>NC_087343.1:69305000-79305000 GCF_030014295.1 Loxodonta africana | reverse complement strand
CTATTTCATTCAACAAATGAGCAACTGCAATATGCCAGGCCAGGAAAGGCCACTGGGATGAAATGATATGGTAAGTGGAGGTACTCATGAGAATCTCTGAGGATATAGAGAAGGGGCATGTACACCACACTAGAAAGATCGAGAAGTCCCTGGGTTGTGAAAACAGTTAATGCACTCTCCTGCTAAAGGAGAAGTTGGAGGTTCGAGACCACCCAGAGGCACCTTGGAAGAAAGGTCTGCTGATCTACTTCTGAAAAACCAGCTATTGAGGACCCTATGGAGCACAGTTCTACTCTGACACACCTGGGGATGGCATGAGTCAGAGCTGACTCAAAAGCAACTGGTTTAACTGGTAGAAAGAGGTAAAAATGGTCTGGCACAGAAACCTTGAAGAATGGGTAGAAAACTGCCAAGCAGGTAAAAGGAAAGAGATTTTAGCCAAAAGCCCAGAGTTGTGAAGGAGCATATTTTTAACATGAAGTATCTCAACATGGAGTTGAGTGTGGTTGAAGCAGGGACTGAAAACACTGGCTGAGGTACAGAGAGTGAAAAGAAAAAGAATTTTGGGAGAGATGTCTGGGAAGGTAGGCAAGGTCTGGATCATGAAGGTACTTAAGTGTCAAGCTACACTAAGTTTTTCCACCAGAGCACAGAAAACCATTGGAAGAGTCCGACCATGAGGCTGACATGGTCAGATTTGCATTTTAGAACTCTGGTGGCAGCAATATATATGATGGGTGAATGGGAGGTAGGTGAGGGGGCAGTAGTGAGTCAGGAGAGGGAATCAAAGACTCAGTGGGAATGAAGGAATTTGGGGTAGACTTTGTCCAATGTGTTGCTGAAATCAGTGTTTTCTGTGTCTGGCATTTCTGCGATCAGCTAAAACCAGAGAATGCGTTAGTGTTTTGGCAAAGAATTCACTCAACTTTTATTAAAATTGCCATAGCCTTCCAAGTTCCATGAGAACATATTTCTCTCTGATGACACAGGAGTCACCAAACTCAGAGAGCCTGTGCCACAGCAGAAGAATGAAGACCAAGAACTCCAGGGTTGAGGGCCTGTATCTCTTTTCTGTCTGCAGTCTTGACAGGGCATCTTCTCTTGGACCAGTCAAGACCCTGTACTTATCCTCTGCCTCAGTGAACTCTTCAAACTATTTTCTCCAATTTAATTTTGTTTTTAGAAGTTTTATACTCCTAAACTCACAGATAATGTTAGCATCACCGAAAGTGGCACAGCCAAACATTGTTACGTGTGATAATGTGATGTAGTAGGAAGTACATGGCACCAGCCAAAAAGGATTCTTGCCTAAATCACTCTCTAGATCTAATCATCAGGTTACTGGAAACTTGGGGACTAGAGGAGCAAGTAACCACAAGCAATTATTCAAACCTAGAATGCAGGACATTCTACAGGATGAACGACCAGCTTCTCCAACAAATGGCAGGCAAGAAAGAAAAAAGGAGGGGATAATTGTTATAGAATAAAAGAGCCTTAAAAGAATAACAACCCAATGCCATGTTTGCACCCAGATTCAGGCAAACAAACTGTAAGGAGACACATTTACAATTGAAAAATTTTAACATGGACTGAGTATTAGGTGATATTGAGGAATTACTGTTAACAGTGTGGCATTTATGGGTTTTTTTTGTTTGTCTTAATGTCCTGTATATTATATGGGCATATTTCTGGTGAAATGATGTGATCTCTGGGATATGCTTGAAAGGAAACAAGATTGGCAAAACATTAGTAATTATTGGAGCTGGGTGATGGGTACAGAGAATAAATTGTACTATTTTTGTGTATGTTTGAGATTTTCCATAATAAGGCTTTTTTTTTAATTAGTTAACTCTGCTTACTTTTCCACTACAAGATTAACATAAGCACTTTAAGGAAAACAAAAAACTATATAAAAGAATTAAAACAAAAAACTATATAAAAGAATTAGCTACATCCTACCACTCTAACACCAACTACAGTCAGTGTTTGGTGTTAATTCCTTGCATTTTCCTTTCTGTGTGCACACTACATTTTTACATATCTGGTAATTTTTAATTTAAAATTGTATTTTTATTTTTTCAATGAATATATCATGCACATTTTTCCTGTTATTACCCAGTTTTCATGAGTAGTGGTATGCTGGCTTATGAGAGACAATTGTGGGCACTTCTTCCTGACTCTGTGTTTAGTAATATCACACTAGTAGCTTGAAATCAGCCATGGTGGGAGTATTTAAACCATGGAAATCAGTAAATGTAACGAATCAGAGCTTTCCCCCAGAGAGCTGGTTGTTAAGCACTTACCAGCACATCACTGTTCATAACCACCAGTCTTTTTTTAAGGGTCACACAAAAACCCTTTGAGTAGGTATGTAGAGTTGGGCCCCAACTCACGGCGACCCATACACGATGAAATGAAATGACGCTAGATCCTGGGCCATTCCCATGATCGGTTGGGATCCAACCGTTGTAATCCATAGGGTTTTTATTGGTTGATTTTCGGAAGTAGATCACCAGGCCCTTCTTCCTAGTTTGTCTTAGCCTAGAAACTTCCTGAAATCTGTTCAGCATCACAGCAACATGCAAGCCCCCAGTGGCATATGGGTGGTGGCTGCCTATGAAGTGCATTGGCCAGAAATCTAACCAGTCTCCCACATGGAAGTTGATCGTACTACTGTACCAGCAAAGTCCTCACATACATGATAGCTGTTCACAATGTTTATTATATGCTAAGTACTTTACTCATTTAATCCTCATGATAAACCAAACCAACCCAAACCCGTTGCATTGCCATGGAGTCGATTTCAACTCATATCGATCTTACAGGAGTAGAACTGGCCCCATAGGGTTTCCAAGGAGTGGCTGGTGAATTCAAACTGCTGACCTTTTAGTTAGCAGTTGAGCTCTTAACCACTGTATCACCAGGGCCCCAATCCTCACAATAGACCATATAAAGTAGGTGCTATTGTCATTTGCACTTTACAGATGAAGAAAATGAGGAAGAGAAGTGAAGTAAATTGCCCAATACCTCATAGCAAGTAAGTGGTAGCAAGCACCAGAGCTGGGTTTTGAACTCAGGTAGTCTTAATTTTTTTTTTCTTTTTTGGTGTTTTAGTCTTAATTTAGCACCTCGGCTGCTTTGTGCTTCTGCCCCAGACAATCTGCCAGCCGCCCTCTGAGGCCAATGTCACTGGTACTTCATGAGTCAACAGCTAGTGGGGAGAACTGCAAGGTCAGCAATCATCAATTTCTTCCTGCAGCTTGAAGGCAGGTCTTGGGGAGCGCAGCCCAGCCCAGCAGTCTGACTGAAGGGGAGCTTAGGTTATCCTCTGCAAACACTGCTCTCTGACAGAGCAAACGCATCACCCTGCTTTGCCTGCTGCTTAGCGGTCACAGCCTTCCATGGTTGCTTTCAGAGCTGAGGTGGGTATTGGGAGGATGGGGGCACACCCCAAGTCGCAAGGACTTTTATGAACTCAGAAGCCAGGCAAGAGTTTGTATTTTATTAGAGGCAAGGACTCCACGGGTGACTGACTTCTCTCTCCTGCTCCTGGGTTTGCAGAGTTTTAAGATCCTGCCTGGGAGTTAGGAGTACTGGGCAGGATTCTATTTCTGGGATAGCTGTTGAGTTGCCCAGTGATACCGGGACAAGTCATTTGACCCTCGGCAATGATCCGTTTACACAGAATAGGGGCATCAGAAGACCTGAGTGTTTTCAGAGGATTCAGAAGCTCTTGCAGTCAAGATGCTGTGTGTGCGATTTAGCTGGCGGCACTGCTCTCACAGGGCCCAGCACTCACCTTCTTGGGAGCTGGGAGCGCCTGGGAGTGCCTGGGAGTGCCTGGGAGTGCCTCGTTCTGCACTCTCTTATCAGCTGTGTGCAGCAATGCTGTGACCACTTAAATATCCCTGAAGCTTGTCAGTCCAGCTTTGGGTAAGGGCTGCACATTACGCCAAGAACTGACCATTTCATCAAGAAGCAAAAGAGAAGAAGTAGTATCTAGAGGGAGTGGGGGTTTGATTATCATATGACAAAAAGCATTACTAAATAGAAAAAAATTCACACCCCCTACGTGAAACACCTGGCAACACTAAAGGGCTTAATGAATACTTAGTGAGTATCATTTTCATTCTTAGACCAAGTGAGGGGGTCTTAAAAGCCTTTAGATTCTGGTCAGTTTAGGATTTTCCGTGATCTTTGAAATCCTCTAACTCATTAAGTACCAAATAGGGTCCATCCAAAGTTATAACACGGTCAGCAGCACATTTTCGGTTCTTTTCTGACAATGCTTCTGAGACAGGACTTTAGAATGTGTAACTATAAGAGACAAAGAATTTGTGAAGGATTTGAAAGGGCTCTTTTACACTGAGGGTTTCCTCCCCACTCTGTGTTTAGATTCATTTAAGTGCCTTTGATCCACAGGCAGGAAAAAACTGGGTGATTCTGCAATTCCAGATTATTCCATAGAACTGGAGGCATAGTGGAGGATTGAGAAACAGTGTCCCTGAGCAAAGGGAAGTAAAATAGAAACAGAAGATTTGGGGTGCAAGAGGCAGCGCTCCTGACCTCCTGGGGCAAGCCATTAACCAACAGGAGATACTGGTGGGAAAAACAGCCATGCAAATAAAGTATATATTGCCATGACTTGTTCTTTAGATGTTTAAATCATGTTTGATTTCTCTACCTAGATGTGTTCTCTATTCTTTCATATCCCTCATAGGGCTAATAACAAATTTGGGTGCTTCTTTAGTCTTTGAGGCTCATTTTCTCTTTTTGTGTTCTCAGATGAAGACGAAAAATTGTAAGGACAGTTACTTTGTGTTTGTCTTTTCTTTTTTAATGAATGGCTTAAAGACAAAACTGAGCTAACCTATGGTGTAGTGATAAATTTCACAATTACATGTGTAAACTTTGCCTCTGTGGTCTTCTCAAATAGGCCTAGACTCTCAGTCCTCTCAACATTTTCATCAAATCTGCTGTCAGGCAGCACACCTGGCTTATAAATGGCTAGCTTTCAGTAGAGGGCTCCGAACAGAGTCTTGGGTCATTAATTAGTAATAATTGGTAGGGTAACATTTGCCTATAGCTAATGGTCTGAGGTCTCCTGGCCTCAATGACTCATACTCATCCTGACCTCAGTCCTCTAGATCAAGCTTGTTTTTGTGCTTAATGGAAATATTTCTACAACTTAGCCAGAACAGAACATCATACTACTGCCCTGAGAATTTTAATAGCTTGCTGGGTTATGTTCCAAACCGTTGGCTGTCTTCTCCTTCTGTTGCATTGTTGTTCTTACTGTGATTTAATTTAACTAGGAACCACTGGCTCCAGGCTCAGCCCAAAGGGATGGTCTATCCAACCCCTTAAGCCTTAGGTAGTTTTTGGTCAAATCTGGAAGACAAGAAAAGGCATAATCTTTCAACTGCTACTAGAGTATGCAGTGAAGGGTCAGAAGCATCTTGGAAGGAGTGTAATTCTTTTACGAAGAGGACATGTGATGAATCTCCAAAGTATTAATGGTGTATCCAGTAGGTCAACAGGTCAACCCATCTCCACTAGCCGAGCAGTATAAATTTGGCATCCGAGCATAAAATTTGATTGAATGCAATGATTTTCTGTTTTCTTATTCCTCTTTGGGCTGGTGCATAGAATCCTTTCTCTACTTGCTCTTTGTTCTACTCTCTGAGGACTCGGTCTATAAGACTTCAGTCTACTATTGTGGCATTCTTAACATTTTTTTTACTTCTACTCAGAGTAGTAAGTAATACATGGTGACGTAATGCACACACACACACACAAACACACACACACAATTGAAACAAAAGCTCCCAAATTGCACTCTGATGTTTCCTATTTTATTCTATTTCTCCTTCCCCTTTTCCTTCTTTTTCATTTTAACAAGACCACTGAATTATTTTGCGACTTTCTACTGGACCATCACTCACAGCTTGAATAGCACTAGTTAGTGCACACTGTCTCTACTTAGCCCACTCATTCTCTGCGATGTTTGCATTGTCTTTTATGTTTTACTATTTCTCCAGCGAAGTTAGTCTTTATTATTGTCAATTATTTATATATATCTTTAAAAATTCCTAAAAGAGTTCACAGAATATCTCAATATTTGCTTTCCTCTCTGCCACTTCTTTTTCCTGTCCAAAAATCTTTACAATATAGGAAACACCGAAAAGATACACACCAAAATGTTAGCACATTCTCTCTGAATGGTGAGATTAAAAGTAATTTTTTTAAATCTAAATTTCCTAATATCTATGTGTCATTTATATGGAAATAACGTAAACTTTTAAAAGGGTCATTGCTATGTGTAATGAAGAGGTTAGCTGTGAAACTTTTTAAAATCCTGGTAAATGCTTCTCATATTCTTATTAACTTTTTGCTTTCCTTTTCAAGGGTATTCTCATTCTTTGGGAAGGATACTTAGGCTAATTTTTCTACAGCTTAATTGTTCCTGCAAGTTTGTAATTAAGTTTATCATTTACTTTCCTGAAAAAAACTTGAGTATGGTTTAGTTGATTATGTTTTTCTTATCAAATGTTCTCAAACTGAGTTAAGTAGCTATGTATTCACGTTTCAAATGAATTCAGATTGTTTAAGCAAGTAAAACCCAGGTATCAGCTACTGATGGATATCAGCATTTTATAGTATTTGTTTCCTATTTTAGCCTCTTAGTGCTGTCATAACAAAATACTACCAAACTCCTAGCCAGAGTAATTAGGCTAAATAAGGGAATAAAGAGCATCCAGATTGGTAATGAAGAAGTAAAAGTATCTCTATTTGCAGATGACATGATCTTATACACAGAAAACCCTAAAGAATCCTCAAAAAAAAACTACTGAAACTAATAGAAGAGCTCAGCAGAGTATCAAGATACAAGATAAACATACAAAAATCAGTTGGATTCCTCTACACCAACAAAGAGAGCTTTGAAAAGGAAATCACCAAATCAGTATGATTTACAGTAGCTGACAAGAAGATAAAATACTTAGGAATAAATCTTACCAGAGTTGTAAAAGACCTATACAAAGAAAACTACAAGACACTACTGCAAGAAACCAAAAGAGACCTACATAAGTGGAAAAACATACCTTGCTCATGGATAGGAAGACTTAACATTGTAAAAATGTCTATTCTACCAAAAGCCATCCATAGATACAATGCAATTCTGATCCAAATTCCAACATTTTTTAATGAGGTGCAGAAACAAATCACCAACTTCATATGGAAAGGAAAGAGGGCTCAGATAAGTAAAGCATTACTGAAAAAGAACAAAGTGGGAGGCCTTACTTTACCTGATTTTAGAACCTATTATACCACCACGTAGTCAAAACAGCCTGGTACTGGTACAACAACAGATACATAGACAAATGGAACAGAATTGAGAATCCAGTCATAAATTCATCCACATATAAGCATCTGATACTTGACAAAGGCCCAAAGTCAGTTAAATGGAGAGAAGACAATCTTTTTAACAAATGGTGCTCACATAACTGGATATCCATCTGCAAAAAAAATGAAACAAGACCCATACCTCACACCATGTACAAAAATGAACTCAAAATGGATCAAAGACCTAAATATAAAATCTAAAACAAAGATCATGGAAGAAAAAATAGGAACAATGTTAGGAGCCCTAATACACAGCATAAACAGTATACAAAACATTACTAACAATGCAGAAGAGAAACTAGATAAGTGGGAGCTCCTAAAAATCAAACACCTATGCTCATCCAAAGACTTCACCAAAAGAATAAAAAGATTACCTACAGACTGGGAAAAAGTTTTTAGCTATGACATTTCCAATCAGCACCTGATCTCTAAAATCTATATGATACTGCAAAAACTCAATTACATAAAGACAAATAACCCAATTAAAAAATGGGCAAAAGATATGATGAACAGGTACTTCACTAAACAAGACATTCAGGTAGCTAACAGATACCGGAGGAAATGCTCAGGATCATTAGCCATTAGAGAAATGCAAATCAAAACTACAATGAGATTCCATCTCACTCCAACGAGGCTGGCATTAATCCAAAAAACACAAAATAATAAATTTTGGGGAGGTTGTGGAGAGGCTGGAACACTTATACACTATTGGTAGGAATGTCAAATGGTACAGCCACTTTGGAAATCAATTTGATGCTTCCTTAAAAAGCTAGAAATAGAACTACCATACGATCCAGCAACTCCACTCCTTGGAATATATCCTAGAGAAATAAGAGCCTCTACATGAACAGATATATGCACACCCATGTTCACTGCAGCACTGTTTGCAATAGCAAAAACATGGAAGTGACCAAGGTTCCCATCAATGGATGAATGGATAAATAAATTACGGTATATATACACAACGGACTACTACACATTGATGAAGAACAATGATGAATCCATGAAACATTTCATAACATGGAGGAATCTGGAAGACATTATGCTGAGTGAAATTACTCAGTTGCAAAAGGACAAATATCGTATAAAACCACTTTTATAAGAACTTGAGAAATAGTTTAATCTGAGAAGAAAACATTCTTTTGTGGTTACGAGGCGGGGGAGGGAGGAAGGGTGGGAGGTGGCATTCACTAATTAGATAGTAGGTAAGAACTACTTTAGGTGAAGGGAAAGACAGCACACAGTACAGGGAAGGTCAGCACAATTGGACTAAACCAAAAGCAAAGAAGTTTCCTGAATAAACTGAATGCTTCGAAGGCCAGTGTAGCAGGGGTAGGGGTTTGGGGACCATGGTTTCAGGGGACATAATAAAATCTATTAATATTCTGCATCCCACTTTGGAGAGTGGCTTTTGGGGTCTTAAACGCTACTAAGTGGCCATCTAAGATGCATCAATTTGTCTCAACCCACCTGGAGCAAAGGAGAATGAAGAACACCAAAGACACAAGGTAATTATGAGCCCAAGAGACAGAAAGGGCCACATAAACTGGAGACTACAGCAGCCTGAGACCAGAAGAACTAGATGGTGCCTGGCTACAATAAACAATGACTGCTCTGACAGGGAACAGAACAGAGAACCCCTGAAGGAGCAGGAGAGCAGTGGGATGCAGACCCCAAATTGTCAAAAAAAGACCAGACTTAATGGTCTGAGACTAGAACGACCCCCTTGGTTATGGTCCCCAGACCTTCTGTTAGCCCAAGACAGGAACCATTCCCAAAGCGAACTCTTCAGGGATTGGACTGGACAATGGGATAGAAAATTACACTGGTGAAGAATGAGCTTCTTGGATCAAGTAAACACATGAGGTTATGTTGGCATCTTTTGTCTGGAGGGGAGATGGGAGGGCAGAGGGGGTCAGAAGCTGGCCAAACGGACAGGAAAAGAGAGAGCGGAGGGAAGGAGTGTGCTGTCTCATTAGGGGGAGAGCAATTACGAGTATATAGCAAGGCATTTTATAAATTTTTGTATGAGACTGACTTGTAATCTTTCAGTTAAAGCACAATAAAAATTAAAAAAAAAAACTATCAAATGGGTGGCTTTAAAGAACAGAAATTTATTTTCTGACCATTCTGAAGGCTAGAGGTCCAAATTCAGGGCATTGTCAGGGCTATGCTCTCTCTCTGCCAGCTTAGTTAGGATTCTTTAGAGAAACAGAACCAGTAAGATAGTAATAAGATATGTCAAGAGACAGGCTGGAAATTCCGGCAGTCTTGTGTCCCAAATTTGTGGGACAGGCAGGCAGTGGGGGAGTGAGAGGAATTCTGGTAGATTGTCTACTTAAAATCTGAAGGCAGAATCCTCCCTCAGGAAGCTTCAGTTTTGCTCTTATGCCCTTCAACTGATGGCATGAGGCCCACCCACATTATAGGGGTGGGGGTGGGGTAATCTGCTTTACTTAAGTTCAACTGATTTGAATGCTAATCACATGTAAATATTTCATAGTAACATCTAGAGTAGAATTTGACCAAACAACTGGCACCATAGCCTAGCCAAGGTGAGGTATAAAATTAACCATCATATTTCCTTTACCATCTTTTCCTTCTACTCCCACCTTTCAGTTCCCTTATTAAGTATATATTTATAATCAGTTTGCTGGTGTCAATCACAAACAACCAACAGACCAGCATATTCAAGGAAGCTATTACTCTTAAGTCTTATATTTGAGTAACAGATTTTTTCTGTCTCCCTGGGAACTCATAATTCAGCAAAACTGCCAAGGCTCAAAGGAAACACATTATGTTTGTGTTACTCTTTATCAGATCGAGACTCATTTGCAGATTTTTAGTTGGACATTAGCAGTAATTCTTTTTTAATTGAGGACAATCAATGTGGACTTGGTGTTCCACTTACTGAACTATTACTCATTTCAGTCTTTAGATAAGCTTTTATACCTTTATTTCTTTCTGGTTTGAGGAAGGAATGAGCTACAATCCCTAGAGAATAATTAGATCAAGTTTAATTGCCAATCTCCAAATACCCACTTTATATCATTTCTGACCCTGCTTTGGAGGCTTCCTTAGAAGCAAGTATATGGACCTAGGGAAGAAAGGAATAGGTCAGCACACAGGATGGCAACCTTTCAGAACTGGTGTGCCATCTCTTCCTTCCTTCATCGTTTTAGTGTTAAGCACACTGCTTTACCTTTAAACCCTTTGAAATGCTCTTTGCTGAAGTCCTGGTTGCAAAGGCAGTTAATTGAGCCTGCAGAGGGGGCCAGCCAATCAAAATCATCTTGTGCCCCTTATTTGACAATTTCTGAATTTACCAAATGAAATATTGGACTAAATTTAGCAATGGAAGAATGTAAGGAAGATCTTCCCAGGTAGGATTTTTTAATATACAGCATTCTCCACTTTCCTGTTAGACAGGGTCTCTCTCCCACAGCTCTTTTCGACATCACTTCTCTGTGGCCAGTCACTTGGCACCGCCATGCTGTTCCCTGTGCCTCACCTCTGCATATTCTTCCCTTCTCCGACTGTAAAACTTTCAGGGCTACCTCACCCTTTCTTATAGGTTTATCTGTACCAATTCTATTCTCTCAGCACTCAGCTTACATGAAGAAGATCTTGGAGAGACAGAGCCCCCACGGTGCTGTATTAAAAATTGTGTTTTCTTTGCCTGGCTTCTTCCCCTACAGTGTTGTATTGAAAAACCCTGTTTCCTTTGCTGGGCTTGCCCCACCCCCAGCTTTGCATTTGAATCCTGGTTTTGCTTGGTTATATGTAAACTCCATTGCCTGGTTAGTGTGATTAAGAGTGTTGCTGACAAAACTTGTATGAACTCCCTACTTGTAAAAAAAAAAAAAAAATTGTAGGCCCCTTTAAATGTAAATTGCCTAGGAAAAATGGAGAAAACTAAACAGACAAGGGAAAGATTTGTCCAAAAGACTAATGGACTGCATCTACCATGGCTTCCACCAGACTGAGTCCAGTACAGCTAGATGATGCCTGGCTACCACCACTGTCTGCTTTGACAGGGATCACAATAGAGGGTCCCGGACAGAGCTGGAGAAAAATATAGAACAAAATTCTAACTCACAAAAAAGACCAGACTTACTGGCCTGACAGGGACTGAAGAAACCCCAAGAGTATGGCTCCCAGACACTCTTTTAGCTCAGTAATTAAGTCATTCCCGAGGTTCAACTTTCAGCCAAAGATTAGACAGGCCCATAAAACAAAAGGAGACTAAAGGGGCACACCAGCCCAGAAGCAAAGGCCAGAAGGCAGGAGGGGACTGGAACGCTGGTAATAGGGAACCCAAAGTTGAGAAGGCAGAGAGTATTGATGTGTTGTGGGGTTATTAACCAATGTCGTAAAACAATGAGTGTACTAACTGTTTATTCTTTTTTTTTATTGTGATTTAAGTGAAAGTTTACAAGTCAGTTTCTCGTACGAAAACGTATCTACACCCTAATGAGACAGCACACTCCTCCTCTCAACCCTATATTCCCCATGTCCATTCAACCAGCTCCTTTCCCCTTCCGTCTTCTCATCTCACCTCCAGACAGGAGCTGCTCATCAATGTGTACTAACTGTTTAATGAGAAACTAGTTTGCTCTGTAAACCTTCATCTAAAGTACAATTAAAAAAAAAAACAAAACAGTAACTTGCCTGACTCTTTTCCTTGTACAATGAAATAAAGGTGCCTTTCTTGTCCTCCCACCTCAGTCTCTCGTTTATTGGCCAACGCGAGTCATGCCTAGCAAGAACCTGCGGTTTCCGCCTGGTAACATTGGGATCTGAGTTGACTACACATTTATGAGCTTACAGTGCGATGTGGCAGCTATAAAAGTTCTGTAGGAGCATAGCTTATTAGAGTTTTATATATCTACCCTCTCCGTTCACAAATTACTAAATACTGCATGGCCTCCTCACAATTAAACCACCATTTTGGAGAAGGCCTAGCAACTGAAGCTGGGTTGTATTAGGCAAGCATGTGTATGCAAAATAATCAGGAGAAAGGCTACAGTGACTGGCAAATTCTGAAGCCTTCCTTTCTGTCCATTTCCTAAATCTTTCCAAATTAGTCTGTCTCTTGAACCTTTCCATGTTTCGAGTCTTTCCTGTGTGCACTAAATCTCTTTTCTTCTCTCTTACTCAAGATATCACACCAGAAATTCTCCTTTCTCTTTTTCACATCATTTTTTCCCTCTCTAATGAATGATTTCCATCAGCATACAAACAAGCTGCCATATCCACCATATTTTAAAAACCCTCTCTCGATCTCATTTCTTCCTCCAAACAGTGCCCTACTTTTCTCCTTTCCCACAGGAAATCTCCTTAAAAGAATGTGTCTCCTGTCTCTAGTTTCTCCAGAACTAGCTTCAACCAGATTTCACTCCCACCACTTCACTGAAACTACTGTTCTTAAAGTCACCAATAAGCTCTACATTTCTAAATCCAACAGTTATTTCTCAGTCTTCACCTTACATGTTTCACCACTAGCATTTAATATAGTTGATCACTTGAAGTACTTTCTTCTCTTAGCTGTTTTTCTTCATATCTTTCCAAATACTTTTCCTCAATCTCTTTTGCTGATTTCTTCTTATCTCCCAGGAGACTTGATGGCGCAGTGGTTAAAAGTTCAGCTGCTAACTAAAAGGTCAGCAGTTTGAATCTACCAGCTGTTCTTTGGAAACCCTATGGGGAGTTCTACTCTGTCCTGTAGGGTTGCTTTGAGTCAGAATAGCCTCTATGGCAATGAGTTTGGTTTTGGTTTATATGTGAATAAATCTTACATTTATATCCCCAGCCCCGACCTTTGCTCTGAACTCCAGACCTGTACATCCATTGCCTGCATGTCTCAGATTTGAGGCAGCTGAGCTGGACCCTTTGTATCCACCCTTGAACCATCTGTTCCTACAACTTTCGCTCTTACTAAATGGCAACACTATACTTTCTCCCTTCTGTCACACCCTAGGTTGGATCCACCAGCAAAACATCAATTCCACATTCAAAATGTATATTCTAAATTTAAACACTATCGTTGCCACACCCAAATTCAAGCCACCACAATTTCTTGCCTTGATTACTGGGATAGTTTTTTCATTGGTACTGATTTAGGAAATAATATTGGAGTCATTATTTCCTGTTCTTGAACGACAGGGAACAGAGGGGCCCCCAAATCTGCAAACAAAGTAACAGGAAATGGGCCAGGGCGCAGAAACAAATCCATTACCCAGAACAATGGGGCAGAATATCAGAAAACAGCCCACAAACTTCTTTAAAGTTGTCTTTCAGAAGCAGCTAGATAAAATCAGCCCCAGGGACATGTACAGAACATCCACCTGTGACTGCTGTGTGACCTTCCACCACGGGCAGTGAGGGGCTACAGCCGCAGCCAGAGAATCAAACTTGGCGAGAGACTGCACAGTCGCAACACCCCATAATAAGTCCTGCTGCGAATCCCAGAGGCTTCCAGGACAGGAGCCATCTTAGAAAGCTGCTGCTCTTACACTGTAGTTAACATATCCCCGCCTATGCCTATGAATAAACAATCTTCTCCCACCCAAGAACCTTTAAAAACCCAGGCAAGTCTCTCCTTCTGTGAGATGGGGGTAAGCATAGCTTAGGCCCTCATTGTCTCCGCTTGCAAGGCTCTTCAGTAAAGCTTTGCTCGTGTGGAAAACTCTTATTGCCTTACCTGCTCATTTTGACCAGTGAAAGGCAAGAACCTTATTCAATTCTGGCAACACCTGAACGTAGAGAATGTAACCCAACTTAAGCTGGGCTCACAAGGACACATCAATTGGGTCCGGAGATATAAAGACAATAGCTAGGACAATCTCGGAAAATATCTTTTAGGGAAACTTTCACATAAACAAATCAAACAGAACAAAAAAGACTTTCCACGCTTATCTTTTTCTATTAGCATTTAGTGAATAGAAAATTTGTGGGACCAATGAAGACCCTCCTGACTGTTGTTACTGAAACCTGTACAATTCAAAATGCGGGATCACAGTTTCTAGCAAATTTGTCAAAAGGTGCAGCTTTCGATGATTTTACCCATTTGTGATGTTAATATATACTGATGATTCTGTAATAGTCTTTGGACTTGGGCAGACACGTGGCAGCACGCTTATCCACTTCTCGCTTTTACCTTTTTGAATATATGCTGAATAAAACTCTTCTTTTTGTTTTACTAAACTTCGCGATATTTTCACCCTAGAACAGTATCACAGTTTCTTCCCTTGCCCCTCTACAGTCAGTTCTTCACCCAGCACCCAGAGATCCTAGTAAAAGGCAGATCATGTCACTTCTCCACTTAAAAACCCTTCCAACAGTGCTGGTCGCACTTAGAATGGGAGCCAAAGTCCTGGCCATGATCTACAAGTCCTACTTGCTGTAACTTCCCATTACTGTTACCTCTCTGAGTTCACTTCCTGCTATCCTCCCCCTTCTTACTTTCCCCTCCTTCTTCTCCATTCCAACCACAATGTCCACCTTTCTGTTTCTTGAGTATGCAAGTCCTGCTCTCAGCTTGGGCCTTTGGACTTGCTATTCCCTCTGCCTATGTTCTTCCCCCTAGTATCTGCATGGTTCACTCCCTCACTTCCTTAAGGTCTTTACTCAAAAGTCATCTTCTCAGTGAGACCTCCTTGGCTACCCTATCTAAAATATCACACAATTTACCTCTCCCTGCCCTAATGGTACAGTGGTTAAGTACTCAGCTGCTAACCGAAAGATCAAGCGCTTTAAAACCACCAATGCTCTGCAGGAGAAGGATCTGGCAGTCTGCTTCTGCAAGGATTTACTGCTTTGGAAACCCTATAGGGCAGTTCTACTCTGTCCTTAAAGGGTCACTATCAGGTGGAATTGACTCAAAGGCAAGGGTTTGGTTTTATACTTCCTCCTTTTATCTGCCCTTCTTCAGCACTTAAATCACTGTAATTTACTTATTTATTGTGTTCCTTGTCTGTCCTCCACACAGAAAATGCAAGATCCTAGAAGGCAGGGATTTTTGTCTATTTCAGTCTCTACCATCTGGAAGTACCTAGAACACTGCCTGTAGGCATGCAACAAATCTGTTAAATGAATAAATGAATCCCCGCCCATAAAAGGGAAGTACAAGTGTAAAAAAATAAGAACTGTTACAGGAAATGTTTTAAAAAGTGAGCTAAAGTGATAATGACCGAGAAAAGCTTACTGCTGCCCCACCCAGATATTTGCACCATGAAGAATATGCTTTGAAGAGAGTGAACCACCAGTGGTGAAATTTCAGGCATTCTAGAGGCCATTTTAGAATAAGGGACTTTCTCAAATAACACTGCCTTCGAGCTTCTATACCATTATTGCAGTATTTGTTAAAGCCCATATTATGTATTTAAATAGACGATGTAGTTAAGCATGATTATTTATTTAAGCACATATCGTGTGCCTGCAGTTTCTGGGTGGTACAAATTGTTGACACCCCTGGTTGATAGCCAAAATGTTGGAGGTTCAAGTCCACCCAGAGACACTTCAGAAGGAAGCCCTGGTGATCCACTTCCAAAAAATCAGCCACTGAGAACACTATGGAGCAGCTCTGCTCTGACACATATGAGTCAGAATCGACCCAATTGTAACTGGTTTCTGGTTTGTATTGTGGTCTGAGGCTCTTCCTGCCAGTTTGTTCATTCTTTTGTCTTTCACAGGTGTTACTCTCCAATAAACCTAACTATTTTAGCATCTGCTTATCAGAAGAAAAAAAAAAATCTTTTTTTTTTTTATCAGAAGACCCAAAGTGACACAATTGTTCTGCATATTAAATGACATATATGGCAGAGTGTCACAGTTAAGTTCTCTTGCCAGCTTCCTATTGATGCAGTAATAGAAATGTAAATAATCCCAAACAGTGGATAATCTGAGAAACTACTGAGATTTAGGTCTTCAGTGCTAACTGCACGCACTAACATTTACTAGGCCGATTTGCTGCCTTGAGGTACGCCAGCACATCGAAAGGTGTCCAGGAACATACTGAAAGGGACACAGATTTCTGGCTCTGTCCGTAAAATGGAAGTGCCAAAGTCTCACTACATCTCTTTCCTGTAATTTGATTTGAATAATTTGATGTTCAATTCTGAAATCCGGCAAGCATTAGCAAATTAGGATGGTTTCCAATGCTTGTGGCAGGAATGCCTTATTGGTGGAATTAGCAATAAAGCGGTCATTGCATAAACACCCATTAAGGGGTAATGCAGCACTTAACCAATGAATGCAAACCTCCCTTGTGTATGCTGAGAAGATAGCCGGGAAAACACGGTAGTAGAAATTGGCCCTCCCTCCCTCCGTATCCTTGGGTTCCACATCCTTGGATTCAATCAACGGTGGATGGAATATATTCAGAAAAAAGGAAGTTCCAAAAAGCAAAACTTTAATTTGCTGTGCACCGAGCACTATGCTGAATCCAAGAGAATGAAGTGATGTGTAGACCTCCCCTGCTGAAGCCTCCGGCCATGGCACAGATCCTCAGTCTCTCTCCAGCACTCATCGTTTGAGCATTGTTCGCCTCACGTCTCGTTTGTTGGCGCCTTGTGTTTGTGCACTCTTTGTTTCTGTGAAAAGATAGCTCCTAAAAAGCAATTAAGTGGTCAAAGCAATCCCTCAAAGGCTAAGAGATGATTTAAAGTATAGGTTATACACAAATATAAAACATAACCATTTTATATAAGCGACTTGAGCATTCGTGGATTGTGGTATGGAGGGGGAGTCCTGGAACCAATCCTCTGGGGTTACCAAGGGACAACTGTACAAGGATCTAGAAGTGTTCTGATACACATCACCTTCCGGACCTCAGAAACGTTTGACAAGTTGAAGCCCCCCTGACGGGATCTTTGGTTTAACCGGCGGAACTGTTTTGTTCCTTTTCCTACCTAGGATGGGAGGAGTGGGCAGAAATCAATTGTATTTGTTTTGTGGTAAACAGTTCTACCCGGAAATGACTGCTTTGGGTTGCCACAGCTTCCATAGGAGGATTAATTAAATCATTATCCTGATGACTGGCATTTAGTCAGTGGTTGCCTCTAATTAGCAACAGTTTCCAAATTGTTTGGTTGAAAACAAAGTTAAGATGCTCTTTGCCCTACTGACTAATGGTGTACCAATCCAGGGTTATTGACCTTCTACACCCACAAACTGGGTTGGCTTCGATGGAAATTGCATTAGCCGTGCAATTTCCTCCCGAGCCTCTTCAGGAGTCATTGACTTTTTTGTCTCATGTTTCCTGTTGCATTAAAATGGTTCCGTAGGTAATAGCTGACTCAAGAAGCCCGGAGGAGCTTCCCAGTGGGGAATGGGGCATGCCTTGTTTTCCGGAGTACAAACAACAAATGGGCATGTGACTTCTGTTATATTGTTGCTGATTTGTATTTATTATATCTCAGCATTACAGGATATGCAGGGTCCTCTGGTGGCTGTGTCCACTGCAATGATTTTGATTTGTGAAGATTTCTTACCAGTGTAAAAGAGGATTGTGTAAGCTCATGTTCCCAAAAGGCTGCTTTATGAAAAAAGGCAATAACAAAATGGTACACCAGATGTTATTTGCCGTGATGCCTCTTTCTTTACGAGAAAGGTTTAAATACCAGAGTCACTAGTTGGCACAGTGTTTCTAACTAGATGTTTAATGGCCAATTGTATAAATTATTAAGGCAGAGACTATTTTACTGTATTTGTTTGCTATGGCTGCTGTAACAAATTACCACAAAGTTAGTGGCTTAAAACACACACACATTTTTATATAATTCTGGAGGTCGGAAATCTGAGATGGATTTCACCAGTCTAAAATCGAGGTGTCAGCAGGACTGTGTTCCTTCTAGAGGCTCTGGGGGAGAATCCACCTCCTTGCCTTTTCCAGCTGCCAGAGGCTTCCTGCATTTCTTGGCTCACTGTCCCCAGCCAGCAACTGCATCATTCCAGACTCGGCCTCCATTCTCACATCTCTTTCTGTGACTCTCCTGCCTCCCTCTTTCCCTTGCAAGGACCCTTGTGATTGCAGTGGGCCCACAGGATTAACTCCCCATCTCAAGATCCTTAACTTAACCACATTGCAAATTCTCTTTTTCCAGGTAAGGAAATATATTCATGGCTTCTGGGTATAAGGACATCTTTGGGGACTATTACTCTGCCTACCATACCTATTAAGGGAATTGCTGCTTTCCCCCCTACCAATGTTAGAGTTGTTTCAAATTCCTTTTGTCATGAGAAGATAAAATAGCAATGTAGATATGGGCCCTCAGAGACACAGAATCCCATCTTCCACTGTCAAATGCAATTTCTGTTACTCAGGCAATGGCCATTTTAAAGGACCATAAAGATAATGGCACCTCCTGGTTGAACAGATGGCCTCGCTACACAACTCCGAGTTAGGTACAATAACAATTTCAGGACTGAAAAGTAGGGTGGAGGGAGGGTGGTTTGTGTTGAAAGGATAAAATGGCTTTTGAGTAGAATTCTTTGCCTCAATGTCTCAATGAGCTTTTTTGTAGGGTAAAAAAATCACAAAGTTTGGTAAAGCAAAAGAAAGTTTTATTCCGCATATACTTAAAAGAAACAAAAGTAGGAAAATGGACAAGCGTGCTGCCACAGCCATGTCTGCCCGAGTCCAAGGAAATTACAGAATCATCAGTATATATTAACACTACAAAATGGGCAAAAGCGTTAAAAGCTTCACCTTTTCACAAATTGGCTAGAAACTGTGATCCTACATTTTGAATTGCCCCCTCAACGATCATTGGTGCAGCACAGTCAGGAGAGTTTTCATTGGTCCAGCAAATTTTCTATTACCTAAATGTTGATAGAAAAAGGTAAGAGTGGAAAGTCTTTTGTGTTCTGGCTTATGTGAAAGTTTCCCTAAAAGATATTTTTCTTCCCTAAAATATAATTTCCAAGATTGTCCCATCTATTGTCTTTATCTCAGGGCCCAGTTGATGTGTCCTTGGGAGTCTTTGTGGGCCCAGCTCCAGCTAGGTCACATTCTCTATGCTCAAGGACAGGGAATAATGATTCCAGTATTATTTTCTAAATCAGCTTCTAGGTTATTTGGAAAGTTCTACCAGGAAGAAGTCATCCATACTAGAAAAATAATAACACCCTCTCCTTTAACTGCCCTCTCTCCCCTCCTAAGAAAACCTAAGATGGGGCCTGGGCACAGAGAGCTGTGGCAAACTTGAAGGCATATGAGCTGTGAAGTCAGAGAGAATGGGGTTTCAGTTTCAGCTCTGTGTGACCTGGAACACATTTCTTAATCTTTCTGAGCCTTATTGTCCTCATCTGTCAAACGAGAATAATAATATATACCTCTCAGGGTTGATATGAAGATCTACCCACTACCTTCCGATTGCCATTGAGTCGATTCCGACTCATAACGACCCTATTGACAGAGTAGAACTGCCCCATAGAGTTTCCAAGGAGTGCCTGGCGGATTCAAACTGCTGACTCTGGTTAGCAGCCATAGCACTTAACCACTATGCCACCAGGGTTTCCGAAACAAAGATCAGAAACGATATATGTGAAGTTCAGAGTATACTGGTTGGCACATGGTAACCAACCATTTGCCATAGAATCCATTTCAACTCATGGCGAGCATGTGTGTCAGAGTAGAACTTGACTCCATAGAGTTTTCAACTGCTACTTTTTCAGATGTAAGATCACCATGCCTTTCTTCTAAGGCTCCTCTGGGTATACTTGAACCTCCAACCTTTTGGTTAAGCAGCAGAGGGTGTTAATCATTTTCATGTGATAGATGCTCAGAAACAGAGTGCTGTTGTTATTATTAACGAGACCTAGTGGCGCAATAGTTAAGTGCTTTGCTGCTAACGGAAAGGTCAGTGGTTCTAACCTAGCAGCTGCTCTGTGGGAGAAAAGACCTAATGATCTGCTCCCATAAAGATTACACCCTAAATAATCCTGTGGGGCAGTTCTACTCTGTCCTAAAGGGTCTCTACGAGTCCAAATTAACTCAACAATTATTATTTCTACAAGGTAGTGGAGATCAGAGGTAACAAGCCTGCTAGGACTAAAATTCTGATTGATTTAGACTGTGATAATGCCTAGTGACCACATTTAAAGAGTGTTGTTGGTATTTATCATATTATTACCACCAGCAGACATTTGACCAAACCAGGTGACAGAAGTTGAGGACAAGAATGATAAAGAAAAATGACTCTCTCTCCCATTCCCTGTGCCCTTCCTACCCAGACACTTGCCTGGAAGAAGTCTTAAGAGTACCTTCTTAAACTCTAAGAATTGAACACAGTAATATCTTCAGGCTTGTCAATGTTAAAATTTAGCCAGTGGGGAAGTATTTAGTTCTTCTGATTACTGGCTAAATTATTCTAATTTTCTTCCCTTACAGCAATCTTTGAGTTTTGAAGAAGCCCCATCTTCCTCTCCAGTGTTCAAAACTAATTTGTATAGAAGTCATAGAGATATGCTGGTGGCCACCACTAGTCTGTCAGTTTGTCATAATGTGGTGGCTTGCATGTTGCTGAGATGCTAGAAGCTATGCCACCAATATCAAATGCCAACAGGGTCACCCATGATGGACAGGTTTCAGCCGAGCTTCCAGACTAAAACAGACAAGGAAGAAGTACCTGGTGATCTACTTAAAACACTGGCCAGTGGAAACCTTAGGAATAGCAGTGAAACATTGTCTGATATAGCGCTGGAAGATGACACACTCAGGTTGGGAAAAAAAAAAAAAAATTTTTTTTTTTTTTCAAAATACAACTGGGGAAGAGCTGCCTCCTCAAAGTAGAGTACACCTTAACGTGGATGGAGTAAAGCTTTAGGGACCTTCATTTGCTGATGTGGCATGACTCAAAATGAGAAGAAACAGCTGCAAACATCCATTAATAATTGGAAAGTAAAATGTACAAAGTATGAATCTAGGAAAATTGGAGTTGCCCAAAATGAAATGGGACGCTTGAAGACTGGTATGCTCAGCATTAGTGAGCCGAAATGGACTGCTGTTGGCCATTTTGAATCAGACAATCCTATGCTCTACTATGCCAGGAATGACAACTTGAAGAGGAATGGCATTGCATTCATCGTCGAAATCAACATTTCAAGATCTATCCTGGAGTACAGTGCTGTCAGTGATAGGATAATATCCATATGCCTACAAGGAAGACCAGTTAATATGACTATTATTCAATTTTACATACCAACCACTAAGGCCAAAGATGAAGAAATTGAAGACTTTCGCGAACTTATACAGTCTGAAATAGATAGAGCATGCAATCAAGATGCCTTGATAATTACTGGTGATTGGAATGCAAAAGTTGGAACAAAAGAAGGATCACTACTTGGAAAATATGGCTTTGGTGATTGAAACCACCCTGGAAATCACAAGATAGAATTTTGTAAGACCAACAACTTAACCAAAAAAGACAAACCCAGTGCTGTCGAGTCGATTCTGACTCATAGCGACCCTATAGGACAGGGTAGAACTGCCCCATAGAGTTTCTAAGGAGCACCTGGCAGATTCAAACTGCTGACCCTTGGGTTAGCAGCCATAGCACTTAACCACTACGCCAACAACTTATTCATCACAAATACATGTTTTCAACAACACAAATGGAGACTATACATGTGGACCTCGCCAGATAGAATTAAATAGACTACATCTATGGAAAAAGACAATGGAGAAGCTTGATCTCATCAGTCAGAGCAAGGCCTGGGGCTGACTGCTGTACAAACAGATCATCAATTGATCTTATGCAAGTTCAAGTTTAAGCTGCAGAAAATTGATACAAGTCCAGGAGAGCCAAAATATGACCTTGAATATATACCACCTTAATTTAGAGACAATCTCAAAAATATATTTGATGCATTGAACACTAATAACGGAAGACCAGATAAGTTGTGGGATGACATCAAGGACATCATACATGAAGAAAACAAAAGGTCATTAAGAATATAGGAAAGAAAGAAAAGACGAAAATGGATGTCAGAATAGACTCTGAAACTTGTTCTTCAATGCAGAGTACTAAAGCAAATGGGAGAAGTGGTGAAGTAAAAGAACTGAACAGAAGATTTCCAAGGGCAGTTCGAGAAGACAAAGAAAAATATTATAATGGAATGTGCAAAGATCTAGAGTTAGAAAATCAAAAAGAAAGAATACACTCAGCATTTCTCAAGCTGAGAGAACTGAAAAATTCCAAACTTTTTTTTGGTAATTTTTACTGCGCTTTAAGTGAAAGTTTACAAATCAAGTTAGTCTTTCACACAAAAACTTACATACGCCTTGCTACATACTCCCAATTGCTCTCCCCCTAATGAGACAGCCCGCTCCCGCCCTCCACTCTCTCTTTTTGTGTCCATTTCGTCAGCTTCTAACTCCCCCTACCCTCTCATCTCCCCTCTAGGGAGAAGATGCCAACAAAGTCTCAAGTGTCCATCTGATCCAAGAAGCTCACTCCTCACCAGCATCCCTCTCCAACCCACTGTCCAGTCCAATCCCTGTCTGAAGAGTTGGCTTTGGGAATGCCAGCAGAAGATCTGGGGGCCATGACCACTGGGGTCCTTCTAGTCTCAGTCAGACAATTAAGTCTGGTCTTTTTACGAGAATTTGGGGTCTGCACCCCACTGCTCTCCTGCTCCCTCAGGGGTTCTCTCTTGTGTTCCCTGTCAGGGCAGTCATCGGTTGTAGCCAGGCACCATCTAGCTCTTCTGGTCTCAGGCTGATGTAGTCTCTGGTTTATGTGGTCCTTTCTGTCTCTTGGGCTCACAATTACCTTGTGTCCTTGGTGTTCTTCATTCTCCTTTGCTCCAGGTGGGTTGAGACCTATTGTTGCATCTTAGATGGCTGCTTGGTAGCATTTAAGACCCCAAATGCCACACTCCAAAGTGGGATCCAGAATGTTTTCTTAATAGATTTTATTATGCCAATTAACTTAGATGTCCCCTGAAACCATGGTCCCCAAACTGTCCCCCCCCCACCCCACTGCTACGCTGTCCTTCGAACCATTCAGTTTATTCAGACTTGTTTGCTTTTGGTTTAGTCCAGTTGTGCTGACCTCGCCTGTATTGTCTGTTGTCTTTCCCGTCACCTAAAGTAGTTCTTATCTACTATCAAATTAGTGAATACCCTCCTCCCTCCCTCCCTCCCCCCTTTCATAACCATCAAAGAATATTTTCTTCTCTGTTTAAACTATTTCTTGAGTTCTTATAATAGTGGTCTTATACAATATTTGTCCTTTTGCAACTGACTAATTTCACTCAGCATAATGCCTTCCAAATTCCTCCATCTTATGAAATGTTTCACAGATTCATCACTGTTCTTTATCGATGCGTAGTATCCCATTGTGTGAATATAGCATAATTTATTTATCCATTCATCCGTTGATGGGCACCTTGGTTGTTTCCATCTTTTTGCTATTGTAAACAGTGCTGCAGTAAACATGGGTGTGCATATATCTGTTCGTGTAAAGGCTCATATTTCTCTAGGATATATTCGAAGGAGTGGAATTGCTGGATCATATGGTAGTTCAATTTCTAGCTTTTTAAGGAAGCGCCAAATCGATTTCCAAAGTGGTTATACCATTTGACGTTCCCACCAGCAGTGTATAAGTGTTCCAATCTCTCCACAGCCTCTCCAACATTTATTGTTTTGTGTTTTTTCGATTAATGTCAGCCTTGTTGGTGAGATGAAATCTCATTGTAGTTTTGATTTGCATTTCTGTAATGGCTAATGATCGTGAGCATTTCCTCATGTATCTGTTAGCTACCTGAATGCCTTCTTCAGTGAAGTGTCTGTTCATATCTTTTGCCCATTTTTTAATTGGGTTATTTGTCTTTTTGTAGTTGAGTTTTTGCAGTATCATGTAGATTTTAGAGGTCAGACACTGATCGGAAATGTCATAGCCAAGAACTTTTTCCCAGTCTGTAGGTAGACTTTTTTACTCTTTTGGTGAAGTCTTTGGATGAGCATAGGTGTTTGATTTTTAGGAGCTCCCAGTTGTCTAGTTTTTCTTCTACATTGTTAGTAATGTTTTGTATGCTGTTTATGCCATGTATTAGGGCTCCTAATGTTGTCCCTATTTCTTCTTCCATGATCTTTATTGTTTTAGATTTTATATTTAGGTCTTTGATCCATTTTGAGCTCGTTTTTGTGCATGGTGTGAGGTATGGGTCTTGTTTCATTTTTTTGCAGATGGATATCCAATTATGCGAGCACCATTTGTTAAAAAGACTGTCTTCTCTCCATTTAACTGATTTGGGGCCTTTGTCAAAAGGATCAGCTGCTCATATGTGGATGGATTTATGTCTGGATTCTCAATTCTGTTCCATTGGTCTATGTATCTGTTGTTGTACTAGTACCAGGCTGTTTTGAGTACTGTGGCGGTATAATAGGTTCTAAAACCAGGTAAAGTAAGGCCTCCCACTTTGTTCTTCTTTTTCAGTAATGCTTTACTTATCCAGGGCCTCTTTCCCTTCCATGTGAACTTGGTGATTTGTTTCTCCATCTCATTAAAGAATGTCGTTAGAATTTGGATTGGAATTGCATTAAATCTACAGATATCTTTTGGTAGAATGGATATTTTTGTAATGTTAAGCCTTCCTATCCATGAGCAAGGCATGTTTTTCCACTTACGTAGGTCTCTTGCAGAAGTGTTTTGTAGCTTCTTTGTACAAGTCTTTTACATCTCTGGTAAGATTCATTCCTAAGTATTTTATCTTCTTGGGGGCTACTGTAAATGGTATTGATTTGGTGATTTTCTCTTCAATGTTCTTTTTGTTGGTGTAGAGGAATCCAACTGATTTTAGTATGTCGTATTCCAATACTCTGCTGAACTCTTCAATTAGTTTCAGTAGTTTTCTTGAGGATTCCTTAGGGTTTTCTGTGTATAAGATCATGTCATCTGCAAATAGAGATAATTCTACTTCTTCCTTGCCAGTCTGGATCCCCTTTATTTCTTTATGTAGCCTAATTGCTCTGGCTAGGACCTCTAGCACAATGTTGAATAAGAGTGGTGATAAAGGGCATCCTTGTCTGGTTCCTGATCTCAGGGACAATGCTTTCAGGCTCTCTCCATTTAGGATGATGTTGGCTATTGGCTTTGTATAAATGCCCTTTATTATGTTGAGGAATTTTCCTTCTATTCCTATTTTGCTGAGAGTTTTATCCATGAATGGGTGTTGAACTTTGTCAAATGCCTTTTCTGCATCAATTGATAAAATCATGTGATTCTTGTCTTTTGTTTTATTTATGTGATGGATTACATTAATTGTTTTTCTAATGTTGGACCATTCCTGCATACCTGGTATGAATCCCACTTGGTCATGATGAATTATATTTTTTTGATATATTGTTGAATTCTGTTGGCTAGAATTTTGTTGCGGATTTTTGCATCTAAGTTCATGAGGGATATAGGTCTGTAATTTTCTTTTTTTGTGATGTCTTTACCTGGTTTTGGTATCAGGGATATGGTGGCTTCCTAGAATGAGTTTGGTAGTATTCCATCCTTTTGTATGCTCTGAAATACCTTTAGTAGTAGTGGTGTTAACTCTTCTCTTAAAGTTTGGTAGAACTCTGCAGTGAAGCCCTCCAGACCAGGGCTTTTTTTTGTTGGGAGTTTTTTGCTTACCTTTTCAATCTCTTCTTTTGTTAAGGGTCTACTTAGTTGTTTTACCTCTGTTTGAGTTAGTTTAGGTAGATAGTGTGTTTCTAGGAATTCATCCATTTCTTCTAGGTTTTCAAATTTGTTAGGGTATAGTTTCTCATAGTAGTCTGATATGATTCTTTTAATTTCAGTTGGGCCTTCTGTAATATTGCCCATCTCATTTCTTACTCAGGTTATTTGCTTCCTCTCCTGTTTTTCTTTTGTCAGTTTGGCCAATGGTTTATCAATTTTGTTGTTTTTTTCAAAGAATCAGCTTTTAGTCTTGTTAATTCTTTCAATTGTTTTTTTGTTTTCTGTTTCATTTAGTTTTGCTGTAATTTTTATTGTTTGTTTTCTTCTTGTGCCTGAGTGTTTCTTTTGTTGCTGTCTTTCTGTTTGCTCAAGTTGTAGTGATAATTCTTTGATTTTGGCCCTTTCTTCTGTTTTGGATGTATGCATTTATTGATATAAATTGACCTCTGAGCACTGCTTTTGCTGTGTCCCAAAGGTTCTGATAGGAAGTGTTTTCATTCTAATTGGATCCTATGAATTTCTTTATTCCATCCTTAATGTCTTCTATAATCCAGTCTGTTTTGAGCAGGGTATTGTTCAGTTTCCAAGTGTTTGATTTCTTTTCCCTGCTTTTCCTGTTATTGATTTCCACTTTTATGGCCTTAAGATCAGAGAAGGTGCTTTATAATATTTCATTGTTTTGGATTCTGCTAAGGCTTGCTTTATGACCTAATATGTGGTCTATTCTAGAGAATGTTCCATGTGCACTAGAAGAGAATGTGTACTTGGTTGCTGTTGGGTGGAGTGTTTTGTATATGCCTATGAGGTCAAGTTGGTTGACTGTGGCATTTAGATCTTCCATGTCTTTATTGAGCTTCTTTCTGGATGTCTTGTCCTTCACCGAAAGTGGTGTGTTGAAGTCTCCTACTATTATTGTGGAGCTGTCTGTCTCACTTTCCAATGCTGATAGAGTTTGTTTTATGTATTTTGTAGCCATGTCATTGGGTGCATAAATATTTAATATGGTTATATCTCTTGCTATATTGTCCCTTTAGTCATTATATAGTGTCATTCCTTATCCTTTCTGATGGATTTAACTTTAAAGTCTATTTTGTCAGAAATTAATATTGCCACTCCTGCTCTTTTTTGATTGTTGTTTGCTCGGTATATTTTTTTCCATCCTTTGAGTTTTAGTTTGTTTGAGTCTCTAAGTCTAAGGTTTGTCCTTGCAGGCAGCATATAGACAGATCGTATTTTTTAATCCATCTGCCTCTATCTGTCTCTTTATTGGTGCATTTAGTCCATTTACATTCAGCATGATTATGGATAAGTATGAATTTAGTGCTATCATTTTGATGTCTTTTTTTGTGTGTTGTTGACAGTTTCTTTTTCTCAGTTAATTTTATGTGCTGCAGAGACTGTCTTTATATATTGCCCTTTCCTCATATTCATTGCTGTTGATTTTGTTTCCGCTGAGTCTCTATTTTTTTCTTGTATTTTATTTTGATGAGTAGGATAGTTTACCTCCTCTGTGGTTTCCTTAATATTTACCGCTATTTTTCTAAATTTAAAACTAACTTTTATTTCTTTGTGTCGCTGTACCTTCCTCTCCATATGGAAGATCTATGACTACACTTCTTCGTCCCTCTTTATTGTTTTAATGTTGTTTTCTTTTACATAAGAACATTGCTTTGAGCATTTTTTTTTTTTTTAATCTTGCTTTGTTTTTTCAATTTCCTGGTCTGGGTTGACTTCTGATTGCTCTGCTCAGTGTTTTAGTCTTGGGTTGATACCTGATATTATTGATTCTCTAACCAAAGAACTCCCTTTAGTATTTCTTGTAGTTTTGATTTGGTTTTTACAAATCCCCTAAACTTCTGTTTATTTGGAATTGTCCTGATTTCACCTTCATATTCCAGAGAGAGTTTTGCTGGATATATGATTCTTGGTTGGCAATTTTTTTCCTTCAATTTTTTAAATAAGCCATCCCATTGCCTTCTTGTCTGCATGGTTTCTGCCAAGTAGTCTGAGCTTTTTCTTATTGGCTCTCCTTTGCAGGTGACTTTTCATTTATCTATTGCTGCTCTTATAATTCTCTCTTTATCTTTGGTCTTGGCAAGTTTGATTATAATATGTCTTGGTGACTTTCTTTTAACATCTACCTTGTGTGGAGTTTGATGAACATCTTGGATAGATATCTTCTCATCTTTCACAATATCAGGGAAGTTTTCTGCCAACCAATCTTCAACAACTGTCTCTATATTTTCTGTTATCCCTCCCTGTTCTGGTACTCCAATCACTTGTAGGTTATTTCTCTTGATAGAGTCCCACATTATTCTTAAGGTTTCTTCATTTTCTAAAATTCTTTTGTCTGATTTTTCTTCAGATATATTAGCGCCAAGTGATTTATCTTCAGGTTCAGAAATTCTGCCTTCCACTTGCTCAATTCTGCTCCTCTGACTTTCTATTGAGTTGTTTACTTTTGTAATTTTATTGTTAATCTTCTGAATTTCTGATTGCTGTCTGTCTATGGATTTTTCTAGCTTATTAAATTTTTCATTATGTTCCTGAATAATCTTTTTAATTTCTTGAATTGCTTTATCTGTGTGTTCCTGGGCTTGTTCTGCGTATTGCCTCATTTCCTTCCTGATGTCTTGAAGGGTTATGTATATTAATCTTTTGTATTCTGCCTCTGGTAATTCCAGGAATGTGCTTTCTTCTAGAAGATCCCTTGATTCTTTGTTTTGAGAACTTGTTGAGGTGATCATGCTGTTTCTTTATGTGACTTGATATTGGCTGTCTTCTCCGAACTTTATCTGTAAGTTATTTTATTAGTTTATTTTATGTTTGCTTACTGTGTGATAGCTTCTTGCCATGTTTTGTTTTGATATGGCCAAATGGGTTGCTTGAGTGAGCTAGCTTGATTATTTTTGCCTTTGGAGCTCTGATGTCCTGTCCCCAGCTGGCTAGAGCTGTTATCAGGTATATCAGTCTAGGAGTCCATTCAGTTTTCTTGTATGTATTCAGCTCAGGTTTCCAGGTATCTGATCATCAAGTGTGTGGTACAGGCTCTGTCCTACAGTCCTAGAGGGGCAAGGGTGATTGGTGTAGGTACCGGTATCTGGTTGCAGCAGGGGGTCACACTCTGAACAAGTCAGGGGGCTGATAATCATCCCCCATATGTCTATGAGGAAAGTGTGTCTGTGATCCCTAGAATGTACAGGTGGGTGGGTTCTGCAGATGGACCATGGGCACCCAGTGTTTTTGGTTGTAAGGACTGGGAGGTACCAGTTATCCTTGGACCCCTGACACAGGTGGATGGGTGACCTGAATGGAGCTACCAGTTGTTAGGCTCCTGATGTGGGTAGGTGAGGACCCTGTTTAATAGGCAAAGCAATGTCAAACATCAAACAGCCACCTCTCCACCGCACAGCTGAAATGGTTGTAGTCTGCCACCAAGGGCCTATTCTCCTGAAATACGCCCACACAGGTCCATACACAGGGGAAAGTTACTCATAGTCCATGGGCTGTTTATGCCCTGACAGGAGCCACTTCTGTCCTGAGCTTCCCTGGTTAGTTGAGCTGGCAAATTATCTTTCCCCCCAATTGCAATTTTTTTTCCTTCTCCAAGGCCAGGAGGATGGCTCTAGGGGCTCAGCAGGGCCTATCTCAGGCCCAGGGAATTCAGCCGCTGAAGCTGGCTTGGAAGCTGGTGGGGGGGTGGGGAGTAAAATATACACAAGAACTTAGCTTTTGCTGAGATCACCATTCTTCTCTGGTTCTGGAGATGTGAGTAGGCTGTGTGGCTGGCTGCTGCTCCCGGAGGAAGCTGTGGCAAATGCTAGTACCAGCCCACCGTCGCCCCTCCAGGAGTGGTGCCTGAGGGCTCCCCGCGATTCAGTCCAGTAACTCCTCTCCACTTGTGAACTGTCTCTTCCTCCCCGTGCCCCTCAGTTCGTTTTCTAAGCTTGCCTTTGATGCTCAGGGCTCCTAGCTTGTCATAAATATACTCATTTCACTTCTTTTTTGGGGTCTTTGTTGTAAAGAGGGCTCACTGGAAGCATCTGTCTCTTCCGCCATCTTGGCTTCACCTCCCAAAATTTCAAACTTTGAGTTGCAACTTTGGAGATACTGTGGGCAAAATATTGAGTAACAGAGAAAGTATCAAAAGAAGATGAAAAGAATATACAGAATCACTGTATCAAAAAGAATTGGTCAATGTCCAATCATCTCAGGAGGTAGCATATGATCAAGAGCTGATGATATTGAAGGAGGAAGTCCAAGCTGCACTGTAGGCACTGGTGAAAACAAGGCTACAGGAACTGATGCAATACCACTTGAGATGTTTCAACAAATGGATGCAACACTGGAAGTGCTCACTCGTTGATACAAAAAATTTGGAAGACAGTTAAACTGGCCAATCTACTGGAAGAGATCTGTAATGTGAGCATTTCAAAGAAAGGTGATCCAACAGAATGCAAAAATTATTGAACCGTATCATTAATATTACATGCAAGTAAAATTTTGCTAAAGATAATTAAAAAATGATTGCAGCAGTACATCGACAGGAAACTGCCAGAAATTCAAGCTGCTTTCACAAGAAGATACAGAATGAGGGATATCGTGGCTGATGTCAGATGGATCTAGGGTGAAAGCAAAGAATACCAGAAAGATGTTTGCCTGTGTTTTATTGACTATGCAAAGGCATTTGACTGTGTGGATCTTAATAAATTATGGATATCCATATTTATGCCTATTTCCAAGAAAGGTGATACAACCGAATGCAGAAATTATTGAACAATATCATTGATATCACATGCAAGCAAAATTTTGCTGAAGATCATTCAAAAGCAACAGTAGCAGTATATCGACAGGGAACTGCCAGAAATTCAGGTCAGGTTCAGAAGAGAACGTGGAACCAGGGATATCATTGCTGATGTCACATGGATCCTGGCTGAAAGCAGAGAGTACCAGAAGGATGTTTACCTGTGTTTTATCGACTATGCAAAGGCATTCGACTGTGTGGATCATAACAAACTATTGATAACACTGAAAAGAATGAGAATTCCAGAACACTTAATTGTGCTCATGAGGAACCCGTACATAGATCAAGAGGCAGTTGATTGGATAGAACAAGGGGATACGGAGTGGTTTAAAGTCAGGAAAGGTGTGTATCAGGGTTGTGTCCTTTCACCATACCTATTTAATCTGTATGCTGAGCAAATAATCCAAGAAGCTGGACTATATGAAAAAGAACGGGGCATCAAGTGTGGAGGAAGGCTCATTAACAGCCTGCGTTATGCAGATGACACAACCTTGCTTGCTGAAAGTGAAGAGGACTTGAAGCACTTACTGATGAAGATCAAAGACAGACCTTCAGTATGGATTATATCTCAACATAAAGAAGACAAAATCCTCACAACTGGACCTATAAGCCACACCATGGCAAATGCAGAAAAGATTGACATAGTCAAGGTTTTCATTTTACTTGAATCCACAATCAACACCCATAGAACCAGCAGTAAAGAAATCAAAAGACCCATTGCATTGGGCATATCTGTTGCAAAGGACCTCTTTAAAGTGTTGAAAAGGAAAGATGTCACCTTGAAGACTAACCTGGCCCAAGCCATGGTGTTTTCAATTGCATCATATGCTTGTGAAAGCTGGAGAATGAATAAGAAAGACCAAAGAAGAATTGACACCTTTGAATCATGGTTTTGGCAAAGAATATTGAATATACCACGGACTGCCAAAAGAATAAACAAATCTGTCTTGGAAGAAGTGCAACCAGAGTGCTCCTTAAAAACAAGGATGGTGAGACTGCGTCTTACATAATTTGAACATGTTGTTAGGAGAGATCTGTCCCTGGAGGGTGACATCATGCTTGGTAAAGTACAGGATCAGCATAAAAGAGGAAGACCCTCAACAAGATGGATTGACACAGTGGCTGCAACAATGGGCTCAAGCATAATGAAGATTGTGGGGATGGTGCAGGATCGGGCAGTGTTTCATTCTGTTGTAAGCAGGGTTGCTATGAGTTGGAAGCAACTCAACGGCACCTAACAACACCAACAACAACATTGTGAAGAATGGAAATTTCAGAACACTTAATTGTGTCGTGTGGAACGTGTATATAGATGAAGACACAGTCACTGGAGCAGAACAAGGGGATACTGCATGGTTTAATATCAGGGTTGTATCCTTTCACCATACTTATTCAATCTGTATGCTGAGCAAATAGTCTGAGAATCCGGACTATATGAAGAAGATGGATGTAGCAGGATTGGAGGAAGACTCATTAACAATCTGTTATATGCAGATAACACCACCTTGCTTGCTGAAAGTGAAGACGACTTGAAGCACTTTGGATATACTCTGAACTGGCAGAAGGATGAACAAATCTGTCTTAGAAGAAGTACAGCCAGGATGGTCCTTAGAAGCGAGGATGGAAAGATTTTGTCTCATTTGCTTTTGGACATGTTATCAGGTGGGACCAGAGCCTGGAAAAGGACATCATGCTTGCTGAAGTAATGGAACTAGCAAAAAAGAGGAAGACCCTCAGCAAAATGATTGACACAGTGGCTTCAACAATGGGCTCAAACATAGCAATGATTATGATGATGGTGTGGGATCAAGCAGTGTTTCTGTTGTGCATAGGATGGCTTTGAGTTGGAACTGACTTGATGGCATCTAACAGCAACAATGCTGATGGGAGATCATGACTTTATATCTACAGCACCGTGGGCTTGTCATCGATTCACCCTAATAAGATAGAATTTCCCACTCAGTTATTGGCATAGCTAGGCTCATCAAAGACTTCTGCAAAGAACAGGCTCTTTACTTTGGTGTGGCTGAAAACAGATAGGAATGCATGCATCCTGGGGACATCCTTGCTCCAAAATAAAATAACCCCAAAGAAGCTGACTGACCATGCTCAGTTCCTTCCGTCGAATTCACCAACAGAAATTCCTCATCCTCCTCCTCTACCTCCTTCCGTGGGCAAGAATGGGCAAAGGGTGATGAAATAGGCCAAGAAAATTACTCCAGCAGGACTCCCTCTCTCTGCAACAAAGTCTGAGGTCAGATCACTTGCTTTGGGGGAGACCACCTGTCATATCACAGCAATCTCAAAGAATCCTGTGGAAAGTTTCATGTGGTGAGGAACTGTGGCCCCTGCCTACAACCAGCACTTACTTTACAGGAATGTGTGTGAGCCACTTTGGAAGTGAACCCTAGCCCCAGTGAAACCTTCAGATCTCGAGCCTATTTTGAATGGCAGGCGTTGTCAGTGAGGCAGATCAGATCCACTTAGAGGAGCAGACAATCAATGGTACAGACATCTACACAGTTGAAACGGGGGCAGAAGATACAATTGATTTGTTGGGCAACAAAAATGAGGTGTCTTCTAAAGAGAACCTGCTACTTGGTCCCAGAGTGCTGTTCCTACAGACAAGAATACATTCCCAATTAGGAAACTATAATTTGATTCCACCATATCTTAACAACTAGAGTACAGTTTTCTCTATTGTTTTCATTTTCTCGTTCCTTATTCCTTTATGATCCAATTACAAGCATATTGCATTTGTTTTTGTTGTTTCTTTTTCCTAAATGGCCTATGATATGTTTTGATCAGCATCAAATGGAGTTGAGGTGAAGGAAAATTTTTTATTAAAATATCCTCTTTCTCCATGAATGATGTACTACTTTAACTTTTATCCTTAAATTCTTTATATTTTTTCTTTTTTATTGTACTTTAGATGAGGGTTTATGGAACAAATCAGCTTCTCATTAAACAGTTAGCACACATATTGTTTTATTACAGTAGTTAACAACCCCATGACATGTCAATGCTCTCCCTTCTCAACCTTGGGTTCCCTATTACCAGCTTTCCTGTCCCTTCCTGCCTTCTTGTCTTTGCCCTGGGCTGGTGTGCCCCTTTAGTCTCATTTTGTTTTATGGGCCTGTCTAACCTTTGGCTGAAGGGTGAACCTCGGGAGTGACTTCATTACTGAGCTAAAAGGGTGCTCAGGGCCATACTCTTGGGGTTTCTCGAGTCTCTCTGTCAGGCCAGTAAGTCTGGTCTTTTTTTGTGAATTAGAATTTTGTTCCACATTTTTCTCCAGCTCTGTCCAGGACCCCCTATTGTGATCCCTGTCAGAGCTGAATTCTTTATGTTTTTAATAAAGAAAGTGAGAGAGTTAGGATAAGCTCCTACTCCTGCAGGACCACAGAATCTTGATCCCAAGTATGCAAATTCTAAGAGTGGGAATAGCAAAAATACATTATACTGGTTTCTTGTGATTTGAGTTTATATGTGCCAGTTTCTTGGGCACTTAGCCAGCCCATCATCCCAAGAAATCTAACAACTAAGGTCCACATTGGTTAAGAGCTCAGGCTGCTAACCAAAAGATCAGCAGGTCGAATCCAGCAGCCACTCCTTGGAAATCCTATGGGGCAGTTCTATTCTGTCCTATAGGGTCTCTATGAGTCGGAATCAACTCAACAGCAATGGGTGGGTTTAAGGTCCACATAAAGGTAAATGCCTAGACCCTGCAAAAAACAACCAACCAACCAACAAAACGTTGACACCAGGAAGATGCCGCAACTCTGGAGGCTTCCTAATGTTGTAACTGAAGGGATTGTGTGTGAACCAGAGAAATAGTCAAAGGCAAAACAGAATATACAGAAACAACAACAGAAGACATTTAAGGAAACAGCTCCTAGTTGGCTATATGCCACAAACCAGACAAATGTTCCTGGCATCATCTCTGGAAAACAATTTGACCATGAGCCAGGCACGAAGCATCATTGTTGTGTAGCCATCATTTAGCACACATGGGAGGATGATGTACTAAACCTTTGATGGCAAGAGACAGAATTTATACATCACCAACATACCAACAAGTGAAAAACAAAACCAACTAAGGGATTAACTGAGCTTTCTTATCTTTCCAAGGAAAGAAAACATTTCCTATAGAACTAGTAATAACAATCAATCTTGGAATGTTGCTCAATCTACTTTGTTGAAACCTAGAAAAGTTTTGTTTCACAAAATAGAAGCACACGCTATCAGAACCCACACTCTAGTTTACCTAATTCTTCACGAATTTGCATGCACAGGGAAGCAACTCGATTGTGTGGTTCAAGAAGATGCCATTACATTTTGTTTATAAAGCTGTCAAGTCTCACTGTTAGGAATAATGAGCAGAGTGGTAATTTCCATGAGTTAGAGTTTCTAACACGCCAATCCATGTCAGTGAATAGGAATGTGCAATGTTTGTCTTCTTTCCCTCATAAAGCCATATAAATGTAAATTTGATGATTTCCTCACTCTATTTCCTCTGCATCAAATCAGAACTAGTGCACATCAAGTACTTCATGAGTTCCTCCCTTCACAAATCAGAAAAACAAAACTCTTCCTCCTTTTCTTAGTAGTCCCTGGTTCACGGAAGAGATTTTTTGCTGGGGCTGTCCAGAGCAGCTCTAATCACACACAATGTCTCAAAGCAACAACTCTCAGCTCCTCTTACAGATAAAAGGTATTACACAGATATAGCTTTCCTAAGAAAATCTTATACAGTGCAATCACTGGTTAAGATTTCAAGCTTTGTGACTGTCTTAGTCATCTAGTGCTGTCATAACAGAATACCACAGGTGGACCCAGAAGCCTGAAGAGATTCCAGGCCTTCCAGAACGCCTCTGTTAATTAAGAGGGTGGGTTCCAGATCCTCACTTTGTTGTTTCTTTGTTACCAGAGGAAGAAAGTGTTGGCAGTATGTCTTCTAGAACATGAACTTCCTACTGGCCCTCTCTTGGTGGTATACATACACTCGCCCTGTCAGGAGGGGCGATGCTTAGGACTCCTTGGCTCCATCAGATAGGGCAGGGCACTGGTCTTCTGGAGACCCCCACCTTTCATACTGGGCATATCCCATCTTTTCAGATGGGGTGGGAGAGAGGGAATGATTTCCTGCTCCCCTCCTTCCCCCCGCCCCAGCCCCATTTCTCTTTACACAAAGTTGTGAATCAACCATGTTTAGAGACACTGGAGTGCTTCAATGTCCTCCCCCAGGCTAAAGTACATCTTGAGGCTCTGTCTGGATCATTGTCCATTTTAACAATCCTCCTAAAATCTGGTAAAGAGGAAAACCAATGGAAAGAAACCAGAGATGGAGGCGTAGGAAAGCAAGTGACCTACAAGTGATAAGTTAAAACTCACTTATATATTCATGAAAAGTGGAGCACTGGAATAAGGAATGTCCCCTTATCCCATCTGTGTAATTCTATCGCAGCACTGGATCGTTTCTGCAATAGTCAGTATTGGCATAGGCAACATGATCCAAATGCACTTTGAGAGTCTTTAGGGCTTGTCCCCAGAGCATTATTTACAAGACCTTATTTCAACTGGCTAACAGCTAAAAAACAGAATTTTTGGAACAGCTCCTTGTAAAAATCACATCAATTTCTCCTCAATTTTTTATTTATAGTCTATTACAGATAAAAGGTATTATATAGATATAGCTTTCCTAAAAAAATCTTATACAGTGCAATCACTGGTTAAGATTTCAAGCTTTGTGACTGTCTTAGTTATCTAGTGCTGGCATAACAGAAATACCACAAGTGGATGGCTTTAACAAAGAGAAATTTATTTCCTCACGGTAAAGTAGGCCAAAAGACCAAATTCAAGGTGTCGGTTCCAGGGGAAGGCTTTCTCTCTTCTCTGTCAGTTCTGGAGAAAGGTCCTTGTCCTCAGTCTTCCCGTGGTCAAGGAGCTTCTCAGGCACAGGGACTCTGAGTCCAAAGGACGCGCTCTGCTGCTGGCACTGTTTTCTTGGTGGTATGAAGTCCCCAACTCTCTGTTTGCTTCCCTTTCCTTTTATTTCTTGAGAGATAAAAGGCTGCACAGGCCACATCCCAGGGAAACTCCCTTTAACTTGGATCAGGGAGGTGACCTGAATAAGGGTGGTGTTACAATCCCACCCTAATTCTCTTAACATAAAATTACAATCACAAAATGGAAGACAACCACACCGTACTGGGAATCATGGCCTAACCAAGTTGATACACACATTTTTGGGGGCATATAATTCAATCCATGACAGTGACACCTTAGCATTTTATAACAAGTGTTGAAAGTGGAAGAAATAGGCATTCCTTCCTCACATCTAGAAATGATGTTTTGTACTATGTTGAAGATACATCGCTGGCATTTTGTATGCTCTAAGACATGGTTCAAGATCAGTTAGTACTTACTGAGTTCCCACTGAGGACAGAACACTGTGCTCAGGGAAGCAGAGAGACGTGCAGGACAGAGAAGGCACAGGCTTTGCCATTAAATGTGTTAATAAGGCCACATTCATTAACAGAACAAAAGAAAATAAGAAGAAAAGAGAAAACAGGTGAAAAGAGGCATCATAAACTGTGGTAAATTCCATAATATTGCTACTATTTAAAAAAAAAAAAATCTGTCCCAGATACCAGTAGCATTGGTTAAAAAAAAAAAAAAAAGCTGAGTGCTGCAGATAACTTACCGGGGTAGACTGATATCACAGCTCTATCATCAAAAGAAATAGAACTTTATTGAGAAGAAGGGTTTGATTGAGAGGAATTTTACTAAGAACTGCTTCTTCAGACAATGGTTAATTACTCCTATGCACTCAGATACTCTTCATTTCATGGAATAATAATATTTATGTATTCACATTATTATTCTGACATAAGTCAAATACTTGTTTTTTTTTTTTTTTTTAGTTTGCATTGTTATTGCCAGTATCTTTATAAACCCAGCAGTGTTTTGGACAGTCGATCATAAAATTGAACATTTGCAAGGGAACATCTGAGAATGGTAGCATCAGCCAATTATGCGCTGCAATATATTACTAATGATAAGATATACAAAAAAAAAAAAAAGGACAGTCTCAAATGTGGTTGGAGTATGTTGAAAGGCAGGGACTACTGGTAGCTTATAATTTTTTTGTTTAGCATTTCCCTTTCTTTGTTTACTTTGGAGTTGCTTTTTTTTTTATTATGTAATTTCTTAAGGTAAAAGTCAAGTTCATATATTAAATACAAGTACCTACTTGAAACTCCATATCCTTAATTAAAAAAAAAAAAATAGAATAGTCAAAAACAGATCAATTTTTCTTTACTTCTTTCCCCCGCAACCATACATACACCTACCTCCATGCAGAGAACTCTGCAGAGGTAGTTTTTTGGCCGTTTGGTTTAGTCATACAGTCTGAGCACCTAAGACAGTGCTTGGCACATAGTAGGCATTCAATAACCATGCATTCTGTCAGTGAATGAGGCGTTTAAGAACATTGTTAAGTGTTTACTTTCTATTACTCCATCTCTACTTTCCAGTTGTTGTTAATTTAACCTGGGGTTTGTAGGCCCACTGGTATTTGCTTTTCAAGAATTCTTCTGGTGTTTGCATTCATTTGGAGTTCATTTTTGGAGAAAATTTTTAAATTTGAAAACCTATTTTAATACAATTATTTCTACTCAGTTTTATTAGTTAAATTGGTTTCAATGCCTGCCCCCCCCCCCCCCCGCTTCTTTCTACTCTGACTTTCTCGGTCTTAAGTTCTTGATTTTGAGATATTGCTCTAATGTCTGGAATATGTATTAGCAATTTTTTCAGTAAGGATTCATGAATGGTTGATTTTAAAAAATCCTTTCATATTTGAGAATTCTTATACGATGGTCTTTGAACTATTTTACTTACACAATCCCTGAAAGAATTTTATGAAACAATATCCCCTCTCACACATTTCAAAATCGACAGCTGAAGCCTTATATCATAAATTTAAGTAGATGTAAAAGATGTATTTTCCAGCATATGGTAAGTATTGAGCTTTTAAAAATAAAGCTGTTTCTTTTACTCTTTTAAAAATAGCCAATGGAATCTGGATTCCATAGCAATCTGATACCAACCATTATCCACTTAAAAAATATATGAGCAAGCTCTTTGTCAATCAGAACCTTTACATCGTTCCTTTGCTTTTTAAACCCATATTTCCATCCTCCCACAGAATTTTATCCTAATATATTTTGTACTTGAAAGTCTTTTATTGGTCATTCTATCAAATTTTTCTGCAATATAAACATATATATGTTGAAATTAAAAAAAAAAAAAAACCACTGACTGAAGGGTCTGTGTTAGCATGACCATTGTTATTAATTCATAATTAACTAAAACAAATAAATAAATCACAAATTTTGATAAAATTTGATTTAAAAAAATATTGGAAGTGCTTCTCTTAGAGAAACAAATGAAGCTCCTTTCTTTTTTCCCCCAATTTCACATCTTTGTGGAGGAAGATTACTTATTACTAGAATAAGATAATTTCAGTTCAATTCTGTTCTATCCCTATATTTGGTTTTTAGAGCTATAAAGCCCAAAAACCAAACCCATTGCCATCGAGTTAGTTCTGACTCACAGCAACCCTACAGCTATAAGCACTGAGAAATTTATTCACATAAGTAAGTAAAAATAACAGAGTTTTTTTGAAGCAATGCCACTCAGTTCTATGAACACCTGAGCTTTATGCCAAAATTTACATAGTCAGCTATCATGACAACTTACTTTAAGTTGTATCCATCCATTTTGTTGAAAACGAAGAATTAGAAACCACTTGGCTGGTGACAGGATTTTTTTTTTTTAACTTGGTCATTAGACTCATTCATTTTTTTTTTTTTCAAAACCAACACAATTGTTTTAAACTGTCCTATTGTTTGCTTGCTGCCCCAAATGCCACCCCTCTCCCTCAGGTGGTAGACCACAGACAGATTCTCTTTCCTTCATAAAGCGCGAGAAGGGGGATTTTGAAAGAGGAGGGAGACGAGAACCTGACCTCCCTCTTGAGCAAACTTGCATACAGTTGTGTTTTAGGGAAGAGTTGAGGATCTAGAAGACTGCCCCATCAAACTACCTGTGCCCAAGCAGCTCTTGCAAGTCTTTTCAAACCATGTTTGGAAGCTGCTGAGCACTAACAGTGTTTCTCAAATATATCAGTGGTATATCTGATGAAATGTCTTGGTGTTTTATGCAGACATTATCTTACGTTCAATAGTCACATAATTATTTGGATGGTTATCTTCTATTTATGGACAGTGGTACTGCAAAATTTCGCTGAAGATCATTCAAAATCGGCTGCAGCAGTACATCAACAGAGAACTGCCAGAAATTCAAGCCATATTTAGAAGAAGATGCTGAACCAAGGATATCATTGCTGATGTCAGGTGGATCCTGGCTGAAAGCAGAGAATACCAGAAGGATGTTTGCCCGTGTTTTATTGACTATGCAAAGGCATTCAACTATGTAGATCATAACAAATGATGGATAACATTTCAAAGAATGGGGATTCCAAAACACTTAATTGTGCTCATGGGGAACCTGTACATAGACCAAGCAGCAGTCATACAAGGAGAACAAGGGGATACTTCATGATTTAAAGTCAGGAAAGTTGTGCTTCAGGGTTGTGTCCTTTTACCATACCTATTCAATCTGTACAAAAAAAAAAAAGCTGAGCAAATAATCCGAGAAGCTGGACCATATGAAGAAGAACAGGGCATCAGGATTGGAGGAAGACTCATTAACAACCTGTGTTATGCAGATGACACAATCTTGCTTGCTGAAAGTGAAGAGGACTTGAAGCACTTGCTGATGAAGATCAAAGACCACAGCCTTCAGTATGGGTTACACCTCAACATAAAAAAACAAAAACCTTCACAACTGTACCAGTCAGCAACATCGTGATAAATGGAGAAAAGATTGAAATTGTCAAGGATTTCATTTTACTTAAATCCACAATCAACACCCATGGAAGCAGCAGTCAAGAAGCCAAAAGACCCATTGCACTAGGCAAATCTGCTGCAAAAGACCTCTTTAAAGTTTTGAAAAGCAAAGATGTCACCTGGAAAACTAAGGTGCACCAGACCCAAACCATGGTATTTTCAAGTTTGTTTTTTTTTTTTCATATGCGTGTGAAAGCTGGGCAATGAAAACAGAGGACAGAAGAAAAATTAATGCCATTGAATTCTGCTGTAGGCAAAGAATATTGAATATACCGTGGATTGCCAAAAGAATGAACAAATCCATCTGGGAAGAAGTACAACCACAATGCTCCTTAGAAGCAAGAATGGCGAGACTACATCTCACATACTCTGGACATGTTATCAGGAGGAATGAGTTCCTGGAGAAGGACTTCATGCTTAGTAAAGTAGAGGGTCAGCGAAATAAAGGAAGACCCTCAAGGAGATGGATGGACACAGTGGCTGCAACAATAAGCTCAAGCATAACAATGATTGTGAGCATGACGCAGGACCTGGCAGTGTTTTGTTCTGTTGTACATAGGGTCGCTATGAGTCAGAACTGACTCGGCACCTAAAAACAATGACAACTTTTTTTTGTTTGTAGTAACACTGCTTCCTTTTAAAATAATTTTATGTATGTAAAACAGTAAATCAATTAAAATAATTCTAAATAATGGTTCGCCTGGTTCATGTATATGACAAAACTGTGAAGATGGTACCTAAATGACTGAAGCTTGAAAAACATTAATCTTTAAGAACTCATCAACCCAGACACTGTGATTCTATGTTCTAGCAGTGAGTAGCTACACTTTAGTGTCCAGGAGATTTAATCCATCTCACACCGAGGAGAGAATCTACCCGACTTCTTGGTCACTGTGTATTTATATCAGAACTAAGAGAATGTAGTGTTTCATTCAGCACAGATATAACAAGTAAGTAGAATGATCTAGTCTATATGGTTATTGTTTGTTTGCACAACAAACCTCCCCTTTTCTCCTAAGAATTATACCTCTTCCTTTTGGGTAACTGTTTTTGCCTCCACTTTCACCACGGTAATTCTAGTTTGCAGCTGTGTCTTCGTTTGGGTTCCCCCAAAGAAGACTTAAACAAAGATTTGGGTGCAGTTTGTTTATTTGGGTGGTGATCTCAGATAATACTGTGAAAGAATGAGACAGGAAAGGGAAAAAGACAATAAAGAGTGCATTATCAACTGGTTACCTTTATGGGTAACTAGAGCTCAATCACACTGGGAATTCTTTGAAAACATGCGGAATCTGCATTAGAATTGTCCCACCGAGAGATGAGGAGCAGGGGCAATTGTCTCCCAATGCCTGACTCTCATTGTTGATGGATGCTCATGCCACATTAATTCTCTGGCACTTATGGCCTGCTCCACACTGTGTAGTATTGTTTTTGTTGTTGTTAGTTGCCATGGAGTCAATTCCAGCTCAATGGTGACCCCATGTGTGCAGCGTAGAACTGCTCTATAGCATTTTCAAGGCTGTGATCTTTAAGAAGCAGATCGCCAGGCCGGTCTTCTTAGGTGCCTTTGAGTGGGCTCAAACTGCTACTGTTTCAGCTGGTAGTAGAGCACTGAACTGTTTGCACCACCCAGGGACTCCAAATAAAAAATTAACTGTACCCAAAGAGAGGTCTGGCCTTTGCTCTTGCTCCTGGGAGGTGATCTCTAGGCTCTTGGGATAGCTTGCCTAATATGAATGTCTTTGTTTACCTGGGGGCCTTGGGCCACACTGGACAGCCTAACAATGTGATTTATGATGGGAGCTGTGGGCCACACAGTATCTGCTCTACCTCCAGAGAGGCTGGAAAGGTGGAGCCAAGATGGCAGACTAGTCAGACACACTAAGCCATTCTGCTGCAACAAAGACCCAAAAAAACAAGTAAAACAGATACAGACCTCAATCTTAGAACCCTGAACCTTAAGTGAAGGAATAAAGTATTAGAATGGAAGTCATTTATGAGAAGAAGAAACTGATAGAAAACAGAGAAGAAATAGAGATATGGAGTGAAGGTTCCTGACCAAAAGGCATGACTCAGTGTTGTCATCTTGGAATAAAGCAACAACCCCACGTGCAGAAAAGGCACCTCCACGGAATTGCCAACAGGAGATAGATGTACAGCGTAGACATACCCAGGACTAAGTAAGACAACATTTGCTGACTGCAACTCACAAGAAGCCCAGGCTCTCTCACACGGTAACCACAGGAGCACACTTCTAAAACCCCCACCCCTCTAGTGATCAGCTCTTATAACTGCCCCATCGCTGCAACCCAGACTGCTTGGAACCAGAGTACTCTCCTCCATCTAGCCCACTTGGTCCCTGCCTTTGCACCTTCTCCTACCTCCCTCCTCTACCCCACCACCCACAGCCCTGAGGGGACCTGGCCCAGACCCCTCCTGCTGCCACCTGAGGCCCCGAGGGGGCCTGACTCAGACTCCAAGCCCATTCTGGCCAGCTCCGGACCTCTCCCACTGGCTCGAGACCACTCCTGCTGCCTGCCATGGTACCCAGGGGACTCGATGCAGACCCCAGCTCCCTTCCTACCAGCTCCAGACCCCTCCCATTGCCCACCACAGCAGCCAGTGGACAAGGCCTGGACCCCCAAGCCCCTCCCCACCAGCTCTGAACCCCTCCTTTCACCTGCTGTGGCTCTGAGGGTACCCGGCCTGGACCCCAGCCCCCTTCCTGCCAACTCTGAACCCCTCCTGCCACCTACCACAGCCCCAAGGGAATTCAGCCCAGACCCCAGGACCCTTCCCGCTGGCTCTGGACCCCTCCCACTGCCTGCTGTGACCCTGAGGGGACTTGGTCTGGACAGTAGGCCCTTCCCTGCCAGCTTGGGACCCCCCCTCCGGCAGACCGTAATGGCCCTGCTTCAGCGCCTGGCCTGGTTCATGTTGCAGATAAATAGTCCTTCTCTGCCCCTTCCCTTCCTGCTAGACCTGCCCTGCTGCACCATAGCTAAGCAACTGACCCTGCACACCAGGACAAGGTGGTGAGAACTGTCATGCCCACAGATGAGCAAGCACACCCAGCCCACCCTCCCCGATATAACCAAACAAAACAGAAAAGCAGGACAAAACAAACAAACCTTCCGTGAATAAATAATGAAAATAATACCTGAATGTCTCTGAGACAGCAGACAATATCAAAACATAATTTTAGAAAAGGACAAGATGGTTCCAGTAAGTGACCAGAATAAAGCACCAGTTGACCTTCTGGAAGAAGAAAAGGCACTGGAGCTACCTGATAGGGAATTCAAAAGCCTAATATTCAAGGCTCTCGAAGAGATTAAGAAAGAGATCAAGGAAAATGCAGACAAAAATCATGGAAAACACAGACAAAACCAATAAAAACATAGCCCAAATCAAGGAAAACACAGACAAAACAATAGGAAAGTTCAGAAAATAATACTAGAATAAAAATGTCAAGGTAAATAAACAATTAGAAATCATACAAAACGGCAATTTGGAATCCGAAAGATAAACAACAAAATTTCATAAATGGACAACACAATAGGAGGTTTAGGAACAAATTTGAAACAATGGAAGACAGAATCAGTGAAATTGAAGACAGATTCATGGATGCCACTTTGAGGAAAAATCGAAGAAAAGAATGAAGAAATGAAGAAAACCAAAAAACTATGTGGGATACAATCAAGAGCAAAAATTTGTACATGATCAGAGTTCCAGAACACGGGGATAAAATGGAAAACACGAAGAGGGTTTGCTAATAGAAAACTCCTTTAATATCATGAAAGATGAAAAGCTGACCATTCAAGAAGCTCAATTGGATAGACCTTGTCTTAGTCATCTAGTGCTGCTGTAACAGAAAAATCACAAGTGGGTGGCTTTAACAAAGAGAAGTTCATTTTCTCATGGTCCAGTAGGCTATAAGTCCACACTCAGGGTGTTGGCTCCAGGGGAAGGCTTTCTCTCTCTGTTGGCTCTGGAAAGAGGTCCTTGTCATCAGTCTTCCCTTGTTCTGGGAGCTTCTCAGCAGAGGAACCTCAGGCCCAAAGGATGCATTCTACTCCTGGCACTGTTGTCTTGGTGGTATGAGGTCTCCTGTATTTCTGCTCGCTTCTCTCTTTTATACCTCAAAAGAGATTGGCTTAAGATATTACATCATCTTGTAGATCTCATCAATATAACTGCTGCTAATCCGTTTTATTACATCACAGTGATAGGATTTACAACACATAGGGAAATCACATCAGATGATAAAATGGTAGACAATCATACAATACTGGAAATTATGACCTAACCAACTTGATAGATATTTTGGGGGGACACAATTCAATCCATGACAGACCCCAAAAGAAAGTCACCAAGACGTATCATAATCACACTAACCAAAACCAAAGACAAAGAAAGAACCCTGAAAGCAGCTTGAGAAAAAATGAAAAATCACATATAAAGGAGAAATGATAAGACTAAGCTCTGATTACTTGGCAGAAACCACGCAGGCAAGAAGGCAACAGGGGGATATATATAAAACCTTGAAAGAAAAAAAATTGCCAACCAAGAATAACATATCCTGCAAGAGAGGCTGAAGATTAAAAGTCAGCCAAAAGAACAGTCAGCCACATCTTTGTGATCGAACCCCAATATAAACTCTAGACACAAGACTCAGGTGTTGACAATACTCTGTAAGTATTGTCACACATCATTACTAAGAGAGTTAACGTTGTCCATGACTCCATCGGGATAGGACAACTGGAAGCTGTTTGCCTGGAACTTGCCTGGACTCTGCCCCATGTGTCTCCTCCCTTGAATGATATTAATCTGCATTCTTTTGTTGTAGTAAAACATAACCATGAGTATAACAGCTTTCAGTTAGTTCTGTGAGTCTTTCTAGTGAGTTATCAAGACTTAGGGTGGGGACTCTACCCCCTCACATCACACACATGCAGGCTGGCCATGCTCCCCAACCAGAGAATGCTCTCAGGCAGGGAAATTCAGGACACTGTTGTTGTAAAGCAACAATGTGCTGGCACCTTCTAAAGTGAGCTGAAGGGATATGGGCACCAACAACATCTACTACAAGCTTCCAATGATAATCATATTATCCCACCCTCTGTTAATAATTAATAGGTCCAGGTTGGGCATGTAATAAAATCTGGATCAACCATAGTCATTCTCTGATATCTTTTTAAATTTGCACTGAGGGAAGCAAGGCAGGCCCTCTCTGGCATCAAAGAAGAGAGAGATGAGTCTGGGAGCTGCATTTCTAGCTCAGCTGAATTCTAATCATATGGAAGAAGCTGGCTTGACAGAATGAGGCTGATGCAAAGACAGCAGAAATGAGACACATAGGGAGAATCCCTGCTGCACCCAAATTTCTGGTTCTGAAATTTCTCATAGTTTGTAGATACACGTCAATAAATTAATTTTTATAACAAGTAAATTGGGTTTCTTTAAATTATAACCAGAAAAGTCTTGACCACTTCTGAGCTACCCGCTTTCCAAAAATTCCTCCAGTCTGTCACAGTTCCTACAACTCTGTCAACAGAGAATCACCTACTTGAATGTAGGCATTGCCCTTAGAAGAATCCACAGCAGTGAATCAAAACAAAAAAACCAACCCTGTTGCTGCCCAGTCAATTCCAACTCATAGTGACTCTATAGGATAGAATAGAATTGACCCATAAAGCTTCCAAGGCTGTTATTCTTTATGGAAGCAGACTACCACATCATAATCCCATGGAGTGGCTGGTAGGTTCAAACCACTAACCTTTCAGTTAGCAGCCTAGTGCTGAACCACTGCATCACCAGGGCTCCCTACAGCAATGTACAAATACCCCCAATACATTAACACCAAGAACCAAGAGGTAAAAAACACAGAATGCAAAGTTCAACTGGATAATATATGAATTGGCAGATGGCACCAAGGCCATGAATTAAAACTCTAAACCCTGGAGACCATGGTTTCAGGGGACATCTAAGTCAATTGGCATAACAAAATCTATTAAGAAAACATCCTGCATTCCACTTTGAAGAGTGGCGTCTGGGGTCTTAAACGCTAGCAAGCGGCCATCTAAGATGCATCAATTGGTCTCAACCCACCTGGAGCAAAGGAGAATGAAGAACACAAAAGACACAAGATAATTACCAGCCCAAGAAACAGAAAGGGCCACATAAAACAGAGACAACATCAGCCTGAGACCAGAAGAACTAGACGGTGCCCTGACAGGGAACACAACAGAGAACCCCTGAAGGAGCCAGAGCAGTAGGTTGCAGACCTCAAATTCTTGTAAAAAGACCAGACTTAATGGTCTGACTGAGACTAGAAGGACCCCAGAGGTCATGGTCCCTAGACCTTCTGTTAGCCCAAGACTGGAACCATTCCCAAAGCCAACTCTTCAGACAGGGATTGGAATGGATTGTGAGAGAGAAAATCATACTGGTAAGGAGTAAGCTTCTTGGATCAAGTAGACACATGAGACCATGTGGGCAGCTCCTGTCTGGAGAAGAGATAAGAGGGCAGAGGGGGTCAGAAGCTGGCTGAATCGACAGGAAAATAAAGAGTAGAGAGAAGGAGTGTGCTGCCTTATTAGAGGGAGAGCAACTAGGAGTATATAGCAAGGTGTATAGAAGTGTTTGTATAAGGGACTGACTTGGTTTGTAAACTTTCACTTAAAGCACAATAAAAATAAAAAGAAAATTCCAAAAAATCCCTCTAAACTCAATGTGTTTTATCATATCCTTGTAAAACCTTCAGAATTCTTAAAAGGTGGACATTCTTAATCTCAAAACCAGGCAAAGCGGACCTCAGGCAGCTGCAGAGCACCTGCGGCTTCTAAAGACAACACATAGTATTCAGCCCCAGCTCATTCTTTGGATTCACTATTTCCAGCAGGAAGTTATACATAAGAATCACCTGGGTCACCTGGGAACTTGTTAGAAATGAAAATTCTCAGCAGGGGTTGAAACCAGCCTGCTGGAAACAGTGAACCCAAATAATGAGCTGGGGCTGAATATTATGTTCGCAGCCCTGGTTTCCAGCTCTTCCCCCCCACCCCACTAAGATCTTTTCACTGTTCCTCCTCCCCTCCCCAAGAGAAGATAGAAATCTAGATTTTTATATAACCTCAACTATTTTTTTTATACTATGGTCAAGCCCAAATAGATCTGTAGCCTATAATGGACTCAAGCCCCCATTTTATTGTTATAGCTGCATCCCAGCTGCCTCCAATCTCTGGTGCTGAATGCCATTGAGATTCATTTTCCCCATCCCTCCTTATCATATTAAATAATGCTTTTATCATATATAGCAGGGATCAGCAAACTAGGCCAGTGGGCCAAATCCAGCCTACCACCTATTTTTGTAAATAAAGTTTTATTGGAATACAGCCACATCCATTCACTCACATATTATCTATGGCTGCTTTTGCACTACAATAAGGTGTAAAATATTCACTATCTGGGCCTTTACTGAGAAAATTTGCTGACCCATGGTAATATTTTGACCTTTGTCCACCTGTTATACTGAATTATGTCCTAGGAGAGTTTTAATGTCAAATTACTTTAAGCAAAAAATATTTTTCCAGACTATATATTATGCTGCTTGATATGATTGTTTTGCATTAGAAATTTAGTACAATTGAATCTAATAGGAAGTGATCATTACATTAAGAACAGTTAGTAAAATTTCTTTTCCGTATTTATTGACACTTGCTATAGATCATAGATAAGTGCATTAAGAAATAGCATGCACAACCAGTGATAAAAAAACATCAGGAATGCCCTTCGTGTGATTACACAGAAAAAAGCAAATCTGAAAGAAGATGGTACAAATCATTTCCTGTAGCTAAACCTTGAGAAACAGCACTTACTTCTAGCTTGCACCATCTAGAGGTGAAAAAGATAATTTCCCATGCACCTTAGAAATCTTTCAGATCTCTTTTTAGCCCATAAGGTTTCTATCTGGTTTAGACATAGTGTATCTTTTCAGAACCTTTTAAGAGTAGAAATTTAGTACACCACTGTGGTCACTTGATGTCTACTTTCCGACTATTGGGAAGGGGAGAAAGTTGTGCTCAATGGCAACAAAGCAATAGCTACCACACCATCAAAATGAACTTCTAGATAGAAAGATTTTTTTCTAGCTATGGGGTCCTTACTGTTCTTAGATTTTAACGGTTCTGTTGTTACTATTAGTTATTTTTTATTTGACACTGAATCAAAAATTTTTTTTTCTCAGTACCTCCTTTTGGCTCGCTCTGAAACAACTAAAGGGCGTATATGTTTTGGACATCCTTATGTTATGTGTTTGAACATCCTTGTCTAATCTTTTTTTTAACAATAATAAATATTAATAATAAAATATTGTGTTTAAGGTGCAAGTTTACACAGCAAATTAGGTTCCCATTTAACAACTTCTACACAAGTTATTCAGGGATGTTGGTTACATTTTTCACAAGGTGTCATCATTCTCATTCATTCCATTCTGCTTGTACCATTTCCATTACTCTAATTTCCCTGACCCATTATCTTCTTATCTTCGATTTAGAATTTTTGATCATTTGGTCTCATATAGATGATTTTCTAAAGGAGCTTATTACTGATGAGTGACACACTTTATTTTATGAGCCAATCTGTTATTTAGCTAAAAAGTGACTTCAAGGGATAATTTCAGTGTAAGGTTTAGAGAATATCTCAGGGCAACGGTCTTAGGCAGTTCTCCAGTCTCAACAGTCCAGTAAGTCTGGACTTTTTAAGAATTTGAGTTGTGTTTCACATTTTTCTCCCATTCTATCTGGATCCGTCTATTGTGGCCCTGAGCAGAATGGTTGGTAATGGTAGCTGGGCACCATCTAGTTCTTTTGGTCTCATGGTAAATGAGGCTGCGGTTCATGTAGACCATTAGCCCTGTAGACTACTTTCTTCTCAACCTTCGACTTCCTTCTTCTCTTTTGTTTTGAACAAGTAGAGACCAATCATTGTATCTTAACGGCCGCTTGCAAGCTTTTAAGACCCCAGACATTGCTTACCATATTGGGATGTAGCACATATACTTTATGAGCTATATTATGCCAATTAACTGAGTTGTCCCACAAGACTCTGGTCCTAAGCCTTCAAACCCAGAAAAGCAATTTTGTGAGGTGTTTGGCTATGTCTAAGAAGTATCTGTAAGTGTGTCCTCTATGTGGTTTATTATATATACGGATGTACATGCCTGCACACACATACCTGTATATACATATGCTTATAGATACAGCTATCTGTGCACACATATGTACCCTCATATTTATGCCCATACGTATACATGCCTATGTACATATTTGTGTAACCACACACATATTTTTGGTTGTTGTTGCTGTTATTGCAAAATTATATTTGTTATATCCTTTACCAAAAATGTCATTTTCTCTTGTCCACTTCTTAGTGACATCATTTACCTTGGTCAAACTGCATGCATTGCACCCACATTCGATGCTACCTTTCTCATCACCAAAAATAACAAGTATCTGCTATCTCGAGAGTGGCTCCCCCTCCTCCCATTCCTAGTAATCACCAATGAGTGTTGGAGTGTGTATGTATATATATCTATTCTTGTCTTATTATAGAAGTGCAATCATACAACATTTGTCCTTTTGTGATTGAATTATTTCACTCAGCATAATGTCCTCCAGATTCAACCATGTTACAAGATAATTCTAGGACTCATCATTATTCTTCACAGTTGTGTAGTGCTCCATTTTGTTCATCCATTCATCCATTGATGAGCATTTAGATTGTTTCCATCTTTTGCCGTTGTGAATCATACTGCAATAAACATAGGTGTGCATGACTATCTGTGTCTAATCATAACAAACACCCTCACTGTAGGTAAAGCTTTCTTTGTAGGATTTTTATAATAACCTATATATTTATTCTCCAAGTTATTTTGTACTTGAATCTTGTAATCAGATAAGATAATCAATCATCAGTATAATTAAATAGTTTACCCTTTTGAATAGATTAACCTTAGGACTCCTTTGTGAGTTTTAATTGGCTACCAAAAGAGAATTTTGGAAATGTTCTGCGTAATTTCATTAAGGTCTTTTTTATATTGTTTAGCCCTAATACTTCACCTTCCTGTGGTTTTCACTATAGAGCCCTGATGGCACAGTGGTTAAGAAATTGGCTGCTAACCAGAAGGTTGGCAGTTCAAATTCACCAGCTGCTCCTTGGAAACCCTATGGAGCAGTCCTATAGGGCTTCTATGAGTCGGAATCAACTCGATGACAATGGGTTTTTGTTTTTGGACCCCCGTTTCCATAACCACTGTGTGACGCTATTCAATCCAGAGGCTGTATTTGCCGTTTAAAAACTATGCCGGTGAAGGTTGGCCACTAGTGTCACAAAACATTAAGTGTATTAGTTGTTCAATGAGAAACTAATTTGCCCTGTAAACCTTCTAAAGCACAATTAAAAAAAAAAGTTCAGGAGCACAATTAAAAAAAAAAAAAACTCTGACAGTGATTGCTGAGGGAAAGTCCAGAAAAATATTTGAACTCATGAAAATGCTTAAATTTCACTGAATTGCCTTGAAAGTTTCCAAGGGGCTTTATAAAAAGCTCACTATTGTTTTTACCTGTTCCTCTCAACATACATTAAAGAATTAGTTCTTACAAAGAGCTGTTTTTGAGAACTGGAAACGCCATGTAAACCCCTCACGAATATATTTGACTAATGGAGAAGTGTCATGGATTGAATTGTGTCCCCCAAGAACATGTGTCAACTTGACTAGACCATGATTCCTAATATTGTGTGGTTGTCCTCCATTTTGTAATCTGATGTAATTGTCATGTGTTATAAATTCTAATCTCTGTCTGTGGTTAGTGAGGCAAGATTAGATTATGTTAAGAGGATTAGAGTGGGATCCAGCACCCTTACTCTGGTTACAGCCCTGATCTGATGTAAACAGAGTTTCCCTGGGGTATGACCTGCATAACCTTTTGACTTACAAGAGTTAAAAGAAGAGAGAAACAAGCAGAGAGATAGAGACCTCCTACCATCAAGAAAGAAGAATTGAGAGCAGGGTGCTTCTTTTGGATCAGGTTTCCCTGTGCTGAGAAACTCCTAGAACCAGGAAAAGGTTGATGACAAGGACCTTCCCCCAGAGCCAACAGAGAGAGAATGCCTTCCTCTGGAGGTGGTGCGCTGAATTTGGCCTTCTGGTCTCCTAGGCTGTGAAAGAATGAATTTCTCTTTGTGAAAGCCACCCACTTGTGGTATTTCTGTTATAGCAGCACTAGATAACTAAGACAGAGTAACTGGAAAACTTGACAAAGGAAAATTGCAGGCTTGATACCACTGATTCAATCAAAAAACATGCATAGCAAACAAGTGAGAAACTTCCCTCTGAGGTAATGTAGCCCTCTAAACAGTCAAATTTCTCAAAAGTTCTTGAAAAGCAGAATCTCTTAGGATATAAGGACTTCTAATATGAGGAATAAATATCAAGAATATGGTAGCATGGCATGATAATGACACTAGCCAGTGCAAAATCTAATATATAGAATTAATACTGTTCGTTAAACACAAAAGAGCTTAGACCTTTAGTCAATAAACTAGTAGCTTCACTTGGGCATCTTATGCATGTAATTCTTTCTTTCTTTCCTTTTTGGTATCTAAATACAATAAATATTTTTAAAATGTATTAGCCTGTTCTTGTTTTCTTTTATTCTCTTAAAAAATAAGTTTGATCCCAACCATAGATGACATATTTATATAATCATAAAAATTAGGGAAATTTCTTTGTAACATCTAGTACTCTGTTTATTCTCAGGCTGAAAATATAATGATTTTTAAAGAGATGTTCACTGACTTCAGTATCTATTCCAATCCTTTAAAAAAATGTATACATATTCTTTAATTATAAACCAATTCTCCTACACTCTTTATTGTTGTTATTATCATTACTATTCTTTCCCCCAAGAAATCTTCATCTCTCCTAGGATACTACAATAACTCTGCTTTTACTTTTGTTTCCTTACTAAATATTATTTAAAAGAATTTTCATTATGCAATATTTTATATATACCAAATATATATTATGTATGTACGTAGTAATAACTGAATATTGTATCCACCAGTCATTTAAGAAATTAAAACTACTTATATCTTCGAAATCCTCTGTGTGCCTCTCTGATCTCTTTATCTAAAACGACTTGGGTTTACCATTCTCTAACTTAATGACTTTTCTCACATTTGTGACCTAAACAATATATTTCTAGTGTGCATTATTTTAAGTGTAAATAAATGGTTTTGTAAGAGAATGCACTCTTATGTTTCATTTTTGTCTAATTCCACAGTATTGTGCCTGTAACTATGGTTCATTCATTTTTACTGCCTTACAGCATTATTTAAATATTACACAATTTATCCATTCTTCTATTGACGTAGAATTTTTTGCTCTCATAAACAATACTAACATGAATACTCTTGTATGTTTCTCCTGACACACATATGCAATGTGGTTACCACATAATATCTTTTTAAATACATTCTGGATTTGATGTGAAAACATTTTGTTTAGGAACTTTGCATATATTCAGGAGTAATACTGGCCTGTGATTTTTCTTTTCCACACTTTTCTTGTCTAGTTTTGGTGTCACAATTATGTTATCCTCAAACAATGACTTGGAAGAGTATAAGATTAGAATGATTTGTCCTTGACTGTTTATGACATGTAGTGGCCAGCCTCCAAAATGGCTCCCAACGATGACCATCTCCTGGTGTTCGTGTCCTTTTATCATTCCCTCCCACCCTGAATGAGGCTGACTTATGTGACCAATAGTATATTATAAAATGATTGTGTGTGACTTCCAAGGCTAGGTCATAAAAGATAATTGCAGTTTCTACCTTGGTCCTTTGGATTGCTCACTCTGGGGGATGTCAGCACCCATGACACAAGGCATTCAAGGGACATGTAGAAAGGAACAGAGGTGTCTCATCAATAGCCAGCACCAACTTGCCAACCATGTGACTGAACCACCTTGGGAGCAGATCTTCCAGCTCCATTTAAACCTTCAGATGACTGTAGCTTCTGATTACATCTTGACTGTAACATTGGAAAGACCCCAAGTCAGCACTGCCCACACCTGAATTTCTGACCTGCAGAAACCATGATAATTGCTATTTTAAAACACTAATATTTTAGAATAATTTATTATGCAGCAATAAATAACTAATACAGGAGAAATCAACTGTAAAATTACCTGGGCCTGGTGTTTTCTTTGAGAGAATTTATCTACAGATTCAATTTCTTTAGTGGCTTTATGACTATTCAGGTTTTCTGTTTCTTCCTGTGTCAGGCTTAATAATTTGTATTTTTCTAGGAAATTCTCCATTTCATCTAAGTTTGCTGATTTTTAGCATAAAGTTGTTTATACTTTTTATGACTTTTAAATGTCTGCTGCATCTGTAGTTATGTCCCCTTTTTCATTTCTAATATAGTCACTCATGTCTTCTCCCTTTTTCCCTTTATCGGTCTTGCCAAAGACTTGTCAATTTTTATTAGGCTTTTCAAAGAATGTTTTTGCTTTTTTTTTTTTTTTTATCTCTCTAGTATTGTCTTAGGCTGGGTTCTCTAGAGAAGCAAAACCAGTAAAGCGTATAAATATATATAGAGAGAGATTTATATCAAGGAAATGGCTCATGCCCTTGCAGAAGCTGGAACACCCAATTCTATAGATCAGGATAGAGGCTTCTCCTGATGCACATAGCCACAAGGGCTGGCAAAACCAAGATGGGCAGGCCAGAAAACAGGACTCTTGTTCACGGGTTGTGAAGATTGACAAATCCCAAAGATAGGCAGGCAAGACCTCAGATAAGCTGGTGCTAGCTCTAGTCCTAAGAACTGGAGATCAGATGAATAGAAGCCAGCTGCAGGATCCAGAATGAGCAAAAGCCCACAAGCCTTGCCAGAATATCCACTTATATTCAATGCACGCCGCACACCAAAAGAAACTCCCTTTCAACTGATTGGCTCCTCACAGCAGATCCCATCATGGAGGTGATCATATAATATCAAGTCTCATCATGGAAATGATCACACCATCATATGACTATCAAGTCACTGAAAATCATATCCCAGCCAAGTTGACACGCTACCTTAGCCATTACAAGCATCTTTTTTGATATTCATCAATTTCTGCTCCTAGTTTATTTTTTTCTCCCTTCTACTTTCTTTGAGTTTATTCTGTTGCTTGGTTCCTAATTTCTTAAATTGCATGCTTGGCTTACTAATACCCACACTTTCTTTTTCTCTAATAGAAACATTACTAGAAATTCCACATTAACTGAATCCACAAATTTCAATTTGTGGTGTGGAAACTTTGTTGTTGTTTCACTTAAGTATTTTCTAATTTCCAGAATGTTTTATTCTTTGAATCATGAAAAAGAAAATGTTTGCCAACATAACTGCTTTATTTGTGTTTTATAGCGTATATTCTCTATTTGATGGGTGTTGAGTTTATATGAACTTGTTTAATTGTGCTCTTCAGATCTTCTATGCTTATTATTATTATCTGGGTCACTTTATTTAAGAGTTATTGGGAGGTGTGTTAAAATCCCAACTGAGATGTATTTGTCAATTAATCCTTGTATTGCTGTCAATTTTGCTTTATATATCTTTTAAGTTGTTACTAGAGTCATACAAGTCCGGAATCATTAAGTTGGGCTCACCAGCACCTACCCCCCAACAGCAGTTCTGATCATCAGCTCAACTTCCCTGAACCATGGCCAACAACAAGCATACTTTCATTTAAATCAAGCCAAACAGCATCTAGCAGAGCCTGGTAGGAAAGATCTTCAAGAGTTTTGCGCAGAAGGGATTCTGCTTTGTGGCAGTGAACTTCTTTAAAGCATCTGAGGAACATTTGAAGCTGCATGACATTGACTTGAAAGACACACCATCTGAAGGGCATGCACTCAGGGCTAGTTGTGACTATTGTCTGGGAAGAGCTAAATGTATCTAAGATGAACTGGGTAAGACTTTTGCATTTAAGTTGACAGGAACATCATTTATGGCAAATGAGTCTCTAAAAATGTTAAGAAACATTTTCATGAGGGGATTGTTTTATAATAAAAACATAGCTATGCATTACTTGTTTAATTTTTTCATGTAGTGCTTATTGTCTGCATTTTGTAAATGTAGGAAAGTTTAAGGAGGGAAACTGAAAATGACATAATCCTTTTCCACAGAAATAATATGTTAGCATTCTGGTGGGCTTCTTTCTAGCGTCTCTTTCTCTCTCCCTCCTTTCCTTCTTTCTTTCCTTCCTGCCTTTCTCCCCGTCTTACATCTGTCTGTCCTGTGCTTGTGTGTGTGTGTGTGTGTGTGTGTGTGTGTATTACAGTTTTAATTCTGTTTTATTCTCTGGGTATGATATAACAAGCACTCTTCCATGTCAATATTACTTGGAAACATAACTTTAGATGTTTGAGTAACATTCCATTGTATGGACTGTGTAAGGGCACTCCAAAACATGGAGTGCTTGACTAATTTCAGACCTAAATTAAACTTTATTTTAAATTAAGCCGCAGCTTGACCAAAGTCTCTGTTTCTATAGTTCTGAAAAGGCAATTCAGCTTCCTATAGAAGTGTAAATGCCTCTAACACAGAAGTAAGGGTCAGAATTTTCTTTAGCTTGTACTAAGAATTGTTTGTTAAAACATATTCATCAAGAATGTTTACACAGTTTGTCCTTGGGAAAAATACTCTCCTCACCATGAAGTTAGAAAACAGAATTGCTAGTGTTAAGATGAAGCTCTGCACTTATCTTCTAACTCTGTAACGAAGGTGAAGTAAAAGCCAATTAGCCAAGACGTAATCTAACTCGCAAATCAATCTTTATTCAACCACTAAGACCTTCGCCCCGCTTCTGCTGACTTCTTATAATTAAGGTAGAATTATAGCTTGTTTCGTTAAGATAGAAGGAAAAAGCAAACACACAGAAAGCTGCCTCTCTGTTCCCTGGGATGTTAACTAATAGACTTGCTGATGTTCAAAAGAATGTGTTGGTCAAATATATTCCAAGAAGTTAGAGATAAATGTTAAGTTAGAGATTGATGTAAAGAAAAGTTGTAGTTCAGCAATCCCCTTGGTAACTTTTTTGTCCTTCTACTTTCTTAAACTCTAGTGCCTGCGAGCACGGTCTTTGTTTCCTCCACCTAATAAAACCCTCACTGTCCTTCCTGTGGCTTGGAACGCTGCAGTACCCTGCCTGATACATGTGTCTCCCAGGTTTGTGAAATGTTTTATCCTTCAAGAAAACTATTTTTATTCCTAGCAGAGTATAAGTCATTTATTTAGCCATCTTCCTGTTTTTGCATTTTCTTTCTTTCTACTATGTAACTTGAAGGAAATCTCAATATGCAAAACTTGTCTGTACCTTCAATCATTTCTGTTGAAAATTTCCTAGAAGGGAAATTACTGGGTCAGGAAATGTGAACATTTTAAAGCAACTTTCAGGCCTAATTTCTCCAAATAGTGGTCGTGCCAATTTTTGTGTCAATGTCCACTCCCACAAAGTATACAAGAGTGTCTGTTTTGCTCACCCCAACACTGGCTGTAACCCTCTTTAAAATTCTGCTCTTAAGAGACACACACCAATCGTTCCATTCCAATTTCTTTAATTACTAGAGATAATGAAAAAATGTAGATGTTTATTGACCATCTGTATTTCTATATTTTAAACATTTAATAACATTTTTATTTATTCCTCAAACAACAAAGACTTCATTTATGAATGTGGCTGTTTCTAGCTGCTAAGATAAAGTACACAGAGCTACCACCAGAGGTCCTTAGCACACAAATTATATAGAAATCTGAAGCTTTGGGGGCTAAAATTCTAAGTCAGTATCTTCATGAATAGATAAGTTCTTTAATTCAGATTTTAGGGACTCTTAATAACTGGCTGGGCTCATAAAAACAGGGCTTCCGGCACTGACAAAAATTAAAGAGAACAAGGGGCAGTCGATCCGTAATTCAGAAGGTAGGTGCCAAACAGTGGTTTACTCTCTGCACCTCACCCATGACCCTCCTTCACCTCCCCGCCCCCACCCCACCAACATCTCCAATAACTTGATGCTGTTTGTTTGGTATATGTACTCTCAAATTTCAAAAGGAATACAATCACATTAAGTCTGGAATACCTTTAAGTCATTTATTCGATGGCTCTGCAAATGTTTGTTGCTGTTGTTCACTGTCGAGTTGAGTTGGACACATAGTGACCCTATAGGACAGAGTAGAACTGGCCCATAGGGTTTCCTAGGCTGGGATCTTTATGGGAGCAGACTGCCACATCTTTCTTCTGTGGAGTGGCCGGTGGGTTCAAACCGCCAACCTTTTGGTTAGCAGCCAAGCACTTCACTCCCTATTATTTAACATTAATGATGAATTTTTTAAAAACTCAACAAACATTACCTGCTAAGCACCACTATCTTGGGCACTGGGAATAAAATGATGGGTAAAACCAGGCATGGTCCCTAGAGCTTCAGAGTTCATACCTGTGTTATCCATCCTAGCACCTCTAAGCAGCTCTCAAGAAATTCACTCCTTGAGGTGGTTTTGCCTTGAGAGATAGGAGACATCTTATGCAGCCCACAAGGGATGTGTCCGCTGCTGTGACTCATGGTTACGTTTTAGATCGTTCTGCCTACCAAGCCATCTAGCTATCTATGGTATGTGGTTTTTTAATTGCATTTTAAAATCTTTACAGTGTAAGGTACATATACTGTACAGAGTTCAAATTATACAGAAATGTAACTAACAAGAACAAAAAGCACCCACAGTCACAATCTTCAGAGATAACTATTTTTCACAGAACTCTTTGTTTCTTCACATATTATTACATACCAACCTATGTGACAAATATTTATTGACTACCCATTATGTAGAAAGCGGAGCCCTGGTGGCCCAGTAGTTAAGAGCTTGGCTGCTAAACAAAAGACCGGCAGTTCGAATATACCAGTTGGAATACTCCCTGGAAGCCATATGGGGCAGTTCTACTCTATCCTATAGGGTTGCTCCGAGTCAGAATCGACTCAGCGGCAATGGGTTGTGTTTGGTTTGATCATGTAGAAAGCATAGTCCAGAGGCTGTAGCATCTCTACAAATGAGTAAGGCACAATCTTTGCCCATTTCTCACTAATTCAGAAGTTTATTGCACAAAGTCTGTTTCTGTCTCTTTGTGCTTTTGTTTACTTTGTCTTTAGGAATTTCACCAAAAAGGACATTCAAATGGCCACCAAACATGAAAAGATGCTCTATGTCATTAGCCATCAGAGAGATGCAAATCAAAACCACAATGAGATACAATTTCACTCCCACTAAGTTGGCTAAGATTAAAAAAACAGAAAATAACAAATGTTTGCAAGGATACAGGGAAACTATAACTCTTATTCATTCTGGTGGGAAAGCAAAATTGTACAGCTGTGGGATCAAAGTGACAACGGCAACTTGAAAGATTAGATAAGAACCTTAAGGGCAGTGAGTTTATGTTAATGGAAGAGAAACAAGTCAGAAGAGAACGGTGAGAATGGTTGCACAACTTGAGGAATTGTACACGTAGAAATGTATTGGCGTATGTTTTGCTGTGAATATTCTCAACAACAAAAACAAAATAGAATAATTAAAAAATAAATAAAAGAACACCTTCTCTTCAAAAGGAGGTTTAAGCTTTTAGGTATGCCAAAAATCCATAATGGAAGACAATGCTGAAGCATCTGCCAGGTCTCTGTCTCTGATTTTCTGGCTGTCCTCTAGGTATACCCACCAGTTACTAGTTGCTCTCAAGTTGATTCCAACTCATGGCAACTCCATTTGTGTCAGAGTAGAACTGTGCTCCGTAGGGTATCCGATGGCTGTAACCTTTCAGAAGTATATTTCCAGGACTTTCTTTCAAGGCACCTCTGGCTGGATTCAAACTGCCAACCTTCTAGTTATTAGCTGAGTGCTTAACTGTCTGTATCACTCAGGGACTCCAGGCTACCCACAGGATAGCTAAATATATATGATGGGCTAGCAAACAGCAAGAATTCCAAAGTCCCTTTCTTAAGGGCAAGGCCAGGACTTGGAATGGGTTCCCAAGCAAAACCTGTCACTAGTTGGGTGCCTTGTGAGAGCTACCATGATGGAGAGTGACAAGCAATAGCTAGAAGTCAGGAATCTTCCTTTCTAGTCTGTATAACTTCACGTCTACTTTGCAGTGAATGAAGGTGGTAATGAGAAAGGTGAATGAGAAGTAATAGATTACTAAGGAAACTAAACACGGGGGCTGATTCATTCCTTCAGAAAACATTTGCTGCCCACGCACACTGCTACGAATAGAGGGTTGAGTGAGATGTGATCTCCTTCCTTGAGGAGCTCATGGCACGGTAAGATAATGATCAGAGTGTAGTGCGAAAAGTGCCATCTAAGACAGAGGTAAACTTGGGAAAGTATGGAAAAAGAGAAGAGGAGATCCCGGAAGGTTTACGAGGAGAAATTATACCCTACTTGAAGTCTGAAGGAGTTAGTTTGAAAGCAAAGGCGAAAAGGCAATCCAGGCAGAGGAAACATGAGCACCGGTTGTGGACTTGTAACAGTATCATAAATTCAGGGACTTGCAGATGTGGCAGGAGCAATGGGGCCTGCAGGAGGGATCGAGGAGATAAAGAGAGGAGGCCGGGGTCAGATGTTGAAGAACCTTGTGTGCTAAGCCGAAAGTCAGAATTTTCTCCTAAAATCACTGATAATAGCTGAAGGATTTTAAGCAAGAGTGACATGACCTGATTTTAGAATGATGCATCTAGCAGTCCATGTACAGAACAGTTTGGAGGCCAGACTAGCAGCAGAGAAATCAGTTAGAGATGTAGAGCGGCTACCAGTTTTTATCCATTCTCCATGTCTTCCTTATAAAGAAAAACATGCTAAGTATCTATATTTCCTATCTTCCCTTAGAATTTTCTTTTTTTTTTTTTTTTTTTGTGCCAACAGTTTTGGCGAAAGTGCAAATCTGCTGGGAATCTCTGGAAATGTTTTATTTTCCCAGTCAAGGTGCTGCCCTCCCCCCTTGCCACTTCTTCCTGGCTGGAATGCAGTTGTGAGGCTGTAGGTGTGTTCTTAATAACTTCTTTGAGCTGCTGCACCAGCTCTATATCATTAATGTTTATTTGGTTAGGTAACCATGTTTGGGTTTCTGTTACATGCAACCACAGTCCTGACACACCTGTTATTACAACAATTAAGGTAAAGAAGTAATGAGATGAAGGCCAGAGTAGCATTGGCGGTTGTTTGGGGACCATAGTTTCAGGGGACATCTAGGTCAATTGGCATAATAAAATCTATTAAGAAAACATTCTGCGTCCCACTTTGGTGAGGGGCGTCTGGGGTCTTAAACGCTAGCAAGCCAGCTAAGATGCATCAATTAGTCTCAACCCACCTGGAGCAAAGGAGAATGAAGAACACCGAAGACATAAGATAATTATGAGCCCAAGAAACAGAAAGGGCCACATAAATCAGAGACAACATCAGCCTGAGACCAGAAGAACTAGGTGGTGCCTGGCTACAACTGATGACTAACCTGATGGGGAACACAACAGAGAATCCCTGAGGAAGCAGGAGAGCAGTGGGATGCAGACCTCAAATTCTCGTAAAAAGACCTGACTTAATGGTCTGACTGAGACTAGAAGGACCCCAGAGGTCATGGTCCCTAGACCTTCTGTTAGCCCAAGACTGGAACCATTCCCAAAGCCAACTCTTCAGACAAGGATTTGACTAGACTATAAGATAGAAAATGATACTGGTGAGGAGTGAGCTTCTTGAATCAAGTAGACACAGGAGACTATGTGGGCAGCTCCTGTCTGGAGGGAAGATGAGAAGGCAGAGGGTGACAGAAGCTGGCTGCATGGACACAGGAATACAGGGTGGAGAGAAGGAGTGTGCTGTCTTATTAGGGGGAGAGCAACTAGGAGTATATAGCGAGATGTACATAAAATTTTTGTATGAGAAACTGACTTGATTTGTAAACTTTCACTTAAAGCACAATAAAAAAATTTTTTTTAAAAAGAATAAGAACCTGAACTGAGCAGTGAAGTGAAGCTAGAGATAACATGGTTGATTTAACAAACTATTAAGGAAGCAGAATCAATAGGATTTGGTGATTAATTGCAATCTGTTGGGAATTATCCTCAAAGATGACTTTTACTTCCCTATGAGCTCCCATTTTGTGCTCCTACTTTTTTTCTACCCAGTGTCTTTTTGCCACCCTGGATTTTCCCCTCCCCATTTCGGCATCAGGCTTTTATCTGTGCTTGTTCAGGTACGTTAGTATAGCTAGACCGAAAGGCGATATTGTCTATGACAGTCCCCTGCTTGAAGTCTGTTTTGAAAAATCTGTATTTCTTTTAGGATTATGTTGGTCGTTTTCCAGGGAGAGGAGGCTGACCACTCACTACTTTTGAGGCAAGGAACCAAATCCAATGAGAGCAGCTACAGCTATTTTCTGAGACTAAAACAGGGAATGAGGGGATATTGTCTCCTCTGTTGTTGCTTGTTTCAGTGAAAAGCCCCACCCAGTTTGCAAGCCACTAATCCTGGTGGCACAGTGGTTAAGAGTTCAGCTGCTAACCAAAAGGTCAGCAGTTTGAATCCACCAGGAGGTTCTTAGAAACCCTATGGGGCAGTTCTCCTCTGTCTTATAGGGTCGTCATGACTCAGAATCTACTCAATGGCAACGGGTTTGGTTTGGTTTTTAACTTAGGAGTCATCCCTAACTCTTCCCTCTCTTTTATTACCTCCCATATTTAGTCCATCACCCAGTCCTTTCTTTTTTCTCTCTTAACATCTCCCCATTTCTTTCCAACACCACTCCTACAATCCTAGACCAAACAATTCTACATATTTGCTGCAATATCCTCTTTACTAGCCTCCCTCTATCCAGTGTGTCTCTAACCATACTCCATAAAATGACCTTTTCAAATTTGGACTATTTTAGAAAAGATGCAAGTATTTTAATGGCTTCCTTTTGCTCTTAGATGAAAATCCTTAACATCCATGCCTACATGACTGACCCTCCAATAAAAACTCTGAACATGAAGGCTTCCCTGATTGGCAATACTTTGTACAGATGTCTCCACATCATCACTGGGAGAATTAGGCAGTATCTATACCACCCCTCTGGGTGAAGACAACTGGATGCTCATGCCTGGTTTCAACTTGCCTGATCAGATCTACTTAAGTGATGTACCTACACACACAAACACACACACAACTTTGCCTGGCTAACTTCTAGTCATCTTCCTGACTTCAGCCCAAATGTCTTTTTCTCAGAGAAGCCCTCCCTAGCCTCACCTTACCCTACCCCCGACTAAATGAGGCGCCCTAATTTTAAGCCATGGGTTTCTTTTGTAGCACTTTTTCCTTACACATTTGTGTGATTATGTGATCGCTGTGTCCTCTACTATCTATCCTAAGCTCTGTAGGAACAGGGATCATCATTGTCTCTCCAGGGTTCAGTAATATGCCCGTACAGAACAGGCATTTGATAAATATTTAGTGAATCCAAAAAAAAAAGGAAGGAAAAGAGGGAGAGGCCAGAATGACTATCAGGTTTCTGATACAAGCAAATAGATGAATTGTAGAATTTAATTCAGCTTAACTTTTTTCAGCTATTTTATGAAATTAAAGCACGAGAGTATGTGCATGCATGATAAAGAGATTTGGGAAGAGGTAAATGTTCCTCCGGCTCTCTAAGGATTCGCACTGGCTTGTCTGTGTATGGAATTTGCCTTCCTGTTACAACACGCGTAGCACACCTAGGCAGAAATAAACTGTGTTAAGGCAGAACTCTAAAAGGTCAGGCCGAGCTTACCCATTTAAGGAAACAGAACTAGATCCTGTATCTAGATAGGATAACAGCTAGATACCTAGAAAGGCTCTTTACCCTGAGATTTTATGAAGATGATAAAAAGATTTATTGGAAATTAAAGATAAAGTGTGAAATATAATTTACACAAAAATATAAAATCTGAATTATCATTCAGAAATAAAATGAAGATATTAAAGATTTTATCATAACTCAGAATTATGGAATCGGGAAGATGTTAAAACTGGTTTAAAGGAGAAGTCAAAAAACAGACAAGTTTGTATGTAGGAATATTGAAATGAATGCACAAATGGAGGCAAAACTAGTTTCTTCCACAGTGGGGGAAGAAATCCACTGAACCTCTACTGGACAGGACAGGCTTTCCACATCTATAGACAAAAATTATTTTGCAATGCTGTTACCTACAACTTACAGAGTTGTAAAATAGTTCCCGTAGAATCAGAATCAGATAGAGTGTGCTATGGACAATGCATAGGTTTCCACAGTTTCCACAGAAGCATACATTTTTCCCTACACATACATACACCAAATCATTAAGCAGGTACGACCATCCTGGGGAGGATCTCTGTGCCTACACAGACTTTGTTTGATCCAGACAGGATCGTTTCTTGGATGTCTCACAGAACTTCTACCTCATGTGGTCTGGTAGAGATGTAAGAATGTCCTTTTTGGTCCAGACATCTCATCAAAAACCCAAAAATTTCTCTGGAAGTGGTTGCTTCCTGCTTTAGCGTTGTGCCTTGGCCTCCCTGGTGGACGTCTTTCCTCCTCAGGATCACAGTTCCTCTCTGACAGTTGCGCCATGACTGTAGAATTTTGGGGTAGATTTTCAAAGCTTTTTCCTTGGACCCCCCATTTGCATAGTGTCCTAATATTTCTCCTCAAACAGCGTATTCCCCCTAGGGAACAGCAAGGTTTTGTTCCAGACTGTTTATTTTTATTTTATTTTTTAACAGTTCTACTCAAGTATAATTTATATACTGTAAAATTCACCTGTTTTAAGTGTAAAATTCAATAAATTTTTGGTGAATTTACAGAACTATGCAACCATTACCACAATCCAGTTTTAGAATATTTCTATACAAGAAATTATATAATATGTGCTCTTTTGTAACTGGCCTCTTTCCCTTAGTGTACTTATTTTTAGATTTGTCCATATTTTAGCATATATTAATAGTTTAAACCTATTTATTTCTGAATAAGTATTCCATTGTACGGATGTAACACATTTTGTTTATTCATTCAACAGCTTATGGACATTTGGGTGGTTTCCACTTTTTGGCAATTATGAATAATGCTGCTATGAGCATTTGTGTACAAATTTTTGTGTGGAAATATGCTTTCATTTCACTTGGGCAAATTCTTAGGAGTGGAATTGATGAGGTTTGAGGCCACCCAGAGGCACCTGGAAGAAAGTCTTGGCTCTCTACTGTATTTTAACACAAATCACGTGTGCCTTCTAAGGGCAGTGTTTTGTTCTGTTGTACATGGGGTCGCTGAGTTGGAGCTGATTCAATGGCATCTAACAACAACATCTTCGACGAAGGGTTTTTTATAACAACATGGAAAAAAAAATTGGCATAGCCGTGCTTATGAAAATACCTCACCAGAGAGGGGCGCAGATGGCAAATGTATAAGGTGTGTGTTATTTGCATAACAATAGAGTACTTCCAAAAATCAGGGAATAAAAATCCCACGTATTCTGATGGCTCAACCCACAACCAATCATGGGAATGGTGCAGGACCAGGCAGAGTTTCGTTTTATTATGCAAAGCGTCGCCATGATTCAGGGGCCAACTCAACTGCAGCTAAAAATAACAACGTTGGTTCATCAGTTGTAACAAATGTGTCACAAGAATGTACAATGTTGGTAACAGGAGAAACAGTGTGCAAACCAGAGAGGAGGTATAGGGAACACCCTATGGTAAATGTAAGGGTTTATTTCTAGACTCTCAACTCTGTTCCATTCCAACTATCTTTTAAAGGATTTTAGCATAACAAGCGTATTTTAGCACAGGAAACATTCAGCAAAAGATAAAGTGTTTCCCTTCAGAGCAAAGGGAAGGCTCGTTTACAGCCTTGGGAACTAGAGATAGTGTCCCTCCAGAGCGAATGGCAGGCAATCTTACCACCCATTGCAACACATTTATGTTCCCTAAACTCAGGTTTTCTCCTGTAAGGCAACCCACTGCCTATGCAGGGATCATTTGGCCCTCTCTGTCTCACCTCGTAGGACCTGGATCTCAGAGAACTGGCACAAAAATGCTGATACTCTGGTTATTGCTATTGCTGTGAGTAATAAACTGTCCTCCATCTCCGACCCAGGAGTCTTGAGTCTTCCGCCAGCATCCATGAAATTGACAGACTAGCTTTTCAGCTTTCAAGTAGGGTAAATCTTCAGATCCTTTACAATTCTTGACATTATGTACCACAAAACTGGTTCGTAACAGCACAGCACAATTATTAATAGACAAAAACTGGAAACTACTCAAATGTTCATGAAAAGTAGATAAATGAATTGTGATGTTGTGGAATACTATACAGCACTGAGAATAAACAAACGACAGCCATACACACACATCAACACAATGTCGGGTGAAGAGGCCGGGCATAAAAGAAAACAGGGCGTGTGACTCTATGTATATAAAGATCAAAAACAGTCAAAACAAATCTAAAATGTTAGAAGTCAGAATAGTGGTTATATTTGAGGAAGGAGGTAGCTAATAGCTGCTATACTTCAATAAAAAGTTCAGAAAAGACACAATTTAGGGGAAGGTACCACAACTTGACCAAGGCAAAGTCATAGAAGCTTCCTAGACATATCCAAATACCTTGAGAGATCAAGTTACTGGGACTGAGGGCTGGGAACTATGGTCTCAGGGGACATCTAAGTCAATTGGTGTAATATAGTTCATAAAGAAAAAGTTTTACATTGTACTTAGGTGAGCAGCATCGGGGTCTTAAAAGTTTTGAACCGCCGTCTAAGATACAGCTATTGGTCCCATCATGTTTGAAGCAAAGGAAAATGAAGAAAAACAAAGACAGAAGGAAAATACAAGTCCAAAGGACTAATGGACCACATGAACCACAGCCTGCAACAGCCAAAGTCCAGAAGAACTAGATGGCGTCCGGCTACTACCACCGACCACTCTGACAGGGATCACAATAAAGGGTCTCGTACAGAGTGAGAGAAAAATATAGACAAAATTCAAATTCTCACACACACACACACACAAAGACCAAGCTTGCTGTCTGACACCCTAGAGGAACCCTTGAGACTATGGCCCCTGAACATCCTGCTAACTCATAACTGAAGCCCCTCCTGAAGTCCACCTTTCAGCCAAAGATTAGACAGGCATATAAACCAAACAATAACACACATGAGGAGCGTGCTTCTTAGGTTCAGTCAAGTATACAAGACCAAATGGGCAACACCTGCCCAAAAGCAACGACAAGAAGGCAGGAAGGGAAGGAAAGCAGGACAAATGGACACAGAGAACCCAAGGTGGAAAGGGAAAGGGGGAGAGTGCTGATACATTGCAACCAATGTCAAACAATGTATGTATAAATTTTTAAATGAAAAACTAATTTGCACTGTAAACCTTCACCTTAAACACACACACACACACACGTTTTAAAAAGTTAGCTCAGGTTTTCAATTTTTTAGCATTACAAAATAGAAACCTAATTTTCATGATACTTTTTAAATATTCCAAACATTATTCTATGTATAAATCTAGTAACTTTTTGCAATCATTTTAAGGGGACTTTTGATTAATGTAAGTGCTCATATACAAACTTAAACTCTCTTAAATATTTTAAATTTATTTTATAAATCAAACATATCTGGCTGTCTTTTTAAAGCTTTATAAACAAAATAATCCTCTTTATATTGTCTGTGCTGGATAACAAACTGCCCCAAAACCAATTTATTATCTTTCATGATTCTGTGGGTTGGCTGGGCTCAGCTGGGCAGTTCTTCTGATCTGCATGATGTCAGCCTGGGCTTGACTGGACCAGAACATCAAAAATGGCTCACTCATATGGCTGGGAGTTGATGCTGACTGTTGACTGGGAACTCAGCTGAAGTTATCAATCAGAGCACCTCACTTTTCTTCCATGTGTCTGCTTGGGCTTCCTCACAGCATGGCAACGGGTTCTAAGAAGAGAACTGCAAGAGGCAGAAGCTAAAAGCTGTCAGTCCTCTTAAGGCCTGGGATTAAGTCCCAGAACATCATTTTTGTCACATTTTCTTGGTCAAAGCCAGTTGCAAGGCCAGTCCAGATTCACGTAGAGGAGAAATAAGCTCCACCTCTTGATATATGGAGCAGAATACACATCCTGAGAGAGAAGGAATTGATGGCGGCTATCTTTGAAGAACAGAACACTTAACTGTTCTCATGTAGAACCTGTACATAGGCCAAGAGGCAGTTGTTCAAACAGAACAAAGGGGTACTGAGTGGTTTAAAATTGGAAAAGGTGTGCATCAGGGTTGTATACTTTCACCATACTTGCTCAATCTGTATGCTGAGCAAATAATCCAAGAAGCCAGACTACATGAAGAAGAATGAAAGGTCAGGATTGGAGGAAGACTCATTAACAACCTCCAATATGCAGACGACACAACCTTGCCTCCTGAAAGTGAAGGGAACTTGAAGCACTTACTGATGAAGATCAAAGGCTACAGTCTTAAGTATGGATTACACCTCAACATAAAGAAAACAAAATCCTCACAACTGGACCAATGAGCAACATCATGATAAACAGAGAAAATATTGAAGTTGTCAAGGATTTCATTTTACTTGAATCCACAATCAACACCCATGGAAGCCGCAGTCAAGAAATGAAACAATGTATTCCATTGGGCAAATCGGCTGCAAAAGACCTCTTTAAAGAGTTGAAAAGCAAACATGTCACTTTGAGGACTAAGATGCACCTCACCCAAGCCATGATATTTTCAATTGCCTCATATATATGCAAAAGCTGGACAATGAATAAGGAAGACCAAAGAAGAGCACAATTAAGTATTCCAGAATTCCCATTATCCACAATGTTATCCAAAATTTGTTAAGATCCACATAATCAAATACCTTAGTATAGTCAATAAAACACAGGTAAACCTCTTTCTGGTATCCTCTGCTTTCAGCCAGGATCCATCTGACATCAGCAGTGATATCCCTCATTCCACATCCTCTTCTGAATCCAGCATGAATTTCTGGCAGTTCCCTGTCGATAAACTGCTGCAGCCGCTTTTGAATGTTCTTCAGCAAAAGTTTACTTTGCATGTGATATTAATGATAAAAAAAAAAAAAAAAATTTTTTTTAATGATACTGTTCAGTAATTTCCACATTTGGTTGGACTACATTTATTCAGAATAGGCATAAATATGGATTTCTTCCAGTTGGTTGGCCAGGTAGCTGTCTTCCAAATTTCTTGGCATAGACGTTAGCATAGATGCTGTTGAAACATCTCAACTGGTTATTTCATCAATTCCCCAGGCCTTGTTCTTTGCCAATGCCTTCTGTGCAGCTTGGACTTCTTCCTTCAGTACCATTGGTTCCTGATCATATGTTACCTCCTGAAATGTCTGAACATAGACCAATTCTTTTTGGTATAGTGACTGTGTGTATTCCTTCCATCTTTTTTGATGCTTCCTGAGTTGTTTAACCTTTTCCTGGTAGAATCCTTCAGTATTGTAACTCGAGACTTGAATTTTTTCTTCAGTTCTTTCAGCTTGAGAAACGCTGAGAGTGTTCTTCCCTTTTGGTTTTCTATCTCCAGATCTTTGCACATGTCATCATAATACTTTGTCTCCTTGAGCCACCCTTTGAAATCTTCTGTTCAACTCTTTTACTTCATCATTTTTTTTCTTTTGCTTTAGCTACTGGACATTCAAGAGCAAGTTTCAGAGTCTCTTCTGACATGTAGTTAGGTCTTATCTTTCTCTCCTGTCTTTTTAGTGACCTCTTGTTTCTTCATGTATGATGTCCTTGATGTCATTCCACAACTTGTCTGGTCTTTCATCATCAGTGTTCAACGCATCCAATCTATTCTTGAGGTGGTCTATAAATTCAGGTGGGAAATACTCAAGGTTGTACTTTGGCTCTCATCTACTTGTTCTAATCTTCTTCAGTTTCAGCTTGAACTTGCATATGAGTAATTGAGGTCTGATCCACAGTCGGCCCTTGGCCTTGTTCTGAATGACGGTATTGAGCTTTTCCATCATCTCTTCCCACAGATGTAGTCAACTTGACTCCTGTGCATTCCACCTGTCCAGGTCCATGTGTATAGTTGCCGTTTCTGTTGGTGAAAAAGGCATTTGCAATGAAGAAGTGGCTGGTCTTGTGTTATTTTCCAGCAAATGAAAAAAAAAAGAAAGAAAGAAAACAATAGACTATCTAACATGTTTGAGCATTATGGGGAAGAAGAAAAACCTACTGAGTGTATTTGCCAGGGCAGATGGATCGTTTGTGAAAACATTATATATAAGAACAGTTTTATGGATTTAATTGTGTCACCCAAAAATATGTGTCAACTTGGCTAGGCCATGATTCCCAGAATTATGTGGTTGTCCTCCATTTTGTGACCTGATGTATAATTATCCTATGCATTGTAAATCCTAACCTCTATGATGTTAATGCAGCAGAATTAGAGGCAGTTACGTTAATGAGGCAGGACACAGTCTACAGGGTTAGGTTATATCCTGAGTCAATCACTTTTGAGAAATAAAAGAGAGGACGAACAGAGAGGAGAAGGACGTCCTACTTCCAAGAAAGAAGATCTGGGAGCTGAGCATATCCTTTGGACCTGGGGTCCCTGTGCAGAGAAACTCCTAGACCCAGGGGAAGAATGATGACAAGGACCTTCCCCCAGAGCTGACACAGAGAGAAAGGTTACCCCTAGAGCTGGTGCCCTGACTCAGACTTCTAGCTTCCTAAACTGTGAGAGAATAAATTTCTGTTTTTAAAGCTATCCACTTGTGGTATTTCTGTTATAGCAGCACTAGATAACAAAGACAGAATTTGGTACCAGGAGAGTGGGGTGCTGCTCTAACAGATGCCTAAGATGTGGAAGTGGTTTTGAAACTGTGAATGGATAGAGGCTAGGGGAATTTTTTTTTTTAATAATTTTTATTGTGCTTTAAGTGAAAGTTTACAAATCAAGTCAGTCTCTCGCACAAAAACCCGTATACACCTTGCTACACACTCCCAATTACTCTTCCCCTAATGAGACAGCCTGCTCTCTCCCTCCACTCTCTCTTTTCGTATCGTTTTCGCCAGCTTCTAACCCCCTCCACCCTCTCATCTCCCCTCCAGACAGGAGGTGCAAACATAGTCTCAAGTGTCCACCTAATCCATGAAGCTCAGTTCTCACCAGCATCCCTCTCCAACACATTGTCCAGTCCAATCCCTGTCTGAAGAGTTGGCTTTGGGAATGGTTCCTGTCCTGGGGCAACCGAAGGTCTGGGCGCCATGACCACCGGGGTCCTTCCCGTCTCAGTCAAACCATTAAGTCTGGTCTTATGAGAATTTGGGGCCTGCGTCCCACTGCTCTCTTGCACCCTCAGGACTTCTCTGTTGTGTTCCCTGTCAGGGCAGTCATTGGTTGTAGCCAGGCACCATCTAGTTCTTCTGGTCTCAGGCTGATGTAGTCACTGGTTCTTGTGGCCCTTTCTGTCTCTTTGGCTCGTAATCACCTTGTGTCCTTGGTGTTCTTCATTCTCCTTTGATCTAGGTGGGTTGAGACCAATTGATGCATCTTAGATGGCTCATTGCTGGCGTTTAAGACCCCAGACGCCACTCTCCAAAGTGGGATGCAGAATGTTTTCTTAATAGATTTTATTATGCCAATTGACTTAGATGTCCCCTGAAACCATGGTCCCCATGCCCCTGCTATGCTGGCCTTTGAAGCATTCAGTTTATTCAGGAAACTTCTTTGCTTTTGGTTTAGTCCAATTGTGCTCACCTCCCCTGTATTGTGTGCTGTCTTTCCCTTCACCTAAAGTAGTTCTTATCGACTATCTAATTAGTGAATGCCCATCTCTCACTCTCCTTCCCTCCCCCCCTCGTAACCACAAAAGAATGTTTTCTTCTCAGTTTAAACCATTTCTCAAGTTCTTATAATAGTGGTCTTATATAATATTTGTCCTTTTGCAAATGACTAATTTCACTCAGCATAATTTTCTAATGCCTTCCAGATTCCTCCATGTTATGAAGCGTTTCACAGATTCATCACTGTTCTTTATCGATGCATAGTATTCCATTGTGTGAATATACCATAATTTATTTATCCGTTCATCCATTGATGGGCACCTTGGTTGCTTCCATCTTTTTGCTATTGTAAACAGTGCTGCAATAAACATGGGTGTGCATATATCTGTTCATGTAAAGGCTCTTATTTCTCTAGGATATATTCCAAGGAGTGGATTGCTGGATTGTATGGTAGTTCTATTTCTAGCTTTTTAAGGAAGTGCCGAATTGATTTCCAAAGTGGTTGTACCATTTTACATTCCCACCAGCAGTGTAGAAGTGTTCCAATCTCTCTACAGCCTCTCCAACATTTATTATTTTGTGTTTTTTGATTAATGCCAGCGTTGTTGGAGTGAGATGAAATCTCTTGGTAATTTTGATCTTCATTTCTCTAATGGCTAATGACTGTGAACATTTCCTCATATATCTGTTAGCTACCTGAATGTCTTCTTTAGTGAAGTGTCTATTCGTATCTTTTGCCCATTTTTTAATTGGGTCATTTGTCTTTTTGCAGTATTATGTAGATTTTAGAGATCAGGTGCTGATCAGAAATGTCATAGTTAAAAATTTTTCCCAGCCTGTAGGTAGTCTTTTTACTCTTTTGGTGAAGTCTTTGGATGAGCATAAGTGTTTGATTTTTAGGAGCTCTCAGTTATCTAGTTTTTCTTTTACGTTCTTTATAATGTTTTCTATGCTGTTTATGCCATGTATTAGGGCTCCTAATGTTGTCCCTATTTTTTCTTCCATGATCTTTATCGTTTTAGATTTTATATTTAGGTCTTTGATCCATTTTGAGTTAGTTTTTGTGCATGGAGTGAGGTATGGGTCTTGTTTCATTTTTTTGCAAATGGATATCCAGTTATGCCAGCACCATTTGTTAAAAAGACTGTCTTTTCCCCATGTAACTGTTTTGGGGCCTTCGTCAAATATCAGCTGCTCATATGTGGATGGATTTATGTCTGGATTCTCAATTCTGTTCCATTGGTCCATGTATCTGTTGTTGTACCAGTACCTGGCTATTTTGACTACTGTGGCGGTATAATATGTTCTAAAATCAGGTAAAGTAAGGCCTCCCACTTTGTTCTTCTTTTTCAGAAATGCCTTATTTATCCAGGGCCTCTTTCCCTTCCATATGAAATTGGTGATGTGTTTCTCCATCTCATTGAAGAATGTTGTTGGGATTTGGATCGGAATTGCATTAAATGTATAGATTGCTTTTGGTAGATAGACATTTTTTTTTAAATAATTTTTATTGTGCTTTAAGTGAAAGTTTACAAATCAAGTCAGTCTGTCATATAAGCTTATATATACCTTACTACATACTCCCATTTACTCTCCCCCTAATGAGTCAGCCCGCTCCCTCCTTCCAGTCTCTCCTTTGGTGACCGTTCTGCCAGTTTCTGACCCTCTCTACCCTCCCATCTCCCCTCCAGACAGGAGATACCAACACAGTCTCAAGTGTCCACCTGATACAAGTAGCTCACTCTTCATCAGTATCTCTCTCCAACGCATTGTTCAGTCCCTTCCATGTCTGATGAGTTGTCTTGGGGAATGGTTCCTGTCCTGGGCCAACAGAAGATTTGGGGACTGTGGCCGCCAGGATTCTTCTAGTCTCAGTCAGACCATTAAGTATGGTCTTTTTGTGAGAATTTGGGGTCTGCATCCCACTGTTCTCATGCTTCCTTAGGGGTTCTCTGTTGTGCTCCCTGTCAGGGCAGTCATCGGTTGTGGCCGGGCACCATCTACTTCTTCTGGTCTCAGGATGATGTAAGTCTCTAGTTCATGTGGCCCTTTCTGTCTCTTGGGCTCATAGTTATCATGTGACCTTGGTGTTCTTCATTCTCCTTTGATCCAGGTGGGTTGAGACCAATTGATGCATCTTAGATGGCTGCTTGTTAGCATTTAAGACCCCAGACACCACACTTCAAAGTGGGATGCAGAATGTTTTCATAATAGAATTATTTTGCCAATTGACTTAGAAGTCCCCTTAAACCATGGTTCCCAAACCCCTGCCCTTGCTCTGCTGACCTTCGAAGCATTCAGTTTATCCTGGAAACTTCTTTGCTTTTGGTCCAGTCCAGTTGAGCTGACCTTCCCTGTATTGAGTATTGTCCTTCCCTTCACCTAAAGCAGTTCTTATCTACTAACTAATCAGTAAATAACCCTTTCCCATCCTCCCTCCCTCCCCACTCTTGTAACCGCAAAAGAATGTGTTTTTCTCAGTTTATACTATTTCTCAAGATCTTATAATAGTGGTCTTATACGATATTTGTCCTTTTGCATCTGAGTAATTTCACTCAGCATAATGCCTTGCAGGTTCCTCCATGTTATGAAATGTTTCACAGATTCATCACTGTTCTTTATCGATGCGTAGTATTCCATTGTGTGAATAGACCACAATTTATTTAACCTTTCATCTGTTGATGGACACCTTGGTTGCTTCCAGCTTTTTGCTATTGTAAACAGAGCTGCAATAAACATGGGTGTGCATATATCTGTTCATGTGAAGGCTCTCATTTCTCTAGGGTATATTCTGAGGAGTGGGATTTCTGGGTTGTATGGTAGGTCTATTTCTAACTTTTTAAGAAAACTCCAGATAGATTTCCAAAGTGGTTGTACCATTTGACATTCCCACCAGCAGTGTATAAGAGTTCCAGTCTCTCCGCAGCCTCTCCAACATTTATTATTTCTTGTTTTTTGGATTAATGCCAGCCTTGTTGGAGTAAGATGAAATCTCATCGTAGTTTTAATTTGCAATTCTCTAATGGCTAATGATCGAGAGCATTTTCTCATGTATCTGTTAGCTGCCTGAATATCTCCTTTAGTGAAGTGTGTGTTCATATCCTTTGCCCACTTTTTGATTGGGTTGTTTGTGTTTTTGTGGTTGAGTTTTAACAGAATCATATAGATTTTAGAGATTAGGTGCTGGTCGGAGATGTTATAGCTGAAAATTTTTTCCCAATTTGTAGGTGGTCTTTTTACTCTTTTGGTAAAGTCTGTAGATGAGTATAGGTGTTTGATTTTTAGGAGCTCCCAGTTATCTGGTTTCTCTTCGTCATTTTTACTAATGATTTGTATTCCATTTATGCCTTGTATTAAGGCTCCTAAGGTTGTCCCTATTTTTTCTTCCATGATCTTTATCATTTTAGTCTTCATGTTTAGGTCTTTGATCCACTTGGAGTTAGTGTTTGTGTGAAGTATGGGTCCTGTTTCATTTTTTTGCAAATGGATATCCAGTTATGACAGCACCATTTGTTAAAAAGACTACCTTCTCCCCAATTAACTGACACTGGGCCTTTGTCAAATATCAGCTGCTCATATGTGGATGGATTTATATCTGGGTTCTCAATTCTGTTCCATTGGTCTATGTGCCTGTTATTGTACCAGTACCAGGCTCTTTTGACTACTGTGGCTGTATAATATGTTCTAAAATCAGGTAGAGTGAGGCCTCCCACTTTCTTCTTCTTTTTCAGTAATGCTTTACTTGCCCGGGGCTTCTTTCCCTTCCATATGAAGTTGGTGATTTGTTTCTCCATCACATTTAAAAATGTCATTGGAATTTGGATCAGAAGTGCATTGTATGTACAGATGGCTTTTGGTAGAATAGACATTTTTGCTATGTAAAGTCTTCCTATCCATGAGCAAGGTATGTTTTTCCACTTAAGTAGGTCCTTTTTAGTTTCTTGAACTAGTACTTTGTAGTTTTCTTTGTATAGGTCTTTTACGTCTTTGGTAAGATTTATTCCTAAGTATTTTATTTTCTTGGGGGCTACTGTGAATGGTATTGATTTGGTTATTTCCTCTTCGATGTTCTTTTTGTTGATGTAGAGGAATCCAAGTGATTTTTGTATGTTTATCTTATAACCTGAGACTCTGCCAAACTCTTCTATTAGTTTCAGTAGTTTTCTGGAGGATTCCTTAGGGTTTTCTGTGTATAAGGTCATGTCATCTGCAAAAGGAGATAATTTTACTTCCTCCTTGCCAATCTGGATGCCCTTTATTTCTTTTTCTAGCCTAATTTCACAATGTTGAATAAGAGCGGTGATAAAGGGCATCCTTGTCTGGTTCCCGTTCTCAAGGGAAATGCTTTCAGGCTCTCTCCATTTAGAGTGATGTTGGCTGTTGGCTTTCTATAGGTGCCCTTTATTATGCTGAGGAATTTTCCTTCAATTCCTGTTTTGGTGAGAGTTTTTATCATAAATGGGTGTTGGACTTTGCCAAATGCCTTTTCTGCATCAATTGATAAGATCATGTGGTTTTTGTCTTTTGTTTTATTTATATGGTGGATTACATTAATGGTTTTCCTAATATTAAACCAACCTTGCATACCTGGTGTAAATCTCACTTGGTTGTGGCGGATTTTTTTTTTTTTTGATATGTTGTTGTATTCTATTGGCTAGAATTTTGTTGAGGATTTTTGCATCTATGTTCATGAGGGATATAGGTCTGTAATTTTCTTTTTTTGTGGTGTCTTTACCTGGTTTTGGTATCAGGGATATGGTGGCTTCATAGAATGAGTTAGGTAGCATTCCATCATTTTGTATGCTTTGAAATACCTTTAGTAGTGGTGGTGTTAACTTTTCTCTGAAAGTTTGGTAGAACTCTGCAGTGAAGCCATCTGGGCCAGGGCTTTTTTTTGTTGGGAGTTTTTTGATTACCTTTTCAATCTCTTTTTTTGTTATGGGTCTATTCAGTTGTTCTACTTCGGACTGTGTTAGTTTAGGTAGGTGGTGTTTTCCTAGGAATTCATCCATTTCTTCTAGGTTTGCAAATCTGTTAGAGTACAATTTTTCGTAATAATCTGATATGATTCTTTTAATTTCAGTTGGGTCTGTCGTGATATGGCCCATCTCATTTCTTATTCAGGTTATTTGTTTCCTTTCCTGTATTTCTTTAGTCAGTCTGGCCAAAGGTTTATCAATTTTGTTAATTTTTTCGAAGAACCAGCTTTTGGCTTTGTTAATTCTTTCAATTGTTTTTCTGTTCTCTAATTCTTTTTTTTTTTTTTTTTAATTCATTTAGTTCAGCTCTAATTTTTATTTGTTTTCTTCTGGTGCCTGATGGATTCGTTTGTTGCTCGCTTTCTATTTGTTCAAGTTTTAGGGACAGTTCTCTGATTTTGGCTTTTTCTTTTTTATGTGTGCATTTATCAATATAAATTGAACTCTGAGCACTGCTTTTGCTGTGTCCCAGAGGTTTTGATAGGAAGTGTTTTCATTCTTGTTGCAGTCTATGAATTTCTTTATTCCCTCCTTAACGTCTTCTATAATCCAGTCTTTTTTGAGCAGGGTATTATTCAGTTTCCAAGTATTTGATTTCTTTTCCCTGGTTTTTCTTTTACTGATTTCCACTTTTATGGCCTTGTGGTCTGAGAAGATGCTTTGTAATATTTTGATGTTTTGGATTCTGCAAAGGTTTGTTTTATGAACCAATATGTGGTCTATTCTAGAGAATGTTCCATGTGCACTAGAACAAAAAGTATACTTTGCAGCTGTTGGGTGGAGTGTTCTGTATAAGTCTATGAGGTCAAGTTGGTTGATTGTAGCAATTAGGTCTTCCATGTCTCTATTGAGCTTCTTACTGGAAGTCCTGTCCTTCTCCGAAAGTGGTGCGTTGAAGTCTCCTACTATAATTGTGGAGGTGTCTATCTCACTTTTCAGTTCTGCTAAAGTTTGTTTTATGTATCTTGCAGCCCTGTCATTGGGTGCATAAATATTTAATATGGTTATATCTTCCTGGTCAATTGTCCCTTTAATCATTATGTAGTGTCCTTCTTTATCCTTTGTGGTGGGTTTAACTTTAAAATCTATTTTGTCAGAAATTAATATTGCCACTCCTGCTCTACTTTGATTGTTGTTTGCTTGATATATTTTTTTCCATCCTTTGAGTTTTAGTTTGTTTGTGTCTCTAAGTCTAAGGTGTGTCTCTTGTAGGCAGCATATAGACAGATCGTGTTTCTTTATCCAGTCTGAGACTCTCTGTCTCTTTATTGGTGCATTTATTCCATTTACATTCAGCGTAATTATAGATAAGTATGTGTTTAATGCTGTAATTTTTGTGCCTTTATGTGTGTGTTGTTGACAATTTCATTTTTCCACTTACTTTTTTGTGCTGAGATGTTTTTCTTTGTAAATTGTGTCTTCCTCATTTTCATAGTAGTCGAATTTATGTTTGCTGAGTCGTTATGTTTTTCTTGGTTTTTATTTTGAGTTATGGAATTGTTAGACCGCTTTGTGGTTACCTTAATACTTACCCCTATTTTTCTAAGTAAAAACCTAACTTGTATCATCCTATATCGCCTTGTTTTCCTCTCCATATGGCAGTTCTATGCCTCCTGTATTCAGTCCCTCTTTTTGATTATTTGATCTTTTACATAATGACTTCAATGATTCCCTGTTTTGAGCATTTTTTTTTAATTAATCTTAATTTGTTTTTGTGATTTCCCTATTTAAGTTGATATCAGGATGTTCTGTTCTGTGACCTTGTGTTGTGTTGGTATCTGATATTATTGATTTTCTGACCAATTTCCTTTAGTATTTCTTGTAGCTTTGGTTTGGTTTTTGCAAATTCTCTAAGCTTGTGTTTATATGTAAATGTTTTAATTTCACCTTCATATTTGAGAGAGGCTTTTGCTGGATATATGATCCTTGGCTGGCAGTTTTTCTCCTTCAGTGCTCTATATATGTCATCCCATTGCCTTCTTGACTGCATGGTTTCTGCTGAGTAGTCTGAACTTATTCTTTTGTAGGAGACCTTTCTTTTATCCCTGGGTGCTTTTAAAATTTTCTCTTTATCTTTGGTTTTGGCAAGTTTAATGATAATATTTCTTGGTGATTTTCTTTTTGGATCAATCTTATATGGGGTTCGATGAGCATCTTGGATAGATATCCTTTAGTCTTTCATGATGTCAGGGAAGTTTTCTGCCAACAGATCTTCAGCTATTCTGTCTGTATTTTCTGTTATCCCTCCCTGTTCTGGAACTCCGATCACACGCAAGTTATTCTTCTTGATAGAGTCCCACATGATTCTTAGTGTTTCTTCATTTTTTAAAATTCTTTTATCTGATTTTTCTTCAGCTATATTGGTGTTAATTGCCTTATCCTCCACCTTCCCCACTCTGCATTCCAAATGCTCGATTCTGCTCCTCTGACTTCCTATTGAGTTGTCTAATTCTGTAATTTCACTGTTAATCTTTTGGATTTCTAAATGCTGTCTCTCTATGGATTCTTGCAGCTTATTAATTTTTCCACTATGTTCTTGAATAATCTTTTTGAGTTCTTCAACTGCTTTATCAGTGTGTTCCTTGGCTTTTTCTGTTGATTGCCTTGTTTCATTTATGAGGTCATCCCTGTTGTCTTGAAGTGTTCTGTAAAGTAGTTTTTTATATTCTGCATCTGGCAATTCCAGGATTGTATCTTCATTTGGGAAAGATTTTGATTCTTTAATTTGGGGAGTTGTAGAAGCAATCATGATCTTCTTCTTCATGTGGTTTGATATCAACTGCTGTCTCTGAGCCATCTATAAGATATTGTAATGATTTATTTTATATTTGCTCACTGACTCTTATCTTGTTTTGTTTTCTTTCAGTATACATAGATGGGCTACTAGATTGCACTGTCTTGATTGTTGTAGCCTTTGAATCACTTATGTCCTATTACCAGATGGCTTGGGCTGTTACCAGATATGTAAGCCTAAGAGTCCATTCACTTTTCTTGAGTAGAATCTGATTTTGGGTTACCAAGTGTGTGGTGTAGACTGTCACCTATTCACTTAGAGGAATAGTGGCGACAGTTGTGTGCACCAGATTCTAGTAGCAGCAGGGGGTCACACTCCCGGGCGGGGGGCAGGATGCTGACAGGTTTCCCTCAAGTGCCAGTGAGGTAGGTGTGTCTCTATTCCTAAAACACTTTGGTGGGTGGGCTCTACAGCTGTACCTTAGGCACCCAATGCATATACATCTACAGATTGGTAGGTGTCACTATCCTCAGACCCCTATGGCAGGAGGCTAGGTGGTTTGGGTGGAGCTTCAGCCCTCAGTTCCCTGTCGTGGGTCAGTGAGGGCTCGGTTTAATAGGTAGAGATATCAGACCTGGGAAACGTGTCTTTCCAGTAATCCGCTAAAACAATTAAAGTCAGATCACTATCAGAATTGCCTTTGCATTCTAATAGCCACCTTGTTCCCTGTAGGGATGAAAGCCCAAGACTGTGGATCTCATATGCTTGGCTGGATCTGGTTCTGTATTTTTAGTCCAATTTTGGGAAGTCAGGGAAGGATTGTTGGTCTCTGGGTTTTTTGTAGCTGCTTCTCTTAGGCCAGTAGAATGGGTTAGGAAAAGACACACACACAAAAAAAAAACCCAAAAAACAAACAAAAAAAACCGCAGAGCACTTCACTCTCTGGTCCAGGAAATTCCAATGTTAATGAAGCAGCTTGGGAAGGGAAGAGGAGGGATCAGATAGATAGGAGAGAGTAGCACCCAGGAATATAGACAAAGTTACTTATCTTGCTTGGTGATGACTGTTTTATCTGAGATTCCCGAGGGATGCGTTGCCTGTGTGCGTTGGCTGGGTTGAGATTGCCCCCAAGGATCAGGCCCACGTCCTGTGCTTGTGCTGTCTCAGAAGCCGTAGTCAGTTCCTCCACTCTCAGTCCAAAGCCCAGTGCCAAGGTTCCCCGGCTGGGATGCCGCACTCCAGGCCCCAAAACCAGTTGCTGCCTCCTGGTGACTTCTCCTGTCAGCCGCGTTGCTGCGCTGCCTGTGTGTACTGGCTGGGCTTCCCCCGAGGTCACTTCTGGGGGCTAGGGCTGCGTCCCGTGTTTGCACCATCTCAGGAAGCCGTGCTCAGCTCCCCTGCGCCCAGTCCAAAGCCCAGCACCAAGGTTTTCTGACTGGGATGCTGGCTCCAGGCTCCAAAAACAGTCGCTGCTTCCCCGTGGTTGCTCGTTCTCTCGTTAGCCGCATCAGTGTGCAGCCTGCTTGCACTGGCTGAGTCTCTGTCGCTCAGGTCAACTCTTTAGATCTGTGTTTGATGGTCAGAGTTCATAGATTGTCCTGTATGTGATCAATTCACTTGTTTTTCCGAGTCTTTGTTGCAAGAGGGACCCGAGGTAGCTTCTACCTAGTCAGCCATCTTGGCCCCGCCTCCAGAATAGACATTTTTATAATGTTAAGTCTTCCTATCCACGAGCAAGGTATATTCTTCCACTTATGTAAGTCTCTTTTGGCTTCTTGCAGAAGTGTACTGTAGTTTTCTTTGTATAAGTCTTTTACATCTCTGGTAAGATTTATTCCTAAGTATTTTATCTTCTTGGGAGCTACTATAAACGGCATTGATTTGGTGATTTCCTCTTCGATGTTCTTTTTGTTGGTGTAGAGGAATCCAACTGATTTCTGTATGTTTATCTTGTATCCCGATACTTTGATGAACTCTTCAGTTAGTTTCAGTAGTTATCTGGAGGATTCCTTAGGGTTTTCTGTGTATAAGATCATGTCATCTGCAAATAGAGATACTTTGACTTCTTCCTTGCCAGTCTGGATGCGCTTTATTTCTTTATCTAGCCTAGTTGCTCTGGCTAGGACCTCCACCACAATGTTGAGTAAGAGTGGTGATAAAGGGCATCCTTGTCTGGTTCCCGATCTCAATGGGAGTATTTTTCAGGCTCTCTCCAATTTGGGGTGTTGTTGGCTATTGGCTTTGTATAAATGCCCTTTATTATGTTGAGGAATTTTCCTTCTATTCCTATTTTGCTGACAGTTTTTATCATGAATGAATGTTGAACTTTGTCAAATGCCTTTTCTGCATCAGTTGATAAAATCATGTGATTCTTGTCTTTTGTTTTATTTATGTGGTGGGTTACATTAATTGTTTTTCTAATGTTGAACCATCCCTGCATACCTGGTATGAATCCCACTTGGTCATGGTGAATTATTTTTTTGATATGTTGTTGAATTCTATTGGCTAGAATTTTGTTGAGGATTTTTGCATCTAAGTTCATGAGAGATATAGGCCTCTAATTTTCTTTTCTTGTGGTGTCTTTACCTGGTTTTGGTGTCAGGGATATGGTGGCTTCATAGAACGAGTTTGGGAGTATTCTGTCCTTTTCTATGCTCTGAAATACCTTTAGTAGTAGTGGTGTTAACTTTTCTCTGAAAGTTTGGTAGAACTCTGTGGTGAAGCCCTCCAGACCAGGGCTTTTTTTTGGTTGGGAGTTTTTTGATTACCTTTTCAATCTCTTCTTTGCTTATGGGTCTATTTAGTTGTTCTACCTCTGTTTGTGTTAGTTTAGGTAGGTAGTGTGTTTCTAGGAATTCATCCATTTCTTCTAGGCTTTCAAATTTGTTTCAGTATAATTTTTCATAGTAATCTGATATGATTCTTTTAATTTCCCTTGGGACTGTTGTAATATCGCACATCTCATTTCTTATTCGGGTTATTTGCTTCCTCTCCTGTTTTTCTTTTGTCAGTTTGGCCAATGGTTTAACAATTTTGTTGGATTTTTCAAAAAACTAGTTTTTGGTCTTGTTAATTCTTTCAATTGTTTTTCTGTTTTCTATTTCATTTAGTTCAGCTCTAATTTTTATTATTTGTTTTCTTCTGGTGCCTGTGGGTTTCTTTTGTTGCTATTTGTTCAAGTTGTAGGGATAGTTCTTTGATTTTGGCCCTTTCTTCTTTTTGGATGTGTGCATTTATTGATATAAATTGGCCTCTGAGCACCGCTTTTGCTGTGTCCCAAAGGTTCTGATAGGAAGTGTTTTCATTCTCACTGGATTCTCTGAATTTCTTTATTCCATCCTTAATGTCTTCTATAACTCAGTCTTTTTCGAGCAGGGTATTGTTCAGTTTCCAAGTGTTTGATTTCATTTCCTTGCTTTTCCTGTTAATGATTTCCACTTTTATGGCCTTATGGTCAGAGAAGATGCTTTGTAATATTTCAGTGTTTTGTATTCTGCTAAGACTTGCTTTATGACCTAATATGTGGTCTATTCTAGAGAATGTTCCATGTGCACTAGAAAAGAAAATATACTTGGTTGCTGTTGGGTAGAGTGTTCTGTATATGTCTACAAGGTGAAGTTGGTTGATTGTGGCATTTAGATCTTCGGTGTCTTTATTGAGCTTCTTTCTGGATGTTCTGTCCTTCACTGAAAGTGGTGTGTTGAAGTCTCCTACTATTATTGTGGAGCTGTCTATCTCATTTTTCAATGCTGATAGAGTTTGTTTTATGTATTTTGTAGCCCTGTCATTGGGTGCATAAATATTTAATATGGTTATATCTTCTTGGTGTATTGCCCCTTTAATCATTATATAGTGTCCTTCCTTATCCTTTCTGATGGATTTAACTTTAAAGTCTATTTTGTCAGAAATTAATATTGCCACTCCTGCTCTTTTTTTTTTTAACTTTTATTGAGCTTCAAGTGAACGTTTACAAATCAAGTCAGTCTGTCACATATAAGTTTATATACACCTTACTCCGCACTCCCACTTGCTCTCCCCCTAATGAGTCAGCCCTTCCAGTCTCTCCTTTCGTGACAATTTTGCCAGCTTCCAACTTTCTGTATCCTCCCATCCCCCCTCCAGACAGGGGATGCCAACACAGTCTCAAGTGTCCACCTGATATAAATAGCTCACTCTTCATCAACATCTCTCTCCTACCTACTGTCCAGTCCCTTTCATGTCTGATGAGTTGTCTTCGGGAATGGTTCCTGTCCTGGGCCAACAGAAGGTTTGGGGACCATGACCACCGGGATTCCTCTAGTCTCAGTCAGACCATTAAGTATGGTCTTTTTGTGAGAATTTGGGGTCTGCATCCCACTGATCTCATGCTCCCTCAGGCGTTCTCTGTTGTGCTCCCTGTCAGGGCAGTCATCGGTTGTGGCCGGGCACCAACTAGTTCTTCTGGTCTCAGGATGATGTAGGTCTCTGGTTCATGTGGCCCTTTCTGTCTCTTGGGCTCATAGTTATCATGTGACCTTGGTGTTCTTCATTCTCCTTTGATCCAGGTGGGTTGAGACCAATTGATGCATCTTAGATGGCTGCTTGTTAGCATTTAAGACCCCAGACGCCACATTTCAAAGTGGGATGCAGAATGTTTTCATAATAGAATTATTTTGCCAATTGACTTAGAAGTCCCCTTAAACCATGGTCCCCAAACCCCCGCCCTTGCTCCGCTGACCTTTGAAGCATTCAGTTTATCCCGGAAACTTCTTTGCTTTTGGTCCAGTCCAGTTGAGCTGACCTTCCATGTGTTGAGTATTGTCCTTCCCTTCACCTAAAGCAGTTCTTATCTACTAATTAATCAGTAAAAAACCCTCTCCCATCCTCCCTCCCCCCCTCGTAACCACAAAAGAATGTGTTCTTCTCAGTTTATACTATTTCTCAAGATCTTATAATAGTGGTCTTATACAATATTTGTCCTTTTGCCTCTGACTAATTTCGCTCAGCATAATGCCTTGCAGGTTCCTCCATGTTATGAAATGTTTCACAGTTTCATCACTGTTCTTTATCGATGCGTAGTATTCCATTGTGTGAATATACCACAATTTATTTAACCATTCATCCGTTGATGGACACCTTGGTTGCTTCCAGCTTTTTGCTATTGTAAACAGAGCTGCAATAAACATGGGTGTGCATATATCTGTTCGTGTGAAGGCTCTTATTTCTCTAGGGTATATTTCGAGGAGTGGAATTTCTGGGTTGTATGGTGGCTCTATTTCTAACTGTTTAAGATAACGCCAGATAGATTTCCAAAGTGGTTGTACCATTTTACATTCCCACCAGCAGTGTATAAGAGTTCCAGTCTCTCCGCAGCCTCTCCAACATTTATTATTTTGTGTTTTTTGGATTAATGCCAGCCTTGTTGGAGTGAGATGGAATCTCATCGTAGTTTTAATTTGCATTTCTCTAATGGCTAACGATGGAGACTCCTGCTCTTTTTTGATTGTTGTTTGCTTGATACATTTTTTTCCATCCTTTGAGTTTTAGTTTGTTTATGTCTCTAAGTTTAATGTGTGTCTCTTGTAGGCAGCATATAGACGGATCTTGTTTTTTAATCCAGTCTGCCACTCTCTGTCTCTTTCTTGGTGCATTTAGTCCATTTACATTCAAGGTAATTATGGATAGGTATGAATTTAGTGCTATCGTTTTGATGTCTTTTTTTGTGTGTTGACAGCTTCTTTTTCCCACTTGATTTTATGTGCTGACTAGATTTTCTTTATATATTGTCCTTTCCTCATATTTGTTGTGGTTGGTTTTGTTTCTGCTAAGTCTGTAGTTTTCCCTTGTATTTTATTTTGTTGAGTAGGATAGTTTGTCTCCTTTGTGGTTACCTTATTATTTCCCCTTATTTTTCTAAATTTATAACTAACTTTTATTTTTTTGTATCGCCATATCTTCCTTTTCATATGGAAGGTGTATGATTACATTTCTTAGTCCCTCTTTATTATTTTAGTGTTATATTCTTTTATATAATAACATCGCCGTTACCCTGTGTTGGGCTTTTTTATTTTTTATCTTGCTTTGCTTTTTTTTTTTTTTTTTTGGATTTCCCTGTCTGGGTTGAGTTCTGGTTGCTCTGCCCAGTGTTCTAGTCTTAGGTGGATACCTGATATTATTGATTTTCTAACCAAAGAACTCCCTTTAGTATTTCTTGTAGTTTTGGTTTGGTTTTTACGAATTCCCTCAGCTTGGGTTTATCTGGAAATGTCTTAATTTCACCTTCATATTTAAGAGACAGTTTTGATGGATATATGATTCTTGGCAGGCAATTTTTTTCCTTCAATTTTTTAAATATGTCATCCCATTGCCTTCTTGCCTGCATGGTTTCTGCCGAGTAGTCCAAGCTTATTCTTATTGGCTTTCCCTTGTAGGTGACTTTTCTTTTATCCCTCACTACTCTTATAATTGTCTCCTTATTTTTGGTTTTGGCAAGCTTGATTATAATATGTCTTGGTGACTTTCTTTTAAGATATACCCTATGTGGAGTTCTATGAGCATCTTGGATAGATATCTTCTCATCTTTCACAGTATCAGGGAAGTTTTCTGCCAACAAATCCTCAACAATTTTCTCTGTATTTTCCGTTATCCCTCCCTGTTCTGGTACTCCAATCACTCGTAGTTATTTCTCTTGATAGAGTCCCACATGATTCTTAAGGTTGCTTCATTTTTTTTAATTCTTTTATCTGATTTTTCTTCAAATATATTAGTGCCAAGCGATTTATCTTCGAGTTCAGAAATTCTAGCTTCTACTTGCTCAATTCTGGTCCTCTGACTTTCTATTGAGTTATCTAATTCTGTAATTTTATTGTTAATCTTCTGAATTTCTGATTGCTGTCTGTCTATGGATTTTTCCAGCTTATTAAACTTTTCATTATGTTCCTGAATAATCTTTCTGAGTTCTTCAGTTGCTTTATCTGTGTGTTCCTTGGCTTGTTCTGAATATTGCCTCATGTCCTTCCTGATGTCTTGAAGGGTTCTGTATATTAAACTTTTGTATTCTGCATCTGGTAATTCCGGGAATGTACTTTCATCTAAAAGATCCCTGGGTTCTTTGTTTTGAGAGCCTGTTGAGGTGATCTGGCCTGTTTCTTTATGTGGCTTGATATTGACTGCTGTCTCCGAGCCATCTGTAAGTTATTGTATTAGTTTATGGTTGCTTACTGTGTCATAGCTGCTTGCTTTGTTTTGTTTTGGTATACCCCTATGGGTTGCTTGAGTGAGCAAGCTTGATTATTTTCACCTTTGGAGCTCTGGTGTCCTGTCCCCAGCTGGCTAGAGCTGTTATTAGGTATCTCAGTCTAGGAGTCCATTCAGTTTTCTTGTATGAATTCAGCTCAGGTTTCCAGGTAGCTGATATCAAGTGTGTGGTACAGGCTCTGTCCTACAGTCTTAGAGGGGCAGGGGTGATTGGTGTATATATCCATATCTGATTGTAGCAGGGGGTCATGCTCTGAACAAGGCAGGGGGCTAAGAACCAACCCCTAAGTGTCTCTGAGGAAAACGCGTCTCTGTTCCCTAGAGCGTGCTGGTGGGTGGGCTCTGCGGAGGGACCGTGGGCACCCAAAGATTTTGTTGTAAGAACTGGGAGGTACCAGTAATCCCTGGGCCCCTATCGCAGGTGGCTGGGTGACCGAAGTGGAGCCACCAGTCCTTATATAGGTCTCTGTTGTGGGTAGGTGAGGACCTTGTTTAATAGGCAAAGCAATGTCAAACGTCAAACACCCACCATCCCACCGCACCACTGAAATGGTTGCAGTTTGCCAACAAGGGCCTTTTCTCTCAAAATAGGCCCACACAGGTCCATGCAGAAGGGATAGGTGCTCAAGGTCCACGTACGGTTTATGCCTGGACAGGAGCCGCTTCTGTCCTGAGCTCCCCCAGTTAATGGAGCTAGCAAATTATCTTTTCCCCCAATTTGCAATTTTTTTCCTTCCCCAAGGCCGGGAGGACGGCTCCAGGTGCTCACCTGGGTGAAGCTGGGTTGGGGGTGGGAGAGGCGCGGTAAAATATACGCAAGTACTTAGCTTTTGCCGAGAGCGCCCTTCTCCTCAGGTTCTGGAGGTGTGAGTGTGCTGTGTGGCTGGCTGCTTCTCCCTGAGGAAACTGTGGCTGAATGCTAGGACCAGCCAGTCGCCGCTTCTGCCACTGCCGCAGCCACTCTGGGAATGGTACCTTAGGGCTCCCCGCGATTCAGGTCTGGCAACTCCTCTCCCCTTCTGAACATCTCTTCCTTCCCCTGCCCCTCAGTTCGTTGTCTAAGCTTGCCTTTGATGCTCAGGGCTCCCAGCTTGTCACAAATATACTCGTTTCACTTGTTTCCTCGGGTCTTTGTTGTAAAGAGGGCTGGACGGAAGTGTCAGTCTATTCCGCCATCTTGGCTCCACTGCAAGGCTAGGAGAATTTTAAGGTGCCTAAATTTTTTTTTAATAGTAAAAACCTAGATTGCCTCGAAGAGACTGTTGGAATTGTGGATGTCAAAGGCAATTCTGATAAGAGCTCAGAAGGAACACTGGAGACAGCAGCACAGATAGTGAGAAGCAGTGGCAGAGACACAGCAGCAACAAAACTAGGAGGCCAGTGCGAGATGACGCGGGAGCCAGCTCATAGAGCGAGAGCTATGTACATTAGCACAGGAGGCTTCCTGGCAAAATGGGGTGCCTTCGGGTACTTGTTGTTGGAGCTAGGCTTGCAGACTCACGGAGTGAGAGAGCCGAATACCTTCAGGCCAAGAAGCCACGGAACCAGGAAGCAGAAGCTGAAGAGACAAGAAGCACAGGAAGCAAAGGTGCCTTGATTCTAAAGGGTAGGACCAAGATCTCTGGGGTCTCAAAAGGTAGAACACAGCCTGCTGGGACTCAAAAACCGTGGCCTAGTCTCCTAGATTTCAGAGAGTCAGATCTTAACTAACTCAGTTTCACAGCGTGGAGCTGCTGTTCATGAGTGCCAGGGGGATGGGGCCAGATCCACTACCCAAGGCTGAGGAGGCAGGGTGCCATGCCCAAGAAGGACGGGGCTTCTGGAGCCAAGGGAGTGGGGTGTCTACTCAGAGGGACTAGGAGAATGGGTCTGCCTAAAGCCAACGGAGCAGAGTTGCGATCCCAGTGGGCCTGGAAGGTAGAGCTGAAGCCCAGGGCAGAGGGGTCTCCACCCAGAATCCAGAGAACATGGCCAACACCCAAAATCTGGAGGGCAGGACCATTGCCTAGATGGTCTCAGAAAACAGGATTATTTTCAAGGCTTGAGAGCTAATGTAGATTAATCTGCTGGGCTTTGGACTTGCTTGATGCCTGTTACCGCTTCTTTCCCTCCGATTTCTCCCATTTGTAGTGGAAACATCTACCTTGTGCCTATTCCACCATTGTACTTTGGAAGCAGATAACTTGCATTCTAAATTTCACAGAAGAGCAATTTTGCAGAAGATGAGATTTTGCACTCCAAGTTGATTTAAGACTTTTGGAATGATATGATGGGGTGACTGTGTTTTACATGTGGCAAAGACATGAATTTTGAGGGGCCACAGGGTGGAATGTTATGGATGGAATTGTGTCCCCCAAATATATGCTTCCACTTGGTTAGGCCATGATTCCCAGTATTGTGTAGGTGTCCTCCATTTTGTGATCTGATGTAATTATCCTATGTGTTGTAAATCCTAACCTCTATGATGTTAGTGCGGCAGAATTAGAGACAGTTATGTTAATGAGACATGACACAATCTACAGGATTATGTTGTATCTTGAGTCGATCTCTTTTGAGATACAAAAAGAGAAGTGAGCAGAGACGAGAAGGACCTTCTACCACAAAGAAAGGAGAGCTGGGAACTGAGCATGTCCTTTGGACCCGGGGTCTCTGCACTGAGAAGCTCCTAGACTCAGAGGAAGATTGATGACAAGGACCTTTTCCCAGAGCTGACACAGAGAGAAATCCTTCCCCTAAAGCTGGAGCCCTGAATTCATACTTCTAGCTCCATGAACAGTGAGAGAATAAATTTCTGTTTGTAAAAGCTATCCCATTGTGGTATTTCTGTTATACTAGCACTAGATAACTAATACAGACACAGAAAATTAAATTTTCAAAATGCAGAAAATATGAATTTCAGTTAAAAACAAAAATTTGTATAAGATATATAATTACTAGACTCATTACTAAACCATAGTACATAGTTATAATAATGCACTGACCATTGACTCACCTGGAATTTTTTTATATTGGAGGAGAAGGAGAGAGAAAGTGGGAGGTGGTAATATAACAGACTAAATCATCATCTACTTAACAGAAAGTTAATAGATAACTTCAAATTGATAAATCGAGAAATAGCAGCATAGGTATATTACTTAGAAATAAGATAAATGCCAGTTTTTTTTTTTTTTTTAAAGAAGCTAAATAACTTCAAAATAGTTGTCTCTGGGGAACGGAACAGGTATTTTTATTAGGACATTTAAATACTGTTTTAAGTACTTACTTCCCTTTTTCCAAAACCCCAATCATCAGAGCCAGACCTCTCCCTAAGAGCCATATGGAGGTCCATTTCATTGCCCGCCCCAAGACCCTTCTTTGTCCATTACTGCTTCCTTTATTTTTATCATCAATCTCCCTCTCTACTGGCTCCTTTCCCTTCATTTGTAACAGTGTCCAAGAACTTCTAGCTTGGCAAACTGACTGGCCAACTTTGGCTTTATTCCCTGGATTCTGATCTCATTCCTTGGCATGGAGTATCATTGGGATGAGATCTGCTACTAATGAGCCCTCGTTGGGCCCAGCTCCAGGACCTCCCACACATGGTACTTGTCGGGTGCTTTGAATACTGGAGCTTGGAACACATAAAGCCAGCCCTATCTTCAGTGATGAGAGGAAGTAGAATAATTGTGAAAATAACTGGAAACGAGGAATGAAGGGGAAGAAAAAATCAAGAATGCCAAATGATGGCAGAACTTTTATTGACATTGGGAACTCTAGAGCAGTGACATTTGGAAAAGGAGGTAAGGAAGACAAATCTGTCTTTAAACAAATTGATTTTGAAGCTTATAGAATTGAGTAATAATCACGGCAAAGTGGATAGATGAAACATGCTCCAGAAACAGTGAAGTATAATGGAATAGGCTTTGGAACTAATATATACTTAGATTCATATTCTCGGCCTCCAGTTATCAATTGAATGACATTGACAAGTTACTTAACTTCCCTGAACCTCAGTTTCTCATCTGCAAATGGAGGTTGTATCTTAAATGGAAAGCAGCAAGACAAAGTTGAAGTTGTTACTGGAGAAAAACCACCCGAATCAGAAAGAACAATCTAGCTATAGTGTGAAGAATATATTAGAGATGTCAAGACTGCAAATGAGTATCCTGATTGCAATAGTGCAGAAGATGGAGAGTGATGGGATCAAGGAGGCTGCTGGGAGAAGGGGAAATTAGGTGATGGAGAGAAATGGAACAATTTAGGACATGTTTGGGAGATAGAACTATTAGGATGCTGCTGTGATTTACTGGATTTTGGGTCAGTTGTAGCAGATGATGCCAGTGCTCCATCTATATTATTTTGGGTCCTTTTATCATTTTTGTGCTTTTACTTCCAACAGCCAGCACCTGCAAGGAGAGCCACAGCACCTGGGAGTTTATATCCCTTGGGACCAGTCCTAGCCAACAACTCCTGGTGCAGAGGCATGAATACTCCAGCTTCTTTGTCCCTGATCTGACTACTCTGAGGTAAGACTATCTCTAGAATTCTTCTGTGGAACTGAGCCTAAATCCTCCTCTGTGGGGCTTTATTTGGCACCATATACGTGCTTGGCTACCTCCCCTTCCCTGACTCTCTCTTCCACTCTCTTACTGTTTTACCCTGGTGTCTTAGTTATCCAGTGCTGCTATAACAGAAATATCACAAGTGGATGGCTTCAACAAACAGAAGTTTATTCTCTCACCTTCTAGGCTAGACGTCCAAATTCAGGGCATCAGCTCCATGGGAAGGCCTCCTTTCTCTGTCAGCTCTGGAGGAAGGTCCTTGTCATCAATCCTCCCCTGGACTAGGAGCTTCTCAGCAGAGGGACCTGGGATCCAAAGGACACACTCTGCTCCTGGCACTACTTTCTTGGCGGTGTGAGGTCCCCCTGTCTCTCTGCTCGCTTCTCTCTTTTATATCTCAAAAAAGATTGACTTAAGACATAACCTGAACTTGTATATTGAGTCCTGCCTCATTAACTTAGCTGCCTCTAATCCTGCCTCATTAACATCAGAGAGGTAGGATTTACAACACAAGAAAATCATATCAGGTCACAAAATGGTAGACAATCACACAATACCGGGAATAACAGCCTAGCCAAGTTGATACACATTTTTGGGGAACACAATTCAATCCATGACACCTGGCAACACTTCTTGTAATAAATCTCTTTCACATAAATCTTTATCTCAGGGTCTGCTTCTGGGGATCCATCCTAAGACAGTGTGGTAGTCTTTTTTTTTTTGTACTGTCTGCTTTCCATGCACATGATAGAATTGCACTTTCTGGCCTCCTCCAGATGGGTAGTGAGGTCAAATTATCAGCTCTAGCTTCTGGGATAACCATTAAATTGCCAGGATGAGATCCTTCCACTATGGTGACCATTAATATCAGACACAAGGAAAATTTTGCTGAAGATCATTCAAAAGGTGCTGCAGCAGTATATCAACAGGGAACTGCCATAAATTCAAGCCAGATTCAGAAGAGAATGTGGAACCAGGGATATCATTGCTGATGTCAGATGGACCTTGGTTGAAAACAGAGAATACCAGAAAGATGTTTACCTGTGTTTTATTGACTATGCAATGGCATTCGACTGTGTGAATCATAACAAATTATAGATAACGTTGCAAAAGATGGGAATTCCAGGACACTTAACTGTGCTCATGAGGAACCTTTACATAGAACAAGATGCAGTCGTTCGAATACGACAAGGGGGGCTCTGCATGGTTTAAAATCAAGAAAGGTATGTGTCAGGGTTGTATCCTTTCACCATACTTATTCAGTCTGTACACCGAGCAAATAATCTGAGGAGCTGGACTATACAAAGAAGAATGGGGCATCAGGATTGGAGGAAGACTCATTAACAACCTGCATTATGCAGATGGCACAACCTTGCTTACTGAAAGTGAAGAGAACTCGAAGCACGGTAAAGATCGAAGACCACAGCCTTCAGTATGGATTACACCTCAACATAAAGAAAACAAAATCCTCACAATTGGACAAATAAGCAACATTACAATAAATGGAGAAAAGATTGAAATTTTCAAGGATTTTATTTTACTTGGATCCACAGTCAATGCCCATGGAAGCAGCAGTCAAGAAGTTAAAAGATGCATTGCATTGGTCAAAACTGCTGCAAAAGATCTCTTTAAAGTGTTAAAAAGCAAAGAGGTCACTTTATGGACTAAGGTGTGCCTGACCCAAGGCATGGTGTTTTCAATCACCTCATATGCATGTGAAAGCTGGACAATGGATAAAGAAGAGTAAACAAGAATTGATGCATTTCAGTTATGGTGCTGGCAAAGAATACTGAATATACCATGGACTGCCAGGTGAATGAACAAATCTCTCTTGGAAGAAGTACAGCCAGAATGCTCCTTAGAAGTAAGGATGGCAAGACTTTTTCTCACATACTTTGGACATGTTATCAGGAGGAACCAGTCCCTGGAGAAGGACATCATGCTTGGTCAAGTAGAGGGTCAGCGAAAAAGAAGAAGACCTTCACGGAGATGGATTGACTAAGTGGCTGTCGCAATGGGCTCAAGCATAACAATGATTATGAGAATGGCATTGGACCCAGCAGTGTTTCATTCTGTTGTGCATAGGGTTGTATGAGTCGGAACTAACTCGATGGCACCTAACAACAACAACATGGTGACTAAAGGGAGTTCCTGGGTGGTGCAAACATTTAACACACTTGGCTACTAACAGAAAGGTTAAAGGTTTGAGTCCACCCAGAGTTACCACAGAAGAAAGGCCTGGCAATCCACTTCTGAAAAATCAGCCATTGAAAATCCTATGGAGCACAGTTCTACTGTGACACACATGGGGTCACCATTAGGTGGAACAGACTCAACAGCAACTGGTTTTTCCACGATGACCAAAAATATTCCTGACAGTGGCTGCTCCATGAGCCTGGGTTCTAGAGTCAGTTTGATAAAGAGAAGCAGAACCCTCAGCTCAGACTCAGTAGTCTGAGTGAGAAATAAACTTTGTTGTGTTAAACAACTGAGATTTGGGGGTTCTTTGTTACCACAGCATTACGTAGAATATCCTGACAAATAAAGATGATGAGAAAAAGAGAAGACGCAAGGATGACTAAGACGTCTGATTTAGGCTTTTGGATGGATAGTGTTAACATTCTTTGGGGTTGGGAAAAGCAGAAGAGCTGGATTTTGTTTATTTAGGGAATTAAGTGCAGTTTTAGACATTTCAAGTATGATATTCCCGTGGAAACTCAAACTGAGATGTTGAAAAGGGAGTTGAATAAATAGTTTTGAATCTGCGGAGAGCAACCGGGGTAGGAGATAGACATTTGGGACCAAAAAAAAAAAAAACAAAAACCCATTGCCGTCGAGTTGATTCCAACTCATGGCGACCCTATAGGACAGAGTAGAACTGCCCCATAGAGTTTCCAAGGAGCGCCTGGTGAACTTGAATTGCTGACCTTTTGGTTAACAGCTGTAGCACTTAACTACTAGGCCACCAGGGTTTCTGACATTTGGGACATAAGTAGTAAATTAGGAAAATAGGAATGGAAAATCAGGATCAAGGGAAAAATAGAATGCATGTGCACTTATGATAAACATTAACACAGATGCTATGAGTGAAATTTAAATTAGATTTTGAGCTTTCTAGCCAGGGGGAACAAGGAATATACATCTACTATACGGCACTTGCTTTTGGAAAAAATAAGTTCCCTCAGGGAACTAAAGTTCTGAAAGTCCCTCTTCCAGTCAGCTGGAGTAAACAAACAAAACAAACCCATTTGCAGTTGAGTGGATTCCAACTCATGGCAACCCCACATGTGTCATAGTAGAACTGTACTCCATAGGGTTTTCAATGGCTGATTTTTTTGGACGTAGATCTCCAGGCCTTTCTTCTGAGGTGTCTCTGGGTAGAATTGAATCTCCAACATTTTGATTAGCAGCAGTCGAGTGTGTTAAACATTTGCACCACCCATGGACTACCCCAACCTGAATAGTTTCTGAATCATACTATCTTACAGCAAAGACTTCATGACCAAAAAAAAAAAAAATTCTTTTTTTTTTTTGACAGCTATTTTTTTATTGTCTTAGGTAATCTTCCCTGAATATCAGCTTTTTGGACTAGATTTCTGATATAAATAGAATGGCAGAAAATTCAAACACATACTCTCTGAGGAGGGCTTGGAGTGCAAATATTCTTTGTAAACCCCAAGAAAGTGGTAAGACAGACAAGCAATTATGAAAGCCGAAATGCTTAATCAGCCTTCTTGGCTGGGCGAAAGACCATTGGACCTCCATATGGAGGGGGTCCCCAGGGGTCCTCAGGCAAACCAGGAACTTTCTTCCAGGAAGAAGCTTTGGTGTTTTTTCAGCATTTACTTTAGCTATCTATCTAGGTTATCCTGTGAAGTTAAATTCTGTGGCTGTAGCCCATCTTGATTTCAACAACTTCAGACAGTGCTGCTCTGTATTTGCCAGCATTTCCACTGAATAGTGACTGCTACTGCTTTTGTAGCCATGAAACTTTCCCAACTAGCATTTTCCTGACTTCAATAGAGCAGAAAGGAATAATCAGCCACAGAGGAGCCTGCAAGTAATTTTAATCACTTAAGAATGGCATTGCAAGATGACTCCAATGCTTAGCTAATGTGCTGTAAAACAAAAAAAACAGTGCCATCGAGTCGGTGCTGTGTAAGGTTTTATTTCACAGTACAGCAGATCACCTCAGTTCACTGAACAGATAGGGTCTTTGGTAAGACATTCATGTTTTTGCTGGGGCCTAGTAAGCTTTAGATGGCACACAACAACAACAGTCAGCTTTGTGAGAGTGAAAGAAGAATAATTCTGGCATATATGTAAAATATCAGAATTTGGAGGAAAAAAGTAACTCTAGAAAGAAAAATAAAAAAAGTACACAAAATAAAAAATTTTAAAATTTAAATATCATACAAGAACCACCAGTATAAATTTAATAAGACACCATGGTTACAAAAGTCTTGTTTTGTGAAGTTAATTACTGCATTTGTTTACTAGGACTGCTGTAACATTACCACAAACTGGTGGCTTAAAACAACAGAAATTTATTTTCTCTCAGAAATCAAGGTGTTGACTGGGTTGGTTCCTCCTGGAAACTGTAACGGAGAAACTGTAAGGGAGAAACTGTTCCATGTCTCTCCTGGCTTCTGGTGGTTGCTGGCAATCCTTGGCGTTCCTTGGCTTGTAGCTGCATCACTCTAATTTTTGCCTCCATTGTCACATGGCCTTCTTCCCTGTGTATATCCCTGTATGTCCTCTCCTTTTCTTATAAGAATACCAGTCATTGGATTTAGGGCTCACTCTAATTTGAAATGACCTCATCTTAACTCATTACACCTGCAAAGACCTCATTTCCAAATAAAGTCACGTTCTGAGGTGTCATGTGGATAGGAAATTTGGGGGGACACTGTTCAACCTACTACAATTATATTATGTGAGCTAAAATGTGTTTTGGTATTCGTTACAATGTCTAGTAAAGAACCATCATCCTTTAAAACACAGAGGCAACGATGTAAGTGTTCTCCTTAACACCCCCCCCCAAGTTTAATGGGTTCTAGAATACTTAGTGGAAAATTTTCAATTAATAAAAGTGCTTATAGAGTGGGCAAAGCATAGAGCAAGCACAAAAACTCAGTATGGAGATTATCCTTACCACATGAAGATAGCGAAGAATTTTGTGTTAGGCACAAGAAAGCATAAACTGTATTGGAAATTTTCATAAATACAGATATTAAAATTAAAAGTTTAGATTCATTAAAAGGCACTATAGAAGAACTAACACTTTTGTTTATCAAGAGGCACTGATACTAATAGTTATAATAAATATCCATATAGTGTTTGCAATTAAACACTGTACTAAGCACATTTTAGATATTAACTTGTGTAATAATATCATCTCTGTTTTACAGATGAGGAAACTGAGGCATGAAAGGTTTTCTTTTTTAAAATGAAAAATAAGCAATGGATCAGAAGAATATATCTGAAACACAGAACCAGCAAAGGTCCGCAACATATAAAGAATTCCTTCAAAACAATAAAATAAAAACAATCCAATATAAAAATGGGCAAAGAGTATGAATGGATATGAATGCAAGTGGCCAATAAACATGTAAAAAGATGCATAATCTCAAAAGTGATCAGAGAAATGCTAAATAGAACAATAATTAGATAGCATTTCCATTTTGTCCAATTGGCAAACATTTGTGAAAGTCTGACAATGTCAGGTGTAGGTAACATTGCAAAACAACTGAAACATTGCTACAATGGTGGCAGAAGCATAAATTGGCACAACCACTTTGAAAATAACTTGAAACTGTCTAGTAAAGTTGAATAAGCTCACATCCTATGATTTAGCAATTTCACTCCTAGGCATGAACCCTAGAAAACGTGAGCTCATGAGCACAAAGAAACTACAACAATACCCATTGAGCATTGTTTGTAATGGCTAGCTATTGGAAAGCATTTTAATTTCTACCAGTAGGAGATAAATTGTAACTGAGTCACATGATAGACTAATATACAGGAGTGAAAATAATGATGTGCACCTGCCAGCTTGTGTGTCTCTGTGCATCTCCTTCCCCTCACCTCTCAGTTCCCTCCACCACCCCCCGCACCTGCGCTTCATGGATTTACCAAACCCTTCTCTTCACATGTTCTTACTGTAAACAAGGCAAATACAGTTGATTGTGTTTCTGTTTATTAAATTGCAATTATTTCCACATTCTCTCCCTAAGATTACCTACCCCCATTCTCCTCATTTGGAAGTTGGAGAGTTTCCAAATTCTTCAGTCACACATTTATACACAGTCACCTGGTTTTCCCCTCCAGAAGACTAATCATATCCATAGTGTACATGATTTACTTGTTTAATTCTGATGCAATCTTATTTCTAAATTATTGAGTGGAGACATCTCATTGTGGTGTCCATATAGAACTGGATTTTGAAAAGTGATTAGCGTTTGCCTAGCAGACCATGGCAGTAAGGGCATTCCAACTAGAAGAATGAAAATATGGAAAAGCACAGGGATGTAAAACAGCTTGGCTTGTTAAAGGTAATATATGCAGTTTATAAAGCTCTTACAGCAATGTCACAGCCAAGTTCTAACAAATGGGGAGTCAGTTTGGGAGGGGGTGGGCTCTGCTCTGGTTAGTGGGGCAGGGAGTACATAAAACAGACATTGCCCTTTCGATTCTCTGCATGTTCAAGGTCTTTTTTCACACTGCTTCTGTCATGAATTGAATTATGTCCCCCCAAAAATGTGTGTATCAATTGGGTGGGGCCATGATTCCCAGTATTGTGTGATTTTCCTATATGTTGTAAATCCTGCCTCTATGGTGTTAATGAGAGAGATGGGTTAGAGTTGTGTTAGTGAGGCAGGACTCAACCTACAAGACTGGATTGTGTCTTGAGGCAATATCTTGAGATATACAAAGAAAGGAGTGAGCAGAGAGACAGGGGGACCTCATACCACCAAGCAAGCAGCACCAGGAGCAGAGCATGTCCTTTGGACCCAGGGTCCCTGAGCCTGAGAAGCTCCTCGACCAGGGGAAGATTGAGGACTAGGACCTTCCTCCAGAGCCCACAGAGAGAGACAGCCCTCCCCTGGAGCTGATGCCCTGAATTTGGACTTTTAGCCAACTTTACTGTGAGAAAATAAACTTCTCTTTGTTAAAGCCATCCCCTTGTGGCATTTCTGTTATAGCAGCACTAGATAACCAAGACAGCTTCCCTCTAATGTCTTTTCATGATCGAAGTGACAATAACAACAGTCATGTCAGCACATTAATCTTGATGAAAATTGCTGAAAGAGCCCCAGTTTTGAAGAATGTACTCAGGAGAAGGGCCCTTCCTTTTGCTTCCCCACCGTGGACCCCTCTGAAAAGTGGCAGAGTGGTCAAAGAGGAGACTAGAGATAGAGGCAGACATTGGCCAGGCTCTGAACAGCTTGGTATACATGTTAAACAGCTTGAACTTAACCTGCATAGGGAGTCAATGAATGGTTTTAGGCAGGGGAGCAATTCATTTTTGAAAAAAACACATTGGAGAGCAAAAACACATCCACACACACACACATAGGTGTTCGTGCATGCATAAATAGACATACAATCTTTGGAGACATTAGATAGATTCTCTATAAATATCTCAAACACAAAAAATACAAATATTTACCTCTATAGCTGAGTATAACCTTTCCATGTGTACATATATGGTCTATTTCTCTCTATGTATATACAGGTATGTAGTGTATATATAAAGAATATAATATTATACATCTGTCTTAGAAGAAGTACCACCAGAATGCTCCTTAGAAGTGAGGATGGTGAGACTTCATCCCATGTACTTTGGACATATTATCAGAAGGAACGAGTCCCTGGAGAAGAACATCATGCTTGGAAAAGTAGAGGGTCAGTGAAAAAGGGGAAGACCGTCAACAAGATGGATTGACATAGTAACTACAACAATGGACTCAAACATTGCTACGATTGTGAAGATGTTGCAGGATTGGCAGCATTTTGTTCTGTTGTACGCAGGGTCACTGTGAATCAGAACTGACTTGATAGCACCTAACAACAACAAGTAACATATATATATAGAGAGAGAAACAGAAGCAAAGAAACAGAGACAGTGAGAGATAAAGACAGATGGAGAACTACATGGATACCTACCTAAACTATTAACGGTGGTTCCCTATGAGGGCGGAATTGGAAGGGGAATTTTCACTTCTTATTTTATATACTTCAGTATTGTTTGAATTTGATAAAAAAGCATACATCAATTTTGAAATGCAAAAATCTCAAAAGTATAAACATGTAAGGGAATATTATGTAAAGGCTAACAAATTTCACAATCTTAATAAAATGCCCAACATTCTATGGAAATAAAAATGCTGTAGCAGCAATGTCCAGGTAGGTGATGGGCTGCAAAAAGGTAGAGGTGGGTAAAGTCTGGCAGTCAGTGAGGAAGTCATTGCAGTAGCTCCATGAGAAAATGAGGTGTGAATTATATGCACTTTTTCATCACTGAAACTTTGTTCCTACTGTTCCCCCAACCTGGAATCTCTTCTCACTCTCCTCTACCTAGAGAAATTCTGTTCATTCTTCCAGGCTGAGTTCAAATCCTGTTTCTCCATAAAGTCTCTCCATTCCCAGACACTTTGCTAGAGTTGCCTACCCACTATTCCCATGACACTTCATTTCTTCAAGGACAGTATTTTTCCTGCCTTGTTCTATCCCTGGTTATTTACATCTCTTAACCAGACTAACATCTTTGAGGGCAAGAGTCAGTTCCTAGCCATTTTCTAAAATCTCAGAGTTTTAGCACAAGGCTTTGCCTGTCATAGATTCTTAACAAATGCTTATTGAATGAATATTATGAACAGAACCTTATTTTGAGACAGAAACCTTCTTAAAACTATACCTTTCCTTTTTTCTCTTTTGATGTCACTTAACATAAATCTTTAATTTGTCCCTAATTTTATTATACTTAACAACAAAAACAATAAAAACTAGTAATAATAAGTGCAAGCCCAAAAATAACATTTTATTTTTCTAAACAGTGTTATTTGATGTTCTGGATATCAGCATCTACTTTGTTGGATAGCAACCTTGTCCATTAGAATCACCTGGAGATTTAAAAAAAACTAACTTCCCAGAGCCATCCCCAGAGATTTTGATTCATTGGCCTAAAATGGAGCTTAGACCCTTAATTTAAAAGCTCCTCAGTTGATGTGACCAGGGTTGAAGGTTTTCTGACCCAGTCCATTGACTTATGCCGCAAGGGTGTTTTCTTTGAAATCCTTTACCCGAGGGAGATCAAAGACTCCACATGGTTTCACTTGAAATCAATCTCACTTGGCCATCTGGCTGGCTCTTTGGATCCTCCTCGTTATCACCAAAATTCTAGCAATTTTTAAACATCTTCTGAATAACCCTCCCAACTTCAATTGTTTCATATTCTTTCAAAAATATACTAGGCATATAAAAACACATAAAGATATACGTGTATTGTGTATATATATATGCAGACACACATGTATATATACACATCTCTATATCCATTGTTCTACATCTTGCTTTTCTTTTTTAAACTTGTTCTGAAATATTTCAAACATACAAAAGAACATATATAAAGAATAAAAAGTCATTAAACAAATACATAAACCCAAATGGCCAAAAAAAATATGAAAATATGCTCAATCTCATTGTAATTAGGGAAATTCATATTCAAATTACAGTAAGTATATATCTTACATCTCTCAGCCTATCAAAAGTTTAATAAGTCTGACAAGGCGAGGTTGTAGAACAATGGAAATGCAGTCCGACTTGAGTATAAGTTAGTGTAATCACTTTGTAGAACAAGTTAGCAGTATCTAATGTATTAGTCAATCATCGCTGTAAAAATGCTATGTAAAAAAATACTCAAGTAAGCAAAGATTTCTTAAACAGGACACAAAAAGAAAAAAACTTTAGCTTATGAAAAAAAACTCTGATAAATAGAATTTCATTAAAATTAAGAGCTTCTCTTCATTAAAAAACAATACTTAAAAAATGAAAAGAAAAGCAACAGACTAGAAAAAGACATTCACTATAATATATCCTTCAAAGAACTTGTATTCAGAATATATAAAGAACTATAAACCTATCAGAAAAAGACATAAAAATAAAAAATGAGCAAAAGACTTGAAGAGCACCTCACAAGCATATAAAAAGGTGTTCATCAAAGACACAAATAGGCCGAAAATAAAAGGATGAAAAAAAAAATTCCATGCAAACAGTACTCAAAAGAGAGCTGGAGTGATATTTTTCTAATATCAAAAAAATGGACTTTAAGACAAAAACTGCTACTAGAGACAAGAAAGGACTATATAATGATAAAATAATCAATCTATCAAGAAGATATGTCATAAACATATATGTACCTAATAACAGAACCCCAGAATATATGAAGCAAATACTGACAAAATTGAAGGGAGAAATAGACAATTCAGTTATAATAGTTGAAGACTTAAATTACCCCCACTTTAAGTAATTTTTTTTTTTTTAAATAATGGATAGAACAACTAGACAGAAAATCAGCAAGGAAACAGAAGAATTGAACAACACAGTATACCAACTAGACCTACTACACTCTACCCAACAGCAATAGAATACACGTTCTTCTCAAATAACACATGGAACATTCTCCAGGATAGACCATAAGTCATAACATAAGTTTCAAGGAATTTAAAAAGATTAAAATCACACAAGGTACTGTCTCTGATCACAATATAATTAAATTAAAAATTAATAACTGAAGGAAATTTGAAAAATTCAAAGTATATGTAATTTAAGTGACACATTGCTATATAACCAATGGTTCAAAGAGAAAAATCACAACAGAAATTAGAAAATAATTTGAAGTGAATGAAAATGAAAACACAGCATAACAAAATTTACAGGACGCAGCAAAAGCAGAGCTCAGAGGAAAATGTATATCTATAAATGCCTACATTAAAGAAGAAAGACCTCAAATCAATATCCTAACTGTACACCTTAAGAAATTAGAAAGAGAAGAAGAAACTAAACCCAAAGCAAGCGGAAAAAAACAAATTAAAAAACTTAGAAAGGAAATAATGAAATAGAGAATAGAAAAACAATAGAGAAAATCAATGAAATCAAAAATTTATTCTTTGAAAAGACCAACAAAATTGACAAATCTTTAGCTAGACTTACCAAGAAAAAAAGAGCAGACTCAAGAGACTAAAATAAGGAATGAAAGAGAGGGCATTACTACTGATCTTACAGAAGTAAAAAGATTTATAAGGGAATATAATGAACAATTGTATGCCGACGAATTAGATAACCTAGAGGAAATGGACAAATCCATAGAAAGGCACAAAGTACCAAAACTGACTCAAGAAGACATAGAAAATCTGAATAGACTTATAACAAGTAAAGACAAGCCATGAATAGAGGAATCCAGGAATAAACTCATATGTTTACGGTCAATTCATTTTTGCCAAAGGCGTAAAAACCATTCAGTGGGGGAAAATGGTCTTTTTAACAAATATTGCTGCTACAACTGTATATCTACATGCAAAATAATGAAGCTGGGCTCCTACCTCACACCATATACAAAAATTAACTCAAAATTGATCAAAGACCTAAATGTAAGAGCTAAAACTATAAAACTCTCAGAAGGAAACATAAGTGTAAATCTGTGTGACCTTGGATTAGGCAACGGTTTCTTAGACATGACACCAAATGTACAAGTGACAAAAAAAAAAGATAAATTGAACTTCATCAAAATTAAAAACTTGTATGAGTGCCAAAGACACTAACAAGAAAGTGAAAAGACACCCACAGAATGGGAATATACTTGCAAATAATATATCTGATAAAAAAAAGATTTTTTTTATATCTGACATCCAAAATATGGAAAAACTCTTCAACTCCACAATAAAAAGATAAATAACCCAATAAAAAATGGTCAATTTTGACTAGACATTCCTATTCAAATGTTTATTTTAATTTGAATAGACTTTTCTCCAAAGAAGATCTACAAGCGGCAGATAAGGACATGAAAAGAACTCAACATCATTAGTCATTTAAAAAAAACCTGTTGTCGTCGAGTTGATTCTGAATCATAGGACAGAGCAGAACGGCCCCATAGAGCTTCCAAGGAGTGTCTGGTGGATTCGAACTGCCAACCTTTTGGTTAGCAGCCTAGTTCTTTTTTTTATTTAATTTTATTTTTATTGAACTTTAGATGAAGGTTTATAGAACGAACTATCTTCTCCTTAAAGAGTTACTACACATATTGTTTTATGATATTGATTAACAACCCCACGACATGTCATCATTCTCCCTTCTTGACCTTAGGTTCCCTATTACCAGCTTTCCTGTTCCCTCCTGCCTTATAGTCCTCGTGCCCCTGGGCTGGTATGCCCCTTTAGTCTCGTTTTGTTTTATAGGCCTGTTTAATCTTTGGCTGAAGGGTGAACCTCAGGAGTGACTTCATTACTGGGCTATAAGGGTGTCTGGGGCCATACTCTTGGGATTTCTCCAGTCTCTGTCAGACCAGTAAGTCTTGCCTTTTTTTGTGAGTTAGAATTTTGTTCTACATTTTTCTTCAGCTCTGTCCAGGACCCTCTATTGTGATCCCTGTCAGAGCAGTGAGTGGCGGTAGCCAGGCACCATCCAGTTTTACTAGCCTTGGACTGGTGGAGGATGTGGTAATTGTGGTCCCCTAGTCCTTTGGACTAATTTTTCCCTTGTGTCTTTAGTTTTCTTCATTGTCCCTTGCTCCTGAAGGTGTGAGACCAGTGGAGTATCTTAGGTGGCTGCTCACAGGCTTTTAAGACCCCCAAACACTACTCACCAAAGTAGACTGTAGAACATTTTCTTTATAAACTATGTTATGCCAGTTGAGCTTGGTATTCCCAGAGACCAGGGTCCCCACAGCCCCCATCCCAGTAATTCAGTCCCTCAGGGAGTTTGGATGTGTCTATGGAGCTTCCGTGACCTTGCCTTGTACAGGTTGTGTTGGCTTCCCCAGTATCGTGCACTCTTACCCTCAACCAAAAAAAAAAGACCCAAACCCATCGCCATTGAGTTGATTCTAACACATAGGGACCCTATAAAGGACAGAGTAAAACTGTCCCATAGAATTCCCAAGAAGCACCTGATAGATTCAAACTGCCGTCCTTTTGGTTAGCAGCCATAGCTCTTAACCACTATGCCACCAGGGTCTTCGCCAAAGTAACCAGTTATCTATTATCTATTTAGTGTTTTTGCATGCCCACTGCTCCCCTCCCTTGTAACCATCAAAGATTGTTTCTTTTTGTGTGTAAACCTTTTCATGAGTTTTTATAGTAGTGGTCTCATACAATATTTGTCCTTTTGTGATTGACTTATTTCACTCAGCATAATGCCCTTTAGATTCACCCATGCTGTGAGATGCTTCACAGATTCATCATTGTTCTTTATTATTGCGAAGTATTACATTGTGTGTATGTACAACAGTTTGTTTATCCATTCGTCTGTTGATAGGCACCTAGGTATCAGCCTAATTCTTAACCACTGTACCAGCAGGGCTCCTCATGCCCAGTAGGATGGCTATAATTAAAGAAAGAAAGAAAAAAAAAGACACATGACAAGTTTTGGTGAGGATATAGAGAAACTGGAACCCTCCTACAGTGTTAATGGGAATTTAAAATGGTGCAGCTGCTGTGTAAAACTGGCCGTTTCTCAAAAAGTTAAACATGGAATTACCATATGTTACAGATTGAATTGTGTTCCCCCAAAAGATATGCTACAATTCTAACCCCCTTATCTCTGAACATGATGTTTGGAAATAGGTCTTTGAAGATGTTATCAGTTAACATGCAGTCATACTGGAGTAGGGTGAGTCCTAAACCAGTAAGAGTGATGTTTTTATAAAGAGAGAAGAGTACCATGTGAAGATGGAGGCAGAGATTGGAGTTATGCTGCCACTAGCTAAGGAATGTCTGGGGCTGCCCAAAGCTGGAAGAGACAAGGATGGGTCTTCTCCTAGAGCCTTTGGAGAGGGCACGGCCCTGCCAACACCCTGAATTTGAACTTCTAGTCTTCGGAACTGTGAGAGAATAAGTTTCTGTTGTTTCAAGCCACCTAGTTTTTGGTACTTTGTTATGGCATCCCTACGAAACTAATACACGATAAAACCAAGCCAGTCACAAAAGATCATATATTGTATGATTTCATTTATAGGAAATTGTTACCCAAAGCAGGTTCTGCTCAGTGTGGCTTCTCCTCAATAGAGGCATACCCAGGTGAGGAGAGAGGAGCGTTTATTGCAAGTACACAGGCAAGGAGCAAGGAGGTATATAACCTCAAATCAAGCTCCCTGAACACAGGAAGGCAGAACCTTTTATACTGTCTCTCACAAGGAAGTACATACAAATATTATGGATTATGTAGGTTATCATGGCACACAGGCGCAGTAAGGCAAATTGCATTTTTTCTTTGGCATGTAGCCTAGTAAACTGCGTTTGACTGGCTTGAGCCACACCTAGTGCTTTGAGGACAATGGACAGGAGGGGCAGGTTCCACTTTCACTGAGCAGCTCCCAAATAAGCCACACCCATCGCCATCACCTAAGGTTTTGTTTGCTAATGGCCAAGCAGCTCCTGGCTTTGTTGGCTATCAAAATGTCCAGAATAGGAAAATCCACAGAGGCAGAAAATAGATTAGTGGTTGCCAGAAACTGAGGGGAGGAGGGAATGGAGAGTAACTGGAATGTTCTGGAATTAGATAGTGATGATGGTGGCATAAACTTGTGAATCCAAAAAAACTCACTGCCTTCAAGTCGATTCCAACTCATAGCAACCCTATAGGACAGGGTAGAACTGCCCCATAGAGTTTCCAAGGGGTGCCTGGTGGATTTGAACTGCCGACCCTTTGGTTAGAAGCCGTAGCACTTAACCACTATGCCACCAGGGTTTTAAAAACCACTTAACTGTATACTTTAAAAGGGTGAATTTTATGGTGAATTGTATTCCAATTAAAAAAAAAAAAATGTGTTCAACTTCATATCATCAAAGAAATGCAAGTTAAATCCACAATGAGTTATCTGCTCCATACCCGCCAGAATGGCTAAAATTAAAAAGACTGACAATACCAAGTGTCAATGAGGATGTTGAACATCTAGAGCTCTCACTTGTTGTTGATGGAGGTGTAAATTGGTACCTGGAAAACTCTGGGAGTACCTTCAAAAGTTAAGTGTATGCCTATATTCTGACCCAGCAATATTGAGACAGGCAGGAGATCCGGGTGGCTGAATTAAATAGCCTCTAGCTCTGTATTCTTGGACTCTAAACCTATGCGCAGACCGCCATATAACTCTTGCTGCTGGCACCAGAGAACTGCTTGTAATTAACAAACCAGGTGCTTAGGTAAGATAAGGGGCCATATTTCCTATCTCTATATGCTTGACTAACTATAAATTACTGATAGCCCTCCTGAGTTGTTTTTCAAGTCCCCCACCAGGTGCAGAGCATGCGCAGTAAAAATCAACATAACCTATGAATGACTTTCCACATGAGATAATCATGAGCAGGATCCCTCACCAGGACTCGAACCAGGATCCATAGACATCATGCATGTGCAATATCCAGGACTGAGTCCTGTTCGACACTCCAGCAGCCCTCGCAACAGACTCCATCTTTGTTCTGACAGCCTTTGCAGGGAAATCCATCTTGAATTCTAGCTGTACTTGAATTTGATTTTCATAAGCTGTCCCCTTCTCCTGGAAATCTCCAACCATTTCATCAATAAAGATAATGCCTTTTTCCCACCTAAAAACCTTAATAAACCCTAACCCAGCCTGTGCTCAGAGAGAAGGGGGTAAGCATTGCCTAGGCCCTCCTTGTCTCCGCTTGCAAGACTCCTATAATAAACCTTTGCCTGAGTGGAAAAACTGGTCGATCTCTCCTGACTATTCTTATTCAGAAAAGAGACAAGAACCTGACAGACTCTCTCCAGTAACAATACCACTTCTAGTGACAGAGGAATCAATGCATTTGTTTACCAAAAGACATGTTCATAGCAGCTCTTTGAAATAATGATCCCAAGTGTCCAACAATAGGAGAACGGGTAAATAAATTATAGTATTCTTATATAATTGAGTGTTGTATGACATCCAGTCGATCCCAACTCATAATGACCCTGTGTGAAAGAGCAGAACTGCCACATAGGGTTTCCTAGGCTGTATGGGAGCAGATCTCCAGTTCTTTTCTCTGGAGGAGCAGCTAGTGGGTTTGACTTTTTGGTTAGCAGCCAAGTACTTAACTGTCGTGCCATCAGGGCTCCTGTACAATGGAATACTACACCACAATGAAAAAGAACAAGCTATGAATATACTCAACCACAGTTGTGAGTGTCGCACATAACGTTGAATAAAAGAAGCCAGACACAAAAGAGTACATACTATATTATTCCATTTCCATGAAGTTCAAAAACAGGCAGATCTATGATGTTAGAGGTCAGAACAGTGGTTACCTCTAGGGAGAGGGGGAATGATGGGAGCCTTCCTGGGTGTTGGAAGTGTTCTATATCTTAATTTAGGTGGTGGTTATATAGGTGCATACACATGAAAAATCCATCAAAGAACTCACTTAATATTAGAGAACTTTATTTACTTTTCTATAAATGTTATACCTTAATACATAGAGATGGTTTCTAAATTCATTTCAATTTAGAGACTATCTCAAGAGCAGATCTGACACATTCAACACACTAAGACCAGATGAGTTGTGGAATGACATTGAGGACATCATACATGAAGAAAACAAGAAGTCATTAAAAAGACAGGAAAGAGGCCAAAATGGATGTCAGAAGAGACTCTGAAACTTGCTCTTGAGCACCAAGCAGCTGAAGGAAAAGGAAGAAGTGATGAAGTAAAAGAACTGAACAGAAGATTTCAAAAGGCTACTCAAGAAGACAAAGTAAAGTATTATAATGACATGTGCAAAGAGCTGGAGATAGAAAACCAAGAGGGAAGAACACACTCAGCATTTCTCAAGGTGAAAGAACTGATGAAAAAATTCAAGCCTTGGGTTATAATACTGAAGGATTCTATGGGAAAAATATTAAATGACACAGTAAGCATCAAAAGAAGATAAAAGGAATACATGGAGTCATTATACCAGAAAGAACAGGTCGATGTTCAGTCATTTCAAGAGGTAGCATATGATCAGGAACCAATGGTACTGAAGGAAGAAGTTCAAGCTGCATAGAAGGCACTGGTGAAAAACAAGGCTCCAGGAATTGACAGAATACCAATTGAGATGTTTCAGCAAAAGGATGCAGCACTGGAAGTGCTCACTCATTTATGCCAAGAAATTTGGAAGACAGCTACCTGGCCAGCCAACTGGAAGAGATCTGTACTTATGCCTATTCCCAAGAAAGATGATCCAATCGAATGTGGAAAGTATCAAACAATATTATTAATACCACATGCAAGCAAAATTTTGGAGAAGATCATTCAAAGGCCACTGCAGTAGTATATCAACTGGGAACTGCCAGAAATTCAGCCTGGATTCAGATGAGGATATAGAATGAGGGATACCATTGCTGATGTCACATGGATCGTGGCTGAAAGCAGAGAACACCAGGAGGATATTTACCTGTCTTTTATTGACTATGCAAAGGCATTCAATGGTGTGGATCATAACAAATTATGGATAACATTTGGAAATGTTATGGAATGGGAATTCCAGAACACATAATTGTGCTTATGAGGAACCTGTACATAGATCAAAAGGCAGTTTATCGGACAGAAGAAGGGGATATTCTGCGGTTTAAACTCAGGAAAGGTATGTATCAGGGTTGTATCCTTTCACCATACCTATTCAGTGTGTATGCTGAGCGAATAATCTGAGAAGCTGGACTATATAAAGAAGAATGGGGCATCAGGATTGGAGGAAAACTCATTAACAACCTCTGATATGCAGACGACACCACCTTGCTTTCTGAAAGTGAAGAGAATTTGAAACACTTACTGATGAAGATCAAAGACCATAGCCTTCAGTATGGATTACACCTCAACATAAAGGAAACAAAAATCCTCACAACTGGACCAATAAACCATATCATGATAAACAGAGAAAAGATTGAAGTTGTCAAGGGTTTCATTTTACTTAGATCCACAATCAACACCCATGGAAGCAGCAGTCAGGAAATCAAAAGACGCATTGCATTGGGCAAATCTGCTGCAAAGGACCTCTTTAAAGTGTTGAAAAGCAAGATGTCATCTTGAAGACTAAGGTGCGCCTGACCCAAGCCATGGTATTGTCAATCGCGTCACATGCATGTGAAAGCTGGACAATGAATAGGGAAGACTGGAGAAGAATTGAGACCTTTGAATTATGGTGTTGGCGAAGAATATTGAATATACCATGGACTGCCAAAAGAATGAACGAATCTGTCTTGGAACAAGTACAACCAGAATGCTCCTCAGAAACAAGGATGGTGAGACTGTGCCTTACACGCTTCGGACATGTTGTCAGGAGGGATCAGTCCCCAGAGAAGGACAACATGCTGGGTAAAGTACAGGGTCAGTGAGATGGATTGACACAGTGGCTGCAACAATGGGCTCAAGCATAACGATGATTGTGAGCATGGCACAGGAACAGACAGTGTTTCGTTCTGTGGTACACAGGGTCTCTATGAGTCAGAAATGACTGGACGGCACCTAACAACAACAACAATACAAAAGAAAAAAAATAACTCGGTGATTTGCAACAACAAGCATTTATTTTTCTCATTTATGAGTTTGTGGATGGACTGAGCTTGTTTCTAAGCTCTGTATTGGGTTTAGCTCTGTTAATGTATCTTCATATTTTCCTTGGTCTGGCCTTACCTATAGCTCTTCTCATGACAGGTCATAACTATGCAAGTGGGTGAGTGGAAACATGCAACGCTCATTAAGGCACAGGCTTAGAACTGGCACACTGGTCCTCTGCTCATCTTCCATTGCCCAAAACAATGTTGGGCCAACCTCACATCAATGGGGCTGGGAACTATAAGATCTGCTGAACTATAAGATCATATGGAAGAGTTAAGGAATGAAATATTGAGAACAATGATCTAATCAAGTACATTTAGTAAAGCTGAAGATGAACACAGTCTATAGCCCAGTTAGGTATAGATTCTGGAGATTCTGGAGAAAAAATCACATAGGTGTGCTGGGAGACATGTGCAAGAATATTTACAGTGCTTGGTTTCTGTACTTAAGAACATGTCTAGGGGGCCATTCCAAATCATTCCAAATGGATCTGTCTTATGCTTTTTACGAGTGTTACAATTCCACTGAATATTTCCATAGGATAGGTTCCTAGATATGGAAATCTTGGGTCATAGGGTACATGCTTTTAAAACTTTGATAGATACTGCCAAATTGCACTCCAGAGTGGTTGCACCACTTTACTACCTGTTGCAGGTTTGTTTTCTTGGGAAGCAGTCTCTGAGATGAAGATTTGCATGCAGGAAGTTTCGTAGGCAGTGTTCTAGGTATTAATACCTGTGGGGGGAAGGAAGGGAGATGTATTAGGCAGAGTGAGAAGTTAGGCTGTGAGACAGTCACAACAAGGTCACAGCCAACCCCACCGGAAGCTTTGAAGCTGGGATAGCCCTTCAGATCTATCCCCAACAGGGGTAACAGGATTAGTCATATTGACCAGCCATTGAATGCAAGCTCCCTGAGAGGAGTATGACCTAGGCAATTCCTGAGGAGACAGCTGAGGGCTGTCTGCTTCAAGCTCTCCCAGCAGCAGGGTCAGGAAGGGGGACCTGACCAGCAATAGCACAGTATCCACTAAATCATTCCACCATCACTGCCTAAATTAGAAGTTTAAATTTCCTCAGTTTGCAATAGACATGTGACACGCTTGGTCTCAGTTGTTCTATTATGACAGTTAATGTTGCCCAATTAGGGTCCATGCCCTAGAGCAGTTGAGCCAATGAAATGTACTCCAAGTCAGATAGAGAAAGAAAGTTTTTTTAGGAGGTGACAAAAACGGGAAATCAAGCAGCAATGCAGGTAGTCTTTATGGAGTCACAAAAGGCATTTTTACATTGTTGTTGTTGTTGTTAGGTGCTGAGTCAGTTCCGACACATAGCGACCCTATATGTACCACACAACAAAACATTGCCAGGTCCTGCGCCAGCCTTAAAATTGTTGTTATGCTTAAGCCTATTGTTGCAGCCACTGTGTCAATCCATCTCTTTGAGGATCTTCATGTTTTCTACCGACCCCCTACTTTACCAAGCATGATATCCTTCTCCAGAGACTGATCCCTCCTGACAACATGTCCAAAGTATGTAAGACGCAGACTCACCATCCTTGCTTCTAAGCAGCATTCTGGTTGTACTTCTTCCGAGACAGATCTGTTCGTTCTTTTGGCAGTCCATGGTATATTCAATATTCTTCACCAACACCACAATTTGAAGGCCCCAATTCTTCTTCAGTCTTTCTTATTCATTGTTCAGCTTTCCCATGCATATGATGCGATTGAAAATACCATGGCTTGGGTCAGGTACACCTTAGTCTTCAAGATGATATCTTTGCTTTACAACACTTTAAAAAGGTCCTTTGCGGCAGATTTGCCCAATGCAATGCATCTTTTGATTTCTTGACTGCTACTTCCATGGGTGTTGATTGTGGATCCAAGTAAAATGAAATCCTTGACAACTTCAATCTTTTCTCTGTTTATTATGATGTTGCTCATTGGTCCAGTTGTGAGGATTTTTGTTTCCTTTATGTTGAGGTGTAATCCATACTGAAGGCTGTAGTCTTTGATCTTCATCAGTAAGCGGTTCAAGTCCTCTTCACTTTCAGCAAGCAAGGTTGTGTCATCTGCATAACGCAGGTTGTTAATGAGTCTTCCTCCAATCTTGATGCCCCAATCTTCTTCATATAGTCCAGCTTCTCAGATTATTCACTCAGCATACAGGTTGAATAGGTATGGTGAAAGGATACAACCCTGACCCACACCTTTCCTGACTTTAAACCCTGCAGTATCTCCTTGTTCTGTCCGAACGACTGCCTTTTGATCTATGTACAGGTTCCTCATGAGCACAATTAAGCGTTCTGGAATTCCCATTCTTGGAAATGTTGTCCATAATTTGTTATGATCCACACCATTGAACGCCTTTGCATTGTCAGTGAAACACAAGTAAATATCCTTCTGGTGTTCTCTGCTTTCAGCCAGGATCCAACTGACATCAGTGATGATATCCCTGGTTCCACGTCCTCTTCTGAATGCAGGCTGAATTTATGGCATTTCCCTGTTGGTATATTGCTACAGCCACTTTTGAATGATCTTCAGCAGGAGTTTCTTGCATGTGATATTAATGATATTGTTCAATAATTTCCACATTTCGTTGGATCACTTTTCTTGGGAATAGGCATAAATATGGATCTCTTCCAGTCAGTTGGCCAAGAAAGTGTCTTCCAAATTCCTTGGCATAGATGAGTGAGCACTTCCAGCGCTGCATCCGTTTGGCGAAACATCTCAATTGATATTCTGTCAATTCCTGGAGCCTTGTTTTTCACCAATGGCTTCAGGGAAGCTTGGATTTTGTCCTTCAGTACCATTGGTTCCTGATCATATGCTACCTCTTGAAATGGTTGAACATCAGCCAATTCTTTTTGGTATAATAACTCTGTGTATTCCTTCTGTCTTCTTTTGATGCTTCCTGCGTTGATAATATTTTCCCCATAGAATCCTTTACTCCTGCAACTTGAGGCTTGAATTTTTTCTTCAGTTCTTTCTACTTGAGAAACCCCGAGTGTATTCTTCTCTTTTGGTTTTTTATCTCCAGCTCTCTACACATGTCATTATAATACTTTGTCTTCTTGAGCTGCCCTTTGAAATCTTCTGTTCAGTTCTTTTACTTCATCATTTTTTCCTTTTGCTTTAGCTGCTCCATGTTCGAGAGCAAGTTTCAGAATCTCCTCTGACATCCATCTTGGTCTTTTCTTTCTTTCTTGTCTTTTCAGTGACCTCTTGCTTTCTTCAGGTATGATGATGTCCTGATGTCATTCCACAACTCATCTGGTCTTCAGTCATTAGTGTTTAATGCATCAAATCTATTCTTGAAATGGTCTTTAAATTCAGGTGGGATATACTCAAGGTCGTACTTTGGCTCTTGTGCACTTGCTCTGATTTTCTTCAGTTTCAACTCGAACTTGCATATGAACAATTGATGGTCTGTTCCATAATCAGCCCCTGGCCTTGTTCTGACTGAAGATATTGAGCTTTTCTATCGCCCCTTTCCACAGATGTAGTCGATTTGATTCCTGTGTATTCCATCTGGTGCGGTCCATGCGTATAGTTGCTGTTTACGTTAGTGAAAAAAGGTATTTGCAATGAAGATATTTTTGGTGTTGCAAAATTCTACCATTTGATCTCCAGCATTCTTTCTATCACCAAGGCCATATTTTCCAACTACTGACCCTTCTTCTTTGTTTCCAACTTTCACATTCCAATCGCCAGTAATTATCAATGCATCCTGATCGCATGTTCTATCAATTTCAGACTGCAGAAAGCTGATAAAAATCTTCAATTTCTTCATCTTTGGCCTTAGTGTTTGGTATGTACCTTTGAATAATAGTTGTATTAACTGGTCTTACTTGTAAGGCATATGGATATTATCCTGTCACTGACAGCATTGTACTTCAAGATAGATTTCGAAGTGTTCTTTTCGATGATGAATGCAACACCATTCCTCTTCAAGTTGTCATTCCCAGCATAATAGACTATATGATTGTCTGATTCAAAATGGCCAATATCAGTCCATTTCAGCTCACTGATGCCTAGGATATCGATGTTTATGCGTTCCCTTTCATTTTTGACGAATTCCAATTTTCCCAGATTCATACTTTGTACATTCCAGGTTCTGATTATTAATGGATTTTTGCAGCTGTTTCTTCTCATTTTGATTTATGCCACATCAGTAAATGAAGGTCCTGAAAGCTTTACTCCGTCCATGTCATTAAGGTTGACTCTACTTTGAGGAGGCAGCTCTTCCCCAGTCATCTTTTGAGTGCCTTCCAACCTGGGCGGCTCATCTTCTGGCACTATATCAGACAATGTTCTGCTGCTATTCATAAGGTTTTCACTGGCTAATGTTTTTCAGAAGTAGACTGCCAGGTCCTTCTTCCTAGTCTGTCTTAGTCTGGAAGCTCAGCTGAAACCTGTCCTCCTTGGGTGACCCTGCTGGTATCTGAATACTGGTGGCATAGCTTCCAGCATCACAGTAACACGCAAGCCCCCACGGTACAACAAACTGACAGACACGTGGGGGATTTTTACATTGGAGCTTATGTATGATTTTTACAAATGTTAGAGGCGTCTTCGTAGCCCCAGTATGGCATGGCCAGACGAGTTATTCATCAGAAGGGAATTACAAGAGACTCTTTATCAGACTAAAGAGATGCATGCTGGACATGTCCTTATCAGGCTAAAGATATACATGCCAGACATCTGGGCTCTAATCTTCCTGTGGGAAGTTGTAAAGTCACAGATGGCTGGACAGAGCAAAACAAAGTCATTAACAAAGGTATGCGGAAAGGAGAAGGCAGGCAAAAAAGAAAAAAAAAGCAAAAAAACTTACAGGTTCATCATGGCGTTAGTTATGCTAAGCTCTCAGTCACCCATTTTGAGAAGAAGAAAACATGCTGGGGAGTACTAGGGTCACAGTTAATAATCTCACAAGCTACAAAGAATTTCATTAAAGATAGTACCTGCGGAGCTTATGTAAAATGCTGATTCTTTGGTCCCATCCTAGATCTTCTAGATTGGAATCTTTAGAGTGAAGAGACCCAGGACTCTGCATGTTTAATGCTTAGGCTAGAACCACTGCAATATGGACAGCACAAGGAAGCCGGCACCACACTGAAGGGCCAGTTCCACCCACCTCACTCCTGTTTACATCACTTCCACTGTAGCATATTCAGACCAAGGCCATGCTGAAAAACTGAGAGACATTGTGTATTGTTTCAGCCTCGATGTAGGGGAAGCAGAGGACAGTCCCTCCTCTGAGCCTTGGCAAGACATGGCTTTCACAGACGGATGTGCCTTTGTTTGGGTTGAAGGTTCGTTCATCTCTCTTCCTGGTTCTTCTTTTTGCTCCTTTCCAATATAAAAGAATTCAAGAGTTTTGCCTTGTTTTTTTTTTTTCCGTAGTGATTCTGGTTGAGCTGGAGCATTCAGAGTTTCACAGTTTTTGTTTTGTTTTGTGATTGCTGCTAGTTTGTTTGTTTGGTTAATTTTATACAACAGAAATTCCTTCCATATGCAAACTTTCACTTTGAAAGCATTTTTAGTTCTAACATCTGCAGGACAGAACTTAGCTGCTACTTAAGACTCTTGTTCAGGTCAGCTGACATGAAGGAAGCCAATCAGTGATATTTCTGCATTTTGGTTTGCAATATTTTTCTAAATCAGTAAATGAAGAGGGAGTAGAGGTCTTAGTTGGAGGAGGGTGTGGAATTATAATGCCTCTCTATCTTTAGTAAGGAGCCCTGCTGGCCCAGTGGTTAAGAACTCAGTTGCTAACCAAAAGGTCAGTAGCTCAAATCCACCAACCACTCCTTGGAAACCCTATGGGGCAGTTGTACTCTGTCCTATATGGTTGCTATGAGTCAGAATCCACTTGATAGCAAGGGGTTTTATCTTTAGTAAACAAAAAACTCAACTCGTTGCCATTAAGTTGATTTCCATTCATCGCGATCCTATGTGTCAGAGTAGAACTGAGGTCCATAGGGTTTTCAATGGCTATAATCTGCTCCCATACAGATTACAGACTAGGAAACCCTAATGGATTGTTCTACTCTGTCCTATAGGGTCTCTCTGAGTTGGAATTGAGTCTACGGCATCTAACAACAACAATGATCTTACGGAAGTAGATCACCAGGCCTTTCTTCTGTGGTGCCGCTACATGGATTCAAACTACCAACCTTTTGGTTAGTTGTTGCTAGGTGCCAGTGATTTGATTCCGACTCATAGCGACCTCATGTGACAGAGTAGAAACTCCTCATGGGGTTTCCTAGGCAACTCCCTCTATTTCTCGGCTTCTACAACACTACACTACCTTCTTCCCCTTTGGCCATGTTTTTGCATCCCATCTAGAATCTTCTCGTGGTTCCTATTGGAACCTGTCTGGGTTGCGCTTTTTTCTATCCAGTCTCACTGGGCAAACTCACTCATTCCATGGCTTCAACTGTATCTCTAAGCTGAATATGCCCAATTGTATCCCCTGAGCTCTGATCTCCCTACTTAGGGATGTCTCTACCTGGACGTCTCACAAGCATATTAAACTCAACATAGTCAAAATGGAATTCAGAATTTTACCCTCAAATCCTCATTCTCTAATGATTTCTGTTTCAATAAACAGCACCACCATCCACCCCGTGGCTCAAGCCAGAAACCTGACAGTCTTGCTTGTCTTCTCTATTAGTTTGCACATTTTCCCAAGTCTTTTTGGTTCTACTTTCTGTCTTTGAGCTCTAGAATCCATTTACTTCTCTTCATCCTCACTGCCGCTTCTAGATCGGTCATTTCTCACCTAGATTACTAGATCAGCTCCCTAACTGGCTTCCTGACTCCAATCTTATTCTCTTCATTTTCCACTTCGCAGCCTGAGAAATTCTGCTAACATGCCAGTCTCGTTATGTCAGTCTGAAACTTAAACTCCTTAAATGGCTCCTTGGGATTGAGACCATACTGCTTACCATGGTTGACTAGGGCTTTTAAAACCTAATTAACTGGCCCTACCTATTTTTTGACACTTCACACTCTGCTATACATAAGCCCTAGTTGTCTTCTCAGTTCTGCCAGTAAGCTAGAGCTGTAGAGTTAGTAAATATAAAAATATTGGGCAAAAAGGTGCTAATATAAATATTGAGAAGCTTGATTTATACTTGTTCAGAAGTAGCATTGTTAAGTCTATACTCTAGCCTCTTAAGTCTAGAGTAATTTAGAAACAGGGGTCAAATTCCTGCTCTACCGCCTTGGGTCAATTTCTTAAATTCTCTGAGCTTTAGTGTCCTCATCTGTGGAATGAGGAAAATAGTATCTACCTCAAATAGATATTGTGAGGATTAAATGAGATAATTCATGTAAATATTTAGTACAGTGTCTGGCATATAAATGTTTATTAAATGTAATTCAGCAAACAAAAACAATGGTTATCATGATATATTTGCCTCTTGATGGGTTGCTCCATTTTACATGCCAACCAACAGAGTTAAACTTATTTTAATAAAACTTGCCAGTTGCTTTTAGCAATTTAAAACACACTACCTCCTGCAGACAGGTGAAAAATTTGTATTTCTTTGATTAATAGCTTGTTATTAGACATTCATGCTATTCCTAAATTTTGGCTTTCTTAAAAAAAAAAAAAAAGCTTCAATGACATCTTCGTGAACAAAACTTTTTCCTTCTTCCTTAAAAGTTCCTGTGAATAAATTTCCAGGAGAAGTATTAAAAGTAACACATTTGCAGTTTTATGGCTTTTGGTAGATATTGCCAGGTTGCTTTCTATGAAGTTCAGACTACATATTTTAACTTTAGTATCTCTGTCTCCATCCTGATTCTTCTACTTATTTTTAACTAGATGTGCAAAACATAATTACATTTTTCTGTGAGTTCTTACATGTGATGATAACTTAGTCCAGTAACTTGTTTCTAGACTACTACAACCACTAGACATCTTTTCTCAAGTCAACAGTGACTCGAGGTATGTGTGAAATGTTTAAAATCAGATTCACTATACGAATAAATACAAGATATTATTATTTTCTTAGTCAGAAATTGCTGTATTTTCTTCACCAAATACCAGATAGGTGAGTCATGGAGAGAACTAGTTTCTGCAAAGAATAGTTATCTAATTCAGCAACAAAATCAAATATCTATGTACTAGAGAAGATTTTTTTTTCAGCTATGTCAAAGAGAAGTGTTTAACTTTGAATATTTGCTAGGGATTCCATTTGGCTGCAAGTAACAGAGAACACTGGAGGTAGGCAATCCGAAATTGGTGTAGTGGCTCCACAATACCATCACTGTCCCAGGCACCTATCTCTCAGCTCCAACATACGTAATGCATGGCTTTCATTCTCAAGGTCATCTCATGGTTACAAGATGGCTGCTCTAACTCCCAGGCTTAAATCCTCCTTCCAGGCAGGAAAAACAAAAAAGTGCAAATGGCAAAAGGCAATAGTATATGCTAGTGGAGTCTGTCTTTTTTTTTTTTTTTTCAATTATGAAAACAAAAGCTTTATTGGAAGCCACATTTAATAAACTTCTGCTTTTTTTTTTTTTATATATCATTGGCCAAAATAATCACATGGCCTCTCCAGCTGCAAGAAGTGTCTAGAGAGAAAAAGAGTTTTAGCTGGTGACTAGGCAACTTGCAGATGGATATAAATATGTATATAGTTCTACATTGTTGTTGTGTGCCATCAAGTTGATTCCGACTCATAGTGACCCTATAGGACAGAGTAGAACTGCCCCATAGGGTTTCCAAGGAGCAGCTGGTGGATTTGAACTGCCAACCTTTTGGTTAGCTGCCTGAGCTCTTAACCCCTTTACTACCAGGGTTCCAGTTTTTCATCAGTAGTATGAAAAATAGCACATATTATTTCTCCTGAACCCAAACTAAATTTAGCGAACATTCTGAAGCTTCTACCTCATATTAAAGCAAATCGAACTAGTACAAACAAATGCAACCAGGCTTCTCAAACTTGTTTTTCCTCTTGTTCTTCAGGTTCTTTAAAAAATTTTTTTTCAGTGCGTAGCGTCACTTGAAAGGTTGAAATATGTAGAAAGGAGTATAGTTTAACAATGAAAACCCACTCAAAAGAATGCTTCAATCCTGAAAGCATATTTTCATATAAAACAGGGGAAGAAATAAAACATTCTAAGATATGGAATTGACTCGACAGCAACGGGTTTGATTTTTTTAGGGAAGATTGTCTTATAGTTTCCTTATTGACACAGCTGACATTGTTAGCTAACTAGTTAACCAATTGGCTAATAGTTTAGAGTTAGAAGTCCCTGGACTGCCTCAGTCATTAAAATTTTTGCTGTGATTTTATGAGTTTAAAATATACAGTGAAATCTGTGAGAGCCAGAACTTGATGGGATTACCTTGTTTTTCTGGGTCTTGAAAGTTTTCCGGCTTTGATGGGGTGCAGTCTTACCACATAAGTAACATCATGATCAGTGGAGAAAATGTTGAAGTTGTCAAGGATTTCATTTTGCTTGGATCAACAATCAATGGTCATGGAAGCAGCAGTCAAGAAATTAAATGACGTATTGCATTTGGGCAAATCTGCTGCAAAAGACTTCTTTCAAGGGTTAAAAAACAAAGATGTCACCTTGAGGGCTAATGTGCACCTGACCCAAAAAAACCCCAGTGCCGTTGAGTTGATTCCAACTCATAGCGACCCTATAGGACAGAGCAGAACTTCCCCATAGAGTTTCCAAGGAGCGTCTGGAGGATTCGAACTGCTGACCCTTTGGTTAGCAGCCGTAGCACTTAACCACTATGCCAGTGGGGTTTCCACCTGAACCAAGACATCGTATTTCCAATTACCTCATATGCAAATGAAAGCTGGACAGTGAATAAGGAAGACCAAAGAAGAATTGATGCCTTTGGATTATGGCATTGGCGAAAAATACTGAACATACCACAGGTACCAAAAGAACAAATAAATCTGTTTTGGAAGAAGTACAGCCACAATGCTCTTTAGAAGAAAAGATGGCAAGACTTCGTCTCATGTACTTTGGACATGTTATCAGGAGGGACCAGTCCCTGAAGAAGGGCATCATGTTTGGAAAAGTAGAGGGTCAGCAAAAAAGAGAAAGACCGTCAACGAGACAGATTGACACAGTGGCTGCAATGATGGGCTTGAACATTGCAACCATTGTGAGGATGGCACAGGACCAGGCAGTGTTTTGTTCTCTTGTGCATAGGGTCACTATGAGTCAGAACCAATACTAGGGCTCCTTACTATACATGGTAACACACGTGTGTGTGTTGTGTTACTGTACACAACGGAGCTTAATCCTACTGGTTTAAGCCTTAATGAAGGGTCAAAAACAGTGATAAATCTCTTCTGAGGAAATTTTTTTTCTCAGTTCACTGAATAAATATAAATAAAACTTATAATTGTGTCCCAGTACCCGGAAAAAAAAAAAAATTGGACAGCAATTGCCCTTAAAAGATATGAAAAGAAAAATATGCTTTAAAAAACCTAACAGATTATAAAATTTTGCTTAATATATATCAAGGGAAATCTTACAAGTTTTCTGATTAAAGATTTAATTTTCTCTTCATGTTCAGGAAAATGGTCCTAGATCTAAGAAATTATTTAAATGTTAAGGTACTGGGTATTTGATATGTTCTAGGGCTGGCTATGGGGATGCTATGAATCAGAATGGGTAAGGGCTTCAAGGAAAAAACAAAACAAAACAAAATACAGTGTTATGGCATAGATAGGATTTTGTGTACCTGAAAGGCACTGACTACTGGTTAAAAGGAGTCTGTTACTGAGCCAAACAGCTAGGATTACTAGCTGCGTGATCATGGGCAAATTAGTTAACTTCTCTGTGAACATCAAGCTTTTCTCAGGTAAACTGGGGATAAGGTTAGTTAACTCATTTAATCCTCATAGCTTCAAAGGATGGTTACGAGGATTAGATGAGTTAATCGCCACAAAGAAGTTAGGAGAACCAAAAATACCCACTGCAATTGAGTTGATTCTGACTCATAGTGACCCTGTAGGACAGGGTAGAACTGTTTTACAGGGTTTCATAAATCCTCATGAAAGTAGACTGCTACATCTCTCTTCCACAGAGTAGCTGGTGGATTCGAACCGACCTTTAACCACTGTGCCACCAGGGCTCCTCAGTTACCACCCAAACAGTGCCTGGCAATTTGATGGCATTCATAAAACACTACCAAAAAAACCAAACCCATTGCCGTCAGTGGATTCCTAGTCATAGTGACCCATAAAACGTTAGCCATTAGGAATTTCTCTTTCCCAGTGCCAGTTAAGCGCTCTTTCCTGGGTTATTTGTAGCGGCAATATCCAAAAATCAGTGTTGTGCCAAACTTCTCTTATTTAAGATGATTTCACTGCCCTTTAAACATATATTAAACCTGCCATGAGAACTCTTAAAATGTTTCCTTCTGCTTATGACAAAATACAGTAAAACCTGAGAAAGCCAGAACCTGTGTAAGGTGGAAACCTTTCATAGAAGGAATATGCAAATATTTTCTACCAACAGGGCAAAACAAGGCAGTCCCTTTGAGTTCCGGCTCTCACAGCTTTCAGTGTAATTAAAGCAAAAAAAAAAAAAAAAAAAAAAATTTTTTGTATGCAAGAAAAAAAATCAAAGCAATAATTCTTTTCCTTTCTACAAAACTCTTCAGACAAAAGCTTCAAAACATATTTCAAAATATTTTGGTACTGATTTACAGCATGTACTGATCTAATAAGGAGGCCTGGTGGCACAGTGGTTAAAGCACTTGGCTGCTAACTTAATGGCCAGTGGTTTGAGCTGCTCTGCAGGGGAAAGATGTGGCAGTCGCTTCTGTAAAGATTTATAGCCTTGGAAAACCCTATGAGGCAGCTCTGCTCAGTCCTATAGGATCCATATGAGTTGGAATTGACTTGAAGGCAGTGGGTTTGGTTTGGTTTTATTAATCTGATAGGGGCTAACTTTTTTAGTTTTTTGCGTACTAAGATCTCACAGACCCTCAGAGTATGGGTAAACACACAAGCAAGCTTTAATGTAGTCTCAGCCAAAGAAGTAAACGAACGGTGAGGATGTTTTGTTTTTTCGAACACTCAAAGCAGGTTCTGGACAATGTTGCAAGCAGAGAAAAGAGGGTGAAGCCACTGACCTCACAGAAGCTGGGTCCTTCCTTGTTTCACATAGGGTAGGGAACAACACTTCCTTAATGTCAGCAGACAGGATCCTTGCAATAGGAAGTGGACTGGGTTCAGCTGCCTGGAGGATCACCACTGGACTCTCTCTTTTGTAGGGCTGCGTGGGTGTAGTTTTGACTCCTACCAGAGTGGCCAGACATTTGGGAGCCAGGCTGCCCAGCCACAAGTACTCCCAGACTTTAAAAAACATAGCTAAAAACTACTTACACTTATGTATATCAAACATTATAAACAAGTTCCATTGGCTAGCTTTATACGTTTAAGGTCTGCAGGCTTCAGCAACTTTCAGGTATAGTCTGTAGGCTAAAAAAGAACATCTTCACAAAGTGGCAATTGTTTCGAATCATCCTGGGGACTCCTACTTACTATACAGCTCTAGAAATGTAAGTTTAAAACTTATGTAACTTCATTCATTCATTCAAAGATTGGCTGTGGATGGAACCCAACTATTCAAAAAATTTGCTCAATAAATTCAAGTTTATTAAGTTCCACTAAAAATGGTAAATGTTTGATGTGTTTTGATTCAAGATTCCTGCTAACTAAATATTGCTGTTGTTGTTAAGTGCCGTCAAGTCTCTTGCGACTCACAGTGACCCTATGTACAACAGAATGAAATGTGGCCCGGTGCTGCACCATCCTCACAATCATTGTTATACTTGAGCCCATTAAACATTACAAATTAAAAATTAAAGATGTGAGGTTGATTCTTATGAGCAACATGGTACGGAAAAATCTGTAAAATAATAAAATCGGTCAAATATATTTAACTATATCAACAAGTATTTATTGATTTCAGCATTCAATAGTAAATTTGTGAAAGGTTGGTATTGTAATTGCTAAATATTTCCCAGGAATGAAAAAAGCAATTTCAAATTTGTATGTTTGAATTGAAAACAAAGCCAACGCTCTTGGATGATGAGTTTATTTCCCTGGGTCTTTTAATTTTTTTATTTTTTGTATAAATGTATGTCAAAATTATTTGAATACAGTGTTGTTGTTGTGTGTGGACTCATAGTGACCCTGTAGGACAGAGTGGGGCTGCTCTGTAGAGTTTTAGGTTGTAATCTTTTTTGGAAGCAGATCGCCAGGTTTTTCCTGCCCAGCCGGTGGGTTGGAACCGCTGACCTTAGCACCCGAGCTCTTAACCATTGTGCTACCAGGACTCTTTGAATACAACACTGTTCCTCATTGTTGTCAGTGGCCCTCCAGTAGATGCTGACTCATAGCCACCCATGTGTGCGGGGCAGAGCTGCTCCACAGGGTTTTTAAGGCTGTGACCTTGCCTAAGCATATCCCCAGGCCAATCTTTCAAGGTGCCTCTGGGGGGCTTTGAACCGCCAACCTTTGGGCTAATAGTCAAGCCAATCACTTAAACCTTTCCAACCTTCCGGGGACTCCATTACTCAATACGTTTATTAAATGTATTTAAAAAACCAAGGCAGGTATTAGTTTTTCTTTAAGAAAATGGACCATGCTTTAAATGCTTGGAAGTTTATCTTTCTTCCTTGGGAGTGTAATTATCAAAAGGGCCTCTGTGGTGGATGAGTTGTGAAGGAAAGAGGATGTAAGAAGAGGAGGATGGAGGCCGTCTGTCCTTTGGGTCAGGATTAGTTTGTTTGTTGCTAGATTCCGAACGAGAAAAGGTCAAGGCAGGAATTTGGTGGTTCCTCGCAATCTCAAGATGGAAGTCCCTCCGCATGCCTGTCTATTGGCCGGGATGGACGCGCCCACCCTGGGTAAATTCCAGAAAGGCCCACGCCGGGCTGGAGTCGTCGGTAGGGCGTAGCAGACACTGGGAACTCCGTTACGGTGTGCCAAGTGAGATTTTGAAAATGTTGACATTAAAGGAATATGCAAATTTAGAGTCGTAGCCCCCGCAGCTTACTCGCATCTATTTTTATATCTAAGCCAAGGTCACTCTTTAATACCAGGCCGTAACCCTGAGCCTGGTGACGGTGGCTAGACGGAGAGAGGGGGCGCCGGTAGCGAGGCGGGGACCGCCGGGCACCCCTCGACTAGCCGAGCCCGCACCTGCCCGGCGCCCGCCTGACAGCCGGGCTCAGAGGGAGGCAGGGCGGCGTCCCCGGCGCCGAGGAGGGGCCGCGCGGCGAGGGCGGGCAACGGGCGGGGGGATTCGCGGTGGGCGCGGGCGCGGCGCGGCGCGGCGCGGCTGCAAAGGCTGGAGGCGCTGCGGCGCGAGTGCGTCACGCCGGCGGAGGGCACGGTGGGCTGCGGCCGACCCGCCGACGAGGAGCCGGGCGTCTTGGGCGAGGAGCCTGGCAGTCGCGAGCGTTGCGGCCGGGGGTCGCCAGCGAGCAGTCGCCGGCTTCCTTCATTCCCGCGGCTCCGCCTCCTTTCCCGGTCTTCGGCGGCTCCGTGGGCGCGTCTGAGGTGAGTGCGCTGCGCGTCCCGGGCGGGGGCCGCGGGGTGAGGCCGAAACCGCCCCGCCCGGCCCCGCACCCCCTCCGGGGCCGGCCTCGTGCCCCTGCGAGCCGCGAATTGGGCCGCCAGCTGTGGGCAGCCCCTGTGGACTCGGCCGCGGCCCAGGCCTACGCGGCCGGGCCGGGCCCGGGGCGCGCGTTCTACTGCGGTGGCCAGCTCTGTCCCCGGAGGGGCGTGTAGTGCGCCCCCAGGTACGCGGGCCTCCGCGCCGGCGCCACCATTTTGTGTGAGGGAATGCCTCCTTCACTTCGTCTCAGATTGCATTGCGTTTTCCAACTGCTGCTCCCTGAGCCCCTTCCCCTCGCGCTTTCCCCCCCCGGAGCCTTTCGGTTTTCGTTGATTGCCTTGGCTTGGTGGAAGGCAGACGTGATGAGGTGTAGAAATAACAAGCTATTGAACTTAAGTGTTAGACTCGGGTTTAATCAAGCAGGTGGCCTTCAAAGATGCTCTGACCACCTCCCTTATCTTTAACTACTTTTGCATTAGTAGGTACTGTATACATTACTCCTCTTTTAGAATTCAGGTCATCGCAATTTTGTTCGACTTTTTAGCTGTCCATGGTGCAGGTGATCGGTGGGAAGCCTTAAGCCCTGATGGTCTGTTGCTCAGGGGTCTGGGTTGCATTTGTTCCCATTATTGCCATGGGTAGGTAACGGTAAAGCATCTCGCCGGCTTTCAGCTTCTGAAAGTTGGCGTGTGTCTCTTTATAAGAAGTACGTTCTAAGTTAACCACCTGATGCAGGCCCCTTCCCCCTTTGGGAGTTCCTTGCAGAATCTAAATGAAAATGCTTATATGTGAAGATTTTCGAGGGAGTTGGGATGGCAGGGACATGTTGCTAAAACATCACCGAAAGCAAAAGTTTTCATTGTGATTCTCTCTGAACTGTTACACAATTTGTCATTTTCAAGGTTCCTAAGAATTTGGTAATTCTTGTTTTAAATTATTGTCTCCTCAAAAATGTACTTAAGTATCGAGTGGATTATACTTGTGCCATTTATATTTTATCACTGCATCACAGGCAGGGATTAAAATCTGAAATGGTGGCCGTTGCATAATGCATATGGTTCCTGGAGTTAATTCACCAAAAGGATCTGGGTTGATGTGCCACGTATCATCTGCTTGTTTTTTTTTTTTTTTTTTTGCACATCCTGAGATATACAGGTAATCTTTGCAAACCATATCTTGTTTTCCTACTGTGAAATTTTTGCAAGAGGAAAGGCTTTTAGTGACTAATATGAATCAGACCAGTTTTTTTCTGTTTTTGTTTTTACCTTTGTGTGTTTTTTGTTTTTGAGGGGGTAGGGTGGTGAGAGGAGGGCTGGGAAAAGTCCATTGTGATAGACTGCCAATGCAAACCAATGTGAAAAATCACAGTCTTTCACTGAAAGCTTATAGCTGTCATAGTGGACACCTTAAATTTATAATGAGGATTAGTTTGGGGACCTTAGAAATAGCTTATGTGAGTAGCAACATTGGTCTTCTCCATGAGTAATTATAACTTAAGGTACTTTACCTGTAGATTTTAAGTTCTAAAGGTTTCAAAACAGTCTGATCTTTGAAATAGTATTCACATCTTTACAAATGATTTTATTTCTCTAATAAAGGTGGAATATGTATCAAACAAAGGGCTTGACTCTGATTTGCAGAAACAAAATGTAATTAAATGCCTTTGGGAGTAAAATTTCAAAGTCTCCCTCTTTGTTAAACTTTTTTTTTCTGATTAGTTGAAACTCTTCCACTAATTTTCTCTAGAAACATGTGATTCCATATCATGAGCCATCATGGCAGACATACCGTTCCTCCCTCACATTTATGACGTATTTGCTCTCTGGGGAGAATTAGGAAGTTGAAAGGGATCTTGGATGTTTTGAGATCAGCTTTGTTCTAAGAAATTTAAGTAACAAAGATTGTCTTCTAGGGATTGTGGGTGACCTGGCTGAACTCTATCCTGGGTCCATGGGGAATGAGATTGTTTCTTTCCACAAGTTCAGTGCTGACTCAAACACAGCTCTTAAACTTTTACATTGGTTCCGTTAAGACGTGTCACAAAAGTTCACGGAATAGGTACTATGATATTTAATTTAGTTGAGTTTGGAAGTGAACTGGAGTAATTTGAGATTTTGGGTATTATTTTACCAATGGTTGAGAAATTGAAAAGAAAAAAAAAACTGTAACATTATTTTTCTTGATTAGCTCCTACATAACTAGCCCTGTGCCTTATGCGTGTTATGCTCAGTTATCTGCCTAAAACAGCAAAAGAAAAAAAAAATTCTTTCAAGGCAATTAGGGTATAAAAGAATTGAGTATTCAGGCAGAGGTTTGAAAATATCTGTCGGGTTCTGTAGAAAGGTTGGGTAGGAAGTTAAATGAAACTTCATGTTTCTTCTTATTTCTAAGATTTTATAAATCTAAAGTGAAAAAAGGAATTGCAAGATTATTGTGTTTAAGATGATGTTCTCTTCACACACCGTTAGGCTTTTGAACCTTTGTATATTTTAATTTTGAAATGAAAGCACTAAATCTGGTATACCTCATTGGTGGTGGTTGTGCTCCATACAGTCTGTTCTGACTCATAGCAACCCTATATGCTGGTGGAACTGTTCCGTAGGGTTTTCTAGGCTGTAATCTTTACCAGGACAAATCACCAGGTCTTTCTCCTGCAGAGCAGCTCATGGGTTCAAACTGCCAACCTTTCGGTTAGCAGCCAAGTGCTTAACCGTTGGGCCACCAGGGCTCCTACCTCTTTGACAATAGGGATGTTTTCACAGCTATTTTGAACCACCAATACCACCAAAACAACAAATACTCAAAGTAGAATTTATTAAGGAAAAGGTGTGGTGATTTAAAGATAGAGAAAATCTGATAATTTACTGAAGAGTTCATGTTGTTGTTAGGTGCCGTCGAGTCGGTTCTGACTCATAGTGACCCTATGCACAACAGAACGAAACACTGCCCGGTCCTGAGCCATCCTTACAATCGTTGTTATGCTTGAGCTCATTGTTGCAGCCACTGTGTCAATCCACCTTGTTGAGGGTCTTCCTCTTTTCCACTGACCCTGTATTCTGCCAAGCATGAAGTCCTTCTCCAGGGACTGATCCCTCCTGACAACATGTCCAAAGTATGTAAGACGCAGCCTCGCCATCCTTGCCTCTAAGGAGCATTCTGGCCGCACTTCTTCCAAGACAGATTTGTTCATTCTTTTGGCAGTCCATGGTATATTCAATATTCTTTGCCAACACCACAATTCAAAGGCGTCAACTCTTCTTCGGTCTTCTTATTTATTGTCCAGCTTTCACATGCATATGATGTGATTGAAAATAGCATGGCTTGGATCAGGCGCACCTTAGTCTTCAGGGTGACATCTTTGCTCTTAAACACTTTGAAGAGGTCCTTTGCAGCAGATTTGCCCGATGCAGCGCGTCTTGATTTCTTGACTGCTGCTTCCATGGCTGTTGATCATGGATCCAAGTCAAATGAAATCCTTGACAACTTCAGTCTTTTCTTCGTTTATCATGATGATGGTCCAGTTGTGAGGATTTTTGTTTTCTTTATGTTGAGGTGTAATCCATACTGAAGGCTGTGGTCTTTGATCTTCATTAGTAAGTGGTTCACGTCCTCTTCACTTTCAGCAAGCAAGGTTGTGTCATCTGCGTAACGCAGGTTGTTAATGAATCTTCCTCCAATTCTGATGCCCCGTTCTTCTTCATATAGTTCAGCTTCTGGTATTATTTGCTCAGCATACAGATTGAATAGGTATGGTGAAAGAATACAACCCTGACGCACACCCTTCCTGACTTTAAACCTATCAGTATCCCCTTGTTCTGTCCGAACAACTGCCTCTTGATCTATGTAAAGGTTCCTCATGAGCACAATTAAGTGTTCTGGAATTCCCATTCTTCGCAGTGTTATCCATAGTTTGTTATGATCCACACAGTCAAATGCCTTTGCATAGTCAATAAAACACAGGTAAACATCCTTTTGGTATTCTCTGCTTTCAGCCAGGATCCATCTGACATCAGCAATGCTGTGGTGCTGGAAGTTTTGCCACCGGTATTCAGATACCAGCAGGGTCACCCAGGGAGGACAGGTTTCAGCTGAGCTTCCAGGTTCAGACACACTAGGAAGAAGGACCCGGCAGTCTACTTCTGAAAAGCATTAGCCAGTGAAAACCTTACGAATAGCAGCAGAACATTGTCTGATATAGTGCTGGAAGATGAGCCCCCCAGGTTGGAAGGCACTCAAAAGATGACTGGGAAAGAGCTGCCTCCTGAAAGTAGAGTTTACCTTAATGACGTGGATGGAGTAAAGCTTCTGAGACCTTCATTTGCTGATGTGGCACGACTCAAAATGAGGAGAAACAAACATCCATTAATAATCGGAACCTGGAATGTACAAAGTATGAATCTAGGAAAATTGGAAATGGTCAAAAATGAAATGGAACGCTTAAACATTGATATCCTAGGCATTAGTGAGCTGAAATGGACTGGTATTGGCCATTTTGAATTGGAAGAGTTCATAGAATAGTTATTAAACTCAGAGAATTTTAGAGCTGGTGTATGAAATCTCAAGGCTTACTGCTACTCGGCCCCAGATTCATGGCCGAGAAGAACTGCTCCATTGGGTTTTCTGACCCATCCAGTGGTATCTCAGGAGACAGGCCTGGCAAGTTGCTTCTGAAAGGTCACAGCCTTGAAAACCCTATGGAGCAGTTCTACTCTCTACACATGTGGTCACCATGAGTCTAAATGGACTTGAGGGCACTAACGGCAACAACAACTCTTTACAGAAGCAGTTCACCAAGCGGTCTTCCACAAAGCTTTTACGTGGATTTCAGTCAACAACCTTTAGATTGGCAGCCGACTGCAAACCACTTGCATCACCTAGGCTCCTTTACTGTGGAGTAGGGAGCTACTACTCCAACCTAACCAAATCTAACTATTCTTTGGTGCAGAAAATTTGTGTGTCATCTAGGTTTCACAGAATTTTTTTTTAAGAATATCATTTTAGTTACTAGTTGCTCCAGTGAGATTTAATTTTAGGCTATACCCAAAGTAGATTTCATTTATTCAACAAACTTTGGGTGTCTACTCTATGTCCTAAACATAAACAAATAGGCCTTACCCTCATGGAGTTTATAGTTTAGTATTATGGATTAAAACATTAAAGGTTTTTAAAAATCTATGCATGTTAATGGAGATTGTGAAAAGAGGGAGAAGAAATGGTTCATATTGAGTCTACCCATTGCCTTTGAGTTGATTCCGACTCGTAGTGACCCTGTAGGACAGGGTAGACCTGCTCCATAGGGCTTCTAAGGTTGTAATCTTTTTATTTTTTAATTTTTACTTACCGTTATTTTACATTGTGGATTATTCATTGTTGTTTTTTTTCCCCCAAATGCTTAGTCTTAGAATTTTATCAAGTCATTCCTTTAAAAAAAATTTTTTTTTTTAATTGTGTTTTAGGTGAAAGTTTACAGAGCAAATTAGTTTCTTGTTAAACAATTAATGCACATATTGTTTTGTGACATTGGTTGCCAACCCCAGGTCGTCAACGCTCTCCCTTTCTCTACCTTAGGGTCCTCATTCCCATTTTCAGCTTTCCTGTTCCCTCCTGCCTTCTCATCCTTGCCCCTGGGCTGGTGTGCCCATTTAGTCTTGTATACGTGGGTTATTGTTTTTTTTCTTATAAAACTGTCTAATGTTTGGCTGAAGAGTGAACCTCAGAGGTGACTTCAGGACTGAGTTAAAAGGGTGTGTGGGAGGCCATACCCTTGGGGCTTCTCCAGTCTCTGTCAGACCTGTAAGTCTGTGAGTTAGAATTTTGTTCTACATTTTTCTTCAGCTCTATCTGGGACTCTATTATCCCTGTCAGAGCAGTCAGTGGTGGTAGCCGGGCACCTTCTTGTTGTGCTGGATTCAGTCTGGTGGAGGTTGTGGTCCATTAGTTCTTTGGACTGATCTTTCCCTTGTGTCTTTGATTTTCTTCATTCTCCCTTGCTCCAGATGGGGTGGGACCAGTAGATATATCTTAGATGGCCGCTCAAAAACTTTTAAGACCCCAGACCAAGCCTGTAATCTTTACTGAAGCAGACTGCCACACCTTTCTCCCATATACTGAGTCTAAAAAAAAAAAAACCAGCGCGGTCGAGTCGATTCCGGCTCATAGCGACCCTATAGGACAGAGTAGAACTGCCCCATAGAGTTTCCAAGGAGCACCTGGCGTATTTGAACCGCTGACCCTTTGGTTAGCAGCCATAGCACTTAACCACTACACTGCCATGGTTTCCATATTGAGTCTAGTATCATTTAAATCTCAAGATCTTTGTATTTGTCTCTATCTTTTAGCAATAAGTAATTTAAAAAATGTAATGCAATTAAGTGAATTTGTTTTTTTCCTTAGCTCTATGTAGCTATTTGTTAAAGAAGCATTTGGTAGGCATTTTACTTTGTCACTTTTTATGTCTCCTTTTAACTTTAGCTTAAAACACCTGGTTTTATTTTTATTGTATAGTAACCATTTTAAAAATTCTGAAGAATATGGGTTGTAGTGATTAGAACAGACATATTAAAGTCTGAAGGGGCTCTATTGCAAGGTTTTGAAAATCTAATGCCCACGAATTGATTAAACAATACCATTGTTATATTCTATAATAGTTGTATTACGCTGAAATACATCATAGGTGCATCTAATTAACGTGACTACCAGATTAAATCACTTTGGAGGTAGATTGCCTCAGTTCGGAATCTGACTGCCACTTACTAGCTGTGTGATCTTAGACAGTTAACCTTGTCACAGCTGCAACTTCTCATCCAGAAGATGTGTATAAGCAACTTCATAGGGTTATTTTGAAGAATAAATAAGATTGTATGTGTAGAGTGTTTACCCAGTGCCTGGTGCACAGTAAGCAGTGAGTGGTGGTTCTGTGGTCATCATCATTAGAAAATGTATTTCTGAATTTTTGAGGACACCACTCCTCTGTAAATTAAAACCTTCCTATCTTCTCTCTCCAGGTAAGCTGTAAGCCCTTTGAAAGAAAGTAATCAAGTATGGATACATAAATTACTAGGTAGAAGGGACACCAGAGATTATTTGACCTGTCCCTGCTTTGTACCTGTATGTAAGTTGAGGCCCAGAGAGATGCAGTTAATTTTTATGGTGACGTAGTCAATTATTAGCAGGGCTTGAACTCATGTCTCTTGGTTCCCAGTTAGGATTCTCAACCTAATTGCCATCCCCCGACACCACTTATTTAAGGGTGATTTTGAATGCAAAGAGGAGGTTTGGTGATGCAGTGGTTAAAGCGCTCAGCTGCCAATCTTAAGGTCAGTGGTTCGAACCCACCAGCTGCTCTGCGGGGGAAAGATGTGGCAGTCTGCTTCTGTGAAGATGTACAGCCTTGGAAACCCTATGGGGAAGTTCTCTGTCCTGTAGGGTCACTATGCTGTTGAGATTGAGTTGACTCAATGGCAGTGAGTTTGGTCTTGGGGTTATTTGCAAATGACACAAAATTCAAAGTAGATCAGAAATATGAAGGATTTGTGATCTCATATAATAAATCCTGAGGTTTGATTAATAAGCAGCTCAGATGTCATTGAAGACCCTGGTTCTTTGCAGTATTCTTTTCTTCTATCTTTAGGGTATCAGTTTTTCCTCAGTGATCATCACTGTTGATCAGAAAATGGTTGCTACAGTCTAGACACTGGAGTGCTCAGAGGAGACGGGGAGAAATTCTTCCTGTATTTCTTTTTACGAGAGAGCAGACCTTTCCCAGCCAACCCCCTCTTACATCTCATGGGCTAGACTTGCATTACTTTCTTCTGATCACTGGTAAGGGGAATGGGATTGCCCCAGTTGGCCTAATGAAGTACAGAGAAGCACAGACTCTCCGCAGAAGATTGGGCTTCTTTTAGAAAGTGATGAGGATGGGGTGAGATGTTGATATCTGTCATACCAACTGAGTGATATGACCAGTGGTACATTAGGGAGTGAGTTGCAAAGGAGGACACCCTTTACTCAATCAGAATTGGGGAAGGGAGCATATAGTTTGGGAAAAACTCCCCAGGTTTTTCAGATATCCTTCCTCTCACCCAGTTGTGAGTCTCTGTACTTTTCCATGTTACTTTCAAATCCTTCACATTTACATGTTGTTGTTAGCTCCTCAATTGGCCCCCAAATGATGGCACAACCCCTTGCACCATGGAACAGAATGGTTCTTGGTCCTGTGCCGTCTCCATGATTGGTTATGGATTGGACCTTTGTGATCCATAGATTTTCATTGGCAGATTTTCAGAAGTAGATTGCCAGGTCTTTTTTCCTATTTTGTCTTAGCCTGGAATCTCTACTGAAACCTATTCAGCATCATGGCGGCATTCAAGCCTCCACTGACAAATGGGTGATAGCTATGCATGAGGTATATTGGCCTGGAATCGAACCTGCGTCTCCTGCATGGAAGGCGAGAATTCAGCTACTGAACCACCATTGTCTCCTCACATTTATATATTATATAGAACCGTGTAACTGTTAAAATGCTTTTATATGAGTTATATAATCCTTGCGCACTTAAAGTTAGGCCAGGCAGTTTTGTAGGTGGGAAAATTAAGGCTTGGAGAGGGAAGCATTGTCCACGGTCACAATAAAGGTGCCAGAGCTAGGATGAAAATCCAGGTCTCCTAATTTGTTGAAGGCTGCTTCTACGACACCTTTCACCCGGTGATGACAGCAAAAGAAAATGCCTATTTTGAAATAAAAGGGGCAGAGTGGTAAATGGGAGGGAAGAACTTCAACTTTGTGTTGAAACCCTCATGGCCACTTTTAATAGTCTTGATCTCCACACCCAAGGACAGGTCTGAATGCAACATCTTTTGTATTTTTCTTTCATTTAATTTTTAGAATCTTAGGTAATTTGATTGAGCAAACACTCATTTAGTATCTTGTACTGAGTGCTTTGTGAGGTGTTGGAAATATGAAGATTAATTGGAGAAAACAAAATGGATTCTTCTACCCTGGAGTTCTGAGCACAGTAGGGTAGACAGGTGATGAAAAATATATCACACTGTCATGTGATAAACTCACTGCCCTAGAGGGGATTCTGACTCATAGTGACCCTATAGGACAGAGTAGAATTGCCCCACAGGGTTTCCAAGGCTGTAATCTTGATGTTACGTGACCCCTGAGCAGTTGGTGTTACGGAGGATCAGGCGGTGTTTCGTACATAGGGTCGCCTTGAGTCGACAGACTTGACACCACCTAACGACAGCGGTCTTTATGGAAGCAGACTGCCACATCTTTCTCCCGTGGAGTGGCTGATAGGTTTGACCCGATGACCTTTAGCTTAGCAGCCGAGTGCTTAACCACTGCACCACCAGGGCTCCTTTGTCATGTGATAAATATATTAAAGTAAGTATGCATGAGGTACATACTATAACAATCTCTTGTCTCCCTTCATTTCTTCCTGTCAGTCCATCCTGCACTTGGCAGCTGGATAAAGTGCCTTAAAGCATAACCTTGATTATACATTCCAGAAAAAGGGCTCCCATTTAGCATATTCCCTCTTTTTTAAAGGGCCTTCCCCTCTCTCTCTGCTTGTTGAAAGCCCATATATTGCTTTTCATCTTCCAGCACATCTTTGAATGTTCACAGAACTTTTTATGTTTTTCTTCTGTGGCAGTTCTTTCTCCTAGCAGCAGTGTTTCATTTATATATATGGACTGTTATTTAGTCATTCATTTCGAAAATACGTATTGAAGTCAGGTAGGAAGGCTCCTACTGTCTTTCACCCCTTCTCATCATGGGCCTACTTCCAGTGGGCTAAGGAAAGGGTTTTACCTAATTCAGGTAAGTAATCCCACCTGAATTTGTAAGAGGGGTTTACAAGAGCAGATATATGGGGCCGTGGCTTGAAAGCAGAATTGGAGAAGCCTGGAAGAAGGAAAGGGAAGTGGCTAGTCTGTGATTTAGAAGCTGCTGCTTTTCCAGGTTGATATGATACTCTGCAGATAATGGCAAGCCCTTAGATACATTTCTTAGTTGTATAGTGAAAATATCAAGGAATGGGGTATGGTGATGGTGGTAGTTGTGACTCAAAATATTTCATAAGTAGTATGCCAAAATTAAACACCAAGTTTTGTTTTGCTTTTGCTTTGAGCAGTCTTAATTTCTTTAAAATGAAGTTTATTCATGGTTCTAAAGTAAACACACCTCTGTGACTTTTATATGTTAAAACAACAGTGCATATGTTGGTTGTTTTTAAGTGCGGTGGTGTTGATTCTGACTTATCGTGACCCCATGTGGCAGAGTGGAACTGCCCCAGAGGGTTTTCTAGGCTGTAGTCTTTATAGGAGCAGATTTCCAGGTCTTTCTCCCATGGAGCTGCTGGGTGGGTTTGAACCATCAACCTTTCAGTTAGCAGCCAAGCACTTAACTTTTGCACCACCAGGGCACCTGTATGTTAACATCTGTATTTAAAAATTGCCTGTATCCCAGGGTTTAGTATGCCTAACTCCTGTTGACTTTAATAAAGTACTGTGAAGTCAGATATATGGTTCAGAAGCCAAATATAAAAAAGAATTTTAGGACAAGATTTTATGGAGCATATATTTAATAGTAGAAACCTTGGTGGCATAGTAGTTAAGTGCTACGGCTGCGAACCAAAGGGTCAGCAGTTCAAATCCACCAGGGGCTCCCTGGAAGCTCTATGGGGCAGTTCTACTCTGTTCTATAGGGTCGCTGTGAGTCGGAATCGACTCGATTGCACTGGGTTTGATTTTGGGTTTGATATTAATAGTGGAAACCCTGGTGGCGTAGTGGTTAAGTGCTGCTGCTGCTAACCAAAAGTTCGGCAGCTCGAATCCATCAGATGCTCCTTGGAAACCCTATGGGGGTAGTTCTACTCTGTCCTGTAGGGTTGCTATGAGTCGGAATCTACTCGACGGCAGTGGGTTTTGTATTTAATAGTTATTATTTTGTGTCTTCTGGGCTGTGTAAGCTGCTTGTGGAGGATTACAGGCTGTGTTCAGCAATCTGGGTCATGAGTTGCTGCTGTGTTCTGGAAGCAAATGTATTCTGTTCTTTACTGCAGTACAATATTTAGTAGGGTCAAGTGGAAGCCTCAGTTATGAGCACATTTCTATTCTTTCTTAAATAAAAAAACCAAAAGAAAAAAAACCAAACCCATTGCCATGGAGTCGATTCTGACTCATAGCAACCCTACAGGAGAAAGTAGAACTGCCCCACGGGGTTTCCAAGGAGCGGCTGGTGGATTCAAACAGTTGACGTTTGGTTAGCAGCCGAATGCTTAGCCATTGTGCCGTCAGGGCTCTCTCTCTTAAATATTACCTATTAATTTATTTTTTGGCTTTTGCAAATGTAAAGAGTGTAGGTAGCTCTCTGTATCCTGCATATACAGTGTTATAGATAGTAAGATAAGGATTTAGCATCTGTTCATGGGTGTGGCAATTTAACCAAACCACTTGCCGTTGAGTTGATTCTGACTCATGGCAACCCTGTGTGTATCAAAATAAAACTGCTCCATAGGGTTTTCAATGGCTGGTTTTTCAGAAGTAGATCGCCAGGCCTTTCTTCTAAGATGCCTGCTCTATTCTTTTGGTTAGCAGCTGAGTATGTTAACTGTTGCACCACCCAAGGACTCCCATGGCAATTTCATGTGCATTTATTTTCTGTTCCTGTTGCCCAGTATCCTTGAGTATCTTTGTTTGAGTCTTATTCTAGCCTTATGAGTCCTCCTTTGCCCCTCTAAGTCAGAACCCCAAAACTTCACATTCTGTCTTCCTTGGAGCTAGGATGCAGGCAGGTAACCTAAGTTTTGCCAATCAAATGTATCCAAGAGAGAGTTCACTGCAAAGTGAGGAAGGAGGCTTTGAGTGGCACCTACCGCCTTCCCCTTGTGGTTCCTTTGTTGGGGCCCTTCCCCTTCTCCTTCACCAGGAATAACTTTTATTAACAATATGTAATGTTTTTCTGTACGGACATATAAATATAAAAAAAAATAATATACACCAGTATTATTCATAAATTGTTTTAAAAAACAGTATTTTTTTATACAACTAGGCTTTTAAAAAAATTATAAGTTGAGCATTTTTTAAAAAGTAATATTGTGTTTTCGGTGAAATACACAGCAAGCTAGGTTCCTGTTTGACAATTTCAGTGGCATTAGTTATATTCTTAACATTGTGTCTACATTCTCTTTGTGTTCTGGTTGTTCCATTGCCAGTACTCTAGTTTCCCTGCCCCCTTATCTTCTCATCTTTGCTTTGGATTAATTGTTGACCTTTTGGACTCATACAGATAATAACTTTTTAAATAGAGCACTGACCTAATGGATAGTATCCTTTATTTTGTAACTCTGCTTTTCTGCTAAAAGGTGATCGTTTTGGTACAAGATTTAAAGAGCATCTCAGAGTGATAGTCTTTGGACTTCTTTGGTTTCAGGTGGTCCAGTTTGTCTGGACTTTTTAAAGAATTTGAGTTTTGTTCTGTATTTTTCTCTGATTCTAACAGGATCGTTTATTGTGCCCCTGGAGAGATCGGTCAGTGGTGGTAGCCAGGCACCATCTAGCTCTTCTGGTTGTTGAGAGTTGTAGCTTACGCAGGCTATCAGCCTTGTAGACTTGTTTCTTTGCGATTTTGGTTACCTTCTCTTACTCTTTTACTCCTGAAGAGTAGAGACCAATAGTTGTATCTTAGATGGCCAGTTGCAAACTTTTAAGGCCCCAGATGCTAATCAGAAGTTGAGCATTTTTGATGTTCATTTGTTTTTGCTGTTTTATGAGTTGTTAGTTTCCTTTGCTCATTTATTTGCATTTTAGCTTGAAAATGATTGTACTATTTATATGAAGGATACTAACTTTTTGTGAGTCATATTGATTGCTTGCCTCTGACTTTTTGTTTTTAATATGTAGAAATTTTAATGTATAGTTCGTTGTTATTATTCATGTTAGTTACAGTCTATAAAGTAAACGTGGACACTGAATTAGCGAGTACTGAACCATTGCTCCAGGGGAAATACAGGTTTCTTTGAGCCTCTGGTCACAACATTTTCACCAGCTGGTCGATATATAACCTTGTTTTATTTGTGTTCCTGTTTAAAGATACTTTTTTAATATATATTGTTGGTTCATTAACATTGAACTCAAAGTGAACAGCACTGTTACTTAAGCCTGAACAAAGCTTATCTAACACCAAAAAAAAAAAACAAAAAACGAAATCCATTGCCGTCGAGTTGATTGCTACTCATAGTGACCCTAGAGTACAGAGTAGAACTGCCTCATAGAGTTTCCAGGGACTGCCTGGTGGCTCTCTAACACATATACAGTTAGTTTTCATTATTTGTAGTAGTTGTTGCCTGAATTAGTGAGTACCAAACCAACCTTCAGCCTCAGCTGGGAACACGTGCACTGCTCTGTGCATACGATGTCTGCAAATGACTGCAAAAGTGCCATGAGTATTGATTTGGGGCTTATAAATAAATTTTAGCAAGTAGATGAGTTCATAAATGTGGAATCCATTATAAATATTGAGGATCAACTGTATTTTCTCCCTAAGGCAGATCATGGCCTTCTTGCACCTAGGAACACTAGATGGCACTTCAGCGTTATGCTTGGGGGCCATTTTAAACTGTAGTGTCACCAACAAAAAGCAAAAAATGCAAAAAGTGAGGCATTAAGTAGACTGTAAAATGGACATTGCTTACAGTATGAGAGCTGAAATGAGAAGGCAGAGTTCTGCCTTGTTTGCCCTCACCTGGGAGCGTATGTACCAGATGACTAAAATTTTTTGCTGCTCTGCGCGTGTCTATGAACGACTTGTGAAAGTGCCATAAATATTTATTTTGGGGTTACAAATACATGTTAGCGAGGAGGCAAATTTGCAGATGTGGAATCCATGAATAATGAGGATCAACTATATATTCAAAGTTATTTGTTTTTACTCTTTTGATTTATTCCTTCCTTAGCCAGAGATCATTTTTCTCTTTCTCTGGTTCTTTAAAAAAAAAAAAAAGTTTTTATAAGCTCAAACTGTATTTATTGGGACTTTTAAAAAGAATATGGTCAAAGCTAAAACTTTAAATGATTTTTTTAAATGCTTTCCCCAACTCTGTTTGTGGATTTATTCATCGGTTCTTGGTTGATTGGTTGCCTTCTGTATCATGTAGAGATCCTGGGATCTCTTTGGGCAGCTTTTTTGTTTCATTGATCTATTTTTGAACCAATGTTTTGATCATTATAACTTTATATTTTGTTCTGATGTCTGATAAAGTAATTGTTCTCCTCATTGGCCTCCTTCCTCTGCTTTTCGTTTCTAGTAGGATGTTTTTATTCTTCCCAGAACGTGTAGATTAGATTCTAATAAGTCCCTCACATGTTTAGGGAAATTGTAAATCCTGCTAATAAACTGGACAGACTGATATCTTTGCACCTAAGAAAGTAATTTCTAGGTGTTTTTTGTTCTTAATATGACTTAAAAGTTTTTTTTTTCCTCCTTTGATCAAGTTAATTTTACTGTGCCTGACTTTCCTAATCTGTAAATTGAGGAGGATGATGCTACATATGTAATAGGTTGTTATGGGGGTGAAATGAGTTAGTATTTTTAAAACAATTAGAATGGTGCCTGGCACATTTCTTTTTTATTTGTGAACATGTTAGCTTCTAGTACTATGTATCTTTTATATTTAGCTAGTTGTTTTTAAGTATGCTTATCTTATGTTGAAACATTTTACCGAATTTTGTTAATTGGAATAGAATTTTGATTTTGTGCCCTTGGTTTTTCTAGGTTAACTTCTTTGCCTGGTATGCTATTTCATGTCTTACTGAGTTGGATATAGCATTGTGACTTAAATTCTTAAAAAATCACAAGAAAAAGGATATTTGCGACCATTTTATGATGTCTTACGTCATTCCACATGTACCCCTCCCACGCACACACAGATTTATACACACACGAACATATACACCAGAAGTTAAGCTCATTTGGGGAAAAAGTCTTGGTTTTTACAACTCTTGGTTCAGGTCATTTCTAGTGTGACTGGTCAGAAGGTGACTGGAAAGAGAGAAATGGCTAAATTCTCTTTTTCTTAGTTACTCTGCCAGGGATGGTGAATGGTTATAGTTCCATGGTAGTCTATGCCCATGGTAGTCAGAAATTATTGGTAGTGTTTTTTTTTTTCTTCTCTTTAATCAACACAGTCCTCTGTATGATTACCAAAACCAAACCTTTTGCTGTCAAGTTGATGCCTACTCATAGCGACCATATAGGACAGAAGTCTGCATCACCAGGGCTTGCTCCTCTGTACGATTGGCTGTTATAATTTCAGAAGTTGGTTTTACTTCCAGTTTACAATAAAAAGAGGCAATAGGTATGAACCCCTTTAACTTCCTGCTCTATTACCTACAAACTAATAAACTGTCCTCACCCATATGTAATTAAATCTTTCTTTTTTTTTTTTCTGTCCCAGAGGATAGGAAAGGCTGTATACATAGAAAAAGATTGCTGAGCAGCATTGAGGCCCCCTGAAATTTTGATAGTTGTAGCAGTAGCAGTCTGTTCAGTTATTTTATTTTTATCATCCATACCTGTCAGCACAGCTCTTAAGAGTAGAGAAGGTGAGTGGTTGGATTAATCCAGGTTTAGGGCCTCGAGTAAGGCAGAAGGTATACAAGAATAAGATGTAAGTAAGATAAAAAGATTAGTTGAGCTAATGCGTAGTGCAGGGCCTAGGTTACGGAAAGAAATGACGTTAGAAAAGAGAAGAGGGAAGAAATCAAAAGAAGAATCGTAATAAGGGTCAGAAATTGCTCTTTGTGTAAAACGTTGGGAACACTGTTGGTTATGTTGCCTGAATAAACCTATTATAGGTTTTGGGAAGACAATCATGAGAGGTAGGAATCATGACCTGGATTGGTTGAGATCATTATTTTTTCTCTAAGAACTCTTTCAGCTCTAAAATTTAAATACATTTTTTCTGGCTTCCCTCCATGGCCCCCCTCACCCCCTGACCCCTTCAAAAAAAAGAACCAAAAAACAGTCTCAGTAACCTGTAAGAATTATGAAATAATTTAGGAATGGAACTTGTAAAATATGTTCCTCTCTTTAAGAGTGTAGTTGGCATCCAGTAATTAATGTTAAATAGGGAAAAGTCACAGTAATAGAAATTTGTTTTCTAACTCTTTCATATATTTTTTACTTATTAAAGCCTTCATTAAAAATGTTCGTATAATTTTTTAGGATAAAGTGGTAAAATTATTAAAAGATTGTTTAATATAGCTGATGCTGATTGAGCATCTTAGAGTTCTTATGTAAGAGGTCTGGGTATTGTGTTTTTATACAAGTTAGCTAGGATTAATGAGCAAACCACTTGCTTAATTTATAAATTGATTTGGACGTTTTTTACACTTCACTGTCCGCTCTACAGAACATTTTTGATGAGTTAGTTCACTTAAGGCTACATTAAGCTTTCTCATTCATGTAGAATCTAGTTAGGCCTTTTGGTTTATCATGTGCAGGGCATAAAATATTTGACAGAATTTGATCTGACAGCTTTACAGTTATGTAACATAGAACAGAAGCTTAAAAACAACTAAAAAACGGGAGAAGTAATTCGTGTGTTATAGCGACCTATGTTTCCCTCCAGAACCTTTCTACCCTTTCTCTTGCCTCTCTAAATTGTAACAGAACCTCCATAAGGTTCTCTTAAATTAGTAATTTACGTAGCCCACGAGAGCCAAAGTACGACCTTAAGTGTGTTCCACCTGAATTTAGAGACCATCTCAAGAATAGATTTGACGCATTAAACTCTAATGACTGAAGACCAGATGAGTTGTGGGATGACATCAAACATGAAGAAAGCAAGAGGTCTTTAAGACAGGAAAAAAAGAAAAGACAAAAATGGGTATCAGAAGAGACTCAAACTTGCTCTTGAACATAGCGCAGCTAAAGCAACTGGAAGAAATGATGAAGTAAAAGCGGTAAATAGAAGATCTCAAAGGGCGGCTCAAGAAGATGAAATAAGGTATCATAATGAAATATGCAAAGACCTGGAGTTAGAAAAACAAAAGGGAGGAATACACTCAGCATTTCTCAAGCTGAAAGAACTGAAGAAAAATTTCAAGCCTCTAGTTGCAGTACTGAAGGGCATTATGGGAAAATACTGAATGATTTAAGAAACATTGAAAGAAGATGGAAGGAATACGCAGAGTCACTGTACCAGAAAGGATTGGTTGATGTTCAGCCGTTTCAAGAGGTAACATACGATCAAGAACCAGTGGTGGATTATCCAGTAAGCAAAGTAGGCACGGGTTTACTTGTGCTTAGTTACTAACCTGCTGTGGTCAGTTTCACACAGTTTCACCACACCGCATCAAAGTGAAACCCGTGTGATGTTGTTCACTACACATTAGTAACTAAGCATGTGTAAGACTGTGCTTACCGTGTTACTGAGTCATATGCCCCTGCCAGGGATTGTAATCTTGAAAAGGTGCTTTGATTCTTCAATATTCTTCACCAACACCATAATTCAAAATTATGGTCTTATTCATTGTCCAGCATTTGCACGCATATGAGGTGGTTGAAAATATCAAGGCTTGGGTCCAGGCGTACCTTAGTCCTCAAAGCGACATCTTTGCTTATTTATTTATTTATTTTGTTGAACTTTAGATGAAAGTTTACAGAACAAACTAGTTTCTAACGATACAGTACACACTGTTGTATGACATTGGTTAACAACCCCATGATATGTCAACACTCTCCCTTCTCAACACTTGGTTCCCCCTTACCCGCTTTCCTGTTCCCTCCTGCCTTCCAGTCCCTGCCCCAGGGCTGGTGCACCACATTAGTCTTGTTTTGTTCCATGGGCCTATTCAGTCTTAGGAGTGGCCTCATTGCTGAGCTGAAAGGGTGTCCGGAGGCCATACTCTCAGGGTTTCTCCAGCCTCTGTCAGGCCAGCAAGTATGGTCTTTATTTTTGAGTTAGAATTTTGTTCTACATTTTTCTGTAGCTCTGTCCAGGACCCTCTATTGTGATCCTTGTCAGTCAGTGGTGTGGTAGCTGGGCACCATCTAGTTGTACTAGACTCACTCTGGTGGAGGCTGTGGTAGATGAGGTCCGTCAGTCCTTTGGACTAATCTTTCCCTTGTGTCTTTGTTTTTCTTCATTCTTCCTTCCCCCTAAAGGGGTGAGACCAATGGAGTATCCTAGATGGCCACTCACAGGCTTTTAAGACCCCAGACACTACTCACCAAACATCTTTGCTTTTTAACACTTTAAAGAGGTCTTTTGCAGCAGATTTGCCCAGTGCAGTATGTCATTTCATTCTTGACTGCTGCTTCCACGTGCATTGTTTGTGGATCCAAGTAAAATGAAATCCTTGACAATTTCAGTCTTTTCCCCATTTATCATGATGTTGCTTATGAGTCCAGTTGTGAGAATTTTGTTTTCTTTATGTTGAGATGTAATCCATACTGAAGGCTGTAGTCTTTGATCTTCATCAGTAAGTGCTTTAAGTCCTCTTTATTTTCAGCAGGCAAGGTTGTATCATCTGTGTTTTGCAGGTTGTGAATGAGTCTTCCTCCAATCCTTTGGAGTTCTTTTTTATGTAGTCCAGCTTTTTGGATTATTTGCTCAGCATATGGATTGAATAAGTATGGTGAAAGGATACAACCATGACACACACCTTTTCTGACTTTAAACCATGCAGTATCCTTGTTTTGTTCAAATGTTTTGTTCTTGGTCTATGTACAGGTTCTTTATGAGCACAATTAAGAGCTCTGGAGTTCCCATTGTTTGCAATGTTATCCATAATTTGTTATGATCCACAGTTAAATGCCTTTGCATAGTTAATAAAACAAGTGAACATCTGTTTTGAGTTATCTCGTGCTGCTGTAACAGAAATACCACTGTAACAGAAATACCACAAGGGGATGGCTTTAACAAAGAGAAGTTCATTCTTTCACAGCTTAGGAGGCTAGAAGTTCAAATTTGGGGTGCCAGCTCCAGGGAAAGGCTTTTTCTCTGCTGGCTCTGGGAAAGGTCCTTGTCATCAATCTTCCCTTGGTCTAGGAGCTTCTCAAGGCAGGAACCCCAGGTGCAAAGGACACACTCTGCTCCTGGTGCTTCCCTTTTGGTAGTCTGATATCTCCTCTCTGCTAAATTTTCTCTTTTATGTCTCAAAAGAGATTGACTCAAGAGATAGCTTAATCCTGTAGATTGAGTCCTGCCCCATTAACATTACTGTCTCTAATACTGCCTCATTAACGTCATAAAGGTTGGCATAACACACAGGATAATCACATCGGATCACAAAATGATGGACAACTACACAGTATTTGGAATCATAGCCAAGTAGACACACATTTCTGGGGGACACAATTCAATCCATAATGACCTCTTTCTGGTATTCTCTGCTTTCAGCTAAGATCCGTTTGACATTAGCAGTGATACCCTTTATTCCAAGTCCTCTTCTGAATTGGCTTGAATTTCTGGTAATTCCTGTCAGTGTACGGCTGCAACCATTTTTGAATGATCTTCAGCAAAATTTTACTTGTGTGTGATATTAATGATATTGTTTGATAATTTCCACATTCTGTTGGGTTATCTTTCTTTGGAATGGGCACATATATGAATCTCTTCCAGTCAGATGTCCAGGTAGCTGTCTTCCAAATTTTTTGGCATATACTAGTGGGTGCTTCCAGCATTGCATCAGTTTGTTGAAACATCTCAGTTGGGTTCCATCAATTCCTAGAACCTTGTTTTTTGCCATTGCCTGTAGTGCAGCTTGGAAACCCTGGTGGCGTAGTGGTTAAGTGTTACGGCTGCTAACCAAAGGGTTGGCAGTTTGAATCCGCCAGGTGCTCCTTGGAAACTCTATGGGGCAGTTCTCCTCTGTCCTATAGGGTTACTATGAGTCAGAATCGACTCGATGGCACTGGGTTTGGTTTTTGGTGTTATAGTGCAGCTTGGACTTCTTCCTTTAGTGATCATCTGTTGTTGATCATATGCTGCCTCCTGAAATGGTTGAATGTCAAGCAATTATTTTTGATACAGTGACTCTGTATTCCTTCCATCTTCTTTTGATGCTTCCTGCATCATTCAGTATTTTGCCCATAGAATCATTCAGTATTGCAACTGGAGACTTGAATTTTTTCTTCAGTTCTTTCGATTTAAGAAATGCTGAGTGTCTTCCTCCCCTTTGGATTTTTAACTCCAGGTCTTTGCACATTTCATTTTAATACTTTGTCTTCTTGAGGCGTGCTTTGAAATCTTCTATTCAGCTCTTTCACTTCATCATTTCTTCCTTTCGCTTTAGCTACTCCGTGTTCAAGAGCAAGTTTCAGAGTCTCCTCTGAGATCCATTTTGGTCTTTCTTTCCTATTTTCTTAATGACCTTTTGCTTTTTTCATGTATGATGTCCTTGATGTCATCCCACAACTCACCTGGTCTTTGGTCATTAGTGTTCAATGTGTCAAATCTATTCTTGAAATGGTCTCTAAATTTAGGTGGGATATACTCAAGGTCGTTCTTTGGTTCTCATGGACTTGTTTCAATTTTCTTCAACTTCACCTTGAGCTTGCATATGAGCAGTAATGGTCTGTTCTGCACTTGGCCCCCTGGCCTTGTTCTGGCTGATGACATTGAGCTTCTCCATGTAGTTGATTTGATTCTTGTGTATTCCATCCGGGGAGGCCCATGTGTATAGCATCCGTTTATGTTGTTGAAAAAAGATATTTCCAATGAACGGGATGTTGGTCTTGCAAAATCCTGTTAGGTGATCTCCGGTGTCGTTTCTGTCACCAAGGCCATCTTTTCCAACTACTGATCCTTCTTTGTTTCCAGTAATTATCAGTGCATCTTGATTGCATATTTAATCCTTGAGACTGCAGAGCTGTTAAGAATCTTCAGTTTCTTCATCTTTGGCAGTAGTGGTTGGTGTGTAACTTTGAATAATAGTATTAACTGATCCTCCTTGTATGCGTTATACTTCACAATAGATTTTGAAATGTTTTTTTGACAATGAATGAGATGCCATTCCTCTTCAGTTTGTCATTCCCAGCTTAGCACACCATATGATTGTCTGATTCAGAATGGCCGATAGCAGTCCATTTCAGCTCATGAATGCCTAGGATATCTATCTTCAAGCATTCTGTATCATTTTTGACAACTTCCAATTTTTGTAGATTCATACTTTGTACATTCTGTGTTCTGATTATTAATGAATGTTTGCAGCTGTTTCTTCTCGTTTTGAGTTGTGGCATATCTGCACATGAAGGTCCCTAAAACTTTACTCCATCCACGTCATTAAGGTCAACTCTACTTTGAGGAGGCAGCTTTTCCCTATTCTTATTTCGAGTGTCTTCCAGTCTGGGGTGCTCATCTTCTAGCAGTATACCAGACAATGTGCTGGTGCTATTCATGAGGTTTTCACTGGCCAGTTTTTTTAGAAGTAGATCACCAAGTCTTTTTTCCTGGTCTGTCTTAGTCTGGAAGCTCTACTAGAGAAACCTGTCCACCATGAGTGACCCTGCTGGTATTGGAAATACTGGTGGCATAACTTCCAGCATCACAGCAACCCGCAAGCCACCACAGTGCGACAAACTGACAAATGAGTGGTGGAATATAATAATTACCTTGCTGTTATTCTAATATGTGCCTGTAATGTTTAATAACAAAGTAATTATAAATTTTACAAAAGGAGAATTTCTGTTTAAAAATAAATAAATAAACCCACGCCGTTGAGTCATTCTGACTCATAGCGATCCTAAAGGACAGAGAACTGCTGCCCCATAGGGTTTCCAAGGAGCGCCTGGTGGATTCGAACTACTGACATTTAGATTAGCAGCTGTAGCTCTTAACCGCTACACCACCAGGGTTTCCAGGTGATAAATACTTTGGTTTTACACTTTGAGTAAGAATTATTATATTGGAAGATAGATTTGATTGTGTAGGTTCATATTCTTTTAGCCCCACTTGTGATGTGATGTTGGTTAAGTCTCTTCATCTCTAAAGCTCCATTTGTTCATCCATAAAATGGGGCTGATAGAAAGAACTCATTATATATTTAGTGTTACAGTCTTAAAGCTTGCTACAGGGTCACCTGGTATATGTTATCTGCTGCTGTTAATGATACATAGTACTTTCATCTTCATTTAGATTCTAATGGGTGATTAGTTAGCCAATAAAATTTGACACTGAGAGTGATTGGTAATAAAAGCAATGGATTAGCAGACAGATTTGCAAACACAAAACCATTTTAGAAGGCGTGTGTGTGTGTGTATGTATGTGTGTCTGTCCTAAACAAAGGCTGAGCCTTTGGAATTAGGGAAGTATTTTCTAATCTTTTCATATTAAAAATGATGATGGATGTAGTTGTTTTTAATGTATTCATAACTCACAATTTCTAACTCAGCGAAGTTTTTCTCCCCACTAATGCTCTTCTGTATGAGAATATGTGGTATCTAAATTTTAAGACTTCAGGGAAACAGGAGTGATTGATTTGTTACATATAAATAAAAGAATGATCTTTGACTAATAATAAAAATAAGTCCAGAAGGCATTATTTTCCTTTTTAAATAGCTCAAACTAAAAATGGTTCAAGAATGAAGGGTAATGAATTTGTTTTTACACTTTAGTAGTTGTGCTGTACTTGCCTTTGATCTGTAGTAGTGTCTTAAACTATAAAGTAGCCAAAACCTATTTGTTTTGTTTTCTTAACTATACCTAACACTGTAGATAAAGTGTAGCGTTTTCTAAAGTGTGCTCACATACTACTAGTGATTTAGGAGATGTGTTTTTACATGGTATTCAAGTAGATGCTTAAATTACGATAATTAGGAATTTTAATGCTGATTAGGAAAATGTATAATCTATTGATTGGTAGTTTCATAGGTTTTGTAGTTCAGGATAAATAAAATTTTTGTTTTGTAAATGGTGGGTTGAGATAAAAAAAGTGAGTTGAAGAAAATATTAATTAAATAATGGTATAGTCATTTGACACATTGGAAAAATGTTGATATTGGTATGCAAATAGTTGTTGCGAACACTGAGATACAGGAAAGATTAATGGACTAGGGTGATGGTCCTGTGTTGTGGTCTCACCCTTGCGGTGAACTATCGTGGGAGGCCTACACACATGACTTATCTAAAGCCTATGAGATGAGAATCCAAGACCTTTAAGACTATTTACCAAAAAAACCAGAAAAACAAAAAAACCCAAACCCGTTGCCGTCGAGCCAATTCTGACTCAGAGCGACCCTATTTGCCACCCTGAAATTCTTTCATTCTGGGTTATGTCTTTGGGTTCTTTATTCAAATGACCTAGTTAGCCTGTTTAGTAGAATTTTCTTCTTTTTAATATTAAAACTTAAAAAAAGCGTATTTAGAATTTAAACTTGACATTGTCATTCAGAATCTTTTAAGAACCGTAATATCACAGTAAGAGCTGACGAAAAAGAAAACAAAAATCACCTATAAACTTGTCATTCTATTAAGCTTGTTTTTATATGGCAGTTTTGTACTCAGTCCACACTGCCGTATTACTGTTACCTTGCTTTGGTAGCTGATTTTCAGGTGAATCTTTTGAATTGGTTTAAGGGGCATACAGACAGGCAGTCCCCGGGTTATGAACGAGATCCCTTCCTAACCGTGTCTTTAAGACAAATTTGTAGTTAAACAGTTAAGTTGGAACAGGTGTAGATGGTTCTTGCCTACAGGAAAAGATTTGAAGCCTTTTCAGTGATTAAAAGCTGCACAAGCAGCAAGTGAAGGTGATTGTGGTGAAGAACTTGTTGTGTGTAGGGGTTGGTTCTGGCGTTTCAAATTGAGGACAAATTTACATAACATTAAAGGACAAGTAGGAGCTGTCTCTAAGTGTAAGTGGACGGTTGTAGCCCGGGGACTGACTGTACTGTGATATTAATCCTTCCTGAGCTCATCTAGTCAATGGTATGGAACTTAAATATCCCTGAATGTTTTATTTAGTAGAAAGCTAGGATCTTGTCTGTAAGGGAGGAAAAATAGTTAACATAGTCTATTGATTAGTGTCCTAATTATGCTTCGTTTATCCAGTATTGGCTATTTGTTTCGTGTTTTTAGTTTCATTTAAAATTTTAATCATTAGAATTGTTAGAGCTCACCAAAGAGGATAATGTTGTATTTCCCACTGCAGTTTGTTTTTACATGTTGACTTTATAGCAGAGATATAAAGATTTGCCCAAGGTAACAAACAAGCTTCCTTCGCAGTAGCACTACTGTCTTGTGGTTCTTTTATAACTATAATGCCATATTTACATAAGTTCCTGGTTGGTAGCTCTTGAAATTCATAGTGTTTTTCTTTCTTTTTTCTTATATCTTTTAAGTTGGCTGAAAATCCTGTGGTATTGTTCTCATATATAGTTTCAATTTTTTTTTTTTTTTTGCTTTTCTTCTTCTACTTAGATATTTACGTTTACTAACAGCTAGGCTGAATCTGGATTTTCTATTTGTGTTTTGATTTAAAAAATTATTTTTAAAGGTATATGGATAAAAAATTAGGTACCTTGATTTATACCATGTTTTAAAGTCCTTAGGACCAAGATTTCAGATTATGGTTAAGGAAAAAAAGTTCCTCTTATCGTCATAATTCAGAAAAATGTATTTAACTAGGTACAACTTACTATATATGCCTGTCCTGTGTTCTATGTGTTTATCTCATATTTCCATAAACACATAGGTTTTCAGTTCCTTGCCTGCTAATACTTTTGTTGTCATAAAATGAATCTGAAGGGCATTTCTGAGGGAAGTATCTTTTAGTTCATCAGTTGGTTTTAATCTGCCTTTCTAAATATTTATAAACATTTTTTCTTTTCCAGTCAACATTGAAGAGGTTATTGACAAGTACAGCAGCTGGGCTCTGCAGTTTTGTTTTTTTTTTAATTGTGGTAAAAATATGTATAACAATTTAACAAGCATCTTCCATTTCAACATTTTTTACATGTACAATTTAGTGACATTATGTGTATTGTGCAGCCGTAACCACAGTCCGTTTCCAGAATTTTCTATCGCTCTTAACAGAAACACAGTGCCCCTTGGCAGTGACTCCTTCTCGAGCCCTCCTTCCTGCCCCTGATAACTTTGGTAGGTCTACAGTTTTTATTTCAGGTAAATATGAAATGGGAAACTTTTTAAACAGGATAATCTGGACTAGCTTTATTTACACCTACTTAAAGAACTAGTAGCCCAGTATTTGACATAGACCTTAAGTTTGGTTTTTATTTAACTCTTTAACAGGGAAATTTTCAAGTGTACGCAAATCAAGATCATCTCCACAATGCATTTGATAAATCTCTTAAGTTTCTTTTAATTTATATTAATTTTCACCCTCCTTTTTTATTTGAACTTCATGTTATATATTTGTTGAAGAAACTGAGTTCTTTTAAATTTGGGTGACTGCATGTTTAAGGCATCTCTGAACATGTTTTTCTAGAGGCTTGATTAGAGTTGATGCAGTTTTCTTTTTCCCACCTAATTTTTTGTGCTAAGTAGCTCATATTTATATATTGTCTTTTCCCCATATTTGTTGTCGATTTTGTTTCTGCTGAGTCTCTATTTTTTTCTTGTATTTTATTTTGATGCGTGGGATAGTTTGTCTCCTTTGTGGTTACCTTAATATTTACCCCTATTTTTCTAAATCTAAACCTAACTTTTATTTGTTTGTGTCGCCTTGTCTTCCTCTCCATATGAAAAATCTATGACTGCATTTCCTAGTCCCTCTTTATTGTTTTAATGTTGTCTTCTTTTACATAATAACATTGCTGTTTCCGTGTTGTGAGTGTTTTTTTATCTGATTTATTTTTGTGATTTCCCTGTCTGGGTTGACAGTTGATTGCTCTGTCCGGTGTTCTAGTCCTGGGTCGATATCTGATACTATTGATTTTCTAACCAAAGAACTCCTTTTGGCATTGCTTGTAGTTTTGGTTTTTATGAATTCCTTAAACTTCTGTTTATCTGGAAATATCCTAAGTTCACCTTCATATTTGAGAAACAGTTTTGCTGGATATATGATTCTTGGCTAGCAATTTTTTTCCATCAATGCTTTATGTAAGTCATCCCATTACCTTCTTGCCTGCATGGATTCTGCCGAGTATTCGGAGCTTATTCTTACTGACTTTACTTCGTAGGTGACTTTTCATTTACGCCTAGCTGCTCTTAAAATTCTCTCTTTATCTTTGGTTTTGGCAGGTTTGATTATAATATGTCTTGGTGACATACTAAAATCTACCTTATGTGGAGTTCGATTAGCATCTTGGATAGATACCGTCTCATCTTTCACAATATCGGGGAAGTTTTCTGCCAGCAAATCTTCACAACAATTCTCTTGGTATTTTCTGTTATCCCTCCCTGTTCTGCTACTCCAATCACTTGTAGGTTATTTCTGTTGATAGAGTCCCACATGATTCTTGCGGTTTCTTCATTTTTAAAAATTCTTTCATCTGATTATTCTTCAAATATGTTGGTGCAGAGTGCTTTATCTTCAGGTTTACAAATTCTGCCTTCCCCTTGCTCAGTTCTGCTCCTCTGACTTTCTATTGAGTTGTCTACTTCTGTAATTTTACTGTTAACCTTCTAAATTTCTGATTGCTGTCTATGGATTTTTCCAGCTTACTAAGTTTTTCATTATGTTCCTGAATAACCTTTTTAGTTTCTTCACCTACTTTATCTGTGTATTCCTTGGCTTGTTCTGCGTATTGCCTCATTTCCTTCCTGATGTCTTGAAGGGTTCTGTATATTAATCTTTTGTATTCTGCCTTCGGTAATTCCAGGAATGCACTTTCATCTAGAAGATCCCTTGATTCTTTGTTTTGAGAGCTTGTTGAGGTGATCATGGTCTGTTTCTTTATGTGACTTGATATTGACTGTTGTCGCCAAGCCATCTGTAAGTTATTGTATTAATTTATTTTCTATTTGCTTACTGTATAGTAGCTTCTTGCTTTGTTTTGTTTTGATATGCCCAAATGAGTTGCTTGAGTGAGCTAGCTTGATTATTTTCACCGTTGGAGCTCTGACATCCTGTCCCCAGATGGCTAGAGCTGTTACCAGGTATATCATTCTAGGATTCCATTCACTTTTCTTGTATGAATTCAGCTCAGGTGTCCAGGTAGCTGATCATCAAGTGTGTGGTACAGGCTCTGTCCTATAGGCTTAGAGGGGCAGGGGTGATTGTAGGTACTAGTCTGGTTGCAGCAGGGTGTCACACTCTGAACAAGGCAGGAGGCTGGGAATCATCCCCCAAGTGTCCCTGAGGAAAGCGTGTCCCTGATCCCTAGAGCATACAGGTGGGTGGGTTCTGCAGACGGACCATGGGCATCCAGTGTTTTTGTGTAAGAACTGGGAGGTACCAGTTATCCTTGGACCCCTGCCACAGGTGGCTGGGTGACCTGAGTGGAACTGCCAGTCCTTAGGCTCCTGATGTGGGTAGGTGAGGATCTTGTTGAATAGGCAAAGCAATTTCAAACATCAAACACCCACCTCTCCACCGCACAGCTGAAACAGTTATAGCCTGCCAACAAGGGCCTATTCTCGTGAAATAGGCCCACACAGGTCCACTCAGGGGGGAAAGGTATTCAAAGTCCATGGACCATTTATGCCTGGAGAGGAGCCGCTTCTGTCCTGAGCTCCCCTGGTTAGTGGAGCTGGCAAGTTACCTTTCCCCCCAGTTGTGAGTTTATTCCTTCTCCAAGGCCAGTAGGATGGCTCTAGGCGCACAACAGGGCCTATCTCAGGCCCAGGGAAATCAACAGTTGCTGAAGCCAGCTTCGGGGCGGGGGGTGTGGTAAAACATGCGCAAATACTTAGCTTTTGCTGAGAGCACCATTCTTCTCTGGTTCCGGAGGTGTGAGTAGGCTGTGTGGCTGACTGCTTCCCCGTGAGGAAACTGCGGCCGAACACTACTACCAGCCCACCGCAGCCGCTCCAGGAACGGTACCTGAGGGCTCCTGGCGATTCAGGTCCAGTAACTCCTCTCCGCTTCTGAACCGTCTCTTCCTCCCCCTGCCCCTCAGTTCATTTTCTGATTTTGCCTTTGATGTTCAGGGCTCTTAGCGTGTCATAAATACACTCGTTTCACTTGTTTTTTGGGCCTTTGTTGTAAGAGGGCTCGCCGGAAGCATCTGCCTGTTCTGCCATCTTGGCCCCACCTCCCTGATCCAGTTTTCTTGTTACGTCACATCAGAATGCATATGATGTCCGCCTGTCTCACTATTAGGAAGATTGATTAGCCCGGGTACGTAGGCCTAGCAAAAACAAGTGCATGTGTCCAGCCAAAAGACATGTATGGAAATGTTCACAGCACCTTTATTCAGAATTGCCAAATACTGGAAACAAGAGTTCGTCAGCAATAGAATGGGTAAATAGATTATATTTATATATGATGGGATACTACATAGTGATGACAGGAAATAATTAACTGATAGAAGCAACAATATAAATGTTTCTCACAGAAACAATGTTGAGTGAAAAGAGTTAACATGATAAAGAGCATGCTATATAATTTCAGATAAAAAAAATTAAGAAAAATGGGCAGTGTCTCATTTGAGCATATCATGAGACAGACCAGTGAATCATTACCACCTATTAAAAATTGCATTCTGTCAGTGACGGAGGTATCTCCTTTATCATACACTCAATTTCCATAGGCATTTGGGTATGTTTCTATATAGTGTTCCGTTGTTGGTCTATTTGTGTACTTATAGCACATTATTTTAATTACAGAGGTTTCATAAGATGTTTTAATATCTGACAATGCTAACACCTCCCCCCAGTCATTACTCTGCTTTTTCAGGGATTTTCTAGGTATTCTTGTTTATTTTTTCACATTAACTTTGTAATCAACTTGTCTTGCTTCAGAAAAAAGGATTGCATTTGAATAATAGATTATCTTGGGGAGAACTGGTGCTTTTGTAATGTTGAATCTTCCTTTCCAAGCACATGGTTTATCTTTACTGTTAATAACTTCTACTTCTTTCAGGAATGTTTCATAGTTTTCCTCACATAGGGTTTGTACCTTTTTTTGTTTATTAAATTTAATCCTATTTTATGTTTGCTGTTCTTCATTTTTTTCTCCATGATTCTTACTGGTTATTGTATATATGAAACTTTTGATTTCTGTATGCTGATTTTATGTGTTACCTTTTTACCAATTTTTCTTAACTGTTTGGAATAGTTTTTCCATTGATTCTTTTGGGTTTTCCAATTAAATAATTACATTTGTTGCAAATTGAGATGGAGGTAGTTTTACTTTCTCCTCTGTCCCAGTCCCCATTTGTTATGCCTTGTGATTGCTCTCTCTTACCTAATTGCATTGGCCAATACCTACACAATGCTGTATAGTTTTGGAAATACTTATTTTTCTTGACTTAAATGAGAAATCCTCAAATATTTTCCCATCAAGGTGCTGACGTTTCTAACAGCTATATATGCGTGAGATATAATTTACATACCATAAAACTCACCCATTGTAACTGTACACTTCAGTGATTGTCTTTTTTAAAATAAATTTGTAGAGTCGTACATCCATCACCCCAATCTAGCTGTAGAACATTTCCATCATCCCAAAAAGTTTCCTTTTGTCCTTTTACAGACTTTTAGGTTGAGGGGTGTCTGAAAGTGTATTTGTATGTATGTGCGTATGTGTAGTGTAGTGGTTAAGTGCTATGGTTGCTAACCAAAAAGTCGGCAGTTCGAATCCACTAGGTGCTCCTTGGAAACTCTTTGGGGCAGTTCTGCTCTGTCCTGTAGGGTCGCTATAAGTTGGAATTGACTTGATGGCAGTGGGTTTGGTTTTGGTTTTGATACATATAAAACCTGTTGCTGTCAAGTCGATTTTGACTCACAGTGACCCTATAGGACAGAGTAGAACTGCCCTATACGGTTTCCAAGGCTGAAGTCTTTACGGAAGCAAAGTGCCACATCTTTCTCCTGCAGAGGGGTTAGTGAGTTCAAACTGCCAGGCTTTCAGTTAGCAGCCAAGCTCTTAACTACTGCACCACCAGGGCTCCTTCCTATACCTATATTAATATATTTATCATTTAAGGAAGTATCCATTAATTCCTATTTCATTTCCTGTTTTTAGTACGAATGAATACTTCAAAAAATTTTTCTTTTAGATGTACGTGGTTAAGTCAGCAGGCCCAAATTGTAGTCTGTCTTTGTATGATGAAATAGAGAAGCCCCCTTATAATAAAATATTGCAGTGTTACAATAAATAATGTTTTCTATTAGTAAAGGAAGTTGGCCTTTTATATTCTGAATTGTTTTGTCCTATGTTGTTTATTAAAGACAATGGCGTTCCCTGTGGATCTGCTAGATAATTGCAGTCATGAGGAACTGGAAACTTCTGCTGAAGATTACATGTCAGACCTAAGGTGTGGTGACCCTGAAAATCCAGAGTGTTTTTCTTTTCTCAATATTACGGTAAGGCATCTATAGTGAATTTATTCAATCTTTTTAGTTAAGTTTATTTATGAAATCAGTATTCTTTTATTTTTATCATTTTTAAGTGCTAGTCAGTGGTTGTGGGTTAGTCTTTCATTTTTGAAATCTTTATCAGAAGTTTATTTAGTAAAATGGGTAAATACTGGTTGCTTAGCACAGCAGCATGATCAGCTTTTTAAAGGACAGACTCCACAGGTTATGGCTTATTATTTGTCTCGTGCCTTTAAAATTATGTATGAGTAACTCACCACTTCTGCTAAGACTGGTTACCATATTTGAGCTAACTCAGATTTACTTAAGATTTGGAATTTGTGAGTTTAAAATGTTTTCTTAATTTAAAAAATCAGCAAAGCACGAAATTATGCATTTTTCTGTTGTGACACTTACCTATCTGTAAAACTAGTAAAATCAAAGTTTCTAATTAGTAAGCTGTGATATATTGTCATAGAAAGATCGTTAGACTCGGAATCAGTAGAGTTCCATTGTGAATTGATGATGGGCAAATTCCCTAACTTCTCTAGATCTCAGGTTCTTCTTTTGAAATACGATGTTGATGTAACTGACCCTTTAAAGTCTCTTCCAACACCAATATTTTATAATTCTTTGAATGGTAATAGTGCCTGTAAATGGGGGATTAGTTTTTGATTAAAGAAGGCAGAGCAGTTTTAAAGTATGTCATGTATTTTGTTGGAAAAAGAAAGTTATTTAATTGGCTCTTTTAGTAGAATATATTTTTCTCCTCATGTTGTCTAAATAACAGTCTAAATAAATAGTCAAGTATGGCTATTTTTGAATGACTTTATGAGCCTTATCACAGCTTTTGTTTTTATTTATATATGTGGCTAGTTACAGTAATGTTTATTGAAATAAACTTTCATTTTTTTCCCAAGACAATAATATTCCTCCAAAAGGGAAGCCTGTCTAGATTTACTGTTTTTAGAGGCTAGAAATACTGTCTTCTATGAAATGAAGTGATAGAATTAATGTAGGAAAAGCTTAATAATTTGCCATGTGTTTTCTTAATAGACTCTTCACTAATCTTTAACCAATTGTCATTTCAGATTCCTATTAGCTTGTCAAATGTAGGCTTTGTACCTCTATATGGTGGCGATCAGACCCAGAAAATTCTTGCTCTTTTTGCACCTGAGGATTCACTCACAGGTCTCTTTTTTTTTTTTTTTTTATTAATTTTGATAAAGTGAGGACTTTCTCTGCTGTTAGAAATTTACTGAAAGGAAGCTACATGTAGGAATTTGTTTTTAAAAGAACTTGTTTAAACTGTACTTTTAGGCAACCTAATTCCCAATTGCTAAAATTAAATGCTTAATGACTGAAATCAAATAAAAATGGTATAAATGGGACCACACTGTATTATAATATAAAGTATGGGTATATTTATATAAACCTTAGAAACCCTGGTGGCGTAGACCCTGGTGACGTAGTGGTTAAGTGCTGTGGCTGCTAACTAATGGGTCAGCAGTTCGAACCTGCCAGGCGCTCCTTGGAAATTCTATGGGGCAGTTCTACTCTGTCCTATAGGGTCGCTATGAGTCAGAATTGACTTGACGGCACTGGGTTTGTGTGTTTTTTTTTTTCTTTTAATATATAAACCTTACTTGCTAAATAGTAATATTACATACTTTTAAACTTAAGATTTAAATGCTAATAATCATTTACTTTCTTTTAGCTGTGGCACTTTACCTTGCTGATCAGTGGTGGGCTATTGATGATATTGTGAAAACAGCTGTCCCTTCTAGAGAGGGGCTTAAACAGGTATCAAGACCCTATACTTTTAAAAGCTTTCTTATGAGGCCATTTCACAATATGTTTCCCATAAACAGTGACTAGTTTCTGCAGTTATTGAGCTCATCTCCATTTTAATAGAACCAGGTTATATTAAACCTGCAGAATTTCATTCTTAGCATGTAACTGGCATTCAAGTTGGGCTTCTTTGGTCTTATGTGATTTTAAAAGTATCTAGGAATTTGATGAGGAAGAAAGAATACCTTTGGGTTTAGTTGAGTTGTGGCTGCCTTTTTTTTTTTTTTTTTTATCAACTTTAGCTTCTGATTTTCTTATTCTAAGAGGAAAAGCTACTTCTCTAAGTGTGGACGTTGAGATTCTCTGCCCCTTGGAGACTGACCAGGAAGCTTGCTCCTTGGGTGGTCTATACAGTGTTCTAAACAGTGACCAGGTTTGTGAAAGAGCAAGTGTTCCAGTCTTTGCAGGGTAATGGTAGAAGCCAGCCGACTGAAGAGTGTTGCCTGAGGGAAGCTGGTTTTTATTGCTAAAGGTGAAAGGGCTTAAGAGACTTCTGTCTGATGCTCTGTTTATTAGAGGCTAAATAGGACAGGATAGGGAAAACCCACAGAAACTAAGGTTTGAAATACTTGAGGAGGCAGGCAGAGTTAAAAAGTGTTGAACTATTTGGTGTTTGGGAGAATGTGATTTACAGTGAAAGTGGCAGGAAATTTTGACTTGGTAGAGATGCGTTTGACTCTTACGGAGAATACTGACTTTTTGGAGAAGTATTACTCCATTCTCTGCAGAATAATATGGAGAATTCCTAGAAATTAATAGGTGTGGGAATCCTTATTAATTAATCCCAAGAGGAAGAGACCCTTGTGAGGGGAATAGAGTAGACAAAAATATGTACATACCCTGATCTTCTTCCTTTAGACCATTTCTAGGAGAGCCAAGTCTGTAAAAACTTGTCAAATCTGCAAGGTGCCAGCTGCTTCTGTTGATTCTTGAGGGACAATTGAAACAAGCAGAAGAAACAAGGAAAGCATGTCTAGAGATGATGAAATCCTGCATTGAAAAGTGAGAAACTTGCAAGTTACTGGGGTGTTTTAATTTCTTCCCTTTGAGTTTGGAACTTTGAAAGAGATAGGAGGATATGAGAATAATATACTCAGTAGGGTTACCTCTGATGTTGCATTAATTCTTTTGGAATGTGCCTAGAGATACCAGAATGATGGGCCCATCTCACAAAGACTAGGAAGAATGTCTGCTTACACCTGGAGATTTGCCAGTCTTACAAGGAACTGTGAATAAAAAATAAAGGGGAGGAGGGAATTAAAAAAACTTGCATAAAGCCATAAAATTTGGAGGAGTAGATGGCAGGAAGAAGAGTGTAACTTGGTCTCAGGAACAGATATAATAGATAATGAAAGGAGGAAGCATGTTTGTCAAGAAAATAAATCTCCTGCGGTGTTAAATATGATTGAGGTTTGATGCATTATAGAGGACGTTTGGGTGTGTTAAAGAGTGGAGAAAGAGACTATTATTAGGATAGTGTATTGTAGCCTATCTTAGACAAGTGAAGAAGCTTCAGATATTGATTGGGAGGAAGGGAGAGGAGTCAAAAATCAAAAATAAGGCTATAAGTATTTGGATTCGTACAACAGGTGTTCTTCAGCCTTAATTACCTTTGTGACAGCATCACCTCTTAAGAGGTAGAAAGGGAGGCTGCTTTTCTAGTTAAATCCTGGTCAATAAGGGACAGTTGGTTGATAAAGTTACAGGAAGAAGTAACCATTCTTCTGTTAAACAAATATAAGACCTGGAACAAGTGATTTTATTTCTGTAAGCCCATTTTCCTCTGCCTTATAATGTTATTGTGAAAATTAGATGAGATGATGAAATAAAGATCGTAGATAATCTTGTACCTGAAACATAGTGCTCGGTTATATAAAGGGAGGTCTTCAATGGCATCCTGTTAAACTTTGTTCTTTTTTCTATCCTGGTTACCATTTTTGAGGAGCCCTGGTGGTGCAATGGTTAAGTGCTCAGCTGCTAACCAAAAGGTCAGCGGTTTGAACTCACCAGGTCCTCCACAGGAGAAAGATGTGACATCTGCTTCTGCAAAGATCACAGCCTTGGAAACCCTATGGGACAGTTCTACCCTGTCCTGTAGGGTCACTGTGAGTCAGAATCAGCTTGATGGCAATGGGTTTGGTTATCCGTTACTTAGATGGAGACATAAATGGCATGCTTATCAGTTCTGCAGGGCACAGTGCTGAATGGGACAACTAATCTGTGAAAGGCAGAAATAAGAAATAAAGAGAAGGATCTAACATGACGAAATTAAATAGGGATAAATGTAAAGTAATACATGTAGATTTAAAAAAAAAGTAACTGTACATGGACACAATGAGGACCAAGCTGAAACAGCAGTATGTTTGAAAAAGATTCGGGCTTTAGTTAATTAGAAGTAATATCAAGGTAAACAAAAAAAGCTAATAACACCTTAAGTTTATCGAGAAAAGTCACCTCGTCTCAGCTGTGTCTTCACTGTTTACATCTGCGGTATCTGCGTGCCAGTTGTGAAGCCATGTGGGATATCTGGAATGGTTTGAAAGGAGAGGACAGGGATGGCAAGAGTAGCCATTTCCTTCAGGGGTTCCTGATGATTAGCTTTGCTGTGAAATTTAGGGGAACAGCATGGCTGTCGTCAAATATTTGTAGGCTGTAGTGCTCCAGAATATAAAAGTACAGTATTTGGGAAACAGATTTCAGCTCAATATGAGGAAGAATTTTATAATGGTCAGAGCTGCCCAAGGATGGAATAAGTTGCCCTGTAAGCTAGTGAACTCTTCGTTATTTCATGCGTGTGTGGTCTATGAGATCTCCTGCCAGGGATATTTTTGAAAGTAATGTGTATGCGATTAATCATTTCTCTTTCCATTTAGTTAACTAAAGAGCAAACAATCATTAAGGTGATTGGGGAAAGTAGAACAGAACTCTCGTTTTTAGCAGTAAAAGATGACAATGGGGAAAAACACTGATGTCAGAAGGATGTGGTTTCCCTGTGACCTTGTAGCCCTGCGTGTAGGAAGTGTACCTTTTCCATTCTGTGACCATCCCTCTTATCTGGTCTGGCAGAGGGTGTGTGTGTGGGTGTGTGTGTGTGCACCCATGTGTGTTGGGGGCAGGGAAGTATTCGTTATAGTTAGCACAGACAGGGCTATTAAGTGAACGTTTTACTTGGAAAGGATGAGACAGATTGCTTTCCCAAGAGCATAATTATGGCTTTGCTCATCAAATGAGGTAATTGTCCTGAAAGTGTTAAGGGGTGAGAACGAAGCTATTTTTTATTTTAATGTCAAGGCTGAAAAGGAGTGAAAAACATTTGAAGCAGTACAAGAGGTGGGGGCAGCAATTGGGTGGTGGTGGGGGCGGGGAGGGAGACCCTGGGTCCTGGCAGCTAGAAGCAGAAAGAAAACACTGAGTGCTGAAAGAGGAGATGTTCGTGGAACTGGCACGTTGGAAACTGCTTTTGTGGCCTGTGTTAGAATTTTGCTAAGAGGCATTATTTCACGCATAATGTGTGTCTGTAGAAGTGGATATTATTGGTATGAATGATTAGTCTTATCTCTGTGATGATAAAATGTTTTACAAACCATTTTGAATGTGTTAGAGCTACCTTCAATGCCAGTATGAGCTGTGGGAGTAGGGAGCAAGGTAAACAGCATCTCTGAATTGATGCATATTGTAACTGCTGTGCCCGGTGTTTGACTCTCTTTGTAGGTGAGCACTCTTGGGGAGAGAGTGGTTCTGTATGTTCTGAATCGAATTGTTTATAGAAAACAGGAAATGGAGAGAAATGAGATCCCATTTCTGTGTCATAGCAGTACTGATTATGCTAAGATTCTGTGGAAGAAAGGAGAGGCCATTGGGTTTTATTCAGTTAAGCCTACAGGTGAGTGTTTAAAAGTTCTTTAAACTCTGTATTATGGAAACTTCCTTTTTAGACCCCCAATTGTATAAATATCCTTGTTAAATTAGTCTCTAGAGAGCAAGTTGAGGTGATTTTACTTACTATTTGTGGGGACTATTTTGTTTTCTGTAAAAGTGAGGATTGTTGGGAAAGTCTTTTAAAAAAGTTTAACAGAGAGGAAGTTTCCTCCACATATGTAGAAAGGTGGTTGTACAGTTGAGCCTCAAGTTTTTCTGTTATCCCTTCCGCTCCCTTCCTTCCCTTTATTTAAATGTTGTTTACTTTGATTCCACTGCTCTCACTATTGCTGCCTCCTTTTAAAACCCCAGTCCACCTGTGGTCCAAACGTGTATCCCTTTTCTGCTTAGCCCAGCTGATTCAGGCTGACATATTAAAGAGCAGGTTGGCTGGTTAGTAAGAAAAACAGAGTGCTTTAATATATATGGAAAATATAAACAGCTTTGAAATCGTTTAGCTTCTGAAGTTCGAATTTCTGATCTTAAGACCCAGCTGTACCCTACCCTTACAAGCGTAGTACAACTGCACGCTTACTGTGCCTGTTTTCTTCTTTCAGCCTCCTGAGAGTCACTGGAGCCAGAATAGGTTCTGGCTACCTTCACATTCTAACCTACTTACTCTGTGCACACCCTCTGCCCCGCCCCCACCTTACAACCACCAAATAAAAAAGCCTGCCTTGTTTTGCACCTTAACTGAAAGATCTTTCACAGAGGACACACATTGTTTTCCTTTCTTTTTTCCATTTCAAACCTTCCAAACTTAGCTCTTCTGGTCAGATTCATTCTAAAGATAATACGAAATTCACTGGATCACTCTTTTCACAAGATTTAAACTAATGTCGTTTGAAATGGTTTTACTTTGTAGTAAATACTTTGGATCTCTCTTAGTATGCTGTTTTATTTTTATGTAAATCTCAAATAAAACCAATGTTTTATGTAACTGCAAGAAAGATTTCATGATTCTATACGGGGAGAATCCTAATGCTTATTTAAATGGAAGCTTTCTGCTGTATTGTGTAAAAGGCAACATTCCTTTTGAAAAAATAATAAGTTTGGAGCTGTAGTGTGATTTCATTACTTTATGCTTTATTCTATTAATGGTAATTCCCATGGTAATTGAAGACTTGTTGCTTCTCAGATTGGTTCCAGGGAAATTTCCTACCTGAGACGTTTGAAACATGTATGAGTTCTTAATACCTTTTTATTTAGGGCTTGCTTTTGATGAGGCGCAATGGTTAAAAGCATAGCATTCCCCTTTATTATTTGTGATCAGTATTTGATTCTAGGAGTATGCTTCTCTTCATTTTATGTATATTTTGGGCTTCCTCCTCTCCTTTGGGACCAAGCCTCCATCTTTGCTTCTTCTGATCATTAGCTCCATTTTATATCCTCAGACTTCTAAGTGCTACTGTATCCACCACTTTGGGCACCTTTCAAACTTCATACTAGTTGCCTTACAGCCTTACTATTTATTTTAGTTCTTTACTACTTTAAACTCTGGCTCTTACCTAACAATGGAATTAGATGTGTTTATAGGGTTGTTGGAAACCCGGGTGACACAGTGGTTAAGTGCCACGGCTCCTAACCAAGAGGTCGGCAGTTCGAATCCACCAGGCGCTCCTTGGAAACTCTATGGTGCAGTTCTACTCTGTCCTATAGGGTTGCTATGAGTCGGAATTGACTCCATGGCAGTGGGTTTGGTTTGGTTTATAGGGTTGTTATAAGTTGGGATCAACTCTATAGCACACAACAAAAACTACATACTATCCTTTGAATAAGTAACCATTTAATTCTATCCAGAAATGCTTTTTCTACAAAGGAAACCCAAATAGAATAAAATATTTTGGAAAAAATGTCTAAAACAAGTACTAAAACATTTGGTTTAGGAGTATTTCTGATATCTATATCAATATGTCTATATACTAATAGCAAAATATTTTAAAGATATTTATTACGCAGATTTATAGCTGAATGAGACTTGTGAAATTATTTTTTATTAAATAGCAAACCAATATATGAGAATATTAATTGGGACATAAAAATAGCTTTGACATGTAAAAGAAGACTTTGTGAGGTCACATTCTTTTATAACCCATTGGTGAGTCTATTCCAATTCATGGTGACCCTATAGGACAGAGTAGAACTGCCCCATAGGATTTCCAAGGAGCAGCTGGTGGATTCGAACTCCTGACCTTTTGGTTAGCAGCTGAGCTAACTGGTTAACACTGTGCCACCTGAGCTCCAAATTCTGTTATGGTACAACGAAATTCAAGACACTATATAAATTCTTTTTTGCCTGAAATAAAGAGATTGCTGTCAAGAACTTAGTTTTTTTTTGTTGTTGCTTTGTTTTAGGCGGGTTTTTTGGGGAGGGGCTTAGGTAGATATTTTATTATAAACATATTTGTGCATTTTTAATTTTTTTCTACTCATTTTTTATTGTGCTTTAGGCGAAAGTTTACAGCTCAAGTTAATTTCTCATACAAAAATTTACACACATATTGTTACGTGACACTAGTTGCAATCCCTACAATGTGACTGCACACTCCCCCTTTCCACCCTGGGTTTCTTGTGTCCATGTAATCAGTTCCTGTCCCTTCCTGCCTTCTCAACCTGCCTCTGGACAGGAGCCGCCCATTTGGTCTCATGTATCTGATTGAACTAAGAAGCACATTCTTCATGAGTATTATTTTATGTTTTATAGTCCAGTCTAATCTTTGAAGAGTGGACTTTGGGAATAGTTTTAGTTCTGGGTTAACAGAGCATTCGGGGACCATGGCTTCAGGGATTCCTTCAGTCTCAGGCCATTAAGTCTGATTTTTTATGGGAATTTGAAGTCTGTACTCTGTTATTTTAATGTCTCATTATTTATCCTTTAAGGTAGTTTTTCATTATTTTTCCTTGTTATTTGTATGATCTTTTACACTTTCCAAAGACTCCAAAAATACCAAATGATTCGAAGTGGTCTCTATTAATGTTTATTTTGCAGTTAAAAGGGTGGCTTCGGGAAATAATTGCTTGGGTTTCAGAATTTATCTAGCTTACTGGTAAAATTAGTGTTTTCATGTCTTTGATCAGGAATTGTTTACTTCGTGTACTGATTCTGTTATCAAATATTTTGAAAAAGAACATGATACTGAGATTGAAGATATTTTTACTGTTTTGAAGTTATGGGTAATTCTTGAAAACTCTTGTTAATGTCTCCTCATGTTCTTAGTTACAGTGCGTGTTACAGTACACACGGTGGGCTTAGATCTGAGCTTAAATGCTAGGGAGAGATCACAGCAAGGAAAAGCAAAGTGATTCATAACGTAAACAACTACCACCACCACCCCACCAATCCAAGAAAGTGAAAGGATTCATAAGAAATTTGAAAATATACCTTATTAGTCCTCCATTCTCTTTCATTTACGTACCCCAAGAATTCGAGTTTGAACTTGAAAGAAATATTAATGAAATAATTGGAACAACTTATTCAACCAGTCCAGTTTATTATTTGAAACTCCACTGCTCTTCTGTCTCCTGTACAACTCCAAGGTTATCTTTAAAAAAACTAAGATATGATGTAATGCAAAGAAGATTTGAGTATTATCCCAGAAATTTTGGGTTTAATTATAGTATTGCCGCTAACTTGTAAGTTATTTAATGACTTCTCAGGTTTTACTATTCTTCTGTAAAATGAGGGGCTTGGACTTGACCAGATGATCACTGAACCAACTAGCTCTGAAGTTTTTGGGTTCTGCACTTGGAAGTTAGAGCATGAATGGGCTGAAATTCGTGGTCTCAGAACTGGCTTTAAATTAGAAAACTGGATTTAAAGAGGTGAAAGACCATTGTAGTAAAGGAAGTACCTGCAGTCTTGTCAAGAGAAGGGTCAATGGAGTAGATGAATATATAGATGGGTTTATCATCTAAACCTTAATGCATAACCATGGGGTATTATGCTGTGGTACTATAGGAACAAAAGATTACCTCTCACTAGGCAAAATTATGAAAGCAGTCTCAAAAATTCTTCAGCTATTCACTTATGTATTAGTATTTAGGGTCAAATGCTTTTTGTGGCTCGTTTCATTCTCAGTATGTTACACTCATTTTTTAAGGTTATCTATAGTTTCAAGTTGGGGGATTACCTTGCTGTTAACTCCGTATGCATATACTCGACGACTTCTAGATTCTCTTAATTTTAAAAAGAAATAAGATAGATATGTAATGTGTTGTCATGGTAACAGGTGCACGGTTTGTATCAAACTGGGGTGTATACAGTTTTTTGAATAGCATTCCTTTTGGTTAGCAGCTGAAAGCTTAGCCAGTGCGCACCAGGGCTCCATTTCTAAGGCTATGATGATTTAATTATAGTAGTTATATAACTGATGAGAAACAGCTGTTTTCATGTATTTCTCATGGTGTTCCATGCCTTTTGGCACTTAACTCACAATCTACTTGGATAATATTTCTTTTGTAGTTGTCATTATTGCTTATGGGATATGCCATACCTTCACAGGATGTGTGGCCATCAGTTCAGTCCCTTCTGGTTGTCAAGTTTGGTTTTCATTATACTTGTCGATCTTTTAGGCTTTCAGAAACAGATCATGCATAATAATAAAAAGCACCAGTTATTGAGTGCACTATGCCAGGCATCAATTGCGAAGTTACAGTTTATGTCTCTACTTTCCTATATTCCAGTTTTACAGTGACTTGTGATCTTAAAGCCAAGTTACGTTATACCCATCCACATGATCAAGGACATGCCCTCCTGTCCTCGCCCTTCTCAAGTTACTTGGTGAGAGGAATTCTTATCTTGGTAAATGGAATTATTGATACTATACTTCTTACCTTTCCAGTGATGCGATAGATTGACCAAGTTGATTGGACATATGGGAATAGAACACTCAGAGTGCTACCTCCTCAGGACTTAAATCGCTAAGCAATCTTTCATTTTTCGTATGTTTTAGGGCTGACAGTATGTCTTGCATTCTTTCAGTGGGACCAATTCCACTTTCTGCATGTCAACAGTAGATTTTAATATGTAGTTTTCTGAGTGATAGAAGAAGATTGCGATAGTATTATTGGAACAGTGGTTGACTAGTTCTCTCAGCGTCTTTCTGTGTTGACCCTTTTAGACTGCTTTGAATAAAGGTACAGTGTCATAGAGTCTACAGTGCCATAAAATCTCACCATCTTATATAGTTGTGAAATTTTCATAGCCCAAAGCACATGTTCTGTTTTCTTCACCTCTCAGTTTCCTGAGCCAGCTCAAGACAAAGTATGTATTGTCACTTAAACCCAGAACTCTTGGTTGATTCTATTTGTCCTAGGATAGGTTCTGATACGGGGGTCTCTTAAATATTAAGTCCATAGAATTTTTCTTAAAACTTGCAGGCTGAGGGAACAATCTTCTTACCAATCACAGAAGAGATTTGTCAACTTATGTGTGATGCGTGGTACTTGCCTAGGAATGTTAAATCGTTCTTATCAGTAATAATCTAGGCGGAAGTTTAGTAATCTTACTTTGAAGCTTTATTTTAAGCCATTTTTTAAAAATAAAAATAAGTGTATCAGGGTTTATGTATTGAAACTTTTATTGTATTTTATAATTCTAAATTCTTAGAAATCATTATCTCCACAATAATATAGCTACATGATCATACTTTCCATTTACTAAATAATAATTTCAGCAATAATAATACTTCAGGGCATATACATACATTGCCAGTATGGTGAGTGGTGCAATTTCCTGAATTTCTAGGTATTTCATATTATAACATCTTTGACTTTTTTGTTCATAAGTCAATGTACTCTTTTAGTCAAAATCTGTTCTTTTAGCCAGCCTTTTAAGTGTAATTTCAAATCATGTATGTATTACATCTTATAAGTATAATTCCATATTTTTTTTAAGTTTCCTCTTACAGTAGAAGTTGTGCCTCACGAATAATAAATAACTTAATTCAGAGTTATTTAGATCCAGTAAAAATTAAGTTAAGAAAAAGAATTTAAGAATTAAATTAGTTTCTGCGAGTAGAGGCCATTTCTTAGAAGTAGAAAAATCTATACCCTCGTTGTCTACATTTTTCCTCTTCTGAGGATTCAGAAGGGAAAGTAATATATCTTTCCTCCAAATATTGGTAGCAACATTTGAGTGGAAACTTAAAACATGTAAAATAGTTAAATACGTAAAAATAGACTCTAAGAAGTGAAGACCATTGCTATTATCTTTATAACTGCTGAATCTCAGAATTATTTGGCTTTATTTTCTCAAATATAAATATATTTGAAAACTATGCCTAGCATATAATTTTGCTGCCTTGACTCCTTTATTTAAAAGAATTTGTTACGTTTGATAGATAAGAATTTGCTAATTTTTCTTTATTACATAATCATTCAACCAGTTCTTTATCGTTGTGAAGCTTTCAGTCCTTAACCTTTGATTAGTAGAAATATATCACAGGAATATTTTGTACTCATTTTTTTTTTAATTCAGTTCTGAGGTTCAACAAATAGAACAGAATTATAATATTTCTTTTGTTCTTTAAATAAAACAATAAGCAGACTGTTCCTGGTAATTTACCTTAGAAAGGAAATGCCTGAGAATACGTTTTTCTTTTTTAGAGGTAAATATATTAGTTAACACTTTCCAGTCTTCAGAGTTTTACCTATTAAAATGAAATACTTTTCAATAAGAAAGACAGCCTTCCACCCCAAGAAAAAACATGACTATCTTTCCAAGTAAAGAATAATAAAACATTTCAGATCAAGTTCTATGATTTAAAAAAAATTCATCTGGACTAACTGAAAATTTTATCCTAATTATCTTTAAGAGGAAAATTTGTATAAGGATCCACCTACTGCTTTTAGAACCATTTCATTATAAAATATGAGCAAAGGAAGATGCAATATGTATGTGTAGTTACTCTGTGGCTTCATATCCTTTGCAGGTGCCCACAAGATTTTATTTAGACTGTTTTGAGGGACAAAGACTTTACCTGTCTCTGTTTAAATCCAGTACAAGTTTGTTTTATAGTTATCTTTTAGAGGACCTGTCTCTGTTTAAATCCAATACAAGTTTGTTTTATAGTTATCTTTTAGAGGATCATCTTAGTTCTCTGTTTATGTGAGGAGGGGAACCTCATTATTTCTTTCCTTTGCACCTAAAGTAGATAGCTTACTTTGTGAAATGTGGGCTGGGCAACAAATAGAGAACAGATAATATGTCTTAGGAAATTTACAACTCATTGCTGGTCTTAGATCTGCATGATCCCTTGTATTCACAGGAGATCACAGATACTAAACCCATAAATACCTTTGTGTTTTATGGCATAACATTAAGGATTTAAAGGAAAGCACTTGATGAAAGATAACTGAAAACTTTCATGGTTGCAAAATCAGATACTACAGCTTTTTTGTCTGGGAACTCTATATGTGACAAAATACTTATCTGGAAAAACAGCTTAGAAAAGGATGAAAGTTGCAGAGGGAGGTTTCTTAAGACAAAGATGAGAGTGGAAAAAAAGGCTTAAGAATTGTTTTAGATAAGGAGTTTTTGCAAAAATCGCTGTACGGAATATTACATATTTAGTTCATGCATGGCACCATTAAGTATTCATTCACCTTAGACACGAGCTTTGTATTCAGAATCTCCAATTTTTATTCATAACTGGGGATTGAGACACACACATCCTTTTGCAAAGGCTTCTCAGGGGTTTATAGTTAAAATTTAGATGGCATATGGAAGACTTAAATCGGCAGGCGTTTGTGGGGTGTGGCTACAGCTTGATGCTTTGGTTTAAGATGGTGGAGTGAAGCATGCATCAGCCTCCACTCCCACTGGCAACATCACCAAATTGTGATCAAAAAAGTTTTTAAAGCGTAAGTTCAAAATGGCAAAGTGAATAGGAGTGAAGGTAACAGCAACAAATTTTATAAGCTAGAAAATGGGTGGACATGTGGTAACTGAATTCTGAGCTGCCAATGGAGAAAGCAGAAAGCAACCAAATATATATATTGCAGAACCTTTAAAAGTTTCAGTTACTGCAACACTGGGTACTTCTGGAAGGTTAGGCTAAAAAGAGAAGGATTGATTGAAAGTCTTCTCCCTAACATAGTATAGCTGGACTATACCCCCAGCCTTGCCCTGGCAAAAAAGAAAAATACTCCTGGAGGGCACTCAAACACTTTGAGGTATGATGGCATAGTTTGTTCTAAGGGACTAAATTACCAGATCTACAACATCTGTATTTGCTTTTAATTAAAATCGATCCAGCTGAAAAAGTGCTTGCTAACAAAATGTTTCTTTCTATAGTCTTCCGTCTTCCACTTTTCAGAATGAAGATACACCTTTCATATATCCTTCATCTTACCATAGTGTACTAATCTGAAGTTGTAAAGACTTCCAGAAGTGCCACCAAAAACAGTGGGGGGGGGGGGATTCTGAATATTTTTAGATCCGTGGAGAAAGTGATTGAATTTAATGCAAGTCCCAGTGGTTTTTATTTCTTTCTGTAGTAGTGAAAGAGGATATAATTGAATTGTCAGGTGTCAGATTATTAAAAATAGTTTTCAATGATAGATCACTGCGTGATAACTCTAAGAGAAATCTCGGAATTGAGTAACATTGCTCTAACAACTTTTTATGATCCCTTTGACTTATTTATTTGGCCATATTCTTATGCATTTATAGCCATAAAATAAAAAAAATAAGAGTAGAATTAATGCTGAACTCTGTGTCATTCTAGTAGTAATATTCATTCCTGGATTCAAAACCAATAATAACCATAATAAAAAGGTAAATTCTGTCTATCTCATTACGACATGTTGCTTCATTAAAATTTTAATTTTTGCTTAATAATTGGTTTTCCAGATGTGTATTTGTTTTGATCCATTGTGTACTAATATTAATTATAATAATAATTCAAGATTTCTTCTGGATTGATACTTAGCATTTGGTTATAGGAGATTTAAAAAGTTATATACAGAAATATTTGCGGAGAAGAATTATTGGATACTCTATAAATAAAGTTTCAATCAAAAAAATGTTACATGAAGGTAATGCTCTGTAGAGTATAATGGAAATAGAAGTTCAAGGAGAAAAAGGAAAACCGTAAAATTTGAGTGTTACGGAATTGTTTAATAGTTCAAGAATATTCAGTGGATGATGACAGGTATCAAATAGCTATAGTTTTAAAGAGTTCATTTGATAACATTTGAAAGAGTGATGTAGTAGTTCTTCTTTTTCCTTAAGTCAGTACTGTTTATTTTTGCAAAGGGAAAAACTGGAACTTTACAGTGGGGAAATCTGGCAGACACCATGTTAACCAATGGATCGTGGTTAATATCACCTGTAATAAGACATCCTTGTACCCCTTGATACTGTTAAGGACACAACATCATTTCTGTGTATTTTTACCCAAAATACGTGACTTTTAGTTTAATCATAAGAAAACTAGACAAAGTCAAATTGAGGGTTATTTTACCAAATGTTGTTGTTAGATGCCGTTGAGTCAGGTCCAACTCGTAGCGACCCTGTGCACAACAGAACGAAACACTGCCCGATCCTGCGCCGTCATTACAGTCATTGTTATGCCTGAGCTCGTTGTTGCAGCCTCTGTGTCAATCCACCTCACTGAGAGTCTTCCTCTTTTCTGCTGACCCTGTGCTCTGCCGAGCATGATGTCCTTCTCCAGGGACTGATCCCTCCTGACAGCATGTCCAAAGTATGTAAGACATGGTCTTGCCCTCCATGCTTCTAAGGAGCATTCTGGTTGTACTTCTTCCAAGACAGACTTGTTCATTCTTTTGGCACTCCGTGGTATATTCAGTATTCTTCATCAACATTCAGATTACAAAATAATTTGCCATTAATGTCCAGAAGTGTCATATGAAAGAACAGATGGAGGGATGGTCAAAGATGAGAGGAGACTAAGGAGACATGAAACTAAATGCAGTCCAGGATCCTAGATTGGCTTCTGGAATAGGAAAAGGACATTAGCAGAAAAGGGATAATAGCGTTGCATCAGTGTTAATGTTCTGATTTTAATGATAGTACTTCGGCTATGTAAAATATTAATATTAGGTGAAGTTGGATGAAAGGTAAACTAGAACTCCTAGTAATATTTTTGCAACTTCTCTGTAAGTCCAAAATTATTTTTAAAGTAAATAGTTTTTAAAAAGTTGACAATATGCCGGAAATTACTTCCTTTTTATAATTGTTGAAACTTAAGATGAAAATTTGAAATGTTGTCAAAGATGTGTGAATACGTAGTATTTCAGAATTATTTTAAGGGTTACATAAGCAAAAACATTTTAAGGAGTTTGACTAGGCTAAGAAAGGGGGAAAAAATTTGAAAACATCAGTGTGATTGCTTCCCCTGGGAAATGACCCTGGCCAGATCATCCTGTTGTGAAGCTCACTGGTTGTAAGCCCTACCATGCACACAGAGCTTCTAAGTGGTTTTTGAATGTCTCATTTTTAACTATGAACGAACAGCCGTAATTCACTGGTATGAATGATGGAGATCAAAACAACAAGAACAACAAAATAAAAACAATTTGGAAGAGACATATGATGCAAAAAATGGTCCTTAATGTAAGAGTAATCATTGCATTCATGAAATGAGAACCCAAAAAACCCAAACCCCCCCCCCCCAAAAAAAATGAAATGAGAACAAGATTTATTAAAAGAATGCTCATAGGGCTCTTGGAAATTAAAAGGTAAGAGCAGAAATTGAAAATTCAATAGAAGGAAGGTAAAGTTGAGGAAATTGATCAGAAAGGAGAAGAAAAAAAAAATGATGCAAAATAGGAAAAACATAAAATTAGAGGAACAGTGTGAATAATAGATGTTTGTTCCAAAAAAAGAAAAGGAGAGAAAATGGAGAGAAGAAATCACCAATTGGAGTAACTCAAGAAAATTTCTCAGAATTGTGGAACATACATTTTCAGATTAAAAAGGCCGACTGGACATTATCATGATGGCTTAAAATAGACCTATACCAAGATACATTATTGTGAAAATTTCAAAACCTGTGGGATAAATGAGACTTTGTATGCCTCCAATGAGAAAGATTTACATAAAGGATCAAGAATCAGAATATTAGCTTTCTCAACAGCAAGAATGAAAGCTAGATGTAAAACAATGCGTTTAGGGTACTGAGGGAAAATGATTTCCAATGAATTCTATACCCAATCAGATTATCAATGAATTATGAGAGTAAAAGAAGGAAATTTTTAGATGGTCACACTCAAAATAATTTAACTTCTTGTGTACCTTTATTCTACTAAAACAAGAAGAATATTGAGGAAGCAGGAGCTAAACTTAAGAGAGAAAGGAGATCCTGAAATCATAGCTATACCACAGTTCTAGCACTGGTTAAAAATTCAGTTCCTTGGTCACACTGTGCTTTAAATGCTCAGTGGCCACATGTGACTAGCAGCTACCATATTGGACAGAATAGAGACAGAACATATCTGTCATTACAGAAAGTTCCATCATTTGGCTGATCTGGATTGCAGCAAATCGAAAAGCTCTGGAACACTGATTGAAGAACATGGAAATGATAGAATACTTGATGTGTTTGAATCCAGTTAAGATTTACACAGCTTTGGGAGAATTTGGGGGATAAATCAGCGATAAATAATACGTAATTAGTGATGAACCATTATTAAGGCAAATCAAAAAGCATTGCAGGAAAGGAAAAACAATGCTGGTATGGTATGTGACTCTTGTCAAAAGTATTTACATAGTCAATGCAAATATTGAAATTAATGTAAATACTGATGATCTAACTAAAATTACAAATTACTGTGTTGGAATAATGGGGCAATGTATAGGAACTGCCCTTATGGTGGCTGGGGTTGGAAAGTATGAATATATGTAGGAGATAAATTCACATCTTCCATTCTGGGAAGTCAGTTGACGGAAATGGAAAAATCAAGAAGTAAAAATCAGGAGGTAGTAAGTTATCAAGAGGAAGTAAATACCAAAAAATCAGTTAAAAGATTTTAGAGTGATTGTTTCTGGGAAAGGGAAAGTGTGGGGGGGGGGGCGGGGGGGCGTCAGGGAGGAGATCATGGGACTGCTTATTTTCTGACAAGCTGAATTCTAAACCATATACACATATAACTTTGATTAAAAACAAGTAAATTAAAAAAAAGGAACTAAGCCTGGAGTCTGATAATGTCTATCATAAAACTAGAGGCCCCTCCTGTGGCAGATAATGATGAAGGCCACCTGTTAAAGAGCTACAGTAACGAGAAAACTGTTAAAGAAAAAGCCTCATGCTTCAAAAAACCACTGGTTGATTCAGTGGAAGTTTTGTAACTTTTTGCCTTATGTTGTGAAATAATGAAATATGTACATTTGTGTAAATCAGATATCCCGTTTTAGTGTAAGCAAACTGAAAGAAAAAAAAACTGAAGACACTATTCATTAGCTTTGATTTTGAAAATCTACTATTTGGCTTTAACTGTGGTCTACCTTTGAAGACTCTTATTTTGGGGAAGCTGTATCAGAGAACCATTTTGAGAAAGCACAATCTTATCAACAACTACTGTAAGTCAGATTGTTGACACACTACTGAAGGGATCTGTGATCAATACTAGGGGATGTATTTTCGGTTTTATAATCTCCATTTGAAATCCAGTTTAGAATGGAAGCATTTTTTCCTTTTCGTTTACTAGTCAGTTTTCCTCATGACTGTCAGACATTTTTATTGTGAGCTGTATATGTGAATATCCTTACTTTTTTGGATGGATCACTCACTTCCTGGTTACTGAAGTTCAGATTTTGGCTCCTGTGCTTTAAAATTATTTTAAGGAATAACAAACACTGTGATATAAAATGATATAAATTGATAGTGTAGCTAAAGGAAACAGCTGAAGTTGATGTTGGAGAAAGATTGAGGTTATATTTTTAGGGACTTAAATATAACCTCAATCTTGGTCTGTCCAGGTGTATGTAATTCTTAGGAAAATGAGCAAAGGCATGCGGTAGTCCCATCCTGCGTGGTGCCTATCTGAAATGTGTCCTTGGAAAATGAGATTGCTACTTTGTTCAGGTGAAGGTCTAGCTATCTGAAAAGGCATATGCTTTCTAATAAGAGTTTTACTTATTGGAGTAGAGCTGAATCCATTCTCAGTGGAGACAAGAAGATGACTGGCCATGGATTCAGCCCTCACAGCACCAGAACTCTGGTGAATAAGACAAAAAACTATACCCAGTACAAAAAACTGTAGTCAGTAAAAAAACTAATTGTAATTCAGGTTGATAAGTAATGTATTGGAGCTATTAACAGTGATAGTCATTGAAGAGTGGCAGTTAATTTTGCGTGGAGGAAGGTGTCACTGAGGAAAAGCGTATTTTCTTAAATCATTTTTTATTGTAACTCTTCATGAAAGAAACGTGGGTTAAAGTCAAGCATTACGGTTGAAACAACATGGGCTTGCTATAGCTTGGTATCTATTCATCAGAGTAGTTGGATGTCTCTAGGAATTTTCTCTGGTATCAATAAAACAGGAAAACTGCAAAAACTCCACTTTAAATCCAAGCAATAGAAGAAAAAATGTGCTGAATGACAATGCTATAATATTATGTCATTGTTATTTATGCTTCTGGTTTAGCTGTGGGAATTCTTTTTTTTTTTTTTGATGTACTTTAGTTGAAGGTTTATAGAGCAAACTAGTTGCTCATTAAACAATACACGTAATGTTTTGTGACATTGGTAGTTAACCTTAAAACATGTCAACACTCTCCCTTCCTTGACCTTGAGTTCCCCATTACCAGCTTTCCTATCTCCTTCTAACTTCCTGTCCTTGCCCCTGGGCTGATTTGCCCCTTTAGTCTCATGTCCTTTTATGGGCCTGTCTAATCTTTGGCTGAAGGGTGAACCTAAGGAGTGACTTCATTACTGAGCTAGAAGGGTGCCTGGGGGCCATACTCTCAGTTGGAGTTTGTCCAGTCTTTGTTAGACCGGTGAGTCTGGTCTTTTTTTTTTTTTTTTTTCTGGTAAGTTAGAATTTTGTTCTACATTTTTGTCCAGCTCTGTCCTGGATCCTCTATTGTGATCGCTGTCAGAGCAGTCGATGGTGGTAGCCAGGCACCATCTAGCTGTGCTGGACTCAGTTTGGTGGAGGCAGTGGTAGTTGTGGTCCATTAGGCCTTTGGACTGATCTTTCCCTTGTGTCTTTGGTTTTCTTCATTCTTCCTTGGTCCAGATGGGGTGAGACCAGTGGAGTATCATATAAATAGACATACAAGTTTCTAAGACCAGACACTCTTCACCAAAGTTGAATGTAGAACCCAAAAACCAAACCAAACCCACTGCTGTCAAGTCGATTACAACTCACAGTGAACCCTATAAGACAGAGTAGAACTGCCCCATAGAATTTCCAAGCAGTGCCTGGCAGATTTGAACTGCCAACCTGTTGGTTAGCAGCCATAGCACTTAACCAGTACACCCACCAGGGTTTCCTGAATGTAGAACATTTTCTTTGTAAACTATGTTAAGCCAGTTGAGCTAAGTGTTTCCTGAGACCATGGTCCCCACAGCCCTCAACCCAGTAATTTGGTCCCTCTGGGAGTTTGGATGTATCTGTGGAGCGTCTGTGATCTTGCCTTGGACAATTTGTCTTGGCTTTGCCAGTATTGTGTACTTAACTGTCTTACAGTTCACAAAAATTATCACTTCTCTATTGTCTATTTAGTGTTTTTCCCTTCCACCTCTTCCCTGTCTCATAACCATCGAAGATTGTTTCTATTTGTGTGTAAAGCTTTTCATGAGTTTTTACAGTAGTGATACTGTTTGTCCTTTTGTGATTGTCTTATTTCACTCAGCATAATGTTCTTCATATTCATCCATGCTGTGAGATGCGTCGTAGATTCATCATTGTTCATTATCATTGTATAGGCGTAGTAGTCCATTGTATGTACCAAAGTTTCTTTATTCATTCATTTGTTGATAAGTACCTAGGTTGTTTCCATCTTTTTACTATTGTGAATAATGCTGCATTGAACATGGGTATGCATATGTCTGTTCATGTAACGGCTCTTATCTAGGATGTATTCCTCAGAAATTGCTGGATCATTTGGTATTTCTAATTCTAGCTTTTTAAGGAAGTGCCATATTGTTTTCCAAAAATGATTGTACCGTTTTGAATTCCCACCAGCAGTGCATAAGAGTTCCAGTTTCCCTGAAGCCTCTCCAACATTTGTTATTTTCTGTTTTTTTGATTCCTGCCAGTAATGCCCGGGTGAGACGATATCTCATGGTGGTTTTGATTTGCATTTCTCTAATGGCTAGCTATCTTGAGCATTTCCTCATGTACCTGTGGGCTGCCTGAATGTCTTTTTTGGTGAGGTGTCTGTTCATATCCTTTGCCCGTTTTTTAATTGGATTATTTGCGGAGGTGTTGGATTTTCCTGTAGATTTTAGAAGTTAGACCTTTGTCAGATTTGTCAAAGTCAAAAATTTTTTTCCAGTATGTGAGTTCTCTTTTTACTCTTTTGGTGCAGTCTTTTGATGAGCATAAGTGTTTAATTTTTAGAAGATCCCAGTTATCTAGCTTATCTTCTGGTGTTTGTGTGTTGTTGGTTATGGTTTGTATCCTGTTAATGCCGTGTATTAGGGCCTCTAGAGTTGATTCTGTTTTTTCTTCTATGATCTTTGTGGCTTTTGGTTTTTTATTTAGGTCTTTTATCCATTTTGAATTAGTTTTTGTGTATGGTGTGAGGTATGGGTCCTGTTTCATTGAGAAAGTATACTTAAAATTTGCTTTGAAGAGTAAGTAGGACTTCAGTAGGCAGAGGGGAAGGGAAGGAATATTCTTAGTACCTATAGGAATAGATGGAATATAATATATGAAGGAAGGTAATAAAGTTATGAAAGTTCAGAGTTTATTTGGGTCTCCACCCTGAATAGGTTCATGGGATTAAAGGATAGGGGTTGTTGGGTGGGAAGAGGTGATGATAAAGGTCCTGTTGTGAAGAGTTTTAAATATATTAAGAAGTTTGAAATTTTATTATATAGGCAAGGAAGCTATCAAATAATTTTATGTAGGGATGACATGATTAAATATTTTAGGAAGATCATTTTTGCAGCACTTGGATGATGGGTTGGAAAGTGATAGACTGGAGTCAGGGAAGTCAACTAAAAGGGTTGTTTAGTAGTCCAGGTGAAAGAACTAAAGCTAGGTAAGTTGCAGATTTGGGGTGGACAGAGTGCAGTGGCCATATTGCCTGGGACTCTGTTGCCTCATGAGAATTCTGGCTTTGTGCTAGGTATTGGTGGGAAACCTTTAAGATTGAGAATACAAAAGGAAGAGTAGACTTAGTAACAATGAGTTCAGTTTTTGCACGTGTAGAGTTCAGTGTTCCTATGGGACATATAAATAGAGATACATAGAAACCTAAGTCTGAAACATATGGGATATGGATATTTATGTGGACTCTAGAAGTCAACATAATTTAAAAGTGTGGACGAGATTAGTCAGAAGTATTGTACAGAGTGCGTATGTGGAGGTATTTATGAATGTTGGTATAAGAATGTAAGTTCCTGAAAACAGCCTGAAGTTACCAAAACAAAAAAAAAAAACTGGAGGAAGTATGTGAACCAACAAAAGTTACTATCTTATGAGATGTGATTACTGATTTCCTGACAGTTAAAAGTGAAATGTCAAGTCTCCTGGGAGATAAGAGGCTGCTAGCTGTCCACCAAAAATTTGCGTGACTTCTTCTGTATTGTAGTCATTGACCAGCAGCTTCCTAGTCAGAGATTTATTTCCCACTTTCAAAACTAGATGGAGTTATAAGACACTTTGTCCCAAAAGAATGGAAGATATGATATGTGTGTCTTCAGGTCAAGGTGGTTAATACCTTTTTTTTTTTTTTAATTTACCTTTTTTTAACACTCATCTGTCTGCTAAATGTAAAGGACTCTGAAGAACTATGGGATAAAGAACCCAAAAGATAGAAGGAACCTGGGTTCCAGTGGTAGTCTGTTACTTTGGTGGCCCCTGATGAACCATGCTTGCCAGTATTTGTGTCCTCGGGTAGAACCTGAACCTGGTGCCCTTGAGTCAATTCCGACTCATAGTGACCTGATAGGACAAAGTAGAACTACCCCATAGAGTTTCCAGGGAGTGGCAGGTGGATTTGAACTGCCGATGTTCTTGGGTAGCCCACTTAAATTTCAGCCAGCACGATGACACTCTTCTAAGCCTTAGAAACACCTGGCAGTTTCCAGTGTTGCACTCTTGGAAGCCAGTCACCATGAAGAAATACAGCTATCCCAAGACTTCCATACTGTGAGGAGGACCAAGCAACCACATTGAATCTAACTGAGACTCCCTGCAGACAAGCCCAGTTTTGTTCTTAGTTACTTACTAGTATAAACTACGATCAGGAAATCAAAAGATGCGTTGCATTGGGCAAATCTGCTGCAAAGACCTCTTTAAAGTGTTGAAAAGCAAAGATGTCACCTTGAAGACTAAGGTGCGCCTGACCCAAGCCATGGTGTTTTCCATCGCCTCAAATGCATACTAAAGCTGGACAATGAATAAGGAAGACCGAAGAAGAAATGACACCTTTGAATTATGGTGTTGGTGGAGATACTGAGTACACCCTGGACTGCCAAAAGAATGAACAAATCTGTCTTGGAAGAGGTACAACCAGAATATTCCTTAGAAGCAAAGATGGTGAGACTATGTCTCATGTACTTTGGACATGTTATCAGAAGGGGTCAGTCCCTGGAGAAGGACATCATGCTTGGTAAAGTAGAAGGTCAGTGAAAAAGAGGAAGACTCTCAATGAGATTGATAGACACAGTGGCTGCAACAATGGGCTTAAGCATAACAATTGTGAGGATGGCACAGGACTGGGCAGCGTTTTGTTCTGTTGTACATAGGGTTGTTATGAGTCAGAACTAACTCAATGGCACCTACCAACGTAAAAACGAACTGCTTATAGGGGTATGGGGGTGATGGCAGGGAGACAGTTGGGCGGCTGTTACAGAGAGATGAGGTGGTGAGAAATGATGGTGGCTTGGACAAGGTGGTGGGGGTAGAGGTGGTGAGAAGTCAAATTTGAGATAAGTTTAAACGTTATTGCTGCAGGATTTCTGATTCATTGTATACAGGGTATGTAGGAAAAAGAGTAAGGAGGAATTCAAGGTTTTTTGCCTTGAGCAACTTGACGAATGGTGGTGCCATTTATTGAAAAATACGTTTCAGTAGAAGTAGGTTTTGGGGATATCTATGCAAAATATGATTATAAATGGATTATTGGAGTCTCATGTGTAGGTTACTATTTTGTTTACATTTTAAAACAGCTTTATGGAGGTGTTATTTACATAATACACAATTTAAACATTTAAAGTATATGATTCAGTGAATTTGAGTACATTTGCAAGTTGTACAACTATTACCACAGCCAATTTTAGAACTTTTTAATCACCCCAAAAAGAAACCTTCTACCCATTAGCATTCACTCCCCATTTCCTCCCAAATTTACCTGCCCCTAGACTACCACTCACTGTTCCACTTTCTGTCTCTGTAGATGTGCTTATTCTGGACATTTTCAATAAATGGAATCATATAATATGTGGTCTTTTTTAACTGGCTTCTTTCACTTAACAATGTTTTTAAGGTTCACCCATGTTATAGAACAAATCAGTACTTAATACATTTTTATGGCTAAATAATATATGAATATATCACATTTTGTATATCCATCAGTCGAACTTTTGGGTTGGTTCTACTTTTTTTGGCTATTGTGAATGATAACCGCTTATGAACATTTGTGTACAAATTTTTGTGTAGACATGTGTTCTTTTTTCTCTCATGTACATAACTAGAAGCGTAATTGCTGAGTCGTATGGTAACTCTGTGTTTAAACTTTTGAGGAACTGCCAGACTGTTTTCCGAAGCAGCAGTGTATGAGAGGCTCAATTTCTGTAGATCCGCTCCAGCACTTATTCTCTTTTTTTTTTTTTTTTTAATTCTAGTCACTTAGTGGGTGTAAAGCTGTATCTCATTGTGGTTTTAATTTGAATTTTGTTAATGACTAATGTGATCGAGCATCTTTTCATCTGCTTATTGGCCATTTGTATATTTTCTTTGTTTTTTAATTGGGTGGTATTTTTTGTTTTTATTTAAAAAAATTTTTTTCAGCTTTTATTGTGGTATGACTGACATACAAAAAAGCTGCACATATTTGAAGATTACAATTTGATGTGTTTTGGCATATGTATACACCTATAACAGCATCACCACAATCAAAATAATGAACATATCTGCTGTCCCCAAGAGTTTTCTTCTGTCCCTTTGTATTTTATCCTCCCCACCCTTCCGTGTTCCCAAACACTTACCTTCTTGTCTATAACTATGGATTAGCTTACATTTTCTAGAATTTTATGTGGATACATAAATGCAGCATGTACTCTTCTTTTTTTGGTGGGACGGTGGTGGTTCTGAATTCTTTCAGTGTAATTATTTTTAGATTTATCCATCCTATTATAATTCACATACCACAAAATTCACCCTTTTAAGGGCTTCAGTTGAGTGGGTTTTTTTTTTTTCGGGGGGGGGGGTACATTCACAAAGTTGAGCAACCATCACCAGTATCTAATTCCAGAAGATTTTCATCACCTGAAAAAGAATCCTAATACTTCCTTAACAGTCACTCCCCAATTCACTTACTTACCCAGGTCCTTGAAACCACTAATCTGCTTTCTCTCTGGGTTGTCTTTTTATTATGGAGTTATAATATGTCTTTATCTATTCTGGATACATTTCTATTATTGGAAATATGATTTTGAAAAATTTTCTCCCATTTTGTGGATTGTCTTTTTTTTTTTTATGGTGTCCTTTGAAGCACGAAAGTTTTTAATTTTGATTAAGTACAGTTTATGTACTTTCTCTTTTGTTGCTTACATTTTTGGTGTTGTATCTAAGAAGGCTTTGCCTAACCCAAGGTGACAAAGATTTATTCCTGTGTTTTTTCTAAGAGTTTTGTAGTGTTAGCTATTATCTGTGATAATAGAAATCACTGATAATAGAAATTGCAAACTGCTACATGGCTGCCTTGTAAACATTCTATTATCCATTTGGAGTTGTTATTGCTGTTGGTAGGTGCTGTTGAATCCATTCCTACTCATAGCGACCCCTTGTACAACAGAATAAAACACTGCCCGGTCCTGCGCCATCCTCAGAATCATTGTTATGCTTGAGCACATTGTTACAGCCACTGTGTCAATCCATCTCTTTGAGGGTCTTCCTCTTTTTCGCTGACCCTCTACTCTACCGAGCATAATGTCCTTCTCCAGGGACTGACCGCTCCTGATATGTGTCCAAAGTATGTAAGACGTAGTCTTGCCATCCTTGCTTCTAAGGAGCATTTTGGTTGCACTTCTTCAAAGATATATTTGTTCATTCTTTTGGCAGTCCATGGTATACCCAGTGTTCTTTTCCAACACCACAATTCAAAGGGGTCAATTCTTCGGTCTTCCTTATTCATTGTCCAGCTTTCACATGCATATTAGGTGATGGGAAACACCATGGCTTGGGTCAGGTGAATCTTAGTCTTCAAGGTGACGTCTTTGTTTTTCAACACTTTAAAGAGGTCTTTTGCAGCAGATTTGCCCAGTGCAGTGCATCTTTTGATTTATTGGCTGCTGGTTCCATGGGTGTTGATTGTGGATGCAAGTAAAATGAAATCCATGACAACTTCAATCTTTTCTCCGTTTATCATGATGTTATTTATTGGTCCAGTTGTGATGATTTTTGTTTTCTTCATGTTGCATTATAATCCATACTGAAGGCCATGGTCTTTGATCTTCGTCAGTAAGTGCTTCAAGTCCTCTTCACTTTCAGCAAGCTAGGTTGTGCCATCTGCTTAATGCAGGTTGTTAATGAGTCTTCCTTCAATCTTTGATGCCCCGTTCTTCTTCATAGAGTCCAGTTTCTTGGATTATTTGTTCAGCATACAGATTGAATTGGTATGGTGAAAGGATACAACCCTGATGCACACTTTTCCTGACTTGAAACAATGCAGTATCCCATTGTTCTGTCTGATCAGCCGCCTCTTGATCTGTGTACAGGTTCCTTATGAGCACAATGAAGTGTTCTGGAATTCCCATTCTTCACAGTGTTATCCATAGCTTGTTAGATCCACACAGCCGAATGCCTTTGCATAGTCAATAAAATACAGGTAGACATCCTTCTGGTATTCTCTGCTTTCAGATGGGATCCATCTGATGTCAGCAATGATATCCCTGCTTCCACGTCCTCTTCTGAATCTGGCTTGAATTTTTGGCAGTTCCCTGTTGATATACTGCTGCAGCCACTTTTCAATGATCTTGAGCAAAATTTTACGTATGTGTGATATTAATGATGTTGTTCAATAATTTCCACATTTGTTTGAATCATTTTTCTTGGGAATAGGGATAAATATAGATCTCTTCCAGTAAGTTGGCCAGGTAGCTGTCTTCTAGATTTCTTGGCATAAACAAGTGAGCACTTCAGCACTGCATCTGTTTGTTGAAACATCTCAATTGATATGTCGGTTTCTGGAGCCCTGTTTTTTACCAGTGCCTTCAGCGCAGCTTGGACTTCTTCCTTCAGTACCATTGGTTCCTGATCATATGCTACCTCCTGAAATGGTTGAATGTCGACCTGTTGTTTATGGTATAGTGACTTTGTATTCCTTTCATGTTTTTTTGATGCTTCCTATGTTGTTGAATATTTTCCACATAGAATACTTCAGTATTGGAACTCAAGGCTTGCATTTTTTCTTCAGTTCTTCCAGCTTGAGAAATGCAGAGTGTGTTCTTCCCTTTTGGTTTTCTATCTCCAGCTCTTGGTGCATGTCATTATAATACTTTGTCTTCTGGGGCTGCCCTTTGAAATCTTCTGTTCTGCTATTTGACTTAATCATTTCTTCCTTTCGCTTTAGCTACTGTACGTTCAAGAGCAAGTTTCAGAGTCTCTTCTGACATCCATTGTGATCTTTTCTTTCTTGTGTTTCTAATGACCTCTTGCTTTCTTCATGTATGGTGTCTTTCCACAATTCATCAGGTATTTGGTTATTGGTGTTCAATGAGTCAAATCTCTTCTTGAGATGGTCTCTAAATTCAGATGGGATATACTCGAGGTTGTGTTTTGGCTCTCGTGTACTTATTCTAATTTTCTTCATTTTCAGCTTGAACTTTCATCAGAGCAGTTGATGGTTTGTTCCACGGTGGGCCCCTGGTCTTGTTCTGAATTCTTCCTACTGATGATATCGAGCTTTTCCATCTTGCCTTCCCACAGATGTAGTCAGTTTGGTTCCCGTGTATTCCATCTGGCAAAGTCCATGTGTATAGCTGCCTTTTATGTTGGTGAAAACAGGTATTTGCAATGAAGAAGCCATTGGTCTTGCAAAATTCTGTCATGCAATCTCCGGTATCGTTTCTGTCACCAAGGCCATATTTTCCAACTACCGATTCTTCTTGTTTCCAACTTTCGCATTCCAAACACCAGTAATTATCAATGCACCCGGATTGCATGTTTGATCAATTTCAGATTGCAGACGTTGGTAAAAATCTTCAACTTCTTCATCTTTAGCCTTAGTGGTTGGTGCGTAACTTCAAGTAATAGTCATATTAACTGGTCTTCCTTGTAGGCATGTGGATATTACCCTGTCACTGACAGTGTTGTACTTCAGGATAGATTTTGAAATGTTCTTTTTGACAATGAATGCAACACCATTCCTCTTCAAGTTGTCATTGCTGGCATCGTAGACCATATGATTGTCCAATTCAAAATGGCCAGTACTAGTAGTTGACCATTAAAGCCTAAGATCGATGTTTTATGCATTCCATTTCATTTTTGACGACTTCCAATTGTCCTAAATTCATAGTTTGTACATTCTATGTTCTAATTATTCATGGACGTTTACAGCTGTTTCTTCTTTTTTTTTTTTATAATAACTTTTATTAAGCTTCAAGTGAACGTTTACAAATCCAATCAGTCTGTCACATATAAGTTTACATACATCTCACTCCCTACTCCCACTTACTCTCCCCGTCTTGAGTCAGCCCTTTCAGTCTCTCCTTTCTTGACAATTTTGCCGGCTTCCCTCTCTCTCTATCCTCCCATCCCCCCTCCAGGCAAGAGTTGCCAACACAATCTCAAGTGTCCACCTGATATAATTAGCTCACTCTTCATCAGCATCTCTCTCCCACCCGCTGACCAGTCCCTTTCATTTCTGATGAGTTGTCTTCGGGGATGGTTCCTGTCCTGTGTCAACAGAAGGTCTGGGGAGCATGGCCGCCAGGATTCCTCCAGTCTCAGTCAGACCATTAAGTTTGGTCTTCTTATGAGAATTTGGGGTCTGCATCCCACTGATCTCCTGCTCCCTCAGGGGTCCTCTGCTGAGCTCCCTGTCTGGGCAGACATCGATTGTGGCCGGGCACCAACTAGTTCTTCTGGTCTCAGGATGATGTAGGTCTCTGGTTCATGTGGCCCTTTCTGTCTCTTGGGCTCTTAGTTGTCATGTGGGCTTGGTGTTCTTCATTTTCCTTTGCTCCAGGTGGGTTGAGACCAATTGCTGCATCTTAGATGGCTGCTTGTTAGCATTTAAGACCCCAGACGCCACATTTCAAAGTGGGATGCAGAATGATTTCATAATAGAATTATTTTGCCAATTGACTTAGAAGTCCCCGCAAACCATGTTCCCCAGACCCCCGCGCTTGCTCCGCTGACCTTTGAAGCATTCATTTTATCCCGGAAACTTCTTTGCTTTTGGTCCAGTCCAATTGAGCTGACCTTCCATGTATTGAGTGTTGTCTTTCCCTTCACCTAAAGCAGTTCTTATCTACTGATTAATCAATAAAAAACCCTCTCCCACCCTCCCTCCCTCCCCCCTTCGTAACCACAAAAGTATGTGTTCTTCTCAGGTTTACTATTTCTCAAGATCTTATAATAGTGGTCTTATACAATATTTGTCCTTTTGCCTCTGACTAATTTCGCTCAGCATAATGCCTTCCAGGTTCCTCCATGTTATGAAATGTTTCAGAGATTCGTCACTGTTCTTTATTGATGCGTAGTATTCCATTGTGTGAATATACCACAATTTATTTACCCATTCATCCGTTGATGGACACCTTGGTTGCTTCCAGCTTTTTGCTATTGTAAACAGAGCTGCAATAAACATGGGTGTGCATATATCTGTTTGTATGAAGGCTCTTGTATCTCTAGGGTATATTCCTAGGAGTGGGATTTCTGGGTTGTATGGTAGTTCTATTTCTAACTGTTTAAGATAACGCCAGATAGATTTCCAAAGTGGTTGTACCATTTTACATTCCCACCAGCAGTGTATGAGAGTTCCAATCTCTCCGCAGCCTCTCCAACATTTATTATTTTGTGTTTTTTGGATTAATGCCAGCCTTGCTGGTGTGAGATGGAATCTCATCGTAGTTTTAATTTGCATTTCTCTAATGGCTAATGATCGAGAGCATTTTCTCATGTATCTGTTGGCTGCCTGAATATCTTCTTTAGAGAAATGTGTGTTCATATCCTTTGCCCACTTCTTGATTGGGTTGTTTGTCTTTTTGTGGTTGAGTTTTGCCAGAATCATGTAGATTTTAGAGATCAGGCGCTGGTCGGAGATGTCATAGCTGAAAATTCTTTCCCAATCTGTAGGTGGTCTTTTTACTCTTTTGGTGAAGTCTTTAGATGAGCATAGGTGTTTGATTTTTAGGAGCTCCCAGTTATCGGGTTTCTCTTCATCATTTTTGGTAATGTTTTGTATTCTGTTTATACCTTGTATTAGGGCTCCTAGGGTTGTCCCAATTTTTTCTTCCATGATCTTTATCGTTTTAGTCTTTATGTTTAGGTCTTTGATCCACTTGGAGTTAGTTTTTGTGCATGGTGTGAGGTATGGGTCCTGTTTCATTTTTTTGCAAATGGATATCCAGTTATGCCAGCACCATTTGTTAAAAAGGCTATCTTTTCCCCAGTTAATTGACACTGGTCCTTTGTCAAATATCAGCTGCTCATACGTGGATGGATCTATGTCTGGGTTCTCAATTCTGTTCCATTGGTCTATGTGTCTGTTGTTGTACCAATACCAGGCTGTTTTGACTACTGTGGCTGTATAATAGGTTCTGAAGTCAGGTAAGGTGAGGCCTCCCACTTTCTTCTTCTTTTTCAGTAGTGCTTTGCTTATCCGGGGCTTCTTTCCGTTCCATATGAAATTGGTGATTTGTTTCTCTATCCCCTTAAAATATGACATTGGAATTTGGATCGGAAGTGCGTTAAATGTATAGATGGCTTTTGGTAGGATAGACATTTTTACTATGTTAAGTCTTCCTATCCATGAGCAAGGTATGTTTTTCCACTTAAGTATGTCCTTTTGAATTCCTTGTAGTAGAGCTTTGTAGTTTTCTTTGTATAGGTCTTTTACATCCTTGGTAAGATTTATTCCTAAGTATCTTATCTTCTTGGGGGCTATTGTGAATGGTATTGATTTGGTAATTTCCTCTTCGGTGTTCTTTTTGTTGATGTAGAGGAATCCAAGTGATTTTTGTATGTTTATTTTATAACCTGAGACTCTGCCAAACTCTTCTATTAGTTTCAGTAGTTTTCTGGAGGATTCCTTAGGGTTTTCTGTGTATATAATCATGTCATCTGCAAATAGTGATAACTTTACTTCTTCCTTGCCAATCCGGATACCTTTTACTTCTTTGTCTAGCCTGATTGCCCTGGCTAAGACTTCCAACACGATGTTGAATAAGAGCGGTGATAAAGGGCATCCTTGTCTGGTTCCCGTTCTCAAGGGAAATGCTTTCAGGTTCTCTCCATTTAGAGTGATATTGGCTGTTGGCTTTGCATAGATGCCCTTTATTATGTTGAGGAATTTTCCTTCAATTCCTATTTTGGTGAGAGTTTTTATCATGAATGGGTGTTGGACTTTGTCAAATGCCTTTTCTGCATCAATTGATAAGATCATGTGGTTTTTGTCTTTTGATTTATTTATGTGATGGATTACATTAATGGTTTTTCTGATATTAAACCAGCCTTGCATACCTGGTATAAATCCCACTTGATCAGGGTGAATTATTTTTTTGATGTGTCATTGGATTCTATTGGCTAGAATTTTGTTGAGGATTTTTGCATCAATGTTCATGAGGGATATAGGTCTATAATTTTCTTTTTTTGTAATGTCTTTACCTGGTTTTGGTATCAGGGAGATGGTGGCTTCATAGAATGAGTTGGGTAGTATTCCGTCATTTTCTATGCTTTGGAATACCTTTAGTAGTAGTGGTGTTAACTCTTCTCTGAAAATTTGGTAGAACTCTGCAGTGAAGCCGTCCGGGCCAGGACTTTTTTTTGTTGGGAGTTTTTTGATTACCTTTTCAATCTCTTTTTTTGTTATGGGTCTATTTAGTTGTTCTACTTCTGAATGTGTTAGTTTAGGTAGGTAGTGTTTTTCCAGGAATTCATCCATTTCTTCTAGGTTTTCAAATTTGTTAGAGTACAATTTTTCATAATAATCTGAAATGATTCTTTTAATTTCATTTGGTTCTGTTGTGATGTGGTCCTTCTCATTTCTTATTCGGGTTATTTGTTTCCTTTCCTGTATTTCTTTAGTCAGTCTAGCCAATGGTTTATCAATTTTGTTAATTTTTTCAAAGAACCAGCTTTTGGCTTTGTTAATTCTTTCAATTGTTTTTCTGTTCTCTAATTCATTTAGTTCAGCTCTAATTTTTATTATTTGTTTTCTTCTGGTGCCTGATGGATTCTTTTGTTGCTCACTTTCTATTTGTTCAAGTTGTAGGGACAGTTCTCTGATTTTGGCTCTTTCTTCTTTTTGTATGTGTGCATTTATTGCTATAAATTGGCCTCTGAGCACTGCTTTTGCTGTGTCCCAGAGGTTTTGATAGGAAGTATTTTCATTCTCGTTGCTTTCTATGAATTTCCTTATTCCCTCCTTGATGTCTTCTATAACCCAGTCTTTTTTCAGGAGGGTATTGTTCATTTTCCAAGTATTTGATTTCTTTTCCCTCGTTTTTCTGTTATTGATCTCTAGTTTTATTGCCTTGTGGTCTGAGAAGATGCTTTGTAATATTTCGATGTTTTGGACTCTGCAAAGGTTTGTTTTATGACCTAATATGTGGTCTATTCTAGAGAATGTTCCATGTGCGCTGGAAAAAAAAGTATATTTTGCAGCAGCTGGGTGGAGAGTTCTGTATAAGTCAATGAGGTGAAGTTGGTTGATTGTTGTAATTAGATCTTCCGTGTCTCTGTTGAGCTTCTTACTGGATGTCCTGTCCTTCTCCGAAAGTGGTGTGTTGAAGTCTCCTACTATAATTGTGGAGGTATCTATCTTGCTTTTCAGTTCTGTTAAAATTTGATTTATGTATCTTGCAGCCCTGTCATTGGGTGCGTAAATATTTAATATGGTTATGTCTTCCTGATCAATTGTCCCTTTTATCATTATATAGTGTCCTTCTTTATCCTTTGTGGTGGATTTAAGTCTAAAGTCTATTTTGTCAGAAATTAATATTGCTACTCCTCTTCTTTTTTGCTTATTGTTTGCTTGATATACTTTTTTCCATCCTTTGAGTTTTAGTTTGTTTGTGTCTCTAAGTCTAAGGTGTGTCTCTTGTAGGCAGCATATAGATGGATCGTGTTTCTTTATCCAGTCTGTGACTCTCTGTCTCTTTATTGGTGCATTTAGTCCATTTACATTCAGGGTAATTATAGATAAATAAGTTTTTAGTGCTGTCATTTTGATGCCTTTTTATGTGTGTTGTTGACAATTTCATTTTTCCACATACTTTTTTGTGCTGAGGCGTTTTTCTTAGTAAATTGTGAGATCCTCATTTTCATAGTGTTTGACTTTATGTTAGTTGAGTCGTTACGTTTTTCTTGGCTTTTATCTTGAGTTATAGAGTTGTTATACCTTTTTGTGGTTACCTCATTATATACCCCTATTTTACTAAGTGAAAACCTAACTTGTATTTTCCTATATCGCCTTGTATCACTCTCCATATGGCAGTTCAATGCCTCCTGTATTTAGTCCCTCTTTTTGATTATTGTGATCTTTTACCTATTGACTTCCATGATTCCCTGTTATGTGTATTTTTTTTTTTTAATTAATCTTAATTTGTTTGTTTTTGTGATTTCCCTATTTGAGTTGATATCAGGACGTTCTGTTTTGTGACCTTGTGTTGTGCTGATATCTGATATTATTGGTTCTGTGACCAAACAATATCCTTTAGTATTTCTTGTAGCTTTGGTTTGGTTTTTGCAAATTCTCTAAACTTGTGTTTGTCTGTAAATATCTTAATTTCGCCTTCATATTTCAGAGAGAGTTTTGCTGGATATATGATCCTTGGTTGGCAGTTTTTCTCCTTCAGTGTTCTGTATATGTCGTCCCATTCCCTTCTTGCCTGCATGGTTTCTGCTGAGTAGTCAGAACATATTCTTATTGATTCTCCCTTGAAGGAAACCTTTCTTTTCTCCCTGGCTGCTTTTAAAATTTTCTGTTTATCTTTGGTTTTGGTGAGTTTGATGATAATATGTCTTGGTGTTTTTCTTTTTGTATCAATCTTAAATGGGGTTCGATGAGCATCTTGGATAGATATCCTTTCGTCTTTCATGATGTCAGGGAAGTTTTCTGTCAGAAGTTCTTCAACTATTTTCTCTGTGTTTTCTGTCCCCCCTCCCTGTTCTGGGACTCCAATCACCCGCAGGTTATCCTTCTTGATAGAGTCCCACATAATTCTTAGGGTTTCTTCATTTTTTTTAATTCTTTTATCTGATTTTTTTTCAGCTATGTTGGTGTTGATTCCCTGGTCCTCCAGATGTCCCAGTCTGCATTCTAATTGCTCGAGTCTGCTCCTCTGACTTCCTAGTGTGTTGTCTAATTCTGTTATTTTATTGTTAATCTTTTGGATTTCTACATGTTGTCTCTCTATGGATTCTTGCAACTTATTAATTTTTCCAGTATGTTCTTGAATAATCTTTTTGAGTTCTTCAACAGTTTTATCAGTGTGTTCCTTGGCTTTTTCTGCAGATATCCTAATTTCATTTGTGATATCATTAAGCATTCTGTAAATTAGTTTTTTATATTCTGTATCTGATAATTCCAAAATTGTATCTTCATTTGGGAAAGATTTTGATTCTTTTGTTTGGGGGGTTGGAGAAGCTGTCACGGTCTGCTTCTTTAAGTGGTTTGATATGGATTGTTGTCTCCGAGCCATCACTGGGAAACTAGTTTTTCCAGAAAATCCGCTGCGTGCAGTCCAAATCCCTGCGGGACGGTTCTCCGGCTCGGATGCTGCTCTTTCTGCTCCAAGATCAGTCACTGCCTCCCGGGGACTTCTCCTACCGGCTGCGTCCCACGCCGCCCGTGGAACTGGCTGGTCCCTCTCCCGGGGTTAGTTCAGGGGGGTGGAGCAGGTCTCTGTGCTTGTGCCGTACCTGACTGGTACTCTGGCTCCAGGCTCTGGAAACTATCGCTGCTTCCCCGTATTAGTTCGTTCTCCGTCTCTAAATCTGTGTTTGTTGTTCAGGGTTCGTAGATTGTTATGTATGTGATCGATTCACTTGTTTTTCCGTGTCTTTGTTGTAAGAGGGATCCGAGGTAACGTCTGCCTAGTCCGCCATCTTGGCTCCGCCCTCAGCTGTTTCTTCTTATTTTGAGTCGTCTCACATCAGCAAGCGAAGGTCCAGAAAGTTTAACCCTGTCCACGTCATTAAGGTTGACTCGACTCTGAGGAGGCAGCTCTTCCCCAGTTGTCTTTTGAGTGCCTTCCAGTCTGCAGGGTCTCATCTTCCAGCACTATATCAGACAGTGTTCCACCGCTATTCATAGGGTTTTCACTGGCTAATTCTTTTCAGAAGTAGACGGGTCCTTCTTCCTATTGTGTCTTAGTCTGGAAGCTCAGCTGAAACCTGTCTGCCATGGATGACCCTACTAGTATTTGAATACAGGTGGCATAGCTTCCAGCTTCACAGCAACATGGAAGCCCCCTCCGTAGGACAAACTGACAGATGCGTGGGGGCCATTTGAAGTTAATTTTGGTTTAAGGAGTAAGGAAGGGGGTCCAGAATCATTTTTTTCACATGTGGTTATTCAGTTGTCCCAGCAACATTCATTAAAAAGATCATTCTTTCCCTCATTAAATTGTCACCCCTCTCAAAAATCAACTGACCATAAATATGAGGGCATGTTTCTGGACTCCCAGTTGCTTTCCATCGATCTGTTTGTCTTTCCTCATGCCGGTACTACACTGTCTTGATTACTGTAGCTTTGTAGTAAAGTCTTGAAATTAAGACGTGGGAGACTTCCAACTTTGTTGTTGTTCTTTTTTTTTTTTAATAATTTTTTTTGTTGAAAATATACACAATAGAACATACATTGTTTCAGCCATTTGTACATGTACAATTCAGTGACATTGATTATATTCTTCAAGTTTTGCGACCATACTCATCCTCCTTTTCCAAACTGTTCCTCCTGTATCAACATAAGCTTACTGCTCTCTAAGCTTCCTATCTAACCTTTAGATCTGCTGTTGTCAGTTCGATCCCATGTAGATAGTTCTCTAAAAGAGCGCAGTGCTCATGGCAGACATTCTTGACTAAACTATTGTTTGGTTTGAAGAAGACTTCAGGGAATATTTTTGATCTAAGGATTAAGGTTTAAAGAGTATCTCAGGGCAGTTGTTTCAGGGGTTCATTGAGCCTCATTGGCTCGAGAAAGTGTGGGTTCCATGAGAATCTGGAAATTTGTTCCATATTTTCCCCCTTCTGGTCAGGATTCTTCTGTAGAATCTTGAATCAAAACATTTTAGCTTTGCTATTTTTTGAGATTATTTTGACTGATCTGGGTCCCTTGTATTTTCATATGAATTTTAATATCAGCTTGTCATTTTTTGCAAAAAGCCCAACTGGAATTTTTATAGGGATTGCATTGAATTTGTAGATCAATTTGGGTAGTGTCTTAGTTATCTGGTACTGCTATAACAAATACCACAAGTGAATGGCTTTAACAAAGAGAAGTTTATTTTCTCACAGTATAGGAGGCCAGAAGTCTGCATTCAGGGTGCTAGCTTCAGGGAAAGGCTTTCTCTCTCTGGCAGCTCTGGGGAAAGGTCCTTGTCATCAATCTTCCTTTGGTTTCAGAGCTTCTCAGCTCAATGGATACATGCCCCTCCTTCTTCATTCTTGGTGGTAGGAAGTTCCCTCATCTCTCTGCTTGCTTCTCTCTTTTATATCTCCAAAGAGATTGACTCAAGACACAATCTAATCTTGTAGGTTGAGTCCTGCCTCATTACCATAACTGCCTCTAATCCTGTCTCATTAACATTGTAGAGGTAGAATTTACGACACATAGGAAAATCACATCAGATGACAAAAGGGTGGAAACCACACAATAATAGGAATCGTGGCTAACCAAGTTGACACGTATTTTTGGGGGACACAATTCAATCCATAACAGGTAGTATTGTGATCTTAACAATATTAAGGCTTCTGATTGATGAGCATGGGCTACCTTTCCTTTATTTAGGTATTCTTTAATTTCTTTTAACATTATTTCATAGTTTTTAGCATGTACGATTTTTACTTTTTTAATCTTTATTGTGCTTTAGGTGAAAGTTTACAGAGCAAGTTAGTTTCCCATTCAGTAAATATGTACGTAAAGTGTTCCATGAGATTGGTTGCATTCCCCACAGTGTATCCACACTCTGCTCATTTCCAACCTGGGTTCCCCATTTCCTTTTGTCTGGATTTTCTACCCCTTTCTGCCTTCTCACTTTGCTCTTGGGCAGATGTTGTCTTTTTGATCTTATTTAATTGAACATGTTCCTCTCAGGGGTTATTGTTTATTTTATGAGCCTATTTCAAGCCTTTTTGGTGAAGTGGTTAGGAGCTTGGCTGGTAACTAAAGTCGGCAGTTCAAATCTACCAGCCACTCCATGGAAACTCGATGGGGCAGTTCTGCTCTGTCCTATAGAGTTGCTATGAGTCAAATTGGAAATGGCTTCAGTTCCAGGTTAGAAGGGCGTTTTAGGGCCACAGTCTCAGAGGTTCCTCCAGTCTCTGTCAGACGTTTTTGTGAGTTTGATTTTTCGTTCTACGTTTTTCTCCTGCTCTCCCCAGGCCTTTCTGTTGTGATCCCAGTCAGAGTGGTTGGGAGTGGTAGCTGGGCACCATCTAGTTTTTCTGGTCTCGGGGTCGTGTAGGCTATGGTTCATGTGGCCCATTAGCCCTTTGAGCCAGTTATTCCCTTGAGTCTTTGGTTTTCTTCACTCTCCTTTCCTCCAAATGGGAAAAGACCAATAGTTGTATTTTAGGTGGCTGCTCACAAGCTTTCAAGACCCCTACTTCTTTTGTTAAATTTATTCCTAAGTGTTTTATTCTTTTTGATGCTATTGTAGATGGAATTATTTTCCCAATTCCATTTTTGGATTGCTCTTTACTACTGTATAGAAATACCACTGATTTTTGTGTGCAGATCTTATATCCTACAACCTTGCTGAACTTGTTTACTATTTTTAATAGATTTTTAGTGAATTCCTTAATATTTTCTCCATACAAGATCATGTCATCTGAAAATAGGGATAATTTTACTTCTTTCGAGTATGGATGCCTTGTCTTTTCTTGCCTAATTGCCCTGGCTAGAACCTCCAGTACAGTGCTGAATAGAAGTGCTAAGAACAGATATCCTTACTGTATTCCTCATCTTGGGGATAAACATTCAGTTTTTCACCTTTAAGTATGATGTTAGCTATGAGTTTTTCATAGCTACCTTTATCTTACCTTTATCAGATTGAGGAAGTTGAGTGTTTTTATCGTAAAACAGTGTTGGGTTTTGTCAGATACTCTTTTCTGCCCTTTTTATTGAGGTGATTGTGTGGTTTTTATTAATATCAGCTCTTCCATTCTTTTTTTTAATTTTTTTTTTTTTTACTGTTCTTTAAGCAAAAGTTTTTGTTGTTTTAAGCGAAAGTTTATGGTTCAAGTTAGTTTCTCATAAAAAAAATTTATACACATTGTTATGTGACCCTAATTGCTCCCTGTATAATGTGACAGCATGCTCCTCCTTTCCACCCTGGATTTTCCATGTCTGTTCAGCTGGCTCCTAAGTCTTGGATTCTTGATCTTGGATCAAGTCTTATTCATCACAGAGATTAGAAATAGGCATTTGTGGTCATCAGCATTTGGAAAAATGTTAGAAGCCTTGGGAGTGGGTGAGATATTCCAGAGAGAATATAGAGAAAGAGAAGAAGGCCGACGATGGAACTGAAAACCCAATGGAAAGAAACCTGTAGCTATTGAGTCGATTCGGACTCGTAGCAATCCTACAGAACAGAGCAGAATTGCCCCATAGGATTTCCAAGGCTGACAGCTTTATGGAAGCAGACTGCCACATCTTTCTACGGTGTAGCAGCCAGTGGGTTCAAACCACCGACCTTTCAGTTAGCAGTCAAGCATGTAACCACTCGCCACCAGGGCTCCTAAGACTTAAACCTGTTGCCATTGAGTTGATTCCAACCCCTAGTGACCCCATAGGACAGAGTAGAACTGCCTATTAGTGTTTCCAAGGAGTAGCTGGTGGATTCGAGCTGCTGCCCTTTTGGTTAGCAGCCAAGCTCTTAACCACCGTGCTATCAGGACTCCTTCTAAGACATAGGGGGAGTATAAATATCACATGGCAATGCCTTAATTTAATGAAAATTTCAGCTAAGGCTGCAGGTTGTGTTTTGAGTTTTTCTGGGTAATTTTGCTACTTTCTGCAGCTGTTGATGTGCCTGAAGACTCTGATAATATGGGAAATTTTTCTGCCCTTTATTTGATTGGTTTGTATAAGGGTAGAACCCCGGGGAGTAGAAGTATTTAAGGTGTAGGCAGAGGAAGAGAATCAGCACGACTTTGAAGTGAACACGTGCGCAAGTAAATAGAACTTTAAGCTTTGTGAAGACTACTAGTTCCGTACAAGTTCCATAAATTGACCGTTTTAGCACTGCTTTTAGATTCTGGAATTTACTTTTTTTGTCTACTGGAAGGACTTTTCCTGAAAACAGAAAAAATGCAATTTGGGTGAAATTTCCTACCTGTAACTGGTATTCTTTTGTACGGAACCTGAAGCATGAACAATAATAAACAACCATAGGTCTGTAAACTTCTTATTGAGAACCAAAACTAGTTAGTGCTTTCTCATCTCACTCATTTTTGTTTTGTACTTTGAACCACTACTACTTATAAAGTAATGTATCTTTTAATTTTATAATCACCACTAACAGTTACTATGAGAAAAATCCTGATTTCAAGGCATAAAAACTGATAATAGTTACACTAGTTTTTCAGTGAGACTTCTTGTTAGACTCATAAAAGAAATTTAGGCCCTTAGAAATATCCTATCTGCATGTCAGCAGGGATTTAGGTTCAGTGTTTAATTAAGATCTAAGTGTGTAGCTATGTGCATTACTTATTCTAAATTAGTTGGTAGCCTTGGAGTCTTGTTAGAAAAAATTATTGAAACCTCCTATTTAATAATAAATACTTCAAAGTATTTGGTTGAACTTAAAAAAAAAAAGTCTCGTTATATTTATCTGCTCATCAGATGGTATGATTTTAAAAGTCAATTTGCAAGACGTTTGTTACCTGAAATTTTGTTTCTCCTTTGAAGTACATTGTTAGAATTAACTAAAGTCATACGAATAATTTGAGAATAATAGGTTGTTTTATTTGAGGCAGTAGAAGGGGTGGAATATTGACTGATAACCATGAATTAATAGTAAAGTTAATAAAAAGTGAGAAACCCTACCATGATGCCCTCAATTTTGTAGACTATCTTAAGACATATTAAAGGAGTTAGCATATCTGTTTGCATGGTCAGAAAGACATTTAGACATGTGTTGTTGTTAGGTGCTGTTGAGTCAGTTCCAAATCATAGCGACCGTATGTACAACAGAACGAGAATAGCTACCTGGCCCTGCACCATCTACTTTTGTTTGAGCCCATGTTGGAGCCACTGTGTGGATCCATCTTGTTCAGAGTCTTCCTCTTTTTCACTGGCACTCTACTTTACCAAACATGATGTCCTTCTCCAGGGACTGGCCCCTTCTGATAACATGTCCAAAGCACGTAAAAGATGAAGTCTCACCATCCTTGCTTCTAAAAGGTGTTGTAACTATACTTTTTCCAAGACAGATCTGTTCATTCTTCTGGCAGTCCATGGTATATTCAGTATTCTTGGCCAACGCTGTAAATCAAAGGCATCAATTCTTCTTTGGTCTTCACTTAGGCACTACTTCGTATCTATTTCTCTTATCTATCTCTGACCTTGAACATACAAGATCAATTTAGGAGTGTATCTACAGCAAAAAGTTACTGGTGTAGCCATTTCTAAGACAGAAATGTTTCTAATTAGTGATAGTCCTTACAGATCTGGAGAACTGATTTACTTCTTTGCCATCATTAAGTAGATAAAAAATGATACTCATCAGGGGAAAAGTGAAGGGAAACGGTGAATGTTTGGATACCAGTGTTGGAATTAGATACTTGATATATTATAAACCATAGTCATCAGGTATTCTTTGAATTTGAAAATTTGATAGTTGATGAGTTTGAAAGTTGTGCAGGTGCACAGACAGTGGTATATATTTGAGATATTCCACAAAACGCTGGTGATTGCTCTGCCCTATATCAGATGATACTGTTGGCAGACATAAAATATATATGTAGCTCTTCTCATTATCACAAGCATACATCATGATGTGTAATAGCAGCTAGAGGTCTTAAAGTTTATAAATCATTTTGTATTATAGGGCTTATAAATTTCTTTAGCATTTTTCTTGAGGTAGGAAAAAAGCTAAACATTTTTAAAATGACTGTTAACTCGTGTTCACCAAATATATATGTGGCCTTTTAATGTAAAGAACTATTTGATTTCTGTTCTTATGACTGCAGGAAGTATATGTGCCTCATTTCTTACCCAAAGCTACCAACTGCCAGTTCTTGATACAATGTTTGTGAGAAAGAAACACCGAGGCAAAGATTTTGGGCTTCACATGCTGGAGGACTTTGTTGATTCCTTTACGGAAGAGGCACTTGGCTTGCGGTACCCACTGTCCTCTCTCATGTACACAGGTAAATGGACTGTGTTAAAAAATGTTAAACTCTTGTCTCAGTGTCACTTATGACTTATTTCTCTAAAATATTATAAATGTACGTACATTGATATCAAATCAGTTTGGATTTCTTGGCGCTCTAAGGCTTAATTTCACAAGTGTGCCCTTATTTCAGATAGATGGCTTTTTAGGTATATGGTGTTTTTTTAAATTGACATATAATTCACAAACGTAAAATTCACCCTTTTAAAGTGCATAATTTCACTGTATGTTTTTAGTATATCCACAGTTGTGCAACCATCAGCACTGTCTAATTCCAGAACATTTTCATCACCCTTCCCCAAAATCCCTGTGTTCATTAGCATTCACTCCCTATTCCCCTATCCCCTAGCAACCACTCGTCTGCTTCCTATAGCTGTACATTTGCCTATTCTGGACATTGTGGATAAATGGAATCCTGTAATATGTGGCCTTTTCTCTCTGGCTTCTTTTTCTTAGCATAGTGTTTTCAAGTTTCATCCATGTTGTAGAATTAGTATTTTATATGTTTTTATGACGGCATAATATTCCATTGTATGGATATATCATACAATAATGAATTTTGGGGTTGATTCTACTTTTTGGCTTTTACAGGTAATGCTGCTATATGAACATTTATGTCCAAGTTTTCACCTGGACATATGTTTTCATTTCTCTTGGGTACATAGCTAGGAGTGAAGTTGTTACAGTTATAGGGTAACTCTATGTTTAACCTTTGGAGGAACTGCCAGACTGTTTTTCAAAGTGCTGCACCATTTTACATTTCTGTCAACATTTTATATTTCCACCCACTCACTGAAACTTATTATTATCTTTCTTTTTTATTACAGCCATCCTAGTGAGGTAGTATCACATTATAGTTTTGATTTGTGTTTCCCTAATGGTTTTTTTTTTTTAATGGCTAATAATGTTGAGCATCTTTTCATGTGTTCGTTGGCCATTTGTATATCTTTTTTGAAGAAATGCCTTTTCAGATCCTTTGCCCATTTAAAAAATTTTTTTTTGCAGTGGGGGCTTTATGGTAGCTCTGTGGTATAAAGTATAAGGTAACATACTCATGTACCATCCAGCTTGAGAAATGGATCCTTGCCAACATAGTGGGAGCTTCTGTGTACTCCTCCTAATTAGATTCTTTTCTTCCCTGATACAAGCACTATGCTAAATTTGGCATTTATCTTTTCTTATACTTTTGATACATATGTATATGTCTTCAAACAATGTATCGTATTATTTTGCATGTTTAAAAGCTATATGAGTAGTTTTTAATTATGAATTCTTCTGCAGTTTTCTTTCTTCATTCAGCGTTATGTTTGTGGTATTCATCCAGGTAGCTACATGTAGCTCTATTCATTTCTTAATGCTGTTTAGTATTCAATTGTATGGATGTAGAATGTTGGCAATATTTTAAAAACCAGTAGTGGATTTATTTTTCAATTGTGTAAAACTCATACAGCTTCTTAATGAAATCAGATTTCTTCAAGGAAAATAATTTCTTTGGAAACTTATATAATATGCCATTGATTTCATTCTGCTACCAGATGTTTGTTTCTTTTGAAAGGATATTTTTGTTCTAAGTCCTCTCCCTCTTTTTTTTTAATTGTGGTAAAACTATATATAAGAAAACATTTGCTATTTCAACATATTTTACATGCACAATTCAGTGACGTTGTGTTCACCATATTATACAGCCATCACCACTGTTCATTTTCAGTTTTTTTTATTACCCTTAACAGTAAAAACTCGGTTCCCTTTAAAGCACTAACCCCTTCTTTCCCCCTCCCTCCTGCCCCTAATACCCAACTAATAACTACTAATAAACTTTGGTTTCTGTACATTTGCCTCTTCTAGGTATTTCACAGAAGTGGGATCATACAATATTTGTCATTTTATATCTGACTTATTTCACTTAGTGTAATGTTTTCGAGATTGATCCATGTTATAGCATTTATCACAACTTCATTTCTGTTTATGACTGGGTAAAATTTAATTGTGTGGCTATACCACATTTTGTTTATTCATTCATCTTTTGATGAACTTCAAAATTGTTTACACCTTTTGACTATTGTGAAAAGTACAGTGAGCATTGGTATATAAGTTTGTGCTTGTGTTCCTGCTTTCAGTTCTTTTGAGTTTATACCTAGGAGTGGAATTGCTGGCTTATATGGTAATTCTATGTTTAACTCTTTGAGAAACTGTCGAACTGTTTTACACAGTGGCTGCAAGGAATCCCACCAGCTATGGATAAGGGGTCCAATTTGCTCACATCCTTGCCAACACTTAACTGTTTTCCATTTTTCTTCACCCTCTTCCTACTCAGTAGCCATCCTAGTGAGTGTGCAGTGGTTTTGATTTTGCATTTCCCTGATGACTATTGATGTTGAGCATCTTTTCACATGCTTGCCGGCCATTTGTATATCCTAGTCTTCCCCATTCTTTTAACATCAAAGGTTATCCAGAAAACCGGAAACAAGTGTTACATGCCCATCTTGAATCGTAGTTTCATTCTAGACCCATACCTGAGAGTGGGATGAGCGTTGTATGCCCTTGGATAATCCTCTCTACTCTCAAAGTAAAATAATGGTTTACCAAATTTGGGGAGGAATGCAGAGAGATTCATTGCAGGCAGAATCTCTTAATCCTTACTTTCTTCTAGTATTCTAATGGTAAAGAAACTGAATACCAAATGAATTTCAGATGCGCATCATCCAATTTCTTTCTTTCTATGAAGTCTTGGTGTGCTTGAATTCTTTATTTTTTGCTTCAGTTTAGAGAGTCCCTGACAGTGTTTTATTTAAATCATTTGTATAATTTTATGACTTTTTTGAATGTAAAAATAATGACTGAAAGAATTAAGAATAGAAATTTTAAGAGTTCTATTTCAGACAATTTGGTGTTTTAACTCTTGAACAGTATTTCATTGTATAACTAATTTATTTATATAGCCCCCCCCCCCATTGATGGACACTTTTATTGTCCTCCCACCCCTGGTTTAAAAACAGTATTTTAAGGAACATTATAAATGTCTTCTGGTGCATAAGCGTATACTTAGAAGTATGTGCCTAAAATGGAGCTGGATCATAAAATATATCTTTTCAACTTTACTGTTACAAAAATGTTCTCCCACCAACAGAGTGTGGGATTTCCATTTCCCTAAATTCTTCTTGATGCTCATTATTATCTGATGGATGTAAAAATGGTATCTTTTTATTTTATATTTCCTTAGCGGCTAGAGACATTTATCATCTTTATCTTTGTTTATCGACCACTCAAATTTTATTATATTTAAATTTCCTGTTCCTAGTCTGTCCATTTTTCGTTGGGATTATTTTGTCTTTTTCTAATTAAGTTTTTGCAGTTCTTTATATGTTCTGGTGCCCTTTGGCACAATGTTTAAGAGCTCTGCTGCTAATCAAAAGGTCAGCAGTTCAAATCCACCAGCCACTCCTTGGAAACCCTATGGCACAGTTCTACTCTGTCCTATAAGGTTGCTATGAGTTGGAATCAACTCGGCAGCAGTGGACTTTTTTCTTTTTTGGTTTTCTGTGTTCTGGATACTGATACTTTGTTTTATTCTAAATATTTCCCAATCTGTGTTTTTATGATTTCTTTTTTTTAATATAGAACCATGCAGTCCAATACAGTAGCCACCAATTTAAATAGGATATAGTTTAAGTTGTGTAAAATTATAAATTAAGTTCCTCAGTAGCCACATGTGGCTAGCAGCTACTGTGTTTGGACAGTGCTGATATAGAACAGTTCTGTTATCACAGAAAGTTCTCTTGCACAGACTGGATAATGTAGGTTTTAAATTTAAACAGACTCATCATAATTTTTCATTATGAAGTGTGATTGTTGTATCTTTCGTAAGAAATTCTTCATTATCTTAATGTTCTAGGGATATTCTCCTATTTTTTTTAATATTTTGTTTTTTACATTAGGTCTAGAATTTATTTCTATGAATGTGAGATCAAGATCTGACTTAATGTTTTCTGTATGGATTTCTATTCCAGCACCATTATTGAATACTGTATCTGTTTTCTGCTGAAATGTAACGCCTTCTCTGTCGTTTGCCAAGTTTTAGTGTATGTGTGGTTCTTTCCTTGTCTTTTTTTCCCTGATATTTAATTTTTTTGCTTGTTTTTAACATATCCTCATGTGAATACCAGATTGTTTTAATTACTTTGGCTTGATAATGACTCTTGATACTTGGTATCCTTATTTTTCACCTCCAAAATTATCCTGAATAGTCTTTCTTGACCCTTTGGTCTTTCATTTTGAATTTGGGATCAAGTTGTGGCAAGTTCCACTGAAAAACAAACCCTGTTGAGATTTTGTTTGAAATTGCATAGAATTTAGAGATTCATTTGGTGAGAATTACTGGTTTCATGCTATCAGTTGAGTCTGACAATCCTTTTATTCTTCTTTTATGTCTTTCAGTAACATTTAGTAATTTCTTCTTAATGGTTAAAGAGGGAAAAAAAAGGCAGGGGAGGGATAGGGAACTTGTCCTAGTAGATTTGAAGAATCATTATAAAGCTACATTAATAAAATAGTCTTTTTTTAGGATTTTTATGCATAAATGAAACTGCTGTATGATTTTCTTCTCTTGAGTTGCCTTGGTGTTATTTTGATATCAGGGTTATGCTAGACCTGTGTTTTTCAGCTTGCAAGCAATACTTTGAAAAGTATCCAGGAGATCATGAACTCCTTTGGGAAGTTGAAGGTGTTGGACACTGGTACCAGAGAATACCGATTACCAGAGCGTTACAAAGAGAAACACTTAAAATTTCAGGTAAGAATGCTTCAGTTTCAACACAAATTTGACTTAAAAAGGCTAATAGTGGTTGTGTCTTATGGTAGAGAGTAGTGGTGTGGTGTGATGTGTTCTGTCTGTAACAGACCCCCTTGTCAGAAGTTGGAGTTTTTATTTGGGATTAGCATTTGAATCACTAATAATAACGGGACTTAGAATAGCCCAGTTGAATGTAGGAGCCTAATAGGAATTGGAAGGAGCCCTGGTGGTGCAGTGGTTAAAATGGGTGGTTCGAACCCGCCAGCTCTTCTGTGGGAGAAAGATGTGGCAGTCTCCTTCTGTAAAGATTCACAGCCTTGGAAACTCTATGGAGCAGTTCTCTTCTGTTGTATAGGGTCACTGTGGGTTGGAATCGACTTGATGGCAAAGGGTAGTAGGAATTGGTGGGTAAGAAATAGACAGAGATTATTAAAATAGCAAGACTAGGCATCAAGGGATTGAAGGTAGCTCCCAATCATATCTCTCCCTAAAATCACTAAATACAGATAACTCTTTATAGTTGCAGGATTTCACTTTATGATATTGGTGAAGAGAACATCCTGTCCCTAGATTTTCAACACCGTTCTGTCTAGGCTCTTTTCCAAGGCTCTTATGAACATCAGTACAGACAATGTTACAATTAAAACCAAATACTGATTGGTTTGCAACTTTTAAAATTCTTCTGTATGCAGCAGTTCCTCAAAACGAAGCTAAAAGACCTGTGTCGGGAGAATATGGTCTTGCACCTGTTCCAGAATACGAAGCAGGAGCTGGAGGCAGTCAGTCTAGTGAAGTGCAGCTAACTGTAGGTACACTGTGTGTTTGCTGTAGGAGATGGTTTTTATGTGTTTCTTAAAAATAGATTCCACTTGTGTTTAGATTTTTAAATGTTATAGTTCATTCAGCCAACTAATTTTTACTGTGTTAGTTTTCTTGGTGCTGTTTATTAATTGATGACTTTGGAGGAAAATGTTAATTTGTTCAAGATAATTTTATAATTTCTAATGATTCGACCAAAAAATTCAGAATTACTAAGGATTTCATTTCTTTGAAAAATCATCTTAATGATGTTAACAGCATTATATGCTAGTTGAAGGTAATGTGGAAAACACATAAAATCATATAAGAAAATAAAAGTCTGTAATACCACCACCCAGATATATCGACTATTAACATTTTCATATATGTACTGAATATGACAAAATACGTATCTGCACACATAATATTTTTGTTTTTATTTTCTTACGCTGCCACTAAATGCTTTTCTTCATTATTGTAATATTGTAAGCATTTTCTATGCCATTACCGTTTTAAAACATAATTGGTAAATAGCACACCATTCTATTATATGTAAATACCATAATTTATTTCCTTAATATAGGATATTGAACTTTTACATTTATAAGTGGCTCGGTTATTTCATTATGCATATAAATTCCCAGACGTGGAATTAATAGTAGGTCAGAGTTTATGAAGTTGTTGTGGAAAGTTTCAGGTTATATGCTGGGTCTTTTGTAGGAGATAATGGCACTTTTCAAATATTTGGTACCCTGAATAGTAGAAGGCTAGGTCCCATTACAGTGCAGTCCAGAGGACTTACCAGAACCTTTTCTAGAACTGATACTTTGTGGTTCTTGATATTACTTAAAATATGGGTCTGTTGAATGAATTCTAGAAATCTGTCTTGTTTTTTGCGGCTTTGTTGTGACGGCATCTGTTACAGTCGTAGTTTGTTTTGTACATGTACATCTGAGTATATTTGTAGTGAGTGTTGAATATGTGTGTGTAAATGCATGTGCATTTCAGAGACAGGTGCTTTGGGGAATTGATTTGTGTTTATTTCCTGTCTCAGCATAAAAGTTGACTATTTGAGTGGGTCAGGCATCAGCTGGAGGCTTCTCCTGACTCATATGCTTGCAAGGACTGAGGAACCCAGAATCAGCAGGTCAGATGACAGGCTGCTGGCGCACAGGCCTGTGGAGCTGGTGAATCCCAAAGTTGGCAGATCAGGTGCCAGGTTGCTGGCTCAAGTTCCAAGAACTAGGGGTCAGATGAAGACAAGCTGGAAATAGGATCCACAGCAAGCAAGTGAGCTTTGCCAGAAAGTCCATATATTCATTGGATGCAGGCCACATCCCTGAGGAAATTACCCTTACAACTGATGAGCTAATCACATCATGGAGGTGATTACATTATGTTATAAAATGAAGGATAATTATATCAGATCAGAAAATGGAGGATAATTACATAATACTGTGAATCAGGGCCTAGTCAAGTTGACACATAACATTGTCACAGTCTACCGCTTGTCAACTGGGTACCTGTACACATCTCCTTAAACCATACATAATCTCTAAATAAAGACAATTATAAAGTCATGCTTGTGCCTAACACGATAAATTACAGTCCATATTCCTCAGGTATACTCAGGTTCATTTAGTACTGGGCAGGTATCATAAAATCAAGGCAAGTATTGTAAAGATAGAAAAATATGTTTCTCTCATACATGTAATGACAGCAATTATTTATTAAGTATAACTATATTAAGCCAAATATTTTTAAATGTCGTTGTGAGGACAACACAGTAAGCTGCACTATAAAAGGGGCAAGGTGGACAAACCCCACCTTTATCAGTAACTGCGTGGAAAGGATCAGCATGAATTCACTTCTCACCTGGAAATGAATCTAGGCTTCACTGTCTCACATTTCCATTCCTCGTTGCTAGGCACTTCGGTGGTAAAAACCCTCTCTCACGTCCTAACCACCCAAAGTTAGGTCAGACCTCATTTGTGGTTCTCCTGAGTTGGGTCAAAACACCCTTGGTCACCTGAGGCCAGGCCAGCGGGGAGCAGCCATATGGTTGGGAGCCTGCACAACTCCCTGTACTTCAGACCAGCTGGCTTCTCTTTCTTTTTCCCTGTCTCTTTCTCTAGTCTCCTGGACTAGTTCACAAGCTAGAAGGACTCTATCCTTCATCGACTGCCCTGCAGCATTTCTCTATTACACAAATCGACTCTGTACTGCCAGCCCGTGCCATTTCATTGCCCCTGTGGGTTCATTAATTCTCTAGATTGGCTCACAAAGTTCACAGAGACTGTTACCTACCTATAGTTACAGTTAACCCACTTGTTATAAACAAAGGATACAAGTGCAGAGACATATCAGGCAAGGTCTCAGCGTGAGGGTTCCATTGTTCACAGGGATGTTCCATACCCTCTCCTGTTTATAAATGTTCTCACCAAGCCAGGAATCCCCAAAGACAGAGCTCCAAGGTCCAGAGTTCCTAGTCATTAGGACCTCAACGAATATGTATAACTGGAGCCTTAATGCATACTTATAATCGTACAATCAGTGAATATGCATGACTGCATCATGTCTCCTCCCTTCCCGAAGTTAGTTTGCCAGATATAGGGGCCTGTGTAGTCCCTACTTGCCTGTCTATTTTAGAAAGACACACACAGAAAAAAAAATTGCTGTCAAGTCAGTTCCAACTCATAGTGACCTTATAGGAGAGAGTAGAACTGTCCCCTAGGGTTTCCACAGAGCAGCTGGTGGATTAGAACTGCCAGCCTTTTAACCACTTAATCATTGTGCTTAACCACTGCTCCACAGGGGTCCTAGAAAGACAAAACCAAAAAAAAAAAAACAACCATTGCCATCGAGTCGATTCTGACTCATAGTGACCCTATAGGACAGAGTAGAACCACCTCATAGAGTTTCCAAGGGGTGCCTGGGGGATTCCAACTGCCGACCTTTTGGTTAGCAGCAATAGCTCTTAACCACTGCACCACCAGGGTTTCCAAGAGCACCTTAATTGCTCAGGCTTTTTTCAGAAAATGAAACAAAAGTCTGAACTTAGTTGTTTGTCCCACAGTCATGTTAAAAAAAAAAAAAAAGACAGTTGCCATCGAGTCATTCTAATTCATGGCAACCCTGTGTGTGTCAGAGTAGAACTGTGCTCTCTAGGGATTTTAATGGCTGATTTTTCAGAAGTAGATCACTAGACCTTTCTTTTAAGGTGCCTCTGTGTGGACTCCAACCTCCAACCTTTTAGTTAACAGCCGAGTGTGTTAATCGTTTGTACCACCCAGGGACTCCAAGTATCACGTTGGTGAGAATATATTACAATGGAGCCATTTCATGAGGTTGGCAGCCTAATTTAGATTTTCTTTCATTTTAGAAATTCATTTTCTTCATGTTACTTTAACATTTTATTTAGTTCAGGGAAAATATTTACTTCTCATATTGAACTATTTATTTTGTGTCTCTTTTTATCAGTAACCACACAGGGAAGTAGTTTTGTTTATTTTAACCACATGATTTATTCTTTAGGTAATGATGGTATTTTGATTTGCTTTTTCCTGTTTTTTGTACATGAAACTTTATATTTACTTCTCTTTTGATGGAGCTCTGGTCGTGCAGTGGCTAAAAGCTATGGCCTCTTACCAAAAAGGTCAGTAGTTCGAATCCACCAGCCGCTCCTTGGAAACCCTATGGGGCAGTTCTACTTTGTCCTATAGTGTTGTTATGAGTCAGATTCGACTCGACAGCAATGAGTTTGGGTTTTTGGTTTTTCTCTTATGATACTGTTTGTACTTTGTGTTAATTTATTTTTCCCTTTTTTAGTTGAGCTACAGGCTTCTCGATGGTAGAATTTTTATCTTACCATCTTTCATATAGTTGTGTATGCCTTTATAAACAGACTTCTTTGAAGTCCATGTGCCTGCCATATTGTAGGATTTCAATAAATGCAGTAAGTGTGAATGAGTGGATGTCAATTGTTTACATTTACATAATAAAGTAGATACTGTGGTAAACACTGGTCATACAAAGGGAAGATGTGGTTCTTATATATGTAGGAGAATGTAGTGGTCCGCTATAGGAAATAGGTAAGTAAACGGATACACTACCACCACCAGTTGCTGTCTAGTCAACTTCGACTTGTGGCAGCCTCATGTATGTCAGAGTAGAGCCATGGTCCATGAGGTTTTCAGTGGCTGAGTTTTTGCAAGTAGATTGCCAGACCTTTTTTCTGAGGTGTCTCTGGTTGGACTTGAACTTCTAGCCTTTTTGGGTAGCAGATGAGCATGTTAACTGTACTACCCAGGGATTCCATTAATAGAGCATATAGCAAGTGATTGGAGGCACATTGCAGAGTATGACTAACTCTACCTAAGAACTGGAATAGAGGAAGTAGTAACCAAGTTGACTTTTGAAGTATGAAGGTGAGTTCAATGACAAGGGTTGTTATGGTATTTCAAACAGAAGATAACATGTAGAAAAACACAGAAGTGTGAAAGAAAATGGCATGTTTGGGGAACTGCAAGAAGTTCAGTGTGGCTAAAGCTGAGGATACTGTTGGGAATGGTAGGGAAAGAACCTGGAGCAAAAGAGAGATCACGTTAAGGGAGGCCATTTGAAGAGGTTGGGTGTTTGTGTTCTATGCGGTGATAAGCCATTAAAGGCTTCTTGGCCCCAAAAGCAAAACGAGTTGCATAATTTAGAAATATCACTCTCATTAGGTTGGAAGAGATTAGAAGGGATGTGATTGGAACGAGGGGTACCAGTGAGGAGGCTGTTGAAATGTTTCATGTTAAAGATGATAAAGGTTGAACTAAAGCAATGATAATACAAAGGAGGAGGCAGTTTTGAGAGATTCTTCGAAGTTAAAACTGGTAGGCTTTGTGATTGATTGAATGAGGGATAAGAACCGTCACTGCTGCCTCTTCTGGCTAGAATGACTGAATTGTTATTGCCGTTAATCAAGATAGGGAATAATATTAGGGAAAGAGTTCAATTTGGGACATGTTAGATGTGATACATGGGAATATCCACTAGGAGGTAATCCATTAGAAGTAGAGCTTTGGAAGTCAGGAAAGAAGTTGGAGAGTTTTAAGTTGTATATTTAGATGTCAGCTAATAAATACTGAAGTTAAAATAGATAAAATTATACAGGGAGAGCATGTGGACTGAGAAGAGAAGGTTGCTGAGGACAGAATATTAAATATCTCCAGTGTGTAAGATATGTTACGTAGCTTCCTAAGTTCTCAGGCTCGTAATACACTGAGGATGTAGTATAACCTTTTTATACTGTAAGTGAAGTTTTTTTTAAAAAATTGATGTAATAAAAGAGTACAAAAAGTGCTATTTGCAAAATGTTTTAAAAGTTTGTCTTTGAAGCTGTGAGTGAATTAGAGGGAGGAAAAAATGGTTTAAATGTTTGGATTTTAATCTACATCTCTGTTTTAGATTGATTCTCTAAAAGATGCCTTTGCAAGCACGTCTGAAGGTAAGCAGTTAAACCGATCTGTCAATAAATGTTTGAGACACTTAGAATTAGCAACAAGTGAGAGAGTGTGTGGTGGGGGAGGGGGAGATGCGTCAGAATAAGTGACGACTTTCTAGCACTAAAATCTAGACCTGGGTTTTAATGCCACCACTGCCACTGATTTTACTGTGAGAACACTGCGTAAGTTACTGTACCTCTCTTTCCCTCATTTCCTTACCTGTAAAATAGAGACAATAATGTCTGCCATCTTTATCTTCCAATATTATTGGGAGAGAATATATGTGAAAATACAGAAATATTTTGCAAAGCTCAAGGTAACATGAAAATGTGAGGAATGAATATTGACAAAGTGATTTTATACTTTGGAAAAATACACTGACATGTTTTCTTAGCCTGACTTCAATGATGGAAGGGTATATCTGTATAATAGTGAAGGGATAGATGTAAATTAGCATACTCCTAACAGTTCTGTGTATTTTAATATCTAATCCTTTGAATGCATAACCAATTGAGTGTAGTTTTGCTTTTTTTTTCCCTCAGGTCATGGTAAAACACCTGTTTCCACTCGTAGTAGAAGCAGTCAGCTAAAGCGGCCGAAGATTGGAAAGAGGTTTCAGGATTCTGAATTTAGTAGTTCTCAAGGCGAAGATGAAAAGACCTCCCATACTTTACCTGCAGCTTCAATAAACAAGTAAAAGTTCTTTATTCTCATTGTTTTGTTTATTCTTATTTTCATTTTATTAGAATTTAGTGTTTAAGGTGGAGGCTATTACATTGTTGATATAGAAAATGACGTTGGGTATAGAAGCTTGCATTTGAATTCTTCTACAGGGTTGTATCATCAGTCAGAACAAGGCCAAGAGTGACTGTGGAACAGACCATCAATTGCTCTTATGAAACTTCAAGTTGAAGCTGAAGAAAATTAAAACAAGTCCACAAGAGCCAAAGTATGACCTTGAGTATATCCCACCTGAATTTGGAGACCATCCAAGAATGGATTTGATGCATTGAACATTAATGACCGAAGACCACAGATGAGTTGTGGAATGATGTCAAAACATAATACGTGAAGAATGCAAAAGGTCATTAAAAATACAGGAAAGAAAGAAAAGACCAAAATGAATGTCAGAAGAGACTCTGGAACTTGCTCTTGAACATAGAGCAGCTAAAGTGAGTAGAAGAAATGGTGAAGTAAAAGAGCTGAACAGAAGATTTCAAAGGGTGGCTCAAGAAGACAAAGTATTATAGTGAAATGTGCAAAGACATGGATTAGAAAGCCAAAAGGAAGAACACACTCGACAGTTCTCAAGCTGAAGGCACTGAAGAAAAATTCAAGCCTTGAATTGCAATACTGAAGGATTCTATGGGCAAAAAATTGAGTGATGCAGGAAACATCAAAAGATGGAAAGAATGCACAGAGTCGCTTACCAAAAAGAATTGATCAGTGTTCACTCATTTCAGGAGCTAGCATATGATCAAGAACCAGTGGTATTGAAGGAAGAAGACCAAGCTGCACTAAAGACATGGGCGAAAAACAAGGCTTCAGGAATTGATGGAATCCCAGTTGAGATGTTTCTACAAACGGATGCAGTGCTGGAGTTGCTCATTTGTCTGTGCCAAGAAATTTGGAAGCTAGCAGCTATCTGGCCAGCCAACTGGAAGAGATTCATACTTGGTGCCCGTTCCAAAGAAAAGTTATCCAACAGAATGTGGAAATTATTGAACAATATCATTAGTATCACATGCAAGTAAAATTTTGCTGAAGATAATTCAAAAACGGTTGCAGCAGTACATTGACAGGGAACTGCCAGAAATTCAAGCCAGATTCAGAGGAAGATGTGGAACAAGGAAGGAATAGTAATGCTGATGTCAGATGGATCCTGGCTGAAAGCAGAGAATACAAAAAAAGTGTTTACCTATGTTTTATTGACTTTGTAAAGGTATTCAACTCTGTGGATGATAACAAATTATGGATAACGTTGTGAAGCTTGGAAATTCCAGAACACTTAATTGTGTTCATATGGATCATATAAACAGGCCAAGAGGCAATCTTTTGAACGGAACAAGGGGGTACTGCATGTTTTAAAATCAGGAAAAATGTGCATTAGGGTTGTATCCTTTCACCATATTTTTTCAGTCTGTGTGCTGAGCAAAAAATCCAAGAAGCTGAACTATATGAAGAAGAACGCAGCGCCAGGATTGGAGGAAAGCTCATTAACAACCTGTGATATGCAGATAACACGACTTTGCTTGCTGAAAGTAAAGAGGACTTGAAGTACTTACAGATGAAAGTCAAAGACTCGAGCCTTCAGTATGGATTACACCTCAACTTAAAACAAAAATCCACACAACTGGACCAATAAGGAGCATCCTGATAAACGGAGAAAAGATTGAAGTTGTTAACGGTTTCATTTTACTTGAATCTAAAATCAAAGCCCATGAAAGTAGCAGTCAAGAAATCAAATGATGTATTGCATTGGGAAAATCTGCTGCACAAGACCTCTTTAAAGTGTTGAAAAGCAAAGATGTCGCTCGAGAGCTAAGATGTACCTGCCTGAAGCCATGATATTTTCAATTGCCTCATATGCATGCAAAAACTGAGTAATGAGTAAGGAAGACCAAAGAAGACTTGATCCATTTGAATTATGATGTTGGTGAAGAATATTGAATATACCATGGACTGCCAGAAGAATGAACAAATCTGTCTTCTAAGGAGTAGAGGCAGACTGCTTTTTGGAAGCGAAGATGGTGAGACTTTGTCTCACATACTTTGGACATGTTGTTGGGAGGGGCCGGGCCAGTCCCTGGAGAAGGGGATCATGCTTGTTAAGGTAGAGGGTCAGTGAAAAAGATGAATTGACACAGTGGCTGGAACAGTGGGCTCAGACGTAGCATTGTGAGGGTGGTACGAGACTAGGCACTGTTTTGTTCTGTTGTACGTAGGGTCCTTGTGAGTCAGAAATGACTGGACAGCACCTAAGATGTCTTAGTTATGTAGTGCTGCTATAACAGAAATACCACAAGTGGATGGCTTTAACAAAGAGAAATTTATTCTCTCACAATCCATTACACTAAATGTCCAAACTCAGGACATCAGCTCCAGGGGAGAGTCCCTCTTTGTCGGCTCTAGGAGAAGGTCCCCACCACGAACCCTCCCCTGGGCTAGGAGTCTCTCAGCGCAGGGACCCCGGGTCCAAAGGACATGGTTTTTTCCCGGCTCTTGCTTTTTTGGTGGTATGAGCTCCCACCTGTCTCTCTGCCCGCTTCTTTCTTTTACATCTGAGAAGAGATTGGCTTAAGACACTGCGTAATCCTGTAGATTTCATCAATATGACTGCCTCTAACCCATCTCACTGACATCATAGTGATAGAATTTACAACACAGGGAAATCACATCAGATGACAAAATGGTAGCAATCCTTAAAATACTGGGAATTATGACCTAGCCAAGTTGACACATATTTTGGGGGGCACAATTTAATCTATGACATAAGAACAGTAACAACGATAGTGAGATTATTGATTATGTCTTGCAGTGGTGTCAGTATATCTTGACAATGTTATAGAGAGAAGATGGTAGTAAAAAAGTAAACTCATTGTTTAATTTCTCATGCTAGTGATGTGGGAAAATATTCTCATGATTATATATTATCCCAACTAACTCATTGTCACCAAGTTTGTGAATTTTATGGTAACTAACTGGAGCCTTGGTGGCATAATGGTTAAGAGCTACAGCTTCTAATCAGAAGATCAGCAGTTCGAATCCACCAGCTGCTCTTTGAAAACCCTGTGGGGCAGTTCTTCTCTGTCCTATAGGGTCGCTATATGTTGCTTGATGACAATAGGTTTGGTTTGGTTTGTAGTATAGCCAGAATGCTCTTTAGAAGTGAGAATGGCAAGACTTTGTCTTAGGTACTTTGGGCATGTTATCAGGAGGGACTCATCTCTGGAGAAGGGCATCATGCTTTGTAAAATAGAGGGTCAGCAGAAAAGAGGAAGACCTTCAACCAGATGGATTGACACAGTGGCTGCAACAATGGGCTCAAACACAGCAATGATTGTGAGGGTGGTACAGGATCTGGCATGTTTCGTTTTGTTGTACATAGGGTTGCTGTGAGTCAAAACTGACTTGAAACACCTAACAACAACAAATAGTTTTTTTTTTAAGAAATGCTGAAGCTTAGTTAAGGAGCTCTGGTGTTGCAGTGGTTTTATCTCTTGGCTGCTTATTGAAAGGTCGGTGGTTCGAACCCACCAGCTGCTCTGTGGAAGAATGGTGTGGCAATCTGCTTCTATAGAGATTTACAGGCCTGGAAACCCTATGAGGCAGTCCTACTCTGTCCTATAGGGTCACTGTGAGTTGGAATTGATGGCAATGGGTTTGATTTTGTTTTGAAGGTTTAATTTTTAAAAACCGTTTGTTTTCCTATAAAACAGATTGGTTTTACTGGGATACTAGATGTAATTTTTGAATTCATGATTAGCGTAGATAATGCAGCCAGTTCCTCCAGGAACTAGTAGCTAATTGAATCAGCAGAACACTTGGGTCAATACATTATTCTCTGTCTTCCTTTGAATCTTAGAGAAAACAAGATTTTTAATTTTAAAATAAAATTAAATCTTTGCCGTAATTGTCCTACAAATTGTTTCTAAGTCATCCTTCAGTTAATTCATAGCTTTACCATTTTAGCTGTCAAATGATTTTACTCAGGTAGAGAGTTCTGTAGCTGTTACACAGATTTCATTATGTAAATGATTATTGCATAATTATGCAAATATTATATTTTGATGAAAAATACATAATTTTAAAAGCAAGTACAAGTAAATATTTAAATCTAGTCAGTTATAAAGAGCATAATAGATTAGACAACCGGTTTTCTCATTGAGCAATAATTTGATGTAATATCCTTTTTAGAAGGAAATGACAGTGCATTTTAAATTGAGCATCCTAGAATTATTCTGAATTTTTGCTTTTCATAAGACTGAATGCTTGAATGCTTACTCAGACACTACGAGAAACAAAACAAGACAGACAAATAACAGTTAAGAGTGCTCTATGGTTTGTGATAGTTCTGTGGATGCTGAGTAGGGAGAGTGACTCGTAACTGGGGAAATGGAGGGAAAGTGGCCTTTGGACTAGAGCGTCAAAGAGAAGTAGAAACTCAACAAGCTGACTTGGGAAAGGAGACTTTCTGGTCCAGGGGTCCATAAACTATAGTCTATGGGCTTGCTGCCTGTTTTTGTAAATGAATTTTACTGGGACACATGCATGCTTATATGTTTATGGTTGCTTTTGTGTTACTACAGCAGAGTTGAGTAGTTGTGACAGAGATCGTATGGCCCGCGATGGTTAAAATATTTGGCCCTTTTTAGAAAAAGTTTGCCAATGTACTATCTACAGCAGGGCTGTCCAACAGAACTTCCTGCATTGGTGGAAATGGCCTGTATCTGCACTGCCCAGTATGGGAACCAGTAGCCATTGTGGCTTTTGAGCACTTGAAATGTGGCTAGTGTAACCGAGGAACTGAATTTGTAGTTTTATTTAATTTTAATGTAAATAGCAACATATATATTTGTGGTTACCATATTAGACAGTGCAGATCTAGACTAAGGGAGTAAGATGAACAAAGGCACAGAGCTAGAAGGAATGTTGATAAGGATTACTCATATCTGAGGTGAACAGTAGCATCTAATAAAAGATAAGGGTCTAGTCATGTAAGGCCTTGTATGCAAAGAAGGCGCAGTTTATTCTTTAAGCCATAGGAAAAAAAAAACTTGTTGCCATTGAGTCTATTCCGACTCATAGTGACCCTATAGGACAGAATAGAACTGTCCTGTAGGGTTTCCAGGGAGCACCTGGTGGATTTGAACTGCTGACCTTTTGGTTAGCACTGAACCACTACACCATTAAGCCATAGAGAACCATCAGAAATTTCTGAGCTGAGCTGATAGGCATACATGTGAAAACCTTGATGAAGAATGTACAGAAAGTCCAGTGAGTTGGGAAGCAGTTACAGTGGTCCAGAGAGAATTGGGGCCTGAACTGGGGCTATGACAATGGGAATAGAAGGGTGGGGATATGTTTGAAAGGAATTTCAGAGGTAGAACTCAACTATATATTTTATTGTCCTGACGTTTTTGAAAATGAAAAGGGCATTATTAATGATTATGCCAGTCCTGGGGCAAAAGCTATAAACCTGTACTGTCGCACAGAAACTGGGATGTATGTTCACTTTGACAGAGGAAGGATCTAGCTTAGCTTACATGATTGAGAAGAAGTTGATGTTATTAGTTGAGCTGAAGAACAAGGTGGGGAAAGACAACAAGTTTGTAAGAGGATAAAGAGATTAGTTTTAGACTATAGAGTCGGAAGTTGTTGACTGAACAACACTTTGTGATTTTCAAAGTGTTACTTTTTACAGGATTCCTGAAATTTTATATTCATCCTTAATAAAACAAGTAAGAATGATTTATTGTTGTTACAGGTTAGAGTCTACTGCACGCACATCAGAGAGCTCAGAAGAATTCCTAGAAGAAGAACCAGAAGAGAGTGTGGTTGAGTTTGAGGACGAAAGCAGTGATAAAGATACACGACCAACCCCAGAAACTCAGCCACACCTGGGAAAGCAAGATGGTGAAAAGGTGTGAGATCACTTGTTAAGTAAAATGAATGAAAGTGAACTAAATTTTAACTTTTTAAGTCATATATTCTTAGAAAAATATATGAACTGTTTTAGAATCTTAGAAATTGTGTTTAATGTTTAAAAAAAAACATGTATCTAAGGAACAGATAAATAAAACACAGTACATGCATACAATGAACATTTACTCAGCCATGGAGAGAATGAAGTCCTGATACATGCTACAACATGGATGAACCTTAAAACATGCTGAGTGAAATAAATCACACAGGTACAAATATTGTATGATTTCACTTATGTGACATATTTAGGATAGACAGGTGTATAAAGAGCAAAGTTTATTAGTGGTTAGCAGGAACGGGTGAGAGAGAGAAGGGGAGGAGAAAAAGGGGACTCATTGTTTAGGGGACACTGAGCCTTCTGTTAAGGGTGATGGGAAAATTTGGAAACAGATGTTAATGACTGAACAATATGATAAATATAACTAATGTCACTGAATTGTATACATGAAGAATGTTGAAAAGGCAAACAATTTGTTACAATGTATTCACCACAGTAAAAAAATTGCCAAAATAATAAACTTGCACAGATAACCCAATTAAAAAAATATTTATATATACATATACACACACACACACATATGTATAAAACCAGGTCAGATTACTGGGGTTAGGGAAAGCAATAAAGTTACAAGAATAATTTTATATATCAAACTAAGGGAGTTTATAAAAGTTTGGCAAAGATAAACTAGGGGATGTTTAAGTAGTAAGATCCCTTAAGTGCAATTAAAAATATATTTGTGAAACTGAACACACTTAAGAAAAAACTTAAATGATGTGACTATAAGATCTGCCTTATAGAACCAATTCCAGTGCCTTCAGATTCAACATGACCTTGATCGCACTCCTGTTTTAGTAAAGGATAAGAACTAGTTACCCAGAAAAAAATTGTTAATAATCGATCTTTCAAATTCCTGAAAAAATAGGCAAACTGTACATACATGTAATTTTTCTTAAACATTAGAAAACAAATAGGCAAATGCTTTGTGACAAAGTCAACTGTTTGATATCTGGCTTTATTTCTGAAGCTATTTGAGTATTTACTGCTGTCTTTTCCTTCCTTCCTTCTTTTCAATTTCCTGTCCTTTTCTTCTTTTTCCTTAATATCTTCATTCTTTGCTACAGATTTCTTATTTCTTCTTTGATATATACTTAAGTTTCTTGAAAAATATATTACCTGTTTGCCAAGTCCAGCCAGCAGCTGAACAAGTGAACTATATCACTGATTCTGTTTTCTTAACCTACTCCACTTTAGCTTCTGTTTCCTCTACGTTATAAAACTATACATACGTATTTTTAATAATGCCGTGTTCTGGTGAAAGTTCACACAGCAAATTAGGTTCGCATTTAACAGTTTCTATGTATATATTTCTAACTCCAGGTCCTTGCATATTTTATTATAATACTTAGTCTTCTGAAGCCACCCTTTGAAATCTTTTCCTCAGGTCTTCTACTTCACCATTTCTTCCATTTGCTATTCTTCGTTCAAGAGCAAGTTTCAGAGTCTCTTCTGACATCCATTTTGGTCTTTTTTTTCTTTTCTGTCTTCTTAATGGCCTTCTGCTTTCTACATGTATGATGTCCTCCCACAACTTGTTTGGTCTTCGGTTGTTAGTGTTCAGTGTGTGAAATCTATTCTTGAGATGGTCTCTCAGTTCAGGTGGGGTATACTCAAGGTCATAAATTGGCTCTTGTGAACTTGTTTTAATTTTCTTCAACTTGAGCTTGCATAGGGGCAATGGATGGTCTGTTCCCAGTGGGCCCCTGGCCGTGTGCTGACTGATGATACCGAGCTTCTCCATCATCTCTTTCCACAGATGTAGTTGATTTGGTTCTTGGATATTCCATCTGGTGAGGTCCATGTGTATAGTCACAGTTTATGTTGGTGAAAAAAGATATTCGTAATGAATAAGTCATTGATCTTTCAAAAGTCTATCTCCAGGGTCATTTCTGTCCCAAGGCCATTATTTCCAATAACTGATCCTTGTTCTTTGTTTCCAACCTTTATATTCCAGTCACCAGTAATTATCAGTGTACCTTGATTGCATGTTGATCAATTTCTCACTGCAGAAGTTGGTAAAAATCTTCCATTTCATCATCTTTGGCCTTAGTGGTTGGTGCATAAATTTGAATATTAGTTGTATTAACTGGTCTTCCTTATAGGCATATGAATATCATCCTATCACTGACAGCATTGTACTTCAGGATAGATCTTGAAGTGTTCTTTTTGATGACGAATGTGATGCCATTCCTCATCAATTTGTCATTCCCAGCATAGTAGACCATATGATTGTCTGATTCAGAATGGCCAATACCAGTCCATTTCAGCTCACTAATGACTAGGATATCCATTTTTATTTGTTCCATTTCATTTTTGACAACTTCCAGTTTTCCTAGATTCATTCTTTGTACATTCTGTGTTCTGATTATTAATGGTGCGCCTGACCCAAGCAAAGGTATTTTCAATTGCCTCCTATGCGTGAGAAAACTGGACATTGAATAAGGAAGACTGAAGAAGAATTGATGCCTTTGAACTGTGGTGTTGGCGAAGAATATTGGATATTCCATGGGCTGCCAGAAGAGTGAACAAATCTGTCTTGGAAGAAGTACAGCCAGAGTGTTCCTTAGAAGCAGGGATGGCAAGACTTTGTCTTATGTACTTTGAACATGTTATCAGGAGGGACAAGTCTTTGCAGAAGGACATCATGCTTGGTATAGTAGAGGGTCAGCAAAAAGAAGAAGACCTTCAACAAGATGGGTTGACACAGTGGCTGCAGCAGGGGCTCAAACATAGCAATGATTATGATAATGGTGCAGGACTGGGCAGTGTTTCATTCTGTTGTACATAGGATCGCTATGAGTCAGAACCAACTTGATGGCACCTAACAATGACAGATACACCTGTACATGCACATAGGATCGCTATGAGTCAGAACCAACTTGATGACACCTAACAATGACAGATACACCTGTGCATGCACATAGGATCGCCATGAGTCAGAACCAACTTGATGGCACCTAACAATGACAGATACACACCTGTACATGCACATGTGTGTACACATAGTCCTTCCTGTACACATAAATGCATGCTTATCTACCTGTGTAACCACACGTGTATTTTTTGGTTGATAATGGCATTGTTGCAAAATTGTGTATGTTGTAGCATTTACCAAAAATGTCCCTTATGCTTGTTACTGTCATCATGTGTTAGCGTCATCATTTACCTTGGTCGAGTTGTACAGACTTCACCTGCATTTGGTGTTGCCTTTCCTGTCATCAGAAATAAGTGTCTACTGTCTAGAAAGTGATTCTCCCTCCCTCTGCCTCCTGTCCATAGTAGCCACCAAAGAACGTTGTTTTCTGTATGTACGCCTATTCTTTTCTTTTAATAAATACGAGCTCATACAATATTTGTCCTCTTGTGATCGACTTATTTCCCTCAGCATAATGTCCTCCAGATTCATCCATGTTATAATATGTTTTGAGAACTCATCGTTATTCTTTATAGTAGTATATCAATATTCCATTGTATGTATGTACCACAATTTGTTATCCGTTCATCCGTTGATGGGCCACTTACGTTGTTTCCATCTTCTTGCTGTCGTGAATGATGCTGCAGTAAACATAGGTGTGCATATGTCTATTCATGTCACTGCTATTAGATCTCTAGGTTATATACCTATGAGTGTAACTGCTGGATCATAAGATACTTCTATTTCTAGCTTTTTGAGGAAGCACAATACCATTTTCCATAGTGTTCGTGCCATTTTACAGTCCCACAGCAGTAGATCAGGGTCCCAGCAGCCCTACAACCTTGCCAGCATTTGTTATTTTCTTTTTTTGATCATTGCTGTTTTTGCAGGGGTGAGATGGTATCTCATTGTAGTTTTGATGTGCGTCTCTCTAATGGCTAATGATTAAAACTCTATATATTTTTTCTTTTTAGGTTTTTTTTTTTAAATTGTGCTTTAAGTGGAAGTTTACAATTCAAGTCAGTTTCTCATGCAAAAACATACATTGTTATGTCACCCTAGTTGCTCTCCCTACAATGTGACAGCACACTTCTTTTCACCCTGTATTTCCCGTGTCCATTCAACCTGCTCCTGTCCCCCTCTGTCTTCTCATCTCGCCTTCAGGCAGGAGCTCCCACGTAGTCTCATGTGTCTACTTGAGCTAAGAAGCACACTCCTCACCAGTATCATTTTATAGTCCAGTCTAATCTTTGTCTGAAGAGTTGGCTTTGGGAATGGTTTTAGTGCTGGGCTAACAGAGAGCCCAGAGGCCATGACCTCTGGAGTCCTTTCAGTCTCAGTCAGACCATTAAGTCTGGTCTTTTTACTGGAATCTAAAGTCGGCATTCTGCTTCTCTCCTGCTCCATCATGGATTCTCTGTTGTGTTCCCTGTCAGGGCAGTCATTGGTGGCAGCCAGGCACCATTTAGCTCTTCCAGTCTCAGGCTGATGGAGTTTCTGGTTTATGTGGCCGTTTCTCTTGGGCTCATAATTACCTTGTGTCTTTGGTGTTCTTCATTCTCCTTTGCTCCGGGTGGGTTGCTAGCTGTTAAGATCCCAGATGCCACTCACCAAAGTGGGATGCAGAACGTTTTCTTAATACACTTTGTTACGCCAGTTGACCTAAATGCCCCCTGAAACCATGGTCGCCAGACCCCCGCCCCTGCTACTCTGTCTCTAGAAGCGTTTGGTTGTGTATTTCTAGCTTTTTGTTTAGTCCAGTTGTGCTGACTTCCCTTGTATTGTGTTGAAACTGCATATTTTTAATGGCATTTTTCTTCTTCTAGAAAATTGGGAAAATAAAAGCATATGCAAAAAAATAAAGGATTTATATGACTTCAGTTTACAGAAATAAATATTTGTAGTTTTTTCTTCTCTTTAAGATTATACGTACTTCCACGTAATCCGTTTGACTCATTGAATAATACATTGAGAACATACTTTTGTGGATGACTAGTGACAACTTCCATTTCATTTTCAGTGACCTTTCCTTACCTTGGTTGACCATCTTCTCTTCTTCAAAATTCTCTATAGTCTTTTGGCTTCATAACACCACTGTATTTTGGATTTTGGTTTTCCTATCTCTGAAGGTTCTTTTTTTTTTTTTTTTATGTATATAACTCTTCTCCTTGCTGCTTTTCCCTATTGTGGATATTGTGGGAGATCCAGTTCTTGACTTTCTGATCTTTGGTTCATGATCTCTCTTTTGAAAATGCATCCAGTCAATGGCTTCAACTGTCATCTCTATGTGGATGACCATTAACTCCTGATTTTCAGTCCCATAATGTTACCTGCCTAATGGAAATTCTGTTTATACAGATGTCTTCTGTCATCTTAAAGTCAACATAATCTCTGTTCTTGCTTATTGTTTCTGGATTGAGTCTGTTTTCTTATTTTCATTCTGTTCTCAAACCTATAACTGAATTGCTGTCACTTCTAGTTACTGACCAGAATTCTATGATTAGCTTTTTTCTGTATCTTATTTTCTTCCTTTTAACATTTCTCCCACCTTGGTTGGTTTTTTAATGAGTTTTATTATAATTACCTCCTGTTTGCAGTCTCGTCTGTATAGATATGGACAGATTAATTTTTCTAAGTCTGATTTCAATATTTCTCTTGGAAAACTTTCCTTTATGTCCCTTCAGTGGCATTGTATAATCCAGCCCAGTATATTTCTGAATACTTACGCATTCCTTCTAATTATTAGAATGTCACTAGAAGTAGAAATACTAGGATGTTAAATAGAAGTCTTACAAATGAACATAAGAAGAATAGTTTCAGGAATTAGATGGTTTGTGTTATCAGATAGCGTTTCCATATTTTAATAATGTGATACAAGGAGCAGGATTGTTCAGAAATGACCCTGGGTTGACTAGACAGCTAGCTAGCCAAGACCAGGGGCTCTCTTCTTCCAGCAAGAAGAGCTGCATCAAACTCTGCTTTCTTTGAGACTGGTGGTGCTTCCTCTCCTGGCAGGGTAAACTGCAGCTTCTTACAGGCCCCAAAGATGCTGGGTACTAAACAGCTGGTGTGTGCAAAAAAGAGTTAGCACTAAATCTAGACTACCTCTGGTGCCTTTTTACTGTGAAGGTTCCTCCCATGATTGCCCTGTAAGAAGGAATAATGAGAAGGAGACAGTGTCTCTCCACTGAATCTCAGACATAAACCCTATGTTCACAGAGCACACCTCTCAGAACAACAGTGGGGTTTTGAGGTACTCATGCATTCTTTTGCTGACCCTGCCGTATAAGTTTCTCCTTTCCTCAAGTAAGACTATTCCTTAACCCATGTCCTATGGTTTTGTGAATGCATCTTGAGTCCTTGTACATGACAAGTAGGCACTGAGAAATAACCCACGTTCTAGGATAAATAAGATGGTTGTAATCATGTTGTGATTTTTTTCCTTGATGATTTAGGCATCTGAGTTAGAGCCTATGAATGGTGAGATAATGGATGATACTCTTAAGACCTCGCTTATAACTGAAGAGGAGGACTCCACTGTTGATGTTTTAGATGAAGAATTAAAATTGCAGTCTTTTAACTCCAGTGAAGACTCTGCAAATTTTGCTCCACTGGTGGTAGAGCCTTCAAAGACTCCTGAAGCTGTGGCACAGGATAAGGCAAGGGGAATAACCTAATTTTTTATAATTAAAGTATTCCAGTGTTGGGACATTGGTGTGTGCCTGAGTGCACGTGTGTGTGTGTCTGTGTGTGTGTATTCTTCCCTCATCTTAACATGTATAGTCCTTCAGGAAAACTAATTTTTATACTAGATTTGGTATTTTGAGGAAATGCAGTTAGTAGTGTTCCATAAATTCAAATCTTCGTGATTTTATTTATTTGTATCTAGCTTATGGTAACAAAATGTTTTATTTTGTGAACTTGGGGAAATGATTAGAAAAATGGATAAAGCATATTTAACAAATATTTCAGTACCCATTGCTTACGTGGAGCCCTGGTGGCACAGTGATGAAGAGCTCAGCTGTTAACCAAAAGGTCGGCAGTTCAAATCCTCCAGCCACTGCTTGGAAACCCTATGGGGCAGTTCTAAGCTGTCCTGTAGGGTTGCTATGAGTTGGAATCGACCTGATGGCAGTGGGTTTGGGGTTTTGGTATTGCTTACATAGGCTATGACCAATACAATAATTTTAACTTGCTTTAATTAGAGAGGAAACCCTGGTGGTATAGTGGTTAAGTGCTACGGCTGCCAACCAAAGGGTTGGCAGTTTGAATCCTGCAGGTGCTCCTTGGAAACTCTAGCGGTCAGTTCTACTCTGTCCTATAGTTGCTATGAGTTGGAATCAACTCGACGGCACTGGGTTTGGTTTTTGGTTGGTTAATTAGAGATACAGATTAGATGAGTGGAAAAAAAAAAACTTGGAGTATTTTAAAAGAAACTTAATTTTATTATTTTTGAACATTCTGGTTAAAGCTAAGCAACAGTTGTATAGCATTGTTTTATTAGTGCCTCACATAAATAGATGAATAAAATTTCTATTGCCCCTACCTATCCTTTAGTGAAAACGCAGCCAGACTAAGGGGGGTGGCATAGGGACTCTTGTTTCTGGTTCCAGTAACCCTGAGAACCTAAATTTTGAGTTGATTCATGGTTTTGAAGAATCTTGATAGGAAGGTAAAATATCTGAAGTACTGTTTTAGATAATTATATCTGTAAAGCAAAAACTCAGTGTATCATAATTGTCATGTGAGACAATAATTTTGAAGAAATTGGGTTGTATTCAGAATATGTATACCTGATTAACAAAAGTAATGAGTACTGAATTCTTTCAGTTGAAGTTCAGTTATCACTGCATTGCGTATTAGTGTCAGAATAATTTTTTGAACTAGATTGTGAAAGTTTCTTTGTTGACCGGGTTTTTTATTTTCAGACTCCACATATAATTGACTCAGAACCGTTAACAGAAGAAAGCCCATCTGATGAAAAAGGGCACACGGAGGAGAAACTGCCACTAGTTTCAAGAAAGAAAGCACATTTTGGGAGCTCAGATGATGTTGCTACTATCCCAAATGAAGAACGATCTGACAGTGGTTTTCCAAACTCTGTGATAACTGAATTTTCTGAAGAGTCGATCTCTGAAAATTTATCACCCAACACTACTTCCTCATTGGAAGACCAGGGTGCTGAGGAGGGGGTACCTGAGCCCCAGGAAACATCTCCTGCCCTTCCTCAGAGTTCTTTGATAGAGGTTGAACTTGAAGATGTGCCATTTTCACAGAATGCAGGACAGAAGAACCAGTCAGAGGAGCAGTCTGAAGCATCTTCTGAGCAACTGGATCAGTTTACAGCATCAGCAGAGAAAGCTGTGGATAGCAGTTCAGAGGAAATAGAAGTGGAAGTGCCTGTTGTAGACAGGCGAAATTTAAGAAGAAAGGCCAAAGGGCATAAAGGACCTGCGAAAAAGAAAGCCAAGCTAAATTGAAAGAAGGAAAGCAGACGATAAATCCTCTTCTTTGTAACATAATTGTTTTTAACATATGGTAATTAATAAATGCATGGGGCACAGGACAAAATTTCAATTTGAACTTACGATGCAGTCTTTCTCTCCTCTCTTAGGACCTAGGATTCACTATTCTTTTTAATTTTTCAGGCTATTTTGTGTAAATACAATATTTTATTTTTATTAACCATATTTCAATTTCGGGAAGCCAGATCATACTATATTTTCATCTTTAGCAGGTAGGGACATCTGACCATTAATATATCAAAAAAATATAATTAGAAAAATCCTGTGAAACAAGGCTTTCCATTACTTGTAAGGATCATAGAAATCTTTTATACTAAGGGTTTTAATAGTAAACTTGGTGAGTATTCTAGAAGTTTTATGTTCAGTATCAAAACTAATGACCATTTTTAATGAGGCATGACTAGTAACTGTCAGTAAATTAGAATAAATACAACACCAAGTAAATGAGAACACAAATAGAGAAATTTGTGGTCAAAGGTTTATGAAGGTGATATTTTGATATTTTAGCTGTAGATGCAGTTTCTTCTTTGACTTCAGTGTCTGTGGAAGGGTTCACACAAAATCGGTTTCCAGTTCACTCTGTACCATCTGATACTCATAGTACTACTGCCAGGGACTTAACTCTGGCACTTAGGCATTAATTATTTAAAATGTCATTTTAAGTATTAATTTGAAGTAATTAAAAAAATTTTGGTCTCTGTATTCCCAGATGCTTGCACACTTAAGAGTACACTTTCACTTTATCAGGTAAACATCCCAACTAATATAATTTTGGGTTCTAGTTTGCTCTAAATTGGACTGTCTAGTCCATCAGGTAAATTGAAGATAGGTAAACTGAGCTGAGGACTTTATACTTGGTCCTTGTCCAGTTAACATCTACACTTAAGAAGTGTGATGCCCCTTCCTAAGGCTGCTGCTTAATCCTGCCACAGCCCTAACTCTGAAATCAATATTCTTGTCTGCTTTCATCCACTTCTTTAACTCGTGGAGTGATTCACTAGTCAAAACGTCTTCTGCCAGGTTGTGCCCTTAGCATCCATTTTTCGGTAGGTTTGGACTTTGCCCACCATCTCAGACCTAGATTGCAGGAGTAAGGCTGCCCTGGGAGCTGTAGTCACAAGTGCTGAAATTAAGTTGGAGGCTTCAGTTACCCCTTGGGTCTGCTCACTCTTGATCAGTTCGGTGAGGACAGGTTATAAGCTAGCCTGTGTGTGTACATTGTGCTGCCATGGCAAAGGCCTTTGCGTAGGGGTATTTAAAAAAAAAAAATCCAACTGCCAATTTTCGTATAGTCATTTTTATTTAAAAATGAACAAAATGGTTATTCTTAGATTCGAAGGAGAATCTCCAAACAATCCTACCTTTGAAAATATTGTTGCTTATATTTGCACTTATGTTGGAGAATGCTTTGATCCTATTTAGATTGTTTTAAAACAGCTTGGTTGTTAATGTGAAAAAATGTTACAGTTTTGTGTCATTATTGGGAGGTGCTACAGATTGATGGTGAGGCTTTATTCAGTCTACAGTCAGTTGATGTCATGTTATTAAATTTTATTTTTGGAGGTTGTATTTTAGTAATATCTAGTTAATAGTATCTAGTGGCTGCAGCAGTGGGCTGAACAGCAATGATCGTGAGGACGGTGCAGGATTGGGCAGTTCCGTTATGTCACACAGAGTTGCTATGAGGCAGAACCAACTCCAAGGCACCTAACAGCAACAGTTAATAATCCTTAAGGCAGTCAAAATAGCAAACCCTCCTGTTCACCTAAGATTTTGAATACTTGTGTCTCTGTTGTTGTTTCATTATTGGTCAGAGGTGAGCCAGATTATTTCACTGTCAGTGAAAATTAAGGCACTCTGGCCATTTCAACAAACACTAAGTGAAAGAGAAGAATGACTCATATACTGCGTCTACCAAATGTGCTGTTTTACACATTCTGAGACACTTTTGTTAATATCACAATTAGGGCTGTAACTAAAGATTGTTATACTTCAGTAAATTCTTCATCTTTCCATTTTTAATTTCTTGGAATAGATTGGAAAACCTGTTCAAACATCCTTAGTCAGTTTCTTTTTACTTGGATTGCTCATTGTTCTCTTTAAAATACTTTCTTTTAAAAGATTTTTCTTTTTGAAGATTGAGCCCACTGACAATTCTTGATGTAGTGCAAATGTGGTCTCTGAGTTTACAAAAATCATCAGCTATTCATGTGTGACCACTGGGGGACTAAACAGGACACATGTCCATGATTGGTTTATTCTTAAAACAGTAAGTGAATTTTAAGCAATTTGAAAACTTTTTGTTCAGCATAAAAAAAGATACTTTTGTTATGTATTACCTTTGACGGAAAATGTTATTTCCTGGTTTATAGATAGTAGAGGAGAAAAGTTAGTTCACGTGGAAAAACCTAACTTTCATGTTAAGTGAATGTAGAGTTTATAACAAAATTTATGCTCAATAAAGAAGTCTAAACAAACTTAATCAGGTACTTTAGTTTTCTGCAAAATATTAGAAAATCAGAATTACAGATGACTGGAATTTGATTTCAACCAGTTCATCTAGTTGTTGAGTGTCTGGTTACATTCTAGTCCTTTCTGAACTGCTTTTTTTCTGTTTAGGACTCTTGTTTGTAGAGAAGGGAGTTAATTTCAGTTTGTGCACATATTCCTTGTGTAATATAAAGCAGAACAGTTACAAGCAAAATTTTAGTTCTACTTTCAAGTTTTAAATTGCTAGACATCACAGAAATTAGTATAAGAATTTACTATAAAGCCTTTCTACAACCTTTAAAGGTGAGGAGGGTCTATTGTCATCTTTTATAAAACTAAGCAGCATGATTTAGTATGTCAGTCTTCTCCTTCTTAAGATGTGTCTATATTAATGGTCTTTCCATTCAATGTAGAGAATATGGTAGGGATAACAATTACTAGTGACTAATGGTTCACTTTCAGCAGTCTACCAGAACACTACCTAAAAATGGTTTCAGTGACTTCAGAGAAACATCTATGAAGGTTTATGGTTACACTGAATTGAACAATTCCCTCATACCTAAATATCTGCTCTTATGTTCCTGCTTTACCCTTTAGTATTTACCATTCTAAGGTATGGTCGCACCAGCAAACTGAGACAGATCTTGATGTAAATAATTTTTACTAACATTATTCATCTGTGTAACAGTATCTTAAAAATAAATTTCTGCCTTGTATGTCCACTAGTAGCAATATGTTTAAGGTAGGATCCAGTCTTCATGGGTGCAATTAATTACAAGTGTTATGCTTATGTTTGCATACTTAATATCAAGCTTTGTACCTTACAAGATGGTAAATTGCTTTTTAACAACTTTTGGTTCTAAAAAATAGGTAAAGCTCAGTTCTGTAGTATCGTTTACCCAAAGTTGATTTTCTTCTTTCACCTGCCAAAACTTGAGTCATTCACACATCACCTGTTTCTAATATAGTGACAAAATCTCATTAATACCAAACCGTAAGAAAGGTTCGGTGTCCGTATCATCCTGTGATTGTATCATACTGGATGTCATTTCCAAGAAACTAGGCTTTCTTTTCCTAAGTGTATCTGTAGGTGTTTTTATAAATTTCTACTTAGAAAAGATGTTATCTTAATTCAGAATATCAAGTCTTACTGGAGTACTTGTTTTCTTAGTTTTTGTTTTGTTTTTTAAAGTTTAAAAGTAGTAATTAAACCTATATTTTGTGATTGTTCCTGGTCTGTGTTTTGAAATTCTTTCCCTTCTCTTTTCCTAATTTAGTTGAAGATGTGTTTAGATGTTGTTTAGACATTGAATAATTTTGTTAAAGGCATAATCAATCACATTGGTTGTACTTTGAAGACAGACTTAAAAAATAAACAACTTAAAATAACTAATGTGGTGATTACAGATTAATATACCCACCCACCCCCACTGCTATCAAGTCAATTCTAATTCATAGCGACCCTTTTTGAAAGGTAGTACCATTTTATTTAGTGTTCCAGGAAATCTCAGGTTTCTTCTTAAAAACAAAACCCAAGAAATTCAAAGCAACAAAGCTGGAAATTAACTCTGTAATCCAAAATGCTGGGCGATCCTTCAGTTGGGGAGAAGGGGCCGATTTAGAAGCCGACGTAGCAGATACCACAAAACCAGAGCTGAGGTTGGTGGGGATATTAGGTTTGGTTTGCCACCTAAGGCAATCTTTCAGCCTTGAGGGATCATTAATTAGTTCTAAAAAAGAAAAAGGTTGATTGGGAGAGATGGGGTGACGGGATGGAGGTCCTAGGTAGTTTAACATCAAATTGCTTCTAGCTTTCAATACATAAGTGGCTAAGTGTCACTGACCTTGCCCCTCCTTTACCCTTTTAAGCTCCTATTGTTAGCGTGCTGGAGCCCACACATTTATCCCATTTATGCATCACACACACCGCTCCACTTAGTGTTAGTGCTGTTCACCCTGGTAAAGAGCAGACTGACATTCTCCCCCACCGTTACCTTGATGAGGTGAACACACTGGGATGGAGTGATATCCAGATACCCAGAAACTCAAAGTAATGAACCATACGCATATAATTCAAATCACAAAAGTGCCTTCAAGTTAGGACCCTAAAACATGGCCTGTTTTACATTAAGTAAGAACTTTTGGTAACTATTTAAAATGGAATTACATTAACCAATCTCTAGCACCATTCTGAAAGTATAAATGTATTGCCCTAAGTTTGGAAGATAAAAAATGCTGAAAGTGTAAAGATTTCAGTATGTTTATTTTCCCCTTCTCATGTAGTTAGAAAATACAGTATCCAAATGTTTCATCCGTCTATGATAAAAGGAAAAAAAGTTTAAAATGCTGATTCAATGACATATAAAGATGTTCTAAGGAATTATCATGGAGACGAAAAGATAGTTTAATTAGGAACTCTTCTGAACTTTCAGAGAAGGTCCCAGATACAAAGTTTTCTTGGCTCAGGCCCTGCCATTTGTGTTCCAACCTTTATGAGGCGTTCCTGCATGGTGCAAATGGTTAAGCGTTTGGCTGCTAACTGAAAGGTTGAAAGTCTGAGTCCACCCAGAGGCACCTTGGAAGAAAAGGCCTGGCGATCTACTTCTGAAAAATCAGCCATTGGAAACCCTATGGAGCACAGTTCTACTCTGACACGTGGGGTTGCCATAAATCAGAGTCAACCTGAAGGCAATTGGTTAACCTCTATGTATGAAAAAGGTGTTTTAAACTATCACTGATCATTTTTTTTAGTAGTGGTGATAGATTTGCTTTGCTGAGTACCTACTCACTGCTACAGATACTGATGACGTTTATTTCTATAATTTCTCATATTCACTCAGTCTTATGAACATCTAAACCCTGAAAATGTAAAAAAAAAAATAAAGATCAAATTGTAAAACTGGGCCATTTTAATGTTTTTTATCACGTAATAAATAGTTCTCTTGATGACTGCAGACACGAAGGCTGTTTGGTAGTATTTGTAAACGCACGGTAATGGTGGTTTTCCTGGTTGGTTTGTAGTCTTCACCAATAATTAGGAGTTACTTATGTGAAACTGCTATCAAACCAGTAAGACTGCATTTATGCATCCATCATTTTCAGGATTGTTGGTAACCTGGGCATATTTTCCTAAAGAAAACAAAACAGACACAAAAAAAGTGAAGGATATTAGCTGATAAGGATGTTAGCTGATAAAAATTAATTTTGAAGAACATAATCTTTGCCTAAAATATTTCTGATGACCACATTTAAGAGACTGAAAATGAACCAGAAAAGGGTAAATGATATTTCACCAAGACCATGCCTGATTTCTGAATACGATTTTTATATAAACATTGTTTTTACAAATGATGGTTGGTTCCATTGTTAGCACATTATACTTTGGGTGGCCCCTGGCGTTAAGTACTTTTCCACATGATTTCTCAATGGAAATGAATCAGGTTTTAAATAAGTTTCAAATCAATCTAACAACAACCTATTTTAAAACTGAGGTCGGCTAACATGAAGTATGAGCCAACTGATGCAGTTACAGAGAGCATTTTCTTCCCTTTCAAAGAAAATGAGAAATTTAAATCAGGACACAAAAAGCAGAAGGCTAAGCAAATGAAGAAAAAAGAATTTAAAACTGCTGCATGACACATTTTAGTTGTGATTATCACTGAAATAACGCAATCATCTGTTTGACATAAGTCTCCCTTCCCACTAATCAACTGTATTTTCTTCCAACATTTTTTGTTACCATACTCTGCATCTACTTTCCTCATGATAAATGGCTTTTTTTGTTTGTTTGTTTTACTAAAAAGCATAAAATCAAACCTAGTAGAATATAGCGACACCTTGTGGAACTGAAACCACTAAGCCAAATTATAAAAAAGAATTGCATTCATAATTTTTCTAAAAAAATTCTTAAAGATGTAAATCTAATTTTCATTTTAACTCATTTAGCTTTTCTGCATTAAAAAAATGCTCATTTTAAGTTGATGTGAAAAGTATTTCTATTTGAGGACTCCAAAATAGCAGCAACCCCACATTTAAAAATTTACTTACCCCAAATAACCTTGCCTCCTTGTGTCACAAGGCCCAACTCGCTCACGTTCACCTCAATGACAGTACCTTTGGTAATAACACCCAAAGTTGTATATAGTGGGGATGAGGGATTCTTCTTTACACCAAGTATCGGCAAGCAAAAGGTGGCTTTAAGTTCAGGATGTGTTACATGAGCCTTCTTGAAACGTAAGCCCTGATAAGTAAAATAGAAGAATGTGTCCAAATGTTAGCACTATGATGGGTAGTGGTCCTTTTTGCTTTTCCAACTCATCTCCAGAAAAAAAAAAAAAAAGGATTGAATGTTTTTATTAGTTTCAAATAATGTTAAATTTTAAGGTATCACACAAAATACAATTAATTCTGCAGACTAAAAATCTGATAGTTCTAGGGTCAATAATGTGGGGGAAAATCCCACAAACATGTACATCTCCTACAGAGTGTGTGTCATGTAACAGCTACCCAGCATCAAACCTAAGTGTCCTGATCTCAAGTCTTTAGATACCTCAGCTACATTCCACGATGAAAAATAAGAGGTGGACCATCAACTTTCTTTCCATTACTGGTAATATTGGCCAAAGATTGTGGAGAGCCTACAAAGGTCTGTAACAGAGACCAGCTCTCTAGATATGGGTCTTTTGGACTGTAGCACTTCAGAAGCCACAACACTCTGCAATCTCTTAAATTCGATTTTTGCCTCTATACAGGAGGATGGGCTTAATTTAAGCCCAGCTCTTAATAATGGACTCTTAAATCAAGCTAATAAGAAACACACCATTTAGGAAGCCACCTATTAATTCAGTTAAACGTCTGCCAACTTAAAGTAAACCTAAAATAGCTTGACTAGTATGTTTTCTGTAAATTTACATGGTTACTAAAATGTATTCATAAGATTATAATTAAGAAATCAAAGGGAGTCCATGATGTAATCAGGGGTGGGCAAACATTTTCTGTAAAGGGCCAGATGGTAAATATTTTAGGCCCTGCAGGCCATGTGGTGTCTGTTCAAACTATTCAGCTGTGTGAGAAAACAGCAATAGGCAATATATAAATGAATGGGTATAGCTATATTCCAACAAGACTTTATTTACAAAAACAGGTGGTTATGGACAATTTAATCCATTAAACATTACTCGGGTTGAGTACCAGATTAACAGTGCCAACTTTTTCTGCTTTGTTTTTCTAACCAGGCTGGATATCTATTTGGGATGGTAAGTCATTCTATCAAAAAAGCCAAACTGTTGCCATCGAGTTGATTCCGACTCATAGTGACCCTACAGGACAGAGTAGAACTACCCAACAAGGTTTCCAAGGAGCAGTGGTGGATTCGAACTGCCAACCTTTTGGTTAGCAGCCGAATTCTTAATCACTGCACCGCCAAGGCTCCAGTCTATTTACAGGGGAGAGTGATTCAGTCTCTTTAAAGAAACTCTGGGGGAAAAAAAAATCTTCAATTACATTTGGGGTTGAGAGGGCTAATTAGTTTTGGAGGCATATTACTATCATTGCTATCAATAGGGAAACCCTGGTGGCTTAGTGGTTAAGAGTTAGCTGCTAACCAAAAGGTCGGCAGTTCAAATCTACCAGGCGCTCCTTGGAAACCCTATAGGGCAATTCTACTCTGACCTATAAGGCATTTTGATCTGATTTGCCTTGGTTTTGGGTTAGTAGGCACCTACCTGTCAGGTTGCTATAAACTGGAATAGACTTGACAGCAACAAGTTTGGTTCTTATTTTTGCTATTAATAAAACTCAAATTTCCATTTTTTAAACTTCCCTTCTTTTTTCATGATTGTACACTGAATGTTTTCAGAATTATAAGATACTTCTCTTACTAACCCGAATACTCTTTTGAAAAAGCAGTCCTACTCAAGCTTTCTAACTGTTCCTTTAAGAGACAAGCACCTGAAACCTAGTACAATGTCAGATATATAGTAGACACTCATTTGTTGAACAAGTAAAATATTAGCTCATCTACAGAACGTGAAGTTCTAATATGTCATGTTTAAAAGTCAGGATTCATTGAGAATGTTATGAAAATTCTTTTTCATCTCAAGTCTCTTACGAAGCTAAAGACAAGTTTCTTGACCTTAGTGGAAAAAGTGCTAAGTAACACCAAATTGATAACTTAAAATAACAAAAAAGAGCTTAAAATGCCATCTTTCAACCTGTGTTTTGTGGCAATTTTGGGAAATTTTGGAAATGTGCTATGTACTTTATATAGCTTAGCACAGGAACTAACATTTAAGGCACTACACTGTAAAATGACTTACCATCGGTCTGATGAATCGTTCATATTTAGGTGGTTTTCGCGTAAAGCCATCCCCAACAAAGCAGACTTTAGTAACCATCCTCTTCCATGCTTTCTTTTTTCTCTTTCCTGTTCGAATGACTTTTAATACTTCTGTTTCTCCCTGGGCACGGACTTTGGGCAGAGGGACTTCCCATTTTCCCTAAAAATAGACCACAGTTAAAATTCAGTGCTAGCAAACAAGAATAAAAGGTCAAATATGCTTTAATTGTACAAAGTAGATTTACTTTTATCCTTAACCATTCAACACATTTTTGACTCGGTTCTTTTCTAGAGGTCTGCACTATTTCCTCACAAGCCCCAAATTCACAGAACTAGTTAAGTTTATATATCATGGGTACATTAAAGTTTGCTTAAAATAAAAATCTTAATGTTATGTTACGGGAAAGATATCACCTGCATAAATACAATAAGTACTCCTAAAAGCAGTGTAGATGCCTACTACCATAATCAATAGCGTAAAATTGGAAGACGGTCTTTACCTTTTAATATAACTTTGTGTTTCTACTTCGAATGGATTTTTAGATTATACTACCAGTAAGACATAGTGGTTAAGTGCTATGGCTGCTAACCAAATGGTCGGCAGTTCAAATCCACCAGGTGCTCCTTGGAACTCTACGGGGCAGTTCTACTCTGTTCTGTAGGGTCGCTATGAGTCGGAATCGACTCGATGGCAATGGGTTTGGTTCTTTTTTTGGTTACCGGTAAGATAGAATCCTCATCAGCTATTCTGTACCACCCCAAGATGTGAAATGCTATGAAAAAAAAAAAAAAAACTGAAGCAGCTTAAGGCAGTAGAAAGAATACTGGACTTATAACAACACATGGGTTCTAGGAGCAGCTCTACTATTTCATAGATGCGTGACCCTGAAGAATGATTCACACCTCTTGGGCTCCATCCTCATCAGCTATAAAATGATGGGGTTAAAGTTCCTTTCAGTGCACACATTGTACCACTCAAATTTTTGTGTTTACACACCAAAAAGAGCAATATGATTTTAAAAATAAAATTTGGAAATTGTAAGCTCTTTAAATATTTTAAATATAGGGACCATCTATTCTGCTGCTACCTGGATTCCTGTCAATCCACCCATAGATTTAAAATACTTATACTTTTTTTCTTCTCATTTTTAACAGCAGTTAACCTAATTTAGTATCAAGTGCTAGCCACCAGTACTATTAAAAAAAAAAAAAAACTGCTTAATTTTTAAGTCAAATTACTTGATCAAATCATTAATATGGGAACATGATTCTACTTTTTAACCAATTTCAGCACAGCAGGACAGCAAAAACAAGTAGTTGTATCTTTCTCCATAACACGATAGCACTTAAAAAAAAAAAAACAAAAAAACAACCAAACTCATTACTGTCAAGCTGATTCCGGCTCATAATGACCCTATAGGGCAGAGCAGAACTGCCCCACAGGGTTTCCAAGGAGCACCTGGTGGATTCAAACTGCTGACCTTTTGGTTAGCAGCCAAACTGTTAACCACTGAACCACCAGGGCTGCTACCATAGCACTTAGGAGTTGTCGAATACTGGATTTGGATTTGAGATTCACTGTCAGCTCACTTTGTTTTAAAATATTTCTTACCTAAAGATGTTGGCATTCCAAAAACAAACCAAAACCTGTTAAATGCTAAAAGCTTCTGAATATTTTAAACCAAATAAAAAGGGACATTATAAAACTGACAAAGACCTATTTAAATAACGGACTAAGAGTTGGATTTCGTATTTCAAATTAAATTGACAAAACTAAGAGCCTCAAGATTGAATTTAAGTAATTCTCCTAAACAAGAAAGAAAGACTTCAGTTTGGGCTGCTTACCGCTTTCTCTTTTCGTTTTTGTTTAATCATATTGGAAAGTACTTTAGCTCGGGACTGCCCCTCTCTATCCAGCAGATAGGCAGGTACTGCACCTTGTGGAGTCTTCTCATCATTCTTTTGTTTGGTGTTTCTCTTTTCATGCATCTTGATACTACCAAGGAGGAAAAATCCAAGATTACCAATTTGAGCAACTATGGCCTGCTGCATGTTAACTGTGTTAACGACAAATAGGACTACTTACGTCTTTTTCATTTGTATTTTCTCAGCATGGCGTTGCTTATGGTAGAGCTTAGCCTTTAGGCCAATCATCTTTTTTGCCTTTTTTGAACGTTCGTGAGCCTCTCGACTTTCCTTCTTTCTCTTTTTCTCATGGTAATCCAAACGATATCCATAGCGCTTACGGTGTAACTCAATATATTCATTTTGTGGCTATAACGATGCAAGAAATTTTACTTAGTTTTAAAAAGTACTAACAGAACTATTCTAAAATACTTTCTTTTACACATCACACAGCATAGAAGACCCTATATCAACCAAATGCTCACTTGTTTAAATACCTCTAACACTATTAAGCCTACTCACGTGATGTAAGTTAAATAACCTTTCATCCTAGAATATATTAAGCATCAGAGTTCACATCTGTAATAATCTCAGTGAAAAGTTACTGTATGGTGAAGCACATTGAAGTGGTTAAAAAAATACAATTTTTATGTCAAAGAAATGGGGTGCAAGAGACTGTCCAAAGTCCAATGGACCACAACAAGGAGTGATCTGCTTACAGGTTCTTTTTTTCTGGTCCTAAGGTAATCTTTCATTAACATCATCATTTCATCCTTTTTATTTTAAAAAATTAAGTCAGTTTATTGACATGTAATTTACATACAAAACTTGTCCTTTGTAGGTGTAGTTTGAGTTTTAGAGTATAGAGTATAGAATTGTGTAATACAAGATACAGAACATTTCCATCACCTGAAGAAGTCCCCTTGTGTTGCTTTCAAGTTAATCCCCTTTCCCCAACCTCACTCTGATTTCTGTCCCTAGAGTTTTGCCTTTTCCAGAATGAAATGTAAAATGTTCTAAAGTGTAATCTTTTGAGTCTGGCTTCTTTCACTTAGCATGAGGCTTTTGAGATTCACTGTGTTGTTGCAAGTTATCAGTACTTCACTCTTTTATTCCTGAGTAGTGTTCCATTGTGTGGATATAACTCTGTTTATGCATGTAAGTTGTTTCCACTTTTTGATGATTATGTATAAAGCTGTAACAAACTTTTGCACACAGTTCTTTGTGTGGACACGTTTACTGCCAAACTGTTTTCCAAAATGGCTGTATTCTGCCTTTCCACCAGCAGTGTATGCAAACCTTTTTGCAGTTGAAATGCTTGATTTACTTTAAAATGAGTCCTGAGTCAATTTGTATTTTAAGGCTACAAAAATAAAACAGTAATTACGCAAACCCAACTCTGGCATGAAGGTTAATGCTGTAATAACAGTCTACAAGGTACTATGTATCAGGTGTGTTTTCAACTGCTATAACAAACTTCCCAGCAACCACACGAAAGGTATGTGAAATGTCATTTTTCACAGAAACAGATAAGAGATATAACAGAAATGGATCTGGTAATCAGACAGAGGGGGGCTGTAAATCCGGCTCCGCAAGGAAGTCTTCGTTAGCTTCATCAGTAAAGCGAAACGAAGTAGCGGGACTAATACCCATCAGGTAGATCTATCATTAAGGCTCAACCATACTTTCACTGGGTTTTGGCACTGATGACAACAAACGTGGCGAAGCCGGGAATTTAACAGTATGAAATCAGTCTCGCTCCGAAACTTGCGCTCTGGCCGGTATTTCACGCGGTCTCCCCAACACGAAGTTTTTGTTTTCCCTTCACGGAGTCTAATCTCTTTCCCTCAGAAGGACTTCACTTCCGCCTGCCACCCCCTCACCCCCCCCCACCCAGTTCTAGCGTTCCCAGGGTCCCCAGGGTCCACCAACTCCGACGCCCTACGTCCCAAGGGCCCGAGGCAACCTCCTTACCATGGTGACGGCTGCAAAGCCGCGGGGAGCTGTATCCCGGCCGCGAAGGAACTCTCGATTTTCGGGTCTTTAAGACCCACGAGCCGACTCCATGCAACCTGCGACAGGAAAGGGTCACCTTCTAAAACGGCCGAGTCAAGGCAAGCGCGACACACTTGTTCCGAACCTCCCCATCCTGCTTTGAGCTAGAGAAGCGGAAATTGCTGGCAGGCGACATTAGGCGAGTGCACCGCCGGAAGTGAGGAAGTGCGGTGGCTAGAGAAGACGGTGAAAGGGACCGAGGTTCCTGCCGGAGACTGCGAGGGCGTTAACCGAGGTAGTGAGACTAGGCGGGAGGCTGTTGCTGACTTTGACGCCTGCGTCTCCGCCTCCCGACAGCCCGGCGGGAAAAAGCCGGCCTTCCAGTGCCAGGTGGGTATCTGGCCACGCTGTGCGACTCGCGTGCATCGTGAACGTGCCCTGTGCTGGGCACCGCTGATCTTTGAGGTTGTGACAGACACAGCTAGCCATGGAGGAGGACGACAGGGCTTCCGAGACCTGCGCCCCTCGATGTCTGCCCGGACTGTGGACGTGTCTCCCCTTCAGGGAGGTCGAACTTATTTCCATTCTTGTCACTGTGCGTAACGTGTACACGATTGAGAAAGACGCAGAGGAATGAACAGTTATTGTACAGGAAAGAAAGTACTGTGTCGGGAAAAAAAAATGACAGCCTTCTGTTCTTCTGGAGGTTGAGGACTAATTTCAGAAAACCTTGAGGCTTCTTGGTACACTGGACAAACTGCTGAGTGGAGTTGTATTAAGGGCCATGAAGGAGGTAATTCACTACAAGAAGGAACATCCGACTAGGAAAACTTGTCAATTTTACCTTTTATTGCACAGTCTGAGAAGTTCCTTTAATTAACTCACAGGTTGGAATGTAATTGAGCTATGATGGGAGCAAAATAGCCAAAGCCAAATTATTTATCTCCCTAAGTCGTGGTGCTTGAATTTGAGGCAATTTTAAGGCCCCGTCTTCTAATGTGGTGTTAATAGCTTTCCTTAAAACAAAAAATGATAGTGACTAGAATTTGTAAATATGCAGGTGCACTAAATTATATAATCCCTTTGCCTGGAATACAGTTCTGCCAAGCATTGCTTCCCTTATCTGTTTCAGGTTTTTGTTTAAATGTCCCTATCTTGGTGAGACCTTCCCTAGCAAGCAACCAAAGACGTTCAGTACATTTTTGTTGAGTGAATAAATACTTATATTTCTTACACCAGTCCTGCAATGTGATTATATAAAAAGACTGAGGCTTAGAGATTTTAAAGTGATTTACCCACGATCACAAAAGACTTGGGACTCCAGCAAGTCCTCTGACTAAAGCCTAGTCTAGATTTTGTATGACACCAGAAGTGTCCACTTGACACCTGTATTGTAATTAACCATTTATGGAATGTTTTAAAAATACTTTTTATTGAAGTATAACATATATGCAGAAATATGCATGTACTGCAGATGTACATTTCAATGGGTTTTCAAAAGCTGAACACACCCATGTAAGCAAGCACACAGATCAAGAAATTACAATAATGTGCACCCCAGAAGCTCTCCTGCTGCCTCTTTCCAGTCTCCACCACTCCCAAAGTCCAGTGTCCTGACTTTTGTTGAGAAGATTAATGTTGTCTGTGTTGTACATTATGTAATTAGAATGATACAGTATGAACTCTTGTGTTTTCTTTTGGTTAACGTGAGATTTTACCTTACTGTTCCTATCTTTCAGTTCATGGAAATTTTTAATGCGTTGGTTTAAGTTGTGAGCTAAGTATATATTTTTTTCATTTCTAATTCTGGAAGCCTCTTATGACCTTTTTTCATTCTGACTCAGGAATAGAAAAAAATACCAACTTTTAAGGCTAAGCGATGGTCACACTTTGATTTGTATGTAATATCAAAGGCAATGTGTTTGGTTGACTGTTGTTTATCATTTATTCTCATTTTCCTTTTTTCCTCCCTCCCACCCCTGGTAAGGAAGCCCTGGTGGCATAGTGGTTAAGTGTTACAGCTGCTAACCAAAAGGTCGGTAGTTCGAATCCACCAGGTGCTCCTTGGAAACTATATGGGGCAGTTCTGCTCTGTCCTATAGAGTCACTATGAGTTGGAATTGACTTGATGGCAGTGGGCTGGCCAGCCCCTGGTAACCACTAATAAACTTTGGTTGCTATACCCTTGCCTTTTTATATAAGTGAGGTCATACAATATTTGTCCTTTTGTGATTGACTTGCTGCCACTTTTTGAAAGTATTGTATTTTCACCATATGTATTACATCTGCCTTCTGCTTTACTGATATGTGTTTCATAAACTTAGTTTTATAATTTAACATATTTATTTTCTCAGAGAACAGCAGTTTAAAGGATCAAGATGTTGTTCAACTGGAGGGTATTGGCAGTGAACCATCAAAGAATATCCAGTTTGTACATTAATGTAAGCTTTTTTAAATAAATTAAATGTACTTCGACATCCTCAGTTACCATACTTCTAAAAAAGCTTATATTTCATTAGCTTTTGATTCAAAATTAGTTTATTCATAACCTTTGGCTATCTTAAAAAGGTTCATAAAATAATCCCCCCTTCCCCCCATTTCCTTAAGGTAAACTCATTGAAAAGAAATTACCTTAATTGAAAAAAAAAAAGATAAATGCTAGTTTCGTGGAGTACTGCAATGCCATTCATCTTGGGAAGCAGAGGTGAATAAATCTCTTCTACTGCGAATAGCAGCACTTAATGTACGTCTGTAAGCTGCTTACTAAGAGTGCGCTTTATACTTACATATTTTACGTATCCACAGGTTGAGACACCTGTAAAATAAGGTTCCTTTTAAAATAATGTCAAGGTATAACAAATCATTGTGCAATGGTTGATATAATAAAACTACTTTTGGTTTTGTTTTGGAGGACTGTTGGACACTAACTTCTTGAGAAATAATGATACTCCAGAGATGTTGTCTTGGTCTCTAAGCTCTGGTCTGACTCCTGAATTCCCTTCCGAACACTATAAGTTATTTTGTAAACTGTTACATATTCAGAATGCTTTAGAAATATTAATTCTTAAATAAAACTGCGCACTTCATTGTTTACAGCTAAGTTAGAGACTGGAAACCCTGGTGGCATAGCAGTTCAGTGCCGTGGCTGTTAACCAAAGGTCGGCAGTTCAAATCCACTAGGCGCTCATTGGAAACTCTATGAGGCAATTCTACTCTGTACTGTAGGGTCACTATGAGTTGGAATTGACTCCATGGCAGTGGGTTTTTTTTTTTTTTTGTTAAGTCAGAGACTGTGTTAAGGTTTGTCTGGTTCATTTCTTTTTCCTCAGAAGTTTCATAACGGGGTGTAAGGGAGAACCTGTAACCAAGAAGCATGCCTGATTATTAGTTTATAAATTCATTCTTCATACTTAAAATCATCTTGCAGCATTTTGAACAATGTATCTTTCTATATTCCATTATGAGGACGTAAGTGGGCCAAGAAATTACACAGACTTTGTTCAGTGTTTTTATTGCTGACACTTTCGGGCTATACATCCTGTGCTAGGTAGATACTGGGGTCTTCATACCATGATTGTTAGGCAGTGGAATTTAAATAACCTGAGTCTCTCCCACCTGCTCTGCCTTAGGGAGTTCTGATGGGAAGGTTCTATTAATTAAAGCTGAATTACCATTAGAGAAAGGTCTAGACTTAGGGTTGAGCAAACTGCATCACCATCTCGATTATCTGCATCTGGGGCAGAGAATGGGGAGAAATGGGGTGTGCTGTATTTGCGACTTTCCCTGTTTCACTGAAGCTGGTTGCTGTCAGGAGAGTCCAAATGTTACTAGCATGAGCAATAGCCTGACACTGGGCTGGTGTCTTCAAGCTTTTATTTTTTAATTTGTCATCCTTTTTTGGGGTTGGAGCCCTGTTGGTGCAATGGTTAAGAGATATGGCTGCTAACCAAAAGGTCGGCAGGTCGAATCTAGCAGCTGCTCCTTGGAAACCCTATGGTGCAGTTCAACTCTGTCCTATAGAATTGCTATGAGTTAGAACTGACTCAGTGGCAACAGATTTGGTTTTTCTCTTCCCTTGAGATATTTTTTTAGGATAATAGTGTCTATCATTGCTAGAAACTTGGTAACCAATGTAGAGATAATACAGAAGGCACAGATATGCATTCCACAATATCAAAGGCAGATTGTGGTAGCCCAAAATCATTACGTGTCCTAACAATTCCAAATATACTGAAGGTCATTAAATGTGTGTCTAGTGATCTAGGGATAAATTGGGTTGGAGACTATTCAACCTCTACTCGGAAACATTAGGAGAAGGTAAGGGAAGCAGCTGGGGTGATGGGTAGACTTAGGCTTAAGCAGACCTGCCCTACCTCTCTCTGAGGTTCCTTTGTAATGCTACATTGGACATACCGGGGAACTTTAAAAATGCCATCTCCCTTCTTTTTCAAAGTTTTCGGGTGATTGTAATGTGTAGCTACCATTATAAACCCTGAAAGCAGCTGGTGATTTTAGAGCTCAGGACCCTCACCAGCTTTTAGCAGCTATAGAGGAGAACCAAGGACTATCTAGGGCGACAGACCTTATTTAACCTTTCTGATTCTCTTTCCTAAACATTAGGACCTTGGTTCTCAAATTAGCCATCAGACTCGCCCGGGTGGGCGGGGTGGGGGGGGGGTGTTAAAACATCAGTTGCTGGGCCCTATTGCTGGAGTTTCTGATTCAGTAATATGGGGTGGGGCCTGAGAATTTGTTTTCAAACAAGTTCCCCCCTTATGCTAATACTGCTGGTATGGGAGAACCATTGCTTTGGGGTTAGTGCAAAATATAAGTCTATCAATTTTCCACTTATTCTTTTCTATAGTATAATTTGAAGTTGTCATTTTTTAAAAAGAATTGGAGTTAATAAATGAGGTGCAAATTAGATCAATAAACTGAAGAAGATGCAAAGTGTTTTTTCTCCTGACAAAGAGTAATTACAATGTTAAAACTGTTACGATAAGTTATACTAAAATAAAATTAATGTGAAGTTTCTTTTTCCTTACTAGAATATATGCTGCTATAAAAGAAGAACAAATTTAAAAAGATTAAAACTACATTTACCTCTTGGAAGAAATTACAGTTCCTTGCCAGGTATAGATGTTATTTTCTTCTCATTTTAGCTAAACTGCTTGCTTTTGTTTTCAAACATCTGCTTTAAAGAGCAGTCTCCAACTGTTCTGTAAAGCTCCTTTTTACTTCTTGGCTGGTGCCTTGAGATTGCCAGGGGTGGGAATGTTCCCACAGATGCCAAGAGGGAATACCAGCAGAGTTGTATTCTGCTGAACATGCTAATAAGCTGAGCAAAGGGAGGCTTGGTGGCTTTAGTAGCCGGCTCAGAAGTGTAGCATGTGAGTCTACTTGTAAAGTGCTCTTGCTATAAATTGTTTTTTGGTCCACTTCTGGTTTTGATACGAGTGTTTTCTGTCTAGAACCTTTTTGAAGGTTGTTAAAAATAGCTTAGTTACATACTTACCTGGGGTAGTCTAGGATAGATATATGGTTATTAAAAGCTAGAAGGAGTTCACTCTGCTTAATTCTGAATGTCCTTCCTGTGTTTGAAGTAAGCAAGCAGATGGCAGACTCAGTGAAACAAATTTAATTTTGTTGTTCTTTTCATTACTATCTTTTTTTTAGTTTTACTGTGGTGAAATAAACATAACAAAAAATTGGCCATTTTAACCTTTTTTTTCTATCAATTCTTTTTTACTTATTGTGCTTTAGATGAATGTTTACAAAGCAAATTAGTTTTTCATTAAGCAATTAATACACAAATTTTTTTGTGGCACTGGTTGCCAACCCTGTGACATGTCAACACTCTATACTTCTTAACCTTAGGTTTCCCATTTCTGTTCATCCAGCTTTCCTGTCCCCTCCTGCCTTCTTGTCGTTGCCCCTGGGCTGGTGTGCCCATTTAGCATTGTATACATGGTTAAGCTATGTATATTATTGTTTGTTTTATGGGTCTGTCTAATCTTTAGCTGAAGGGTGAACCGCCGGAGTGACTTCAGTACTGAGTTAAAAAGGTATCCGGGCGCCGTACTCTCGGGGTTTCTCCAGTTTCTGTCAGACCAGTAAGCCTGGTCTTTTTTTTTCCATGAGTTAGAATTTTGTTCTACATTTTTCTCCAGCTGTGTATGGGACCCTCTGTTATGATCCCTGTTAGAGTAGTCGGTGGCGGTAGCCAGGCACCAACCAGTTGTGCTGGACTCGGTCTGGTGGAGGCTGTGGTAGTTGTGGTCCATTAGTCCTTTAGACTAGTCTTTCCCTTGTTTCTTTGATTTTCTTCAAATTTTAACCTTTTTTTAAGTATACAATTCATTGACTTTATTTACAGTTGCCATGTTGTGCAACCATCAACACTATCTATTTCCAAAAGTTTTTTTATCACCCCCAACAGAAACTAGGTAGCCCTTCAGTAGTAACTCCCACTTCCGCCCTCCCCTAACCTCTGGTGACCACTAGTGAACTTTGGTCTCTGTGCGTTTGCCTACTGTAGATACTTCAGATAAGTGGGATCATACATTATTTGTCCTCTCGTGTCTGACTTAGCTTGTTCAGCATAATGTTTTCAAGGTTTGTTAACGTTGTAGCATGCATCAGAACTTTATTTTTCTTTATGGCTGAGTAACATTTCGTTGTATGTATTTACTGCATTTTGTTTATCCATTCATTTGTTGATGAATACTTGGATTACTTCCACCTTTTGGCTATTGAGAATTGTGCTGCAACAAATGCTGGTGTACAGGTACCTATTTGAGTTCCTGCTTTCCAGTCTTTTGGGTGTATACCTAGGAGTGGAATTGCTGGGTCATGTGGTACTCAAAAGGTTGGTAGCTTGAATCTGTCAGCCACTCCTTGGAAACCGTACGGGGCATTTATAGTGCTCCTGAGTCCTGTAGGGTTGGTAGAAATTGGAATCAGCTCAACAGCAGTGGGTTTGGGTTTTTTTTTTTTTGTTTATGGTACTCATTACCATTTTTGTAATGTAAGAATAGAGAAAAATACTGATTGACTATTGACTTGCAAGTGAATTTAATGTGCTGCATTACTGGTGTGTATACCTAGGTTTCTGGTCTTGCCCTCGTGAATTTAACCGTGGCAATACAGATTATCTTTCGATCCCCAAAGTGACCTTTTGGTTAGCAGCCGTAGCTCTTAACCACTATGCCACCAGGGTTTCCAAACTGCCATGAAGTTTCTAAAACATAATAAAATTCATATTTTATTATAGGAATCTGGAGAATTGGTGTAAATAGCAGGAAGGTATAAATTAAACTTTTAAATATTACTACATTGTTGCTTTAATATCATTTTTAATAAAATATAAACAGAGTAAGTCATTATGGACTTTTCTTATGACCTAGCTAATAGATTATTATACCTTCTGCTCAGTGTTACCCCCAAGCTGTCCGTAAAGGCATTGCCTGCCTGGGATTGCTGAGGGAAGGTCGATTCCAAATGGTACACAAATTACCAGCTGATACAGGATCACTCTTAGCTCTCAAGCTTTGGGAAAATGCAGGTTTATTTATTTATTTTTGATTGTTTATTTTTCTTTGATTTATGATCTACCACTGCCTTGAGATTATTATTATGAACATCAGTTCTAATTCTACCGTTCTGTAAATAGAGGTGTAGAATTTGGAAGAGATGGGGATGAATCTGTAGTTTTCTAAGGATGTGGTCTAGAAATTGATGCTTAAGAAGTTTTCACTTATCTTGTTGTCTGTTGGAAAACCCTGGTGACGTAGTGGTTAAGTATTACGGCTGCTAACCAAGAGGTCGGCAGTTTGAATCCACCAGCCGCCACTTTGAAACTCTGTCGGGGCCGTTCTGCTTTGTCCCACAGGATCGCTATGAGTCAGAATCAATTCGACGGCTGCAGATACATGTTGTTGTCTGTAGCCTTTTCCTTATAGACTGAAGGAAAATAAATTTTTCATAAACAAGAGTTTAGCTTGTATTTTCCACTATTTGGAATTACAATATTTGCTTAAAATTATTTTAAATTCTTTTATTTTTAAATTAAAGGAACATTTCTTAAATTTAACAGTTCAATTTTAACCCTCTTTCCATCAGGTGTAATAGGAAATGATATCAAATCCCTTCATTCCATCATCAGTCCTCCTATAGCTAAGTAAGTGTTATCATTGGTATCTTTTTTCCAGACTGCTTGAAGAGCTAAACGTTTTTTGCTTATGCGCTTGAATATTATTAGAGGATACTGTCATTTCTGTGACTTGCTACCATAGCTAATTATGAATAGATGCTGGTATATATCTTAAAGCTATTTTTTCTCAATTAAATGTAGAAATTTTTAGAGTAGCAACAACACACCTTTCACAGAAATAAATCTAAGATAATCTCGAGATTATAGTTGAGACTCTGGTTATTTAGCTGTTTGTCAGAGTAATGTGGTAGGGCATAGTCTAAGAATGTTTTTCGTTTTCCTAGCTTTTACATCATTATGTAAATGATAGAAATACTAATCTGCTTTGAAATTTACGCAGCACTGATATTTTAGTCATACAATTTTAGTAATGTCCACCTCATAATACATGTTTTTCTCCCTTTTAACAGAATTCGTAATATTGGCATTATGGCTCATATTGATGCAGGCAAAACTACCACGACAGAAAGAATATTGTACTATTCTGGATACACAAGATCACTGGGAGGTTAGATTGGACTCCTCGTCTCCCTAATCCCAATTAGTTCTCCCTAATCTCAATGAGTAAAAGCAGTATTGGAAAACATTTTGATTAAGAAGTCAGACTAGAGACCTAGAGTATGATATGGTGGCATTGACATCTAAACCACACCATAAAGGTACAGTAGTTGCAGCACTCACTGTGGGTTTTCTTAGGCTCAGCTAAACGTTCAGACTGTTATAGGCTACATTTGGCACTGGTCTACTCCGAAGGAGGATATGTGACAGGAACTGCGGCTTGTGAGCAAACTAGCATCAGGTCTTTCTTTTCTTAAGAGTTCTTATAGCAGTCCACCTAGCTACCTGGAAACTGTCTTCTCTGTCCTCCTCTCCGCCCCCCCCCCCCCAGAAGTGATAGCTTAGGTACAAACTGTCAGGATTCACACCAGGTGGGTGCAGAAGCTAACCTGGCTTAGAAGACTCATGCCCCATAGGAACAAATACCTCTTGTTAGAGCTCCATAGGCATAGCTTCCTAGGTTCCCCACTCAAGGAAGCCCAAAGCTTTGTGTCGCCATCTGTTGTTTATAATTCATTTTCAGTTCTTCCAAATTCAGATGTAGTTAATCAGAAGTTAGTTGACATACCTCCATTATTAGGTTTCTAGGAAAAACAACTGGAAAGTTAACCACAGGTCAAATTCTCATGCAAAAGAGGAGAAAATTTCATTAGGCTTTAACCCCCAGTAGTAGTGGTATTTACTAAGTTTTCAATTTATTTTTAATTATAACATATCACAAGTTCCGGTTCTTGACCAGGCATGCACATTTGAATCCCCTATGGAGCTTTTGTTTGTTCTGTTTCTAAGTAATGATTCCCTAGTCCCATTCTGAAATTTAAGTTGGCCTAGATGTCTGTGTTTTTGAAACTCAGTTACTGGGCTCATACACATTTGTGACTGTTATGTCTTCCTGATGAATCAACCCTTGTATCATTATGAAGTGACCCTCTTTATTTCTGGTAGAACAGTTTATTTTGAAATTTGTGATGGAGGTCATCAGGTCCATGATAACCTGAAAATGAGCATCTATTTTTCAACAGCTCCACCATGATTTTGACATGCATCCCAATTGAGAACCATTGCTCTAGACACCTGGAATTGGCTGAGACTTACTATAATATTTATAGAGGAAAAGAACACCCAGGATGACAGTCTTCATGATGATAGCTTCCGAAATGTATAAATGATTGAATTTCTCATAAAATTAATGTTATGTCAATGAAAATAGTGACAGCAAAATGGGAGCGTTGTTAGACTTCTTGTACTGCATCACAAATCTGCTAGCAGTTGTCCCTTCATCGCCCCAGTTTGTGTCGCTGAAGTGAAGGTCCAGATGAGGTGGCCTAGCCAGCCTTCATTCAGTTTCTCTGTCGAAACCCTTTCCTGGTTCAGGCCGTAAGCCTAAAAACTCTTCAAATTGTGACACTTCGTTGATCCAGGGTTGTACTGTAGAAGCTCTACCAAGATTGCATTTGTACAAATAAATCATTTTTCTTTGGAAAATTTAGTAAAGATAAGGATTTGTAAAGGATAATTTAACCTTGGAAGAATTTTTTTTCCTCTACCTTGTTCCATATAGCTACCATTTATTTACCATCACTGAGCCAGGTACTTTATATATTGTCTCATTTCATCCTTAGAACAACCTGGCAAGGTTGCCTTTATTAGCCTTATTTTACAAACTAGGTTGAGTAACTTGCTCAGAATCATAGAGTAGTAAGTGGTAGAGTTGAGGTTTAAATCTAGGTCTTTCTGACCGCAAAAGCCTGTGTGTGCTTTGATTGCACTACTCTGCCTGCTGTCAAGGGCTCAGGAGTGAGGAAAGTCACATAAAGAAAGGGTAATGAACGTCAAGGTGAGAAGGAAAATGAAAGAGAAGTGTTTATGGTTCAGTAAAATTAAGCTGAGGTTTTAATCTTAGTTGTTAAATTATTGAGATGAGGAAATTACTGATCTTGCTGAAGCTTTTTCTAGAATCAGGATTTATTTAGAGGAGGATTAGGGCTCTAAATATCAAATCAAATATTTTATGCAAGGATTTTCTTAAAAGCAAATTAAACTCTATATCAGGTAGATAACAAGTACCAGTAAAATAATTTGCTGTTGAGACTAAATTATGTCATCTTTTTCCTGGTTAGATGTTGATGACGGAGACACAGTGACAGATTTCATGGCTCAAGAGCGAGAAAGAGGCATTACTATTCAATCAGCTGCTGTCACATGTGATTGGAAGGGGTATAGAGTCAATCTAATCGATACACCAGGTATGGTGCTGTTCTGGCATTGTGGAGGTGCTGCATTATTCGAGGTTCTTTTTGTTTGTTTTTTAAAGATTTTAAGTGCTATATTTGTCATCTTTTTCTTAGGTCATGTGGACTTCACATTGGAAGTTGAGCGCTGCCTAAGAGTGTTGGATGGTGCAGTGGCTGTATTTGATGCCTCTGCTGGTGTAGAGGTAAACAAAAAAATACTGCCAAAGTAAAGTGAGGCTATAACAAACAGCACGATTAAAAAAAAAAAAGAATAATAGATATAGTTAACTGTCACTCTTTGGTAGATTAATATAAACCGTATCGTGGTTAATAATCTGAAATTCAATACTGAGATGTGATCTATACGTGATCTCAGATATTTCATAGTAAAAGGAAAGGTTTGTTTTTCTGTAGAAAATATGTTAATGTCAAGCACTGCGAAAGGGTCCAAAATTCTGTTCTACTTTGTAATAAGTTTGCCTGTCATAATTTAATGGATTCTGGCGGAAGATAAAAGACTCCTGAGTCAGAGACACAGGACTTTATTACTGATGTAGGTAGCAGCCAGAGAATCCGCATTTTTTTGTGCTGGTTCTCAAGCTCCATCTCCTAGAGCGGGAAACAGGACCTGGTGACATTGCAGTGGGTTGCGGTAGAGGAGGAAACCTTGCACTTAGAGAATGCAGGTACTTTATAATGGCAGTAAGCCATTACACATGGTTGTAATAATACAACCACTTTGGAATTCTGTTGGGTACTGTCTCATAAAGTTAAATATACCCTTACCCTATGGGCCAGTAATTCTACTCCTGTATTTTATCCAAGAAGAATGAAAACATTTGTTCTCAACAGGCTTGTTCAGAATGTTTGTAGCAGCTAAATTCATCATGACCCCAAACTAGAAACAACCCAAGTGGTGGATTGTCCGGTAGCAGTGGATGGACAAACAAAGTGGTACATTTATACGAAGGAATGCACCTATAAAAAAGAATGACTCTGTATACCTAACTATGTGGATGAATGTAAAAAACGTTCTATCAGCCAGAGAAGCCATGCTATTTATATGAAGTTCAGAAGTAGCAGAATGAATTCGCGATGATAGAAACAAAACAGATTGCTTATGAGGAGTTGGGCACGAGCAAAATTTCTGGTGTGACAGAATGTTCTGTATCTTGACTGGGGTAGTAGTTATACAAGTGAATACATTTGTCAAAACTCATCAAGCTATATACTTAAGATCTATGTGTTTTATTGCATTATAAGTTTTAAGACCAAACAAAAAACAAACTGGCCTCTATTGTAACTAGTGTCAGTACCTTAGGCTTTTTGTGCTTTGCTTCAGGGCTATTGGACTCCACTATGCACAGATATTATAAGACTCAAACTATATATATTTAATGTGTACAAAAATGAAATTAAAAGAAGTCAAATAGAAGAAAAACATATGAGAATTGAAACTTATAAATACAGGTATTATCTGCTTTTTTTACCCTTTGAATCTTATTTAGTTTATATAAATAGTTATTCACAATGAAAGTATTTACTTTTTATAATACCATTTTTATAATATAGTTTTATGTTTAGCCCTGGTAGTGCAGTGGTTAAAAGCTCACCTGCTAACCAAAAAGCTGGCTAACTAAAAAGTTTGAATCCACCAGCTGCTCCTTAGAAACCCTATGGGGCAGTTCTACTCTCTCCTATAGGGTTGCTGTGGGTTGGAATCGACACTACAGCAACGAGTTTGGTTTTTGGTATTATCTCAAAATAACTGTCTCAATTAAAGCAGAAGTCCATCTTTCACAGATCAGAAAACTGACATTAAACATGTTCAGTATTTTGTGACATGTACTAAGAAAGGTAAAGCCAAATGAAAACGAGGTCTTCTAGTTCTTGATTAAGTGCTTTTTCCATGACTGTCAGCACCTCCCAGGTTTTACTTCATTTCATGTGGCAACCTAGTTCACCCAGAGTTTTACTGGAACCACACTGTTCCTCACACTTCATCATGTTCCCAGCTGTGTTAACCTGACGCAAAAGAGTGAACCTAGAAGCCTAAGGACAGTGGCACTAATTCTGTGTTGGAATTAACATGGGCCAACCTCCATGTTATAATAAATTCTTGGCTCTATTTCATGCCTAGTAACATAGTTATTTTTGTCCAATATATATGTATTTTTTCCTTATCTTTGGTTTAGGCACAAACTCTCACAGTATGGAGGCAAGCAGATAAACACAGTATTCCTCGAATCTGTTTTTTAAACAAGATGGACAAAACTGGAGCAAGGTATTTAAAGTTTATCAAATGAGAATACAACTGGAGCTTCTAATGGCATATAACTTAAATTTAGAAATAGCCTGTGTGCCACGGGTAGTTAACCCCAGCATTAGCACAGAAGTGAGTAGCATAGCATATATTAAGAATGCCTAAGATAAAAATGGAGTACCTGGGTGGTGCAAGTGGTTAACGCCCTTGGCTGCTAACTGAAAGGTTGGACGTTCAAGTCCACTCAGGTACTTCCAAAGAAAGGCTTGATGATCTACTTCCAAAAAATCAGCTGCTGAAAACCTTACTGAGTACAGTTCTTCTCTGACACACATGGATGGAGTCATCATGAGTGAAACCAACTTGATGGCAACTGATTTTTGAAATAAAAGTGTGGAAAAATTAATCAGTCAAGCTGGTTTTTGGGAAGAAAGCTGATAGCCTTATATGATAGCAAATCTACTTGTAGAAGAAAGAATCCTGGACTTACAACAAATCTTGCACTTGAATCCTATCTGTAATGTATTACCTATGCGACCGTGATCAATTAATTTAATCTCTAACTTCAGTTTTGTGAACTACAAAATAATAATAATACCTAGACAACCTGTGTGGCAAGAGTATGGTTGATACCCAATCACTATTATCTGAAATGGACATTAAAAATGTATTCAACTGTGAAACATTTCATAACATGGAGGAATCTAGAAGGCATGCTGCGTGAAATTGGTCAGTTGATAAAGGACAAATATTGTATAAGACCACTAGTATAAGAACTCGAAAGATAGTTTAAACAGAGAAGAAAATATTCTTTGATGGTTGTGAGAGTGGGGATGGAGGGAGGGAGGAGGGGTATTCACTAATTAGATAGTACAGAAGAACTATTTTAGGTGACGGGAGAGACAACACACAATACAGGAGAGGTCAGCACAACTGAACTAAACCAAAAGCAAAGAAGCTTCCTGAATAAACTGAATGCTTTGAAGGTCAATGTAGCAGGGATGGGCATTTGGGGACCATGGTTTCAGGGGACATCTAGGTCAATAAAATCTATTAAGAAAACATTCTGCATCCCAGTTTGGAGAGTGGTGTCTGGGGTCTTAAACGCTAGTAAGTGGCCATCTAAGATGCATCAATTGGTTTCAACCCACCTAGAGCAAAGGAGAATGAAGAACACCAAAGACACAAGGTAATTATGAGCCCAAGAGACAGAAAGGGCCACATAAACCAGAGACTACATCAGCCTGAGACCAGAAGAACTAGATGGTGCCTGGTTACAACCGATGACCGCCCAGACAGGGAACAGAGAACCCCTGAGGGAGCAGGAGAACAGTGGGATGCAGACCTCAAATTCTCATAAAAAGACCAGACTTTTAATGGTCTGACTGAGACTAGAAGGACCCCAGAGGGTCCTTCTGTTAGCCCAAGATAGAAACCATTCCCAAAGCCAACTCTTCAGACAGGGATTGGACTGGACTATAGGATAGAAAATGATACTGGTGAGGAGTGAGCTTCTTAGATCAAGTAGACACATGAAACTATATGGTCAGCTCCTTGTCTGGAGGGGAGATGAGAAGGCAGAGGGTGTCAGAAGCTGGCTGAATCAACATGAAAATAGAGGGTGGAGAGAAGGAGTGTGCTCTCTCCTTAGGGGAAGAGCAACTAGGAGTATATAACAAGGTGTATGTAAATTTTTGTATGAGAAAATGACTTGATCTATAAACTTAAAGCACAATAAAAAATTTTTTAAAAGTTAAGGGACATGGAAGATAGAGAAATTGCAAAAACTATCAAGTTCTAAAAAGAATAGAGAAAATGGAATGGAGGCAATTTTCTAATAAATACCAGAGGAAATTATCTCAAAACTGAAAAAAAAAAAAAAATTTATTCGAGATATTGTCCTATGGAAAATTCTTACATGGTGAACATTAGGGAGAAAAAAAAATTAAAATTTTAGAGAACATAATTAAGCCTGTTTTAAGGATCTTCATATTTTTAAATATAATTCTTTTGCTTTTTGCAGTTTTAACTATACAGTTGAAAGCATCAGAGAGAAGTTGAAGGCAAAGCCTTTGCTTTTACAGGTAAATTGGTTGATCACAACAGCTCTTTCTCATCAGTTTATTTTTTTATGACATAAATTTCTGAAAACTCAAAACTTTTTGGAAGAACTTGAAATATAAATTAAAGTAGCTATAGATTATTATAATTATTATATTAATAATTATTATATTATTCATAATAATAATATTATAATGATAATAGACATTTTTACAGAAAGTGGTATAATTAGATAAGTTTATCAACTGTGCAGTTCTAACTGAGTGATTATTTAATCATGTTAATCTTACTCTGACTTATAGTTACCAATTGGTGAAGGCAAAACTTTCAAAGGATTGGTGGATGTAGTAAGTAAAGAAAAACTACTTTGGAATCCCGGTTCAGGTGATGGAAAAGACTTTGAGAGAAAACCCCTCTTGGAATTGAGTGATCCTGAGTTGCTGAAGGAGGCAACTGAAGCAAGAAATGCCTTAATTGAACAAGTAAAATAAATACTTTGAGTTCGAAATTGTTTAAAAGTATTTGTTGTCATTGTTGTTAGGTGCTATTGAGTCGATTTTTGACTCATAGTGACCCCATGTGAAAGTAGAACTGTGCCATAGGGTTTTCTAGACTTTAATCTTCGCCAAGTCTTTATCCCACGAAGCCATTGGGTGGGTTCCAACTGCCAACCTTTGGATTAGCAGCTGAGCTGCGGCTCCTTTAAAAGTTATTTAGAAACTTAAAAAAAGAATTTATTGTGAAATTTTATATAAAATTATGTATATGGAATATGTAAATAATAATAATAAAACGAACATCAATGTATGCACCATCCAGATTAAAAAATAGAATATTAGCAATAACCTTGTTTCTGTGTATCTCTTCCCTATCTCTCCCCCTTCTGGTAATCATCTACCCCCACATAACTGCAATCATGATTTTACTGTTTGTCTCTCATTTGCTTTTCTTTGTGTTTATGACAGATATATGCATTTCTGAAGAATTTAGTTTCACATGTTTTTGAACTTTACATAAATGGAATAATATTTTATTGTATTGTTCGGCATTATGTTGGAGATTCATCCATGTTGGTATACGTAGCTGTAGTTCATTTATTTTCAGTCTCGTTTAGCGCTCCAGCATACGATTATGCCACAGTTTATCTGTTCTCCTGTGGGTGGACTTAGAGGTTGTTTCTGTTTGTTTTTTGCTTACTTTCTGTCATAAGCACTGTCACTCTGAGCATCTGTGTATGTATCTCCTGTGCACATATGCAAGAATTTTTTAGGGTTAAACCTAAGAATAGAATTTCTGGGTCAAAGGGTATGTCTTACCTTTTACTTTACCAGATGTTAAGTTATTTAGAAAATGTTAAAACCGTAAATTTTATAGTTACTCTATAGCTCTGGACGTCATCCACTCTTAAAATTTTAATAGGAAATAGTAAAATTGTTAGTATTTATAATGTTTATATTATATTGTTGAGGAGTCCTGGTGGCGCTGTAGATAAGCGCTTGATTGCCAACCGAAAGGCCTGTGGCTTCGTGAGAGAAAAGAGCTGGCGATCTACTCCTATAAAGATTTACAGCCTCGGAAACTGTATGGGGCATTCTGCTCTGTCCTATAGGATCCCTATGAGTTAGAATTGACCGCAATAGGTTTTGGTATTACGTTATTAATATATAGAACAATAAGTAAAACATACCTTAAATAAACTCCCTGGCTTGTGTGGTAGAGAAAGATATTGGAGTCTGAGGCCTTTGACTTTTTACTTCTGAAATTTAACTGGTCCAAATAAATTCTCTCAGCGTTAATTTTTTTTCATTTATCTTTTGTAGATAATTATTTTTACAGTAATGTTTTCGTTGTAATATATAGTAATTCTGAATTTTATCATTAACATAATAATGACAAATGTTTATTTTATCTAGATAAGAGTTATTAAGAATCTACTGTGGCAAGTTAAGTGTTTTACATATATTGTTTTATTTAATCCTCATCACAGCCGTATGTGATCCACATTTGACAGGTGAAGAAACAGGTTTTGAATGCTTAAATAAGTTTGTCTATGATTGTATAGCAAATAAGTGGCAGGGCTGGTATCTGAACCCAGTTCTTAACCTGTTTTGCAATAGTGCTTCTCTAATTTGGGAGACATGAAAGAATAAAAGTGAATTGACATTTATTAATAGTAATTGGGAGCCCTGGTGGCGCAGTGGTTAAGAGCTACAGCTGCTAACCAAAAGGTCAGCAGTTCAAATCCACCAGCTGCTCCTTGGAAACCCTATGGGAAAGTCCTACTCTGTTCAATAGGGTTGCTATGAGTCAGAATTGACTTGACAGCACACAACAACAACAATAATTGGGTACTTGTGCTACTTACTGTACACTCATGACATGTTCTGAAAGCATTATTTGAATTGGCTATGTAATCCTCACAACAACCTCATGCAGTAGGTACTAATATTATCTCTTAAGTAAGCAGCACAGAGAGAGGAGAAGTAAATGGTGGAGCCATTTCCAGGCAGTCAAGCTCCAGAAGCTCTGCTCTTAACCATCACATATGCTGCCTCTCAGAGGGGTGGTTAGGTTCATTTCTGCAATGGTTAGATCTATTAAGAGTGTTTTTCTCAGCAAGTTTGAACATTTTGTTCCCTTGCACTGTTACAGACTTTTGGAACTGACTGTTAAAATTGTCAGCCGAATTCTCCTGTTTTGTATAGACGGAGCCCTGGTGGTGCAGTAGTTAAGAGCTTGGCTACCAGTTCCAATCCACTAGCCACTCCTTGGAAACCCAATGGGGCAGTTCTACTCTGTCCTGTAGGGCCACTATGAGTCGGAATCAACTCGACGGCTTTTTTTTTTTTTTTTTTTTTTAATATAAGCATTTGATTATAAAAAGAACATGAACTAGGTAAATGCATTTTTTATTATTGAAATGATGCCTTTCTCCTGCTTAAATTTATTTTTTCTGTGCAGGAATACAGTAAGGTTACTTTTTGTTTTTAGTTTGATCTTCTTTAGAGATCTAACGCACATTCAGGATATTAAAGGGATACCAGATGAAACTTAGTGGACTAAAACCCCCAAATTCACCTAAAGAACGACAGTTCATTGTATATATTATAATTGGCTATAGACTGCACATTTTCCTTTATTTTCTTTTGAGCACATTAAGTGCTAAACTCACTACTTTATTGAGATGCTTTGTCAAGTTCTGACTTCCCATGATTTCAGGTAACTTCTAGCATATCTTCAATTTCCAATCTCCCTTCTTTTAAAAGAAAACCGTTTTTGTTGTGTCATCAGAACTCATGAAGAGTTGGTTGACTTGAATAAGGTAGATCATGTAGCTGTCTTCAAATATTTGGATAATGCATATTTGTAATATTTAGACTTAACAGTTGTGAAAATAAATGCAAGTTATACAGCTAAGCTTTTCTTTGTAGGTTGCAGATTTGGATGATGAATTTGTTGACTTGGTTTTAGGAGAATTTAGTGAAAATTTTGATTTGTTACCAGCTGAAAAGGTAAATTTTATTTTTCAGTTGCTTTGACCAAGTAATTAGATCTGGTTTGATTTCCTTGTCTTGCGCGTTTTGTTTTCTTTTAACTTTGCATACCATTTGAAAATGCTGACTTAAACAAAAATTACAAGAACGTTAAGATGAAGATACTGCTAATGCATTTACCTAAACAGTGGCAGTGATTTAATATTTTCGTATATAGGTTCTTTATAAAATTAGATACTAAATCTTTTTTATGTATGTTGAATTAGGATCAGGTTTTTGTTTCATCTCTATAGCTGTTTCCCTTCACACTGATCATTTCTTTAAGGACTTTTGGGAAAGTCATAGGTAGAAAATTTGTATTTAAATAATCTACTGGTTTTTCAGGTGGATCATTTTTCTCAGAAGATTTTTTTTTTCTGAATCAGTTTAAATTTTTATTAGAAACTCATTACAGGTCTTTGTTTTCTTTTGAAATACGTTAAACCAGAGAATACGCAAATAAAACACTGATAGCATTTGAATTACAAGTGGTTTCGAGGTATATATATATATTTTTTTTTTGCTAATTTGCTATAGTTACTGTTTATTTTCCTTTATGAAACATGAGAGTTGTCACGTAGAATGTTTCTAAGTGCTAATTTGTAAAATGAGGCTGAAGACAAGCCCAGCAAATTAATTTAGTTATTATTCAAGAAAAGAATTAAAAGATCTGTAGATTACTTTTAAATCACTTGAAGTTAGCAGTGGAAAAAAAAAGTGAATGAAATGCCATCAGTTTTTAATTTCTTGTTGTTTAGCATTTGAGTGCTTAAATGTGATAGGTATTATACCTTATAGTCACATAACATGATTTCTGTTTTCAGAGAACTCACAATCCAAAGTGGAAATGACTCACCATTTCTTTTATTAATAGCTGAAAAGCCCCAAGCCTTTCTTGGTTGTTGAGGTCTTTGAAAAAATTTGCTACTTTGCTTTCTTGTTTTCCTTTGAATTTTTTTTAATGTGAATCTAATTCATTTGAAGAAATTGTAACTAAGATTTATATCTTTTTATTTCTGGCCAGTTCCTCTTTCAGACCATCAGTGTTAAATCACAAGTATACTAATTCATTTATTCAGGAAATATTTTTAAATACCTAATATATTGTAATACTTTTAGGTTTTGGGGATTCAGCGGTGTTTTCATGGGGCTTATTGCAGTACTTGTATGGATTTTACATCCTAGTGGATGGGAAGACAGAAAATAAACTAATAAGTAAATATCTAATATGTCAGGTAGAGATTAGTGTTATAAGGAAAAATAAGTCTAAGGCGATAAAGAAGGAGCCCTGGTGGCACAAACAGTTAAGCACTTGGCTGCTAACCAAAAGGTTGGAATTTTGAACACACCTGGTGGCTCCATGGGAGTCATAAAGAGTTAAAAAAAAAAAAAAAAAAAAGTACAGCCTAGAAAATCCTATAGGGAAGTTGTGCTCTGTCACATGGGGTCGTTATGAGTTAAAAATTGATTCAGTGACACCTAGCCACTGTAAGGTATTAAAGAGTGATGGAAGTGTACTCAGGAGTGCTTTTTTGGATGGGTGGTTAGGGAAGGTCTCTAATTCTGAGATTTTGGCGGAGACCAGCATGCTACACGCAAAATGCTTTTATCTCTGCTTTGTAGCTACAGACTGCAATACACAGAGTAACAGTGGCTCAGACAGCAGTGCCTGTGCTTTGTGGAAGTGCCCTGAAAAACAAAGGTATACAGCCCTTGTTAGATGCTATTACTATGTACTTGCCTTCACCTGAAGAGCGCAACTATGAATTTCTGTAAGTATACAAGCACATAGATTAAAATTCTTCGGCTTTGAAAAAAAACAAGTAGGCAAATAGGAGACCTTCTTTTATGAAGAGTTGTTAAATCACCATTTTTTAATCATTAAAAATGGTGAAGAATACCTTTGTAAATAACATAATATAGAGTAATGACATTTTTTACTTGAAAGGGATATCTGACATCATCTGTTGTTATTTACCATGTTTATATGAAGTTAAGAATGTATGGATTTTCACTCTAAAATCTTTGATTCTACCATCTTAGTTAAAAAAGGAAGGGAGGAAAGAAGAAAGCTAGCTACTAGTATATGGGGGCTGTTTGATAAATATTCTGTAGGTAATATTTATATTTATCTAGATTTGAAGATTTTTCATAAGCTAACACTATTTTGTGGCTATAAAGGCCTTTTTTTCCCTCCTGTCATCACTGATGGTTTTATACTTAATTATAAGCCCTCTATAATCTGAGTGAGTGTTGTGCAAATTGGCAGAGAAAAATAGAATTTAATTCTGTTAAGTAGGTTTAATAACTTTGTTTAATAACTTTAATAACTTTGTTTCATATCTCTAAATTGGAGAAGCAGCATGATGAAGTAGTTATAAGTGTGGACTTCATATGTCCTGGGTTTAAATTCCCGCTCTTCTACTTACTAGCTGTGTGCTTAGCCTCTCATCTTTAAAATGCAGAGAATAATGGGATCTATCTCATAAGGTTGTTGTAAGGATTAAATGAGTTAATGTCCATAAAGCACATGGGACGGTACCTGGACTACAGTAAGTTTTATGTAAGTATTTTGTTAAATAAAATTAAAAATGAGAGGGAATAGGAGGAAGGTTGGAGAAGTTCTATAGTAGAAGTGTCTAACCTACTTTGAGTCGTGGACTCTTCAGAAGCTAATAAAAAATGAAGCTTCTCCTTAGAAAGATGCACATACGCATAAAACTTGGCAATTTCAGGAGGATTCAGACATTCCGAAACGTATCAAAGAATGCCAGTTTAAGAACATCATTCTGTAAGAATGCCTGTGTGTAAACAAGTTTATAGTTCAGATGTACATGTTTATGCAGCTGGACATAGTGGGAGGAGAGAGTGGCAGTAATCATTGCAAAAAGTACCTATTTGTTTACCCTGTGCAGGCTTCTTATGAAGTGGTGTGATATTCCCAGGTATATTTTTTGAGGAGAGAGGTCTTGGCAATGGAATTCTTTTCAAATAGAGGTAATATTTGGAAGAGAATCCATTATTTGTAGTTTTGAAGAATTAATGCTTAGATTTTCATTAAAGATTTAGTTCAGTACTGGAAAAGAGGTATGCACAAGTGACATTATGTAATGGGCTGGATAACTACTAGAAGATATGAAGGATATTTGTAGGATGTCAAGGTTAAGTTTTTGCACTAATTTCTGATCTGTTTAGATGTATAGGAATTATATTTTAAATGCCTTTCTGGAATGTCTCGTATATTTTATAGGCAGTGGTATAAGGGTGACTTATGTGCACTGGCATTTAAAGTTCTTCATGACAAGCAACGGGGACCGCTGGTTTTTATGCGCATTTACTCAGGCACCGTAAAACCCCAGTTAGCTGTCCATAATATTAACGGAAACTACACGTGAGTAGCTTAGGTTATTTTCTAAAAAACACGTTATTTCTTTAAATATACTTTTACTAATATAAGTCATGGCATTACAGGGAGAGAATAAGTCGTCTGCTTTTGCCATTTGCTGACCAACATATAGAAATTCCTTCGCTGACTGCTGGTAACATTGCTTTGACTGTTGGACTTAAACACGTAAGTGACCGAGTGGTTTCTCTAACAAATAAAATTTTAAATGCATAACTGAAAGAAGGTATTTTATAACAGCAAAAGCTCAAAAGCAATCCAAATGCCCATAAGGAATACCGATGTATTTATCAACATGATTGAAATAAAGAAAGAAAAGCACATTAGAGAAGAATACAAACTGTATTGATTGTATTCATATAAAGGTCAAATCTGGGTAAAATAATACACTATTTATGGATACACATACATGTTTTCATGAAGATTATACAAGTCTGGGCAGTGTTTCATTCTGTTATACATAAGGTCACTGTGAGCTGAAGCTGACTCGATGGCAACTAAGAACATCAGCATATGTGTTTTAAATAATATAAAGCATTATTCCTTTTAGATTTTCTTCCTATTTTGATCATTGCAGACAATTTAATCTAACCTTATAACAGATGAAGTAATAACTAAAGATAATTTGCCCACAAAATTGGGAAAACATACCATGCTCATGGATAGGAAGACTCAACATTGTGATAATGTCCATTCTATGCAAAGCAATCTACAGATATAATACAGTCTGATCCACATACCCACAACATCCTTTAATGAGATGGAAAACCTAGTGACCAACTTTATGTGGAGGGGAAAGAGGCCCTGGATAAACAAAGCATTATTGAAGTAAAAGAATAAAGTAGGAGGCCTCATACTACCTGATCTCAGAACCTACAATACAGCCATGGTAGTCAAAACAGCCTGGTACTGGTACAATGACAGACACATAGATAAATGGAACAGAACCAAGAGTGCAGATGTAAATCCATCCACCTCTGGCCATCTGATCTTTGACAAAGAACCAAAGTCCACTAAATGAGAAAAGACAGTCTTTTAACAAGTGGTGCTGGCAAAACTGGATATCCATCTGCAAAAAAAAGAAACAGAATCCATACCTCACACCATACACAAAAACTAACTCAAAATGGATCAAAGACTTAAGTATAAAACCTAAAATGATAAAGATCATGGAAGAAAAAATACAGACAATGCTAGGTGCCCTAATATGTGGCATAAATAAAATACAAACCATAACAATGCGCAAACGCTGGGAGATAAACTAGATACCTGTGTGCTCCTAAAAATTAAACACTAATCCTCATCAAAAGGCTTCACCAAAAGAGCAAGGAGAGAACCTACAGAGTGGAGAAAAAATTTTGGCTACAACATATCTGATAAGGGTCTAATCTCTAAAATCCACAAGATACTGCAACACCTCAACAACAAAAAGACAAATAACCCAATTAAAAAATGGGCAAAGGGTATGAACAGACACTTCACCAAAGAAGACATTCAGGCAGCTAACAGACTCATGAAGAAATGCTCTCGATCATTACCCAATAGAGAAATGCAGATGAAAACTACAATGAGATACCATCTCACTATGACATTACTGGCGCTAATCAAAAAAATAAAATAAAATAACAAATGTTGGAGAGGTTGGAGGTTGGAACTCTTATGCACTGCTGGCAGGAATGTAAAATGGTATAACCTCTGTGGAAAACGATATGACACCTTCTTAAAAAGCTAGAAATAAAAATATCATATGATCCAGCAATCCCACTCCTAGGGGTATATCGTAGAGAAATAAGAACCATCACACAAATAGACATATGCACACTCATGTTCATTGCAACATTATACACAATAACAAAAAGGTGGAAACAACCTGAATGCCCATCAACAGCCAAATGGATAAACAAACTATGGTACACACAAAATGAAATACTATGCAATGATAAAGAGTGATGATGAACCTGAGAAACATCTCCAGCATGGATGAATCAGGAGGGCATTATGCTAAGTGAAAGTCAAACACAAAAGGACAAATATCATACGAGAACCACTATTACAAAAACTCAAGGAAAGGTTTATATACAGAAAAAAACCACCTTTGATGGTCACGGGGTACAGGGGGATCACTAACTAGATAATAGACAAGTGTTAATTTTGGTGAAGGGGAAGACAACACACCATACAGGAAATATCAGCACATCTTGACCAAGGCAGAGTCGTAGAAGTTTCCTAGACATATCCAAACACCTTGAGGGACCGAGTTACTGGGGCTGAGGGCTGGAGACCATGATCTCTGGAGTCACTTAGGTCAGTTGGCATGACATAGTTGATAAAGAAAATGTTCAACAGCCTACTTTGGTGAGCAACCTCTGGGGTTTTCAAAGCTTCCGAGTAGCCACCTAAAATAAATCTGTTGGTTGCATCCCGTCTGGAGCAGAGGAGAATGAAGAAAACCAAAGACAAGGAAGATACTAGTCCAAAGGACTAATGGACAACAGGAACCACAGCCTCCACTGGCCTGAGCCCAGAATAACTAGATGGTGCCTGGCTACCAACACCGACTGCTATGGCAGGGATTACAATAGAGGGCCCCAGACAGAGCTGGAGCAAAATGTAGAATAAAATTAAAATTCACACACACACACAAAATAGACCAGGCTTACTGGTCTGACAGACTGGAGAAACCCCCAAAACTATGGCCCCCAGACACTCTGCTAACACAGAACTGAAGCCACTTCTTAAGTCCACCATTCAACCAAAGATTAGACACCTTTTAAAACAACACACTTGAGGAAGGTGTCTCTTAGTTCATATGAGCCCAAATGGGCAGCACCTGCCCAAAAGCAAAGATGAGAACAGGAAGGGACAGGAAAACTGGATGAATGGATGTGGGGGAACTGGGGTGCAAAGGGGGAGAGTGCTGACACATTGCGGGGAGTGCAACCAATGTCACAAAGCAATTTGTGTATAAATTTTTGAATGAGAAGCAATTTCATCTGCAGCACAGTAAGATTTGGAAAAAAAAAAAAGATAATTTGCCAATGAAGGCTTCGTGAGGGAGAATTTTTGTCTGTTTTGATCATTACTCTATCTTCAGTCCCTAGATCAGTGCATTTTACATAGTCGATACTCATAGATATTTGTAGAATGAATGGATAGAAATATTTGATGCTTTATGTGCTTTTAATGGGTTAAATCTAATTATATCTCACTTGTAAATGGATTAATTCAAATACAGTTTTCTCATTAAATGTTGGTATATGTGGCATTTAGGCTAAACATTGTTACTTTTTAACATTTTTAACTCTTCATGACTAATTGCAAGTTTCAACATCCTTTAGTACAAAATTCCAACAGCCAAGATATTGGGCTTCTGGCATTGATGTGTTCCCTTTGTCCTCCCAAAGGCTGGCGTCCTTATATGCATTTGAAGGTGCTACACAGGTGTGTTCAGACTATTGCTTCTCTGGGACTCTCTTTACAGAGAAGGAAATGGGCACAGAAGCTTGTGATAGAAAAGTTTAAAAGTGAAATTCTAGTTTTAAAAAGTAACTTATGTCTAGAAACAAGCTCGTAGACACCAGGTATTGTAAAATGAGGCATCAGGATTGGAGGAAGACTCATTTACAACCTGCAATATGCAGATAACACAACCTTGCTTGCAGAAAGTGAAGACGATTTGAAGTCCTTACTGATGAAGATCAAAGTGTGGATTAGATCTCAACATAAAGAAAACAAAAATCCTCACAACTGGACCTATAAGCAACATCCTGATAAATGAAGATTGAAGTTGTTGAGGATTTCATTTTACTTGGATCTACAATGAATGCCCCCCACATGTCTGTCAGTTTATCGTGCTGTGGGGGCTTGTGTGTTGCTGTGATGGTGGAAGCTATGCTGCTGGTATTCAGATACCAGTAGGGTCACCCATAGAGGACAGGTTTCAGCTGAGCTTCCAGACTAAGACAGACTAGGAAGAAGGAACCGGCAATCTACTTCTGAATAGTGTTAGCCGGTGAAAACCTTATGAATAGCAGTGGAATATTGTCTGATATAGTTCTGGAAGATGAGCCCCCCAGGTTGGAAGGTACTCAAAAGACCACTGGGGAAGAGCTGCCTCCTCAGTATAGAGTCGACCATCAAGGACATGCATGGGATAAAGCTTTCGAGACCTTCATTTGCTGCTGTGGCATGACTCAAAATGAGAAGAAACAGCTGCAAACATCCATTAATAATCAGAACCTAGAGTGTACGAAGTATGAATCTAGAAAAATCGGAACTTGTCAAAAATGAAATGGAACATATAAACATCAATGTCCTAGGCGTTAGTGAGCTGGAATGAACTGGTATTGGCCATTTTGAATTGGACAGTCATATAGTCTACTATGCTAGGAATGACAACTTGAAGAGGAATGGTGTTGCATTCACCGTCAAAAAGAACATTTCAGGATCTATCCTGAAGTACAACACTGTCAGGGATAGGATAATATCCATATGCCTACCAGGAATACCAGTTAATATGATTATTATTCAAATTTATGCACCAACCACTAAGGCCAAAGATGAAGAAATCGAAGATTTTTATCAGCTGCTGCAGTCTGGAATTGATCGAACATGCAATCAGGATGCATCAATAATTACTGGTGATTGGAATGCAAAAGTTGGAAACAAGAAGAATTGGTAGTTGGAAAATATGGCCTTGGTGATAGAAAGAATGCTGGAGATCAAATGATAGAATTTTGCAAGACAAATGACTTCTTCATTGCAAATACCTTCTTTCAAACAACGTAAACCGGCGACTATACACATGGACCTCACCAGATGGAGCACACAGGGATCAAATCAACTATATCTGTGGAGATTATGGAAAAGCTCAATATCATCCGTCAGAACAAGGCCAGGGGCCAACTGAGGAACAGAACATCAATTCCTCATATGCAAGTTCAAGCTGAAACTGAAGAAAATCAGAACAAATCCACGAGAGCCAAAATATGACTGAGTATATCCCACTTGAATTTAGAGACCATATGAATAAGAGATTTGACGTATTGAACACTAGTGACCGAAGACCAGACGTGTTGTAGAATGACTTCAAGGACATCATACATGAAGAAAGCGAGAGATCATTGAAAAGACAGGAAAGAAAGAAAAGACCAAGATGGATGTCAGAAGAGACTCTGAAACTTGCTCCTGACCCTCAAGCAGCTAAAGGAAAAGGAAGAAATGATGAAGTAAAAGAGATGAACAGAAGATTTCAACGGGAGGCTTGAGAAGACAAAGTAAAGTAGTATGATGACATGTGCAAAGAGCTGGAGATAGAAAAGCAAAAGGGAAGAACACACTCAACGGTTTTCAAGATGAAAGACCGAGGAAAAATTTCAAGCCTCGAGTTGCAATAGTGAAGGATTCCATGGGGAACATATTAAATGGCGCAGGAAGCATCAAAAGAAGATGGAAGGAATATACAGAGTCATTATACCAAAAAGAATTAGTCGACGTTGAACCATTTCAAGAGGTAGCATATGATCAGGAACTGATGGTACTAAAGGAAGAAGTCCAAGCTGCTCTGAAGGCATTGGCGAAAGACAAGGCTCCAGGAATTGATGGACTATCAATTGAGATGTTTCAACAAACAGATGCAGCGCTGGAGGTGCTCACCTATCTACGCCAAGAAATATGGATGACAGCTTTCTGGCCAGCTGGCTGGAAGAGATCCATATTTATGCCTATTCCCAAGAAAGGTGATCCAACCAAACGCAGAAATTATAGAACAATATCATTATATATCACACGCAAGCAAAATTTTCCTGAAGATCATTCAAAAATGGCTGTAGCAGTATATCAACAGGCAACTGCCAGAAATTCAGGCTGGTTTCAGAAGAGGACGTGGAACCAGGGATATCATTGCTGATGTCAGATGGATCCTGGCTGAAAGTAGAGAATGCCAGAAGAATGTTCACCTGTGTTTTATTGACTCTGCAAAGGTATTCGACTGTGTGGATAATAACAAGTTATGGATAACATTGTGAAGAATCGGAATTGCAGAACACTTAATTGTGCTCATGAGGAACCTTTACATAGATCAAGAGGCAGTTGTTCGGACAGAACAAGGGGATACTGATTGGTTTAAAGTCAGGAAAGGTGTGCATCAGGGTTGTATCCTTTCACCATACCTATTCAATCTGTATGCTGAGCAAATAATCCTGAAACGGAACATCAGGATTGGAGGAAGACTCATTAACAGCCTGCGTTGTGCACGTGACACAACCTTGCTTGCTGAAAGTGAAGAGGATGTGAAGCACTTACTAATGAAGGTCAGAGACCACAGCCTTCAGTATGGATTGCACCTCAACATAAAGAAAACAGAAATCCTCACAACTGGACCAATGAGCAACATCATGATAAACGGAGAAAAGATTGAAGTTTTCAAGGATTTCATTTTGCTTGGATCCACAGTCAACACCCATGGAAGCAGCAGTCAAGAAATCAAACAATGCATTGCATTGGGTAAATCTGTTGCAAGGGGCCTCTTTAAAGTGTTGAAAAGCAAAGATGTCACCTTGAAGACTGAGGTGCGCCTGACCCAAGCCACCGTGGTATTTTCAATCATATCATATGCATGTGAAAGCTGAACAGTGAATAAGGAAGAACAAACAAGAATTGATGCTTTTGAATTGTGCTGTTGGCCAAGAATATTGAATATACCATGAACTGCCAAAGGAACGAACAATTCTTTCTTGGGAAGAAGTGCAACCAGAATGATCCTTAGAAGCAAGAATGGTAAGACTGTGTCTTACATACTTTGGACATGTTGTCAGGAGGGATCAGTCCCTGGAGAAGGACATCATGCTTGGCAAAGTGCAGGATCAGCAGAAAAGAGGAAGACCCTCAACAAGGTGGATTGACACAGTGGCTGCAGCAGTGAGCTCAAGCATAATAAGGATTGTGAGGATGGCACAGGACCAGGCAGTGTTTCCCTCTGTTGTGCATAGGGTCGCTATGAGTTGGAACTGACTTGACGGAACCTAACAACAACAACACAATCAACACCCACGGAAGCAGCAGTCAAGAAACCAAATGATGCATTGCATCGGGCAGATATGCTGCAGAAGACCTCTTTAAAGTGTTAAGAAGCAACGATGTCACCTTGAGGACTAAGGTGCATCTGATCCAAGCCATGGTATTTTCAGTCACCTCATATTCATGTGAACTGGACAGTAAATAAGGAAGACTGAAGAAAAATCGATGCATTTGAATTGTGGCATTGGTGAAGAATATTGAATATACCATGAACAGAAGACTGAAGAAATCTGTCTTAAAAGCAGTATAGCCAGAATGCTCCTTAGAATCGAGAATGGCAAGATTTTGTCTCAAGTACTTTGGACATGTTATCATGAGGAACCAGTCCCTGGAAAAGGACAGCATGCTTTGTAGAGTGTCAGTGAAAAAGATTCTCAATGAGATAGATTGACACAGTGGCTGCAACAGTGGGCTCAAACAGCAATGATTATGAAGATGGTGCAGGACTGGACAGTGTTTCATTTTGTTGTACATGGGGTTGCTGTCAGTCTGAACCAGCTCTACACCACCTGACAACAACAACAATACAAGCAAGCTACCAATTTTGCATAGTCAATTTAGTTAATTGCATATTTTAGTTAATAGAGGATTTTCTGTAAAATAGTAGCAAAAAAAATTCTTTCTGGCAGAAAAATGTAATAGATTTCTAGCTAACCTGTCTTTACTTGATTGAAAGTTTAGGAAGGAATATTTGCTTTACTAAATAAATTTTGGATGTCGTGGGTGTGTGTGTGTGTGTATTATGGTTTGTTCTTCAGAGTTTATCACAGCATTATTTTGGATACCATTCATACTTTAGGAGTTACATTAACTTTACCTAAGAAAAGCCATAATGAACTTTGTGGATTTGTCTTGTATGTTCTGATGAAAGGATAGTGCCACATTAAAACTTCTCTTATTTCGTGATTCTTGATGGCAGCTGAATACTTACCAACAACCTGTTTTGTTCCAAACCATCTTGTTTGCTTTCAGACTGCCACTGGGGACACCATTGTGTCATCCAAGTCCTCCGCATTAGCTGCAGCTCGTCGAGCCGAAAGGGAAGGAGAAAAGAAGCACAGAAAAAATAATGAAGCAGAGAGACTTCTGTTGGCTGGGGTAGAGGTTCCAGAGCCTGTTTTCTTCTGTACCATAGAACCCCCTTCAGTGGCTAAGCAGCCAGGTATAAATAGTATTGGCCTATCAGTTAATTAGTGCCCTGATAATTTATTTAACATAGTTACAGTATTCCTGCAAAAGGTTTCCAATGTAATTGGGTTAAATTTTATCCGACTTTATTGGTAAGCATGTCTTGTGGTTGGTCTAGCTTTTTAATTTTTTTTTAATATATTTTGATTTTTATAAACACGTTTCATTTATTTCTTTTATTATATCCTATTATTCTTACATAATCTCCCTCCTTACTCTTGTGATTCTATCTGTGGGGATCTAAGTAATTGGTCCCAGGACTACCCTTCCATTATAGTAACTGATTCATAACCATTGCAGTCCTTCACCATAATTTATAAAAATACAACTTCTCCTTTTTTTTTTTTTTTTTTTTAAGATCGACTTCTAGAACTCAGTGAAGATATTTGTATACTATGGCTACTGACATTTGACTTTTGAGTATTACATACTTCATTCTTTAGCATATAAGCTCACAATTCTTCAGTGGGTTCTCATTACTAATAGGGCAAAAATAAACTCCGTGGTATGGCTCATAAAGCACTTGATTCCAGCCCTATCATTTACAATTAGTGTATTTCTCATGTTAAAGAAGTCTTGAGTTGGTAACCCAGGGGCTAGTAGGTAGCTCAGCAGTGTCTTCAGGCACCCAGGCTCCTTTCTGTCCTACAGAACGTCTATCCTCAGTCTTCCTGTGATGGCTACTAGAGCCTTGGGCATCACATTGGAATTCCTGAGAGCAGAAAGGAGTAAGGGGGTAGGGGGTAGGGAAGGAGATGCGCCCCTTCCATTTTAAGAATATTTCTTGTGAGTCCCACGTCATAATTTTGCTTACATGTCATTGATCAGGACTTAGACATAAGGCTACCCAATTACAAGGGAGTCTGGTAAATGCAGCCTTTTAGCTAGACTGTGGCAGAAGAGAATGATAGGCTGCTAACAGCCTCTGCCGTACCAGCCTTCTTGCCTGGCTGCATCTCTTGAAACTTTCCTCCTTCCTTCTGAACCCTCCTCTTTCACCCAAACAAAAACACCTGGCATTCCCATGATAAAGTAGTTCTGATTGCCTGAACTTGTCTGCCTGGAAAATGGTTACTCTTCCTTTAGGTTTCAGCTCAAGCATCCCCTCATATAATCTCCCTCCTTACTCTTCACTGAATTTCTGTATTAGACTGTTTAAGGACAAACCTTCTAGTTCTAGCAGTGGGGTTAGGAACCATTTTTTCCCCCTTGAAAACAAGTGGGACTCAGTATGGATAAAAACACAAGCAATCTTTATTGTCTCCCATGTCTTCCTGAAGACCCAGTGGGAAAGAAAAATATCCCTAGCCAAGTAGGGGTTCCAGTTCCTCACCAATGCAGGTGGGGTTTGCTGAATGCTAACATAAAAGAAAATCTGAGTACAGATATAAGGCAGCCCCCAAGTACTGAAAGAAATTGGGTCTTGTCCAGTTGGCGAAGGAACAGTGTTGAAGTTAAGATGAGTGTTGCGGCAGTTTTCCTGTTGCCTTAAAATGCCCTGAGGCTAGCTAGGTAGGGTCCTGACTCTGATAGAGAAGGATCAGGTGACATGACTCTGGCTGCCTAATCTACATCAAAGTTGATCAAAGTAGCAAAACATAATCAGGTCATGTTACTGTCCTGCTTAAAATCTGCCAGAGGCTTGCCAGTGTAAATCAAGAGTAGCCAGGCACTTAAGGACAGGGACTGCCCAAACAAAGCTACCTGTGAGTTCTTTTAAATATATTTGAAAGTCATTTTACATTTCAAGCATAGCGTGGGTACCTAAATTCAAATTGTGATATTGCAATTATGTTGCATCATCCATTTTGGATCCGAGGCCTCAAGCCTTTACTTTAGAGGAAATAAGCGTTTCCAAGGAATGGCTGGTAGATTTGAACTGCCAGTCTTTTGGTTAGCAGCCAAACACTTAACCACTACACCACCAGGGCTCCAAGAAAGTCTCATTAATGGGAATTAAGCATGGTGAGCCTATACATCAGAGAAGAGAGGACTTCCCAGGGATCCTGTACTTACAGTCTTCAAGCTGATCTACATGTTCCTTTTTCAGTGCTTCTGTTGTACTTGCCCTGTGCTTCTGTTATAGTGCTTGACACCATGTGTTATAATGCTGTAAATGTTTTCACTTCAGCAAACGCCCTGCAGAGCCCCTGGCTGGTGTAAACGGTTAACTCACTCAGCTGCTAACCAAAAGGCTGGAGGTTTGTGTCTACCCAGAGGTACCTCGGAAGAGAGGCCTGGCAGTCTACTTTCAAAAAAATCAGCCGTTGAAAACCCTGTGGAGCACAGTTCTACTCTGACACATGGGTCACCATGAGTTGGAGTTGACTTGATGGCAACTGATAAACTCCCTATAGGCTAGATTCTTTGTAAATATTTTTTAATGAATTGTTTATTTTACAATAAAATTTAGTACTCTCTTTATTCAAAAAGCCATATAGTGTTATAACTATTGTTACTCTTTTTAAATATCTGTACATGCTTAAAAATAATGTATCATCTAAAACAGTGCCTAACGTTTAATATGCATATACATCTAGGTGTTTTCTTAAAATGTAAATTCTGATTCAGTACATCTGGAAGCTAAGATTTTGTATTTCTGACGCCAAAGCTGCTAGGTTTTAAACCAGACTTCTACATATCAAAGCCAGGTTTTGAATAACACTATCCAGTAGAAATATAATGTGATTCACATTTGTAAGTTTAAATTTTCTTATAGCCACATTAAAAAAAAGTTAAAATCAACAGGTGAAATTAATTTTAATGATATATTTTATTTAGCCTAACATGACAAAAACAGCATTTCAATGTGTGTTGTTGTTTGTTAGTTGCTGTTGAGTCAGTTCTGACTTAGGGTGCACAGTAGAACTGTTCCAGAGAGTTTTCAAGGCTGTAACCTTTTGGAAGCAGATCACTAGCCTTGTCTTCAGAGACACCTCTGAGTGGGTTTGAACCCCTAACCTTTTGGCTAGTAGTCAAGCGCTTATCATTTGTGCCACCCAGGAACTCCTTTCAACATGTAATCAATATAAAAAGTTATTAAGGAGATATTTTATGGTCATTTCTTCTTAAGTCTTTGGAACATGCTGTATATTTTAAACTTACAATACATCTCTATTCAAACTTGTAATAACTAGATTACTAGTTATTAGGCTAGTGGCTGTCATATTGGAGAGCACAGGTCTAGGAGGCCTGGTTTATGTACCTAAGAACGCTTAGAATGTGTTACTGATAAGGTTAGCTCATTACTTCTTTGCTTACCTCCTTTCTGGAGCTCTGCTTTGTGTCTGTGGAACTTCTAACATCTTGCTTTTGTAACGAGGGGAGGAGTATACTTGTTAGTTAATTGATTATATTAAAGTTATCGCTTTACTTTAGATGACATATGTAATGCAAATAATGTATTCTTATTTTCTCTGTGGCTGTGATTTTAGCCTTCTTTTGCCAGTTTCTCATTATTGCCTGTGTTTCTGAAGGCGTTTTTCTATTGAGTTAACTCCTAGAGTGATCTGTGCAAAACATCATCAGACCATGTGGCTGTCCTCCTAAACCCTTCCAATGGCTTTCCAGTATGACTTGTGGCTCCTCACCCTGGCCTACAAGTGCTTACAGGATATGATGCCTGCCACATGTCTGCTTCCTCATCCCGTGCTAATCTTCCCCATGCCTGCCAGCCTGCAGCCACATTAGCCTTCTTGCTGTTTTTCTAATAGCAAGCTGTTCCTTGCATAGCCGTTTCCTGTGCCTAGAGTGCTGTTTCTTCAGGATTTTGTTTATAGGTTCCTTCTTAATTGTCTGTGTCTTTATCTAAATCATTCTGGAGAGGCCTCCCCAGGTCACCCAATCTCAAGTAGCCACTTGTCACTATCATGTCACCTTGCTTTATTCTCTACAAAGCATTTATAGCTGTTTGAAATTTTCTTTTTCGAAATGTGGTTGTTTTTGCCACTAGAACATAAGCTCGTGATAACAGTGAGTTTGTCTTTGTCACTGTATCCCCAGCACTTAGAAAGGACATGGAATATAATAGCCACTCAGACTTGTTGAATGAGCGAATGATTTAATAAGTTACCTAAAAAAATTAAACGTAAAGATAATAATTGTTTATCCCATAGACTTGGATCACGCATTGAAGTGCCTTCAACGTGAAGATCCCAGCTTGAAAGTGAAGCTAGATCCTGACTCTGGACAAGTAGGCTTATTATCCCTTAATCTCAGAAGCCTTTCAGTAAAGCATTTGTGTGGTGTTGCATATGTCTAAAACACTGATTGAACTATTCTACTGAAAGGAAAAGCTTTCTTTTTTGGTTCTCTCATAATACACACTTCTGATTATTTATGTTGACTGTCAAGTTAAATAAACAAATTCTCCTTAATTCCTTAATATAATTGTCCCTCATTTATATAAACTACTCCCCGGATTGTCAATCTTCCAGAAGACAGCCTTTAATAAAATTTTGAAATAAGGTTCAGCCCAAAGACAAAGCCTTAAGCCCTTCATGCAGAGACATATAGAAGCAGCGTAGTAGAAGGAGGAAGGGAGGGAACCTTAGTGGCAGATGCACATAAAACGAGTGAGAAGCAATAGGTTACAACCTGACAGTGTGGCGGGAGATAGAGATCTAAAGTAGGTGCATAGCACAGGAGGAGGATGAATGTTCTTGGTTATCAATAAAAGATCAAACTATGTTCCATACTGTCTTTTTACGAAGACAGGATAAAGTTTCTATAACATTTTAAGAAGAGTTTCTGTAAAAAATTACAATTTTGTCTTTAAAAGCAATAAGCTAGTTTAGCTAATCTGGAAAGTGTGTAATACTTTATTTTCCTAAAATGCCAGTCAAGTGAGGTAGTAATTTAGTTGAATTGATCCTAAAGGCTACAGCAACAAGTAATTACAAGAAGCTTTTTACTTTAAAAAACTTACTTAAAAAATGGCAACGTGTTTTTTTAAAAAATATAATCAACACACAAGTGTATAAAGAATTAAAGTCCTCCTGTCTGCTCATTCATCCCATTCTGTGCAGATAAACACTGTAAAAACTTGGTGAATTGCCTTCCAGACTTTTTTTTTTTTAATATATATGTATGGATATATATTAATAAGTCATTCTATTTGTATTATTCTGTAATTTATTTCTCACCCAAATAATTTGCGTTTTAAGCTTTTCATTCAAGTATAGCAGTCCTATACCAGGTGATTCACTTTTAATTAATATATTCTAATCAGAAAAGTAGAAAAACAGTATTTAGATATAAAAGAAAAAAAATTACAGGAGACTCAGTTTGTAATTAATGAAAAAATATGTATTAACATCATACTTTTATAGAATTTTTTATTTTTTTTATATAGTATTTCATAATAAATGTAATTTTTCTTTGATTTTTGTTTTATTTTCTTCCACTTTTAACCAGACTGTCCTATGTGGTATGGGGGAGTTACACATTGAGATTATTCATGATCGAATCAAGAGGGAATATGGACTTGAGACCTATCTAGGGCCTCTCCAAGTGGCATACCGAGAGACCATTCTAAATGCAGTTCGTGCCACAGGTAAAAAAAAAAAAAAAAGTTTAGGACTTGAACATGCTCTCTTAATCACAGGCTCTCTCTCATATGTTTTCTGGATCTGTTTAGTTGCTTAATGCAGGGTTCACAGTCACTAGTGTCTTCCATCAGAGTAGACAGTATTTTTATTTTTTTGCTTTTTAGGGTTTTTGGTTTTAAACACAGAGAGCCCTATGACATTACCACCATAATATCTACTGGATGGGCTATTTATCCCACAAATGAGCTTTTCAGTGGTCATGGGATAGAGTCACTGAAGTAGATGGCTCATTCAAACCTCACTACCAGAATGAGCAGAGAAATTTGAAGTTGATGTGTTATTTTTACTCTACAGTAAGTGGAAAACTGGTTCCACTGTTTAATAAATATGGTAATTCTACGTTAATGGTATTTTTGAGAACGTGCAGTTTTTATATTTCTGTTCCAAAATTTAAGCATTCATGATTTTTCTATGTATGATAGTTTCAATTTGGTTCCCTTAAGTAAAAGAATATGACAATTATTGCTACTCACCCTCAAGGAGAAAAAATGGACAGGTTTGTGGAATTATATAGAGGAAAGATATTTAGGATTACCAGGTACTTTTATGCATCTAAATAATTTGTGAAAAGGCCAGGTGGTTATGTTTCACTGAAACTTGAAAAATTAAACAAGAAAAATATAGGAGCAAACGACACAAGAGCTTCTGTTTCTGGACTGCATAGCTGGAAAAACTAAAAAATTAATGTCTGGGCTGGCTAGAACATAATGGAAATTCCCAGAGGTTAAAAAGGAAGAGGGAACAGGAATCCAGGAAGAGGAGTCAGCGCTGAATCCAGTAGCTGTACTGTAGGATTCTGCCAGTCATATCTGACCTAGCACTTGAGGGTCACATCCTCACGGACAGAGTTAACTAGGAAAAGGCTTCTCCGTAAAAGGAGAGAGCAAGGGAACTTATCTGTCTGACTGTGGTCCTGAGGACAAAATTTCGTTTATGAGAATTTGTAACTATAATCATCTGATGTGAGTATTTAGCTTAAATTCATACAAGCAGTATGACCTGAAAAATTCCAAGTGTAAAGTGTTCAGGGATTGGTAGTATCCCAAGGAACCTGGAAAAAACAAACACAGGGACTCTCTAAGAGACATATGTCTTCAACCCAGGCCTCAAAGAAATTGCCACAGATAAAGGAATATGAAGTCACAGTAAAAAAATAAAAATTATGTGTACGTGTGTGTGTATAGCTATAGATATGAAACCATGAGTAAAAAGCACAATGAGCAAAAGTCAGTAGAAACAACAAACATCAGACTCAGACCAGCAAAGGCTTCAGATAATTCAGATTATCAGATATAGAATATAAAATAGGTATGCTTACTATTTTTGCAGAAATAAAAGAGGGGATAGAGAGTATTAGCAAGGAACAAGAGACCGTCAAAAATAACCAAGGAACGATTGCTGTGTGAGAAAGAAAGAAGTGCTCAAAAAAATGATGGGAAGCATATCATAAGGACAGAAGAGCCAGCTTGAAGCGACTCTATTGGTCAAATCTAGAGCAATTTGAACAGGAAAATAATGAACTATAGACTATTAAGAAAAGAAGAATTTATGAGTTCATACGATAATACATAGATAAACAACAAGAAAAGGGAAGGTTCTTCCTTATAGTGCAACACCAAGTTTTAACTGTTACACGTGGGGCAGGGGACTGCAGTTGGGAAATAATCATTTTGCACCCATTATGGATGCTAAATATAGGGTAAATTGTTGAGCAGGATTTTTGCATGGTCTTAAAGTGTCTCCCCACAGATAGCTTATTAGTTGCAAGGGGGAATAAAAAGTAACTAGATGCTGTAGAAATCAGACCACATCTTGACTGGATGATCAGAATCACAGTCACCAGTGAGGGGCAGGCACATATCATGTGCAGGCAGATGTGGTACTCTGAGAACCACCACAACATCACTTAAGTGGTATTCCAGCTGGGAATATATAACCTGAGTCTAATCATGAAGCATCAAACAAACCAAATTGAGGAGGATTTGGTTAAAAGGGAGGAGGGTGGTAAGGTGGCTTTGTCTTTCAAACATTGATGTCATAAAATACAGAGTGGCTCTGGAAATGTTCCAGGTTAAAGGAATCTAAAGAGATGTGACAGCTAAATGCAATGTCTGATCCTAGACAGGATCTTGCACTAGAGGCAGGAGGGGGGACAGAGGGAGGAGTGCTATGAAGAGATTATTGGAATGATTGATAGAATTGGGATGCAAATAATAGATTATGTACTAGTGTTAAATTTTCAGAATGTGATAACTTTGTTGTGGTTTTGAAAGAGAATATCCTTATGAACGTGTACTGTAAGATTTCATTTATGTGAAGTTCTAGACTGGCAAGACTATGGTGAAAGAAATCAGAACTTTCTGGTGTGGTGGAAATAAAACATTTTTACAAAAAATATAAAATTTGTTATTAAAAGGATTTCAGTTATATAAGAAATATTTCAAAAGTTTAAAAGTATAATCTGCATATCAGAAAACTTGTGTGATCATCTGCCTAAACTTAGCACTACAGCAATATTAACAGGTGATTTTTAACACTGATGAACACAGAAGTAGATGCTATCTTGGTAGAACTTCCTTTCACTCTTATTTTTTATACTGTTTCTAGTCCCATTGTTCATATTTTCTCCCGCTGTATCTTCTGTGAAACCTCGAGCTTACTGATGGTAATTTTGCCAATTGTAATACCTTGACACCTTTCCAGAACAAATCTCTGAGGTACTGTATTCAATTTGCTTGATTACAGATACCTTAGATAGAACTTTAGGAGACAGACGGCATCTTGTGACTATAGAATTAGAAGCAAGACCAACTGAAACATCATCTGTTATGCCAGTTATTGAATATACTGAAGATGTTAGTGAAGATCTTTTGAAGACCTCCCAAGAAGCTATTGAAAACGGAATTCACAGTGCATGCCTCCAAGGTAAGGTACTCTAATAAGATTACTAAGCATTAGTGTCACACGTGACCATTTTACTCATTCCTTATGTTATGGATTATTTCAACCTACACCTACTCCTCACATAATCTCGTTATCTAACGTCACATTTATGACGATAGTGTGAAAAATATACTATCCAGCTGTTTTGCTCATTGACAATGTATGTCTGACAGTAATGAACACCAAGGTGGGAGGCAAGAGTAGCGCTGGCTGTGATGGTTAAAGTTATGTTTCAACTTGGCTGGGCCATGATTCTCAGTGGATTGGCAGTTATGTAATGATGTAATCTGGCAGTTGTGTAATGAGGTAGTCATCTTCCCTTTTGGATCTGATGTAGTCATCCTCCATTTTTCTTGCAAAACGGTGGGATTATAATTCCTTTTTTATTGTACTTTAGATGATGGTTTATGGAGCAAATTAGTTTCTAATTAAACAATACACATATTGTTTTGTGGCATTAGTTGCCATCTCCACGACATGTCAACACTCTCCCTTCTCGACCTTGGGTTTCCTGTTACCAGCTTTCCTGTACCCTTCTGCCTTCTTTTCCCTCCCCCTGAGCTGGTGTGCCCTTTTAGTCTCATTTTGTTTTATGGGTCTGTCTAATCTTTGGCTGAAGGGTGAACCTCAGGAATGACTTCAGTACTGAGTTGAAACGGTGTCCAGGGGCCATACTCTTGGGATTTTTCCAGTCTCTGTCAGACCAGTAAGTCTGGTCTTTTTTGGTGAGTTAAAATTTTGTTCTACATTTTGCTGCAGCTCTGTACAGGACCCTCTATTGTGATCCCTGTCAGAGCAGTTGGTGGTGGTAGCTGGGCACCATCTAGTTGCTCTGGACTCAGTCCAGTGGAGGCAGTGGTAGTTGTGGTTCATTAGTCCCTTTGACTAATCTTTGTCTTGTGTCTTTGGTTTTCTTCATTCTCCCTTGCTGCAGAAGGAGTGGGACCAGTGAAATATCTTAGATGGCTGCTCACAAGCTTTTAAGACCCCAGATGCTACTCACCAAAGTAGGATGTGGAACATTTTCTTTATAAACTATGTTATACCAATTGAGCTAGATGTCCCCCGGGACCATAGTCCCCAGCCCCCAGCCCAGTAATTCAGTTCCTCAGGGGGTTTGGATGTGAAGCTGCTGTGACCTTGCTTTGGTCAAGTTGTGCTGACTTCCCCAGAATTGTGTACTATCTTACTCTTCACCAGAGTTAAACCACTTATCTATTGTCTGGTTAGTGTTTTTCCCTTCCCATTTCTCCCCTCCCTAGTAACCATCAAAGATTGCTTTTTTCTATGTGTAAACCTTTTCATGAGTCATTATATAATAGTGATCTCATATGGTATTTTTCCTTTTATGATTGACTTATTACACTCAGCATAATGCCCTGCAGATTCATCCATGTTTTGGGATGTTTCTCAGATTCATCATTGTTCTGCATCATTGGCTGGTATTCCATTGTGTATATGTACCATAGTTTATCCATTCATCTGTTGATAGGCACTTAGGTTGTTTCCATCTTTTTGTTATTGTGAATAATGCTGCAATGAACATGGGTGTACATATGTCTATTTATGTGATGGTTCTTATTTCTCTAGGCTATATTCCTAGGAGTGGGATTGCTGGATTGTATGCTAATTTCTATTTCTAGCTTTTTAAGGAAGCACCATATTGTTTTCCAAAATGGTTGTACCATTTTACATGCCTACCAGCAGTGTGTAAGTGTTCCAAGCTCCCTGCAGCGTCTCCAACATTTGTTATTTTTTGTATTTTTGATTCATACTACTAATGTTGGGATGAGATGGTATCTCATTGTAGTTTTGGTTTACATTTTTCTGATGCTAGTGATCTTGAGCATTTCCACATGTCTGTTAGCTGCCTGAATGTCTTCTTTGGTGAAGTGTCTGTTCATATCCTTTGCCCATTTTTTTAATTGGATTATTTGTCTTTTTATTGTATGGGTATTGGACTTTCCTGTAGATTTTAGAGATTAGACCTTTGTTGGATTTGTCATAGTCAAAATTTTTTTCCTGGTATGTAGATTCTCTTTTTATTTCTTTTGGTGATGTCTTTTGATGAGCATAGGTGTTTAATTTCTGGAAGATTCCAGTTATCTAGCTTGTCTTCTGGTGTTTGTGTATTATTAGTTATGGTTTATATGCTATTTTTATGCCATGTATTAGGGCCTGTAGTGTTGACCTTATTTTTTCTTCTAATGATTTTTATAGTTTTTAGTTTTAGATTTAGGTCTTTGATCCATTTTGAATTCATTTTTGTGTATGGTGTGAGGTATGGGTCCTGTTTCCTTTTTTTACAGGTGGACATCCAGTTTTGCCAGCACCATTTGTTGAAAAGAGTGTCTTTTCCCCATTTAATGGACTCTGGTCCTTTGTCGAAGATCACGTGACCATAGGTAGATGGATTTACATCTGGGTTCTCAATTCAGTGTGTCTGTTATCGTACCAGTACCAGGCTGTTTTGACTACTGTAACTAAAATAGGTTCTGATGTCAGGTAATGCGAAGCCTCTTACTTTATTTTCCTTCTTCAGTAGGTGCTTTACTTATCTGGGGTCTCATTCTTTTCCATAAAAAGTTAATGATTAGTTTTTCCATCTCGTTAAAGAATGCCGTTGGTATTTGAATAGCAATTGCGTTGTACTTGTAGATTGCTTTGGGTAGAACTGACATTTTTATGATGTTGAGTCCACCTATCCATGAGCATAGTATGTTTTTCCATTTATGTAGGTCTTGTTTGGTTACTTAGAATGGTATTTTGTAGTTTTCTTTGTGTAGGTCTTTTACGTCCCAGGTTAGATTTATTCCTAAATATTTTATTTTTTTAGGGGCTGTTGTAAATGGTGTTACTTTCCTGATTTCCTCTTTGTAGTTCTCTTCCCCCACGTGTCTGTCAGTTTGTCGTACCGTGCAGGCTTGTGTGTTGCTGTGATGCTGGAAGCTGTGCCACTGGTATTCAGATACCAGCAGGGTCACCTATGGAGGACAGGTTTCAGCTGAGCTTCCAGACTAAGACAGACTAGGAAGAAGGACCCGGCAGTCTACTTCTGAAAAGCATTAGCCAGTGAAAACCTTATGAATAGCAGTGGAACATTGTCTGATACAGTGCTGGAAGATGAGCCCCCCAGGTTGGAAGGCACTCAAAAGATGACCGGGGAAGACCTGCCTCCTCACAGTAGAGTTGATCTTAATGACGTGGATGGAGTAAAGCTTCCGAGACCTTCATTTGCTGATGCAGCATGACTCAAAATGAGAAGAAACAGCTGCAAACATCCATTAATAATCGGAACCTGGAATGTAAGAAGTATGAATCTAGGAAAATTGGAAATCGTCAAAAATGAAATGGAATGTTTAAACATCGATATCCTAGGCATTAGTGAGCTGGAATGAACTCGTATTGGCCGTTTTGAATCGGACAATCATATAGTCTAGTGTGCTGGGAATGACAACTTGAAGAGGAATGGTGTTGCATTCATCGTCAAAAAGAACGTTACAAAATCTATCCTGAAGTACAACGCTGTCAGTGATAGGATAATATCCATACGCCTAAAATGAAGACCGGTTAATACGACTGTTATTCAAATTTACACACCAGCCACTAGGGCCAAAGATGAAGAAATAGAAGATTTTTATCAGCTGCTACAGTCTGAAATTGATCGAACATGCAATCAAGATGCATTGATAATTACTGGCAATTGGAATGCAAAAGTTGGAAACAAAGAAGGATCAGTAGTTGGAAAATATGGCCTTGGTGGTAGAAACAATGCTGGAGATCGAATTACAGAATTTTGCAAGACCAGTGACTTCCTTATTGCAAATATACTTCTTTCACCAACATAAATGGCGGCTATACACATGGACCTCGCCAGATGGAACACACAGAAATCAAATTGACCGCATCTGTGGAAAGAGATGATGGAAAAGGTCAATATCATCAGTCAGAACAAGGCCAGGGGCCGACCGTGGAACAGACCATCAATTCCTCATATGCAAGTTCAAGCTGAAACTGAATAAAATCAGAGCAAGTCCACGAGAGCCAAAATATGACCTTAAGTGTATCCCACCTGAATTTAGAGACCATCTCAAGAATAGATTTGACGCATTGAATGCTAGTGACCAAAGACCAGACAAGTTGTGGAATGACATCAAGGACATCATCCATGAAGAAAGCAAGAGGTCACTGAAAAGACAGGAAAGAAAGAAAAGACCAAGATGGATGTCAGAGGAGACTCTGAAACTTGCTCTTGAGCGTCGAGCAGCTAAAGCAAAAGGAAGAATTGACGAAGTAAAAGAACTGAACAGAAGATTTCAAAGGGCCCCTCGAGAAGACAAAGTAAAGTATTATAATGACATATGCAAAGAGCTGGAGGTGGAAAACCAAAAGGGAAGAACACGCTCGGTCTTTCTCAAGCTGAAAGAACTGAAGAAAAAATTCAAGCCTCAAGTTGCAATAGTGAAGGATTCCATGGGGAAAATATTAAATTGACTCAGGAAGCATCAAAAGAAGATGGAAGGAATACACAGAGTCATTATACCAAAAAGAATTAGTCGATGTTCAACCATTTCAAGAGGTGGCATGTGATCAGGAACCAATGGTACTGAAGGAAGAAGTCCAAGCTGCTCTGAAGACATTGGCGAAAAACAAGGCTCCAGGAATTGATGGAATATCAATTGAGATGTTTCAACAAACAGATGCAGTGCTGGAGGTACTCACTGGCCTATGCCAAGAAATATGGAAGACAGCTTCCTGGCCAACTGACTGGAAGAGATCCGTATTTATGCCTATTCCCAAGAAAGGTGGTCCAACTGAATGTGGAAATTATAGAACAATATCGTTAATATCACATGCAAGCAAAATTTTGTTGAAGATCATTCAAAAACGACTACAGCAGTATATCGATAGGGAACTGCCAGAAATTCAGGCTGGTTTCAGAAGAGGACGTGGAACCAGGGATATCATTGCTGATGTCAGATGGATCCTGGCTGAAAGCAGAGAATACCAGAAGGATGTTTACCTGTGTTTTATTGACAATGCAAAGGCATTCGACTGTGTGGATCATAACAAACTATGGATAACACTGCAAAGAATGAGAATTGCAGAACACTTAATTTTGCCCATGAGGAACCTTTACATGGATCAAGAGCTAGTTGTTCGGACAGAACAAGGGGATACTGATTGGTTTAAAGTCAGGAAAGGTGTGTGTCAGGGTTGTATTCTTTCACCATATCTATTTAATCTGTATGCTGAACAAATAATATGAGAAGCTGGACTATATGAAGAAGAACGGGGCATCAGGATTGGAGGAAGACTCATTAACAACCTATGTTATGCAGATGACACAACCTTGCTTGCTGAAAGTGAAGACGACTTGAACCACTTACTAATGAAGATCAAAGACCACAGCCTTCAGTATGGATTACACCTCAACATAAAGAAAACAAAAATCCTCACAACTGGACAAATGAGCAACATCATGATAAACAAAGAAAAGATTGAAGTTGTCAAGGATTTCATTTGACTTGGATCCACAATCAACACCCATGGAAGTAGCAGTCAAGAAATCAAAAGACGCATTGCATTGGGCAAATCTGCTGGAAAGGACCTCTTCAAAGTGTTGAAGAGCAAAGATGTCACCATGAAGACTAAGGTGTGCCTGACCCAAGCCATGGTATTTTCAATTGCGTCATATGCATGTGAAAGCTGGACAGCGAATAAGGAAGACTGAAGAAGAGTTGATGCCTTTGAATTGTGGTGTTGGTGAAGAATATTGAATATACCATGGACTGCCAAAAGAACGAACAAATCTGTTTTGGAAGAAGCGTGGCTAGAATGCTCCTTAGAGGCAAGGATGGCGAGACTGCGTCTTACATACTTTGGACATGTTGTCAGGAGGGATGAGTCCCTGGAGAAGGATGTCCTGCTTGGCAGAGTACAGGGTCAGTGGAAAAGAGGAAGACCCTCAACAAGGTGGATTGACACAGTGGCTGCAACAATGAGCTCAAGGATAACAATGATTTTAAGGATAGTGCAGGACCAGGCAGTGTTTCATTCTGTTGTGCGTGGGGCTGCTATGAGTCGGAACTGACTCGACGGTACCTAACAACAAGGACAAGTTCTCTTTATTGGTGTATAGGAATCCAGCTGATTTTTGTTTATCTTGTATTCGGTTCCTCTGCTGAATCTATTAGTTCCAGTAGTTTTCTTGTGGAGTTCTTTAGGTTCTCTGCATATAGTATCATATCATCTGCACATAGGGATAGTTTTACTTCTTCCTTACCAATGTGAATGATCTTCATCCCTTTTTCTTGCCTTATTGCTTTAGCTCGGACTTCCAGCACAATGTAAATAGGAGTGGTGGTAAAGGACATCGTTGTCTTGTTCCTGTTCTCAGGGGGAATGTGTTCAGCCTCTCTGTTAAGAATGATGTTGGCTGTTGGTTTTGTATAGATGCCCTTTATTAGGTTGAGGAATCATCCTCCAGTTTTGCATCATGCTGATTTTTGCATAACAACCTGGTCTTTGGAACCTAACCATGTCAGTAAGTGAGGAGCGGGTGTATTTTCTAATAGTGCTTTCTCCCTACCTCTTTACTGCCACTTCTCAGTTACTCCTCACTACACACTGAAATCCTAATACAATACCATTTTTCTCCCTTACCTAGGACCATTGCTTGGATCTCCAGTTCAAGATATAGCAATTACTTTACATTCACTGGTAGTTCATCCTGGTACCTCCACAACTATGATTTCTGCCTGTGTCTCAAGATGCGTACAGAAGGTATAGAACTATCCTAACTCTTTTGACTCTACCGACTCTATACGACCACTGATTTCATAGACATCTTTACGGATAGGGCCTGACCTTATGTCTTGGCCTCCTGAGCCTTATGGTTAATAAGAGCTCTTACCTTGGAGAATCTTTGGCTTCTTAATCATCAGCATCTTAGAGGATCTTAGAAATTACTTAAGAATCTTAAAAATTACTGTGTAACACAGGTTGCTGTTGAAATAGTCTCTGCTTTTGGGAAAAGGACAGTGGCATCTCTGTTTTCTCCATGCCCAGACACACAGCCATTAAAGGCAAACTTGATAGGCTAGAAAAGAGGACACATTTGGGGCTAGCTGGTCCATGGTGAACTATAATCAAAAGGGCTTTAAGGAGGTAATATTAGTACCATTTTTGCAGTTGATGTTTATTCAAATAAGATTAAGAACCATTGATAAGTTGTACCAAATAAGACTCAATGTAAACAACTTCCCTTCTGAAAGTATCAGGCAATCTGGTCTTGGTGTCATTACCTAGGGGGATGTCCCTGGGTGTCATGTACCCTCTGCTTCCTCCCCCAGTAATCAATCGGAGCTGGATTAACCCCCAGGAGCATGGCACGCTCAGTGTTGATTCCGTGCATTCTCAGTGCTGGACTACCCTAGTTTCTAGGTGATTGATTTTGCATTAAAAATGCTTTTATAACCGTTTTTTAATATTTTGGATTGTGTTAAAGATCTGATCTTCTGTGGTCTTATTTGAATCCTTAATTATAAAGTTAACTTAAATACCCCAAGCCACTGACTTAAGAAAGCTGAACTTAATGTCTCTTATATATGAATTCAGATTCATACTTCTTAAAAAGTGTTATTTTAAATCTAAAAACTAAGCTTTTATTTTAAAAAATTGTTTAAATATTATTTGTCTAAGAGTATAGTTAGAAATAGTACCTATAAAGTAGTTATGATTAAATTGTTGAAGTTGAGAATATTCACCTTCCAGTAATTTTTAAAATTTCTCCTACAATTGATTTGGTATTGAAATAATGGTAATCTGAAAGATGATTTAATATGGTTTCTAAATTAACCTCAAGCCCCAGTACATTGGCCAGTCCTTCAAAATATAGTATGCCCTCTAAAAATAAAATCCGTAAGTATTTCTGGTTTGGTTACCATTTTTATTGAGGCCATATTACACAGAGTAAGAATTAACTTGATGAGAAGGGTAATTTAGCCTTTAGTTTTCATTTATTAATTTAAATAAAATACTCCTAATGGAAGTTCTCCTGTTCTTGTTAAGCTTTGTCTAGTGGTGAACCTTCTCCTCTGTATTTGTGAAAAGTTAGTAATACTTCACATATTTATTGAGCTATCCATTTGGACACTGTGAAGGACACAAATATGCATACATTTTTCTTGACCTAATGGAGCTGCTTGTTGTCAGGTGCTGTCCAGCTGGTTCTGACTCATAGCGACCCTACGTACAACAGAACGAAGCACTGCCCACTCCTTCTCCATTCTCACAATCGTTGTTATGCTTGAGCCCATTGTTGCAGGCACTGAATCAATTCATCTTGTTGAGGGTCTTCCTCTTTTTTGTTGACCCTCCACTCTAAAACTTGCTTCTACTAAATCGTAAGCTTCTAAAGGAGCTTACGATTTAGTAAAGGAATTAAATATAGCCAAATATTAGTTAAAATGGGCTGAGTACTGTAAAAGCTGGGAAGCAGGGAATCGGGAAAAAATTTAATATTTGAGCTGTGATGGTTTGGATGATTTGGGCACAGGGGTACATCCCAGATGGGAAAGACTGAAGAGTTTTTCAACTATAGCAGCAGATGAAGACAGAGGTGTAGTGAAAAAGAGTGTTGGGAAAGTAGAATGGGGTCAGATTGTAGAGAAACCTTTAAAAGCAACATGAAGAAGTTTGAACTTTGATCTGAGAACGGTGGTGAGTAAAGTTTTTGAAAAAGAAAGTACAATCATTAGTGCGGAGGTTTGGAGTAGGGAAGAGATAATCTAGGGCGGGAAATGAACTAGGTCTGAACTAGGATACCAGCAATAGGAATGGAAACCTTAGAGCTTACCTGGGGAAAAGGAGTAGTCAGAGATGCATGTCCAGATGAACTGAAGACTAGTGGTGCCATCAGTAGAAAAAGGAAGAGCAGAGCAGAGTGTTTGGAAAAGAAAATGATGAGCTCAGCTTGGGACATATTGAGAAATAGCTTTAGGATATTCAGAAACTGTCCCAAAGCAGGCCAGTGAAGTTCAGGACTGGAGCACAGAGACTGCTCTGCAAGACAGGGTTTAAAGTTTTTGAGGAATCCACTTAGGTGTTTTTGAAGCTCTGCACCTAGATAATATTGCCAAGGGCAAGACTGGGAAGAGGAAAAGAAAGAGAAGTAAGGACAGATCCATGAGCACAGGATGTCCTGTTTAGTTACACAGGATTCAGTTCTTTGCTTAGTTGTAGCATTTTCCCACTCTCAATTTTACATTTTCCCACTCCATTATTCTAAAAGACATTAGGAGAACTGGCACAAAGCTCTTGGTAAGGATTACAAAAATACAGAGGATAAGAAAGTTGCTTGCTATTGACATTATTTTTGAGTAATTCAGTATTGTCATCCAAAAAGGGTTATTAGATAAATTTTCTATGCTGGGCAGGTAATTTATAGTTGAGTCATTTCAGATGAGTTGATAATGATTTTAAAGGTTTAATCAGCCTCAAGTAACTGAGTGGTTATGTTTTATTTGTACTTTTTTTTGTTTTTTAATATCTGTGATAAAATACACTCTTCATTTTACTGATTTGGCCATTTTTCATGATTGTGAAGGTGGGGGCGGGGAGAAGAGGAAGTGAGGTATCAGGGACAGAACCATTGCTTGGCTTAATACAGGAGATTATAATGCCTTAGTGGAGTCCTTGGGAAGGGCAGTTAATTAATGGAGGATCTAATGGACAACCTTGCTACTAATGAGGTCAAGTCCACCAAGAGGCACCTTGGAAGAAAGTCCTGGCAGCCTCCTTCAGAAAAATCAGCCATCGAAAATCCTGTGGAGCATAGTTCTGTTCTGACACACGTGGGGGCAGCCATGAGTTGGAATCTTCTCAACAGCAACTGATCTGGTTTGATGTAAGGCGTTGGAAATGAGAAGGGGCACGGGAAGGAAGATAGCAGCTAAATCCGGGTGAGGGTGAGGGCACATCCCAGAGCCTTCCTCTCTAACTTTTCTGGTTCTCACTGCTAAACCTTAACTCACTACTACAGTTCACCTGAGTGACTACCAAAAAGTGGCTTTGAATTTATAAGAAAGTATTTTACTACTTTTAAAGTCTAGCAGGCTAGTGAAGTGGAATAGCTTTTTATTATCAAACCTCCCAGTATTAATGGTACTTCCAAACTCCATCCAAAACCCTGTTACCAATTTATCTGATGGAATGATACTATTAAAGAAAGGTGTCTGATTGAGACCTTCAGTAAAAATAGTCTTTATGTTGCTGCTGCTTCTCAAATTTTATTCCACTTCCTACTTGCCTTGCATGATTTTCGCTCTTTTCTTCAGTTTCCATATTCTTTTCTTTATGTGCATGTACTTCTTTGCATTTGAAGGGTAAAATCTAAACAGATGTTAGGCCAGACAGTGTTTATTTTAAACAGAAAATGTATTTCTACTGCCTTAATTGTGTTAAATTTCTCTCTTTTTTTAAATCTCTCCCCTTTATTTCCCCCCTTGATTGCCCTCTCTGACATGTAGCGTGGACTATAACTCAGGAAGAGAAACATGAGGTTTAAACATGAAGAAACAAATCTTTGATTTAAGGGGGAAAACTTTTTTCTCTATCTCTGGCCACATGTTCACAGAAGGGCTCAATGTAATCGTTTTACCCCTTGCCACGTACCATACGTGAGGTCTTAGACATGCTGTATTACACATGTACAAATACTAAAGTTTGTACTATTTGTTATTATTTGTACTGATAGTTATCTTTATAAAGAAGACTAAATCAAGCTTCTGTCTTTTGCTGGAGCCTAGGCAGTTATTTGAAAGTTTGTATGAATTCCCCCCCCACCCACCCCATTTTATTTCCAGTTTGAGCAAGTGAGGTTAACATTCTTTAATTTCTTTAGGCTCTGAAGAAAGCAGATAAGCAAGTTTTAGAGCCACTGATGAATCTGGAGGTTACAGTGACTAGAGATTACCTCAGCCCTGTCCTGGCAGATCTGGCACAAAGAAGAGGGAACATTCAGGAAATTCAGACTCGCCAGGACAACAAAGTTGTTGTTGGATTTATTCCCTTAGCAGAAATTATGGTAGGTACTTTCTGACTGAGAAATGCAGATTCTTTTTTAATAAAAGGGAGATATACATGCTAAGCAAAAAAAAGTCGATCGGTAAGACCTGGAGAGAGCATCAGGGCTCTGATTTAGAGAATGCATGTTAAGTTTCAACCATCAGGAATTGTTAATGACTTCGGATTTCAGTTGTTGGGGAAGTTGAGGGGCTAGAGCCCCTCAGGGGGTTATTTCCAGTCCTGGGACCATCAAGGTTGAAATACGTTGTACCAAAGCATGGCATCAGCCTAAATGACCATCTTCCCCTCCTAAGCATTTATTCTACTTCTACTGCTGTCGGTTTTAAGGATAGTGTCATCCTTCTCCCTCAGCCTCTCCTGCTCCAGGACAGGCACCTGAGTACCCAGCAAAAGGGTAGTAGGAAAGGCAGAGTCATCTTACCAAATGCCAGGACTAGAGAATATATCTGAAGCGTGCCTCCGCTACCCTGTTTTCTGTCCTCCACAATGACATGCTTATATTTAATTTCTACAGAAAAATGGCTAAATGATCTGTTTGAAAGAAATAACGTGGCTAAGCCACATGAGTAACATCCTCACCTTCCCTGATAATGGTCAAAAGACAAGCAGCGGGAAGAGAAAGTTGGGGCTTAAATTAGATGAAATAACTGACTGAAATTATTTTGATTAGGGTTATTCAACTGTGCTTCGAACAATAACATCAGGCTCAGCTACTTTTACCTTAGAACTATCTAATTATCAAGCCATGAATCCTCAGGACCAGTGTGCACTGCTGAACCGGAGAAGTGGCTTGGCCAAAGTGTTTTAGGTCCTGGGAAATGGAGAGAAATTCAGGAGCACCTACCTCCTTCATTTTCAGTAAGATAATGTAATGTTTATGTTTTATTTGTTGGGTGGATATATTACTGTTTCAGTACAGAGAACTAGATAAAAGGTGTAACTTGAAGACTGACTGGCAGTGGCACTGGAGCTGCCCTCTAATTTACATAATGAGAAATGTGCTTTGAAATGTAAAGGTACCTGTGTGAATGTTCTTGTGTATCATGCAGTTACTATTGCTGATATATTTTATTGCAAATTAATCAGTAGTAAAAACTTAGCCCTCTGAATATATCGAATGGTACCCACAAAGTGTTTTTGTTTTGTTTTAACCTTCTCAGAAGGAAGATGCCATTAAAAAAAACAAATAAAAATAAAAATTTTTTAAGGTAAAGGTTCAATCAATAAAAAGATACATATTTTATTCCAAAACCCGTCTCACAAATCTTAATTTCCATGATTTCATAATCAAATTGATTATAGTACAGATTGCCATGGCCTTTTCTCCTCTCCTGTTTTTCTTCTTTGTTTAGGCTCTTTTTATATACTCTCCTCATAGTTACAATATCCAGTAAAAAGCGGCTGTGCAGCTATTCCACGTCTGTAGAACAGATAAAGTATGAATAAAAGATGTTTAGTTAATATAATTCATCTGCCATCTTAACTTAGTAGCTTAAATCGGAATCACCAAATCATAGAATAATTACGGGGGTGGGGGAGGAAAAATCACTTAAGATTGCTAAGTATGTTCAAGTGATTAGAGATGGCGTTCTACGTTACACCAAAATTCAATTTATCTATAAAACAGTTAAGTCCAAATATATCTTCTTATTGGTATTCTCTTTACCTACAAAATATAGTTCCTAGCTCCTCTTAATAAATCACTACTTCTTAAGTGACATGCATTTCTATTTATAGCAAAAAAACAAGCAGTTAGCTAACACTGAATAAGAGGGTTAAAAATCACGCAGGACCTAATAATAGCTTGAAAGATAACTATTTGTCTTACCTGACCATTCTGCAGCGGTGTCTCATTAATCTGTTGTAGGCGTCTTCTAAACCTCTGACATCTCCGTGACTCCAGAGTCTCTCACCAACAGCACTTGCCCGTGGCCTAAAGTTTAAGCCATACCCCCCGACCCCCAAGTACTTTAAATTCATGTTTTCTTAAGCACGTCTCTAAATGATATGCTTGGGGAGATTCCTAGTGCTTTCCCACTTGGATGGAGAAGGAAAGCTAGGCACCTTATTTCCTAACTCAAACATTAACAGTTAAATTGCATACCATAGTCTTGGAGTGAGGTTAGTTGCATCCACATATTCTCCCCATAGGCAAGCTTCTCCACCAATTACGAGTTTTTTCTGTTCCTGAGAACCTACATTGAAATCATTGACTTGATGTAAATGGTTGTAGTTCAAGGCTTGTGCACAGAGGCAGACTTTATCCCATCCCTGGCCCTTGATGCACAGTGCTTATTGGCACATGAAAACTAAATGTGGTGGGCCACTATCAAAGATACCATTTTATTTGGTTTAACGCAAACTTATTTGGACACCAGAAATAATTTTCCCCCAGGTACCTATTAATAGTGTGCCGGGAATACAAGTTGGGACATGAGTTTCATTATTAATGGGCTATGACCACTACTCCTACTTTAGATTTCTACCTAATTAAAAAAAACTGCGAGTACCTAATACTGTTTTGTTTACAGTAATTGTGACTTTTTGATCCTCAGAAAATACTTTCTAGAGAAATAGTTAATATCAATTTTTAATAGCCCTATAGTTTTCAAACTATTTTTTTAAACAGCAAAATCCTTTTTTCAAAGCAAAGTTTTATACTAAGGTATGATGTACAAAACTGGACAGAGCAGAACTGTTCTCAGTGCAGGGGGCTCTGAGGGCTTGAAGCTCTACAACTGAGACACTCTCTCACTGCCCATCACCATCCGCCCCCAGGATGAAATCCACTGAACTAGACTATATCCTTTCTTCAGGTTAATGCAGTCAGACATCTTCAAGATGTGGAAACTGAGTGACAAGACTCCATTCACAAAATTTAAAATGAAACTCCGAGTCGTCTTTTTTTCTTTTTTAAAATAGACACACATACCCAAAGCGTCTCAAAATCACGGACCAAGCATAAAAGAGTAGTAGTTAGTGGGTATACCTAGGTAAGGATTTCCAAGATGGGAGGGTAGGGAAGAAAACTAACAAACCAAGGTAACGGTGGCTGCTTCACTTACCATAAAAATTAAGAGGTTCCACTTGATAGTATCTTTTCCAGTCTTGTCCATAACTAATCAGATCTAAGTACCAAGGAGCAGCAAGGATTACAGGGTATCCACCTTCTGTGACTTTTGTTAGTTCTTCAGGATATTTCTCTGCTTTCCATACTTCAACTACTGTGCCTGGCTGAAGCTATTAAAGTTGCAAATTACAACACACATTAGTAGTTTCAGCAAATACAGTAGATGATACTGAAAAGTCCAAGGCATTACAACTTGAAGGGAATTAAGATCCTTGAAAAAGCATATATACATTTTCTTCTTTTTCCCTCAGAGTTAGTGCCACATGCCCTAGGGATTTAAATGCACTGTAGGGACTTTCAAGGTCAGAAGTTTCATCAACATTAAGGTCAAATACTTAACTTTTGCCTATGCATATGACACCACATAGGTGCAACAAACTAAGGCTGAGCTTTACATTTTAATCCCATTTCTACCATATTGTTTTACTTTGGAACTGTGAGGATGTCACCAACCCATATGGAAAGGTGATACTGGCAGGTGAACTTGCAAATTCCCAGTTGCCCCAAGAAAAATGAAGAATTCTGACTACCTCAGAAAGAAAAAAAGTTTACACTGACCATTTTACTATAAAGCTACTTCAATAGCAATACTTTCTTCTTTTCTGTTTGTTCTGCCTTTCTGAAAAGGGACTTAATTCAAAATACTTCAGCTTGTGCATAATAATAAAAGGTGGGTAGAAGAAGAGATGAGAAGAAAGAGCCACTAAGGAGTGAAGTCAATGGAAGAAAAGAAACAAATGCTATTATCACTGGTCCTAGGCTATAGCTACTGCCTAACAAAAGTTTAAATGGGAAGGTAAGTTAATTGACATAATGCCCCTGTAATGGGGCAGATTCATTAGGGTTCCTTCCATTCCAGATGTTAGACTATTAAGACATTTGTATTACAGAATCAGATAAACAGTCTTCACACTCTCACCTTCGCACTACCATCGAAAACTTCTTGCCAGACTATGGATTTCTTGTTTACAGCTGCAATGATGTCCATAAGTCTAGCAGTGAAAAAAATTACAAAGCATTTCAGATCACAAGTTTAACAATATGTTTAAGTGTGCACATATTCTATCAAGGATTACTTGTAATATTGAGAGGTGCCTTTCAGTACAACATAGCTTTATAGCAGAGCCAGCTAAAGTCAAGTGACCCCATAGTTCCTTCTTTGTAACACACTGCTCAGAATCTAACACAGTATAGGTATTTAATAGTCATTTGCTGAATGAGTGAGCAATAACATTCAATAGTTGCAATCGTCCACAAATATTTACTGATATTTATAGACAGCCAAGTATTCTGCAAGATTCAAAAAAAAAAAAAAAAAAGGATGCATTACACAAATAGCTAAATAGGAAAAGGCTAATCTAGGCTTGCCAAATGAATGGTATAGAGCAGGGAATGGCAAACCATAGCCTATGGCCTATTTTTGTATGGCCCATGTGCTAAGAATGGTTTTTACATTTTTAAAAGAATTATTTAAAAAAGAAGAACATGGAACTATATGCGGCCCACAAAGCCTAAAATACTATTAGCCCTAAAATAGTCACTGTTGGCCCTTTACAGGAAAGGTTGCTGACCCCTGGTATAGAGCAGACTGTCCAGTAGAACTTTCTGCAGTGATGGAAATGTACACTATACCTGCAGCTACCGGGAGCTACGTGGTGGTGAAGATCTCACAGGGTAGCCAGGGCTTCAAGCTGAGCTCTTAGATGACTGGGCTCCTAAATTTCAACAGTTATTACGAAAGACTTAGAGTCACCATGGTAATGATTTAAAAAAAGCAATGGATATTGCTTCCCTCCTTAGTGACTTTTACAACATCTACACTTTGGGAAGGGGTGGGGAGAAAATGAAAAACGAAACTACTAAATAGTAACCGAAAGTTTTACAAAAGGCATTAGTGAAATAAAAATAAAAGTAGGCTTTCAAGTAACTTACTTCTGAATATAGAAAGATTGTAGTTTTTTATAATCGGTGCCAAAGCCTTTTTGCTTCATGAAATTTTGGATTTTGGGATTTGATGCCCTTAAACAAAAACAGTGAATAAAATTTCATTAAACGTTTTATACCTTAACTCCATAACATCAGTTGTTCAGATTTAAAACTATTAAGGTTTATAGGGAGTAAAATAAGCCTAAAAACTTAACTATGTGTTAGTTTTCCAGTGCAAATAGTTTTTTTCTAGAAGCTGATTTCCCATAAAAATGGTTTTCCCAACTCCATGCCTCTCTCCATCTAATGTTACTTGTGAAGAGGATTTTTCTTTGAAAAATTCTCACTTAAATCATTGCCCGCTTTTATTAAAGCTTTTCTCTTTCACCAATTTTTTTTTTTAAACTCTTCATTTCCTTCTGCACCTTGATTCTCTTAAGCTTTCACTTTGGTATACCAACAAAAGGTACCTTCTATAAAAATCCACCATCTCAAGGGTTGTGTTGCCAAGTTGAAATCCTTACAATCAGATGTGTTACCCCAATTCCTCCATTTTTATATGGAGATATCCATAGCTGCTTCAAGTGGAACAGTTGGAAAAAATAATAATAACAAGGGTTTTAAAGAATTAACATACCAGCAGTGAAACTCCACTTCATCTCCTCCCAAATGAATGAACTGATCTGGAAACACCTTACTAATTTCTTGGAAAAATTTATACAGGAAGCTATAAGTTGTATTCACGGTAGGGTTTATAGGTCCAAAATCCCCAGATGGCTGTTCTGCACTGTAACATGGTGTAAGGAGGTCATTCTGACCTAGAAAAACACAGGAAGGTTTTTAAGGAAGATTTAAATCACAAAGATACAGCTTTGCATATGACTATACTACTTCATTTTATTGAAGTTATAAAAGATTTATACAGAAAAAGATAAGCACGTTTACTAAGAGTTACTAGGTAGTTTCTTCCAAATAAGATGAGGGAGCATTGTTTCCTGAATCCTATCCCAATGCCTCTTTGTTTCCGTTTCCATCCAGTCTCTCTGATACTATCTTGAATATTAACGACTCCCAAATCGACACCCCTGGCTCACCTCAACCCTTTTTCCTGAGCATCAATTCACATTTCAGATTCTCTACTTCATACAACTAGATACCCTAGCTGCAGTTTAAATACAGACCAACAAAAAGTTAAACTCTTGATTCCCTAACCTCTTTGTTTAGCTTCTGATTTCCATATTCTGATATAAGGGCACCACCATCCTCACAGTTTGTAACTCTTCCCTCTCCCCTTACAGCCAGTCAGTTGCCAAGTTCTATGGATTGTATTTCCAGAATGTCTCTCAGTTCTGTCCATTGTTTTCCATTCCTGCTATTGCCATCCTGGTCTAAAATTTTTGTCTCTTTCCTCCGATGTGTTACTTTAACAAAAGTTTTCCCAAAGCGTGGCTCCCATCATGTCACTCCTGCTCAGACACTTTCAGTGGTTTCCGGTGTGTTGTGATGAAGCCCACCCACAATCTTCACCCAAGGTCCTCTACAAGGTACTTTTCCAGACCTGTTTCACACTGTTCCCCATGTCTACTCTAATGATATTTACTGAGCACTTAAAAATGCTACACACTGTGTTTTACATTCATTATTTAATCCTCAAAACAATTATGTGAGAGCAACTATTAATAGCCCCATTTTAGAGATGGGAAAACTGAGGCTGGGTGCTGTGTAACTTGCCCAAAGTCACCCAGTTTATACATGGCAGAAGCAAGATTCAAACCCAGGCAGTCTGGCTCCAGAGCCTAACTTCTTAACCACCACCCTATAGGACATCTTATTCTGTGCTACACTATACACGCCAATCAAATACTTGCAAACATATCTCATACTTTTTAGTGCCCTTCCTCCTGCTATTCCCCTTACCAGAAACATGAATGTTATTTAATTTCTCAAACACATTTTAGGTATTACCGTACCTATGAAACCATTTTTTGAATTCACTTATGTTCAATTTGTTGTATTCATTATTTGTTTTCCTTTATCCTTTGTTTATACTTAAGGCAGTGCCTAGGTACAATGCCTTGTTCATAGTAGAGACAAAATAGTTATTGAATTATATCTGCCAATAGTGCCACCTTTGTACAAATCACAACTGAGAACAAAATGAGCAAACACCAAGCCATAAAATAAAAGATACAGGACCTCAAATGTCCACCGTATGCAATTTACAAAACACAAACTCCTTACCTTTTCCCCAAGACAGCGTATGTCCAGGGGAATCAAACTCTGGAAGGACTCTAATTCCTCGTAATCGAGCATATTCAATCACCTTACGGACATCATTTGGTGTATAAACATGTGACAAAGAATAGCTTCCCTGTAAAAGCCACCGTATTAAGGTTAAAATGTGCAAAGTGGATTTTGTCCTAGAAATTGTCAACAGTTCTCTCTTCACTTTGATACCTGATAACTGATTTACAGAGTCTCTGTGTGATACTGAATTACTCATTTAAAAATAATACAGTACACATGGTTTCAGGAATAAAAACTATTAAAAAATGAATTTTTACTAAATCACATATACCCAAAGAATAAAATACCTTTTTGGGGTTCTTGTCAAATGATTTGTTTACTGTGTTTTATCAATAAGCTTTCACTACACTTTGGTTAATCTCAGATTTACTCATCAGAGGTACCTATTTTCACCAGTGCTTTCTATTTAAAGAATGCCTTCCATGATGTAACCTCATTTAACTGTACAACAAAATGGAAATAAAATGTTTGTCTCCAAAGTGAAACCTATGAAAACTCTACATTGCCCTTGTCAATTTTAGAATCAAAATACACACATTATTATAAAGCATAGCTGTTGTCTTTCAAAGTCACTTTACTATTTAGTTTTAAAATTTTCCCCCATAGACTCTATGATAATCAACCTGCTTTTTTAAAAGATTACCTTCAGTCTCTTTTAGAAATCAATATAGAACTCAATATTGGTTGTAACTAAAGACAAAGATCCAATAAAGGTGTTATGGTAGCATGTTTCTCAAGGTATGGGCTATAAGTCCTCAACTCTTGAAAAATAATCTTCCCCACCTTCCCCCAAAATCAAATTTGTATCTGATCTAACTACCAATTTATAGGAAATACAGGGGACAGAAGAACATGTTAAATGGCATCATGGGGATGCAGTCAGCAAAACCCTGACTGGGATACTATAGGACAAATGACTTAGATTCTTTAACAACAAAAACAAATTACCAGGGAGAAAAAAAAAAAAATGGAGAGGGGACCTATAGATCAAAAGAGAATAGACATCAGCTGACTACAATGTATAAACTTCATTTGCATCTCAGTTCAAATAAATGTTTTTTAAAAAAGAAAAAACGGGGAAATTTGTATACTGGTTGGATATTTGATGATATTAAGGGATTATTGTTAATTTTTTTAGGTATGATAATGGTATTATGGTTAAAAAAAAATAAAATAGGCCTTTTTACAGGTGAGATGTAATGTCTTGGATTTCCTTCAGAATAACCAGTGGGGGAAGTCAGAGTATAGGTGATACAGAATTGGTCATGTACTGATAAATATTGATGAATAAAAATTTCCATAACAAAAAACATAAATTTCCATAATAAAGATAAAAGCAAATAAAAACACAAATGCTGCTAGCATTTCAGCCTATATTACATCATAACATTGGAGAAGGCTTTGGAATTGTGGTCAGGGAGCAACATCTAGAGTTCTGGCTCTGCATCTTCCCAATTGTGCAGCTTCGGAAAGACATATAATTTCTCTGACCATCAGCTACTTCCTTTGGATTACAGGGGGATTACACTAGGTGATACTGAGGATCCTTGTCAGCTCCACTGGTCTACAACAGACTCAATCCAACTGAGGCACCATTTTCCAAGAAAGAGCTCTCATCTCTGAAATTTCCTACCTTCATGTGGTTTTCCAGAGAAGAAAAAAAAGTCATTTATAGAATTCAAAACAGTTCTATTCAAATATAGAGCTGGACCACTTGATAAATATGGTATCTTAACCTTATGTTATTCATGAATGCTTCAGGTCTCCTACATTAATTAAGTTTTGAAAATCTTATTTGTACTATCCCTAGACATTATTTAAAATAACAATAACAAAAATACAAGTTTTATGGATGCAAAATGCTAAGGCATAGAATAGTTAAAAAGCCACACAAACATCTTTTTTGCTTTAATTCTATTCCTAAGAAGAAACATTTAAGCTACAAACTTTTCATGAAATTGTACCAAAAATTTTTGTAGACAGAGACACCAACATTAATTACTCACTTTATTGCTTAACTCAGGAAAAACGATGCTCTGATATGGGAAAGATGGGTCGTCAACTACATGCCAGTGGAGAACATTAAACTTATTAAAACTCATGGCATCCTGCAAACAAACACGTTAATATTATATACTGTAGATATAATACTCAACCTATATTTACACATCTACATTCAGATTGCTTCCAATGCTTCTGCTTCCTTTAAAATTTCTTTTTCAGTGAAAAAAGAATGAAGAAGAAGTATAAATTCCTTATCTTATATACTTTACATGGCATGGCACTATTCCAAAAGCCTATATAGAATTCATATTTATTGCAGATAGCAAGCTCTAACCTTACCATATGGGAGGAGGACAAGCTATTAAGTTCAGTATTTAGAGGTTTTCCAAGAATGGAGAGTAAAAAAAAAAAAAAAAAATAGAGAGTAGCTCCTCTCCTCTGCTACTACTGCTGTGTTTGGGAGTAGAGTAGAGTAAACAGGGCATTCATTTAAGTATCAGGGTGTAGTAATTCCCACAATTCTCAAATTTGGGGGCCAACTCTTATTAATGAAAGAAATTCTGTACAAATGCAGTACAATTCCAGTGAAATTCTGGGGAGAATTGACATTGATTTTACATATTCTCTGGAAGAATAAACAATGTATTTATATAAAGTGTAAACTATTTGGAAAAAGATATAATAAGGGGGGAGTTTTGCCCTACCAGATATCAAAATTGAAAGCCTCACTTTTTCTTCATCTTGGACTGAAGAGATTTGGCTGATGCAGTTGGGAAATAGGTTACCTACAAGATGACTAATTTTTTCAGCTTCAAAAAAATTAAAAAAAAAAAAAAGCAAGTCCACGAGAGCCAAAATATGACCTTCAGTATATCACACTTGAATTTAGAGACCATTTCAAGAATAGATTTGACACATTGAACATTAATGACCAAAAGACCAGATGAGTTGTGGAATGACATCAAGGACATAATACATGAAGAAAGCAAGAGGTCATTAAAAAGACAGGAAAGAAAGAAAAGACTAAAATGGATGTCAGAAGAGACTCGGAAACTTGCTCTTGAGTGTAGAAGAGCTAAAGTGAAAGGAAGAAATGATGAAGTAAAAGGTGAACAGAAGATTTAAAAGGGCAGCCTGAGAAGACAAAGTGAAGTATTATAATGAAATGTGCAAAGACTTGGAGTTAGAAAACCAAAAGGGACTCAGCACTTCTCAAGTTGAAAGAACTGAAGAAAAATTCAAGCCTCAAGTTGCAATATTGAAAAATTCTTCAGGCAAAATACTGAATGATGCCAGAAGCATCAAAAGAAGACGGAAGGAATATACAGAGTAACCATACGATGTTCAACCATTTCGGGAGGTAGCATATGATTAAGAACTGATGGTAATGAAGGACGAAGTCTAAGCTGCACTGAAGGGTAATGATGAAAAACAAGGCTCCAGGAATTGATGGAATACCAATTAAGATGTTTCAACAAACGGATATGGTGCTGGAGGTGCTCGCTCCTCTATGTCAAATTTGGAAGACAGCTTCCTGGCCAACCAACTGGAAGAGATCCATACGTGTGCCCATTCCAAAGAAAAGTGATCCAACAGAATGCAGAAATTATCAAACCATGTCATTAATATCACACGCAAGTAAAATTTTGCTGAAGATCATTCAAAAACGGTTACAGGAGTACATCAACAGGGAACTGCCAAAAGTTCAAGCCAGATTCAGAAGAGGACATGGAATGAATGAGGGATATCATTGCTGATGTCAGATGGATCTTGGCTGAAAGCAGAGAACACCAGAAAGCTGTTTACCTGTGTTTTATTGACTATGCAAAGATATTCGGATGTGTGGATTGCCATAAATTAGGATAACATTGTGAAGAATGGGAATTCCAGAATACTTAATTGTCCTCATGAGGAACTTATACATAGACCAAGAGGCAATCATTTCAACAGAACAGGGGGATACTGTGCAGTTTATAATCAGAATAGGTGTCGTATCCTTTCACCATACTTATTCAGTCTGTATGTTGAGCAAATAATCCAAGAAGCTGGACTATATGAAGAAGAATGGGGCATCACGACTGGAGGAAGACTCATTAACAACCTGTTATATGCAAATGACACAACCTTGCTTGCTGCAAGTAAAGAGGACTTGAAGCACTTACTGATGAAGATCAAAGACTACAGCTTTTGGTATGGATTACATCTCAACATTAAGAAAACAAAAATCCCCACAACTGGACCAATAAACAATACCATGGTAAACAGAAAATACTGAAGTTGTCAAAGATTTCATTTTACTTTGATCTACAATCAACACCCAGGGAAGCAGCAGTCAAGAAATCAAAGTATTGAACTGGGCAAATCTGTTGCAAAAGACCTATTTAAAGTGTTAAAAAACAAAGATGTCACTTTGAAAGCTAAGGTGTGCCTGATCTAAGCCTTGGTATTTTCAATCGCCTCATATGCATGCGAAAGCTGGATGATGAATAAAGAAGACAGGAAAAATTGATGCCTTTGAATTATGGTGTTGGTGAAGAATACTGAATATACCCTGAACTGCCAGAAGAACAAACAAGTCTGTCTTGGAAGAAGTACAGGCAGTTGCTCCTTGGAAATGAGGATGGGGAGACTTTGTCTCATCTACTTTGGACATGTTATCGAGAGGGACCAGTCCCTGGAGAAGGATTGGTAGAGGGTAAGGTTGAAGGTCAGTGAAAAAAGGAAGTCTCTCAGTGAGATGGATTTACACAGTGGCTGCAACAATGGGCTCACGTAGAAAAGATTGTGAGAATGGTGCAGGACCAGGCAGTGCTTCCTTCTGTTGTGCGTGGGATCGGTATGAGTTGGAAGCAACTTCACAGCACCTAACAATAACTAGCAGCAGCTAGCCGGACAATTGCTGTGTATTCCTAACCAAAAATCTGAACACACAATTTGATAAATGGAGGTTTACATAGAGGGCCAATGTATAGACAGCATGCAATGGGTAAGCACTCGGCTGCTAACCGAAAGGTTGGCAGTTCAAACCTACCAGCAGCTCCGCAGAAGAAAAGACCTGATGATCTGCTCCCATTAAGGTTATAGCCTAGGAAATCTTATGTGGCAGTTCTCCTATCATATAGGGTTGCTATGAGTTGGAATCAACAGCACACAACATCAAGTTAAAATTATGTCTTTCTCTTAACAATCGTGACTGAATATATGTTGTGGCCCCCACAATGGAAACAGGAGGGCAATCCCTTAAGAACCTCTTCACTAATGAGAAAATACACTTCCCAAACAAGGGAGGGAAAAAAGCTCAGTGCTTATATGTATGACATGAAAAATGAACAGCCCTGCTTCAGCCCACACAAGTATAAGTAATCAACATAAAATAACAACATACAGAGGACATATTTTCAAAACAGACAATGCATTAAATTAACTAGATTAATTAAATAAATTACCTACCAAAGTTTCCAGAATAACCTTAACTGGCAGATAGTGCCTGGATGTATCAATTAAAATCCCTCTATGAGGAAACCTTGGCGAATCAATAATGGTGGATTCACTGATGGTGAACTGTAAGACAAAATAAAATTTTGATTTATTTTTAGAATTTTGTCTTGAGGTTATTATCTATGCACATAATGGATAAAAGATTAATTTAGAAGGAAGAAAAAAAGTAAAATTTACACTTACCAGCCAAGATAAATATTTGAGGAAAAGAAACCTTTAGGAAGCAATATTTTGATTTATATATTTTCCTAGTAGTAATATGTCTAGGCAACAATTTTAGTAACATATAATAACCATACTCACAGTCCCGTAAGAATCTTGATAAATTAACTGGCTAAAGGTCTCTAAACCTGGGGAAAATGAAATTTATTGTGTTAATTTATAAAATTGTTTGATCCAAACATATACCTATAACTAGGTAAGGCAAATAAAATTAAACATAATGTTATACCTACTACACCCTCTAACATATTTTCTGAAATCAAAGCTCAATTAAAAAAAAATATATATGTATATATATATATATATATATATCCTATTGCTTTCTCTATTCATCTAAAATGCTCTACTTCACATGTACCCATACTGTGGGTTTTACCTGAACGATAAACTCTAAAAGATTTAATAAAATAAAACACATTCCTTAACAAATTTGTAGCATTGTGAAAAATAATTTTTTGATCAAATGCTATAGTCACTTTAAAAGGTACCCAAACTTAACAGAAGAGAAAAAGCCTAAAAGAAAAAAAAAACACCATGAAACTAAAATAGGCCCAATGTATAACTTACAGTGTTTTACTTATAACTGCAAAGACTATTCTGTGAACTTTTTTTTTCTCAAGTGGATTATTCCCTTAACACTCTGGTATAAGCAAATTCCTCTGACTGGCCTTGACTTTATCAAGGGTCTTCATTCTTGCTGACAGCTATATAATCGCAGAAATTTTTAACTTAAGAATACTGGTGGTTCAAAATCATTTTTGTTGTGCCTTTTTCACCCCCCACAATTACGGGCTCATACTGGGAAGAACAACTAGAATTTTCTGCTAAGTGACAGCACATTCTAATCCCAGTTTAGAGGAATTTACTTTCAAAGTCTGATGGTAAACAGAAGATAAGGACTTCTTGGACTAGAATCTAGTCAGGGCATGTTCTCTGAAGTTCTTTGTCTGTTTTGATATGGATCAGGACAGACATCAGTTACATCTGTACTAAATAGCTATAGATATCAGAAATATTTTCATGTTCTATTTTGAAATATGATTACAATCACAGCATTGTTATGGCTGTAAAAAATATAGCATAAAAATGATTATTTTATTTTAGATAATGCTTAACCAGAGTCAAATCCAAAGATTTTTTTACTGGTAATTAATATAAGTTTGACTAGCTCCCATTTAAAAAAAAAAAAAAATCTTTTTAAAAATGATGTTATTTGGAAGATAAAATCTATCAAAAAAACTGTTGCCGTGGAGTTGATTCAGACTCATAGCAACCCTACAGGACAGAGCAGAACTGCCCCATACGGTTTTCAGACAGCACCTGGTGGATCTGAACTGTGACCTTTTAGTTAGCAGCCATAGTGCTTAAACCACTACGCCACCAGGGTTTCCTCTTATCTATCTAGAAGTGGTAAAGAAGCTTTTGCACAGCAAAAATAAATATCCCAATGCCCAAACTTTGAAGTTTAGGCTCTGAAATTCACAGGAAAAGCTTTTAAGGTTCTTCTCTGCCTGCTGCCTCCAACTAACTCCAGAGCATATCTACCTTTTCACACTGTTCCTGTAAGCGGTTATCTGTTTCTAAATCCATACAAATTTAACAAGGGGAAAGGGAGATTCTTGCTAATGAAGGCAACAAGAAGTGATAGCTGATACAAACTCCCCTAATCAGAACAGGTTGAGGCCATTTATAGCTCTGTATAGGTTAATGTCAAGTGTATCAATGAATTACAGCACTGTAGAAATGTAATCACCCTCAAACAATTTTTAAAAGGCCAAATGATGTTTCTCCTGTGTTTTAAGTAATACCTGTTTAATGAAATTCATTCCGGAATGACCCAACAAATCAGTCTGTGAAGAGTCCAAGGAAGCAATGTTTTGCTATGCTTAATTTCACAAAGTACCAACTGAAAATATACCTTTATTAAAAATAACAATGCAACCTCAAAAAACTTACCTCGTAATGCTCCCCAGACTCTGTTGGCCTTGAGCATAGCCACTGGTTCTTTCACGAGTAAACTGTCTGTGGCGAAAAATGTATTTTTTTGATTGTTAATCCCTCAGTGACTCACAATAAATTTCCTAAACATGTCATTGGTACTTCAGGACCATTTTTTTCTTCCTAAGATCCAGACCTGTTTTTCCAGCTGCCTCTTGTACCTCTCCACCTAGGTGTTCTGTAGAGCCCTTAAACTCTACATGCTCCAAACTGGACTCCTCCTTCTCCCTGCTCCACACACTTCCAACCTGCCTGTCCTTCTGTTCCTCATGTCTGTGAGTCAACACCACCATCTGCCGAAGTCAGGAACTTGGTGTCATCTCCATGATTCCTCACTTTTCCCTCCAGGAGATTTATTCTTTCCAACTGCCTTTCAACAGAGTAAAATCCTAGGTATGCCAAGATGTAGGTCAAAAATGCAAACATTCCTCAGGTGCCCAAAACACCTTGGTGAAGAAGCCTCACAGACCACTCAATCTTCTACTCCCTAAGGCTGGAGAATTATCTGTTGTTTTCCCTTCTGTACTCTTCTACTTGCCCTTCACACACCTTCCCTCAACGTCATCCTAAATCTACCTTAAAGCCTACTCCTTAATTCCCTTTAGCTTAATCCAAGATTTTTTCAGTCTTTTCTCTCTCTCAATTAAAACCTTCTGGGCAAGGATGTGGCTAATCTTTCAATCTTTGAAACCACATTCTGCAGAAGCTTGGTCCAATAGCCAATTTAGTCTTTTAGGAAGGCTTGCGGTGAGGTCAACCACAGATAAAATACATAAAGCACCAGAGGGGTGAAGGGAAAGGCTGAGAGCTAAAGGATGTGACAGATGTGGGCTTTGCCCCAATAAAACACGCAAGGGCTGGAGGTTAATGATTTAAATACTGTATGATCTGGGCTTGACCATCACCTTCACCACCACTGCCACCCAGACTGTCACAGGGCAGTTGGTGCAGGCAGGGAAAAGCTCTACCAACAGCCAACAATTGTGTGACCAGCTCAGGTGATAGTCTCCTGGCAAGGTAGCTTTTTCTACCAGAGACAACGGGGATGACTTAGCTGAATGCCAGGCTAAGAACTGTATTGCTTTTAAGAGCATAATCTAACCATGTTTCCTCTACATCTATATCAAATTCTTAATCAGCTACCAAGAACACAAGATTTCATTGCCCACTGTTTGGAAAGTATTTTTTACACTATGTTGAGATTGCCCAGAAAGAGCAGGAAGAGTCATCTAAAAACATCAACATGTTCCACATATTTGATGCTGATTATTTTCCAGTAGCTGAGGACCGGCCGGTATTAAAAAGGATTCTGATTCAACTCAATGGAAAAAAACACAAATACATAGAAATTAGAAGGAGATTTGGTTTTCTAAATATATGGACACATAAGCTATGGAATGGTTACATCTCTGATGTGAAACAGGAGTGGCATTGGGGTCTTTGACTTTTCAGCTATCTCCTTCTGTACCTCTTTACACCATAAACACTTTCGTTGGTCGTGGAGGGTATGTACATAAATAACATCAATGTATTTGTTGCCTTTAAAAATAATAAAATATTATAGATAAAGCTAAAACTCCCTTTGAGATGCTCACCCAACTCCCTCTATTTTCCTCAGAGAAACCCTTATCAGGCCTATTCCCAGGCATTTACATGCACACACATCTAACAAGAAAATATAGTGTTTTATGTCATGTTTGTGTGCTGACACATAAATGGCATCATGCTTTTGACATTAGTATACAACTTTCTTTGTTCAACTCAGCATTTTATCTTGGCAAGCTCTCTATGTCTGTTACTTATAACTGTGCTTATTATTCTTAACTGTTGTATAGTCCTTGTTAGTTTGGACTGACAAGATTTATTTTGCTTTTTTTCTGTTGATAGACATGTAGTTTTGTTTACAATTTTTTACTACTACACACAAAAAATTGTAAACAAAACTACATGTCTATCAATAGGAAAAAAAAAAAACACACAAGCTGCACAAATATCCTTGATTTATGTAACCATTTCTCTAGAGTACAAACTAGTCCACTTCTGGGTCAGAGGATATGTGTATCTTTATTTTTAACAGACAGTGCTTCACTATTCATTTCCTTTAATATTTTCTCACACACTGGACAGCATCTGATGTCTTATTATTTCAGTGTGTATGTCTTACTTTTACACTGATCATCAATATTCTAAACTAGTTAAAAACATAAAACTGGCTTATCCTTCAATCAGACCATGTTGTAATCACCTTGTCTCAAGAAAGTTACCTTTCAGAATAAAGAGGTTTGCAGAGCTGGCTGGAAGGCAAGCTTACCAGTCTCCAATCTTGGTACATTCCATTTTCTAGAATTTACATGTTATCTGTATTCCTGAACAGACAGCAGATTCCCTGGCAATCTAATGACCATTGCTATCTCAATCCAGATTGCAAAACTTAATTCAAATAGTGTCTGAGTGCTGGATGCACAGGTGTGCTATACTATAATTGTCCCTCCATTTGTCTCCATAGCTACTAATGGACATAATACACCTTCTATTCACTTATCGACTATCCCATTATCTGACATTTTGCATTTACAACAATAGTAAAAAATCTACTCTCTGACTACAACTAGCAGTAACGAATGCCAAAGTGCAAGGCAAGAGTAATGCTGGCTGTGACGGTTAAGGCTATGTGTCAACTTGGCTGGGCCATGATTCTCAGAAGACATGTTCCTAACAACGAGGGAGACTGAGGACAAAGGGGTCCCTCCTTTTTCTGAGATATGCAGTAGGCTTTACCTCTTTAAACCCATTCACCAGTCTGCCTGTCTTGTACTAATTTTGCGTTACTCAGGTCCTCTTTGATTCCTTAATGCAATTCCATGTTATTCCCAGTCAATGCACCTTAGAGGAAAGGCCTACCCACGTGTTCATTCCCTCCAAAACAATTTTGGAAAAACACTAGGGAATAATGTTTTAAGCAACAAAAGACCATATAGCTAAATATTGACTATATTATCAAATGAAATAGTTCTACCTCTCCAAGTTATCTTTGTGTCAAATTCGATTATAAATACAGGTCATGGATATAAGCACACATTTGTCTTCAAAGATAACAGTTGTTAGGAAATCATCTAGATGTCCAAAAACAAGGGATTAGCTACAAGGCACATCCATACAATGGTAGAACATAACTCAGCCATTAAAAACGATGTAATAGAAGAATATTTAGTGAAATACACAAATGTTTATAATGTATTATTATGTGAAAAAAAGCACAATACAAAAACCACACATACACAATTACCTCATTTTATATCAATGTTTGTCATATCTTTTAGGAAGCCCTGGTGGAGCAATGGTTAAGCACCCAGAGGCTAACCTAAAGGTTGGCAGTTCGAACCCGCCCAGCGGCTCCACAGGAGAAAGACCTGGTGATTTGCTCCCATAAAGATTACAGCCTAGAAAACCCTATGGGGCAGTTCTGCTCTGTCACATGGGGTCACTATGCAACAGAATCGACTCAACAGTACCTAACAACATCATATGTTCATATTTATATCTATATAAAACATATATTACTCTGCAAAAAATATATATACCTGAAATAACAGTGGTTAACTCTGAGTGCTGGGATTATGAATGATTTCTTTTCTTCTGTACTTATTGTACTTTCAAATTTTCTACAAAAATTATGCATTACTTTTACAATCAGATTTTAATGGCTATTTTAAAAATAGGAATTAGAAACTCACTGACCAAAAACTCCCAGTAACTGGTGGCATGGAGCCTGTTTCTGGCACTCAAGTCTGTAATGAACAGCTTTGAATATGATACACCCTCATTAATTGGTACTCACATGACTCATCTGAAGAGATACCGGGGAAAGCATCACACTCTGAGTCAAGGACAACTGTGACAAGAAGCTGCTGTAATTCTGTCCCAGTAGGAGTTCTAGTAGGGCCATAGTGCTGCTTGTTGAAACCAAAAATAAACTCATAATATCTGTGTGAGAAATAAGTTTAAAAGCATTTCAGGGCAAGTTTTATATATATATATGTGTAGTGGACATTGTAAGGGGTCCTGGTGATGCAGTGGTTAAGCTCTCGGCTGCTAACCAAAAGGTCAGTGGTACAAACCCACCAGCTGCTCCACAGGAGAATGTCTGGCGGTCTGCTTCCATAAAGATGACAGCCTTGAAATCTCTATGGGGCAGTTCTACTCTGTCCTACAGGGCTGCTATGGGTCAAAATTGACTCGAAGACAACAAGTTTTGGTTAGCGGACATTGTAGTTGACTCCCCAAATCCATGCCACCCAACATCAGTCCAACTAGAGTCTCTCAGCCCAAGCTGCACATCAGAACTGCCAGGGGACCTTTTGGAAAATACTGATGTCCAGACCTACAGAATCAGAATCTCTGGGAATGGGATCCAGGTGTGAGAATTTTAAAAAAGCTATCCCCCTAATCCCTGGTTAAGAACCAGTAGTCAAACCAATCCTGGTAATCCCATCACTCCTGGGTATGTAAACCAATTCTGGCAAATGAGGGGTATTTCTGGGAAGTTTCCTCTCTAAGAGAGTCACAAGAAGAGACAATTTCTCTTCTATCTCTGTATGTGAGACCCGGAGCAACTGCAGCCACACTGAATATGGCAGAGCAGAGATGGGAGGAACATGGATCCCTGATGACACAGTAAGCACTCACTCAACTGCTTTTCCACTTCCTGATATGTGAGATAATTACCTTCTCATTGCTTACCCCAGGTTGAATCAGAGTTCCTGTTACTTGCTACAAGAAGAATCCCAGCTGATACACCAACCCCAAAAACAATGTCATCAACTATAGCATTCTGACTAAAAAAAAAGAATTCTCACTAGTCTTTAAAATTTACTTTCCAGTGGCACCCAAATATCAGAGAAAGAGAATATTAAACAAATTTTAAGATGTTAACAGATAAAAAGATCAGATAAGCTCTCAAGCAATGGTTGAAATCATATTTTTTAGATTTAGATAAGGCAGAACTTTGTATATGCTACCAATGTATAAGAATATCTTGTGTTTTCCAGAGAGGTAAAGACACAGAGGAAAGTTCCCGTAAGTCTGGAAGTACGCAGAAGTTAATCAGTGGGAGAGCAGACTGGCTGAAGTTCCGGAGAGCTCTTCTCGTAGGCAAACTTGACAGATTCAAGAGGAAATTAAGGCTGCTGGCAGATTGGAGGTCTAAATTAGGTGCAGGCTTGTCCCAAATAGGGAAACCCTCACCCTGAATATTGAAGTCCTAACAGAAAGTTTGAAGGGCTCTGAGGCAGTGATATCCAAGGTAATTTGGTTAATTTAGCCTTTCAGGAACTGAAGTAGTGAAGGCTATCTGTTCACTAAAAAAAGAAAAAAAAAACAGCAAAAGACCTCTTTAAGTGTTAAAAAGCAAAGATGTCACTTTAAGTACAAGGTGCTCCTGACCCAAGCCATGGTGTTTTCAATCACCTCATATGCATGTGAAAGCTGGATGATGAATAAGGAAGACAGAAGAATTGATGCCTTTGAGTTATGGTGTTGGCGAAGAATATTGACTACACCATGGATTGCCAGGTGAACAAACAAATCCGTCTTGAAAGAAGTACAGCCAGAAGAGTCCTTAGAAGCAAGGATGGCGAGACTTTGTTTCACATACTTTGGACGTGTGATCAGGAGGAACCAGTCCCTGGAGAAGGACATCATGCACGGTAGAGGGTCAGTGAAAAGGAGGAAGACTCTCAACCAGATGGACTGACCCGGTGGCTACAACAATGGCCTCAAACAAAGCAACGACTGTGAGGATGGCAAAGAACTGGGCAGTGTTTCATCTGCTATACACAGGGCTGCTATGAGTTGGGGTGGACTTGACAGCACCTAACAACAACAAGCACGTGGTGGACCTTGTTCTAGAACTGAGGTAGCAGTTGTGCACATAACATACCAAAATCTGCCAAGAGCATACAGTTCCAAAGAAAGGGTTTGTGATATAAGACAGGAGTCCCATGAATCTGAACCATCTGGGGCCTATGTTGTGTGATCCCGGCCACCTAGAGTTTTCCTAACACTTCCACTGCCTCTAAATCCTTCCAATCCTACTGTGCTTTTACTCTGAGATAGATACTCCCTCTCCTAAGTTCCTAGAAGGCTGACCTGAATGCTTTCAGGTCTTAGCCATACGGGGCAATATGTTTTATAACCAGTTTCCTAACAATGAGGGGTATAATTAATAGCTTCTTAACACACAGGCCATGAATTAGTTAGGCAACTGCGTGGACATGCCAAGCCTTGTTTTCAAATCATCGCACAGCTGATTCGGCTCCTAGTTATTTACCATTGTTAATTTACCATGCTTTCTTGCTATACTCACACCACTTAAGCATATCACTAAGTCCTTGTTTTTTCCTGGAAACCCTGGTGGCGTAGTGGTTAAGTGCTATGGCTGCTAACCAAAAGGTCGGCAGTTCAAATCTACCAGACGCTCCTTGGAAACTCTATGGGGCAGTTCTAACCTGTCCTATTGTGTCACTATGAGTTGGAATTAACTTGACGGCAGCAGGTTTGGTTTTTTTGTTTTTTCTAGCAGTATGGCACAGAAGGAAATTTTAATTTTACAAACTGAGCCACAAAGCAAACATGGTATGTTTGCTTTTAAAAGATTTCCACTCCTAGCAATCGTGTTCCTTTAGATGACCTTCAAGTACTTTTTTTATAAAATCCTTCTCAATATCCCAAAGCAACTAACCACTTTGGTTTTATTTCTTCACCCCACTTCTAGCCATTCTGATCTGTCAGCAGATTCAATACTAAAGGGTCATCAGAGTATGAGTTTAAAATTGGGCGGTAACAATACACACTTGACTTGTGCAAAACGGGAGAGAACCATCTCTGCCCTCAACATCTTGGGCCTCTTCAGCCCAAGTTGAAGCGTCAGGCTTATCTGGGGGCCAGGACATTAATAAACTAGTTTTGCAACTTTCCACCAGCTGTTTAGTGTCCTGCAGGTACAATGTAATTATACTTGCCCATCAGGAACAGAGATAGAGATTGGGGGCGTGAGGTGGCAGTACAGCCAGCACCAAACTACATACCTTCCGGATATCCTCAGCACAGTCCCGCCTACACAGGTCTCACACTGAGAGGACAGCAAGTAGAAGGTTTAACCATATCCCTAAATGCAACCTACCTTGTATACCATGTGTTTCACAAAGCTAGAGCTGTGCTACCTCCCCATTATATAATTCACCCTGTCTGTGACATATGGGGTTGTCATGAGTTGGAATGGACTTGATGGCAATGGGCTTGGTTTGTGTGTGTGTGATCAAAGGAGTTAGAGAGGCAAGAGGGCTTGGTAAATATAAAGTGCTAAGTAGGAGCCCTGGTGGTGCAGGGGTTAAGTACTATGATTGCTAACCAAAAGGTTGGCAGTTTGAATACACCACCAGCCACTCCTTGGAAACCCTATGGGGGAGTTCTACTCCATCCTGTAGAGTCGCTATGAGTTGGAATTGACTTGACTGCAGTGGGTTTGGATTTTTTTTGGTAAAACAAGAAGCAAGGAAAGCAAGCCCATAACTGGTGTGGGGGTGGGAAGGGAAGCAAGTATTGCCTAAGAACTGGCCATATAAAAGTAGATGAAAACTTATAATACTATATGGAGTAGAGACTTTGAAAAGAAAGAGGTTTTACTCAGTGCTCTCTTCTATGTGAACTGCTACCACATTTCGGGAGGCAGAAAGAGACTGAGAAGGGCCTATAAATGACAGTGGACAACTTTGGGAGTCCCTGGTCCTCAAGTAGGGACTTGTCTAAGCCATCCCAGATTCACTCATCTTCCTTCTAGGGCTCTCTTCAAAGAAGTGGTTGCCACTTCCTCCCTCCCTTTCTCCCTCCCCAACTCTGGGGAAAGCGGAACCCCTCCATCCATTTCATCTAAGGGGGAACAAGTCCACTGATTCTGAGCAACCTACTCCTATCCGCTCAGTGTCCTGCAACCTAATCAGGGCTCCGGAGCACCCAGGATGTCCCTTAGGAGGTGAGGAGGTGAAGGACGAAGGACAGGAGCTTGGGTTTCAGTCAGTGTGGGTTCGAACCGGCTCTGCCAACTTCCGGACCTCGGTCTCTGGTCAGGTTACTACAGACCGCCCGGAGACCGTTTCCTCGTCTGTGAAATGGGGCTAAGAGCACCCGCGTAGCTGGGTGGTGGTGACGGTCCTGAGAGGCGCTCAGGCATTCTTCCCGGGCCTTCCGTCTGCACAATGTCCCAGGGGTGGTCCGCCTCTCCCGCCCCCTGGGTTCTCGGGTCCCCTGCCCTCCGGGCCGCCCCTTGGGGGTTGCTCACCGCCGAAAAGCCTCCTGCAGGATGGCGCAGGAGGGGCCGGCCGTGGAATTGGGGCCGTGGCTGATGAAGAAGTTGTTGGGGGCGAGAAGCAGCTGGCGCGGGGACACCTCCACGGAGAGTGGCAGGGGCCACAGGGCGAGGGATTCCGGGGCCCTCGCCGCCGCCAGGGCCGGCAGCAGCACCAGCAGCCCGGGCAGCATCAGCCGGCACAGCGTGCGCAGGCGGCGCGGCGACGGCGGACATTGCTGCATGGCCTCTCGCTGCTCCGCCGGGTCTGCAGACCTGGGGCCTGCAGGACCTGACTTCCCGCCTCGCTCCGCCCCTCCGAGTCACGAATCAGATGACTGCGCGCCGGGCCCCGCCCCGGACTCGCTTCCTCGCCCCCGAGTCAGCCGGCGCCGCGCGTCCCCACTACTGTCGCCTGCCCATCAAGGCCAAATGAGAGCGAATTTTCATGCAGTCCAAGAATTTTCCCACTTAGGAGCAGAAACCTAACACCAACCCCAAATATTAACCAAAAAACCCAAATCCGTTTCCGGTGAGTCGATTCCGACTCATAGTGACCCTACAGGACAGAGTGGAACTGCTGCATAGGGTTTCCAAGGAGCAGCTTGTGGATTCGAACTGCTGACCTTTTGGTTAGCAGCTGAGTTCTTAACCACTGCACCACCAGGGCCCCAACCCCAAACATAGGATGGACAAATTAAAAAATTAGAGCTTGGGGACTCCAGCCCATGTCAGGCTATTGCTCATGCTTGTAACATTTGGACTGTGCTGACAGTGATCGGCTTCAGTGAAACAGGGGAAGTCGCTCACATAGCACACCGCATTTCTCCCCCATCCCCTGCCCCGAATGCAGATAATCGAGATGGTGATAGAGTTTGTTTTGATCCAAAATCTAGACTTTTCTCTAACGGGTAGTTGGGCTTTAATTAACAGATCCTTCCGATCAGAACGCCCTAAGGGAGAGCAGGTGGAAGGTTAAAAATTATGCTGCAGTCCTGAGAGGACTATCTTGGGGAGGGAGGGGTAGAGGACTTCTTAAAACTTCAAAAGGACTCCATGGACGAGTTAACAGGCAGATGATGCAAAGAGGAATGTATTTGAAACAAGGGATTAATAGTCAAAGTATATCTTAAAAAACAAAGTTAAAAACGTGATCTATTACCAAATAGAATGAAAGTATTTCAAAGATTTCATTCAACTCATTAATTCATGAGAGAATTAGTACGAAGTGTGGTTCAAAGACAATTTAATAAAGCAATGTTTGAATACGATTGCTCAATTATGTTGGGGTCCTAAAGGATTTCAACTCTATGAACCTGAGCCTCCCCCCAAAAAAAAGAATCTCTGTTTTTAATGAATTCTTAAGAGCAATTTAAATATTTACTTATGATAGGCCTCTATGTAATATGTTTTTGTTTTTTAAATTATGCTTTAGGTGAAACATTACAGAGCAAATTAGTTTCTCATTAAACAATTAATACACAAATTGCCCTGTGACATTGGTTGCCAACTCCAGGCCTTCTCAACCTTGCATTCCTCATTTCCATTTGTCCAGCTTTCATGTCCTTTCCTGCCTTCTCTCCTGTGCCCCTGGGCTGGTGTGCCATTTAGTCTCATTTACATATTTGAACTAGGTGTGTTTTATAGGCCTGTCTAATCTTTGGCTAAAGGGTGAACCTCAGGAGTGACTTTAGTACTGAGTTGAAAAGGTATCCAGGGGCCATACTCCAGGGGTTTCTATGTAATATTTGGAGATAAAATAGCAGATTTAGAAACAAGCAGAAACAATGTGGCTAGAAAGCTGAGGCAAGGCTCTTAATTTCCTCCCCCCCCCCCCAAAATGGATAGCCAATTGTCAAATTGCCATTTATTGGATAGGCTCTTCTTTCTGAAATGATTTAAAATGCCTGTGAGTCAGAATTGACTCAATGACAACTAAGAACAACAACAGCCTATACTTTATTCTAAATTTTTATAAAAATACATAGTTCTGTTTGGGGCTTTTTATTCTGCTCTATTGTTGTTTTTTTTTTTTTTTATTGTTGTAGGGTAAAAACATCACAAAGTTTAGTAAAGCAAAAACAAAGTTTTTTTTGGCATATATTCAGAAAGGCAAAAGTAGGAAAGTGGACAAGCATGCTGTTAGAGTCGTGTCTGCCCAAGTCCAAGGAAATTACAGAATACACAAAAGTGGGGAAACAGACATGCTGCCACAGCCACAATACAGAATCATCCGGAGTCCAATGAACATTCCAGAATCATCAGTACATATTAACATTACAAAATGGGCAAAATCATCGAAAGCTTCATCTTTTTACAGATTGGCTAGAAAATGTGATCTTAGCCTTTCTTAACTATCCTTGGTACAGGTTTCAGTAATGACAGTCAGGAGGGTATTCATTGGTCCAACAAATTTTATATTCACTAAATGTCAACAGAAAAAGATGAAAGTGGAAAGTTTTGTGTTCTGTTTGAATGATTCATGTGAAACATTCCCTGAAAGATACCATCTTCCCAAGATTATCCTAGTTACTGCCTTTATACCTCAGGGCCCACTTGATGTGTCCCTGTGAGTCCTTGTGAGTCCAGCTCCAGCTGGGTCACATTCTTTATGCTCAAGGACAGGGAATAATGATTCCAATATTATTTTCTAAATCACTATTAGTCTAGATATTTCTTCCTGGGCCAATTTCTATTCTTTCAGTGTTACACTGTTCAAATCAGTGTCATTCTGAATTATGCTTTGATATCTGGAAGGGCACACACACACACACATATTGTACATACTTCTAAATCTTTTGGCCTTTTTTATGAGTTTTTCTTCCAAATGAACTTAAGGATTTGATTTGTCACAGTCCAAAAACATTGCTGGATTTTGGTTGGAACTGTATTGACTTTACATATTAATTCGGAAAGAATTGGTTATCTTTGCAGTACTGAGTCTTGTCACTTAGAAATACTTTCTCTTCATTTATAAAATGATTTTGTGCTTGTCACCAAAGTCTCACAGCCTACATAGGGCTTTCTCATTTCTTGTTAGGCAAGTTCGTAGACCTTTCATTGCTTTGTTGTTGGTGTTAATAGGCATTTCTACCCTACCCCACCATTATTACTCAGCAATTACAAAAGAATAAGGTAGAACTTTGGGTATTTGTCTGGAAAGATCTCTCCACTTCCTAATTACACCCCACTCCCCACTCCAACCATTCTCCAGACAGCTGCCGGTCTTTTTAAAATGTAAACTAGATCATGTCACTTCCTTGTTTAAAACCGTTTCTCACTGTCCCTCAGAAAAAATACAAAATCCTTAACAGGATCCGCAGGGTGTGGCGGAATCTGGCACCTACCCACCTCTCTGACGTTGATTACTTCCCTCGATTACCCTGCTCCAGGCACACCGACCTTTCAGTTCCTTGAATCCACTAAGCCTTCTCTTCCCTCAAAGCCTGACCATATTAGCAAAATGGGGAAGAGAAAGAGAACCAGTGGAGCCTATTGGTACCCTATGCTGAGTACTTTTACAGTTATTAATTTATTTGGACAATGTTTGTGGACCAATTAGTCATGGGAAGTCAGGGAGAGAGAGGGATTTAGAAAAATCATCAGATTTTTAGCTCAGGCTTGTGGGTAGGTAATTTACTAGTCACTCAAGTTTTAGTTGCAGAGAACAGAATCCACACCATTTAGATTTAGCAGAAATGAACTACAGGATATCAAGTGGCTCATAGAATCCTTGGGAGAGCTAAGAACTTGAGTCTTCACCGAAATTCCAGAACTACTGCTTCCAATGATCGAGAAGCTGCGTGCTGGCTGGAGAAGCCTCTGATGCAGCTGCTAACTCTGCCATCACCCAGCTTCAGGTCCAAAGCATCACAGAGGCCTAACTCATGCCCCGCCTCTGTCCCCACTTAACTCACTTCTGAATTCGAGTCTCATGTTGTTGTTGGGTGATGTCAAGTTCATTCCAACTCACAGCGACTCATGTGACAGAGTGGAACTGCCCCATAGTGTTTTTTTGGCTGTAATATTCTACGGGAACAAATCGCAAGTTTTTCACCCTGAGTCTCACGTAGGCGTATTTATTGCGCAGAAAGGAAAGAACCGCAAACCCCGTCTGGGAAATGTAGTTTCCAGCCTCTGTAGCAGAGGAGGACATGCTAGTTGTTGTGTGCCTTTGAGTAGATTCCGACTGGTATGGACCCTACAGGACAGAGTAGAACTGCCCCATAGGCTTTCCCTGGCTGTACTCTCTACGGAAGCAGATCTCCAGGTCTTTCTCCGGAGCTGGTGGATTTGAACCATAGACCTTTCAGTGCAGATCGCTTAATCATTGCGCCACCAGGATTCCTTGGATGCAATAAACGGAGACTGAAATGGATGCTGAGTGAGCCAATTCAGCGTCCTGATGGATGGTGATACAATTAATTGAGAGGGTGGACAGCCCAGGACCTGGCTGGGCGAACAAGTGGGCAAAGCAGCCTAACTCCTGAGGAGGCGTGAACAGCCCGTTGTGGGGAGGGAGCTCCTGACATCGGATCTGGATCTTCTCTCTGACATTTTTCCGGTCTCACAGCGCATCCATAAGCAAGCCTGAAATATTTGTGCACTGTGTCACCGCAAAAGGGTTTGGAGTGAAATTGGCTCTTGCAAGCATTTCTCCCTGCTTTGCTAAGATTGGAAACTCTGGTGGCGTAGTGGTTAAATGCTACGGCTGCTAACCAAAAAGTCAGCCATTCGAATCCGCCAGGCGCTCCTTGGAAACTCTGTGGGGCAGTTCTACTCTGTCCTCTTGGGTCGCTATGAGTCCGAATCGACTGGACGGGCGGCTGGTTTGGTTTGGTTTTGGTTTTGCTAAGATTAGCCAAAGAAGCGCCTCACTCACTACCTTCTTTATTAAACAGCGCCACCTGGTGGAAATGTGTGCTGTGCGCTCTCTTAGTATCAAACGTTGCTGCTCTAATTTTCCTCTGTTGATGAAAAACCAAAACCAAACTCATTGCTGTGGAGTATATCCATTGATGCAATCTTTATGGAAGCAGATCGCCAGGCCTTTCTTCCACAGTGCATCTGGGTGGGTTTGAACCTCCAACCGTTAGGTTAGTAGTTAAGTGCAAACTGACTGTGCCACCCAGAGGCCTATTGATAAATATAACATATAATTTGGTATTCATTTGATCTATGATGCAGAACAAGTTCCAAGATGCTTAAAAAAAAAGTCCACCTCCATCTGAAAAATACTTCGGTGATCAATGGCTACTGTAATGCCACAAAATGCAAAGATCCACAAGAATCTAAGTTATTAGATATGATTTCTAAAACCAAAATCTCCAGATTAGGGGCAACGGCATGTCTCCTACACCTCCTAAAACCGTCCCTTTTTTGCCCTCCTCCAGCCTCTACAGTTTGTCACGGACTGTGAGTTGTTATGTTGTTGGAGAAATCTGATCTGAGGGGGACTGGGAAACATTGTAATGGAAAAAGGATTTTATTTGATGTACTTAAATGAATAAAGGGGTATAAGAAGACCTCTCTCAAGTAAGAGGAAAAGTCACTAGGTGCCCACTGCAGGATTTACTAAGGGGGCTTTCCTGCCGGACATGGAGGTCAGCTCTGCCCTCCCCTCCCACATAAAGAGTCTAGCGAGCGGTGGGGAGTTTTGGGGAGAACGACGTTCGTGGAGGTTAGGGACTGGCATTTGGTTCCCTTCTCTGTTGGAGTTACTCAATCTGGTCTGTGACTTCACCCATGAGACCTGAGGTTTATTAACTCTGAGACCTGGAATGAGGGCTCACTTCTCACCTGAAGGCATCTGCACTTGGAGAAGTTCTCTGGGCTACGCTGTGAAGAGCTGTGTGGTGTGGTGGGCGAAGGACTAGAAAGCACAGCGGGATGCCGCCAGGGGGCGCCGAAGAGGCGCTGCCTCCTTTTTGTTGACAATGCCCCGGTTAGATGAGGGACGGGGTGGAGAGCTGCCCCATCTCAGCAAGGCAGCACTCACTCCAAAGGGCTTGCCGTGTGTACCGCAGGCAGTGAGGTGAGAGACGTGGCGATTCCACTGTGACAGTTCACCACTTCATGGGGCCAGAGCGGGGTGGGTTGTGGTGTGAGCTGATGCGGCCTGAGAACAAGCATCGCCTACTTCAGGAACGTCAGGCTTACAGAGGCGGGACGGCCAGAACCTCTAAAGGAACAAACCACACTGGCCTCGTCAGACGCGTTTCCCAGAGTCAGACAGGGAAGCAGGGATAACCAATGGCAAAGGACTGGCCATTTCCTGTTCTTCTGCTCTCACCAAGGTGCTGGTGAGCCGAAAATACTTCCCTAGCATCGCCAAGGAATACTCTAAGGTCAAAAATCAGAGAATCTGAGAACCAGGAAACATCTCAGATATTCCCAGGCTCAAAGAGCTCAAGTCTGGTTAGGCATCAGGCTCACCTTGGCAGTTTGAAAAATATTGGTGCTTGTTCCTTCTCAGATCTGTTAAATAAGAACCTACGGACATAAGACATGGCAGATTTTTTTTTTTTTTTTACAGCTTTATTGAGCATAATTGACGTACAGTAAACTGTATTCATTTAAAGTGGAACCATCACTACCACAAAGATAACAGACATAGCCATCATCCCAGAAGTTTCTTCAGGCCCCTTTGCAATCTGCCCCACTCCACCCCCACAGACAACCACAGATGTGCTTTGTGTCACTGTAGATTAGTTTGCATTTTCTATAGTTTTATATAGGTGGAGTCACAATATGGATCTCTTCCAGTCAATTGGCCAGGTACCTGTCTTCCATATTTCTTGGCACAGACAGAGTGAGCACCTCCAGCACTGCATCGGTTTGTTGAAACATCTCAATTGTATTCCTTCAATTTCTGGAGCCTTCTATTTCACCAGTGCCTTCAGTGCAGCTTGGACTCCTTCCTTCAGTACCATCGGTTCTTGATCTACCTCCTGAAATGTTTGAACGTCGACCAGTTCTTTTTGGTACAGTGACTCTGTGTATTCCTTCCATCTTCTTTTGATGCTTCTTGCGTCATTCAGTATTTAGCCCATAAAATTCTTTAATATTGCGACTAAGGGGTTGAATTTTTTCTTGAGTCCTTTCAGCTTCAGAAATGCCAAACATGTTCTTCCCTTTTAGTTTTCTAACTCCAAGTCTTTGCATTGCATTACAATACTTTACTTTGTCATCTTAGCTGCTCTTTGAAATCTTCTATTCAGCTCCTTTATTTCATTATTTCTTCCTTTTGCTTTAGCTTCTGTATGTTCGAGAGCAAGTTTCAGAGTCTCTTCTGACACCCATCCTGGTCTTTTCTTTCCTGTCTTTTTAATGACTTTTTGCTTTCTTCATGTATGATGTCCTTGATATCATTCCACAACTCATCTGGTCTTAGGTCATTTGTGTTCTACGGGTTAAATTTATTCTTGAGGTGGTTTCTAAATTCAGGTGGGTTATATTCAAGGTTGTACTTTTGTTCTCGTGGAGTTATTTCAATTTTCTTCAGCTTCAACTGGAACTTGCATATGAGCAGTTGATGGTCTGTTCCACAGTCAGCCCCTGGCCTTGTTCTAACTGATGATATTGAGCTTCTCCATCATCTCTTTTCACAGATGTAGTTGATTTGATTCCTGCGTATTCCATCCAGTCAGGTCCATGTGTATAGTGCCATTTATGTTGTTGAAAAGAGTTATTTCCAGTGAATAAATAGGTCGTTGGTTTTGCAAAATTCTATCATGCAATCTCTGTCATCATTTCTATCACCAAGGCCATATTTTCCAACTACTGATTCCCTCTTTGTTTCCAACTTTCACTTTCCAATCACCAGTAATTATCAATACCTCTTGATTGCATGTTTGATCAATTTCAGACCTCAGAAGTTGGTAAAGATCTCCAATTTCTTCATCTTTGGCATTGGAGGCTATTGTGTAAATTTCAATAGTAGTTGTATTAACTGGTCTTCCTTGTAGGCATGTGGATATTACCCTATCACTGACCGTGTTGCATTTCAGGATAGATCTTGAAATGTTGTTCTTTTTCACAATGAATGCAATGGTGTTCCTCTTCAATTTGTCGTTCCCAGCGTAGTAGACCGCATGATTGTCTGATTCAAATTGGCCAATGCCAGTCCATTTTTGGTTGACAAATGTGGAGAAATGTTCAACCTTAGTTGGGCACTCAAGATGTGTATAATTTAAAAAAAAAGAGTGAGATACAATTCTTTGCAGTTTAAATTACCCAAGATTGAGGACAATTAGAATACTTAATGAATACACTTTAGTTACCTATGTTCGATCATAGCTTGTGTGTCTTTATATCTCTGTGGATGCCCAGCAGAAGGCCAAGGGGCTAAAAAAAATGCTATCATTTTAAAAGCCCTGCAATATGTCAGATGCTTTATCTACAGTGTCTCAAACCCTTTTGACAACCCTGCGAGGTACATAACATTGGTCCCATTTTACAGGTGAGGAAAGTGAGGCTCAGAGAAGCACTGCCAGGACATTTTGAGAGTCAAGATTTGAATTGGGGTTGACCTAGCTACACATCCTCTTCTGTTCCCACCAGGCTAGTCTGCCTCCCTGAACTTCTCTTAGATGGCAAAGAAGGCGGCCTCTTCTGCTGTTGAAGCCCGAGCCTGGAAGAACTGCTCCCCGCAGCCACCCAAGAAAGATGAAGCTGGAAGTTATAAGGAAACAGACTGAGGACTGGGAAGAGGAAAGCAGAATTTGAAACCGAAGCACAAGGAGTGCTGAGGAAAAAAAAAAAAAAGGCAACCTCAAGAGGCACATGGCTGCAGCTCTCCCAAGCACCCCGGAAGAATGTTTTCTGTCCCCATCAGGTAACCATGCCCACGCTGCATCCAGCCCTTACGCAGATCGCAGTCAAGGCATTTTGTACCTGGATGTGGAAGAGCTGGGCTCCATACCTTCGTGCAGCAGCAGAGCAGGGTTGTCTGTTCCCTGAGAGCGCTTTGTCCTTTCCCAGCCTCACCCCTTGTGGATAAACAGCCAGTTGCCATCAAGTCTGCTTTGACTCACTGCAACCCTGTGTGTGTCAGAGTGGAACTGCGCTCCACAGGATTTTCAGTGGCTGATTTTTTGGCAGTAGATTGCCGGGGCTTTCCTCTGAGGCACCTCTGAGGGGACTTGAATTACTAACCTTTTGATTAGCAGCTGAGCATGCTGACCACCACCCAGGGACTCCTGCTCTTGTGAATAGTGGAAATTATCAAACCTTCATGGCAATTTAATTATGCATGGTGATTTATGGGATGGTAATTTTTCAGTATAAGAAGTATGGTACTGGGTGGGGGCGGGGGGCGGGAGGAGTAGCATCTGTGGAAGCCTAATCAGGAATCCACACTTCAGGAATGATTAATGAGTCTCTGAAGTACCCTAATCAAGAAGCTACACTCCAGAAGTACATATTTGAATTTTTTTTTCTGAAATTCAACAACAGAGGATTTGTTAACCAGCACAAGGAATGACTGAAATGATTTTCCATTGGTGAAATGCAGAGTTTAAATCTGCGCTGACCAGAAAGATTGTACAGGCCCTACTGCCCTCACACAAGCAAGTATGAGGATCTGGCCAGTCCAGCCCAGAGCCTTGGAGCAGCACTTGAGGTCCAGAAGGTCACTTGACCCCGTGTTCCCCCAATTCCTGGGCCTCTGTCCTCTGAGCCAACTGGAAAGCTGGCTAATCCTGCCATTGGAATATTGTTATTCCTCCTTGTGTGGAATCTCTTAAGCAAAGAACTAGTTGGAATGCCTGGAGAGAAATGGGGGCTCCCCCAAGGCTTACAAGAAGGGATTATATGATAATTTTTATACTTATGCTAATAAACATTGGCACATTTGGCAAAATTTGGTCTCAGGCTCGCTTTCATTATAATATACAACCTGGTAGCAAGATTCGGGGAGAGGATATATTGACCCCACTGTCTCCAATGCCAGAGACTACCAGTATTCACGATAATAACAAATACAACCATCAATAAATTACCCAACAATTCCTGGTGGTCGAATTGGCTTAGGGCAGTTTGCAGTGTGTGGACATTTGAGCCTAAGAACACACCTCCATGAAGGGCCTGGGCTTACTTATGGGTGTGTAGCAAAGACAGAGATGCTGACTTCAGTGATATGATGCCAAAAGAGACCCCACTGCCCCCTCAAACCCTGCTTCTGCTCTGAGGAGGTTGGTACTCCTAATTTGCTTGGTTAACAGGCAAAGAGAATTGACCACAGTGTGGCGCTGACTAATTAGCAGCAATGACAGTGGCAGGGCCATTTTCTCTAATGCCCCAAGGCTGGTGCCTGGCAGGTAGAGCTTGCCAGGGTGCTGACTGCAGGAAAAGCCTTTTTGGGAAAGGAGTGGGGAAGCCACACCCCGGCTCCTTTTGAACCCGATCCTATTGTCATTATGCAGACAAGATTACCAACTGCTCCAAGTGAGGATTTTGCTGGCTTATGGACAATAAAAGGAGCCCTCGAGGCACAGTGGTTAAGAGCTGGGCTGCTAACCAAAAGGTCTGTGGTTCGAACCCATCGCTGCTCAGTGAAAGAAAGATGTGGCAGTGTGCTTCTGTAATGATAAAAAATAAAACTAAAAACAAAACCCTTTGCTGTTGAGCCAACTCCAGCGCACAGCGACCGTATAGTACAGAGCAGAACTTGCTCCGTAGGGTTTCCAAGGAGCGAGGGGCTGGTGAATTCGAACTGCCGATCCTTTCTGGTTAGAAGTCTAGTTCTTAAACACGGCACCACCAGGGCTCCACAACCTCGGAAATTCTATGGAGCAGCTCTACTCTGTCCTATAGGGTTGCTGTGAGTTGGAATCGATTTGACGGCAATGGGTTTGGATTTTTGGCTTCATAGACAATAAGAACCAGGCCTCCAATCACAGTAACAACATGAGTCAACCTCGGCCATTTTCAGCGTCACTGCCAACTTGACCTGCTATTATGAAAATTGCTCCAATTACATGCATACATATTTGCATGTGAAATGAGTACTAAGTGCTTGCTGAAGAGGCAATTTTTGCAAATGAAGCTGGGTGTTACTTAAACAGGGTGTTTTGTCCTTCGTTGGGATTATTTGTGACCCAATAGGATGACAGCCCTCCTCGAGCATTGCACTGTGGTCTGGCACAAATTACTTGCCCCTCAAATGCTTCAAGCCCCTTGCAGGCAAGCCCCTTGAAACAAACAGGCTTCAATCACTAGTTTCAACAATTCTCCTGTCTCCAAGTAATAAAACATCTGGAAAATTGAGCTAAATGGATAAAACAGTTCTCTGTAATGAGTATCTGGCATCTGTACAACTCTGTATAATGCATTTTTTTATGACCAGATGTGGTACTCCTGTGCTATGGAGAACAGAGGCATGTTTAGTCATGCTTTTTATTGCATTTAAAATGCAAGGTATATTTTCACAGCTCCCCGGGGAAATGCTACCCCATTGATGGGGAATTGTTGATGTGCTAGTTTGCAAACTTGAGAAGTAAGCGAACCACTCAGAAAACTGCAGACATAATTTAAGCACTCTTTAAACTAGACACTCACAGGGAACTGCCTTGAGGAGAGAATTCCATCTATAAATTTTCCCTCCTCTCCTAGTGAATTTGTTCCACAGAGTCTTTGATCTCGCAGTTGTTTATGTTCTTATCTGTCTTCTATAATATTTATGGCTTTATGAAGAAATGATTCCATCAAACTTGCTATTCACTTCTTCCCAATTTCTCATTGTGAAAGCTTAACCAGGGACCCACCTGTGTAGTCTCCATTTTTATAGCCCTTTGTGGGGTTCCAACAAGATGTATTTAGCATGTGTGTGTATGGGGGAGGGGAGCGGGAAATATCTAGAATACTACCATCCGAGGTACTATGGCAGCAATTTCCTCTACACACACACACACAAATTTAAATTTTAGAAAACTTGGAAAACAAAGAAAAGCACAAAGAAAAAATTTTAAAAATCATTTATAATTGTCCTATCTGGTTACCACTATTGTTGCCATATGTGCTTTTCATTTGCTAAAATTGTGATCATGCTCTATACATTGATTTGTCACTTGCTTTTATCGCTGCAAATGCCATCAACATTTTTCCTTTTATTTAATGTTTCTTTAAAATATGAGTCTTGATGGATATGCCATTATTATTGAACCAGTTTCCTATTGTGGGACATTTAAAATTTTGACCATTATAAATAGTTTCTGATAAATATCTTCTTACAACAGTCTTTTTGAAGATCTTTGACTCTCCCCTGGAAGTAGAATTACTTGATAAAAAGTATGAGCTCTCATTCCTAAGGCTGTCTTTTGATACATACTGTCCCGACTGCATGTCAGAAAGAGTGTAGCGGTGTATGTCGTACACTCCCGCTAGGAGAGTGCCAGCATTCCCATCCGTTTCCCTGCACGCAAAGTCCCCTCGTTTGCAACAGTTGCACAGTGGAGACATTAAGCCTTGACCTGCCAGATAAGTTGCCGTTGTTTCCCTGGTTTGATATTTGCTTTTTAACTTGGTTGATGAGCTGGAAAATTTTGTCTTGCCAATTTGCTTCTCTCTTTCCATCTTGTTAAAAAGTTTTAAACTTCTTTTCTAGTAATCTTTTCCGTTATGGATTTTTTTTTCTTCCTGCTTTTATGCTTCCCCAGCTTGAAATCACACTCACTACTTAGGTTTTTCTTAAATTTTTTTTCCCTAGTTTTTTTTTTTAATGGTTTCATTTTTAAATTTAATGCAAATCTATCAAGAATTGATTTTGGCATATTGCATAAAGTGGGAAATTTATTCTTTTCCAAGGGGTTAACAGATCATCCCAACACCATTTATTGAATAATCAATAATCCATTTTTAAATAATCCATCTTTTAAAAATTGAAGGCAGAGGTTGTGTTATTTCTCTATGTAAGCCTTTGTTAAAACTGTTTACTCTCTCTGATCTCAAACCACAATTCTGCCAGGCTTTGAAACCATTGATTCCCAACAGTTCTGTGTAGAAATGAATTCTGCTCGATTTTGCTCCACTTGCCCGTTGTATTTCAACAGAGTACATCTCTCTATGGTGCATTCACCTAAATTCTTAAGCCTAAGAGAGGTCAGGCAGCCCGCATTAGAAACAGGTCGTCTGTCTAGTTGGACAGCTGGCTTTAGGTCTGTGACCGATGCTTACGTGAGTCTCTGGGCCTCTGTTCACTCAATTGTGAACTGGCCGAGAAGGTATGAACTTGAAGTTTGCACTTAAGAAGGTATTTCATTTTATTTTTTGTTAAATATTGTAGGCAGGGTTGAGGAGTTTAAAACAAAATGGCAGTGATGGGGAGGGGAAATAATTTGATTAGGACTCAAAATGTTCAAGTTAGAGACCTCACTTAGCCAGTTTGATAGTTGTGTGGCCTTGGGAAAACGGTTTCACTTCTTCAAGCTTTTGTGTCCTGGATAGTAAAATGAGGATAAACATATCTGTTCTATGGACAAATCCTTCACAAAAGATAAAATATAGCTGGTTAAGAAATTTCTAGGAAGATGTTCAACATAAATTAATACAACAATGAAATGTGATTTGTGATTTTTTTACCTAGAAGTAAGCAAATGTCTTTAAAAATACCCACTCTGTGCTGGTGAGGCTGTGATCAAATACACACTGGCTTCCATGGCTGCTGGTGGGTAAACTGTACAATACTTTTGGAAAGCAATTGGCAATCAAGATCCTTAAAGCATTCATTCTTTCAGGACCACTTGTTTCATTTCTAGAAATTTACCCTAGAAAAATCATCTTAGGTATAGAAAAAGATTTATATACAAAGACATTCATCAGGAAGTGACTGATGAGAGGAAAACTTCAACAATAAGGAGGGTGATTAGCTTGGTGGTGTGTATAACGGCATAACTCATTCAGATTTTTGCTAAAATGACTCTGACAGGGTAATTCCAAACAAAATGGGCAAAGAAGTATTTTGATTATTAGGCATAACTAAGTAAATTATGGTGTGCAATCATAAAATATAATGACAGTAAGAGAAGCTTAATATCCTGAGAAAATATTCATGTTATAATGTTAAGTGAAAAAAAAAAAAAGGCTGAGAATAAAGTCGTCTAATCAGTATTATCATGTCTACATAAAAATAACATGTATAGTACACAGACTAAAAGAAAAACTTAAAATCATGGTGGTTTCCTTTGGATTTGGGAGGTTTTTCTCCTTCTTTCTACTCTTCTGTATTTTTTGATTTTCTGTAACAAACGTGTATCAATTTTACACTCAGCTAAAAGTAAGCCTGTTTTTCAAATGGATATTTGTTCTTTTAACAAAAACATGATTATGGAAGCAGTTTCTGTTCCTCTCATAAACACAGGGTTGGCATAAGGATAAACCTGCTGTGCACCTGCTTTGTAAACTAGGAAGCACTCTATACATGAACGGTATCATCATGACTGCACAGTGGACATACTGCTTAACTCAGATCTTGGAGTAAAAGTACCGGGAAGGCTCATTAGACGAAGAATCACTGCAGTATGTAAAACGGATTACTCATTCATACTGTGCATTTTCTTCTTTCAATTTGCTTCGTAAGTTTGGGTTTTTATGTTTCAGATTTCCTTCAAGTAGAATACAGTTTCAAAATATAAGTTATGCTGTTCAGAACTAAAGGTGAAAAGACTTAAGGTAGAGGAAGACATGAGTCTTCAGCTGGTTTGTCTAGCAACTTCTTTTCTTGTTTAAATAAATTTGGGGATTGCTTTTCTTTTCAACCTCTGTTGCTTTTCCCCCGTCCTCCTTCTCAGTCAGAGGATAACTCACAGGGTCAAGGGCTGTGGACTTCAGTTTATGCTCAGCTTCCAGAACAGGATGAGAGTCTGATGGATGCTTATTACAAGTGCAACTGGTCTCTGCTAAAGCTCTAGGCTTGTCACCTCGGGAGCCAGAGAGGGGACTGCACACCGACCGGCAGTCAACACTCACCAGCCCTGCTCCACTGTGCCTCAGCCGGCTGCTGTCTGGGTGGAGATGGTGCAGACAAAGATTTCTTGCCACCATTTTCCTTCTACCAGGAGGATACTGGGTGTGCCCAGCTGCCTTTACGTTTCTCATGTTTTTGCTTTCAACAACTCTGCTTTTACTCTCCCTCATACCTACAGTAGGAGTCCGTGGGTCCTACAAGTGATTAAGCACTTGAATACTAACCTAACGGTTGGTGGTTCGAACCCACCCAGAGGTGCCTCAGAAAGGTCACGGCCTTGAAAACCCTACGGAGCAGTTCTACTCTGCAACACATGTGGTCGCCATGAGTCAGAATCAATTAAATGGCAACTTAAAAAAAAAAAAAATTTCTTCTATCCTAGCTTAGTTTTTCTTAAACTGGAGTTTGTGAAGCTCCAAGGGTCAGAGGCATTTTTGATGGGATCCATGAGTTCTAAGACAAATCTTTGGGTTTTTTGCAGTGATCATTTAAAATTATTATCTGAATTTATAAAGGCAAAAGTCTTTTGTTGTAATAATTCAAAATTCGAAGACATTTTCTTGCAACAAAGCTTTTGTATTGAGATTGCGTTCAGGTGTTAGTAAGAGCAAATGCAACCAGAAGCAGCCAGTTGACTCCAACTCATGGCGACCTCCTAAGTGTCAGAGTAGAACTATGCTCCTTAGAGTTTTCAATGACTTGTTTTCAGGAAGTAAATCTCCAGGTCTTCCTTCCAAGGAGCCTCTGAGTGAACTCCAATGTCCAATCCTTTGGTTAGCAGTCTAGCATGTTAACAGTTTGCACCAAATAAGTTCTCATTTTGTCACTTGTCTTAGGCTAAGTTCTCTAGAGAAGCAAAACTGATAAAACATATAAACATCTATTTAGAGAGATTTATATAAAGGAAATGGCTCACAAGGCTGTGGAGATTGGAGCATCCCACGTTCCTGGGTCAGGTTGGAAGCTTCTCCTGATTCACATAGCCACAAGGGCTGGTGAACCCAAGATCAGCAGGTCAGACACCGGGGCTCTTGCTCACAGGCTGCAAAGACTGACAAATCCCAAGATCTGCAGGCAAGACAATAGGTAAGCTGCTAGCTCAAGTCCCAAGAACCGGAGATCAGACGAACAGGAGCCAGCTGCAGGACCCAGTGCGAGTAAAAGCCTGCGAGGCTTGCCAGAGAGTCCATCTATGTTGGATGCAGGCCACATCCCCAAAGAAACTCCCTTTCAACTGATTGCCTGTTTACAACAGATCCCATCATGGAGGTGATCACATTATATCAAATCTCGTCATGGAAGTGATCACATCCTCGTTCAACTGCTAAACTACATCATATCTGACAAACCCACTGAGAATCATGGCCCAACCACTTTGACATACAACCTTAATGATCACCTCACCTAACAACAAGTCTGGAGGTTGGCAGCTGCTGGCTTGATTCAGTGGCTTAATGATGTGAGGGCTGGTCTTTCTGTGATTCTCATGACTTCCTCCCCATAGCTACAAGTTTGTGACTGCTGCTGCAGGCATTGTCATCTGAATTCAAGACAGGGAAAGGGATGGCAGCAGCCATATTGGTCCCTTTCAACAGGAAAACTAAATATTTCCCAGAAGACTCCTCACAAGTTTCCTTTTTCATCTCACTGGCACCAACTGAGTCACACAGCTACCCCCAACCTCAAAGGGAGGCTGAGAAATCAACTCCTTGGCAGATGGGAACAGGATTGCCATGATTGGCTTATGCCAAGCATAATTCATTTCTTAGGACTGGACTCATCGTTTAGAATAAGACTAGGGTTTGGTTATGAAGGAGGGATGGGTGTTGGGCACGATGCGAGGGCCAAGCTTGGTGGAAGGCCTTTGTGCCACACCAGGTCCCATCCTCTTGCTTCCTTTCCCAAAGGCCCCCTCGGTTTCCTTTTATAAAGGTCTCTTCACTTCTTTTGCTTCTTGCCCTATAAATGTGGTTATCTCCTCTTTGCCTTTGGGTTCCTCGCCTCCTTCTCCATTCTACCAGTTATTTAGAGTGTTTGTTGTCTGTCGTTCTCCTCCTGTGCCCCCAGATGTATGATACTAAATTCCATATCTTTATCTCAGTTTGAGGTTTAAATATCATTTAATCTCACCAAAATTCAATTTTCTGGGCTGGGGAAGAACATTCACACTGCAATGAAAGTGAGGCAATACTGGTTTTTGCAAAAGGTCCCCAGTGTTACGTGCCCAGGAGCCAGGTACACCTGAGCTATTTGGAAAACTAAAGGAGAAAGAATTGAGCAAAATCCTTGGTTTTTCCCAGAGCAGAAGCCAGGTGGGCTTGTCCCCAGCTCTCCTGCTTACACCTGTTCTGCAGGACAGTCCTATGAGGCAGTCGGGGTTCACTGGTACAATTCTCACCTTCCACGCAGGAGACCTGGGTTAGGTTCTGGCCAACGCACCTCGTGTACAGCCACCACCCATCTTTCAGTGGAGGCTTGTGCGTTGCTGTGATGCAGAACAGACTTCAGTGGTGCTTCCAGATGGACTAGGACAAAAGGTCTGGTGATCTGTTTCCAAAAACCAGCCAGTGAAAAGCCCATGGATCACAACAGTCCAATTTACAACAGATCATGGGGATGGTGCAGGGCTGGGCAGTGTTTTGTTCAGTTGTGCATGGAGTGGCCATGAGTGGGGGGCTGACTCGATAGCCACTAACAACAATGTAGGATGCTCTGCCCCACTTTCTCTCTGTATTCTCTTCTACCAAGTCCTTTCTTGGCCCTCCCTTGTTCTTTGTTTATGCTTTAATGTCTCTTGCTGGCCAGGATCTCATACTTCCCCTTGTGATCCCTTTGAGTCTAGAATTGCCTGTGGCTCCTCTTTGTCATTTCTGTACTTGTCCTGTGGCACTCAAGCTCCCTATCTCAGCCCTGCCACCTGCTCTGCACAGGGAAGTGTGTGCTTTTCAATGTATTCCAAGTTTAATGTGTCCTTGGCCCTGACCATGGTCTGTTGGACAGTCTGAGAGCTTGGGCATTGCATGTTCTATTCTCAGCTTTGCTGTGAACTGTGTGAGGTCTTTGGCAGGTGGCTTATTACAGTGAAAAAAAAAGAAATACTTCACTGGGAAATCATTTTGAAATTCAATATTCTTAAAGTACCTTGGGATTTACTGAAGAAAATATTACATAATTGCCAAAGACATGTTTTCTGCCTGTTTTCAAGGTCCCTTTCCCCCATGAAAACTTTAATATGATATAAAGGCATATTAAAACAAAAGTTAAAGTGACATGAAAGAAAAATCTGGTTGCCCTACAGTTGGCCCTGACTCCTGGTGATCCCGCATATGTCAGAGTAGAACTGTGCTCCACAGGGTTTTCAATGACTGATTTTTCAGAAGTAGATTGCCAGGCCTTTCTTCAGAGGTGTCTTTGGGTGGACTTGAACCTCTCAACTTTTGGTTAGCAGCTGAGTGCATTAACTGTTTACATCACCCAGGGACTCTGCGTGAAAGAAGGAGGCTGTGTATTATACTGAATTGAAGCTGCTTGGACAGAGTCCCACTCTTCTTGTGGTAGGGGGATACTTTGCTTTTTACTTACTAATGACTGCTGTGGTAGTGTCTCTGGGATGTGCAGGGAGAGAGGCCACCAGGGAAATCCCAGAGGCCATGACTTGCTGTGGATGCTAGCCTTCAGCCGTGGTTGCTTCTGGGCTCGTTGTCCTAATCACCAGAAATATCCCAAATATGGGGCGGCACACATGCTAAAGTCCCTGGCCCTGCCACTTTCCGCAGTTCTCAGAGGGTGGCAAGGCCAGGACTCTGGCCACACCTGGTCCTGGAGCCTACTGGTATTTCAAGACTCCTGGTCCCTAGGGGTCACAGACAGTTGACATTTCTAGTAGCTGGTGACCTGCCATCAACCAGGTCAGAGTCTATGAAGAACTGCACTGGAGCTTATGGGGAGCAAAGGTGTAGGGAGTTCAAAGACAGCAAATAGCTTAGTTGCAAACTGGACAGGAAAACCTGAACTTTAATGCAACAAATGGCTGACAGAAGCTAGCGGGCGGAAGAAAACCACACAACCATAAGCCACAGAGTCAATGACAAAGACAGCAAAGGGTTAGGACCCACCCTACTTTGGTATGACCTCCTGTTAACTGATAGCATCTTCAAAGACCCTATTTCCAAATAAGGTCGCATTCGCAGGGTTTACGACTTCAACGTAAATTTAGGGAGGAAGCAATTTAACCCATAACACTGCTTAGCAGGCTTTTTAGTCAACTCTAAATATTTTGTTTTCCTTGAAGAATGGCGGGGGGTGGGGGGTGGGGGGGCGGGGGCCCTCTATTCCATTTTAGAATATTTATGTATTTGTCATCTGGTACCAGGTAACCTCAGTCGAAGTCTCAAAATTGTTATTGACAGATCTATTATCTCAGGTAAGTCACTGGATCTATCTAAGCTCTAGTATTCTTATCTATAAAATGAAGATAATTTATAAAGGAATTTCTCCGATTTGGATACTAACAAGTGTGGAATACACGTAGGAAGTCGTTAAAATGAATGACTGTACAATGTCAGCTTAAACTAAAACCAAGCCAGCTGGTTCCAACTCGTGGACACACCATGAGTGCCAGAATAGAACTGTGCTCCATAGGTTCTCAATGGCTGATTTTTCAGAAGGTTAACAGGCCTTTCTTCTGAGGCACCACTGGGTGGACTTGAACTGCCAACCATTCGGTTAGCAGTGAGTGAGTGTGCTCGCCATTTGCAGCACCCAAGAACTTCAATGTCAGCTTAGCTGGGCACAAATGTCGCATAAGATTCATTTGACCACAGAGACAAAATGTATACATCCGAGTGAATTTTATAAATTACTAGGATCTGTTTATTATCCTACATGAATAAGGAAAGACATAGAAAACATTACTCCTCTGTCATATTTCAGAGTGTGCAGTCCTGAGATTAAACTTACCTTATTAATCATCAAAATAAATTGTGCAAAACTCTAACTTCTATATCCCATGTTATGTAATGACTGTTAAATTAGAACTTAAAAAGAAACAGCTGCAGAAGAAATAATTGTGTGAAAAATCCTTCTATTGTATAGAAGTTCTGGAAAATAACGCATAAAGCAGCAAGAATAATCGCTGGTACAAAACTGGCTTTTCCGTGAATAGGAAATTTGGCGCCCTTAAAAATAATAAATTCTGATTTTTTTTCATTGCTTAAAGTCATTAGCATTTAATAATAGTGGCGTTCCTAATTGTGCGAATTAGCATACAGGCTCGACACAAAGACTGATTGCTCACTAGTTCTAACTGGTTTTGCTATAAAATCGTGAATGCACATTTTTATAGACTCTTAGAGACTAACCAGCAAAGGTCAAAAACCATATTCGAGTTAAAAACAAAACAAAAAAAGCTTTAAAGCTTTAAGGGTTAGTGTCTTCATGTTTAGGAGACCTGGTGGCGCATTGGTTAAACACTGGGCTGTTAACTGAAAGGTCGGTGGTTCGAACCCACTGGCTGCCCTGTGGGAGAAAAGTCCTGGTGGTTTGCTCCCTCAAAGACTACAGTCTAGGAAACCCTATGGGGTAGCTCCACTCTGTCCTATAGGGTCTCTGTGAGTCAGAATCAACTTGACAGCACACAACAACAACAATGGTCTTCATATTTTAGGAGCCTTAGTGGTGCAGTGGTTAAGAGCTCAGCTGCTGAGAGGTTGGCAGTTCTAACTCACCAGCTGCTCCATGGGAGAAAGATGTGGCAGTCTGCTTCCGTAAAGATTACAGCCTTTGAAACCTTATGGAGCAGTTCTACTCTGTCCTATAGGGCAGAGGGTTGCTATGAGTGAGAATTGACTCGATGGCAAAGGAGTCTTTATGTTTATCTAGATCTTGGTGAGAAGATTCTTAAAAGCTTTATATTCTTATCACAACCCTTTATTAGTGCCTCGTATAGGCAACCATGTCATTTTATTTTCTTATCTTCACAGATAACTGGTGTTGTTGTTATTTTTGTTAAGTGCCAAATCAATTTCAACTCATGGTGATCCTTCTGTGACAGAGTAGAACGGAGCTCCATAGGGCTTTCTAGGCTGTGATCTTTATGGAAACAGATTCCAGGTCTTTCTTCCGTGGTGCTGCTGGGTGGGTTCAAACCACCAACCTTTTGATTAGCAGCTGAGCACAAATGGTTTGCACTACCCAAGGACCTACCGGTGCTGCTGCTGATGGGAAAGGGCACCCAGAGTCAAAGGACCACTCAGTGTGACTTTCCCAGTGCCTCACCACATGCCCACACTCTCCCCTGGGAGACCTCATCCACTCCCATGCCTCCCACTACATCCCATGTGTGTGTGGAATCAAGATCCATCCTCCAGGCCAGCCGCCAGCTTCAAGTGCGTCGTGTCCATCTCCTGGACATTTAACACTGGACTCAGCAAGGTGACAGCTAAGCCCACTATCTGCCCATTCCTCCAACCATCCCAGTCAACAGCACCTCCATCCACTAAGTCATGTGCATCCAGCTCTCCTATTCTCTCTCCTCAGTCCAGACCCTCGTCCTCTCTTGCATTAGATCACAGCTGTCTCCTTGCCCCTAGCCTAGCTCTCCTCTGGTTTCCTCCCCACATAGCAGCCAGGGTGCACTCTGAAATACATGTTCGATTATGTCTCTACGGTTTAACCTTTCGGAGGCTCCCCATGGCTCTTTGTGCCTTGATGAAACTCATCCCTCCATTTCTGTTCCTCCTTTCCACCCACTGAACTCCTGTTTTTCATACCCGGTTCAAAAATCACCTCCTCCTGGACGCCTTCCCTGATCTCTCTGTAGCTTCCATCACTCCCTTACAGTGTATGAAATATACAATGTTATGTACTTATTGATGTGTCTGATTCCCTTAACGAATGAAGAATAACCTCATTTTCAAGGAGGTGTTCATATAGCTTGTGTGAAGGTCTTTGTGTGATTCCGTGATTAGAGCTGGCCCCTGTAATAATGTTACCTCATAAGACCTCGCTACTCCAGTGCGTTCTGTAGACCAGCAGCATCAGCATCACCTTGGAGCTTGTTGGAAATGCGGAACCTTAGGCCTCAACCCAGACCTACTGAATCAGAATCTGCAGTTTAGCAAGATCCCCAAGTGATTTGTAAGCACATTGAAGTCTGAGAAGCACTGTTGTAAGAGTTACTGGTATCAAGAGTTTTCAGTAGAGAGCATAAAAGTACCTGCTAAGTCTTGGGGACAAGATGCTTTAAGTGGGGGTATTTCAGAGACATGGTGGCTCCTCACACTCAGTTTTACACACTTAGTGTGAGCTGGCTACACCTGGGTCCACCAGCATATGCCTGAGTAGAGAGAAGGGAGCAAACACAGCTTCATCGGGGAACAGCTGGTAGGACACACTGTGTACACCCTGGAGCTACCAAAGCTGATGTCCACATGATATGCCACATTGTACCCTTTCTTGCATAGAAATGTGAGGTGTTTGGCACAGGGTGGCCTTATTGCTATTTAAAAGCCTTAGGCGAGAGCACACTTCTGCGTGTCCCTGAGTTCCTTGAAGGTACGCCTGATTTACCTCTAACCAGACGCGTGGAGTCCCTGGGTGGTGTGATCAGTTAACGCGCTTGACTGCTAACCAAAAGATTGGAGACTCAACTCTACCCAGAGGTTCCTGGGAAGAAAGGCCTGGTGATCTACTTGTGAAAAATCAGTCATTGAAAACTCTATGGAGCACAGTTCTACTCTGACACGCACACGGTCTCCATAAGTCATAATGAACTCTACGGCAGCAGGTACCAGACACGTAGAATATGTTCAGTAAATGCTTATTGTTGGGTTTTGGCTTCAGTGCTGTAACTTACCCCTTCTTACACTTTTCAGGCCAGCACAGAGTATAATTCCACTGATTTTAAAGGGAGAAATCCAATCATGGCAGATTTATACTTTGTTATTGTTGTTAGGTGCTATCGAGTCGGTTCCAACTCATAGTGACCTTATGTACAACAGAGTGAAACACTGCCCGGTCCCCCGCCATTCTCATAATCGGTCCTATGTGTGAGCCTGTTGTTGCAACCACTGTATAAATCCATCTCATTGGGGCTCTTCTTCTTTTTCGATGACCCTCTACTTTACCAATCATGGTGTCCTTCTCCAGGGATTAAAGGTATCATTTTTAGCCAAAATTAACTGCAATTCCCATGGGAACTTCACTTAGTAACCTGTAAATATCCATCTGCTTACATATATACAATATGTATACATGTGTATATGTGTGTGTACCTATACATATGTTGCTTGTTGCTGACTCGTGGCGACCTTATGGATAACAGAATAAAATATTGCCCAGTCCTGTGCCACCTTCATGATTGCTAGTGTATCTGAGTCCATTGTTGTCGCTATTGTATCAATTCATTATGGAGGGTTTCTTTTGTTTTTGCTGCCAAACAAGGTGTCCTTTTCTATGACTGGTCTTTCCTGATGATGTGTGGAAAGTAATTGCAAGCCAAGAGAGAGGACATATTTAACATTTTAAAACTGAGGTCCTACAGGAATAGGCCTGTGGAAGCCCTGACACCTTGGCCTGCAAGGTAGATGGTAGCCTGAAGAGAGGACCTTCCATGCACCCTTTCTTGAGTGAGCACTCCGGAATGGACTGGGTGACCAGTTACTGCATGTAATGAATAGGCAGGCCATCAGCCAGTGTCCGCGGGAGTGGAGAGGGACCAGGGGCAGCTGCAGAGGTATGTTTCTTGAAGGCCCCTCACCCTCACTGGGCAGTGCCTGAAGCAGCAGATTGTCTCCCTGGAGACTGGAAGTCTGGGGAAGCTCGCCCTTCTTCAGAAGAGCTTGTACCCAGACTGGTGGCAATAGGAGTAAAAAGATAGATTTTTAGTGATACAGCAGATCCAGAAACCAGTTGGATGTGTGGCTGGAACGTAAAAAAAAAATAATAATAATATCAGCTTCCAACTAGTCCTTTAACTCTTCTCTTTCTTTCAGTTGAAAAGCATTCTCTTTTCTCTTAACTGGAAGTCTCTCTGGTAACTTTCTGCCCCAGGACTGTGATACAGAGCGGTGGCTCCTAATCTTTTCAGGCGTGGCAGGACAATACATTTTAAATCTTAACTAATGTCCCACCACCAACCCTTCCTTCCACAACTCCCTTTCCCCTTGCAGCCAGCTAGGCCATTTCTGCCAGCAGAAAGCTGAGAACAAAGGAAGAGCCTCAAAATCTTAGGATCAAGGGCAAGAGCAAAGATTTCAGAGAATACTTGACATGTAGGAGTCAAGCTTTGAAGACCAGATGAAGACTCCCCGGAGAGAGCTGGAGGGAGAGGAACCTGTGGTTCTAAGGGGGGAGAGGGGGCTGGCTCTAGGGAACTTTCTGGAAGTCTAGTAAGGGTGTTTCAGATAGTCTCAGTGACTGAGGGAGTAGGGCTGACATCTAGTGGAAGAGGTCTCAGGAATGCTAAATGTCTTGCAGTGTGGGGTGGGACAATCCCAGACAGTAAAGAAATGTTCCCTAATCTATTGTCCTCTAAGGGCTTTAGAGTTTCCCACCAAATATTTATGTGTGTGAAAATTTTGTTCACAGTTGTCTGAAACTAAAACCTAATTCTGCTTTTGGAGCCCTGGTGGTGCAGTGGTTAAGAGTTGGTCAGCAGTTTGAATCTACCAGCTGCTCCTTGAAAAGCCTATGGGGCAGTTCTACTCTGTCCTGTGGGGTTGCTATGAGTTGGAATTGTCTCAAGGGCAATGGGTTTTATTTTGTTTTTTGGTTTAATTCCACTTTGCTTATAGTTATAATAACTGTTTTGATGTCTTCGTCTACCAATTCTATCATTTCTGTCATCGGGTGAGCACTCCAGAATGGACTGGATGGGTCACTTTTGATTGATTAATTTTTCTCCCCATTATGGGTCACATTCAGGGACAGAGCAGCTAACAAGTAAGGTATGCATGGGCTTACACATGTTTGCTTCCTAATCTGTAGTGCACAATGTCATCTGTTTTTCACCAAACCAAATGGTCTTGTTTTAAGGTTTCTTAGGTGAGGCCAGAGCAGCATTTAGTCTACGGTTAAGTTTTCTGAGGTAAGACTCTTCCTTTTTTTTTTTTTTTTTCCCTTTAATTATTTTTTCTATTGTGGTAAATATATATGTAACAAACATTTTGCCATTTCAACAGTCTTCACAGGTACAGTTTAAGAAACATTAATGATATTCATCGGGTTTTTCAACTGTCACTCTTACCCTCAAATTTTTCCATCAAAGACTCCTTAATACTGTAATGGGTGCCCTGTGAATTACGAGGTTTTCCACTCCGGCTGCTGGTTGGGAACAAGTGCTCTTCCTAGCCCAGTGTGTGCTGGACATTGCTCCCTTTAATCCTTTCGGGTAGTCTCCTCACATGCATGCTTTTGCAGGACTCAGCTGAGTAACTGAGGGGACCCTCCTCCGATCTCTGGAGTTCTCTCTCTGTGCTGCTTTCTTCTCTCTGGTACTCTGCCCGTGAATTCTAGACCCATTGATCTTCCCTTCCTGGACTCCCAGCTCCATCTCCTCAGCCCAGAGAGACCACTAGACTCTGCCTGAATCTCCCTCCCTGAATTGCAGCCTTGGCACTGTCTTCAGACAGTGAGTGGAGCAGTTGTAGGCATCCTTTGTTCCCCATCCCTCAGAGATTACTGTCCTTCATGGTCTGATGTTCAATGTCTTGAGAAGAAGAACTTTGTCCTAAAGGAGCCTGAAGCTTTGTGAAGAGACAGACATGTGAAGGCAAACATTACAATAGAACGTGACAGTTGCTGTAATATGGAAGATGTAGAGCCAGAATGCTCCTTAGAAGCAAGGATGCTGAGATTTCTCCCTACATACTTCGGACATGTTATCAGGTGGGACCAGTCCTTGGACAAGGACATTGTGCTTGGTAAAAGAGGAAGACCCTCAATAAGATGGATTGACACAATGCCTACAACAATGGGTGTCTTAGTCATCTAGTGCTGCTATAACAGAAATACTACAAGTGGATGGCTTTAACAAAGAGAAATTTATTCTTTCACAGTATAGGAGGCTAGAAGTCCAAATTCAGGGAGTCAGCTCCAGAGGAAGGCTTTCTCTCACTGTCGGCTCTGGAGGAAGGTTCTTGTCATCCATCTCCCCTTGGTCTGAGAGCAACTCAAAGGACGCGCTCTGCTTCCAGCACTGCTTTCTTGATGGTATGAGGTCCCCAACTCTTTGCTTACTTCCCTTTCCTTTTATCTCTTTAGATAAAAGGTGGTACAGGCCACACCCCAGGGAAACTCCCTTTGTACTGTATCAAGGATGTGACCTGGAAAGGGTGTTACAGTCCCACCCTAATCTTCTTTAACATAAAATTACAATCACAAAATGGAGGACAACCACAGAATGCTGGGAATCTCGGCCTAACCAAGTTAATACACACATTTTTGGGGGGACACAATTCAATCCATGACAATGGGTTTAAACATAACAGTGATTGTGAGGATGGCGCAGGACCAGGCAGTGTTTCATCCTGTTGTACACAGGGTTGCTATGAGTCAGGACTGACTCTACAGCCCCTAACAACAACAACGACAACATTATAGTTATGGAATTTTATTGAGTTTTTTGAAGTAATATTTGATGAATTATGTAAGCTAAAATTTCCATTTCAGTAAAGCAAAGGGAGCAATAAAAAATGATTAATAGTAAAAAGGGATATTGGGTCTCTTAGGGTTAATAATCACTAGTATATAGATGTGGGTTTGAGGCATTGGTGGCTCCATGGTAGAATTCTTGCCTTCCACATGGGAGACCCAGGTTTGGTTCCCAGCCAAGGGACCTCATGTGCAACCACCACCTGTCTGTCAGTAGATGCTTGCATGTTGCTACGATACTGAACAGGTTTCAGCAGAGCTTCCAGACTAGGACGGACTAGGAAGAAAGGCCTGGCGACCTACTTCTGAAAATCAGCCAGTGAAAACCCTATGGGTCACAATAGTCCAGTCACTAACCTGTAATGATAACGTCGCAGGATTGGGCAGCAATTCGTCCGGTTGTGCATGGTGTGGCCATGAGTCAGGGGCTAGCTCAATAGCAGCCAACAACAATATGAATGTGGGTAGTTCCCTGAGAAGGGGGCTTTTCCCCCTTGTTCCTTATGGAATGAGCCTGGGACAGTGGTTCAGGCAAAAAGAACCTTAGACAAACTCATGGAGTTCCCAGCATGGAACAGGAGCAGCAAACCGACCCAGGTTAACTGGGAGTGAGGAAGTTGGGACGACTCAGTACTCACCTAACGAAGATCAGAAGGGTTGCTGGTTGTCTCGGTGGCACTGCAGGTAGACAGTGGAGAGGACCAGGTGGAGAGGGCCAGATGGTCCTTCATCCCTGAGTTTGGGCTCCTCAAACACACTTTGGAACTTGGACACAACACCTGTGAAAAGTGGAGGGAGTAAGGGAGGGAGTCCCTAAATGCCTCAATTAAAGTTCCCACCAAGCCAGCAAATTAGAGACTTACAATAGAAATTAAGTTCTGGCATCGAAAAATAAAATTACATTCCTTGTATTTCTAAGCTTGTGTCCTAAGAATCCTAATTATTATCCAAGGATAATACCTTGTTTAATGGAAAAAATTTTGTAGAACCTCCTTGTAACCCCCCTGTTATGGATTTAATTGTGTACCCCAAAATTATGTATTGAAATCTTGGTCCCTATATCTGTAAATATGATCCTGTTTGGAAAGATATGATTTTATTTGTTATGTTAATTAGGTCATACCCAAGTAGGGTGGATCCTAAATCTAATCACTCCTGAGTTATAAAAAGAGCAGAATAGACACAGAGACACGCAGGGAGAAGAAGAAGAAAGATAACAGAGCAGGTGCATCTACAAGGACTGCTGGCAGCTGCTAGAAACTGAGATAGACAAGGAAAGACCTCCTCCTAGAGCCACACCCTGAATTCAGACTTCCAGCCTCCTGAACTGTGAGAAAATAAATTTCTGTTCTTTAAAGCCATCCACTTGTAGTATTTGTGTTACAGCAGCACTAGGTAACGAAGACACTCTCCAAATATGATTGTTCCTGTAAATGAAGTATTCATTGATTGAAGAAATATGTAAAGGCAAAAACTACTCTGTATTTAGGAGTTTCTTGCTGCACAGCAGTCCCTTGATGGTGCAAATGGTTAACTTGCTTGGCTGCTCACCAGAAGGTTAGAAGTTCGAGTCCACCCAGAAGTGCCTTGGAAGAAAGGCCTGGCAATCTACTTTTGAAAAATCAGCCATTGAAAACCCTATGAAGCATACTCCTACTCTGACACACATGGGATCGCCATGAGTTGGAATAGACCTCATGGCAACTGGTTCACTGGTTTCTTGCTCCACAAGTGGATTTGCTGATCCGTGGACCCCCAAATTAGAAACCATCGGTACAGTGGACGCACGCAGGCTCTAAATAAGAAAGCCTGGAGTCTAGAGTCTGCCATTCACTAACTGCCATTCTCAGGCAAGTTAAAATGCGTCATTACACTTGTTTCTTCATCAGCAAAACGGGGATAATAATAGTACCTATCTCACAGGGTTGCTGAGAGGGTTGAACACACTGCGAATAATGATGTGACTACAAATGGACATTAATTATTTTTTATAGATAATATGGATATGTGTGTTACCTGCTAACATAAAAAAAATTTTTTTTTTAACATAAAAGGGACCAATAATTTAATTTCTGCATAGTTTCCTCACACCAGAGTTAAGTACGAGACCAAGACTTTAGGGTTAGACATTGTAGGCAATTACTAGTTTGTCTGGCATAACGGTAGTTTTACATAGAGATGGAAAACGAGCTTCCCTACCTGACCACAGGCCAGGAGTATTTGTGTTGGCATGTTAGAATTAATAACCTACTACTTATTGTGAGTGAAAGAAAGGCCCGGTGATCTACTTCCATAGCACTGCAGCCCTTGAAAACACTATGGAGTGCAGCCCTAGTCTGAAGCACATGGGGTCACCATGAGTCGGAATCGACTTCATGGCAACAGGATTTTTTTTTTTACTTATTGTGAACCTTTCCCACCTGGGAGATTTGCTTGAGTTTTCCATTACCTAAGTCTGATCATTCTTAGCTTGGCCTCTTTCTAGCACCAAGGAATACAGACCAATTAATCACCAAGCAGAAATAAATTATCTCACCTTTTGGGTGACTCAACCTTTGGGTGATCTAACACTTCTTATCTCCAGGGGAAAAGCCCAGAGATGCTGGTTGGTGCACGTCTGAAATGCTCCAGGCCTCAAAGAAGACCCAAGTTATTTGTAAAAGTTTACTCATCATATGCTGAAGAATGTCCTTGTTTGGAGGAACTTTCTTCTAAGTGACAGCTCTGAATATGGTCCTATTTCTTGAAGCATGCAGCAAAACTCTGACTAAGCAAAATAGTCTGGAAATGTTATTTTCCGGATAACATAAGGCAAACATTTGGGTTTAATCCAAGTTGAAATCTATTTAAAATGCATTATTAGACCTTCTTGCCTTAGCATATCACTTATTTATTCAATTCTACAAGTATTTGTTGTGTTACTACTGTGGGCTGGGCTAGGGGCTGTACATACAGTGGTGAAAAGACAGAGATAGCCTAGCAGAGGCCAAAAGATTTCAGGCTGCCACACCATCACTTAACAAAATGAGATCCTGGGCAAGCCATTTATTCTCTCAGTTTGTTTCTCATTGGTAAAATGGGGCCCGATGATTATATTATTTAGCTTGTCAGGAATATTTGAGGATTACAAACCTGTTAAAACCCAAAACCAAACCAGTTGCCTCAGAGTCAATTCTGACTCATAGCGACCCTATAGGACAGAGTAGAGCTGCCCCCATAAGTTTCCTAAGGAGCAGCTGGTGGATTTGAACTGCCAACCTTTTGGTTAGCAGCCATAGCTCTTAACCACTGCAGCAGCACTCTAAAAATTGAAGTTCTGTATGAATGGTCATATTATTTGATGCCTGAGACTCTTATATTGCTTTATTTAAATCATTCCAAATCATCCAAACATTAGATCATTATAAGAGATGGAGCCATTCCTATGGTGATCCTATGTCTTATTAAAAACATTTTTATTTTTGTTGTTGGATTTTCAAAATTCTTGACATTAATCAAAATAATAAATGCACACAGATTAACAATCAAATAAATCAAATAAAAATAAATTAAAAAAAATCAAATAAAAAAGAAGGACGAATGGAAAGGCAGCAGTCCCTGCTATTGTGGACTGGATTGTGTCCTCCCAAAACGTATGCTGAAATTCTAACTCTTAGCCTGTGGATATGGCTGTGTTCGTTTTCTGTTGTTGTGCTAATAAGGTCATGCTGGAGTAGGGTGGGTCCTAAACCTAATCCTTTTGAAGCTACATTGTATAAAAAGGGAAAGAACACATGGAGAAAGGAGCTGTGGTGATGCAACTCTTAAACACTTCGCTGCTAACTGAAAGGTTGGTGGTTCAAATCCACCCAGCAGCTCCCAGGGAGAAAGACCTAGTGATGTGCTCCCGTAAAGATTATAGCCTAGAAAACCCTATGAGGCAGTTCTCCTCTGTCACAGGGGGTAGTTATGAGTTGAAATCGACTCAACAGCACCTAGCAACACACCACAACAACAGACACGGAGAGAGACACACTCAATGGGAAGAGAACATGTGATTTGGAGTTTGAGCCTCTAGAATTATGGGAAATAAATTTGTGTGTTTTTTATGGCTGCACAAGGAAACTAAGAGATCTGCCCTACCCCTCCTTGTCTCTGGGTGTGCTCTGCAGAGGTGGCCACGGGGAATTGTTTGTTTCCTGTTCTCCAGCTTTACCCAACATCATCCATATTGTTCTTATTCTGTTAATTCTTATTTACCAATCTGAGACATTACTTATGGATTTGTTGCTGAGGTAGGTATCATTTGCTTTTAAAAGAAAGTTCCAACAGGGGCATAATTCCTTTTATTTAGCATCTTTTTTCTAAAAGTTCAGACATGAACAATGTTTTTTAATCATTCTAGGGAGTTGGCATCTAGACAATTGAGGTTTTACTGTTGGCTTCTTCAAGGAGTGATACATGCTCAAGGAGGTTCCGGGCTCACTCACTGACACCGTCTTTCCCATCTGTAAACCGTTGTTCAACATGAAGATTTCATGCTTTAGCGTTATCTGTGAATCTTGGGTTTTTAAACATAGTGTTACAATTGTTAAATGCAGCCAAGAAGTCCAATGCTTCTTTTACTTTCCATTGCTTTTTTTTTTTTTTCCTGCAGATTCTTCCAGGAGGACACACTGAGCTCTCCCAGACATTTGGACTGTAGACATCCAAGTGGGCAGAAGAAGTGGCTCTCAGCTTTGAGGTTTGATCAGAGCTGGGAAAACAGTACATCGTTCCATAGTTAAGAAACTATGTCTGAACTGAATGCAAAAGAGCCATTTGATTAGGACATTCTTTTGCTTGTAAATTGATGTACCAATCTCTAGTGGGTACAGTATGCCAGAACAAAAGAATGTTCTGGTAAGATGTTTAATCAACTCTGCTTAAAGGGTAAAAGTAGACTAAAAAAAATCCAGATAATTTTAGTCAATTGATTCCAGCTTCTCATTTGTCACACCTTTATCTGACCTGTTGACATAATGCCAAAGAAACCAAGCAATTCATTTCTTCTCCTCTTGTAAATTTACTGCATATGTGCCAGGTATCCAAAACTGGTCTCCTAAAAAAAAAAAGTAGGGAACAGGAAATTGGTGGGCCTAGATAATCAGGAAAACGAGGGGGCAGTATAGTTCAGTGGTTACGAAGTCAGCTCTGGTGGGACAAAGACAGGATTTGGGTTCTAGCTTCACTCAAGTGAGACCTTAGTATCTGAATCATAGGGTTTATGTGAGGATTAAATGAGATGGTCAATAAAGTGCTTCTTAGCACATGGTACACCGCCAGTTGTTGTCAAGTTGATTCCGATCATGGCGACCCCACGATGTCAGAGTAGAACTGTGTTCCATAGGGTTTCCACTGGCCTGATTTTTTTTTAAGGAAGTGGATTGTTGGGCCTTTCTTCCGAGGAGCCTCTGGATGAACTCAAACTGCCGACCTTTTGGTTTGCATCTGAGCGCATTAACCATTTGGCACACGGTAAGACTTACTAAATGTTAGCAAATCTGATCACTATTATTAGTTCCAAGACCATCCCAACGGGCAAATGGATTCCTGTCCCAAAAAAGAAAAGAAAAAAAAAAAAACAAAAACCCCAAGCCCATTGTCATCAATTTGATTCCAACTCATAATGACTCTTAAGGACAGAGTAGGACTGCCCCATAGTGTTTCCAAGGAGTGGCTGGTGGATTTGAGCTGCTGACCTCTTGTTTAATAAGTAGTCAAACTCTTAACCACTGTGCCACCAGGGCTCCAGGTTCCTGTCCAGTGACCTTATTTTAGCATGCACATGGAAGAAGCAGTGCTGAGTTGGCTGGTTGAGAACTGCCCAGTCTGTACTGAGGGACAGATGACCCAGCTGTGCCCTCTGCTTGCCAGTCTCCATAGAGCAGGGTGGCACCATATCACTGCAGAGAGGTGAGACGCCAGATTACACTTGGCATTACTCATTCGAATGCATAACCTTTTAGGCTACCATGGTGAGAGTTGTTGTTAGGCACTGTTGTTGTTGTTGTTGTTGTTAGGTGCCGCCAAGTCTGTTCTGACTCATAGTGACCCTATATACCACAGAATGAAATACTATCCGGTCCTGTGCCATCCTTAAAATTGTTGTTGTGCTTGAGCCCATCATTGCAGCCACTGTGTTAATCCATCTCATTAAGGGTCTTCCTCTTTTCCGCTGACCTGTACTTTACCAAGGATGATGTCACATTGAAGGTGCCTTTGAGTTGGCTCTAACTCATAGTACAACACAACTGCCAGGTCTTGAGCCATTCTCACAGTCTTTGTTATGCTTAATAAGCCCGTTGTTGCAGCCACTGTTGTCAATCCTTCTGGTTGAGGGTCTTCCTCTTTTTCATTTACCCTCTACTTTACCAAGCATGATGTCCTTCTCCAGGGACTGTTCCCTTCTGACAACACATCCAAAGTATGTGAGACGTAGTCTTGCCATCCTTGCTTCTAAGGAGCGTTCTGATTGTACTTCTTCCAAGACACATTTGTTTGTTCTTTTGGCAATTCATTGTATACTCAATATTCTTTGCCAACACCACAATTCAAGGGCATCAATTCTTTGGTCTTCCTTAGTCATTGTCCAGCTTTTGCATGCATATGAGGCGATTGAAAACACCACGGCTTGGGTCAGGCGAGCCTTAGTCTTTGCTGTTCAACACCTTAAAGAGGTCTTTTGCAGCAGATTTGCCTAATGCAATGCATCGTTTGATTTCTTGACTGCTGCTTCTACGGGTGTTGATTGTGGATCCAAGTAAAATGAAATCCTTGACAACTTCAATCCTTTCTCTGTTTATCATGACGTTGTTTACTGGTACAGTTTGTGAGGATTTTTGTTTTCTTTATGTTGAGGTGTAATCCATACTGAAGACTGTGGTCTTTGATCTTCATCAGTAAGTGCTTCAAGTCCTTTTCACTTTCAGCAGACAAGGTTGTGTCATCTGCATAACGCAGGTTGTTAATGAGTCTTCCTCCAGTCCTGATGCCATGTTCTTCTTCATACTGTCCAGCTTCTCGGATTATTTGTTCAAAATACAGATTGAATAGGTATGGTGAGAGGACACAACCCTGATGCACACCTTTCCTGACTTTAAACCATGCAGTATCCCCTTGTTCTGTTCGAATGACTGCCTCTTGATCTGTTCTGGTTCCCCGTGAGCACAATTAAGTGTTCTGGAATTTCCTTTCTTAGAAATGTTGTCCATAATTTGTTATGATTCACACAGTCAAAGGCCTTTGCATAGGTGCAAGAGGCCACTCAAAAGAACTTACAGGGGTTTACACACCAGGTTCATTATTTTTTGCAAAATGTTGGTTTTGAATTTTGTCTGAGCCTTCTGTAATCGGTTCTTAGTTATAGCCGGAAGAGGGCACTGTTGCTTTATCCAAATTCTGGTCTGTGGCCTCCTGCATTTGAGTCCTGTGCTAGCGGCCCCATCCTTGGCTTTGTTTGGAGTGGCACATTTTATTTCTCAGGTGACCAGCAGAAAAACAAAACACAAAAACCTCTTGTCTGTGACAAGACATATGCAAAATTTATTGGGACTTGACAAAATTTTAATATTTTTTGGTCACGGAAAATTATGTATGGAATTTTAAAAATAGACAAGTGAGACAGAAAATTCATTCTGATGCAATCGATCAAGATTCTGCCTGGAAAACTACTCTCTGAAAATTTGGAGTGTAACTTGATGTTCCAGCTCATTTTTGGCATCCCAAGTGTCCCAGAAAAGTGCGGGAGAGTCGGTGCACGTTTTTTTCGGGATGCCTGGGATGTTTCCTTCCACGGTGGCACAACTCAGAACCTCTTGAAGACAGAAGTTTTTATTAAGAGCAAGGAGGGTGAAGTGTTGACTCTCATTTTCTTGGCCAATGAGATTATGAGCCGTTTTACTGCCTTTAACGGGCCAAATTTTAATAAGGCAGTAATGGGCTTGATTGAAACTCTGAAGTGGAAAATGGCAATTGCAGGAAGGCCACTTCTAAACCCAGGCCTGTATTCTCATAGCTCTGTTCTAGATGAACGGCCTAATAAGGGTGACGGAAATCGAGCTCCTTCTTTGCCTTTGCTTATGTTCTTTTTTCCTGTATTCATCTCAAGTTTCCTCATATACGCCTTTGTTCTGTGGCTTCAGAGTTGGAAGGAGACATACTGAAAGTGCAAATGCAAGTATGTTAACGGCAAGCCAAGTTACACACTGGAAAAGCAGTCGAAGGCTGGAAAAAGCCTTGTGTAACTGGGGAATATCACCAGCACTAAGTATTAATACAATGCCTGCAAATAAATATTTGTTGGATGAATGGCTGATTGATTGACCAAATGAATGAATGAATGAATGAAACCACAGCTTCTTAGATAATTGTGGATATGAAAACTGACATAACTATTTGAATACACATAACTTTTTAAAAGTTATCATTTCCTCCTGATATTAAAAAAATATATATATAGTGCCATTGAGTTAGTTGATTTCAACTCATAGCAACCCTAGAGTGAAGAGTAAAACTGCCTCATAGGGTTTCCATGGCTGTAATCGTTATGGAAGCAGACTGCCGCACCTTTCTACTGCAGAGTGGCTGGTAGGCTCGAACCAGCAAGCTTGGGGTTAGCAGCCGAGCTCTTAACCATTGTGCCACCAGGGCTCCATCCTGATATTTTAATCTTGCCACATATCCTCAGATAATAAGATAGCAAGTCATCCAACTTTATTTGGGGTTTTATAGTTTTCTAAAATTACCTACAAGGCTAAGAGAAATTTGTGAACCCTGTGTATATGAATGTATGTCGTTGTTCATGCTGTATTTTCAAGATCATGAGGAGATACAGTTATGGGAAGTTTTCTTTAACACAACACACTCACCAGCAAAGCTCTTCCTTTTCTTCATTCTTTCTTCATTCTGGTCATGTTAACTTCCTGGTTCCAGCGTCCTGCGTGAGCTGAGCTGTGTGCAGTGAGTAAAATTTGTGTTCACAGAGTGCCATAAAATCCTTTTAATATTCATTCAAAGGTACAAGCTCTTGGACTACAAAGGTCCCTTCTGCTGGTCTCTTCTTCATGCCCAGACATGCACAGAGAGCTGGCACTCGGCCCCGCAAGCAAAGTATAGGCCAAACAAAACCTTCATTTTCTCTGCTTCCAACAACAGTCAATTCTTCAAGGTAATTACTTAGAACAAATTAAGAGTTTAGATCCAGGAGCCCTGGAGCTCTCAAAATGGGATGGAAAATAGGGAAAAATGTTTCAGGATTCCGCTGGGCTAAGAAAGGTCACAGCCTACATGGGGCTGGCATGATTCTGATAGCTCTGACCACGAGTATCCTACAAGCCCTTCTGAGTAGGAGCCCACGTTCGCTGTACGCTGTTTTGGACAGACTGCCTTCTCCTAGATATAGCTAGACACTTCTTTTCTAAATGTGTTGTTTCTTAAAAACGTTTTCCTTTGAAGCAGCTTAGATTTTCAAGCTAATGGACAGTGATGAATCGTTTCACTGTCAACAGCTTAAGATCTGTGGTCTCAATACAAAACATGAAGACAGCAGGATCAATGAGGGATGGAAGGAGGCAAAAGCGGACCCCATACATTTGAGCTTTTATTGCACAAGCTGTCAGCTTTCTGGGTGTGCAAAAACAGCCAAACCAAAAAAAAAAAAAAACCAAAACCAAAAACAAACAAACCTGCTGCCCTTGAGTCGATTCTGATTCATAAACACTCCAGGAGAATATGTAAACTCATTTAAAACAAGCAAGTGTCCCTTAAACCAGTGCTATTTTTTTTTTTTTTATTGAGCAGATGTGGAAATAGGAACTCGATAAGGATCCAGGTCACTTTTATTTAGAAGAGTTACTCTGAAATACCCTGCCATCTACAGGGTTGCAGGGACGCCATTCTCCTTAAACAGCTTACTAAGGAAGCAGTATAAAAGCAAACAGTAGATAGCACTTACCACAAGCCAGACACTGTTCTCCCTGCTTTGCAAATATTAGTTATTTAATCTGTAAAACAACCCTCTGAGCCAGGTACTGTTATTATCCCATATTGCACGTTACGAAGCTAAGGCACCAAGATCTTAGAATATTTGCCTGGCGGGAATTCAGGCTTGGTTCTAGAGTCTCTGCCGTTAACCACTTAATCGCTAAAAATGAAATGCTATACGGACATAGAAAGACCGGAATTTAAATGCTGTCATTATTTCCAAGTGGTGGGTTTACAGTTGATTTTTCCTTTTGCTTTTCTGTACTTTCCAAATGTCTACAAAGCATTGTTTTCGTAATCAGAGAAAAAATAATAAATGCTGTTTAAAAATCTTGACCCTGAAAACTATAACCTACAGCAGGCTGTGAAGATCATTGTTTGAAGGGGTCTGGAGTAAAACTAACATGTTGTTTTTAGTTGCTGTTGCATCGACCCCGACTCATAGCAACCCCGTGTTCCACAGAATGAGATGCTGCCCGGTCCTGCGCCATCCTCACAGTCGCTGGCATAGAAATAACATCCCCCACCACGACCAGTGGCGGTCAAGTCGATTCCAACTCACGGCGACCCCATGTGTGTCAGGATAGAACTGTGCTCCAGAGGGGTTTCAATGACTGATTTTTCAGAAGTAGATTGCCAGACCTTTCTTCCAAGACACTTCTGCGTGGACTAGAAATCCCAACCTTTCGATTAGCAACACATGTAGCCTAAACTGCTTGATTTACTAATGACCAAACTTCATATAGTAACGGCTGGGCAAAGTGACTCGAAAGCATCCCTCTGTAGTCCCAGGAGCAGTCAATAAATTTTCTACCCCTTGAAATGTCACTTGAGGCTGTATAAGATGACAAAGTCTCAAAGGAAGAGTGAATTTCCCAGTTTTTTTTAATAACCCTTGATAGAGTTCACCACTAATGGTGGTGCTTAGCACTTAAAGGACAAAGGTACATTTTCACACAAAACTTTGCATTCAAACTCATATTCATATATATCAGCAATGAACAACTGGAACATGAAATTAAAAAAAAAACACTATAATCCAATTTGATTCACAACATACATGTAAGGTGGTAGCATATATAATGGATGTATGTAGGAAGTGATTATAATTTTAAAGTGTGACTAAAAAAATTTCAATGACATTTTAGGAAACCAGCTATAGTTTAGAACCCTTGTTCTTCCCCAGAGTGAAAAATGATAGCTGACTTATAAAATGCTGGTAACTTCTTCTATTGATTATCTTTTTTTTTCATTGTCTTTGTCTCTTCAATAAAGAGCCAAGTTTTTTTTTTTTTTCTTTTTTTTGGTAATTCTCCCTGTTTTTGAAAAGAAGAATGTTGCTGGCAGGAACTGAGGTCTCATTTACCTCAGTCTGTACACCTGTGTTAGGGTGCAGATGTGTTGAAGTCAGCATTGAGCTGCACCCCCAGGCCCTCCTCCGGGAATGAAGGACTTACTCCCCCAGCTGCTGGGGGTACTGCTGGCAGAAGGCACTCAGCTATCACCCTCTTCAGAACTGCCTCCCAAGAAAAGTGCCACCCTTCCTGGAGCAGCCTGCATTCAGCAACTGGTATGTGTGGCAGTATAAAGGCCTGGCCTTCTTGCCCCAACTGGGACAACTCTGCAGGGCATCCCAGCTCCAGGGCTCCCCACGGGGTCTGCTGAGGCCTTGGCCAAGACTGCATCCCAGCTCCACTTCTCCCTCTGCCCATCCTGCTCCCCTCCCTTCCCTTCCACAGGTATTGATCTCAAAACTTAAACGGACTGGGACACAGCTCCTGGCTGGGCGTCCACCTCCCAACACTACCTTGACACCACAGAAGGAGAAGCACAAATCTCTGGTGGACGACTGATCTCCACTCCAACTCCATAGGGCCCAGCCTTGAAGCCCATCCCACAAATAGCAGGAGAAAGGAAAACTGTGCCACCTCACAGATTAGACAAGTAGAGGATGCTTTTGGAGTCCTGGCAGGGAACAGGACTGAAATTTCAGTGGGGCTTCACTGGACCACAGGAGGGAGGATGGCAGCTGTGAGCCCCTGCCACAGTTTGTTCTAATCCTCCGATCTGTCCTGTCCCTGGTACCATAAGTGCACGTGTTAATTAAATCATTCTCATTAATTCAGCCCGAGTGTAAATTAGGAAGGAATGAAGATAAATTAGGTTTGAAGGCAGCTAATACATCTAACCCCATGCTGTTTATTTTGCAGCCTAACAAAGTAACATTGTTAAGGGAGATAACAGGGCCGAAGCCTCAACAGCATTAAAATGAAACCTTGATTTGGTGTCACAAGGCAAAGCCGAAGACCAACTCCCAGAGGCCTAAGGGGCTGGCCTATGTCGTGAGGTGGTGGCCATTGTACAATGTGGATGTGGCTGCATTTCCTGAGTTGTCTAATATGCAGATATCCATTATGTCTATTGTTGTCTGGCTGGATCACAGGCCTAACCAGAGATTTCCTCCTGCTCAGCTAAAAGACTGGCTCACCTTTTCTTTCCAGGAGTAAGGTCATAAGACTTACCTTTAGGGATTGGCTGAGAAATGCTGTAGGGAGAACAAATTTTAAGTTGTTATAAGTAAGCTAACTGGAAAATCACTTTCAGCTGTGAGATAAACATTAGAAACTGCCCACAGGCCCCAAAACTTTCCATGTATTTGTTCAAGCAAACCAGTGTACAGCAGGTAGGAGCTGACTGGCATTTTGAAAAATGCAAGTTCAGTTCCTATGTCTTTCAGCAGGAGTATGTTTTCTGTTTTTATAACCTAAAATATAACCTACATAACTGTTTTTCCCCCTGCCTTGTGTTGACTATCTCCCTGTGGCAGATGAAGCAAATGTGTATGGTCACTGAACATATTGCAAGATTTTCCAGGCTACAGCTTTTTTTTTTTTTTTAAATCACAGAAATGTGGCAACATTAGGACAAACTGACACCAGAAAGTGAAATCAGTAGATGATGACACATGGCCAGAGAGCTTCGTACCTTTTTCAGCCCTGCCTGCTTAGCAAAGCTCTTCGCAAAACCAATGAACTTTATTGACCCACGGTTAAGGACGTTCTGCAGTTTCCAGGTGGTAACGATGGTAAAGAATTCCAGAACACTTAACTGTGCTCATGAGGAACCTGTACATAGACCTAGAGGCATTCGTTTGAACAGAAAAAGGCGATACTGGGTGGTTTAAAATGAGAAAAGGTGCGTGTCAAGGCTGTATCCTTTCACCATACTTATTCAATCTGTATGCTGAGCAAATAATATGAGAAGCTGGACTATATGAAAAAAAACAGCATCAGGATTGGAGGAACACTAATTAACAACCTGCAGTATGCAGATGACACAACCTTGCTTCTTGTGATATGCAGATGACACAACCTTGTTTGCTGAAAGTGAAGAGGACTTGAAGCACTTACTGATGAAGATCAAAGACCATACAGCCTTCAGTATGGATTGTGTCTCACCATAAAAAGAAAACAAAAAATCCTCACAAATGGACCAATAAGCAACATCATGATAAATGGAGAAACTACTGAAATTGTCAAGGATGTCATTTTATTGGGCTCCACAATCAACGCCCATGAAAGCAGCAGTCATGAAATCAAGGAACAGATTGCATTGGGCAAATATGCTGCAAAAGCCCTCTTTAAAGTGTGTCATGGATTGAATTGTGTCCACCAAAAATATGTGTATCAAAATTGGCTAGGTCATGATTCCTAGTACTGTATGATTATCTACCATTTCATCATCTGATGTGATCTCCCTATATGTTGTAAATCCCATCACTATGATGGAATAAGATGGATTAGCAGCAGTTATATTGATAAGATCTACAAGATTAGATAGTGTCTTAAGCCAATCTCTTTCGAGATATAAAAGAGAGAAGCAAGCAGAGAGACAGGGGGACACATACCACCAAGAAAGCAGTGCCGGAAGCAGAACACATCCTTTGGACCTGAGGTTCCTGTGCTGAGATGCTCCCAGACCATGGGAAGACTGATAACAAGGACCTTCCTCCAGAGCCGACAGAGACAGAAAGCCTTGCCTTGGAGCCGGTGCCCTGAATTTGGACTTCTAGCCTACTGGACTGTGAGAGAATAAACTTCTCTTTGTTAAAGCCATCCATTTGTGGTATTTCTGTTATAGCAGCACTAGATGTCTAAGACAAAGTGTTAAAAAGCAAAGATATCACTTTGAGGATTAAGGTGTGCCTGACCCAAGCCATGGTATTTTCAATCATCTCATATGCATGTGAAAGCTAGGCAATGAATAAGGACGACTGAAGAAGAATTGATGCCTTTGAAATATGGTGTTGGTGAAGAATATTGAATATACCATGGACTGCCAGAAGAAGGAACAAATCTGTCTTGGAAGAAGTACAGCCAGAATGCTCCTTAGAAGAGAGGATGGTGAGACTTTGTCTCACTTACTTTGTACATGGTTATCAAGAGGGACTGGTACCTGGAGAAGGACATCATGGTAGGTAAAGTAGAGGGTCAGAGAAAAAGAGAAAGACCCTCAATGAGATGGACTGACACAGTGGTTGCAACAATGGGCTCAAACATAACAAGGATTGTCAGGATGCTCAGGACTGGGCAGTATCTCGGTTCTGTTGTACACAGGGTCACTGTGAGTCGGAACCGACAGGACAGCACCAGACAACAGCAACAAAGATGCAACAGACACAGTTTATCTGTTCCTAGCTAGGTGGCTTCATGCAGCAACGTCCTCAATCAATTCACTGTGCTATTTACATATTTCAGGTAGATTTTGGTAGGGTCTCCTATGTAGACTTCTAGGTAGAACTGACTGAAGGAAAAAGGAAGTACTTTTCCATAATGAGGAAAAGTGTTAATCTCTTAAACAGAAAATTTCCCCAGTGAAAAACATTAACATTTGGTCTTCAAAACTAAAGTGCTTGCTTTAGACTGGAAACAGTGACAATATATGTCTAGGAGGCAGCCTTGATCAGGTTTCCCCCACACCTGGCCACAGGCTACAGAAACATGTTTTAAAAGGACATATATGCAATAGCTACACATTTCCACCTCTCATCTTTTCAGCACCTATTCCTGGTGTGCACAGTGTCTCTACCCGTTTGGTCTTCGCTGATTTTTCCCGTCTCCTGCAGGAACACGGCTCTGCTTGCGGCACTGTCCTCTTCGCCTAGCAGCCCCCAGAACCACCGCACCAAGACTTGAGGGGGGCCGACTCTGGCTTTGTTAAGCAGTTGGGAGCCGAAACTCTGCATTAAAAAATTGAAATACATGGGGAAGTCAGCACAACTTCACCAAGGCAAGGGCATGGAAGCTTTACAGACACATCCAAACTCCCTGAGGGACAGAATTACTGGCCTGAGGGCTGTGGGGACCATGGTCTTGGGGAACATCTAGCTCAACTGGCATAACATAGTTTATAAAGAAAATGTAACAGGCCACATCTACCACAGCCTCCACCAGACTGAGTCCAGCACAACTAGATGGTGCCCAGCTACCACCACCAACTGCTCTGACAGGGATCACAATAGAGGGTCCCGGACAGAGCTGGGGAAAAATGTAGAACAAAATCCTAACTCACCAAAAAAAAAAAAAAAAAAAAAGGACCAGACTTACTGGTGTAACAGAAACTGGAGAAATCCCCAAGAGTATGGCCCCTGGACACTCTTTTCGCTGAGTAATGAACTCACTTCTGAGGTTCACCCTTCAGCCAAAGATTAGACAGACCCATAAAACAAACAAAATGAGACTAAATGGGCAGCGGCAAAGACTAGAAGTTAAGAGGGGACAGGAAAGCCGGTAAGGGGGAACACAAGGTACAGAAGGCGAAAGCGTTGACATGTGGTGAGGTTGGCAACCAACGTCACAAAACAATATGTGCATTATTTAATGAGAACTACTTTGTTCTATAAACCTTCACCCACAGTACAAGAAAAATATGAAATATGTCACAGATTTGTAAAGACTCCTCTGGTGAGGCGAGGGTTTTGAACTGGTTTGTTCCAGTTCAAGGCCCTGTTGAGAATTTGCATTTCTAACAAATTCCCAGGTAATGCGAATGCTGCTGGTTAGGGACCAATTCTGAGAACCAAGAGTAGTACGGCCGTGCTTCTCAAAATTTATCATAGAAAAGAACCACCTGGAGCTCTTGTTAAAATGTAGATTCTGATTCAGTATATCTGGGTGGAAAGACAAATCCTCAGTAGGGGTTCCTACCGGATTGAACCGACTGGAAGCCCTGAGGAATGCTGCCCAGTTAATGCTAACAAAGGACTTCAGAGGGCACTGTCTTTCTTTGTTTGCAAAGAGGGAAACTCTCGGCACGGAAAAACCAGGAGGGAATGCGGGTAGAGGAAAGTGGGGTTAGAATAAAAAACTGACAAGAGTCAGAGTCTTGGTTTCAGCCCTCCCTGGACCCTCGTAGCGCCAAGTGGGACCTCCTTAGCCTGTTTGAGCCATTTCTGTACCAAGAGTTTTAAAGAAAGCTCGGATAGAGGTCAGAGAAAACTCCGATGCGGCAGCCTCACTCGAGCTCCAGGGCTGGGCCACTGCTAAACTGCTGCGTGGCCAGGAGCCAGGCAATTCACATCTCCCTGGACTTCAGTTTCCTCAACTGTAAAAGGAGGGGGTTGGACCGGTAATCTCCATGGTTCATTCATACGCTTTATTGCAAATACTGAAGAAAAAGCAAACAGGCGTTTTAACTCCCAGTGGAAATACGAGTCCTAACTGCACAGATAAAAAATGGAATTCGTAAATGGTTATCGCCGAGCGAGATTATTTTTGAGTTGCCTTCCTTCCTCTTGGCAGGCCGGCGGCGCTTTAAACATGCGTGCTGGGCCTTTTTTTTTTTTTTGTACTGAACTCCAGAGTAACACCACAGAGCAATAAAATATGGGAAAGATCCAGCCTGAGAGGACTCAGGCATTATTGCTATGGAAAGAGGCGGTGAGGCCACTCCTTTGAGGAGATCGCTTTGAATCATGCGACCAAGGCGATTGGCTGCGAAGCACGTGGTGCGCGTCCCACGGGACCATGCCGGGGCTGCTGGTGCTCGGGGCGGCGTAGGGGCAGAGTCCGGCTCCGGGTGCTGCACCCGCCGGGGGCGAGGCGCGAGGGGGGAGGGGAGGGAGGACCCATGTAAAACGCCTGGGGCGCAAGTCTGTCTGGCCCCCTGCCAGCTAGAAACCGTAAGTCCCGTCTTACCCAACCTGCAGTGTCCCCGGAGTGTCCAAACTTGTGCCCCTTCCCTCGCCACTGTCCCTCCTCCGGGTGCCCTACGGGTGGGTTGTGCGCGTCCAGGGCGCGTGCCGCAGACACCCAGTTCTCCCCTCATCACCCTTTCTGGAGTAGGTCGCCGGCTCTGGCCGCGCTGAACGCACAGCCCCAGGTTGCGCTCCCCTGCGTTGAGTCCCTCAGCTCTGGGGCTAGCCATTAACCGGGCTGGCCCAGAGAGGCACAGACACTCCGACCCAAAACAACTTGGTTTATTCGCCGTCCCAGAGGGTTTGCAGCTGCTAGTGGCCGAGACACCGCGTCCGCTTTGTCTTTCTCCACTTCTACGCAGCCCCCTTTCCCCCTCCCCACTTCCTCTCTCGATTAACTCCCCCGACACGCTCTTCCCCATCTCCTTTCCTCCTCCTCCTCCTCCTGCCCCGCTAATGCGCTTCCTCCCTCCCCCGGTGTCACTCTGTTTGCATACGCGCCCCCTCCCTCCTTTCCCTCCCTTCTTCTCCCCTCCTCTCTCCCCTCCCCGCCGCCGCTGCCCCCGCGGCGTTTATAGCCGGGCGCACGGCGGCCCGGCGCAGACTGCTCGGGCAGCCAGAGAGCGGTAGGCTCACGGCGGTGCCGCTGGGATCGAGCCCAGACGCCAGGCGGCCGCCGGCGCGCACGGCGCTTTCTAGCTCCCTCCCCAGAGCACACAGCCCGCTTCCTTTCCGGGCGGCTGCTGCCGCAAGCTCGCTCTACCCTCCCGAGTTAAGATCCGGGAGACGCTTCGCGGGTCGCGGGTCGCGGGCACAGGGTCCGTGGAGCGGGGACCGCGAGGCCGAGGCGAACCGCCAGCAGTGGGCGGCCCCGCGAGCTAGCGTCCCCAGAGCGGTCCTCTATCCGGCCGGCGCCCCATGCGCGCTCCTTCCGCAGTCGCTGCCGCTCCCCGGGTCTGAGACGCCGACTTCGTCGCCTCCCTGCGCCGGTCGCCGAGGCCAGAACAAGCCGGCTGTGCGCGGAGGCCAGCTGCCACCGCTGTAAGTTTCTCCCCACTGCTCCGGACCTGTTGCCGGAGCGGCGGGCTTTGCAGGGGCTGCTTGAGCTGCGGGGGTGTGTTCGCGAGGGGTGTGCTCGCATGGGGTGTGCGGGCGCCCAGGAGCCGCGAGCTGCGTGTTGGGGGAAGCCCTTGCTGGTGCAGAGACCTGGGTGCACGCCGCTGCCCTTCCACAGGAAGCAGGAGCCGGGCATCGCCGGAGGGGCCGACAGGGCTCCCTTTGGCAGCGCAGCGCCGGGGCAAGCTGCGGGGGGAACGAGGAACGCAGGCAGTGTAAGATCAGCTTCTTTGCTCCGCCGAAAGCAGCGCTTCCCTGTGGGTGTTTGTCGCGCTGCCTCGCTCCCCGCAGCCTCCAGGGCCGAGCGCTCTGGGTTTCGTGGCCCACGTTGCACCCTAGCCGGCTCGAGGGAGGGTTGGGGCTACGCTCACACCCCACGGACGGGCACGTTCATGCGGTGAAATGTCTGTAAGTAGTGAATGAAACATGGTTCTGAAAAACTAGTTTCTTCTCATGCAAGTATTTGGCCTGTAGTGTAACACTATTAATTTCAAAGGATAGTGATTGGTGGGCGGTGTGGAGGTGAAACATTGAACTTGTTCGACATGTAATTTGCTGTTGCCCTCGCAGGCATGGCCAGCATGTTGCAAGTGGACTGTATGGGAAAATGCTTTTCTTGTTAAGATCCTTATAATATTGTTCCATTGTCGTAAATAATGTAAATGCCATAGAAAATTTGTCGAGTTTCTTTTTCGAATTGAGATCAGAGTGAATATTGAAGGGACGCGATGGGATGCTTAAGTATTGGAGGCAGAGGGCGTGTGTAAGGAGCATTAAGTGAACTGAAGTTACTGTAACTAGGCACACTTTTGATGTTGACGATAATAGCCTTTTCCAGGGTCTTCTTTGTAGTCACACGTTAAGTATACGTGTGCATTTTCTCAGCCACTTACTTGGCATGCAAATATTATTTCTCTGGGGGCTTAAAAAATGCCAGAGGATGATTCATTTTTTTAGTGACTGCGTAAATGGTCTCTGCTGATGTTTTGATGTTTGCACGATTTGAAAGCAAGTCGTTTTCCATGGGTCTCTAAGTTTACCTTTTATTTTAATCAAACATCACTGCAAGAATGTTAGATTTCAATTGTGGCACGGTTTCTGTCTGGATGGTATCCAAGATGACAGGCTAGGTCCTTCCTTCTGGCTTTATGTGCCAATCTGGAAAATGCAGAGAGATGCAGATAGTTCCTATTCCTATTCCTAAAGTCTTCTAAACAAACATTTTCTTAAGGGTAGGTCTGGTTGTGAATGCTGCTTTCTTCTGCCCCAAGTCAAATGTGTCCTGGGCGGCAGGGTGATGCTAGCTCAATGCGCAAGCACTTTGGTACTTGCGCACCTGGTTGCAGCAGAGCCCCATTCTTCCAACAGAGCTACATTTACTATTAGCCTAACAGGATGCAGCTTTTGAGGTTGCTTGGAAACACCAAACTTGCATAGCTACTCATTTCAAGGTTTTGTTAAGTTTCTGTGTTGGGCATTGGAGTATTTATACAGTCTTTTGAGGTTTAGCTTTTAAACCTTTCTCAAAGAACATACTACTGGATGCATTAATGAAAATGACAGCTACAGTGATGGAACATGAGGGATGCTAATACACGTCTTAACTCTTTGGAAGCCTGGTACATTCACTTCGGTTTGTACAGGTCATTCACTGGAATATTGATCATGGATTGAAATGAACTTGGCAGTGGAGGCTTAGTTTGAGATGGGGACCATGTTTGATTCCTAACCATTTTTCATATCCCAAGTCACTGTGGAGAGACTCAAGCATACCGGGGTGCTTTGTAAAGCTTTCCAAATGCCAGAGCTGGAGGACTTTCTTGTTTGCCTTCTTGCAGTAAGCTGTGTTTACTCATAATGAGAAGTTACATTCTAAAAATTAAAGTAAACAAGCTGTATCACCTAATGTTATGTGGCAGTGTGTCAGAGCCATGTAAAGCACTCACCTTTGTTATTTTCTGTGTCTGCCAAGGCTGATCAAGAGAAGTGCAGTTTGGTATCTTAGCGCAAGAATTTGTGGTTAATCACTCAGTTGTGTTTATTAACATGTCTAGAATATAAATCAAATAATACATATCCGGATGCTAAAGGAAACACTGAGGCCATCAGTTTCAGCTCCGTTATGAGGACTGGCTGTTCTGGGATTGGAACAGATACTGTATCCATGTAGTTTCCACTTCTGGGATAAACAACTTACTTGACAGGCTGGCTTTTGAGGGCTTTATTCCTTTGGAGTAACAGAGGGGTAGTGTAAAAAGGACCTGAGGTTCAGTTTTTGAAGATAAACGATAGGGAAAGGTAAGGGTGACATTTCCTGTATTTTTACCTTGTAGTTTCTTTACCGAAGAAAATAAAAAAATAGCACTAGATTTTGGTATAATTTCATTTTATTTATTGAAGAAAGCATTTTAGTCAGAAAATTCTGGGGTGGCCCTAATTTAACAAATGTAGTAGGCCAAGTATATTATGCATACACGTGTATATATACATATGTGTGTATGCGTATATATTTTTTAACTTTAGTAAAGCAGTGTTTGAGCTTTGAACTCCTCATACGCAGGTACCAGCATTTGCAGATATACGAGAACAGTCCAGGCAGTGGACCATTTAAGCAAAAGAGAGGGGTGGATAGCTCCTTTGTTCTTGCAACTGGTTTTCGAAGAATTGAAATAAAGCAGGAAGAACAGAGAAACGGCATCCATTAGTATGCTACTCAAAACATTCTTGCTTTTTTTTGTGTGCCCACAGCCTCGTTTTAGAAGCTGTCCAGAGCAAGAAAGAGTGGTGGTGATTGGGCCACCATCCATCCTGTGGTTATCACTAAAGCCTGCTGACCAATATATGGTAATGTTTACGTTCTAGAACTCCATAGTGGTAAAGCTGTGGAGTTAGAAATGATCTATAACATTTACAGAAAGGTCTGATTGTTGGAAGAGTAGCCTCAGCCTATGATTTTAATCTGACATTTCCCATTTACTGAACACCCAGGGAGACGGACTCTTACCAAAGGAATTCTTAATGGAATTAATTAGTAGGTGTTTGTTTGACACACAGCTTTATGTTGCACAGGGCGTGAAAGCAGGTGCCCATCCTGGCATTATGAGAGTAGGAGGCCTGGCCTTTTAGGTGACCCGCAGTGAATCAGCTGGCCTAGGACAGGGAGGTGTGAGAATGAGACCTTGTCCCTCTTGTCTTTTGCTGACTTATGTTCTCAAGGACTTCAGTATCCTGAAAGCTGGCGATCAGGTTTTCCAAGATGAACCTGCTTTGAGCAGGGATTTTTTTTTTTTTTTAAACAGTGTATAATTCAAATAGCTCACCAGTGTCAAAATGAATGCCTTTCCTTATAGGTAATTGTCTCTGGCTTTGTACTGGAACGGCCATATACTCTTCAAAGCAGCAGGCCGCAGAGCTTCACAGCAAAGCGTCCTGTTTGCTTTGTACAAAATGATTGTTGCTTTTGTTCTTCTGTCCTGAACCTCAGGAGCATCAAGTTGAATGCTTTTGTTTGGTTTTGTTTTTTAGGAGTGGAAACAAAATGTCAGTCAGTGTGCATGAGAACCGCAAGTCCAGGGCCAGCACTGGCTCCATCAACATCTACCTGTTTCACAAGTCCTCCTATGCTGACAGTGTTCTCACGCACTTGAACCTTCTGCGCCAACAGCGCCTCTTCACCGATGTCCTTCTCCATGCCGGAAACCGGACCTTCCCCTGCCACCGGGCCGTGCTGGCTGCGTGCAGCCGCTATTTTGAAGCCATGTTCAGTGGTGGCCTGAAGGAGAGCCAGGACAACGAAGTCAACTTCGACAACTCCATCCATCCAGAAGTCTTGGAGCTGCTGCTTGACTACGCGTACTCCTCCCGGGTCATCATCAATGAAGAAAACGCAGAATCGCTCCTAGAAGCCGGTGACATGCTGGAGTTTCAAGACATACGGGATGCGTGCGCGGAGTTCCTGGAGAAGAACCTCCATCCCACCAACTGCCTGGGGATGCTGCTGCTGTCTGACGCCCACCAGTGCACCAAGCTGTACGAACTCGCCTGGAGGATGTGTCTCAGCAACTTCCAAACCATCAGAAAAAACGAAGATTTCCTCCAGCTGCCCCAGGACATGGTGGTGCAGCTCTTGTCCAGCGAAGAGCTGGAGACCGAAGATGAAAGGCTTGTGTATGAGTCTGCAATTAACTGGATCAGCTATGACCTGAAGAAGCGCTACTGCTACCTCCCGGAACTGCTGCAGACAGTGAGGCTGGCTCTCCTGCCTGCCATCTATCTCATGGAGAATGTAGCCATGGAGGAACTCATCACCAAGCAGAGAAAGAGCAAGGAGATTGTGGAAGAGGCCATCAGGTGCAAATTGAAAATCCTGCAGAATGACGGGGTGGTGACCAGCCTGTGCGCCCGCCCTCGGAAAACCGGCCATGCCCTCTTCCTGCTGGGTGGACAGACTTTCATGTGTGACAAACTGTACCTGGTAGACCAGAAGGCCAAAGAAATCATCCCCAAGGCCGACATCCCCAGCCCAAGAAAAGAGTTTAGTGCATGTGCAATTGGCTGCAAAGTATACATTACTGGAGGGCGGGGATCAGAAAATGGCGTCTCAAAAGATGTCTGGGTTTATGATACCCTGCATGAGGAGTGGTCCAAAGCTGCCCCCATGCTGGTGGCCAGGTTTGGCCACGGCTCTGCTGAACTTAAGCACTGCCTGTATGTGGTTGGGGGGCACACGGCCGCAACTGGCTGCCTCCCAGCCTCCCCCTCAGTCTCTCTAAAGCAAGTAGAACAGTATGACCCCACAACCAACAAATGGACCATGGTGGCCCCACTCCGAGAAGGCGTTAGCAATGCCGCGGTAGTGAGTGCCAAACTCAAGTTGTTTGCTTTTGGAGGTACCAGCGTCAGTCATGACAAGCTCCCCAAGGTTCAGTGTTATGATCAGTGTGAAAACAGGTGGACGGTACCAGCCACCTGCCCCCAGCCCTGGCGTTACACAGCAGCAGCCGTGCTGGGTAACCAGATTTTTATTATGGGGGGAGATACAGAGTTCTCCGCCTGCTCTGCTTACAAATTCAACAGTGAGACTTACCAGTGGACCAAGGTAGGAGACGTGACAGCAAAGCGCATGAGCTGCCATGCTGTGGCCTCTGGAAACAAGCTCTACGTGGTTGGAGGCTACTTTGGCATTCAACGATGCAAAACATTGGACTGCTATGACCCAACCTTAGATGTGTGGAACAGCATAACCACGGTCCCATACTCGCTGATTCCTACTGCATTTGTCAGCACCTGGAAACATCTGCCATCTTAAGTGCAGTGCATCTTAAATAGTATGAGGTAAGTCCGCTTAGCTGAGGTCGAAGTGTGCATATAATTTGCTTGTGTGGAGTTCAGTATGGGGAGTGAGGCATATCCCCGTAGCCTTTACTACAGAAGCACTCCAAAAACTGTAAAAATAAAAGACGTTGTACCCCAGAACTGAAGTGCTTGTATTAACCAAACTGTAACCCCTCTTTCACCGTAACATAAGCCAGTGGTTCTCCGCCCCCATGGCCCTCAGAATCTTTCAAAGACAACCCATTCCAGAGAATTGGTTTCACTTGGTCTGAGGTGGCCACCTCCCCCCCCCAAAAAAAAAACCTGTTGCTGTCGATTCTAACTCATACTGATCCCACAGGACAGAGTAGAACTGTCCCACAGAGTTTCCAAGGAGCGCCTGGCGGATTCAAACTGCCAGCCCTTTGGTTAGCAGTCAAGCACTTAACCACTACACAACCAGGGTTATTGGGGTGGAGCCCAGGCATCGGTATTTTTAGAAAGTTTTTCAGGTGATTCTAACGAACCCTGAGCAGTGTTAATTCAGCCATCACTGTGTGCCTGGAACTGTGCCATGGGTCATCTCATTTGATCCTCACAACAACCTTGTAAGAGATTATCACAAGCCCCATTTCATAGATGGAGAACCTGATGCACACAGAGACTAGGTAGATGGCCCGAGGTCATAGAGCTTAGTGGCAGAGACAGTAAGATTTGAACCCAAGCAGTCTGGCTCCAGAAGGTAAGCATTTGATCATCATGCCAAACTGCCACTTAAATAAACTTGGGCTTCATATTAGTGTCATCTCAAGAAGCACTTTGTTAATATTCAAATTTAACCTCATCAGTCTCTTTTGGAATGAAAACAAACAAACCGGTTGCCATTGAGTTGACTGTGACTCATGGTAACCCTATGTGTTCTAGAGTAGAGCTGTGCTCCATAGGGTTTTCAAGGCTGTGAGCTTTTGGAAGTAGATTCTCAGGCCTTTCTCCCAAGTCCAGCTGCCAGCCTTTTGGTTGGTAGCCCAGCACTTCAGCATTTGCGCCCTCAGGGAGTCCATTTTGGGATGAAGAAGGTTTTAAACAATTGAATGCTTAAATTCATTCCTAGCTTACCTTCTCAAAACTCATTTAGTAGCTTTTTAAAATTTTTTTTTCCTTAAAAAATAGCCCTCTTTAGGACAGTTGTTAACTTTAGAGTAGAATCTAGGCCTGAACTTATAAAAGGTTGCACCTGCCTTGTATAAATGTGTCTGATGGGAGGATACACCACAGCCACCTCAACCACCCTAACTACAGCCTTTCAGAGTTAATCAGTCTGGCTGACCCTATTGTGAGGGCTAACAAAAGTTGTGTTTCTGTGTCATCTATCTGAGTACATAATGGTTGTCTTACGTACTTAAGAGTATATAATACTCTTGGCTCAAATAATGAATAGGCCTGCGCAGTTCACTGTTCTTCACCAGGCACACTGCTTGATGACTGCCCAGCTGGCGTTAGCATCTTAGGATTTGCCCCGGGAATCACGTAAACATGGGTGAGTGTGGCACAGAACACACAGACTTGTTGATTTGTTTTGGTGATTCACGGTCTTAACGACTAATAATGAGGAAAAAATAAAAAACTTTCCGCTTTGGAGGAACCACAATGAAAACTAACTCAGTACTTGGAAACTTGGGGCTCTGTTTCCCCCAGCATGCCTCACACCTTTGAAGGATACTTGAAAGAGGAAATCTCAGGGTAGTTAGGCTAGCCAGAAGGGGGGTTCATCTCATTTGTCTTTTCTTTCCCCACCTCTTACAGCTCATTTTAAAACACCGTTAAAATTGGCCTTGTTTACAATTTAATCTTCCTCTGTTTTTCATGCCTTCAGTTATCTCCTCCAGCCTGTTACAGTTAGCAAATGTTTTCTTGGACTGAACTCCTCTTCAAAGGAGAAGGAACAGTCAGAAATGTCCTCTGGGGAGCGACCGGGCTAACAGTGACACACCCAACTGGTTTTTGCAGTCTTGCTGGCATCTCTGTAATCCTGAATAAACAAATGCTTGGGAAGTGGTCATTTCATTTGTGATATGAATGCATGATTCACCTCCAGAGCAGGTTTAAAGAACCTCCTAGGCAAAAGCATCGATTAACAGCAGATCAAGTTGGGTGTTAGGCCAGAACTGACTGTATGTGCACAGCGGAGCCATAAAAACTGCCATTAATGGTGGCAAGTATGTCGGAATGATAACTGGTAGACCGGCTGGCATCCTTGGAGCAAGGTAAGGAAATTGAGACAGAAAGGAGACAGACCCACATGTGCATTCCAGTTCTAAGCTGTTGACTCTGGACCTTTTTGTACTTCAGACTGCTCCGCTGTCAAATGAGTGGTGTGAACTCTGTTTCCCCTAAGATCTGTCCCAATTCAGACTTGGTAGAATTGGTAAAGGGGGGAAAAAACAGTGAAAATACCTAGCTCAGTGCCTGGCATATATTAAATATTCAACACTCTTAGTTTTCTTCCTCCTTTCAGTTTAGACCTTCACTTGCCCTGAGACAGAGCAGTGGAATCAGCGTGGTAGGAAAATGAGGTTTCTTTGACTAGGATATACTTGTTCCCTCACTATGTCATTTTTGGTACCTCTTTTTCCCCCCAGAGCGAGTGTGTTAGCAAACATTTGAGTTTATCCCATCCTGGGTATTTGAACCTAATCACACACTTCCGGTCCTTGGGATACAGACCAAATAAAGTGTTAGGTTCTATGTGAAACAACTAGGTGCTGCCAGCGAGAGAGGTGAGCACATAAAAACTACATTTCACAGGGCCAGGTTTGTTGCATTTAAAGGGCGACGAAGTGCCTGATCAAAGCCACTTTTTCTGTGTCTGCCAGAGAAGATGTTGGTTTAAATTTCTGAAGTTTACTACATATAAAAAAGCATTAAAACATTTAAGCTGGATGAAATGACTTAAAAGAGGTGGGGAGAGTAGGTGCCAGTGCTAAGCTGCAGAAACCTCCCGGGGACAAACCCCTTTGCTCTCCAAATGTATATGTTAACTGAATTAATAGTGTTAACCCGGAGCTTTCCTAGGTCTGAAAGCTCATTCACCAAGGAGATTTTAACTGTTCCCGCTGCTTTATCAGTGGGTGGGAGGAACAAAAAGGAGATTAATTTCAATTATCCTCCATTTTCATGGTTACATGTGGCCCCAACTTGCCAGCACTTGGGTTTTCATTTGGTTTGTTTCTTCCCTTTTAGATTTTTCTTCTTCGGTTTGAATATGCAACAGCTTGAAATTGTGTATTATTACACGATACATTCTTTTGGTATAATCTTGGTGTATACATTACCGGGAGGTGGGGGTGGGAAGGATGACACTGTAGTCTAAGGAATGCCACGGAAGCTGGAATCACTGTTACGAAACAGCCACAAGAAGGTAACGAAATGAATCAGACTTGTGAACACACAAAAGCCAGAAGAATTCAGTGCGAGTAACGAATCCTCCCTCCTGAATTCCCTTCAACATAGGGTTGGGGCCCTGGTGGTGCAGTGGTTAAGAGCTCGACTCCCAGTCAGAAGGTCAGCAGTTTGAGTGCTCCAGCCACTCCTCAGAAACCCTGGGGGCAGTTCTACTCTGTCCTGTAGGGTCAGTGTGAGTGGGAATCGACTTGAAGGCAATGGGTTTTTTTTTTTTTTTTTTTAATATACTTAGGGTTATAGCAGTAGGGGTGCAGATTCTTACACTAAGGCTGGAAATGTGTTTCATGAACAGAAAGGTAAGTGTTTCAAAAGACAAAAGCCCTCTGTGAAATTTCCTTCTATCAAATCAGAAGGAGAGACATGGGAAAGGTGGGTAGTGTTTGAGGAAACTCTGGTTCCCGTGACTGTGCAGGCTTTGTGGCTCTGGTACTGTAGTTATATCCACGCTCCATGTCAGTAGAGACTGTAGATGACAACCCTGGCATGCCAGAGCCATTGTCTCCGAAGTGTGGACTGATGAACTTTGAGGATGAACATCAGCCTTGGGTTGTTGATGACTGGTATGTTGTCATGGAAAGAAAGCGAGACTGATTTCTGCCACAGAGGATAGCAGAGATGCATTTAAATAGGGGGATTATATATGACCTTCTATATGATGAATTTATATGATGAATTGGAGCCCTTTATGGTAAATGGGTCGAGGAGGGTTTGCACAGAAATCTCCCTCTTTTGACCCCCTTATTGATGGCCTCTATAGGGTTGCTATGAGTCAGAATCCATTCAGTGGCAATGGGTTGGGTTTTTAGTGATGGCCTTGGAGTCCTGGTGGTGAAATTGTTAAGAGCTCAGGCCACTAATAAAAAAGTCAGCAGTTTGAATCCACCAGCCGATCCTTGGAAACCCTATGGGGCAGCTCTACTTTGTCCTATAGGGTTGCTATGAGTCGGAATTGACTTGACAGCACACAACAACAGTGGTGGCCTTACAGTGGCTTTGGTTAACCGTGGAGAGGAATTAGTCCTTGTGAATATTGGGCACAGATGATAGTAACTCATAATAGCACGTAAACATATGGGCTTGCATTTGAGCACTTGAGTGTTTAGAAGAGAAGTGGGAGTCCTTCTTCGGCCATCATTGTTCTTGTATAGGCCAGTCACGTGCACACATACATGCACGTGTGTGTACATTTAAGGACATGTACTATTGCTCAGCTCTGTCCTGAGCTTAATTTTTTTTTTTTTTAAATAATTTTGGGGCTGCTAACAAAAATCTTAAAACTATGGTATTATACAAATCCTTCATGCTTTATTTATTTTTTTTTTTACTTCTATTTTAGCTCACTATCACTTGGTAAGACAATATGAGATTTCTACTTTGGAGAAGCCAAATTTAACAAAAAGAAAGAAAAGAAAAAGGAGAAGAAGTTGCGACGAGATGAATAAAATCCGCTGCACCTTGTAAATGCTCTAACTGGATATGAAGGAAGAGGGGCGGGGGAGGGGTGGGATGTTCAGTGCAAGTCGCACATGGTTTAAATATGAATGAACAAACCTGTGATCTAGTGCTTGTCTTGTAATTGTGGATTAATGTCAGCGTTAATCAGCCCCTCAAAGAGAGAGAAAAGCCAGATCTTTTCCCTTGCTGTACCATATTCAGCATTTGATTTCCATGGGTTCCACCATTTATGTGTAAAATTTGAAATGGTTGTCACCTCTCTCAGCGGAGTGAGCTTGAAGCCTCTCCACCAGCTGCCGCTGGAGGCTGGTCAGATTCAAAGCCCAACTGTGGAGTGAGGAGAGAAGCTGGCTGGAGAATGAGGACCGCATGGACTCCACCTTCATCTATAAGGGGTTGTGCTCCCCAGGAAGGTTCCTGAACAATGGGGGGATTGTTGGTAGATGTTCTTTATTATTTATAAGTGACTTTAAACTTTATCTTGGCTGGTAGGAAACTTGTTATAAATTTAGCTATTTATTGTTTGATGCCTGCATGCTGAAACAATGCTATAGTTGTCTTCACGTGTGTGGACATGTGTGAATGGTTGTATGTTTTGCACATTTTGTGGCGGTCGGGGTGTGCTTAGCTGCACAGAAATGAAAAGTTTTCATGTTACAATTTAGAGTATAACTGGAGGGTGGGCTCGGGGTGGGTGGGTTTTTTTTTTAAATGTTAAGACAGGAAAGGGTTAGACAAATTTGAATTGCATCCTAAAGGCAGAGGAACTGTGATTAGTTTTCTTAGACTTACCAACTTTGAATGGGGTGTCATGGGGTCTGCTTATGCTGATGGCTGGCGGGGTGAGAGGAGACTTCCTTCTGCCCATCTCCCTCCTGTCTGGTTCACCTCATTCGGTCTCAGCTACTGAAATTTGGAAAGGACCAAACTGCTTTACCGTTTTTGTTTGTTTTTGTAGCAATATCCTGAAATCCTGGAAATTTTTATCAAGTAGCTCTGTATATAGGGCACAGGCAGGGGCACTGTCCAAAGTTTATTTATTTATTTATTACAGTATGAGAATGCTTCGCCATAACCACTGTTAAAGGGGAAAAACTGAAATATCACAGATGCAAATTAATTCATTGACCAGATTTGCTTGGCCTGGACTCACTATTCTGTATTCTTACCATACCATTCAGCGAGTGTTAGAAGCTTACCAAGACGATATTCACATTGGTACAATGTCTACATAGTGCTCTCCTTTAGGTAAGTCTCAAAGAACACTTTGGTGCATGTAAGTGGCACATTTGGCCACAAGACACCAAAGAATTGTAGGCAGTTGCCCCCACTGAGAGGTTTTCCGATCTAGTTGGGAGTTAGTTGTGAATATGTTCTTTGCTAGTTTGAGTGCTTGTTTACTAAACACGTGCCGTGATAGGTATTAGTGCTAGACTCAAAAAGTGCTTCCCCAAAGGTGTCTGGGGAAGACCAAAGTTTGCAACTCGCACTGCTTTTGTCGATGTTTCTCACATTACTGTATTTTTAGAAAATAGGCTTTAAGGCTGATAACCTTTTATATCGTGAGTGTGTTTGCATTGTCTAATGACAGATAAATCCTTAACATTTCTTTCCACCTGAATACTTTAGACTAATTGTACATGAATAACACTCTCTGTCCATGCCATGAATAAGTGGGTTATACTTGGACCAAAATAAATGAGCCGTTGGAATAAAAGAATCCCAATACTTTCCAACAGTCAGTCTCTCATTCCTGGATATGTTCTAAGCAATGCAAATATCTCATTGTCCTGGTGGCATAGTCAGTGTCTTTATATTGTAGCAGTTACAGCTCTGTAGTTTATGATGCAAATCAGCAGAGATGTGTGTGTCACTGCATGGCTTCTGAAAGCAGGATGAATTTTCTGCAGCTGGTTCAGAGTTGTGGTCTGTCCTTGAATGGTCTATTAATTACTGTGTGTGAGCCAGAGGGAGCCGCGCTAAGGGTGGGCCCCCAGCCCGCAGGGAACTTTCTGGACTCTGGCTCTTTGAATTGATGTAGGCATTTGGGCTCACTACTTGACCATTCTCACCCTGTGAAACGTCCCACACTTTGAAGCAAATACAATTCACAGCACAGTGCACACAAAAACCTTGGCATAAGACAGAGAAGGTTCTTCTCATTTTGTGGGCTGGTTGCTGTAGAAACGGATAACAAAGGGCAGCCTTCCACTTCTGGTATAATTGTGTAGCCCCTTTTCTCTGGGCTTGACACCTGTCTGAATAAGAGTGATTAGAGCTGAATTAATATCCCTTCCTTGGCTATTGAATATGTGGTCCATGTACAAAACTGTGTAAGTGGAAGAAGTAAAATGTTCGTGTTCATATGTACTTGCTTGCTACGACTACGCTTTTGAAGTTTTGTAAAACTTTTTTTTTTCACAATGTGAAACTGAAGGTCAATAAATTATTAGAGATTTTCTCTTCATTGTGTGTGGTTCTTCATTTGAATACGACAATTTTAGGCATCGAGAACAGTCTTTCTATTTAATTGAAGGATATTTCAAATATTGTCTGAATGCGTTTTCACCATTTAGCTACATACACTGATTAATTTTACAAGTTAAATAATCAAATTTTTTCGACCTTTTAGGATATTTTTTTAAGCAAGGGAAAATACCTCATTTATGGGTTATTCATAGAATTTCATGGAGGCTCCAGTTTCTTAAAATTCCTCATAATTATCTTTCAATGAAGAATTCATAAACTATAAAAGCCACATAGCATGTGGTCCTCAGACAACATATGTTATATTAGAAGGAATTTAATTTTCGTATTACTAATGTGGCTTATGTTTTGACAAAAGGTGTTAGAATTGGGGCTGGAATTCAGTCTTTTTTCATCTGCTGACTTGAAAAATCATTTAAAGTCAGAATATATGCATATTATTTCCATGTTATGGCATGGGAAACCACGAGTTTAACCCCTCAGGTACACTTAGCTTCTTCCAATTTGTACGCTGACTTAAGCGGGCTCAGTATGAGGCCAAATGAAACCTCCCGAACCCACCTTGTGATTGCCTCGTGTCTTGATGAGATGCGCCTTCATCACTTGCGAAGGACCCCTCATTGTTTTAGCGTGCAGTGCAATGTTGGGCATAATCTTTTTTTTGGATAGCAAATGAATACTACCTAATTGGAACTCTAGGAGAGCTCACAAATAGCAGAATGCAATTATGGCCTTTGGACTTTGACCAAGATGCCAGAGCAGATGCCTCAGTTTTTACAGAAGGATCATTCCATTCCATGCTGGGCGAGGCTGGTCTGGAGCCAAGCCTTTCAGAACAAGTGTCTGAGTCCTCAGATTGCCAGTGCACAATGTTGATGACCCATAGAAATCTTGTTGACAACACCACATGTATGATAGGGTGGAAAGGAAAGTTAGCAGTTAGGAGCCAACAGAGGGCTTGAATGCTTAGAAACTAAGTTTTGATGTTAATCCTCAGAAGGGTTGAGAATATTTTATATAGAGATGATTGTGAACAGGTCTCATCCTTACCATCTAAGGATATATAGACAGATTAGCATAAAGGAAAACCCAAACCCATTGCCATCGAGGTGATTTTAACTCATAGCGACACTATAGGACAGAGTAGAAGTGCCCCATAGGGTTTCCAAGGCTGTAATCTTTACAGAAGCAGACCACCACATCTTTCTCCCTCAGAGCGACTGGTAGGTTTGAACTGCTTACCTTCTGGTTAGCAGCTGAGCACTTAACCAGTACACCACCACAGTTCCTTAGCATAAAGAAGATATTTTAAATTCTGAATTTTCATTGAGAGAATAGTAGGATCATCCAAAATGGTGGTTGCCTTCAGCTGCATGTAATAGAAATCTGACCACAGTGGCTTCATTGAGGAAATGTCTGGAGACCAGCAGCCCAGGACTGGCACAGCACCCTACAAGGCCATCAGTGGTCCAGGGCTCTTCTGACTTCCTAGCTTTGCCATCCTGGGAATGGGCCTCTGTTCCTCATGCTTGCAAGATGGCAGCCGTATCTCCAGGCATCACATCTACTTTCCAGAGAGCAAGGATGAAGACAGGCAAAAGGGAAAAGGCATATGCCAGACCAAATGCTCCATTTTTCACAGGACAGTAATAAAAAAAAAAAAAATTGGGGAGATTAATTCTCATTGACCAGACCTAGGTCATAAAAAACAAAAAATAAGGGAGACTGGGGAGGGGAAGTGCTTTAACTGGGCACATTGTTGCCCCAAGCAATAATGTGATTTTTTTTTTTTTTCCTGAGAAGGAAAGGGTCCCCACCCAAAAAAGGGAGACTAGATGTTAAATAGGCAACTACACAGTGTCTGCTATATCGGATAATCAAGGAGTCATTTTAAATAGTAGTCCCAGCTATTGGGTGATTCCCGTAGGCTGGGGATTATGCTAAGGATGTGGTTTAAAATCATTTCATTTAATCCTCACAACAATTTAGTCACATATAGAAAGATTTCTTAACATTTCTGGTACTTAGTTCCTCCACCAGCAAAATGGGAATGATTGATATGTTCTGTCAAATACAAGGAGTCCCTGGGTGGTGCAGATGGGTAAAGCGTTTGGCTGCTAACTGAAAGGTTGGAAGTTTGAGCCCACCCAGAGGTACCACGGAAGAAAGGCCTGGTGGTATACGCCTGACGAAACAAGCCAATGAAACCCCACACGTGGGGTCTCCGTGAGCTGAAGTCAAAGTCAGCTCAACAGCAACTGGTAGGTTATCAAATAGAAAGATTTAATAAGGTAATACATTTAAGAGGAAGCACTCAACTCAGTGCCTGGCATATAGTACCCACTGCATATAGGAGCCCTGGGTGGTGGTAAGCGCTCTCGGCTCGTAACCAAGAGGTTAGCAGTTTGAACCCACCAGCCACTCCGAGGGATAGAGATGCGGCAGTCTGCTTCCATAAAGGTTACAGCCTTGGAAATCCTCTGGGGCACTTCTACTCTCCGATAGGGTCGCTGTGAGTCGCAATGGACTTGATGGCAACAGGTTTGGCTTTTTTGGTTTTAATCTTTGTGGAAACAGGCTCAGAGAGTCTTTACGGACTCAGAGAGCACTCTGAGCTGCTCGTTTTGGTTCAGGACTGTGGAGGAAGGTGAGTCACAGGCTAAGCCCACCTGAAAGACTAGGCTGCCTGGATCCTTGTGTCCTGCAGGACTTGACTTTAGGAGATGGCCTGAGAGGGCGTGCGGTGGGTGAGCCCCACCCCTGGAAACGAGAACTGAAGAAGCAAATGGAAGGGTCTTTGAGAAGGAGTTTCTGAAGATTACGGAGAATTTTTTAAAAAATGGGGGCCCTGGGTGTTGGCTACACTTGATGACTATTCGTTAAGCTGCACCCCTCTGCTTTGTGTTCCTTTCTGTATGTAAAGTGCCTATTGACAAATGGTCGTTCAAAAAAATAATCAAATATCTCAATATAAATGTTTATAAAAAATAAAGTGGGGATCAAATTGTAGGTTTTGGTAAGCCATATTTTCAAAAGAATGCTGTCTTCATCCTCAATGTCTGAGTAAAATGAAATGTACAGAATACATACAGCTGGAGAAAAACGGATTTTTGAGTTCATGACGTTGAGATTAGGGTGTCTGGTTTGCCAAAAGGAGGGCAGTTGCTTTGTATAAGAATATTCCGAATAAAGTGAGAACACATTAATAAGTTTTATAGCCATTTTCACTGTGCACATGCAAGTATGAATAAATGCAAAAACTTCGCAGTTAATTCCTGGTCTTGCCTGTCACAAATCTTAAGTGCTTTCCCTGTCTGACACATACTCAGACAAGCCATCTGTCCTGCATTTGAGTTTAATCATAGACAATGAATTTTAAAGCTCTGTTATTTGTCAGGCATTAGACAACTAGGTACAAGACCTAACTTTCAGAGGGGGAAAAATGTACATGAGGCATGACTATGAATTAAAAGCAATTTGACTAAGTAAATTATGAATCTACTAACTATTATAATCTCACCCAGCTCTGCTTACAGCTCTACTTGCTTTGTGCGTCCTGGGGAAACCAAATGAGACAAAGTTTCTGTCTTTCTCTGTCTGGTCCTGTTTCCTTGGCAACCATAATCTTTATCTCCACAAAGATGGGGGACTGTGGCAGAGGGGAAGGCAGTTGGAATTTCAGCAAAGTCTCTCACTAATCCTTTTCTTGTGTTATCAGATGATTTGTTTTGTTACAGAAAGTCATTTTACACCACTTTTTAGATGGTGCTGGGAGTGTTTATTGGATAACCTAGGAAAGTTGAGAAGTTTTTTTTTTTTTTCCTCCCCAAAGATACGCTAACACTGTAACCACAATGAAAACAAAATCAGTCTCTTGGTGGACACAAACTAGGCACCTGCAAAGTGAGAACTAAAATGTCTCTGTTCTGAGGTTTTAAATAATATATAACCCATTGCTGTCAAGTTGATTCAGACTCATGGCGACCCCACATGTGTCAGAGCAGAACTGCACTCCATAGGGTTTTCAGTGGTGGTAATCTTATGAAAGGAGCCCTGGTGGTGCCGTGATTAAGTATTCAGCTGCTAACTGAAAGCTGAGCCGTTGGAACCCACCAGCCGCTCTGCAGGAGGAAGATGCGGCAGTCTGCTTCCGTAAAGATTACAGCCTTGGAAACCCTATGGGGCAGCTCTCTTCTGTCCTATAGGGTCACTATGAGTCAGAATCGACTCGATGGCAACAAGTTAATCTTAATGAAGTAGGTTGCCAGGCCTTTCTTCTGCAGAGCTGCTGAGTGGATTCAAACTGCCATCCTTTTGGTTAGTAACCAAGCACAAACCATTTGCACCACCCAGGGACCTATGACTAATGTATAAAAAAATGTGTAAGCAAGCTCTAAATTGCAAACACACCTGCCCCACTCATCCACCCACATACATTCTGGTAGAGGCATTGTTGCCAGGAGAACCATTTTGAGGGAATGAATCTTGGAATACTAAAATAATTTGTACTCTCAGAAAAGACCCGCAGGGGAATATGTCCAGGGCATTGTCATTCCCTTTGTGTTGTTGTTGTTAGTTGCCACTGAGTCAGCTCCAACTCCTGGTGACCTATGTGTAATATCACAGAGCGAAACGTTGCCCAGTCCTGCACCATGTTCATGATCTTTGGCATATTTGAGCCCCTTGTTGCGGCTATTGTGTCATTTCGTCTCACTCAGGGCCCTGTACCTTACCTTTACTTTATCCCTTGGTGAATAATATATCTCCCTGAAAGTCCTCCTGTATGAGATTGAGGGGTCAACCAGTGCCCATTATCAAAATAGAAATACCTGAGGTACATTTTGGGGCCTATTAGTCATTCACACATTCACGTCAATCAAGGCAATCTGAAAAGGTGGGGGTGGGGAATCTTGACCAGCTGCATGGTGGGCGGGTGGGGGGGTCTCCGGAGTGGGCCTCCAGGGCTGAGGTATGTGTGAGACCATTAGGAGTTAGAGGGCCCACAGAGGTGGTAGTAGCAGGTAGGAGAAGAATGAGAAAGGCCAAATTTTGCTTCAGAATCTTACCCGTGGGCGGACTCCATGTGCTGGAAAGAGAAAAAAACTCTTCCTCTCCTCCTGGGTCTCAGAATCAGGCCGGCACCAGTGTAGGCTCAGAAAATTGGGTCATGTTGGCTAACCGGGAACCCAACCACCAATTATAACCTTGCTGCTGGGAGGATATGTGTCCCACATTCCAAGCAACCAACATACAACGTACTCTGTCAGAACCAACTCACTCGTAAGTTCCTAACAGTCTGTATTCTGGCAAATACCGATAGGTGAATATCTGCACTCACAATGTAAATGCTGATTCATAAATTGACATATCTGCTTTTTTTTCCCCTCTGCAGTATTTAGTGTTTGAAATTTACTTCTTATCATAATTTTTTTCTATGGAATATGTTTTAATTTTCCTCTTCAGGTATTTCTTAGGGGCAGAAAGCTAACAGTACAAATGTCCATATGAGACTAGAAATTCATTTTTTCATTCGTTTATTTCCTGGGGAAAAAATGATTAAAAAAACATTCGGGATGGGCAGTAATCATGGGCGGAAATGTAGAAATGTTCAAGAGAGCTAAACTAAACTGTTTGAGCAGAACAATGGCTCTTTCAAACAGTTCTGCTTGAGCTGATTAAAGATAGCTAGGAGGAAGCAGAGCATTTCGCTTGTACAACAGTGGGTTTGCCTTGCTGGCCTGGGCTAGGGCAGGGCTCCTCAGCAGAGGCATGGCGGGGGGGCGGTGAGGAGGGCACTTGCCTCCAGGGCACAAGTCCAAGGGGGCACCAGACAAGGTGCAGAATGACATTTTGAGGTGCCAAAATATGAAAGGTGCCTGACTGAGGCAGCTGGACCACAGAGGGGAAGGTATTTCTGCTGCCGCATTGCATCTATGGAGGTCTATTCTTGAAATGCAGGGTGGGCGAGGGGTGGGGGAGGGGTGGGGGTGGAGGGGGCAACTTAGAGATTGTGCCTGGGCATTAGTTACCTTCCTATGCCCCCGCTCCTTGGACTTTTTGTGAGGAGGCGCCTCCCAGTCTTGGGACACCTTAGGGTTGGAGAGGTGGTAAGATGGGGTGGGGTGTTGTATTGGTATGGAGGCATGATGAGGGGAGCGGGGAGACACTGTGAGTACCCTTTGCTTCCAGCAAACCAGAGAGAAGGCTGTGAGGAGGATGGGTATAGGGCAGGGGCTACCTGTAAAACCTCCAGAATGGCGCTCTCAGCTGTTCCTGTCCTCTAAGAGTCACTTCCAAAGGCAGAGAACCCTGGGGTCCTGTAGTCTCTAGATTGGCATGGCTGTACTCTGACATTCGACGTTCAGGGAGTTACTCAAGGCTGAGTGATGAGCTCTCATTAGCAGATCCTACCCTGAGGTCCAGGGATGGCCACGATTCTTCCCTTTGCCTCTCTGACAGCACTTGTAGGTGCTATCTCAGTACATGCCTGTCTGTCTGCATTGCACCTGCAGACAGGCTGTGCCTCAAAATCCCAGACAGCCATAAGGCTGCCAGGAATGAGGCATGCAGACCTACTGGTATCAACCATTCTTTTTTTTTTTTTTTTTTAAATAATTTTTATTGTGCTTTAAGTGAAAGTTTACAAGTCAAGGGTATCAACCATTCTATAGGGGCTACGTTCATCTGTGATTGAGCTGGACACACAAGACACTTATACATTGCTGACAAAGGGAAAGCCACAATTATTTTTTTTATAAAAAAGCCATCAGTAAACAATAACAACAGATTCTCAAAACGGAATTGCTTACCTTCCCCAAATTACTCACATCCATTCTTAGGTCGCTGGGCAGGCGCGCCGTGGTCCAGGTCAGCTACTGTCTTCATGTCACTGCTTCCTCTGCTTACCAACATGCTATCTGGGCCTGTGCTACTCAAGGGCCCACACGGCTTCTGTAGTGTTGCCTGGGGTAGGGGATGTTGCATGGGGCCCACTCGAGGCTCTGCCCTATTCGGACAAGTGTTACAGCTCTTTTAGCTCCACTGGGCCTGTCCAGAGGCACCCAGCTCTACCGGTAGACCACCCCCCCAAATGTGCTCGACCCTCTCTCTGTGAGCTGGCAAACCTACTGCAACTGCCGCTCTCCATCTTCAGCGTGACACCTCTCTCTTCTGGGTCTAGGAGATTCTCAGCACAGGGACCCCGAGTCCAAAGGGTGTGGTCCACTCCAGACTGTTCTTGATGGTAGTCAGGTTCTCCAATCCTCTATGGGATTGGCCCCTATATAAGCCCTAGCAGGAGGCAAAACCAACCAATACCCTGGATGGACCACAAGCGGCTCAATTCATTATTTGTGTAGTAAATTGACCAATCCCTTGCAAGACTGGGAAACCCTGGTGGCGTAGTGGTTAAGAGCTATGGCTGCTAACCATAAAGGTTGACAGTTCGAGTCCGTCAGGCACTCCTTAGAAACTCTATGGGGCAGTTCTACTCTGTCCTGTAGGGTCACTATGAGTTGGAGTTGATTTGACAGCAGCAGAATGAGTTGCAAGATTGTGGCCCAGTCAATCATTTTGTGGTAGTTACAAGATCATGGCTAGAAAAGCCATGTGGAAGTGATTCCCTGCCCTGCACCCAGAACCGGAGGAAAGGAGCTGCCCTTGACGTGGGAAGGGGCTGCTGTAACTGCACCTGGAAACTAGCTCTCAGTGGGGAGCAGAGAGAGCAAAAGTCAGAGATAAAGAGAGAAGATCTACCCCTCCCTCCCCTTTCCAGGTTTAGCCTACCCCATGAACACCCTTGCTCACAGGAGGGCTGTAGCTATCAGAGAGTCTATGATGGGCATAGAAATTAGCTTCTGTAAATGGTGGCACTGAACAGAACCTGCAAGAAAGGTTAAGTAAGAGAGGCAGAGTACTAGTAGCAGCTCATACCCGACACAGGAGCCCCACTGCCAAACCGGAAAAATGAGTGTTTAGAAAGTGTTCTCTATCCTTCCCCTTCTCCTTCACAGTGGTCAGGCCTGCACTGCAGTCTAAAAGCTCTCCCTGCCTTCCTTGGCTCTTTTCCCAGGTGTTTCTTCTTATAAATCTTTTGCACTTCTAATCCTATCTTTGTGTCTGCTGCTTGGCAGACTCAGACTAACAGGAGGGTTACAACTGAAGACTAGGATTGCAACCACTGACTACCTATCATCTCATCCTCATTGCTCTATGGTTTCGTGTGTGTGCAAGGCAGGTTGAGTCACAGCTGAGGGCAGGTTTTTAGAGAGGTGAAATCCGCCCATTGGCCTGGCTCTCACATCCCACTTCCAGAGGGATAGTTTCTTCACTTCCTTTTTATATTCGGGGAGATGACTAAATGTTTGTTAAAACTTCATAGCATTTGTCACAATCCATTGAGCATAGTTATATGATTGCTCTGTTCACAACTAAGCTGCAATTTTAGGCAGAATTTTCAGAGCATCTCAGCATCTAACAACTCATGAAAACTTGGCGCTGATTTCGGGATCTATAACATCCGCTTACTTCATTTTGATACATGTCACCTGGGCAAAAACTAGTCCCAACTCTGCCCCATAAATGACCTAATATACCATTAGAGCACTCCGGTTACTAGTAGTAGCAATCACCCCGCGACTGTCTATAACAGAGCCATAAAGGTAATGTCACTTCTACGTATTTAACAAAAACAAAACCATTATTTTTCTTTCTACCTCTGATGGGCTATTTGCTAATGCCTCACCAGCTCTCACTGCTTAGTCTCTGAGGAAGAAGTAGTCTTGGTTTCTTTGAGAATAAACTACTCCTTTTATCTGGGGGTTTTAAATAAAAGGATTTGGGAATCATTTAATGTGCATTTAAAAATAACGTGGTTCTATAATAGCTTCATGGCACAGCACTTTCTGATTGTTTTAAAAGCATGACTATTACACCTATTTGAAATTTTCCAATGGGGACCTTTGCACATTGCTATGAAATAGATTCAGAACACACTGAGTTTGGTAGTTATTTCTCCTCCAGTTCCCTGCCCCCCTGCTCCCCCCGCCCCACAAACTTCTATAATGTTACTTGGGGGAAAATAATGTTGATTGAATGCATCTGCAAGGACCTCCTTTCTTTGAATGCAGCAGGAAGCCCACACTGGTTACCTTCAGTTATTGTATAACCTAGCCCCCAGCAAGTATCTTTCTTCAAGGTCAGTTTTCTGTTTCTTGTATATGGTTTTGGAAGGTGACCAAAGGACAAGGCCTTGGAGAAGACTACAAATTGACACCAATAGCTAGACTCTATCAGCCAGGGTCTGAGAGCTTGAGTCTGAGGCATTGCAGGCTGCAGTTTCGTCCTGCATCAGGGCTCCTCGGTCAGACTTGAACAGGGTAGGAGACAACTGAAAATAGTTCCTGAACTGGAGTCCAACCAGCCAGAGGTATAATCCTGTCTCTAGCAAGGTACCTGTATTAGCTTTCTAGGGCTGCCTTACCAACGTGCCACAAAGTGAGTGGCTTTAAGCAAGAGAAATTTATTCTTTCACAGTTCTGGAGGCTAGAAGCCCACATTCAGGGTGTTGTCAGGGCCATGTTCTCTCCAAGGCTCTAGGGGAAGATCCTCTGTTGTCTCTCTGAGTTTATGGTAGCCCCAGGAGTTCCTTGACAAGTAGATACATCTTCACATGGCATCAGTCCTTCATCTGTCTGTCTCTCTGTGTCTCTCCTTTTTTATAAGGATACCATTTAGATGGGAAGATGGGAAGAAGCCCTGGTAGTGCAGTGATTAAGTGCTCGGTTGCTAACCAAAAGATCAGTGGTTCGAGCCCACTAGCCATTCCACAAAAGAAAGATGTGGCAATTTGCTTCCGTAAGCATTTACAGCCTTGGAAACCCTATGAGGCAACTCTACTTTGTCCTATATGGTTGCTGTGAGTGGGAATTAACTTCGTGGCAATGAGTTTGGTTTTGGTTTTATGGGATTAGGACACACCCTACTCCAGTATGACCTCCTGTTAATCGATACCATCTTCAAAGACCCTATTCCCAAACAAGGTTATGTTCACAGACACCAGGGCTTGGGACTTCAACGTATCTTTTTGGCAGACACAATTCAGTCTCTAAGAGTTCTTTTTCAGTGCTCCTCACAGGTTCTGCCTGAACAGTTTTCTCTGACTCCTCTTTTTACAAGAAAGATAAAACTCTCCTGATATCATAGGGTAATGGCGAATTAGCAGTCCCGGATTTACAGCTGGCCTTGAACCCTGACTCTCAGCCTATGCTTAATTTTCTTTGGTGACAATTAAAGCTCATTAATAAGCTGACACATTGTTTTCACACTTCAACTGTCCCTGTGATTCACTTAAAAGAATTAAGGAAGGTGGAGAAGAAACAATATTAGTCACAGAAAAAAAAAATCAAAATTTGGGGCCTATCTTATAAAGTTATTCATAATTTGAGAGTTACGAAGTGACTTCCTCTAAGAGCCCCTTTTGCTGAAATGTTAAAAGAGAGAGATGCAGTTAAGCTTCATCAAGTTGTTGTTCTTCATCCAGTTGAAATATTATTGAGGAGCTAAAACAGAATGACTGTCAGCCGCATGCCTTCTTGCAAATTCATCCTCAGAATTGAATTGAAGGAGAAATGACAGATGATGAAGAGTACATTTTTTAAATCCAGAAAAATTTGGCTGGAGAGTTTTCATGTTTCAGTTTGATAAAAATAATTTCAAACTTCTTTTTTACCAAAATTAAAATAGCTAAGGAACTTGGACTATTCACTTTATAATGCCGTGCATGAAACTGTACTTATTTAAATATTGATAAATATTCCACTTGCTATTTGACGTGATAGCCATTGTTCCCAATGGAAATGTTTTCCAGGAGATTAGAAGAAATATTTTTGCAGATGGAGCTTGGGTTTGTACATGGTACCTATGATGGGAGGGTCCACAAAAATACCCCAAGTGCCCAAATGAAAAATGACGAGAACATGTTAGCTTGCTACTGGGAGATACTACTTTAAACTATCAGCTTTTGAAAACTGTGAACCAAGGTAAATCCTTGGCTATGCCATTTATATCTAACAAATCTTGAAAGCTTATATGCTTCTGATGTTATTATAGTTAGCTGCTGTCGAGTTGATTCTGACTCATGGTGACCCCACATGTTCAGAGTAGAGCTGCTCCATAGGGTTTTCAAGGCTGTAACCTTTCCGAAGCAGATTCCTAGGTGTCTTCTGAGGCACCTCTGGGTGGGCTTGAACAGCCAACCTTATAAGATGATAGTTGAACACTTAACCATTTGTGACACCCAAGGACTCCCTACGTGCGTCTAAGAAGTACTAACTTTTTCTCCCACTGGTTGAAAAACATTAATTAATTAATTGCACAGAAATCACACCATTCCATATCATCTCCATAAAAGTCACGAGTCAGCAGCCAAAAGCAAGCTGATGAAACTGGACAAAGTGGTTATATGCCTAGACCAATTGTTCTTAATACCTGAAGGGTGAGTGCAAATAATTTGTCCACCCTTTGAGAGCTGGAGTGATGAAGTCCCTCTTTTTCTACCTCTTTCCATACCATAGCACTGGGGGACTGGCTTTTGGAAACATTTCACAGAAAACTAGTTTTCCGTGGCTCGAAGGCAGTGGAGGCCCAATTTAAGTGAGTTTATTATAGACATCTAAGGAGCGCATTTCAAAAATGCTATTCCATCCCTCATTCTTCACTATTTTGGGCCAAGACAGAACTAGAACTAACTTTTTTAGTTTTAACTAATTTTTTTAAGTCTTTTTCTTCCCTTTGGGGAAAGAAAATTTATTCATCATTACTAATGAATACATCACCTAGTATGGGGCTGGATCCATAAAAGGGGCATATGCCCAATGTACTTATGAATATACATGTACAGTTAGGGTCAGTCTCCACCTTTAAGAATAGCTTATGTTTCAAAGCCAATAAATAAAATAGAATTGTTTGAAATTTGGGATACATCTTTCCGTAGAGATGGGTGAAGTGCCTGTCATGGCCCGTAAAGCTTTGTGGTCCAAATGTAGTTGATCCACGATACCACACTTGCCTTGGTCCTGAGCACCAGTAAATTTCATCACCAAGTGTAGAAAGGAGGATCAATCATACTATACTTCTAATCTGCAACTTGACTTTTTCTAATATATGTCTTTGATTTCTTTCCATGTGCACATTTTTCTTGTTTTGCTTCCTTTTCCTCTGAGAGCTAATTCTACATCTGGACATTAGGTTGATGTAGGCACTCTGGCCAAGCTTATATTTCACTAGATCACCAGGTATATTCAACCAGGGACCTTCCTTATTCTTTTGGCCTGCTTAATGCAAGCTGCCTAATAAACACTTACACTTCACTTTTAACTGCCTCTTTTGCTGTCTTTGCCAGTTTAAGCCAGAGACTTCAAACTTGTTTCAATGGATGGGATCAGAAATGCATTCTCCGTTGGCTTGGTTATGGACTGAACTGCTTAGCACAAGCTCCCATAAGCATTATTTTACAGAAGTATGGGTCTGTTGACAAAGAGGTCAGCTCCCCAGGTCACTTTTCCTGATATCTTGGCAATACATTTGACACCACCATTGTGGTTTGTAGACCTTGCACTGCTGAACCTCTCAAAGCCGTGTGCCAGGATCTATGGCAATCAACACTGTCTTGGCAAGTAAGATGTTCAGTTAAGGGTTGATGCATTGGGGCAGCAGAGCTGGTGTGTAACCATACAGTATGCCAATTATGTGTGGGAGGAAGGGTGACCTGTTTATCTCAGTGAGAAAATGAACATGCAAAGCACTTACCCAGTTTCACTGGTGGACCTCGCGTAGCCTTCCTGACTCTAAAAGCAAGATTAATATAAATTAATATTAAAAGCTCTCTGAAGTACACATGATGTGTTAAACAACTACATGTTCCATTTATTATAAATGCCCAGAACAAAGAGACTGTGAAATAGAATGTGTGCACATTTGTTTATTGACGAAATGAAAGTTGAGCGAATGAAAATATTTCTTTCTCAACCTGATGTTTTCTTTCGTGGGGCGAGGGCTTCTCTTACGTTTAGGCAGGCCCTGGGTCATGAGAGTAAGGCAAATAGTATTGCTGCTGTAGGGACACCTGGCTTAATCTTATTTTCCTGGCTTGCAATTAAGTAAAACTATGTCACTGGAAACATAATGTGCTCAATTACGTAGTGTCTTTAATCTGGAATGTCTCCGTACTTGAAAAACATTATATTACTTTGATCATTACCACACCCTAGGAGGGACTGTAGGTGGAAACTCTCACCAGCATCCCAGTATTACAGGTGAAAGAATTGAGGAAGAGATACTGAGTGACTAGGCAGCCTCTGTAATACCCAAACAACCTGGAGGCAGCATGTCAGCACCGAGGAGTTGGGTTCAAGCTTTCAGACAATGAACTGTGTTGTATGTCTAATGGCCAGGATAGTTGACGATTCTGTGGTACATTGAATTATTACAGCAACAATTAATTTGGATGAAGCAACAACAACAACAACAAAAAAGAAAACTAGTTGCCATGGAGTTGATTCCGACTCATGGCAGCCCCATGTGTGTCAGAGTAGAACTGTGCTCCATAAGGTTTTCAAAGGCTGATTTTTCTGAAGTCAATCACCAGGCCTTTCTTCCAGTGTGCCTCTGAAAGGGCTCGAACCTTCAAACCTTTGGTTAGCAGCTGAGCATGTTAATCATTTGCACCACCCAGGGACTCTGAATGGAATGACAGAACCAGGAAAATAATCCTCAATTTGGCTTTAATGAGGATAAAATGGCACTTTTCTGGATTGAAGGAAAATTAAATACCTTCAAAGGGTTTTGAACCATTGGTTTGGAGCAGCCTGGTCAGAAAGTTAGACCAGAGGACCAGAACTTAGTGCTCTTGTGGCCAAGTTCATTGGTCTGACTTCTATTTTCTCTCTCTGCTGTTGGTCTGGCTTTTAGGTTCTCGTCTATTGTTTCTTAGGCCAGTAAGCACTCTCTCCGACACAGACACAGAGCACACACACACATGCACACGCATATTCAAACACATATATGTATACTCACAAACACACAGCAGCTGCACTCCAGCTTTAGAAGTCTTTTTCAATTGACAGTTAAAAGAGAGCTGTAATATTAAGATATTAAGAATTAAAATGGTATTTTATCTAAAAAATTTCATATACTGTACAATTCGACTTGTATGAAGTTCCAAAACAGAAAAAGTTTTTTTCAAAGAGCCAAGGGCCTGGTGTTGTTGAACCAGGTTATTCTCTTATTAGCCACCTAGTTTCTTTCAACGAGATCTAAATGATACTCATGAATGTTCTGCAGTGAGGCCTCGGTAATGTCATCAACTTTATGAGATATAGCACACAGTGCTGGGTTTTGCTGACTGTATCACATATTGTAATTGCTTACCAAAGGAGACTTTAGATGGTGGGTGGATAATCTCGCAAGAAGTGCTGATGTGCAATGATGCTGTGCAGGGCCACTTATTTTTTTTCAAGTGCCTGCAAAGCAGTTACATAAGGAGTCATTTTGAGTCTGGGTTAATTGCAGCCCAGTCTAGGGCGACAGTGTTCCTGCCCTGAAAGAGAGGCTCTTAAGGTGGACAGACCCTGAAAAGATCACTTAGTCCAGTGGTTCTCACTCCCAACAGACCCAGGGCCTCTTTTTTTTTTTTTCCTGTTTTAATAATTTATTCTTTTTGTTGTTGTTGTTGAGAATATACAGAGCAGAACATACACCAATTCAACAATTTCTACGTGTACAATTCAGTGACTTTGATTACAGTCTTTGAGCGGTGCAACCAGTCTCACCTTCCTTTTCTGAATTGTTCTCCACCATCAACATAAAGTCACTGTCCCCCAGGCTCCCTATCTAATCTTTTGAGTTGCCGTAGTCAATTTGATCCCATATAGACAGTTCTTTAAAAGAATACAATGCTCAAGGAAGACATTCTTTACTAATAAAGCTAAATTATTGTTTGGTTTAAAGACTTCATAGGATATTTTTGGTTTAAAGGTTAATTCTTTTTTTTATTGTGGTGAAAATATACACAACAAAATATTCACTAATTCAACTTCTACTTGTATAATTCAGTGACACATTACATTCTTCATGTTGTACAACCACTGTTGCTATGGTTTTCCAAATTATTCCACCACCAATAACATAAACTCAATGCCTCCTAAACAAAAATTCCCCTCTTCTCCCTCCCTCCCACCCTTAGTAACCATTAATAATCTTTGGTTTCTATGCATTTGCTTATTTCACATAAGTGAGATCATGCAGTATTTGTCCTCTTGTGACTGATTTATTTCATTTAAGGAATGAAGCACTTGTTTGCTCAGGATGATGCTAGGATCAACCATGTTGTGGCATGTTTCTCTTTACGGCTGAGTAATATTTCATAGCATGTATGTACCACATTCTGTTTATCCATTCATCTGTTGATGGACATTTCAGTTTCCACATTTCGGCAATTGTGAAAATTGCCTCAGTGTACATTGGTGTACAAGTTTCTGTTTGCATTGTTGCTTTCACTTCTTCTGGATATAGACCTAGGATTGGGATTGCTGGGTGATATGGGTAGTTCTTTGTTCAACTTTCTGAGGAACTGCCAAACTGTTTTCCACCCCAGTGCCTCTTTTTTTCATTACAAATATTTCATAGTTTCTCCCTTTGCCATCCTAAATTAAAATTGCCAGATAATATAACACCCAGTGTCCAAAATCCATTACAATGCTCTGTGTCACAGGTCTGGTTCTCCGGGAAACAGGACCTAAGGAAGTGATAGTGGGCAGGGAGTTTATTGGGCATGCTCTCAGGCACTGCATTTGTGGGAAAGTAAAGCAAGCAGGACTGGGCAGAGGGAGAAGTTGGGCGTTGCTGCTGTGCAATCCCACAAAGGCCTCAGCAGATCCCACAGGGGCTCTGGAGCTGGGATGATCTTGTAAAATTGTCTCTGTTGTTGTTGTTGTTAGCTGCTGTCGAGTCAGCTTCTGACTCATGGCAAACCAATGTATTACAGAGTAGAACTGCTCCATAGGGTTTTTTTGGCTGTCATCTTTACAGAAAGGAGTCCCTGGGTGGCAAAAATGGTTAATTACTCAAATACTAGCTGAAAGGCTGGTGGTTCCAACCCATCCAGAGATGCCTTGAATGGCAGGCCTGGTGATCTGCTTCTGAAAAGTCATAGCCTTGAAAAGTCTATGGAGATCAGTTCTACTCTGACACGCATGGGATCGCCATGAGTTGGAGTCAACTTGATGGCAACTAACAACAACAACCTTTAAGGAAGCAGTTGGCCAGGTCTTTCTTCCATGGAGTCACTAGATAGGCTCAAACCGCGGACCTTTAGGTTAGCAACTGGTTGCAAACCACTTGCCAGGCTCCTAATCAGAGCCTAGTCTCCACCACTATGTCCCCAGTGACAAGACCAGAGAGGAGACCTGAAGCAGAACCTTGAAAGAGTGAAATCTCTTCAGCCTGGAGCAATTGCTGAGGGTGGGGTGGGTGGGGGAAGGGCACTGCAAGCTGTCACAGTGGTCAACACTCCCTGAAGCTGGGGCAACAAGTGCTTCAGTTCTTAAGTGAGGGATCTGAGTGGGGCACCACAGGGTCCAGCCCAAACTGTAACATAAAGGGAAAATAAAACAAAAGTAATGTTTAAAATCAGGCAAGGCGTGTGTCAGGGTTGTACCCCTTGGCCATACTTATTTGCTCTGTATGTGGAACAAATAATCCGAGAAGCTGGACTATATGAAGAAGAATGTGTGGCATCTGGACTGGAGTAAGGCTTGTTAACAACCTGCATTATGCAGATGACACAACCTTGCTAGCTAAAAGCGAAGAGGACTTGAAACACTTAATGAGATCAAAGACCACAGCCTTCAGTATGGATTACACTCCAACATAAAGAAAACAAAAGTTCTCACAACTGGACCAATAAGCAACATCACGATCAACGGAGAAAAGATCGAAGTTGTCAAGGATTTCATTTTACTTGGATCCACAATCAATGCCCGTGGAAGCAGCAGTCAAGAAATCAAACAATGGATTGCATTGGGCAATCTGCTGCAAAAGACCTCTTCAGAGTGTTGAAAAACAAAGATATTACTTTGAAGACTAAGGTGTACCTGATGCAAGCCATGTTATTTTCAATTACTTCATTCACATGTGAAAATTAGATAACGAATAAGGAAGGCCTAAGAAGAATTGATGCCTTTGAATTATGGTGTTGGTGAAGAACACTGAATATACCATGGACTGCCAGAAGAAGGAACAAATCTGTCTTGGAAGAAGTACAGCCAGAACGCTCCTTAGAAGTAAGTATGGCAAGACTTTGTCTTACGTACTTTGGACATGTCATCAAGAGTGACCAGTCCCTGGAGAAGGACATCATGCTTAGTAAAGTACAGGGTCAGTGAAAAAGAGGAAGACCCTCAACGAGATGCATTGACACAGTGGCTGCAACAATGGGCACAAGCATAGCAACGATTGTGAGGGTGCAGGACTGGGCAGTGCTTTGTTCTATTGTACATAGGGTTGCTATTAGTTGGAACTGACTAAATGGCACCTAACAACAATGTATGATAAGAGCATATGTATTTTAGATATCACTAAACTAAAAGATATTTTGAAGTAGATACTTGCAAGTATTTATAATGGATAAGCTTGGGTTTAAGAGAAGTAAAGCAATATTCAATTGAATATTGTCAACACTTCTTTCTATTTGACATTTTGAAATAAGGGCAAGTATATTTGTAGCTACCCATGAATGGAGCCATTACCTATGCAGACTGATATGTTGTCATTAGTGATTTTCTGGAAGAGTGATCAATTCTTGGAAAAATTCCAAACAAAACAAAGAATATACACACACAGGTTGCAGTCTTGAAAAAAATCAATGTTTATTAAAACTGTGAAAAAAATACTTTGTGTTCATATGTTAAATGAAGTTCGATACTAGGCTCAGATAATTATATCAGATTTTTCACTTGTATGATTATCTGGACATTTGAAATTCTAAACAGAATTATTTTCTCTTCCCAAAGAGAAGAGAATATATATTTCAAGTATTAATTTTTAAGCAAGGGATGTGGTAACCTCCTTTATGTTCCTCTTTCAACAAGGTAGTCCAAATTATAGAATCTATGCAGCCACCTGTCCGCACAGTCAAGACTCAGGCCACACCGGTGATCCCACAGCCTGGAGCACTGGCCTCTTCCTCTCCCCTAAGGCCTGCCGATATACACCTCAAGTGTTTGAACCCCAGCTAGGTTACCAAATTCACATCTGGGTTATTGATGACTGACTCTCTCACTGACTAACATCTGGCACGGGCTATGTGCTTCTTGGGCTCCCTTTGCTCTTTGTGTCTACTCATCCTCTTGCTGTGGCAAGCTGACTGAGTCGCCTGATCATGCTTATATTTCAAGAGAGGACAGTAGATTCTGGGGGAAAGTATATTTGTCATTTTTATGAGCTTACATTTGAGTAGGGTAAATTGTTGTTTTCTTATAAGCTTAATTTGACCCACGTTAGTGGGAGATATAGGAACCCTGGTGGCACAGTGGTTAAGCACTCAGCTGCTAACCGAACAGCCAGCGGTTCAAACCCACTAGCCACTCTGCTGGAGAATGCTGTGGCAGTCTGCTTCCATAAAGATTTATAAACTTGGAAACCCTAAGTAGCAGTTCTACTCTGTCCTATAGGGTCACTATGAGTTGGAATTGACTACAAGGCAATGGTTTTTTTTTTTTTTTTGAGTGGGAGTTGTTGTTGCCACTGAGTTGGCCCCGACTCAAGGTGACCCTATATATAAAAGAACAAAACATTGCCTGGTCCTGTGCCGTCTTCATAATCATTAGTGTGGCTAAATAAAAACCAAACCAGTTGCCTTTGTGTCCAACTCATGGTTATCCCACGTGTGTCAGAGTAGAACTATACTTTCAAAGTCTGTTTTTCAGAAGCAGATCGCCAAGCCTTTCTTTCTGGGGCATTTTCTGGTGAATTTGAACCGCCAACCCTTCAGTTAATAGTGGAGTATGTTAACCATTTATACCTCCCAGAGACTACATGGGGTAGATTCCATGTATTCGTTTCCCCCCATGTCATACACAGTTTTTTCTAGTAAACATGGTAGAAGTAGCCTGCCTGACAGGAATGTTGAGGAACGTCAGGTCAAGGACAAAGGAAACAGAAGTAGAGAGAAGCGGAAAGACAACAACAAGGCCAGAGATGAATTACCCAATAAGCAAGAAATTCCAAATCAAGTACCACACATGCTCAGGGCATCAACGAACAGGTGCACAGTTGTCCAAAGTAAAGACCCATAGATGCCAAGCATACAGGACACAAGGAAAAGCAAGTGCCACAGTGGAAGGGAACCAGCAGGGCACTAAATGAAATTGATACCATCTTATAAATTTTGTATACAATAGCAATTATATTTTCCTTCTCCTTTCATACTGATTGTGTATAACCTCACATTCACTTCTGTCTCATCTGCCACGTAAAAATGTGCCAGTGGCACAATAGCTATGTGGCTCATGAAACATCTGGTCCTGGGCAAAGCAAACCAAAACTTGTCTTCAGATTGAGCATACCCTTGTATCTGTATCATGCTCTTTGCTATTGCAGTCACCCCTGTTGGCTATCAGCAGTAGTCCAATGAACTGTGAAGATGCAGCATCAAATGATGGAAAGTGAATGTGCAAATTTTTAAGTATTATTTCAAGACAAAAAACACTCGAGGCAATCTGCAAAGGGCCTGCCAACAAACAGCTGCCTTGTAAGTACCATTTCTTTTGACTCTCTCAGATGTGAAGAACAAAATTACATGTTCCAAATCAATTTTTTTACTTACTAATTTTCAAATTTAAAATTTTGTGTTAACATCCAAATTCGAATGTAAATTTTGTTTTATAAATTGTACTTGTTTTATACATGTAGTTTATTTTCAATTATCCAAATTTATTTGCTATGGTAGAAACAAATTTAAAAAGTGACATGATTTTATATCATTAAAATGAAATGGCAACAACTAAATGGAGCACAAAAACCAAAGCTTGCAGAAGAGAAAAAGAAAAGAATTTGTGAATCCTTAAAGAAAATTCCAAAATTAGCTTCCTTTTTAAAAGGGAAAGAAACAGAAGACACTTCTTCCATTGAATGTTCTAGTTTGATGGATGCAAATTGTTGTACTAGGACTGCTAGTGCTGAAATTACTAATAGTATTATGGATATATACTAACAGCAATTTGCATCCATTCCTTGCTGTAGCAAAAAAATTAATGATGGTGCAGAAAGTGAAACTATTTTAGAATCTGAGATTATCTCATCTGCAGACCCCATGAATAATAGAAATACAGATCCTGCTTTGTGGAATATTTTTTTTTCTTATGATATAAATCGTTGGATCAAAAGAGGGCCAAATTGCTGTCAAATTCATAGTGGACCATTTGAAAATTTATGTTGAAAATTTTTGGATGGTAAGGAAACAAGGTTCTGTAGCCAGAATATATTTCTAGGGTGCAATGTTAATGGTGAAAATTATAAGAGGGAGTGGCTACTGTATTCTCCATCAGTTGGCTCTGTATATTGTTTTGCTTGTGAACTATTCAGCTGTAAATCATTTAATTTTTTATTTGTTATGGATGGATTTAGCGATTGGTGCAACTAGAATATGACTGATAAACATGAAAACGGTTCCAATTGCAGAGATTTTATATTGTCATATTTAAACCGAAGACATGGTTTTTGCTTCACTTGCCAACTGGAAACACAAATCAATGAAGAACGTCAATATTGGAAAGACATTTTGCAATTTATTGTTGCTGCCACTATAACAATTTATGAACATGGACTATCTTTTTTGAGGAAGAAATGAAGTGTTTGAGTCCCCACAAAATGGAGGATTTGGGGATTTACTTGAACTTGTTGCTCAGTTCGGTCCATTTTTAGCAGGTCACAGCTCAAACTATGGTAACACAGAAAAGAGCAACCCATCATATATGTCTAAAACAAAGTGTGAAGAATTAGTAAACTTAAATACTATACCTCAATATTACAGTTCATCTGTAAATTCCACACCTGCTCTTTCTCATGTAGATCAGCTAAGTATTGTTTTAAGAAAGTATCTCCAACAGATGGAAAACCTGTGGAGCTACTTATCATATTTACAAGTTTAAAAAGGCATACCGGTGAAGAAATTCTGAATCAAGTACTTCACTATTTATGTGAGGTTTGCAAAGTTGAGTTTTCTAGTGCAGAGGCCAATCCTATGACAATGCTGCGAATATGTCAGAGTGTTATAAAGGTATGCAACCGAAAAGTTTAGAATATAAAGAATATGCCATTTTCATACCATATACTGCACATTCACTTAATCTTGTAGGATATAGCACAGTAGATTGTTGTCAAAAGCAGCTTTTTTTTCCTACTGTTCAGTTACTTTACACATTTTTTGCCACCTCTACTCACTGATGGGCAGTTCTTGAAACATATTTAGGCAATGATTGAGTATTAAAATGTATTTCTAATACACATTGGGAAGCACATGCTGTAGCAACCAGTGCAATTCTGGAATCTTATACTCAGATTCTAGATGCCTTAGAAAATATTGCTGAAAATGAGACAAAAAAAGGAGATCCCAAAAGAGAAGCTGAAAACATCACCAACAATATGCAAACACTATAGTACGTGTTTATGTTGGTTATGTGGAATAATATATTGTAGCACTTTTATCAGACGACTCAAGCTCTCCAAGATTCGGAAGTAAATTTAAAGACATGCACAGATCTATACAGTCATTAATAGGGTATTTACGTAATTTAAGAGAAGATTTTGAAAACATAACAAAATATTGCCAAATACTGATTATCTAGAAGTTCACCATCACAGATGCATTAGAAAGAAACAAGTAAATGACAGAAGTGCTTCAGAAGTATCACTGAGTGCCAGAGGTCAATTTCGTGTAACCACTTACTCCACCATCATTGACACACTTGCATCTTACATGAAAAGAAGGGCGAAAGTGTATGAAGTTCTTTCAAATAGATTTTCCTTGTTAAACAATGTGGATATACCTGGTGAAGAATTCATGAAGGCATCGAAGAAATTAGTCCAGGTTTGACGCAATTACTTAGACACAAACCTTTATGGAGAAGTGCAACCATTTCGTTCTTACATGAGAACTAAGTTTACAGATTCAAGGAAGACAAATTTTACCCACGTAGCCCTGTAAGATGCTGTAGTAGAAGATAAAATACAATGCGTATTTCCCAATGTTGAAGTTGCTTTACGCATATTCCTAACTTTAACGATCACAAAGCACACAACAGAACGCTCATTTTTGTCCCTAAAGAGACTCAAAAACCCTTAGCGTAGAACAGCGATTCAAGAAAAACTCATTCATTATTCTTATTATGTATGGAAGAAGATATTGATCGGCAGCTTAATTGTAATGAAATCATTGAAGAATTTGTAAGAGCAAAGAATACAAAGAAATGTTTTTAATTATAACATGTTAGAGATGAAAGACCTACCTAAAAATAAAATGCAGTTAATTTGTTGTAATATTTGCTTTCTGATCATTAAATTTTTTTTCTGACATCTTTTCATTTGTTCATTTATAATTATAGCATTTATTACAAAACAAACATCAAAATTGAACTACGAATTGTTTAAAGCAAAACTAGTGAGAGTCAGTTTTTCATTGTGGGAGATCAACAGAATTTTACATTGATTGTTGAAATAACTAAGTTTACTGATTCATTTTTTTAAATTGTAGAATATGTAGAACATGCTTTTTGCAGAAAATGTGATATATAGTAAAAATCTTAGCACCCTGCTTCCACTAAAAATATTATAATCCAGTTCATCTCATTCTGCTGAAATTTTGTGGTCAATTGCTAGCTGCTTTTAAAAAGCAGTTACATCATGAATAGCCAACACACACACACATCTATATATACACGTGTATGTATGTATAGCTCATATATCCTGTTCAAATGTGTGAGTAAGCAGAGGAGGGGGCACCACAGGTTATCAGTGTTTAGGGCCTTAAAAAATCCGGCCCTGATCAAGGCCATTTTTGAAAATTGAAAAGGAAAGCCTCCAGTGTGAATGATTTTGCGTAGAACACTTTATACTAATTCAGACATTAGAATTTCATCTTAAAGTGCTTATGCAGGAAAACTACTGACACCAAAGGTGATTCAGTTTGGATAAGGAATTACAAAACACTGGGAACACAGGAGCCTTAAGTAATTTGCATTTGGAAGAGGCAATGCTAAGGAGATGGATGTCTTTTGTCTGTGCACCTGAATACCATACATACAAGTGTTAGTCATTTGTTTATGAATATTTTCTATTACCATCCATTTCCCAACATGTGGCAAGCATTTCTCATTGTTTTATTCGGTCCCCTCTTCAAGGGGCTGCCAGAAAACAGCTGGCTCATAACTTTTAATGCTTTTGCTGATGACTTTTCTAATGCACTGGGCTTCTTCTTCTGATTGCAGTGAAAAATTATTGATCTTCTAAGGACATTAGTTCACTGTTGCTGAGATGCTCAAGAGTGTTTTTTTAATGAATAATCAATCTCAGGGCTGATTCCACCTCAGAAAATGAGCATCTTAGGAGTTTTCGAACAAATGTATATTGACTTAAGTGTCATTCTATACTCAAAGGATCACAATGTGACTCCAAATGGATTTTTCAAATAAGTATTCCTGAAGCCAGGCCATCACATTTGATGTGCACAGTACACCTCATGGCAGCCCCAACCAGAACTGACACGTGCAGAGGAATCTGGACTCCTTCTAAGTTGGTACTTTCTGATGATGCCTTATGCATATTCCAAGGACATTTTATTGCCTGAAACTCTTCTGAACTTCATTTTTTAAGATTTTTTCTCTTAGAATCTTGGGGCTCCGGACTGATTATCTGTCAGCATGGCAATTCTCTAGTCGATAAACTAAGGGAAGCTTTCCCATTGGAACCTTCCCAAAGTCAGTATAAAACAAATTAAGTGAATAAAATTGTGACTTATCCGGGTAATATCATTTGGGATAAATACTAAAGAGACTCAGAGACTAATTCTGAAGGCAGTTCCGTATAAGGATTCTAAAAAAATATTCTCAGTGAAATCAATGTGTAAATTTCCAAGTAGTTATTTTCAGAAAATAAACTATGTGTTTGCTTTTTTACTTATTTAAATTTTTATTTTGCTTTAAGTGAAAGTTTACAAATCAAGTCAGCCTCTCATACAAAAATTTATATACACCTTGCTATATACTCCTCGGAATCGACTCGATGGCAGTGGGTTTGGTTGTTTTGGTTATATACTCCTAGTTGCTCTACCCCTAATGAGACAGCACACTCTTTCTGTCCACCCTCTATTTCCGTGTCCATTCAGCCAGCTTCTGTCCCCCTCTGCTTTCTCATCTCCCCTCCAGACAGGAGCTGACCACATAGTCTCATGTGTCTACTTGATCCAAGAAGCTCACTCATCAACAGTATCATTTCCTAACTTATAGTCCAGTCCAATCCCGGTCTGAAGAGTTGGCTTTGGGAATGGTTCCTGCCTTGGGGTAACAGAAGGTCTGGGGTCCATAACCTCCGGGATCCTTCTAGCCTCAGTCAGACCATTAAATCTGGTGTTTTTATGAGAATTTGAGGTCTGCATCCCACTGCTCTCCTGCTCCCTCAGGGGTTCTCTATTGTGTTCCCCGTCAGGGCAGTTATCGGTTATAGCCAGGCACCATCTAGTTCCTCTGGTCTCAGGCTGATGTAGTCTCTGATTAATATGGCCCTTTCTGTCTCTTGGGCTCATAATTACCTTATGTCTTTAGTGTTCTTCATTCTCCTTTTCTCCAGGTGGGTTGAAACCAATTGATGCATCTTAGATGGCCGCTTGCTAGCATTTAAGACCCCAGATGCCAGTCTCCAAAGTGAGATGCAGAATGTTTTCTTAATAGATTTTATTATGCCAATTGGCTTAGATGTCCCCTGAAACCATGGTCCCCAAACCCCCACCCCTGTTATGCTCCTCTTCAAAGTGTTTGGTTTATTCAGGAAACTTCTTTACTTTTGGATTACTCAAGTTGTGCTGACCTCTCTTATATTCTGTGTTGTCTTTCCCTTCACCTAAAATAGTTCTTGTCTACTATCTAGTGAATACCCCTCTCCTTCCCTCCCTCCCTACTCTTGTAACATCAAAGAATATTTTCTTCTCTGTTTAAACTATTTCTTGAGTTCTTATAATAGTGGTATCATACAATATTTGTCCTTTTGCAACTGACTGATTTCACTCAGCATAATGCCTTCCAGGTTCCTCCATGTTATGAAATGTTTCATGGATTCATCACTGATCTTAATTGATGTGTAGTATTCCATTGAATATACCATAATTTATTTATCCATTCATCTGTTGATGGGCACCTTGGTGGCTTCCATTTTTTGCTGTTGTAAACAGTGCTGAGATGAACATCGGTTTGCATATATCTGTTAGTGTAAAGTCTCTTATTTCTCTAGAATATATTCCAAGGAGTGGAATTGCTGGATGGTATGGTAGTTCTATTTCTAGCTTTTAAGGAAGCACAAAATAGATTTCTGAAGTGGTTGTACCATTTTACATTCCCATCAGCAGTGTATAAGTGTTCCAGTCTCTCTACAACCTCTCCAACCTTTATTATTCTTATTTTTTAAATAATTTTTATTGTGCTTTAAGTGAAAGTTTACAAATCAAGTCAGTCTGTCACATATAAACTTATATACACCTTACTACATACTCCCATTTACTCTCCCCCTAATGAGTCAGCCTGCTCCCTCCTTCCAGTCTCTCATTTCGTGACTGTTTTGCCAGTTTCTAACCCTCTCTACCCTCCCGTCTGCCCTCCAGACAGGAGATGCCAACACAGTCTCGAGTGTCCACCTGATACAAGTAGCTCACTCCTCATCAGCATCTCTCTCCAACCCATAGTCCAGTCCATTCTATGTCTGATGAGTTGTCTCCGGGAATGGTTCCTATCCTGGGCCAACAGACGGTTTGGGGACCATGACCGCCGGGATTCTTCTAGTCTCTGTCAGACCAACATTTATTATTTTGTGTTTTTTGAATTAATGCCAGCTTTATTGGAGTCAGATGGAATCTCATTGTAGTTTTGATTTGCAGTGCTCTAATGGCTAATAATCATGAGCATTTCCTCATGTATCTGTTACCTACCTGAGTATCTTTTTTAGTGAAGTGCCTGTTCACATGGTTTGCCATTTTTTAATTGAGTTATTTGTCTTTCTATTGTTGAATTTTTGCAGTATCATGTAGATTTTAGAGATCAGGCGCTGGCTGGAAATGTCATAGCTAAAAACTTTTTCCCAAACTGTAGGTAATCTTTTCACTCTTTTTCAATAATGCTTTACCTATCCAGGGCCTCTTTCCCTTCCATATGAAGTTGGTGATTTGTTTCTCCATCTCATTAAAAAATGTCATTGGAATTTGGAATGGAATTGCATTGTATCTCTAGATCACTTTTGGTAGAATAGACATTTTTACAATGTTAAGTCTTCCTATCCATGAGCAAGATATGTTTTTCCACTTGTGTAGGTCTCTTGCAGTAGTATCTTGTAGCTTTCTTTGTATAGGTCTTTTAAGTCTCTGGTAAGATTTATTCCTAAATATTTTATCTTCTTGGGAGCTATTGCAAATGGTATTGATGTGGTGATTTCCTCTTCGATGTTCTTTTTTGTTGGTGTAGAGGAATCCAACTGCTTTTTGTATGTTTATCTTGTATCCTGATCCTCTGCTGAACTCTTCTATTAGTTTCAGTAGTTTTCTTGAGGATTCCTTAGGGGTTTCTGTGTATAAGATCATGTCATCTGCAAATAGAGATACTTTTACTTCTTCCTTACCAATCTGGATGCCTTTTGTTTCTTTATCTAGCTTAATTGCTCTGGCTAGGACCTCCAGCACGATGTTGAATAAGAGTGGTGGTAAAGGGCATACCTGTCTGCTTCTCGTTCTCAAGGGGAATGCTTTCAGACTCTCTCCATTTAGGATGACGTTGGCTGTTGGCTTTGTATAAATGCCTTTTAGTATGTTAAGGAATTTTCCTTCTATTCCTACTTTGCTGAGAGTTTTTATCATGAATGGGTGTTGGACTTTGTCAAATGCCTTTTCTGCATCAATTGATAAGACTATGTGATTCTTATCTTTTGTTTTATTTATATGATAAAAAAAAATGATGGATTACATTAATTGTTTTTCTAATGTTGAACCAACCCTGCATACCTGGTATGAATCCCACTTGGCCATGGGGAATTATTTTTTTTTTTGATATATTGTTAAATTCTATTGGCTAGAATTTTGTTGAGGATTTTTGCATCTAAGTTCATGAGGGAGATAGGTCTGTAATTTTCTTTTTTGGTGGTGTCATTACCTGGTTTTGGTATCAGGGATATGCTGGCTTCATAGAATAAGTTTGGGAGTATTCTGTCCTTTTCTATGCTCTGAAATACTTCTAGTAGTAGTGGTGTTTACTCTTCTCTGAAAGTTTGATAGAACTCTGCAGTGAAGCCATCTGGGCCAGGGCTTTTTTTTGTTGGGAGTTTTTTGATTACCTTTTCAATCTATTCTTTTGTTATGAGTCTCTTTATTTGTTCTAACTCTGTTTGCGTTAGTTTAGGTAAGTAGTGTATTTTTAGGAATTCATCCATTTCTTCTAGGTTTTCAAATTAGTTAAGAGTACAATTTTTCATAGTAATCTGATATGATTCTTTTAATTTCAGTTGGGTCTGTTGTAATATCGCCCATCTCATTTCTTATGAGTTATTTGCTTCCTCTCCTGTTTTTCTTTTGTCAGTTTGGCCAGTGGTTTATCAATTTTGTTAATTTTTTCAAAGAACCAGCTTTTGGTCTTGTTAGTTTTCAATTGTTTTTCTGTTGTCTATTTCACTTAATTCTGCTCTAATTTTTATTGTTGCTCTCTTCCTATTCGTTCAAGCTGTAGGGATAATTCTTTGATTTTGGCCCTTTCTTCTTTTTGTATGTGTGTATTTATTGATATAAATTGACCTCTGAGCACTGCTTTCACTGTGTCCCAAAGGTTCTGATAGGAAGCGTTTTCATTCTCACTGGATCCTATGAATTTTTTTATTCCATCCTTAATGTCTTCTATAACCCAGCCTTTTTTGAGCAGGGTATTGTTCGGTTTCCAAGTGTTTGATTTCTTTTCCCTGCTTTTTCTGTTATTGATTTCTACTTTTATGGCCTTACTTTTAGAGGAGATGCTTTGTAGTATTTCAGTGTTTTGGATTCTGCTAAGGCTTGCTTTATGACCTAATATATGGGCTATTCTAGAGAATGTTCCTTGTCTGCTAGAAAAGAAAGTATGCTTGGCTGCTGTTGGGTGAAGTGTTCTGTATATGTCTATGAGGTCAAGTTGGTTGATTGTGGGATTTAGATCTTCCGTGTCCTTATTGAGCTTCTTTCTGGATGTTCTGTCCTTCACTGAAAGTGGTGTGTTGAAGTCTCCTACTATTATTGTGGAGCTGTCTATTTCACTTTTCAATGCCGTGAGAGTTTGTTTTATGTATCTTGAAGCCCTGTCATTGGGTGCATAATTATTTAATATGGTTATATCCTTCTGGTATATTGTCCCTTTAATCATGATATAGTGTCCTTCATTATTCTTTGCAGTGGATTTAACTTTAAAGTCTGTTTTGTAGGAAATTAATATTGCCACTCCTGCTCTTTTTTGATTGTTGTTTGCTTGATGTATTTTTTTCCATCCTTTGAGTTTTGGTTTGTTTGTGTCTCTAAGTCTAAGGTGTGTCTCTTGTAGGCAGCGTATAGATGGATCATGTTTTTTTAATCCATTTTGGCACTCTCTGTCTCTTTATCGGTGCATTTAGTCCATTTACATTCAGTGTAATTATGGATAGGTATGGGTTTTGTGCTGTCACGTTGATCTCTTTTTTTGTGTGTTGTTGACAGTTTCTTTTTCCACTTAATTTTTTTGTGTTGAGTAGTTTGCTTATATATATATATATATATTGTCTTTTCCTCTTATTCATTGTTGTTGATTTTATTTTTGCTGAGTCTATTTTTTTCTTGAATTTTTTTTGGATTAGTAGGATAGTTAGTCTCCTTTGTGTTTACCTTAGTATTTAACCCTATTTTTCTAAGTTAAAACCTAACTTTTACTTCTTTGTAACTCCTTGACTTCCTCTCCGTATGAAAGATTGATGACTACATTTCTTAGTCTCTCTTTATTGTTTTAATATTGTCTTCTTTCACATAATGATATCGCTGTTTCCCTGTTTTGAACTTTTTTTAATCTTGATTTATTTTTGTGGTTTCCCTATCTGCGTTGACATCTGTTTGCTCTGTCCTGAGTTCTAGTTTTGGGTTGATATCTGATATTATTGATTTTCTAACCAGAGAAATCCTTTTAGTATTTCTTGTAGTTTTGGATTTTATGAATTTCCTAAACTTCTGTTTATCTGTAAATGTCCTAATTTCACCTTCATGTTTGAGAGACAGTTTTGCTAGACATATGACTCTTGACTGGCAATTTTTCTCCTCCAGAGCTTTGTATAAGTCATCCATTTGCCTTCTCACCTGCATTGTTTCTGCCGAGAAGTCCAAGGTTATTCTTATTGACTCTTCTTTGTAGGTGAGTTTTCATTTCTCTCTAGCCACTCTTAAAATTCTCTTTATCTTTGGTTTTGGCAAGTTTGATTATAATATCTCTTGGTGACTTTCTTTTGAGATTTACCTTATGTGGAGTTCAATGAGCATCCTGGATTGATATTCTCTCGCCTTTCACTATATCAGGGAAGTTTTCTGCCAAGAAATCTTTAAAAATTCTGCGTGTTTTTGGTTATCCCTCCCTGTTCTGGTACTTTAATCACTCGTAGATTATTTTTCTTGATAGTGTCCCACATGATTCTTAGAGTCTCTTCATTTAAAAAGAAAAAAATTTTGTCTGATTTTTCTTCGAATATATTGTTCCCAAGTGTTTTATTTTTAAACTCACTAATTCTCCCTTCTACTTCCTCAGTTCTGCTCCTCTGACTTTCTACTGAGTTGTCTAATTCTGTAATTTTATTGTTAATCTTCTGAATTTCTGATTGCTGTCTCTCTATGGATTCTTGCAGCTGATTAAATTTTTCATTATGTTCTTGAATAACCTTTTTAATGTCTTCAACTGCTTTATCTGTGCATTCCTTGGCTTGTTCTGCATTTTGCCTGATCTCATTGCTGATGTCTTGAAGAGTTCTTTTGTATTCTGCATCTGGTAATTCCAGGAATACACCTTCATCTGGAAGATTTCTTGACTCTTTGTTTTGGGAGCTTGTTGAAGTGATCATGGTCTGCTTCTTTATGTGATTTGATACTGACTGTTGTCTCTGAGCTGTGTATAAGTTATCGTATTAATTTATTTTATGTTTGCTTACTGTATCCTAGCTTTTAGGTTTGTTTTGTTTTGATATACTCAAATAGGCTGTTTGAGTGAGGTAGGTTAATTATTTTCACCTTTGAAGCTCTAATGTCCTGTCACCAGATCGCTAGAGCTGTTACCAGGTATATGAGCCTAGGATTTCATTCACTTTTCTTGTGTGGATTCAGCTCAGGTGTCCAGGTAGCTTGTCATCAATTGTGTGCTACAGGCTTTGTCCTGCAGTCTTAAAGGGGAAGGGATAGTTGGTGTAGGTACAGGTATCTGGTTGCAGCAGGGGGTCATGCTCTGAACAAGGCAGGGGGCTGACAACTGTCCCCTGAATGTCTGTGAGGAAAGCACGTCTTTGTTCCCTAGAGTGCACAGGTGGGTGGGTACTGCAGCTGGACCATGGGTACCCAATGCTTTTGCTTGTAAGGACTGGGAGGTACCACTTATCCTTGGTCCCCTGTCACAGGTGGTGAGGTGATGTGGGTGGAGCCAACAGTCTTTAGGTCCCTGATGTGGGTAGGTGAGGACACTGTTTAATAGGCAAAGTGGTATCAAACATTAAACACCCACCTCTTCACCGCACAGCTGAAACAGTTGCAGTCTGCCAACAAGAGCCTATTCTCCTGAAATGGGCCCACAGGTCCATGCTGGGGTGAAAAGTATTCAAAGTCTGCCGACCGTTTGTGTGTTTGCTTTTTGCAAATAAAAAGCTCTCATTAATAAATATTTTTATTTTGTATTTAACCTTGCTTTTCTACACTTCTTATGAATAAGAATATCACGTATAAATGATACCTGTAACTTCGCCAAATCTTTATTGAATTTGGACTAAAACAAAAGAGAGCAAATAAAATTTTATCCCCACTTTTTGTCCCTGCCTGGACATTGTGTGTGTGTGTGTGTGCGTGTGTGCGTGTGTGCGTATATACAAAGGTAGGGAGGCAAGGTCTAAGAACATAAATAAGAAAAGCCATGATGTCTGGTAAAAAAGGTACATTTATGGTCAGCCTCAGAGACGTCAACTTACTTTGAAATAAAAATGAGTTGTGTTTAAATAGTATCTCAAATGAAACCTGTATTATCTGTGTTGTGGTCATAGGTCAGAAATGACATAAAGACATCAAAAGCTTCAATATGTTTAAAATTTTAAGGCAAAAATTGAGCAATTTTTTTTTTAGAAATATAAAAGACAGCTAATTTAAAATGGACAAAGAACATGAATAGACAATGTATTAAAGAGGAAATGAAACTAATAATAAAAAAAAAAGTATGGGAAAATAACCAACATCATGGAAACGCAAATGAAGACAAGATACCATATTTTTTTTGCCTAACAAATTAGGAGAGATTATCCAATGTTGACAAGGGAGTGATAGAACAGGTGTTTTCATGCATTGTCAATGAGAGTATACATTGCTACAATATTTTAAAACACAACATGGACTTTAAGTTTTGGAAATCTTTAAGAGGTTTATATCTTTGACCAATTATGCCAATTCCAAGGGTCCTTACTATGGAAGTAATCTCAATGATTGAAAAAGCTTCAGGTTAAAAAGAATGCTCATAGAAGCCCTACATGTCAGTAGTAGAAGACTGGTAAGTAAAACAATGGCATATCTATTGGATGGAATACTCTGCAACCATTAAGCATAATACTAATCTTCTAATTTTATAAAAGTTATCATAACAGGGGAAAATGCTTATGATAGACTGTTAAATAAAAATAAAATAGCACCCCGAGTTCTATGTGGAGTATTAAATTAGGCATGGTAAAAAGAATCAGCAGCAAAACCTTCAAATGGTGTATGTATGTATGTGTATATATATATATATATATATAAAAGGCTGAAAAGAAATATACCCAAATGTGAACTACGGTTTTATTTTGATGATAATGGAACTATGCATCAGTTATTTCCTTTTTTTTCTACCTTTCTTTAAAAAAATAAAACACACTTCAAAGCTATAAACTTGAAAAACATCAATACCAATATATAATGATGTTATTTGTCTAAGAAAAGTGAATAGTGTCAGATGAAAAATCCTACCATTATGGGACAGGAATGAATTTTCTGAAAGTCTGGATGTTGACATGGTTTAAGCTGAGTTATTACAATAAGGCATGAGGTATAAAATTCACAATTACTCAGTTATGTTTACTTTGCATATCTGAAGCTCCAAGGAAAGGATTTTATCCTAATCATCCTTTTTGGTTGCCTGAGATGGTTCCATTTATAAACATAGCGAGCCACTGTTCACTCTGTGCAGTGTTAGCTCAGTTTAACTCAGTCCCCATCCACCAGCCCCTCCTTCTTGGTCCTGCTGGTATCCCTTTCTCTTTGTTTGGGAAGCCAGACTCCTAGATATCTCCACAGACCGGATGCTAGAACAAGCCACTCCTGGGCCATCTTGAGTATTCATTTCTAGTAATCCATTATTACCTGTCTACATTAAAACCCCACCATCTGTCAGTTTGCTGTACTATAGTGGCTTGCATGTTGCTATGATACTGGAAGCTATGCCACTTGGTACTTCAAACACCAGCAGGATCACCCCAGGTGGATATGTTTCAGTAGAGCTTCCAGAATAAGACAGAGTAGGAAGAAAGGCCTGGTGATCTACTTCTGAAAATTAGCCAGTGAAAGCCCTATGGGTCACACCAGAATATTGTGCTACACAGTCCTAGAAGATAAGCCCCATATGTTTGGAGGTACTCCAAATACACAGTGGCCATAACAATAGACTCAAGCATACCAAGGATCATGAAGATGGTGCAGGACCAGGCAACACTTTGTTCTGTTGTACATGGAGTCACCATGAAGCAGAGCCAACTCCTAGGCAACTAACGACAACATAACAACATAAAGGCCCAGCTTAACATTATGTCTGTAGCTATCAGTAATATCAGAAGTTATAGATAGAAAAATTAAAGAAGCTGTGCTGGGGATCTTTTGGTCAGTTTTTTTTTGAAAAAGGCATTAAAAGGCAATGGCTTCAAGGAAGAAACTTGTTCACAGGACTAACGGGCTATAAGAATCATAGCCTCTTCTAGCTGGAAACAAGAAGAACTAGATGATACCCGGCTATCACTGCTGACTGTTCTGACCAGGGACACAATAGAAGGTTCTGGTTAGAATGGGAGAAAAATGTAGAACAAAACTCAAATTCCTAAAAAAGTCCAGACTTATTGAATCCATAGAGACTAGAGGAACCCCTGAGACTATTGTCTAAGGTACCCTTTGACCTTGAAACTGAAGCCACTCCCAGTGGTCACCTTTCATCAGAATAATGGATTGGCTCATAAAATAAGCAATATCACCCATGTGGGTGGGGAAGAAAACGACTTTAGTTTGGCGAGTAGTGTTTTGGGTCTTAAAAGTGTGTGAGGGGTCATCTAAGATACAACTATTGGTCTCTATTATTCTGGAGCAAAAGAGAAAGAAGGAAACCAAAGACTCAAAGAAGAAACTAGCCTACAGGACTAATAGCCTACATAAACCATGGCCTCATCTCCCCCGAGACCAGAAGAACTAGATGGTGCTAGGCTACTGTCATGGATTGAATTATGTCTCCCAAAAAATGTGTGTATCAATTTGGCTGGGCCTTGATTCCCTGTGTTGTGTGATTTTCCTGTATATTGTAAATCCTGCCTGCCTGTATGATGTTAATAAGGAACGATGGGCAACAGTTGTGTTAGTGAGGCAGGACTCAATCTACAAGATTGGATTGTGTCTTGGGGCAATCTCTTGAGTTGAAAAGAGAGAAGCGAGCAGAGAGACAAGAGGACCTCATACCACCAAGAAAGCAGCACCAGGAGCAGAGCGTGTCCTTTGGACCAGGAGTCCCTGCACCTGAGAAGCTCCTTGACCAGGGGAAGATTGAGGACAAGGACCTTCCTCCAGAGCTGACAGAGAGAAACAGGCTTCCCCTGGAGCTGACGCTCTGAATTTGGACTTTTAGCCTCCTCTACTGTGAGGAAATACCATTTGTGGTGTTTCTGTTATAGTAGCACTAGATGACTAAGACAGCTACCTCTACCATTCCTTCTAGTTGGGCCACAATAGATGGGCTGGATAGAATGGGAAAAAATGTGGAATGAAATCTCAATTCCTAAGGGAAAACAAAAACAAAACAAAAAACAGAATCACTGAATCAGTTGAGACTGGAGGACTCTTCAAGACTATTGCCCTGAGATACTCTTTACACCTTGAAACTAGCCCCTGAGGTCACGTTTTAGCTAAGTAACAGACTGACTCACAAAATACAGAATATCACCCATGAGTACTATGATCCTTTAAAAAAATCATCTAGGTGAAACCAAAGGGTCAGCAATTACTTTAAAACAAAGATGAGAATGTAAGGGAACAGGGAAACTAGATTAATGGACACAGAACAACCAGAACAGAAATATTGAGAATGTTCATGCATTGTGAAGAATGTAACTGATATTACTGAACAATTAGTGTAGAAATTGTTGAATGGGAACCTAGACTGCTATGTACACCTTCACTGAAAACATAATAAAACATTAAAAACAAAACAAAACAAAAAAGACGACGGCTTTAGAATCTCCTTTTATTTCATTTTTTAAATTTTTATTACGTATTAGGTGAAAGTTTATAGAGCAAATTAGTTTCCATTAGATAGTTTGTACATAAAGTGTTCCATGACATTGGTTTCACTCCCCACAATGTGTCAGCACTCTCCCCATTTCTGTCCTAAGTTCCCCATTTCCTTTTATCATGGCTCTCTACCCCTTCCTGCCTTCTCATCTTTGCTTTTGGGCAAACGTTGCCCTTTTGCTCTCATATGATTGATTGTTCTAAGGAGCAAGTTCCTCTCGGGTATTATTGTTTATTTTATGGGCCTTAGAACCTCCTTTTAGGTGGCTTAATAACTAGAGAAAAGACTGTCTTTGCCTTTCCCCCTTTTCCTAGCTAATTGTTATTTTTGTTCAGTGCTGTCAAGTTGGTTCCAACTCATAGTGACCCTATGTACAACAGAACGATACACTGCCTGGTCCTGCGCCATCCTCACAATCACTGTTATGCTTGAGCCCATTGGTGCAGCCCATTGGTGCAGCCACGGTGTCAATCCATCTGTTTGAGGGTCTTCTTTTTCGCTCACGCTCTTGCTAATAATGCACACTTATCCTTAAAGTCTCAGATTCACTGCCACTCACTCATAGAAGCTTTCTTTGACCCCTAGACTAGGACAGAGCCTTTTATACCCTCCCTTCTCCTCCCCAGGACTTGTAATTAGTACTTGTTTTTTAAAACTTCCTTTTCTGCTATGATCTGTGCTCCATGAGAGCAGAGACCTTGTCTATCTTATTTATCATCATGTCCTCAGTGCCAAGAACAGGAGGCTCGTATATATTGGGTGCTGAATAAATATTTGTTTAATGAATGAATTTTCCGGTGTGATCTACTAAGGCAGAGGACGGAGTGTTGGCACAAAACCAAATAGGGTTGAAGCTGGAAGTGAAACTACAAAAAGTTTTATTATTTTTCTTTTCTTTCCTTTTAAAAAAAATATTTATTATTATTATAATTTGACGATCTTATATTATTGCTCTAGCACCGACTTCAGGATGATTAGATTTGACTTTTTGTGCTTGAGAGAGATGAAAATAGGCTTTGGTTAATTCCTCCACTATGAGACTAGCAGGAATCTCTACCAAAAAAATTTTTTTTTTTTTTACTGAAGTGTAGGCTAAATGCTTCCTGTTGTTAGTGCCGTTAAGTCGATTCCAACTCATGGCAACCTCATGTGTTACAGACTAGAACAGCTCCATGGGGTTTCCTTGGCTCTGATCCTTACAGAAGCAGTTCACCAGGCCTTTGTTCCATGAGCTACTAGGTAGGTTTGAAATGTGAACCTTTAGGTTAGCAGTCCGGGGCAAATCGTTTGTGCCTAATGCTCTTTAGCTAACTTTATCCGCTATAACCCAAAACCCAGTGCTGTCTATAGCTGTGCATTTTTATTTTTTAAATTGTTTTATTGTGGTAAAAATACATATAACAAAACATTTGCCAATTGAACCTTTTTTACATGTACAATTCAGTGACATTGATTGTATTCAACATGATGCTTACCATCATCACTATCCATTTCCATATCATTCAACCGCCATTAATATTTACACACCCCTGGTAACCACTAATAAACTTTGTTCTCTGTGTATTTGCCTATTTTATGTAAGTGTTATCATACAATATTTGTCCTTTCATAACTGACTTAATTCACTCAGCATAATATTCTCAAGATTCATCCATGTTGTAGCATTTATCAGGAGCTGTGCTTTTATATAAGCAAAGTTTAGTAAAAAAAAAAGGCATTCTATGACTTGGCCTGTCTATTAATGCTGAGACTCCTAAATCCCTTTTTCTTGAAATTCACAATAAATTACTTAGCACATCTGTTATTCTGCCACCTCCATTTCCTTGCCTTTTGTAAAAAGCAAAATTCTTGTAAGTTATCTTAAAGGCACAAATCACCTTGTAATTCTTTGCACTTAGTAGCTACTGAGCATGTAACTACAGAGCTTAACAATTACCATATACTGTAATCATGCAAAGATTTTAATCTTTCAAATTAGATTTCACCTCCGCACTGGGAAGAAAAGGAAATTTACAGGATAATTAGCTCATGGGCTAGTCGGCACTTCCAGTCCTTGTCAGGAAGTCATCTGCATGAATGGTCTTAAGGTACCATTTATTTTTACTAAGTGCCTTTCATTAAAACTACCCAGCATGCTTTGAAATGAAGAAACTGAAGAAAAATGCTTTTCACAAACTGAGGCAACCTCTGATGAAACTTTGGCAGATGGGATAGTTAGTCCTCACCTGTAACAGGGGAGCCGAGTCAAATTTTAAATGTGGGATGCCCAAAATATCAAGTCAATGTATAGTCTTGTGACAGAAACCTTGGGAATGAGAGTTGATTTGTAGAGCTATCTGCTCTTACCTCACACCAGCCGTGTGCTGGAGCTGGCTCCACCCCCTGGCTAGAGCTGATCCGTGCACGTCTCTTTTCACGTTCATAATTTGAAATCGGCCGTGGTGTGACTAGACCATGAAAACCAGCAAACGCTACACACCAGGGTTCCCCGCCAAACTGGTTGTTACACATTTACTGGCGCACCACTTTTCCAAACCTACCTCCAGAGAAAGAAGGAGAGAGAGAAGGAGGGAACATGGGGAGAGAAGAAGAAAGAGAGAAAGACTCAAAATAATTGAAAGCAAGAACATGAACAGAAGTTTGTACACCAATGTTCATAGCAGCACTGTCTACAATAGCCAAAAGGTGGAAACAACCCGTGTCCATCAACAGATGAATGGATAAACAAAATTTAATATATATGTACATATTCATATGCATATATATAAGGAGGCATGGTGGCCCAGTGGTTAAGTGCTTGGCTGCTAACAAAGGTCAGCAGTTCAAATCCATCAGCCACTCCAACGGGACAAAGATGTGGCGATCTTCTTCTGTAAAGATTACAGCCTTGGAAAGCCTATGGGGCAGTTCTACTTGGTCTTACAGGGTCGCTATTAGACAGAATCAACTCAATGGCAATGGGTTTGGTTTTGATTTTATTACTCAGCTACAAAGTGAAATGCTACATGCTACAACATGGATGAATCTTGAAAACATTATGTTGAGTGCAATAAACTAGACATAAAAGGAAAAGTATCGAATGATCCCACTTACAAGAAATACACACATGTACAGCCCAGAGTTGATTAATGGTTAGTAGGGCTCTCGGGGAGGAGGACAAGGGAAGTCTTAGTCTAGGGGTCACCAAGTTCTGTTAATGGTGGTAGAATAATCTGGAAACACGTACTGGCGATTGTTGTATGACATGATGAATATCACCAATGTCACTGAATCATACGTGTAAAAATGTTGAATTGGCAAATGTTTTGTTACATATATTTTTACCACAATAAAAAAAGAAGAGGAGGGAGAGAGGACATGAGAGATATATGGGAAGAAATACATGAAAAAGGAAAAAAAAAATTGTAAAGCAACCTAGTAGAGGAGTCCCTGGTCCAGAGTAGGTGCTCGACAAGTATGATTTTCTCGCTCTCTTTAGCAGTAGAGACAAGAACAATAAGGACCACAAGGCCAGTACAGTTGTGTGTGTGTGCTTGTGTGTGTGTGTCTGTATGTGTGTAGAGGGTTCACCAAGCATGGAATCTCTTAGATTTCATTATGCCTATCAGATCCATTGTCTCTGATAAGTGTGACACTTTCAGGGTTTGGCCTACAAATGTGAGGAGGCTGGAGAGGAGTGTAGCCTGGAAATGTGGGTGAGTTAAAAAGAGATGTGTTCCTGTTTGGCATCAACTGCTGAGTGTGGGAAATGAGCAGGAAAATCTGTTGAAAAATTCAGCTGTGAAAAAAAAAAATGAACGTATGGGGAAAGTCGGAGACTGCATGTGTTCAGGGCTTTGGGAGGGCTTGGAACAATTTCTTTTCCAGGGATATTTACAAAAGGCATTGAATTTAGTAATTTTTCAACTTTGCAGCCTCATTGGAAGTCATAAGCCATCCTTTATTCACTACGATAAAGAGAATCATAAGGGTAAAATTATATTACCAATTAACAGTGTTGAGGGTTTTTTATGCGACCTGTCAAATAATTTTTTTTTTTTTTGTCCTGGAGCTGGTACTGCAGAGGTGAGGAGAGAAATAAGCTTAAATCCTGTTCCCAAGGGTCTTATCATCTCACCAGGGACAAAGCTGACCCACAGAAAATGGCAAGAGAACAATTAATCACTGGGAAGTTTGATAATTCACTAAAAATCCAGTAAAGGCTTAGAGAAGGGAGGGAGCACTGTGGGTAGATAATTCTTAAAGATCATGATATGATAATAGAGACTTCCTGAGCTTCCATGTCTGCTAATGTATTTCTTTATATTATTATGAGTCCATTACAATCATCAGTAAAATTATAGCACTGCTAATAGAGACTCATAATAATAAATTCTTTAGTTATACATTCATTCATCTTGATAACTCTACTCCAAAGTAGGATGTATGCCAAGTATTTTAAATCCTTGCTTTATATTTACGGAGACAGTCAATACCTTGTCTCCAGCTTTTTATCATGTCAGCAGAGCTATGGAAAACCAAAACAAAGAAATAATAAATAGAACTCGAGTCTCCACATGTGATTTTTGGCTCAAATGAAATAATTCGAAGACCAATGTCAGATTTGAATATAGAAGTAGCTTAAAGAAGTCCCAAAATGTAAGAGGAGAGAAGAACAACCAAGGAAGTGATATATGTCCTCATTGGATGTGGAACAGACAGGGTTTTCATCTGTAGACCTTCAGACAATAGAGAGTTATATGGACCATAAATAGAAAAATTGGAACTGTCAAGATAAGTAGAGATTAAGGTGTGCACATGGGTTTTGGCTTCAGCAAGGAGCAATTCTAGGAATGTTTTAGAGATAGTGCCAGGCAGGCTATCTAAGGAAGTGACTGTGGGAACTCAATGTAAGTTCAGGGGTCAAGGACAGCTTTAGACCAGAGGCCTTGGGAACAAATTACAGAAAAGAAGTGAAAGAAACAAAGAAGTCCCCTCCCTCCCCTCAAGAAATTTAAAACTGTGAAAGCAGGAAGTGTTGGTGTGTTTTAAAAGTGAGAGAGAAGATAAATAGGGGAAAACTACAAAGGTAAGGAAGGTTATCATCATCAGAAATAAAGTATTCAGTTTCTGAAAAAAAGGAGATTAAATATTAAAATACAGAAAAACTAAACTAAGGCCAGATTAGCTCCAGTATTGAATGGGCTATAAATTTTCATCAAACTATTCAGAGAATACAGGGCAGAGCAAATTTCCAAGACCTAGAAATGTCAGTTGTTACCTGTCAAGACGTTGTGTAGACAGGTTATAATAACTAGTTTGACCAAAAGATACTGTCAGGATGGTTCTTGGATTCACCAGACCACTGCACCCAGAAGATAGGGATTCAAATCTCGAATTCATTCATTTGTTCCACTTTATATTCATTGATTTAACAGATTTATTGAGTGTCTACATTTTTTCAGTTTCCGTGCTGGCTGTTGGGGAAATGACATAAATAAGGCACACATAATCTATGCCTTTGAGGAGCTCTTGGTCAAACAGATGAAAGAGTTTGGAAAATATGTAATTATGAAATAATGTAACGATGTGTTGGAATAAAAAAAAGTTCATAGGCAACTGCATTGCTTTCTAAAAAGAGACTCCCATTTCATTTCTGAAATTATATGTTGCTTAGAAGCCCTGGTGGTGCAATGGTTAAAGTGCTTGGCTGTGAACCAAAATGTTGGCAGTTCAAACCCACCAGCTACTCCGTGTGAGAAAGATGAGGCAGTCAGCTTCCATAAAGATTTACAGTCTTGGGAACCCTATGGGGCAGTTCTACTCAGTCCTATAGGGTCTCTATGAATCAGAGTAGACTCAACGGCAGTGGGTGGGATCCTGCATCAGAGAATTATCCAAGTCCTTTACATTGCTCTGTGGGGACTTGGAGGGCAATGGAAGGCTACGTCAGATTCACTCGTCATGACACACAGAAAGCACAGATGTGACAGGGAGATAGGAAGCTTGCGTCTGAAGGGCATTTTTTTGTTGGAGGAGCTTTCATTTTTATAGCATTCAACATCGTTCAATATTGAGCATCACTGCAGTAAGAATACCAGCATTCTTCCTTATCTAGAAGAGCAGTTCTTGCCAGATGGCCTTGCCATTTTGCACACTGACATATGTCATCATCAGACACAAAGGCAAACCACTCATTTGAAGAGTCAAAGATTCAGTCAATCATAGGTTATCTTGTTAAATTGATACCAAAAGAGAAATCTGATTAATTTTTGAGTTGAAAAGACATTTTTTCCCCCAGAGAATTAACTAAATTGGAGGTGTTTTTTGGCATTATTATGGATAACCAAATAGGCTTTTGTAATCTTTATTTATATTTAATATAAATATATATGTGCAAATAATTGTAAGCATTCTGTATTATGTCGGAAAGTGTGTGATGTGAAATATACATGAGGGATAAGATTCGTCAACGAGTAAGAATGCATACTTTGTTAAAAAGAGATTCATTGAAGATTCAAGATAGTTCAAATGAGATACGTCCGATATCACAAAGTGAAGCCAAGCACTGCAAAATGGTGGTGTTAGGGAGACATTTTTATGAGGTAAAATACACAATTTTGATTGGAAGTTGCAAGATTAGGTAAGCAGGAAGTGAAACAACTTGAAGCATGGCTTTACAGTGATTGGATGGAAACACAAATGTGGGCTATTTGGATTGGTTAATTTAAATACGCGACTAAGGAGAGTTTTACTGAGTGGTCACAAGGTAATTATCTTAAAACATTTCCTGAGGGCTGGTGAGGCGACTCCTGATAAGGGTATTGTGTCAAGACCCTCCCTTAGGAACATTCTTTCCATATCTTTAGTTAACCACAGAGAAAAATGTTTCCTTTGTTAGGTGCTTAAGTACAGCTAAGGGATTGATGGTTGCAGGGGAAATCCTTTGTTAGGTATAGTTGGCTCTCTTTATACATGGATTCCACATCTACAGATTCAGTCAACCACAGGTGGAAAATATTTAAAAGAAAAAAAGTTCCAAAAAGCAAAACTTGAATTGGCTGCACCCTGAGCACTACATTGAATCCATGTGAATGAAATGATGTGTAGGCATACCCTGCTGTGGCTTCCCTGTTTCACAGATCCTCATTCTTTCCAGCACTTGTTTGAGCATCTTTTTGCCTAGCATCTTGTTGTTATTTCCTCAACAATTATTCACATAGCATTTACATTGTATTAGGTATTTTAAGTAATCTAGAGATGATTTAAAGTATACAGGAGGATGTGTGCAGGTTATATGAAAATACTACACTATTTTATATAAGGTACTTGAGCATCCATGGATTTTGGTATCCATGGGGTTTCCTAGAACCAGTTCCCCACAGATACCGAAGAATGACTCTACTTAAGTCTGTCTAAGGTTTTGACAGTTTCAGGGGAAATAAACAAAAACTAAGACGGAGTCACGGCTCAGATCTGGTCCAGTCATTCCAATATGTGTCAGGTGCCTCAGTTTTGGAACTCTCACACATTCTCTCTGTCTTAGTCAACTAGTGCTGCTATAACAGAAATACCACAAGTGGATTGCTTTAACAGAGAGAAATTTATTTTCACACCGTCTAGTAGGCCAGAAGTCCAAATTCAGGGCATTAGCTCTAGGGGAAGGCTTTCTGTCTCTCTTGGTTCTGGAGGAAGGTCCTTGTCTTCAATCTTCCTCTGGACTAGGAGCTTCTCTGTGCAGGAACCCTGGGTCCAAAGGTGAGGTCTGCTCCCAGTACTGCCTTCTTGGCAATATGAAGTCCCCAACTCTCTGTTTGCTTCCCTTTCCTTTTATGTCTTGTTAGATAAAAGGTGGTGCAGGCCACACCCCAGGGAAACTCTCATTACATTTTATCAAGGATGTGACCTGAGCAAGGGTGTTACATCCCCCACTAATCCTTTTTAACCTCAGGCAAAGATTATGATTTATAACACATAGGAAAATTGCAAAATGTAGGACTACCACACAACATGGCCTAACCAAGTCAACACATATTTTTGGGGACACAATTCAATTCATGACACCCACCTTTTGATCAAGTATTTCATTAACATACTTTGATCACTATTACATGAATGCTTTCTTCTGCAGGGGCTTGCAATGATGACTCATGATTCCTTAGACGGCTACTTATTTAGGTAAGTCTTTAAGGCCCCTGACACTACTGTTCAGTAGTCAGGCACCATCTGAGCTCTTCGCTTTGCCGCGGTTTAGCATTCAGCTTCTGTGGTCTTGCATAGGGGATCTGTGTGGAGTAAAGCCACATGAAAGGAACAGCTTGACTGTCCAAAAGACCGGCTCAGAGTGTGGTTTCGAGTCCATTCGGGAAATGGGTCTCATCTATGTACATAATGCTCTTCGTGGGCTTTAGGTCGGGCTTTTGCGTCATAATATTTGTTATACATTTCATGCAGAATTTGATTATTCCAATAATTATTATAACAGCAATTAATATCATTAATCCAGTTAGCAATACAGATCTAACTAGGTAACCAGCTGAAAATATCAATCCAACAAGATTCAGATTCTGAGCCTTTTAAATGTAACCAGGTAGCTTTTTGATGAATTTTCTCAATATCTTGTTCAACCTCTTGGGTATTGTTAATCCAGGTGCAACCAGAAGTGTTTGCTATAGCACAAACACCTCCTATTTGGGCTAAAAGAAAATGCAAGGCTATTTATTCTGTTGTCTAAAGGCATTTTTCCAAGGGAGTTTACGGATTTTTGCTGGGCTGTTATTCCATCAGCAATTTCATTCATAATTTGTTCCACGGAGGCAGACAAATTCTGGAGTGTCTACACTAATTCGGCTACTCCACAAAAAGAAAAGAATGATCTTCGAAATCTACATCTCATTCCAGGTCTAAGTTGGATGGGGTTGTAACATCCAAAGTTATCAGTAGATCTCTTGATCCAAGTCAAGATTTTTAACGTCTGGCCCAATGGCTTTTTTCATTATAGGAGTATACTTGCAATGGATGCCCAAATGGTCTATAGTGCATTGGTCTGTCATGTTCCATTCATCCAGACAGGACAATGCCCAAGCATGAGGCTCAGAGCCTGGGTTTGGTACATCAGTATGGGGATATTTTGATCCTTCACATAGGAATACATACCAATGAGAAGCAAAACTCTTAATTTTCTATTGCTGGTGGTTGAGGGGATGAATGATTTGATTGACTTGCTCAAGCCAATTCTTTGTTAAGGAGTTATTATAAATGGGTAAGCATCCTAACTCTGGAAATATTGGTTTCCAAACTAGAGTTGTTGTTGTTAAGTGTCCTTGAGTCAGTTCCAACTCATAGTGACCCTATGTACAACAGATCGAAACATTGCCTGGTCCTCTGCCATCCTCACAATTGTTGCTATGCTTGAGTCCATTGTTGCATCCATGTGTCAATCCAACTCATTGAGGGTCTTTCTCTTTTTCCCTGACCATCTACTTTACCAAGTATGATGTTTTTCTACAGGGACTGGTCCCTCCTGATAACATGTCCAAAATACATGAGACAAAGTCTTGCCATCCTTGCTTTCAATGAATATTCTGGCTGTACTTCTTCAAAGACAGATTTGTTCATTTTTTTTACAGTCCATGGTATATTCGATATTCTTCACCAACACCATAATTCAAAGGCATTAATTCTTCTTCAGTCTTCCTTATTCATTGTCCAGCTTACACATAAATATGAGCTGATTGAAAGCACCATGGCTTGAGTCAGACACACTTTAGTCCTCAGAGTGACATCTTCACTTTTTAACATTACAAAGAGGTCTTTTGCAGCAGATTTGCTGAAAGAAAATTGACTGCTACTTTCATGGGCATTGATAGTGGATACAAGTAAAATGAAATCCTTGACAACTTCAATATTTTCTCTGTTTACATGATGTTGTTTATTGGTCCAGTTGTGGGGATTTTTTTTTTCTTCTTGTTGAGGTGTGATCTATACTGAAGGCTGTAGTCTGATCTTCTTCAGTAAGTGCTTCAAGTCCTCTTTACTTTCAGCAAGCAAGGTTGCGTCAATCGGATATTGCAGGTTATTAATGAGTTTTCCTCCAATCCTGATGCATTCTTTTTTGTGTAGTTCAGCTTCTTGGATTATTTGCTCAGCATACAGGTTGAATAAGTATTGTGAAAAGATACAACTCTGATGCATACCTTTCCTGATTTTACACCATGCAGTGTCCCTTTGTTCTATTCAAACAACTATCTCTTGATCTATATACAGGTTTCTCAGGAGCACAATTAAGTGTTCTGGAATTCCCATTCTTCACAATGTTATCCATAATTTGTTATGATTCACACAGTTAAAAACCTTTGCATAGTCAATAAAATACAGGTAAACATCTTTCTGATATTTCCTGCTTTTATCCAAGATTCATATGACATTCCTCGTTCCAAGTCCTCTTCTGAATCCACCTTGAACTTGTGGCATTTTTTTGTCGGTGTACTGCTGCAGTTGTTTTTGAATGATCTTCAGCAAAATTTTACTTGTGTGTGATAGTAATGATATTGTTTGATAATTTCCCCATTCCCTTGGATTGTCTTTCTTTGAAATGGGCACAAATATGGATCACCTCCAGTCAGTTGGCCAGGTAGCTAGCTGTCTTCCAAATTTCTTCAGTAATAGTCATATTAACTGGTCTTCCTTGTAGGTATATGGATATTATCCTATCACTGACAGCGGTGTACTTCAGGACAGATCTTGAAATGTTCTTTTTGACGGTGAATGCGATGCCATTCCTATTCAGTTTGTCATCTAGGAACAATAGACCATATGATTATCTAATTCAAAATGTCCAATACCAATCCATTTCAGCTCACTAATGCCTAGAATATTGATCTTTATGGGTTCCATTTCATTTTTGACAACTTCCAATTTTCTTAGATTCCTACTTCATACATTCCATGTTTCAATTATTAATAGATGTTTACAGCTGCTTCCCCAGTCACCTTTTGAGTGCCTTCCAACCTGAGGGGCACATCTTCTGGCTGTATATCAGACAATGTTCTGTTCCTATTCATAGGGTTTTCACTGGCCAATTTTCAGAAGTAGAAAACCAGGTCCTTCTTCCTAGCCTGTCTTAGTCTGGAAGCTCCATTGAAACCTGTCCACCATAGATGTTCCTGGTGGTATTTGAAATATTGGTGGCGTAGCTTCCAGCATCACAGCATTACAATAACACACAAATACCACAGTATGACAATCTGACAGACAAATGGTAGTTAAGAGTATAACTTTTTTTTATTAGTTGCTAGACCCAGACAATCTAGACTATTATTTATGTTAGCTGTGAAGAGACTTATTCTAAATTGGGGAAATGTTGTATATGAGACTAAAAACTCATGGGAACAATCTTCAGTGGGGTTCCAAGCAACATTAGAGCAGTGCTTTGTTTCGATAAAGATGAAGTTAAAACAGGGAACTTGGTGTTAAGCCAGTAATCCAGGGGAATGCCATAAGCTAACACATATAGCTTGTTTAAAGGTGGTGTTAAAATTAAAAATTGCATGGTCACAGAGGTATAATTCAGCACAGGAGAAGCTAGGGGGTCTGAGTTTTCATGCACCGTTTGTGCAGACAAGATGGCAGATTCAGCAGCCAGTTAAATTAGCATCACTAGCTACTGATTGGGCCAATTTAACAAATGCACATTTTTTCCAAGCCTGGGTAGAAGCAAAGACAGTAAAAAAGGTAAAAGGTATGAAAATTTTCATATTTATTAATTCACCAGTTAATACATCCAAGTTGGCAGAATAGTGCTAATCTCAAAGGCAGAAAGTATTAAACATCAAAAACTGGCATTACTGAACAAAAGTAAAATAAAATGTTAAAGCAGGGGACTATACCACAATAATGGAATAAATTGATCAACAAAAGAATAGCAAAAACTATAAAGCAAAGTCCAAGGATTTTAAGAACTTGCATGGAGCCTTGTTTTGTGATCTTGGGAAGAGCTGTTTGCTTCCAAAGTCATCTGCTTCTGGTCATCTTGGCACTTGAGGGTGACCCTTAAGTCCTCAGTGGGTTTACAAGTCCAGGCAGGTTCTTTGGCCTTTTTTAGCTGTGAGAGATGGACCCAAGAGTTCATTCCTTCTAGCTTTGTGGCACAAGGGTTTCTGAGGAGTACTAAGTAGAGTCCTTTCCAGTGAGTTTGTAACGAATGCTTCAGTTGAGGCCTTTTCCAATTGGCAAAATCACCTGGGAAAACTTTGGGTAAAAACTGAGATTTAAGGTCATTATTATCAAAGTCTTCTTGAATTTGGGAAGAATACTTTTTGAATAATGCAACAAAGATTGATAATATTTAAGTATTTCTTGTTATATTAAGTTCGGCTCCTTCTAAGCCTTACATGGCAAGAACATAAGTCTACAAGTTACTATCTTGTAAGAAGCTAGTTTGTGCTTTCCAGATGGAGTAGGTCTCAAATTTCAAGGACTAAGGAAAGAATTCAGTCCAAGGTGGGACAATGACTCACAAAGTTTAACTATTTGGGTTTTAATTAGACCATTGATTCTTTTTGCCAATCCAGAAGATTGTGGATGGTATGGGCAGTGCAGTCTTTGATAAATTGGAAAAATTTTACATACCTCTTGAATCACTTGCCCAGTAAAGTGAGTACACTGGTCACTTCATAGAGTTTTGGGGGCTCCCCAAGTAGGAATGATATGGTCTAATAATTTTTTGGCCACAAAAGTAGCAGTACCATTTTTACTTGGAAAAGTATCCACCCAGTGTGAGAATAAGCACACCATTACTAAAACATACGTGTATCCATTTGATGGTGGGAGCTGAATAAAGTCTAATTACCATTCAAATATAGGCCCAGAGGGCAAGGGTTTTTTTCCTGAATGCAATTGAAGGTGCTTCCTAGGGTTATAACAGGCAAACCCAGCAGTAGCTGATGATATGTTCAGCAGCTTCAAAAATTTACCCTACCAATATTTCTTAAAGGTTTCAACTATTTTATCTCATCCCATATGGGAGTTCATATGCAAAGCCAAGCCCATAGGGACACGTAGAGATCTGGGAAGGACAGGTGTATCACTAGGTCCCATCCATAACCTGGTGGTGGTGTTAAAAGAGCAACCTGATTGTTTCCAATCTTCAGTTTCTGCAATGGGAGTAATCTGTTGCTTTTTGAGAGGACTTTCTGAAGTTACTTCTGAAGGGGTTGTGTCTTCCATGATCACTTCATGGATGTCCTTATTCCCTCCTTCTCATCATGATCTCAGCTATCATGATCATGCATGAGAATTCCTTTAGCTATTATAGGGGTAAGGAGGATTTCGGAGGTAGCCTGTTTAGCTGCTTTATCTGCTAAACTGTTTCCTGTAAACTCCTCTGTTTGAGCTATTCATTCCCTTAGTCTGGTTTATATCCCTTTCATGGGCTCTGTGATATATATTCCTGTTAAATTTTCTATCCCTGGAGGTGTATTGGCATGCATTTGAGCCACTTTAGTACTATCTGGCATCATGGCAGATACTGTTGCAACTGCCTAAAAAACAATGAAGTTGATCTGCATCACATTTGAGTGTTGAGAGCAATTTATATGAGGGGATGCTTCCTGGAGGAGTGATTGTGTGAAGCTTTGGTGTCTTTTGGCTTCTATAGAGTGAGATAAGGCTTGCAAGTGAGTTTACTGTTTCCTTTGTGTTACTGGGAAGGTATAGTTACTGGCATTTGAATATATATTTTTTTGGTGAAAATATTTCGTGATGTGCCTCCTGGGTCATGGAACCAATATGTGTACTACATGTATGATGCACTTCCTGGGCCATAGGACCAATATGTACTGCATGCATGATATGCTTCATGGAACACAGGACTGATATGCCCACTTGCATTAGTCATCGCTCTGATGACATCTTTTATAAAGTGCTTACCTCCCTGATGATATCTTTTATATACTTCCTGGGCCATGGGACTGATATGTACTGTGTTTGTGATGTACTTCATGGAACATGGGAGTGGTATGACTCATTTGCAGATGGAACTCAATTTTTTCAAACAATAAAAACTACCAACAAATAATGATTCAGTATCCATTCCATTAGTGAAAAAACATGACGTCACCAAAAAATTCCAAATAATAATAATAATTCACCCATGAAAGGGATATTTTGATGACGGCAATCTCAGAGGGGAGCAAAAGGGCCTCTAAGAGGTCTGCCAATAAGAGACCATTTTTATTTGGGAATCAGAGGATGTCAGGAACAGCCTGTTTCCATAGCATACCAAAATCATGAACATCTCTGATACCATACCTAGACCCAGTGTAAACAATTACTGACTGTCCAGAAACCCATTTGCAAGCCTTCATGAGTGCAATCAGTTCAGCCTGTTGAGCTGAGGTGACTTAAGGCACTACTTTCAAGAACTTCAGTAGAGGTGGTAACAGCATGGCCTTCCTGGTATTGAGAGCTATTGGGGTCAAGTCTTAAATATGACCCATCCACAGATGGAATTAAATCAGGCTTAAAAAGAGGAGTTTCCTTCAAATACTCTCTAGGAGACAAAGTTATTCAGTTAAGTCTAAGCAATAATGTGGGGGGTGATTTCTGTTGTCTGTAGTGGGTAAAAGGTGGCTAGGTTTAAACAGGCTACCATATGTAGCAGAATATTAGAGGCAGCCAAGAGAAGGACCTCATAAGAAGTCAGCCTGATAGCTGACAAATGCAGTGTCCAGAGTTTAAAATGGTGAACACTGCATGAGGAACATAAACATCTAGAGATTTTCCTAAAATTATATCTGCTGTTGCTCCCACTAGTCTGGTCATGACAGCAACTGCTCTGAGGGAAACAGGGTAACCCCTGATGACTGAATCTAGTTGGAAGCTATAGTAGCCAAATGTTCTTTGTTGTCTTCCATGTTTTTCAGTGAGGACCCCCAAGGCATTCCCAGACATCTCATGAATGAAAAGTGAAATCTAAAATGATAATTAACCTGTCAATGAGATGGATTGACACGGTGGCTGCAACAATGAGCTCAAACATAACAACAATTGTGAGGATGGCACAGGACCAGGCAGTGCTTTGTTCTGTTGTACATAGAGTTGCTATGAGTTGGAACTGACTTGATGGTACCTAACAACAAAAACAACCACAGCAAAGCTGGGGTATTATTTAATGACTCCTTTAATGTTAGTATGGCCTTTTCACCGTCTTCTGAGAACTAAAAGTGTTCAGGCTTTGAAGCCTGGGTATTGATACAATGGTTGAACCAGTAAAAAAAAAAAATTGTTTCCAAGTTCTGCAATATCCAGAAAGTCCCCAAAATCCCCTTAGCTGATTTTTTTTTTTTCTTTTTGTACTGGGGACAGGAAAACTAGGATGGTTTCTTTTCTTTTGGGGACAATAGTGACCCCCTTTGTTGAGATTATATGTCCTAGATACTAAACTGACAGCCGGGCCAGTTGCAATTTCACTTTAGAGGCTTTGTGCCTACTATCAGCCAAATGTTTTAACAAAAGAATGTTGTCTTCGAGACAAGCTTGTTGAGAATTAGATCATACCAGTAAATCATCAACATATTGTAATAAAGTGGATCAGTGGGCAAATTGTACAGGTTGTAGGTCTGCATGTAAAATCTGTGAAAAATAAGTGGTGGACTTGGTGAAGCCTTGAGACATCACAGTCCAAGTGTATTACCAGTCCTTCCAAGTAAAAGTAAATAAATATTAGTTATCAGGATGTACAGGAATGCTGAAAAGTGCACTGCAAAGATCAACCACTGTAAAGCGAGAGTCTTCAGGGGTATATTGTCATGTATTGAATTGTGTCCACCCCCCAAATGTATCAATTTGGCTAGGCTATGATTCCCAATATTGTGTGGTTGTCTTCCAATTTGTGATTGTAATTTTTATATTAAAGAGGATTAGGTTGGGATTATAACACCCTTAACCAGGTCATATCCCTGATCAAATGTAAAGGAAGTTTCCCTGGGGGGTGGCCTGCACCACCTTTTATCTCACAAGAGATAAAAAGAAAAGGGAAGCATACAGAGAGAGGGCACCTCATACCACCAAGAAAGCACTGCCGGGAGCAGAGTGTGTCCTTTGGACTCAGGGTACCCACGTGGAGAAGCTCCTAGCCCAAGGGAAGATTGATGATAAGGACTTCCCTCTAGAGCCGACACAGAGAGAAAACCTTCCCCTGGAGCTGACACCCTGAATTTGGACTTTTAGCCTACTAGACTGTGAGAAAATAAATTTCTCTTTGTTAAAGCCATCTACTTGTGGTATTTCTATCACAGTAGCACTAGATGACTAAGACATATATTAAAAAGGAGTCAATGTGGATTAGGAATCACAGGAAATCTAGGAACCACAATGCAGTTAATGGCATGTAGGTCCTGTACAAACCTGCAGCCATGATTATTTGGTTTCTTAACAGGGAAAGCAGGAGTATTACAGGGGCTAGTACAGGGACTAATTAAATCTTTAGCAAGAAAATCTTGAATTACTGGAATTAAGTCCTTCTTTTGCCTCTTGTTTTAAAGGGCACTGGGGAATTTTGGGTAAAGGTTTGGAGGTATCAACTTGAATTGCAATGGAGTCTGCTGACAGCACCTGGCCAACATCTGTGGAAGTTGTGGCCCACAGAGTTTCTGACACTGAAGAGAGACAGTCTAAAGGAGCAAAAGGGAGCTACCTTCTTGTAGGGGCAAAGTATGTGCTTGTAACAAAAAGCCTCCTCCTGAGAGTTTCCCTCAATTTCATGGTGACTGTCAAGGAGTTCTAATATTACTTTCCTCTTTTCATTAAATTGTATATGACAATTCCATTTAGCTAAAAGTCTTTTCCTATTAAATTAACTGGAGTATTATGACTAAGTAGAAAAGGATATAGACCCTCCATAGGTTCAGAAGATATGGAATGGGCTGAGAGTGGGTTAGAGTTTGTTCTTGACTAGCAACCTACACAGCTTTAGAGGTTTTGGTACTCTGGGGCAGAGGCTTCTGTAAACATGTGGGGTTGATGGCAGACAGGTGGTACCAGTGTCAATTAAAAATTTACAAGGTTTCCCATTAATTTGAATAATTGTTTCTCCATGAGGGTTTAAAGCCACCACAAGAAAAGCCCCTGTTTTGTCCCTGGAGCCCCTTCCTTCTGATTTAGATTGAATTTTGTCTAATAATAGGCTGCCCATTTTATTCTTTAACTTTATACAATCCTTAAAATGCCTAGTTTTTTACAATTATAACAAGTTCTAGATTTACTGCCTGCAAAGGATGTAAATCTCTTTTGATTAGGAGACTGTAATTGTTGTAAATGTAAAGTCATCAATATATTACTCTTGGGAGTTTCTTTAGTTTCTAAGGTTTGAGCAAGTTCATGAGCCAATCTAGTCAGTTCAGCCATCAGGGTGGACTTCCAATCCAGCCGATACCTTTTTTACTAAGGCTGAAATCTCATAGTTAAGGCTGGACACAAAGGCTGCATTAAGAGCTCTAGATATCCCTGGAGTAAAAGAGTCAAGCCCAGAATGTTCAGTAAATCTCTGAAGGAGCCAATTTGGGTAATCATTAACATTTTCATCTTTATTCTCTATGGAAAAGTGGATTTTTGTCCAGTCTATGGTAGGGGGATAAGGCCTCATTGAAGGTGTTAAGTAAAACCTTCCCTATTTTCTAGGCTTCTTGGAGCAAATCATCAGCTATCTTACTCATACCTAAGGCTAGATTCCAATCAGCAGGCTTCAACCATAACTGAGCATCCCCAGGGCTTGTTGACATGTGAACCAATTGATATAAGTCATGTGACCTGGGTTGGTAAGATTCAATAAGGATTTTAAAATTTTTTTGTAAATTTATAGGGGTTCTTTCATACATCTCAAAAATACTTAACAATGCTATTTAATTCAGTACTTGAAGTACTTACTGATGAAGATCAAAGACTACAGCCTTCAGTATGGATTACAACTCAACATAAGAAAACAAAAATTCCACAACTGGACCAATAAGCAACATCATGATAAACAGAGAAATGGTTGAAGTTGTCAAGTATTTCATTTTACTTGGATCCACAATGAATGCCCATGAAAGCAGCAGTCAAGAAATCAAATGATGTATTACTTTGGGCAAATCTGCTTCAAAAGACCTCTTTAAAGTGTTAAAAAGTAAAGATGTCACTTTGAGGACTAAGGTGCACCTGACCCAAGCCCTAATGTTTTCAATTGCCTCATATGCATGTGAAAGCAGGAAATGAAAAGGGAAGACTGAAGAAGAATTGATGCATTTGAATTATGGTGTTGGCTAAGAATATTGAATGTAACATGAACTTCCAGAAGAACAAACAAATCTGCCTTGGAAGAACTACAGCCAGAGTGCTCCTTGGAAGTGAAGATGATGAGACAAAGTCTCATGTACTTTGGACATGTTATCAGGAGGGACCAGTCCCTGAAGAAGGACATCATACTTAGTAAGGTGGAGGGTCAGCAAAAGAGAGGGAGACTCTCAATGAAAGGGACTGACACAGTGACTGCTGTGTAGGCTCAAGATAGCAATGATTGTGAGGATGGCACAGGACTGGACGGTGTCTCATTCTGTTGTATATAGCACTGCTAGGAGTCAGAACTGACTCCATGGCATTTAACAACAACAACAATGTAATTCAGTATGGGTCTAAGGAACAAAGGACATGCTTGGTTCTTTGGGAATTTCTCTAGTGCCAACTCCAGGACCTGGAGATCAGATTTTAAAAGGCATTTCAGGAGAGGTTTTTGTTCCTTAACAGATTCCTTAGGAGAGAAAGGAAGTTCTGAAATAGTGTTAGTAGAGAAGTAAGAATGTAGGGATAGATACAGAAAGGATACTGCCGGCTGAGGAGCAGAGGGATGGTGTAGGCACATGGCATTCTAACCTCTTTTGTCTTTTAGTCGATTTAGGAATAGTGCCTTGCATGGAAGTTAGCTGCTTTCTTGGTGTCTTTCAGAGACTCCCATGTACCCATCAAAGTCGGCATCCCATTGTATTTGCCAAATTTGGAAGCCTTTTCTAATTGACTGCAAAAAAACTAGTTTGTCTAGGTCAAAAGAACCTCAAATGGGCCATTTATGTTCTAAAATGTCCTTAGTAAAGTCATGCCAGTGCTCCAGAAACAGGCAGATACAGGTGCAGTGGTGTGATTGATTACTGATTGATTACTTTTGTGTGGCCTTTCTAGCCATGGTCTTGCAACTCCCACCCAGGTTATTGGATGGGACTGTGTAATAGGGTAATCCAAGGGGATTGGTCAGTTTTGGCTTAAAAGAGATCCATTTCAGAGCAGGAAGGAGGAGTCCGCCACTACCAAGAAAGGAGACGTCAGCAGGAGAGACCCAGCAGCGAGACCTTGCAGCAGGAGACTGCACTGCATGTAGAGAAAAAGCTGAGTGCCTTTGGGGAGAGGTCCAGGGCTAGGGAGAGGCGTGACAGACAGCACAGTTGGGAAGACGTTATCCTGATGAAAGAACTGTATCCTGAGCATTCCTAAGTCTGAATTGTAACTGTTATTCCCTAATAAACCCCATAATCATGAGTATGGTCTGTTAGTTCTGTGTGGCCATTGCAATGGATTATAGAACCCAGCAGAGAAGCAGAGTGCTGTGGGAGGGACGGTTGGTGTCTGAACTGGTAAAAGTGGTGGAGAGAGGAGGCATGTCTGACCCTTGCCTCATAGGGATCACGCTTGGGCTGCCCCCAAACTGTTTTTACAGAGGCTGAAACATTTGTCCATATGAGCGGTTGGTGTGCCCAAAGGTGGTCCTGCCATGTTCTTAGAACTGGTATTCCCCATCTTACTTAAACAGTGAATTGCATATGCTAGCAAACCTGAATGGGCACTAAAGAAAAATAGGTTAGCTCAAACTTAACGGGCTGAGGCTTTGATTCTCCCAAAGTCTGTGGTTATTATACTTGGGAGTCTCATGGTAACAGCAATACCAAACTTAATTTGCAACAAACCCTTTAAAATGCTTAAAGCAAGCTGAAAATGAAAGCAGAAGAGAAAGCTAACAATAAATTTCAGAGAACTCAATGCAAGTAAGTAGAGTTCGATTTGAGAGGCCTTTTACCTGAGATGACTCCTGGGAATCTGTGGAGATGAATGAGCTTAAAAGGGCTTGTGCTTTGTACCAAAGCTCTGGGTCCTCAATGTCCCAGGTGCCTCTGGAGGAAATGCATCTTTGAAACCCACTTATCTGACACCAGAAAATGTCAATGAGTAAGAACGTGTACCCTGTTAAAAATAAAAGCAAAGAGATTTACAGAAGGTTCAAGACAGTTCAAACTGAGGACACCTTTGGTCTCACAAAGTGAAACCAAATGGTCCAAAATGGTGAAGTTACAGAGCCATTTTTATGAGGTAAAATACAACATGATGATTGGAAGTTGCAAGTTTAGGCTAGGAGGAGGCAGAACAACTTGAAACATGGAGTTTACAGTGATTGATTGGAAACACAAATGTGGGCTATTTAGATTTGTTAATTTAAATACATGACTAAGGGGAATTTTACAGGGTGATCACAAGGTAATTGTCTTAAAACATGCCCTAAGGGCTGGTGAGGGGACTTCTGATAAGGGTATTGTGTCAAGACCATCCCTTAGGAATATTCTTTCCATAACTTTAGTTTAACCACAGAGAAAAACGTTTCCTTTGTTATGAACTTAAGTCCAACAAAGGATTTGATGGTTTCAGGGGAAATTCTTTGCTATGTACTCATGTCTGTTTAAGGGCTTGAGTGTTGAAGGGGAAATCCTTTTTTATGCACAGTTTTAGTCATCTAGTGCTGATGTAACAGAAGTACTTCAAGTGAATGGCTTTAACAAAGAGAAATTTATTTTCTCACAGTCTAGTAGGCTAGACATCCAAATTCAGGGCATCACTTCCAGGGGAAGGCTTTCTGTCTCTGTCAGCTCTGGAGGAAGGTCCTTCTCATCAATCGTCCCCTGGACTAGAAGCTTCTCCACGCAGGAACCCCGGATCCAAAGGATGCGCTCTGCTCCCAGCACTGCTTTCTTGGCGGTATGAGGTGCCCCTGTCTCTCTGCTCACTTATCTCTTTTATATCTCAAAAGAGATTGGCTTAAGACACTGTCTAATCTTAGAGTTCTCATCAATATAACTGCCACTAATCCATCTCATTACATCATAATGATAAGATTTACAACAAATAGGGAAATCACCTAAAATGGTGGACATGGGACTCATGGCCCAGCCAAGTCGACAGATATTTTGGGGGGACCCAAGGCAATCCATGACATGTATTTATGTCTGGCTAAGGTTTTGAGGGCTGTAGGGGAAATAAGCAAAAGCTAAGATTGTGTTGGGGCTCAGACATGGGCCAATCATTTTGATATGAGTCAGGTGCCTCAATTCTGAAACTCTCACAAAAACTTGCCCCATGGCACGAATTGATGATATAGGAAGAAGTTCTTTATAATGGAGTTTGTCTCGATTTTTGGCCCATGCTTCTAGGTTTGATTTTGACCTAGCTGGCTTCTTTCTACACACTTTGTGGTGTGAAGAATGTGTTACTAATAAGGTCCAAATCAGTAATGATCTATGTATCCTATGAATAGAGGCCATGTGTGCTCATACAAAATAATGTTAAAAACTGAAGCAAGTTTATAAATTCTATAAGAAAATAACCATTTGTACATCTGGATATTATAAGAGAAGTACAAAGACATTTTAAGGGTCTGACATGATCCTCATAATTCTTTTGATAGTTTACTTCTCTTGTATGTACATGGGCATGGACAGGGTTGTTTTGCTCCAGAACCTTTTTCTCAGAATACATTCTGATTGCCCAGATTGCTGGTGTGAGCCTGTATAAGTAGGCTCCTGAGCACCACCACCTGAAACTCATGCTTTTAGTAAAATATTGTATTTACCCAGTGTTAGAAGAAATACAACTGGAATGCTCCTTAGAAGAGAGGATGGTGAGACTTTGTCTTGCTTACTTTGGAGATGTCATCAGGAAAGACCAATCACTAGAAAAGCATGTCATGTTTGGTAAAGGGTCATCGAAAATGAAGAAAACCCTCAGTGGAATGAATGGACACAATAGCCACAAAAATGACCTCAAACGTTCCAGCAATCATGAAGACGGCATAGGACTAGGCAATGTTTCATTCCGTTATAAGTAAGGTTGCCATAAGTTGGAGCCAACTTGACAGCAACTAACAACAACGTTTTTTGGAGGGGTAGCTAGGGAAAGTTGTGGTGATGTAGATTATTGTGAAGAGGTATAAAAAACTCTCGAGTTACCCCTTGGTGCCACCCCTCTCCTACAGTCAAAATTTGAGAAAAACTGAATACCATAGCTTCCCCTCTTGAGAGAATCTTAATGCCATTAACTCAGCATTTTCCAAATTTACCACAGAAACCAACCTCCTCTCACTTTTTTTTTTTTCCCTGCCAAACTCCTATTGATACCCCAAGGAAACTCTGTTTCTTAAAAACTAGTTTTCAAATGTGTTTGCTTCGATACTCCCAAAAAACTATGCGCTCTCATGGATATTTAAGCTCACATCTAACATTTTCATCACGGATTTAAATAACTTCACTGTTAATACCAAAAAAAAAAAAAACAAAACCATTGCCATCAAGGTGGTTTCAACTCATAGCAACCCTACAGGACAGAGTAGAACTGCCCTGTAGGGTTTCCAAGGAGCAGCTAGTGGATTTGAACTGCTGACCTGGGTTAGCAGCTGAGCTCTTAACTACTGTGCCACTGTTAAACATATTATAATTTGCAATGAGATGAGAACTGAATATAATTGAAATACGTATTTTATGATGGAAAGAATTGAAACAGATTTTTTAGCTGTGAGTTTTATGTTAAGGAGTCCCTGAGTGATGCAAACAAAGGTTGGAGGTTAGAGTTCATCTAGAGGTGCCTTGGATGAAAGGCCTGGTGATCTACTTCTGAAAAATCAGGCATTGAAAACCCTATGGAGCACGGTTCTTCTCTGATACATATGGGGTCCTACGATCAGAGTCAACTCTATGGCAACTGGTTTTTATCTTAAAAATTTTGGTAACTCTAGAAACATTCCAGAGACATATAAATAGTCCATTTCACTTATTAATACTGCATTGATTGTTCTGAATAACTCAGTATGGCCAGGAAAGACAGGAAGTTTAAGGTGCAGTGAGGAATCATTAGCCCTCTGTAGAAAGATCTGCGATAGGTAAGGGATTTTTTTTTTTTTTTTTTTTTCTGGGTATGGTTAGGGTTATCAGTCAGTTTCAGAAGCTGAGGATCTAGAAACTGATTCCCTTAAAATTACTCATTCAGTGTACCCTCCGGAAGGTCTGTGAGTATCCCCAGGGGAGAGAGTAACTCTTTTTGAAGTGTGAGAGCACACTTCTGGGTACTGCTGCCACAGCACTGAACAGTGACATCTGAGCTGGTCTCTTGTCTCAGCTCCCTACCCATTTTACTTCCATTCCCAAAATATTTTTTCTATAGCTGGAAACAGAAACTTCTCAGTCTGGTGGGAAAGCCCCTCCTCAATATGGCCTTAGCTGACTTCAAGCTTTCTTCCCCTGCTCCCGGCTCCACACCCCATGAACTTTTGCTGCAGCTCCAAGGATCTATTGGCTCTTTCTTAAATGTGCATTGTGCTTTCCGGCCACTGTCTTTGTTCTCTCTATCTGGGAATATTATTCTCTTGGTATCTGCTTCTCCTACCTATTAAACAACACCTCCACTTTACCCCTCCAGGAGCATTTCTCATTCAGAATCTCTCTGTTTCCCCTATTCTCACGTTGTGCTTTGCTTTGTTTGTGTCTCCAGTATACTCTCCATATCTATGTGCCTTGTATTAACATCACTGGATAGGTGTTGGCCTTTTTATTTAGGTTCAAGTCCCTGGGCAACAGGGATTATATTCACCTGTGTATCCTCCCCAGCACCTAGCACCCAAACCCACTGCCTTCGAGTTGATTCCGCCACACAGAGACCCTGTAGGACAGCGTAGAGCTGTCCATAGGGCTTCTGAAGCTGTAAATCTTTATAGAAGCAAACTGCCATGTCTTTCTCCCATGTAGTGCCTGGTGGGTTTGAACCGCTAACCTTTTCGTTAGCAGCCGAGCACTTTTAACCACTGGGGGACCAGGGCTCCTTGGACCTAGCAAAGGCACAGTTAAATGTGAATTGAATGATCTAGCTAACTAGTTTAAACCCATTTTGAATATGAGAGGCACCTGGAATCTCCAAGTAGGAATGGTACTCTTCACTGTCCCCAGGGGCCCTCTGTCTAGTGACTCATGGGTACCAGCCATAGCTTGGAAAACCAAAGAAGCAAGCCATCTATGGTCCCAACCTATTCTAACCAAAATGGCAGTGCTTTGTAGGTGACCTGCAAGCTGACTGACATTTATGCAACAGCTGTGAAATTCGCAGGGCTGTCCTCCCAACACAAAGGCAAATAAGTATCTCCTTTTGTTTAAAAAAAAAAAAAAAAAGAGTCTGCATGCTCAAAGTATTTTAAGTAAATGAAGACCTAAGCTTTCCCTAAACTAAGAATTTAACAAAGAATTTCCGTCCCTGTTGTCAGTAATGTCTTTGTGGCGGGTCCCTAATCTTTTCTTTTTCAAATTCCTTTCAAAGGATGACTAAGGAGTCTTTAATTAACTATTAAAATGAGTGTTCTAACATGGAGACAAGATTTAGAAAATCCCTTTAATTACTGAAACCAGATTTTCTCCTGATTTGTAAATACCAGTTTACTCCTCAACCAAATTGGGCTTTAATTAATTTGCTTGAGGGGTGAGGATGATGTCTTTAAAGTGCCTTCATTTGCATCAGCCCCCAGTTTCAATGAAGATGGATTAAGGATAGGGAAGGAGGCTCCTATGGTTTGTTGTTTGAACTGGAAAATCAAACAAAACAGGATTTGTTTTCCATACAGGAACTCATGGAAATTAGACACACCCTTGCCACCTCTGATTTATGCAAATGCCGTTTCTATAGGATTACTACAGGGTCCCTCAGTGGAATAACTATGAACCAGCCATGCGTTTTTTTTCCTCTAGATGCATTAATCAGGCACAACTAGGCTTATGGTTCTGGTGACAAGGAAAGAAACACCAGAGCTTGCTATATACACCTTCTCTCAATTTAATGTTTAACATTCAATGTGGTACACAGTTTGTTGAGAAAATAAGGTACACGTTTTGTCATTCCCCTTATGGATTTCAGTCAACACATGGAGGTGTTTGAAATGATCTGCTAATCCCGTTTCCTTTCCTTGAACCATCTGGTTCAAATTTTGTCTACCTGCTTGGAGTGCACCAGTCTCGTCTGCAAGTCCATATAAGGAAGTCACAACTCATTAACAGTTTAGGGAAAATCCATGTGGAAATATACAACTTTACTATTGTGGTGGGTTTCCTCTTGGGAGCAAATTAGATGGGACTTTGATGTAAACCAAAGAAACTTGAGGGTTTTGGAAGACGTGAGTGGTCCTAAAAATTTTTAAACTAATTTAAAAGTTTTTATTTTAAATGAGAACAGGGTTATTGTGTACCATGAGTTCACTAGCACCTCAGCTCAACTGTGAGTGGTCAAGTACAGTGATGAGTCTTCCTAGCTTCGTGATGGGGTTCCTGACCTAATTCGGGAATCAGCATCCAATAATAATATTATGGATACTAATCTGGTAGCAGATTTTTATCATCAGCTAGCCCAGTATACCTAACCCACTGCTGTTGAGTTGATTCCGACTCAAAAAGTGACTCTATAGGACAGAGTTGAACTGCCCCATAGGGTTTCCCAGACTTAATCTTTTCAGAAGTAGACTGCTTCATCTGTCTCCCAAGAGGCAGCTGGTGGGTTCAAACCACTGACCTTTTGGCTCACAGCAGAGCACTTTAACCGTGGTGCCACCAGGGCTTCTTCAATATACCTACTTAGCCTTATCACTGCTTCTATTTTAGAGGTTGGAAAAGCTTTTTTTCCAGTGTCCCTTGAAGCTAAGGATATTCATGTCACATTGTTTTGCCTAACGAGTTGTAAGTAAAAGCTTGCTGGGGACTTCTGGGGAACATTTCTCTTTCCTGATAAAAGGAAAACATCACTGACTGCTTTCTTCCCCTTCTTCTGACCTTGAATGTAGATGTGATATCCAGAGCAGAGGCAACCACCTTATGACAAAAATTGCAGAGACATCAACCTGACTTTACTGAGGCACTGGATCAAAACCAGTGGCTGCCTACTTTTAGATTTTTCCTATTTACTTAAGCTACCTTATTGGTTACTTGTAGCTGAGAGAAAGCCTAACGGATAAAAACCTTATACATATGTATGTGTCCTGAGAAAGATCTTCCTGAGTTAAGTACTTCAGTCAACCCTCCTTCCTCCACCATGGCATCTGCAACCCCCAATGGGCTGGGTCATCCATGCAGGCCTAGGAGGGGGCATTTGGGACTGTGTGCAGGCTGGATGATACACCATGGGTCAAAGGAACAAGTCAAAAACCCAAAAGAAAGATTAAAGATTATTCCCAACTATGTATATGGGAGGAAGCTCTGGTGGCATAGTGGTTAAGTGCTACGGCTGCTAACTAAAGGGTCAGCAGTTTGAATCCACCCGGCGCTCCTTGGAAACTCTATGGGGCAGTCCTACTCTGTCCTATAGGGTCGCTATGAGTCGGAATCGACTCGATGGCACTGGGTTTGGGTATGTATACGGGAAAGTGATACAAGAAGAATGTTCCAGTCTAACTCTTTTATGTCATGAGTGAAAATAAAAAGCCGGGGCTTCATATAGTATTTGCACCCCTCCTCCACGCTTTTTTTTTTTCCACGCTATCACAGGTCCATTCTCTGATTCACTCGGTCACTCCTGTTTTCCCTCACTTCTCTCCTCCTGCTTCTGTAAAAAAAAAAAAAAAAAATTTTTTTTTTTTTTTTGTGGCACTTAAAAAAAAAAATTAGGAATCTCCTAATGAAGTCGGTGAAATGGTTTGTTTGTCAGGGCTGAACTTTGGTGCCAATTTGCACCCCCTTCCCAAATCCCTCAAGCTCCCTCCCACCTTCTCATTTTTCCCAAGCACTCTCCCCGGCACAGCAGGCCTCCTCTATAGAAGTTAGTTCAAAGATGCAGCATGATCACCAGGAGTTACAGTGTACGCAGATTTAGAGTCTGGCATTTTAGCTCCTCCCCCCCCCCCAAATCTAAGAAAGAAATCTTTGGTGATGAGGAAATAAAAAGAGAATCTTTAAGAGAAGATGCTATTGTTGCATTTCCTGATTTAAAATAGGATGTAATGTCTAAAGAAGAAATGTCAGAACTGTCACAATTTTTACTTTTCTTGATAGACTGGATTTAAAAAAAAAAAAACTGCTTACCACTGACGTAATTTACAGACTAGAATACAAGATAAAGCTAGAAAAACCAAATTTGCTTATTTCTTGGTTTTTCCCTAAAGATACGCTACTCAAGGACAAAGAATCTTTTCTAAGAGGAGCTTTTCCTCGCCCCTGGAAAAATCCCAGACAGACCTCCAGTTCAGCAGGTCAAAGGCCCGGTCCACCAAAGCCTTGTTTGGGCCCAGGGGCGCTGCTTGGGTAGGAAATGGTGGATTTCCTCTTCACAGGAATCCCTCCCAGAGCAGAACAGGTTTGGGGCGGGGAGGCCGCTGTTCTGACTACTCACGCTCAGCGGTTAAATTGGGAGAGACTGCCCAGGGCTGAGATCCTCTGCCCGGGTCTGTGGGGATGGCTTACTGGGCCGCCTCTTTTTACGAATACCGAGGGAGCCCGGGTAGAAATGCACGTGGGGGCCTCGGGCTGCGATCTGCAGAGGGTGGTGGCTGCGTGGCCGGGAGACAGCGTTTTCCACAACGCATCTGGTGTTTCATAAGACTTAAATTAGGGTTCCGCGAAATGAAGGTTCCTTGGCCAAATAAATGTGGGGAAGCACCGACTTAAACAAGCTTCTTATTAAGAGGGGATTTAATGTCCAGTTTTTTTATTCCCCACATTTACTTGACGGCAAACTTATTTTTTGTTTTTTCTTTTTAGTGGCCAAGCAAAATGGTTCTCAGGGAAATGCTACAGTGAGAAATCTGCTGCTAGGATCTGCCTTCCTTCCCCTCCTTATCCTCGTCAATGCTACATATGTAACAGCAACTAATTATATTTGGCCATTTGTACCTAACAGAAGGAACCCTTGGTGGCACAGTGGTTAAATGCTTGGCTGCTAACCAAAAAGTTGGTGGTTTGAACCCACCAGCTTCACGGGGGGCGGGGGGGGGGGGGTGGTGTGCAGTCGGCTTCTGTAAAGATTAAAGAGCCCTGAAAACCCTGTGGGGCTAGTTCTGTCTTTTAGGTCCTTATGAGTCTGAATCGGCTCCATGGCAACAGGTTTGGTTTTGGGGTGGTTAACATGTTCCGAACCCATCTTTAGCATCAAAGTAATGAAGGTAGGACACTATTAATGTAATATCCGAAGACTTCTTAAAAATCATAGTCTTACTCAGAAAGAGCTTGGCGACTGTGTACGTTGTTCTGTCCCTAGGTATAAGTAAAGCAAAGTATCTTTTTTGAAAGGGGAAACAGCTTAGGTGCTGTTTACACAGTGAAGGAAATGACTGGCAAAACTGTAGCCGTATTTTCCAGAGCCTCATGAATTACCCATTCCATTCCTGTCGACAGCAGGATTGCTTCCCTCTTTGTGTTTGGTTTTGAAACAAAACGTTGGACAATTTCTTCTTTGGGAGAGAAAAGAATTTGAAAATAATTATTCTTTTTAACAAAGAAATTACCTTGCTTCTTCTTTTTCCAGATTGAAAGATCCACGATTAAGCTCTCTATTCTTTTTAATATCCCGGAAACACTATACACGCTGGCAGCTTGCCAACTGACCTATACCGCCTGGAACTTTCTTTCTGAGCCCCAGACCAGCGTATCTAACCACCCACACAACAGCCACGTCAAGATGTTCTGGAAGCACCACGAATTCATCATTGCTAATTCAGACCCTGCTTTTCTCTTCTTGTATCCTCCATCCAGATGAATGCCACTCCTGTCCACCCACCAGCTAGGGCCCAAACCTGGGAATTGTCCCCGGTCCCCTCTCTCTGTGTTCAACTGGCAGTCGTGCTGCAGAATAACTGACAAGCATTTCTCCTCTCTCCATCTCCATCATCTTTGCGTTGTTTGGGCCTCTTCAGCCCTTTTTTAGGCCTCTTCAGCCCTTTGCTTGCCACATCCTAATCAGCTCCCTCACTAACTCCCTCCTTCTCTGTACACAGGTTCCAAAGCCAACCTCTCCACATTAATTGCCAGAACAATCTTTTTAAAACAAAATTTGATCAGGTAACTCCCTTGCTTAAAAACCTTCATAAACTCCCCGTTGCTGGTGAGATAAATTCAGATGCTTTAGTATGGGTTCCATCCATCAAGATCTGACTTTTCCAACCTCTCCTGTGATCTCCTCTGGCTCCCACCTCACCCCGGCTCCAGTCACCTTAGTTTCTGGGCAGTTGCCCAAACTCTTCGTGCTGTTTCACATTGCTCTGCATTTTACACACCATTTCCTTTTCTTCAAATGTCCTTCTTTCCCTCTTTGTGTGATAAACTTCTACCCCATATCTGAGACCTCCATCAAGAGCTTCTGTTTTGGGAAATTTCCCTGAGCTCTCCACATAGAACTAGCCACTTCATCTGTGTACCACCACTGTAGCTTCATTGGAATCCTTGATTTTTTCCTGGGCGTGCAGACTGGTGACAAGTAATTAATGTTTGCTGTTTCGAAGGTGGATTGTTATGCAGCAGACGTATACTGATACAGCCTGGCATATTGTTGTTGGTATTGTTGGCTGCCGTCGAGTTTCCCCTGACTCTTGACAACCCCATGCATATGGGATCGGGCTGTTGTGATTCATAGGGTTTTCATTGTCTGATTTTCAGAAGTAGATTGCCAGGCCTTTCTTCCTAGTCTGTCTTAGTCTGAAAGCTCCACTGAAACCTATTCAGCATCATAGAAACACACCCACTTCCACTGACAGGCAGGTGGTGCTGTGCTGAGGTACACTGGTTCGGAATTGAGCCGGGTCTCCCGTGTGGAAGGCAAGAATTCTACCACTGAACCACCAGCGACCTCTAATAGATGCTTAATAACTGTTAGTCAATGAATGAGCAAGTTGTTAACATGTGAGGGTATTTTATTTCCCTCTACAAGGTGAAAGAAGAGAATGTTTTGGGATTAGGGCCCCTAACTTAGAAGCTGCTGGCAGAGGAAGGGAAGCAGTGCGGAGTGCCAGGGACTGAGTCATCCTCTCTGCCATCCTGGGCCTCTCAGTGGGCAGATGGCAGTGGGTTGCCTGCTCCATCAGGGCCCTTCAGAACAAGCATTTTGATGTCCTGAACTCCAGCCTCACAGAACTGGGACCAGATGTCACCCAGCTGGCATCTCACCTCTTGTAGCCAGCTAAGCATCTGACACATTTCAGTTATCTAATAAGCATCAAATTACCTAGAACAAAGCCTGGCACAGAGTGGACACCCTGTAAGTGAGTTTTTTTTTTTTTTTTTGTCTTGCCATTTTTTAAAAAGCAAAAATACAAAACTGCATTTGTTTTCTTTGACTGTCTCTGCAGAGGATATGGGAAGGAGACCGCTGCCAAGGTGCAGGGCATTTTGTGTATATGTTCCTCTTTCTTTCTAAGGCAAGCCCCCTCCATCGTCACCATTCCCTTCTCTTGCCTCCTCAACCTCTCCCGCTTCACTGGCTCCTGCCTCTTTACCTGTGAAAAACACAAGGTTCTTTCATCCCAAAGAAACCCCCCCTTGATTCTGCTCCCCATCCACTTAGGCCACCTCCACCAAGTGGCCTAAAGGCATGTCTCTTCTCGTGGCCCCTGACTCTCATTCCTGTTTTGGCCACTACAATCTGGCTTCCACCCCAACCATTCCATTTACTTGGCTCTTGCCAAGGTCAGCTCTGATCTCCTGATTGCCAAATTCAATGGCAAGTTCAGTCCTTATCTAATTTGTTGTATGTGCTGCGATCGACACTCTGCTAGTTCTCACTTTGAAGCACCACCTTGTCTTGGCTGCTGGGACACCGCTCTGTCCTGGTCTTCTTCCTGCCTCCCTGACAATGTCTTCTCACTTTTCTTCTTTTTCTACCCAGATATTCATGTCAAAGTCTTACCCATGCTTTGAAACTCAACTCAGCTTCTAATTCTTCCAAAAAATCAAGTCCCATTTCTATACTTACTGATCTTGACTAAGTTGATTATTCTAAGACTCAGTTTCTTCATCTGCAAAAAGGACGTCATGAGAGAACCTACTTCATAGGATTGTTGTAAAGACTCAAGGTATGGAATTCGGCATAGTATCTGCAAAGGTTTTCATACAAAGCAATTGTTACAAATATTATTTCCAGTAGGAATTAATATCTTTATCTCACCATATTTATGAATGAGTGTTTTTTTCTGGATCGAGAGATCCAGAAGTGATTGGGGAAGTGAGGAGGGATTGGTTTACTCATCTTTTTATTCTTCTCCAGATTCTGACACATTTGCTATACTTTATGTTGCTTTTGGAGGCAGCGATGATGGTTCAGTGGTAGAATTCTCGCCTTTCATGTGGGAGACCCAGGCTCTATTTGTGGCCAGTACACCTCATGCACAGCCTGCCTATAAGTGGAGGCTTGTATGTTGCTGTGATGTCGAATAGGTTTCAGCAGAGCTTCCAGACTAAGGTAGACTAGGAAAAAAGGCCTGGAGATCTACTTCTAAAAATCAGCCAGCAAAAACCTACAGATCACAAGGGTCCAATCTTACTGTGCATGGATTGCCATGACTCAGAGGCTGGCTCAATGACAGCTAACAACAACAACAACAATATTGCTCTCACTCACAATAACTAATTCTTTATCATTTAGTACAATTCAGTTTGTTCAATTTAGTTCCACAAATCTACACTGACATTGAGTATTAGGCATTGTACTAGGTCCAGAGATGCACAAATGACTGAGGCACAATTCTTACCTCAGTGAGTTCTAAGTTGGGCTAGAGCTAGATTGAGTATGAACTTCCAAACCTCCTGAGTGACTTAGAGATTGTCGCAATATGGCTGGTCTGGTGATTTTGGCTGGTTTGAGGGCTAATTCAATTTGTAGCCATAGTTATGCAATTCGGCACTATTTTGGCCTGAGTCTCTGAGATTACTTTGTTTTACTCACGCCAGTAAGATTGTTCAGGTGAGTTTTGTGTCCTAATATCTCCTGCTTCTTCTTTTTTTTTTCTTCATAACACAAGGCTGATCTTGTCGGCCAGATTTTTACAGCCATCAGCCTTACTCTTCTGGGAAAGCTGGAGAACTTGTCCCTAGATGTCTCTTTCCTGAGTAGTGGAAGGGCTTTTGGTCTGAGTGATTCCTTAAATCCCTTCTGAGCTTGGAACTCTGTGGTGGTAAAATGAAACCCAGACCCAGTGGTCTGAGCTCCAGCGACAGCCTTCATGCTGGCCTGTTGGGCTTCTTAGTGTTAATCGGTATACGAGTTGCTAGGACAATATTTGAGAGGTGGGTTCTAGTGGATTACGGTAGAGGTGGGGTAGAAGAAAGTGTTGTTTGAGGAGAACGGTAGTTAGAAAGAAACAGAAAATGAGCCTGGCTCAAATCCCGCCTTCTCCTGGAAGACTTTTATGATCTATGGGCCCTCAGCTGGTAGAGCACATTCTCCTTTATAAAATATTCTGGACTTAGACCGTGACAAACCCCTGATCACTCAGTTTCTCTCTCTTTTCATGGGTGTTTGTTTCATAGCCCCCAAGGAGAATTTAATCTACTTGAGACTGGCGATGGTGTCTTACACATTTTTGGGGAAATGCCCCCTTTCCCATAATACCTAGTTCCAGGCTGGAGAGAAAGTATGTGTTTCCTAAGAGCTTAATTGATTGATTGCCTGAAAGAGAATGTTTCCAAGGACTGGAACTGAAGTCTTCCGTGCTGGAAAAGGAATACCTGAGGCTTTCTCTGCTCAGTACAAATCACTCTCCCACCTCTTCTTCAGGTCTTATGTTGTTGTCAGCTGCTGCCGAGTTGGCCCCCAACTCACGGCAACCCTATGCGCAACAGAACGAAATGCTGCCTGGTTTTTGCATCCTCCCTATGATGAACTGCAGATAGGACCATTGTGATCCATAAAGTGTTCGTTGGCTGATTTTTGGAGGTAGATTTCCAGGCCTTTCTAGTTCATCTGAGTTCGAAAGCTCCACCGAAACCTATTCGGTATCATAGCAACATGCAAACCTCCACTGACGGGTGGGTGGTGGCTGTGCATGAGGTACATTTTCCAGAACCCGAGCCCCAGGTCTCCTGCATGGAAGGTAAGAATTCTACCCTTGAACCACCAATGCCTCATAAACCTCTTGGAGTCCAAGGATGGGCTTGTGGTAGTGGGTGTATAACTTTCCAAAATTTCATGCAAATTTTGTGATGTATAGTTTTTCTGGAGAATGGGCCCATTGTTTGAAACATGCTGTTTTATCCACGTGTCTGCCACTTGGGCTTTCTGGGGAATGATGGCTGTGGGAACAAGTCCAGATCCTGTAAGAAAGTGGGGATGAGTAGACCATTCGGCTTGGGGCATCAAACTCAATGGTGGGGCTCAAATTTTTGTTCATTTATTTTTCAATGGCAAATTTATTCAGGGAGTGTAGTCAAGCACTCAACTTTAATATTACTTCTAAATCAAATTCATCAAGCTTCCTCCTATCCCTACATTAACTAAATCTGAGAGTGGGAGGACTGACTCAAGGTCAAATCAGTTGTTGTCAAGTCGATTCCGACTCCTGGCAACCAAATTCTGACTCATGGCGACCTCGTGTATGTCAGACTAGAACTGCGCTCCACAGAGTTTTCAATGGCTCATTTTTCAGAAGTAGATTTCCAGGCCTTTCTTCCAAGGTTGGACCTGAACTGCCAACCTCTCGGTTAGCAGCTAAAAATGTTAACCATTTGCCCTACCCACAGACTCAGGCTCAAGGTCAAGAGTTCTCAAAATTGGAAAGCCTGGCTTCACAGAGGCTCTTGGAGAGCCTGGGTGTGGTCTGGTTCTAACAGTGAATCTGAGAAAAGACCTCCGAAAGGTTTCCTCACTTCAGCAAGTAGAAAGCTCTCTCACAGTAAGTTGTGAGAAAACTTGACTGAAATGCCAGCAACCCACACAATATCAGTCACATCCCACTCCTGTTGCCAGAAGAATCTTCAAAAGACTTCCAGAAAAAGCATCACAACACTCATTTCTGCACGAGGAAAGATTCATTTTTAGTCCCCATTTTAGCAGGAAGTGTTTCTGACAAAAAAGGGGATTTAACTGCCACCCTTTCCATTTGCTGAATAACGCAATAAAATAGATCCCACTTGGAGTCAGTTGGAGAGTCGGAACTATAATATGCAGCTGCTCCCGGGGGCAAGCGACAGATGAAGAACAATATGTGGTTGGAAACAAGGCCCCTGAAGCAGGCAGCACCCACCAGGCAGCACCATTATGAACAACGTGGGAAACACATGAGGGTCCCCACCCAGACCAGTTCTCTTGACGCTGGTTAAAATCCGTTGCCACTAAGTCAACTCTGACTCATAGCGACCCTAAAGGACAGAGCAGAACTGCCCCATAGGGTTTTCAAGGAGCACCTGGTGGAGTAGAACTGCCGACCTTTTGGTCAGCAGCCGCAGCTGTTAACCACTGTGCCACCAGCGATTCCAAATACTGGTTAAAAAACATACATATATACACACATACATGTATACATATATATACACACATACATTTATGTATTTTGCCCATAGCATCCTTCAAAATTGCAACTAGAGGATTGAATCTTTTTTTTTTTTTTTCCAGTTCTTTCAGCTTGAGAAATGCCAAGCATGTTCTTCCCTTTTGGTTTTCTAACTCCAGGTTTTTGCACATTTCATTATAATATTTGACTCTGTCTTCTTGAGCCACCCTTTTAAATCTTCTGTTCAGCTTTACTTCATCATTTCTTCCATTCACTTTAGCCACTCTTTGTTCAAGAGTAAGTTTCAGAGTCTTGTTCTGACATCCGTTTTAGTCTTTTCTTTCTTTTCCTGTCTTTTTAATGGTCTTATGCTTTCTTCACGTGTGATGTCCTTGGTATCATCGCACAACTTGTCTGGTCTTTGGTCATTGGTGTTCAATGTGTCAAATCTACTCCTGAGATGGTCTTTAAGTTCAGGTGGAATGTACTCAGGTTCATATTTTGGTTCTCGTGGTCTTGTTTTGATTTTCTTCTGCTTGAGCTTGAACTTGCATATGAGCAGTTGATGGCTTGTTCCACAGTTGGCCTTGTTCTAACTGATGATATTGAGCTTTTCCATTGTCTCTTTCCACAGCAACACATAAGCCACCTCAGTACAACAACTGACAGACATGTGATGATATGTATAATATGTAATCTACACAAAATAAACTGTATTTGAGTCTCATAGGGAATGGGTTCTTTTGTTCCTAAGAAAATCCTTTGTTAGTCTCATGAAATCCTGAGTTCAAGAAGCCTTAGGTAATATTATATCGAGATGCCTGATCTAGCAGACCCTCCAGGATGATGAAAGTCACTGTCAGGGTTCAGAAGGCAAATCCAGAGTGGCACCCCTTTTCAGAATTCTTCCTTAACAAGGCTGATTTCTGTCTGGGTTTATTTCTGTTACATTAGTTGTAGGATTGTGGCTACTGTGTTGACTGATTATGTGAGCTCAGAAATCCTACCTCTCTGAGTTTTAGTTTCTTGATTAGAGAGATTAAGAGGGGAAAATATATAAAATTCTTGAGTAGTGTCTCTTTATAACAATGATAATAATAATAAGTAGTGATTACTGAACATTTACTATACCTTAGGTACCATTCTAATTACTTTGTTGTTGTTGTTAGGTGCCATCGAATCTGTTCTTACTCATAGCGACCCTATGCACAATAGAAAGAAATTCTGCCTGGTCCTGCGCATCCTCACAATTGTTGCTACGCTTGAGCCCGTTGTTGCAGCTGCTGTGTCAATCCTGTGTTCCACTGCTATTCATAAGGTTTTCACTGGCTAATTATTTTCAGTAATAGACCTTCCTAGTCTGTCTTAGCCTGGAAGCTCAGCTGAAACCTGTTCAACATGGGGGATCCTCCTGGCATTGGAGTACCGGTGGCACAGATTCCAGCAACACACAAGCCCCCACAGTACGACAAACTGACAGACTCGTGGGAGCTAATTACTTTAAATGTATTAAATCAGTGATTCCTCACAACCACATCAGGAAATAGCTACCATGATCATCCCCACTTTACAGTGGGGAAACTGAGGTGCTGAGAGGCTAAGAATTTGCCTAACGGAAGTAGCTGGTAAGCATCAAAGCTGGGATTCAAACACACACAATCTGGTTCCCTGAGACCATGTTTTTAACCACTCACCATGGTGCCTCTAGAGTCCCTTGGAAGTGCAAACTGTTATTGTGCTCAGCTGCTAATCAAAAGGTTGGAAGTTCAAGTCCAACCAGAGACGCCTGGAGATCTACTTCTGAAAAAATCAGCCACTGATAATTCTATGGAGCACAGTTCTATTCCGACACACATTGGGTCACCATGAGTTGAAGCTGACTAGACAGCGACTGGTTTTTGAATAGTGACCTTACTAATGCTGTGCTTCCCTTCAAAGTGCCCAGCCTTCCAACAAGACTCTCCCAAAGGTAACGACGCTTTTGGTCTTAGTGGTTTCTGGGCACAGGGCTCACTCAGATCACTGCTGGATGGATTGCTTGTAGTATGTGGGCTCGCTCTTAGCCCCTGATGATGAAGTGAGGAGGTTGGGGGAAACCAGATCTTATTCCAAGCACACGCATGACCTGTGTAACTCCTGGGGTGATGATTGGAAGACATGGAGCCTACATCGGTGTTGGGCACATAGTGTTGGATAAAGAATGACAGAGAATCAGTGTCCAAAGATCTCCTGGCTTATTTTCTTTTTGCATAATATATACTCCCAAAGTAATGTTTATAATATCAAAGCAAAATGGAAATTGGAAAATGTGAGCGTGAACAAAAGTTTTAGAAGTAGAAGAAGCTTAGTAGGTCCAGAAATATGATTCCTTAGTGACCTATTCCTTCCAAATGAAAAGTTCATTTCCATTTTATATTAAAAATAGATTATTTGAAGTGAAACATTTGAAATTGATGATTTAAAATTATCTGTTGAGAGACTCCCTCCCACACACTTGCACTGCAATGCCACTTCCTCCAGCCACACAAACAAATGAGCACAACACACCAAAACAATGAGACAGCCTGAGTGGTTGACAGGGTAAGCAAATTGCTTTCTAATCTATCTAATAAGCTTTGAGGCTTAAGCAAATATCTACTCTGTGGTAAAGGCAACCTAAGTAAATAGGCTCCTCTGATGTTGTTACTGCCCTCCAGGCCATGGACTGCAGGGAAATGAACAAACCCAGTGGCCCAAAGGGTAGAAGCTGTTGGACTGTTGACAAACAGTGTATATCTGAAGAGGGCGGAGTTGTTGGTGGGCTTGGGGTGATGTTGAATTGATGCCTTTCTGGAATCTGAGAATTTAAGGCTTTGTTTCCTGTCCAGAGACATTGTCACAGAGCTAGAAATACCTTCCTGTTCTCCCTCACTTTCCTTCACTCCTGCCCCTTCTACCCTAAAACTTGCATCATTCTCACAGAGCTTCCTTTGTGACACTGAAACCATGGAAGAATCTGCTCCAGCTGCCCACTTCTTGCCTAGCTTCTCCCAGTTTCTGCATTTGGCCCAATGGAATATCAGAACAATATCAGAAGCAGATTTATGACAGCAAAATGACTAAATTTTTCATAAAGGACACCTTCAAAAAAATCAAGATTGTTCTGCTAGAAATAATTGTTACAGTAAAGTCTACCTTGAATTTAATATGGGCACACATGGGATCACCATGAGTTGGAATCGACAAAATGGCAATTGGTCTGGTATGGTTTTGGTGTTGTTCACTAAAACTGTGGTCATTAGCATGCACTTGGGATGGAAGGTTGTTGTCTTATGCTGTGGAGTCCATTCCAACTCATGGCGACCCTATGTGTGCAGAGTAGAACTGTACTTGATAGGGTTTTCAATGCTGTGACTTTTCGGAAGCAGATCACCAGGCCTGTCTTCTGAGGTTCCTCTGGGTGGGTTTGAACTGCCAACCTTCCAGCTAGTGATAATGTGTTTATTGACAATGACCCCTTCCGTTCGTAAATTCTACAGCCTAACCGCAAGTACTTTCTACATGCATTGTCTTGAGTAGTTCTCACAGCTGACCTGTGAGGTAGGCAGGATATATCGTTATCCCCACTTCACAGACAGGAATCTGAGAAGTTATGACCGTGCTAAAGTCCAGAAACCAGTTTGGTATAAACTCAGACTCGAATTCAGATGTCCTATTGCTAAAGATCGAAGACTACAGCCTTCAGTATGGATTACGCCTTAACCTAAAGAAAACAAAAATTCTCACAACTGGAGTAATAAGCAGCATCATGATAAATGGAGGAAAGATTGAAATTGTTAAGGATTTCATTTTCCTTGGATCCACAATCCAAGACCACGGAAGCAGTAGTCCAAAAATCAAATGACGCATTACATTGGGTAAATCTGCTGCAAAAGACCTCTTTCAAATGTTAAAAAGCAAAGATGTCACTTTAAGGATGAAGGTGGGCCTGACCCAAGCCATGGTGTTTTCAATCACCTCATATGCATGTGAAAGCTGGACAATGAATAAGGAAGACCAAGAAGAGTTGACGCCTTTGAATTGTGGCCTTGGTGAAGAATATTAAATATATCATGGACTGCCAGAAGAATGAGCAAATCTGCCCTGGAGGAAGCACAGCCCGAATTCTCCTTAGAAGCAAGGTTGGCGAGACTGTGTTTTATATACTTTAAACATGTTATCATGAGGGATCAGTCCCTGGAGAGGGACGGCATGCTTGGTAAAGCAGAGGGTCAGTGAACAAGAAGACCCGCAATGAGAAGGATTGACACAGCAGCTGCAACATCGGGCTCGAGCATAACATCAATTATAAGGATGGTGCAGGATTGGGTAGCGTTTCATGCTGTTGTACATAGGGTCGCTATGAGTCAGAACTAACAACAACGACATTGCCAAATTCAGTGTCCTTCCTATCTGTTTTTGTTAGGCGCCATCAAGTCAGTTTTCAACCACAGAGACCCCACGTGACAGAACAGAGCTGCCCCATAGGGTTTCCTAGGCTGTAATCTTTATGGGAGCAGATCACCAGGTCTGTCTTCCACGGAGCCGCTGGGTGAGTTTGAACTGCCAACCTCTCGTTTAGCAGCTGAGCATTTAACCATTGCGCCACCAGGGTCCTTTCTTCCTATTTGATACATCCTAAATAAAAATGGTTACTTTTCTGGTTGTTTCCTGGCATTCTTCACAATCCAGAGAAGTTAAAACCTGTTCTTTTTGCAATGTCAGAGCCTTCTTCATATGTCACAGATAATTTAGGAGGAGGGGACAGAAAAGCCTTATGTTCGCCACATTAAATGTCACGCCTCCTTGCTCCCCGCAATCGTAGACTAGTTAAGTGTGAAGAGAAGTATAGATCATTCCTGACTCATAGTACTCAAAAAGACTAAGTTAAGAACTTAAATAACGAAAATGAATTATGTGATTCAATTATACTATCCAGTTAAATGTAAGAATTACATCTTTCTCCTTTGTAATTTTCTTAACCTTGTGGTATTTCCTTACTGCAATAAATGTGCGAATAAATCTATCAGCTGGGACTGTGACTAATTTCTTTGAGCAATTTTCTGTTTCCTTGTTCTTATTCATGATGGGGATCTTTGTAAATCTGCACTGAAAAGACCAATTTTATTATTTCATAGATATAGACTAACACAGAACCTGGAACATAGTTTAAAAACAAGCAAACAAAACAAACCTTTGCCATCAATTCTATTACAACTCATGGCAAATCCATGTGTTAGAGTAGAACTGCTCCACAGGGCTTTCTTGGCTGTAATCTAGATAGAAGCAGATCACCAGGCCTTTCTTTTGCGGCAGCCGCTGGGTGGGTTCGAACTGCTAACCTTTAGGGCAGTAGTTGAGCCCAAACTGTTTGCATCACCCAGGGAACATAGTGCTCAATAAAATGGTGGTTATCATAATTCAAAATCAAGATTTGTTCAGGAACCTACTGGGCAGGTGATTTCTGAAGCAGGATAATCACGTAATAACTTGGAAAATCCGTGAAAGTTTTTCAAAAGTGGTCTAGTCAGAATCCTAAGGGAGTGTGCAAAAGAGATGGTTTACCATAAAAAAAATAGCATCTTTTTATTAATCCTTTTTTTTTTTTTTTCCAATTCTTCAACTCTTCAGTGAAAAAGACAGACAGGGACTTCCCCAAATTAGCATTCACTTTATGATAATCACAACTTTGGAATAATAATGTGAACAAATTTATTTGATTGGAAGAGCTTTGACAGTCCTTTTAAACTAACCATCTGATATTCGTAGGACACTTCCTGAAGGCCCATTTGAGGCCAGCCCCTGCTTGCTCCAGCCCAGTCAACTACAGAGACTAAAGAACTTTCGACAGAAGTCAGCCCCAGTTGGTCCTGAGCCATCTGGACCTAACTTGGCAGAAATTAAATGTCCAATCCTTATGAGTAGGTAAGATTTGGAGACAGTCTTGAGAGCCCAGTAAGCTGAAGCTTTCTTCCAACTCCCATTTTGTATGTTCAGTTTCCGATTTATACTCCATTTCTCCCACCTTGACACTACTTAGAACTTCCTGCTGCTGTGCTCCTTTACCCAAATAGATAATTGTAGTCTGGAGTGAGCCCATGCAGTTGCATTCTAAGGGCTGAGAGGTGGGAGCAGCTCTCCCTGGGGTGCAGGAAATAAGGGGGTGCACTGTCTGTAGAGACTTTGAAAACAATAATAAAAGGAACTAAAGTTGGTCTGCCTTTTATTATCCCGTGTGCTGGCCATCCTAAACAATGTCAGTGATAAAACACTTCTTCCTTAAAAAACAAACAAACAAAACGCTTTTCTTGGTCTAAATTCTCAACAATCGCTGTGGTTCCTGTTGATTTTTTTTTTTTTAATTAAAATACTTTTAAAGCTGTGGTAAAATATATATAACATAAACTTTGCCATTTTAACCATTTTTAAGTGTATGATTCAGTGTCATTAATTATATCCTCCAATCAATCCCAGTTGTGCAATCAATCCCAGTATTTATTTCCAAAACTTTTTCCTTATCCCAAACAGAAACTCTGTGCCCATTGAGCAGTAACTCCCTCATACCCACCTCCTTCACTCAAAACACAAAAACCAAACCTGTTGCCATAGAGTCGATTACGACTCATAGTGACCCTATAGGACAGAGTAGGATTGCCCCGTAGGGTTTCCAAGGAGCAGCTGGTGGATTTGAACTGCTGACCTTTTGGTTTGCAGCCAAGCTCTTAACCACCATGCCACCGGGGCTCCCCTTCTCCCCTCAGTAACCTCTAATCTACTTTCTGTCTCCATGCATTTGCCTAGTCTAGATATTTCATTTAAGTGGGATCATACAGTGTTTGTCCTTTGGTGCCTGGCTTCTTTCACTGTTTTCAAGGTTCGTCCACGTTGTGTATCAGAACTTCATTTCTTTTTTGGCTGAATAAGAGTCCATTGTATGCATATGCCACATTTTTTATATCCATTCATCTGATGATAGACACTTGGGTTGTTTCTACCCTTTGGCTACTGTGAATAGTGTTGCAATGTTATTGTTGACTTTAATAATATATGTAAGCTTCAAATTAACACAGCTTTATCATTGTCCTTTAATACACATTGTATTTTTCATGGACTTTAATTGTGAGAACTCTTGGCTAAACAGTTGATCCCCAACGCGGGTGGACTCAAACACATGTTTATGATGTTTCAAAATCATTCGAGCTCATTTCATGTGCCCTGTGGTACCAAAGATTTCTGCACTTAAACAGTAAATTCAAAATAAAAATGATAGCACAGTGATTGTCAACGTGAAGAAACATGATCACTTGGAGTTTTTGTTATGTTTAAAAGTTAAACCAGTGAAACAAAGTGTGAACTGAGAAATTTATTACTGTAACGGACCGGTATGTGCATTTATTTTCTTTTTTTCAAAAAATGCATTGATGTAAATGTGAAAGTATGTACATTACATTTTTCCTTTATATTCTTTAATATGCATTTTGTTATTATTATTATTATTTTCCTGACATGATTATACTTACACATTGCCGTTGAATTAATTCTGACTCACGGTGACCTTAAGTGTTAACAGAATAGACCTAACTGCTCCATAGGGTTTTCTGGGCTGTGATCTTTATGGAAGCAGAGCAGCAGGCCTCCCTGAGAGCAAACATCCAGATGAAACGAAAATTCCAGTTAATCATCTTGATCTTTTGTTTGCTTAAAGGCAGACATCTGGTTGATTGAACACTTTTATCAGCTAATATGGTCAATGATGGTCTGGTATACTTTTATCTTTCAAGCACATCAAGGGATAGCAGTCACGTTGGTGTCATTCTGACCCAAGCAGATCTGAGAAATGTTGGCAAAATGGGTGTCTGCTGAACGGGGCTGTAATCAGTCATGACTATAAAAGCCAGTCGCCGTTGAGTTGACTTCGGCTCATGGTGGCCCTATACGTGTCAGGGTATAGGGTCCATAAGGTTTTTAAGCACTGATTTTTCAGAAGCAGATCACCAGGGCTTTCTTCTGAGGTGCCTCTGGGTGGACTTGAACTTCCAGCTCTTCCGTTAGCAGCTGAGCACGTTAACTGTTTGCATTACCCAGAAATGCCAGTTATGACTAGGATCCTACCTGAGCTTCATTTTACCACTACTCATTTCAAGTATAACTTGGCTATAACTGGGACCCAATGTGGCCCAGTTTCAGTGTCATTTAAAGAAACAGTTGTTCAACAGAAAAATATAATAGCAACTTCATTTGTAACTTTTGTTTAGAAAAACCACAAAAGGATAGAAGGAAATATAACCTTAACTTATACCAAATTATCTTCAAAATCTTGTCTTCTCACTTCAGCCGCTCTTAAGAGGCTCTTTACAGAAAGCAGCTGTTCCCCCTACTCTGGCCCCACCACCCCCATCATCTCTCTCTCACTCTCAATTCCTAATCATAAAATAATGCTAAACCCCAACAGACAAAAGCCTTCCCACACCCAGGAGGCCCAGCTCCTTTCATCTCCCTTTTCCCCTTCTTGTCTGGTCCTTCTTCTCCCCAGTTCTCTGTCCATTTCCCTGATTCTGTATCACAAAAGCACTGGATGAGCAAAGAGCACTTCTTTTTAGCATGCAGGATAAGGAGGGAATGCTGTGAACACACTCAGTTATGACTTTTGTCCAGTCTCACAGATTTTCCTAGATGTGCTGCTGTGGGAATGACAAATAATGGTTATAGCTTGAGCTTCTACTATACAAACAGTATATTTACTTTTTGCTCTTTGGTATTTCTGATGTACTGAAGGGTGAACTTGAATTTGGACACACAGAACTTATCAGAAACCAACAAAAGGCACAAAGAACTACAAGGTTGGAAGTTGATGGCAGATCAAGATCCCTTAACGAATCACTTGATTTAAGCCTAACTCAGCAACAGGTCACTCCCACTTAGTGATTGCTCAGAGGCTTGTGCAAAGTTGTTTTCCAGTCTCAGTCCAGTCACTGGTGGTCAGCTCTCCAAGACCCATTGTCCCATTGTTTGACTGGGAAGTGTTGGCTGCTGAGCTGCGTCATATCTTTCGTATTCCTCCTCTGGATATGAACTCAGGTATTGCATTGTGGTTGAGGGAAGAAGTATGAGAGAGGAAAGGACATTTTAAAATGAAGAATTACTCTTTTTGGAAACCCTCGTGGTGTAGTGGTTAAGAGCCAAGGCTGCTAACCAAAAGGTCGGCAGTTCAAATCCACCAGGCGCTCCTTGGAAACCCTACAGGGCAGTTCTACTCTGTCCTTTAGGGTTGTTAGGAGTCGGATTTGACTGCTACGGGGTTTGTATTTGTTTTTTTATTCCTAGTTTTCTTCCTCTTCTTCTTTTTTTTTTCTTGCCTCAGGGGCCCAGATAAACAAGCTCAACCTGTGTCAGACTTCAAGAAGTGTGTGAAGCTGCATGTTAATTGCTCAGTCTGGGTGTAATAAATTGCTAAGAACAGGACATTTCCGGGTTGTTGTGGATCCTAAGGGAAAGTGGCATTTTCACAGCCTCTTGATTATTCTGAGCTGGAGAACTTTTCAAACATGGAAGGAAATACACAACTGCACGTTCCACAAGGTTAATCTTTTCAAAAGGGTGTCCAGTGTCAGGTCCGGAGACATTTAACTGTAGTTGCTGTGATGCCTTTTTGATCGGTGAACTTTCTCTTTTTTTCCTTTTCTCTAATTTCATGGACCAGTTTACTAGTTCACTTCCTTTTGCACAAGCACTCTGTCAAATGCAGTTTCAGATGACTGGCATTTTGTCTTGATCAAAGCTAAGGAAAACCTTGTGTTCACTGTTTCCTGGTTGTAAGTCAGTGGAGTAACTTGTAGGAGATAATATAGAATCCTCCAGATGAACATTTCTTTATTTACTTAGAGACCCAAATGTGGATCTCAGGAAGTCTCAATGCAAAAATTATTTAAAAAAACGAACTTAGAATTTAAAACCCAAGACATACCAATGCAACTTACTCCAGAACTAATATGTTCTTTCTGGAAGCAGAGCATCACCTAGTAACTTCCTTCAGTAAAAGTCAAATAAAATGCTGAGCAGATTTGCCAGTCATTTCCCCCACTTTCATTTTCTCTGAAGTCAGCAACCTGCAACCTCCTTTATGATCCCTGAGCCTGAGGGACCAGGGCCTGCAGTGTTGGTGCCTCCTCTCAAGAAAATCTCCCAGGTCAATACCCTTTTATTTCTGACCTTTTAACCAGCTCTAGTGGGCCATGAAAACCAAAATGCCATTTCTTTCAGATTCCTGGGAAGCTTCAAGTCTCTTGAATTTAATTCTCTAGGGGAGTTTTACTCCTATATATTCAGGTCATTGATCCTGTAATCACAGCCTCAGGTCGTTTGTGAGAGTCATTTCTCTAGGGAAGGAGAAGCGTCTGCTGACTAGTATGCAGAGTGATGTCATTAGATAACTGTAGTCCTCTCTGAATCCAGGAAGCTCTCATTTGTAGGGTTTGAGAGACTTGGAGAAACATTACTAATAAGGATGTCGATTTGTCGTCTCGGTGGAAAAGTTTTAAAGACTAATCGATACGGCAAGTTGCTGCTGAGACATATTGAAATTTTTGTCCAGAGAGACTGTGGATAGCACATGGATCTTAAAATAAGAAAGCAGGTACAGTAAAACCTGCAAAATCCGGAACCTGTATAAGGCGGAAACCTGTCAGAGGAGGAAAACACAAATATTTTCCGTTAAAATGAGCGATAGAAAAGTGCTAAGACTGCACCTTGTCAAAGGTGGAGAACTTGTGAGACCTGGAAAAACAAGGCAGTCCCATGAGTTCCGGCTGCCACGGATTTCACTGCAGTGTCTGTTCTTCGATAGCCTTCTGATGCCCATGTGTGCCCGCATTGAAATTACTGGGATGGAAACATCACAGGCTCTGACAATTGTCTTCTGGAAACACGTGAGTACAACTGGCAGCTGCAGCACAGGCTAGACCTGCAAAACAGCAGGTGCATGACCCAGACTGGGGAAATGGGCCCATTCCTGTTTAGAAGGACCTGAAGGGTCACTCAAACAAGAGGTCATTTCTGTAAGACTTGACTAAATGACTAGTTGTGTTACTTTTACAGAATTAAATATCCTTTTCCAATTAGGAAAGTGATGTTTTACTTAGGCACTTCCCACTCAATAGAACCAAGACTTTGAAGTTAAGATATCTGGATTCTAGCCCTGTCCCAGTCAGTTTTCAGCTGTACAATCTCGGAGTCTTAAACTCTATCACAGTTTCTGTGTCTGTGCAGTGGGGCACTCTTTATTATCTGCTTGCCTATTCCATAGGGTTGTTGTAGCAACCAGATTTAAAAAAACCCAAAACCAAATCCATTGCCATCAAGTTGATTCTGACTCATAGCGACCTTATAAGACCGAGTAGAATTGCCCCACACAGTTTCCCATGTGCAGCTGGTGTATTCAAACTGCCTGTCTTTTGGTTAGCAGCCAAACACTTAACCACTGGGCTAGTATATGTGAAAATGCCTTGGAAATAATAAAAGCCGTAATGTCTGTTATGGATTAAATTGTGTCTCATCCCCCCTGCCCACACCAAATATTGGTTGAATTCCTGACTTTTGTACATGTGGATATGGTCCTGTTTGAAAATAGGGGATTCTTTTTTTATGTTAATGAGGTCATACCATTGTAGGGTGGATCCTAAACCTAATCACTTCTGAGTTATAAAAAAGACCAGAATAGACACAAGCACACACATGATGGAAAAGAGACACATCATGTGAAGACCGTACGCCAAGGAACCAAGGAATGCCCAGACTCTGCCAAGGAAGGAATCAACACAGCTGAGACCCTGATTTGGACTTTTAGCTTCTAGAACTGTGAGACAATAAATCTCTGTTCTTTAAAGCCATCTACTTGTGATATTTGTGTTACAGCAGTGCTCGGTACCTAAGACAATGCCCATCGCCTCCTTAGAATTTATTCAAACATCCTGCGAGATGAGTTTCAAAAGTACGCTACTCATCATATAAGTGGTGATTCTTCAGCCCTCTGCCCTCCCTTCTTTGTGGGCTGGAGTGGGAAGCGTCAAGGCTTACGTTTGTGCCTTTCAAACATTGATGTGAATCTAATACAGAATGTCTCTTTATCATTTTATTTATCAAGAAAAGTTATCTTTGAAAATATATGATTTTGCAGCTGAATGGCTGAAAGGCAAGCTAATCAATATAAATTTCATAATTCAATAGAGGTTATCTCTGTTTATAGCTTCAATTGTACTTTCATTGTGTTCTGCAGCAGGATGTTGAATGAACAGCTCAGACTTTCTGAAAATCTTCTGTGAATTGTTCACCTTCCCTACTGCATGCTGGCCACCCTCCTGGGAGATGTGACTTATGTTCTTTACTTTCGTTTTTATAAACATGTGAGAATTGGAAAATTTTTCGGTAAAGGCGTTGTTAGTGGGAGAGCAGTGACTTGGACTGAAACACTGCTGGGCTTGGCAAGCTGAGTAGGTTGGTTCAAATTTAGTAAGTGATTTATGGCTCTCAACAGGTGATGGGTTTTCTTTAATTTGACTAGACAGTAAAACCTGAGTTCATGAAAATATGTGGTCCTCTGATTCCCTTAAACCTTTGCCTCAGGCTTTTCTTCTATGCCAAACAAAATGGTCTTTTTTGTTGTTGAAATGGCTGGTAAATGCCAAGATAATTCACCTGCTGTAAATGATGTTGTGGCTGTACCTAATATTTCCATCAAATTGAGATTGTATGTATTTCATTAAATTTCTTAATAACACTTTAAGAAAGCAAATCCATATTTAAATATACCAGTAATGTACAAACCCATACTTATTGTTAAATATTCAAATAATGCAGGAAAATCAAAGCCGTCTGGCCAAATTGTCTCATTTCCCTCCCTGCAATGAATCAAACCCTCTTTCCAGACATTTTTCTATGCATTTTCATTTATATGTATATATGTACCCATAGAAAAATACATTTTGGTTTTGTTTGGTATGTTTTAACACAAATGAGATTATACATTGGCCTGTAACTTGCTTTCCTTTTTGCGCTGTAACATGCTTTCCTTTTGTACTTAGTATTTCTTAGAGATCTTTCCAAGTCACTACATGAAGATCTACGTCTTCCTGTTTAACTACTCCATGGTTAGTACAGTTTGTTGTTGAGAAGCACTGGTGGTTCGGTGGTAGAATTCTCATCCTCCATGTGGGAGAACTGATTTCAATTCCTGCCCAGTGTACCTCATGCAGCCACCACCCATCTGTCAGTGGTAGATTTCGTGTTGTTATAATGCTTAACATGTTTCCCCGGAGCTTCTAGGCTAAGACAGACTAGGAAGAAAGGCCTGGTGATCACTTCTGAAAATCAGCCAGTGAAAACCTTATGGATCACAGTGGTCATCACAGGGATAACACAGGACTTGGCAGCGTTTGTTCTGTTGAGCACGGCGTTGCCATGAGTCATGGACCAACTCAATGGCAACAAACAACAACATAGGTTATTATAATTTTTACCATTAAAAACAATACTGCAATTAATATCCTTATACATGCGAATTTGTAAGTGGAATTTTTGGATAGAAGGGTCTGAAGATTTTTATTTTATGGGACTAAGGGAAAGAAAGATAGTAACAAGTTACATGTTTGCCATGGCGAAGATTATTTTGTTTGTAATAAAAGAGATTCTGGTTTCTGCCTCTGTTTTCATAGTCATTTCCTCCTGAGTCCCCTTTGGGGCTATACTTGTGTTAGTCTGCAGCTGAAGAATATGCTACTGCTCAACATATTTCTATCCTAGGAGGTATGGATTATAGGTCTTGAACACTAAACAGTAAAGGCAGTAAGCCACATACTGAGATACCAAGATGAATAATTCCTTGGAAATAAAGCTCCTTTGAATAGAATTACCCTGGACTTGGAGAAGGCTGGAGAATGTTTGTCTCTCCCTAGTTCTCAGTGGGCAGAGGTGGCTGAGGAGGAGGCAAGGGTGGTGCCAGTTCATGTACGGTCTTCTCAGGAGCAAATGGGAGTCTGGGTGATAGAGGGCAGAGTCACACTCCCAGGCTCCTGGGAGGGATGGAGGGCTCCTCAGAGGATAGTTTCTGTGTCCTCCATGTTGCTGGGCAAGGCGCCCAAGTGTCCCAGCACAAGCCAAGTGGACAGGGCGGCCACAGGCTTGCTTTCTTGGAGGAAAGGAATACCTTGCTAAGCTATGTCTCTTTTACTCTCCTTTCCAATTATTTTCTACCATTGGTAAGAAAATTTCTGTCAGTTTAATGGATCGGTGGAATTCATTTTTTATTTATTGGTTGATTTTTTTTTTTTAATAACTTTTATTAAGCTTCAAGTGAACGTTTACAAATCCAATCAGTCTGTCACATATAAGTTTACATACATCTCACTCCCTACTCCCACTTGCTCTCCCTCTCTTAGAGTCAGCCCTTTCAGTCTCTCCTTTCTTGACAATTTTGCCGGCTTCCCTCTCTATCCTCCCATCCCCCCTCCAGACAAGAGTTGCCAACACAATCTCAAGTGTCCACCTGATATAATTAGCTCACTCTTCATCAGCGTCTCTCTCCCACCCGCTGACCAGTCTGTTTCATTTCTGATGAGTTGCCTTCGGGGATGGTTCCTGTCCTGTGTCAACAGAAGGTCTGGGGAGCATGGCTGACGGGATTCCTCCAGTCTCAGTCAGACCATTAAGTTTGGTCTTTTTATGAGAATTTGGGGTCTGTATCCCACTGATCTCCTGCTCCCTCAGGGGTCCTCTGCTGTGCTCCCTGTCAGGGCAGTCATCGATTGTGGCCGGGCACCAACTAGTCCTTCTGGTCTCAGGATGATGTAGGTCTCTGGTTCATGTGGCCCTTTCTGTCTCTTGGGCTCTTAGTTGTCGTGTGGCCTTGGTGTTCTTCATTTTCCTTTGCTCCAGGTGGGTTGAGACCAATTGATGCATCTTAGATGGCCGCTTGTTAGCATTTAAGACCCCAGACGCCACATTTCAAAGTGGGATGCAGAATGATTTCATAATAGAATTATTTTGCCAATTGACTTAGAAGTCCCCGCAAACCATGTTCCCCAAACCCCCGCGCTTGCTCCGCTGACCTTTGAAGCATTCATTTTATCCCGGAAACTGCTTTTGGTCCAGTCCAATTGAGCTGGCCTTCCATGTATTGAGTGTTGTTTTTCCCTTCACCTAAAGCAGTTCTTATCTACTGATTAATCAATAAAAAACCCTCTCCCACCCTCCCTCCCTCCCCCCCTCGTAACCGCAAAAGTATGTGTTCTTCTCAGGTTTACTATTTCTCACGATCTTATAATAGTGGTCTTATACAATATTTGTCCTTTTGCCTCTGACTAATTTCGCTCAGCATAATGCCTTCCAGGTTCCTCCATGTTATGAAATGTTTCAGAGATTCGTCACTGTTCTTTATCGATGCATAGTATTCCATTGTGTGAATATACCACAATTTATTTACCCATTCATCCGTTGATGGACATCTTGGTTGCTTCCAACTTTTTGCTATTGTAAACAGAGCTGCAATAAACATGGGCGTGCATATATCTGTTTGTATGAAGGCTCTTGTATCTCTAGGGTATATTCCTAGGAGTGGGATTTCTGGGTTGTATGGTAGTTCTATTTCTAACTGTTTAAGATAACGCCAGATAGATTTCCAAAGTGGTTGTACCATTTTACATTCCCACCAGCAGTGTATGAGAGTTCCAATCTCTCCGCAGCCTCTCCAACATTTATTATTTTGTGTTTTTGGATTAATGCCAGCCTTGCTGGTGTGAGATGGAATCTCATCGTAGTTTTAATTTGCATTTCTCTAATGGCTAATGATCGAGAGCATTTTCTCATGTATCTGTTGGCTGCTTGGATATCTTCTTTAGTGAAATGTGGGTTCATATCCTTTGCCCACTTCTTGATTGGGTTGTTTGTCTTTTTGTGGTTGAGTTTTGACAGAATCATGTAGATTTTAGAGATCAGGCGCTGGTCGGAGATGTCATAGCTGAAAATTCTTTCCCAATCTGTAGGTGGTCTTTTTACTCTTTTGGAGAAGTCTTTAGATGAGCATAGGTGTTTGATTTTTAGGAGCTCCCAGTTATCGGGTTTCTCTTCATCATTTTTGGTAATATTTTGTATTCTGTTTATACCTTGTATTAGGGCTCCTAGGGTTGTCCCAATTTTTTCTTCCATGATCTTTATCGTTTTAGTCTTTATGTTTAGGTCTTTGATCCACTTGGAGTTAGTTTTTGTGCATGGTGTGAGGTATGGGTCCTGTTTCATTTTTTTGCAAAGGGATATCCAGTTATGCCAGCACCATTTGTTAAAAAGGCTATCTTTTCCCCAGTTAATTGACACTGGTCCTTTGTCAAATATCAGCTGCTCATACGTGGATGGATCTATGTCTGGGTTCTCAATTCTGTTCCATTGGTCTATGTGTCTGTTGTTGTACCAATACCAGGCTGTTTTGACTACTGTGGCTGTATAATAGGTTCTGAAGTCAGGTAAGGTGAGGCCTCCCACTTTCTTCTTCTTTTTCAGTAGTGCTTTGCTTATCCGGGGCTTCTTTCCCTTCCATATGAAATTGGTGATTTGTTTCTCTATCCCCTTAAAATATGACATTGGAATTTGGATCGGAAGCGCGTTAAATGTATAGATGGCTTTTGGTAGAATTGACATTTTTACTATGTTAAGTCTTCCTATCCATGAGCAGGGTATGTTTTTCCACTTAAGTATGTCCTTTTGAATTTCTTGTAGTAGAGCTTTGTAGTTTTCTTTGTATAGGTCTTTTACATCCTTGGTAAGATTTATTCCTAAGTATCTTATCTTCTTGGGGGTTACTGTGAATGGTATTGATTTGTTTATTTCCTCTTCGGTGTTCTTTTTGTTGATGTAGAGGAATCCAAGTGATTTTTGTATGTTTATTTTATAACCTGAGACTCTGCCAAACTCTTCTATTAGTTTCAGTAGTTTTCTGGAAGATTCCTTAGGGTTTTCTGTGTATATAATCATTTCATCTGCAAATAGTGATAACTTTACTTCTTCCTTGCCAATCCGGATACCTTTTATTTCTTTGTCTAGCCTAATTGCCCTGGCTAAGACTTCCAACACGATGTTGAATAAGAGCGGGGATAAAGGGCATCCTTGTCTGGTTCCCGTTCTCAAGGGAAATGCTTTCAGGTTCTCTCCATTTAGAGTGATATTGGCTGTTGGCTTTGCATAGATGCCCTTTATTATGTTGAGGAATTTTCCTTCAATTCCTATTTTGGTAAGAGTTTTTATCATAAATGGGTGTTGGACTTTGTCAAATGCCTTTTCTGCATCAATTGATAAGATCATGTGGTTTTTGTCTTTTGTTTTATTTATGTGATGAATTACATTAATGGTTTTTCTGATATTAAACCAGCCTTGCATACCTGGTATAAATCCCACTTGATCAGGGTGAATTATTTTTTTGATGTGTTGTTGGATTCTATTGGCTAGAATTTTGTTGAGGATTTTTGCATCAATGTTCATGAGGGATATAGGTCAATAATTTTCTTTTTTTGTAATGTCTTTACCTGGTTTGGGTATCAGGGAGATGGTGGCTTCATAGAATGAGTTGGGTAGTATTCCGTCATTTTCTATGCTTTGGAATACCTTTAGTAGTAGTGGTGTTAACTCTTCTCTGAAAGTTTGGTAGAACTCTGCAGTGAAGCCGTCCGGGCCAGGGCTTTTTTTTGTTGGGAGTTTTTTGATTACCGTTTCAATCTCTTTTTTTGTTATGGGTCTATTTAGTTGTTCTACTTCTGAATGTGTTAGTTTAGGTAGGTAGTGTTTTTCCAGGAATTCATCCATTTCTTCTAGGTTTTCAAATTTGTTAGAGTACAATTTTTCGTAGTAATCTGAAATGATTCTTTTAATTTCATTTGGTTCTGTTGTGATGTGGTCCTTCTCATTTCTTATTCGGGTTATTTGTTTCCTTTCCTGTATTTCTTTAGTCAGTCTATCCAATGGTTTATCAATTTTGTTAATTTTTTCAAAGAACCAGCTTTTGGCTTTGTTAATTCTTTCGATTGTTTTTCTGTTCTCTAATTCATTTAGTTCAGCTCTAATTTTTATTATTTGTTTTCTTCTGGTGCCTGATGGATTCTTTTGTTGCTCACTTTCTATTTGTTCAAGTTGTAGGGACAGTTCTCTGATTTTGGCTCTTTCTTCTTTTTGTATGTGTGCATTTATCGATATAAATTGGCCTCTGAGCACTGCTTTTGCTGTGTCCCAGAGGTTTTGATAGGAAGTATTTTCATTCGCATTGCATTCTATGAATTTCCTTATTCCCTCCTTGATGTCTTCTATAACCCAGTCTTTTTTCAGGAGGGTATTGTTCATTTTCCAAGTATTTGATTTCTTTTCCCTAGTTTTTCTGTTATTGATCTCTAGTTTTATTGCCTTGTGGTCAGAGAAGATGCTTTGTAATATTTCGATGTTTTGGACTCTGCAAAGGTTTGTTTTATGACCTAATATGTGGTCTATTCTAGAGAATGTTCCATGTGCGCTAGAAAAAAAAGTATATTTTGCAGCAGTTGGGTGGAGAGTTCTGTATAAGTCAATGAGGTCAAGTTGGTTGATTGTTGTAATTAGATCTTCCGTGTCTCTATTGAGCTTCTTACTGGATGTCCTGTCCTTCTCCGAAAGTGGTGTGCTGAAGTCTCCTACTATAATTGTGGAGGTATCTATCTCGCTTTTGAATTCTGTTAAAATTTGATTTATGTATTTTGCAGCCCTGTCATTGGGTGCATAAATATTTAATATGGTTATGTCTTCCTGATCAATTGTCCCTTTTATCATTATATAGTGTCCTTCTTTATCCTTTGTGGTGGATTTAAGTCTAAAGTCTATTTTGTCAGAAATTAATATTGCTACTCCTCTTCTTTTTTGCTTATCGTTTGCTTGATATACTTTTTTCCATCCTTTGAGTTTTAGTTTGTTTGTGTCTCTAAATCTAAGGTGTGTCTCTTGTAGGCAGCATATAGATGGATCGTGTTTCTTTATCCAGTCTGTGACTCTCTGTCTCTTTATTGGTGCATTTAGTCCATTTACATTCAGGGTAATTATAGATAAATAAGTTTTTAGTGCTGTCATTTTGATGCCTTTTTATGTGTGTTGTTGACAATTTCATTTTTCCACATACTTTTTTGTGCTGAGGCGTTTTTCTTAGTAAATTGTGAGATCCTCATTTTCATAGTGTTTGACTTTATGTTAGTTGAGTTGTTACGTTTTTCTTGGTTTTATCTTGAGTTATAGAGTTGTTATACCTTTTTGTGGTTATCTTATTATTTACCCCTATTTTTCTAAGTAAAAACCTAACTTGTATTGTTCTATATCACCTTGTATCACTCTCCATATGGCAGTTCAATGCCTCCTGTATTTAGTCCCTCTTTTTGATTATTGTGATCTTTAACCTGTTGACTTCCATGATTCCCTGTTATGTGTATATTTTTTAAAATTTATCTTAATTTGTTTGTTTTTGTGATTTCCCTATTTGAGTTGATATCAGGACGTTCTGTTTTGTGACCTTGTGTTGTGCTGATATCTGATATTATTGGTTCTGTGACCAAACAATATCCTTTAGTATTTCTTGTAGCTTTGGTTTGGTTTTTGCAAATTCTCTAAACTTGTGTTTGTCTGTAAATATCTTAATTTCGCCTTCATATTTCAGAGAGAGTTTTGCTGGATATATGATCCTTGGCTGGCAGTTTTTCTCCTTCAGTGTTCTGTATATGTCGTCCCATTCCCTTCTTGCCTGCATGGTTTCTGCTGAGTAGTCAGAACATATTCTTATTGATTCTCCCTTGAAGGAAACCTTTCTTTTCTCCCTGGCTGCTTTTAAAATTTTCTGTTTATCTCTGGTTTTGGTGAGTTTGATGATAATATGTCTTGGTGTTTTTCTTTTTGGATCAATCTTAAATGGGGTTCGATGAGCATCTTGGATAGATATCCTTTCGTCTTTCATGATGTCAGGGAAGTTTTCTGTCAGGAGTTCTTCAACTATTTTCTCTGTGTTTTCTGTCCCCCCTCCCTGTTCTGGGACTCCAATCACCCGCAGGTTATCCTTCTTAATAGAGTCCCACATAATTCTTAGGGTTTCTTCATTTTTTTAAATTCTTTTATATGATTTTTTTTCGACTATGTTGGTGTTGATTCCCTGGTCCTCCAGATGTCCCAGTCTGCATTCTAATTGCTCGAGTCTGCTCCTCTGACTTCCTAGTGCGTTGTCTAATTCTGTTATTTTATTGTTAATCTTTTGGATTTCTACATGTTGTCTCTCTATGGATTCTTGCAACTTATTAATTTTTCCACTATGTTCTTGAATAATCTTTTTGAGTTCTTCAACAGTTTTATCGGTGTGTTCCTTGGCTTTTTCTGCAGTTATCCTAATTTCATTTATGATATCATTAAGCATTCTGTAAATTAGTTTTTTATATTCTGTATCTGATAATTCCAAGATTGTATCTTCATTTGGGAAAGATTTTGATTCTTTTGTTTGGGGGGTTGGAGAAGCTGTCATGGTCTGCTTCTTTAAGTGGTTTGATATGGATTGTTGTCTCCGAGCCATCACTGGGAAACTAGTTTTTCCAGAAAATCTGCTGACTGGTACTGCTGGCTCCAGGCTCTGGAAACAATCGCTGCTTCCCCGTATTAGTTCGTTCTCCATCTCTAAATCTGGGTTTGTTGTTCAGGGTTCGTAGATTGTTATGTATGTGATCGATTCACTTGTTTTTCCGTGTCTTTGTTGTAAGAGGGATCCAAGGTAGCATCTGCCTAGTCCGCCATCTTGGCCTATTGGGTGATTTTTAAAAATTTTATTTCAATAAATATATATGGAGTCATACACTGCATAACATCTGTTCAGGCAACATCTGACCACATATAAGGTTATGATAGAGGTCAGAAATCCTGATTGGAAAGTAGGATGTAGTGGATGGAATCTGGCTTAGCTTCCCACACGCAACAAGTGTATCTCATGTCTCCTGTATACAAAGCAAGTGCGTTGCCAGGCGTATAATGGTATAGTAAATTGTAGAGGGAAGTTATTTGCCCAAGCAAATAGTACGGTGTTTGCACAATGTCCAAATCACATAACACCCAATTTCACAGAATGTGTCGTGGCTGTTAAGTGATACATGACTGTATAACAGAACATTTACCAATTCAATAATTGTTATATGTACAATTCAGTGACATTGATTGCATTCATCATGTTGTGCAACCATCACCGCTGCCCTTTTCCAAATTATTCTATCGCCATTAACAGAGATGCAGTGCTCCCTGAGAAAAGGCTCCCCATTCCCCCTCTCTCCCACTCTTGGTCACCACTAATAACCTTTGGTCTCTATATATCTGCCTGTCTCATAAGTGGAATCATGTAATATTTGTTTTTTTTTGTTTCTAAATTATTTCACTCACCATCATGTTTTCAAGTAAAGCATTGTAATGACATGTGCAAAGAGCTGGAGATGGAAAACCGAAAAGGAAGAACACACTCGGTATTTCTCAAGCTGAAAGAACTGAAGAAAAAATTCAAACCTTGAGTTGCAATAGAGAAGGATTCTATGAGGAAAATATTAAAATACGCAGGAAGCATCAGAAGAAGATGGAAGGAATACACAGAGCCATTATACCAAAAAGAATTAGTCAATGTTCAACCATTTCAAGATGTGGCATATGATCAGGAACTGATGGTACTGAAGGAAGAAGTCCAAGCTGCTCTGAGGGCATTGGCAAAAAACAAGGCTCCAGGAATTGATGGAATATCAATTGAAATTTTTCAACAAGCAGATGCAGCGCTGGAGGTGCTCACTCATCTATGCCAAGAAATACGGAAGACAGCTTCCTGGCTAACTGACTGGTAAAGAGCCATATTTATGCCGATTCCCAAGAAAGGTGATCTAACCGAATGTGGAAATTATAGAACAATATCATACGGAAGCAAAACTTGCTGAAGATATTCAAAAACAGCTGTAGCAGTATATCTACAGGGAACTGCCAGAAATTCAGGTACGTTTCAGAAGAGGACGTGGAACTAGGGATATTATTGCTGATGTCAGATGGATCCTGGCTGAAAGCAGAGAATACCAGAAGGATGTTTACCTGTGTTTTATTGACTATACAAAGGCATTTGGCTGTGTGGATCATAACAAATTATGGATAACATTGTGAAGAATGGGAATTCCAGAACACTTAATTGTGCTCATGAGGAACCTTTACATAGATCAAGAGACAGTTGTTCGGACAGAGGAAGGGGTTACTGATTGGTTTAAAGTCAGAAAATGTGTGCGTCAGGGTTATATTCTTTCACCATACCTATTCAACCTGTATGCTGAGCAAATAATATGAGAAGCTGAACTATATGAAGAAAAACGGGGCATCAGGATTGGAGGAAGACTCATTAACAACCTGCATTACACAGATGACACAACCTTGCTTGCTGAAAGTGAAGAGGACATGAAGCACGTACTAATGAAGATCAAAAACCACAGCCCTCAGTATGGATTGCACCTCAACATAAGGAAAACAAAAATCCTCACAACTGGACCAATGAGCAGCATCATGATAAATGGAGAAAAGATTGAAGTTGTCAAGGATTTCATTGTACTTGGATCCACAATCAACAGCCATGGAAGCAGCAGTCAAGAAATCAAAGAACGCATTGCATTGGGTAAATCTGTTGCAAAGGACCTCTTTGAAGTGTTGAAGAGCAAAGAAGTCACCTTGAGGACTAGGGTGCGCCTGACCAAAACCATGGTATTTTCAATCGCATCATATACATGTGAAGGCTGGACAGCGAATACAGAAGACTGAAGAAGAATTGATGCCTTTGAATTGAGGTGCTGGCAAAGAATATTGAATATATCATGGACTGCCAAAAGAATGAACAAATCTGTCTTGGAAGAAGTACAACCAGAGTGCTCTTTAGAAACATGGATGGCGGGACTGCATCTTACATACTTTGGACATGTTGTCAGGAGGGATCAGTCCCTGGGGAAGGACATCATGCTTGGCAAAGTACAGGGTCAGCGGAAAAGAGGAAGACCCTCAACGAAGTGGATTGACACAGTGGCTGCAACAACGAGCTCAAGCATAACAAGGATTGTAAGGATGGCGCAGGACCAGGAAGTATTTCGTTCTGTCCTGCATAGGGTTGCTATGAGTTGGAACCGACTCGATGGCACCTAACAACAGCAACAACATATGCATTGAGGAAACCCTGGTGGCTTAGTGGCTAAGTGCTAGGCCTGCTAACCAAGAGGTAGGATTCGAACCTCCAACCCCTTGGTTAGCAGTTCTACTCTGTCCTATAGTGTTGCTATGAGTCGGAATTGACTCGACGGTACTGGGTTTGATTTTGGTTTTTGGTTTATGCATTGAACTCTTACTATGGGCCAGGCACTGTGTAATTGTTTTATAGCATATTAAAACCTCCCAGCAACATTATTATTCAATGTTACAGGTAAAGAAACTCATGCTCAGAGAGGATCTATAACCAGTTCAAGGTCACACAGCTGGTAAGTGGTAGAACCTGGATTTGTATCCAGAGCATGAACTCTTTTATTTATTTATTGTACTTTAGATGAAGGTTGACAGAACAAACTAGCTTCTCATTAAACAGTACACATTGTTTTCTGACATTGGTTAACAACCCCACGACATGTCCGCACTCTCTTCTCAACCTTGGGTTCCCTATTACCAGCTTCCCTGTCCCTTCCTGCCTTCTAGTCCTTGCCCCTGGGCCGATGTGCCCCTTTAGTCTTGTTTTGTTTTATGGGCCTGTTTAACCTTTGGATGAGGGGCGAACCTCAGGAGTGACTTCATTACTAAGCTAAAAGGGTGTCCGGGGCCATCCTCTCGGGTTTTCTCCAGTCTCTGTCAGGCCAGTAGGTCTGATTTTTTTTTTGTGTGAGTTAGAATTTTCTTCTACATTTTTGTGCAGCTCTGTTTGGGATCCTCTATTGTGATCCCTGTCAGAGCGCCAGTGGTGGTAGCCAGGCACCATCTAGTTGTACTGGACTCAGTCTGGTGATGGCTGTGGTAGTTGTGGTCCATTAGTCCTTTGGACTAATCCTTCCCTTGTGTCTTTGGCTTTCTTCGTTCTCCCTTGCTCCTGAAGGGTGAGATCAGTGGAGTATCTTAGGTGGCCGCTCACAAGCTTTTAAGACCCCAGACTCTACTCCCAAAGTAGAATTTAGAAAATTTTCTTTATAAACTATGTTATGCCAGTTGAGCTAGATGTTCCTCAAGACCGAGGTCCCCCCAGCCCTCAGCCCACCAGTTCAGTCTTCAGGGAGTTTGGATGTATCTGTGGAGCTTTCATGACCTTGCATTGGGACAAGTTGTGCTGGCTTCCCTTCACCAAAGTTACCACCTATCTATTGTCTATTTAGTGTTTTTCCATCCCCACTCCTCCCCTCCCTCGTAACAGAGCATGAACTCATAACTATTGTTGTGGTTATACATCTGTACATTCTGTGCCTCACTTGATGTACTGAGTGTTTTCTTCCTATGTAGATTGTCAGCCCCAAATTCTGACTGTTCTCAGCATGGTGATCTGGGATGTACTTACTAGAAGAAGACTTGAAGGTCTCCAGGCTGTAAATTCAAGGGAAGGAGAAACCAATTCTGGTCTAAGTAGCAAATGAATTCCTTTAGAGGAGAAAGGTGATCTACCAAGCTGTAATATGTTGATAAAAATATTCTCCAAGTTCAATCCTCTTGGCAAGAACTTTATTCATCAAACAAACTTCTCCTGTTATTTTGATCTTCCTGCTGGGGTCAGAAGGCTCAGAGAGGTTGACACAAAGGTCAAACCATCTTGGCCATTACGTTTATTCCTAAAATAAACTAGAATTTTGGATTGCTGGTCAATCTTTTGTGAGCTTGGTGGATGTGAGAAGCGTCCAGTACAAGGAGCGAAGGGAGAATGGGTTAGAGAGGAATATGCTTTTCTCCTGGATCTGAGACATGGGGAGAGAGGTAGCTGAAGTCTCCCTGGTCTTGAGAGGACTTACCGGCTATCTAGAGCCTGGGAACTGCTCTATGTCCTTGGGGGCTGCTGGCCACTCTGACTCTATAGGCTGGATTTGGAGAGTGATCCTGCATTCATCTACCAGCCTGTGTTTCAGTTTCATGTGTATTTTAATTTATTTTGATTTTTTTTCCCCAAGCTATTTTGACTCACTTTTGCCATTCTCAGGGGAGCTGGATAATCACATGTAAAAATAAAATTTCTGCTAGGCTCCTGTCTATGGGGACACCACAGTTAGACTTGGAGGCTGTGAATAATGGATGGCTGTAGGCCATTTCAGGGCCATGGCACCCACTGTTCATTTGTGAAAACTCACTCTCCTGTCAGTTTCCTGCCAGAACTGATACAAACCAATGTGTCAGTTTCTTGACTAAAATAACATTTTTTTCCCCTTTTCATTCTGCAAAAAGAGGCTTTCAGATAGAGTCAGCCTGCTCCTCCTTCTGCCCCTGGGGAGGCGTAATAGCATTGTGCCCTCTGACATTGCGGAAGAGGGTAATTACGTAATCCTCCACCCTTCTCCAACCCCTCCTCGATTCTGAGCTTGAACATGTCCAGGTCTGAGTGAAGCAGAGACCCACACAGCTGGAGGTGGCGGCTCCTGGGAGCTCACTCTCCAGAGCTGAGTGGAAACCTTGAACCCAGACAGAAGGGCTACAGCTGCACATATTGGAAAAGGTTTCACGGTTCTGGTCAGGGTGACCCTCTCCTTACATTCCTCTAACACACACGCACACACACATATACACACATTCCTCTAAATAGGACTCAAGGCCACATCTGTGCTGTTGTTATACACAGGCTGCATAAGAAAATTCTGGAAAAGCAACTTCTTTATTTTGCTTCTGTCTCCTAAACCAAAAACCAAACTGGTTACTGCTGAGTTGATTCCAACTCATGGCGACCCCATGTGTTACAGAGTAGAAGTGTCCCATGGGTTTTCTTGACTGTAATCTTTACAGAAGCAGATCAGCAGGCCTTCTGCAGTGCTGCTGGGTGGGTTTGAACTGCCAGTCTTTAGGTTAGTGGTTGATCTCAAACCATTTGTACCACCCAGGGATCTTTCCTCTGTGCCCTGGGTAAGCCTATACAATCCTGATTTCTTTTAGGTCCAGGGAATGTCAACAGATACAAATTTACCTTCTTAGTTGTGCCATCAGATTATTAAAGATCTTCTGTATGCCTGTCTGTCTATCTGCGTTGCGCATGCAGACAGACTGTGCTTCAAACTTCCAAGTAGCCATAAGACTGCCAGGAGTGAGATATGAACATCATGGCATTAGCTATTCCATCGGTGCTATGTTCATCTGTGCTTAAGCGGGACACACGAGACACTTACACAGTGCTGGCGAAGTGAAAGCCATAGAAAGCAAACAGTAAAGAGTAACACTGGATTCTCAAAGGGGAACTGCTTACCCTCCCCAAATTACTCATGTCCTTTCTTATGTCGTTGGGCCAGTACACGATGGCTCAGGTCAGATGCTGTCTTCATGTCACTGCTGACTCTGGCTACTACCACGCTACCTGGGCCTGTGCTGCCTCAGGGCCCATGTAGCTCCTGCCCGGTGGGGAGGTGTGCAATCCTCGCGTGGGGCACACTCAGGCCTCTGCCCTGCTGGGACAAGTGCTACAGTTTTTTAGCTTCACTGGGCTTGTCCAGAGGTACCAAGGTCCACTGGCAGGCCACCTGCCCAAAGGTGCTCAATCCTCTCTCTTTGGGCCAGCAAGCCCACTGCAGCCGCCTCTTTCTGTCTTCCCTGTGGCAGCTCTTTCTTCTGGGTCTAGGAGGTTCTCAGCATAGGGACCCTGGGTCCAAAGGATGCACTCTGCTCCAGACTCTTCTTGATGGTAATGAGATTCCCCCCCGAACTTCTGTGGGATTCCCCATTATGTAAGCCTACTGGGATGGCAAAACCAACAAATCTCCTAGTTGGATGACAAGGGGCTCAGTCCTACTGAGTGGACTTTCAAGTCACTGTATGCACAGTAATTCATACTGAAGACTGTGGTCTTTGATGTTCATTAGAAAGTGCTTCAAGTCCTCTTCACTTTCAGCAAGCAAGGTTGTGTCATCTGCATGACGCAGGTTGATAATGAGTCTTCCTCCAATCCTAATGCCCTGTTCTTCTTCATATCGTCCCGCTTCTCGGATTATTTGCTCAGCATACAGATTAAATAGGTATGGTGAAAGAATACAACCCTGATGATACCTTTCCCGACTTTAAACCAATCAGTATCCCCTTGTTCTGTCCGAACAACTGCCTCTTGATCCATGTAAAGGTTCCTCATGAGCACAATTAAGTGTTCTGGAATTCCCATTCTTCACAGTGTTATCCATGGTTTGTTATGATCCACACAGTCGAATACCTTTGCATAGTCAATAAAACACAGGTAAACATCCTTCCGGTATTCTCTGCTTTCAGCCAGGATCCGTCTGACATCAGCAATGATATCCCTGGTTCCATGTCCTCTTCTGAAACCAGCCTGAATTTCTGGCAGTTCCCTGTCGATATACCGCTGCAGCCGTTTTTGAATGATTTTCAGCAACATTTTGCTTCCGTGTGATATTAACGATATTGTTCTATAATTTCCACATTCGGTTGGATCCCCTTTCTTGGGAATAGGCATAAATATGGATCTCTTCCAGTCAGTTGGCCAGGAAGCTGTCTTCCATATTTCTTGGCATAGATGAGTGAACACCTCCAGCGCTGCATCTGTTTGTTGAAACATCTTAATTGATATTCCATCAATTCCTGGAGCCTTGTTTTTTGCCAATGCCTTCAGAGCAGCTTGGACTTCTTCCTTCAGTATCATCGGTTCCTGATCATATGCCACCTCTTGAAATGGTTGAATATCAACTAATTCTTTTTGGTATAATGGCTCTGTGTATTCCTTCCATCTTCTTTTGATGCTTCCTGCACCATTTAATATTTTCCCCATGGAATCCTTCACTACTGCAGCTCGAAGCTTGAATTTTTTCTTCAGTTCTTTCAGCTTGAGAAACACCGAGCATGTTCTTCCCTTTTGGTTTTCCACCTCCAGCTCTTCGCACATGTCATTATAATATTTTGTCTTCTCGAGAGGCCCTTTGAAATCTTCTGTTTAGTTCTTTTACTTCATCAATTCTCGACACTCAAGAGCAAGTTTCAGAGTCTCCTCCAACATCCATCTTGGTCTTTTCTTTCTTTCCTGTCTTTTCAGTGACCTCTTGCTTTCTTCATGGATAATGTCCTTGATGTCATTCCACAACTCGTCTGAAGATCAAAGACCACAGCCTTCAGTATGGGTTACACCTCAACATGAAGAAAACAAAAATCCTCACAACTGGACCAATGAGCAACATCATGATAAACGGAGAAAAGATTGAAGTTGTCAAGGATTTCATTTTACTTGGATCCACAATCAACAGCTTTGGAAGCGGCAGTCAAGAAATCAAAAGACACATTGGATTGGGCAAATCTGCTGCAAAGGACCTCTTCAAAGTGTTGAAGAGCAAAGATGTCACCCTGAAGACTAAGGTGCGCCTGACCCAAGCCATGATATTTTCAATGACATCATATGCATGTGAAAGCTGGACAATGAATAAGGAAGACCAAAGAAGAGTTGACACTTTTGAATTGTGGTGTTGGCGAAGAATATTGAATATACCATGGACTGCCAAAAGAACGAACAAATCTGTTTCGGAAGAAGTGCGGCCAGAATGCTCCTTAGAGGCAAGGATGGCAAGACTGCATCTTACATACTTTGGACATGTTGCCAGGAGGGATCAGTCCCTGGAGAAAGACATCATGCTTGGCAGAGTACAGGGTCAGTGGAAAAGAGGAAGACCCTCAACGAAGTGGATTGACGCAGTGGCTGCAACAATGAGCTCAAGCATAACAAGGATTGTAAGGATGGCGCAGGACCAGGCAGTGTTTCGTTCTGTTGTGCATAGGGTCGCTATGAGTCAGAACCAACTTGATGGCACCGAACAACAGCAACAACAACAATCTGCATAGTATTTTGACCAATCCGTTGCAAGATTGTGGCCCAGCCAATCATTTTGTGCGAGTTACAAGACCATGGCTAGAAAGGCCAGATAAAAGCTTTTCATTGCACTGCATCTTCAGCAGACACCAGCGTCAAGAGTCACATTCACAAAAAATATGTATTTTTTCAGTTTAAGAAAGAAGCTTGCTGGTTTTTATTCAATTTCTCTCCCCTAATCCCCCAATTTATCATTTATTTATCAGAAGTCCAAAAAATGGGGCAGGACCACGTTTACTCTTTCACTTGACCATTTCTCTTCAATTCCTTCAAGTCTTAACAATTTCCCATTATGTCATTCTTACCAAGATAAATGAAGGCAAATAACAAGCCTACAGGGTTTGAGTAGTTGGGGAGGTGAGAGGGAGCGGGAAGAGAGAAGGCTAGAAATGAACAATGTTAAACATGCAGACTAACCTATGGGCCTTGTCTCAGACTTAACAGCCAGTCACCATGATTTATAATCCAAGATCTCATTCCTTGCATCTTATAACCCCCAGACATGAAGAATGAAACTGCCATTTGTTTCTTCCGTCGATGACGTATAGGTTTTTAAGGAGGTTTACTTGGACATCAGGACAAGCTGCTCGTGACAGATCACTTTGCTACTGTATTTGATTTCAAGTTCCCACCAAGGAGTGCCAAGCCAAATGTGTTATGTTTTAAATTGTCGTAGAATTTCTGTCCCCTTCCCTCAAGTCCACCACACATCCAACCAACAAATAAATCATGCTAAAGTCTTTTAACCACATACTTTAAAATGAAACAAGAATGGGGAACATTTTTCAAGCTGATTTCTGGGCCCATTGTTCAGGAAGAACTTTACCAGGTAATGTTCAATTTCTCTTGACAAATCATGGGGTCCAGTCCATTTGGCAAAACAGTCTGTGGTGATTGGAGATGACTGCAGAGCTTCCTTTTGCATCTAATATAGACAAATGACCTGTGCTGACACAAAGGGCTTTTAAAACTATCTAGTCACCACTGAGTAAATTGAATCATCAAGCAAAGCTGCTGCTCCCACCAAATGGTCCAAGTTCAGATGATACACTTACAGAAATAGCCTTCTGAACCCAAGGTGATTTAAGATGAAAAGAGAAAAAGAGAAGAAATTTAGAAATTAGTCTTTGTTCCTTTCCTTTTGAAATATCTAGTCAATACTAAGAAGGTATCTTCTGGAAAAAAAAAAAAAAAGCATTCTCAGGTCTGAAAGATACTGGAAGGTAGTTAATTAGGAAGCCACTTTTTTCTTTGCTTCCATTTCTCTCTCTCTTTTTCTTCCTCCATCCTTTTCCTCTGTTTGTTCTTTCTCTTTCTCTCTGTCTCTCTGTGTGCCTCTCTCTCTTCTGTTTCCCTCCCTTCCTCCCACTCTCCTTTCTTCTTTCTCTCCTTGCCTCCCTTTATTCCTTTCTTCCTAATTTTCTCTCTCTCTTTTTATTTTCAGGACATAGGATAATTCTGGGCACACAGAAAGAGCTAAATTAATACTTGTTGATTTTTCTTGACTGATGGAACACCTCAGCAGACAAGGAAAATGTGCCCTCCCTCATCAGTGGCAGTAGCGGGAGGCTATAAAAGGAAGTTGTCCTGTGCTCTGCAGGGGAAGGAGAAAGCGGAAGAGTAGGAGGAAAATCAGAGAAAAGAGATTTCAGTCTCTTGCTGTGAAGGAAGACAAAAGGGGCTGGGAGGTGAGTGGTCTAAGAGGAACCTCAAGGGAGGAATGTCCCATTATGGGCAAAGAAATCCTTAAAGTCCAAGCAGGGGGTGTTTTCTAGGGATAATTGTGGATGTGGCTTCTGAGGGGAAGTTATCTGAACATGGAATTTATAACCAGTTTCAGCTTTGTTCCTGTTTAAAGTGCACATTACCCACAGGGCTGTGTGCCTGGTGATGACAGTAGTAGAATTTAAAAAATTCTCCTGAAACTAATCAGTTGACTAACATTTGGCAGGCCTTGGGGCACATGTGATTAGAAGTTAAGAAAATGATGATGTGACTCATATTTTTATGGAGTGAGAGAGAGTCTCTACCTCATTCCTAGCTTTCTCTCCTTTGTTGGGAGGCAAAGAGTTCAACACTTGATGTTTTAGAAACACAAAGAACAGGAGGTAACATCAAGGCATTTATATTGGTTTCCTGGCCCCAGGGAAGGGAACTTCTGTGTGTCAAAAGACTAGCTTTCTTAAGGTTCTCTGAAAAAAGAAGAAAATGTCTGTGGTATTTTAAAACTTTTTATCATGGAAAATTCCAAACACAAGTAGAGCCTAGTGTACTGATCCCTTCCATGCCCCATCACCCAGCGACCACAATTGTTAACGCAAGGACAGTTGTGCTTCATCTATTCCCTACCCCTTTCTTCCTGCCTCTAACAGAGTTGTCTTGAAGCAGATCCCAGACACGGTATCATTTCATCTGTAAATACTCCAGTGTGTCTCTGTGGAGCTATGGACTCTCTCTTTCTCTCCTTTTAAAACATACCCACCATGCTGTTATCACATCTAAAAAAAATCCCAACAAAATTCCTTAATGTCATCAATATCCTGTGGACTTTTTCGACTTGACTGCCGTGGGAATTTTCAGGTTGGTGGGGAGGGGCTCCCTGCTGGGTCATTGGGAACCATGTCAAAGCTGCTATTATGTGGTGTCCACAGGTATAATTCAGCCTATGACCTTTTGGGATCTAGACAGCAACTAATGAAAATGCAGAGCAAAGGAAATGTAAAAGCAAAAAAGACCCTGATTTAGCAATTCCCCTCAGGCATCCTCTTTTCCTCTTCTTATCCCAAGATGGGTTACTATTTTGCAATTTCCCCAAACCATTTCTGTTTCTGCCTAATCACTTGTAAGCATCACAGATGTCGACAGCATTGTTGTGTTTCAAAGGAAATCTTTTTCTAAGTCTATCACTTGGGAGAAAGCCATTGGACTTCGGAAAATTTTCAGATTCAATTGTAATTATGGTGTGGGGTCAGAGACAAAGATTTGGGGGAGAATGCCAATGCTTCTTAGAGTGAAGGGGGAGAAGAATAAGGACAAGGGGGCCTTTGTTTCTGGCCTAGAATCATTTTAGCACTGGAAAAAAAAAAAAAGGCAACGATTGACCTCTGAGTCTAGAACTTTCTGCAGCATCTCTGACAGAAGTCATCTCTGTTTATGGCTGATATAAAATGTTTCTTTACTTCCAGTCTTCACAAGAGATGTGGACCACCATGATGATTGTTTGGTGGCCCACACTGAGTGTTCTGAACCACAGCAGTTAATAAAGCAAGGTCTTTAGACCCTTGCGTGGGTTTGTTTGTTATTTTTTTCCAATCTTTAGGCATGGTCAATGATGCCTAAGATCAATAATCACCAAAGGCATTGGCAGTGGCCCAGTAACTGCTGCTTGTTGCAAAATATTAATTTGAGATAAGGCTCTCAAATGTAGGTGGAATGATATGATTCATGGGTCTATCTATCTGTCTTCCCAACTGGTTGAGGAAATGATCATACAATGACATTTCTGCCACAGAGTGGTTCTATACCTGTGCTCTCAGATAGTGGACGGGGAGACAGAGAGTTGCCTTTTGTGTCCCTATGCTGGGGCCAGGCATTCTCCTCGGTGGTTCCCAACCCAGCCTGTCCTCCTCAGGGCCTAAGACTTGCCCCTTCTGCTTTTTGAGTTAAAATGTATCTAAAAAAAAACAACAAAAAAAACCCCAAACCCCTATATGGGTTGAATTTCCTCAGACTCTTGATCTCTGAATGCAGATATCCAATGTAAGTTTAACTTAATATCTCCTCTGCAAGGCCTGCAGTTAGGTATGAGGAACCAAGAGACAAGTACATACTAGGCAGATTTTTGTTTTTAAAGAATTTAAAATCTATTAGTGAGAATGAGGAGCCCTCGTGGAGCAGTGGCTAAGCATTTGGCTGCTAACCAAAAGGTCGGCAGTTCAGATCCACCAGCCGCTCCCTGGAAACTCTATGGGGTAATTTTCCTCTGTCCTTTAGCCTCTGTATGAGCTGGAATTGACTCGACAGCTACAGGTTTTGTTTTAGTGATAATGAGACCGGTCCAATGCAATGTCCCATTGATTTCTACTACTGGCATCCACCCATGTTTCTTCATAGCTGTTGCTTTACCTGACCCAAGCCACCACCATCATTCACCCATTGTTGTTACTGGGTGCCATGGGGTAGATTTTAACTCAGACACTTGGAATAACCTCTGTCTGGTCTCTGTGCATCCACCCTTGTTTGTCTTTAGTCCCACATTCTCCACACAGCAGACCAAGCAGATCAAAATGCAAATGTGATAAATCACTCCCAGGCTTGGAGGCTAAGATAAAAATTCTTAACAAGGCCTACAAGGCCCTACTGACCTCTTTGTTATTGTTAGCTGTCGTCCAGTTGGCCCTGACTCATAGCAACCCCATGTACACCTGATTGAAATGCTGTATGATGAGTTGCAGATTGGATTATTTCACTGGATGATTTTCAGAAGTAGATCACCAGGTCTTTCTCCATAGTCTTAGTCTGGAAGCTCCGCTGGAATGCTAGCAACACACAAGCTTCCACTGACAGATTGGTGGTGACTGCACATGAGGCACAATGGCCAGGAATTGAACTCGAATCTCCTGCATGAAAGATAAGAATTCTACTAGTGAACCACCAGTGCCGGCTACCTCTTTAATTAAAACCCAAGCCAGTTACTGTTGAGTTGATTCTGACTCATAGTGACTCATGTGTCAGAGTTTTCAATGGCTGTGATCTTTCGGAAATAGATAGCAAGGCCTTTCTTTTGAGGTACCTCTGGGTGGATCCGAACTGCCAACATTTTGGCTAATAGATGAGCGCTTAACTGTTTGCTCCATCCAGGGCCTCCCCTACCTCTTTGGTCCTTTTTTATTCATCTCAACCACTGCCATTCACTGTGTCCTGTAGCTACTGTGACGTCTTTCAGCTTTCCTCACTAAGCTTCCTCCTGCCTCAGCTTCCACAAGCTGTTCCCCTCTGCGTGATAAACTCTTCCTTCCCGTTTGCCTAATCAGTTGCTATGCATTTTTCTGCTCTCAGTTTAAACATCAATCCTAGGAAGCCTTCCCAGAGAGCCACAAAGCACCATGGTCCTCTTTTTACAGCGCTTGTCACCCTTGTCATTTTGCACTTATTGTGTGGTTATTCAATATGTATCTGTCTCTCCATGCTGCTTAAGCATGTGAAGTGTATGAAGCATGAGGACAGGAACTGTGTCTCCTTTGGTCACCATTGCATTTCCAGTGTCCAGCATGGCCACATGTGTGTAGTTTGTGGGATGAATGAATGAGGCAAATGCCCTAGCTTGGAGGAAGAAGTCACACTGGGAAAGGTGGAATGGTGGCAATAGAAATGGAAAGGAGAAAAACGAAGGAAAGAAAGACGAGAGACACTTAACGGAGGCAGAGTCTAGGTGATTTGGAAATGATCAAAGGTAAGAAAGACTTGAAGAGGATTATGAGCTTCAGTGCTTGGTGGCTGTTTTCCCCATAATATGTTGCTCAGCACACCTGTCCCAAGAGCTGCTCCATAAAAGAAGAAAAATTTTCCATTGATGAATACATTTGAAAAGTACTCTAGCCTATACCTCTCTTTTGGAACCTCACAATATAAATTATCAAGTTAAAGACTCCTTAAGTTTATTTAAAGAGAATTTATATAACTTGAAAAAGGCAACCAGAAGGAAGAGCTGGCCAGGTGGGTAGAGAGCTGATAAGGAAATTCCCCTTTCTAATCTATTGAGTTTAAAATGCCGGTGAATTTCCAAGTGTGGATATTGAACAGGTTGTTGGGAATGTCGGTCTGGAGATTAGAGAGTAGATATGTGAAAATGCACATACAGCAGAGTTATTATCAGGTCTGAACATGTCAGCTTTTAGGGGAAGGGGCTTTCTGGAGACACAGTCTTACCCAAAATGAAATGTCCCAGAGAAAAGGTCAGACTTGGGAGCAGACTGGGGACTATTTTGGAATAGCTGGGCATTTTGATGAGACCCAGTCTACTCAACAGAGTGTCAGAGTTTGCTAGGTGTCTTCCCCATATCCATTTTCTCTTTTTGTTTGGGAAATGGCAAGTAACCATTATACCACCAGGGTTTCCAGTAAAAGGCTACATTCCCTAATTTTTCCTTCCAGTTTGGGGTGGCCAATGAAAAATAACTGGGAGTCAGGTGGAACTTCCTGCTAAACTCTTTAAGAGAGATTTACTTGACTAGATGGGGCACATTTTCCTTCTTCCTCTTCTTTCTGCCTTGACCATGGGCTTGATGATTGGTGCCCAAGCAGCCATCTTTGATCTTGAGGCAACCTTGAATATAGAAGTCACACGCTAAGATGGTGGCACAAGACAGAATAAGCCTGGATCCCTGGTGACTGTGGAACCACCATATCAGTTCTACTCTTCTTACCTCTCTTTAGTGTAAAAGAGAAAAGAAACTTCTATCTTGTTTGAACCTCTCATTTTCACTCTGTACAGCTAAACCTAATCTTAATGACTTTAGTAGGTACTCATTCTTTTTTTCATTAATGTATTATTTCGTGTGTTTATTTATTTACCAAACATTTATTGGTCTCCTACTAGGCTCTAGGCACTGGGGATACAAAGAAGAAGAGAGATGACCCTTGCTTTCAAAACCCTTGCTTTCTAAAGGGAAGAGCAACAGCCAAACAGCCACGGGGAGGTCCAGAGATATTGGCTGCTTCCTCTTTGGTAAGCAGGAGAATCATACTTTGTAATATGTCTTTCTAGAGACTCATTGTAAAGGATTCAACGCCATAATAACTTTTATGGGTGAGACTTTGCCAAGTGCTCGGCTACAGCACATGGCTGAGTATTAGTTGTACTATCCATGACTGGGCTAATTGTATGTTACTGATGCCTTATGTATATTTATTAAATATCAACCCACATTTATTTGAGTCCCTCTTTGTACTTGGAGGGAGCAGCGAGGAACAATAGGCCTGACTGAAGCCACAGTGGGTGGATCTTATTGCAAACCACAGGCTTTTAAAATTCTCCATTAAATGCAAAGAGCCTTTATGGAGGAAAGGAACTAAGAACCCTATTGATAAACACAGACACCTCAATGACCTCATCGCCTCTGCCTCCCTCCACCCGCCAGACTGTCTCTCAAAGTCCTGGGTAATTGTGACACTAACAGGCTTCTTTGCAGATCGGTCATTAATTTTAATTAAAAAATATCTTGGGATTGCATTTGAGTTCAAAGTTAGAAGAAGGAAGCACCTGCAACCAAGAGTGATTGAGGGGTAGGTGATGAGTAATGCAGACATGCCCTTGGGCAAGTTCCTTCTCTGCAAACCTCAGGTCCTCATCTGAAAAAGAAAGGTGTTGGATGAGGTTATTTCCAGGGTACTTCCAGGGTTTTTTTTTCCAGGGTCAATGGTTTTTTTTCCAGGGTCAATATCCTATGATTCTGCTTATTGAGCTGTTTAAGTGGAATAGCTTGCTAGGAACATTGAATTTGTGCCTTCCTGGAGTCCTAGAGTCCTGGATCCCAGGATATTTAGTCATTCATTTATTCATTCATACATTCACCCACTGAACATTTATCAAGTGCCTACTATGTGCCATTGCGGAAACCCTGGTGGTATAGAGGTTAAGTGCTACAGCTGCTAACTAAGAGGGCGGCAGTTCGAGTCCACCAGGCATTCCTTGGAAACTCTATGGGGCAGGTCTACTCTGTCCTGTAGGGTTGCTATGAGTTGGAATTGACTTGACAGCATTGGGTTTGGTTTTTTGTTTTTAAGTGCCAGTTCCAGGTGCTAGAACTTGGAAGACAAATATGACATAGCTCTTATCTGGAGAAACTCAGGGTTTATCTGGTATAGGACAAAGATCACAAGTACCCTATGTGCAGATAAGAGTTTTGATAAAGTGAGAGCACAAAGGAGGAAGCTCCTTGAAGGTGGAGAAAGCTTTCCCATGGCAATTAATTGGGAAGATACGGTTTTGCAGAAAGAATGGTGTTCTCCAAATTGGGAGATGGAGAGGGGAGGGGGAGGATCAGGTCATAAGGGACTTTATATGGATGCCCTACTAAGAATTTTGGTCATTTTCTGGTTGATTCAAAGGAGTGACCAAAGCAGGTTCTAAAACTATTACCTTTTCAAAGAAAACTAAGGGTAAAAAAAATACCCCAGGAGTTGCTCACACCCAAAACTTGGTGAAATGTGATAGCAGAAATTGTAGATGGTCCCCAAGAAAGTTCCATGGGGGCTTAAAATTCCCCCTGCTTTGCACCATCACCTTAATGCAGTAACATGATTTAACATGTCATAATCCAATGTTAAAAAGGCTCAATTTAAGCCCTTCTTTTCAGTAGTGCAAGGACCAGAGGGGTATGGGGTTTGGACTGAGATAGGCCTAAGTCAAATCTCAATACCATAAAAGCTTAGGCTGCTTACTTAACCTCTCTGCACCCCAGTTTACTTGCCCACAAAATGGGAATAATAATGCCTGTCTCTTAGGGTTATGAGTATTGAATAAGCCAATGAAAGTAAAGTATTTAGAATTTGTTAGTGCAATTATACATGTATATCTGTGCTTTTCTAAATTCAAATCTCCCTCCTCACTATGCTGGAAGTCCCAGGAGCACAGCAATTCTGCTTTTACTCCCCCTTGTACCTACAGCAGGAGTCCCTGGGTGGCATAAAGAGTTGAGCACTCAACTACTAACCAAAAGGTTAGTAGTTTGAACTCATCCAGTGGTGCCTTGGAAGAAAGGCCTGGCGACCTGTTTCTGAAAGGTCACAGCCTTGAAAACCCTATGGAGGCAGTTTTTACTCTGCACACATGGTGTTGCCATGAGTAAAAACTGACTTGACAACCACTGATCGTTTTGGTACCTACGGTGCCTAGCACAGTGCCTGGCTTCTGAGAAACATTCCCTGGTGATGTTCCTGATGTTGACTCCTTGTCAACCAGCTGGGTGACGAGGACGGGCATCCCTGGAGGGTTTCCCTCCACAGCTTTTGTTAATGGATCCAGAAGTCAGATGTAGTAACTTACCTGTATATCTAGACCTCATTTCTGGGCTCTCTACTGCCATGCAAGGTGTTTCATAGACGTCACTTAGGTTCGACGGACTTTCATAGACTATCAGGATCACAGCGTCAGCAGGAAGAGAGTCCTGGGGCAAGCTGCTTCATTTCCCAGTGATATCCAGCCATCCATCATCTCCTCACTGCCAGCCTCCGGTCATTTGAATGATGCGCCCTCTAGCATGACTTTATTTTCATAGGGGTCAGTCTCTTTGGTGGTAGTTTTCTAAAGCAGATGATGTTAAGGCTTAAGTATTTCTGGCACTTGGAAAAAATATCCCATCAACCTAACTTTCTCTCTCAGGTTTGAAAGTTGCTGGCACGTCCACATCGGACCGTTTCAAAAATAATTTTGGTGTTTTAGGCTTTATTCCGACTAGCGTATGCACAGGGGAATACCTTCCTTAGGCTTAATTTTTTGTTTGGTAGCGAATTCTTCATTTTCTGTTTGGCAACTCCTTCCTGAATATACACGAAAGCTACCTTTTCTCATTTTCCCTCCTCCAAGATTGGTCCTTCACCTGGACTTTCCTGGGATAATCCCAAGATCATAGGATCTTACAAACAACATGGGCTTTAGAGTCAGACAGATCTCAGTTCAAATCTGGGCTTGCTGTTTATCAACTGTAAAAATGTAGGCAAGTGGCTTAGCTTTACTGTGCCTCAGGTTCTTCATCCATAAAATGGGAATTCTACTTTAGAGGGTTATTATGAGTGTCAAAAATGGAGAACATTTTATTTGCCTTAGTTTATCTTATAAAACCCACTGCCATCAAGTTGATTCCGACTCATAGTGACCCTATAGGACAGAGTAGAACTGTCCCGTAGTTTCCAAGGAGCGCCTAGCACATTCGAATTGCCAACATCTTGATTAGCAGCCATAGTACTTAACTACTACGCCACCAGAGTTTCCAGTTTATCTTATAGAGAATACTGATTTGAAAGAAATATTTTGAGAAGTTGTTTTAGGTAAAGGGTAAGACCCCATGGGCAAACTCAAAACACATAATGTGACTGATAAACTGAATTGCACGAGGTAAAAGGACAATTTCATTTAGCTTGGGGTAGGGGAAGTTGGGGGGGCATTAGTGGTTCAGTGGTAAAATTCTTGCTTTCCTTGAGGGAGACCCAGGTTTAATTCCTGGCCAATGTACCTCAAGTGCAGCCATCACCCATCTGTCAGTAGAAGTTTGTGTCTTGCTACGATGCTGAACAGGTTTAAGTGGAGCTTCCAGACTAAGATGGACTAGGAAGAAAGGCTTGACCATCTACTTCCAAAAATCAGCCAATGGAAATCTTATGGATCGCAATGATTCAATCTGTAACTGATCATGAGATAGTACAGGACCAGGAAATGTTATGTTTTGGGTCTGGAGTCAGGGGACTGACTCCATGGACAGCAGCCAACAAGAGAGGGAGTGAAAAAGAAAAAGGAGAAGGAGGAGATGCTGGAAACAGTGAGATGGCAGAGGGTCCTGTGCTGTTGAAGGTCGTTTGATGGGATGTTTTGGGCATGGCCCCAAAAACATCCCCTTCTCACCCCCTAGGAAACCTGTAAATTGGATTAAACTCAACAGATTGGCATGGAAACAAGTGAAGGGGGCTGGATTTCAGTTTGGAGAGAAAGAAAAAGCAGTGTACGTGAAGGCAGAAACCAGATGCAAGGAGATTAGAGTATAAAGCTCTTGGAATTTGTAGAAATTGAGAGGAGGGCTTTGAGCTTTTACAGTTTTTAGAGTTGGGAGGTTTCAGCTAAGTTTACTGGAGCTCCGGGCCAAGGAAATCCCGCTGGATAGCTGGGTTCATGAGGATTTGAGTTAATGTACCTAAACTATCTACTACATTGGTAAAGCATCTAGTAATCGGTGGCTACTGCTTTTGGCTATAGCTAAATCAACAGTTGAGTGAAATGCTTGACCTGAATTGGAATTTCAGTGATGGGACTGAGCCCAGATCAAGGTATCAGACTAAAAAACAGCACTTTCTGCCCATCCAACCCTTTGCTTATTGTGGTAACATCTGTGCCTGGAGCCCTGGCACCAGGGTTCTCAATTTTACTCTCAGGGTAACTAGCCATGGAGCCTTCGACATGTCTTCTAGCCTCTCAGTCTCAGTTTTTTTTTTTTTTTTGTAAAATGACTTCCCCAACATTGACCTCAAATACCTGTTGTCAGGTCTGAGTATTGGGGAGGAGGAATCACAAAGAGATTTGAAGACCAGAATCCAAAGCAGTGGGAGTCCTGTTATGATCTCTGATGCTCTCCCACCCCTCAGACTTCTTTGAGAATGATCTCATTTTCTATTCATAACTGTGCTGGCTTTATGTTTGCCTGATGTGTCTCCTTGTCTTTGATGGCACCCCCATTTCTCCCATGGGAGTGCTCATTTAATACTCCTCACCTGACTGATCTCTTTTCTCTATTGCCTGAGGAGTTCTCTTTCATCAGAAGCATTTACTCAGGCTTCTATTTAGCACTCTACACTGAGTTAGGGAACTAGGCATGTTCCTGGCCTTGAGGTTTCTGACAATTCTTAAATTCCTTTTGTTTTGTGCTTTTTGCCAGAAAAAAAAAGAAAGTAAGTGAGTCATGGCAGTCCTGATTGTCATCATCACCTTCAGAGAACTGGTGAGGAAATCGTTCAGGCTCTGTAGCAGCGTTCAGGCTCTGTAGCAGCATACACTCAGATGTGGGTGTAAATCAAAGAAAAAGCACACTTCCTGAGCTCTCTGTATTTTAGTGAAGTGGCTCTGAGCAATCGCTTGGGATTCAGACAGAACATGGTTTGAATCCTGACTGCCAATTTCTAGCTGCGTAAGCAACGGCCCTCATTTTTCTAAGCCTCAGTTTCCTCGCTTGTAATTAGGGATTAAACACCTTTTTTTTTTTTTGCAGTGCTGTCAGGATTAAATGAGCTACAGTCTGTAAAGTCCTTAGCATTGTGCCTGACACGCAGTCAGCATTCAAGAAATGGTGCTTCTTGCTATTATGTCTAAAACAAACACACCAAGTAGAGCATTAACGAGGAGCTGAAAAAAACAGACACAAACGCAATCAGAAAGGATGATAAAATCTTTCGGAAACGGAAGAGGCTGAAGCAGAAAAGATAAAGGTTGTTCTGAGTTTAAGTGGTGAACCCTCACGTGAAAATCTAAAGGTTTGTGTTATCAACCTGACTGAGTATTTCCCAAGACCGGCTCCATCAAGAAAAGGAAGGTGATAGTTTCCCTTTCCAGGCACACACAAAGCCAACAAACAGCACAATGAGTTCTGTCCCGGAGCAGCTTCTTTAGGAAGCTTTGCAGGTGAAGACGGTATCTGTATGTAAAAACGCACTCCAGGGGGGACTGACCACCCTCAGGGAGCCAGGAAATGGCTCTCGGAAGGCCGGGCGGGCTTTGCGGTCGGATGCTAGGCTGAGGATTGTACTGAATTCCTTGAATTAGCCTGTAGTTTGGCAAAAAGCCTTTCCTCCTGGGCAGCTGAATAATTTTTAGATGATCCAGCTGGCACGTTGCGGAAGCCTGCTAATGAGTCAGGAATGATCTTCTAAGGCTCCCCCGCCCCCACTCCGCTTGCTCAAGGGAAGAGAATTTCCAGGGAAGCCAGTGAAAGATTTATGAGACTAATCCTGAGGTATTTTCTTTTCCATCTCTTGCTCTCAGTGGGGGGTGCCAGAGGTGGGGGGGCTTGGGGTGTGAGGAGTGGAGAGGGCAAATAGGAAGGGGACAAAGACACTGAGTCCCTGTCTTCCAGTGAGAGCGGGAGAAAAAAGTGACTCTAGAAAGCAGCTAATTAGGATTCCACTGCCAATGAAATATTCAATACCCTGTTTGGAATGTGCCTGCCCGCAGGCCTCACAGAGCCTCATAGATAAGTTTGAGGAAGAAAAGGGGCACAGAGTGGGTGGGGCACAGAATGGGTGGGGCACGGAGGGGGAAAAGCTAGCTCTAAGAGGTCTGATGAATGTGCTCCTCTGTCTTCACACAGATGAGGCGACGGCAGCGGCAGTCATTCCTGTGTGGCCCTGTGTCCTCTAAAAAAAAAAAAAATTTTTTTTTTGTCCTCTAGCCTGGTGAAATTCCCTTTCCACTCCCATTCATGTTGCTGCCTCTTCTGGGGGTGAGATGACCATTTCATTATATAGTGGTCGGGAGTGTTATCTCTTCTTTCTTATAACTCAAGCCTCCTTTATAGAAAACCAAGGGGCTATTAGCTGGGGTTCTGGGAGAATATCTACAAAGAAGATGCTGCTCTTTGGCTAAAAGGCCCTGTGATGGTTGTTAGGTGCCTTCGGGTTGGTTCTGACTCATAGCGACCCTAAGTACAACAGAACCAAACACTGCCCAGTCCTGTGCCATCCTCATAATCATTGTTATGCCACAGCCCATTGTTGTAGCCAGTGTGTCAATCCATCTCATTGAGGGTCTTCCTCTCTTTGGCTAACCCTCTACTTTACCAAGCATGATGTCCTTCTCCAGGGACCGATCCCCCCTACATGCATTCAAAATAAGATTTTTTTTTAAGAAGTGGTGAAGTAGAGTAACAAGATTCAATTAGACTGGCTTGGTTTCAGTCACGCATGGGCAGAGACAGCAGCTATAACAGGGATGATTTGATTGAGAGATTATCCAAGAGCCTTTAACTTGCCACAACTTTCCAATTTCTTCCTTAGAAAAATCTTGTTGTAAAGAGTGGAAAACTAGGCTACTAGTGTTTGCCTCTTATCTCTTCCTCCAGCTTGTTTTCTCAGAGGTGTCAATGAGAGCCATTAGAAATAGCCCAAAACATGCCACCTGTGGAGAGAGGTGGAACCCCTCTGTGAGTAAAGAAAAGATGGATAAACCACAGGGATGCCACTCTACATCACCTCTCCTCCTCGATTCACATAAATCCCAAGATGGAGAGCCCTGTGGAGGCCTGGAGAGTGGTTTGGGGCTAACTTTTAGTTTGGATTCTCCTCAGCCCCTCAAGGGCTACCACCGCTTGGGCACAGGGGATACCTTCTCTCCTACTTAATCCTCCACCTCAAACTTTCCAAACATGAATGTATTGTTTAAACGGTAAAACAGAACTGTTTACAATGTAACTTGGTGTAATTACTGGCAGCCTTGATAGCAGAACATGTGTTCATGTTCGCACTATTTCCTATCCAGAGATTTCAAAATGGTCTCGGAAGGTCTCAGAAGGAAAGACTCTCATTTTTGCTAGCAAAGAGTTTGCAGGGATGAGTCAACCATTGTATTAACATTTGAATTTTGAGTGTAAGTCTATTTCTCAATTGTAAGTGAACTGGACTTGAAGCATTCAAATACCAAGCACTGTCTTAATTTTACAGTGGCTCTTTTCAATATTTTATATCTATAAAATATGTTTATCATTCCCAGTTAGATGAAATTTTGGGCATGGCTCGTGTGTGTGTTAGGGTGGGGGAGGTGAGGAAAGGGTGCAGGTATATCTAAGAAAACTCCACTTTGATGATAGGCTTCAGGTCCTGACAATTTCTGGGACAGTTCCAATTCCAAATATTCAGGCCTGTGGTCAGACCAAATGTCTTAGTCATCTAGTGCTGCTATATCAGAAATACCGCAAGTGGATGGCTTTAACAAACAGAAATTTATTCTCTCGTGGTCTAGTAGGCTACAAGTCCAAATTCAGGGTGCTGGCTCCAGGGGAAGGCTTTCTCTCTCTGTTGGCTCTGAAGGAAGGTCCTTGTCATCAGTCTTCCCTTCCCTTGATCTGGGAGGATCTCAGCACAGCCACCTCAGGCCCAAAGGACGTGCTCTGCTCCCGGCGCTGCTTTCTTGGTGGTGTGAGGTCCCCCTGTCTCTCTGTTTGTTTCTCTCTTTTATATCGCAAAAGAGATTGGCTTAAGACACTAATCTTGTAGACCTCATCAATATAACTGCTGCTAATCCGTCTTATTACATCATAGTGATAGGATTTACAACACATAGGGAAATCACATCGGATGACAAAATGGTAAACAATACTGGGAATCATGACCTAGCCAAGTTGACAGATATTTTTGGGGGACACGATTCAATCCATGACACCAAGTATCCTGTATTTTGGTTTAGGAAATAATGAAGCGAGCCTCAGAGAACCAGCAGGAGGTTTATTATAGCACTGGTTTGCATTTTTTTTTTTTTTTATATGTACAGCAGTTCTTGGACAACCCTCTCAAACATCAACATCTGAATTACCTGTTTAAAATTATGTAAAATACCAAGTCAGCCAGCGTCAGGCCTATGATCAGTTTCTTGTCATTAGCTTCAACCTGACCCTAAATCTAATCTCTTTAACAAAGCATCTCTGCCTGCCTGGTTGGAGTCCCTGGGTGGTACAAACAGTTAAGCATTCAGCTGCTAACCTAAAGGATGGGGATTTGAGTTCATCCAGAGGCACCTCAGAAGAAAGGCCTGGCGATCTACTTCCGAAAAATTGGCCTTTGAAAACCCTATGGAGCACAGTTCTGCTCTGACACACATGGGGTTGCCATGAGTCAACTCCACAGCAGCTGGTGCAGGTTTGTCTACCTGGTCAGCTCCAGAGATGAACAGTTCTGGTTAACTCAGGAACAATTCAATTGATCACGTACTCGTTGATTTCCAGCTATAACGTAGGTCCTGTGTTAGGCGATGGAGACGTACCTAGTATAATGCCTGCTCTCTGAAGTCTAACGTTAGGCCAAAACACTTTTCCTTTTTAAACCAGAAATAATAATCTTTCAATAAAGATTCATTCCACACACTGTCAACTTATCTCTTGGAGGAAGATCTAAATAAATTACCATATAAGAAGTGGAGCCAAAGAGTGCGGGTTCAAGATTTGACTCTGAGAACAAAACTTTTAATTATGAATTTTGATTTCTTCTCATGAGATGTGCAGAATTCAAGGCTTTATCCACACTTGGAAAAAGCTAGTGACTTTTTTTTTTTTTAATAACACCATCTTCTTTGCTAATAACAAACAGAAAAGAGACTGATTTTTTTTAATTTGGAACTGGGTCTGCTGTGAATTAGCATGACACCACCAACGCATTTCACATGGGCTACTAAAGAGCTTCAACTATAAATTACTTTCAGTGCTTTTTTTTTTTCCCCCTTGCCCTGTACAGGAGCTTGTATTTCCTGCTGATTAAAGAAAAAAGCCACTGTATTTACCCAGCTCCCTTCTTCAGCCAATCCCTCTGGCCTCTGTTTTGAACTAATGTGGGGCTTGTTTGAGTCTGAGGTAGACATGGAGGCAGCTGTTCAGACCACCCACTTTCAGAATCCACAGGGCGGGTGCTAGAGTTCGATGGAGCCGAGGTACCCGTGAAAGCCTGGGGGTTAGCACACAGACGACCTTGACTCCATCTGAAAGTGTTTGGCAGGCATTTTCTCGTTAGTGTCCTCCCAAAGGAGCCTCCCTGACTCTCAATCCGTCCTCGCGCACGTGTGAAGGAGCCCCTTTTCAGTTTCCTGACTCCTCTGTGGGAACAAAACGTACTTAAAAAGAAAAAAATTTTTTTTCTTTTTTTTTTTTTAAATTTTTCTTAGGCACCCTTGTGTTTTAAAAAGCAGGATGAGGATGCACAGTATTCTCCCATCGATTGCCTATTTTTTCTCCCTGCGAGGAGGACTGCTTTTAGGTCAGGGAGGCACAACATTTCTGGTGAAGAGCTAGCTTTGACTTTGCCAAGTTCTGTTGTTGTTGGTTGCCCTGGAGTTGGCTCTGACTCATGGTGACCTTATGTAAAACAGAACGAAATGTTGCCTGGTCCTGCACATCTTCACGATTGTTGGTTTGCTGGAGTCCATTGTTGCTGTCATTGTGCATTTTGAGTACCTTCAAACCTAGGGGGCTAGGCACCATATCAGACAATATTCTGTTGTGCTCCATAGTTTTCACTGGCGAATTTTTGGAAATAGATCACCAGGCCTTTCTTCCTAGTCTTAGTCTGGAAGCTCTGCTGAAACCTGTCCGCCATGGGTGAGGTAACCCCGTTAGTATTTGAAATACTTGTGGCATAGCTTTCAGCGTTGTAGCAACATGTAAGCCACTACAGTATGACAAACTGACAGATGGGTGGTGCTAAATCATACCCTACCCTATTGCTGATGAGTTGATTCCAACTCAGACTGACCTGTTAGGACAGACTAGAACTGCCCCATAGGGTTTTCAAGAATGCAAATCCTTTTTTTTTTTAATATTTTGTAATTTAGATGAAGGTTTATGGAGCAAAATTAGTTTCTCATTAAATAATTAATACACATATCGTTTTGTGACATTGGTTGCTAACCTTATGACATGTCAACACTTTCTCCTTCTTGACCTTGGGTTCCCCCTTACCAGCTTTCCTGTTCCCTCCTGCCTTCTCATCCTTACCCCTGAGGTGGTGTGACCATTTAGTCTGATTTTGTTTTACGGGCCTGTCTAATCTTTGGCTGAAGGGTAAACCTTAGGAGTGCTTCAGTACTGAGTTAAAAGGGTTTCTGGGGGCCATAGTCTCACGGTTTCTCCAGCCTCTATCAGATCAGTAAGTCTGGTCTTTTTTTGTGAGTTAGAATTTTGTTCTACATTTTTCTCCAGCTCTGTCTGGGACCCTCTATTGTGATCCCTGTCAGAGCAGTTGGTGGCAGTAGCTGGGCACCACCTAGCTGTACTGGACTCAGTCTGGTAGAGTCTGTGGTAGTTGTGGTCCATTAGTCCTATGGGCTAATCTTTCCCTTGTATCTTTGGTTTTCTTCATTCTCCCTTGCTCCAGATGGGGTGGGACCTGTGGAGTATCTTAGATGGCTGTTCACAAGCTTTTAAGACCCCAGACGCTACTCACCAAAGTAGAATGTAGAACATTTTCTTTATAAACTATGCTATGCCAATTGAGCTAGATGTCCCCCGAGACCATGGTCCCCAGTAATTCAGTTCCTCAGGGAGTTTGGATGTGTCTATGGAGCTTTCATGACCTTACCAAGGCTGTAAATCTTTATGGAAGCAGACTGTCACATGTTTCTCCTGCAGAGCAACTGGTAGGTTCGAACTGCCGACCTTTCGGTTAGCCGCTGAGCACTTTAACCACTGTGCCATCAGGGGTCCCTGCTAAATCATAGAATACTCGATCTGGATCATTGGTTTGAATTCCTTTATTTTATTGGAAGAGTGACCATGACCTGACCTTAAAATAGGAAGGCTTGCCAAAATAGTGCTACCACTTATTTATTTACTTATTTATTTACTTACTTATTTATTTATTTACTCATCAAATATTTATTTACATCAAATATTTTTTGAACGTCTACTATGTGCTGAGTACTGTACTGAGCACTGGGTGCTGGGCATACCATTATGGACAAGACAGAAATGACCCCTGTCCAAAGGAGGGGTTTGAGTCCAGCCTCCCTGATCTGGCTGGGAGACAGATGATAAAAAAGCAAATAAGGAAACATTATAAAGTGTGACATAGTTCATGAAATAAATGACAATGACTCTCATACAGAAAAGGCAGGTGGGGGATGGGGAGAACCTTTCTAGGATGAGTCATCAGGGAAGGTTTCTGGGAAGTGATGTCTTAGATTTTGGGAAAGGAGGTTGGGGTACGTTGAGGCTGCGTTGCTAATAGAGGGAAGATGGGGAGGTTTGGTAAAGAACTGAAGACAGCTGTAGACCATTCTTGATTCTCTGGCAGGAATACTTGTTAGATAGTCAGTGGGTATCAGCAGGTTATCAGTGATGTACTGGTAGATCTTGAGTGACCAGTGGGGTTGTTATTAATGTCATTCTAAACTATTTCAGAGGCCACTGTCCTCTTTTTTCATCTATTATGGTAGAAACAATAAAGAGACGAGACCAAGTGAAATTTTATGTAAGACACATTTTCCACTACATCCTGGTATGGAGAAGAGATGAAGCTCACAACACTAACAGACTCACTGAGTTATAATGGTAGAGGTAAATTACGTACCTGAGTGCAACAAATGGAGTACCCAGGGTGGTGCAAACAGTTAATGTCTGGATTGCTAACCGAAAGGGACCAGAGGTATCTCGGAAGAAAGGCCTAGTAATCCATTTCTGAAAAATCTGCCATTGAAAATCCTAGGGAGCGCAATTCTACTCTGACACACGTGGGGTCACCATGAGTTGAAATTGACTAGAAGGCAAATAGTTTTTGCTTCCGAGTACAACAAACATACAAGGATAACTTGGCATAGCCCAATCCCTAGTTGCCCTTCTTCAGAAATAGCCTTCTCTTCCACTCCACTTTGGTCTATTGAATGGACTTGTCTTAGTCATCTAGTGCTGCTATAGCAGAAATACCACAAGTGGAAAAAAAAAAAAAAAGATACATTAACAAAGATAAATTTATGCTCTTACAGTCTAGGAAGCTAGAAGTCCAAATTCAGGGTGCCAGGTCCAAGGGAAGGCTTTCTCTCTCTGTCATCTCTGGTGGAAGATCCTTGTCATCAATCTTCTGGGTCAAGAAGCTTCTCAGCACAGGGACCCTGGGTTCAAGGGACACGCTATTCTCGTGGCTGTTGTTTCTTGGTGGTATAAGGTCCCCCTGTCTCTCTGCTCACTTCTCTCTTTTATATCTCAAAAGAAATTGACTTAAGACACAACCTAACCTTGTAAATTGAGTCCTGTCACATTAACATAACTGCTGTTAATCTCGCCTCGTTAATATCATAGAGATAGGATTTACAACACAGGGAAGTCACATCAGATGACAAAATGGTGAACAATCACACAATACTGGGCATCATGGACTAGCCAAGTTGACACACAAATTTTGGGGGGGACACAATTCAATCCATAACAGTACTTAAGACAAACTAGTTCTTATGTACATATCTATCCTCTCTACTGTCTTGCAAATTCCTCGAGGGAAGGGTGGTGTTGAATTAATCATCCACTAGCAAACCCAACATCCAGCATATTGTCATTCCCATAAAAATTGCCCAATAAATACTTGAGTGATTGCTATGTTGTTGTTGTTGTTAGGTGCCGTGAGTCAGTTCTACTCATAGAGAAACTATGTACAACAGAATGAAACACTGCCCAGTCCCTCACCATCCTCACAATCGTTGCTATGTTTGAGGCCATTGTTGCAGCCACTGTGTAAACCCATCTCGTTGAGAGTCTTCTTTTTTTTCACTGATCTTCCACCTCCTGATGACCTGTCCAAAGTACATGAGACGAAGTCTTGCCATCCTCCCTTCTGAGGAGCATTCTGGCTGTACTTCTTCCAAGATAGATTTGTTCCTTTTTCTGGCAGTCCATGACATAGTCAATATTCTTCATCAACGCCATAATTCAAAGGCATCAATTCTTTTTCGGTCTTCCTTATTCAATGTTCAGCTTTCACATGCATATGAGGTGATTGAAAATACCATAGCTTGGATCAGGTGAACCTTAGTCCTCAAGGTGACATCTTCACTTTTGAACATTTTAAAGAGGCCTTTTGCAGCAGATTTGCCCGATGCAATGTTGTTGTTATGTTGTTAGGTGTCATTGAGTTGTACAGCACCTCTATGTACAACAGAACGAAACACAGCCCGATCCTGCATCATCTTTATGATCGTTATGTTTCAGCCCATTGTTACAGCCACAGTGTCAATCCATTTCATTGAGGGTCTTCTTCTTTTTCCCTGACCCTCTACTTTACCAAGCATGATGTCCTTCTCCAGGGGCTGATCCCTCCTGATAACATGTCCAAAGTATGTGAGATGAAGTCTTGCCATCCTTGCTTCTAAGGGGCATTCTGGCTGTACTTCTTCTGAGACAGATTTGTTCACTCTTTTGGCAGCCTTTGGTATATCCAATATTCTTCACCAAGACCATAATTCAAAGGCATCAATTCTTCTTTGGTCTTCCTTATTCATTGTCCAGCTTTCACATGCATATGAGTCAATTGAAAACACCATGGCTTGGGTCAGCCTCACCTTAGTCCTTAATGTGATGCCGGAGATCACATGATAGAATTTTGCAAGACCAATGACTTCTTCATTGCAAATACCTTTTCTCAACAACGTTAATGGCAACTATACATGTTAGACCTTGCTGGATGGAATACACAGCAATCAAATCATCTACATCTGTGGAAAGAGATGATGGAAAAGCTCAATATCATCAGTCAGAGCAAGGCCAAGGGCCGACTGAGGAACAGGCCCAATGCAGTACATCATTTGATTTCTTGACTGCAGCTTCCATGGGAATTGATTGGAGAGCCAAATAAAATGAAATCCTTGACAACTTCAATATTTTCTCTGTTTATTATAATATTGCTTATTGACCCAGTTGTGAGGATTTTTGTTTTCTCTATGTTGAGGCATAATGCACAATGAAGGTTGTACTCTTTATCTTCATCAGTGTTTCAAGTCCTCTTCACTTTCAGCAAGCAAGGTTGTGTGTAACACAGGTTGTTAATGAGTCTTCCTCCAAACCTGATGCTCCATTCTTCTTCATATAGGCCAGTTTCTCAGATTATTTGCTCAGCATATAGACCGAATAAATGTAGTGAAAGTACACAACCCTGACACACACCTTTCCTGATTTTAAACCACACAGTATCCCCTTGTTCTGTTCGAATAACTACCTCTTGGTCTATGTACAGCTCCTGTATGAACACACTTAAGTGTTCTGGAATTCCTGTTCTTTGAAATGTTATCCATAATTTGTCAGGATCCACACAGTTGAATGCTTTGTAGAGTCGGGTAAACATCTTTCTGGTATTCTTTGCTTTCAGCCAAGATTCACCTGACATCAGCAATGATGTCCCTTGTTTCACTTTCTTTTCTGAGAAATTGTTTGAATTTCTGGCAGCTCCCTGTTGATGTACTGCTGTAACGGCTTTGAATGATCTTCAGCAAGATTTTACTTGCTTGTGATATTAATGATATTGTTCAATAATTTCCACATTCAATTGGATCACCTTTCTTTGGAATGGGCACAAATACAGATCTCTTCCAGTTGGTTGGTCAGGTAGCTGCCTTCCGAATTTCTTGGTTTATACAAGTGAGCACTTACAGATTTGCCTCTGTTTGTTGAACATTTCGAATGGTATTCTGTCAATTCCTGGACCCTTGATTTTTGCCAAAGGCTTCAGTGTAGCTTGGACTTCTTCCTTCAATACCATCAGTTCTTGATCATGTGCTACTTCCTGAAATGGCTGAATGTAGACCAATTCTTTTTGGTAAAGTGTCTGTGTATTCCTTCCATCTTCTTTTAATGCTTCCTACGTCGTTCAATATTTTTGCCCACAACCCATTGCTGTCACATAGATTTCAACTTATAGCAACCATATAGGACAGAGTAGAATTCCCCACAGGGTTTTCAAGGAGCAGGTGGTAGATTTGAACCACTGACCTTTTGGTTAGCAGCTGAGCTCTTAACTACTGTACCACCAGGGCTCCATTTGGCCCGTAGAACTCCTCAGTATTAAAACTCTAGGCTTGAATTTTTCCTTCAGTTCCTTCAGCTTGAGAAATGCCAAGTGTGTTTTTCCCTTTTGGTTTTCTGACCCCAGGTCTTGGCACATTTCATTATAATACTTTGTCTTCTTATGCCGCCTTTCCAAATCTTCTGTTTAGCTCTTTTACTTCATCACTTCTTCAATTCACTTTAGCTATGCTATGTTAAAGAGCAAGCTTCAGAGTCTCTTCTGACATCCATTTTGGTGTTTTCTTTCTTTCCTCTTTTTACTGACCTTTTGCTTTCTTCAGGTATAATGTCCTTAATGTCATCCCACAACTCATCTTGTCTTCATTCATTAGTGTTCAATGTGTCAAATCCATTCTACAGATTGCTGTAAAACCAAACCAAACCTGTTGCTGTCGAGTCAATTCTGACTCATAGTGACCCAATAGGATAGAATAGAACTGCCCCATAGGGTTTTTGAGAAGTGGCTGGTGGATTTGAACTGCTGACCTTTTGGTTAGCAGCCATTGCTCTTAACTACTATGCCATAATCATTAGGGAGGAGAGCTATTAGAAAGGAAGCACCATTTTTTTTCCTGACTTTTTGGTAGTGCTTGATATGGACAACACATAATTATTACTGCTACTTCCAATAACAAAAAATGGCTATCATAGGATCCTTGCTTAATTCCTTTGATGAAGCCATTGGCTTGGTGGCAAGAATAGTGTTGAGCACTGAGAATCAAACATTGAGCTGTTTAACAGAACCTGCAGAAGAACGATTGTTGCATCATTCTGCTGAGATATGAAGTAATGTCTGAGCCTTCAGTTCCCAGCATTGGGCTGGCTCAGTCTCTGCTCCCAGTTCAGACAGTGACATAAACCCTACAACTGCCTCCTGACCCTTGTTCTATATGCCCCCGGCTGGTCCCACCAGAGACAACTTGTCGCCAGGCCCCATCAGGAAGTACAAATAACCCCAGGAGGATCTTGCAAGAACAGATCAACACTGTGTCTGCCGTGAAAAGTTTGGGGGAAAGAATACCACTGCTCAGCACAGTCCTTTGCTATAACTGTCCTGCTCCAAACAAAGGATAAGAACCAAGCAAAGAAATTAGAAACTGCACCATTATGGAGCCATCTTCTCAGCTGAAAACTAACACAAATATTATGCACAAACCCCAGGTCAATTGCCTCTTCATGCAAAAGCAAAGAACTTAAACTGAAATAATGGCGATGTGAGCTGGGCAGAAGATAAAGGTAGCTGGCAGGAGGGCTCAGAGGTGCCTGTCCCTGTGTGATGGGTGCTGGGGTCAGTCCCTCCTGTTGTATCACCACTCTGTACTTAGAGTACTTCACTCACGTTAGGAACATTCTTTCTCAGTGGCAGGCGAATGTGAGCTGACAATGTGAAGTTGTTGCAGGTCAGAGGTGGAAGATGAAAATAAAGATAATAAAAAGAATCAATGTCAGAAATTTGCTGATTAGCTTCCTGCCCCAGGTAAACAGCCAACAACCTGGGACACTGGGCCAGAGTTAACTGGGCATTTGGGCCAGAGGAACTAAGAGGTGATTATTAATTAATGTGGGATTCCTTGCTCCTGAGGAAGACATTAAGAATAACAAGCTTCCTTCATGGTTCACGGCCTCCTGAGGACACTGTCGGTCCTGGTTTACTCTGGGTTTAACATCTTGTAATTCCTATTGGGGAGTCCCTGAGTGGTAAAAATAGTTAATGTGCTCAGCTGCTAACTGAAAGGTTGGAAGTTCAAGTGTACCCAGAGGCACTTCATAAGAAAGGTCTGGTGATCCACTTTCAAAAAATCAGCCATTGAAAACTCTACAGAGCACAGTTCTACTCTGACACACATAGGGTCACCATGAGTCAGAATCGACTCCGTGGCAACTGGTTGGTTTTTAAGCTACTATCAGATGAAAAGGCCAAGGGGAATATCCACTATATTTCTCACTACTTTCTTTTCTCTTTATTACCTAAAACATAAGCTGAAAAGAAGAAGAAGGAAAAAATCCAGGTAAGAAGGTAAGCAGGCCCTTACCTTCCTGGTAAGAAGGGCCCAGTACTTTGGACTAGCAGTGAGGGAATAATCCTCTATAGCAGAAAACAAATATAAGAGTTCATTGTGTTTGGGGTTGGAATCACCAATAAATCAATTAACACCTTTTTGGGGGGGGCGGGGATGGAATTAACCATTCTGGTATTTGCAGACATGGACTGCTTGGAGAACTGTTTGGAGTCCACACTGTCGGAGCAACTGAAGTGCTGATCAAAGGGCTTCCAGAGCAAATAAAAATAAAGATTCCTATAGTAACAGCGGGCAGAAATGTGGAGGCCAGTCTTTGGGCTAACAGTTTGGCAGCATACTCATTGCTGGAGGAATTCAAACCTCACAAAAGACAGCTTTGACAGGAAAAACTCTTTTTCTTAGAAGAACTAGTTAATGGTCGATTTGTTCTCCGAAGATAGTTTTGTTACAGGTTCCTGTTGCCGCCATCCATACAGTCCTTCTAGGACCTGCATCTCCCAGGGTTTGTATCTTGTCTGTGTACCAATTGGCTTTGGGCTGGATCTAAGGATTTTAGCTTGGGAATCGAATCTCTGTTGTTCTTGGTTGCCACCCGTCTTGATTTTAAATTGCTTGTGCAATTTGCAAGGTAATTTGCAATTAGAGGAGCTCTACAGCATTTTTTTTTTTTTTTTAACTCACCTTTTGCTGTATTTAGCAAGCTTCTTACTAGGAAATAATTTTTGCAACTGGGAAGGTGGAGATCTGATCCTGTGGGGTGGGTGGGGAGCAATTTGGTGCAGCACCCAGAATTTCTTGCTTCTTTGTGGCCCTAGCACTGATGAAAATAGTCTTAAAAATCAGTTGCTGTTGAGTCAATTCTGACTTATGGCAACCTTATGTGTGTCAGAGTAGAACTGTGCTCCATAGGGTTTTTTAAAAATATGATTTATTTCATTTTTTTTGTTGTTGAGAATATATACAGCAGAACATACACCAGTTCGACCACTTCTACATGCATGATTCGGTAACATTGATTATACCCCTTGAGTTGTACAACCATTCTCACCCTTTTCTAAATTGTTCCTCCCCCATTGACATAAGCTTAATGACCCCTAAGTTTTTTTTTTTATCTAATCTTTAGAGTTGCCATTGTCAATTTTATCCCATATAACCCGTTGCCGTTCAGTTGATTCCGACTCATAGCGACCCATATAGATAGAACACAATGAACACAATGCTCGACCAAGAGAACAGGGCCACCCAAAGCTGAGGGGGTGAGGTTTCCATCCCAGTTGGCCTGGAAGATGGGCCCTATACCCAAGGCCAAGGGGCATCCACCTAGAATTAGGAGAGCATGGCCAACACTCAGAGTCTGGAGAGTGGGGCCATTGACCAGATGGTCCAGAAGAACAGAGGATTATTTGCAAGCCTTGAGAGCCAATGTAACGTGTTCTACTGAGTTTTAGACTTGTTTGATGCCTATTATCCCTTTTACTCCAGTTTCTCCCATTTGTAATGGAAATACCTACCTTGTGCCTGTTCCACTATTGTAATTTGGAAACAGATAACTTGTATTCTAGATTCCACACGTTCACAGGTGAACATATTCCCCAGGATGGAATACACCTAAAGTCTCACCCGTATTTAATTTAGATGATTCAGAAGTTGAGATTTTAGACTTGGAGTTGATTTAAGACTTTTGGGATGATGTGAAAGAGTGAACCTGGTTTGCATTTGGGAAGGACATGAATTTTGGGGGGGCAAAGGTAGAATGTTATGGATTGAATTGTGTCCCCCCAAAATAAAAAAAATAGGTGTTGTAAATCCTTACTCCTATACCTGTGGTTGGTTGGAGCCCTGGTGGGTTGGAGCCCTACTGGCGCAGCAGTTAAGGGTTCGTAAAAGTTTGAATCCACCAGCTGCTCCTTGGAAACCCTATGGGGCAGTTCTACTCTGTTCTATCGGGTTGCTATGAGTGTCCTCTTCCTCCCTCACCACTCCCTGTGTGTTCCTCCTGAAGCTGTGTCCTTGGTCAAAGAGGACAACCTTTCCTGATAGAGGAGGCCCATTCTTTGGTCAAGGGTATATGAGTAGCTGCGCTTCTCTGGTAGAACCTCAAAACAAGCTCTTGAGCTCCATAGCGGTTTTAGTGGCTGATTTTTTTGGAAGTATATCTCCTGGCCTTTCTTCTGAAGTGCCTCTGGTTGTGCTTGAACCTCCAACCTTTCGGTTAGCAGCCAAAGGCATTGACCGTTTACACCACCCAGGGTCTTCTAAAAGTCTTAGGCCACCTTAAAGCAGAAAATTTCCTGAACATTTCTCTGTGCTACACTTTCCTACTGCTATCTTTCAGGGAAATAAGGGGAGCTTGGCAATTGGTTGTTCTTTCAAAGAATGTATAAATTAAATTAATTATAGGTTCATGCTCCCATTACTTCAATTCACAGAGCCAGAAAACAGGACAGCTGGCAGAGGTGAATTCAGCCTTATTTTATAGATAAGGAAGTTGAGGCCCAGAGAGGAGAAATAATTTTTCTTCAAGGTCTCAAAGCTAGTTACCAACAGAGCTGGAGAAGAAACCAGGCCTTTTGATTTCTAGACTAGTATCCAGCTAGTATCTAAAGTATTAGAATTGTCATAGTTCCAACCTGGATCTCTCCCAGAATGGGGGGCTCTATTTTTTATGTTATGATTCCCTTAGGGCTACCTGGCTAATCTGCCATTAGCTTTACTTTCAGTCAGCATTTCAGAAACTGCATTTTCTCTACCACCCGTGTCAGAATTATCTGTTAAAAAAGCAAGACCCTAGTCTTTTCCAACCTTCAGAATCAGAATCTCTGAGGGTAGTAACTGGGATATGCATTTTAATAAACTTCTCCAGAAGAGTCTGTGCTCTAAAGAACCACTTTACCTGGCCCCAAGTCAAGTTAATGTATTTTATTGATTTAAAATGCCTACTTAATGTTTCTGAAATCAGGCATGACCTTATAACCAATGATTAGGCAAAAAATTGCCTCTTATAATCAATACTAGGTTAGAATTGAGGCGATTCCTTAGTCTTTTAGTTACTGAAGGAGAAAATTTTTAATTTGTATCTGAATTCAATTTCATGGCATTTGATTCTTTGAGTATTTAAGTTCCTCTTTAGTTGCAAAGAAGAAATGTTGGGAAGTTTAGTTTCTCAGTCCATGGGCAGCACTTTGTGAACTGCTATCTCCATGACTCAAGTCTTGCCTACAAATTTTTCAAGCCAATTTATTAAAAGACTTTGACTTCTATATTTTAGTTTTTACATTCTGCCTTGACATCTAAATTTCAATATACATATTTACTATCAAATTTCTAACAGAATTCACCTCACACCATTCATAAAAACTAACTCAAAGTGGATCAACTGCCTAAATATAAAACCTAAAACTATAAAGATCATGGAATTAAAAATAGGGACAATGTGAGGGGCCCTAATATATGGCATAGAGTACCAAACATAACTAAAAAATGTATAAACAGCAGAAGATGAACTAATAAATGGAACCTCCTAAAAATTGAACAAAAGACTTCCCCAAAAGAGTAAAAAGAGAACCTATAGACTGGGAAAAAATTTTTGGCTATGACATATCCAACAAGGGTCTAATCTGTAAAATTCATTAAAAACTTCAACACCTCAACAACAAAAAGGCAAACAATCCAATTAAAAAATGGGCAAAGGATATGAACAAATACCTCACCAAAGAAGACATGAAGAAATGTTTGTCATCATTAGTCATTAGAGAAATGCAAATCAAAACTACAATGAGATACCATCTCACCCCAACAATACTGGCACTAATTAAAACTACAGAAAATAACAAATGATGGTGAGGCTGTGGGGAGATTGGAGCTCTTATACATAGCTGATGGGAATGTAAATGGTACAACCATTATGGAAAATGGTATGGTGCTTCCTTAAAACGCTAGAAATAGAAGTAGCACATGATCCAGCAATCCCACTCCTAGATATATATCTAAAGAAATAAGAGCAGTGACATGAATAGACATATGCACACCCATGTTCATTGCAGCATTATTCACAATAGCAAAAAGATGGAAACTACTTAAATGCCCATCAATGGATGGATGGGTAAACAAACGGTGGCACATACACACAATGGAATGCTACGTAACAATAAAGAATAACGACAAATCCACGAAACATCTCAGAACGTGGATGAATCTGGAGGACATTATGCTGAGTGAAATAAGTCAATCACAAAAGGACAAATATTGTATAAAACCACTATTATAAAAAAACGAGAAAAGGTTTACACACAGAAAAAAAAAAAATTCTGACAAAATCTAGAGTCATTCACTACATCTACTTTCTTCCTGAAGGAGACAGAGAATTTAGCATGTACTTCCTACCCACTGGAAACCCTGGTGGTGTAGTGGTTAAGCGCCACGGCTGCTAACCAAAAAGTCAGCAGTTCGAACCCGCCAGGCGCTCTTTGGAAACTCTATGGGGCAGTTCTACTCTGCCCTATAGGGTTGCTATGAGTCAGAATCGACTCGATGGCAGTGGGTTCCTACCCACTGAACGCTACCCCCATTTTTCATGGTTTTGCTGTCTAGATTTGTAGTTTTATCTTTTTAAAGTTCAAAATACTTATTTAAAGTTAATAGTTAACTATATTTATCAACACATTTTATCAGTTTCTGGGGTTTGCATGTGAGTGATGACATACTTAGTCTTTATGCTTGAAAATGACTTATTTTATGCTCTTGTGAATAGTAGTTTACCTAGGTATAGAATTCTTGGTGTTGATAGTTATTTTCCCTCAAGACTATGGAAAGATTACCCCACTGTCTTAATGTGTTAATGTAATTTTTATTTCTTTGTAGAGAATGTGTCTTTTCTCTCTGGTAGCTTTTAATATTTTCTCTTTATCTTCAATATTCAGCAGTCTCATTATAAAATGTGTCTTCACATGTGTTCATTGTTATGCATTTTTATTGGCACTTGGTGTGTCCTTTTATTCTGAGAACACATATTTGCTGCATTCTGGAAAGTCCTCAACTACTATCTCTTGACTATTGATTCATAGACATTTTCTCTATTCTGTTCTGGAACTCCTATTAGACATGTACCGAAGCCTCTCAGTATGTCCTCCATGCTTCTTCTATTTCATTTTTTTTTCCTTTTTAACTCTTTATGTTGCATTTTAGGTAAATTCCTCAATATTATCTTCCAATTCATTAATTCTCTCTATTGCTGTAACCAAGACAGAATTTATCCTATCTACTGATCTTTTTAATTCAGAGACTACACTTTTCAGAACCAGGATTTCCAGTTGGTTCCTTTTCATATCCACCTGTTCTTGTTTCAATTTTTAAGTTTTGGTTTCACCACTTACTGATCTGTTTTACAGGTATTTTTTTCTTTCTTTTTCTCTTTGAGTAGTCTAACAATACTATTTTAAATTCACTTTCAGATTAGGCTATTGTTTGCTCTTAACCTGGAATGATTATCTTCCAGGTATTGATTTTGTTGGCTCCTGTCATGGATTGAATTGTGTCCCCAAAATATCTGTCAACTTGGCTAGGTCATGATTTCCAGTATTGTGTGATTGTCCACCATTTTGTCATCTGATGTGATTTTCCTATGTATTGTAAATTCTATCTCTATGATGTTAATGAGATGGGATTAGTGGCAGTTAATCTATAAGATTAATCTACAATTTAAGCCAATCTCATTTGAGATACAAAAGAGAGAAGCGAGCAGAGAGACAGGGGGACCTCATACTATCAAGAAAGCAGCACTGGGAGCAGAGTGTATCCTTTGGACCGGGGATTCCTGTGTGGAGAAACTCCTAGACCCAGGGAAGATTGATGACAAGGACTTTCCTCCAGAGCTGACACAGAGAGAAAGACTTCCCCTAGACTGGCAACCTAAATTTGGACTTCTAGCCTCCTAAGACTGTGAGAGAATAAATTTCTCTCTATTAAAGTCATCAACTTGCGGTATTTCTGTTACAGCCGCACTAGACAACTAAGACAGCTGCCTTTCTTATTGTTAGTTTTCTTCAAGTGTTTTAGAATTTTAATTTGTGTGACATGCATCTGGAATGGTATCACATACTCTCTCACTCTTGCCCTCCTTCAATCTCCCTGCTTACTCATTCCTGTTTAGCAGTTTTGCAGTTGCTTCCATTCAGGCCTTAGATCCCCCAACCCAAGAGCTGATCTTGTGTTGGTGGCTCCGGACTCCTACCCTATGATGATATTTGGGTATTGCAGAGTCAGACACTGAGCCAGCTGGCAGTCTGGCCCAAGTCCTGTCACAAGATCATGCCTGGTTATTCCTCCCTTTCTAAATTCACATTCATGTAAGCCGTAAACTTAGACAGCAGTTGCAGTTTCAGTCTCTTCTTAGGCAGGAATACATCTTCCTGTCCCCATTCAGGTTCAAGCAAAAAGTTTGGGTCCAGGCTCCAACCACCTACTGGGGAGGAGTTATCCTGCTTATCTTTGTGTGCCTCCAGAGCCAACCAAGCTCATAGCTTTAGTAGCTTACCGTGTTAAATTTCTGTTCAATTTCTAGTGTCTGGATATGCATTTCTTCTTTATGTATATTTGTGTGCATGATTTACTATCTTTTTATTCTTTTAAAATATTTTGTAGATAATTGCTTTGTGTTTAGAATAGAGGGAGTGACTTCAAAACATGAGCTTCCAATGCCCTCTTGACTAGAAGTGAAGACTGGCTCTGGAGACGAGAATGGCAGCAGTTCCCATGCATGCCATTCTAGGGGCACCTCCCAATACTGTGACTGCTAGATTGGTGTTGTCCTTTGTTTCCCATCTAACACGTATTACTCTCCTAATATGGCTCAGTGCCTGACAAAGCCCACTCAACATAGATTAATTCTCTCTTAAATGACTTTACTTAGCCCATCAGTGATTCACTTAGCAAGCTCTTTTGTAATAAATTTACAATATCCTCTAACGAAATGGATCTGGAGTAAAGCCAGACTAATTTAGGAGGGAATGTGGTTTAAAAATGAGTGAATCATTGTCAAAAGCACACAAGATGGCTATACAAACATATTAATATGTTTGTATCTTTTAACAGATTAAACTAAGATTCTCACTTTTGCAGATATTGAAATAAAAGAAAGTTCCTACAGGGTAAGAATCTAAACCCACCTTTCAATAAACTTATCGGCTTTAGCTTTGAGAGAACATTATGATACAATACTGAATTACACCAGTGAGGAACCAGAGGTGAGACTGGCATACATGAGAATTTGCTTCTAGAATCTGCTTAGCTGCGCAGTATGCAAGTCATCGAGTGGATAGACACACGTGAATTATGCAAGAATGTCTTAGGGATTCCCAGAGAAACATCAATTTCTATCATTAAAAATCATTTAGTAAAGCAGTCCAAAAAATCATTTTTGGCAGGTCACTATCTTTAAGCGAGTTGTTTGAAACTCAACTACATTTTTCCCCCAGTGTTATACTTGGTGGTTAGATTTCCTTGCCATTTCACGAAAGGTCATTTAACCCATAATTGTAAAGGAGGACAGACAAACAATTTTAGTTTTGCATGCTAAAATAAAGGTACACAGATGAGGAACCCCTAACACAGACTGGGAGGATCAAAGAAGACTTCCCAGAGGAGCTAATGCCAGAGCTAAGTTGTAGGGATACAGCAGACAGAATGGGGTTGGTAGTGGTGGGTGGGCAGGGGGAGATATAGTATTTCAAGTATGAATAAAAGCAGGGAGTCATTACATACACAAAGGTCACTTTAGGATGATTAACGTTTGTTCCCTCTTCCTATATCACATTTCCTTTGCAGAAATTACCTAAACCCATATCTCTCCCCCATTGTGGTACTACTGGGGCAAGGGATATATAAGCGCCTACCTCCTATAATGAAATGGAATGCTTGAAGATCGATATCCTAGGCATTAGTGAGCCGAAATGGACCAATATTGGCCATTTTACATTGGACGATCACATGGTCTACTATGCCAGGAACGACAAATTAAAGAGGAACGGTGTCACATTCATTATCAAAAAGAACATTTCAAATTCTATCCTGAAGTGTAATGCTGTCAGTGATAGCATAGTATCTGTACGCCTACAAGGAAGGCCAGTTAATATGACTATTATTCAAATTTACATGCCAGCCATTAATGCCAAAGATGAAGAAATTGAAGGTTTTTACCAACTTCTGTGGTCTGAAATTGATCAAACATGCAGTCAAAATGCATTGATAATTACTGGTGATTATGGACTATACCTCAACATAAAGAAAACAAAAACCTAACAACTGGACCAATAAGCAACATCATAATAAATGGAGACAAGATTAAAATTGTCAAGGATTTCATTTTACTTGAATCCACAATCAGCACCTATGGAAGCAACAGCCAAGACATCAAATGACATATTGCATTGGGCAAACCTGGTGCAAAAGACCTCTTTAAAGTGTTAAAAAAGCAAAGACCATCACTTTGAGAACTAAGGTGTGCCTGACCCAAGCCATGGCATTTTCAATTGCCTCATTCGCATGTGAAAGCTGGACAATGAATAAGGAAGGCTGAAGAAGAATTGATGCCTTTGAATCATGGTGTTGGTGAAGAATATTGAATATATCATGGACTGCCAGAAGAATGAACATATCTGTCTTGGAAGAAGTACAGCCAGAATGCTCCTTAGAAGGAAGGACGATGAAACTTAGTCTTACATACTTTGGACATGTTATCAGGAGGGACCAGTGCCTGGAGAAGGACATCGTGCTTGATAACGTAGAGCGTCAGTAAAAAAAGGGGAAGATTCTCAGTGAGGTGGATTGATACTGTGGCTGAAACAATGGGCTAAAATATAGCAACGGCTGTGAGGATGGCACAGGACCAGGCAGTGTTTTGTACTGTTGTACATAGGGTCTCTAACAACAATAACAACAGCTCCTACTAGGGAGCTGAATGAGTCACATCTTACCTTATCTCCATATAGCCATGGCACCAAGCTAAGGTATGACATTCAGATGTTCTTTCTTGGACCTTTGCTCCTGCCCCAGGTCTGGAAGTAATTTATGGCAATGGTGGCATGCCAATCAGATGTTCTCACTAGACCACTCTGCACTTTCTGTTTCCCACCAAGTGTCTGCAATTCCTGTTTCTTCCCAAGCCCCAACTCCCATATCCTTTCAATAAATCCCTTTTTGTTTATATTATGAAAAATTGATTTCTGTTGCTTATAAGCAAGAACCCTAATAAACAATTTCATTTGGAGATTCAACAAGGAGTTCAGTGTGGGCAGGACACAGCATATGCAGGGTGGTGGGGATGGTATTTGAGAGGCTAAAGAGATGGACGGGCCAGATGAGAAAGTATCTTAGTTGATATGCAGAGGCATTTGAACTTTATTCCCTAGGCATTGGAAAGCCTCTGCATGATTTTATGCATGATCAAGTTCATGTTATTTTTGTGGCAGCTCTGAGATGAATAGTTTAGAAGAGGGTACGTGATGGGTCAAGACCAGAAGCAGGGAAAGAATACTTAGAGATTAATACAGTAACCTAGGCAAGAGCGATGATGGCCTGAGTCTGTAGGACTTGGACTATTCAGATGTAGGAGGGAGAGATGTGTGATAGGTGTGGAGGACTCAGAAGGTGGTGGAGCCATCCCAGAGATAAGGAATATAGGAGGGGGAGGGTTTGGAAAAAGAAGTTATGTTTGTGTGTTTGTGTTAGCTGAAGAGCACAGTTGTGGTTCTGGACCAGGAACTCCTCACATGTGGCAGCAGCAGTGAGGAAACAGTGTATCTACTGTCATGGTGACTAACCTGGTCCAGGCTGGGGATTCCAGCTGGGAGGACCTGGTAGAGGTCTGACAAGTGGCCATGGAGCCTAGTGAGGGAGAGCTAGGTGTGGTGGAGTGTGGGTTAGTGAGAGTTCCAGGAAGTTCAGGTGTAGAAGCTGGGCTGCCTGCCAATGTAAACTCTGTCTCCTAGCAGCCTTCCCCCTCTTCTCCTCTGGCGGACCTTAGGGTTGGCCTGCCTTTTTCCCTTTTCTCTACCTACACCTGTAGCTACCCCTAAAGTTTCTACCTTTCAGTGACTCACTGAGAAGAAGAACAAAGTTCCTGTGATGGTAGAGAAGACAGTTTTGGTTTAGAACTGGACTGGTCCCCACACAAAAAGGAGTTGGCTTCCTTGGTTACAGAAGTAGGGCTAGGAGGTAGAACTCAGAAGCAATATCCTGTTAGAACTTGACTAATGAATTTGTTGGTGCCAAGTTGGCTTAAGGAATCAGACTATGTACCCATAGTTTGCCTACCTTTATGGAACTCATGCCCTGGAATTTCTTTACACTCTGGCAATGCAGTTACTGTGTTACAAAGTTCTGAAAAATTCAGTTTGGCAGAGGCATTCCAGGAGCAAAGGAAAAGATTACAGTCATAAGGGCTTAGTCTATGGAGAAAAAAAAAAATAAAACAAAAACTCTTCCCTCTCTTCTTCATCAATCCCTTGAAAGTGGAAAGAAGACAGTTGCTGTGGCCAAAATATTTGGGGCGGTCATCTCTGGAGTTGATCATGACGTGCTTTGATCGTAGGAGATGTTTTCATGTCAATGTCTGCTTCTGGGTCTAAAGGAACATGGGGTGGTTGTAGAAAGGAAAGGGCAGATCCCAAAGATAATTTTAAAATAAGCCAATTTGGTCTTTAATGTAGGATGTGTCTTCCCTACCCTTTTTTCTTTCACTTCCCATCACACAATAAATGACGTGCTCTGCTTATCACTTCAAATAATACTCGTTTATTGTTTGTATCTTTCACTAGATTAAGAGCTTCATTAAGACATGAATTTAATTTATTTTCCTACTTTTTAGGTCCTAGTTCAGAGACTGGCACCAAGGAAAGCTCAGTAAGTATTTGTGAATTGGACACAAACGGCTCTCAAAAACTCTCCTGTTTCCCTCCTCTCCCTCCCCTTTCAGGAAGGCCCTTACTGATTCAAACTTAATGATAGGGAAATTGAATAGAGCATAGTTCAGTGATCTAATACTTTTATAAGATGTGTTTACCTCTGGCCCTTCCCCTAGAAAAAGAATCTATTATTCAGGAAATACTATGAAACTCATTAACATTAGAGTCCTAATAACTGATAATGGTGCATTTGCTCATTAAAACAAGAAACAGATCTTTTTCTTGATAGTATAGGCCTGTGACTTAGCTGAGTTCTCTAGAGAGGTGTATATGTATATATATGTATATATACACACATACCGTGAAGAGAGAGATTTATTTCAGGGAAATGACTCACATCATGGTAATGGCTCACATGGTTATGGTAAGCCCCAAGTCTGTGGATCAGGTGTCAGGCTGGAGGCTTCTCCTGACTCATGTAGCTGCAGAGGCTGACAAACCCAAGGTTGGCAGGTAAGATGGCAGGCTGCTGGCTCAAGTTCCAAAAACCAGGGGTCAGATGATGACTAGCTAGATGCAGGATCCAGAGCTAGCCAGCAAGCTTTGCCAGAATGCCCATATGTATATATTGGATCAGACCACACCCCTGAGGAAACTTCCCTTACAACTGATTGGATGATCACATCAGATGACATCATGGAGGATGACTACATCATTACATAACGGCCAATCCACTGAGAATTATGGCCCAGCAAAGTTGACACATAACCTTAACCATCACAGCCTTTTTTTTTTTTTTCCTTTTGTGGTTCTTCCCAAATTCTCTTTTCTTCTAATTTCCACTGCATCTCTTTCCTGTCATCTTATCATCAAGAGATTGAAAAATTCCTAGCCCCTTTTGGTTATTAGTGAATAACCTTAGAAGTTATTTTAAGAAAGAAGCAATGATATGTTTGCACATGAACAAATTTGATGGCAAATTCTCTAAAACAATTCTACTTTTAAATAAAAGAAAGCACTGAACCTTCCAAGGGATAAAAGGAGGAGCTGTGAAGAAGGAATCTGGGCACACACACCTGTGAGTGGACCAGCCAATGCGTGGCTGTGCTGTTGTTATCTTAGAATCAGCCATGTGCACTCTACTTTGATATTCATCCTTTTTCTTTCTTTTTTAATTTCCTTTTTAAATTTCTCCTTAGAATCCAAGTAAAATTCTTTTGAAAAGCCTAGTATCAGCTGAACCAAAAGAGGAAGGAGAAAGGAAGTTTTGTGTACATCTAGATTTGAAACAAAGAGTGAGAGTAAGAGTTTGATATACCCTAGGGTATTGATTCCTAATTTTGGAGGATGCCGGATTCTTTTTGAGAACCATATGAAAGCTGTGTATGCCTGTCTTAGAAAAATGCACATGTGCGCAAAATTTTGCATTGAATTTCTGGGAGTTCAAAGACTCTAGATTTCTATTTAAGAATCCCTGCCTTGGTCGGAGGGGAAAACCGAGGATGAAGGCCTTCTTTGGTTGGTGTCCTCATCCCTTCCAATCCAAATCAATTCTTTTGTGGGCTCAGTGTTTTTCTGTGCCTTCGATTATTTCATTTCATCACCATCATTATTATCTAACAGCTAACATTTACTGAATATTTGTTAGTACATGATCTTATTTAATCCTTCCAACAACCTCATGAGGTAGCCATATTACTATCTTCATTTCGTAGATGAGGAACCTGAGCCTTAGAGAGGTTAAGCAACTTACCCTAAAGCCCCACACGAATAATTTGAAAACACACTCATGAGCCCTCTGCTAAGTAACCCCCATATTTTTTGTGGTCTTATGTATTTTATGTTCTGTTGTACCTTCTGTGTGATCTTGCTTATTCTAGGTATTTCATATAAGTGGAATCATAGAATATTTGTTCTTTTGTGTCTGTCTTATTTCACTTAGCGTAATGTTCTCAAGGTGAACGCATGTTGTAGCATGTTTTAGGACTTCATTCTTTTTCATGGCTGATAATATTCCATCATAAGGTTATATACCGCATTTTGTTTATCTATTCATCTGTTGATGGACACTTGGGTTCTTTCTACCTTTTGACATTTAAGGATGAAATTTCTTTACCCTTCTCAATTATTCAGAGTGCTAAAGTGCCCCTTAATTTACATGGTGGTTACAACCACATGTAGCTGCATCAGTTTCTGTGAGTCTCATGTTCTTAACTGGACAAGTTCCTGTCTGAACTTCTAACTCTGTTTTTTGTCTACATTCTGGGCAAATCCATCCCAGTAGGGTATGCTTTCCTAACAGTAAATGTGAAGAATTAAGTTAAAGAATTGTCAGATGCAAAGAACATAATACAGTTTTTTTTCTGTTAGTTGAGTCCCTACTGTATGCCAGGCACTGTGCTGGTCCTACAGCATATCTGTCTGTTTATTGCTCACAGCCTAGTAGGGAAACAGCTACTCTGCTCAAACATTGACCAAAATTGGTGCATTTCAGACCAAAACTCCTGCAGGGTAATGACTCAAGCAACTTGGGATTTTTCTCTCAAGAGAGTGGAGGGAGAAAGCAGGCTGTCTCATTAGGGGGAGAGTAATTGGGAGTGTGTAGCAAAGCGTATATGGGTTTTTGTGTGAGAGACTGACTTGATTTGTAAACTTTCACTTAAAGCACAATAAAAATTATTTAAAAAAACAAACAACAAAAAAAAGAAACTCAAATTTAAGCACTTAGTGTGTGTCATGGGTTGAATTGTGTCCCCCCAAAATTTGTGTATCAGTTTGGTTAGGCCATGATTCCCAGTATTGTGTGATTGTCCACCATTTTGTCATCTGATATGATTTTCATATGTGTTGTAAATCCTATCTCTACTATGTTAATGAAGTGGAATTAGTGGCAGTTATGTTAATGAGTCAGAACTCAATCTACAAAATTAGACTGTGTTTTAAGACAATCTCTTTTGAGATACAAAAGAAAGAAGCCAGCAGATAGATAGGGGGGCCTCATACCACCAAGGAAGAAGCACCAGGAGCATAGCAATTCCTTTGGACCAGGGGTCCCTGCACTGAGAAGCTCCTGCATGGGGGAAAGACTGATGACAAGGTCCTTCCTCCAGAGTCAACAGAGAGACAAAGCCTTCCCCTGGAGCTGATGCCCTGAATTCAGACTTCTAGCCTACTAGATTGTGAAAGAATAAACATCTGTTTGTTGAAGTAAAAAAAAAAAAAAAAGTTGGGGGAGAAAGGGTGTCACTAAGTATGAGTTGCTATGCCGAAGACTTTACTCACCTTTTTAGGCCAGGAAGGTGTTCATGGATGGGGATTTTTCCCCCTTTTCCAAATGAGGAGTGTGATTGGGAGACCTGCATGGCGTGTCCTCTAGCCCTTTAAAACATGCTATCCCTTGCACGGTGGGAAACAGATCTGCCCACATTGTTCTTTTAGTACAAGCAATGATTATAAGACTCCGTGTCATGTGAAATGTAAATATGAGGATTGTCTTGGTGTGCTGGGCCTGCAAAGCACATCTGAAGAAGTGGCTTCTAGGAGTTGTTTCAGCATGACAAGTTAATACGTATTTCCCAGGGAAGACAGAGAATGTTCTAAATAGGACATTTCCCATTTCTTTTCATTCGTGCACGGTCCCAGAGTGCAGCAAAACCCTCTGTTTAGGTGGTGCTTGTGTTGTGGCCCAAAGGCACAAAAGGCAGGAAATTCACTGTTAATGCCCAGGACGTTGCCTCCTTTCCTCCCAGCTGACAATGGCTTTTGCTGTGGTGGGAAACAAGGATGGTGCCAACTTTACCTTTAAATGCCCTTCCCAGTGAAGCTTGGGCTCAAGGTGGTGATTGTTAGCTGCTCTTGAGTCGGCCCCTGATTTGTGGTGACCCCGTGTACAACTGAACAAAATGCTGCCTGGTCTCACACCATCCTCATGATCAGTTGCAGATTGGACTGTTGGGATCTGTAGGGTTTTCACTGAGCGATTCTTGGAAGTAGACAGCCAGGTCTTTTTCTTCGCAGTCTCTCTTAATCTCGAAGCTCCCCTGAAACCTGCTCAGCATCATAACAACACTCTGCTGACAGAGCCTCCACTGATAGAGGGTGATGGTTGCTCATAAGGTGCATTGGCTGGGAATTGAACTTGGGTCTCCCACATGGAAGGAGAGAATTTTACCACTGGACTACCAATGTCCCCCAGAACTGATTGCTGTCGAGTCGATTCTGACTCATGGTGATCCTATGTGTGTTAGAATAGAACTGTGTTCCATAGGATTTTCAATGGCTGATTTTTTTTCAGAAGCAGATTGCCAGGCCTTGCTTCCAAGGCACCCCCGAGTAGTCTCGAACCTCGAACCTTTTGGCTAGCAGCAGAGCACGTTAGCGCTTTGGAGGCTGCATTATTTAAATAAATGTCTTGTGTACTGAGTGTCCATGCTGGCAAGGCCTTTGGGTGCAGTCATTTCCTAACCAGCCTGGCAAAAATCAGGGCAAAGCTTTTCCAAATGGGCGGAGTGCAGCTGTTGGAAATGCAAACGTGTGTATGGGCTTTGGACAGAAGATGGCTTGTAATTAATGATCTTTTGTGTATTGCTCATTAAGGGGGGTCAATTCAATAAAAAAGCACATTGCCTTTCCTTTGTCAGTGACAGACACTCTTATCGGAAACAAGGCTCTTATTGTACTGCTTTCCCTCTGATGGAAGAGCAAAGAGATTGCTATCCACTAAGCTGATAGGGAGGGAGGGGAGAGGGGACCGGTTTCTCTTTAAAGACCATTTTAAAACATGGACATATTTATTGGAATAATTATTAGGAAAAAATTTATTTAATACTGCAATCGGAGGTCCAGTATAAGCGTTGAAGTGTGGCTTCTTCACTGTGTTTTTACGGGATAAATTTGTCAACCTTTAGAAGAGATTAAGCACCCATCACCTACTTTGTGGATGGTAGATGTTTCTTAAAAATAGGAAAAGAAACGCATTTCTTTCCATGGGCTTTCTGAACCTATCCTCTTTTACCTTGAACTTAATTTCCTCCATGCACATTCAAGAAACAATTCAGAAAACACTGAGAAGGATTTCAGAAGCTCAGAAAGAGACCTCGTCTCATTAAAATGATGGCTGAAAAGCAAAATTCTTCCCTGCTGGCTGTGTGAGTGGTGGGGAGGGGTCACGTTTTGGGGGTGGCATATGAGCAGCTGCAACTGAGAAATGCTGCCCCATTACCTGGTGGCTAGTTTTAGGGCAGTAGTTGGAAAGTTAAGGGCTTCTGAACAGGTTGCAAAATTGACATGGATGGTTTAGATTTCTCAATTAAAATTTTTTCTGGAAGGGTCCTTATATTGAAGATGTGGGAACATAGAAACTGTCAGAAATTTTATTTATGATCACACCACCTAGCTGTGTGACTTGGCCAAGTTGCTTTTGCTTGGCTGTGCCTCAGTGTTCTCACATGTAAATTAGGGATGCTAATAGTATCATGTGAAGATTAAGTGAGGTTTCAGCTGTGAAGAGTGTGGCAAATGGAAGTACACAGTAAGCTCTGTGTGTTAGCTATTCTTCTTCTTGTTCACCTATCCAACTCTTTCCCACCTCTAGCCAGATCATGAGAGCACAATTTATCTGCCAGCCCCAAATATTCTCATAATTTTCCTAAGGGGGAAAAAAATTCATTTGAAAACCACATAAGCAAAAGAAGACAGAGAAAGAATTCGTATATTTCTTTTTAGCCTCTCTGCCTGCTTTTCTTTAGGCACTCTGCCCAGTTTTGTGAGCCCAAGGGCTAGTGCCAGTTTTCCTACTTCAGCCTACAAGGCTTAGCTTGGTCAAGGGAGGTGGTGATGGAGGAAGGAACACTGGGCTGGGCCAGTAGGCCTGGCTCTGGTCTTCACTCTGCCCTAGCTCTGTGCAGGGCTGGTTGAGTCCTCGCAGCTCTCTGGGCCTCAGCTCCCTCCAGAGCAAAATGAAGAGGTTGGACTAATTAATCCTTAGGCCTCCTTGTAGCCTGAACAGCTTGGGGGTTCAAACACCCTGAGAACCTTCTGGAAAGGGCTTATATGAATAGCTTCTGACTAGAAACTTCTTTCTGGGGTCCAGGCAGGCAGGGTAGGGCGGAAAATGAGGCTTCCTCAGCACCTGGTGTGTCAAACCATTCACAGGTGGGTGTTTGTTTGGAGATTCTGGCTGTCGGAGCATTTTAGTAACATCGGTGCCCCTAGGACGAGAGCTTTGCCCATCCTTGGGCTGTGGCTGTCTTTCATCTCCAGGGATCTGGCTTGTGGGCCACTCCCCTCCCTTCTCCCTCGCCCTGACTTATTTCTTGGGATTTTCCCCTTATGAATAAAATAAGAAGTTCCCGGATGAAGGAGGTATCCTACAATGAGCAAGGCCACAAAGCCCTGAGTGACAACATGGTGTCCCCCGCCCTCTGCTTGGTGGAGCAGCGTGCTGTGGAGGGTGTTTCTAGGGAGGTGACTCTTTAGCTTTCTCTTCACCACGCTAATGAATTAATTGTTAACTAGGAGCCCTGATGGAGCAGTGGTTGAGAACTCAGCTGCTAACTAGAAGATCGGCAGTTCAAATCTACCAGCCGCTCCTTGGAAACCCTATGAGGCAGTTCTTTCTGTCCTGTAGGGTTGCTATGAGTTGGAATTGACTGAACGGCAACAGGTTTGTTTTTGTTTTTAGGAGCGCTGGTGGCACAGTGGTTAAAGCCATCGACTGCTAACTGAAAGGTCGGAGGCTTGAAACCATTAGCCACTCCATGGGAGAAAGATGTGGCAGTCAGCTTCCATAGAGATTTATAGCCTTGGAAGCTATGGGGTCGCTATGACTCTGAATTGAATAGGCTGGACTGCACTGGATTTTGGGTTTTTGGAGGGGGTGGGTGGAGTGAGGCCTCCTTGAGTTCTCACTGGCTTCCACTCTTTAATTTGTAAGTAGGAAGAGCATTCCGGAAGGGCCACCTGTGCTTCAGGGGCAGCTCCAGGTTGGCTTTCAAATGCAAAAGTCCCAGAGTGTGACCTGACCTGGGGGTTTATCAGCTGTTCATCTCTTAGAGAGAAGTTGTTCACTGAACTCAATTTTTCTGTTAGTGTCCTCAGAAGTGAGAATTGGTGACTTGAGTGTGGGGTAGGGATGGACACTGGGAAAAAGGAGGTCATTTTGGAACCCAAAGGACATTGAAACTAGAAAAACCATGAGGGTAATGGATGTCTGGAAAGGGGAGAGGAGGGAATAAGATTGTGGGCCAGGAGTGGATTCGGGAGCAAGGGAGGATGAATATTCTATTAAGAAGTCTGTATTCACGTTTGAATAATACATACCCCTAATTAGGCCTATAGGAGTATTTCTAGGGAGTCCTGGATGGTCTGTCCCTTGGATATCAGGCAGCCTAGAGCGGGTTGCCTAATGGTGGCCTCTCTTGCTCTCCCACATTTCTACCTTCCTGACCTGCCCCCAGTGGCCCCTCACATTTCCCACAACATGCAGATCACAGAGTGTGAGATTGAAAGGTTTCTTAGAGAGTCTTTGATTTAATTTCTCTTTACAGTCAGGGAACCTGAGGTCCAGAGATGTGAAGTGAGATGCTAATGTCACACAGCAGGGCAGGAACTGACCCACGTCTTTGACCCGCCTTTCCAAAGAGTCTTTCCACTCTTCCGTGGTAGAAATTTCTGTCAGAGGCAAGCCCTCAGGAGAATGACTTTTAGTCTGGAGAGGCTTTCTGCATTAGGCCTTATTAGGAGCTGACTGTATAATCCATATAGAAGTCTGATGTTCCATAAATATTTCTGGAATAATGTTATTTACTTTTTCTATCCTTCATTTTCCTTATTTGTAAAATGGGTATAATTATAAGGCCTACGCTGGTGGTGCAGTAGTTAAGAGCTATGGCTGCTAACCAAAAGGTGGGCAGTTTGAATCCTCCAGCTGCTCCTTGGAAACCCTGTAGGATGGTTCTACTCTGTCCTATAGGGTCGCTATGAGTTGGAATTGACTTGACGGCAACAGGTTTTGTTTGGTTATAGGGCGGTTATATCGTCCTAATAAATCAATATATGTAGAGTGCTTAGAAAATTTGTCTAGCATAATTAATTCAATAGATGTTAGCTTTAATCCTGAATATAATACAGTACATTATACAGAAGCATTAGGACTGTTTTGTAAAATTGCTCAGCTACATGTACCAGAACTTTGGAATTCCCAATGGTCCTACTACTTACCTAAATTTAAAAAACATAAACATTTGTTTTGATGCCCTTAAGCTGTCTACTTGCTAGTGAAGAACAAGAGTTCTAGTAGAAATTGAAGAGCTACAACCAGTCAAATATGAGGTACACCTGGTGACTTTTTTCCGGGTTTGAAGTCCCTTTGGGACTAGGGTTTCTGCTAAATTTGTCATCTGGATCCAGGGATGAGCCTGGTGTTCCTGGGGAGACCCATCATGCATCTCATTTTACGACCAGGAGTCACCAGAAAACCCTGGGGTAGAGTTCACATGGGCTATTTCACTCTTGTAGGGAGCTGGGGTGGTGCTTACACATCCCTCAGCTGGATCACTGGATTTAGGGCTGGGCGGTTGCGCTTTAAAGACCCAGGTCACTCTAAAGGATTGTGAGAAGTGCATCCTTGGGGACAGAAATTACACAGAGATCACACAGTGGGAAAGTAGGTAAGTGATCTGCCATCTTTCCACTAAGAGCTAGTTAATAGTTAACATTTCACTACCTCCAGCAGAGATGCTAATGACCAGGCTACACACATGGAGTTTTACTTAGGAGAAGAGACAGTGGCAGGTGGGGGGAATTTATTATCACTGCACGCACAGCCCCTCCACAAACACTAGGTTGTTTTTTTTCTTTTTTTACAGCTCCTTATTTGTCGTTCTTAGAACAGGTACAATAATATTAGAGTGTCAATGTAACATACTTTGTGATAATAAGTACTAAAAGTCAGTGTAATTAAGATTTTTCAATATCATCCAAACCATTGAAGGCTTGTTGGGTGCTGGGAACTACTAAAGCCTAAGGGAGATGCAGAGAAGAACAAGGAGTGACCCCTGGCTTCAAGGGATTAAAATTAAAACACCTAAGACACATATAGGCAATCTTTCTCAAAGAGTGAGTCACAGGATCACATGTCTGTTATAAATACAGATTTCCAGGATCCAAAGCAGGTGGAGCTTAGGGATCTGCATTAAAACAAGTCTCCCAGGGAATTCTGATATACACCAAGGTTTGAGAATAATTGGTCTGGAATTCTGAATGCGGGCCCTAAACTTGGGGTATGACGGCTTTGTTTCTGTGCCCAGTGTAATCATATCGTGTAGGGGAGTTCCAAGAGATATTTGAAAGAAGTATGCAGCCTATAGACCTCAAGATAAGATGTAAGTGGCAGGTGTGTTTATGAAGTGAAAGAATCAGCATTGGGAGGTAAGAAGGATTCTTGGGATAAACTTAGACTGGGTAGCATGACCTTTGTGGCAGCCAGGAGAATAAATATCATCCCAATATTTATGGAATGCCTCACTGAGTTACTGACACATCTATCATTATGGCTTAGTTCTGATGCTTTTTAGCATGCTCTCATGTTTTTTTTTTTTTTTCATGTTAGGAGAGAAATCCAGAGATTTGCTTCTGTACAAATATTTATCAGGGGATATTTTAGGAATTAAAACATAACAGGAAGTAGGCTTAATTTACATGTGTCTGTCTTTGGGTGGGTGGGTGGGGTACATTGGATATAATAGTGACTCCTGATTGGCTTGGGGTGCTCCTGGTTGGGATGTTGGTTTGGGGTGCTTCTGGCTGGAATATTGGGGGCTTATTTCTGAAGTCTAAAACTTGGAAAGGAGAATTTATGAAGGGGCAGTGGGTAGAAAGAGGGATAAATGTTTTGGGAATAGGAGGCAGCTAATGGAAGCTCAGCAGTTGTTCTACACTCTGGCAATCTCCCTGGGGGAATTTCAGTGAACAGAGTCCAGGACATGTTGTCCAGCCTGTGGTCAAGAGGATGAACGGGAGCTGTATGCGTGTAAAACCCAGAAGGGGCTCTGTGGCCCAGCAGAAGGGCCTTTGCTTTACATGACCAAGGAAGCACACAGAGTGCTCAGCTTAAGTCTGGATTGAAAGTGGGTGGTTCTCTGGATGGGGTAAGGCTAAGTAGAATAAGGAATACATGGAAGGAAAATGGTTAATGCTAACAGATTTATAGTATAAATATGAGTGTAAGAGATTAACATATGTCATAATAACTGAGGGTTATTGACATTCTGGCAAATTGCTTGGGAGGTAATAATCAAACACAGAAAAAAAAAAAAAAAACAAACCCAAAGTGTTTAGTTTTTTGCTTTAGACAGTCAAGTAAAGGGAAAATTCCAGTTAACTTAATTGTGGAAGATAGTGTCCCCTGGCATAGCTAATGACCTTGAGCCCTGAGATTCTCTTCTACTGTTCTGAAAAAGGGGTGCATTTCACATGACTAGCAATGAGATGGAGCCCTGGCAGCACAGTGGTTTAGAGCTCAGCTGCTAACCAAAAGTTGGCAGTTCGAATCTACCACCTGCTCCTTGGAAACCCTATGGGGCAGTTCTACTCTGTCCTATAGGGTTGTTATGAATCCGAATTGACTCTACAGCAATGGGTTTGGGTTTTTTGGTTTAGCAATGGGATGTGGAGAAATGGAGTTATAGAATGGGAGAGTATTGGATCTGGGGTGGAAGTCTTTGGAGGGCAACCAAAAGAAAAAAAAAAAAAACCCAGTGCCATCGAGTCAATTCCGACTCATAGCGACCCCACAGGACAGTGTAGAACTGCCTCATAGAGTTTGCAAGGAGCGCCTGGAGGATTTGAACTGCCGACTCTTTGGTTAGCAGCCGTAGCACTTAACCACTACGCCACCAGGGTTACCCCGTTCTAATTCTCAAGGTGAGGCTGGGCCATGAGCCAAGGGGTCAACGGCAGGGACCCGGTGGAAGCCTGGTTGAGGGCCTGTGTTCATACATCTTTATCCCCAGATAAAAGAATATTCGGATTTGCACAGAGGCATTGTTTATGCTGTGAATCATCTTTCTTCATCATCCATTGGGACAATTGCAAATTAATTGCTACCATGACTTGAAAACAAAAGAAACCTATTTTGCCACATTCTGGGCCGCTGACTTGATACTTGGGCTCAAGGTGAAACAAGTGTACTTGTTTAGTAGCTCCTTCAGACTTTTCTCTTTGTTGCTGTAATAACTAACCGAAGATTGAGAAGCGTGTTCTCTAATCTGCATTATAACTTGACCCACTGGCTGGGTACCAGGTAATATTCTCTCACTGGTCCTGAGTGTGTTTTGGGCCCGGCACATACTGAAAGGATGCCGGGCTCTGTCAGTCTGGAGATCTGCCTTGCATAGTGAGTAAACAAGCAGAGGGGGTTAGAATAGCTCCATTTGCAGGGAATACTCCTCAAGGCTGTTTTGAAGCAGTTTTGGGACCTCAGAAAGCTGTACCTTAGATCCGAGTGGCAGCATCGCTTGCAGGAAGCTCTCTGATTCCTGTAACATCTTAGTTCAGCAGTCCTGTGAATGGGTGTTCCTTGGAAGACTCCATTCTGCTGGGAGAGCTTGCTTGTTCTCAACTGGGAGAAAGGAAACTACAAGATAATGGACCTAATTTATTTTTTAGCAAGCACAACACATCAGAGTATACCCATTCAACAAAGTGAGTGTGATCCTTTTCAAAGGAGCTTCGAAATATATTAAAAGTCCTCTTGTAACTCTAGCAATTATCTCTGAATATACTCAGTGGTGGCAAATCTCTATGCCTTCAAGGTGAATTGATTCTTGCAAATCAAAGTCCTTAGGAGTCAAGTCCAGCGGGTAAAGTAGGTGATCACAAAAAGCTCAATTATGCTATCCTGATACTCTTTTCTTCCTCTAAATCAACCCTAAAAGCAATTACAAAAGAAATTCCATAATGGCACCAAGAAATGGCAGTCCAATTGAAATCATCCTCAATGTAAGTATTTTCAAGATAATGGTATACTCGGTGTATAAGGTCCATTGGCTTAAAAGTAGATGTTTCATTACTGTTTATCTCACATATAAAAATTTATTTGCCTACTATCATTTACCAACTAATGCTAAATTTATAGTTCTGAGGGAAAATTGTTATTCATCTAAACCAAGGCTGTTTCTCCATATAATGTTCTTCTTTTTTAGAAAACAGCTTACTGAGACCCAAATGCCCTGCAATAAACTGCACATGTTAAAGTGTACAAGTTGATAATTTTCGACATACATATACACTTGTGTATGAGTTCCCTGTGGTTGCTGTAACAAATCACTACAAACTGGGCTGCTTAAAACGACAGAAATTTATTTTCTCAGAGTTCTGGAGGCCAGGTCCTCAGAAGGTTGTTAATATACAGCCAAGGTGATTGAAAAGAGCAAGAATTAACTTTGAGCAAAGAAGCACACATTATGATTTTACCAGAATTAATGATTTTGTCAGCCCAAGTTTGATGAAATAATAGCTCTTCCTCACTACATGCAGTTACTTAAAACAAGCACAATTTACATTACATGGGACACCGACTTTATCAGTGACAAACAGGAGGAAAGGGGGCTGTGTTGGAAAATTCTTTCTGCATTTAATAAACCTCTTAGTGTCCTAAGCATTTTGAGTGCATTAACTTACAAAAACCCACTGCCGTCAAGTTGAGTCGATTCCGACTCATAAAAAGATAATATTTATACATACAGAACTGCCCCATAGGGTTTCCTAGGAGTGACTGGTGGATTCGAGCTGCCAACCTTTTGGTTAGCAGCTGAACGCTTAACCACAGAGCCACCAGGGCCCCCAACTTGTCCTTCGCATTTGAAAATCTCAAGCTGAGGATGTCTGTCCTTGCTCAAGTTACACGCTCTTCAACTTGGGCAGTTCAGTGAAATCCAAGAGATAAGATTTGAATGGGTCTATCAATTCATGTCATCACACGGAGAAACGAAATTGCTGGGCTATTTGATGAAAGGACAGCTCAGTTCTCACCGAACTGCAAGTGGCTTTGGTGCATCCTCGGTGGGAAGCCACTGAGGGCCTCTCATTTCTGAGCACTACATCTTGAAAACTGCTTAACCGTTTTCTCCAATTTGCAATCCAAATACGTTTAAAAAAATCCTAGGAGTTAGAAAGCTCCAAGTCCCCCTTAAAATCTCTGAGTCTCTTCTGAGAGACTGATTTATAGTATAAATATGAGTGTAAGAGATTAACCTTTGTCATAATAACAGAAAATTACTTGGAAGGTAATAACAAAACATAGAGCCAAAGTGCTTGGTTTTTGCCTTAGTCAATCAAGTAAATGGAAAATTCCATGCGACAAAAATGTAAGTCATTTTTATTTTCCTCTATATTGCCTTGAAACTTCAAGTGGATTTACAGTAAATAGGAGGGAAAAGCATTACAGGGCAGGTGGCATGCTGTAGTTACTTTTAAATAAAATAAAAACCATAGGTAAGTGTATTGCCTAAAAATTGTGCTATTAAATATGTAAGGAATCTGTAGAGTTAAAGCTTTTTCTTAGAGGAGTAAGTTGTTTGGGGCCTTCTGGTTCTCTGTGAGCTCAGTTTAATTCATCAGGTCCCTTAAACTTAACATAGGCTTTGCAGCTAAATACCCCTTCTTGGAGTCTTAGTCAGAAAGTAGTATTTTATAGCCTATGTGGAATGTCGGCCTATTTAAAAACAACAAATGTTATTGAAAATATTGTGAAATGGTATTTTAAAAAATTCTGAAAGAATTTTTTGTGTCTCTCACAATTCCACTATCCTATCATAATTTTTTTCTATTTTTATATATAATCTTCCAATTGTTATACATTAAAAAAAAAAAAAACCTGTTGCCGATGATTCTGACTCAGAGTGACCCTCTGTTATCCATATGCTTGCATGTTCTTATGTATTTATATTCATTTTATATATGCCATTTTATAATCTACATTTTCATTTAGGGCATCTAATAGGTTTTAGCTATATTATTTGAGAAGATTCAAATGATACGAGAAAAACAAATGGGATGGATGAAACTCATAAGATGGGTAAGTAACATAGAAAGTGAGCTAATAGCTTATGAGATAAGCAAAACTCACTGGATATGTCAGGTATGCAGAAAATGAGGAAGCAAGTATCTTGTCAGACACAGACAGGCTTAATAATGTATGTTAAATGTAGGTAGTAAGGAGATTAGTAACCTGTAAGACAGGTTAAAAATAGAAGGGGATATGTAATGGAACAAAGAAGAGCGTTACTTTTAGATAAAGAAGGAATGGAAAAAGATTGAGTCCTAAGGTTTGATCACTTCTGGGCTGACAGCTATGTCATCCCTGAATTGGTGCCCATTAGGGGCATCCATTATAATCCCATTATGGACCGACATGTGCTCCACCCAAGAAACCCAAATAAAATCTGTAAATCAATAGATTTAACTCCCTGAATAAGTCTGTTCAACACGTCAAATCTACTGGCCAGGTGTAGTTGCCTCAGGTCTCTGAGAGACCAATAGTGTGTCGCTGGCCCCAGGCCCTTTCTGTCTGCTGGGCCCCCTCGCTCAAACCCTAAGCTTTGGATCTTTGTAACCACGCCATCATTGGAGAACAAGGGCAGTCAATACCATGCTAACAAGATGTGCAGAATGTGAGAGAACCACGGAGAATTGTCTCCCAATACATATACCCTAGGAAAGGGGAGTCCTCTTGCCTTCTTCCATCTGAAATTGCTGGAGGTAAATAATACCCACCCAAAAGAATATGAAAATTATGAATAGCCAAAGTCTCCCAGCCCCTTTGTAGTTCTTGAGCAAAGCCAGCTGAAGTCTCCCAGCAGAAGTGGTGTAAAGTACTTACTTGGCTGAGAAGTTTCTATTTTGTCCCTCTGCCCAGTTGGAGAAACTCCCATCTTTCTCCCCTTCCAATACAGCAAATGATTGTGAGGAGTCTCCGTAGTCCATCTACTTCCTTCATCTAAGGAAGCTTCAGGGTCAAGGGTAGGTCCTAAGTAGGGCTGCCTTTGTTCCATGGGCCACATCATTGGGCAAGAAGGCCAGCCACTAGGAAGCAGACTTCCAGGCTATGTCTACTGATTTTTCTGGACCCTGTTTGGTAGGCTTGGCTATAAACATATGATCATGTCAATGGCACTGAAAGTGTTTCACTGAAGGGGACAAAAAATATGAAAGAGGTCTTAGTAGATGCAATACACAGAGAGTAAGCAGAAGTGTAGAGATGGGTGGGTGGGGAGAAGGGGTTATGGAGAAATAATCAGCAAAACAAAAGCCTTGTCTAATCTTATGAATTCTCGTGTCCCTAGCAAAGGTGCAAATAGGGGCTATAAGTGCTGCAAAAGATAGCAACCATATTGGTAAGCAGGAGGGTTGTTTCACAGTTTTGTTGTTTTAAGCTTACTTTAGATATCTACCTCCTTAGGGACTGGTTCCTTGGAAGAAGCAAGCTGGGTATTCACTGAAGCTATCAGTTTCTAGATATATAATACCTGGCATTGATAGAAGCCTGTGGGAGACGAACATTCCATCAGAGCAAGACTGAGATTAAGATATAGAGACCTGATAGAGTAGCAGATCAGTGTTAACACACCCAGTCAAGGGGAAACAAACAGCTTCTCTACCTGCCCCATTAACTGCAAATCCTCAGGCCAATCCAGGGGCAAACGACAGAAGAAAGAGGCTCTGTGGAACACCATTAACCAGCTGCAAATTGAACCATTAATCTCTGTGATACAGCTTAAAGGAAAACCCGTTCTCCATCTGATTAAAATTCTGAAGGGCTCCAGGCTGGGAAAGGTCTTCCAGTTGGAAGGGCGGCCCTCCCTTGGGGGAACTCCAGGGATTGGTTCAGGAGATGGCAGGGCTCCTAGCAGCACCCAAGCATTTTATTATAATCATAAAGGGGAATGAATGGTGCCCTCTTTGAAACACTCCCCTGGAGTTTGTAGATGGTTTCAGCCTCAGCAATTTGATGGCTTTCCACAGAAGCATCAGATGCGAAGGGACCCATTTCCTCTTGTAGGAGCCAATACTTAGTGTTGAATCCTCGGGAAGGGGTTGGGACTCCTTGCACAGGAAATGTGTTACTGCCTGTGGATCACAGTCAGCCTGGGTTTTAAAGCTGAGACCACTGAGTATTCTACATGGGGGCTGTTGTCAGGTCTCGAAGGCTTCCCACAGAGGAGTTGCGAAAACTTCCTGGTGAGCCCAGGCCAGCTTTGGAATGTGATGTTGTTGTTATTAGCTGCCATAGAGTTGGCCCAAACTCATGGCAACACCAGACACAATGGACTATCGTGATCCCTCGGGCGTTCATTGGCTGGTTTCCAGAAGTAGATTGTCAGGACTATCTTCCTAGTCTGTCCAGTCTGCAAGTCCCACTGGAACCTGTTCAGCATCATAGCCATGTGCAATCCTCCACTGATAGGTGGGTGGTAACTTTGCATGAGGTGCTTTAGCTTGGAATCAAACCCCAGTCTTCCATATGGAAGGCAAGAATTTTGCCACTAAAGTACCAATGTCCCCATGCTTTAGAATGTACTTGGTACGTAACAATACCTAATAATTATCATGAATGTTCCGTATCCCAGGCACTCTTCCAAGTGCTTCATATGTATTGTTGTTTTAGTTGCCATCAAGTCTGTTTCAACTCAAGGCGACCCTATGTACAACAGAACAAAAGGTTGCCCGGTCTTGTGCCATCTTCACAATCATTATGCTCAAGCTTAACTCATTAAAATCTTCAGACACCCCAGTTTGGCACTGAACATTGAGGCAGAGAGTTTAAGTATCTTGCTCAAGGTCACACAGCTAGTAAAGGGTAGAACCAGCCTTTGCGCTAGGCAGCGAACCCCTGCTCTTAACCTGTGGGATGTAGCACTTCTCATGGTGCATGCTCAGTCAACATGTACTGACTGACAGAGGTTTCCCAGTGGCAGTTTGCCTGACTGCATTTCTGCACAGCTCCTGCTCTTGGCTTCTTCCTGGCTGGGCTCTGCTTGCTGGTCAGGACACCCTGTTGCTCTGTCCAGCTGCTTTGCTGGACTGTCCCTGTCGCTACAGCTGCCAGGTCTTGTATTTTGTTTGCATGGTGGGCTGGGAGGGAGCTCCTGCCCTCCACAGTCTGTCTTTTCCAGTGTAGTTAGTTGGGCCCTGCCCAGCTGTGTCCTTAAGTCAGCAGCTGAAATTGCCTCTCACTCATGAATCATCAGAGCTGCACCTTGGTGGAGTGGAAAAAAAGGGGCCTAGGGACCTGGGGAGTTCCTGCATGGCACAAAGAGTTAACATGCTCAGAGGCTGACTGAAAGGTTGGGGGTTCAAGTCCACCCAGAGGCACCGCAGAAGAAAGGCCTAGTAATCTACTTCCAAAACTTAGCTATTTAAAACTCTACGGAGCACGGTTCTACTGTGACACACATGCTGTCACACTCCGACTTGACAGCAACTGGTTTTGGGCCTTGGTGAGGTGGGTTTGAATCCCACCTCCACCAGATTAGCTGTGTCACCTTTAGAAAGTTACTCACCTTTAAATTAGGGCTTACCTTGGGAGGTATAGAAGAGTTAAACATAGGCCTTAGCACACAGTAGGTGTCGATAAATCTTAGTTGTCTTTCCCTGTCTTTTCCAAATGAAATATAGCTTCTCAAAATAAAGACATGCCTATTTTAGCCACAGGCCCTAGGAATTTCATGTTTTCTTAGTACCGTGGAGAAGGAACTGTGGCTGTGTGTGGGTTAGATGTGTGAGGGGGTGGAACCGAGCTGTGCATACACCAAACCATTAATGACGGTGTGGAGCATATAGCTGAAAGCCAAGGATATGTTCCTACAAGGCCTAAGTATGTTTTTACAGCTCCACAAGCCATTCATGCACCTCGGCATGACTTTTTTAGTGCCAGTTTTAGAATTTTCATGTTTTTCCTTTTCTCCTAAAAAAGTGATTTACATTGCAAAGCAGTTAGTTCCTGGCCTTGGCAGGCCATGGAGTTGGTGCTTGGACATTATTTTTCTTCCCCTTTAACTGTTTGTTAAGGATGGAGAACCCCACTTGGAGAGATTCTGAATCCTATGAATTTTGTTAAAGAATTCAACATGTTGGGATCCCTGCTGTGAAGGGGGTGGAGTGGGGAGGGTATTACCTGGATATTGGAAGACAGATTCTTTTTTTTAAAATTTTTATTGTGCTTTAAGTGAAAGTTTACAAGTCAAGTCATTCTCTCACACAAAAACTTATATACACCTTGCTACATACTCCCAATTGCTCTCCCCCTAATGAGACAGCCCGCTCTCTTCCTCCACTCTCTCTTTTCATGTCCATTTCACCAGCTTCTAACCCTCTCTACCCTCTCACCTCCCCTCCAGACAGGAGATGCCAACATAGTCTCAAGTGTCCACCTGATCCAAGAAGCTCGCTCCTCACCAGCATCCCTCTTCAACCCATTGTCCAGTCCAATCCCTGTCTGAAGAGTTGGCTTCAGGAATGGTTCCTGTCCTGGGCCAAAAGAAGGTCTGGGGGCCATGACCACCAGGGTCCTTCTAGTCTCAGTCAGACCATTAAGTCTGGTCTTTTTATGAGAATTTGGGGTCTGCGTCCCACTGGTCTCCTGCTCCCTCAGGGGTTCTCTGTTGTGTTCCCTGTCAGGGCAGTCATCGGTTATAGCTGGGCACCATCTAGTTCTTCTGGTCTCAGGCTGATGTAGTCTCTGGTTTATGTGGCCCTTTCTGTCTCTTGGGCTTGTAATCACCTTGTGTCCTTGGTGTTCTTCATTCTCCTTTGATCCAGGTAGGTTGAGACCAATCGGTGCATCTTAGATGGCTGCTTGCTGGCGTTTAAGACCCCAGATGCCTCTCTCCAAGGTGGGATGCAGAGTGTTTTCTTAATAGATTTTATTATGCCAATTGACTTAGATGTCCCCTGAAACCATGGTCCCCAAACCCCTGCCCCTGCTACGCTGGACTTCAAAGCGTTCAGTTTATTCAGGAAACTTCTTTGCTTTTGGTTTAGTCCAGTTGTGCTGACTTCACCTGTATTGTGTGTTACGAAGATACATTCTTCCTGGAGAATTTCCAGGGGAGCAAAGATGAGGAATTCCTGGGCTCTCAAGGGAAGGCTGATCCCAGGGGGAGCTTGGGCCTGAGTTGGCTTAGGAGTTTGCAGGAAAGGAAGCCCCTCAGTGCTGTTTTTGGCAGCCTGAAAAAAGTAACTTTCATTCATAACTAAGTTCTATCTGAACATGAATACACCAGGGGAAAAAATTATGGCTTTGTATTTTTTTGCCACAGTGATTTGAATTCCATTCAGGCCCGTTATAATGCAAACTGCTCTCTTGAATGCATTGAAGGTATATTTAATGTGCTCATCATTTGCAGAATCAGGAGCTGCCAAGTTTGAGTCATATTGCTGTGATGCTGGTCACTATTAATATCCCATCTTCCAAATGAAAATTGAAAAGTGTTTTGAAAAATACTGTGGGCTATCTATAAACAAGAAACAGGCCTGGAATTGAGAGCTCTTTACCTCTTGATGGCTTTTTTCTTTCTTTATTCCACTACTTACCTCTCCAGCCTGCTGGGCTGCTGTTTATTTGGACACGAGAGCTAGTGACTATACCACCTATAGCCAGCAGGGCCAGCTTCAAGGCAGGTGCACAGGGCGCCACATTTAGAAGATCCTCGTGCTTGCTTTAATGCTCTGTTGTAGCTGTCTTGAGATTCTTAATAAGCTTTGAACAAGGAGCCTGACATGTTCATTTTGCACTGGGCCTCACAAATCATGTAGCTGAGCCAATGGCCAGACTGAACTCTGTTCATTGGCCAAGCTAGGTGGCAGTCCCTTTCTTTCTTGTCGCCCTCCGTGATCTGCGTATGTCACTCTGATGTCTCCCTGATGATCATAGGCGGCTGTTTCACTTTTTACTGCCTCTATCTGCATTGTTGTTCACTTTGCTGAAAGTGAGGAGAACTAAAGCTCTTACTGATGAAGATCAAAGACTGCAGCCTTCAGTATGGGTTACACCTCAGCACAAAGAAAACAAAAATCCTCACAACTGGACCATTAGGCAACACCATGATAAATGGAGAAAAGTTTGAAATTGTCAAGGATTTCACTTTACTTGGATCCACAGTCAACACCCGTGGAAAGAGCATTCAAGAAATCAAAAGACCCACTGCATTGGGCAGATCTGTAGCAAAAGACCTCTTTAAAGTTTTGAAAAGCAAAGATGGCACCTTTGAAGACCAAGGTGCACCTGACCCAAGCCTTGGTGTTTTCAGTCGCCTCATATGCATGTGAAAGCTGGACAATGAATGAGGAAGACACAAGAAGAGTTGACACTTTTGAATTATGGTGTTGGCAAAGAATATTGAATATACCCATGGACTGCCAAATGAATGAACAAATCTGTCTTGGAAGAAGTACAGCCAGAATGTTCCTTGGAAGCAAGGATGACGAAAACGAGACTTTATCTCACATACTTTGGGCATGTTATCAGGAGGGATCAATCCCTGCAGAAGGACCTCATGCTTGATAAAGTAGAGGGTCAGCAAAAAAGCGGAAAACCCTCAGGGAGATGGGTTGACAGAGTGGCTGTAACAATAGGCTCAAGCAAAACAACGATTATGAGGATAGCGCAGGACTGGTGGTGTTTCGTTCTGTTGTGAATAGGGTCGCTATGAGTCAGAACACAGACTTGACAGCGTTTAACATTTTGACCAACATGGGAAGGGTTGAGGGCTGTGATTGCATAATCTAGGTTTGATGAGGTGGCAAAAGGCTCTGGTACTCAGGGTCCAGGAACAGAGGGTATCTCTCAGAGGGGACCCACTGCACGCCTAGTGTGAACACTAAGATGGACTGTGTTGCCCACAGCCGTGATGATTTGTATGCCACTTAGGAAGGTATCAGCTTGGTTCTGGGGGTTGGGGCTAGTTAGGGCCATTAATTTGAAAGTTAAAAAACAAACAAAAAACAGGACTGGGTTTTGAGGTTGATGAGGATCCAAAGCCACACTGAGTAAAGATCTTTACTAAGTTGCACATGCAGAAATGGAGCTTGAAAACAAGCATTTTTTCCCTTCTTATTTGCCCGTGTTGGCATACTGCCTATTTCTTTAGCGAAGCCCTTTCTGTTGTCTCTTCATGCTGACACATATATAAAATTGCTCTGTTTTTCAGGATACAACTGTCTGGGCTGCTTTCTTCAGACAGGATTTTTGAGAGAAATGTCAGGGTCAGTTTAGATTTCACATCGCAGGAATGCACAGCGCTTCACATTCCTGGTCAGTGTGTGAAGGTTGAAGATCCCGGTCACACAGTCCTACAAAGTTGCTGTTGAACACAAAAACAAAACTTGACGTCACAAAAACTACAGAAAGGATGGAGCAACCAGGGCTGACTGTGGGATTTTGCAGTTTGTGGTGCTGGTCAGAAGGAGTGTGTGGGGCCAAATCCCGCCTGCATCACTGGCTGTGTCTTCCCAGAGGGGATGCCTTTTTCTAATTTACACAAAGGCAAGGAATGGGCTAGCCGGTACTGATTCCTCACTCTGGATTCTACCAAAGGATTAAAAAAAAAAAAAAATTTTTTTTCCCCTGATATTAAAGGTAAAAATCATCTTTGTGTAAAACCTTGAAAAATATGGAAAAGAATTTTAAAAAAGTTATTTATAATCCCATACCCCCAATGATTTTTTTTTTCTTGTAGAGGGGTAAGTCCTCTGGTGCATTTAAAGGACGATCTTATATACAAATTTCATGTGTACATTAGTCGTGAAAGACATCTCTGGTGTCTGTGAACAACCCTTAAGAGACAACTATCTTTCTAAGGGTTGCTCTGTACAAATTATTTTGTGTTTCTTCAAACTAGATTATTAGGGGAACCCACGGGATTTTCTTTTCCTTTTCCTCAGTGTCGAGGAAGAAGATGCTTTTTCCTCAGGTTTGGCCCAATTGAAACTGAGGACGAACTTAACTAAAACTTCACCGTTCTCTTTTTAAGAAAGGAAATTATTGTTCAAGGGTGCAAATGAAGCTTTAATGGCACAGCCAGAACCTTTTCAGCTAGTAGCCTTCCTGTGTTTGTCAAACTTAAATTTGTCTGGATGTTTGAGAGTTTCCTGTGTTACCTCTTACTGATGGGTGCAGTGGATAAAGATCTCACAGGCCGATTTTTGAGTGGCTGGGGTGTGGGTGCTAGCGGGAGAAGTGATTATCATAAGGCATGCTCTTTTTTTTTTTCCTTAAAAAAAAAAAAAAATCATTAAAGCCCTTTGTGTTTGCATGACTTGAAAGACAGAATGGCGACTTGTGCTTAACTTGAGAATTAAATTATAACTTAGTACCTTCTATGTAGGGACTCCTTTAAAAAAGAAAAATCATTGCCCATATTGGGTGGGTGGGGGGCCGTTTCTCATATCATGTGCTCTTTCTACTTCTGTCTGATGTCCCTTTAAACCTTTAAAGAAAGTGATTTGTGTGCACTTGGAAGAAAATGACTATTTGCTTTTTGTTTGTTTGTTTTTAGGGATTTTAACATGCAATTGAAGTTATTCAATTTCATTCACCCAGCATATCAACATTTAGAAACATCTATCTGGTGGGGCCGAGGAGAGGAGCAAAACCAAAAAAAAAAAAAAGCAGAAGGTACCTGGTGCCTGACCTACAACAGTGTACCCTGCCTAGCTGGGTACCTGGAATCTTATTCCAAGACATAAGTGATATCTTTGTTATACTCTCTGATCATAAAACAGGTTTTGAATTTCCTTAACTGAGGAGCATTTGAGAGGGGTGACAATAATGTTAGGGCATCTGACTTCACTAGCGGTTTTCGCTAAGAGCTAAAGCTGAACCAGAGGCCCTGGTAGTCTGCATGGGTGTATTGGAGCATCATTCCAGGTTGGTTGGGATCTTTTTGCCATTTTGGGATTTCAGAAGCCACCCCAAGGGCCTTGGCCAGGATGGGCCCCAGGTAAACTCCGCCACTTATTTCCACTGGACTTGCAGAAGAACTATTCAGAGTATTTGTAGATCCGTGGTTGACCCCTCCGGGATTATCTGGACCTCTAGTCCTAGCCTGTGGATGTTGTAAAAATACAGATAACACAACATTTGCCAATTCAACATTTTTCATGTGTACAATTCGGTGACACCAATCACATCAGTCATGCTCTGCAGGGAGCTAGTTGTTGTTGTTAGTAGCCCACCAGTTGATTCTGACCCATAGCAACCCTGTGTGTGCAGAGTAGAACTGCTGCATAAGGTTTTCAAGGCTATAACCTTTTGGAAACAGATTGCCAGGCCGGTCTTCCAAGGTGCCTCTGAGAGATAGAACTGCTAACCCTTCGGTTAGTTGTTGTTGTGTGCCATCAAGTCGGTTCCAACTCATAGTGACCCCATGTGTTAGAGTAGAACTGCCCCAAAGGGTGTTCTAGGCTGAATCTTTACAGGAGCAGATTGCCATGTCTGTCTCCTGTAGGTGGGTTCAAATCTCCAACCTTTCAGTTAGCACCGGAAGTTTAATCATTTGTGCCCCCCAGGGACTCCGAGGAAATTTATATAGTTTTTCGAAACTAGGCTGACTTACTTATCCATAAAATGATAACTTTGTATCTATTAATTATATGTCTTTCTAAAAAAAAAACCTTGAGGATTCCAAACCAAATGTCATATTCGTATCTTGAAAAGAGTGGTATTTATTACATTTTTTTTTCTCACCTTCTGCTGTTTTGGCAGGCTGTTTTGCTGTGATCGGTAACCTTTTCCTATCACATTCCATTTTCAAACATTAACCATTAGTCAACCCTGATGATCTCTCCCTGCAGCTGCCCGGAACACAGTTATGACAGCTTGGCCGCTCTAACAATGGTGGGAAGGGGGCTCCGAGGGCTACAAATGACCTGGGGTCAGGTCCTGGGTCACAAGAAGATGAAAGGTGAGGCTAGTGGTCAGCCCCTGGGTCCTGGGAAAGGTAGACCTCTACAAGGGGCAGTGAAAAGCCAGGATCAGGAATGTCCCCATACAGTCCTGACTGCGCTCAGGAAAGGCAGGACTTGAAGGCTCTCAGAAACCCCTTTGATTTGCTGCCCATTTCACATGATGTTTAGGAATAAGCAGAGTTCAATGACCAGAGTCTAGACAAACAAATCACTGCCCTGGTAAACCCTGTGATCTGATGACATGTTATGTCTTTGTAGCGCTTCGAGAAAGGAGCTGGCTTTGAAATTCTAACACAGCGCCTTTGTGAGCTAACAGCAAATACGAGAGGTTGAGACCGGGATTCAGACAAACAAGCCCGCTCGCGCCAAATTAGAAGGCATTTTCCACATCGTGGTTTGTGATTTTCCTGCTCTGTCTTCCTCCAGGCGGTAGGAAGCGGCAGTGAACTTTAGTGAAATGCGAGAGGTTTAAATATTAATATTCCTGAAGCCCTCAGGGTAGTCTCGCCACCTGCTTCCCCCGTAGCAGCTGTCCTAAACAGTTTTCACTAGAGAGACGCTGTTTTTCTCTTTAAGCAAAATGTTTCATCAAAGTTGGATTTTTAATTGAGCCAGGAAGCCTTCCAAGGCATTCCACCGTTCACTGGCTAACTTTGTCTGTCGTTTGGCAGTGAGGGAAAATCTCAGAACTCTCCATTCACTTGCTCAATGACAGCGCGCTATCAACCACGAGGGCACGTTGGCAAGTTGTGTGTTATCTGCAAGTGCAATCCCGTTTCTATTGGGATTAAAACAGGAAGGATGTGAATGGAGGGAGGGCTGTGCCCACTGAGTTCCCCTGTAAAATGATCACCAAGCAAAAATGGCAGCTTTTTTTTTTTTTTTGAACATGTGCTACTTATAAATACAGTCCAGGATGATAAACTGTGTATACAACCAAGAATGCTTAGAAAATGTGGGTTGGTAGTATTCTTTTGTGAATGTATCTGAGCTGTGTGCATTTGGGAAATAATTCATCTTCAGCATTTATCAAGTGTGGTTATTTTACCATTATTTAAATACATTTTTCTTGGCCGATGTCGAATTGTTTACTCAATGTTAATGGCTCCTCACAAACATTTACTGAATCTCTCTGTAAACTGTCCTCTAAATTAGACCAGAAGTTTCAAAACCCTGACTCACTCTCCTTTGGTATTCAGCCTTTTAAGGTAATCTCTCTGCTGGTATCTGTGCAATTAACTGAGAACATTTTAATAACAGGGAATAATAATTGCTGTTTGCTTATCACTGAGAGGAATTTCCCCCCGTGCACTTATTTTTAGGGAGACTAGATTGTTGTGTAGTGCAAGATGGCACCGATAAAGACTTTAATTACTGTGTGAGAGATTTCTGTGCACGGGGAACAAGAATTTGTAATGCTTTTACTTCTATTTTGTGGAGAATCAAGGATCTTAAAGTCCTACAGTTGCTGAAAATATGGGAACTGCTGGAGTAGAAGATGTTTATATAGATAGCCATAAATCTATAAAAAATGTTTATGTTTGCAACCACAAGTGCAGATATGAACAAATGATCAGGTGAAAAAAACCCAGAAGGCTACGCTTTTGTTACCTTTTCAGGGAACAGATTTTGTCATAGACATAAATTAATTTCTCAATAGATCATTCTGGGAAAAAGAAAGTATATTCATTGGCATTACCCTGATTTCTTAGAATGTTATTTCCATATTAAAAATTTTTACTGTGGTAAATACATAGGTAACAGGACATTTGCCATTTCAACCGTCTTCACCTAGACAGTTTAGTGACATCAGTTAGGTTCATCAGGTAGCACAACTGTCACCATTAACTGGTCCCGAATTTTCAATCACCCTTTAACAGTGTTCCTTAAGTGTTGTATCTTCCTTTCCCTCTCCATCCCACCATAGATTTTTTTAAGGAACAAAACATGGTCAGTTCTATATATTAATTTTAACTGCAACATAAAAGAATTATGCCTGATATTACTCTAACGGAAATGGGTTTTTATTACTCTAACAATTATCCCAGCTGTGAAAACTTTCCACATTTTGAATATCTTAATGCCAGTGCTAATTAGGTTTTAGGCACCAAGAAATGTACTAATAAAGTCCAATTAATGTGTATATCTACCACCCACGTGTCAGTTTGTCCCACTATGGTGGCTTGTATATTGCTGTGATGCTGGAGGCTATTCCACCGGTATTTCAAATACCAGCAGGGCCACCTGTGGTAGACAGGTTTCAGCAGAGCTTCCAGACTAAGACAGATTGGGACAAAAGGCCTGAAGATCTATGTATGAAAATTAGCCAATGAAAACCCTATGGATCACAATAGAGTTTTATCCAATATAATCCGGGAAGATGAACCACCCAGGTTGGAAGGCCTTTAAAATATAGTGTCCACAACAATGGACTCGAGCATACCATTGTTCATGAAGCTGGCTCACGAGCAGGCAACATTTTATTCTGTTTGTTGTAAACGGGGTCGCCATGAGTTGGAGCCCACTGGATGGCAACTAACAACAACAATAATGTGTATGTATAAATGTGGTAGTAGAACTGCAATTAATAGAATAGAAACATGGTAAAAACTTTTCTCAGTTACTGGAAAGATTCATCAGTTCAAATACTTGGCAATTTTAAGGGTTCTTTATTGTCCTTCCTGTGGGAAGTAAGTGTGACTCATGGGACAGCAGAGTGTCAAAGGTAAACGGGGATTTAGAGTTCACTAGTCCAATTTTTTTTTTTAAGTCCAATTGCCTTAATTCATTCATTTCTGCATTCACTTAATAAATGAGGGCCTACTTCGTTTTAGCCTCTTTGCTAGGTGCCGGGATTACATGAGGAACAAGACCAAACCAGGTGGGTTTCAACTGCCAACCTTTAGGTCAGCAGCCGATCAAAACCACTTGCCCCCAGGCTCCTAGATATATGTATGTAAACACACACACACACATTACAAAGTACATTACATTTGGAAGGCTAATTTCTATTTTGTAAATATTTGTTGTTATTGACCATTTACTTGCAATATGTATGTATACATGGGTAATGGCTTACAATGTTAAATCTTCTTACTATAGGTTGCAGTCAAAGAGTTCGGAAAAAGTGCTGAATTATCACGTTTATTTTGAAGTTTTAAAGATGATATAATTTGGGTAAACATGTGGAATAGAATTTTTTCAATGGTAGGAAGATTGAAAAGGTAACATGTATTCAGTGGTGGGACTATGGATTAAATTTCTGAGACACTTTCTAATACTATTATGGTAATTATTATTATATTCCAAAAGTTAAAAAAAAAATGACAACGCAGGTTTTTTTCCTGAACTTACTTTTGTGAAGGCTAAAAATTTTGCTGGCTTGGTTAATATTTAATGGGCTGGACCCACAAGCGGTTGAACCTTATCTTGAGCCCCTGCTCTCCTTGGTAGCTGAAGACTTAATTTTGCCAATTGGAGGGGAATTCAGTCCAGTCAGTGCTGACCCGGTCATGTCCTGCACAGATTCAGTCATTTGCAAGGTTCTGCCCCCTCCCTTTCTTCCAGCAGTGTCATCTAAGTTCAAGAGCGGGGAGGGACAGGTAGTACTTGTACAAGGTGTTAGGGGAGCCCTCTGGTCCTCTGTCCCTGGCTGCCACTCTGTGAGATGTCTTTGGTCCTTTGGTCATTGGCCTTAATCCCTTCTGGGTTCTGTGGCTATGTCCACATGGCCTCTCCCCATCAGCTCCCACTCTCTGTGTTCCTTTCTCTGCCCTTCTGGACCCTGGGCTGTGGGGATGGTCCTCTCCACAGACACCTGACTCCCTCCTTCTGCTTTTCTCCTCTGGGGCCTTGGTGGCTGAGTGGCCACTCAGAGACTTGCTGCATTGGGATTTCAGGCACAGGCTCCTTTGCTCTGGGTTTCCCTCACCGAACTTAACTTGTGTGTGTGTGTGTGTGTGTGCGTGTGTGTGTGTGTAGGCCAGCAGCTAACATGATTGCTCTTCTCTCTCATTGCTCCACACTCTCACACAGAAAGATTTTTAGTCTCCTCTCTCCTCCCTGGAGAAGACATCCAGACCATTGTTGTTGTTGTTAGGTGCCATCAAGTCACTTTTCAACTCATAGCAACCCCACGTGACAGAGCAGAACTGCTGCATAGGGTTCTCTAGGCTGTAATCTTTATGGGAACAGATCACCAGGTCCTTCTCCTGTGGAACCATGGGGGGTTCGAACCACCAACCTTTCGGTTACCAGCTGAGCGCCTAACTGCTACGCTACCAGGATAAAGCTTTAAGTGTAGATTCCTTCAAAGCCAAGCTTTTGGACCGCAGAAAACCGTTTATTTATTGAAAAGCATGGCTTTTGCAAATCCGAAGGGTCTTGGCTTTGAAGACATCGTCTTTCCTGTGAGTTTTAGTTGCTTTATTTATTACTGGATTTTGCTCTCCTCCAAGGCCATAAAGCTGATCCTCAAAATGCAGTTTTTTTAAAAAAAAATAATTTTTATTGAGCTTTAAGTGAATGTTTACAAATCAAGTCAGTCTGTCACATATAAGCTTATATACACCTTACTCCATACTCCCACTTACTCTCCCGCTAGTGAGTCAGCCCTTCCAGTCTCTCCTTTAGTGAGAATTTTGCCAGTTTCTAACCCTCTCTACCCTCCCATCTCCCCTCCAGACAGGAGATGCCAACACAGTCTCAAGTGTCCACCTGATAGAAGTAGCTCACTCTTCATCAGCATTTCTCTCCTACCCATTGTCCAGTCCCTACCATGTCTGATGAGTTGTCTTTGGGAATGGTTCCTGTCCTGGGCCAACAGAGGTTTGGGGACCATGACCGCCGAGATTCCTCTAGTCTCAGTCAGACCATTAAGTCTGGTCTTTTTATGAGAATTTGGGGTCTGCATCCCACTGATCTCCTGCTCCCTCGGGGGTTCTCTGTTGTGCTCCCTGTCAGGCAGTCATCGGTTGTGGCCGGGCACCATCTAGTTCTTCTGGTCTCAGGATGATGTAAGTCTCTAGTTCATGTGGCCCTTTCTGTCTCTTGGGCTCATACTTATCGTGTGACCTTGGTGTTCTTCATTCTCCTTTGATCCAGGTGGGTTGAGACCAATTGATGCATCTTAGATGGCTGCTTGTTAACATTTAAGACCCCAGATGCCACATTTCAAAGTGGGATGCAGAATGTTTTCATAATAGTATTATTTTGCCAGTTGACTTAGAAGTCCCCTTAAGCCATAGTCCCCAAACCCCTGCCCTTGCTCTGCTGACCTTTGAAGTATTCAGTTTATCCCGGAAACTTCTTTGCTTTTGGTCCAGTCCAGTTGAGCTGACCTTCCGTGTATTGAGTATTGTCCTTCCCTTCACCTAAATTAGTTCTTATCTTCTAACTAATCAGTAAATAACCCTCTACCACCCTCCCTCCCTCCCCCCCTCGTAACCACAAAAGTATATGTTCTTCTCAGTTTATACTATTTCTCAAGATCTTATAATAGTGGTCTTATACAATATTTGTCCTTTTGCCTCTGACTAATCTCACTCAGCATAATGCCTTCCAGGTTCCTCCATGTAATGAAATGTTTCCCAGATTCCTCACTGTTCTTTATCGATGTGTAGTATTCCATTGTGTGAATATACCACAATTTATTTAACCATTCATCCGTTGATGGACACCTTGGTTGCTTCCATCTTTTTGCTATTCCATCTTATTGCTTGGTTGCGGCCATCTAAGATGCATCAATTCGTCTCGACCCACCTGGATCAAAGGAGAATGAAGAACACCAAGGTCACACGATAAACATGGGTGTGCATATATCTGTTCGTGTGAAGGCTCTTATTTCTCTAGGGTATATTCCGAGGAGTGGGATTTCTGGGTTGTGTGGTAGTTCTATTTCTAACTTTTAAGAAAACGCCAGATAGATTTCTAAAGTGGTTGTACCATTTTACATTCCCACCAGCAGTGTATAAGAGTTCCAACCTCTCCACAGCCTCTCCAACATTTATTATTATTTTTTTTTTGGATTAATGCCAGCCTTGTTGGAGTGAGATGGAATCTCATCACAGTTTTAATTTGCATTTCTCTAATGGCTAATGATCGAGAGCATTTTCTCATGTATCTGTTAGCTGCCTGAATATCTTCTTTAATGAAGTGCATGTTCATATCCTTTGCCCACTTCTTAATTGGGTTGTTTGTCTTATTGTGGTTGAGTTTTAACAGAATCATGTAGATTTTAGAGATCAGGCGCTGGTCTGAGATGTCATAGCTGAAAATTCTTTCCCAATCTGTAGGTGGTCTTTTTACTCTTTTGGTGAAGTCTTTAGATGAGCATAGGTGTTTGATTTTTAGGAGCTCCCAGTTATCGGGTTTTTCTTCGTCATTTTTGGTAATATTTTGTATTCTGTTTCTGCCTTGTATTAGGGCTTCTAACGTTGTCCCTATTTTTTCTTCCATGATCTTTATCGTTTTAGTCTTTATGTTTAGGTCTTTGATCCACTTGGAGTTAGTTTTTGTGCATGGTGTGAGGTATGGGTCCTGTTTCATTTTTTGGCAAATGGTTGTCCAGTTATGCCAGCACCATTTGTTAAAAAGACTATCTTTTCCCCAATTAACTGACACTGGGCCTTTGTCAAATATCAGCTGCTCATATGTGGATGGATTTATATCTGGGTTCTCAATTCTGTTCCATTGGTCTATGTGCCTGTTGTTGTACCAGTACCAGGCTGTTTTGACTACTATGGCTGTATAATAGGTTCTAAAACCAGGTAGAGTGAGGCCTCCCACTTTGTTCTTCTTTTTCAGTAATGCTTTACTTATCTGAGGCTTCTTTCCCTTCCATATGAAGTTGGTGATTTGTTTCTCCATCACATTAAAAAATGTTATTGGAATTTGGATCGGAAGTGCATTGTATGTATAGATGGCTTTTGGTAGAATAGACATTTTTACTATGTTAAGTCTTCTTATCCGTGAGCAAGGTATGTTTTTCCACTTAAGTAGGTCCTTTTTAGTTTCTTGCAGTAGTACTTTGTAGTTTTCTTTGTATAGGTCTTTTACATCTTCGGTAAGATTTATTCCTAAGTATTTTGTCTTCTTGGGGGCTACTGTGAATGGTATTGATATGGTTATTTCCTCTTCGATGTTGTTTTTGTTTCTGTAGAGGAATCCAAGTGATTTTTGTATGTTTGTCTTATAACCTGAGACTCTGCTGAACTCTTCTATTAGTTTCAGTAGTTTTCTGGAGGATTCCTTAGGGTTTTCTGTGTATAAGATCATGTCATCTCAAAATGCAGTTTTAATAGAAGAAAAATGGGGGCGGGTATAGGGAGGGGAAAGTGAATTGGGCGATTAGAAGAACTTACTAAGAACAAATCCCAGGTCGGTGCAAATGGTTAACATGCCTGGCTGCTAACTGAAAGGTTGTTTGGGTCCACTCAAAGGTGCCTCAGAAGAAAGGCCTGGTGATCTATTTCCAAAAAAAAATCAACCATCGAAAACCCTATGGAGCACAGATCTACTGTGACACACAGGGGGGGTCACCTTGAGTCAAAGTGACTCCATGGTGACAAGTTTACTGGTACTAAGAACAAAAGCCCATCAGTAAATGTTTCAAAATATTACCCCTAGGGTTGGAGATACCTAATAGAATCTCGGGTTTTCCTTATTCAGGGCATGACATACTTTTCAAAACCACTGTGATATGCTTGTTTCTTTTGTTTACAACCTTCTTAGCAAGCTCTTTATTGAGGCTAGTTCTATATCTGAGCAAAATTTATGACCTAATTTGCCCTGAAAACTATTTCTGTTTCTGCTTTCTATGCCTCCACAGTGGGTTTTAAAGCTGCCAAGTGTGAAATCTCATTCCAAAACCTCTTTCTTGAAAGTGATGCCCAACATCGAGGAGTGGATGACTTAAGTCACTCTTCAAAAGTCATGACATGAAATGTATATTAAGAAATGAGTAATGGGCTGGAAGTCATGAAGGAAAGGGCTTGGTGCCAGGATCTATCTGTAAAAATGAGATTTTGTTGATTTCTAATGATATTACCATTATCAGATTACCTCTAGGAGTCAAATAACCTGTTATAAGCCATCATATTTCAGACCACTGGATGCTTCACTCAAAATTCTAGGAACACCATTGTAAAGAAAAACTGAGTAGCAACCCAGTCTGGACCATGCCTGGCACATAGGAGGTGTTCGAAAGTATTGACTGACCATCTGTCTGGCAGTTTCTCATGAGCCAGTAAGCACAGCCTGCGAGAGGAAGCAGAGCTGCCAAAGCTGTGAGGTTCCAGTGAGGATTATCCAAACCCAACCTTTTCAGAGAAGAAATCAGAGGCACGTCCTCAGTATGTGAGGATGGAGATGGGTTTTTAGTTCTTGTTCTGTGAGACTGGGGGTTAGCCAAACCCCTGGCACCGAGAGAATTTTTATGTTGATCCTTGGAGAGAACCACCAGTCAACTGTTAGTTTGTTGTACTGTGGTGGCTTGTGTGTTGCTATGACACTGGAGGCTATGCCTGTGATTTCAAATAACAACAGGTCACCCATGGTGGACAGGTTTCAGTGGAGCTTCCAGACTAAGACAGACTAGGAAGAAAGGTCTGGCAATCAACTTCTAAAAATTAGCCAATGAAGACCTTGTGGATCACAATAGAACATTGTCCTACTCGCTTGCTTTGGACATGTCATTGGGAGGGATTAATCACTGGAGAAGGACATTGCGTTTGGTGAAGCGGAGGGCCAGCAAGGGCAAGGGAGATCCTTGGTGAGATAGATTGACACAATAGCCACAACAATGCACTCAGACATGCTGGTGTTTGTGAGGATGATGCGGGACTAGGCAATGTTTTGTTCTGTTGTACATAAGGTTGCCATGAGTCGGAATAGACTAGATGGAAGCTATATCTATTGGAGGGAAAGCCTTCCTTAACTCATCATGTGAGACAAACTTTTTCTGGAGTCTCAAAGAATATTACAGGACCCTTTATCATTCAGATCAAGCATGGAGGCAGAAAGACAAAGTGTAACATGAGGTAAGGCCCAGGCATCCCATGGTTCCTGCCTCTTTCACTGAGAAACAGTGTGGTGGTGTGAAGAGTAGTCTGAGTTCATATCTCACTTCTGCCATTTTCTAGCTGATGACCCTGGAGAAATAACTTACCTTCCTTGATCTTTAGCACCCATAGTCTATGAAATTGTAGCATTATTATAAAGATAAGAAAAGATTAATATATGTAAACCAAAAACCAAACCAAATCCATTGCTGTCAAGTTGATTCTGACTCATAGCGACCCTGTAGGACAGAATAGACCTGCCCTATAAGGTTTCTAAGGAGCAGCTGGTGGATTCAAACTGCGACCTTTTGGTTAGCAGCTGTAGCTCTTAACCACTGTGCCACCGGGGCTCCAATATATGTAATATACCCCATAATAGACACTATTATTAGTTTACAAGACCTAACTAATATTTCTCAAATTTTTAAAGATAATTTTTATTGTGCTTTAAGTGAAAGTTTACAAGTCAAGTCATTCTCTCACACAAAAACCCAGATACACCTTGCTACACACTCCCAATTACTCTCCCCCTAATGAGACAGCCTACTCTCTCCCTCCACTCTCTCTTTTTGTGTCCTTTTCGCCAGCTTCTAACCCTCTCCACCCTCTCATCTCCCCTCCAGACAGGAGATGCCAACATAGTCTCAAGTGTCCACCTGATCCAAGAAGCTCACTCCTCACCAGCATCCCTCTCCAACCCATTGTGCAGTCCAATCCATGTCTGAAGAGTTGGCTTCGGGAATGGTTCCTGTCCTAGGCCAACAGGAGGTCTGGGGGCCATGACCACCGGGGTCCTTCCAGTCTCAGTCAGACCATTAAGTCTGGTCTTATGAGAATTTGGGGTCTGCATCCCACTGGTCTCCTGCTCCCTCAGGGGTTCTCTGTTGTGTTCCCTGTCAGGCAGTCATCGGTTGTAGCTGGGCACCATTTAGTTCTTCTGGTCTCAGGATGATGTAGTCGCTGGTTCACGTGGCCCTTTCTGTCCCTTGGGCTCATAATCACCTTGTGTCCTTGGTGTTCTTCATTCTCCTTTGATCCAGGTGGGTTGAGACCAACTGATGCATCTTAGATGGCTGCTTGCTAGCGTTTAAGACCTCAGACACCACTCTTCAAAGTGGGATGCAGAATGTTTTCTTAATAGATTTTATTATGCCAATTGACTTAGATGTCCCCTGAAATCATGGTCCCCAGACGCCTGCCCTTGCTACACTGGCCTTCGAAGCATTCAGTTTATTCAGGAAACTTCTTTGCTTTTGGTTTAGTCCAATTGTGCTGACCTCCCCTGTACTGTGTGCTGTCTTTCCGTTCACCTGAAGTAGTTCTTATCTACTATCTATTTAGTGAATACCCCTCTCCCACCCTCCCTCCCTCCCCCCTCTCATAACCACAAAAGAATGTTTTCTTCTCAGTTTAAACTATTTCTCAAGTTCTTATAATAGTGGTCTTATACAATATTTGTCCTTTTGCAACTGATTAATTTCACCCAGCATAATGTCTTCCAGGTTCCTCCATGTTATGAAATGTTTCACAGATTCCTCACTGTTCTTTATCGATGTGTAGTATTCCATTGTGTGAATATACCATAATTTATTTATCCATTTCCGTTGATGGGCACCTTGGTTGCTTCCATCTTTTTACTATTGTAAACAGAGCTGCAATAAACATGGGTGTGCATATATCTGTTCATGTAAAGGCTCTTATTTCTCTAGGATATATTCTAAGGAGTGGGATTGCTGGATCGTATGGTAGTTCTATTTCTAAATTTTTAAGGAAGCGCCAAATCGATTTCCAAAGTGGTTGTACCATTTGACATTCCCACCATCAGTGTAGAAGTGTTCCAATCTCTCCACAGCCTCTCCAACATTTATTATTTTGTGCATTTTGGATTAATGCCAGCCTTGTTGGAGTGATCTCAATTTTTATTAACCTACACTTCACAAGTTGAAAGTATTTGGTTAAATAATTTGTATTTTAGATAATAATTTAAGTTTTTTTGTTTTCCAAATGTATAAGATTTATGATCATATTGAATATGTTCTTTCAAAAAACGTACTCTTCCTCTCCTTGGGAACATTTGTGAGTTACCCTCTCCCATTGAGAATTTCCAAATTAGACTTAACAATTTGAGTGTTGTGCTCATCTGGGCTTGGAGCGTAGACTGCAGAACATTATAACATAATCAGTGTGAACATCATTACCATTCATCTTTAAAAGCATTTATAAGGCAGCTGCATGCTTGGGGCACAGGTCTGGATGGATCTCCAGGCCTTGATTTCTGGCATCTTGCAAGCCAAGATGTCTCTGTGATAATCAGGCATGAATGCTTAAAAAATGAAATACTGGAGAGATCAGGTCAGAGTTATGGCATTTTCATCACACAAGTGAAGGTAAGGGAGACTTGAGATCATATGGTGCAAAGTGAGTGATGCAGAGGAAGGAGAACTGGGTGTGGAGATGGTTAGAGATCAGTTAGTTTGGAAAATCTCAAAGGTAGATGCTGGATTTTGGAAGCTGCTCCAGAGAAGGGAAGGGCACAGCCAGTTAGGGATAAATCCAGAAACTGGGGTTGAAAGATCAGATAAACCATGAGATTTCAAAGATCAGAGGAACCATGCAGCTCTTCTGATCCTCCCAATGAATAAAATGTTCTGCACCCATTGTGTCCCTGGCCCTGGGTAACCAAGAGAAATAAGGCAATTCTTGCCCTCTAGGAGCTCTGGTGGTGCAGTGGTTAAGAGCTCAGTTGGTAACCAAAAGTTCAAATCCACCATCTGCTCCTTGGAAAAGCTATGGGGGCAGTTCTCCTCTGTCCTATAGGGTTGCTATAAGTCGGAATCGACTTGACGGCAAGTTTGGTTTTTGTCTGGAGGAGCTACCAATCAGTGTCTCATGTGTCAGGCTAAGTGCAGGTGTGCAGAGTGTGGTGCAGAGTGTGGTGAGTACTCAGGAGGAAGTGAAAAGTTTGATGGAGAAGGGGACAGGCACTTGGGGCAAAGTGACCTTCTATGAAGAGGAAAGTGGCATCTACAGATGAGGAAACTGAGGCCCAGAGAGGCAAAATGAATTACCCAAGAACACACAGCAGAGGAGTAACAGAGCTGAGGTGACAACACAAGCTGTCTGCCCCTAGGCTATTATTCCTTCCAGGTCATGTTGCTAGCCTCTATTTGTCTGCCTGAAGAAGGTAAGGAGGAATTGTGTGGGGAGCAGGGAGCTGGGAAACAGAAGGTGAGCTTGTCTGGGGTTTCTTGATGAAAAATCTTGAGGCTAGAGCTTGCTTTTTATGCAAAAGACCTGCATCCTGGGGATCCCTAAGATGAAGCTGAGAATGAAGCCTGAACAGGGAAGAGTTGAGAGATGAAATGTTGATGCTATCATTTGACTTTTGGATCTAGCTGTGACTGAAGCCAGTTCTACTCATGGACCTTTGCCTCATCTAGTTTGAGTTGTCACATGCAAGAATCTTAACTGGTGCAACTAAGCAGATATGGCTGCTCTGGCAGTGGCTCTCCCAGGCCTTTGCATGGGCTTACTGAAAAGGCATGGTGGCAGTCAGCAGCATCCCTTTAAAGACTGTAGATGTAGAGTTGGCAAGATGCTGGGGAGGACATGGAAATGAGAGGATGTGATGAATAACTGGGTGGGTAGACCGAAGGATGAGTCTCTTATCACCATAAGGCACGCTTTTAGACAGATGCTGATGAGGTGATGGTGCCCACTTGATGGAAAATGTTGCTGAAGGTTGTCAGCTCCCAGAGTTCTGGGGGGACTGGAGAAACTCCATAATCTTCTGACTAAGCTTTCTCTCCTCAACCATGTTTAACTTGAGTGGCTCTATCTGGAGCCACAGAATGATGAAAACCTTGGAATGCTCAGTGTAGTGGGGACAGCAGCAATTATCTGGATGTGGGTTTTGAAGACTTTCTGGCTACCAAGGGTAGCCTTAAAGCAGTCTTCTGCCAAAATGCACTTCAGGGCAACTTGAAAAAAGCATGTCACCCGAGCAGTGGAAAATTCTTACCATGTGGTTTTAGTGTTTGATGTTCAAATTGTATGATAGCTAAAAATTCAGAGAAGGAATTAGCTGGGAGTCAGGCTGCCCATAAATGCTATTCATGCAATTAGATGATGAAAAGAGAATTCTAAAAGCTTTCAACTCTATTTCCTTCATTTAGGATATTCTTATTTAATTAGCCATGACCCTAAGGGAGCAGCCTGAGACACTGTTGGAAATGAGGGGAACCAAAGAAAACGAGAAAATCTGAAATGGATTGTAGTTAACCTAATGTATGTATGCAGGGATTCTAGTCAAAAAGATTCACTGCCTGTTGGGTCCCATCACATTGCCTTGGGCCACTAATTTTATCTGATTTGCTAGTTTCGGAATGGGAAATTCAGTGTTTTATCAGAAGAACATATGTTTAGAGTGGCCAGAATGTGGCCGAGTGGAAGTTGAGTGCCCAGCTGACAGGTGGAAAGAAGAACCAACACGTCCCCCTGGAGCCACAGGTTTGATATGAAATAGCTGGAAGAGCCAAACTGAAGAACACTATTTAGAAAGTATCCTTACTGGATGTCGTGGGAGGAAATGATTTGCTTTGCTGATTTTTTTCTGGAAGAACCAAGATGCTTTATTCATTTACTGAAGCAGATGCTTTCAATTAATTATAGTAGTATTATGGTTTCACTTCCTGAGTAACCCAAGAGCAGAGTGTGAGTAAGCAGAACAGCATGGCATTTCTGAGAAAAGCATTATTCATGGTGTTGGAGAGGTGAGCTGCTGGGCAAGTAACACCTAGAACCACACTCTTGAGGCTATAATCTTGATCAATTGGGGAAAGAAGTCACCAAGTCTCTAAGTCAGGGGACTTCTCTTGTATAGCCTGAGAGAAACTTAATTCCCAGCTTTACCAGTATGTTAAGTACACGGGAGGGAAGAGTCAGTAATTCCAGCACCACTGAGTTTTTTCTTGGGATCTGAGTGGGAAACTTCATTATATTGTCTAGCTATTTTTTTCTTTTTTTTTTTTAAGCTTTAGGTGAAAAATTTATAGCTCATGTTATTTTCTCATTCAAAAATTTACACACACGTTGTATTGTCTAGCTCTTGAGCAATAGACTCCTGAGTAACAGTTAACTTGGCGCCATTCTCCTTTTCTATTATATTGAGCTCTGTGAAAGTGAAGACATTCAACTTTTTTGTTTTTAACTGCAGAAATGACAATTTTTTTATGGTTCATCCCACTAGTTCAGCAAAACTCAGTAATGGTGTGAGATACATGGGTGCTTTATTCTCTGTGAGACAATACCAATAAAACCAGTTGCCTTTGAATGCATCCTGACTCATGGCAACCTTGTGGGTGTCAGAATAGAACAGTGCTCCATAAGTTTATCAACAGCTGATTTTGGGGAAGTAGAGTACCAGGTCTTTCTTCCAAGGCACCTCTGGGTGGACTCATATTGCCAATCTTGTTAATCATTTGCACCATTCAGGGATTCCTGGAGAGTACACATTGCCTGTTGATTTAATTTCCTGTTGAGCTCTCTCAAGTACGCCTGTAGAGCGGTTGTATGCTGCTCTCAATTTCACATGCTCTGGGCACCTGCTCTGCCCACTCATGTACCGTTGTCAGCCTTCACGGACTGCAGTGCCTCTGGCCAGCCTCATTTGATTTTTTGCTTCTCTGTTAGGGTTGTCAACCTCAGGCTCATAGATTGTTGATTTATAACATGTCTATTCTTATTGACATGGATCTGTCTGGTCATTAGTCTCCTGTTTTTGAAGAGATTACTCGTGGTTGTCTTTATTCTCTTTTGCTGAGGTGGATGGTGGGGGGTAGGATTTCTTTTACAATAAAACTTTTGCTCATATTTTTTCTTGGTACCGTCAAAATGTTACATTTAAAAAACTGACATGGCTGAATTTTTTGCTTTCCAACAAGTTTTTTCTGGCATTCCTGACACGTATCTTGAATATCCTATCACAACAACTTACATTATTAACCACTGACCTTTAAGCCCATTAACATTGCTTCCACGTCTGTGTCCCTTAAGACTAGGATAAACTTTAGGTAGAGTTTTTTTTTTTTTCTCATTTAAAAAATTGTATATTTATATTAAACTTAGCGTAAGCAAAGCTTAAACTTTGCATAAACAAAGCAGGGCTGGCATTACCAATAAATGTATACAATTATCTAATCATATTGGGGAAAAGTAGATGCATACCTTTTACCACATATGAAAATAAAGCCCAAATGGATTGAAGCTAAATATGAAAACCATAACTTAGGGACTTTTAGGGAAAACAGAAAAAACAAAACTTTTAGGAGACTAAAAATCTAAGGCATTGGAATTAGAAAGGATTTCTTAAATAAGATACATAAGGAACATCTAAAGGAAAATATACATTTAACTACATTAAAATTCATAAACTTCTGTACGGTAAAGCCCCATGAACACAGTCAAAAAATATCTCAGACTGGAAATTTTTTTCTGTTTCTAAAATTCAACACAAAATAGGTCTCTAGACTATACAAAAGTGACTTCACACCAATAATTTAAAAAATAGGCAAAGGTATGAAGAGACAGTTCAGAGGAGAGGAGAGACAAATGGCCAACAACAATGGAAAAGATACTCAGCCTCAGGAAAGACCAGGGGAATGCAAATTAAAACAGCAGTGAGACACCTTTTCACATCCATCAGATGGGCAAACATCAAAAGACCTGCTGGTCACAACTATTCACAAGGATCTGGGGAAATAGAAACTCACTGTTGGTGGAGAGTAGATTTGTCCCATCACTTTGTAGGGCAAATTGGTAATACCAAGTAAAGACATGCACTTCCTCTATGACTTAATTATTTCACTTCTAAATATTTAAGACTCTCTTGCAAATGCCCATGGAGCACTATTTGTAATAGCAAAAAAAAAAAAAAAAAGGAAATAACCTAACTTTTTATTGACTAGAGTGCAGCTTGGCAAATTATAGTCCTAGGTCAAATCTAGCCCATCACCTGTTTTTGCGCAACCTGTGAATAGCTTTTACATTTTTAAATGCTTTATGAAAAAAAATCAAGAGAAGAATAATATTTATATTCATGTCAAAATTAAATTTTAGTGTCTATAAATAAAGTTTTATTGAAACACAGTCATGCTCATTGTTCAAGTATTATATTGTGGGTCCTTATAGGTGATTCTGTGGCACCCTGGTGGTGCAGTGGTTAAGAGCTCAGCTGCTAACCAAAAGGTAGGCAGTTGGAACTCACTAGTTGCTCCTTGGAAACCCTATGGGGCAGCTCTACTCTCTCCTATAGGGTCACTATTAGTTGGAAACAATTCGAGGGCAACGGGTTTGACTTTGGTTTTGGTATAGGTGATTCTGATGCATCCTAAGTTTGAGAACCAGTGGAATAGAGGAATGGGCAGGTTGTGGTATATTTATACAATGGAACACTATACAGTAGTTAAAAGAAATGAATTAGATCTACATATATTATGTTGTTGTTTGATGTGGAGTTGATTCCGACTCATAGCAACCTGTATGACACAGTAGAACTGCCCCATAGGGTTTCCTAGGCTATAATCTTTACAGGAGCAGATGGCCAGGTCTTTCTCCCACGGAGCCATTGGTAGGTTCCAAGCGCTGACCTACTGGTTAGCAGCTGAAAGCTTAGCTATTGCACCACCAGGGTTCCTCTACGTATATTAACATGATTAATTCTTCAAGTGAAAAAAAAAACTGTAAAAGGATACGTAGAGTATGATGCCTTTGTGTACATTTAAAAACAGTACATGTGGTTATAAAAACAAACCAAACCATTGCTGCCGTGGAGTTGATTCCAACTCATAGTGACCCTATAGGACAGAGTAGAACTGCCCAGAGGGTTTCCAAGGCTGTAATCTTTAAGGGAGCAAACTGCCACATCCCTCTCCTGTGGAGCAGCTGGTGGGCTCCAAACACTGACCTCTGCGCCACCAGGGCTCCTACATATGGTTATAGATATGTATATATATAAAAAAAAGATACATGTATAGTAAGTAGCAAAAGTTCTGAAGCATGCATATGAATGATCATACTAGTAAAAGAATAGTGATTACCTCTGAAGATGGGGGCGGGGGGGTGGAAGTAGAGGAAGAGCTGGATTTTAGATATATTTATAATGTTTTATTCCTTAAAAACGAAACCTGAATTAATATTATAAAATGTTAATATCCATTAAATATAATTAGTGGCTATGAGAGTATGGCTTTTTAATATGCTTGAAAATTCATAATTAAAAATAAAAAATTAAAGGCATACTTTCTCATTAAAAACTAGGAATATAAAAAAGAATAATATTTATTATTAAATATTTAAACATTAAAAGTGATCTACAATCCCACTACTTGAAGATAATCACTAATAGTGTTCTGGTATTTTTCCTTGTCCTCCTTTTTTTTTTTTTTGCATTGAACAATCCTTGTAATTACATGATATTTGCCGTTCTGTATCCTTTTTCTTTAATATTGCCTCTTACGAATTTTCATGTAGTTATGATAATTTTCTATAATAACCACAATTATTTCATATTTGTGTAGCACTTTTTCTGATTTTAAACATCATGCGTATTTGCTATAGAAATTTAGAAAATAAAGAAAATTTAAAATGATCTACCATCCCAGCACTTTATTGCAATAATGCTTTATGTACAGGCCTCCAGTCTTTATTGTTGTTTTGCACCTTGATTTTTTAAATAAATTGAACACTGTATCATGAAAATTTCCCATGATATTAGTCTTCTGAAACATGATTTTAAAAGATTGCATATTATTCTATCATATATGGATTAAAAATTTCCATGCTCATTTAACCCATCTTTCTCCTTCACTCTTCACGCTCACTCTGTCCACAATTGTCAGCATGAGCTAGAAAACTCTGAACAATCTGTTGCGAAGGTCTTTTGCCACAGATTTGACTAATGTAGTACCTTGGCTGTAGGAAGAAGAATGCGGTGTCGGAATTGGAGGAAGACTCTTTAACGACCTATGATATGCAGATGACACTACCTTGATTGCCGAAAATGAAGACGACTTAAAGCACTTACTGGGGAAGGTACAAAACTACAGCCTTCAGTATAGATTCCACCTGAAGATGAAGAAAATAAAAATCCTCACAACTGAGCCCATGAACACCACTATGGTAAGTGGTGAAGAAACTGCAGTTGTCAAGGGTTTAATTCTACTTGGATCAATCGTCAACACCCATGGAACCAGCAGCCAAGAAACCAAACAATGTATTTATTGCATAGGGCAAATCTGCACAACATGGTGAATGTAATTAATATCACTGAATTGTAAACTTAAAATTTGTTAAAACGGCAAATTTTATGTTGTATGTATTTTACCACAATTAAAAAAAAAACAAAAAAACTGTCCCGAGTTGAGAACCATTGTCATAGACTTTAGTGGAAGGAAAAGTAATGTATCGTCATAGCACTCAAAAGCTAATTACAGGGTGACTCTTCATAAAGAGATTAGAAGGCTTCACTCCCAAGGTCTTAGAGAAGTTCAATCAAGATGGCCTTGCGCCAAAAGAAATAGCACTTAGCTTGGAATCTAAAGACCTGGGCTCAAATCCTGGTTCTGTCAATTTCTAGTTTTGTAACCTGAGGCAAGTGATTTAGTGTCTCCCAACCTTGTAAAATAGCAACATATCTACCTCACAGGGTTACTGTGAGGATTAAACAAGATAACGTAATAAAATGCCTGCCACATTTCATGACACATTGTAGATACCATAAATGGAGACTTTCTTCCAAGTACAGTTAATCTAAATTAAAGTAGATTTTTTGGTGAACTTGGAAGGAAAACAAAACAAAACAAAACAAAAAAAGGCACTAACTGTGGCTTAAACTTTTGGAGTGAATTTCTGGTCTTAGGGTTTCCAACTCATTTAACATGATGAAACTGGATGGCAACAAAAGTGTAAGAATCCATGGTCAGCTTATTTTCTCATTTTGTATAAAATCATTAAAGGAATTGAATTGAAAGGACTTGAACTAACAAATTTAAGTTTACACATCCAAAAAATTCCTTAATCTACCGACTTATATTTGTAAAGAAAGGGAGTAGTTTCCACTGTAGCCAGTGATCACAAACGATAATGTGAAATGTGGATAAATTCATGGGATAGTATCAACACTGATTTTATTTCCTGTTTTGGGTTTGATGAATTCCTGCTTTTCACTGCATTAAAGTCAATTTTTGTGTGTATTATAATGATTTCCTGTGTTTGCTGACGAGATACGGAACAGTGCAGCCTTTTTCCATGATGAGAAAAAATATTTCCCAGCTGCATTGCGTTTCTGGAAATGGGATCAAGCATAACCACTGGCACCAAGGATTTAGTAGTCTGGACGCTAGTGGAAAGGAGGGAGGGGCTTGTGCTGCTCTCAGATCGCTTTTGCCACAGGGCGGATATTATAATGTGGTATTTCTGTGCTTTGAATAGTTGTGCTTGCAGGGAAAGCCAGCCTTGCCGGTGCTCAGTGTCAAACCGCAACCTGGAATTATGGTGCCCACCAGGGCCTTTATCTTGAATGGGTGGGGACAGCTCTTTCCCATGTATAGCCAACGTTTGATTAGCTGCTTGTGTGGATAACCCACTTTATTGATTATTCACAGCAATTTTTAAGCCAAGCCTGGATCTTTTTCTCCCAACCGTCTTGCCACCCACTGTGATTCTCTAAACTGTCTTTTCCACTCAGTTGGTGCGTGCTGAGGAAATTAGTTTTATTAAATGCCTATTTTGTGCCAAACTTCTCATTAGATCGAATATTTATACAATTTTGCAACATAAGTGGTATCTTATTTTCCAGAGGTGGGAACAAAGACTCAGAGAGTTTAAGACACTTGCCTAAGTCACACAACTAGTAAAATGTCATCCAATATTTTTTAAAAAAGAAGGCAAGAGGATGCATTTCAAAGCTGCATATAATGACCTCTAGGTTAGCCACTAGTTTTGATGACTTGAGTCGTAGAAACTTCTCTGTGAGTGAGAGGAATCAGAAATGATTTTTGGTAATTTAGCATGGCAAATTTTAAACCAAGCTCCTCTTATTTTATTTTGTTTTGAATATGAATACCTTTTTATTATTTAATACCTTAGTGAAAGTATTTTTAAAAAATTTTTATTGTGCTTTAAGTGAAAGTTTACAAATCAAGTCAGTCTCTCATACAAAAATTCATATACACCTTGCTATATATTCCTAGTTGCTCTCCCCCTAATGAGGCAGCACACTCCTCCCCTCCACTCTCTCTTTTTGTGTCCATTAGGCCAGCTTCTGACCACCTCTGCCCTCTCATCTCCCATCCAGACAGGAGATGCCCACATAGTCTCGTCTGTCTACTTGATCCAAGAAGCTCACTCTTCACCAGTATCATTTTCTATCCCATAGTCCAGTCCAATCCCTGTCTGAAGAGTTGGCTTTGGGAATGGTTCCTGCCTTGGGCTAACGGGAGGTCTGGGGACCATGACCTCCGGGGTTCTTCTAGTCTCAGTCAGACCCATTAAGTCCGGTTTTTTTATGAGAATTTGAGGTCTGCATCACACTGCCCTCCGGCTACCGCAATGGTTCTCTGTTGTGCTCCTTGTCAGGGTAGTCATAGGTTGTAGCCGGGCACCGTCTAGTTCTTCTGGTCTCAGGCTAATGTTGTCTCTGGTTTATGTGGCCCTTTCTGTCTCTTGTGCTCATAATTACCTTGTGTCTTTGACGTTCTTCATTCTCCTTTGCTCCAGGTGGGTTGAGACTAATTGATGCATCTTAGATGGCCACCAGGAAACCCTGGTGGCGTAGTGGTTAAGTGCTACACCTGCTAACCAAAAGGTCAGCAGTTTGAATCCGCCAGGCGCTCTTTGTAAACTCCATGGGGCAGTTCTACTCTGTCCTATAGGGTTGCTATGAGTCGAAATCGACTTGACAGCACTGGGTACTGGGCAGATGGCCGCCAAGCTCCTTTTATACAAGAAAAACTAAAGGTCACTTAGCACTGGAGAGATCAAGCGAGAAAATAAAATTCAGGTGTGTAACGTGTTCTTAAAGGTCCCTGGGTGATGCAAACAGTTAAGCTCTTGACTACTAACCTAAAGGTTGGTGGTTCGAACCTATCCAACATTGCCGTGGAAGAAAGGCCTGGTGGTCTGCTTCCATAAAGATTATAGCCTTGAAGACCCTATGGAGCGATTCTACTCTGTAACACATGGGTTTACCATGAGTCAGAATCGATTCGCTAGCAATGGGTTTTGTTTTAACATATACTGTATAGTTGTTATTTGAGTTTTAAAAATAAAATCAGTTGAAACAAAGAAGGTTAAAGTGCATCTATTGCTAGATATTATTCTTGTAGGGCAGATTATAAATCTGGTTAATATATTTTTGCAAAATATTTTGCCTGATTCAGTGCAATTCCCTTTCTCTTTTCAGATGATTCCTTTGTTAATATTTCTGTTTAAAGTCTTGTTACCTTTGCTCCTTGTCCTGCTATGCATCTTTGTTCCCATAGCAACAAGGCAGAATGGGGAAGGGGGCAGCAACTGACTCGAGAGAGAAGGGAATATTCTCAAGGTTAATGCGATGGAAAGTTCCACCTGAAATAACAGCATGCAAATCACTTTAGCATATGGTAAACAACAAAGAAAGTGATGCTTTGTTTTGGGAGACAGCTTATTTGGTTTTTGGAATCTGCTCCGTTTCTGACAGTGCCTCTATCTTGTGCTATCTTCCTTAAATATTTTTTTTAGACCAAAATAAAATCATTAAAAAACAAAAATTCAACCTGACATTGCATGTGACTCAATGGCAGATGTAGTGATTTGTGCTTCCAGAGACAGTTCTTAAGCAGACATTTATAGAGGCCTTTAATTGAAAAATGAATTTGACTCTTGATTAAACAGCCCTTTGTTGCTAGGATATAGCTAAAGAGTGAAGATACCTGTCTAAAATGAGTTTATTTTTTCTCATATCTTTCCAAAATGTTTTTAATATACTCAAATAAAAAAAAAATTAAATACTGACCTGTATGGTCTTAATTTAGGGAAATGTAAGACTTCCTGTCTGGATTGTTAGAAATAGCTTTTAGACCCCCTTCCTCTCAAGTTACTACCTTTGGGCACTTTCAATACCTGAGCTCCCTAAAAAGGAAATCATTGCGGAAATACTCTGTTTCGAGATGGCCGACAGAATAAACCATGTAGTATTTACTTTTTATATTTTAAAAATTGTACAGCTGTTTTAAATATCATTTCCTCATACAGCCCAAAGCACAACATAAACACTTTATAGCTTATGGGAGTAAATAAAAATACAGAAACGGTGTTCTCGTAAAGTTATGGGAAATGCCTGTATCATCTCACTTTGAGGCCAAATGTAGAAATTCTTCAGATGTTTATTGCTCTTATTTATGGGTATTGCTATTAGCTGAGGAGCCCTGTTGGCACAGTGGTTAAAGTGTTCAGCTGCTGACTGAAAGGTCGGTGGTTCAAACCTGCCAGCCACTCCAAGGAAGAAAGATGTGGCAGTCTGCTTCTGTAAAGATTTACAGCCTTGGAAACCCCATGGGGCAGTTCTACCCTGTCCTATAGGGTCACCATGAGTCAGAATTGACTCGACGGCAGTGGATCTGGTTTGGGTTTTGGCTCTTGGACATTTTTTCTCTTAGGTTCAAATTCTTAAGCAGTCAAGGAACGTAGAATATATTTAAAAAAACTTCCAGTAACGATTAAACACAGTAACGCCTCATTTTATGCATACGTCTAGTATAGCTAGCACGTGTCAGCTGAAATTCTCTTGAGTCACACCCTTTGGGTATCCTCACACACACCTTCCCCTGGATCATGCCTGCTTGTGGGAGCCCCATTCACAAGGGCCAGCACCTTCATCTCAAAGTCACTCCCTGGGTGTTTTCCTCTGGTTAATGAGGTAAATGGCCAAGATCGCAAAACGAAGTCCTTTCCACCTGCTTCAGAAAAATCTGGGGTATTTGTTAAAAACGTGGATTTCAGAGCCCCAAATCTAGATCCATTTCCGGGGGCGTAACATAATAATTTGAATTTTTAATAGGCTTCCCGGGTTATTATTATTTTTTAAATTTGCAATAAAGTTTTAGTACAAGTTAGCCTCAGTTAAGGAATGTGGAGGTTGTGGGCTATCCCTGGTGCTAAAAAAAAAGGGTAATACCCACTCCTTTCTTCTCTTGGTCACTGTACCAACTGCAGCCCCAGCACTTGAACCCATCATCTGCCTCCTCACCAGGTCTTAAACTCTTCCAGTTGCTCTTTGTGACTTTTTCCTTAAAGTCTCTTGAGAAATGATCAGGTCTGCAAAACATGGATTAGGGATAGGTATGTGTGTATTGGGGGGGCAAGTAGGGCTGAGGCAAGGGAGTTGGAGAGTTTTATGCTTTTGTCCCAAGAGCTCTGCCCTTACAGGATGACCCTGATCACACTGGTTCTTCCTGGGAGTATGGTGGGGCATGTAGTAATTGGGGATATCCCACACAGGGCCTTATAGGAAAACACTTCCATTTAGTGACATGGACACTCATGATTTGGGGGCAGCATGATTATCTTTCTAATAGTTCGATTCAGGTCAGTAGGAACCCTAGAGTACATTTCCTAAGAACTTACCAAATTGTGGCTGAACAAAAGTGACCCAGAAGCATTGATAGGTAAATGGAAAAACCTATTTGGGTTTTTTAAAAAAAAACACTCATCAATAACCCAGAAGTGGATAATTAGGAATGGGTTCAAAAGAGTCTTTGATGCCAGTTTAACCAGCTGATGTTTCTGAGGTACTATGAGAGGAGAAAAGGGAATAACAAGACCGCTCCAATGCAAGATGTTTCAAACTAAGGCCCTTCTCTTAGAATCCCAGGTGAGACAGAATTTCCTGTAGTTTGGGGTACAGGGAATTTGGGATGTGGATATGCGGTTGGTGTGTGCCGTTGAGTCAATTCTAACTCATAGTGAGTGACCGACCCTACATGATAGAGTACATCTGTCCCGTAGGGTTTCCTAGGCTGTCATCTTTACCAAAGAAGAGTGCCAGGTTATTTCTCCCACAGAGCCTCTGGTGGATTGAAGCTGCCAACCTTTCGGTTAGCAGCTAAGCATTTAATCCATATGCTCCTGTGGTCTGGGATGTGCAGTAGCCATCTTTATTTCCTCCAGGACTGGATTGGCCCTGGACTCCTAGGCCTGGTGCATACAGTGATATGGAGTAAAGCTTGAAGATGGACCGAAGTTGTACCTTTAACCCTGGGGGTTCTTGACCATCGTATCCCAGTATTGACATTGCTTTGGGAAACTCAAGGCCTCTAATAAGTGCTTGGCAGGGCAGGATTTTCTCTGATAGCACAGGAAGAAGCAGTTTCTGGCTTGGCTAGTCGGCACCTAGAAGAGATCACGCCCTGTGGGAAGGCCAAATCAATGAGAAAATATTACTGGGACTGTAGGGGGCAAGAAAGGTTCAGGGTATAAGATTGACAACAACAGGGGTAGTGGTAATAGAAAGGTACCGGGCCTCTTAGATAGGGACCACCACCACTACCAGTTGCCATTGAGTAGACTTTGACTCATGGAGACCCCATGTTTGTCAGAATAATGCTGTGCTCCATAGTGTTTTCAGTGGCTGATTTTTCGGAAGTACATTGCTAGGCCTTTCTTCTGAGGTGCCTCTGGGGAACGTGAAAAATGTGGGAAGTATAAATGAGGGCAAGAAAGGACAGCAAATAATCCTCCATTTGCAATGATTTACAGATGAATATACCACCATAGGGAGGTACTGACTTGATCAAGGGTAGCTGCGACTAGAACGCAGGTCTTCGGTCTCTTGCTCCACTCTTGTATCTTTTTCTACTACACTATGCTATTGACAGGGAGTAACCCCAAAGTAACTCTGCCTACTTCATGGTTTTGTCCAGAGTCCACCCAAGTGGGGAATAAAGCGATCAGCAAAGGTGGCATATCGAGGAGATTGGACTTTTCCCCAAGGTTGACTTGTACTAAATGGATGTCCATGGCCAATGGTGTTTCATTAGGCTAAACTGCATGGTGGGTTTTTAATGTGGATAAGACAGGATCACTGAGCTCATTTTTAACTGATAGAGCTGAAACCAGATCTGTGGAGGTGAAAGGCTTATGTATTAGCCTTGTGATAATAGATTTCCAGATGGCTGGGATGGTACCTCTGTCTGCCTTTGGTATTGATATTGAACAATAAACTGCTTTATGTCAATATAGCATGAGATACAGTACAAGTGAATGTTACACGTGGATAATAGTCTTTATTTGGGGTATTTTATAAAACCATTTAATGTGCAACCTTTACTTAAATATCTCCAAGGGGCAATGTCTAAGAAACCTCTTTTTCGTGAAAGTTTTCCACATGATACATTTTTTTTCCCTTGGGAGGGGGATAACAAATACTAAAATCAAGTAAGGTATGCTGGGAAGAAGGGAAAAGGGAAGGCATTTGTGAGGGGTTTTGTACAGTGCTTGTAAAAAGCAGCACTGCCTTTCCAGGTGTCCTCTCTGGAGATGCAATTTTAAAAGCAGCATTATGAGTGACACACAGAAAAGGAACAAGACTTTTTTTTTTTTTTATAATTTTTATTGTGCTATAAGTGAAAGTTTACAAGTCAAGTCAGTCTCTCACATAAAAACTTGTATACACCTTGCTACATACTCTCAATTACTCTCCCCCTAATGAGACAGCCCGCTCTCTCCCTCCACTCTCTCTTTTCGTGTCCATTTCGTCAGCTTCTAACCTCCTCCACCCTCTCATCTCCCCTCCAGGCAGGAGATGCCCACATAGTCTCAAGTGTCCACCTGATCCAAGAAGCTCACTCCTCACCAGCATCCCTCTCCAGCCTGTTGTCCAGTCCAATCCCTGACTGAAGAGTTGGCTTCAGGAATGGTTCCTGTCCTAGGCCAACAGAAGGTCTGGGGGCCATGACCACCAGGGTCCTTCTAGTCTCAGTCAGACCATTAAGTCTGGTCTTTTTATGAGAATTTGGGATCTGCATCCCTCTGCTCTCCTGGTCCCTCAGGAGTTCTCTGTCGTGTTCCTTGTCAGGACAGTCATCGCTTGTAGCTGGGCACCATCTAGTTCTTCTGGTCTCAGGATGATGTAGTCTCTGGTTCATGTGGCCCTTTCTGTCTCTTGGGCTCGTAATTACCTTGTGTCCTTGGTGTTCTTCATTCTCCTTTGATCCAGGTGGGTTGAGACCAATTGATGCATCTTAGATTGCTGCTTGCTAGCATTTAAGACCTCAGACGCCACTCTTCAAAGTGGGATGCAGAATGTTTTCTTAATAGATTTTATTATGCCAATTGACTTAGACGTCCACCGAAATCATGGTCCCCAAACCCCTGCCCTTGCTACACTGGCCTTCGAAGCATTCAGTTTATTCAGGAAATTTCTTTGCTTTTGGTTTAGTCCAGTTGTGCTGACCTCCCCTGTATTGTGTGCTGTCTTTCCCTTCACCTAAAGTAGTTCCTATCTACCAACTAATTAGTGAATACCCCTCTCCAACCGTCCCACCCTCCCTCTTCTCATAACCACAAAAGAATGTTTTCTTCTCAGTTTAAACTATTTCTCAAGTTCCTATAATAGTGGTACAAGACTATTCTTGATGTGACTGTCATTTTCTCATGGAGAAACACAATGATTCTCCACTCCGCTTTATGTAAATGTAAATGTGTGTCTCCGAGAAGGTTATTCTCCTGGTGAATTAATACAGTCCATCTGAAAAAAGGTGACGAGTTGCCTACATGTAGATTATGACTTCCTGAGAGGTTTCTTTGACATTTGATTTAAGGAGACTGATCTGGTTGCCCTGGTAATTGTGTCTCCTTCCATGCGGGCTGCGTGCATATTTGCAAGGGAGGGAAATGAACACAGAAGCTCATATGGGAATGCCTTGAGCACATGGAAGCTGGCAGGTGACTCCTTTAGTGATTATTTTTTAAAAGTTGCTTTGAGAGGGCGGAGCCAAGATGGCGGACTAGGCAGACGTTACCTCGGATCCCTCTTACAACAAAGACGCGGAAAAACAAGTGAATCGATCACATACATAACAATCTACGAACCCTGAACAACAAACACAGATTTAGAGACGGAGAACGAACTAATACGGGGAAGCAGCGATTGTTTCCAGAGCCTGGAGCCAGAGTACCAGTCAGGTACGGCACAAGCACAGAGACCTGCTCCACCCCCCTGAACTAACCCCGGGAGGGGGACCAGCCGGTTCCACGGGCGGCGTGGGACGCAGCCGGTAGGAGAAGTCCCCGGGAGGCAGTGACTGATCTTGGAGCAGAAAGAGCAGCATCCGAGCCGGGGAACCGTCCCGCAGGGATTTGGACTGCACGCAGGTACGCCATAAACACGGAGAGTTGCTCCACCCCCTGAACTAACCCCGGGAAGGGGACCAGCCGGGTTGCGTGGGCGGCGTGGGACGCAGCCGGTAGGAGAAGTCCCCGGGAGGCAGCGACTGGTATTAGAGTGGGGAGAACAGCGTTCCAGCCAGGACACTCGGTCGCGACACAAGCACAGGGAGCTACTCCACCCATCTGAACTAACCCCGGGAGGGGGCCCACCTAGTTCACGGGGGCGGCACGGCCACGCGGCTGGAGAGACGAGAAGTCCCCGGGAGGCAGCGACTGATTTTGGAGTTGAGAGTGCACCGTCCCAGTAGGGGAGCCTTGACGCTGGGCGTGGGGTTGGAAGCGGAGGATCTGACCGTGACTCCAGCGGGCCAGACCCCCTGGGGGCAATCTCCACACAGCCAGCACACATAGGCGACGCGCCCGCGGGAATCTCAGATATAATAGTCATTCCAAGCAAGACAAGCAACTCTGGCTATATTCTGAGGTGCTACTCTCCTATCTCTCTGTTCCCTCCCCCACCCTTCCCAGGCGGCTTCATTAACATCTGAATAGCCTGAGCCAAAGGGAGAACTCTGATAGGGATCTGACTGCATTTTTTTTTTTAGCGGATTTTCTGGAAAAACTAGTTTCCCAGTGATGGCTCGGAGACAACAATCCATATCAAACCACTTAAAGAAGCAGACCGGGACAGCTTCTCCAACCCCCCAAACAAAAGAATCAAAATCTTTCCCAAATGAAGATACAATTTTGGAATTATCAGATACAGAATATAAAAAACTAATTTACAGAATGCTTAATGATATCACAAATGAAATTAGGATATCTGCAGAAAAAGCCAAGGAACACACTGATAAAACTGTTGAAGAACTCAAAAAGATTATTCAAGAACATACTGGAAAAATTAATAAGTTGCAAGAATCCATAGAGAGACAACATGTAGAAATCCAAAAGATTAACAATAAAATAACAGAATTAGACAACACACTAGGAAGTCAGAGGAGCAGACTCGAGCAATTAGAATGCAGACTGGGACATCTGGAGGACCAGGGAATCAACACCAACATAGCTGAAAAAAAATCAGATAAAAGAATTAAAAAAAATGAAGAAACCCTAAGAATTATGTGGGACTCTATCAAGAAGGATAACCTGCGGGTGATTGGAGTCCCAGAACAGGGAGGGGGGACAGAAAACACAGAAAAAATAGTTGAAGAACTTCTGACAGAAAACTTCCCTGACATCATGAAAGACGAAAGGATATCTATCCAAGATGCTCATCGAACCCCATTTAAGATTGATCCAAAAAGAAAAACACCAAGACATATTATCATCAAACTCACCAAAACCAAAGATAAACAGAAAATTTTAAAAGCAGCCAGGGAGAAAAGAAAGGTTTCCTTCAAGGGAGAATCAATAAGAATATGTTCTGACTACTCAGCAGAAACCATGCAGGCAAGAAGGGAATGGGATGACATATACAGAACACTGAAGGAGAAAAACTGCCAGCCAAGGATCATATATCCAGCAAAACTCTCTCTGAAATATGAAGGCGAAAGTAAGATATTTACAGACAAACACAAGTTTAGAGAATTTGCAAAAACCAAACCAAAGCTACAAGAAATACTAAAGGATATTGTTTGGTCAGAGAACCAATAATATCAGATATCAGCACAACACAAGGTCACAAAACAGAACGTCCTGATATCAACTCAAATAGGGAAATCACAAAAACAAACAAATTAAGATTAATTAAAAAAAAAAAATACACATAACAGGGAATCATGGAAGTCAATAGGTAAAAGATCACAATAATCAAAAAGAGGGACTAAATACAGGAGGCATTGAACTGCCATATGGAGAGTGATACAAGGCGATATAGAACAATACAAGTTAGGTTTTTACTTAGAAAAATAGGGGTATATAATGAGGTAACCACAAAAAGGTATAACAACTCTATAACTCAAGACAAAAACCAAGAAAAACGTAACGACTCAACTAACATAAAGTCAAACACTATGAAAATGAGGATCTCACAATTTACTAAGAAAAACGCCTCAGCACAAAAAAGTATGCGGAAAAATGAAATTGTCAACAACACACATAAAAAGTCATCAAAATGACAGCACTAAAAACTTATTTATCTATAATTACCCTGAATGTAAATGGACTAAATGCACCAATAAAGAGACAGAGACTCACAGACTGGATAAAGAAACACGATCCATCTATATGCTGCCTACAAGAGACACACCTTAGACTTAGAGACTCAAACAAACTAAAACTCAAAGGATGGAAAAAAGTGTATCAAGCAAACAATAAGCAAAAAAGAAGAGGAGTAGCAATATTAATTTCTGACAAAATAGACTCTAGACTTAAATCCACCACAAAGGATAAAGAAGGACACTATATAATGATAAAAGGGACAATTGATCAGGAAGACATAACCATATTAAATATTTACGCACCCAATGACAGGGCTGCAAGATACATAAATCAAATTTTAACAGAACTGAAAAGCGAGATAGATACCTCCACAATTATAGTAGGAGACTTCAACACACCACTTTCGGAGAAGGACAGGACATCCAGTAAGAAGCTCAACAGAGACACGGAAGATCTAATTACAACAATCAACCAACTTGACCTCATTGACTTATACAGAACTCTCCACCCAACTGCTGCAAAATATACTTTTTTTTCCAGCGCACATGGAACATTCTCTAGAATAGACCACATATTAGGTCATAAAACAAACCTTTGCAGAGTCCAAAACATCGAAATATTACAAAGCATCTTCTCAGATCACAAGGCAATAAAACTAGAGATCAATAACAGAAAAACGAGGGAAAAGAAATCAAATACTTGGAAAATGAACAATACCCTCCTGAAAAAAGACTGGGTTATAGAAGACATCAAGGAGGGAATAAGGAAATTCATAGAAAGCAACGAGAATGAAAATACTTCCTATCAAAATCTCTGGGACACAGCAAAAGCAGTGCTCAGAGGCCAATTTATATCAATAAATGCACACATACAAAAAGAAGAAAGAGCCAAAATCAGAGAACTGTCCCTACAACTTGAACAAATAGAAAGTGAGCAACAAAAGAATCCATCAGGCACCAGAAGAAAACAAATAATAAAAATTAGAGCTGAACTAAATGAATTAGAGAACAGAAAAACAATTGAAAGAATTAACAAAGCCAAAAGCTGGTTCTTTGAAAAAATTAACAAAATTGATAAACCATTGGCTAGACTGACTAAAGAAATACAGGAAAGGAAACAAATAACCCGAATAAGAAATGAGAAGGACCACATCACAACAGAACCAAATGAAATTAAAAGAATCATTTCAGATTATTATGAAAAATTGTACTCTAACAAATTTGAAAACCTAGAAGAAATGGATGAATTCCTGGAAAAACACTACCTACCTAAACTAACACATTCAGAAGTAGAACAACTAAATAGACCCATAACAAAAAAAGAGATTGAAACGGTAATCAAAAAACTCCCAACAAAAAAAAGTCCTGGCCCGGACGGCTTCACTGCAGAGTTCTACCAAATTTTCAGAGAAGAGTTAACACCACTACTACTAAAGGTATTCCAAAGCATAGAAAATGACGGCATACTACCCAACTCATTCTATGAAGCCACCATCTCCCTGATACCAAAACCAGGTAAAGACATTACAAAAAAAGAAAATTATAGACCTATATCCCTCATGAACATTGATGCAAAAATCCTCAACAAAATTCTAGCCAATAGAATCCAACAACACATCAAAAAAATAATTCACCCTGATCAAGTGGGATTTATACCAGGTATGCAAGGCTGGTTTAATATCAGAAAAACCATTAATGTAATCCATCACATAAATAAAACAAAAGATAAAAACCACATGATCTTATCAATAGATGCAGAAAAGGCATTTGACAAAGTTCAACACCCATTCATGATAAAAACTCTTACCGAAATAGGAATTGAAGGAAAATTCCTCAACATAATAAAGGGCATCTATGCAAAGCCAACAGCCAATGTCACTCTAAATGGAGAGAACCTGAAAGCATTTCCCTTGAGAACGGGAACCAGACAAGGATGCCCTTTATCACCGCTCTTATTCAACATCGTGTTGGAAGTCTTAGCCAGGGCAATCAGGCTAGACAAAGAAATAAAAGGTATTCGGATTGGCAAGGAAGAAGTAAAGTTATCACTATTTGCAGATGACATGATTATATACACAGAAAACCCTAAGGAATCCTCCAGAAAACTACTGAAACTAATAGAAGAGTTTGGCAGAGTCTCAGGTTATAAAATAAACATACAAAAATCACTTGGATTCCTCTACATCAACAAAAAGAACACCGAAGAGGAAATAACCAAATCAATACCATTCACAATAGCCCCCAAGAAGATAAGATACTTAGGAATAAATCTTACCAAGGATGTAAAAGACCTATACAAAGAAAACTACAAAGGTCTACTACAAGAAATTCAAAAGGACATACTTAAGTGGAAAAACATACCTTGCTCATGGATAGGAAGACTTAACATAGTAAAAATGTCTATTCTACCAAAAGCCATCTATACATTTAACGCACTTCCGATCCAAATTCCAATGTCATATTTTAAGGGGATAGAGAAACAAATCACCAATTTCATATGGAAGGGAAAGAAGCCCCAGATAAGCAAAGCACTACTGAAAAAGAAGAAGAAAGTGGGAGGCCTCACCTTACCTGACTTCAGAACCTATTATACAGCCACAGTAGTCAAAACAGCCTGGTATTGGTACAACAACAGACACATAGACCAATGGAACAGAATTGAGAACCCAGACATAGATCCATCCACGTATGAGCAGCTGATATTTGACAAAGGACCAGTGTCAATTAACTGGGGAAAAGATAGCCTTTTTAACAAATGGTGCTGGCATAACTGGATATCCATTTGCATAAAAATGAAACAGGACCCATACCTCACACCATGCACAAAAACTAACTCCAAGTGGATCAAAGACCTAAACATAAAGACTAAAACGATAAAGATCATGGAAGAAAAAATTGGGAGAACCCTAGGAGCCCTAATACAAGGTATAAACAGAATACAAAACATTACCAAAAATGATGAAGAGAAACCCGATAACTGGGAGCTCCTAAAAATCAAACACCTATGCTCATCTAAAGACTTCACCAAAAGAGTAAAAAGACCACCTACAGACTGGGAAAGAATTTTCAGCTATGACATCTCCGACCAGCGCCTGATCTCTAAAATCTACATGATTCTGTCAAAACTCAACCACAAAAAGACAAACAACCCAATCAAGAAGTGGGCAAAGGATATGAACACACATTTCTCTAAAGAAGATATTCAGGCAACCAACAGATACATGAGAAAATGCTCTCGATCATTAGCCATTAGAGAAATGCAAATTAAAACTACGATGAGATTCCATCTCACACCAGCAAGGCTGGCATTAATCCAAAAAACACAAAATAATAAATGTTGGAGAGGCTGCGGAGAGATTGGAACTCTCATACACTGCTGGTGGGAATGTAAAATGGTACAACCACTTTGGAAATCTATCTGGCGTTATGTTAAACAGTTAGAAATAGAACTACCATACAACCCAGAAATCCCACTCCTAGGAATATACCCTAGAGATACAAGAGCCTTCATACAAACAGATATATGCACACCCATGTTTATTGCAGCTCTGTTTACAATAGCAAAAAGTTGGAAGCAACCAAGGTGTCCATCAACGGATGAATGGGTAAATAAATTGTGGTATATTCACACAATGGAATACTACACATCGATAAAGAACAGTGACGAATCTGTGAAACATTTCATAACATGGAGGAACCTGGAAGGCATTATGCTGAGCGAAATTAGTCAGAGGCAAAAGGACAAATATTGTATAAGACCACTATTATAAGATCTTGAGAAATAGTAAACCTGAGAAGAACACATACTTTTGTGGTTACGAGGGGGGGAGGGAGGGAGGGTGGGAGAGGGTTTTTTATTGATTAATCAGTAGATAAGAACTGCTTTAGGTGAAGGGAAAGACAACACTCAATACATGGAAGGTCAGCTCAATTGGACTGGACCAAAAGCAAAGAAGTTTCCGGGATAAAATGAATGCTTCAAAGGTCAGCGGAGCAAGCGCGGGGGTCTGGGGAACATGGTTTGCGGGGACTTCTAAGTCAATTGGCAAAATAATTCTATTATGAAATCATTCTGCATCCCACTTTGAAATGTGGTGTCTGGGGTCTTAAATGCTAACAAGCAGCCATCTAAGATGCAGCAATTGGTCTCAACCCACCTGGAGCAAAGGAAAATGAAGAACACCAAGCCCACATGACAACTAAGAGCCGAAGAGACAGAAAGGGCCACATGAACCAGAGACCTACATCATCCTGAGACCAGAAGAACTAGTTGGTGCCCGGCCACAATCGATGACTGCCCTGACAGGGAGCTCAGCAGAGGACCCCTGAGGGAGCAGGAGATCAGTGGGATGCAGACCCCAAATTCTCATAACAAGACCAAACTTAATGGTCTGACTGAGACTGGAGGAATCCCAGCGGCCATGCTCCCCAGACCTTCAGTTGACACAGGACAGGAACCATCCCCGAAGACAACTCATCAGAAATGAAAGGGACTGGTCAGCGGGTGGGAGAGAGATGCTGATGAAGAGTGAGCTAATTGTATCAGGTGGACACTTGAGATTGTGTTGGCAACTCTTGCCTGGAGGGGGGATGGGAGGATAGAGAGAGAGGGAAGCCGGCAAAATTGTCAAGAAAGGAGAGAGTGAAAGGGCTGACTCAAGAGGGGGAGAGTAAGTGGGAGTAGGGAGTGAGATGTATGTAAACTTATATGTGACAGACTGATTGGATTTGTAAACGTTCACTTAAAGCTTAATAAAAGTTATTATAAAAAAAAAAAAAAAAGTTGCTTTGAGTGGTCCGGGGAGTAAATTATTTAGAAATTATTGGTGAAGATTAGACTTTGAATGTAAAGTCTTCTTCACATTCAGAATATGGGGTGCTATTGTGAGAAATAAATCTCAAGGTGAACAGTGTTGAAAGTGAATATAGTGCTCCAAGGAAGAAGGCAGCTGGGCTGCATAGTGATGCAAATAGCCTTAGAGACAGGAAAATGAATAAAACCAAAAAACCAAACCCATTGCCAGTTGAATCAACTCTGACTCATAGCGACCCTATAGGACAGAGTACAACTGCCCCATAGAATTTCTAAGGAGCGCCTGGTGGATTCAAACTGCCAACCTTTTGGTTAGCAGCCATGCATCCTAAATATTTGTGTGCCTGCCCCATTGGTGCCAGTGAAGTTGCACATATGAGATTTTGTACCGGTTTTGTCTACAGCAAGAATCAGAATTGAGGGGGAAAAGCCTGAAATCAAACACAGCTCTTAGGTTTTTAAGAAAGATATAAAACCCGTAACCAAACCCGTTGTCGTCGATACCGACTCATAGCAACCCTATAGGACAGAGTAGAATTGCCCCACAGTGGCTGGTGGATTCGAACTGCCGACTTTTTTGTTAGCAGCTGAGCTGTTAACCATTGCGCCACCAGGGCTCCAAGAAAGATATAGGGTGGCAAAATAACCTGTCTCTCCCATCTCAATATTTGCCGGGCTGATCTGAAAAATAATGTAAATGAATCTAAAATTACTGCAAAATAAAGCTTTTAATAATGTATGGCTCTTGATTTCATAGTTGTTCTCTTGCGCGGTTTGTAGCTAGAAGCATGTGAGATGAAGAGTTTGCTCGTTATAAAAGGAATTGAAGCAATTAAAATATTGCAGATAACCTTACCTACTTTCTTTTAATTGAGTAAATATTGTCTGAGTAGAATTTAAACAGACAATCTTGTGCAGCCATGGATGTTCTCTTTGCCTCTGTTTTTTTTTTTTTTTTTAATTTTTATTAAGCTTCAAGTGAACATTTACCATTCCAATCAGTCTGTCACATGTAGGTTTACATACATCTTACTCCCTTCTCCCACTTGCTCTCCCCCTATTGAGTCAGCCCTTACAGTCTCTCGTTTCGTGCCAATTTTACCTTCTTCCCTCTCTCTCTATCTTCCCATCCCCCCTCCAGTCAAGAGTTACCTACACACTCTCCCGTGTCCACCTGATTTAATTAGCTCACTCTTCATCAGCATCTCTCTCCCCCGCACTGACCAGTCCTTGTCATGCCTGATGATTTGTCTTCGGGGATGGTTCCTGTCCTGAGCCATCAGAAGTTCTGGGGAGCATTGTCTCTGGGATTCCTCTAGTCGCAATCATACCATTAGGTGTGGTCTTTTAGTGAGAATTTGGGGTCTGTATCCCATTGGTCTCCTGCTCCCTCAGGAGTTGTCTGTTGTGCTCCCTAACAGGACAGACATCGATTGTGGCCGGGCACCAACTAGTTCTTCTGGTCTCAGGATAATGTAGGTCTCTGGTTCATGTGGCCCTTTCTGTCTCTTGGGTTCTTAGTTGTTGTGTGACCTTGGTGTTCTTCCTTTGCCTTTGCTCCAGGTGGGTTGAGACCAATTAATGTATTTTAGATGGCCGCTTGTTGGCATTTAGGACCCCAGGCGCCACAATTCAAAGTGGGATGCAGCGTGTTTTCGTAATAGAATTGTTTTGCCCATTGACTTAGAAGTCCCCTCAAACCAAGTTCCCCAGACCCCAGCCCCTGCTTCGCTGACCTTTGAAGCTTTCATTTTATCCCGGAAACCTCTTTACTTTTAATCCAGTCCAATTAGGCTGACCTTCCTTGTTTTGAGTGTTGTCTTTCCCTTCACCCAAAGCAGTTCTTATCTACAGATTGATCAATAAAAAGCCCTCTCCCTCCCTCCCTCCCTCCCCCCTTTGTAACCACATAAGTATGTGTTCTTCTCCGTTTTTTCTATTTCTCAAGATCTTATAATAGTGGTCTTAGACAATATTTGTCCTTTTGCAACTGACTCATTTCGGTCAGCATAATGCCTTCCAGATTCCTCCATGTTATGAAATGTTTCAGAGATTCGTCACTGTTCGTTATCAATGCGTAGTATTCCATTGTGTGAATATACCACAATTTATTTACCCATTCGTCCATTGATGGACATCTTGGTTGCTTCCAGCTTTTTGCTATTGTAAACAGAGCTGCAATAAACATGGGTGTGCATATATCTGTTTGTGTGAAGGCTCTTGTATCTTTAGGGTACATTCCGAGAAGTGGGATTTCTGGGTTGTATGGTAGTTCTATTTCTAACTGTTTAAGGTAACGCCAGATGGATTTCCAAAGTGGTTGTAGCATTTTACATTCCTACCAGCAGTGTATGAGAGTTCCAATCTCTCCGCAGCCTCTCCAACATTTATTATTTTGTGTTTTTTGAATTAATGCCAGTCTAGTTGGTGTGAGATGGAATCTCATCGTAGTTTTAATTTGCATTTCTCTAATGGCTAATGATCGAGAGCATTTTCTCATGTATCTGTTGGCTGCCTGAATATCTTCCTTAGTGAAATGTGTGTTCACATCCTTTGCCCACTTCTTGATTGGGTTGTTTGTCTTTTTGTGGTTGAGTTTTGACAGAATCATGTAGATTTTAGAGATCAGGCGCTGGTCTGAGATGTCATAGCTGAATATTCTTTCCCAGTCTGTAGGTGGTCTTTTTACTCTTTTGGTGAAGTCTTTAGATGAGCATAGGTGTTTGATTTTTAGGAGCTCCCAGTTATCTGGTTTCTCTTCATCATTTTTGGTAATGTTTTGTATTCTGTTTATGCCCTGTATTAGGGCTCCTAGGGTAGATCCTATTTTTTCTTCCATGATTTTTATTGTTTTAGTCTTTATGTTTAGGTCTTTGATCCACTTGGAGTTAGTTTTTGTGCATGGTGTGAGGTATGGGTCCTGTTTCATTCTTTTGCAAATGGATATCCAGGTATGCCAGCACCATTTGTTAAAAAGACTATTATTTCCCCAATTGAGTGACACTGGTCCTTTGTCAAATATCAGCTGCTCATATGTGGATGGATTTATATCTGGATTCTCAATTCTGTTCCATTGGTCTATGTGCCTGTTGTTGTACCAGTACCAGGCTGTTTTGACTACTGTAGCTATATAATAGGTTCTGAAATCAGGTAGGGTGAGGCCTCCCACTTTCTTCTTCTTTTTCAGTAATGTTTTGCTTATCCGGGGGTTCTTTCCTTTCCATATGAAATTAGTGATTTGTTTCTCTATTCCCTTAAAGTATGACATTGGAATTTGGATTGGAAGTGCGTTATATGTATAAATGGCTTTTGGTAGAATAGACATTTTTACTATGTTAAGTCTTCCTATCCATGAGCAGGGTATGTTTTTCCACTTAAGTATGTCCTTTTGAATTTCTTGTAGCAGAGTTTTATAGTTTTCTTTGTATAGGTCTTTTACATCCTTGGTAAGATTTATTCCTAAGTATTTTATCTTCTTGGGGGCTACTGTGAATGGTATTGATTTGGTTATTTCCTCTTCGGTGTTCTTTTTGTTGATGTAGAGGAATCCAAGTGATTTTTGTATGTTTATTTTATATCCTGAGACTCTTCCAAACTCTTCTATTAGTTTCAGTAGTTTTCTGGAGGATTCCTTAGGGTTTTCCATGTATACGATCATGTCATCTGCAAATAGTGATAGCTTTACTTCCTCCTTACCAATCTGGATACCCTTTATTTCTTTGTCTAGCCTAATTGCCCTGGCTAGGACTTCAAGTATGATGTTGAATAAGAGCGGTGATAAAGGGCATCCTTGTCTGGTTCCCGTTCTCAAGGGAAATGCTTTCAGGTTCTCTCCATTTAGAGTGATATTGGCTGTTGGCTTTGCATAGATGCCCTTTATTATGTTGAGGATTTCCCTTCAATTCCTATTTTGGTATGAGTTTTTATCATAAGTGGGTGTTGAACTTTGTCAAATGCCTTTTCTGCATCTATTGATAAGATCATGTGGTTTTTATCTTTTGTTTTATTTATGTGATGGATTACATTAATGGTTTTTCTGATATTAAACCAGCCTTGCATACATACCTGGTATAAATCCCACTTGATCAGGGTGTATTATTTTTTTGATGTGTTGTTGGATTCTATTGGCTAGAATTTTGTTAAGGATTTTTGCATCTATGTTCATGAGGGATATAGGTCTAAAATTTTCTTTTTTTGTAATGTCTTTACCTGGTTTTGGTATCAGGGAGATGGTAGCTTCATAGAATGAGTTGGGTAGTATTCCATCTTTTTCTATACTTTGAAATACCTTCAATAGTAATGGTGTTAAGTCTTCTCTGAAGGTTTGGTAGAACTCTGCAGTGAAGCCGTCTGGGCCAGGACTTTTTTTTGTTGGAAGTTTTTTGATTACCTTTTCAATCTCTTTTTTTGTTATGGGTCTATTTAGTTGTTCTACTTCTGAATGTGTTAGTTTAGGTAGGTAGTATTGTTCCAAGAATTTATCCATTTCTTCTAGGTTTTCAAATTTGTTAGAGTACAATTTTATGTAGTAATCTGATATGATTCTTTTGATTTCATTTGGTTCTGTTGTGATGTGGTCCTTCTCGTTTCTTATTCGGGTTATTTGTTTCCTTTCCTGTTTTTCTTTAGTCAGTCTAGCCAGTGGTTTATCAATTTTGTTAATTTTTTCAAAGAACCAGCTTTTGGCTTTGTTAATTCTTTCAATTGTTTTTCTGTTCTCTAATTCATTTAGTTCAGCTCTAATTTTTATTATTTGTTTTCTTCTGGTGGCTGATGGGTTCTTTTGTTGCTCACTTTCTATTTGTTCAAGTTGTCGGGACAGTTCTCTGATTTTGGCTCTTTCTTCTTTTTGTATGTGTGCATTTATCGATATAAATTGGCCTCTGAGCACTGCTTTTGCTGTGTCCCAGAGGTTTTGATAGGAAGTATTTTCATTCTCATTGCTTTCTAAGAATTTCCTTATTCCCTCCTTGATGTCTTCTATAACCCAGTCTTTTTTCAGGAGGGTATTGTTCATTTTCCAAGTATTTGATTTCTTTTCCCTAGTTTTTCTGTTATTGATTTCTAGCTTCATTGCCTTGTGGTCCGAGAAGATGCTTTGTAATATTTCGATGTTTTGGATTCTGGAAAGATTTGTTTTTATGACCTAATATGTGGTCTATTCTAGAGAATGTTCCATGTGCACTAGAAAAAAAAGTATATTTTGCAGCAGTTGGGTGGAGAGTTCTGTATAAGTCAATGAGGTCAAGTTGGTTGATTGTTGTAATTAGGTCTTCCATGTCTCTGTTGAGCTTCTTACTGGATGTCCTGTCCTTCTCCGAAAGTGGTGTGTTGAAGTCTCCTACTATATATGTGGAGGTGTCTTTCTCACTTTTCAATTCTGTTAAAATTCGATTTATGTATCTTACAGCCCTGTCATTAGGTGCGTAAATATTTAATATGGTTATGTCTTCCTGATCAATTGTCCCTTTTATCATTATATAGTGTCCTTCTTTATCCTTTGTGGTGGATTTAAGTCTAAAGTCTATTTTGTCAGAAATTAATATTGCTACTCCTCTTCTTTTTTGCTTATTGTTTGCTTGATATATTTTTTTCCATCCTTTGAGTTTTAGTTTGTTTGAGTCTCTAAGTCTAAGGTGTGTCTCTTGTAGGCAGCATATAGATGGATCGTGTTTTTTTATCCAGTCCGTGACTCTCTGTCTCTTTATTGGTGCATTTAGTCCATTTACATTCAGCGTAATTATAGATAAGTAAGTTTTTAGTGCTGTCATTTTGATGCCTTTTCGTGTGTGTTGTTGGCCATTTCATTTTTCCACATGCTTTTTTGTGCTGAGACGTTTTTCTTAGTAGCTTGTGAGATCCTCATTTTCATAATGTTTAACTTTGTGTTTATTGAGTCGTTACGTTTTTCTTGGCTTTTTTCTTGAGTTGTGGAATTGATATTCCTTTTTGTGATTACCTTTTTATTTACCCCTATTTTTCTAAGTAAAAACCTGACTTGTATCTTTCTATATCGCCTTGTATCACTCTCCATATGGCAGTTCAATGCCTCCTATATTTAGTCCCTCTTTTTGATTATTGTGATCGTTTATCTATTGATTTCCATGATTTCCTGTTGTGTGTATTATTTTGTTTATTTATTTATTTTTTAGAATTAGTCTTAATTTGTTTGTTTTTGTGCTTTCCCTATTTGAGTTGCGTTGATATCAGGACGTTCTGTTTTGTGACCTTGTATTGTGCTGGTACCTGATATTATTGGTCATCCGGCCAAACAATCTCCTTCAGCATTTCTTGCAGTCTTGGTTTAGTTTTTGCAAATTCTCTAAACTTGTGTTTATCTGTAAATATCTTAATTTCTCCTTCATATTTCAGAGAGAGTTTTGCTGGATATATGATCCTTGGTTGGCAGTTTTTCTCGTTCAGTGCTCTGTATACGTCATCCCATTCCCTTCTTGCCTGCATGGTTTCTGCTGAGTAGTCTGAACTTATTCTTATTGATTCTCCCTTGAAGGAAACCTTTCTTTTCTCCCTGGCTGCTTTTAAAATTTTCTGTTTGTCTTTGGTTTTGGCAAATTTGATGATAATATGTCTTGGTGTTTTTCTTTTTGGATCAATCTTAAATGGGGTTCGATGAGCATCTTGGATAGATATCCTTTCATCTTTCATGATGTCAGGGAAGTTTTGTGTCAGGATTTCTTCAACTATTTTCTCTGTGTTTTCTGTCCCCCCTCCCTGTTCTGGAACTCCAGTCACTCGCAAGTTATCCTTCTTGATAGAGTCCCACATGATTCTTAGGGTTTCTTCATTTTTTTTAATTCTTTTATCTGATTTTTTTTCAGCTATGTTGGTGTTGTTTCCCTGGTCCTCCAGATGTCCCAGTCTACATTCTAATTGCTCGAGTCTGCTCCTCTGACTTTCTATTGCGTTGTCAAATTCTGTAATTTTATTGTTAATCTTTTGGATTTCTACATGTTGTCTCTCTATGGATTCTTGCAACTTGTTAATTTTTCCACTATGTTCTTGAATAATCTTTTTGAGTTCTTCAACAGTTTTATCAGTGTGTTCCTTGGCTTTTTCTGCAGTTTGCCTTATTTCGTTTCTGATGTCTTGAAACATTCTGTAAATTAGTTTTTTATATTCTGTATCTGATAATTCCAGAATTGTATCTTCATTTGGGAAAGATTTTGATTCTTTTGTTTGGGGGGTTGGAGAAGCTGTCATGGTCTGTTTCTTTGTGTGGTTTGACATGGACTGCTGTCTCCGAGCCATCACTGGGAAACTAGATTTTCCAAGTAGTCTGCTGGTACGCTGGTTCCTGGTTCTGAAAACAGTCGCTGTCTGCCCGTATTTGTTCATTTTCCGTCTCTAAGTCTGTGCTTGTTGTTCAGAGTTCGTAGATTGTTATGTATGTGATCGATTCCCTTGTTTTTCTGAGTCTTTGTTGCAAGAGGGATCCGCGGTAGCGTCCACCTAGTCCGCCATCTTGGCCCCGCTCCCTTTGCCTCTGTTTTTAATGGTTTTTACGGTCAAAATGGACAAAGCATCATTCAATCATTCAACTTAACAAATATTCATTGAATGTTTATTATGAGATGTGATGTGCTCTGTCCTGAGGGCTTTACAAGGCTACCAAAACCAAAAAAAAACCAAACCCATTGCTGTTGAGTCGATTCCGACTCATAGCGACCCTATAGAACAGAGTAGAACTGCCCCAAAGAGCTTCCAAGGAGCACCTGGTGGATTCGAACTGCTGAACTCTTGGTTACATGGCTAGTCCTCATTAATCTTCGCAAGCTTGTAAGATGGTGCCTTAGGTTAAGTTCTGCAGGAATAAGACTCTGAGATGCAGATTTTTGTGTGTATAAAATGTGTGTGTGGAGTGCCCTTGGGATCAGCATTTGAGAGTGCGAAGGAAGTGGAGCCGAGAGGGAAGTGGGAGCAGGAAGAGTCCCACTGTGGGGTAGTTGCAGCAAAGGGCTTAGTGGATCCTACTGAGAGTGCTGGAGATGGGATGGCCCTTCAGAGTTGTCCCACCTTGAGACAAGGGGAGTAGGCCTTTAAATCTTCTCACTACCTCAGTGGTCATTGGATGCTGGCTGTCTCTGGGGAGGGGGCATGACCGTGGGCAAGATCAGCTCTCATCAGCCGAGAGCCATCAACTTCCAGTGTCCTAGCAGGTGGGGATGGATTCATCAGCTGTAGTGGAGCCATCTGAGTAGAGCACCATAGCATTCGGTACATGTAGGCCCTGTCATTACTCACATTTTTACATGAGAAAACAGGGGTTCCAAGAGTTTTAAAAATTTGCCTAAAGTCACTCAGCCACTAAGTGGAAGGGCCAGGATTTAACCCATGAAGTCTGATTTCAAGTACAGCCAGAATGGTCCTTAGAAGCAAGGATGGCAAGACTTCATCTCTCTTACTTTGGACATGTTATCAGGAGGGACCAATCCCTGGAAAAGGACATTATACTTGGTAAAGTAGAGGGTCAGTGAAAAAGAGCAAGACCCTCAACGAGATGGATTGACACAGTGGCTCTAACAATGGGCTCAACCAGAACAATGATTGTTCGTTTTGTTGTGCATAAGGTCATTATGAGCTGGAATTGACTCGACAGAGCCCAATAATAACAACAATAGCCTGATTCGGAGCCCACAACTGCTTCCTCCTAATTGCTGCAAACCAGAAAAATGAGTGAGAGAATTTCAAAGAGTAGTAAATGCTCTCCAAAAAGAGAATAAACTCGGGTATACTAATGTGAAGTTAATGTACTGATGACAACATCAGGTATTATTACATTGTGTGTGTAGCACAGACTGCCAGACAACTCTTCTTCTTAGGCACACAGACCGCTTTGCTTGCAGTGATGTGGGCCACTTCCCAGCCTGTCCATAGAACCCCTATGCGCCTTCCTCTATAGTTCTTTCTCAGTCCCATGGGCTTCAGTGGCTGTCCCAGAGTGGCCTTGGATGCCATTGCTGAAGATGGCAGAGGGGCCGTGTGCCTGAGTCTCTTCTTGGACTGTTACATGATAAACAAGTATTCTTATTCTTTAAGCTCCTGAATTTTAGCTAGGGAGGGTTATTACAGGAACTTAGTTGATTAGCATTAGTACAGTGTAGAAATTCATTTAAAATGCTTCAGTAAAAATAGTATAATGTATAGGTAGTTATCATTGGGGTACTTATTAACATTTGAAGCACCCAAATGAGGAATTTCCACTTCAGAGATGGCTATAGCATCTTCATAGATCATTTTGGAAATCTACGCCACAAGGAGGAGGAGCCCTGGTGGTGTCATGGTTAAACACTGGACTGCCAACCGAAAGGTCAGTGGTTTGAACCCACTGGCTGCTTCATAGGAGAAAGACGTGACCATCTGCTTTTGTAAAGATTACAGCCTTGGAAATTCTGTGGTACAGTTCCACTCTGTCCTATAGGGTCACTATGAGTCATAATCGACTCCCCAGCAATCAGATGCCACAAAGGTTGTTAATTAGCATAAAGAACATTAGAAATCATTTTTATTGGTGACATGGATTATATTCAAGAGGAGTAGCTTGCTAGAAAGATTTTTTTGGTTTCCATCCTTGCAGGGATGACATTTAAGAATCTGTGAAGCCTAAGAGCCTTAGGATTTGAGCTCTGTTGGGCCATGTGCCCCCTGCCCTGCAGAGAACCCTGGAGCCTGATCCACCCAGGAGGTTTGATGATTCTGTGCTAGTGTGGCTTTGCCCCTGCCACTGCGTGAGCCCCTCAGACAAGGTCCTTGTTAGTGAACCTGGGGACCAAGAACAGACACTGCACTAAGCTACCAGGGATAGGCTGTATGTAATGAATTGAACCAGGTCCCCCGAAAATATGTGTTGGAATCCTAACACCTACCTGCAGATGCATTCCTGCTTGGGAATAGGGTTTTCTTGGTTATATTACTGAGGCCATATCACGGTAGTGTGTCTATTAAACCTAATCACTTATGAGTTATAAAGACAGCAGTTTAGACACAGAAGGAAGTATAAATAGGGGAAAGAGGAACCGAGGAACTGATGAATGCTGGGGCTATAGAAGCTGAGACAAGGATCTTCTCCCAGAGCTGACAGAAAGAGCCTTCCCCTGTAGCCAGCGCTCTGAATTCAAACTTCTAGCCTCCTACATAGTGAGAAAATGCATTTCTGTTCTTTGAAGCCACCCACTTGTGGTATTTCTGTTACAGCAGCACTAAGAAACTAAGGCACTATATGATAATTTTTTTTGTCCTTGTTTACTAATCAATATTGTACATGTGGCACAATTTGATACTAAGGTGCACTTTTGTTCTAATGGATCCTATGCATGTTCTCTATCACGTTTAATCTGTGAAGGCTGCCACTGTTTATGAGACTGACAATTGTTGAGTGACCAGTTTGACTTAGACCAATTCTCCAAGAAAGGAAATGGACAATGGAGAGTAGTGTGGGCAAGAGCATGGACGGCAGCTACAGAGGACCCGAATATGACTCCCGGATCTGCCACTTGCTACTTGTGTGGCCTTGGTCACTCTCTTTTCCTTTCCTCAGTTCTTAGTACCAGGGCTGTTGGGAGGCTCTCATGAGCTAATGCCTGTGACAGGCTTAACAGAGTGCTTAAGTAAGCCTCTGGAGTGAATGCTGATAAACTGGAGCTACTGTAATGAAGGGCTCTGCAGAATGGAAACTTTCAGATAAATGAATGTTACCACTGCACCACCAGGGCTCCAACACTTAAAAATCTCCTTACAAAAACGAAATAGCTTTGATATATGTCTTACTTGTCTTTTCAATAAAGGGAACAAATATTGAAAAACATACTATCCTATGTTGCTAAACAGTGAAAGCTCAGAATTTGCCAAGGTATGTAGAGGTAGCTGTAAGCTAATGCCTCTAATTATCCTGGATGACATTTCCCATTCATTTTGAGAGATGTTACTATGAGTTTTGGGACCTGAGTGTTCATGTGCCAAGAAGTTTGGGAAATGCTGGGTTTGAAGCAAAGTTAAGTTTCTTTATTATAGGATTTCATTATCCTGAAAGATGCTCCAAGAGGACAAAGATTATATGTTGTTGTTGTTATTAGTTGTACTGAGTTGATTCCAATTCATGGCGACCCAGTGTGTGCAGAGTATAACTGTGCTCTGCAGGGTTTTCAAGGCTGTGACCTATGGAAATAGATTGCCAGGCCTGGCTTCCAAGGCTCCTCTGGGTGGGTTGGAACTGCCAACCTTTCGGCTAGTAGTCAAGCTTTTAACCATTTGCGCCACCCAGGAACTCCTCATAGGTTATATAGTGTCTTCCAAACTGATTTTTCTATGGAACTTTGTTTTAGTTTTTAAGAGATTCCTTACTAAGCATTTGGGAAACACTACTTAAATTACTCTGCTAATCTGTGTGTGTACTCAGAGAGAGCTGAGCATGTTAGTCTGTTGGTTTCTGTACTACACATTCCAGTTTGTTCTCACCTTTGCTTCCTAGGCTTTGGTGCTAGTTTTTATAGCCATCCCCAACCAGACCATGAGACCGCTTCTTTCTTCGAAACTGAGCTTGTTGATCACAGCGTATCTTCTGTCAGCTTAGCTATTTTGGTTGTTATTAATGATCACATCCCCTTTCAATTGCTCTAGGGTCACAGTTTTCCTGGAAAGCAGATGTAAGATATCAAAATAATAAGTGGTATGCCACTGTATTTAGAAGACAGTTCTGTCTCTCTCCCTGAAAAAACAACAATGATGCTAAAATATTATGCCCTTGGATTGACACTGGTGTAACATGATGCATTTGTTTGTACTCATGCAGAAGCTTCCAAGCAAATATCCTAGCCTGCAGATTCTCCTAATTAAATAGCTAGGAAAACCATCTACCATTATCTCATTTGAACTTTCTGTAATTGCATATTTCCTTCTCTTCTTCTTTTTAATGTATGAAGAAAGCCTTCAGAGTTTTAATTTCCCTGTGACTTCTCTTTACTCATAAACACTACCCACTTGAAATTTTTTCAACAGCTGTTTTACATGGGAGTTTATTACATTACCTTTCTGATGCAATGTTAAAAGGCAAATTGGGATAACTTCCTATTATTAAAGACTTAATGTTAATAAATATTGTCACTCGTCACAAAACATTAAGAACATGTCATTTTCTCCTTGGTGTTAAGCTTCATTATTTAACAAATGCAAGGCTTTATTATAATTTGGAAGCTGTATTTAGAAACAAGATTTGCTTGAAGGTGAGATAGTGTTGTGGAAATGTGGCCTCCAAGGTCATAGAAGCCACTTATCAGCTGCTGGACTTCGGATAATTATTTGAACATCTAGAAGTTTTATTTATTTTTTTAAATATGTTAAATAAGACTGTATTTGTTTATTTTTAAATTTAAGTGATTCCACAGATGATAAACCCATTCAAGGGAGCTGAAAAAAAAGAAGGGTTTTCTCTAAGAACACGGTATCGGTTGATCATTACTTGACCGACTGACTCATTAAGACATTTTGAGCACCTAATATATCCCAAGCACTGTTCGAGGTGCTTCAGATGCAGTAATGAACAGAAACAGGCAGAGTCCTGATGTCGCAGAGCTTAGTGGAGGACAGATGGATGACAAGCAAGGACATTTGTCAGGTGGTGAGAAGTGCTGGAAGGATATAAAGACAGAGTAAGGGCAGGGTCACTGCTACCCTGAGAATCATCTTTGTGTAAATTAGAAAAGGCACTCTTGACACAAGGTATTTTACTGTTGGAAAATGTCTTAATACACAAATCTTTGATGCCTGTCTTAGTTATTTAGTGATGCCATAACAGAAATACTACAAGTGGATGGCTTTAACAAAGGGGAATTTCTTCTTTCACAGTTTAGGAGGCTAGAAGTCCGAATTCAGGGTGCCAGCTCCAATGGTAGGCTTTCTCTCTCTTGTTGGCTCTGGGGGAAGGTCCTTGTCATGAATCTTCCCCTGGTGTAGGAACATCTCAGTACAGGGACCCTGGGTCCAAATGACGCACACCGCTCCTGGCTCTGCTTTCTTGGTGGTAGGAGGTCCCCCTGTCTCTCTGCTCGCTTCTCAATCTTACATCTCAAAAGAGACTGACTCAAGATACTACCTAATCTTGCAAATTGAGTCCCACCTCATCACCATAACTGCCTCTAATCCTGCCTCATTAACATCATAGATATAGGATTTACAGCACATAGGAAAATCACAGCAGATAACAAAATGGGAGACAATCACACAATACTGGGAATCATGGCCTAGCCAAGTTGGCACACATTTTTTGGGGGGACACAATTCAGTCCACGACAATGACTATGGTGCAAATGATGAGCCTTGGAGTTGTGCAGTGTGCATTCTGAAGGACTCGTGGTAGCCCTTCAAGGACAGAAAATGATGGGGTAGGGGTGTTATTTGGGATAGGGTAGTCAGGGAAGACCTCTCTAATAAGTTGACATTTGAACAAGGATCCGAATGAAGTGAAGAAGGGAGCCTTGCAACTATTTAGGGGACAAGCATCCCAGGTAAAAGAAATAAGTAGTGCAAAGGCCCTGAGATGGGTGTGGGATTGGTGCGTTCCTGGGACACTGAGAAGACCCACTGTAGCTGTATTGGAGTGAGCAGAGGGGAGAATGATATGAAATGAGAGCAGGGAGCTGAGGGTAGAGTAGGGAGTGGAAGAGGGGCTGGGGAGTAGGGGCAAATCATGTAGGGCCTTGTGAGCTATGATAAAGGTTAGGTATCCTGAGTGAGAGGGTTTTGAGCAGAAATGACATGATATGATTTAAGTTGGAGGTAAGGGCTGCAAGGAGGCCAATTAGGAGACTATTGACAGGTGAGAGACAGACGATGATGGTTTGGACCGGAAAGGTAGTATTGCAGATGGCATACAAGCGGTGAGATTCTGTATGTATTTCAAAGGAAAAAACCAACAGAATTTGCCAAAGATTTAAACGGGATATTTAAGAGCTCAGCTGCTAACCGAAAGATTCTCAGTTCAAACCTGCCAGCTGCTCCTTGGAAACCTAGGGGGAAGCTCTGCTCTGTCCTATAGAGTCGCTATGAGTTGAAATCAACTTGATGGCAATGGGTTTGTTTTTGGTTTGATGTGAGAGGGAGGAGCTTAGGAAAACTCCCATGTTCTTGGTCTGAGTGACTGGAAGGATGGGTGGCTATTTACTGAATGAGGAGGACTTCAGGAGGGGCAGGTTTAAGTGGAAGGTTGAGAGCTTAGTTTTCAACATGTAGAAATGTCTGTTCAAGTGGAGACTGTGAGCAGATGATTGGACATAAGAGTCTGGATCTCCAGGAAGAGGTCATGAGAACTAATGGAAATCTAAGAACAAGAGCAGTATCTGGGAGAGGTTGCATGGGGCTTGACTGAAAGTTGACTCTATATTTGAATTTACTTTAGGGACTTCAGCAGGAGAAGAATGTGACTTTTCACATTGGTGCTTCTCCACTCCTGCGACTCAGATATGCCGAATGTATCTTCTCTCCCCCCAAACTAATGGAAAACTTCTTTCTTTACTTCCAAATTTCCATGAAAGGGGCTCTGTGGGGCCAGTATATCTCTTCCTTATAGGACACAAATTGCTGACCAGATATGGATTGGTTGCCTTTTGGTCAGGAGCCTCCCCCTCATCCAATAAGCCAATAGTGGTGTTGGGGGTGAGACCCTGTGGTGTAAACATGGCTGCCCAGGCAGATGGTGCTCTGGAGTGGTCAGTAATCCTTACGGAAACGGTGGCTGAGAGGCAGGAAGTTTTGGAAATCTCCTGTATATGATCTACGTTATTAAGATATTTGAGGGTAAGAGGAAATAACATGAGAAAATGCTCAGCTGAATGTCTGACATATTTTAATTCACAAAAAAAAAAAAAAAAAAAATTCACAAGTAGAGGGAAAAATTGAAAAAAAAAAAAGTGCTATGTACTTCGTACTTGAGATATACCCTCTATGACAGGGTTGTACTTATGGGAAGAGGCACTTGTAGTTCTACCTAGAAACCCATTTGCTTTCATCTTGGAAACTTTTCATTCTTGAAACTTTGTTCAGAAATTACCTTCCCAGGAAAACTTTCCCAGTGATTCACACCCTTCCTGTGTTATAAGTGTCCTGTCCCACACTGGAGTATTTATAATTTAAAAAATTTAAAACTGTATTTTCAGCTTTTAAAAGAACATACGTTCATTGTATTAGTTGGAAAATACAGAAAGATATAAAGAAGTAAAAAACAAACAAAAAAATCACCTATAATCCCACATCCAGGGACGACCACTGCGTAACCTTATGGAACACACGTACACACATGTATTTTACTACTATTATGAGCTTTATTTAACCATTCCTCTACTTTGGGTAAGAAGCCTCGCTGGCACAGGCGGTTTGTGATGATGTGCTAACTTAAAGATTGGTGGTTTGAACCCACCCAGTGCTCCATAGAAGAAAGGCCTGCTGATCTACTTCTGTTATGATTATGGCCAAGAAAACCCTATGGAGTAGTTCTACTCTGTACACCTGCAAGGAGGGAGCAGGGGGAATGAGACAACTTGAGTGCAGCCAACAACAATAGCAGCAGCAACAACAGCAACAAAAACAACAACAGCAAAAGCAGTAACAATTTTGGATGTTTAAATAGTTTCCAATTTTTGTTATTATAAATAATAATGCTACAATAATAGTACAATGAAATTTTCTTGTGCATAAATCTTCTCCCAAATCTATGATTATTGCATTAGGGAAGATTCCTGGAAGTAAAATTATTAGGTCAAAGTATATGTACTTTCTTAAATGTCTTATGCGTATATTTCAATGTTCGTTTCCTGAAAGATAGCCCAATTTGCCTTCCTAACCAGGAGTTTATGAGAGCAGCCATCTCACAACACTCTCACCAATCCTTGAACAATAATTCATGGTATTTCACTGTTGTCTTAATTTTCATTTCTTTGATTTATAGTAAGGCTAAATATTTTCTAGTGTGTTTGTTAGCAAGTTACTTTTTCCCAAGAACTACCTAACTGCATTTTGTCTATCTTTATGTTATAGTAGGTTTTTCTTATTAATCTATAACCCAAAACCAAACCAAACCTGTTGCCATTGAGTCAATTCTGACTCATAGAGACCCTATAGGACAGAGGAGAGCTGCCTCATAGAGCTTCCAAAGAGCAGCTGGTGGATTCGAACTGCCGACCTTTTGGTTAGCAGCCAAGCTCTTAACCATTTGGCCACCAGGTCTCCTACCAACATTTATTCTTTTTTTTTTTAAATAATTTTTATTGTGCTTTAAGTGAAAGTTTACAAATCAAGTCAGTCTCTCACACAAAAACCCATATACGTCTTGGTACACACTCCCAATTACTCTCTCCCTAATGAGGCAGCCTGCTCTCTCCCTCCACTCTGTCTTTTCATGTCCTTTTTGCCAGCTTCTAACCCCCTCCGCCCTCTCATCTTCCCTCCAGGCAGGAGACGCCAACATAGTCTCAAGTGTCCACCTGATCCAAGAAGCTCACTCCTCACCAGCATCCCTCTCCAGCCTGTTGTCCAGTCCAATCCCTGACTGAAGAGTTGGCTTCAGGAATGGTTCCTGTCCCGGGCCAACAGAAGGTCTGGGGGCCATGACCACCGGGGTCCTTCCAGTCCCAGTCAGACCATTAAGTCTGGTCTTATGAGAATTTGGGATCTGCATCCCACTGCTCTCCTGCTCCCTCAGGGGTTCTCTGTTGTGTTCCCTGTCAGGGCATTCATCGCTTGTAGCTGGGCACCATTTAGTTCTTCTGGTCTCAGGATAATGTAGTCAGTGGTTCACGTGGCCCTTTCTGTCTCTTGGGCTCGTAATCACCTTGTGTCCTTGGTGTTCTTCATTCTCCTTTGCTCCAGGTGGGTTGAGACCAATTGATGCATCTTAGACGGCTGCTTGCTAATGTTTAAGACCCCAAACGCCGCTCTTCAAAGTGGGATGCAGAATGTTTTCTTAATAGACTTTATTATGTCAATTAACTTAGATGTCCCCTGAAACCATGGTCCCCAAACCCCTGCCCTTGCTACACTGGCCTTCGAAGCATTCAGTTTATTCAGGAAACTTCTTTGCTTTTGGTTTAGTCCAATTGTGCTGACCTCCCCTGTATTGTGTGCTGTCTTTCCCTTCACCTAAAGTCGTTCTTATCTACTATCTAATTAGTGAACACTCCTCTCCCACCCTCCCTCCCTCCCCTCTCTCGTAACCAGAAAAGAATGTTTTCTTCTCAGTTTAAACTATTTCTCAAGTTCTTATAATAGTGGTCTTATACAATATTTGTCCTTTTGCAACTGACTAATTTCACTCAGCATAATGCCTTCCAGGTTCCTCCATGTTATGAAATGTTTCACAGATTCCTCACTGTTCTTTATCGATGCGTAGTATTCCATTGTGTGAATATACCATAATTTATCCATTCCAACATTTATTCTTAAATGTTAAGAATATTGAAACTTTGTTATATTGTTTGCAAATACATTTTTCAAATTATCCTTTAATTTTAACTTTGCTTATGTCATATTCTGATGGATGAGTGTTTAAATTGTTTTATATGGTCAAATGTAAATATCTGTTTTTTGCATATGGGTGGTAGATATGCATGTATTTGTATCATTATTATTTTTTCTATGTTGAAATGATTCATCATAAAATTAAAAAATTTAAAGTTATGCTTGCTCATTTTAGTTAGACTTAGAAAGCCCTTTCATTTTTCCCTAGCACTTTTATTTGAAGAATTAATTTCTTTCCTCTTAGTTTGCTTCGTACAGTGCTGTAATTGTCTGTTCATTTACGTTTTTCCTACCAAACTGTGAACTAGGACCTTGTAACTGTGAATCTGCAATGTCTAGTAGGTCTCAGTGAACGTTTATTGAATAAAGCAAAGAAGAACTTTTGGGGGATGAAGGACCATGAAAATATGTGAGGTTGCAACCTGAGTGACATCTACATTCTCATCCCAAGGCTGTAGGAATAACATGTCTTAAAAAAAGGAACCTCTCAGAAGTCTTTTCCTTTTTATAATGTAACTTTTTTTTTTTTGAATACTTTCCTGAGTATAAAAGGAAACCCTCGTGGTGTAGTGGTTAACAGCTACAGCTGCTAACCAAAAGGTTGACAGTTCAAATCCACCAGGCACTCCTCGGAAACCATACGGGGCAGCTCTGCTCTGATCTCATGGTAATGAAGGTAATAATTTATGGAGGCAATTAAACCTTTGAACCGTTTCCTTCTCTGATTCCAGAATTTTTGTTTTTAACTTAATGCTTTTCAGGCCTGAGAATAAATATTCTAAACATAATGTTAGACCTCAGTTGTTAAATCTCTATTTTTAAGAACTAATTTTGATTTTTTATTTCGGCTAATAAGAGAAGATTCTTCTCTCATCTAAATAAAATCCCGTTTTCCCTTAAATCTGTAAAACAGTTTGTTTAGATAAATACTGCATTTTGCTATCTCTTTTGGCTCCAGGCTACAGGCAGATAGTAGAAAATCTAAAATAGACAGGAAAAACTAGGCAACGGCAGTGTGAGCAAAGCAATTTGGTAAACAGAGGTAACATTAAAAGGAAAGCTGTGGGATCTGATAGTGTTGAGTGACTGGTCATCGTCCATCCGGGTGAAGGTCTGAGTCATGTGGGCCAGGAGAAGTTCCGGGTGGCACAATGCAGTTGTTACAAAAAAACCATGAATAAAAACTGGTTTTCTTGGCTGTTTATACTTAAAAAAGAAAGAAGGAAAGAAAGAAAAGCATAAAGTAATATTCTAGGACATGAGATTCCAATGGAGTCCTCTGAGGTATTATTACTTTTTCACATCCTGTCCCCCTTTCTTTGCATGCAGCCATTTAATTCTCCTAACCTATATGATTTTTTATCTTTTACTTTTCTGTCTTAAGCCTCAGGCATAATTTTCATGGCTTTGCTGGATTTCTGACACTAAAGTTTTCTCCTCAGGATTTTCTGCCTCAGGCCCACTGGGCAACTAGAGGGCAAACAAGTTGGTACTTGGCATTGTATGAATTAGCCTGAAATTTTTGAGGTTTAAAAATTTAGACTACAAAAAATTGTACTCTAACAAATTTGAAAACCTAGAAGAAATGGAAGAATTTCTAGAAACACACTACCTACCTAAACTAACACAGAGGAAGAACAACTAAATAAATCCATAACAAAAGATGAGATTGAAAAGGTAATTAAAAAACTCCCAACAACAACAACAACAAAGCCCTGGTCCAGATGGCTTCATGGCAGAGTTCTACCAAACTGTCAGGGAAGAGTTAACACCACTACTACTAAAGGTATTTCAGAGCATAGAAAAGAATAGAATACTCCCAAACTCATTCTATGAAGCCAGCATATCCTTAACACCAAAACCAGGTAAAGACACCACAAAAAAAAAAAAAAAAGAAAGAAAATTACAGACCCATATCCCTCATGAACTTAGGTGGAAAAATCCTCAACAAAATTCTAGCCAATAGAATTCAACAACATATCAAAAAAATCATTCACTGTGACCAAGTGGGATTCATACCAGCTATGCAGGGATGGTTCAACATTAGAAAAACAATTAATGTATTCCATCATATAAATAAAACAAAAGACAAGAACCACACGATCTTGTCAAGTAATGCAGAAAAGCATTTGACAAAGTCTAATACCCATTCATGATAAAAACTCTCAGAAAAGTAGGAATAGAAGGAAAATTCCTCAACATAATAAAGGGCATTTATACAAAGCCAATAGCCAATAACATCCTAAGTGGAGAGAGTCTGAAAGCATTCCCCTTGAGAATGTAAACCAGACAAGGATGCCCTTTATCACCACTCTTATTCAACACTGTGCTGGAGGTTCTAGCCAGAACAATCAGGCTAAGTAAAGAAATAAAGGGCATCTAGATTGGTAAGGAAGAGGTAAAAGTATGTTCTGGGTAGATTTGTAAGGAAGAAGTAAAAGTATCTCTATTTGCAAATGACATGATCTTACACACAGAAAACTCTAAAGAATCCTCAGGAAAACTACTGAAACTAATAGAGGAGTTCAGCAGATTATCAGGATACAAGATAAACATACAAAAATCAGTTGGGTTCCTCTACAGCAACAAAGAGAACACTGAAGAGGAAATTGCCAAATCAATACCGTTTACAGTAGCCCCCAAGAAGATAAAATACTTAGGAAAAAATCTTACCAGAGATGTAAAAGACCTGTACAAAGGAAACTACAAGACACTACTGCAAGAAACCAAAAGAGACCTATACAAGTGGAAGAACATACCTTGCTCATGGATAGGAAAACTCAACATTGTAAAAATGTCTATTCTATCAAAAGCAATCTATAGGTTCAATGCAATTTTGATTCAAATTCCAACGACATTTTTAAATGAGATGGAGAAACAAAACAACTTCATATGGAAGGGAAAGAGGCCTCAGATAAGTAAAGCATTACTGAAAAAGAAGAACAAACTGAGAGACCTCACACTACTTGATTTTAGAACCTATTACACCACCATAGTAGTTAAAGCAGCCTGGTACTGGTACAACAACAGATACACAGACCAATGGAACAGAATTGAGAATCCAGGCATAAATCCACCCACGTATAAACAAAGGACCAAAGTCAGTTAAATGAGGAAAGGACAGTTTAACAAAAGGTGCTGGCATAACTGGATATCCATCTGCAAAAAAATGAAACAAAACCCACACCTCACGCCATGCACAAAAATGAACTCAAAATGGATTAAAGACCTAAATATAAAATCTTAAACCATAAAGATCATGAAAGGAAGAATAGGGACAATGTTAGGAGCTCTAATACATGGCGTAAAGAGTATACAAAACATTACTAACAATGCACAAAACACCAGAAGAGAAACTAGATAACTAGAAGCTCCTAAAAATCCAAACACCTATACTCATCCAAAAATTCACCAAAAGAGTAGAAAGATTACCTACAGACTGGGAAAAAGTTTTTAGCTATGACATTTCTGCTCAGTGCCTGATCTCTAAAATCTACATGATACTACAAAAACTGAACAACAAAAAGACAATCCAATTAAAAAATGGGCAAAGGATATGAACAGGCACTTCACTAAAGAAGATACTCAGGTAGCTAACAGATACATGAGGCAATGCTCACCATCATTAGCTATTAAAAAAACAAAAAAGAGAAAGGCAAATCAAAACTACAATGAGATTCCATCTCACTCCAACAAGGCTGACATTAATCCAAAAAACACAAAATAGCAAATGTTGGAGAGGTTATGGAGAGACTGGAACACTTATACACTGCTGGTGGTAATGTAAAATGGTACAACTACTTTAGAAATTGATTTGGTGCTTCCTTAAAAAGCTAGAAATAGAACTACCATACGATCCAGCAATCCTACTCCTTGGAATATATCCTAGAGAAATAAGAGCCTTTACACGAACAGATAATATGCACACTCATGTTCATTGCAGCACTGTTTACAATAGCAAAAAGGTGGAAGCAATCAAGGTGCCCATCAATGGATGAATGGATAAATAAGTTACGGTATATTCACACAATGGAATACTATGCACTGATAAAGAACGATGATGAATCCGCAAAACATTTCATGAGATGGAGGAATCTGGAAGGCATTATGCTGAGTGAAATTAGTCAGTTGCAAAAGGACAAATATAGTATGAGACCACTATTACAAGAACTGGAGAAATAGTTTAAACAGAGAAGAAAATACTTTTTGATGGTTACGAGAGGGGGCAGGGAGGGAGGGAGAGGAGTTTTCATTAATTAGATAGTAGATAAGAAATATTTTAGGTGAAGGGAAGGACAACACACAATACCGGACAGGTCAGCACAACTGGACTAAACCAAAAGCAAAGAAGTTTCCTGAATAAACTGAATGCTTTGAACGCCAGTGTAGCAGGGGCAGGGGTTTGGGGACCGTGGTTTCAAGGGAAATCTAGGTCAATTGGCATAATAACATCTATTAATAAAACATTCTGCATCCCACTTTGGACAGTGGCATCTGGGGTCTTAAATGCTAGCAAGCAGCCATCTAAGATGCATCAATTGGAATCAACCCACCTGGAGCAAAGGGGAATGAAGAACACCAAAGACACAAGGTAAGTATGAGCCCAAGTGTAAGAATGGGCCACATAAACCAGAGACTACATCAGCCTGAGACCAGAAGAACTAGATGGTGCCTGGCTACAACCAATGACTGTCCTGACAGGAAACACAACAGAGAATCCCTGATGGAACAGGAGAACAGTGGGATGCAGATCTCAAATTCTCATAAAAAGGCCAGACTTAATGGTCTGACTGAGATTATATGGACCCTGGAGGTCATGATCTCTGGGCCCTCTGTTAGCCCAAGACTGGAACCATTCCCAAAGCCAACTCTTCAGACAGGCGTTGGACTGGACTATAAGATAGAAAATGATACTGGCGAGGAGTGAGGTTCTTCGTTGGCTCAAGCAGACACATGAGACTATATGGGTAGCTCCTGTCTGGAGTGGACATGACAGGGCAGAGTGGGACAGAAGCTGGCTGAAGGGACATGGGAATATGGAGTGGAGAGAAGGACTGTGCTGTCTCATTAGGGGGAGAGCAAATAGGAGTATATATATAAATTTTTTCCCCCATGTGTCTGTCAGTTTGTCATACTGTGGGGGCTTGCGTGTTGCTGTGATGCTGGAATACTATGCCACCAGTATTCAGATACCAGCCGGGTCACCTATGGAGGACAGGTTTCAGCTGAGCTTCCAGACTAAGACAGACTAGGAAGAAGGACCCAGCACAGTGAAAACCTTATGAATAGAAGCGGAACATTGTCTGATATAGTGCTGGAAGATGAGCCTCCCAAGTTGGAAGGCACTCAAAAGATACCTGGGGAAGAGCTGCCTCCTCAAAGTAGAGTCAACCTTAATGACGTGGATGGAGTAAAGCTTTCGGGACCTTCATTTGCTGATGTGGCATGACTCAAAATGAGAAGAAACAGCTGCAAACATCCTTTAATAATGTGAACCTGAAATGTAAGAAGTATGAATCCAGGAAAATTGGAAATCACCAAAATTGAAATGGAACACATAAACATCAATATCCTAGGCATTAGTGAGCTGAAATGGATTGGTATTGGCCATTTTGAATCAGACAATCATATAGTCTACTCTGCTGGGAATGATAACTTGAAGAGGAATGGTGTTGCATTCATCATCAAAAAGAACATTTCAAGATCTATCCTGAAGTACAACGCTGTCAGTGATAGGATAATATCCACACGCCTACAAGGAAGACCAGTTAATATGACTATTATTCAAATTTACGCACCAACCACTAGGGCCAAAGATGAAGAAGTAGAAGATTTTTATCGCTTCTGCAGTCTGAAATTGATCAAACATGCAATCAAAATGCATTGATAATTACTGGTGATTGGAATGTGAAAGTTGGAAACAAAGAAGAAGAATCAGTAGTTGGAAAACATGGTCTTGGTGATAGAAACAATGCCAGAGATCGAATGATAGAATTTTGCAAGACCAATGAATTCTTCATTGCAAATACCTTATTTCATCAACATAAATGGCGACTATACTTTCTTATACACATGGACCTCACCAGATGAAACACACAGAAATCAAATTGAATACATCCGTGGAATGAGATGATGGAAAAGCTCAATATCATCAGTTAGAACAAGGCCAGGGGCCGACTATGGAACAGACCATCAATTGCTCATATGCAAGTTCAAGCTGAAGCTGAAGAAAATCAGAGCAAATCTACAAGAGCCAAAATATGACCTTGAGTATATTCCACCTGAATTTAGAGACCATCTCAAGAATAGATTTGATGCATTGAACACTAGTGACCGAAGACCAGGCGAGTTGTGGAATGACATCAAGGACATCATACATGAAGAAAGCAAGAGGTCACTGAAAAGACAGGAAGGAAAGAAAAGACCACAATGGAAGTCAGAAACCCAGACCCAGTGCCGTCGTGTCGATTCCGACTCATAGCGACCCTATAGGACAGAGTAGAACTGCCCCACAGTTTCCAAGGAGCACCTGGTGGATTCGAACTGCCAACCCTTTGATAGATGCCAGAGGAGACTCTGAAACTTGCTCTTGAGCGTCGAGCAGCTAAAGCAAAAGGAAGAATTGATGAAGTAAAAGAACTGAACAGAAGATTTCAAAGGGCCTCTCGAGAAGACAAAGTAAAGTATTATAATGACATGTGCAAAGAGCTGGAGATGGAAAACTGAAAGAGAAGAACACACTCGGCGTTTCTTAAGCTGAAAGAACTGAAGAAAAAATTCAAGCCTCAAGTTGCAATAGTGAAGGATTCTACAGGGAAAATATTAAACGATGCAGGAATCATCAAAAGAAGATGGAAGGAATACACAGAGTCATTATACCAAAAAGAATGAGTTGATATTCAACCATTTCAAGAGGTGGCATATGATCAGGAACTGATGGTACTGAAGGAAGAAGTCCAAGCTGCTCTGAAGGCATTGACGAAAAACAAGGCTCCAGGAATTGATGGAATATCAATTGAGATGTTTCAACAAACAGATGCAGCACTGGAGGTGCTCACTTGTCTATGCCAAGAAATATGGAAGACAGCTTCCTGGCTAACTGACTGGTAAAGAGCCATATTTATGCCTATTCCCAAGAAAGGTGATCCAACCGAATGTGGAAATTATAGAATAATATCATTAATATCACATGCAAGCAAAATTTTGCTGAAGATCCTTTTATCGACAGAAATTCAGGCTGATTTCAGAAGAGGATGTGGAACCAGGGATATCATTGCTGATGTCAGATGGATCCTGGCTGAAAGCAGAGAATACCAGAAGGATGTTTACCTGTGTTTTATTGACTATGCAAAGGCATTCGACTGTGTGGATCATAACAAACTATGGATAACACTGAGAAGAATGGGAATTCCAGAAGAGTTAATTGTGCTCATGAGGAATCTTTACATAGATCAAGAGGCAGTTTTTCGGACAGAACAAGGGGATACTGATTGGTTTAAGGTCAGGAAAGGTGTGCGTCAGAATTGTAGTCTTTCACCATACCTATTTAATCTGTATGCTGAACAAATAACACGAGAAGCTGGACTATATGAAGAACAACGGGGCATCAGGATTGGAGGAAGACTCATTAACAACCTGCATTATGCAGATGACACAACCTTGCTTGCTGAAAGTGAAGAGGACTTGAAGCACTTACTAATGAAGATCAAAGACCACAGCCTTCAGTATGGATTACACCTCAATATAAAGAAAACAAAAATCCTCACAACTGGACAAATGAGCAACATCATGATAAATGGAGAAAAGATTGAAGTTGTCAAGGATTTCATTTTTCTTGGATCCACAATCAACACCCATGGAAGCAGCAGTCAAGAAATCAAAAGATGCATTGCATTGGGCAAATCTGCTGCAAAGGACCTCTTTAAGGTGTTGAAGAGCAAAGCTGTCACCCTGAAGACTAAGGTGCGACTGACCCAAGCCATGGTATTTTCAATTGCATCATATGCATGTGAAAGCTTGACAACGAATAAGGAAGACCAAAGAAGAGTTGACGCCTTTGAATTGTGGTGTTGGTGAAGCATATTGAATATACCATGGACTGCCAAAAGAACGAACAAATCTGTTTTGGAAGAAGTGCGGCCAGAATGCTCCTTAGAGGCAAGGATGGCGGGACTGCATCTTACATACTTTGGACGTGTTGTCAGGAGGGATCAGTCCCTGGAGAAGGACTTCATGCTTGGCAGAGTACAGGGTCAGCGGAAAAGAGGAAGACCCTTGCAAGGTGGATTGACACAGTGGCTGCAACAATGAGCTCAAGCATAACAACGATTGTAAGGATGACGCAGGACCGGGCAGTGTTTTGCTCTGTTATGCATAGGGTCACTATGAGTCGGAACCGACTCGACGGCACCTAACAACAACAACAACGTATAAATTTTTGTATGAGAGACCGACTTGTTTTGTAAACTTTCACTTAAAGCACAATAAAAATTAAAAAAAATAATAAAAAAATTTAGGCTAACTTAATTTGGGTGTTATTTTTAAAGATTGTTATTATTATTATTAGTGGTGCTGGTTAAATGTAAGTCCAAAAATAAAACTTGACATTGGTGTCAAACGTGATGTTTAAGGGAACTTCATTGGTGAGATAATTCAGACAAAAAAAAAGTCTTTGGAGCTTATGGAATGAAATGTTAGTAACATACTGGAGGAGGTTTTCCAGATTGGTATTCATTCCTGCGCTGGAGTCAAATTCCAGCACATCGGAAGCGTCTCCTAAAGACAGTGCAAAACAAAAACAAAAACAACGCCACATTGTCCTTGTATATATATGTTGGTACTGGGGACCAGCCATGGAATTTTAGGGAAGTCATCTTTTTGTTCTGTACCATGGTTTACCCTGCAGATAATAAATACGATTTTGTACTTTACAGAAGAGCTGGAAGGAGAAATGAGATGGATGGGAAAGCAGAATAGAATTGTGTTATGCTCTGTGGTATTGTCACACAGGCTCACCCTGTTTTGTTCTCACAAAGTGCCTTGTGTACCAGGAGTTTTTAGTATTTTCTGGATGGTGTGTGTATGTGTGTGTGTATTGCGTGCGTGTGGGAGGTCATCGTGAATGTATGTTGTTGCTTTAATTAGCCGTTTCCCCTTGTTTACTCAACTCTTAGCAGGAACACAGGTGGCAAAACAAATGAAGCTCAAATTCTTCATTGTTCATTGGGCTTTGCCCTGCGTGAATGATTATTTGCAAAGCAATGTTACAAGCTGAGAAATAAAAAGAAGAGCCAGTTAAAGGCTTGGACAGAGTTGTGTATTGTTTAGCAAAGTATTTTAGGAGTTACTGATTTCTAGTTCTTTCTTCCTATTCCCATGATTTCTCCCCTTTCTTCTATTCCTTCTTTCCTCCGTTCTCTCTTTGGTGTAGAACACACTCTCTAGTTAGTATGGTCTTTCTCTGGTAAAGACTGCGGTGCTGTTTGAGACATTATTATTTCTCAATCACACATGCCAATGTTTCCTTGATTGGAGGAGCATTTATTGATAAGACCTGGAGAGGGCTACTCTGAAGGATGTTGCTTTTCATACTTGATGTGAAATATATCTGGTAAACAGAACTCTGCTTTCTGTTTCATTTTTTTTTAATATCACGTTTTATACTTCATAATATCCTACACTTAAAGAACACAATTAGTGCTAATTATCATTTAGAAAATTGTTTTTTGCTTGATTAGAGATTTTAGCTGTGTGTACTGAAATCTAGAGGGTCTTCGTGATGTGTATTACTTTCTGTTCTATGCCAGCTTAAATATTAATATATGGAAATTTAGCTTCCTTTGCCGTACATTTTGATGTCAGAAGCATACTCAGGGTAATTGGCTTAGGTTGTTTTTTCTCCTGTTTGTATTTCATATTATCTAATGTCATTAGTGAGTTGACTACTGAGTGGGTAATCTGCATTTCAGACCTGCTCCTTGAGCACGTTATTACCACGGATTTTCATTATTTAATTCCCATTCACCCCAGGCAGGCCCTCAAGCTGCGTCGTATTATTGAAAGAACCGCTTTCTTCTATTCAGTAAGCAAGTCTTTCTGTTTCCTAAAGCCCATCAGCCTTTGGAAAAATGCTGGTGTTTTTACTTGGTCTGGTGGGGTAGGGGCACCTTGAGTTTTGTCACATATTGGTGAGGGTGGGTTGCTCAAGGCTCGTGTGCCTTTGTTTCTGTATGGCTGTTAACATGGCAGCCCCTGGTGCCCAGAGGGAAGCTGGGCATGTGGTCTGGTCGGCTGTCAGAGATGGAGCCGGTTAATTGATCAGCATCTCTGAGACTGAAGCCAGGGCTCTCAACCCTCAGGGTTCTGTGCAGTCTGAACACTGGTGCACGGGAGCCCTACCTCCCCTTGTTCTCCCTAAGGCTTGCCGGTCTGGCTTTTGCCTTTGGAAAATGATTGCTGGACTGATTTGGGGATTGGAATCCAACCTTCTTTTGGTTTTTGAGTCTATTCCAAGACTAACTGTAAAAACGAACCCCACATTAAAGTCTAAATTTGGCTACGGTCAGCCACAGATTCTGCTAAGCCTCTGGCTGGGATACATATGTTCTGTTGGTGGTTATTAAGTCATTTGTAGTTGCAGGGAACTTTGAATGTGAAGGCTGTGAGGGAATTTACAATGCCAGTATTCTGCTTCTGTCTTTTTATAGACAAGTAAACAGAGGCTTAGAGAGGTAAATAACAAGTTCGAAGTAACTAGCTACTGAGTGGCAGAGCTGAGTGGTGCAGACTCCCTTTTATCAGAGCAGGAATCTCTCCTTTAATGGTACCTGGTTATTGGATGATATAATGTAGCAGCATAATGTATACCTGTTAGCTACCACAGTTAATAAGAGGGCTTGACAGCTATATATGTGTACACGTAGGTCAATGTGTTCTCCGGGGGCAGGGGCTTATTTCACAAGGGAAATGAGAAAGGATGTAAGTAAAAGCAGGTGTGTATATCCACACATGTACATGTTAAGAGGTCTAGCAAAGCGATTCTGCCTGCATGTGAGCCAAGTCAGTGGATTAAAAAGTCTGCCTCTCCCCTTTCTTCTGTTAGGGCATCCTGTGTTGCTGCTGTTAGTCTAGTTGGCCTCTGACTCATGACATCCCCATACACAACGGAATGAAATGCTGCCTGATCCTGTGCCATCCGCTATGATCCATTGGGAATTGGACCTTGTGATCCACAGGATTTTCATTGGCTAATTTCTGGACGTAGATCACCAGGTCTTTCTTCCAAGTCCATCTTAGCCTGGAAGCTCTGCTGAAGCCTGCAGCACCATAGCAACATGCAAGCCTCCACTGACAGACAGGCAGTGGCTGCGCATGAAGTGCATTGGCCAGGAATTGAACCCGGGTCTCTCATATGGAAGGTAGGAATTCTACCACTGAATCACCATTCTCCTCTTGCTCCTATAGTTTTGTGGAAATACAGTAGTTTGGTGCCAAAAGCTCCATACTCTTTGGAATGCACTGCTGGAGTGAGGCCCCAATCATTGGTTAGCACTTTTCTTCACTGGTTTTAATTGAATATCAGGAAGTAGAGGCAGACTTCCTTGGAGATACTGGAGAAGGAAAATTGGGTAGGACTTTTCTGTTTGAAGTTTAGATAATAATTAGTTTAGGACATACCAAGGTGTAATTCCTAATGAATTTAATTATTGTAGGAATTTTTAATTGTCAAGGGAGTTTAAAACTATTTTAACCAGGAAGACTCCAGGGCGAATATTTTAGAATCTGTGACACTAATGTCCACAACCAGCAGTTTTTCTAATAGTGTGTTTAAGTTAATTTACTTCATCAAAGGAGGCAAGCAGAGTTGATCCAGGCAATATTTTACCATACATGTCTAGAAACAAGAATCTTAATCCTGAACAATCATTTCCTTCTGTTTCCTCTTTGGGCCAGGCTTCTCCTTGTTTTAATTTGTTGGGTTCTGATAGGGATGGGAGCTTATATCCTCCCTTCAGAGCTGTGTGTGAGAACCTAGTCCTCTGATATGCCTAACTGCTTCCCTCTTTCTAGAATGCATCACATCGCACTACCTTCCCTTCCCGTTTCGTTAAACACATCAGGCAAGTGGGTAGTTTGGCACTGAGCAAACGTGGACTGCCAGAACATTTGGAGACTAACTAAATTTTTGTCTGAGTTGCCAGGGAACTTTCAAATTGACTGTACTTGGGCGCTTAGCAGACTAATTTATGTAGTGAAAAGGACAAAAAAATGGACTAGGTCAGCGATTTCTAGACTTTTGTATTTAATTAACCACTAAAATTTCTAAAATGATTTTGAAGACCAACATAGGATTATCAACATTTCCTTTTGCCAAGTAAGAGCATTAAAAAGTACTAGGTACCATCCACTATTACCACAATTTTAAGATATATTGTTGTTGTGTTAGGTGCCATTGAGTCAGTTCCAACTCATAATGACCCTATATACAAGAGAACGAACTGTCCGGGCCTGCGCCATCCTCACAATTATTGCTATGCTTGAGCCCATTATTGCAGCCACTGTGTCAGTCCATCTTGTTGAGGGTCTTCCTCTTTTTTGCTGACCCTCTACCAAGCATGGTGTCCTTCTCCAGGGACTGGTCTCTCCTGATAACTTGTACGAAATATGTGCGAAGAAGTCTCACTAACCTTGTTTTTAAGGAGCAGAGAATTCTGGCTGCACTTCTTCCAAGACAGATTTGTTCATTCTTCTGACAGTCCGTGGTATATTCACTATTCTTCACCAACACCATAATTCAAAGGCATCAATTCTTCTTTGGTCTTCCTTATCCATTGGCTAGCTTTCGCATGCATATGAGGTGAGTGAAAATAGGCTTCACCTTAGTCCTCAAAGTGACATCTTTGCTTTTTAACCCTTTAAAGAGGTCCTTTACAGCAGATTTGCCCAATGCAATACATTGTTTGATTTCTTGACTACTGCTTTTGTAGGCTTTGATTGTAGATCCAAGTAAAATGAAATCCTTGACAACTTCAATGTTTCCTCTGTTTATTTGATGTTGCTTTTTATTGGTTCAGTTGTGAGGATTTGTGTTTTCTTTATGTTGAGGCTTAATCCATACTGAAGGCTGTGGTCTTTGATCTTCATTAGTGTTTTAAGTCCTTTCTGCTTTCAGCAAGCAAGGTTGTGTCATCTGCATATCACAGGTTTTAATGAGTCTCACACCAATCCTGATGCCCCATTCTTCTTTACATAGGCCAGCTTCTCTGGTTATTTGCTCAGCATACAGATTGAATAGGTATGGTGAAAGGATACGACCCTGACACACACCTTTCCTGATTTTAAACCATGCCCTATCCTTTTTCCTATCCTGTTGCTCTTTTGAAAGACTGCCTCTTGGTCTATGGACAGGTTCCTCAGGAGCACAATTAAGTGTTCTGGAATTCCCGTTCTTCACAATGTTGTCCGTAATTTGTTATGATCCACGCAGTCAAATGCCTTTGCATAGTCAATAAAACACAGGTAAACGTCTTTCTGGTATTCTCTGCTTTCAGCCAGGATCCATCTGACATCAGCACTAATATCCCTCATTCCACGTATTCTTTTGATCCGGACTGAATTCCTGGAAGTTCCCTGTCCATGGACTGCCGCAATTGCTTTTTACATGTTCATACACACACATACACACACACATATGTATCTGAACAGTCGTGAAGATGGCAAAGACTGGGCAACAATTCTCATGCCATGGGTTAAAATGTAAAATATCTTTGTTTTGCTGACGTTGACCACGTCATAGCTACTTCTGCGATATAATCCTTCCAGCGGCTCTGCACCTACCATGTAGTTTTGTGTTCTGAAATATTTTTCTAATTAGTTACTCTTCTGTTATATGAGACAAAATAAAAAGAAAAAACAAAAACTTGTCTAAATCAACATGTATTACGTCATTTGCTTGTCCTTAATCTACTAGACCAATTATTCTGTCATGGAAATAGATTAATGGACTGAAAATTTCATCAAAGCTTGTTTTCTCATGAGATTTGTTGATCTGACTGCTTTTGTTTGAGCCAGAATTTACAACTACTATAGATCTGGCTGTTTTTCAACTTTTGACTTCCTAGTTTTGAAAAAAATATTTCTAAAAATATGCAAAAATGAGGGGCAATTAAAATATTTTTTATGAACTCTTCAAATAAACCTGTTTTTGATACCCATAAAATTAACTGTTTTGGCTTTTGGATAAATGTTAAGTTAGAGCATTCCTCATTTAAATGACTTCTTGGGAACTATTTTATCCAGTAACTTTAAAAACCAACATTTTTCTTTCATGAGTTAGAGTCTGTATTCTTATCACTGTAAAACAAAGTATAGCAGCTGAAGAGTGACATCGCAATTTATTTTCACAGGTTTTGAATTAGAGGACTAGACAGTATGTATTAATTAATGAAAGAACATTGTAAAAATTCTTTAGAACTTCAGACAGTTATTTCTTTTGTTCTGTCTATCTAAAAAGTCATAACGTCTCAGTTAATTTGGCACCACAACTTTAAAGCACTTCGACGTACATTTTGTCAAAGATGTTTTTGAAGTCTATGGGATATTTAAGACCTTCTGTGGTGAAAAAAGGAAACCCTCGTGGTGTAGTGGTTAAGTGCTATGGCTGCTAACCAAGAGGTCGGCAGTTTGAATCCACCAGGTGCTCCTTGGAAACTCTATGGGGCAGTTCTGCTCTGCCTTTAGAGTCGCTATGAGTTGGAATCGACTCGACGGCAGTGGGTGGGTGGTGAAAAAAGAGGAGCCTGGGTGTTTGAGATTGACTGCTAACCTAAAAGTTGTTGGTTTGAACCCACTCAACATCTCTGTGGAAGAAAGGCCTGGTGAACTTCTGTAAAGATTACAGCCAAGAAAATCATATGGAGCCGTTCTACTGTGTAACACATGGGGTCACTATGAGTTGGAATTGACTCAACAAGTTTGGGTGGTGAGAAAGTAAGTTAAATGTTGAGGAGATCCTAAGTTCTTTGCATGAAAACGTTGCAGTCCACACTGTCTAAGAGTTACAAAGCCAACAAATTCACAGTAATGATGAGACACTGGCTGAGCAATTTGAATTTTAGCAGCAATGTTCCAATAGGGCATGATGTCTTTTTACTTTATATAATTTATTGTTTAAAGCATTGGTTGTACATCAGGGTACCCTACCAGCTGCTGAGTCTTGTCAACAGCTCCACCTAACCCAGCAGTGGTATAATTGGTAAAGCACTAAATTTGGACAGAGAACCCCTGGGTTCAGGTCCTGACAGCCCCTTACGGGCCACAGACTTGAGAAGGTCTCTCTCTGAGTCATGATCTTCTTACCTGGAGAACAGCAGTATTTCACGTAAAGGGTTATTGTGAAGATTAAATGAGATAATGTGCAGAAAAAATATAAATGATGGAGCTCTGTGCAAATAGCGAGGAGCATTTGTAATTGTCTTAACCCTGTCAGAAGCAGGTGTGGCCAAGAACCGAACAAATACATTCCTACCCTCCACATTCTCAAGCTACGGGTGTGTGGCATGTCTGTAGCGCTCCTTCCCTTCCTGCACTAGCTGTGGATTTGATACGCAGCTATGGGGCATCAGCTTATCACTCGAGTATACCTGGCCTTGTAATACCACCAAGGGGACTGCAAGTCAGAGTAGGTATAAACCTAGGGTTGCGGCAGCTTGACGATCACCGTGTCAACCCCAAGCTGAGATGATATACCCTTCAATAGCCACCAGTGCCAGCTGCCATCGAGTCAGTTCTGACTCATGGAGACCCCATGTGTGTCAGAGCAGAACTGTGCTCCGCAGGGTTTCCAATGGCTTTTTCCAAAGTAGGTCACCAGACCTTTCTTCTGAGGCACCTCTGGGTGGACTTGAACTGTCAACCTTTTTGTTAGCAGCCAAGTGTGTTAGCTTTACACCATTTAGGGACTCCCTTCAAGAAAAAGGAGTCCCTAGGTGGTAAGGAAATGAGAACCAAAAGCAAGAAAGACTCCTGCTTGAACTTGATGCTTGGTTGGAGATTGAGGTGTGATAATTTTGCCCTGGTGGGATCTGAGCAGGGAGCCCTGACAGAATAGGAGGCACGTGGAGACCCAGGCTTTGTTCTTGGCACCAAAGAGCCAGCCTACTGGGCTCCTTGGCAGGAATGAGCTATAGCATCTGTTGGAGGGGGGCGAATATTTAAACAGGGTTTCAATTTCTTAGTTGCTTGTCCCTTGGAATGGGCAAAGCCGGTAACTTTTTTATGTTCTCAAAAATTTTGAATTATTTCTCAAGCATTTTGGTTTGGCTAAATTCTACATGTGTTTTGCCAGCTTTCCTTCCTTAATTATTAGCATTAAACCCAAAAGCATGAGTTTGAATGGAAATTTAATAGCCGCTTTTATACTTATTTACACTTAATTCATCTGAAAGCTGTGTTGACTTAAGGCTGTCATATCTTGTAAGCAGGTTATGAAGATAATTTATAACCATGTCTGTTCATAAGATGTGATACCAGTTTAACTCCTCTTTTCCCCACCAAGAAATTTGGAGTTTTAGATGGTCAAGATGGGATCCCAATTCCAAAGTCATGGTGCTTATGGCAGGATTTAAACAATATAAAATGAGTCTTCATTGTCTTAATTGCAGTTGACTTTGAGGTCGATGTTTTGGTAAAACCCCAACTGGATTTTTAAGAAAGCACATGCTCTTTCACAAAACATTTTTCTCTGTCTCTAAGTCTTGCATACAGTTGCCAGAGCCATGGAAAAACAATTTCCTTGGGCCATTTTTTTTTTTTTTTTCCAAGTATAGCATACAAATTGCCTTCTGGGCAGTAGGAGATGAGTACAAAGATGAACAATAATTTCCAAATAATTCTTACCTTCTCATTGCCCAGAGACCCACTTGTGTTGCACTTAGTCTTGGTGCAGTGTTAACTACCTCATTAATATTGATTTAAAGAACAGGCATTATCTGTTAATGAGAAAATAATGGTGTTATTTTACTATAGTCACAAGGTACCATTCTATTTATAACAGTTCGTTCTGAGATGACAGCTAGACCGGCACCTGGAGTTAGAAATGTTAGAGCTGGTGGCGATTTAGTGATTATTTAGCCAAACCTTCTTGTTAACAAAGGGTCTGAAATATTAAATGAAACAAATAGAAACGTGGGCACATGGTAGGTGTATAATCCCTGCTTTTGAATTAACACATTAATTAATCTTAAAGATTAAGCTCTTTTTATGCCTAAAAAATTATAAGCATTGAATTGAATTGAATATCCAGAAAAGAAACACAGCTGTTCATTCTTAGATCTCCCTCTCCTGTCCTTTGTCTGCAAAATACAGCCACATTTCCTTGAACTGAGAATGGATTTTTTACTCCATTATCACTTAATACAATATTTAACAGTAAATATTGTACTTTCAGGATACTGGAGGGTGGGAAAGGGATCCCAAATCATTACTATTTGGTTATAAATTATAAAGTTGTTTATCTTAGAAGCTGTACTGCTGATATTTTTAATTAAATTTTTTATTTTGAGATAATTAGATTCTCATGCAATTGTGAGACATAATTGCTAAATCTACTTGCTAATCTTTTGTTAAGTATTTTTGCAGGTATGTTTATGAATGGTATTGATCTGATTGTTTCTTTTTTTTTTTTTGTACTGTCTTTGTCTCATTTTAGCATCACGGTAATATCAGCTTCATAGAGTGAATTGGGAAGTGTTTCTTCCTTTTCTGTTTTCTAGAAGACATTGTGTAGAACTGGTGTTTATTCTTCCTCAGATATTTGGTAGAATTCTCCAGCGACACCATTTGTGCATGGAGCTTTCTTTTTTGGAAGTTTTAAAATTACAATTCAATTTCCTTTATAGATATAGGGCTATTCAACTTATACCTATTTCATATAGGATGAGTTGTGGTAGTTTGTGTTTTCTGAGGAAGTGGTCTATTTTATCGATCTAAATTGTGAAATTTGTGTGTATAGAATTGTTCACAGTATATTCCCTTAATATGCTTTTGATGTATATATAGGGTCGTAGCAATATCCTCTAGTTTGTCCCTGATGTTGATAATTTGTATCTTTTCTCTTTGTCAGTCTTGCTATTAGGGCTTAAGTCTGCCGTTTTATTCTTTTTTTTTCTGGCTCCTGGTGGGTGATGTGAACATTATCTCACAATTCCCTGAGGCTCCCTTCATTTTTTTCTTTTCAGTCTATTTTCTTTCTCTTGTTCAGATTGGGTAATGCCTGTTGTTCCATCTTCTAGTTCACTGATTCTTTCTTCTGTTCCCTCTACTGTTCTGTTGAGCCCATTCATTGAGTTTTTAAATTTTGGTTAATGTATTTTTAGTTGTAAAATTTCCATTTGGTTCTTCTTTATATCTTCTATTTTTTTACTGAGTCTGTCTTTTTGCTGAGATGTTTTATGCTTCTCATTTGTTTAAAGCATATTCATAATTCTTGTTGAAGCATTCAAGATTGCTGCTTTAAAATCTTTTCCAGATGATTCTAATACCTCTGTCATCTCAGGGTTGGTATCTGTTGAATGTCTTTTTTCATTCAGTTTGAGATCTTCTTGGTTCTCGGTATGATGAGTGATTTTTTTTTATTGAAACTTGGACATTTTTAATATTATAAGACTCTGAATCTTGTTTAAACCTTCTGTTTTAACTGGCTTCCTCTGTCACCACTCCAGCAAGGGGACGAGGGGAGCCACCTCATTACTACTGCAAAGGGATAGAAGTCCAGGTTCTCCACTAGACCTTGTTGACACCAAGGGGGCGGAGCTCTTCATTACTGCTGGAACCTAGCCTTCACTGATACCTCTCTAGATGGAAGGGTTAGTAGGAGTGCTTCATTTCTACTCTGTATGTGGCCTCCACTGACACTGTAGGAGGGAAGATGGCCTTGTTACTGCTAGATGGTGATGAATGTCCTGACTCTCCCCTAGGTCTCCTCTGACACTGCTCTAGTAGGGAGAGGAGTGGGGGAATGCCTCATTACTGCTAGGTGGAAGGGAAGTCCAGCCTCCCCATGTAGTCTCTATTGACATGGCAGAAGTTAGGGAGAATTGTTACTGTACAGCAGGGCTGAAAGCCCTGGCTCCCTACCTGGCATTCTCTGACACCACCCTGGCAGGGCAGATGAGGCACTTCATTACAGCCTCTTGAGAGTAGAAGTCTAGGTTCCTATTTAGCCTTTGTTGGCATGGATTTTTTTCTGTTTGGTGTTTGGCTGGATTAGAACAAATATTGTCTCAAAGTTTCCTGCCTTGTTAAGCTACTCCTTTTCTTGTCCTTTGGTTAAAGAGAGCAGGCTTTTGTGGGGACTTTTTTTGTCTGTGCTTGTTGGCATTTCTGGGTTGCTGACTTTTTAAGCTCCAAGTCTGGGATATATGAGGCAAAAGGACAACTCAGGAAACCCCAATGTTTTGTTCTTGTGTCTCAAGGTACCAAGCTGTTCTGCCTTCTTTTCTCCACCTTTCAGCGTCTTCTTATGTTTTTTTCATATATAACGTCTAGGGTTTTTGTAGCACTTGTTAACGTTAGTTGCCCTTGAGTTGATTTTGACTCATGGCAATGCCATGTGTGCAGAGCAGAACTGATCCATTCGGTTTTCAAGACTGCAACTTTTCAGAAGCAGATTACTGGGCTTGTCTCCCTGGGTGGGTTCAAACCACCAACTCTTTGGCTAGTAGTTGAGTGCTTAACCATTACGTCTATTCCATCTTGCCATGTTTACATTTTAAACAGGCAGGGAAAAATGAAATTGGTGTCAGAGAGTAAAAGTATCTTTCATGATTCCTGTGGATTGGGAAAGGCAAGCTTTTGTTTTGTTTTTAACTGTCATACTTATCTTGAGTCAAACAGTTAAAGTAACTCTTATTGCTTTCTACGTCCCTTCCACAGCTACAAAGCTTGCTGCTTTCCTCTTTTCTTCAAGGTCGGTCATTTGCAGCTTCACACATTATAGTCAGCCCATCCAGAGGAAAACATTGGAAGATAAGGCCACAGCCAATGGGAAGCCTCATGTTTTCTGACAGTTCCAATTTCTTATGCTGTCTTTGTCTTCACTCTTCCTAGACAATGTGGTTTATCAGCAACTTTGTTTTATTACTCAACTCAGGAAAGGTTTTGTGTGGCAACATGTTTATCATGAATAATACTTAGGGCACATTAAAAATTGTTGTTATCACCAAAGCTTTATTTGGAAGACAATTTTAAACTCTTGCTTTTAGCATTGCCTTGAGAAACTGCATTTACACGTTCATACACACATATACACGTACACATGTGCAGAGGCTACAACCTAAAAATTGACTCTTAGCATTCAAATTTTATTGAGCCAATAAATCATAAGTTTGACGTTTCAGTCGAATCTAATGCTAAGTGTTTCATTTCAGGCCCCAGTGTCCATATTGACAGGACTTTAAATCTATTATTTGTGCATCTGGAGCTTGTTAGATGTTTATAGTTTGAATGGAGTCAAATGTCAATGACACCTTTGGCCTACTGAGAGTCCAGAGAGGCAAGCAGTTACTCTGTCACTGTGAGGCAGAAACAGGCACCAGAAGGCCAGATTCTCACTGAGCTGCTCTGTGTAAGAAAGGCCTTGGCCAATGGGAAATTGGTTGGGCTTATATGTACATATTTTCTGACTATTAATCCCCAAAGCATAAGAAATATGCTCACAGAGACATGCCCTGAGTCTCCATTGGGAGAACCAACATAATCTCTCTGTATCTGTGCTGTCAGATATGTAGCCACTAACCACATGTGGGAGCTGAGCATTTGAAATTTGCCTAGTTAATTAAAAAATTGAATAAGGCATGTATGGCTAATGCATACTCTTTTGAACAGTGCAGATCTAGAGCCAAGTCAAATGTGAAGATGAATCAAGAATTAGTTCCTTTTTTGTACCCACAATTGCCCAGAGTAGTGGCCCTTCCTTCCTTCCTTCCTTCTTCCTTCTTTCCATCAGTCTATTCCTAAAGTGTACATTAGACATTTCTATGGCAAGACATAACTTGGAACTGACTCGACAGCACCTAACAACAACAACAGTCATTTGCAGCCTCACACATTACAGTCAGCCATTCCAGAGGAAAACATTGGAAGATAATGCCATAGCCAATGGGAAGGCTCATATTTTTTGACAGTTCAAATTTCTTATGCTGCCTGTGGTAAACATTCAACCATTTCAGGAGGTAGCATATGATCAGGAACTGATGGCTGAAGGAAGAAGTCCAAGCTGCACTGAAGGCATAGAAGAAAAACAAGGCTCTGAGAATTGATGGAACACGAATTGAGATGTTGCAGCAAACAGATGCAGTGCTGGAAGTACTCACTTGTCTATGCCAAGAAATTTGGAAGACAGCTACCTGGCCGACTAACTGGAAGAGATCCCTATCTATGCCTATCTCCAAGAAAGGTGATCCAGCCAAATGCAGAGATTATAGAACAATATTATTAATATCACATGCCAGCAAAATTTTGCTGAAGATCGTTCAAAAGCAGCTGCCGCAGTATATTGACAGAGAACTGCCAGAAATTCGAGTCAGATTTAGAAGAGGACATGGAACCAGGGATATCATTGCTGATATCAAATGGATCCTGGCTGAAAGCAGAGAATACCAGAAAGATGTTTACCTGTGTTTTATTGACTATGCTAAGGCATTCAACTGTGTGGATCATAACAAATTGTGGATAACATTGCAGACAATGGAAATTCCAGAACACTTAATTGTGCTCATGAGGAACCTTTACCTAGATTAAGAGGCAGTTGTTCAGACAGAACAAGGGGATACTGATTGGTTTAAAGTCAGGAAAGGTGTGCGTCAGGGTTGTATTCTTTCACCATACCTATTTAATCTGTATGCTGAACAAATAATACAAGAAGCTGGACTATATGAAGAAGAACGGGGCATCAGGATTGGAGGAAGACTCATTAACAACTTGCGTTACGCAGATGACACAACCTTGCTTGCTGAAAGTGAAGAGGACTTGAAGCAGTTACTGATGAAGATCAAAGACCACAGCCTTCAGTATGGATTACACCTCAACATAAAGAAAACAAAAATTCTCACAACTGGACCAATAGCAACATCAAGATAAATGGAGAAAAGATTGAAGTTGTCAAGGATTTCATTGTACTTGGATCCACAATCAACAGCCATGGAAGCAGCAGTCAAGAAATCAAAAGATGTATGGCATTGGTCAAATCGGCTGTGTCATGAATTGAATTGTGTCCCCCCAAAAATGTGTCATCTTGGTTAGGCCATGTGTGGTTGTCCTCCATTTTGTGATTTTCCTGTGTATTATAAATCGTAATCTATGCCTGTGATTAAACAGGATTAGGGTGGAATGTAACACCCTTGTTCAGGCCACATTCCTGATCTAATGTAAAAGGATTTTCCCTGGGATGTGGCCTGCACTACCTTTTCTCTCTCAAGAGAGAAAAATAAAGGGAAGCAAGCAGAGAGTTGGGGACCTCATACCGCCAAGAAAGCAGCACCAGGAGCAGAGCACATCCTTTGGACACAGAGTCCCTGAGCCTGAGAAGCTCCTTGACCAGGTGAAGATTGAGGACAAGGACATTCCTCCAGAGCCAACAGAAAGAGATAGCCTTCCCCTGGAGCCGAAACCCTGAATTTGGACTTGTAACCTGCTAGATTGTGAGAAAATAAATTTCTTTTTGTTAAAGCCATCCACTTGTGGTATTTCTGTTATGGCATCACCAGATGACTAAAACAGGGTGCAAGAGACCTCTTTAAAGTGTTGACAAGCAAAGATGTCACCTTGAGGACTAAGGTGCACCTGACCGAAGCCATAGTGTTTTAATTGCCTCATATGCATGTGAAAGCTGGACAATGAATAAGGAAGACTGAAGAAGAATTTCTCTTTCTCACAGTATGAATACTGCACTCTGTTCCAGCCTAGCCTTCCTCCTTCATGTTGTTTCTTCCACTTGAAAGTCTTTCTCATCTCTTCTCCGCTATTCAAATCCTAGCCGTCCTTTAAGGCCAGCTGATATCATGCTTCCACAACGCAGCTTTTCCAAACGACTGCAACCAAACCTTTCCAAATTCTAAAAAACAAGACACACCAGTTACCATTGAGTCGATTCTGAGTCATAGTAACCCTATGTGTCTCAGAGTAGAACTGTGCTCCACAGGGTTTTCTACGACTGAATTTTTGGAAGCAGATTGCCAGGCTTTTCTTTTTAGGTGCCCCTGAGTGGACTTGAACCTCCAATCTTTCGGTTTGCAGCCGAGAGGGTTAACTGTTTACACCAATCTATGCCTTCAATATTTAAATTTTTTTAATATGCTGCCTTGTTTTAAGGAGGAGGGGCAGAGAGAAACAAGCCTGCTAGGGAGTTTGGAATTTGAATTGACTGAATATTTACCTCAAAGCATTTAAATTAAACCACAAAACTTTTAAATAAGGAGTCTGAGTTTTTTTAATTGAAAAGTGTAAATTTTTCTTTTGCCATTAGAAAGTATTAAAGGGTTCAGAGTAAGATTAAAAAAAAAAAAAGAGTAAGATAGGCTATAGAAAATGAAGACTCTAGGGATTTTTTTATTGAGGTGAAATTCACATAGCATAAAATTAACCTTTTTACGGTAAGCAATTTGGTGGCACTTAGTACATTCACAACGTTGTGCAACCACCATCTCTATCTATTCTAATACATTTTATCATCCCAAAATAAAGTTCCATACCTTTTACGTGGCTACTCCCTATTTCCTCTTTGCCCTAGCCCCAAACCCCTGGCAAACAGTAATCGGCTTTCTGTCTCCATGGAATTTCCTATCCTGGATATTTCATATAAATAAAATCATACAGTATATGAACTTTTGTGTCTGGCATAATGTTTTTGAGGTTTAATCATGTAGTACATGTATCAGTAATTTATTCTTTTATATGGCCGAATAATATTCCATCACAGGTATATAAGGACCCCTGGTGATGCAGTGGTTAAAGCACTCAGCTGCTAACAAAAAGGTTGGCAGTTTGAACCCACCAGCTGCTCTGTGGAAGAAAGATGGGGCTGGCAGTCTGCTTCTGTAAAGATTACAACCTTGGAAACCCTGTGAGGGCAGTTCTACTCTGTCCTATAGGGTTGCTATGAGTCAGAACTGACTTGATGACAGTGGGTTGATTTGGTAGGTATATACCACAATTTGTTTATCCATTCATCTGTTGATGGACACTTGGGTTGTTTCCTCCTTTTGGCTATTCTGTATAGTGCTGCTGTGAACATTCATGTTTAAGTATTTGTTTGTGTCCCTGTGTTCAACGTCTAGGAGTAGAATCTCTGGGACATATGGTAATTCTTCACCACATGTATGTCAGTTTATAGTACTGTGGTGGCTGGCGTGTTGCTGTGATACTGCCAACCTTGCCACCAATATTTCAAAAATCAGCTGGGTCACCCTTGGTGGACAGGTTTCAGTGTAGCTTCCAGACTAAGACAGACGAGGAAGAAGGACCTGGTAGTTTTTTTTAAAAAATTGGCCAGTGAAAACCTTATGAATAACAGCAGAACATTGTCTGATGTAGTGCTGGAAGATGAGCCACTCAGGCAAGAAGGAACTCAAAATATGACTGGAGAAGAGCGGCCTTCTCAAAGTAGATTTGACCTTAATGACATGGATGGAGTCCAGCTTTCGGGATCTTCCTTTGTTGATGTGGCACAACTCAAAATGAGAAGAAATAGCTGCAAACATCCATTAATAATCCGTTTTGAATCAGACAATCATATGGTCTGCTACGCTGGCAATGAAAAATTGAAGAATGTTGTAGCATTCATTTTCGAAAAGAACATATCAAGATCTATCCTGAAGTACAACACTTTCAGTGATAGTATAATACCCATCGGCTTACAAGGAAGACCAGTTAATATGACTATCATTCAATTTTACATATCAACCACTAAGGCCAAAGATGAAGAATTTGAAGAGTTTTACCAACTTCTGCAGTCTGAAATTGATCAAACATGCAATCAAGATGCATCGATAATTACCGGTGATTGGAATGCAAAAGCTAAAAACAAAGAAGGGATGGTAGTTGGAAAACATGGTTTTGGTGATAGAAATGGTGCAAAGATAGCATGATAGAATATTGCAAGACCAACAACTTATTCATTGCAAATACCTTTTTTCAACAACATAAACGGTGACCATACATGTGAACCTTGCCAGAGGGAATACACAGGAAACAAATCTACTATGCCTGTGGAACAAGATGAGGAAAAGCTCAATATCAGCAGTTAGAATAAGGCCAGGGCTGACTGCGGAACAGACCATCAATTGCTCACATGCAAGTTCAAGTTGAAGTTGAGAAAATTAGAACAAGTCGACAAGAGCCAAAGTATGACCTTAAGGCCATCTCAAGAGTAGATTTGATGCCTTAAACACAAATGATAAAAGACCAGATGAGTTGTGGAATGATACCGAGGACATGAAACATGAAGAAAGCTAGAGGTCATTAAAAAGACAGGAAAGAAAGAAAAGACCAAAATGGATGTCAGAAGAGACTCTGAAACTTGCTCTTGAGCATAGAGAGGCTAAAGCAAAGGAAAGAATTGATGAAGTCAAGAGCTGAACAGAATGTTTCAAAGGGCAGCTCAAGGAGATAAAGTATTATAATGAAATGTACAAAGACCTGGAGATAGAAAATAAAAAAGGAAGAACACGCTCTGCATTTCTCAAGCTCAAGTAAGAACTGGAGAAAAAATCCAAGCCTCAAGTTGCAATATTGAAGAATTCCATGGGGAGAATATTAAATGACGCAGAAAGCATCAAAAGAAGATGGGCACAATACACACAGTCACTGTACCAAAAAGAATTGGTTGACATTCAACCATTTCAGGAGGTAGCATATCATCAAGAACCGATGGTGCTAAAAGAAGAAGTCCAAGCTGCAATGAGGGTGTTGGCGAAAAACAATGCTCCAGGAATTGAGGGAATACCAATTGAGATGTTTCAACAAATGGACACAGTGCTGGAAGTGCACACTTATCTATGCCAAGAAATTTGGAAGACAATTATCTATCTGGTCAGCCGACTGGAAGAGATCCATATTTGTACCCATTCCAAAGAAAGGTGAATCAATAGAATGTGGAAATTATCAAACAATATCATTAATATCACACACAAGTAGAATTTTGGTGAAGATCATTCAAAAGCGATTGTAGCACTACATCAACAGGAACTGTCAGAAATTCAAGCTGGATTCATAAGAGGACTTGGAACAAGGAATATCATTGCTGATGTCAGATGGATATTGGCTGAAAGCAGAGAATAACAGAAAAATATTTACCTGTGTTTTATTGACTATGCAAAGGTGTTCGACTGTGTGGATCATAACAAATTATGGAGGCCATTGCAAAGAATGGGAATTCTAGAACACTTAATTGTGCTCATGAGGAATCTGTACTTAGACCAAGAAGCAGTTATCTGAACATAACGAGGGAATACTGCATTGTTTAAAGTCAAGAAAGGTGTGTGTCAGGGTTGTATCTTTTCACCATACTTGTTCAGTCTGTATGCTGAGCAAGTAATCTAAGAAGCTGGACTATACGAAGAACGGGGCATCAGAATTGAAGGAAGACTCATTAACAACCTTCGATATGCAGATGACACAACCTTACTTGCCAAAAGTGAAGAGGACTTGAAGCACTTACTGATGAAGATCAAAGATTGCAGCCTTCAGTATGGGTTACACTTCAACATAAAGAAAACAAAAATCCTCACAACTGGACCAATAAGCAACAACCACAATAAATGGAGAAAAGATTGAAGTTCTAAAATATTTCATTTTATTTGAATCTACAATCAATGCCCATGGAAGCAGCAGTCAAGAATTCGAAAGATGCATTACACTGGGCAAATCTGCTGCAAAAGACCTCTTTAAAGTGTTAAAAAGCAAAGCTGCCACTTTAATGACTAAGGTGTGCCTGACCCAAATTGTGGCATTTTCAATTGCCTCATATACGTGTAAAAGCTGGACAATGAATAAGGAAGACCAAAGAAGAACTGATGCCTTTGAATTATGATGTTGGCGAAGAATATCGAATATACCATGGACTGCTAAAAGAATGAACAAAACAGCTAGAATGCTCCTTAGAAACAAGGATGGCGGGACTTATCTCACATACTTTGGACATGTTATCAGGAGGGATCAGTCCCTGAAGAAGGACATCATGTTTGGTAAAGCAGAGGGTCAGGGAAAAGAGGAAGACCCTCAATGAGATAGATTGACACAGTGGCTCCAATAATGGACTCAAGCATAAAAATGATTGTGAGGATAGTGCTGGACTGGGCAGTTTTTCTTTCTGTTGTACATAGGGTCACTATGAGTCAGAAATGACTCACAGCACCTAACAACAGCATAGTAACTCTATGTTTAACTTTTTGAGGAACTGCCAAACTGTTTGCCATAGCAACTGCACTATTTTACATTCCTACCAGCAATACATGAGTGTTCCAGTTTCTCCACAGCCTCGTCAACACTTGTTGTTTTCCCATCTTTTTTTTTTTTTCATTACAACCATCCTCATAGTGTAAATTGGTATCTTGTTGTGGTTTTGATTTGCATTTCCCTCCTTTCTAATGGTGTTGAGAATCTTATCATGTGCTTGTTTACCATTTGTATATTTTCTCTGGAGAAAGTCCTATTCAAATTCTTTGCCCATTTTTTCGTTGTGTTGTTTGTCTTTTTGTTGTTGAGTTGTAAATGTTATTTATATATTCTGGACACTAGATTCGTATCAGACATATGGTTTGCAAACATATTTTCCCAACTGGTAGGTTGTCTTTTCACTTTCTTGATTATGTCCTTTGATGTACAAAAGTTAATTTTGGTGAAGGCCATTTTATCCTTTTTTTGTTTTTTTGCTCATGCTTTTGGTATCATATCTAAAAATACATTGCCAAATTCAGGTCATGAAGATTTACCTCTATATTTTTGTCTAAAAGTTTTATGGTTTTAGCCCTTATATTTAGATAATCGATCCATTTTGAGTTAATCTTTGTATATGATGTGAGGTAGGGGTCCAACTTCTTTTTTTGTATGTGGATATCCAGTTGTCTCAGCATCATTTATTGAGGAAGAAGCTTGGTTTTTTTTTTTAATACAATTAAATTCTAGTACATAAATTTTAATTTTATTACTTGACTGATAACTGATTATCATTACTCATTTACTATGTGCCAGTCATTGTGCTAAGTGGTTGTCTATGGACTTCAGGGATTTTTTTTTTTTTTTTGTACTTTAGATAAATGTTTACAGAGCAAAATAGTTTCTCGTTAAACAATTAATACACGTATTGTTTTGTGACATTGGTTGCCAACCCCACAACATGTCAGTACTCTCCCCTTCTTGATCTTAGGTTCCCCATTAGCAGCTTTCCTAACCCCTTCTGCATTTTCATCCTTGCCCCTGAACTGGTTTGCCCATTTAGTCTCATTTTGTTTTATGGACCTGTCTTATCTTTGGCTGAAGGGTGAACCTCAGGAGTGACTTCATTACTGAGTTTAAATGGTTTCCAGGGGCCATGCTCTTGGAGCTTCTCCAGTCTCTGTCAGAGTAGTAAGCCTGGTCTTTTTTTGTGAGTTAGGATTTTGTTCTATATTTTTCTCCAGCTCTGTCTGGGACCCTCTATTGTGATCCTTGTTAGAGCAGTCAGTGGTGGTAGCTGGGTATCATCTAGTTGTGCTGGACTGGGCTCCAGTTGAGGCTGTGGTAGTTGTGGTCCCTTAGTCCTTGGGACAAATCTTTCCCTTGTGTCTTTGGCTTTCTTCATTCTCCCTTGCTCCAGATGGAGTGAGACCAGTGGAGTATCTTAGGTGGCCACTAACAAGCTTGTAAGACCCTCATCAAAGTAGGATGTAGAACATTTTCTTTATAAACTATGTCATGCCAATTGAGCTAGATGTCCCTCAAGTGGGATAATTCCTTTTTGAGGGTGGTCTCCCCATCTACCTTCAAGTAAATACCTCTTTGTGATGAGACTTGCTAAGGTCAACAGACTATGCACCAAAGCAGTTGAAGCCTGAAGCCCTTAGACATAAAGCTAGATGATGCACTTTGATTATAACACAATAATTTGAAATTAAGGGCCAGAGTTATATTTGAAATGTAAAAATGATTTAGCACTTAGTTAGGTATTTTGAAACGTCTGGTGGGTTACTTGGCACAGCTCTGGTGGTACAGTGGTTAAGTGTTCAGCTACTATACAAAAAGTCCATCATCCTCTCCTTGGAAACCCTGTGGGGCAGTTATACTCTGTCCTATAGGGTTGCTATGAGCAGAATTGACTTGATGGCAACGGGTTTTTTGGCTTTGATGGGTTACTTGTATCTAAGAAACTGTCTTAGATTCTCTCAAACCAAACTCCAAACTCACTGCCATCGAGTCGATTTCAACTCATAGCGACCCTATAGGACTGAGTGGAAATGCCCCACAGAGTTTCCAAGGAGTGCCTTGGAACTGCTGACCTCTTGGTTAGCAGCCGTAGCACTTAACCGCTAAGCCACCAGGGTTTCCTTAGGTCCTCTAGGGAAGCAAAACCAGTAAACCGTGTATATATATATATATTGGAAACCCTGGTGGCGTAGCGGTTAAGTGCTACGGCTGCTAACCAAGAGGTCGGCAGTTCAAATCTGCCAGGCACTCCTTGAAAACTCTATGGGGCAGTTCTACTCTGTCCTATAGGGTTGCTGTGAATCGGAATCGACTCGATGGCACTGGGTTTGGTTTGGTTGTTGGTGATATATATATATATATATATATATATATATATATATACACACATATACATATATATGTCTCTCTCAAGGAAATGGCTTACACAGTTGTAGACGCTGAAACGTCCCAAGTCTGTGTATCAGGATAGAGGCTTCTCTCAATTCATATAGCTGCAGGAGCTGGCGAACCCACGATTGGCAAGTCAGAGAGCGGGGGTCCTGCTCTCAGGCTGTGAAGACTGATGAATTCCAAGATCTGCAGATAAGCTGATAGCTCAAGTCCCAAGAGCTGGAGGTCAGACGAACAGGAAGCAGTGCAGGATCCAGCGTGAGCAAAAAAGTCAGAACGTCTGCTTATATTTGGATGCAGGCCACACCCCCAAGGAAAATGCCTTTCAATTGATTGGCTACTTACAGCAGATTCAATCATGGTAGTGATCACATATAACCACTGAGAATCATGGCCCAGCCAAACTGACACACAATCTCAACCGTCACAGAAAACTAGCCCTAAAATGTTTGGGCTCACTTTACTACAGAAGGAGACAAGGCCCAATGGCTGTGCCTCAAGGCAGCCTAAGCAACTGGACATGCCCTGGTTGCTGACATCTCTGTGGCTATTGTTAAGCTCTCCTCGTGGAGGTGCCTTCCCTCCTGTAACTTGAGGAGGAAGGACTCAATTTCCTTGGTGACACTTGACCTATCTAAACAACTCCCCTCCACCCCTCTCTCCACCTCAGTATGTGCTGACCCTCCTTCAAGCCATGAGACCCTGAAACCTCACATCCACTTGTTGGTTGGGGTGGCTCCCCCCTTTCTCTATGGCTCTAAAAAAAAAAAATTAAAACTGGTTTGTATTTTGTGTCTTGAGAGTCTGTGTTCTCTGGGTATAGGCCCACTTACATAGAAGAAAAAAATTGCTTCTTACTCTGCCTAAGGAACAAGAAAATTAGTTCTTAATTAGACAAATACTGGACTTGATATTCATTATCTCAATCTTTATGTAATCCTGTGAAGCGGATCTTATTGTCAATACTATTGTACAGCTGAGAAAACTGAGGCTTTGGAGTTATGAAATAATTTGCCAAAGGTGTCCTGGTTGAGTAAGTGGCAAAGCTCAATTTGGAACTCAGGCTGGCTGACCCAGAAACCATTCCTGGAAGCCTGCATTAGATCTCTCTCCTCCTTTTGGATGGCATGTCCCAAATACCAAGCACTTCTGAATACTTTCTCTAGTTTTAGAAATGGCTGTTCAATGATCAGTTTATACATTTTATTCTGTGTCAAAGCTGGGGAGAAATCTATGTCCACAGAGCATAGGGAAACTAACTAGTTGACTCACATAGTTTATAACCATGTCTTAATCAGCATTGAATAGTTAGCAACAGAACTAGCCAGGTACACTATTTACATAGACAATAGAAATTGGAGTTTACAAGCAGATCTTTCAATTATGCCCAAACCCCACAACCCAGTAAAGATGATTATAGGATCTGAACCTGTGAAGTCATCAGTGTCTTCTGTTCAAGGGAGGCATTTAGAATTACCTTAGTTTTCTGTGATGAGCTCAGATTTCTGAATCTCTTGTGGAGAAACAGAAAATTATAGATTCTTATTTTGTCTGACAACCTGCAACTAATGGAGCCCTGGTGGTGCAGCGGTTAAGAGTTGGGCTGCTAACCAAAACGTTGGCAGTTCGAATCCATCAGCCGCTCCTTGGAAACTCTAGGGCGTAGTTCTACCGTGTCCTATAGGTTCACTATGAGTCGGAATTGACTCAATGACAATGAGTTTGTTTTTTGTTTTTGTTTACCTGCAACCGTTACCATGTGTAACTTGAGACAGATCTGAAGCGAACTCCTATAAGATGCTAAGAGTCATGTGCGCTCTTACTTTCTGGGGAACATTATATTTAAAGCGATGGAATTGATTAATATTCATGGCTCTGGTTCTCGTCCTTGTTTTTTTCCCAAAGGCTGTTTGCTTGCAGGTTGTTTGACATTTAAGAGAGTTAATACATGTAAAAATCTGACACGTTTGCCTTTATGGGACAGTCTTATTCTGGATAAAATATTATCTAATGGATCTCAGTATTCTCATGTACTTTGGCAAGTGGAATTGCGGCAGATGGAAGGGTGCCCAGTCAGGCATCATGTGTCCTGTTGTGTTCTGTGCACTGTCCTCTATTTCAATGCCATGAACTCTGTTTTTGATTTAACTTTGCCCATGCAATATTAAGTTCGATCCTTCCTACCTGAAGTCAAAACATCATTCTGTTTTTATTTTGGTTCTGGCTCTAATACCACCAACAGGAGATTTATATCAGCTGACATCTGTCACTGCATTAGCCCAGCTGAGTGTTAAGCCTTGTCTAACACAAGAGCTCAAATAGCACCCTTAAATATAGAGGGACAAGTGAAAAAGCAAACCTGATCATTGGAGATTGTTCGATGTGCTCTTTCCATGTTTCCACATGCTTTCCTCATATATCAATGATCTTTTTATTTAGAGATAGGAAGTCAAAGCACAAAGAATTTGAGTTAAAGAGCTCACCTGTATCACAGCGAGGAAGGGATAGTCAGGAACTCCTGGGATGCGGAATTCCAGACCAGCTCTCTGTGTATGAGACTCCAGTGGAGAAAATGTGTGTGTGTGTGTGTGTTTTAAATAATGTAAGAGGAATCGCTTATGGCTTGCGTTTGTGGTTATGCAGTGAGACCCAAGAGCCTGAAAGAAAACGGTTGTTATTGTTAGCTGCAGTCGAGTTAGTGCCCAACTCGTGGTGACCCCATGCACAACGAAATGAAATGTTGCCTGGTCCTGCACCATCCCCATGTGGATTGGACCATTGTGACCCACAGGGTTTTCATTGGCTGATTTTCATCAGTAGATCACTAGGCTTTTCTTTTTAGTCTGTCTTAGTCTGGAAGCTCTGCTGAAACCTGTTCAGCATCATAGCATCACACCATCCACCACTGATAGACTGGTGATGGGTGCGCCTGAGTTGCATTGGCTGGGACTCAAACCTGGGTCTTCTGCATGGAAGGCGAGAATTCTACCACTGAACCACCACATCCTTGTGTGAGAGAAAATGGTAGTGAGCAGATTTACAAGAGGCAGAAGATCAAATAAGAGAGTGAGAGTGAGAGAAAAAATTCAGGAAGACTTATAATAATGAGGTTATTTAAAGGAATGTGTGTTACACTCCACTCGTTCTCATTCTTCCTCCTTTTAGATTTTATTTGCCTTTGGGAAAGATGGCTTCAGATTGCGTTATCAATAAACCCTATGTAGGAGATGAGAAAAATGCCTTGTGAATACTCCTTACTTTCTGTAGCTTGAGATAACAGCAATTTAGTGTCCACTTGGTTGAGGGAAAGGAAACGAACACCAGCTGTCTGTCTTCTCTTGTAGCTGACCCTGGAAGTTTAGGCTTGCAGGAGTTAGACACAGCCTTGGTTATGAGGCCACAACCTAGGGCATTGGGACCCTTTGATGGGACTGCTAAGTTGTAACCTGGCACCACTGAAAGGCCTTAGTAGGCTAGTAGTATCTTTTTACTTCATCTGTTAGAGTACTGGGATTTTTTTTTGATTAGAGTCTCAAATCCTCAGGTGAGGAGAACTCTGTAGTTTGCGATTTGTTACCCTGTGGGCACCCCATTGTATGTATTCCAATTGTCTCTGTGTCTCAGTCAGGACTTTTTGGTTGCCAGCAACAGATATGAACTCTGGCTAATTTATGCAGGAAGGAATTTATTGCAAGGCAATTGGGGGCTCAGAGATTTGACAGGAGGCTGGGGAAGCCAGAGTAGAAATATGCACAAAAGGAGTCCCAGAGATCAAGAAGTAGAAAACCAAAACAAAAGCCTTGTACCAGAGTGCGATTGAGTAGGACATACTGTTTGGGTAGGATGATTCCAACTCATGATTACCCTATAGGATAGAATAGAACTGCCCCATAGCGTTTCCAAGGCTGTAATCTTTACAGAAGCAGACAGGTGAATTTGAACCTTTGACTTTTCAGTTGGCAGATGAGCACTTAACCACTGTGCAATCAGGGCCCCTTAATAAATTTGTAATGGTATCTAATTATAGGTTTAATTTGTGTTTGACTAATGATGTTGGACATCTTTTTATGTGATTCTTTTTTATCTGTACATCTTCTTTGGTAAAGTGTCTGTTCAAATCTCAATGATTTTTTTTTTTTAGAAGAATTGGTTGTTTTCTTATTATTGAGTTTTGAGAGTTCTTTATGTATTTTTGATACAAGTCTTTTATCAGATATGTGCTTTTCAAATATTTTCTTCCAGTCTCTCTTGTTTTTTAATTCTCTCAATGGTGTCTTTCAAAGAGCAGAAGTTCTTAGTTTTGATGAACTCCAAATTATCAATTTTTCCTTTTTTTGATGGTGCATTTGGTGTCATAGTGAATCTTCTAAAAATTTTACAGTTTTAAATTTTGCATTTAGGTCTGTGATCTCTTTTGAATTGATTTTTTGTGAAGGGCAGGAGGTGTGTAGCAACTTTTTTTTTTTTCCATATGGACATCCAATTGTTCTCGCACTGTTTGTTGAAAAGACTCAGTGAAATATTTTAAATTAGCTAAGAAACAACATGGTCCTCCAGCAAGGATAGCTTGAGGAGCACTGACCTACACAACAGTGTCTTTAACTGCTTCCCTAAGGTCTGTTCTCAGATCATGGCCAAGATGCCCACATGTCCTTCATTTGAGCTACAACTGTTCACCTTTCACTAAAATTGCTCCCAGGCTGGATTAGGAAGGCAGAATGAGCTCATACTTGATTAATCAAAGAATAGCTTTTTAGCTCTCTCTTTGGTAAAAAAATAAAAGCTTTCTCAGAAATGTCATTCTAAGCCTTTTTTAAAAAAAAATCTTTGAACAATTGAGCTCGCAATTTTTCTTCCCGATACGTTCCAAATCTCTGACTGCTGGAGAAATTGCATAAAGATTCCCTTTTCTCCTCATTTTATCACATATTGCTCTGTACCAAGTAGTTGGAAACAGCTGGATTTTTCATTAATCTGTGGGAAACTTGGAAATTGCCAAACGCTGGCGACCAGCTCAAATGCATATGTGAAATGCTACATCGGATTCTGGAAGAGAAAGCATTACAGCTCAGATGGCATGGGTGAGCAGTCTCCTGGGGAGGGATGTTTGGCAGGAGGGGTTACCTTGTTTATCAGGGTGGTCATGCTCTATTTTCTGGAAGAGAGACTGAGCACTCAGCCCTTATGTTGGCACCTGAACAATTAGATCAGCCCTCATGTTGGCATGAGGATAAATAAGCCATATTGACAACGTAACCTAGTACTGGTGGGAAAGACTCAATATTGCTGGAAAGTATATTTCATCACAGGGAGAATAATCAGTTATTCTTGGCACTTTTAAGTGTGTTCTGAAATTGAGGCTAACTCAAAAGAGAGATAAGCATATTTCCCTGCTCCCTCCCTCTTCTGCAATGTTTTAGGTTCTGTGAATTTATCGGCTCATGACACTGTCCAGTAACAATTACTAGATATGCTGATTTGAGAGTCTATGTGACCCTGTTGAGTTGTCTGGAAACTGAGGAATTCTGTTACTTAATCCAAGAATATTTCCTAAAACGATGAGAGGCTACATAATGTATTTTAAATGTAGGTGACCCTTTTTCTGATCTACAAAGAAAGGAAATTAGTATAAGGCTGAAAAACCAATAATCACTGGTTTCTGGACTGTTCCCCTGTCCTTGAGGTCCGTGTTCAAGCAAACTATAACCAAGGATTTAGACAGAATTTTTCTCTCTTATCTTTTTGGAACTAATCCTACTCAAACTCACTTAAACAAAGAGGAGAATTTATTAGAAGGCTATGGAGTATGTCATGAAACTTGAGGGCAGGAATTTTAGCCAGGTGTTTGGAAGGACCAGAACAGCTGGATAACTACTTTGCTTCTCTGGGGCCACTTTCTTTCTTGCCTCTGCCTTTCCCTTTCTGCATGTGTGTTTCCTTTCTTTCACTCCCTCTCTGCTCACCAGCGCTCTCTCCTCCATTTTCTTTTGCACTAACATTGTTGCCTCATTCTCACCTTCACATCACTTCCCAGTTTAAGCACCTGACAAAGACTGACTTGTTGTTAGCTCCTGTCAAGTCTGCCCCAGATTCATAGCAACCCCATGCACAATGGAATGAAATGCTGCCTGGTCCTGTGCCATCCTCATGATTGGTTGTAGTTCAGACCATGTGATCCATAGGGGTTCCACTAGCTGATTTTCAGGTGTAGATCACCGGGCTTTTCTTCCTAGTTTGTCCTATTCTGGCCTATATTTATAATTCCAGCTTCTTGGCATAGGCTTGTCTTGACTTGGGTGCTCATTTCTGATTTAATCAAAACGACTTGAGGCCAGAGTCTTGGGACCTTCCATTTTATCAAAGGGGCAGGGGGAACATGTTGTTGTTGTCAGGTGCCATCGAGTCAGTTCCAACTCATAGCGAGCTTATGCATAACGGAACGAAACACTGCCCGGTCCTGTGCCATCCTCACAATTGTTGCTATACTTGAGCCCATTGTTGCGGTGACGGTGTCAATCCACCTTGTTGAGGGTCTTCCATTTTTTCACTGACCCTCTATTTTACCAAGCATGATGTTCTTCTGCAAGGACCAATCCCTCCTAATAACATGTCCAAAGTATGTGAGATGCAGTCTCACCGCCGTTGCTCTTAAGGAACATTCTGGTTGTACTTCTTCCAAGACAAATTTGTTCGTTCTTTTGGCAGTCCATGGTATATTCAATATTCTTTGCCAACACCACAATTCAAAGGCGTCAATTCTTCTTCAGTCTTCCTTATTTGTTGTCCAGGTTTCGTATCATATGAGGCGATTGTAAACACCATGGCGTCCTTAGCCCCCAAGGTGATGTCTTTGCTCTTCAACACTTTAAAGAGGTCCTTTGCAGCAGATTTTCCCAATGCAATGCATCTTTTGATTTCTCGACTGCTGCTTCCATGGGTGTTGATTGTGGATCCAAGTAAAATGAAATCCTTGACAACCTCTGTCTTTTCTCCATTGATCATGATGTTGCTTATTGGCTGAAAAGAGACAGGCCACCTAGCTACATTTCCCTACAAAGTTTAGAGTTCTAAATATAGAAAAGATGAAGTGCTAAATGATATGAATATTAAGTGCTGTTTAGAAACGGGGTGGGAAGAAGGCACTAATGTTCAGTTTTCAAAACTTTTAAGAGTGGCATTTCTGTTGGGCACTTTCCTCCCCATTTTTACATATACAATTCAGTGACATTAATCACATTCACCGGGTCATGCAACAATCACCACTATCCATTTCCAATTTTTTTTTTATCACCCTTAACAAAATCTCTATACCCCTTAAGCAAAACTCCTCTATTCTCCCCTCCCACCTGCCCCTAGAAACCACTAATAAATCTGCTAGATGCATTTTAATTGGCCTGCTGTATCTAAATAAACAGATACATAGATAGAGAGATAAATACTTACAGAGCACGTACTGTGTGTCAGGTGGTATGCTAGGCACTAGAAATATATTAACCCTACAGAAAACCTCCTACAGGATTCTTGTTAATATTAGATTTGGAAAAACCCTGTGAAAACGTTATAGGCTGATAAAAAGAAATAAAGTGTGTGTGTGTGTGTGTGTATGTGTGTAAAACCTATCAGCAAAGCTACTTTTGACGCGCAGGGAGTGCCTCTCCATAAAGAGATGGGGCTGTAGAAAGCTGTGCTAGCAAGGGTGTCTTATCAGCACCAGGGCACAAAGAACACCAGCATTCCTCACAACAGAACTCCAAACCTTCGGCAAGCAGCAAGGATTCTTAATGTGCAGTTGGCACACAGCGTCTGCTAATAGGGCAGTCCACTTCTCCCTGCTTCTGGGCTCCAAAGGAACATTTCTGAATATATTGTATAAAGCACTGATGGGGGAGATAGATGATTGCAGATTTTTTCCAGACCCAATGTCATAAAAAATAGAGAAAGCAGACATTTTGCTTTGGAAAACAGACAGGAAGTAGGTAATGAAAAGCAAATCTGTGTATATGCCATTGTGTTTTGAGGAGGGCAAAAGAGACTGTGAAAAACTGTTGTTAAGCAACTTTGATTTTTATTATTGTCACCAGTCCCTTAATATTTAAAAAATATCAAAGGTTACAGACATGCCAAGAACAGCTGTAAAAAAAATGTTGACCAATATGTACAGGGTCTTTGGGTCCCTTCCAGACCAAGCCTGAGGGAATTGGATAGGGTGTGGGTGCACCTGAAACTGTTACCCTGGATTTGGTGCCCCCAGATCAAGTAAAGATGAGTACAGCAAGGGAATAAACAATCAGATTCATCATGCACCCTAAATAACGTTTTTACCTCTGTACGAGGCAAGGGACCTATCGTGCCTCGTGGATGAAATCAGAGTCTAGTGGCATCATAAGCTGGAGTTAGCTCCATGTCCAAACTTACACTGCACGCCTAGAATCTGTCTTAATGTAAATTGGCTTATGGCTATGTCTTCCCTGGGGCATAAGCTTCCACAGTCCAGATGGCAGGGTGACCCTGGTAGAAATAAACATATGGTAGGCTATATCTGTAGTTTACAGAGGAAGAGTAAACACACTGTTCAGAAGAGCCAATTGAACAAAGAGTCAATGCCATAAACAGTGGACGTTTTAGACAACAGATTGACAGGATGGTAAAACTTTTACATAAGGACTGTGGAAGACCAGGGGAAAAGAAACCTATCGTTGAGATGCTGAAGTTTGCAGAAGGTGGGGAAAAAGGAGAAAGATATAAGACACCATAGGGAAAGGAATTAAAGGACTGGATATAAATTGCGCTTTGAAGTTCTTCTATGATGGAATTGTCAGCAACAGGGACAATTACACAGCTGTTTTTCCAGTGGCTTTTGGTCAGTTTCCATGTACTTTGGAGAATAATTGCCTTAGTTTGGGTTATGCCAGGAGAAGACCTTAAGTGAAGGATTAACGTGTAAGTAGCTAATTTAGGAGTTAAAGGAAACACCAACAGGGCAATAGGGAATGAGAGTGTGCGACAGGAAAGAGCAAAGGCAAAAATCAGTTGCGACTGAATCGACTCTGAGTCATGGCAACTGTATATGTATCAGGGTTTTACTTAGTTGTTTTAAAAATATAATATTTTTTTGTGTTTTTGGTGAACGTTTATGTAGTAAATTAGGTCCCCATTTGACAATTTCTATACAGATTGTTCCACAACATTAGTTTAATTTTTCACAAAGTGCCAACACTCTCTTTAATTGCATTCTAGTTGTTCCATTTCCAGTACTCTAGTTTCCCTGCCCCCTTTTCTTCTCATCTTTACATTAGAGTAAATGTTGACCTTTTGGTCTTATATGGATGGTTTGTTAGTAGAGCAGTATACTTACAGGTAATATCCTTTATTTTGTGTGCCACTCTGTTATTTCACTAAAAGGTGATCTCAGGGGATAGTTTTGGTTCAAGGTTTAAAGAATATCTCAGGGCCACAGTCTCAGGGAGCCCTCTGGTCTCAACTGGTCCAGTAAGTCTGGACTTTTTAAGAATTTGAGTTCTGTTCTGTTAGGGTCCATCTGTTATGGCCCTGATCAGAACAATTAGTAATGGTAGCTGAGCACCATCTAGTTCTTCTGGTTTCAGAGTAGACAAGGCCATGGCTCATGTAGGCTACTAGCCCTGTAGACTAGTTTATTCTCTGAGACTTTGGTTTCTTTCTTACTCTTTTGTTCCTCATGAGTAGAGACTAATAGTTGTGTCTTAGATGACTGCTCACAAGCTTTTGAGACACCAGATGCTACTCACTCCAACGGGTTTTCAATGGCTAATTTTTTGGAAGTAGATCACGAAACCTTTCTTCTGAGAGCCTCTGGGTGGACTCGACTCACCAACCTTTCAGTTAGCAGCCAAGCATGTTAACTGTCTGCACCACTCAGTGACTCCAATCGATAAAGTGGTATCAATTCAGCTTGCACTGTGAGTGACTGGAGCTAAGCCTGCTGGGAAAGCTCTGGCAGCCAGTGTAGAAAAACACTCCCTCAAAGAACCCAGGGAGTCTAGGGAGCTGGGGCATTTATGCATTAACTCTATTTAGTCATGGGTTGAGGAGTGCTGCTGGGAAACATTAATTCTGCAATACCTTGCTTGCCTCCACCACACCAAGTAGGCTTGGGCAATAAGAAAAGACCTTTAGGCAAAGAAAGGCTGATGCTGGCCGTTGGAAGATGGGCAGGTGTGCAATGAAGGGTGAGGGGACATGGGTGGGGCACTGATAGCATTAGTAACTGTGATTTTGCAACTTAGAGAAAATTGTGCTGGGATATGATAGCAGAGGACACACTGCTCTAACAAATTTATGGGTTGGTAAGTCAGGTGCAGCACAGGAAAGAGGAGTCAGGGAGACCCTGGAAAGTAACTGAATTTATTATACTCACAGTTTCCAGAGATAGGGAGGCACAGCATGCCATGACACAGGGCTACAAAGGGGTTGCATCCAGGGACAAGGTAACAACAAGCTGGAATTGTAGGCGAGGGCTACGTATGACAAACAGGGTAGAATTAACAAGATTTTGTAGTCTTACTGGGAACTGGGCATTTTGCCGTTTTGCAGGCTCAGTGGGCATAGGAGCTGTCACTAGTCGTTGGGTATCTGGCACCAGGGTGATTAGGAAAAGTACGTAGTGGCTCAGGTATGTGAGAACCTGATAAGGGGAATGGTTGAAGAGTGAATTTAAACCACTGCCTTCAACCAGGGCCTGAAAACTGTGTCAATATAACATTTTAAGAAAATTATATTTTACATACATACGTGCAACTCTCTCTCTCTCTCTCTCAAACCCTGGTGGCGTTGTGGTTAAGTGCTATGGCTGCTAACCAAAAGGCTGGCAGTTCAAATCCACCAGGTGCTCCTTGGGAACCCTATGGGGCAGTTCTACTCTGTCTTATAGGGTCACTATGAGTCGGAACCGACTAGATGGCAGTGGGTTTGGATATACTTATACAGGAAACCCTGGTGGTGTAGTGGTTGAGAGCTATGGCTGCTAACCAAAAGGATGGCAGTTTGAATCCACCAGGAGCTCCTTGGAAACTCTATGGGGCAGTTCTACTCTGTCCTATAGGGTCACTATGAGTCGGAATCAACTGGACGGCAACAGGTTTTATGGGCTACATATATACATACTTGCATGTGTGTGTGTGTTTGTGTGCGTGTGTGTTCGTTTGTCTAGGAAATAATACCTGTATATGTTTGGAAAATGGAACAAAAAAGAAATGCAGGATAAGGTTACAGCCCTATTAAAGAAAAAGAAATAACAGCTAAGTTTGAATAAATGTTTTATTTCTTCCTGTTTCATCTCTGCTGCTTTCATCTCTATGGAAATAAAACTTACCAAAATGAAGACCTTAAGCCTATGACTAAACATTATTTGAAGATAAAAATGCTAAGAACTATTATTTGGCAACATGGAACTTGCTCTAGGCCTACCTGAATCTTGTGATACATTTTTGCAATGCCATTGCAGGCTACAAAAATAGTGAAAACTTTCTCATGAAATATAACTCATTGTGTCATGCCTATTACAGTTTTATTAGGTAACTTGCTACATTGAATTATAAAGAAGAACATTTGTTTATTGAATTTGCTTTATGAGCCATCTGCTATGAAGGTGGGGTCTAATGCGTGCTGCACCTTGGTGTTGACAGAGCTCCTTTCCCTAGAAGGATATAAATGACTGATGTATTTTCACAGGAGGGGGAATGTGAGGCAGAGAAGGCTGCATGAGGCAGAATACCTTCAACTTCCTTCATAGGGTCTACAGAAATATTGGATCCCGGTGGTGCAGTGGTTAAGAACTTGGCTGCTAACCAAAAGATTGGCAATTCGAATCCACCAGTAGCTCCTTGGAAACCCTATGGGGCAGTTCTACTCTGTCCTATAGGGTCACTATGAGTCGAAATTGACCTGATGGCAACTTTTTTTTTTTTTTTTACAGAAATATTCATTTCATTAGGAGGCACATTTAATTCAGTGCCTCTTCTTCCTCTGAAGAAGAGAAATAAGAAGGCGAGGTATCACAGTGTAGGAGCTTAGTCAAAGACCAATGGGACTTTCCTTGCCATGTGGAAGATTAACTGTACCATGGTGTTCCCAGAATATATGTACCCCATGTCAAAATATGTACCCCAGGACAAAGGGAAATGCACAGTGGGCAAAAACCTAAAAAACTGTGGATATATAAGCTGTGGTTGGTAAAATTAAGAACCAAAGATCTACCTGGAATTTCAAGAGTTATGTGAAGACCAAAGCTGGCAGACAAAGACTGCTCACAGAGGTGAGTACCTGTCTCTGGAAAGGGACTTTTCTAGGGCTGGTTCTACTCATTATAGATAAAGTTTATAGCATTGTTTAATAAATCTAGAATATACAGACATCCAGTTGCGTAGATGAGGACCAAATATTTTAAATGGGAGAGACCTTAGATATTTAAATTTTATACAGGTGGTATCTTGGAGAAGCAGCATAGCAGAATGGCTAAGAACATAGACTCTGGAGCCAAACTGCTTGGCCTCAACTCTTAGTTTTACTGCTCATTAGCTGGATGACTTTGTGGATAATTATAATAGCAAAATGGAAATAATTATAATAGTACATGTATCAGAGGGCTATTTGTAAACTGGTCTTCACTTTCAGCAAGCAAGATTGTGTCATCTCATGAGACTATCTGGGCAACTCCTGTCTGGAGGTAAGATGAGAGGCAAAGAGGGGACAGGAGCTGGCTGAATGAACACGGGGAATACAGGTTGGAGAGGAAGAATGTGCTGTCTCACTGAGCAGCTAGGAGTACATAGCAAGGTGTGTATAACTTTTGTATGAGAGACTGACTTGATCTGTAAACTTTCACTTAAAGTACAATCAATTAAAAAAAAAAAAGATTTTGTTATCTGCATATTGTAGGTTGTTAATGAGTTGTCCTCTGATCGTAATACCGTGTTCTTCTTCATGTAGTTGAGCTTTTTGGATTATTTGCTCAGCATATAAATTAAATAAGTATAGGGAAAGTATACAACCCTGTTGCACACCTTTTCCAATTTTAAACCATGTGGTACGCCCTTGTTCTGTTCAAATGACTGCCTCTTGATCTCTACTGGTTCTGCATGAACACAAAGTGAAGAGGGCCTGAACCACTTACTGATGGAGATCAAAGACCACAGCCTTCAGTATGGATTACACCTCAACATAAAGAAAACAAAAATCCTCACAGCTGGACCAAAAAGCAACATGATGATAAACAGAGAAAAGATTGAGGTTGTCAAGGATCTCATTTTACTTGGATCCAGAGTCAACACCCATGGAAGAAGCAGTCGAGAAATCAAAAGACACATTGCATTGGTCAAATTTGCTGCAAAAGATCTCTCTAAAGTGTTAAAAAGCAAAGATGTCACTTTGAGGACTAAAGTGCACCTGACCTAAGCCATGAGGAAACCTGTGAGAGCTGGATAGAAAAATGATAGACTGCACCCTGTCAAAGGTGGAAAACTTTGGAGACTCAGGAAAACAAGGCAGTCCTGTCGAGTTCCAGCTCTCACAGATTTCACTGTATTTAGAAGCAAATATCTGGGTCCTAGGTGTGCTCATTGCTATTGTGGTGGTGGTGGTCCCAGGTCCTCTCAGTGGAGACAGCTGTATTTATTTTTATATTTATCTATACATATTGAAGGAGCCCTGGTGGCACAGTGATTAAGCATTTGGCTGCTAACCAAAAAGTCAGCAGTTCCATTCCACCAGCTGCTCCTTAGAAACCCTGTCTGGCATTTCTACTCTGTCCTATAGGGTCACTATGACTTGGAATCGACTGGACAGCAATGGGTTTATTTTTTATTGAAAATAATTTGATCACATCAATTATATTCAATTCCAATTCAACAATACACAGGGTTCATTCTAATTTTCTCCCTTTCTGCTATTCTTAAGATATTTATTATCTGAACAGTACCCTTGTATGCGACCCATCTCCCATCTGTGTCACTGTCCCCTCACCCTGGCAGGCTTCCTCCTCTAGCTGCTTGGGCTACAATTCTGGGCCACGGTCCCACTCTACCACATGAACACACTTTTCACTCTGCTTGGGCTCTGACGCCCATACTGTCAGCTGCCAGACATGAATGCCGTCCTCACCCTATGTGGGCTCTGACTTCCATGCCGGGCTGTCCCGCCATGCTCGCCTATGGACAGTCCTTACCCAGCATGGGCCTTGGCACCCCATATCCCAGTCCGTCTGTCTGTGGGAATGTCCTGCTCACTCTGCTTGGGCTGGCCCTCCCACACGGACTCTTTCCACCCCCTGCTCAGGCTCTCTGTCCCTCAGTTTCAAAACGAGTCAGATTTTAAAAGACTCCTCTTAGGGCCGCTATGAGCCACAATCGACGCGACGGCAACTGGTTTTGGTTTCTTGGGCGTATACGTCACTGGGTTTAGGAAACCAACCCTTGAAAAAAAGTCTGAGAGAACTATTAACATATACTACATTTTTAAATGTGTAGATTAGAGTACCAGAGTGAAATCTGTGAATCCCCTTCTCTCCTCTGCTTTTGTGTGTGTGTGTGTGGTAAAATATATACAACAAAAAACTGCCATTTTAATCATTCTTCAGTGTACAATTTAGTAGCATTAATTATATTCACCATGTTGTACAACCATCACCACTATTTATTTCCAAAACTTTTTCATCATCTCAAACAGAAACTCTGTGCCCTTTAAGCAATAACTTCCAATTTGCCCTCCCCCATCCCCTGGTAAACTCTACTTTCTGACATTTGTATTTGTGTATTTAGATATTTCACCTAAGTGGGATCATACACTATTTGTCCTTTTGTGTCTGGCTTATTTCACTCAGCATAATGTTTCCAAGGTTCATCTATGTTGTGGCATGCATCAGAACTTGATTTCTGTTTGTGGTGGAATAATACCCTATTGCATGTGTACACCACATTTTGTTTATCCATTCATCTTTTGATGGACACTTAGGCTGTTTCCACCTTTCGGCTATTGTAAATACTGCAAAAATGAACACTGGTGTACAAGTATCTGTCTGAGTCCACACTTTCAAGTCTTTTGGATATATATCTAGGAGCGGAGTTGCTGGGTCATGTGGTGATTTTATGTTTAACTTTTTGAGGAACTGTTGAACTTTTTCACAGTGGCTGTGTCATCTTACATTCCTACCAGCAATGGACTTTCCCTTACGCTTTAAACCAAACTTTGAATTAAAACAAATTATAGGTCTTATCTGCAAGACTTAAGCAGTTGACTAACGGAGAAAGAAACGATGGCAGCGCTGTCTAGGCTCGCATTGACTGTCTCTTGGAAGACTAGAAGAAGATTCCTATAAATCTAGGGGTTAAGGAGACAATGCAGACCAATGGTGAAGGGGCCAGGCTCTTTTCTGCCCTTTTTTTTTTTTTTATGATTTCTGATCTTGACTTCAGAGCCAGATGTCCTGATTAAAGAAGAAACAAAGATGGGGAATGTGGCCAAGGGTTCAAAAAGAGGCAACTGACAGGAGATGTTTCTGGTAGACCAGGTGACTGAAGAAAAAAAAAAAAAATTTAATCCAATTTTATGTAAGTGAATTTCCTCTCAACCTAGTACAGCAGGAAATCCAATCCTCCAGAAAAGATAGAAATGAAGATTTCATTTTCTAGTTACCACTTTTTCTATGCTGGAGAAGCAATTTTACTTCAAAGGCTTAGACTAGGAGCTGTTTTCTGTAAAGGTCAACAGATCTGAAGGACTTTCTGGTGCTGGGCTTCCTTGATGAGGAATAACCAAATGGGGCAACCATTCCAGGGAATTAAAGCTTTCTCTTTTTTTTTTTTTTTAAAAAAAAAAAAAAATTTTTTTTCTTGCCCTTGCCTGCTGGGCTTTAGGGCCTTGTGATGTAGGGGGTGGTGTTTCACAGTGTCTGTTGCTAAAGAGCACAAAGCAGGATTGTCCCAAGCTTTGCTTTCTGACTTTTCAGTGAAGAAAAATGAAGATTCCCGAAGAAGGCAAAACCCCAGTTGTTCTTGCTTTATCTTGCTTCTAAATGTGTGTATTTCTGGGCAGGAAGGGAAAAAAAAAATATGGCTCTCACTCCCCCCCACATCTGAAGTCCCCTCTAAGGCACTCTTTCTGAACATGTCATGTTCCAAGCACTTGTCCGAGTTGGAATTAAGGAGGAAACAGATTCTCTATCTCGCCCCAGTGCTTGTTAATAGAGAGAGCCCTTAGTGTTTCACACAGAATCAGGGAAATGTGATTTTGAGGAAAAGAAGTGCTAATTTTTATTGGGCATGACTTAACTCAAGCTGCATCCTTTTTTTTTTTTTTTAAGGAATAATTGCTTCAAAATGATTAATGATGCCTGAAGCCACCAGTCTTACTTCCTGTGGTGAAATGCAGAATTTTTGTGCATGTCTGGGTTTGTAGGAGGGTGTGCTCCAAAGCCCAGGAAGAGATAGTTTCTCATACCATATAGACAGTGGGTTATTGTTCAGAGGATCTGACTTTCTGGAGGAAACATGCTCCAGAATGGGACCACATCCTCTGCTCCAGTTACGGAAGGGAAGTGAAATTGCTTACTTCTTAGGGTGCCAGAACAAGAGAGTTGCTAGGTTATTGGGAGCCTAATCCTTTGTGTGTGTGTGTGTGCGTGAGAGTTAAGAACAAGGAGCATGGTGTCTTTGAAAACAGGTGGGATTACTGAAGGTGGTTACAATGGAGGAATGGGTAAGGCAAAGGGTCACTGCCTTGCTGGGAGGCAGCCATCTTCCTGAACCTCTAGGCTAAGCTGAAGAACTAAATTCCCTGGGGAGCATCCTGCCCCTTGGGCTTATTCCCCAGGAGCACACCTCACCTGCCTCTTAACCTCTTTTTACTGAGAACCCTGAGAGAAAACCTTCTCCCTCCGTCTATGGAGAGATGTAGAAGGAGAAAAAGAGGGTAGGTTTGTACAGCCTCATTTGGCATTCTTGTGAATCCTATTTGGGAAATATCACAAGTGATTCTTGTTTATGGAAACTAAAACTATTGTTTAGTCCTTTCACAGGATTTTGGAAATGGACTATTTTGTCATGTAAATATTCTCTTCCTCACCCTATCCTATCCTTTGTATCATTACTCTGAGAAGATTGATTGAGTGAAATATAAAAAACTGACAGTAAATGTGTCTTTTCTGGAGCTGGGAAGGATCCGAGCAAATGCTGCCATGATCCCTTCCTTCAAAAAAGTTTATAGAGGAGCCGAGCTTTCCAATCAGAAGAGCAATGTCCGCGTGGGATAAAAGGCTTTAGCTTAGAAGATACAAGGTAGTGAAGGGGGAGGGGGTAATAGCGGAGTTCTGAATGCTAAGGGGTGTGCGAGTGAGTGTGTGCACGTGTGTGTGTGTGTGGGTGCACAAATACGTGCGCCTGCCTTCTCCCTGCAGAATAAATTGATTCCAAAAGGTCTTAGTTTCCTGAGGACACATAACATTCCCTACCTACAAGGGGCTATGAAGAACAATGGATGATCATAACCAGGAATTGTGAAAACATGAAGTATTACTGCTTGATTATCTTAGAAAAGTCCAATGTGAAACAAAAAGCCCCAAACCAAAAAGCCAAAGCCCCACGCTGGCTCCCCCTGAGCTGAGCTGTTCTTGGGTTACGTTGTGTAAACCAGCCTCTCGGTTTGCAGTCTTGCTAACTATCTTAATGTCAACTGTGTTAGAAATTGTAAGTAATTTTGGGCAGTTTGCCCGAGGGGTTGGAGCCAGGAGGACTGATCTTTATGTTAACAGGCAGAGCACCTGCCTGAGAAATCTGGGAACACAGGTTTTCTTCCCACGACGCCTTCGCTGTGCGAATTAATCTGTTAGCTGGTATGTGTGTCGGTTTATTTAGGAGCATGTGTGCTGAAAATTGGCTTCTGACGGCAAAATCTGGTCTTGGGGCGGGGGGAGGGGTGGTGGGGAATGATTAACTGCCTGCTTTAAAGTGTATTTGTGTGTCTGTTTGATGACAGTCACTGTGTGTCTATAAAATCCTGTGTAGAGGCAAACCGAAGGTAAATAATGATTAAGAAATTGGAAGGTGCGAATAAACAAAAAGACCCTTGGAGACATCTGGACATTTGTGCCCTCTGGATGAAGACGGGAGTGACAGGAATCTCTTTTCCTACTGAGGTTCCCAATGCATTATTCCCAAATGTAAAACAGCCCTCATGCATTTCATCTTATGGTGAAGCGTACCTTCTTTAAAAGAAACAGGGCTACAAATCTCTCAAAGTAGGTCTTTAATATAAATATATATATTTTTTGTCTTTGCCTACATTATATTTGTAAAATCTTCATCCAATGGATTAAGAATAGAGACGCCACTTGATTCCTTTTAGAAATGCAGACTAAAATAATTTCCACAAAAACAAAATTTAGACCATTTATAGTTATGTTAGATCATTGTCAGTTTGTTATACTGTAGTGGCTTGTGTGTTGTTCTGATGCTGGCAACTACACTATGGGTGTTTCAAATATCAGCAGGGTCACTTATGACAGACAGGTTTCAGCAGCGCTTCTAGACTAAGACTAGGAAAAAAGGCCTGGTGATCTGCTTCTGAAAATTAGCCAATGAAAACCTTATGGATCACAACAGAATATTGTCCCATACAGTGCAGGAAGATAAATGCCCCCCCCCCCACCCGACTGGAAGACACAAGGATGATGTAGGACTGGGCAACGTTTTGTTTTGTTATATATAAGATCACCATGAGTCGGAGCCAACTCGATGGCAACTAACAACAACAACAACAACAACAGAGTTATAAACTCTGTCTTTTCTCAAATAAGGATACTAAAATAAATAAAATTACCACTGTTTCATAATAGAAAGAACATTTTAATACAGAAAGCAGGGAGTATATAATCTCAGATAGAGGGCGATGCTCTAAGCCAAAGAAACACCACCTGATGAAAAACTCATGGCACTGCTTTCATCTTTCTCATGGCTGTGGACGGACATTTGGGAACTCCTCCTTTTTATAACTGCATGATGGGAGGCAGCACATTGAAGACTTTAACCTGGGAGATGACACTTGTCACTGGAGGCATCGTTAAAACAGTGGTGCTTAGAGTGAATCAGAGTTAAGAGAAACACGGGTGGAGATGGCCAGTTTGGAGGCCGGTTCTTCCAGAATGGAGGTATGACAGTACCCATTCTGTGTCTAAGGCCCCCTGCTAAGTGCTTTACATACATTATCTCATTTAATTACTGACTTGTTTCTAGAGGCTGGTGATGGGGAGGCTTGTTTCCATGAATATATACTTCCTGGGCTCTGGTGGCTCAGTAGTTAAGAGCTTGGCTGCTAACCAAAATTGGTAGTTCCAATCCACCATCTGCCCCTTGGGAATCCTATGGGGCAGATCTACTCTGTCGTATAGGGTCATTAGGAGTTGGAATTGACTCAAGGGCAATGTTTTTTTTGTTTTTAGGCCATCTACAGTGAAGTTCTGGAAAGTGATTGGGGCTAGAACCTTTATAAATTGACAGTAGAAGTGTTGGGAAAGGAGAACATTGCTGAGAGAAAGAGGGTGGCTCAGAAGCTGGAAGAAGAAGGGGAGTCAACTGAAAAGTTGGAAAAAATAACAGGAGAAGAGAGGGACAAAGAAGGAAGAAATGTAAAAGCTCACAGATGCCACAGAGAGGGCAAGGAGAATGGAAAATGAGAAGCAGCCAGTAGGCTGGGTGCTTAGGGAACAATCTAGCATCCATAAGGCAGATCAGTGGTTGGCTGGCAACAGAAATGAGCTTGCAAAGGGACAAGGACTAGGTTATAAGAAGTTTGGTAAGAATGAGAAGCAGAGATGTGTGATTGAATAGTAGCTCCAGAAGGAAGAGATTGGATAAATTGTTTTTTCTTTCTTGTTTTTAATGGAAAGACTTGAACATTCTTTCAATCATTCAGCAAACATTATTGGGTGTCTACTAAGCACCAAGGATTGTACTAAGTATTGGGGATTTAGAGATAAAAGGAACAGCCTCAGCTGTTAAAGAGCTCTCAGTCTGGGAACTTTCTGAGGGAGTCAGAGAGACAAAAAGACAATGCTAGTGTTGTTGCTAAGGTTGCTATAGGGTTGTCGAGTCTTAATCAACTTGATATTGTTTCTTTTTTTTAATGTTTTGTTAAGCGCTCTGGTGGAAGAAAGCATGGGACTCTCGCCACACATGACAAGGACTATTAAACTTTACTGGGGAGGGCCAGTGGTCAGGAATAGCATCACAGGGGTCAATGCTTAGCTGGGTTTTGAAGGATGATTAGAAGTTCTCCAGGAGAAGAATGGAGAACTGGCCTTCTAGGCAGAGAAAACAGCGGTTGCAAAGAAATGGAGAGATCTTAGTGAGCCGTGTGGCTACAGGTGAGAGCACAACTAGTGCAGTGTTGAAATGGGAGCTTCGTATGGGTTTCATACTGTGCTGAGGAGTGTGGGTTTTAATATGTCTGTAGATCGAGGAGTACCAGCCAGTTGAGAGAAGATGGAAAACCCAAAAAAGAGGGGCAGATAACCGAGGGAGAAGGAAGAGAAGCTGACTGCAGGTAAGAGCGATTTTGAGGAGTTGCTGAGGGACGGCTTTGGCTTCCCAGTGCAGTGGTGGCTGAGGCCATCTGGCTGTGAGGGGGAGACTGGGAGAGGAGAGGGAGTAGAGGGGGGCTGAAGGGGTCTGGAACAGCTGCTCTGGGGGATTCTAGAAAGGAATAAAAGGATTGCCATATTGTCATTATTTGAGATTCACAAAGACTTTCTTTAGATATGTAACTGATTCGCACTGACACCATTGCCCCTTCATCTGTTCTGCTTTTAATGAAGTGCGATCTTCCTTTCCAATATCTATTTTCTAGGAAGATATCAAGTGCCAGGGATGGCAGCTCTGAACAGGAGCCACAGTGTATTGATTACCTATTCTCTGTTCTCTTGTTGAAACTTGTTTGTATTTCACAGAGTAAAAAATGGGCCAACAGGAAGGACTCTTCATTGAACACCAGTTATTACCGTTAGTGGAAGGCTTTTAAGAAAGCGGAAAATCAGGACAAAAATTTAAACTCATCAATGTGTATCTAAAAGTGAATTCCTACCAAACTTTTTATCTCAAAGAAAAGAATGGCATAGATGAGACAGTAAGATCTAGTGGGAAGAGCACTGGGTTTGGAGTCCAGAAGCTGAGGTGTCTGTCCTGGTTACAGTATTAATACTCTCTGTGACTTTCTCTGAGGGTTCTTCTTGGGCCCATTTTAGATTACAATTTTTCTCTTTAGCTTTCACACACCACAATGGTAGAAATATAATTGTAAGACTTTAGACATCGGATACATGATTTTATAGATACAAATGAACAATTTCATGCAATTACTCTGGGTTCTATCCCCATGCCTAATATCTAAAGTGAAGTTGACTCATGTGTGTTTTACAAGTTTGTGAAAAATCAAGTCGGCTCCAGGATTCACTGTTTCTATCCTAAGGGAAAAGGACCCGTGAGACCAGAATATGAGAAAATCAGCATGTGGACCATCAGGTTGACTCACCATGGAACATTTTGGAGAAATTGGAAATGGGAAAAAAAGCCCAGGCTTTGCAGAAGATGTCTGAGGTCTGCTGTTTTATCACAATGATTTTACATGTAATTAGATCATCTGTGATAAGACGGTAAGTTTTTTAATAAAAGAAAATTTGCATGAGTTCTCTCTTTCTTTCATTAAAAAAAGAAAATGGAGAAAAAATAGTATTTTCACAAGGATAATAATGATATGACCTATTCATGCAAAGGTCCCTCAGTAGTACTAGTGGTTTTTGCTCAACTACTTACTGAAAGGTTGGCAGTTTGAATCCACCTAGCCACATTGTGGAAGAAAGGCCTGGTGATCTGCTGCCATAAAGATTGCAGTCAAGAAAACCCTATGGAGCTCGCTTCTCTGTAACACGTGCGGTTGCCATGAATAGGGATCAACTTGATGGCAATCCAACAAAATTTATGCAAAGGGTTTTTAGTTTTTTAGGTGTTAACCTTGTAGTAGACAAAATAATGTCTCCCCCTGCCCCCATCCTCAAAGATGTTCATGTCCTCATTCCTGGAGCCTGTAGACATGTTGCTTTACATGGCAAAAGGGACTTTGCAGACACGATTAGGTTAAGGACCTTGAGATGGGGAAATTGTCTTGGATTATTTGGGTGGTCCCAATGTAATCACAAGGGTCCTTCTAAGAAGGAGTCATGAGTGTCAGAGTCAGAGAGATGGAGATGTGAGGCTCTTCATTACGGCAGCTCTAGGAAACTAATAGTGGTGTTAGGCCTCCTGAGATGACAAACCCAAGCAAGATCGTTGGCAAGACTTCCTCAATTCATGTGGCCTGATTTTTTATTGGAGGCATTGTACTCACTGGAGGCGTATGTACTCATTCCCCTTGAATGCTCTGCACTGGGTGAGCTGGGGTTGCCAATCTTCTGCAGACTCCACTGAACTTCTGCTAACTAGTCCTGGGCCTTGGTACAGCCTTCTTTGAGCTCAGGAACAAGGGAATTCTTCTGGACACTAGTTGTACCTCTCTTGGCTTCTGGCCGTGCTCTCGAGAGGTGCCATCTCCCTCACTGTGTTGGCTGATGGCCCCTGGGTTCTCACAAGGGGTTCTGCTGCTTCTTTCTCTGGCTGGCAACAAAGTTTCTTCAGAGGCTGCACTGTAATTCTCTGATTTTGGCAGTTCTATACCTTTAGTTCTTGTGTTCCTGTTCCTCAGGAGCCCATGGAAGGCCTGTTTTTCCCTCCTGCGCTACTCCAGTGTTTCTTCCACTCGGAGCCTCCATCTTTGCCTCTCTCCTTTCACTCACTCTCCTTCCTATGCGTCTTTGTTTATTGAAAAAGCTCCATTGAGCTTTCCCCAACATTTCCTCTTTGACTGCTGTTATGGACTGAGTTGTGTCTTCCCAAAATTTATGTTGAAGCCCTAGCGCCTGGTACCTGTGAACATAACCTTGTTTGGAAATGGAGTCTTTGAAGATGTTATCAGTTAATGTGAGGTCAGACCAGAGCAGGATGGATCCTAATCTAGTCTGAATGGTGCCCTCTAAAAGAGAAGAAGCGCAAAGAGACAGAGGGAAGACCACCATGTGAGGATGGAGTTCCGCTGCAGCTGCAAGCCAAAGGAACACCTGGAATTACCCAAAGCTGAAACAGACAAGAAAGAATCTTCCCCTAGAACTTTCAGAGGGAACATGGCCCTCTGTTACCCCAAATTCAGAATTCTGGCCTTCAGAACTGTGAGACAAAAAATTTCTGTTCTTATACATCACCCAATTTGTGGCACTTTGTTTCAGCAGTCCTCAAAAACTAATATAAGCACCAATCACCCAGGTGGCCCACCTGAGACTTCCTTCTCTGCTCAGCCGAGCTATCTTTCTACTGTAACAGAATGGCTAGCCTGGAGTTCGCACCATGCAATTTCATGGTGAAGAAAACCTCCATTCTTTTCAAAATTGTCCCTAAGGATCTTAAACTTCGTAATGTTAAAAAGTACTAAAGAAAGAACATAAGGTGTTCGGGCTGCAACTTCTGTTATGCCACTGATTGCCAGGGATGATTTTGCCAATGGGGATGGAGTGCTGCCTACATTTCTCACCAGGCTAATGGCCATGCTCTCAAAGACACACACTAGTTTGAAAGAATGGTCCTCTCTGATAAAGCACGGCACTTTGGTAAAAGTTATTAAAATAAGATGTAAACTATGGTTTGGTGGTTTCCCCACAATTCACATTTGCTTTTTGGTCAGGGGTACACTGAAAAATCAAAAGATGTATAGAAATTGTTTGAGGAGGCTATTGATCAATGCAGTTCCCATTTTGTATACCTTCCCCTTTCCAAGTAAAAGTGAGAAAATCTTGTTTAAACAGCACTCAAGTGTATCGTCCTACCAAGTAATTTTTTTTTCTGTGACTTTTGCACACTCATCTAGGAAAGAAAACATGTTTAACGAGTCAAATACATATTTGCAAAAGTTACCAAATAAACTCCATGACTGTGGCAACTCCTCAGAGTTGTGATGGGTAACTCGGATTTTGCAATTCATGCACGCACATTGAATACTTTTTGTCCCGGCTTCCCTTACTTCACACAGGAAGTATGTAACCTCCAGGTACCAGGCACTCTGAAAGACACCTTTGATGGAAACAAAACAAGCAGTCTGATTCCTCTTCATTCAAGTAATTTTTGTGGCTGATAGGTGTGTCGAGCTTTTCAAAAAGAAATACCACCTGCTCACTTTGGGAATGGGAGTTTGTTGTTTGCGTGGAACGAACATAGATTTGATGGCCAGATGCCCTGAGCTCTTGGCGGGCTTGTGGGGTGATTTCTAGTGAGTCATTTTGCCATTCTCTGCCTGCATGTGGTGGGGCAATCCGTGGTCTACTTCACTCCCTGCTCAGCCTTCCCGGGATAATCTCGGTTACAGTCCTTTCTCTAATTTGGGGTGCAGGGATAGTGGGAGAGAAAGCCCCTCCCCAAATAGAAATGAAAATAAAAAACAATATTAAATAATAAAATATGTACAAGGAATCCTAACAAGATTCTGCTTTTTTTTGTCCTGATGACTGACTCAGAACTCTTGGAAATATCAAATTTCAACTCTCAGAGAATCCTTCTTTCCTTCTATCCTTCCTTCCTTCTTTCTTTCCTTCCCTCCCTTCCCTCCCACCCTCCCTCCTTTCCTATCTTTCTCTCTCCCTTCTTCCCTCCCTCTCTTTTATCTTCCTTTGCTTCTTTTTGTAGTGCCTGCACCCTGAGCACTGCTTAGACTACTTTTTGTGTCATTCAGGGCTGCCGAAGCAGATGCCAAATAAAACCCCATCCGTTCGACCTTGCTTTAGCATCTTTAGGCAAGGTTTAGAGGTGACTACAAGAATATATGGAGTCCATGGGTGGTACAAATGGTTAAGTGCTCAGGTGCAAACCAAAACGTTGGAGGTTGGGGTCTACCCAGAGGTGCCTCAGAAGAAAGGTCTGCTGATCTAGTTCCGAAAAATCAGCCATTGAAAACGCTATGGAGCACAGACCTACTCGGACACTCAGGGGGCCGCCATGAGTAGGAACGGGCTCGGCAGCAGGTGGTATCAGGGCACAAGAATACATACTGGAAGATGCAGAGGGAAGTGGAGGGAGTCGACAAGTAAATGTTTGGTGAAGGTTATTTGGAGGAGCCCTGGTGGTGCAGTGGTTAAGTGCTCGGCTGCTAACCAAAAGGTCGGTGGTGGGAACCCACCAGCTGCACCCTGGGAGAAAGATGTGGCAGTTTGCTTCTGTGAGGATTTCAGCCTTGGAAGCCCTATGGGGTAGTTCTACTCCGTCCTATAGGGTGGCTAGGAGTCAGAACAGACTTGACGACTTGACGGCAGCAGGCAAAGGTTATTTGAAAACAGAAACGACAGGGAGGGTGTGGAGGTAACCCCTACCCCCCAGCATTTTCTTTCCTCTCAACACCGCTCCTTAATTCTTGCACCCTCACATAAAGGCTGGATCCCAAGCCTTTCTTAGGAGAAAATAGATTGGGAACACAACAGAGAAGAACAAGTAATACTTAGTCTTTCTTTTTGAGACAGGGCATGGGTTTTATGGATGGGCTTCGGGGCATTGTGCTCTTTCTATTTGGAGGATACTTTGTCTCTGAGGAGCCCAGAGGGTCAGATGAAGGTGGAAGGCCAGGTAGCAGGGAGCTCCTTCCTGAGGGCTGTTATTCGTTAGACCCTAGAGAGAGGGCCTCTGGATTCTTTCTAGGTTGTCCGTATGGCTCAGATTGGCATGATAGGGAAGGGGGGCTGACACCATCCCCGAGTAAAGATTATGTATTTGTTGGCCTTTCTGCTAATAATCTGGAAGTGGAGGTTGCTGTTTGGGTGATGAAAAACTTTCTATTATTAGCATTTGAAATGTTGCTAAATATCAGTGATAGTAGTGATAATTACAGCTAACAGCAAAGCTAAGTGCTTTTTATGCATCATCTCATTTTTAACCCCAGGATGTACTGTTATTTCCTTCTTTTTAAGCATAAGATAGATACTGATATCTGCGGTATACATGGTATCTCCTTTCTACATATCAAGGTTAAAAAAGATTATTTGCCTAAGGATAGGGTGAATAAGAGGCCAATTGGTCTTGAACCCAGATTTGTGTGGTTCCAAAGACCTTGTTGTTGCTGTTGTTAGTTGCCATCCAGTTGGCTCTGACTTATGGCGACCTTATATATAACAAAATGAATTGCTCTTCGTTATACGTCTACTTATCACCTCCTCCTTTTATTTTTTTCAACACTGTCGATGCTTATATTTTGCTAAGAAATAACTTAATTCATTGTATATGTCAGGAAAAAAACACGAAGTCTTGCTTAAAAAAGATCTCAGGGTAACTGTTACAGGCAGAAGAGGGAGAAAAGCAGGCTTCTTTGAGCCAAACCTTGCGAGTTGTAGCAGGCAGTCTTTTCTACCATCTAGGTGGCTTGTTGGCATAAAACAGACATGTTTTAATTTTAGCAGAATGAGGGGGTGACAGTAAAAAAGAAACAATTTCGAGGTATGGTCAAGTAAAAAAAAATTTTTAGCATGTATTTTAGTTTGGACAATCATAGAAGTTGGGCAAATTTGAATTCCGAATAAAAGGACATGCCAACATCACGGTATTAGCCAAGGATATGGAGCTACCACTGAGGTAACCATCAGCTGGAGGGACATCAGCTGGAGACTTAGGGCCCAAGAGGGGACCAAACCCCAACTGAGATCACACTAGCACAATGCTGGTTGTTCTCTTCCTTCATTCTCAGCTCTGCTCTGTGTCCTGGGAGCCTGGCCCTTGAGGACTGCATCTTCTGGACTCCTTGCACTGTCTTCTAGTTGGGTTTGGTCAATGGAGGTATTAGCATGAGCCTGGAGGGCAGAAAGAAAGAAAGGTTAGGGTACTTCTTCTTTGCCCTCTACCTGCTTTGGTGATGTGTCTCCAGAAGTTCTTGTCCACTCTATGAAAGCACCTCCACCAGTCAACCCCTTCTCCTTGGTTCCAGTGCAAAATGGCCTTAGCTTTCATTATTTCTCGCTTGTGTCCCTTTAGTCTTAGGACTTGAAATGACTTCTGCTGTTGCTAATTCAAAGGCTCCTCCCTATTCTTTGTGTGATCATCTATCTCTGCCCATACCAGTGCTTCAGACCGGTTCATTCCATTAGAATCCTTGCCAAGAATTTGCATTTCAAACAATTCCCAGGCAGTGCTAATGTTGCTGGTTAGGGACCAATTCTGTGAACCACTAGTAGAGCAGTGGTTCTCAAAGTTTTTTATACATAAGAATCACGTGGAGATCTTGTTAAACTGCAGATTCTGATTCAGTATATCTGGGGTGGAAAAGCAAGTTCTCAGCAGGGATTAGAAGCAGAATGAACTGGTTTGAAGCCCTGGCCCATACTTCCCTAAGCCATCCTTTCATTGACATCTCTCCTTTTGTTCCACCTGTGGTTGAGTTGTTTTCGTGCCAGGATCTTGACATCACAAACAGCTGTAATGTGCATAGGAATCACCTGGGGACCTTGTTAAGATGCAGATTCTGATTCAGTCGGTGTGGAGTAGGGCCTGAGATTCTGCATTTTTAACAAGCTACCAGGTGATTGGTCCTTGGTTCATGGACTACGCTTTGAGAAGGAGGAACCTAAAAGCTATATGATGAGTCTTCATTAACTTTATGTTGGTAAACACAGCCCCAGGGGAGAAAAAAAATCAGTCTCATTACAAAACTCAGTAAGCAAAAAAGCGAGACTCCACTCACCTCAAAAGTCAGGAATGGGTTGACATATATATGTAAATATACATGGAAAAAAAAAAAAAGAATTCTGCTTTTCGCTTCTTCCTCTACCTTTCTCTCTGTCTTTGTCTTCTCTCTATACGTATCTCCTTCTCTGTGTACTATATATATTGGCAATTGAGGAATTGCAAGGTCCATTGATTATTGAATGACTGTGGGTCATTTTGGAAAATCTGAGTCTGGACATACGGACAGGGAGGGTGGCATAGAGAGGTTGGCAAACTACGGCCCATGGATTAAATCCAGCATGCCATCTGTATTTGTAAATAAAGTTTTATTGGAACGCAGCCATGCTCATTTGCTTATGTATTGCCTATGGTGGCTTTTGCCCTACAATGACGATGAGTTATTTTGAAGAGATGGAAATGTTTACTATCTGGCCTTTACCTAAAACCTAAAATGTTAACTATCTGGTCTTTTACTGAAAAAGTTTGCTGATCCCTGCCTTAGGCTATTGTGTAGAATTTCTCAAGATGTAAGATCTTTACATGAAAAGGCATCTTAGGAATCATCTAGTCTCATTTTATAAATGAGGAAATGGATACCCACATCCTCCTAGCTAGCTTTAGGTCTGCATTACAAAAAAGACATATGGAAAAAACTGGAGGAATCCAGAGAAGAATATCAACAATTATTAGATGTCCTTTGAGGAAAGCAGACCTCTAATAATAGAGATTGGAAAGCTAAATGTATGACAACATTGTCTCAAGGTGATGAGAAAAAAGTATGCCAAATTGTTATTCTCTGTTTCCACACAGGAAAGTTTCTCAAGTGCAAATGGATCAGATGTTGGAGTTACGGTTTCCAGGGAGGTCAGGGCCTGGAGATCTTTAAAAACAGGACAGGAACAGCTGCTTCAAATGACTTAGGTTGAGACTGGTGACCTTTCTGAGGCAGCACCGGAACTTGTCATTCATTTGTTCACTGCCAGATAGTTAAGAGCAAGGCAGGAGACCTAAGGCAGGGGTGGGGAAATTAGACATGCTGTCCCTGGTGCGTGTGGGTGCCTGCACGTACACACACACACACACACACGTACACACACACCATGCAGTATTCTGTTTACCACACACAGCCACACTAAAAATCAGCTGCAAGCATTGGTTTAGACATTTGTCATGTGGGGTGAAGGACCTCTTCTAGCTTAGTGATTGTGAGAAAAAAAATAATTTGGAGCCCTTTAGAGTTAAATGTCACTGTTTTTGGAGAGGAGCCTTGATGGTACAGTGGTTACATGCTTGCTACTAACTGAAAGGTAGGCTGTTTGAACCCACCAGCCACTCCACAGGAGAAAGGTCTACCGGTCTGCTTCCGTAAAGATTACAGCCTTGGAAACCCTGTGGGGCAGTTCTACTCTGTCCTATAGGGTCCCTATGAGTTGGAATTGAACTTGCAGCAACAGGTTTGGTTTGGGATTTTAACTGCTTTTTTTTTTATTAACTTTTTTTGAGCTTCAAGTGAACGTTTACAAATCAAGTCAGTCTGTCACATATAAGTTTATATACATCTTACTCCTTACTCCCACTTGCTCTCCCCCTAATGAGTCAGCCCTTCCAGTCTCTCCTTTCGTGAAAACTTTGGCAGTCTCCAACTCTCTCTATCCTCCCATCCCCCCTCCAGACAGGAGATGCCAACACAGTCTCAAGTGACCACCTGATATTATTAGCTCACTCTTCATCAGCATCTCTCTCCCACCCACTGTCCAGTCCCTTTCATGTCTGATGAATTGTCTTCGGGGATGGTTCCCGTCCTGTGCCAACAGAAGGTTTGGGGACCATGACCACCGGGATTCCTCTAGTCACATCCAGACCATTAAGTATGGTCTTTTTATGAGAATTTGGGGTCTGCATCCCACTTATCTCCTGCTCTCTCAGGGGTTCTCTATTGTGCTCCCTGTCAGGGCAGTCATCAACTGTGGCCGGGCACCAACTAGTTCTTCTGTTCTCAGGGTAATGTAGGTCTCTGGTTCGTGTGGCCCTCTCTGTCTCTTGGGCTCTTAGTTGTCGTGTGACCTTGGTGTTCTTCATTCTCCTTTGCTCCAGGTGGGTTGAGACCAGTTGATGCATCTTAGATGGCTGCTTGTTAGCTTTTAAGACCCCAGACGCCACATTTCAAAGTGGGATGCAGAATGTTTTCATAATAGAATTATTTTGCCAATTGACTTAGAAGTCCCCGCAAACCATGGTTCCCAAACCCCTGCCCTTGCTCCGCTGACCTTTGAAGTATTCAGTTTATCCCAGAAGCTTCTTTGCTTTTGGTCCAGTCCAGTCCAGTTGAGCTGACCTTCCATGTATTGAGTGTTGTCCTTCCCTTCACCTAAAGCAGTTCTTATCAGCTAATTAATCAGTAAAAAACCCTCTCCCTCCCTCCCTCCCCCCTCGTAACCACAAAAGTATGTGTTCTTCTCACTTTATACTATTTCTCAAGATCTTATAATAGTGGTCTTATACAATATTTCTCCTTTTGCCTCTGACTGATTTCGCTCAGCATAATGCCTTCCAGGTTCCTCCATGTTATGAAATGTTTCACAGATTCGTCACTGTTCTTTATCGATGCGTAGTATTCCATTGTGTGAATATACCACAATTTATTGACCCATTCATCCGTTGATGGACACCTTGGTTGCTTCCAGCTTTTTGCTATTGTAAACAGAGCTGCAATAAACATGGGTGTGCATATATCTGTTTGTGTGAAGGCTCTTGTTTCTCTAGGGTATATTCCGAGGAGTTGGATTTCTGGGTTGTATGGTAGTTCTATTTCTAACTGTTTAAGATAACGCCAGATAGATTTCCAAAGTGGTTGTACCATTTTACATTCCCACCAGCAGTGTATAAGAGTTCCAATCTCTCCGCAGCCTCTCCAACATTTATTATTTTGTGTTTTTTGGATTAATGCCAGCCTTGTTGGAGTGAGATGGAATCTCATCGTGGTTTTAATTTGCATTTCTCTAATGGCTAATGATCGAGAGCATTTTCTCATGTATCTGTTAGCTGCCTGAATATCTTCTTTAATGAAGTGCGTGTTCATATCCTTTGCCCACTTCTTGATTGGGTTGTTTGTCTTTTTGTGGTTGAGTTTTGACAGAATCATGTAGATTTTAGAGATCAGGTGCTGGTCGGAGATGTCATAGCTGAAAATTCTTTCCCAATCTGTAGGTGGTCTTTTTACTCTTTTGGAGAAGTCTTTAGATGAGCATAGGTGTTTGATTTTTAGGAGCTCCCAGTTATCGGGTTTCTCTTCGTCATTTTTGGTAATGTTTTGTATTCTGTTTCTGCCTTGTATTAGGGCTCCTAGGGTTGTCCCTATTTTTTCTTCCATGATCTTTATCGTTTTAGTCTTTATGTATAGGTCTTTGATCCACTTGGAGTTAGTTTTTGTGCATGGTGTGAGGTATGGGTCCTGTTTCATTTTTTTGCAAATGGATATCCAGTTATGCCAGCACTATTTGTTAAAAAGACTATCTTTTCCCCAATTAACTGACACTGGTCCTTTGTCAAATATCAGCTGCTCATATGTGGATGGATTTATATCTGGGCTCTCAATTCTGTTCCATTGGTCTATGTGCCTTTTGTTGTACCAGTACCAGGCTGTTTTGACTACTGTGGCTGTATAATAGGTTCTGAAATCAGGTAGAGTGAGGCCTCCCCCTTTCTTCTTCTTTTTCAGTAATGCTTTGCTTATCCGAGGCTTCTTTCCCTTCCATATGAAATTGGTGATTTGTTTCTCTCTCACCTTAAAAAATGACTTTGGAATTTGGATCGGAAGTGCATTGTATGTATAGATGGCTTTTGGTAGAATAGACATTTTTACTATGTTAAGTCTTCCTATCCATGAGCAAGGTATGTTTTTCCACTTAAGTAAGTCCTTTTGAATTTCTTGTAGTAGAGCTTTGTAGTTTTCTTTGTATAGGTCTTTTACATCCTTGGTAAGATTTATTCCTAAGTATCTTATCTTCTTGGGGGCTACTGTGAATGGTATTGATTTGGTTATTTCCTCTTCGATGTTCTTTTTGTTGATGTAGAGGAATCCAAGTGATTTTTGTATGTTTATTTTGTAACCTGAGACTCTGCCAAACTACTTCTATTGGTTTCAGTAGTTTTCTGGAGGATTCCTTAGGGTTTTCTGTGTATAAGATCATGTCATCTGCAAATAGAGATAATTTTACTTCCTCCTTGCCAATCCAGATGCCCTTTATTTCTTTGTCTAGCCTATTTGCCCTGGCTAGGACTTCTAGCACGATGTTGAATAAGAGCGGTGATAAAGGGCATCCTTGTCTGGTTCCCGTTCTCAAGGGAAATGCTTTCAGGTTCTCTCCATTTAGAGTGATGTTGGCTGTTGGCTTTGCATAGATGCCCTTTATTATGTTGAGGAATTTTCCTTCAATTCCTATTTTGGTAAGAGTTTTTATCATAAATGGGTGTTGGACTTTGTCAAATGCCTTTTCTGCATCAATTGATAAGATCATGCGGTTTTTGTCTTTTGTTTTATTTATGTGGTGGATTACATTAATGGTTTTTCTGATATTAAACCAGCCTTGCATACCTGGTATAAATCCCACTTGATCGTGGTGAATTATTTTTTTGATATGTTGTTTAATTCTATTGGCTAGAATTTTGTTGAGGATTTTTGCATCTATGTTCATGAGGGATATAGGTCTGTAATTTTCTTTTTTTGTAATGTCTTTACCTGGTTTTGGTATCAGGGAGATGGTGGCTTCATAGAATGAGTTGGGTAGTATTCCGTCATTTTCTATGCTTTGGAATACCTTTAGTAGTAGTGGTGTTAACTCTTCTCTGAAAGTTTGGCAGAACTCTGCAGTGAAGCCATCCGGGCCAGGGCTTTTTTTTGTTGGGAGTTTTTTGATTACTGTTTCAATCTCTTTTTCTTTTATGGGTCTATTTAGTTGTTCTACTTCTGAATGTGTTAGTTTAGGTAGGTAGTGTTTTTCCAGGAATTCATCCATTTCTTCTAGGTTTGCAAATTTGTTAGAGTACAATTTTTCGTAATAGTCTGATATGATTCTTTTAATTTCAGTTCGGTCTATTGTGATGTGGCCCATCTCGTTTCTTATTCGGGTTATTTGTTTCCTTTCCTGTATTTCTTTAGTCAGTCTGGCCAATGGTTTATCAATTTTTGTTAATTTTTTCGAAGAACCAGCTTTAGGCTTTGTTAATTCTTTCAATTGTTTTTCTGTTCTCTAATTCATTTAGTTCAGCTCTAATTTTTATTATTTGTTTTCTTCTGGTGCCTGATGGATTCTTTTGTTGCTCAGTTTCTATTTGTTCAAGTTGTAGGGACAGTTCTCTGATTTTGGCTCTTTCTTCTTTTTGTATGTGTGCATTTATCGATATAAATTGGCCTCTGAGCACTGCTTTTGCTGTGTCCCAGAGGTTTTGATAGGAAGTATTTTCATTCTCGTTGCATTCTATGAATTTCCTTATTCCCTCCTTGATGTCTTCTATAACCCAGTCTTTTTTCAGGAGGGTATTGTTCAGTTTCCAAGTATTTGATTTCTTTTCCCTAGTTTTTCTGTTATTGATTTCTACTTTTATTGCCTTGTGGTCTGAGAAGATGCTTTGTAATATTTCAATGTTTTGGATTCTGCAAAGGTTTGTTTTACGACCTAATATGTGGTCTATTCTAGAGAATGTTCCATGTGCGCTAGAAAAAAAAGTATACTTTGCAGCAGTTTGGTGGAGAGTTCTGTATAAGTCAATGAGGTCAAGTTGGTTGATTGTTGTAATTAGTTCTTCTGTGTCTCTATTGAGCTTCTTACTGGATGTCCTGTCCTTCTCCAAAAGTGGTGTGTTGAAGTCTCCTACTATAATTGTGGAGGTGTCTATCTCACTTTTCAGTTCTGTTAAAATTTAATTTATGTATCTTACAGCCCTGTCATTGGGTGCATAAATATTTAATATGGTTATATCTTCCTGATCAATTTTCCCTTTTATCATTATATAGTGTCCTTCTTTATCCTTTGTGGTGGATTTAAGTCTAAAGTCTATTTTGTCAGAAATTAATATTGCTACTCCTCTTCTTTTTTGCTTATTGTTTGCTTGATATATTTTTTTCCATCCTTTGAGTTTTAGTTTGTTTGTGTCTCTAAGTCTAAGGTGTGTCTCTTGTAGGCAGCATATAGACGGATCGTGTTTCTTTATCCAGTCCGAGACTCTCTGTCTCTTTATTGGTGCATTTAGTCCATTTACATTCAGAGTAATTATAGATAAATAAGTGTTTAGTGTTGTCATTTTGATGCCTTTTTATGTGTGTTGTTGACAATTTCATTTTTCCACATACTTTCTTGTGCTGAGACGTTTTTCTTAGTAAATTGTGAGATCCTCATTTTCGTACTGTTTGACTTTATGTTTGTTGAGTCGTTACATTTTTCTTGGCTTTTATCTTGAGTTATGGAGTTGTTATACCTCTTTGTGGTTACCTTATTATTTACCCCTATTTTTCTAAGTAAAAACCTAACTTGTATTGTTCTATGTCGCCTTGTATCACTCTCCATATGGCAGTTCTATGCCTCCTGTATTTAGTCCCTCTTTTTGATTATTGTGATCTTTTACATATTGACTTCAGTGATTCCCTGTTATAAGCATTTTTTTTTTTAATTAATCTTAATTTGTTTTTGTGATTTCCCTATTTGAGTTGATATCAGGATGTTCTGTTTTGTGACCTTGTGTTGTGCTGGTGTCTGATGTTATTGGTTTTCTGACCAAACAATATCCTTTAGTATTTCTTGTAGCTTTGGTTTGGTTTTTGCAAATTCTCTAAGCTTGTGTTTATCTGTAAATATCTTAATTTCACCTTCATATTTCAGAGAGAGTTTTGCTGGATATATGATCCTTGGTTGGCAGTTTTTCTCCTTCAGTGCTCTGTATATGTCGTCCCATTCCCTTCTTGCCTGCATGGTTTCTGCTGAGTAGTCTGAACTTATTCTTATTGATTCTCCCTTGAAGGAAACCTTTCTTTTCTCCCTGGCTGCTTTTAAAATTTTCTCTTTATCTTTGGTTTTGGCGAGTTTGATGGTAATATGTCTTGGTGTTTTTCTTTTTGGATCAATCTTAAATGGGGTTTGATGAGCATCTTCGATAGATATCTTTTCGTCTTTCATGATGTCAGGGAAGTTTTCTGTCGGGAGATCTTCAACTATTTTCTCTGTGTTTTCTGTCCTCCCTCCCTGTTCTGGGACTCCAATCACACGCAAGTTATCCTTCTTGATAGAGTCCCACATGATTCTTAGGGTTTCTTCATTTTTTTTAATTCTTTTATCTGATTTTTTTTCAGCTATGTTGGTGTTGATTCCCTGGTCCTCCAGATGTCCCAGTCTGCATTCTAATTGCTCGAGTCTGCTCCTCTGACTTCCTAGTGCGTTGTCTAATTCTGTAATTTTATTGTTAATCTTTTGGATTTCTACATGCTGTCTCTCTATGGATTCTTGCAACTTGTTAATTTTTCCACTATGTTCTTGAATAATCTTTTTGAGTTCTTCAACAGTTTTATCAGTGTGTTCCTTGGCTTTTTCTGCAGTTTGCCTTATTTCGTTTCTGATGTCTTGAAACATTCTGTAAATTAGTTTTTTATATTCTGTATCTGATAATTCCAGAATTGTATCTTCATTTGGGAAAGATTTTGATTCTTTTGTTTGGGGGGTTGTAGAAGCTGTCATGGTCTGCTTCTTTATGTGGTTTGATATGGACTGCTGTCTCCGAGCCATCACTGGGAAACTAGTTTTTCCAGAAAATCCGCTGACTGGAACGCTGGCTCCAGGCTCTGAAAACAATCACTGCTTCCCTGTATTTGTTCGTTTTCCGTCTCTAAATCTGGGTTTGTTGTTCAGGGTTCGTATATTGTTATGTATGTGATCGATTCACTTGTTTTTCCGAGTCTTTGTTGCAAGAGGGATCCAAGGTAGCGTCTACCTAGTCCACCACCTTGGCCCCATCTCCTCTTTAACTGCTTTTTGAAGGACCCTGGTGGCACAACAATTAGGCTCTTGGCTACTAATGAAAAGTTTGGTGGTTCAAACCCACACAGGGGTTCTGTGGGAGAAAGACCTGGTGATCTGCCCCCATAAAGATTACAGCCTAAGAAATCCTATGGGGCATTTCTACTCTGTCACATTGGGTTGCTATGAGACAGCACCTAACCACAATAACTGCTTTTTGATTCGGGAGCAGAAAAAATATGTGCAAAATTTTGATTTGTCACAGTAGATATGGTGGCATTGCTAACAGAAGTCAAAGAAAAAACTACTGGGGTAGTTTTTTGTTGAGGGTCTTGCTTTGGGGCACTATAAGCTTTTAGCAATAAATCACAGGGTGGTGCAAAGGGTTAATAAGCTTGGATGTTAACCGCAAGTTTCGAAGTTTGGTCCCCCTGTAGGCACCTGGAACATGCCCGATGATCTACTTCTGAGAAATCAGCCATCGGAAAACCTGTGAAGCACAGTTCTGACACACATGGGGCTGCCAGGAGTCAGAATCAACTCTACGGCAAACGGTTGCTTAAGCTTTTAGTAGAATCACCTCTCTCGAGGCCAAATAGAGAACAAGCAGCTCTCCTGTTCTGTGAGCCTTGAAGAGGGTAAGAGCTATCTATGTATTATTCGTTTCTATATTTTCACACCTTAACACAGCCTTGAACATTGTAGGTGCAGAATAGATGTTTATTTAATTTTTTTTTTTTTTTTGCAGAGAGAGTAGCAGATATGCATTGAATTATGGTATTTAATCTTTCAGAGAAACATGAAAAGAGATCGTTGGGGAGCTAACCAACATGGACAATTAAGTGGTATAGCAACTGTGATTGGTTCTGAGATAGCCTGTTTCTGGGTCCAAGGCACTCCTGCCCTTCCCTCTGCAAGTCTAGGCCATCCTGGCTGAGATCTGCTGACAGGCAGGAATTGCTTAATTAAGCAGCATATGTCTGTCAGTTCACACTGACGTCTTAACAATAATGCTTGGAATTTATATTGGGCCTTTCATCTTTGAAGTTCAGTGTTCAGACTCTAATCTTTATGACTTCCTTGTGAGGTTGGAAAGTAACAAGTGGTTTTTATTCCAATTTTACAGGTGGAGGCGGGGAATGTGATGGAGACAGAGGTACAAGGAGCTGCTCAGGGACCCTAGATGAGTCAAGGCAGAGGTGGGAATGGAGCTGCACGTTTTGTAGCCTCATTTTCTTTGCCCAGTGAAAAGTTGCAGACACGCAATATGCCTTTTTTTTCCCCCTTAGGACAGGGACGTTTGCAATGCTTCTTTTCTAGCTTGTTCCAAATAAATTTCCAGCCAGAGAGATGGAAATCAGAGAAACTGCAAAGCCTATATTCTCTGAAATCTCTTCTAAAGTACTTGTAAGGCCTTCCGTCCAACTGCAGGATTTAATTTGAAGCTTAGAATATAGTCATCATCCCTACTTTTCCTGCTCAGCTTGGCTCCTCTTCCTAGCTTCTCAGCTGATCTTCTTTCCTTAAAGTAACTATTAAAATGACCCTGTTACAACTCACAGGCTTACTATGCCTTGGTGACTACCAGCCAAGCCCAAGGCTTTATGCAGACTACCTTCTCTCTCAGCTTGACACCGACCCTGAAGATTGTCTCAGCAACTATGGTGAAAAACTCAAGACTTTATAATTAAAGCGTGATGATTATTTAGAGGATAATATAGAGTTGAAATGCACTTTAAAAACTGGTCTCTGTAAATAAGGCAGTTATACAGAGCGGATGGAACGATATATTCGGTGGGTAAATAATACCAGCTTCTTTGACAAGTGTCATTAGTACTTATCAAGTAGTTAACATTCTCAAAACACTTGACAGCTAATCCATAGGATATCCTTTGTAGATAATTAAATATTCTTCTCTGAGCTTTGCAGAGGAGACATACTGAGAAGTGAAGTGATTTGACCAGAAAAACAAGACAGGAAGGAAACCGTTAGTTGAACTGGGCATTCAGCGGAAGCCTGTTCCCTCAGAGATATAACTGTCAGTGCACTGCTCCTCAAACTGTAATCTCTTTTGCAGTTACAAATTAAAACACAGCAAAAAGAAAGTTTAATTTTAGCAAGTTTAATGTGAAATAAAAATGCAGTTAATTTACATCAGAATCAGTCCTTCCTCACTGCCAGTCTTATTTGTGAAGACCAAGCAGGATACCCCTTGCATTGGGTGATTTTAGAGATATAGATGTCTTCTCTGCCCCTTCCGCTCACAGATTCTCATGGTATCTTTGATATTTAAACACATTTACTTGAGGTAAGACTTTACTAAAGGTCTCTGGGTGGTGCAAATGGTTTGTGCTCTACTACTGACAAAAAGGTTGGTGGTTCAAATCCACCCAGTGGCACCACAGAAGAAAGGCCTGGTCATCTACTTTTGCAGATTAAAGCCATTGAAAACCCTATGGAGTGCAATTTTACTCTGAAACCCGTGGGGTTGCCATGAGTCAGAATCGATTCTTGGCAACTGGAAAGACTTGGCTAACAAATAGCATCTCGTTAAATCACCAAGAGTAACAATGTTATTATTCGGTGCCCTAGAGTTGATTTAGACTCACAGTAACCCATGTGACAGAGTAGAACTGCCTCATAGGGTTTTCTGGGTTATAATCTTTACAGGGGAGCCCAGGAGGCACAGTGGTTAAGAGCTTGGCTTCTAAACAAAAGGTCAGCAGTTTGAATCCACCAGCCACTCCTTGGAAACCCTATGGGGCAGTTCTACTCTGTCCTATAGGGTTGCTATGAGTCAAAATTGACTCGATGGCAATGGGTTTGGCTTTGAGTTTAACTTTTACAGGAGCAGATTGCCAGGTGTTTCTCTCGAGGAGCCACTAGGTGGGTTTGAACTACCAACCTCTTGGTTGGCTGCTGAGTATGTAATGTTGCGCTACCAGGGCACAATAAGATCTTGAAAATATAGGATGTGACTTGCCAAAGCCAGAATATATGTCTAGTAGACATGGTTTCGTTCTTTGTGGGCCACAGTACCTTTTGGTAGCTGTAGAGTGTTGTCAACTGTATTTCAAGATGAAGTGAATGATTTCTACCCTTTGCTGATTCATTGAATGATGTTCCCTCCCCTCAAAAAACTTCCTTTTTAACAGCATTTTAAACTGATAATAGACACTGAAACAGAGCTGCAGGAAGAAAACATGTATTGAATCAAGATATACTAGGTATATTAATTAAGGTTTTAAATTATAGCAATAGGTGATTATTGTCTATATTGGTAAAAAGATAAAAATTTAAGAGGCTTTTTTGACCTACATGTATTTTCTACCTGAAGAGTCTTTAAAATATTATACTTTTTTGACATGACCAAAATAGTCTCACCTGACCTAGTATGACCATGGGTACAGAATTCTGTAAAAAGATGCTGACATTAAGAAATAAGAGATTTCTTAAATCCTTTATTATTCTCTGCTGAGCCAATTGCTTTTAAAATTTTATTTCGATAATACCGGGAAAAATATATTCACGGTCATAATTTCAGACCATAGAAAGTAATAACATCAGGTAATCTGCAAGCATTGTTCGAGAGCTTTGCATTTTACCACAGTTAATCTTCATAGTAATCCTAAGTAGATGTTATCATCCCCATTTTGCAGATGAGGAAACTGAGACCCAGACTAAAATACAACTAAAACACAAACAAGATCGTAAAACTAGCGAGTTGGGGAGCCAGGATTTGAATCTGGGAAGTCCAGCTCTAGAGCCGTAACCACTGTTCCTGTCAATCACCTAAGGAAGCCCAGAGAGGGAGGCCTTGGGTCAGGTAGTGGGGTAGGAAGTACTGAAGTATTACACAGTAATAGGAAGCTTTAAGGAAGGCATTCTGAATGGGTAAAGCAATAGAATTGGCTGTGGGTATGAAACATTTAAGTCCTTGGATGGTGCAAACAGTCAAGCGCTCAACTACTAGCTGCTCAGCTGCTTGGCAGTTTGAACCCACCCAGAGGCACCTCAGAAGACCTGCTTCGGAAAGGTCACAGCCTTGAAAACCCTATGGAGTACAGTTATACCGTGACACGCATGGGGTTGCCATGAGATGAAAATGACTCGAAGGCAACTGATGTGTGTGTAAGATATTTACAGTAAGAACAATGACTTACAATCGGAGAAAATGCTTTGACTTCAGTTTATTCTGAGGTATAAATGATGGGTTTTAGATCCCCTCATTAGAGCAGGGCTTGACACAGAGGTGTAGCAAGTGGGGAGCCTAGGGGGATAATTGCCCCCAGGTGCAAGTCCAAGGGGGTGACTGACAAGGTGTGGAATGACATTCTAAGGTGCCACAAATATGAAAGCTGCCAGACTGAGGCAGCCGGACAAGGGGAGGAAGGCATTTCTGCTGATGTGTCCTCACTATCAATGTCTATTCATCTTGAAATTGGGCGGCGGCGGGGGGCGGGGGGCGGGAGTGCATCTTAGAGATTGCCCCTGGGTCCTCGTCACCCTTGCTGTGCCCTGGCTTGACAAGGGGAAAGGGAAGGGGGGAGAACAGTGGGCACTGGGAGAAAGATGAAGGCAGTTCCATCATGGTTTCCATTGACTTAAAAATCTTCCCTAGACCTGGACCTCGTGCTCCATTTTCATAAAAATAAGATACATCTAAATGTCAGTGTTACTACCTTTAACATATGTGTATTATATACATGTGCAAAATTTGTGTTGAAGACGATGGCAAATTCTTGCATACTGTACTTCTCAGACGTAAGAATGATTATAACATTTGAAACAAGTTGCAATCACTTACTAAGGGCTTATTTTAATTATTCTTGCTTTTTAAAAAAAAAAAAAAAAACTATGTAAAGATAGATTTTTCAAAGGGGAAGACTACTCTGAAGTAGATGCTGAGTAGAATTTGAAATGAAGCCCAATTGGCGTCTTGGTGTTTAAGTCTTATCTATGAGAGCTAGGGATGAAAGGCAGAAAGACCAGTCTCTTTCCTGTTTGTTTATTTCCTGTCCCTCTTGTCCTGTCTGTAGCTTGCCCCCAGAGCTCCTCAACTGGATTTATTTTCCATCTGCTTCCTGTTCTCTAGACAGTCTGAGACAGGCTGTTCCACAGCCAGCAGTTACAGACAGAGAGACATAAATATTGCCACACATGTAAAGACCATGGTAGGCAGGCAGGGACAACTAGCAGGAATCAGGACGCTGGCATTACAGAGAGATGCAGCTTCAAATGGGACTGGGAAGCAATATTCTTAAGAGTTAGGTGGGGCTGGAGATCCAAGCTGGAAGATGAGTTAATGCTTAACAGGGGGAGGGCTGTGGGGCACGTGCTGGCTGATTTCAGGAGGAGTTTTTGCTCAGGTCTACTGTCTGACTCCTTTCTTCAGCTATTTATTAGAGTTCTTTAGAGTGAGCTATAATAACTGGACTGTTTCTTAAGTTTTTTCTGTGGTGCTCTTTTTATCAGTGGTTCCAGACTTCCGGATGTCATACCCTCAAACCAAAACTTGTTGCCGCTGAGTTGATTCTGACTCATAGCAACCCTAGTGCAGAGTAGAATGGCCCCGTAGGGGTTCCAAGGCTGTAATCTCTACGGAAGCAGACGGCCACATCTTTCTCCCACTGAGTGGCTGCTAGGTTTGAACTGCCGACCTTTCAGTTAGCAGCCAAGTACTCCAGAAAAAAAAAAAAAAAGGTATGTGTGGTGTCAAGGGAGGGAGCAGATCACTTTAGGGTTGTCAGTTTTCATTTTTAGCCATGTGAGGGCATAGGAAATAAAGACCTATTATCTTCTCTCATCCTGTTTTATGTATGATCATTTATATATATTCCAAGCTTGGCACGGTGAACTGCAGTGAAGTTCTCATGAGTCTAACAACAGAGACTCAAATGAATGGGAAGAAAAAGCCACACCCAGAGTTGCACCTTTCTCCTTGGGAAGGGTTTCACATATTTTATATATGAAAGGACAAGTTAACCGTAAAAAGTAGGACGCACAGAATCTCAGGAAAAAAAGAACATTCTTTCTAAGACAGCATGGTTTGCAACTTTAGACCTATGATCTATGTGTTTACAAAAATGTGCATAAAATGTTTGGATGTGTAAAAATGATAAAGTAAAAGTTAATCAGATCATCTTTTAGATTTTGGTTTTCTTGTTGCAAATTTGTCAGTTTGAAGATTCACTTTCTGCAACATGAAGTACAGCCTGAATGTCTGGCTTCTGGGAAATACATTTTAAAGTCCTGTTCAGTGCCCCAAGTCCAGTCTCCCATAGCTAAGTTGATACAAATGGGACACGTGATTCTTGGTGCTATTTCATTGAATTTGGAATATCCTGGACAGGGAGGTACTTGTGGGTGCCTGGGGCTATAAAATAATTTGGGACTACCTTCACACTGATGATGCTGCTACTCAACCTTTGTTAAGGGAGGGAGGGTGGTCACTGAGTGGAGGGAAGGCAGGGAGAGAAGATTGCTGGTGACAGAACTCAGTCTTACTTTGATTGATCTGAGCACTTAAATGCTGCCCTCAGACTTGGAAACTCTACTCAGCAAAACCAAAGTCCTTTAGTCAGCTGGATCTGCTCCTCTAGGAAGACAAGCAGGGAGATATCTGTTGCTATTTGGAAATGCTCTGAAAGGGCTACATAATCCCACCCATCCTGCTAAATACAGTTTTCTCTGTGTTATTTCACTTTCAGTGATTTTAAAAGTTGCTGTAGTGTCATAGGCTGGCACTCAACAAAAGATGTTTGGCTGGGCTGCTCCTTAGCTGGGTCCTCATTCTGTGGGGGAAGTCCCTGCATGGTGCAAATGGTTAATGTGCTCACCAGCTAATGGAAAGTTTGGAGGTTTGGCTTTGCCCAGAAGTGCCTCAGAAGAAAGGCCTGGTGATCTGCTTCTGAAAAATTAGTCATTGAAAGCTCCATGATGTGAAGTTCCGCTCTGACACACACGGGGTTGCCATGGGTCAGAGTTGACTCTATGGCGACTGAGTTTGTAATTCTGTGGGAGCCCAGAAAAGTCAATGAACAACAGTTATCCCCTGCCCTCTCCCTAGTTTGGGGGACAGTAGATAGTGGCAGGCCTGGGGTCTGTTAGTAGGAGGTGTGAAGGGATACGCGGAGTTCTCATACACAGTGGCCTAATCCAGAGCAGACTGCTGGCCTAAACCAGCTGGACCCTATCTGGGAGAAATTTATCTGAGACAGAGGTTGCAGCTTCGATCTGCTTCAGCCCCAGATCAGGATTCAGAAGTTGCTGGTTTGGTTGTCAAGAGGTATCGGTCCTAAAATAGCTCCCATATCTTCTCGGTCATTTGACCTTGTTTTCTGGGCAATCTAGGGCCATGTTCCTCATTGTTCATTTCCTCTAGGTGCTCTGCTGGCACACCTATAAGATGCCTGTGGACCAGAGCAGAGGGGATACCCTGGGAAGTGGCCTGAAACATGAGCACATTGCTCTACTTTTCCATTAGAATTCCCCTAGTCCACACAGCTGTACCAAGAGGGACTTTTGATGGGACTAAGGGTTATGCAGGCCAAATACAGAATACTGGAAATGGACTTTGAGGTCTTTTGGTAGTAGATCCTTTGAGAATATTCCAGGCTTGGCATAATTAACTGGAGTGAAGTTCTCACGAGTCTAACACCAGAGATTCAAATGAATGGGAAGAAAAAGCCACGCCTGAAGTTGAACCTTTCTCCCAGGGAAGGGTTGCCTCTGGATACATGAATTGGACTTAACCCAGATACAGAGCTTATAAACTTCAAAGAGTTGGGCAGACATTTGCTGATTTCCTGAACATGTCTGAGAGAGAGGTGTCCTTGTTACCCTTATACTCCAGAAGGGCACCTCAGGCAGAAAGGTGAGTGTTTTATAACTGCAGTGCGGGATGACCCCGGGTCAGGTTTCCAAAGCAGGTCTTCTCTCCCATTCCTCACACTCTCACGTATTCATCTCAGTGCTGAAGGTGGGAGTCCCAGCAAGAGCTAAGGTGGCAACAAAGGGAGCAAGAGGAGGATGAAATCAGACAGTGGGATGTTAGACCAAGATGCAGGCTTTTTAAACATGCAAGGGTTACAGGCAACGCCTCTCTGAGGTTAGCATCTTTAATTATTAAACACAGAAGCTTCATCACCATTCAGGCTCCTTGGAGACAACTAGCAATTATCTCAAATTCTGTTCCCACTGCCAACCCTCCCTAACTTCAAAGGAAACTCATTACCAGGCCTCAAATTCTTCAAATTACTTTCCCATCATTTCAAATGATGTTTATAAGTAGTTCGTAATGAGGGTCTAATCTCACCCTTCAGATTACTAAAGAAGCTCACAGAAGATGGACTGTGATAAACTTATTCCAAGTCAGAGTGATTATCTTTTGATTATTCTTCCCAAGAAGGTATTATTCACGGGTTTGCTAAAATTTTAAAAGATATTTTATGTACATATATTTACAAATAATTAGACAAACTTCTTCCTGACTTTCATTTGCAAATTAACATCCAAATGAGATCTCTTCTTAAAATGAACTATTTTATGTCTTGCAGAGGACTAATTAAGACACGCCTGTAGGGTTGCTATGAGTCGGAATCGACTCGACAGCACTGGGGTTGGGTTTTTTTTGGTTAGTAAACAGGAATGGATTTGATAAGGTTGCCTCTGAGGTTGCCAGTGAAATATGTTTGCCTTGGTTTTCCAGAAGATTGCATTTCATATGAGAGTCTAAGACATGCCTGAGATTTGAAGCCTATATTAATAGCCAGACAGCTTAGTTCACTAATTTGAGCAGTGTTCCTATTTAGGTTTACCGTTGACATCAACCAAAGAAAGGAAAAGGAAAACGTAAACAGACAGGAGATGTAGAAACAGGTACAAAATTGTCAGGTATGTAGGAGATTGAAAGAAAAATCTACTATGTGGCCAAATTCTATATAGATAAGAATTATTTATTTTTAGTAAATTGGTTGGATGTCAGATTAAATCCCTCTAAATGGTTGTATGGAGTCTGTGGGTGGCACAAAAGGTTAACGTGCAACTGCTAACTGAAAGGTTGGCAGTTCGAGTCCACCTAGAGATGCCTTGGAATAAAGGCCTGGTGATCTACTTCTGAAAAATCAGCCATTGAAAACCCTGTAGAGTTCTACCCTGACATACATCAGGTCTCCATGATTCAGAATTGGCCGAACAGCAACTTGTACTGGTTAGAACAGTCATATACAGTCTGCTCCCATGTGAAATGAAAAGATTCCCATTCCCACTGCAATGTTTAAAACATTTCTATTATTTTTCTTAGCAAGCCTATTAGGGATCTTCAGGGCCTCTGCAAATTCTGCTTTCTTTCTTAAAGCAGGCCCTAAGATCTTAGCCTGTTCCCTTTCTTCCACAGACAATCCACTCCATTCCTTGTAATTCTGCTCCTCCCAGCAGGGTTTATGGGACTGGTCTTGGATTTACCTGTTCCTCACATTCCCCAGAGAAAACCATGCAACCCCTTGTCGTTTTACTGGCTTTGAAACAGAAAACAACTGAAACTGCAAATGCAAGAAAATAGTAAATGTTCAGAAATATAAACTAATTAGCCCCAAATACCCTATTTTCTCATACAGCTCTCATAAACTCTCTAATAGCATCTCCCTTCATCCCTCGATTAATTCTGGGGGTCCCCATGGAGAAGCTCACGAGTGTTCCCCCAGTCCAGGAATGTGGGCTGGCCCCAGGGCTGCTGCTTTTCTGCCCCTATCAGGCACAGCAGTGATCAACTCACTCCAAAGTAGATGATGATATATGGTGAAGTCGGGGTGGGGGTGAGGGCTCCCTCCCTTTTGTGTTACGTTGTAGATGAATATGGAGCATAGGCCCCAGTGAGCTAAAGCAGTTATTAAAATAGCTATTTTAGAATTTAGTTATAGTGTTGTCCCTCTCTAGGACCTGAACATGTGGCCCCACTTGGGCTGGGGTACAGTAACAACACCTCTGCCACACGCAGACTCCCACGGCAGTCCTCTTTGAACACCAAGGCTTTGTCCTGGCTCCTTCCTCTCTATAGTGAGCTGCTTCCCAAGAGGCTCCTCAGTCCTCCCTGCGAGTGCAGTTTTGCCTGGTACTTGACCAGGTTGTGATGTACCAAATCGTGTGTCCTCCAGCAGTGGGCACAAGGAGGCTTGTTCCCAGGAGTCTGCTCAACCCCCATGCAAGTAGACTTCGGTCAGGCCTGAGCCAGCAGCCCAGACCCGAGAAAGTCTGAACCTGAGCAGTGGACGGCAGGAAGCCAGGCTGAAGTTGAGATCCCCTTGCACAGGCTTGGTTTCTGGTTCCTGGTTCTGAAACAGGGCTTTGAACCCATTCATTCTGGTTCAAACCCTGTTCAGAATTTGTATTTCTAACAAGTTTCCAGGCCATGCTAATGCTGTAAGTTAGGGACCAATTCTGAAAACCACTAGTAGAGCAGTGCTTCTCAAAATTTATTACATAAGAATCAATTGGGCATCTTGTGAAAATGTAGATTCTGATTCAGTATGTCTGCGGCGGAAATGCAAATTCTCAGCAGGGATTCGAACCGCAACTAACCGGTTTGAAGCCCTGTTCTGAAATAGTAATTGGAAGGCCTGCATGTTGGCTGTCTGTCCTCTATTTCATTTCCTAGCATTTTGTTTTTGTGTGTTAGCTGCCATCAAGTCGGCCTCTGACTCATGACAGCCCCATACACAATGGAATGAAATGCTGCCTGGTGCTGTGCCATCCGCATGATTGGTTGTGGATAGGACCGTTGTGATCCACAGGTTTTCACTGGCTGATTTTCAGAAGTAGACCTTCTAGGAAGAAAAGTTTCCACTGAAACCTGTTCGGCATCAGAGCAACACACAAGCGTCCACTGACACATGGGTGGTGGCTGTACATGAGGTGCTTCAGCTGGGAATGGAGCCCAGGCCTCCCCTTTGGAGGCAAGACTTCTTCCCCTGAACCACCACTGCCCACCTTTTCAGAGGGTAGGGCTCACCACATGAGTGAAAATATGTGAGGGCCCTCTTCACGAAGGTCTACAGAGGCAACCGTGTGTCTCAAACAGCAGGGACTTCCACCATTGCCTTTGGCCTCTGCCCTAGCCCAAGTATTACCCCACAAACCTTTTCTTAGGATAATCTTTTATGAATTTCTGGTTATCTTCCCACAAATTCAGAGTTTTGTGGGACCAAGTTGAGTTGACAAAATTTTCCTAATTTCAACTTTCACTCCAAGACTGTGTGTGGCAAATTCTGTGTGACTATGATTTAGGAGGCTGCAACAATGGGCTCAAGCATAACAACGATTGTAAGGATGGCGCAGGACCGGGCAGTGTTTCATTCTGTTGTGCACAGGGTCGCTATGAGTTGGAACCGACTCAAAGGCACCTAACAACAACAACAACAACAACAACAACATGGTTTAGGATGGATGGAGCAAATTTTAACTTTGCAAATATAAAAATACAATCTAGGCTACTAATGTCTTAAAAAAATTTAGAGAAATTTTCTCCTGTGTAGGAAAAACAGCTTCAGATGCCATAAATGTGTTAGACAAAGATAAGAGCCAAATATGAGAGAAGTAAAACATTTTCTCTGACAGCTGTTAAGTATGCATTTGATTTAGGACGTGGAGCTATCTGTCAGTTGCCTATGAAAGTCACTGTTTTAACTTTCAGTTTTCCAGTTTCTCTTCCTTTTGTTACTATTTTTTTTCTAGCTTCCTTTCTTCAAGATTATATAACCTGTAGCCCGATTTTGATTTCACCTTTTCCTGAGTCCTTTCCTGAGCCCTGAGAGACTCAACAAGACAGTGTATACAGTGCTTAGTGGCATGGGGCATTGTTCACAGCAGGTACCATAAAGTTGGCTGTAAAATGAAAGGAACATTTACACCCTACCTGAAGCGAGTTGATTTATGAGTCAGTTTTTGCTAAGTACTGGACTCAGAGATCCTCATATTAAATGCACTGTATTATTGCTTCACTTTATTTGTCTTTGGTAGAGTGCCTGGTACCATGACAATATTCACTAAGTAAATACCAAATGAAATGAAACACACTTCCTTCTCTATTTTAATAATGTGCTATTCATGCATTTTCGCCTGGAACAAAGAATCATTGTAGTTAGGTGCTCTGCCAATATTAGGCTGATATCTTATTGCAAGCAGAATAAAGAGATAACATGGCATGCCATAGGAAAACTGATAAAGTTTCCTTTCAAAACAAAGGAGAACAAGGCAATCAAACAAAATATGAAAAGCCAGGAAATGGTTCAACAGAATTAATACAAATATGAATGTAGGTCCCTTGATTTATTAATACTTCTCCCAGTTATAAAATAATATCTGTACATTCAGAGCAAAATTTAAAATGACAAGTCTTTTTAAATCAATCCTGTGTTTTTAAAAAACCTATTGTTCTTCTCTGGTATGACCCAGCCCTTAAGCAAGGCTGACAAAGACGTTTAACAGAGAGCAGAACTGTTGCCAGCCATTCCTAGTGGGGATTTGAGCCACCAAATATTTTCCTCAAATTATAGAAAATTGCCATTTGTAAAGTCCACATTATATTTAGCTTCTTAATTTAGGATTAGACATCTGTAACTTGTTGTTAGGATATCCGGAGAGTTTGCAAAACTCTATAATATGAATATTGTCTCTCTGTTTAAGAGAGACCAAGAAAGTTGTCTTGGTCCCATTTGTAAAGATTTGTTGATGGCCAAAAGAACTACCATGTAATTTTAGAATGAAAAAAGAATTGAGATCTTCTGCAATGCAATGTTGACGTCTTTCCACCCAAATTTGCCACCAACTGACTAAGGATCTTGATGGTGATTACTTGTCAGGATACCTCACATACCCCAAGTGGGTTCTAATCAACAAAGAAAGGGTATCTTCATTCTTACTCCTCTGGCATTGGCTGAAGATCAAGATCCTGTAATAACACGGGCCTTGGAAGAATATAGGAAGGGCCATGACTTTTCCCTCTAGGCTTCTCCTGTAACACTCCAGTAGCGTACGGTATGAGAATTCTTAAAACCTTAAGGTGTGCACACAGTGATAATTTAATGACCAAATACAGCTGAGGGACTTGGGATTTCTGATGGATCAAGGGAAATGTAATAGAACTTGAGTTTTCTATTTATAGTATTTTCAGGTTAATTCCAGTTCCATTTCTTAAAATCAGATCAAAGAAGACTTCCTAAAAAAGACAATGACAAATGCCTTGAAGGATGACAAAAATTCAAGAGAAGGTATTCCAACTGCGGGAATAGGGCAGATACAGCAAGGAAATGAGGAAGGGCAAGGTGTGCTGAGCTGTTAGCCAGAGTTTCCCAGTGGACACTAGAGGTACAGAGGAGGCTAGAAAAGTTCTATAAAATTCTACTCTTCTAAATTATTGGCATTGATGTTCCTCCCCATGAAAAGCTTCCTCTGACCTGCAGCACTGGATTGAGCACCCATTCTCTGTGCTTCCAGAGCTCTGCCCTTGCCCCAATGTGGTAACCTGTTCTTTTTGACTTCCTATCTTAGTTTTAAGTTCCTTTTGGGAAGGATCTTGTCTTGACTGCTTTTGTCTTCTTAAAGTCCTCGATAGTGCTTGGTAGGCGCTCAGTAAGTGTTTCTTCAACTGAATGAATAGTGCTTTTCCTTAAATAATGCCTTTCATATGTTTGAAGTTTTTTCAAAGGGTTTAGACTAGATTGGATAATTATCCTGAGGCCATAAAGTATAACATTAATGATAAATGTAGAACTATTTTGTAATTAAACAACTAAGAAAAGAGCTTACTCTAGACTATTACTGAGAGAACAGAATACAATACCAAATGAATAACTTTTGGATCCACCCGAAGGATTTTAGCCACCAAATTGCTAAAAGGACCTCTTTATAAGGGAGTTTCACCTGTAAGATCACTCACCAATAGGGACCATTTGAGTAGCAGTATAAAATTTTTTTTTAGAAGAGTACACAGAGCCCTTACAATTTGCTAGGAACAGGCTAGGAGAGAACCCTGAACTCAGAGTCAGTAAACATGGGACATAGTTCTAGAAATTGCCATATGAACCTGATCAAGCTACTCAATGTCTCTGATCTTCCGCCTCGTACCTGCACACTCAGAATCATAACACCAGTTAGCTAGCTTTGCAGAGTTGTAAAGATAAGTAAGATAATGCGGAAATGACATAATAAACTACAAAGAATTCTCCTCCCTCTTCTTATCACAATGATGCAAGGAATAAGTGGACTTGACCTCCTGAATCCTGGGATGTTTTTGTTCTCCAGTTGAAAAACATACCAGACCTTAGGACTTTTGAGCTGATGTTCAATCCACTGATTGTGCCCTGCCACCTCTTCCTAATCTAACCAGGAAAAGAGTAGAAATCACTAGTAGAGGAATGTGAAGCTGCAATATTTTGTCCTTGGCAGGGAACTTTATACATTCTGGTATTTAACACCAAGCCCTGGAGTCAGTTTCGGCCTCCAGGCAGTTTTTGTGTACAGTTTATTGATAGCAGCATGAAAATATCCAGTGATAGTTGCTGGCCAAGGCTCTGTTGAGAGCTGGCAGGACAGATGAGCACTGTTCTCCAGCCCATTTCTCCCATTCTCTGCTTTATTCCAGGTTGTCAGGGGGTGGCTCTTGCCAACATGTTGAAAGACCTGGCCACTTTTCCATCAAGGCGATTCAGTCTAGATTAAATGGAGGATTGATTGGCATGCTGGACAAGCCTATTCCTACACTGACTGTTTTGATAAAATTTAAACCCGAGAGGGGTTTGTCACTCCCGGGTGGCCCTTTGTCTTGCTTTATGACAGGTTTATTATCTTTGATCTACCAAACCCAAGGAGTGGAGGATGGGTGTGTGATTTTATATACCAGATATCACTGACTTGAATTGTCTTCTTGAAAACAGTCTGGTACTCAGGGATGGAGGACTGAAGTCTCAAATCATATCCCCAGTTTGGACATTCTGTATAACCACAACGTGCATATATAACTTACTTATTCAGTACTTGTCAGGAAAAAGTCATACTTTGCTGCATTGTGATTTTCTGATATGTTCCATTTAAAATTAGTTTTTTTTTTTTTAGGTTTATACTTCTGATAGGTAAATAGCTATAAAACTGCAGTAAAATTCATTACCAGCCAGGGATGGAACATATGCCACATAATTTCTCCATTTGCCCTCCTGAAATAGGTGATATGTAAATCCCTTTTTTTTTTTTTTGCTTAGAGATGAAGAGAGTCAATGGATGGAAAGACTGGAGAACAATGGAGAGTATGAGTCATTCAGTAGTGTTGAGAATCAATTTTTTTTCTCAATTTCCAATATTTATTCCTAAAATTTTACTCAGTTATTTCAGTCCTGTTTAGTTTCTCAGTCAGTTTGTATAATAGCTCTGTAAATTGCAGAATTAGAGCTTGACAAAAAATATGGCCATCTTTCCATCCATCCATCCATCCATTCATCCGTCCATCCATCTGTCCATCTGTCCGTACAGCCAGCCCGCCTGCCAGCTAACCAGTACTTATTACATGAAAGGCACTGTGGCAGCCATTAGAGATACCAAGCTTAACAGCATCCAGAGCAGAGCAGTGATTCTTAACCTCTCTTGTTCTCCTGGGAGAATGTGATGAAAACTATGGACTTCCTCACCAGACAAAAAAGCACGCGATTTCAGGGAATTCATCAACCATCCATAGACTTCAGTTTAAGGACTTCTATTCTCTTGTGGGAGGCACAAATAAGTAAATATACAACCACAACAGTATGTGAGTTCTGTCTCTGAGACATCTCCAGGGAACTATGGGACCCAGAACAGGAAGCACCCCACTTTTCACCCAGGAGGGGGACCTACTGCCTCACCAATAGTCCAACACGTGCTTTGACTTCTTGTTCAGCAATGGTGATGGATTTTCCCTTTCTTACCAGGATTTTTGTGGTAGAGAAGAGTAGGGTAAAAACATGAACAGATATAGTGGACTTTTTTCAAAAATCAGGTGACCATAAAAACTTTGTTAAAATACCCACCCATATTCCAACCATCCATCCCCTCTTTCTTTATCTCTTGGAGTCCAGTTGAGAAGCAGACTGTGGCTTGGTGGGCGGCCAGATGTGGAATGAAGTGGTGGGTGTGGAGATGAGAGCATTGGAATATCAAATCCTGGGTTTGATTCTTGACTCCTGAGTAGCTCTGGGACAATGGACTATTTAATCCATGCCTCAGTTTTGCCATCAGGAAAACAAGCCAGTAATACCCAGTTTGCCTACTTCACTGGGTTGTTGTCACGCTCTTACTCTTTATAAAATATAGCTAACCATATAAATGTGTGCATAAGTGTACATGTTTATCAATTGATAAGCAAAAGGGAGAAAAAAGGCACCGTATTATATTTTTTATAGATTGGCTGCCTAATTTGTTTCTTGGTTAAGCACATGTCAGACTGCTTGGCTACCTAGTTATGTTCGTGATGGACATGTCTAGAATTTTATGATCATAATATATCCAGGAGCTTTGCCTTGCTACAGAGCAAAAGACAGAGCTCTCCCCTGCTGCAGCAGATTTTTTCCAAAAATATGTTTGGTTTTCAAGAAGCTCTCAGATACATTTTGCCTAGGAGCAAATACCAAACCCTCCTCCTCCCTCATTTTTGCCAATTTGCTTCGCTTCCTCTCAATTCTTTCTTGCCCTCCCCCTGCTTGCCCTTTATATTCCCTTCCTCTACCAGTCTGCTCACTATGTATTTGCAGTCCGGAAATGGTGGCTGCCCACGCAGATGAATCCCAGAGGATCAATGGAGGCCCTGTATCCATAGGAACCTGAATAGAACCAAGTAGCTTCTGCTCTCCAGCCCACGTGTTTGTGGTGTGTGGCTGATGAAGGAGTTTTGCTCCCGTTATGCCACTTATGAATAGACAGGGCAGAAACTGCCCGGATGTGAAACTATGCCCAGCAGGAGCCATTATGGGAAGTTGCAGTTTATTTCTTATTAACCGGCTTCTGAAATTCTGCCTCACACTCCAAACCAAGCCCCCCCCACCCCAGCTCCCAGCCAGGCCTGACGAGTCAGGTTCAACATGCTAGATGAAGCCTTGCACTTGGAGCTTACTCTTTCATTCAACAATTATCAAGCATTTACCATAAGCCATATACGGTGCTAAGTACTAGTTGTTGCTAGGTGCCATCGAGTCAGTTTCGACTCAAAGCAACCCTATAGGACAGAGTAGAACTGCCCTATAGGGTTTCCAAGGACTGGCTGGTGGATTTGAACTGCTGACCTTTTGGTTAGCAACCAAGCTCTTAACCACTATGCCACCAGGGCTCCTAGGTACTAGAGGAACACCCAAATAAATAAGATGTGGTTCCTACTTTTAGGGGATTGACAGCCCGGTGGGAAAGACTATTAATTATAATATGTGACAGGTATATTTCAGGGCCAATTGCTGTGGGAACCACAGGGGGAAATGATGAGCTCTATCTAGGTGCTGGGAAGACATAAGAGAAGAGGTGATTTTTGACGTGGGCCTTGAAAGATGACTCTGAGTCTACCACCTGGAGAAGGCAAGAATGGGCATTTCAGGCATAAGAATTGCAAGAAGAAAAGCATGGAAGCATAAGGATGTTCAAGGAATTTTGAGTGTAAAAAAAAAAAAAATTTTTTTTTTTTTAATACGGCTGGCCATGAGCCATCTCTCGGTTTGTTGTACAGTGTTGGCTTCCATGTTGCTGCAATGCTGGGAGCTGTCATCGGTATCTCAAATACCAGCGGGGTCACCCATGATAGACAAGTTTCAGCAGATCTTCCAGACTAAGATTGGCTGGAAAGTAAGGCCTGGTGATCTGGTTCTGAAAATTAGCTAATGAAAACCTGATGGATTACAAGAGAACATCGTCCGACTTGCTTGCTTTGGACACATCATCAAGGGGAAATCAATTGCTGGAGTAGGACATCATGTTTGGTGAAGCAGAGGCCCAATGAGGGCGTAGGAGACCCTCGATGAGAGGAGTTGGCATAGTAGCTGCAATGATAGACTCCAACATGCTGGTGATCGTGAGGTTGATGCAGGACTGGCCCACATTTTGTTCTGTTGTATGTGAGGTCTCCATGAGTCGGAGTTGTGATGAAGCTAACAAGAAGAACAATATGGTTCGAGCACAGTATTCAGTGCGGGCTAGTAGGGACAAATGGAAGGAGGGAGGTGGGCGTGGGTCATGCGCTTGCAGGCAATGCTAAGGAAAAGGCAAAAGAAGTTAAGGCAGGAGTTTGAAAACTACTATTTATTATGAAAAACTATAAACCTTTAGAAGGTCTATTGCAGGGGTTTACTGTAATTATCTCCACACATCTGTCAGTTTGTTGTTCTGTGGTGGCTTGCGTATTACTGTGATAGTGAAAGCTTTGCCACCAATATTTCAAATATCAGCAGGGTCACCCTTGGTGGACAGGTTTCAGTGGAGCTTCCAGACTAAGACAGACCAGGAAAAAGGATCCAGCATTCTGTTTCCGAGAAACATTAGTCAGTGAAAACCTTATGAATAGCAGTGGAACATTGTCTGATACAGTCCTGGAAGATGAGCTCTTCAGATTGGAAGGCACTCAAAATATGAGTGGAGAAGAACTGCATATGCTCCCAGTCAGATCTGTGTTTCAGACAGGTAGCTCTGGCAGTGTGGAAAATAAACAAGTGGGTGAGGATAGAAAAGCTACAGGAGTCAGGAAGGCCAGTTAGACGGCTGTTGCAAAGCTATACACAAGAAACAATGAGGGTCTAAGATAGGACAGAGGAGGGAGGAAGGAGGAGCAAGGTAGTAGGCATTAGCCTCTGTGGGGCTCTAGGGATGGGTCAAGTAGAAAGGTTTGGGGAGTTAGCAATGACACTAACTTAATGGATGGTTGGTGGATAGTGATGTGGGTAACTCATCTGGGGATTACAGGGGTGAAAATCACAGATAGAAAAGCATATGACTGGGTTCTGCATAAGATAGAAGTTCCCCTCCAGCATTTGAGCTCAAGCCCTTTGAGTTGGGAATGGCCAAAAGCTAAGTTCAGTGGGCATGTGTCCTGAGACTAAGCTTTAAGATATTTGAAAACAGCTATTTATCCCTACTTTTTTTTAGTTTTCTTGGCACCACAATAAAACCATCTCAACTCCTTTTATATTCCCTCAAGTTTCTTAAATAACTTTGGTTGATCTGTACTTTCTCCTATTTTCCCATATCCCATTTGAAATGAAAAGCCCTAGGCTGAAAACGATACGCTAACCTTTCTGAAGTTACACATCTAATTATATATGTTATGTGTACCATGCCTACACATTTAACATTTTGCAGTTATTAAATATCTGCTTTTGCTGAGAAAGCTTAAAAATTTTTCTTCATTATGTTTCAACTCCCTAATAAATATTTACTTCCAACAATATATTTGCCAGCCTTGTCTACAGTTATCAGTTCCTTCCTCAGGGGCCCTGTAGTGAGACTCCTCATCACCCTTATTTGCAGATTTCCTGTTTGAGTAAGTTCCATTGACTGATTACACTAAGGAAAGAGATTCTTCTGGCAAAACATGAAGTGAGGGAACAACTAGTCAGAGTGCACTGGTGGTCTAGGTAGACCACTTCTAGGTGGTCTGAAGACTGATCTTGCACTCAAAGAAGGTCTGTGCTAATGTCTTGGAGAAGTTCTCAGTCAACACATAGAGAAAACAGAACCTGGGGAAGAGGCCGTTTACTTTCAATGACTTTGCAGTTGGAAAGTATTGACTGAATAGCATCTGGCTTAATTATTTTAGTTCTTCTGAATACCTGATCTGCCAAGTGAATGGAAAAGATATGAGAATTTTAGGAAGTCCTTGAGTTGTATTCAAAGGTATTCATAGAGATGGTCATTGTCCCATAAACCAAAAACCAAACCCAGTGCTGTCGAGTCGATTCGGACTCATAGCGACCCTATAGGACAGAGTAGAACTGCCCCATAGAGTTTCCAAGGAGCGCCTTGTCCCATAGAATCCTTAATAATCTGTTCCTGTGGGTTATGGCTAGGATGACCCCTTTCAGTCAACCTTACTCCTTCAAGAAGCTTGCTCCCTGCTGGCTTGGAGTATCCTAGGGCCAGGGTCTTTGGGAAGGGGCCTGTAACTTGCCATGCAGCTACTTCTCTGCTGGGTCTTGCTGCTTCCGTGGACTCTACCAAATAAGCCAAGCCAAGTACCTTTGTCACAACTACCTGACATTCTGCTGGCTCCCTAGCACCACTTTCTCTGCTCTTTAGTGTTCTTCAATGCCTTGGCTTTCATCACTTTCCTCTCCTTCCCTCCAGCAAGCCTTTCTTAACAGGGTTTTCTCATCTAAACCACAGTTCTGGGAAATGATTTTTTAAAATTCTTCCAAGGAGAGTTAAATAATGAATACCATTCTAGATTCACAGGAGAGAAGTTAATTCATTACACATAATGGATCTCTTAGGGCCACCACCACCAGTCAATTCCAACTCATGGCAACTACATGTATATAACAATAGAACTGTGCTACAGAGAGTTCTCAATGACTGAGTTTTAGGAAGTAGATCACCAAGTCTTTCTTCTCAGGTGCCTCTGGGTGAACTCGAACCACCAACCTTTTGGTTACCAGCTGAGTACCTTGAATATTTATACCATATAGGGACTCCTCTCTTAGGGCATTAGGGCTTAAGTCTGTCAGGGAACTCTGGTTGAGAAACATTATGTTATAAATTGAATTGTGTCTTCCCAAAATATGTGTTGAATATTATGAAAAATTGTACTCCAATAAATTTGAGAGCCTAGAAGAAATGGACAAATTTCTAGAAATACACTACCTACTTAAACTAACACGAACTGAGATAGAAAACCTGAATAGGCCCATAATAAGAGAAGAGACTGAAGAGGTAAAAACAAAAACAAAACTCCCAACAAGAACAAAAGAAGCCCTGGCCCAGTGGCTTCCCTAGAGAATTCTACCAAACATTCAGAGAAGAGCTCACACTGGTACTACTCAAAGTAGCATAGAAAAGGAAAGAATACTCCCAAATTGTTTCTATGAAGCCAGCAAACTCTGATATCAAAGCCAGGCCAAAACACCACAAAAAAAGAAAATTACAAGCCAATATCTTTCATGAATATAGATGCAAAAATTCTCAACAAAACTTTAGTCAATAGAATTCAGCATCATATTAAAATAAATAAATAATGCACCATGACAAAGTGGGATTCATAGCAGGTATGCAAGATGGTTCCATATTAGAAGATCAATCAATGTAATCCATCACATAAATAGAAGAAAAGAATCACATGATCATCTCAATTGACACAGAAAAGGCATCTGATAAAGTCCAACATCCATTCCTGATAAAAATTCTCAATAAAAAAGGAATAGAAGGGAAATTCCTCAACTTAATAAGGGCATCTATATACAAAACCAACAGTCAACATCATTCTCAATGGAGAGAGGCTGAAAGGATTCCCCCTGAGAATGGGAACAAGAGAAGGATGTCCTTTATCACCACTCCTATTTAACATTGTGCTGGCAGTCCTAGCTAGAGCAATAAGGCAAGAAAGAGACATAAAAGGCATCTAAATTGTAATGCAGAAGTAAATTGTCCCTATTTGTGGATGATATGAGAACTCAAAAGACTTTACAAGAAAACTACTGGAACTAATAGAAAGATTCAGCAGAGTAGCAGGACACAAAAGTAACATGTAAAAATCAGTTGGATTCCTATATACCAACAAAGAGAACTTCGAAAAGGACATCAGGAAAACAATACCATTTATAAGAGGCCCTAAAAAGATTTTAAAAAAAACCCCAAAACTTAGTAATAAATCTAACCAGGGATGAAAAAGACCTATTCAAAGAAAACTACAAAACACTACTGCAACAAAAAGTGACCTAAATAAATGGAAAAACATATCATGCTAGTGGATAGGAAGACTCAACATTTTGAAAATGTTAATCCTACCCAAAGCAATTTACAGATATAATGGAATCCTGCTCCAAATACTAACAGCATTCTTTAATGAGATGGAAAAACTAATTACCAACTTTATATGGAAAGGGAAGAGGCCCCAGATAAGCAAAACATTACTGAAGAAAAAGAACAACGTAGGAAGCCTCACGTTGCCTGATCTCAGGAACTGCTATACAGCCATGGTAGTCAAAACAGCCTGGTACTGGTAAAATGACAGCGACAGACACATAGACCAACAAAGCAGAATCAAGAACCCAGATGTAAATTCATCCACCTGTGGTTAGCTGATTTCACCAAGGACTAAAGTCCATTAAATGGGGAAAAGACAGTCTTTAACAAATGGCGCTGGCAAAACTGGATGTCTATCTGTAAAAAAACGAAATAGAACCTATACCTTATACTACAGACAAAAATGAACTCAAAATGGATTAAAGACTAAATATAAAACCTAAAATGATAAAGATCATGGAAGAAAAAATTGGGACAACACTAGGGGTCCTAATACATAGCATAAATATAATACAAACCACAACTAACAATGCACAAATACCAGAAGACAAACTAGACACCTGGGAGCTCCTAAAAATTAAACACTTATGCTCATCAAAAGACCTCACCAAAAGAGCAAAAAGAGAACCCATAGACTGGGAACAAAATTTTGGCTATGACATACCTGACAAGCATCTAGTATCTAAAATCAACAGAATACTTCTACTGGGGAAGCCAGTACAATGTGCCCAAGGCAAGGTCATGGAAGCTCCATAGACATATCCAAACTCCCTGAGGGACTGAATTACTGGGCTGAGGGCTGTGTGGACCATGGACTCGGGGAACATCTAGCTCAACTGGCATAACATAATTTATAAAGAAAATGTTCTACAGTCTACTTCGGTGAGTAGCATCTGGAGTCTTAAAAGCTTGTGAGCTGCCATCTAAGATACTCCCCTGGTCTCACCCTGTCTAGAACAAGGGAGACTGGAGAAAACCAAAGACATAGGGGAAAGATTAATCCAAAGGACTAATAGACCACAAATACTACAGCTTCCACCAAACTGAGTCGAGCACAACTAGATGGTGCCTGGCTACCACCACTGATTGCTCTGACAGGGATCACGATAGAAGGTCCCAGACAGAGCTGGAGAAAAATGTAGAATAAAATTCTAACTTACAAAAAATGGCCAGACTTCTGATCTGAGAGAGACTGGAGAAACTCCAAGAGTATGGCCCCTGGATACCCTTTTAGCATAGTAACGAAGTCACTTCTGAGGTTCACCCTTCAGCAAAAGATTAGACAGGCTCATAAAACAAAATGAGATTAAATGGGCACACCAGCCCATGGGCAAGGACTAGAAGGCGGGAAGGGACAGGAAAGCTGGTAATGGGGGACCCAAGGTAGAGAAGGGGAGAGTGTTGACATGTCGTGGTTTTGGCAACCAATGTTACAAAACAATATGTGTATTGATTGTTTAATGAGAAACTAGTTTGCTCTGTACCTTCATCTAAAGTACAACCCCCCCCAAAAAAACTATAGAATACTTCAACACCTAAACAGCAAAAGACAAATAACCCAATTAAAAAATGGGCAAAGGATATGAACAGACACTTCACCAAAGAAGACATTCAGGTGGCTAACAGATACATGAGGAAATGCTCACGATCATTAGCTATTAGAGAAATTCAAATCAAAACTACTATGAGATGCCATCTTACCCCAACATTACTGGCACTAATCAAAGAAATAGAAAATAACAAATGTTGAAGAGGTTTGGGGAAGATGTAAACGCTTATGCACTGCTGGTGGGAATGTAAAATGGTACAACCACTATGGAAAACGATATGATGCTCCCCTAAAAAGCTAAAAATAGGAATACCATAAGATCCAGCAATCCTAATCGTAGGGATATATCCTAGAGAAATAAGAGCCATCACATGAATAGACATATGCACACCCATGTTCACTGCAGGCTTATTCACAATAGCAAAAAGATGGAAACAACCTAAGCACCCATCAACATATGAATAGATAAGTTATGGGAGATACACTCAATGGAATGCTAGGCAATGATAAAGAACAATTATGAACCCTCGAAACACCTTACAACATGGATGAATCTGGAGGGCATTATCCTGAGTGAAATACGTCAATCATGAAAGGATAAGTACTGTATGAGACCACTATTCTAAAAACTCAAAAAAAAGATTTACACACAGGGAAAACAAAAACAAAACTTCGATGGTTACAAGGGAGTGTAAAGGTGGTGAAAGGAAATCACTAACTAGATAGTAGACAAGTGTTAACTTTGGTGAAAGGAAAGATAACTTGCAACGTAGGGGATGTCAACACGACTTGACAAAGGCAAAGCCATAGACGCTTCCTAGACACACCCAAACACCTTGAAGAACTGAGTTACTGGGGTTGAGGGTTGGGGACCATGGTCTCAGTGGACATCTAGGTCAATTGACATAACATAGTTTATAAAAAATATGTTCTACATTCTACTTTGATGAATAGATTCTGCTAGCAGCCATTTAAGATACATCTCTTGGTCCCAACCAATGCAAAGAAGAATGAAGAAAACCAAGGACACAAGGAAAATATTAGTCCAAAGGACTAACTGAATCGCACAAACCATAGCCTGCACCAGCCCGAGCCCAGAAAAACTAGATGGTGTCCAGCTACCACCACTGGCCGTTCTGACAGGTGTAACAATAGAGGGTCCCAGACATAGTAGGAGAAAAATAGAGAATAAAATTCAATTCACAAAAAAAGACCAGACTTGCTGGTCTGACAGAGACTGGAAGAAATCCTGAGACTATGGCCCTGGACACCGTGATAACTCAGAACTTAGCCACTCCCGAAGTTCACCTTTCAGTCAAAGGCTAGACAGGCCTATGAAACAAATAATAACACATATGAGGAATATGGTTCTTAGTTCAATCAAGCATATGAGACCAAATGGGCAACACTTGCCCAAAAGCAAAGACGAGATGGCAGGAAGGGACAGGAAAATTGGATGAATGGACACGGGGAACCCAGGGTGAAAAAGGAAAGGGGGAGAGTGCTGACGCATTGTGGGGATTTCAACCAATGTCACAAAACAATTTGTGTATAAATTTTTGAATGAGAAACTAATTTGCACTGTAAACTTTTACCTAAAGCACAATGAAATTAAAAAAAAATTACCTAGGGTGCTTTTTAAAACATAGATTCTGATTCAGTATATCTGGGGGTTGAAATGCAAATTCTCAGTAGGGGTTGAACCAAAATGAACCGGTTGGAAGCCCTGGAGCAGAATTATCATAACTGTAACCTTCTGGCATCCTAGTTCTTTAAAACTGGGAGCGACTAAAAAGCCCATGGAGTCTAGTTATTTTGTGTTGTCTGTGAAGAGGAACAGAGTGGCAAAGCACTTTGCCCTTAGGGTTATACAGCCAGTACTGGCAAGACAGGGCTAGAATCTGTGCCTCCTAGGATCCCAGACCTAGGTCCCAGGCTGCTCCTCCCACTGAGAAAATGTCAGAATTTCTCTGTACTGAAGATATTATTCAATCTGGACTTGTTCAGTTCCATAGATATCACAACCATGTTGGAATCATACAGAGTGAAGGAACCCTGGAAGGCAGGAGACACACAAGATCTGTTCTCCTCTCTTCTTAGCTCTAGGTGGCGTTGGTCATATGGATAGGTTGTATCAGTGGTTTTCAAACATGTTTCATATAGGGAGGCCCAGTATATTGTGGAGCTCCCTTAGCCGTTCCGGAAAACGGGAGGAAACTTTAGCTGTTTAAATATCATCTCCTTGTTAACTTTAGTGAGAAGGGTCTGAAGCATAAAACGGTTTGGATACCACTGAGGAGATAGTCTCTGAGGTGGTTTTTGTTTTCTTTAAAATTGTATGTCTCTTTGAAGAGTAGTTTGTGGATTTCATTATGAAAGCACTTCATATTAGGGGCTGTCTAATTAATGCAATAAAACAAAGCTGTGAAAAGTTAAGTAATAAATGAAGGTTGCCCTTGTTTGCCATAGCAGTGGATTCAAATACCTTTGAGGTAAGCAGGTAATGTGAAAGGAGGAAGGAACGTGTGCGTTTGTGTCTGGGTAGGTGTGTGTGCCTGTGTAAAGCAGTAGGGAATGGTGGAGACTGTGGTATCTTGAGTGATGTCATCCTGGCTAAAAGATGAAGGTGCTCTTTAGTTCCAGCTGATTGTAGCCATGTGAGAATATTGGCTCAGTGTTGCCAGATTAAGGAGTCCTGGTGGTGCAGTGGTTAAATGCTCAGCTGATAACCAAAAGTTTGGCAGTTCAAACCCACCAGCTGCTCCTTAGAACGATGAAACCTTGTAATCTTCCGTGAAGATTACAGCCTTAGAAGTCCTGTGGGGCAGTTCTACTCTGTCTTATAGGTTCGCTAGGAGTCAGAATCGACTCAACAGGTACAGGTTTTGGTTTGGTTTGGGTGTCAGGTGTTCAGAATTTTTAAGTGGAACTAGAATCTTTTTTTTTTTTAACGTGAAATTTCCTAATTGTTGAGACACTACATGGGCAAACAAAACATGTCCACAGGCTGAATTAAACCTACAGACCATCAGATTGTGACCCCAGGTTTAAAGGAACAATTTAGAAGTGACCTCACAAGCCAGGACATGAGTAGGGCATGAACATTAAGAGACAGAATCCTGAATTAAGAATCAGGACACCTGGCCTTCATGGCCAGACTGTCTTGCTAACAGACCCCGAGCCAGACCTCGGTCCTCACCCATGTCAGACGAGGAGGCTGAACTGGTCCCTCAAGGAAAAGCAATTGTAGGTTTTAAGTCCGAGTGCCGTACTGTGTAAACATCAGGGGATTCTGGCCAAGAATAATTACTCTCCACCTGGCTATTTCTCTCAAAAAATAACTGCCTGATTTTCTAAAATCACAAAGAAAGAGATTGAATGTAATTAAGGATTTAAGTACATAGAAGTGGATAAAATAGCCCCATGTCCTAATTAGAAAAAGCTGCTCAAACTAGGGAGTGGGGCGGGGAGGGGGGGTGGGAAGGGGGAAGAGAACAAGAGTAACTGCTCCAAATGAGTGACATTAAAAATATTGTCAAAAGCGGGTAAAAACTTGACCCTTTCATTATCAAAACCTGCTGTGTGTAGGTATACTCATGCTGGAGTTGTCCCTGCAGGGTTTTCCTGGCTCCTTTTTTTGTCAGCATTTCCAGGACAAGGCATAGCAGGCATGGGCCAATAACAGTAATTACTGAGTCCTTATATGTGGCAGGTACTGTACATATACAGGCATTTCTGCTATAACACAAAATAACACTTTCCGGGAAATTTTCCAGCCTGCAAAACTCTGACTAAAAAATAGTAGGAATTATGGGGAAAATAAAGCCAAGGTAGGTCATTCAAATCCCATACAACTCTGCTGCCAGAACAGTAACCGTGGCAGTCATGGTCATCGTTTGGACCACCTTGGCGGCAGCTCAGAGTGGCTAAAGGCTGCCATGGAGGTAAGATGCACAAAGGCAAAAGAGATGGAAAGATGGTAATTCTAGTTAGGCTGGTGCAAACTGGTAATGTGCTCGGCTGCTAACCGAAAGGTTGGAGGTTTGAGTCCACCCAGAGGTACCTCTCAGAAGAAAGGCCTGGTGATCAGCTTATGAAAAATCAGCCATTGAAAACCCTAGGGAGCCCAGTTCTACTCTGACACACATGGGACCACCACAAGTCTGAACTGACTTGACAGCAATTGGTGATAACAACAACAACAAAAATCCCAGAAAACCAACCTCGCTGCCGTCGAGTCAGTTCCGACTCACAGTAACCCCGTAGGACACGGTAGAACTGCCCCATAGGGTTTCTTCCAAGGAGCAGCTGGTGGATTCCAACTGCCAACCTTCTGGTGGGCAGCTGAGCTCTTAAACACAGTACCATCAGGGCTCTGCAACTGGCGATGGCGGCCAGCATTTAGACCGGTGCCTGCAGGGGTGAGACAGGGCAATGGAAAAGGAGCTCTGAGCCACTGGGGCTGTCATTAAGGTGGGCCCAGGAGGCAGTTCCACCTCCCACAAGCTGATTGCTAACAAGTCAGGGGTGCTTCTCTCTGAGGAGGTGCCCTGGATGCAGGTGCTCATTTAAAAATGTCCTGGAATACAGCCAAATGGTTCCTGCTACAGGTGCAGCATCAGAGCCACAGGCTTTTTCCTTTGCGACTGATGAAGGTTAGGATGCAACTTCTGCTCTTCCAGCTCCCCTGGGCTAGGAAAAGTCACACGAAAACCAATGCAATGTTCGCATTATGCTGACATCATTTCCCTACGATAGGTCACTGATGGACTAATTCACGCTACAGAAATGTACATGGTAGCAGAAGAGAATGCATTGTCTTATTTAATTCTCACAACTCTATGGGATATTGGAGCCATGGTTCTCAGTTAAGTGAGCATTGAAATTACCTAGAGGGCTGACCAAAACGGATCCTTGGGCCCTAGCCCCAGAGTTTCTGATTCAGTAGGTCTAGGATAGAGCCAGAGCCCCGATGGTGCAGTGGTTCAAGCACTCGGCTGCTAACCAAAAGGTTGGTGGTTTGAACCTGCCAGCTGCTCCAAGGGAGAAAGATGGGGCAGTCTGCTTCCGTAAAGTCTTGGAAATCCTACAGGGCAGTTCTACTCTGTCCGAGTCAGAATAATGGGTCCCGGCAATGGGTTTGGTTTTTGGTTTTAGGGGTAGAGCCTGTGAACTTGCATTTCTAAGAAGTTCCATGTGATGCTGATACTGCTGATCCAGGGGATCAAATTAGAGGAAACTGATAAATCGCAGGTTGTTTCGACTTGCCCAGGATCGGTGCCGGAGCGGCCCCAACACTGGTCTGAATCTTATGTCTAATGAGGCTACTATGTCTGAGAATTTGACCTTTGATTATCTATAAACACTTAGGAATTTGCTGGGGTTGGTTTCAGTAGTTGCTTGAACCTAGTTAACAGGCAGGCATGTAGCCCAGGCAGTCTGGTGGGATCAGCTTGTGGTCAGCAACAGCTGTGTGCTGTCACAGAGAGTGGGGAGCCTGAGGAGTCTCTACCTCCAGGGGGCATACTGTGTGGTCCCCTGTTTTGTAAAATAACCCTAAATTTCGGCATCATTTTCTATTTAAGAACTTTTACTTGGTGTGTGTCTGTTAGAGTCCCACCATCAGTCACATGACCTTCTCATCGTAGTGGCCAGGCAGACACACAGTCCTAGAATTTGAACCCAGCACCCAAGTGCTCGCCCAACTTGCTGCACCATCTCCTGATGACTTTCTTGAGGGGATCCAAGACGCAGGCTGACTTGTGACTTGTTTACGCTTCTGTTTCATGTGCTTTGCTTCAGGGAGAAGAGAGACAGAGTTGTGGCTGAGAGGAAAGCCCAGGTTTGAAAGCTGCTAGGTCTGACTATTAGATCCCTCAATACTTGATTTTACTTGTAAAATTTGTGTGGCAATGGTGGTGTGGTATAATTGTAGAAACAAGAGAATTTCGTCCGTTTTTACCATGATAAAAATCCCTATTGCAGAAAGTTATTGTTACATTAAGATTGTGAGGTTGTAGACTGAATTAACACTGGAAGAAATTTGCTGACCATTATTGAATGCCTCTAAATATTTCAGGCACTGGTGGTTCAACGGCAGGTTTCTCCCCTCCCTCGTGGGGTTGTTGTGAGCACTAAATGGTAGTGCGGATTTGGTTCTGACACCCATAGCATTCTTAGGTAGGGACTAGCTATCTTGTCTGTTTTCCCTGAGGTATCCTACAGGCTCAAGAAGGTTCCTGTAAAATGTGTTGCACTCAACTTACACCGCCTTCAAAAAACCAGAAACCAGGCAACGGCGCCACCTCAAGAACACAGAAGTGGAAGCCTGCCAGAAAGTGACTTGGTTGAGACTTCCGGTTCAAAGCATCATGAAGTTATAGCAGCTTCCTCTAACTTCTTACTAACAGTCATACAAAGACATTTAAAAAAAAAAAAAAAAAACTTTCAACAACACTGAAAAATGACTAACCACTGAATTCCAGAATTATGAAGGAACTGACAGTGATTACAAGGCAGATGGAGAGGACCAAGAATAACCAGTGGAGCTTTCAGCTTATGTCATACCTCTACTTTCCCTCTGTGATTTGGAGGCCCCGTGTCTACATCAAATGGAAAACTTCCCAGAGTGCATCCCTTTCTGTTTCTGTCTCTCCTTCCTCCCACCGACACCAGCCCTTCTGCCCCTTGTTCCTAATCAGGCTGTCATATTGTTATATTTAGGCCAAGACCCCAAGTTTCAGAAAAGTGACCAGGAAGTAGTAGTGTACTGGCAATGGTCTAAGACCCTCTGTGAGTAGAGTGGATAGAGCCATAAATGACTCCCAAAGAGTCACGCCCTTGACTAATCCCCTCCCCATGAATGTGGGCAGAACCTCTGGCTGGTTTCTAGGTGATGAATGCTACTCCCATAATGTTACCTTATATAAGACTTAATCTTGGCAGACTGGAATGAGAGATTCTCCTGCTGGCCTTGAAGAAATAAAGGGCCATTTTGTGATAGACCGTCACATGTAAGGATCTGCAGAGACCCCTATATGCAGAATTCAGTTCCTTGCAGGTATAGGACTGAGGTCCCTACTTTTATTCTGGCTGTCAGCCAGGAACTGACAACCACATGAGCTTGAAATCAGGCCCCAAACTTCAGAAAAGAATGCACCCTGGTGATGCCTAGATTGCAGTTTTATGCAACCCTGAGCAGAGGATCCAGCTAAGCTGTGTCTGGAGTCCTGATCCACAGAAACTGTGAGATAATAAATGCCTGTTGTTTTAACTTGCTTAGTTTGTGGTAATTTGTTATACAGCAATAGAAAACTAATAAAATGAGTTACAGCCCCTATAACACAAGTGTTGTTTTGTTATTATTATTAGGTGCCCTTGAGTTGAAGATGACTCATAACTGTACCATGTATAATAGAACAAAAAGTTGCTGGTTCTGCACCATCCTCACAATAATAGTTATGTTTGAGCCATTGTTATGGCCCCTATGTCAATCCATCTCTTGAGGGTATTCCTCTTTTTCACCGACCCTCAGCTTTACCAAGCATGATGTCCTTCTCCAGGGACTGGCCTCTCCTGATAACATGTCCAAAGTAACAAGATGAAGTCTCGCCACCCTCACTTCTAAGGAGCACTCTGGCTAAACTTTCTCCAAGACAAATTTGTTTGTACTTCTGGCAGTCCACGGTGCATTCAACATTCTTCACCAACAGCTTAATTCAAATGTGTCAATTTTTCTTTCCTCTTCTTTTTTCATTGTCCAGCTTCTGTATGCTTATGAGGCAACTGAAAATACCATGGCTTGGGTCAGGCATGCCTTAGTCCTCAAAGTGATGTCTTTGCTTTTTAAGATTTTAAAGAAGTCTTTTGCAGCAGATTTTCCCAACACAATATGTCATTTGATTTATTGACTTCTGCTTCCATAGGCATTGATTGTGGATCCAAGTGAAATGAAATCCTTGACAACTCCAATATTTTCTCCTTTTATCACGATGTTGCTTATTGGCCCAGTTGTGAGAATTTTTATGTTGAAGTGTAATCCACACTGACAATTCATTTCTAATCAATGGGAAAAGCCTGGAGAGACTACAAATGGTGTTGGGAAAATGACCATCAACTGGGACAATTTATACAATTACCTCATATATGCCACACATGCAAAAAAATTCTGGATTAATTTAATATCTAATTATGAAAGATGTAAATTTACAGATTAAAGAAAAAGAAAATATGGATGAATAATTTTGGTCTTTTGAGGGTAGGAAATGCATTTCTAGGCATGATACCAAAGCCAAGAACTGTAAGGAGAGAATGGTTATAGTTGATCACATGAACAATGGAACTTTTGTACAGAATAAAATTCCACAAAAAACTTAAAAGGCAAAGCAATAGAGGAAAATAAAGAACATAAATGCTAACTGAGCTTTTACAAATCATTTAGAAAAAGCTAAACAACCAATTGGAAAAATGAGCAAAATCCAAAAAGAGGCAGCGACAAAGAGAAGCCTATATCATCAGCCTGTGCTGTTTTCTTTTACCTTCAGGTTTGCTTTGCTTTATGTACTTCTCATTTTCCTTTCTGAAATTCCGACTTTTCAGGCTTCTAGGAGCAATAATGATGGGGCACTTGTCTGTGCCAGCGTCACAGTATGTTTTTGGGAGATGAATGGTATAATTCTCCCGTCAAGGTTCATTGTCTTCCATGTTACCCAGGAATTTCTGTACATGAGTGGACTTTCCTTATACCAAATGATACCACTAAATGGAGATTGTATACATCTCCTTACTTTCACCTTAAAGAATGCATCAATTACTAAAGCCTATTTTTTAATTTTAGTAAAAGATTTTTTTTTCCCAAATGGTTAGGGCTTTATTTTTCTATGATTGTGAAAGCAATTCATTCTTCTTATAAAAACGTTTGTGCAGTTCCAGAAGGTGTAAAGAAGATAGCAAAAACACCCTTTTCTCACCATCCAAAGATAACTTCTATTTTCTCTGTGTGAGTGTGCACACACATTAATGCACATACTTTTACACACGCACATGCGTTTATTTACATTAAAAAAAATGAGATCGTACTTTTCCAGCAATAATCATAAAAATCTTTCTGAGTTAATAGATGTCGATCTGTCTCACCATTGTAAATGTATTCATATTATTCTTCAAAATGAACGTGCTGTAATTAATTTAATTGGTCTCTTACAGATTTTTTTTTTCACTGATAAAATTAAAATTTCTTTATTTTTAACCATTATATAGAGCTCTGTGATTGATTCCTTACACATATGCCTTTGGCCACGTGTCTAGTTACTTCCTACGAATAAATTCCTAGAGCAGAGAGTATTAGTCAGTTGTCCTTTCTTCCCAGATTGTTCTGGGAAGAAAGAAAGACAAAACAATCTGATGCAATAACAAGCTGTAGCACTTGGGGAAGAGAAGAGATACCGAGTTAATCAGAGTGGCTGTCGCTTGAATTTGTGTCCAGCCCTGCCCTTTGGACACATGTCTGGGTTCTGCAGAGAGAGAAGGTACAACAAGCAGCACTCCTAAACCCTTCTACCAGCACACGGCATGAGAGAAAGAGGCTGGTTGCTCCTGCTCTGCTCCACGCCACTTTGCAGCATCGCAGGAGCTCTAGAATTGGCCATCCAGAGCAGGGGTGGCCTCAGTGGGATTGGACTTACTTGTATACACATGTGAGAACCCCTACGGGGACTTCCAGAAAAATGAGGCAGGGAAGCTTGCAGGGAGCTGGTAGGGGCAGGTACTAGTGAAGGTTGAGTCAGGTGAGGCCTGGAGAAATTCAGGCTGTACTATAATTACCTATGGGTATAAACCAACTCTGTGTAGTGGCTCCAAAATACTGAATGTACTGTCTATTTTTAGGCACATAAACAAGCCTTGCCCTGTCTGCCTTTTTATAGTTTGAGGATGGTACCCCAGAACTTGTTCTTTCTTACCTGTGTGTGCTCATAGCCAAGATAAGGCCTCTAGAATTCTCTGGACAGCTTTTTACCAATCCAGCCATATACGATTTAAATTCTTTCACTTCTATTTAAAATTTGGAGTGAGATTTGTTCTCTCAAATGAAGCTTTTCAGTGATTGACATTTACATAGGGATTATGTCTTTTATTTTTATTGCCACTTCTTAGCACAGTGCCTTGCCCATAGTTCAAATAGATTAACAAATACATTAGGTATTGAAAAATGAAAAGCAACCAAGATTCCAAAGTAGGGGAGTGTGGTAGGCACTGTCCATTGTCACTCAAGTCTCTTTGCTCTTCCTGCATTTTCTTCTTCCCCACAAACCTAGTCTGATTCATTCAGGTGCTAGGTAGAGGCCCACTGGGTTCAGGTCCCTTCCCGAGCCCAAAATAGGAATCATGCTTGGTCAAAACCAGTTATGATAATCTCATTTTGCTCTGGTTGACTGAAGGTGGGTATGTGAACCTGTTTTGGCTACTAAGCGGAGTCTATTGTTTTTAGATGCTGTCAAGTTGATTCTGACTCATAGTGACCCCATGCACAGCAAAATGAGGTACTACCTGGTCCTGTACCATCCTCACAATCTTTGTTATCTCGAGGCCATTGTTTCAGCCACTGTGTCAATCCATCTTGTCGAGGGTCTTCCTCTTTTTTGCTGATCCTCTACCTTGCCAAGCATGATGTCCTTCTCCAGGGACTGCTCCCTCCTTGATAACATGTCCAAAGTACGTGAGACAAAGTCTCGTCATCCTTGCTTCCAATGAACATTCTGGCTGTACTTCTTCTACTGCTTTCCCAAGTGAAAAGACAAAGTCTCCCAAGAAGGCATTTGAATCCTATCCCTTCTACCTCCCTGGAATGGGGAGGTGATATTGGGAAGAACAGTGACCCTGAGATGATAAGCATGAGCACTCTAAGATGATGAATTAGCAAAATGAAGAGTGCCTGGACCCCTAAAGACATTGCGAGCAGCAGAACCCCCACCAACAATTGTCTACCTCTATACTTATTACTAACTGTGAAAAATTAACTCCTATTCGCTTAAGACAATCTCAGTTGGGTTTTCTGTTACTTGTCACCAAAAGCACCCCTACGTATACATGGGATAAATAAGGCAAGAGTGACACGACCATCCAGGAGCACAAGTTCTGGAGACAGATTGCCTGGTCTTTCACTTAGTAGTTTTGTAACTTTTACTGGTTTTGCCTCTATGTGCCTCAGTTTCCCTATCTGTAATATGGAGATAAGAACAGTACTGATTTCATAAATTGTGTACTGCGGTCCAAAAGAAAGTCCAAAATGTCAGCTTGACTTCTTTTTGGGGTCATTACAATATACAGGTGTCCAGAGTTGGAAAATTATGTCTAGATTATTTTTAAGAAAAGAATGCCAAATCTCTAGTAACACGTCATTTTAAGTAAAGCTGGATTATGAAGTGGTTTGCAACATTTTTGCAACCCTTCTCATATTCATAATGGCTAAATGTAAAATTGTTAGTCTCTGGGATGATATAGAATAAATATTTATGATTTTCTACTCTCATAAAAAAAAAAAAAGAGCAGAGTTATTCCACATGTGTTTTAGGCTTACTTGGCTTTATAGAGTGGATCCCCACCTGCTTTGTAACTACAGTTCCTAACAAGTTCATATTTCTTTATGTGGCCATATTTTTTCTCAATATATTATTGTTTCCTAAGTTTCTACTTTTTTCAGAAATTTTTGTAATCCTGATAGAGTTTGCATTTCTACCTCTGTTTCCTTTTTAAAAAATATTACTCAACAAACAACATTTCAGCTACCTTTTAGTCAATTCAGAATAGTTTGTTAATAAGACATCATGAGAAAGACAAAAGAAGTAGAGAACAATTTTTGCACTCCTGAAGTTTATAATCTTGACTGGTGCCTTAAGAATAATGCCTTGTGAATGGCAATAATGTAGTTATTAATTAATTAATAACCAATAGTTATTATAACATCACCTGGTATTCTGCTTTTACAGGCTGGTTTCTTCAATAGGAGACATCAGACATTCATATCATGTTGATCCAAGAATTCAGAGGTCTTCTTCTGCCATTTCTGATGAGCAGGAGAACAAGGCAAAGGTCCGATTGAATTTTGTGTTCAAGAGTACCCTTCAAATCTTCTGTTGTAGGGCCTCCAGTCTTCTGACTTCAAGTTAGTTGTGTTTATGGGCTGAGTATCAATAGGAGTGTTAAATTAAGAGGTAAATCCGACATCCTCCCTGGGGTTGCCTCCTTCTTGACTCAGAGGAGACAGGTAGGTCTGGATTTTGACACAGTTGGAAAGATGGCAGCATCCACAGGCCAACTCCTCTAGGTTGCTAATCACAGCTTGGATGTCATTTGCCTCAGGAAGCAACAAGAATTTATTGAGCCCCCATGTCGTGCATGACATTGGATTAAGAACTCAGATTATGCTGAGGCTCATACTGTAGAATTCAATCTTACACTTTTGCTTGAGGTAGTAAAACATTCATAATAACATCGTTCAATTTAGATTCATGACTCCTTTCTGCGTTCTAATTGCATAATGGTCTAATGATGACTAAGGAAATAATCATCTCACCGAGCAACATTAGGTATCCTGTCCTCTGAATCAGGGAAGAAGAATCTAAATATAGTAAAACCACATCAGATGAAATCCAGCAAACTGAAACCAGATAATCAGAGATAGAATTGTAGAATGTGAGAATCAGAAGATAATTCAGCTATCACTTTGGCCCAAACTAGAAATACCAAGCCCCCTGCCATTGAATGGTTTTTGATTCGTAGTTATGCTACAGGACAGGGTAGAACTGACCCATAGAGTTTCCAAGGCTGTAAATCTTTAAGGAAGCAGACTGCCACATCTTTCTACCATGGAGCAGCTGGTGGGTTTGAAGTGCTGATCTCCTGGTTAGCAGCCAAGTGATTAGCCACTGCACCACCAGGGTTCCTTCTCACTTTGGCCAGAGGTTCTCAAACATCAGTGTGCATCAGAATCGTCTGGAGGGCTTGTCAAAACACACACTCCATGCCCAGAGTTTCTGATTCAGTGGACCTGGTTTTGTGTTGTTGATAAATTCCCAGGTGATCTTGATGCTGCTGGTCCAGGTATCACAATATGAGAACCACTGACTTAGGTAACCCCTGTACTTTTTAAAGTAAGGAATGGAATGGAAGAAGCAAGGTTAAACTCAGATCATTTGAGTCCAGGATCATTGTTCTTCTTTCCCTTCCACCATTAATGCCACAATGAACTACGTCCAAAATAATGTGTATTTCCTTGGGAGCAATAGGACAACAAAAGCCCAAGAATCTGTACTTTTTCACTTGCTGAATGAGGAACTCATGTAAACTCTATATTGTCCTGGTTTCTGTAAAATGGGGATTGTAATATCCACACAGGGCCTACCTAAAAGGATGGTTGAGAGGATTATAATATACTAGTATATCTGAAACTATTATGTACATATTTATAAATAAATAAGTTTTATATGTTGTTGTTGTTAGGTGCCTTTGAGTAGGTTCCAACTCTTAGTGACCCTATGTACAACAGAACAAAATACTGCCCAGTCCTACTTCATCCTCACAATCACTGTTAATGCTTGAGCCTATTTTTGCAGCCACTGTATCAATCCATCTTGTCTAGGGTCTTCCTCTTTTTCACTGACCCTCTGCTTTACCAAGCATGATGTCATTCTCCATGAACTGGTCCCTCCTGATAACATGTCCAAAGTATGTGAGAAGACGTCTTACTATCCTTGCTTCCAAGGAGCCCTCCGGCTGTATTTCTGCCAAGACAGACTTGTTTGTTCTTCTGGATGTCTGTGGCATATTCAATGTGCTTCACCAACACCATAATTCAAAGGCACCAATTCTTCGGTCTTCCTTATTCACTGTCAGGCTTTCATATGCATATGAGGTGACTGAAAATATTATGGCTTGGGTCAGGTGCAATTTAGTCCTCAAAGTGACATTTTTGCTTTTTAATACTTTAAAAGAAGACTTTTGCAGCAGATTCGCCCAATGCAATACGTCGTTTTGATTTCCTGACTGCTGCTTCCATGGGCGTTGATTGTAGATCCATGTAAAAGGAAATCTTTGACAATTTCAATCTTTTCTCCATTTAACATGATGTTGCTTGTTGGTCCAGTTGTGAAGATTTTTGTTTTCTTTATGTTGAGATGCAATTCATACTGAAGGCTGTAGTCTTTGATATTCATCAGTGAGAGTGCTTCAAGGCCTCTTTGCTTTCAATGAGCAAGGTTGTGTCATCTGTATGTTGCAGGTTATGAATGAGTCGTCCACAAATCCTGATGTCACATTCTTCATATAGTCCAGCTTCTCAGGTTATTTGCTCAGCATACAGATTAAGTATGGTGAATGGATGCAACCCTGATGCGCACCTTTCTTGATTTTAAATCATGCAGTATCCACTTGCTTGTTCAAACGACTGCTCCTTGGTCTATGTACAGGTTTCTTGTGAGCACAAGTGTTCTGGACTACCCATTCTTCACAATGTTATCCATAATTTGTTATGATCCACATAGTCGAATGCCTTTGCATAGTCAATAAAACACGAATAAACATATTTCTGGTATTCTCTGCTTTCAGCCAAGATCCACCTGGCATCAGCAATGACATTCCTCATTCCACATCCTCTTCTGAATCTGGCTTGAATTTCTGGCAGTTCTCTGTTGATATACTGCTGCAGCCACTTTTGAATGATCTTCAGCAAAATTTTACTTGTGTATGGTATTGATGTTGTTTGATCATTTCCCCATTCTGTTGGATCACCTTTCTTTGGAATGGGCACAAATATGAATCTCTTCCGGTCGGTTGGCCAGGTAGCTGTCTTCCAAATTTCTTAGCATAGACAAGAGAGCACCTCCAGTGCTGCATCTGTTTGTTGAAACATCTCAATTAGTATTCCATCAATTCCTGGAGTCTTGTTTTTCACCAATGCCGTCAGTGTAGCTTGGACCTCTTCCTTCAATACCATCAGTTCTTGATCATGTGCTACTTCCTGAAATGGCTAAACATTGACCAGTTCTTTTTGGTACAGTGACTCTGTGTATTCCTTCCACCTGCTTTCAATGCTTCCTGTGTCATTCAATATTTTGCCCATAGAATTCTTCAGTATTGCAACTTGAGGCTTGACTTTTTTCTTCAGTTCTTTCAGATTGAGAAATGCTGAGTGTGTTCTTCCTTTTTGGCTTTCTAACTCCAGGTCTTTGCACATTTCATTGTAATGTTTTACTTTGTTTTCTCCAGCCACATTTTGAAATCTTCTGTTCAGCTCTTTTACTTCATTATTTCTTCCTTTTACTTTAGCTACTCTACATTCAAGAGCAAGTTTCAGAGTCTCCTCTGACACCCATTTTTGTCTTTTCTTTCTTTCCTGTCTTTTTAATGACCTTTCGGTTTCTTCACGTATGATATCCTTGATGTCATGGCATTCAGTGCGTCGGGTTGATTTTTGAGATGGTCTCTAAATTCAGGTGGGATAGAGTCAAGGTCATATATTGGATGTCGTGGACTAGTTTTAATTTTCTTGAACTTCAACTTGAACTTGCGTATCAGCAATTGATGGTCTGTTCCGCGGTTGGCACTTGGCTTCGTTCTGACTGATGATATTGAGCTTTTTCATCATCTCTTTCCACAGATGTAGTTGATTTGATTCTTGTGTTTCCCATCTGGTGAGGTCCACATGTATAGTCGCTGTTTATGTTGTTGAAAAAAGGCATTTGCGGTGAAGAGTTCATTGGTCTTACAAAATTCTATCTTGTGCTCTCTGGCATCGTTTCTATTACCAAGGCTGTATTTTCCAACTACCAATCTTCTTCATTTCCGACATTTGCATTCCAATCACCAGTAATTATCAATGCATCCTGATGGCACATTTGATCAGTTTCAGACTGCAGAAGCTGGTAAAAAATTTCAGGTTCCTAATCTTTGACATTAGGAGTTGGTACATAAATTTTAATAATAGTTGTGTTAACTGGTCTTCCTTGTAGGCATATGGATATTATCCCATCAAGGATAGATTCTGAAAAGTTCTTTTTGATGATGAACATGACATCATTCCTCTTCAAGCTGTCTTCCCTAGCATAGTAGACCTGATTGTCTGATTCAAAATGGCCAACATCAGTCCATTTCAGCTCAGCAATGCCTAGGATATTGATCTTTATGTGTTCCATTTCATTTTTGATGACTTCCAATTTTCCTAGATTCCTACTTTGTACTAAGAGAGAAAAGGTTCAGAATGTGGCTAATCCCAGAGTAGATGATTTAAAATAATTAGATTTAAGAGCTGGGTGGAATCTTCTAAATTATCTGCTTTAGCCCTCTCTCTCTATGCAGGGAACAGAGTAGTCATGCAGAAATTAAGTGATGTGTCTAAACTCTTACAGTTAATTAGCAATGCTGTTAGTACATTCCATATTCTTATCATCAGTGGATGTTTGCAGCTGTTTCTTATTTTCAGTCGTGTCACTTCAGCAAATGAAGGTCCCGAAAGCTTGACTCCCTCCATGTCATTAAAGTCGTCTCTACTGTGAGGGGATAGCTCTTCCCCAGTCGTATTTCGAATGCCTTCCAACCTGAGGGCTCATCTTCCTGCACTTACCAGACAATGTTCCATTGCTATTCATAAGGTTTTCGCTGGCTACTTTTTTTCATAAGTAGACTGCCAGGTCCTTCTTCCTAATCTGTCTTAGTCTGAAAGTTCCGCTCAAACCAGCCTGCCTAGTGTGTATCTGCTGGTATTTGAAATACCGGTGGCAAAGCTTCCAGTATTACAGCAACACACAAGCCACCACAGCACGACAAACTTACAGATGTGTGGTGGAAGCTATATATATATATATATATATACATCTCTTAGAATAATGCCTTCCAAACTGCAACAATAATAATTATTATTAAATGTCAGCTGCCATCGAGTTGGCTCTCATCCCACGGCACAATGAAATGAAATGTCACCTGGTCCTGTGCCATTTCCATTTTGATTGGACCGTTGTGATCCATTAGGTTTTCAACAGCTGATTGGCAAGCCTTGGTGGAGAAGTGGTTAAGAGCTATAGCTGCTAACTGAAAGGCTGGCAGTTCAAATCCACCAAGTGCTCCTTGGAAACCCTATGGGGCAGTTCTACTCTGTCCTGTAGAGTCACTATGAATTGGAATTAACTTGACAGCAATGGGTTTGGGTTTTTTTTGGTTTGGATTTTCAGAAGTAGACTGCCAGGCCTTTCTTCTTAATCTATCTTAGTCCGGAAGATTTGCTGAAACCTGTTCAGCATCATAGCAAAACGCAAGTCTCCATTTATGGACAGGTAGTGGCTACATATGAGGTGCGTTGGCTGGGAATCAAACCCAAGTCTCCCGAACGAAGGCGATAATTCTGCTACTGAACTACCACTGCCCCATGAATTACTAAATATTAGATGTTTCTGATTATTTTGAATATATTCCATATCACCATTACTCTATCTGGTCAAACTGGTTGGAAAAAAAATAGTAGAGGTGACTAAGAGAGAAAAGTTTCAGAATGTGGCTACTCCCAGAGTAGATGATTTAAAATAATTAGATCTAAGAGCTGGGTGCAATCTTCTAAATTATCTGCTTTAGCCCTCTCTCTCTATGCAGGGAACAGAGTAGTCATGCAGAAATTAAGTAATGTGTGTAAACTCTTACAGCTAATTAGCAATGCTGTTAGTTCTAGCATTCAGTTTAATACATAAACTTCTTAATCTATTCAGTGTTTTCGAATGCAGCATTGTAATATTCACTTAAAGCTTTGTTTCTACTTCCTAACGCTAGGAATTTAGCTGAAGCATATGGTTGATAATGTACCATCACTTAGTATCTTTTTCTATTTCTTCTAAACGCCTTTTTTCCTGAACGCTTTTTAAAAAAAATTGTTGCTCTTCCTGCATAGGTAAAATGAGATGACCTTATTTCCACTAAGTTTTAAAGATACTCAGAAGAGTATTTGAATCTTCTTCCCTCTGTCCCCCATGACTCTACAGCTTTTCCCCCCAAGTCTTCCTTGTTTTGAAGAACTTGCAAGGTTCAAAGCCATTGCAAGCAAATTATCATTCAATTTAAAATTCTGGACTCATTGAAAGTATCTAAATTCCAAGATGGTCAGCAAAAGGTTAATAGAGCATAGAAAAAAATTCCAGCAGCCCACAAATCTAAGCGTAATTATGTATGAACATGAGGCTTTTATTACTGTCAAAATTAATCACTTTTCAACTTCCAGCTGTTAAAACCCTTCTGGCAGCTCTCCAAGCAATTCCCCTACAGTTACTTTTCCTTCAATTAAATTCTGGTGCAGTTCACAGGCTCCTGTTACATAAGCAGCAATTTAAAAATGGACTTTCCTAATTTTTTTTTTTTTTGCTTAAAACTGGAAAATGACAGAATATGAAGTTTGCTTCTCTTACTCTTTCAGTTCAACTTTTACTTAATCTTAAACCCTAAAAAACAAGCAATGTGGGATTAAAGTATTAGTGTTTATTATTTTAAAGTACTTTATATGTGTGAAGTGATTTGTAATAATTTTTATTAGCCGCTTCTCTCAACTGTCTTCTGAGGTACGTGAATGTTGTTACGTTTGCTCTCTACAATCCCACCAACTTTACCCTCAGGAAACTTTGCAGGAGATGTCATTTATAAATCTTCAGCACTGGGTTTAGTCACTAGGTTATGCTACTGCTTATTTCTAGGCCTGGTAGTTACCCACACCACTACTTTAACTGGGTTTACAGGTTGGTCATTGTGGGAATAATCTTGGAAGGAGAAGCCATCTGAGGTGTCTGAAGCTGCCCAGCTGCCTAGAAGTTCCAGTGATGGCCTATACCCACTGATTGCAGAAGCAGCTGTCAAGAGAAGAGTAGAGCTCTGAGGGGCAGAGACCTGTGGCAAAGTCTTGGCTACTGTGTTGCATATACATCCTTTATGAAATTCAGAAATGGTCCAAGTACAGTAATTTGGCTCATGAATGGAAATGAGTGTACATCTTTGCATTCACTTGGCACAGAACTGAATGCTTACACATGGGTATTGTGTTGGATGTACAAGTCTTTACACTTTTCATTCCTGGGCAAAAGAATAGCCCTCATATCCTTTCCCAGTGATGGACATGGGTGAATGAGGGTTGTGCCTTTGTTCTACCAAAAAAAAAAGAAAAAAAAAACAAAACACTGCCGCTGTGTTGATTTGGACGCATAGCGACTCTCTAGGACAGAGTAGAACTGCCTGATAGAGTTTCCAAGGAGCGCCTGGTGGATTCGAACTGCCAATCTCTTCATTAGCAGCTGTAGCACTTAACCACTACGCCACCAGGGTTTCCCTTTGTTCCACAGGGATCGGTAATTCTGATCCCTTCTTACCTCCACTGTGGTCTCGGGGCACTGACTCTACCACATCTGAGTTAGTTTAGCCAGTTTCAATTCCCTGGTTTCTCTCTCCCAATTTCCTCTTCTGCTGCCTGCCCTCTTTGATTCTGGTATAGAAAGCACCTTCCCTGGGCATTCCTGTAGATAGACTCTTTGCTCGTTGCTCCTCACCCACCTTGCTTCGTGCCGTTGCTATGTGTTAAAATGCTATAATGAACAGATGTCTCTGTTTTGCAGTCTCTTTGTAATTTCTGCCATCATACTCTGCTTTCATGCAAAATTAATGTAATTCCAGATGCTGATTCTTTCCTGAGCCTGTCTACCCGATAGTAGTAGCCGGTGAGATCTGAAACTGGCTATGAAAGGCCTTTGTGGCTGGGTTAAAAGAATATAGAAGACTTGTATGTCAAAAGAAAAGTAAGAATGCAGTCATCATTTTATAGTTCCTGTCCATTTTATCATGAATGTGCAGTATAGTGCTACCGTTATGTGGTTGAGAAGAGAGACTATAGATATAGGGGGGCTGTTCATTCCAGTAACATCGTCCGTACTCTAAAGTACTTGTCACTGAAAACGTGGGCTTTGTACTTGACTTTGTACTTTGGCCAGTAATGACTTAGGCTATTGAGCAAGATTCCTTATCCAAACAGAGGCCTTTTGGGCAGTGAGTCAGCCAGCCATTTGTGTGAATCTACTGTAGGATGAGTTCTCTTTGCCTGGTTTCTAGAATGCCTTAGTTAACAATGACTTGCTGTTCAAGTCACATCTATGCTCACATCCAACCCAGGAAATGGCTCAAGGCCTCAGTGCTTTGGCAGGAATATGGAGAAGGTATAGGTTCACCAAGAAGTCATAAGATTTGGTCTCTTTACCAAAGCTTGCATGCCAGTGAAAATTGTGTGTCAAACTCTGCATCCTCCTTATATTAGTTGGTTAGTTTGTTCTCAGTGTGACTGAGCTAATTTGCTTCATTCAGGGCGATTTAGATGAATCTTCCTAAGTCCTGACTTGATGGCCTAGAGATAGGACTAAAACCTGATCAACAATCAACACCCACGGAAGCAGCAGTCGAGAAATCAAAACATATATTGTGTTGAGCAAATTGGCTGTGAAAGACCTCTTTAAAGTTTTAAAAAGCAAAGATGTTGCTTTGACAACTAAGGTGCACCTGACCCAAGAAACCCAAGCCATGGTTATTTTCAGTCACCTAATATGCATGAAAAAGCTGAACAATGAAAGAGGAAGACAGAAGAAGAATAGATGCAATACAGCTGTGGTATTGGAGAAGAATGCTGACTATCCAGTGGACTGCCAGAAGAGAAAACAAATCAGTCAAGAAGAAATAAAACCAGAATGCTCCTTAGAAGTGAGGATGATCAGACTTGGGCTCACTTACTTTGGATACATCATCAGAAAAGAATGTTCGATAGAAAAGGACATCATATTTGGTAAAGTTGAGGGTCAGCGAAACCTCAATGAGATAGATTGACGCAATAACTGTAACGATGGACTCAAACTTATTCATGACGATGGGGATGGCACAGGACAGGACAACATTTTGTTCTGGTAAACATAAAGTTGCCATAAGTTGGAGCCGACTTGATGCCAACTAACAACAGCATGACTCTGAGAACTAGAGGCTAAGACTGTCCCGGTGGGAAGTTGCCAAGATATGTCTATGGCATGAGGGAGGTCACAGTGAGGGGTCCAAGGCCAGGAGGAACTGCTAATGAAGTTTTGCCATTTTGTTCAGTGTTTCTTATACTTCTTATTTATAGGATGTTTCTTAAAAACTACCACATGGCTTATGTAACACATGCACGAATCTGATTTTTCTTTGTAAATATTTGCACGTGTTGTCTGTGCCTGTGTCTTAGTTTGATATTCCATAGGTGGTTTGGCCAGATTTGGTGTTCCCTAGACCTTTAGATCTATGATTCTAGTTCCAAACATCTCACCAAATTCTATCCAGTGTAAATGAAAAACAAATATATATGTAATCAACAAGTTGGGGAGCAGGAGTTCTGTTTGGAGTTAGAGTCACTTTGCTGTTGGCAAAATGCAGCTACACTAATTTATATTGCTCTTATTCCATCTGCTTTCTGGTTTAAAATGTCCTGGATTGCCTCAGACTTTGTACATGCAATATTTTCCATTTACGAAATTTTCCTGCAGAATCCATTTTATTTTTTTCTGAGAACCTTTGAAAAATGATATTGGTTAGGTTAAAATTTCCAGAATCCAGTTTTATGTGATATGATTTGTGATCTTATAAATGGATGATAAACCTAAAGAAATAATCTAGGGAATGTTCTAGAGCTAAAATGTTTGTACCAAGGACTCAGGGAAAATTATGCTAACAAATGGATGTCTTGGGACATCTGGTCTTTGTAGAGGCAGAATCTACATCTTCTAAAGCAAATTCCTTCTGAGGCTGTCACCTTCCTACTACCACCCCTGGTTCCGCATAAATACGTGCTGCCTACATGCCTTCATTGTACTGCTTATTTTTTTTTTGGAACCATGGAAGCATGAGTGTTTATACATTTTTTCTTTACTACTCGATTATAGATTTCTTTACTACTTAATTAAGGATTGTTGTTGTCAGTTGTCTTCGAGTCAGCTCCAACTTGTGGTGACCTTACATATAACAGAACGAAGTGTTGCTTGGTCCTGCACCATCTCCATGATCATTGGTATGTTTCAGTCCATTGTTTCAGCTACTGTGTCAATCTGTCTTATTGAGGGTTTGCCTTGTTTTTGCTGATCCTCTACTTTATCAAACATGGTGTCATTTTCTAGCAATTGGTCTTCCCTGATGACGTGCCCAAAATAAGCAAGATAAAGTCTTGCCATCCTTGCCCAAGGAGCATTCTGGTTGTATTTCTTCTAGGAATGATTTATTTTTTCTTCTGGCAGTCACAGTACATTCGATATTCTTTGCCAACACCACAATTCTCAATTAAAGAATGGGGGTAAAAATGAGTGAAAATGTTGAAGATAACAGGGTAACAGCACTGCATTTTTCAAAACTGTTTGGTATCTTGACATGGCTTCACCGTCCAAGTTACAGAAGTCTATATGATTCTGAGCTTTGGAGTCGGGGGTAAAAGAGTGGGAGTCAAAAACCAGGGTTTGGCACTTCCCCTGTCTGTTCATTTGCTAGGAGTTACACTTATTCACTTCTGTTTACAGAGTTGGGGAGGAAGGTAGGGATGGAAATCACAGGGTATAGAGTTGAGTCAATTCCAGTCATATTGCCTGAGTTTTCAAGTGATAAATAGGATTGTTTTGAAGACAAATTGGCATGCTGTTTTCATGGTAATAAGCACTGTTTAGAAGACTAACAATTTGAAGCTGTTTTCTTAGTCTGGATGCATTAGAAAGGATTTTCTGTTTTACTACTTTGAGCATACCCAAATAGCAAGCCCATTACCATCTAGGTGATTCCAACTCATAGTTACCCTATAGGACAGAGTAGAACTGCCCTATAAAGTGTCCAAGGAGTGCCTGGTGGATTCAAATTGCCGGTGTTTTGGTTAGCAGCCATCCTACGAAACTTTCTGTAGTTAAAATTATAACAATATCACTTAAAATTTGAATTTGAATTCCACTTTCTAGTTTCCACATAATTTTCACAGACATTTTCTTATTTAATTCTTGAATAGTCCTGTAAGCAGACTTAATTGGAGCAGGTAGGAAAGATATGATCATTTTATTGATGTGGGCATGTAGATTAAGAGAAAAGTAATTTATCCAGGATCAGAAAGCAAGTTGTTGACAAAGTGAGGATGAGAGCTGAGGACTCCTGACTCCTAGTACAGTGCTCATTCTACTTGAGAAAACCTGTTGCCTTTGAGTCCATTCTGACTCGAAGTGACCAGTATGTATGGAAACCCTGGTGGCGTAGTGGTTAAGTGCTATGGCTGCTAATCAAAAGGTCGGCGGTTCAAATCCACCAGATGCTCCTTGGAAACTCTATGGAGCAGCTCTACTCTGTCCTGTAGGGTGCCTGCAGCTTGGAATTGACTCAACAGCAAACAGAAAGCAGTGTTTAATGATGATTATTGGTGCTCTTCATGAAAATGGTACTATTTGTGGTCCAGTCAAGAGGTACACTGTGCTTTCCTCAGTAGACACTCACATGTAGGTTGTTCTTCGGTTTGTGACTGAAGACAGCATCTCTTATAATGAGTTATTCCTAACTTGTCTTTTGGATTTTCTGGACTATCTGTAGCCTTTGCTAAAAAAGCCTACTTATATCCTACTTGTAGAGCCCCACCTGTCTGCCAGCTGCACTCAAGTCCCAGAGTTGCCCAGTTACTTCCAGTTGCTTGAAGCTGTGCTTCAGGGTGCTTGCATTGCTGACCTCCCAGTGTTGCACTTGTCCTGGCTGACACTTCATTCAAAACATGCCTGGTTACTGCTGTCTGTTCCTCCTCAGGGAGGTGTTCAGATACTGCTCCTCAATGGTAGGTTGGGTTCCTTATAGGAACTGTTGGTGCTGCTGTCTTATTGACTGACACTCTGAAAACTTGAGAGATGATACAGGTGAAACTAGTCAAGGGTGGCTGAGGAATATCTCAGCCTTACTGGCCTGTACAAACAGGGCGCTGACTCTGCTTTTGACTACAGTGAGGAGCTTGATGCTGGATTGATGCTACAACCATTCATAGGATGTGCTGGCTTCCTTGAAGGTACAAAGAGTTGAGGTTACCATTACTTTGTTTTTAGATAACCTGCAAACTTTATTCTTCCCTCCCGGTCAATTGCCAGAGTTTAATAAGAATGCTCTAGAATAGATACCCTTCTCTTTAAATTTGTGTCTATCACTCATTAATTTGCCATACAAAGCTCTTTAGAAAAAGCTCATCCTCCTGGCTTTGAGAAATGTGACCTGGTTCTTCGCTCAGTTAGAGGGTCACCTTTGTTCCCTCTGTGTATTTCTCTCTGTGTATTTCTTTAATACAAATCAAACCAAACCCCTTGCCCTTGAGTCGATTCTGACTTATAGGGACCCTATGTGTATTTCTTTAGCTCTGTTTAAACTTCTTTCAGAGGCTTTTCATATTTCTAGATACCTCCCCTTTCTCCTTATAGATTCAGAACTCTCCAGTTGCTCACAATTATTTGCTGTGCAGCCCCAGGGTCTCCCTTTGATAGCATCTCTGGGTCATTACTAGGCTTATTTCCCCCTTAAAATCCCCCTGGCTCCTTCTCTTGGCAGCCCTGCCCTTTCTATTTATGATCAACAATAACCCTCCCCTGCCCTTTTTAAAAACATAACCCATAAGCCCATTGCCGTTCTGACTCATAGTGACCCTAGAGACCCTTTAAAAACATAGTCATTAAAATTATCATCGTCACTACCACACCATGACCACTATCTCCTGTCCTGTGTTGAGCACCTACAATTTGCCAAACCCTGAGGGCACACAAAGAGATAAAAAGACTCTCTGCCCTGAGAGAGTTTATAATCTGATTGCAGGGATGTAAATGCTATTGATATGTAATGGATTCCTGCCTTCTAGAATAAAACACTTATGCATCCCTATGCAAGGGAAGATTGAAGGAAGGTGATGCCTTAGCCCAATGGTACTTTTAATAAGCCAGTGGGGAGATATTTGGATGAGGCAGTTACCCTTAAAATCACATCACATCGAGAGGTGTCTGCAAAGGCCTACTCTAAATGGGATTGCTGTTGTCCATGTCTGACTGCTCAGGTTTCATAACTCAGGTGAGGTCACTCAATGGACAGGTGCTTCTTAGCTCTACTGTGACCTTTTTCCCACTATTGACCCTGTACCTGTGATCATCACTAACAGTAAAGCCACGTGGGATCACCTTGAGGGTGGGCTTGTGAATTGCTGGGGAGATTCTCGGGTTGTCGCTGTAGCACACACAAAGTTACTCATGTTGCGCCCAGAGCACAGTGGAAGTGACTTACATGACTGTCAGACCACGGCTTCTGTCAGGCAGAGGCAGGATACAACAAGACACACAAAAGCAGGAGTCTGCCTTCTTCTGTCACATTTCCAGCTGGAAAATGAATTCGAGTCACACATTCCAAGTGTGCCTGGGAAGCACTGAAATATCCAAGCAGTAATCATCTAGGTATGCTAACTGCAGCTCGAAATAATTCTGGGGTTGCCAGTGCCATACGCTTTGTAGGCTTCCAATTAACTTTGCTCTGTTTTTCTTTTCTCCAAGGGACAATTACTGGGGAAATTCAGCGTTTCTAACCAACCCCCCTCCCCAGCTATTCAGGAAAGTTGCTATACACCTTTATAGCAACCTTATGTAATAGTACGACCCTTACAATAAACCACTATGCTCTTCAAAGGTAGATGATAGATGAATTTAGCTCTTGAAAAATGATTAAATACTTACAGATTTATGAATTACAGAATTTTAGTTAGTGCCTAAGGGTTGGAAGATACTGAAGAAGAGAAGGACCCTACATTCTCGGTTAACAAAGATATCCCTTGTCACAGTGTAATTATTGATATTTCCTATTTCATCTTGGTAGCATAGTGGTTAAGTGCTATGGCTGCAAACCAAAAGGTTGGCAGTTCAAATCTACCAGGCGCTCCTTGGAAACTCCATGGGGCAGTTCTACTCTGTCCTATCGGGTTGCTATGAGTCAGAATCCACTCAAAGGCAAGGAGTTTATTTCATCTTAAAAGTACTCCAGTTTGGTCCATGAATTCTATGGTCATCAAGCCTTAAAGATTATCCGGCGCAACTTTCAATTTCGTTCACATTTAATGCAGAAATTACCTCTCTGCTTTCTCTTCCTTCCAAACAGGCCTTTATCCGTTTGCTGTTTAACGCTCCCAATGATGAGGGCTCCCTACTTTGCAAAGAACTTCCAATTGTTAGGAAATTCTTCTTGGTTCTGTGTCAAAATCTTCCTTCCTCTAACCTGAACTCATTGATTCTAGTTTCTCCCTCTGGAACAATACAGAGCAAGCTTCCTCCCTCTTCCACAAAATAGTTTCCATTTTGGTATATCTGTAGTGTATTTTTCAAGCATTACTCATGCTTACTTAGACTTCTTATTTCCAGCATTTGAAACCTCAAGGAACTTGATCAGATTTTGGATTGCTACATCTTAAAGACAAAAGAAGAATTTTGCTAGGGTCTATCACAGAACTTCTAGGTAGAAACCATGCACATTTGTTAGGGGATTGTGGATGAAAGATAATGCAGGAGTTACCAACAAAGTAACAGTGATGATATCCTGCAGTGGTGATTTCATTATAACACTCATATTTTATGAATGCAGGTGAATGACTGATAATAACTCTAGAACTGTACAGGCAAGAAACAAGCATGACGTGAGGGAAAGAAGGCTCTCTTTAAAGACTATTATAAGTGAATGATAGAAGGGTGCACATGTTTTGTTTTTAATATTATTTTTTATGATTGTAAAAGACTTTAAAATTTACAATATCTGAAAAAATAAAAGAAGAAAAGAATTTATTGTAATCCCACCATGAGAGATGATATTCCCATTAATATTTTTGCTGTACATCCTTTCATTCTTTTAGGTGAATATACTTGATAAATAACTAATTTAACAAAATAAAGGTCATATTGATATAGTTTTCTCTACTACTTTTACATTAATATTATATAATAATCATTTTCCTAAGTCATCAAATCAACTTTAAACTTGGTTCTGAGGACATTGATGGTTTAGTGGTACAACTCTCACCTTTCATGTGGGAGACCCAGCTTTGATTCAAGGCCAAGAAACCTCATGTGCAGACAGCACTTGTCTGTCAGTGGAGGTTCACGTGTTGCTGTGATGCTGAACAGGTTTCAATGGAGCTTCTAGACTAAGACAGGCTAGGAAAAAAGGCCTGGAAACCTACTCCTGATAATCAGCCATTGAAAACCCTGTGCGTCACAATGGTCTCATCCACAATGGATTATGGAGATGGGGAAGGACCAGGTAGAAATTCGTTCCATTGTGCATAGGGTCGCCATGAGTTGGAGGCAACTCAATGGCAGCTAACAACCACAACAATAACAACAACAACAGCTTGGTTTTAATGGTTGCAAAGTACACAACAATATGCATTTTTAACTTTTCAATGATTCTTTTATTATTAGACACGTAGGTTGCTTTGAACTACTCCACTGCTGCAGGACATATCTGTAAATCCTTGCCAACCTCACTGATTATTTCCTTGGGATAGAGTCTAGAAATGGAGCTTCTAATTAGAGAATATAAACCTTTTTAATCCTCTTGATTTATAAATAGCAACTATAAGTTTGAACCAATTTATAGCCCCACAGCAATGTGAGAGAGAGTTAGGTTCAGCATCTCCTTCTCAATGCAGCATATTGCCATTATGGAAAGAAAGAGAAAACATAGCTAATATGTTATTAGAAAAGTTGTAGCTCAAAACGCGTGACTCAAAATGAGAAGAAACAGCTGCAAACATCCCTTAATAATCGGAACTTAGAATGTACAAAGTATGAATCTAGGAAAATTGGAAATCATCAAAATTGAAATGGAACGCAGAAACATTGATATACTAGGCATCAGTGAGTTGAAATGGGCTGGTATTGGCCATTTTGAATTGAACAATTATATAGGCTACTATGCTGGGGATGACAACTTGAAGAGGAATGGTGTTGCGTTCATCGTCAAAAAGAACATTTCAAGATCTATCCTGAAGTATAACACTGCCAGTGATAGGATAATATCCATATGCCTACAAGGAAGACCAGTTAATATGACTATTACTCAAATTTATGCACCAACCACTAAAGCCAAAGTTGAAGAAATTGAAGATTTTTTACCAGCTTCAGCAGTCTGAAATTGATTGAACATGCAGTCGGGATGCATTGATAATTACTGGTGATTGGAATGTGAAAGTTGGAAACAAAGAAGGATCGGTAGTTGGAAAATATGGCCTTGGTGATAGAAGCAATGCCGGAGATCGCATGATTGGCTTTTGGAAGACCAATGGGTTCTTCATTGCAAATACCTTTTTTTTTTTTTACCAACATAAACAGTGGCTATACACATAGACCCCACCAGGTGGAATACACAGGAATTGAATCAACTACATCTGTGGAAAGAAACAATGGAAAATTTCAATATCATCAGTCAGAACAAGGCCAGGGGCTGACTGTAGAGCAGACCATCAATTGCTCATATGCAAGTTCAAGTTGAAACTGAAGAAAATCAGAGCAAGTCCACGAGAGCCAAAATACGACCTCAAGTATATCCCCCTGAATTTAGAGACCATCTCAAGAGTAGATTTAATGCATTCAACACTAATGACCGAAGACCAGACGAGTTGTGGAATGACATCAAGGACATCGTACATGAAAAAAGCAAGAGGCCATTGGAAAGACAGCAGCTCGAATGTCGAGCAGCTAAAGCAAAAGGAAAAACTGATGACGTAAAAGAACTGAACAGAAGATTTCAAAGGGTGGTTCGAGAAGACAAAGTATTATAATGACATGTGCAAACAGCTGGAGATAGAAACCCAAAAGGGAAGAACAGACTCAGCGTTTCTCAGGCTGAAAGAACTGAAGAAAAAATTCAAGCCTCAAGTTGCAATAGTGAAGGATTCCATGGGGAAAATATTATATGATGCAGGAAGCGTCAAAAGAAGATGAAAGGAATACACAAAATCATTATACCAAAAAGAATTAGTCGACGTTCAACCATTTCAAAAGGTAGTGTAGGATCAGGAACCGATGGTATTGAAGGAAGAAGTCCAAGCTGCACTGAAGGTATTGGTGAAAAACAAGGCTCTGAGAATTGACAGAATATCAATTGACATGTTTCAACAAACAGATGGCAGCGCCGTAAGTGCTCACTCGTCTGTAACAAGAAATTTGGAAGACAGCTACCTGGCCAGCCGACTGAAAGAGATCCATATTTATGCCTATTCCCAAGAAAGATGATCCAACCGAATACAGAAATTATAGAACAGTATCATTCATACTACACGGAAGCAAAATTTTGCTGAAGATCATTCAAAAGTGGCTGTAGCAGTATATCGACAGAGAACTGCCAGAAATTCAGGCTGGATTCAGAAGAGAATGTGGAACCAGGAATATCACTGCTGATGTCAGATGAACCTGGCTGAAAGTAGAGAATAACAGAAGGATGTTTACCTGTGTTTTATCGACTATGCAAAGGCATTCAACTGTGTGGATCATAAGAAATTATGGATAATATTTCAAAGAATGGGAATTCCAGAACACTTAATTGTGCTCATGAAGAAACTGTACACAGATCAAGAGGCAGTTGTTCAGACAGGTCAAGGAGATACTGAGTGGTTTAAAGTCAGGAAAGGTGTGCATCAGGGTTGTATCCTTTCACCATACCTATTCAATCTGTATGCCAAGCAAATAATCCAAGAAACTGGACTATATGAAGAAGAACAGGGCACCCGGATTGGAGGAAGACTCATTAACAACCTGTGTTATGCAGATGATACCACCTTGCTTGCTGAAAGTGAAGAGAACTTGAAGCACTTACTAATGAAGATCAAAGACCACAGCCTTCAGTATGGATTACACCTCAACATAAAGAAAACAAAAATCCTCACAACTGGACCAATGAGCAACATGATGATAAACAGAGAAGAGATTGAAGTTGTCAAGGATTTAATTTTACTTGGATCCACAATCAACACCCATGGAAGCAGCAGTCAAAAAAATCAAAAGATGCATTGCACTGGGCAAATCTGCTGCAAAAGACCTCTTTAAAGAGTTGAAAAGCAAAGATGTCACCTTGAAGACTAAGGTGTGCCTGACCCAAGCCATGGTATTTTCAATCACATCATATGCATGTGAAAGCTGGACAATGAGTAAGGAAGACTGAAGAAGAATGGATGGCTTTGAATTGTGGTGTTGGCGAGGAATATTGAATATACCATGGACTGCCAAAAGAATAAACAAATCTGTCTTGGAAGAAGTATAACCTGAATGCTCCCTAGAAGCAAGGATGGCGAGACTGTGTCTTACATACTTTGGACATGCTGGTCAGGAAGGATCAGTCCTTGGAGAAGGACATCATGCTTGGTAAAGTAGAGGGTCAGCAAAAAAGAGGAAGACCTTCAATGAGATGGATTGACACAGTGGTTGCAACGGTGGGCTCATGCATAACAAGGATTGTAAGGATGGCACAGTACCGGGCAGTGTTTTGTTCTGTGGTACACAGGGTTGCTATGAGTTGGAACTGATTTGATGGGACCTAACAACAACAACATGAATCAGAATCGACTCGACAGCAATGGGTTTGGATTTTTTGGGTATAGGTATTCTATTGGTCCTATTTCTCTGGAGAACCGTGACTCATACAACCAGTACTGAAGCTAAGCACATTACATTTAGAATCTCCTTTAATATTCATAAAAACTCTCTGCATATCATTTTAAACCCCGTTTAGAGACAAAAAACCTGAGATACAGAGAAATTAAGCAGTTATTCTGTAGGGGAAATTCATAGCTATTGCTGCCAAAGTAGACCTGTGATCATTGCTTCTTTTCCTACTATATCCTGGATCCATCTTTGGCAACACCTATTATGTGTTGATTGAATTTCCTTTCTTTGCCCTCTACTTAGATCATTTTCTCTTTTGTCTTAAAAAACTAACAAACTCTTTGCCATCTCCTCTGTTTTTCTGCATTCTGAAAGAGCTTCTCGAGTTCATTCTACACGTTACCAATTTGATTTCCCAATGTCTCATTTACTGCCCTCAGTGCAGACTTCATTTCTCATATTGTAATTTCAGCCTCCTTATCTCACCCAGCTCCCTTTTCATCTGGGTTTATTGTCTTTGCATTTCATCATGTTGTCTTTTCATCTCATCGTGTTCTTTCAGTTCAGCATTTTGACTTTCTGTTCCTGTTTCAGAGAGGCCATATATTCTTAGATCCTATTGAAGATATGAAAACATTTCATAATATTTTCTTTTTTTACTTGGCTCAATCATTTTCAAAGGTGTGTCCGTCTTCTTGATGTCCAGGATATTGTTCCCTTTCTCTTGGGTTTTGGGACTTTTTCGTAGGCCCCTTGTTTAGTTTATTGTTTACTAATCCTGAAATTAGACAGATTCCCTCTGGATTCCGTTTTTGCCAACAGATTTTGTGGCTCTGTTGTACAGAAACGCAATCATCTCACCCCACAGCTTGATTTGCTGACACTCTGGGGATTCAGGAAATTTATAGCCCCAGCATGCACTGCTGTTGGATATTTATATAGTCTCTTTCCTTGTTTATATAGCTTTCATGTGTAGGCAACATCCAAGAGAATGCAAACCACTATGCTAGACCCTCTTAACTTCCTGCTCATTGTTTTTGAGAGTATCAGTCGATAGATGTCATAGAAAATTTGGGTGGGTTGGGGTATGTGCAAGGGTCTCTGAGTGGCACAAATAGTTTGTACTCAACTACTAACCTAAAGGTTAGAGATTTGAATCCACCCAGTGGTGCTGTGAAAGAAAGGCCTGGTGGTCTGCTTCTGCAAAGATTACAGCCAAGAAAGCCCTATGGGGCAGTTCTACTCTGTAACACATGAGGTTGCCATGAGTCAAAATTTACTTGATGGCAATAGGTTGGGGTGTATAGGTAGAGACTGAGGTTGGGGCAGGTGATTGGTATTTTTTTCTGGAAATATAGGAAGAAGCACTTGCACAACAGAGGGACACTCATCCGGTTCTCTGTTTGGCACTGACCCTGGGCCTTTGAGGAAGCGCAGATATTAGGGAGTGACCAGGTGCCACCTTAGTTTCTCTTGGTGGGTGGGCTTCTCTGTTTCAGAAGTGCAACTACAACTTGGCCACTCATCCTTCTATGCATCCATCTCCAAATTCTTTCTACATTTTGGCAATTGGTGGTCTTTCAGTTCTCTTTTTTTGTGTTATTTTTGAGCTTCATCATTTAGAATGTGTAGTCACATGTATGTTTAGTGAGAAACTGGGAGAAGTTGAGTCAGGCTGCTGGCTAGGTACCCTTTTAAACTGGAAGTTATTCACACTCCTAATTTTTGCTCAACATTATGCTTCCAGACACTGAATCTTGTCTTAATGAGTACTGAAGTTACCACCAGCATCAGAATCTTTCTTGAGCCCTCTTTCTTCACTTATCAATTGTCAGATCCTATACATTTTCCCTTTGCCATGTTTCTTGCCTGCGTCGTCCTCTTTCTGATCCCTCCCCTTCCCCTGTGGTTCAGGCCTTCATTATTTGTTAGTGTTCTGTGATTGCTACCTGCCTGGGCTTCCTGCCACCAGCCTCTCCTCTTTTCTATTCTTCATGTTACTATTAAGTACATTTCCCTTAAGGACTGCTTTGGGAGTATTTTCTGGCTCCCAAAAACTCCACAATGGCTCTTCTTTGTGATTCTGATAAATTCCAGACTTAGACTGACATTCTAGGTCCTCCATGGCCAGTGTCCAAACCTACCTTACCCATCTTAACCTCTTTACCCTTGTACCCTTTGCTTTTACTAAACTGGATTATTCTCTGTTTCCAATCATGTGCTATATTAACCTGCCTCCACACCTTGATTTATGTCATTCCTTCTGCTTGCATCTCCCTCTTTTTCATTTCTGTGTTGCAATCTCACCTGTCCTTTAGAACCCCATTAAAATGCAATCTTCTCAATGATGTCTGAATGCAGCCTCTTCTTTATCTGGGCACTGATAGATGGGTCATCTAATTAATAAATGGTGCTCTGTGTTGGGGTTTGTGCGTGTGTGTGTGTATATGACTTGCTATCTTCGTTTCTAGCTTGTAAACCTCTTGAAGTCCCTCTATCATATTCTGCATTGGTTATTTTATCTTGCTGAGTCTTAGTTTCCTGAATAATAAAATAAATATAATATTAGTGCTTAACTCCTAAATTTGTGGTATTGTTAAATGGGATAATCCATCTAGGGTACTGAGCAGAGAGCTTGACATACATTAGGTACTCAATAAATATTGGTAGAATCAATGAAATGAATGATTCTTCTGATTTTCTATCTGAGCTTATAATTTTACAAAAGTAAGACATTTTCTCACCCTAATATTTGTTAAACTCCTCAGGCTTCAGTGCCAGCTGCATTCTGTTTTTTTTTTTTTTTTTGGTACACTGCCAGAAAGTTTGGGGACAAAGAGGGAATGATCAAATGTAATGGCCATTAGTGAAAACCACAGGCACCGAACAGCTGGATAATGTGAAGCAACAAGTTCAGCTGAATCCCCAGAAATGCATCAATCATAGCATGATGGCAACTTTTGGGGAAAGCTAAGAGATGCTTGAATAGGAGCCAGAGTGTGGAAGAAAAAGATTCTTGGAGTCAGGTTTTCAAAACCAAAGTCTCCATCATGCCCAACACACTGTGGAAAGATGGCAAATGTGTGTGTAAAAAGACCTCTTCATTTGCCTTGGAATCCTTAGGAAATTGGAGAGTTTAGTTTGGTTTTATTTTTTTGCACATTGTAATAATAGAAATTACCTCAGGGATGGGGTCTGCCATTGCTTCATGAATGCAATTCTCTTCTCCCTCTGGGTATTGTACTACAAGACTCCTAGAGTGAATATTGCAAAAGCCACTAATAATGTTCCTTCTCAGGTAACATTTTATGGTATAAAGTATCTTGGCTTAATATCGTCTAAATATATTGAAGTGTAATGTGGTCAACAGGATAGCTTTATGACATACAATACTAGCGTATTTACTTCTGTCTTGGTTTCTGTGGTGTCAGAGGTCCAAAATGAGTCAAGATGACAAATCCTTACCTAACGCAACATAGAAGCCACCATGGCACTGTCCAGGATTTATAGCCTCTTGCTTTTGTCAGGAGAGAGAGCTTGGGGTATTGAAAAGGACGCAAGATGGTGGGTGAGTCAGGGTTCAGTCCTAATACCACTGAAAGCTGGAGTGAACAGGACTTGAGTCTAGCATTTAGCCACTGCAGTCTTATCTCTTAATTGCAGAGGAGTTGGACTACAGAGTCCTTAACGATCTTTTCAAGGATGGACTTTTCGGTCCTAAGATTTTTAGGTTTCTGAAATCAGCAGACTTTGCTTTTCATCTTGACTAAGTCCTTTTGAAGCTGAGAGATCTTAGATCAGTTGCTTAGCCACTCTGGGCTTCATTTTCTTTGTCAGCAAGATGAGGATATTGTATCAGTTTGAGTGTGTACCTGGTGTTAATTAAGCTGATCGACAGACATTTTAGGGACTCAAACTCTTTCTGTCAACTTCACCATCTTTAATCTGCATCTTCATATATGTTGCCTCGTCTTGCAAGATGACTCTGCTATCTCCAGGCATTAAGTCTCTATTCACAGCAGGATGTAGGGGGTAGAAATGGGAGGGGATAGCAAAATTTTAAAAAGGTATATGCATGGGGGAGGGTTCATGTTCCAGGGTTGCTTCCTTCTTTCCTCATAAAAGAAAAAAAAAAATTCCAAAAGCCCAGATGACTTTCTCTTATATTTTATTGGCAAGAACAGGGCCACAAGATGCTCAGTCTGTGAGGGAAACTGGCAACGTCTTTTTCAGCTTCTGAATTAGTGGTTAAGGGAGAGCTTTGGGATCAGCCAACAGTGTTTGCCACACTGTCCCAGAGGGCTGTCACGAGGGAAAAGAAAGTGGTCAATGCTCTTCAAGTGCTTAGGATAGAGCCTGACCCAGAGCAAGTACTTAATGACTGGTGGTTGTTTTTCTCTAAAGAGCCTATTTTTCTTCCCCTTGCATCTAATTAGACTTCACCATAGTAATTTTTTCCCTGATGCATTTGTCAGTTTGTCACACTGTTGGGGCTTCTGTGTTGCTGTGATGCTGGAAACTATGCCACTGGTATTCAAATACCAGCAGTGTTGCCCATGGTGGACAGGTTTCAGCTGAGCTTCCAAACTAAGACAGGCTAGGAAGAAGGACCTGGCAGTCTACTTCTGAAAGGAATTAACCACTGAAAGCCTTATGAATAGCAGCGGAACATTGTTTGATATAGTGATGGAGGATGAGTCCCTCAGGTTAGAAGGTACACAAAACACGACTACGGAAGAGCTGCCTCCTCAAAGTAGAGTCGAGCTTAATGACGTGGATGGAATCAAGCTTTCGGGACCTTCATTTGCTGATGTGGCATGACTCAAAATGAGAAGAAACAGCTGCAAACATCCATTCATAATCGGAACATGGAATGCACGAAGTATGAATCTAGGAATATTGGAAATTGTAAAAAATGAAATGGAATGCATAAACATTGATATTTTAGGCATTAGTGAGCTGAAATGGATTGGTATTTTTCATTGTGAATCAGACAGTCACCTGGTCTACTATGCCTGGAATGACACCTTGAAGAAGAAAGGCGTTGCATTCATCATTAAAAAGAACATTTCAAGATCTATCCTGAAGTACAATGCTGTCAGTGATAGGATAATATCCATATGCCTACAAGGAAGACCAGTTAATACAACTATAATTCAAACCAACCACTAAGGCCAAAGATGAAGAAACTGAAGATTTTTACCAACATCTGCAGCCTGAAATTGATTGAACATGCAATCAGGATGCACTAATAATTACTGGTGATTGAAAAGTGAAAGTTGAAAACTAAGAAGAAGGTTTGGTAGTTAGAAATTGTTGCCTTAGTGATAGGATGCTGGAGACTGCATAATTGAATTTTTTAAGACCAATGATTCTTCATTGCAAATACTTTTTTTCACCAACATAAATGGTGACTATACATACGGACCTCGCCAGATGGAATACACAGGAATAAAATCCACTAAGTTTGTGGAAAAAGACAGTGGAAAATCTCAATATCATCAGTCAGAGCAAGGCTAGGGGCTGACTGCCAATCAGACCATCAATTATTCATATGCAAGTTCAAGCTGAAACTGAAGAAAATTAGAACAAGGCAATGAGAGCCAAAGTACTACCTTGTGTATATCCCATCTGAATTTAGAGACCAATCTGATGTTTGAACACTAATGACCAAAAACCAAATGAGTTATGTAATGGCTTCAAGGACATCATACATGAAGAAAACAAGAGGTCATCAAAAAGACAGAAGAGAAAGAAAAGACCTAAATGGATGTCAGAAGAGACTCTGAAACTTGCTCTTGAATGTCGAGTAGCTAAAGCAAAAGGAAAAAATGATGAAGTAAAAGAGTTGGACAAAAGATTTCAAATGGCAGCTGGAGAAGACAAAGTAAAGTATTATGATGACGCGTGCAAAATATGGAGATAGAAAACCAAAAGGGAAGAACACACTTGGCATTTCTCGAGTTGAAAGAACTGAAGAAAAAATTCAAGTCTCAAGTTGCAATACTGCAGGATTCTTCGGGGGAAAATATTAAATGACGCAGGAAGCAGCAAAAGAAGGTGGAAGGAATACACAGAGTCACTATACCAAAAAGAATTGGTCAATGTTCAACCATTTCAGGGGATAACATATGATCAGGAAGTGATGGTACTGGAGAAAGAAGTCCAAGTTGCACTGAAGGGATTGACAATAAACAAGCCTCTAGGAATTGATGGAATACCAGCTGAGGTGTTTCAACAAATGGATGCACCGCTGGAAGCGCTCAATAGTCTATGCCAAGAAATTGGAAGACAGCTACTTGGCCAACCTACTGGAAGAGATCCATATTTATGCCTATTCCCAAGGAAGGTGATCCAACTGAATGCAGAAATTATTGAACGATATCATTAATATCACATGCAAGCAAAATTTTGCTCAAGATCATTCAAAAGTGGCTGCAGCAGTATATAGACAGGGAATTGACAGAAATTCAACCAGATTTAGAAGAGGACATGGAACAAGGAATATCATTGCTGATGTCAGATCCTGGCTGAAAGCAGAAAATACCAGAAAGACGTTTACCTGTGTTTTATTGACTATGCTAAGGCATTCGACTGTGTAGATTGTAACAAATTATGGATAACATTGCAGAGAATGGGAATTCTGAAACACTTAATTGTGCTCATGAGAAATCTGTATATGGATCAAGAGACAGTCATTTGAACAGAATAAGGGAATACTGCACGGTTTAAAGTCAGGAAAGGTGTGTGTCAGGGTTGTATCCTTTCACCATACCTATTCAATCTGTATGCTGAGCAAATAATCTGAGAAGCTGTACTATATGAAGAAGAAAGGGGCATCAGGATTGGAGGAAGACTCATTAACAACCTGCATTATGCAGATGACACAACCTTGCTTGCAGAAAGTGAAGAAGACTTGAAGCAGTTACTGATGAAGATCAAAGACCACAGCCTTCAGTATGGATTACACCTCAACATAAAGAAAACAAAAATCCTCACAACTGGATCAATAAGCAACATCATGATAAAAGGAGAAAAGATTATTGTTGTCAAGGATTTCATTTTACTTGGATCCACAATCAACACCCATGGAAAGCAGTAGTCAAGAAATCAAAAGACACTTCGCGTTGGGCAAATCTGCTGCAAGAGATCTCTTTAAAGCATTAAAAAGCAAAGATATCACCTTGAGGACTAAGGTGCGCCTGACCCAAGCCACTGTGTTTTCAGTCGCCTTATATGCATGGGAAAGCTAGACAATAGATAAGGAAGACTGAAGAAGAATTAACGCCTTTGAATTTTGGTGTTGGCGAAGAATATTGAATATACCATGGACTGCCAAAAGAAGGAACAAATCTGTCTGCGAAGAAGTACAACCAGAGTGCTCCTTGGAAGCAAAGATGGCGAGACTGTGTCTCACATACTTTGGACATGTTGTCAGGAGGGACCAGACCCTGGAGAAGGACATGTTGCTTGGTAAAGTAGAGGGTCAGTGAAAAAGAGAAAGACCTTCAACAAGATGGATTGACACAGTGGCTGTAACAATGGGCTCAACCATAGGAACAATCGTGAGGATGGTGCAGGACAGGGTAGTGTTTCGTTCTGTCGTGCATAAGATCGCTATGAGTTGGAACTGACTCGACGGCATGTAACAACAGCAAGCAACAACAGTAATCTTCAACAGTTTGTAATACGTAAATCTAGAATCACTGATATTTTGTTTCAAAAAGCTATTTGACCTCTTTCCTTTATAGCAATACATTGTTGTTGTTAGTTGCCATTGAGTCAGCTGTGACTCATGGCTCCCCCATGTACAACAGAACAAAATGCTGCCCATCCTGTGCCATCTTCATGATCACTGGTATGTTTGGGTCCATTGTTGTGGCCATCGTATCAGTCTATCTCACTGAAAGCTTCTGTTGTTTTTGCTGGCCCTCTGTTTTACCAAACATGATGTCCTTCTCCAGTGATCAATCCCTTCTGATGATGTATCCAAAATAAGTGAGTTGAAATCTTGGACAATATTGTGTGATCCATAGAGTTTTCACTGGCTAATTTTTGGAAATAGATTGCCAGGCCTTTCTTCCTAATCTGCTCACCATGGGTGAGTCTGTTGGTATTTGAAATACTGGTGGTATTTCCAGCATCACAGCAATATGCAAACCACCATAGTTCGACAAACTGACAGACAAGTAGTGGGTAGCAATCCATTGCTGTTATTGTGTGCTATCGAGTTGATTCCAACTCTTAGTGACCCTATAGGCTAGAATAGAACTGCCTCATATGGTTTCCTAGGAGGCAGATCACCATGTCTTTTCTTCTATGGGGCCACTGGGTGGGTTCAGACCACTGACCTTTTGGTTAGCAGCCAAGTGCTAAATCTTTGTGCCACCAGGACCCCAGCAGTACATTGCTCTTCTCTTTATGCTTTGCTCCTGCTAGCTTTAATTTATTGTCCAAGAGCATTCACATCTTAAATTTATGAAAGGAAAGCTGAGTACCAGGGAAGGGAGGCCGAGATTGTCCTGGACAAGATGTTTTGCTTGCCTGCAGCCCGCTTCTGAACACGGCCACAGAGAATCCCTTATGCATAGGAAGCTGTGCTTTGTGCAGTGCGCCCCTTCTTCTCTGGCTCTAGCAGTTGAGACCAGAGGATGGTGCCTGCCTTGGAGGCAGCGGGATTTCTGCACTATAAGAAAGCTCCATGCAGGCAATGAACAGAGTAATCAGCCCCTTGGTCTTTGTGTGTTTGAATGCAAGATTCTAGAATTGTACAGAGGCCAAGAGATGCATAGAGAGGAGGAAGTAAGCAGGAACAGAAGCTGAGAGTAGGCAAAAGCCATGAAATAGCTGGACAAGATCATTGCTGAAGCTGTAGAAATAGAACAGAGAGTAGTTGAGTTACCATAATGGGAGCCAGCCCCTGGTGTTGAGGGATAAGTAGACCAGATCCCTGGAGCTGCTGCTTTGCCCAGAGTGTTGCTAGTATTATCCTGTATCCTGAGGCATGTCCCAACTCTCCATGAGCCCCAGCTGGGCTCCACCATTCCTCACTCTTTCACTCCCCCTTTGTCCTTGTATCAGCCTGCCATTCTAGGGTAACTTGTGAAGGTCCCTGATGCTGGTAACTGCAAAGCCTGGCTCACAAAGGAATTCAAACAATTCTGTAGGTATCGGCCTAACCATGTGTTGTTCTGTTCATAACCAGAGTAAGAAAGAGGGGGAGTGCTATCCAGGCCTGTGCCATGGCCTCCCACTAACCAGGTGCCCTTTTGGGAATGCCCAATCTCACGATGGGCTTAAGAATTCCAATAGGAGGGTCTATGTGGGATTTGATTTTGTGCAAAGCATAGCCCCTCAGCAGTCTCCTGGCTTCTCGTTTGCTGGCCTGGGAGCCTCTTCAGGATGGAATTCAGGAGTCTGATTTGCCAACAGACACATTGGTCCATTTACATAATCCTCCCTATGCTGTTGCTTGTGTAATTCAATTATTTGATTGACTTTATATTGTATGATCCTAAAGAGGTGAAGAAACAACAGGTTTTTGGCTGTACCCTCTGGCCTGTTCTGTCTTGTTGGCTTTAAGGATTTCACGAAGCTTTGTATTGCTGCCAACTATCTCCCCGGGTGTTTTTCACAAGCAGCATCCTGCTTCCCACGTGTGTATCTCCAAGGAGGCATAGGAAGTGGGACGATCGTCCTAATCCTTCAGTTGCCGGCACGTGGGTGGGGTGTGCAGGTGGAGGGGGTTTGGGTGAAATATCCCTTCAATGGCTCCACATGCCTCAGAACTTCCTGAACTTTAGTGCGCAGGCTCTGTTATCTTCTCCTGTTTCCCCAGGGAGAGATGGTTGTGTCTGTTTGGTTGCAATGCTTACGTATGTCTGGCAGCTCTGATAAGAATTAACACAGCTTTACAGACCCCTTTCTCTGAAATCTTGGCCTGGCAGATTTCCTAGTACAGAATTGTTAAGCCACATTTCAACTTTCTTTCTAGGCCCGTTTCTTCTCCATTTATTAACTTGAAGGTTCTGCCATTTCTTATAGAACCCCTATCCCTCCGTTGTTTATTGTCGACACTTTTTGTTGTTCTTCCTTTTCTTTCAGCTTTAACCAAACTCATATAAGAGCTCTCTGACTTGTGAACACTCAGGTTATGAAAAGTTTCCCTCTCGGGACTGGGTGGCTTCGCCATGTTGGGAATGGAATGAAGGCCTTCCACTGAGACCCAGGAGGGGAAATCCTACCACACTCTGTTGTCCTGGTTCCTCCCCACTGGTGAGTAAGAGTTAATAGTGCTTGGGACGGTGGCCTATAGGCTGTGGAGGCTGGTTCCTGCCTGCCCAAACCAAACCCATTGCTGCTGAGCTGGTTCCGATTCATAGCGACCCTATAGGACAGAGTAGAACTGCATCATAGGGTTTCCAAGGCTGTAATCTTTACAGAAGCAGATTGTCACATCTTTCTCCCATGGAGCGGCTTGTGGGTTTGAACCATCAACCTTTTGGTTAGCAGCCAAGTGCTTTAACCACCGTACCACCTGGGCTCTTTCCTGCCTGCCTGCCACCTAGAGTTAAACCTAAATGTGTTGTCGCTTTGAAACAATGTTATTCATGATGGACAGAAAGCTGGCTTTAGCCTCCTTCCTCCAGAAGAAACAACTACAGTATCAGTGACATTAACTAGTTTCAGTCAAGTTGATTTTGACTCATGGTGACCCCATGTGTGTCAGAGTAGAACTGTACTCCGTAGGGTTTTCAGTGGTTGTTGTTTTGGAAGTAGGTCACCAGGCCTTTCTTTTGAAGCATCTCTGGATGGACTTGAACCTCCAACCTTTCAGTTATAGGTGAGCGCATTGACTGTTCACGCCACCCAGGGACTCCATAAGTTATATTAGTGAATTTTAACTCTGCCTGTGAATTAAGAGTCACTTGAGGGTGTTTTAAAAACCTTCCTGGGTCCCTCCAAAGGAGCCTGGGTAGTGCAAGTGGTTTGCAAACTGGCTGCTTACTTAAAGGCTGGCAGTTCGAATCCAGCTGCGGCTCTGTGTAAGGAAGACCTGGTGACCAGCTTCTGTAAAGACTGCAGCCAAGAAAACTCCATGGAGCTCAGCTCTACTGTGTAACACATGGGGTCGCCAGGACTCAGAAGCGACTCAACAGCAATGGGTTTGGCTTTGGTTTTGGGTCCCTCCACCAGAGATTCCGATTAGGTTGGCCTGAGCAGGGGCCCAGGCATAGGTATTTTTAAAATGTTTCCCAGGAAATTCTAATGTTCAAATAGGGTTGAGAGCCCTTAGGTTTTCATGGCAGGGTAGGACTAGGGTGAGGACTGGGGTTCCTGGGGTGCAGAATTTAAGGAGGTCCTCACTCTCAAGCTCGTGCAAGAGGGCCTTGTTTTGTGGGTTGTGTTAGGGACTTAGTTGCCATGTGATTCAATGTTTTGGGGAGAGATGAATTCTTGGTTTTAAACTAGCACACTGTAAACAAATTTCTAAGACATGGCCCATTTATCATTTGGGAATTTCTCTCTCCCTTTCTTCCTGCTTTTCTTCAAGTTGCTTTTCTTTTTAACTCCGCTCATCCCAGAATGTTTTCTTGTCTTGTCTGTCGCTTCATTTCTAGCACTTTCATCTTTTTCCTCCTCTCCCCTCTTCTTCTTTTTCTTCTTCTCCCTTTACTCCCTCTTTCCTCCGAGGCCAGGGTGTGTCACTTTTTCTTGTGAACTTTGGCCATTTCTGTTTGCTACATTCCCATCCCATTATTCTAGGCCTTTTCACTTGTTTTGGATCCCTTTCTGTTTTTCTCCTTCCTCCCCCCACTCCTTCCTCCCCAGCACACCCACTATCACCCAGCAGTCAGCCAAGGGGCTCTGGTTTAAAAAATACTCCCAGGATTCTCTTCGTTAACTGAGCGTTGGCTGCATCTGGCCCCTCCAGCTGCTTTTCATGAAGCACTGCTTGGGTCCTCGTCTTTGACACCAGAGTGTGGGGTGGGGGTGGTTAGGGAGGAGGAAATAAAGATTGGTAAGGATAGAAAGATTAAACTGTCATTCACTCTTCCCCCCCCTCCCGCTGAAGCTACTCTTAGGAGTGAAGATCAATGTCTGTGAAAGTTTTTAAAACTTTGATTCACGGCAGTGGCAGGAAGCACTTTTCCATCTTACCATCCCATCCCTGGCAGAAGAGCTGCCCCATCTAATCTTTGACTCTTCCTGCCCTCTGGGTTTTTGTGAAAAATAAACAATTCTATCATCTATTCCCTTACCCCCTCAGCAAAATTGGCAGTTAGGAATAAGCTGCTTTGCATCATACCACCCAAACGGGCCAGGTCCTCAGAGCTGGGCCAGCATCCTCTTTCTTGTGTGGGAGAGATTAGAGTAAGGAGAAAAACCCAGAGACCAGAAACAGTCGTTGGAACCACTGAAAGGTTCCCTTCCTGCCAGGTTTTGTCCAGACAAGCGGAAAATGTACTTGGGGATTTGTCCCAGGAGTACCCCACGAGAGTTTTGTGGGGGAGAAACGAGGGGCTTGTCCACAGCACTGCTCCCTGAACCATAGACGGTTGCTGTCACTCTGGAAGCTTGGCCTGCCCTCATCTGCTCTGTTCCCACCTGCATTCCAGGAGTGCAGGATGCAGGTGGACATGAGGTGGAGAGGCCAACTGCCCTGGTTGATAGGAGGCCCAGCTGCTGGCATCATGGCTCACACAAGTAACACAACTGGGTGTGTTCATGTATGGGACTCCTTGTTGCTAGACTTACCACTTAAACAAAAAACCAAACCCATTACCCTTGAGTCGATTCCAACTCATGGCGATCACATGTGTTACAGTGTAGAACTGCTCCATAGGGCTTTCTTGGCTGTAATACAGGTCACCAGGAGTTTCTTCTATGGTGCTGCTACATGGGTTTGACTTGCCAACTATCCACTTCTAGGTTAGTAGTTGAGCACAAACTGTGCCATGCAGGGACCTACTCCTTAGGTCATCCCATTTTAAGGTGGCATTAGCAGAGTGTCTGCAAAGAACCTGAACCTGCCCACAGCTTGCCTATGGGATGAGGACAGGAAAAGGGAAAGCAAGGCAGCATTAACTGTACCAGTCTCACTCTGTGGTGGTGCAAAAGAGAAAAATGAATTAGTGACCTTCTTGAGCAGGGTGGGAGTCTCTGGGTGGTGCAAATGCTTAAAGCAGTCAGCTGCTAACTGAAAATCTGGGGGTTTGAGTCCACCAAGAGGTGCCTCAGATGAAAGCTCTAATGATCTCTTTCTAAAAAAAAAATCGGCCAATGAAAACCCTATGGAGCATAGTTCTACCCTGACACACAAGTTTTGGAGTGACATACTGGTTTACTGGTTTTGAGCAGGGTGACCAAGAAAGGAATGGGCATATTTTGGCTGAAAGATACCCAGGCTCTGAAGGTAGGAGAAAAGAACACAAATAAAATGCAAATGCAATGTTAGGCAATCATAATAATGATTACATGTTGCATGTTACAGTCTTTTAAGCATTTTCATATATACCTTCTCATTTGAGCCTCAGGATAACCTTGTGAAAGAGGCACAGCAAACACTGATGTCCTCAGATCATAGGAATTCAGAGCGCTAAGTGACTTGCCAAAAGTTACACTGCTAGCACATTGCAGAGCTGAGTCCTGTCTTGGTTCATGCCCTGGCCTGTTCTGCTTAAATACCATGGTATTGAGCAGTCTAGAGATTGACCCAGAAGCTTTGGTGAGATCCACATTGGGTGTCATAAATGGAGTGACATAATGGGTAAAATAAATGGCTCCATGCCAACTTGCAAGGGTTAAGAGAGCCAAGACCCAACAAAAAGACAAATAATCCAATTAAAAAATGGGCAAAGGATATGAACAGATGCTTCACCAAAGAAGATATTCAGGCAGCTAATAGACGCATAAGGAAATGCTCCCGATCATTAGCCATTAGAGATATGCAAATCAAAACCACATTGAGATACCATCTCTCCCTGACGTTACTGGCATGAATCACAAAACAAAACAAAAAAACAGAAAATAACAAATGTTGGAGAGGTTGCAGGGAGATTTGAACTCTTACACACTGCTGGTGGGAATGTAAAATGGTACAACCACTATGGAAAACAATATGGCACTTCCTTAAAAAGCTAGAAATAGAAATACAACACAATCCAGCAATCCCACTCGTAAGAATATATCCTAGAGAAATAAGAGCCATCACATGAATAGACATATACACACCCACATTCATTGCAGCATTATTCACAACAGCAAAAAGATGGAAACAACCCAAATGCCCATTAGCAGATGAATGGATAAACAAATTGTGGTACATATACACAATGGAATAGTAGGCAATGATAAAGAGTAGTGATGAATCCTTGAAACATCTCACAACATGGATGAATCTGGAGGACATTATACTGAATGACATAAGTCAATCACAAAAGGACAAATATTGTATGAGACCACGATTATAACAATTCAAGAAAAGATTTACACACAGAAGGAAATGATCTTTGATGGTTATGAAAGAGGGGAGGGTTGGGGAAGGGAAATCACTAACTAGATAGTAGATAAGTGGTAACTTTGATGAAGGTAAAGACAGTACACAATATAGGGGAAGTCAGCACACCTTGACCCAGACAAAATCATGGAAGCTTCAGAGACACATCCAAACACCCTGAGGGAATGGGTTACCGGGCTGAGGGCTGAGGACCATGATTGCGGGTGTCATCTAGGTCAATTGGCATAACATAGCTCATAAAGAAAATGTTCTACATCCAACTTTGGTGAGTAGCATCTGGGGCCTTAGGAGCTTATGAACGGCCATCTAAGATACATCTACTGGTCCCACCCCATCTGGAGCAAAGGAGAACGAAGAAAACCAAAGACACAGGGAAATATTAGTCCAAAGTACTAATGGACCACAAGTACCACAGCCTCCACCAGCCTGAGCCCAGAACAACTAGATGGTGCCCGGCTACTACTACCAGCCGCTCTGGTAGAGATCACAATAGATGGTCCCAGAACAGAATGGAAGAAAAATATAGAATAAAATTCAAATCCACACACACACAAAAAAGACCAGACTTACTGATCTGACAGAAACCGGAGGAACCCCTGAGACTCTGCCTCTGGACATCCTGCCAACTCAGAACTGAAGCCCCTCCTGAAGTTCACCCTTCAGCCAAAGATTAGACAGGCCTATGAAACAAACAATAACACACATGAGGAACATGCTTCTTAGTTCAATCAAATATATGAGACCGAGTGGACAACACCTGCCCTACAACAAAGACGAGAGGGCAAGAAGGGACAGGAAATGGGAAGCTCAGGGTGGGGAAGGGGAGAGTGCTGACACATCATGGGGATTGCAGTCAATGTCAGAAAACAATTTGTGTATGAATTGTTGAGAAAAATAATTTGCTCTGTAAACTTTCTCCTAAAGCAAAATTAAAAAAAAAAAAAAAATAGAGCGAGCTGAGACCAGTCAAGACTGGAGCTCTGGAAGTAACAACCTAAAGGACTTGGCCTCCTGAGAGGGAGCAGTGACACAAAGTGCCCACTTCAGGGCCATCCAGTAAGCTCAAATTCAGCTTGGGCTGGAATAGATAGTGCAGGAGGGAGTGGCAGGGGTCTCCTCAGCGGTGTTTGTCAGGTAACGATCAGGTTGGCAGGGTGTCTGTTGGGGTCAGTGTGACAGTCACCAGGAATACAATCCAGTTGTGAAGGATCTCCATGGACTAGGGAAGGAAATCTGAATTTCCAAATGCCGATCTAGAATTTCACTGGACACGGAGTTGAGAATGGAAAACCAAAGCCTATGTTGAACAAACTAAGTCTTTCCCATGGAGCAGAATGGGGACATTATGACCAGTTGCCCTTGCAGCCATCCAGGGGCTGAGTCTGCCTTACTTACTAGAGAGCCCTCCTTTTTTGTAGATGTGACAGGTTGTAGTTTTCAAAGATGGCCGCAATAATATCTGCCATCCCACATGCTCTCTTACAATGTAAGCTTACCACTGCTCCCAGACAGAGGTGGAGTCTCTGCTCCCTCCCATTGCATCTCAGCATACTTGTGAATATGGCAGAAGCGATGCTATGTTACTTCCAAGACTAGGCCATAAAAAGGTGCTGCAGCTTCTGTCTTGCCCACTGGAATACTAGTGCTTGAGCCCTGAGCTGCCGCGTAAGCAGTCTATTGCCCTGAGGCCACCATGCTGCTGAGAAAGCCCAATCTAGTCCATGTGGGAGACCACGTGGAAAAGCCTTGAGACTGCATGCAGCCGCCAACTATGTCAGCCCCTGCCTGCTATTCGGGCTTCAGCCACTATCTGACTGCAACGGCATGAGAAAGCACAAGCTAGAACCTCTCAGCTGAGCCCTTCCCAGATTCCTGACCAACCCAAACATGATAAAAACATGATAGACAATAAAAATGATCATCGTGGTTTAAAAGCCACACTGTCTAGGGATGGTTTGTTTTGCAGCAATAATTGAAACAGTGGGGAACCAGGTCTCCTGGATTGGGTGGTGCTGAGCCCAGTGGGGCAGATGTGAGCAGCTGGGCTGCTTGGGGGTGGGTAACCTCTGGGTCAGGTCCTGGTGCTCATGCTGAGAAAGCCCCATCCAGCACAAATAACATATGTCTTGAGAGTAAGTGAAAACTCAGGGTGCAGTTGGTTGACATCAAGAAAGTCCTACATTGGTGGGGGGAGCAAAGCAGTGCAATGGCAAGTGGAATGTATTAGTTTTCAGAAATCGAGGCTTATTCAGCCTGGAGTGCAGGAACAGACTCTAGGTGAGATAATGTCCTCATGGGGTGTGGTAAGTATTAAATGAGGCAATGAGTCTGAGCAATCAGCATAGTGCCTAGACTGGCACATAGGAAATGCTAATGACATTCAAAAACAAAACAAAACAAAAAAAAGAAATCAACCCGTTACCGTAGAGTCAATTCCAAATCATAGCAACCCTATAGGACAGAGTAGAACTGCCCCATAGGGTTTCCAAGAAGCAGGTGGTAGAGTCAAACTGCCGACTTTTTGGTTAGCAACTGAGCTCTTAACCACTATGCCACCAGGCTCCTATTTTAGGCCATTATTATTCTACACCTTTTTTTCCCTCAGGTTATTGTTGTTGTCATTATTGTAGTTGTTACTACTTTGGTCTGCTAGTGTAGGCAAAGCCTTGGTTCTAACAGATCTGTTATTAAATCTTAAACAAAGTCTAAGTTGCTCATACACAAAGCCTGATCTTAAACACTAACAATTCAAAATTTACAGCTTCCCAATGACACTATTGGTTCATGCAACTCCCCAGGGAGGTAAACAAGCAGATATTCTTAATATCTCCAATATCCAGATGAAGCAACTCAATTTCCAGATGAAGGCCAGAAAATTCACTGATTCATCTAAAAATCTTATAACTAGTAAGTAGCTAAATCGGAACTTAATTGCTAGTCCTCTGATTTCAAATTACTCCTGTTTTCTCTGTGTCCTCCTGAGTGCTGAGGTATGAGGCCAAATTTCCTTAATTCCCTCCTGACCAGGACGAGGGATGTTGTCAGAGACCAGAGTGGAGTCTATAGACGGTGGCAGGTCAGGTGATCCCAGCTGTGCAGAAAGGAGCCCAGAGCGGCTGGGAACCTGGCAGGGTGTGACAGTGCTTTTGTACACCTCATTTCTTATAACAGGAAATGAAGGCATTCTAGGGGTGGGGACAATAGCTACTGTTAACCTAGAATGAGTGCTGTGATATAATAGCAATGACCTCTTGACTGTGGGGCCTCAGAGTAGCACCATGCTCTGAGTTGAAGGAAATAGTAAGGTTCATGAAAGTTAGAATACGTTTCTTTGAGTGTGAAACTGGTTCGGACATTCTCTTCCAAAGTCTTTGTGGAGTTTCTCTTAGCAGGGATTTGGTGTCTCTTCCCAGTGTACTGCTGACACATTACATACGTTATTCTTATCACACAATAGAGCCTAGTTTTAAAGCTGCCCATATGTGAACCATACTTTTACCCTTGCCCCTCCTCATATAGTGTTAAAACGTGGATGTGTGAAACACCCCTGCTTAACTGAAAATCCATGTCATATTAGTGCTTTGTGTCCGTTCTTCTGTAACTTGATGTAACTGGATGTCTCTGAATTTTGGCTAAGGCCCCAAAGCTGAGGACAATTGCAATAAGTGTCTCTGTATTCTAAAGAAAGAAGCCAAGGAGCTGCTGAAGAGTCCCTCCAGGGTTTATTAAGAGATAGCCAAACTGGCCCTTTGCCCTTCACCGCTGCCATCCCATGCCATCTATGTAAGCAGGAGCTATAGTCATTCTGAGTAGTCTTATAAGTTGAATTCTATCTGCCAAAAGCATATGTTGAAATCTTAACCTGTGAATGTGACCTCATTTGGAAATAGGGTCTTTGGAGATGTTATTAGTTAACATGAAGTCATACTGGAGTAGGGTGGACCCTAATCCAATATGACTGGTGTCCTTATAAGAAAAAGAGAAGAGACACAGACAGAGAGGGAAGACAGTCATGTGAAGACAAAGGCAGAGATTGCAGTGATGTATCTGTAAGCCAAGGAATGCCAAGGATTGCCAGGAACCACCAGAAGCTAGGAAAAAGCATGGAAGGGCCTTCCCCTAGACTCTTCGGAGAAAGCATGCCTTGCTGGCAGTTTGATCTCAGAGTTCTAGCCTCCAGAACTGTGAGACAATAAATTTCTATTGTTTTGAGCTGCCCAGTTTGTGATGCTTTGATTTGACAGCTCAAGGAAACTAACACAAGTAATGAGTTGCAGGCCTTTGAGGACAGGACTGTGGCATTTGCCCTCCCCATTCCAATGGCACCCCCTCAAGTCAGGTGAGAAGAACCAAGAAAAGCACTCTTCAGAACCGCTCTAAGGCATACCTCTGCCCTGGTCTTCACGTTTTAGGGAGACCCTTTTTGGATTGTCACATTTTATTTAACAGTACTTTTAGCTTGATTTATAACTTTTAAATACTTACAGGTATGGCATGTGGGCCTCCATTTGTACTCTTGTCCTAGGTCCTGCAACATTAGGGCTTGTCTACTACCCATGGGCACTGGGGGTGCCTGCAAGATGCGAGCTACAGGAGAGCAGAGGCACACTCAATGCCTCACAAGTTTACACGTATCCCTGAGAGCTTGGGGGCAAGTGTGAACCTAAAGACTGGAGCCTGCTTGTGACACTCTGAAGTCAGGAGGTTAGCTAGAGTAACCCACGGTAGCAGGGTAAGGAGACATGATGGCTGCAGGCAGCCTGCTTCTTTACTTTGGTGTGTCAAAGATATGAATTTCCCGTGGGCCAAATGGTTGCCTAAGTGCCTTGAAGAGACCCTGGGCAAAGGGGCAAGGGCAAAGGTGGAAGACTAGGACCAGGGACGGAGCTGGGGATGTTTACCACAGGTTTGCTAGAGAGTCCTTCAACCATATCATGGAACGGTGTCTAGAGGAAGTCTCCTGTATGGGATCATCAAAGAACTGAAGACATGAGTAGCATTTGAATGCTTGTGTCACAGAGAACATTCATAGTTGAGAGATTACTTCTAGGAGTACCTTTCAAGCAGAAAGACCTGAGCACCTCTCCTTTGCTCTGATCCAGAAAGACCCAGAAGTGGGGAGGAGGAGGAGCAAACTGTAAGAAAAAAGGAAAGAATGTTCTCACACCCTTGGCTGCTCCTGACCTAAGCTGAGTTAGGCCTCAGCTATGGGAAGAAGGAAGCTTTGAAATGGAGTGAGATGGAAATTTTGACATGGACACTTTTTTTGATACCTGAAAGCCTCTTAATTACCAAATGAGACTTGTTCTTATAAGTAGAAGTTACCCAGAAAACTATAGGGTAAAGACAAGATGTATTGGGGGTCGGCGGCGGTTGGGGAGGATCCAGTAGAGACTGTGATGAGAGAAGGATAAACCGATTTTCTTGTGTAGCCTGACAGGTTCAATAACCTGGTTACAGTCAAAGATTCCATGCTGAAATAGCCTAAAACCAAACTAGTTACCCTTCCCTTGCCCTTAAATCAGACTTGAGCATCCTTTTGCAAGGAAAATGGATGTTGATGTCATAACTGGTATATGATGCTGAACAGGTTTCAGTGGTGCTTCCAGAATAAAATGGACTAGGAAGAAAGGCCTGGCAATCTACTTTCAAAATTCAGCCAATGAAAATGCTAGGGATCAAAATGGTCCAATCTGCAACTGATCATGGAGGTGGCACAGGAATGGCCAGCATTTCATTCCATTGTGCATAGGGTTGCTAAGAATTGGGAGGCAAATTGGACAGCAACTAACAACAAGAACTTGGGTATGAGTCACTTGTCCTCTCTTTGTCCCATCTGTAAGAAGAGAATGATGAAACATACTCACGGAGTTAGGAAGATTATATTCAGTGAGAAGTGCATGTGAGTAGACGGTGAACAAATATTTGCTTTCCTCTCCTCTCTCTACCGGGCAGTGAACGTAATAATATGATTCAAGATGAGAAATGTGAAAACTCCCAGTTTTGCACATGAGTGTTGCCCATTATGCTGTCTCCCAGCCTTTCCTGCCTGGCTCCCTGGTCACTCCTGCACTGTTCTCAGCTTTATCCGAATGGTTGGTCCTGCCTTTTCTGCCAGATCGTCAGTGAAAACCTAGGCTCATACTAAAAAGGACAAAGGTTGCTGGCTCAGCCTCTTCCTTCAGCTCTTACATCTGGAGATGATGATCTCATAATGTTTGGGCAATTAATATGCCATTTCCTAATCAATGTATATTGATGCGTTATTCATTCCAGCAAGATGATTATTGTGCAGGCAAAGATCACCTCTGGCACCGACTCTTCTTCTGTTTTGTACATATTCTCAGTCCAAGCTTGAGAACAATGAGTTCATTGATTCCACCCAAGTTATTGGGAAGAATGGACTTTGCCAGACCATGGCTTGGTAAATGCCAACCTGAAAATTTATGAATCCCCATTTAGGAGTAGGCTGTGCCTTTGGGGCTGACAGTGGTCAGGAAGGGAATGTGTCTCTATTTTCCTCTTGGCATTAAAAGATGCACCTTCTCTGAGCAGAAGGATGGAATCTCGCTAAGGAAGGGCACAAATTAATTAAGTCAGCAACCAATGTGGCCACACCAAATTGCATGACTTAAGTTCCCTTTGCGTACTCTCTTCCTCACCACTCCACCCACCACTTCCCCCTTCTACCTCCCTGTTTTCAGAAGAAGATGGATGCCTCACTTAGGAAAGACACTGAAATGAAGAAAAAATGTAGGGCTCAAGGGAGCTCAGCCCCACAGGGTTGTCACAGGGAGGTGATGATATCAGAGTGGCCCGGGGGACCCAAGAGGAAGACTGAGATGTGAGGACAACTCCAGTGATGCTGTGGCCTTTCCACACCGTTATCTTCCTTGCCCTGTGATGTGAGGGTTACCAAGTGTTTTGGATTGAATTGTGTCCCCCCAAAATATGTTTTGAAATCCTGACCCCTATACCTGTAATGGAGTCCTGGTGGCATAGAGGTTAAGAGCTCAGGCTGCTAAGCAAAAGGTTGACAGTTCAAATCTACCAAACGCTCCTTGGAAAACTCTATGGGGCAGTTCTACTCTATCCTATAGGGTCGATAAGAGTTGGAATTGACTCCGCGGCAACAGGCATACCTGTAAATATGACGTTATTTAGAAATAGGGTTTTCTTTGTTAAGTAGGCCATACCTGAGTAGGGTGGGTTTTAAACCTAATCACTTTTGAGTTATAATAGAGCAGAATGGACACAGAGGCACACATGGGCAGAGTTAGATGCTGTGTAAGGATTGACTATAAGCTAAGGAATGCCAAGTAGCCAAGGAACACCAAACAGCCAAGGAACACCAAACAGCCAAGGAACACCAGGGATACCAAGAAGGAAGGGATCGATATGCCCAAGACCCTGAGTTGGGTTTTTAGCCTCTAGAATGGTGAGAAAATAAATTTCCGTTCTATGAAACCACCCACTCTTGGTATTCATGTTACAACAACACTAGGAAACTAAGACACCATGAATCTCTTAGTGGTATTGCAAGGCCCCTTATGAAGATACCTTAGTATTTTTTGGTCACTGCCAGAGATGAAACCTTAGGTTTTGGGATGTTTCTGACCATCTATTTCTGTTTAGCAATCCCACCTAGGAGATATCATCGAGCAAGTGCTCTTTTTGATGGTTAGAAGCAACAGGCCATGTTATCCTCAGCTCTATTAGCTTCGAAGAGTTGGAGGAAATCAGCTCCCCAGGGTGTTTAAACTGCCCCAATTCGGAAAGGATGTATGTTGGCTGCAGCTCAGTAGGAATCCTCTGGGAGCCAAAAGGCCTGAATGATAGTATTGTTGCCTTTGAATACCTTTGAGGAGCTGTCTGAAAGAAAAGAACAGATAAAGCTGAAATGTTAAATGTTTCCAACAAAAGCTATTACGGAGAATATCCTGACTCAGCACTTGTTGACAATTTTCAAGGCTTTTCACAGACAACATAAGGTTACTCTTTTTTTTTTTTTTAATGTGTGTGTGCGGTTTCTTGTTTAGTTTTTTTTTTTTTTTTTAAAACCTTATTGGTTTTCATTGATGAGATGGTTGTGAAATGCAGGGGTCGAGGCATTGCCAGGGAAAGCCGGATACCAGTCGGTGACCACTTGGTCTTGGTGCCAGAGAAAGCCTGAGGCTGTCTTCATTGTCATGGCCTCTGAAGTCTGACCCACCTTCATTGCAATACACAAGAACTGTTCTCCAGGCAGCTTCGGGTCTCAGGGAAACTTCCTACTGTGATGGAGCTCAGGCTTCGTAACCTGACTTGGCCTTTGTATTAAGTTTGACCCAAAGGGGGTCTCTGTGGGTGTCTTGAATGGTCTGATGTGAGGTGTAGCCTGAGGGAATGAGACTCACACAGGAAGACTGGAAAATAAATAGAATTTAGGACTCGCAGGTCCTGGAGAAGGAACTACAGTACGCCTGGACACATGGCCACGTGGGGGGTCCTACCCAGGTTCAAGACAACCACAAACTAGAACTGCAGGAGTGGGCTTAGGTATGGCAAGCAGGGTGGGGTCTCAGGGTTAGTGTGCACTGAAGTCTTATTGGCCAGTTGAAAAGTTTCCAGTGCATTAGTGCAGGAAAAAGGAGGAATTTTATCACAGGGAATCACATGGGACTTGGCCCAGAGGGGCAAGGAGGGACCAGGTTACAAGGTAGTTCCAGGTTTTTATCACAGGAAACATGGCTGGGAGGGCTAGTTAGAGACTATAACTGTTGATCAACTGTGTGACTAGGTAGGAAGAGCCATGTCAGAAATGGGGTAAAAGGGCAACTTACGAGGAATGAATGGATGCTGAGGAAACAAACTAAGTAGGCCACAAATTAGCCTTATGATATCTTGACTTAGAAACCCATTTTCTCTATCTCCCTGTTCATGGTTTCTCCTTTCTGTAACTTCTCTCCTTAACCTTCCAGTATGAATATTGGATCAGACCAAGCTCAGAAACCAGGCAGTGCTCAACTAAAAGCCTGGCCATTTAGTAGTTCTGTATCCCTAACTTCTTTGTACCCCTATTTCCTCATCTATAAAATAGGAATAATAATAATACCAACCTCAGAGATTAAAAGGAGCCCTGGTGGCAAAATGTTTAAGTGTTTGGCTGCTAACTGAAAGGCTGTCAGTTTGAACCCCGGCAGTGTATCCTTGGGAGAAAAGTCCTGATGATTTGCTCCCATAAAGATTGTTGTTGTTGTTAGGTGTCCTTGAGTTGGTCTGGACTCATAGCATCCCTGGGTACTACAGAATGAAACACTGCCCGGTCCTGCACCATGCTTACAATCATTGTTATGCTTGAGCCCATTGTTGTAGCCACTATGTCAATCCATCCCATTGAGGGTCTTGCTCTTTATCACTGACCCTCTACCTTACCAAGCATGATGTCCATCTCCAGGGACTGATACCTCCTGATAACATGTCCAAAGTATGTGAGATGTAGTCTAGCCATTGTTGTTTCTAAGGAGCATTCTGATCGTACTTTTTCCAAGACAGATTTTTTTGTTCTTTTGGCAGCTCATGGTATATTCAATATTCATCACCAACACCACAATTCAAAGGCATCAATTCTTCAGTCTTCCTTATTCATTATCCAGCTTTCGCATGCATATGAGGCAATAGAAAATACCATGGTTCTGGTCAGGTGCACCTTAGTCTTCAAGGTGACATCTTTGCTTTTCAACACTTTAAAGACGTCTTTTGCAGCAGATTTATCCAATGTGTCTTTCGATTTCTTGACTGCTGCTTCCATGGGTGTTGATTATGGATCCAAGTAAAATGAAATCCTTGACAACCTCAATCTTTTCTCTGTTCATCATGATGTTGCTCATTGGTCCAGTTGTGAAGATTTTTGTTTTCTGTATGTTGAGGTGTAATCCATACAGAAGACTTTAGTCTTTGCTCTTCATTAGTAAGTGTTTCAAGTCCTCTTCACTTTCAGCAAGCAAGGTTGTGTCATCTGCATAATGCAGGTTGTTAATGAGTATTCCTTCAATCCCGATGCCCTGTTCTTCTTCATATAGTCCAGCTTCTCAGATCGTTTGCTCAGCACACAGATTGAATAGGTATGGTGAAAGGATACAGCCCTGACACACACCCTTCCTGACTTTAAACCACGCAGTACCCCCTTGTTCTGTCCGAACAACTGCCTGTTGATCTATGTACAGGTTCCTCATGGCACAGTTAAGTGTTCTGAAATTCCCATTCTTCACAATGTTATCCATAATTTGTTATGATCCACACAGCCGAACGCCTTAGCATAGTCGATAAAACATAGGTAAACATCCTTCTGGTATTCTCTGCTTTCAGCCAGGATCCATCTGACATCAGCAATGATATCCCTGGTTCCACTTCCTCTTCGGAATCCCATCAGAATATCTGGCAGTTTCCTGTCGATTTACTGCTGCAGCTGCTTTTGAATGATCTTCAGCAAAATTTTTCTTGTGTAATATTAATGATATTGTTGGATAATTTCTGCATTTGGTTGGATCACCTTTCTTGGGAATAGGCATAAATATGGATCTCTTCCAGTCACTTGGCCAGGTAGATGTCTTCCAAATTTCTTGGCACAAATGATTGAGCACTTCAAGCACCGCATCCGTTTGTTGGAACATGTCAATTGGTATTACGTCAATTCCTGGAGCCTTGTTTTTCACCAATGCCTTCGGTGCAGCTTGGACTTCTTTCTTCAGTACCATCGGTTCCTGATCATATACTACCTCCTGAAATGGTTGAACATCGACCCACTGTTTTTAGTACAATGACTGTGTATTCCTTCCATCTTCTTTTGATGCTTCCTGCATCGTTTAATATCTTCCCCATGAAATCCTTTACTATTGCAGCTCCAGGCTTGAATTTTTTCTTCAGTACTTTCAGCTTGAGAAATGCTGAACATATTCTTCTCTTTTGGTTTTCTATCAGCAATTTGCACATGTCATTATAATACGTTACTTTGTCTTCTTGAGCTGCCCTTTGAAATCTTCAGTTCAGTTCTTTTATTTCATCATTTCTTCCTTTTGCTTTAGCTACTCGACGTTCAAGAGCAAATTTTAGAGTCTCCTTTGATAACCATTTTGGTCTTTTCTTTCTTTCCTGTCTTTTTAATGATCTCTTGCTTTCTTCGTGGATGATGTCCTTGATGTCATTCCAGAACTTATCTGGTCATAAAGATTAAAAAAAAAAAAGTGCCTAGAAATTCCTATAGTGCAGTTCTACTCTGTATCATGGGGAAGCTATGAGTTGAAATCCACTCTACGGCACCTAACAACGACAACATAGATTAAACGAATGACTAGGTGTAAAGCACCTAGGACAGTGCCTACCTGAAACGTCATAGATTCGAAATAACCATGCATAATCTAAGTATTCAGCCAGCAAGTAAATTGAGTATCTACTCCGGGCATACCCAGTGTGCTAGCACTGAAGGAACGGATTCCAAATTATTCTAAGACATTGTTCCTTTTCAACCTTATCACTCCTAAGAGTTTATAATCTAATTAAGGGCATAAAACATTTGCCTGAAACAGTCCACAGCACAAGGCATTGTGTGATTAAAGGATCATGGGATCATCATGCTGACTCAGTTGAGCAGCTCTCAACCCTGGATTGCACACAGAGTCCAGGACTGCTTTGGAAATATAAGAATGCCTGAGCCCTTGCCCCAGACCAATTCAACAGAATGAACCTTGAGTGAGCTAGCAAGCATCTCTGTCCCTTGATTTCCTCATCTGCAAAATTAGGACAATAATTATATCTACCTCAAAGGGTTATTGTGAGAAGGGAATGTGTTCATGCATGTAAAGCACTTGGAACAGTGCCTGGCACATGGTTAACACTCAATAAATGGGAACGCTTATTGGCGAATAACTAAACATGTATTGTCATGTCCCAATGCCCAGTAGTCTCACTCCAACTTTCAAGCATGTTTGTTGATTTCTGTTCCTTTGAAAAACTCTAGGAATAACTTTCTTCCTGTCCCTCTTGTGCACAGGCCATGGCAGTTCTGGAGTGCTTAGGACCAGCTGGGCAGGGCAGGAAGGTTCCTCGTTGGGCAGGAAGACTCTGTTCCTACATTGTCAACTCCGTGAACAAGATTTGAAGATGCTTCTTAGCAAATTGCAGTCAATAACTCCAAAATAAGTGCTGAGAAAATCAGGTAGGTATTAGTTGGCTGAGCTCATAGAGGGAAAGCACCTGGGTGTGTTTGGCAGATTCAGGAGGAAGAGTGGTCCCAGAGCTAAAACGCTTGAGATAGTAATGACAGCAGCCTCCAGGAAGTGCTGCAATGGGCTGAGCTTTCTTCACTGGGATGGACATGGATTATTTTATTTAATCCTGACAACCACCAGAGTCCCTGGGTGGTACAAGTGGTTAATGTGATGAGCTACTAACTGAAAGGTTGGCAGTTGGAGTCCACCCAGAGGTGCCTCGGAAGAAAGGCCTGGTGATCTACTTCTGAAAAATCAACTGTTAGAAACCCTATGGAGCATAATTTTACTCTGACACACATGGGGTAGCTATGAGTCAGAACTGACTGGGCAGCAACTGGTTTCTGTTCAGAAGCATCACCCTGTGAGATAGTTGCTATTATCATCCCCATGGTATTGATGAAGAACGAAGGCACAGAGAGGTTAAGTAACTTGTCTGAGGTCTCGTGTCTAGAAGGTGGTAGAGAAACTATTTGAATCCAGGTTATCTGTCTCTCGATCTTTCTCTCAACCACGGCGTCACAATCTCTGTACCCATGTGAGTACCCCTGTGGCTGAATCCGTGGACAGGTCACTTCAGGGTCCACCACTTCCCTTCACCCTCTCCCATTTTCTTGTTTTCCCTCTTCTTTTGTCTTTTTCCTTTTTTTCACTTGCTATGCCTCTCTTATCTCTCTGTACCATGTCTGAAGCAGTGGGTTGAGGGGTTCAGACCCATACCTGGGCTCAGAATCTGTTCCTGCCACTCACCAGGTATGCAATGCTTGAGGTTTTCAGCATCTCTCAGCTTCAGCTTCCTTATCCTTATAAATCAGAAAATAGAAACTCCTTTTACATGTGTCTGTTTTGACCCTTAAATGGCAGGCCGAGAAGTACTTTTATCACAGTGGAAGGTGCTCCATAAATGTCAGTTGTGGTCACTTAGGTAGCTTAACTCTGGTGGTCACATTTGGGGCCAAAAGGTGCTCTCGGTGGCAGAGTCTTAGAGCATATCTCAGGGGCAAGGCAGTGTCATCTCTGCCAAGGTGACGGGGAGGGGGCTGAGCCTTTGGAAGCTTGGCCTTGATAGGCTTCTAGCATCTTTTTTTTCTCAAGGACTTCAAAGGCCCTGGCCAGCACAGCCTGTGCACACATGCTCTGAAAAAAAAAAAACACAGCAACAATAGCTATTTGGGCCGACATGTAAGGCCCTTATCTTCCACCACCATTGGCTTGTGCCAATACCATCAATTGTTCCATTGTCTGCTTTGGTAACTTGGAAGCTGTTTGTGCTGAGAATGTATGATAACCATTTTGGTTGGAACTAATGTCCCTTGTGAGGTGAGGAGCGGAAAAAAGGAAAACAACATGACATAGACAAGGGACAGGCCATTCTCTAAACTTTGTCAGAGAGGGACTGTGTTGTTTTTTTTTTAAAGCAAGTAACTAGAAAGAGCACATTGTTTGAGCTCCTTCTTTTTTCTTTTTTCTCTGGGCTCACATTTCCAAGAGCTTGAGTTTTCAAAACTGAAACAAGAAAGCATATTAATCTTAAATGTCTCCCATTAATCACCAAGGGTAGCCTAGTGGCGAGAGACAGATGACTCACTTCCACAGTTTATTTCTTGGTAATGGTGGGTCAAGGTTTGCCCTTACATTTCCCCTCCTGTCTAGCTAATGGGGAAAGCTTCCCCTTAGGAAGTGCCCATCCTGGACCAATTTTTCAAGGGAAAATTGCAGACAGAAATAGCCATTGACATGAACATATTTCTCTTAGGGAAATATGGTGAACAGTATAGCATGGTGGCAATGAGCAGAGATTCTCCCTTTGAGATTTGTTGTAGGATTAAATTAGAGAATTAAATAAAGCGCATAATTCAGTGTGTGACATAGTAAGTAGGTCTGTAGTAGTGAGTAATTTACTGTGCATAAAGCAAAGTGTACTTTACCTTTGCTGCTGTCTTATTCGATCCTGTTTTATGTGATAGGTACTACTACTACCTCTCCACCCCCCATTTACAGATAGAGAAGGCAAGACGCTAAGTGATTTGCCTGAGGTCACACAGCTAGTAAGAGATAGAACCAGGATTTGAACACATGTCATTGGATCCTAGAGCACACGTTTTCAACTTCTAAAACCAGCTGCCATCAAGTTGATTCCGAGCCACGGAGACTCCATGGGTGTGAGAGTAGACTGTGCTCCGTAGAGTTTTTAAGGGCTGATTTTTTGGAAGTAGATCACCAGGCCTTTCTTCCAAGGAGTCTCTGTGTAGACTTGAACCCCCAGCCTTTTGGTTAGGAGCTGCGCATGTTAACTGTTTGTACCACCCAGGAACTCCTCCCAGTCTCAACTGTGGATATTGTCAGTTGCCACTGAGTTGGCTCTGACTCATGGCGACCCCACGTACAGCAGAATAAAATGTTGCCCAATTCTGCGCCATCTGCACAATTGTTGACGTGTTCAAGTCTGTTTTGGGGCCACTGTGTATTTTGAGTGCCTTCCAACCTAGGGGGCTCATCTTCCAGCATTATATCATACAGTATTCTGTTGTGATCCATACAGTTTTCATTGCCTAATTTTTGGAAGTAGATCACCAGGCCTTTCTCCTAGCCTGTTTTAGTCTAGAAGCTCAGCTGAAACCTGTCCACTGTGGGTGACCCTGCTGGTATTTGAAATATTGGTAGCATAACTTCTGTTATCATAGTGACATGTAAGCCACCACAACATGACAAACTGACAAATGAGTGGTGGTATGTACATACTACCCTCTCAATAAATGATAACTATTACTACCAAACAGTCGAAACAAGCTTCCTTATAGGAATAGAGCCCAGAACTTTGTTACAATATGTCATTGTGGAGTGATTGGCCACCTTCTGCTTCAGTGACCGCTGGGATCTCGGCAAGCAAACTGACGGTGATTGAACATGAAGTGATGAGTCCGGTTACTCCATTGCTTTTGCTGACAAATGCCCAAATTCCTCTCTAAAAACTTAGAATTCCACCGCATTACTAGGCAAGAGTACAGGGGTTGCTTTTAGCCCACCAGGCAGCATTCCAGGAATTGAGATGCTCTTTAAAGGATCTTAAAGGGATGCTGTTTCTGGCCCTGGCAAATTTTGTCTCATCAATGCCAGACAGGCCAGTCCACCAGCTGCAGACGGTCTATCCTGGCTGGACTCCCCATCCATCCTGTGTCCTGGCAGAGCCACCTCGGACATCTAGCAGAAGCCAGGAAGATACAGAGGACATGGTGTAGGTTCTGCAGAGGGGCTATTCCAGATGTGGATGCCTTGGAGGTTTGAGGTGGGGGGCTTCAGGAGTCTGTGGAGGGAGCTGGTGCTGAGGGACTGCTTCAAACTCTGGGAATACGTTGAAAAAATTTTAAAGGCAAGTTCATTTTCATAGGGTTGAAGAAAGCCCTGTCACCTAAGAAAATTGCAGAGATGCAAGCCTGCCGTTTCTGTAAAATATCTGCATTCCCAATGGCAGAATCTAGAAAAACCTCATAGGGTTGGAGTGGCCCAACGTGGTGACTCCTAAGCCCGGCTTTGGTCACCCTACAAGCAGTCCTGTCTTCACACAGTTGCATGTGGGTGAGGCCGGAGCAGAGATCATGTTCAGGAACACCTTAATGATGTCAGGATGCTTTTCATTGCTCATTTATCACTTAACAGCTCAGATTTGTAATGTGCTACCCGCATTCTCCCTTTAGCACAGACAATGCGTTCTTTCAACAGTGTACGGCTCAGTGGGAAGAGCTCTGCTGAAAGCTGAGCAGTGATGCCTGCAGCCTGCCCCTTTGGGAAGGGGGGCGGGTGGGGGCAGGTGGGGACCAGATGACTGGCTGCAGCCAGGCTGGGGGATGAGCACATGGAACAGCCGCTTCTGGTTCCACTTACTCATTGCTCTGTGGTGAAAGGTGTCATATAAATGCTAAATAGAACAGAGAGAGATGGGGCCTATCAATTTGCATTTTGTCTAATGTGAGCAGATGCAGATAGAAAAGCAGCTTAGCCACGGCTGTTCACCTGCCCACGAGGCCTGATGGTTCCCTTCTTTTCAATGCAACCCACGTCAGTTCTGCTCCAGCGCAGCAGCAGACGTGCTGGGGGGTACCAAAGGGGCAAATGCCCCCTGTCCTTAGTGGGTTGACAAAACTTGTTGGGAGATGAGTTTAACCGCAGGAACCATCTGAGGACAATACAAGCCAGCATATGGTTAAGTGGTAAATTGAGGTGAACGGAATGCTGGAAGAGGTCATAGAAGAGGGAGCCGTGCTGTCTGGACAGGCAAGGAAGGCTTTTTAGGAGAGATAGGATTGTATTTGACCTATCAATGAGCCCTGGCAGCACAGCGATTAAGAGTTCGGCAGCTAACCAAAAGCTTAGCAGTTCAAATCCACCAGCCACTCCTTGTAAACCCTATGGGGCAGTTCTCTGTCCTATAGGGTCCTATGAGTCAGAATCAGCTTGATGGCAATGGGTTTGTTTGTGTTTGTATGAAAGCTGGCCGGGGGTAGAGAGGTGGAGACGGTGAGAAAGGATAATTGAAGCTCTTTGCAGGACCTTCATACCTGCTGTTCTTCTGCCAACAGTCTCTCCTTCTCCCTTTGGATATCTGGGCCGTCTTCATCTGTATCAGTTTCCTTTTTCTGTTAACAGTTTGCAACACTTAGGGACTGCATTAGTTTCCTAGTGCTGCTGTAACAAAGCACCACAAACTGAGTGGCTTAAAACAACAGAAATTCATTCTTTCACAGATCTGGAGGCCACCTCATGACTCCTATGCTGTCGAGTCACTTCCAACTGGTAGCAATCCCATGTGTTACAGAGTAGAACCCCATGGCGTTACTGAGCCCCATAGGGTTTTCTTGGCTGTAATCTTTTTTGAAGAAGATCACCAGGCCTTTTTTCCTTAGCACCACCGGATGAGTTCATACTGTCAACCTTTCAGTTAGTAGTTGAGCACTAACTGTTTGTGCCACCAAGGGACATTTCTGGAGACTCAAGCTATCAGCAGGGCCTTTCTCCCTCTGAAGCCTCTAGGGGAGAATCCTTTCCTTCCTCTTCTAGCTTCTGGTAACCTCAGGTGTTGCTTGATTTCTGGAAGCATAACTCCAACCTCTGCCTCCATCTTCACATGGCTGTCTTTCCTGTGCCTGGGTCTCCGTGGCTCTTCTCCCTTTCTTATAAGGACATCAGTCCTATAGGATTAAGGTCCCACCCTATTCCAGTATGACCGCATCTTAATTAATTGCATCTGCAACAACCCTATTTCTAAGTAAAGTCATGTTCTGAGGTTCTGGGAAGGACAAGAATTTTGGGGGGACACTATCCAACCCAGTACCTCAACTTTAAGGACTTGACTTAAATGTCATACTTCCAAGAGGTTTTCCATTACTGTGCTGCCTAAGTAGCAGCCTTTTCCACAGCGTTATTCTATATTAGAGTATCTTATTTTTTTTTCCTTAACACAATGAATGGGTAATTAGATATTTGCTTGTTGTTGTCTCCCCATTGGACTATAACCACCACACAAGCAGGGACCCTGTACATCTGCTTCATTCTCTATTCTATCCATAGACAAGCACAATGCCTGGAGCCTAAGAGGTGCTCAGTAAATACTTGTTGAATGAATGAGTGACATTTGAGGACAGCCTGATTTAACAAGTGTTTTTGTTGGCCAATTGACTCTATGCTCTTGTTTTATCTTCTGGGAAGAAAATCTACAGATTCCATAGATGTAGCATGAAGCTGGATGTGTTTCAGGAGGAGGAGCTACAGATTTCATTCAAACAAAAGACCGCAACAAAGCAAGGAAACCAGAGCAATTGCTGTAAGCATGCCAGTCAAGTCAGCATGTTCAGAAATGGAATAAAAAAGAAATAAAAAATTTATGAACAAGTATACTGGGGCCTTACATAAACATGACCAGCTATTGTGCATAATACAATGCAAGGCATTTTAGTTTTGGACCTTGTCCAAGGTGTTTTATTATTGGATGAAGTAGGAGAATCTTGTTAAAACACAGTTCCCCCTAAAACATCATCTTCAGGCATAGACCCAGAGGCCAATGTTACTGGGAGGTCCTAATATGGTTATAAGTAAGGGGGTGAACTTTTCAATTCATCTTCTGTTCAACTTCTTGCTTTGAAAGAAAGAGTAGCCTGGATTAGTCTGCTTTTAAAAACGATTGATGATTGGGTTTGGTACAGACCATAAGACCCGTGTCAGCTCTAATGGAGGAGAAAAAAGATTTGAAAAAACAAGTAAATATCTTCAGTATACAGCTGATTGTCTTTTTATTCAAATTTAATCTTAGAAATACATATTTTAACTACAGAAATTAGAGGCTGAAAATCAGACATACCCTCTAATTGCTTTGAATGAATAAAATTGGTCTCCCATCACCTATGAAGAATGCATTTCATTTAGGAAAAGATGGGGAGGACAAGACAGTACAATATAGAGACTCTGAGTTCCTTATTTTGGCTCTATGCAAATCAGTACCTTGCCATTTCTTATGCAACCTCGCCAGCTGAGCCAGAAAGTCAACATGTATTTAGAAATGGTTCTCCCCTACTCTCCTATGACTCAAAATGAACAGAAACAGCAGCAAACGTCCATTAATAATTGGAACATGGAAAGTGCAAAATATGACTCTAGGAAAATTGGAAGTCATCAAAAATTAAATGGAATGCATAAAGATCAATATCCTAGGCTAATGAGTTGAAATGGACTGGTATTGGTCATTTTGAATCAGACAATCATAGGGTCTCCTATGCTGGGAATGACAAATTAAAGAGGAATGGCATCACACTCATCATCAAAAAGAACATTTCAGATCTATCCTGAAGTACAGCAGTATTAGTGATAGGATAACATCCATACACCTACAAGGAAGATCAGTTAATACGACTATTACTCAAATTTACACAGCAAACACTAACATCAAAGTTGAAAAACCTGAAGATTTTTACCAACTTATGCAATCTGAAATCGATGAAACATGCAGTCAAGATGCATTGATAATTACTGATGATTGGAATGCAAAAGCTGGAAACGAAGAAGAAAGATCAGAAGTTGGATATTACTATTTGGTGATAGAAACAATGCTGGAGATCACATGATAGGATTTTGCAAGACCAATTGCAAATAACTTTTTTCAACAACATAAACAGCAACTATACACGTAGATCTCACCAGGCGGAATACACAGGAATCAAATCAGCTACATCTGTGGAAAGAGATGATGAAGAAGCTCAATATCGTCAGTCAGAACAAGGCTAGGGGCTGACTGCAGAACAGACCATCGATTGCTCATATGCAAGTTCAAGTTAAAGCTGCAGAAAATTAAAACAAGTCCACAGCACCCAGGATACAACCTTGAGTATGTCCCATCTGAATTTAGAGACCATCTCAAGAAAAGATCTGATGCATTGAACACAAATGACTGAAGACCAGATGAGTTGTGGGATGACATTAAGGACATCATACAGGAAGAAATAAAAAGGTCATTAAAAACACAGGAAAGAAAGAAAAGACCAAAATGGATGTTAGAAGAGACTGTGAAACTTGCTCTTGGACATAGAATAGCTAAAGCAAATGGAAGAAATGATAAAGTAAAAGAGACGAATTGAAGATTTCAAAGGGCAGCTTGAGAAGAAAAAATAAAGAATTTTAATGAAATGTGCAAAGACCTGGAGATAGAAAAACAAAAAGGAAGAAAATGCTTGGAATTTCTCAAGTTGAAAGAACTGGAGAAAAAATTCAAGCCTATAGTTGCAATATTGCAGGTTTCAGTGGGCAAAATATTAAACAATGCAGGAAGCATCAAAAGCAGATGGAAGGAATACACAGAGTCACTATAGCAGGAAGAACTGGTCAGTGCTCAACCGTTTCAGGAGGTAGCATACGATTAAGTACTGATGGTATTGAAGGAAGAAGTCAAAGCTGCAGGGAAGGCATTGGTGAAAAACAAGATTCCAGGAATTGTCAAAATACCAATTGAGATATTTCAACAAATGGATACAACATCAGAAGTGCTTACTCATCTCTGCCAAGAAATTTGGGAGACAGCTACCTGACCAACTGACTGGAAGAGATCCATATTTGTGCCCATTCCAAAGAAAGGTGATACAACCGAATGTGGAAATTATCAAACAATATCATTAATGTCATACACAAGTAAAATTTTGCTGAAGATAATTTAAAAACATTGCAGCAGTACATCAAGAGGGAACTGCCAGAAATTCAAGCTGAATTGAGAAGATGTTGTGGAAAGAGGGATATCACTGGTGATACCAGATGTATCTTGGCTAAAAGCAGAGAATACCAGAAAATGTTTACCTGTGTTTTATTGACTATGCAAAGGCATTGGACTGCGGAAATCATAACAAATAATGAATAACATTGCAAAGAATAGGAATTCCGGAACACTTAATTGTGCTCATGAGGAACCTGTACATAGACCGAGAGACAGCAGTTCAAACAGAATAAGGGGATAGATACTACTTGGTTTAAAATCAAGAAAGGTGTGTGTCAGGGCTGTAACCTTTCACCATACTTATTTAATCTGTATGCTGAATATATAATCCAAGAAGCTGGACTTTATGAAGAAGAACATGACATCAGGGTTGGAGGAAGACTCATTGACAACCTGGGATATGCAGATGATATAACCTTGCTTGCAGAAAGTGAAGAGGACTGGAAGCACTTACTGATGAAGATCAAAGATCACAGCCTTCAGTATGGATTAGACCTCAACATAAAGAAAACAAAATCCTCACAACTGTATCAATAAGCAACATTCTGATAAGTGGAGAAAATACTGAAGTTGTCAAGGACTTCATTTTACTTGGGTCCACAATCAACATCCATGGAAGCAGCAGTCAAGAAATCAAATGATGTATTTATTGCATTGGGCAAATCTACTGCAAAAGACCTCTTTAAAGTGTTAAAAAGCTAATATGTCACTTTGAGGACGAAAGTGCAACTGATCCAAGCTATGGCATTTTCAATCACCTCATATGTATGTGAAAGCTAGACAATGAGTAAGGAAGATCAAAGAAGAATTGATGCCTTTGAGTAATGGTGTCAGAGAAGAATATTGAATATAACATGGGATATGAGAAGAACGAACAAATCTGTCTTGAAAAAAGTATAGCCATAATGCTCCTTAGAATCAAGGATGGCAAGACTTTGCCTCATGTACTTTGTACATGTTATCAGGAGGGACCAGTCCCTGGAGAAGGACATCATGTTGGGTAAGGTAGAGAGGGTCAGCAAAAAAGAGGAAGTCCTTCAATGAGACAAATTGACACAGTGGCTGCAACAATGGGCTCAAGCACACCAACGATTATGAGGATGGCGCAGGACTGGGCAATGTTTCATTTTGTTGTACATAAGGTCCTTATGAGTTGGAACCAATTTAACAGCACCTAATAACAACTTTTTTTTTTTTTTTTAATAACAATAACAAATCCCCCAGTCCATGCCAGCTGGTAAAGTCAAATTGTCTGTGGAAAAATACATGCTAATATTGAAATAGTCTTTTGATTGGACTGGGCATAGTCTTGAAGCTGCCATGCAAAAACTTCATCTGCAGTTTTAAAATGTTAGGTACTTTTACGAGTTACAGAATATGAAAAATAAAGCTGGTGGTTTGGGTTTAAAAGTGTGTTTGAGAGGCCTGCCTATGATCTTTTCCTTAACATTGACCGAGAATAATGACTTACATTCCTAACCACCATGGTTGGGCTGGGGTGATGTTCATAAGTAGGGTTTCATGAAATAGCAGTTCCTGGACTGCCACCCCGCCCCCACCGCCGTGTGCTATTTCCTGCCCCCCAGGCTGAATTAGGCTTCTCAGGCAGAGGAGTGATACAGCTCCAGGCAAGCTCTGGATTGCTGTGAGGAACCTTCTTTTCTACCCTTCTCTTTTATTTCAGGGAGTTGTGTGCAGGACACGTACAATCCTTACATTCTCCGCCTACACTGTGTATAATTGTGCTGGAGGGGGGATTACCCCAGAGCCAGGCTCCTGACTATGAGTGCATACTGACAACCAAATTCTGCGAAGGACTGTAAAGTACAGATTTTTATTTAGTTTGGGTACAGTCATTTGCAAAAAAAAGTTATTTTAAAATTTGCTTTGTTCCCTAAGCTTTGGAACAGACTTTCTTTTTCTCCCCAGTCTTCTTTATATACATGTAATATCAAAACTAAGCCACTTGGTCAACCTAATTAAATAAAAATGATGATGATGAATAATGTGCTGTCATTGAGATTTACTCCCAAAGATGCCAGAGAATGGGAATCACCAGTGCGGTGTTTGTACAGATGCAGAATCCAAGACTCATTCCTTCTTACTCACTACCTGTGGAATTTATTCTTTCTTTTACTGCAGAGGAATAGACTTCAAACAGCATGATTCCTCAGTAGCGGAAGTAATATCTCTTCAGCTGAAACCAAAGACACCATGTGCCTTCTACCCTACCTTCCTGAAGAACTGTCAGGCTCTTACCAAACCTTTAGGCTTGTATTTGGCATCAGGACAATGGGAATTACATGAGTAAGTTGAGGATATTTGGCTCAGACATACATTATTTTTTCAAGCTGTAGATTTAAACTGAAAGAGAACTGAGAATGGAGAAATAGATCAGTGAAATAGCATAGAAGACACCAAATGTATCAGTACATATATGGAACTTGGTTACATATGCTAGAAGTAGTATTAGAAATCAGTAGGGAAAAGACAAATTATTCAAATAACGGTGTTGGAAGAATTTCCTTGTAGAAAAAAATTCAGTCAGATTCCTTCCTCATACTACAGACAAAAATAAATTGCTGGTAGCTTAAAAGACTAAATTAAAAAAACAAAATTATACAAGAGAATTTTTTTATTACCTCAAGAATAAGTAGGCTTTCTTTAAAGTAACAATAAGTATTACAGAAAATACTTACAGATTTCACTATATTGTACTTAAAATGTATTGTTATATGTCAAATCATGACAGTGGACATGGGAGACAGGATGTGGGGGTTCAGAATTTGCACTGGATATAATAGGGAAAGAACTGATATCTAAAGTATATTGATGCTTCCCTTCTTCGTCACTAACAGAGCTCTGATTTTATTCTGGGTGGTAATACACCTAGATAAAAAGAGATATTTCCCAACCTCCTATTTAAAAGAAAAACTATTGCCATGGAGGCGATTCCGACTTACAGGGACCCTACAGGACAGAGTAGAACTGCCCCACAGTGTTTCCAAGGAGCAGCTGGTGGATTTAAACTGCTGACCTTTTTGGTTAGCAGCCAAACGCTTAACCACTGTGCCACCAAGGTGCCTATAAGTAGGAATCATTGATTGGGCTTCCAGAAATCTTCAAGAAGTCTACCTCAGCTGAGAAAGGTCTTCTTTTTGCCTTTCCTTTTACCCCCTTTTTCTCTCTTGCAAGCAGAGATGATGATTGGAATTCCAACAGCCATATTGGACCATGAGGTGATCTTGAAGATGGAAGCCATGTGCAAAATGTGGCAGAGAAGAAAGATAAAGAGCCTGGGTCCCTGATGACTGTGGAATTACCATTAAAGCCTTGGGCCATCCACCTCAGGACTTCTTTTATGTGAGGGAAGATAAATCCATATATTAATTATCTAAGTCACTTACTTAGGCTACTGTTACATGCAGCTGAGCCTAATCCAAATCCTAACCCAAAATAACATTTTTTTTTTTCATTCTGCAGATGCTTATTCTGCTCCTATGTGTTTTGAATCGGTAAATTAGTAAAGAGGGAAATAATGGTAACACCACCTGACTCTCCACTTGCTATGGAAGGAACAGAAGCATTCAATTACTCTCCCCTTCCACACTCACCTGTCTTGTTGCTGTACAGGCTCTCCAGGCCATACCTCCAGAGGATACAAAGCTCAGGAAAGGCTCTGCTGTGTCCTAAGCCCACAGCCCTGGGCTGTCCTTCGCTCCCATCATCCAGCCATGCTTGTTGGTGAGTGGGGAGGAGCCCTGCCCCCAGCAGCCTGAGAATGGCCAGTGTTGTGCTTGTGCCTGGCCATATGTGATAGCCAGACAACAAAAGGAGACCTAGTAGCACTTCCCAGAAGTGGAGAGGACAAGAGAGAACAAGATTACCAGTTTGTTTTTGCCAAAACTTGCATTTATTATGTGACCTAAAGCTCTCTGTGGGCTGATTTTGGTAACTGCAATATGTACTCTGTAGGGAAAATACTACACCCATTATAAATGGAGACTAATCAATACTAACCAGTAAGCAAGACCTCAGCCAAACTCTGGCCATATGGAGAGCTGGATTATCATTTTTCAGTGTAGCAGGGAAGAGAAAGAGAGATACAAGATGTTTCCCGCAAGACTTAGTAATAAAGAAGACATAAAAAGAATCCATCAGCCCTTTGGAGCTATGTGTAATATGCACAGTCCCAAATGAGAAATTCTCTGGAACTTAATGTGATAGCTCCAGCAATCTCACCCAAGACACAGATGTTGTTAAAGAAGCAGGTTAAAGAAGGAATTGAAAAAAGAAGAGGATGAGAGAGAGACAGAGAGAGAGGGAGAAACCCAAAAACTCTGTGATGAAAATTTCTCTATCTCCTAGACTCAAATGGAGGCCCTTTTTTGGCATTAGGCTGATGTTCCAAAAGTGAAAGAATTCACGAAAGACCCCAGGAGAGGCGGGCTTGTTTAACTAAGGCAGTGGGACGCTCAGAATGTCCTTGCCGCATTCATATTGTACATAAAATCAGCTACTCCTGAGTTGGTTCCCACTCCTGGTGACACCATATGTGTCAGAGCAGAACTGTACTCTGTGGGGTTTTCAATGACTGATTTTTCAGAAGTAGATCACCGTATATTTCTTCTGAGGCACCTCTGGGTGGACTCGAACTGCCAACCTTTCTGTTAGCAGCTGAGCATATTAACTGTTTACACCATCCAGGGACACCTGTTTTATAGTCAGGGTGTTCTACACCATCTACTATGGCTGCCGCAGAATCTGCTGCGCTCACCTTCGGGCGCTAACTTGAGCTGTGATTCCTGGGTAGCCTCATCTGGGTTTTAACGCAGACTGCCACATATGAGCAGTGAGCCACTGGATAAGTTACAATTTCTTTCAGTCTTCTTTTTCTCATTTCCAAGTATTGGGATGATTATCCTTCTCTTGAAAAGTTATTGGGAAGAATGAAAGAACCAGTGTGAGTGAAAATGCTTGGTGGAGGTCTTGGCATAGAGCAGGGCCTCAATAAATGGGACTTCTGCCAGGCATCTTCCTTCTTTCTTACTTGAATCGGGTATTATTGGAGATTCCCCTGGGCCACCCACTGGGATTATCCCTGGGCCTTGGGTCATAGGTAGAGAATAACAGGCAGAGGGAGTACCAGCAATGTTGTTGTTCGGTAATATCAAGCAGATTTCTACTCATAGCAACCCCATGTGATAGAGTAGAACTGCTTTTTAGAGTTTTCTAGGCTGTAATCTTTATAGGAACAGATTCCCAGGTCTTTCTTTTGCAGAATAAGGGGGTGTAAATCTATAAAGAATGTAAAAACAATTATAAAATCAACTAAAATGTGATCTGCTTTTTATTATCACTAAGTGCCTCCGATTCTAAACAATTGATAAAATACTCTTCCCTGAAAGAAATCTTTAATGGTCTAAATTCTAAACAATAGCTGTGGTTACTATTTAGTTTCAATGTGAAGCTTCAAATTAGCACGTATTTATTATTTACTGTTTAATTAACATTATATTTTATATGGAAGTTAATTCAGTTACCTAGTTGACTGCTCTCACACACGCGGACAACACTATGTGCTTTTATTTCATGAGTAAGTTCATAACTCTGTTTGTGCCTTTAGCCTCTACCTTACTACATAATTTTGTGTTTAAACAGGAGATTTGAAACAGGCAATGATATCAAAAGATAAAGAAACAGAACTTGAATTACCTCATTTCTGTCATTCAATGTGACTAAGCTGAATTTTTATTTGTGTTTAGGTTTTAAAACACTGAAATAAAACTGCAGGGTATAATATTTTTATTAAAAGCAAATTAGTTCATACATAGAATATCTTACTGAATTTGACTTACATCTTTAAAATTGAAATTTATTCTTTTTTAAAAATTATAGTTATTTGTTTTAAAACTAAAGAATTAATCTAGAAAATAAAATATTATCTCACTTGTAGGATTTAATAGTTGCCTGAACTCTACTCTGTACAGACATTTTGGTTTCATTAAAATTTAGTTAGTAGTTGCTGGACAATTCTTTGCATAAAATATTGCATCAGATTGTAAAGAAAGAATTGAAGTTCAAACTGTAAGGTTCAAGCCGTAAGGGTATAAAAGTCTTGGATAAGTAGTTGCGTTTTTTTTCCTTTTATGTACATAAAATAAATTCGTCTTTCTTTTTTTCTTTTTTACTGGCAAGATTATATATACAAACTATAATACAGGAAAATTTTCACTGTCTGTGGAATTTTCACTGACGTTTTTTGGCCATATTATTTCAAGATTATCGCTGGAAGTAATTTTGTTGAGTAAAGGAGGGGTATTAAAAAATGACCTGCACTGGGTGTTAAATATGAGAGATGGGCCACTGATAATATTCTCCCCTCCTGAGCACCCAGTGCCCAAGGTGTGTGTGGGGCCAAAAGCAGCTCCCAGTTGCATGAGAAAACTTTTTTTTTTCTGCCCAGGGCATTGGTTTTTCACAGTCCTGTGGCTTTAATCTTAATAGCAGCACCAGTAGTCAAAACAAATAGCTTCTCCAGGCATCGGGCAGATATTTCCATCATTTTCTCTCCCAAATGGCCCCAACTCAGACTTCCTTCAGTCTAGTTCTGATGATCCAACAGTCCCACCTTCAAATCCACCCACTCCACGAACGGTGCAGGCAGGCGTGGCCATGTCTTGACCCTTTCTCCATGAAGTTCACAGATTTTTCCCTGCTGTACCATGCAGGGCTTTTTCTAATGCCCTTTTGACACCAAATTAAACTTTAATTTTGGCAGAGGAGGTTCCAGTGCCCTTTTGACACCAAATTAAACTTTAATTCTGGCAGAGGAGGCAGCTAGGGTGGGCTGAACAGCTCTACTGCACCATCAATGAGATGGTCTGGGACTTAATTATGCTGTAACTTTTTTGCTGCTTGGAGCTCATTAGTTCCCCTCCCCCCAGTCCCTTCCTTTTAAAGCTGTTTAGTTATTTCCAGCTGAAGCTGCTCATCATCCAGAAGAGTCCCCTAGGACCCAACTGCTTACCAGACAATAACTGGAGCTCATTCTGCTCCTGCTGTAAAAGCTCACCTTGGCTGATATGGTTCTTTTGATGATAGCAGGCTGGATTTGCATACAGACAGGGCAGTGCCTTCTGCCCCAGCCTGGCTGGGCCCAGCCAGGCCAGAGGTAAATGCACAGCTCAGTGAGTCCTGGGCAGGCAGCCCCCAATCTATCTCTCCCGCTGTCACAAATTTACATCAAACCTGGTTTCTTTTTAAAGGACATATTTACAGCCCATTAGTAGAGCGAGTGAGAGCAAGGTGATTGGTGGCAAGGATGCAATCCATCACAGTAATTAAATGGGGGTTAGTACAGTACTAATCTAGAGAGGTGCAAGCGTTCTATTCTGACATCTTAACTTAACGAACAAAGGTAAGGGAAGTGTCTGTCTACTGCCTTCCATTGTCTCCCTCAGTGTCTCCCTCCTTAGCTCTTTCTCCACATCTATTTTTCTCTGTGCTGTCTCTCTTTGTATCTCTTCTTCTCTGTGTATCCCTGTCTCCCTTTGTGTTTCCGGTGAATTTCTTTCTTATTCTACAAAACTCTTCTTCCTCAATTTAATACTACAATATCTAATGTTGGTGGTGGTGGAGTGTGCTGACAAATTGATTCCAACCATGGTGACCCCATATGTTACAGGGTAGAACTGCTCCATAGGGTTTTCTTGGCTGGAATCTTAATGAAAACAGATTGCTAGGCCTATCTTCCACAGTGCCATTGAGTGGATTTGAACCACCAACCTTTAGGTTAACAGTCAAGTGCAAACCGATTGTGCCACCTAGGGACTTTCAACACCTAATAACTTAAGTAAATTCTTCCAGAAATTAAAACAAAAAGCAAAACAAAATAACATAGCCTTCACTCCACTGGCCTTATATTAAGCACTTCGCCCTTTATTTTAGGCATCCTGCCAGCTCCAGAGTACTGCACTGGGCTATGCTGTTAGATTTTTTGTCAAGATCTCAGAGTAGTCCTGGTATTGCCTCCCATCTCTCCTGCTGTCTGCTTTGGTTCAGCTTCTTTGGTTCATGGGAAAAAAGGTAAGCCACTCAGCTGATTAGGTATTTCCCCCTCAAAGAGACCTTGAGCTTTCCCATAAAATGCTGATCTCTGGTATTTTCAAAAGGAGCAGCCAAAAGCAAATACCCAAGCTCTGAGCATGTAATTTTTACCTGTACAATGAAGCATACCATAGACCTTTGAGCTGATGTGCTGAGGCGCCAGGGATATCGGACTCATTTCACACAGCCTCAGGAAGCAGCTGCCCGGGGAGGGGCCAGCAGCTGTGTAAGACACAGAGCAGCAGTGCATACCAGTTTAGGATGGGAAAGAAAGGAGAAGACCATATCCAATTGCAGCCATGGGGTGGGGTGGGGGTGGGGGGACTGAAATAGGCAGGATGTAATTATCCTTGATGCAACTCTCTGCCTCCCAGCTTCAAGGGAATTTATGAGTTCCTCCTTATTTAAAGAAATAAAAAATTGTATACCGTCATAATACCTGCAAATGCTCGCTTCCAGAAACAGCCTTAAAAATTGCCTCTGTGGGAGAGATGATATGAGGAGGGAGAATACAAATACTACAAACCACATTTCTGAGGGCCTGGCTCCAGGCAAGACAAAACAAGAATTTATGGTCATCAAAAAAATATCGGATCATCAATTTATTTTCCATGGACATATATTTTATGCTACAGTAGTCATAGTATACCAAAGGAAGGCTATTTTTTTTTTTTTTCATCTTTCCACCAAAGGAGCAGGTTTTACATTGATGAGTGGAGTTTACAAGATACTATGGAGTCAATTCTGACTCATGACAACCCCATGTGTATCACAGTAGAACTGCACTCCATAGGGTTTTTAATGGTTGATTTTTCAGAAGTAGATCATCAGTCCTTTTTTCTGGGGCCCCTCTGGGTGGACTCAAACTTCCAACCTTTGGTTAACAGCTGAGTGTGTTCACCATTTACACCACCCAGGGACCTACCTAATAAATGACTACATAAAGGATCTTTATGTCCATTGAAACGAACTCTTGAATCAGAAAGATGATGTCTGCATTTTCAATAACTTTCTTAACTATTGGTTTTTATGTTTGGACTATTTCTGTACCTTTTTTTTTTCTTTAAATTATCAGCAATCATTAAAAATCATTACAATCGTTTTTAAAATCCTTTAAAAGTCATTCAATATAGCATACAAATAAAAGAGTACATAAAACATAAAAGTACATAAAACATAAAAACAGTATAACAAATAATGAAAACCAAGTAACCACATTGCATTTCAAGGGACAGAAAAATCTCCGCACCCTAGGATCCCCCATATTACTTTCCCCCAAATGGACGCTCCTCCCCTAGAGAAGACCTCTACTCTGACTTGTTTGATAAGCACTTTCCTTCACCTTGTTATTTCCCTACCTATATATACCTAAAACTTTAGTTTTGCCTGCTTTTGAACCTTATGTAAAGAAAATCGTGTTGTATATACTATTTTGTTTCTTCGCCTCATTCACTCTACGTTATTTAGAAGCCTCATCAATGTTAACTGTATAATGGAAGTTTATTCATTTTCCTTGTCATGCAGTATCTCCTTGTATGAATATACCACAATTTATTTACCCATTCCACTGCTATGAACAATTTTGTCTATGTCTTTGGATGCACACGTCTCTCTAGGGTTTTTACCTACAAATGAAATTGCCGGATCACAAGTGATGTGTATCTTCAGCTTGATTAGATAATGCCAAATTGCTTTTCGAAATGGTTATATTAATACACACTCCCACCAGCGGCGTATCTGTACCTTCCCAGAGATGCTTTTTGAGAAATCAGCATATTTCATTGTATTTTATAATATTGAAATTTAAGTGAATATGGGTAGGTTTTCCTGTTTAGCAGATCTGGGCTGAACGCATTGGGGGGCCATCTTCAACGGCATAGCCATTAGCCTCAGGGTCGCTATGAGCCAGAATGGTCTCGATGGCAACTGGTTTGGTTTCAGGTTTTCTTGGCAGTTGGTCGATCATGCAAGCATCACATATCTAGTTCACTGGGTCTTTAAAAAGAACTTCAAGATTCCCAGAAAGTGGTGATGTTGATTTTGTTTCATGCTAATACAGCACTGGACTTTTAAAGTACTGAGGTATTCTCTGAATTTGCAGATGCTTTAGTTGCCTGTCTGACATCCAGTTCTTCTTCCTCCCTTGCCAACAGAACCCTGATTTTGTTTGGGGTGGAGGAGTTAAATGTGCCCAGCCCTAGTCATGGGTCATGTTTGGCCTAAGTCAGTCAAAATAATTCTGTTCCAGCTCTCCCACCTTCCTTCCCCTTTTGGAGTGAGGCATGTCACCTGGTCTCGTGACTTAGTTTTGGCCAATGAGACACGAGCAGAAGTCTGGGGAGCAGGCAGATGTAGCTGTGACCCTCCCCTTCCCCATCACTTCTTCTTGCCCTGAATGCTGGAATTATGTCTGTTGCTTAGAAACCATCTTGAGGTTGATAATTCAAAAGAAATTTAGAGCCTTTACAATGATGAACGGCTGAACCAACTTCAGTAGCACTTTTCTTCAGACTTCTTAAGTGAGAAAATAAGTGCTTGTTTCTCTAAACTGGTTGGTCAAGTTTTTTGTTTTGTAGCCAAATACATTCTTAACTGATACACTAGAGGAAACTCAGAGTATCTTAGTGTAGAAATTTGTAATTTATTATTTAAAAAAATATTTTTATTGTGTTTTAGGTGAAAGTTTACAGAGCAAATTAGTAAAGTGTTCCATGACGTTGGCTGCGTTCCCCACAATGTGTCAGCACTCTCCCCATTTCTGCCCTGCAGTACCCATTTCTTCTGTTCTCTTTTTTTTTTTTCTACCACTTCCTGTCTTCTCATCTTTGCTTTTGGGCAAATATTGTCTTTTGACTTCATGTAATTGATTGTTTTAAGGAACAGGTTCCTCTTGAGTGTTATGGTTTATTTTACGGGCCTGTCTATTGTTTGGCTGAAAGGTGATCTCCAGGAATGGCTTCAGTTCCAGGTCAGAAGGGTGCCTTAGGACCATAGTCTCGAGGGAGAAATTTGTAATTTAAAGTCAAATAGACTTGGAAATACCGCCTTTGAATGATTCAGGCCTGAACATATGGTGGTGGTGGGGGGAGGGGTAGTGTTTGCCTTTTATTCTGTGTCCATTTTTTTCTTTATATCACTTATTTATTTGAGCATTTACTATGTACTGGGCATTGAATTAGGTGCTAGAGATTGATAAGACAGTGTTCCTGTTTTCAAGGGGTTATAGATTATTGGAGAGATAGACACAAAAGTAATAACAATATCAGTGTGATAAGTGAACAATAGAGCAATGTCCAAAATACACTGGTAGCAGAAGAGGGAATGATTCACTTTGCTTGAGGTTGGCAATGGTTTGGGAGGGGTATAATGACACAGGGAGGAAGTGAGTTATGATTTAATTATAATATTTAATCTCAAACTCTTGAAGTATCAGTAGGAGTGTTGAGGTATCAGTAGGAGTAGTATAGAGAACCTAAAAGGAAAGAACAGTCCAGGCAGAGGGAACAGGGTGTGGAAACACACAGATGTATGAAACCACATGATATGTTGGCAGAGTCACAGTCCAGTGTATTGGAGTATGGCGTTCTAAACGGAGTTCTCAATAATAACGGGCAATAGGTGCCATTGTGCACATTTATAATATGCAGTGATAGATGCATTTTGAATATTACCTTCACAGCACCGACCACAGAGTCCAATCCTAATGGGACCAAGACCAGTCTTAGGCAGTCTTGTTAGGGACCAGCTAAATCATAAATGACAAATAGCTTTCTTCTAGTAGTTAGGGCTGATATATTGGTAAGTATGTGCCTAGACTACTACATTTTGAAGGATTTGAGGCCGTATCTGGTATCAACAAGAAAGTGATGATTGCTAGTGATTTCTGGGTAGGTGTGGTGATAGGGACCCACATGCCGTGGATTTGCCACCATTGATCTTAATGCCTGTCTCTGCAGTAGCTCAGTTCAGCTTGTGCTGTTTCACACGTTCACTTTGTCACATGAACAATGCTGTTGTAATCACCAAAGTTGCCATCATAAACTGCATCTGCCATCTGTGTGCCTGGGAGGAACAGGTACTGGGGCAAACAAAATTTAAACTCCCCTGGCTTTCAAATGACAGAAAGGTGAGGTACTGAATGTCAAGGTCTTATTTGAAGAATGATGAAGCAAGGAGCTTGGTGTGCTATCCTTAGAGCAACCATATTCTTTATAGATAAGAATGAAGAATAATTTATGTTTTGATTCTCTCTCTCTTAAATCAAAATGATCTCAAAATTCTGTCCTATAAGCTGAAATGGTACAATGTGTTTACAGCAGGCTGGTTTGATTTTCAACTCTGAAAGTATCAATTTTCTGGTATTTAAAACAGAAATTAAGTCTTCTATATTAGAGCAAGACTTTGCTCAGGTGGCCTGGGTTGTGGGATGGAGATATATATATATATATACACATATACATATTTTGGAGAGAAATAGGTCTAGGTGCTATATTAATATAATCATCGGATTATCAGGGTGCTTATAGAAGACAAAGTTGTGTGTCCTTGTTAAATGGCCATTTTTTGACTAGTGCTGCAGCAGCCAGACCATATGGGCAGACTATACTCATGGGATGTCACATATTAAACCTAAAGGGCCTTTGACTCAATAAATAGAGATGAGAAACTAGATACTCTCCGACACCATATGATCACATCTAGGAGAAGCTCCTCTGTGTTCATGGTGGAAAAAAGACCACAGGACATTTTAACAGAGATGGAGGTCATAAAGTCCAGGAGAAACATTCTTTGTTGTGTAGACTTGGCTTCTTTTTCCTCCCTGAGCATCAGTTTCCTTATCTTTGAAATGAGAAAAATAATGTACATCACACAGTTGCTAAATGGATCTAAGCAAATGAGATTTTGTGTGAGAAAGTGGTCTTTAAATTATACAGTGCTATATTAAGTATTGGCTTAGTCACTTTGAGGACTAAGGTGCACCTGACCCAAGCTGTGGTATTTTCAATCACCTCATATGCATGTGAAAGCTAGACAATGAATGAGGAAGACCGAAGAAGAATTGATGCCTTTGAATTATGCTTTTGGTGTAGAATATTGAATATACTATGGACTGCTGGAAGAATGAACAAATCTGTCTTGGAAGAAGTACAGACAGAAGGCTCCTTAGAAGGAGGATAATGAGACTTTGTCTTATGTACTCTGGACCTGTTATCAAGGAGGGACCAGTCCTTGGGGAAGGACACCATGCTTGGTAAAGTAGAGGGTCACTGAAAAAGAGGAAGACCCTCAGTGACATGGATTGACACAGTGGCTGCAACAATGGACTCAAACAAAGCGACAACTGTGAGGATGGCTCAGGACCAGGCAGTGTTTGGTTCTGTTGTACGTAGGGTCGCTATGAGTTGGAAATCCACTCAAAGGCAATGGGTTTGGTTTTTTGGGTTTAGAGACAATTCAAATAGTGTGTCAGTACAAAGGCATTGTAGAAATAAAAGACTTAGAGCATTTTCAAAACAAGCAAGTGGTCAATTCAATAAAAATGGGAGATGAACCCTGAGATTTTCCAAAATGGAAGCATCAGTGTCAATGGAGTTGTGAACAGGTTAGCAGTAATAATTCAGCCAATCAGTCCATGTGGCATTTTATATTCAATAGGCATTTTTGATTGTAAGAAAGTGATACTGACTTAGGTTACAATGAAGAAATAGAGATTCATTGAAGGATATATATGTAGGTGAAATCTCTACCACACCTCCTGGGAAATTACGAACAGCTAAATCTCACGGAGAATGGAATGCACAGCAGGAACTGGGAGATTATGTAGATAAAAAGTAACTCTAGGAACTGGATTACCTTGTTGCCCTAGAGCGGCAGTAGTTTTCTAATTTTCTACTGTTCATGCCTCTACACAACCAGGCGTCTCATCTTTTCTTTACGTCACTCAGTTTCTGCTTTCTAGTACTCTGGACTATTCTTAGCTTCTGCCTACCCGTGGGTTCTCCTGTCTTGTGTCTTCTGTTGCTCTAGGTTTCCACTGAATGTTTCTCAGCTTCTGCTTCCCTTCTACCTTCTAACTTATGAAGCTCCCGTTGTGATTCTCATTCAGACTCTTCAAGAGAGAGGATCTGAGTGGTTTCGTTTATTCCCATTGCCCTTGTTGAATGTGGCTTATTTGTCAGGCCAGCTCAGAGACTGGCTGCTCTTAGGTAAGGCTCCCATACCTGGACCTGTGGTCGGGGAGGTAGAGTCAAATGATACGAACACAGTGAGTTATGCTAAGGAATTCTTAGCTTCAGCGTATAGGCTGTAGGTGGCAACCCCTTGGCGGGGTGCCTACTGGTGTACAAATACTCTGAGTCTTCCCTGTCCCGAGAAGGTGTTTGGAGTTCGGTGACATTTGGCTTACTTTCCATTAATTAGGTCAGTAGGAGTAATGGCCTGTATAAGGCACTTCCTGTAAAAGTAAATTACACAAACACCCTAAGTACGCTAATGACAATAATGATGATGGCAAAGAAGGAGAGGAAGAAGACAAATTTAGGCTTTTTGGAACGTCTTTTTATTTTATTGTGCTTTAGGTGAAAGTTTACAGCACAAATTAGTTTCTCATTCAAAAATTTATGCACAGATTGTTTTGTGACATTGGTTGCATTCGCTGGGTTGTGTTGGCACTCTCTCCCTTTGCCTTTGCACCCCGGGTTCGCCTTGTCCATTCATCCTTTTCTGTCTTCTCGTCTTTGCTTTTGGGGAGGTGTTGCCCATTTGGTCTTGTATACTTGATTGAACTAAGAAGCATGTTCCTCATATGTTATTGTTTGTTTTATAGGCCTGTCTAATAGCATGTCTTGTTTTTAAGATACTATGAAAAAAAAATGAAAAGAGACTTATAAATGCACACTATAAAGAGTCAGAAATATTACTCATAGCCAAAACTGAGCACTGTTTTAGGCTCTAGTTATTTTACCTAAAAGTAAACAAAACAGAACAAACCTGTTGCCACCGAGTGACTCCGACTCCTAGCAGCCTCATGTGTATCGGAGTGTAACTGTGCTCCGTAGGGCTTTCAGTGGCTGAGTTTTCAGAAGCAGATCACCAGGACCTTCTTCTGAGGCACCCCTTGGTGGACTTGAATCTCCGACGTTTTAGTTAGCAGCCAAGAACCTTAACCATTTGCCCCACCCAGGGACTCTGTAGCTTCCTCGGCATGATTAAGAAGCTCTGATTTTTGGAATAGAAGGAAAGCTTTAAGTAACCCTCTTTGTTTGGCAACAGCCTTCGTCAAGGAGCCCTGGTTTTGCAATGGTTAAGTGCTCTACTGCTAACAGGAGGGTTGGATATTTAATCCCACCCCACAGCTCAGCAGGAGAAAAGACCTGGCAATCTGCTTCTGTAAAGATTACAGCGTAGAAAACCTATAGGGAAGATCTACTCTGCCATACTGGGTCTGTATGAGTCAAAAATTGACAGCAAGTGGTAACAACCCCTTGATCTTCCAACCAAATACGCAAATCCACTGCCATCGAGTCGATTCCAGCTTTCCTGCAAGATGGCTGAAGGGTTTGAACTGCTGATCTTTTGGTTAGGAGCCAAGCACTTTAACAACTGCACTACCAGGGCTCCTCCCTTCATTTTAGAAAAGTAGAAATGAGGCTTTCTGAGGCCGAGTGGCTTGTGGAAGCCTACAAGGCCTCTGTTCTGCCTGTAGCCTCAGAGTAGTGATTTCAAGTGAGCAGAGTCTGCCACAGAATCTCTTACTCTGTTCTTACTCTGCCTTTCACTTGAGCACTTGTGGAGATGGAAATCTTGAAGTCTTGGAGAATTACCCTTTCCGTTCAGGGTAGCTGGGCTAGAATTCTTGCCAATTTTCCCCTTATAAAACAGAAATTTGCTTTCTCCGTCAAAGGAGGTGTATTTTCTAAGATTTGTCTTCAGCTCTTGGGTGTTCATATGCCATCTCACTGCATCCTATGGTAACCCTGGTGGCATAGTGGTGAAGTGCTACAGCTGCTAACCAAGAGTTCATCAGTTCGAATCTGCCAGGTGCTCCTTGGAAACTGTGGGGCAGTTCTACTCCATCCTATAGGGTCGCTATGAGTTGCAATCGACTCTACGGCAGTGGGTTTGGTTTTGGGTTTTTATGCCCATCTTCAATTTATTCACCTCAGAGTTGTCACACAAAGGGGCTAGAATGAGAAGCCACCTTGGTTTCCAGGCAGTGGCCACTACAGCAAAAACAAACAAACAAAAAAAAAAACAACAAAATATCACCGCCAACTTCATTAACCTTCCAACTTTATCCCACCCTGGGTGAATCTTTCCACAAGTTTTATGTTCCGCCAATAGCCAAAAATACATAGTCACTAGATTTTTCTTTTTAATTCCATGTACTGCGGTGGTTGCTGAAGTTCTCATTGTTCTAAAATAATAAACAAAATAATCACAATATACTTTAGGTACCTACTGTGTTTTAACTGTGTAGCCTGGAGCAAGTTACTTTGTCTCTTTACTTTCTCATCTGAGCACTGGGGTATTTATTTTCTTAGCGCTGTCTTAACAAGAAATGATGAATAAATGTCCCCTATTAAAAAAAATTATTTTTTTAATTAAAAATTAAAAAAAAATTTTTTTAATTAATATTATACACCTTTTTATTTAGTAGTCACAAGAACTTTATGAGGAATGAAGTTCAGAGAAGTCAATGAATTTCCTCAAGTTCTGGAGGGTGTCAAGTGGTGAAGTTATGATTAAAAAAAATCCACAAAAATAGTTGCAGTTGAGTCTATTCAGACTCATTCATAGTGGCCCCGTGTGTATCAGAGTAGAGCTGTGCTCCACAGGGTTTTCGATGGCTGATTTTTTTGGAAGTAGATAGCTGGATGTTTCTTTCAAGGCACCTCTGGGTAGACTCAAACCTCTAACCTTTCTGTTAGCAGCTGAGCACCTTAACCCTTTGCACTACTCAAGGACTTTGAAGTTAGGATGGGGAGCTAATTTTATGACTTCTATTAGGTGGTCCTTTTGCTCCATCAGAGCTACCCACAACAGCCCTAACCCTTGGGAGACAGTTCTGGAGCAGGCCTTAGCTCTGGAAATTTTTTTCCTTGCTTGTCTCTTCTTTCAAAGCGGGGTGGGCACAGTGGGCAGTGGGAACCCCCTGTGTACATTCTGGATCTGAGTCTCCTCACCCTGGATTCAGAAGCCCCAGAGAATGGGGTTCTGCAGTCCTTACCTTAATTCCTCTTTCCTACTAGGCATCTTGTGGGCCTCTTCAATGCCCACCACTGCTCTCTCCTGACAGGCGACAGGACGTTAAGGTCTGGAGGCTTTTGAGGAGAGCTTTGACCCTCTTCCATCCCCCTTGGTGGTTTAGATTGTTTAACACTTCTTGAGGGGCCTTAAGTACTTTATACCACAGAATCTAGACTCCTTATCTTGGCAAATCAACATAATGCTCTCCAAGTTTCGCTTTTCTCACGTTAGGGTGGCTCATGTGCATGGAATTCGTCAGTGAGATTTATCGAGGATCCCAAATAAAACTTGACAGATTGTATTTCTTAGGTGATGAAAAAGATGGCCTTTGGCAGTGAAAGGCCACACTCTTGGCCACCTCTTCTGAAACAGTCTTGTTGACTAAAGTTCTGAGAAGTCCAAAGAATGGCTCGAGCAGGATTTTATTGGCATGCATAAATAGACAAATTGGCTGCTCCTTGTCTTTTTGACAGATGTGGTAGTGGAGCCGGCTCCAAGAGCCTGCCAGAGGCAAATCTAACTGCTCTTGGTACTTCAGGAGAGGGAAATGAAAACTTGAATGAAAAGAAAATTAGAACTCAGCTAAAAGCAGGAGGTCTTTGGAACAGGGTTTTTATGTAGGTCATCAAAAAGTATATACCTTTAGGAGATGTGCATCATAACAGCCTTAAGAGGAGAGTGGAGATGAAGTGGGGAGAGGAGTGTCTGTGTCCAGAAATCTGCCCAAATGCATACACGACCACATGCACACCTCATACAAGTGTGTCTCCCAAGACTTTAGCCTCCAGGTTACTATGCAATCACTGTATTTGTTGGCTTGCTTATCTCACTCAACTAATGATTTATAGTATTTTCTCTATTTTCCCAGAGTCTGTTGTTGAATAACAGGTTGGGAAAAGTTCTACCGATTGACCTAACTATCAGTCAGCTCTTAAGCTTTCTAGACAGTATAGGGTTTGTAGCAAAGAAGCAAAGGCCTCCACCCTTGACCCTGAAAAACAAACCAAACTCATTGCCGTCGAGTCATTTCTGACTCGTGACAACCCCAAATGTCACAGAGTAGAACTGCTTGCTCCATTGGGCTTCCTTGGCTGGAATCTTTCTGGAAGCAGATGCCAGGACTTTCTTCCATGGCATCTGTGGGTGGGTTCAAACAGTAGCAGAGTTCAAACTGTTTGCTCCACCCAGGGACCTCCCTTGACACTAGGCAGTCCCTTATTTATTTATTTCTGCCAGGAAGCCTAGGCTTAATATTCTTTATCCTGGATATCCTTATGAATATTTGTTGAATTCTAATTTATACTGAATACAATTCAGTAGACTGAGGCTTTCCAAGTGACAGGCTTCCTGAGAAAGGTGTGAGTATGTATGTGTGAGTGTGTTACGGAAAACTCAGCTTGTCTCATAGTCAAAAGCCCTCTTGAGATCTCTGAGGTCAATCCAAGGAATAAAATAGATCGGTTACCTCCTATCTGATGGGTTTTATCAAAATGTGATAAAACATGGTAATGAAAAATGGTGGGCTAAGTTCGTTATAGTTCTATCGAGGAGCACTGGACAGGTAAGCCAGGCCATAAGTCATTTGCCCTGTGACAGTTTTTATTACTTTGTTTTAGTGCAGTTTTGAGGAACAAGGGAAATTGCCCTAGACAACAGATGTGGGAGACTTTTTTTCTTTTCTTTCTCCCCGTCTTGTGGACAGGCCTCAGGCTCCAGCCCAGTGACTCATTGTTGTGGTATTATATACCTCAAGATTAAGTGTGTGCTGCAGAAAGTGTGGGGCAGGATTTATCAGTGCAAGTTCTTCCTTTGAAGTAGCAGGGCAGGCTACTTTGCTGATGGTTTCTGGAACTCAGCCAAGTTCCAATATGCTGTGAAAATTGCCGTCTTAGGTTTTCTTGGCACATGAGCACATTTGCACTTGATTCTCAGACCTCCACTGCTTCCTGATGTTTTTGAGGCAGTGTTCTTGGGAAATATGGCCTGGGGCCAAATTGTAACCCTGTAACCCTGTCTGTTTGTGCCCCTTCCAGTGTCCCATCCAACATGGTTTTGATGGCTCCGGATACAGATGAACACCAAATTGAATAAGAATATCCTTGAGTTTGAAAAAGTGCAGGCTTGCTCTGAGTTGCTTTTAAGCATTTATGTATAAACTTCTCTGTAACCCACATCTCCTGCTGCCCTGCCCCCACTAACAAATTGTTGATACTCAAGGCTTTTTACTGCAACGATGATTTCCACAACAAGTCTTTGCATTTCCAGCTTGAAACTAAAGAAATATGTATTGGAGAAAAATCAGGGTGATGCCGTTATAATTCTACCAGTAAATTAAAAATCCATCCTTCTCTAGTGAAAAATCCACCACCTATTTGCCTGTGTCTTCCTCTTCCCACCTCTACTCATCATCATACTGTTATTAATTTTGAGAACCAAGGACATAAAAAGGTAATTATGTTAGATTCCCAGACACCCTTCCAGAGGTTAACATGTCAGCCATGTTTCTCATCACCCAGCTATATGTAATAAATGGCTTCCTTGTAAATGCAGATTTCCCAACAGACTCTCCATTTCAGCTTCCCTCTAGCCTGGGAACCAGGCTCTGTCCTTCCTGATTTGAAACTTGGCAACCTGCTTTGGAGAACCCATACCAAACTTCACTGGGCATCTCTCTCTCTCTCTCTCTCTCTCTCTCGAGTTTTTGAATGGGCAGACCCACTCACCTTGATAAAGGCAACTTGATATGACTGGACCTGAATCTTACAGAGGAATCAGAAAGGCTTCAGATTCATGTTAATGGTCTCCTGGTTGAAAACATGACTGAATGTCATTGTGGGTTGGGTCCCTTGGGCAGCAGTCTCTGTGACGAAGATTATCATGAAGGGAGTGCTGTTGGGATTAACACCCATGAAAGAGAGGAAAGAAGCAGGATTAGGAAGAGGGAGAAGTTGAGTTGTGATACAGTCCCAACAAAGGCCTCAGCTGACCCCATGGGAAGCTCTAGAGCTGAAATGGCCCTTTAGGGTTGGACCATGGAGGTTGAGCCTTTATTCCCCTCCTCTACGTTGATTAGTCAGTGGGTATGGGTTCTGCCTGGGAAGAAGTATGGCCTTGGGTAAGGCAGCTTTCTTCAACCAAGACAATTTCCGAAGAGGGTTGACCATTGGGGGTAATCTTTTGGCAGCAATCCCAGTGACTGGGGGAATAAGACCTTCATTCCTAAGGGAGGATCTGAGTGGCACATCACAGCATCTACCATGAATGCATGCTATAATGGGTTGGTTGACTTAAGGATGGCTTGTCAAATTTCATGGCTTTCAAAATGGAGCTGGGCTTCGTATTCTGTGGTAATCTGTGTGTTCTCTTTTTCTCACTTACTTCTTAGATGAAGCAGATTTCTCCCAGCCTTTTGAGCTTGCCCTGGGTGTGAGGCGAGGTGTTGGAGTTGTGTCAATCGGTAACTAGACAGGAAAACAGAAACCACTCTGGATGTTTTAAATAGAGGGGATTAATAGAGAAAAAAGGTGACAAAGGTACTGGAAGGCCTGGAAGGCCATAGAGAGAGGGAAACATTACCCAGGGATCAGGAAAGTGCAAGACCACATCCTCTGCCCACATCCTCTGTCGAGCTGCTGAAGATGCTGCCACTATCCCTGCTGCTACCACTGCTGCTCTTGGATTTACGCTGTTCTCTCTGAGCAGGAACTCCAGAGACCACACTTTGAAGCTGGTGAAAACAGAGCTCATACTGCTAGCACTTACAGTCACCCAGGATGCTGCTGGAGCTGGTAGTTGCTGGTCCTGGTATTACTGCTATTGGTGGCATGCTGGCACTACCAGTAATAGAAAAAATAAAAAAGCTTCTTCTTCCTCCTACCTTTCAGTCTCCCTTTTGGCAAGAGAATCTGGGGAATGTGGTCTGTAGGCCCCCCAGTGCCCTGCAATATAGAAGAGAGCATGGAAGAATCGTATGGAGGTATGGATCTGAGACCATAGTCTCTCTCAGACTAGCCTCTTGCTGTGCCTCTGGTCAATGGGCCACCCTGAAAAGGAGGTCACATGGCGATGGCCAGGAGGCCCTTCCCAAGTCCATCTGAGGAGCAGTGCACCACTCTGGAATTTGACTGGACTTCCACTGCCGTCTGCTTCCAACTCCACATCCCTCCACTCCGAGGAGAACAGAACCATCCCAAACTGTCTTGTGCCAAGGCCAACCTGGTTAAAAGAAGCTTTGTTTCTAGAGGAGATATTAATTATGATCTTGTTGTAGAAACCAGGTTTACTAGATCTCAGCCAATATTCTCTCAATCACTCTGTGGCACAGCTACAGCCCCTCATCCTGTTTCCTTTCCTTCCAGTACCCCAGAGCAATGCTGGGTCACCACCAAGATGCAATGGACACTGGTCACAAAAGGGCCAACTAGTTCAACTAAACTACCCAGTCACTTCAGTCAAATACCTGGTAAAGCTGATATTTTCAATCGAATTTGTGGTTATTGGATTGAATTGACCAAATAGACAAAATTTATTTATCTTGGACATTGATAAAACAATATCATCTACAAACACCTTGTATTTATAATACCTATTAACTTTTCAAAGTGACGTTACATCATTTTCTTCATTCTTTCAGCAGCCATATGACATGCCTTAAATTGCTCTTCTTCAATTACCCTTTTATTCCTTTGTTGTTGTTTGGTGCTGTCGAGTTGATTCCAACTTATAGCAACCCTACATACAACAGAATGAAACACTGTCCAATCCTGGGCCATCCTCACAATCATTGTCATGCTTGAGCCCATTATTGCAGCCTTTGTGTCAGTTCATCTCGTTGAGGGTCTTCCTCTTTTTTGCTGACCCTCTACTATACTAAGCATGATGTCCTTCTCTAGGGACTGATCCCTCCTGACAATATGTCCAAAGTATGCGAGACAAAGTCTTGCCATCCTTGCTTCTAATGAGCATTCTGACTCATTCCTTTAGTGTTTATTGGTGGGTTTGACCTAGGTGGTATAAACATTTTGCTTTAAACTAGCAACCTAAAGGTTGGTAGTTAGAACTCACCCAGTTGTGCTGTGGAAAAAAGGGCTGGCGATCTGCTTCTGTAAAGATTCCAGCCAAAAAAAAAAAAAACCTCTATGGAGCAGTTCTACTCTGAAACACAATATGGCTGCCACTCGTCAGAATCAACTCGATGGCAATGGGTTTTTGTTGTTGTTTTTTTATGTACAGCGGAGGGAATAAAAAGAAGAGGAAAAAAATTCCCTTACTGGGAAGGATATTTTGTAATCGAATTTTACAAATATAGTAACTGAAGTATAGGAAGGAAATTGGTTAGCAAGGGTCAGCCAAGACTTCTGATTGACAACCCTAAGCCATTCCAATAAACAACCCCTTTGTTACTGAATACTCAGGTGACACTTTCAGAAGGATTCTACTCTAAGATTTAAGTTGATGGCTGTTATTATCCTGAATGTCATCTGATTGTAGGTTGATAGGTGTTTAGTCTAAGAGTATTTTAAAGCATCTTCATTTGTCCTCCAGGAAGGTGACTGAGCAGGCTTGGTCCTTTCCATATTGCTTAGATCGCTAGATACAAAATAAAAGATATTGTATTCCTTCTGCCTAAGCATGTGGTTGGTGTAATTTTTCCACAGACAGCTGGATCCAACAGCCTGTGCGTGGTGATTCAGCATGAGTGCGGACAAAATGACAGGCGATAAAGGCTGTTGGAAAAGGCACCGGGGACTTTACTAGGCACTGCTTCTAGAGCCGGATAATCAGATTATCTGGCCAACCCAAAGGTATTGCCAAGTCTTACAGAACAAATTCTTCTCACCTGGGAATTTTACTCTCTGACCAGATATTCATTTTGCTTCTAAATTTAAGACTTGGTGAAAATTTTATCAAATCAACACTGCAGTTAGGAATTGTAGCCACCTAGCAATTTCTTCAAATCATGGAATATTTCTGATTATTTTCCCCTGATCATACTTTTGATCTCAAACAATAAGCTGAGCCCACCCCTTCTTCCTTTGAGCTATCACAGTACTCAACACAAGCATTAATGTCACCACGGTTTCCTTAGTGATGTGCAGGCTACCAAGAGGAGAGTGTGGTCACAAGAGGTAAAGAATGACAAGGACAAAGGAGCCTTGGTATTCCTTGTGTGTAGGGTGCCACCGCAATCTCCCTGCCTCACACAGGGAAGGTTGGGGTGGTTGCTCTTCAGCAATAAAAGCTTCTTTTGGCTCACTTAAGATTTGTGAACTGTGTCCTATGCATCAGGCATTTTAGCATCTTCACACCTAGAAAAGACAGCTAATTTTTGCTGATGCATCTGGAATGTTCTTCTAAGATATCCAAGAAGGCAAGGCTGTTTTGTGGTGCCACAGTTGTATACGGGCTTAATTTGAAACGATTAGTTTCATTAGCCTTGATATTCTAGTTATATCTCTGCATTTCACCATGAGACACTTTCACTGCTCAAACAAACTGGCTCAGAAAATAACTGTCATGTTCTTGCACAGGGAATATACAGAACAAAGGGCTATTGTGCCAGGGCTGGAAGGATTGTTTTTTGATTGCTTCTCATTCTCCTCTGTGTTTTTGACAGAAGCCAACCCCTAATGTTCAGTAAGGCTCTAAGGAATTGTAAGCTATTTCATACAGCCCTGCCAGTATGTGGGCTCATCTGGGCAGATTTCTGACTAGTAACCTGTTCTGTCAGGACTTAAGGACAATGTCCATTTAGGTTCTTCTTATACTACTAGAGAATCTGTTGCATACTTCTCTGAGGTTCTTTCCTGGATTAAAAAACAAACAAGCGAAAAAAACAACCCATTGTTGTTGAGTCAATTTTGACTCATGGTGACACCATATGTTGCAGAGTAGAACTGCTCCATAGGGCTTTCTCGGCTTTACAGAAACAGAGTGCCAGGCCTTTCTTCTACTGTGCCTCTGGATGGATGCGAACCACCAATTTTTAGGTTAGTGGATGAGTGCAAGCCATTTGAGTAACCCAGAGACCTCTTGAGACCCCTAATTCTTGCCACAAGTTCCATTCCGTGCAGTGAGAGAGCCATCAGGAGATTTGACGTCATAACATTCCCCCTTTATCTCATAAATCAGAGTAACTTGGCAACTATGTAACATTTTATGTTTGCAAGGTGCTGGGGTTTTATAGGATGGTTAATCTTTACATGGCCCTGGGCTGCTAGGGAGCCTCAATTAGCCCCACTTTGAAATAAGGAAAATATGATTTGAAAAAAGGAAGTAATTTCTTGGAATTTCCCTACTCCTGATTGAGTCTTGATACTGAATTTCAGAATGATTGATTGTCTTAAGCTCATGTAAATCATTTTTCAAGACTGAAAAGAGGCTCCTGGGAAAGTATGTGGCAGTGAAGGAGAACTGAGGTGGCTCCTTGGAATGGGCCTAGGTGGGGTCTCCAAGGAGATGCCCATTTCTCTAGGAGGATCAGCATGTTGTATCTCTGTGACCCCCAGGTACTACTCTGATGTTTGGGCTCTGCTTCCAGGTCAGTGATCCATGGTGTTTATTAAACACCTGTGTGCTCAGTAATGTGGTGGAAACAATACACAATGGCAGACATGGCTCTTGGTCTTTAAAAATGTTTATAGTCTTGTTGGAGAGAGAAGATGGACATGAATAAGTAACTAAGGAACAGTGTCAGATAGCATTTAAGCCTGTGCTAAGTGTTGGTGGGTCAGGGTTTCCTTGCTTGACATCAGAGTGGAGAAATGGCAGAGAACACCAAGCATCAGCGTAGTCAGGGAAAGCTTCTAGTAGGAAGAGAAGCTTAAATTACGGAAAAGAGAAAGGAGGTCTAATAGGTCCTTGATATTTGTGAGCACCCAGATACACAAATACCATTTCATTTCTCCCATAAACTACAGTCAAACACAAAGAAAAATTTTGTATCTGCAACAATAAGCAGAGAACTTCAAGACCACACTGAAATGCAGATGTTGGCAGGCTACCCCTAGCTAAGTGACTCACTCCTCTGTCCAGAATCATGAGAGATAGTTCAGGCCATGAACTTTCCAGCTTGCTCTCAAATAGATGAAATCAGAGATCTACTCTATTTCAAGATGGGGAGATTTAGCAGGAAGCACAGACGTGAGATTGAGGGGAGCCTGATCTGGCTAGAGATGAAAGCACAAGTAAGAAAACAACAGAAAGCAAGGTTTGCTGGTAAGAATGGTAGCCTATTTGTAAAGGTTAGACATAATGTAGCAAATAAGAGGGCATTTCTATATTTTATTGGGCAGGCTGGTGACATGGGAGAAGAGGTCTTTCAGAAATACTTGAGTAGAAGTGGCATGCTGAAACGATAGGAGGGGAAGAGAAAATAGAGTCAGGGTGGAGAGAGAGAATGTAGATTGTATAAGATGACAGAGACAGCAAGAGCAAAAAAGAAAAGGCAAACCAGCAAGATTTTGCAAATTATAGGCCTCACTGACAAAGAGTACAGAGACTATGAGGAAGAAGAGGAAGATAAAGGAGGAGGAAAGGAAAAGGTGGCCTTAGTAATATCCTGCAGTTTCTCAAATGTTCCATCTTCTAAAGTGGTTTTTCCACCTGCATACATGATGTTTCATGTGCAACACACTTTCATGGTCCCATGGTTGCATTTTGAGGGTGTGCAATTACATTTATTAGCTGTGATTCTCTCTCTTTATCTGCCATTTAGGAAAACATATCGTGAATATACAGGCTTTTGAATGACTCTGTAATCATGAGAATATTGAGTTGGCTCTAATTTGTCTTTTGTAAAGGAACTCATTCACACACTTTGGTATGCTGAGTAACAATTTATTTGTGACACTCCCCATAAGCTATTGAGGCATTTTAGCCAGTCATGACACCATAGTTGAGAACCACTCCTCATTGAATTGAGTCTTCAATTCCAAATAGATTCTTCATACACACCCAGTGAACACAACACATTTCCCCCGAATCAGTGATGCAAAAAGGAAGGGAAAAAAACAAAAGGACAACAGAGAGTCCACGCTGTAACAAGGTTTCACTCCCTCCAGTATTATTTTTCTAGTGCTGCCGTAAGAAATTACCACAAACAAACTAGGTGGCTTAAAATCACAGAAATTTATTCCCTCGCAGTTCTAGAGGCTATAAGTCTGAAATGAAGGTGCTGGTAGTTTGGTATGGTTGGTTTCTTCTAGAGGCTCTGAGGGAGAATCTGTTCCACGCCTCTTCCCTAGCTTCTGGTGGCTGCCGGCAATCTTAGGTATTCCTTGGTTTGTAGACGCATCACTCCAACCTCTGCCCTCACCTTCTCACCATCTTCTCTTCTGTGTGTCTTTCTTTTCTTCTTCTGTGTCTTATAAGGACATGTGTCATTGGGTTTAGGACCTAGTGGCTATTCCAAGATGATATCACTTTGAAATCCTTAACTTAATTACATCTGCAAAGACTCTTTTTCCAAATAAGGTCACAGTTACAGGATCTGGGTGGACATATATTTTTTATGGGTTGGGGTACCATTCAGCTCAGTATACCTCCCAAGTGGTTTTATCAGAGACACTTAGAAGCAATGTCCTTCTTCATCTACAGAATCTCTGAAGCCCAAGATTTGGGACCCAAGCCAGAAGCAGCATCACTCTTCTCTTATGAGGATATTTAGTGATTTTTTGGGGGGTCCAACTTGGTCGTGCTGCAACATCTGGACAGAAAACGTTATGGCAAGTAGAGGTGTTTTTTTTTTGTCTTTTCACCTGAGGTTTCATTTACTCATCAGGGTTGGTTCAGTTTAAGGAAACTTCATTTTTTAAGCCAGGAGTTTCCATCTCAAAATCTACCAAAAGCTTGAGTGCTTTATCCATAGTCAACGACCCCTTAGGTGATTACAAAGGAGTAGTTTTTGTTGTTCTTGTTTTCCCTCTCCGGCTCTAGTCTGAGGTCTTTTCAATAAAAGACTCGAGAATGCATTTGGAAACTCTAGGATAAGCATTCGAAAGCAGGAGAGGGGCATGAGGTGATGACATTCCTGGGAAGCTCTTCTCCTCTCGTCCAATCTCAGAGGCACCTGCAGAACAGAGGAACATCAGAGATTCTGCTCCAGCCTGCCTCTGAGCCCCCTGTGCTGTCTCCTATGCAGTCTAGCATGGCTAATCCAGCTTTGCAGATGGCCTTCCTGGTAGAGGCCACCTCACTGGCTATCTGACTCACAGCTCTTGTTCAGATTGCTTTTCTGAGGGCTGCTTGAAATTTTTCTCAACACTTTTTCTTTTTCCAACTTCTACCCTTGCTGTCATGAATTGAATTATGTCCCCCGCAAAATGTGTGTATCAGTTTGGCTGGGCCATGATTTCCAGTATTGTGTGATTGTCCTCCATTTTGTGATTGTAATTTTAGGTTATTGAGGATTAGGATGGGGTTGTAACGCCCTTACCCAGGTCACATTCCTGATCCAATGTAATGGGGGTTTCCCTGGGGTGTGGCCTGTACCACCTTTTATCTCTCAGGAGATAAAAAGGAAAGCAAAGCAAGCAGAAAGTTGGGGACTTCATGCCACCAAGAAAGAGCCACCGGAAGGAGACCACGTCCTTTGGACCCAGGGTTCCTGTGCAGAGAAGATCCTAGTCCAGGGGAAGATTGACGAGAAGGACTTTCCTCCAGAGCTGACAGAGAGAGAAAGACTTCTCCTAGAGCTGATGCCCTGAATTTGGACTTCTAGCCTTCTAGACTGTGAGAAAATAAATTTCGCTTTGTTATAGCCATCCACTTTTGGTATTTCTGTTATAGCAGCACTAGATGGTTAAGACAATTGCTTTGGGAAACTGTTGCTGAGAGTAATAGTAAACACACTAAACTATCACTACCCTGGAGAAATAGTATGGAGGAGTGGTCAAAAAGGAGTCCTTGTAGTATAATGGCTAAGCGCTTGGCTGCTAACAGAAAGATTGGTGGTTCAAACCAACCTGTGGCTCTACAGGACAAAAGACCTGGTGCTCTTCTATTTATATTATATATTATATTCAGTCTAGAAAACCCTATGGGGCAGTTCTACTCTGTCCTACAGGATTGCTATCAGTTGAAATCAACTCGACAGCACACAACAAAAATAATGGTTAAAAGGGTGGGTTCTGGGGTCAGATTGCTGGTGTTCAAATCCTGGGTCCCTCCCTTACTAGTTGTGTGACATTGGACAAGCCACTAACCCTCAGGACCATGGGGTTTTGCATCTATAAAATGAGGAAGAGTGATATTGCTCCCTCATAGAGCTGCTGTGAGCATTATGTCAATTAAAACACAGGAAGCACTTGGAAGAGTGCCTGCATATAGCATGTGCTGTGTAAACATTAATTATCATTGCCCTTCTGGGTCTTGACTTCCATTTCCTCTGCCCAAAGCACACAGGGGAAGGTACAAAACTCAACTCTTTAATCTATACTTAACTCACGCTTTGGATCTCTTCAGATTCTGTTGGGGCAAAGTCTTAAGGTTTATTTGCTCTTAAAACACTCAAGTATCGATTGCCTGACTGTGAAATGGCCTCTGGTTCCCAGGCTCTTGAGTTATTTTTTTCCCGTTTTCCCCTCCTCCCCCTTCTTTTTCTTCTTTTGTTCTCATACCAGAAGATGTTGCAACCTTCCCCTGGTCACCCTCCCCATCCTGAGGAAACAGAGGTTTAGCTCCTAGGCATACGCTGAAGCCTGAGTAAAGAAATGGCTTCCACTATGAATGGATAGACGTAACAAATCTGTGTATTCATAAATAATCATAAAGAACAATTGGCTGGGCTAAGTGTCAACTTATTATAAACCAATTAACCTGGAAATGCTTTCCTTTGTTTGAATATTGTAGAAATTATTTTAAATTTATTCTTTTTAAATTCATGTTTTTATTTATTTTTCCTCTCTGACTGCCTTTTTGATTTGCAAGTTGGGCACTTTACATATAATATGCATATGTGAAAAAAGAAATTTAAGTCCTTATACAGACCTAATAACCAAGGTGAATGCTTCAGGGAATCCTTTGAAAGTCCCCAGAGAAATCTTCCTAGAGCAGGGTTTGAAGGCAGCAAGGTGATGGTGTAGCAGATGGTGTGGTTGTGAGGACAGGCATGGAGGGCATGGTGAGTGGGAAGGTACCAGAGACACAAGGGAAAGCACATTGTTCCAGCCCAAGCTGAAGCCAAAGGCAGCCACAGTGTCCTGAGGAGGTCTGGCCAGGGAAGGAGACTGATAGCTCTTTTTGAGGACACTTCAGGAAGCAGCACTACCTCTGACATTACCTTTCAGAACCTCCAGAACTTTTCTTGCCTCTCCCTGCACTGCCTCTCCAACCCCCACCACCGTACCAGGGTCTTTCAGGCACCGGCTTCCTTACTATCACCTTACAGGATTTCTCTGAGGTCCCACTATTCTCTGTGCCCCACATGAGTATCAGCACTGTGAGGAGCTCTACTTGGCCAACAGGTACCTCACTCACTGCCCACAGATCTGGTGCCATGGCAACCATCCTCACAAACATACACAGATGGCCAGATAAGGCCCGGGGACAAGGGCTCTCACAGTGCTGTAACATGACCTCACCACACTGGAGGACACTGTAGGCCACTACTTCCATGCCTTGGTGTCCGGTTCATATGGGGACCCCAATGAGGAGGAGTGTTTGTCCTGTAAAGCCAAGGGCAGGTTAAACATGGTACCAGAGAACAATGGGATGCCACCTCCCCACCTTGCTGCTAAAGAAGAAAAGAGAGATGGGAATGTTCTTTGGGTTTTTCCAGGCTGGGCTAGTCGAAGCTTTCCAGTGAGTCAGCCTTCTGGTTGCAGACCAGGAGTCCTGCCTGGGAAACAAGCCATTCTGTAGTCCTATGAGAATTGTTCCTTTCTACAAAATGGTGGCTGTGTTGCCAGTTTAACTAGGACATAAAGGACACACACATTTGCACAATCTTGTTTAAAGTAGGACAGGCTGGGCTTTGTTCTTATTATTGATTGGCAATAAATTTAATTCTGCTCTGCAGTTGGCCAGAGAGGTTCTCTTCCATTGCTCCTAGCTCCTTCCCTTTGCCTGGGTTTTTAAGAACCCAGGACAAAAGGTCCCGTATTTGTAGCCTCAGAATGCAAGGTGGTACTTGAAGAACAAGATCCATCCAATGTGTCTTCCTGAAGCTTCATTCCTAAGTACATAAATGATATAAAATGTTTTTATATTAAAATATGTAGACTTATTATGGGTAAAAATGAAAGATTTCTATAAGTTTTATGATAAGAAGAAGAAATTCATTTACTAAAGGCCTTTATGCCAACCCTTCAAGTAATGTGCTGAACCCTTCTGTCCTTGAGAGATTTTTTTTTGTCCTTGAGAGATTTTGATGGAAAAGTTTAAGAGGTGCCCCTTGTGACATAGTGATATTTGCTCTTGACTCTATAGCTGCTCTTGTAAGGGCAGTGATTTCCTGTGGACCACATGCCGAGCAGAATTGGGAGACAGGGATTTGGAGAATCAGATTCTAATCTGATAAAATATCACATGCATAGTTTTCTAGCTGTAGCCAGTCCCAGCACAGTGGCCAGTGTTGATCTGCTGCAATAAGAGAAGTACATGTAAGATAGAAATGGTGATGGAGTCAGGCTTCCTTCACTCTGAGAGTCAATATTCTTCAGTATTCCGTATTCCAATTCTTTGTACTAACCAGCATATATAAGTTTACAAATAATAGTCACCCATTATGATTATATCCTCTCCTGAATATAATTATACTATAACTAGCGCCTTCCAAAATGTGGCAAAAAATTATTTTGATCATTTCTCCCAAGAAGGCAAATAGGAACCTATGCACTGTATAACAAATTGCTGGTGACACTGGGTGGTTCCCCATTATGGTTTGAATTGTGTCCTCCAAAAAGATATGTTGAATTCCTAACCCCTGTACCAGTGAATGTGAACTTGCTTGGGGAAATCAGCTTTTTCTTTTATCAGTTAATTCAAAGGAGGCCATACTAGAGTGGGTCCTGTCATAATTCCTTCTGAGTTATATCTTATAAAAAGGAGTCACACACAGGAGGAATATAGACACCATGTGGGAAACATAGAAGCAGATACACCTGTAAGCAGTAAAAGAGTCACAATGATCACTGGCAGCCACCAGAAACTAGGATAGAGACCCACAGAAGGAATCAACATGACCAAGACCCCAATTTGATATTTAGCCTCCAGAATTGTGAGAAAATAAATTTCTGTTCTTTAAAGTCCCCTATTTTGTTTTGGTAGCCCAAGGAAACTAAGACAGCCATCCGTATTAAACAGCGATGATTGAAGTTCAGTTGCTGATTTTCACACACAGAGGACAGCTCATTATAAGACAGTTTGTTATTTCACAGAGTTGACGGTGCCTTCTGAGTCACCTCACACCTCCTGAATCACAAATACACAGGCCTAAAGTGCAGAGACCTCTATTTGCTTTTGTGTAGCTCATGTTTAGCTGACATTATACAAACAATTACCAACGGGCTCCATGCTTTTGTGTTACTTTTTAGGGTGGCCTTTATATCAAATGGCCCACTAATGTCTGAATCTAAAGTATGCTGCAGGCACAAGGCCCAGCCTGGTTGTGAGGAGGAAAGGGAACTCCTGTGTCCTTCGGTTCCCAGTGCCTGGTAGGAGTGGCAGGCACTTTATTCACAAGCTGGGCAAATGCTGACACAGTCATCTTTTCTATGCATGGGAATATTGCAGACATGTTTATGTTGATAGAGATCACATGCACTGTGGCAGCTCCTTCCTTGTTCTGATGGGTTAGCCAAGCTACTGTCCTGGGGAGGTGGCTCTGGGATAGTGGAAAGATTGCAGATTGGGGTTCAAATTTTTGTATCACTTACTAGTTCATTTGACCTTGGGCAAGAAACTTAATTTCTTGGAGTATCGGTTTGTACAATGGGGAGATATACCTACCTCAAAAGGTGATTCTTGGCCTTAAATGAGATGATGTATGTACATGCCTTATGCACAGAGCCTGGCACATGTTGTTGTTGTTAGCTGTCCTCAAGTTGGACCCCAACTCATAGTGACCCCATGTACCATGGAACGCAACACTACCCGGTCCTGCACCATCCCCATGATCTGTTGCAGATTTGACTATTGTGATCTGTAGGGTTTTCACTGGCTGAATTTTGGAAGTAGACCACCAGGTCCTTTTTCCGAGTCTGTCTTAGTCTGAAAACACCTCTGAAACCTGTTAAGCATCATAGCAACACTCAAGCCTCCACTAAGAGACCATGGTGGCTGTACATGAGGTGAATTGGTTGGAAATCAAACTGGGTCTCCCACATGGAGGGTGGAAATGCTACCACTGAACCACTACTATTCTCTGGCACATAGTAGTTGCTCATTGAACAACAGGTGAATCAGAAGCTCTCAAACCTCCATAATAGGTAGTTGCAAAGATGATAACAATACTCTCTCCCTCCCTAGACAGATAAACAAAAAACCCCAAACTGAAAATTCTAGTCAAGCAGAAGGTTAATTCCAGCACATTCTGAAGAGAGGAGAGAGCATCTACACGGACGACACATGACTAGTCACTCCTTTTGTGCTAACCCAATGAGATGCAAGGATGAGCCATTGGCTCTGTGTAATTTAGGCTCCCAGAGAATACAGGCATCTTCAAGTTGGTAAATAAGCTCAAGTGAATTTAATATGCTGTATGAAAAGAGTATAATACCAGTTTATCTTTTAGAGAAGACAAGCTGCTGCCTTGGTAACATCAGTAACGAGGCCATTACCATCTAAGAGCGCTTCCCTCCTGAGTTCTGACAGAGCTATGGGCCACACAGCCGGGATGCATCTGTAAATCATGATCTCCCTGTTTAGCAATCTTGGCTACTCCCTCAGTCATTCATTGCTGTCTTGGTGGAAGGAAGAGGCAGAAAAGAAGAGGACCAAAGGAGGATAATGGGACCCTCGGCTCACTGCTGTATTTTATAAAACCATTATCCTTCTTTATTACCATGATAGTACCCCATTTCTGCACAATATTTTGTACTCAATTACTTCCTGGAGACATCACCAGAGACTAATGTGTTTTGTGTGCATACTGAATAACCTTGGGATGTTTTTTGTGTTGTTATTTGTTTAGATCATATTTTTGTAGGCAGCAATAACACATGAGTTGTTCACTTGGGGCATGGAATAGCTGTACTGAAACCCCTCATTCTTTATTTGATTTGATACATTCTTTCTTATCACAAACTTCATTGACAATGGGGATTGAAAGCTGAGAGTCTTACTCTGACTCTGGCATAGGCACGTTTTTGTGTGTTGGGTGAGTTATTTATTCACCTTCAAGTTTTGAGTTTTTTAGACGATAATAGGGACAGTGAGACTTCAACTTGCTTGCTTTGAACACATCATCAGGAAAGACCAATTGCTGGAAAAAGGTGTAATGTTTGGTAAGGAGTAGATCAGTGAAAACCAGGGAAACCCTCAATGAGATTGATACAATTGCCAAGACAATGGATCCAAATATGTCAATGATCATGAAGATGGCACGGGACCAAGCAACATTTCATTCTGTTATACATAAGGTCTCCATAAGTTGGAGCCAACTGGATGGCAACTAATGACAACAGATGAGAAATGATCATGGGTGAGATGGGAGTCTTTGAGATCCCCTTATGTGAAGTCACAGGGCTGTGTAAAACATGGCAATAAGGACCCAAGTACCAAGGCCCCTGATCAGTTTAGATGACATGTGGTCATTTTAGTCCTTACTTGGTTTCACTGCCTCATAGTATAGGGTTTTATATGTTTGATAAATTCTTGTTAGACAGCTGCCAATTCTGATCCTGAAACCAAAAGCGCATGTGCAAAGAAGAGGACCAGGGCGCAGTTACAGGGCTCGCCTTCTGTCCGGAGGGCAGTGGTACTGACTGTGAAGACAGGGCATTTATCCGTGCCCCTCTGCTACAGTCTTGAGCTGATGGACATCAGAGGTTTGTACAGAGGCCAATAACTACACTGCTAACAATTCTCTGGTAATAAATGGTCTTTTGGTTTTGTTTCTTGTTCGGTTGCTAAAGTCAAGATTTTGATACAGTTCTTGAAGGATTAATCAGTGCCTGAAATTCTCAGCCAGTCCATTCTTCCCAGTCACCCTAATCTTGCTGGTTATGCTTTTCCTCTATATCAGTATGAGTTAGAAAGCAAGCAGACTTTTTTCCCCCTCTGAGATTCTGTCAGTATTGTTCTGTGTTCTATTAAGGTACCGGGTTTGATTTCAGAGGAATTGTTTCATCCTATGAGCAATTAGTACCTTTTTAAAATTCAGACATCTTTCAGACCCTGTCCTGCAGACCCTTCGAAATGCTTGTGTCAGAATGGTTTTATCAGTCCTAGATCGTGTTTTGCCAGCTGCTCAGGCCAGCCACAGAGAGAAAACACTTAGGCATATGGTTCCAATGGCTGAATTTTTATCTGAGAAAAAAATCTATGTGAAAAGTCCTCAGAATTTAAAAAGCAAATCAGTGCATATGATGTCAGAATATTTACTGTTTCTCTCCTGGGGACATTTTTTTTGGCATCGGGTCTGATCTTATAGGTGTGTCTAATTGTTCTAAAGGCACAGCTGTGTGAATTTGATTTGTCTTCAGGAAAAAAAAAAAAAATGCCGTATCTCCTAACTTCAGGGAGCAATCTCGAACTTCTCTCTTGATTCTCACCTTCGAATTTCTATGAAGCCCATGGACTTTAAACTCTTTTGGCGGCTAAGTAGAAAGCATCATTTTCCCTTCGGCCTCAAAGGCAGACTTTTGGTATCTTTGAACTTATCCAGAAGAACAAGGACCTTTCAGAATTGGCCTCATCCTTGGACTTTTAAGCGTGTTCATAACTTAGAGAAAAAAGGGGGAGGGGGGAAAGAGAGTGAAGAAAGGAAATCTTTGCTTTTTTTTTTTCCCTTTGTGGGTACTTGTGTGACCCCTTCCTTCAGGCCTTTGCGGGGGTGTTGTCATGAAAGATAGTTTTGCCTCAGACAGCAATTCTGTTGAGACACAACAGACTTGTTTTCCTGGAGCTGAAATAAGTATTTCAACATTGATGTTTAAGGCGCCCTCTGAGCCTGATCTCGGGGAAGCTGGAAGCTACTATTTTTAGTTGGGAAAAATATCAACAAAAGATGAAGAGAGTCAGTTGTGACCAAGACTCTACTGTTTCTTCAATTCTATACTCAAGGTTAATAACGTCAAAGATACTCACTAGGCAATGGGTATATCCCCCTGGGCAATGTTCTGACATGATCCAGGGCTCAAGTAAATTCAACTCAGCTGCCAAAATCCAGGGAGGGTAGATGCTTCAGTGAAGAACTTTCATACTGAGAACTACCTTTTTAAGTCAGTAGACTATGGCCCCTCTCCATTACCCCGTTATTTTCCCCTGTGGTAAGCGTTCAAGGTGTATGAGACTGTAGTAGTTCTCTGCTTGTTGCAATGGTCTTCTCTGAGGCTGGCAACTTTTTCCACAGCTGCCTGGCCCCGCTGGGCTGCTTCTAGAAAAGGCCTTGCTTCCTGCTTTGGAGATTGTCCCAAAGACACTGCTCTCTCAGGTGCCTCAGCTCCCAAACGTCCTTTAACCGGCTGAGTCTAACTGCTGTTAAAGCACTTGAGAAGCATAACCCATTCTCAGTGATCAGCACTCACAGAAGAGAGCAATGGCATAAAAGAAAAACCAAACCCAGATAGGAGTCAATTTCCCAAACATTGCCTTTGAAAGGCTGTGTTTCACTTTGGCAGGGAATTATCTTTTCTAACATCAGCTGGACTTTCGGTTAGCAGCCCTGGCTCTTAACCACTATGTTGCCAGGGTTTCCCTTTTTTTTCCTAAGCATCAGCATCAATACCAGCTAAGCAGGTCTTTCTTGTACTTTATACTAGATGTTCAAAGCAAACCAAACCCACTGCTGTCGAGTTGATTCTGACTCATAGTGACCCTATAGGACAGGGTAGAACTGCCCCATAGTTTCCAAGGAGACCTGGTGGATTCAAACTGCCAACCTATTGGTTAGCAGCTGAACTCTTAACCACTACTTACTAGATATTATTGTTATTATTTAATTTTTTACAGTTCACAGGCGCCAAAGAAGGCCTTTATAAAGGTTTCTCTCTCGAGGGTACTGTGTGAGTTACGAGAGACAGAAATCTCAACTCAAAAAGGCTTACACAGAAAAGGGAATTTATTTTTTAAAAACAAAATTGATTTTTTATTTTAAATTATTTTGCAATAACTTTAGATTTACAGAAAAGTTGAAAAAATAGAAAAGAGAGTTCCTGTATAGGGAATTTATTGATGGGAGATGGTTAAGGTTTCAAGAATGGCTAGTTTTCAGGGCTCAGATGATGAAATCACAACTGGTGTTGTGTTTGTATTTTGATTTGTCTTCCTTTTGGTTAGCTTAAAAGTCTTAGGCTTCAGATGACTGCAAGATAGCTCTTAGCTTCAAATCCAACAAGAGTGCAAGAATCCAGCAAGAAGAGTGGCTGTCTTCCTCACAAACACTTCAGCAAAAATCTCAGAGTATCTCATTGGCCCTGATAGGGACATATGCCCTTCTGAAGCCAGTTATCAGCAAAAGTAATAGTCTCTTTGACTGTCCTGAAGCGCATGTTACAATGAGTTTGGGGTAGAATTGCCTCCCCTGGAACTATGTGAACTGAAAATAGGAGATAGGTGGATTCCCAAATGGAAGTTGGGGCCCATTTCCACAAGAAGGGGAAGTGGAAGCTCCATGTAACAAAACAAAGAACACACACCTCCACTTAGGCACAAATCCATCTAAGAAACCATACATTCTGAAATAGTGCCAACTTCATGGCAGACACGGGACTAAGCCTGGGGGAAAGGGGAGGAGACGGAGATAGGTTCAAAGATGAATAAGACAGAATCTTTGCCATTGAGAAACTCTGTGTGTTAAGTTTTACTTAGGACCAGAAGAGCAACTCACGGTTCAGGAGCTAACATACCCTTCCTGTGTCCATGGCAACAGCCACCGGTTTAGGAGCACCATCATGATCTCTTCCCAAATACACTGTTGATTTCACCTTTGGGGGTTGCCTTCTGTTCTTGTGTAACTCCCAGGAAACTCCTCGAAGTTGACTGTATTTAGCTGACTGTTAAGAAGACATCAGTAATGGATCTTTCCTGCTGAGCTGGGCATGACTTCAGAGCTCCCCCTATCACTGCACTCCAGGCAGCCACTAAAATTAGCAGATATGGGCACATAAGATGGTACTTATTTTGGAGGTAAGCACTTCCGAACTCATCTGGACAAGAAGTTAACAGAATCCATCCCCATACCTTTGGTCCAGCTTCCACCTTGACCAATACCTGATCAATCTTGTCTTACCTCTCCTCCCCTCACCACTTATTTTCTTTGGTGAAAGGGGGTGTGGTGTGCTGATTGACTTTTGCTGTGTCTCACTGAAGTCAACCCTATTCTTACTAGCACAGAGTATCGTGTTTAATGTAGATTAGGGATGGAATTGATGGCTCTGAGATCGGAAGAAGAAAAGAAAAAAACATTGTTTTTCTTTGGAATTTTTAGGGTACCAGTTGCCTCCTGGGAATCCCTCTGCTGAGGGTGGGCAGACAGCAGCCCAGCCTTCTCCATTAGCCCAGGCAGGAATCCTGTTTGGCATTTTAATTCTGACAGTCACTAAAATCTGAACTGAAGTGTGGAAAATGAGCAGGAAAGAGTCACTCTGGTCTCTGCAGGAGGCAGGAGGCAGAGTTAATTGACCTCTGCTCTTCCTGTTTTCATCTTCCTCCATCAGAGGTGTCCAAAGCCATAAAGAGAGAAATCTGTTCACAGGAGGTCACCAACAGGAACCCATGACAGTGAAATCTTTAGCAGAGCAGCAGAGACCTGGGCCTGTGGCACAAGTAAGTTTTAACTTACACTTCTTGAGACTTTTTGTGCTCCAGAATGATTAAGAGAGAAGAAATTTATTAATAGGTCATCTTCACTTGCAATGTCTCTTTTTTTTACCTTTTACTGAAGCATGATATACATGCAGAAAAGTGGTACATATCAAAAGTGTATAGCTTAATGCATTTCCAAACTGATCACCGTGTGTAATTAGCACCCAGGTCAGGAAACAGAGCAGTACCTGCACCCAGATATGTCCCTTGTGTCTATTCCTTCATTTGGGTAACTATTATCATGTCCTTTTACAGCACGGATTACTTGTTGTTGTTGTTAGATGCTGTTGAGCCAGTGCCAACTCATATCAGCCCTACGTACAACAAAAAGAAACATTGCCCAGTCCTGCACCATCCTCACAATTGTTGCTATGTTTGAATCCATTGTTGCAGCCACTGTGTCAATCCATCTCTTCAAGAGTCTTCCTCTTCTTTGCTGATCCTCTACCTTACCAAACATGATGTCCTTCTTCAGGGAGTGGTCCCTTCTGGTAACATGTTCAAAGTATGTGTAACGAAGTCTCGCCATCCTTGTTTCCAAGGAGACTCTGGCTGTACTCTTCCAAGACAGACTTGTTTGTTCTTCTGGTAGTCCATGACTGGTATATTCAATATGCAATGCTTTTTGCAATAAAATGGCAGTGGAGATAGTTCTTAGAGAAAATTCTTTCTTTTCAGGCCCTTGCCCTTCTTGCCATACTCCAAATATCCTCTGAAAAATAAGTGAACAATTCTAGTGGTGTGGGAAGCTCCCAGGTAAGAAGCAACAACCACTGGTTAGGAGCACCACCATGAACTTTTCCCAAATCCACTGCTGATTTCACCTTTGGCAATTGCCTTCTGTTCTTGTGTAACTCCCAGGAAACTCCTTGAAGTTGACTGCATTTAACTGACTATTAAGAATGTGTTATCAATGCTTTGCAGCAATCTAGCAGGACATTCTAGAATTGAGTTCTCCATGAACATCCATAAATGATGAGAGAGGAGGAGACTGCTGAGGCTAGGGGGGCTTTGCTTCCAAACAGCCCAGGTCCTCCATCAGCTCATGCACAGCCAGCTCCTGTGAAGCTTGGGTTCCTGCTCACAAGAGAAACATGGGCTTTGGACCCAGTTCAGGGTCCCAAGAAATGGTCAGGAAGGAGTAAAGGGGAAGAGCAGGGCTTTGTTGTCAAACAGTCCCTGGCTTTAGTTGTGTCTTGGCCTTGTGTAATTTTTTCTGTGTTTGTGTTTCTGTATCTATAAACTTGAGACAATAGAGTTGTTGTTAGGTGCTGTCCAGCTGGTTGTGACTCATAGTGACCCTCTGTACAACATAACAAAATGCTGCCCGGTCCTGTGACAACCTCACCATCGTTGTTATTCTCGAGCTCATTGTTGCAGCCACTGTGTCAGTTCCTCTCGTTGAGGTTCTTCCTCTTTTTTGCTGGCCCTCCACCTCACAAAACTGATGTCCTTCTCCAGGGACTGATCCCTCCTCATAACATGTCCAAAGTTGTGAGATGTACTCTCACCATCCTTGCCTCTAAGGAGCATTCTGGGTGTACTTCTTCCAAGATAGATTCGTTCGTTCTTTTGGTCGTCCATGGTATATTCAATATTCTTCGGCAGCGTCACAATTCAAAGATGTCAGTTCTTCTTTGATCTTCCTTATTCATTGTCCTGCTTTCACATGCATATGATGTGATTGAAAACACCATGGCTTGGGTTAGATGAACCTTAGTCTTCAAGGTGCTGCCTTTGCTTTTCAACATTTTAAAAAGGTCTTTTGCTGCATATTTGCCCAATGCAATGTGTCATTAGATTTCTTGACTGTTGCTTCCATGGATGTTGATTGTGGACCCAAGTAAAATGAAATCCTTGACAATTTCAATCTTTTCTCCATTTATCAAAATGTTGTTTATTGGTCCAGTTGTGAGAATTTTTATTTTCTTAATCCATACTGAAGACTGTGGGCTTTGACCTTCATCAGTAAGTCCTTTAAGTCCTCTTCACTTTCAGCAAGCAAAGTGGTATCATCTACATATCAAAGGTTTTTAATGAGTCTTTCTCCAATCCTGATGCCCTGTTCTTCTTCGTATAGTCCATCTTCTTAGATTATTTGTTCAGCATACAGATTGTGGTGAAACTCAAAGGTGATGAAGCAGGTGAACTGTCAGACAAAGAACTTGGCCCATGGTAAATGCTTAACAAGTGCATGCTCTTACTATTTTATGGGCTGTGTCTTAGTCATCCAGTGCTGCTGTAACAGAAATACCACAAGTGGATGGCTTTAATAAAAAGAAATGTATTCTCTCACAGTCTAGTAGGCTCCAAATCCAAATTCAGGGCATCAGCTTCAGAGGAAAGCTTTCTTTGTTGGCTCTGAGGCAAGTCCTTGTCATCAGTCTTCCCCTGGTTGAGGAGTTTCTCAACTCAGGGACCCTGGGTCCAAAGATGCACTATTCTCCTAGCTCTCGTTTCTTGGTGCCATGTGGTCTCCATGTCTCTCTGCTCACTTTTCACTTTATATCTCAAAAGAGATTGGCTCACAACACAACCCAATCTTGTAGATTGAATCCTGCCTCATTAGCATAACTGCTGATAATCCCATCTCATCAACATCATAGAAATAGGATTTACAACACATAGGAAAATCACATCAGAAGACCAACTGGTAGACAGTCACACAATACTGGTAATCATGGAACAGCCAAGTTGACAGATATTTTAGGGGGACACAATCCAATCCATGACACGCTGTTTCCCCCCAAAAAGAACAAGGGCATTTTAAGTTGGAGGGATGTGTGGCATTGGCTAGTTTTTGAAAACTTGAAACAACTGACCAGGACTTAGAGAATTTCGATCCATATAAGCCTCTTGGTTATATCTTCAAAGGCAAGCTGGCATTTTATGGCACTGATAGCTTACTCTACAGGGAACTGTAGGACAATGGAAGGCTTCACCCTGCCATGGATCTGCATTTTGTGGGTAGGAGACCCCCCCACCACCCAAGCGTAAAAAGAGTTTTGGCAGAAGTTATGAGGAAGAAAGTAATCATCTTAAAGTTCACCATGAGATAAGTATAAACTGGATTGTTATTCCCCTCACACCATTTTTGATGGAAATGGACCCCTTTCCAATACCTCTTTAACCACAGACTAGTGGAAGCTGAAGTGCCTTTTGGGTACAAAAACTAGATCTACTATGGTTCTCTAATAATTTCTATGGCTGTCATATTGGTGCTTCACCTCATCTTCATCCTGTCACCCTCCTCTTCCTCTTCCCATAGAGACTTCACCAGCTCCTCCTCAACTGCTGAGCTGTGTCTCTGCTCCAACTCGCCACTATGATGCATGAGGCAAACTTGGTCAACGCTCTATTTTACCTTACACTCTGTGTCTATATGAACCATTTTCTAGGATAAGAGCCTTGAGTCCACCATTTACTAGTTGTAAAAAGTTTGGGAGGATTCTTGAAATCTTTAACATCAATTTTCTCCTCTATAAAGTGCAGCTATTAACGGTATCTCACTAACAGGGCCATTGTGAAAAATAAATGAAATAATGCACATAAGAAGCTTTGGACATGTTATAAAAAAAAAATTTTTTTTTTGGACCAATTCCTGGAGAAGGACATCATACTGGGTAAAGGAAAGGGTCAGTGAAAAAGAGGAAGACCTCAATGATATGGATTGACTCAAGATTGACTCAGAGGCTGCAATAATGGGCTCAAACATACCTACTACTGTGAGGATGGCCCAGGACCCAGCAGCATTTCATTCTGTTACATATAGGGTTGCTACAAGTCGGAACGAACTTGACAGCACCTAACCATAACAGCAAAAACATGGGTGGCTTAACGCAGAGCCTGGTACATAGTGAGCACTCAAGAAATACAAGCTGCTGCTCTTGTAATTTTTGTCGTCATCATTGTCATCATCATCAGCAACATCGTCACCAATTTCTGAGGCACAGAAGACATACAAAATCAACAATCTTCCTCACTCATGTCTCCCTGGTGTAGTCTTATCCCCTGACATGCTTTAAATGTGAATTTTTTGATTTAAAATCTTCAAGTCATGCAGCTACCTAATGTTTACAGCTGCCTGGGCCTCCTTTAAGTCTGCCCAACTACCTCGCTATTTTTATAGTCAATCTGCAACTGAACATCCAGATGAAAAATGAAAAGCTCAAATATCCAGATATTTAGTTCATGCAGTACCAAATACTTAAGTAATTGTAAATATCAAAAGCTTTGACTGAAATTTCTAGTCTGCATTTGGATATCTGCTATCAGAAGACACAGCTTTATCCTGGACAAAGGCTGGGAAGAAACAAGTCACTTTGATGTGGTTGGTCACAACAAGCAATTGGCCACAGCTTATTGATATAGCAATGAAGATATATTGTTGAATCAAAACAATTTTTAAAAAATTGCTTTAAGAAAAAAGGGCATAACACACATCCCTATTAGGTGAAGGATGGGATGAAAATTAGGAATGGGGTGAGGATATCTCTTGTACACATTACAGTTTACAGTTTCATGAATTTTTAAAATTAAGGTATAATTAACATTCCAAAAAATTCACCAATTTTTAAGTTTACAATTCAATGAGTTTTCCAGCATATATACCATCACCACATCAAGATACGGAATATTTCCATCCTCCAAGAAAGATCCCTCATGCCACTTTGAGGTCAGTCCCCATCCCTCGCCTTCCAATCCCTTTCAACCACTGATCTGCTTTCTATCACTTTAATTTTACCTTTTCTAGAATTTTATATAAATGGAATCATACAATCTGCAGTCTTTTGTGTCTTTTTTTCACTTAGTATAATTCTTTTGAGATTCCTCCATGTTGTTGCAGGTAGCAGTAGTTCATTCTTTTTTTTTATTATTGAGTAAACAGTATTTCGTAATACCACAATTTGTTTATCCATTCACCAGTTGATGGATATCTGAGTTGTGTCCATTTTTTTGGCTCTTATGAATAATACTGCTATGAGCATTCACTAGTTTTTGCATGGACATATGTACTTATTTCACTTGAATAAGTACTCAGGAGTGGGGTTGCAAGGTTGTATAGTAAGTCTATGTTTAACTTCATAAGAAACTGCCAAACTGTTTTCCTGAGTTGCAGTACCAATCTATATTGCCACCAGCAAAATATGAGAGTTCTAACTTACATTCTCACCAACAATTTTTCTGGTCTATCTTCTTTATTTTAGCTATCCTAATGGGTTTGTCACTGTATCTCACTGTGATTGTAATTTGCATTTCCTCAATGACTAGGTAAGGAGCCCTGATTGCAAAATGGTTAAGTGCTTAGCTGCTAACAGAAAGGTGGGCAGTTCAAACCTACCAGATACTCCAAGGGAGAAAAGACCTGGCGATGTGCTCCGGAAAGATTAAAATCCGTTGATGTCAAGTCGATTCTGATTGGGAAATCCCATCGGGAAGTTCTACTTTGCTCTATAGGGTCGCTGAGAGTCAGAATCGACTGGGCAGCACACAACAACAACTATGTTATTAAGCATCTTTTCATGTTCTTACAGGCCATTTATACATCTTCTTTGATGAAGTGTATTTTCAAATCTTTTGTCCATGTTTAAAAAATTGGATTGTCTTAATTTGTAATGTTTGACTTGCTTACATGCTTGTTATGTGCTTTCTCAGGCATTTGTTTTGCAATTATTTTTCCTAGCCTGTGGCTTGCCTTCTAATGTTCTTAGCTGTCTTTTGAAGAGAAGTTTTTAATTTTAATGAAGTTCATTATCAATTTTCTTGGTGCTTTATGCTTTTCGTACCTTGACTAAGAAATCTGGATACTCCAAGGTCATAAAGATTTTCTTTTATGTGTTCTTGTAGAATTTTATATTGTTTTAGCTCTTGCATTAGATCTGTGATCCACTTTGAGTTAATTATTTTATCGTGAATAAGGTAAAGGTCAAAGTTTTTGCACGTGATTATCCAGTTCTTTCGAGTACCATTTGCTGAAGACTTTTTTTTTTTTATCTTTGAATTATCTGTGACATACTTGGTAATTTTTAAAGAGGTAAAAGTTTCCTTTTTCTCAGTTATATCAAAATGTCTTGCTTAAAAGAACCTATCAAATTGTTGGGGACTGTTTTTAAAAATTAGAAAGCCATTGAAAATTTACTCCAATATCTATATACAAGGATGATTACTACAACATTGTTTACAATAGCAAAAGCTGGAGCAGTCTAAATATCCATCAATAGGAGACAAGTTAAATAATGGTATATGGAGTTCTGGTAGTGCAGTTGTTAAGATCTTGGCTGCTAACCTAAAGGTTAGCAGTTCAAAACCACCAGCCACTCCTTGGAAACCCTATGGGGAAGTTCTACTCTGTCCTGTAGGGTCAATATGAGTCAGAATTGACTCTATGGCAACAGGTTTGGTTTTTGGTTTTATATTCATATAGTATACTTGTTGTTGTTAAGTGCTGTCAGTTGGTTCCGACTCATAGCGACACTATGTACAACAGAATGAAACACTGCCCGGTCCTGCACCATTCTCATGATCCTTGTTTTGCTTGAGTCTAATGTTGCAGCCACTGTGTCAGTTCATCTTGTTGAGAATCTTCCTCTTTTTCACTGACCCTCTGCTTTACCAAGCATGATGTCCTTCTCCAGGAACTAATCCCTCCTGATAACGTGTCCAAAGTATGTCAGACATAGTCTCGCCATTCTTGCTTCCAAGCAAGACTTGGACTGTGTTTCTTCCAAGACAGATTTGTTTGTTCTTTTGGCAGTCCATGGTATATTCAACATTCTTTCCCAACACCACAATTCAAATGTGTCAGTTCCTCTTCAGTCTTCCTTATTCATTGTCCAGTTTTCACATGCATATGAGATGATTAAAAACACCATGGCTTGGATCAGCCTCACTTTGGTCTTCAAGGTAACATCTTTGCTTTTCAACACTTCGAAGAGGTCTTTTGCAGCAGACTTGCCCGATGCAATGTATCTTTTGATTTCTTGACTGCTGCTTCCATGGGTGTTGATTGTGGATCTGAGCAAAATGAAATCCTTGACAACTTCAATCTTTTCTCTGTTTATCATGATGTTGCTTATTGGCCCAGTTGTGAGGATTCTTGTTTCCTTTTTGTTGAGGTGATCCATATTGAAGGCTGTTGTCTTTGATCTTCATCAGTAAGTGCTTCAAATCCCCTTCACTTTCAGGCAAGCAAGGTTATTAATGACTCTTCATCCAATCCTGATGCTGCGTTCTTCTTCACATAGTTCAGCTTCTCAGGTTATCTGCTCAGCATACAGGTTGAATATGTATGGTGAAAGGATACAACCCTGACACACACCTTTCCTAACTTTAAACCTCACAGTGTCCCCTTGTTCATTTCAAACAACTGCCTCTTGATCCATGTGCAAGTTCCTCATGAACATAAACAAGCATTCTGGAATTCCCATTTTTCACAATGTTATCCATAATTTGTTATGATCCACACAGTTGAATGCCTTTGCAAAGTCAATAAAACATAGATAAACATCTTTGTGGTATTCTCTGCTTTCAGCCAGGATCCATCTGACATCAGCAATGGTATCCTTTCTTCCACATCCTCTTCTGAATCCTGCTTAAATTTCTCGAAGGTCCCTGTTGATATACTGCTGCAGCTGCTTTTGAATGATCTTTAGCAAAATTTTACTTATGTGTGATATTTATGAGATTGTTTCATAATTTCTGCATTCGGTTGGATCACCTTTCTTGGAAATAGGCATAAATTGTATCTCTTTCAGTCGGTTGGCCTGGTAGCTGTCTTCCAAATTTCTTGGCATAGATGAGCGAGCACTTCTAGCATGGCATCCATTTGTTGAAACATCTTAATTGATATTCCATCAATCCCTGGAGCCTTGTTTTTCACCAATGCCTTCAGTGCAGCTTGGACTTCTTCCTTCAGTACCATCAGTACTTAATCATATGCTGCTTCCTGAAATGGTTGAGCATCGACCAATTCTTCTTGGTACAGTGACTGTGTATTCCTTCCATCTGCTTTTGATGCTTCCTGCATCGTTTAATATTTTGCCCATTGAATCCTTCAATATTGCAAGTCAGGGCTTGAATATTTTCTTTAGTTCTTTCAACTTGAGAAATGCTGAATGCGTTCTTTCCTTTTGTTTTTCTAACTCCAGGTCTTTGCACATGTCATTACAATATTTTACTTTGTCTTCTGGAGTTGCCCTTTGAAATCTTCTGTTTAGCTCTTTTATTTCATCATTTCTTCTGTTTGCTTTGCTATTTGATGTTCAAGAGCAAGTTTCAGAGTCTCTTCTGATATCCATGTTGGTCTTTTCTTTCTTTCCTGTCTTTTTCATTATCTCTTTCTTTCTTCATGGATGATGTCCTTGATGTCATTCCACAACTGTCTGGTCCTTGGTCATTAGTGTTCAATGTGTCATATGTATTCTTGAGATGGTCTCTAAATTCAGGTGGGATATACTCAAGGTCATACTTTGGCCCTCCTGGACTTGTTCTAGTTTTCTTCAGCTTCAGCTTGAACTTGTGTATGAGCAACTGATGGTCTGTTCTGCAGTTGGCCCCTGGTCTTGTTCTGACTGATGATATTGAGCTTCTTCATCATCTCTTTCCACAGATGTAGTCGATATGATTCCTGTATATTCCATCTGATGAGGTGCATGTGTATAGTTGTCATTTATGTTGGTGAAAAAAGTATTTGCAATGAAGAAGTCATTGGTTTTGCAAAATTCTATCATGTGATCCCCGGCATTGTTTCTATCACCAAGGCCGTATTTTCCAACTACTGATCCTTCTTCTTTGTTTCCAACTTTTGCATCCCAATCACCAGTAATTATCAGTGTATCCTGATTTCCTGTTCGATCAATTTCTAACTGCAGAAGCTGGTAAAAATCTTCAATTTCTTCATCTTTGGCCTTAGTGTTTGGTATGGAAATTTGAATAGCCATATTAACTGATCTTCCTTGTGGGCATATGGAGATTATTCTATCACTGACAGTGTTGTACTTCAGAATAGATCTTGAAATGTTCTTTTTGACAATGAATACAACACCATTCTTCTTTAAGCTGTCGTTCCCAGCATAGTAGACCATATGATTGTCTGTTTCAAAATGGCCAATACCAGTCCATTTCAGCTCAGTAATGCCTCAGATATCAATGTTTATGCTTTCCATTTCTTTTTTGATGTTTTCCAATTTTCTTAGATTCATACTTCATACATTCCACTTTCCAATTATTAAGGTACTGAAAGCTTTACTCCATCCACATCGTTAAGGTCGACTCTACTTTGAGGAGGCAGCTCCTCCCCAGTCGTATTTTGAGTGCCTTCCAACTCGGGGGACTCATCTTCTGACACTGTAGCAGACAGTATTCCGCTGCTATTCATAAGGTTTTCATCGGCTAATTCTTTTCAGAAGTACACCACGGGGTCCTTCTTCCTAGTGTGTCTTAGTCTGGAAGCTCAGCTGAACCTTGTCTGCCATGGGTGACCTTGCTGGTATTTGAATACCAGTGGCATAGCTTCCAGCACCACAGCAACATGCAAGCCCCCACAGTACAACAAACTGACAGACACATAGGGGATAGTGTAGTATAGTATTGAAGCCAATACAAATGTTGATGTTGATCCGTGTATATGAACCTGGAAAAATATTCACAATATGCTTTAGGGGAAAATGTGTAGATCACAAACAGGATATCTGGTACCTATTTTTGCAAAAACAAGAATAAAAATCATAATCATTTATGCATGTGGAGAAAAGAAGGACATGAAAAATAAATGGTTATCTTTAAATGCTGGGATTCTAGACAATCTCTTATTTTTGATATTTCTTTTCAAAGAATACAGATTGCTTTTAAATTTGAGGGAAAAACACATTTCTTTATAAAGAATAATCATATACTTTTGGGACTAGTGTTTAAGGATTTCCCATAGATATGGCTTAACATAGCAATATGTGACATTCCCAACCCTTAAATGCTTTTCGGTGGTATGAATTTACTCAGGAAAGCCCAATGCTAGCTGAAATCTGGCTTGCTCAAGGAAAAGGCTTACTGTCTCAAAAACTCTAAAGAGAATGAGGTATTTGAAGCTTCATTTCCATTAAAATGCAAATTAGAATTAAGGTTATCCATATGGTGATGCATCTAACCCACACTCTTTCTAACCCAAATAATAAACAATTTCTATTTCTGAATCCTTTTAATGATGTAATCCCTCACATTTAGAAGTACATGTGATATGCTCAATTTTTCTATCAATAGCATGTCTAGGTTCATCTGATCACTCAGTATGGCCATATGGTGTGATAAGGCATGGATCTAATTTTGAAAGTCTTGTGTTCCCAGAGTATATTCTGTCTTCAGCTACATGTCTACTGTCACCCAGCTTTTTAGAGGGTGGCTCTCAAAACTTTGATAAAGCCTTTTATAAGTTGAAGGAACTCAGGACATTTGGGACATAAAAATATTAGAGAATTGAGTATATATTACCACACTAAAAGAACAGAGCTAGGATGGAAAGCTCCTTGAGGGCAGTATCTCCAGAACCCTTACTGTGCCAATTCCAGCAGCACCAGCAAAATGCATGCTGAGAAAATAAATTGGAGAAGAACATGGCTGCTCATTTAAGAACCAAGGTCATGTGTATACTTGGATCATCAAAGAAAACAATGTTTTAACTTCAAGGGTCCTTATTTACATCTTATATGATGTGAAAATAATTAGAACTCTTCACATTAGTTTATTTACTGCATGTTGTTGTTGTTGTTAGGTGCAGTTGAGTTGATTCCAACTCATAGCGACCCTAGGTGCAACAGAGCCAAACACTGCCCGGTCCTGTGCCATGCTCACAATCATTGCTATGCTTGAGCCCATTGTTGCAGCCACTGTGTCAATCCATCCTGCTGAGGGTCTTGCTCTTTTTTTCTGACCCTCTTACCAAGCATAATGTCCTTCCTCAGGTACTGATACCTCCTGAGAAGATGTCCAATGTACGTGAAACGAAGTCTCACCATCCTTGCTTCTAAGGAGCATTCTGGCTGTACTTTTTCCGAGACAGATTGGTTTCTTCTTCTGGCAGGCCGTGGTATATTCAATATTCTTTGCCAACACCATAATTCAAATCTTCCAACTCTTTTTCGGTCTTCCATATTCATTTACCACATAACAAGCCTTTCTATTGGCTCTATTTTATGTGAAGAAATTGAAGGTTGGTCAGAAAGTGTCAGAGCCTAGATGCAATCCCAAGTTTTCTGATTCAAGCCCTGTGCCCATGCTTACCTCCTTCTATTAGCCCCTCTAGTCCTCAGCTCTAGATAGTCCTCATTTCCCAACTCTAACTCTGCTCCAAGAAAATAGCCAAGAAGCCACTTAGGGAGTGGGGAGAAACTGTAATTGGGCCAAGGAGAAAGTGTGTAAGACATTTTAGTCTGTAGCACCAGACCCTCTGTAGTTTTGTCCATTGTTTTCATAAAATGTATGTAAAGGCCACAAAACTAAGGAATGTGAGTCTGGCCACTAGGTAACCACGTTGTTGTTAGGTGCAATCAAGTCAGTTCCGATTCATGGTGGCCCTATGTACAGTAGAACCAAACACTGCTGGGTCCTGTGCCATCCTCATAATCATTATTGTGCTTGAGCCCATTGTTGCTGCCACCGTGTCCAAAGTATGTGAGACACAGTCTCACCATCCTTGCTTCTAAGGAGCATTCTGGCTGTACTTCTTCCAAAACAGATTTGTTCGTTCTTTTCGCAGTCAATGCTGTATTCAATATTCTTTGCCAATGCCGTAATTTAAAGGCGTCAATTCTTCTTTGGTCTTCCTTATTCATTGTCCAGCTTTCACATGCATATGAGGCAACTGAAAACACCATGGCACACTTTAGTCTTCAAGGTGACTTCTTTGCTTTTTAAAATTTTAAAGAGGTATTTTGCAGCCTATTCGTCCAATGCAATGCGTCGTTTGATTTCTTGATTGCTGCTTCTGTGGGTATTGATTGTGGATCCAAGTAAAATGAAATCCTTGACAACTTCAGTCTTTTCTCTGTTTATCATAATGTTGTGTATTGGTCCAATTGTGAAGATTTTTGTTTTCTTAATGTTGAGGCATAATCCGTACTGAAGGCTGTGGTCTTTGATCTTCATCAGTAAGTGCTTCAAGTCCTCTTCACTTTCAACACGCAAGGTTGTGTCATCTGCGTAACACAGATTGTTAATGAGTCTTCCTCCAATCCTGATGCCTCATTCTTCTTCATATAGTCCAGTTTCTTGAATTATTTGCTCAGTATACAGACTGAATAGGTATGGTAAAAGGATACAACCCTGACACACACATTTCCTGACTTTAAACCATGTAGTCTCCCCTTGTTCTGTTTGAACGACTGCCTCTTAATCTATGTATGTGTTTCTCATGAGCACAATTAAACATTCTAGAATTCCCATTCTTCAAAATGTTATCCATAATTTGTTATGATCCACACAGTCGAATGTCTTGGCATAGTCAATAAAACATTGGTAAACCTCTTTCTGGTATTCTGTGCTTTCAGTCAGGATACATCTGATATCAGCAAGGATATCCCTGGTTCTACCTCCTCTTCTAAATCCAGCTTGAAGTTCTGACAGTTGCCTGTCAATATGCCGCCGTAGTAGCTTTTGAATGATCTTCAGCAAAATTTTACTTGTGTGTGAAATTAATGATATTGTTTGATAACTTCCACATTTGGTTGGATCATCTTTCTTGGGAATAGGCATAAATATGGATCTCTTCCAGTCAGTTGGCCAGGTAGCTGTCTTCCAAATTCCTTGGTATAGACGAGTGAGCATTTCCAGCCCTGAATCTGTTTCTGAAACATCTCAATTGATATTCCCTCAATTCCTGGAGCCTTTTTTTTTTTTTTCTCCAATGCCTTCAGCACAGCTTAGACCTCTTCATTGGGTCCTGCTTATATGGTACCTCCTGAAATGGTTGAATGTCGACCAATTCTTTTTGGTATAGTGACTCTGTGTATTCCTTCCATCTTCTTTTGATGATTCCTGTATCGTTTAATATTTTCCCTGTAGAATCCTTCACTATTGCAACTCGAGGCTTGAATTTTTTCTTCGGTTCTTTCAGCTTGAAAAATGCTGAGCGTGTTTTTCCCTTTTGGTTTTCTATCTCCAGATCTTTGAACGTGTCATCATAATACTTAACTTTGTTTTCTTGAGCTGCCCTTTGAAATCTTCTGTTCAGTCGTTTTACTTCACCTTTTCTTCTGTTTGCTTTAGCTACTCAAAGTTCAAGAGCAAGTTTCAGAATCTCTTCTGACATCCATTTTGGTCTTTTCTTTCTTTCCTGTCTTTTTCATGACCTTTTGCTTTCTTCATGATGATGTCCTTGATGTCATTCCACAACTCATCTGGTCTTTGGTCATTAGGATGCAACACATGAAATCTATTCTTGAGATGGTCTCTAAATTCAGGTGGGATATACTCAAGCTGGTACTGTGGCTTTTGTGGACTTGTTCTAATTTTCTTCAGCTTCAACCTGAACTTCCATATGAACAACTTATAGTCTGTTCTGAGGTTGGCCCCTGTAACCATAGGTACATCAAAAAAAGCTTTTGTAATATTAATTAATCACCTAACTTAAAGAGTACTTATTGCAAACGTACCAGGTATCAAGCACATGGTAGAATATGACATTCTCATCTTACTTAGTGCACAGAAATTTGGTGGTGGGGGGGAATGGACTAAGATATTGGCAGAAACATATATTGAGTTATTTGGTGGCAGGAAAATTTCATATGTAGATGAGAAAGCTCAGAGTTGTTTATGACATATAAAAATAGGTAAAGTAAGTAATATGTCTGTGAGGTGCTTTTTAATTTTCAAAGCACATGTTGTTGTGATTGGATTCACACAATATCTGGGTGAGAGAAGGAGGTGTTACTCCACTTTGCAGACAAGAAAACTGAGGCTCAGAGGGTGAGGACTTTGTCTAACTACCAAGGATGCAGTCTTACATTTTTCTGCATTGTAGGTGTTCATGCACTTCATTGAAAGGCTTTGTCTGACAAGCTCATTTTCTTGTTTCGAGAGAGGTAAGGCTATATCTCTGTTTGCCAAATAGGCAAATTAATAATTAGCCTGGAGAATCTCCCTTTCCTAGAATGGATGTAGCAAGCTACAACACAGATCATTTGAGGGCCACAGCAGAGTAGCTGCCTTGTGATTACCCCTGACCAGCACTGTGGTGGGAGAGGTGGTCACTGGCATAGCCCATGGGAATACATTCTTTGTCAATTTAAACACCCCCAAGGAGACCTAGTGGCACAGTGTTTGAGTGCTTGGCTGCTAACCGAAAGATTGATGGTTCAAATCCAACAGCTGCTCTGTAGGAAAAAGATGTGGCAGTAAGCATCTTACAGCCTTGGCAACCCTATAGGGCAGTTCTACTGTATCCTGTAGGACCACTAGGAGTCAAAATTAACTCGACGACAACAGGTTTGGTTTTTTTGGTTATGAAATAACCCAAAGAATTGTGTCCACTCTGATCCTTACAAATGCACACTCTGCTGATCGGTAGAAAGAGACCCCAGACACATCAGCCCCATTTGAGACAGCCCCCTTTAAAAAGATCTGTGGGAAAGTCCGAGAGTGCTGTGATGCTTTCAGCCCAGACAGTGGCTGTTGAGAGTGACCAATTGCAGCCGATTCCTTGGTGCTCATCACAGACCTAAGTCCAGGCCACTTGAGTCTTGTAATATGTTCACAGTGGAGGAAAATGAGGGGCAGGGGTCATTTGAGAAGCTCAAAAGTTTAGCTAAGATGGCACCGGTTGGGAAGAGTTTCTTACATGGTTCAACAATTTGAGGTAGATGTGAGGATAACTCTCTAGGAGTCATTAAGAAAGATAAAAATTGTTCCCAGGGAAAAGTTAAGGTTAAGATATGATGACTGCATATTAGTAGCATCACAGCTGGGCCCTCTGCCTCCTTCCACCTTTCTTTTTTTTTTTTTTAATTTACAGTCATTTGTTTTGTCCCTACTGCTTAAATCTCAGGACACAATATAAAGTAGTGATACATTTTGGTTCGTTCAGCACACAGCCGTACTTACTAGAGTGAAATCAGAAAAAGCAGCTCTTTTTTGAGAAAGATTTATTTAGAATATCAAGGTCTATTTTGTCTTCATGGCCTTGCCGCTGATAGCCTTCATTTTTTCATTTTTTAGTCAACACTGCTGAAGAAACATGTGCCGGGCATTGGCTGGGTACCATGGGGGTGTCTTAGTCATCGAGTGCTGCTATAATAGAAATACGAGTGGATGGCTTTAACAAAGAGAAATTTATTTTCTCACAGACTAGGAGGCTAGAAGTCCATATTCAGGGCGTCAGCTTCCGGGGAAGCTTTTCTCTGTTTATTGGCTCTGGAGGAAAGTCCTTCTCATCACTCTTCCCCTGCACTAGGAGCTTCTCTGCTCAAGAACCCCAGGCTCAAAGGACATGCTCTGCTCCAGATGCTTCTTTCCTGGTGGTATGAGGTCCCCACTCTCTGCTTGCTTTCCTTTCCTTTTATCTCTTGTAAGATAAATGGTGATGTAGACCACACCCCAGGGAAACTCCCTTTACATTGCATCAGGGATGTGACCTTGGTAAAGGTATTACAATCCCACCCTAATCCTCTTTAACATAAAATTACAATCACAAAATGGAGGACAACCACACAATACTGGAAATGGTGGCCTAACCAAGTTGACATGTATTTTTGGGGACTCTATTCAATCCATGACAGAGGGGTAAAAGTAGATAAGTTAGCAGTATGCCTTCAGTGGGTTTAGAGATGCTGACATGTGCCCATAACACAGGCCCTTGTGATGTGGCTGTCAAGGGCTAAACCTAATGCAAAGGCCCCCTCCTGTAAGGAACAAGGGAAGGGAGGCTTGGTGCTGCACAGTTTGAGCTGAAACTAAAAGAAGAGAAAAAACATGACACTGAGGAATGGAGGAATGGAGAGGCATTTCAGTTCAGAGTGGTCCAAAGGGTACAGGCCTTTGTCAGGAGCAGCAAGTTTTCCTGTTTAGCTAGAGCAAAGGGTCTATGGCAGGACATAGTAGGACACAGACTGAAGGGTATGCTGGAGCTGATTGTGGAGGGTTTGATGTGTCAGGCTGAGGAACTTTCTCCAGGCAATGGAGGGTTAAGGAAGGACTTCTTGCTGAAGGCAGATGCAAACAAGCCTGTGCTTTAGAATGATTAGTGTAACTGGTACATTGGATGGATTGAAATGGAGAAATGCTGTGGTGAGAGAGACCAATTAAGTGGGAGGCTATTGCAATAGACCAGATGAAAGATCATCAGGACTTGAACTAAGGAAGATGATGCATAAACTGTGAGCTAGTCAGAAACTAAAATCAACAGGCCTTGGAAACTGATTAGATGTTGGTGATGATGGAGAAGTCATTGATGGCAGTGAAGTTTCTGGCTTGGCTACCACATAGATGGGGGGTGCCACAGGCAAGAGAGGGGATAAAGGAAGAGGAGCATGTTTTAGGAAAGACAGAGCAATTTCAGTTTGGGACATGTAGAGTTTGAGGTGCCTGTGGACATTCCTGAGAAGGTGCCTTGTAGATAGTTTGAAGCACGGGTTAGAGCTCAAATGTAGTTATCTAGGGCTGCTATAACAGACATATCACAAGTGGATGACTGTAACAAACAGAAATTTATCTTCTCACAGTTTAGGAGGCTAGAAGTTTGAATCAGACTTCTGATAATGAGATAACCCTGTCTCATTAACATAATAAAGACAGCCTATTCACAAATGGGATTACAACCACTGGTATAAACCACCCCCCCCCAAAAAAAAAAAGCTCTCTGCCATTGAGTGCATTCTGACTCACAGTGAGCCTATAGGACAGAATAGAACTGCCCCATAGGGTTTCCAAGACTGTAAATCTTTACAGAAACAGATTGCCACATATTTCTCCTATAGAGCGGCTCATGGGTTTGAACCACTGACCTTTTGGTTAGCAGCCAAGCACTTTAACCACTGCATTACCAGGGCTCCTTGGTTTTTTAGGATTTACAACACATATTTTGGGGGGACATAATTCAATCCATAACATTCCACCCTTTGGCCCCCCAAAATTCATGTCCTTCGCATATGTAAAACACATTCACCCCATTGCATCATCCCAAAAGTCTTAATTCAACTCCAAGTCCAAAATCTCATCTTCTGAATCATCTAAAGCAAATATGGGTGAGACTCTGGGGCAAAATTCCTCCTTATCTGTGAACCTGTAAAATCTAGAATACGAGTTATCGTTTTCCAGAGTACAGTGGTGGACCAGGTACAAGGTAGACATTTCCATTACAAATAGGAGAGATTGGAGTGAAAGAAGGGATAATGGGCACCAAGCAAGTCCATAACTCAGCAGAACATTAGCTCTCTATGCTTGAAAATAATCCTGTCTTCTCTGAGAGCATCTGAGCAATGGGCCGACCCTCCAGACTCTGTGTGTTGGCCATGCCCTCTAGATTCTGGGTAGAGGTCCCCCAGGGCTGGGCTTCAGCATCCCTTCCAGCCCTCTGGCATGGCAACTCTGCTTCCTTGGTTTTAAGCAGCTCCATTCTCCTAGTCCATCTGAGTGGTGACCCTACCCCTTCAGCCCTGGCAGTTCCCATTCTTCTGCTCTTTGTACATGGCAGTTGTTATGGACTGAATTGTGCTCCCCTAAAATGTGTGTCAACTTGAATAGTCTATGATTCCCAGTATTGTGTGACTGACCACAATTTTGTCATCTGATGTGATTTTCCTATATGTTGTAAATCCTACCTTTCTGATGTTAATGAGTCAGGATTACAGGCGGTTATGTTAATGAGTCAGGACTCAATCTGTAGGATTAGATTGTATCTTCAGTCAATCTCTTTTGAGACATAAAAGAGAGAAGGGAGCAGGGAGACAGGAGGACCTCATACAACCAAGAAAGCAGTGCTGGGAGCAGAGTGTGTCCTTTGGACCTGGGCTTCCTACACCTGAAGAGCTCCTAGACCAGGGGAATATTGATGACAAAGACCCTCCTCAAGAGAAGACAGAGAGATAAAGGCTTCTCCTTGAGCTGGCACTCTGGATTTGGACTTCTAGCTTCCTAGACTGTGAGAGAATAAATTTCTCTTTGTTAAAGCCATTCACTGTGGTATTTCTGTTATAGCAGCACTAGATACCTAAGACAACAGCCCCACCCCCTCATCTTTGGGCAGCAGCCGCATCCCCCTGGCACACCTTAATGGTAGCATTACTTTCTGGAACCAAGTTGATGAGGATCCGACTCTTTGAAACCCAGGAGGCTGTGGCCCCACCCTTTGAGATCCTGGAGACCATGGCCCTACCTTTTGACACTGAGAAGGCCTGCCTCCTATGCTCCTTCCAACAGTTCTGCTGATCTCCAAGCTACTTCAGGGATGGTCCTTTTCTTTTCTTGGAGGACAACAGATGTAGCTCCTTTGGCCTGTTTCCTGCCTGTAGAATTCCAACAGGGAAACAGCGTTCTTTCCTTTTATTCTTTTTCTGTCCCCATCATTCTAAGCTTATGGTTTTTCTGCTGTGGTAGTTGGTTGGATCCATCAGTCACAGGCTTAATTTCTTTAACAAAAGATTGTGTAGTCACATCTTTGGTGAACATTTTAGGACATGTATCCTTTATCCTTAGTTTGTACAACAGAATTTTCCAGATCTTTATAAGTTCTGTTTTCATTTTGCACAGTTCATTTTTAAGTCCATCTCCTTCCTCTTGCATTTTACTATAAGCTACAAGAAGAAGTCACGTGGCTCTTTTAAGATGTTGCTTAGAAATCTCATTAGCCAGATATACAAGTTCATCACATACAAGTTCTACCTTCCACCAAACATTTGAACATAATTCAGACAAGCTCTTTGCCACTGCATAAAAAGTATAGCCCTTCCTCCATTGTTCCATTACTTGTTCATCATTTTCTTTTAAAGCCTTACCAGGACAACATTTAACATCCACATTTCTAGCAACATTCTGTTGTCTGTGCTGTATGTATTTTCTAAGACAATAGAGACTTACTCTATAGCTCTCCTCACCCTCATTTCCTTTGAGCCCTCACAGGAATGGCCTTTGACGTCAATATTTCTACGAACAGTCTCTTCAAGGCAATCTAGGCTTTTACTATTAGGTTCCTCAAAACTCTTTCAGCCTCTACCTATTACCCACTTCCAAAACCACTTTCACATTTTAGGTATCTGTTAGAGCAGCACTCCACTCTTCTGGTACCAAATTCTGCCTTAGTTATCTAGTGCTGCTATGACAGAAATACAAGTGGATGACTTTAACAAACAGAAATTTATCTTCTCACAGTTTGGGAGACTAGAAGTTTGAATTCAGACTTCTGATAAAGAGATAATCCTCCCTCATTAAAATAACAAAGACTACCCATTTCCAAATGGGTTTATAAGCACAGGCATGATTGTTAGGATTTACAACACATATTTTTTGGGGACATAATTCATTCTATAACAGAGGACAAGGCTGAGGATGTAGAGGTGAGTGTCATGAACCAAGCTTGTTAGCTGAGATCAGGGGAGAAGATTAGAAGATGAGATCACTGCAGGGGTCACGATGATAAAAACAATAATAAAATAGTAATAGCTGCCATGTAGTTGAGTTTTCTGTATATCAGCACTGGGATGAAAGAGAGATTATTATTGTTGTTATTATTTTTACCTTTATTTCATAGAAGAGAAAGCTGAGGCTTAGAAAGGTTAAGTGATTTTCTAACGTCTGATAGCTCAGCTCATAAGTAGCAGAACCAGACTATAAAATTCAAGTCTGCCTGACTTTGAAGGTTTGTGCCTAAGTACCATATTGTATCGTCTCTAGGGAGGACAAGTAGAAGAAGAAGAGAAGAAAGTCAGGGGAAAAATCAACATTTGAGAAGGAGGCAGAGGAGTGAGAGCCAGGAGGGGGAATAAGAAAAGATGATCAGAAGACAGAAAACCCAGGAAGAGATGGTGTGCCAAGAGCCTAAGGTGTTGAAGAGAGGTGTCCTACAATGCCAAAGATAGCTGCAAGATGAGAGCAAAAGATATGCCAGTGGGCTGGGTGATAGGGAGCCTACTGGTAACATTTTGAGAGCTTGTTTCTGGATAATGGGAGGCAGATGACAGATGGCAGTGTGTTGAGGAGAGAATGGGAAGCAAGACGAGGAGGTGGCAATCCTCTTCCTCATAGGAAAGAGAAGGAGAGAGAACTGTGATAAAGGGCAAGAAGAATCAAGGGAAATTTACTTTTTGAAAGAAGCAGAAAAATTTTAAATTGTTGATAGAGAGGAGGGAACACAAATTTTGAAGACGCGAGCAAGGTCTTGGCAGAGGTGAGGGTGAGGGTGACGGGGGGACCTAAAATTGAGGATGGACTTCAAATGGAGTAGGAATCTTTATCCTGAGATAAGAGGGAATGAATTAAGTGTGGGTGATGCTGTGGATTGAATTGTGTCCCCCCAAAATATCTGTCACCTTGGCTAGGTCATGATTCCTTTGTATGATTGTGTGATTGTCTACAATTTTATCATCTAATGTGATTTCCCTGTGTGTTGTAAATCCCATCACTATGACATAATAAGATGGATTAGTGGCAGTTATATTGATGAGATCTACAAGATGAGAGTGTCTTAAACTAATCTCTTTTGAGATATAAAAGAAGGGAATAGAGAGACATGGGGACCTCATACCATTCAGAAAGAAGCACCAGGAGCAGTGTGTGTCCTTTAGACCCACAGAGAAGCTCCTAGTCCAGGGGATGGTTGACTAGATGGACCTTTCCCCAGGGTCGGCAGACAAAGAAAGCCTTTGCCTGGAGCCGATGCCCTGAATTTGGACTTTAAGCCTACCTTACTGTGAGAAAATAAATTTCTCTTTGTTAAAGACATTCACTTGTGGTATTTCTGTTATAGCAGCACTAGATGACTAAGACAGGTGATGACATGGAGTTTGGGAGGAGGAAACTGACTGGCTTGGAACAAGAGTAGAATGACAATAAATAGAAGTTTCTGAAGAGGATTAGCAGCAAAAATGACTAATTCATGAACCACAAGCTGTATCAAACCAGAGACACTTCTTTTTTCTGTCTAAGTCTTGGGCTAGTCCCAAAACCTAGGGCAAAGCTGAACCTGAGAGTGGCCCCAAATGATTTCAATTGAAGTGCTTGCTGCATTGTCTATGATCAATGAAGGTACATGGCCACAGCAAGAAACGTATCAAATCAGCTAATGTTCATGGAATGACCTCTATGTGCAAAGTGTTACAAATTCTTGGGAAACTGGTTTTGCAAAGGCTTCCCAGCTTGCCTTCCTGTATAAATATAATCCTATCCTTAGTGGATAACATAAGCAAAAATGAATATAGAGACTGGGTTAGTAATGGTTAAGTGCTGGTCTCTGGTCTTCTCAACATTGTCTTTATAGATGTTTATAATTTGTTAGAATTGGCCTGGGTAGTAAGCAAATCATATGATAAAGGGGCTCAGCCTCTAGCAATCTGGCTTGGTAACACCAAGAGCCAATTAATTAGAAGGTAATTTAATAACACTGCTTTTAAATGATCCATGGGATATAACAAAGGATTCTGGGCTTTTTGAAGTGTTAGGCATTGTATGGGGAAAAGCACAGGTATGAGAGTATTTAACAGTGTAGGAGTGAGAAGGACACAGATATTTACCTGTTCCATAAACTTCTCTTCCAGGCTCCCCATGAGAGCAGACCCCAGTGATCAAAATATTATTCTGGCTGTGTTTGGAGGCCTTCTTTGTGGGCACTGAGAATCGCCGAGTTCTTATCAGGAAGTCTTCTCCTGATATGAAGAGAGCTTGGCTTAAGTGCTAGGATCTAGTATGAAGTAGACGTTGAGGTGCAAGAAAACAGAGGAAGGTTTACACAAACCCTGCAAAGGCGTATCCAGTTCCAGTTGCTGTTTAGTGGACTCTGACTCCTGGCAACCCCATGTATGCCAGAATAGAACTATGCTACATAGTGTTTGCAACAGCTGATTTTTTGAAAGTAGATTCCCAGGATTTTTTTCCGGGCACCCCCGGGTGGACTCTAACCTCTTACCTTTCCTCTTACCTTTTGGTTGCAGCTGTGTGTGATAACCGTTTGCACTACCCAGGGACTCTGCAAAGCCACGTGGACCACATGAAAAATCGAAAGGTGAATGTGGGTAGAGGTTATTATCATTTTCTTCTGGAACTGGCCAAAGCTTAACAAAGCTCCCTTATATTTGCCTCTTTGAGGGCATCTGGGAGTTGGCTTTTTGAGTGTTTAGAAGCAAATTAGTGCTGTGGAACTTGTCTAGAGGATTCTTGGGTCTGGTCTTCCAGCATGGACCATGATTTATATGTGGAAGCATCACAGCCAAAAACTGAGTGTGCGGAGGCAGCAGCCAAAACGTATTTTCTGAATTCTTCAGTCTCCACATACCTTTAGGCATTTTAAAGTAGGCATTTGTTTTAAAATGACAAATGACGCACCATGAATTTCAGCAGAATTCGTCACGTAGCTAATAAAAATTCAACATGATCCTCTGGGAGGTAGAATGGGAAATTCAGGTGCCTGGGGAAAGTGCTCCAAAATTAGATCCTTCCAGCAATTGAAAGATATAGGATAGGTAGTTGAAGGTAAAGCTCTAGTTTGTTGTTGTTGCTTATTTTTAAGGGAAAGAGAATAAAAATACTAAAAGATAATTTACAGGGCACTTAGCTTATTGCCAAGGAAAAGGAAGAAGAAACTTACCAGTGCACATTCCTTTTACCCCACATTCCAGACTAAGCCAAGGCCTGGACAGAGGAGCCACTCAGTCCAGGTTTGCTGAATGAAGGAATGAACATCTCTATTTTCTCTTCCACACACACAAGTCAGGGAGTTGCATGCATCAACTACTTAGCGTTTTTGAAATGACTTACATTAAGAAATACTTAGTCAATACATCTGAAAGACACTCACATGAAAGTTAAAACTCTAAAGTCTGTTAAAATAGGATGGGCCAGGGTGGTGGCATTGGTGGGATAATTATACCAGAAAACCTAGACCAAGCAATGCTATTAATATTGAGTGCAGAACCTAACTCTAAGTTTCCTCTGACTCAAAGCAAAAAAAAAAAAAAAGTGGATTCATGCATTCTTATTTTTTAAAAGCATCCATTTCACAAAGAGAGAAATTCCCCGTGTGCTAAGAGGAATTTGTTTTGTGAGTCATTGCATAATGGGCATGTAAATAACAACTAGCTATATATGGCTGTTTCTTACATTGATTCCTAATAAAAACTCTAGAACTCTGGACATGGTCATACTGATGTGAAAAAATTCTACAGAGAACTTAATAGTATAGTCTGACTGTGTGAGCCTTTGACTTGAAACACTGACTGGCTGCCACTGGTTTGCAGGAACTTCGATGCCAGGGAAGACTTAAAGCCACATAATAAACAGGGAGCATAGTTGAAGATATACATTTCACTCAAATTTGGAGTGGGGAGTAGAGAAAGTTGAGCAGTTTAACTAGTATTTAAAATACTACACGTTAAGACAAACATGGATAGATTATGATGCATGGTATATAACCAAAAAAAAAAAAAAAACCCACAAGAAAAAATTTATGATGAAATCCCTGTGAAGGAATTTCTTTTCTTAGTAGGCCATTTCAGGCTACAACCCAAGACCTTGCGGCAAATACATTTATTTTATGTTGACTCTGGGAATGAGTCAATGAAAAAGTCTGAAAGTATTCTAAAATATGTTATTTTTTCTGAGCTTTAATAGGGTTTATATAGCTACATAGACAGATGCTGTCTGTCAGTTTGTCTTACTGTGGTGGTTTATGTGTTGCTGTGATGCTGGAAACTATGCCTTTGGTATTTCAAATATCACCAGGGCCACCCATGGTGAACAGGTTTCAGCAAAGCTTCCACACTAAGATAAGCTAGGATGAAAGGTCTGAATACCTCCTTCTGAAAATTAGCCAATTGAAAGTCTTATAGATCACAAGAGAACACAGTTCAACTCGCTTGCTTTGGACCCATCATCAGGAGGGAATCAATCTCTGAAGGGAAACATCATGTTTGGTAAAGTAGAGGACCAACAAGGGCAAGGGGGACCCTCAGTGAGAAAGCTGCAACGATGGACTCGAACATGCTGGCGATCATAAAACTGAAGCAGAACCGTGCAATGTTTTGTTTTGTTGTACCTAAGGTCTCCATGAGTTGGAGTCAACTCCTTGGTAGCTATCTATTTATCCATCTACACAGTTGACAATGCAAAGTTGGAATCCCCGATAAGTATTTTAAGGGCAGACAGTGTAGACTGAGAGAAGAACTCCATGCCTTGTCCAGGAAGACAGGCAGGCAGGCAGGAAGAGGGAGATTTTGTTGTTAAATGGATACATCTGTTCCTCTTCTTCTGAGTGAAGATTTATTCCTCCTAACATGCAAATGTTAGCGTACCTAGACCTGCCTAGACTGAGAAATAAAGAAACTGTGAGCTATGGATGCTCTTCTAGTTTGAAAATCTATGTGAATCTAGTGAAGGGTTTTGTATCTACCTGTAATACTCTTAGCTGTTATTTTACTCTTCACATTCAAAATGGGCCTTCACTTTCAATTACTTGGAGTTATTGCTTGGGTTAAAGAGCAACAAACAGTATGGCTTCAAGTAGGTAGAGACTGCCTGTTTAGTGTAGGGAACAAATTCTATTTATAAATCCAGGAATATGAAGATGGCAGATTCTGCTGCTTTTTATTGCACTGCAGCCCCAAGTTTTCAAGACAGTTTAGTTCTGAATCTTCCTGGTGTCCCTGCCCTAGGATTGCTGTTAGTAAAATGTTTGAAAAATGTCCCTTCTTTGCTCAAAATTATCCAACAGCCTCCCATCACACACTTGGAATAAAATCCACTGTCCTGACTGTGACCCACAAAGGACTACAGTGTCTGCCCCTTTCTCCAGCCACTTTTGGTCTAGTTGGCTGTTCTCTAGTCACAGTGACCAGCACTTCCTCATGCTGCCACGTTCCTGCTCACCTCTGGCTCCACTCTCCACTGGGGGCACTCTTCCCAGATAGCCACAGGTCTCAATCCCTTACCCCCAAGTATCTGCTCATTTTTCACCTCCTTCCTTTAGCCTTTCCTGATGCTTTATCTTTATCCTTACCAAGTCCTTTTTTTTTTTTCTTTTTCAAGTCACTCATCATTAACATATTATATAACTGTTTGATTATTTGCTTTTTTATCTTCCTTCCATTAGAACGTAGGTTTCATGAAGGCAGGTTATTTTTTCTGTTTTGTTCACTGCTGTGGATCACAATGGTCAAATTCTGTTGTGTATGGGGTTGCCATGAGTGGGAGGCCAACTTGACAGCAGCTAACAACAAGCAATGTTCCCAATATCTAGAACAGAGTAAATTTTTTGAAAGATTAAATTAATATTTAATATACATGTTCATCTATGGAAGATCAAAGACTTGAAAGAGGCCACAGTATAAAGATGAGAGGCCTGTGGTTGGTATCATGTGGCTAGAAACAACATTTTGTTGGTGAGGAGAGTCTGGGGAAAGTGAATTAAAGTTCTTTTTACTCTCCTCCTATAAAGGAAAATTCTAGAGAATCAGTGTCTTTAAGCAGAACACTAGAAATATAATATGGTAGAGCCAAAACGTACCTTAGAAAACAGTTTCTAGACTTTTCATCATCTCTTTTAAATTTTTGCCATATATTTTGTCAGACCTGTTTTACCAATAACGTTCACTTTTAAAATAATAATTCATTAGTTTTCTAAATTTTCTTAATTAAATTTATATGTACTAGCCAACTAGAACTTCAGGTCAAAGTAAAATAACCAGAGTTATAATGCAATGTTGATATAATTTCTTCTGCAAACAAAGGCATAGAGCTCCTGCAACCTCACCTCCAATGATGAGATGGTCTCTGTGAGACTCTACAAAATTTTGAAAATAGCTAAAGGGCCTCCATTAGCACCTAAAATGCTGAGACCTCCCCAGGCTCACATAGCAAGTCATTGGGATTGTTAGACCAAAATCCTGGTCTTATTACTCCCATGTTGGTGCTCTGGAGAATTAGATGAACAATTTTCCATGGGGTCTACTTATGAGTTAGCTCTGCTCAAGTTATGTGCTTACAGGCCAATACCAACCATCCAAAAACCAAACCCATTGCCTTAAGTCAATTCTGACTCCTAGCAACCCTATATAGGACAGAGTAGAACTACCCCATAGGGTTTCCAAGGAGCAGCTGGTAGATTTGAACTGCTGACCTTTTGGTTAGCAGCCACGCTCTTAACCACTGCTCCACCAGGGCTTTATTAAAGATATACTACCTCTGTTCTAGGTAATTTTCTTGAATTTAATCTGATTCTCAAAACAACCTTTATAATAGATATCATTATCTTCATTTTACAGAAGAGGCACAGAGAGGTTGAATAACTTGCCCCAAGGCTTACACCTAGTAAATGGCAGAGTTTGGATTTGAACCTAGGTTTCTCTCCCTTTTGATGTCCATGTATTATCTGTAACGTGATGCTGCAACTATACGAAATGCCAGGTTCTTGTAGCTAATCATTTATTGAGGGATTGTATCATGGAGAGGTAATTATTTTTACTTATTTCTATAATGGCAGCATTTTCTCAAGTTGAGAAGTTACAAAACAAAAAAACACTGCTGCTTTAATTCACTGCTTTCTGAACCCCAGGGAGAGGAGGATACACTTACAGGAAAAATTCTGGGTTGATAGGCAGACGGGACTTCAGAGCAAGATGACCTCTTAAACTCAAGTTATTTCCATATTTACCCAAATCCCCTTAATTTTCCGTGGCTTTTCTTCCTCCCTCCCTACTTCATCCTCATATTATAAACACACAATATATTATTTGTGCCACCATGACCTGGGAGACTTTCTACTGGACAGTCATGTTCCCTGACTGCTTTTAAGGACTCTAACATCTTCCCTTTCATATAGGTTCCCTTTCTGAGCTTTGGCAGATGGACAGCATCCCAGGCAGTGTTCACAAATGTTTAGAGGGTATAAAGGCCATGTCTGTTGCCTAGTGAATATTTGCTTTCTGATAATGGACTTGTGACAAACACCCATCATTTGAATACTAATTATTACGACTTATATTTAATTCTTATCGGCTGCCTTATGAATTGATATTCCAGTAAGTCCCTGGTGGGTGGAAAGACATAGAATCATGTCTGGCATTGAGATGTTAAAAGGAAAACAGTACACTTTGTTCTTTTGGCGAGCTCCCATTTAACTGACAAATCTGTTGAGCTGGAGAAGCTTTGTTTAAGTAAGGAATACGGAATGATTTAATTCATGTGACAGGCTAAATACGATATTTCCAAGATGGGCTGGGAGATATCTGACCTGTTTTCTCCAAAGAAGGGAAGTGTAGCTTGGTAGAAAAAGCATGAATTGTATAAGCAGAAAGAATTCGATTTTTAATTCCAGTCTCGTCATTCACTATTGTTGTAGTTAGTTATAAATAATAAAAAATAATGGTATAATTTATTTTGCACGTATTGGCAGTGTACTAAATGTTTTACCTGAATTACCTTATTTAAACATTACAAAAATCCTAAGATGTAGGTAATATTAGCCACCCCTACTTTATAGGTGAGAGGACTGCAACTTAGAGAATGTATCCATCAGAATCCCGGCAGGAGACAGAATTCAATTCTGATGGTCAAAGTAAGAAGACTTTAATTAAAGGACTCCTAACAGGGAGGGCAAAGATAAGGGAACCAATGAAGGATGTTGAGGCATCCAGAGACTACAGGGGGAGGAGATAATGAGTGCTGGCACATGGACGAGGGTATGACTGGTGGGAGCTGGTATCATAGAGGGATGATGCAGCAGCCCGATATGTGGGTCCAAATCAAGGAGGAGGTGGGAAAGAAATATCCCAGACTCTCTCTCTCTTCCCTTAATTTCCTGTCAGTGCCTCTTGTTGACCTCACTTAATGAGAAGCCAGAGTGCAAGAGGGACTGGTGGTGCTTTGCAGATGAGGCTTCCAGGGCACCAGCAGATTAGAGAATGAAGAAAATGAATTGGGAGTAAGCTGCGGACGTGCTGTGCCACCCAAAATTTGGTTCAGAAGTTGAGACTGATAATGTTTCTCTCTCTCTTTCACACACACACACACACACACACACACACACACACACACACACACACACCAAGGGAGTATGAAAAGGTTTATTACTCACATAATGAGGATTTCTGGGGATAGCTGGCAGCTCCCAAGCAGATATAAAGTAGCCTGACAGGGCAAGGAAAGGAGACTGGCTTGGATTTTTATGATGGTTGGGAGCGAGGCCGAGGTGGCTTGAGCTTCATGTCTGCACCAAAGGAAGGAGCATTCAGGCTTTCTTATCCGTTTGTCCAGACGTGAGGCAGAAAGAGCAGACGAGAGGTGAGGGTTAAAATCTGTCAGCAGTGAAGCATGAAAAATAGAGTCAGGCTCCTTATTGTTTTTATTGTGGTTGTTGTTAGGTGGCGTCGAGTTGGTTCCAACTCATAGTGACCCTAGGTACCACAGAGGGAAACACTGCCTGGGCCTGAGACATCCTCACAATTGTTGTTATGCTTGAGCCCATTGTTGCAGCCACTGTGTCAGTCCATCGCATTGAAGGTCTTCCTCTGTTCCACTGACCCTGTACTTTACCAAGCATGATGTCCTTCTCCAGGGAATAATCCCTCCTAACAACATGTCCAAAGTGTGTAAGTCGCAGTCTTGCCATCCTTGCTTCTAAGGAGGATTCTGGCTGTACTTCGTCCAAGACAGATTTGTTTGTTCTTTTGGCAGTCCATTGTATATCCAACATTCTTCACCAACACCAAAATTGAAAGGTGTCCAATTCTTCTTCAGTCTTCCTTATTCATTGTCCAGCTTTCACGTGCATATGATGCAACTGAAAATATCATGGCTTGGGTAAGGCGCACCTTAGTCTTCGAGGTGACATCTTTGCTTCTCAACTCCTTAAAGAGGTCTTTTGCAGCTGATTTGCCCAATGCAATGCGTCTTTTGGTTTCTTTACTGCTGCTTCCATGGGTATTGATTGTGGATCCAAGTAATATGAAATCCTTGACAACTTCAATCGTTTCTCCGTTTATCATGATGTTGCTTATTGATCCTGTTGTAAGGAATTTTGTTTTCTTTCTGTGGAGGTGTAATCCGTACTGAAGGCCATGGTCTTTGATCTTTATCAGTAAATGCTTCAAGTACTCTTCACTTTCAGCAAGTAAGAGTGTGTCATCTGCATAATGCAGGCTGTTAATGAGTCATCCTCCAATCCTGGTGTCCTGTTCTTCATATAGTCCAGCTTCTCGTATTATTTGCTCAGCATACAGATTGAGTAGGTGTGGTGAAAGGATACAACCCTGATGCGCACCTTTCCTGACTTTAAACCACGCAGTATGTCCTTGTTCTGTCCGAAGCTCTGACTCTTGATCTATGGACAGGCTCCTCATGAGCACAATTAAGTGTTCTGGAATTCCCTTCTTTGCAATATTATCCATAGTTTGTTATGATCCACACAGTCGAATGTCTTTGCGTAGTCCATAAAACACAGGTCAACATCTTTCTGGTATTCTCTGCTTTCAGCCAGGATCCATCCAGCATCAGCAATGATATCCCTGGTTCCATGTCCTCTTCTGAATCCAGCCTGAATTTCTGGCAGTTCCCTGTTGATAGGCTGCTGCAGCCGCTTTTGAATGATCTTCAGCAAATTTTGCTTGCATGTGATATTAATGATACTGTTCGATAATTTCCGAATTCAGTTGAATCAACCTTCTAGGGAATAGGCATAAATATGAATCTCTTTCAGTCAGTTGGCCAAGTAGCTGTCTTCTAAATCTCCTGGCATTGATGAGTGAGCACTTCCAGCAATGTATCCATTTACTGAAACGCCTCAATTGGTATTCCGTCAGTTCCTGGAGCTTTGTTTTTCGCCAATGCCTTCAGTGCAGCTTGGACTTCTTCCTTTAGTACCATCAGTTCCTGACCATATGCTACCTCTTGAAATGGTTGAATGTTTACTAATTCTTTTTGGTATAATGACTGTGTGTATTCCTTCCAACTTCTTTTGATGCTTCCTGCGTCATTTAATATTTTCTCCATGGAATCCTTCACTATTGCAACTCGAGACTTGAGTTTTTTCTTCAGTTCTTTCAGCTTGAGAAATGCCGAGTGCATTCTTCCCTTTTGGTTTTCTATCTCCAGGTCTTTGCACATGTCATTATAATACGTTATTTGTCTTCTCAAGCTGCCCATTGAAATATTCTGTTCAGTTCTTTTACTTCATCATTTCTTCCTTTTGCTTTAGCTGCTTGACGTTCAAGAGCAAGTTTCAGAGTCACTTCTGACATCTGTGTTGGTCTTTTCATTCTTTCCTGTCTTTTTAATGACCTCTGGCTTTCTTCATGTATGATGTCCTTGATGTCTTTCCACAACTCATCTGGTTTTCGGTCATTAGTGTTTGATGCCTCAAATCTATTCTTGAGATGGTCTCTAAACTCAAGGGATATACTCAAGGTCATACTTTGGCTCTGGTCTAATTGTTCTAGTTTTCTTCAGTTTCAACTTGAACTTGCATATGACCAGTTGATGGTCTGTCCACAGTCAGCCATTGGCCTTGTTCTGACCGATGGCATTGAGCTTTTCCATCTTCTCTTTCCACATATGTAGTTGATTTGATTCCTGCATACTCCATCTGGTGAGATCCGTGTGTGTAGTTGCCGTTTATGTTGGTGAAAAAAAAGTATTTCCAAAGAAGAAGCTGTTGGTCTTGCAAAATTCTATCGTGTGATCTCCGGCATCGTTTCTATCACCAAGGCCATATTTTCCAACTACTGATCTTTCTTCTTCTTCATTTCTAACTTTTGCATTCCAATCACCAGTAATTATCAATGCATCCTGATTCCATGTTTGATCAATTTCAGACTGCAGAAATTGGTAAAAGTCTTCAATTTCCTCATATTTGGCATTAGTGATTGGTGAATATATTTGAATAACAGTCACATTAACTTATTTTCCTTGTAGGTGTATGGATATTATCCTTTCACTGACAGCATACACTGTTATATGGCAAACTTTTTATTTGTAAGTAGGGAAAGTTCACATTAAAACAATGGTAGAAGGTACAGTACAATATATTCGTAAGCTAGTATCATAGGCGTTTATTATGACTAGGCAATGAATAAGAAAGACCGAAGAAAAACTGACACCTTTGGATTATGATGTTGGCGAAGAATGTTGAATATACCATGGACTGCTAGAAGAAAGAACAAATCTGTCTTGGAAGCCAGAGTGCTCCTTAGAAGCAAGGATGGCAAGACTTTGTGTCATGTACTCTAGACATGTTATCATGGAGGTACCAGTCCCTGGAAAAGGACATCATGCTTGGTAAAATATAGGGTTAGTGAAAAAGAGGAAGACCCTCAGCGAGAAGGATTGATACAGTGGCTACAGCAGTAGGCTCTAGCATAACAACAATCATGAGGATGGCACAGGACTGGGCAGTGTTTCATTCTGTTGGACTTAGGGGTGTTATGAGTTGGAACTGACTCGATAGCACCTAACAACAACAACAATATTATCATTAATCATTTTCTTCTGTTGCAGTTGTTATTGTTGGTGTTATTTGCTGCTCCCATCTTGCCTATCTCCACTGGGGCTTCTGCTTACCCTGGGGTTCCAGTGTTTCTCTGAGAAAATATGGCACAGATTTTACTCCCATTTCCCCAAGGAGCATATCCTTGGACACCAAGCTATTACCTCTTTCTCAAGACAAGATTGAGAAGATGTATCTTGCCAAGTGAATTAACAGATAACTCTAACATTCCTTTCCCTGATGGGTTCCAGAAAGGAAGGTGCAAAACCTCAATCATTCAGAGGCTCCAGTGATATGACAGGGGAGCTATAAAGTGAAAGAGTGCTGTCTTACTCCATCCCTGGGTATCAACTTTAGAATATTGCCCAAGATGCTAGGTAAGAAGAGCTATGAGTTACGCAAAATTTTCCAGTGATCCTTTGTCTCTTTTTTTGATTGTGCTTTAAATGAAAACTTACAAATCAAGTCAGTGTCTCATACAAAAACTTATATATACCTTGCTATGTACCGCTAGTTGCTCTTCCTCTAATGAGACAGCATATTCCTTCTCTCCACCCTGTATTCTCTATGTCCATTCAGCCAGCTCCTGTCTCCCTCTGCCTTCTCATTTCACCTACAGACAGGAGTTGCCCACACAGTCTCGTGTGTCTACTTGAGCCAAGAAACTCACTCCCACCATTATCATTTTCTGTCTTATAGTCCAGTCCAATCCCTGTCTGAGGAGTTGGCTTTGGGAATGGTTTCAGCCTTGGTTAACAGAAAGTCCAGGGACCATGACCTCGGGTGTCCCTCCAGTCTCAGTCAGACCATTAAGTCTAGTCTTTTTAGGAGAATTTGAGGTCTGCATCCCACTGTTCTCTTGCTCTATCAGGGATTCTCTGTTGTGTTCCCTGTCAGGACAGTCATTGGTTGTAGCTGGGCACCATCTAGTTCTTCTGGTCTCAGACTGATGTAGTGTCTGGTTTATGTGGCCCTTTCTGTCTCTTGGGCTCCTAATTACCTTGTGTCTTTGGTGTTCTTCATTCTCCTTTGCTCCAGGTGGGTTGAGACCAATTGATGCATTTTAGATGGCTGTTTGCTAGCATTTCTGGGAATTCCAGAACACTTAATTGTGCTCATGAGGAGCCTTTACATAGATCAAGAGGCAGTTGTTTGGACAGAACAAGGGAATATCGATTGGTTTAAAGTCAGGAAAGGTGTGCATCAGGGTTGTATTCTTTCACCATACCTATTCAATCTGTATGCTGAGCAAATAATACGAGAAGCTGGACTATATGAAGAAGAACAAGACATCAGGATTGGAGGAAGACTTATTAGCGACCTGCGTTATGCAGATGACACAACCTTGCTTGCTGAAAGTGAAGAGGACTTGAAGCACTTACTAATGAAGATCAAAGACCACAGCCTTCAGTATGGATTACCCCTCAACATAAAGAAAACAAAAATCCTCACAACTGGACCAATAAGCCACATGATGATAAACAGAGAAGAGATTGAAGTTGTCAAGGGTTTCATTTTACTTGGATCCAAAATCAACAGCCATGGAAGTAGCAGTCAAGAAATCAAAGATGCATTGCATTGGGTAAATCTGCTGCAAAGGACCTCTTTAAAGCGTTGAAGAGCAAAGATATCACCTTGAAGACTAAGGTGGGCCTGACCCAAGCCATGGTATTTTCAATTGCATCATATGCATGTAAAAGCTGGACAATGAATAAAGAGGACCAAAGAAGAATTGACTCCTTTGAATTGTGGTGTTGGCAAGGAATATTGAATATACCACGAACTGCCAAAAGAACGAACAAATCTGTCTTAGAAGAAGTACAACCAGAATGCTCCTTAGAAGCAAGGATGGCGAGGTTGTGTCTTACATACTTTGGACATGTTGTCAGGAGGGATCAGTCTCTGGAGAAGGACATCATGTTTGGCAGAGTACAGGGCCAGCGGAAAAGAGGAAGACCCTCGAAGAGGTGGATTGACACAGTGGCTGCAACAATGAGCTCAAGCATAACAACTATTGTGAGGATGGCTCAGGACCGGGCAGTGTTTCATTCTGTTGTGCATAGGGTTGCTATGAGTTGGAACTGACTTGACGGCACCTAACAAGAAGAACAACAACTTGCTAACGTTTGAGACCCCAGACACCACTCACCAAAGTGGGGTGTGGAATGTTTTCTTTATACATTTGCTTATGCCAATTGACCTAGATGTCCCCTGAAACCATGGTCCCCAGACCACCACCCCTGCTACCCTGGCCTTCGAAGTGTTTGGTTTATTCAGGAAACTTCTTTGCTTTTGGTTTAGTCCAGTGGTGCTGTCCTTTCCTGTATTGTGTGTTGTCTTTCCCTTCACCTAAAATAGTTCTTGTCTACTATATAATTAGTGAATACCCCTCTCCCCCCGTCCCCAACCTGTAACCATCGAGGATATTTTCTTCTGTGTTTAACTGTTTCTTGAGTTCTTGTAATAGTAGTCTCATACAGTATTTGTCCTTTTGCAACTGACTAATTTTCCAATGACCCCTTAATGTCTTCTGATTCTGGAATCTCCTATTTCTCCAACTCACCCACCACAGGAGTTGGGAGGTGTTTTGCACATAGACTTGCTGTAATTCATGTTTATTGAATTAAAACAAACACATTAAAGATTGTTCTTGTTAGTCACTAGCACACTAAACTAAGCTGCCTATGACTTATGTGCTTCTCTTTAAAAAGTGAGGACAAGAAAATTAATTACAGTCATGCATTGCCTAATTTCCATGATACATTCTGTGAAATAGGACTTTATGTGATTTGGACATTGTGCTAACACCGTATTATGTACTTTGCAAAGCTGTGTGGTGTATACCTTTTGTTTCACTTCCAAATCGGTGCTTCTCTTGCTGTTGCTATCACTAGCATTGGTTTTGCTGCATTTGGGAGCCATGATGCACTTCACGGTAAGATTTTGGAAAGAAAATTAAGCAGAGAGATAATGCTACAACACTCAGGAGATACACAATACACGACATTGGATGCTACTGCCCATGAGTTGAAGCATTCGCTGTTATATGGTAAACTTTTTTATTTGTAAGTAGGGAAAATTCACATTAAAACAATGGTAGAAAGTACAGTACAATGTATACAAAGCTAGTGACATAGGCATTTATTATGACTATCAAGACATATGTGTTATAGGTTATGTATGTACTGTCCCATTAGATGCCTGACTGCGCAATCACTCGGTATACAAGAGACATGAGATACACGTGTAGTGGGTGGCGTTCGCTATGTCTGGCTACATTTGGTATGTACCGTTCTCCAATCAGGATTTCTGAACTCTGTTATAACCTTATGGGACCTTGGACATGTATGCATTTGAATGTTGCCGAAACGGACATTATGCTGCCAATGACTGTATGATAATAAAGAGTATTTCAGATATAACTTGTTGGCAGCAACGTTTTCACATGTGGGAACTGAAATCACTTCTGAAAATTTTCAGGTCCCCAGACTGCATGTGATTAGTTGATCAACCAGTTGATGACACCAACCCACAGCCTGGGGCTAGGTAGGTAGCAGGGCTGCGAATGCCAATTCGTCCAACTCTTAGGCAAAGATGCCTGTCAAAAAGCTGTGATGAGAACTTTTCTAGGACTTGCAAAATCATTATTGAAACAAACAAATAAAAAAGATCTTGGCATATGTCCTTCAGTCAGCAGTCCTGTTATAGACAAGAACAGATGCTACCCTGGCTAAGTAAAAAGCACAACATGAGTCTTTTTCTTCCTGCTTTTTTAAAACCAGAAAATACCATCCATGGCAGGCCAAAATGGGACAGGTGGCATCTATTGGAATTGGAAATGAGGTTCTGAGATAATAGACTGTGGGATCCACCATGGCCAGCCTCGAGGGAGTGACTTCCAGTCAGAGGGCTCATTGTTCTCCTCTTTTAATGAGCAGGCTCAATAAAGTATACAGCTCCTGATGCCACTTTGATTCCCTAAATTTTATTACTTGTTCTTTTGTGTGCTCTCCTCGGCACAATTTGCTTTTGATGAACCACAAGTGTTCATTATGACTAGACAGGGCCGCCTCTAACACAGACCCTGAGCTTTCTGCCAAAGAACTAGTGTGGGATGATTCTCCAAGAGTTTGTGTAACTCATTGGCATAGCCCCTCAGTATATAGGAAACTTTAGAGCTGGGGGGAGCAGACTTAGAGTTTATGGATAATGAAAGCCATTTCTTGGTTGGAAAAGGCAAAATTGTATGGTAGCCTTTATGCATCAGAGTTCACATTTTCCTTCCTCTCTTATGTCATAGGACTTTACCCTCAGCATCCCCTTGCTCCTCGTGCTCACAGCCCCTTATTATGTACAAAGTAGGGTGGGAAGAGTTGAGATCCATGTTTCAGATCCTCTTCCTTCCACAATGTGTCTCATCTTCATACACCCACACCTCACAAAAACAATGAAACTCAAACATACTGGCACTCAGGACTTGGTGAGGAACTCCTAAGTTGAAGGAAAGCTCTGAGCTAACACATTAATATGCCCGAATGGAGCAATACGTTTTCTAACCTGTGATATTTGTATTTTCATGGCATTTTCTGTGCCTTAACCAAAACAAGATGTTGCTGGGATTTCAGGCATCTTGAAAGAGCTGGTTTGGGAATTATTTGGGGGCAAGGGATATCTTCTGATTTTTCAGAGCCCTTCAAATTAAGCCACAAGGATCCAGTGTTAGGCAGTATGGCCCAGTGGAAACAGAATGGGAGATGATAGCTATTAAGAGTCCCAAAGTTTTCACACCTTTTGGTCGAATAGCTGTAGTTCTAGGAATCTATCCTAAAGAAATACTCGGAAATGCCAACAAAGCTTTACATATAAAAATCTTCATAAAAATGTTTACTCCATCAGAGTTTTTCTAGCTGAGAAAATAATTATTCTAAGAACTGGTCACATAATTTCTTTAAGGGAAAAAACTGCCTTAGATTAGGATCGCAACTTCTAGGTTAGTTGTAGGTATTAAGAAGAAGGTTTCTGGTGAGGGTCAGGAGCTGGACAAAGAGATGACTCAATTGCTCTGCCTATGACACTTAAAGGAATCTGGGGGTTAGGAAGAGCTGAGGATAGGACAGAGGGAGGGAGAATGGGGGACCGAGCATCTGGCAGAAGGGGCGGGGAGAGACTGTTGGAGTTGAAGGAATAGGTGGCCTGCAGACATCTATCTATGTAAGTTTATTTGAATGAGAGAAAGAGAGAGGAAAAAGGAGATGGGAATGATAGAGTGGTACCCACCTGGTCCGTGGGCAGAGAGGTCTAAGGGCTAAGGAGAGAGGTCGTTTTCACAAAGGAACTCTAGGCCTTGTTACTCAAAGTGTGGTGCTTGGGCCAGCAGCTTCAGAAGCTTCTGGGAGCATTTAGACCCCAGACAGAGTGAATCAGAATCTGCACTTTAACAAAATGCCGGGACATTTGTATGCACATTGAAGTTTGGGAGCTACTGCCCTGGGATACCCAGGTTATCCAAGTACATCTCAAAGAGTGAGAAAGAGCAATATCTCCCCCTGTTTGCATAGACAATTGCCTTGTGTTGGGACACCGAGTATGGAAGGGAACCAAATGGGGCCTTGGATTTTCCTAGAGGGAGAAGTGGTGGTTAGAACGAAGCCCTCAAGAGATTTTTCAGATTGTGGAAATCAATTAAAAAAGCTGAGAGAGAAATGTCTGTGAGGATTATTTGATAGCAAACATGAGACGTGTTGGGAGGTATCAAAATAATTGGCTGAAGTTTGGAGGAAGGTAGAGATCTTTTGTTATGTCCATCCCCTCCTTGGGTTATTATCATCAATAAGCTCACTTTATACCCATTGGCTGGAAGGGCCTTGGGGAGCCTGGATGGCGTGTGCAGTTGGTGTGATCTTTACTATATGCAAAGTCTATAGACAAAGAAATATTATATAGTCAATACCACTTTTTTATAGTCTTAGAAAAAATGATTGGAAGGAAATGCACTTCACTTTATCTCTCTGTGATTTCAGGTTTTACCTCCATACGTACTTTGCAAATTTTCTACAATGAGCATGGCAAAACATAAGGAGAAAAAAATGCAGCAAAATATGAATAGTGCCTGCTTCTGAGTGGTAATAGTGTGGATTTCATCCTTCTTTATGTTTTTCTGTACTTTCCAAAGTTCCTCAGGGAACTGATAATATTTTGGTAATCTGGAGAAAAATCAAAAGAAGATGTGGAATCAGAAGAGCCGTTTTTGAGATTGACCCCCTGCCCCTTGGTGGCTGTGTGTTGTACAGCCATGTCACCTCTTTCAACCTCTCCTTGGTCCTTTGTAAACAGGATGCTGTCAAGACCCTTGGGACTGTGAAGATAACGAATGTGGAAGACGTAGTAAATTGGCAAGTCACAAATGTGTGTCACAAGGCTGGCCTGATGGAGGTCATGTGGAGTCCCTTCCCCAGAGCTCTTCTTCCAGCTCCTACCTGCAGCCCACCCAGTGGGAGGTCAGTGGAGGGATTCTGCCTCGGCTTGATTCCAAGAAAGCCTCTGAGCCTCAAAAAGGGCTTTCCTTTCCACAAAGGAGTGGAATCAGTGGGCTAAAGTTCCTCTTCCCCTTTGGGCCAATTTGACTAAGATAGAATTCCTGAACTTCTCTTAACAATATGCCACCTGTCATCTGCCAAGTAAGAGTAACATCTCCCATTAACACCATTAGAATTGGGCCATGATGTTTTCTATTGAGTCTCCTGTCCTGGCATAAGAGCGGCATTTTTGAGGCCAGTTCTTTGGGTTTCTATATGAAGAATATAATCAAAATATCAGGCAAGAGCAACAATAACAACAAAACCAACAAAAGTATATCTTGGAACCTTGAACAAGTCTTTGAAATAATACTAGGTGTAACAAACAGATGAAGAGAATAATCTATAAGAAGGATTCAGCAAATATGAAAGAGCCTTCTTCCTACACAGACTAAAATGTTGTGCTAGAGATCACACATAAAGGCACCTTGGTCCTGCAAACCAAATGTATGAGCCATGTAGGGTTGCCCAGTCCAGAAGCATTTTTGACTTGCAGTCTGATATGCTGCAATTTAGGGCAATCAGTAGGCTAGGCTGGTAAGAGATCCGGCATGCCCCCTGCTTTCTCTTATTATCAGCGCAGATGTGATGTGGAAACTTGAACAGCACTGCCTAAGATGGGGGCTCAGACTTAGGTCATCACATGGCAGTGCAATGCCTGATGACAACTTAAGAAACCTCATGAGACTAAAGTTTCAGCTGAAGCGTCTTTTAAATTTTACCCAACGAAGAGCAACTAGTGCTCAGATCTACCTCCCAGTTTTAGGAAGAGTTCTTACTCTGCATATGTGGGATGTCAAGCTTTTGTTAAGATACTGCTATAGCCAGATTTAACTTAGTTCCTGATGACCTTGATCCTCATCAAATACAAACTAGGCCATTTCTTGACTATTGCCCTTTTGGTGTCATCAGCTGTGACAGATGGTAGTCAATGTGGCAGTCAACAAATATTTACTGCGTTAGTTCTCTCTGGTGTCTGGCCAGACGAGCTCTCTTCCCCGATTCTGTCTTTGTAGCTGTTTCATGGACCTCAGCTGGGCAGAGACTCAAAGAGGCAGCTGGGGAGAAGGGGCCTGCCAGGTGGTGGTAAAAAGACCAGAGGCCCTTGCTGGCATACAAATAGCCATTAACTGCCAGTGTCAGCATGGTGAGGAGGCCAAGATAGTTTTTTCTTCCTTTCCCACTCCCTTGCCCTTCAGGCTGCATGCTGCCTGGCCACAACTTGTTTTCCCCCTCCAGACTGTATTTGATGTTAATTTTTACCAGTTTTCATACAGTATATTTTGCCATGGGTTGGTAAGTTCCATGGTGGGATCACCTTAAAGACTAGCCTTTTACAAGTTGGGGGGAAAAGTCCAATGCAAAAGAAAAGAGCATAAAAAATGATACTAGCTGTTTTTTATTGACTCTCATTATTTCCCAGGCATTAAAATGGATGGGTGCTTTATATGCAAATTGTTGAGAATGCAATGTAGCAGAATATGCAAATATAACCACATTATTTATTCCTGATTCTGGGAAGAAACAAGTTCTTCATTCCTGAGGGGTGAGAGGCTGTTTCTGCTTTTCTAAAGACTGAGCCTTCTTTCCCTTTGGAAAGGTAAACTGGCTCTTTTGTGGTGATGGGACCACTGGCTTCATAATTATCCAGCATTTCTCTCCAAGAGCCACTAAACTGTCTTGTGAAACCAAAGGGTAGGAAAACACGTTTGTTTGTTTCCTAAGGGTTGGGGAAGAAGGGCTCAAGGCAGAAAAGTAGAGTTCCCCCAAGAAGTCAGGATAAGGAAAGAGGAGTGGTTGGTAGGTTCCAAGAGTGTTAAAATTTGAGCCATATGTACCCAGCGTTCTAGTGGGTACTGCATCTTGAAAGAATATGGCTCAGGTTTGCATGTGGGAGCTGGGCAACAAAAGCAGCAAGTCCCCAAGGCCAGCTGAGCATGGGGGGAGTGCAGCTACCTGGAGGGCCACCTACCCTTGAGAAAGCTGTGTGAGTCTGGCAAGAAGCATCTTTGGAGGTGATCTCAGTCGACTGTTAATCTGAGGCTTCTCCTCCATATTTCCCTGATTGGGTTCCTGAATTTACCAGGTCAAGTGTCGGGGACCATAAAAAAGTCACATTCAACTGCTTACTGACATTGGTGAGTGGAGAGTTGGACCTTTGTACGGTATGGTTTAGACAAAAAGTAAAAAACAAAACCAGATGGGCAAAACAGACAAAACTAGACTCTTACATAAGAAAAGCAGAGAGGACTAATTATCATAAAAGTCAGGTGGGAGGAAAGGGGATGTAAGGGGGAGCAGCTTTCTAGGTAGGGTTTTCAGACAAAATACAGGACACCCAGTTAAATTTGGATTTTAGGTAAACAGTAAATTTTTTTTAGCATATGTATTTCCAAATATTGCATGGGACAAATTTATATGAAAAAAAAAATCATTCATTATCTGAAATTTAAATTCTGTATTTTTATTTGCTAAATCTGGCAACTCTACTTCTAGGGTACTGTCAGTGTTCTATTTCTTGACCCTGGCTGTTCACTTTATTGTTTGAACTGTACCTCTAGGCTTTATATGCCCTTCTGTGTATATACTATCTCTAATAATACTATCTTTTTTTTTTTTTTAGAAATTTCTCTCTCCTCAAATATTGTGGAACAATTTATCAATTACAAAACCATCGTCTTTTTTACTCCTGCTTCTCCCCACCCCCAAATGCCGTAAGAGACATAGTCATATCCCATTACAGATGAGGCAACTGAGTCTCAGAAGCAGGGGCAGATTATCCAATAAGCAATATAAGCACAGGCTTACTTGTGCTTACTTACTAACTTACAATGAACAATTTCACATGTGTTTCGCTTTGATGTTGTGTGGTGAAACCCAAGTGAAATTGTTTACTACAGATCAGTAAGTTAGCACAAGTAAGCCTATGCTTACCATGCTTCTGGGTTATCTGTCCCTGTTGGGAGCTGTAAACTTGAAAAGAGGCTTTGATTCTGTAGGAAAGTGCTGTAGGGTTGGGAGAGAGACAGATATCAGCCATACCTAGAGGCAGAGTCTTTGATGTGGTGAAAAAATGTGAAATTGTTCACTACAGATCAGTAAGTAAGCACAAGTAAGTCCATACCTTGCTAATTGGATAATGTGCTACTGCTCAGAAGTTAAATAAATTGTCTAAGGCTACAGAGCTGGTAAGCGGTAGAATCAGGTTTGGACCTTAGTCTGCCAGATCCCAAGTTGACGCTCCTAAAAAATGCCTGTTGCATAACAAAAAATAGAGCAAACTCTCCTGAAGCCTACAGGAAAATTGCAAGCTTGCTTTCCTCAGACACAGGAGAGCTAATGTCCCTCGAACAAGGGATGGTCAAATCTCTCTGACAATGAGGCGAAGATTAAAAGGTTTTATAAAAGAGAACAGATGGAATCAACAGGCACCAACACTAAGATGACATATACATTGGAATTATCCAAGAATTTTAAAGCAGCCAAAATAAAAATATTTCAACAAATGATTAGGAACAAGCTTGAAGCAAATAAAAAAAAAATGGTAAGTTTCAGCAAAGAAACAGAAGCTATCAAGAAGAACCAAGTAAAAATCTTAGAATTGAAAAATACAATAATGAAATTTAAAAACTCAGTGAATATGCTCAACAGCAGAATAGAGAAGACACAGGAAATAATCAATGAACCTGAAGATAAAACAATAGAAATTATCCAATCTGAACAATAGAGAAAGATAAACTGGGGGGGAAATAAAAAAGAACAGGAGCTTTCAGAAACTTATGAGACTATAACTAAAGATTGTGTCATCAAAGTCCCAGAAAGAACGGAGAAAGATGTTGGGGATAAAAAAAGTACTTGAAGATATAATACCAAATTTGGCAAAAAAACCCAAAAACCTACAGATTCAAGAAGCTGAGAGAATACCAGGCAGGATAAACCTAAAGATATCCACACCAAGATGCATTTTAATCAAACTTCAGAAAACTAAAGACAAAAAACCAAAATGTTTTTGAAAGCACCAGGAGAGAAATGACAATTTGAATGACAGTGGATTTCTCATCAGAAACCCTGGAGGCCAGAAGGAAGTGTCACATTTTTCAAGAGTTGAAAGAAAAGAACTTTCAACCCCAAATTCTATATCTCATGAAACTATCCTTCAGGAATAAAAGGGAAATAAAGGCATTCTCAGACAAAGGAAAATGTGTTGCCAGTGGATTTACCCTAAAGGACGCCTAGAGGAAGTTCTCAAAACAGAAAGAAAATGATAAAAGAAGGAATCTTGGAACATCAGGAAGGAAGAAAGCACAATGGAAAGAGCAAAAATATATTTTAATACAGTAGACTTTTCTGCTCCTTTTTGAGTTTTCTAAATTATGTTTGATGGTCAAAGAAGAAAAGCATATTGCCTGATGTGGAGCTCAAAGTATGCAGAGAAAATATTTGAGACAATTACAAACAGAGAAAAGGGACTTAATGTTTCCACACCTCACTCAAGCTGTTAAAATGTTGATACCAGTAGATCTTTGTAGTGATGGAACAGTTTTACATCTTGATTTAAATGGTGGTTACCAAAAGCCAAACCAATTATTTTCGAGTCAGTTCTAACTTACGGTGACCCTATATGTGTCAGAGTATAACTGTGCTCCATAGGGTTTTCAATGACTGATTACTAGGCCTTTCCTCCAAGGCCCCTCTCAGTGGACTCAAACCTCTAACTTTTGGTTAGCTGTCAAGGGCTTCAGTGGTTTGCACCAATCAGGGACTCCACAGGAATCTATGTGATAAAATGCAGTAGAACTATACTTATACATTGTACCAATGTCAGTTTCCTGGTTTGGATATTGCATTTTAGTTATGCAAAATGTAACTATTGGAAGGCTTTGGTGAAGGGTACAGAGAACCTCTATATTCTGTCTTTGCAATTTCCTGTAATTGTATAATTTCGATGTAAAATTTTAAAGAGAGATAGAGGGAACAAAAGAGATTACAGTTCTTATACTTTTCCTGTTGTAGTTGTTTGACTTTAGGGTGTCCAAGAAAATCCCAAGTGGCTTTAAGATGTCTGAGTAATGTCCTGGCTACAGAGAAACTACACTAGTTGAATTGAGGCATCTGTGGGTCAGCCTGAAACAAGACAATCTTGTGTCTGCAACACATATTGGTTTCCTCTGCCCTTTCACAGGAATCACGTATTGATTTCCATTTACCTAGCCATATGTGGTCAGGGCATGGTTTATTTAGAGACATCCCCTCTCCTTCTGCATCAGGACATGGAGGGGGCTAATTGAGAGGTCCACAAACACAGTTTTCCAAGGAAGGAATAGGTCACAAAATAAAAAGCTTCCTTCTTTGGAATTTTCTCCTCTTCCTTCTGTTCTGACAGTCTGTGGCCACAGCCTCATCTATCCTGGTAACAGGCACACCATGCATACCTAGTCCGTACACCCTACTACCAAACTGTATTTCAAATCTTCCTACTTCTTGTCCTGTCCATTGCCATCTTCTTTGTGGGTTAATTCAATATTCTCTTCTTGGTCTTCTTTCATTCCACTTGCCCCCTTAAAATCCATTCTCTATACCATAGCCAGAATGATATTCTAACAATGTACATCAGATCAGTTCACACCCCTACTTAGTATCTCTAACAGCGCCCTTTTGCCCTTGGGATAAAGTTTGCCTGTAGGATATTGCAGACCTGGCCCCTGTCTACTTCTCTGACCTCATCTCAGTGACTCACTTTGCCTGGGGTACACTAGCCTCTTTTCTGACCCCTCACCATCAAAGCTCTTTCAACTTCAAGATTCACCCCTTTCCTTGGAATGGTCTTTTTGCTACTCTTTGGGTAGCTCGCTGTTTCTTATCTTTTGTGTCCTAGTTGAAATGCTCCACATCCAAGTGGTCTTCTTTGTCTAAACAGCTTCCACTTCATTTACTTCCCATTATATCAACCTATTTATTTTCTCCATGACTTTTATTATACTCTAATTATCCCTATTTGTTCAGTTGTTTACTGTGAGCTCAGTGAGGGCAGGGACTTTGCCTTCCTATTTACTGTAGTAGCCCCTGCTCAATAAATATTTGTTGAATAAATGAATGAAAAATATTGTAGACTGTCAGAACTGGCAGGGACCTTCTTGCCTCAATAGTTTGGCTTGGGGACATTCACAGTGGGGTCCTGAGGAATATAATAATAATAACATGACATGTGTATGCAGTGCCTTACGCTTCACAGAGCGTTCTCAACTATAATATCTATAGCTATATGAAGTTGATTTATTATTGTGTGCTGTCAAGTTGATTCTGACACATAGTGACCCTATATGACAGAGTAGAACTGCCCCATAGGGTTTCCTAGGCTGTAATCTTTACCGGAGCAGATCGCCAGGTCTTCACTTCTGTGGAGCTGCTGGGTGGGTTCAAACTGCCAAGCTTTCTGTTAGCAGCCTAGTGCCTAACCATTGTACCACCAGGACCCCTTAGGAAGTAGATAAACTCAAAACCAAACCTGTAGCCTTCGAGTTGATTCCAACTCATAGAGGCCTTATAGGACAGGGTAGAACTGCCCATAGTGTTTCCAGGACTGTAAATCTTTACGGAAGCAGACTGGCCACATCTTTCTCCCATGGAGCAGCTGGTGGGCTTAAACTGCTGAACTTTTGGTTAGCAGTCAAGTGCTAAACCACTGTGCCACCAGACCCTTAAGTGGCTTTAAGGAACCTCTTTATCTTTTACCTGTTGAACGGAATCATGAAGTAGGTAGAGCATCCTTATTTTCATTCAGCAGATAAGAGGTAAGCGGTTCCTTAAGGTCACACAGATAGTTGCAGACAGGAAGCCTGGAATCTAGATAAGACAATTCAGCTTCTCAGCACACAGGGTCTGGAATAGTGCTTTGGAACAAGATGCCAGTCCCTCCCAGCAGCTGTGCAACCTTCACTGTTTACCCAGCAGCAGGGGCTTCTGTTGGTATGTGTCAGGCCCATCACTTGGATATACAACAAAGCTAAGAAAAAGAATTCCCCAGGGAGGGAGAAGGCTTCAAGAGGCAATAGAGACATGCTGGTATAGTACAGAGGGAAGACAGAAGCAAGAAGATAGATGGTCAGTGAATAAATAGAAGATTTTAAAAATGAGCTAATGGTCTGGAAGCTTCAGTTTGTCAAACATTAACCACCTTCCAGAGAACGTGAGAGCAGGGCCTAGTCTGTTTCTTTGGGAGCCTCATGGTGCCTCTGTGGTCTCAGTCAGCACCGTGGACACTGAGGAGAGATGTTAGAGCTGAGATATGGACTGCCCTGCTTCTGGATTGTGGTCTTCCTTACTGATCCTGTGTTTCCTTTGCCTTTTTGAAAAGGTAAGGTAAAGATGAAAGAATTTTAGAAATGACTCTTTGTTGTTCTCCTTCTCGTTTCAAAAACCAAAAAACCAAAACCCATTGCCATTGAGTCGATTCCGACTCATAGCGACCCTATAGTTGTTTCAAAAGAGTCATAGTATTTAAGTGCCTAACGACACAGGTTTCCAAAGAACATCCATTTGAGCGAGAATGTTACCACAGAAATTCTACTTGCACATACCTTTAATCATTTGGCAAATTACCTTATTAACCACCAGGGAGTCTAGTCTTATTACTTAATTAAACCACTTCTTTCTTTTCTTCTTATTAAAATCACATGGACTTTAACTTCTGTGTGGTTTTAGATTCTTTTCCCCTTCTTTGAATGTCTGTGCAAGAATAGCTGCATAAAAGAATTTCTGTTATTTTGTGTTGATGACTAAAGGGCTAGCAACATTAAATAAAAGGGGTGGGGGGAGGGATTGTCTGGATAGGCTCACGCTGGGCAGTTACATCACAGCCACTTGGGTGGTAGGAGGCCTGAGATGTGTACGGACGCTTACTGCATTCTCTCGCCAAAACATCTGGAATACAAAATCCTGTCATTAGACAGCCCACATGTTAGAAAAACAAAAGGACAGGAAAAAAAAAAAAAGGGAAATCCAGTCCCCCAAAATGGCTGGATAGAGTCTCATTATTGCTGGTAGGAAATTAGACATTTAAGGTTACACTTCAAAGCAACTATTTTTATTACCACAGGCTTAGCATTTTGATTTATTAGCCAGCAGAACGAGATTGTGACAAATATTTCCACCTCAAAGAAAAGACAAATCAGGCCTCTAAGAAGTCATATATTAAGTCGTTTAAAAACAAAGCAAAACAAAGTCAAATGGGTTGCAACAATACTTGTAATGATGAAAATGGTAAACTTCTACTCAGAGCCCCCAAATTGATGACTGCTTTAGCAAACATGCCTGTAGGAAGAAGAAATTTGATCATGTGGGAATTCCTTCTAATCAAAGGAAAGTGTTAAATTTTTTGTAAAATGAAAGCTAAGAATGTTAGTAAATCTGATCTTTTCTACAAAGATCAGCACTAAGAGGGCCTGTGTACAGTCTTCCATTTCAGCGTGAACCATACTATTCAAGAGGGAGGCTAAGAATGCAGACTGGGTTCTCAGAAATCCATAGAGATAATTAAAGAATAAAACAGGGTTTTGAAACAAAGCTGAAGGAATTCAGAATATTCAGCCTTTTTTTTTTTTTTTTTGAAATTGGGGAGGGTTAGGTTATTAACCATTTTTGGTAGAAGTAGCAGCACATTGCATTAAGTGGTGCTCACGTTGACCCATCTTCATTCTGGATATGACCTTTTTTTCTATAACATGGACAATTCTGACCAGATTAAATCAGAAGGGGGCTTCAGTGAGTGTGCATTAGTAAACCTGAAAATCAGTTTCTCAGGCAGGCAGTCAAGTTTCTTTCTCTGATGGTCTTTGAGAAAAGAAGTACTTCTTACTTTTCCCAGAAAATTATGGGAATAGAATTTAGTGGAAAGCAATCTATGCGGTGAGACTCAAAACTTTGGTTCTAGTCCCAGCTCAGCCATTACCCAACTCTGTGACCTCAGCCAAGACTCTTAACTTTTCTCGGCTTCAGTTCTCATCCACAGAATGAGATTGGACTAAAAAAACCCCATTGTCATGGAGTCGATTCCAACTCATAGTGATCCTATGGGACAGAGTAGAACTGCCCCATAGAGTTTCCAAGGAGTACCTGGTGGATTCAAGCTGCTGACCTTTTGGTTAGCAGCCATAGCTCTAACCACTACGGGACTGCACTAGGTGATCGCAAAGACCTAATGCAGTAACAACATATTTTGATTCCAGAAGGAAGGCAGGATGATCACAGAAGAGAAAAGAGATCCTTGTATGGGGAACCTTTTTTTCATCTCATTCTTATGACTGTATTGCTTGGAGGAGCAACTCACCAGACAAGCTAGAATATACATGCTTAGGGGTGTATATGTGAATGTGTGGGTGGGTAAATGGATTGGAGGAAAAGAAAGGGCACTGTATATGCACCGTAAGTATGTTCATAAAACCACAGGTGTAATTTGAAATTATGTAGATTACCTCAGTCTGTAAATGCCTTATAAAGGAATTTTAAAGGTGAGTGCTTTGTAAATTGAAAAATTACTGCCACGTGTTATGTTTGGTAAGTACGCACTTTTATTTGTTGGGGGTCTGCTGCAATTTTGAATGCCACTTTGAGCTCCATAATTGTGTATACAGGTTAACTTTTAGGGTAATCCAGTATAGAGTGCTTCTGCAGTCCTTACCAAGAACAGGAATAACAGAACTTCAACACAAGAAACTTGAAATGCTGCAAGATCCCGATGTACTTTTCAAAACACCGAAAGATAAGTAAATTTTGCCCAGTATACTTTTTATTTTTTTAAGATAGTTTACTGAGCACTAACTCTTTGAACCACCACTTATCTGTCAGTTCGTCATACTGTGGTGACTTGCATGTTGCTGTAATATTGGAAGCTTTGCAACTAGTATTTCCAATACCAGCAGGGTACCCATGGTGGCTAGGCTTCAGTGGGGCTTCCAGCCTAAGACAGACTAGGAAGAAAGTCTGGAGATCTACTTCTGAAAATTAGCCAATAAAAACCTTATGGATCATAACAGAACATTATCCAATATAGTATGGAAAATGAGCCTTCTAGGTTGGAAGGCACTACACAATAACTGTAACAATGGACTCAAACATACCAAAGATCATGAAGATGGTGTAGGACTGGGCAACGCTCCTTTCTGTCATAAATAAGGTCACCATGAGTCAGAGCCGACTCAATGGCAACCAACAACAAGTCTTTGAACAATTAGGAAACCCTCAATAGATTTTTGATTATTGATTGGACAGTATGTGAGATAAATTTCTATTAGCTAGAAAATTTGACTTACTAGAACATCCTAGTTCTTTAGAGCCTTGTGCCAATGGCCCACTCTCATTTTTTGTGGGAAGCAAGGAGATAGCAAGTGTGAAAGCACTCTGGAAACTACTGGGCTGATGGCCATGCAAACAGTTCATTTGAAAACTTTGCCTTGGGAGAGCTTCATAAATCAAAGCAGGTCTCCATAATAGCCAAGCACCACAACATCACTGAGAGTCTGCGAAAGACATGGTCCCAGTGAGTGAGTGAGGGGAGGGGAGGGGAGGGGAGGAGAGGAGAGCCAGCCTGGCAGTAATATGCCCTCCAATGGTTCCTCAAACTCATCAACTGACAATTGCTGGACTTCAAAACATTTGGAAAATGTTCATAATCATGCTCAGAATCCCATGGTGTAAGTAAAACATTTTTATAAGATTATAAAATGAGAAAACTGGAATACGTTTGTTTAAACAAGTGTGCTGGTGATTTCTTTCTTGTCCTAAGGTGAGGAACCCTTAACCAAATTTTAGTAATTGCTCTTAGGGAATGTTGCCTCTTAATTTTTGAAAACCTAATAAAATGCACACAAATCTCTAAACTTTGCAGATGAAAGCCCCTACACTTCCGAAATATGTGGAGAGGATTTGAATGAAAGATGACTCTACTCATGCTTCGGTGTGAGAAACACAATTAAAAAGAAGACAATGAGATTCTTACTTTGATCTATGCCAGATTCTGCAGGGTTTCTTCAGCTGAAGAACCCCCACAGTCTGCTCTAGGAGGCAAAGGCCTAGCTATTAACAAACTAATTGCTTCTAGAACAATGAAGCACAAAATGTCATTGTTGTGGCCAATTTGTACTAATTACCATTATTAACAGTTAAAAGTTTAACATGAAAGAAATGGTGGGAGACAAAATTTTTTTGTGACTAGATGCCTTGGAAATTGTACATAATTTCCTGTTTCTTTTGCTTCTCTTCCCTTTCTTCTTCTCTCTTTTTTTTTTTAGGAATTTCCTAAAGCCACAGGAAACCCCATCACTGTTGGGATTTGAGGATGGGTTGCGCAAGACAGGAGAGAATTATTGCTTGAGGTAGTGGCCAGGTGACCCTCATTTTCCTTCTCTGAACTAATTTCAAAGGCATTCCTTTTAGTGAGGGCATCTGCTGAAGTAGACAGTCTTGAAAATGAGAAGTTGGAGCTTCACTCAGGGGAGTTGGGAGGATTGGTGCTCTTTCTTCTAGCAGAAGGAGAACAATAGGAGATTCATTTAAGGAATGATAAGAGGCTGCCGTGGAGCTGGGCTTCCATGTTTCTAGTTAAAGACCGAGCATGGGGAGGGGCAACAAGATCAAAGTTGCCTTAGGGCAAAATTGCTGACATTTCTCAAATAGCCCCAGATTCTTCCAATCCCAATAAGCAAGAATCAAGTTCACTCACTTGTAAAGAGGACCCACTGCAGCCTTCAGCTCTTTTGTTACCTTGACTTTTAGCTCATTGTCCTGTCTGACCTCCTCTTAAACCAGAGTAATGTCTGCTGATTGGACCATTGTTCTCTGCAAGTAAAGATGTCAGAGGTCACGATCTGTAGCTGCAAAGAATCCAACTCTCAAGAAAAACTAAAAGGAAGACTCCAGTCACGTGGTTAAATATTTAGACATGTAAAGACAGTCTGCAAATGAAAGTAATCTGAAAGGAAGTGAGACTCATAAGTGTCTTATTAAGGTTTTGAGGGGTTCCAGAGATGACAACACATATAAGAAATCTGAAAACCTAGAACCTTCTCAGGGTACTGGTGTCAGGATATTTACATAGTAATAATATGCATCAATTTAGAAGCTTTTTAAATAGAAATTGATTAACTAATTAAAAATTTTATATGCAAAGACAAGGGACCTTGAGTAGCCCAAACAACTGTGGGAGGAAAAAAAAAAAAATTGGAGGTCTTATATTACCTGAGTTCAATACTTACTATAAAGCAGACAGTGTAAAACAGATGGGGTGGTATTAGCATAAATATAGACATTTAGAAAAATGGAACAGAATAGAATCCAGAAATAGCTTCATACACTAATGATTACTTGGTTTCTTTTTTGTTTTTTAAATACTTAAAAACCATTTTGATTTATTATTTTCTGCAGCTACAAATGAAATCACAATGACATCAATCATCCCACATTTCTTCCTCCCACTTGCTCATGAAGAGTCTCATTTTCCGTCTTGCTCAGTCCCCCTAGGGTATTTTCTAGTGCTCCTAAAGAGAATCTCCCATTTGCTTAGAAACAGCATGTGACCCATAGTTCCTTCCTCAAGACCTGCCATAAACTCCCTTTCTGCTTCAGCCATGCCTTCAGCCCACTGTCCTAGCTGGGTCCTGCTGGTGCCATGTGAAAATGCCCACATTCATCGGGATCACTATCTTCCTATCTCCCAATGTTGCTGGCAATTTTTGAGGTGTTGAAGTGGGCCAGGTGACCTCCCAGGCCTCCAAGCAGCACTGTCTTTGCCCAGAGTCTCACAAAGCCTCTAAGAAAGTCAGTTTCCTCAACTGCTGTTCTAACCCCACTCCCCAGTGAGCTTCAAGAGCAGCAAAGGAGGTGGGGTGAGGAACAGATGAAGGACTATCTTAGTAGTTCTTATTAAGTACTGTTGAGTCAGTTCCAACTCATAGCCAGGCTATGTAACCCTATGTACAACAGAATAAAGCACTGCCAGGTCCTGCCCCACCCTCACAATCACTGTTTTGCTTGAGCCCATTGTTGCAGCCACTGTATCAATCCATTTTGTTGAGGGTCTTCCTCTTTTTCCATGACCCTCTACTTTACCAAGCATGATGTCCTTCTCCAGGGACTGATTCCTCCTGATAACATGTCCAAAATAAGTGAGATGTGTTTTCTCCATCCTTGCTTCCAAGGAGTGTTCTGGTTAAGAGCATCTTCTGGCACTGTATCAGACAATGTCCTGCTGCTATTCATAAGGTTTTCACTGGCTAATTCATTTCAGAAGTAGACTGCCAGGTCGGTCCTTCTTCCTAGTCTGTCTTAGTCTGGAAGCTCAGCTGAAACCTGTCCACCAGGGGTGACCCTGCCGGTATCTGAGTACCGGTGGCATAGCTCCCAGCATTGCAGCAACATGCAAGCCCCCACAGTACACAAACTGACAGATGCGTAGGGGAGTCTTAGTTAGCTAGCGCTATTGTAACACAATGGTGCAGGACTGGGCAATGTATTGTTATGTTATACATAAGCTTGCCTTAAATTGGAGCCAGCTCAATGGCAACTAACAACAGCAACAATTGTAACACAAATATCACACAAGTGGGTGGCTTTAAAGAAAAGAAATTTATTTTCTCACAATTTTGGAGTCTCACAAATCAGGGCTCAAACTGTGTGGATTCCTTCTTTGTCAGTAGCCCCAGGCATTCCTTGGTTCTGGGAGATTATCCTGTAACATCTGTCTTCAGCAGTAGGTGCTTGCACCTCTGTGTCTGTTCAGCTCTTACATAAGTCATGTATGACCTCAACTGATTGATTATATTACATTAAATTGCATTATGGAAGGTGATTATATTACATTAGATTAGATTACATCCACAAGTGCAGGGATTAGGATTCCAACACGTACTTTGCGGGGGACACAATTCAGTCCATAATGCGATCTCTCTCCTCCACAAACCTGTCTCCATACTCTTTGAGCAATGGGGGTATTGAAAAAGTTTAACAAATGTACAAATAAAAAAAGTCAGATAAATGTACAAATAGAAAAAGTCAAATAAATGATTTACATAAGTTTCCTCCTTAGTGAGGCTTACATACAACCCCACTTTTTTCTCCTCCTTCGGCCCTGAAACAAAATATTCTACACCTATCCCCTAAAGGCAAATGGATACTAGAAGTAATAATAATTATTATTAACACTTATTGAGTGTTTCTTCAGTTATCCCAGCCCACTAGTTAAAAATATTGATTGGACTCTTTAGGGCTTAAATGGAACTCTCTGCTTATCATTTTACAGCCGTTAAAACTGAGGCAGGAAGTGGTTTTATCTGTAGTCACATAATGAGGAAGTGGTTGTTGGACTCAGATTCCGTGACCCTGAGGTTGTAACTGTGCAAGCTCGAATGATTTGCTGATTCTGTTTTCATTCGTTTAGCCAAAGGAGAAATCACTTTAGAGAGGCATATATCAAGCATCTGAAGAAAGCAAATAATGAGTCCCATCAAAATGGCCACACCTATGGGCTTCAACAGACTGTATTTAGAGGCGTTTCAAGGTTTCCAAAGTGTATTCATTTATTTATTTATTGTGGTAAATACAGTAAATCCCCAGAAAGTTGGAACCTGTGTAAGAGAAACCTGTCAGTGAAGGAAAAGTAAAATATTTTCCACTAAAGTGGATGATAGAAAAGTGATACGACTAGACCCTATCAAAGGCAGAAAACTTGCAAGATCCAAAAAAAAACAAGGCAGGCTTTTTGAGTTCTGGCTATCACAGGTTTCATGGTATATATGTATGATGGTTAAGGTTGTGTGTCAGCTTGGCTGGGCCATGATTCTTAGTGCTTTGGCAGTTATGCAGTGATGTAATTTGGCAGTTATCTGATGTGACCAGCCAATCAGTTTTAAGGGGTGTTTCCTCAGGAGGTGTGGCCTGCATCCAATATATATATATATATATATATGTGAACATTCTGGCAAAGCTTGGATGCTTGCTCTGCATCCTGCATCCAGCTCTCCATCATCTGACCTCTGGTTCTTGGGACTTCAGCCTGCTCTCTTACCTGCCGATTTTGAGATCATCAGCCATTGCAACTACAATGAGTCAGGAGAAGCCTGATCCACGAACTTGGGACTTGCCAACCTCTACAATCACATGAGCCTTTTTTTTTCAAGATAAATCTGTGTGTGTGCATGGAAACCCTGGTGGCATATTGGTTAAGTGCTACAGTTGCTAACCAAAATGTCAGCAGTTCAAATCCACCAGGGGCTCCTTGGAAACTCTATGGGGCAGTTCTACTCTGTCCTATAGGGTTGCTATGACTTGGAATTGACTCAATCGCAACAGGTTTGTTTTTGTTTTATATATATATATGTATATGTATATAAATACATATATATGTATATGTATATAAATACATATACATATATATATGCTGAGCAAATAATTGGAGAAGCTGGACTATATGAAAAAGAACGGGGCATCAGGATTGGAGGAAGACTCATTAACAACCTTTGATACGCAGATGACACAACCTTACTTGCTGAAAGTGAAGAGGGCTTGAAGCACTTACTGATGAAGAACAAACACCACAGCCTTCAGTATGGATCACACCTCAACATAAAGAAAACAAAAATCTTCACAACTGGACCAATAAGCAACATTATGATAAATGGAGAAAAGATTGAAGTTGTCAAGGATTTCATTTTACTTGGATCCAGAATCAACACTCAGGGAAGCAGCAGCCAAGAAATCAAAAGACTCATTGCATTAGGCAAATCTGCTGCAAAAGACCTCTTTAAAGTGTTGGAAAGCAAGGACGTTCCATTTAAGACTGAGGTGTACCTGACCCAAGCCAAGGTGTTTTCAATTGCCTCATATGTTTGCGAAATCTGGACTATGAATAAGGAAGACTGAAGAAGAATCGATGCCTTTGCACTGTGGCATTGGTGAAGAATATTAAATATACCATGGACTGCCAGAAAAACAAACGAATCTGTCTTGGAAGAAGTACAACCATAATGTTTCTTAGAAGTAAGAATGGCAAGGCTAAGTCTCACATACTTTGGACATGTTATTAGGAGGAATCAGTCCCTGGAGAAGGATACATCATGCTTGGTAAAGTGGAGGGTCAGTGAAAAAGAGGAAGGCTCTCAACAAGATGGATTGACACAAATGAGTGCGACAATGGGCTTAAGCATAGCAACGATTGTGAGGATGACACAGGACCAGGCAGTGTTTTGCTCTGTTGTTCATAGGGTCATTATGAGTCAGAACCAACTCGATGGCACCTAACAACAACAACACATATGCTTCACTGGTTTTGCTTTTCTAGAGAACCCACCCTAGAACATTTGGTACCAGGAGTGGTTCTGGAGAAACAAAATCATAAGGATGAGTTTTCTAAATCATTTTGTTTTATTAATTAGTTTTCTAAAAACTAATGACTAGTTTTGAACGATGAATAAGGAAGACCAAAGAAGAACTGACACCTTTGACTTGTGGTGTTGGAAAAAAATATTGAATATACCATGGACTGCCAAAAGAGTGAACAAATCTGTTACGGAAGAAGTATAACCAGAATGCTTCTTAGAAGCAAGGATGGCGAGACTAGGTCTTACATTCTTTGGACAGTTGTCAAGAGGGAACAGTCCCTAGGGAAGGACATCATGGTTGGTAAAGTACAAGGTCAGTGGAAAAGAGGAAGACCCTTAACCAGATGAACTGACACAGAGGCTGCAACAATGGGCTCAGGAATAGCAATGATTGTAAGAATGGCGCAGGACTGGGCAGTGTTTCATCCCGTGGTACATAGGGTCGCTATGAGTCGGAATCGACTCAATGGTACCTAACAACAACAACAACAACAACAACAACAACAACAATGACTAGTTTTAAAGGTGCTAATGACTCTGCCTCCAGGAGTAAAGAGTGTGCTGCTAATCCATGGTGTGAAGTGGCAATACTAATGTGCAAAATATCACCACCAATAGATCAAGTATCGGTGAAAAACAAGGCTCTGGGTGATCGCATATTTGATACTTTTCTACAATTTCGTCACAATGAGAAATATAAGGAAGCTAGTTGGTTGGTTGGTCCTACTTTCTCTAGACAAAGGGGTGAAAGAAATTACCTCAGGGCTTTAGAGTCACAGCTCAAGCACCGCATGAAAGACCTCAAAATTGCCACTTGTGCCCTGAAAGAAAGCCTTTTAACTTATAGTAACAAAGCTGATATTGCCACAAACCAATCACAGACTCTTAGTGTAAGAGTGGCTGAATTACAATGCCGACAGAATTCCCAAACTTGAAAGGTGTCTGAAGTTAAAATGAGGGCATTGATTGGGAAGAAATGGGATCCTGAAACTTGGGATGGGATCGTACGGGCAGGTAATTAAGAAGCGTTGTACTTCAGGATAGATCTTGAAATGTTCTTTTTGACGATGAATACGACACCATTGCTCTTCAAGATGTCATTCCCAGCATAGTAGATTATGTGATTGTCTGATTCAAAATGGCCGATACCAGTCCATTTCAGCTCACTAAAGCCTAGGATATTGATGTTAGTGGATTCCATTCTTTTTTGATGATTTCCAGTTTTCCTAGATTCATACTTTTTACATTCCAGATTCTGATTATTAATGGATATTTGCAGCTGTTTCTTCTCATTGACTCGTGCCACATCAGCAAACGAAGGTCCTGAAAGCTTTACTCCATCCACATCATTAAGGTCATCTCAACTTTGAGGAGGCAGCTCTTCCCCAGTCGTCTTTTGAGTGCCTTCCAACCTGGGGGGCCCTTTTTCCAGCACAATATCAGACAATGTTCTACTGCTATTCATAAGGTTTTCACTGGCTAGTGCTTTTCAGAAGTAGACTGCTGGGTCCTTCTTCCTAGTATGTCTTAGTCTGGAAGCTCAGCTGAAACCTGTCCTCCACGGGTGACCCTGCTGGTATCTAAATACCGGTGGCATAGCTTCTAGCATCACAGCAACACGCAAGCCCCCACAGTATGACAAACTGACAGACACGTGATCAAGAGGCAGTTGTTTGGACAGAACAAGAGGATAATGATTGGTTTAAAGTCAAGAAAGTTGTGCATCAAGGTTGTATCTTTCACCATACCTATTCAATCTATATGCTGAGCAAATAATCCAAGAAGCTGGACTATATGAAGAAGAATGGGGCATCAGGATTGGAGGAAGACTCATTAACAACCTGCGTTATGCAGATGACACAACCTTGCTTGCTGAAAGTGAAGAGGACTTGAAGCACGTACTAATGAAGATCAGACACCACAGCCTTCAGTATGGATTACACCTCAACATAAAGAAAACAAAAATTCTCACAACTGGACCAATAAGCAACATCATGATAAATGGAGAAAAGACTGAAGTTGTCAAGGACTTCATTCTACTTGGATCCACAATCAACACTCATGGAAGCAGCAGTCAAGAAATCAAACGACACACTGAATTGAGTAAATTGGCTGCAAAAGACCTCTTTAAAGTGTCGAAAAGCAAAGATGTCACCTTGAAGACTAAGGTGTGCCTGACCCAAGCCATGGCATTTTCAGTTGCATCATACACATGTGAAAGTGGACAATGAATAAGCAAGACCAAAGAAAAACTGACGCCTTCAAATTGTGGTATCAGTGAAGAATATTGAATATACCGTGGACTGCAAAAGAGCGAACAAATCTGTCTTGGAAGAAGTGAAACCAGGATGCTCCTTAGAAGCAAGGATGTTGGGTGAGACTGTGTCTTACATACTTTGGACATGTTTTCAGGAGGGCTTAGTCCCTGGAGAAGGACATCATGCTTAGCAAAGTACAGGGTCAGCTGAAAAGAGGAAGACCCTCAACCAGGTGGATTGACACAATGGCTGCAGCAACGAGCTCAAGAATAACAACGACTGTACCGATGGCACATGACTGGGCAGTGTTTTGTTCTGTTGTGCATAGGGTTGCTGTGAGTCAGAACCAACTTAACAGCAGCTAACAACATCAACAACAATCAAGAAGCTGGGCACATTGAGCCCCTAAAGCCATCTTATTCCCATCTGAAAAGATTACTCCATCTTTGTCCACTAAGCCACCTCCCCACAGTAAAACCATTAGCTCTTTCACCCCAATCTGATGAGATTAACCCAGTTGTGTCTCAAGAGGCTTTGTCTGAGTCATTGCCTAGGTCATTGCCTGAGGCAGATGTTTTACAAGACAATGCTAAATGTCCTCAAAACATATCCCTACCACCCATTTTGGCTTCTAGACCTAAAACTAGACTTAAGTGCCACTGAGGCCCAAAAGGTGACGTGCAGTGTGACCCAGGAGAAGGTACACTGCATTCCAAAATAATTGCTTGACTTTTTCTAATATGTACAAACAGAAACCTGGGGAATATGCGTGGAAATGGCTATTAAGGGTGTGTGATAATGGTGCAAGAAATGTAAAGATAGATCGGTCAGAGTTTATTGGTATGGGCCCACTAAGCACAGATTCTTCATTCAGTGTTTCAGCTCGAGAAGTTAGGAAAGGATCTAATTATTTGCTTGGGTTACTGAAACTTGGATTATGAGGTGGCCTGTACTAAATCATGTTGAAGTACCAGACCCGCCTTGGTGTACTACAGAAGATATCCAAAGGCTTAGAGAAATTGGCATGCTAGAGTGGATTCATCAGGTTAGAACCACAGAACCATACGTGGTGTGCCCAGAGGACGCAACTTTTGCCACAACGGTGAGGAACAAAATTGTAAAGGGAGCCCCGGCATCCTTGAATGCTGTTGTGATTGCTATTCTATGTAAATCAGATTTGACAGTGGGAACTGCCCTAGATGAATTAAGACACCTAACTACAGTGGGGCTGACTGGACCCCATGGAGGTAGGGGCCAAGTGACAAAGACAAGGTAGGCGTCGTTACTGTAACAGACACTGGAGTCAAAGCAGTACTCAGAATAGTTTGACTTGTTTGGACTTATGGCTATGGCTACTTAGTCATGATGTCCTTAGAAGTGAAACAGATGGGAAATTGACTAAATATTTACTTGACATGTACAAGCAGAAGAATTCTAGGTGAAGTGAATGGTAGTCTAACTTGAATCACCAGAATAGAGAGTCATGATCCCTCAATCAATTTCCAGATTTAAGCCAGTTTATAGAATCACAACGCTTGAAGGGATGGAAGGCTGAGTCTTCTTGAGGAAGAACCCAACTGCACTGCCAAAAATGTATACTCTTAATCTTTCTCCCAGGTTTCCCCAAAGGGATCTAGAGCCTTTTACGAGAGTGACTGTTCATTGGGGAAAGGGAAATAACGGGACTTTGGGGGGTTTACTGGATACTGGATACTGGCTCTGAACTGACACTAATTTCAGTAGACCCAAAACATTGCTGTAGCACACCAGTCAGAGTGAGGAGTGTATGGAGGTCAGGTTATTAATGGAGTCTTAGCTCAAGTTCTAAATGATTCCCCCAGTTCCCGAATGCATAATTGAAATATATATATATATATATATTTTATATATATATTCAGCAACAGGCAGAACCCCCACATTGGATTTCTGACAAGTGGAGTAAAGGCTATTATGGTAGCAAAAGCCAGGTGGAAGCCATTAGAACTGCCCCTACTAGGAAAACAGTACTAAAAGCAATACTGCATTCCTGGAAAGATTGCTGAGATTAGTTCCACCATCAAGGGCTTGAAGAATGTTTTAGGTTGGGTTCTGTAGAGAAGCAAAACCAGTGAAGCATATGTGTGTGTATGTGTGTGTGTGTGTGTGTATACATACACACACATATATATATAGAGAGAGAGATTTCTCTCAAGGATATGGCTCACATTGTTGTAGAGGTTGGCAAGTCTCAAGTCCGTGGGATAGGCTTCTCCTGATTCACATAGCTGCAGGGGCTGATGAACCCAAGATTGGCAGGTCAGATGGTAGGCCACTGGCTCATGGGTTGCAGAGGCTGACGAATCCAAGATGGGCAGGTAAGACAACAGACTGCTGGCTCAGAGACAGTGGAGGCCAAGGAACCCAAAATCAGCAGGCAATACAGCAAGTCACTGGCTGAAATCTTAAGAACTGGAGGTCAGATGATGATGAGTCGTATGCAGGATCCAGAATGAGCAAAAGCCAGCAACCTTTGCTAGAAAATCCATATGCATTGGATGCAGACCACACCCCCAAGGAAAGTCTCTTTCAATTGATTGGCTGCTCATAGCACATCTCATCATAGAGATGATTACATTATTTCAGATCTCATCATGGAGGTGATTACATGATTACCTAACTGCCAAACTATATCATAACTACCAAACCACTGAGGATTATGGCCCAGCCAAATTGACACACAACCTTAATCATCACAATATGTAACAGAACACTTGTCATTTCAACAGTTTTCACATGTACAGTCCAATGACATTAGTTGTGTTCACTTTGTTGTTCATCCATCACCCTTAATGTTGTTGAATTTTTTTTTCTATCACCCTTAAAAGAACTCAGTGTCCCCTTAGCAGTGAGCCCTCCTTTTCCCCTCCATCCCACCAGCCCCTGGTAACCACTAATAAACTTTGACCCATATAAATGGGGTCATGCAATATTTGTCCTTTTGTGATTGACTTATTTCATTAAGCATAATGTTTTCAAGGTTCGTCCATGTTGTACCATCTATCAGGATTTCATTTTAAAGAGGATTCCTTAGTGGCAATTTTTGGCTTTGAGGTAAGATTTTAGAAAACGAGGCTGTCATGGAACAACAGGGAGACTTCTCAAAAGGTATTTCTGGGAAGTTATTGGGAAGGTTAATGAAAATATGTGTATTTAGTTTTCTCAAAAGGATCCTGGTACACGCAGTAGAGTGTATGCAATCCCTCAAATCAAAACATAATCAAAGGCATAACATGAAGAAATATAATTATACTTAGAGTCCAGACCTTACCCACGTAACCTCCTACTTCAAATGCAAATGAAAGCAAATCTGCTATATTTCAGACAAAGCAGTTTTGGATTTATGTGTGAGAGAGTTGATGTGGGGTGGGCCTATGGGGAAGGCTTAATTGTAGGCCTGAAGGATATCAATGAGTAAACCACTCCAGACATTATAGAATCCAGACCCAGGCTCTGTTAGCATTATGGTCCCACCGATTTCCAGATCACAATAATCTATCAGGGGAGAAAAGCTTGTTTAGCTCACTATGGCTGTACTCCTTGATTGCAATTCAAAAGCATTCTCACATATTCAGAGATAGATGAAAATTTTATTCTCTCTCCTTTGATAAAGGCTACACTCTAAGGGAACAAACCTCCAGGGACTGAATCTCAGGACTGTACTTTAAACTAGCTTATTAACTTTCTATTCTGGGACAGACACCAGAGCTGTGAGAGATATGATTTTTCCCAGCCGTAAGAGCCAGGTAGAAAAAATCAAGCTCTCAGAAACAAGCTGTGGGGCAGGAGGAAAAGAAGTTGTGGTCAATAAGGAAGAATTTGTTCCACTGCCATTCACACATTCGGGTCATACAGAGAACAGAACCGCTGGGCTCTGCCTGGGCTTGTCATGAAAACTACCACTGTACATTCTGGGCCTTGCTTATGTCATCTATGAGCCCAGTCCATCCTGAGTCTTCTATCTGAGGAAAGATAGATGATTCTGACACAAAAGACCCATGTCCTGGGACAATTGTGTAAAGGTAAAGGGCCCACCAGAGTATCCACTGAGAATCTAGGTTGGAAAATGTGTCTCAGGTGGAGAACTGTGTCCTGGGGATCATTAAAGCCAGCAGTCATAGAATCTGGGGCTGGAAAAGCCAAAAGACCGTGAACACGCTGCGTGCAGCTCTACATCCTACCCATAGAGCTTTCAAGCACAAAAGCAGTCTTTCCTCCAAGCAGTTAGTCCTTTCATTAGTCAATGTATAGTTAGTCAACAATATCTTCATGGTGTTATCTGCTGGCTCCGGTGGTCAGAGGCAGAGCCAGCCTCTGGTGAGTACTGTTACCTTCACAGACAGGGAAGGCAAAGCCACGGAGTCCCTTCCTGGTGGCCTCCAACTAAGTCTGTCTTTTGCCTTTTACACTGTCCCTTTCGCTTCTCCATCAGTAATTTTCCCTTGGGTGACCACCAGAGATTTGGAGATTTTCATTAACTTCTCTAGAAATGACCAAGAGGGCATTAGAGAGTCTGTGATCACTAAGAAAATTTAAAAAAGGTTTCCTAAGTCAATTTTTGTCTCATGCCCACATTCCCTCTCCAACACACACACACACACACACACACACACACACACCCCAAACAACTTGTACACAGGTTTTGAATCGTCATTTAGGAGGACAGATAAAACTTTCCTCAAGCCAATCCTATTTGAGAAAATTGTCACCTATATTTCTTATGCCCATACTCTCTCTTTTGCCAAGTGTTGTGTTGTTGTTGTTGGTTGCCATTGAGTTGATCCTGACTCATGGCAACCCCATGTGTTATCGGGTAGAACTGCTCCATAGGGTTTTTTTTTTTTTTTTTGGCTATAATCTTAATGGAAACAGATTTCCAGGCCTTTTCTTACATGGTACCCCTGGGTGGGTTTGAACTACCAAACTTCAGGTTAGCAGTTGAGAGCAAACCATTTGCACCACCCAGGGACCTTTTTCCAAGTGTTAATTCCACGAATTTTGAACATGGCACCAGGGTATCATCTCTCAGCATTGCTTGGGACTGGTCACATTGTATCCTTAACTGGCAGTCCTGTCATAAGTTTTAAGGAGCCGGATTGTTTGAATCAGAGCTAAGAAAGAAAGAAAAGAGCAGGATGGAATGGGTTTCCGAGGAAATCACTGACCTATGCAGTTGGAGTGGCCTAGGCTGCAATTTTCTCCTCAAAAATATGCAAACTAATTGCTTCTACGAAAAGTCATTTTCAAAGCTGCAAATTAAGAAGCTTAGAAATAACCCTCAGTCCCCACGGATTAGATGATGAGCAAATTTGCAGTGTTAAGATCATGATTAATGTGATACTCAGAGCTAACTGTGAGAGCAAGGGGCTGAGCTGATGTGCTCTCTGCAATGATGAGCAGCCCCCTGTCTGCCTGAACTGAACGGAGCAATTCGAGGTTTGATGCAAGCCTCACTTAAAGAGATTTATGTAAGTCATAGGATTTTCCAGGCAATGCAGTCAGTGGCACTTGAAAAGTACTAGGGGCTGCTCCTAAAGATATTGTCATGCAGCAGATTTAGGTCAACTACATTTAAGCACTCGGCTGCTAACTGAAATGTCGGCAGTTCGAGCCCATCAGCTGCTGTGTGGGAAAAAGATTTGGCAGTCTACTGCCGTAAAGTTTATAGGCTTGGAAGCCCTATGGGACAGATCTACTCTGTCCTGTAGGGTTGCTATGAGTTGGAATCAACTCTACAGCAATAGGACAGGACAATTTAAATGGAAGTTTAGGATTTTGCCCATTGATCCTAAAGGAGTTGATAAAATTATTTTCAGAAAACCATTCTTCCTAACCCTGAGGCTATTCATAAGGTTTTCACTGGCCAATTTTTTAAAGAAGTAAACTGTCGGGTCCTTCTTCCTAGTCTGTCTAAGTCTGGAAGTTCCACTGAAACTTGTCCACCATGGGTAACCCTGATGGTATTTGAAATACGCATGGCATAGCTTCCACATCACAGCAACAGGCAAGCCATTACAGTATGACAAACAGATGGAAAAGTGGTGGAAGGAAGAAGTCCAAGCTGCACTGAAGGCATTGGTGAAAAACAAGGCTCCAGAAATTGATGAAATACCAGTTAAGATGTTTCAACAAATGGCTGCTACCCTGGAATCACCCACTCATCTAGGCCAAGAAATTTGGAAGACAGCTACCTGGCCAACTGACTGAAAGAGATCCATATTTCTGGCCATTCCAAAGAAAGGTGATTCAACAGAATATGGCAAGCATACAACAGTATCATTAATATCACATGTAAGTAAAATTATGCTGAAGATCATTCAAAAAAGTTGCAGCAGTACATCCACAAGGAACTGCCAGAAATTCAAGCTGGATTCAGAAGAGAATGTGGAAGGAAGGATATCATTGCTGATATGAGATGGATCCTGGCTAAAAGCCGAGAATACTAGGAAGATGTTTACCTGTGTTTTATTGACTATGCAAAGGCATTCGACTGTGTGGATCATAACAAATTATGGACAACATTTCGAAGAACGGGATTTCCAGAACACTTAATTGTGCTCATGTGGAACCTATACATAGACCAAGAGGCAGTTGTTCGAACAGAAAAGGGAAGACTGCGTGCTTTAAAGTCAGGAAAGATGTGAGTCAAGGGTATATCCTTTTACCATACTTATTCGATCTGTATATGTAAAAAAAAAAAACTACTGAGCAAATAATCTGAGAAGCTGGACTATGAAGAAGAATGGGGCATCAGGATTGGAGGAAGACTCATTAACAACCTGTGTTATGCAGATGACACAGCCTTGCTTGCTGAAAGTGAAGAGGACTTGAAGCACTTACTGGCAAAGGTCAAAGACTGTATAGCCTTCAGTATGGATTATACCTTAACATAAACAGAACAAAAATCCTCACAACTGGACCAATAAACACCATCATGATAAAGGGAGAAAAGATTGAAATTGTCAAGAATTTCATTTTACTTGTATCCACTATCAACGCCCCATGGAAGTGCCAGTCAAGAAATCAAATGGCATATTGTATTGGGGAAATCTGCTGCAAAACGCCTCTTTAAAGTGTTAAAAAGTAAAGATGTCACTTTGAGGACTAACATGCACCTGACGTAAGCTATGGTATTTTCAATTGCATCATATGCATGCAAAAGCTAGACAGTGAATAAGAAAGACCTTTTTAAGAAGATTTGATGCATTTGAATTATGGTGTTGGCAAAGAATATTGAATATACCATGGACTGCTGGAAGAACAAACAAATCTGTCTTGGAAGAAGTACAGCCAAAATGTTCCTTAGAATCAAGGATTGCGAGACTTCATCTTGCGTAGTTTGGATGTGTTGTCAGGAGTGACCAGTCCCTGGAGAAGGACATCATGCTTGGCAAAGTAGAGGGTCAGGGAAAAAGAGGAAGACCCTCAGTGAGATGGATTGACACAGTGGGTGCAACAATGGCTCAAACATAGCAAAAATTGTGAGAATGGAACAAGGCTGGTCAGTGTTTTGTTCTGTTGTACACAGGGGTTGCTGTGAGTCGGAATCAACTCAATGGCATATAACAACAACCCTGATGCGGTGCCCTAGAGATAGGAAAGTCCTGAAAAGACTGAGTTCTTTACTACCTCACTGGGCAAGTTATTTTGTGCCTTTTAGGCATTCCTTTACTGGCGCTGGAGTCCACGTGTGGTGCAAATGGTTAACATATTTGGGTGCAAATGGAAAGACTGGAGGTTGGAGTCCACCCAGAGGTGCCTTGGAAGAAAGTCCTGATGATCTACTTCTGAAAAATCAGCCACTGAAAATGCTGTGGAACACAGTTTTACTCTGACACCCATGGGGTTACCATGAGTCGGAATCAGGTAGTAACTGGTTTTCCCGAAATTACTCTGTTCTTCAGTTTTCTTAAATGTAGTCATAGTTTCTATTGAGTCTCACATTTACTTACTCTTTTATTCATTACAGTCACGCTGCGTAGTGAGCACTATGGTTATCCCTGCTTTACTGATGCAAAAACTAAGGTGTAGAGAAGCTAAGTAATCCTCCTAAGGTTTCAGAGAAAACACAGAGAAGACATGGAACCAAAGCCTGCACTCTTGACCACTATGTGTGTTTTTATATTTATATCTTTGACCTTCCAGCACTCTTACCCACTCCTGTGGAATCAGTTGCTCTTTGCATGAACAAACCCCCACATCTCTGACTTTTCTGAATCTCCATTCTCAGTGTTCTGTCTGTTGCCCCGGTGAACTGAAATCCACCTGTCTAAAGCTAGCTATCTTTTTTCCTTTAAATTTGCTTTCTATATTTAGCATTTTTGTTTTATTATTTTTTCTATGAGACTGTGTGGTTGATACTAAAAACTAGCACTTGCTGAGTGCAATCTATATGCCGAACACTGTTATAAACACTGCACATGTATTAATTCATCAAATTGATGAAGTGTGGTTGTTAGATGCCATCAAGTCCATTCCTACTCATAGCGACCCTATGTACAACAGACGGAAACACTGCCCAGTCCTGTGCGCCCTCACAGTCATTGTTATGTTTAAGCCCATTTTTGCAGCCACTGTGTCAGTCCATCTCATTGAGTGTCTTCCTCTTTTTCACTGACTCTCTAAATTACCAAGCATGATGTCCTTCTCCAGGGAGTGGTCCCTCCTAATAACATGTCCAAAGTACACGGGATGAAGTCATGCCATCCTCACATCCAAGAAGCACTCTGGCTGTACTTCTTCCAAGATAGATTTGTTTGCTCTTCTGGCAGTCTGTGGTACATTCAATATTCTTTGCCAATACCATAATTCAAAGGTGTCAATTCTTCTTCGGCCTTCCTTATTCATTATCCAGCTTTCACATGTATATGAAGTAATTGAAAACACTATGGCCTGGGTCAGGCACACCTTAGTCCTCAAAATGACATCTTTGCTTTTTAATAATTTAAAGAGGTCTTTTGCAGCAGATTTGCCCAATGCAATGTGTCATTTGACTTCTTGACTGCTGTTTCCATGGGCATTGATTGTGGATCCAAGTAAAATGAAATCCTTGACAACTTCAATCTTTTCTCCCTTTGTCATGATGTTGCTCATTGGTCCAGCTCTGAGGATTTTTGTTTTCTTTATGTTGAGGTGTAATCCATACTGAAGGCTGTGTTCTTTGATCTTCATCAGTAAATGCTTCAAGTCCTCTTCACTTTCAGCAAGCGAAGTTGTGTCATCCGCATAACACAGGTTGTTAATGAGTCTTCCTCCAATTCTGATGCCCCGTTCTTCTTCATTCTAGCTTCTTGAATTATTTGCTCACCATACAGAATGAATAAGTATGCTGAAAGGATACACCCCTGACACACATGTTTCTTGGCTTTAAACCATGCAGTATCCCCTCATTCTGTTGGAACGACTGCCTCTTTGTCTGTGTACAGATTCCTCATGAGCACACTTAAGTGTTCTGAAATTTCCATTCTTCAATGTTATCCATAGTTTGTTATGATCAGCACAGTCAAATGCCTTTGCATAGTCAGTAAAACACAGGTAAACTTCTTTCTGATGTTCTCTGCTTTTGGGCATGATCCATCTCACATCGGTAATGATATCCCTTGTTCTACGTCCTCTTCTGAATCCAGCTTGCATTTCTGAAATTTCTTCAGTCTGATGAAGTAGCTGCTATTATTTATCTCACTTTACAGAACAGGAAACTGAGAGGGATTACAAAATTTGCCAAAGATCACAAAATTAGTAGTTGGTGGAGCCGGGTTGTGACTCAGGCATTTTGACTCCAGTGTCCGTCACTAAATCCTAAGCCCTACTGCCTTTCCACCATTTGGTCATCTGACTCTCATTCACCCAGTCTCCCATGCTCAACATCCTGGCATTAGGCACCATTCTTTTTTCTTTATCTCTCACCAGTCCTCAAATCCTTCTCTAATTTCCTCCAAATTATCTTCTTGCATGCATCTCATCTGTTTATAATTTCTCTTTCACCGTCCTAGGACCCTCACTAGGCCTATCTAGGTCATTGCCTAACTCTTCCCCTCTGATTCATCTTAAATACTGAGACCAAATCAATTTTCCTAAAATGCTTGCTCAAAAATTCTTAAATTGCTCCCCTTTTGCTTATGAAATAAAGTTCAGAATTTTCATTTAGGCTTCTACAATCTAAAAAGATGTTCAGCAAACTATGTTCCTTGGGCCAAATCTGGCCTGCTCCCCACCCCCCCACAAGGTAAGATTGGTTTTTACATTTTTTTAACGATTGGAAAAAGGTCAAAAGAATAATAATATTTTCTAACATGTGAAAATGATGTAAGATTCAAATCTCAATGTCAGATTTGATAGGAAGTATCCAGTGGAGAGGAACTAAAATGCATTTATTGGAGACACACGAGATTATTGATGGGGTGTGGTTCCCAAGAATGTGGAAGGGAACAGAGTTCAAAGAACAAGATACCAGCCTTGTATGTGAGCAGGGTGTTTCTTTCCTCTGATTGCACCAGCTCTCCAGGCCACTTCATCTAGTCCTGATGCCTCATGTTGTTATGTTTATATTTATACATATGATCTTCATCCTTCAAAAATGTTCTCTTGAGAAACATGATTATGATGATTACAACCAAAAAATTCCTATGGGGAAGTTCTACTCCATCACATGGGGCCTCTCTGAGTCGGAATTGACTAGACAGACCCAACCACAACATCCCCACTGATTACATAGCACAATGCTTTACATACTATAGGTATTCAATAAGTGTGCTTCTATTACAGTACTAGAGGACAATGGTGATTGGTTAAAAAGACAGCATATCCACTTGTTCAGATCTGATACTGAGCTTAAAACAAGATACATTAAGGAGTTGGACAGAGAATGCCCTTTGAATAAGGTCTGACATTTTTCATAGTCTGCTTTTATTTGTATAGTATATGTATCTGAAGATTGGATGAAAGGGTCAGGGCAATGACCAAAAAGGGACATCCCAAGTTATGAAACCAAGAGAAGATATAATTCTCTGTTTTAATTTCTTACCCAGGACTATGACACGTTGTTGTTAGCTCCCGTCGATGCAGCCCCTGATTTATGGCAACCCCAATGCACTAGAGGATTGACCATTGTGACCCATAGGGTTCTCATTGGCAGAATTTCAGAAGTATATCACCAAGTATATTGCCCCATGTCTGTCATTTTGTCACAGTGTAGGGGCTTGCATGTTGCTGTGATACTGGAAGTTATGCCACTGGTATTCAGATACCAACAAGGTCACATATGGTGGACAGATTTCAGCTGAGCTTCCAGACTAAGACACGCTAGGAAGGACCCAGCAGTCTACTTCTGAAAAGACTTAGCCGTTGACAACGTTATGAATAGCAACGGTGCATTGATATAGTGCCAGAGGATGAACCCCTCAGGGTGGAAGGCACTCAAGATATGACTGGGGAAGAGCGGCCTCTTCAAAGTAGAGTCGACCTTAATGACGTGGATGGAGTAAAGCCCTCAGGACCTTCATTTGCTGATGTGGCACAACTCAAAATAAGAACAGCTGCAAACATCCCTTAATAATCAGAACATGGAATGTACGATGAATCTAGGAAAATTGGAAATTGTCAAAAAAGAAATGGAGCACATAAACATCGATATCCTAGGAATTAGTGAGCTGAAGTGGATTGGTATTGGGCATTTTGAATTGGACAAACATATGGTCTACTATGCCAGGAATGACAAAGTGAAGAGGAAAGGCGTTGCATTCATCATCAAAAAGAACATTTCAAGATCTGTTCTGAAGTACAATGCTATCAGTGATAGGATAATATCCACACGCCTACAAGGAAGACCTGTTTTTCACAAAAAAAAAACCCAGTAAATATGGCTATTACGTAAATTTAAGCACCAACCACTAAGGCCACAGATGAAGAAACTGAAGATTTTCACCAGCTTCTGCAGTCTGAAATTGATTGAACATGCCATCAGGATGCATTGATAATTACTGGTGATTGGAATGAGAAAGTTGGAAACAAAGAAAAAGGGTCAGTAGCTGGAAGATACGGCCTTGGTAATAGAAACGATGCTGAAGATCGAATGATAGAATTTTACAAGACCAACAAATTCTTCATTGCAAATACCTTTTTTCACCAACATAAAGAGTGACTATACATGTGGACCTCACCAGATGGAATACACAGGAATCAAATTGACTACATCTGTGGAAAGAGATGATGGAAAAACTCAATATCCTCAGTCAGAACAAGGCCAGGGGCCGACTATGAAACAGGCCATCAATTGCTCATATACAAGTTCAAGTCGAAACTGAAGAAAATTAAAACAAGTCAACAAGAACCAAAGTATGACCTTGAGTATATCCCACCTGAATTTAGAGACCATCTCAAGAATAAATTTGACGTGTTGAACACTGATGACCAAATACCACAAGAGTTGTGGAATGACATCAAGGACACCATACATGAAAAGACCAAGAGATCATTAAAAAGACAGGAGAAAAAGAAAAGACCTAAATGGATGTCAGAAGAGACTCTGAAACTTGCTCTTGAATGTCGAGCAGCTAAATCAAAAGGAAGAAATGATGAAGAAAAAGAACTGAACAGAAGGTTTTAAAGGGCAGCTCAAGAAGACAGAGTAAAGTGTTATAATGACATGTGCAAAGAGCTGGAGATAGAAAGCCAAAAGGGAAGAAAGGCTCAGCATTTCTCAAGCTGAAAGAACTGAAGAAAAAATTCAAGCCTCGAGTTGCAATACTGAAAGATTCCATGGGGAAAATGTTAAATGATGCAGGAGGCATCATAAAAAGATAGAAGGAATACAAGAGTCACTATACCAAAAAGAATTGGTTGACGTTCAGCCATTTCAGGAGGTACCATATAAGCAGGAACTGATGGTACTTAAAGAAAAAGTCCCAGCTGCACTGAAGGCAGTGGTGAAACACAAGGCTCCAGGAACTGACGGAATACCAACCCAGATGTTTCAACAAGTGAAAGCAGTGCTGGAGGTGCTCACTCGTCTATGCCAAGAAATCTGGAAGACAGCTACCTGGCCAACCTACTGGAAGAGATCCATAGTTATGCCTATTCCCAAGAAAGGTGACCAACCAAACGTGGAAATTATTGAACAATGTCACACACAAGTAAAATTTTGCTGAAGATCATTCAAAAGAGGCTGCAGCAGTATATCGACAGGGAACTGCCAGAAATTCAGGCCAGATTTAGAAGAGGACGTGGAACCAGGGATGTCACTGCTGATGTCAGGTGGATCCTGACTGAAAGCAGGGAATATCAGAAAGATGTTTACCTGTGTTTTATTGACAATGCAAAGGCATTCCGCTGTGGATCATAACGAATTATGGATAACATTGGGAAGAACTGGAATTCCAGGATACTGTACATAGATCAAGAGGCAGTTGTTTGGACAGAACAAAGGGATACTGCGTGGCTTAAGGTCAGGAAAGGCGTGTGTCAGGGTTGTATCCTTTTACCATACCTATTCAGTCTGTATGCTAAGCAAATAATCCGAGACTCTGGACTATATAAAGAGAAATTTGGCATCAGGATTGGATGAAGACTCATTAACAACCTGCGTTATGCAGATGACACAATCCTGCTTGTCGCAAGTGAAGAGAACTTGAAGCACTTATTGATGAAGATCAAAGACTACAGCCTTCACTATGTACTACACTTCAACATAAAGAAAACAAAAATCCTCACAACTGGACCACTGAGCAACATCATGGTAAACGGAGAAAAGATTGCAGTTGTCAAGGATTTCATTTGACTTGGATCCACAATCAACACCCACAGAAGCAGCAGTCAAGAAATCAAAAGACACACTGCACCAGGCAAATTTGCTGTGAAAGACCTCTTTAAAGTGTTGAAAAGAAAAGATATCACCTTGAAGACTAAGGTGCGCCTGACCCAAGCCATGGCATATTCAGTCACATCATATGCATGCAAAAGCTGGAGAATGAATAAGGAAGACTTAAGAAGAACTGATGCCTTTGAATTGTGGTGTTGGTGAAGAATATTGAATATACCAGGGACTGCCAGAAGAACGAAAAAATCTGTCTTGGAAGAAGTACAATCAGAATGCTTCTTAGAAGCAAGGACGGTGAGACCCTGTCTTACATACTTTGGACATGCTATCAGGAGGGACCACTCCCTAGAGAAAGACATCATGCTTGGTAAGTTAGAGAGTCAGTGAAAAAGAGGAAAACCCTCAAGGAGATGGATTTCCATAGCGGCTGCAACAATGGGTTCTAGCATAACAATTGCCAGGATGGTGCAGGACCAGGCAGTGTAGTACATGGGGTTGCTATGAGTCGGAAATGACTTGACAGCACCTAACAACAACAGCAACAACAACAGGACTTTCCTCCTAAAGCACTCGTCTTATTCTGGAAGCTCACCGATACCTGTTCAGCATCATAGCAACATGCAAGCCTCCAGCGACAGACAGGTGGTGGCTGCACGTGTGGTACATTGGGACATGGAAGGCTAGAATTCTGCCTCTGAACCACAACTGCCCCTGAACTATGATATGTTGTTATTGTTGTGTGCCGTCGAGTCAATTTCAACTCATAGTAACCCTACAGGACAGAGTAGAGCTGTCCCATAGGGCTTCTTAGGCTGTAATCTTTACGAGAGCAGATCGCCAGGTCTTTTCTGCCAGAGAGTGGTTGGTGGGTTCAAACAATTGACCTTTAGGTTACCAGCTGGCCACTTTAACCACTGTGCCACCAGGGCTCCTCGGACTATGGCATAGTCCTTTCTTACTTTTTCAAAGCGCTTTCAAAATTCAGAGAAAACAATTTCAGAGAACTTAGGCAACTTTTCCAAGGTCACTACTATGAGTAGAAGCATGACTAGTGCCAGATCTCTTTCCCCACAGGCTCTGTAGCCTGTCTGCCTACACTGACCACGTGCTCCAGATGGACCGCACATGCTGGGGTGTGAACATGCCAGCGTTGGGAAATCTGAAATGTGCGTTTGATCAATGAATGAGAGAGAGGGTTTGGTCCTTGGTGAAAATCCACTTTTCGCTTAGACTTGTCTATCTAGGCATATTTGTAATTAATGATGATTGGTAATTACACGGAGTCTTTCAAACTTAGAGACCTCAAACTCCTTTTAGATTATAAATAGACCAGTGCCTTCTGTTTGGCTTCATGGACCATTCTGCAGACCCAAGTATCATGGAGGTGGTTAGCTGTTGGAGATCCACTGATGGAGTGTGGGTGGAAAACCCAAAGCAGAGGAAGAAGGGGCTGTAAGCAAAATCTTTAGACCACTAGTGCCTGGGTTTATTGTCACAGACATTTCGTACCCTAACGTGTCAGGCAGCAATATTCAACATGGCTTGGTTTCAGATTGCAGTTAATTTTCTCTTCACCTGTTCTTTAAGTCAGCAATATTACAATGAACTGAAAGATGAGAACGAAGTGTTTTGTATTTTCTCTGGGTTAACTGAATCTAACAGCATCTTTTTGTTAACCCTTCCTTTCCTACTAATTTGGTATTTCTCCTCTTTTTTTCCCTTTTGAAATCTAGTGAGGATGTTTCATAGGGAAGGAGCCTTAGATAATATGCCACCTTCTGTGGCAGATGCCCTTGCTGCCCCACTCCATATTCCCTCCACCCACCTCAGAGTTCACCTGCTGCAGCACTGGAGTACTGTTCCTGAGCACGCTGACAACTTCCTACCTCAAGCACCCCTTCCCTGCGCTTCTCTCTCCTCTCTGCCTGACCGTTTTCTGTAGCAAAGATGGAGTATCTGGCCCTCACCAAGCAGCGTGGAAGCTTTAGGAACTCATTATTCCCTGGGGCAATACCCAGCAGTAAACAGTGGGTGTCTTTGGATACCCCAGGTAAATACCTTGCTCGGAAAATTCTGAGGTGCATTCTGAATGGTTTCTCAGAAAGTCATAGAGGGATTGTGGCCCAGTTTGCCCTGTGGCTTTTCTCCTTCCATTCTCACTTTCTACATCACCTCGTTTGTGTTTCCTGTCTTCACCTCCCGAGTAAGTTATTTGCACACAAGTCCTTATCTCAGCACCTGCTTTATGTGGTTCCTAGTCTAAGATATTTTAAGTCAATGCTTTTCAAGTTGTCGGCCATCAACTCAATTTAGTGGGTCCAATTAACATTTTTTAACAATGGAAAATATCAGGATGCATCACAATTAGTAAATATAAGTGCTGTATCATGAAAATTTGTTTCAGTTAAATATATATGAATGTATACTGGATCATGATAAAAATTTATTACTGCCTGTGGGTTGAGGCCAAAATAATTCAGAGACCACTGTACTGAATACTTTTGGCATTCTACTTGTTAAAAACCAACGTGATTTCAACATGAGAAATGAGACAACAGAGAAGAAGAAAACAACAGCATCTGAATTCAGAAAAGGCATTTTACATAGGATAAAGGAATGGAAAGAGGCCTAGACTGAAGGCCCTGGGCTGGATTCCAACCTTAGCTTTGTAGCAAACTCACTATGAGGCAAGCCCTGTATCCCCCAGCCTCCTTTCCATGTTTCTCAAATGAGGGGCTCAACCAGGTGATGTTCAGTGTTCTTATGAGTTCTGATCCTCTGGGAGTCCAGTCCATTCCTGGCGTCTTGGTAGATGTGAATACGCACTTGGGTTGATGTTTTCCAATCTTAGCTTCATGAGTGCCATGAAGGGTGCTAGGAATCTCCCCGCTGGGCACAGAGGGAGAGAGGCAAGAGGTCCCTCATGGAAGTGCTCATTCTTGCTGCTGGCATGGCAGAGAACCCCATCACACAAAGGGGCCCATGTGGAAGCTGCACTGCCCATCAGGTAGAACTGGGAGGGCTCAGGGTAGAGAGAGGCTCCCTAGACAGTGGTAGGGAGTGGAGGTTGGAGGCGGGCAGCAGATATCACCGAGAGGACTCTAGACAACTGTTCAGGGGCCCATGGGTTTGTTTCTCTCTCTCAGTAAAAGCAGAGCAGCTTTGGAAGGAAACTGGGCAAGGTGGAGAGGAGCACATCTCCTTCCTATATCTGGAAAGACACAGAGGAAGCAGTTTCTTAGATGCCAAAGAAAGACTTAAAAAAATTGCAATGCTCCCTGAGGTTGGAATCTGGGTAGATACTTTTTTCTCCATTGCTCCACCTCCCACCCTGTTTCCAGCATGGGGTTTTACACATGGTAAATGCTCGGTATATATCTATTACATAAATATACGAAAGAATACATATAATATACACACTTTTACACATACACACACACTGTGCCTGACTCTCTGACACTGCCTTTCTTCACTCCGTTTCCATACTCCAGAATTTTCTCTCCTCTAAATATTTCATGCCCTTCTGTCTATATAAGGAGCCCTGGTTGGAGTGTCCTGCTGGCACAGTGTTTAAGAGCTTGGCTGCTAACCAAAAGGTCAACAGTTTGAATCCATCAGCCGCTCCTTGGAAACCTTATGGGACAGTTCTACTCTGTCATATGAGGTTGCTATAAGTCAAAATTGATTCGATGGCAACAGGTTTGATTTTTTGGTTTTGATGGCACAGTGGTTAAAGCAATTGGCTGCTAACTGAAAGGTCAGCAGTTCGAAACTACCAGTTGCTTCATGGGAGAAAGATGTGGTAGTCTGCTTCCATAGAGGCTTACAGCCTTTGAAACCCTATGGGGTCCCTATGAGTTGGAATTGACTTGACAGCAGTGGGTTTGGTTTGGTTTTGGCCTCTCTACATGCTCTGCGCAAAACTTAACCCCTGTGTGATATTTCTTTTACTCTCCCTCCTTCGTACCAGGTCCTGGCAGGCAAGCAGGCTGTATAGCCTAGCATACTATTATGATTTGCTCTCGTTTTTGTGTCATTCATTATTTATTCACTTGATAATGAATCCTGCTTCTTTACTAAATGAGTTTAAAGAGAAGGAAAAAAAAAAAAGGAAAAAATGGGGCTCGAAATCCTTCCCTAAAGAACAGAAGACAAAATGTGGCTTTAAATAATAATCCAAGGTGGAGAGCGGGTGAGAGGGCAGTGAGAAATGGCTATGCCATTAGACAGCATCAAGATAATCCTGTGAGAAACAAAAAGAGATAATAATAGTAGTTAATACTTACTGAGTACTGTGTACTAGGAACTGTTGTGGCGCCCTGGTGGCGCAGTGCTAAAGTGATATGGCCGCCAACTAAAAGGCCGGCACTTCAAATCTACCAGCTGCTCCTTGGAAACCCTATGGGGCAGTTCTACCCTGTCCTGTAGGGTCGCTATGGGTCGGAATCCACTCAGTGGCAACGGGTTTTTTTTTTTTTAGGCACTCTTTTATGTGCTCCACATGTGTTGATACATTTAATTTAAAAAAGCTATGCTGTAGATGCTATTGATAACCCCATTTTATAGATGAGGAAATTGAGGCACAGAGAGGTTGAGCAGCTCTTGCCCATGGTTGCACAGATACCAAGTACAACGTTGGAAGGCGAGTACAGTGAGTCTGGGCTTAGAATCTGTGCTCTGAACCAGGACACTGACGTCTCATAGATTTGTGGGACTGGGGAGACCAGAGGAAGCTTTATAGAAGATGTGATGTTAGAAATTGAACTTTGAGGAATAGGCAAAAATTGGATGTTTGGAAATAGGGGGCATGGAATTTCAGCAAAAAGGCAGGAGTATTTTCAGAATGCCAACACAACTGTGGTGGTGCTATGGTCTGGGACCAGGCCATCTGCTTCTTTAGTGCGACATAACGTTGATGAGTGAAGGAATAAATCTCCATTTGAGACAGGGTAAATAATAAAATTTATTGGGTATTACATTTGATTTCCCTAGCTTTTCCTCCTTCCTTCCTTCCTTCCTTCCTTCCTTCCTTCCTTCCTTCCTTCCTTCCTTCCTTCCTTCCTTCCTTCCTTCCTTCCCTCCCTCCCTCCCTCCCTCCCTCCTTCCTTCCTTCCTTCCTCCCTTCCTCCCTCCCTCCCTCCCTCCCTCCTCTCTTCTTTCCCTCCTTCCCTCCCTTCCTTTTTTCTCCTTTCTCTCTCTCTTTCTTTCTTTTTTTCAAGGTACTCAGCTGCAAGATGCAAGAGTCTGGAAGATTTGACCAAAGGGCAGGAAAGAAAGGACAATATACTCTGGGAATGTAGCATTTCTTTCTTTGGACCTACATTTTTTTTTTTCCTGGAAATCACCATGAAGATTGTATCTTCCATCTGTCTGCTGAAACACGGAGATGAATGCCATGACATGAGAGCAAAGATGAAGTTTTAAAAACATTGAAGATGCTTGAAAGCAGAAAATCTTGCAGGGTTTAAGACTTTTATCTCTCAGATTCATTTCTTAAGGGAGTGCTAACTGCTCCCAGATTTAATATCACCCTTGAGTGACTGGGCCGCAGCAACTGGTAAAACTATTTTTACCGTCTCTAAAACAACCCGGAAGCACCAAGAGGCCAATTTCTCCAAAGACTTGCAAATGAAAAGTTACAAAAGGTAGAGCAGCTAGGCGTTAGTAAGCACATTTGCCCGAAAGAAAAATCATGCTCAATTCACAGGTGTATTTTACAAGCCTCAAGTAGATTCCTCATAAGGACAAAGTCTAAAAGCTTCTCAGATATCAAAGCTGTGGTCTATGGAGTGTGGGCCTTAAAAAATTTATGTTGTGTTTATCAGCGACTCAAGGTTCAGAGCGGTGTTCAACAATTGCCTTGTTACTCTCGTGCGTCTCATTTTGAGGCCTCCCTTCTGCTTGCTGCCGCCAGAAGTTATAACCCTGATTGTTCCAGCGTGTTTCTTGAACAATTACGTGTTTCCCTTAGCTGGAAATATTACACGGTGTGGCCGCCTTCCCTCTGGGGCTGCGATGTGAGCTATTTTGTGAGCTTGCGCCATCCTCTGAAGCACAGGGTGGGGTAACCCTTTCCCCTGACCCTTCCCATACACTCTGTCCGTCAGTCTGTCCGGCAGTCCCCCTCCTCTAAACGTATAATCACTCCGCCCAAGTCCTCCTCTCCCACAGGGAGGGTGATAAAGAAGGAAAAACCCAGCCGGGGGAGGAGTTTTCCTCCTTTGATGAGTCTCTTGAATTTTAAATACAAAACATATTTATTCAATCTGTAGGTTTAATAAGAGAAGTAACTGGCCCCCGACTCTGGGTATAAACTAATCCTGAGACAGTAGAAATGTACATTTTAATTGTCCAGAAGTAAAATTCGGAGTTGGTATACAACACTGTATTCACCCTCTCGCACAGCGCAGCGTGGCTGGGGCCCGGGCGCCCGGCCGCTTTGCCGTTCCAGTAGCCAGGAGGCCAGCCGCCAAGCTTTCCAGTAAAGCATCGGGGAGCCCGCCCCGAGAGAGAGCTGGGCCGGGGCTGGGAGAGGGCGAGGGCCGCTTTCTGGGAATTCTTCACAAAGTTCCCCTGCTGTTCTCCGAGCAGCTGCTGGGACACATTCATCTACCCAGGCACTGGGCTGCTTGCTTTCCATTTGGTTGACATTTGTCTTCCGGACAAGCTCCCATCAAGTAGGTTAACTGGAGTAAACCCAAGCATGGCCTCACCCTGGTGACTGCCAACTCCTGACTCCAATGTCTCTATGGTCGGCTCATGGCCCTGCCCAGAGAAGTCTGTGGAGACCCCTGCCCCCTTCCAAGACAGCATTCATTTTTTTTTTTTTTAATTTTTCTTTTTCTTTTGGCGATGAGCAGCAGTGAAAACAAATTCTTCCTCAAGAAAGTCATTTTATGTGGCTGCGTTCTAGGAAACTTTGGCATACGTTTGGCTCTGACACCGGATTATCTATTTTTTTCTGGTTTTCCTCCACCTTCTTTTTAAAAATAATTTTTACTTTTATTGTTCCTTCTCGTTTTATTTTTAAGTGTGTATGTAATGTTTGCATAATAAAAACAAAGCTTTTTTATTATGCAAACATTACAGAAGCATTAACAAAATTCTAAGTAAACGTCAAGAAAAACCATCCACAATCCCACCGCCATAATAAGCCAAGTTGTTTTTAGTAGTCAGCAGCCTGTTCTAAGCAAAACCAAACCGGTTGCTGTTGAGCCCGTTCCAGCTCGCGATGACTCTGACTCAGGTGACCCCGACTCGCGATGGCCCCATACGTGGCGGAGTAGAACTGTGCTCCGTGGGGTTTTCAATGGCTGATATTTCAGAAGCAGGTCGCCAGGGCTTTCTCCTGAGGCTCCTCTGGGGGGCTGAAATAGCCAACCATTCTGTTGCACCTGCGCGGAGTAACGATTTACACTGCCCGGAGACTCCTACCCTATTCTACTCAGAAACGTAGGAATATGTAACTTGACTGGCATAATTACAGCAGAAATACGTTTTTGGTTTAGACTTTTTTTACTGAACGTTTTTATCATATGCCTTTTTCATTGTCGTCTTATAGAATTTATATTCATCTCTTTATTGTCTGCTTACCCAGTCTACTGGGTGAATATAATGTAATTATTTAACTCTTTCCCTACATTTCATCAACACAGATGGCTTCCAGCTTCTTGCTATTATATAGAAGAACTATGCTTTTTCCCTTTTGGATTATTTCGTTAACGATAAATGTCTAAAAGTTTTTTCTCCATTTTTGCTTTGGATTTAGATGTAAATGCTATTTTCTCATTTACAATATCTTCCATCGTCTGAGTCCTGGGATAGGCTCAGAGTCTTAGTGGGAACCTTCCCCCAGATGTCTTGGGGCGTGGGAGAAGGACAGGGGTGGAGGAGGGGGCACAGGCCTTTATAAGGAAGTGGAGAAAACCCACCACACAACTAATTAGAAAGTGCCATGAAGCAAGTCCAAATTTTATGGCTTTCCCAGAATTGAGGACGGCTTCTAACTAGGCCTGCCCGCATTCTTGCAGGTGTGTGCAGCCTCCAAGACCATATGGTTTTCGGCTGCAATGGGCCTCATTCTTTGTTCAGCCCATGATCCTGTAACTGAATATCAGTTAATAACTTTTCATAATAGTGTAGCTCGGATCTGCTTCTAGGTCCAGAAAGAGGCCACATACAAAGCGCTGTCTTTTTCAGCCTCTTGCTGCCTGGCTGGCGCACCTGCCAGGAGATGCAGCCCGCGGCAGTCCCCAAGGCAATAGCAGCATCCTCGGCTCACAAAGGGTCGGCTCAGAAAGTGAAGAGGCCAGGGCACAGAGCTTATTCTTCAGCTGTAATGTGTCTCCCTTGGGATCTGCTAGGAGAGTCAGAGTCCCTGTGACTCACAAAAAAAGAAAAGGGGCGGAGGGGGGACAGCATTTGACTAAAAAATATTTTATGACAATTTACAACACCCAAGCAGGCCCTGGCTTATGTGGATTGATTTACAGGTGTCCCTGAGAGGCCTGAGGTCACTTAGGATCTTGAGAATGGCTGGGCCAGCCCTGTGACCAAAGGAATTCATCACCCTCCCCATTACTGTGGCATCTCCTCCTCTTTTATCCCTGCCCACCTGTCCTCCCTTCTGCTTAAGCGGGTCATGCTACCTTTCCTGCTTGTCTCCTTTCCTTGGTGGCAGTAACCCAGAGAATGGGTGGGAGATAGTCAGTGGCGACTGCTATTGCCTGCCCCATGCACCCCAGTGTGGCTTCAAACTCAGCCCAGGAGTCTGGTCCTGCTCTTGTAAAGGAATGGCCAGGAGACCCATTGAGATGGGTGTGTCTTGGATTCTGTTAGAATTTGCTTGATCATCAGAATCAACCAGGGAGGTTTTAAAAAATATCCATGCGGGGGCATCACTGCAGACCCACTGAATTGGAATTTCTCAAGTGAATGCCAGAAATGTTCCTGAGTCATTCAGTTAAGCAGTTCCCGGGAGCAGCCATCTTCACGAGCTTGTGCTTGGGCCCTATATGTAAGGAAAGACTGTCATCACTTGACAGGCACCAGTGTCTTTCCCTCTGAGATTTGGGGGTTGGAGGAAGAGAGAAGGCTACTAGGAGCCTAGACGTGTGCCTTCCTATTGTTACAAAGCAGAAAAAAAAATTCCTTGGGAAAAATCCTTCCAGAGACCGCAGGGTGAGGGGAAGCAGGAACTTTGTTCGACTTGGCAATTGCTGACAGAGGAGGGATGGACCAAGGTGAAACAAGGGGGAAATGGGTAGATCCATCTCTAAAGCTCTGAGTAGGAATCAGTGACAGGTGACAGGGAGCAAGTCTGGGGCCTGGAGGTGCCCTGGAGCTTGTCCTGGTCTTCCCCCTTTATATGTTCTTGTCCACTTAGCTGGACCCGTGCCAACATGGCAAGGTGATGTCTCTGTACCCAAGGTTTGAAAGGCAGCAGTGCAAGAGGATGGGAGTCCCCCTCTGACTTCCATGTCAGGGCACCCCAGCAAACGTGCTCCTGGAATCAGAAGGTGACGCTGAACTTAGATTTTTCACCTTCATGCTTGCTGCCTCCCAGCATCCAGCACAGAGCCTGGCCATGCTCAATAAAAACTTGTTCTTATTAAGAGCTAACATTTATTTAAGTATTGATAATGAATTAGGAACTGTGCTAACCATTTTACTTGTAGCGTCTCAATCTACCCAGGAGGCAGATTCTATTACTGTCCTCATTTTAGGGATGAAGCTGAGGCAGAGTCAGAGCAGGCAATTTGCACAAGGTCTCACTTGTTAGTAGGAGAGTCAGGGCTAGAACCCAGGTGGGGGCCTGGGCTTCCCTTCTGGGCAGTCCTGCTTCCACTCTGCCGTAGCCCATGTGGCTGGCAAGTTTTGTTCCAAGAGCCAGCCTCTAAACTTAAAAAATATCATGAATCACACAGGCTTTTGTGAGTGTCTTCAGAGCCTGACCCTGATGTGTGACAACATCCCTATGGAAAAATATGTTCATCATTCCAAATACAAGGCTTAGAAACATACTCCTGACGCTTAGCCAGTTGGACCAATGCTAAAGCACAAATTGAAGTTTCCAATATTCCTAACCTCTGTCCTCTTAGATCATGCTCCCAAGAAATAAAGCCAAAAGAAAACTTCAATTAAATGTATTATCCTGATTCTTAGAACTTCTGCCCTCCACTCCTGCCTCTTCCCTTTCCTTGAAACCATTTTAGGGGCAATTCAGAGGTCAGACTGATTCTGGTTAAGGCCTGAATGGGGCAGGACAGGGTCAAGGGGAGACTGCTCTCCTGCAAGCCCCAGCATCTATGCTATTTCCTGAATGACCCAGCTGACTGGATGACACTGGATGTAGCCAGCACAATTGCCTTAGGGGCCTTCCAACAGGACTTGGAGAGACACACAGAACCTCCCAGGACTGTTTGGACATGAGAAAAGTTCACAGGCCAGAGGTCAGAGTGAGAAGATTGGCCACTTCACTTCTTTCCACTTTGGGTCAAACAGATCCATCTTCTTGCGTCTCCTTCCGGCCAGTGAGAGGAGGACATCCTGGAGAAATCACTACCAAAGCATTGCTTAATGCAAACAGACTTGATGGACGCATTATAAGGGAGGACAGTTCAACCTTCAGGAGTATTTTACAGCAGGATGTGAGGGGGAGTGAATCTAAAAGTGTGTCAGGTGGGGGAGCAAAGATTCAGGAAGGCAGGAAACACTCCACACTCAGAAGGGGCATCTTTTTGCTCCCTAGGCAACACAAGCAAAGGCAGCAGTGGCTTCCTGGCAACACAATTTTCCTCTTACATTAACCTGATACCCTTACTTCATCCTACTTAACATATGTAACTGCATGAGTACTTGGTCCCGAGGTTATACACTAGCCTAAAAATGTTGGAAGACTCATGGTTCGTGTTGTAGACACACAGATAAAGTCTTTATAAAATGAGAAACATAACTGTGTGTGCTGAGGGTTGTGTTGTCTGTGTTTTGCATGTGTGGCATGAAGTGGTGTGATATGTACATGTGGCATTGTACATTTTTTATGTGCGTGGTGTGGTTATATGTGTAGTATGTGTGTGTTGTGCCTTATGGTGTGTAGTGTGTCTGTGTGTGGTACGCATGGAAGTATGTGTAGCACGGTGTGGTGTGGAGTGGTGGTGTGTTGTGTGGTGTTTGGGGTATGGTACGTGTGTGGCATGGTGTGATGTGAGTGTGTGTGTGGTGGTGATGGTACTCTGTGGTGTGTGTTGGTGTGGTACATGTGTTTGTGTGTGTACATCTCTGTGTGTGGTGTGTTACGAGGTGTCTGTGTGTTGCGATGGTGGGTATTGTGAGCACCCTGAAGGGAAGACTTCTTTACTTCTGTTTAATTAAGCGAAATGGCACATTATGAGTGAACAGCAAACATCTCTCAATATTCCTGGCTCCAGATGAAGTCAAGCGGACATCCTAAGTTGGGGAGAGAAAATGGGAGGTGACTCAGGTTCTTGGAACTTATTTGCAACACAACTAAGTGTGTGTTAAACTTTGGTTCTCTGGAAGCACCGTTGGTCTTACATGCAGGGAGAAACATGCAGGATTGGGAAGACCCTTTTCACAAATGAGCACACCTGTATAACTAGTACCGTGATCATGAAGCACAATTACTAACATTCCAGAAATTTCCCTCAAGACCTCTTGTAAGCATTCCCTGCTCCAAAGGTTAAAAACTATCCAGACTTCTCATAGCGTGTTTTGCTGGTTGGAATCAAACCCTGTATACTCTTTCGTGACTGGCTTCTTTTGTTCAACATTACATTGGTGATACTCACCCATGGCACTGGGTCAGACTGTAGGTCTTTCATTCTCATTGCTGCGTAGAATTCCATTGTGTGAACATATGGCAAATCTTTATCTAATCTAACGTGGCTGGGCACGAGGGTGGTTTCCAGGAAGTTTAAGGCTATTACAAATAGAGTTTACATAAATATTGCGGAACATGTCTTTTGGTGAATGTATGCATATGGAATTGCTAGGTCATAGAATCTCTCCTCTTTCTCTCTTCAGCTGCCAAACATTTTTCTAAAATATTTGTATGTATTTGCACCCCTAGTAGTGGTATATGAGAGTTATAATTGCTTCACTAATGCTTGATATTTTCTGTCTTTTTCACTTTAGTTATTCTGGTTGGTATGCATTAAATTAACCTTTATTATTTTTAAAGAAACAAGTGATTCTACCCATAGCAGAAACATAAGAAAATACTGGTATGTGTGTAGTGTTTGTGTGTGTAGGATAAGCATAGTCAGAAATAATAATTGTAAACATTATAGACAGTTTCCGTTCCCTTTTCTTTCAGGGAGTTTTGCTTTTTTAGAGAAAGTAAACTTCATTAAGTTATTGTCACTGGCATTAAATATCTCCTAGTGCTCAAATGGACTCCTCTCTCCTTATTGGGAAACTTCCTGGAGAGCTTTCAAAGGCAGTTATTGTGCTTTAAAATTTCTGAGGTCTTATATGCCCGAGACTATTTTGAGAGTAACTTTATTTTACCTTCATATTTAAATAATAGTTTTAGGTTGATATAAAATTCTAGGTTCAGAGATCTTTTCCTTCAACTCTTTGAAAATATTGCATTCAATTTTATTATTGAGAAATATTGTCAGTCTGGTCTTTCTTTGCAGATGACCTACTTATTCTGGAAGCAGTTAGGTTTTTCTCCTTATGTCTTAATTGCACTATATACAGTGCCCAGCTTTTGTTTATTTTTAATCTTATCAAATTAGATTGGAATGCTGTGAACTCTTTCAATCTGAGATCTTACGTGTCTCCTTAACTGTGAGAGAGCCTCAAAATATTATTTCTTCAACTGTTTCCCCTACCACTGCCTTCAGTTTGGGGGAGGTTTGTTTGTTTTTGTTTTATGGGATTCCTATTTGATGGACATTTATTAGTGATGGGATGGTAAACTGACACTCTGAAAAAAGAATTCCTTGTTTGCAGCTTTTGCCAGTTTCTGGAGTGTTAATACTCCTATTATGGCTGGTTTTAGGCTACCAATGGTTTAATGTGTAGCTTGCAAACCTAAATATTTAATAACTGGCTCTGTGAATTAGTGCTAGCTGGCTTTAGCACGGCATTGAAGTTGTCACTTCCACTTCTATCTACCATTTCTCTGAACCTTTCTTTAATAATTCCAATCTTCTCATCTGTTCCAGATGCCTTCTGGGAGAGTTCCTTGATCTGGTTCTCCGCCTCACTAATTTGTTCCTTCAGCTGAATTAATTCTGCCATTTTCTCATCCCATGAAGTTATTTATTTCAACTATTTAATTTTTACAACCCAGAATCTCTAATTACTTCTTCTTCATAATTGCTAGTTCCTGCTTTATGCTTTCAATATTGTCCTTTATCTCTCTGAAGATTTATCATGCTTATTTTAAATTCTTTTTCTATCTTGTCGATTATTCTGTTTCCTCCTATCTAAGTTGTTTGGATTATGGTCTCTTTTGTAGTCTTTGTGTTCTTCGAATGTTTTGTTATTTTCCCCTGCACGTTCATTTTCTGTTTGGACTATCATCTACCTTGCCTGGTAATGTGTATCTGAGACTAGGCTCTAACTCAAGCTTTTCCAGCTGAATTTGAGGGTTGTGTGTGTGTGTGTATGTGTGTTGCTGGTGGGCACAGCAAACTTTATCATAGAGAGCAATCTGAGTTTGACCACTTTGCTTTTCAATACTTTAAAGAGGTCTTTTGCAGTAGATTTGGCCAATGCAGCATGTCCTTTGTTTTCTTGACTGCTGCTTCCGTGGGTGTTGATTGTGGATCCAAGTAAAATGAAATCCTTGACAACTTCAATCTTTTCTCCTTTTGTTATGATGCTCCTTACTGGTCCAGTTGTGAGGATTTTTGTCTTCTTTATGCTGAGGTGTAATCCATACTGAAGGCTGTGGCCTTTAATCTTCATCAGTAAGTGCTTCAAGTCCTTATGCCCCAGCTTTTTGGATTATATGCTCAGCATACAGATTGATTAAGTATGCTGAAAGAATACAAACCTGACACATACCTTTCCTGACTTTAAACCACATAGCATCCCCTTCTTCTGTTCGAATGACTGCCTGTTGGTCTATGTACAGATTCCTTATGAGCACAATTAAGTGCTCCAGAATTCCCAGTCTATCCATGATTTGTCATGATCCACACAGTCAAATGCCTTTGCATAGTCAATAAAACATAGGTAAACATCTTTCTGGCCAATTTTTTCAGAAGTAGACTGCCAGGTCCTTCTTCCTAGTCTGTCTTAGTCTGGAACTCCACTGAAATCTGTCCACCAAAGGTGACTCTGCTGGTATTTGAAATACCAGTGGCAAAATTTCCAGTATTACAGCAATAGGCAAGCCACCACAGTACGACAAACTGACAGACATGTGGTAGTTATTTTCCCTAATCTAATTTAATGAAATGGAGGCTGTCATTGTCTGTGAAGCACAGGGGGAAAATATGATTGCAGGCAGCCAAGGGGCAGAAGAGTTCACTGCTCTGAGAAGCATTTCCTTGTGCATATTTGTAGAAAATTGAAGTTACTAACTGCCCTTTTTTTAAACTGAGGTGAGTGTCCATTATGGCTGAAATCATGCTCCTTTTTACCTGGGCCTTCAGCCCACATCGAGAACACTGTGGTGAGATTCTCATGGCTACCTGCTTTGTGTGTGGGGCTGTGATTTTCCCAGACCTGTACGCCCCTCAGCTTACCCTCACCTCTAGCTCTAAGCCATATTTTGGCTTTGCTAGTGATCACATTCATGTCCTCCTAGTTGTGGTTTTTTTTTTGTCACATATTTGAGAGATTGCATTTTTAAAAGGCCATACGCTCTTTCAGAACCTTACAGCCCCTGCTATCACAAAAGAATCTGTAGGTCTCCTCCTTTTGAAAATGGGCTTGTCTTTAGGAATAGAATGCTGTGGAAGTGATACTACAGGACTTCCAATACTAGGACATAAAAGGAAACATGGCTTTCTCCTGAGTCTCCCTCTCTCCATACATGCACTTTGGGAAACTTGAGCTGACATGTAAGAAGTTGGCTAGACTTTGGGGAGAGACCACATAGAGATAGATAAGAGATGCCTGAGGAGCCCCATGAGGCTTCCAGCATCGATCTCTAGACATGTGAGTGAGGTAGCCCTCAGATGATTCCATAGTGCAGCCTTTGATTTACTTCAGCTGACACCAGGTGGAGCAGAGATAAGCTGATCCTGCAGAGCCTTGACCAAATTTTAGATTCATAAGCAAAATAAATGCCGTTGTTTTAAGTCACTAACTTGAGGGGTCTGTAGTTAGTTATACAGCAACAGATAACTAAAATACTTGTATGTTTATGCAATATGTTGCAGACAAGGACTTCTTCCATCCTATTCCATCGTTTTATAATACAAACAGTTTTCAAAATGTCTGGCCTTTTATGTTATCCTTCTGTTTTATGTTGATAAAAACATTTTCTTATTTTTAATGTTTGGATGGACACAAGAGTCTCAAAAATAGGCTCAAACTTATTGAGAATCATGGAGATGGCACAGGACTGGGTAAGGCTTCATTCTGTTATACATAAGGTCGCCATGAGTTGGTGCCTACTTGATGGCAACTAACAACAACAATATGTTGCTTTGGTCATTTTACTGGAATTGTGGTGGAAGAAAAGATAAAAATGTGGCCTCAAATTGCCACCTTAAACAGAAATTTGTAGTTTAGTTTCCAATTAAAGCGCTTAAGTACCCATTCTTTATTAACACATCAGCATGAATTAGTTTATATGATCAGCCCTTGTCATTAGGCAAAGCTTAGCTCTGCTGAACTTTTCCTCTGGCCCTGTCTGAGTGTACCAAAAAAAGAACCAAACCCACTGCTGTCAAGTTGATTCCGACTCATAGAGACCCTATAGGACAGAGTAAAACTGCTCCATAGAGTTTCCAAGGAGCACCTGGTGGATTTGAACTGCCGACCTTCTGGCTGGCAGCGGTAGCTCTTAACCACTATGCCACCAGGGTACTGCCTGAGTGTACACATGATATCAATTCCTAATTTAGGGGGATTTCTGTCTTATGCTTAATCAGTAAGACAAGCTACTTCTAAACGCTAATCTTTCAAGGAATCTCAGCACAATGTAACCAGAGCAGAGCTTTGCCTAAGGAAATATGAAAATAATAATGCCTATGCAGTGGTAGGAAACCCTGGTGGCATAGTGGTTAAGTGCTACGGCTGCTAACTAAAGGATCAGCAGTTCGGATCCACTAGGTGCTCCTTGGAAACTCTATGGGGCAGTTCTACTCTGTCACTATGAATTGGAATCACCTCAACGGCACTGGGTTTGGTTTGGTTTGGGATGCAGTGGTAGAACGCCTGTCTTCCACGCAGGAGACCCAGATTTAATTCCTGGCCGATGCATCTCGTGTGCAGCCACCACCCTGTCTGTCAGCGGAGGCTTGCATGTTGCTATGATGCTGAACAGGTTTCAGCAGAGCTTCAAGACTAAGACGGACGAGGACGAAAGGCCTGGAAATCTCCTTTTGAAAATCAGTCAAACAAAACGCTATGGATCACAACTGTCAAATCTGCAACTGATCGTGGGGATGGTCCAGGACCAGGCAGCATTTCATTCCATTGTGTATGGAGTCACCTTGAGTTGGGGGTCAACTTGATGGCAGTTAACAACACAATTTTATGTGGAATAAATAAGTCTAAAATCACCAATATCTGTAAATGTCAGAAACAAAAGGTTAAAATTCCTAAAAAGTTACAGTTTTGTACAATGGGGAATAAATCATTTATCTCTTCCATCTGGGTTGACAGATGATTTTAGGTGTTTGAAATATTCCTCTGAACATGCTATATTACAGAGTGATTTTCTTTGTCCTCTTTCCTTGGTTGATTTTCAGAAGTTGAGCCTGAAACATTTTTATCTTCATCTTGATTGGCATTTCTTTTTTGTGTTCACCCTTTTAATGAGAACATCTAAATATGATGTAGATGATTTTAAGTCTTTGGGAGAAAGAAACTCTCAATAGTTAAGATGAGGGGCAGGTGTGGAAGAGAATCACCTGGCAAGATGGAAAGGGCACAGACGTGGAGGCTGGACTTGGGATAGAATCCTGGCGGTGTCACTTACTGTCTTGTGATCTTGGGCAAATTATCCTCTTGGAGTTTCAGATTCTTTATCTGAAAAGTAAGGATAATTACCTTTATCCGAAAGGGTTGTTTTGAGATGTTGCAGGTGAAGTACCTGGTACAAAATAAAGATGCTAAAAAGGTCAGCTTTTTGTTTCTTCTCTAATTCCAGATTCTGTTGTCCTTGGTGGTAGAAGGGAATGTATTTCATTTACCCCCAATATAATTTTTTCTCTTTTTTGTTCCAAGAAACTGTTTATGGCAAATCCTAGGAAGACCACGTATCTTAATATTTTTCCTTTTCCAAGTTCCTATTTCATTAATCTCAAATGGAATTCCAACAACCTTCTTCCTCTCATTTGGAATGTGGATACAATGGCTGGAGCTGCAACAGCTACCATGAGACCAGAAGATGAGCTTGAGGTTGCAAACCCTATACTAAAGTTGTTGTTGTTGTTGTTAGGTGCCATAAAGTCAATTTTGACTCATAGAGACCCCACATGTCAGAGTAAAGCTGCTCCATAGGGTTTTCTTGGCTGTAATCTTTACAGAAGCAGATTGCCAGCTCTTTTTCCTGTAGAGGCTCCCGGTGGGTTTGAACTGCCAACATTTTGGTTACTAGCGCTTACTGCTGTGCCACCGGGGCTCTTATTATACTAAGGTAGAGGAGTGAAAATATAGAATATATAGAAGACACTCATGACATGGATGATTTTGTATAAACATCTTATCATTCTTGGAATACCTACCTCAAGACTCCATGTTACTGAGATTTTTTCTTTTTTTTTAAACCCTCTATATTGTTTAAGCAATTATTATTTTGGCTAAAAGTATCCTAACGGGTGCAGAATTTGAGTTCAGTTGCAAAATTTGCAGTGAATGTTAAACCAATTTAATGTACACAGAGCACTGCTGTGTGGGGATATGAGCATGAACCTGTGTTGCAGAAAGTAGGAGAGGGAGGAGTAGACTGGATTGGCGTAAGCGAAGAGGCAAGTACAATGAGACGAAGTCAGGCCCCTAGATTGGAGATGGATCAGGTACAGCATCATGTACAGGATCACGTGTAACTGACAATTGTAAAGAATAGGAAATTATTCTAAATGAAGTGGAAAGCCGTAATATGATTTGCATTTTTAAAATTCTGCGATCGTTTAAAGAAAGGATTGTAGTGTTCAAGGGCAAGTAAAGAATTTGAAAGACCATTCTGGAGACCATTGACATAGTAAAGGCAAGACGAAGTGGTGGCTTGGACTAAGGTGGCGGCAATGGCAATGCAGAGGGAAGACAGTGGTCAAATTCGAGATAAATTTTGGAAGTAGCACCAACATTGTTTGAATTGTTTGGATGTAGAGGTTGAGGGGTGGGAGGAGTCCAGGATGACATGGTTTTAATCACTGAGATGTTGGGTGGTACTATTTGAAGAAGATGGGGAAGGTGGAAGGGGAATAGGGAATTTTTGAGGGAGGGAGATAAGAATAAGAGATCTGTTTTAAACATGCAAATATTCAGACACCTGATATATACAAGTGTCAATATCTGAGCAGGCAGTTGGCTATACTAGCAGTCCAGACTTCAGGAGTGAGGTTCATGCCAGAGATATGAATTTGGAGCCATTAGCGTAAGATGGCATCTAAATCTATGGGGTTGGATGAGAACACCTAAGGAAACAAATACTTATGTAGACGAAGTTCTTATATAAACCCAAGGGACTTCATTCTTTAAAAGGCTGATGCAGAAGAATAATTCAGCAAAGTAAACAGAGGAGGTATGGTCATTGAAGTAAGAGGAAAAAAAAGAAGTATGGTGTCCTGAAAGCAAGGAAAGATAGTGCTTGCAGAAGGAAGTAGTTAAATATGTACAGTACTGTTGAACATTCAAGAAATGAGAAGAGAGTGTTTGTTGGACTTGGCAAGAGGGAGATCGTTGCTGATGTAGACAGGAGGAGTAATTCAGTGAATGAATAGGAGGCAAGTAGGTGGAGGGAGAGTGTGGAGTTACCTCTCTTGGGTTTTACTATGAAGGGAAACTCTATGGAGGTCAAAGAAGAATTTAAAAATATGGGAGATATTGAATGTGCTTGTATGGTAATAGGATGTATACATTAGAGAAAGAGTTTGATGATATGTGAGACAGAGAGAATAACTGAATGAATGAAATCCCCAAGGAGTTGAGACAGAGTGTAAGATACAGAGAACAGGTGGACTTTGATGGTTGGTGAGGCATTTAGTGTTTTTTTTGAGTCTATGACAATTAATTCTACAATGATCACTGATGTACCAGTATTTTCTCATATCTCTAACAGCGACACCACTAAGGGGGTGTGGACCACACTGGGTGACACTGTCAGAGGGAGCGACATCAAAATAACTGTCTATAAAATTTTTGTGCAGTGTTTCAGCATAAATTTATTCTTTTTTTGTGAAAATATCTCTGTAATAAATTATAACAATAAAAACACTTTTTGTAAGCCCAGCTTACCTGTATCAGTATACCTACAAGGCTAAAACTCTATGCTAATTTACTTTTTGAACCTTCTAATACCCTCCAGTCAGAGCTGTCATTATTACCCAATTATATTGACACTTTGAATCACCTGATTTCATCTGCACAGGTTACAAGCAAGGCTGTTGTTTTTGTTGCAGTCTCTGATTTTGTCAGATTTTCTGGTGTTCTAGGTACAACATTGTGGTAATTAGTATTTGTGAACCTATATCAGTAACTTTTTTGAGAATAAAGTAGTAATTAAAGGAAAAGAAGGAGTGATACACGCAAATTACGATTTACGGAGTAACAGTACAAAAACATTACTAAGGATTCCGCATGGTCTGGTAGATGAAGTTCATGGGGAGGCGGCACCATAAGTTACCACACTGGGTGACACCAGCTCTAGTGACATCACTGATCTCTAATATTTTCTTTGGAAAAAGTTGCCAATGTCAAAGCCATGGACATTTTTAAAGCTCTTGATACGTTTATAAAGCTGTAACCAAAATGGTCATCTCAGTCAACACCATTAACGAATAAGTGTCTGTTTCATTATAAATTCATCAACATTGAGTATTAGTATTAATTTATAATTATTGCTAACTCAGTAGGTAAAAGTGATATCTCATTTTTATCTTGTATTCCTTTGAATATTTTAAGATATTTTTTTGTCATCGTAATTTTTTTTGTGTGAATTGTCTGTCTTTTGTACATTTTTTCTATTGGGTCATTGATGACTTGAAGATATTGTGTGTAAGTTTTTATACACTACTAATTGTTCCCTCTGCCACATTTGTAACATATCTATTTTCCAGTTTGCTGTTTGTTTCTAAATTTTGTTCTATGATGTTTTTCTATCGATTTTTCCTTTGTGATTTCTTTGGATGGTTTTACCCTTAGAAAGTATTTTTTTTTTTCTCCTGAGAAATGATACTGTAAGGAATGATTTTGGAAGCTTGAGAACACCATGATCCGGATTTCTTTTTACCTCACTTCAGTACTATGAACAGAAATGGAGTGGTTCACAGAACCGTACTACATCCCCCAGGCCCAGGGAATGAAACACTTTCAGAAAAAATCCATCCCATTTCATGTCTGCTAAACTGAAGGAAAAAAAAAAGCAGCAAACAAAATCCAAATAATCAACATCGAAATAATTGGCCACAGAAACTTTCACAAACAAAACTTTCACAATACCAGAAGCTAAGCCAAGTAACAAGCAACCCACATCTTACAGCCCAGAATGCTGTGTAAATTTTCCTATTTTCTGTGTAAACTTGCTTTTCATTTCATTTGCCAGAGAAAACTTCTGATCAGTGATCATTAATTCCTTCCTTCCATCCTTTCATCTGTGTTCATCATACAAGTTATAAGAGATGGAAAACTAGGTAACTAGGTGTCTTTACTCTTTACCCTGCAGTGTAAGTGGAGGAATAAAGCAAGACCCTGGCATGGACATTCGCTTCTCTCCAGTCCATGGGTGGTGAGAACCTCAGAGAAAAACCATTAGCTTGATGCCCAGAAGAATATCAGTTCTCTCAAGGTATGGGTAAGACTGACAGCCACTTTTTGATGGATTTCTTTTAAGGCTCTTATCTTCTGTATTTTAAGGTCTTTAATACTTCCTGCCCATATGCTTCTTTGATTCTTTCTCTTCTTTTCTATCTGGTACCACCCTTAGACCTGGGCAATACGGTCCCTACCTATACCCCCTGCTTCAGAGGGTCTTTTCTTGCCTTTTATAACCCTTCCCAAGGGATAAAGAATTTACAGGGCCAATGGGTTGTACCCACCTAAAGCCTGTCCCCCTTTAGTACCATAATTCAAGTATTTGAGGCCCCAGAATTCCCTGCTCCAAAAGACCCTGAGATTATTTCCAGAGCCTTTGTGGGTGTCTTCCTTGTGTCTAGCCTTTCACGCTAGTGTGCTCATCATAAGGCTAAGTGGTAGCCAGTGGAGGCTGTTTGTAAGGGGTGTGCATGGAGCTTGGATTCAGGGCTTGGACTCCATGCATGTGAATGAGGCTTCTCGTGGGGTAGGGACAATTCAGGATGGGAAGAGAAAGGAAGCAAATGACTACTCTCCTTCATTATTGCATGCTGGTATAGAACTCCAAAATTTCTAAATTTACCAAATTCGGACTTCCAGTTTGCTATGAAGATAATAACCTGTGTACTTGATGTTCACTTGATTTATAGTTTTTAAATATTTTGACATACAGTATACGGGCCTCCATTTGTCATTTTGCCCCAAGCCCAGCAAATATTGGGTGGGTCTTCCCATGTCCACTCCTCTATTGATTTTCTCTTTTTTCTGTTTCTCTTCCATTTTCAGCCAGTTTTCTCTCTTCCTCTGGGCTGTAGACCTCCCTCGAGTTTGCTGAGTTTTGGTACTGACCTTCATGACCAGTGGTGTTACAGTTTCCCTCTCTGCTTGTCCTGAGTCATCTCCCCACCTTGCCTGCTTTAGAATCCTATACATAGTAATGGCTATTATCTTGTCCATGTAGCAGATGAACAGAAACCTTTACATTGTACTGAAAAAGTTAATTAATAAGCAAATGAAAATGCTACACAGCACTCAGTCTCATGTGTGTTCTTTATGCATATTTGCTCTGTCCATTTCCTCTTCTACCTCCACATGGGGTATATCATCGTGGGGGAGAGAGGTGGGGATATGCATGCCTTTTTAGCCACACTTTGGCTTTAAGACCTCTGGGATGATTTTCTTCATTTTCACTGCCAGAGCTTCTACAGGCCAGTGGTTTTGAAACTTTCGCATGCATCAGAAGGGCTTATTAAAACACTTGTTGGGCTTCAATCTTACAGTCTCTGAATCAGCATATATAAACAGACTAAAACTAGGGTCCACGAATTTGCATTTCTAACCACTTCCCAGATAATGCTGATGCTGCTGGTCCAAGGACCACACTCTGAAAACCACTGCCATCAGGGTTAATTGGATTTTCCTTGTTTGAGTCTCCATCGCTAATAGGAATTCACTTTCAACTTCTGGTCCAGGAGCAGACCTTGATGGAGCTCAGAACACTGCCCAGAGGCATGAAAAGTGACTTGGGACTATAGCTCCTAGTTCCATCCACACCCTGCCCCCATGGCCAGGCTGCTTAGCTAGCAATGGCAGGAGAGTTCTCCCACAGAGGCAACTTGAACCTCAACTTTGCAGAATATAAAACAGCCTTGGTCATACCCTTCCCTGCAAACCTCTCTTTAATTGCACAAATCTGTGTGGCCTTCACACAAATTGATTGTATAGCAAAGAAAAAGAGATAAGTTCTGTAACCTTGGAAGACCAATCTCTTTTTTTCCCAGCCTCCTGAGAAGCAATGCCCAGAGGAACAAACACTGTGTGTGGGAAACCAGAGAAGAGCTCTGGAGGGTGGACGGGAAAGGCCAAAGAGGGGTGGCTTTTTGTAAGAGTAAATGTCTCCTGATCTGCCTAAAACCGCTTCCTGCTGTGTGAGAGTTCATTAGCTGGAATTTCATAGATGACAGCAGTCTAAACCTCCTTAGCTAGTCTCCAGGCCACCACTCTTCCTACTAGGCTATAATCACACAGAAAAACAATCTTGGCTATAACTGCTCAGTTACAGCAGCCAGCCAAAAAAATGGCTCTGAAATTGAACCTCTTGGGGATTTGCATCTGATAGGGACAAAGAATTCTCTTCTCTGGCAACAACTAACCACACAGGCTTCAGGGCACTGACTAAGGCAGTGGAAGCTCAGTCCCCAGCTGGGGTGCCTGGGATCTAGTCTTTACTTGCCCATTGTCCTTAGTGCAAATCTATAGACCAATCATTGGCTGTTTCTCAAGCCTGCCTTTTCCAAATGGCTTTTGTTGTGGGTTGCTCTGAGTCTATCCTATATCTGTCATGCTGTGAGAGCCTCCCCTGCAATGAAACAGTTTCAGTTTCATAATAACAATAATAGCCATAATAGGTGCTATTTACTGAGCAGGACCTATATGTCAGGATGATGCCAAGCATTCTTCATACATGATCTAATAGACCCTTTACAATAATCCTAGAAATGGAATTCACCATCCCCAGCTTACAGGTGAGGAAATCAAGGCTCAGGAGTTAAGTAACTTTCCCAAGGTCACGTAGCCAAACAAGATCCAAGGCCTGGATGGAGGAAACTCAAGCATGGCCAAAGTCCATGTTGTTAAATTTTGTACTTGATAAGTGTTTATTAATTTAAGTCAATTAATATATGACACATGCATAAAGAAGAATTTCAGAGGCCAATCCTAACCTCCTGAATTATTTAAAAATAGGAAACTCACTTAACCAAGCACTCCGTTTCCTTACCAATCAGTTAACTGAATAGTGATGGTATAACCAATACTCAATCAATATTCAAATTACTTGCATTATAGCAGGTAGCATTAGTGGGGATGGAAGCTATGAATAATCAATATACCTGTCCTTAGGATGACACTTTGTTCCCTAGTGTAAGCACATTTGAAACAAGGAATATGGCAGCTTAACGTGTGGGTTGTAGCAGCTGGGAGCAAAATCCCTCTACTTCCAGGGCATCTGTGACTCACATTTTTCTGCAACCTGTCTCTCCAGACATCCCAGGTCGCATGACAAGTTTCACTTCTTCCCAAAGCAAAGTCCATGCTCTTAACACTGGCTGGCCGGCTTCATATTCGGAGTGTGTGCATATGTGTCGTATGTGTTCGTGCGTGCGTGCGTGTATACATGCAGATGACTGTGTGATTGTGAGCAATGAGACAGGATGATCTGTATGTAAGAAATGGCGTCTGCAAGCAGTGATTCCTTCTTGCTATAGCCTAAAAGAATATAGGAATTTCTAGGCTGGTCAGACCCCTGTTCATATAGCGGAGAATTGTGAGAAGCAAGTGTTTTCGATGCCAAGTTTAGAAAGGCAGGAGCAGTCTCCAGAATATCTTAACCCACTACAGAGTTTCATTCCATGCAGTTTTCTAAAATCTTCTCAAATATATGGTTTTAGCCTGTAATGGTTTGGGGTGTAAAAATTCCATGAGTTCATCTTCATCCTTCTCCTCCTGGTTTTCTGTTGGTTTGTTTTTTTCATTTTAGATAAGTCTTCTAAATCTCATCAAGAAGCCCCGGAGGAAATGTGTCATCATAAAAAATTAACCATGATTCTAGATTCAGAATACCTAGATTTGAAACCTGATTCTGTCACTTATTAGCTGAGGAGGACTTTCAGCCAAAGCAGTAGGCTGAGCTTACATGGAAACTCCCTCCTGATCCAAGTCTCAATGTATAAAAATGCTTTTAAAAATGTAATACCTGGTTGAATTCAAAAGCATAAAAGGGAATCTCCAAGGATCAGAGATAAAAACAGACCTCGAGTGGAGAGGGAGAGCTGACACTGCATGGCCTCTGGTGACATGCCAACCAGACATGTGGCTTAGAGGAAAAAGTTTGAAAACCCAAACAGGGATGGGAGTTGTGTGGCCTCATGAGTCTGAGGGAGCTAGAGCTGGGTCCTCATGGTAACACTGAGAAACAAAAAGTCTGTCATGAATGGGAACGAGAAAATCTTCACCCCAGCCCAAGAAGGGGAAATGCTTGAGCTGCCGCAGACCACTAGGGGAAACAGGTAGCTGAGGTAGAGCCAAACCTCAATTCTGTGAAACATGATGGAGCCATGGGACCTGAATTTTTGAATTACTAGAGAACTTGTGTGGGAAGTCAGCGACAAACCTAACCTGGACTGGTGAACCCTGTAGGTCTGAGGTAGAGGCAACCATCGAGACCCTTCTAAATGCTATTCTTACTAGTTCGTTGACCGATGGGAGAGCATACTCTCAGTCTTGCACCTTCAGCCTCACCAACGAAGCTCTGGCAGAAGCCTGCGGTGCCTATGGGAATGTGTAGCGCTTGTCTGCTTTAATTTCCAGACCTGAGGGCTTGGATCTTCATACCTCTGCTGATCCCCAAGGAAACTGGCCACAGCCAACTAGTCACCTCTCTTTTTCCTTGCAATAATCCAAAATGTTAACAACTATATTCAGGTATTCAACTCTGGGTTCCCAGAGTAGATATGGCCAAAGAGATATATATCATGGAATGACCAAGTCCAGCTTCCCCTGGTAGCAGTCATTTTGAGGCACTGTGTTCCTGATACAAGCCCTGGTGGTGCAGTGGTTAAGTGTTTGGCTGCTAACCGAAAGGTCAGAGGTTCCAATCCACCAGCGGCTCTGCGGAAGAAAGATGTAGCAGGCAGTCTGATCGGCTTCTGTGAAATCCTAGAACAACCCTTTGTGCTATCGGGTTGCTATGAGTTGGAACGGACTCAGTGGCAAGGGGTTTGATTTTTGTTTGTTTGTTTTGGTGTTCCTAATACTTTTTTCAAGGCTCTGCAGACCAGACAATGCTATCTCAAGATCCTGCTAATTTACCTAAAATTGTTCCTTTAGTTCTCCCCTTTATCATGAAGTCCTTCTCATTTATTTCTCATATGGATGCACCCTCCCCTTCTCCGGAAGTTCCACACCTCTTTATCAATGTTTCTGTTACAGCATTTGTCACTTTCTTGTTGACGGTTCTATTTATGCACCTATCTCAACTCTCTTCTTAATAATAAGCTCCTTGAATCCAAGTCCAATGATCTTTCCAGTGAACCACGCTCTATTTTCAAGTCTCCATATTCTAAAATATGGAGTCATAAAACCTACACACACATACATACACATACACACAAACAACAACTTTCTCCTTTTCTACTTCGAAATCACTCTCATCCTTCTCTTTTGGGATCTGAGGTCCCCTCTGGGACACTGTTTCTCCATGACTGATTCTGTATCTTTTTCAGGAAAGATTTTCTTATTTATTACGTACAATACTTTTAAAAGCCGTAGAGTTTTTTTTTTCTACCTATGAAAGCAGATAAAATAGTGTGTGTTGGGGGGGTCAATTTATGCTAATCTTCCTCTTGGGATAAGGAATAGGGTAGGGAAGTCCTTTAGTTCTCTCTCCAAATGTTACTGAAAGAACCAAAGACCAACCCAGGGCACATGAAATGTCGGTCTATGTTTCAAGAAGCCAGTCGCAGTGCTCCACCTCGTTTGGGGCAGGACAGAACTTTGATATTTTCTTGAACGTTACTCATTGTTTATTCTCACAAGTTTCTGTACCAGCCTCATTCCCATTTCTCCCCAAAAATCAACATAGCTTCTAGGAGTTAGGTGCTCCCTAAAGTGGGGACTGATTCCAGCATCTGGGAGACTAGGCCATGGAGAGGGTCAGTTCAAAATAAAATGCCAAAGTAGTTAAAGGATATTTTAGAGAATTTTTTTTTTTTTCCCAAGTAAGCTGAAGCGAATAGGGGGTTTAGTATAAAGATGCAGAGGAAGTCTCTCAGAAACACACTTACAGGAGGGACAGCAGGGATTCCTGGGAACTGAAAACTCCCTGGAAGAGTCCACCTCTCTTCCTTACCTCCACCTGCTCGGTTCATCTTTCTTTGCCTGCAGACCCTCTTCTCTACTTACTCCTCTACTTGCAGTTGGTTACCATGGCCATTCCCAAAGAATCACACCGTTTTCTCTCCATAGCTAATTGTCCCAAATTCTGGATCCCAATTCAAAGTTCCTGGAAGAGTAAATTTGATTGATGATGCTAAGATCAAATGTCTACTCTTGGTTAACCTAATACTATGTCCAGGGTTGTGAGACAGGAAGATGATAACAGGAAGAGATGTTTCTGAGGTATGTGTGGGTTGAATAACACCTTTAAGGAGAAGTGGGTGGGGAGAAAATCTTGAGTCTAGATAGAAAGATGCAAGATTAATATGCACTCCAGCCTGGCTTGAATACGATTCAAAATCATGCCTCAATTCCAAGTCAATACGGCCAGCCTTTCAATGTGCCATACTGACCCAGAAGTCCACTTTTCAGATAAGTGTATGCACCGAGTAAAGAACCACTGAGAATAGACTGAGCAGGACAAAGTCTTTGGAATGAGTTTATCAGTAGCCTATTGCCAGGTGGTCTTTGCCTCCAAGGTACAAGAGAATAGTTTATTCCTGCATGTGACCCTCCATTTGGGAATGCTTTGAATTACAATTTCTTACTTAATTTTAGTTTAGGAAAACAGTTTTGTGTTTCTGAGAACACTCACTTCTCAAAGTATATTTCTTAGATTTAGCTACTAGTCTCTATTTTTCAGGAGCTGCTAACTCAAGAATGGAATTGGAAAGCATTTGTCCTCCTCAAATGTGAGGAAGGAAGAGATGAAGTGTTTGTCTTTTCTGGAGTGGTTTTCTGAACTGTGGACTCTTTCAGAGCAGCAAGTCTACTTGGCCTACAACATCCTCCCAAAGCATTCGAGTCACTGCATACACCACATGGATTGTCAGTAGGCAGATTTGAGAGCTGGCTCTCCTGGCCTACTGATTGATGGACTGTATAATGAGTCGAGGGCTGTGAGGAAATTATAATACTAGGAGAAATAGAAATAACAGTAGCAACTATAGCCAGCCACCTCAGTGGGATCTTATCAGAACTCTCTCACATTTTATATCCATTGCATTATTTAACCTTTACTACAAAACTATGAATGTGACATTATCCCTATTACATAGAGAAAAAGATGATTTGATTTTCTTTGTTATAAGACAACGGACTTAGTTTGTGCCTATACAATGCCCATGACTGGTTAAGTCAAGTTAATTTGAGGGTCTGCCTTAAGCAAAGCAATTTTATGAACAAGTTTTTATTTGTGTTAGGTGTCTTTGCTAAAATAATCCAGTGATTATGACTCACTCTCTACAAATCAGCTTCTTCCTGTGTCTGCACAAAGTAAAATGGAGACTTTCAATTCTAGGCTTGCTTTGGGCTATGTACCCCTACAAAAAAAAAAAAAAAACTGCCGTAGAGTTGATTCTGGCTCATAGAGACCCTACAGGACAGAGCAGAACTGCCCCATAGAGTTTCCAAGGAGCGCCATTGGGCTATGTACACTACTAGTTAATTCAAAACAATGTGTAACATTGATGCCATTCAACTACAGACATGTCAGTGTCTCATAAAGGCAAGAAAAGAAAAAAGGGCTCTGTGGCTAGTCATACATAAAAATCAATGTGTGAGTTCCAATAACTTGCATAAAGACAATAATAACAAGGCCATTTTTTTCCTCCCACACAATGTAAAACAGGCAGCTCTTTAAGACCAACATTCCAAAGTGTTCAAGTGATTGTTTAATGGCTTTAAATAATAAAGGAAAAGGAATTTCTCACAGCTAATAAAAATATTATTTATAATTGCTCACTCACAAAAGCTGCATTACTGATCGTTGTGTTCTAGTGAATGTTTTACATTCATTAATATTTATAATGGCATTAACCATGTTCTTTATATGAGGTCTGAGTTAGGAATAACAGCACTTTCATTGTGTTTTGCATTAACCTTATTTTTTTTTAAGTTTGCAGAATTTATTGTCCACATTAGATTTCTCCATAGTGTTTAAATCAATGTGATCTACTGGACCAAAAAAAAGTGAGTTGAGAATTGGAGAGTTTTGAGTTTTTTATTGGGGTCACCAGGGACTGACCAGTGGAAACTTAATCTAACTGCCTTCCACTGTCTAGTCTACAACTTTGAAATAGGACTGATACTTGTTTTCTAAAGAATTAATTTGATCTCTCCCTTCCCTCTTAGTATAAGTATTACGGTAAGCTGATAGTTCAGGGGCATTTCTTTCCCTTATTTCATCTAATTAGAAAGGCACTGTCATACTACAGAAAACACAGGGAGTTTAGGGTTGAACAGAACTGACTTTAAATCCAGGATCTATCCACTTAGGTAGTTTGTGATCTTAGCAAAAATGTTTAACCTCTTTGAGCTTCTACTTCCTCATCTGTACAGTGAAGATAACAGTGATCTCCCAGGAAGTGGTGAGGATTAAATAACATAACCAAAATGCCTGGCAAACAGGTTTTCAGGAAATAGTTTTCCTCCCCAACTATATTAAGTAAAATATTATAATCAACAGTCTCCGATGGTTTGGAGGAAAAAAAAAAATCCTGTTTCGTGGAGATTTTTCAAGAATACACGAAAGATTAGGCTTTCTTGGTTCATACCTAATGATTAGAGTGATTTTTTCCCTCTTTTCTCCTATGTTCCTTCTATTCATTCACACTTTCATTCATTTATTCAGCAGACAAATACTGCTTGTCATTAAGTTTAGTAATATCTGAGAAAAACTAATGCCAGAGAATAGGTGGGAGTTAGGTGTCCCTTGATGCTGTAATCACATCAGGGAATTTAGCTTTTTCTTTGCTAAATAGATATGCAAATAAATACAAAATTAAAATGTCTAGCAGCCACTGGCATAAATCTGGGCAAATTACCAGGGTTGGAGAGGGAGAAGTTGGTTCCCTAGTCTAAACGCCTCACTGTTAAGAACGATTGTTGTTACCTTTGGCCAGTTAACATCAGTGTAGTTTGACTTCCTGGTTGGTGGGAGATTTTTAATGCTGAGAATCAAGGTCTAAAAAAGTGATAGAAGCCGAGAGTCAGGGAAAGTGGGTCTCTTTCATATTCACCATAATAGCTGCCAAGGTTAATTATCAGGGCAGTAACTTCATATAAAGGAGCCCTGGTGGCACAGTGGTTAAGCTCTCGGCTTCTAACCAAAAGGTAGGCAGTTTGAACCCACCAGTGGCTCCGAGGGAGAAAAGACCTGGCTATCTGCTTCCATAAAGATTACAGCCTTGTAAACATGGCAGGGCAGTTCTACCCTGTCCTCTTCGGTCATTATGAGTTGGAAACAAGTAGACATCAATGGGTTTGGTTTTTGTTTTTTTAACTTCATATAATTTCTAAGCTATTATTAGAATAAACATGATATTTCTGGATATATTAAAACAAAACAAAACCCATTGCCATCAAGTCAATTCCGACTCATAGCTTCCCTACAGGACAGAGTAGAACTGCCCCATAGAGTTTCCAAAGAGTGCCTGGTGGATTCGAACTGCCAATCTTTTGGTTAGCACCCATAGCACTTAACCACTACACCACCAGGGTTTCCTTCTGGATATAGTTCTATATAATTTCATTTATTAAATAATATTTTTGAATGTTGTAGAATAATTTTGAAGATTGTTGTTGTTGTCGTTAGGTGCTATGAGTTGATTCCGATTTTTAGAGACCCAACACTCAGGAACAGCATCAATAGATATGCAGCTAAGGATAAGTTTTACCTGTGCACAATATGGTGACATCTTTCATTCCCCATAGGCCATTTCTTTTTCCCAATCCTAGTCAATTTCGTGGATTAGAACAACCTAGAAATGATTTCCTTAATTTGGACAAGATTCATTTGACCTTTTGTAAGTATTCCTGCCTGACTGTAAATGCTGTACTTCTGTACACTGGTGATACAAACTCTCTCTCTCACACACACACACACATACACACACACAGTTCACTGGAATTGGATCAAAGCAGACATAGACTGTATTAGAAATGACAGGAAACCTGGGGAAGTGTCTTTGGGTCTTGAGTTTTAGGAACTATCCATGTGGGACAAGCTGGCTGATGGTGAGGAAGGGTGAGAATTATAAGTTAAAGTGGCAAAAAGTCTTGACCAGAGCAGTGGAAAGAGCAAAGGACTGAGAGTCAGGAGTCCCAGGTCTCAACTTTGCACTGTCATTAATTATCTGAGTGAACTTCAACACATCACCTCTGGGGTTCAGTGCCCCCATCCACATAAGGAGAGAGTTGGTCTAGATTGCTGGTTTGTCAACCATGGTCTTTGGGTCATATTTGCCTACTGCCCATTTTTGTAAGTACGGTTGCATTGGAACACAGCCATTACTATTTGTTTAGGTATTGTCTATGGGTGCTTTTGCACTAAAATGGCACAGTTGAACAGCTGTGATAGAGCCTATACAACTTGCAAAGCTTAAAATATTTACTATCTGACCTTTTACAGAAAAAGTTTGTTCATCCCTGGTCTAGGGAATTTCTGTTATTCAAACTTTAAATGCTGTAATTCCTCTATATCTTGAAATAATCATTTTCTCTAGCACACTATGGGTAGAATCTGTTTCCTGGTCTCTTATAAATTGGATAACTATGAATTTTCTACCTGAAGGACAACATACATGTGCTTGACAATAAGTGGGGCTTCAAGGCAAAAAACCAGAACCTCAAGGAAAAGGAATATAAGATGGAAGATGATGAGATAGATGAGGACTTGGAGGAGTTTGGTGAAATGACAGCACACACTAGGTTATGCTACTTAACTCCCTCCTTCAAATTCTTCAGGGCCAGTGCCTGAGTCCCATACATAATGAAATCAGTTGTGTAAAGGGGAAGTTCCCACTCAGCAATGTTAATGGAATGAGGCTGAACCAGTTTGCTGGCAGGCGGGGTTCTCCCTTTGGGAGATGCTACTGTGATTCATAAATGTGGGATGACTGCAAAGGGGTTTCCAGAGGTGGGGGCTGAGTGGGGGAGGCAGGGAGGATGTAAAGGCTTGTGCAAGTTAAGATACCAAGTTCAGTAAGTATTTACCATGACCAGTGCTTAGTGCTAGGTGCTGTGAGGGGTACAAAGGAGAACCGGACACATCCCCATGTTGAGAAGCTCAGCTTACAGGCTTCAAGACAAGAGCACAATTTTGGGAAGAGTGAGAAAATGTACCATAAGGAAGGGCAGAGCAAGATGGATGGAATTATTTTTTTAAGAAAAATATATAGAAGGATGTTTAAACTCTCTGTCCAAATCTCACATTTTATATCTAAGTCCTTGCAAAACCTGAATATGATGATAATGATCTTTAATAATAGTTTCTGATGAAAACAAGCACATTTCTGAATGCTTTTCAGCATGGTAAACAAGGAGCAAAAGGAGGGAGAAGCAGAGAATTTCAAGGACAAATAATTTACCATACCTTTTAACATCAAAATGTGCTTTTGATGCAAAGAAAAAAAAAAAAAAAGATGTTCTTGCATTTTTAAAGTGAAATCTCTACATTTCCTGTCATTTAAAACTGGGACAAATGAACTGTTATTCATTTTATGCTGAGCTGTGGGGGAGACCCCTGAAGTCAACAGTCCTAATGAGGAAAAGAGAAGGTGAAAGTGGGGTAGCAGATGCTGGAGAGAGCCTAGAGGGAAAGCAGAAGGCATAGGGTCAAGGTAGGACAGCAGGCTCCAGAGGAGAAACAAACTGTGTTCACGTGGCCTGGAAACTCCAGAATCAGAGCTCTGGGCACTGAAAACTGTCTGGGAGGGGCTAAATAGTTTGAAAGCATCTAGAACTGTGCCAGACCCTTGTGAGGAGCTCCACCAAATCCATTTCCCTCTCTGTTCCTGGGTTTGCCTCCAACAAATTTAAAAGTACAGAACAAGAAGTCACATAGAGTTCACACACCATTTGGTAGTGAAATTTGCAATTGAAGGATGATAACATCATGATAAATGGAGAAAAGATTGAACAATCAACACCCATGGAAGTAGTAGTCAAGAAATCAAACGATGTATTACATTGGTCAAATCTGCTGCAAAAGCCCTCTTTAAAGTGTTATAAAGCAAAGACATTACTCTGATGACTAAGCCCCATCTGAACTAAGCCATGGTATTTTCAATTGCCTCATATGCATGTGAAAGCTGGGCAGTGAAAAAGGAAGACCAATGAAGAATTGACAAATTTGCATTATGGTGCTGGCAAAGAATATTGAATATACCATGGAGTGCCAGAAGTATGAACAAATCTGTCTTGGAGGAGGTACAACCAGAATGCCCCTCAGAAGTGAGGATGGTGTGACTTTGACTCACTTTTATTAGGAGGGGCCAATCCCTGGAGAAGGACATCGTGCTTGGTAGAGGGTCATCAAAACAAGAGGAGGACCCTCAAGAGATGCACTGACGCAATGGCTACAACAATGGGCTCAAACGTAGCGATGATTGTGAGGATAGCGCGGGACCGAGCAGTGTTTCCTTCTGTTATACTTAGGCTTGCTGTGAGGTGGAGTCAACTCAGTGACACCTAACAACAACAAAACAGCAGCAATCATTTTATTATCTGCCATAGTTTCTCTGGATCAGAAATTTGAGAAGGGCTCAGCTGGGTGATTCTCGGTCCTACAGTTAGTTGCACTCTGAAGGGAGCTGGAGCTGGAACAGTTGGAGGCTGCCATGCGTCTCTCTCTTCCCATAGTCATACTTAGCCCTCTCCGTGTTGCCCCTCCACATGGGCTAGCTTAGGCTTTCTCACACATGGCAGCCTCACGGAAGCCAAACTCTTAAAGGACTAAGGATCCACTGGCAAGTGTCCCAAGAAAACCAGGGGGAAGCTGTTTACCTTTAGGAAACTTAGCCTCCTAAATTACATAATGTTAGTTCCACTTCCACGTAGTGACAAGCAGGGCCAGATTACCCAAAAAGCAAGATACACACTGGCCCATTTGTGCCTTTCCACCAATCTGCAGTGCACAATTTCACCTGTGCCCAACCACATCAATAATGTGGTGAAACCCGTACGAAACTGTTCACCACAGATTAGCAAGTAAATACAATTAAGCCAGTGTACACCTTGCTCAATGCAAGCTGGTGCTTACTGTGCTTACTGGTTAATCTGCCCCTGAACAAACATGCCCAGATTGTAGGGGAGGTAATGCAGGGCCCACTTCTCCATGGGAGGAAGGTCAAAGTCACACTGTAAAACAACATGCGGGATGGGAGATAGTGTGGCAAATTTCTCTTGAAAATACAGCCCACCAAACAGATGCTTCAGTGACATTCAGGAGATAAATTTTAAATTTTTTCTTCTATGTAAACATAGTTTTAAATGTACTGTCTCTGGGTACATTTGAGTATCCCTGGGGCTCTTACCACTCAGGATCTTTGTTAAATTTCTAGCAGAAATCTCATGCCTTATTCTGTCAAAGCTTTTAGCATACCAAGAGCTCAGCCTGGCATCTGAACTAACTCAGGTAAGTTTATATTCCATCTATAAGACATGCCGTTAAATAAATAACTTCAATCAATAGGGTAGTAGATGTTGCCAAGGGTAGAAAACATAAGGAAAAAGAGTTAACGGGTTTGACTACAGAAAAAAACTAAAACCAGTTTGTCAAAAATGCTATAAACTAAATTGAGAAAAATTAAAGCTGAGATACCTTAGCGCCATTATGAAAGAAAAATAATTGATATTCTTAATTCATAAAAACTTCTACAAGTAAATTAGAAGTGATAAACAGCCCAAAAGGAAAAAAAGGAATATAAAGAGCACAATTATAAAAAATCAATGAAAAAGATTTCTCTAATAATTTCTTTATTAAAAATGAAACACCATTTTGTTTTTGTCTTTCAAATGGACAAAGATTAAGAAGAAGTATAATGCCCGCGTTGGTCAGAGTTTGGGGAAATGGGTGCTGTTACACACACTGCAAGTGGGAGGAGAAATTGGAACAATTTTTCTGGAGGGCAATTTGGCACCAGGCATGGAAAGCCTTTGAAAAGATACAGCCCTTGACCCAGCAATTCCTTATCTGGGGTTCATCCCACGAAAATAATAGAACATGAGCACAAAAACGCAGGCATAGGAATATTATTTCCAGAGCCATTTATATTAGGAAAAATTTGGAATTAACAGTGGCTATTTTTTTTTTTAATTAACAATGGGAGGAGCCCTGGCGGTGCAGTGATTAAAGTGCTCAGCTGCTAACCAAAGCGGTTCAAACTCACCAGCTGCTCTGAGGGAGAAAGATGTGGCAGTCTGCTTCCATAAAGAATTACAGCCTTGGGAACGCTATGGGGCAGTTCTACTCTGTCCTGTAGGGTCGCTACTGAGTCGGAATTGACTTGACCACAGTGGGTTTGGTTCATTAACAGTGGACGGAGCCCTAGTGGTGCATTGGTTAAGCGCTCAGCTGCTAACAGAAAGATTGGTGATTCGAACCCACCCAGTGACTCTGAGAGAGAAAGATCTGGCAATCTGCTTTTATAAAGATTACACCCAAGAAAACCTTCTGAGGTAGTTTTACCCTGTCATATGGGGTTGATACAAGTCAGAATTGTCCCTACTGCACCCAACAACAACAATTAACAATGGAACTGTCAGCCACTTAAAAATGATTTTATATATATCCATCAATGGAAAGTTGCTCATAATATATTTTTAAGTGAAAAAGGCAAAAGTCGGTTTTTAAAAACAGCAAATAGAATGTAATTCTATATATGTGTATGCGGGTATATAGTCTGGGGGCTGGGGGTGAAAGGCTATACACCCAAGTGTTATCAGAGGTTATCTCTGAGAGAGTGCTTATGGGTGGTCTTTTTGTTTCTCAGTATAGCCTAAGGCTTCTTTAAAATGAACACACACTATTTCTAAAAATTCTTAATGTAAATGTGACATTTCACCTTTCTAAAATTCATTTTAAATTACACAGGAATACACGAATATATTCTAATTATAAAAAGTCAAGCGATGCAGAAGTATATAAAGTAAAATCCTCCTTCACCATTAAATTACTTTCTAAAGAAAATCAAACTAGGCATGTATCCTCCCACAAGTACAACCCAGAAATAGTTAAAAACACACATCAATGGATTTAGAATGTATCTGAGCACAATTTAGTAACTGCTTTTTTTTTTTTTTATTATCTCAGTTTAATGGGTCCAAATACTAGTCAGAAAACTGCATAGCAACAGAAGAGACGGGGTCTGTCTGGCTCTGACTGGAGTACCAAACCAAAAGCCGAACCCACTGCCGTTGAGTCGTCATCATCAAATGCCCCAACCAAGAAGAAGCACCTAGAAGCTTGGTTGGTCACATTTTATCCCTGAAGCCAGGAAGGTATGTTTTTGCCAGCGTGGAAGAGAGTGTAAGGCACAGAGAGCGCTAACGTAGGGGCTCAACCCTGGTATTTAAAAGGCTAGCTCAGACCAAGAGGCATTGCTTACACGGGAAACACGGCTGAAAATCCTCGGTCCTAAAACCAATGATCAGGATGGGAGATTCAAGTCAAATTTCATGTTAGATTAGACCTGAGTTGTTTTCATAAAGCTCTGACAAAATCACGGGAGTTTTTTCATCAGTAAATAATGCTTCAAGAAAGCTTTCTTCCTTTTCTTTTCTCTCTCCCTTGGCTTTTGCAATTGCAGAGCCGTAGGAGGAGAAAAGCCTGCAAGCATGAATTTCTCGGGTGGTTCCACCATTGTCTGTGAACAGCATTTCAGTTTCCCTGATAAGAATCTGTCTGTGTAGGTAATCTCTTGTGTAGGAAACTTGGAGCTTTTCTGCTATGGATTCCAAAAGGTTGGTTTGCATCTCAAAGAAGATACAGGTTTGATGACCAGAATCCTCACCCTTTTTCTGTCCCCGGTCCCTTGAATATGAGGCAAGTATAGAAAAAGAAATACTCTGATGATATTATTGGAAAAAAGAAAAAAATTCTAGATGTTTCTATTGCATTTGCAAGAGACAATGTGACACTATTAAAAAAAATGAAGACCTACAGGCATTCACAAGAGTTTTGGGGAAACACTAAGCTACTAGGTAAAAAGAGCTCTAAAACTACAACACATTATACTATGTTCAGCTAGTACTAAGAAAAGGGTTATTTCTTGCTTATACTACTAGGTACCTTAATTGGTTGCTTTAGCAGAGTTCTTCTACTGCTACCAAACTACAATAGTTTTTTCAAGAATCAAATAAATTTCTGGATTTTAAGCAGTGCCTTTGGTAGAAACAACAAATCAACTCTAAAATGGCCTAACAAGAACACTGCCCCCCCAAACCCGTCTACTGGTTCTGTATCTACTCAACCAGTTGCTGTCAATTCTGACTCATGGTGACCCCATGTGTGTTAGAATAGAACTGTGCTCCATAGGGTTTTCAATGGCTGAATTTTTGATAGTAAATTACCAGGCCTTTCTTTTGAGGTGCCCCTGGGTGGACTCGAACCTCCAACCTTTCGGTTAGCAGTGGAGTGCATTAACCATTTGCACTACCCAGGAACTCCTGTAACTATATCAACTACATAAACAAAACAAAAAACAAACCCATTGCCAGCGAGTCAATTCAGGCTCATATCAACAACGTAATTTGGGGCAGTTTGGTCATCTCTGCCATTAGGAGGCAGTATAGAGTGAGGATAAAGAGCACTGGCTTTGGAGGAGAGTCTTGAGATTGCTCGCCGGTTCTGATGTTTGTTCCTTTTTTTATCAAGTTCCTTAGCCTCTCTGAATCTGTTTGCTCATCTATAAAATGAGGATAATAACATCTATATCATAGAACCGTTGCAACTGATACACATAAAGGTCTCAGTATGGTGCTAAAAGACAGTAAGCATTCTATAAATGTTAGCTATTAAAGCCTCTTTCCCATACAAATGGCCCCACTCCCCTGTGGTTTATAATGTCACCTCCCACTCACCTTTGATTATTGTAATCTTTCTGCAGCTTTATGAAGTATTCCCTAAGAACACGACCAGTCAGTGAATCTTCCCTCTTCAGCTTTGTCCTGATATTCTGTCTATGTCTCTCTCCCTAGCAAACAGTAAAGCCCACGAGGGCAGAGCACTGTTCGTCCACAGAAATACAGTATTGGGGGATAGATACTTCAGGGCAGGACATGGAACAGGGACTGTGGGAACAATTTATATAAATCTCAAAGTATGGGGTTTGAAACAGGGATGTAAACTGAGGCCCAGAGGGGAAAAATAATTTTCCCAAGATGCAGAGCTGGAACAAACGTCTCTGTCTGGCAGAGGGATCTCATTTCACCTCTCCGAGACCCTTCCATGACCTGTTCTACCCTGACCCCATCACTCGTTCACCCATTCTGGTCACCAAATATTTAGTGGTTAGATGTGTTTGCACTCATCTCTGCTTTGAGGTTTGACCGAGGGGAACCGGTCTCTGTAAGAGGGCCTGTCCCCATCTCAAGACCCCTACAGAATGGTTCTGGCTTGTCATTGGTGCTTGCAGGCTTCTTACATGATGCTGACAAATGGTGCAAGAAACTGGATGTGCCCTATGTTCTGATTCCAAGTCACCGAGCCACGAGATAGTGTGACATGATCAGCTTTTAGCAAACACTTAGCTTGGCCAGCAGCTTGGTGCCATACTGGTGCCATGCTCTGTTTGCCAGTCTCCTCAATAAAGAAAGACTCAGGACAGCTTCTGGGACTGCCAATCACGGCTTCAACTTTCTATCCTGTATGAGTGAGCCTTGACTCACAGCTCCGTTTAAAATTAAAATAGCCAAGCGGTTAAAAATTCATGGTTTGCTTATTTCAGTATATTTAATTTATTACGTATCACTTTTCTTGGGTTTTATATAAACTTGCCTGAGGACTTTTTTTTTTCAGTTTAAATTCTGGCAGGATGTTCCTTTTTCCTTGGCAGAGTGTTGATTAGTTAAAGGAAAAAAAAAAAGTTTGCCTAACTGAGAAGATAATTTTTTTTACAGATTGCTCTCACACTTTAACAAAATGATATTATAGTCATTATCATCATCATTAATTAATCTTTGATGATCATTAATGTGGTACCCAACATGAGGTGACATTAAAACATCTGCTTCATTTTACTCCCAACAGTAGAAACTATTGCTTTTAGCTTTTCAACCTGGCATTTTCAATTCCTTTAGGATGGTAGAAATGAAGTAGAGATTGGTTTCTTTTTGTTTGGCCTATTTCTCTTCCTGGTAAAAATAGAATCATATCTTCCTTCTGTCTATCTTTTTGCAGAATAGGTCTTCGCCAAATTTTACCTCAGAACTCTATCGATTTGGAAGAGGTAACAAGAGGGCTGTTGCTCAGACTTGAATTAGTAGGCCGGCTCTTCTCTTTCTAAAGCTTTCCTCATGCTGAGTTTTGGGAAGCCAGGGCATTGTGTAAATATAAAAAGTTGTTGAGGCTGGATTGAAGCTCAGAATTCACATTGACATATGAGAGAGTTTTCTTTCCACATCTAAAACAAAGGGATGAACAACAATTGGTTAGAATTCAAGGAAGTCTTTATAGGATAGCTTTGAATTGTGGCTTTTGGAGACAAACTTTTCTCTTTTTAAAAAAGTCGTAAGATACCCGTTGTGCCAAATTTCAAAATATACGACTAATAATCCCTTGGCTACTGAGAAGCTATTTAAAAAAACAGGCTTGTCTCCCCCTCCCCTACGCGCACATCAGAAACTTGCGCTTGCTTGCAGTGCCTCTTGCTGCTACCCACACAGCATCTGCTCGAACCTAAAAATGAGTTTCAGTATTAGCCTATGAAAAAAAACAAACGAGTGTTAGAAATTTAAATTAACTGCCAAAGAAGAAATCATATGTCACGCCTCTGCTCAAACACATTATATAAGCAGCAACAAAAGGAAAAAAGAGGAGGGAAGGAGTTAGGCAGAGAAAGAAGGAGGGAGGGAAGGAGGGAGGGAGGACTGACAGAGACTTAGGCTATGTGCAGGAACCCATGAAGAAAATTTTGAGAGTTATTGTGAGATGCAAAAGATTTTTAATAGAGACATCCAAGTAATATTTTTAAAAGGTTAATTCTTTCCAAATTATTTTATAGATTTAAGGTATCTAATCCTAAATGAAATGTTTTAGAGAATTTGGGGGAAAAAAAAAAGATTCTATGTCCTCTATTACCTTGGAGACTAATTAGTTAAGAATAATGAATATATCTTTGAAAATAAAATTACTAAAGGAATACTTGTATCACCAGATACAAAATAAAAAAGACAAAATAATTAAAATCATCTGCTATTGACGTGAGAATTGACCCATGACTAAAACAGAATAGAAAGCCCATAAGCGAATATATATGTGTGTGTATGTGACAGAGATATTTCAGGTAAGTAAGGAAAAGATGAATTATTTAACCACTGAATTAGGAAAACGATTTGGTGTGGGCTTGTATTCGTTTCCTGTGGCGCTGTAGCCAATTACCACAAAGGTGGTGGCTTAAAACAATAGAAATTTATTCTCTTAACAGCTCTGGAAGTGAGAAGTCTGAAATCAGTTCCACGGAGTCCAAAATCAAAGTGTTGGCAGAACCTTGCTCCCTGCAGAGACTCTAGAGGAGAATCTGTTCCTTGCCTCTTCCAGCTTCTAGAGGCTGCTGGCACTTATTGACTTGCGGCTGTCCCACTCTAATCTCTCCCTTCGTGGTCTCCTCTTCTGTCAGACTTCCCTCTGTCTCTCTCCTATGAGCACAACTATAATTGATTTGGGGGCCCAGATAATCCATGTCAAGATCCTTTATTTAATCACATCTGCAAAGACCCTTTTTCCTTATAAGGCAAAGTTCACTGGTTCCAGGGATCAGGATCCGGTTGGTATCTTTGGGTGGTTATTCAGCCTACTATAGGGGTAAATTAGATTCTTCTCTCACCCCATAAAACACATTTCTGATGTGTTAAGTATTTAAATAGAAGAGTATGAGGGCAAATAGTTCTCTGATCTTACCGTGGAGGAAGATCTTTTTAAGCATAAAAGCAAAGAAAAGATTGATGATTTTGCTTACGGAGAAACTAAAAATTTGCTTAGGCCTAAAATTACTAAACAAAATTACAAAGAAATGACAAATTGGAATAAGTATTTGCAACAAACAAGAAGATCAATGTATCACGAGCTTTGAGAAATCAGAAAAAGGTAAATATTCTAATAGAGAAATGGTCCAAGAACAGGAACAGGCATTTCACAAAAGGAGAAAATCAAAAGGTCAATCAAACATAAAAACATTTTCCCTTGGAGTAATCAAAAGGAAGTTAAATTTTAGTGGCATATTAGTTTTGGCCTACAAATTAGCAAATATTATACAAATGATCGTACCCAATAACGGCAAGGAAATGAGGAAACTGAAAGTTTTATACCCTGTTGAGTGGCATGTTAATGGCACAGCTTTTCTCAAGAGCCATTTGGCAATATACATGAAAGGCCTTAAGTGTGTCTTCTCTTTGGATCAAAAATGATAGTTTTAAGCTACGGCAATAAATGAGCAACTGCACAGAAACGTACACGATGTTCATCGCAGCTTTATTAAAACATGGGAAAGTTACAAATGATCTAATGTCCCACAACAGAAGAGAGGTTAAATAAATTTTGATATAGTTATAGGATAGAATACTGTGGAGGCTTTTTAAATTCCATATAATAAGATGGAAAATGTTCACAATATGTGGTTACAGGAAAACGGCAAGTTACAAAACCATCTGCACATCTGCTTCCGTGTGTGTGTATGTGCATGTGTGTATGTGTGCCTGAAACGATGAGTGAAAATGTTAACAGTGGGTCTTGCTGGAGGTAGAATTATGGGTGATTTCCTCCTCCACTTAATTTTTTTTTATTTTCATAATATATATGTATTACTTTCATAATTGTGAAAGAGGAAAAAATTCAATGCATATATTTTTTAATTATCTATAGGATAAAACCAAATCTAAACGTGGCAAATACAGGCCCGTTATGGTCTGTTTCCCTCTACCATTCCATTTTCACCACCTTAGCTACCCATGGCCTGACCAATGTTGCTATAGCAACACCACATTGCTTGGCCTTCCCTGAGCTGGATCGTGTATTTTCATAAGCCCATGTCTTTACACATGTTATTACCTCTGCCCCACATCCTCTGGTAGTCCTCACTTCCCCTTCAAAATCCAGCCCTGTAAGGGGGGCAGAAATTCTTCATGACACCCCAAGCAGAATAAATCACTTCCTCTTCTTTGCTCCCACAGCTCAGTGCAATTCGCATGCTGTGATTATATTTCTGTTCTGTTTATATGTTCATGGCCCTATTTCTATTTTGGACTGTGAGCTCAGTGGGGGTGAGTCGGAGTCACCTGGATACCCACAGTGCCCAGCATCAGACTTGAGGCGGGGGGGTTATATTGCCATGCATAAAGCCTAGAGAGAAAATAGCCACCCCAGGCCATGCAGCCAATAAAAAAAGTTAAGCAAAAGGGAAAAGCCCGAAGAGAGACTAAATACTATCTGTTTGGTTGAATGTGGATTTTTAAACTGGACATAATTATTTCAATTTACTGGTTTATATTGGTTGAAATCAAATCAATAATTTCAAATTTGCTTTGAGTTGCCGGCTTAATTTGGATTTTCCGGTGTGAAGAAAGCTGTTTTGTTCTTGCAGCTGTTTAACTTATAATTGGTGTGTTAAATGGTGTGATTGTGTTTAGCATACCCTGGTTGTGTTTCAAAATAGTCTCACCTTTTTATAAAGTCATATTCTTGACTTGTGCTGAATCATTATACTCTAAGTGAGCATTTAAAGATAATTAGAAACAGTTGGGAAGCAGGTATCATCTCAGCACATGTCTTTCCATAAAATGCAGAGAACAGGTGAGAAACAGGAATTGCATTGGCGATGAATGAGCCTTGGCCTGGTCAGGTCCCTTCTCTGAGTCATAACCCTCTATTTTTGTGTAAGAAGAGGAAAGGAAAGTGATTTGGTTCATACAAACTGCTGGATCCGAGGCTTTGGAAAGGAGAGAGCAGTGCTTCTAGGGAGCTGTTGGAGATGGTGGCGAGGCTGAGGACTTACCTAGGGAGCAAAGTAAGGCTAATATAATATTCCATTTACTTCCAGCATGTTGCTAGACAATGTCTAAGCAGAGGAACTGTCTAAGAATATTATAGATGAGTTTAGAATTAAGTAACACAGATAGAGATTATAGAGTGAGTTAGCAGATACACAGAACCCAAATTTATTGCTATAGAAGTAAAGATGAAGTATGGATAGTCATGGACTTTTTCTTTCTAGTTGGGCCAGTGGTGGTTCAGTGGTAGAATTCTCGCCTTCCATGCAGAGGACCCAGGCTCAGTTCCCAGCCAGTGTACCTCCTGAGCAGCCACCACCCGTCTGTCTGCAGAGGCTTGAGTGTTGCTACGACGCTGAACAGGTTTCAGCAGAGGCTCCGGACCAAGACACACTAGGAAGAAGGCCTGGTCAGCAACTGCAAACTACATGGAGCACAGTTCTAATCTGATGCACACGAGGTTACCATGAGTCCGAATCTAGTTTTATTCCATGCTCAATTCCTTTTCTTTGAGTTTTTCTCTCTTTCTTTGCCCTTTTCTGAATTGCTAGCTGTCCCTGGGGTACTACTCCCTGCTGCCCCCACATTTCTGTGCAACTGTAGAAGACCAAGAATAGAAGGTCTCTGTAATGGTGGTTGAGACAGCTCCCCAAGACTATCGTTCCTTGTCCTCTCAAGAAGAACATCCCTCTTCCTTCTCCTTAAACTTTTTCCTTTCTCTCCGTCCCTACCCATCTCTCCTGTCCACCTTATGCCCACCTTTTACAATACCACCCTGGTTTTCCTGAGGCTAGTGGGGCTCTTTAAGAAAGGCTAGGTCTTTTCAAGTGAGTTGCCCAGTAGGATTCATCAGATGTTGTGTGGGCTCGGGGTGCTCCAAGGTACAGTAGCTGTCTGAGGCAAGGTCCTATGATTATTCTCTGGGGGTAGATGTAGCTCTGAGGCCAGAGTATAGCATCTCCTACTTCTGTGTTCATGCTTACCTGAGTGCCACGTCACTGGGGCTGTTTCTCAGGCACAAACAATACAGGCTTAACTTCTTTTTGGCCCCACATGAAAGAGCAACATGATCTCTGCCCCATTCCAGAATGGCTCTGTGTTTTCCTAATTGGTGTGCCTGTATTTCTTGTCTTTGATACGTGTGGATCCATTTCCTTATGCATTACTTACTCCTCTGGTGCCATGGTCCCTGCCCCCTCCCTCCCACATACACACACTTGTGAGAGAACAACCTTGTGATCAACTTTTGACAACACCAGGATTCCACAGAGTGTGCCCTCTGTTCACTGCTTGCCAACAAACCAGTCCCTTCGGCAGCTGCAAACCAACCACAGATCTTTGCTTCTCTTTTACTCCATTGACAGGGCCATTGGTAAAGGTGAGTGATGGAGGAAATTCTAGTGTGCAACAACAGAGTGTGTATTTGTGCGAGAGAGAAAACACAAATCTCCCAGACATCACTGTGCTGAGTCTGTGTTTGTATATGTCATTAGATGCCTACAGAGTCATCAGGGCTGGGAACCAGTTCTACCTCACTGTGGAGCTGTGCCCCTTTTGAGAATTGCATCCACCCATCCACTTTCCCCTTCTCCTATACTCCTACTCCTGGGCTAAAACCCAGGCTTTGCACTGGCTGAAACAGACATGGAGGTAACACTGGACTTAGAGTCTGACGATCTTGTCCAAATCTGGCGTGTCCAGAAAAGGCAGAAAAAGTACCGTGGTTGATTGGTTCATGGTGTGGACTGTGGAGCCAGGTCGCCTGGCCATGAATCCTGAACCTGCTGCTTATTAGCTGTGTGACCTTGGGCAAGTTACTTTATACCATTGCGCCTCAGTCCTTTCATTTCTAAAATGCGATGGATAATATCAGTACTCACTTCATGGAGTTGTCCTAAGGGCTGATTTAGTTAGAACGTGGCTTGTCCACAGTAAACTGTGGACACAGTAACTCTTTGTTATTCATAGACACAATGAGAATGGTCGTGATGTTGCACAGAGCGATAGCCCTGTCATTACGAGTTGCGTGGGTTTGGGGCAAATTAACCTCTCTGAACCTCATTTTCCTTGTCTGTAAAATAAGGATGAAATTAGATTCCCTTTCTAGATAGTGCCTTATAATTAAGCACAGAACTGTTTGAAATGGAAATCTCCAATGGATCTTGCCTTTGCCACTGGAGATTCTGCCAGCCTCCTATGAATTTTGAAGTTGTGGGCCAAAAATCTCAAATATTTAAAATCCAGGAAGGAATCCAAAAGGTAAAGGAAAGCAATTACTCATTCTTTGGTGCCATATGTCCTGTATCCCAAAGATCTGCAGGAACTTGCCTCCTCTGAATTCTTGCACATTTGATCGTTCCAAAGGAAGCCTGTTCTGACTACACCAGGTGAGGCAGAGGGCTGGCTGGTTTTGAGAAGCAAGGGAACTCAGTACTTAATCTGGGGTGCATGATGGAGCAGGGTGAACTAATTTCGTAGTTCCTGGTTCTGCTGCTTCTTAGCTGTGTGACTGTTGGCATGTTCCTTAACCTCTCTGGGTCTGAGTTTGTTATCAAAAAGAAGTTTCAGTAAAAGAACATAAAAGAGCATGGCATGGAGTAGACGATCTGCAAATGTTAGTTACTTTCCTTTGGAAAAATTACTATCTGGGCTTATCAGGCAGACCTCTAGATCTGGGTTGGTGCTTGGGACATGGTTTATGAGATACTCTCTGTGAAAATAAAGTGTGACTTAAAATTTTCAAAGCACATACCAGGTACTTACTGATAAATAATAACGCTTTTTAAAACCTAGTTGATAGTAGGCTTTTTGAATTTGAACTTGGTAAGTCTTCCACAGTTAAGCAGTTTGCTTTTCAACCAAGGAGCAGTCCAACATTTTAAATCATGAAGGAAATCCGTGCATGTAATAATCTCTTTACTATTTTAGACAAGATGACCGCATAAATGATTTAAAAATAGCCTTAGGAAGTAGTTTGGAAAAATCAAATAAAGAGAAATCCCAAAGGACCATAACCAATAGCCTGGGGATAAAAGCGAAGAGTGCTCTGAAGCGGGGTCTCCGGGTATCTTCTGGGAATCGTCGTGGACTATGGGTGGGTCACCTGGAGCCTAATGTTTCAGGTAACATCTCACCTCCTAAACCCTGAAAAAGCTTGCTCTGGGAGGCATTTTCAAATGCCATTAACACTCCTAGAAAAACTGCTACTTGCCTTATCCCCTTGGGTACCTACATTGTATCTCAGATCTAACAGGCTCAAAATCAAACTCTTGATCTCCCCTACTCCACCTCAGGTCCCCCCAGTCTTCCTGGCCATAGTGAAGGGTACTTCCACCCTTCCTGTTGCTCAGGGCAAAAACCTTTGAGTCAACTTTGAGTCCTCTGTCTCATCCATGAAGGAGCCCTCGTGGCACAGTGGTTAAGTGCTCAGCTGCTAACCAAAAGATTGGTGATTCAAACCTGCCAGCCACTCCACAGGAGAAGGATGTGGCAGTCTGCTTCCTTAAAGATTTGCAGCCTTAGAACCCTATGGAGCAGTTCTACTCTGTCCTATAGGGTCACTATGAGTCAGAATCGACTTGATGTCACTGGACTTATGGACTCACTCCCTACTTCCAACCATCAGCAAATCTCATTGGCTCTACTTTCAAACCTTGTCCAAATCTGACCACATCTCACCACTTCCACTGCTACCACTGGATCCAAACCATCACCATCTCTTACCTGGATTTTTGTATACAATCTCTTACTTGGTCTCCCACTTGTGTCCTTGGTGCCTTACTGAAGCCAGAGCATGTCACTTATCTGTTCAGAGCTCTCCAGCAGCTTTCCATCTTGCCCAGAGAGAAAAAAACAAAGCCAGTGCATTGATCTAAAAGGCCCTAATCAATCTGACCCCTGTTCCGCTCCCTATCTGACCCCCTCTCCTAATCTCTCTCCCTTTTGCACTCTACACCAGCTCCACTGGATTCCTTGCTATCCCTCAAACACAATGCTTATTCCCAGAGTTCTAGCTCTTTCTGTCTTCAGACACTACTCAGCCATGTTAACTTTTCTGGACACACTAGGCCCTAAAACTTGGAGAGCAAGTTTTTAATAATCCCCCAAAGGACAGAGCCCAAACTTCACTCCTCCAGCCCCTGTGCACTATTACTTTCTCTGAGTTCCTAGAACACTTTTATTCTAGGAATCCCACCATCTGATAATGGATCTATACTCTGCTGGACTGATCCTTATTCATTTCATGGGTGATGACCTGTCACTACAAAACGGCAAGGTCCTCCTTGACAGCTGGAGCCAGGTTTTTTGCTTGATTTACATTCCTCCCCAACTCCATGTACAGCGCCAAGTTCTGACATGTGAACTTGAGTAGTACAAATGCAGGACCCAACTGTGTATATATATATGAATTAATTACTTCATTCACTACACCTTGGCAGAGCACTCATCAAGTGCCAAGCCCTGATGTGGGTACAGAAGTTGATACATGGTCCCTGCTCTCCAGAAACTTCCTTCTAGAAGGTGTTTTCAGGCTTATGCATTAGAATCACCTGAAGAGCTCAAAAAATTTAGATCCAGACATATATATACACATATACATACATATACATGTACTTATATACCTACAGATAGCTATCTAGAGCCCCATCCATTGCTTATTGCACTGTGTTGCCTCCTATTTTTTTCTATTTATCTTCTATAAAAAAAAAAAAAACACACACACACACACAACTGGGTATTGCCAGCTTGCTCACAGATATTGAAACAAAACAAAACAAAACAAAAAAACCCCATTGCCATGGAGTCAATTCTGACTCATAGTGACCCTATAGGACAGAGCAAAACTACCCCATAGAGTTTCCAAGGTGTGCCTGGTGGGTTCAAACTGCCAACTTTTTGGTTAGCGGCAGTAGCACTTAACCACTGCGCAACCAGGGTTTCCCACAGATATTGAACAGTGTGGTTTATATTTTGGCCTATATTTGTATAACTATAAATTTTGGAAATAGGGATACATGACTTAGAAATCCCTTGAAGCTGTGATTGTGTTTATGTGTAAGTGTACTTTATGCCTTAACTCTCTCTCCTTCTCTTCCTGCAGTGACTTAAGTTCTTGCCAGATTTAGAAACCCTCCCTCCATGGTGGCCATTCAGAAACTTTCTCAATCAAAAGAATGACTCATGGATTGCTGCCCACATACCAGACTTTATGTATTCAGTCTCAAGTGTATCAGGAGTAGTTCCGAATCGCTTTTGAAGTAGGGCATCTGGGAGCAGAAGTCCAGCTCTGGGGTGGGAAAAGTAAATACCAAGAAAGTTGTTTTACTTGAAAAAGGAACAGTGAGTTCTCCCAGGCATTGCAAGTCAGCAAAAGAGCTCCCAACATCAAGCAGGAGCTCTGTGCCCTGAGAGGACTAGGGTTTGCTCTGTGTTCAGCTGATCTGAGGCACAGGCTTCCTCCTCGGTGGCCTTTGTAACCTGAATAAGGAAGAGGGAGGGATTCGCTTCAAGTCCAGCCTTTTAATCTACCGCCTGAATGGAGGACCAGGACACACCTAATCTATTTAGTTTCTAGCACTTTCTTTCAAATAACAAACAAGCTCAGCATTTTCACTGTGTTCCCATCCCTCTGTGTAAATTTCCATCACAATCGCTGCCCTGCTTTTATAAAATGAGGGACAATTTGATAGTCCAGATAAAGGGGGAACCCTTTGAAAGAGGACACCCAATGAAATAACATCTCTGTCAAAGGGGTACGTTTTCTTGGCACAGGATCCCTTCAGATGAGTGTCACATCGCTGGGAAATATGATAGCGACTCCAAATAGTCATTGCTGCACATTTGCATAATGAATTTTAAAAAGATGGCTCATGAATTGTTGGAAAGCCAGAATTGCCCATCAGCTGGGCAATGAGCCATATGCTTAGCTGTGAACGGGGAAGGGGAGAGGGCGCGTGTGTGCCAAGGAACTGGGGGAGAAACACTGAGGCCCAAGAGTCAGCCTCTTGGGAGGGAAAACACAGGATTTTCCAGAGTCTGAGAGTATTGGACAACATGTTATAAGTTTTAGGAAACCTAGATAATTTTTAAAAATTGGAAAGAAAAGCAATTCTAATATACAGTCTCTGGAACAGTGAGTCTCAAATTTAGCTCTACATCAGAATCACGAGGAGTACTTGTGAAAATGTAAATTCCCTCGTCCCAGCTTCATTCCTCCATCCTATCCTAAGGGGGAGGATAGAGAACGGATTCCAATAGTTAATACCCATGTAATTCTTATATATATAAATGGAGAAACTCATTCAAACTGATTCACTTTGAGAATCATTAATTCACAGGGCTACCTTGAACGGAGCTGTTGCCACAGTCAGAACAGGGAGAGTAATTAGCAGTCCTTGCTTTGCTCCATGATTTATTATACTTTCTGCCACTGGACTTTCACAACCAGACCAATAAGCAACATCATGATAAATGGAGAAAATATTAAAATTGTCAAGGATTTTCTTTTACTTGGATCCACAATCAATGCCCAGGGAAGCAGCAGTCAAGAAATCAAACGATGTATTGCACTTGGCAAGTTTGCTACAACAGATCTCTTTAAAGCAATAAAAAGCAAGATGTCATTTTGAGGACTAAGGTGCACCTGACCCAAGCTATGGTATTTTCAATCACCTTGTATGCATACGAAAGCTGGGCAATGAATAAGTGAGACTGAAGAAGAATTGATGCCTTTGAATTATGGTGTTGGTGAGGAATATTGACTATACCATGGACTGCCAGAAGAACAAACAAATCTGTCTTGGAAGAAGTAAGCCAGAATGCTCCTTGGGATTTTCACTTACTTTGGGCACGTTATCAGGAGGGACCAATCCCTGAAGAAAAACGTCATGCTTGGTAAAGTAGAGGACAAGTGAAAAAGAGGAAGATCCTCAATGAGATGGATTGTCACAGTGGCTGCAACAAGGGGCTCAAGCATGGCAATGATTGTGGGGATGGTGCAGGACCAGGCAGTGTTCTGTTCTGTTGTACGTAGGATTGCTATGAGTCAGAACCAACTTGAGGGCACCTAACAACAACATGGAGCAATTAAGTAACAATACAATAAATTAAAAAAAAAAAGGTCACTCTTTCAGATTGGGAGTCTCTGAGTTGTGCAAATGGTTAAATTCTGGGCTGCTAACCAAAAGGTTGAGTCCACCCAGAGGCTTCTTAGAAGAAAGTCCTGGCAAGCTACTTCCAAAAAATCAGTCCTTGAAAATTCTGTGGAGCACAGTTCTACTGTGACCCACGTGGGATCAATGTGAGTCAGAATCTACTTGATGACAACTGCTTTTTTTTGTTGTTGTTGTTAATTTCAAGTTGAGAGGACAGCCTGAGAAAGGATTTTGAAAAATAGAATGCTTAAAGCAACAGTATAATTTTTTGGCCATTGTAACCTGAAACTGCTTAGCAGATCATCAAAGCTGAGCACTTCTAAGCCTGCCTGGTTGAAGTCACCAACATTCATGGGCTTGAGTCTCCATGAGGGAAGCTATGAGATAGAAAAGTGGATCACCAGAATAAACAGGAAGAGTTCTCCCAGCTTGCTTTGAGGATTCTACTGTCTTTGCATCTTCTGCTTCTGCTGCTTTTGTGTGATGTTTCTTCTTAGGGCAGGGGCATGGAGAGGAGGCTAAGACTGAGCAGGCACAGGGTGTACAGGGGTGGAAGGGATAGCAGCAGACTCCTGAAGCTACAGTACAGGTTTTGGGTAAGAGGAAGGAACACAGAAAGTAGGGAGTGAGGGGTGGGGGAGAAAGCTTTATAGAAGATCAATTCACCAAGAAGGAAAAAATACTTGAAGACTTAGCTCCTTTTGAAGGCTCTCTTTGGAGGGCTGAAGGCAAAGCATGTACCAAAAGGACAAGGATGCACATGGCCTTCCTGTTTTTGCTTCCCAGCTTCTTGTGCTTTACACCGGGTTTCAGAAATCAGGAACTTTGTTGCCAGAGATTAGGGCTCAGGAATTGGTTCCACAAGGTATATGTGGAGACTAATAGAAATCCCTGCTTCCGTCTAACGAGGTCTCTCACCCCAGCCAGAGTTCCTCGCCTCATACCTAAAAATTCATTCCTATCGAAGCCCTGGTGGCATGATGGTTAAGCATGTGTCAGCTAACCCAAAGGTTGGCAGTTCAAACCCGCCCAGCTGGTCTTCAGGAGAAACATCTGGTGATCTGCTCCCATGAAGGTTATAACTAAAAAATACTCTCTGGGGCAATTCTACTCTGTCACATGAGGTTGCTATGAGTCGGAATAGACTCAGCGATGCCCAACAACACTGCACCTTAGAAGAAGGTATACCTTTAGACCAAGAATGTTCCATTTCCCTTACTACGTTTGTTGGCATCATCATTATATTTAGACTCTTTAAATTTGGCAAGACTGAGGGTTCTGTGATTAGTTAACCTTTCTGTTTGCTTGCTTTCCACCCACTTGGGCTAGTTCCTCCAGTGGCCCATACATTTCTCGAAGGCAGAAACTATGTCTAACTCATCTTTGGATCCCCAGCACCCAGCACAGGGCACGGCGCTTAGAAGAAGTCAGTGAATCGTGCTGAATGGAACTGCAATTAAGTTTATCTGTTACAACCCCTTTGGATACCATAGCACATTGGTCACTTCATTAGCAAAGAACTGAAAGATCTAGGTCACAATTTTGTTCAGCATATATTAGGAATTTTTTTTTTTTTTAACAATACAGCTATTGAGCAAAAGTTTGGAGACCACTGCCATAAATAATGTCAAATACACCCTTAGACTGCCCAGCCCCTCCAGCCTTTGGGGGTCTGAGGAAGAGCCCTGGGTTCGAAGAGTGAGGTGTAAAACTCTCTGGAGCCTGGCTGTGCAGCCAGGAAAGGGCCTGGGCTGGCGGCGCCTCAGGCTGCAGGATGGCCTTTCTCTGATTTTTAACCTGGAGTTGCTCAGGCTACCAACTCAGCCACTCCAGATTCAAAGGCCCTGGAACTGGTCTACCCACAATCTGTGGGTTCTTGGGATGCTTTATCCTTTCATTGGTCAACCTTTACTGAGCACGCATTACCTTCCTTCACTTCCGAGCACAGCTTCTGAAGAGATTATGGCTAGTGGTCATTTGCATGAATGTGGGTCTGCTTGTCTTTCCTTACCTCTGAGACCATATCTTAGTGGTTTCTCTTCTCTGTCCAGGAAGGTGGCCCCACTGCTGTGCATCACTTCTGCTTCCTCTGCAGGCCTCTCAGGCTTTGAATGAGGCTCAGCCTCCCTGCCCCCTTCTTATATCAAGGTCTTCAGTATGTTAACAGATGAAGATGCCAAAACAGACTGACATAAATCGTGACATGTTTTTTATATTGATATTGAAGAAATTGGTGCTTTGAAAATTGCCATATTTTGTTGATTTATATATGCAACAAAAACATGATTGAGACATATTTGGCTGATGTGAAATATCCTAAATTTTGTATATTTCACGTCAAAGTAATATAACTCTAGTAAAGCAATGTAATTTTAAACATTGATAAAACAGTATCATGACAATTATGATTTAAGCAATTGCTATTTTCTATTCATACTCTATCGATTTAATTCTAAAAGTAAACTAAAAATGCCCCATCACAGAAGGAAGTATCACACAATATAGACGTGATAAACGTAAGATAATTATACGAACTATAATATTGCTCTTAAGTGCTCTCGAATTGGTTCCTACTCATAGCAACCCTGCGTACGACAGAAAAAAACGCAACCCAGTCCTGTGCCATCCCACAATCGTTGCTATGCTTGAGCCCTTTGTTGTAGCCACTGTGTCAGTCCATATCACTGAGGGTTTTCCCCTTTTTCGCTGATCCTCTATTTTACCAAGCATGATGTCCTTCTCCAGGACCTGATCTCTCCTGACAACATGTCCAACGTATGTGGACTTAATCCATGATTCAAAGGTGTCAATTCTTCTTCAGTCTTCCTTATTCATTGATATGAATTATAGAAAATATTAATTTATACTGCATTAGAAGCAGCCTGGTCTGATAATTTAAAATTGAATGATGGCATATTTACATTCTTTCACCATATCTCTGATACCACCAAAAGGCTAAAATTAATGCCCTTAATTTTTTTTTTTTTTTTTTTTTAGTGACTGTGTGGCATGGGATAAATGGGGCGTTGTTCTCCTCTCCTTCCCTGCAATAGCATGTTAACAGGCTCTGCCAGCACCAGGCCCAGCCCTCTAGAATGCTGCAGCCAAGCCTGACATGGCAGTAACTGGATGCAGGTCTACAGTCAGGGACAGATTACCCAATGAGCAAGGTAAACATGTGCTTAAGGCATCAACAAATCAGAGGCACCAGTTGTCCAGAACAAAGACTCATAGATGCCAATGACACAGGACACAAGGAAAAATGAGCACACAACAATGATTCAAGAAAGCCTCTATTAATTATCCTTATTATATATGAAAGTAGATATTGTTCAGCAGCTTAATTGTGATGAAATCACTGAAGAATTTATAGGAGCAAAGAATAGAAAGAAATGTTTTTAATTATAACACGTTAGAGATGAAAGATCTATCTAAAAATAAAATATAGTGCTTTGTTGTAATATTTGTTTTCTGATCATTAACTTTTCTTTATGACATCTTTACATTTGTTCATTGAAAATTATAGCATTTATTATGAAATAAGCATCAGAATTGAAGTATGAGCCATTTAAAGCAAATTGGTGAAAGTCAGTTTTTCATTGTGGGAGATAACAGAATTTTGCAATGATTATTGAAACAACTAAGTTCACTGATTCGTTTTCTTTGTTGTAGAATATGTGGAATTTTTTTTTTTTGTAGAAAAATGTGATATATAGTAAAAATTTTAGTACATGAATCCACTGAAAATTTGATAATACTATTCATCTCATTCCGCTAAAATGGCATACTCCACTTTTGCATTCAGTCATTAATATTATTGCCACATTTAAAAAGAAGTTACTCCATGGGTACCTAAGACACACACACTTGTATATGTCTAACTCACATATCCCATTCAAATGCATGAGTAAGGAAGCAGAGGAGGGGGCACCACAGATTATCAATGCTTAGGGCCCTCACATGTCTGAATCCAGCCCTGTCTACAGAGTTATGACTGTGTCCGTGGCAAAGCTATGTCCCAGTAGAGAAGCATGGGCTTTAGATCAGAAGATACCTTGGATAGCTCTTGGTTTTCAGTGCTCCAACCATCTCCCTCGGTCCCTCTAGATTTGCAAGCACCCCTGCTCTCAGTACGATCTCACCTCAACAGCCAGACCTTGTTTTCCCTCAGATCGCTAGAACCAATTTGCCAGCAGAGTGAGAAGGTCCCCTAGGGGTGGTCCTTAATCAAAGACTGACTGTTGCATGAGTATAAATACCCCAGCTCTCTTGCCCCCTGATTAGATCAATTCTGAGACAAACATTGTCTCCAGAGCTCCTCATGGGACTTTCCTTGACATTGCACTTTTACTTGGTGTGATGGTTAAGACTGTGTGTCAACTTGGCTAGGCCAGGATTCTCAGTGTTTTGGCAGTGGTATAATGTTGCGATCACCTCCCAGTTGAGATGTGATATGTGATCACCCCCGTGATGGGAACTGTATGAATAACCAATCAGTTGAAAGGGAGTTTTCTTGGACACGTGGCCTGCATCCGAGTATAAGCAGATGTTCTGGCAAGGCTTGGGGGCTTTTGCTCATTCTGGATCCTGCAGCTGGCTCCTATACATCTGACCTCCAGTTCTTGGGACTTGAGCTAGCAGCTCACCTGCCGTCTTGCCTGCAGATCTTGGGATTCGTCAAGCTTCACAGCCTGTGAACGAGAGCCCTACTCTCTGACTTGCTGACCTTGGGTTCACCAGCCCCTGTGGCTATGTGAATCACGAGAAGCCTCTATCTTGATCCATGACTTGGGACATTCCAGCCTCTACAACTGCGTGACTTATTTCTTTGATATAAATCTCTTTCTCTGTATATATTTATATGCTTTACTGGTTTTGCTTCTGTAGAGAACCCAGCCTAAGACACTTGGCCTACTTCCCTTCATGTTCCCACTTCCCTATTCCTTTATCAGTTTCCCTAGGAACCCTTCCTGATAAATCACTTTCAAGTAAATCCTTGTCTCAAAGTCAGCTTCTGTGGGTTCCAACCTATGACAGGAACTTACCTTTGTCACTGTGTGACCTTGGGCAATTTAATGACCCTCTTTGAACCTATTTCTTTATCTGTAAAATTGAGATGGAAATACCTATCTTATTAGGCTATTGTAAGAATTAAAGACATATTCATTTGCAGTAGATGTTAGTTTATATTAGATTTTCCCCCACGGCCATAGGCTCACTCACCCTTGCTAGTGGCAATATTCTCCATGGCTGGAGCACAGTGAGTAAAAAAAAAAAAAAATAGGGAAGAGGAAACTATAAGAGCAAGACTGGTTCTCTGTCAACCTAGGCCTGAGCCCATGACACTTTAAAATTAAATGGACCTGGGTGATTCAGCTGCGAGTTTTTTTCAAAACTGTAATACAAAATGGGGATTAGGAACTTGATTTGGGTGCAGGTATCAGGACGTTTTCTATTTGGTTTTTTACCACAGTATCCTGATTATCTAGGAGTTTAGGCAGCACAGTGGTAAAGCACCCAGCTACTTGGTTTGCAGTTTGAACCCATCAACCAGTCTGCAGGAGAAAAATGTGGTAGTCTGCTGCTGTAAAGATTATAGCCTAGGAAACTCTATGCGAAAGTTCCACCCTGTCCTTTAAGGTTGCTACGAGTTGGAATCAACTCAGTGGAAAGGGGTTTGTTTTATTGGGTTTATCCTAATTGTGGAAATCTTGGGTGTTTTTTTTTTTACAGGGTTTATTCTGACAGGAGAAGTCCTGGCTCATTCAGGCCTATTGCTATGCTTTGGAGCCTGTTTGGGGCTGAAGAGTTGGTGACAGGCTGTCAGGGCCACAGTTCCCATGGGGGAGGCTTGGCCAGAACGAGAATCAAATGGCAGTGTATTCAGGAAACTAACAGAATGTCTCATCTTTTGTACAATGTCTGGTAGGCAAATCCAAGTGATTCATTTCCTCCTTCTCAAGTGAAAGAGCTGTGGGGATCTAATAATACAGGACCCACTCATGCTTCTGTCCCTAGCTGTTTTCATTTTCTCTGACTCCTTCATTTCACTCACTTCATTCTTCCTAGACAGAAAATATAATCCTCTTGAGTCAATTGCCTTAAGTATATATTCTCTGGGGTCTTAAACATCTGCTTTGGGTTACTACCCAACTCCTGTAGAATATCCCTCCACTGTTAATTGTAAATGCAGATGGTGTAAATAATAATTTTAAATGAGTCAGAGATTACCTATGTTGTGGATTGAATTGTATCCCCCCAAAAAGATAGGCGGAAGCCCTAACCCCTGTGCCTGTGAATGTGACCTTGTTTGGAGTTAGGATTTTTCTTTTTTTAATGAGATCATAGAGGAATAGGGTGGGTCCTAGCCCTAATCCCTTCTGAATGGTGTCTTATAGAACAGACATGGAGACAGAAACACACATGGGCAGATACATACCATGTGACGACAGAGGCAGATACATCTGTAAGTAGCAAGGAATCCAAGGGTTGCCAGCAGCCACCAGAAGGTAGGAGAGAGGCATGGAACAGTTCCTTTCTCAAAGACCTCAGAAGAAACTGTCATGGCCAATATTGTGATTTGGACTTCTAGCCTCTAGAACCATAAAACACTAAAATTATGTTCTTTAAAGCCATAAACCTTATGGTATTTTGTTATGGCAGTCCTAGAAGACTAAAATAACCTGCTAAAATTACATACATCAGGCAGACAAGACAGTACTCAGAGGTCAAAGATAACAGGTGGGGCTTACAGTGGTGGGAGAGGGTTATCTGGTTATAAGAAGTGAGGATGGCAGAGCAACATGCCTCATCTTAAGAAGAGTTTTGTCTTGATTCTGGCAGCAGAGCCCAAAGAGCACACTACAGGCTTTGTTGCCTTAAGCACCAACGGATAAGAAAACCACCCTTTGCTGGCCTTGGACTGAGTAGTGAGGAAAAAAAGCAGAGGAACAAGTTGTCTGACTCTACTAAGATTGTGACCATTCAAAAGGGTTTATATGTCGGCAAAAAACCTCCTTCCCTGAACAAAGCTCCAGGCTTTTACAGCAGAAATCTCCTGGAAGAAAATGCCCAATTAAACAAGAGTTGGGGCATCTTGATATAAACAGACTCCTTCCACCTAGAATTCTCCTCTTAAAAAACGCTCTCTGAGGGGTTGTAACCTCTATAGTGTATGTTGTTGTTGTTGTTAGGTGCTGTCGAGTTGGTTTAGACTCATAGCGATCCGAGGAACAATAGAACAAAACACTGCCAGGGCCTGTACCATTCTCACAACCATTGCTATGTTTGCGGCCACTGTTGCAGCCACCAATCTATCTCATTGAGGGTCTTTCTCTTTTTCCAAAACCCTCTACCTTACCAAGCACGATGTTCTTCTCCAGGGACTGATCCCTCTTGATATCATGGAATGAAGTCTCACCATCCTTGCTTCCAGCGCTTTGGGTGTACTTCTTCCAAGACAGACTTGTTTGTTCTTCTGGCAGTGCATGGTGTATTCGATATTCTTTGCCAACGCTATAAATTCAAAGGCTTCAATTTTTCTTCCATCTTCCTTATTCATTGTCTAGCTTTTACACTCATATGAAGTGACTGAAAATATCATGGCTTGAGTCAGGCATATGTTAGTCCTCAAAGTGACATTTTTGCTTTTCAATACTTTAAAGAGGTCTTTTACAGAAGAATTGCCCAATGCAATACGTCATTTGATTTCTTGACTGCTGCTTCCATATGCGTTGATGTATAGTCCCCAAAATATCTCTCACCTGAACCCACTAGGTAAGAAGGCACTCAAAATACACAATGGATGCAACAATGGACTTGAGCATACCAAGAATTTGAGTTTTGCACATAAGGTTGTCATGAGTCAAAGGCAACTGGTAACAACAACAAGTAAGGTAGATTTCTGCCCTCTAAGGAAGAGTATGCCAGACAATCCCTTCTGGAGAGGTGAAACTGAAGAGGAGCATGGGGATAGGGCTTCATGCCCAAGGGCAGCCAGGTGGTGGAAGAGAACAAACTTCAGGGAGCCCTTTGTTTAGAGCAGAGCTGGTGTGCCTCCTTTCCCCCCACCTTGACTCCAGGGCTTGTGCTTCAGGAAAAGATTACCAACCATCAGCATGACTCACCTTCCCCCCTCTCCATGAGGATTAAGTATTTAGTTTCAGGTCACAACTCCTAAAGTGTATCCGAGATACACATCACCCTCCAGGACCAGACTCAGGGCAAAGAAGGGTCAATATGAGAAAGGAAAAGCCAGGAGAGGTTTTCTATTTCCTCCGAGGACATTAATAAAGGGAACACTGTTGCCAAAGGATATAATAACGAATGTCAATTAGCCCTGGAAGCAAATCTCATGTTACTAAACCCGATGCTGCGTGGAAGACACTCATAACCTCCACCACTGTATACACACAGCACACACAGCACCTGTCAAATCACCCTGTTTGCTCAAAACATTAACTGGCCCTTCCTTTGTTCCTACTAATCACTCCTAATCCTATGTATTACACAAGCATTGTTGGGCCCCTCCCTACTTTATTTCCCAGGGCACCTATTTGTTGTTATTAAATCATGTTTTTCATGGAAACATGGCACGTGGGTAGGCAGGGATTACTTCCTTCTTCCTGGACTTTCATGTACCTACCCTGACTATGCTAGTTCTGCTGTGAACCTTCTTTTTCTTGCTTACATGAAGACTCTGGTTTGGTTAGTAGCATGTCTGAGCAAATAATTCTTATCTATTAACTGAGCATAAATAGAACTGTCCCATGTTGTCCTCAGGCTGAGGAGCTGATTACTTTCATAAAGGGCATATGGCTGCCAAGCAAGAAACAAAACACTGCAGTTGAGTCGATTCCAACTCAGGGCGACCCCATGTGTCAGACTGGAACTGTGGTTCATAGGCTTTTCAGTGGCCGATTTCAGAAGTAGGTCACCAGGCCCTTCTTCTGAGGTGTTTCTGGGTGAACTCAAACCTCCAACCTTTCGGTTAGCAGCAGAGCATGTTAACCGTTTGCACCACTCAGGGCCTTCTCTAAAATAGGCAACATTATTTTATGTCCTAATCCAGAGCGAGTAGGAAGTTGGCATAGTAGAGTTCAGCATAACTGGTGTCCCCATTAGCTACTATGGAAGTAAGCCCATAGAAGGGTGCTATGGACACATCAGAATTTCTGAGGTTTGGTCTGACCAATGCACTAAATTTCTCCCTTTCAACATACTGACTTAAAACTTTGTTCACATATGCTTAGCACAGTACATATTTTATTGGAAATGATGAAATTAAATGTCTGCCCTTAGCACAGATTTTTACATGAGAGGTTCAGAATATTTCTGACAATGGACAAGACGGGCATAATTTACTGGGGCTTGAATAAATCAATAAAGCAGAAAATGTGAACCATGGAAAGCTAGAGGACCGAAGGTAGTTAAATAATACTTGCAACCTAAGTGTTCCAGTAATCCATTGCTGCATAACAAATCATCTCAAAAGTAAGGGTCATAAAGCAACAGCCATTTTATGATACTCACAGATTCTGCAGGGCAGGAATTTGAATAGGACACGGTGGGAGGACTCAAATAGCTGGGAGTAACAAGAACAGATGGGAATAGGAATCATTTGGAGAATTTGCTCAAATCACTGGTGCGTGGGCTGGGATGACAGGAAGGGTGAGCCTAGCTAGGACTTTCCACCAGATCACCTACACAGTCTTCTTCAAGTGGCTCAGAAGTCTAAGAGTAAGTATTTCAGAGAGCAAGGTGGAAGTCATATGGCCTTTTATGACCTAACCTAACATTGGAAGTCACGTAACATCAGTTCTGCCACACACTATTGGTCAAAGCAGGCACAAGCCCAACCATATTCGTGAGAGAAATGTCAAAGAATTTGCAGACTTTGAAGGGAAGGACCGCCTCCCTTTGGCATGTTTGGGAAGGAGAAGTTACCTCACTTCAGGTCCCATGTTGTCCATTAGCAGTCAACTTCTCCTCCATAAAGCATGCTCTTCCCAGCTCCACTGTAGGACATCATTCCTCTTGCTGATGGTCTTGGCCTCCAATAATGGACTATAGTTCTGATGTTGAAATTCTGCTGCCTTGGAAAGAGTCTCCATGGAAAGGGCTGGTAACATAGGGTAGTCCTCATTTCTCACTTTCTTTGGCAACAGTATGACCCATTGTGTTAGCTTCCTAGGGCTGTTGTAGAAAATTTTCACAAACCGGGGGTCTTTGAACAACATAGATTTGTTCTTTCACAGTTCTAGGGGCCAGAGCATGAAATCAAGGAGTTGTCAGGGCCACACCCCATACTAAGGCTCTAGGAGAGAATTCTTTCTGGCCTCTTCCAGCTTCTGGTGTCTTCCTTGGCTTGTGGTTACATTGCTCCAACCTCTGCCTCCATCTTCACATGGCCTTCTCCTTCGTGTGTTCTCCTGTTCTGTTTCTTATAAGGATGCTTGTCATTGGATTTAGGGTCCACCTGGGCAATCCAAGACACTCTCATTTCAAGATCCTTAACTTAATTACATCTGCAAAGACCCTTTTTCAAATAAGGTCACATTCACAGTTCCAGGGTTTTGGGTGTGGACTTATCTTTGGGGGGCCACCATTCAACCTACTACACTCCACATTTGTGTGGATTCATCAGATTGTGTGAAGGGCCGAGGGAACCAAAGGGAATACTAATACGTAAAGAAAGGAATTTAAAACAGTATTCTGAGCCTGACTTTACCCAGTTTACACAGGAAAAGTCTTCAAGGAATTAAGAGGGAGTTAATCTCTTATGTCTGCCCTCATGTCTGCCCTTATCTCTTAGATAACCTCCTTTTATTTTAATCTGCATGCTATCCTCGCTCGCTTTTTGGGAAATCCCAACTGTAGCTATGAAGTAGTTTTTGGCCCCAAGATTAATCTCTCTAATAATATATTTCCTTGACTTTGAGTTATTCATTCTATATTGGTACTCAGGGAGATTCCAGCAAGAAAGTCTATGGTGGACTTGGGAATTCCAAATGTCTTAGATCTGTTCAGAGGGAAGCTTTGGTGTTTCAAGTCTCATGGAACTATTCAGAAAACATTCATGTAGTCCACAAGGATGTTTCCTCATCAATGTGAGGTAGAGATATAGCTTCTTATTTTTAATATTGTCCAGCTGGTAATGGTTCAAAGACACACACACATACACACACAGCTTTCAAGAACACATATTAATTGGTAAGGATGGTACAGCCTAAAAGCTAAGAAGGAACAGGAAATGTTTCCTTAACTGCTCCAGAATTTGCAAGAACTTCTCTGAGAATGGGAATTAGGTTTCATTTCATATCTCTTCCCCACTCTCTCCTTCAAATTGTGTACTTCAGACTTACGGGGAATAAGAAATTGAGCTGTCCTGAGCCATGTACTGTTTTATACACAAGGCCTGGCTGAAACTTAGAAATAGCGTTTTTAAAAACCCAAATTCTTACAAAAGGGCAATCATATCAGTCTGTCAAGAAGTGGGGACTGAAGTAGGTTAAAGGTGTGAGTGGCCTCATTCTTTAAGAGCGAGGGGTTACTTATCAGCAAAGCCAAGGAACTGGTGTTTCAGTTCTGTAGCATAAATCCATCTGACGACAACATTTTTCTGCCCAGACTTATAGCCTTGTCTACTGAAAACCCACTTTCTGCTTTAGACAGGAAGGTCATTCATGAGCAGATCCCACAGCCATGATCTTACAAAAATATTTACATTACCATATTTTAAGCAAATTACATGTGTCTTCTACATTTGTTTGCCAACCGTGCCCTCCCCCGTGAGGTATTTTCATAAGTGCTGCCATGATAATTTTTTGTTTTTACAGGGTGCTGTAAAAAATTAGCATAGTGTGTTTACAAAAATACCTCGAGGGGGGAGGGTGCTGTTGGCAAACAAAAGTAGAAGGTGTGCGTTATTTGCATAAAGTACAGAATATACTACTAAAATATGAACCCAGCCCTATAAAGGACTGCTTTTTGTTCCTAACATGAATTTTGGTTCCCTCAGGCATATTGGAGCCCAGTCTCCTAAATGAGAACTCCCTTTTCATTGGTTTTATTTTTCTCTCTACCTTTGCTCACTCCCAACTTCTGAAACTGGTGACAGGCACTTGCCAAAAGAGCTTGGTGGTCAGCCTTCCTCAGCAACACAACTTTCCACTTCATCTCTCTTCAAACCATTGTGATCTCTATCTCATTCTGATTTCCCACTGGTTTTTAAGAATTTTGGACTTCCTCTTGATATTTTTCTCTCTTCATTTCATTCCCCTCTCCCTCCTCTGCTCCAATTTCCTGAAAACAATTTCTGTATTTTCAGATTGCTTTAATATCATTATTCCCATAATTAACACAATATTTTCTTTCCAAGCTTCCACACATTTCTCCTCCCACCGAAAAAATCAGGACCACTTGTTCTTCTTCCCCTTTTGGTTTCTTCCTGTAACATAGATGATCAGTAACTTGACATTTATTTATTAGATTTTGAAGTTTCTATTTTGCTATTAAACCATTATGACCATAAATCATCAATATATAAATGTATAATTATTGAGATACCCATAATAGCCCTAGTGTGAAGTCCCATTGTTAGGTTGCAAGACAAGACCTATATTGACTTTGTAAAGAATACTTCCCTTTCGAAGGTCTTATATGATCAAGGTAACCCCCTGAGATTAATTAACTCCTTAACTGATTTTCACTTTGTGCTTCAAATATAAATAATGTCAAGCTTAGAGAACTACATTTTTATAGTTAGAGCTTTTGTCTGAAACAAAACAGCTCTCATCTTCAGTAAGTGGGTTAAACTTCTGTGAGAATTAGAAATGGGAAAATTATTATATTTATAAAATTGTTTTAACATGATTAATCATTTTTGTCATAGTTTAGGTATAGTAAAAACAAACATCCCCAAGTAAGCTTGAAACAAATATTCTTCCATAAATCTCTTTTGAAGCCTGATTCCTGCTATACTTGTGCTTGGTTTCTAGGCTCTAGAAGAGGCTTATCCCCTCTGGAGCCTGCCCTTCCCTGCCCTCTTGACCTGGCCAGCTCCAAGTTAGGCCCCAGACTTAAAGTATATCTTATATTCTCTGAGTAGACTTCTCTCCTATACCTCTCCCCCTAGGCTTGATCTCCTTCTTAGAAGTTCTCACTTTGTAACACTGATTGTGGTTATCATTTAACCTGAAGGCAGGGACCATGCCTGCTGTTGCTGCTCACCTCTCTATACCCAGTGCCTGGCACAAGGCACAAATAAATATTTGTTGAATGATAGAATTGGTATTTGAATGCATGAATGCATAGACGGAACTGTGTTGGAGATGATTGATTATAAGAAATGTTAGGGTTTAAACCAGGTCTCATTGAAAACAGGTCTACTTATTTGCTGCATGCAATCATGATGACAAATGCCATTTTGTTTCTTTTTTAACATATTTTGTTTTAACTTATTTAACTTTTGATTTGGAAATATGACATTGAGTCTTCATCTTTGAAGTGGATAGCCTTGAGTACCCTAAACAATAAGACAACATAGTACGGAACTTCCTCATTCATCTTTGGAAGCCCAGCTTTCTACTTACATTTCTACCTGTGTGGGTGAAAGTTTCTATCCACCCATACAGGAGTTAGCAGTGGTCCTGGGTGATGCTCTCATCGCTCAATGCCCAGAGCTGACTTAACCATTGCTCTTCACTTTGTCACTGTTATTTCTACTAATGGGTTATTGTGGTCAACAGTTGTGTCCCTCACGTGTTCCTCTGCTGATTCAATATCCACTCCCAAGCACCTTCTCTCCTGCCTACCACCACTCTAAAGAATGGAAAAGTTAAATACTTGCTTTCTTGGCCTTTCTCAAGGCTAGACTTTGCCAGGCTCAGTTGTGGCTAATGAGATACAAGCAGAAGAACTTCTGTGAAGTTGTAAGCATTCCTAATAAAATGCGCTACTGTTGCTGATGTCATCCCATCTCTTCTTTTTCATGCCTTGAATGCGGATGTGTTGTTTGGAGATGCAGCAGTCATCTTGCAACTGTGGAGCAATAAACTGATGCTTTAAGAATGGTGGAGCCTAATGGTAAAAAGACCTTGGGTACTTGTTACCATATTGACAAGCTCTGAATTCTACCTACTTTAGGATATCTTGTTATGTGAGGAAAATAAACTCCTGCTTGGTTAAACTTGCATTAGTTGAACTTTATATTATTTGCATCCCAAACCATTCTTAACTGATAGAGCAGGTAAGTTACTTTTAGCTTGCTTCTTAATCTAAATATAAAGCTAATATTTATTTTAATCTAACCTTAATCAGAGAGCACTGGCGGGGTAGTGGTTAAGTGCTTGGCTGCTAACTAAAAGGTAGGTGGTTCAAACTCACTAGCCACTCTGTGGGAGAAAGATGTGGCAGTCTGCTTCTGTAAACATTTACAGCCTTGGAAACCCTATGGGGCAGTTCTACTCTGTTCTATAGGGTTGCTATGAGTCAGAATTTGACCTGGTGGCAATGGGTTTGGTTTTGGAACCTTAATGAAAATATGAATCCAATCTTAATCTATACTTTAAGAGGATCCCCAGACTTGAGAAGGGGTAACAGCCTTTTCTGCTTGCATATCTTGTTTTTTTCTGGTAAGATCACACATAGCAATTATGATGAAAATAAACAGGTATCTACAAATATAAGGGTGGCTTGGATCCTCCATTTTACTCCATGGAAAAAATAAACCTTACGCTATATTTCTACTTGGCTGCTAACCAAACGGTCAGCAGTTCTAATTCACCAGCTCCTCCTTGGAAACTGTATGGGGCAGTTCTACTCTGTCCTGTAGGTCACTGTGAGTCGTAATCTGCTCGATAGCAACAGGTTTAGTTTGGTTTTTATCACATAAAAAGCTTTCAAGAACGTAACTCTTTTTTTAACAAAAAGTAGAAATATTCCATCCTAGAGAAATAAGAACTGTCGCACAAACAGATATATCCACACCTATGTTCATTGCAGTTCTGTTTACAATAGCAAAAAGATGTAAAGCAACCAAGGTGCCCATCAACAGATAAATGGATAAATTATGGTATATTCATACAATGGAATACTATGCATCGATATAGAACAACGATGAATCTGTGAAATGTTTCATGACATGGGGAAAACTGGAAGGCATTATGCTGAGTGAAATTAGTCAGTTGCAAAAGGACAAATATTGTATGAGACCACTGTTGTAAGAACTCAATAAATAGATGAAAAAGAGAAGAAAATATTCTTTGATGGTTACGAGAGGGGGGAAGAAGAGAGGGAGAGAGGGATTCACTAATTAGATAATAGACAAGAACTAATTTAGGTGAAGGGAAGGACAACACACAATACAGAAGAGGTCAGCACAACTGGACTAAACCAAAAGCAAACAAGTTTCCTGAAAAAACCATACACTTTGAAGGCCAGCATAGCAGGGGGTGGGGGTTTGGGGACCATGGTTTCAGGGGACATCTAGCTCAATTGACATAATAAAAACTATCAAGAAAACACTCTGCATTGCATTTTGGAGAGTGGTGTCTAGGGCCTTAAATGCTAAAAAGCGGCCATCTAAGGTGCAACAATTGGTCTCAACCCACGTGGAGCAAAGGAGAATGAAAAACAAAAAAGACACAAGGTAAGTAAGAGCCCAAGAGTCAGAATAGGCCACGTAAAAAATCAGAGACTACATCAGCCTGAGACCAGAAGAAATAGATGGTACCCGGTTACAATCAATGACTGCCATGACAGGGAGCACAACAGAGAATCCTTGATCAAGCAGGAGACTGGTGGGTTGCAGACTCTAAATTCTCATAAAAAGACCAGACTTAATGGTCTGACTGAGACTAGAAGGACCCCAGAGGTCATGGTCCCCAGACCTTCTGCTAGCCAAGACAGGAATCATTCCCAAAGCCAACTCTTCTGACAGTGATTGGACTGGACTATAAGACAGAAAATGATACTGGTGAGGAGTGGACTTCTTGGATCAAGCAGACACATGAGTCTATGTGGGCAGCTCCTGCCTGGAGGGGAGATGTGAAGGCTGAGGGGGACAGAGCTGACTGAATGGACACAGAAACACAGGGTGGAGAGAAGGAGTGTGCTGTCTTATTAGGGGGAGAGCAACTAGGAGCATATAGCAAGGTGTATATAAGGTTTTGTATGAGATACTTAAAGCACAATAAAATATAAAAAGAAAAAAAAAGTAGAAATATTCTTTTTTCCCACCTCCAGTTGATCTAAAACCTAGACACAACCCCCAATTTAATGTCAAAGCTATTTTGGAATAACATACTATATCAGTAAACAGTGTTTAACTTTCAGGCTCCTATGCTGTGATTCTCTAGCTATAACAAATGAGATGAGTAAAACAACAAGCGTTTCAGGGCATCATCCAACTTTAAATAAAATTGTTTAGACTGTGGTCATTAAAAGTTAAATGAAAATACAGAAATACTCCCAATTTCACTTTATGCAAAGCCTCCAAAACGTTTGGCTGTTTTCATCTCTAAGAATTAGTGGAGCCTAAAGCTTTGCATTAAACCACAGAGTGAGCACATCCACCTCCGTCTCGCCTTCTTTCCCCTCGCCTTTTCCTTCAAAGCTAACGTTAATAGGTTGCACATGCTGTTAGCTGAACCTCCACTCCCCCCTCCCCAAATCCAACACTGCCAAGACTCCCTGCCTTTCAGTCTCACCAGTTCCTGGCTTTGGTTTCATGCAATCCCAAGCATTCTCACATGAAACCAGGAAGATCTGCGGTGCGGCACTGTGGAAAATGTGAAACATCGGGATACGATGCATTTTTCAAATCTGGGCTCTAATTGAAACGTGGCTGGTTTGTTGTCTGGCTGATAAGGATGGATGAGAGATGAAGACTTTGCTTGGCTTTCTCAGCAGCCGAATCTGAGCATTGATAGTAAAAGGGACATTTCAGGTGAAAGGAGTGATGAAACTGGACAGTCTTTTGGTTTCTACCTATTGGTAATCACGCTAAAGTTGGAGCTGCCCAGACATTGAGACGGCTGGGAGCTGCAGATGGGGGCGGAGAATGATTGGATCTCAGACTCAAAAAAATCAAGACCTTGGGGAATGTACTGACTTCATTCTATCTGGGGTTGAAAGACAAGTCTGTCCATGGTGGCTATCTCCCTAAAGAGGCAAGGGGGTGCTCCAGCTGAAAAATGGCCTCATCCATCTTGAGCAGGCCTACTGTTTTTAGGCACTCACAGCTGGTTTTTCATCAGAAAAATTCTTGCTTTTGACCTTTCAGCATGGGTAGGCTCGTGCAGGGTATTTTCATTAGTTTGTGGTGTGTCTGCTTTGCCTCTGCAGAGGCAAGATGTCATATCTGTCATGTCTGTTCAGGGTTTTACAATCCCTTATTGATTACTCTTTACAGACCCCATGAGGGAACTGGGTAAGAAGCATGAACTGGCAAGCTGGTGTTTATGTTAGCTCACCTGAGTGCATTGGGGTTTCTTTTCTTCTGACATTCTTTCATTTGCATGGTTTTTTTTTTGAATGGTGGCTATTTTTCCCAAGTATATTTTGGTGGCCCAGTCATACTTAACAGTGTAATGGAAAGCACTAATTTTCACAATGATCCTTGGATATAGAAATATTTTCTATCGCAGCTTTTTATATCTACCCACACTTGTGTTTGTTTATCTATCTCTATCAACCTTACCTATCTGAAAGAAAAGTTTCACAAAAACAATTCTAAGCCTTGTTACATGCAGCGATAGCTTATGCTTTATTCTAAATGCTAGTAATGACCACTAAATTTATTTCATGATTCGCTAAATTTATTTTATGATTTGCAACTTGCAATTTGAAAAACGTCAAGCTATTGTAACTAGTTTCAAAGGACAAGTGGCACTTTTGAATTAATAAATGCTTCTCCCCTCCAGGTAGTAATGGCATAAATTCATGGGTAAGAATTGATGCTTTTGAATTATGGTGTTGGAAAAGAATGTTAAATATACAAGAGACTGTCAAAAGAATGAACAAATCTGTCTTGGAAGAAGTACAACCAGAATGCTCCTTAGAATCAAGGATGGCAAGACTTCATCTCACATACTTTGGACATGTTGTCAGGAGGGATCAGTCCTGGAGAAGGGCATCATGCTTGGTAAAGTAGAGGGTCAGCAAAGAAGAAAAAGACCCTCAACGAGACGGACTGATATAGTGGCTGCAACAATGGGCTCAAGCATGACAAAAATTGTGAGGATGGTGCAGGATCGGGCAGTGTTTCACTCTGTTGTACATAGGGTGGCTATGAATTGGAACCGACTCAACGGCACCTAACAACAACAGCAACATCTGTGCTAGGCAGCCTTCTAAGATGGACACAAATAATCCCCACCTCCTGATATTCATGCCCTTTGTCTACTCTTCTCTTGAGTATAGACTGGACCTAGTAACTTGCTTTTAATTAAGGGAGTATAATAAAAGTGATGGGGTATCAATTCTGTGATTATAGGTAGTTCCCAACTTACAACATATTTGAGTTATGACAAACCACACTTACATCCTCTCCCATTTTTGGACACCTTATCTTTAGTGACATGTACTAAACGTAATAGTGCAGCACAAAATTTGCTGATGTTATCATTCTCATGCCAACCCCCAAAGACAAAGATCAGATTTATAGTTACTGATAATAAAAGGTAATAATAATGAAAACTAAAAAAAAAAAAAATGAGGTATTCGACTTATGTCAGAACCAACTTATGATGGAGTTGTAGGAACGCAACCCCGTTATAAGTCAGGGACTATCTGTATACGGTACAAGGCTGTGACTATCTTCTTTCTTGCACTTTCTCTTGCGAGCACTCTCTGGATCTCTTTCATGAATCTGTATCTTCTGGATCTTGCTGTAATTAATCACGCTGGAGAGGCCCATGTGACAAGGATCTGAGGGCAGCCTCCAGCCAATTGCCAGTGAGAAAATGAGGCTCTCAGTCAAACAGCTCTTGAAGAACCGAATCCTGCCAAAAATCATGTGAATGAGTGTGGTAGCAGATCCTTGCTCAGTTGAGACTTCAGATGGAACCATGTCCCAACCAACACCTTGATTGCAGCCTCATAGGAGGCTCTGAGACAGAGAATCCAGCTGAGCCATGTCTGGATTCCTGGCCCACAGAAACAGTGAGATAATAAACGGTGGTTGTAAGGCACTAAGTTTTGGGGATAATTTGTTTTGCAGCAATAGACAATTAACCCACTGTTTTTTAGTGAGACACAAGATTAGAGTTTGCACTTTTGACTTCAGGACAGTGTCCTTTTGCCTTCATGTACTCAGTGAAAAAGACTTTTGGGTATCTGTCTTTGTTTGCATGTGTAGCACAAGCTTAGTTACTGAAAAAGACACTTTTGGAAATCGCTTTTGGAAGTCAATGACTAAGAATTCCTTTAGTATAAAGAAGATGGAAGATTTTAGGGTTATCTGTAATTTTAGCTTTAAGAGCAACCTTTTATTACAGAAACACTGCAGTTGAAAATATTTGGAGAAAGACAATGTTAAAGGGCTTGATTTGAAAAAAGGAGGTTTTCTGAACCAAGAATTAACACATTAACGAATGACACAATTGTCCAGAGTTGCACCATCTTATGCTTCTAAATGCTGGAATGCCACAGGGCTCAGTCCTTGAACATCTTCTCCTTTCCACCTACGCTCACTACCTGCGTGATCTCACCCAGTCTCATGGCTCTAAATATCATTTAAATGTTGCTAAAACCTAAAAATACGTCTCAAGCCTGGATTTTTCCCTTGAATTGCAGATTTGTCTCTCCAGCTACCTCCTCAACATCTCATTTGGATGTTGAACAAGCATCACAAATGTAACACAATCTTCAATCTTCAGCCGCCTCCCACTCTCTTTCCTATCTCAAAAAACGACAACTCCATTCTTTGGTGCTCAAGCCAAAGAAATCTTGGAGTTATTCTCCATAACCTCTTTCTTTCACAACCTACATCTAATCCATTAGCAAGTCCAATTGGTTTTTCTTTAGAATTTATCCAGAAACTGGCCACTTCTTAGACTATGGTCCCAGTCCTCAACATCTCTCCTAACTGGTTCCCCTGCTTCTGCCTTTTCCCTCATATAGCCCATTCTTAACACCATAGCTGAGGGGTATTCTTATTAAAACAAAAGTCAGATCCTGAAATTTTTTTTACATATAACAACACTGCAGTAGCCGTACCTCACTCAGTAAAAGCAAAAGTCCTGCCAAATGGCCCAAGAGGCCCTGCTTAAGCTATCCCTCCATCCTCTCTGACCTCAATTCCTTCCAGTTTCCCCTCTCCCCTTGCTCCAGGAATGACCTCTTCCTTACACATTTCTGTTTGTTGTTGTTGGCTACTGTCGAGTCCCCCTGACTCATGGTGACCCCATGCACAATGGAAGGAAACATTGCCCCATCCTGCACCATCCCTATAATTGGTTGCAACTCAGATCATTGTGATCCATAGGGTTTTCACTGGCTGATTTTCAGAAGCAGATTGCCAGGCCTTTCTTCCTAGTACCTCTTATTCTGGAAGCTCTGCTGAAACCTGTTCAGCATCATAGCAACATGCAAGCCTTCACTGACAGACAGGTGGTGGCTGAACGTGAGGTGCATTGGCCAGGAATCAAGACCCGGGTTCCCCGCATAGAAGGTGAGAAGTCTCCCACTGAACCATCATTGCCCCCTGCACATTGCTGCAGCAGGGTCCTTTCCTTCATGGTTTCCCATGGCTGCTGAGAATCCTTTTTCTTCAGCTACCCACACAGGTAATTCGTTAGCTTCTTTCAGGTCTTTGCTCAAATATTAGTAGGGCTTCCTTGACTGCTTTTTTTAAGAATTGCAGTCATCCGTCCCTCACTCCCAGCATTTCCTATACCTCTTCCCAGTTTTATTTTTTTCATAACACTTTGATCTGACATACCATACATTTTACGTAGAAATATCATCCAAAAAAAAAAAAAATCCATTGCCGTCTAGTCGATTCCAACTCATACCAACCCTATAGGACAGAGTAGAATTACCCCATAGAGTTTTCAAGGAGCGCCTGGTGGATTCAAACTGCCGACCTTTTGGTTAGCAGCCAAACTTTTAACTACTCCACCACCAGAGTTTCCTGAAATATCATCCATCTAAAAAATCCATTGCCATTGAGTCAATTCTGACTCATAGCAACCCTGTAGGACAGAGTAGAACTGCCACATTGAGTTTCCAAGGGGCACCTAGCAGATTTGAACTGCTAACCTTTTGGTTAGCAGCCATAGCTCTTAACCTTACCATATATTTCTTGTTTGTTGTGTAAGACTAAAATATAAGCTTCGTGAGGGCAGGCATTTTTATCTGCATCCTCAGTGCCTGGAACAGTACTTCATTTGGACTAGGCATCAATTGCTGTTTGTTGAATGAATGGATGAAGCTCTTTCTCCCTAGCTTTTCTTTGCTTTTTCATTCACATGATGAATATTCATCTGGTAGTTAGTCCCCTGGGCACCAAAAGCTCAAGAGAATCCTGCATAGAGACTGGTCCTAGAGAATAGTTACACTTCTTGTCTTTAATTACCAGTCACGATGGTGTGAAGTCTGATTTCCTTTAAGCCTGGCCTTGTCCCTTTCAGCTTCTGCCTTAATACACTGGTGCTAATTGTAACAACAGCAGGAAAGAAAAATGCCTGGGATCCTCACTTCTCAATGGTCTGAAAGAATTAGAAGAATACTGAATTCAATTGGGATCTAGCCCACGATTAAGACGAACAATGTTTATGCATGCGGGAGGCACAATGGAGGTGAGCTGGTCAAGATAAGGAATAATAAACCCTCGAGAACTAAGTTTCAGAATATTTTTGTCAGAAATGACTCATCTATAGGCTTTGAAAGACCTCACAGATACCCTGTCCTGAGCATGTAGGATGACTTAGAATATGCATGCACCTTTCTCCACAGACAGGACTGTTCATAAATAATACTAGCAGTGATTAATTAAAACGAAACAAAAACCTTGCCCAAATACAGAGGAGGAATGCTAAGTGTGGATCCGGAAGTCTGCTCCAGAGCATCCGGGAGCCATGAACACTGCAGCCGCATTCTTTTCTGAAGGCATCACGCTTTGGGAAGGAACAAAGGCCCGCTTGCTGAAGCACGGGTGGGGTGGCAATCAGAACACTGAATTTCTTGGAATTTGCTGGTTTGAGGCTTAATCTTCGAATACTTGAATGTAATTACATGTGGCTTCTTAAAAGAGCCTCAAACAAAGTAAATCATTTAAGGAATGTCCTGAAAGATATATTGTTTAGTCCCTCCAGACCCAAATATACCTTTCAAGAGACTTCCTCATGAATTGCTGGAATTTTCAAGAGCACCAAAGAGAATAATCCTGTGAACTCAAATTTCTCCTGACTTTCATAGTACCCAAATTATTCAAAATGCTTCTTACCAATAATTCTTTTAAATGCATAATCTATATCAGCTTTGAAAACATGCAACCAGAACCTCATTTGCCATGGAGCCTGAAAGAAATCGGCGGGGGTGGGGTGTAGAAGAGTGGGTGCTGGAATGGTTGCATACTTTAGAAAAGGGGTTTTAATGAAGGGAGATACACAGTAGTACAGAGTTTCATGTAAGTAATCAATTGGAAGGGGGCTAACCTGAATGTTTAGAAATGCACATATTTTCTCTTCTGACTTCTACCTCATTCTTAATAATACTAATATCTAATATTTATGGAGCACTTTCTGTGTGCTAGGCAAAGTGGATTGTTTCGTTAATTCTTATGACAGTGCTTTAAGATGGACACTATTATCTGTTGTTGGGTGACACAGATGGTTAAGCACTCACTACTAACCTTAAGATTGGCAGTTTGAACCTCCCCAGAGGCACCTCAAAGAAACGGCTGACTACCTGCTTCTGAAAGGTCACGACCTTGAAAACCCTATTTTATGACACAACACGTGGGATAACCATGAGTTGGAATTAACTCAACAGCAACTAGTTTGTTTTATTATCATTCCTATTCTACAGAAGAAAAATGAAAGATACTAAGTTTAAGTAGGAAACCCTGGTGGCATAGTAGTTAAGAGCTATAGCTGCTAACCATAAGATCGGTAGTTCGAATCCACCAGGCGCTCCTTGGAAACTCTATGGGGCAATTCTACTCCGTCCTACGGGGTTGCTATGAGTCGGAATCGACTCGAAGACAATGGGTTTTGGGGTTTAAGAAACTCGTCCCGGTTTACCCAGTACGTAAATTGTAGGGCCTAGCCGGTATCCTGGTCTAAATGCTGGAGTCTCAACAAGCGCCATTCAGCCCACTACCCTCCCCAGTCATCCAAGATAATAGCATTGAGCTGCTAACGTCACTTCTCTGGCTGTCTGTCCCCACTCCCAAGCCTGCGCTCCAAGTGCACTTGGTTGCCTGTGTGTTTAGCCTAATGACACAGAATGCACAGAACAGAGCTGTCCTTTCTTAAATGGCCAGTGGATGGCTTTCATAAATGGAGGTGGGGCCAACATGTGCCAGCGGCCTAAATGGTTTTAAAAAGCCTTTCCAAGAATGAGATTAGATTCTTAAGGATTTATTCTAATACTTTTCATTCCCAAAGCACAGTCCTGTGGTTTCATATCATTTTCACTTCCCCAGAGGGCATCCCCTTTTCCATTGTGACCCACAAGGGTTATTGAATGACTCTGAGATTTAGAACAGTAGTGGAGGGCCAGGTGAGTGAGGGCTGGCTGGCTTCCTGGCACAATGGCCACAGGCATTGGCTATGGCTCTATTTATAACCCAGACCCATTCACAGAGGAGAGATCAGTGTTTGCAAGCCTACATGTGCATGTGTGGTTCAATGGCAGTATTCTTGCTTTCCATACAGCAGACCCGGGTTTGATTCTCAGCCAACGCTCCTCATACACAGCCACTATGTGTCTGTCAATGGCTTGTGTGTTGCTATGATGCTGAACAGGTTTCAGTGGAGCTTCTAGACTAAGATGGACTAAAAAGGCCTGGCAATCTACTTCTGCAAATCAGTCAGTGAAAACCCTATAGATCACAACAGTCCAATCCAAAATCCATCACGGGTATAGCACAGGTCTGGGTAGCGTTTTGTTCTGTTGTGTGTGGAGTTGCCATGAGCTGGGACCTACTCGATGGCAGCTGTCAACAACAACAACACGTGCGTGTTTATGTAGGCACGTGGGTGTGCGTATGGAGAGGGAGTGTCTATGTGCACCATAGTTGCCAAATCTAGATTCTTAAATTACAAAGGATTCATGAAGTGTAGCCATGTGCAGAAATCTTATCATAAGCACTTAGTAAAGCTGGTTAAATACTGAGTACTTGCTACATGCCAGACATAGTATAAGATGATGGGGATAAAATCACAAGCAGAAAACAGACAGTTCCTGGTCTACTGAGGGAGATAAGCACTAAGGAAAATTATAACTGTAGTAAGTGCTCTGAAGCAGAGGAGCCTAGTGCTGTGAGACTGGAAATAGGGAAACTGAACATAGTAAGGGATATCAGGGCAGGTTTCTGGAGGACTCAGGCTGGAGCTGAGATGTGACAAAGGAACAAGACATCTTTCCAGACCAGGCACCAATGCCCATCAGAGCCATGTGGCTGGATGAAGGTGGCATGGATCTCTCTGACTCAAGGGAAGTAGGGAGTAGAGGACAAGAGTGACTTTCTGCCTTCGTGGCACCTCCTGGGCCCACATCCTCTACAGAGCTGTCATTTACAGGGCCTCTCTTTCCCTTCTGAAACTGTGGTCATTTTGATTGGTAGTTAACAGCAGCCAACAGGAGCCCAACAAATTAGTGAAGGTAATTCTGTCTCCTTCAGAAAATTAGGTACTGGCAGTTTCAACTCCTGCACTGGTGCTTAAATGGTTTGTATTTATTCATAAGGGTCTCTTCCAACTAACTATAGGAATTCTTCCTCTGCTTCCAAGTTGTGATCCCCGAATGGAGAACCGGCAGTGCAGAAGCCGTGTCTGTCACATGCTTGTTGCTGCCTTCAGCCCACTGCAGACCTGGCAGAAGGCACTGATACCCCGTGGGAGAGCCAGAAACAGGCTTTGGTGGTAGGCCTCGGGAGATGGTTAGCCTGTCCCAGTGACAGGAGACAGTTATACGATGCTGCGTGGCTAAACTGTTAGAGGTCTACTGCCTTCACATGGCAGGTGGCAAAAATATTTCTCCCTTCAAGAAAATTTCAATCCAGGTAAGGTAGAACAGAAAGTACCACCCCCAAAAGCAAAATTTGAGCAGGTGAGAAAAACATGGTTTCTCCTCCCAGGCTACCCCAGGTGAATTACTGAAACTCTCCAAGTGCTAATGTTTCCATACTACAGCTAGGGGAGGCACAAGAATTAAAGTCTTGGCTGACAAAAGCAGTAGGATTAGGCTCTTCCTCAGGAATCCTTCTCTGAGCACATAATGGTCCATCTGGTTTTATTTCCCAATAACTTTTAACTAGTTGCCGTTGAGTCGGCTATGACTCATGGTAACCCCATTTGTGTCAGAGTAGACTGTGCTGCACAGGGTTTTCAATGGCTGATTTTTCAGACATAGATCTGAGGTGCCTCTGGGTGGACTCAAACCTCCAGCCTGTCAGTTAGTAGCTGAGCATGTTAATTGCTTGCACCACCCAGGGATTCTTTTATTTCCCAATGGTGGGACATAAATGCACTTCAGGAGTAAAGGCAGCAACTCACAGACATCTGCTGATGGCTCCTTTCACATTGGAGAGTGTAATTGCTGACATGTAGATACAGATCCCATATCAGAAGGAGGGAGGTTGGCTATGAGACAACACTCAGGACATAGACCTAATGATTGAACCAGCTTCACACTGATCATCTTTGGTCTCATTCCCTCTTTCTTAGCTAGAATGACCGCCCTTCAAGCAGAGCCAGGCTTGCAGACATCAAAGTGTGGCAAGCATAGCCCAGCTGGGTGAAACATCTTCCTGACGGGGCATGGGAAATAATAGACATTCCATGCCCTTCAACTTCTGAAAGAGAAACAAAAAAAGCAACTTGCGCCTGATGTCAGAATAGAATCATACACAAAATCAGCAACGTAAAGGTGAAATAACACTCTTCTTAGCTCTGGTGGGGCAGTAGTTAAGAGCTACGGCTGTAACCAAAAGGTCGGCAGTTCAAATCCGCCAGCCACTCTTTGGAAACTCCATGGGGCAGTTCTACTCTGTCCTATAGGGTCACTACAAGTTGGAATTGACTCAGTGGCAATGGATTTGGTTTTGGTATTTATTCTTGGGAGTCCCTGGGTAGTACAAACAGTTAATGAGCTCGGCTACAGAAAGGTTGGCACTTCCAGAGATGCCTTGAAAGAAAGGCCTGGTGATCTACTTCTGAAAAACAGCCACTGAAAACCCTATGGAGTACAGTTCTACTCTGACATACACCGGGTCACCATGAGTCAGAGTCGATAGCAACTGGTGTATTTATTCTCAAGATAGAAAAGAAAACAATTGCTATCATATTGTGATGTGTGACTGCCCCTCATTTAGTTGGACATCGTGGTGCTAGAAAGGAGCTCTGGTGGTGCAGTGGTTAAAGCCATCCACTGCTAACCAAAATGTCAGTGGTTACCAGCCGCTCCACGGGGGAAAGATGTGGCAGTCTGCTTCTGTAGAGATTTATAGCCTCAGAAACCCTATGGGGTCGCTATGAGTCAGAATCAACTAGATGGCAGTAGGTTGGTTTTGGGTGGTGCTAGAACATGATAGAAGGTTCATAAGCACTGCTAGCTAAGGGGAGCCCCTCTCACCTCAGGCTTTCAGAGAAGACCACACCCTCTTGTCTCTGCACAGATTCCTGGCTTCCATACTCTAGCTTTCTAACATCCACTCCACCTTCCTCCATTCTGGCAGAAATCCTTGGGCCTCTCTTTTCTTGCTTAAGTTCCACATTCCCCTTTTCACTCACATCCCTGTATTTGAAGCCACTGTCTGCGGACTTCATAATTCTAGTGATAATATGCCTTTGGGTAAGGGATACTCCTCTCACAGCCTCAGACCCACGGAATCTCCATCAACTGGGTCCACTCATTGCTCAAAACTTCTTCATCAGGCAAGGGCAGCTGAGCTAGGGCTGCACTCTGGGGCTGGAGAAGCAAACTTCTTGGAATCTAGACTGTGATCTACTTCATTGCCTGAGGTTCCTGACATGCCTGAGGTGAGGTTCCACTTCATTGGTTTCCAACCCAGGCTGCACGTTAGACTCACCTGGGGAGTTTTTAAAAGCTACCATTGCCTGAGCCCATCGCAGACCTTTTAAATCAGAATATCTGGCACTACAACTAGGAAAGGTATTTTTAATGATCTCCAGGTGATTCTAATGGCAGTCAGCCTTGAGAACCAATGATGGACTCTTTCCTAGTCCACACCTTCTGCGCTAAATCTGTTAGAACGCAGAGATTGGTCTTACTCATCCACTTTCCAGCTTCAGATGATAATAAAAATAAATAAATAATAAATTTACCAAGGCGAATCCAGCCAGGAGAGACAGAAAGGTGGGAGAGGAGAATGAGTTATGTCCCGACAGGCTTTACCTTTCTTTGGCAAAACCTACTTAACTAAGAGATACTGCTCCTGTAGGCATTTTCCTGTATTTTGGAAGTATCCAAATTTGACAGGATGCCTTCCAACCTCACACGTTCAGTTCTTTCTGCAAACACTTTGAAAACCAATCCTTTAAACAGAATAGCTCCTCCTTTGAACCAGGCTCTTACCCTGTGCGCCATCTAGGTTGGCAAGGTACTTATCAATTCAAGAGACTGGGCATGAGCTGTAGTTTGTAAGGTGAGGTCAGGCCTCTTCAATCCTGGGCACACCTAACTCTTCCCTCACAAACTACTTGGGCCTGACAGGCTTTCCCCAGAGGTGGCTAGCCCAGCCAAAGGGGGGACCAAGCCACAACCCCTAGAGTTGGTCCTTGCCCTGCCCTCAGTAATAACGTCTCTAGGAGTATCTCAGGCACAGTTAACATCGCGTAGCAATGGATCCTTGTTGTTAATAGTGTAAGAGGCACAGGTGACAAAACTGATTCCATTTAGATAATAGAATCAAACCGGTTGAAACTCAGATTCAAAGCTCATTAAACTTGCATTGACTCTTAGGCAATCACAGATAAACGTTAGAGAAGTATTGCTTTTTTTCTTTCCCTCTCTTTTTTTTCCTTCTGATAACTCTTCGCTGAAGCAATTGTTTACATGAAATCAGGTCATATTGCACTTCAGATGAAGAAATTAGACTCTGGTTGGGTTTTAAAGGTTCCCCCAAATTTCATGAATGAACCCCATTTATTGGCTACATTTTTTCAGAATGAGCTCACGTGAAATCTCAGTGAGGTTCTCCATCTCAAATTTTCTAATTTGCTTGTTGCGTGGAGCATCTGCTGTGGGTAGGGTGATGCTGGTTCAGGTCACTGCGATTGTGGCTTCCAAGTATGCCACTGTCGGTTTCCTTGTACATGGCCTACAGTAATGGCCAGGGGCCAGCTCTGTTCCACCGGGTGTGGACACACGTGTCAAGAACATGTGCAGCCACAGAGAAAAATGTGCCGCATAATGGGGTCTGACATGGAAACCCTCACCAGCTGAAATGTTCGAAGAAGCCGTAAACCCTTTGGTCCAGGGGCCAGTGCACCCATTTCAAAACTTTTCCAGAAAGGACCAGAGTTTTGGAATTTAAGAATGGATTCTAATAATAAAAGCTAACATTTCTTGAGCATTTGTGCTAGGAGTCTAACATTCCTCTGCTTTACATTGGTTATTTAATCCTTACAACCTTAGGAATTCAGTACGCTTATTATTTTATAATTGAGGAAACTGAGTCATAGCAAGGTTAAATAATTGCCCAAGGTCACACAGATAGTTAAAGCAGAGTCAGGGCTCAAAAGCCAGAAGCCTGATTCCAGAGTGGTTTCTGTGAATACTATTCTATACAGCCACTATTTCGTTGGTTTCAATTTAGAGACTATTTTGACGTTTTTGGCAGTCATGAGGATGTGTATCACAGCCTTCCAACTATGAGGAAGTTAGTTAATCAAGGGCCCCAGCTGCTATGCTCTAAAATCCATTGCCATGTTTGCATCGAGGTCACACTTCCCATGGGCTGCTCCCAGCCAGTGCTTGAACAATGACAGAGACACAAAGGCAGCCTATTCCTGGGACACAAGGGACTCTTCTGACAGCTGACTTTGGCTCCAGAGCTCACTGACAACTTTGCTGAGTCTTCCTTACACTATACAGTAGTCTAGGATGCTTCTACCCACCTTGCCTTCTCTCTTTCCCTCACTTGGGGCCAGACCTTCTTCCCAGTCTGATAGCTTTTCCACCCTTCTCCAACTCCCTCTCCAGTTCCTCTCACAGGCATTTCCCTTAATAAAATCCTTGCATGTTTAATCATTGCTTGACATCTACTTCTTGGAGGTCCCAGACTAACATCATATTCTATTTAATTCAAAATTTCAGAAAGCATATTGGTTTAATTCTGATTTAGGTTGATTTCTGTTCATTAGTGTTTTAAAAACCATAACAAAAAAGTTAGAGATGTGTTTTTCTCTGGGTATGGCTAATGATGCTGTAAGATTCATTTTGTTTAGTCTTCAGAAAATGAATGTAGTTTATGCCAGCTTTAATGCTGTTTCTTTTTGTCCTTGCTTCAACATGCAGAGCTCCCACAGTCTAGCATGTAGCATGCCCTAAGCAATTGACTGACAGACTAATGGAAGGAAGGAATGCAAGACCCTTTAGAGGATATTCCCTGATAGTCTCTAAAATTAGCTTGGCTAAAGGAGGGAAGTCAGTTCTCTGAGAGGGTGAGGGGGAGGAGAAAGCAGACAAGATTGACCATGAGGTCCCGGTTCTAAGAGCATTACCTAGACATATGACCCCTTCATAAATACTAAGGGCTGTTATGAGACCACTGGCTGCTGAAAAACCCTGCTCTCCCAGAGATGGACAGAGCATCCCCAGCCTCGGAAGGGGCTTAGTTATGTCCTAGAATTGAGACCATTGATCTCTGGGTAACTCTTTAGCCTAGATGGTCGTGTTGTTAAAATAAACATTTAATTATACCTCTTTTCTCTGTTCCTTTACCAGTCAAACCATTCACCTTGAAAGTAAGCCCCTAATGCTAGGTCAAGACCTTTGATACTAGGTTCATTTCTACTGTTAGTTACCTAGTTAGCTGTCTAGTAGACATTTATCTTCTCTAGGCCTCAGACTCCGCTTTTGTAGTTAAATTGATCTAAATTTCAAAATGAAAGGGTTGGGATGTATGACCTCTGAGGTCCTTCTCTATACTAAGATTCTCTGAAATGCCCATATTGTCATGAACACTGGTCAGTCCAGACAAATTAGCAGGGTGCCAGGATAGGGTAGAGAACTCCTTCCAGCAGTAGACCATTTCTGATATGTTCTACCCCAGAAAAACACACAGTGACCCACTAACTCTCCAGAGTATTCTGACTGTAAAACCAACAACCAATTGTTAATCGAATCAATTGTGACTGATGGTGATCCCGTGTGTTACAGAGTAGAACTGAGCTCCATAGGGTTTTCCTGGCTGTAATCTTTACAGAAGTAGATCTCCAGGCCTTTCTTTCACAGCACTGCTGAGTGGGTTAGAACCACAATGTTTAGGTTAGTAAACAAGCACAAACCATTTGCACCACCTGGGGACCTCTTATTCAGACCACAGGCTGATGAATTTTACCAAGGGAAAAGAAGGAATGTTTGACTTCTCTACAAGCTTAGTGGCACTCCTTATTGCTTGGCTGTGCTAATCCAGGCACTTACCAGAAATACTGCTTTTATTTAAAAAGCCACAACTTGAGCAGTGGTATATCTGAATCTCTGTAATAATATGCTCTTTATCATGGGGTCCTGCTGAACCTTTCCTCAGTGTTTAAAAAATAATGTTGGCAGCAACTTTCCAGTTCCCCAGACCATCTCAGGAATTTTTAAAGCAGGGCACGAAGCTGATGGAAACTGGCTCCCTTGACTAGCATGAGCATATGTGGGGCAGCTTTGATGTTACTGACAGGGTAGTGTTTGCTGATAGGGTCTGCTAATAATCCAGGGAGGTGATGTCATTCTTGGCAGGGCCCAGAAAGAGAAACAAGAAGCCAAAAGCTCTCCTTGGCTGGAAAGCCCCTTTAGGGTTCCTTGACTTTGTTGTTGCTGAACAGATGAGATTGGAAAGTTCTGTGAACCCAGCTGAGCCATCCTAACTCCTGGAGATGGGAGTTTTCGTCAAGAAACCTTGGGTCACTAACTGGTTTACATAAATCCCTTAGAAAGGTTTACGTTGCCTTTGAAAATACTCCCTGGAATGGAGATTTATAATAGAGTAAGGAGATAATTAATTCCTGTGGAGATGGTCCTTCGCACTAGAACTGCTTCACCCCATAGGGGACAGACTGAAGCTCTTTGAGTCTCTCTTGCTTTTGGATGGCCAAGGCAACGGTAACAGTGGGGTATGGGAGAGGGGGAGGAAGCTTCGTGGTACTTTTGATTCTACAATTATAAAACAAACCCTATGCTCTTTAATAAAATGCATCCTTTTTTTTTTTTTTTTTCTCTCCTGAATCCTGCTTGAGTGAAGGACCCAGGGAATCCTCATTTTTCTAGGTGGCAAGAATAACTGGCTTTTCAGCCTGAACACAGTCCGGTCTCTGTGGCGTGTGCTGCCATGGTCAGTGAAGCTCTCTCCAGCTGGCCTGCCACCTCCTCTGTGCCTGTACCTCTGATTCTCTGATGCTTCAATGTAGGTGCTTGTCCTGATATAGGAATCATGTAGACTCTCTCTGCGCTCACTAGAAAAGCCCTGAGAAAAATGCACTGCCTAAGGAAATCCAGGACCTAGTCTGTAAGGAACTCTGTGAAAGCTGGGCTACTTGACCATGATATTGCAAGATGTTGGACTTTTGTCGAGGTGGTAGTAGTTTCTACATGGACTCCCAAAAAAGTGCATTATTTGCCAAGTTCCTAGGGATACAGGCCTTTGAACAATGGCAAAACACATTCTTTTTAGAATCATTGCAGAATAAGGGCCTTTTACTATACGGCTAATTTGGGATATTCTTAGTGATTAGTTTGCAGACCTTTTGCAGATAAGTATAGTTCTTGATTTATGAAATAGATACCATCTAGCAGACTTGGAAATAGAGCAAATGCTGGTAAAGAGATAATATTTTCCAGTTGACTTTTATGATAATCAGAGCCCTGTTGCCATGGAAAAAATCCATCAGTATGCTGAGTTGAAAACATTTGGGAAAATGCTGATGGTTAATTCCAACGCCATGGAGAGCAGCAACTTTGATCCATTCTACAGATACTTATGGAAGAATTGCTATGTGCCTCACACTGGTCTAGCAGCAAGGGAGGCAACAGTGAACAGAGCAGACACAAATCTCTGCTCTCACAGAGCATTTGTTCAGGAAATTAAACGAAAATAGATAAAACACAGAATATACCAAAAGGTGATTAATGCTATGAGGAAAACTAAAGCAGGGAAGGGAGATAAGGAGAGCTGAGGTAGAGGTGGCAATGGCTAGGGAAGGCTTTCCTAAGAAGGTGACATGGAGGAGAGGAAGGAGTGAGTTATGTGGATGTGTGCATACTGAGGGATAAATAACCCAGGCAGAGGCTGCAGCAAGTGCAAAGGCACTGAGTCAAAAGTTTGGCATAGTTGAGAAAAAGTATAAAGGCCAGTGTAGCTGGACTGTGGTGACCAAACCGGGAAAGTGGTGGGGAGGAAGTCAGACATAGAAGGAAGCCAAGTTGTACAGGTCTTATAGGGCCAGGCGTCATATGCTTCCCCTTCTGCTCTCTGGAACTTTCTCCCTGCTGCTGGGCCTCTCCCTTGGTGTATACATCTATAACCCACCACCCTCTAAAGCTGAACTCCTCTTCTAAGCTATTGCTGACTTCTCTGGTCACAGCCATTGACAAAGCCTCTTCCTGACATCTAGAGAACTTATTATCTCCTACATCTTCTGACGTCCACCATGTTGAATTACATCATTTCCTGTGTATGTCTTCAGTTCCCATTAAGATTCTCAGTACAAGTTAGGCCATGTGTAGCCTTTTCCTTTATTGCTTAAAATAGTTAGCATAGTGCTAGGTACTTAAACAATGCTCAGAAAATACTTGTTAACAGAAAAGAAATTCTCAGTATGTTTAGAGTGTTAAGAACTTTATTAGTTCCTTATTCTTTTGTCTGAGCCTGAATCTGTCGTTAGAGATGTTTTAATATTATCTACTAATTAATATTCTTGTTTTAAGTACAATGACCTAATACAAAAAGTATTTCAGCTCCCAAATTCCAGTATTACAGGTTTTCAAAGTTTGCTACACCTGACCTACTTTATTTAGTTTATAATTAGAAAATAGTGCAAGTTTTTTCCAAAGAATTCTCAGTGTGCTTTCTGCTTGAAATAAAAAAAATATTTATAGTACAAGTAAAAGTACCCTTTCAAATCATAAAGATGTAATACTCTAAAATTCATAGATACTAACTCTTAGTTTAGTGTGAAAGTGGACAAGTTTTCCAAAAGAGGATGTCATGTTGTCTACTTCCATCTCTTGCTTAGGTCCTGAAGAAAGACATCACACCTCATTTTTCTGGGTTTCCCCACTGTCTAGCAGAGACACAGAAGGGGCCTGAATAGTGCCACTGTATGCATTACTGTCAGCATCCCATTTTACAAATGAGAAAAGTGCAACTGAAGGAGGTTATAACTTTTTTAATGTTAAGCAGATAATTAGTAGTAGATTCATGACTAGAACCCATTTTGATGGTTTCAGTGCTCACACATTTGCTGTTGGCAATCAGTGTTCTGGAATTCAAGTAGGAGATAAAATCTGCCCTTAAACAGCATGGACTCTTTATTCTGCACTCTGTAAATTTGTCACATAACTCTGAGTGGCTATAACAGCAACTTGGGTCTCTGTCCAGCGGAGGACATGTGGGGATCTTGAGCAGAGGGCAAGAGAGAAGATGCTGAATCGGAGTCGTGATGGGAGCACGGTACATAGCAGGCCCTACAGTGGCAGAGAAAGGAGATTCCTGGGAGGATGAAAGAGGCAAGAGTACCTACTATTTTTCCTGTGGTTAAAAAAGTTGCCACTTATTTCATTCCTATATCCTATAGTTTACAAATATTTAGATTAATTCTTCTAGATGATGGGATAAAATCTGGGTACAAAGGAGGTGTTTTGGTAGAAGCAGAAATGATTTCTGGTTACTGGGCTTTAAGAGCACACTAATACTATACAGCCAGGAGCCAGGAGGAGAGATGAACAGGGAGAAATGTTCCAGAAACTCTTGATCCTAGAGCAGCCTAGGCCTGGAGAAGAAACAATGAAAACTGGACTTTAACTGAGCATGAACAGGTGAGTGGGAAGAAGGAGTTTGTTACCTTGCTAGTGCTTCCTCCTCTCCCAGAAATGGCAAATAGGAGGGGTAGGAGGTCTAATGTCAGTGTGGTTGGTGGGTTAGGGCTGCCACATCCAGCTCACTCCCTCTTAAACCAATGCCTCACCTTTGCCTGTGTCTCTTTGGGTAGCTGTGGATGAGGTTACAGAGTCTGGAAAGCTGAGGTCCAGCCCTAACTCCAACTCCTTTTTTATGGGCATGGGCTAGTGTCTTATCCTTCTTACCTTTCATTTTGTAAAAGGGGGTCGTTTAACAAATGATCTCTAAGATTTTTCAGCTGAACATTCTGTGGTTGTATGACATTCTATATCCTAGGTTCACCTGTATTTGCTTGGTGAAGACAAAGAAGTTTAACAGAGAGAAGAAAAGATGGGTAATTTTGGAAAAGCTGGGGTGGGAGGCCAAGAAGTGGGTCTTTGGGTAACTTTGGCATCTGTCTAAAGCAGCAGGTGTCTATCAGGTAATTTTTCTAGCATGTTTCTTTAGGTCTAGTGCCTTCAAGAGAAGGAAATGCAGGAAACAAATCCAAGGCTTGTTGGAAAATGAAGATGTCCCCTTCCCTTCTTTGCCACTGATTAAAACCTAGTCCCAGGTAACCTTGGGCTGTACTTGCAAAGCTGAGCCAGGCCCCCAGCTAACACATCCTTGTCCAGCCTAAAGTTTCACCACCATTTTAGGAGTGAATGATTCAAGGACTCAGGAAACCTAAATTATTTTGTCCATGCTTACAAATATGAAAACCATTTGCCATCCAGTTGATTCTGACTCATCGTGACCCCAAGTGTGTCAGAGTAGAAGTGTACTGCGTAGGGTTTTCAATGGCTAATTTTTTGGAAGTAGATGACCGAGCCTTTCTTCTGAGGTTCCTCTGGGTGGACTTGATCCACCAACCTTTCAGTTTGCAACCTTGCACCATTTGTACCACTCAGGGATGCCCACTGTTTTACTCAGAAACCATAATCAAACAAAAGCAACCCTGAAGACCAAAAGGCACACTAACTAGTGGAAAAAATAATGGCATCCTCCTTAAATTGCCTTTTTGAAAACTCTTCCACTTATAAATAGTGACTAATTTAACTTTGTAAAAATAAATTGGCTCTGGTCAGATCATTTGTGTCTGCTTGCAGAAAGATGAATTGCATAATAGGTCCAGCCAAACGTTGTAGCCTAAATATTGGCCCTATTATAACTGTTGAGCTAAGTTTTTCAGAACACAATTCATAACATTCCTCTCTCTCTTGCTTCTTTCACTGCATCCAATGTGCCTTGTTTTTTGTCTCTTAAGCTCCAGACAGGAGCCCCTGGAGTGACCTAGCCCTCTTTGACATGTGCAATTTTCTGATTTATGGGAATCATGAAAGATTATTGTGCTTTATCTGAATAAGGGTCCTTACTGTGAAAATCTTACAAAGACCACAAACATGGACACTTGTCTGCTGAAGCCAGGCCTCCTGGAGTTTGAAAAGAACCATTCAGTTCACAGGGAACAGCCTGGTCATACCTTGAACTTAGTGGGCTTGTTTTGCTAGGAAACTTTTATGGGTCAGGAAGCTTTCCTGGGTTCTGTGCAAAGGTTCATTGTAAACATTTGCTCAGTCTGTGTATGGTAAACATTTACAAGCTTCTTGGAGTGGAGCACTGAGGAACTGAGCAGATAGATTCCATGGGACCAGGCAGCAGGATTCTGTTAGCAGCTGCAGTTGCTGCCAGCACCGTAACTTTAAAGGCTCAGCTGGAGCCTGTCTAGGCTCTTTAAGTATTTCATACAGGAAACATTAGAGCTAGACCCGGTCTGAACCCCCAGAATGACAATGCCCCTTGTTGTTAGCTGCCACCAAGTCGGCCCTCAACTCATGGCTACTCCATGCACAATGGAACAAAATGGGGCCCAGTCCTCACCAACCCCATGATTGGTTGTGGATTGGACAGCTATGATCCACAGGGTTTTCATTGGTTGATCATCAGAAGTAAATTGCTAGGCCTTTCTCCCTAGTCTGGACGTTCCCCTGAAATCTGTTCAGCATTGCAGCAACACACAAGCCCCCATTGATAGACGGGGGTGGCTAAGCATGAGGCACATTGGCTGGGAATCAAACCCGGGTCTCCTGAATGTAAGGCAAGAATTCTACCACTAAACCAAAAGGCCTGGCAGAGACCTAACAAGTTTGTACGGGCACAGAATTTGTCCTCTTGGATAAAATATTTGATTCTCACTGGTGACTTCTGCCCAAAGGAGAGAAGTGGGAGAAGAGGGAATTTCCTCGCCCAGTATTCCTTTATTGTCTCTCCATTTCCCTGCTGAGACTGAGAGGGGAGGAAAGGTAAGAAAGCCACATGGGGTAGTGGTTAAAAGCTCACACTATGAGTTTGGCAAGACATGCATTTGTATCCCAGGGCCACTGTGGCTTAATTAGCCGTTTTGGTTACAGGCAGTGAACACTCACTGGCCCTGCTCAGCTAGAGCCTAGATCGAAGTTAAACAAGAGAAGTTTATTGGTTGTGTTGTTTTGTTTTTTGACTAAAGGAACAGAACTTTAGTTTTTCCAGGTGGCAGCCTGAGTGAGTGGGCTATGGGGTCCAGAACAGGTGACAAAGTAGAATGGAGAGGAAAGTTTTCAGGAGAGAAGGGCTTTAAGACAGGGAGGTTAAGCTAAAAAAAGGGGTAGTTCATAGGGGGTCTCTTGTTAAGTGTTTGACTCCTCTTTTTCTCAGGCATTTTTCTGCATAATTCTCTTCATTCCCCCAGAACTTTAGTGCATGTCTGCTTTTCACAACAGCCTTCTATGAGTGGTGTCTTGAAGGGATGAAGAAAGAGGAGCAGCGTCGAAGTTTGGCAGAAGTGGCAGAAGAAGAGGAGGGCATCTACAGAAGCTAAGAACAATGGCCAGGACCCCAGAGAAGCAGAGCAGAAGCAGGGCTGAACAGGGCATCTGCACACTTATGTTCATTTCCTAGGGCTGCCAGAGCAAAGTACCACAACCTGGGTGGCTTAAAACAACAAAAATTTATTATCTCACAGTTTTGGAGACCAGAAGTCTGAAATCAAAGAGGGCCATGCTCTCTCTGAAGGCTCTAAGGGAAGATCTTTGCTTGCGTCTTCCTAGCTTCTCATGTTCTTGGCCACTCTTGGCATTCCTTGGCTTGTAGATGAATCACTCCAGGCTCTGCTTCTCTCATCGCATGGCTGTGTTCCCTCTGTGTGTCTGTCCATGCCTATTCTTTTAAAAGGACACTGCTGATATTGGATAAGGACCCAGTCTACTCCAGTATGACCTCAGGTTAACTTAACTGATAATATTTTCCAGGACTCCATTTCCTACAAGTTCACAGTACAAGTACCAAGAGTTAGGTCTTCAATGCTATCTTTTTGAAGGACACAAGTCAACTCAAACCACACCTCCACAAAAATACCAGAAAGATGTGATCTTTGGAGGGGTTGTGGAGTGGGTCTGGTCTTCCATAGTATGGTAGATGAGGAAATATTAAGCCATTTTATTTGAACAATACGGGTATGACCTCAGAGGACTAGAAGACTTGGAAGTTATTCAGAAGGCAGACATTTAGGTTACATTATTAGCACAGAACCTGGAGAGATTAGGTGTCCTTAGAGCTTTCCCTTCAGATGCTGGGAGAAGGATTATGAAACTGTCTTGAATCTTCCTAGTGTCTTCTCAGGTGAGAGCAAGAGCCTGAGATACATGTGGCCTCAGGAAAATCCCCAGGGACAGTCACTTGCTGGAAGTCCATTGTGAGTAATCTCTAACCACTCCCTCCTCACCCCCTCCAACTACTCAACCACCATCATCTCTTCCTCAAGCAACTGTGGTGAAACGTGGTCCTAGAACACTTTAAGTGGAACCAACCTTAAGTCAATGTCAGTAACACATGGTACATCCGAGAGAACCATCACATCCATATACCAGTCTAGCTCCCAAGGTTGTTCTATGGCAGCTTGAAGCTCCAACTAACTATTTCCTACTCCATGTCTGCACTTTCTAAAAGAAAGCATGAAATGGATCAAATGGAAGGCGTTAGTGGCCAAAATAATAAGCTCCCTTTGGAAGAGCTTGCCTCTGCAAGCCCACCTGTGTTATTCTAACCTCTTCACTTGGGGAGAGAAGAAGAGTTCAGCACCTGAGACCTCTGAATGCTTTTCAGGTTCTATTCAGAGTCCTCTTTGGGGAGTGAGGATAATTAGAAACCATGAGGGTTAGAGACCCTGCACACCCCTGTTCTCCAATCCTCAGCAGCAGAAGTCAGTAGAATTGAGAAAAGGCTAGCTGGTCTCCAGGGGTTTCTTACCTTCCCTCTACATCCTCATGGCTTACATGCGGTAATCACCTCAAAAGGATGGGTGTGGTGAGGTGGAGCCAAGATGGCAGAATAGACAGACGTTTCTGGCGAGCCCTCTTACAACAAAGACGTGAAAAAAACAAGTGAAACAACTATATTTATGACAAGCTAGGAGCCCTAAACATCAAAGACAAGCTTAGAAAACAAACTGAGGGGCGGGGGAGGAAGAGGCAGTTTAGAATCAGAGAGGAGTTACCAGACCTGAATTGCAGGGAGCCCTCAGGCACCATTCCTGGGAGCGGTGGCAGTGGGCTGATACTAGCTTTCCACCACAATTTCCTCCCAGAGAAGCAGCCAGCCATGCAGCCTACTAACACCTCCAGAACCAGAAAATAATGGCACTCTCGGCAAAAGCTGAGTACTTGTGTATATATTACCACACCCGCATTCCCGAAGCCGGCTTCAGTGGCTGATTTCCCTGGGCCTGAGATAGGCCCTGTTGAGTGTCTAGAGCCATCCTCCTGGCCTTGGAGAAGGAATAAATTTGCAACTGGGGGAAAAGATAATTTGTCAGCTCCACTAATCAGGGGAGCTCAGGGCAGAAGCAGCTCCTGTCCAGGCATAAACGGTCCGTGGACTTTGAGTACCTTTCCCCTCTGCATGGACCTGTGTGGGCCTATTTCAGGAGAATAGGCTCTGGTTGGCAGACTCCAAAGTTTCAGCTGTGTGGTGGAGAAGTGGGTGTTTGATGTTTGACATTGCTTTGCCTATTAAACTAGGTCCTCACCTACCCGCATCAGGGGCCTAAGGAATGGTAGCTCCACTTAGGTCATCCAGCTACCTGTGACAGGGGTTCAAGGATAACTGGTACCTCCCAGTCCTTGCAACCAAAAACACTGGGTGCCCATGGTCCGTCTGCAGAACTCGCCTACCTGTACACTCTAGGGAACAGGGACATGCTTTCCTCACGGACATGAAGGGGATGATTCTCATCCCCCTGCCTTGTTCCAAGTGTGACCCTCTGCTTCAACCAGATACTGGTACCTACACCAATCATGCCTGGCCCTCTAAGACTGTAGGTGATCAGCTTGAAGATCAGATACCTGGAAACCTGAGCTGAATTCTTACAAGAAAAGTGAATGGACTCCTAGACTGATATACTTGATAATAGGTCTAGCCATCTGGGGACAGGATGTCAGAGCTCCAAAGGCAAAAATAATCAAGCTAGCTCTCTCAAGCAACCCATGTAGGTATATCAACACAAAACAAAACGGGAAGCTACAACACAGTAAGCAAACATAAAATAAACTAATACAATAACTTATAGATGGCTTGGAGACAACAATCACTATCAAGTCACATAAAGAAACAGCATGATCACCTCAACAAGCTCTCAAAACAAAGAATCAAGGGATCTTCTAGATGAAAGTGCATTCCTCGAATTACTGGAGGCAGAATACAAAAGATTAATATACAGAACCCTTCAAGACATCAGGAAAGAAATGAGGTAATACACAGAACAAGCCAAGGAACACACAGATAAAGCAACTGAAGAAATTAAAAAGGTTATTCAGGAACATAATGAAAAATTTAAAAAGCTGGAAAAATCCATAGACAGACAGCAATCAGAAATTCAGAAGATTAACAATAAAATTACAAAAGTAGACAACTCCATGGAAATCAGAGGAGCAGAATTGAGCAAGTGGAAGGCAGAATTTCTGAACTTGAAGATAAAGCACGTGGCACTAGTATATTTGAAGAAATCAGATAAAAGATTTTAAAAAATGAAGAGACCTTAAGAATCATGTGGGACTCTATCAAGAGAAATAACCTACGAGTGATTGGATTACAAGGACAGGGAGGGATAACAAAAAATACAGAGAGAATTGCTGAAGATTTGTGGGCAGAAAACTTCCCTGATATTGTGAAAGATGAGAAGATATCTATCCAAGATGCTCATCGAACTCCACAAAAGGTAAATTTTAAAAGAAAGTCACCAAGACACATTATAATCAAACTTGCCAGAACAAAAAATAAAGAGAGAATTTTAAGAGCAGCTAGGGATAAACAAAAAGTCACCTACAAAGGACCGTCAATAAGAATAAGCTTGGACTACTCGGCAGAAACCATGCAGGCAAGAAAGCATTGGGATGACTTATATAAAAAATTGAAGGAAAAAAATCTCCAGCCAAGAATCTTATATCCAGGAAAACTGTCTCTCAAATATGAAGGTGAAATTAGGACATATCCAGATAAACAGAAGTTTAGGGAATTCATAAAAGCTATACCAAGACTACAAGAAACACTAAAGGGAGTTCTTTGGTTAGAAAATCAATAATATCAGGTATCAACTCAAGACTAGAACACTGGGCAAAGCAATAACAAGTCAACCTAAGCAGGGAAACCAAAAAAATAAATCAAGATTAAAAAAACACTCGAAATAGGGAAACAGCAATGTTATTATGTAAAAGAAGACGACATTAAAACAATAAAGAGAGACTAAGAAATGTAGTCATAGATCTTCAATATGGAGAGGAAGACAAGGTGATACAAAGAAATAAAAGTTAGGTTTAAATTTAGAAAAATAGGGGTAAATAATAAGGTAACCACAAAGGAGACAAACTATCCTACACATCAAAAATAAAATACAAGAAAAAAATAGAGACTCAGCAGAAACAAAATTAACAACAACGAATATGAGGAAAGGACAATATATAAAGATAATGTCCTCAGCACATAAAATTAAGTGGGAAAAGGAAACTGCCAACGACACACACAAAAAGACATCAAAATGACAGCACTAAATTCATACCTATCCATAATTACACTGAATGTAAATGGACTAAATGCACCAATAAAGAGACAGAGAGTGGCAGAATGGATTAAAAAACATGATCCGTCTATATGCTGACTACAAGAGACACACCTTAGACTTAGAGACACAAATAAACTAAAACTCAAAGGATGGAAAAAAAATATATCAAGCAAACAACAATCAAAAAAGAGCAGGAGTGGCAGTATTAATTTCTGATGAAATAGATTTTAAAGTTAAATCCATCAGAAAGGATAAGGAAGAACACTATATAATGATTAAAGAGATGATATACCAGGAAGATATAACTATATTAAATATTTATGCACCCAATGACAGGACTGCAAGATATATAAAACAAACTCTATCAGCATTGAAAAGTGAGATAGACAGCTTCACGATAATAGTAGGAGACTTCAACACACCACTTTTGGTGAAGGACAAGACATCCAGAATGAAGTTCGATAAAGACACGGAAGATCTAAATGCCACAATAAACCAACCTGACCTCATAGACGTATACAGAACACTCCATCCAACAGCAGCCAAGCATACTTTCTTTTCTAGTGCACATGGAACATTCTCTAGAATAGATCACATATTGGGTCATAAAGCAAGCCTTAGCAGAATCCAAAACATTGAAATATTACAAACCGTCTTCTCTGACCACAAGGCAATAAAACTGGAAATCAATACAGAAAAAGCAAGGAAAAGAAATCAAACACTTGGAAACTGAACAATACCCTGCTCAGAAAAGACTGGATTATAGAAGACATTAAGGATAAAATAAAGAAATTCATAGAATCCCATGACTATGAAAACACTTCCTATCAGAACCTTTGGGTCACAGCGAAAGCAGTGCTGAGAGGTCAATTTATGTCAGTAAATGCACACATCCAAAAAGAAGAAAGGGCCAAAATCAAAGAATTATCCTTACAGCTTAAACAAATAGAAAGAGAGCAACAAAAGAAACCCTCAGGCACCAGAAGAAAACAAATAATAAAAATTAGAGCAGAACTAAATGAAATAGAAAACAGAAAAACAATTGAAAGAATAAACAAGACCAAAAGCTGGTTCTTTGAAAAAATCAAGAAAATTGATAAACCATTGGCCAAACTGACAAAAGAATAAGAGGAGAGGAATTAAATAACCTGAATAAGGAATGAGATGGGCAATATTACAACAGACCCAACTGAAATGAAAAGAATCATATCAGTTTACTATGAAAAATTTTACCCTAACAAATTTGAAAACCTAGAAGAAATAGGTGAATTCCTATAAACACACTACCTACCTAAACTAACACAAACAGAAGTAGAACAACTAAATAAACCCATAAAAAAGAAGAGATTGAAATTGTAATAAAAAAAAACTCCCAATATAAAAAAAGCCCTGGCCTGGGCGGCTTCACTGCAGAGTTCCATCAAACTTTCAGAGAAGATATAACACCACTACTACTAAAGGTATTTCAGAGCATAGAAAAGGACGGAATACTCCTAAACTCATTCTATGAAGCTGGCGTACCTCTGATAACAAAACCAGGTAAAGACACCACAAAAAAAGAAAATTACAGACATGTATCCCTCATGAATGTAGATGCAAAAATCCTCAACAAATTCTAGCCAATAGAATTCAACAACATATCAAAAAAATAATTCACCATGACCAAGTGGGATTTATACCAGGTATGCAGGGATGGTTCAACATTAGAAAAACAATTAAGGCAATCCATCAAATAAATAAAACAAGACAAGAATCACATGATTTTATCAATTGATGCAGAAAAGGCATTTGACAAAGTTCAACATGCATTCATGATAAAAACTCTCAGCAAAATAGGAATAGAAGGAAAATTCCTCAACATAATACAGGGCATTTATACAAAGCCAACAACCAACATCACCCTAAATGGAGAGAGCCTGAAAACATTCCCATTGAGATGGGGAAACAGACAAAGATGCCCTTTATCATCACTCTTATTCAACATAGTGCTGGAAGTCCTAGCCAGAGCAATTAGGCTGGATAAAGAAATAAAGGGCATCCAGATTGGCAAGGAAGAAGTAAAGGTATCTCTGTTTGCAGATGACATGAACTTATACACAGAAAACCCTAAGGAATCCTCCAGAAAACTACTGGAACTAATAGAAGAGTTCAGCAGAGTATCAGGATACAAAATAAACATACAAAAATCAGATGGATTCCTCTATACCAACGAAAACAACAGCAAAGAGGAAACCACCAAATCAAAACCATTTACAGTAAAAAAAAAAAAAAAAAGTAGCCACTAAGAAGATAAAATACTTAGGAATAAACTTTACCAGAGATGTAAAAGACATATACAAAGGAAACTATAAGACACCATTGCAAGAAACCAAAAGAGACCTACATAAGTGGAAAAACATACCTTGCTCATGGGTAGGAAGACTTGACATAATAAAAATGTCCATTCTATCAAAAGCTGTTTATAGATACAACGCAACTCTGATCCAAATTCCAATGACATTTTTTAATGAGATGGAGAAACAAATCACCAACTTCATATGGAAGGGAAAGAGGCCCCGGATAAATAAGGCATTACTGAAAAAGAAGAACAAAGTGGGAGGCCTCACTCTGCCTGATTTTAGAACCTGTTATACCACCACAGTAGTCAAAACAGTCAAAACAGCAGTACAACAACTGATACATAGACCAATGGAACAGAATTGAAAATCCAGACATAAATCCATCCACATATGAGCAGTTGATATTTGACAAATTTGACAAAGGTCCTAAAGCTGTTAAATGGGGAAAAGACAGTCTTTTTAACAAGTGTGCTGGCATAACTGGATATCCATCTGCATAAAAATGAAACAAGACACATACTTCACGCCATGCACAAAAACGAGCTCAAAATGGATCAGAGACCTAAATATAAAATCTAAAACAATAAAGATCATGGAAGAAAAAATAGTTACAATGCTAGGAGCCCTAATACATAGCATAAACAGCATACGAAAATTTACTAACAATGCAGAAGAAAAACTAGATTACTGGGAGCTCCTGAAAATTAAACACCTATGCTCATCCAAAGAACTCACCAAAAGAGTAAAAAGATTACCTACAGACCGGGAAAAAGTTTTTAGCTATGACATTTCTGATCAGCACCTGATCTCTAAAATCTGTAAGATACTGCAAATAGTCAACTACAAAAAGACAAATAACCCAATTAAAAAATGGGCAAAAGATACGAATGGACAATTCACCAAAGAAGACGTTCAGGTAGCTGACAGATATATGAGGAAATGCTCACAGTCATTAGCCATTAGAGAAATACAAATCAAAACTACAATGAGATTCCATCTCACTCCAACAAGGCTGGCATTAATCTGAAAAACACAAACTAATGAATATTGGAGAGGTTGTGGAGAGCCTGGAACACTGGTGGGAATATAAAATGGTAAAACCACTTTGGAAATCGATTTGGCGCTCCCTTCAAAAGCTAGAAATAGAACTACCATATGATCCAGCAATCCCACTCCTTGGAATATATACTGGAGAAATAAGAGCCTTTACATGAACAGATATATGCACACCCATGTTTATTGCAGCACTGTTTACAATAGCAAAACGATGGAAGCAACCAAGATGCCCATCAACTGATGAATGGATAAATAAATTATGGTATACTCACACAATGGAATACTACGCATCGATAAAGAACAGTGATGAATCTGCGAAATATTTCATAACATGGAGGTATCTGGAAGGTATTATGCTGAATGAAATTAGTCAGTTACAAAAGGACAAATATTGTATAAGACCACTATTATAAGAACTCGAGAAATAGTTTAAACAGAGAAGAAAACATTCTTTGATGGTTATGAGGTGGGAAGGGAGGGAGGGTAGGAGTGGGATATTCACTAATTAGATAGTAGATAAGAACAACTTTAGGTGAAGGGAAAGACAACACACAATATAGGCAAGGTTAGCACAATTGTACTAAACCAAAAGCAAAGAAGTTTCCTGAATAAACTGAATGCTTCGAAGGCCAGCGTAGCAGGGGCGGAGGTTTGTGGACCATGGTTTCAGGGGACATCTAAGTCAACTGGCATAATAAAACCTATTAGGAAAACATTCTGCATCCCACTTTGCAGTGTGGCGTCTAGGGTTAAATGCTAGCAATTGGCCATCTAAGATGCATCAATCGGTCTCAACCCACCTGGACCAAAGGAAAATGAAGAACACCAAGGATACAAGGTAATTACAAGCCCAAGAGACAGAAAGGGCCACATAAACCAGAGACTACTTCAGCCTGAGACCAGAAGAGCTAGATGGTGCCTGGCTACAACGGATGACTGCCCTGACCAGGAACAAAACAGAGAACCCATGAGGGAGCAGGAGAGCAGTGGGATTCAGGCCCTAAATTCTCATAAAAAGACCAGACTTAATGGTCTGAGACTAGAAGGACCCTGGTGGTCATGGCCCCAGACCTTCTGTTAGCCCAGGACAGGAACCATTCTCAAAGCCAACTCTTCAGACAGGGTTTGGACTAGACAATGGGTCGGAGAGGGATGCTGGTGAGGAGTGAGCTTCTTGGATCAGGTGGACACCTGAGACTATGACTCCTGCCTGGAGGGGAGATGAGAGGGTGGAGGGGGTTAGAAGCTGGTGAAATGGACATGAAAAGAGAGAGTGGAGGAGGGAGCAGGCTGTCTCATTAGCGGGAGAGCAGTTGGGAGTAGTATATAAGTCTTTGGGTGAGAAACAGACTTGATTTGTAAACTTTCACTTAAAGCACAATAAAAACTAAAAAAAAAAAAGCTGTGTATATGCAATTATCCAAGGGAAAATCTTGGAGATCTGGAATAACCAAGTTTGGTCTAGTCTGAGAGATTATTATATAGGACCTACCTCTAAGGTGCAACGGGCCACTTGGAATTAAAATGGATCACAAGTCTGTAAGCTTCAGGCTCCTGTAAGGTGTAGACAAGCAACTACTTCTTCCTTTTTTTTTTTTTTTTCTTTTACGTATTCAAAAATCGTGCCACTCCCTAAGGAAACAAAAGTAGCTTCTTCGCAGAGCGTAGCTTGCCTGGTTAACACCAGACAATTTTGTACATTGACCTGAATATTTGCTTTCCCTTTCTTGACTTTTGTATAGCGACAGTCTTACAATAGGAAGGTTTCAGGTAGAGCCTGACCCTTTAAAAGCCAACCATTTTCAGAGAAGAGCCAACCATTTTCATTTCCAATAATTACTTGATGGAAACTTAAAAGGGACCTGTGATAGCTTCAGAACAAGCTGTGATACGAGATCAGCACCAGTGGAGCCCAGCTATGTCACACTCCAGGCACCGAGCACCCTGCTGTTTTATTGGCATGTGCTTGTACAAAATATGACACAAAATGAATTACCAGCTGGAGTCTTGGTTACCTAGTGCTGCTATAACAGAAATGCCACAAGTAACTGGCTTTAACAAAGGGAAATTTGTTCTCTCACGGTCTAGGAGGAGAAAAGTCCAAATTCGAGGTGCCAACTCCAGGGGAAGGTTTTCTTTCTCTGTCAGCTCTATGGGAAGGTCCTTGTCATCAATCTTCCCTGGTCGAGGAGCTCCTCAGTGCAGGGACCTGGGGTCCAAAGGACACGCTATTCTCCTGGTTCTTGTGTCTTGGCGGTATGAGGTCCCCTGGCTCTTTGTTCACTTCTTTTATATCTCAAAAGAGATTGGCTTAAAAAACAGCCTAATCTTGTAGATTGAGTCCTGCCTCATTAACATAACAGCCTCTAGTCCCACCTCATTAACATCATACAGGTAGGATTTACAGCACACATGAAAATCATGGCAGATGACAAAATGGTGGACAATCACACAATGCTAGGAATCATGGCCTAACAAAATTGACACACATTATTTTGGGGGGACACAATTCAAACCATAACAGCTGGCGTGTGACAAACTTTTTTGTTGTTGTTGTAGAAAATACATTTTTTTTCTACAAAATAGTAGAACCAAAGCTCCAAAAAATGTGAAATTATCTTTACTCACTTCACACGCAGAACTCCATCTATCCAGACTCTGTAGTCTTCAAAACAGTCGAAGTCACTGTCATCGTTAGGTGGGACTTTCACAGAAGCCTTCTTGCTGCGCCCTCCCTGACCCCAACCCCCCAGTTCAGTTGATTCTCCAACAGGACCTAGAATAAATTGTGGAAATGTAAGTCAGACCGTGTTGCTCATCCACTTACCTTATTTCCTACTATAACCAGTGACCGTCAAGTCCGTTCCAATTCATGGAGACCCCGTGTGTGTCAGAGTAGAACTGTGTCCATAGGGTTTTCAATGGCTGAGTTTTTGAAAGTAGATTGCCAGGACTTTTTTTCCATGGCACCTTTGTGCGGGCTCAGGCCTTCAACCTTTTTCACCAGTACCCAAGCATTTTTACCATATGCACCACCTATAAACAAACGAACAAACAAAAAAAAGTTGCCTTCGAGTCAATTCCAACTCATAGCAGCCCTGTAGGGCCAAGTAGAATGGCCCCATAGAGTTTCCAAGGAGCACCTGGTGGATTCGAACTGCCGACCTTTTGGTTAGGAGCCATAGAACTTAACCACCACACCACCACCACCCACGAACACCTATTTCCTACTACTCTCCTGTCTTTTACCCTGTTCTGGAATCACCGGCTTCCCTGCTAGTCCTTGAACAAAAACAAGTGTGTGACCCAGGGCCTTTTCATTTGCTATACCCTCTGGATGGAATGCTCTCCCCTCAGATACACAATTTGTTCCCTTATTTCCTTATAGTCTCTGATGAAATGACACCCTGTCATTGAAGCCTTTGATGCCCCCAATTACTCCCTATCCATCCTGCCCTGCTTTACTTTTCTTCATGTTATTTATCACCAGCTGACATATTGCATATGAGTTTGTTCATTTGTTTACCGTCAGCCTTTCCATGTGAGCAGGGACTTTTCTTTCATTCACTACAGTATTCTCAGCGCCTTAAAACAAACCCTGGCACATAGCTGAGCTCAATAAATATTTAGTGAACGGACGAATGAATTCCTGAGTCCAAATGCTCTGTGTCATTCTCTGGCACTAATATCCAGCAATGTTGGAGGTGAAGAAGGGAATGTTAATAAGAAGAAATTATCGGATGGTCAAGAATTTGTATTTTTAAGAGAATAAGCAAATGTAGGAGAAATATTATTTTAAAATATTAAGCAAAAAGAAAATAAATGAAAAGTGATCCTGGTTAGCACTCGCTCATTTGTTGCACCAAAGTCAGACCAGATTCATTTTCTTCAGTTGCTGAAATCTGGTTCTTGTCACAAACCTCGACATCTATTTTGATACACAGATTATATGTCTCTTGGCATGCAAAGTACTCATATCATTTACCAGATTTATTGAAATTATGGAAAGTGGGGTGAAATGCCTTCTGCCATATGGGAAAAGAGGTGAAAATGCTGACATTTGACTTTTAGCCAATTTCATAAAAGTTTCTGTTTTCAGACTTTTTCTCCTCCTGGGTGTGGTGGCTCTCCCTTATCAAACTTCTATCCTCTGAGTGGCCATAAAACAAGTCTATGCATTTGGTGGGATTTCAATATTCGAAGAACCATGTTCTGATGTGTGCAAAAATCGACATTTTGGCCCAAGTATTATAAGAAGAATTGAAAAGTCTTTCTTTGCCCTGCTAATTGCCTGTCTTTCTTTATCTCATTTTTCTTAGCTTGGCGAACTTTTTTTTTTGGCGAACTAGAAACAGGCTTGGGGAAAACGGACACATTTATTGAGCCCCAACCAGGTGCCAAGCACAGTGCCTGGCACAGGGAGCATGGTAAATAACATGGTCTCTCTCTCTGCTAAGGAGCCCTGATGGCTCAAGCAGTTTGAACCCACCAGTGGCAATGCCGGGGAAAAGACCTGTCAATCTGATCCTGTAAAGATAAACCCGAAAATCAGCTGCCATTGAGTTGACTCCAACTCATAGTCTCAGTTACCTAGTAGCGCTATAATAGAAATGCCACAGGCTTTAACCATGAGAAATTTACTTTCTCACAGTTTAGGAGACTAGAAGTTTTAATTCAGGGTTCCAGCTCTAGGGGAAGGCTTTCTCTCTCTCTAAGCTCTGGAGGAATGTCTTTGTCTCTTCTCTGCTTCTGTTTCTGCTTCTGGGTGATCTTCAAGCGGCTTGGAATGTGTCTTGCCCCATCTCTGCTTAGCTGTTTAATCTTTTTTATATCTCAAAGCCACCACGTGCCTGTCAGTTTGTTGTACTGTGGTGGCTTGTGTGTTGCTGTGAGGTGCCATGATAGAATTTTGCAAGACCAGCAACTTATTTATTGCAAATACTTTTTTTCAACAACATAAATGGCTACTATACAGGTGGACCTCACCAGATAGAAAACACAGGAATTAAATTAACTACATCTGTGGAAAGGGAAGATAGAAAAGTTCAACGTCATCAGTCAGAACAAGGCCAGTATCTGGAACATACCATCAATTGCTCATACGCAAGTTTGAGTTGAAGGGGAAGGAAATTAAAATTAGTTCAAGAAAGCCAAAATACGACCTTGAGTACGTCCCACCTGAATTTGGAGACCATCTGTCATAGATTGAATTGTGACCTCCAAAAATGTCTGTCAACTTAGCTGGGCCATGATTCTCAGTATTATGTGATTGCCCACCATTTTATATTATTTTCCTTTTTTGCTGTAAATCCTATCACTATGATATAATAGGATGGATTAGCAGCAGTTTTATCAATGAGGTCTATAAGATTAGGTAGTGTCTTAAGCCAATCTCTTTTGAGATACAAAAGAGAGAAGCGAGCAGAGAAACATGTGGTCCTCACACCACCAAGAAAACAGTGCAGAGAACAAAGCACATTCTTTGGACCTGAGGTTCCTGTGCTGAGATGTTCCCAGACCAAGGGAAGACTGATGACAAGGACGTTCCCCCAGAGCTAACAGAGAGCCTTCCTCTGGAGCCAGTGCCCTGAATTTGGACTTCTAGCCTATCGGACTGTAAGAGAACAAACTTCTCTTTGTTAAAGCCATCTACTTATGGTATTTCATTATAGCAGCACTAGATGACTAACATACCATCTCAATAACAGATTTGTCGCATAGAACACTAATGACCGAGACTAGACAAGTTGTGCGATGACTTCTAGGACATCAAACATGAAGAAAGCCAAAAGTCATTAAAAAGACAGGAAAGAAAAGACCAAAATAGATGTCAGAAGAGACTCTGAAACTTGTTCTTGAATATAGAGTAGCTAAAGTGAAAGGAAGAAATGATGAAAAGAGCTGAACAGAAGATTTCAAAGGGCAGCTCCAGAAAACAAAGTAAAGTGTTACAATGAAATGTGCAAAGACCTGGAATTAGAAAACCAAAAGTGAAGAGCATTCTCGGCATTTCTCAAGCTGAAAGAGAACTGAAGAAAAATTCAGTCCTCAGGTTGGAATTTTGAAGGATTCTATGGGCAAAATATTGAACAACTGGAGGAAGCAACAAAAGAAGATGGAGGAAATACACAGTCACTAAAACAAAAAGAATGACTGATGTTCAACCATTTCAGGAGGTAGCATGAGATCAAGAACTGATGGTATTTAAGGAAGAAGTCCAAGCTGCACTGAAGGCACTAGCGAAAAATAAGATTCCAGGAATTAACGGAATACCAACTGAATAAAGTGTTGGAGGTGCTCACTTGTGTAGGCCAAGAAATTTGGAAGACAGCTACCTGGTCAACTAACTGGAAGAGATCGATATTTGTGCACATTCCAAAGATAGGTGATCCAAGAGAATAGAGAAATTATCAAACAATATCGTTAATATCGCACACAAATAAAATTTTGCTGACAATCATTCAAGAGTGATTACAGCAGTCCATCCACAGGGAACTTCCAGAAATTCAAGCTGGATTCAGAAGAGGACATGAAACGAGGGCTATCATTGCTGATGTCAGAGGGACCTTGGCTGAAAACAGAGAAAGATGCTTACTGTGTTTTATTGACTATGCAAAAGCATTTGACTGTGTGAATCATAACCAATTACAGATAACGTTGCAAAGAATGAAAATTCCAGAACACTTAATTGTGCTCGTGAGGAACCTGTACTTAGACCAAGAGGCAGTTGTTCATACAGAACAAGGGGATACTGCATGGTTTCAAATCAGTAAAGATGCGCACCAGGGTTGTATCCTTTCACCATACTTACTCAATCTGTATGCTGAACAAATAATCTGAGAAACTGGACTATATGAATGTGGCATCAGGAATGAAGGAAGACTCATTAATAACCTGCAATATGTGAATGACACAACCTTGCTGGCTGAAAGCAAAGAGGATTTGATGCACTTACTGATGAAGGTCAAAGACCACAGCCTTCAGTATAGGTGACACCTCAACATAAAGAGAACAGAAGTCCTGACAACTGGACTGAAGACCAAAGAAGAACTGAGGTATTTGAATTACGGTATTGGCAAAGAATATTGAATATACCACGATCATGCCAGAAGAATGAACAAATCTGTCTTGGAAGAAGTACAGCCAGAATGCTCCTTAGAAGGGAGGATGGCAAGGCTTCTTCTTGTGTACTTTGAACATGTTATCAGGAGGGACTTGTCCCTGGAGAAGTACATCATGCTTGATAAGGTAGAAACCAAAACCAAACCTGTTGCCATTGAGACAATTCTGACTCATAGCAAGCCTACAGGATGGAATAAAACTGCCCCATATTGTTTCCAAGGAGCAGCTGGTGGATTTGAGCTGCCAACTTTTTGTGGGTCAGGAGCCAAGCTCCTAACCACTGTGCCACCAGGGCTCCTGGTAAAGTCAAGGGTTAGCAAAAAAGAGGAAGACTCTGAATGAGATGGGTTGACACAGTGCCTGTACCAATGGGCTCAAACATTGTGAGGATGGCACAGGACTGGGCAGCGTTTCATTCTGTAATACGTGTGGTCGCTATGAGTTGAAACCAACTGGATACCACCTTACAACAACACATCTCAAAAGAGACTGACTCAAGACACACTCTATACCAACCTTGCCTCATTAACATAACAAAGACAACCCATTCCTAAATGGGATCATAACCACAGGCACAGAGGTTAGGATTTACAACACGTATTTTGGGGGGACACAATTCAAATCATAGCAACGACCTATAGAACAGAACTACCCCAAAGGTTTTCCAAGGCTATGAGTCAGAATCGACTTGAAGGCACTGGGTTTTGGGTAAACTTTACAGAAGCAGACTGCTACATCCCTCTTCCCGTGGAGTGGCTGGTATGTTGAATCCACCGACTTTTGAGTTAGCAGACAAGTGCTTAACTACTGTGCCACCAGGGCTCCTTGCATAAAGATTACAGCCTAGGAAACCTATGAGACAGTTCTACTCTGTCATATAGGGTCACGATGAGTCAGAATCAACTTGACTGCATATAACAACAACTGTCTGTCTCCACCACCCACCAGTTGTGCAACCTTAGACAAGTTCTGCAATCTGTCTAAGCCTCACCACTCCACCGGTTACAGCCACCATCATCTCTCACCTGAACTGTTGCAGGATCCCCCTAAGTCTCTGGGTTTCCTTAACTGTCTATGGGGACCTAATAACACCTGCCAAGTGAAATTGTCATTCATGAGTTGGATTTGACTCGATGGCAACGAATTTGTTTTTTTTTTTTTGGTTTTGTGGGATTGTAAAGATTTTTTTTTTTAAAGATCAGGTGAGATGGTCCATCAGCACGCCTCAGCCTGGTGCTAGCACAGAAGTTCTTTGTAAAATTATCATTACTTTTATTATGATTATAATTTATGATCTGATGGGTCTGTTTTACTGAGAGTTGACAGATTTTTCTCTGTAGGTTTAGTTTTTTTCTAGATTCCCTTGTTGGTTTAAGTGAGTCACCTTGGCTAAGGAACCAGTCATTATAAACTGCATTATCATGCATGTTCTGTAGATGGTGCATTTTCCTAACTCCAATCTGTCAGGAATGTTTCAGACGTGCATCCTAATGCCACGCAATTGCCTTGTAATACACAAACACAACTTTTGTTGTTATTGAATCTAGAATATCTTTGTTTCCAATTTGCTTACAAATATTTTCATTAAGTCAGGTCAACAGAAGTGAACAACTCATTCTCAATCCCTTAGCTCACCTTCAGCCCTCAAATCCAGCTACATATTCATGATCCCAGCCCTTAGATAACTAATGGTCAAATAGAGATGACAGTCAATCAACAATTTGTGCGTGTGTGTATGACAGAAAGAGAGACAGACAGACAGAGATTAATGTTAGGAAGGAAAATAACTGTCCTTCAGAAAGAGTCAATACATTTCAATTATGCTAATCTGGAATTAAGGAGCCCTGGTAAAGGAAGGAACAGTTAAGCATTCAATTGCTAACTGAAAGGTTGGTGGTTTGAACCCACCCAGCAATTCCATGGGAGAAGAACCTGGTGATCTGTTCTCATAAGATTGTTGTTGTTGTTAGGTGCCATCGAGTTGGTTCTGACTCATAGCAACCTTATGTACAACAGAATAAAACACTGCCCTGTCCTGCACCATCCTCACAATCATTGCTGTGTCTGAGCCCATTGTTGCAGCCACTGTATCAATCCATCTTATAGGGGGTCTTTCTCTTTTTCACTCGCTCTCTGCTTTGCCAAGCATGATGTGCTTCTCCAGGGACTGGTCCCTCCTGATAACATGTCCAAAGTACTTGAGAGGAAGTCTCGCCATCCTTGCTTCTAAGGAGCATTCTGGCTGTACTTCTTCCAAGACATATGTATTCATTCTTCTGGCAGTCCACAGTATATTCAATATTCTTTGCCAATACCATAATTTAAAGGCATCAATTCTTTTTTGGTCTTCCTTATTCATTACCCAGTTTTCACAAGCATATAAGGCAATTGAAAATACCATGGCTTGGGTCAGGCATACCTTAGTCTTTACAGTGATATATCTTCACTTTTCAATACTTCTAAGAGGTCTTTTGTAGCAGATTTGCTCAATGCAATACATCATTTGATTTCTTGACTGCTGCTTCCATGGGCATTGATTGTGGACTCAAGTAAAATGAAATCTTCAACAACTTCACTATTTTCTCCCTTTTTTTTCGGTTCATGAAGATCACAGCCAAGAAAACCCTATAGGGCAATTCTACTTTTTCACATGGGGTCAATGTGAGTCAACATTGACTCAAAGGCAACTAACAAGGACAACAACCTGGGACTAGACAATCATCCAAAACTCACCACATGCATATTCATAATGCCAGGTAAATTTTAGGTTATTTCTGGGTAGATAACTGATCCCTTAAATGTCACAAAGGAAAGAGATTCACAGAATTGGAATAGTCTGAGTCTCCACCTCTAATCCTCATTCTTCCAAATGAAGTGGTAATGAAACATATCTTTCCTTCAAAAAAAAAAATTTTTTTTTTTTTTAATTGAGCACTTACAGTGTACAAGGTATACATGGTTTTACAGCTGTGCTTCTAAGGGGACCTGAGAGTCAGACCATTACTGATAGGCTTTCCAAATGGTAATTGCACAAGTGGTTTTTATTCCTCTTATCTACCCGCATGTGGTGTTTTGCCTTTGTTTTGCTCTCTAGCAGATACTTCCAGCATTCTTCTGTTTGCAGGGGTAATTATGTACAGAAGGAAAATGTCCTTGTTAGCTAGTAACAAGAGTCTGTAATTTTTCCAGAAAAGAATCTTGCTAATCTTCAGACGAATGTTATAGGTAATCAAGAACATATACTCATTATGAAGCTAAAGTTGACTATAGTTTGCAGAAGGTGATTGCTTATGAAGAAAAATGCAGTTCATTTTTATATGTGTTGTTGGATTATCCTAAGACTTCAGATCCAAAATCTTCATCGTTAATTGATTTGGATACAATAATTTCTAAGATGTATTATTTATTCCTTGCCATTTTAAATCTAGTGACTGAACATATATTTCACCCTCTCCTTGATGACTCAGAGTCATCACTGTGAGTGTGAATAATTTCACTGTGCTATGGATAAGCAATGACGTCAGGGCCTGTGGAGTTATGAACTGCGCTGGGAAAACTCCTAGGTAAATGGTGTTGGGTTTTAGATTTATCGAGCCCTGGCAATTTTTGTAATTCTTCCCTAGATGTCAGGCTTTTACTTGTTACTGCCTTGTTATAGTTTTTTTCTAGAAATCCTCTCCTCCTTCCGTCCTTTCATTCCAGGGCCTTCATGCCAGGCTTGCTTCTGTGTGGGGAGGATGCAGTTTGATGGAGACCACAGTACTCAAAGCCTTACACACGTGGAGCATACCTGCTATGAGGAGAGGTAAACAGTAAAACAAGATTACAAATAAACAAGATGATTCTAATTTGCTTTGTGTTAAGAGACTGAATAACAACACAGAGGAAAGTTATGCATGCATTAAGAATAAATAGGATTTAAAAAAAAAAAAAGAAAAAATTTTTTTTTTTTTTTTTAAAACATGGCATGCTCAGAGTCCATTTCTGTTTACTTCTTAGCAATTCCTGAGCAATGAGATTGTTGGCTTCATGGCCCTCTGAAAACATGGAGCTTCTGAATTCCCATATAATACTACACAGAATATAGAAAATGACTCAATGTCACCAGAACTAGTTTTCTGATATCTGTTGAATGGCCCTCGGCCTGAAACTTAAAATTGAAAACAGCATGGCACCTGAGAACCTAAACAAAACAAAACAAATCAATTCCAACTCATGGTGACTCTATAGCACAGATCAGAACTGCCCCATAGGGTTTCCAAGGAGCGCCTGGTGGATTTGAACTGCCAACCATTTTTTAGTTAGCAAACTCTTAACCACTATACCACCAGGGTTTCCTGAGGGTCTAGAGACTTCATATTCACATCTCCAGTCTTGATGTGCCCTTTTTCTCCAGGTTTGTGTACTTAAGAGGCAAGTTCACCTTCCACTTGGATGTCTCATGGCATCTGAAATTTAACTCTTGATTCCACCTCTCACCATTGTTGCTACCATATGTCCTCTTCCTCTAGTTTTTTTCATCTTGGCAAGTAGCACTATAATCTTCCAAATATAAAGGGGCTATTCTCAAATTCTCTTTTTCTTATTCCCTACCCCACATCCAATTCATAAACTAACTCTGTGGACTTTTTTTCCTCAAAAACATGTCCTGAATCTGAATCAGATAATTTATTTCCTCTGCTGGAAATCTACTGGTGGCCTCTCTTTGCTTTTAAAGAAAAATCCAAGCTCCCAATAACAGCTGCAAGGCCTGATATGATCAATCTCACCATTACAATTTTAAGTTTTTCTTTTACCATGCTGCCCCTCTCCTGCCATACTCCAACCACACTGGAATTCCATGCGTTCCTCCTTACTTATGTCTTAGACCAACACATGGTGTTTCCTCTGACGGCAGTGCTCTGCCCCTCACTAGCCAAATGGCTGGCTCTTTCTTGCTATCACTGAGGTTTTAGGATTAATGTCTCCTCTTTGGAGCCCTGGTGGCACAGTGGTTAAGAACTTGGCTGCTAACCAAAAGGTAGGCAGTGGGAATCCCCCAATCACTCATTGGAAATCCTGCTGGCAGTTCTAGTCTGTCCTATAGGGTCACTATGAGTCGGAATCGACTCAATGGCAATGGGCTTTTTTTTGAGGGCTGGGGTCTCCTCTTCAAAGAAGGCCTCTGTGCCAGCACTTTTCATACTTTAATGTGTAAAGGAATCACTGAGTATCTTGTTACAATGCAGATTATGATTCAGTAGGTTTGGGGTGGGACCTGAGATTCTACATTGCAAAAAATTAGATTCTACATTGCAAAAAATGCCCTTACTAAAATGGGGATTTGGATTGAGTGGGCCTGGGTGGGGTCCCAGAATTTGTATTTCTGGTTGTCGGGTCGTGATAATGCTAGTGGTATGAGGACCATACTGTGAATAACAAGCGGATGTTGTTGTTGTTAGGTGCTGTTGAGTCGGTTCCTACTCATAGTGACCCTATGTACAACAGAACGAAACACTGCCCAGTCCTACACCATCCCCACAATCATTGCTATGTTTGAGCCCATTGTTGTAGCCACTGTATCAATCCATCTCATTGAGAGTCTTCCTCTTATTTGCTGACCCTCTACTTTACCAAGCATGATGTTCCTTCTCCAGGGACTGGTTCCTCCTTATAATGTGTCCAAAGTACATGAGACGAAGTCTGGCTATCCTTATTTCCAAGGAACACTCTGGCCGTACTTCTTCCAAGGCAGATTGGTTCATTCTATTGGCAGTTCATGGCATATTCAACATTCTTCACCAACACCATAATTCAAAGGCATCAATTCTTCCCGGTTTTCCTTATCCATTGTCCTTGCTTTTGCATGCATATGAGGCTATTGAAAATACACTGGCTTGGGTCAGGCGCAACTTAAAACAAGGTGCTAGAACAGTGCTATTCAAAGTGGGGTCATCAAATTTCCGGACCTCTCCTCAGATCTACTGTATCTGAATGCATGAAGATGGGGCTCAAATAATGTTTTAACAAACTCTCCAGGTAATTCTTATGCTTTCTAAAGACTGGGAAGCACTGGTACAGACAATAAGTGTTACAGGGCCAGATAAGTTGAATTCAGGACACATGACCTTTTCCCCAGCAATTTGTCCCCAGGGTGACATCAGACCTCATCCTTTTGCAGGGGTTGTCCATTCAGTATCCAGGGGCCTGGTTTGAATATTCTAACATAAGTAAGCAGAAGGCTGATGAGGAGCCCCAACTAGAGACTGACACACCCCAACATGTTATTAGGCACAGACTGGATCAGACCAGACAATAGTGGCCAGAAAGGAGCTATGATGTTAGCCAGATAGACGGCTAGTCTTATTGTAATACTCAGGAAGTGCAGAGACTTTGTAATGGGTTTAGCAGATGTGGGCATTCTAATGCCAGAGAGTCTCCCTGCCTAAAAGGGAATTGTAATCATCTAATATATTTCCCCATCCTCAGGCCTGTCATTGAGTTGTCATTGGCTCGCAGACACTTCTCCAGGCACCCCAGATGGTACTGGCTGACACACTCTGAGCACGTCATTATGAACACATGCAAACCACATGAGGGTAACTGGCTTCTGGAGACTAAATGCGAGGCACTGCACCCACCTTCAAGGTTGCTAAGACACTAACTGCTGAGAGGAAGAGAGAGATAAGTGGGACCTCAGGTACTAGGAGTCTTGGGAAAATAAAGACCCATGGAAAAGCCTTAGGGAGAGAGAGCCAGGCAGACAGTAGAAAATTCTTTACACAATGAGTTAGGTGATAGCAAGATGTATTTAAGTTTCAGCACTTTCCCTTTCAGTTTCATATTTGCTCATCTGTTAAGTTTATGAAGCATCTTTTTGGAATTAGTGTAGAACCATTAACTTTTCATTCTTGTGGGGAATTAAATGATTTTTTTTGTCAATGTTTTAACGACTTTGTGCAGCTCGTAAAAATAAAACAAACGCAAAACTTGGAATTGACATACTCCTTGGATAATTTTCTTTTGATCTAATTAATTTCACAAGTCTGAGATCCTCATCAATGAGGACCCATCACTGACTCTGATTTTGGAAATTGAGCCAACCAGAAGCCAGTTCTGTGCCTTGGATTAGATAGAGGTCCTTCCCATTGTAACCGGACTGTTCCAGGTCTGCTTGGCTTGGCCATAAAGACACGAAATCGGTGAAAGTGAAAGAAGCAGCTTTATTTGGTTGGTCAAGCAATGGAGCACACCAGGACTTGCGTTGCCAAGATGGCTCCTTGGACAATGGTGGAAACAGTACTTACTAGGGGAACGGTCCTGAGAAAAGGAGCAAGGCTGTTGATTGGTCTGGCCTGAAAATGACGTTCCCAGGGCAGTTCCATAGTCTGTACTTACTCAGTCCAAAAGCGGAGGTGGGGGATGGGGGGTGGTCTCTCAAACCGGATGTTAGGCTTGGACCTTTTGCTGCTGAAAATCTCCCCCCAGTCTTGTGCTGCTAAAGTTTGGTTCTGTCCAGTGGGAGAAAAGTTTCAGGGTCACCCAGAGGATAGGGGTTGATGGTTCTGCGCGTGTCGGGTGGACCAGATTTGGTCTTAACTGGTTCTGTGGCCTGCAGACCCCAATCTCTTGTTTTTGTTATCTTGCGTAGGCAAGTTGCCCGGTTGTCTAAAAAACATCTGGAGAAACCAGTTAGAAGAGGAGATGGCTCTTGCTACTCTACTTACAAGTTGAGTGTTGGTAATGGTGCCTGGAGGTTGCGGTCTCACCATTTTTCCTGGACTATAGAAAAAAAAGTCCATGCAAATGTGATTTCAGTGGAGTCAGGAGAGCCGGTTGTCCGAGGCTCCCCATCTAGGCACTGGCTACTGTCAGATTTTCAGCTCAAAGCTCTGAATTCCAATAAGATACCAGTTGCCAATGCAAACTCATGGCAACTCCATGTGTGTCAGAGTAGGACTGTGCTCCATAGGGTTTCCAATAGCTGATTTTTCACGAGTAGATTGCCAGGCCCCTTTTCCATGCTGCCTCTGGGTGGACTCAGATCTCCAACAGTTCTGTTACAGACAATTTCATTAACCAATTGCACCACCCTGAGACTCCCATTAAGATACAAATACCCCTAAAATGGGTAACACTTTTAAATGTCCCGTGAGAAGCATTTTGCCAGGAAGAAGGAAGAAATCACAAACGCCCAGTGGGAAAAATAGAGCACAGAAGCCTTGAGACAAACATAGGTTTTAAATATCTAAATTGTTGCTAGAAGGGTGTATGACCTTTGAAAAAAATTACCGAATGACTCATAAAAATGAAACTCCCCCCATTTGACAGATCACAATAACACTTCCCCTGTATTTTATCCTTCTCCCAAAGCCATGGAGAGAATGGAATTAATTAAATAATAGATATGAACATATTTTGAAAAGCTGCAACTCTTCTACAACTATGAGCTGTCAGTTTCTAAGGTAATTTCCTTGTCTTACGCAAGATAGACTTGATCTTCAAGGAAGACCATGTACCAACCAGTAAACTAGAAGTGAACAGATCTGTTTTTAAAAGAAGTGTGTTATCTATAAACAGACATTATAATGTCTATAAATGCATTCTTGGGAAGTCTAATCTTCTTTAAAATACAGCAAAACATGGTGGTTAAATTGCCAAACAGTAATCCAGTAACCTGAGTGACTCTGTGTTTGTAATAACAGACACTCAAGACGGAAGACATTTATGGCACAACCACACCAAGGTAGCCTAGCCAACCAATTGATAACCTCAAGCTACTGTTTGTTTGGAACTTGCCTTTTATGTTATCTTAACAGGCTTCCTTTCCAGAACTTCACTGTGTGCAGAAAAAAAAAAAGGAGGGGGGAGTCTGCTTCAAATTGTTTTTTGAATTATTTCGGGTCTCAGAAACACAGAGAGACAGCATGGGAAATAATAAAGATTAAAAAGAAGTCTATGAATGTGTTAGCCGTTGATCCCCAGAATTTGGAAGATCTGAATTTATTAGACCCCAAATCCACTCTTTCAGGCCATGGATTATCTGTCCAGTCTGAGTAGTAGGGGTGAATAGTACAAGAAGCATGTCCAGCAGAGAGATGTTTCCACCTGGAAGAATGGCTCAGTTCCAGCCCTATTCCTCCTGGATTTGTTAATTGGATTTGTTCTCGCAGTTAAGACAAATCAGCATATATGCTAGTTAGTGGTTTCAGGCACTGAAAAATTGGAATTCCACTCAAGGAATGGTTGGCTAAGAACAGAAAGCACTTTCTCAAGAGGCTTACTCCTACTGGACCTAGAGAATATTTACATGCTAAGCAGAGCCAAAAGGAAAGTAAAATTTCTGTATGTCTAAATTTCTCTACTTAAGATGGGAGATTCAGAAGCTAGATATTTAAGCATTTCCACATACTAAACAGGCATTGGGTTTAGCAGCTCTTTGGAGAGTTCATGCATACAAAGATGTGCGGATACAAACCCACCAGCTCCTGTCACATGTGAACACTGTAGTCCCATAATAATCCTTCCTCAGAGATAAATCACAATGCTGTTGTACTGTTAGAAGATGGTGCTACTGGGATTGTCATCAGTGAATGCAGGTGTGCCTAAAAATGCCCTGGTAACGAAGAGTTCTTTCCACACTGGATGTGTGAAGATTGTTCTTCAATTTGCAGCTGCAGCTGTTACTGTACAGCCAGTGCAGCTGGTGGAGTTAAGAGTGTGTCAGGGGCTGCCTGCTATGTGGGGGGAATCACTTGCCCCTGACAGGCCCTGGGCAAGGTCCAGAAGAAAGGAGGCATGAAGTGAGAGCTTAGATCTGTTGCCTTAGACAAGGACTTTGTCTTAGCTTCTTAGTGCTACTGTAATAGAAATACCACAAATGCGTAGCTTTAACAAACAAAAATTTATTTTCTAACAGTTAGGAGGCTATCCATTGCCATCAAGTCTACTCCGACTCATAGTGGCCTGATAGGACAGAGTAGAACTGCCCCATAGGGTTTCCAAGGAGTGCCTGGTGGATTCGAACTGCCAACATTTTGGTTAGCAGACTGGGCCCCTAATCACAGCACCACCAGGGCTCCCTAGTTAGGAGACTAGAAGTCTGAATTCAGGGTGGTGGCTGTAGGGGAAGTCTTTCTCTTTCTGTCAGCTCTGGGGGAAAGTCCTCGTCTCTTTTCAGCTTTTCTTCCTAGGTTCCTTGGCAGTCTCCAGGTGGTCAATCCTTCTGCAGTTGTGTTTCCTTTCTCCTGTGCTTAATCTGCTCTTTTTATATCGCAAAAATGATTGGCTTACAACACATCCTACACTGATATGGCCTCATTAACATAACAGAGAAAACCCTATTCTCAAATGGGATTACATCCACAAGTATGGGGACTAGGATCTATAACACGTATTTTTAGGGGACACAATTCAATCCATAACTGACCGTAAACTCAAAAGTCTATGAAGCTAAATGCAACAGGGAATCTCGGACTGGATAGTAGGACTGAAGAAAGGACATAAATAAGTGGAAAAAATAGAGAAATATGAAGAAAGTCTGCAGTTAATAGTATTATACTAATGTTAATTGCTTAGTTTTGGCAAATGCGCTACAGTTATGTAAGATGTTAACATTAGAGGAAGCTGGTTGAAGAGTATATGGGGACTCCGAACTATCTTTGCAATTTCTATAACCTAAATTATAAACTATAATTTGCTAATTAATATTAATAATGATGGTCTAAAACTCTTCCAAAATTAAAAAAAAATTTTTAAATCTGTGGGGCCAGTGTGTTACATAGAGAAATGAAATGGGCCATGTTGGGACAGTCATAAACTGGTCATCCCGTATCATATCCAAAAAATGCCCACTGTTCACCTCCAGTCAATTGTTGTTTTTTTGAAATGCAGGGCCCAGAATAACAGATTTCCTGACTTTTCAAAAGAATCCAAAATTCTGTGTGTGTGTGTGTGTGTGTGTGTGATATCCCAATTTTTAAAATGATGGCTCAGAAAGTTTAAAAGCACTTAACGGCCAAAGAAAATAGAACTGCTCTGTGAGTGGCAAGTGGCCCATGGTTGTGACTTCACTTCTGGACACCAGATGTAAAGGAGCAAGAGAGTCATTCTAGGTGATTTTAAGATGCAGATTCCTAGGTCCTAACCTTACTGGGTGTGATTAGGTAGGTTTAGGGTTGATCCTTAAATCCTGCATTCTTAATAAGCATTCCAGGTTATTCTGACCAGAGATTTATAGTTTATACTCTGAGAAACACTTCTCTAAGAAGAAGGGGCTCCTTTGCCTTTAGCTTCTTTATTTCCTTTAATTCAACTTCTTATTCTTTCTCTCATCACCAGTGACACAACTTCCAGGGCAGTATTAAAACACAGGTAGAACAATGCTGTCCAATATGGTAGCCACATGTGATCAGTGAGCACTTGAAATGTGGCATTATAAGTGTAAAATACAGGATTTCAAAGACTTAGTACAAATAAGAGAATGTAACATATCTTATTAATAATCATTTAATATTGATTACATATTGAAATGGTACTTTGGATATGTTTGGTTAAACAAAATATATTATTAAAATTAATTTCACCTATTTCTTTTTTTTTTTTACATGGCTATGGTTTTTTTTTTTTTTTATGGTAGTGGGGATCCCCTGGTGGTGTAGTGGTTAAGTGCTACAGCTGCTAACCAAAAGGACGCCTGTTCGAATCCACCAGATGCTCCTTGGAAACTATAGAGCAATTCTACTCTGTCCTATAGGGTCGCTATGGGTCTGGAATCGACTTGATGGCAATGGGTTATGATTATGGGTTTTATGGTAGTGGTTAAGAGCTTGGCTGCTAGCCAAGAGATCAGCAGGTCAAATCTACCAGTCACACCTTGGAAACCCTCTGGGGCAGTTCTACTCTGTTCTGTAGGGTTGCTATGAGTCAGAACTGACTCTATAGCACCTAACAACAAACAATGCGGCCACTAGGCAATTTAGGAGTCCCTGGGTGGCACGAATGGTTAAGCACTGAACTGCTAACGGAAGGCTGACAGTTTGAACCCACCAAGAGGTGCACTGGAAGACAGGCCTGTCAATCTGCTTCCAAAAGGTCACAGCCTTGAAAACACTATGGAGCAGTTCTACTCTGCACAAATGGGGTTGCTATGAGTTGGAATTGACTCGACAGCAACTAACAGCAACAACAACTAGGCAATTTAAAGTGACACATGTGGTTTGGATTTGTGGCTCACCCTATATTTCTATGGGGCAGCACTGATCTAGGAGCCGGAGGTGAGGAGAGTTGTTCTCCCCTCAGGCCTTAGGCTAGAGGTGCAAAAAAGTGCTTAGTGTTCATATGTCCACAGTTCTGACCAAATCACCAGGACCAAGGATTTCGTATGGCATTTGGGGACATGTTTAGGCCCAGTTTGGTTTTTAATAACCCATAGCCCTTTCTGCAGGGGTGCTGGTTGTTACAGGTGTGTGATATTGCTAGTCAGAAAGATCGATCAGCTATAGATTTTCCATTCCTGAGTTACCCGTGGATAGAATGGAGGGGAAAAAAGGAGTAAGAAGAGACTAGAAGGCATTTGAAAAGCCCCGAGACAGCAAAATAAGGTAGAAGGAAAGCCACACTGGAGTAAAGGCAGAAGTTTACAAGTGGGAATTTAACTCGAAAGGCATGGAGGTGGCTAGCGCAGAGTAAAAAAGGATGGAAAGAGCTTTGGAATCAAAAAGGAGGGGCTGGGCATTTGCAGACATAACGGTGAAACATGGAAGAGAGAAGACTGTTGAAAAGCAACTAACCTGTCAGCACATCTAATAGAAGTGTTCAGAACTCAACCACTTACTTCTGATTTGGTAATGAGCAGGAAACAAAAAATAATGTACCAATAAATACCGCTTTGATGACTTTGAAATATGAGGGCACTTCAGCAAACATTGTACTTTATAAGACAGAAGTGAGTATAGTATATATATTCCAACTCAGAGCTGATGGTTTTAACAAACACCGGACTACAAATTTGTCTTCAGGCTTCCTACCTCTCACATTGGTCCATTCAGTTTTTCAACCCCCTCATTCCGACAATGATTTTCCCAAGATGCTTAGTATTCCCCACAGCATCCTGCTACTTGGGCCCAGCCTCCCCTGGAGTGTCCAAAATCCTACTAAAACATACATGATTTTCATCTTGTTTCCCCAGAAGCTTCCATTGATGGGATGAGAGCTACCCTAGCCTAGAGATCAGGAACATGAGGCAGGGAAGTTTGGGTGCCTCTCTAGTTTCATGCCCAGTCCACTTCGAAAATTAAAACTTCACCAAAAAGACACAGGAGTTCCTGAGTGGTGCAAATGCTTAATGTATTCAGCTGTTAACTAAAGTGTTGGAAGTTCAAGTCCACCCAGAGGTACCTCAAAAGAATGGCCTGGCAATCTACTTCTGAAAATTCAGCCATCGAAAACCCTATGGAGCACAGCTCTTCTCTGACACACATGGGGTGGCCATAAATCAGAATTGTCTCAATGGCAACTGGCTTAAAGAAGACACATACCTTGGAACCATAAAACAATGATCCTAGGTCAAAAGCTACGAATTAGAAGGGAGAGGAGATAAACACATCAGAGATCCAGGCTAAGGAGAATTGCTACAACTGAGCACTAAATTGAACTCTAAACCTCAGAGCGATCAAAGGAAAAGGGAAGAGATGTTGAGTTTTATAGTTTTCAGTGTCTGATAAAAGGAAGCATATGAGTTCTTTGCTAGGGACTTGTTTTCTCCTGGCAATAACATCTTGGAGGTTCATTTTGAATTGATTTTTATGTAAATGGCAATGCAGACTGAAAAGTGGTTTACAGAAGGTGTAGAAATGATTTTCTTGTGGCCATTTCTTACACTGACCTGCAATAAACACAGATGGCAAGATGTTTGTTAAATCATGACTCTGCAAAGATATTTCTGCGGCGAGTATAGCTAATGTGGCCCAATCCCATAACCTTCTGGTAATTTATCTTGGCATAGAGCTAGAGCTCAGAGGCCCGAAACCAATGGATGGTTTTAGCATGCCTTAGAGATGCTCACTCTGGAGAATTCATCATTTCTGCTGACGTTCAGGCAGAAGCTGGAGACCAGCCTGTGTCTGAAAGCAAAACACGCCAATGGTCTAATGTGCAGGTGCCAAGGCTGAAATATTGCCTGTGAGGGACAAACACTTCTTTAATCTTGAAGGTAGCACTATCCTACCTGTCCCTAGTTCTAGCCTGGAAATCCCACCTACTTAAATAGCCAGAGCCAAAACTTAATCTTGGGAAGTAGCTTTGGATCAGTTCAAGGACCTGAACAATTACCTCATTGAACCTTGACAGTCCCCATGGCCTGGAAGCTTAAAAGCTTAATATTGTAAAAGGGCAGGCATCACCTGCAGGCTATTGCAATCATAACCTCACCTGCCTGTGGCACACTCACAGGCAGCATTTTGAGCTGTACTTCTTCTGGCAAGCTACAAAATGTACCCTCAATTCTTTATGAGCTTTTGGTATGGAGACCTCTTTAGCAACAAAAATGGTAACACCATTCAGGCGCCGCTCTGCATGGTCAGCCAGAGAGCCTTAATGGCAAGAAAAACACCAAATGATGTCTTTCTTTTAAAATCATGGCCCAGGAAGATGGCTTAGGAACAAAGGGGAGCTATCTAGCTGCTATTATAGCTCATGAATATTCTAATCTTTAAACAACACTGGTTGATATTAGCCTGATACAGGTCTGCTAGCAGCATCTGTGCAGCCTCTGGTTCCTGGGCATGAACGTGTTGGGTGAGCTTATCAGAACCCATTAGCAAGCTGCACCCCAGGAACCAGTGTTTGACAATGACAACAATCATCAAGGTCCGGGAAAGAGGTGGCACCATAACCTCAGTATTTCAGTGTAGAACCTTGAGTATAGTTAATTTTCTACCTGTTCCAGGCTGGGTGCCAAATAAGTCATCGGTGCCTCGCATAAGAAAGTGACTATTTGTTGAGTAAATGGATAAGTGCCAATAATGAGCTTAAGGTTAGCAGAAACTCTGGGCTGGAGCCAACTCTCCCAGCTTAATAACCATGCTGAGAGGAGGTGGGATGTGACTCATGACTACAACAGACAAGGAAAGACATAGCGAGGTTGGATTCTGGATTCCAGTATCTGAGAACATTGGGATCCTTGTGTCAAAAGGAGGGGGGAAATGAGAAGACCAAACCAGTCGGTAGGACCTGTGAGGAGGTCAGGTTAGGTTTAGGCCCTCCTTTTTTTTTAGTGATAGGGCTGGGAGAAGCCAATGGCACCATTCCCATTCTTCCTTCACTTTTCCCAGCAAGACTTCCAATAGTGCTCCCTGCCATATTTTGAGCATTTTCCCCTCCAACTCTCATACATAGTTCAAGTGAACAAAGGGAAGCCAGTGGGTGAATCTTCCAGGCCAGTGGTTCTCAGAACTTAAAAAAAAAATACCAGTGCCTAGACCCTGCCCCTAGATGTTGAGCTAATTGGCATGGGGTGGACTCCAGGTATTGGCTTACTCCATCCATCCATTCGTCCATCCGTCCGTCCGTCCGTCCATCCATCCATCCAACAGTCAATCACTGGCATCGGTATTTTTTACAAGCTCACCAGGTAATGGTAAAATGCAGCCAGGTTGAGAGCCACTCTCTTCCAGGGTATGCCTAATTCTTCATGTGACTAGTTTAGGTGCAAATGAGCTGTCTCCTTTCCCACCTTTGAGAACTGACTTATCCTCACTTATCCTGCTCACTTTTAAGTATAACAACAGATTACTTATCCAGAATGACTAGGATCTAACTTAATTGCTATTTTGGGTATTTCTAGTATTCAGATAGCATAAATTCAAAAGAACACTATGATTTTTAAAAAAGGGGTGTTTTTAGGTAATATTATGCACAATTGAAAGTTAATGCTTTATACCAGTTATTACCCAACAAAAACATAAACAGCTGAAAATAAGAAATAACCAAAACTAAACCACAGTGAAAACTCATCAGTTATCGCTGAGATTGTTGGGGTATCAGCATGGACTGAGATAGGACCCCACTGGCCAGGCCCGTGGACCACACCATCGCCCACACCATACACGCCATTGCATCATCCCTCAATAATTTCAACGGATGATTTTTTTTTTTAATGGATGACCATTTTAAAAATTATTTTAGAAATATTTTGTGGTTTAGCTGCTTTTGGTGTTCAGACTTTCAGATCTTATATTGTATTTCAAGGTGATTGAAAGAAGTGAGGAGAAGGCTATTTCTTCTGGTGAGAAGGGGAATTGGGACTCATCAAAACACTTCTAGATTATTATTGTGTGTGTGTGATTATATGCCCATTCTGTCTTCATTTTCCCGAAGTGAACAGTCTTTTGTCTTTAGCCCATTAAATACCTCTAGTGTGTGACTGTGTCATCTTTGATGATCTTCCCTAAACATGTTAAAAAGAGGAAGATCAGTGCTCGGCTTCCTCAATTTACATTTCTAAACAATACAACCAAATTATAAAAATACATCTAAAGCAAGCATGTATACTCACATTAGAAACAAAAACCCCTCTACCCTGAAATTTGGGAGGGGTTCAATCAAAAGGTATAAGATGAAGAAAGCATTCCCTTCCTTGTACAGCTGCAGGACATGACAGCATTTCTTGATGTGATTATTTTTAGATGACAGAGATTTTAGTTCAGAGAAAGAACAGAGCCTCCTTTAAGGATAGTATTCGGTACATGGCTGGTTTCTAGGTCCTGCCTGCATCCCTCTTTGTTTCCTTTCTACGGGATCAATGCTTCTTTCCTGGTACCAGCCCCGCTCTTCGACAAGACAGACAGAAGGAGCTAATGCCCCGCCTAGAACATTCAGTCACATTACACTGGTTGGTGGGATAATACTCCTCTGGCGAGATAATTGTAATAACTTGTTCTCTTTTATCTGAGTGTGGCAAAGACTGGCTAGCCGGGCATTGGACCTGTGTTTTCCTCCTCCTGGACATTCTGCAAGTTGAACACCCAGCTAGATTTACTGAGTTAATGTGGCCATGAGATTGAGTTCTGACAAGTGGAATTTAGGCAGAAATGAGAAGTGCCCCTTCCAGGCCTGGCCCATGAAAACGTCCCCAGTATGATCCTCCATGCTTTTCCCCTCATCAGTGACTTTGAGCGTCACCCTTGCTGATGCCAGAGAGCTGCATGATGAAAGGAGCCTAGGCCACTGAATCACCACTTGGAGGAGTGTTGCCTACCAACCAAGAAAACCTGTTTTGAAATTTATGTGAGCAAGAAATAAACACTGAGTTGAGTCTCACCAATTGGGGGGTTTATCTGTTACATCAGGAAAAGTTACCCAAATTGATACATTGAATTCTTGAGAAAACCAGACTGTTGTTGTTAGGTGCTGTCAAGTTGATTTTGACTCATGGTGACCCATGTGACAGAGCAGAACTGCCCATAGGGGTTTCTAGGCTATAATTTTTATAGCAGCCGCTGGTAATCTGGTCTTCAAGGAGCTCAGGTGGCTGTGGTTAAAGTGCTCGGCTGCTAACCACAAAGTTGGTGGTTCAAACTCACCAGCCTCTCCAGACTCTGTGGGAGAAAGATGTGGCAGTCTGCTTCCTTAAAGATTACAGGCTTGGAAACCCCATGGGCAGTTCTACTGTGACCTATAGGGTTACTATGGGTCAGAATCAACTCAATGGCAATGGGTTTGATTTGGTTTTGGTGTAATTTGTTTTTCAAGGACCCTTTATGGCACAGTGGTTAAGCGCTCAGTGGCTAACCAAAAGGTTGGTGGATCAAATCCACCCAGCAGCTCCTGTAAAAATTATAGTCTAGAAACCCCTATGGGCAGTTTTACTCTGTCACGTGGGTCACCATGAGTCAAAATCAACTTGACAGCACCTGACAACAACAGTCTGATTTTCTCAAGAACTTTGAAGGCTGGGGCCTGCCCTGCTCTTACCGGTTCTGCCCATGGGCTTAGAGTCCTTCTCTGAACCCCAGCTGGGTAACCCGAGCCTTGATATTTACTGTCTTGATGCTAAACACCCACGTGGCCTACCAAGAATCTCTTGTTCTTGGATTCCCTCATCACTGGCCTGAGTTACCTGGGCAAATGTGATATATCAGTGCCACCTGCTTGTTTGCCTTCTCTTCAGATTCTCTGCTCAATCTCAATACCTATAAACCTGACCTCCCCACATCAAACTGTGTCCCTAGCTTCCTGGGTATGTCTAATTCTGGGCTCTGAAGGCTTCCAATCTGCTTGCTTTAACCACTGATGGCATTTCCTGCTCAAGTTCTAGATGAGTGTTTCTCAAAGTGTGGTCCCTTGGGCCAAAAGAATTAGTGCTGCCTTGGAACTTAATAGATATTCAAATTCTCAGGCCTTATCCAAGCCTTACTACATCAGAAAGTCTAGGGATGGGGCCCAGGAATTTGTGTTAAACAAGCCTCCAGGTAATTCTGGGAGCCCTGGTGGCACAGTGGTTAAGAGCTATGGCTGCTAACCAAAAAGTGGGCAGTTCGAATCCACCAGCTGCTCTTTGGAAACCATATGGGGTAGTTCTACTCTGTCCTAGAGGGTTGCTATAAGTTGGAATCAGCTTGACAGCAAGGCGTTTTTTTGGTTAAGTAATTCAGATGCATGCTAAAGTTCAAGAATGACTGCCCTAGAATCAAATGCTCTGGAACGTGGCCCTTGTCCTGTCCACCAGTACGAGCGTTATGAATGGTTCCACTATAATTTGCACATCTAGAATTCACCCAGATGATCCTCACCTTTTCACTTGGTGGGAATCTTCAGATATCTCTTTGAAATGAAACTTACAGTCTCTCACACCAAGATAAAGCATTTTGATTAAGTACTTGACCATAAATTGAAGTGCTTCCCCAACAGGAAACAAAGCTCTTCAAATCCCTTCCCTGGTCATTTTTATTATCAGGATTAGATCACTGCTAGAAAGCCAAACAGCAAGATCTATGTTTTCAAGAAGAATACATCGAGCTTAAATCCCAGCATGTGGCTGATGAAATCACCTTCCCTCTCTGTAGGGTTGGATACTGACTAAATAATGATGTTTTAAGGTTGGAGAACTGACCCCTAAAAATGCCAGTTTTCTTTCTTTTTTAATGTTTTTGTGAGAACAGTGGTCCCTGGGAATGAATATCTTAAACCAAAGAAACCTAACTCATTGCCCTTGAGTCGATTCTGACTCATAGAAACCCCGTAGGACAGAGTAGAGCTGCCCCATAGGGTTTCCAAGGAGCAGCTGGTGGATTCGAACTGCCTATCTTTTGGTTACCAGCCATAGCTTTTAACCACTGTGCCACCAGGGCTCCATGAATATCTTAGTCCCTTAAAAAAGTCAACCTCATGAAGTATGCAGTGGGTCACCTTTGACAGGGGAAGGAAGTTTTCATCTTACAGGGTAAAGATGAAACCTGAATAAGACTGTCCTTTCACTCTCATAGCCTTAATTACTGAAGAATGACTTGGTTGGAGTTTTTGCAAAATTAGAAGCTACCTGGAGAAAATGATATTTGAAAGCCAGCTAATCTTTGGAAAGCAAGCTGAAAAGAAACTAAAAATAAATATGTTTTTAAGTACTTGAAAAAATGACAGTGTCAGAAGGGAGAACACAATTTCATAATCACACAAATGATTTGTGGCAATAGTTGAGAGTTTCTAATTTTGTTTTAAATGTTTGATTCTGATTTCTGAAGATTTCTAAAACACACCAAGGCGCAAAGCAAATGGTTTATCATTTTGTGGATTACGGTTAGGGTTCAACGCATAGCCAGTGTCTGCCCAGGGAGGTTATATTCCCCAAACAAGCACTCACCATCATAGGTCCCAGCCTTTGTCATTGCAGGCTTCTGCTGATGGCGAAGCATTTAGTGTGCAGGGATTTATAACAAGTCTGGCATTCATTTCCCAGCTTTAAATGTATGACAAGAATTGAAAAGTAAATATGCTTAGACCTGAGAGTTCTTTTTTTGCACATGTTGGAGTGGAGATGCAGATTCCTATGAAAAGAAATCAAATAAACAATAAAGAGAAGAGAAAAAGCCAGGTGATATTCACTTTCTCTAAGACTTGCTCAGCAACTCTCAACCAGACTCTTTGAATTTCTTTTCAGACAGGAGCATGGGCTCTAGTTCTTATATCCATGGTTGGCTTCCAGCCCAGATGTATTTATTTCCAAGAACTTTTCAGATTTCTCAAAGCAGAAGGTTGAGATCATTGTCATCAGCAGTATGATTGCCAATCTGGGTGAAATGTTTATGCTCTTTTCAAATTCAGCGGATCCCTCGGAAAGTGTGACCAAATGCGTTTCTATACCGTACTTACATCTGTTTCCAGAAAGCCTACATCATCTGGAGGAGGAAATTCCAGCAGTGAAACCATACCAGAACCTCTACCCTTGTTCAAAGATCATCTCAATTTCTGACTCTGAAGCTTCTGCTAAGTTATCATCATCATCCAAAAATCACTTTTAAACACTCTGTTTACATGAACCTCCATCGTACATAATAAACAAATTAGCAGACACAGTTATATTTCTAAAAGCTGAGAACTTGAGATAGCACTTATGAGCTGGACATTCAGTAAAGAAACACAAACTACCAACCAAACCATGTTTGGACACAGACATAAACAAACCAAGCATTTGTAGAAAATACTGACATTATGAACAAGGGAAAGGATTGGTATGTGATATGGTATACGGAGCAGTGATGGGTGTTACACGTTTTAAAGGAAGAACCTTCTTTAACACACACACACACCTGCAGATACGCACATCCTTCATAGTTTTAGCACTGCATGGAGACTCATGGGCAGGAAGGCTTCCCAAGCGTTCCACTCTGTTTCCCATAAGGGACCCATTGGGCCTTCAGGGACACATTGCTCTCTTTTTGATGCAAAGTTCAAGGTCTCCTCCCATGGGCAAAGCTTGAAAATGGTACCTGGACAAAGGAGGCTGATTTTTGCTGTGAAAACTATAAGCCTTCAAGAAACAGAGAGCCACAGTATCCCAAAGTGAGAGCCAATATGTTGCAGAACATATTAGGAAAGCAGAACCTTCTGTAGAAATCAATTCATAAAGTTCACAAAGGCTTAATCTTCAAAGCTGGCATTTGGAACAAATTATAAACCAAAAGCAAAATCTAATAATGAGGATAGTACAGCAAAAAGAGGCCATCCCAGCACAGATGAGACTGCTGGAAGCAAGGTCAGCATGGACATTCAGAAGGTTCCAGACAAGACCTACCCAGACATGGCTCCCTTCACCCACAGGGAGAAGATTATTTCTGGGCCTTAACAAGGAGGGATTCAGGACTGATGTTGGAACTCAGGATGTATCTTTTATCAATTGTATAAAATTAATATCTGTGAATTAAATTGGCTTTTATTTCAGAGTATTGGTCCAATCAGTCTCATTAAACTCTTTTGTCATCTTCATAAAATCCAAAATTTTAACAAAATAAATAAAACAGGGATAAGGGACAATTAGTTTTACTATTTGATTGTTACAGTGAGTATGTGCCTTCATAAATTAAATAACTAAAACCAAATGCCTTAATAGTAAACAAGAAAAAAAAAAAAAAAAGAGGGAGAATCTGTAGGAATAAATGTAAAGAGGTACAGGGACTACCTGACTACTACAATGAAGTTATGCTCACCAAAATGGAGAAAACCAGGTGACTGACTCTGTTATGGATACATATACCTGGGTGGGCCATAGATTACGTGTGTACCCAAATTAGTTTTTTTGCTTTTCAGTTTGTATCTCCGTACAGAGGCTGACATTTGATTTCCTGCTTTATGGGAACTGCTTCTCCATCCCCTTGTCTCCTTCATGGCAAAGCCAAGAGATCTTTCTTCCTCAGTTACGCAGTCATCGCCTCCATTCCCTTTCCCACCCACCCTCATCTTACCTCCTCTGCCTTTCTTAGAAGAATGGCAGTGGATGAACCCTCCCCTTGTGGTGGGACTCTGCCCCTTCATCTCACATAACCCAAGGAAAACAGTGCTTTAAACATGAAACAAACATGGTATCCATTCAAAAAGTATTGCTTGCATGTTCTAACAAAACTCTGGTCACCAAGGTTAACTGGCTTGGCCCTGGGGTTAGTGAACACAAGCCTTTCAGCAGAAAGAAAAATGTGATAGTGAACTGGAAAGGGAAAAGATGTTCTAGATCCTGCACACAGTCACATGTGGATTGTGCAGCCAGACGACTTTTATACACAAAGAGAAATAAGTAAAACACTATTTAGAGGCTTCTTCTAGGAATTTTTTTTTTTCCTAGGAATGTCAGCAACATGGTTGTGGTAGTTGTAATGGAGAATCTTTCGCTAAATACTCTTGGCTCCAGATCCTCTCACGCATATGGATGGACATCAACTATGGTAGTCTACTTCTGTAGTGGCCCCCAATGACCCATGCCTCCTGGAATTCATGCCTTTGAATCTTCTCCCTTGAATCTGGGTTGTCCTGTGACTCACTTTGGCCAACAGAATGCAGCAGAAGTTGTGCCAGTGGCTGGCCTATCTTTAAGAAGGTCTAGAAGTTTCTATTTTTGCTCTCTTGGGCATTCTCAGTTGACATATAATAAGTCTGGCTACTCTGCTGGAGAGGCCACATAGAGAGGAAGAAGCCTGAGACCACATGGAGAGAGGGAGGGAGAGTCTTTCATCCCAGCATCCCAGCTACACCAGACCCCAGCCCACCTGCCAGCTACATGAAACCACCTGGTGACCACTGGCATCACCACCACGCTTGAGATAGGACTTCAGCCAGTATAGCCATGACAGCCTGTGCAGCTACTTCTGTGGCTGCCAAGATAGCCCCAACTGGCCTCTGCCAACTCCAGTCAAGAGTCAGTGCCTTCCAGACCCCTCGACTCTCCCATCAGGGCCTTTCCCTGACCCCATAGCCTTGAATGCACCTTCTTCCAGATCCCTCATTCTGACACGGTTAGACTTAGTAGAAGCATTTCTGACAAGAGCTCCTTGCCCTTTCTCCCCATTTGTTCCCCCAACAGAAATCTGTGCCACCCCTTCCACACCTTTAGAGCCTCCCCCGCCAAGAACTAATACAGTGTGTGCGTGTGTGCGTGTGTATGTGTGTGCACGCGCACACTCACAGGAGTTCTAACTGCAGGTGGGTCAAGTCTTGTCTTGGAACCATGGCCAGGGAAATGAGTTCCTGGCATCCTCAGCTGGAATCTGGAATATGTTTTCCCATAAAAGCAGTATTATAGACAATTTTAGGTCCTGTAGTACTATTAGTACTATAGCTCTAGCTACAACTGAACTGGTAATTAAATAGACTTTAGGAGGCTGGCCTGGGAACAGAACTACTCTTTATAAAATTGTCCTAATGAGAAACAAGGTCCAAATAACTGATTTAAGAATGAGCTTTTAGAAACAATCTGATTGTAACTTAGAAACTCCTGTACTGTATTGAACACCAATTATATAGTGGATGTAGTAGGACAATTAAAGAAAAAATAAGATTGCAGCCTTTCCTCAAGGAAGCTACCATTTGTTGGGAGACAAAAACACTCAGGAAACAAAAAGCAAGCAAGGAGGTATAGAAGCAAGCCCTAAATTGTGTGGGTTTTTTAAATTGTGTGGGACTGACAATTAAGTGCTCCAGAGTTGCAAAAGCAAGCCCCAAAGTTATCTTTTCCATTGTTTATGTACATTGGCTTCAAAGATACTTGTTTTGAGATGTCACATGGACATAGTGCTGCTCACAATTGCCCATGTTGTTTTATGGCTGCTGCTACCACTAAATGGAAGGGCAGGTATAGGAGGCATTTGTATTCATCTGGCTGTTTTAGCAAAGAGAATAGGTGGGCTCTAGGGCTTAGGGAGGAGCTCTGGAGGCACAATGGTTAAGCTCTCAGCTGCTAACTGAAAGGTCAACCTAGAAAACCCTGTGGGGCAATTCTACTCTGTCCTATAGGGTTGCTATGAGTCAGAATAGACTCCAGGGCACACAACAACAAGGGTTTAGGAATTTACTATATGAGGGGAACCTGGATAGAGACCCACAGGCCCTTAGAGCTGGCCTCATGAAGGGCCTCCAAAGTAGCCGACTATTGTGTTTCTCAAGGTGCGATCTGGGACCACCTGCATTATAATCTCATGGTGTGTTTACTAAAAATGCTAGTTCTTGGACCCCACCCCCCTGATCCAATGAATCAAAATACTTTGGGGTGCAGTTTGGAAATTTACATTATTGATAAACTCCCCAGGTGATTCCTATGCTGATCTGAGGTTGAGAACTGCTGTTCCACATAAAACCACCCCAGAAATAGTAGAGTTATGCTCAGATATTTTGACTCAACAGCAGTGGGGTTTTTTTTTTTTTTTTTTGCTCAGATAATTAGGAGTATTTTCCATTGGAAAGCTATCATGGATCCAGATTGCTAGCTATAACCCCTTACACTGTACACTTTTGTAACCCTTGCTATAGCCAGCCAAGTTTCTAGGAGAAAACAAACATGTTCAAAGAGCCCAGTGGGGTGGGACGGGGAGGGGGGGAAGCTTTCATATACCCTCCCATTGCTTTCTGGCAGTGTTTCCATCCCAGCCCTGAGCACTGCACATACACTGAAAACATGTCTAAGGCATCTGGCCTGAAACCCAGCATCTGTTGTAAGAAAAATGAGGTTTTCAAACAGGGCCTCTCTGGAGTGGGACATTGCCAAGTGGGATGGGGCCTCCCAGGTAGGCTCTATCACTTGGAAACTTACGAGGCAAGTTTTCCCAGGAAAGGAAAATGTGCTGTGAGCAAGATTCCAGAACTAGTAGGAGAGTATGTTCGCTCCTTGCCTAGGCTCACTACCTCAAACTCCTGGCCTTGGAGACTATCGTACTGCCCTAAAAGGCATCGGGTTCTTTGCCATCCATATGCTTCTACTCAAGTGCAAGTAACAGAGCATGCTAGGCATGGCCCTGGCTTTGTCATCCGGGCGAAATAATGTTTAGAATGAGCATGCATATACCCATGTCGCAGGAGAATTTTCAGGTAAGATTTTTTGTTCCCTGTTCCCCCACATTCGCCACAATTTGAGCACTAGTCTTTTTGTCTCTTGCCTCAGGGAAGGGATGCTGCTACCCAAGCATAGGTGACTCAGGAGCCAAATGCTTGGCTTCTGCTTTTCAGAAGCTGTTAGGGGCTGATTTGTGTGCCTCCAAAAAGATAATGTTTAACTCCTAACCCCCAGTACCTATGAATGTGATCTTATTTGAAAATAGTGTCTTTGCAGATTTAATTAGTTAACATGAGGTGGGCCCTTAATCCCATATAACTGGTGTTCTTATAAAAAGAGAAAAGAAGCACAGAGGGAAGACAAAAGACGGACACGAGAAGATGGAGGCAGAGATTGGAGTTATGCTGCCACAAGCTAAGGAACACCTGAGGTTTCTAGAAGCTAGAAGAGGCAAGAAGCATTCTTCCCTAGAGGCTTTGGAGGGAGAAGGGCCCTGCCAACACTTGATTCTGGAGTCCTGGCCTCCAGAACTGTGAGAGAATAAATTCCTGCTGTTTTAAGCCACCCAGTTTGCGGTACTTTGTTAGGGCAGTTCTAGGAAACAAACACAGAAGCCGAGGACATAAACAAAAGGATTTGGATAAATATGTATTCAGTTAGAGCTGTTTTCCATCCCCTGCAGCACCATTCCTCACCCCCAGACTAAGGAACATTGCCCAGATGGAGGTGAAGGACTGCCAGAAGGGAAGGAAGATGGCCAGTCCAGTGGGTCACCGAGGGGGCCCGTCCCCACCACTGGCCAATTCCCAGATGGGTTTGAGGGATCTGAATGAGGATGCCAAAAATATTTGGGGCCAAAGTGCTGAGGTTAGAAAATCCCTTCAGACCTAGTTCCCCTGAGGCTCCTTTAATTCAGAGCCCTAACCTACCCATTTGGCTCTTTGAAGGAATCCAGAAAAGAAGACAGTCCAGTCCAGCTCAGATTTCTGGTAATTTGAGGTCTGGCAGCATTGCTTATTTGCTGAAGAACTTCGGGTGTGTTGAATAACTCTTCTCTACCTTCTTTCCATCTGAAACAGGCAAATGGAACCTTGCTGATGTGAATATGGAGTGGCCTCATCCTACACAAAGGATGTTTTGACGATTGCCTGAGAAATGACGTAAAAGGCTTTTAAAAATAGAAAACATTATAAATATGCTGTCAAGTGATTTATTGGACCCTCATGTGGTAATCATAGGATTCCAAAGCTATTCAATTAAAGCCTAGGATTTCCTATTGAAATTCAAGGCTTTGATCATGACATTTACATTCACTTTAATATCTAAATATGTACATTGTGGAAACACATTCTGACCAGACATGGTTCACAATGTGTTTATCAAGAATATGGCTGGGTTTATATTTTGAGTTAATTATACAGTTGTGTATTATGTTTGAATTTCCTTTCTTTTCCTCCTCTATTTCCCTATTTCCAGTTTCCCATTCTTACTGTTTCCCCATAATTCTTTCTCCTCTTTTTCTCTCCTCCTCATTTACTCCTTTTATTTCTTCTCCATTTTTCTTCTTCTATTTTACTATTCTTCCTTGCATTAATTTTCTCTTCTTTCTCCCTCTTCTTTTGCTCTCCTCAACTTTCCTCTATTTTCTACTTCCTTCTTCCTTCCTTTTTTTATTCACCCTTTATCTTATTGCTTCATAATAGGAGTTAGAATTTACTGAGTGTTTATTATATGCCATATTCTTCGATTAAGTGTTTAACTCGTATCATCCTGCCACACTATAGAAGAGGAAACCAGACTTAGATTAACTTGCCCAAGGTCACACAGCTAGTAACGGGGGCTCCAGGGTTCAGACGGAAGCATCTGCCTTCAGTTCACAGGTCCCTACTCATGTCTGCTCCAGTCATGTCCCTTCTGCCACTCAGTCTTCTACTTTCCAGCCTCCTTTACCTGGGTTACCCCTGCCTTTCGCTTCACCTCCCTCTCCACATCCAGCCCTGTGCCCCAAAACACACAGACTTAAGATTTGCCCTCTGCCCTAGTCTATTCTCTTTCTCCACTACAGAGGGCATGGCTGACAGGAAATACATGAACCCCAGCTTCCTCATTCTCCTAGATCACAACTAGGAAACATGCTCAAATGTCCCCTTTTGGGCCATTCTATGGGTCAATGACCTTCCTTTCTTCCCACGCTGTGGCAATTCAAAAAAATGAACCCATTTTTGCTTTGGATGGTCAGAATTTTTCTACAGTGGCATACTGATATTTCTTCCCATTTCTGTGTATGTATTTTTTTTCTTTTGGTAGAGTGCTCCAGCCTCAGTTTTTTAAGAAAGACTTCTTTGCGGGGCAGGGGGAAAGCTACCACTTTGATCCTTACCAACTCAAGCAAAACTGAGTGACAACAGTGTGCCCTTCGTGCTTCCTGGCAGTCATTCTATTTTCCCCTGACCCTTTCATTTCCCCATTCCGCTAGATGACAACACTCCTCTCCCATTCCTACCCTCAGTTGATGATATTGCTTCCTAAACAACTGACAGAAAGAAAATAATTAGAAGGAAACTACTGTAGACCCTCACCACCACATCTACCCACCCACCTGCATCTGGCCTGTATAATCCTTCTTCCCACTGGTGATGGTAGAAGAAGTACACTTGCTTCCAGCTGAACTACCCTTCACTGGATACTTCATCCCCTCTTCCACCACCTACTCAAGGAAACTCCAGTTCTCTCCCTCCCTCCTGAATCCTCACTCTCCCTCTCTCTACTGGATCAATCCCATCATAGAAATATATTGTTGGAGTTCCCTTCCTAAAAAAAGCAAAATGAAGTAAGAGCCCTCTCTTAACTCCACTTTCTCCTCTAGCTTCTGTCCATGTTTTTCCTTACCTTTAAAGCTAAACTCCTCCAAAGACTGTTTTCACTGTCCGGAATATCTCTCCTCCCATTCTCTTTTAAAAAGACCAGTCAGGGTTTTGTCCACCCACCACTCCACCAACACTGCACCTACGAGGACACCAATGACCTTCACATGGACAATTCTCGGGAGTGTATGATGCAGTGGATGGACTCCCTTCTCCTTATAACACTTTATTCACTTGACCTCCAAGACACCACATGCTCTGATTTTCCTTCTTCCTGGACGATCCTCATCAGATTCCTTTTCTGGTTTCTCCTCATCTCTCTAATTTCTAAACCAGTGGTTCTCAAAATTTAGCAAGCAAAAGAGTCACGTGGAGGGCTTGTTAAAACAGAGTACAGGGCTCTACCGCAGAGTTTCTGATTCACAAGGTGTAGGTGGGGACCCAAGAATTTGCATATCTGACAAGTTCCCAGGAGATGCTGATAGTGTGAATCATTAGATCATATTTTGAACAGCACTGCCTAGACTTTTTTATCACTATTCACTTCAGTGATGATATTATGCACTTCCACATTTTTAAGTATTTTCTGTATGCAGAAAACTACTGAACTGACATCTCTAGGCCAGACCTCTCCCATGACCTCAAGAGTCATGTATTTAACTGCCTAGTCAACCTCTCCACTTGGATGTCTAATGGGCAACTCAAAGTGAACCTGTTCAGCACTCGGCACCTGAGAATCCCTCTGAAATTCTTTCCTCTCCATGGTTTTCACCTTTTCAATCAATGGCAACTCCATCCTTCTAATTGCTCAGGTCAAAAGCCTGGGAGGCCTTCTGGATTTCTCTTTCTTTCACGCCCCACTTCAATCCCTCAAATAACCCTAATGGCTTTAGTTTCAAAATATACCTAGAATCTGATCACTCCTTGCCATCTTCCTTGCTGACACCGTGGTCTAAGCCAGCATTGTCTCCCTCCTGGATTATTATACCCATTTCTCAGGTGACCTCTCAGCTACAATCTGTTCTTAATAAACCAATTGGAATGATCCTTTTAAAAGCATCATTTAGATCATATGACTCCATTTTAAATTCTCCAATGATTTCTCATATAATTTAGTGTGTAACCAAAAGTACTTACAATGAGTTTCAAAGCCTCTCATGATACCTTTACATCTGTGACTTCACCTCTTACTATTGTTGTTGTTATTGTTTGTTGCTCTTGAGTCAGCTTCAACATATGGTAACTCCATGTATAACAGAACAAAACAACAAAACATTGCCTGGTCCTATGCCAACCTCACAATCACGGGTATGTTTCAGCCCATCATTGCAGCCACCATGTTAATACATCCAATGGAGGGTTCCTCTCTTACTATTCTCTCCTTATTCATTCTAGTTATACTGGCCTCCTCACTTTTCTTCAGGCACACCAGGCTCACACCAGGGCTTTGTCTTTGCTCTTGTTCCTGCCTGGAATGCTTTTCGCTCAGCCAACCTCATGGCTCACTCTCTCACATGTTTCAGGTCTTTGATCAAATGTCACCTCCTTGGCGATGCTGCCCTAAAACCAAAAAACCAAACCCATTGCCATCATGTCCATGTGGACTCACAGTGACCCTACAGGACAGAGTAGATATGCCCCACAGGGCTTCCAAGGAGCAGCTGGTGGATTTGATCTGCCGATACTTTTGTTAGCAGTCATAGCTCTTAATCACTACACCACCAGGGCTCTTGAAATTTCCTATCCCCTTCTGCTTTATTTTTTCTCATTAGCCTTATCACTCTCTAACCTTCTATGCATTATACTTATTTATCTAATTTAATACCTTTCTCCCCAGACCAGAAATTAAGCTCTATGCAGGCAGGAATTTTGTTTGTTTGGTTCATGCTGTATCCCTAATGCTTAGAGTAATGCCTGGGAGATGGCAGAAGCCCAATTAATGTCTGTAAGCTCAATGAATAAGTCACTGAATCAATGACTTTTTAGATTCAATCAATTAGCATGCCTACTCATGGGATTCTACAAACTGTTGGAGAAGAATGTGGAGTGTGCTAGTGGAGTGGGAAGTTGAAGAAAGGAGTGCAGGTGAAACACCAAAGAAACACAAGAACAAGAAAATTTTATTGACATAATTAAAATGAAATTGTAGGAATAAGCTGTGAATTTCATTATACATGTACACAATAATTAAGTTGGTTGAATAAAAACATATGAAGTTGCTTATCTGAAAGGTTCTTCTTTTTGTTAGTTGCACTGAGTCAATTTCAACCCATGGTGACTCCATGTGTGTAAAGTAGAACTGCTGCATAGGGTTTTCAAGGCTGTGGCCTTTCAGAAGCAGATCACCAGACTTGTTTTCTGAGACATTTTTGGGTGGGCTCAAATCACCAACCTCTTGGCTATTAGTCAAGCATTTAACCTTTTGCACTACCCAGGGTCTCCAGAAAGATTCTTTGGTGGTGGGGCTGGGGAGTGGGGGGCAAAATCCCATTTGGAAGCCAGTTGCTTCTGTTGTTGTTGTTGTTAGGAGTTTCTGTAAACAATTTCTGGAGGTAAAAGTCCATCATTCTATCTGAGTGATAAAAGTCATTTTATCTCTAGATATCCTCGACCAAATATGAAAACATTATGACATTTGAAGTAATTCAGTCACAAAAGGACGTATATCGTATGATCCCACTTCTATGAAATATATAGAACAATATCATTAATATCATACGTAAGTAAAGTTTTGCTGAAGATAATTCAGAAACCATTGCAGCAGTACATTGACAGGGAACTGCCAGAAATTCAAGCTGAATTTGGAAGAGGACATGGAACAAGTGATATCATTGCTGATGTCAGACAGATCTTGGCTGAAAGCAGAGAATATTAGAAAGATGTTCACCTGTATTTTATTGACTATGCAAAGGCATTCAACTATGTGGATCACAACAAATTATGGATAATATTGCAAGGGTCGCTATGAGTCTGAACTGACTCGATGGCACCTAACAAAACAACAACATTGTAAAGAATGGGAATTCCAGAACACTTAATTGTGCCCATGAGTAACCTACACAAAGATCAAGGGCAGTTGTTCATATAGAACAAGGGAATACTGCATCGTTTAATGTCAGGAAAGGGTGAGTCAGGGTTTATCCTTTCACCATACTTATTCAATCAGTACGCTAAGTAAATAATTCGAGAAGCTGGGCTATATGAAGAATAACGTGGCATCAGGATTGGAGGAACCCTCATTAACAACCTGTGATATGCAGATGACATAACCTTGCTTGCTGAAAGCAAACAGGACTTGAAGCAACTACTGATGAAGATCAAAGACTATAGCCTTCAGTATGGATTATAACTCAATATAAAGAAAATAAAAGTCCTCACAACTGCACCAATAAGCAACATCATGATAAATGGAGAAAAGATTGAAGTTGTCAAGGATTTCATTTTTCTTGGATCCACAATCAATGCCCATAGAAGCAACAGTCAAGAAATCAAAAGACACATTGCATTGGGCAAATCCGCTGCAAAAGACTTCTTTGAAGTGTTGAAAAGCAAATATGTCACTTTGAGAATAAGGTATGCCTGACCCAAGCCGTGGTATTTTCAATCGCCTCATATGCATGGGAAAGCTGGACAATGAATAAGGAAGACCAAAGAATTGATGCATTTGAATTACAGTGTTGGCGAAGAATATTGAATATACCATGGACTGCCAGAATAAGGAGCGAATCTGTCTTGAAAGAAGTACTGCCAGAATGCTCTTTAGAAAGGAGGATGGCAAGACTCCTCCTCACCTACTTTGTACACATTATTAGCAGGAACCAGTCCCTGGAGAAGAACATCATGCTTGGTAAAATAGAATGTCAGCAACAAAGAGGAAGGCCCTCAATGAGATGAATTGACACATTGGCTGCAACAATGGACTCAAACATAGCAATTATTATGAAGATAGCACAGGACCAGGCAGTGTTTCTTTATGTTGTACATAGGGTTACTGTGAGTTGGAACTGACTTGACGTTACCTAACAACAACATGAAGAACAGGCAAGTAAATAGAGACTAAAGTTTATTGGTGATTACCATGGTGGGAGAAACAGGGACTCGTTGGTTAGGGGACACTGAGCTTCTGCTAAGGGAATAGATATGGATGATGGTTGAACAATATGATAAACGTTTAATGTCACTGAACTGTACATGTGAAGATTATTAAAATGGCAAATGTTTTGTTACATACATATTTATAATAATCAAAAGCCTGTGGAAACACACAGCAGGGTCATAACAGTGTGCATCTGTGTGGACAAAGAAGAGGGGTCAAGCTTTCGAAAAAAGGTCTTTTGCTCAAATGGTGGACATTGTCTAAGTACATCCATAAAGCACAGGCTTGTGGAAAACCTGACTCCTTCAAGCTGGCCCTCAAAGTCTGCTAGCTTTGCCGAAACATGGCTGCCACCTCACCCAGGCTCATTCTGCTGCCAGCAAATTTTGATTGGCACTCCCAATATGTTTGTTTTATAGATTAGCAGTTAGAAGTCACTCCACCCCACAAGGTAAAATGAAGCTGCAGATATAAACAAGAGGACACAGAAAAAATCTTGCTCAATCCCATGCTTACTGGACCTTTATCCTATAATTCCTTTCCAAGGATGAACTGAACTGAATTTGCCTGGCGACTTTAGAAAACTCATTTTTCTTTACCTAAAATATATGTAGCTTCTTTGTCATTTCCATATTATGCTAAAACAGTTGACTGGTTGTTAGTATGCAGGTCAATGTGAGGATGTATGCCCAGTGCAGGGGTTGGTCAACAGCTCTCTAGGAAGCAAAGAGACATAACCCTCTTAGGACTGGGCATCCTTTCTATCATGTGTTATGGATTGAATTGTGTCCCCTAAAATATGTTTTAGAATCCTAGCCCCTATATCTGTGGATGCTATCCCACTTGTTGTTGTTGTTAGGTGCCATCAAGTTGGCTCTGACTCTCACCGACCCTATGGACAACAGAATAAAACACTGCCAGCTCCTGCGCCACCCCCACAATTGTTGCTATTCTTGAGCCCATCATTGCAGTCACTGTGTCAATCCACCTCGTTGAGGGTCTTCCTCTTTTTCGCTGACCCTCTGCTTCACCAAGCAGCATGCCCTTCTCCAGGCACTGATCCCTCGTGATAACATGTCCAATGTATGTGAGACATAGTCTCGTTATCCTTGCTTCTAAGGAGCATTCTGGTTACACTTCTTCCAAGACAGGTTTGTTCATTCTTTTGGCAGTCCATGGTATATTCAATAATCTTCTCCAACACTACAATTCAGAGGCATCAATTCTTCAGTCTTCCTTACTCATCATCCAGCTTTCACCTGAATATGAGGAGATTGAAAACACCATGGCTTGGGTCAGGCACATCTTAGTCTTCAGGGAGACGTCTTAGCTTTTTAATACTTTAAAGAGGTCTTTTGCAGCAGATTTGCCCAATGCAACATGTCTTGTGATTTCTCGACTGCTGCTTTTATGGGTGTTGATTGTGGATCCAAGTAAAATGAAACACTTGACAACTTCAATCTTTTCTCCTTTTATCATGATGTTGCTTATTGGTCCAGCTGAGATCTCATTTAGGAATTGGGTTTTCTTTGTTATGTTAGTGAGGTCATACCAATGTAGGGTGTGTCTTAAAGCAATCACTTTAGAGATATAAAAGAGCAGATTAAACATGGGAAAAAGCAGATACTACCTGAAGACTATGAAGGGAGATCAGTCTTCAAACTGAGGAACGCTAAGGATGGCCAGTGAGAGAAGCTGAGATAAGGATTATTCCCCAGAACAGACCAAGAGGGCCTTCTCTTAGAGCCTGTTCCTTGAATTTGGACTTCTAGCTTCCTAAATTGTGAGAAAATAAGTTTCTGTTGATTAAAGCCACCCACTGGTGGTGTTTCTGTTAAAGCAGCATTCTGAGACTAAGACGTAATGACTTCTCCAGATACCAACATATCCACATCTATAAACATGTCTGAAATATATAATTTATATTCTATTCCATCAGACTATCTAGTTAATAATCAATAATAACATATGTTTATTGAGCCCTGATTACCACAGGCATTATGCTTGATGTGTCTGATTTCTTTTCAGGGCTGGCTTCACGGGCATGTCGTCAGTGCAGTTGCACAGGACCCCATCCTTGGAAGCGTCCATACTTGGGGTTTGATGCTCTGCAGTCATCATCTTGAAATCCTTAATAACTTTATCTTTGAATTTTTATTTTATAAGTAAGCCCAATGGGGCAAGCGGACATGTATCAGGATCTTGTAGTCCTAGCTCAAATGCCATTCTGCCTCTCACTATGTCCCAGAAATAGCTCCTCAGCCATCACTTCCATGTGCTCTAGCATCTAGAACCCTCCCAACCTCTCTGCTCCCTCCCAGTAATCAATGAGGCCCTCTACCCTTAGCAGGGGACTCAACACAAAGAGGATCAGGGTAAGGCATGCTGTTCATGGTATCTTAAGGTAGGACATGGCAGAAACCATTCCCACCCTGAGTTGGCAGAAACCATCCCCACCCTGAGTTGGCAGCCCCATGGGCATTCTGTAGGCAAATACACAGAGGCGAGCCTCTCACCCACCCGCAGTCTAGGTACTGAATGTGCCCCTGTTCAGTGGTTGCAATTCCTTGAGGATTGTCCTTCTGCCATGAGTTGGGCAGCAGACCCATGGGAAGGGAAGGTGACCTGCTGGACTTCCCTGTCTTGGCTTGACAGCTTGCAGGAGGGGTGAACTGGCAGCCAATGGGCCAATGCAAGTGCCCAATTGCAGGATGGGGTCCTTGGGTATCTGTGAGAGTCTGTAGTGGCTGTGAGTATCCTCATGCTCAGAACCACAGAAGAAAAGAAACCTTGTTATATGTTAAAAACAAAAAAAACATTGCCGTTGAGTCGATTCTGACTCATAGCGGCCCTATAGGACAGAGTAGAAGTGCTCCATCAAGTTTCCAAGAAGCACCTGGTAGATTTGAACTGCCAACCTTTTGGTTTAGCAGCTGTAGTTCTTAACCACTACACCACCAGGGTTTCCTTTTATACACTATATGGCAGTATCTCCCAAAGATGACAATTTTTGCAACTTTCTGGACAAGGGGCCTGCATTTTCATTTTGCACTGAGCTCTGCAAATTATGTACCCAATGCTGTTCTTTCTTTTGTGTATGTGTCTGTTATTGTTGAGAATACACACAACAGAGCATACACAATTCAACAATTTCTACACGTACAATTCTGTGACATTGATTACATTCTTCAAGTTGTGCAACCATTCTCACCTCCTTTTCTGAATTGTTCTTCCCCCATTAACATGAATTTACTGTCCTCTAAGTTTTCTGATTTTTTGCGTTGCTGTTGTCAATTTGACCCCACATAAATAATTCTTAAAAGAATACAGTGGTCAAGGTAGACATAATCCCGTTCTTTTTCATTTTCACAACAGTCATGTTATGGTAAAGGAAGGAGTTCACAAAGCTAGCAAGTAATAAAAGTGATATCCAAACCCACAGAGGTTGATTAAGAACCTGTTTTTATGTTTGTTTCTTTGTTTTGTGTATGTATGGTAAATATATAACAAAACATTTGCCAATTCAACACTTTCTACATGTATAATTCAGTAAAGAATCTGTTTCTAACAATTTCTCTACACAGCTATCAAGTCACAGCCCGTTGGGTTATACATTAGCTCACTCAGTTGTCTTAACCCTGTCTGTTTACACAGTCTGACGTGTCTTCTCAATTACACACATCATAAAATCTATCTATGTTTCACTTTTAAATGGAGACTAATAGAACTGAGCTTTTGGCTAGGTGGGAAAAGAAATAAGATTGCATTTAAGCCATAGGAATAGATGGCAGAATAACAAGAAAGGCATCATGATGTATGCAAGGCAAGAAAGAAAGCTGCTCGGAAGTTGTGGGTCTTTCAAATTGCACCCAAGTGCATTGCCAACTGTCAGCAGCACCGCCTGAGCAGATGGGCAGGTGCAAAATCGTGATGGTGAGGGACATAATGATGGTACTGTGCCAGCCATATTTTCCTCACAAGGTGTCCTATTTATCTGTTAAATAGCTAAGCACTTTTTATTAGGCATTTTAGAGTTCCTAAGCTATTTAAAGTAGATTTTACATCTGTGAACAGATGGTAAAGATGGGGCGAGGGTATATGTTGTTGGGTATATGTAGGGAGGGCGTGGGTGATGAAGCAAAAGAGACATCATGATACTGAGAGCGAGAATGAGAAGGTACAGCGAAGGGCTGACCATCTCTCATTTCATTTATTCTTTATCTGTGCTGACTTTTACAACTAAATGAAATCCATATGCAACATCCAAATGTTTAAGCTCTAACTGAAAAATTCGTATAAAGACCTTCAAGTCCTCATTCTAAAGAACTGCTGATGGAGACAGGAATCATTTTACTTCTAGGTGCTTGACTTTTTGTAGCCACCTCTGGAAAAGCATGGGGTAGAAAGAAAGAAATGAGACAGGAAGAAAGGATTGCTTGCTCTGTGCTGTCTCAGGCAAGAAGGAGAAGTTGCTTCATGGGAGATTTTCGTGACACTGAACAAAACTAACTAATGGTTAGCATTGAATTCTCTCAGAAAGGATAAAGTCAGCACAATCTGGGTTTATATTTATTAATAAATTTAATAACCATTTACTGAGACCCTTTTTGTACTTGGCAAATATTAGACACAGGGGAATATAAGGAATAAGTTAGTAGTCCTGGTACTAGTAATGAAGAAGGGTCAATTCATCAGAAAGAATCAACAATCATATTTATAGGTCTAGTAACAGAACTTTAAAATATTTTTTAAAAATTTACAAAATTACCGGGAGAAATTGAAAATGCAACAATAATAGTAGGTGATTTTAACATTGCTCTTTCAGCAGCCAATGGAAAACTAGAACAACAACAACAAAAAAGAGTAAATATATGGATAATCTAAATAGCTCTACCAATCACTGACCCAAATGATATTTCAAGAACACTATACCCAATACCTGTAGAAAAGACATTGTTTTCAAGTGTACATGGTACATTACATAAGATAGGTAAATATGTTGAGCCATAAAATGCCTCAATAAATTTAGAAGGAATGAAATCATGCAAAGTATGTTCTTTAGTGACAACACATCAATAACAATAAGATATCCAGAGAAACTCCAAATATTTGGAAATTAAACAACGTACTTCTAAGTAAACTGAGGGTGAAAGAGTAAATTAAAAAAATTGGAAATACAACATATTAAAATTGAACTGTGAGATTTAGCAAAAGCAGTGCTTAGAGTGAAATACCAAACCAAAACCAAACCTGTTGCTGTCAAGTTGATTCTAACTCATAGTGACCCTATAGGACAGTGTAGAACTGCCCCACAGAGTTTCCAAGGAGTGTCTGGTGGATTCGAACCACTGACCTTTTGATTAGCAGCCGTAGCACTTAACCACTACACCACCAGAGTTTCCTAGAGTGAAATAAATAGCTTTAAATGCTTATATTAAGAGAAAAGAAGCTTTAAAAAAGAAGGAAAGTCTCAAATCAGTAATTTCAGATTCTACCTCAAAAAGTCAGAATAAGAGCAAGCTCAAAGAGCAAACCCAGTAGAGTAAATCTAGTAAGAGCAAAGTAAACCCAAAGAAAGTAGAATAAATAAGTAGAAGAAAGGATATAAGAGCTGAAATCAAGACAATAAAAAATAATAAAAACAGAGAAAATTAACAAAACCAAAAATTTTGAGAAGATCATTAAAATTAACAAACCTTTAGCTAGAGGATAAAGGAAAAAAAAAAAAAAAAAAACCAAATACAAATCACCAATATTAGGAACGATAGATAATCACTACAAGATACTATAGGATACCACTGACATTTAAAAAATAGAATATTATGAACAACTCTATGGCAAAAAATTCAACAATTTGGATGAAATGGACAAATACCTTGAAAAATAAGTTACTAAAATTGAAAAATGAAATAGAAAATCTGAATAGTCCTATATCTACTAAATAAAATTGTTATAAAAAAATTTCGTATCAAGAAAGCTTCAAGCTCAGCTGATTTTCCTGATACATTCTATCAAACATTCAAATAAAAAATGACATTAATCTTACAAAATTCTTTCAGAAAATAGAGGAGGAATTCACGTTGTGAAACTACATAACCCTGATACCAAAACCTAACAAAGATTCTACAAAAAAAAAAAAAAGAAGAAAATAACAAACCAAAATTCTTTATGCACATAAAGTCCTTAACAAAATATTAGCAAATCATATCCAACAATACATAAGAAGTATAATACATGATGACCAAGTAAAGTTAATCCCAGGAACGTAAAGTTGGCTTAATATTAGAAAACCAATCAATGCAATTTTCTATAATAATGGGATAAAGGAGAAAAATAATATCATTTCAGTAGACGCTGAAAAAGCATTTGACAAAATTCAACATCTATTAATAATTAAAATTCTTAGCAAAGTAGAAATAGAAGAAAACTTCCTCAATATGATTTAACAACAACAACAAAAAACAGGTCTGAGAGTTAACATTATACTTAACAATGAAATATTAAGTTCTTCCCTGTAAGATCCAGAGCAAGGCAAGAATGCCCATCTTCATGACTTCTATCCTGCATTGTGCTAAAGATTATAGCCAATGCAAAAGAAATAAAAGCCTTATCAATCAGAAAAGAAATAAAACTCCTTTTCTTTGCAGATGACATAATTGTTTACCTAGAAAATCCTCATTTATCTACAAATCAACTGCTAGAACTAATAAGTGAATTTAGCAGATTGCAGGTTATAAAACCAAAGTGCATAAATCATTGTATTTCCATATACTAAAAGCACACAATCGAAAAATGAGAATCAAAGAAATTTCATTTAAAATAGCATTCAAAAATTAAATACAGAAAATTTAACAAAAGACGTAATAACTCTGTATTGAAAACTACAAAATATTGCAACAGAGATTAAAGAAGACCTCAATTAATGGAGAGATTTAATATTTTCATGAATTGGATGACTCAGCATTTTAAGATATCATTTTTCTCCTATTATTCTATAGATTCGGTGCAATCTCAATCAAAATCCCACCAAAAAGTCTGTAAAAATCCCAATTTGCAGGCTTTTTGTAAAATTGGAAACGTTCCTTCCAAGATGTATATGGAAGAGCAAAAGACTAAAAAAAAAAAAGCAAAAATAATATTGAAGAAGAAAGACAGAATTGGAGGACTCATACTACCTGATTTCAATACATACTATAAAATTACAATAATCAATATATTCTAGTACTGGCAGAAAGATAGTTAAATAGATTAATGGAACAGAATAAAGAGTTTAGAATTAGACCTTCACTTACAGAGTCAATTAAATTTTTACAAAGTAAACAAAGCAAGTCCATAGGGAAAGTTAAGTCTTTTCAACAAATAGTGCTGGGACAAATGGATAAATACATGGACTGAAGTAATCTTGACCCCCACCACATACCACCCCCAAGATTAATTCAAGCTGAATCATAGGCTCAAACTTAAGGTTGAAGATATAAAGCTTCTAGAAGAAAATATAGGAGAATATCTTTGTAATTTTGGTGGTGAACAAATATTTATTGGAGGGATATAAAAAGTATTAAACATAAAAAATTGATAGGCGTGTAAAATGATACAACCATTTTGAAAAGCTATGACTCAGCAATTCCATTTATTAGCATTTATCCAAGAGAACTGAAAATACAAGTTCACAAAAAGCCTTTTATAAGAATGCTCACGGCAGTTTTATCCATAAGAACCTCAGGCTGGAACAAATTCAAGTGTTTATTAACAGATGAGTAGATAAGCAAATGAAACATATTCATACATTGGAAGCCTACTCAGCAATAAAGAGAATCAAACTACTGATACATCCAATACCATGGATGAATCTCACAGATACTGCTGAGAGAAACGATCCAGATACAAAAGAGTAAGTGCTATATGATTTCATTATAGGAAGTTCTAGAACAGGAAAAACTAACGTATGGTGATAGAATCAGAAGAGTGCTTGCTTCTGTGGGTGGAGGAGGGACTGACTGTGAAGGAGCCTGAGGAAACTTTGGGGTAATGAAGATGTTCTCTATTTTGGTAGGGGGGTGTGTGATACATGGGAGTATGTATTTGTGAAAACACAAAACTGTACGCTTAAGATCTACACATTTAACCATATGTAAATTATAAGGCATTTAAAAAGAATAGAAAGGCAAATTACTTGTCGAAGTTCCTCTTAGCCTGGTGACCAGAGAACCAGACTTATCAGCCTGTCGACACTGCCTCTTAAGGAAAGCTGCCTTTCTTACAGCCCTTAAAGAGGGTAGAGAGCTTATTTTGTGGTATGTGACTCACCTCTCTTGGCCTGGCCATATTGTCACCCAGCCTCCTCATGCTTCAGTCTCCAGCTACACTGAGACAGTGAGTAGAGACAACTCAGTTGGGAATGTCAAGCTGGTTCAGATCATGGAGAGCTTCATATGCCACGTTTAGGGACTTGTACTTTATTTTATGTGGTGGGGGTGAGGGGAAGCAACTGGAGATGTTTTAAGAAGTCACGGGTTTTCAAGTAATCAAGGCAAGTTCTTTACTGATTTATTTGATCAGCTCTGGGTCTGCAATCCTCCCTTACCAATACCATGATTGCATTCATCACAATGCACAAAGTCATCAGACTGGTTTCAGGTTTTTCTTAAACATGCGGGCCTGTAGGCCCGCAAGCACGGCCATAAAATGAGATGTACCTTTGTGTATCCTCTGAACAATAAATAGGGGACCCTCGTCCACATGCCAAGCCAGTATCCATTTTTCAAGCTTTCTTTCTTACAGTGCTGAGAAGAGATTGAGGGTCTGAAGTCCTGTCTCCATCGTTCAGCACTGAGAAGGCAGGTAGCTTTGAGATTTTGGTTGGAAAGACTTTGTTTATACTATCACTCATAACTATCTAATTTGTTTGTCTGTTTCAAACGGAAAACTTGTTCTAGATCTCAAATAAGATTTTGATCTGGGATTGAATTTGGCTTTAGCCAGTGCTCAAATTAAACTAAAGTTTCTCCAGTAAATACCCTCTTCACTTGGTCTGTAGAAACTGTCTCCAAATTAGTGCCAAACAATTTGATATCAGAAATACCACAGCCAGGCTCCACCTGAAATCAGTGAGCAAGGGGAACTAGAGAGCATGTTAAAGAGGACATTTACTTAGTTAGACATGCACCTATAAAGCGTAATAATATTTAAAAAGAAGTTTTAGCATTCACCTTGTGCTTTGAAGTAAAATATTATACTCCGAAAAGGGAAAAATATTTAAAATCCATTAATTAGAATTCTGCCCACAATGCCAATATGAACATTTTGCTAGCTTACAAGGGTATTGTAACTTTCTGAAAAGTGTGTATTATTTGAAAACATAAAGGGGGTCCTGACTGCTGCTAGGGAATATGAAACATACAATTAGCACATAAATGTGAAAGCCGAAGATATTCCAAGTCAGTAATAGCTGTAAAACCAAGACAGATGATCAGTATTAATTCATTATGTAAATGTAAACGCAATTAACCTACATCTTTCCTCTTAATAAACATTAGCTCAAGTTTCTTCTGTGTCACATAACAATTTTTTTTTAAAGTGTAAACTTTACTGTTCTAGGTAATTACAATATGACTTAGCAAAACTATATTTTAACCTGTAACAGCAAAGTTGTGCTTATTTGTATGACCCAAATAATAATACCATGCTGTGAGCTTCTTCAAAGAGTAGTCTGGTATAGAATTACAGAAGAAAATAATACCACTGTGATTGTTAAGGTTGTGTGTCAACTTGGCTGGGCCATAATTCTCAGTGGTTTGGCTATTATGATATAATTTGGCAGTCATATAATGATCTGATCACCTCCATGATGAGATGTGATATAACAAATTATGATAACATTGAGAAGAATGGGAATACCAGAACACTTCATTGTGCTCGTGAGAACATGTACATAGATCAAAAGGCAGAACAAGGAGCTACCACATGGTTTAAAATCAGGAAAGGTGTGCATCAGTGTTGTATCTTTTCACTATACATATTCAATCTGTATGCTGAGTAAATAATTCAAGAAGCTGGACTATATGAAGAAGAATGGGGCATCGGGATTGAAGGAAGACCCATTATAAGCCTGTGTTATGCAGATGACACAACCTTGCTCGCTGAAAGTGACGAGGACTTGAAGCACTTACTGATGAAAATCAAAGACCACAGCCTTCAGTATGGATTACACCTCAGCATAAAGAAAACAAAAATCCTTACAACTGGATCAATAAGCAATATCATCATGAATGGAGACAAAATTGAAGTTGTCAAAGATTTCATTTTACTTGGATCCATAATCAACACCGATGGAAGCATCGGTCAAGAAATCAAATGACACATTGCATTGGGCAAATCTGCTGCAACCCTTTAAAGTGTTGAAAAGCAAAGATGTCACCTTGAAGACTAAAATGCACCTGGCCCAAGCCATGGCGCTTTCAATCACCTCATATGCTTGTGAAAGTTGGACGGTGAGTAAGGAAGACCAAAGGAGAATTGACATCTTCGAATTGTGTTGGTGAAAAATATTGAACATATCATGGGCTGCCAAAAGAATGAACAAATCTGTCTTAGAAGAAATACAACCAGAATGCTCCTTGGAAGCAAGGATGGCGAGACTACATCTCGCATACTTTGGACATGTTATCAGGGGGCATCAGTCCCTCTGGAGAAGGACATCATGCTTGGTAGGGTAGCGGGTCAGTGAAGGAGAGGAAGACCCTCAGTAAGATGGATTGACACAGTGACTGCAACAATGGGCTAAAGCATGGCAAGGACTGTGAAGATGGCACATGACTGGGCAGTGTTTCATTCTGTTGTACATAGGGGTTGCTTTGAGTTGGAATCGATGGCAACTAACACCAACAACATAATGATTTTATCACCTCCATGATGAGATTTGATACAATGCAATCACCTCCATGATAAGATCTGTTGTGAGTACCCAATCAGTTGAAAGGGAATTTCCTTGTGGATGTGGCCTGCATCCAATAGAGGTGGACTTTCTGGCAAGGCTCATGGGCTTTTGCTTGCTCTGGATCCTGCAGCTGGCTCCTGTTTGTCTGACCTCCGGTTCTTGGGACTTGAGCTACCAGCATACCTGTTGTTTTGCCTGCTGATCTTGGGGTTCGTCGATCTCTGCAACCTGTGAGCCAGAGCCCTGCTATCTGACCTGCTGATACTAGGTTCACAAGCCCATGCAGCTATGTGAGTCTGTAGAAGCCTTCAGTCTGACCCAGAGACTTAAGACTTTCCAACATCTACAACCATGTGAGCCATTTCCTTGGTTTAAATCTCTCTCTGTGTGTATATTTATACATTTTACTGGTTTTGCTTCTCTAGAGAACCTGGCCTAAGACAACCACCAACAAGAAAAGCATTACATGCTTTCGTATAAAGTGGTAATATGAAACATAGGTGTATCCCAAATGCTGAAATAGCTCAGCCATTTTTAGAAAGAGCAAACTACATTTAAAAGCATTATTTGTTTAGTAAGGAGCCCTGGTGACACAATGTTTAAATGCTTAGCTTGATAACTGAAAGGTCAGTGTTTTATACCCACCAGCAGTTCCATGGGAAAAAAGACCTGGTGATCTGCTGAGTGCTTAACTGCTGTGCCACCAGGACTCCTTATTTCCCTCTTAACCTGTACCTGTGAAGGTGGGAGCTAGAAGGGAGAGGATGGGAGAATGCTCTCTTTCAACTTGAGCCTTCAAGTTTACTCTTAATTCCAGGCTCCAAATATTAGAGCAAAGCTTTTCCCATCTCACTTTGATCTCTGATGCTGCAAGGCAGGTAAGACTCCCATCCATCTCACTGGTCCAGCTCTGGACCTAGAGCTCAGGTGAGTAGGCATCAGCTTCCTCAGGCTCCAGGACTACAGTGCCAGACATTCCTAGCACTGAAGTTGCACGGGAGGCACCTTTCCTGCCATTCCATGTCAGGTAGGCCCAGATGAAAGATTCATGGTCCTAATTAAGAACTGCTGTTTGTCCTTGACAACTTAATTGTATTTGCAGAGAAGTTCTGAACCCTTTCTCTTGCTAAGCCTGGGTGTGGAAAAGTCTCATATCTGCCCTACCAGAAAGTCTTATGGATTCAAAAGCTAGCCGGGGGATCTTTGTATCCCTCCTGACTTAAGCAGTGATGCCGCTCAGCAACTTAGATGCTGATGGAGAAAAATATGGTCCTATGATCCCCTTCCCCTCCCATTGCCCTTCCATAATTAAAACCTCAAACTCTCAGAGTGTAGCACTAAACTGCATACTTGGTGGGGGAGAGAATTGACCATTTTTTAATTACTTAGAGAGAAATAGCTTAGATAAATACACAGAATTTCACTTTGAGTTTTAAAAATATTTTCAGAAGTCTTTTTTTTTTTTTTTCTTTTTTTGGCTTTGTAAGTGAGAGTATGTTAGCTCCTCTACTTTTGACTCAAGTTTTAGAAGTTCTACTCCCTCCTTGGATTGCATTTTAGCTTCTGTCGAAGTCAGCGATGTCTTCTTAAACACAACAGTAAGTCATATTTCTACCATAGGTGTAGAGTTGGCAGGAAAACATGAAAACCTGAAAGTAGTTCTCTAAAAAGGAGGCATCTCCAGATTTTCCTGGTTGGGGTCCTACGGAAATTCTGGCTCTGCTCTGTTCACACATGTTTGAGAACAATTTGCGGCCATCAGTAAGGCAGCCAGAAGAGGGTTGCAGGTTTTCTCTCTCCCATGCACGTAGTATGGTCACTTGGATTAACTGAGGACTTTTATTTTTTTTTTCCTTTTGGCCAAACTTGAACACATAAGATCAAAACAAAACAAAATCAGAAATCAAGTTGGCAGAGAAAAATAGTCCCCAGGTGGCAAGTTGGCAGGCTGCCCCCACCTAGGCACCCAATCTGGTGAGACTGACCAGATGGCAGCTGCCAGGGTGTTGTCCAAAATGAGACAATTTAAAGAGTAAAGTTTTGGTCTTGGGGTCTTATTCCTCCTCTAGGCTGCAGCACAGGCATAGTTGCGGTGGGGCTAGTAGGTGGTCTTGGTTCTTAATGTGTGTTCGTTATGACTTCACTTTGGAATCAACGCTCAATACCAAACCAGCTAAGAAGGTACCAGCAGAGTCAGCCCTAAGATGTCGCTCTTCTTATCACACATCCTGCAAAGTTCTTTTGAATATTAACCAAAAATCCATAAGGCAAACTGATGTAATGTATCACTGTTCTTTTCCATTGAGCCAGAGATGGAAATAGTTCTTTCAAAGTATATTTGTATGAATCAAATAAAATGACATTTATTTATCCAGAGGCCATTGTCCTATTTTATATATATACACACACACATATATGTACATATATATATATATATATAGTAAAATTCTTCGGTTTCTTCATCTTTGACCTTAGTGGTTGATACATAAATTGGAATAATAGTTGTATTAACTGGTCTTCCTTATAGGCATATAGATATTATCCTATCACTGACAGCATTCTACTTCAGGATAGATCTTGAAACGTTCTTTTTGATGATGAATGCAACACCATTCCTCTTTAATTTGGCATTCCCGGCATAATAGACCTTACGATTGCCTGATTCAGTATGGCTAATACCTAGTTTATTTCAGCTTTTTTTTTTTTTTTTTAATGCCTAGGTTATTGATCGTTATCCTTTTCATTTCATTTTTGATGACTTCCAATTTTCTTATATTCATACTTCCTACATTCCACATTCTAATAATTAATGAATATTTGCAGCTGTTTCTTCCCATTTTGAGTCATGCCACATCAGCAAATGAAGGTTCTGAAAGCTTGACTCTATCCATGTCATTAAGGTCAACTCTACTTTGAGGAGGCAACCCTTCCCCAGTCATATTTTGAGTGTCTTCCAACCTGAGGGGCTCATCTTCCGGCACTGTATCAGACAATGTTCTATTGCTATCCACAAGATTTTCACTAGGCAATTTTTTCAGAGTAAACTGCAAGGTCCTTATTCCTAGTCTGTCTTAGTCTGCAAGCTCAGCTGAAACTTGTCCACCAAGGGTGACCCTGCTGGGATTTGAAATGCCGGTGGCAAAGCTTTCAGTATCACAGCAACATGCAAGCCACCCAGTATGACAAATATATATTTATAATATCCTAAAAATATGTCAGTTTGTCATGCTGAAGATCATTTGAAAGTGGCTGGAGCAGTACATTGACAGGAAGCTGCCAGAAATCCAAGCCAGATTCAGAAGAGGATGTAGAACCAGAGATATCATAGCTGATGTCAGGTGGATCCTGGCTGAAAGCAGAGAATACCAGAAAGATGTTTATCTGTGTTTTACTGCCTATACAAAGGCATTTGACTGTGTGGTCTATAACAAATTATGGATAACATTGCAAAGAGTGGGAATTCCAGAACATTTAACTGTGCTCATGAGGAACCCCTACATCGATCAAGAGGCAGTCGTTTGAACAGAACAGGGGGATACTGTGTGGTTTAAAATCAGGAAAGATGTGTGTCAGGGTTATATCCTTTCACCATACATATTCACTCTGTATGCTGAGCAAATAATCCAAGAAGCTGGACTATATGAAGAAGAACCGGGCATCAGGATTGGAGGAAGACTAGTTAACAAGCTGCGTTATGCAGGTGACACAACTTTGCTTGCTGAAAGTGAAGAGGACTTGAAGCACTTACTGGTAAAGATCAAAGACCACAGCCTTCAGTATGGATTACACCTTAACATCAAGGAAACAAAGATTCTCACAACTATACCAGTAAGCAACATCATGATAAACTGAGAAAAAATTGAAATTGTTAAGAATTTCATTTTACTTGGATCCACAACCACTGCCCATGGAAGCAGCAGTCAAGAAATCAAAAGATGCATTGTATTAGGCAAATCTGCTGCAAAAGACCTCTTTTAAATGTTGGAAAGCAAAGATGTCACCTTGAAGACTAAGATGCGCCTGACCCACGCCGTGATGTTTTCAATCACCTCATATGCATGGGAAAGCTGGACAATGAATAAAGAAGACCAAAAAAGAATTGATGTCTTTGAACTGAGGTGTTGGCAAAGAATATTGAATATACCATGGACTGCCAAAAGAACAAACAAGCCTGTCTTGGAAGAAGTACAACCAAATGCTTCTTAGAAGCAGAAAAAGAAGGAAAACCCTCAAAGAGATGGATTGACGCAGTGGCTGCAACAGTGGGCTCAAACATAACAATGATTGTAAGGATGGCGCAGGACCAGGCAGTGTTTCGTTCTGTTGTTCACGGGGTTGCTATGAGTCAGAACCGACTTGACAGCACCTAACAACAAACAACAAAAATACACTTTGGAAAATCTTAGAAATCATGTGTTTAATTATTTAAAATTGAAATAAAAGAATAGGCAGACTAGAGAATCCTGTGGTGAGTAGTCCAGTCCCTCTAGGCTTCAGTATTTCCATGAAAGGGATGGGAAAGTAGAGACTAACTTCCTGAAAGCCATTTGTGTAGGAACCTGGGATGCTAGAACAGAAGTACAAAGTATTGGGGGAATCTTAGAGTTGGGATCTCAATGACTTCATCCTGAAAACTGAGATGGAAAGATCAGGTCCTTGGTGCCGGAAGCATCATGAAAATGGCTGGAGGTAAAGTAGACCTCTGTTGTTTTGGATATCTCAGCACCTTTTTTTCCTTTGGGGAAGTATCTTATATTCCATATGACCCTACTGGGGGTAATCATGAGTTCTTTGCGTCTTAGTTTGAGATCCCCAAAAGCAGACCCTGAGACAAATATTTGAGCGCTAGTAGTTTATTTGTGAGGCAATCTCTGCAATTACTGGTAAGAAAGTTCAGACTTCGGACAGGAGATGGGCAGAAGTCAATAAAGGGTGTCCATCACACCATGTGCCAAACCACTGTGGGCATGGGGCTTAAACCCAATGGGGAACTCTGAGAAGCAGTGTAAAGAATGAGACTCAAAGTTAGCCCACGTGAGGGGGCAAGAGAGCTGGGGTATTTATACACAAACTCCATGGTTAAGAGCTGATCCCAGGCACTTCAGGGCTGCCTTGCATGCAGGCAGAACAGGCTGTGGCCAGACAAAGCCCTCAGGCAAAGAGAAACAGGCCTGATACTGGGAGTTCTAGCAGGTGAGTACTGAAGAGTAAAGGCCGAGGGGTAATTGTGGGATACTGACAGACCCTGCTATCCCTTCCCTCTTCCCTTGCTAGAAGTAGCGTCCATTACAGCACCAGTGGTTGGACTGGCTTGGGCACATGACATATGTAGTGCTAACACAAGCCTTTCTCCACTTTCTGCGCATACGAAGAGAGATGCTCTATTTCCACTGTGGTTGCTAAATGAGACTGTGCCAGACTGAAGTTGCCATTTAGGCATCTTCCTCTGCCCCATTAAACCCACCCCACTGCCGTCAAAGTCGATTCTGGCTCATAGAGGCCCCATAGGGTTTCTGAGGCTGTAAATCTCTACAGAAGCAGACTGCCACATCTTTCTCCCATGAGTCACTGGTTGTTTCAAACCACTGACCTTTCAGTTAGCAGTCGATCGCTTTAACCGCTGTGCCAGCAGAGCTCCTTGCCCCATTTAAAAAAAAACAAAAAACATTGCTGTAGAGTTGATCCTGACTCGTAGAAAAATTTATTTGCAGGAAAAGAATGAGGCCAACAGACAGAAGGAAGTAGAGTAAGAGATGCAAAGCAAGGGAGAAAGGGAGAGAAATAAATGACACCATTTTTATTTGAACCCTTGGATACAGCTTGGCCTAAAGCAAACTTCGCTTCTTGACATCCTGCTTATATGATTCAGTGCATCCCCTTGGTTTTCTTGCTTGATCCAGTTGTCACTAGTAACCAAAAAAGTTCAGCCTAATACAAGATTGGCTGTCTGCTGCCATTTTCTTTCCCTATATCACATGTACGCACAGTGAGTTTGGGTATACCACTAAAGTATATACCTGGTAGAAAGCTAAGCTGGTTGTTTTTGACAATGTCTTCTGGGAGTAGGTAAGTAGTACATCCTAAATTGAAGGGGGCGGGCTGTGGCAATGAGTGCCCCAAGCAAGATTTAAGGATACCCTGGAAAGGAACCAAGAGAATGATAGATTCTATTCTGTCCTTCTTCTAGAGTATAACTCTTGAGCGCCAAAGCAGAAGTGGTAGTTAGAGATTATGTCTAATTCTCTAATTGTTGGGAGAATAGAGCTGACATGGCTGGTATGAAGGAACTCAGGAAGAGTAGAGCAAGGCCTTGAGACAGACAGAAGGGCAGGGCAGGGCAGGGCAGGGTATGGCTGGATGACTGGTGTACTTGCTGCTTAGGGAGCACATTGCAGGCTGTGGAGGTATGGGCCAGAGCCGGGCATCCAGAGCATGAAACAGATGGAACAGCTGAGAAGCTACACAGGGCCACAGCCCCATGGGCCAGCTGGGCATTTGAGGGGCATGGTGCAGAATGAGTGCTTTGTCAATGGTAGTTGTGCTGTGTTTAATGGTGGAGGGTGTTGCTGAGAATACCTACAGTGGGACCAGCTTTGACAGAAACCTGAACACAGGCTACAGGCAGAGCTGATACAGGAAGGGTCAGGGTGCGCTGGTGTACTAGAGCCAGTTTTTCCCAGCTTCCAAGAGCAATTATTACACTCTCAGGAATTTTGCAAGATGGTTGTTGACCACAGTCATTATTAAGATTAAATTATTTGAACTTACAATTAAGTAAATCACATTAAAAGTAAAAATAACTACTCAAAACACATCATTTCCTAATTATTTTTACTACATCTTATTGTCATCCATGTCCTCGAGGTTATTCACCTCTCTTGTATCTGTTTTGTGGAAATACTACACAATGGTGGATGACCGTGCATCTCCTCCCAACTCCACATTGAGTGGCGCCATGTTGGTAGATTGGAATCTGCCAGGGTCGGAATAGAAATTGCCAAAGCTGCAAATCAGGACTTAAGCTGTTGTCTCATTAATACATAGATTTAAGGAAGTGATAAAAAAAAATGTTAACAATGCAAATTGGACTTTAAAATGTGTCATGTCTATACCCATTGCATTCTAAATAGCACAAAACATTGAGAGTTTATTCCAGCACTTGAAAACAATAATTTGATTCAGACAAGAGGGAAGGCCAACACGTTTTTGTTGTTTCACTCACATCACGCTCCTTAACATAAATGAAGATATGAGTGATGTTGGCATAGGAGCCAAAGGTTGACTGCAGAGACAAGAGTTCAGCAAAACACAGAAGGCAAAAGGTATTTTGTGAGACAGCTGGCTATATGAAATTTAAGGAAAAGAGTATTGTGTATTTTATTATTATTCTTGTGTGCTACACATCCTTTTTACCAATAGAATTTATAATAAACCTTGTACATAGTGTTGTAGGGTAAAAACATCACAAAGTTTAGTAAAGCAAAAAGGAAGTTTTATTCGGCATATATTCAAAAAGGCAGAAGTGGGAAGCGGACAAGCCTGTTGCTAGAGCCATGTCTGCCTGAGTCCAAGGAAATAAGCAAGAGTGGGAAAACTGACAAGCATGCTGCCACAGCCAGGTCTGCCCAGTTCAGAGAATATTACAGAATAGGCAAGAATGGGAAAACGGACAAGCATGCTGCCACAGCTGTGTCTGCCCTAGTCCAGAGAATATTATAGAGTCATCAGTACATAGTAACACTACAAAAAGGGCAAAACCATTGAAGGCTTCACCTTTTCACGGATTGGCTAGAAACTATGATCCTACATTTTGAATTGTCCCTCTCAACAATCATTGGTATAGGCTTCAGTAACAACAGTCAGGAGGGTCTTCGTTGGTCCAACAAATTTCTATTCACTAAATGCTAATAGAAAAATGATAAGAGTGGAAAATCTTCTGTGTTCTGGCTTATGTGAAAGGTCCCCTGAAAAATATTTTCCAGGATTGTCCTATCTATTGTCTTTATCTCAGGGCTCAGTTGATGTGTCCTTGTGAGTCCTTGTGAGCCCTTGTGAGCCCAGCTCCAGCTGGGTCACATTCTCTATGCTCAAGGACAGGAAATAATGAATCCAATATTATTTCCTAAATCAATAGCCACATGCACACATTTCTTTATGGACAGTAGGCTGTTACACATTTATCTGCACATGTCTGGTGTTGGGAGACCACACCCGTTTCTATCTGGTGCACCCAGAAAGCCAGTGAAAGGATGGGAGCCTCATCAGAAAGGAAGCGCCATTTCTACCCAGCATGGAACAAGTGTCTTTGTAGAACAAGAACTCTTAGATTGTTTAAAATGAATATAAGAAGGTCACAGTAAGTAAGAGACCCTTAACTAACTACAGGGAAGGTTTGCCTACCCCCTTCCTACTCCACACCTTACATTTGGACATGCCCCACCCTTTGGATTGTGTGTGTGTGTGTGTGTGTGTGTGTGTGTGTATTTAATTCAAGTCACATGTGCAACTTGAGACCCTATAAATTACAATGGGTCTTTCAAGCAAGGTTAGTATGTAAATATAAAATATAACATTAAATTCCCATCATTAATATTGAAGAGTAAGTCAATATTTGATAAAAATCACCTCGGGGGAATGTGCCTTTCTGCCTGGTTTTATGCCTCGCAGACTTATTCAATTATTATTTAATCACCTGGTTAAATGTCAGGGCTTACAAAGCAGGGATTATGTTAATAATAGCATGAGGTTTATTTTAGACCAGCCCACACGTTAGATAGAGCTGATTTTGTTTGACCCTCTCACAGAGCACAGAATTTACATCAGTCTTCTGCACCTGGCTTTGAATGAATTGATTCTATTTTAACTACCCCCCCCAACCTTTTTTTAAATCATCCTTCTGTATTTGTCATATTTTTCCAATCTTTCAGCTACTCCCCACCCCCCTTGTTCTTCTCCCCCTCTGGGAGTCTTAATTCTGTACTAAATCAAATACCTTAACAAAGGATTGTGCCTGACACACAGTAATGTAAAATAGATTCTGGGTCACAGAGAACAGTCTAGTTTCAAAAGAAGGTGGTGCACCACGCGGAGCTGTTTCCTAGCCAACACCTTCTGACTGCATGGCTTACTGTTTAATTCATCACCATAAAGTTGCCATAGCAACCGCTCTATCTGAAGCATTTGTTGGCACCTAGCTGGACTTTATTTCTCTGACATTGGAAGAGGAGGGTGAAGACAAAGTGTAAATAAGAGAACTGAGTGACATTAAATCGCTTCCCTTTTAGCTTTACCGCATTGAACCAACATTTGGGGTACTTTGAATATGGTCAGTGGCCAAGGTGCTCTCTGGAGGGGAGCAGAGAGAAGGGAGAGGGAGTCAGCCCAGGAGGGTTGGGAGAAGGCTTGGAGAACAGCTGAAACATAGTAGACCAGGCAGGCCTTTTGTTCTCCACCATCTGTGTGGTGTAGTTCTGGGAGTGGAGCCAAGGGAACGTTACCTGTATTGTGCTCCTCAGAGCCGGGGAGTGGCTGCCAGTCCTGCCTCAGACACAAGGGCTTCACATACAATGACAGGGCTATAATAACCTGGCAAATAAACTATATGAACATTTGGCTTTATGAATATTGAGCAAAATTCTTCAAATAAATTATGAAAATGACTCAAAGTGAACAGACATCTGAATCCCATTTCAAGCCTAGGGCCACTAATTTGTAATGCTGAGTATGACAATAGCAGTATAAATGAGAATTTTTCTCAAAAAACTGGTGAGCATCAAAAAACCGGTACGCTAAAAGGGTACTACTTATTACCGCTCTGAAAGAACACCGAGGTGTAGGACTAGCCACATAGCTGAATGAAACATACATAAAACCTATGTACACGTAATGCCTTTTCAGACACTGAAAATGAACATCAAATTATGCAGCCTTGAAAGATTATAATTGACAAAGTATCATATAGCCTTTCAGGAAGCCAGTCTGGCAATAGCTATCAAAACTCTTTTATAATTTTTTAATAACCTTTGACTCAGGAATTTCACTTCTAGTAACTTGTCCTAAGGTAGCAATCACGGATGAATACAGTGTCTTAGCAATAAGTAAGTCAGTTGAAATGATGTTTATGATCACCTAACCTTCAGAAATCTTCTAAATGCATAGGGAACTATTTAAAATAAATGATGGTGTAGCCATGTAACAATACTCTGTATCCATTAAGAGTGATGCCAAAACATATTTGATAAAATGGAAACAGTACTAATACTACTGAAGGAAAAAAGCAGGTTATAACCAAATGTACATGGTTGATCCCATTTTTAAAGAGCATATATCCATAGAAAATGCTGTTGAGATACAATAAAATACCAATGGCTGTTACCTCCATAAGGTGGAATTATGTGTGTTTATTTTGTTTTTATTATGCTTATCTGTATTTTCTGGGTTTTCAACGATAAATATGGATTCTTGCTGTATTAAAAAAGGAGTTTTTGTACAATACTTTGTATAAAAGTATTGTATAAAGAAAGACTATTTTTACAGCTCTGTCTGTTAATTACTTATGTAATTACTATCCAAGTTATTTAAAAAGGAGAAGGGAAATCCTGACCAGACACTCCAGCCTCATATGTTCCTATAAACTCACAACCACTCTGGAAATCAATGGAACACAGATGTCCCAGTTCTCCTGAGTACAAGGAGATGTCACACACCAACATGGGTAAATCATTGCTCTGAGATCAATTTTTCAGGGACTTCACGGCGTTCTGGGAGCTCCAAATTGCTAGAAGAGTGACCCAGGAAGACAGGGGCAGGAAAAATGAAGGTGGGTTTACAATAAAGGCAGAAAGTGTTATAAATGTAATGTGAAGAAGAATGGCTTAATAGCTGGCTCAGAGAAATGGCCTTTTTATTCTATAGTCCTATTGAATACAATCCAGAAACAGCTCACCCAATCCTTGCAGGTCCTCACCTTTGGGCAGGAAGTCTACCTGGGGAAGGTGTCCTTCCCCTCTCTCTGGCATCCTCAGGAGTCACGAATATTATGAGGAAGTTGATCCTTTTTTTTCTCATCTCCCTCCCACCCCAGCATGGGCAGTTATTAGTCATCAACCAATCAACTGGAGTTTGTATTTGAGCTAGGACCCTTTTGCCATTCCAGGCCAAACAGAACCTTCCAGAGTATCATTACAAAGGACCAGACCGTAACCTACCAGGCTTGCTCTACACTGTGACAAGTACAATACATAGCACCTGGAAAAACTTTATAAATCAAATACTTCAGTACTTGAGAAAGGCAATGAGTTCATTGCATTTATTGTTCTGAGAATAAAAAACCATGTAACAGGTTTATCCTAACTTCTCCCAATTCCCAAATAAGGAGTACAATATGAATAAAGTATTTTTAGTGGTTGCTAGGGTTTGTTACACGTGCTTGTATTAACCTTGGCTGCACTTGCATAAACTTATGATGTTAATACAGTTACACAAATTTGATTTTAGAAAAAATAATCTGTCCTTCAAAGGAAAGTGTCATCACCTCCAAGTAAACAATATTCCTCTGCAAACAATGCCTTTTATTTTGGCAACGTGTCTTTCCTGCCGTCTGCCTTGCCAAGCACTTGCCAGAGTTGCAATAATAATTGAGTTACAGAGGGAATTAGGTGTAATGGAGGGGAAGGAAATTGATTGCTTAATTTTTATTAAGAGAAATGGAGAAAATCATGGTGCCCTGCTGTGAACTGAAATGAAACAAAGACAAAAAGATACAGAGAGATGACTCCAGGTGGCAAGAATGTTCCTGCACAAACATTAGCAATCCTACGGGGAGGCTGGGAAGAGGCCAACACTAGATGAACAGAGGAAATTGGAAAGGAAGGGGTATGGGTCTACACAACAAGGAAGAGACACGGACACCTGGGAGACCATGCACTTCTGTTGGAAAGAATAGTTTAACTCTTACTGAATTCTGCCTGCCAGAATGCCCAGGATGCACATCTTTGCAAGGTGGAAGTTAGAGCTTGGTGTGTACGTGTGTGCATGCACATGTGTGTAGAGTGAGTCATTTCCTATTTTTGCCCTCCCCAGAGGAGACCATCCTCACGGCCAGGCCGATATGCAACATCGCAAAAAATGGAGAAAAGATTGAAGTTGTCAAGGATTTCATTTTATTTGGATCCATAATCAAAGACTACAGTCTTTAATATGGATTATACCTCAACATAAAGAAAACAAAAATCCTCACAACTGGACCAATAAGCAACATCATGATAAACAGGGAAAATATTGAAGTTGTCAAGGATTTTATTTTACTTGGCTCAACAATCAATGCCCATAGAAGCAGCAGTCAGGAAATCAAATGACATATTGCATTGGGCAAATCTGTTGCAAAAGACTTCTTTTAGTGTTGAAGAGCAAAGATTCCACTTTGAGGACTAACACCTGCACCTGTCCAAGCTATGTTTTTTTTCAATTGCCTCCTATGAATGTGAGAGCAGGACAATGAATAATGAAGACCGAAGAAGAATTGATGCATTTGAGATATGGCATTGGCCAAGAATACTGAATATACAGTGGACTGCCAGAAGAAGGAGCAAATCTGTCTCAGAAAAAGTACAGCCAGAATGCTCTTTAGAAACAAGAATGGAGAAAATTTGTCTCACATATTTTGGACACGTTTTCAGGAGGGACCACTCCCTGAAGAGGACATCATGCTTGGTAGAGGGTCAGCAAAAAAGAGGAAGACGCTCGACAAGATGGATTGACACAGTGGCTGCAACAATGGACTCAAGCATAACAGCAATTGTGAGGATGGCGGAGGACCAAGCAGTGTTTCATTAGATTGTACATAGGGTCACTATGAGTTGGAACTGGTTTGATGACACCTAACAGCAACAGAAGAGACTAAAGACATATAAAGCATTGGATGGATTTGTATTTGTTTCCCAGGGCTGCTGTAACAGAACACTGTAAACTGGGTAGCTTAAAACAGCAGGAATTTATTGTTTCACAATTCTGGAGGCTAGAAGTCCAAAATCAAAGCGCAGCAGAGCCGCGCTCTCTCTGAAGGCTCTAAGAGAGAATCTGTTCCTTGCCTTTCTCCTAGCTTCTGGTGTTGCTGGCAATCCTTGGCATTCCTTGGCTTGTAGCTGATGGATCATTCCAATCTTTGTCTCCATCGTCACATGGCATTCTCCCCGTGTGTCTCTCTGTCTCTGTATGTCTTCTCCTCTTCTTATATGGACACCAGTCATTTTGAATTAGGGCCACTTAGTGATCTCTTCTTAACTTGATTACATCTGCAAAGACACTATTTCTAAATCAGGTCACAATCACAGGTACCAAAGGTTAGAACCTCAACGTATCTTTTTGGGGGACACAGTTGAACCCGTAACAGGATTCATGGGGGTCACTCAGGCTTCACCAGGACTAGCCTGCATCATCTGAGCAATTGCGCCGTGGCCAGTGAATTACAGTAAGGTCTTCCCTCCTTGGGAAGTCAGTTTCCTTCCTCTCTCAGGGGCAGCTGCTGGTCCCAATAACCTGCTGATGACTCCCTGGGACAAACTGTGATCTGGATATCAGTTTCACATGTTTGGTGTGTGGGGTGTGGGAAGGAAGTGACTTCCTGGATGTCCAGTGAGAAGAGCAGTTCTCTGGCAGAGAGAGGTTCAAATGATAATGCCACAGAAGCCACTGTAGGTAATGCAGCCAGTCCACTTAATGCTATGCCAGACTATAAATTGCACTTGAGATGCGATGGCATTTGGTTTCTTGTGTGAAAAATGCTGACGTTTAAGTGTGGTGAAGATAACTGAGGCATGGCATCCTTCTGCCAAGGATTCCAAACTCCTGAACTTCCTTCTGGCTGACATCTTGATTCTGGGTAAGAAGTTCATGGGCTTTTCAGCTGAGTACTATAGTAAATGAATTCTCACCACAAAGGTGAACAGAACGTGTTTGCTAAGGAAAAAGCCACAAATCACAATTTTGCTTCCCTCAGAGAAAACAGGAAAGTGTGTAGCCACATTGTATGTATACTAGGTAATTTTCATATGTTTAAATTATAATTTGGGGGGAGTCTAACTGATAAATTGGAACCGAGGAATGCAGCAAGGTAGACAGTATCATCACCATAAAATGGGGTGGAAGGGAGCTAAGCAAATTCTAAGCTAAGTAATGTATCATATGTATCCATATGATACATTATTATATAGACAAAAGTAATTCTTTTGAAGTCTATTTAAACATGTGAAAATATTCACAATATAAAAGTCAGTTTAAAAACGGATTTAAAATACTATTATATAATATGAACCCAATTATAGACTAAGCGAGAGAGAAAGGAAGAAATGTAGGTAAAAATCACAACGGTGGTAAGAAAGTATACCAAAATGTTAACAGGCACCATGGGATTATGTTGTTGTTGTTGTTAGCGGTCATTGAGTCAGCCCCTGACTCCTGGTGACCCCATACACAATGGAACGAAACACTGTGCAGTCCTGCTGCCACCCCCGTGATCTGCTGCAGATCAGACGTTGCGATCCATAGGGTTTTCACTGGCTGATTTTCAGAAGTAGGTCATCAGGCATTTCTTCCTAGTCTGTCTTAGTCTGGGAGTTCTGAAACTTGTTCAGCATCATGGCAATAGACAAGCCTCCACTGACAGACAGGTGGTGGCTGTGCTTGTGGCACACTGGTCAGGAGTTGAACTGAGGCCTCTCACATGTAAAATCCTTGGTGGGATTATTTTCCTCTTTTCGCATTTCTGATTATGGAGTTTTGCTAAAATGATTCTGTGTTACTTAAGAGTCAGAAAACAAATTCTTAGTGTCATTAGGTTGGAGAAATTTTACATCTATTGCCACTTTTTTGAAAAGGTGGAGAAGGTAGTAAAAAGTTAATTTATTAAATTTCAATAATTTAAAATATGCATTTATCTCTGATTCCAGTAGTTACAAGGCTTTCTGGTTCCTCAGTTTCCAGGACCCTTCCCCAGCTGTTTACCAGTTATCAGATTCTCTCACTCACTTAGTCTGCTTTTCTGAATGCAGGACAGTATGTAATTGGATATTTTCCAATGACTAAAGACCTTTAGAACATCTTTTGTTTATGTATTTCTACTTACAAGTTATGCTGTAATTTAAAATATGTAGTTTAAAATGTTGGCCATTTGAGGTTGCCTAAAAACAAGTCTTCCCTGAAATGTTTAGAGCAAGCAAAAACATTGAATTTGTGGTCACAGAGTTTTACCTCAAAATGTAATCTACAGACCCCAAGGCCCCCATCCTCTAACTGTGTCATGAAATCTGAGTGATCTGGGCCATTAATTACAATGTTCCTAACAGTCTCGAAGACTTTTTGCTGGAACAAGGTTTTCGCTGTGGGACAGAGACTGATAGGATTCTTGGCCAGCAGAAGGCTTTGGGCTCCCACAATATTTTTGGTGGCATCTCGGAGCATGTGACTCATGGCAACACCAGGCATGTCAGAGTAGAATTGTGCTCAATAGAGTTTTTAGTGTTTAATTTTTCAGAAGTAGATTGCCAGGTCTTTCTTCTAAGATGCCTCTAGGTGGACTCAAACTTCCAACTTTCCATTGGCAGCTGGCCATGTTAACCATTTGCACCACTCAGGGACTCCAATGCAGACAGTACCTGTCAAAAATAAACTTGGTTACAAAACATCTTCTCTGATCACAATGCTATAAAACTAGAAACCAATATAGGAGAGGCAAGGAAAAAAATGAAATACATGGAATCTGAACAACACCTTGCTTAAAAACCAGTGGGCAATAGAAGAAATTCAAAATGAAATAAATTCCTAGAATCAAATGAGAATGAAAACACAACATATCAAAACCTTTGAGACACAGCAAAAGCAGTGCTCAGAGAATTTATAGCAATAAATGCACACATAAAAAGGAAGACAGGGCAAAATCAATAGCTTAACCCCACAATTCAAACAAAGAGAAAAAGAAGAGCAAAAGAAGCACAAGGTCACCAAAAGAAAGGAAATAACAAAGATTAGAGCTGAAATAAAGGAATCAGAAAACAAAAAAAAAAAACATATAGAATCAACAAGACTAGAAGTAGGTATTTGACAGAATCAATAAAATTGACCAACTACTGGCCAAATTGCCAAAGGAAAAGAATGAAGATGCAAATAACCAAAATAAGAAACAAGATGGGTGACATTAAAACAGAAGCAACTGAGATAAAACGCATTATACCAGAATATTATGAAAAATCATACATCAACAAATTTGAAAGTGAAGAAATAGACAAATTTATAGAAACACTACCCACCTAAACTAACACAAACTGGGGTGGAAAATTTGAATAAACTCATAACAAAAGAAGAAATTGAAGAGGTCATTAAAAAAAAAAAAAAAAGCTCCCAATAAAAAAAGACCCTGGTCCAAACAGCTTCACTGGAGAATTCTACCAAACGTTCAGAGAAAAGTTGACACCAATTCCAATCAAACTATTCCAGAACATAGAAAAGAAAGGAATACTCCCTAACTCATCCTATGAAACCAGCATAACCCTGACACCAAAGCCAGGCAAGGACACTACTAATAAAAGAAGATTACAGACGAATATCCCTCATGACCACCACTCGTCTGTCATATTGTGGTGGCTTGCATATTGCTGTAATGCTAGAAGCTATGCCACTGGTATTGCAAATACCAGCAGGGTCAACCATGGAAATTTCAGCAAGGCTTCCAGACTAAGATAGACTAAGAAGAAGGACCTGGCAGTTCACATCTGAAAAAACAGGTCAGTGAAAACCTTATAAATAGTAGCAAAACATTATCTTATATATGCCAGATGATGAGCCCCTCAGATTGGAAATCACTTGAAGTACAACTGGGGAGCTGCCTCCTCAAAGTAGAGTCAAATTTAATGACATGGATGGAGTCATGCTTTCGGGACCTTCATTTGCTGATGTGCCATAATTCAAAATGTGAAGAAGCAGCTGCAAACATTCATTAATACTCAGAATGTGGAAAGTATGAAGTATGAATCTAGGAAAATTGGATGTCATCAAAAATGAAATGCACTGCATAAAGATGGATATCCCAGGCATTAATGACCTGGAATGGAGTGGTATTGGCCATTTTGAATCAGACATTCATATAGTCTACTCTGCCAGTAATGACAAATTGAAGAGGAATGGCATTGTATGCATCATCAAAAAGAACATTTCAAGATCTATCCTGAAGTACAACATTGTCAGTGATAGGATAATATCCATATGCATTTTTTTTTTTATAAGGAATAACATCATGCTTGGTAGAGGATCAGCGAAAAAGAAGACCCTCAACGAAACGGATTGACACAGTGGCTGCAACAATAGACTCAAGCATAACAACGATTGTGAGGCTGGCTCAAGACCAGGCAGTGTGTTGTTCTGTTGCACCTAAGGTAGCTATTAGTTAGAACTGACCTGACAGCACCTAACCACAACAAAGAAGATTACTTTATATGATTATTATTCACATTAGGCACAAATTGCTAATTCCAAAGATAAAGAAATTGAAGATTTTTACCAACTCCTGCAGTCTGAAATCGATCAAACATGCAAAGGTGCATTGATAATTACTGGTGATTGGAATGCAAAAGTTGGAAATAAAGGAAAAGGATCAATCATTGGAAACTATGGCCTTGGTGATAAAAAACGGAGATCACGTAATAAAATTTTGCAAGACCAATGACTTCATTGCAAATACCTTTTTTCAGCAACATAAATAGTGACTATACGCATGGACCTCCCCAGATGGAATACATAGGAACAAAACTGACTACATCTGTGGAAAGAGGTAATGGAAAAGCTTAATATCATCAGTCAGAAGAAGGCTAGGGGCCGCCAGTGGAACAGACCATCAATTGCTCCTACGTAAGTTTAAGTTGAAGCTGAACAAAATTATAGAAAGTCCACAAGAGCCAAAATACGACCTTGAGTATATCCCACCTGAATTTAGAGACCATCTCTAGAATAGATTTGATGTATTGAACACTAATGACTGAAGACCAGATGAGTTGTGGAATGACATTAAGGACATCATACATGAAGAAAGCAAGAGGTCATTAAAAAGGCAGGAAAGACTAAAATGGATGCCAGAAGAGACTTTGAAACTTGCTCTTGAACACAGGGTAGCTAAAGTGAGTGGAAGAAATGATGAAGTAAAAGAGTTGAACAGAAGATTCAAAGGGCAGCTTCAGAAGCCAAAGTAAAGTATTATAATAAAATGTGCAAAGACCTGGAGTTAGAGAATCAAAAGGAAAGAACACAGCATTTCTCAAGCAGAAAGAACTGAAGAAAAAATTCAAGGCTCAAGCTGCAATATTGATGGATTCTATGGGGAAAATATTGAACGATGCAGAAAGCATCAAAAGCAGATGAAAAGAATACACAGAGTCACTGTACCAAAAATGAATTGGTCGACATTCAGTCATTTCAGGAAGTAGCATATGATCAGGAACCAATCGTACTGAAGGAAGAAGCCCAAACTGCACTGAAGGTACTGGCAAAAAACAAGCCTCCAGGAATTGATGGAATACGAATTAAGATGTTTCAACAAATGGATGCAGCACTAGAAGTGCTCACTTGTCTATACCAACAAATTTGGAAGACTACCTGGCCAACCGACGGGAAGAGATCCATATTTGTGCCCATTCCAAAGAAAAGTGACCCAACAAAATGAGGAAATTATTGAGCAATATCATTAATATCACACATAAGTAAAATTTTGCTGAAGATCATTCAAAAGTGGTTGCAGCAGTACATCAACAGGGAACTGTCAGATGTTCAAGCCAGAATCAGAAGAGGACATGAAATGAGGAATATCATTGCTGATGTCAGATGGATCTTGGCTGAAAGCAGAGAATACCAGAAAAGTGGTTATCTGTGTTTTATTGACTATGTAAAGGCACATTTGACTATATAGGTCATAACAAACTATCAGTAACATTGGGAAGAATGGGAATTCCAGAACACTTTATTGTGCTCATAAGTAACCTGTACATAGACCAAGAGACAGTCATTTGAACAAAGCAAGTGGATAAAGTGTGGTTTAACATCAGGAAATATGTGAGTCAGGTTGTATCCTTTCACCATACTTATTCAATCTGTATGCTGAGCAAATGATCAGAAAAGCTGGACTATATGAAGAAGAACAAGGCATCAGAATTGGGGGAAGACTCACTAACAACCTGTGTTATGCAAATGACACAACCTTGCTTGCTGAAAGTGAAAAGGACTTGAAGCACATACTGATGAAGATCAAAGACTGCCGCCTTCAGCATGGATTACACATCAACATAAAGAAAACAGAAATCCTCACAACTGAACCAATAAGCTACATCATGATAAATGGAAAAAAGATTGAGGTTGTCAAGGATTTCATTTTACTTGGATCCACAACCAACACCCATGGAAGCAGCAGTAAAGAAATCAAAGACATATTGCACTGGGCAAATCTGCTGTAAAAGACCCCTTTAAAGTGTTAAAAAGCAAAGATGTCACTTTGAGGACTAAAGTGTGCCTGACCCAAGCCATAGTGTTTTTCGTCACCTCATATGCATGCCAAACCTGGGCAATGTACAAGGAACATCACAGAAGAGTTGATGCCTTTGAATTATGATGTTGTCAAAGAATATTGAATATACCGTGGACTGCCAGAAGCAAGAGTGGAAAGACTCTGTCTTACATACTTTGGACATGTTTTCAGGAGTAACCAGTCCCTGGAGAAGGACATCATGGTTGGTAAAGTAGAGGGTCAGCAAAAAAGACGAAAACCACCAGTGAGATGGATTGACACAGTGGTTGCAACAATGGGTTCAAGCATAACAACAATTATAAGGATGGCACAGAACCAGGAAGTGTTTTGTTCTGTTGTACATAGGGTCACTATGAGTCAAAACTGACTCAATGGCACCTATCAACAACCACAACAATACGCTCATGAATACAGATGCAAAAATTCTCAACAAAATTCTAGCCAATAGAATTCAAGAGCATATCATGATCAATTAGGATTCATATCAGGGATGCAAAGATGCTTCAACATTATAAAATGAATCAAAGTAATCCATCACATAAATAAAATAAAGGAAAATAATTACATGATCATCTCAATCAACACAGAAAATGCGTTTGGTAAAATCCAACACCCTTTCCTGATTAAAATTCTCAGCAAAATAGAAATAGAAGGGAAACTCCTCAACATAATTAAGGTCATATATGGAAAACCAATGGTCAACATTATCCTCAATGGAAAGAGACTGAAAGCATTCCCCTTGAGAATAGGAACCAGAGAATGATACCCTTTAACACCACTCTAATTCAACATTGTACTGGAAGTACTAGCTAGAGCAAATAAGGCAAGAAAGGGAGATAAAGGGCATCCAAATAGAAAGAAATAAATCTAGCCTTATTTGCAGATGCCATGATCCTACACATAGAGAACCACAGATATTCCACAAGCGAGCTAAAGGAACTAATAGAAGTGTTCAGCAAAGTGGCAGAGTACAGGAGCAACATACAAAAATCAGTTGGATTCCTCTACACTAACAAAGAGAATTCCGAAAAGGATATCAGGAAAACAATACCATTCATACTAGCCCCCATAAGGATAAAATACTTAGGAATAAATCTAACTAGGGACATAAAAGACTTATACAAACAAAACTACAAAACACTACTGCAAGAAACCAAAACAGACCTACATAAATGGAAAAACATACCATGCTCATGGATAAGAAGACAACATTGTGAAAATGTCAATACTATCCAAAACAATCTTTGGATATAATGCAATCCCAATCCAAATTCCAACAACATTCTTTAAGGAAATGTAAAAACTAATGTCCAACTTTACATGGAAAGGAAAGAGGTCCTGGATAATTAAAGCATTATCTAAGAAGTAGAACAAAGTAGGAGGCCTCACACTTCCAGATCTCAGAACCTACTATACAGCCATGATAGTCAAAATAGCCTGATACTGGTACAATGACAGAAACATAGACCAATGGACCAGAATTGAGAGTCCAGAAATAAATTCATCCAGCTATGGACAGCTGATCTTCAACAAAGTGCAGAAGTCCATTAGATGGGAAAGAGAGAGTTTCTTTAACAAATGGTGCTGGCATAACTGGACATCCATTTTTAGAAAAATGAGACAGGATCCTTACCTCATACTACACACAAAAATTAATTCAAAATGGATCAAAGACCTAAATATTAAACCTAAAACTATAAAATTCAGGAAGAAAGCATATGGACAAAGCTAGGGCATTAATAGACTATCAAACATAACCAAAAATGTACAAACAGTAGAAGATAAACTAGATGACTTGGACTTTCTAAATATTAAATACTTAAGCTCATCGAAACACTTCACTAAAAGAGTAAAAAGAGAGCCTACGGACTGGGAAAAAAATTTTGGCAACGACATATCTGACAAGAGTCTAATCTCTAAAATTTATGGAAAACATCAAAACCTCAACAACAAAAAGACAAACAATCCAATTAAAAATTGGACAAAGGACATGAACAAACATGTCACCAAAGAAGACAGTCAGGCAGCTAACAAACACGTGAAACGACACTTGAGATCATTAATCACTAGAGAGATGCAAATCAAAACTACAATGAGAGACTATCTCACCCCCCAAATAATGGCACTGATCAAAAAAATAAAAAAAACAGAAAGCAACAAATGCTTGTGGGGCTGTGGGGAGATTGGGACTCTTATACACCTGCTGGTGCATCTGTATGATGGCACAACCATTATGGAAAACCATATAGCACTTCCTTAAAAAGCTTGAAATAGAAATACCATATGATCCAGCAATCCCACTCATAGGTATATATCCTAGAGAAAGAAGAGCTATGACACAAATAGACACGTGCATACCCTCATTCTTTGCAGCATTATTCACAATAGCAAAGAGATGGAAAAAACTTAAGTGTCCATCAGTGGATGAATGGATAAACAAATTGTGGTACATACATGCAATGATAAAGAAAAATGATGAAGCCACAAAACATCTCACAACCTGGATGAATCTGGAGAACATTATGCTGAGTGAAATAAGTCTATCACAAAAGGACAAATATTATATGAGACCTCTATTATAAAAGTCAAGAATAGGTTTACATATAGAAAAAACATTCTTCAATGCTTACTGTGGATGGGAGAGGTAGGGAAGAAGATCACTAACTGGATAGTAGACAGGTATTAATTCTGGAGAAGGGAAAGTCAATACACAATAGGGGGAAAGTCAGCACATGACAAGACAAAGAAAGACACTGAGAGGTATGCAAGAATAAAGGGCAACCATACAATACATAATCCTGCAACAATAAAAGAAACAATAATTTGTGAGTGGATACATATGCTAAATAGGTGGGGGTGGTCATAAGTGAGTACACCCATGTGCATATATAGGTATAGTTGTGGATATCCCTACATACATGTTTGTAAATGCTGCATGCATATTCATATATGTAACAGAGCACTTGGGGCACAGTAATGGAAACTTCTTAGATGTAACCAAACACCTCGAGGGACTGAGCTACTGGGCTTGAAGGCTAAGGACCATAGTCTCAGGGGACATCTAGGTCAATTGTCATAACATAGTTCATAAAGATGAAGAAATTAAAGATTTTTATCAGCTTCTGTGGTCTGAAATTGATCAAACATGCAAACAGGATGCATTGACACCTATTGGTGATTGTAATGAAAAAGTTGGAAACAAAAAAGAAGGATTGATAGTTGGAAAATACAGCCTTGGCAATAGAAACAATGCCAGAGATCTAATGATGGAATTTTGCAAGACCAATGACTTCCTCACTGCAAATACCTTTTTCACCAGCATAAACAACGACTATTTTTTTTTATACACATGGACCTTGCCAGATGGAACGCACCAGAATCAAATCGACTACATCTGTGCAAAGAGTTAATGGAAAAGCTCAATATCAGTCAGAACAAGGCCAGGGGCCAACTGTGGAACAGACCGTCAATTGCTCATGTGCAAGTCCCAGCTGAAACTGAAGAAAATCAGAGCAAGTCCACAAGAGCCAAAATACGACCTTGAGTATATCCCATCTAAATTTGAAAACCACCTCAAGAATAGATTTGACGCATTGAACACTAGTGACCAAAGACCAGACGAGTTGTGGAAGGACATCATACAGGAAGAAAGCAAGAGGTCATTGAAAAGACAGGAAAGAAAGAAAAGACCAAATTGGACATCAGAAGAGACTTTGAAACTTACCCTCGAATGTCAAGCAGCTAAAGCAAAAGGAAGAAATGATGAAGTAAAAGAACTGAATAGATTTCAAAGGGTGGATCTAGAAGACAAAGTAAAGTATTAAAATGACATGTGCAAAGGGCTGGAGATAGAAAACCAAAAGGGAGGAACACCTTCGGAGTTTCTCATGCTGAAAGAATCGAAGAAAAAATTCAAGCCTGGAGTTGCAATAGTGAAGGATTCTATGGGGGAAATATTAAATGACACGGGAAGCATCAAAAGAAGATGGAAGGAATACACAGAGTCATCATACCAAAAAGAATTAGTCAGTGTTCAACCATTTCAAGAGGTGGCATATGATCAGGAACTGATGGTACTGAAGGAAGAAGTCCAAGCTGCTCTGAAGGCATTGGCAAAAAACAAGGCTCCAGGAATTGATGGAATATCAATTGATATGTTTCAATAAACAGATGCAGCACTGGGGGTGCTCACTCGTCTATGCCAAGAAATATAGAAGACAGCTTTCTGGCCAACTGACTGGAAGAGATCCATATTTATGCCTATTCCCAAGAAAGGTGATCCAACCAAATGTAGAAATTATAGAACAATATCATTAATATCACACACAAGCACAATTTTGCTGAAGATCATTCAAAAGGGGCTACAGCAGTATATTGACAGGGAACTGCCAGAAATTCAGGCTGAATTCAGAAGAGGATGTGGAACCAGGGATATCGTTGCTGATGTCAGGTGGATCCTAACTGAAAGCAGAGAATACCAGAAAGATGTTTACCTATGCAAAGGCATTCAACTGTGTGGATCATAACAAATTGTGGATAGAATGGGAATTCCAGAACACTTAGTTGTGCTCATGAGGACCCTGTAAATAGATCAAGAGGCAGTTGTTCAGACAGAACAAGGAGATACTGAGTGGTTCAAAGTCAGGAAAGGTGTGCATCAGGGTTGTGTCCTTTCACCATACCTAGTCAATCTGTATACTGAGCAAATAATTTGAGAAGATGGACTATAAGAAGAAAAATGGGGCATCAGGATTGGAGGAAGACTCATTAACAATCTGCATTATGCAGATGACACAACCTTGCTTGCAGAAAGTGAAGAAGACTTGAAGCATTTACTAATGACAATCAAAGACCACAGCCTTCAGCATGGATTACACCTCAACACAAAGAAAACAATAATCCTCACAACTGGACCAATAAGCAACATCATGATAAACAAAGAAAAGACTGAAGTTGTCAAGGATTTCATTTTACTTGGATCCACAATCAACACCCATAAAAGCAGCAGTCGAGAAATCAAAAGACACACTGCATTGGGCAAATCTGCTGTAAAGAACCTCTTTAAAGTGTTGAAAAGCAAAGATGTCACCTTAAAGACTAAGGTGCACCTCACCCAAGCCATGGTATTTTCAGTCCCATCATATGCATACGAAAGCTGGACAATGAATAAGGAAGACTGAAGAATTGATGCCTTTGAATTGTAGTGCTGGCGAAGAATATTGAATATACAATGGATTGACGAATAAATGAACAAATCTGTCTTGAAAGAATTATGACCAGAATGCTCCTTAGAAGCAAGGGTGGAGAGACTGTGTCTTAGATACTTTGGATATATTGTCAGGAGGGATCAGTCCCTGGAGGAATACATCATGCTTGGTAAAGTACAAGGTCAGCGGAAAAGAGGAAGACCCTCAACAAGGTGGATTGATACAGTGGCTGCAACAATGGGCTCAAGCATAAGAACGATTGTAACGATGGCACAAGACCTGGCAGTGTTTCGTTTCTTTGTGCATAGGGTCACTATGAGTCGGAACCAATTGGACGGCACCTAACAACAGTTCATAAAGGACAGTATTTTCATAAAGGACTAATGGCCCTTGTGAACTACAGCCTCCTCTAACTTGAGACCAGAAAAACTAGGTGGTGCCTGGCTACCACTACCGACCACTCTGACTGGGTGCACAATAGAAGGTCTTGGTTACAATGGGTGAAAAATGTAGAACAGTATTCAAATTCATAAAACAAAGATCAGACTTCTGATCTCACAGAGACTGAAGGAACCCCTGAGACTATTACCCTAAGACAGCTTTCTAACTTGGAACCGCAGCCACTCCCAGAGGCCACCCTTCAGCCAAATAATGGACAGGCCTATAAAATAAACAACACCTGTGAGGAATGTATTCCATAGGGCAATCAACTATATGAGACTAAAAGCGCAACATTTGTCCAAAAGCAAAGATGAGAAGGCAGGAAAGGACAGGGAAGCTGGACAAATAGAAACGGGGAGTCCAGGGTGGAAATGGGGAGAGTGCTGATACATTGCAGGGATTACAACCTTTGTTGAAGAGGAACTTGTGTATGAATTATTGAATGGAAAACTATTTTGCTGTGTAAACTTTCACCTAAAGTACAATAAAATGTTAAATAAGCTTGGCACTGCAGGCTTTCCAGGACTTCCTTGACTTCACCTGCTAACCCTAGGCATCCAGAAATGACTCCCAACTAAGCCCAGCTGACTCCAGGACAAAGGTGATCATTCCAGAGCCTTCAGCTCATAGGATAAAGCTTTACCCATTTTTTTTTTTTAATTAAGGCATACAACAACTTATAATAGCGCCTGAATGGAAACCCTAATGTGCATCAACTGTAGAATGGATTAATACATTGCTATATTCACACAATGAAATACATAATAGCAATAAGAACGAACCATTTACAACCTCATGTAATACCACGGGTGAATCTCACAAACATGATGTTGAGTAGGAGAAATCAGCCATAAAAGAACACATATGTATGATTCCATTTACATAAAATATAAAAGCAAGAAAAACTAATCTATGACGCTAGAAGTCCGGGTAATGGTCGTTCTTGTGGGTGAAAACAAAGAGCTCCTTTTGGGGTGCTACTAGTGTTCTGCTTCTAGGGCTGGGTGCTGGTTAGGGCAAGTGTGTTCAAGCAGTCAAAAAGTCATCAACCTGTATACTTAGGAAATGTGCCCATTTGTGGATATACATTATTCTTCCATAATGTTTCCTGAAACGCAGTGCGTACATACAATGGAATCCTGCTCAGCCATAAAGGGAAATGAAGTCCTGATATGTGCTACGACATGGACGGACTTTGAAAACATGCTGAGTGAAGTAAGTCAGGCACAAATGGACAAATACAGTACAAGTGCACTTATACAAAATATCTAGAATAGGCAAAATGCGTAGAAACAGCAGTTGGCTGGCGGTTTACCAGGGACTAGGAGGAGGGCGAGATGGGGAGTTATTGTTTAAGGAATACTGAGTTTCTGTTTGGAAATGGATAGTGGTGATGGCTGTACCACATGGTGGATACAATTAATGGCACTGAATCCTACACTTGAAAACTATTAAAACGGTAAATAATCTTGTTATGTAAATTTTGCCACGATAAAATTAAAAAAAAAAAATTATCTGAAAAAACCCTACGGCTTGTAGAAAAAAGTAAGACTGAGAAAGCAGAGGTGTGACTAAAGCCGGTGCAACAAATGCTGATTAATTCTCCCACAGGCCAACTGGCCCCAACTCTGCAGGGTGTTCTGCAGTTTGTGGCGGGTGTCATTTTGGATGATGGAGAGGCACTTTCTACAAAGAGTGGCACCTTCGTTTTCAGGGGCCTTTTGTTCTCCAGGAAACCCTGGTGGTGCAGTGGCTAAGAGCTACAGCTGCTAACCAAAAGGTCAGCAGTTCAAATCCACCAGGCTTTCCTTGGAAACCCTATGGGGCAGTTCTACTCTGTCCTATGGGGTCGCTATCAGTCAGAATCGACTCGAAGGCAGCGAGTTTGGTTTGGCTTTTTTTTTGTTCTTCAAGTACTGGGCAGGGTTTTTTTCTAGTTGCTGTTGAGTCAACTCTGACTCGTGACCACATGTGCGTCACAGTAGAACTGTACTTACTGGGGTTTTCAGTGACTGATTTTTTGGAATTAGATCCCAAGGCCTCTTGAGGTGCCTCTGGGTGGATTTGAACTACCAACATTTCAGTTAGCAGCTGGGTGCCTGAACTGTTTGCACCACTCAGGGACTCCAGGCAAGGTTTATCACTCCCAAATTATTTCAAACAGTGCTTGATAAGTACTTCCAGAAGTGACTGCCTAAGTAAATAGAAAAACAGCACCGGACACACCTGCATTCCCTGAATGTATTAGTCTTCTGGGACTGTGTAATGAGTTAGAGGGAATGCAGGGCTGATCAAGAAAAAAGATATGAACATGAAATAGCAGTGTTGCACAACAAGCTGTTTACTGGGGCAACTCATTGACAGCCACATGTAGGGGCGGTCCTCCACAGTAGATCTTCCAGAGGCCAGCAGTGCAGGGAGCCACCAGAAAGAACCACAAAACCAAACCCAACCCATCTTCATAGAATCAATTCCGACTCATAGGGTCAACCCTATAGGACAGAGTAGAACCGCCGCATAGGTTTTCCAAGGAGCAGCTGATGGGTTTGAACTGCCGACCTTTTAGTTAGCAGCCAAGCTCTTAACCACTGTGCCACCAGGGCTGAAGAATTTCAGGCGAGAGAAGAATGGATGTGCATCTTCATAATGTCCTTTTTAAAACAATTTTGGAAACAATTGGATGTGTACAACTTCAAGTTTGGAACTGGCAGGCTTTTTTGGGATAAAAAAAAAATTTTTTTTTTTTTTTTTAGATAAAGGGTTCCAATTTGCTACAAAGTAGTAAACAGCTTGGGACCAATACACAGAGGCCATCTTTAGCTCATTTACATAGCAGGCATAAAAAATACCACAAACTGGGTAGCATATATGAACAGAAATTTATTTTTTCACAGTTCTAGAATTTGGAGCCTGAAATCAGGATGTCAGCTGTGTTGATTTTTCTGAGGGCTCTGTGGGAAAATCTGTCCCATTCCTCTCTCCTAGCTTCTAGTGATGGCCAGCTATCCTTGGTTTTCCTTGGCTCGTAGATACGTCAGTCCAATCTCTGCCTCCATTTTCACACGGCTGTCTTCCCTGTGTGTGTGTCTCTGTTTCTTCTCTTTATTATAAAGATACCACTTGTATTGTGTTAGGCCCCATCCTACCCCAGTATGACTCACAGTAACTGATAACATCCTTAAAGACCCTGTTTCTAAACAAGGTCACATTCACAGATACCAGGGGTTAGGACTTGAGCATATTATTTGGATGGACACAGTTTAATCCATAACATTGCACAGAGATACCAATTGCCCATAAAACAGAGCTCTACATGGCCACCTCAGCAGCAAGTGTTGTCTACACAGTAAGCCTCAGCTCCCCACCATCAGTCCCTTTCCTCCAGGCTTTGGAACTAGGCTCATCCTAACTTAAGTCCCAGTTTCAACACATATGAGCTTTGTGATTTTGAGAAAGAAGTTTCTCCCAGTCCCCAGGTTTCTCATTTCTAAGATGGTGGTAATAATAGAAGTATTTGACATGTGAGATGCTCCACCCACAAGATCCTCAAACAATAGTGACTCTTAGTATTAATACCATCCTCATTCCCTTCCCTTATCAGAAATGTTTCCAATTCGAATAGCCAAGTATTTAGCCTTCAAGAAAAACTGGCTGCTGGGCAGCCAGGTAGATTCAAGGTTGCCCTCCAAAGAAGTATCTTTTGCAGTGAGCCATGAGGGATAAAGAACCAGCCTTTAAAATCTGTGCCACATTTCCCAGGGACTTCTTGAAGAACACAGAAAGCAACATTTTGAAAAAATGAATATAGCAAATTATTGACTTCCTTAAGCTTCTCCCTATGTGATATATTCATGGGAAACAATGGTGCATTACCAGAGTGTCTGCAAGAACAACCAAGAGCATTGTCAGGTGCACACATCTACCCTGGAGAGGGTAGAACAGAACCCCCAACATATTCAGAGAACAGTTGAGTGATTATACTGCAGTTTGATGTTACCTAAGCCAGCTGAGCTATTTGCCTATGAGGAGAACGGAGAGAGGCCTTTGCAGAAAAGAGACCTTGGAGCTGCATGTGGGCCCAGACAGCCATGCCATGAGCTCACTGTCTTTGGCAACCCTCAGAAGCAGGGCTCCAACAACAGCAGCTGCCAGGAAGCCCTGCAGGAAGCTACACCACCCATAGCATCAGAAGAAAGCCAGGAGGGTTGGGGTGGGACCAGCACAGGGATCCTCAACCTTGGCAGAGTCAAGACACCCTGTGACTGCTTGCCTTTTACTTCCTTTGGGCCTGAAGATGCCCAGAGCAATACCTGGCTGTCATTTGCTGATAGGTCAAAAACTAGCACAATACTATTTAATTACAAAGAAGCAATTTCTACAATTAAAATCTCTCCTAATTTAATAAGATTTTAAGGTCACCAAAAAGCATTGCTTTCACTCTCCAAGAAATCAATTCATGGAGTGTTTTTGCATTGGAAGGAAACTTCTAGATTGTTTCCTGGATCCTGCATTGCATAGATGTAGGAGTGATGGCTGGGGAAGTTTCATTAGCCAGTGAGATCAGGGAAGGAACTAAAAGCCAAAGCTCATTACTGGTCCAGTTTAGACTCTATTATCCACCACTCTCCGGTGATCACTTAGTAAATAAAATGCCTACAATTAAAACAGCACTTTTAGGGAGAAAAAATCTTCAGTGCAAATGAAACCCCTGAGCATGGTGGGAAGCAGGAGAGACAGCTGACAGAGACAGAGTCAGCTCGGCCACTCCTTGCCTGTCCCAGTTGGGACACGTTATTTCACCTCATGGGGCCTCAGCTGGAAAGCAAAAATGCCCTCCAACCGTAGAGGAATAAGCAAGAATTAATAAGCTAATGTGGAGCGCTATGTAGGCTGTTGCGTGGTGTGTGGCTTTGTAAGTGAGCTAAATCAACATCAGCAGGCACTGCAACCGTGGAACATGAACCCTGATGAGATAATTTCCTTCTTCACGCAGAAGGCCCTCCAACCTAATGAAAAGCTATATATCCCTCTTGGAGACAGCACAGTCCACAAAAATGCTATAGCACTTACAAAATTTCTAGTAACACTGGGCACATTTACTAAGAACTTGCCTTGTCCACCCCACCCAGTCCCCTTATCCAGAAGAACCCATCCTATTTATTAAGCACTATTATGTCAGTTCTACTCTGTCCTATAGGGTCGCTAGGAGTCGGAATCGACTCAACGGCACTGGGTTTATTATGTGTCAGGCACTGTCCTAAGGGATTTGCATGCATTATCTCATCTAGTCCTTTCATCAGCCCACTTAGGTAGGTAATATTTTCATCAACATTGCACAAATAATAACATGGAGATTCAGGAAGTGTAAGCAACTTCTCCAGGTCACTGAGCTGCTAAGTGGGGCCACTTGAATACGAACCCAGGTGAAACCTGAACTCTCAGCCATGACTGCCTGATATCTTATTTCCCTCCAGAACCCAAATGGTGAGGAAATAGAAGACCTATCACATTATACTCCTTACCAGGGCAGTGACCACCAGGCAGAAAACCTGAGGCCCCAAGCTCAACAGTAGAGGTTTGTAAATGAACTTCCAGGAGGATCAATTAATAAAATAATCACAGAACACAGGGACACGGAAGGATAGTGCAAAGGGACAGCTCCGGAGTTTTGAAATCCTTATACTGTTTAAAACTGATATACTTGAAGAGTTTGTCATGGTATTAAAGTTACAGAACATAAAATTCAATTACTCTTGTGAACAATTGGATGAAATGAATACAAACACAACATATTCCCTGAACAAACATTTCCCACATGGTGTGGTTCCTGTGGAAACAATAAAAAATAATCCAATTTTGTTACGCGGGGTTTACCTTCCCCTGCCTACGATTAGTGCTGCTGCAATGAGGGAAATGGGGAAAGAAAACTGGATAAATTGCCAACATAGAATTACATCTAGTCCCCAATGAGGACCAATTCTCTCTCTCATCTACAATTTCCAAACTCCATTTCTTATTGTAGATATTTAACCTGCCCTTTCTCCAGCTGCTGGGGAGCTACTAAGGTCCCTTACAATTAACCTAACTAATGGATTCTCTTTCCATTTCATTCCATGATATATTGAACGAAACCCCAAACCAAAACCAAACCCACTGCCTCTGGGTTGATTCTGACTCACAGCAGCCCTATAGGACAGAGTAGAACTGCCCCAGAGTTTCCAAGGCTGTAAATCTTTACAGAAGCAGACTGCCACATCTTTCTCAGAGCGACTGGTGGGTGTGAATCACTGACTTCTCAGGTAGCAGCCCAGTGCTTTCACCATTGCATCAGCAGATATCTCTTTGCATTGAATATGTGCTGAAAAATATACTTGTTGATTGATTTGTCAGTTAGTTAATTTATAGGAGTCTAGAATTATGCCTGAAGCTAAAGCTGAAAACAGTTGCTAATTATCCCTACAATCTAGTGAGAGCTGCTTACTTCGGTATATACTAATAGCCACCCAGACAGTCCTACTATCCTCAGTCAAGAATCTCCCCCAGCTTGTATAAAGGGACTTAGAAGAGAGAGAGTTGCTGAAAACCTAAGGTTTGTGACCGTGGATATTTGAGAGAGGGTTGATTTCCCTTTCTTAATTCAAGTGAGGAGCTGAGGAACCCCAAAAGAATCATTTATAAAGACTTAGGGTGGCTAAAAGAAGGGTGAGAAACAATTCGGCTCTCCCTCAAAAAATTAAACATAGAACTACCATATGACCCAGTGATCCCAATCCTAAGTAGATACCCAAAGGACTTGAAAGAAGTGACTCAAACAGATATTTCTACACCAATGTTCATTGCAACACTATTCACAACAGTTGAGAGGTGGAAACAATCCAAGTATCCATCAACAGATGAATGGGCAAAGAAAGCGAGGTATATATACATACGACAGAATATTGCTCAGTCAAAAAGAGAAATCAAGTCCTGAAACATGTTGCGACATATATGAATCTTGAAAACTTTGAACTGAGTGAAATAAGTCAGTCTAAAAAAGGACAAATATCATATGATTCCACTTATATTAAATAGGCAAATTTATAGAGACCAAAGCTTATTAGTGGTTACCGGGGGTGGGAGGGGGAAATAAAAAGGGAGTCTTTTCTTAAGGGGCACTGAGTTTCTGTTAATGGTGGTGGAATAATTTGGAAACAGTAGTGATGGTTACACAACATGATGAACATAATCAATGTCACTGAACTGTATATGTAAAAAATGTTGAATTGGCAAATGTTTTTTCATGTATATATGTATGTTTTACCACAATAAAATGAAGGGGAGACTGGCATTTCATGTCTTAGATTGGACATGTGCTTAGCCAATGGACTGGAATCATCTGCTCTTGTGTCATCATGACTGGGGAAAAGAGACTTGAGAGTTGGTAAGGTGGGAAGAAAGGGCATTGGTAGGACTTTCTGTACTCCCATTGTCATGTCAGTTTTCTGGGGGCCCATGGATGCTTTGGAAGGTCCTGAAAGCCTCCTAAAAGGACTGCGTGGGGGACCTCATACCACCAAGAAAGCAGAACCAGGAGCAGAGTGCATCCTTTCGACACGGATCCCTGTGCCTGAGAAGCTCCTCAACCAGGGAAAGATGGACGACAAGGGCCTTCCTCCAGAGACGACAGAGAGAGAAAGACTTCCCCTAGAGCCGACGCCCTGAATTTGGACTTGTAACTTACTAGACTGTGAGAAAATAAATTTCTCTTTGTTAAAGCCAAAAACAAATAAATAAAAGGACTGCCTGATGTCCAGGTGATCCTAGAAGCAAGAGGCTGGTGGGCAGACTTTTAGAGTGGGGAGGTGGAAGAGGTCAAGCTGGAGCTAGCTCTCTCATGTTCTCACAGGCTTCTGGAGAACTCAGTATGCAACTCCATGACAGAGGAGGCTTCTGGACACCGGCCATGGAGAGGGTTGGTGGCAAGCCTGTGATAGAAAAGCAGCCACAACCAACAAGGAGATGTTTGTGACCTCACATAGCTAATTATCGAGATATTTCTTTTTTAACTCCCTCCCTCTTCTTTGCGTGCCAAACTGGAATCTGAACCTAGAAAAGGGAGAAGATGAACTGTAAAGAAAAAAACACATGCCGCTCCACTCCAGGCCCCTTAAACCACAAGCCTAGCCTGGGCTGGAGTGGAAGAGTAGGAATCGGAAAGAGATCGAAATTTTAAAAGTGAACCAAACTAAGTTTTAATAACTGAAAAGGACTCAAAAGTTTGTATTCAGAGAACTGACACAAGAAAATGATGACATTCTGGCAGTCACTACTGCTGTAAGTAACACAATGTCTCTTGTCCCTGAACCAGTTTCATGGATCCTCTGTCAGTATCCATGGAACTGTGGCATGCTAACTTGTTAGCTTGTAAGTCGGGTAAAAATCTCAGACCCTTCACAGTTCTTGACATCATCATGCTTCCACGTGCATATATTTGAAAAATAATGCATCTAAGGGTGTCTTTACTGGTTCTATCTATAGATAATACTTGGGGGTTACCTACGGAGCTGCAAAAACCCAACATCAGCCTTCTTTCCCCATGTATTTTCAATTATCTCTGCATCAATACCTTAAACATTTTATAGTGTCGATTGCTTTCATCAGATCACCCCGAGGTGAGGCCTGTACTGCCAAGTTATAATCCACCCTACTGTACTCTTCTCATAGCATCTGTCAGGGAGGCAACATCATTCATATGTGTGCAGTGAATCATTGATTATAAATTTCAGCTATTTCCTCAGAGCCCCGCTGACTGCTGCTCTGCTGCGAATTTGATTATTCTCTTCTTCAGGAGCATTTAACAATTTGTCTTTTTGTCACCTCAATTTACTGGCTTCAGCTTCCTTCTCTAATTTATCAAACTTAAGCTATATTTAATTTTCATTTTCACTGTACAGGTTTCTTTTTTTTTCAACTATCCTCCAAAAGGCTCATTGGGTTCTTTTCTCTATCAAATGTAATGTTGGTTGGTGGAAGGGCCTCTCCTGGACTTATGTAGGCTATCACTTAATTCTTCCCCCCAGTTGACACCAAATCACTGACTTCTTCCAGGTCAGCTTTAACATTCAGTCATACATTCTTATTTTCTTATGTGATAACGTGCAATCCTGCCAATGGAAAATAGTTGATGTTTTTCTCAAACTTCTGACCCCTCTCTTGTCAATGACCCTTTTATTCTGCAGTATTTTCTAACAGCAATGTTCCATGTCTTGCTGGCTACTGAGGTTGTTTCCCAGTAATTTTTTCTGTTCCAACTGTACACCTATTCTTGAGTTTCCCACTATAAAAAAGAGAAGAGTAAATATATCAGGATGGTGTCTTACTAGTCCCTCAATAAAATGAGCAATTAATCCAATTATATGTAATATAAACTGATCTAATGCTTCTGGAGTACTTTTGGGTTGAACACTTTTTAGTTTGAGTCAGATATATAATTCTTTCCGGTAACCATCTTTCCAAACAAAAAAACATTAAGAAATACTGTAATTTCCATGTTTTGGACATGCCTTAAACTCTGTAGGCATTAAATAAACATGCATTTATAAAATTGAATACATCTGAGACTCCTAGAGAAGACACAGCCCTTTCTTTTGCTTACCATCTCAGTAGCATTGCACTTATAACTATTATATAACACCCATACATTTCAAATTCTCCCTTCAGGTAGTAAGATTAATTACCTGGTGGACTTAAGAGACCTGGCTGCAGTGCATGGTAGGGTTTAGACAAGCTGGGTTTGAGCTGAGCTCCAGAGTCCTGCAGCCAGTGTGCTGGACTAATTTATACTCAAGGGTAAAAATTAAGTCTAGTCCTGGTAGCTGATCAGGCTGTTGTACAAGGTTAAAGCTGGAAATGCAGACTGCAAAGCTGAAACATGCTTAATGTGTACTTCTATTCATGCTGTATGGTATGAAAACTGCTTCCGGGATCTGTCACCAGAAGTGATGAGTGCAATTGTCTCAATTGCACTCATCACTTCTTAGCAGAAGATACACTCATAAAAACAGGTGTAAGTGGCTATTGAGTTTGTGCACCAAATTAATAAACACGTATTTCTCCACTTGATTGCATGTTTCAGTATATTTGAATATACTTTTTCTCTGTGAGGGTTATCTTTTGTGTGTGTGTGTGCGCTTTAAGTGAAAATTTACAGTTCAAATTAGTTTCTCATACAAAAATTTATATAAACATTGTTATGTGACCCTAGTTGCTCTCCCTATAATGTGACAACACACCCCTCCTCTCCGCTCAGTATTTCCTGTGTCCATTCAATCAGCTCCTGACCCTCTCTGCCTTCTCATCTCACCTCTGGACAGGAGCTGCCCATTTAGTCTCATGTATCTACTTGAGCTAAGAAGCACACTCTTCACAAGTATCATTTTATGTCTTATAGTCCAGTCTAATCTTTGTCTGAAGAGTTGGCTTCAGGAATGGTTTTAGTTCGGGGCTAACAGAGAGTCCGGGGGGCCATGTCTTCTGGACTCCCTCCAGTCTCAGTCAGATGTTAAATCTGGTCTTTTATTAGAATTTGAGATCTGCACCCCATTTTTCTCCTGCTCCATCAAGGACTCTCTGTTGTGTTTCTTGTCAGGGCAGTCATTGGTAGTAGCCAGGCACCATCTAGTTCTTCTGGTCTCAGGCTGATGAAGTCTCTGGTTCATGTGGCCCTTTCTGTCTCTTGGGCTCATATTTTCCTTTTGTCTTTGGTGTCCTTCATTCTCCTTTGCTCCAGGTGGGTTGGGATCAGTTGATGCATCTTAGATGGCTGCTTACAAGCTTTTAAAATCCCAGATGTTACTCACCAAACTGGGATGCAGAACATTTTCTTAATAAACTTTGTTATGCCAATTGACCTAGATGTCCCCCAAAACTATGGTCCTCAGACTCTGTCCCTAAAAGTGTTTTGTTGTATTCAGAGAACTTCTTAGCTTTTGGTTTAGTCCAGTTGTGTTGACTTCCCCCGTATTGTGTGTTGTCCTTCCCTTCATCTAAGATAATTCTTGTCTACTATCTAATTAGTGACTATCCCTCTACCCCTCTCCCCACCATCGTAACCATCAGAGTGTTTTCTTCTGTGTTTAAACCTTTTCTTGAGTTCTTTATAATAGTGGTCTCATACGATATTTGTCCTTTTGTGACTGACTAATTTCACCTGCATAATGCCTTCTAGATTCATCCATGTTATGAGATGTTTCTGGAATTCATAGTTGTTCTTTGTCATCGCGTAGTATTCCATTGAATGAATATACCCTAATTTATTTATTCAATCATCTGTTGATGGGCACTGTCTTAGTTATCTAGTGCTACTGTAACAGAAATACCACAAATGGATGGCTTTAGGAAAGACAAATTTATTTCCTCACAGTAAAATAGGCTAGAAGTTCAAATTCAGGGCGTCAGCTCCAGGGAAAGGCTTTCTTTCTCTGTCAGCTCTGGAGGAAGGTCCTTCTCATCAGTCTTCCCCTGGACTAGGAGCTCCACTGAGCAGGCCACACCCCAGAAAAACCTCCTTACATTGGATCAGTGATGCGACTTTAGTAACAGTGTTATAATCCCACCCTAATCCTCTTTAATATAAAATTACAATCACAAAATGGAGGAAAACCACACAATACTGGGAATTATGGCCCAGCCAAATTGATACACACATGTTTGGGGGGACATAGTTCAATCCATGACAAGCACCTATGTTGCTTCCATGTTTTTGCTATTGTGAACAGTGCTGCAAGGAACATAGGTGTGCATATATTCGTGTGATGGCTCTTATTTCTCTAGGATATATTCCAAGAAGTGGGATTGCTGGATTATATGGTGCTTCTATTTCTAGCTTTTTAAAAGGAAGCGCCAAATCAATTTTCCCACCAGCAGTGTGTAAGTGTTCCAGTCTCTCCACAACCTCTTCAATATTTATTATTTGTGTTTTTTGGATTAACGCTAGCCTTCCTGGAGTGAGATGGTATCTCATTGTAGTTTTGATTGGCACTTCTCTAATGGCTAATTACTGTGAGCATTTCCTCATGTGTCTGTTAGCTGCCTGAATGTCTTCTTTGGTGAAGTGGCTGTAAATATCCTTTGCCCATTTTTTAATTGGGTTATATGTCTTTTTGTTGTTGAAGTTTTGCAGTACCTTGCAAATTCTAGAGATTATACGCTGATCGGATTTGTTGTAGCCAAAATTTTTTTCCCAGTCTGCAGGTTGTCTTTTTACTCTTTTGGTAAAGTCTTTTGATGACCATAAGTGTTTGATTTTTAAGAGCTCCCAGTTATCTGGCTTCTCTTCTGGTGTTTGTGCATTGTTAGTAATGTTTTATATTCCGTTTATGCCATGTATTAGGGCTCCCAGCATTGTCCCTATTTTTTCTTCCATGATCTTTATCGTTTTAGATTTTATATTTAGGGCTCTGATCCATTATGAGTTAGTTTTTGTTTCATGGTGTGAGGTATGGGTCTTGTTTCATGGTGTGAGGTATGGTTCTTGTTTCATGTTTTTGCAGATAGATATCCAGTTATGCCAGCACCATTTGTTAAAGAAACTGTCTTTTCCCCAGTTAATAGACTTCTGGCCTTTGTCAAATATCAGCTGCTCATAGGTGGATGAATTTATGTCTGAATTCTCAGTTCTGTTCCATTGGTCTACACATCTGTTGTTGTACCAGTACCAGACTGTTTTGACTGCTGTGGCAGTATAATAGGTTCTAAAATCAGGTAGTGTGAGGCCTTCTACTTTGTTCTTCTTTTTCAGTAATGCTTTACTTATCCGGGGCCTTTTTCCTTTTCATATGAAGTTGGTGATTTGTTTCTACATCTCATTAAAAAATGCCATTGAAATTTGGATGGGGATTTCATTTTATGTGTGGATAGCTTTGGGTAGAATAGACATTTTCACAATGTTGGGTCTTCCTATCCATGAATAAGGTATGTTTTTCCACTTATGTAGGTCTCTTTCGGTTTCTTGCAGTAGTGTCTTGTCGTTTTCTTTGTATAGGATTTTATGTCTCTGGTTAGATTTATTCCTAAGTATTTTATCTTCTTGGGGGCTATTGTAAATGGTATTGATTCGGTGATTTCCTCTTCAGCGTTCTCTTTGTTGGTGTAGAGGGGTCCAACTGATTTTTGTATGTTTATCTTTTATGCTGATAATCTGCTGAACTCTTCTGTTAGTTTCAGTAGTTCTCTTGTGGATTCTTTGGGGTTTTCTGTATATAAGATCATATCATCTGCAAATAGAGATACTTTTACTTCTTCCTTACCAATCTGGATGCCCTTTATTTCTTTTTCTAGTCTAATTGCTCTGGCTAGGACCTCCAGCACAATGTTGAATAAAAGTGGCTTTAAAGGGCATCCTTGTCTGGTTCTCATTCTCAAGGGGAATGCTTGCAGACTCTCTTCATTTAGGATGATATTGGCTGTTAGCTTTGTATAAATGCCCTTTATTATGCTGAGAATTTCTCTTCTATTCCTATTTTGCTATGAGTTTTTATCATGAGTGAGTGTTGGACTTTGTCAAATGCCTTTTCTGCATCAATTGATAAGATGATGTGGTCCTTGTCTTTTGTTTTATTTATATGATGGATTACATTGATTGTTTTTCTAATGTTGAATCAACCCTACATAAAAAAGAAATACCTGGTATGAAATGGTAAATTATTTTTTTTATATGTTGTTGAATTCTATTGGCTAGAATTTTGTTGAGAATTTTTGCATCTATGTTCATGAGGAATATTGGTGTGTAATTTTCTTTTTTTGTAGTGTCTTTGCCTTGTTTTGGTACCAGGGTTATGCTGGCCTCATAGAATGAATTTGAGAGTATTCCATCCTTTTCTGTACTCTGAAATACTGTTAGTAGTAGTGGTGTTAACTCTTCTCTGAAAGTTTGGTAGAATTCTCCAGTGAAGCTGCCAGGACCAGGGCTTTTTTTTTGTTGGGAGTTTTTTAATTATCTTTTCAATCTCTTCATTTGTTATAGGTTTATTTTGTTGTTCTACCTCTGTTTGTGTTAGTTTAGGTAGGTAGTATGTTTCCAGAAATTTGTCCATTTCCTCTAGGTTTTCAAATTTGTTAGAGTACAATTTTTCATAGTATTCTGTTATGATTATTTTAATTTCAATTGGGTCTGTTGTGATATCACCCATCTCATTTGTTGTTTAGGTTATTTGCTTCCTCTCCTGTTTTTTTGTTTTGTCAGTTTGGCCAATGGTTTATCATTTTCGTTGATCTTTTCAAAGAGCCAACTTTTAGTCTTGTTAACACTTTCAATTATTTTTCTATTCTCTAATTCTGTTCTAATTTTTATTGTTTGCTTTTTTCTGGTGGCTGACGGCTCCTTTTGCTGCTCTCCTTCTTTTTTGTTCAAATTGTAGGATTAATGTTTTGATTTAGGCCCTTTCTTCTTTTTGTATGTGTGTATTTATTTGTATTTATTGCTATAAATTGACCTCTGAGCACTGCTTTTGCTGTGTTCCAAAGGTTCTGGTAGGATGTGTTTTCATTCTCATTTGATTCTGTGAATTTCTTTATTCCATTCTTAATTTCTTCTATAACCTGTAGTTTTTGAACACGATGTTGTTCAGTTTCCATGTGTTTGATTTTTTTCCCATGCTTTTTCCTTCATTGATTTCTTCTTTTATGGCTTTATGGCCAGAAAAGATGCTTTGTAATATTTTGATGTTTTGAATTCTATTAAGGCTTGCTTTATGGCCTAATATGCGGCCTATCCTGGAGAAGGTTCCGTGTGCATTGGAAAAGAAAGCAGACTTGGCTGCTGTTGGGTGAAGTGTTCTGTATATGTCTATGAGGTCAAGTTGGTTGATTGTGGCATTTAGATCTTCCCTGTCTGTTTTTTTTTTATGTCTTTACTGACCTTCTTTCTGAATGTTCTGTCCTTCACCAAAAATGGTGTGTTGAGGTCTCCTTCTATTATTGTGGTACTATCTATCTCTCTTTTCAGTGTTGTTAGAGTTTGTGTTATGTATTTTGGAGCCCTGTTGTTGGGTGGGTAAATATTTGTTATGGTTAGTTATGTACTCCTGGTGTATTGAACCTTTAATCATTATATAGTGTCCTTCCTTATCCTTTGTGGTGGATTTTACTTTAAAGTCTATTTTGTCAGAAATTAATATAGCCATTCCTAGTCTGTTTTGATTGTTGTTTTTTTTTTTGCTTGATATACATATTTTTTCATCCTTTGAGTTTTAGTTTGTTTGTGTCTTTAAGTCTAAAGTGTGTCTCTTGTAGGGAGCATATAAACAGGTTGTGTGTTTCTTTTTTTTTTTTTAAATCCATTCTGCCACTCTCTGTTGCTTTATCAGTGCATTTAGTCCATTTACATTCAGCATAATTATTAATAGATACGAGTTAGTGCTCTCATTTTAATGTTTTCTTTTGTGTGTTGTTGACAGTTTCTTTGTTCCACTTAATTTTCTGTGCTGAGTTGTTTTTCTTTATATATTTTTCTTTTCATCTTTTTCTTTGTTGTTGATTTTGTATTTGCTGAGTTTTTATGTTTTTCTTGTTTTTTTATTTTGATGTGTAGGATTGTTAGTTTTCTTTGTGGTTGCCTTAATATTTACCCCCATTTTTCTAAGTTTAAACCGATCTTTTATTTCTTTATATCATCTTGACTTCCTGTGAGAGTTACCTTTAACCAAAATCACTAGCAATTAGCTTTCACTTGAATCTCATGGTAAATCAGGTTTCGTGACACCATACTGAATTTCAAAGCAATCAAGCATCCATCCTAAGAGAAAGATAGAAGAATTTTCTTCTCTCATGCTTCTTTCAGCCTTTCTTGTGCCTAATTTCAGGTGTCTGGCATCTAGTACAATTTTCTTTTTCTGTAGATTGTACAGCTTGGTTAAAGGAGGTTCCTTCAAGATGTCTTTGTTGAAAAGTCCTCTGGTTGTACAATGAACCTCTTTCAAGTGAAGCCCTTTAGATTTGAATTACTGAGGAGGCTGAGTCAGATACAGCAGCATGGTGCTATGATGTCTTCATGCTGCTAGGGGCATTATTCTAATGGCATTGTGCTTCCTTATATTACTCCTCAGCTAGTAACTTAACTGTTGGGAACCTCTTCTCTATATAGACACTTCTGCAACTCTAGGCAACTATGGTGACTTCTGAGATAGCCTGAGAGAGCTGATAATAAGAACACCATCCATGACATCTGCCCAGCCCACATATCACAAATGGTAATGACAAAGTGACAAATTTGCATTTCTGGATGGAACAGAGTATTAAAAATAAAGAAATTGTCTTATTTTTTCATTAGGAGGACAAGGCATCCACCAAAAATATTCCATCTAAATGCATTCAACTCATTTGAAAGAAAATAAAAGAGCATCCAAACAGTGATTTAATTCCTGTCCATGATATGTTATTGTGAAGTGTTTTCAGGAGCAGAAAAAAAATTAATGAGTAATCTTAAGTTGATAAATGTGATATGAAAAGTACGAAAAAATTTGACAAGCCATGAGAAAGTATGTCATTATGTGGAAGATAATATACTACCAAGGGTTGCAGAGTGAAGGTTTTATTTTCCATCCCTGGAGATATTGAGAAGAAAAAAGTAGCTGATGAACTAATTAAATGGTATAGATTAAGAACTATATCTGGCCTGAAGTACATAAAAATAGCCAATAAATATTGGTAATAAATTGATTGACTACATCTAGAAGGGAAGCAAATAGATGTTATCAATTATGGCAACAATTCAAAACTTTTTTTTATCTCATTAGGGACTAGCTACTCACTGATGTTTTTACCATGCCTGCTGGACTCCCATTGAAAAGTGATACTCAGGCATTCCCACAGCTGAGCTCTGCACGATGGAGGGAAAAGGACAATTCCAGGAAATTTTTTCAGTAGCAATTGTGGTAGGACTTGGACCCAAGAAAGGTGAAGGAGAAGCACAAGTAAAAGAGATAATTGAATCCTTCTTGCATGATGGTGATGAAAGTGCGCCTTGTCTGCCTCTGTATCGGTTGGAGGAAAAAGGGTATGTGATCAAACCCCAATTCTAGTCATGCTAGAAGGTCTTGGTAAACTCTGGGCATCAACTTTTGTTTTTAGCACAGAGTTCTACTAAATGCTTTTACTAGTTCTACATAAGCCTGTGGTTGTGGCATTCTTCTAATATCATATGGTCTTATTCTAAGTTGTAAGGAGCCCTGGTAGTGCAACAGTTAAGCACTTGGCTACTGACCGAAAGGTTGGTGGTTTGAACCCACCCGTCTGCTCCACAGGAGAAAGACCTGGTGGTCCACTCCCACACAGACTGCAGCCTAGAGCACCCCATGGGGGCAGTTCTACTATGTTGACCTGGTGATCCACTCCCACACAGACTGCAGCCTAGAGCACCCCATGGGGGCAGTTCTACTGTTACATGGAGTTGCTATGAGTCGAAAATCAGCTTGACAACACCGAACAATAACATCATTCTGAAATGTAATTACCAAAAACCAACCAGATGCCATGGAATTGACTCCTACTCACAGAAACCCCATGTTTTTCAGAACTGCAAAGAGTTTTCCATGGCTATAATCTTTTGGAAATGGAATTCCAGGCCTTTCTTTCAAGGTGCCTCTGGGTAGATTAGGACTACCAACCTTTTAGTTAGTAGCAGAGCACGTAATGTTTGTGTCACCCAAGGACTCAATAGCTATCTGGTGAGCTACCGAAAGACTTGGGCCAATAGAACTACAGTAACTGCTACCTTGTGTCTACCAAAGATTGCAGGCAGTATTTAAGTAGGCCCAAGTGAAACAGGCAAGTTCCACTTCTCAGTGGCTGAGAATAGAACTTGGAAAATCAATTCTCATAATTAATTCTAAAATTCAATTTTATTTTCAAGGGCAATTTCTTTGTAGCATCTGTATCAGCAGGTGAACTATTGCCCAGAGATGTGGCTCCCTGTGTTTCTTCTGACCTTTAGATGAAGGGTCTTTAGACGACAAGGTAGAGATCTGGGACAGAGTGTCAGTAAAACAAAGACCTTGCATTTGAGAACTATTCAAACCTTGAATAATCCAGAGTTGGTTTTTCACTTGAAGAACATAGAGCAGAAGTGCTCTGTGTCTTAGTTAAGGAGAATACAGTTTTCAGGGGGAGTTTCATTCTATTTCTTTTCCTGGGTACAGATCATACACTCAAAGCTTAGGACAGCCAGGCAGGTGACATGACTGGTTGAAGCAGCTCAGGCGGGTGCTGTGGCCAGCTGCAGGACTCACGCTACATCTGAAGAGGCTGCTTGCCCTCAGCGCCAGCTCCTGGGTGCCATGCAGGAACCTGGCACACCACAGTCAGATTTCCTGATTTGTCAAGACAAGCTAGAAATCTTGAATGTCTGGTCAAATTATCTAATTTTTAAATGCTGGTGAATAATTTCAAAAACATTTTGAATGCTGAGTCCAATAAAACAGAAGCACAGAATAGATTCAACCCCTGGGCCAGTGGTGGTTCGGTGGTAGAATTCTCAGCTTCCATGAGGGACACCTGGGTTCCATTCCCAGCCAATATGCCTCATGTACAGCCACCACCCGTCTGTCAGTGGAGGCTTGTATGTTGCCATGACACTGCATAGGTTTCAGCAGAACTTCCAGACAAAAACAAAACAGGAAGAAAGGCCTGCTGGTCTACTTCTGAAAATTAGCCATTGAAAACTCTATGGATCACAAGGATCCAATCCGCATGTTGTGAGTGTGGTCCCCACAAGTGGAGGTGGGAGGAGCTGACTTGATGGCACCTAACAACAATATTGGCTCTACCTTAACATGTGCTTAGAGTTTCTGCTGAGAACGCATATTTCACACTCCCCATTTTTCAGAGTCACCATAGAGTTGCTATTCAGTGTGAGTTAAAAAAAAAAAAAAAAAGTCTATCGTTATCATGCGTTTTCAATAATGAGTAAAGATAATTTGTGTTTAAACACTGTTCACTCATATGGAATTATGAGTTAAAAATATCAAATTACTTTCTTTTTTAGGAAAGCAATCCATTCTCTTTTAATTCTATCCAGCAAAGAATCAGTCTTAGAAACTGTTTTGCTTCAATAAAAATAGAAAACCTATCTGTAAGCATTTCCCCTTTAATTTTAAACTCTGTGTGCTTTTAAAGGAAATACAATATATCCATTTCTGGTCTATTTACATTAAATCATTAAAATGTTGTTTTATATAACCCTTTTTTTGATATCTAAGACACTTTTTGAAGTCATTCAAAAAACCTTCTAATCCTTTTCTCCCCATAGTCACATTTTGACCAAAAAAAATCAATTCAAATACCAAAGATTTTAGGCAGGAACCCAAACCCTGTGGAGTCTCTGTTTCTACACAGAGAGAATGAATGATTCTTTTCCTAATTACAACTCTCTCAATTTATTCCTTCATATAGAGATGGTGAGATAAACTCATCAAGCAAAGAATTTCTATTTGACAATTGCAAAACAAAGAACGCATTCATTTTAAATATGACTGAGCTGAGGTCAAACCCTTAAAGTAACATGACCTTGGTCACACAGCTCAAAGCTACTGCCTGCTGCATCTGAACGTATGCATAACAACGGCAGAAAAAGGATGTGCCATACGGGAAAGAAATATATATTTATGAGACAATTCTTTATGCAGAGAGGACATACATTGCTTTACATTCACATTCAAGCAGACAGAATAGATGTTCTGTGAGACATGTAGCTATCCCCACATTACCAAGAGCTGTCACTTAAAATACAATTTTGATTAATATCATTTGCAAATTGAATACTGACTTGGTTCTGTTCCTGCCAACAGGAAATGCAGATCTGTAGGGAAATAGGCAGAGAACATATGTAAACCCTTGGGAACAGACAATGATGAAATGACCCAAAACATGATTATTCCTTGCTACTTCCTGAAATCTGTTCTTCAAATCCCCAAACTAACAGTTCTCTGAATTTATGGTTCACCAAAGTGTTCAAGGGTTTTCAGACCACTAGTCCAGCTCCGTGCAAAGCGCGGGAGGGAAGGATTTCAAAGATGTGCACAAGTGGGTCAGCCAAGGTTCACTCCTTGAGATCTTCCAGATATTTATTAGGAGCTCATGGGAGGAGATGTTCATTTCTGTAGACACAGGATGGATTTTCCAAAACAGGAAGTGCAGGTACTTTTAAGTCTGTGGCTAGACGGCGATAAGCTTGTCTGCTGCTGACGGGATTGTTCAAATGCAGCATGTCTAGTTGACCCAGAGACCACCAAACAAAGCAGGAGGGGAAATGGGAGGTGGGCCAGGAAGTTTTAAATAGAAGGGACTTTCCCAGGCCAGACAAGCAACAATGAGGTGAACCCACAGTCTCCTAAGAGAGGGCTATCCTGACTAACCGGAAGTTGAGAATAAGCCTGCAAGCACAGAAAAGAGTGTGGTTCATCTGAGCCCAGCAGCTATCTCCGCATGGAGGGAGAAGTCCACTCTAAAGGATAAGCATGTGCGCCTTTGAAGCTTGTTTCCTATGGCTTCATCCAGGCCTCCTCTGCTTATAAAGACTTAAAAAATTAAGCCAGTCAAAAACCATTTGCTGTCAGGTTGATTCGGACTCACGGGGACCCCATGCGTGTCACAGCAGGACTGTGATCCATGGGGTTTTTGATGGCTGGTTTCTCGTCCTCAGGTGCCTCTGGGTGGACCCAAATCTCCAACCTTTCAATTAACAGCCTAGCGTATTAACCGTTTGCACCACCCCAGGTCTTAATAAATTAAAGAAACCCACCACTTAATAAATTAGCATATATTTATTGCTGTTGTGTGTGGAAAACACTATGCGAGGCATTGGAACTATTAGAGACAGCCTGATAGGGTTGTTTCCTTGTTTCACCTTCTGCCATCTGTTCTGGTACAAATGTGTCTCTTCAAATGTATGCTCTTTTCTTTCCCAGCCTCTCTAGTTCATAGCCTTTCCTCAAGTCAATCAGAGGAGTATACATTTCTTGGAAGAGAATTAAAATCGTTATCAGAAGAGAAAAGAAAAAAAAAGACAGAAATATTTGATGCTCAACTTTTTAAATTCCCAGATAGGCTCCTTGCCCTCTTATTAAATTGAGGCATAACATGCCTACAGTAAAGTGCACTAATCTCAACTATATGACTCAGTGAATTTTGACTAATGTATACATCCATGTAATGTGGGTATACATCCATGTAACCACCACCCTGATCAAGATACAAACATTCCCACAAACTCCAGAAGGCTCTCTTGGCCCCTTCCCAGTCAACACCCACCCACTCCCAAGAGTTAACTTCTATCCTAACTTCTATTGTTGTAGTCTAGTTTTGCCTGTTCCTGAACTTTATATAAATGCAGTCTTGTACTCTTTTTTTTGTGGTCTTTTTTTTTTTTTTTTCCACTTAATATAATGTCTTTAAGATTTCTCTGTGTTATTTGGTAGAGCAGTAGTTCATTCTTTTTTATTGCTGGGTAGTATTTCATTATATAAATATATCACAATGTATTTTCCAGTCTACTGTCCAAATCATACTTCTAGTTTAAGTCATTCTGCTGTTTAAGTTATTGCCAGTTTCTGACTATTGCGAATAAGGCTTCTGTGGACGTTCTTGTGAATATTTTCAGTGGATGTAAACACTTACTTCTTTTGGATATATATCTAGGAAAACTGTTTAGCTTAAGTAGATATTGCCAAGCAGTTTTCCAAAGTCATTTACCATTTTATACTCCTACCAGCAGTGTATGAGAGTTCCAGTTGCTCACATCCTTGTCAACACTTGGTGTTGTCCATTTTTTTTAATTTTTTAGCCATTCTTTGGAGTGTTTAATGGCATTTCATTGTGACTTTAATTTGCATTACCCTGATGGTTAATAATGATGTTGAGCATTTTTGCTTATAGTTATTGGCCATTTAGATATTCTCTTCCTATATGTTTTCACATTTGGTTATTTTTCTTTGCCTTATTGATCTGTAGGAGTTCTTTCTATATTATGTCAGGTGTATGTATCCCAATATCTAGTTTGTGGCTTGCCTTTTGACTTTCTTATTGATGCTTCTTGATGAACAGAAATTCTTAGTTTTAATGAAGTCCAATTTAGCTTTTTCTTTTATGGTTAGTATTTTTTGTATTCTGTTTAAGAAAAATTTCTACTTATCCCAAGGTCATGAAGATATGATCCCATATTTATTTTAGAATATTTATTAACTTACTTTCCCCTTTAAAGCTATTATCTGTCCTAAATAAATGTTTAGGTATAGTGTGAGGTATGGGTCAAAGATATTTTTTTTTCATATAGACAGCAAATTGTTCCAACACAATTTATGAAAAAGGCCATCATCTCCTCATTGAACTATGCCTCTGTCATGAATAAAATAGGTATAGATAGATAGATGATAGATCGATAGATCTAGTTCTGGAAATATTTCTAGAGATAAATATTTGATGTAAATTTTTTTTTACTTTCAAAATAAGCTCTTACACCCCTTATCAGAAACAATTGCTTTCAAAGCCAGCATTTTGTATTCATTAGAGTCAGGTTTTGTCACGACAGGAAAAGCCCTTCAAAACTGAAAGGAAATGGGAAGAGTGTTAGCTTGGAATTGGAAGGATGACAGTGGGAGACACACTCCTCCCTACCCCTAGACTGGGGCAGGGGAGGGGAAGAGAGATGGATGGGGCATATTCTCCCAAAGACTGGGCTGGTAGACTTGAAGTACCACGTAGAGAAGAAAGAATCAGCATGAAGGGGAAGATCAGCTTGAACTGCATGGGAATCATGTCCTTGCTTCTAGATCACCATTTAAGAGAATATTATCTACTATTGTGCTGAGGAACCACAGGAGCAGTGTACAGTGTGAGGGCATTTCCCTGACTGCTACTTACAAATCACTCACATATTTTTCATCTAACACAAGTGACACCAACCCAAGCCCCAAGATCTTCTGCGACTCAGATGGACAACCTCCCTTACATGGGACCAGGACTCTTAAAAGCCACACCCTAAAACACTTCTGTAGGAGCTTTAATGCCGATAAATAAGATGGCGACAAAGCACTTTTATTTGTTTAGGACTAGACAAAGGTGAGACTTACTTCCAGTAAACAATATTTAGCTTCCAGAAAGTGGGGAAGAGAATCACCCCTATCATTAGGCACTTAAAAAATCAATGAGAGGAGTGCTACATAGTATTAACTGATACTTAGCAATGCCCATGCCCTTCCAAGCTATTTCCTGTATTACAGAGCTGGAAGCCAAAAAAATAATTTCCCAGACTTCTTTGCCAGCAGAGTTCTGATAGTCATTCAGCCACTGAAAGTCACTAACGTAAGATTTAGAAGGCAGAAGAGAATAAGCAATTATTATTCTCTCTCTGGCAGCAGCACGCAGGCTGGTAGAAAGATGTGAGGTTTACGGTGGCTTCCAGGTGAGTAATTGTGACTTACCTGTCTTAGAGCTTTGGAAGGAACTTTCTGACTTCCCCAGAGGCAGTAGAGGTTCTCTGTGACTTGCATTCCCCCAGCCCTTCTAATAGTTTTATAGGCACATAATTCTCTGTATTAAATCCCTTCCTGCTAAAATACCTACTGTGGTTTTCTGATTTTCTAATCAAACTCTGACTGATGTGGGTTACTTTCCAAAAAGGTTTCTTTACATACTAAGCTGACCCAATCCATTATCCATCGTACAACCACTAAATTTTATGCATATGTGAAGCACAACTCTTTGGTGAATGGCTGTAAGTCAATTTGTCTACCTTGAGTCATGTTGTTGGCAGCCATTTTTTCACCACACACAGTTTCGTTTCACCTGTTCCAGTGGTGCAGTGGTTGAAGTGGTTGACTGCTAACTGAAAGGTCGGCAGTTCCAAACCACCAGTGGCTCTGTGGGAGAAAGATGTAGGAGTCTGCTTCAGTAGAGATTTACAGCCTTAGAAACCTGTGGGATTGCCATGAGTTGGAATCGACTCAACAGCAGCAGGTTTGGTTTTTTTTTTTTTTTTTGGTTATTGCTAAGACAGCACTCAACAAATATTGATTAAACAGATCAATACAAATTTCGAAAGCTTAATATAGTAGAAAGAGTATGGAATTTGGAATCTAACGACCCTGGATTTAAGTTTTAACTCTGCTACTTGCAAACTCTGTGATCTTATGTAAGTCATTAAAATTTTCTTGAGTTTCCTCTACATGTTAGGTGTAACAAAAATCTCTGCTTTGTCTATCTCACAAGATTTAGTGAAATAGTAAAAATAAGTGCTTTAAAATTGCAAAGTGTTAAACAAATATTAACCATTATTATTGTTGTTAATAAATATCTAGCTTAGAAATGGTAGAATTTAAACTATGATATAGATGACTGTTTTGGAGTGAATATCTTCTCAGTATAAAAACTATAATAGATCAGGAACTATTTTAAGTTCTTTGTATATATTAATTCACATAATTCCCAAAAAGAACCGATCGATATTCAATCATTTCAAGAGGTAGTGTATGATCAAGAACCATTGTACTTAAGGAAGAGGTACAAACTGCACTGAAGACATTGGTGAAAAACATGTCTCCAGGAATTGACAGAACACCAACTGAGATGTTTCAACAAATTGATGCAGCACTGGAAGTGCTCACCAGTCTGTGCCAAGAAATTTGGAAGACAGCTACCTGGCCAACAGATTGGAAGGGATTTATATTTATACCTATTCCCAAGAAAGGTGATCCAACAGAATATGAAAATTATTGAACAATATCATTAATATCACACACAAGTAAAATTGTACTGAAGATCATTCAGAAGTGGTTGCAGCAGTACATTGACAGGGAACTGCCAGAAATTCAAGCCAATTTCAGAACAGGGCTCTGAACTAGAGATATCACTGCTGATGTCAGGTAAATCCCGGCTGAAAGCAGAAAATACCAGAAAGATGTTTACGCGTGTTTTATTGACTATGCAAAGGCATCTGGCTGTGTGGATCATAACAAACTATGGATAACATTGCAAAGAATGGGAATTCTGCAACACTTAATTGTGCTCATGAGGAACTTGTATGTAGATCAAGAGGTAGCCATTTGACTAGAACAAGGGGATACTGCGTGGTTTAAAGTCAGGAAAGGTGTGCGTCAGGGTTGTGTCCTTTCACCATACCCATTCAATCTGTATGCTAAGCAAATAATTTGAGAAGGTGGACTATATGAAGAAAAATGGGGCATCAGGATTGGAGGAAGACTCATTAACAACCTGCATTATGCAGATGACACAACCTTGCTTGCTGAAAGTGAAGAAGACTGGAAGAACTTACTGATGCAAATCAAAGACCACAGCCTTCAGTATGGATTGCTTCTCAACACAAAGAAAACAAAAATCCTCACAAATGGACAAATGAGCAACATTACATTAAACAGAGAAAAGATTGAAGTCAAGGCTTTTATTTTACTTGGATACACAATCAACGCCCATGGAAGAAGCAGTCAAGAAATCAAATGCATTGCATTGAGCAAATCTACTGCAAAAAACCTCTTTAAAGTTTTGAAAAGCCAAGATGCCACCTTAAAGACTAAGGTGCACATGACCCAAACCATGGTGCTTTCAATCCCCTCACATGCATGTGAAAGCTGGACAATGAATGAAGAAGAATTGACAACTTTGAATTATGGTATTGGTGAAGAATATTGAATATACCGTGGACTGCCAAAAGAATGAAAAAATTTGTCTTAGAAGAAGTACAACCAGAATGCTCCTTAGAAGCAAGGATGGCAAGACTTCATCTCACATACTTTAGACGTGTTATTTAGAGGTATGAGTCCCTGGAGAAGGACATCATGCTTGCTAAAGTAGAGGGTCAGGGAAAAAGAGGAAGATCCTCAGTGAGACGGATTGACACAGTGGCTGCAACAATGGGCTCAAGCATAATAACAATCATGGGAATGACGCAAGACCTGGCAGTGTTTTGTTCTGTGGTACATGGGGTCACTCTGAGTCAGAACCAACTCAACAGCACCTAACAATTCCCATAATAATCTATGAGATAAGTAGCAACGTTATCCTCTCTTAATAGAGAAGGGAACTGAGGCACACAGAAGATAAGTAATTTGCTGAACATCACAGTTTGTAAAATGGTAGAGACAAGATTTGCACTCAGGTTGCCAGATTACAGAGTCTGGGCTTTCAGCCACTAAGAGGAGAATGAACACATGCCCCATCTGAGAAATTAAGGAGTGGGAAAAAGAAAAAGAAAAGTTGGGATAGTTTAGCTCCCCTCACCCCTCAACATGTTTTGTTAAACAAGAAAACAAAGAGCCAATCAATGTCAGCTGTCAGTCCACATTCCTGCTCTTGACATTGGCATAGAACAAGACCATGGAGAACAGGCTGTGAGTAGCAGCAGCTGTAGCTCCCCATTTGGTAGTAAATGGGTGGGCAAAGCCAAAGGATGACCTGGACTGAACCAGGAAGCAAAAAATTTGCTCAAGTCCAGCCAGGCCCAGGCTTAATCCAGGCTACGAGTAAGACCCAAGGTGGGCATTAGGACAGCTGTGCTTTTTGTGACATCATCTGGATTCTTAGCATACATCTGCATATGGCAGTGCTGGCTTGAAACACTGCATCACATCCAGTAGAGGTACCACACCCAGCATCACACCTCAGCCTAAAACGGCATTTGGTGCTGGAATCCTTTCCCACTCTCTATCTCAGCCAATTAGAGGTGGTAGCTTCCTTCCTTCTCATTCTCTCCTGCAGCTGCCAAGTTCTTCTGCTTATCACTCACCTTTGTTCCTTCCTTCAGAAGAGCAGTAAGAGAAATGGAAACACTTCCACCTCAGTGCTAGAGAGTAAACTACTTTTTTTTTTTTTTTTAAGTCTCTCAGTCCTTTGAAACATTTGTACCAAGTTTCCTGCAGTAGTTGAAATTATAAAACAGAATGAATGACTGAAATGGACAAGTCTGGAGACAGATTTGGTTTGAGGAAAAGGAAATGAATGAGTTTGGTTTTAGACATTGTACTTTAGAAGGGGAAGAGGATTGCTAGGTGTGGCTCTGGAGAGTTGCATATCCAATGTTAAAGTTCAGCAGAGATCAAGGCTCGAGATACGGATTTGGGCATCATTTTTGTAGAGGTTAAAACCATAGGAAAAGATAAAATCTCCGAGGGCAACATTTGTAACTAGCAAAACCAAAGAACCAAAGGCAAAGTCTAGGTAACTCTTTTCCTAGCTCTCTAATCCTTCCAAGAAAAAAGCTTTTTTTGGTAGTGGGGTCATGGAGATGGCAATGGGATGGCTCTCAAAGATTCCAACTTCTAACGTTCTAGTCTCCTACTAATGTTTTGTTCTGTAGCTTTCTTGGAATGCTCTACAAATAAAGGTTTAGGAAATTGGAGAAAATTTGGAATTAAGGCCCTTTGAAAAGCACATGGCTATGTAACTTTTTACATATCGTATTATTCACTCTTTGACCTTTGGAATAATTTGTACTAAGCAATACTCTCACATGAAAAAGTTTGTCATTTTTCATTATTTTCTATTTAAAATAATTATTTCCACTTTCCTCATACTGCACTCAACTGCTGTCATCATTCATTGGTGGGAGGCCAAACTGGCAGGCATATCTGATCTGAAGCATTAGTAATAGGTAAAAATCTCAGTCTTTAAACTCAAATATAAATGAAATGTAACATTTTGAAGTTTTTTTTTTTTCTAAAATTCACCCTAATTTTCATTTCAAGTCTCCATTTCACTGTCAGTTTAGACTAAATCTCAATCAATTCAGGTTCCTCTCCATACCTTTGCCCGTAGGAGATTTCTAAATTCTGGTAGGAGTGAAAGTATACGGATTTGCTAGAGCTGAGACCTTAGAATTTTGGCATTTATTGAGATGTAATTTGTCCCGTAAGGACTTTGGTTGTTGAAATCAGTCAGATGCTGCTAGGTCATGTCTTAATTCCCAACCTTAGAAGCCCCCAGGCCTTGCTCCCTTCTTATTTCTGCATCTACTAGTGGTTACTACTCAGGGGCTACTGGAAATTTGGTGGGATTGTGCTCAGCCCAGAGCATCCCTGGGTGGTGTAAACTGTTTAAACTGTTGGAAGCTTACTGAAAGGTTAGAGGTTTAAGTCCACCCCAATGCACTTCAGAAGAAAGGCCTGGCAATCTACTTTCAAAAAGTCAGCCACTGAAAACCGTATATAGGGTTGAAAAGGAGAAGTGGATGTAAAAAAAAACAAAGAAAAAACCTGGATCTAGTCACTTTTTCCTCTAAATTGTTGTCCTCAGTTTTGGATTCAACTTTTGAAATTAAAATTTAAGATTTTGATTATTTTGCAATTCAGTTTGTCTCTGTCTAAATAAGGATATAAAAAAATGAAACCAGTTGCCATTGAGTCGTTCTGACTCATGGCAACCCCATATGTTGCAGAGTAGAACTGTGCTCCATAGAGTTTTCCAGGCTGTGACCTTTCAGAAGTAGATCACTAGGCATATCTTCCAAGGTGCTTCTGCTGGGTTCAAGCTGCCAACCTTTCAGTTAGCAGTCAAGTGCTTAATCATTTACACCACCCAGGGACTCCATAAATAGGGATGAAGAGAGTAGTAAAAAGAAATATCAGAGGTTAAAGCATTCTTAGATATGACACCGAAAGTATAAACTATAATTGAAAAAAATGATAACTTGTACTTCATTCAAATTTAAAACTTTTGCTGTATAAAGGCACTATTAAGAGAACAAAAAGAACAACTACAGACTGGGAGAAAAATATTTATAAATGACATACCTGATGAAGTACTCATACCTAGAATATATATTTAAAAAAAAAAAAAAAGCCATTGCTGTGGAGTCAATTCCAACTCATAGCAACCCTATAAAAAAAAAAAAAATGGAATGTATAAAGAACTCTCAAAACTCAATATTAAGAAAATAAACAATCCAATTAAAAAATGGGCAAAAGCCATGAACAGACACTTCACCAAAGAGGATAAATGGAAAACAAATAAACACATGAGAAGATGTTCAACGTCATTAGTTACTGGGAAAACTTAAAATTAAACCATAATGAGATACCATTACACACCTCTTAGGATGGCTAAAATTAAAAAAAAAAAAAAATACTGATCATAGCAAGTGTTGAGGAAGATGCAGAGCAACTGGAATACTTTTTAATTGCTGATAGGAGTGTAAAATGTTACACTCATTCAGGGAAATGGATAGGCAGTTTCTTATAAAATTAAGCATACAGTTGCTACATGATCCAGCAGCCCCACTCTTAGATATTTACATTAGAGAAATGAAAACTTAGGTTCACACATAGAACCTTTACTTGAATGCTTATAGCAACTCTATTTATAAATTCCAAAAGCTGGAGCAACCCAAATGTATTTCAGCAAGTGAATGGGTAAACAAACGGTGATACATGCACACAGTGAAATATGATTCAGCAATAAAAAGGAATGAACTATTGATACATACAACAAAAGGTTGCATACTCTCTATGATTCCATTTATATGACATTTTCAAAAAGAAAATTGTTGTGACAGAATAGATCAGTGGGTAGCAGGGATTAGGGGATAGCACAAAGGAGTATTTTACGGTGATGGAACTATTCCGTATTTTGATTGGGTGAGAGTCACAAGAATCTTTACATATGCTAAAATGTATAGAACTGCTCCCAAAAAAGTCAATTTTACTATATGTTAAATAAAAAAAGTATAAAAAGTATTTCTAAAAATCAATGGGAGTGTTCAGAGGTTGCACAACTCAAAGAATGTAATCAATGTCACTGAATTATACATGTACAAACGGCTGAATTGCTGTATGTTTTGCTATGTGTATTCTCGACAACAAAATAAATTTTAAAAAAATAATGGGAAATATACATCATAACTTTTCAAAATATTATTCCCATATACTTTGGTTTTCTTTATTAGTGCTCCCAGGTTAGAAGTTTATAAGTACATGAACTTCTGAAGTACCTAAACTCAGTGACCTGAAGAAAATCTAATATGGATTCATATATAACAGGGAGCTTGGCTGAGCTAAATCTGAGGTTACTAAATACATATTTGATTTTATGTGCTGTTGTTGTAGTTAGTTGTCATTGAGTTGATTCCAACACATGGAGACCCTATGTGTGCAGAGCAGAACTTCTCCATAAGGTTTTCAAGGTTAGGACCTTTCAGAAGCAGATCACCAGGCCTGTCTCCCCAGGTGCCTCTGGGTGGCTTCAAACCAGATGTGCTGGGTTCCCTTTTATTTCCCCCAATCCTACCTCCACCCTAAATCTATTTGCTGCAACTGAGTAACACTGGGATGAGTTGCTGCCTGAGAAAAGAATTCGAACCCAAACCTCACCAAAACCAACCAAACCCACTGCTGTCAAGTCGATTCCAACTCATAGTGACCCTATAGGGGAGGGTAGAGCGCCCCCATAAGGTTTTATATTTTTAAGTTTTTTTTTTTATTTTTATTGTGCTTTAAGTGAAAGTTTACAAATCAAGTCAGTCTTTCATACAAAAATTTATGTACAGCTTGCTATCTACTCCTAATTGCTCTCCCCCTAATGAGACAGCACATTCCTTCCCTCCACTCTCTCTTTTCATGTCCATTCGGCCAGCTTCTGACGCCCTCTGCTCTCTCATCTCCCCTCCAGACAGGAGATGCCCACATAGTTCATGTGTCTACTTGATCTAAGAAACTCATTCTTCACCAGCATCATTTTCTATCCCATTGTCCAATCTAATCCCTGTCTGGAGAGTTGGCTTTGGGAATGGTTCCTGTCTTGGGCTAACAGAAGGTCTGGAGACCATGACCACTGGGGTCCTTCTAGTCTCAGTCAGACCATTAAATCTGGTCTTTACATGAGAATTTGGGGTCTATATCCCACTGCTCTCTTTTTCCCTCAGGGGTTCTCTGTTGTGTTCCCTGTCAGGACAGTCATGGGTTGTAGCCGGGCACCATCTAATTCTTCTGGTCTCAGGCTAATGTAGTCTCTGGTTTTAGTTGCCCTGTCTCTTGGGCTCGTAATTACCTTGTGTCTTTGTTGTTCTTCATTCTCCTTTGCTCCAGGTGGGTTAAGACCAATTGATGCATCTTAGATGGCCACTTGCTAGCATTTAAGACCCCAGGTGCCACTCTCCAAAGTGGGATGCAGAATGTTTTCTTAATAGATTTTATTATGCCAATTGACTTAGATGTCCCCTGGAACCATGGTCCCCAAGCACCTGCCCCTGCTACCCTGGCCTTCGAAACGTTCAGTTTATTCAGGAAACTTCTTTGCTTTTGGTTTAGTCCAGTTGTGCTGACCTCTTCTGTATTGTGTGTTGTCTTTCCCTTCGCCTAAAAGAGTTCTTATCTGCTATCAGATGAGTGAAAACTCCTTTCCCTCCCTCCCTCACCCATCTCGTAACTATCAAAAAATATTTCTTTCCATGTTTAAACTATTTCTCAAGTTCTTATAATAGTGTTCTTATTCAATATTTATCCTTTTGCAACTAATTTCACTCATCATAATGTCTTCCAGATTCCTTCATATTATGAAATGATTCGCAGTTTCATCATTGTTCTTTATTGATGCATAGTATTCCATTGTGTGAATATACCATAATTTACTTATCCATTCATTCTTTGTTAGGCATCTTGGTTGCTTTCATCTTTTTGCTATTGTAAACAGTGCTGCAATAAACATGGGTGTGCATATATCTGTTCATGTAAAGGCTCTTATTTCTCTAGTATATATTCCAAGGAGTGGGATTGCTGGGTCGTACAGTAGTTCTATTTCTAGTTTTTGAAGGAAGCACCAAATCGATTTCCAAAGTGGTTTTACCATTTTACGTTCCCACCAGTGTTCCAGGCTCTCCACAACCTCTCCAACATTTATTATTTTGTGTTTTTTTTATTATTAATGCCAACCTTGTTGGAGTGAGATGGAATCTCATTGTAGTTTTGATTTGTATTTCTCTAACAGCTAATGATCCTGAGCATTTCCTCATGTACCTGTTAGCTACCTGAATGTCTTCTTTAGTGAAGTGTCTGTTCATATCTTTTGCCCACTTTTTAATTGGGCTGTTTGTCTTTTTTTAGTTGATTTTCTACAGTATCATGAAGATCTTAGAGATCAGGCACTGATCAGAAATGCCATAGCTAAAAACTTTTTCCCAGTCCGTAGGTAGTCTTTTTACTCTTTTGGTGAAGTCTTTGGATGAGCATAGGTGTTTGATTTTTAGGAGCTCCCAGTTATCTAGTTTCTCTTCTGCATTGTTGGTAATGTTTTGTACACTGTTTATGCCATGTATTAGGGCTCTAACGTTGTCCCTATTTTTTCTTCCATGATCTTTATCATTTTACATTTTGGTCTATGATACATTTTGAGTTTGTTTTTGTGTATGGTGTGAGGTATAGGTCTTGTTTCACTTTTTTGCAAATGGATATCCAGTTATGCCAGCACCATTTGTTAAAAATACTGTCTTTTCCCCCTTTTAACTAACTTTGGGCCTTTGTCCAATATCAACTGCTCATATGTGGATGGATTTATGTCTGGATTCTCAATTCTGTTCCAAATTGGCCTATGTATCTGTTGTTATACCAGTACCAGGCTGTTTTGACTACTGTGATGGTATAATAGGTTCTAAAATCAGGTAGAGAAGCCTTCCACTTTGCTCTTCTTTTTCAGTAATGCTTTACTTATCTGGGGACTCTTTCCCCGTAGGGTTTTTAAGGCTGTAAATCTTTACAGAAGAAAACTGCCACATCTTTCTCCCACAGAGCAACTGGTGGGTTCAAACTGCCTACATTTTGGTTAGCAGCCGAATGCTTAACCACTGTACCACCAGGGTTCCTTACCATATTCTCAATGGGATTCAAATGTATGCAGACATATTTGGAGAGATGGGGCAGTGGGGAATGTATGTGGGGGAGAATGGGAAGGGTCCTCAAGGGAGAATTTACTGCATGGAATGAAAAAAAAAAAATGTGGCTCTGTCAGCCAGGCCTTGCCACGGGGTCTGCCTGAGCTTCAGAGAGGGGCAGAGGTTCCTGAAGCATGAAGCATGGTATCTAGGTTTGGAATCCTCCCCATCCCTGTTGCTCTGGTGGTGTTTGTCCACTCCTCGAAGAATAGGAGCTGTGTGTAAACTGACAGGTATTGCAATAAACCTTGTAATAATCAGACACCCAAGGATCCGTGCAGTGGGGGCCCATGTCTGAAGGTGACATAAAGGGAGTGAATGTTTTCCTTTCTAATTTACAAGATACTGTGAAGCTGTCATGACCCTGTGCTGACTGACAACACTGGTGGCCGGAGTGAATTAGCTGAACCTTTCTAGGGCAGAGGCCCCTTGGAAGTTGTCCAGGTCAAAGCCAGGAATGTGGCTCAGGGAGGCGGGGGTCTGCTGACTGCCAGCTGCAAATAGCCAAGGCCAAGGCAGGGTGGTGGAGGTGAAGACAGTGGAGGGCAGTAGACAGCAGAGTCCCTTGTAGTTTGAATGTGGATAGCAGAGGCGGTGAGGGGTAATGTCCTTTGCTTGATTCACAGAGGGATGTAAGTCACTCTTTTTGGGAAGAAGCATACAGGCAGGCCCCAGGTTATGAACGTCCAACATAAGGACAACTCGTACTATCCCTTTAATATTATGTAAATTTGCCCTCACTTTGAAACAATAGAACCAACCCCTACTCACAGCACATTCTTCATCACAGTCACCTTCACTTGCTGCATGTGCAGATTTTAAGTCATTGAAAAGGCTACGTGCTTCTTCTTGAACTAAAGGAAGGCTAAGTAAGAACCGTATGCACTGCTCTGATCTACCTACAAATTCGACTTAATGACTTAAGCACACAGTTAGGAATGAATCCTGTTCATAACCCGGGGACTGCCTGTGTATATGTGGGAGGCTCATGTAAGGTACTATATGAACAGTTGGGAGCCTGGGGTTTCCAAAATACGGGCAGTAAGAGTCACATCATTTCATTCAAATCTATAGGCTGGTAATGTTGCGGATGCTTGAAAATGTAAATAAAAAAGCATGGATCGTAGAACAGTTCAAAAGTTGCCGTTTCCTTATTTTCAGCTAAGCAGACAAATATGTGTAGGCAAAAAAAGAATGGCCTGATAGAATAGGTATGATGATAAGTTTGCAATTAACTTTCAGTTACTTACATATTAACAAAGGCTTCTAAGATGCTTCAGCGTAGTTTGTCCTCAAGCCTTTTAACATTTAAACCCATCTTTACCTCCCTCCAATGTTATTTGCACTCTTAATTTGTTCAGCAAATATTCTCTAGCTAACATAACATTAGTTGGTGCCCCTGACTTAAGCATCTGTGGGGACTCAAAGTCTGCTCCAGGGTAAATACCAGACACCTGGGGAATGGAGGAAGGAGGCCATCTGGCCCTACAGAGGTCCCAGTCCCTTAGAAGAGTCAGGACATCCATCCGACACCAAGTGGGAAGGTACCTGGTAAAATGAGGACACAGGCCCTGTTGGGGAGGAATGGGACCACCCTAATCAGCCAAGAGCCTAACTCACTGAACATCAAAATCACCGTGGGGCATTAATATGTCAGGAACTCTGCGACAATTCTGGTTTGATCACCTGCAAAGTTACAATGTTCCTTACTCTTTGAATATTCAGCCTTAGTAACCTGACATCAGGAGAAGGTGGTACTGCAAGGCTCGGGCCATTCCAGGCCCATTAGATAATTTAAATGTGGCAGAAGGTGAGGTTCACTCTTCACGTCGTCCGTCCCCTATATCGTGAGAATTTTCATATGCAGGCTACTTTGTGATAGCCCTGTTTATAAAGAGAAGAAGTCTGCTTTGCAGTGTTAAACGAGAAGAGAAGAGTTCGTCTTGGGCGCAATCACTGTCAGCTATCTCCATCAGAGGTAACAGAGGCCGGTCACTTGCTGAACAAGAAGCCGTTCTGAAGTTGTCTGTAGAGCGTGGCCTTTACTGGGCCTGTTTCTCCAAGATCTTCCTCAGAAAGGAGGCTTCTCCAGACCTGCTTGGACCTTTGTGATTATTCAAAAAAAAAAAAAAAAGATGTCTCGCCAGCAGACTATGCAATTTTATGGAATGATGTCTTAAGTAGAAATGGAATCTAAGAGAATCTGTTGAAAATCCCTTCCAGCTGATACCTGTTTCATGGAATTCTCAATCTTTTCACTCACTGCTTAATAAAAAGACTCTGTTAGCTAATGTGGGTCCTGGTAAGGAGCAGGGAGGGTCCGCTGATCTTTGGCCAATACTTTAAAACAGGGTTCTTCCCTTGTTTCAGTAAGTCTGGAACTACTCACTGCCTGAAGATACAAAAGAGCTGTTAAGGAGTAAAGGAAGGGGGGTGTTGTTTCAGATTTAAAACTGCAGAAGTACTTACTTAGTGTTAAATACTATGTTGGGGGCATGATCTCTATAATTAATTTAATTCCCCAACAGCCCCATTTTACTGACTAGAAAATGTAGACTCAGAGCAGTTCAGCAGCCTGCCCAAGGTCACACAGCTAGGAAGGCATTTAGCTGGGAGTCATTCTCGCCTTCCATGAAGGACACCTGGATCGATCTCCAGCCAACGCACCTTATGTACAGCCACCACCCCTCTGTCAGTGGAGGCTTGTATGTTGCTAGGATACTAAGCAGGTTTCAGCAGGGCTTCTAGACTAAGATGGACTACGAAGAAAGGCCTGGTGATCTACTTCTGATCACCAGCTGATGAAAACCCTGTGGGTTACAGTGATCCAATCTGAAACCTATTGTGGGATTGGTGCAGGATCAGGCAGCATTTTGTTCAGTTATGCATGGGGTCTCCATGAGGCAGGGCAACTCAATGGCTGCTAACAACATCAAACCTACAAGGCTTGTGCCACTCCTGAAGACATGCCCTTACCGGTCCTTAATCACCCCCTCTGTGTGAGTCAGCTCTTCAGCTGTCTTCCCTCCCTTTACAGTTGCTTTCTTTTGAGCCACTTCTGTGTTTCAAACACTATGCTGGATAGATACACTTGCCCTTTCATTGTTATAGAAATGCCCTGAGAGATTGCTAGTCCCATTTGAAGCAAAGTTGGCCTTCAAATCCAAGTTTGTTAACAACTTTGCTCAGAGTCAGGAGACCTCAGGCTAATATCACACTTCACAATCCTGTTGTCCTGTCTGTCTGTCTATATTACACCGTTGGGCCTTGGCCCCCAAATGGAGGGAAGCTTCCAGAAAATTTACAGCAGCAGAAATAACTGAGTAGAGGCATTTGTGGGAGCTCAGAGTATTTGCATAAATGGGATAGGACAAAAATTTTCAGTATATCCTCTCCCTCTTCATTCTAATGAGAATTCTGGCTTTGTTCAGAGAGATTCTACATCTCTTGTGCCCACCAAGAAGTGTTCTTCTCAGCAAGGCTGATTCTTTTGCCTTTTATGATACAGAATCGGGAGCGACTGGGTAGAAAGACAAGGGGCCTGAAAGTTAAGGCTGGAAGAGGAATTGAGGGTTATTTGCATCAAGAAAGGTGAGGGGACAGCTATGGTATATGAGAAAATGAAGAAAATAAGGACTCCAAAGAAAACAAAAGGTTTGTATGTTTTCTTTTTTTAAATATCGCTGTGTTCTATTATGCCGTTCATGGTGTTCAAGAAATTCAGGTGAAGAACTTGAGTACCTTTCAATGGCTGGACTGTGTTTTGAGTGCAACTCTGCATTAAGACTGGTCCATTAGGGTCACAGCATTATACAGAAGCTCTTCTGAATATTCTCCAGCTAAATAATCCAGGTATTCTGTATACTTCAGTGTTTTTTTCCCAAGAAGTTATTTATTCAGCACTCAAGGAGTTCTTTACATTCACAAAGTACAAGTCATTATTCTAGAGCCCTCTTTCCATGAAAGGAAAAAAAGGAAAGAGGGTGAGAAGGAGGGAGGGAGGGAAGAAGGGAAGAGGAGAAAGAGACAGAGAGAGAGAATATTCTGTGGGATTTTGACTTCCCTTAAGCCCCGAAACAAGATAGTCACACAACCACCTTTAAACACCAGGGCTCTGGGAAAGAATTAAGCCAGAATTTCCTAAAGCAGCCATTGTACATCATGAGTTAACTTGTCTTCTATGCATCTAGACTAGTACTAGTTACATATCATCCTTAGAAGAACTGAGAACATAGTCACACAAGTCATTTCCTCTGTCCTGTGGTTCAGATGAGAACTCTTGGTTGAGAAAGGCTGGTCTAGATCAGAGTTTCTCACAGTGGCACTATTGACATTCTGGGCCAGATAATTCTTTGCTGTAGGGGCTGTTTTGTGCATTGTAGGATGTTTTGCAGTAGATTCACTAGATGCCAGCAGCACCACTGCCCCATTGTAACAACCAAAAATATCTCTAGACATTGCCAAGTGTCCCCTGGAGGCAAAATCACCCAATCTGAGAGCCACTGGTCTAGGTCCTTGCTATTCAATATATAGTTCATGGCCCAGCAGCATGTGCATCACCTGGAAGATTGTTAAAATTGCAGAATTGTGGATTCCACCCAGACTTTTTGACTCAGAATGTGTGTTTTAACAAGATCCCCATGTAATTTATATGTACAGTAAAGTTTTAGAATTACTCCCTATCTTGCTGAGCCCTGCTTACTCAAAGGACTGTTGAGTATCTATCATGAGCAAGACTTTTTATCTTGCTTTGGGGATAGGCTAACAAATAACAACCAATTGCCATCAAGTCGATTCTAACTCATGACAATTCCATGTGTGCCAGAGTAGAACTCTGCTCCACAGGGGTTTCAATGGCTGATTTTTCAGAAGTAGATTGCTAGGCCTTTATTCTGAGGCGTCTCTAAAACCCAATCCAAATCCATTGCTGTTGAGTCTATTCCAACTCATAGTGACCCTATTGCACAGAGTAGAACTGTCTCGTAGGGTTTCCAAAAAGCAGCTGGTAGATTCAAACTGCCAGCCTTTTGTTTAGCAGCCATGACTCTTAACCACTGAACCACCAGAGCTCCGAAGTGCCTCCAGATGGACTCAAATTTCAAGCTTTTCTGTTAGCACCTGAGTACTTTAGCTGTTTACACCACAAAGAGACTCCAAACCGATGAACAACATAGGCATAGTCCCAGGCCTTACTGTCAAGTCTACACTTGCTCAGCTAAGCTAAATACGTTATACGATTACTCTTACACACATCTATACAATGGAATAGTATGCATCCAAAATTATGATGCAGATCTATATTTACAAGTACTGATGTTCAAAGCATATTTTTTAAATAAAAAAAAAACCAGATTACAAAGCAGGATATTATGTACAGTATGATCTCAATTTTACAGGCACAAATTATATGCACATAAGAAGTCTATCAGGAATATAAACAAGAAAATTTTTAGCTTCTCTTGGGAAAAAGGATTATTGATAATTTTTATCTCCTTCCTTAAAATATCTTCAGCATTTTTTCTGGCTGTTTACAACGAGCACTTATTATTTTTGTCATTAGAAAAGACAAGAATCTTTTTACAATTTTGCAAAAGGTAACCTGAACGGCTACATCTGTTCTGCCTCACTGTCTATTCTCAAAAAAAGGAAGTCTAAGATTCATAAAACACTTTTACACTATTCCTCTTATGGCTGAAATTTATCCATTTATTCACCCCTAAATCAGGCTCAGTACTAAGGCTAAACCCAAACCAAACCCCTTGCTATCGAGTCGATTCCAACTCATAGCAACCCTATAGGACAGAGTAGAACTCCAGAGACCCTTATAACTTTTGAGGTGGAATGCTATAAAAGTAAGTGTCAGGGCTCGAACTGTGGTGGGACAGAGATGGTCCTGTTTCACATACACACTTCCTCCTCTTCCTGGCCACAATCCCCAGATTTATTTATGGTTCAGCTCGGCCTCATGACTGAATTCTAGCTAAAGAAACGTGAACAGAAGTGGTGTTGACACTCCAAGAATGACCCTAACGTCAGGAATTGGAGGAGGAACTGGATTAGGTGTCCAATTGCCCCCATAAACAACTGCCTCCTTTGCCTGAGACCAGAACTGGATAGTGCCTGGCTGTCATTATTGAACGATTTGGTTAAAGATTCTATGGAAGAATCCTGATCAAAGTGGGGGGGTGGGGGAAGTGGACCAGAACTTTAAATTTTCATGGAATTTAGGCTGAATGACCTCCTGAAACTATTATCCTGAGGAAATCTTTAAACTTTAATCTTAAATTGAAACTATCCCCTGAATTTGCCTTTAAACCAAACAATAGTTTACCTTAATTAGAAAATAATGTCCACCTTGAGCATTGTATTCTTTTAAATCAAATTCACAACAGCAAGTCGAAAGGTTAGATGAGAAGCTTAATAGGCAGTGAGTTTGTGTTGTTGATGGTGAAACGATTCAGAAAAGAATATCAGGAAATGTGACACAACTTGAATGTAATCAATGACACAGAATTGTACACAGCAGAAACCATTGAACTGATGTATGTTTATCTGAGTATATCTTTACCAAAAAAAAAAAAAGAATGAAGAACAACCCTAAAAACTCTCCCAGATGTGATTCCCCAAGCTCTTCCCCCCAGCACTAGGTTGATACAGATGGACTATGTGCGACAAATGACAAAGCCAGAGTGAAGAACCCTGGGCCCTGTACCGCATCTTGCAACAGAGAAGCCTGCCGATCAGAAACACATTTGGGAACTTATATAAGTCAGAAATAATAAGCTTTGATCACACTTGAGCCATTAGGCATTTGGAGCTTTGTTTGTTACAGAAACTTTATATTAGGTTTTGAATGAAGTACTGTTTGTGTGCAGAGGAAAGAGAATCAGGAAGTGATTAATATGAGAGCCTTGGCCCTTTGAGAAAGGACTTGTTGGAATGAGCTGTATCACTGTTGACTTGAGTCTCACACCTAGGCTTATGGGAGCACTTATTGGCACAGACGACATAAATGGAAAAGTCCAGATATTCGGTTCCTGCCTGATAATTTGTAAGGAGGGAATGAAAAAATCAAGATTTTTCTTCTGGAAAGATGGTCTGTAGCAGAAATTCGAGTTAACTGGTCACTAAGCAGAGCTATAAGGTCATTATAGCAGCAAGTTGTGGGCAAAAGACTATCAAGCTACTCCACCGGAGTTTTCTTGCCCCTTTGAACATAATAGCTCTCCATCTGAAATTGCATTAGGTTGAAACTGGGCACCACACTTGTCAGCCCGGATGTGAAATTTTATTGTAAAGAAAAAAAATTAAAGAGAGAAGATTTAAATAATTTCAGGCATTTTTTTTTTTTTTTTTTGGTTAGGTTGGCAAACCATGTATGGTTCCGGGGATCTCAGGTTGTTGTAGTTCACAGGTTCATTTATTGAAAAATCGAGCCAATAGTTAGAACCTGCTACTTGAAATGTAAAACTTTGTAAACAGTTAATACTTTAAAAAATATGATTCCATATATACTTTTAAGAGCCTTTGAAATAACAGCAAATAACAAAATAAAATAAAGTGACCATTAATAAACTGTTTACGTGGATGTATGGATGTTTTTTTCTTGTCTCTCCACTAAAATGAAAACTTGATGTTGAATAACAAACCTTGACCTACAAATATTTTGTTTTTCATGGTTGCCTTTCTTGGCCTTTTACTAAGCAAGAAAACACTGAAAAACAAATGTTATTAAAACAGGAGATGCTTCCATGCTAACACCCCAGAGCAATGTCATGCCCAGCTCCAGGTCTGGATTTCAGCATCCTAGGATGTCATGTTAACTAAAACCCAGGATGAGCCAGGGAAATCTAACACCTTAGAGTAAAGGGCTATTTTGTAAGAACCGGCAAACACTTTTTGGGGCAAACACTCAGGCTGCCTAACACTTTCAATTACTTAGCATCCTTAAAAATGGGGGCAGGGAGACAGGCATAGACAATATTACACGGAGAAATGTGAAGAACTGTATTAAACTCTGGCTAAGCCATGGTTAAGCAGCTAGGTGCTAACCAAAAGGTCCATAGTTCAAACCTACCCAGAGGCCCTACGGGAGAAAAGACCTGGTTATCTATACCTTTAAAAGATTAACAGAAAAAAAAACAAACCCATTGCCATGGAGTCAATTTCTACTCATAGCAGCCCTATAGGACAGAGTAGAACTGCCCCATAGGGTTTCCAAGAAAAGGCTGGTGGATTCGAACTGCCAACCTTTTGGTTACCAGCTGAGCTCTTAACCAGCCTGTGAAACCCTATGGAGCAATTCTACTCTGTCCTATAGAGTCCCTGGGAGTTGGAATCAACTCGATAGCACACAACAACTATCAGAAGGCGTTACATAAGTAAATTATAAATTCCTTCTGGAGCATGTGCAGAGATGATGCTATTGATGAAGCATGACTACTCCAAGACATCAGCCTGCATACCCTTGGAAGTCTACTGCAAACCACGAGGGTGGCCTGGACTACCCCTGGCAGACCACTGAACTGGCATGTAACTCTGGGAGCACTGAGGTAACATGCTCTGTGGCCACAGTTCCTTTTATTGCCTGAAAGGTTCAATGATACTTACGACTCACTCTGGGAGTCTGCAGGGCTTAAAAAGTCCATGTGCCCTGAACTGAGAAGCTTGGATAAAAGACTGAAATTATATTATTCCTGGCTGGGAATGTTCCCTTTAAAATTCCTAGTAATTACAGTGCCACCCTTGTAGACACAGACCACAGGGAGGTCCTGTGCTGTATTATAAACTTATTACCACCTAATAAACCTCCTCACTTGGCATGTCCCTCCCTACAACGTTTTCTTTTACCCCAAAGCTCTCTATGCCATGACTTACCAACTTCAGAAGGAATCTCGGAGGGCTAAAACTGGAGGAGGACTATTGAACTGCATGTCTAACCACTTCATGTTGCAGATGAGGAACTATGGTTCAGAAGATTGACACTGCACAGATTTAGAGCTTCAAATAGCACTCACTGAGTCAGTTGACCAGCCTTCAGGATCAACCACTGTCTTGTGCTTCTCAGACCTGGCTCCTTCAGAACGCTGGTGTTCCACAGGCTATGCCACCACATGGTTAAAATAAAATGACATAGACCTTCTTCCAATCTCTCTTTCAAGTACACACACACACACACACACACACACACACACAATTAGTGAGCTAAATTTTCTTACTTGTGAAGAATTAGTGTAGGGGCATTAGTGGTTCAGTGGTAGAATTCTTGCCTTCCATGTGGTAGATCCAGGTTCAATTCCCAGTGAATGCATATCTCACACAGCTACCACCTGTCTGTCAGTGGAGACTTGCTTGCTGCTATGACCCTGAACAGATTTCAGCAGAGCTTTCCAACTAAGACTAACTAGGGAGAAAGGTCTGGCAATCTCCTTCCAAAAATCAGCCAGCGAAAACCATGTGGATCACAACAGTCCAATCCACAGCCAACCATGGGAATGGAAAAGGACCAGGCAGTGTTTCACTCCATTGTGCATGAGGTCGCCATGAGTGGGGCTGACTTGATAGCAGCTAACAAGATGATATATCATGGATCAAAGTCTAGTACTTAGTTATTTTATGTTTAATATGTCAACAAATTCACAAAGAACGTTAAGACTTCCTGGTACTGTGAACATGTGTGAGAATCTCTGCACTCCCTCCAACAGCTTCTTGCACGGTAAAGGTTGACAAAGCAAAGCTGTAGCAGAGGAGCTGTGGATAGCCACTGATGGCTGTTGCCTGGCTCACAGATGGGTTTGAGATCTGTGTGAGTTGCTGTTGGGAGGTTCAAGAAGTATTTGTGAGAGCATGGTGGGGCTGGAGCGGTTGGAACAGCGGCTGGATTTATGTAAGGAAACGGATGCTGAAGAGCCTGAAGACAGGGTGAAACACAGGCTTGATTGCATTGTTGAAGCCCAGGACATACAAGTAACACAAATGCCACACTTTTGTCAGGAATGGCATTCTCATGTTATCAAAGAATCGCATTCTCCTGTTATCGTAGAATAGCATCCCAGGGGGAGAAAGTGCTACAATTCATCCTTACAGGCCCAGCTTATCTTGCTGAGCTCTGGGAAAGGCACAATCCAGCTGACACATACAAAAGGAGTATTTTGGCATAATTGAAAACAATCTGGGTTTTAATCCTGGCTTTTCTTGCTCTATTACTCTGGGCAAATTACTTAACCTCCCTGAGCCTCAATTTGTCATCTGTTAAATGGGCATAATAAGACCAAATTTATAATATTTATGGGAGGATCATTCCTTTATTCAATCAATAAATATTTATTGGGACCAACTATGTGTCAGAGCCATTTATACAGAATCATTACACCAAAAAGAATTGGTAGACATTCAACCATTTCAAGAGGTAGCATATGATGAGGAACTGATAGTACTGAAGGAAGAAGTCCAAGCTGCACTGAAGGCACTGGCAAAAAACAAGGCTTCAGAAATTGACAGAATATTAATTGAGATGTTTCAACAAACGAACGCAGGGCTGGAAGTACTCACTTGTCTATGCAAAGAAATTTGGAAGACAGCTACCTGGCCAACCGACTGGAAGAGATCCATATTAATACCTACTCCCAAGAAAGGTGATCCAACCGAATGTGGAAATTATCGAACAGTATCATTAATATCACATACAAGTAACATTTTGCTGAAGATCATTCAAAAGTGGCTGCAGCAGTATATCAACAGGGAACTCCCAGAAATTCAGGCCAGATTCAGAAGAGGATGTGGAACCAGGGACATCATTGCTGATGTCAGATGGATCCTGGGTGAAAGCAAAGAATATCAGAAGGATGTTTACCTGTGTTTTACTGACTATGCAAAGGCATTTGACTGTGTGGATCATAACAAATTATGGATAACATTGCAAAGGATGGGCATTCCAGAACACTTAAGTGTGCTTGTGAGGAACCTGTGCAGAGATCAAGAGATAGTTGTTTGGACAGAACAAGGAGATACTGCGTGGTTTAAAGTCAGGAAAGGTGTGCATCAGGGTTGTATCTTTTCACCATACCTATTCAATCTGTATGCTGAGTAAATAATCCGAGAAGCTGGACTATATGAAGAAGAACGGGGCATCAGGATTGGAGGAAGACTCATTAACAACCTGTGTTATGCAGATGACACACCCTTGCTTGCTGAAAATGAAGAGGACTTGAAGCACTTACTGATGAAGATCAAAGACCACAGCCTTCAGTATGGATTACACCTCAACATAAAGAAAACAAAAATCCTCACAACTGGACCAATAAGAAACACCATGATAAACAGGGAAAAGATTGAAGTTGTAAAGGATTTCATTTTACTTGGATCCACACTCAACATCCATGGAAGCAGCAGACAAGAAATCAAAAGACCCATTGCATTGGGCAAATCTGCTGCAAAAGAAGTCTTTAAAGTGTTGCAAAGCAAAGATGTCACCTTGAAGACTAAGGTACACCTGACCCAAGCCATGATATTTTCATTTGCATCATATGCATACAAAAGCTGGACAACAAACAAGGAAGACTGAAGAAGAATTGACACCTTTGAATTGTGGTGTTGGAGAAGAATATTGAATATACCATGGACTGCTAAAAGGACAAACAAATCTGCCTTGGAAGAAGTACAACCAGAATGTTGCTTAGAAGCAAGGATGGTGGGACTGCATCTTACATACTTTGGACATGTTGTCAGGAAGGTTCAGTCCCTGGAGAAAGGCATCATGCTTGGTAGAGGGTCAGTGCAAAAGAGGAAGATCTTCAATGAGATGGATCAACACAGTGGCTACAACAATGGGCTCAAGCATAACAAAGATTGTAAGCATTGTACAGGACTGGGCAGTGTTTTGTTCTGTGGTACATAGGGTCACTATGAGTCAGAACTGACTTGACAGCACCTAATGACAACAACAATATGTGTCAGGCACTGGAGATAGAATGATATATAAAAAGACACAGACTCTTGACTTGTGGAGTCTATAATCTAGTATAACATGAAATAATGTATAAAAACCACATTAGCACAATACTTCAAGACAATTGACACTGAACAGACAGCACTTTTACTGCTGCTTGCCACTTCCAGTATTTTCATTAGGGCTTTCATGCCTTCAGATATAAACTCTGTGTTGTTGCTGCTGAGTCAATTCTAACTTATGGTGACCCCATTTGTGCAAAGTAGAACTATTTCATACAGTTTTCAAAGCTGTGAACTTTTGGAAGCAGATCCCCAGATCTGTCTTCCGAGGTGCCTCTGGCTGGATTTCTGAACAACCAACCTTTCAGCTAGTAGTCGAGCGCTTAACTGTTTGTGCCACTCAGGGACTCCCATAAGCTCCATGATGACAAGAAGTTTCAGTTGTTTTGTTCATTGCTAAATGGCACATAGTAGCCAGTGTTTCATTCTGTTGTACATAGGGTTGCTATGAGTTGGAACGGACTCAACAGCACCTAACAACAACAGGCACCCCAAAAATATTTGCTTAGTGAATAAGTGCAAATATCTCTCATAGTTTTTAACAAACTTTCTTTGCTCCTGCATAAGTGTCCTAGTCTGGGTTCTCCAGAGGAGCAAAACCAATAAGACATATATATGTATAAACAGAGATTTATTTCAAGGAAATGGCTCATGCAATTGTGGATGCTGGCAGGTTCCAAATCCATAGGCCGGGTGCCAGGCCAGAGACTCCTCAAGGCTTATGTCCCAAGAACTGGAGGTCAGACAATGAGAAGAGTGCAGGATCAAGAGAGAGAGTAAACTCTGCCAGAACACCCATTTATATACTGAAGACAGCCAGCAACCCCAAGGAAATTCCCTTTTTGACTGATTGGCTGCTCACATCAGATCATATCATGGAGGGTGATTACATTATATTACATTACGGAAGAGGAACCAATCCAGTGTCTGCCAAGCCACTGAGAATTATAGCCCAGCCAAGCTGACACATAACATTAACCATCACAATAAGTAAACACGCTTTTGACCACCAATGCATATATGTTACACAGGGCTGATTTGTTAAAATCCTACCTGCCTCTGAAGTATTTTCCTTAAAACTTTTATATACACAGACACTTATTTACATTTGCACACTTAACAGTCCAGTTGAGGACATTGTTCAGATACATTTCCCTGAGCCCAAAGGACCAGAGAAAGCTCCACTGCTCAGCAGAAGCCACAGCATAAACATCTACTGGCTCTCAGCCGTGAGTGCGCTCTCCCTTGCACTCCTGAGTTCAGCGTGTTCTGCTGTTCCCAGTGTTTGCTCCATTCTGATCTCTCTCTCAGCCATTTAACTTGTGCTCCAGGGCAACAGTTTAAATCTCTGACCGCTGACAGAAGGTACACAAGTGTTGGTGCCATAGCTTTCGAATGGAAATAAGGAATATTCCACTGGACGATAAAATGCAAGTTTTATGGAGGCCCAAGGAGACTTCAAGGAGATGGCGGTAGAAACAGAGGAAAAAGACCAGAAGGCTGTTGGGGCCTGGTAGAAATCCTTAGGCCACTGTCTTAGTTATCTAGTGGTGCTGTAACAGAAATATCACAAATGGATGGCTTTAACAAACAGACATTTATTCTCTCACAGTTTAGGAGACAAAAATCCAAATCCAGGACACCAGCTCAAAAGTTTCTTTCTCTGTTAGCTCTGGGGGAAGGTTCTTGTCATCAATCTTCCCCTGGTTTAGGAGCGTCTCAGTGCAGGGACCCCAGGTCCAAAGGACACACTCAGTTCCTGGCTCTTCTTTCTTGGTGGTAATGAGGTTCCTCTCCTCTCTGCTCAATTCTCTCTTTTATATCTCAAAAGAGATTGACTCAAAATACAACCTAATCCTATAGATTGAGTCCCACATCATTAGCATAACTGCCTGTAATTCTGCCTCATTAACATAAACCAAAAAACCAAACCCATTGCCCTCAAGTTAATTCCAACTCAACAACCCTATAGGATAGGCTAGAACTCCCCCATAGGGTTTCCAAGGAGCAGCTGGTGGATTCCAACTGCCAGCCTTTTGGTTAGTAGCCATAGCTCTTAACCACTGCGCCACCAGGGCTCTGACAGAGTTTAGGATTTACAACATATAGGATAATCCCATCAGATCACAAAATGGTGGACATTCACACGATACTGAGAATCACAGCCCAGCCAAGTTGACACACATCTTGGGGGGAACACAATTCAATCTGTAACAGGCATTTTCTGCAATGAAAATATCACAATAGTTGGGAGAACTGAGGCACAATTGTATACTGGATAAGATGAAGAGACTGCCCCTGAGGGAGCAGAAGATCAGTGGGATACAGACCCCAAATTCTCATAAAAAGACCAAACTTAATGGTCTGACTAAGACTAGAGGAATCCCGGCGGCCATGGTCCCCAGACCTTCTGTTGACACAGGACAGGAACCATCCCCGAAGACAACTCATCAGACATGAAAGGGACTGGTCAGCGGGTGGGAGAGAGACGCTGATGAAGAGTGAGCTAATTATATCAGGTGGACACTTGAGATTGTGTTGGCAACTCTTGTCTGGAGGGGGGATGGGAGGATAGAGAGAGAGAGAAGCCGGCAAAATTGTCACGAAAGGAGAGACTGAAAGGGCTGACTCAAGAAGGGGAGAGCAAGTGGGAGTAGGGAGTGAGATGTATGTAAACTTATATGTGACAGACTGATTGGATTTGTAAACTTTCACTTGAAGCTTAATAAAAGTTAATTAAAAAAAAAAAAGATGAAGAGACTGTTGCCAGAGACATTCCATGACTTTAAGAGACTTGAAGTGATGGAAGAGCCATTGCTAATGCTGAGAAAATATCTCTCCATAGGGATGATATGCTAATAGACATTATAGCATGGATTCCTTAGTGCTTCCAGCTCCAGAAATGTAACTACTGTGGTATGCAGGGAGTTGAGAAATGATTCAAGTTAGTTTAAATCATGAAAGAAGAACTGATTCAGCAATGTTTCCAGAAACCCAAGGGCAGGTATGGAGGAGATCTCAGAATAAATGAGAATTTGAGGTGCAAAATCCATAAGATATTTGACTCTTCTATCTCCTGACCATGTTGGATCTGCTTTTTTACACGATGGCTTCCTCTACTTCTCTGGACAGCACTGTTGCAAATATAAGCAATAATGGTGTCTATTCACCTTGAAAAAGACTAGTTCTCTCTCCACCTCATTCCATATTCCTAAGAAGAGATATGCCTATTGACCCAACCTGGACGTGTTGCCTGCTCCTGGACCTGTGGCCAGGGGATGGTTCATACCCTACAAACATGGCCACCAAAAGACACTCCCATGTGGCCAGAGCGGGTTTTTGGTGGGGAACAGTTCCTCAAAAGGCTAGGAGTGGGATGGGGCTGAGTTGCTGGACATATAACCCAATAGGTTTCCACTACAGTTCCTGAATTACGATATGGGCTATAAAATGTAACAACCAGAAGTCTGAAATCAGGCCATAGTTTCTTTGTTGAACAAAGGCTGAAGTAGACTAAAGCAGGCCTCGTGGTTCAAGACCTGGGTTCTTATTTCTGCTTTGTGGCCAGACACAAGGCCTTCTCTCTGAACATCAGTTTCCTCTTCTGAAAAATGGATAAATTATTTTAGGCCAGTTCTATGTGAATAGTCATATCAAATATGTAAAAAAAAATCTAATGTTCATTGCTCATTTACAAAAAGGCTCCTTGGGTTAAACTTAGTTAAAAATGGTCCTTACCCTTTGTGGTAGTTATTAGCAATGGCTTTCTCATATAAGAAACTCTGACTGGGTAACAGCAATATTTCTGAATACTAAAAGATATGAAGAATGAATTTATTATTAATTCACAAATGCAGGTTTGTGGCAAATTCCTTCAAAATAGAATCCATTCAGGGATTAATAACAATAAAAGCATTTTCCTAGCCAATAATAGCATTTACTGCCGGCCAGCTTCTGTGTTTAGACTTTTCATTTAGGCTAGTTTAGTTGTCACAACAGTCATATACTAAATGAGCTCTCAAAGGAAAGATCTTAATACAGAATCTGGCACACAGTAAATGTTATTATTAGCTAGGAAAATAGTAACTATTATTGTTATCGCTTTATATTAGAGATAAAGAAACTGTGCTCTGTCTTAGGAGATCCTTCTGTGGGAATGTGAGAGAGCCAGGTTTCCATCCCACTTCTCTGGTAAATTGGAGCCCTAGTGGGGCAGTGGTTAAGAGCTACGGCTGTTAACCAAAATGTTGGCAGTTCAATTCCACCAGCCACTCCTTGGAAACCCTATGGGGCAGTTCCACTCTGCCCTCTAGGATTGCTGTGAGTCAGAACTGACTGGATGGCAACGAGTTTGGGTTTTTTGATTTTCTCTGGTAAAGAATTAAATACTATTACAATAGATGATCTCTGGACATTAAAATAAAATAAATTGAGATGAAATTAATAAATTATAAAGTTAAACAATACGGTATGTGTATGTATATCTTATATATTTCCTTTCATCTCTGTTATTTCATACAGTCAATGCATATATCAGAAAGGCATATGTGCATATGAATGTTTAAATATTTAAATGGCACATACTCCCTTGTCTGAAAGGCACAACAGTGTTTCAGTCATAGGATCAGGAGCATGGGGGATAATTTGCAAGCACCAGCTCAACTCTATGAGGCCACAAAGTTAAATTTTTATTGGCCTGAGGGTAGTGAATCAAGCCTTGATGTTTTACTACTTGGGCCATGTGGTTTGGGAGGCGCTGTTGTAGGGGCTGTGGGTTTGTGATTGCTCACATGTGTACACGTGTGTGTGCCTTGGCTGGGTGTTTTCCAGAGTGGAACAAGAAGGATTGGTTTTCAGCATTTGGCTCACTCTAACCTACAGCAGATGGGCACTGGCTTTAAGTTCCCATAAAGTCAACCCCTGGAGACTTGTTAAATAATTTATCCTCAACTTTGGAAGAGAAAAGGAATAAGGTGATTAAGAAAAATGGAAAGCCACATGATAATGTGCCATTGATGGAGTGGGGTTGTTTTTCACTCTGGTACGTGGTGAGTATCACAGTGATTGCCTTTGGAAGGGGTGGGGACATGAGACCTGGGTTGGGGGAACCACTGGAACAGACAGCTTCTGACTTTATCCCCAGCAGCTGCAGCAGAGAAAGTGAGAAAAGCCTCCATTCTCCACCCAGGGAATGGCCCCAACTTTAAGACATATTGAACCATGTTAATTTTAAGGCCTCCCAATATAACCATTTTATTTCATCCAGCTGTGGGGCCTGACTTTTGGCTGGAAAGGAGAACCAGAAAGAGAGGGCAGAGCTGGAAAAACAAATCCATGGGATGCCTGTCAGTACCTGCTTTTAAGGTGAGGGTATGGGAACGTTAGCACAGCCACATGGGTGATTTAATGTGGACCACCACCTCCTGCTGGGTCTAAATGACCTCCTTTCCTGTTCCCCACTGCCAGCAGCTGGAGAAGTTAAAGTCTTTCAAGCCTCAATCACGAAGGTCATCATTCTCACTCCCTTTTAATAAGATGCTATGAACACAGCTCACTCCTCAAATACTTACCCATCCTTTGAAACAACTTTAAGGATACTGGACTAGTCAAGATCTGTGGTTTCAAACAACAGAAACTATATCTCATTAACTTAAGCAGTGTAGTAGGTTGAATAGCGCTCCCCCTCCCAAATTCATATCCACCTGGAACCTCAAAATGTGACTTTATTTGGAAACAGAGTCTTTGCAGATGGAATTATTTAAGGATCTTAAAATTAAATCACCCTGGCGGAGCCAAGATGGCTGAATAAACAGACGCATCCGTCGAGCCCTCTTTACAACAAAGACCCGAAAAAACAAGTGAAACGAGTATATTTGTGACACGCTAGGAGCCCTGAGTGTCAAAGACAAGCTTAGACAACGAACTGAGGGTCAGGGGGAGGAAGAGGCCGTTCAGAAGTGGAGAGGAGTTACCGGACCTGAATAGCAGGGCACCATTCCAGAAGCAGCGGTGGCGGTGGCGGCGGCGGCGGGCTGGTCCTAGCATTCGGCCACAGTTTCCTCAAGGAGAAGCAGCCAGCCGCACAGCCTACCACACCTCTGGAACCTGAGGAGAACAGCTCTCTCGGCAAAAGCTAAGTACTTGCGTATATTTTACCGCGCCCCCCCCACCCACCCCCAAGCCAGCTTCAGCGGCTAAATCCCCGGGCCTGAGATAAACCCTGATGAGCACCTAGAGCCATCCTCCCGGCCTTGGGGAAGGAAAAAAAATTGCAACTGAGGGGAAAAGATAATTTCCTAGTTCCATTAACCAGGGGAGCTCAGGACAGAAGTGGCTCCTGTCCAGGCATAAATTGTCCGTGGACCTTGAGCACCTTTCCCTTCGGCATGGACCTGTGTGAGCCTATTTTGGGAGAATAGGCCCTTGCTAGCAAACTCCAACCATTTCAGCTGTGTGGCGGAGAGGTGGGTGTTTGACATTTGACATTGCTTTGCCTATTAAACAAGGTCCTCACCTACCCACATCAGGGAGCTAAGGACTGGTAGATCCACTCAGGTCACCCAGCCACCCATGACAGGGGTCCAAAGATAACTGGTACCTCCAGTCCTTACAACCAATTACTATGGGTGCCCATGGTCCCTCTGCAGAACCCACCCACCAGCACACTCTAGGGAACAAAGACACGTTTTCCTCAGAGACACTTGGGGGTCAGTTCTCAGCCCCCTGCCTTGTTCAGAGCATGATTCCCTGCTGCAATCAGATACCGGTGTATATGCCAATCACCCCTGCCCCTCTAAGACTGTAGGACAGAGCCTGTGCTACACACTTGATATCAGCTGCCTGGAAACCTGAGCTGAATTCATACAAGAAAACTGAATGGACTCCTAGACTGATATACCTGATAACAGCTCTAGCCAGCTGGGGACAGGACACCAGAGCTCCAAAGGTGAAAATAATCAAGCTAGCTCACTCAAGCAACCCATAGGGGTATATCAAAACAAAACAAAGCAAGCAGCTATGACACAGTAAGCAAGCATAAACTAAATACAATAACTTATAAATGGCTCAGAGACAACAGTCAATATAAAGTCACATAAAGAAACAGACCATGATCAGCTCAACAGGCTCTCAAAACAAAGAATCCAGGGATCTTCTAGATGAAAGTGCATTCTTGGAAATACCAGATGCAGAATACAAAAATTTAATATACAGAACCCTTCAAGACATCAGAAAGGAAATGAGGCAATATGCAGAACAAGCCAAGGAACACACAGATAAAGCAACTGAGGAACTCAGAAAAATTATTCAGGAACATAATGAAAAGTTTAATAAGCTGGAAAAATCCATAGACAGACAGCAATCAGAAATTCAGAAGATTAACAGTAAAATTACAGAATTAGATAACTCAATAGAAAGTCAGAGGAGCAGAATTGAGCAACTGGAAGGCACAATTTCTGAACTTGAAGGTAAATCACTTAGCACTAATATATTTGAAGAAAATCAGATAAAAGAATTTAAAAAAATGAAGAGACCTTAAGAATCATGTGGGACTCTATCAAGAGAAATAACTTAGGAGTGATTGAAGTACCAGAACAGGGAGGGATAACAGGAAATACAGAGAAAATTGTTGAAGATTTGTTGGCAGAAAACTTCCCTGATATTGTGAAAGACGAGAAGATATCTATCCAAGATGCTCATCGAACTCCACATAAGGTAGATTTTAAAAGAAAGTCACCAAGACATATTATAATCAAGCTTGCCAAAACCTAAGATAAAGAGAGAATTATAAGAGCAGCGAGGGATAAACAAAAAGTCACCTACAAAGGAGAGCCAATAAGAATAAGCTCAGACCACTCAGCAGAAACCATGCAGGCAAGAAGGCAATGGGATGACATATTCAAAAAATTGAAGGAAAAAAATTGCCTGCCAAGAATCATATCCATCAAAACTGCCTCTTAGATATGAAGGCGAAATTAAGACATTTCCAGATAAACACAAGTTGAGGGAATTCATAAAAACCAAACCAAAACTACAAGAAATACTAAAGGAAATTCTCTGGTTAGAAAATCAGTAATATCAGATATCAACCCAAGACTAGAACACTGGGCAGAGCAACCAGAAGTCAACCCACACAGGGAAATCCCCCAAAAAAACAAAGTAAGATTATTTAAAAAAAAAAAAAAAAGCCCAAAACGGGGTAACAGCGATGTTATTATATAAAAGAAGACAGCATTAAAATAAATAAAGAGGGACTAAGAAATGTAATCATACACCTGCCATATGGAAAGGAAGATACGGCGATACAAAGAAATAAAAGTTAGTTTTAAATTTAGAAAAACAGGGGTAAATAATAAGATAACCACAAAGGAGACAAACTATCCTACTCATCAAAATAAAATACAAGGGAAAAATACAGAGTCAGCAGAAACAAAATCAACAACAACAAATATGAGGAAAGGACAATATTTAAAGAAAATCTACTCAGCACATAAAATTAAGTGGGAAAAAGAAACTGTCAACACACAAAAAAAGACATCAAAATGACAGCACTAAATTGATACCTATCCATAATTACCCTGAATGTAAATGGACTAAATGCACCAATAAAGAGACAGAGAGTGGCAGAATGGATTAAAAAACAAGATCCGTCTATATGCTGCCTACAAGACACATACCTTAGAGACACAAACAAACAAAAACTCAATGGATGGAAAAAAATATATCAAGCAAACAACAATCAAAAAAGAGCAGGAGTGGCAATATTAATTTCTGACAAAATAGACTTTAAAGTTAAATCCATCAGAAAGGATAAGGAACACTATATAATGATTAAAGGGACAATACACCAAGAAGATATAACCATATTAAATATTTATGTATCCAATGGCAGGACTGCAAGCTACATAAAACAAACTGTATCAGGATTGAAAAGTGAGATAGCTCCACAATAATAGTAGGAGACTTCAACACACCACTTTCAGTGAAGGACAGGACATCCAGAAAGAAGCTCAATAAAGACACGGAAGATCTAAATGCCACAATAAACTAACTTGACCTCACAGACATATACAGAACACTCCACCCAACAGCAACCAACTATACTTTCTTTTCTAGTGCACATGGTACATTCTCTAGAATAGACCACATATTAGGTCATAAAGCAAGCCTTAGCAGAATCCAAAACATTGAAATATTACAAAGCATCTTCTCTGACCATAAGGCCATAAAAGTGGAAATCAATAACAGGAAAAGCAGGGAAAAGAAATCAAACACTTGGAAACTGAACAATACCTTGCTCAAAAAAAAGACTGGATTATAGAGGACATTAAGGATGGAATAAAGAAATTCAGAGAATCCAATGAGAATGAAAACATTTCCTATCAGAACCTTTGGGACACAGCAAAAGCGGTGCTCAGAGGCCAATTTATATCAATAAGTGCACACATCCAAAAAGAAGAAAGGGCCAAAATCAAAGAGTTATCCCTACAACTTGAACAAATAGAAAGAGAGCAACAAAAGAAACCCACAGGCACCAGAAGAAAACAAATAATAAAAATTAGAGCTGAACTAAATGAAATAGAAAGCAGAAAAACAATTGAAAGAATTAATAAGACCAAAAGCTGGTTTTTTGAAAAAATCAACAAAATTGATAAACCATTGGCCAAACTGACAAAAGAAAAACAGGAGAGGAAGCAAATAACCTGAATAAGAAATGAGATGGGCAATATTACAACAGACCCAACTGAAATTAAAAGAATCATATCAGATTACTACAAAAAACTATACTCAAACAAATTTGAAAACCTAGAAGAAATGGATGAATTCCTAGAAACACACTACCTACCTAAACTAACACAAACAGAGGTAGAACAACTAAATAGACCCATAACAAGAGAACAGATTGAAAAGGTAATCAAAAAACTCCCAACAAAAAAAAAAGCCCTGGTCTGGACAGCTTCACTGCAGCGTTCTACCAAACTTTCAGAGAAGAGTTAACGCCACTACTACTAAAGGTATTTCAGAGCATAGAAAAGGATGGAATACTACCAAATTCATTCTATGAAGCCACCAAATCCCTGACACCATAACCAGATAAAGACACCACAAGAAAAGAAAATTATAGACCTATATCCCTCATGAACATAGATGGAAAAATCCTCAACAAAAAAAAAATTTTTTTTTTTACGCAGGGATGGTTCAACATTAGAAAAACAATTAGTGTAATCCACCACATAAATAAAACAAAAGACAAGAATCACATGATTTTATCAATTGATGCAAAAAAGGCATTTGACAAAGTTCAAAGCTCATTCACTGATTAAAAACTCTCAGCAAAATAGGAATAGAAGAAAATTCCTCAACATAATAAAGGGCATTTATACAAAGCCAACAGCCAACATCACCCTAAATGGAGAGAGCCTGAAAACATTCCCACTGAGATCAGGAACCAAACAAAGATGCCCTTTATCACCACTCTTATTCAACATTGTGCTGGAAGTCCTAGCCAGAGCAATTAGGCTAGATAAAGAAATAAAGGGCATGCAGATTGGCAAGGAAAAAGTAAAAGTATCTCTATTTGCAGATGACATGATCTTATACACAGAAAACCCTACGGAATCCTCCAGAAAACTACTGAAACTAATAGAAGAGTTCAGCAGAGTATCAGGATACAAGATAAACATACAAAAATCAGTTGGATTCCACTACACCAACAAAAAGAACATCGAAGAAGAAATCACCAAATCAATTCCATTTACAGTAGCCCCCAAGAAGATAAAATACTTAGGAATAAATCTTACCAGAGATGTAAAAGACCTATACAAAGAAAATTACAATACACTTCTGCAAGAAACCAAAAGAGACTTACATAAGTGGAAGAACATACCTTGCTCGTGGATAGAAAGACTTAACATTATAAAATGTCTATTCTACCAAAAACGATCTATACATTTAAGGCAATTCCGATCCAAATCCCAATGACATTCTTTAATGAGATGGAGAAATAAATCACCAACTTCATATGGAAGGGAAAGAGGCCCTGGATAAATAAGGCATTACTGAAAAAGAAGAACCAAGTGGGAGGCCTTACTTTATCTGATTTTAGAACCTATTATACCACCAGAGTAGTCAAAACAGCCTGGTACTGGTACAAGAACAGATACATGGACCAATGGAACAGAATGGAGAATCCAGACATAAATCCATGCACATATGAGCAGTTGATATTTGACAAAGGCCCCAAAACAGTTAAATGGGGAAAAGACAGTCCTTTTAACAATGGTCCTGGCATAACTGGATATTCATCTGCAAAAATATGAAACAAGACCCATACCTCACTCCATGAACAAAAACTAACTCAAAATGGATCAAAGACCTAAATATAAAATCTAAAATGATAAAGATCATGGAAGAAAAAATAGGGACTTTAGGAGCCCTAATACATGGCATAAACAGTATATAAAATATTATAAAGATTGTAGAAGAAAAACTAGGTAACTAACCAAAAAAAGCAAACCCAGTGCCGTCGAGTTGATTCCGACTCATAGTGACCCTATAGGACAAAGCAGAACTGCCCTGTAGAGTTTTCGAGGAGCACCTGGCAGATTTGAACCGCCTACAGCCGTAACACTTAACCACTAAGCCACCAGGGTTTCCGCTAGGTAACTGGGAGCTCCTAAAAATCAAACACCTATGCTCATCCAAAGACTTCACTAAAAGAGTCAAAAGACTACCTACAGACTGGGAAAAAGGTTTTAGCTATGACATTTCTGATCAGCGCCTGATCTCTAAAATCTACACGATACTGCAAAAAGACAAATAACCCAATTAAAAAATGCGCAAAAGATATGAATATACACTTCACTAAAGAAGACATTCAGGTAGCTAACAGATATACGAGGAAATGTTCATGATCATTAGCCATTAGAGAAATGCAGATCAAAACTACAATGAGATTTCATCTCACTCCAACAAGGCTGGCATTAATCCAAAAAACACAAAATAATAAATGTTGGAGGGGCTGTGGAGAGATTGGAACACTTCTACACTGCTGGTGAGAATGTCAAATGGTACAACCACTTTGGAAATCAATTTGGCGCTTCCTTCAAAAGCTAGAAATAGAATTACCACATGATCCAGAAATCCCACTCCTTGGAATATATCCAAGAGAAATAAGAGTCTTTACACAAACAGATACATGCACAGCCATATTTACTGCAGCACTGTTTACAATAGTAAAAAGATGGAAGCAACCAAGGTGCCTATTAGCAGATGAATGGTTAAATAAATTATGGTACATTCACACAATGGAATACTATGCATCTATAAAGAACAGTGAGGAATCTGTGAAACATTTCATAACATGGAGGAACCTGGAAGGCATTACGCTGAGTGAAATTAATCAGTTGCAAAAGGACAAATATTGTATAAGACCACTATTATAAGAACTTGAGAAATAGTTTAAACTGAGAAGAAAACATTCTTTTGTGGTTACGAGAGGGGAGGGAGGGAGGGCAGGAGAGGGGCACTCACTAATTAGATATTAGATAAGAACTACTTTAGGTGAAGGGAAAGGCAACACACAATACAGGGGAGGTCAGCACAACTGGACTAAACCAAAAGCAAAGACGTTTCCTGAATACACTGAATGTTTCGAAGGCCAGCGTAGCAGGGGCAGAGGCCTGGGAACCATGGTTTCAGGGGACATCTAAGTCAATTGGCATAATAAAATCTATTAAGAAAACATTCTGCATCCCACTTTGAAGAGTAGCACCTGAGGTCTTAAACGCTAGCAAGCAGCCATCTAAGATGCATCAATTGGTCTCAACCCACCTGGATCAAAGGAGAATAAAGAACACCAAGGATACAAGGTGATTACAAGCCCAAGAGACAGAAAGGGCCAAATGAACCAGCGATTACATCATCCCGAGACCAGAAAAACTAGATGGTGCCCGGCTACAACCGATGACTGCCCTGACAGGGAACACAACAGAGAACCCCTGAGGGAGCAGGAGAGCAGTGGGATGCAGACCCCACAGACTTAATGGTCTGACAGTCAGACTTAATGGTCTGATTGAGACTAGAAGGACCCCGGTGGTCATGGCTCCCAGACCTTCTGTTGGCCCAGGACAGGAACCATTCCCGAAGCCAACTCTTCAAACATGGATTGGACTGGACAATGGGTTGGAGAGGGATGCTGGTGAGGAGTGAGCTTCTTGGATCAGGTGGACACTTGAGACTATGTTGGCATCTCTTGCCTGGAGGGGAGATGAGAGGGTGGAGGGGGTTAGAAGTTGGTGAAATGAACACGAAAAGAGAGAGCGGAGGGAGAGAGCAGGCTGTCTCATTAGGAGGGGAGTAATTGGGAGTGTGTAGCGGGGTGTATATGGGTTTTTGTGTGAGAGACTGACTTGATTTGTAAGCTTTCACTTAAAGCACAATAAAAATTATATAAAAAAAAATTAAATCACCCTGGATTTAGGGTGAGCCCTAAATCCAATGACTGGTATCCTTATAAAATGAGGGGAGGACCCAGAGAGAGACTCAGAGAAGAAGGTGATGTGAAGACAGGAGCAGAGATTGGAGTGATGAGCATCTACAGACCAAGGAATGCCAAGGATTTCTGGCAATTACCAGAAGCTATGATAGAGACATACAAGGGTATCTCCCTCAGTCTCCAGAACGAACCAACTCTGACGAAACCTTGATTTCAGACTTCTGGTCTCCAAAACTGTGTAAGAGTAAATTTGAATTGTTTAAAGCCACCGAGTTTGTCGTAATTTGTTATGATGCCCCTAAGAAATTAATACATGCAGAAAAGAAATGTATTGAATGGAGATTGGCTAACTGAGAAAATTGATGAGACTGCTGGCTTTGACATGGACAGGGACCAAACGAGACTCGGTATTGGAGTCACAGCCAAGGTCTTGCCACAAAAGAGTATGGTTTGGTGTTTGGAGGTTTGGATGTCACTGCAGCTGCCCCCAAAATCCTGACCATTAAGCATCGTTTAATGTTACTGATACTGCCAGAATTAATCTTTTAATGATCCCATGTTTCTCTGCATCACTCGTTTCAGATTCAGAGTCCAGGGCAGTTGCATCCAACCGCACATGCTAGTGGCCAGGTTGCTTGGAGACGAACTATCAGACCTGCTTCTGAGGTGAAAGGCAAGCCCTGACTCCAACAGATCTTCACGGTTCAGATGCTGGGAAGGCAAAATTGCCAGACAGTCACGACAGGGCTTTCCCTAAAGTTGAGACACCCTTTTTCCCAGAGGCAGATAAAGAATAAAGAGTTACCAAACTCCTAAGGAGTCCAGAAACTGGTAGGTTTGCATTTTGTACTTTACAGGTGGTTAGGTTTCTCTAATCTGTATACAAAGGAGACTTGGTTTTGATGTTGTTTGTCCAAGGAAAGTCAACGTGAAGGTCTTCTGGCACCTGCAGGTACAGACTTAACAGACTTAGTTGCTGTAATATCCCTTGAAACAGGAGAAAGAACAAGGGCAAGGGAAGTTACATGTCTATAAAACATTGTTCTGCGCTTTACAAGTAGCCTGGGTGACTTCATCCTGTGGAGAAAATCAAAAGCGAGTGTTTGTTTCTTTAAGTTCCTCACCAGACTTGGCATGTGTTAGGCTGAAGACTTAAAGACAGAGCCCAGGGCGGGGTCTGTTTGGCTTCTCCATTCAGCAAGTATTTACACTGAATCTGAGTCTGCCAAGACAGGCCCCCAGAACCACTCCTTCCCCTGCTTTAGAAGGGAATATTTCCAAGCTATTTTTCAATCCGATAAGTCCATGGCCATCTTGTGGGAGACACTGAGGGTATAGGAGAAGCAACCACTCTGGGAACTGCAGGCTCTGCCTCTGCGGAGCAACACAATACCGGGCCTGTCACCTAAACTTTCCCGGCCTTGGTTTGGGTGGAGAAAGGAGAGAGAAACCCCTTCCAACTTTAAAATTAATCAAAGGGCAGCAGATTTTAAAATACAAAGTAGATTCTGCAATGCATAAAAAACTTTGGTAGTCTTAAAGGGAATGAGGAAAAAATGCAAACTCGAAACATTGTCCTTTTGAGACCCGAAGTTTCCCTTTCTAGAATAAACACACATTTGTTCTCAATTGCTGGAGTGTGTCTAACATCACAAGTGCCCCAATGCAACTCACCTGAGGCTAGTTACTTCTGTGGGGACATTCCTTCTCCTCTGACAGAAGAATCCACAAGATGATAAGATGCTTCTTGTATAATCAGCATGCCAAATGTGGTCCTGATTTAATAACAAAGATGAAAATCCAGTGGGGGAACTCATTTTTTAAAAATACATTGAAACAAGTGAGTTTCATGTGTCACTAAGGGCAAGATGAAGGTAAAGTAAGCACAGCTCAGTTATCAGTCTAAAATGTGGGAAGAACAATGAACAAGGATAGTTGTCCTTCCTTGCCGTCTACTCCACCCCTCCCTCACCAGCCCCCCATCACCACCACCACCCACTACCAAGCCTCCCAATGTTTGCCCATCTACTTGCCTAGGAATCCACCCAGGATTGACCGAACATGATTAAATTAAAAAAATTAGCTCTGGCCTTATGTTTACCAATGGCTCATGTTCATTTAGGATTTTGACCAAATACTTGGACACAGATTTTGCATTCTAGGGCAAGAGCCAATTTCTGAGTTTGTCCCTGACTTGTTTTAAGAAAACAGTTTCAAAAATCTTAGCATTTCAGCACATAAAGTGTTCTGCAAAACCTGTCCTTCAAGGTCCTCAAGGCCATGGCAATGTCTTCAAGGCAAAGAAGTCAGGATTCTCGCCTCTTGCCCCTGCCCTACCCCATTTGAAGCCTGGATAATGGGGCCGTGGTCAGGGAGGAAAGGGATGGGCAGGAGGCTGGTTTCTCACTCCTGCACTGGTCTCTGGAGACACATTCTCCTCAGCCAGAGGGCAGGATGAGCCGCAGCTGGCGGGAATGCATTGTTGTTGCTAACTGCTGTTGAGTTGTGATGGATAAGGTTGTGTGTCGATTTAGCTGGGCCGTATTTCTCAGTGGTTTGGCAGCTATGATATATTTTGGCAGTCAGAGGATGATATTATCACATCCATGATGAGATTTGATATAACGTTATTACCTCCGTGATGGGATCTGCTGTGAGTAGCCAAACAGCTGAAAGGGAGTTTCCTTGGGCGTGTGGCCTGGATTGAATGTAAGTGGACTCTCTGGCAAGGCTCATGGGCTTTTTCTTGCTCTGGATCCTGCAGCCGGCTCCTGTTCGTCTGACCTCCCGTTCTTGGGACTTGAACTAGCAGTTTACCTGTGGTCTTGCCTGCCAATGTTGGAATTAATTGGTCTTTGCAGCCTGTGAGCAAGAGCCCTGCTGTCTGACCTGCTGATCTTGGGTTCGCCAGCCCCTGCAGCTATGTGAATCAGGAGAAGCCTTCAGCCTGACCTACAGATTTAGGAAGTTCCAGCCTCTACAATAGTGTGAACCATTCCTTGATATAAATCTCTTTATATAGATATTTATATGTTTTCCTGATTTTGCTTCTCTAGAGAACCCAGCCTAAGACAGTTGGTCTCTGACTCACAGTGACCCCATGTACAAGGGAATGAAACCCTGTTCAATCCTGTGCCATCTTCACAATGGCAGATGGGACCATTATGATCCATAGGGTTTTCATTGGCTGATTTTTGGAGGTAGATAGCCAGCCCTTTCTTCTTAGTTCCACGTTAGTTTGGAAGCGCTGCTGAAACCTGTTCAGCATCATAGCAACGTGAAAGCCTCCACTGACAGATGGGTGGTGGCAGGGGTGGATTAACCTGTAAGCACAGTACACACCAGCTTACTTTAGCAAGGTATGCACAGGCTTACTTGTGTTTACTTACTAATCTGTAATGAACAATTTCACATGGGTTTCACCACATTTTTGACAGTGGGATGGGTTCTGGGGATGAGAAGGAAGCCCTATGGGGACATAGGTAGGACACCCAAGCCAGAATTGGGGGGTGGGTAGTCAGAAAAGGCTTCCCAAAGGACAGGAAGACCAAATTGGAGTGGAAAGAATTCCTCAGGAATAAGACCAAGGTGTCATGTGCTGGGGAAGGGCATGGGTAGCGTGCATGTGCAAAAGTCGGGATGCCCATATGACAGAGTGCATGTGACATCAAAGGAGCTACAGGCAGTTTAGCATGGCTAACCATACCATTAAGAGGTAAACTTAAAAAAAAAAAAAAAGAAAAGAAAATCAAACCTGCTGCTGTCAAGTTGATTACGACTCACAGTGACCCTATAGGACAAAGTAGAACTGACCCATCAGGTTTCCGAGATGCAGCTGGTGGATTCAAACTGCCAAGCTCTTAACCACTGCACCACCAGGGCTCCAAGAGCTGAACTAGAGTTCAAATATTGGTGATGTAGCATTTGCCATAGCGTCTTCAGCAAACTGTGAAGAAGGGATGCCTCCCTTTCTGCCGCACCTCCTCTTTTCCACCCCACCTGAGACCCATCAGGCTGGCCTCAGCCTAACCTAAGCCACAACAGCTCCTCTAGAACTCTCTTGCAAAGTACCTCAGCTCAAACCTAACTTCTTCACTCTCACGACACAATCACATCCCCACTCATTATAACCCAGGCACTGGAATTCTGGCTTACTGATTTTAGCAAATCGCCAAAAGCAGTGACTCTCCTGTAGGGTGCTTACCTGCACCTGGATTAGATGTTCCTGAACGTCTGAGTGTCAGAATGGAGGAGAGGTTGGAGGCAGGGTAAGAATTTGAAAGAGAGGATTTGGTAGGAAGATTTGCCCCTCTCCCTTCCTCCTCTCATTCCCACCTCAGACCCTCCAAGAAGCACAAGGGACTGTAGGGTGAGTCTATTGCTTGGGTCTTAATTTCTGAAGCGAAGAGCATCTTGCAATCATCTGGTATCTGAGAAAAGAAGAGGATCTTGAAAATTTTCCAAAGCAAAGAGAATTCGTCTTGGGTGCCTATTTTTCTGCCCTGTCCGCTTAATTATATTGCACAACGAAACTCACACTCCCTTCAATCTGAAATGTCATGCTACAGTTCAGGATGGAAAGTGAGAGAAAACTTTGGGCCACTTTGGCCCCTTGCACACACCAGGGCCTCGGCTGTGCTGTGCATGTGGTGCCCAGGGTATGACCTGGAAGAGGAAGATGACGGTGCCCACAGGGAGATGGCAGAGTAGCATAACATTCAGTGACAGATCAAAATATATGAGGGGCACATTACAGGGAACTGAGCTCTTAGTGAACAAGTAGGGATGAGAGTTGATGGAATTGGGCTAATTATTAACTTGGAATCCCTGGGTGGCAAAAACTGTTAAGCACACAGCTACTTACCAAAAGGTTGGAGGTTCGAACTCACCCAGAGGCACCTCAGAAGAGGCCAGGGGGATCTGCTTCCAAAAGGTCACAGCCTTGAAAACCCTATGAAGTGCAGTTCTACTCTACACACACGGGGGCACCATGATTCGGAACTGACTTGGTGGCAACTGGTTGTAGTAGGAGTAGCAGGCTTTGGCTTGCTTACTTTGGACACGATGTGAGGCAAGATCAATTACTAAAAAAGGACAACGTGTTTTGTAGCGGATCAGCAAAAATGAGGGAAACCCTCAATGAGATGGATTGACACACAGCTACAACAATGGCGTCAAACATACCAATGATCATGAAGATGGCACAAATCGGGGCAACATTTCGTTCCGTTATACGTAAAGTTGCCATGAGTCAGAGCCTACTCAATGGCAACTAACAACAACAACCCTTAGACTTGGAAGGCCGAGGGAGAGTTGAGTTACACATGTAACTGCAAAACTGCACTTCAAGCTCCCGGGTCTAGTGCTCTGTTCCCATTCTGCTCTCTCCCATGGAGAGGAGCTGTCATTCAAGTCCATTTTATTTATCAGAATTACACACTCGTGAAGCTTATGAATGCGCAGATTATAACAAGTTTAAACTGAAAGCTCTTCAGGGTTAAGAATCATATATTAACAATGACCTTAAGAATGAGGACAAATCACATATGCATCAAGCTTTGCAGCTCTCTTAAACCCCCTGTTGGACGCATCTCATTTGGTCTACATAGCAAGCCGGTGAGGTAAGCCCTGGGCGAGAAGGCCTGATGTAAAACCAAACATAAGTGCAGCCAGGTAGTTGAAAATCCCTCCGTTCAGGGGCTTCAAGCCACTAACGACTACCCGCTTCTTAGCAGAACAAGGTCTAGCTCCTTGTGTACACCAGGTTGATGTGGTTATTTGAGATCTTATCAGTTCTGGAAGGGAAAGAAGTTAAATCCAAGTGGCCTTCTGGAAAGGATCAAGTGTTTTGCCTTCTACCTGGAGATTCTATTCTTCCTGACAAGGGGATGAACTTGATGAGCTCACATAAGGAACCAGTTTTTACAGACCTGGGTTTGTTTTGGATTGTATTTGTGAGGTTTGTTTTAAGATGTGTCTACCTGTCACTGTGACATATGCCAGTGCATGCGTGCTGAAGCAGTCCTTTCAAGAACCCTCCCCTCAAAAAAGGCCTTAAGACTTTGTAGTTAACCTTTGCCCTTCCATATAAAGACACTCTTCACTATGTGTCCCTACTCCTACCTCCAACCATCTTAGCCCTGACTTTTTAGGGGTTGGCAGAAAAGGACTGGAAAAGAATTATCCTTTAACCTCAGAAGCCTCCTCTGTTTTCTCGGCTTAAATTTCCCACTTCTGAAGTGAGGGCATTGGATTCCATAATCTCTAATGTCCCTTCCTCACAGGATGATTCTATAATCCAATGGGGCTGGGTCTTCATCATGGAACTTTATGGGAAATGCCCCTTTGGGCAAAGAATGAGGAGCTAAAGGTCTGAGGAAGCCCAGGTTAGACTTATTCATTTGCCCATCTGTGGTAGTGACCAAAATTCCTCCTCCTACCACAGTCACATTTAATAGATGTCTTTGTGTGTTTATGAGTTATTTTGGGGGTCCCATTTTGCAGTTTTGAGCTCTATTTGTGACTTCATTCATGGGCTTGGATGTACCTCTTATTCATTCACTCAGTACACATTTCTTTGAGTTACCATGTGCCAGGCACTACTAACGAACTGCTAACTAAATTACTAAAAACCAAAGCAAACCCACTGCCATCAAGCCAATTCCAACTCATAGCAACCCTATAGGACAGAGCAAAATTGCCCCATAGGGTTGTAATCTTTATGGAATCAGACTGCCACATCTTTCTCCCAAGAATCAGCTGGTGAGCTCAAACCAGGGCTTTGAACCGGTTCTTCTTGGTTCAGTCATGGCCAAGGAAGTGAAATGGACACAGACTCAAATTCTAAAATTTAAAAAATTTGGGTGAACTGGAACAATTACCAGAACAGGAAGAATTACGCGTTGAAGCCCTGCTGGAAACCTTTATCTTCCTCTTAGAAAATAAGGGCAGTACATGCATTGCATAGCAATCAAGTCTCTTGCCCTTTGAATTTTGGCAGAGTTGGATTACAGAATTAGCACTTAAAGATGGCAGCGGACTGTACCACTTTCAATGTATGTCACTCTCCACCCACAGGCCTGCCAATAATCCAATCTCACAACTCAGGCTCCTAAAAGGGCTCACTACACCTCTTCTGAGTCTCCCATTCCAGAACTTTAACCTGTACTTTTTCTCATTCCAGTTATTGTTCCAGATCACCCAAATTGTAAAAATTTGGGTCTATTCCAGTTTCACTTTATCGGCCACGACTGAACTGGTTCCAACTGGTTTGAAGCCTTGGTTTGAACCCATCAACCTTTCAGCTAGCAGCTGAGCACTTAATAAAATATTAATATTTAGTGCATATTTTTACATGGCAAAGACTGTGTCATTCCATATTCCTCCCAACAATCTATAAGGTAGTTGCCATATTTTTACTCAAATAACGCATGCCTTCTATGTTTGGTTGCCAACTGCTCCCTCCCCTCGTGAGGTATTTTCCATAAGCACCGCTATGCTAATTTTTTTTTTACGTGTTGCTGTAAAAAAAATCACTATAACACACTTAAGAAAATACCAGTTCAGTTGTGGCCGATAAAGTGAAACTGGAATAGACCCAAATTTTTACAATTTGGGTGATCTGGAACAATAACTGGAATGAGAAAAAGTACAGGTTAAAGTTCTGGAATGGGAGACTCAGAAGAGGTGTAGTGAGCCCTTTTAGGAGCCTGAGTTGTGAGATTGGATTATTGGCAGGCCTGTGGGTGGAGAGTGACATCCATTGAAAGTGATACAGTCCGCTGCCATCTTTAAGGGCTAATTCTGTAATCCAACTCTGCCAAAATTCAAAGGGCAAGAGACTTGATTGCTATGCAATGCATGTACTGCCCTTATTTTCTAAGAGGAAGATAAAGGTTTCCAGCAGGGCTTCAACGCGTAATTCTTCCTGTTCTGGTAATTGTTCCAGTTCACCCAAATTTTTTAAATTTTAGAATTTAAGAAAATACCTGGGGGTGGGAGCAGTTAGCAAACAAACCTAGAAAGCATGTGTTATTTGATAAAAATAGGATATGGAAAGGCAGTTACCTTTTTATAGCGGGGAGAACTTAGAAGAAACACTAAAGCAGGGACCCTGATTAGACAGCCTGGCTCTAAAGACCAGATCTTGACCATTCTCCCAGGAAACTCGAAGGTGAGTCAAGCAGGGTCTTTACCCTTGTGAGCTGATGGTTTACAGGAGGCGGTAGAACTGTAAAATAAACACAATGAAATATAAAAGCTATCCTAAAGGAATGCACTTTTGAAGGAGCATGAGAGAAAGGAGCATCTCAGCCTGCCTGGTCATAAGGGATGGTAACCAGGGAGATCACCAGTGGACTGAGAGAAAATGAGCATCCAAACTGAGATACAAACATCAATTACTCTCAGACTTTTTCTAACAGAAAGATAAAAATAAAGCCAAATACCTTGTTAACAGACTCATATCCTTATGGAAGAGGTCAGCCCTCCCTGGCAAGAGTGATAAGAGCTGCTCCTCAAGAACTTGTGAGGGAAACTTTGCTCTCAGAGGCTTAAAATATCAGATATAAAGACTCGACTAGATATATGCAATGCCCCAAGCATATGACCTCACATGCTTGTCAGAGGGGTCCCTGGCAAGTCCTATCTGATATTCATCTAGAAAAATAAGAGACACTGGAACAAGAAGGGGAATTGGTCACCCATTTTTGTGATCTTAGACAAAGAGAGATTCAAAACTAAAGATTACTAAAGATTGGCACTGCCTGTCTCTGGCCTAGTGGTTAAGAGTTTCACTGCTAACCAAAAGGTTGATCGTTCAAATCCACCCAGCAGCTCTGTAGGAGAAAAACCTGGCAATCCGCTTCCTTAAAGATTACAGCCAAGAAAACCCTATGGGGTAGTTCTACTCTGTCACATGCAGTTGCTATGATTCGGAATCCATACAACGGCATCCAACAACAACAACAACGTGCCCTTTCAGGCCAAATGGCATCCCAATATGTCCACACACATATGACTGTCAATTCCCATTGTAGAGCTAACTTTCCGAGCTCTAATCCTATAGACAAACTTCTGCTAATTTTGCTTCCTTAGGACATTGTCTGTAAGGAGAGAGCTTTGGACAGCCCATTTGTATACCTGCTTGACTTGGCTATCATATTTTTCAATGAAAAATAATAAATGAGCATTCTGGTTGTATATCAGCTTCTGTGAGTCTAGATTAGTGAGTCTAGTCAACTCCAACCTAAAAAATAAAAATAAAACCTGTTGAATCATACTCTAAGACACTGAAAATAATTGAGTCTGTGATGGCTGCTAAGCTGAAGGTCAAGTTGACCCCAGACTCATGGTGACCTCATGTGTATCAGAGTAAAAACGTGTTCCATAAGGTTTTGAATGGCTGATTTTTCAGAAGCAGGTCAAGAGCCCTTTCTTCCAAAGCCCCTTTGGGTGGACTTGAGCCTCCAACCTTTCAGTTAGCATCTGAGCGCATTAACCATTCGTATCACCCAGGGACTCCACGTTAGCCCTTAAGAGCCTGTTAATAATATTCTACCATTCAGGGTTTATCTGAACTTTTTCAGTATTTGATCCTTTGCTTAAATGGCTTCCTCTCAAAAGAAGTCTGAACTATCATTTTATGTTGTAAAACACATACATAAAATACTTGTCGTTTTAGAAGTTCACATGGTACAGAGATTCCTTTTTTTATAATGCGGTGTTTGAGACAAGCTGGATGTCTTTATTGTATTGGACATTGTAGAAATTCTGCTTGTGCAAACAAGATTCATTTAAACATTGGTCTACTCAAATGTTTTAATAAGCTTAGAGTTGTGTCCTGGGGTGAATATACTGTGTCCGTGCTGATATAAACAAATATATAAATGAATATGTAAACCTTGAGAATATGAAAAGATTAAAAGATCTTTGGTTCTTAAGTGTATGGAAGTAGGCTCTGGCGTAGGGGTCAGAAGCCCTGTTCTTTTTTTTTTTTTTTTAATATTACTTTTTATTTGGATATAATTTCAAATTTACAGAAAATTACAAAAAAAAAAAGTACATAGAACACCATCTACCCTTTACACAGATTCACCAATTGTTTACATTTTGCTTCATTTGCTTTATCATTCTGTTATTCTATCTAGCTAACCCTGGCTACCTACCTGCCTACCTATCTATCATCTATGATGTTGTTGTTAGCAGCAGTTGAATTGATTATGACTCATGGTGATCCTCACATGTGCAGAATATAACTTCACTCCATTGCATTTTCAAGGATGTGACCTTTTGGAAGCAGATCACCAAGTCTAACTACCAAGGCATCTCCAGGTGGATTTGAACCACCAGCCTCTCAGTAGTTCAGCACTTAATCATTTGTGTCACCCAATGACTCGTCTATCTATGCATGCATGCTTATTCTAAACAGTTTTGAGAGTAAATTGTAGACATCATGGCCCTAAAAAGACTTCAGTGTGTATTCACTAAGCATTAGGACATTCTCCTATATAACCAGTACAATTATCAAAATGAGAAAATTTAACATTGACCAAGTATTATTATCTAATCCACAATCCATATTAAAATTACACCAATTGCCTCAGCAACGTCCATTAAAGCCCCCACTCCCACTCTGCTGAATCTAATTTAGGATCATGCATTACATTCCATTGTCTTGTCTCTTTAAACTCGTTTCATCTGAAATAGTTCCTTAGTCTTTCTTTCTTAAACTTGACATCTTTTAAGGGTATAGCCGCAGTTACTTTGTAGAGTGTCTATCAGTTTGATTTGTCTCATGTTTCTTTACAGTTAGATCTGGGCTGTGCATTTTTGGCAAGAGTACCACTGTGGTGACAGTGTGCCCTTCTCAGTGTAGCATCCCAGGAGGCGTAGGAGTTTATTCCAATACTAATCATGTTAACTTTGATCATTTGTTTAGTGGCATTTATCAGGTTTCACCATTATAGGGTTTTTTCCCCCCTTTTACTTTCAATTTGCGGGGAAATCCCTTGAGACTAGGCAAATACATTTCTCATTAAAACTTTCATTCTCTAGTTTTAGCATCCTTTAGATAATTTTATAAATCTGTCATTTCTTCTATATCTATTAGTTGGCATTCTAGTTAATAAAGAACTTTTCCTTCTTCCCCAGTTAGTTCTCTTATTTACTCATTCATTCATTCGTTTGTTTGTTTGTTTATAACAGTATGGACTCAGAATTTTTATTTTATTCAATAGTCGTGGTACATGGCAATCAATTATTTTGATGCTCAAATTGTCACAGGTTTAAAAGACATGGATTTTAATATCAATTCTGATTCTAAGAAGCTCTATGACCTAGGACAAGTCACTTTACTTTTTGAGACCCCATTTTTCATTCTGTAAAACAAGGGAGCTACATTAGAAAATCTTTCGTTTCTTTCTCCACATATAATCTAAGGAATCAAGACATATAATTTTCCTTTTCTTTCTTTTTCAAAGAATGTTTTCCATTATTATCTTGAGAGCATTAGATATTTCGCTCAGTTGCATTTTAAAAATCTTTTAAAAAAGAAGTGGTTGTTAGGTGCTGTCAAGTCACTTCCGACTTGTAGTGACCCTGTGTGCAACAGAAGGAAACGCTGCCCGGTCCTGCACCGTCCTCATGATTATATCAGATATAAAGACTTGGCTAGATATATGCAATGCCCCAAGCATATGACCTCACATGCTTGTCAGAGAGGTCCCTGGCAAGCCCTATCTGATATTCATTTAGAAAAATAAGAGACACTGGAACCAGAAGGGGAATTGGTCACCCATTTTTGTGATCTTAGACAAAGAGAGGTTCAAAACTGAAGATTATTAAAGATTGGCACTGCCTGTTACTTTTCAGCCCATTGTTGCAGCCAGTGTGTCAATCCATCTCATTGAGGGTCTTCCTCTTTTTCGATTACCCTCTGCTTTACTAAGCATGATGTCCTTCTCCAGGGATTGATCCCTCCTGATAACATGTTCAAAGTATGTAGGACAAAGTTTTGCCATCCTTGCTTCTAAGGGGTGTTCTGACTGTACTTCTTCCAGGACAGGTTTGTTCATTCTTTTGGTAGTCCATGGTGTATTCAATATTCTTCACCAACACCATAATTCAAAGGCATCAATTCTTCATCAATCTTCCTTATTTATTGCCCAGCTTTGGCATGCATATGAAGCAATTAAAAATACCATGGCTTGATTCAGAAGTACCTTGGTCCTTACAGTGACATCTTTGCTTTTTAACACTTTAAAGTAGGTCTTTTGTAGCAGATTTGCCCAGTGCAGTGTGTCTTTTTGATTTCTTGAGTGCTGCATCCGTGGGTGTTGATTGTGGATCTAGGAAACACTGGTGGTGTACTGGTTAAGAGCTATGGCTGCTAACCAAAAGGTCAGCAGTTCGAATCCACCAGACACTCCTCGGAAACAATGAGGGGTGGTTCTACTTTGTCCTATAGGGTGGCTATGAGTCGGAATTGACTCAAAGACAACGGGTTAGGTTTGGTTTTTTGGTTTGCAGCAGATTTGCCCAAAGCAATGCGTCTTTTGATTTCTTGACTGCTGCTTCCATGGGTGTTGATTGTGGAATCCAAGTAAAATGAAATCCTTGACAACTTTAGTCTTTTCTCCATTTATCATAATGTTACTCATTGGTCCAGTTGTGAGGATTTTTGTTCTCTTTATGCTGAGGTGTAATTCATACTGAAGGCTGTAGTCTTTGGTCTTTATGAGTGTTTCAAGTCCTCTTCACTTTCAGCAAGCAAGGTTGTGACATCTGCATATCACAGGTTGTTAATGAGTCTTCCTCCAATCCATACCACATCCTTATTCATATAGTCCAGCTTCTCAGATTATTTGCTCAGCATACAGATTGAATAAGTATGATGAAAGAATACAACTCTAATGTACACCTTTCCTGACTTTAAATCATGCTGTATCTTCTTGTTCTGTTCGAATGACTGCCCCTTTATCTATGTACAGGTTCCTCATGAGCACAATTAACTGTTCTGGAATTTCCATTCTTTACAATGTTATTCATAATTTGTTGAGGTCCACACAGTCAAATGCCTTTGCATAGTCAGTGAAACACAGGTAAACGTCTTTCTGGTATTCTCTGCTTTCAGCCATGATCCATCTGATATCAGCAATGATATCCCTTGTTCCACATCCTCTTCTGAATCCAGCTTGAATTTCTGGCAGTTCCCTGTGGATGTACTGCTGCAACTGCTTTTGAATGATCTTCAGCAAAATTTTACTTGCATGTGATATTAATGATATTGTTTTATAATTTCCACATTTAGTTACATCACCTGTCTTAGGAATAGGCATAAATATGGATCTCTTCCAGTCTGTTGGCCAGGTCATTGTCTTCCAAATTTCTTGGCATAGACGAGTAAACACTTCCAGTGCTGCATTCGTTTTTTGAAACATCTCAATTGGTATTCCATCAATGTCTTCAGTGCATCTTGGACTTCTTCCTTCAGTACCATCTGTTCTTGATCACATGGTGCCTCTTGAAATGAGCAGATGTCGACCAATTCTTTTTGGTACAGTATTCCTTCCATCTTCTTTCCATGCTTCCTGCATTGTTCAGTATTTTACCCATAGAATCCTTCACCATTGCAACTTGAGGCTTGAATGTTTTCTTCAGTTCTTTCAGCTTAAGAAATGCTGAGCATGTTCTTCCCTTTTGGTTTTCTAACTCCAGGTCTATGCATATGTCATTATAATACTTTACTTTGTCTTCTTGAGCTGCCCTTTGAAACTTTCTGTTCAGCTTTTTTTTTACTTCATCATTTCCTCCATTTGCTTTAGCTACTTGACGTTCAAGAGCAAGTTTCAGAGTCTCGTCTGACAGCCATTTTGGTCTTGCCTTTCTTTCCTGTCCTTTTAATGACCTCTTGCTTTCTTCATGTATGATGTCCTTGATGTCATGCCACAGCTCATCTGGTGTTTGGTCAATCGTGTCCAACACATCAAATCTATTCTTGAAATGATCTCTAAATTCAGGTGGGATATACTCAAGGTAGAACTTTGGCTCTCATGAACTTGTTCTGATTTTCTTCAGCTTCAGCATGAACTTTCATATGAGCAGTTGATGGTCTGTTCCACAGTAGGCCCCTGGCCTTGTTCTGACTGATGATATTGAGCTTTTCCTTAGTCTCTTTCCACAGATGTAGTCGATTTGATGCCTGTGTATTCCATCTGGTGAAGTCCAGGTATACAGTCACCAGTTTACGCTGGTGAAAAAAGGTAATTGCAATGAAGAACTCATTGATCTTGCAAAACTCTATCATTTGATTTCCAAAATCATTTCTATCGCCAAGGCCATATTTTCCAACTACTGATCCTTCTTCTTTGTTTCCAACTTTTGCATTCCAATCTCCAGTAATTATCAGTGCATCATGATTGCATGTTTGATCAATTTCAGATTGCAGATGTGGGTAAACATCTTCAATTTCTTCATTTTTGGCCTTAGCAATTGGTGCATAAATTTAAATAATAGTTGTATTAACTGGTCTTCCTTGTAGGCATATGGATATTATCCTACCACTGATAGCATTGTACTTTAGATCTTGAAATGTTTTTGATGATGAATACGCCATTCCTCTTCAAGTTGTCATTCCTGGCATAGTAGATCATATGATTTTCCAATTCAAAATGCCCAATATCAGTCCATTGCGGCTCACTAATGCCTAGGATATCAATCATTATGAGTTCCATTTCATTTTTGATGAGTTTCAATCTTCCTAGATTCATACTTTGTATACTCCACTTTCTGATTATTAATGGATATTTGCAGCTGTTTCTTCTTATTTTGAGTTGTGCCATATCAGCAAATGAAGGTCCCTAAAGCTTGACTCCAACCACATCATTTAGATGGACTCTACTTCAAGGAGCTGGCTCTTCCCCAGTTGCATTTTGAGTGCCTTCCAATCTGAGGAGCTCATTTTCTGACACTGTATCAGACAATGTTCCACTGCTGTTCATAAAGTTTTCACTGGCTAATTTTTTTTAGAGGTAGACCTCCAGGTCCTTCTTCCTAATCCATCTTAGTCTGGAAGCTCAGCTGAAACCTGTCCACCGTGGGTAACCCTGCTGGTATTTTAATAACTGGTGGGATAGCTTCCAGCATCACAGCAACATGCAAGCCCCCACAGTATGACAAACTGAAAGACACATGGGGGAAATAATAATGCTGGTTAATCAGTCAAAAGCAACACATGATGTTTAGTTCGTTTATTTCTTAGCATGGGGGAGAAGGGGTAGAATATGACTCTTTGTGTCTAAAAGAATAGAATAATTTGAAGATCCCTGGCCCTCAGCAGGAAATATTGCTGTTTCCTCTGGCAAGGCCAGGTCTTCTTAGATGGACAATTGTTCTTGGAACTAAAGGCAGAGAAGAAAAAATTCTCACCTATCTCATCCACCCCTGCTTCCCCTACTATTCCCCACCCCCCTGAGATGCCTCAAATTTAAAGCCCTAGAGTTCTCCTGTTCCCTTATATGCTTTTATGACCTGGACAGATTTGATTTTATTCCTGAGAATTGGCAGGATTCTTTGCAAAGGAAGAAGTTGCACATAAGGTCTATTTTGTGTTCTCCTAGGATTTCTATCACAGGTTAGCAGGCTCAAGGTTTCTGCTCACAACTGCAGCGGTAGGGTGTTATGTATGATGTACGGTGTGTGCATAAACATCCCCATACACGCGCTGTTCAAGAAGCACCATTTAATAACTCTAAATTTTTATTTCTACTTTTTTGTTTTAATTTTAGATACTGTGGAATTTTGTTCTTTCTTTGCAATGCTGATAAAACCAGTAGGAACTTTCTGAACTAAAACTAAGGCCAAGGGAATGAAGGTAATAAAAATGAGGAGCATTTATACGATCTATTTACAAATGCTTCACTCTGGTCATTTGCCACCAAGGATTTCTGGCAGTTGTGTATTCTCATTATTCTAGCTCTCAGCAGGCCAAATGGAATGGGTTTATTCTTTGTTGTTTGTTTATTTCTTTGTTGGTTTGAAATATTCTTATCAGCTCCCTAGTGCAATATTAATCTTGTTATCAGAAACATCTTCTACCTCATCCTTCCAAAGACTATGAAAAAAAAAAATTTTTTTTTTTTTTTAAGAGAGAGAGAGAGAGAGAAAGAGGCTATCTTATAGACTCTTAACAATATTTTCAGGCAAAAATAAGCCCAGTACAGGTTTTTCCTTCAATCAGATCCCTGTTGTTTGAAAATATAGACTTTCTCTGTTAATGTCCCTAGATATTCCCTTCTTTGAGGATTTCCATGGAGAAATCTATGTTAACCTAAATATCATTTGAACACAAAGGACTGACCCCACCGCAAATCGGAGACCAAACAATATCTTAGAAGGTTAAGGAGAGGGCAAAAAGAGAGCTTTTATTCCAGTCACTCAGCATATAAGTGCAGAGGATCTTTCAGCTATACCAGGAGTCTGCAGAGGCCCTTTTGCATGGATAAGCTTCTAGAGTCTAATGACTCCAAGGAAATGGGTTATTCTTGTTACGATTCAGGAACAGTTGCCATTCATGCTAGAGAAGAAAGCAGATCCACTGCAGGGCATGAAATTAAATTTTCCAGGTAGCAGCAAGTAATTGATACCGTGGGGTGACCTTTGCCCAAGGCAGCCAGTTTCAATCTGTAGAGAATAGAAATAGGCCCAGCTACTCCGTCTGACCCCTACAAGCTGAACTTGAAAAACAACACGCCCGAGTAACTTCTATTTCTATCTCATAGATGCTCCCCATTTTTGTTACCTTTGTTCTCTCGGCTTTAGTTCTAATTCAAATACCCCTGACGGTCTTATAAATTTTTTATGAAACTTATTAATTCACCCACCTGAGACACCAAGTGGGAATCAGATTTATCTACTTAGTCTGTGGTTCAGATTTTTTTTTTCAAGATATTAATTTTTCTGTTTTAAGTTCCTACCTTTAAAAATTTATCATCAAAAAGGTTTTTGGGAAAAGAGAAAAAGGTAAGCGTATTTAAGCCACATGGCCTTTTTCTTACTGAGTGCTCATTTATATATTCAAAACTAATTGGCTCCTTCTGGATTGTGGCAGAGCATCTATCACCTAGAATGAGCTTTAAGATGAGCATTAAAGTTATTTAAATAACAGATTAGGATGGCAAAGGCAACCAGCAGGAAAGAAATTGGGTATCTGTCTTTTGAAATTGTTCAAAAGTTAAATCATTTTGGAAATTCACTCCATAACCTATTGCTGGGCTTGAAATTCTTGACATTGAGTATGCAATAGCTCCCAAATTAGGATTATTTGGTTCAGGGCTCCAGACTTTCTCTAAATCCTTAGGATAAGGAAAATGGACTGAAAGTCCTCATGTAGCAATTTGGGGCATGAATTATATAACTGCGAAGAACAGACCGAAAGATCACAGCCAATTTAGATTTTAATCAGATTTTTCATTCTAACTTTAATTAAAGTGTTTGACTTGGAAAAATGACTGTTAGAAAAACTGACTGCCAGTAAAGCAAAAGAGAAGAATTAATTGGAAAAAAAATGCACCCTGACTGCTATGAAGATTCATAGCATCTGCTAGGACATGGAACAGAAGAATGCTTTAATGAACTATTATAGCATATAGTAAGCAGTATTCCTCCTTCTAGGCATGTAAAAACCGTGTGTGTCATGTTTTTCTCCTTATATGCTGACATAAGTAAAAACAACAGAAAATTCCTTTTTTTAATTTAAAATCTAATGATCGTATGTCTGAATTTTCTTTTAAATAACCAGAAGTAGTTTGATCATTAACTTTGTATGCCCGGTCCAATTGATCAGGCTAATTTCTATAGCAATTAATCAATCAGCTAATATTCATTAAGTCTTTGCTTGCCCGGGTACTAGGAGGATTATTAAAGAACTATCCACTAGTTTTTATCAAGCATAGCTCCCATTCTCGGAAAGCTTGTGGTTTTGTAGAGAAAAGAAAAACCTGCGAAATCAGGTCTAAAGCCTGGAAAACTGGTTGGCACAGGTTTGACGCTATAAAAATTGAGATAAGAGGAAATCTCTCTGGTTATAGCAATTCCACAAGGGTCTATGAAGGCAGGAGATTGAAAAGTGGACAGGGTTTGGACAGGTGCAGGGGGGCTAGGAGTTACTGCAAAAATAATTGAGCAGGCTGAGGTAGGGGGAGAGAGCCAAATCTGAACAGAGTTCATGTCAGTGGGAGGAGTTAGGCTGAATAGAACCTTGAATGCCAGAAAAAGACATTGTGTCTGTAACATTTACTAAGTGCTATTACTGATGACTGATGACTAAGGTGCTCCTGACCCAAGCCATGGTATTTTCAGTTGCCTCATATGCATGTGAAAGCTGGACAATGAAAAAGGAAGACCGAAGAAGAATTGACATACTAAAATTACAGTGGTGCTGAAAAGTGTTGATTATACCATGGACTGTCAGGGAACAAATAAATCTGTCTTGAAAGAAGTACAGCTAGAATCCTCCTTAGAAGCGAGGATAGCGAGACTTTGCCTCGCTTACTTTGGACTCGCTATCAGGAGGGACCAATCCTTGGAGAAGAACATCCTGCTTGGTAAAGTAGAGGGTCAGCAAAAAAGAAGAAAATCCTCAGTGAGATGGATTGACACAGTGGCTGCAATAATGGGCCCAAATATAGCAACGATTTTGAGGATGACACAGGACGAGACAACATTTCGTTCTGTTTTACGTGGAGTCACTATAAGTTGGAACCAACTTAATGGCATTTAACTACAACAACAACAACAGCAACATTACTGTCTGTCAGTTTGTCTTACTGTGGTGGCTTCAGTGCTGCTAGTATGATGGTATTTCAAGGGTTACCCATGGTAGACAGGTTTCAGTGGCGCTTTCAGAGTAAGACAGAGTAGGAAGAAAGGCCTGGCAATCTATTTCTGAAAATTAGCCAATGAAAACCTCTGGATCACAACAGAACATTGTTCAGTATATTTCTGGAAGATGACCCCCTTGGTTGAAAGGCACTCAAAATACACAGTGGCTACAACAAAGGACTGGAGCATTCCAACAATCATGAAGGTGGTGCAGGACTGGGCAATATTTTGTTCAGTTGTACATGGGGCCACCATGAGTCAGAGCTGACTTGATAGTAACTAACAACAATTATTGTCTATGCTGTCTGCATTTACATTATTTCTAGGGCATACTCTCTCTTTTCAATAGGCACTGGAGGCCTGGGTGGAGAGGATGCAAACAATTTTTTAGGAAGGCCAGCCTGGTAGTTTTATGCAGATTGCACTGTCAGAAGGAGACTGACAGTAGGGAGGCTAAGAGGTCACTGTACTGTCCAAGGGCCTGTCTGGGCTGGCATAGATACAGTCATGATAGATACATAATGGAGAACTTAAACCACCTTCATTCAGCAAACGTTATTGAGCACCTTCCTTGGGCCTATCTTGGAGATAAAAATATCAGTAAGACTTGATGGGAGAAGAGAGAACACATAGTCACATTGCATCCAACAAACAAGAACACAGTGTAAGTACTCTAGGAAGCTTGAGATACTATCAACTGGCCTGGCAGGTGTGAGTAGAAGTGTCAAGAAAGGCTTCACCCAGAAAATAAAATTCAACTAGCTTTGAAGGTAAGTCAAATGTTGCCAGGGAGAGAAGCAAGGAAACATAAAAGCAGAGAATTGAAGTTCATTGGAAAGTTAGGACAGTAAATCAAAGACAGAAATTGAAAGTTGAACTAAAGAGCCAAATCTTATACATCCCATCTCAGGCATTTTCTGAAGGGGGAGAGGGGGAAGGAAGGGATCAAGTACTTTGGCCAAACACCAAAACATGTAGAGAGATAAAGAAGCAGAATACTTGGGACAGTCCTAGAAGATTTTAGATCCTTACAGGAGTTGCCTGGAAGAAAAAAAATAATGCCCAGGGCAACGGTTAAGTGCCAATGCTTTATTGGGAAGTACAATCACAGAGAAGCAAGAGTGAGAGAAAAGGGAGTGAAGAAAGTTTGGGAAGCAAATTCAAGGACATGAATTACCGCATTGGTCACTGTGTCACACCATGCCACAAAGTGACACAACCAGTTGCTTGACAGGTGCAGGATGTGTCCGGACAAGCTGTATGAAAAACCTGGGAACCATGCATCAGAAGGAAAACAGAGAGAAAGTCTTTCTGCTGACTCCCTTCTGCCTCCTCTTTGCCATTTATCAAAATTCACTCCATGGGGAGTTAACTCCCCTACATTTCTGGGTTAGATCATCTGGCACCTTTAGCAACCACTGAGGAAACAGATCCTGTAGTCTGTGATGGGACCATTACTTTACCAGAACGTAAGTGGGAGAAGAGCTGAAGGCAACACAGGGGAACCATGCACTCCAGCTGCCAGTGTAGGAGCTGAAGGTCTGGGAGAAAGGTGAGGCCAGGAGAATCTACAAGTCCCAGGGGATGAGTCCTATACTAGATGTGTTACTACCACACATATATCTATAAATAACTGTGGCCAGTCCTCCCCTTTTGCCAAGAAATTTCCAGACACATTGCTCCTTGGATTTCTCCATTATGTTCCCTTGTACTGCCCAGTTATTTAGATCTTCTAATGAGTCGGAATCGACTTGACCGCACCAGGTTTGGGTTTTTGTTAACAAGGGCCAGGTGAGGCAAGAAAAAGCAAAACCTTGTCAGTTAAGGCTATCACTTAGAAGTCCACTGGCAAAACTGGTTAATCAAGATAGAGATGAATAAGGACAGTTGGCAATGAATTGAGGGGTGGGGGAGATGTAGGTTCCCTATTACATTTACTTAAGCTTGGTTTTCAAAAAACTCCTTTATTTCTTTTAAATAGAGGGATAGCCTGAGTGCATCCATTTCCCTGAAACTTGATCCTCTTCTCAGAGGGTAAAGAGGGAAGTAGAGGTAAGATTGACCAGGAAGAAGAGACACATAGTGTGAAACACAAATATTTACAGATGATGCCATTGGAAAGCCAGGCGTAAGGCTGACCTGAGATGTGTAGGGCTAGAATCATAACTACCGTTTCAGCAGTAGCCTGATCTGATGTATTTATAAGCTTGAAAGCTGTTTTAGGACCAACACTTGAGAACAAAAGAGATGATGACAAAAAACAATGTTGTGAGTTTACATTCACAGTGGTCTAGATGGCGACCAACCCATGAAAGTGATCAGAAGCCTTCCCTAGAAGGTTGCTCTTAAGCTTGAAAATGACAATATGACCAGCAATTGACTGAAGGCTTTGGGTCCTCCTGAACTGTGGTTCTGCTCGTTCTCCCCTAATTAACCTCTGTTTTGCTAACTGTATGATTCATCAGGTACTCCTCTTTTAAGTTAACTGGGACTGTCTGCTCATTCAAACTAATCCTGAGAATGCTTTAAAAAGAATGGAAAGGAAAAGATTACCCCTTCCTGAAGCTGCAAATGAGAAGTTTCTGTGGTTGGAAGAGGAAGAACCTCTTTTGTCTGGTTCAGGCCCCTATTGTTTAAGTTGTCTGGCGTAGCTAATTAGAAGAGAATTCTGAATGCACCTTCTTGCTATGCTTATAGTCAAACAACCAATTAGAACTTTTGTCTAAACAGATTTGGTATCATGTAAATTTTTCACCTGATGTTTAACACTTTTTCTCAAACTTCAATCAATTTCATGACACTTTCACAGTTTTTGCTATGTCTGTGAATCACTTTCAAACTGGCTTACTTAAAAGAAAGTAAGCCTTAACCTTGTCTAAGCAATGAATATTGTAAAATTACAATTTTGATGTGCTCTGTATGTGTGTGTCTATGTTTTTGTACATACATCATCTTTTAAATGTACTACCCCATTATCCAAATTTTCAGATGATAAAAATAAAGAACAATAACATTCTTTATTTTTGGAGAATAATAAAGTATGTATGTGGAGTTCTTTAATTAGAGCACAGAAATAATAAGATGGAAAGAAAAACAGTATCAGAAACCTCCTTCATTCCTAGAAGTATGTGGGTGTCTAAACTGGTTTGTTTTTAAAAGGAGACATTGCAGTATTTGCTGCCTGTCATGAATCTTTAATATAACCGTGTGCTAAGAAAGCACTCTCTACATAAATCTATATCTATATTCACATGTATCCATCTTTTTACACCAGTTTTTTTTTTAATAAACCTAGATGCATCCAACCAAAAAAATATTAGTCATATGCTATATAAAATCATCCAATGTTCTACAGTTTGTAAAAAATAATTCAACTGACTTGGTTGGTTAATTTGGAGGAGAGAGCTCTTTTATGTGTTTTCTTGGTCTCATGGGTTTGTATCACAGAATTCACAGGCTTAGCACTCTGTTTCTTGGGGACTCAATCATTGAACACAGCACATTGGGAATATTGTGCAGCTGAGTGTCACATACCTGAGTGGTCACTGCACAATCTGGCCTCCGATCTCCCTCCACTTTTCTCTATAGAGAAGTTGGCCCCATTTCATTCTCCTGAGAAAGCATCATACAGAAATATCTAGGTTCATAACAGATCATACAGTCATCAATGTGTCATACAGGAAATCTAGATTCATACCTGGGTAGACAGACTATCAAACACCAGAAGGTTTAGGAAAATAAACCATGATTTAGGCCTAAGGCAAGAAAATAGAGCTTCAGAATGGAGCTGCAAGGAGCCCCGTAGAACCATTCCCCAGCAAAACAACCATAACTAGTAAAAATTATTTTTAAAATCAGCCATTTAAAGTCTCTGGAAATTGTCCTAAGGGCATGCAGTAAATTAAGAAATATTATTCAAAAAACTTAACTAAATCTTGATAAGAACAGCAAGAGTCTATGGTATATGAGCTACAACCCATTCTCTAGCTTCTCCACCTCCCCCCAGCTCAGCAAGATGGAAGCTCCAGTCTGGTGGGTGTGACCAAGAAGAAGGGGCTCCCTCTTCCATCTATTCCCAATCAAGGGATATAGTAACTTCTTGGGAGGAAAAGGACTCCAGCATTTCTCATTCTCTGTAGCATCAAGTTGCAGAGGCTAACTTCCTGGTGACTGTGTCCAAGAAGGAGCCCTGGTAGTGCAGTGGTTAAGAGCTTTGCTGCTAATCAAAAGGCCAGCAGTTTGAATCCACTAGATGCTCCTTGAAAAACCTGTGGGGCAGTTCTACTCTGCCCTGTGGAGTCACTATGAGTCAGAATTCACTCCACAGCAATGAGTTTGATTTTTCTGGTTTACAGCCAAGAGGTTGGGAGCTTCCTTCCTCTACTTAATCTTACTCATAGGTCAGAGGCTCTACCCCAGACATGGTGGTCCAAGATTACTGAAACCCCAACTTCTCTTCCCCAGCCCACCCTCATGCCAAAATTGGTTTGTTTGTCTTTTTTTGTTGTTAAGTTGTAGGAGTTCTTCATATATTCTGGATATTAAGCCCTCATCAGATTTTTGGTTCCCCAATTTTTTTTTCCCATTCTATAGACTGTCTCTTCACTTTATTAGTAAAGTCCTTTATATACAGAAGTTTTAAATTTTGATGAGATTCAGTTATTTATTTCATCTTTCATTACTTGTGTTTTCAGTGTCAAATATAAAAATCTGTTGTTGAAGACTAGGTCTTAAAGCATTGCCCCAATGTTTTCTTTTAAGAGCTTTAGTTATTTGATTTATTTTGAATTAGTTTTCAGATATGTTGTGACATATGGGTCTAACTTCATTCTTTTGCATGGAAATCTAGTTGTCCCAGCATCATTTATTAAAGAGATTATTCTTTCCTCATTTGATGGATTTATCACCCTTTTTGAATAGTAATTGACCATAGATGTGTGTGCTTATTTCTAGGCTTTAAATTCTAGTCCATCGGTTTATGTGCCTATCATTATATCAGTACTAGGCCGTTTTGATTGCTACAGATTATAATATGTTTTGAGATCAGGGAGTGAGTCCTACTCTGTTCTTGTTTTTCAAGATTGCTTTGGCTATTCGTGGTCCTTTGCAGTTCCATATAAATTTGAGGATTAGTTTTTCCAATTCTGTAAAGAAGGTTGTTGGAATTTTGATGGGCACTGCATTGAATCTATAGATTGCGTTAGGTAGTATTGACATCTTGACAATATTAAGTCTTCCAATCCATAAGCATGGAATGTCCTTCCATTTATTTAGATCATCCTCAATTGCTTTCAGCAATGCTTTATAGTTTTCAGTGTGTTGTCTTTCACCTCTCTGTTTAAATTTATTCTTTTAGATGATATTATAAATGGAACTGTTTCCTTAATTTCTTTTTCAGATTGCTCATAGACGGTGTATAAAAGCCCGAATTTTTGTGTGTTGACCTTGTATCCTGCCACATGCTGAATTTATTAATTAGGTCTAATAGCTTTCTTGTGGATTCTTTGGGGTCTTCTTTGTATAGAACCATGTCATCTGTAAAAAAGAGACCACAAAAAAAGAAAACTACAGACCAATATCTCTGAAGAATATAGGCGCAAAAATCCTCAACAGAATTTTAACAAACAGAATCCAAAAGCATATTAAAACGATTATGTACCATGATCAAGTGGGATTTATTCCAGGAATGCAAGGGTGGTTCAACATTAGAAAATCAATCAATGTAATACACCACATCAGTAGATCAAAGGAAAGGAACCACATGAGCTCTCAATCAACTCAGAAAAGGCTTTTGACAAAATCCAACACCTTTTCGCGATAAAAGCATTCAACAAGATAGGAATAGAAAAGAAATTCCTCAACCCGATAAAGGACATTTCCGAAAAAAAAACACAGCTAACGTTATACTCAGTGGAGACAGGCTGAGAACATTCCTCTTAAGATTAGGAACAAGACAAGCGTGCCCGCTTTCACTGTTACTCTTCAATATTGTACTAGAAGTTCTAGCCAGAGGAATTAACCAAGAAAAAGAATAAAAGGCATCCAAATCTTTTCATAGATGACATGATTCTGTATTTACTCTTTTGAGAAACTGCCAAACTGTTTTCCGGAGTGGCTGCACCATTTTACATTAATATCAGCAGTATATGATGGTTCCAATTTCTACATATCCTCTGTAGGTGTGTTTTTTTCTGTCTTTTTTATATTAGCCATCCTAAGGAAAAAGTGGAAGTGAAGTGTATTTCATTATGACTTCGATTTACATTTCTCTAGTGACTAATGACCTTGAGTATCTTTTCATGTGCTTATTGCCCATTGAATATCTTTGAAGAAATGTCTATTAAGACCCTTTGCTCAATTTTTAATTGAGTTTTTTGTTCAATATTGAGTTGTAAGAGCTCTTTGTATCAGATATCTTATTTCCAAATATTTTCTTCCGTTCTTTCTATTTTCTGAAACACAAAAGTTTTCAATTTTGATAAATTCCAATTTACCTATTTTTTGTTGTTGCTTTTGATGCTTTTTGTACTTTTGATGTCATATGTAAGAAACCATTCTCTAATCCAGCGTCGCAAAGATTTATGCCCAGGTTTTCTTCTAAGAGTTTTATAATTTCAGCTCTTACATTTAGGTCTTTGATGCATTTTGAGTTAAATTTTATTTATGGTGCGCGGTAAGGCTTGAACTTCATTCTCTTCCATGTGGGTATCTAGTTGTCTCAGCACTATTTGTTGAAAAGACTATTCTTTCATCATTGAATTGTTTTAGTATCCTTGTCAAAAAATCAATTGACTGTAAATGAGAGGGTCCATTTCTGTATTCTCAATTTTTTTCCCATTGATCTCCATATATATTTGCATCCCTGCATGGTACAAATCACTAAGCGCTCAACCACTAGCCAAAAGGTTGATGGTTTGAATCTACTCAGAGGCCCTTGGAAAACAGGCCTGGTGATCTGCTTTCTAAAGTTCACAGTCTTGAACACTTTGTGGAGCAAAGTTCTACTCTGCACACATGTGGTCACCATGAATTGGAGTCAACTTGACAGAAACTAACAACAACAATCTTTATGCCAGTACTAGACTGTCTTGATCATGGTAACTTTGTAGTTAGTTTAAAGGAGCCCTAGTGGCACAGTGGTTAAAGCACTCAACTGCTAATCAAAATGTTGGCAGTTCAAACCCACCAGCTACCCATGGGAAAAAGCTGTGGCAGTTTGCTACCTTAAAGATTATAGCCTTGGAAACCCTATGGGACAGTTCTACTCTGTCCTATGTGGTTGCTATTAGTCAGAATCTGCTGGATGGTTTGGTAGTTTGTTTTGAAATTAGAAAGTTTGAGTCCTCCAACTTTGTTCTTCCTTTTCAAGATTGTTTTGGCTATTCTGAGTCCTTTTAACTTTCATATAGATTTTAGCATTAGCCGTTCAATGTCTGAAAAGAGATAGCTGGGATTTTGATAGGAATTTCTTTGAACTTGTAGGTGAATTTGGGGAGTACTGTTATCTTAACAACATTAAGTCTCCCAATCGATGAAAACAGAATGTCATTCCATTCATTTAGATCTTATTTAAACTCTTTCAGCAATATTTTGTAGTTTCCACAGTATAAGCTTTGTACTTCTTAAATTTGTTCCAAAATAATTTATTCATTTTGATGCTATTTTAAATGGCTTTGGCCATTAGGAGACCTTTCACTTGGGTCCTGTGTCCCTTTCATATACCCCAATCATTGTAGGGTGGTTTTGTTTTGTTTTGAGCACTGCCTTAACTTCTGATGCTACAAGATACTCCAGGCTCATTTTGTATATTTTCTACCCCAGTCCTAGAATCAGCCATTTCTTCAAGGATCTTTGGTTTCTGCTACTGAATAACAGTGTTAGAAATTAAGGTCTGGGCGTTAGGTTTGCTCCAGAGTTTCTTTTTTTTTGGGGGGGGGGGGTGGGTGGGGAGTGGCAAGCAGAGGAGGTGACAAAATTCTAACTTTGCCTAAGGTACAGAGGAGTGACAAGGTGGGTGAGATGAAGTGTGATTGGGGACAGGAGAAGAAACTGGGAAAAATATTCCTTTTATGGCACACTTGTCTTTTACTTTTATATCAGATATTTAATGAATCAAAATCACTGGCTAAGTGGTCCAGCTTGTCTTCCTGCTCACTGGGTTACGATTAGCATCCAAAGAGAGTTTCCTCCATGTTCCTTTCAGAGGCAAGGGAGTTTGAATCCTTGGTTTTTCATTTCTTCAGATATGGGTGAGGGTCTTAATGTCTGTTATACTGCCTCCAGTAATTTTTGGATTGGAGGTTTTTCTGCTTCATCTTCACACAATGGATGCACTAATCTAAATTTCTCATATGCAATTTTTTTCTTTTATTTATTTTTTATTGTGCTTTAGGTGAAAGTTTCTGGCTCAAGTTATTTCTTATTCAAAAATTTATACATATTGTTATGTGACATTAGTTTCAATCCCTGTAATGTGACAGCACACTCCCCCTTTCCACCCCAGGTTTCTTGTGAGTATTCAACCAGTTCCTATCCCTTCCTGGCTTCTCATCCTGCCTCTGGACAGGAGCCACCCATTTGGTCTCATGTATCTGCTTAAACTAAGAAGCACACTCTTCATGAGTATTATGTTTTATACTCCCGTCTAATCTTTGTCTGAAGAGTGGACTTCAGGAACAGTTTTAGTTCTGAGTTAACAGAGCGTCCGGAGGCCATGGCTTTGGAGGTTACTCCAGTCTCAGTCAGATCATTAAGTCTGGTCTTTATACTTGAATTTGAGTTCTGCTCCACATTTTCCCTCACTCCATCAGGGACTCTCTGTTGTGTTCCCTGTCAGGGCAGTCATTGATGGTAGCCAGGCACCATCTAGTACTTCTGGTCTCAGGCTGAGGGAGTCTCTGGTTTATGTGGCTCTTTTGTCTCTTGGGTTAATATTTTCCTTGTGTCTTTGGTGCTCTTCATTTTCCTTTGCTCCAGGTGGGTTGGAACCAATTGATGCATCTTAGATGGCCACTCACAATCTTTTAAGACCCTACAGGTCACTTACCAAAGTGGGATGCAGAACGTTTTCTTAATAAACTTTCTTATGTCAATTGACCTAAATGTCTCCCAAAATCCTGGTCCCCAGACCCCAGCCCCAGCTACTCTGTCCCTCAAAGTGTTTGGTTGTGTTCAGGAAACTTCTTAGCTTTTGGTTTAGTCCAGTGGTGCTGACTTCCCCTGTATTGCACATTGTCCTTCCCTCTACTCAAGATGATTCTTGTCTACTATCTAGTCAGTAAATTCCCTTCCTCCTCCCTCACCACCCTCGTAACCATCAAATAATGTTTTCTTCTGTGTTTAAACCTTTCCTTGAATTCTTATAATAGTGGTCTCATAAATATCTGTCCTTTTGTGACTGACTAATTTCACTCAGCATAATACCCACCAGATCAGTTTCTTTTTAGTATAATAAATATGTTCTGAAATAGATGGCAATGGTGCACAATTCTATGAATATATTAAAAACCATTGAGTTGTACACTTTAAATGAGTGAGTTGTATGGTATGTGAATTACATCTCAATAAATCCTCTACAAAAAAAAAATCTGGAGAAGTACTCCAGGTTACGAAACAAATGAGAACTATGTAGATGAAATTGCACATAAGGCAAATCCTCTGCCAACTGTAAATAAGCGTGTAGCAACAGGGTGACCATCAGGAATATCATCTATACACCAGGAATAAATGCCTACAAATAAGAAAGTCTCCAAAACTTGTGAGCTTTTTGAAGACTGTCAGACCATCCTTAATAATACAAATCATCTTTCTTAAGGCCTTGGGGAGTGTTAGAGTATACCTGTGCCGTTGTTTAATCAGAGTTCTGAAATAATAGAATGGAGAGAACAACAGCATCAAAAACTCCTACATTCCTGGAAATACTTGGAAGTCTAAACCAGTTTATTCATCTTTAATAGGAAACATCACAGTAGCTCGTAGGCAGCTGCCATGAACTTTTAATGCATCCTGACTGGCAAGAGGCCCCTCTCCACCCATTTTTCTCAAAATAAAGACCTAGGGCCACATTGTACCTCTAAACCTATCAGAAAGTGTAAGCTGAAACCGGTGTGAGTGTTTTTGTTTCCTGAATGGAATCAGCAGCCCAAGGTTTCCTTACTCCATTTGAGGGAGACTATTGATGTGGCCAAAATGGGAGAAAGAAAAGGAGAAAATTTAGGCCCTAGAGTTAGTTGTGTAGTCACCTCTGGTGTTTATTATCATGGTTCCCAGAGACTTCAATTCTTGTTCTTTCTTTACAATTTGCTCAGATTCTAGCATATTCTTGACTATATTAACACTTATGTGTAAATGTGTATAAAGTACAAATAAGTATAAAGAGTTAGATAAGGATATATACATATACGTATATCTATAATGTAATGGTTAAGGGTACCTCTCTAAAGTTAGGCTTCTTGGTTCCAAACTCTGGCTGTGTCACTTACCAATATAGCACCGTGAATGCACCACACCTGTGCCTTAGCTTCATCATCAATAAATTGGGATGAAAATAATACCTACCTCTATGATTGCTATAATGGTTAAATGAGATAATGGCAAGAGTGCTTGGCATATAGCAAACACACAAAAAATGTTAGCTACCATTCTTATAAATAGCACTGTGTGTGTCTACTTATTCATGGGCAATAGAATCAGCAGCATCTAATTTCAGTTATGCACACTATGCCTATAGAAAGATACTTCCAACTGAAATTATCTTTTAATTGCTCCTTAATATTTTCTCTACTTTGTGATCTTACTCTTATAAAGGATTTTTTTTTAATACTTACTTTATTCCACTTATAAAAGTCTTTTATGCTCCACAAGGACACTTGAACATAAAAGGATCTAAGAGAAACTAAAAATCATTATTAATACCGTCATTCAGGTGTAATTAATAAAGCATTTTGGTATTTTTCTTATCTTTTTTCTGCGCATTTTAACCTGCTTGATGTCACACTGTATGTAAAATTTGTACCTGCTTTTTGCACTAAGCATTATAAAATCATCTATGCCATCAAAATTATTTATAGACTTCTCATTAAATATGGTATATTGACCATATATGTTTATATTCTCTCTCTTCTAAAACTTATTTAAAACGAGGTAAATAAAGGCGGGGCCAAGATGGCAGAATAGTCAGATGCTTCTTGTGGTCCCTCCTACAACAAAGACCCCTGCCAAAAAAGTTAATCAATTATATATGACAGTCTAGGAGCCCTGAACATTAAAGACAAAGTTGAGGAATCGGACTGAGTGGAAGGGAGAGAGAGAGACAGCCCAGAAGCAACAAAGAAGTGCCAGACCTGACCTAGCTGGCACCCTGCAGGTTGGACCATTTGGCACACACGGGCTGAGGCAAGCAGGAGTGATTGGGACGTGTTTTTACCACGTTGGGAGAAACTGAGCAGCAGAGAGTCTGCACAAGCCTCCAGAGCCGGGGGAAGCGGCACTGGATTCACGAAAGTTACATGCAAGATTCTACCCTACCTCGCAGGATCAAAAATAACCCTTCTGCCTCTGGGATGTGCCTTTCTTCCCCTCACCTGCTCCCTCTCTGCTCTGCTGCAGTTCTGGTCCAGCAGAGTTCAGTGGTTGCCATGCCCCTGGGTCGGAAATGGAATCCCTTGCACAGAGCCAGTCTCCCAGCTTTGAAAAAAAAAAAAATTGGGGAGGGAAAAATAAACAAATGAACAAATAAAAAAGGAAACCACCAGCTCCTCTAAGCTGGGCCCTCAGAACAAACAGTGCCCAAACCAGCCTTGTGGCTTTAAAAAAGAGCCGTGCCCCTTAAGCTGGGAACTCAGGGCAGACACTGCCCCTTTGCCTTTGCACTGACATAAGGGGTCCTCTGACCTCGAATGCAATTCACTCCTGCCTAGACTTGTGTCAGCCCACTCAACAGAGTAGGCCCTCATTAGCATAGCACAGCAGGGTATATAGCTGAAGCTAAGGGAGAGTGGCAGATTCATGATATTTGAAGCCACTCTTCCAATTAAGCAAGATTCTCACCCACCCACATCAGGGGCCTGAGGATTGGCAGCTTCACCCATACTACAACTAGCCGTCCATGACAGAAATCTAAGAATAAGTGCTGCCTCCGAGTCCTTACAGCCCACAGCATTGGGTGCCCAAAGTCCAGCTGCAAAACCCACCCACCTACATGCTAAGGGACAGGGACATGCCTTCCACCCAGGCACTCGGGGACAGCGTCAGCCCCCTACCTTACTCAGCACATAACCTCCTACTGTAGCCAGATACTGGTGCCTACTCCAATCTCCGCTATATAGCCCTGCTGGTCTAGGACTGTAGGTGAGAGCCTGTACCACACACTCAGTGACCAACTACCTGGATACCTGAGCCGAATCCACACAAGAAAAGTAAACAGACTCCCAAGCTCACATACCTACTAGCAGCTCTAACTATCTGGTGAAGGACGTGAGAGCTTCAAAGATGCCAATAATCAATGTAGCTCACATGCCCAGCCTATTTGGACATATCAAAACAAAACAAGAAGCTAGGACACAGTAAGCAAACATACAATAAATAAATATAATAACTTATTGATGGCTAGGAGACAGCTGTCAATATCAAATCACATAAAGAGGCAGACCATGATGGCTCCCACAAGTGACCAAAACAAAGAACTAGGAAATCTCCCACAGAAAGATAAGGTCTTGGAATTACTGGAAGTAGAATTCAAAAAATTAATATACAGAGCTTTTTAAGAGATCAGAAGGGAGATCAAGCAAAACTCAGACCAAGCCAAGGAACACACAGACAAAGCAATAGAGGAATTTAGGAAAGCTATAAAAATGATAAATTTAACAGGCTATTAAAATCCAGAGAGAGACAGCAAATAGAAATCCAAAAGATTAACAATAAAATTTCAGAATTAGACAACTCAATAGAAAGTCATAGGAGTAGAATTGAAGCAATGGAAGTCAGAACTAGTGAGATTGAAGATAAAGCACTTGACACCAATTTATTTAAGGAAAAATCAGATAAAATAATTTAAAAAAACTAAGAAACCCTAAGAATTATGTGGGACTCCATCAAGAAGAATAACCTACGTTTGATCGAAATACCAGAACGGGCAGGGCTAACAGAAAATACAGAAAGAATTCTTGAAGATTTGTTGGTAGAAAACTTCCCTGATATTGCAAAAGATGAGAAGATATATACCCAAGAAGCTCATTGAACCCCACACAGGGTAGATGCTAAAAGAAAGTCACCAAGACATATTATAGTCAAACTTACCAAAACCAGAGATAAAGATAGAATTTTAAGAGTGGCTAGGGATGGACAAAAAGTCACCTGCAAAGGAGAGTCAATAAGATTAAACTCTGACTACTCAGCAGAAACGATGCAGGCAAGAAGACAATGGGATGACATATATAAAGCCTTGAAGGAAAAAAATTGCCAGCCAAGAATTACATATTTTTGGCTATGACATATCCAACAAGGGTCTAATCTCTAAAATCCACAAGATACTCCAACACCTCAACAACAAAAAGACAAATAACCCAATTAAAACATGGGCAAAGGATATTAAAGGATATGAACAGACACTTTCCCAAAGAAGACATTCAGGTGCCTAACAGATACATGAGGAAATGCTAACAATCACTAGCCATTCAAAAAAAAACAAACCAAATCCATTGCAGTCAAGTCAATTTTGACTCATAGTGACCCTACAGGACAGAGTAGAACTGCCCTATACAGTTTCCAAGAAGTGCTTGGTGGAGTCAAACTGCGGACATTTTTGGTTAGCAGCTGCAGCTCTTAACCACTACACCTCCAGGGTTTCCCATTAGCCATTAGAGAAATGCAGATCAAAACTACAATGAGATACCATCTCACCCCAGCAAGGCTGGCCCTAATCCAAAAAACATAAAACAATAAATGTTGGAGAGGTTGTGAAGAGACAGGAACGCTTATGCACAGCTTGGTGGGAATGTAAAATGGTACAACCACTTTGGAAATCGATTTGGTGCTTCCTTAAAAAGATAAAAATAGTAGTATCATACAATCTAGCAATTCCACTCTTGGAATATATCCTAGAGAAATAAGAGCTGTCACACAAATAAATACATGCACACCCATGTTCAGTGCAGCGTTGTTCACAGTAGCAAAAAGATGGAAACAACTGAGCTGCCCATCAACAGACAAATGGATAAACAATAGAATACTATGCAAAGATAAAGAACAAGGAAGAATCTGATAAACATCTGACAACATAGATGAATCTGGAGGGCATTATGCTGAGAGAAGTTTGTCAGTCGTAAAAGAACAAATATTGTATGAGATCACTATTATAAGAACTCAATGAAAGGTTTAAACACAGAAGACAACATTCTTCGATGGTTACAAAGGTGGGGAGGGAAAGAGAGGGGAATTCACTAACTAGATAGTAGACAAGAATCATCTTGAGTACAGGGAAGGACAATGTGCAATACAGGGGAAGCCAGCACCACTGGACTAAACCAAAAGCTAAGAAGTGTCCTGAATACAACCAAACACTTTGAGGGACAGAGTAGCTGGGGCTGGGGTCTGGGATCATGGTGTCAGGGGACATATAGGTCAATTGACATAACGAAGTTTATTAAGAAATTGTTCCGCATGCCACTTTGGTGAACAGTGCCTAGGGTTTAGAAGCTTGTGAGCAGCCATCTAAGATACATCAATTGATCCCAATCCATTTGGTGCAAAGGAGAATGAAGAACACAAAAGACACAAGGAAAATATTAGCCCAAGAGACAGAGGTCACATAAACCAGAGGCTCCATTAGCCTGAGACCAGAAAACTAGATGGTGCCTGCTTACCACCAATGACTGCCCTGACAGGGAATACGACAGAGTCCCTGAGGGAGCCAGGGAAAAGCGCGGAACAGAATTCAAACTCACATAAAAAGACCAGACCTAAGGGGCTGACTGAGACTAGAGAAACTCCTGAAACCATGGAGATCCAATGCTTCATTAATTGTAGGTCCATAAAGATAAAGAAAACAAAGGGAGAAAATTACAAAAAATAGTTTAAAAATTCCCCAAAACTGATGAACATGAGTCGTCATATTTAGGGTTATAACCAAACTGCTAACAAAATGAAAGCAAAAATATCCACACACGCACACACGAAATCATTGTAAAATTTGAGAACACTGGTGGCGTAGTGGTTAAGAGCTACGGCTGCTAACCAAAAGGTCAGCAGTTTGAATCCACCAGCTGCTCATGGAAACTCTATGGGGCAGTTCTACTCTGTCCTATAGGGTCGCTATGAGTCAGAATCAACTCGACGGTGGTGGGTTTTTGTTTAGTGATAAAAAGATCTTAAAAGTTTCCATCCCTATACTCCACTGTGCATTGAGTAGATTTCTAACTCTAAGCCACACTACGGGACAGAGCAGAACTGCCCTGTAGGGTTTCCAAGGCTGTACTCTTTACAGCAGCAGACTGTCACATCTTTCTTCCATGGAGTGGCTGGGGGGTTTGGAGCGCTTTAACCACTGTGGCATCAGGGCTCCTTTGAAAGATTCCATGGAGGGGAAAAAATATCTGGACTCACAGTGACATCAGACTTCACCCATCAATATCTGAAGTTAGGATATACTGGAACAAGGACTTCAAAATTAGGAGAGAAAGTAATTTCCTACATAGAATTCTATAAGTGTGAGAGTAAAAAAGACATTTTATTTTGCAAGCATTTCTTCCAGTCTCTTGTACTCATATTGGTTTTCTTCATGCTGTTTTTTTACTTGAAGATATTTTAATGTTTTTGCAGGTAAATCTCCAGTTTTTTTAAACTATTTTTCTATTGTTTTTCAATTTAGCAATCCAGACATTTGCAAAATATTAGTGTATTTCTTTGTATATGGTGTGAGCTGAGTCTGTAATTTGATCATCCTCCCCCAATAGTTACTTAATTACTCCAGGACCACTTCTTTTGCCTGATTGATCTGAGATGATGCCTTTAGCAAATACCAAATTCTTGTATAGACTAAGATTTGTTTCTGGACTATCTCATGTCTCAGGTGGGTCACCAATCTACAGTTCTAGCTTTGCCTCAGTACTACACAGCTTGAATAGTTAAGGCTCTATGAGTTATGTTGAATCTATTATGAGGTAAATACCCTCATAAATTTTTTGGTGGGCAGGGAGGAAGAGACATTGAGTTTAGAGGCTTGGGATAATCTTTCCGCACATTTTGCAACAGACTATGATTGTTCTGTGCCAGGCCCTTCTCTTGCTTTATTTCTTTGTTCCATATTACCTCCATTCCCCCACTCCTATTTTCCTACTCCCTCCACAAGCAATTGTAATGTGTTTGATATCTGTATTTTTATCAATATATGCTCTTATAAAACATAGTCATGCATTGTTTTGTATGCATATATTATGCTTACTTTTCATTATAAAAATTTTCTGCAAATACTAAGAAAACAGAATGGCATAGTAAAGATCCATGTACTAACCATTCAGCTTCAAAAGTTATCAGCATTCTGCTGTTCTAATGCCATTTCCACCTCCACCTACTCCTCACCCCCTCCACTTGATTATTTTTATTTTTTTAGAGTTCTTTGTTTTTTAGGTAAGATTTATACATATTGCAATGCACAAGCCCCAATTGGTGACACAATCCTGACAAGTGTATACAGCCATGTAACCCACACACCTATTATCGTGGAGAGCATTTTACCTGCCACAGAATGTTTCCTCCTGTTCATTCCCAGCGGAGTCCCCCAATCCCCATCAGAATAAACCATTGATTTGATTTATATATTTAAGAAATTCAATTGACGAATTAAAGGATATTCAGCCATTCGCACTTGAGTTAGTTACCTGGAAGATCAAGTTCATGAAATATCTTCAAACACATGGCAAAAGTATACATATGCCTGTTCTATAACTTCATAGAAATGAAATCACACAGTGTATATTATTTTTTTTCTGTCTTCCCTCACTCAGCATAATAAAGTCTGTGATATTCATTCATACCACACGTATATCACAGGTTTGTTCTTTTACTGATGAAAAGTAGTTTATTTATGGACAATACCACAGTTTGTTTAATCATTCTCCTGTTGTTGAACATCTGGGTTGCTTTCCAATGCAGTTTTTGGCCATTGTGAGTAAAGCTCCTATGTGCAGTCTTGTGCACGTCTTTATAAGGACACGTTTTCATTTCTCTTGGATAAACACCTAGGAGTAAAACTGTTGGACCAAGAGTAGATGGTGTATGTTTAGTTTTATAAGAGGCTTTCAAACCTTGTTTTAAAGTGTTTGTGCCATTTAGATTCCCACCAGACAGTAGTGTACCTAGAGTTTTTGACACCTGGCAAAGAAGCAGTCGTTCCAACAGAGCAAGGAGCTACCACGTGGTTTAAAGTCAGGAAAGAAGTGCATCAGGGTTGTATCCTTTCACCATACTTATTCAACCTGTGTGCTGAGCAAATAATCTGAGAAGCTGGTCTATATGAAGAAGAATGTGCCATCAGAATTGGAGGATGACTCATTAACAACCTGCATTATACAGATGACACAACCTTGCTTGTAGAAGGTGAAGAGGACTTGAAGCAATTACTGAAGATCAGAGACCTCAGCCTTCAGTATGGATTACACCTCAACTTAGAGAAAACAAAAGTTCTCACAACTGGACCAATGAGCAGAATCATGATAAATGGAGAAAAGATTGAAGTTGTCAAGGACTTCATTTTACTTGGATTCCACAATCCACACCTATGGAAGCCGCAGTCAAGAAATCAAAAGATGTATTGCATTGGGTAAATTTGCTGCAAAGGACCTCTTTAAAGTATTCAAAAGCAAAGATGTCGCCTTGAAGACCAAGGTGCGCCTGACCCAAGCCATGGTGTTTTCAATTCCCTCATACACATGGTAAAGCTGGACAATGAATAAGGAAGACCAAAGAAGAATTGATGCCTTTGAATTGTGTTGACAAAGAATATTAAATATACCATGAACTGGCAGAAGAACAACAAATCTATCTTGGAAGTAGTACAATCAGAACGCTCCTTAGAAGCAAGGATGGCAAGGCTACATCTCGCATACTTTGAACATGTTATCAGGAGGGATCAGTCCCTGGAGAAGGACATCATGCTTGGTAAAGTAGAGCATCAGTGAAAAAGAGGAAGACCTTCAACAAGACGGATTGACCCAGTGGCTGTAACAATAGGCTCATGCTTAGCAACAATTGTGAGGATGGCGCAGGACCAGGCAGTGTTTCACTCTGTTGTGCATAGGGCTGCTATGAGTCAGAACTGACTCAACGGCACCTAACAGCAAAAACATTGAAGGATAAATAGTAAAAACGTGCTAATCTGCAGCTTACATATACATTATTGAAACTCTAGAGCAACTTCAATAATTGTTTAGCACTTAAACCAACAAAAATAATTTGGGGAGGGGCCGTATTTTATCACTAACGTTGTTTAGGATAGCCAGCATATATCCAAAATAAAAAGTAGGTAGACTTGTCAGTTTTATTATTGCTCTAAAATTATCTGCAGACAGTGCATACATCCCCTTATTGCCTACACCCTGATAACCACTCCCTCGTGCTCACCCTTTGTTTGTCTTTGCCACCATCAGTATATGGAAGTTCTAGTTGATCCGCATCCTTTTCAATATTTGGCATCATCAGTCTTTTTTAAATTCTAGACATTCTAGTGGGTGTATGGAGCCCTGGTGGTGCAGTGGTTAAGAGCTTGGCTGCTAACCAAAAGGTCAGCAGTTTCAATCCACTAGCCACTCCTTTGAAACGCTGTGGAGCAATTCTACTCTCTCCTATAGGATCGCTATGAGTCGGAATCAACTCGAAGGCAATGGTTCCCCCCCCGCCGACCTTTGGTTAAAGTGTGTATGTGGTATCTCGATGTGGTTTTAATTTGAATTTCCCTGTAAATAAAGATATTGGCCACTTTTTCATGTACTTATTGTTTGTACATACATCTTTCTTTGTGAAGTATCTGTTCAAGTTTTTGTTGGTGTGTTCAGCTTTTTATTCTTGAGTTAGAGAGTTCTTTATATATTCTGGATGTAAGTCTTTCTACAGATACATATTTTGCAAATATTTTCACCCAATCTGTGGCTCGCCTATTCATTTTCTTAATGTTGTTTCTAAACAAGCAGAAGTTTTTAATATTGCTGAACCATAATTTACTAATATCTTCCTGTAATATTTTACAGTTTTAGTATAGAGATTTTATATATCTTTTATTGAATTGTTGGAAATCCTGGTGGTGTAGTGGTTAAGGGCTACGGCTGCTAACCAAAAAGTCAGTGGTTCAAATCCACCAGGTGCTCCTTGGAAACCATATGGGGCAGTTCTACTCTGTTCTATAGGGTCACTATGAATTGGTATTGACTGGACGGCAGTGGGTTTGGTTTGGTTTTTGTTGAATTTATTTCCGAGTATTTTGTTTTTAATTGTATTTAAAATGGAGTTCTTTCTTGGATTTGATTTTTAACAGATTTTTGTCAGTATATAGAAATTAAGTTAATTTTGTATACAATATTAACCTTATACCTTTGCTATACTCATGAGTTCTTATCATTTTTGCTGACTCATTAGGATTCTCTGTGTAAACAATAATGCTATTTGTTAGTAGGGACAGTTTTGCTTGTTCCTTTTCAATCTTTGTGCCTTTTTCTTTTTTCATTTTTTTCCTTACTGCAATGTTGAATACAAGTGGTAGAGTGGATATTCTTGCCTTGTTCCTGATCTTAGAGGGGAAGTGTTCAGTGTTTCACCATTAAGCATGATGCTTGTAGGTTTTTCATGATGTTTTTAATCATATTGAGGAAGTTTCAATTTATTCCTAGTTTGCTGAGCATTTTCATCACGAATAGATGTTGAATTTTGCCCAATGCTTTTTCAGTATCTAATAGGGCAATCATGCGGTTTTCCTCGTTTATTCTATTAATATGGCTGACTATATTGTGCATTAATGTTCACAAGGGATATTGGATGATAACTTTTTTGTTGTAATGTTTTCGCTATCAAGGTTTTGCTGGTCTCATAAAACAATTTGGAAAGTGTTCTTTTATTCTTCTGTTTCGTTAAAGAGATTGTATTCAGTTGGTTTTATACCTTTGTTAATGTTTGATAGAACTCACCAGGGAAACTATCTGCACCTGGAGTTTACTTTGTGGAGAATTTTTAAACAATAAATTCATTTTTTAAAAAATATACTGATGGCTATTTAGATTTTCTATTTGATATTGAATCAGTTTTGGTAAATTGTGTTTTTCAGAGAATGTGTCCATTTCATTTAAATTGTTGAATGTGTTGGCATAAAATTGCTCATAATATTCTCTTCTTACCCTTTCCTTGTCCATAAGCCCTGTAGTGGTGTCTCTCCTTTAATTCCAGATATTAGTAATTTGCGTTGTGTGAGGTGCTTTTAATTTACATAATTTATGCTATAGGTATCACTCTGCTTGTTAATTTTTCAATGAGCTTTATGGTTTTCATATCCATGCAAGTTTTGTGTAGTCATTTAGTCCATAGCTCTTAACTGATGTACACTATTCCATGTATATGCACCATCTACTACTTTAGTAAAGGACATCCAATTAACTGCAATCACAAACAAAGCTACAATGAACATACATTTTATGTGTCCATGGGAGTATTTTTCTCAAATACGAACCCTGGAGAAGAATTACTGGGTCATAAGTATTCCATATTTTTACACAAATAATGCACCTTCTAGAGGGAGTGGTTGGCAATCAAACATAGAAGGTGCATATTATTTGTTTAAAACTATGGTGTATACACGTAATTTGATTAAGTAGTAGGAGATGGCTCTCTGGAATTACATCAGTCTGCACTCTCACCAATGTCGCATGGGAGCCCTGGCGGCACAGTGGTTAAGAGCTTGACTAAGATCAGCATTTGCAATCCACCAGTCCCTCCTTGGAAACCCTACGGGCAGTTCCACTCTGCACTATAGGGTGGCTATGAGATGGAATCGACTCAATGACAACAGGTTTATTCTTACCGAAGTTTGGTAATATCTAGCTCTGTCATTTTATTGATCTCATTCTAATGATTATAAAGAAATATTTTTGTTTAATTTATATTTTTCTGATTAGTAATAAGTTTGAGCATCTTTTTGTATGCTCAAAGAAGCAGTATTTTTAGAAGGTAGTTTTTAAAATATGGCAATCCACCAAATCTTGGGATTTGGAAAAAGGGAAGCAAGGCTGGATATCCTTTCAACAGCTGCTCCTCTCAGTAGGGTTATTAAAAAAAAAAAAAACTGCCCTGATATTAGTGGGATATCAGTGGCCTGAGCCATGGAGCCTCTTTCTATGGCCCTGGGGCAGGTAATGATTATCCAAAAGCAACATGGGAGAACTTTGTTTCTCCAGCCTATCTTCTCCCAAATGCCTATGGCTGCTCTGTGTCCTGGATGCAGCCACCATCACGTCACACCATCCCTCCATCACACACACATACACACACACACACTGAGGTTTCAGTCTCCCCAGGAGTTTCTCACATTTTTTTTTTCTTAGTTCCTGAAATCCATCTTTCTTCTTACTACTGGCTGAGACAGCCAGTTGTTGTTGTCGTTGTTAGGTGCCGTGGAGTTGATTCCAACTCATAGCGACCCTACGCACAACAGAACGAAACACTGCCCGTTCCTGCACCATCGTTGTTATGCATGAGCTCATTGTTTCAGCCACTGTGTCAATCCACCTCGATGAATGTCTTCCTCTTTTCCACTGACCCTGTACTCTGCCAAGCATGATGTCCTTCTCCAGGGACTGATCCCTCCTGACAACATGTCCAAAATATGTAAGATGCAGTCTTGCCATCCTTGCCTCTAAGGAGCATTCTGGCCACACTTCTTCCAAGACAGATTTGTTCATTCTTTAGGTGGTCCATGGTATGTTAAGTATTCTTTGCCAACACCACAATTCAAAGGCATCAACTCTTCTTCAGTCTTCCTTATTCATTGTCCAGCTTTCACATGCATATGATGCGATTGAAAATACCATGGCTTGGGTCAGGCATACCTTAGTCTTCAGGGTGACATCTTTGCTCTTCAACACTTTGAAGAGGTCCTTTGCAGCAGATTTACCCAATGCAATGCATCTTTTGATTTCTTGACTGCTGCTTCCATGGCTGTTGACTGTGGATCCAAGTAAAATGAAATCCTTGACAACTTCAATCTTCGTTTATCATGATGTTGCTCATTGGTCCAGTTGTGAGGATTTTTGTTTTCTTTATGTTGAGGTGCAGTCCATACTGAAGGCTGTGGTCTTTTATTGTCATTAGTAAGTGCTTCAAGTCCTCTTCACTTTCAGCAAGCAAGGTGTGTCATCTGCATAACATGGGTTGTTAATGAGTCTTCCTCCAATCCTGATGCCCTGTTCTTCTTCATAAAGTCCAGCTTCTAGTATTATTTGTTCAGCATACAGATTAAATAGGTATGGCCAAAGAATACAGCCCTGACGCACACCTTTCCTGACTTTAAACCAGTCAGTATCCCCTTGTTCTGTCCGAACAACTGCATCTTGATCTATGTAAAGGTTCCTTATGAGCACAATTAAGTGTTCTGGAATTCCCATTCTTCGCAGTGTTATCCATAGTTTGTTATGATCCACACAGTCAAATGCCTTTGCATAGTCGATAAAACACAGGTAAACATCCTTCTGGTATTCTCTGGTTTCAGCCAGGATCCATCTGACATCAGAAATGATATCCCTGGTTCCATGTCCTCTTCTGAAGCCGGCCTGAATTTCTGGCAGTTCCCTGTCGATATACTGCTGCAGCCATTTTTGAATGATCTTCAGCAAAATTTTGCTTGCATGTGATATTAATGATATTATTGTACAATTTCCACATTCGGTTGGATCACCTTTCTTGGAAATAGGCATAAATATGGATCTTTTCCAGTGAGTTGGCCAGGAAGCTGTCTTCCATATTTCTTGGCATAGATGAGTGAGTACCTCCAGCAATGCATCTGTTTGTTGAAACATCTCAATCCCCCACCTTTTCATTTTCAACGTTTTCTTAGCTATCCTTTACAGTTTATACCTACAGATTATTTTTTAAGTAATTTTATCAATTTCTCCCTCTCTGAGATTTTAATCATATTTGTCTTACAACTGTAAGCTAATTTGTCAAGAACTGATATATTTATAACAAACAATATTCCCATTCAGCCACTTTGTATATGACTTGGGATATTCAATTATTATTTTATATCTTTCAAAAAAGTTTCATCATTTTATTTATGTAGGTCACAACATTTCTTGTTAAGGTTTTCTAGTTATTTTATGCCTTTTATTGCTATTGTGAGTAGGATAGTTTTCCATTTTATATTCTAACCTATTATTGCTGATCTACAAAAAAAAGTATTGATATTTGTTGACGTATTTACTCTTCAATGACTTTACTGTCCTGTCCTACCAATTCTACTAAATCAGAGGAAAATTAGTTTAAAATACTCTGTTATAAACAAATTAAAATAATAGCCTTTATTCTTTTTATAGCACAGGGAGGAAAAGCTTATGATTGTATTTGTTTAAGGCTTTGTAGTTATCTTTGAGGCATTAGTGGTTCAATGGTAGAATTCTCACCTTGCACGTGGGAGGCCCAGGCTTGATTCCTGGCTAATGCACCTCATATGCTGCCACCACCTGTCTGTGCGTGGAGACTTGCCTATTGCTGTAATGCTCAACAGGTTTCAGTGGAGCTTCCAGAGTGCGCAGTGGTTAAGAGCTATGGCCGCTAACCAAAAGATCAGCAGTTCCAACCAACTAGCTGCTCCTTGGAAACCCTATGGGGAAGTTCTACTCTGTCCTAAAGGGTCGCTAGGAGTCAGAGTTAACTTGATGACAACGGGTTTCCAAAGACTGACAGACTAAGAAGAAATGCCTGGAGGTCTTCTTCAAATAGCCAGTGAAAACCGTATGGATCACAATGGTCTGACTGGCAACTGATCGTGGGTGGCATAGGAACCAGTGGCGTTTAATTCCTTTGTGCATGAGGTCGCCATGAGTTGGGGCTGACTCAACAGCAGCTAACAAGAAGATGTCTTCAAGAGCATATGGATCGTTATACTTAATATCTTTTTCTCATTATAAATGTGACACATTGTGGAAAACATAAAGGAAAATTTTAAAGGATTAATAAAATGAGGGGGGATTATTGTGCTCACTGATGTCGAACGTTTTCAATTTTGTGTGAACACTACACACACACACATCTACATATAAGTAGATTAATTTATCTCTAGAAAATAGTCACCACTGAATTTCAGAAATGGCTAGACATGTCCAAAAGCTATTGTTCATTTGTTCTTTTTCTTTGTAGAGGCAGTTTGGAGGAAAAGTCCTGAGTACCCTCCTTGGAGAAAGCATTTCCTAAGGAAAGAAGGAGCCAGATGTATAAACTTGTCCAGTAACAAAACCTTAGTTATACAGGGCCTGACTGATCTTGAGTCCAGCATGGTGCCACTCAACTCTGTCCCCATCCTAGTGGCCTGGGAGCACCTTTGGGTCTATGAAGATAAAAAGCTATAAATTTCCCTAAAACCCAGTAAGATGTTGGGCACCAGAAACACTGCTCTCAAGCCCTCTACAGAGAATAATCCCAAAAGGCGTGAGGCACTCACCCCTGCCTGCCACATAGGACCACGCAGGACTCCAAGGAGGACTCCCAGGAATAGGTACCAGGGACTGCAGTGGGGCCTAGGGGAAGAAAGATTCAATGCCTAGCAAGGCAGCAGTATCCTCCAGGAGAAGGCTCGCTTTCGAGCACAGATAAGACATGCCTTAGGGACCCCGAGAGGCATTTAGGGAACTATTACTGGGAACTTGGAAGTCTTGTGTGAGCAGCAGGGAAAATAGCCAGTGCAATTTGAGTTTTTATTGTTTGTATGAGGCCTGAGAAGTTTTAGATAACTTCTTATATTTTTGGATCATACTTTATATCTTTAGATGCATTGATTGACGATTTTAAATATTCTATAAATACATGAAAAAAATCGAAGTAACGCTTTCCTATTTCTAAATACTTAGAACTGTTTTGATTATCAGCTATCCAGATAATTTGGAAGCCATCCCAACAGGTAATGAAAGCTATCCCAGGTTTTATTGAAGAGGCTTTATCCGTCAGGCCCTTAAAGGTAAAGTAAAAGTTTGTAAGTCACAGTTGTTAATAAATTCCCATGTGATATCCTGTGAGTTTTTTTAATTAATTTTAAATGAGGAATAGTCTTTGTATTTGCCATCTTATCAAAAAGGGGAATCCTGTATCTGAGGTGGTCTCATTTTAGACAGCTCATGAGCAAGTTCCAGTTACTGCCATCTCACCTGTTCATCGTCCAGCCAGCTCAGTTTTAAAATGATTACACCTTCCCTACACATGGAGTCACCCTGAGTCTGAGTAGACAAATGGGCAACTGGTTTTTAAATATATGACATAACTGACCTTCCAACACATATGGACACACACACAAAGACACATATACACATAAGTATGGGTATAATACAAATATATAATACACATTTCAATATGTATTCACAATATATTATATATACAAAAATATTCATATATAAATTTAGATAATATACCCACAAGTGTCTGTGTTTATGTGTTTGTATACATATTTATGTTTTATATTTATATTAATATATAAAGTGGATTATGAAGCAAGATAAAACTCTGTACCTACCCTCTAACCTTAGAACCAGAACTTAGTTTTACTACATATGTATGTATCTTTCTCTAAGTTTGCAGCTTCTCACTTCGTTTTCTTTATGGTCTCATTTGATAAACTGAAATTGTTAAGTTTAGTTTTATTTATTTTTATGGTCCCAACAGTTTATTCTTTATTCCTATTCTGCCTCTTCTATGTAATTATGACATAGGTAAATACTTCCAACTCTATGGCACTTCTCAGGAACAAACTTTAAGATACCCTCCTGGTAGGAAGGCCATCACAGTCTCACTGGTCAGAGGAAGAAAAACTGTGCTGAACTCAACATACCGGAATAACCCACTGTCATCGAGTGAATTCCAACTCATAGCGACCCTATAGGACAGAGTGGAACTCCCCCATAGAGTTTCCAAGGAGTGCCTGGTAGATTCGAACTACTGTCCTTTTGGTTAGCAGCCATAGCACTTAACCACTACACCACCAGGGTTTCTACATACCAGAATAACAACAGAAAAATACATTTCACTTCAAAAACATTTTAAATCATATTAGCAAACCCAGCTGTCCAGCTACCTTTAATGACTCCAAACTGTCCTGTGCTAATTGCCCGGGTCAGCTCCCCCTGACTGGTTTTCTCATCAGGATTGCCCCCACCATTCTTCTTTCCATGTGCCTAGCCCACCCTGAGCTTTTTTCTTAGGGCTTTACTAATGTAGACTAAATCTGGTGAATCCAGCTCTCGCCACTGTTTTAATGTTCCCTATCAATGTTACACCCATGAGCTGGTCACCGCTAACTTTCCCAATCCTGAGGGAAAAAAAGCAGCATTCCTTTTCACACTTATGTAATCCTAATTTCCAGTCATTCGTCATGTGTGCGTGTTAAAAGAGGAAACCAGAATATTTTAACACATAGTTGACTTAAGGGTTTCCTAGAAATTATGAGCAATCTGCTGTAAAAGAGAATCGAAAGGAGCTGAGGTGGTAGGCAGGACCAAGACGGGGGAGCCTTCAAAGAAAACGCTCCTTACTTGTTGGGATTTGCCTCATCCCTTTTGCAGTGTGACTTACTAAGGCAATTGTTAAAAAACAAAACAAAACCAATTGCCACAGAATCAATTCTGACTCATAGCGACCCTATAGGACAGAGTAGAACTGCCCCATATGGTTTCCAAGGAATGCCTGGTGTATTTAACAGCTGACCTTTTGGTTAGCAGCCGTAGCTCTTAACCACCGCACCACCAAGGTTCCCCTTGTTTAAAACCATTCCTTTCTATAGCTCCTGTCTGCACAAAGGGGAAGGAGCTCTGATGACACAGTGGTTAAATGTTCGGCTGCTAATCAAAAGGTTGAGGGTTCAAACCCACCAGCTGATCTGCAGGAGAAACATGTGGCAATCTGTTTTCTTGGAAACCCTATTTGGGCAGTTCTACTCTATCCTACAGGGTTGCTATGAGTCGGAATAGACTCAATGGCACACAACAACAGCAACAGCACAAAGAGATGAGAGTGAATATATAAGTTAACCTGAGATAATCCCTCAGTACTCTTAGACTTCATTGCTTTGATAACAGTTTTGTACATAGCACCAGGGATGCTGAGAAAGAAAATAGTGGTTTCAAAAAATCAGTTCACCTTCTCACAGAAAACTCTACACCTGAGAGGATTCTCCTTTTTGGGCTGGTCATTGAGTTTTGTTTTCAGAGGTACAGACCTTGTTTTGCCGGAGAATAGCTCATCTCTAGTTTTCTAATAAGGAGCACTGGTGGAGCAGTGGTTAAGCACTCAGCTGCTAACTAAAAAGTCTGTGGTTCAAACCCACCAGCCGTTCCATGAGAGAAAGATGTGGTAGTCTGCTTTTGTAAAGATAACCTTGGAAACCCTATGGGGTAGTTCTACTCTGTCCTACAGGGTCACTATGAGTCCGAATTGACTCAACAGCTAGGAGAGATTTTTAGTCTTCTAATAAACCTTCTCTCAGAAACCCTGGTGGTGTAGTGGTTAAGTGCTATGGCTGCTAACCAAAAGGTTGGCAGTTCAAATCCACCAGGCGCTCCTTGGAAACTCTATGGGGCAGTTCTACCCTGTCCTAAAGGGTCGCTCGCTATAAGTCGGAATTGACTCTCTGTAGAAACTCTTATTTATGGTCTGATGTGTTGAAACAATAAACATGGGTGTAAGTCTGGGATTGTGAGTGTGGGAGGGGTGGAAGACAGGACAGGAGTTTCCCAGCTTTGTGTGAGAAGTGAAAATGAGGTGGCAGCTTTAGCAGACAAATCCCGGGCCCTTTTCTTCCTGCCAGAGTGCAAGTGCCAGCTGAGGCCCGACACCTTGTTTTATTGTGTGAAGACAGCAAAGAGATCTCTCAATTATCTTCAAATTAACTGCCTCTTGCCATTATCTGCTCCCTGAGGACCAATCAGAGAGTGTGTTTGAAAAAGCTGGGAGTCAGCCCACCACTTTATCCACTCCCTGGGATCCTTCACCACCTACAGCCCTCTCCCCCCTCCCCCAACACCCACACACCCAGCCAAAATCATCTGTGGCTGCCATTGCTCATGAGAAACTTTAATGCTTTAATGAGCAAGCATCTGCATGTCCACTCTTCACAAACACCATATGGTGCTCAGTACCAAATATGTTTCATTTCATGAAGGGAAAGGCTTAGGAAAGGGCAGCATTTTGAATATCAATTGTTGTTTCCACATTGGGTGAAGAATAAATTTGCTGTGCTTCGAAAGAGAAAACAGTGTTTGAAAGAAAGGAAAGATTGCATATGGGGTTTGTTCTCTACCTGGCAAAGCTTTGAGGGAAAGATGTTTTATGTTAGAATAAAGCAGAATTCTACTTTTGAGGTTCAGGAATTCAAAGCTCTTCAGAAGTATATTCCAAGAATCCTCTAAACATTCTAAAGATTTAAGACAAAAGATGTCCCATGCTAACATTTCATATTTTAGACAGAATAAAACAGTTATCTCTTATACACTGAGTCTTTAGAAAATCTGGGACCTGGTCTTAGAGTACTGAAAAGGCACCCATTTTCCAGAGGATGTAGTCCCTGGGTGGTGCAAATGGTTAACACACTTGGCTGCTAACCTGAAGAGTGGAGGTTTGAGTCCACCCAGAGGTGCTCTGGAAGAAAGGTGTGATGATCTACTTCTGGAAAAATCAGCCATTGGAAACCCTGTGGAGCACAGTTCTACTCTGACACACATGGGGCCGCCATGAGTTGAAGTCAACTCAATGGCCATTTGTTTCTAAAGCATACTGCCTCTACCTGCACATGAGAATGTCTTTGCAAGCGTGTACCACATGGGGAAAATTAATCTTCTTGCTTCTTTGACAGCCATAGACTGGCTTCGGAAATACGGCTCAAAGGGACGGGATACCATCTTCTGGTTTGTTTTCTTTTCTAATACTATAGGCTTGAAATAACAAACCTACGTTTTCCAAAGTTCACTTTTCTCTAAAATTCAAGTGCTTAAATGAGGCCAAATTTGGGGATCTTTTCTCCAGTGAGAGACAGGAGGAAATTACAGGCCAAATTCCAACATGGGCCTTTTCCTGCTTTAATGCAAATCCCTCGACATGCAAATGATTAAATAATTAAACCGTTATGGTGTTTAAATAAGCCATTTATGTTTTCTTCATTGCTCAGATCAGCTACCATTCTTTTGTTGGAAGCAATAGGAGTGGGCTAGGAAAAGTCCCTCTGGAGAGAGAGGGATTGAACCAGGAAGGGCTATAATTACTCATTTTTGTTTTAAATAAATAAAGCATTTGATGCTATGGGGTGAACACCATACCCCTGTTCCCAAATGAGGGAACTGGCTTTCTTCTTCCTTGCTGCCTGGGCCCCTGCTCTTCACTCCAGCTCGGGTGTCAGTCACCTCAGCTTCCTCTTAGTCTTGACTACATAATTATGAGGTACCACATGTGGCTTCTGAGACACAACTTTAATTATACAAACTCAGAGCACACAACAGACTCTGAATTGAATGAACAAAAGCCTATTAGAAGGTGATCCCCTGTGGTCACACTGTAATTATTGTCAGGGGCCATGGTGGCTATGGAATTATCTCTGCAATATCTGGCTAACCTTCCTGGCTGGAGTCACGTGAATAATTGGTGTCATAATCTCATTTCCTTTAATGGTGTGACAGTGAAAATAATGGGGGGAGCTGCCTGGCTGTGGCCTGAAACTCAATTCAGAAGGCCACAGCAGATGTGCCAACACAGAGTATCCAACAATTATTGCTGTGAGAGCCTCTATCCTCACACCCAGCAAACATGGAGCTGGGAACAGACGGGCTTTACCACTCACATAGTTAGCAATTTAAGACACTCAGCAAGAGCAATAGAGGACCCTATACATGAAAATAAACACCAAGCATCCAACGAAGTGGCTTGATGTGTCCTTTCAAAACAAGGTTTTCATAGAAGGCTAAAGGGTTAGGCCATTCGAATCAAAAGTCTGAAAATAAAGGACATTAATTTGATACTCTGCACCATTTTTGTTGTTGTCGTTGTAAGAGTGCTTTGCCCCCACAAGATGCTTGTATTATCCTTTGGACTCTGAGAAGTAGATCTGCAATTCAGTACAGGTTTTTCACCTCTTAAGAATGTGATTTTTTTTTTTTTTTTAAATGATGTGAAGTAGACTGTTCAGCTTCTGTTCAGAACCCTCAGGTCGGCTTGATCACATAACTTATAACATATAAAAAAAAAAAGGCTCAAAAGCTCCTGCTTTTTTAATTCTTATTAGACAAAACTGCTTTCTTTCTTTTTTTTTTTGCATTTTAGAACAGATACAGGAATTTAAACATGGCATAGATTCCTACATTACAAACACAGGAAAATTCTGATTTTCTGATGTATCATCATAGAACTTAATAACAAATTATATTATCACAACCAACCCCCCCACCCCCGGCCAGTTCCAATCTTTTCCTCAGATTCATGTTTTTGGAAGATGCGCTTAAGCAATTCTATCTCACCACCCCCACCCTAAGCCAGCTTCTCCTCCTGAGTTCTCTGTGTCTGTTATCACTTCCAAATTAGCAAATCATAGCATTCAAGGGCCTGCATAATGTGGACCAGCAAGGGAGTCTCATTTATTTTCCTTTACTTCCCTGCACATGCTGCCCAAGCTATCCAAACTAAACTCTCCAAAGTGTTCCTGATCCCCCGCCTTGTTGTTTATCTACTCTGATCCCTCAGGTTGGAATGTCCTCACTTATTCCCATCTTACCCCTGATTATGACATCTTATCCACCTTTCCTGGACAACCTCAAGTACAGCTTAGACCCATTGCTGTCAAGTGGATTCCAACTCATAGTTACCTTATAGGACAGACACCCCAATAGCATTTCCAAGGCTGTAATCTTTACAGAAGAAACCGTGGTGGCATAGTGGCTAAGAGTTCGGCTGCTAACCAAAATGTCAGCAGTTAGAATCCTCCAGGTGCTCCTTGGAAACCCTGTGGGGCAATTGTACTCTGTCCTACAGGGTTGCTGAGTCAGAATAAATTCAGTGGCTTTATGGGTTTGGGTTTGGTTTAATCTTCACAGAAGCAGACTGCCTCATCTTTCTCCCACAGAGTAGCTGGTGAATTCGAACCACCGACCTCTCAGTTTGCAGCCGAATGCTTAACTACTGCACCACTAGGGCTCCATTCAAGTACAAGTACTGCTTACCTTTCTTTATTTCCACACCTCCTTTGAACACAAAGAGCACTTCCTTCCTCACCTTATTCTACCATAAGCATTTGTGTCCTTCTCTATGCCTCTTTCCAGAGTCTAATGTTCCTGAAGGCAGTGACTAGGCATTACCCATCTATTACCTCATTCATTAATTCATGCATTCATTCATCTAGCCATTCAATAATTATTCATACATTGTTGATTCAAGAACACTCACTGAGCATCTAATAAATACTGAGGATTTTTTCAGACACTGAGGATCTAAGAATGGGGAAACTATCTATTTATTTGTTTAAGACAGAGTTCTCACAGTCCCTTTCATCAAGGAATTTAGAGTTTAGTGGAGAGTAAGTAACATCCTGTGTATCTGTGTTCCAATAGGAATGACCCTCAGAGCATACTTAGGACGGTACCAAATAATATTTATTGAATTTAAAATCAGTAGCAAACTGAGTAAACCCAATTCCCCCTGAACTCATTCTGGAGTAATAGTAGCTTTATTTGAATGTGCTGTGTTGTCCATGAAAATTTCTAAACTGTATATCATTAGAGATATGTAGCTCCCTTCCAGTAATTCCAACTCTTCATACTTAAAATCTTCAGAGATGCTTTCTGAAAGCATATTAGCTAACATGGGTAGGACATGGCAAGGAGTGGGGGGTGGGGGGGAGCTGTAATAATTGCTCCTTGAGAACAGTGGTCCCTTTCTTTCTTTCAGCTGGCATTTGAGTGCCAGGCAATACAATACAGAAAGGGTTATAAAGGTTTGATCTCCAATGCAAACACTAACTGCTGGTGTAAAATCAAGAAAGGCTTCAGAGATAAGATGCTCTTTGATCTGAATCTAAATGGTAAAGTTCATCTCTGTATTCCTGCTGGAAAGGTAAGTTCGTGGGTTGATATCATCACTATGTCTTTCCACTTCCTTCATCCCTAGCCTTATTCTCTCCAAGATAGAGGTTATCATTTTTTATAATTATTATTCAAATCAATAGGTGTTTTGATGTTTTGTTCTTACATAATTATTCCTGCTGAGATTCAGAAGTATAAACTTCTTCAAAAAAATCAATGTAAAGTCTAGAGTTTAGTTAATAGTTATTTACCAGTGTTAATTTCTTGGTTTTGACAAATGTATCATAGTTACATAAGGAGAAACTGGGTAAAGGGCATACAGGAATTGTGGATACTGTCTTTGCAACAACACAACAAAACCCAAACCAAAAGACAAACCCACTGCCGTCGAGTCGATTCCGACTCATAGCGACCCTACAGGACAGAATAGAACTTCAGTCAATGGTAAACAGGAATATCACTTGGAAGCAGAAAACAAATAGGCCTCATCCTTGCCTGTATTAATCTTCATTTAGGAACTCATACATCTTTTTCTGAAGCTGACATGATGATGCAAAGCATGGACCCAGCCACCCCATCTGTAACCTCTTGAGCTCTTGAACTCTTTGAATGTAATTATAGGTCAAAGTCTTCTTGACTAGATTGGACACGTTGGCCCAAGTGACATTTTGCCTTGAGGCGCTAATGGTGACAAGGGCTATCCCTGGGGTTTTGACTGCAGCACTGTCATTAGCCAGCTACCATTGTTTTGTTAATCTGATGAATGGTTCCATAGGAAATAACAGAGTAAAGGCTTATTAAAGGTGAAGGCTTCATCCATTAAAATGCTTTGTCCTTAATGAAGGTCAGTGGAAGACTGATTGTAGGAGGAAATCTTGCTTTATGCTCACCCATATGTCTTAATTAATCACCATGTCAAGCAAGTCATCAGACAAGATTTGTGATTTCCTTTATTCTTTAAAAAATTATTGGAGAGGGGATTACTGAAACAACTGTTAGTTATTTTCTGCTTTAGAAAACTGCATGTGCGTACAGCATCCTCCAAAATATTTTGTTTCATTTTCTAAGAGGAAATATTATCAAATATATGTCATTTTCTTTTAATTCCAAATCTTCTAAAAACTTAAGGTCTATGCTGTCCAATATGGCAGCCACTGGTCACAAGTGGTTGTTGAGCACTTAGAACATGGCTAGTATGACTCAAGATATACTCTAAGCATAAAATACACTCTAGAGTTCAAAGACAGTACAAAAAAACTTTTTAAATAGCTCATTGATAGTTTGTATATCAATTACATGTTAAAATAATAAAATTTTAATGTATTGGGTTAAATATATTATTAAAATCTATTTTGCCTGTTTCTTTTTTTTTTTTCCCTTGGCTACTAGAAAATGGGAAATTGCATATGTGGCTTACATTATATTTCTATCAGCACTGACTTAGAGACCCCAGAAAAATATATTCACTGAATGCCTGGACCTATCTTCTCCTCAAATATATTTTAGACCTAATATCCAGGTAGTGGGAACATATGGAAAAATACGATTTTTCTTTACTTTCCATGATATAATAATCAGTTTAGGTCCAGCTGCTTCATTTTGTTCACAATAGAAAAAAAAAAATATATATATATATATACACACACAATTGGGAATCTTCATGCTACTAAAATTTTACTAAGTATACCAGGAACTGTCTCTCTTAGATGCTGAGGATATCCACATAAGATACAATCTTTGCCCTGTAGGCCACAAATGAACTTGTTCGCTTTCCTGCTTGATCCATTCATCCTCTGTGAGGTCTGCTTAGACAAGGTAATTCACCTTCTACTTGGAAAGCTTCTCCCTGTGTCTTCCCAAATTATCTTTGTTTACAAAGGAGTCCCTGCAGCTTGACTGGGCACTTCTTAAGAGCAATTAAGCTTCTCAATTGCCTGTCTCATACCTGACTCAGGACTAAGCACATATTAGTTGCTCCCTTAACATGTATCAAATGAACAATAATGATGACTAGAATAACTGCACCGTTTATGATATACTGGAAACCCTGGTGGTGTAGTGGTTAAGTACTACAGCTGCTAACCAAGAGGTCGGCAGTTCGAATCTGCCAGGCGCTCCTTGGAAGCTCTACAGGGCAGTCCTACTCTGTCCTATAGGGCCGCTATGAGTTGGAATCGACTGAGGGCAGTGGGCTTGGTTTTGGTCTGGAATGATATACCGGAAACCCTGGTGACGTAGTAGTTAAGAGCTATGGCTGCTAACCAAAAGTCTGGCCATTCAAATCCACCAGGTGCTCCTCGGAAACTCTGTGGGGTAGTTTTACTCTGTCCTATAGGTCGTATGAGTTGGAATCAATGGCACAGGGTTTGTTTGTTTGCTTTAATGATATACCTGATGTTTTCCTAAGTGTTTTTCCCATGCTATCTCATGGAACCCTCTCAGAGACTCCATGAAATAATATGATTATCAATCAAATCAATTCTGTTCCCCTCTGTTCCACTTCTGTTCTGACACCAACTGCACATGCAGCACCCCCTCACTGACCCAAGCCACCCAAAGTTAGGTCAGACCTCACGGGTTAAAGGAGAGAGTCCTCTGGACTGCCAATTCCGCCCAAAGCCCAGACACCAGCTACGAGCTTGGGAGTCCCTACAACACCCCTCACTTCTGACTTGTGGCGACATATTTGGAGTTCTCCCTATCTGAGGATATCTGAGCTATAAGCTCAGAGGGCCCCAGTCCCCTCACTTCTGACCTGTTGGCTCCCACTACACCCTTGGGTTTGATAATTTGCTAGAATGATTGATAATACTCATGTAAATTGCTATATTTACAATTACCATTTTATTACAGCCAAAAGGATACACATGAAGACACATAGGATGAAGCCCCAGAGGGTCCCCAACGCAGAGCTTCCATGTCCCAAAAAGGGATGCACTACCCTCTCATATGCATGCATGCCTTTCACCAACAAGGAAGCCCATGGAGCATCCAAGTCCAGAGCCTATATTGGGGCCCTATTATGTAGTTATGATTGATTGAATCAGTACACCTCCCGTGAGGTCAGCTGATATCACCAGGTGGTCTTTCCTGGCCTGGTCAGCCCCCCACATGAGTCATCGTACTCTGGAGGCCTATAGATAACAACCCCCCTCCCCACCGAAGGGAAAAAAAAAAACTTTGCTATCCAGTTCATTCCAACTCATAGTGACCCTATAAGACAGAGTAGAACTGCATCATAAGGTTTCCAAGGCTGTCATATCACAGAATCAGACTGCCATGTTTCTCTCTCACAGAGCATCTAGCGGGTTAGCAGCTGACTGCTTAACCAATGGCAACCAGGGTTCCTTATACATAACAAAGACATTTCAATTGTATTGGAAATTCCAAGGGTTAAAATTATCTTTCAGAAACCAAGGACAATGGCCAAATTACTTTAGGTAATGTTAATATAAATGCCAGAAATGGGTACAAAAATTACCTACATTTTACAGAGGAAAAAAAGGCACAGAGAGCCTTAAAAACTTGCCAGTTGCTACACAGGTAGTAAGTGATGGTGCTAGATTTAAATCCAAACAATCTTCATTATACAATCAGCATGATGTTGAGGTTGGCATAGAGAGATGGCAATAAAAAAAAAAAAACCATTGCTGACTAGTCAATTCTGATTCATAGCGACCCTATAGGACAGAGTAGAATTGCCTCATACAGTTTCCAAGGAGCGCCTGGCAGATTCAAACTGCCAACCTTTTGGTTAGCAGCCATAGCACTTAACCACTATGCCACCAGGGTTTCCAGCCTAAGACAAGTGGCAATAGGCACTTTAAAAATTGACTTGGCGAGGTTGAAGATACACAGCCTGAAGTGAAACTATAAAAATGGTGAAATGCCTGTGGAGCCTTCTTTCAACAAGAGCAGCATTCCTAGAAACAAAAGGCCCTGATGCTGCTAAGATGACTGGACAAACACAAAGTAATTTTAATTTAGGTAAGATCTGTCCCATTCACCAGAAAGCACACATTACTGACACCTTGTCGTAGAGCCGCCATGTTGTGTTGAGAACAGGCTGATGGCTCCATCGTAGCCTGTGCCCAGAGCGCTAATAGGCTAGGTCAACCAGACAAGGTCAAATCCTCATCAATCATCCTGACAGGGAAGAATCATTTCATTGTTCTTTGGGGAACACTATGATTTGGGCCTTTTGCTTGCAGCTCTAGGTTGATGTTTTCTGCAGCCTGCCTGACACCTTGGAAAAGAAAATTTGGGAAAAACCAATGTTAATAGATACATGACATTACAGAAACTTTCCCCTTCTTTTTCTATTCTAAAGAGTTATGGTATATGAGCAAAAGGTGGGAAGCGCTGGAGTGGGGAACAGATGGACAGAGGATGGAGGTAAGAGGCAGACCAGGAGCATCAAGGTGAAAACACCCAACTGTCACAGGTGACCATGTTTCTAGTTCTGACTCTGACATTAGTTGGTTTTGTGACCTTAAGCAATTCACTCTACCTCAGGGTCTCTGTTTATTGTTGTTAGGTGACTTAAGTCCACTTTGACCCATAGTGACCCTGTGTATAACAGAAGGAAACCTTGCCGATCGTGCGCCATCCTCACAGCCCATTGTTGCAGCCTCTGTGTCAATCCATCTCCTCTAAGTTCTTCCTCTTTTTTACTGACCCTCTACTTTATCATTCATGATATCCTTCTCAAGGGACTGGTCCCTACTGATAACGTGTACAAAGTAAGTGAGACGAACTCTAGCCACCCTTCTTAGGAGCATTCTGACTGTACTTCCTTCAAGACAAATTTGTTCTTTCTTCTGGCAGGCCATGGTATACTCAATATTCTTTGTCAATGCCATAATTTAAATTCATCAATTCTTCTTTGCTCTTCCTTTTTCATTATCCAGCTTTCACATGCATTTTGTCCCTAGAGTTCATCTAACAAAATATGTTGGTATACTAAATCATACTGTAAATGTATTTTCTCTTTTTTTAAAAAAAGGACAAGTGAATAAGTTCTATTACCCGTGTCAATCCCCTTTCCTGTAAATGGTTGTTGTTGTTATTAGGTGCTGTCGAGTCAGTTCCAACTCACAGTGATCCTACGTACAGCAGAACGAAATACTGCCTGGTCCTGTGCTATCCTCACAATCGTTGTTATGCTTGAGCCCATTGCTGTAGCCACTGTGTCAATCCATCTCGTTGAGGGTCTTCCTCTTTTTTGCTGACCCTCTACTTCACCAAGCATGATGTCCTTCTCCAGGGACTGGTCCCACATGATAACATGTCCAAAGTATGTGAGACGAAGTGTCACCATCATTGCTTCTAATGAGCATTCTGATTGTACTACTTCCAAGACAGATTTGTTCATTTTTCTGGCAGTCTACGGTATAGTCAATATTCTTCACCAAAACCATACTTCAAAGGTATCGGTTCTTCTTCTGTCTTCGTTATTCATTGTTCAGCTTTCACATGCAGATGAGGCAATTGAAAACACCATGACTTAGGTCAGGTACATCTTAGTCCTTAAAGTAACATCTTTGCTTCTGAACACTTTAAAGAGGTCCTTTGCAGCAGATTTACCCAATGCAATACATCCTTTGATTTCTTGCCTGGTATTTCCATGGGCACTGATTGTGGATCCAAGAAAAATGAAATCCTTGACAACTACAATCTTTTCTCCATTTATCATGATATGTCTTATTGTCCAGTGGTGAAGATTTTTGTTTTCTTTATGTTGAGGTGTAACCCATACTGAAGGCTGTGGTCTTTGGTCTTCATCAGTAAGTGCTTCAAGTCCTCTTCACTTTCAGCAAGCAAGGTTGTGTCATCTGCATAACAAAGGTTGTTAATGAGTCTTCCTCCAATCCTGATGGTCTGTTCTTCTTTATATAAACCAGTTTCTTAGATTATTAGCTCAGAATATAGATTGAGTAAGTATGGTGAAAAGATACAGCCCTGACCAACACCTTCCCTGCCTTTAAACCATGTAGTATCTCCTTATTCTGTTGGAATGACTGCCTCTTTGTCTAACTACAGGTTCCTCTTGAGCACAATTAAATGTTCTGGCATTCCCATTCTTCACAAGGTTATCCGTAATTTGTTATGATCCACATAGTTGAATGCCTTTGCATAGTTAATAAAATAAAGGTAAACAAACATCTTTCTGTATTTTCTGCTTTCAGCTATGATTCATCTGACATCAGCAATGATATCCCTTGTTCCACGTCTTCTTCTGAATCTGGCTTGAATTTCTGGCAATTCCCTGCCAACATACTGCTGCGACTGCTATTGAATGTTCTTCAGCAAAATTTTGCTTATGTGTGATATTAATGATATTATTCAATAATTTCTACATTCTGTTGGCACATGGAGCAATTTACTGCCAGAGAAGTTCATTGGAAGTTTAGAACAAGTAGTATATAAACTTCATACTTCAACCAACCATCATAATACAGTAACACAAGGGTTTGCTCAATCTTCTAACCTTTGGAAATGTTCCCTTGTTGCTTCTTGTGTTATACTGTGAAACAGCCTCCCAAATCACCTGGGGCCTTTACAAGCTGGGCTTGTCATTCACAGCACCAGTTTCTGAAAATGTCTTACTCCAGTTAGCTGTTAAATTTCCATACTGTGCCCCCTTTAAGAGATATTTTCTTTTCATGGCAGAATCCTACTTACCACAGAACACAAAAAAGACCTTATCTGTCACAAGATCTGAAAAAAAAAATGCCATGTAGTTGTCTCAAACTTAAAAAAAATCTTGTAAATGGCATTTGTATAATATTTCTTTCCTGCCTGCATAAAGGTTCGATGTGTACTTTCTGGAGCCTGTCCATTCCTAGGTCTCGTTGGAGTAAAGAAGAGTCTGGAGAATACGTAATACAGAACTTTACATCTAATTTGTCTGGAATAGTCAGTTCTTTTATGAAGCACTGCTATTTATAGATGTTAGCATCTGTCTGATTTTAGACATGTCTTTCTAATTTCACTAGTAAACCCTTTAGGCATCCACCATGACTAATTGTATGTTTTGAGGAATACTTCGCACATGTTGGGGCTCGGTAGATGTTAAAAAATTAAAAATGTTAACAATAATCACATTTGTAAGCACACAGAGCAGAGGCTGTTCCTAAACATGTTTGAGTGGAGAGCTCTGTGTGCTGTTGGCAGGCAAATGACATGAAACGATAATAACACCAAATGGTTCTTTCCTTTTTTCCAAAATAAAGGGGGAATTCAGTGACACTCAAACTGATTTTAGGGTCAGTGGTAGGCAGAATAATGCCCACCCCCAAAAGATGTACACACCCTAATCCCTGAAACCTGTGAATCTGTTAAGTTAAATGGCAAATCTTGAGATGGGAAGAGTAGCCTGGGTTACCCAAGTAAATCCAACATAATCACAAGGATCCTTATAAGTGGAAGAGGAAGGCAGAATGGTCAGAGTCAAAGACACATTTGAAGATACTACATTTCACAGCTGTCGGCTGTAAAAATGAGGGAAGGGGACAGGAGCCAAGGAATGCAGGCAGCTTCTAGAAGCTGAAAAGGCAAGGAAATGGATTTTTCCTGTAGAGATTCCAGAAGGAACGCAGTGCAGCCAACATCTTGATTTTAGGACTTCATACCTGCAGAAGTATAAGATAACAAATTTGGTTGTTTTAAGCCACTAAATTTGTGGCAATTTGTTACAACAGAAATAGAACACTAACACAAAATCTTAATAGCACTAAACAAGTGGGCTGACCATTGATGATGAGTGGTTTGTACGTGCCCTGGGTATGATCTGGAGTATTACCCAACAAGATAGCCACAGAGGAAAAAAAGCAGAACACAAAATCCCTGTGTCTACCAAGATCACCAAGGAGGCCTGGTGGCACAGTGGTGAAGCACTTGGCTACTAGCTGTTTAAACACACCAGTGGCTCCATAGGAAAGAGATGTGGCAGTCTGCTTCTGTAAAGACAACAGCCTTGGAAACCCTGTGGGACAGTTCTACTCTGTCCTGCAGGGTCCCTATGAGTTGGAGTCAACTCAATGGCAACAAATTTGTTTTTTTTTTTTTTTGGGGGGGGGTTGCTAGGATCACCATTATGTAAAAGCATCTATATGGATGGTAGAAGCCCAGGAAAGACTGTAGACAGTTGTTTGTATAAGGCCAGTGTCTTAGTCATCTAGTACTGCTATAACAGAAATACCACAAGTGGATGGTTTTAACAAAGAGAAGTTTATTCTCTCACAGTGGAATAGGCTACAAGTCCAAATTCAGGGCATCGGCTCCAGGGGAAGGCTTTCTCTCTCTATTGGCTCTGGAGGAAGGTCCTCGTCCTCAATCTTTCCCTAGACTAAAAGCTTCTCCTCGCAGGAACCCCAGACCCAAAGGATGCGCTTTGCTCCTGGCACTGTTTTCTCGGTGGTATAAAGTCCTCTCTCTCTGCTCACTTCCCCTTTCTTTTCATCTCTTGAGAGTTAAGAGGTGCTGTAGGCCACAGCCCAGGGAAACTCCCTTTACACTGGACCAGGGAGGTGACCTGAGCAAGAGTGTTACATCTCACCCTAATCCTTTTGACCACAGGCAGAGATTATGATTTATAACATATAGGAAAATCACAATACGGAGGACAACCACACACAGCCTACCCAAGCTGACACATATTTTTGGGGGACACATTTCAATCCATTGCACCCAGTAAGACTGTGAATATTTCTTTTCTCTTTTTTTGGAACTCCTCTTAATGCTGTTCAAATAGCTTTAATAATAAATTTTAAAATTAGGTAATGGTTGTACAACATACCAAAAAAACAAACAAATCAAACTTGTTGCCATCGAGTCAATTCCAACTCAAAGCAACCCTATAGGACAGAGTAGGACTACCCCATAGAGTTTCTAATGAGTAACTGGTGGATTCAACTGCTGGCCTTTTGGTTAACAACCAAACTCTTAGCCACTGTGCCACCAGGGCTCCATGCATAACATAGTGAATGTAATTAATGCCACTGAATTTTATGCATAAAAAATAGTTGAACTGTAAAATCTTGTGTTATATATATTTTATCACAATAATTTTTTTTAATTAACATATAATATTTTGATTTTGAAAGAACTGTATCTGTTCCGTTTTGTACTGCTATGTTCTAACCACCTCAGAAGTAGGGGTCATTAGGCATGGCAGACACCAAAAAAAAAAAAAAAGGCCCAATTTTAGAAACAAACATGTAGACCCATGGTTTTCACACAAGTACACATACTTTCTGGGGTGAAGTGAGCACATACAGTTTTAAAGGATCTTTTTTCTGGATTCTCAACTTCCAATTGCTCTTTTTCCTGAAATTAATCTGGTCTGAGAATGACAAGGTCTATATTCCCCAAAGTCCTTCTCGAGTATGTACAAAAGGAAGGCAAATTCATCTCAAATCTTACTTTGGTGTGTCGCCCAGTGGTAGGAATCTCCAGGGCACCAAGGAAAAGGGGAGCATCCTTTAAGGACCAGAAACCCATAGGACCCAGTCTTCCTCAGATATGGGGGTATTTTGGCCCAGGTCCAGATGTTCTGAATTCAGTCATATATTAGCACAGGTTGGCGGAAAAATGACCTTTTATCACTTCTCCTCTTCCACTGAGTGGAGCCCTGGTGATGCAGTGGTTAAGAGTTATGGCTGCTAACCAAAGGCCAGCAGTTCAAATCCACCAGTTGCTCTTTGGAAACCCTATGGGCAGTTCTACTCTGTCCTCTGGGGGTGTTCTGAGCCGGAATTAACTCGATGGCAACGGGTTCTCCACTTCCATCTGCCAACTGTTGTCAGAGAGCACCTCACCCCTGAGGAGGAGTCGAACCAGAGCAAACCAAAGAGACCAAAAAAATATCAAACTCTGAAAATTGCTTATTCTCATGTATTTTTAAAAGTTATCATTTCCAGCTATTATCAAAATCTTCCCTTTAACGTGTCATTACCTGAAATGAAAAACACATTCAACCTGTCAAAACAGTATAGCCTTCTAATGTTTATTCTTTCCAATGTAAACAGAGTATTTTCTGGGATTGCTACCTTCTTTCAGACACACTGGTAAAAACCTCTTGGATACAACTTTTAAATGATTTTGTTTTCAGATTTGTTGTGTATTATTCAATAAAATATTTAAGGTCTATTTTATCAAATTATGAGCTGTTCCAACTATGATCAAAACTCTTTTTGTCTAATAAAATGTTTAATATTTTCCATTTCCTATACTCAAAAATTTAATTATATACTAGCTGCCAAATACTTAGCTTTTATTGGTATGTACCTTTCTCTTTCATTTAATGCAAAGGAAAATGTTTAATGAAATTGAGTCATTTTTAAATTTTTATACATGATTCTAAATTATTTCCCAAAACCAGAGTTTGATATACATGTGCACACACACATTTACCTAAAGGTTATCATGCCTTTTGATGTACTCCTTGCCTCATGTATAAATTATTATCCTAGCTACACATTACTTTGCATTTGCAAATTAGAAAAAAAAAGAAAAACACCGTTATTCTATATTTACATTATATAAATGGGCAAATTATATTTGATAGTCACGATTTTAATCTTGACCTGACCTGTCTTACAAGATGCATTCTGTAATTTATTTTTCTTTGGATATTTTAATATTTCTCCAAACAGTCTCTGGAGGACATCATGCTTGGTAAAGTAGAGGGTCATCAAAAAAGAAGACACACGGTGAGATGGATTGACACAGTGGCTGCAACAATGGGCTCGAGCATAACGATTGTGAGGATGGTGCAGGACCGGGCAGTGTATCGTTCTATTGTACATAGGGTTGCTATGGGTCGGAACCAGGTCGACGGTACCTAGCAGCAAAAACAAAAAATGTATCAACATGTTTATTTCTATTAAAAGTCAAAGTCATAGTTTTTCTGACAGGCAGCAACTCTAATTTAGCCAATGGGTTTGAAAATTAAGATGGGCTTTGCCACTTAGGGTCAATATTTTCCACACTTTTAAATGACCTAAATCTCAGTTTCTGGAATATATTTAAAACATATGATAAGATGAAAGCAATTGTCAAAAACTCTTGCACTGGCAAAGGTACAATAAAATTATCAATGGGTTGTTGTTCCCAATCCTTTTTTAGTATATCAAGTTAAATAAAGTGCCTCGAAGTGAAAGAGTAAAAGGTTTAATTGATAATCATTTGATAACTCTTGGTAACGCCTATTTGGTATAAAAAGAAAAATCCAGAAATCATTTTGCAAGTCAGGTGACTTCCAATTCTTTTACTTGAACAGAATTGAAGTAATGCCCAATTAGGTTGTCAGCTAAATGATCCTTATATGTAAGTTTTTATGATAGATCGCTGTATGATTTTTGGCTTATAACTTAGAAGTTCAGAGAATTGAGTAACCGATGCTGTAACAGAACTTTCCATTTTTATGTACATATTTAGGTGAAGAACATTTCTCAATGCTTCCATCTATAAAACTGAAAAATAGGACTAGAATTTATGTTGAACTTATTCTAGCAGTAAGTCATGAACGCATGAAACCATTAAGAAAAACAACTCCATTTATTTGACTGGACACACCTGCATAAAATATGTTTTTTCTATGTTTATTAAATATTTATTATCATAAAATATTTAAACATATATTATATATATTATAAAAATATGTAATATGTTTAGGTTGTCTTGATCAATTGAATACTTACAGCAAATATAGTGATAAATGAATCCTGAAGATTTCTTTTTTTTAATTTTTAGAGCAGAACTATCTAATAGAACTTTCTGTGATGATGAAAATGTTCTCTATTTGTATTAGTACAATAGCCACTAACTAGCCACATGGAGTTATTGAGCACTTGAAATGTGACTAATATGTTCAATATTGCTTAATTTAATTAACTTAAATAGCCACATGTGGCTAGTGGCTACCATATTGGTTAGCTCAGACTTTATGGACACAGAAGATAAAACAGATTTCTAATTCATATACATTTTTTCCTTGCAGATAAGTATGATAGCATGATCAATAAAAGAAATTAAGGGATAAAAAATACACTGTATTAGGATAACATTCTTCGTGGGTCATAGGATGAAAATATAAATTCGAGGGGGAAAATATAAAATTTCCAGTGTTGTGGTAAATCTTGTTCACGTATTGTTTTTTAACTGGACCATGGTAGATAGCAAATCCTTACAGTATTTAGGTTCCTTAAATACATTTAAGAGAAGAAAGTAGCAGTTTTATTTTAAAATGTCAATATTTACAATATGTAAGGAATTATACTCTCAGCAAGACCACATTTCAGTGATTCTAAGGAGCACAATATTTTCACGTGTTAACATCTGTGAAATTGGCATGCTTCTTAAAATGATGTTGAGTACTAGTTTAATTGACAGTGTTTTTTTTTCTTAGCGTATGTAATATAGTGCAATAAAAAAAAAAAGCTTAATATCTTGCAATCAATAGACCCAAAGATTCTATGAAATACGATACCTAAACCTAAGGTAAAGATTTTAGATGTCAACTTGAAAATGGAAGGGGTGCATAGTTTCTCAAAATTCTGCAACTACGTGAGCAAAAAGCTTGGGGACCCCTGATACAAACCGTTTCCCACTAAAGTTTAGTGTTCTAATCATGGCTTCTTTTCATGCGTAGAGCATAGAGGACCAATTGGGCTAGCCAAGGAAGAGGTGGGAACTGGGGGGTGATTGTGTAAGAATCTGGAGACCTCAAAGGAATACAAGCACTGACTACTCAGCACGGCTTGGCCTCAGGAACTGGAAAATTTCATTTCCTAGGCCTCTTACCTTTCCTTATGAGCCGTACAGTTTCTCCTCTCAGTTTTTCTCTCATTTCTGTCCTATGTTCCTTTTTCTTTTAGAAGAAAAACTTTCTCTGTCCACTCATAAAGGGAGGGATAATGGCCTCAAACCTGAGTCTACTCAACCTTTCAGCTCAGTAACCCATAGCTTGCTGACTCAATCTCTCACTGTTCCCAAACTAAGTTTCTAGGAGATGGTTCTGATTTGCCCAGCTCAGATCAGACTCTGGATTTCAAAAACTGTGACACACAGGGGTGAGATGGATGATTCTTTTATGTAATACAAACATGATTGGGGGCGGAGGAGGGAGTGGATGGAGGCAGTTCCCAAGATGGGAGCTGTGAGTGGGCAGACAGCCAGAAACATCAACTACAGCCAACAATAATAACCGCTAACACCGACAGAGTTCTTACAATGCCAGGCACTACTCAGGGCACTAATTTACTAAATCCCTACAATAACCCTAGGAGGTATGCACTAGTATCCCCAATTTACGGAAGAGGAAACTGAGGCACACAGAGCTTGAGTAAATTGTCCGAGGCTACACATTTGTTAAGTAGCAGAGTCTGGACTCAAACCTGTAGAGCTAAACTGCCTTAGCAATCTCATCTGTATCTAGACTGACTTGGAGCAACACTAAGCTTGGAATATTCTGTATTTGGAAGTAGTAACTAATAGGGCAAATAGTAGCAACTGATATTTATCACATGACTAAAAACCACTAAATATTTTGGAAATGAGGATTTGTATATTTTTGCAGTGCATTTAGAATTGGCCTCAGATTTACTTTTATTGGGTAAATGTCAGCATATCGGGGTGGAGGAGAGGAAAAGCAAGAGAAAGGAACTTTAATGTTTTTAATACCTACTTCATTCCAGGCACTTTGTATTACATTATGATGCTTAACACACACTATCATCCAAAGGGAGTCCCTGGGTGGTGCAAATGATTGAGCACTCGGCTACTAACCAAAAGTTTGGTGGTTTGAATCCACCCAAAGACACCTTGAAAGAAAGCCGGGCAATATTTCCGAAAGATCACAGCCATTGAAAACCCTAAGGAGCACAGTTCTACTCTGACACACATAGGGTCGTCATGAGTCAGAATTGACTGGATGGTAACTGGTTTGATTTTTGGTTTATAATGGAAAGAAACAAATATTAAAACCCCATTTTACTGTTAAAGAAACTGAAGTTCAGAGGATTGAGAAATGTGTTCAAGGTTTCACAGCTACGAGGTAGCAAAGCCAGAGCCCTGACCCAGGCCTGACACCTGGGCCTGTGGACGCTCCTCTACATGCCTCTGCCAGGTTAGTGTCAAGACAAATAAAGTGTTGTGCAAGGTAGAGTGCAACTCAGTCAATCAGGAAACAAATCAAAATAAAAGTCACTTCCTCACAACAAAGTGTTTTTTTTTTTTTAATTCACTTATGGACATGAGTTTAATTAACTTGATTAAAGATTGTTTACCCTCTATTTCCTTTTCCCTATACAAGCATTGCATAGTGGTTAAGTGCTACGGCTGCCAACCAAAGAGTCAGCAGTTCGAATCCACCAGGCGCTCCTTGGAAACTCTATGGGGCAGTTCTACTCTGTCCTACAGGGTCACTATGAGTCAGAATCAACTCGACGGCACTGGGTTTTTATGCAAGCATTGTCCTTTAACTCTCCACTGCATGTAGTGAAGTTTCTCCTGAAACAAGGAAAAGCTCTGGGTAATTCTTTGCCTAAGATACAACTACAGGATAAAGTTTATTTTTCCTCTGCCCTTCTTCATAGTTAATTCTTTGCTTGTTGATTTAAAATGAATTTTCAGGGACACGTAGAATAGGAAGAATTTTAACTCTTAAATGCTAAATCCCAAAAGCAGGGACAAATAATTTTTTATATATCTTGTTTAACCTTAGTACACTGTGGGAGGTTAACAAAGGTCCCGCTAGGCCCTTTTGAGTGCCAAGGAACCACCTTGCTATATTCAGCCCACACGGCAGCTATAACACGTCGTTCTAGATACTCCCAAACTTCAGGGTACGCTGAAAACATTGGCTTTTTATTTGTTCAGTATTGCTTTCACTCAGCTCACAGCACATCTGCTCAACTGCATTGAGAAGGAGATGACATACCACTGAAGGTAGGATGGGGATTCAGACACTGGGTCTGAAGGTAAGAAAGTGATTGGGCCCATTTGTTTGAAAGAGTCAGAGGAAAGGTGGTTCCTTTGTGAACCCACTGATTTAATGGAACTGCCTTTAAGTTGGAAGGGAAATTATATGGACTGTGGACATACTGTGTGCCACATACCATGCAAGGGACTTTACTTAGGTCATCTCATCGAGTGTCCCACCTCACAATCACCTTTTGATGGAGGCATTATTAAGCCCCATATTCCAGATGACAAAACTGAGGCTAAGAGAGGTTAAATAAACTTCTGGGGGTCATACTGCTAGGAAGTGGCTTACTATGAGTCAAAAACAACTCTGAAAACCACTGAATTTTCTATTGCTGATGTAATAAATTACCCAAACTTAATGGCCTAAAACAATACAAATTTATTATCTTACAGTTCCAGATAGAGGTCAGAAGCCTAAAAATAGTCTTATAGGGCTAAAATCAAGGTGTCAGCAGGGCTGTGTTCCTTTCTGGAGTTTCTAGGAGAGAATCCATTCCTTGTCTATTCCAGCTTCTAGAGGCTGCCTACTTTCCTTGGCTCATGGCCCCCTTCCAGCAAGGAATCATTATGACCTCTGCTTCCATTGTCACATCTCCTTGTTATCTTTTCTGCTTTTCATCACATTGCCTCCTCTGGCCTCTGACATTCCTGCCTTCCTTTTATAAGGACCCCTGTGATTATATCAGGCCCATCCGGACAATCCAGGATAATCTTTTCACCCTCAAGATCCTTAAACTCATCTGCAAAGTCACTTTTGCCACTTAAGGCAACATATTCACAGGTTTCAGGATTAGGAAGTAGGCATCTTTGGGGGATTCATTATTCTGTCTGATGGTTAAGACTGTGTGTCAACCTGGCTAGGCCATGATCTCAGTGGTTTGGCAGTTGTATGATGATATGATCACTTCCATGATGAGATTTGATGTGATCACCTCCATGATGGGATCTGCTGTGAGTAGCCAATCAGTTGAAAGGGAGTTTCCTTAGGCGTGTGGCCTGTATCAAATATAAGTGGACATTCTGGTGGGGCTCATGGCCTTTCCGTCACTCTGGAGCCTCCAGTTCACTCCTGTTCATCTGACCTATGGTTTTTGGAACTTGAGCTAGCAGCTTACCTGCTGTCTTGCCTGCTAATCTTGGGATTCGTCAGTCTTCACAGCCTGTGATCAAGAGCCCTTCCCTCTGACCTGCTGACCTTGGGTTTGCCAGCCCCTGTGGCTACATGAATCAAGAGAGTTCTCTATTCTACCCACAGACGCAGGACGTTCCAGCCTCTACAACCGTGTAACCCATTTCCTTGATATAAATCTCTATATAGAGTGTCTATGCATAAGAAAGCTGAAATATTTATATGCTTTTCTAGCTTTGCTTCCCCAGAGAACCCAGCATAAGACATTGGGTTCTGAGAGTGGTTCTAGAGAAACAAATTATAATAATGAGTTTCCTAAATTGGTTCATAAGTCTGGTTAGTCTTAAAAATGTTGATGACTCTGTTTCCAGTAGTAAAGAGGGCAGTGCTAACCCATGGCATGAGGTGGCAATACAAATATGCAAAATATCATTACCAGTAGACCAGGTATGGGTGAAAGCTAAGGCTCTGGGTGATTGCATGTGTGGTACCTTTCTACAATTTTGTCATAATGAGAAGTATAAGGAAGCTTTTTGGTTGATCCTACTTTCACTAGACAAACTAGTGAAAGAAAAAGACGAGCTCAGGGCTATAGGGTCAAAGCTCAAGTGCAGCATAAACGACCTCAAAGTTTCCACTTATGCCTTGAAAGAAAGCATTATTTCTTGTAGTAACAGTGAGGATATTGCCAAAAACCAAACCCAGAGTCTTATCATAAGAGAGGCTAAATTATAATGCCAATCTCGACAGGACTCTGAAGTTAAAGTGAGAGTGTCGATTGGGAAGAAATGGGATCCTGAAACTTGGGATGGGGGTGTACGGGCAGATAATCAGGAAGCTGGGGATACTTGGCCCCTAAATTCCATTGAATCATTCCTGCCAACAGAGCCAGCCTTCTCACACCCATCTGAAGAAATTACTCCTTTTTGTCTGCTAAACCACCCTCCCCAGTAAAACCACTAGTCCCTCCACCCCCATAGAATGAAATTAACCTAGCTACCTCTAAAGGGCCATTGTCCGACTAATGGACCACATCTACCTCGGCATCTGCCAGATTGAGTCCAATACAATGAGATGGTGCCTGGCTACCTCCACTGACTGCTCTGACAGGGATGATAATAGAAGGTCCCAGACAGAGCTGGAGAAAAAAGTAGAACAAAATACTTACTCAAAAAGAAAGAGCAGACTTGCTAGCCTGACAGAGACTGGAGAAACCCTGAGAGTATGGCCCCTGACACCCTTTCAGCTCAGTAATGAGGTCACTCCTGAGGTTCACCGTTCAGCCAAAGGTTGAACAATCCCATGGAACAAAACAAGACTAAAGGGGCGTACCAGCCCTGGGGCAGGGAATGGAAGGCAGGAGGGAACAGGAAAGATGGTAATAGGGAACCCAGAGTTGAGAAGGGAGAGTGTTGACATGTCGTGGCGTTATTAACAAATATCATGGAACAATGTGTATACTGTTTGATGAGAAACTACTTTCTTCTGTAAACCTTCATCTAAAGTACAATAAATAAATAAATAAACAGCCCTTGTCTGAGTCATTTATCAGGTTGGACCCACGGACCCACATGTGGTGTGCCCAGAGGACACACATTTTACCACAACAGTGAGGAACAAATTTGTGAAGGGAGCCCCAGCATCCTTGAAAACCGCTGTGATTGCTATTTTATTTAAGTCAGATCTGATAGTGGGAACCGCCCTAACTGAATTAAGACACCTACCTGCAATAGGGTTGATTGGACCTCATGATGGTAGGAGCCAAGTGGTGGCACTCAATTGACAAAGACAAGGTGGGCGTGATTACTGTAATGGACAGTAGAGTCAAAGCAGTAATCAGAATAGTCTGACTCGTATGGACTTATGGCATTGGCTACTTAGTTGTAGTATCCCCAGGAGTGAAATAGATAGGAAATCCACTAAATATTTCCTTAATCTGTACAAGCAGATGAATTCTAGGTCAAGTGAACAGAAGTCTAACTCAAATCACAGTTCCTCAATCAGTTCCCAGACCTGAACGAGATTAAAGAACCAAAACCCCTTGAATGAAGGGGAGGCCAGGTCCCCTTGAGGAAGGACTCCAATACACTGCCAAAAATTTATACTGTTAATCTTTCTCCTAGTCTTGCCCAAAGGGATCTATAGCTTTTTACTAGAGTGACTGTTCACTGGGGAAAAGGAAATAATCAGATTTTGGGGGGATTGCTGGATATTGGCTCTGAACTGACACTAATTCCAGGAGACCCAAAATGTCACTATGGCCCACCAGTCAGAGTGGGGGCATATGGAGGTCAGGTTATAAATGGAGACTTAGCTCATGTCTGTCTCACAGTACGTCCAGTTGTTCCCCCAAACACATCCTGTAGTGATTTCCCCAGTTAAGGAATGCATAATTGGAACAGATATGCCCAGAAACTGGAAGAACCCCCACATTGGATCCCTGACAAATGGAGTAAGATCTATTATGGTAGAAAAAGCCAAGTGGAAACTATTAGAACTGCCTCTACGTAGGAAAACAGTAAACCAAAAATAGTACAGCATTCCTGGAGAGATTGTGGAGATTACTGCCACCATCAAGGACTTGAAGGATGCAGGGGTGGTGATCCCTACTGTGCAAAAAACAGATGGATCTTGGAGAACGACAGTGGATTATCAAAAACTTAACCAGGTGGTGATTCCGATTGCATTTGCTGTTCCAGATGTTGTTTCATTGCTTGAGCAAATTAATACATTGCCTGGCAACTGGTACACAGCTACTGACCTGGCTAATGCATTTTTCTCCATACTTGTTTTGAAGGACCACCAGAAGCAGTTTGCCTTCAGATGGCCAGCAATACACCTTCAGTTGCCTACTTCACGGCCACATCAACTCTCCAGTGCTATGTCATAATTTAGTGCACAGGGACTTTGATCGCATTTTCCTTTTACAAGACATCACTTTGGTCCATTACATTGAAGACATTATCCTGATTGGACCTGGAAAGGAAAAAATGTCAATGACTCTGAACTTACTGGTAAAACATTTGCATGCTTGAGGGTGGGAAATTAATCCCACAAAAATTCAGGAGCCTTCCTCCTCAGTGAAATTTCTAGGGGTCCAATGGTGTGGAACATGTCAAGATATGTATGTGGGACATAGACTTGCCATTCTTGCTTCTAAGGAGTATTCTAGTTGTACTTCTTCCAAGACAGATTTGTTTGTTCTTTTGGCAGTCCATGACACATTCAATATTCTTCGCCAACACCACAATACAAGGGTTTCAATTCTTCTTCTGCCTTCCTTATTCATCGTCCAGCTTACACATGCATATGAGGCCATTGAAAACACCATGGCTTGGGTCAGGTACAACTTAGTCCTCAAGGTGACATCTTTGCTTTTCAACACTTTAAAGAGGTCTTTTGCAGCAGGTTTGCCCAATGCAATATGTTTTTTTATTTCTTGACTGCTGCTTCCATGGGTGTTGATTGTGGATCCAAGTGAAATGAAATCCTTGACATCAATCTTTTCTCCATTTATTATGATGTGGCTTATTGGTCCAGTTGTAAGGATTTTTGTTTTCTTTATGTTGAAGTGTAATAAGTACTGAAGGCTGTGGTCTTTGATCTTCATCAGTAAGTGCTTCAAGTCCTTTTCAATGTCAGCAAGCAAGGCTGTGTCATCTGCATAACGCAGGTTGTTAATGAGTCTTCCTCCAATCCTGATACCCTGTTCTTCATATAGTCCAGCTTCTCAGATTTCCCTCACATCTTGATTACCAAGAAGAGTATGTCTGGAATGCAAAAGATACCTAAGGGCATCTCTTAGTACTACCATGCCCTGTGATTAAAGTCAATGGAAACTATAGCAACTTAATTCTGTCATAACTACTAACGGTTCAGACCTTTCAGGAATGAAGGCTTGGGTCACCCCACCAGGCAAAGAACCATGACCAGCTAAGGTACTTGTGGAGGATAAAGGGAATATAGAATGGATGGTGGAAGAAGGTAGTTCTAAATACCAGTTATGACCTCATGACCAGTTGCAGAAACGAGGACTGTAATTGTTATGAGTATTTCTGCTTTGTATGTGAGCATCAAATATTTTTATTTTCTTAAGTTATAAAATAAAAGATGTAAACAGAGCGAGTGTATTTTCAGTTGTGTGTGTGTTCTTTGTATCATGTTAGACTCCAGTATGACTGTAATTGTCTTTATTTAGAGATTATGTATGGATTAAGGAGTTATGTACAGGTGCTAAGTTGACAAGAGGTGGACTGTGATAGTTAAGGTTTTCTGTCAACTTGGCTGAGCCATGATTCTTAGTAGTTTGGCAGTTGTATGATGTTGTGATCATTTCCATGATGATATTTGATATAATGCGATCACATCCATGATGGGATCTACTGTGAGGAACTCATCAACTGAAAAGGGGTTTCCTTGGGCATCTGGCCTGCATGAAATGTAAGTAGTGTCATGGATTGAATAGTATCTCCCAAAAATATGTGTATCAGTTTTGTTAGGCCATGATTTCCAGTATTGTGTGATTGTCCACTATTTCATCATTGGATGTTATTTTCCTATGCATTATAAATCCTACTCCTATGATGTTAATGACGTAGAATAGACAGCAGTCATGTTAATGAAGCAGGACTCAATCTACAAGATTGAATTGTGTCTTCAGCCAATTTCTTTTGAGATATAAAAGAGAGAAGTGAGCAGAGAGACAGGGGGACCTCATACCACCAAGAAAGCAGTGTCTGGAGCAGAGCGCATCCTTTGAAGTAGCGTTCCTGCACAGAGAAGTTCCTAGTCTAGGGGAAGGCTGATGACAAGGACCTTCCTCCAGAGCCAACAGAGAGAGAAATCCTTCCCCTGGAGCCGATGCCCTGAATTTGGACTTGTAGCCTGTTAGGCTGTGAAAGAATAAACTCTGTTTGTTAAAATCATTCACTTGTGGTATTTCTGTTATAGCAGCTCTAGATGACTAAGACAGTGGACATTCTGGTGGGGCTTGTAGGCTTTTGCTAGCCTGAATCCTGCATCTGCCTCCTGTTCCTCTGACCTCTGGTTCTTGGAACTTGAGCTAGCAACTTATCTGCCATTTTGCCTGCTGATCTTGGGATTCATCAATCTTCACAACCTGTTAGTAAGAGCCCTGCTCTCCAACATGTCAACATTAGGTTTGCCAGCCCCTGCAGCTATGCGAATCAGGCAAAGCCTCTATCCTGACCCACGGACTTGGGATGTTCCAGCCTCTACAACTGCATGAGCCATTTCCTTGATATAAATCTTTCTATGCATATTTATATGCTCTACTGGCTTTACTTGTCTAGAGAACTCAGCCTTAGGCACTCTGTCTACCATAACCACATTCTTCCCACTTCTCCGTGAGACTTCCTACCCATACAATCTAATGGACTACACAGAGTAACAGCAACTATGAATTATTGATTCGGGCTTCCTAGAAGAACCTTGCTTAAGTTGTATTAAATTCCATTTCATAAACTGAGACTGCTTCTCATTTCTGGTCTCCCTGCTTCCAGCCCCAGATTCAGTGGCCCATCTTGTACCCAGTCACCAGATGCTTCTCTCCAAAATGCTATCATCTTTGTGTTAGTCCCTTACCTAAGACCCTATCACCTAGACAATAAAACTTATATGATAATATTCTGGGGCCTACTCTGTATAGGAGATTGAGGAGAGAATAATTCAGAAGACAAGAGGGTTAAGTCAAAGGTACAGGAGAAAAATTAACCTGAGAAAGGAGAAGGGAGCTTGCTTCCTCTGAGCTATGAAGGAAAGATGAAAAAATAAATTTAGAGCTAAATTTTTTGGGGTGGAGTGCCTTTAGAAGGGAACCATGTTCAGTAGATAATGTGTGTGAAAATCTTCTTAAAAGATCCTCCACAGACATAGGGTCTTTGGGTATCTGCCAAGGGTAATAAAAGAAAATCTGGCTCAAGAGATGAAAGCAACATTCTGTAATAATGAGAATCCTCTCCATGCTGGGCTCCTGTGCTGCCAAAACACTCATTCTGAAGTAATATTCATGTGGAGAACACCACCAGGCTCCATCCAGATCTCCCTGAAATAAAGGACTTGTTTCCCCAGCTGCTGGGAGTGCTGTCAGCAGACAGCTCTCAGCTGTCACCCCCTTCAGGGATCGCCTCAGCTGTAGGGAGTCACCTCACCCAAGGTCTTGCCCCTTCCCGGGCAACCCATACTCCGTGACTGAGTTGTTATGGAATATGAAGGCCTGACCACCTGGCCCAACTCGGTACAACATGAAAGGCTATTCTAGCTCAAGAGTTCTCTATGGGGTTGGCCAAGGCTGCCATTGGGGCTACATCTCAGCTCTACTCATCCTCTATCCAGTTCTGCTTCATTTCCCTCTCTTTCACAGATGTGAATCCCAAGGGCACTCTTTAATAAATATTCTGCATACTAAATACCATATCAGAGCCTGCTTCCAGGGCAACGCAATATGCAGCAGTACATTTATGAAGCAAAGAGTTAAAGCAAAATAGAAAATGGGTGCCCCCTTTGCTGTACCCCAATCCCATTCAGACTTTCACAAAACAGCATGAAATCTCTCATTTTAGGGCCTCATTATGGATTCCCTGGGTGACACAAATGCTTAAGCACTTGACTGCTAACCAAAATGTTGGAGATTTGAACTCATCTAGAGAAGTCTCAGAAGAAAGGCCTGGCGATCTGCTTCTGAATGGTCACGGCCATGAAAGCTCTATGGAGCCCAGTCCTACTCTGAATCACACGGGGTTGTCACGAGTTGGAATCGATTTGACAGAAACTGGAAAAAGAGTAGCTTGAGCAGTCTGTTGGTTAGCTGAGTTATTACTAAAACAGCCTCCCCTTCTGAAATACTCTTACTTTCAAAGAATTCACAATGATTTATTCTTATTCATAAAACTTTGTGAGGTTAGGCAGTATTATCTTTACTATACACATATTTACCCAATAAAGATTTATTAAACTCCTACACAGGCACCGTATGAGGAACTGGGGGTGCCCAAACGAAAAAAAGCCCCAGATTTTAAGGGGCTGATACATAAGTAGAGGACACAGCATGTAGAGAGCTACAGAGGAGTCATGAACACAATCTTTTGCAAGTTCAGACGAAAGTGTGATCGGAGCCTCAAGGTGGCAGGAGGAGTGGCCAGAACACATGGAAACTGTTGCCTTAGTCGTAGGCAATCAACCATGAGAGTGGGAAACACAGACTCCAGAACCAGACTGACTGGGTTTAAGTCCTGTCTTCATCACTTTCCAGATATTAGTAGATAAAGTTTCCCTGGGCCTCAATTTCCTCATCTATAAAATGAGATACAAATTGTGCTTTCCTCATAGGATTGTTGTGAGGATTAAACAAGCCAATATAAGCTGAGTGCTTAGACCATATTAAATGCTGCATATTAAATGTTCTATTTGTAAGTGCTAGCTGTAGATATTATTATTGTTAAAGTCACATAAGCTGAGTCAAAAGCTGGAAAATGTCAGTTGTGTCAAGGCTTCCCTTGCTTGAGCTCCATTCCTTAGGGCCATATTGCCACTCAGTGGAAGGGGAAAAATGAGTTTACTCTTGGGAATTAAGAATGGGCCTGTTCTTATTCAAGTATTGGCTTGGTGAGCCCCTTTTCAAACAACTATGACTAAGGTGAAAATCTCTAACCTTTCTATTTTCTTCACTTTCATCCCTCTTTCTCCTTTCTCTTCTTTCATTTGTGATAAAATGCCTAACAATCTCAGAAACATGTCCACTTAAGGGATTACTCTTGCTAAAGAGTATTTAGCTTTTAATCCCACAGGGCATAAGAAGGTTGAAATAAGAGACATCATAGAAAAAAGAAGAATTTACCAGGGTTAATCTAGAGGTGAAAGGTGAAAAGGAGTGAAATGGAATCCAAAGTAAACCCATCTCAATGAAAATACAAGTCAGCCTTAACAGAGGCAAGCAATAGTTAATTTTTCAGCCGATCAGTAGCTCTGCAGTTAGGGGCAAAAATAATGCTTTTTATTGGGGTTCTATACCCCCTTTATTATTATTAAAGGCACTCTGGTGGCACAGTGGTTAAAATGATCAACTGCTAACTGAAAGATTGGCAGTTGGAAACCACCAGCGGTTCTACAGGAGAAAGATTTGGCAGTCTGCTTCTGTAGGGATTTACAGCCTTGGAAACCCTACAGGGTTGCTATGAGTTGGAATCGACCCAACAGCAGTGGATTTTTTCTGGAGTTTGGATACCTTCTTTAAGGAGCCCCGGTGGCACAGCAGAAACCCTGGTGGCGTAATGGTTAAGAGTTTGGCTGCTAACCGAGCAGCAGTTCGGATTCACTAGCCGCTCCTTGGAAACCCTATGGGCAGTTCTACTCTGTCCTATACGGTCGCTATGAGTTGGAAACTACACGATGGCAATGGGTATGGTATGGCATGGGGTGGCGTGGCGTGGCATGTGGTGTGGCGTGTGGCGTGGTGTGGTGTGGCGTGTGGCGTGGTGTGGTGTGGTGTGTGGCATGGTGTGGTGTGGTATAGTGGCACACTGGTTAAAGCCCTTGGCTGCTAACCAAAAGGTCAGCAGTCTGAACCCACAAGCTGCTCTGTGGGAGGAAGATATGGCAGTCTGCTTCTGTAAAGATTACAGCCTTGGAAACCCTATGGGGCAGTTCTACTCTATCCCATTGGGTCTCTGTGAGTCTCAATCAACTTGATGGAAATGAGTTTGGTTCTTATACCTTCTTTATCTCCGTGGGTCTTCAGAATAATTTACTGGAGGCAGACAATTGGAAAGAGTTCAGCATTCAGCAGATATGACACTAATGTTCTGGGCTAAATAAACAAAAGGAGATTTCGGAATCCTTTAGGCTGAGAGTAATGTGTCCTTCATTCTTTAAAAACCAAAAAACCAAACCCATTACCGTCAAGTCAGTTCCAACTCGTAGTAACCCTGTAGGTCAGAGTAGAACTGCCTCATGGGGTTTCCAAGGCTATAAGTCTTTACAAAAGCAGACTGCCACATCTTTCTCCCACGGAGCAGCTGGTAGGTGCAAACACAGTCAAACGTTTAAGCACTGGGCCACCAGGGCTCCTTCTTCATCCTTTAGGCTGGGAGAAATATGTCTTTCATCCCTTTGAATTCTTAAGTCTCATTTCCTGTTTGTCTTATGAAGGCTGCTGAATTCACTGGCGATTGCTGACAACTTGACTATTTTCTTGTTGCCATCTTAATCATTTCCATTGTGATTAGATTGTAAAATTGACAGCTCAAATCCTAAGATCCCAGGTTGGCCCCTTTAGATCATTTGATTTTCTGCTTGGTCCTCCTCTTTCAGGAAGGAGAATGACAGTTACAATTAGAATAGTGATGATGAAAAACTGTAAATACACACTGTCAAGGGTCGGGGAGAAACAGGTACTCTCAGGCATTCTGTTTTTATAGTAACTTCATGGAGATATAATTCACGTACCATAAAATGTATCCTTTTGAAGTGTACAATTCAGTGATATTTAGTATATTTACAGAGTTGTACTATGAGCAAACCAAAAGAAAAAAAAATCCATTGCCAAAGAGTCAATTCCAAATCATAGCGACCGTATAGGACAGAGTAGAACTGCCCCACAAGGTTTCCAAGGAGCAGTTGGTAGATTTGAACTGCTGACCTTTTGGTTAGTAGCCAAGCTCATAACCACTGCACCACCACTGTCTAAATCCAGAACATTTTCATCATTCCCAAAAGAAGCCCCATATTCATCAGCAGTCACCCCACTTTCTCACCTCCCTCCAGCCCTGGCAATGACTAATCTACTTTTTGTTTCTTTGGATTTGCCTATTCTGAACATTTCATATAAATGGAATCATACAATATGTGGCCTTTTGTGACTCTCTTCTTTCACTTAACAATGTTTTCAAGGTCTCGTACATTCTTGGTAGGATATAAATTGAGTCAGTGTTTGAAGGAAAATATGTCACTATCTACCAAAATTAAAAATGCATATACTCTTCAACTGCGAAATTCTACTTCCAGCAATTAAACCCTCAGAAATAGTCCCACATACATCAAGATATTTGTACAAAGACATTCATTGAAGTATTGACAAAGATAGGAAAAAATATGAAGTCCATTTCTTAGTGGCCTGGTTGAACACATGATAGTTCAGCTCACAGGGGTGCGCTGTGTAGTTAATAGAGTGAGTCAGCTCTATATGGAATGATGTGTAATAGTCTCCAGGATCTAGTGATAAGTGAACTAGGGATTTGAACCAGTTCCTTCCCTGTTCCAACCCCTGCTAGATTTTACATTTCTGCCCCAGATATACTGAATCAGAATCTACCATTTAACAAGATCCCCAGATGATTCTTATGTATAAATAAATTTTGAGAACCACAGCTCTACTAGTGGTTCTTAGAACTGGTCTCTAACCAGCAGCATTAGTATCACCTGGGAACTTGTTAGAAATATAAATTTTCAACAAGTGTTCAAACCAGAAGGAACTGGTTCTAAGTCCTGAAGGAAGAGAACATACAAAGTAGAGAACAGTGTAGAAAGTTGACTTCCACGTGTACTAAAAAAAAAAGTATATAGATAGAGAGCTGCCATCAAGTTGACTCCAACTCGTGCCGGTCCTATGTACAAGAGAACAAAACAATGATCAGTCCTGTGTCATCCTCACTACTGCTGTCGTGTTCAAGTCCATCGTCACAGCTAATTACTGTTCCAATCCATCTCACCAACGGTCTCCTCACTGTCGTAGGTCTTCCACTTCACCAAACATGATGACCTCCTCTAGTGATTTATCCTTCTGATGAAGTATCCAGGGCAAGTGTCACGGGCTGAATTATGTCTCCCCAAAAATGTTATGTATCAATTTAGCTGGGCCATGATTTCCAGCATTGTGTAGTTGTCCTCCATTTTGTTTGATTGTAATTTTATGTTAAAAAGGATTAGGGTGAGATCGTAACACCACCCTAACCCAGGTCACATCCTTGATCCAATGTAAAGAGAGTTTCCCTGGGGTGTGGCCAGTACCACCTTTTATCTCTCAAGAGATAAAAGGAAAGGGAAGCAAGCAGAGAGTTGGGGACCTCATTCCACCAAGAAAGCAGCAGTAGGAGCAAAGCCCATCCTTTGGACCCGGGGTCCCTCTACCTGAGAAGCTCCCCGACCATGGGAAGATTGAGGACAAGGACCTTCTTCCAGAGCCAAGAGAGAGAAAGCCTTCCCCTGGAGCTGACACCCTGAACTTGGGCTTGTGACCTACTAGACTGTGAGAGAATAAATTTCTCTTTTTTAAAGCCATCCACTTGTGGTATTTCTGTTACAGCTGCACTAGATGACTAAGATAGCAAGCAAGTCAGATAATATCCTTTCATGATTCATAAAGTTTTCATTGCCTAATTTTCAGAAGTAGATCTTCAGGCCTTTCTCCTTAGTCTGTCTTAGTCTGGAAGCCCCACTGAAACCTGCCCACTATAGGTGACCCTGCTGGTATTTGAAATACCAGGGCAGAGCATCCAGCATCCTGACAACATGCAAGCCACCACAGAACGGCAATTTGACAGACAGGTGGTGATATGCGTGTGTATAAATATTTAGGGAGACAGCACATGCACAAGAGAGGAAATCTCTGGTAGGATGCCTAAGAAATTACTAGAGTTGTAAAAACCAAAACCAAACCCATTGCTGTCGAGTCAATTCCAACTCATAGCGATCCTATAGGACAAAGTAGAACTGCCCTATAGAGTTTCCAAGGAGTGCTTGGTGGATTTGAACTGCCAACCTTTTTGGTTAGCATCCATACCACTTAACCACCATGCCACTAGGGTGTCCAGGGAGAGAAAATATGGTTCTAGGAGACAAGGAGAGGAAGAAAGGAGAGGCCTATTCCTCATGGTATACCTTTTAGTATGGTTTGAATTTTATTTTACCAAGTACACATATATCCTAAAAAATTAAAATGGAGATGATGTTGATAATTTTGATTAAGGGTATATGGGTATATTAGGGTCTGGGATGCTGAAGGGAATTCTACAGCCCCTGCCATGTGGGTTTTGTAGTCAATCACAGTGGGATTGACACCCCAGTAGAGAGAGCCAGTTCCAGTGAAGCATAAAGATCTATGATCTGAAGCTCAGTGGTTTCTGCTCTTATCTTCCCAGAGGCCTGTTGTCACCTGCACAGCATTTTTACCTGCCAGTTAAAGGCAGACATACCCACTTTGATGTCGAAAGCTGACTGGAAAGGTAACTGTAGAGATGCTAACTGAGCCTCTGCCTGAGCACTGTCTCTCTCCCTAATGCTCCTGACCTCACCGTGCCTTTTGGGAGCGTTTCTGAGTCTGTATTTACACCACTGAACTCCTTTGAAGAGGCTGTCAGAGCTGAGTCTGAGAGGCAGCCATTCTCTCAGTGCCTCCCTTGACCTTTGGTGGAAGCTCTGCCATTTCCTGTCCCACAGCTACCGAAACACTGACCCCAAGTGGGAGAGAAGGTACAGTCAAGTTCTCCCCCTCCACACAGTCATTTTTGACAAAGTCAAAGTGGGTTTTAAGTTTGATTCCAACCAGACCTCATTTCTTCCCTGGAGAAAACAGCACAGTTGGAGACCATCAGTCAAAGGTGAAGTAAAAGACAGATTGTGTAACTTCTATTTTTAAAAGGGGTGTTTAATTATGGAAGGTATGATTAATATTTCAGTACGGTTTATAATGGCTTCATTTATTTTTTTCAGCCAACAGGAAGTGAGAAATCCTGTCTCCATAGGCAAAATTTGGTATAATTCCTCCTCAGCTATACAAAAGTCTCTCTGTTACTATCTAGAATAAAAATGTCAATGTAGATCCTGTATTAAAATTCACCCATGTTTACATGACACCTTTTAAGATACCTCTTCAAATTGCCTCCATAACCTCTGGCTTCAAAGGCTTGTGAGACTGTGTGGCATTTTCCTTCCTGTTTGAGTAATACCTATTTAGAAGGGTAGTAATTAAAAGTAAATCATAATTTTTTAAACCTTAAGGGGAGTGATTGTGGTATTGCCGAAAACACTCAGTTATTGGAATGTTAGCTAACACCTACGCACATTGCAATTACCAATGAAACAGCAAACCCCAGCAGACCTTAACACAAATCCTCTCCCAAAAAAAAAAAAACAACCTGGAAGGAAGAGTCACATTCACACTTGTATATGAAATGCCATCTTTTCTCTGCACTCTTACAGCTCTCTGCCTTGCCTATACCACCAGGCACCAGCTGCTCGCTTGCGTTAGAGTATTTGGAAGATGGGTGATGAGTCCCTGAACACCGTTGCACCTCAGACGTGCAGAGAATGGAAGCAGCCTCCAACGCCACAACACCAGCTGCAGCGGAACACAGAGAGATCAACGGAGGCCACTGTCCAGGACCCCTGCATGCTCAGCAATGTACTTGACCTTGAAAGCTGTATTTAATGAAAGGAAAACCACTAAATTTAGCTTCATGGATGTATTAAGATGAATATCCTTTTCAGGGATTCCACTCCTGAAGCCTCACTCAGGTCCAAATCCTCCTTTCCTTTGCAAATGACACTGCCTTAGACAGTAGTGGTCTTATCTCTGGCTGCACATCTTAGAGGACCCTGGTGGGGTAAGGGAGGGGAGTAGCTTTAGAACATACTAGTGCCAAGCCCCACCCCTAGACATTCTAAATCAATTGGTCTGGGTTGTACACCAGGGTTAGGTGTTTCTTGGAGCTCTGGTGGTGCCATGGTTAACAGCTCAGGCTGCTAACCAAAAGGGTGGCAGTTTGAATCTACCATCTGCTTCTTGGAAACCCTATGGGGACAGTTCTACTCTGTCCCACAGGGTCACTATGAGTCGGAATCAACGGGTTTGGGTTTTTAGGCGTTTCTTAGAAGGAGCCCTGGTGGCAAAACAGTTCAGCACTTGGCTGCTAACCCAAAGGTTGGCTGTTTGAACCCACCTAGTGGCTCCAGTGGAGAAAGACAAGGCAATCTGCTCCTGAAAGATTACATACAGCCTAGAAAATTCTAAGGGGCAGTTCTACTCTGTCACATGGGGTCACTGTGAGTCAGACTCGACTCGGTGGCACCTAATAATGACAGGTGTTTCTTGGAGTCCCTGCATGATATAAGTGTTTAATGAACTCAGCTACTAACCAAAAGATTGGAGCTTCAAGTCCACCCAGAGGTGCCTTGGAAGAAAGGCCTAGTAATCTACTTCTGAAAAATCAGCTATTGAAAACTGTGCTATGCAGCATAGTTCTACTCTGACACTCATGGGGTTGCAACGAATGGGAATTGATTCAATGGCAACTGGTCCCGGTATAATCAGAAATAGTGCCATTTGACTTTTATTGTATATCCTACCAGAATTTTTCTTACATATAAAAACAAAACCCATTGCTACCAAGTCAATTCTGACTCATGGTGACTCCATGTGTTACAGAGCAGAACTCTTTTTTTTTTTTGGCTGTAATCTTAATGGAAGCCACCACTTGGACTTTCTTCCACGGTACCATTGGGTAGGGTCCGACTGCCAACCTTTTAGTAGTCTAGTACAAACCATTTGTGCTACCCAGGGAACTTTGGTTATGTATATTTCCATAAAATATGTATTTACAAAAATGAGATCCTGCTATGATAGTTCTTCACAATCTTCTATTGCTTTTCTGCCTTTTGGCTAAGGTCAAGTGTGTCCATTCACTTTTACCAATATACTGTAGACAGATTTCCATGTCGGTAAACACAGAGCCATACTATCTTTTCTGTGCAGTCAATTATTTAATCAGTTCTTTATTTTAAAGTCGGGCATTTAAGTTGCTTCCTTCTCTTGTTGTTTTGGATTGTTTTGGGGGGAGGGGTTGGTTTTTATGGGGGTTTTATGGGGAGGGTGTGTTTCAGCATTATACATAATATTAGGATGAACCATTGTGTACAAACATTTTTGTGACTTGATTTATTCCCAGCGAATGTGTTGCTGAAAGTCCAATTTCTGAGTCAAAGTATCTACTCATTTTTAAGAACTCTGATACATATTACAAATGACTCTTCTGATTCACATTCTCACCAGTAGTGTTTGTAAGTGTTTCTCTAGCCCTTCAGTAACCCTGGGAATTAGCAGTTTAAAAAAAAAAAAAAAACTACTGGTTAAGTGAAAAATTATATCTATCTTTTTTAATTTATTCAGATACTAGTGCGTTTGAACATTATTTGTCTGTTTTTTGGACATTTGAATTTCTTCTATTTCAAATGTCTCGATCACGTTCTTCACTTATTTTCTATGAGATATTCTTCTTTCTCATATTTATGTATGAGTCATTTGTATATTAAGGCTATTAATAGTTCAACAATTTGTCATTTTCCTTTTAACTTTAAATAGTGGTTTTGTGGCAAACAAATTTTAGATCTTCATATATTCAAGTCTATCAGTTTTTTTCTATAAGGTTTTAACTTTTTGATGCCATAAAGATTTTCCCCAAGTTAAAATTATATGAATATTTACCTATATTTTTTCTTGGACTTTTGTAGTTTCATTTTTTACATATTAAATTTTTGTGGCTAATTAACTTTAAAGCACAAATCTGATTATGCCACTTCTTTTCTCAAATTCTTCTGTGGGATTAAGTCCAAAGTCAAGTTCCTTCATGCCTTTCACATTATCTGGTCATCCTTTAGCTTACATGTTCCTTTTATCTTTAATCATAGGGTTCTTTTTCACTCTGGAATACATTATGTTAAGCCAATTCCAACTCACAGCAACTTCCTGTGTTTCAGAGTAGAACTACTCCATAGGGTTTTCAATGGCTGTGATCTTTCAAAAGGTCACCAGACTTTTCTTCTGAGGTCCCTTTGGGTGGACTCAAACCACCAACCTTTCAGTTAGTAGCCAAGAGTTTAACATTTTCCGTCACTCAGGAACTCCTGGAATACACTATTGAAGTCTCCTTTTCTCTCTGTTGATGGCCTATTATTGTAAGTTCCGTGAAAATAGAGACGAAGACCACCTTTATCATCCCAGCATCCAACACAGTGTTTGGAAGAGAATAGACACTCAAAATTTGTTGAAAGAGTAAATAAAGCATTACCTCCCCTGGGAAGTCTCCTTCTCCCATGTCTCTTTTATAGTATATCATACTATGTCGTTATTTATGTTGTATTATAAGTCATTGGACCACATCTATCTACACAGTTAGACTCAGCTCACCTCTTACTCTGGCTCTACACCACAGGTGGGGCATGGAGCAGGTGCTCAATATATGCTGTTGAAATCCGATGAAGGAATTCAAATAAGTTCTCCCTAGCTTGAAGCACTGACTTAGATGTACCCTCAAACGTGTCCCTGTACTGAGAAGTAAAGACCCTAACAGTCTCTTAAAAGACAACTAAAGTATTAGTTAACAATAAATGTGCCCAGTTAAAAGCTATAATCACCAGTATGGGGTCAAAATAGTATACCTGGAAAAGAGTATGTCTCAGAGTAACAGTGAAACCGTGGGTGCAAATGCCTTCTGCTCCCTCCTGGGCACTGTCCACGCCTGCGTTAATATAAAGCACCATTGCTGACTGCGGAGCCCTTTCCCTGGGTAGGTTAAAGCCAAACAAAACTCTGAAATGGGAGCTGATAGTGAGCCAACCAACTAACTTTTATCCAAGTATGGTAGACCTGAATAATTAACATGTTTCCTTTCAATAGACAAAGAGAATTGAATTACTCATACTCTTCCCCTTGACTGCCTTTAACCTAGGGGTCTTATATAGTTTTTCCTGTCCTTCTATATTTTATTTATTTACTTTAACAGTTTTATTATAAGCCCTCCACCCCCCCCCATTACAACTCATCTCAAATTCCTCTAGGCAGTTAGCAGATTACCCATTATAAATAACAATAAAAAACATTTCTCTTGCCTCAATTCCCTCTGCTCAGGATGCTCAAATGTGAACAACATATACCAAGGCTTTAACTAAGAAAGAATATGGAAGACCTTTAAGGAAGCTGTATTATAAACTGGTTCTACTTGGCAGCTTGGGACAGAATTGGGGCTTTCTTAGGATGACATTGGTGATTATAATCTCTGACATTTAACTGACCCTGGGCAAGTCATTTTATCACTCAGAGGTTCAGTTTTCTTATCTGCAGAGCCACAACTTGGGTGGGTCTATATGATCTCTGAGGTTTCTTCCCACCCCAGGACTGTATCTAATGATCTTTGTCAGGAAGATAGGAACAAAGAAACCACCCAGGCAGAGAGGGAAGAGGCATCTCTCCTTCTCCCTGGCCCTGAAACCCTACCTTCTGTCAGTCACCCTGCTACAGATAAGGGGTAGGGAGTGAATTTCCAGCTGCCACACAAACACCAGGGCCTGCTGCGTGTCCTGACTCGTGCACTCACATGGGCTTCCCTAAGACAGCCAGGTCTCCTGACTGGATAACGAGTCTGCTTTTTAACTACATTGTACTTTAATTTGTATGCCCGAGAAGCTATTAACCAAAAAAACCGAACAAACAGAAGTAGGCTATGACTTGTGTGTGTCCACTTTACCTAGAAATCCCATGACCATTCCAGAGAAAAAGATGCCAACCCCATCCCACTAAAGGAAAACCAAACACCAAATAAGATATCGTAGAGCCAATGCTGACTCACAGTGATCTCATGTGTTTCAGAGTAGAATTGTGCTCCACAGCATATTCTTAGCTATGAGACCTTTCAGAAGTAGATGACCAGCCCTTTCTTCCAAGGCACCTTTGGGAGGACTTGAGCCACCATCCTTTCAGTTAGTAGCCATGCACTTAACCATTTGCACCATCCAGAGACTCCGAAAAGTCTGTTACCCGTTGCCGTCGAGTCAATTCTGACTCATAGTGAACCTGTAAGAGTCTATTAGCAATGGGCTAATTTGGTACTTCTTTAAAGGAAGTCTTTTTTAAAAAAAACTATAACTCAGGTTTTGATTGTCAGATATGAAGATTCTAAGCAGAAGTGTTTTGGAACTGTGAGTCTGTTTCCCTTCACCTACCCACAGAATACTGTGGACCCAGGCTTTGTTGCCATCAAGTCAGCTTAAACTCGTGGTGGCCTCATGTACAACCCATCTATGCTCAACAAGGCCTTGAATCATTAATTTGCAAGCCTCTCTCTCCACAGCTAACCCTAGTTAGGGATGTTAAAAAGGAGGAGTAAAATCCCACACTAATAAGGAAGACAAGTTCTTAGAAGAAGCTGCTAGTTAGCTGACTAACCATTGCAGTCTGCGATATCAAGATCCATCCACACAAATAGACGTCTACCACTTTCTACAATCTAGAGCTGCTGTCCAACAGGCACGTGTATTAAGCTTGGAACGTGGCTACTACTGCCACCAAGGACCTGGATTTTTTATTTTATTTAGTTTAAATTTAAAGATACATGTGGCTAGTGGCTACCATATTGGACAGCACAGACATAGAACATCTTCACTTCAATCCCTATAATGGCACAAAGGGTTGCCATTGATTGATAATATAAAAGACTAAAACTGCAAATACTGTAGACTGATATTTCTTCCACAAATCTTTATCCGATCTTTTAAAAATGCAGTAAACATATTGCCCAAGATATGTCTGACATTCAGTTAGCCCTCAACCTCCTCTATAATGCCATAAAAATGTTGAGGAAAAACATAAGCTTAGGAAAGCATTTTCCTTTATTTTCAAATGCCTGCAATTCTCAGATGTTAGACTGACTTCCTCCAGCAGTTTTTAAATCAAAGTGTCCAAAAAAGAATATGCAAATACATTGTCAATGACTTCAAACCAGGACGAAGTTGCAACAGGATCTCACTACTCCAGATGACACTGATGAATCCCTTACACAATGGCCACTTCATATCTCACTCTTTCCCTTTGTAAGAACTGTGAATCCCATTTGCACAATTTTCTGAACAATCTGTAGGTGACAGGCATGGAAAAAGTGACTTAGGCTTTTGCACATCTTTGCTGCTGGACTGCTTCAAAGGGCAGAAGATGGGACTGTGGCAAGGATGGGCTGGGAAGGGATGAATAGCTAATAGGTGCCTTCTTTGCAACTTTTCATTTCAGTAGTTTAAAAAGAAATTAAGGAAAGGAATAAGGGTCCTGACTAGATGGAATTCAATTCCCCTCCCCCCCTTAATGGATTCAGAGGCATGAGGAAGCATAAAGGTAATTCATCATTGCGTTACTGCCATCAAACAGCATTCATTTCCCTCACCGTGAGGACACAGGCTTCTGTGTGCTGGTTTGGGTGTCAGGAAATACGAAAAAAAGATGAAGGAAGAGAACCGGACGCAACACGTCTCAGACCTGAGCTGAAAATGTCTGCTCTGTATTCTGTGGGCCTTTGCATCTTGTAAGGCCTAGGCACCTGTCACTGAACTATGTGGCTGTGGGTGGCCTTATTTGTAGTATTTCTAAGCTCATCTGACCCTAGATAAACCTTGGTGCTTTTAAGGGCCAATTTAGGTGCTGGACTGAATAGTGAAAAATGGCTTTCTGACTAACAAATGAGCCAGCATCTTTTGATGTTACATGAGTGTAGTTTGAGCTTAATGCGGCCATATCACGAGGAACACTCACTGTATCATCAACGGGATGTGGCACACCACTCATAAACTGCTCATAACGAGTGAAAACATCAATAGTGAGATACTTTTGAAGCTTAGGTTTTGAGCCATTAATGTGGAGGCCAGGTAGAGGCCAGTGACGGGCCCTCAATGACATGGATCTAAAGAACATGTTTATAAGCATGGAATTTGGGATAACTTTTACAAAATAATAGCAATTCCTGAGTATTAGGTGTGCTTTCCACACATTATCTCTATTCTTCACGTTTGATGGGTTCTATTATTTTCCTTCTTTTCCAGATGAAGAAACCGAAGCTTAGAGACATTAAAAAAAAAAAACTCACCCAAGATCACACAGGTAAAAAATGGCAGAACAAGTTTCAAACTCTTTCTGATCCCAGAGAGCATGCTTTTTCCTTTTCTCTAAGGTAGGTTGTAGACGTCCATATAATGGAATATTATACAGTTGTAAAAAGAATGAAAACAACTCCTATAAACTGACAGGAGAAGATCCCTAGGACATATAGCTAACTGATAAAAGGAAGGTATTAAACAATGTTTATAGTAGCTAACTTGTATGAAAGCAGGAAGAAGAATCTTATATGTCCTTGCAGAACATAAAGAGACTATGGAAAGATGGGTAAGAAACTAAAAACAGTGGTTACCTGTGGGGGCTGAGGAGAAAAACTTGCTAAGGGATATGGATGGTAAGGAGATTTTTAACCTCTTTGGTATCTTGAGCATGAATATAATAGTATTCAAAAGATAAACATGGCTTGTCGTGTGGTAAGACACACTCTCCCTTAGAACATGTTTATAGCCAGGCTGTACTCTTTTCTTTATAGAACTCCAGGCTCTCCGGCAAAGAATCAGGATCCAAAACCTGACTTTCCCACTTTCTGACTGTGTTATTTCAGTTCTCTGAACCTCGGTTTTCTCGTTTAAAAAAAAAAAAAAGATTTTAAAAAGAGGGGAGTAACAATATCACTTTGTTGAGCAAGTTAAACTATAAAAGTGCATGGTTAACCCTAAAATAGCCCAAATCCACAGTAGTTGTGGCATTTCAGCTGCACTGAGTTTTCAGGATCTGGGGAGCTGGGCCTTGATAAACATCACAAAACCACCACCGCGCTCCCTGTTTCCTCCTCTTCAGCCTTGAACTTCCCCCTCTCTAAGACTTCTGGCCATTAGGGGCTTGAGCCACTTAGAACTGCTTCTTCTACACTTCCCACCCCAACTGTACCATCAGTCTAACCATCTTACCTCCAGATGAGTCCATCTTCACTCCTAGCTGTCGCTTTTACTTGTCGTGGAGTGATCTTGGAACAGAAGCAGATCAGTGTCTGATTCCCAGTCCCAAGAGGCCAGGTTTTCTCCTGTACACCGGTGTCTCAAACTTATCTGCCCTTCACGATGGTGATGACAGTCACGCATCTTCCAGGAGATAAAGCCAGCAGTGGCTGTTGACTAACTAGGTATTATACAACTACAAACTGAGGCACGATGACACTGATTTCCAGGCCATGAAATGGTAAATGGAAGAGACCTTTTCAGCATGGCATTTGGATTTATGACGATGAAATGCCCAGTCCTGCTGCCCATTTTGGCTGTCACTTCCAGCACTATGACCTCAGGGCATGCGGCTTCGCTTCTTTGAGAGGGCTGTACTCCTGAAACCTGGCCCCTTAGTGCTTTGCGCTGCTTTTCTCCTCAATAGCGGCATATTACCAGGGAAAATACTCCCTGCCTTTTCAACACTGAGCATCAACACAGCTGATTCAATTTAGCAGTTAAACTTTACTGAGGATTCTCTCTCTGTCCACTCTCTCTAAGCTAGTTGATGCCCTTTGACAAGAAGGGTCATCACATTCTGACAGCTAAAGCTCCTTTAAATCTCCCTGCCTTTTCTCTGTCTTCTTCCTTCCCCTTTCCCTCTTCCTTCCCAACACTGAGAGAAGTTTCCTCTGCCCTGATGATTTGAACTAAGCAATAGCTCAGGCCTGGTTCCTCTAAACAACTTAGGCCCAGGTTTCACTCCTCTCCCCTGTTTCTCAAGAAATGAGCAAGAACTGAACAATCTCTCCTTCTGAGTCATCACTGCTTTGCCTCTTCTCCTGTGACATGTCCCTCCTCTCCTGGTATGCCCCTTACAGGCCCTGAAACCCAGGATACCTGGGACCCCACCTGCCACTATTCTGTTATAGGGTTGGGCCCTGGCATCCCCTAGGACGTGTTGTGCACCCTCAATCCTTCCCCCAACCACTCCCCAACAACTCGTAAACCTTTAAACAGAGACATTAAAAGAAAAAAAAAAAAAAAAAATAGCTTGATTGTGGAAGCTCTTTTTCAGCTCCCATGACAAATTTGCCAGCCATTCAATTCTGAACAACAAAGCCTCCTACAGTTCATATATCTAACTTGGAGGGAAATAAACGATTATGTTTAATCCTTAATAATTCCTAGTATTTATTGAAGCATTAAAAAAACAAACCAAACTCGTTGCCATAGAGTCGATTTTGACTCACAGAGACCCTATAGGACAGAGTACAGTTGCCCCATAAAGTTTCCAAGGAGCCCCTGGTGGATTCAAGCTGCTGACCTTTTTTGGTTAGCAGCCATAGCTCTTAGCCACTAAGCCACCAGGGTTTTTGCTGAATGTATACTATGTACCAAGCATGATTGCAAGTACTTGTCTCAAGTCCAGTTCCATTGCAGAGCCTGAAGTGGGGATTCCTGTCCAGGTAATTTATTGAGGAAGTGCTTTTATTGAAGAGAACTCAGTAATAGAGCGAGAGAAGCAGGAGAGGGCATAGAAAGAAGCCAGGCAAAAGTGGGGTTTCAGGAGAAGCCTGGCCTCAGTCTGATCCCACGAGGAGCTCTGGGTTGCAAATGGTACCACTGTTGTTTATTTCTCCCAGAAGCAAGGCACTGGGTTGTTACACCCTGAACCAGTTGGTCACTGGCCACCAGCCATTCCCAGCGGGGTGGGGTTGGGGGGAGCGTGTAACAAGTATCTCCAGCAAGACAGTTCCTGTTAGCCAAGGGTAGGCCTCTTACAGAGGCTGCAGGTGTGAGCTGTTTGCGGCCCAAATCCACAGCAGGTGGGGATGGGTGTGGGCACCTTGTAGAAGGGATCTGCATAGAATGCCAACACATCAGTTACATGCCCCTTATAGCAATTTTCTCAGGTAGGTTACCATTATTACTTGTATGGGGTTGCCATGAGTCAGGGGCAGCTAACAACTATTATTATTATCTCTATTTACTAGAAGAGGAATCTGAGACACTGAGAGATCAGCTAAACTGATGAGGTCACACAGAACCATGATTTAAACCAAGACAGCCTAACTCTAACATCTGTGCCTAACCACTGTACCAACCTGCCTCCTTACATCAGAAGATGTGAAGCAGGATAAATGCGCAAATTCTTGTCCTTAAATACTCATTGAGTCACTTTTGTTAGCAGCCACACGCTCTCAGGGAAAATGACTGCTACGTGTTGTGAACCAATATTAAAAAAAATTTTTTTAATTGTTCAATATAAAGATTAAGATCAACGCTTCAGAAATAGAATAAAGCCTCATTGGCACTATTTTTGCACCAAAAACATACAACCCAAATGCAATAATTTATATTAATTACTCCATTTCTAATTTTACAGCACAGCTTGCTCTCTGTATTTTATTAAATCTATATTTCTAATAATTTCATAAACATCTTATTTTCAAAGCCCAAAACAAAACATTAAAGACAGTGGGAAATAAACTGCTTGTCTTTGTGTTATAAGCAAGTTTTAAAAAATGTCTGACAACAGAAGTTCATGTTACACTCACCATGTTCATAATCACGTTTGGCCATTTTCTCTCTCCTGACATCTTTGATTTAACATGAAAAATGAGACAGAGTTACAATTTCCAGTGCTTTGGTTGTGTAAATGGTATGGAACAGAACTTGATGTTCAAGAAAATGTTCTAAGAACAGAGATTAATGTACTTCTCCGAAGGATGCAGAACATGTTTCTGTCGCTCAAACTAATGACTTGCCTTTAGAAAAACATTAGCATGTGGAGCAGTGCCAAGGCGAGTAGGCCGCTCTCCCCTGGCAAAACGAAAAGGGAAAACACCCTCAGTAACGTCCCCTCACCAAACAGCTCCTGGCTTGTCTCATGTTTAATAATGCCATAAGACTACCTGAAAATAATACCAGCACTGAGAAACAAACACATTTCATCTATCCCCCATGCTTAGTCACAAAACTACTCCCAACCAAATTTTTAGAAAAACAGAGGACTCTTGAACATAAAACCCTAAAGCCTTCTATTCCAGACAGCTTTGTACTCTGCCTGTTTAGCATTATTCTTTGAGATTCAGACAATCTCTCTGGGAACCCCAGACCATGTGTTTCCTGCAAAGTCTTGGCTGAGCTCAGCGAAGCCTAGGATTTCACTAGGTGTTAGGTAGTAAGATCTACTGTGACAGTGTAGACTTCCCCTTCAGGGACCTATTAGTAGGTCAGAATACCTAGCAAACCTTCCTAAAAATTGTCCCAGGGGGGCCAGAGAAGGTTAACCCAGAGTCAATGTGGCTATGAGAGACCAGCGGAAATAAATCAGCTAAAAGCTCCCCTGGGGCCCTTAGCTTAGATAAGCAAAAGCTCAAAGGGGGAAGGAGAGAAATGAGGTCTATTTTCTGGCTCTCAGAGAGGAAAGAGGAAGTTGGCTAATTAAATTTGGGAGCCCAGGTGAGGGAAAAGACCCCCTGATTTGGCTAACCCAGGAAGGAATAAATTTGTTGGAAAATTAGCATCTTGAAATTCTAGTATGACCTTTGGTCCTTTTTGAATGCTTGAAAGTGAAGAAGTTGATCTTGGACAAAAGCAGACACCTCCTTATTTGAGATTCTCAGTGCTGTCTTGGTGCTGCCATGTTGTTTGCTTTAATAAGGGGGAAATCTTGCTTGGATCTCATCCAAGGCAGTCTCATTGCCAGAACCCCCAGGAGACCTTGTTATAAAGTGGTCCTTCAGTCCTAGGACTTTCCAGCCTACCATCTCATCTCTCCCAGACGATGAGGAATCAATCACCTCCTCTCTTTCATACCTCTTCAATCTTCTCTTCTCACTGGCTCTTTCCCCTTGGCCTACACACACACGCGCGCGCGCGCACACACACACGCACACACGCAGGTCCCTATATCCTAAAACAACAACAAAACCCTCCCATAACCTTGCTTCCCTCTCAAGTTAATGTCCTATCTCCTTCCTGTCACCACTCAACACTGCTTCCTCTACTTCTGCACCTCCCATTTATTGCTTGACTCTCTCCAGCCTGGATCTACCCCACCTTGGAAAGTGTACACTAAATCACTCCCTCCTAAAGTCCTCTCTTTGGTTGTCTTTCTGGACACAGCGTTCAACCACCTCTCCCATACCTCTTAGACTACTCCTTCTGAGTCTCCTTTGTCAGCTCTTCTTCCACCAACCAGTTAAATGTAGACAGTCTAAAAGTTCTGTTGCCTTCCTTCTTCTTGCCTCACTGCATGTGTTCTCCTTTGGTGAAGTCATTTACTCTTCTAGTTTCCACAATCTTCTCTATGTGGACATTCCGGATGTAAACACCAACCCCTAGGCTGTCTACAAAACCCAGACTTGCATTGTGACTACTAGATAACTTATAAAACCAAAACCAAACCAATCCTACTGACTGCTGCCAAGTCGATTCCAACTCATAAAAACCCTGTAGGATAGAGTAAAACTGCCGCATAGGGTTTCCTAGGCTGTAAATCTTTACAGGAGCAGACTGCCACATCTTTCTTTCACGGAGTGGCTGGTAGGTTCAAACCACTGACCATTTAGTTAGCAGCTGAGTGCTTTAAGCACTGTGCTACCAGGGCTCCTTAGATAACTTAAAATCACCTATTTTAAAAAAAAAAATCTCTTTGCCCTCGAGTCGATTCCAACTCATAGCTATCCTGTAGGACAGAGTAGAACTGCTCCGTAGTGTTTCTAAGGAGCATCTTGTAGATTCGAACTGCCAATCTTTTGGTTACCAGCTGAACGCTTCACTACTGCGCCATGAGAGGCACCTCAAATTCAATATGTACAAAACCAAAGTTGTTATCTTCCTTGTGAAATATTTCTTCTTCCAAAAGATGGTGGCCAACCATACTGATTTGAATGTGTGTCACCCTCTACGGTCTGCCAATAATCCAATCTCCTCTTCTTGCAGCTATACTCACACTCTATTCCTTCAAACCATCTTGGACTTGTTATTCTCCCTCATCTACCACATGCAATTTAATTTTAAAATCCTGATGATATTGTCTTTCATGTCTGAATCTGTCTTTCTACTCCAATTGGTTTAGTTTAGGCTTCCAGACAACCTCTTTGTCACTTAGAGAATTTAAAATGTCAGCCAGCCAACTGGTCTTCCCCTTTCTCATCACTTCCTCTAACCCATCTCACACAGGCATAAAACATCAGGTCATCAATCTGATGACATTTTTTCTGTCCTCAAAAATATTTGGAAGCCTCCTTTTACTTACAGAGTGACTTCAACCTCCTCAGCCTGAGCAGAGTTCAAATAGAAATCTTCGTCCATCTAGAAACCTATGTTTGACCTTTCCTCTTACCACCCTGCTTTACCTAACACAAACATGCTGGTCTTCTTCAGCTTAGTGAATGCACTCTGTACTTTTCCTGACTCTTTGGGAAACCACTTCATGCTTCCTTCATGAAACCACTCCAGATAGCACCCACCCCCCCCAAAATAATAATAATAATTACTCTCTTCTGCCTCTATAAACCCTATAACTTTTGAATTCTATTATAGCAATGCTATTCAAAGGATGATCCATAAGCTAGCAGCATCAGTATCACCTAGGAACTTGTTAGAAACAAGGCTTGAAACCAGTTCTTCCTGGTTCAGACATGGCCGAGGAACTGAAACAGGAACAGACCCAAGTTTTTAAAATTTGGGTGAACAAGAACAATAACCAGAATGGGAAAAATTACAGGTCAAAGCTCTGCTAGAATTCTAATCTCCCTCTTAAAAAAACAAGGGCAGCATATGTGTTACATAGCAACCAAATCTCTTGTCTGTCAGTTTTGAGCAGAGTCAGGAACAGCGGTGCCCCACTCAAAGATGGTGGCCAACCATACTGATTTGAATGTGTGTCACCTTCTACAGTCCTGCCAATTATCCAATCTCATGCATCAGGTTCCTGAAAGAGCTTACTACACCTCTTCTAAGTCTCCCAATTATAGGGCTTCAACTTATAATTTTTCCCATTCTGGTTATCATTCCAGATCACCCAAATTGTAAAAATTTGGGTCTGTTCCAGTTTCACTTTGTCAGCCATGACTGAACCAGTTGGGACTGGTTTGAAGCTCTGATTAGAAAGCAAATCCATGGGACTGATTCCTGACCTCTTGAATCAGAATCAGTGGGGGTAGGGTCCAGAATTTCTGTTTTAACAAGCTTGCCAGGTGATTTGAACACCACTGCAAAAGAGCCCTCACCTTAGTGCAAAAGTTGTACGTTCGAATGTATCTCCCTACCTAGACTATGAACTTTTTTATAACAGGGCTGCCATCTTACTAGGCCAACTTGTAATCGTAGATGCTTAATACAAATTTGTTAAGTAGCCACAGGATGTATTTCAGTGTGGCCCTAGATACTGGTTAAACAAATTGGTTCTGTGAAGAATTTGCTACACATTCAGTAAAAGAATCAACCCTTCATTTCAGTTTATCTATTTTGTCTGTCTTTGTTTACTGGATTTGATGTAAGTGGTGGGACAAAAGAAATATGTTTTATTCAACATAAATGTTCAAAAAGAGTTTCTTATCCACCCATCCACTTTACCTAGGCTTCCTGCTGAGTGTTGAGGAAAAAAGTGAGTTTTGTTAAACATTTATTTTAAGTTATTATGGTATTTCATTTAATCTCCACTACAACCTATGCAGTGATTATTTTTATATTATTAAATTATTAATCATATTTTTATATTATGAAAATAATAATATTTTAATGATGTGTAAACTGAGGCTTGGGGATGCTAAGTAACTTGCCCATAATCACACAACTACAAGTAGCTCAGCTAGGGGATTTGAGGCCATAGGCCCCACTCTGAACCACAACACTCAATTCCCTCTATGGCTTTATGTCTACAGTCTTAGTTTCCTAGTGCGCCTATAACAGAAATACCACAAGTGGGTGACTCTAAAGAACAAAAATTTATTTTCTTGCAGTTCAGGAAGCTCGAAGTCTAAATCTAGGGCATCAGCTATAGGGGAAGAGTCTCCATTGGCTCTGGGGAAAGATTCTCTTTCAGCTTCTGTAGACCCCATGGTCCTCGGTTCATTGGCGATTTTCCTGTGGCATTTATCTTCCCCCTGTTTGTGCTTTCTTCTGTGTCTAATCTACTCTTTTTACAACTCAGAAGTGACTAGTTTTAGGACACACCCTACACTGATATGGCTTTATTAACGTAACAAAGAAAATTCTATTTCCAAATAGTATTACATCCACAGGTATAGGGGTTAGCGTTCCAAACATACTTTGGAGAGACAGAATTCAATCCACAACACCTATCTACTAGGTCTGGACTTTGCATAGAAGCCAGAGGATTCTCTACTGGGTCTCATGAGATCACCCAATTTCCCAACCCCATTGTAAAACGAGGTTATTCTGTGTCAATGTGGCCTGTCTTCACTTTCGCTCTCCTCAAGCACTGAAAACTCCCTGGGGTATAGTAGCATTTTTCTTGCCAGTTTTCAATTGACTCAGGTCAAGGCAACAATCACCTAGAAAGCACCTCCCTCCAGTCCTCAGACAGTAGAGAGGAGCAGTGCTGCTGACACCCATTAAAGCCTGTCTGGGAGCACTCTGAGTCATGGAGCCACTGAGCTGAGGTAGGCACCAGGGCCACTGGTTTTGTGGTGATATATTCCGTACTCCTAGGATATTGCTAATTAGCCTTTTAAGGCCCTAGAAATCTCCAGTTTGGGCAAGGGAATGGCTATTCACCATTGTCCCCCAGATAGAGGGAGATTGTTTTTGGGCAAAGTCTGTGATCTGGAAGGCTCTGCCTGCTGAAGCATACGCCCAAAGCCCCAAAGCCACACCCCATCTAGAGCTCTGGGCCTGGCTTTATAGCCTTGGGTTTGAGAGCTGAATGAAAAGAAAGGTCAGATGCATAGCCTGCCATTGGCTTTTCTCAGGCAAGGGTTTTGCTAGGGGACCGGGGGATAGACAGATACTTGGAACCCAGAGCTCAGAAGGCTGGCTTGAGCCCTGTACGGAGTTCCAGGTTATGTTTTATTGTGTGTGTTGGGGGTGGGAGGTGGGTGGACATAGGGAATTACCCTACTGAACTTTTACACAGGGTTTCTGTTTGTTTACCAGCTGTTCCCTCCCCCCCAACCCAGAGGTATTTTCATAATCACCGCTATGCCAATCTTTCTTTACATGTTGCTGTAAAATAAAAAAAAAGTAGCATGGCGCACTTATGAAAATATCTGGGGTGGGAGCACAGTTGGCAGACAAAAATAGAAGGCGTGTGTTATTTGGGTAAAAATACAGTACTTTGGTGCCTATTCCCACCCAGGATCTAGAAAGAAAAACTCCACCTGCTGGACAGGCCATTGTGGACACATTTACCACAGTGTTTAAAGGGAAAATTAACGTAAAACATTAACTATTTTCAGTCTTCATTCATTCATTCATTCATTCATTCAATAAACAACCATTCATCCCCTACTGAGTATCAGGTGTGGTGCCAGGGGCTGGTTTATAAAAAAGACACCATGGCACCTGCCTCACAGTGTTCCCAATCTAACAGGGTACTTGCATTTTGTATGAAGTAACTAAGGGTCCCTGTTCTAGGCTATATGAAGAAGAACGGGGCATCAGGATTGGAGGAAGACTCATTAACAGCCTGCGTTATGCAGATGACACAACCTTGCTTGCTGAAAGTGAAGAGGACATGAAGCACTTACTAATGAAGATAAAGACCACAGCCTTCAGTATGGATTACACCTCAACAAAAAGGAAACAAAAATCCTCTCAACTGGACCAATGAGCAACGTCACAATAAATGGAGAAAAGATTGAAGTTGTCAAGGATTTCATTTTACTTGGATCCACAATCAACAGCCATGGAAGCAGCAGTCAAGAAATCAAAAGACGCATTGCATTGGGCAAATCTGCTGCAAAAGATCTCTTCAAAGTGTTGAAGAGTGAAGATATCACCTTGAAGACTAAGGTGCGCCTGAACCAAGCCATGGTATTTTCAATCACATCATATGCATGTGAAAGCTGGACAATGAATAAGGAAGACCGAAGAAGAGTTGACGCCTTTGAGTTGCGGTGTTGGCGAAGAATATTGAATATACCATGGACTGCCAAAAGAACGAGCAAATCTATCTTGGAAGAAGTGTGGCCAGAATGCTCCTTAGAGGCAAGGATGGTGAGACTGTATCTTACATACTTTGGACATGTTGTCAGGAGGGATGAGTCCCTGGAGAAGGACATCATGCTTGGCAGAGTACAGGGTCAGCAGAAAAGAGGAAAACCCTCAAAGAGGTGGGTTGACACAGTGGCTGCAACAATGAGCTCAAACATAACAACAATTGTAAGGATGGCACAGGACCAGGCAGTGTTTCATTCTACTGTGCATAAGGTCACTATGGGTAGGAGCCAACTCAATGGCACCTAACAACAACAACTGAAGGTCCTAGTCTCTTACAGCCATTCCACCTCCTGCTCTCCATCAGTCACAATGCCCAGAGGAAGGAGAAAGGAGAAATCTTGGCAACCTCAGGCCCAAGAGGCTTGGGCACAGGCAGTTGTTGTTGTTGTTAGGTGCCGTCAAGTGGGTTCCAACTCATAGCAACCGTATGTACAACAGAACAAAATACTGCCCAGGCCTGTGCCATTCTCAAAATTGTTGTTATGTTTGAGCCCATTGTTGCAGCCACTGTGTCAATCCATCTTGTTGAGGGTCTTCCTCTTTTTCAATGACCCTCAACTTTACCAAGCACGATGTCTTTCTCCAGGGACTAATCCCTCCTGATAACATGTCCAAAGTATGTGAGACTTAATCTCTCCATCTTGCTTCTAAGGAGCATTCTGGTTGTTCTTCTTCTGAGACAGATTTGTTTGTTCTTTTGGCAGTCTGTGGCATATTCAATGTTCTTCACCAACACCATAATTCAAAGCCATCAATTCTTCAGTCTTCCTTATTCATTATTCAGCTTTCGCATGCATACGAGGCAATCCAAAATACCATGGCTTGGGTCAGGAGCACCTTAGTCTTCAAGGTAACACCTTTGCTTTTCAACACTGTAAAGAGATCATTTGCAGCAGATTTGCCCAGTGCAATGCATCTTTTGATTTCTTGACTGCTGCTTCCATGGTATTGATTGAGGATCCAAATAAAATGAAATCCTTAACAACTTCAATCTCACAGACGGACTCAGCGCACACTCCCCTAGCCTGGCCCCTTGAAGGCTCCTCCATCTTGAGCTCCTCTGAATGATGGCCTCACTCACCCTGGTACCTTCAGCTCTCCCTGAAGCCACCCTCAGCCTTAACCAAGGGAATTCTTTGTTTTTCCCTAACCCTGCTGAGACCACTGTTCTGCGTCCATTAGAAACCCTCATTCTTTCTTGAAAGCTGAAGAGGAAATGAGAATCTTCTTGACAAATGTTCCCCATCCCAGATCCCAATTCCTCCTCCCCAGTCTGAACCACAAGTTTTAAAGAGACCAGGAAGTCCAAAAGTGGTTAGGGTTAGTGACACCTTTTCTATGAAACTCCCTGCTACACGTACTTTAAGTACCGGAGAAACAAAAGAATCCCATCTACTTTTCACCCCCTTACGTTGCCATTCTCCCAACCAAGGGTAGGTTAACCAGTAAGCGTGGCATGCACCAGTTCTCATAGAACAAGGTACGTACGGGCTTAATTGTATTTACTTGCTAATCTGCGGTGAGCAATTTCATGCGGGTTTCCCCACTTCTTTGATGTGGTGGCGAACGGGTGAAATTGTGCACTGCAGATTGGTAGGAAGGCACAGTTGGGCCCATATATACTTTGCTTAATGGGTAATCTGGCCATGCTCCCAATTCTAGAAACCAGAGTGAGAGAAAGAGAAGGAATGGTGGTGGACAGCCAAGCTGAGGTGAACCAGTGGAACCCAGGGGGCATTTACCCTGGCAAATCTCAGGGCATGTTCTTCTTTCTGCTTATGCTGACACCCTGTGTGAGAAAGAAGGGTCAGTAAGGTAAGCACAGGCGGGAAAGAGGATCTGTGAGCAGGGGCAGATAGGAACAAAAGGGGTGGTGCGCAGGGGGCACCCCTGCTGGCTTCCTCCAGTGTAGCAGCTATTATGCTGTCCCTTAGTACCAGCTGCCCAGTCCTCCCTTATCCCTACCTTCCTAGTACACAGAACCTACAGGTGCTGTTCCTGTTCCCCTTCAAGGTGGACAATGGGGTTTCAGGCTAAGGAGGGTACCACTGGGTCCCAAATTACATGGTCTGTGGGGTAATTCCCCATGCCCAGGGGCAAAGAGTTATGGTGTAAGATATGTCCAAATAGGCCAACTCTGATCCTTATGTTGGGAAGGAGCAAACAAAAAACCAAACCCGTTGCCATCAAGCCGATTCCAACTCATAGTGACCCTATAGGACAGGGTAGAACTGCCCCCATAGAGTTTCCAAGGAGCACCTGGTAGATTCAAACTGCCTACCTTTTGGTTAACAGGCATAGCTTTTAACCACCACGCCACCAGGGTTTCCTTGAGGAAAGCCCACTAGAAATGCTTGAGAAGCGTGCACAGGTGCCAAAGACACAATCTCTGCCCTCAAGGAACTCACAATTTCGTGGGAAAGAAAGAAGTATAAAGAAATAGTTATCATGGAGTGTGGTAAAGGCTATGCATTGGTCTGAGACAAATAAAAAAGACAGCGCCTAACCCAGAGAATTAGGGAAGGCTTCTTGGAGGAGGTGACCCCAAATCTCAGCCTCACTAGTAAGTGGGAATCTAGTGAGGGGTGCGTAGAGAGGAGATTTAAAAACAGGGACATTTCAGCAGAGCTCCACAGATTACAGTGTGCTTTCACTCCCATCCTCTGGGGCACGGAGCTTAGAGCTCAGGCTCTATGACCCAGGGACTCCCAAACCTGGCGGCACATCCAAATCACTTTTACAGCATGCCGACCTTTCTTTCGTTGGTTCCCAACTCCGTCTAGGCAACCTGAGATTTACCCTGAAGCAATGAAGCTTAACTTTCAGGGTTATTGATTTGCACAGAGCCCTCCAAAGGCCCTCAGGTGGGACGTGCCCTAGCCAAGTGTTCACAAGGTCACACTTTTGTAAAATTTGCAGAAGAAAAGTATTATTTGGTTCTTCTTATTGAGGGTCATCAAACTGTATGATTTTCAGGACCCACAAAGCTGGACCTACCCTTGTACCGGGGCTCCACCCCAAGCCAATTAAAATCAGAATCTCTGGGGATGTGGCCTGGGCATCGACAATTTGAAAAGCTCCCCCAGGGGGTTTATGTGCTACCAGAGTTGAAAACACAGCACATGTAAGAGCTGGAAGAGACCTCAGAGATTCTGGTAAAATTCCTTCATTTTAGAGCTGAGGTAACAATAACCCCCACCACCCATCTGTCAGTTTGTCTCACTGTGGTGGCTTATATGGAAGCTATGCCGCTGGTATTTCAAACACGAGCAGGGTCACCTATGGTGGACAGGTATCAATGTAGCTTCTAGACTAAGACAGATTAAGAAGAAAGGCTTGCAGATCTACTTCTAAAACTTGGTCAATGAAAACCTTATGGATCAGAACAGAATATGTACAGGACCAGGCAATATTTCAGTCTGTTATACATAAGGTCACTTGGAGTTGGAGTTAACTCCATGGCAGCTAACAACAACCATAACCCAGAGAGGGGTAGTGACAGTTGAAGGTCCCACAACACATCACTGAAGAGCCAGGATTCAAACTTAGTTCTCTCAGCTCCAAATCCATGCTCCTCCTGCTTAGATATCTGGCTATTTCTGGATATATGTGCCAGGTACAAAAGCACAGACACCAGGGCTTGCCCTTCCTTCCTTCAGTGCCTGGGTCTCAGAGCCCTGAGGTGATTAGCACCCCCGGGCTTGCTGACTCACAGTGACCAAGCCGCAGCTGCAGTAGTGGGAGCAGAGAGAAGGGTGAGCAGGACCAGACGGGCAACTGAGGTGATGCTGATGTGGCCCCTCAAAGGCTGGGATAAACAGGGAATGGAGTCCCCAGGGGGTGCAAATGGTTAAGCCATTGGCTGCCAACTGAAAGTTTGGAGGTTCAAGTCCACCCAGAGGTGCCTGGTAATCTACTTCCAAAAAATCAGTGTTGGAAAACCCTGTAGAAAATCCTAAACGTTTCTACTCTAACACATTCGGGATCACCATGAGTCAGAGTCCACTCAGCTGCAGCTGGTGTCACGTGTGTGTTTGGCTAACTAATCCAGTAGAAAGTCCTCAGGGTCAGAGAGAAGAGGCACAAAGTTGTAGCAGTTCTAGCCAGACCATCACATGAGAGGCTTTTCTGGAGCCAGTTTTTACTACACTCAAAGTCTATGCAATTAGCCCTTGGGCAGAGCCTCCCTTTTTCAGACAACCCTGTATTGTGAGAAGCCCATGAAACCCACTGAAAAATGCCCACAGGCCCCACTGAGTCATACGAAGCATTTTTCCTAGGTCTGTAAAACTATCCATTTCATAGTACTGCACTTCCCAATATATTCATAATTAGTCTTTAAGGACTTCAAAATGCCTTTTAAAAAGCACTCGTTATATAAAAAAAAATCACCAGGGACACGGAAACGAGGCAATTTTGAGAAACTAGGATAACCCCGTCTTGCCTGAGAACTGTAGCAGGCCCTGGGCACTTTCAGAGGACAACAGAGAGATGTAAGAAAGCTGTCTGTGCGGTGGTAAAGGTGGCGACGAGGCTTTTGCCTTCACAAGGATACCAGGTTTAAAAAGCCTGTCTACTCCTGCAGAAGGCAGGAAAGTCGAGTTGCTAAAAAAGAGGCAGAATTTTTTTTTTGGAAGGGGGGCAGGGGACTGTGATGAGGAGCGATAATGCACACACCAGCCCATGAATAAAGAGCATTTCCTTCTATCCTTCGTGCCGTCAACAGCATGAAAACTGCAGGATGTTGGACATTGTCTCTCTAAAAAATTTAATTGACATTTTCACTACAATGCTGATGAGACATGGATCTCTAATAATTAAGCTTTTAAGTGCCTTTTTCTGCCCCTTCCCACCCACATATCTATGCGCCCCTTTAGTACTCTTGACGGCCCTGCAGTGATTTGAACAGTGCCAGGTTGCTGGGGGCCAGGCATGGTCAGCCAGTCATGGATCCCAGCCCGGACGTCTCGGCTCCCATCACTTTAGGGTGGAGTTCTGAGGGAAAGATGCTTGTGTGTGTACACTGAAAAAGAAGAGAACTCTTTTCCTCGGAGAGGCATTTTATAGGCCTGCTATTAAATAAAGTCCCTGGATGGTACAAATAGTTAATGTGCTTGGCTGCTAACTGAAAGGTTTATGCTTTATTGTGAGGATGAAAAATAGTCATGCCTGCACTGTTCCTAGCACAATGGATGGCTAGCACAGAGGAAGCCCTCAATACCTGAGTGGTGCAAAACTGGTTAATATGCTCAGCTACTAACCAAAAGGTTTCAGGTTCAAGTCTACCTAGAGATACCTCAGAAGAAAGGCCTGGTGATCTACTTCTGAAAAATCAGCCATTGAAAACCCTATGAAGCAAAATTTTACTCTGAGACACACGGGGTTGCCATGAGTCAGGGTCAACTCCACAACAACTGGTTTATTAAATGAAAAGTCACTTTGAATTTCCCAGAAGAGAGGATCTCAGACATAGAGTGTTATTTAGTCTTCCACTAGAGATGACTGATTTTATATTTAATTATAGAATGTTGTGACTGAGCCAAACATTGGAATCTAAACAGGGTGGATTTGGAGAGAAATCTTGAGTACGTTGGCTTGAGAAAATTGTGCTCATCTGGGCTCCTTTAGTGTGAAAATGAATCAGGACCAGGGGCTTCTAAATTACACCCTTCCATTGTTTTATCTTCAAACTGACAAATTGTAAATAAATATTGCAGTTTAGGAGTTACTAGAAGAAGATTAAGACATGGTTTCAGTCCTTAAGACACTTCCAATCTACCCCAAAACTTAGCCAGGTAAAAAAAAAAAAAAAACACTCATGGGAAACAGCAAGAGAACCACTCAGGTGGCACATACATGCACAGGCCTCCATAATCCAGGTGAGCTGAGAGAAGATCTGGGCTCCTCTTTTCAGGGATTGTAAAAGGAAGGGAGGAAATGAGCTTCAGGAAATAAGATCATCCTAAATTTATTTTTCACTTTTAAATTAATTATCTGGTTTTCTGTTTAACAAAGACATTTACAAACAAATATATTAACTTCTTGTATATTTCAAAAATTATGCATATTGTTTTTTTTATTTCTCTTCCTGTATGAAAACTGGAGTCAATTAGTACAATTAGCGCAAGCTGTGTTGAGTAGAACTGACATTTATGTTTTTAATTCTGGAAGAAGAAAATGCAATTTGCCTTAAAATTTTTTTTTTTTTTTTTTTTTGTAATGGGTTTCTACCATTAGTAGTGGTTTGAAAAGTATCCCCCAAAAGTTAGGTCTAAGTCCTAATCCCTGCGACCTTTTTTAAAAATAGGGACTTTGCAGATATAATTAAGTTGAGGATGGCAAGATGAGATCATCCTGCATTTAGGGTGGATTCTAAATCTAATGACAAATGTCCTTGTAAGAGAAAGAGAGAGAGCTGAGTCATAAGAGACACAGGGGAGAAGGCCAGATGAAAGGATTGGATTTATACCTCTAAAGCCAAGGAATGTCAGGAGCAACCAGAAGCTGGAGGAGGCAAAGAAAGATTCTCCCCTAGAGCTTTCAGAGACAGTATGGTCCCACTGGCACCTTAAATTTGGACTTCTGGTCTCCAGAACTGTGAAAGAATAAATTTCTATTGTTTTAAACCCCCAAGTTTGTGGTAATTTGTTACAGCAGTCCCAGGAAACCAATAAACCATCTAATGTGAAACATAAAAGTATATGTCTGTTGAATAATAACTAACATTTATTGAGAGATTAATATGTGCCAGGCACTCTAACAAGTGTCATATCTTTTAATCTTCATCACAATCCCATTAGATAGGATATTATTAGTACACACACATATACACTCTTTACAGATGAAGGAACTGAGGCACAGAGAGGTTAAGACAGTTGCCGCTGTGAGAGCCAGGCTTTGAACCAAGGCTCTCTGATTCCAAGAGTGGTAAGATTAGGCCTGTGGTAGTTAAAGAGATGCACCACCTGGATCTCCCTTCAGGAAAGGACCTGCCGCCCAGCTTGAGGAGGGCAGGCAGCAGACTACCTCCAGCTGCCATCTCCTTCAGGGCTGCCTCAGCTGCGTTGAGCCACCTGGCCTGAGGTCACATCCTTTCTGGGGCAGCCCACACATGATAACCAGTAAAATATCTGTTGCTGTGGAGTTGATTCAGACTCATAGTAACCCTATAGAACAGAGTAGAGCTGCCTCATAGGGTTTCCAAGGAGAGGCTGGTGGATTTGAACTGCCAACCTTTTGGTGAGCAGCCAAGCTCTGAACCACTGCACCACCAGGGCTCTGGTACATGGTGACAGAGGGTATAAAGGCAAACTATTTCAACACAATGCTGGACAACTTCGATGGGCACTGCTTACCCCAGGCTGACCAAGGCTTTGTCAGGTCTGAATCACAGTACACCTTCTCCCTCTTCCCAATCCTCCTTCCTCCCCTTTTGTTCCACAGGTGTCGATGCCTAATAACCATCTTGCAAACACCACCTCAGTGTCTGCTTTGGAAACCCAACCTGCAACAACGCCATTTTCGCTCCCTAAGGCTTTGTGTGCGTGGGCATATACACACTCAACGGTCTACGCACACGCATGCACATGCTGCCCTCTTTCCCAGGCCATGCCTTCTCCACGAAATTTCAGAACAAGCCTTCAGTTCAATTTCTATCACTGCTTAGGAGAGGCAGTAGAACTTAATGGTTAAGAGCATTAATTTTTTGGTTAAACTTGGCTTCAAATCACAGCCCTGTCCTCATTTATGAGTGTCAAATGTGATAGCGTGGGTAAAGCTATTACACAGTGTCTGGCACATAGTAAGCCTTCAAAGTTTCCAAGAATCAAGTTCAGGCCAAACATGAACTAAGAAACTATTCTTCCCTTTCCTAGTGAAACCATCTCTACCCTTAGCTTCTCCTTCTCCACCCACTGCTTATTCCAAGGGCTGATACAACATTTTTTCTTCCCAAAATAATCCTTAGTTCAAACTTTCATCATCTCTCCCTGCCTCCTGGACTCCATTCTCCATTTGCAGTCCATCTTCCATTTTGCCCAAAAAGTGATGTTTTTGAAAGGTAGGTATGGTCTCTGTTTGAAACACTTGAAAAACTGCCATTTTCTGCAAGGAAAAAATTATGTGAAATATGGAAACTACTGATCATGATCTCTGCTCTCTTTCTAACTGCTCTATTGCCCTAACCTTCATTGATAAAAAAAAAACAACTTGCAGTTTCCTAAACTTGCCATGTTGTGTGCTGTTTTTTGGTCCTGTCTTTGTGACCTTCACTGTCCACCTTGCATCCCCAAACCTGCTGATAAAGTCCTAAGTATTCTTCAAACTCCTCCTAAGCACCATCTTCTCAATACCCTTCATCTTTAATTTATTCTTTCTTTCATTCGTTCATTATTCCTAAACTGAGCATCAAACAGGTAGCACAGCTTTTGCTACATTCTAGGGATACAAAGATCATCTCTGCCCTCAAGATGCATGCAGCCTAGAAGGGGACAGACAAAGAAAGCTAACAATTACAAGGGGAAGCCTGCATGGGGTGCTGTCAGGTGCAGGACACCTAAGCCAGACCAGAGGTTCAGGCAAGGATTTCACTGGGGGTAATACTTGAGCTAAGTCTTTCTGATCTCAGGTCCTCCCTATCTCCACACTATAGAGTTAACCAGTCTCCTCACTGTAAAACTTCTGTGACTTTGCATGTAATCTTATTGTCATATGTCTCTAGTTGTACTTTAACTTCTGCTAATCTGAGCACTTAAGAGCAAGAACATTTTCTTATTCATCTAAGTATTTCAAGTGCCTTTTATACTGCCTAATACATTTTTTTTTTTTTTAGGGAGCCCTGGTGGAGCAGTGGTTAAGAGCTCGGCTGCTAACCAAAACGTCAGCAGTTCAAATCTATCAGCCACTCCTTCAAAGCCCTATGGGGCAATTCTATTCCATCCCATTGGAGTTTCTATGAGTCGGAACCGACTTGACAGCAACTAATACCAACAAGAATACATAATAGATGTTCAATAAATGTTTGGCAAATAAATGGATGAATGGCTGCCTGGCTGGCTGGCCGGCCAGATGGATGGCCGGATGGCTGGCCGGCTGGATGGCCGGATGGATGGATGGATGGATGGCTGGCCAGATGGATGGATGGCTGAATAGATGGATGGCCGGCTGGCCGGATGGATGGATCGCCGGCTGGATGGCTGGATGGATGGCCGGCTGGCCGGATGGCCGGATGGATGGATCGCCGGCTGGATGGCTGGATGGATGGCCAGCTGGCCGGATGGCCGGATGGATGGATGGCCGGATGGATGGATGGATGGCCAGATGGCCGGATGGATGGATGGATGGACAGACGGACGGACGGACGGATGGACTGATGGACGGATGGATGGATGAATATTGTTCCATGGGCATTGATTGTGGATCCAAGTAAGATGAAATCCTTGACAACTTCAGTTTTTTCTCCATTTATCATGATTTTGCTTATTGGTCCAGTTGTGAGGACGAGGGTTTTGGTTTTCTTTATGTTGAGGTGTAAGCCGTACTGAAGGCTGTAGTCTTTGATCTTCATCAGTAAGTGCTTCGAGTCCTCTTCACTTTCAGTAAGCAAGGTTGTATCATGTGTATATGATAGGTTTTAACGAGTCTTCTTCCAATCCTGATGCTGCATTCTTCCTCTTACAGTCCAGCTTCTCGGATTATTTGCTCAGCATACAGTTTAAATAAGTATGGTGAGAAATTACAACCCTGATGCACACCTTTTCTGATTTGAAACCACGAAGTATTCCCTTGTTCAGTTCTAACAACTACCTTTTTGTCTATATGCAGGTTCCACATGAGCACAATTAAGTTTTCTGGAATTGCTATTTTTCTCAGTGTTAGCCATAATTTGTTATGATCCACACAGTTGAATGCCTTTGCAAAGTCAATAAAACACAGGGAAACATCTTTCTGGTACTCTCTGATTTCAGCCAAGATTCATTTGACACCAGCAATGATATTCTTTGTTCCTTGTCCTCTTCTGAATCCTGCTTGAATTTCTGGCAGTTCCCAGTCGTATTGCTGCAACCATTTCTGAATTAGCTTCAGCAAAATTTTATTAGTGCATAATATTGGTGATATTATCCAATAATTTCTGTATTCTGTTTGATCACTTTTCTTTGGAATGGGCACCAATATGAATCTCTTCCAGTCGGTTGGCCAGGTAGCTATCTTCCAAATTTCTTGGCATAGACGAGTGATACAGAACAAAGGGGCCTCCATTAGGGAGAAGTAAAAAAAAAAAAAAAAAAAAATTTTCTTTTTTTTTTTATCTTAACAGGTATGCTGTCTGCCTTGAAGAGTGACTAAAATCTAATGTTCCCAGGCTTTATTTCCTGATATTCTCTGTGTCACCAACTTGCTTTTTATGCTCTAGGTTGTCACTTGCTCCTGGAATAGGACTCTGATCTCATGTCTTCAAACAGAGTCACTGGCAAGTTGATACTCCGTGCTAACTTTATTTAGTACTTTTCCAGACCCCTCCAAAGAAATGTTTCTGCCAAGTTCCCCTGTGAGAGCTAATAGGCCTCATAGCTCTTTTAAACAACTACTCTTCCCATCTCCTTTTTTTCCTTCCCATTCTATTTCATTCCAGTCTGACAGCATTAGAAAAGGAAGAATCCTTCAGGGCAATTCTTTGGCCCAACCCTGTGAAGTTCAAACAGGTAATGTGATTCAATGACAGAAACAGGACTAACACCCAGAGCTATTGATTCTCAACCAATCTTCTTTCTACTCCTATTTGCTTCACTTCAATAAGCATTCACTAGGGCCATCAATAATCATTTTTGAGAATTGCATGTTTTTATTATGTGAGCATAATTGGAACTGAGGAAGCCCTTTAATAATATCCACTTAACCTGTAAATAATTTTAAAAAATTGACCTAAATTTTATATTTAAAATGAAGTCAAAATTATTAAAATAAGCCATCTTATCTTCCAATAAAAAAATTAATTTTGTGTGTAATTAGGAATTAACTTCTAGAAAGAATATTTGGAAGTCAAACTTTTTCAAAATTATATGAGAGCATCTATGAGGACATTATAATTTCAACTTGAAATGTACCATCATTATAAAGCTTTTGTAAAAATATTCAATATTTAATCATTTTTTAGGGTATCATTTTTTCATATTTTGATATATAATTCATTGCATTTCTTAATTTCTATTCTTTAGCTGATAACTAATCAAATTTTCACATCCTTGCTTGTCAATGGCTATGTGCGTGTGTTGAACACTAGCCAACATCACTTTTTTTGATGTCATAAATTCTTGCATCTTTTGAAAAATTTAGAATTTCATTCTGTCTTTTATTGACACTGTATTTCTATTTTCTTTGAGATGTTTTCAATAATAGGCAATAAAGAGGTCCAGCAATTGACTCAACAGGCGGGAATAAATCCAGTGGTTTGCTGGAAAATCTTTAGCAACCATTTATTAGAAAAACTGAAAGCTTTTATTTCTAGTATTTGTCAATTTTCATTAGTAGAAATACTTCCAGCATGACCAATTCCACTAAATGTGGAGTTGGAAAGAGATGTGTACAGTAGACTCTTGATGGCCAGTATGAGACAGCTCCAGCACACCATTGGATAAATCCTAATATTAAACAGGAAGACACATTTGAGTGAGCCCTAATTTTAAAACTGGTTAGTTTTTTAGTGAATATCACCATGTTATGATAGCTTTTATTTTCTTACTCAGCCTTGTAACCTACAGGATTCAAAAATTAAGAATCCATTGTACTTTTTTAAAGACTTCCTAGTGTTGTCCTAAGGAAATAAATTAAACCTTAATAATGTTCAATAAGTTTTCACTGGCTAATTTTTTTTTTTTTTTCAAAAGTAGATCACCAGGCCTACTAGTGCCTTGGTGATAGAAACAACACTGGAGTTTGCATGATAGAATTTTGCAAGAGCAACAACTTATTCATCAGAAATACATTTTCTCTACAGCATAAACAATGACTATACATGTGGACCTCTCCAGATGAAATACACAGGAATCAAATCAAGTACATCTGTGGAAAGAGATGATAGAAAAGCTCAACATCATCAGTCAGAACAAGGCCAGGGGCCATCTGTAGAACAACCATCAATTGCTCATATGCAAATTCAAGTTGAAGATGAAGAAAACTAAAACAAGTCCACAAGAACCAACATATGACTTTGAGTGTATCCTACCTGAATGTAGAGACCATCTCAAGAATAGATTTAACTCATTGAACATTAATAACCAAAGAAAGACCAGTTGTTGGATGACATCAAGGACATCATACATGAAGAAAGTAAAGGGTCATTAAAAAGACAGCAAAGAAAGAAAAGGCCAAAATGGATGTCAGAAGAGGCTATGAAACTTGCTCTTGAATACAGAGTAGCTAAAGCAAATGGAAAAGATGATGAAGTAAAAGAACTGAACGAGTAAAAGATTTCAGAGACGAAGTATTATAATGAAATATGCAAAGACCTGGAGTTAGAAAACCAAAAAGAAAGAACATGCTAGCATGTCTCAAGCTGAGAGAACTGAAGAAAAAATTCAAGCCTGGATTCATGGTATTGAAGGATTCTATGGGCAACATACTGAATAACAAAGGCAGCAACAAAAGAGGACAGAAAGGATACACATTCACTGTACCAAAAAGAATTGGTTGATGTTCAACCATTTCAGAAAGTAGTGTATGATCAAGAACCAATGGTAATGTGTAAAGAAGTCCAAGCTGTCCTGAAGGTATTGATGGAAAAATTAGGCTCCAGGGATTGATGAAATGCCAATTGAGATGTTTCAACAAATAGATGAAACACTAAAAGCGCTCACTCACCTATGCCAAGAAATTTGTTAAGACAGCTACCTGGAAAGCTGACTGGAAGAGATCCATATATGTGCCCCTCCCAAAGAAAAGTAATCCAACAGAATGTGGAAATTATTGAATAGAATCATTAATATCATGCAGAAATAAAATTTTGCTGAAGATAGTTAATAAATGGCTGCAGCAGTACATCAACAGGGAGCTATCAGAAATTAAAGCCTGAGTCAGAAGAGGATGTGGAACAGGTGATGTCAGATGAATCATGGCTGAAAGCAGAGAATGTCAGAAAGATGTTTATTTCTGTTTTATTGACTTCGCAAAGGCATTCAACTGTGTGGATCATAACAAATTATGGGATAACATTGAGAAGAATGGCAATTCTAGAACACTTAATTGTGCTCATGTGGAACCTGTACATAGACCTGAAGGCAGTCGTTTGAACAGAACAAGTAGATATTGCATGGTTTCAAATCAGAAAAGTGTGCATCAGGGTTGTATCCTTTCATCATACTTATTCAATCTGTTTACTGAGCAAATATTCTGAGAAGCTGGACTATATGAAGAAGAATGGGGCATCAGGATTAGAGGAAAACTCATTAAAACCTGTGAAACACAGATGACACAACCTTGCTTGCTGAAAGTGAAGAGCACTTGAAGCACTTACTGATGAAGATCAAAGACTACAGTCTTCAGTATGAATTGTGCCTTAACATAAAAACAATAAAAATCCTTCCAACTGGACCAATAAGCAACATCATGATAAACAGAGAAAATAACGAAGTTGTTAAGGATTTCATTTTATTTGGATCCACAATCAACGCCCATGGAAGCAGCAATCAAGAAATCAAGTGACATATTTCATTGGGCAAATGTGCTGCAAAAGACCTCTTTTTAAATTGTTAAAAACAAAGATGTCACTTTGAGGACTAAGGTGCACCTGACCCAAGCCATGATATTTTCAATCACCTCATATACATGGGAAAGCTGGACAATAAATAAGGAAGACCGAAAAGGAACTGATGCATTTCAATTATGGTGCCGGTGAAGAATATTGACTATGCCATGGACAGCCAGAAGAACGAACGAATCTGTCTGGGAAAAAGTACAGTCAAAATACTCTTTAGTAGTGAGGCTGGCGAGACTTCACCTCACTTACTTTATACGTGTTATAAGGAAGGAGTAGTCCCTAGAGAAGGACATCATGCTTGGTAAGGCAGGGGGTGAGCGAAAAAGAGGAAGAACTTCAACGAGATGGACTGACATAGTGACTGCAACAATGGGCTCGAACATAGCAATGATTGCGAGGGTGGTACAGAAGCAGGCAGTGTTTTTTCTGTTGTACATGGGGTCACTGTGGGTCAGAGCTGAATCAAGGGCACCTAACAACAACAATATTACATAGTATTTCCAGAGACAGATCCAACTCATTGACCCTTTCTTGTGTCTTGGTGAATTCTCTTGCCCCCAAAGATAATACCCCCCAGACTCACCGCTCTTGACTTCAGGGGTTGAAGTAGCAATTCCCTCACACCTTCTTAACATCAGAAGACCTGAAATTAAATCTAAATTCTTCTGCATTTTTCCTACCTCCCCAAAGCACAGGGATCCCTTGCAAATTAATCCCAGGATTAGCATTAATAATCTCCTATTTCTTCATGGTAAAAGCACAAACTAATAACGATCCTGGGATTTGCATAAATATATTTGTATGAGTATTTTATGTACAAGCATGATGTTTTAATTCAGTATACAGATTGTTTTTTTAAAGATCATTGAGAAGGTTGGTAGCGGAGTGATGTGACAGTCTGCTTCTGTAAAGATGTACGGCCTTGGAAACCCTATGGGACAGTTCTTTTCTGTCCCATGGGGTTGCCATGAGTCAGAATCGACTAGGCAGCAAAGGGGTTTGGTTTGGTTTTGGTTTGAGAAGTTAGATATTGGAAAATCTACAGGTTATTATAACTTTACCAGACAAATCAAATGTAACTGTGAAAGAAGCCATGTCAGTTTCATTCAACAAATATTTCTTCATTTTTGGAATTGCCATCATTAACGTAAAACGTTCTTACTCACACTTGTATTAGATTCAGTATAATCAAACACATTTAGGCTGTAAAAAGAACTTTCAAATTGTTTTTAAGTAAATCTGGTGTTTCAGATACCCCTGTCTCTACTTACCCTGATCTATTTGCTTCTGAAACAGAATGATGGAGGGAACAAACTAAATTGTAAAGTTGTCATTGTTGTTGTTTTCAATGGAATGGGCCAAAGGATGAACTGAACTTTATTTTAAATAGGGAGTGTTATTTTGCCCAAGCAGACATTACAGACCAAGGTATGACTAACCTTAGACCTGACCAACACAGTTCTTTTTGACAACCCCCCCAGCCACACACACACACACACACACACACACACACACTTCTGCAAGGTTGCCAGTAAATCCAGATCACTGGCTACCACCTGCAAACCCACATAGGCAGCTCGCTGTTGGAAGGAACTGTGAACAGTTTGGTTCTTTGACTTAATTACAACTCTGTTTGCTGCTCACAAAGAGCTAGTTTGGTTATGCTCTGGGTTCTGGGTTAGGTAACAGGCTGACTGGCTTTCAAGGCACCTTGGCTTAGCTTCTCCATTTTACTCCATCTGTCCTCTTGTTCCACAGCCTCTCTGAGCATGGAGCAGCTTTGTGGAACAGGGATCTGTGGCGTTTGACTGGCCTCTCGGCTGTTGGCCACCCTTTATGCTGAATGCAAATTTTTCAAGTGCTCCTTAAAATTAATAAATATGGGACAAAGAATATGAACAGGAGAGACTACAAATGAGGAAATACAAATAGCTGACAAGAGGTTAAAATTACATTATATTTCTTTGGGAATTAAAAGAATAAACCCCAAACTCACTGCTATTAAGTTGATTCCAACTCACAGTGACTCTATGGGACAAAGTAGAGCCACCCCATAGGGTTTCCAAGGCTGTAAGTCTTCATGAAAGCAGACCACCACATCTTTTTACTGTGGAGCAGCTGGTGAGTTCCAACTGCTGACCTTTTGATTAGCAGAGCAGTTTAACTACTGTACCACCACTCCTTAATTAAAAGAAAGGCACATTAAAAAAAAATTATTTGCCACTTATCAGATTGGCACGTTTTCAATAAAATAATGACATTGAAGACAGATGAACTTGGGTTCAGCTGCTCTGCCATTTATTATCTGATGTTGCTGACCAACTGTTGTAACCTCTCTGAACTTCATTCTTCATCTGTAAATGAAGATAATAAGATCATCACTGAGATTTATAGTGGATTAAATTAGGTAATATATACATGGTACTAATGCAATGTCAACTAATAAAAAGCAGGTGTTATTCTACCAATGTTGGTGATCCTGAAGAGAAACAGACACTCACCAATACTGCAGGTAGGAGAATAAATTAATGGATCCTTCTGGAGAGCAACTTGGCAATATGTATCAAACGCCTTTAACATGTTAATATTCTTCTGCTTCCAGGCAAGATGGAATAAAAGGGACTAGATTTACTCCTCTCCTGCCAGAAACTACAAAAAAGCGGACATAATATATTAAACAATGGTTTTCAAGACACTAGACATCAGGCAAAGACAATGATCCTTCAAAGACAAGAAACAAATGAAATGAGCCCTGCAATTGTTGCAGCTTATTGCCTTGAGAATTTCAAGGCCAGGTGCAGGGAGGAAAACCCCAGGCAGAGCCCAGAAGATTCCCTGAGTTGAGGAGAAGGAGCTGAGAGTCCAGGGAGACCAAAGCATTTAGAGCTCTCAGGACAGAATACTGAAGTGGAAAAGACTGCACAGGGAGCTCTGCAGAAGGTCCCCTGAGTACTCAGCTGAGTAATGATCAGCACATGCCTTAAGGAAACTATCCAAGGCTGGGGAAAGAGCCACTCAATAAGATTAGAGGTAATAGTGCTTGGCACTCCAAAAGGGCAGGAGATAGGTAGGGTATGTTCCCACAAGACAGGGCTGGAAAATCTCATAATTCACTGGATAGAGGACACAGAAGGATTTTGCCTCCGTAGTAGGAAATACTAAGTCCTACACTTGTACTATTCTGGTCCTGCCTAACAAATCTTAAAAGCAAGAACAAAGAGAATCAAACTGTATGCAAGTAACTTAACTGTATCCGAGGATAAAGCTCATGAATATTTATAGAAATACAAAAATATCCAGTACCCAACAAAGTAAAATTCACAATGTCTGACATCCAATAAAAAATGAACAGTCATGCAAAGAAGCAGAAAACATGACCCATAATGAAGAGGATAGTCAATTAACCAAAACTGACCCAAAATCAACACAGATGTTAAAATAAAGAGATAAAGATCATGAAAACAGTTTTTATAACTGCATTCCGTAAGTTCAAAAGTTAACCCTTTCCTGGGTGAATTTTTTTTTTTTTTTTGCATTTTTTTGGTGTTGCCATGTTTTTTCACTAATGGGATGGGTACTGAATCATTGCTTGTTGGTAACTTTTTATTATTTGAAAAAATAGGGTGCTAATTATAAGCAGGCCATATTGCTACCATGTTCCACGAAGTACATCAAAAACACGGTACACATTGGTACCATGGCCCAGGAAGTGCATCACACTTTCTGGTTACACTTGAGCCATGAACTATCTTACTCAACCTTCCAAGAATATGCACAAAATATTAAATAAACATTGCACTTGCTGCACATAAATTTGTTATCAGTTTAATTTAGAGCGGGCCATATAGGTACTGTGTTCGGTGAAGTTCATCATACATGCAGTACACATTGGTACCTTGCTTGGCCCAGGAAGTGTCGAAATGTCAGCAGTAGGTTTATCTACTACACCAAAAAAAAAAAAAAATTGCTGTTTAGTCGATTCTAACTCATAGTGACCCTATAGGACAGAATAGAACTGCCCCATAGGGTTACCAAGGGGCAGCTGGTGAATTCAAACTGCAGACCTTTTGTTTAACAGCAGTAACTCTTAACCACTGTTCCACCAGAGCTCCATTTATCTACCAGTAACCGTTAAAGTGTTAAATAGAGACATGGAAGATACGAATGAGACCTAAATCAAAGTTCTAAATATAAAATCTATGATGTTGAAATGAAAAACACACTGCATGGTATTAATTACAGATTAGACATTGCAGAAGGAGCCCTGGATGCCCAGTGGTTAAGCACTCAGCTGCTAACTGAAAGGTTGGCAGTTTGAATCCATCAGCCACTCCAAGGGAGAAAGATGTGGCAGTCTACTTCCATGAAGATTTACAGCTTCGAAAACCCTATGGGGCAGTTCTATATTGTCACTATGAGTCAGAATCAACTCTACGGCAATGGGTTTGGTTTTTTGATTTTAGACGTTGCAGAAGAAAAGATTTGTGAATTTGAAGATACGGCAACAGAGACTATCCAAAGTGAAACCCAGAGAGAAAAGAAGTTTTTAAAAATGAAAAAAGAATTAGTGAGCTGTACGATTGCTTCAAGTAACCCAATATGTGTGCAATTAAAATCCCCAAAACAGAGGGAGCAGGAAAAAAAAAGTGCCAGGAAATGATGGCTAAAAATTTTCCAGATTTGGTGAATACTATAACCCAAATTCTGAGACATTAAACAGGCTCCAAGCACAGGAGTCAAATAAACACAAATAATCAAAATCAACAGATATAAAAGATCTGTATAACAAAAACTACAAAACATGACTGAGAGAAATCAAAGAAGATCTAATAAATGGAAAGATATACCATGCTTCTGGGTCAGAAGATTCAATATTACTGACATGTCAACACTACTCTAACTAGTCTATAGATTCAACACAATCCCAATTAAAAGCCCACCACTGTTTTTTGTAAAAATTAACAAACTGATTCTCAAATTCATATGGAAATATAAAAGATCTAGAATAGCACCCACTTGTCTGTCAGTTTGTCATACTGTGAGGGCTTGCATGTTGCTGAGATGCTGGAAGCTATGAAACCGGTACTCAAATACCAGCAGGGTGACCAAAGGCGAACAACTTTCAGCTGAGCTTCCAGGCTAAGACAGACTAGGAAGAGGAACCCAGTGGTCTACTTCTGAAAAGAATTAGCCAGTGAAAGTGAAAACCTTATAAATAGCAGCAGAACATTGTCTGATATAGTACCGCAAGATGAGTCCCTAAGGTTGAAGGCACTCGAAAGACTACTGGAGAAGAGCTGCCTCCTCAAAGTAGAGTCGACTTTAATGATGTGGCTGGAGTCAAGCTTTTGGGATCTTCATTTCCTGATGTGGCATGACTCAAAATGAAAAGAAACAGCTGCAAACATCCATTAATAATTGGAACCTGGAATGTACAAAGTGTGAATCTAGGAAAATTGGAAATCATCAAAAATTAAATGGATCACGTAAACAGCAATATCCTAGGCATTAGTGAGCTGAAATGGTCTGGTATTGACCATTTTGAATCGGACAATCATATGGTTTACTATGCCAGTAATGACGAAGAGGAAAGGTGTTGCATTCATCGTCAAAAAGAACACTTCAAGATCTATCCTGAAGTACAATGCTGTCAGTGATAGGATCATATCTATATGCCTACAAGGAAGACCAGTTAATACGACTATCATTCAAATTTATGCAGCAACCACTAAGGCCAAAGATGAAGAAATTGAAGATTTTTTACTAGGTTCTGCAGTCTGAAATTGATCAAACATGCAATCAGGGTGCATTGATAATTATTTGTGATTAGAATGAGAAACAAAGAAGAAGGATCGGTAGTTGGAAAATATGGCCTTGGTGATAGAAATGATGCCAGAAATCACAAGTAGAATTTTGCAAGACCAACGGCTTCTTCATTGTAAACACCTTTTTCAACAACGTGAATAGTGACTATGCACATGGACCTCACCAGACAAAATACACAGGAATCAAATCAACTACATCTGTGGAAAGAGACAATGGAAAAGCTCAGTATCATCAGTCAGAACAAGGCCAGGGGCCAACGGTGGAACAGGCCATCAATTGTTAATATGCAAGCTCAAGTTGAACCTGAAGAAAATTAGAGTAAGTCCACAAGAGCGAAAATATGACCTTTAGTATATCCCACCCAAATTTGGTGACCATCTCAAGAATAGACTTGATGCATTGAACATTAATGACATAATACCAGACAAGTTTTAGAATGACATCAAGGACATCATACATGAAGAAAGCAAGAGGTCGTTAAAAAAAAACAGGAAAAAAAAGACCAAAATGGATGTTAGAAGAGACTCTGAAACTTGCTCTTGAATGTCAAACAGCTAAAGAAAAAGGAAGAAATGATGAAGTAAAAGAACTGAACAGACGGTTTCAAAGGGCAGCTCGAGAAGACAAAGTAAAGTATTATAATGATGTGTGCAAAGACCTGGAGGTAGAAAACCAAAAGGGAAAAACACACTCAGCATTTCTCAAGCTGAAAGAACTGAAGAAAAAATTCAAGCCTTAAATTGCAATAGTGAAGAGATCTACGGGGAAAATATTAAATGACGCTGGAAGAATCAAAAGAAGATGAAAGGAACACACGGAGTCACTATACCAAAAGGAATTTGGTCAACCTTCAGCCTTTTCAGGAGGTAACATATGATCAGCAACCAGTGGTACTGAAGGAAGAAGTCCAAGCTGGACTGAAGGCATTGGCAAAAAACAAGGCTCCAGGAATTGATGGAATATCAACTGAGATGTTTCAACAAACTGATGCAGTGTTGGAAGTGCTCACTTGTCTATGCCAAGAAATTTAGAAGACAGCTACCTGACAACCAATTGGAAGAGATCCACTTTTATGCCTATTCCCAAGAAAGGATTCAATTGAATGCAGAAATTATCGAACAATATCATTAATACCACACACAAGCAAAATTTTCCTGAAGATCATTCAAAAGCAGCTGTTAACAGTATATCGACAGGAAACTGCCAGAAATTCAGGCTGAATTCAGAAGAGGATGTGAAAGCAAGGATATCATTGCTGATGTCAGATGGATCCTGGCTGAAAGCAGAGAATACCAGAGGGATGTTTACCTGTGTTTTATTGACTATGCAAAGACATTTGACTGTGTGGATCATAACAAATTATGGATAGCATTGAGAAGAATGGAAATTCCAGAACACTTAATTGTGCTCATGAGGAATCTGTACATAGATTAAGAGGCAGTTGTTCAGACAGAACAAGGGGATAGTACGTGGTTTAAAGTCAGGAAAGGTGTGTCTCAGGGTTGTATATTTTCACCACACCTATTCAATCTGTATGCTGAGCAAATAATCCAAGAACCTGGACTATATGAAGAATGGGGCATCAGGATTGGAGGAAGACTCATGAACAACCAAGGTTATGCATATAACACAACCTTGATTGCTGAAAGTGAAGCAAATTTGAAGCACTGACTGATGGAGATCAAAGACTACAGCCTTCAATATGGATTACACCTCATCGTAAAGAAAACAAAAATCCTCGTGACTGGACCAATAAGCAACATCATGATAAACAACGAAAAGACTGAAGTTGTCAAGGATTTCATTTTACTTGGATCCACAATCAACACCCAAGGAAGCAGCAGTCAAGAAATTAAAAGACGCATTGCATTGGGCAAATCTGCTGCAAAAGACCTCCTTAAAGTGTTGAAAAGCAAAGAAGTCACCTTGAAGACCGAGGTGCGCCTGACCCAAGTCATGGTGTTTTCAATAGCGTCATATGCATGCGAAAGCTGGACAACGAATGGGGAAGACCAAAGAAGAATTCATGCCTTTGAATTGAGATGTTGGCAAAGAATACTGACTACACCATGGGTTGCCAAAAGAATGAACAAATCTGTCTCGGAGTAAGTACAACTGGAATGCTCCTTAGAAGCAAGGATGGTGAGACTGTATCTCACATTCTTTGGACACGTTGTCAGGAGGGGCTAGTCCCTGGAGAAGGACATCATGCTTGGTAAAGTAGAGGGTCATTGAAAAAGAGCAAAACCCTCGACAAGATGGATTGACAAGCTGGCTGCAACAGTGGTCTCAAGGGTTAAGACTGTGAGCGTGGTGAAGGACCAGGCAGTGCTTCGTTCTGTGGTACAGGGAGTTGCTACGAGTCGGAACCGACTCAACAGCACCTAACAACAGCAGCAACAACAGTATAGCATACACAACTTTGAAAAAGAAGAACAAAGTTAGAGGACTAACACTATCTAATTCAAAGACTTTATTATAAAGGTACACTAATCATGCAATGTGGTATTGGCATTAATATAGCCAAATAGATACACGGGATAAAGTAGAAACTCCCGAAGTGAACTCCTACGTAATAATGGACAGTTGATTTTCAACAAAGTTGCAAGGCAGTTCAGTGGAGATAGGATAATATTTCCAGTAAATATGCTGAAACAAATGGATATTCTATGCAAAGAAAGTAAACTTTGATCCATTCCTCACCCCATATGGAAAAATTAACTCAAAATAGATCACAGAGGTAAGTGTTAAACCTAAACTGTAAACTTCTAGAAAAAAATAAAACCAGAAGAAAATCTTTGTGGCCTTGAGTTAGGCAAACATTTCTTAGATAGCACAGTGAGAGCACAATCCACACAAGAACAAATTGTTAAATGGACTTTATCAAAATTTAAAACCTCTGCTCTTCAAGACACTTTTAAGAGAATGAATAGACAAGCAAAGACTGGGAGAATATATTTGCAAATCCTGCAACAAATAAAGGACTTGTGTCTAGAATATATTTAAAAACTTTCAAAGCTCAATTAAACAACCTAATTTTAAAAGAATAGGTAAAAGATTTGAACACATGCTTTATCAAATAAAATATGTGGATTGCAAATTTGCACATGAAAAGATGTTCAACATCATTAGTCATTGGGGAAATGCAAAATGAACCTGCAATGAGATATCACCACACACTGTTAGAATGTCTAAATTAAAAAAAAAAAAATTGACCATACCAAATGTTGACAAGATGTAAAGAAAATGGAACTCTTGTAAACTGCTAGTGGGAATGTAAAACGACACAAACACTTTGAAAGTAGTGTGACAGTTTCTTAAAAAGTTAAACATACACTTACGTTATGATCCAGCCATTCCACTCCTAGATACTTATCCAAGGAAAATGAAAGCATATACTCATATAAACACTTGTGCACAAGTGTTCATAGCAGCTTTATTTGTAATAGTAGAAAATTGAAAATAACCCAAATGTCCATCAATATATTGATGGATGAACAAACTGCAATATATCTGTAGCATGGAATACTGCTCAGTAATAAAAAGGAATCAATAGCTTTTTAGATACCTGTTACAACATAGAATCTTCTTCAGTATCCCTTATCCATTGTCCATCTTTCTTATGCACATGAGGCAACTGAAAATACCATGGCTTGGGTCAGGCACACCTTAGTCCTCAAAGTGACATCTTTGCTTTTAAACACTTTAAAGGGGTCTTTCAGAAGACCAAAGAAGAATTGATGCCTTTGAATTATGGTGTTGGCAAGAATATTGAATATACCATGGACAGAACGAACAACTCTGTCTTGGAAGAAGTACAGCCAGAATGCTTCCTAGAAGCAAGGATGGCAAGACTTTGTCCTATGTACTTTGGACATGTTATCAGGAGCGGCTAGTACCGGAGAAGGACATAGTGCTTGGTAAAGTAGAGGGTCAATTAAAGACAGGAAAACCCTCAGTTAAATGGGTTAACATAGTGGCTGCAACGATGGGCTCAAGCATGGCAACAATTGTGAGGATGGCACAGGACTAGGAAGTGTTTTGTTCTATTGTTCATAGGGTATCTGTGAGTCGGAACCTACTCGGCAGCACCTAACAGCATAACAACGACAACAAGGACTGAACTCAAAATAATTATGCTGAGCGAAAGAAGATAGACAAGAAGGAGTCTTACTGTGTGATTACATTTATATAAAGTTCTAGGAAATGCAAATTAATATAGAGTGATTCACGGTTGCCTGGGGACAGGAGGAGGGAGATCAGGGGACAGGGAGAAGTGGAAGGGAGAGATTACAAAGAAGCATGAGAAAATTTGGGGCGGGGGGTGGTGGTGATGAATGTGCTGATTATCTTGATTTTGCTGAGAGTCTAAAGTGTATACATTATGTCAAAACTTACTAAATTATACACTTTAAATGTGTTCAGTTTACTGCATGTTAATTAAACCTCAATATAAATGTTTTTTAAAAAGTTAATACAATTTAACCCAATAATTCCACACCTAGGAATCTGCATTGAGGCCCTAATCATGTATGACCCAGACGTATTACTTACAGTATGAAAAAATTTGCAGGCAACCTAAGTGTCTAGGAAAAAGGGATTGATCAAATGCATTATGGAAGAGGTTTCACACATGATGGCAGCTTTTAAACGTGATGTTGTATTGTAGATGTATCTATACTGATGTGGAGAGAAGTCTATGTTACATATCCACTGAAGAGAGAGAAAATGGGTTGTAAAATAGTAGGCACAGTATGTTTCATGAAATAGTTTGTTTTGCATACATGTGGAAAGGGTGTGTGGCCGGATACAGCTCCTGTTGAGCCAAAGCAGATAGGGCCTCAGTCATTTGTTTTCCTTAAGTGATTTGCCTTGGGGCAGGCAGGCTGAGAGAAGCTGGTTTTAAGCACACTGGCCTCCCAAAAAGAGAGAAAGGCAGAACCTACAAAGACATGGGGTGGAGTGAGGAGCATCTCCCCACTTTGAAGTGGGCCACATGGAAGGCTAAGGTGGCCCTAGAATCTCTGTGACACCAGGAATAATTTGCAGACTCCAGGTCCCAGGAGACAGCATGCTGAGCAGGGAAGCAGAGCTCCTCTCACAGAGAGCTTCTGTACCCTGGAAGGGATGGTCCTGTGTCTCCCTCCAGCCTCTATGATCGGGGACATCCCCATGAAGGCCAGAGAAGAACAGGACAAGGTGAGCCTGTGGGACCCTGAGAATACCCCAGGACTCCCAGAAATGTTGGGGGAGAAGTTGAGGGATCATGGAAGGCCCCACAGGCTTCACCCGGCAGTGATGAGCCAGCAGATGTATTAGTTTTTATGTGGCCTCATACGAACCCACAAGTGAGTAAGACAGGGGGACATTTGGGTTACAAATGTATGATAGGAAGAAACTATGGAAGAAAATAAATCATAATACTACTATTATTATCTTGGATGGTGGGGTTCCAGGTGATTTTTATGTTCTTTTTTGTAACTTCTGTGTTGTCTGAATGTTTTACAAGAAACATGTTATTACTTTTATAGTCATAAAAAGGCAATAAAACTATTGGTAATGTATTAAAAATCTCCAAAGCAAAAGCAGAATAAAGATAATTTTTATAGTATGATTCCATTTTTATAAAATACAAACTCATTATAAATGTCTAGAAAAGGAGAACGGGAAGCAATACACCAAAATACTAGTGGAAGAATCCTTTGAGCGGAAGAATCCTTTGAGCGGTAGAATTCATGAGTAATTTTTTTCCCCATGTGCTTCTCTGTTTTTGTTTTTTTTTTCCTAATTTTTATCCAGTGAGCATTTGTCATTTTTGTAATCAGAAAGATTATAAATATTATTTTGAAACATTGTGAATAGAAATGAAGGCTGAATGGACATGTAACTGTATGCAGAGTCTATTCAGCTCTCTGGGATCTCACTTCTTTTATCTAAAATGAGGTTGGACTAGATGCATTTTAAAGCCCTTTTCACTATAAGATTTCAACACTCTTAAAAGTTTCAGAGGTTACGTGTGAAGAACTTTGCTCCTCTTATGTTTAAGCTTAAAAGTAAAGATAACTAACAACAGAAGTTTTTCGTTTCTCCAAAACTCTCTGCTTCCCCAGGTTATCTACAGAGCTAGGCATTCCGCCCTCAATTTCCCTCTTTGAGTCCCTTATAGGTTCAGATCAGATTAATTCTGAAGTTCAAGATTGCTTTGGCTTCATGTTTATTTATAAACTCCTTATTGAGACACATAACTCATGCTTGCTCAGAAACTGACGCAGCCTTTTCCATGGCACACTGCCCATAAATTATCCAGATACCAAGTTTCCAGATTGATTTTTTTCCTTCCCTCCCCCATTAAATAGTCATATTAATCACTCCAAGATTTTCCTTCATTGAGGATGCAGACGAATGAGAAGTAAATTATCTGTCAATTGCATTTCACCAAAAGTATGTAAGGTTATTCCAGACTTCTGAAAAAGTAGCCGTCCAAAACTGCCCACTAGAAATACCAGGAGTCTGGTTTCTGTTGAGTTACAGCAGCAGATGTGTTGGGCTTTCCCTGGAAAGGCTAACGCTCAAGTAATCACATTGGTGCACATGAATTTGATTTTATTAGTTGCCATTATTATTTATGGTTTGCTGGGGAGCAGTGATGCATAGCTCTTTGTGGGCTCAAGTCTTAGCTCACTTACCGTGGAAATACTGGGTCCAGCATGTATTTTTCCTTTACTAGTATCTTTTCATTAATGGCATCAGTTCAGAGTCTCAAGACTGAAAAGTCTGAAGCACGATAGCGCATAGTGTAATATTGCCCTATCCGTCTTATAACTGATGACTTCCTTTTGGGGCGCGCATTTTATTACCTTTCCAATACAGGTACCTACAGAGGCTATTGGGAGGTACCACTTACTAATGTGGGCGGCAGCATGACATCATGGGTACACATGGGTACAAGGGTGAGTTTAGAATCACATATTAAGTCCAGGCTTGGCTGCTTATTCGCTATCACCTTCAGCAAGTTACTTAACCTCTCTTGCCTTCTCTTTGCTTAACTGTAAAATGGGTGTAGCAACAATATCTACCCCATCCGATTATTAATGAGGATTATAAAGATATAAGACATTATAGGAAAGTGCTTATAGCACAAATGAAATCTAACAGATTTTAGCAAATATGATAAAAAAAAAAAAAAAAAAGATGAAGACCACAGGCTGCTAGTAGGTTCACAGTGAATTGCAATTTTCTTTTACTTGTTCCAGAGAGGCGGTCTGACTTCCCCAGGCAGCCACTCCAATTCTTAGGTCCATTGAGTTACTTTTTTCCTGCCAACCAACCGGTGCCATCAAGTTGATTCCTACTCATGGCGACTGTATGTGTTGCAGAGTAGAACTGTGCTCCATACAGTTTTCATGATTGTGAACTTTGCCAGGCCTTTCTTCTGAGGCACCCCTGGGTGGGTTTGGACCACCAATCTTTCAGTTAGCAGTAGTTAAGCACTAAGAGATAGCGCCACCCAGAGACGTCTACTTTTTTCTAGGCAGAGCGTTTTCACTATTTATTATGTTTTCTGCTATTGTTTGGACAAATATCTCCTAACTTCCTTTGTGTTGTGTTCTTACTGCCTGCTTAGTGCTTCTCGACATCAATGCCTTTCTAGACACAAATGTGGTACTGAGCTAACGACTGAACAGTCTGGCTTAACACAGTAAGCCCTAAAAGTGACTCTTTTGCTTTCAGAAAGCCTCTTTCTCTTATAAACATTCTATTATCAAAAAAAAAAAAAAAAGACAGTAAAACAAACAAAAAAATAGTCTATTTTACCTGTATTGGTGACAACGTAAAAACAAAAACAAAACAGAAAATCTGAAAATAAAAATTAAAAAATCCAATGCTGAAAATAAAACCATGAAGATGACACCTTGCATTTTCCTTTCCAAAATGTTTCATAAAAAATTACTTCATTTATTTTTTAGGAATCCAGGGAGAAGGGCAGGAGGATACACGCTATAGATTTGTTTTTAATCAAATAGGGGTTAATTTTTTTTTTTTTTTTTTAGGGGTTAAGGCAACAAGGAGATTCAAAAGCATGTTTTTTATCGCAGCTAGCAAGCTCTTCCGAAGGCAGCATTCAAAGGAATCACCTTCTTAATGTCCTCTGCTCCTTCAGGGTGACCAGAGGTTTCTATTTATAGTTTACAGGAGCCACTCTGTCATTATCATTAATACTAGTAATAACAATAATGGCTAACAACTTTGAGCTTTCATTATGTACCAGATACTGTCGGAGTTTTCCACATGTATTAACTCATTCAATCCTTCAACAACCCTATGAAGTGGGTACAATTATTACTCCCATCACGAGGGATTAGGAAAAGGTGGCACTAATCAGAATGACAGAACCATCATGTAGTATGACATCATGATCCAGGGCATGGAATTAGCAGCACTAACCTTCATGAGCAGATTTCTGGACTCTTTGCTTCTCTGTTCTCACACACATCTTTTCACCCATGCTCCTCTGCCAGCGCAAAACCTAAGCATGGCGTTGTTCAAAAGACAACTATTTCAGGGTTCATCCAGTGATTAACTCTTCTCTAATTTAAAGAAATTTTAAAAGAAAGTAAAATTTGGGACATTGGCCCAAACCTCTCTTTCTTTTTTCAATTTTCTTCCATTTCTTACCATAGTCACAGGTGATTAGAAGAAGGAGGAGGGAGCTTGAGCAAGTCTACGGTCAACTTGAATACTAAATGAAACAACATTCTGGGGACAATCTACACTTTGAATGGAGCCCTGGTGGCACAGTGGTTAAGAGTTTGGCTGCTAACCAAAAGCTCGGAGGTTCGAATCCACCAGCTGCTTTGGATACTATCTCCAACAAGCCAGACTCTTATATCCAGCATCAGAATGTCCTCTGTCCTCATCATCAGGTAGACATGTTGGATGTCTTAGGGTTGCCCAGAAATCATCCTAACTGTATTGCTGTCCCATTATTTAGAGGGCTTTAGCCTTCAGCAAATCCATACCAAGGTGAGGGAAGAGAGAGAGGGTGCCTCTATTGCCTTGATATTCACAGGTAGAGAACTGAATAAAATCATGAGTCATTATCAAACCGCAGAGCCTCATATGCATTTGTGAAATAAGGCTGCTCCGGAAAGGGCTCCTTTAAGCCTCTTAAGATAGAAAACATCATGTTCTGACTTGCAAAAATCAAACCTGAAAGTAAAAACTTTGCCTTCAACCAAGTCCCCAACTAAATGTTAATGGCGGGAATAGGGGGAGAAAGACCTGGGTGTCTCCTTGTCTTCAGTCAGCCAGAGGGTCAACTGGGGCCTCATGTCTTTTTTAAGCAGGAGGAAAAGTAGGCTGGTCACTGGGTGGTGCAAGCATGTTCAGCTGCTAATCAAAAGATTGCGTGTTTGAGTCTACCCAGAGGTGCCTCAGAGGACAGGCCTGGTGATCTAATTCTGAAAAGTCATTAAAAACCCTGTGGACCATGGTTCTACTCTGACACGTATGAGGTTGCCATGAGTTGGAATCAACTCAACCACGAACAGGTCTTTTTGTCGTTGTTGTTGATTTTTTTGGAAAAGCGTAAAGTGGGAGAGGCGAACTTCACCATTAGGAAGGTGGCTGTCTACCCAGATCCTTGGCGCCACAGAACTGCAGAGATTCTCCAAGTGAGTCCACTGCCGTGTAAGCCCTGTGACACCTCCTTGGAGTGTGTGGCGTGTGGATTTAAAGGATGTGGAAAGAATGAAATGGTGCAAAGAGGCTGACTTCAAAGCTTGCTGAGGATTTGGGTTTCCTTGTGGGAGTTATTCAGGCATGAGCTCCCGTTCTACCAAACAGATGGGCTGTTTACATTTCTTCTCTCCCACAAGGATTCTAAATAAATGTGAAGAACTGAGGAAGAGAAGATAAATAAATAAATAAATTCCTTAATACGTAAATAAAGTTATTGGGTAATAGGTGTATCCCACCTCTGCAGAAACAAAATACACTTTACCGACCAAGGAGTCCTGCACCCCCACACAGGCCAGAAGACCAGCCACTCCTGGAGGTCATGAGTCCCACATAGAGGTGAAATGGCAGCTCGCACGAGGTGAAAGGAAGGCGTAACAGCCAGAAAAGTGCGGTAGCTGAGCAGAGTGAAGACTTGGGGCTGTCCCTGGCGAATGGTGGGTATTTATTATTACACACATACATTGCACGAGCTGCCACCTGCCTCACAGCCTTGCATCATCCCCATCCACATGGATTACTAGGTATTCTCCTGGCATTTATTCCAAATACTAACATCCACAGGAAGGTATCTTTTTTCACTTCTAAAATTAGCAAAGAGTTTTAAATTATTACATCCTGTTCTTACAAGAATGTGTTAAGACTCTCCCCTATGATGATGATGAGAGTTGTTGGCACCCTGATGCGTTGTTGGTGCTCAATAGAGTGGTTGAATGAATGAATGAATGAAAAGTTCAAGTAATTCTGCCTTCCAGTTCACCTTGAACTTAGCATGGGCCACCCATGCTTGCAATGGTTTTTTCCTGCAGCGCAGCAAAGATGTTACAAAGCCTCCAACAGACAGCTATTTTATGAGGGAGTCCCAGAGTGGTGCAAATGGTTAAGCCCTTGGCTGCTAACCGAAAAGTTGGTGGTTCAGTCCACACAGAGGTGCCTCAGAAGAAAGGCCTGGTGTTCTTCCAAAAAAGGCCACAGTTATTCAAAACCCTATGTGCGGTTCTACCATGGAACACAAGGGTCATCCTGAGTTAGAATTGACTTGACAACAACCGGTTGGTTATCTGCTCCAGGCAGCAGCTAACAACAACAGCATCCGCTCTAGCAAAGTTTGCTTCATCGTTCTGACAGAAGGCCCCAGGGTAACTGACTGCTTCTTCCTCCACATTGAAAACTCTCCTCAGCCTAGTGGAAAGTGTGATAAGTTTTCAATGAACTTGAAGCTGAAGGTGTGATTGATGTTCTCTGAGAGTAATCTGTCAAGCAAGTATTCAACTGCATAAATTATTCTTTCCAGGAAGGTTTGGCTAGTTGTATGTTTGTTAAATTCAAAACCACTTGGTTGTATCAATATGTAGGTGAACCACAGAAATGGTACTGGCTTATTTGTTCATCTTGGGTGGGTCTTGCACTGGTGGTGGGTTGACTGTACCTAAAAGGAATCCTCAGAATACATTTTGAGGCAGAAAACCAAGAATGTGAGGAAGCCCTCCAACAAAAGCACAAGATTCCAGAAGCCTCAGGACCAACTCCCTCATATTACCCATGAGAAAACTGAGGCCTAGAGAAGTTAAATAAATTCCCAAAGTTAAACAGCCAAAACTGAAATCCTAATAAACCATTACTCAGTCCTGGGCTTCTTCCTCTTAAACAGTGTATGCCACAGGATATTTCATGGAACACCAGTTCTAGAAGATTTATTTTGTGGGGGGCAGGGTAAGGTAAGTTAGTGGAACACAATATTCACTATACTTTCCTCACCCCAACTCTCTTCCGTTACCCCACCCCCTGCCTGGAGATTCACAACACACCCAGCATATTGAAAGGGCTCTGAGATGATCTGAAGCGAAGAAGGTTTAAGACGTTCATATGACCACGGAATCCCTGTTGCACTCAATGGCATTCTATGGAATTGCATTCCTCAGAACACAATTTTGAAAATGCTATACTAGAACTTCCACAAGTCTTACCTGGCTAAAATTAAAACAAACAAACAAACTCAAACAGGTGATGAAACTTACTTCAGGGTCAAAGATGAGATGTCAGAAATCAATACCTATTGCTCTCCCAGAAAACCTCTGGTCTGTAACACCGGGAGAGACTAAGAGATTCCTCTATTTTTATCACTAAACCCTTACTCCTTCAGAAGGCTCCCTGGTGGGGCAACAGTTAAGCACTCAGCTGCTAACTGAAAGGTTGGCATTTCAAACCCACGCAGTGGTATAACCGAAAGAGGGTTCCTGTCCTGTCCTATTAGCTGGTTGAAATAAGACAGATACCACACCACCAGTTGCAAGGGAAACAGAAAGTAGAAATTTATTGTCTGCACAGACAAGGACCAACTTGGGGTCTAGTGACCATAAGGCCATGTGCTCTCTGTCTGAGGGGGTAGGGGAGCTTTTTATTTCCAATGGTGTCTGGGGCTTGGGTTTGGTGGCTGGAACTCTCCACCCTTAGCCCTCCCATGTCCACATTTGGAGGTCCGGATGTTGAATCACGTCGGTGGTGTTCAGGTCCAAGGACAGATTGAGGACACAGCTCTTCCGGTCCTGCGCATTCACCAAAATCTTGGTTTGAACATGTGCAGGATTCTGGCACCATATTCAATCTGTGGTTATGGCTGCAGTGTGGTCAAGCCAAACCGCAGTTAGAAGGCATGGCTTGGTGGGCTTTGAGGATGGGGGGGGGAAGCATGGTGGAGTGGGGGGGACATCTCTGCCGGTGCTTCAATCCCCCCTCTAACAGGTTCCTTTTAATCTTAGAAGGGGTTTAGGGCCGAAGGTCTCATCTTCTGTAGCTTCTTCCTGCTAGCTAGGGGCACTGGCACAGAACTGGTCTCTAGCTGGAACCTGCTCAGGGGAGATGGGGTAATAACCCCGATGCAGCATCATTTTTTTTTTTCTTATTGTGCTTTAAGTGAAAGTTTACAAACCAAGTCAGTCTGTCACACAAAAACTTACATACATCTTGCTGTGTACTCCTAGTTGCTCTCCCTGTAATGAGACAACACACTCCTTCCCTCCACTCTATTTTCCTGTCCATTCAGCTGGCTTCTGACCCCCTCTGCCCTCTCATCTCCTTTTCGGACAGGAGCTGCCCACATAGTCTCATGCGTCAACTCGATCCAAGAAGCTCACTTTTCACCAGTATCATTTTCTATCCCATAGTCCAGTCCAATCCCTGTCTGAAGAGTTGACTTTGGGAATGGTTCCTGTCTTGGGCTAACAGATGGTCTGGGGACCATAACCTCTGGGGTCCTTCTAGCCTCAGTCAGACCATTAAGTCTGGTCTTTTTACCAGAATTTGAGGTCTGCATCCCACTGTTCTCCTGCTCCCTCAGGGGTTCTCTGTTGTGTTCCCTCTCAGGGCAGTCATTGGTTGTAGCCGGGCACCATCTAGTTCTTCTGGTCTCAAGCTGATGTAGTCTCTGGCTTATGTAGCCCTTTCTGTCTCTTGGGTTTGTAATTACCTCGTGTCCTTGGTGTTCTTCATTCTCCTTTGATCCAGGTGGGTTGAGACCAATTGATGCATCTTAGATGGCCGCTTGCTAGCGTTTAAGACCCCAGACGCCACTCTCCAAAGTGGAATGCAGAATGTTTTCTTAATAGATTTTATTATGCCAATTGACTTAGATGTCCTCTGAAACCATGGTCCTGAAACCCCCGCCCCTGTTATGCTGCCCTTTGAAGCATTCAGTTTATTCAGGAAACTTCTTTGCTTTTGGTTTAGTCCAGTTGTGCTGACCTCTCCTGTATTGTGTGTTGTCTTTCCCTTCACCTAGAATAGTTCTTATCTACTAATTAGTGAAAATCCCTCTCTCCCCACTCTCGTAACCTTCGAAGAATATTTTCTTCACTGTTTAAACTATTTTTCAAGTTCTTATAATAGTGGTCTCATACAATATTTGTCCTTTTGCAACTGACTAATTTCATTCAGCATAATGTCTTCTAGATTCCTCCATGTTATGAAATGTTTCATGGATTCATCATTGTTCTTTATTGATGCGTAATATTCCAGTGTGAATATACCATAATTTATCCATTCATCAGTTGATGGGCACCTTGGTTGCTTCCATCTTTTTGCTATTGTAAACAGTGCTGCAATGAACATGTTGTTGTTGTTAGGTGCCGTCGAGTCGGTTCCGACTCATAGCGACCCTATGCACAACAGAACGAAACACTGCCCGGTCCTGCGCCATCCTTACAATCTTTGTCATGCTTGAGCTCATTGTTGCAGCCACTGGGTCAATCTACCTCGTTGAGGGTCTTCCTCTTTTCCACTGACCCTGTACTCTGCCAAGCATGATGTCCTTCTCCAGGGACTCATCCCTCCTGACAACATGTCCTAAGTACATAGGACACAGTCTTGCCATCCTTGCCTCTAAGGAGCATTCTGGCCACACTTCCTCCAAGACAGATTTGTTCATTCTTTTGGCAGTCCATGGTATACTCAATATTCTTCACCAACACCACAATTCAACCATGTCAACTCTTCTTCGGCCTTCCTTATTCATTGTCCAGATTTCACATGCATATGATGCAATTGAAAACACCATGGCTTGGGTCAGGCACACCTCAGTCTTCAGAGTAACATCTTTGCTCTTCGACACTTTGAAGAGATCTTTTGCAGCAGATTTGCCCAATGCAATGCATCTTTTGATTTCTTGACTGCTGCTTCCATGGCTGTTGATTGTGGATCCAAGTAAAATGAAATCCTTGACAACTTCAATCTTTTCTCCGTTTATCATGATGTTGCTCATTGGTCCAGTTGTGAGGATTTTTGTTTTCTTTATGTTGAGGTGTAATCCCTACTGAACATGGGTGTGCATATACCTGTTCATGTAAAGGCTCTTTTTTGTCTAGGATATATTCCGAGGAGTGGGATTGCTGGATCATATGGTAGTTCTATCTCTAGCTTTTTAAGAAAGTGCCAAATCAATTTCCAAAGTGGTTGTACCATTTTACATTCCCACCAGCAGTGTATAAGTGTTCCAGTCTCCCCACAACCTCTCCAACATTTATTGTGTTTTTTGGATTAATGCCAGCCTTATTGGAGTGAGATGAAATCTCGTCGTAGTTTTGATTTGCATTTCTCTAATGGCTAATGAGCGTGAGCATTTCCTCATATATCTGTTAGCCACCTGAATGTCTTCTTTAGTGAAGTGTTTGTTCATACCTTTTGCCCATTTTTTAATTGGATTATTTGTCTTTTTGTAGCTGAGTTTTTGCAGTAGCATGTAGATTTTGTATATCAGATGCTGATCAGAAATGTCATAGCTAAAAACTTTTTCCCATTCTGCAGGTAGTCTTTTTACTCTTTTGAAATCTTTGGATGAACATAGGTGTTTCACTTTTAGGAGCTCCCAGTTATCTAGTTTCTCTTCTACATTGTTAGTAATGTTTTATATACTGTTTATGCCATGTATTAGGGCTCCTAATGTTGTCCTTATTTTTTCTTCCATGATCTTTATCGTTTTAGATTTTATATTTAGGTCTTTGATCCATTGTGAGTTCGTTTTTGTGCATGGTGTGAGGTATGGGTCTTGTTTCATTTTTGTGCAGATGGATATCCAGTTTGGCAGCACCATTTGTTAAACAGTCTGTCTTTTCCCCATTGAACTGACTTTGGGCCTTTGTCAAATATCAACTGCACATATGTGGATGGATTTATGTCTGTATTCACAATTCTGTTCCATTGGTCTATGTATCCATTGTTGTACCAGTACTAGGCTGTTTTAACTACTGTGGCAGTATAATAGTTTCTAAAATCAGGTAGAGTAAGGCCCCCCACTTTGTTCTTCTTTTTCAGTAATGCTTTATTTATCCGGGGCCTCTTTCCCTTCCATATGAAGTTGGTGATTTGTTTCTCCATCTCATTAAAAAATGTCATTGGAATTTGGATCAGAGTTGTGTTGTATCTATAGATGGCTTTTGGTAGAATAGACATTTTCACAATGTCAAGTCTTCCTATCCATGAGCAAGGTATGTTTTTCCACTTAAGTAAGTCCTTTTGAATTTCTTGTAGTAGAGCTTTGTAGTTTTCTTTGTATAGGTCTTTTACATCCTTGGTAAGATTTATTCCTAAGTATTTTATCTTCTTGGGGGCTACTGTAAATGGTATTGATTTGGTGATTTCCTCTTCAATGTTCTTTTTGCTGGTGTAAAGGAATCCAACTGATTTTGTATATTTATCTTGTGCTGAACTCTTCTATTAGTTTCAGTAGTTTTCCTGAGGACTCTTCAGGGTTTTCTGTGTATAAGATCATGTCACCTGCAAATAGAGATACCTTTACTTCTTCCTTACCAATCCCCACCGCAGCATCATTTGCTGACATAACTTCTGAAGCCTAGAAGACACAAACTTTACTAAATGGTTAAACAAACAAGGCCTGAATACAAGGAGCAGGACAACCATGACCAAGGACCTTAGAAGGGGAAGGCACCATATTAAATTTGAGATTGTTGCCTTTACTATATCCCAGATATCTTGTGAAGTTGGGCCTTGGTTGAACTTGTGTAGCCATTTACTACAGAGGGACTCGAGTCCTCATCAAGAGGCCAGGAGCCCTGTTACTGCACCTGCCCCAGTTAGGATTAAATCCAGTGCCCTCTATAGTCTACAACCTGAGGCTCACCTGGAGGCCCAATACATGCAAACACTGGTGCCTGAGAGAAACAAAAATCCTAGGGAACATTGACCAGTTGTTGTGACAGGGCTGTTGTAAGAAGCTGTCTATCCACAGCCAGGACAATGATAAGCCAGGCTGCGGTCACCCAGGCATGAGTCAGACCCATGCGTTCAGACACTTCCACCAGGGGCACACAAAGATTCAATGATGACACAGCCACTGAGGATGGTACCAGCTTGTTTGAGCCAAGTGCCGCTCTATAAGCTTGGGGTCAGGGGACCACAAAGCCCAGGTCAGCACACTCAGCACTCAGGGCTTTGGTATTTTTTTTTCTTGTGGCATTGTAAATGTGTTTCGGAGGTAAATGAGTGTGTCCAGGGGTGTAGGCCCCGTGTTGTTGGGCAAGCAATAGTAAGGAGCAGATAAAAAGTTCTCGGGAAATACTTGGATATCTTCCCTCAGTTGGTATTCCCATGTAACAGACTTGGTTGGTCAGATTAGTCTGGAGATAAGTTGTCTCATTCTAATTGTGGGAATTTTAGCAATGGAGTCAGTGAGACTCTGGATAGTCTGTTGGACAAAGTCCCTGTTGTAATTAATGAAAGATGGGCCCAGGGGGAGACCTATCAAATCAAGTGGTGTTTTTAGTAGGTGGGAGCACCTGGACCGAGACTGCCTCTACATTGTCTTCATTTCTGGTGCGGGGGGTGAAGCGTGCCCAGCGATCTTTTAAGTGGACAGCGTTTGAGGTGTTTATGAGATAATTATCCTGTGATTTTGGGGGCCCTGTTTTTCTTCTAGAGAGACACAGGAAATAAACAAGCAGGTTATAAGGCTGCATATAGGTGGTAAACTTGAACAGAGTCATGAATAACAACCTGCACAATTGCCAGGGGATGACAATCAACTGGCACAATTGTCTATCACTTTAAATCTTCTGAAGCCTGACTTTTTCAATTATTTCTGTCTTACCAATTTTTACTGTTCTGCAAGACTTGTTGGTCGGTATTGTGAGTAGGAGCCAGCTCGATGCGAGAGTTGTGGATCCATGCTCCCTTTTTGGCGATCTGGATTGCAGTGTTGGGGGTTTGTTCTATTGCCAGGTCTGTAGTGCTCCAGGTCTTGACGCGGAGAGAAAGACTTCAGGTTGTGAAAGAGTCTGTCACATCTTGTACCTATAAAGAGAATCAAGCACATCTGCCATAGAATACAAATATTGTTTAATAGCGAGCTAGCTTTGTGCATGTCTCTAGCCTCCAAGGTGTCCTCAGGACCCAGAGTAAAGAAGCCCTCCCACAAGTGACAAAGGAGGGAATGCCCATCCAGAAGCTCAAAAAGGCTTACCTTAAGTTTAATTTGAGGTGCAGCAAGGGTCTTAGCCCATGCTAATTAGGTCTTCTTGCAAGGTTTGGCCCAGTGGGCTTCAACAGTCCAGTTTATCTTTTTCTTGCAATCTTTTTCTGGAACATATTCCTGGTGCTTAGTCTCCTCTTAGGCTGCCAAGAAGATCTCATTGTCTCCTTTTTTTTTCTTTTTTTTTAAGTAGTGGTCTTTAATATTGAGAGTGACCATACAGACTGACAAGTTGTGCAGAGCCAGCTGTTCACAAGACTCTGAAACCTGATCCAGTAGCAGAATAAATCAATATATTTACTTTTAGGTTTTTCCTAGAAACCCAGGACAGTCTAGTCTGGAGCCATCCCTCCCTTTCTTCTCTACCTTTCTACTTCCTTGTCACATTTTTGTTTTCTCTTCATTCTTCTTGCTCTCTACCCTTTTATTCCTCCAAGCCTCATCAGTTGTTTCTTCCTTGCCCAGCCCCGATTTTTGCAACTCTAAAGGTCTTCTGTAGCTTATGGCAAGCTAGAATCAGTCACTACTATTGGGGTCACCATTATTTCTGCTCACTTGACCTCTAAGTCTGCCCTTTGGTGGCCTTGGGCCACGACTGTATCTTCCTGTTGATGTCCTTTGCAGTATACCACAGCCAGAATGGCAGACAGTGGCACAGCCTCAAGGAGTTGTAAAATCTGTTAGCCATGTTTGATTTTTTTACTGACTCAATTTAAAAGCTCTCCTTGCTTCTACAAAGTCTCACATACTTGTAAAACTGACAACACATACTCCAAATCTATATAAATGGTCACTCACTTGGACTTGGACAGCACAAGGCCTGGATCACCCCAACCAGCTCAGCTTTTTGGGCTGAGGTTCCATTTGGGAAAGTGTTTGCCTCGAGGACCTCGTTGCGACTGACACCTGTGTAGCCCACTTTCCTTTGGTCACTCTCTACAAAGCTACTCTCACCTCTGAACATCTCTAAACTGGCTTCTCTTAGAGGTTGAGTTTTTGGGTCCAGACAGCTGGCATAGACCAGGCTCACTGTCTGGACATAGTCATGGTGGACAGAGTTTCCCAGGGACAGAGTGGGAAGAGGGGTGGCGGAATCTGGAGCAGCAACAGATTGGACCGATGTACTGGGATTACTGACCAGAGAGGTCTGGTATTGAGTTACTCGGTACTCATCTCTCTCGGACACTTTCTTTGTCAGTGGCCCTCTTGCTCACAATATGCACACTGGCTCTCTCCTAGTGGGGGTCAGGGCTGGACCTTGCCCAGATCCACGGGTCTTTTCTTCCAAAGAGGCCTATATTGTTTCTGTACTGTTGCTGTTGTTGCCGGTAGTGCAACCTGGCACTTCCTGCCTTTGTCTTCTTCCCTGTTACAGACTTTGAATGCCAACTCAACTAGGTGTTTGATACTCATAGTTACTCCTCCCTCTATTTTGTGAAGTTGGTTCCCAATATCTGGGGTGTATTGTCTTATAAAAATATTATTGACCATGCGAGCATTTGTTGGGTCCTCTCGATCTTGATCAGTACATTGTCTAAAGGCTCTATAACTCTTTTTTTTTTTTAATATATATATAATTTTTATTGTGCTTTAAGTGAAAGTTTACAAATCAAGCCAGTCTCTCACACAAAAACCTATATATACCTTGCTACACACTCCCAATCACTCTCCCCCTAATGAGACAGTCTGCTCTCTCCCTCCACTCTCTCTTTTCATGTCCATTTTGCCAGCTTCTAACCCCCTCCACCCTCTCATCTCCCACCCAGGCAGGAGATGCCAACATAGCCTCAAGTGTCCCCCTGATCCAAGAAGCTCACTCCTCACCAGCATCCGTCTACAACCCACTCTCCAGTTCAATCCATGTCTGAAGAGTTGGCTTCGGGAATGGTTCGTGTCCTGGGCCGACAGAAGGTCTGGGGGCCATGACCACCGGGGTCCTTCTAGTCTCAGTCAGACCACTAAGTCTGGTCTTTTTATGAGAATTTGGGGTCTGCATCCCACTGCTCTCCTGTTCCCTCAGGGCTTCTCTGTTGTGCTCCCTGTCAGGGCAGTCATCGGTTATAGCCAGGCACCATCTAGTTCTTCTGGTCTCAGGATGATGTAGTCTCTGGTTCATGTGGCCCTTTCTGAAAGCTGACCTTTTTTTTTTTTTTTTTTAGATGTACTGCTTTTTTTTTTTTTTTTTGGCTTTAACAAAGAGAAATTTATTTTCTCACAGTTTAGTAGGCTAGAAGTCCAGATTCAGGGCGTCAGCTCCAGGGGAAGCCCCTCTCTCTCTGTTGGCTCTGGAAGAAGGTCCTTGTCATCAATCCTTCCCTGGTCAGGAAGCTTTTCTGCACAGGAACCCTGAGTCCAAAAGACCCACTCTGCTCATGGCACTGCTTTCTTGGTGGTATAAGGTCCTCACTCTCTGCTCGCTTCCTTTTCCTTTTTTTTTTTTAATAACTTTTATTAAGCTTCAAGTGAACGTTTACAAATCCAATCAGTCTGTCACATATAAGTTTACATACATCTCGCTCCCTACTCCCACTTGCTCTCCCCCTCTTGAGTCAGCCCTTTCAGTCTCTCCTTTCTTGACAATTTTGCCGGCTTCCCTCTCTCTCTATCCTCCCATCCCCTCTCCAGACAAGAGTTGCCAACACAATCTCAAGTGTCCACCTGATATAATTAGCTCACTCTTCATCAGCGTCTCTCTCCCACCCGCTGACCAGTCCCTTTCATGAGTTGTCTTCGGGGATGGTTCCTGTCCTGTGCCAACAGAAGATCTGGGGACCATGGCCGCCGGGATTCCTCAAGTCTCAGTCAGACCATTAAGTTTGGTCTTTTTATGAGAATTTGGGGTCTGTATCCCACTGATCTCCTGCTCCCTCAGGGGTCCTCTGCTGTGCTCTCTGTCAGGGCAGTCATCGACTGTGGCCGGGCACCAACTAGTTCCTCTGGTCTCAGGATGATGTAGGTATCTGGTTCATGTGGCCCTTTCTGTCTCTTGGGCTCTTAGTTGTCGTGTGGCCTTGGTGTTCTTCATTTTCCTTTGCTCCAGGTGGGTTGAGACCAATTGATGCATCTTAGATGGCCGCTTGTTAGCATTTAAGACCCCAGACGCCACATTTCAAAGTGGGATGCAGAATGATTTCATAATAGAATTATTTTGCCAATTGACTTAGAAGTCCTGCAAACCGTGTTCCCCAGACCCCCGCGCTTGCTCAGCTGACCTTTGAAGCATTCATTTTATCCCGGAAACTTCTTTGCTTTTGGTCCAGTCCAATTGAGCTGACCTTCCATGTATTGAGTGTTGTCTTTCCCTTCACCTAAAGCAGTTCTTATCTACTGATTAATCAATAAAAAAACCATCTCCCACCCTCCCTCCCTCCCCCCCTCGTAACCACAAAAGTATGTGTTCTTCTCAGGTTTACTATTTCTCAAGATCTTACAATAGTGGTCTTATACAATATTTGTCCTTTTGCCTCTGACTAATTTCGCTCAGCATAATGCCTTCCAGGTTCCTCCGTGTTATGAAATGTTTCAGAGATTCGTCACTGTTCTTTATCAATGCGTAGTATTCCATTGTGTGAATATACCACAATTTATTTACCCATTCATCCGTTGATGGACACCTTGGTTGCTTCCAACTTTTTGCTATTGTAAACAGAGCTGCAATAAACATGGGTGTGCATATATCTGTTTGTATGAAGGCTCTTGTATCTCTAGGGTATATTCCCAGGAGTGGGATTTCTGGGTTGTATGGTAGTTCTATTTCTAACTGTTTAAGATAACGCCAGATGGATTTCCAAAGTGGTTGTACCATTCTACATTCCCACCAGCAGTGTATGAGAGTTCCAATCTCTCCGCAGCCTCTCCAACATTTATTATTTTGTGTTTTTTGGATTAATGCCAGCCTTGCTGGTGTGAGATGGAATCTCATCGTAGTTTTAATTTGCATTTCTCTAATGGCTAATGATCGAGAGCATTTTCTCATGTATCTGTTGGCTGCCTGAATATCTTCTTTAGTGAAATGTGTGTTCATATCCTTTGCCCACTTCTTGATTGGGTTGTTTGTCTTTTTGTGGTTGAGTTTTGACAGAATCATGTAGATTTTAGAGATCAGGTGCTGGTCTGAGATGTCATAGCTGAATATTCTTTCCCAGTCTGTAGGTGGTCTTTTTACTCTTTTGGAGAAGTCTTTAGATGAGCATAGGTGTTTGATTTTTAGGAGCTCCCAGTTATCTGGTTTCTCTTCATCATTTTTAGTAATGTTTTGTATTCTGTTTATACCTTGTATTAGGGCTCCTAGGGTTGTCCCAATTTTTTCTTTCATGATCTTTATTGTTTTAGTCTTTATGTTTAGGTCTTTGATCCACTTGGAGTTAGTTTTTGTGCATGGTGTGAGGTATGGGTCCTGTTTCATTTTTTTGCAAATGTATATCCAGTTATGCCAGCACCATTTGTTAAAAAGGCTATCTTTTCCCCAATTAATTGGCACTGGTCCTTTGTCAAATATCAGCTGCTCATACGTGGATGGATCTATGTCTGGGTTCTCAATTCTGTTCCATTGGTCTATGTGCCTGTTGTTGTACCAGTACCAGGCTGTTTTGACTACTGTGGCTGTATAATAGGTTCTGAAGTCAGGTAAAGTGATGCCTCCCACTTTCTTCTTCTTTTTCAGTAGTGCTTTGCTTATCCGGGGCTTCTTTCCCTTCCATATGAAATTGGTGATTTGTTTCTCTATCCCCTTAAAATATGACATTGGAATTTGGATCGGAAGTGCGTTAAATGTATAGATGGCTTTTGGTAGAATAGACATTTTTACTATGTTAAGTCTTCCTATCCATGAGCAAGGTATGTTTTTCCACTCAAGTATGTCCTTTTGAATTTCTTGTAGTAGAGCTTTGTAGTTTTCTTTGTACAGGTCTTTTACATCCTTGGTAAGATTTATTCCTAAGTATCTTATCTTCTTGGGGGCTACTGTGAATGGTATTGATTTGGTTATTTCCTCTTCGGTGTTCTTTTTGTTGATGTAGAGGAATCCAAGTGATTTTTGTATGTTTATTTTATAACCTGAGACTCTGCCAAACTCTTCTATTAGTTTCAGTAGTTTTCTGGAGGATTCCTTAGGGTTTTCTGTGTATATAATCATGTCATCTGCAAATAGTGATAACTTTACTTCTTCCTTGCCAATCCGGATACCTTTTATTTCTTTGTCTAGCCTAATTGCCCTGGCTAGGACTTCTAGCACGATGTTGAATAAGAGCGGTGATAAAGGGCATCCTTGTCTGGTTCCCGTTCTCAAGGGAAATACTTTCAGATTCTCTCCATTTAGAGTGATATTGGCTGTTGGCTTTGCATAGATGCCCGTTATTATGTTGAGGAATTTTCCTTCGATTCCTATTTTGGTAAGAGTTTTTATCATAAATGGGTGTTGGACTTTGTCAAATGCCTTTTCTGCATCAATTGATAAGATCATGTGGTTTTTGTCTTTTGTTTTATTTATGTGATGGATTACATTAATGGTTTTTCTGATATTAAACCAGCCTTGCATACCTGGTATAAATCCTACTTGATCAGCGTAAATTATTTTTTTGATGTGTTGTTGGATTCTATTGGCTAGAATTTTGTTGAGGATTTTTGCATCAATGTTCATGAGGGATATAGGTCTATAATTTTCTTTTTTTGTAATGTCTTTACCTGGTTTTGGTATCAGGGAGATGGTGGCTTCATAGAATGAGTTGGGTAGTATTCCGTCATTTTCTATGCTTTGGAATACCTTCAGAACTAGTGGTGTTAACTCTTCTCTGAAAGTTTGGTAGAACTCTGCAGTGAAGCCGTCCGGGCCAGGGCTTTTTTTTGTTGGGAGTTTTTTGATTACCGCTTCAATCTCTTTTTTTGTTATGGATCTGTTTAGTTGTTCTACTTCTGAATGTGTTAGTTTAGGTAGGTAGTGTTTTTCCAGGAATTCATCCATTTCTTCTAGGTTTTCAAATTTGTTAGAGTACAATTTTTCATAATAATCTGAAATGATTCTTTTAATTTCATTTGGTTCTGTTGTGATGTGGTCCTTCTCGTTTCTTATTTGGGTTATTTGTTTCCTTTCCTGTATTTCTTTAGTCAGTCTAGCCAATGGTTTATCAATTTTGTTAATTTTTTCGAAGAACCAGCTTTTGGCTTTGTTAATTCTTTCAATTGTTTTTCTGTTCTCTAATTCATTTAGTTCAGCTCTATTTTTTATTATTTGTTTTCTTCTGGAGCCTGATGGATTCTTTTGTTGCTCACTTTCTATTTGTTCAAGTTGTAGGGATAGTTCTCTGATTTTGGCTCTTTCTTCTTTTTTTTTTTTTTTTAATTTTTATTAAGCTTAAAGTGAACATTTACCATTCCAATCAGTCTGTCACGTGTAGGTTTACATACATCTTACTCCCTTCTCCCACTTGCTCTCCCCCTATTGAGTCAGCCCTTACAGTCTCTCGTTTCGTGCCAATTTTACCTTCTTCCCTCTCTCTCTATCTTCCCATCCCCCCTCCAGTCAAGAGTTGCCAACACACTCTCCCGTGCCCACCTGATTTAATTAGCTCACTCTTCATCAGTATCTCTCTCCCCCCCACTGACCAGTCCTTTTCATGCCTGATGATTTGTCTTCGGGGATGGTTCCTGTCCTGTGCCATCAGAAGTTCTGGGGAGCATTGTCTCTGGGATTCCTCTAGTCGCAATCATACCATTAGGTGTGGTCTTTTAATGAGAATTTGGGGTCTGCATCCCATTGGTCTCCTGCTCCCTCAGGAGTTGTCTGTTGTGTTCCCTGACAGGGCAGACATCGATTGTGGCCAGGCACCAACTAGTTCTTCTGGTCTCAGGATTTTGTAGGTCTCTGGTTCAAGTGGCCCTTTCTGTCTCTTGGGTTCTTAGTTGTCGTGTGACCTTGGTGTTCTTCCTTTGCCTTTGCTCCAGGTGGGTTGAGACCAATTAATGTATTTTAGATGGCTGCTTGTTGGCATTTAGGACCCCAGGTGCCACAATTCAAAGTGGGATGCAGAGTGTTTTCATAATAGAATTGTTTTGCCCATTGATTTAGAAGTCCTCTCAAACCAAGTTCCCCAGACCCCAGCCCCTGCTTCGCTATCCTTTGAAGCTTTCATTTTATCTCGGAAACCTCTTTACTTTTAATCCTGTCCAATTAGGCTGACCTTCCTTGTTTTGAGTGTTGTCTTTCCCTTCACCCAAAGCAGTTCCCATCTACAGATTGATCAATAAAAAGCCCTCTCCCTCCTTCCCTCCCTCCCTCCCCCCTTTGTAACCACAAAAGTATGTGTTCTTTTCCGTTTTTTCTATTTCTCAAGATCTTATAATAGTGGTCTTATACAATATTTGTCCTTTTGCAACTGACTCATTTCGCTCAGCATAATGCCTTCCAGATTCCTCCATGTTATGAAATGTTTCAGAGATTCGTCACTGTTCTTTATCGATGCGTAGTATTCCATTGTGTGAATATAGCACAATTTATTTACCCATTCGTCCATTGATGGACATCTTGGTTGCTTCCAGCTTTTTGCTATTGTAAACAGAGCTGCAATAAACATGGGTGTGCATATATCTGTTTGTGTGAAGGGTCTTGTATTTTTAGGGTATATTCCGAGGAGTGGGATTTCTGGGTTGTATGGTAGTTCTATTTCTAACTGTTTAAGATAACGCCAGATGGATTTCCAAAGTGGTTGTACCATTTTACAATCCCACCAGCAGTGTATGAGAGTTCCAGTCTCTCCGCAGCCTCTCCAACATTTATTATTTTGTGTTTTTTGAATTAATGCCAGTCTAGTTGGTGTCAGATGGAATCTCATCGTAGTTTTAATTTGCATTTCTCTAATGGCTAATGATCGAGAGCATTTTCTCATGTATCTGTTGGCTGCCTGAATATCTTCCTTAGTGAAATGTGTGTTCATATCCTTTGCCCACTTCTTGATTGGGTTGTTTGTCTTTTTGTGGTTGAGTTTTGACAGAATCATGTAGATTTTAGAGATCAGGTGCTGGTCTGAGATGTCATAGCTGAATATTCTTTCCCAGTCTGTAGGTGGTCTTTTTACTCTTTTGGAGAAGTCTTTAGATGAGCATAGGTGTTTGATTTTTAGGAGCTCCCAGTTATCTGGTTTCTCTTCATCATTTTTGGTAATGTTTTGTATTCTGTTTATGCCCTGTATTAGGGCTCCTAGGGTAGATCCTATTTTTTCTTCCATGATTTTTATCGTTTTAGTCTTTATGTTTAGGTCTTTGATCCACTTGGAGTTAGTTTTTGTGCATGGTGTGAGGTATGGGTCCTGTTTCATTCTTTTGCAAATGGATATCCAGGTATGCCAGCACCATTTGTTAAAAAGACTATTATTTCCCCAATTGACTGACACTGGTCCTTTGTCAAATATCAGCTGCTCATAAATGGATGGATTTATATCTGGATTCTCAATTCTGTTCCATTGGTCTATGTGCCTGTTGTTGTACCAGTACCAGGCTGTTTTAACTACTGTAGCTATATAATAGGTTCTGAAATCAGGTAGGGTGAGGCCTCCCACTTTCTTCTTCTTTTTCAGTAATGTTTTGCTTATCCGGGGGTTCTTTCCTTTCCATATGAAATTAGTGATTTGTTTCTCTATTCCCTTAAAGTATGACATTGGTATTTGGATTGGAAGTGCGTTAAATGTATAGATGGCTTTTGGTAGAATAGACATTTTTACTATGTTAAGTCTTCCTATCCATGAGCAGGGTATGTTTTTCCATTTAAGTGTGTCCTTTTGAATTTCTTGTAGCAGAGTTTTATAGTTTTCTTTGTATAGGTCTTTTACATCCTTGGTAAGATTTATTCCTAAGTATTTTATCTTCTTGGGGGCTACTGTGAATGGTATTGATTTGGTTATTTCCTCTTCGGTGTTCTTTTTGTTGATGTAGAGGAATCCAAGTGATTTTTGTATGTTTATTTTATATCCTGAGACTCTTCCAAACTCTTCTATTAGTTTCAGTAGTTTTCTGGAGGATTTCTTAGGGTTTTCCATGTATACGATCATGTCATCTGCAAATAGTGATAGCTTTACTTCCTCCTTACCAATCTGGATACCCTTTATTTCTTTGTCTAGCCTAATTGCCCTGGCTAGGACTTCAAGTACGATGTTGAATAAGAGCGGTGATAAAGGGCATCCTTGTCTGGTTCCCATTCTCAAGGGAAATGCTTTCAGGTTCTCTCCATTTAGAGTGATATTGGCCGTTGGCTTTGCATATATGCCTTTTATTATGTTGAGGAATTTTCCTTCAATTCCTATTTTGGTGAGAGTTTTTATCATAAATGGGTGTTGGACTTTGTCAAATGCCTTTTCTGCATCAATTGATAAGATCATGTGGTTTTTGTCTTTTGTTTTATTTATGTGATGGATTACATTAATGGTTTTTCTGATATTAAACCAGCCTTGCATACCTGGTATAAATCCCACTTCATCAGGGTGAATTATTTTTTTGATGTGTTGTTGGATTCTATTGGCTAGAATTTTGTTAAGGATTTTTGCATCTATGTTCATGAGGGATATAGGTCTAAAATTTTCTTTTTTTGTAATATCTTTACCTGGTTTTGGTATCAGGGAGATGGTAGCTTCATAGAATGAGTTGGGTAGTATTCCGTCTTTTTCTATACTTTGAAATACCTTCAATAGTAATGGTGTTAAGTCTTCTCTGAAGGTTTGGTAGAACTCTGCAGTGAAGCCATCTGGGCCAGGACTTTTTTTTGTTGGGAGTTTTTTGATTACCGTTTCAATCTCTTTTTTTGTTATGGGTCTATTTAGTTGTTCTACTTCTGAATGTGTTAGTTTAGGTAAGTAGTATTGTTCCAAGAATTTATCCATTTCTTCTAGGTTTTCAAATTTGTTAGAGTACAATTTTATGTAGTAATCTGATATGATTCTTTTGATTTCATTTGGTTCTGTTGTGATGTAGTCCTTCTCGTTTCTTATTCGGGTTATTTGTTTCCTTTCCTGTTTTTCTTTAGTCAGTCTAGCCAATGGTTTATCAATTTTGTTAATTTTTTCAAAGAACCAGCTTTTGGCTTTGTTAATTCTTTCAATTGTTTTTCTGTTCTCTAATTCATTTAGTTCAGCTCTAATTTTTATTATTTGTTTTCTTCTGGTGCCTGATGGATTCTTTTGTTGCTCACTTTCTATTTGTTCAAGTTGTCGGGACAGTTCTCTGATTTTGGCTCTTTCTTCTTTTTGTATGTGTGCATTTATCGATATAAATTGGCCTCTGAGCACTGCTTTTGCTGTGTCCCAGAGGTTTTGATAGGAAGTATTTTCATTCTCGTTGCTTTCTAAGAATTTCCTTATTCCCTCCTTGATGTCTTCTATAACCCAGTCTTTTTTCAGGAGGGTATTGTTCATTTTCCAAGTATTTGATTTCTTTTCCCTAGTTTTTCTGTTATTGATTTCTAGCTTCATTGCCTTGTGGTCTGAGAAGATGCTTTGTAATATTTCGATGTTTTGGATTCTGGAAAGATTTGTTTTATGCCCTAATATGTGGTCTATTCTAGAGAATGTTCCATGTGCGCTAGAAAAAAAAGTATATTTTGCAGCAGTTGGGTGGAGAGTTCTGTATAAGTCAATGAGGTCAAGTTGGTTGATTGTTGTAAGTAGGTCTTCCGTGTCTCTATTGAGCTTCTTACTGGATGTCCTGTCCTTCTCCGAAAGTGGTGTGTTGAAGTCTCCTACTATATATGTGGAGGTGTCTATCTCACTTTTCAATTCTGTTAAAATTTGATTTATGTATCTTGCAGCCCTGTCATTAGGTGCGTAAATATTTAATATGGTTATGTCTTCCTGATCAATTGTCCCTTTTATCATTATATAGTGTCCTTCTTTATCCTTTGTGGCGGATTTAAGTCTAAAGTCTATTTTGTCAGAAATTAATATTGCTACTCCTCTTCTTTTTTGCTTATTGTTTGCTTGATATATTTTTTTCCGTCCTTTGAGTTTTAGTTTGTTTGTGTCTCTAAGTCTAAGGTGTGTCTCTTGTAGGCAGCATATAGATGGATCGTGTTTTTTTATCCAGTCCGTGACTCTCTGTCTCTTTATTGGTGCATTTAGTCCATTTACATTCAGCGTAATTATAGATAAGTAAGTTTTTAGTGCTGTCATTTTGATGCCTTTTCATGTGTGTTGTTGGCCATTTCATTTTTCCACATGCTTTTTTGTGCTGAGGCGTTTTTCTTAGTAGCTTGTGAGATCCTCATTTTCATAATGTTTAACTTTGTGTTTATTGAGTCGTTACGTTTTTCTTGGCTTTTTTCTTGAGTTATGGAATTGATATTCCTTTTTGTGGTTACCTTTTTATTTACCCCTATTTTTCTAAGTAAAAACCTAACTTGTATCCTTCTATTTCGCCTTGTATCACTCTCCATCTGGCAGTTCAATGCCTCCTATATTTAGTCCCTCTTTTTGATTATTTTGATCGTTTATCTATTGATTTCCATGATTTCCTGTTGTGTGTATTATTTTGTTTATTTATTTATTTTTTAGAATTAGTCTTAATTTGTTTGTTTTTGTGCTTTCCCTGTTTGAGTTGCGTTGATATCAGGACGTTCTGTTCTGTGACCTTGTATTGTGCTGGTACCTGATATTATTGGTCATCCGGCCAAACAATCTCCTTTAGCATTTCTTGCAGTCTTGGTTTAGTTTTTGCAAATTCTCTAAACTTGTGTTTATCTGTAAATATCTTAATTTCTCCTTCATATTTCAGAGAGAGTTTTGCTGGATATATGATCCTTGGTTGGCAGTTTTTCTCGTTTAGTGCTCTGTATATGTCGTCCCATTCCCTTCTTGCCTGCATGGTTTCTGCTGAGTAGTCTGAACTTATTCTTATTGATTCTCCCTTGAAGGAGACCTTTCTTTTCTCCCTGGCTGCTTTTAAAATTTTCTGTTTGTCTTTGGTTTTGGCAAGTTTGATGATGATATGTCTTGGTGTTTTTCTTTTTGGATCAATCTTAAATGGGGTTCGATGAGCATCTTGGATAGATATCCTTTCTTCTTTCATGATGTCAGGGAAGTTTTGTGTCAGGAGTTCTTCAACTATTTTCTCTGTGTTTTCTGTCCCCCCTCCCTGTTCTGGGACTCCAATCACTCGCAAGTTATCCTTCTTGATAGAGTCCCACATGATTCTTAGGGTTTCTTCATTTTTTTTAATTCTTTTATCTGATTTTTTTTCAGCTATGTTGGTGTTGTTTCCCTGGTCCTCCAGAAGTCCCAGTCTACATTCTACTTGCTCGAGTCTGCTCCTCTGACTTTCTATTGCGTTGTCAAATTCTGTAATTTTATTGTTAATCTTTTGGATTTCTACATGCTGTCTCTCTATGGATTCTTGCAACTTGTTAATTTTTCCACTATGTTCTTGAATAATCTTTTTGAGTTCTTCAACGGTTTTATCAGTGTGTTCCTTGGCTTTTTCTGCATTTATCCTAATTTCATTTGTGATATCTTTAAGCATTCTGTAAATTAGTTTTTTATATTCTGTATGTGATAATTCCAGGATTGTATCTTCATCTGGGAAAGATTTTGATTCTTTTGTTTGGGGGGTTGGAGAAGCTGTCATGGTCTGTTTCTTTATGTGGTTTGATATGGACTGCTGTCTCCGAGCCATCACTGGGAAACTAGATTTTCCAAGTAGTCAGCTAAAAAAAAATGCAGTCAGATCCCTATCTGAATTCTCTCTCTGGCTCCAGGTATTCGGATGTTAATGGGGTCGCCTGGGGAGGGTGGGGGAGGGATCTGAGAGCTAGGAGTGTAGCACCACAGAATATAGAGCTGAACACCACGTTCACGCTCCGCCCCCGTTCACCAAAATCCGGGCTGGACGGGTCCCTGGCTAGGACACTGCTTTCCTTGCTCGGAAACCAGTCACTTCCTCCTGGGGACTTCCTCCGGTGGGCGGCACCGCTCGTGGGCACTGGGTAGGCGTTTCCCGCACGAACGGGTGGGCCCGCCCCCAGGGTCTATTCAGGCGATTATAATTAGGTCCCGCGGTCACGCCCTGCCTGTGCGCGCGCCCAAATCCCAGCGGGATGAATTCCGGGTTGAGACGCTGCTTTCCCTGTTCGGGAACCAGTCACTTCCTCCTCGGGACTTCTCCTTCCGGAGCGCCACACCTCTCGCGCAAACTGGGTTGGCGTCACCTGCACGGCCAGGTGGGCCCGCCCCCTGGGTCAATTCAGGGTAATAAAAATGGACCCCGCGCTCACGCCCCGCCCATGCGCGTGCCCAAATCCCAGCGGGATGACTTCCAGGTTGAGACGCTGCTTTCCCCATTCCGGAACCAGTCACTTCCTCCCGGGGACTTCTCCTTCCGGAGCGCCACACCTCTCGCGCGAACTGGTTTGGCGTCACCTGCACGGCCAGGTGGGCCCGCCCCCTGGGTCAATTCAGGGCAATAAAAATGGACTCCGCGCTCACGCCCCGCTAGTGCGCGCGCCCAAGCCCCGGCAGGACGGCACCCCATCTGGGACGCTACTTTCTGCACTTCGGGACCAATCAGTTCCTCCCGGGGACTTCTCCTTCCGGTGTGCCACACCTCTCGCGCAAACTGGGAGGGCGTCACTCGCACGACCAGGTGGTCCCGCCCCCGGGTCAATTCAGGGTAATAAAAATGGACCCCGCGCTCATGCCCCGCCCACGCGCGCGCGCGCGTGCCCAGATCCCAGCGGAATGGCTCCCCGTCTGGGATGCTGCTTTCCCTGTTTTGAGACCAGACACTTCCGGGGATTTCTCCCTCTGGTGTGCCGTGCCACACGCGCGGACTGGGTGTGCGTCCTCCCGCACGAACGTGTGGGCCCCGCCCTGGGGTCACTTTAGGGAAATATAGTTGACCCCCCCCCGCTCGCACCCCGTTGGCTTCTCGCCTAACTCCCGGCGGGACGGCACCCCAGCTGGGACGCTGTTCTCCCCCCTCCCAGATCAGTCACTGCCTCCCGGGTCCTTCTCCCTCCGGCTGCGCCCCTACGCCGCCCGCTCCAACCTGCTAGACTTCCTCCCGGGATGGGTTCGGGGGGGAAGGGGTGGTCCCCCTTTCTGTGCCGTCTGCCCCCCTGGGCTCTGCCCCAGATCGAGCTCCGAAGGTCACCTGCCTGGTGCGCTGGCTCCTAGTTCTGAAAACAGTCGCTGTCTGCCCGTATTTGTTCGTTTTCCGTCTCTAAGTCTGTGCTTGGTGTTCAGAGTTCGTAGATTGTTATGTATGTGATCGATTCCCTTGTTTTTCCGAGTCTTTGTTGCAAGAGGGATCCGCGGTAGCATCCACCTAGTCCGCCATCTTGGCCCCCGCCTCTCTTTCTTCTTTTTGTATGTGTGCATTTATCGATATAATTTGGCCTCTGAGCACTGCTTTTGCTGTGTCCCAGAGGTTTTGATAGGAAGTATTTTCATTCTCGTTGCTTTCTATGAATTTCCTTATTCCCTCCTTGATGTCTTCTATAACCCAGTCTTTTTTCAGGAGGGTATTGTTCAGTTTCCAAGTATTTGATTTCTTTTCCCTAGTTTTTCTGTTACTGATCTCTAGTTTTATTGCCTTGTGGTCTGAGAAGATGCTTTGTAATATTTCGATGTTTTGGACTCTGCAAAGGTTTGTTTTATGACCTAATATGTGGTCTATTCTAGAGAATGTTCCATGTGCGCTAGAAAAAAAAGTATATTTTGCAGCAGTTGGGTGGAGAGTTCTGTATAAGTCAATGAGGTCAAGTTGGTTGATTGTTGTAATTAGATCTTCCGTGTCTCTATTGAGCTTCTTACTGGATGTCCTGTCCTTCTCCGAAAGTGGTGTGTTGAAGTCTCCTACTATAATTGTGGAGGTATCTATCTCGCTTTTCAATTCTGTTAAAATTTGATTTATGTATCTTGCAGCCCTGTCATTAGGTGCATAAATATTTAATATGGTTATGTCTTCCTGATCAATTGTCCCTTTTATCATTATATAGTGTCCTTCTTTATCCTTTGTGGTGGATTTAAGTCTAAAGTCTATTTTGTCAGAAATTAATATTGCTACTCCTCTTCTTTTTTGCTTATTGTTTGCTTGATATACTTTTTTCCATCCTTCGAGTTTTAGTTTGTTTGTGTCTCTAAGTCTAAGGTGTGTCTCTTGTAGGCAGCATATAGATGGATCGTGTTTCTTTATCCAGTCTGTGAGTCTCTGTCTCTTTATTGGTGCATTTAGTCCATTTACATTCAGGGTAATTATAGATAAATAAGTTTTTAGTGCTGTCATTTTGATGCCTTTTTATGTGTGTTGTTGACAATTTCATTTTTCCGCATACTTTTTTGTGCTGAGGCATTTTTCTTAGTAAATTGTGAGATCCTCATTTTCATAGTGTTTGACTTTATGTTAGTTGAGTTGTTACGTTTTTCTTGGCTTTTATCTTGAGTTATAGAGTTGTTATACCTTTTTGTGGTTACCTTATTATTTACCCCTATTTTTCTAAGTAAAAACCTAACTTGTATTGTTCTATATCGCCTTGTATCACTCTCCATATGGCAGTTCAATGCCTCCTGTATTTAGTCCCTCTTTTTGATTATTGTGATCTTTTACCTATTGACTTCTATGATTCCCTGTTATGTGTATTTTTTTTTTAATTAATCTTAATTTGTTTTTGTGATTTCCCTATTTGAGTTGACATCAGGACGTTCTGTTTTGTGACCTTGTGTTGTGCTGGTGTCTGATATTATTGGTTCTCTGACCAAACAATATCCTTTAGTATTTCTTGTAGCTTTGGTTTGGTTTTTGCAAATTCTCTAAACTTGTGTTTGTCTGTAAATATCTTAATTTCGCCTTCATATTTCAGAGAGATTTTGCTGGATATATGATCCTTGGCTGGCAGTTTTTCTCCTTCAGTGTTCTGTATATGTCGTCCCATTCCCTTCTTGCCTGCATGGTTTCTGCTGAGTAGTCAGAACATATTCTTATTGATTCTCCCTTGAAGGAAACCTTTCTTTTCTCCCTGGCTGCTTTTAAAATTTTCTGTTTATCTTTGGTTTTGGTGAGTTTGATGATAATATGTCTTGGTGTTTTTCTTTTTGGATCAATCTTAAATGGGGTTCGATGAGCGTCTTGGATAGATATCCTTTCGTCTTTCATGATGTCAGGGAAGTTTTTTGTCAGGAGTTCTTCAACTATTTTCTCTGTGTTTTCTGTCCCCCCTCCCTGTTCTGGGACTCCAATCATCCGCAGGTTATCCTTCTTGATAGAGTCCCACATAATTCTTAGGGTTTCTTCATTTTTTTTAATTCTTTTATCTGATTTTTTTTCAGCTATGTTGGTGTTGATTCCCTGGTCCTCCAGATGTCCCAGTCTGCATTCTAATTGCTCGAGTCTGCTCCTCTGACTTCCTATTGCGTTGTCTAATTCTGTCATTTTATTGTTAATCTTTTGGATTTCTACATGTTGTCTCTCTATGGATTCTTGCAACTTATTAATTTTTCCACTATGTTCTTGAATAATCTTTTTGAGTTCTTCAACAGTTTCATCAGTGTGTTCCTTGGCTTTTTCTGCAGTTATCCTAATTTCATTTGTGATATCTTTAAGCATTCTGTAAATTAGTTTTTTATATTCTGTATCTGATAATTCCAGGATTGTATCTTCATTTGGGAAAGATTTTGATTCTTTTGTTTGGGGGGTTGGAGAAGCTGTCATGGTCTGCTTCTTTAAGTGGTTTGATATGGATTGTTGTCTCCGAGCCATCACTGGGGAACTAGTTTTTCCAGAAAATCCGCTAAAAAATAAATGCAGTCAGACCCCTATCAGAGTTCTCCCTCTGGCTCAGGCTATTTGGATGTTAATGAAGCCGCCTGGGGAGGGTGGGGGAGGGAACAGAGAGATAGGAGAGTAGCACCTCAGAATATAGCCAGAGTTGCTTGTCTTGCTTGGAATGACTATTATATCTGAGATTCCCGTGGGCGCGTCGCCTATGTGTGCTGGCTGTGTGGAGATTGCCCCCGGGGGGTCTGGCCCGCTGGAGTCACGGTCAGATCCTCCGCTTCCAGCCCCACGCCCAACTTTAAAGGCTCCCCTACTGGGATGGTGCACTCTCGACTCCAATACCAGTCGCTGCCTCCCGGGGACTTCTCCTATCGGCTGCGTCCCACGCGGCCCGCGTGACCCGGCTGGGCCCCTTCCCGGGGTTAGTTCAGGGGGGTGGAGCAGCTCTCCGTGTTTATGCCGTACCTGCGTCCAGTCCAAATCCCGGCGAGACGGTTCCCCGGCTGGGACGCTGCTCTTCCTGCCCCAAGACCAGTCACTGCCTCCTGGGGACTTCTCCTACCGGCTGCGTCCCACGCCGCCCGCGGAACTGGCTGGTCTCCCTCCCGGGGTTAGTTCAGGGGGGTGGAGCAGCTCTCTGTGCTTGTGCCGTACCTGACTGGTACGCTGGCTCCAGACTCTGGAAACAATCGCTGCTTCCCCGTATTAGTTCGTTCTCCATCTCTAAATCTGTGTTTGTTGTTCAGGGTTCGTAGATTGTTATGTATGTGATCGATTCACTTGTTTTTCCGTGTCTTTGTTGTAAGAGGGATCCGATGTAGCGTCTGCCTAGTCCGCCATCTTGGCTCCGCCCCCCTCTATAACTCTTTTGAGGAAGGTTGCAGGGTCTTCATCTTTACACTAGTTGATTTCATATACTTTGTTCCAATCTAAGAGCTTAGGCACTCTACATCTAAGACTCACTAAAAGACAGTCCTGATACTGGGTGAGCCTACCATATTCCTCTGTGTGATTGTGGTCTCAGTGGGGCCTTGAAGGGGAAAGATGTCATCGACTGAATCTTTGGTCCATCGAGTATCATGTCGCCTCTGGGCTTCCTCACTGGCCTTGTCTAGGACCATTTTCCTCTCTTGCAGGGGGAGGAAGGCGTTTAAGAGAGATTGACAGCCTGCCCAGGTGGGATCAAAAGAGTTAAAGATGGCAGTAAACAATTCATACAATTTCTTTGGTTTCTCTCAACATCCTGAGTTGTTATTCTTCCATTTAATCAGGTCCACTGTACTAAAGGGAACTTGGCCCCTATTTGCCACTGGAGTTGTTTGGTGGAGAGGATACTGGCTGGAGGGTAGCCCTCCCTGTTGGCTCTGTTCTGGCTTTGCGGCACCCAGGGCCACATTTGTCCCTCCATGGGGTGTCCCCCCCATCATATGGGGTGATGGCAATAGAAAATTTCCAGGACATTTGAACTGCTTTCCTTGGTTAATTCTCCATCCTTTCCCCCTGCCCAGTACAGGTCCAGGAGGGAGCCGCACACGCTGCTAGAGTTGTAAGGGCTGTTCATCACCGACCCTGGTGGAGGCACGGTGGACTTTCTCTTTTTCCCATGATTACAACCAAATTGATTTCAATTCTCTGAAGTACACCTTAAGGGAGAATGCTTTGGAGTGTTTTTAGGATTATCCCTGTTCCTAAACCTACACACTCACACGAAGACACACAAAGAACACCAGTTTTAAACACATTCGGACAGAAGCATGCCCCTCCTCAACCTAGAGGAATGCCTACCAGACAGACAAAGAATACCAATCCAAAAAGGACATCCCCTAAACCCAAAACCAAAACTAAAACCAGGACTTAACCAAAATCAATGACCATAAATTAAATTACCCATTTTCTGCTGTCTTTGAGCAGAGATAGCAAGAAAGAAAGGGAAAGAGAAAAAGAATGTCCCAAAAGAAAGATTGTTGCAATGGCAGGACAACCTCTGAGGGACTTAAATACCTTCTATTATTAGCTACCAGTTAACCTTGGGTGATCACAGACAGACAGAAATCATCACCGATGGCAGAGTGACCCGATACCCTTGGTTTCAAATGGGGTGAGGGACCCCAGCTAGGCTGAGGATGGGTCCCACAGCCTATGACCCTCACTGTCCTCGTTTTATAACCCTTGGGATTGGGTCTTAGGACTGTCCTGTTGCCACCTTCTTCTTTGCCTAGCTCGGGGGGAGGGGCTGTAACCCCCCCTAGGGGGAATTTTAACCCCCCCTCAGACGACCAGTGACACAACCTGGTCCCACGCACGCTTACTTTAATTCAGAAGACTTTCCCATCCAGTTTTCAATTTCTGTTTCCTAGCTGAGGTGGGGGCCCAGCGGATGTCATCCCAGGGCAGGGATCATGGTGGTGGCCACCGGGAACTCCTTACTGATGAAACAGGGTCTGGGCGTGCCTTAAGGGGCTACAGGGGTCCAGATGCTCACCACCCAGGTTTTGGAGTCCCCAAGTCCCACCAGAGTCGCCAAAATCTGTAACTGAACAAGGGTTCTTGCCCTGTCCTATTAGCTGATTGAAATAAAACGGGCGACACATCACCAGTTGCAGGGGAAACAGAACATGGAAATTCATTGTCTGCACAAACAAGGAGCAACGCGAGGTCCAGCGACCATAAGGCCCGGTGCTCACTGTCTGAGGGGGTACGGGAGCTTTTTATTTCCAGTGATGCCTGGGGGTTCGGTTTGGTGGCCGGAACTCTCCACCCTTAGCTCTCCCATGTCCACATTTGGAGGTCCGGATGTTGAATTACGTCAGCGATGTTCAGGTCCAAGGACAAGCTGACACAGCTCTTAAGGTCCTGCGCATGCGCCAAAATCTCGGTTCGTGCATTGCAGGATTCTGGCACCAAATTCAAACGGTGGTTATGGCTGCAGGGTTATAGGGCCGAACCACAGTTAGAAGCTGTGGCCTAGCAGGCTGCGGGGTGGGGGGTGGGGGGGCAGGGAACTGTGGCAGAGCAAGGGGATGTCTCAGTGGAGGCTTCAGTGGCTCTGAGGCAGAAAGAACGGGTGATCTGCTCCCATAAATATTACTACCTAGAAAACTGTATGAGGCAGTTCTACTCTGTCACATAGGGTACTGTGAGTCAAAAATCAACTTAAAATCTTCACAACTGGACTGATAAGCAACATCGTGATAAACAGAGAAAAGATCGAAGTTGTCAAAGACTTCATTTTATTTGGATCCACAATCAACACCCACGGAAGCAGCAGTCAAGAAATCAAATGGTGCATTGCATTGGGCAAATCTGCAGCAAAACACCTCTTGAAAGTATTGAAAAGCAAATATGTCACTTTGAAGACTCAGGTGCATGATGTTTTCAATCACCTCATATGCATGTGAAAGCTGGACAATGAAAAAGGAAGACCGAAGAAGAATTGACGCCTTTGAATTGTGGTGTTGGTGAAGAATATTGAATATACCACGGACTGCCAAAAGAACAAACAAATCTGTCTTGAAAGAAGTACAACCAGAATGCTCCTTAGAAGCAGAGATGGCGAGATTAAGTCTCACATACTTTGAACATGTTGTCAGGAGGGATCAGTCCCTAGAGAAGGACATCATGCTTGGTAAAGTAGATTGTCAGCAAAAAAGGAGCAGACCCTCAACGAGATGAATTGACACAGTGGCTGCAACAATGGGCTCAGGGATAATGATTGTCAGCATAGTGCAGGACCAGGCAGTGTTTCACTCTGTTGCACATAGGGTTTCCATGAGTCAGAACAGACTCAATGGCACCTAACAACAATTCCTTCAGAGATAGTACTGTGAGTCCTGCCTTTTTTTTGCAACTCTGAGATCTAAATTCCACCAGCATCTCAGGTATTCCATCTCCACTAATACATGAGGTGCTCTGTTTTCCAGCCTAGTCCAAAAGGTGCTGTCTTTCTTACACTGACCCTCTACTGTACAAAGCATGATGTCCTTCTTCAGGGACTGGTTAACTGATAACATGTCCAAAGTATGTGAGATGAACTCTCACCATCCTCGCTTCTACGGAGCATTCTGATATACTCCTTCCAAGACAGATTTGTTTGTTTTTCTGGCAGTCCATGGTATAGTCAATATTTTTCGCCAACACCATAATTCAAAGGCGTCAATTCTTCTTCTCTCTTCCTTATTCACTGTCCAGCTTTCGCATGCGTATAAGGCAGTTAAAAATACCATGGCTTGGGTCAAGTGCACCTTAGTCTTCAAAGTGATGCCTTTCCTTTTCAACACTTTAAAGAGGCCTTTTGCAGCAGATGTGCTCAATAGAATACATTGTTTGAGTTCTTGACTACTACTTCCATGGATGTTGACTGTGGATCCAAGTAAAATGAAGTCCTTGACAAGTTCAAAATTTTCTCTGTTTATCATGACATCTCTTATTGGTCCATTTGTGAGGATTTTTGTTTGTTGAGTTGTTTTATGTAAAAGATAGCTGCTATTTTTTTTTTTTTTTGTATCTTAACTCTGAATGAACACTGAGCCAAATTCCTTTATAGATATCTCATTTATCAACACTACGCTATCACTATCCTTATTTTACAAAGGAAACCCAGAGGCTCAAATAGTTTAAACAACCTGCTTAAGGCCACATATAAGCAACAGACCAGGAACCCAAAGTCACATCTCTGTGCTGTAAATCCTATACAGTGAAACACTCTGCTATAAGGTCCTTACCCTTCAACAAGACTGAAAGCTCCTCTGGAACACAGAGGCAGAGTTCTCCCTTTCTTGGCATCCTTCTCGCTACTTAATGCAATGTCCTCCGTATAGTCAATTATTGTGTTGATTGGTTGGGCCTCTTCCTTTCCAGGCCCATGTTCTAGAAATGAATAATCAATCATTGGGACCACTGCACATCTCATCGTCTAAATCAATGGGAGGGATCCAAGACTTTGTTGAATAAATGCTATGTTCCCACTCCTTACACAAGAGCTATTTGAGCTAAACAAGAAATAGATTACATAGTCCCTTGCCTCAGGAGGAGTCCATGGCTGGCACGAACAGTTGAGTGCTCTGCAACTAATCAAGGCTGGTGGTTCAAGTCCACCTAAGGGTGCCTCAGAAGAAAGGCCTGGTGATCTACTTCTGAAAAATCAGCATTGAAAACCCTCTGGAGCATAGTTCTATTCTGATGCACGTAAGTCAAAATTCACTCATGACAATTGGTTTGATTTGGTTTTGTCTTGCTTTTAGGTGCCAGTGAGTTGATTTCTGACTCATAGCAACTACTTGTGACAGAGTAGAACAGACTATAGGGTTTTCTAGGCCGTAATCTTTACCAGAGCAGATTGCCAGGTCTTTCTTCTGCAGAGCCATCAGGTGGGTTCAAATCACCAATCTTTCAATTAGCAGCTGAGTGCTTAACCGTTGTGCCACCAGAGCTCCTTGGTTTTGCCTTGTTGTTATGTGCCTTTGAGTCGAGTCCAACTCATAGCAATCCTATAGGACAGAGTAGAACCACCCCATAGTATTTCCAAGGCTGGTGGCACAGCAGTTATATGCTCGACTGCTAACCATAAGGTCAATAGTTCGAACTGAGAAAGATGTGTCAGTCTGTTTCTGTAAAGATTACAGCCTTGGAAGCCTTGTGGGGCAGTTCTGCTCTGTCTTATAGGGTCTGTATTAGTTGGACCCTAATTGAAGGCAATGGGTTTGGTTTGGTTTGTAACATTTACAGGAGCAGATAGCCAGGTCTTTTCTCCCATGGAGCCACTGGTAGGTTCAAACCACTGACCTTTCAGTTAGCAGCTAAGTGCTTAACCATTGCACTATCAGAGGTCCTTTGGCTTTGCCTTAAGGAAGTCTTATTCCATATTTGAAGGGATAACACTTAAACAACCGAAACAAATTGTCATGTATCAAGATGCCTTGAAACAAAAACCTTAACTGAATCAGGAGACATAAGGCATGAACCAAGTGGTTGGGAAGACAATATCTCCCTAAGGTTGAGCTTACGTGAAATGGACTTTGACAAATCCATGAAACAGAGAATGTGGGGGTGGGGCGGGGTGGCGGGGGACACAGCCAAGTGAGGAATAGCCTAAGCAGGGGCTGGATCCAGATTTCCAACTCCTCCTTCTTTCCCATGCCCTGGGTTTCCCCACCTCTCCGTCCTCCTCTCTATAAAGAGTGGCTAGTAAGATAGTACATCAATCATATTTAACAAAAACAGTAAAAATGTTCTAATTAGATTCTGCTTGTAAAGCACTTGGAACTCCATTACAGAAGGGAAGGGACTATAGAGAAGGAAGTTATTGTTAGTGTGAGTGTGGAATAACCCTTTTTTTTTTTTTTTTAACCAGAGCAAATATCCTCTTGTGATTCATTTCAGCCCTGGAAAGCAGTGGCTTTGCAGTTTCCTGCATAAAGAAACTTCTCTATTTCTAGATGTCAGACAAAGGCATCAGACTGAAAATCAAAATTCTACCTTGAAGATGGAGAATAACCAGGCTCCACTGGTATCTGAGTAGGTAAAATATCCCACATATAGGAAATAAAACCAGAAAGCCAGGTGATAAGGGTGATTATGAACTAGTGATTCAATTGTAAGCCTGAAACAAGGCCAGCCCGCCCTTGGGCAGAAATGACCAAATCTCATATTTAAGGCCATTAGAACGTGTTTGCACAAAACTGTTAAACAATGCTGGTTGTTTGTGTCCAAAAAACAGTCCATACAGTAGGTGCATTGTTTCCAGCATAATACTAAGACTTGTCTTTTAGGATTGGAGCATTTTCCCCCAGAAAACAAGTTTTGAAAAGGAACAAGTTGCCAACTACCTGAACTATGAGTCTAGGTGTTGTCTCCCTCTTGTAGAAGAGGGTGAGACAGGGCTCCCTGTTACCATGATGGCACCACTGGGGCCACTTTATGGATGTCATTAGAATGAGGCAGATTTCAGATTAACTCAAAGAGAGAATTGATAGTACTCTGAGTTAGCGAAGAGTGATACACTCTTCATCTTGAGGAAGTGAGTGCCCCGTCACTGAAGGTATTCAAATGCAGTGAGAAGGACTAGAGAAGGATCCCAGAAACTGAGAGAAAATTAAACCAGATGACTTAAAGTTTTCTATTTGAGTCCATGATCTGTGTGTTTCTCTACAATCTTAGGTGGCTCTGATGAATATAAAATAAACTCAACTCAGGGAATGGGGGGGGGGGGCGGCGATTAAAATGTCTCTGCAAATTGTGCCTCCAGCTGCTAACTATTAAGCATCAACTGTGAGCACTGAACACAGCCCAGCCTTCAGCATTTCTTAAATGAGGATTAGCAGAGTTTGGGGATTGGGAACTTTCATTTTTTCCTGTTTCAAAAAATCTGTAAGAGCCCAAGCATGCCATGATGTGACAGAACATGTAGTGTGTCCTGCTCAGGATAGCTTCACCTTCCAACGTCCTGTGAATCCTGGTATTATGAAGTGCAAGGAGCTCAAGGTACGTCCTCTACAAAAATACTCAGGAAAGCAACAACAACAATAAAAACAGTAAGAGCAACACAACAACTACTACTGACAGTATACTTACTGACCTTCATGTTCTTCTAACTAGAGCACCTCATTTAAACACACTTTATATATAAGTGGGGCCAAGATTTAGAACTAGGCAGTTTGACTCCAAGTCCAGATTCTTAATCATTATGCCATACTCCTGATTTTTAAAATTTCTTTTTCTGTCTAAATGTCATGTTTTATATGCTCTGTCTCCAGCACCTTCTCCCTGCCCATTTTAGAATGCGTGTTCTCGGAGTCCAGAGCAGTAGCCCTGTTGTCAGGCAGATTGGGTCCTGTCATCCCTCATTTCTGTCACTGACTAGCTCTGTAACCTACCTAATCTCTTCCACCTGCTTCCTCATCTATAACACAGGAGGGGTAATATCTACCATTCATGTTTATTGTGAGGATAAAAAATGGTCACGCCTATGCTATTTCTAGCACAATGGATGGCTAGCCCAGAGGAAGCCCTCAATATCTGGGTGGTACAAATGGTTAATGCAGTCAACTACTAACCAAAAGCCTGGAGGTCCGAGTCTACCCAGAGGTCCCCAGAAGAAAGTCCTGGCAATCTACTTCTGAAAAATCAGCCATTGAAAACCCTATGGTGCACAGTTCTACTATGACTGATTCTATGGTACTGGTTTTTGTTTTGTTTTGCACTGGTATCGCCAGGGAGCACCCTGGAATTCCTGTGTCATGTGTTTCCCAATATAGAATTTTTCACAGGGCATCATGCTGATGAAGGTGGCCCTCCTGGTCTGTGACTACAGGTCACTTGTGAACATCCGGGCCTTCAGGACACCAGTCCTGCGCTGGGCTGGCAGGGTCTACCAGCAACCTGTAGTTTGATTGATTCAACACCTGAGACATATCAGAGCAGAGGCCAGTCCTTGGTGTTTACTGCAAAAGCTGCCAAACGTGTCAGTGAGCAGGAACGACTGCCTCGCTCTTTGTACTGCCAGATTCCGGAGTCCGTGGGAAGCCAGAATCAAATAAGATTCCATGAAATCCAGGCAGGATGCTCACCAGAGGTGGGGTGCTTCTAAAAGTTACACATTAATTTGAGTGCATTCAGATTTATTTCACATCCCTTGTAAATTGATGGGAATCAAAATCATAGGACATTTCAAAGAGCCCTGATGATCTTCAGGTGATGGGAATGGTTCAGTAAAAGCCCAAGGGATAAACAATGCTATCGGCCAAGTCTTTTCTCAAAGAACAGGGCCACGGACTGAATCCACAGAGCCTGGATAGTGCTTGAAACTTCATGGACGAGTGCTTCATTTCCCAAACTGGAACAGTTAGCCACCCTACAGCACTGTCAGGTGTTAGGGAAAGACATAGTGCTGGAAAAGCTTCTACACCATCAAAGTGCCCGGCACCAAAGTGCAAAGCAAACTACCGTGAGGTACCATCTGACCCCTGCAAAAATGGCAATGATCAAAAAAACAGAAAATAAAAAATGCTGGCAAGGTTGTGGGGGAATTGGAACTCTTATACATTGCTGCTGGTGGGGTTGTAAAATGGTATAACCCTGATGGAAGACAGTACGGTGCTTCCTCAAAAAGCTAGAAATAGAGATACCTTATGATCCAGCAATCCCACTCCTAGGTATATGTCCTAGAAACGTAAGAGTAGTAACACAAATAGACATGCAAACCTATGTTTATGGCAGCATTATTCATAACAGCAAAAAGAATGGAAACAACCTAAGTGTCCATCGATGGATGAATGGATAAACAAATTGTGGTACATACATACAATAGAATGTTACGTAACTATAAAGAATAATGAGGAGTCCACAAAACATCTTACAACATGGATGAATCTGGAAGACATTATGCTGAGTGAAATAAGTCAATCACAAAAAGACAAATATTGTAGAGTCCCACTATTATAAAAAGTCAAGAATAGATATGCACACCGAAAGCAACGTTCTTTGATGGTTGCCAGGGATGGGAGGGAGAGGAAGGGGGAATCACTTTCCAGATAGGAAATACTTGTTACTTTTGGTGACGGGAAAAGGCAAGACCAAATATGGGTGAGGTCAGCACAACTTGACGAAGGTAAGTAAAGACAATAAGAAGTACATGAGAAAAAGGGACAACCTCAGTAAATGCTGTAACATATACAATTTTGCAACAGTAAAAACAACCAAAAAAGTGTGTGTTACATAAGCAGATATGGATGCATCCATGCATACAGAAAGGCATGTATGAGTAAATGCATGTGCACATACAGGTGTATTTGTAGGCATATGTATATACACGTTTGTAAGCACTACATATATATCCACATACCAAACCACATGGGGGACCATAGTCTTGGGGACAACTTAGTCAACTGACATAACACAATTCACAAAGATAAAGTTCTACATCCTAGTTTGGTGAGTAGCGTCTGGAGTCTCAAAAGCTTTTGAGCAGCCATCTAAAATATAGCTATTAGTCTCTACTCATATGGAACGAAAAAGAATAAAGGAACCCAAAGGCTCAAAGAAGAAACTAGTCCATGGGACCAATAGCCCACGTGAACCACAGCCTCTCCTAACCTGAGACCAGAAGAACTAGATGGTGCCCAGCTGCCACTACCAATCATTCTCACCAGGGATACAATAGAAGGTCATAGATAGAATGGAAGAAAAATGTAGAACAAAACTCAAATTCCTAAAAAAGGCTGAATCAACTAGACAGCACGTAACAACAACAATTGATTTAGTACATTTGTATTTTCTCAAAACAAGACCCTCCAGTAGACACTCATGTGCAGATAGTTTTCCAGCACTAAGCATTTTGGAAAATAATTGACATTCATAGTTTTGACAATCAAATAAGTTTGAACAACAACAAAATGAATTGGACTTAGAAATGACTAAAAAACTCTTGTCATTGAGTATACCAGCTATCTTTGTAGCTCTTAAAACAGTTTTTTCTTAACATTTCCACTGTTATTTCTGTTTCTGCCTTCAAGGTGTGGAGAAGGAAGGAATTATGGGCACTAATGGTTGACAGAACAAGGTTTGAATCTCTCCTCTACCATTTACTCCCTATGGGAAGGTGAAGAAGTCATTTCACCACCCTAAGCCTCAATGTGCTGATCTATAAAGTGGGGATGATAATGAAGTCTCCTTCAGAGAGTCCCTGAAAGGTTAAAGAAGAGAATAAACCAGACAGTTGTGCCCAGTACCTGACACCTAGTGGGCATTCAATGAGTGGTAATATCTCAAGTCACCTGGACAGAAAATGAAGTAGGTGTGTACCTACCTGAGAAATGATTGCTGGTTTGTGGGAAAATTAATACTGGAGGGGAAAAAATGGCTTTGAAACTGGGAGTTCCCCTCTGAGCCAACAGAATCCTTCATCTAGAACAACAGATAATTGACATTCTCCTCAGCCCCTTCACACATAGCACCTCTGAGCCCTCTGGAAGATACCATATTAAATTTGAGCCTCAGGCTTTGGTCAGTGCCTCCCTGAGCTGTCGCTTTGGATGTGGGCTCAGGATCTCAGGTCACTGGGAACAAAGCCCCTTTCACCAGCAGAAACAAGAAGGAGAAGAACATGGACTCTGGCCAAATAATCAGCTTAGAGGTTAACACAGTCTGTTCCAGAGAGATGGAGAACATCTGGGTGCATCTTAAAATTTCTTATAACAAAGTGAACCGTCTGCACTTGGCATATATGGGAGAAGCCTTGGTCCTTACTCACCCTCCAGTTTTGCACTTTGGAGGTTTCAGACTTAATCCTTCCTGCTCACTACACTGACTTACATGGAATGTAAGGCCTGTGCTCCAAGGTTTCTCATCCTATTTACTGGTCAACAAACTGGGTATCTAGTGTCTAGAAACAGGTAATTGTTGCTTCTCCAGTCCCTGGATGCTATCACCTTGCAGACTTACTTGTTTTAGTCTCTTTCATCCAGGGAGTGTCGAAGGGGTAAGAAATTCTAGACTGAAGGTAATGTTCAGCAATTCACTATTAGCAGAATTGATCTCCATTCAGTTCCTTGGGGCAACAGAGACTCTTGTGTAGATCAAAAAAAAAAAAAAATTGAATAACACCAAACCATTGCCGTCATGTCACTTCCAACTCATAGCGACCCTATAGGACAGAGTAGAGCTGCCCCATAGGGTTTCTAAGAAGCAGCTGGTGGGTTTGAACTGCTGACTTTTTGGTGAGCAGCTGAACCCTTAACCACTGCACCACCAGGGCTCCAAAAACCAAATCCATTGCCATTGAGTCAATTCCAACTCAGAGTGGTCCTACATAGCCCAGCGCTCCCTAAACCAGTTGATTCTCAGAATCAACCAGGAAGTGTTTAAAAACAGATTTCTGGACTGCACCCCGATTGACTGGCTCTGAATCTCAGGGGTTTCTGGCAGGAGAGTCTGTAATTTTGAATAGATTCCATGTAGCCTTCTGTAGCAAATATTATTGGTTAGTTGAACCCAAAATTCCTATCCTCTGCCCATTTCTTCATGCCTTGAAGGCAGACTTGATAGACAGGCCTGCAGCCGCCACCTTGTGACCACAAGGCCTTAAGCATGATGGAAAAACCAAGAGCACCACAAAGACCTTAATCCGTGACCAAGCCCAGGAGTTACCTTTTTCCAAACTTCTTATAACGTAAGAAAAATAAACCTCTATTTGTTTAAGCCACTATAAGCTGGACTTTTATTTATAGCTGAACATATTTCTGATGTTTTTTTTCTTTTATTTCCTGTCTTCTTTTTTTTAATTTAGATTTTTTTTTTTTTTCTTTCTGACAGTGTTGGAGAAGATGAGAGTCAGAAAGATAAAAGGAACAAGAGAAGAGCATCAGAGGACTTCTCAGCTGGCTGCTAGTAGAGGAGGCAATGGTAGCCAGGGCAGCTGTGTTTTAGGGGCCTGCTGTGTGCAGGCTTCTCCCCCTGGGCAAGGTATCCTTTCCAGACCTGGCGCCAGCCCCTTCGTGCAGTGGGATACTGCCTCATATACAGTCCTCAGTGGGCCCTTCACGTTCTATTCCCTATCCACATTTGTAACATTCTCTCTAAATGCAAGGTTCCTTAAGGAGTATTATTGCCTCAAATTTCAAGAAAAGAGAAAGAGAGAAATTGGGTAGCAGCAGAAGAAAAATTAATAATCCAATAATACCACTCCAGGATGACTTCTTCCTTGAACTATTTTCAGAGCCAGGTTGAAAGGAAGGAGCCAGCCAAAATATACATCCTCGGGGCTAGTGTTTCCTGTAAGCAGGGGTGGATTACCCAGTAAGTAAGGTAAGCACAGCCCTAGTTGTACATACTTACTAATCTGTAGTGAACAGTTTCATCTGTCTTTTACCATGTAGTGAAACCCATGTGAAATCGTTCACTACAAATTAGTGAATAAACACAATTAAGCCCATGCGTACCTGGCTTACTGTAAGCCACTGCGTTACTTGCTTACTAGTTAATGCACCCCTTCCTATAAGTATGCTGTCTGATAAATGTGGGGTTTAGGCAAATCCAACCTGAACTATTGGGGTTGTGGATACTCAGTGGGCAGAAGCACATCGCATATGGGAGAGTTTTAACCAGAGATCAGAAATTGATGGTCCCTGGTGAGTTTGCAGCTTTGGTAGCTATCTTAGTTAACCAGTGCTGCTATAACACAAATACCACAAGTGGATGGCTTTAACAAAGAGAAATTTATTTCTTCACAGTAAAGTAGGCTGAAAGTCCAAATTCAGGGTGTCAACTACAAGGGAAGTCTTTCTCTTTCTGTCAGCCTTCTCATCAGTCCCCCTCCCGGACTAGGAGCTTCTCCACACAGGGACCCCAGGGTCCAAAGGACATGCTCTGCTCCCGGTGCTGCTGTCTTGGCGGTATGAGCTCCCCAACTCTCTGCTTGCTTCCCTTTCCTTTTTATCTCTTGAGAGGAAAAAAGGTGATGCAGGCTATACCCCAGGGAAACTCCCTTTATATTGGATCAGAGATGTGACCTGGGTAAGAGTGTTAAATTCCACCCGAATCCTCTTTAACATAAACTTACAATCACAAAATGGAGGACAACCACACAATACTGGAAATCATGGCCCAGCCAAATTGATACACACATTTTGGGGGGGACATAATCAATCCATGACAATGGCACATTTCTTAGGCAATCCTGTGCCTGCTTGAATTGGGGTGAGGCGGGTGGGCGGTAGGGCAGGGAGATGGGGAAGGGATGATGCCATTCTCTCTCCTGCCAGAGGAGAAAGAAACCAATCAACCAACTTTCTTTGTTGCACTGAGTTCAAAGCCAGGAGTAATCATTCCACTTTTCTCCTTAGCTGATAAGCTTCTAGAAAAAAGCACAAGGCTACATGCCAGGGCTGCATGCACTTTCTCCCTCAGGCTTATCTCAGCCATCAACAGACCCGCCTTTCTGCATTTCCTCCCAACCCTTGCAAGAACTGGCCTTTTGCAAAAGGCCAAGCATTCAGTTTTAGGCCTCTTTATGCTAAAATGCTTTTTCCAAGCAGATGATATCAACTGATTTCTTTCAGGATTTGCCTTATTGTTTCATCTGAAATCAGCTTTTGAACTTGGTTTTCAACTATACCTCTTATTTAAAACATTTGGGACATCTACAGGAATCAGAAACCTAGTAATTTTCAAGTCTGGGAAGGTGCTTAATATGCTGTGATTCTTGGTTGGTCAGATGAGGCCATCCCATTGTGATATCATGGTCTTGAAAGAGCAACTGACATTCCCAACTAGTCCTAAAATTTCCCCAAAGTCATTCGAAGTCACTTCCACTGCCAGGAGATAGGAAATGTGGGCACCTTAAAAATGTCTTTTCGGGATACACTTTTTTCACAATATATGTTTCAACAGCAGGGGTCTGAACATGACAGAAATCCCTGACCGTGAAAAGCACAGGAGGGGCACAGGCACCCAGGAGGTAGAGTCACAAATTTGGACATAAAATTTACTTTTACTACTTTGTGGTTTTTTATTTGTTTGTCTGATTGTTTTGGTTTTGTTGAGTCTCAGCATCCTCTGAATAATAACTCTAGTAATAGCCTGGTGGAGCAGTGGTTAAGAGCTTGGCTGCTCAACAAAAAGGTGAGCAGTTTGAAGGCACCAGCTGCTCCTTGAAAACGCTTTGGGGCAGTTCTGCTCCATCCTATAGGGTCATTATGAGTCGGTGTCCTGGATTGAATTGTGTTCCCCAAAACTATGTGTCAACTTGGTTAGGCCATGATTTCCAGTATTGTGTGGCTGCCCTCCACTTTGTGATTTAATTTTATGTTAAAGAGGATTAGGGTGGGATTGTAATCTCTGATCCAATGTAAAGGGAGTTTCCGTGGAGTATGGCCTGCAACACCTTTTTCCTCTCAAGAGATTAAAAGGAAAGGGAAGTGAGCAGAGGTAAGAACCTCATGCCACCAAGAAAGCAGTGCTGGGAACAGAGCACATCCTTCGGACCCGGGATCCTTGCATGGAGAAGCTATTAGTTCCAGGGAAGATTGATGAGAAGGCCAATAGAGAGAAAACCTTGCCCTGGAGCTGATGCCCTGAAATTTGGACTTTTAGCCTACTTTACTGTGAAGAAGTAAATTTCTCTTTGTTAAAGCCATCCACTTGTGGTATTTTAGTTATAGCTGCACGAGATGACCAAGACAGTTGGAATCAACTCCAAGGCAATGGGTTTGTTTCAGAGTTTTAATAATTAGAGTTGACACTTTTTGAGAGCTTACTATGTACCCAGGACTTTAAAGCCTTCATGTGTACACTATTTTATTTAATCATCACAAGTAAGCTCAATTAGGCCTGTGTGTACCTTGCTTATTGGGTAATCAGCCTCTGTCTGCTCCCCATTTTAGAGATTGGAAAGTTGGGACAAAGAAAGGCTAAAAGAATTGTCTAAGGTCATAGATACCAAACCTGCCTCCAGAGTCTGTGCCCTTATTCCCTGGGCTACACCGTGAACTCACTTGGCAGGCCTAGGCATCGTTATTGTTATCTTCATCTCACCTGAGAGATGGCACAGAGATTTTCTTCTAAGATGATCACCACTTATTCCTGAGACTCACTACCCTGTTTCCAGTACCAGAGTGGCTGAACAGGATACCCTGGACCTGCCTCTTTCTACCTGTTCCCATCACTCATGGGTCCCCCACATGTTGGAATCCAAGGATGGGACTCATCTCAGAACTTCCCTAAACAGTATTTACACTGAAGTAACCTCTGTCTTTCTAACAAATTCCCAGGCAATGCTAATACTGCTGGTTAGGGACCAATTCTGAAAACCACCAGTGGAGACAGTGGTTCTCAAAATTTATCAGACATAAGAATCACCCAATGAGTCACATCGTATATAATCCTCTTCCTTTAAGCACAGGCAATACCTGTAACTAGCTTCTAGCCCATAGGGTATGGCAGAAGAGCTGGGTGTCACTCCCACCATTCTATTAGGTTAAATAAGACTTTGTCTTAGTGGACTAGAGCAAGAGGTTCTCTTGCTGGCCTTGAAGGAGTAAGCTGCCATGTTGTGAGAGAGCCGTGTGACAAGGAGCTCTGGGACCTCTAAGAGCTGAAAGCTGCCCTGGCTGACAGCAAGAAAGTGGGAACCTCAGTCCTACAAGTAATAAAATTCTGCTAACAACCACATTAACTTGGAAGAGAACCCCAAATCCTAGGAAGGAAAGTAGCCCACTGACACCTAGATTGCAGCCTTGTGGATCCTGAGGAGAGGACCCAGTTGGACTGTGTCTGGACCCCTGACCGGAGTCTCTGGGTGACACAAACAGTTAAGTGCTTGACCACTACACAAAAGTTTGGTGGTTCAAATCCACCCATAGATGCCTTGGAAGACAGGCCTAGAGATCTGCTCCAGAAGGGTCATAGCCTTGAAAATTCTATGGAACAATTCTAGTCTGCACATATAGAGTTGCTATCATTCAGAATGGATTCAACGGCAACTCATAAACTCCTGACCCATGGAAACTGTGCGATAATAAGTGTAGGTTGTTTTAAGCCTCCAAGTTTGTGGTGATTTGTTATGCAGCAATAGAAAACTAATAACCCTGCCTCTGCCATTCTGCAAATGGCTAAATTGGACTTGACAAGGCCAGAAAAACCCAGAAAGATTAAAAAACAAAACTTTTAACTAATCTGACTCCACAAAATGGTGTCTTCCAGTCATTACATTAAAAATGTAAAAAAAGAAATGCAAACAGATTCCCTACCTAAGATCACAAATATATCAACAAAGAGGTGTCTTTTCCCTTTGAGTTAATTTATTTTCTGCAGCAGACATTGTACCTTCTTTTCCAAGTTGCAGACTCAAAGAGCAGAGAGGACCTCAAAAGTCAATCTAGTTCATCCCCCTAGCTCCAGGAAGGGCCCCATCGAAATCAAATTAATAAAGAGGTGTCTTCTCTTTACTCAAATGTCTCCCTCAACATTCCAGTGATTTAAAACTTTCAACCTCAGAAAATTCTTTCTGCTACTCAACGTCCTCCCTAAGCCTACCTTCTTTTGGCCCATTCTCGGTGGGAATGGAAAGTGGGCTGTCTGCATCTTATGCAGAGTAACACTTCATATATTTGAAGGCAAATACCAGCCAACCCATTGCTGTCAAGTCTATTCCAACTCATAGCGGCCCTGTAGGACTAAAGTAGAACTGCTCCCACAGGGTTTCCAAGGCTATAAATATTTATAGGAGCACACTGCCACATCTTTTTCCCTCAGAGCATCTGGTGTGTTCGAACTGCTGACTTTTCAGTTAGCAGCCGAGTGCTTAACCACTGTGGAACCAGGGCTCTTTGAAGGTGGGTAACTCTCCCTTCACGCTTGTCTTCCTGAGGCTAAAATCCCCTCTCCCTGGCCCCATCTCCAGCTCCCTGATGTCTCTCATAGGGGCTTTCTGCTACCTGTCTTTCTTTTACTGTTGTTGTTTAAAAAAAAAAAAAACCCGTTGCCTTCGAGTCGATTCCAACTCATAGTGATCCTATAGGACAGAGTAGAACTGCCCCATAGAGTTCCCAAGGAGTTTCTAGTGGATTTGAACTGCCAACCTTTAGGTTAGCAGCCATAGCACTTGACCACTATGCCACCAGGGTTGTTATTAATAGGTGCCATCAATTCATAGCAACCCCATGTATAACAGAACGAAATGCTGCCCAGTCCCTCTGCCATCCCCACAATAGTAGGTATGTTTCAGCCCATTGTCGTGGCCACTGTGTCAATTCACCTTGTTGAGAGTCGTCTTCTTTTCACTCACTGTACCAAGCATGACGTCCTTCTCCAGGGATGAAAATCCATCCACGTGAAGTAACAATTCTCTATCAGATTGGGGGATAAAAGATACCATTTTACCACAATATAGCTGAAGAGAGTCCCAGGGATTATATGGGCGTAAAAAAGATCAGGGGGCTATGAAGGAAGAGAGTCCCAAGGATTATATGGGCGTAAAAAAGATCAGGGGACTATTAAGGAACCAGAGCTGGTGAAAATTCTTCAGGGCATTAAGCAGGAACTGGCAGATGCAAGCAGGAATTATTTCTAGAAAGAAAATGTATTATCGTGGACACTGTGAGGAAGAATAGGAGTTGGAGAAGAGAGATATGATCTGATTAATTTTGTTCAAAGCTTCTCAAAGTGTGGTTCCCAGACCAGCATCATCAGCAATTCTAGGAACTTGTTAAAAATAAGAACTCTCCAGTCCCGCATAAGACATGTTATTGTGTACGTGAAGTCGATTCCAATTTACAGCAACCTACATGACCGAGTAGAACCGCCCCTATGGTTTCCTAGGTTGTCATCTTTACAGGAGCAGATCCTCAGGTCTTTCCTCCTGCAGAGCTGCTGGTGCCCTTTCACTGCTGAACTCTCACTTAGAAGCCAAGTGCTTAACCATTGCACCGCCAGAACTCCTTACATGCTGAATCAAAAACTCCGGAGGTGGGGCTCAGCAAGCTGTTTTAACAATCCCTCCAGGAGATTCAGGAGTCCCTGGATGGTGCATGTGGTTAATGAGCTAGGCTGCTTACCAAAGGTTGAAGGTTCAGTCCCACCCTGAGGTGCCTTGGAAGAAAGCCCTGGCGACATACTTTTGAAAAATTAGTTATTGAAAACCCTATGGTAACGGAGGGTCCTCCCCTCAGGTGATTCTGATGCTTGGAAAAGTTCCGAGATCCATTGATTCTGATACAGCCGAGCCATTTTCCAAAATGCTTCCAAATGACCTTGACTCAGAGTTCAGAAATTCATAGAAGTAGGGGAATGTCCTCAGCAACATGCAAGGTTACAAGGAGGAAAACCTCCGGGCCACTTCATCTGTAATCAGGGCCTATGAGCTTACTGTTGTGGGGAAAATGGATTATTCTGCTATGAATACTTTTAGAGGTGGCCTTGCACTTATAGGTCGGGGATCAATGCAACTGTCTTCTGCTATCCTACTCTCAGGACATCCTAGAGAAGTCCTGAGTGGAAAAAGAGTCTGCTCTACATCATGGTTCATAAAGGACCCGAATCCCTAGGTGAAAGGATTCACCCTGGCCCACAACAGTACTAATGATCCTGAGGGAAGTAACCTCTGGAACTCAAACAAAGCCCCCAAAATTGGTCTGGGATCCAGAAGTGGCAAAGCCAGGGATTAAGACAGCCAAGGAAGAAAATATACCACCTCTTAGCCCACAGGAAGAAGAGAAACCATCCTCAAAGGAAACATTCCCGCTTCCCCTTCACTGAAAACACACACCTGCCTGGGATGCTAGCTGAAGCTCCTGAATTTTAGTACTGTCAGCACAACTTCCTGCCTGTCTGGGAAGCTTCAGGTTGTATCCTTCAAACTTGCTGAGTTTTTATTGCAGAGTGTGACCTGGAGATTTGGAATGTCTCTCGGGGTGCAGTAAATGAAGGGACATGAAAAGAAAGTAAGATAGCATTCAAAAACGCCTCTTGCACAGTGTGTAATGGAAAATAATCACACTGCAAATAAATGGCAATGTGTCCTTTGGGGACTCTGTGCTGCTGCCTTGTGCCTGGGTTTCTATTCTTCTGGAAGGAATTATGCAGCAATGGCAGCCCCTGCACGGGCTGCAGGCTCAAGTTTCCTAGACAATATCCTGACTTTGGACGCATGTGTCTCAGCAAGATATATGTCCATTGGCTTGGGAGAGTACAACAGCTGCTTGGTGGCTTGTTAGACGAGTGAATATATTAAGTAAGGCAGCAGTTTTTTTTTATTTTTAAAATTCAGGCTCATTCTGACTCAAATTTGCCTAGAGGAATAATGCTGCCTGCTACCTTTGTTTTCTGTGGCCTTATTCCCACTAAAAGCTTAAGAGCTTTTTAAAGGAGAAATTGGGCCTTTTGGATAATCCAGTATTGTTCAGGTTGTCCATCTCTTCTATAATGTACTTTGAAATTTAGGGAATTTACATACCACATGGGTTCTGTACCTAATAGTGTGGGTGCCATTGGTTAGCTGCCTTGTCTGCACGAATATTTGCGGGAGCTTCATTGCAAGCCTCAAGGGTATAAACATTTCATGGTGCTCTGAGAATGTCTTTCCTATTTCCCTCTCTCCAGGCTCTTCTAGGCCTGCCTTGTTCCTCTTCCACAAAGGTAACCCTCCCTCCAGTCCTCTACCTACTCACCAGAGGAGTAAGGTGTGGACTGCCAAGGCCTTTGCACTCCACCTGCCCCATGATCACCACTCATGATTGGCATCCTTAGATACTAACAGAAGTTCCATTTCCCACAGCTGGGCACACAGAGGGACAGAAGGAGAGACTGTCTTCCCAGTCTATCCTCAACCCTCCCTCCTTAGGAGTACTTCTGGAGCTGAAGGCAGAAATTAAGCCCAAAATGAGAAGTGTTTATTGAAAACTAAATGAGTCCTTCTGAGGAAAGGTATGCGTTGCTGTGCCCTTCATATTCCTGGGTCCCTGAGTGGTGCAAACGATTAATGCGCTCGGCTGCTAACCAAGGTTCAAGTCCACCCAGAGTCACCTCAGAAGAAAGACCTAGGGATCTACTGAAAAATCAATCACTGAAAACCTTATGGAGCACAGTTTCACTCCGACACACATGGGGTTGCCACGAGTCCGAATCAACCTGACAGCAACTGGTTTTTTGATCATATTCCTAGTGTTTATCCCGGTTAAATCGAGGTAGAATCCCCAAGCAGCTGTATGTTAAAATACAGAAGCTGTTCTCCTGCGAAAAGTTTACACAATCCATGGATTCTGAAATGCCTGGAGGTATATTTGCTCTAGTGACAGATAAGCCATCAATAACCAATGTCAAAGCCTAGCAGAACTGGGAAAACACAACAAAAAGGCCGTCAGAAGAGGGCTCAGCAGAGGCATATTTTTTTTTGATTCAGTCTCAGCAAAATATTCAGCCCAACTGGGAGGCTGGGAGAGGACAGTGAGTCTGGAGATGGAGCTGTAGTCTGTTTTCTGTTTTTTAAATAGATTTTTTAATGAAAATATATGAGTCAGAACCAACTCGACAGCACCCAACAACAACAACAAACGATGTTCTAGCAAAATAAGTGTTATACAAACAAATACGAAGCAACTGAAATCCTCCTGGTGGCCTTGCCAAATCCTCTCCTAACGCTCAACGGGGAAGAATCCGGAGCTCTCATAAGGCGTCATGCTAATGATAAGGGATTCTCCTCCCAGCTAATATACGCAGCTTGATGAATCTCTTTAATTAGAAAACTTAAAATATAATGCATAATGCCCCAAACAAGATCTCTCCTAAGGCAATATTATATGTAGACTTAAAAAAAAAAAAGACTCTTTTTGAATCTCATGCTGGTTTTTGCTTCTTTTGTGCATAATTTTTTAACATTTCTTCTTTGTTCCTGTCCTTTTGCAAACTTTTCTTTTTTTTTTTTTTAAATGCTTTTTTACGGGCTCGTCTTTCTTTCTCGCATTTCCTGTCAGGAAGTAGGAGGATACATTTTTATTAAGATTGCTTAAATTGTTTCCTCAATCTCTCTCTGGAGAACAAGGTTCCAATAAAAACGGTTCATGGCGCTCTTAGAATGTCTTTCCTTTGTTGCTCACGGCTTGGGAGATGGGGAGAAAATGGAAACGATTGTCATAGATCTGGGCCTGGCAATGAAAGAACGTACCTGTCTAGAGGGATCAAGTACAAATCGGGAGGGCAAGACACTTTCAACAGTGGCCCTGTGATGGCCCGCCCAGGGGCAAAGGGGAAAGATAAGTGGCTTTCCCCTTTAGGTTAGCCTTCCCACACTCCCTCGCTGCCCCCAGTGCTTTGCTTCCAGGGCCTGTTTGTGTGCATGGGGGTTATTGATAGAGTAACAGCCTTTATTCCTCTTGAAAATATTTATGGCTAAACACTGAGAATTGCCCTATACATTTCTTCATGGCCCTCACCTTTTCCTACCTTGAAACTCAAGATGAATCAATCCTAGAGTGAGAAAAGGGAGGAAGAACATTCACGGATGAAATTTGATAGCAATTTCTTATCTTACAGGTAACTCTTTGAGTCTTCCAAGAACCATTTTAATTGTTTGGCATGGTTGACTGATCACTGGCTGGCAAAACACAATTCCTTGTAGGGAGGCTCAAAGCCTGAATTGGAGGCTGTTCAAAGACACTACGCCCTGTTTTGGTGAGAGTCACACATCATTGTGCAGGCGGATGTGCGTGCAGGCCGAGCAGGCAGGGAGGCCACCCTTTCCAAAGCCGCTCTGTGGAGATAAGTGAAGGCTTAGGGACTGAGCAGCCCTAGGCCCACAGAAGCTTCCTTGATTGGCAGCTGTGAAGCCTCCTTTGCCATGCAGGTGAATTTTAGGAGACTCCCATCTGACTGAAGCCATCAGAGGTACTAAATGTCATAGGGGGCAGAAGGTCTTGTGTGGAACTCAGGACTTACCATCAGAATGGCTTCGAAAGCTCAGGGTGCTGCTAAGGTTTCTCGCCCACCCTGGCACTGGGTGAGTTCGGTTCCAGGCTCTGGCTGTGAGATCACATTTGGGCTTGCCTTTCCACGCTGCAGCTTATCAACTGTGTGACTTTGGGGAAATTACTTTGACAAAACCCGTTTGATTCTCCTGGAATCCAGATTTCTGGGTTCATGGAGTTGGGGTGACCCACTCAGGCCATCCGCCCTTAGGTGTCCTTTTGAACCTTGAAAAAGCTGGTTCCCTGGAGTCACCTTCAGGTCAAACAATAGCTTAGTAAGTAGCTTAGTGGAGACATTTGGCCTTAGGCAGTGAGTTCTTTTGGAAAATTATCTATGTGCAGCCAGCTCCAAGAAGCAGAAAAAACTCCAGAGTCTGACTAGAGGCTGTGTTTTAGGTTGTATGGCGTGCTCTTGGTGATTCTGTATCCCACGGACCCTGAAACTCTGCTCATGCTTTGATGTCATCTCTTGATAAATTAACATAACAATGACCTACATAACCAGCTTTCACTGTCCCCTCTTTGGAATGCCTTCCCAATATGGTTTGACACTGCCTGACTTGAATCGTGTCTACTCATAATAAATATATTCTTTTACACTAATTTTTGGTGTTTATGAATTCAGGTTTTTGACAATTTAAATAACCGGAGCATTGCTACTTTATCTATAAAGTAGAAACTATAATGTCTATCTCATAAAGTAATAGTGAGAATTCAGTGAAACAAGGTGTATAAATTTCGTGCCCAGTACCAAGCACAGAGGAAGCCCTAATGAACAAGTGAGTTCTTATTGTCATTGGCATGACGGTGATGTCAGGATGGCTTCCCAGTGACCTCTGGGCTGTTGGTAACTTCAGCGTTTTCAGAGCTGAGAGAGGGGGTGGCGCATTGGTGCTTTCTGGAGAGCTGGTGCCTGACCCAGGCCCAACACTCAACCATACTCCTTGTTGCTGTAACATTTGGCTCGTCCTCATAAGCCAAGTTCAAAAGCCTCCCCATTAGGGCTCTCTTAACAGTATTTACATCACAGGCAAATGTCCCTGACATACGAGTAACTCACTCTGGATGCTCAGCACGTGAATTTACAACTTTTTGATGAATCAAATAGCACACACAGTCAGTCTCACACCACCAAGTGCTATACATGGCCTCACCTGGCAGCCCAAATGGGGAGCAATTCACTTACAGGACTGTAACTGGTCTGATTTTCATGCAATAACACTAAAGTTTTCATTTCTTTTTCTCATTTTGCTACTTCACCAAAGATGTAAAATCAGTGTTTGTGCTGACAGTTTTCCTGATTCCGGCGAACTATCAAGAAAGAGATGATGAAAGTCAGATGATGCTTTCAAAACTTCTGAGACATATAACCTCTTCCCACGATCTTCCAAGGCCAATTGAGCAGGGCTGCCTGGGACCCATTCCTCATATCTTCTTAGGCAGCAAGCTAAATTTCTTTTTAATTTTAAGGCTTCTCTTGAAGAAATCTGGAGTATTTCCTATCGCCAATTGCCATGGCCACTAGGTGCCATGGCCAGTGCTTGCAGCCAGCTCTACAGACCAGCCTTGACCTCTTATTTCATTCATCCCCAGATCTTGTGTGTGCTTCCTCCACATCCGGTGACAACGTCCTCAGTCTCACTACAGGCCTAGGAGGAGATGTTCTAATGGGTGAACAGACTAGAAAGCCGGTGAGGTTAGTAACTTGAAGTAAAACATTGGTGCCGCCTACTTCACAAGAAAGAAAAGTGTTGTATACACTGTGGGGGTCTTATTGGGGAGTGAAAATAGAAACCAGCACCTTAGGAGGCTTAGCCCTTTTGTTCCTCAGTTTATACCCTCAGCCTGCTGAACTCTGACTGGTTGTAAATGAATTTAGGTCAGTAAATTCCAGGAGATATTTTTCCTCATTTCCCATCCCCACCCGTGACCAGAAATAAAATCTCTCTCTGGGAATCAGTCCCATTATGAAAGGCATGTGGTTTCTCACACCCTTACAGCCGAATAACATTGGAAGGCTCTCCTTCATATTCTAAGGTCTTTGGACCTATAATTAAGTCACTTATGATCAAAGAATGTTACTCATATTACCACTGAAATATACACTCTGTATTCCTAGGCAGAGCAATCACCAATTACCACAAAAGCAATGCCTTTAAGCAACTGGGACAATCATTTCCATCTTAGTAATTGGGTTTGGCTTCCTTTAGCTCATGCACTCTACTGAGAAGCATTCTTACTCATGGATGCCATGGATTTCTGTACAAAATTATGATTCTGTTAGGGAGAAATAGAGGAAGACGGATATTGGGTAGGCAACCAACAGCACCTACCTTTTATGGGGAAGCCAGAGCACTAATGTTCTCACTTAATCCTCATCACATCCCCATTAAAACAAACAAACAAAAACAAACCCAGTGCCGTCGAGTCGATTCTAACTCATAGGGATCATCCCCATTAAGTAGAGGAAAATATGGGTGGTTGCTAATTCCAGGTGGGAAAATTGTTGTTGTTGTTGTTGTTGTTAGTTGCCATTGAGTCGGCTCCAACTCGTGGTGACGTTATATATAACAGAATGAAACATTGCCCAGCTCTGAGCCATATTCATGATGGTTGGTGTGTTTGACTCCCTTGTTGTGGCTATTGTGCCAATCCATGTCATTGAGGGTTTCCTTCATTTTCATTTACCCTCTATTTTACCAGTTCCCTAGGTGGCGAAAATGGTTTGCCCTTGGCTGCTGATCAAAAGATTGGCGGTTCAAACTCACCCAGCCACTCCACAGGAGAAAGTCCTGGCAATCTGCTTCTGTAAAGATCATAGCCAAGAAAACCCTATGGAGTACAGTTCTACTCTGTAACACATGGAGTCACCATGATTTGAAATTGACTCAGTGGCAACAGGTTTGGTTTGTTTGATTTTTCTACTTTACCAAACATGACATCCTTTTCTAGTGATGACCTTTGCTAATGACATGTCCAAAATAAGCAAGCTGAAATCTCACCATCTTTGTTTCTAAGGAGCGTTCTGGTTATATTTTTTCCTAAGACTGCTTTGTTTGTTCTTCTGGCAGCCCCTGGTAAATTTAATATTCTTCACCAACACCACAGTTCGAATGCATCACGATTCTTCTGTCTTCTTTCTCATTGTCCAGCTGTCATATGAAGGTGAGGCAATTGAAAAGACCGTGGCTTGGGGGCTTGGGTCAAGTGTAACCTACTATGTGGAAATGACTTCCCGTAAATTTCAAAGTAAGTTCATAACAAAGACAAGAACCTTGTCCCCCCCTCCCCATTTCCTACCTTTCCTGTATAGGCCCTCATTAGATGTAAAACTTAACACTGTCCACTGTCATATATAACCTTCTAGCTCCTCTGCCTAAGCCTCCTCTATCTCCCTTTAGGAGGGATTCGATGCTAATAAAAAGGAGTACATCATCTCACTGTGCTTTCTCATCATGCACTTGTTTCTATAGTGACAGACAGCAAGGATGAAGTTCAAAAGATTGCAGGTAGAAAGGGAAAGCAAGTATTGTAGTGAAGACAGGATTGTCTCAGCATTATGTGTCTTATTGGCTGAACAATCAGAGGACTCAGGTACAATGGGTCATGCACAATTCTTGCTTCTCTATCACTCATGTCAATTGCAAGGTTGTAAACCATTCAGGAATGGTTGATATGTGATTGGGAATAAGAAGAAAAAGAAAAACTCAAAATACCTTAAACTATAAAGAAGATCCATTCACTCACTTAAGTGAAAAAACAGATCACCTATCAAGTGTGGTTCATACACAGTCCTAGCTCTACTCTCTCTGATTCTCTTGACTCTGCTCTCCTATATGGGCAGATTTCATCCTTAAGCTATTATTAACATGGTTACGGGAGTTCTAGACTTAGTATCTGTATATGACAACTTCTAACATTCCAGACCAGACTCCTGAGATTCACCCTGATTGGATCACTTTGGCCACATCTTTCCTCCTGAACTGATGACTATGTCACAAAAACAAAATGTACTGGTTGTCTTAATGAATATAATTAATTAGAGGCCACCCCTGGACCACAGACTATTAGCGTGAACCATAGGAAACTGCCAACATTCAATGATTTTTGACCAGTTAAATTTCATATGGTCCAATATAATACATGGGATATGTAAAGGAAAGGATGAAGCAAAATGAAAACCCAAGTGATTATGAAAGCAGATAGGAAACCAACATGTCCAATGTATGAGCATTTGCAGGGGGCTTAGGAAGTCTTCTAGGGCTGGCATTACTGTATACTAGCTGCGTAAACTTGGGTGAGCTTTTCAATCTTTCTGTGCCTCAGTTTCCACATTTACAAAATAGAAATTGCAATAGCATCCTCCTCATAGAGTTTTTGTGAGGATTAAATCAATTCATACACCTAATGTTTAGAACATTACCTGTCTCTCATCAGATATAAGCCATCTGTATTGTTATTTCTGGGCAAATGCAATGGCCTCCGTTGGCCATCACCATAGTGCTTTGTTCGCACTTGCATAATGTGCTATCTTGTAACCAATATCAATAGCTACACTCCCAAGGCATTAATGTTCTGAGGGTTGTTAAAAAATGGAGTCATCATTCAATTACATTTCATTACACTGAGAAAAGGTTGTTTTCATTTGTGCGCTTACCCACAGAGGCTCTGCAATCACCACATTCTCAAAGCCAATTAGAGTCAGTAAATTACCCAAAGACATAAAATTAATGAAATTTTCTGACATAATTATTTTCTAGAAAGCATGGGGTGGTTAGAGAGGCACAGACTCAAATAAACTGACCCGGTTAATGTGCCTCTCGGTCCCAAGGGAAACACCAAGCTTGCGCCTTCTCCCCCACTCTTTTAAAGGGATTTCATTTGTTTGTTGGTTGGTTCTTTTGTTTGTTTGTTTGATTGATTGATTGATTGATTGATTGCTTTTAAATCTTAGGCTTCAGCACTGTCAGCAGCATGGTGGGAAAGACACTGTATGAAAGCCTAACATTTAAATCACTTGGTTTGTGGAAGGCTGTGGTTTACAGCTGGAGCTCTAACTCCATTTTGAATCTTGACATAAGTTCAGACTCCCTTTTAAGTTCCATATGTTACTTCCCTAATGCCTGCTGAGCATTAAACAAACAATGTCGCTATGCCGAGACAAGTCCAGGCAAGCCCTGAGAAGGGCAGCTTGCCCTCAGGAAGAATGTGGTTGAAAGTTGGTTAACTAGTATCCAGAAAGGTACTTACACAGGGAACTTGTCTGGGCATGTCTTCATTACACAGATAATTAGGGACCTTGCCTGGGCTTTGTCCTTAATGATTTATCAAAAATGGCCAATCAGAAGAACTTACTTTAACTAGCCAATCAGAATATTTTTTACTGTTAGTTCCTGACATTTTAATGTTTAAAACCTGCCTTGCCTGTGAAGGTAGAGCACTGTGTTGAGAACCTCTCAACCCTGAGTTTCCCAATTTGGGAATTGTTTTCTCCCTTAACAAACTTCTTTTTTTAATTTCAGAGTGTGAGTTTTTCTACTTATTGACAGACATCTTGGTTCATCTCCCTACCTCTAGACAGAATTGTACCAAAGCCATCCCAGGCTGGATGGGTAGCTACACTAACCCTTGGAACCAACCCATCCTTCAAGAATCCCCTTCTCTACATTTCCCCTGCTCTGCCTTCAGTGGGAACTGGGGCTGCATGGGCTGACCAGGGGCAAGAGAATGCCTAGCCGAGAAGGTGGGAGTGGAGGAAGAGCTGTTTGAAAAAAGTAACACAAACCAACCCCTCCCCAGGCTGCCACTCTTGTCAGCAATCCCTTCTCTGAGCATTGCAGCATAAGTGGAGGGGACCAATACCCCAATTTCTTCTTCCATAAAGTAAGGTGTCCATACAGCATGATTTTTATGATCACGTTCACCTCCAAACTTCTAGGACTGAGGGGTTTGGAGGCCTGGCGATGTCCCTCTTAATCTGTTCTGTTCCAATCTGTTAACACACTATGCCCAGGGCAACAGATATCAAACACAGCACTAGGCTCCAAGAATGCAAAATCACATCAGGTCACACCTTGCTTTGTATTTACCAGGCAGTCTTCATTGAGATTGCCCCCACAACACAATTCAAGGGTACAATTTGGGCCAAATATTGTGATTTATATCTATCTGCCTGGATGAGAAGGCCAGAGTGTAGAACGTACCTCTAATTCAGGCTTTTGCATAGTGCTGAATTATCATCCCTACAAAGATACCAGCCAGCCTTCGATGCGTGGAGACAACTGTACTAAGCTCTTCGACTTTTACTCATTAAACCCTTACAGTAACCCTATGAGGTAAGGTTATGGATTGAATTGTGTTCCCCCCAAAATATGTATTGGAATCCTAACCCCTATACATATGAAAGTAATCCCATTTGGAAACCGGGTTTTCTTTGTTATGAGGCCACATCAACATAGGATGTGTCCTAAACCTAATCACTTCTGAATTATAAAAAGAGCAGATTAGACACAGAAGCAAACCAAAACAAAGGAAGATAGAGGCCACGTGAAGATGCCAAGGAACCAAGGAACACCAGAGCTACAGAAGCTGAAAGAGACAAGGATCTTCCTCCAGAGGTGACAGAAAGCACCTTTCCATATAGCTGGTACCTTGAATTTGGATTTATAGCCCCCTGATCTGTGAGAAAATACATTTATGTTTTTTAAAGCTACTTACTTGTGGTATTTCTGTTACAACAGCATTAGGTAACTAAGACAGGTAAGATGCATTAGCCCCATTCTATGGATGAGGGCAATGAGGTTCAAAGGGGCTAAGTTACATGCCCAAGATCATAAACTAATACATGATGTGATGGAGCGGGTACCTGAAACTGGGCATCTGACTCCATTGGAGTATCCTCTTAATTTTTGAAGTGAACATGCCTTAGGCACCTTGGGGACAAACACAAACAACTTGTATTTCTTTGGGCCCCTCATGGCACCCAGCACAGAGCTGTGCATGACTAGAATGTTACCAACCTCTTGGTTTGCCTTTCCCTACCTGTCTACCTGCCCATAATTCTGAGCTAGAGCCTAGGATGTCAGCTGAACTCCACCTCTGACTTCCAAAAGCTGCCTTGTCCATTTCTGGCTTTCACTCCATCTTATTATTCTTGTTATAATATCATCCATGACTACTGTGTACCAAACAAAACCAAGAACTATTAGTTTTGGAAGCTATCACAGGTATGAAGTGAATTCAGAAAATTTGGCTCTCGGCCTGCTGAAACTTGAGGAATCAAGCATGCACATGTCATTGGTCAAGTTTGGAGATTTTTCTAAAGATGTGTGGCTCCCTTTGCTTTAGTTCCACATTCTTTGGGTGCTTGGCTGCGTGTTCAATGTGCAGCATTAAATTTAACTTCCCAGCCCTGATAACATACCCGGGTTGTTAAATGCACCAAGGTACTTGGTAACTCATCTTACTCGAAATTTTCACAGCTCGGTAAGCCTGGATTCATTATCACAGAACACACTTTAATGTTTAACAAACATATCCGGCACATTCTAAGCACACACATTTTCCATTTTTACCTAATCTGTCATGAAATATGCTATGTATATACAAATAAACAATTCATGCAGAGATGATTTTTCACTGTGTCTAAGGGAAGGCATTTGAGTTTCAGAGGCTTTTAGGAAACAAATCTCTCATTCCTCAACAGGCTCTGTATTTTAACTCTGAGTAGTTAGTTATTTTGGCAACCCTGGTGGCGTAGTGGTTAAGAGCTATGGCTACTAACCAAAAGGTCAGGAGTTCAAATCCACCAGGCGCTCCTTGGAAACCCTATGGGGTACTTCTACCCTGCCCTGCAGGGTCACTGTTAGTCAGAATCAACTTGACAGCAGTGGGTTTGGTTTTTGGTTTCGAGTTAGTTATTCCTCCACCATTCAAGACCCAGTTTAAGATTCACACCCTGCATGAAGATTTCCGTGAGTAGTAACGTCTACTTCTTATTCCCTCAGGGTATACGCATACAATTTGTGCAGCATTCTCTTTCCCCTATTATAGTCTGTGATTGCTGGTTCCAACTGGTTACTAGGTCACGTGAGTGCAATTCCTTCAATTAACTGGAAGAATTTGCTGCTATTTCTTTCTGTTTCTCCCATACTCTTCTGTTTCTCATATCAGATTACTATGAAAAATTGTACTCTAACAAATTTGAAAACCTAGAAGAAATGGATGAATTCCTAGAAAAACACTACCTACCTAAACTACCACAAACAGAGGTAGAACAACTGAATAAACCCATAACAAAAGAAGAGATTGAAAAGGTAATGAAAAAAACTGCCAACAAGAACAAAAAAAAAAAAAAACGTGGCCAGGACAGCTTCACTGCAGAGCTCTACCGAACTTTCAGAGAAGAATTAACACCGCTACTACTAAACGTATTTCAGAGCATAGAAAAGGACAGAATACTCCCAAACTCATTCTATGAAGCCAGCATATCCCTGATACCAAAACCAGGTAAAGACATCACAAGAAAAGAAAATTACAGACCTGTATCCCTCGTGAACTTAAATGGAAAAATCCTCGACAAAATTCTAGCCAATAGAATTCAACAACGTATCAAAAAAAATAATTCATCAAGGCCAACTGGGATTCATACCAGGTATGCAGGGATGGTTCAACATTAGAAAAACAATTAATAGAATCCATCTTATAAATAAAACAAAAGACAAGAATCATATGATTTTATCAATTGATGCAGAAAGGCATTTGACAAAATTCACCACCTATTCGAAGCATTCAGTTTATTCAGGAAACTTCTTTGCTTTTGGTTTAGTCCAGTTGTCAAAAAGAACATTTCAAGATCTATACTGAAGTACAACATTGTCAGTGATAGGATAATATCCACATGCCTATAAGAAAGACCAGTTAATACTACTATTATTCAAATTTCGCACCAACCACTAATGCCAAAGATGAAGAAATTGAAGATTTTTACCAACTTCTGCAGTCTGAAATTGATAATACATGCAAACAAGATGATTGATAATTACTGGTGATTGGAATGCGAAAGTTGGAAACAAAGAAGAAGGATTGGTAGTTGGAAAACATGGCCTTGGTGATAGAAACAATGCTGGAGATCGCATAATAGAATTTTGCAAGACCAATGACTTACTCATTGCAAATACCTTTTTTCAACAACATAAACTGCAGCCTCACCACTTGGAATACAAAGAAATCAAATCTACTACATCCATGAAAAGAGAGGATGAGGAAGTTCAATCTCATCGGTCAAAACAAGGCCAGAGGCCAACTTCAGAACAGACCATCAGTTGTTCCTATGCAAATTCAAGTTGAAGCTGGAGAAAATTAAAACAAGTCCACACCAGCCAAAGTATGACCTTGAGTATATCCCACCTGAATTTAGAGACCATCTCAAGAATAGATTTGACACATGGAACACTGATGACCAAAGACCAGAAGAATTGTGGGATGCCATCTAGGACATCATCATACATGAAAAAAGGAAAAGAGCATTAACGAGAGAGGAAAGAAAGAAAAGACCAAAAAGGGATGTCAGAAGAGACTCTGAAACTTGCTTTTGAACGTAGAGTAGCTAAAGTGCATGGAAGAAACAATGAAGTGAAAAAGCTGAACAGATATCAAAGGGCGGCTTGAGAAGATAAGGTAAAGCATTATAATAAAATGTGCAATGACTTGGAGCTAGAGAACCAAACGGAAGAATGCACTCAGTATTTCTCAAGCTGAAAGAACTGAAGAAAAAATTTAAGCCTCAAGTTGCAATATTGAAGGATTCTATGGGCAAAATATTGAATTCACAGCATCTACCTCAGAACTGGGCTTTGCTTCCCTTTATCAAAGCCCATGAAATAATGTTGGGGAAATCATAAAATTTTATTTCTTTGTAAAAAATAGCCCTAAAAAGAAAGACAGCATGCTTTATAAGTAAGTTAAGTCTTATATTTATGGAGTCATTAAGGGTCTGAAGGAGCACTTAAATTTTTCAGCCACACTTTATTGCATTGTGTGGGGAATACCATTATGGTATAATAATATTTGCAAATTTGGAGATTTACTAAGGCTTTAGAATATATCTCTGGTGAATGCCAGGGGCCTAGTGTATATAATAAACTACTAACTGTGTAGTAGAGATCAAAGCGATACCCTTAGAGAACCAGGGGAGGGGTTAATGTGGGCTGGAATGATCAGGAAGACTTAGACTAATTGCTGCTGTAGCTAATGGACACAGAGACAGACAAATTTAAAATCATATATTCTTTTATCCAGGTTACAGCAACAACATCTCAATTACCTGGAATTCAGATCTCATATAACTTCCCCAATCTAGAATAGGTGGACAAACAGCCAAACAAGCACAAACCCCTCTAGAATAGCCAAAATGGGTCTCGCAAAGTTCACATACTGCGATGTATATATGTTCCCAAGAAAGCCTCACTCAGAGACTATTTACTCTTCTTTTACTTAAAAGTTCAAAAAGATTAATTATCTGGTCTCTCTGTCCAGAGCAGAATAGGAATAGCCAGTTTAAATTAAAGAGAAACACAGAAGCAGGACTCCTGAGCGCGCAAAAAGTTATACCAAGAAATGGCCAGCAAGGAAGGATACAAAATATATTCTAAAACAGACCTAAGGGACCTGAGTGCTCTTAGGCCAGCCCCGATCTGTTCAGTGGTAGGGGTTTTTAACACTCTGACTTAATCAAGAAAAGGTTAATTTTTATTGAGGATCACTGTTTAGGAAGGCAGGAAAAAAATGTTATACATATCAAAAACTGTTTCCATCTAAATGATTAAAATAAATATATTTTCACACTTAAAGGGAATAAGTTTCACACTTAAAATGAAACTTTCTTATTATGGAGGACTTAATCCCCTAATAATGCTGGAGAGATGTGACTATATTATATCTATATAAGTGCAGTTCTATGTATGTGTTCAATTTGTAAAAACATAAGAAAACAATCAGTGTTCAGGGAGATAATTATCCTTTTTTAATTATAGCCAGTTTTGAGTCAAGCTGTAAGTATTGCCATACTTGAGCACGGAATGAAGCAAACATGCTCAAGGATATGCATTGACCCACAGCAACTCCTTAAGTCAATTTGATTCCAATCTGACTTGCCTCCAAAGCACTCCCACCCCCTTCCTCTCACATACCATGCAGGGAAGACTGGATATTACAAGACAGAAAACAGAACCAAAGTATAATGCTCGTTAACCACAAGCATATGGAATGCTCAAGCATGTTTTAACAAGTGTGGTCCAACTGAACCACAAAACCGAGGTGCATCACTTCCAGTAAATGGACACTAAATATTTTCCATTAAACAAGTATCGAGTAACAGGCTTGAAATCAGGCCCTTCTAAATTACCCTTCTGTTCAGTAACCTTGCTGCCTAAGAGGCTATGTATGTATGGTGTTTGATACCTCGACAGGAAATACACAGCTACTTTGCAGTTGATTCTTCTCTCATCACTTTGTCAGAAAGTGTACTTTCATGTCCAAATCAAATGGAAGAAGGGGCGTTAGTATAGAAATGGAGGGGGCTACAGCCCTCTGAGGCTGCTCATGGCCAAGCTCAGATTCTGACCTCCATTACTCTCTGAGTTCCTGCACGTCTCGATTAAAATTTCTGCGCTCCTGTTATCCCCCAGGTCTCCCTTCTCTACCGTGCCCAAGTAGTGTGCCTACAACTCATCCATGTAATTATACCTCAGAGAGGACAAGAATGATTGCGCTTTAGGAAAAGGGCTTTCCTCACTGTATTTGCCTTTAAGCATATATAAGATCTATTGCCTAGTCCTAGAGCTTTCAGGTATTAGATAAGCCCTAGGTAAGTTTACACACTCATTGTGTTTTCCTCTTGGCCACCTCTCCATCATCCTGAATATATCTACTACAATCCCTTTTATTTTCCAGTCAAGTTGATTGGTTTCTCTTTGCAAAAATTTTGAGTGTCTCCTTCATTTGGGTCCTTGCTCCTGGGTCTTTAAATTTTCAATCCCTTTAATTAGTTGGCCCAGAAAGATGAAGCCAAAATGCTTGGGCTAGCCAGGAGGGAGAAACGCTCCATAAGGAAGGAGGAAAGCAGAACAGTTTATCTCTCCTTCTGGATGCCATTTTGTCCCACCTCCAGCACCCCTGTTGCTTAGGGAAAGAGGAAGATTTCACACATTTTCCTTTTTAGTCAAACTGTGCAAACAAATTCCTCCTTCCATCTCTTTCACTAAAGTCATTATGTGGTTGTTCCTTTTGCCTGGTTGGTGGCTTTCCTCTGGGAACGAGGCTATTAAGTGATTTGCACACTTGTGTGGCCAACAGAACCTAATTTCCTATTTATTTTTCTCCCTCTTTCCCCACCAGCAATCCTATCCTTTTAGGATAGTTACCCTTTCTCTGGAACCATAAATAGCCACCAGCTTCTCATGGTCTTTCCCAGAGTTGCCCACTCTCTGAAGAACTCCTTCTTCTTTGTGAAAACCAAGCAGAGCTATCCAGCTTTACCACCTCCTCCAAACTCATCACCAACACCTTCAAACCTGTTGTGACACACACAGCCTAAACACTGGGTTGGGGGATGGGGAGGAAAGTTGGGTTAGCTGGAGTGTGAGACAGAAAAGTGGCTCTTGTAGAAAACCGGGAGCTAAGGGAACATCAAGGTCAGTCCAGGTAAATAGTTGCCCAGGTAGGGTGGGGCCTGGGAACAGGAGCCAGAAGCCCTGGAGGGTTAAATTAAAAGCACAACGACCTAGACCCAGAGTGAAGAGGTGGGAACCAGGAAAGGGGATGAGTCACACTGAGCAACATACTGCCCAGGGCCAATCCAAAGGAAGAGCCATGTCTAAACAAGTCAAAGCAGGAGAAGCACGAGCTTGAGGTAAATCCAAGGGCAGGAATCTGGGAGTCAGAGACAGGGCAGAGCTGAAGGGAAGCAGGAAGAATCATGCATAAAGCAACAAGAGGACGGGGGCAGGGGTGTGGTGTGATATTCCAGGGCTGAATGTAAATTCCACCTCTTAGCGTGCCAGCCATCTTTTGTGCTTGTTCATTCTACAAGTACACGTAGGTCCATGCATTGTAAAGCCACCATGAATGGCTTCTGGTGCTGCATTACTCCCTGGTCTGGGGCATTGCTTTCCAAATGACATCAAGGACATTTGAGTCCAACTTTGCACCATTGATTTTCCTTGACTAATTAGGTGGTAGACCTGGACTCAAGTCCCAATTTTGCTGGTTAGTATTAAGTTGAACTATATTTGATTGTTTTTGACCCATAAAATGGGTCATATGTTTTGACCTAAATGACAATTTCATGTGTTTCAACCTAATATCACATGAGCCTAGACAAGTTACATTATTTCTCCAAGCTTCAGTTTTCTTTTCTGTAAAATGAGGATCATAACATCTACCATATTGTGGTGATTAGATGAAGTCATCTATTTTAAGGTGCTTGATACAGTGTTTCACACCTGATAAATGCTCAATAAATTTAAGCTATCATTACCCCGAGTTTACAGGAATAATAGACATTTTAGAATTGAGTTTTATAGTATAATCCTGTGAACACTTCCTGAACAGATAGCCTTAGACATACACAGCATTCTTTCTACTTCAGCACAAGGTCCATAATAAGCCATTTTATCTACATTTACCTCAAGTGGCAGCAGAGCATATGGTTAAAGCCACGCATGGCAATGTCAGTCAGACATTGGCTGAGTACTAGCTCCACCATTCACTCACTGATTTTGAGCAAATTGTTTAACCTCTCTGAGCCTGGACCAATTTGCCTGTAAAACAAAACAATAACAGTGCCTACAGGAATACTGCATGTGAAGTGTTAGCACAATGATTGGCACAGAATGAGTGCCTGATAAATGGTGGCCCATACACGCTGACCAGATATCACTTCCGACCTAGGCTTGTCCATTAATCCCAGCTCCCAGTTTAAAGCCACACCATCCCTCAGGCAGGAAGGAGAGCATTATCCATACCCTCCATCCTTCTTCTAGTTACCCACCTCCCACCTAGATTCTAGGACTTGTCTTGCCTGGAGCTTCTGGATTTACAATGCTGCCTGTCATTGGCTAGTTGTATTGGATAGTTGGTTATTTCTTTTCATGTAAACATGAGAGGTCATTTGGCTTGGTCTTGGGACAACTTTTACTTTGCTTGCAGTTTTTGAGTTCCAGGAGCCATTCTCATTCAAAATAAAACAGTCTGTTAAAAAAAAAAAAAGGCTGATTAGATTTTGGGGACATCAAATGACTCTTAGGATGGAGAACACTAATTGGCTTCAGCAGAAGCTTCATGCAGCAGAGAACATTTCTTTCTACATGCAGATGGATTTCAGAACTTGGTGCAAAGAACCAGCAAGGCGCACACTGGGTGCAATTGAGGCCAAATGGCTGGAGGCATTTCACTGAGCCTGGTCTGCCTCCCAATTTTCCCAGTGGGAAACTGAGCAATACCGACAGCACGGCAGCCAGATTGCATGTTGCTACTGGGAATCATGTTATATCATCTCGTAGAAAAATCTGTACAAGCATGCCAACTTTCTCCGGTAAGATCAAAGACTCACTCCTCTCATCTTTCCAATTCTACACCTCCCAGGCTCCCAAGTTGTCACTTGTGGCTCATTTTTTCCACTGGGATCAGCAGAGTTTATCAGCTCAGCCAGAGTAGGGTTAGTAGCCCAATCTGCATAAGCAAACCACAGTGGTCACATGGAAGCTACTGAATTACCTAAGTATATACACCGTCATACCTTGGGCAAGGTGGACAGAAGTAACACAAAGCCACTGGAGAACTTCGTTGTGGTCCAAGAAAATGAAATCTTTGAACCCTATAATAAACGGATGGTTCTGTTGAAATTATTGGCTTAAGAAAAGATACTAGGTTGAATTAATGAGTCTATCAAGTTCCTGAGGCCTTTTTTTCTTTCTATACTATATAATATATGGATTCAAAGTAGTCTGCTTTTTTATGGAGTCTGAGAATGAAAAAAAAAAATTTTTTTTTTTTTTTTTAGAGAATGAGTTCAAGTCTGAGAAGAAAATTAGATCTGGACCCAGTTACCCTCTACACTACCTGAAGAGATTTTCTGTCTCATTCAGCAACACATCACACTGTACCCAACTAATTGTAACTAATAGCAATTCCTACGACACCCAGATATGAGACATCCAGAAGCCTTGTCCTTGGGAAATGCCTCATTTCTCTCTAAGACTATCCTGGAGTATACTAATCTTTGCCCCGGGAAATGGGTAGAAACCAAATTAGTCTTGGGCATGTTGTATACTAAACTAACAGCCATTGCCTCACCCCTGTTAGTTATGTGCAGCACACTGGGACAAGAAGATCACTTTCCTCCTAAAGCAGGCATCTTGCCTTTGAAGTAGTTTCTACCAAAGCAATGACAAATGCCATTCTCTTTTGCTCTGTGGGTTTCTGTGGTAATTCTAGCAGAAGTTCCTAATGGTAAAAAAATAAATTTAAAAGAAGGTCATGTATAAGCACCTCTCAAGTCAAACATCTGAGTTTCTCTTCATTCCCTCTTCTCTTAACCTCCTTTCTTGTGGGTATGGTGAATTAGCCACTACTTTCCCAGGTGAAATCACTAAGTTCGTGAACTTGATGCCGTAAACCAAAACTCATTGCTGTCAAGTTGATTCCAACTCATGTTATCCCTATAGGACAGAGTAGTACTGCCCCATAGTCTATCCAAGGCTGTATGTAATCTTTATGGAAGCAGACTGCCACATGTTTCTCTTGTGGAGCAGCTAGTGGGTTGGAACCACCGACCTTTCCGTGAGCAACTGAGCACTAAACATTTGCACTATGAGGGCTCCTTTATCTTGATTCCAAGAGGGGAAAACAAAAACCAAAGAACCAGCCAGCTAATGATGACCTGGTAACACGCAGCGTCATTTTCCCGTCTTTGGCAATAATCCTACTAGAAGGACCTCTTTTCTTTCTCACTGTGGGAAACTAGCTTATACCTGTTCTCTTATCTCCTTAATGATGATGTTGTAAGAATTAATGAGGGGTCTGCAATCCACTTCTGACTTCTCAAATAAAAGAATCTCTATGAATTAACTTCATTTCAATGAATGTGAAGCAGCGGTGGTGGTGGTGGTGATGAAAGCCATTATACAAACAGAGTATCTGAAAGTAAGCTTGAAATAACGGCTATTAATATAATCATTAAAAAAAAAATGGTTGCTGTGTAATAATTTAAAAAACAAACAACAAAAACAATTGCTATCAGAGTAAAACTGTACTCCATAAGGTTTTCAATAGCTTAGGTCAGGCGCAAGTGACACCTTTGTTTTTTAACACTTTAAAGAGGTCTTTTGCAGCAGATTTGCCCAATGTAATATGTTGTCAGATTTCTTGACTGCTGCTGCCATGGGCGTTGATTGTAGGTCCAAGTAAAATGAAATCCTTGACAACTTCAATCTTTTCTCCGTATATCATGATGTTGTTTATTGTCCAGTTGTAAGGGTAGGCCCTAATCCAGTGACTGGCTCCCTTATAAAGAAGGAAATTTGGACACAGAAACACGAACACAGAGGAAAAACAGTCATGTGAAGACAGAGGCAGAGATTGGAGTTATGCTGCCACAAGCCAAGGAATGTCAAGGATTGCTGTCTACCACCAGAAGCTAGAAGGGGCAAAGAAGGATTCTTCCCTAGAAGCTTCTGAGGAAATATGGCCCTGCTGACACCTTGATTGCAGACTTCTGGCCTCCAGAACTGTGAGAGAATAAATTTCTATTGTTTTAAGCCACCCAGTTTGTGGCAATTTGTCAGGGCAGCCCCAGGAAACAAATACAATTACCGAGGGTTTTAAGCACCAGGCACTCTCTAAGCGCTTTCCATACGCCTCAGAATAACCTTATTTGGTAGATAATATCATTATTTCCAGCTGAAAGATGAGGAAATTGAGACACAAAAAGGTTAAGTAATAACTCTCCTGAGGCCTAAGGTCATAAACTTAGTAAGTGATAACACAGGGCTTCAAATCCAAGTAGGCCCATAACCTCTACTTCGTCTCGCATTTGCCTGAGGACTGTTAAGGCCTGTATTAGTCATCTACTGCTGCTGTAACAGGAAAACCGCAAGTGGATGGCTTTAACAAAGAGAAATTTATTTTCTCACAGTCTAGTAGGTTACAAGTCAAAATTCAGGGTTTTGGCTCCAGGGGAAGGCTTTCTCTCTGTCGACTCTGTAGGAAGGTCTTTGTCCTCAGTCTTCCCCTGGTTGAGGAGCTTCTCAGGCACAGGGATCCCATGTCCAAAGGATGCACTCTGCTCCTGGTGCTGCTTTCTTGGTGGTATGAGGTCCCCAACTCTCTGCTTGCTTCCCTTTCCTTTTATCTCTTGAGAGATAAAAGGTGGTGCAGGCCACACCCCAGGGAAATTCCCTCTATCTTGGATCAGGGAGGTGACCTGAGTAAGGGTGGTGTTACAAACAATTACAATCATAAAATGAAGGACAACCACACAATACTGGGAATCATGGCCTAAGCCAAGTTGACACATATTTTTGGGGGACACAATTCAATCTATTACAAGGTCCCTGGTTCTACTGTAACATACTTAAGCCATTTCTATGAAATAGAGATAATGATGTTGCTGAAATTCGTTTGGAAGGCTAGGATTCTCTCTGGCACATTCTGGCTGATGAATTCCTACCTAATGAGTTCAGGATGAGTTAGCCTTAAATCACTTCTCCCCACCAACACGTACTCAATTCTTTCTCTCTCTCTCTCTCTTTCTCTCTCTCTCCTCCCTCACCCTCAAAGCTTGATTGACACTCTAGTTTGCCCCCGTCCTCCCTAGAGGAGTCTTGGGAACTTCAATATAAACTCTGTTGAATGTACTGGAGACAAAATGCCTATATGGGCAGCGTAAACTCTTATACTGTACATGAGCAGGCCAGCAGGGAGGCTCATCTTGCTGCAATTATGCCAGCCACTCCTAGATGCTAATTTGTAAGCTGATGTTGCCCATGTGAGTCCATCAGCAGGCCTGGCATTGGCAGTTGTTAGAATTCCACAGTCCTCCCAAGCTTTCTTCTTTGGCAGTCAGGGTTGGAGCAAAGGGTGGGACAGTTGAGCCCCAGAGGGCTACAGAAGGCTGCCAGCCAGCACTCAGAGCCTCTGGCAATTAGCATAGTCCGTACAGTTCCTTAAACAAGGCTGATGGACCCTTGTCTTTCATTAAGCTGCCTGGAAGTCAATCTCTTGATGGGCCCCAGAGGGAAAATCAAGGAGGAAGAGGTGTATTTTCAGACACAGTTTAAAAGCAACCAACTTAAGAAGCACCTAAAAAATGACAATTAAATACCTCTCCAAGGAACAAATTAAAATAAATACCCTCAGAGTTATTCCACATAGATGTGTTTAGAAAATGTCCAATTAGGGTAAAATATACCACATTTCAAGGACTGGAGGGACTGTTTTGCATCGTTTCTTTTTTGCTGATTGTTGATAATTCAGGTTCCTAAGGGAATTATATTCTTTACATGTTCTGGAGCAGCATATCCTCTCAAGGGAAGTACAAATCAAGAGACATATTTTGGTGGCACAATGTCTTGTTCTCATTCCAAATTGAAGAATCAACTGTTTCTTAACAAGAATCAGAACTGAGGTTAATTTAGACCAGGGCTTTGAACCAGTTCTTCAGTTCAAACCCCTGCTGAAAATTTGCATTTCTAGCAAGTTCCCAGATGAGAATTTGCATTTCCACCCCAGATATACTGAATCAGAATCTGCATTTTAACAAGAACCCCAGGTGATTCTTACATATAAGTTCCTGGGAACTTGTTAGGAATGCAAATTCTCAGCAGGGCTTCAAACTGGAACAAACCAGTTTAAAGCCCTGATTTAGAACAATGAATGTTGTTGTTGTCAGGTGCCATCAAGTTGGCTCCCACGAACAGCAACCCCAAGTACAACAGAAAGAAATGCTGCCTGGTCCTTTAGCATCTTCACAATGGTTGCTATGTTTGAGCCCATTGTTGCAGCCATTGTGTCAATCCATCGCACTGAGGGTCTTCCTCTCTTTCGTTGACCCTCTACTTTTACCAAGAATGATGTGCTTCTCCAGGGACTGGTGCCTCCTAACATGCCCAAAGTACATAAGATGAAGCATTGCCATCCTCTTTTCTAAGTAGCATTCTGGCTGTATTTCTTCCAAGACAGATTTGTTCTTCTGGCAGTCCATGGTAAATGCAATATTCTTCACCAACATCATAATTCAAAGGCATCAATTCTTCTTATTCATTGTCTGGCTTCCCATGCATACGAGACATTTGATAATACCATGGCTTGGGTCAGGTGCAAGCAGCATCTTTTTTTTTTTTTTTTTTAACACTTTAAAGAAGTCTTTTGCAACAGATTTGCCCAACGCAACGTGTCTTTTGATTTCCTGACTGCTGCTTCCATAAGTGTTGATTACAGATCTAAGTAAAATGGAATCCTTGACAACTTCAATCTTTTCTCCATTTATCATGATGCAGCTCATTGGTCCATTCGTGAGGATTTTTATTTTCTTTATGTTGAGGTATAATCCGTACTGAAGGCAGTGGTCTTTGATCTTCATCAGTAAGTGCTTCAAGTTCTCTTCACTTTCAGCAAGCAAGGTTGTTTCATCTTCATATCTCAGGTTGTTAATGAGCCTTCCTCCAATCCTGATGCCCATTTCTTCTTCATATAGTCCAGCTTCTTGAATTATTTTCTCAGCATACAGATTGAATAGGTATGGTGAAAGGATACAACCCTGACACACACCTTTCCTGACTTTAAACCATACAGTATCCTCTTGTTCTGTTCGAACAACTGCCTGTTGATCTATGTACAGGTTCCTCATGAGCACAATTAAGTGTTCTGGAATTCCTGTTCTTCTCAATGCTATCCATAATTTGTTATAATCCACACAGTCGAATGCCTTAGCATAGTCAATAAAACATAGGTAAACATCTTTCTGGTATACTCTGTTTTCAGCCAAGGTTCACCTGACACCAGCAATGATATCCCTCGTTTCATGTCCTCTTCTATATCCAGCTTAAATTTCTGGCGGTTCCCTGTCAATGTACTGCTGCAACCACTTTTGAGCTATCTTCAGCAAAATGGTACCTGCATGTGATATTAATGATATTGTTCGATAATTTCTGCAATAGACTGCATCATTTTTCTTTGGAATGGGCACAAACACGGATCTCTTTCAATTGGTTAGTCAGGTAGCTACCTTCCAATTTCTTGGCATAGATGAGTGAGTGCTTCCAGCGTTGCATCTGTTTGTTGAAATATCTCAGTTGGTAATCTGTTCTTGGAGCTTCGTTCTCCACCAATGCCTTCAATGCAGCTTGAACTTCTTCCTTCAATACCATCGGTTTTTGATCATATGTTACCTCCGAAATGATTGAAAATCAGCTAATTCTTTTTGGTAAGGTAACTTTGTATATTCCTTCCATCTTCTTTTGATACTTTCAGCATCGTTCAATATTTCACCCATATTTTGACCAATGAACAGACCCAATTAAAAGGACAAACCAAATTTTGTGCCCATTGATGATGCAACTCTTAGGACAGCCCTAGTGTGCGTTCATCTTCTTTTAACAGATGAAATGAGCATCTACTTTTTCTGAAAATTAAACTAAGTTTTCTCTTATCCTGCTGATTTTTTTTTGTCTTCCAGAAGGCCTCTGTTGATCCTGGTTTCCAGATAAATGTCCCCTGGAATGGTTTATTTCCAAAAGCTGTAAAGTACTTGGAGTTTATCCTCCTGTTAAAATTCTTTACAAGTCTCACTTCATAAATCTTTAATGAGAGGATGGGCTTTAGCATAAGGCTATTTTATGGATGGGGGAAACTGAAGCATTTGGCTTTTGTAGCAACCAAGAAGGGCCTGCACCCCTTTTGGTCAATGCCTCTTCCTAACTCGCAACCTCCTGATTATATTGGGTTCTGTGGCAACCCCAAGTCAGCACTCTTCCCAATGCAGATGCTAAATGCCTGAATGAGGATGAGCTGATTTGCCTTTCTGGTCTGAGGTTTTCAAATCTTTCACACTGGGCAGATCGAGAATAACTCATTTTAGAATCAATTATTGCTTGGTTGGCCACAAGACTAGTTTGTCTAAGGCTTGTTGGGAAATTTAAGAAAGCAACCATTAGTGCCTGTGACACATGAAATCCTACCAGGGTCTTTTTCCTCTCAATTTCAAGGTTAATATAAGATATAGTCCCCATCTTACAGCAGGATTCCATTCTGATGACTGCATCGTAAGTCGGTTCTCATGAAAGTTTTTTTTTTGATCAAAGTTTTTTGTTTTTTGGTTTTTTTTAGTTTTCATTATTATTGCCTTTGATTATGAATATCTTTATTTATCTTTAGGGACTGGCATGAGAATGATAACATCAGCAAATTATGCACTGCAATATCGTATGTACTACATATTACTAACAATAAGAAGTACAAAAAAAATACAAAAACAGATGGTTGTAAGTGCAGTTTGTTGTAACTCGAATAAATCCTAAGCCGGGGACAACCTGCATACTACAGTGAACAGAAGAAAAGCAGTATTTAAATGGTCTTTAGCCTCAATGCAGTGCAAATTTCTACAGCTCAAATGTAGCAAATGCCTCGTCTCCTTTGCTCTTGGCCAGGAATAGATGCTTCATTACCCATCAGCAGGAGGATCATGGAGGAGCCCTCATTATCTCACATGTAGGCTTTCCACATCAGTCAGCTCCCTGCTACACTGCTGGGCTTTTTAATTTAAATGTCAGCTAAAGTTAGAATGCATTTTTTTTTTTTTTTTTTTTTAGTGTCAGTTCCTCATTAACTTTAGTTTTGTGGTATCCTTGTCTATCACTTTTTGGTTGACCGTTTTAAGGAAATTCTTTTTCTAAGAATGCTTGCACTAAAGATCTCTGAATTTTTATGATATGCTCCTTTAAAAATCTGAACTCTGATTAAAAATCAAGATGCTCCAAATTACTAATATTTAGAAATAGCCACTTTTCAGGATGTATAAAAGGTTTTAATGTGCTTTCCAGCCTTTGAATTCACATCTTATAAAACATTCTAAAAGCTGAAATTAGATCAGTGTTTTTCAGTGGACTTTTGGGTTTGGCAACTGCTCTGCACAGGACTGTCCCACACATTGTAGGACCTTAGCCTTTCTGCTCCTTCTCTCCATTAAATGCCAGTCATGCTTCCCAGTTATTGTGACAGCCAAAAATACTTGCATACATTTTGAAACACCTCCTGGAGGGGTGGTCTGCTTCTGTTGAGTCAAGATTAAAACAAAAGGAGCCCTGGTGGCACAACAGTTAAGCACTCGGCTGCTAAGCGAAAGGTTGTCAGTTCTAATCCACCCAGCAGCTCCAAAGGAGAAAGACCTGGAAATCTGTTCCCATAACGATTACAGCTTAGAAAACCCTGTGGGGCAGTTCTACTCTGTCACATGAGGTCACTATGAGCCAAAACTGATTGGACAGCACTTAATAATACAAACAACAGCACTGGACAAAAACCAAACCAACATACTTGCCAACTACAAAGTCTCTCTTAATACACCCAGCTCTCAGGGCTCTCCCCACTCTACTCAGCTCCTAAAGCTTTGTGCCTGTGCTGCCCATCTCATGGTTGGGTTCCATTGCTTTGTGATGCTGCCTGAAATATATTGGTCTTTCGCTGCTGATATAACTCTTGACTTGCTTCATCAAAGGTAACATTCTGGATGACAGATATCTGATGCTAGATTTCTCGATGTGTTCTCACACCAAGCAAGATCCTGCACATGTATGCACGTTGGATGAATGGTTGCTGAATGGATAATGGAGAGGACTTAAATCCTGGACAACCAGCCAATGGCTCAGTGAGAATATACAGTACACTCTGTCTTTGCACTTCCTATTTGTCTTCCTGGCTTCATGGGGTTGTAGGTTGCACCTGCAGCATGATGGCAATAGGGCAGTTGTATGGAAGGATACAATGGAAGAAAAATAGCAATGTTGGCTGCATGGGCCAGCGTATATTAAATTGACCACAAAAGATATATGTACGTATACATACATGTATGCACATACACAGAAAGAATACATAATGTTTGTCAAGAGTAAAATACTCTTTCTCAAAAATTTTTTTTATAATTTTTATTGTGCTTTAAGTGAAAGTTTACTAATCAAGTCAGTCTCTCACACAAAAACCCATATACACCATGCTACACACTCCCAATTGCTCTCCCCCTAATGAGACAGCCTGATCTCTCCCTCCACTCTCTCTTTTCACGTCCATTTCACCAGCTTCTAACCCCCTCCACCCTCTCATCTCCACTCCAGGCAGGAGATGCCAACATAGTCTCAAGTGTCCACCTGATCCAAGAAGCTCACTCCTCACCAGCATCCCTCTCCAACCCATTGTCCAGTCCAATCCATGCCTGAAGAGTTGGCTTCGGGAATGGTTCCTGTCCTGGCCCAACAGAAGGTCTAGGGGCCATGACCACTGGGGTCCTTCTAGCTTCAGACCATTAAGCCTGGTCTTCTTATGAGAATTTGGGGTCAGCATCCCACTGCTATCCTGCTCCCTCAGGTGTTCTCTGTCGTGTTCCCTGTCAGGGCAGTCTTCGGTTGTAGCTGGGCACCATCTAGTTCTTCTGGTCTCAGGATGATATAGTCTCTGGTTCATTTGGCCCTTTCTGTCTCTTGGGCTCGTAATCACCTTGTGTCCTTGGTGTTCTTCATTTTCCTTTGGTCCAGGTGGGTTGAGACCAATTGATGCATCTTAGATGACTGCTTGCTAACATTGAAGACCCCAGGCACCATTCTTCAAAGTGAGATGCAGAATGTTTTCTTAATAGATTTTATTATGCCAATTGACTTAGATGTCCCCTGAAACCATGTTCCCCAGACCCCTGCCCCTGCTATGCTGGCCTTCAAAGCATTCAGTTTATACAGGAAACTCCTTAGCTTTTGGTTTAGTTCAATTGTGCTCACCTCTCCTGTATTATGTGCTGTCTTTCCCTTCACCTAAAGTAGTTCTTATCTACTATCTAATTAGCGAATGCCCCTCTCCCACTCTCCCTCCCTCCCCCCCTCTCGTAACCACAAAAGAATGTTTTCTTCTCAGTTTAAACTATTTCTCAGGTTCTTATAATAGTGGTCTTATACAATATTTGTCCTTTTGCAACTGACTAATTTCACTCAGCATAATGCCTTCCAGTTTCCTCCATGTTATGAAATGTTTTACAGATTCCTCACTCTTCTTTATCGATGCGTAGGATTCCATCGTGTGAATATACCATAATTTATTTATCCATTCATCCATTGATGGGCACCTTGGTTGCTTCCATCTTTTTGCTATTGTAAACAGTGCTGCAATGAACATGGGTGTGCATATACCTGTTTGTGTAAAGGCTCTTATTTCTCTAGGATATATTCCAAGGAGTGGGATTGCCGGATCGTATGGTAGTTCTATTTCTAGCTTTTTAAGGAAGCACCAAATTGATTTCTAAAGTGGTTGTATCATTTTACATTCCCACCAGCACTGTATAAATGTTCCAATCTCTCCACAGCCTCTCCAACATTTATTATTTTGTGTTTTTTGGAATAATGCCAGCCTTGTTGGAGTGAGATGAAATCTCATTGTAGTTTTGATCTGCATTCCTCTAACGGCTAATGATTGTGAACATTTCCTCATGTATCTGTTAGCTACCTGAATGTCTTCTTTAGTGAAGTGTCTATTCATATCTTTTGCCCATTTTTTAATTGGGTTATTTGACTTTTTGCAGTTGAGTTTTTGCAGTATCACGTAGATTTTAGAGATCAGGCGCTGATCAGAAATGTCATAGCTAAAAACTTTTTCCCAGTCTGTAGGTAGTCTTTTTTGGTGAAGTCTTTGGATGAGCATAGGTATTTGATTTTTAGGAGCTCCCAGTTACCTAGTTTTTCTTCTACATTCTTTATAATGTTTTGTATACTGTTTATGCCATGTATTAGGGCTTCTAACGTTGACCCTATTTTTTCTTCCATGATCTTTATCGTTTTAGATTTTATATTTAGGTCTTTGATCCATTTGGAGTTAGTTTCTGTGCATGGAGTGAGGTATGGGTCTTGTCTCATTTTTTTGCAGATGGATATCCAGTTATGCCAGCATCATTTGTTAAAAACACTGTCTTTTCTCCATTTAACTGTTTTGGGGCCTTTGTCAAATATCAACTGCTCATATGTAGATGGATCTATGTCTGGATTCTCAATTCTGTTCCATTGGCCCATGTTTCTGTTGTACCAGTACCAGGCTGTTTTGACTACTGGGGAGGTATAATAGGTTCTAAAACCAGGTAAAGAAAGGCCTCCCACTTTGTTCTTCTTTTTCAGTAATGCCTTATTTATCCAGGGCCTCATTCCCTTCCATATGAAGTCGGTGATTTGTTTCTCCATCTCATTAAAGAATGTCATTGGGATTTGGATCAGAATTGTATTAAATGTATAGATAGCTTTTGGTAGAATAGACATTTATATAATGTTAAGTCTTCCTATCCAAGAGCAAAGTATGTTCTTCCACTTATGTAAGTCTCTTTTGGTTTCTTGCAGAAGTGTACTCTAGTTTTCTTTGTGTAAGTCTTTTACATCTCTGGTAAGATTTATTTCTGAGTATTTTATCTTCTTGGGGGCTACTGTAAATAGCATTGATTTGGTGATTTCCTCTTTGATATTCTTTTTGTTGGTGTAGAGGAATCCAACTGATTTTTGTATGTTTATCTTGTATCCTGATACTCTGCTGAACTCTTCTATTAGCTTCAGTAGTTTTCTGGAGGATTCCTTAGGGTTTTCCATGTATAGTATCGTGTCATCTGCAAATAGAGATACTTTTACTTCTTCCTTGACAATCTGGATACCCTTTTATTTCTTTATCTAGCTTAATTGCTGTAACTAGGACTTCCAGCACAATGTTGAATAAGAGTGGCGATAAAGGGCATCCTTGTCTGGTTCCTGATCTCAGTGGGAATGTTTTCAGGCCCTCTCTATTTAGGGTGATGTTGGCTGTTGGCTTTGTATAAATACCCTTTATTATGTTGAGGAATTTTCCTTCTATTCCTATTTTGCTGAGAGTTTTTATTATGAATGCATGTTGAACTTTGTAAAATGCCTTTTCTGCATCAATTGATAAAATCATGTGATTCTTGTCTTTTGTTTTATTTATGTGGTGGATTACACTAATTGTTTTTCTAATGTTGAACCATCCCTGTGTACCTGGTATGAATCCCACTTGATCATGGTGAATTATTTTTTTTTTTTTTTTGATATGCTGTTGAATTCTATTGGCTAGAATTTTGTTGAGGATTTTTGCATCTACATTCGTGAGGGATATAGGTCTATAATTTTCTTTTCTTGTGGTGTCTTTACCTGATTTTGGTATCAGGGATATGGTGGCTTCATAGAATGAGTTTGGAAGTATTCCATCCTTTTCTATTCTCTGAAATACCTTTAGTAGTAGTGGTGTTAACTCTTCTCTGAAAGTTTGGTGGAACTCTGCAGTGAAGCCGTCTGGACCAGGGCTTTTTTTTTGTTGGGAGTTTTTTGATTACCTTTTCAATCTCTTCTTTTGTTATGGGTCTATTTAGTTGTTCTACCTCTGTTTGTGTTAGTTTAGGTAGGTAGTGTGTTTCTAGGAATTCATCCATTTCTTCCAGGTTTTCAAATTTGTTAGAGTACAATTTTTCATAGTAACCTGATATGATTCTTTTAATTTCAGTTGGGTCTGTTGTAATATTGCCCATCTCATTTTTTTTTTTTTTCATTTCTTATTCAGGTTGTTTGCTTCCTCTCCTGTTTTTCTTTTGTCAGTTCGGCCAGAGGTTTATCAATTTTGTTGTTTTTTTTCCAAAAAACCAGCTTTTGGTCTTGTTAATTCTTTCAATTGTTTTTCTGCTTTCTATTTCACTTAGTTCAGCTCTAATTTTTATTATTTGTTTTCTTCTGGTACCTGTGGGTTTCTTTTGTTGCTCTCTTTCTATTTGTTCAAGTTGTAGGATAATTTTTTTTTTTTTGGCCCTTTCTTCTTTTTGGATGTGTGCATTTATTGATATAAATTGGCCTCTGAGCACCACTTTTGCTGTGTCCCAAAGGTTCTGATAGGAAGTGTTTTCATTCTCATTGGATTCTATGAATTTCTTTATTCTATCCTTAACGTCTTCTATACTCCAGTCTTCTTTTTGAGCAGGGTATTGTTCAGTTTCCAAGTGTTTGATTTCTTTTCCCTGCTTTTTCTGTTATTGATATCCACTTTTATGGCCTTATGGTCAGAGAAGATGTTTTGTAATATTTCAATGTTTTGGATTTGGTAAGGCTTGCTTTATGACCTAATATGTGGTCTATTCTAGAGAATGTTCCATGTGCACTAGAAAAGAAAGTATAGCTGGTTGCTGTTTGGTGGAGTGTTCTGTATATGTCTACGAGGTCAAGTTGGTTGATTGTGGCATTTAGATCTCCCGTGTCTTTATTGAGCTTCTTTCTGGATGTCCTGTCCTTCACCAAAAGTGGTGTGTTGAAGTCTCCTACTATTATTGTGGAGCTGTCTGTCTCATTTTTCATTGCTGATAGAGTTTATTTTATGTATCTTGCAGCCCTGTCATTGAGTGCATAAATATTTAATGTGGTTATATCTTCTTGGTGTATTGTCCCTTTAATCATTATATAGTGTTCTTCCTTATCCTTCCTGATGGATTTAACTTTAAAGTCTATTTTGTCAGAAATTAATATTGCCACTCTTGCTCTTTTTTGATTGTTGTTTGCTTGATATATTTTTTTCCATCCTTTGAGTTTTAGTTTGTTTGTGTCTCTAAGTCTAAGGTGTGTCTTTTGTAGGCAGCATTTACACGGATTGTGTTTCTTTACCCAGTCGGAGACTCTCTGTCTCTTTGTTGGTGCATTTAGTCCATTTACATTCAGGGTAATTATGAATAGGTATGAATTTAGTGCTGTCATTTTGATGTCTTTTTCTGTGTGTTGACAGTTTCTTTTTCCCACTGGATTTTATATGCTGAGTAGATTTTCTTTATATATTGTCCTTTCCTTATATTTGTTGTTGTTGATTTTGTTTCTGCTGACTCTGTATTTTTCCCTTGTATTTTATTTTGATGAGTAGGATAGTTTGTTTCTTTTGTGGTTATCTTATTATTTACCCCTATTTTTCTAAATTTAAAACTAACTTTTATTTCTTTGCATCACCGTATCTTCCTCTCCATATGGAAGGTGTATGATTAATGATTACATTTCTTAGTCCCTCTTTATTAATGTTGTCTTCTTTTATATAATAACATCACTGTTACCCTGTTTTGGGCCTTTTTATATATATATATAATCTTGCTTTGTTTTTTTGGATTTCCCTGTGTGGGTTGACTTCTGGTTGCTCTGCCTAGTGTTCTAGTCTTGGGTTGATACCTGATATTATTGATTTTCTAACCAAAGAACTCCCTTTAGTATCTCTTGTAGTTTTGGTTTGGTTTTTACGAATTCCCTCAACTTGTGTTTATCTGGAAATGTCTTAATTTCACCTTCATATTTAAGAGACAGCTTTGATGCATATATGATTCTTGGCAGGCGATGTTTTTCCTTCAATTTTTTAAAATATGTCATCCCATTGCCTTCTTGCCTGCATGGCTTCTGCCGAGTAGTCCGAGCTTATTCTTATTGGCTGTCCTTTGTAGGTGACTTTTTGTTTATCCCTCACTGCTCTTATAATTCTCTCTTTATCTTTGGTTTTGGCAAGCTTGATTACAGTATATCTTGGTGACTTTCTTTTAAGATCTACCTTATGTGGAGTTCGATGAGCATCTTGGATAGATATCTTCTCATCTTTCACAATATCAGGGAAGTTTTCTGCCAAGAAATCTTCAACAATTTTCTCTGTATTTTCTGTTATCCCTCCCTGTTCTGGTACTCCAATCACTAGTAGGTTATTTCTCTTGATAAAGTCCCACATGATTCTTAAGATTTCTTCATTTTTTTTTAATTCTTTTATCTGATTTTTCTTCAAATATATTAGTGCCAAGTGACTTATCTTCGAGTTCAGAAATTCTAGCTTCTACTTGCCAATTCTGCTCCTCTGACTTTCTATTGAGTTATCTAATTCTGCAATTTTATTGTTAATCTTCTGAATTTCTGATTGCTGACTGTCTATGGATTTTTCCAGCTTATTAAACTTTTCATTATGTTCCTGAATAATCTTTCTGCGTTCTGCAGTTGCTTTATCTGTGTGTTCCTTGGCTTGTTCTGCGTATTGCCTCATTTCCTTCCTGATGTCTTGAAGGGTTCTGTATATTAAACTTTTGTATTCTGCATCTGGTAATTCCAGGAAAGCACTTTCATCTAGAAGATCCCTGGATTTTTTGTTTTAAGAGCCTGTTGAGGTGATCATGGCCTGTTTCTTTATGTGACTTGATACTGACTATTGTCTCCAAGCCATCTATAAGTTATTGTATTAGTTTATGCTTGCTTACTGTGTCGTAGCTGCTTGCTTTGTTTTGTTTTGGTATGCCCCTATGGGTTGCTTGAGTGAGCTAGCTTGATTATTTTCACCTTTGGAGCTCTGCTGTCCTGTCCCCAGCTGGCCAGAGCTGTTATCAGGTATATCAGTCTAGGAGTCCATTCAGTTTTCTCTTATGAATTCAGCTCAGGTTCCCAGGTAGCTGATATCAAGCATGTAGTACAGGCTCTGTCCTACAGTCTTAGAGGGGCAGGGGTGATTGGCATATATACCGGTATCTGATTGCAGCAGAGGGTCATGCTCTGAGCAAGGCAGGAGCTGAGAACTGACCCCCAAGTGTCTCTGAGGAAAACGTGTCTTTGTTCCCTAGAGTGTGCTGGTGGGTGGGTTCTGCAGAGGGACCATGGGCACCCATAGTAATTGGTTGTAAGGACCGGAGGTACCAGTTATCTTTGGACCCCTGTCATGGGTGGCTGGGTGACCTGAGTGGAGCTACCAGTCCTTAGGTCCCTGATGTGGGTAGGTGAGGACCTTGTTTAATAGGCAAAGCAATGTCAAACATCAAACACCCACCTCTCCACCGCACAGCTGAAATGGTTGGAGTTTGCCAACAAGGGCCTGTTCTCCCGAAATAGGCCTACACAGGTCCATGCAGAAGGGAAAGGTGCTCAAGGTCCACGGACAGTTTATGCCTGGACAGGAGCCACTTCTGTCCTGAGCTCCCCTGATTAATGGAGCTAGCAAATTATCTTTTCCCCCCAGTTGCAAATTTTTTCCTTCCCCAAGGCCAGGAGGATGGCTCTAGGTGCTCACCAGGGCCTATTTCAGGCCAAGGATTCAGCCACTGAAGCTGGCTTGGGGGTTGGGGGTGTGGCACAGTAAAATACATGCAAGTACTTAGCTTTTGCCAAGAGCGCCATTCTCCTCAGGTTCCGGAGCTGTGAGTGGTCTGTGTGGCTAGCTGCTTCTCCCTGAGGAAACTGCAGCCGAACGCTAGGCCCAGCCTGCCACCACCGCTGCCACCGCTTAGAGAATGGTGCCTGAGGGCTCCCCGTGATTCAGTTCTGGTAACTCCTCTCCGCTTCTGAACGTCTCTTCCTTCCCCTGCCCCTCAGTTCGTTGTCTAAGCTTGTCTTTGATGCTCAGGGCTCCCAGCTTGTCACAAATAGACTCGTTTCACTTGTTTTTTCTGGTTTTTGTTGTAAAGAGGGCTCGATGGAAGCGTCTGTCTATTCCGCCATCTTGGCTCTGCCTGTGAACTCTCTCTCAAAATTTAACTATTTGGAGAAAAAGTGTATTTTTCTCCTGCATTAACTCCCTAAGCCAGCACTGTTCCTATTAATTTCATTTTACAGTTTCCATTGTCGCTCTGTTATAAAGCACTTAACAGATGTCCCTCCATAGACATCAAACCACTGGATTGCTTTTTTGCTTGTTTTCTTCCATGGAATTATTTTTCGGTAAACAAATCACCCAGAATATATATTCCTCTTTGTCTATATGTGTTGGGGAAAAAGAGAAGGGCAGACAGAATTATGTTTTTTAAAGGTCATTTTTCTTATAAACAACTAGAGACATGGAAATAAATCACAGTTAATTCAAAAGGCAAATACTAATCCTTTCTATTTCCATAGCCTCCATAAGTGCTTTCTCCCACGAGAGAAATGGAGATAATCCTCAAAGAAGAGAAAGGGAGGAAAATACAACAGATTTAAACAACAAGTTTAAGGGTGAGTGAACTACAGGTCACATCTGGAAATGATAATACAGAAATGAAGATGCAAACCTAAGTTTTCTCCCCAGGTGGTGATAAATTCACATTGATCCAATTTGACCTTCTTTCCCTGTCTCTGTGTCTCTCAATAACACACAATTGTAAAGTGTCTGACCTCTAAAATGCAAGCAGGCTGTCTGCAGCTTTCTCGTGGTTAAAAAAGAAAAAGCCTCCTTCATAGACTGAAACAGTAAAGTGCCAAGCTCTACTCAATCAGTGGTGAGTAGTGGCATAGCAAGACTGGACAAAAATTGTATCTGGGGTTGTGCCTGGCTCAGCAGGGACATGCATATGTGATCAGACACCAGGCTTGAGATATGTCTCTCTCTTTCTTTCACACACACATATATACACACACACGTACACTTTGGCCTACATATAATTCCATTACATCATTCCATTATGATTCACCCTCCATGCTCTAGGGGTGGGAAGAAGCCAAGTTCGGTCCACTAGGAACACTCTCCCCTCAGGTGAACAAAGTAACTCTGTGGTGCTCTCAGGCCACTCTACTTCCACAGCTGGGAGGCAAAGAAAAAATATTGTTCTTCAAAAGCCACCCATTCAAGTCAAACTGTTGCCAGCTCAGCAGCAGAGTCTTTAGGTGTTTTCAACCCATTAACTCTTTCTTGCCTACCAGGAGGAGGCAACGTGGGGACACTATTCATTGTTGCCACTAAGCAGGTTTCGAGCGGAACCTAATTTGACAAACTCGGACCTAACCCTAATATTAATATTTTACTCAAGTGCAAATAGAAACTTAATGTTTGAAACATCAACAGCATTTGTTAAAACTAAAACAATCAAATATTCTCCAAATTTAACCTAAACCAGATTCATACTGCATTCACTTTCTAGTCTCAAAGGCATTTCCATGACAATCTCTCCATGGCAGTTGGGCAGCCAATCTCTCTTGGCTACCAATTCACTGATTACAAGACCTCACCCCCAGTGGGTTGGATCACTAAGATAGCCAAACTCAGCCTCAATGGCAGGTAGTTTAAAAACCACTTACGCAGACAGCCCAGTCTGATTTTTGAGTGTTCAGATGGATGGGTCAGCTGAACCCACTGATGCAAGAACATGTTTTTGTATCTTCCTATGCCTCTTATAAATCACACCAAAAAGGAAGAATGGGTGGACTACTTGGCCATTTCAAGCAATTGTTCTGTCTGGCCTGAGGAGAGGAAAAAATAGAGAAGTGTCAGCAGAGCTATCAGCAGTTACTTTTATTGGAGAGAATGTTACCTGTCCAGTGCCAAGCACATCTGTCTGTCTGACCGCTTTGTCTCCGATTGTCTCTCTTTTTCTTTCCATCTCACGTACACATGCACCATTTTTAATTACAAACAGAAAACAGTGCATTCTGTACACTTCACAACATCTGTTCAGGCCTTAATTAATCCAACTCTCTTACAGTCTCCATAGCAACAATGCTTAACAGGCTCAGACTCCGCATTGGAAAATCTTCCTCCAAGTGAGTGACTCGAAATATGGCCATTACCAAAATACGTCTACATTAATTCTAGTGTCAGATACAATGAGAACATTGCACAGAGAGTATTCGCCTGGAGAGACCAACTTGGGAGATGACATTCAGCATCACCATAGTAAAAACCACTGCCCCAACCAAGAATCGAAGTCAACACTAATTTGTTTGAGCTGTTGCAAAAAAAAAAAAAAAAAAAAAAAATCCTGTTACTATCTTCATGTTATAAGAAATTCTTATGCTCCATGTGATTAATGACAACAGTGACCTTGAAGGAGCATGCAGTTATTGTTCATGAGAAGGAGAAATGCAAGTGTTAAAAAGAAACTTGTCAGGAGGTGTGTTTTTTGAGCTTCTGGCTCTATGGACCTTAATTAAAAGCCTATTGTCCTTTCTGGCCCCTGCCAACTTCTCGTCCAAAGCAGAGCTTGCCAGCAGAGGAGAGGTAGACCAAGGCTTTCCAAGGATGCCATAAACCCTGCCAAGTAAAATGTCAAGCACATTTCTGAGAGTCTGTTTTTGCTCCAAGGTCTAAAGATGAGCTTGTTGATGCTGGTTATGTTTGTGTTTATATTCGAAGCTGTTATGTTAGAGATTGCAAAAAATAAGCACTGACAACTGCCCAGAAAACCTGCTCAGACATTACACATGGAGTGGGGGCCTGGAGGGAGAAGTGATAAAGAGAGCATGGAAAACCGAAGCCAGGCATTTACCCCCAAATGGCCTTTCAGGCCATACCAGCTTCCATCATGAAATGTTTAACTTGGGCAGCTAACAAGAAGTAAACCATTCATTGGAGTTCTAACTCATTTCCCTTTTACTGTGTCCTTCTATGAATAACCAAACAGCCCCATCTAGCTGAGGAGAAGAAAAGAACTTAGACAAACTCTTGGGTAGGCAAAAAAAATGTTTTTTAGTAGACAAATCAGACTCCTTTATTATACAAAATTGGGATACTCAATTGAGCCTATAAACAAAGTGGGGACCTTCCCAACCTCTAGTGACTGGAATTTGTGGAACCTGGTGACATTGGCTCTGGGAACAATTTATTTCTGGATTACCTAAGAGACCAAGCCAAGGTGAGCCAGGAACCTGTGGGGGTCCTCAGGCCTATAGATAAAAGAGGGATGTTTGGAGGAGGTGGAGTTTGGGGGCTCTTGTGAGAGTGAGGGCCAGTTCTCTAATGAAACTATGGCATCTAGAGAAATGAGCAAAGAAAGCATAATCGGATTTTCTCGCTGAGTTCATTGTCCTTAGGCAATTGTCTGTATGAGGCTTTTGGCAGTTAGTAGTATCTAAAACTTCTGACTTTCTGCTTTTCAAATAGTTTAAATGGTAGTAGACAACTAGGATTCAATTAATGGCATGTTGAAGTTTTTCAGCCATGAAGCTTCTAAAAACTACTGAACCATGGTCCCCTTCAAGTTATTTCACCCAAAACAATGTTCAGTCATCAACTTGAAATGACTGCTTTGAACTCAGAAGCCAGAGGCAAAAAAATGTAATGGAAACAGGATCAGGGTTCTAGTTCTAGTTCTGTCGGCTCTTTGATCTCAGATTTTCAAAGACTCTTGTTCATCCACTCATCCCCTTCATTCAGCAAGTATCATGAAGCCTCATAGCAGGCTTTGATCTTGGATGTGTCTCAGGGCACAGGAAAATGGGCTATGGAAAACTGAACTAATGATGCCCCAACAATTTGATTCTTAAGTATGTCCAACCTCGCCTTCTTACCTATCCCCTAAATATAACATCTGCTGCCATATTTAGAGTGCTTACCATGCACCATTTGCTGGACTGGGCTTAATTCATCTAGTTCTCACAACAGCCCTGCAAAGCATGGCTATAATTATTATTACGAACATTACAACTTAGCTCAGAAGTAAGGTTGCATGCAGGATGGTACAACTCCAGGAGATTCCACACATGCTGGATTCTACCTGTGTAGGTGCTCTGTGGTGCACAAATCCATACAATGTGAATGATGGCCCCTGGTGCTGTGCAACCCTGTAGACCTGGGAGAGAGTCAGTAAACAGAGTCCAAGTCTGTTTGACTTTTCCTTATCTTCTTACTGTTTCTCTTGCACTTGGCAGAGAGTTATCTGTATGTGAGAGGCCGTAAGAAAAGAACTGGGTGAACTGTTTGTATCAATGACAAGATTATCCTGGAATCTTTCTTCCATGTGTCTCCCTCCTTTTGGTTTTCTTTTCCATTCTCTATGAAGCCCTAAGTGGTAGGTTAAGACAGAGGAGTGACAACAGACTTGATAAAGAAAACAAAGCAGAAGAGCAAAATGAGCCTGTCCTTTTTCTTTCTTTTTACTTTCTCCATTTAAAACCTTGCCTTTTAGGTTATCACACAGATTATCAATTCTTCCCACAGCAATGCCCCAAGGAATCTTTCTGGACTCCCCTGTTACAATAAGATCTTCAAATGGTCTCACCATCCCCTTTACTCTCAGTATCTTGTGCTTGGGATCAAGTACACAGATATCCAGTTGATCATTTGACCAGAACCTGTTATTTTATGGTGGAGGTGGGTGGGGAAGATTGAGGGAGTGAGGGGCATATGGTTACACTTTAAGTAGAACATAGCATCCAGGTGTGGAATCAAACATTCCCCCATGGCCTGGCTTTATATGGAGCTGACCAGAGGGGAGGGAGAGGAATGTCCATGCTCCCCCACAACTTGTACAATAGTTCTTGAAAGAGGCAAAGACAGATGGATGTTCTCACTGGACATCTTAATCTAGAGGGGAAGAACTTGTTCTTCAGTATCTCCAAATGTGTGCTCCAGTGTCCTTCACAGCTGTTGTATCACACATAGTGTTGTATCACACTCAGTTTTGCCCAGGCTACCCTGCTTGCATGGATTGCATTTTTCCTACTCTCTGCTTATCCTTCTAGCCTCACACACTTCCCACTTCAGGATGAATCCCTTTATTGCACCTATTTTTTTTTTTAATTGTGCTTTAGGTGAAAGTATACAGCTCATGTTAATTTCTCATACAAAAATTTCTACACATATTGTTTTGTGACATTGGATGCAACCCTCACAATGTGACAGCACACTCCCCCTTTCTACCCTCTGTTCCCCGGGTCCATTAGACCAGTTTCCGTTTTGTCCTGCCTTTTCATTCTGCCTCCAGATAGGAGCCCATCTGGTCTCATGTACCTGACTGAGCTAAGAAGCACACTCCTCACACGTACTATTTTTTGTTTTATAGTCCTGTCTAATCTTTGTCTGAAGAGAGGGCTTCAGGGGTGGTTTCAGTTCTGGGTTAACAGTGTGTCCAGGGGCCATAGTTTTGGGGATTCCTCCAGTCTCTGCCAGACCGTTAAGTCTGGTCTTTTTACATAAATTTGAGTTCTGCTCCACACTTTCCTCCTGCTCTGTCTGGGATGACTCTCTGTTGTGTTTTACATTGGTGGTAGCCAGGCACCATCTAGTTCTTCTGGTCTCAGGCTGGTGGAGTCTCTCATTCATGTGGTCGTTTAGCCTCTTGGGTTAATATTTTCCTTGTTTTTTTGATTTCTTCATTCTCCTTTGCTCCAAGTTGGATGGAACCAATTGATGCATCTTAGATGGCTGCTCACAAGGTTTCAAGACCCCAGATGCCACTCACCAAAGTGGGATGCAGAACATTTTTTTAATAAACTTTGTTATGCCAATTGACCTTGATGTCCCCCAAAACCATGGCCTCAGGCTGCAGCCCCAGCTATTCTGTCCCTCAAAGTGTTTGGATGTGTCCCACTGCTAGCCGCCAATGTGCTTTTCCTGTGTGGCCCCTGTCGTAGTCATCTAGCACTGTTATAACAGAAATAACACAGTGGAAGTTATTTTGAAGCTGAATGGATAGAGGCTGGAAGAGTTTTAAAGGGCCTAACAAAAATATTAAAGGACTCAGAAAGCATCAAAAGGCAATGGAAGGAATACACAGAGTCACCATACCAAAAAGAATTGGTCAATGTTTGACCATTTCTGGAGGTACCATATGAGCAGGAACCAATGGTACTGAAGGAAGAAGTCCAAGTTGCGCTTAAGGCATTGGTGAAAAACAAGACTCCAGGAATGGACAGAATATCAATTGAGATGTTTCAACAAATGGATGCAGCGCTGGAAGTTCTCACTCATCTATGCCAAGAAATTTGGAAGACAGCTACCTGGCCAGCCTACCGGAAGAGATCTATATGCCTAACCCCAAGAAAGATGATCCCAGTGAATGTGGAAATTATTGTACAGTATTTTTTTATCACTATTATCACACCCAAGTAAAATTTTGCTGGGGATCATCCAAAAGTGAGTGCAGCAGTACATCGGCAGGGAATTTCCAGAAATTCAAGCCAGATCCAGAAGAGGACAGAGAACCAGGGATATCATTGCTGATGTCAGATGGACCCTGGCTGAAAGCAGAGACTACCAGAAGGATGTTTACCTGTGTTTTATTGACAATGCAAAGGCATTCAACTGTGCGGATCATAACAAATTATGGATAACATTGCAAAGAATGGGAATTCCAGAACACTTAATTATGTTCATGAGGAACCCGTACATAGATCAAGACACAGTTGTTCGGACAGAACAAGAAGATATTATGTGATTTAAAGTCAGGAAAGTGTGTATCAGGGCTGTATCCTTTCACCATACTTATTCAATCTGTATGCTGAGCAGATAATTTGAGAAGCTGGACTATATGAAGAACGGGGCATCAGGATTTGAGGAAGACTCATTAACAACCTGCGTTAGGCAGATGACACCACCTTGCTTGCTGAAAGTGAAAGAGGACTTGAAGCACTTACTGGTAAAGATCAAAGGCCATAGCCTTCAGTGTGGGTTGCACATCAACATAAAGAAAACAAAAATCCTCACAACTAGACCGATAAGCAACATCATGATAAGTGGAGAAAAGATTGAAGTTGTCAAGGATTTCATTTTACTTGGATCCACAATCAATACCCATGGCAGCAGCAGTCCGGAAATCGAAAGACGCATTGCATTGGGCAAATCTACTGTCAAAGACCTCTTTAAAGTGTTGAAAATCAAAGATGTCACCTTGAAGACTAAGGTGTGCCTGACCCAGGCCGTAAGGAAGACCAAAGAAGAATTGGCACCTTTGAATTGTGGCATTGGTGAAGAATATTGAATATACCATGGACTGCCAAAAGAACAAATCCATCTTGGAAGAAGTAGAGCCAGAATGCTCCTTAGAAGCAAGGATGGTGAGACTGGGTCTTACATATTTTGGACAAGTTGTCAGGAAGAATCAGTCCCTGGAGAAAAACATCATGCTTGGTAAAGTAGGGGGTCAGAGAAAAAGATGAAGACCCTCAACGAGATGGATTGACACAGTGGCTGCAACAATGGGCTCAAACATAACAATGATGATGAACATGGTGCAGGCAGAGTTTCCTTCTGTGGTACATACGGTCACTATGAGTGGGAACCAACTTGATAGCACCTAACAACAACAACATGCTACAGGCTCTGTTTTAAGCACACTGCAAATATTAACTAACCATTTAATCCCCACAACAATTCTATTAGGTAATCATCCCTGTTTTATAGATGAGGAAACTGAGGCACAGAGAGGTGAAGTAACTTGCCAAGATCACACAGCCAGTAAGTGGCAGAGCAGGCTCTAGAGTCTATACTCTAAACTGCTCTGCTCTACTGCCTCTCAGGCTGGGACAGCTTGGGTTGAACCTTGACAGTCTCAGGTTGGTTCTGAGTTTGAAAGAGATCCTACATCACAGGAAGGAACACATATTCCGTTTTACTGCTTTGTCTTCACGTGACTTAATCATGCTCACCATCGCCTTATAGAACTCCTATGAAGGCATACACACACACACGCATGTCCACACACTCCACCTCCGCCTGCTGTTGTGTTTTCACCCTTTTCTGAAAGAACAGAGCTCCAACTGTAAGTGCGCTGGAAAGCGTTGCCCGACTCCAGGCGTTAGGCCATCCTGATGAAACTCAGAGGGACTTAGACTGTGAGATAGCACACGGATTCATGCAGCCTGGAAGGGATAGAGGAAAAATGCTACTTTTGTTTCCACAACAAGTCTCTAAAGGGGTGAATGTTATCTTCAATGGCTTAACTTAATGGGGAAAGTAGATTCTTTGGGGGCAACTTATTTGTGGTCCTGGGAAAGAGGGTGATTTTCTCTCAAGAATTGCGAATTTGTATTGGAATTACAGCGTGACTCTCTATTGAGGTCTCACCTCATTACATAGTGGGGACAAAGGGGGAGAAAAGAACTTATCAAGAAAGCTTTGAAATTTAGTTACGTTCAGTTGAAAAGTCATAATACCAAAATAAGAGAATTACCAAAAGGAACCTATGAATGTAGTTTTTCCAGTTTGCAGGTAAGCAAAAACTTTGAGCCCAAAATGAATATCAATTAGACAAAAAATCCTCTCCCACATGGAGGAGGGGATTTCCTGACTTTTTTTTTTGTGCTGTTATCAAAACCACTACTACTGCTGCTACTCGTTACCATCAAGTCCATTCCAACTCATAGCGACCCTATAAGACAGAGTAGAGCTACCTCATTGGGTTTCCAAGGAGCGGCTGGTGAATTTGAACTGCAGACCTTTTGGTTAGCGGCTGAGCTGTTAACCACTACACTACCAGGGCTCAGCTATCAAGAGAGTCAGATGAAATGTAGCAGTCATCCCTGTGATGGTGTGGGAGGGAGGTAGGGGGAATCTATCCTCATAACAAAAGCCTATGTCTTCAAAGATGCAGAGGCTCCCCTGGGGGACTCCACTGAGATCTGGGCTTATAGGACTTGAAAGTCAACTGAGCACATGCGGTTTTAAAGAACTCCGTGGGGATTTTGTACATCTCTACATATTTTCATTCTCTCTATATCCACTGTTAGGGAAAAAAGGAAGATATTTATAGTTATCAGAGCAAGGGTTTAGACTGAAATATCTATGTGTTTTTCATTCAATGGATCTAGGATTCTGGAATAGAGTATATTGGAGAGAAAGGGATACTAGGAAGGTTTTTCTTTCTAGATGTTCTTAAGAATGGAAAATGAATCTTATAATTTAGGAGTTATGCTTAGGGATCACCACCTGTCTGTTGTACTGTGGTGGCTTGTGTATTGCTGTGATGCTGGAAGCTATGCCACTGGTATTTCAAATATCAGCAGGGTCACCCATGGGGGGCAGTTTTCAGCAGAGCTGACAGCCTGAGACTAGGAAGAAAGGCCTGGCGATCTATGTCTGCAAATTAGCCAATCAAAATCTTATGGATCAGAACAGAACATTGTCTGACTCGCTTGCTTTGGACACATTATTAGGAAGGATTAATCGCTGGAGGAGGACATCATGTTTGGTGAAGCAGAGGGCCAACAAGGTTGAGGGAGACCCTTGGTGAGATGGATTGGCACAATAACCACAACAATGACTTGAAAATGCCAGTGATCATGAGGAAGACGCAGGACTGGGCAACGTTTCATGAGGTTTCATGAGGTAACATGAGTTGGAGTTGACCCAAGAGCAGCTAGCTAGCTATCTAGCTAACCAGCTAGCTAGATATGCTTGGGGGTGAAGTCATTGACTAGATTTTTAATGTTATATTCACTTTGTGGAAGGATTATTTACTGAATTTTTAATATGATTATGACCAAAATGGCCAGAAAAAGTGACTCAGAAAAAAGTGCCAAAAAAGAAAAGCTTTAAAAAAAAAAAAACTAAGATGTGACTTGCCTAAGTGAAAATAAATATAGATATACAACTTAAAATTTTAAGTAGAAAAAATAGGCAATGAGGTTCTGGGTGAACTTTTTCCCCTTCCTGTCATATCTCTCTCCCTGTTCAGTGTTGCAATTCTGGGTAAATTGAATACTTCTGAAGTATTTTCACTTGCAACAAGGGGAGATTGTGTTTGTGTGTGAAATGTGTATTTTATTATGACCCTCCACTTAATACTACAATTACAACGTAAAATAATGACGTAAAAGATATTTATTGACACTGAGCAAAACATATACAAATATTTCTGAAGAAAAAGATGCAAAAGTTTTCTGGTTTATTTTCTCACACAGAAGCCCTTATTGCTCCGAAGGCAGGACATGCCAGTTTTCCTTTACGGAAAAGCATACACAGTAGGCAAGCTACACACAGAGAGGTTTTTTTTTCCTTAAAGACCTGCAGAAAAGAGTTTCTTCTAGTGAATGGCAGCTGTCAATGCTCCCTAGTTGCTGCAGGGACAGGGCCCAGTGCAGGGCTCACGTGGACTTCTGCATTTAAATCAAAACGGACTTGCTGGTGCCCTGGGTCTCTGCTGATGGCTGAGTTGAAAGATGATGCTGAACTGTGGCTTGAAAGCCTACTAGCATCAGAACCAGGAACCTGCAGCAGCAAAGCATGTAGCTCAGGTCTTAAAAGTGTCGGGATTGTGTCCCTAGCACAGTGGCTGCCTGGTCAGAACAGGTGCTGAGGACAGCTTGGTCGAACGGTGGTATGAACGGCCACCAGGAGTAGCCCTTCTGATGTGCTGAAGAGAAAGTAGCACATAAAAAGTAGCCTGGATGGCCCTTTCCCCCAGCCTCCTCTGCCTTTGGGAGCCCAGAAGCCATTCCTGATAATCAGCTGTGACTGAGAAAGTTGGCCCATTACCAATATCGCTTCCTTACATCCAAATTGTTTCATCCAGGTCTTAGGAGGTCTTCCAAAATCCAGAAGATCCAGGAGAAAATGCAATATGGAATTTTGCTCCAGAGTCAAAACAACTTTTAAAATACTTCTTTTTACTTATTCAAGTTAATTTCTCCTCCAGGAATCTGAAATTAGGTATCACAAGGTAAAGATTAAACAAACAGAGCTGCTTTCAATAATTTAATCATTAGATTCATGGCCCTCCACCTATGAACTTACATGAAATATTAAATATCATTCTTAAAACAATTTGGACACAGACAATTACACATACATCAGGAAAAGAAAAAAACAAGTTTCTCTCAAAAGTGCCAGTGTTTTGTTTTGTATGGGAACATAACAACACACAATTAGAGGTAAACAATATTTTCTTCGGCTGGATCTCCAATCTCTCCATCTTGCCTCGTCACTGTCTGTAGATTCAGCTTTGCTTCCGTTATAAATGTCAGTGGTTGAGGGCGATGTCTAGTTGAGTCTTGGGAGGTTGGGAACTCAGTCAGGGAGGTGACCAAATCTGCAACGAACATACAGCACAGGTTACAGGAAGTCAGCTTGGGACCCACCAGGCAGGTGACATCATCATTAGAGGGTCAGTACCCTCCAAGACTGGGAAATACAGTGCCATAAAGTCAGCCACTGAGAGAATGGAGGAGCCCAGCGAGAACGGAACAAAATTGGTAGCTGATAATGTAATCAGTATCATTCAAATGTGCTCGGTTGTATGCAGAGACTTCTCCTGTGGCTAAAATCTACCTTTGCAAAAGACTCCCAGGGAAGTATTAAATGAATATAGACCTGTCAGCATCCACCGACTGTTAAAATACTGTTACTGCTGAGCAGAGGGTATCCATTTATTTTTTTTTAAATGGTTTAGGACCTTAGAAATACAATATATACTCTAGTTGTGTAATAAAGTCCATTTGCATCTGCCTAGCACCTTTTTTTTTTTTTTTTTTTTAGCACCTTCTCTCGGAATATCTCAAAGTCAAGAACTGATCTCAAGACTTAAATAATGGATCTGGGACTTTACTGATGTGGGCGAGGAGGTAAGGAGTAAGGAGTTGAAGAATGGAGAGCTTCCAGCCTCACCATTATGCAAATCTGTTAACACTGCATGAATTACTTAGCAGGAACAGCCAGATTCCTAGGGAAAATCATCCATTATCAGTGATGACTTGGGTTGTTTTTTTCTGGTTGCCTAGCAACAGCAGGGCACTGTCTATTCTCCCTTTCTCTGGTAAACCCTCTAATATTATGGTTTACAAGGGAAATAAAGGTGGGTTTTAGTGTGGAGAAAAGGTAGACACCAGCTGCAAACCATTTTCTCTGCACTTGTTCCATTGACCACCCTCCCCGAGGCTCGGCCATATGGCAAAATTACAAATAACCAGCTTCTGTCATGGCAAAAGTAGAGGGCTAGTGAAAACAAGAGAAACCCTCAAGAAGATGGATTGACACGATAGCTGCAACAATGGACTTAAACATATCAACGATCATGGAGATGACACAAGACAGGGCAACATTTCGTTCTGTTATACATAAGGTCACCATGAGGCACAGCCGACTTGAATGAAGGCAACTAATGACAACAAGAAGTCAGGACAAAAAGCAGAGTATGTATGGAAATCCAGGTGGGGAGGATGTATAGCCTGCATCTGCTCTTTTTTCATTCATTAACAGGAGGCCCTTATAGCCTTGCCACGTTTTATTCACAGCCGCTATTATTTAGATGGATGCACATAACTGCTGGCATTTTAATGATGTAAATTCGTGTGACTTTTGCCCTCCTAACTAGCATCCTTGGTTGCTAGGAAGGTAGGAAGCAAGGCTTGTCTAGAATGGAAGGCAAGGTGATGCAGTGCCCTTTGCAACACCTCATTTCATCACTTCTTCCAATAGGAGGCGGGGCCAATGAGGCAGTTACAGCCAGGGCCTCAGAAGTAGACAAAGGTCACCTGGAGGAACAGTGCCAAAAGCTGAACTGGGCCAGTGAAGCTTAAAGGACCCTGGAGGTGGGGATATAGGGGAAAGAGGAAGTGAGAAGGTAAGGCTACTCCAGCTCAACTCAAATGTTTAGGCTATCCCCGACCCTTTAATTACTAATGGGGCACAAAGAAAAAAATCCATTTGCATTGAGATGATTTGTGCAGATTCTACTGACCCTGATTCCAGGTCCTATCAGGAGGAGCTCAATAACTACTGGGAACATAACCACAGAAGATGCCTATAACTATTTCTCAAGTGCCTTCTCTGGACACAGAAACTGTCCCAGGTCTTTTATGTTCATCATCTCTTCAATCTTCAAAATGTTGTAACGCACACTTTGCACACTGGGAAAATGAGGCTCAAGCTAGTTAAATTCCTTGCCCAAGTCATGCAGCTAGGAAGATTTGAACTCAGAGGACCATTTTTACTTGGGACTCCCTGTTCATCTGATCAAGATTCTTGTATGATTCTCATTTCTTGTTGAGTTGAAAGTAACTTTATAATTTTTCTGAATTAAGAGACACTGGATGTTTAAAAAGGAGCCCTGGTCGGCAGTGGTCAAGCGTTCGGCTGCTAACCAAAAGGTCAGTAGTTGGAACACACCAGCTGCTCTGTTCCACGGGCGAAAAATATGGCAGTCTGTTTCCATAAAGATCACAGCCTTGGAAACCCTATGGGACAGTTCTACTCTGTCCTGCAAGGTTGCTGTGAGCTGGAATCAACTTGACAGCTATGGGTTTGGTTTAGATGTTTAACACTTACCATCCCTTAAGTACCACACTGTGAGACTCATTTACTGCCCCCCTCCAAAAGACATTCTGAGTACCTCAAATTGATACACCAACTGTTATAGAATTAGCTACCTCCCTCATAATCAGGCAAAAGCAAAACTCCCCAGGCAATGATTCCACTATTAAAAAGACTGAATATCAACCTATAATAATGCTCTCCATCCTATTTTACTGGATTGGAAGAAAAAGTATGCCTGTCTGTGGTCACAATATACTTTCACACTTTCAATTCCTTTTCCCAGTTATTGAATGAATGAAGCCGTCTGTAAAAATGGCATGGTGGGGAAATCTGATCTCCTCTAACTTCACGAGTGGGAGACAGAATCGCCATCGGCATCAGCCCAAAGCAGACTCCTATGAAGCGAAGGCCTCCCCTCTCCAACCTTTTTACCAATTCTGACATGAGACCTGTTTCCCACAGCACACTCTACCTCCCTGTTGGGTTGATAAATTTGTTGTAATGGCCACACAGACCTCACAGACCATATTTATGATGATGGCGTTTATTCAGGAAGTAACAGGTTACAATTCAGGATCAGAAATGACTCAGGATATGATTCTTTAATCAGGACAGTCTCTTCTCAGCCATGCCTGCAGGCAGGCCTCTTTCTGGCCCTCAGCCCTTTGGCCTCTCAGCCCAGCGTCTGCCCTGCGTGGGCAAGTGTTACAGAGCTCTTTAGCTCCGTTAATAAGAGCTCAGAGGCACCCCACTCTGACAGTAAACTTTGGCCCAAGGGAGCTCAGCTCTCTAGGTCGATAGGTCTAGAAGCCTAGCTCCACCAAGTGCCCAGAGGCACCCCACTCCACCAGCAAGCCTCCTGCCCGAAGGTGCTCAGTTTTCTTGCTCTGTGAGCTGGAAAGCCCACTGTGCCATCTCCTGCTAGTCTGGTTCTGCTGCCTCTGCTGCTGCCATTTCCCTGCCACTGCTTCTCACTGCCTCTCACCATCTCCAGGGTTACAGCACCCACTCTCTCTGTTGTTTGGGTGTAGGAGGCTCTCAGCACAGGGATCCTGGGTCCAAAGGATGCACTCTACTCCTAGCTCTTCTTTCTTGGTGGTAGTGAGGTCCCCTCTCCCTGCCTCTGGAATGGTTCATTTTAAGGCCAGCAGAATGGCAAAACTGACCAATCCCGTCATTTGGGTTCCATGCACCTTATTTGCATGGCCCCAGCCCCACAGCATGCCATGCACTTTATTTGCATTATTAGCAAGCTATCCCATCCCTTTGGTGGGCCACAAACACCTCATTTCCATAGTCCTACCCAGTCATTTGGTTGGAGTTAACAGTACCATTGTGAGAAAGGCCATATAAAAAGCTATCCATCCCACTGTACCATCTCACCTCTAAAAAAAATTCTCAGTTTACCTACTGACCGTTATCATTATATAATTTAAACAAACAAACAAAAACTCAAAAGCCTGTATCTACCAGATACTGATGGATTGGCGAACAGTTTGCCTAAGCCACCAGGTGTCACCTCCTAGGCAGCAGAAGGTCCAGTCAGGGTCCAAGAAATGCTACACTGAAAATGAAAAATTATCCATTGCATAAGGCAGCTTGGAGGTGACTGCTGTTAAATGTGACAAGGCTAGGCACACTGGAAGCCTTTAAACTACCTAAGTTTCATTCCTCTGGGGAGTGAAACATGTAGCAAAGTGTTCAAAACACTGGTGAATCTAGGTACCTGGGAAGTCCCCTTAATGTCTTTAAAAGACGTTTTTTCAAAAAAAAGAGCCAAAGAACCAAATATATATCAGAAATAATTATTTTTAAATTAAATTACAGGCTCTAGTTCAAGAAGATAGAGAACCATGAATGAATGCAGGGAGTAGGGGAACTAATTTTCTGTGTGTGCACTGGGTGTAGAAATTTAATCAGGGCTTTCTCACATTAGAATAGAAATACAGGAGAAAAACATTTCTAGGTGAGAGCTTGCTGGACCCTGAGGTGAACTGCCCACATTGTAATTCCAGATGTACAAAGTGGGTGTTGTTTTGGTTGTATATCACCTGGACGGGAACTCAATTTCCTTCTCCATGTTACTTCTTGGTTTCCACCTGAACTATGTAGACAAGGTTAGACAGTCTGTCTTTGAAATCAGGAACTGTTCTGTGACTTCTGATTTTATTACTCCATTTCAACCCTGAAAGGACTCCAGCACAGCAATTGTATATTTCTCAAGGCCAGCCACCTTTTTCCACACTTTTTACTCTAGAGAGCATGATCTTCATACAGAACTCTAAACTGAAAAAACATTGGTTAAAATAAAACTTCACTGATTCAGAAAGCAGAATTCCTGGGGAGTAAAATTAACCACCCAATTTCATTTGTAATAAAATGCCTATAAATTGATGGACATACAAATAGAATGTCTCATTTTTTAATAAGCAAAGAAATATTAATACAATCATAATTGAGTTAACTAAAAACCAAATACTATTGTAGTAAGACAAAACTTCAAACTACCAGGAACCTTTCAACCAAGTGTCTCAGCACAACTTTCTAACTTGACATAAAAGAAATAAGTTGATCCCTGGACACTAAATATTAACCTTAAAAAAAAAAAAGACAAAGAAGGTGAAATTCAAAAAGGATTAAAATTGTGGCTAAGCCAAGTGAAGAAGTAGAACCTTGGTTCAGAGTTTTTTCTACTACATAACTGAGCTTTTATTCATACACTAAAACATCAGACCCCACAAGTAATCTCCTTTCTTATATTATAGGGACACTGTGGTGTCTAAGGAAACCCTGGTGGCATAGTGGTTAAGAGCTACAGCTGCTAACCAAAAGGTTGGCAGTTCAAATCTGCTAGGTGCTCCTTTGAAGCCTTTTGGGACAGCTCTAGTCTGTCCTATAGGGTCACTATGACTCAGAATTGACTCCACAGCAGTGGGTTTGGTTTTTTGGTGGGTGGTATCTAAGTCAGGCTTCTAATGAAGCTTTAAAAAAATTATAGGTGTCTACAATTTGGCTGGCACTCTCTCTTGTAGGTATGTGGGACAGGAAATATCTGTGCTACCAAGGGTCATGCATTGCACACATCTCTGAGAGCCAGAAACAATTCCCTAAGTTTCCTTATTTTTAGCACTTAGCTGCAGCCTACTGATTGACATTTTGGTTTAACATTCTCATACTTTTCTTGTGTGCCACCATTGAAATTTCTAACTAGCAGTGAAGAGAACGTGCGCTCCACGATGACATACAATGATATAAATCAGATCCAGAAAAGCCGGCACTTGGCCGAACATAAAATCAATCTTCCCTCCATCGGCTCACTATCATTATCATTCTCTTGGGCCAACTGGATAATTGGTTATTTTCAAGACCAGACTATATCCTCAATGTATAAAATGTAACCAAGTGCCAAATTCAACACCAATAAAGTACCTCCTAAACTGGGAAGCAAAGTGAAATCTTTTAAAGCACAAGGTAAAACAGCCTTGGGCAGGTCCCTTCACCTTTCCGGGCTTTACTTCCTGGAGGATTAGACTAAAATCATTATTCCACCACCTCTGGCCATTGAATCAACTCCAACTCATGGACGCCCCAGGTATGTCAGGGTGGAACTGTGCTCCATTGCTCCATTGCTCCATTGCTCCATAGGGTTTTCAACGGTCGACTTTTTCGGAAGTAGGACGCCAGTAAGGGCTTTTAAACATCTTTCACTGTATGAGAACGTTTGCATCTGTATTTTGGCTCAGTGACTCACCAAACAATATTCTAGAGGTGCAACAAACAGATGCAATTTTCAACTACTTTATACTTAAGAAGTACAATCAAACTCATTACCTTATATTGTATTTAAAACAATGTGTTTAGGGCAATCACCAGACACTTGTCCCACCCCTCCATCTTCAATCTTCCCAACAACACATATTTGAGGTGAGCCCACACACAATCCTCAAAGGTTAGTATTTGGAAAACTGATGAGAGATAATGTTCACAGTCAAAATCTGCACTTGTGTTCACCTCCTGGGAGCAGCTAACTTAAGAGTAACTTGTCAGAAAGAACAGGTTTGTGACAAGTAGAAAAGGGTTGTCTATCATCTCAAAGTATTTAATTAATGTCGTCTTTTTCTGAAGAGAAAAGCATTTTAAATCAAGATCATTTTTAAATGAAAGTTTTGTTTAAATATAAAAGCGCAGAACCAACCAGCATCACTTTCATCATAAACATCAACTGTCAAGGTTTGAATTTAGCTCAACAGTATACTTGACGGCCAGGCACTCAGAAGCCTGGAGCTACAAAAAGTATGTTTAGTCTAAAGTTGAGCTCATTAATGACACATTGTTCCACCCTCTCCCTGTCTTATCCTATTGCACCCCTGCCAACAAAGGTCACAGAACAGAACTTTGTATCTTCTGGTCCTTGGCTCTAGACTTGTTTATTTTAATCAAGCATCTGACTTGTACTTATTACTGTATTCCTTGTGCATGTTCTTAAAATCAAAATTCTCACTCTGCTTGAGTAACTTTACCTCAAAAAGAGAAAAAAAAAAAAGATTTCATCATTATTGTTCCAACTCTGCAAATTAAGTTGTATTCTCTATTTGATGATCAATTCATGCTTACACTCTGAAACATTTAAAAAATCGTTTCCTGATGGCATTACTGGCAATCTCTACCTTTTCTTAGGAGCACTAATGTACAATGTTTTCTTTCTAATAGAAAACATTTATTGTGCAGAGCTTGAGGTGCCTTCAGAGCAAAGGAAAATTGGTCTCTGTCTCTAATTTTGCTCAACTCAATTTTCCACAGTGAGTCACAAACAGGATATGAGCCTCTAGCATGAAAACCATCCCAGAGTTGATATCTGAAGCAAAGAATCTACATTAGTGTGATGACTTCCATTTCTGTCCCTCATGTACCAGTACTACACCTGAAATAAAATAACTGGAGTGTGTGCTCTGGGGTGAGTGCGTGAGGGAGAGAGGTACAAGTATAAATTTATAATTCAAGAAAGCAAACTGCATTATCATTTTTTTTTAAGCTTTGACTGTGAGAGTTGGATTTTATTAATTTTCTTCTCAGTAATTAATGTATTTGGAAAAACGTATGCTGGCTATGTAAATAACGCTGACAAGAAACACAGCAATTGAAGCAATCAAAAAAATGTTACATGATACATCAGTCCTCTCTGCGGCCTCAACTTTGCTTTGCTCTCCCAAGGATCACCACTAAGAAGTGGTAACAGCAGCATCAGCAAGCCTCACGGGAGGAAGGGACGAGTGTTTCCACCTTTCCCTCTTCCTTGAGAAGCACTTCAAAGTTTGTTTGTCTAGCGAGGATACTAATAGATATTAGGGTAAAAATACGGTGGTCAAAAAAAATTGACGAAATGTTGTGTTAATCAAGTTTTTTGATTGACAGACTCCTGGAAACTTTAATATGCTCTCATGCATTATAAAGCTGAGAGAGGGAAACTCAGTACGCAGCACCCCCACACTCATTTAATCAGGGAGCCTTTTCTCACAGTTTAACTTCAAGGTCACACACTTTGAGAAATACTGCAGTAAAGAATTAGAATCTACTTATAGAATAAGAAAGAGACAATAAATGGCTGACGTGCCAGAATAAAGCATGGGGAAGGAGAGGGGAGCTGGAAATAGGTGAGATTTTCCAAATTCATAAGCTCCTAACCTTTTACCTAAGAATAACCAAAGAGCTGGTGATGAGACTAGGATGATTTTGTAACCTTATAGAAATAATGGCCCCAGGCAATAATCATCAATAGCTGTTAAAACCATTAGGAAAAAAGTTGATGGGGAACTCTGTGATGGATGAATTAAGCTGATAAGGTCTGAATCCACAGTTCAATTTTAACATCACAAAAAGAGACAACCAGACTTTGCATGACTCATGAAGGGCTGCAATAGGAAATATACAACATGGTCTATGAAGTTTTTTCCACATCTAAAAATAGAGCCTGCTTTTAATCAAACAACTATTTCCACCTCAGGAAATATACTTTACAAGAGATAAACCAAACCCAAACCCATTGCTGCCTAGTCGATTCCAACTCAGAGCAACTCTACAGGACAGAGTAGACCTGCCCCATAAGGTTTCCAAGGGGCGGCTGGTGGATACGAACTGCCAGCCTTTTGGTTAGCAGCCGAGGTCTTAATCACTGAACCACCAGGGCCCCTTACAGCAGATATAGGGGTAGAAAAATATGTTAAGTAACACCATGGGATGCAATCAGCAAAATCCAGAATGTGGGAATTCTTCAGTAAAAAAATTACCTGGTCTTTTCAACAAATAAATTGTAAGATTAAAAAAGAGAAAGAGAGAGAGAAGGAGGAGAACTTCAGATTAAAAGAGACTTAAGAGATATACCAACCAAATCCAATTTATGGAATTATTTGGATCCCAATGCAAACAAACCAACTGGGAAAAACTATATGAGACAGAGAAATTTAAGTACTAACAGTATGATTTTAAGTAACAAATGTTAATTTTTATAGCCATAATAATGATATTGCTTTTTTTTCCAAGAGTACTTATCTTTTAAAAAAAGATTTATTTTTGGAGGAAATAATAGGATGTCCTGGATCTGCATCAAGGTAATCCAATATGAGAGGAAAGAAAGAGGGGCATTGATGAAACATGATTGGCTGTGGGCTGGTAATTATTAAGCGGGGGATGGGTACGTGGGGTTCATTAAACAATTCTCTCTACTTTTGTATATGTTTGAAAATTTTCATAATAAATTTTTTACGTTCATAGCCTTCTGCATATTTAGACTCTAAGATTGTAAAGGGTTCTGTGTTATTCCAACAATGTAACTTCTATATTTCTGATGTAAATGAGACCTTGTAGCAATAAATTAGAGACCTACTCCGGATGCCAAGTGCATTTGGATCAATTTAATGCAACTGTATGACAAGTTGTTGGCAAGTGCTGTGTATGGGTTTATTATCTATTTAGGAAGATCCACAGATTGTATGACTCTATGCCATAAAATTGATAAGGTTCATTTGAGTTTACAGCTATCCATAAAAAAAGATATAGGTGCAGGTATAGTCTTTGCCCTTGACTCAATGTCTAATAACAGCTCCCAGGTGAAATGTAGTTCAGAAAACATCTTGTTTTATACTCTGGGTTCATTTGTCCATAGCAATTAATTGATAAGGTTCTTTTGGTATTTAGATTCCTATTCTTTCATCTTTTAAGTCTGAGTTTATTTAAAGCTAAAAAGTAATATTTAAGAAATAGGAAATAAAAGTAGTACTTCTAGTCCAATAGCATCAAAATACATTTCAGGTCATAATAATACTAGGTGTCAATACATATTGTCAAATAAGTGAATGAATGAATGAATGAGTGAATGCGTAATTCAAAAATTAGATGGAGCCTGGTGGCACAGTTGTTAAAGCGCTAGGCTGCTAAGCAAAAGTTGGTGGCTCAAACCCACCAGCCACTCCGCAAGAGAAAGATGTGGCAGTCTGCTTCCGTAAAGATTTACAGCCTTGGAAACCCTGTGGGGTCACTATGAGTCGGAATCGACTCAACAGCAGTGGGCTTGGTTTTGGTTTCAATTCAAAAATTCTATCTACTCTAATTAGAGGCATGAGGCATGATCAGTTTGGAATTCTAATGTTTAGAAAGTGCCTTGAAATTTCATTTAGTCTGATCCTTGTCTTCTTGGCCGAATCCATTTGAAAATGTAGTCAAGGTAGAATTGCATTACAGGAATTCTCCTGCTAAGCTACTAAAGTTGTTCAGCCTTGGGCAATAACCATCACACCTAGAACTCCTGTTTTCTCATTTGTAAACTTCAGCACTTGAACCAGATAGGAGTCCTCAACCTTTCGCCCCCACAACACTCAGGATGATATCCACATGCAGAGCACACCCCCATTGCCTGACCCAATTTCAGGACTGTTACACAGATAATATAGGCTACAGATTCTTAGCAATTCCTGGGCTAGCGCAGTAACTCCTAGTCCTTCTCTCCACAGGAAATACGTCAGAATGCAAGTGAGGGAGACAATTGTTATTACAAGGGCAATTTCAATTTTCTGTAATTTATATTATATATACCAAATTTTAGTGGTTTACAAACTTTAGTAGTTGCCCAATTATTTGTAACATATCACTTGGTTACTTCTAAACAGATTAAAGTGCAAAAATTCTTAATCTGAAAGATTTTTCAGGTTTCTTACAACACTAACTTTTTATACTTAAACAGTATTCTCCCCAAAGGTTCAGTGTCTATAATTATTTTTGCGGTACTTCAAGGAGATCCTAAAATATAAATAGCAAGGCTGTGGAAAGCCTTTACAATTAAAAAACAACATAACTTTTGAGTATCAGGCACTGGTCTACTTGCTTTGTACATACATCTTATTTAATTCAATTCTCATACCCAACCAAAATGGTAGGTGTACTGTGGAATATGAAAGAGGGAGCCTAAAATACACACGGAGATAAAACCACAAACTACCAACATTTTGATTCACAGCTGAGTGTTTAACCACTGCACCACCAGGGCTCCTTAGGAAGGGGCTCCTTAAGGATAAGAAAATCTCCCAGATAGTAGAATAAAAATATAGAGAAACAGAAATTAAAAAAAGGATAGAAAAATCAGAGAATTCATCCACGAGTTTCAATTTCCAACTAAAAGAGTTCAAATAAGATAAAACTAAAGCAATTATTCCAAAAAAAGGAGGAAGAGAAAAAAAAAGAAAATTTGCCAAAATTAAAGTAAATGAGTCTCCAGATGGAAAGAACCTAATGAATAACCATAAAAACGACTTCAACAAAAAAAAAAAAAAAAACACACTAAGGCGTATATTCATGAGGTTCACACAAGAGGGAATAAAAAAAGAAATCCTAAAAGCTTCCAGAGAGTAAAAACAGGTCACAAGCAAATGATTAGGAATCAGAATGGCCTCAGATTTCTCAGCAATAATCCTAGAAAGTGGAAGAATCAAATCCTTCAGAATTCCAAGGGAAAATAATTTTTAATCTAGAGTCTTGAACCCAGACAAATTATAAACCAAGTGTAAAAGTAGCAAATCAAATAAATAAATGGAATGAAAAAAAATTTCAACTAATTCAAAAAATTTATTTCCATTACATCTTTGCTTAAGAAGGCCCTGGAGATATGCTCTATCAAATAAAAGAATACAGGCATTCCTCGGGTTATGAATAAGATCCGTTCCTAAGTCTGTCTTTAAGTTGAATTGTACGTGAGAACAGGTACCAAAAACAAACAAACAAGCAAACCTGTTGCCATTGAGTCGATTCCATAGGACAGAGTAAACTTCCCCATAGGGTTTCCAAGGAGCACCTGGCGAATTCAAATTACCACCTTTCAGTTAGCAGCTGTAGCTCTTAACCACTACACCACCAGGGTTTCCAGGACAGAATAGGTACATATGGTTCTTTTTAGTGTCAGTTAGTTAAATGTTTGTCTTAGCATATAGCATATATTTTACCTGTCCGTGCATATAAAACACTTAAGAAACACTTCCAAATACACTAAAACATCTTAAACATAATAACAATAGTAATAATACAGCAATAATAAAAGTAACTACATACGGTACTGTACTAAAAAGAGACAAACTGCGTGTGTGTGTGTGTGTGTGTGTGTATGTGTGTAGGTATAACACGGTATTGTAAAAAACATTAAATAGTTCTTAAAAGCAGTTTAGATAGAACAAAAGAGCTGCTGAAGCCAGGCAATGTTTTCATGAGTATCACAAAACAGTGCATGCGTTCATTATTACACGCCGTTGTATTAAACTCAAGTTTTTCATGCAATAGGCTTTATGGCAGTTTGTACTTAAGTACAAGTTGTCTGTAAGTCAGGCATTCTTAACCTGGGGACTTACTGTATACCATAGAAGATGAAGCATGGGATCAAGAACACAGATGATCCAACACAGGAGAGATGGGAAGGGATGCCCCAAGGTGACAACTATATAAAGGGCCTGGAGAGAAGCCAGTCCATATTGGAACAGGAAGACCCTAAAACAGGAATTTCCGGGAAAGAAAATGGAACTGATCGACATTGGATTTATTGAGTGTAAAGTAATATTTTAAGTTATTAAGAGTGGTATAGGAGTTTTGGAGGGAAAAATAGTAGGAAGCTGGGAAACACTATGCAAATGAAAAAATAATGCAATTATGAACTCCAGGAAAAATTAAAACTCCACAGCAAATTTAACCATGATATACTCCCTTAATTGAGCATTAAATAGTATTTATATAGTCCCCTGTATGTGCAAATGGTTAACATACTAGACTGCTAAACAACAGGTTGGACGTTCAAGTCCACCCAGAGGTGCCTTTGGAAGAAAGCCCTGGAAATCTACTTCCAAAAAATCAGCCCTTGAAAACCCTACAGATCACAGTTCTACTCTGACACACATCGGGTTGCCGTATGTCAGAATCGACTCAACAGGAACTGTCGTATTATCATAATAATGTATGCACTAAATAATGATTTAACCAAAAATTGAGCCATATCATTTTGGAAGGATGATGATAGCGGGTATAAGACAGCTGAAGTTTCACCAACAAAAATAGGAAATGTACAGATTGTTTTCAAATTAATAAATCAATTCATAGCAGTAAAAGTTTATTACCTACAAATATGCATTTCTAAATGCTGAAGGAAACAGCATGAAGAGTTGAAAGTGACTGCTTCTGGACATGTTTGGTGACCCACCTACTGGTTTGCTAGAAACCAAGGGGGTTCCTGAAAACAGGAATTTCAGTGCTAACACTAGGATAACTGGTCACCCTCCTTACATGGAACTGGCATGTAAGGAGGAAACATGACTGGCTAGGAATTCCTGTTTTTTCTTATAAGGCTTTTACTAAATTCATCCGTGTAGACATATTTTTATAAAACAAAAATTATTTTAGTGATTAATACTGAAAAATTTTAAATACACAAACCCAGATCCTATACTCTACCCAAAGACATGTGTTTTGAAATATGTCCTTCCCTACCATTTGAAGCTGTTACTATCCTATGAGCCTCGGTTAATCAATAAAATAAGAGAATATCTACAACATGAAATCAGATTAAGTTTGTTACCATTTAAAGGGAATGTTTGATAAATCTAAAATGAGAAATGATATACAAATTAAAACCAATAAGTTCAGAAATCTTGATCAGAGAATGGGACATAGTGGATTTAGGCATGTCACACTCGACAGTCACGATGGCCCTCAAAAACAAAGAAAAAATTCTCCAGTCTGTCAGAAGATCAGCTCCACTGAAAGCTACAAGGCTAACGATAAAAGCTAGAAGGACCTATATCAGATACGGAGAAATTGCTAGTGACATGGATTGAGGACCAAACACAAAACAGAATCCCTCTCAGCACGTTGACAATCACTGCTCAGGTGGAAGCTTGTTCGAGATGCCTAAGGAAAAAGCAGGACCAGACTTCAATACCAGAGTTTAGTCCTAGCTCTGGGTGGTTCAAGCGCTTCAAACAACGTTTTTTTGTTTTTCGCTGCTTAATGTGAAAGTGAGTGGTGAGTCTGCAAGTGCTAATTATAGAAGGAAGGTATTTACTCCAGCAAATTTTTCATATGGACGAAACCTCCTTTTCCTGGAAGCGAATGCCTGAAAGGAACTTCATCCATAATATGGTGTTCTCACAATGTCCAAATCATGTAACATTCTATTTCACAGAACATATCACAGAGGTTAAGCAATGTGTAACTGTACTACAGTTTAAAATAAATATTATGAATGGAAGTCCCTGGGTGAAGCAAACGGATAAGCAAGTCAACTACTAGCTGGAAAGATGGCGGTTTGCACACACCCAGAGGTGCCTTGGAAAACAGGCCTGGCAATCTGCTTCCAAAAGGTCATAGCTTTGAAAACCCTATAGAGTGGTTTTACTCTGCACATGTGAGGTTGCCATGAGTCAGAACTGACCTGACAGCAACTAACAACATGTATGAATATGAGTGCTGAGTGACAAAAAAGCAGGTGGCAAAAAGACATATATATATATATATATATGTATCTATCTTTTAATGGCTATTTATATAACCATTAAAAACAAAAAATGTGATATATGACTTATGGATACACACATATATGTGACAATAGCACAAAAACATACTATGGAAATAATGATATACAAAATTTTAGAAAAGAGGGAGGAACTTTGGCTATATCCGTAGTATTTTATTTCTTAAAAAAAAAGAAAAAAGGCGAAATAAGACAACTGAAGCAAATATGGCAAAATGTTAACATTTGTTAAATACATTGATGATGTATATTTTATATAATATTTGTGCATGTTTGAAATTTTTCATAATTAAAACTTTCATATTTAAAAAATTCTTAGAAATACATAGCAGCCAATTACATGTGTGGTCTTTATTTGGATCCTGAGTCAAAAAATCAAGCTGTAAAAAGTGTACACACACATACACATAAACACACATGCACAACACTCGTGAAATAATTAGAAATTGAAACACTGACTATATACTGATACTATGAAATAATGGTTATTTTTCATAGGTGTAATAACAGTTTTAAAAAAGAGAGTTCTTATCTTTTAAAGACACGTACTGAAGTTTTTATGGATAAATAAATGTTTACAGATGACTTTTAGATTTTGCTTCAAAATAATACAGTGTGTGTGTGGGGTTAGAGTCTACATAAAACTGACTGGCCGTAAGTTACTAATTTTTTAATTTGGGTGATGGGTACATGAGTGGTTGCTGGACTATTCTATTTCTGCATTATGTTTGAAATTGTCCATAATACATTCAGGAAGACAAAAAACATGTTAAGTTTGATGTTTAAATAATCGAAACAAATTAAGGTATTCAAATCTTGGAGTCCCTGTTAAGACACACAGATAACCTTTGAAGAGTGTGCTGAATTAATGACATGTAGGTCTTGTTTTTAGGTCTACAGCTACAAGGATAGGGCAGGATTTTCATGGCACTGAGTTCCTCTTAAGGGTCTAAAAGCTAGGGACTTCTAAGTACCATGGACACAAAGCTGAATTTCTGGAAACTGCATGCCTCATGACCCCACCCACACCCAAAAGAGTTATGCCTCTCATTTTGCTGAGGGAAGAAGAATCTAATTCATTTCTCTGCCAGCTGAATAAGGCAGGAAATTAACCTAGGAATTTTAACGCTGCATTTACTTCTTTCTGGTTCAGTAGAGGGAAAAGCAGCTGTTAAAGTTCTTAAGCATACAAGGTACAGTGTTTTTCTTTAAAACAGAAGAAGGTAAGCAATTAGATCAAAACACACCCAAGCTAATTAGTTCTACCTGCCACTTAATAATTAATGTTGTTACCAGACTTTAAAAAAAAAAACAAAAACTGGCATCCCATTCTTTATTTTAAAGGTCTGCGAATGAGTGATTCTTTTTTCCTCTTGTATCAATGGCAAAATTATGATGTGTCAAAGAATTGACATGTCTATTCCATTCTGAGAAACTGATACCATTTTCAGGGCTTCAGAGCAACATAAATTTTTTTCCTTTTAAAAATGAAAAACGTTAATTTTGAAATTCTTATTATTTGCTCGAAACAACATTTGTTAAGGAGTCAAACCCTGAAATATATTTTCCAACTGCTGTGTTGAGTTTGTCAGTTACTCAAAAATGATTACAGTTTTTAAATAGAAAGTATGTGTTGTTCAGTGCAGACTTTAACTTCTTTGGATACTCTTTTTACATTTATGTTTGAGAACTTAAAATAAATACTTTAATAAATTTTATTATTAGAAAAGTAGGCAGTTTGCAGAATGGAGCCAAAATTAGTACCTTAAACTACGAAAATAGCAATCACAAAAGAATATGTAAGTCACAGGACAACCTTGCTCTATTCCTTGGAGCTGTCTCTTCATATAGGAAATATTCAAGGTTGTCTTATGCATACAGATGTGACATGGATCTACTCTAGTTGCTTATACTTGTACTTCCTGACGTGTGACCTGTGATTAATCCTGGAGCCTAGAGAAAGATAGCTAATTTCTCTTTAAATATCCACCAACATAAATTTCCAAATTTGCACTATATCCTCCTCCTTTTAGACTGATCTGTTAGTCTGCAAACACCTCTTCTCAAGAAAAAAAAAAACCAAACTTGTTGCCATTGAGTTGATTCCGACTCATAGTGACCCTAGAAGACAGAGTAGAACTGCCCCATAGGGTTTCCAAGGAGCACCTGGTGGATTCAAACTGCCGCCCTTTTGGTTAGTGGTTGTAGTTCTTAACCACTACACCACCAAGAAAGTCATAATATTACCATATAACTAAACTTTTCTGTAGTGGAATCAGCTACCAAGAGCAAGAATCATGAAGAGTAGCTTCAGCTCCTCCCTTTGTGACCAGCAGCCCTATCTCCTTCCAGACTGCTGAAGGTGGCTAAGCATGCTGCCCTCAAGAAGCCTGTTACTGCACAGAACAATGTGGACATAATAGACAACTACAATAAAGGTAGTCTAAACGGCTATGTGAACACTGCCCGTAGGAGAAAATCCCTTCAGAGAACTTCCAGAGAGGCAGAGAGCTTCCAGATGCAGTGACCAAGAAAGACTTCAGAGAGATGATAGTATCTGAACTGGGCCTTAAAGGCTGACCAGGACACATCAACAGGAACACATGGCATCCTCATATAGGCTGTATTCTAGGCAGAGTATGCCACTATAGCAAAAAGGAGAAAATGCTAGATTTCATCAAGAAAAGGAGAGTTGTCAACTTTAGCTCAAATATGAGTTCATGCAGGTTAACCAAGGGGAAGAGCTGGAAAGTATATTTTGGAGGTCCTTGAATGGTGGTATCGGAATTTTTAACTTTAGGAGACAAGCATGGCTGCTACTGGTGATCAGGATCCTTCTATGGTCTCATCTCCTGGTTTCATCTATATACACTGTCTGATACATACCTGGCTTTACCTGTACACATTGCTGGTGTGAAATAAGAGAAGTAGGTACAGGAGCAGGAAGAAAGGGGGGCTGTATTCCCCATTTTTTTGCTTGCCTATAATGAACCCAGGAGTCCCTAGGTAGCTTAAATTGTTAAGGGCTTGACTACTTATCCAAATTGGCAGTTTGAACCCACCCAGAGGTACCTAGGAAGAGGCACCTCGGGAGAAAGGCCTGGTGATCTACTTCCAAAAAGTCATAGCCTTAAATATTCTATAGAATGCAGTTCTGCTCTGTAGCATGTGCGGTGGCCATGAATCAGAATCAACTCAACAGCAACTTATATACACATATATGTACATATATATACACATATACATATACATATATATATATATATATATATATAAAGCCATGATATTTTCAATCACCTCGTATGCGTGCAAAAGCTAGACAATGAATAAGGAAGACCAAAGAAGAATTGATGCCTTTGAATTATGCTATTGGCAAAGAAGATTGACTGTAACATGGACTGCCAGGAGAACAAACAAATCTGTCTTGGAAGAAGCACAGCCAGAACGCTCCTTAGATGTGAGGGTGGCAAGACTTCATCTCATGTACTTTAGACAGGTTATCAGGAAGGACCAGTCCCTATAGAAGGACATCATGCTTGGTAAAGTAGAGGGTCAGTGAAAAAGAGGAAGACCTTCAACAACATGGATTGACACAGTGGCTGCAACAATGGGCTCAAACATAGCAACAACTGTAAGGATGGCGCCAGACCGGGCAGTGTTTCGTTCTGTTGTACATAAGGTTTCTATGAGTTGGAACCAACTTGATGGTACCTAAAACAACAACATGTGTGTGTGTATATATATATATAATGAGCTGCTGGTGGACTCAAACTGCGATCCTTTTGGTTAGTAGCCACACTCTTAACCGCTGTGCCAAGAGGGCTCCATATATATATATATATATATATGAAATAAGGCACTGGGTATATATGAACCCACATTTAGCCAATGAAATCTCCGTCCCTTTGATGAACAAAGCATCCATTTTTCATTGTCAGTAGAGGATGTGTCAGAATAAAAATTGTTTTGAGCTTCTTATCTGTTCATTCAATAAACACTGAAGGCTTAGTCTGTGCCCTGAATTGGGCTGGGCACCAGGGAAACCCAGTTGAATAAGACCTGGCCTCAGCACCCAGGAGGTTTATAGTCAGTAAAATCACTTTGGAAAACTGTTTCACAGTTTCTTAAAAGTTAAACAGACTCCTATCCTATGACCAAAGAAAATCTACTCCTAGGTATTTATCCAATAGAAGTGAAAATATGATTCACAAAAAGACCTTGTACAAGAATGCTCATAGCAGCTTTATTAATAATAGCCAAAACCATCAACAGAAGAGTGATAAGTAAACTGTGGCATAATCACCAATGGAAGACTACTCAGCAATAAAAAAGAACCAGGCACAGGCGCACACTACAACATGGGCATATCCCAAAAGTGCCACGCTGAATGAAACAAGCTGGGTACAAAAAGGTACATATTGTCTGATTCCATTCCATTCTAGAATAAACAGAATTCACCTGCGGTGATGGAAATCAGTTGAGGGGTTGGTTCCAGGGGTGGGCATTGATTGGGAAGGGGTAAAAGGGAGGTTTCTGGGATGAAGGAAATGCTCTGTATCTTGATAGTCATTTAACAAAACTGACTGGACCGTAAACTCATTGTCTGAGCATTGCACTGTTTAAAGCTCAATAAATAAAATAATATAAATCAGTTTAGAGTCTAGAGGGAAAATAAGTGACAATAAAAGGGAAAAGTGAGCATAAGAGGATCACCCAGAGAGGCTGGGAGGATCTGGGTTGGCTTCTAGGAGGAGTTAATTTTAACCCCAGAGTTAAGTCCTGAAAGATGAGTAAGAGTTAAGCAGGCTGAGAGGAAAGTGTAGAGGAGAGGATATTCCTGGCAGGAGAAATAAGATGCATAAGAGGTAGGGGGCCTGGCCTGTCACAAAACTGAAAGAACTTTACATGACTGACCACAGGGTGAAAAGGGGGAGAGTCGGATGGGATAAGGCTGAGAAACAAGAGGCCAGATCAGACCTCCAGGCCCACGCACGTAACCCCTGTGCTTCATCAGGGCTAAGTGACTATCAGCACATGGAAGGTTTGAATAAGCCCAGAACACTGACCCAGAAACAGTCTAAGAGGACTGGATGCAAGCCTTCTCCACAGGCCTGCATGCTGGCCTGGGGGCTAAACAAAGCTCTATCTTGAAATCATGGTGTAGGATTTGGTTTTCAATATGCAACCCATGCCGTAAATCATGTTGGCATATGTCATTTGGATTTCAATTGTTCCCAAGGGAGGAAGCATGTATTTGAAGGGTGTGCCACATACACTGCGTTTATTTCAACATCCACTGACATCAGTGTTTTTCCAAAGTATGTTTCAAGGAATAGGAGTCCTGCAAGATGCTGGGCACACGAGCACAAAGAAGTTTCAAAAAAGTTGTGCTGTCTCCAAAACAGCATTTTCCGATATTATCTCATTATAGGAACTTTTACCACTAACACTGGTGACAAACAATAGAGTTGTGGAACATTTTTTGAGAAATGCCTACTTAGATACTACCCAAGTGAGACATCCTAAGTCTTTCAGGTCATCAGAACAGCAATTTTGGAAACAGTCTAGTAGCTCATGTCGCTGAATGCACTTCCTAACGATAATACCCCTTATGACCAGGAGTAACAGTAATACGGGTAAAAATAAATGTTAGTGGGTGTTTACAAGGTTGTAAGGATTCTGCATGTATTGTCTTATATAATCCTCATACCATCTGCAAGTAGATATTATTAGAAGCCCAATTTTATAGTCACGGAAACTGAGCCACACCAAGTAAGTTTAAGCTTGCCCAAAATCTTACTGGTAGTAAATGATAGAGCTGGAATCTGAACCCAGGTGTAATTCTCAAGCCCTTGCTCTTAACCACTTTGTCTGCCATCTCCATTGTTCAATATTAATCGTGAATTCCTTCATGCAGTCATTCGTTCATCCATTCTTTTACTCATTAATTCAAATTCTTCACTTAAGATTTCTTAAAAAAAAGTTACATGGAGTTGATTCTGACTCATGGTGACCCCACATGTTGCAGAGTAGAACTGTGCTCCAGAGGGTTTTCATGGCCGTGACTTTTTGGAAGCAGATTGCCAGGTCCTTCTCCCGAGGCACCTCTGGTTTGAACTGCCAATCTTTTGATAAGCAGATGAAAGCTTAACGGTTTGCAACACCAGGGACTCCTCACTTAAAAGATAAGTACTGATAAATGCATTTAATGTCCATTACATTGGAAAAGCACCTTATAATGATTTTTTATCTCAATAAGATTATTTATCTTCTTACTCTTAAATGATAGAGAAAAATCTTATCACCTACCTTCCTCCAGAAATATTTGGTCTGATTCTGGTCTTGGTCATTCAGGTCAAAATGATGTACTAGGCAAGTATGAACCCTAATCTTTTTTTTCTGGGTCAGTGTTAATTAAGTCATTTAACCAAGTCCTTCGTGGAACACATTTTCTAGAATTTTCCTGAACCATACCTCCTCAAATTTAGCCAATGATTGCTCTTTAAAAAAACTAAAAATTCATTACCACAGAAGTACAAGCTTGAGAAAAATGTTTTACCTTTAAATCCACTTTGATTTATAAAAATAATTTAATTATGTTCTATAACCCATTGCTATCGAGTCGATTCCAACACATAGTTACCCTATAGGACAGAGTAGGCAGAGTAGAACCACCCCACAGGGTTTCCAAGGAATGGCTGGTAGATTCAAACTGCCAACCTTTTGGTTAGCAGCCATAGCTCACCATACGTCTTAACCACTACATGATTATAGCAAGCAATAAAAACTTGATATTTTAAATACAAGCAAGAGGCTGAATCTGAAGCTCTTATGTGACAAATACAAAGAGGAAATATTTCACTGGCAGCAGCATTTGAAAAATCCTTCTATATTCTCACCAAGGGCAATGATAACTTCTAGCAGAATACTTTAATGTGATTTTTAACAGTACTTGGTTTGCTCCCAGACTCACACCATCCATACTTAGGCTATTTGCCTCTTGTTCATTCAGGTAACCAGGTTATAGCCAGCTCAGAGTAGAAGGAGCCCATTAAAGATGAATTTAGCATCTGGTCTTCCACAAAGGTTTACCTCAGACTGCTTGTTCAACAAAAAATGACTAAACATTAAAAACTCTGTCAGTAGTTGAGTAAAATATCTAAAAGCAAGCTAAATACCCCTCCTTGCAGTGTTACTGCATTTTTCTTCCAAAGGGGCTGTGACCCATGGTCCCAGGGGAGACATCAACGCACAACTGTACTTTCTCACGCTGAAGCCTGAACCCAAAATATGGCCTCATTATCATGTGCTCACTAACAGACCATCACATTTTGGCCAAACGTTGAATATGTTTTTTCCTCCAAACTGTGTGCCGGTGAAAAGTAGTCTGCTTATGCAAAACTCTGTGGGTATATTTTAGGGCTCATGCTGAACAGAAGCATCCAGCATCTAAAAATACAGGATGAGCGCTACTTCTTCATAATTCACCACGTTAACCTGGGTAAATTAACAAGTACACAAAAATGCTACAACTTCTTGGTAGGAATAAATTCATCAAGAGTCGAAAGTTTAACTGACACATTGGAAGTAATACAGCTTCAGTTTCTTAAAAGACAGTTCAACTTTAATCAGATGGAATATATAGTAAGCACCCATACTCTTGTTGCAAGAACATTCCAAAAACAGAACCATATGAAAATGAATAAAGACAACATGATATACATAGATCCAAGGATCTAGGATTATTTAATTTTAAGAATATTTAACATCTCTATATTTACTATGCTAAATAAGAAAAAAAAAAAAATCCATTAAAGCTAAACAGTTAACAGCAAGGATACATCTGAAATGGCCAAGAAGAATACAAACTTAAGATCCTGAAAACATGGATTTCAGAGGCCTTTGGCAAAGTTGAGTATGTGAAGTCTCCTCAACTTTCAATATCACACCATCCTTTCTTCTGCCATCTGCCTCTAGCAAATGTGTTGTTCCCAGGACGGAAACATGTTTCCTTTCTGAATCACTCCCGCAAAGACTCCCAAAAATACGGCCTATTGCAGTTGATCGTGACTGCCTTGAATTCACGGCAGAAAACAAAACCCTAGCTTTCTTTCAGTGATCCAGAGAAATCAAGAATTCCCCCCAGTCTAAACCACCAGTGTCTAAATGGCACGGGCCTAACACAGACTCCTATACTGAGAACTCAGTCAAGGGCCAGCCATCTTTGAGGAATGCGAACTTCAAAACTCAGAATCCACAAGGCACAACTGTGGCTTCTCAGGACACATTAGAAAACAGAAAATAAAACCTTCTCACTTGGGGTTTCACATGAAGAAGCTCTGAGCATGCCATTCCTGCCTTTTTGTTTCTTGTGGATTTATGAGACTCTTAAGAGTGCAACGCGCTTATTGCAGTGTTACGACATTCTCGATGATTAATTGATCGCAAATCACTGCACAGGATGCCAAGATCACTGGTAGGAAGCAGGTCATTAAATAAAATTAAAACTCTGCCAGTGTTTTCCTTGTAAATGTTTCTTCCAAAGCCTTACGGCACCATTCCTAAAAAAAAAAAAAAAAAAAAAGAAGGCCTCAATTCACTAGAGAAGCAGGGCCTCCTGTATTTCAGGCGGGCGATCCAAATATTCTGTATTTAATCCAAACATCCACCATGTTATGCTTTAGGAAGAAAAAGCTGTAGTGCAGGGAAATTTGCACAAAGAGAGCTATGGAAAACAGTCACCATGAAAATTATGAAATTTTGCATAGCCTGACTGTAAAATTGTTCAGAGACCAGCACAGACTCCTGCCCTGCATTACTGGAACCTTTGGAGGCCTACATTTTCCCTCAGGTAAATCTTCAAACTAAGAATTAATGCTTCAAATTAAATTGAATTAATATCTTATCTAGAAAGAGAATGGACACTCTAGCCCTTTATAAAAAGAAACTCCACAGTGATTTATCATGGCAAATTAACATCGCCTCAGATCAAAACCAAGGCCCAGCCTTATTTATTATCTGGCCCAAGGTCTGAGCAGAATAACAGAGCAGGGCTCCTCCTCCTCAGCCAGCTGTGTCTGAGAATTGATGGACTGAGATCTCATAGGCACGATTCAGTCCGTTAGTCCAAGATAAAGCAAAGGAATATATTTCTTAAGATGCCAGCACACTTAATTTTAAGATAGCTATAATAAATATATAATCTTTCCAGCAATATTTTGAGCCTGACAAGTAGAAGGCTGTGTAGGAAAATTTGTTCACATTCTAGGAATGGATTTAACTAAGCAAAAACTAATTGTTTTGCCTCAGGAGATACATTAGATTGTTAAATAGGATTTAGCAGAAGAAGAAGGGTTTAAGAAAGTGTTGTACTGACGTGGAGCTAGTCACCCATGTTTAATTTACTGATGTTCAAGCTGCTTTATAGTTAATGAATACCCCAGTGAACAGATACACTGACTAATTGCTATTAATATAATAATTAAATGTTAAATTGTTGATGTGCCATTTTCCTAAAATGACAGTAATAGATTTATTTCAACAAGTTTAGAAGAATTAAGCATTCTGTAGAAAACACATTGTAACTTTTTTAAGTCATCATTTGCTCTACATGGCCATATGGGGCTATACATACAATGTTCTAAATGGAAAAAATAACTCATGTAAAGAGATGCTCCCTATAGTTGTACAAGGAGTACTTAGACCGTAATGATAGTACCGTACATTGGTAAACACATTTTTTTTCAACATTAATGAGAAGGAAAAAAAATCTGTAAATTTTAAAGGCTTCACCTGGAATTCAGTAAGATGTTAAAGGCAAACAATCTTACAGTTACCTTGACATCTTGAGAATACCATTTAACATACCCCCAAACCAAAAAAACCAAACCCACTGCCATCAAGTCGATTCCGCCTGGTGGATTTGAACTACTGACCTCTTGGTTAGTAGCCGTAGCGCTTAACCACTACCCCACTAGGATTTCCAAACACATCCCAGTCTTACCAAAAGTTTTGAAACTCATTAGACTGAGCTATGCATCTGACAGTTCTTCATACTATAGGGGCTTGTGTGTTGTCGTGATACTGTAAAGGATGCTACCGGTACTTCAAATACCAGCAGGCTCACCCATGGTAGACAGGTTTCAGTGGAGCTTCCAGACTAAGACAGACTAGGAAGAAGGACTTGGTGATCTACTTCTAAAACTGTAGTCAGTGAAAACCTTATGGATAGCAGTGGAACATGTCTGATGTAGTGCTGGAAGGTTAGCCCCTCAGGTTGGAAGGCACTCAAAAGACGACTGGGGAAGAGCTGCTGCCTCAAAGTAAAGTGGACCTTAATGATGTGGATGGAGTCAAGCTTTCGGGACTTTCATTTGCTGATGTTACACAACTCAAAATGAGAAGAAACAGCTGCAAACATCCATTAGTAATCAGGATATGGAATGTACAAAGTATGAATCTTGGAAAATTGGAAGCCACCAAAAATGAAATAGAACTCATAAAGATCGATATCCTAGGCATTAGTGAGCTGAAATGAACTGGTATTGGACATTGTAAATCAGACAATCATATGGTCTGCTATGCCAGAAATGATAAATTGAAGAAAAATGACATCACATTCATTGTCAAAAAGAACATCCCAAGACCTATCCTGAAGTACAACACTGTCAGTGATAGGATAATATCCATATACCTACAAGGAAGACCAGCTAACACTACTATTATTCAAATTTATGCACCAACCACTAATGCCAAAGATGAGGAAATTAAAGATTTTTACCAACTTCTGCACTCTGAAGTTGATCAAACATTCAGTCAAGATGGATTGACAATTGTTGGTGATTGGAATGCAAAAGTTGGAAACAAAGAAAAAGGAGCAGTAGTCGTTGGTGACAGAAACAATGCTGGAGATAGCATGATAGAATTTTGCAAGGCCAGTGACATTCATGGCAAATATCTTTTTTCAACAACATAAACAGCAACTCTACACGTATGTCTCACTGAATGGAAAACATAGGAATCAAACTGACTACATCTGTGAAAGAGACAATGGATAAAATCAGTATCATCAGTCAGAACAAGGCCAGGGGCTGACTGCAGAACAGACCATCAATTGCTAAAATGCAAGTTCAAGTTGAAGCTGAACATAATTAAAACAAGTCCACAAGAACTAAAATACAACCTTGAGTACATCCCACCTGAACTTGGAAACCACCTCAAGAATAGATTTAACGTATTGAACAAGAATAACTGAAGAAAAGGCAAGTTGTGGGATGACATCAAGGACATCATACAGGTAGAAAGCAAGAGGTTATTGAAAAGACGGGAGAGAAAGAAAGACCAAAATGGATGTTAGGAGAGATTCTGAAACTTGCTCTTAAACATAGAGTAGCTAAAGTGAATGGAAGAAATGATGAAGTAAAAGAGTTGAACAGAAGATTTCAAAGGGTAGCTTGCGAAGACAAAGTATAGATTGTAACGAAATGCGCAAAGACCTGGAGTTAGAAAACCAAAAGGGAAGAACACACTCAGCATTTCTCAAACTGAAAGAACTGAAGAAAAAATTCAAGCCTCCAGTTGCAATATTGAAGGATTCTATGGGCAAAATAATGAATAACGCAGGAAGCATCAAAAGAAAATGGAAAGAATACACGGAGTCACTGTACCAAAAAGAGCTGGTCAACATTAAACCATTTCAGAAGGTAGCATATGATCAAGAATCAACGGTACTGAAGGAAGAAGTCCAAGCCGCATTGAAGGCATTGGTAAAAAACAAGGCTCCAGGAATTGATGGCATACCAATTGAGATGAGAAGTTTCAAATAACAGATGCAGTGTTGGAGGTGCTCACTAGTCTATGCCGAGAAATTTGGAAGACAGCTACCTAGCCAACCAACTGGAAGAGATCCATATTTGTGCCCATTTCAAAAAAAGGTGATCCAACAGAATGCGGAAATTATCAAACAGTATCATTAATATCATACGCAAGTAAAATTTTGTGGAAGAGAATTAAAAAATGGTTGCAGCAGTACATCCATAGGGGACTGCCAGAAATTCAAGCCAAATTCAGAAGAGGACCTGGACAAAGGATATCACGGCTGATGTTAGATGGATCTTGGCTGAAAGCAGAGACTACCAGAAAGATTTTTACCTATGTTTCATTGACTATACAAAGGCATTCGGCTGTGTGAATCATAACAAATTACAGATAAAAATTGTGAAGAATGGAAATTCCAGAATGCTTAATTGTGCTCATGCAGAACCTGTAGACAGGCCAAGAGGTAGTCATTCGAAAGAATAAGGGGATATTGTGTGATTTAAAAACAGGAAAGGTGTGGGTCAGAGTTGTATTCTTTCACCATACTTGTTCACTCTGTATGCTGCAATTAATTCAAGAAGCTGTACTAGATGAAGAAGAACACAGCTTCAGGATTAGTTGAAGACTCACTAACAACCTGAGATATGCAGATGCCCTAACCTTGCTTGCTTAAAGGAAAAGGACTTGAAGTACTTACTGATGAAGATCAGAGACTACAGCCTTCAGTATGGATTACATCTTAACATGAAAACAAAAATCCTCACAACTGGACCATTAAGTAACATCATGATAAACGGAGAAAATATTGAAGTTGTCAAGGATTTCATTTTACTTGGATCCACAGTCGATGCCCATGGAAGCAGCAGTCAAGAAATTAAGTGACATATTGCACTGGGCAAATCTTCTGCAAAGGATCTCTTTAAAGTGCAGGAAAGCAAAGATGTCACTTTGAGGACTAAGGTGTGCCTGACCCAAGCCATGATATTTTCAATCACCTCATATGCATGCGAAAGCTAGACAATGAGTAAGACCAGAGAATTGATGCCTTTGAATTATGGTGTTGGCAAAGAATATTGAATATACCATGGACTGCCAAAAGAACGAACAAGTCTGTCTCTGGAGAAGGATGACATGCTTGGTAAAGTAGAGGGTCAGCGAAAAAGAAGGTGGCTCTTAACAGGATGGATTAACACAGTGGCTGCAACAATGGGCTCAAACATAGTAACAACTGTGAGGCTGGAACAGGTCTGGGTAGTGTTTCCTTCCGTTACACACAGAGTCACTATGAGTCAGAACCTACTTGACAGCACCTAATAACACTAACAACAAAGACCCAGCTAACTAGCCTGAGGCACTTGTCCACCCTGCCTCCACTAAACCATTAACCCAGGGCCGTCGAGTCGATTCCGACTCATAGCGACCCTATAGGACAGAGTAGAACTGCCCCACAGAGTTTCCAAGGAGCGCCTGGCGGATTTGAATTGCATTAAACCATTAGCACACACCATATATGAGTCCCTGAGTAGTACAAATGGTTAATGTGCTCGGCTGCTAACTGAAAGGTTGAATGTTCAAATCTACCCACAGGCACCTTTGAAGAAAGGCCAGGGGATCTACTTCCAAAAAATCAGTCATTGAAAGCCCTATGGAGCACAGTTCTACTCTGACACACATGGGGTCACCATGACTGGAACTGAAAAACACCCTGCACTTCTTTTATCTTTCCTTAACTTCTATCAAGGTCTCAGCAAAGAGTCAAGCTGTGTGGGTCAAGCTCACAGCGACTTTCATTTCTGCTACAGGGTGTGAACCTCCATTCCTTCATTCATTTAATAAATATTTACTAAATGTTCATTATATGCCAACCACTGTGCTTGGTGCTTGTGATAACAGCAATAGACAACCAAGACACACTTGGTCACCCACCCCCATGAAGCTTATTCTATAGTGGGGCACTTGTGCTTAAGTCAGACTACTACACCTGTAATTTAGTCAAATTCTGACTTGCTCCCTGTTGATTCTGAACCTTGATTTTATCAGCTTATCCAGGACTAACAAGGACAAATTGATTCAGAATAGGCAAACTCAGAAAGGGATTGAGGTCATAAACCAGAACTCAAATTTGAAATTTAAAGTGAAAAATGATTTAAATCAGTATACTCACATTGACTACTCTCAACGTTTCCTTCCTAGTAGGAAAGCCTACTTAGAAACCAAAATAAGGTTCGAGGTTTGTCTGGGGGTATATGTATATAATGTAACCAAACAGGGTTGGATGGTCCTTAGTTATGGAAGCACTACATCCCAAATAAGGAGTCCTGGTGAGACAATGGTTAAGTGCTCAGCTGCTAAAAGAAAGGTTGGCAGTTCAAACCCACCAGTGGCTCCAAGGTAGAAAAGATCTAATGATCTGCTCCTGTAAAGATTTACAGCCTAGGAAATCCTATGGGGCAGTTCTACTCTGTCACATGGGGGTCATTTACTATGAGTCAGAATCAACTCAACAGCACACAACAATAACAACACATCCCAAATGGCAATATTAAGTCTTGTCATCAGATCCTGTGTACTTATATTTGGTTCTAAAAACATGGCTGACCGATGTAACTTCTTCCACTACAGGAAGAGGGAGGAACAAAGGTTAGCAAATGTGGGTCTCTTAGGGCTTCCTCCACAGGACAATTATGGGTAGAGACTAATAACACTACCTCTTAGACCATACAGAAATACAGTTACCCTTTTCATTCGAATGTAACTCCATTCTCAGTTTAAAAAAAAATTCTCCAATTTACAGCTAATGTTTTAAAGTTTTTATCAAATTTTTAAACTATTGGCTTCCTAATGGCATTTAGGAGACACTAATTTTTATCAGCACCCCTGAATCACAATTACCCATTGCCATCGAATTGATTCCGACTCATAGCAACCCTGTATGACAGGGTAGAACTGCCCCATTGCATTTCCAAGGCTGTAATCTTTGCAGATGCAGACTGTCACATCTTTCTCTCACAGATCTGCTGGTGAGTTTGAAACACCGAACTTTTGGTTAGCAAGCTCAGTGCTTAACCACTGTGCCACCAGGGCTTCCTGAATCACAATTAGACTGAATTATTTCTAGAATGTAGGAAGGAAGCTAATGTGGATTGGATCCCCAGCATATACTAGGCCTTTTCTTTTAGTCTTGTTAACACTTCCTTCCCCTTCCCTCTGTACATACAGGGAAAATAGCAGTTGCCATCAAGTTGACTCTAACTCATGGCAACCCTATCCATGGGTGTCAGAGTAGGACTGTGCTCCGTAGGTATTTCAATGGCTGAATTTTTGAGAGTAGATCGCCAGGCCTTTTTTCCAAGGCACCTCTGCATGGGGGGTTCTCCAACAGAAGGTTGGAGAATCTTCTTGTTAGCAACCGAGAACACTAACCATTTGCACTGCCCAGGAACTCCATGGGGAAACTAAGGTTTAGGAATCAGGCAGCAGAAGCCATAGCCAGGGTTTGAAGCAAGGTTGTCTAACATCATGTCCAACATACCAGGCCTGTAGTTCAGGGACAGGTGTCAAGCTGGTTACTTTGGTATCACCTAAGGAGAATGTCAGATACAGACTCCCTGGCCCTACGCCAGCCCCACTGAATCAGAATCTCTGAGGTCGGGAATCTGTATTTTTGTTGCATGCTCCAGGAAATCCTGATGCATCCAGCTACAGTAACCACTGTTCTAGCAACATATCCCACCCCTGGTATCTGAATTCTCATTAGCTTCATAGTTAGAGGACGGCCCTTCCCATACCATCACAAGATGTTGGAAGTTGAAGGGAAAGGGTCTCTCCAAGTTTTAAGCCACTGCCCATAAACTTCAGCCAACACATTCAGCTATATCTTTTCACAGAACCTGAGTAAAAAGTGAAAGACAAAAGCTGCTTTATTTGAAAAAAAAAAAAAACTGGGACAGTGACCATGACCTCAAAAGATCGGGACCTAAAAAGCAAATAAGACTGTGAATTCAAATGTGCTCTGTAAACCATTAAGTGCCACATATTAATTTGGACGAACATTTCAAATCAGAAGAAGTACAACCTTCATCACACCTCATTTTCAGTAAGTTGGGGTGGCGGGGTTGGAAATCAACCTGAGGTAGGCAAACAAAGACCATCTGTCTTTGTAAATAACGTTTTATTAGAACACAGCTAATCTCATTTGTTTATCTAGGGCTGCTTTCAAGCCACAATGGCAGAGGTGATCAGTTGCAAAAAAGACCCCATGGCCCACAAAGACTAAAATAATTACTATCTGGCCCCTAAAGAAATAGTTTTTCACCTCCTAAACCAGGTGGTCATAGTCTTCTTAAAAAAAAAAAAAAAAAAAATTTTTTTTTTTTTTAGGAACTATAAAACCACAGCCCTCAGCTAAATAGTCAACATTTTAAGCAAGTGCTAAAGAATCTCCATGGTTAGATGCACATAGGGGTGAGGAAGGAGACAGTCTCCAGATTCTGATATGTGAAAGGGGCAATGCTTCCTTTGCTGGTTTTGGATCATAACTTCAAGAGTCACTGTGACTGATAGCACACTTTATGCTTCAGGTATGTTTGGTAGACAATTGGTTACAAACTTCCATTCCAAACACAAACCTTTAATCACTTCCAGAATAAAGCCACACTGCACTAGAGAGGTCAAGCATGTGGCCCACAGACCACATATGTATATACATATGTATATGTGTGTGTGCATGTTGTTTTTGTTTTTGTCTCCCCCGTTTCCCCCCCCCCCCCTTGTTTTTTAAGCTAAGGACGACTCAAAACCAGGCCTAACCTATGGGACCATTCACACTGAATGGACTCCGACTTTGGCAGCTTGTCCAAACCACACTGGAGTCTAGGGCGGGATGAACAGGCAGCTGCAGGGCTGTTCTGTCTGCCTCTGAATCCACCCACCTGCTGGTTTTGCTCTCCTGCTGTGTACTGGGCTCTATGCAATAAGGCGGATGGCCCTGGCCCAGTTGGCTCACACAGTCTGGCCCCAGAGAACTATGCAATCAGAAGTTGGCAGTGAGCACCAGTGGCTCACCAAGCTCAACAAGCAAATGTCATGCTTCCCTTTCCTGGTACAAAATCTGCAAAAGGCTGAAGTCAATCATCTACACTTGTCCATGAGAAAGATTAAAATTAAGCCTTTTGAGCCCAAGTTCTTTGTACTCTTGTCACAATGTAGATTACAGAGAACAAGCAATAGTGTGATCTTCTTTAAAACAGCACCAAAAGTGGCAGTTGAGATTCTAGAAGAAATAAAAGGAGTTGCCCAATGATTCCCCTATTCTGAATTCTTTTAAACTTTCCTAGGCATATCTGGATAATAACTTGATGCCATAATAAATGTTCTCAACTTTACAGTTTTGTTTTCATTTAAGCGCTCCAATACAGTCATCTAATATCCCTCACGGAACCCTGGTGGCGCAGTGGTTAAGAACTTGGCTGCTAACCAAAAGGTCAGCAGTCAAATCCCCCAGCCGCTCCTTGGAAACCATATGGGGCAGTTCTACTTGGTCCTGTGGGGTCGCTGTGAGTTGAAATCCACTCAACAGCAACAAGGGTTTGTTTTTTTTAAATCTCTCTCACAATCATAGAGCTCAAAACTTCCAAAGTCCCTTAGTTAAGGCCTAGGCTTGGAAATATCGTCTAATGAATCTATAGACTCAATATTTTCTACCCTAATTTCTACATGTTGACATAGGCTTGATAACAGATACCTATGTCTTTAAATATACATAGGTATTCATCCCAATTTTACCGTTACATAATTACTTTTTTACAAAGTTCAATTCATTTCTGAAACCAAGCCTAAAAATTAACAGTGGTAGTTAAAGTTCAGCTTTGGTACATTTCAAAACAAAACTAAAGCTTTCATGACACAAAAATAATGCAAGGAGAAAAATCACTATTTAATGCCTAAAGAATTTTCAAATACACACTTTTGTCGTTTAAGTTTATAGTATCTAATGCCAGTCTCAGTTTTATGGGAAATGACCTGAAGGCTTTTGGCAAAGCTTATTTCCACACAATTTATATAAATAAGGTGCCCATTTCTGAATCATGGAATATTTTTAAAAAACACTAAAAATTACCATATTATCTCTTCTTAAAGACTGCTACTTAAATACTAACTACAGTACAGCTTTTAGTTTGGAAATTTTCTACTTTTTTGCCTTACGTAAAAAAAAAATTGTCATTGAAAGTTTAACACAGCTGTCTCTATTTTATATATATACCATCAAGAAGAAATATTCTTTTAATGCAATACTTTGAATTTTGGAAATGTTTTCACAGGAACCAAATTCTAATATGTTGTAAAGGGAGACACCCTTGGGAACACAAACTTAGTAAAGATATATATATTTTTAACATCTATATTCTTACACACATAATTTAGCTTTAAGTCAATCTCTCTTGATTTAAATTAATCACATGCACAGCAAAATCTGAAATACTTTATTGTATTGAAGAGAACTTTTTAGGTAACCTGCAAATCTTGGGATAAAAATAACTGAGGGGGGCTAAGAGGATTCAGATTAATTTTCATACCATAAAATATTTTCTCTGCTGATTAATGAAAACACAAATATCACAAACTAATAGGTGCACTGAATAGATTACCTCAGGAAATCTAAAGCTGGGAGAAACAACAATCACAGAAATAAAATGGCTTTCCTTTTTTGCCTTTAAGAAAAGTAATGCAGCTGAGACTTTCATAGGACAAATTGGCGTAGTGGTTAAGAATTCAGCACCTGAGCAACCGATCAGCAGTTCAAATCCACTCTGTCCTATAGGGTCACTATGAGTCGGGTTCAACTCAACAGCACCTAATAACAATTACATAGTTATTGTCCTATATATAAAGAAATTTAAATTTTCTGTAGCCTTGGCTGGAGTCCTGCAGAGGAGTAGAGATCAAGTTCTTAAACTAACAATTTGTTCCAATATAAATAAAATCAAATACCAATTTAAACTTCATGTTCAAACATCCAAGAAGTTTGTTCATGAAACAACTTCCAAAACTGGAGAGTAAAGTTCTTTAAAGTGCTACCTTAAAAAATATTTACAAATAGCATGGAGGTATCATTAGGCAACATTAGAGAAGCAAAATACCCTTAAGAGAGTATGTCCTGTAGAAAAACAGTGAAGCTAAAGAACATAATATCTATGGTATCTCAAGATGCTTGAACCTATGCAAGAGTTAGTCACCACAATTCAATGCACTTAGTAATATTTTCCAATTGGTAATGTTAAAAGGAGGAGGAGGGCAAACAAACAAAACTCACGCCAGCTGTGAACATCCTGCTAGGCATCACAAGAGGATTTACTCTAATATCTATACCAACTTCTTTAATAGTGTGATGATTAAGAGCATGGAGTCCAGAGCCAGATTTCCCAGGTTCAATTCCTGGCTCTGCCACTTACTAGCTGTGTGACCTTGACACTTAACCACTCTGTGCCTCAGTTTCTCCTCTCAAATGGAGGTAATAATAGAACAATTCTATTGAGTTGCTGTGAGAAATGAGTTTCTCCATGTAAAACCTTAGCACAGTGCCTAGAATTTGCTAAGTGTTATGTAATTGTTAGTGACAGCCAATTACAACCATTGTGCAAAGAGCACATTAAAATTAGATTGAACAAACCAATTAAAAATTCATCTAGGCTATTTTGGGGAATTTTATCTAAATATAATTTTTTCTATCAGCCTTATTGTTGTTAGGTGCTGTTGAGCTGATTTTGACTCATAGCGACCCCATGTGACAGAGTAGAACTGCCCCACAGGGTTTTCTAGGCTGTGATCTTTACACTAGCAGATCACCAGGTCTTTCTCCCTTGCAGAGCAACTAGTGGGTTAGAACCCATCTTTTGATTAGCAGCGAAGCACTTGACTATTGTGCCACCAGGGCTCTTTCTATCAGCCTTACAATTCCAGAAATTCACATTTCCATTTTCTCTGAACTAGTCACATAAACATACCAGGCCAGACAAAGAACAAACCCTTCTTCAAGGTGTTGCCTGGAAACTGCTGACTTTCGGGCCTAACAATGAAATCTTCTGCATCATATTAATCAATTAAATTAATAAACAACTAAATGCATATTTAACAAAACTACCTGCTAAAGGAAACCCTGGTGGCGTAGTGGTTAAGATTTACCACTGCTAACCAAAAGGTAGGCAGTTCAAATCTACCAGGCGCTCCTTGAAAACTCTACAGTTCAGTTCTACTCTGCCCTATGGGGTCACTATGAGTCGGAATCAACTCGATGGCAATGGAGTTTTGGGCCTGCTAAAAACGTTATAGGCTAATTTTGTCATGCAGAAAACTGTGAAATACAGGGACCCTCAGTAGTGGTCACTGATGACCATGCACTCAAACATTTAGCAGCAAAACTTGAAAGGAAGGGACACCTACACTAGATTGTCTTTGAGTCTAGCACATGGACTCCCTCCTCCTCCCAGCATGCTCTGGGGCCTGCTTCTCCCAGTCCAGCCCCTTCCACTCACTACCCCTGGAGCATGGACAGAGAACACCCGCAGAGCCTCGGTAAGCCTACCACCAGCAGCTTATTTTGTGTTACTTGAATTAATTACAAGAGTTGTAAAGGCTCTGGAGTGGTTTGAACAATATTATCTGGCCCTGACCACCCTCTTTAGAATATATATCTAATTTTTATTCCACTTCCTATCACCTCCTAATCTCTGCCTTTTATTTCTCACCTCCAAAAATTGCTTATCATGCTTACGCAAACAAATATAAACAGCTTTTTTCACTAGTTGCAAAACCCCAGTGATTAACAGTGCACATTGCATTTCTGATCGAATCCCTACATCTATACACCAGGATGTTCCTGGGAGATTAGGGCCAAGCTGATTTTCTCTCTTCTGTCCATGTCCAGAGTTTCCTCAGCCAACAATGGACATACAATTTCTTAAGCATAAGTGCATTTTCTCAGCATTTCCCTTGGCTGTATCTAATTTCTGACATGTGGATAGATAGGTTTTGTATATTATCACTGTTTATTTCCTTAGTACATTTTCTATCTACTGCAAGTATGCTGCCAAATGTTTAAAAGCTTTCTACTTTGAAGCCTAAGTCAATAGAAAAAGATGAGAAATACACAAAAAGGAAAAGCGAAATGCTTCTTTTAAACAAAAGCTGAATGTGGTTTAACTCAAACCGAGTTTTTGAGTTATACCGAAACCAGCATGCAAAACCACACTGACAAAAATACATAAAACACTGTAAATAGCAAGTTAAGGAATCAACAGAGCAACGGAGCCTGTGCCTAAGAAAAGCATACGGCAATGTGGTCTCAACAGCACTAAGCTTGAAAGATAATATATTAAAGTAGCTAACATTTTCCAAATTCTGCTGGACCCTTTAATTTTTTTAAAACCAATGAACTATTCTTATACTTTTTATCTTTTTCATTTTTATTTAAAGAGCCTTTGAAATGGTATTTTAAAGAACTGTTTCCCATGCGCTGACTGGAAATAAGAATGTTACATTACTAACTAAATGATGTAAAGAGTTACCCACACTAATAATCAACATCTTTCAAATCTGTAATAAACCGACTTGCAGACAGTGTTAAAAACTGGCGCAGGACTGGACAGTGCCTCCTTCTGTTGTACATAGGGTTGCTACGAGTTGAAACCAACTCGATGGCACCTAACAACAACAGGAGAAGCTGAATACTTTCAAAACTTCTAGTTGAAAAATAACCCTCCCAGCTGACAAACTAAGAATATATATTAAGCATGGAAGCAAATCTGTGTCCAGTTCTGAAAATCTACATAGGACTGCTTGTTTTATGTTTCTGAAACACTTTGCTGTTGGTGATTTATTTCACTTCCATGTGGCCAGCCATTTGTTTATTCCATTGCATGCCATCTGTTTTTTGGTAGAGAGGTTTCAAGTTCTTCTCATTCTCTACCTCATAGCCCACAGAAAACAATTTATAATAGACATAGATTTAAATCATTTGGATTCACGTGGAGTTGGTAACTCGAGCTGCCTTTCATTTATATCTGGCAAATGCCTTAATGGGATTAGCAAATTGTGTTATTACGAGGTACTTATGGAGACACAACACCTTTTTTTACAATGACAAATTATGTTAACAGTTTCTTTCGGAGTGTTTAATAGCAGTACAGAAGATTTCACTAACGTTACAGGAAATTGCCCTGATAGACAATAAAGTCCTACCACAAACCCTGCCCATATATATCAATTCTGAGAGTCAATGAATATGTATACAGGATGAGGGGAGGGGGATTTACAGCGGGGAATAAATATCAGGTTGCTTCACTTTTAAGGGAATGTTATCATTTAACCATAGACTTGTAAACCCTTCCTGGCTCCTGCGTCGTGGCGGCCTTCTCTAAGCCCTCCAACCATGGTCTGGGTTGTCTAGACACTTACAAGTGAAGGCACTCCCCAGACTTCCCCAAAGAAAAGTTTGTGCCACAAACTCCAGCTCAGCAGTAGCAATTTATTCTCATTCTAGGGCTCACTTGGATTTACTCTAAAGAAGACTCAACCATTTAGAGAAATAATTCCTTGTTCAAATTCTACAGATGATGTTTAAAGTATTAATTACCATTTTTACAAGAATCCTTGCTGCTTTTGTGGAGAGGAGGTATCTGATGACAGGACCCAGGGGCTGTCCACAGTTCATGGTTGATATCCAAGGGCTGAGAAACGTCCATCTTCAGGTCTACCTGATTTTCACTAGTCCTTACCAAATCAGAGTGAGATATGTTTGGGGGGTCAATGTCATCCTGATGGGTATCTGATAGATTTGGTTTGTTGAAAGTGTTAAGTGACATTTGTACTAAAGCTTCATTGATGAAGAATGAATTTTCATGACAAAAACTCTCAGAGCGATTAAGGTCCATTACCTGCGTAAGGAAATACAGAAAAAGTACAATAATTTCTCTAGTTACTTTCACAATTTTCATCAAGTATTTATTCCTAACCAAATTTAACAATCAAGGTTTCAATAAGAGTGAGGTCAATAAGACTGTTTTCCTTTACTGCCTACATCCCCTTTTAATTAGCTAATACCAAATGAGCAATAGGTTATGCCAGACAGATCTTGAAAAAAACAGTCATGTTCTATGCCATTAAACTGCTTCCACTTTATTTTAGCCAGAGAGGGCAGCATTTTTACTTTTGCTAAATAAAAAAGATGAAATCCTAGCCACATATACATGAGGAATTTGCAATAAATGTGATTTAGCCAACTTGAAAGGAAAATCAAAAGCAACATAGATCTTATATAACCTGATCAATGCTTATAACTTTGTGCACTATCGATAAAAAGCGTGTGTGCACATAGCACAGAAAAATAAATTCCTAGGAGAAACGGAATTGTCAAGCATGGTTAGAGGAGATGCAAAAGGATTGTAGAATCTTCCAAAATCCTACACAGTGGTTAATTAGTATGACTTACGTTAACTACTGCTAGTGAAATGGATTTTGAATTTACTGTATCAAATTTATCAAAAGAATAAGCTTGGAATAACGGAATAATACTATACTTGCTAAATTCAGTACCTATACTACACATGGATAGATAATTCATCTACTAAAAAGGATACCTACATCAAACTCTTTATAACAGACTATATAAAGTGGGCTCTTCAAATGTAAGAAAAAATGCACGCTCATAGCAAGTGTGCCTACAAGACAAACCTATCCTTGCCTTATTGGACCAACTCAATTCTACGTTTCTCCCCACGGGGTAGGGATATCTCAGTGCACAGTGTTCCAATAGGAGCTAAGCTTTTAAAATTTCCATATTTTAGCTCAAGATACATATGCGTTGTCTCCGAAAGTTCCATGCTTCTGCTTCCTATAGGTTGAGAAACTCCTGCGAGCTCTTACACGAGAACCACAAAGATGAACGTTTGGTAAGAGAGCTACCATGGCTACACTCGTCATCGAGAAGCTGCCTTAAACTCCTTCCATGTGCACATACCTCCTTGCTTCCTGGAGAAAATGCTGCCGGTAGGCTGCTCTGCCTGCCGTGCTTCCAGCGGCACAGCAGCCTCTGCTGGGTCCGCATCTTCTCCCTCTCCCTCTCCACCATCCGCTGGCCCTCCCTCAGCCGCTCCAGGTTCTGCTGGTACTCCTGGAGCTGATGGGCCAACTCCCCACGGTTCCTCAGCAGCAGCTCCTCCTGTGATTGGCACTCCCGCTCCCGCTCCTGCAGCCAGCTCTCCTTAGCCTCCTGCTCCCGCTGCTGCTGGTCACACCTGCGGTGCCAGCGCCGCTGGTCCTGCTGGAACTGGTGTTGCAGTTTGTGGATGTTTGCTAGCTCCTCACGCTGCTTCTCCAAGTTGCGGTCCTTATCCTGGTCCTGAAACGGGCTGCCACGGAAAGAGTGGCCAAGAGAGAGTCTCTCCTGCTGCTGGAGGACCAGCTTGTGGATCTCAATGTGGCTATCCTGGATGGTCAGGGCGGCCTGTCAGAGCAAAACAGAAGAACAAGTCAAGTTTTCCATATTGTTTAAGCTTTGGGCCAGAACGAGCTCTAAACACATAACGCATGACCAAATTATCTTCTCTTAATATTTCTGCCCTTTTTCTAAGTTTCCTCCAAAGACAGACTTCAGCACTTTTAATCGGTCTGTCCCATTCCCTACCGATAACCAGTTAAACAGCCAGTTTCTGTTGAGTCGATTCCAACTCATGGTGACCCCATGTGTGTCACAGTAGAATTGTACTCCATAGAGTTTTCAATGGCCAATTCCTTTTTTTTTTTTTTTTTTAGAAGTTTAGAAGTAGATTGCCAGGCTTTTTTTCCGAGACACCTCTGGGTGGACTCAAATCGCCAACCTTCCAGTTAGGAGCTGAGCTCTTACCCACAGACCTTCCTAGTGGTAAGGCCTGGGAATTTAGATAGAAAGGAAATAAAGCACAAAGGCAACATTTATCCCCTTCCTGAGAAATGTGATTTATTGCTGCTTGTTGGATATCACTTAAGCAAGTCTTCTGAATAAAAATTCAGTACATAAATTCTCAAGACTCTGCATTCCTGATCTATGTTTCATTCTCTTGCTGAGGTCTCCCCAGTCAATAATTCATGAGAATTTAAGAATTTATATAAGCCTAGTAGTATCTTTTGAGTCCCAAACCAGAACTTACTCGAACTATATTGCCTTCATGAAGACATGAAAATAAAACCATTTGAAGAGTTTTGGTAAATAATATTTTTTTAAATATCAGGCCCAAGAATAGCAGTTAATGCTATTTTTAGGAGATATAAAAGTGGCTTAAGCTATCCCAGTTACCACTGTTTCTTTGCATTAGAGCAGGAAGGTCAAACATAAAAAACCAAGCTGAAATTCATTTGTTTAATAGATTGCTAACAGGAGGCTAGAATGATTAAGGGAAAATAGATACCTAAATCCCAGAGCACATTACCAACCAGATTTAAAAAAAACATTTTAAGTTACAGTATCTGCCTATGAAAAGTTTGGCAGCATCACAGGAAATAATTGCCAAGATTTGGAAGGATTTCACAAAACCAAAAAAAAAAAAAACTCTGTGAATGCCCTTGGAAGCTTTTAATTTTAGAAGTTCCCATTTAAAGTGCAAAAAAAGTATAGAAGGGACAAATTGAAAATGGACACATACTGGGTATGTGTGTTTGTTTTAACTCTGTATGTGAAATTATTGCTCTCCTAGGGATAATTTCATATTTTTCTTTCCTAAAAATTTTAAAACTGTCCATTTAACAAATGCAGGGAAGACAGGGACTTAACCATTACTCCTTTGTTAAGTGAACAGCTTCCTATACTTTTAAAAAGTTATGTAACTAAGATACATTTTTAATTGGTACTTATAATAACATATAAAATGTACTCACTGGGGCTTTTGAAATAAACTCATATTTTTAAGTTGAAAAATAATATTTCAGATTTGAACATTTGAAATTTCATCTGAATATCTGATTAACGGATTTTATAAGTAATCATAAAGAGAGCAATGATTATCATTGAAAATAGGTACTAATTATTTTTGCTCTTTAAATATGAAATATTTAGCACATAAACCAAAAACCATACCCACTGCCAGCAAGTTGATTCTGACTCATAGAAACCCTAAAGGACAGAGTAGGGGCTTCCAAGGCTGTAATCTTTACAGAAGCCAACTGCAACATCCTTCTCCCATAGTGCGGCTAGTGGGTTCAAACCGCTGACCTTTTGGTTAGCAGGCAAGCGCTTTAACCACTGGACCACCAGGGATCCTCAATCAGCATGTAGCAATAAACAATTCAAAGCTTTGCTGACCTGGCTAGGACAAATTGTAGACAGCACATCACCACTTAAGTCTAATAAATGCTAAGGTGTCAATACAATAAAACAAACAAAAATCCAATATGTTAGATGCCAAAACTACCATAGGCTACGATAACTCATATGTAAGCATACAATTAGAATAATCAAGTGCTATCATGAAGTATTCTTCATGTTTAGTTAGCATTTGGGATAAGACCATTCCCTTCTCTCATACAGAGATGAAATTTGAAGACAGGATATATATTTTCCTACTTAGAGTTTGCATTTATATTTGGGACAGAGAACAGCACTTGCTTTTTAAGTTTAGGGAAATTCTCAACTCACTGTCTTTTAACTTTTCTTTACCAGAACAGCCCTTCCTTTCTGCCCTGCATATACCTCATCTCTAACTCTGCTCTCATACAGGAATCAAATTTCATTTTCATCTGATTTTAAAAAATGCTTAAGTAAAAACTTCAATCATGCATAAGAGACTCAGCTTCAAAAGAGATGATTGTATCATGAATAGAAATCTTTCAGAGCCCATATAGCTCAAAAGTTTTTGGCTAGATCAAGAGAATCCACTATAGAGTTCCACATTCCTTTTTTTGCTCCAACCAAATAGCTTGCAAAAATTAGGTCATCTAGGTCACTGGGCTTTTCTGAACCTTGAATCCCCACAAGGCTTCATTCAAAGTTGAAAAGAAGAGATTGAAACACTTTAAGAGTGTTTCATCAGGCAATGCAAGCCTGGATGCTCAGTGTTTTCATCTCTCAAAAATTAATTAACTCTATGAGATATAACTATTGGTGTCTACACATCTGGAGCAAAAGAGAAAGAAGGAAACCAAAGACTCAAAGAAGAAACTAGTCTACAGGACTAATAGTCTACATAAACCACAGCCTCACCTACCTTGAGACCAGAACAACTAGATGGTGCCCGGCTACCACTACCAATTGTCCTAACCAGGTACGCAAAGATGGTGCAGATAGAATGGGAAAAAAAATGTAGAACAAAACTTGAATTTCCAAAAAAGTCCAGATTTACTGGACTGGTAGAAACTAGTGGAACCCCTGAGACTACCAGTCTGGGAGACCCTATAAACTTGGAATTCAAATCACTCCCAGAGGTCACCTATCAGTCAAAAGACAGAATGACTCATAAAACAAATAATATCACCCGTGAGTACTGTGCTCCTAAAACAATCATCTAAATGAAACCTAAGAGTCAACAGCTACCCTAAACCAAAGATGAGAAGGTAAGGGAGGATAAGGAGGCTGGAACAAGCAGAACAATTAGAAAGGAAATAATGAGAATACTGACACTTTGTGAAAAGTGTAATCAATGTCACTGAATCATATGCATAGAAATTGTTAAATGAGAACCTAATTTGCTATGTAAATTTTCTCCAAAATAACAATAAGATATTTTTACAAAGTTAATGAACTTTTCCAAACTATATCTCTTCTCAGTTAACATTTAAACGAAAGAATACTTGCATTACATGATAAATCTCTAAGAGCATTTACCCCAGATCAGCATATCAAATGTAACACAGTAAAGGCATTCCCACTAAATCCTGAACAAGACAAGGATGCTTACTATCACCACTACTATTTAATACAATTTCCAAAGTTCTAGCCAAAGCAGTAAGCCAAGAAAATGAAAGTGAAGAAAAGCTACGGTATCATTATTTTCAAATTTTACTTTATACGTAGAAAACGCCAAAGCATCAACTGAAAACTATTAAAACAAAAAATCAAGATCAATGAGTTGGCCATTACAAAATAAATACATAGAAATCAATACCTTTATTTATGCCAGCAACGATGACTGGGGAAACATATGAAAAAATTCCATTCACAATTGCAACAAAAACACAAATACCTAGAAATAAACTTAATAAGAAAAATATACCATACAATCATGGATTGAATTGTGTCTCCGAAAAATATGTATCAACTTGGTTAGGCCATGATTCCTAGTATTGTGTGGTTGTCTTCCATTTCGTGATTGTAATTTTATGTTAAAGAGGATTAAGGGGGGATTGTAACACCCTTACTAAGGTCACATCCCTGATCCAGCAATAAAAGGGAAGGGAAGCAAGCAAAGAGGAGGGAACCTCAGACCACCAGGAAAGAGGCCCCAGGAGCAGAGTGTGTCCTTTGGACTCGGGGTTCCTGGCGGAGAAGCTCCTAGTCCAGGGGAAGATTGATGAGAAGGACCTTCCTACAGAACCGACAGACAGGGGAAGCCTTCCCTTAGAGCTGACCCCCTGGTTTTGGACTTCTAGCGAGCTGAACCCAGTGCCATCGAGTCAATTCTGACTCATAGCGACCCTTAGGACACAATAGAACTGCCCCATAGAGTTTTAGACTTGAGAAAATAAATTTCTCTTTGTTAAAGCCATCCACTTGTGGTATTTCTGTTATAGTAGCACTAGATAGATGACTAAGACACATACCTATATGAAGATGACCACAAAGCTTTCAAGTAGAACATAAGAGAAGAACGACACCATGTTCTTGGAAAAGAAGACTATTGCAAATGTGCCGATTCTCCACAATTTAATAAATATAATGAGATTTTAATGTAAGGGTCTTGGTAGGAGTTAAGAAACTTGACAGCTATTGTGAAAGAATATATAGGTAAGCATAGAAGAACAATAAGATACTAGTAATTAACTTGACGGCACACAACAACAGCAGTAATGTCATATGTTCAAATGTAATCCACACCTTAATAATTGGGAGAATGGTACTGAAGCAAAGATAGACAGATGTTCAATAGAATATAACAGAAATAAGCCTGCAACAGTCCAAGTGTAAATAAGAAAACATCAAATGGAGTATAACTTCACATTTTCTGGTGAAAACACAATCACATTTAACTTTGATTACTTTTAATATTCAACAGGTATGAGAAACCTGAATGGCTAATAAGTGGGTGACAAAAAATGTTCAGTTTCATCAGTAATCAAAGAAATACAAATTAAAATAATCAGACACCTTGATCCATTTTCAAATGTGGGAGGAGAAAATATCAGATGGAGAAAAACAGATGGATTGATTCATTTTGGCAATGTCTATCAAAAACCTAAAAAAAAAATTCTAGGAATTCATCCGAAGGAAACTCTCAGGTGCTGTCAAATAGATTAGTTTATCAAGGATGTCCACTACAGTGTTATTTATAATAACACAAAAATGTGAACTGTAAGGGGTTAAATATATGCTGCAAAAAGTATATATAAAATTATTGCAGAAAGACTGGAGGAAAATGCATCAATACGATAATAGTAATTCTTTCTGTAAAATAACGTCATTTTTATTTTACTTACTTATGTTCTCAAATTTTCCTAAAATTTTGCAAACATTGCTTTTCTAATGTCATTTTTAAAGGTTGTTTAATTAGTAAAATAAGCCATTAGGTACATTTAGCCTCTTTCTTGTGCAGGGTGTAAGGGATTGTCCAACCATATGATCCTCAATGCAAGCGTGATTTTTTTATGTCTTTCTTTGAAAGACAGGGAGCCATTTGTAAGTAGGTTCTCCAGTGCATTTACCTTCTGTGTTCAGCCCACAGCATAGTACCAGCATACAGAAGGCATTTAATAAATGCTTAGATGGATGAACAAACAAAAGAATGAAGGTGCATATGAATTTAACTGTTCTAAATGCCTATCCATTGCCATTGAGTCAATTCCAACTCCCAACACCCCTATAGGACAGAGTAGAACTGCCCCATAGGGTTTCCTAGGCTGTAATCTTTACTGAAGCAGACTGTCACATCTTTCTCCTGCAGAGTGGCTCGTTCAAACTGCTGACTTTTCAGGTAGCAGTCGAGCACTGCAACAATGGGTTCAAACATAGCAACGACTGTAAGGATGGTGTAGGACCGGGCAGTGCCTCATTCTGTTGTACATAGGGTTGCTATGAGTCGGAACTGACTCAATGGCACCTAAAAACAACAATAAAGGCCTAAGGCCACATTTGGAAGTGAAAAATGGTCAGGCATGAATTTACGTTTTCACCAGAAAACGTGAAGTCATGCTACCCTCATCTAAGAGTTTCATTGTAAACTTGAAGCCAGATCACGTTCACCAATTTTTTTAAAGATATGAACTGTTTTATGATGTCAGAGAAGAATGATATAAAATGTGGCAGTGGTGTTGCCTCATGATTACAAAACCAGGTTACGTTCAACACATCTAGCTGAGTTGCACTTAGGGGGTTGGCATTCTTTTAAGACCCCTCAATTGTTCTAATTTTTAAAATCTAGGAATCATCAAATAAAGTGAATTGCAAAAAGAAAAACATTCACAACATCAAAGATTAGAGAAGAGTAGTTACCTGAAGGCTATATAAGAGGCGGGTTAAATTCTGTATAGCTTGTATCATCTGAAAAATAAGATCCTAAGTGTCAAATTCTCAAAAAAGCATTCTTTATCCACAAATAAAGAGATGGTATAAGGTTTTTGTTTTTTTTTTTTTTAAGGTTTAGAGTATACATAGCTCACCTCTGACTGTGAAGAACTTGGAAAATTTCTATATTCCACCTAAAATACATAAAAACATAAGAAAGTGAACAGCCACTCTACTTCTGAAAAGCTGCACTGTAGTGTTTCAAAACGTCTGACCTCAGGTAAATCACTTCCCTCTCTAGACTTGGTTACCTCACCTACAGTGACTCGTTTCCTCCCAGAAATAAAAGGCTATTGAATAAAACAATGACTTGATACCAAGACACCTCTTGGTGCAAATGCAGTGTTTAAAATGCAACTCTTCTCCCAACCAGCAGGGAGTTAATCCTTAAAATAACATAGATGACAGCAAGGAGGCCCTGCAAACTCTAAGTAAGTGACAATATTTACCTTGTGCAAACCACACTGTAAATTGAGCTCTCTGTGCCCAGGCTGTAGTTGTCTCCCAGGCCAGGCTGGCCCCTTGTGTCCTGGAGGCCAGATTTGGAAGCTCGAGAACATCACCTCTGGCCTCTAGCTCCCTGCCTCAGTATTTGCGATTCATGAAGACCAAACAGCTATTGACTGTGAGAAGAAACCAGACCCAGAGACTGTCCACAGGGTAGCTTTGCTGGCCTGCTCGATAATCTACCACACCTGAGTCCACTAGACCTGGGACTCCCTTAGCAGAAGTGCTGTCAGCAGAGGGCGTGAGTGAGGCTACAGGAGACCATCTGCTCCTAGAGATCGGGGTCTATGCCTCATTCTTTCTATTTCCCACAATACATACTGAGGGTACAAGTAGAAAGTGAGAATTTTCAGTTTCCAAAATTAAACTGAACATTTGCTTATTGGTTTATTTTTTGTCTTCTCTTATTAGAATGTAACCCATCTACTAAAAAAAAAAAAAAAAAATTTTTTTTTTTTTTTTAAGCAGGGCTTTATCTATTTGTTCAGTGCTATATTCCCAATAAAATATTCCCAAAGCTAAGAACAATACTTGTCAAGTAATGGACACTCCACAAATGTTTGTTGAATGAATGACTATCAGTTGAATTTGGTTATACCCCACTCAACGAATAAATACTGAGCATCCACTATGTCCTCCTTACACTATGGGAGATAAGCAGAATCCCCATCCTTCTTGCTCTTGTCTGAGGAGATCTAAATTTAAGAGTAAGGAACTGTCACCCTTAGTAATGGTCTCAGGTAACTTTGGACTTGTCACTAAATTCAATCAGTTCAGGGCTGATGAGGCTGTGATGAGCTACCCAGATTTCATCTTCCCTCCTGCGCCCAGGCTCTTCCTCAACACTGCAATCAGCAAATTCCTGACTAAGCAACACCTCTAATAGGGTGAAGACAAAAGATGGGAAAGGAGATGAAGTTTAGAGTCATTAAATCTGTGCCTAGCTCTATCGAAGATTTTATAATTTAGGATATAGACAATACTGCCAACAGTCCTGTTCTTTACTTTTTAGAGGGGTTCAAGCCCCCTCTGAGAAACTGAGGAAAGCCCTGGAGTGTCTTTACTCCCCAGATGCCTTATGACCCTGCACAGAACTTTTTCATATAACTCCAAAGGCTTTCCAGCCCCCTGGGGTCCAGGATTTGGTGGATCCCAGGCTAAGACCCCATTTTATAGTGAGTTTTGAAGTTTTTTCTGTTCTGGTTCTGTCCTTTCCTATCTACACTCCACAGCTTTTGGAACATGAAGGTTGTAGGGTATAGAACTTTCATAAAAATTAAAACATAAAAATTAACTTTTTAAAAAAAAGTTTTTAAAAACTTTTATAAAAATTAGAAACATAGAAATCAGTTGGATTATGATAATGATACATGTGACTGCTTATATCAAAGAACCACCAGGTTTGAGACAAAGCAGTAATGCTCCGCAGCTTCTTTTTAATGGAGTTGGTCTGCCACCTTGTGGTAAGTGTGCACAGCTGCTGCTGGTGATTTAAACAAAGGATTTCTGTCATTTGTGTTAAATTTTTTTTACTTGATAATTTTTTAATAAACCCTACCTTATTAAAGAAGCTAATGATAAAATATCCATTATATACATTTTTAAAGTCTGATCTCAAGCACCCAGCCCTATATCTCAGTTTAGTTTCTCAAAATGCATTATTAAGGACAAAATGTTCCAGAAAGGTAAATCCAAAGAGGAACCTGAACACTTAATCTCACTTATCCACCTGTGACTGAATCATGGAAGGGAAGGACATTACGAATGTGAGCCGCCACTACTTTCCAATAAAGAGAAAACGATTATTGATCAGTTCCTTTCTTTCCTTCTTTTTGTTAGTAGTACAAAAGCAGTTGGAAGTTATGAACTTAAAAGTGTTGTCTGCATTAAAAAGGATAAAAAGCAGGAACACTTTATGAAGAAATAAGTTGAAAGATTATCATCAGAATAGATAGAATAAAATCTTGCCTCCCTATTTTCATTTTAGCCTGTGAAGTTTAAAAAAGAACACCAAATCACAGCCACCTGTCTATGGGGTGATCATTTTTTAAAACTCTTGGACTTAGTTTCTCGATCATATGCAATATATAGAAAATATACAATATAGAAAATATGTTAAATATACAATAGAAGATCTGTACATGTGCCTGATATGTGCCTATTCCATTGTGCCTGTTCCATTATGTCTAATTGTGTGGTAATGTGTGCAATTTAATCCTAGATAAAGCTAAATTCTTGAGCCCCAAATAATCCAAAGGAGGCGGACTAGCCCCCCCTCCAAAGCCATATTCTTTTTCCCTCTCTATAACTGATATCTTAATTTTACTTGAACTTAACAGGAAGTTTCATACATTTAATTTTTAAAGAGAGGGTTATAACCTAAACATACAATAAGTCAAACAAAGACGAAGTGTTTGGAACCACTGTGCCCCAACAAAAATTGTTCAGGTTAATTAAGTCTATTAAAAATAGCTGAAAATGTGGCTGGTGACAGGAAAACAAATAATCTGAAAGGAGAGGAAGGTCAAAGAAGGTGAACAAAGCAAGAATATTCCAAAGAAAAATTACTTCAGCCATGCTAGCACCCCCAGGTTGTATAACGGCCCCAGTACCCAGGACCACTTCTCAGGCAAACAGCTGATAAATATCCTCTGTGAAAGGCTAAAGAAAGGCTCACAGCGCAGAAAGGCAAGAAAAGAAGAAAGCGCAGACACACATATACACATTCAGTTTTTAAATCTTTTTAATAACTTTTCAATTGTTTCTTTGTTTACACCTACATGATTTAGGAAGAGCAAGAACATTTTAAGAAGAAATAAGTTAGAAAGTTTGAATATAGATACTTAAATTGAGAACAATTCAGGGAAACACTTTCATTCCACTCACTGCTATTGACAGAACAGGACCTGAGGTAATTTTTATCATTATTATTAACATTACACAAAGTAACCAGTGCTGTCGACCAACAAATCAGTTAACAATACCTTCTCCCCTGCATCAGAGACTGCCAAGTCGGTTACAACACCCTGGGTCCCGGGATCCACATCCCAACAGCCTCTTCCTCCTGTCCCTTCTGTGACTACTGCTGGGAGTGCACCATTGAGACAGAAACAAAAAGGACAACATCAAACATCAGCCAGAGGACCGGGCTCTTTTGTACACAATTGACACATATTTTGAAATAAGAAATATCACAAAATAGTACCTACTGAATACAGTCCCTGCCCTCATGGGGCTTACACACTAATATATACCAAACTGACCAATGGTATGAATTATCATCTACATTTTAATTTTTATTTCTTTCTTGCAGTGAAGTGTTCATGGGATGTTTGTGAAATAGAGAAGGGAGATTCTACAGCTCGCTTTCACTTAATAGGAAAAAGCCTCCTGGGGAGGATGAAATTTAAAACTGGTGCTGTAGGACAAACACGGTCTCTTAGCAGACCCAAGCACGACTCTTAGGAAACAGGTTCATAAAAAGGCTCCCTGGTGACCAGTACAAGAGCAGCAGACAATAAACAGGGTTTAGAAGGAAGGAGTCCAAAGGCAGGAGTGAGATATCTTTCTAAGAAGGGTGAAGATGGCTAATACTTCATGATCTCATAGTCGTAGGCACACCGAGAACCTCTGTCTCTGAACAATTTATTTTAAAACAATTTCCAAATGTATTTTTTTCTCACATTTCTTGCTTATGCTGTAAATTTACATCCACAGAAACAAGCCCAGAAGTGTTTTTAAGTACCAAATACAGATTTCACTTTATCCGTTAAATCTCCCTTGGTGGGATTTTGTTCATTTGTTTACCTGTGTGAACTCAGTTAAAACTTATACTATTTTGGAGCCTGGTAGTGTAATGGTTAAGAACTTGGCTGCTAACCAAAAGGTCAGCAATTCGAATTCACCAGCCGCTCCTTGGAAATCCTATGATGCAGTTCTATTTTATCCTATAGGGTCGCTACAAGTCAGAATCCACTCAACGGCAACAGGTTTGGTTGGTTGGTTTTTTTTTTTTGGTTATGTTCACATTGCATTGATTAAAGCTAGACTTCTCAAAGCAGTTTCACACATAGGATTTCACCGGAACCATATCCAATCAGGACTCTGATAAAATAAATATTCACTTTGTGACACGTTTATACTTTTTTTTTTTCAGTGCCATCTTGAATTTTTATTCTGGTAAAGGAAATACTTTTTTTTTCTTTGTTTAGATTAATAAAAATATTTATGTCTTTGGAAAATGAAAGTCCTCTAGAACGCCAAAGGCCCCTTCTAATACAAAAAGACTGTTTTGCTTGTTTAAGTGGAAACTGCTTCAAGTGATATCAGCTAAAAACTAAGTTCATTTTGCACAAATTGGTCAATACTTACTGACTTATAGGGAAAGGAAATTATATAGGGTTTTTTTTTTTTTTTCCTGTCATTCAAAAGATGCTCCCACTATTGGGTACTATTCTTAACTTTTAAGGCAACTCCAAAGGCATGACCAAAGAATTAGCTATTCCCTTTCTCATCCTCCATCATAGAAATGAGGACAATCAAATGGGGAAGGAAGTTGACAGTGAACTCAATGAAGGCAGAAAAATAGAATGTAGGTCAGGTCCCCTATTCCTGAATTCAATTTCAAGCTGATCTAAGAACTCTCCAGCAGACAGAACTTTACAGAAAGTAGATTATATTAATCTACCTGATCAGGTGTGTTCAGGACTAAAAATAGGGGGCCTTGCTTAGTCTCTAATGTCAGATTGACATGGGCCCAACTCAGAAGGAGCCAGTTCTCAAAGCCAGTCATAAAACGGACCCACTCAGTTATAGATCTTCATTTAGGAACAGTCATTTTCCCTCAGCCATTTGATATTTTTTTTTTTTTTTATTTGATAAAGAGAACCAAACTCTTATAGAACTATGTTTCAATCCAGCCCAGAACTGAATAGGCCTTTGGGGTACAGGACCCCGCCAACCCAACCCTGCACCTCCCCTACATGAATCTGGTATCAGACCACTATAGAAGCCTCTCAAGGGCTCTAGTAGATGCAATGGTGTCCCCTTGGGACTCTCCCAAGTCACAGGAGATGTGGACACAGACAGGGAGACCCTTCATGCCTGCCCCGCAGGGAGGCAAGATGCAGTCATGTGCTCGGAGCAGCTGCAGCAGTGGAGAAGGAGCCTCTCCAGCTGTCCCTGGGGCGAGGCTGAGAGCCGCAGATCCCCGCATGTATTTTTAGATAGAACTTCCTCAATGGCATAATGAGGCTCTTCTTTAAAAGGGAAATCACCCAGGGCAGTACAGCTCCCCTGATGAATCTGGGCTCTGTAGAAATGAAAAACATATGTGCCCATTCTGAAAATAGAAACTCAGGATTAGATAAAGCAGAACTTGAGAAGGGAAAAATAAATTATTGGTCTTGGTTAAAAAAAAAAAATGTATAAAGTTAAAAAGCTGTACTACTTCTATATATTTTAATTAACCAAAGAAATTCTAAGACAATTTAATCCTCTAACCTCTAGCTACTAAAGACATTTTATCTCGTGCATATAAGACCTTGTAGAAGTAAGGCTTTTACTACCCATACATGATGGAAAATATACTCTTTATGCTCTTATCTCAGAAAACCTTGTGGTACTGAATGTTTATATCACAACCATGCACATAACAGTATAATTAGGTTCTGAGAAATCACCTAGGCCAATTCTCTACATTCTATTTTTCTGTATCTAAAAAATATTGAAACTGTGTTTTAATAAATGAATTCTAACCTGAACTATGATGATGTAGGTCAAGAATCTTCTAGCATTTCTGCCTTTAACCACACACCAAACCTTATACGCGTGTGTGTGTTTCTAATTTTACAAGTTAGTCTTCTCAGTTGGTGTAAATGAGATTATGTTTAAAAGTTTTTTTTTCCTCTAATGGACAGCAGGGACCCTTTTAAACTTAAAAAGAAGTTCTTTCAAAACTGTATTCAATAAATTGTATCAAAAAAGAACAACTGTAGGGATTGAGAAAAGTACCAAGCTTGTCTGGGAAACAGAGCAATATAACCCACCAGCTACTCTTTAAATTCTTGTCCTTGGAATACCAGAGTCATCATTATATGTAAAGCAGGCTAGCATATTTATTCTCAGGTTTTTTCCTAATTAAAAAAAATACATCAAGTCCCCTTTGAACAGGAACAGAGACATTTACTCCATTTTATGTTACTATTATATTTTCCAGGGGTTGTTTTCAGACTCATTAAAAAGGCCTGAATTTTCACTTACAAGCAGTAGAGAGTCCTGGTCCATCACTAGAACGTCCTGGTCCATCACTAGAATGTCCCGGTTCATCACTGGAACTGAGCATATCTGTCAAGCCAGATTCTACACGACTTTCCTCTAATGATTGACTTACGTCACCCATTTGTGAGGCCTTCACTGCCACTTGCAGGCTCTCAGCTAAGAAGAATAACAAAAACAAAAAATAAACAGGTATATATAATAAATAGCATAGATAGATAGATAGATAGCTTAATTGACTATTGAGTTGATTCCAACTCATAGCATCCCTATAAAGGACAGAGTAAAACTGCCCCCACACGGTTTCTGAGGAGCAGCTGATGGATTTGAACTGCCAGCATTTTGGTTACCAGCCAAACACTTAACCACTGCACCACCAGAGCCCTCTAATCTAGACTAGAGATTAGCAAACTGTATTTGGCCTGTGCCTCTTTTCACATGGCCCAGGAGCTAAGAATGGTTTTCACATTTTTCGAGGGTTATTTAAAAGCAAACACATACACAAAGAAGTATTTGCAACAGAGACTGTATGTGGCCTGCCAAGCCTAAAATGTTTATTATCTGGCTCCTTACAGAAAAAAGCCCACTGACCTGTAATCTGGACCAGCACTTTTGCATTTTTTATGATAAAGAATTAATTGAATGGGGAAGTATAAATCCACTATATTAAAAAAATTTTAAATGCAATTTCAGTAAATTAGTACACTGAAAAAACTTCCCTGGAAGTCCATTAATTTAAATACGATACCAGGCATTAAGATTTTAAAAGCTGTTACTCAGAAATATTAGCTATTCTTCAAAAAACTATTTCCCCAAAACTTGCCTAAAAAATACAGACTCCCAATCTTCTCCCTAGGCCTACAGGATCAGACTCCCCATGGGGAGAAAACAAGAGATTTGCCCTTCAGCCTACTCTGAGGATTTGGCAAGACTGGGAGCACCACCCAGGAATCAAACCAAACCCACTGCCATGGAGTCGATTCAGACTCATAGCAACAGAGTAGAACCATAGGACCGAGTAGAACTGCCCCATAGGGTTTCCAAGGAGTGGCTAGTAGAGTCAAACTACCAACCTTTTGGTTAGCAGCTAAGCTCTTAACCACTGCACCACCAGGGCAACTAGTATGTGGAACAGTATGATTCTGAGGGCTCTACAAATATTTCTAACGTTAAGAATCAAGGACAAGAGATACAGTTTTTGCAAAGAGTAAATTAGATTACTAAATAGTCAAGGCAAATAAATATTAAAATACTCTGTCCAATAATACAGTTTAACAAACACTCACTGAGCATCTACTTTGTTAAAGGAGGTATTGGGCATTTGATAGTTATTATGGTGAGTTTGCAGATTGGAGGAAGAAAGAAACATATACAACTAACTATACCACAAGCACTAAAGATACACTAAACATTAACTATACTCAACTATAGCATGTGGTCAGTTCTATCATCAAGCTATTTGGACATCATAAAGTCCTATAGTCACACAGAGGGGCAGGACGATTATTTTAGCTAGTAGGATTAGGGAAAAAAAAAAAAATCTTTAAGGATATTAAGTCTGAGCAAGGCCTTGAAGGATGGATGGAATTCAACAGGCAGAGACAGAAGAGGAGAAGGGAGGGTTAAGCAGTCCATTAGAGGGACTGGAATGAGCAAAGACCTAGAAAGACAATTTAGGGTGCATTACAAAACAGGCCTTTTTTCACAGAAAGTAATTCCCTCACACTGATAAGAATCCCTGCTAAAACCTAGGGTTGCTATAAGTTGGAATCAACTCAACAGCAACAGGTTTGGTTCTTTGGTTTTGCTGTCTGGGCACTGATCACCCTGACTCAGGGGTGGATTATCCAACCTAGGCCTCATCTAGTATCTCTTCTGCTCTGGGTTCTCTTTTGATCAGCTGGGTGCCCTGTTGCTCCTGGCACCTCCACCAGGTGGTGGGCCATGGAAATTAAAGCAGGTCGATTTGCCTCACTGCAGTAGTGAAAGTTTGGGATGGGGGTGGAGGGTTAGGAAAGGAGGAGAAAGTTCAAACCATTGGATATAATGAAGAGTAGGTTATTATCCGATAAAGACTTTATTAATGTTAATGACCCCTCACTATCCCTTATCGCTGGTTCAGTCCATTTGAAAGTCCTTTTGGCTTTATTTCTAAAATATATTCTTGAACATACCCTCTTCTCTCTACTTCCATTGCCAATAGTCCTGGCCTAGACCAACGTCTCTCACGTCAACTTCTCTAACTGCTCCCTACCAGGTCTCCATGTAACTAGTCTTCTCCCAATCATTTCTCTATTCAGCAACCACTGGTCTTAAGACATAAATCAGATCATGCCACACCCATGGATTAAATGCTTTCAATGACTTTCCATCACGTTTGGAATACACTCCATTTTTTATTTATCTTTTTTACCATAGCCTACTATGACGTCCTCCCATAAAGATTACAGCCTAGGAAACCCTATGGGGCAGTTCTACCCTCTAACACACAAGGTCGCCATAAGTCGGAATCGATTTGACAACAATGGGAAGGTGGCTGAGAATTCAAACTCCCTCCAGAAGGAGGTGTTTTGTCGTAAGCATTCTCAATTTTTCACTGAAATCTGATGGGCTTCTTTAAACCACAGGGCTAGCCTCATGACAAGGGGTCCTGGTGGTGCAATGGTTGAGTGCTCAGCTGCTAACTGAAAGGTCAGCAGTTTTAACCCACCAGCGGCTCCATGGGAGAAAAGAGCTAGCAATCTGCTCCCATAAAGATTACAGCCTAGGAAACCCTATGAGGCAGTAAGTACTATTCTGTTCTATATGGTCACTTTGAGTCAGAATTGACAGCACAAAACAACAATATAACCCATATTTTAAGTTATAGGAGAGTTTGGACTTTGTCTTGTTCTGTTGTATTCTCAGCACCAAGATCACAGTGCATGGCACATAGTAGCTGATCAATAAACATTTGCTAAATTTGTCAAATCAAATCCTTTTGGGAGCAACTTACCTTCCTTCATTGCTGCTGCCAGTAACGAGGCTGCCTGGGGAGGCTCTCCTGGGTCAGGTTTAATGAGAAGGTGGGGCTCTAGATGAACATCCTCAAATCCACTCAATTCTCCAAGTTCAGCATAGATCTGCAGCTTCTCCTCCAAATATGTGCAAATTTGCTGGTCCTGGTTACTGAGTATTTCTATGAAATGGTATTTACCATAAAGGTTATCACTAACATCAGTACAACAACTAACATGAACATTCAAGTTACAAGATAAAGATGTTGCTAATTAGCAGGCAGTATGGACTAACAGAAGTCCCTGGGCAGTGCAAATGCTTAACACACTTGGCAACTAACCAAAAGGTTGGCAGCTTGAGTCCACCCAGAGGTGCCTTGGAAGTAAAGCCTGGTAATCTACTTTCAAAAAATCAGCCATTGAAAATTTTATGAAGCACAATTCTACTCAGACACACATGGGATCACCATAAGTCAGACCAATGTGATGACAACTGATTATTGTTTAACAGGAAAAGCACAAGTTGTTGAACAGGATAGACCCAGGGTCAAGTCCTGACTTTCCCACTTAGTGACTGAGGCCTCCATCAGGTGAGTTAACATCTCTTTGAGTTTCCATGGTCTTTTCTGTAAATAAAGCACTCAATAAATATCCATTCCCCTTCTCATTCTCCTATTCCAGAAAAACTTGCAAAACTATTCTTTGTTTATCCAGGCTGTTTTCTATTAAGACTAAACATTAAGCTCAGGAATGCAAACTGAGGCAGCACTGTCCATGCTGAGTGGATACCCACAAAGGAAAACAATGCAAAGACCTGAATCTCCTCAGGCTGCAGCCAGTCTCAGCCAAAACCAAACACACTGGTTTATGCTTTTGTTTCCAAACATCCAATTTCCTTGACCATCTTTGTATGCATCATTTCCCTCTGATTTCAACATGTCATAGAATTCTCTGTGCTCACAGGGACCTCAGCTAGCATTTAATCCGGAGGCTCTCAGCCCTCTGTGCCTCAGAATCACCTGGAAGAGTTTACAGTTAACAGCCCCTACACCCCTCCTCCCACAGATTATGATTCAATTGGTTGAAGGTGGGGCCCAGGTGGCACTATTTTTAAAGACCTCCCCCAAGTAATTCTAATGTCCAGCCAAAGCTGAGAATCACTGAGTTGACCTAATTCCCTTATTTCGCAGATTTGGAAACTGAGGACTAGAACAATTGGGTTCCTTGTCCAAAGTCATACAGCCATGACATGACAGCACCAGGACCATCAGCCAACAATTCCAGTGGGCATCTGTACCACACTGCCCAGAATCGTTGTTTTATACGTGTTATACGCTTTTATAAATTTATAAATGTTTAATCACTAAGGCAGAAGGAGGAAGAGACAGTCCTCTAATGTGAGCACTTCTAGTGCCAGTTTTTGTTTGTTTGTTTGTTTTGAGGGGGTGAAGGTAGGTCGGCCTTAGCTGCACAGGAATGAATTAATCATTTAGTCAAAACCTTCAGTTCACAACACCTGGGCTTTCCCAAGGTGATGGTTAATTTTACCTGCCAACTTGACTAGGCTATGGTTCCCAGTGGTTTGGCCAAACACTAGACTAGTTACTATTCCATAATGTAATGTAATGATCTTCCATAATGTAATCTAATGTAATATAATTAATCAATCAGTTGAAAAGGGAGTTTCCTTGGGGAGTGTTCTGCCTCCAGACTATAAATAGATATTTTGGCAGAACTCACTCTCTCCCTCTACTCTGTATTCTTCCTGTCACCTGACCTACGGATCTTGGGATGCAGGCCTGCAAAAGTCTTCAGCTTGCCCCCTGACCTACAAATTTTTGACTTGCCAGCCCACACAATCATGTCAGCCAATTTCTTGAAGTAAATCAATCTCTCTCTTCCTCATTCTGTGTGTGTGTGTATATGTATACATACACAGAGAGTAGAGTACAATCTGTGTGTGTGTGTGTGTGTGTGTGTGTGTGTGTATCTCACTGGCCCTGTCTCTCTAGAGAACCCTGATTAAGACACCCAACATACAAGGAGAAAGTCTCAGCCAGGGAGCCAAGGTATCTGCACCATACCTTGACACTGCTGAATTTTGGCCACTCTTGCTTCAGCTTTCCGCCTTTCTTCATCAGATTCGCCTGTCCTTCCCCCTTCTTCTTCTGGACAACTTTAAACGACAACAGTCAAGGACAACAATTGAAACCAAATTCAAGTATCTTTCAGTTCATTAGAAAGACATGGGAACTTGGCAATAGAACTAGTCATAACAAATTCTCCTTTATAAAGGAGGAAAATTCAGCATAAAGAGAATTCATCACAGACCCAGTTAAGAGATTTGGGTTTCTAAAGTATATAAATGAATTACATAACATGGAGCCCTGGTGGCACAGTGGTTAAGAGTTCAGCTGCTAACCAAAAGTTTGGCAGTTTGAATCCACCAGCCACTCCTTAGAGGCCAGTTCTATTCTGTCCTACAGGGTCGCTATGAGTTGGAGTCAACTCAACGGCAACAGGTTTGGTAAAACATAGCTGTCAAAGACTGCAGTATATGATAATTCAAATATGCCAACAAGTGCACATATACACAAGCATACCCTCACACACATACACACACACGCACATACACACTCACACATACCTACCACAATGCCAAGTCTGGAATTAGGTACAACCAAAATAAGAATTTTTGCTTTCTGCTACATTTGAGTAGTTCCATTCTTAATGGAGGTAGAGTAGAAGGGTTGGAGGGGATGGGGGTAGAGTATCAGATTGGGTGGGGTGTGGTGTGATGGAGGAACTTTTATATAACATCATTCAAGATCCAACTAATCAAGCTACCATTAAAAATAATCAGTCTCCACCTCCCACTCCCATTTATAAAAATGGTCCTTGCACAAGTAATGAATAAATGCACTTAGAATATGTAGATTCACCAATCTAAAAATGTTTATTGAATTATTCCTAGGTGCTTGGCACACAGAGAAAAATAAGATATGGTCCCTGCCCTCAAGGGGCTTTCAATCTTTTTGTATGTATTACATACATAAAAAAAGACAAAAGCTACAAGGCAGTATATGACAAGCACCACATAATATTTTCGGGAGCAGGTGTTCAAGAACTGCAGGTAAAGAAGAGACCACTCCGACTGAAGAGGCCTTCAGGAAGGAGGTGAGACGTGAGGTGCACCACAGATGGGCAGGACTCAAACAGGCAAAGGGGAGGTGAGGGCATTACATGCAGGGAGGCACAGAGGACAAAGCTGCAGATGAGAGCCTATCGCAGGCAGGTGCAGGGGTCAGTAAGCAGGCCATTCTGGCTGATGCAGAGTTTTTATACAGGGGAGACATGGTTAGAATGTTTTCCCCAATTGAACATTCCATAGAAAATGGACATAAGGAAACGTTACCTTTCTACAGCCTGTTGGATCCGTCTCATCCAGTTATTTCGTTCCTCCTTGGAATTGGTATGAATTTCATACATTTCAGGACCAGAAGATGAAGCACTGATGAGAAACATTCCTCTCTCCTCATTAGCAACTTCTCTAGCAATAAGCTTCTGCAGAGAGATAACTGACGGCTTCTGGTCCTACATCAAATACAAAGATGCGCAGATCAAACAGCAGCATCTCCAAGGGAAGGGTCTCACCAAAGACACTGGCTAAGGACAGCAACTGTAGTAGACAAATCTTTCTTTCACTTCCAACTTTTTCAAAAGAGCTATGGAAGTCGATAAGATCTCTAAGAGAAAGGGCCTGGAGAAGAAAAGATAGAAAAACAGGACTTAGGGGAATGTTTGTCCTTAAGAATTGGTGGTATAAAAGGACAACTTTTAAGAAGACAGAGAGAACAATCAGAGAGGTAGGAAAAATATCAAAATGCAGTGGCCAAGGAGGGAAGGCTTTTTCTAGAAGGGCAAAGGATAAGAAATTGTACATCAAATACTGCAAAGAGATTGAGAAGAATGGAGGACCTAGATGAGCCCGTTGGATTTGCCAGTTAATAGTAACACAGTTGAGGTGTTGGGAACAGAACTCCAACTACAAAGGGATGGACTATAAAACTGACGAGTTAAGAAAGAGGCAAGTCCTTAGATCCCCCAGGCATAACCAACCTCTCCTGTTACCGTAGTGCAGTTTCTAGTGACATAACTTCTATAGTTCTACCTGTAAATGCCCTTTCTCCCCACGAATGATGAACCCTAGGTGGTTAGGGGTAAGTCAAATTCATCTTTGAAGCCTAGGAGACAGCCTTGTGTAGAGTAAGCACTCAAAAAATGTCTGTAGAACTAGAATTTAACATATTTCCACCAGAGAGGAAGAGGAAGCAAGAGGACAATTTTTATAAATGGGGGTGGGATTCTAAAATTTTGACTCCAAGCCATGACTAAACCACCTTTTCTATCAGTGTTTAAGGGGTTCCTTCAATGTACTGTTCTAAGCTTGGGGGATTCAAAGATGAACAAGAATAATACTGACTTGGACACGTAGCCATAGCTGAAAGAATGGCCCAAAGAATGTCTGCAGAATGAACAGTTTTTGGGGTAAATATGAAGAATTTTCTTTGGTTTTGTGGCTTCCACCACTGTTTATAGACTTGGTTGCTGTATGTGGTCTTACTTCTCCCTCATGGACTGAGCGACGCCTTTGTTCCAGAACATGCCACCCTATCCCTCACTGCTGACTCCTTACTGCTGATCCGTCTGCTCTCCTAGTGTTACAAAGCTTTACCACATCTGAAGTTGTGTGCCAGGGTGTATCCGTAGCACTTCTTCACCCCAATCTCCTTAGCTTAAGAAAAAAAATACGATGATGAGACAAACCACTGGTCTATTTAGTCCTACGTTCTGCCTCTAAAATGGAAGCGGAAGAATCTTTGTGGCAGAGCTTCTTGATTGCTGCCTTCTCAGATTAGGGAGATACCTTGAGCATTGTTAATATCCTATTATGGATCTGTTCAAGACCTTGGAGTCCCTGGGTGGTGCAAATGGCTAATGAGCTTGGCTGCTAACCAAAAGGTTGGAGGTTTGAGTCCACCCAGAGGTGCTGCGGAAGAAAGGCCATCTACTTCTGAAAAATCAGCCACTGGAAACTCTATGAAACATACTTATACTCTGACACATATGGGGTTGACATGAATTGGAATCAATTCAATGTTAACTGATTATTTAAAACTCATCCTCTTCCTTTGTTCTAATTTATATTTTTAGCTTCCTCAGCTCACAAGGTAAAAAGGTCTCCGTATATAAAGAAGCGGAAACCCTGGTGGCATAGTGGTTAAGTGCTACAGCTGCTAACCAAAAGGTCAGCAGTTCAAATCCACCAGGCTCTCCTTGGAAACTCTATGGGGCAGTTCTACTCTGACCTATAGGGTCGCTATGAGTCAGAATCAACTTGACGGCAATGGGTTTTTATATACGGAAACAAAGTGGGTTTGATTTGCTTGAGACAATAGCAACAGTAGAATATTTGAACCAGTTGGTTAGTGTTCTGGGGGGAAGGGATATAGGAGGGTACGATATTCTAAAAGTAAAAAATAGGTAAGTGGGTAGAAAGTACATTCATTAAATCACCATCAGACCAGGAGGCATCAGGGAACATGGCCAGGATTATTCATACTAATCACACAGAAACACTGGAGATGAACAAGAATTAAAATAAAATCTCCAAGAAATGTAGGTAACACATTTGTTTTGGAGACAGGTGTCAGAAACTGTCAAAGGCCTAATCTAACCTGCAGAGATGCTTTGCTTGTGCCATAGAATTTAAAAAAAAAAAAAATTTTTTTTTTCTTTTTTTACTAAGTTGCCTACATTTAAAAACTGGAGACCATATGTTTTTAAAAAGTCTAGATTTCTGGATTCTTGAGAAAAACGGGCAATTGGACATACTGAGTCTACGTTTTCATACATGAATACTGGCTATAGCTGAGTAATCTCTATCCTCTTTGAGATAGGGCTACATTAGCTAGTTCACTACACTCCCTACCACTCTCTATTGTCTTCCTTGATATCAACCCATTTCCAATTCACTCATTTATGTTGCCACCCAATCTCTGTAGGCATCAGAGTTGAGGACCTCTGATGTAAGAGGGAAGATTTCAGAGAAGCTGTTATCTGTAGCTCCATTGTTGCACGGTATGCATTTCATTATTCCGTGAAGCTGTTAGTTCTCTTAGTGAGTAAATCCATAAATGCTTCAGCTGTAATAACGAGATCTTAAGACTGGTTAATATTTTGAACTTTGCGCACATCTACCTGTTCGCTTTGTCTTTTTTATTGTTAGTTCATTTTTAAATTATCTTCTTAGATATTCAAGAGATTCCTCTTAGATTCGGTATTTCAGGATTTAATGAACACATCTACATTTTCCAGTTTATTTTGTAGGTTTGGACCTACTCCCATTTCCATCTGAGACCTCTTTAAAAACAAAAAACTTTCTTGTACAAATGCTACTCCATCCTTTTGCTACTTTCAGCTACTTCTAGTTACTTCCCAATTCGTCATTTCCTCTGTAACGTGGAGCAAGCAGAAGTATTTCCTAAAGAAGGCTTTTCTAAAGGGCACAAGGAACAGAGTATCTCATCTGTGAATATTAGCATGACAATAACTTTCTAAAATACTATGAAGGAAACTAAGAAATCCCAGTATCTGTGTTTATCTATCTCTAGCTAGTGAATTAATTCCCCCAAGACTTTAACTGTATTTATGACACATGGGCTGTTGTCAGACAGATGCAATTCAAAAGTAAACGATCAGACAGTAGGGTGCACTTGACTCTAAGGATAAGATCATGTTTTCTTTTTGCCTCCTATCATTGCCAAGGCCTTGGCTGGACTTAATGAATTGCATCTATGTGTCAAGATAACATATTCAGGAAGCAGTATCAGGTCATTTTACTGTCATCCATACTCAAATACATTTGACCAAATACAAGAGCTAAATTGCTGCTGCCTTCATTCTAGACCTTTGTGGACTGCGTTCATAATGTCCCACTTAATGGTAAATGCAGTGTATGGGTGGCACAAATAACTCAAGAGGCCATATAAGATCAGTGGCGTCACTAGGGTTGGCGCAACCGTGTCATCCCCCTGCCCCTCAGCCATGGACTTGCTCCTGTACCAGACCATACAGAAGCCTTAGTAATGTTTTTTATACTAATGTTACTTGTAAATCGTTAATTCTTGTATATCACTCCTTCTTTTCCTTGAATTACTACTTCATTCTCTAAACAGTTACTGATATAGTTCACAAGTACTAATTGGCACAACGTGGTAGCTAAAACACCAGAAAATTTGACAAAAATCAGCAACTATGAAAACACCGGCAGCAAGGAATACAACAGCACGTTTATAGCGCGTGCAGGTAAAACCATGTGATTCGAAGCATCCTTGTAATTGGGTAATAATGACAGTTTTGACCAGAGTGCATCATAAGGTTCAAAGAGTAAATCAGCATAGAGTTTTAGCCTTGTAGATCCGTTGATACATGTAAGCTGGGCTTACAAAAAATGTTTTTGTTGATATAACTAACCACGGGGATATTTTTATATACAGTCATTTTGGTGTCCCTGCTTCTGACAGTGTCACCCGGTGCAGTTCCCACCCCCACACCCCCTTAATGGCACCACTGTATAAGATAACAGGAATGGATCCATAGTTCAAATCGTACTATAGTTCAGCATCACAGCTTGATCCAAATCCATATAATATGTTGTCCTAGAAAACAAGCTCCTTGTCTTTACTTTGTGTCTAGCTCTTGAGCAATCAGCAGGTCATTTGCCCAGTGATACCACCCAAACAGCAAGATTTGCTTCTTTTAGGGGGGGGGGTCTTTGATTTTGAAGAAACTTTTGTTTTTTATAAGGGTATGAAGTGAATTTGCTTTCTCTTCCATCATGGCCCTCACCATCACACAGGTCAAACCAAATGGTCCCAATCTTCCCACTTCTGTTCTCTATGTTCTTCCAGAGCATTCCAGGTAACAGCATGGAGAGGCTCCCAGGCCAATCAGTAGATCTTCATGAAATTTGCAATATAGAAAGTTGAAATAGATTGGGGACATGGAGGCATGTTTAAGGCCTCTTATTATCCTTTGGTGTTGCTCAGTGAAGGTGTATTTGATCTTTAGGTTCATCCTTCAGCCAAAGATTAGACAGGCCCATAAAATAGAACGAGACTAAACGGGCACACCAGCCCAGGGGCAAGGACAAGAAGGCAGGAGGGGACAGGAAAGCTGGTAACAGGGACTTCAAGGTCAAAAAGGGGAGAGTGTTGATATGCCATGGGGTTAGCAACCAATGTCACAAAACAATATGTGTATTAACTGTTTAATGAGAAACTAATTTGCACTGTAAACCTTCATCTAAAGTACAATTAAAAAAAAAAGAAATATTTGGTCTTTATACAACTCAGCATCAGTGTGCTGATAAGAGGCAATGTACCAAGCAGGATGATGCAGGCTATCAGGCAGGTGAGGCACTGTTCCAGCCCTCTCCCCTCTAGAGTCCCATCACCAGGCAGACATGCTCAGTGTTTTCTCTGGACAGCATAGCAGAAACTCCTTGAAGCTTTGAATTTCCCAAAACTAGTTGGAATTGATGATATTTGCTATGGTACCTGAATATCCTATCATTCAATAGATGACAAACATCAGTGTCTTTAGAAGTCACCATTATACTACCCACATTGTATCTTAGACTCTTTCCTCTAACAGGCCTGATGATCCATGATGCTGTCAAGGAATTAATTGATGACATCTTCCCGCTCTATAAGTAAGTCATTTTGGACCACCCAGATGCTGCATAGGAAATGTTGTAAAATACTGGTTATATTGCTAGTCTGTGTGCTCGTAATGAGGTTAGTCTATCACACTATAAAGATAAAAGTTACATGAATACCTTAGTAATTGGTAACATTTTTAGTAGAAATACTGAAGAATCTTCTTTAAATCTTAGATGTCAGGATGGGGTTCCCTTGTTTGGCAGATGGAACACGATGACAGTTACAAATGGGGCTAGCAACTGATACATGCTTGGAGATGCCCTGCTGGACCCAGCATTAACTTTTTACTTGCTGGATCTCAGGGAATTCTGAGGAGAGGGGAGGTAGGAATCCTGGAGGAAAGACCAAGAGAGCCAGGATATCAAAGGGGGTTCTGGGTAGTGCCTATTTACCAATCATTACAGAAGTATTTCAATATTTTCACGACTAAAAACTGAACCCTCTGACTACCAGCCAACTAGATGCTTGTTTCTGAATAGAGTGATCCCTAATAGTATTGGCAATATAACAAGGGCATATTCTTGTCAGTGACCATTACATTTCAGTAGGACTTCCAGGCATTTTTTAAGGAAATGTGGGATTAAACCAATTAAAGTGTGCCTCATATGGCCATCTACTTACAACAGCAGCAAAGATGTATTTCTGGTCTTTTTCTTGTAGAAAGAGCAGCACATCCGTTAGAAGTAGAGCTAGAATATCTTCAAAGAAGAAAACATTACTAGTATTAATGAAGCAGATCATAATTCAAATTCCTTTATTACCTATGTTGATTTTATGTTTGAAATTTGAATAAATTAAATAAATATAAAAAGACTAAGATTTAGTCTAGTCATAAAATTTTCACAGAAATGCTTCTATCATGATAGCCAAAGATATATTCTACAGATAGTTTAATAGACCAACTGTGCTCATGTGTACAAGTTTGTGTATGTGACTATAGCTACAGTTCAATCTGCTGCAAATTGTGGTGTTGTAGTTTTGAAAATGGAAGAAAAATATCCAATAAAAAAAGGAGGCTCTAATAGAATGTCAAGGAGTCCCTGGGTGATGTAAATGGTTAAGCCCTGGACTATTAGCCAAAAGGTTGAGTTCACACCCCCACAGAGGTGCCTCGGAAGAAAGGCCTGGTAACCTGCTTCCGAAAGGTCACAGCCTTGAAATTCCTATGTAGCAGTTCTACTCTGCACATATGGGGTTGCTATGCATTGGAATCAACTTGACGCAACTAACACCAACGACAATAGAATGGCAAAAAGGCTTACCTTTAAAAAAAAAAAGCACTTAATTTAAAAAGTTAGAGGGCAGCTTCTGCCTGGAATTATATATATAAACCTGCTATTTTGTTTCATCTAGATCTGAGGAAGGTTTGAGATTCTGTACTTCTCTTTCAAATTGTTCACAAGAGCCCATCTTCACTATAACCACCAAATATTCAAACACAAAGTTACCAAACTATTGATCCTACTAAGTGGATAAAGAACAAATTACAGGTAGCAACTGGATCTATAGATTATGGACTTTTTTTTTATTATTATATACAGTAAAACCTGCAAAAGCTGGAACGTGTGTAAGTTGGAAACCAGTCAGAGAAGGAAAACTCAAATATTTTCTACTAAAACGAGAGACAGGAAAGTTGTAAGACTGTACCCTATCAAAGGTAGAAAACTTCCGAGACCCAGAAGAACAATGCAGTCCCGTTGAGTTCTGCCTCTCGTGAGTTTCACTCTATATCAACATCACCAGCTGCTGATCAGCAAACCCCATTTCAATCATTGCAACTACCATCAACACTTTATAATTCTCCAGTGGGTAACAACCTTTGAAAGGCTGGAATTTAACAACCTCTTTCTCTCATTGTTTACCTAAGGAAGTTACTAAAATGAAGTATTAAAAACAAGGAGACTAGGCCAGTGGTTCTTAACCCTGGCTGCACAGCATACTCACCTATGAGCTTTTATAAATACCCATGCTTGCTCTTCATCTCAGACCAACGGAATCAAAATCTCAGGATGAGGCTTGAGTATCAGTAATTTTTTTAAGCTCCTGAGGTGCTTCTAGTGTGTGGCCAGGGTTGAGACCTAATCAGTCCTTACAAATTCTTGTAAACTGCTTTAGGCTATGGAGGCCTGGGGTAGTACAAATGGTTAGCTCACTCAGTTACTAACTGAGAGGTTAGAGGTTCAAATTTACCCAGAGATGCCTCAGAAGAAAGGTCTGATTATCTATTTCCAAAACATTAGGCACTGAAAACCCTACTGAGCACAGTTCTACTGACACACATGGGGTCACCATGAGTTGAAGTTGAAAACAATGGCAATTAGTTATTTTTTTTTTTTTTTATCATGGAGGGAGGAGGTTAAACCATAATCAGCTTAACAGAGTACGTAAATGTCTGTTAGCAAATAATAGCACTGAGGAAGAGTTTACACCACTGTCAGCGTGCAGAGTTGTGCATTATATTATTTACTAACAAAGATGGCGGTCAGAGTTCTTTCACTTCTCCCCTCAATGGTCTGAGAGCCCCGGGCTGAGCTGGCTTACAACAGACTCTAGATGGGAAGGTATAGTGCTTCACTTTCAACCCACCACATCTGGCAGAATGTTTCTGGGCCAAAAATTTGCAGAATTTTATGGTCTTATTTCAAACATCAGAAACGTATAAATTTATAAAATATATTTATGTGAAGGTATTTTCTTGGGGCAACAAACTCCCACCGAAGATCTGTAACATTGGCCACATTTGCCTGTTGAAGTTCACAACTTAGTCCTGTAAAAATCTTTCAACTGACCCAGGGTGTGTATGTATCTGCACGTCTGAACCATTTTTCTGTGGAAAATTCAGTCCTCTGTTAAATGAATAATTGTGTAAAAGGAGAAATTAGTTTGTTAAAGTGACAATACCTTTGAAACGACCTGTAGCAGTTTTCCAATAAACTAGGCCATCATATAACAGAGTCCTTTCTTTACTTATCAGTGCCTGCTTCCTAAACACATGGCCATTTTTGAGCTTCGTGCAAGTTTTATTTTCTATCTTATTTAGGATGTCAAGCCATTTTTGGTTTTTCTCATATTCGCTGACTTTTAAATCCACTGCAGCAATCATGTCTTTAATGAAGCAAAGCGCTTTGCATAAGTCTTTATGTTCTTCAGTTCTTTCTACATGGAGGAAATAAAAAAAAAAAAGGTAAGAAAGAATACTATACAGTAAGGCCAAATGCTGAAGTAGAAATTTTTTTTCTTACGTTTTTAAATACACTTAAACCTATCATCTAAAAACCAAAACTCTTCTAAGGAAAATTTTTGATTAAATATAAATTCCATATTATCACTCTCTACCACCTCCCAAAAAGAACATTTAAACATCTCTGATTATAAAAGATTTACATTATCAAATGGCCTCAACAGACAAAATGAAGGCTGTCTAGAGCCTAGAGCAGCAGAAATAAACACTCAGGAATAGTAGCCACAAGGAATGAGAGTAAAGCCCCCCACATGTTATAAACATTCCCAGACCCTAAAAGTCTTCAATACGTAAATGTGGGTTCGATCAGAAAATCTCAAGGAGCCGATTCTGATACACATCTTTAACACGGAAAATTTTTTCTTTCTCACTGCCTATGAAGGAATGTACCTCATTACTTAACTACACTTTACGACACTAAGCTGTTCCCTCAAAATGATCTTCTTTATAAAGAGTAAATTTCATAAATGGGAAAGTTGAGCAGAGAAAATTGAAATGGAGCTACAAGGTGATTTGGGGTAAGGCCAAAAAGAACCCTACACTTATAAAAGCTTGTTATTTAAAGTGTAGCACCATCAGCTCAAACCCATTGCCTTCTTGCCTTCGGGTCAATTCCGTCTCATAGTGACCCTATAGAACAGAGTAGAACTGCCCCATAGGGTTTCCAAGGAGTGCCTGGTGGATTTGAACTGCTGACCTTAACCTTAACCTTAACTGCAGCTCTAGCTCTTGGCCACAATGCCACCAGAGTTTCCAGCATCAGCTCACCTGGATGTTTATTAGAAATGTATGATCTGTGTCCCACACCAGACTTACCAAATCCAAATCTAGACAAGATCTCCAGAGGGAGGTTATGCCGAATAAAGTTTGAGAAACCCAGCCATAACAGAAGTCACAGTGAACCAATGTTCCCAGAAGTCCCAGGAGAAAGAAGACTATTAGTAAGTTCTGAACAAAGGGGGTGGTGTCTCCTCTGCCACCATATTGGCACCATAAATCATACTTAGAGTTTCTGACACCCAGTAGGCAATCAAAAAAACAATTAACTGTTTTTATTCAACCAGGAAAATTTAGCATAGGATGTTTCTTCTAGCAGCATTACCTGACTTGAAACAATCCGGGGCGCAATTAATTACTCCTGTATGTGGCCTTTCTAGCCATGGTCTTGTGACTCCCACCCAGCTGACTGAGTGGGGCTGTGCAAACAAGATGACTGCGGCCCATGGAAGAGACTGGTCAGTTTTGCTTTAAAATAGGGCCAATTCCAGAGCAGAAAGGCGGAGCCCACCACCACAAGGAGCCACATGCATTGATGGTTTCTTAAAGGAACCAAATGTTACTCCTTGGAACTTAATGAATTAAGAGGATCAAAAACAGCACCTTCATCATTCTTTCTCAATCTAATAATTCAGTGCTTGGCATTTAGTGACCAAAGCAATAGCTTATGTTTCACCAGACTGCTGTGAAGGTAATAAGAAGACAAGGAAAAGAAGTACAAAGAAGATCAGGATATTGGGCAATATGGAGGAGAAAGACAGGGTCAAAGTATGAAAAAGGCAACTTGGTTTGGGCTACTTGAAGAATTCAAACTATTGGCTAAGTTACATTATACAAGATAGTTTCTCAAAATTAATCCAAATCCTAAGGCTTTAACAGTTTTCCCATAATGAAAAACTTGGTGAATCAGAGACCACACGGATTTATAGCTTTTTCTGTTATTTCTGCTGGTTAAAGCACTCAGCTACTAACTAGAAGGTTGGAGGCTCGAGTCCACCCAGAGGCACCTTGGCAGAAAAGCCTGGCGATCTACTTCCGCAAAATTAGACGTTGAAAAATCCATGGAGCACAGCTCTACTCTGACACATCTGGGGTTTCCATGATTCAGAATCGACAGTAACTGGCTCGACCGGCAGCTATGTTTAAAACTAATGAAAGAGGCAAAGCGTTGTTCCAAAGGTCACCACTTACCCTTTGTGTACTGCAGTATCCTTTCCACCAAGACAGGGTATTTTGTGATTCGCTGAGTGACCAGCAGAATACACTCTGGAATTCCTCGGCGTCGAGCCAAAAGATTACTATTCCGGAGCTTTAAAAAATGCATATATATTTTTATATACAAACTCTACCTGTATTTACTTTTCAGGCATGAATTTAATAATACAAGGAAACTGCTACATTATAATTCCATTCAGACTAAACATATCTGTGTTGTCATTAATTAAAACATGATTCATTGTCATTAAATTGTATACACTGTCATTAATTTCAACACTCCCCACTGTCCAAGAGTTCAAGAAGTTTACCTTTCTCTGATGTATCTGTAATTAATTCCAGAAGTAAAACAAGTTCCACTACATCTAAGCACTAAGAACAGCACAAGTTTTGAAAAATAATCAAAAATCAGAGTTTGGACGAGTTTTCATGTAACTATTTGTTTTCTCAACAGGTCTTCCTCCACATTTGGTATTAGTCATTACAATACTTAAATTTCCCTCTAAACAAGGAAAGCTTTTTCTAAAAATCTCAAAGTATTTCTTAAGTTTTCAAATCTTCAACATTCACGTATGTGAAAAATAGAGGAAAGAGAATCTGGTAACATTCTTAAAACACCAGATAAAAATTTAGATTGTGGGAAACTTTACAGGACAAACTTCTTCAAACTGGAAGGAAAAAGGGAGGGGAAACATTTCAGCTAAAAGAGTTTTTATAACTGCCACATAAAATATGTGAACCTTGGTCAGATTCTGATTTAAACAATGCAATTTTATGAAATAATTAGGGAAATCTGAATTCTGGTCAGCTATTTCATGATATTAAAGAATTTATTGTTAATTTATTTAGGTGTGATAACGGCATTTTCATCATAATTTTTTTAAAGAGACTATTATCGTCTGGAGATACATACTGAAATATTTACAGATGGAATTATATAATTTTTGGATTTGCTTTAAACTAATCTAGTAGGGATGGGATAGAGGTAGGATAAGATGAGCATAAACAAAAGAGTGGCCATGGTTACTGCATTGAAACTGGGTGATGGGTTTGTGGGAGTCCACTGTAATATCCTCTCTATTCTCGTGTATCTTTGAAATTTCCCTTGGTATAAAGCTTTTTGTTTTTTTGGGTTTTTTTTAATGTACCTGCTAGGCCAATCTGCCCTGTCATGTATTTCTCTGTTTATTCCATGTGACTCCCCATCCCATACACACACACAAGGGCAAATATAGAAACAGGGACAGAAGTTATTAAGAAATACTTTTCATTTCAACATAACAAAGAATTTCTTGGCGCCTAGAACCATCAAATTAGGGAGTTCCCTGACACTGGAAGGGTTAAGAGTCCACTTTTCAGAGCTCATGAAGAAGAGCTTCATGTCAGGGGACTGGACGAGCTGAAGACCAAAGTTTCTTGAACTCTGAAACTCTATGATTCTAAAATACTGCAACCATAGTCCAGTTATAAAAGAAAACATTAAAACAGACAAGGCTGTCTTCTCCCCATATATGTCAAATACCATCTCCCCAAATACTCCATGTGTCTGTCCCCTATTATTTAGAGAATGGATTTTCTCTTAATTTTTACTTTAGTTCTCTTGATTTATAACTTGTCAGGGCATGAAACAGTTTCCCAGGATATTATAAATATGCTCAGAAGCTTGGAGGACATGACTTCACAAATATAAGATAAAAAAGGAAATGATTTGGGAGAAATATTTTACGAACACAGGAGAAGATAGTTTCCATCTTTAAGACAAGCTTGCCACTTCCTTCTCCTTCTCCTGAAAAAGAGTGCCTACATATGAAACTTGTTTAAATCATGTAAGAAACAAGCATGAACTATTTCCCCATGCTGGCTTACCAATTTATAATAGCGTTTTAAAATACTGACCTTAATAAAATTCTGAAACTTTTTATTCTGCTGGAGTTCTTTAAAGAGACTAACTGCTTCTTTGTGGTGACTACAAAATTCTCCATATATTTTCTTCATTTTATTTGCATTTTCTTCTGAAAACTGAGAAGAATAGCATTTAAATAACAGTTTATAAATTTAATCACTAAATTGAACACTGAAAAAAAATGCCGTTTTCATATATTTCAACAAATTTTTTGCAAATAGAGAATAATCATAATAGAATTAGTGAACAGAAGCTCTTCTTTTCCCCAGAAACTTTTAAAATTAAAAATAAGAGGAAATAATCAAGTGGTTAGGGGGAGGCAATTTATATTCTATTATTTTATGTTTTATCTACTTCAATTATCAAATAGTCAAATGAAAAATATATGATATCTTCTATGATTTTTAATGGCGGTACCATTTTATCATTTCAATTTGTATTTTTAATACTTTTGTAGATTGAAAGAAGGGTGTATGACCACATTTGGGGGTCTCCAGGAGAGTCTGGCCTCCCAAAGGAATCACCAAGTTTTTCTCTATTGGCTAAGTGACCATGTCCATGACCTCAGTCCTCAGTTGGGAATGTGACTTCTGTCAGTATATCAAGAATGGATCTGTTATGCAGAAGTAGACTACAATGAACTAAGATGAAAGAGAATGATAAATAAACAGAATACCAATTTATAAACTGATGGAGAAAAGTAGAGATATGGGCTAGAATATGTTAATAAATAAGCTTACTTGTAGAAAAATCTCTATAGAAGAATGTACATGACAGCCAACTTCGACTCAAGGTGGCATGGAAAGGATGGGGAATTAGCTGACATCAGACTGTGATGACCCTATGTGTACATGTCCACATTCAACATCATTGCCACAGAAACCAGAACACATCCCTTTCTTGGAAAGTACCTAAAATTTATTTATATGACCATTTCTGATCTTTTCATCTTTGCTTATACTCTTATCTATAATGATCATCTCAAGAGATCATCATTAAACCACTTAAAATTGTTCAAAGAAAAAAAGCATACTCTAAATCTAACAAAATACACACAGGACTTGTATGATGAAAACTGCACGATTCTCGTGAAAGAAACTGAAGAAGATTTAAACAAATGGAGAGATACACCCTTGGAAGACTCAACACAGTAAAGATGTCAATTTTTCCCAAATTGATGTAGAGGTTTAATGTAACTCTTATCAAAATCTCAGCAACTTTTTCTTTTTAATAGATATAGACAAGAGTATTATAACATATGGAAAAGCAAAGGAACTAGAATAGCTAAAATAATTTTAGAAAAAAAAAGAATACAGTGAAAAGAATCAGTCTAACCAATTTCAAGACTTATTCTACAGCTATAGAGATTAAGATTGTGTGGTGCTGGCAGGACAGACATGTGCATCAATGGAAAGAACAGAAAACTCAGACGATCAATTGATTTTTGACAAAGGTACAAAAGCAATTAAACGGAGAAAGGATACCTTTTCAACAAATGGTACTGGAGCAACAGGACATCTACAGATTAAGAAAAAAAAAACAGCCTAAATCTCACACCTAACATAAAAATTAACTCAAAATGGACCAAGGACTTATATATAAACCATAAAAACTTTTAGGGGAAAAAAAAAATAGGAGAAAATCTTTGGGATCTAGAACTAGTCTAAGAGTTCTTAAACTTAAAACTAAAAGAGTGATCTGTTAAAAAAAAATTTTTGATGAATTGTACTTCACCAAAATTATAAAATTTTGTTCTGTGAAAGACCTTGTTAAGAGAATGAAAAGACAAGCTACACAGTGGGAGAAAATATTTGCAGAGCACATATTGAACAAAAGACTAATACCCAGAAAATATAAAGAAATCTCAAAATTCATCGTAACAAAATAAACAACCCAATCAGAAAATAGGCAAAAGAAATAAACAGACATTTCACCGAAGAGGATATACAGATGGTAAATAAGCACATGAAAAGCGTTCAACATCATTATCCATTAGGTAAATGCCATTTAAAACCACAATGAGATATCACTACACACCTATCGGAATGACGACAAAAAAAAGTAGTGACAACGCCAAATGCTGGAAAGGACATGGAGAAACTGGATCATTTATGCATTGTTGGTGGAAATGTAAACTGGTACAGCCACTCTGAAAAACAGCTTGGCAGTTCCTTGAATACAAACTAAACATATAACTACCATAAACATACGACTACCATACCACCCTTCAAAAAAAAAAGCCATTGCCATTGAGTCTATTCCGACTCATAGCAACCGTATAGGAATGAGTTGAACTGCCCCATAGGGTTTCCAAGGAGGGGCTGGTGGATTCGAACTGCTGACATTTTGGTTGGCAGCTAAACGCTTAACCACTGCACCACTATCATATGACCCAGTAATTGCACTCCTGGGCATTTATCCCAGAGAAATGTAAACTTAGGTTTGCACAAAAACCTCTACGTGAATACTTATGTTGTTGTTGTTAGGTGCCATAAAGTCGGTTATGACTCACAATGACTGTATGTATGCCAGAATAAAACTTTGCCCGGTCCTGCGCCACCCTCACAATCATTTCTATGCTTGAGCCTGTTGCTGCAGCCACTGTGTCAATCCATCTCATTGAGGGTCTTCCTCTTTTTTACTGTCTCTCCACTTTACCAAGCATGATGTCCATCTCCAGGGACTGATCCCTCCTAATAACATGACCAAAGTATGTGAGACACAGTCTCACCATCCTTGCTTCTAAGGAGCATTCTGGTTGTACTTTTTCCAAGACAGATTTGTTTGTTCTTGTGGCAGTCCGTGGTGTATTCAGTATTCTTTGCCAACACCATAATTCAAAGGAGTCAATTCTTTTTTCAGTCTTCCTTATTCATTGTCCAGCTTTCGCATGCATATAAGACAATTAAAACACCATAGCTTTGGTCAGGTGCACCTTAGTCTTCAAGAAGACATCTTTGTTTTTAACACTTTAAAGCTGCAGTGCATCTTTTGATTTCTTGACTATTGCTTCCATGAGTGTTGATTGTGGATCCAAGTAGAATGAAATCCTTGACAACTTCAATCTTTTCTCCATTTATCTCTTTTTTTTATTGGTCCAGTTGTGAGGATTTTTGTTTTCTTTATGTTGAGGTGTAATCCATACTGTGGTCTTTGATCTTTGTCAGTGTTTCAAGTCCCCTTCACTTTAGCAAGCAAGGTTTTGTCATCTGCATAACGCAGGTTGTTAATGAATCTTCCTCCAATCCTGATGCTTCATTCTTCTTCATATAGTCCAGCTTTTCAGATTATTTGTTCAGCATACAGATTGAACAAGTGTGATGAAAGGAAACAACGCTGGCACAAACCTTTCCTGACTTTAAACCACACACTATCCCCTGGTCATGAATGCTTATAGCACCTTTATTTGAAATAGCCCCAAACTGGATACAACCAGATATTCTTGGAAAAGTGAATGGTTCAACAACTTATGGTGTCTCAATACCATGGAATACTACTTAGCAATAAAAAGGAACAAACTACTGATACACACAACCACCTGGATGACCCTCCAAAAAATTATGCTGAGTGAAAAAAGCCAATCCAAAAAAGGGAACATATTCTGTGGTTCCATTTACATAACATTCTAGGAATGACAAAATTATAGAAATGAAGACCAGATGAGTGGTTTTCAGGGTTTAAGGAGAGGACAGGAGTGAGAAGTATGTGAGTGTGGCTATAAAAGGGTAAGATGAGGGTTTCTTGTGGCAATGGAAATGCTCTGTGTCTTAACCTATCAGTGCCAATATCCTGGCAGTGATATTGTATTATCCAGGTTTGCAAGATGTCATCACTGGGGGGAAGTGGTTAAAGGGTACATGGGATCTCTTTGTATCATTTCTTACAATTGTAAGTAAATCAACAACGAACTCGAATTTTTTTTTAAATAAAAAATATTGTTTAAACGCCAAACCCCAGACTTCATCTCAATCCTATTGAAACAAAACCACTGGGAGTTGGGGCACAGGAATCTCCATTTTTAACAAGCTTCAGGTGACTCTTATGTACCTGAAGTTGGAAAATGACTGCTTTACACTGGCCATGTTCCTCATGTTCATAATTTCTCACCAACTTCAAAGTTTCCACTGACCAAATCACCATAACATTCCAGCCCAGTCTCTTGATCATATCAAGTCACCATGACTAAGGTGTGGAAGTCCCCTAGACTTTCCTGTCAGACATTCTTGAACAGCTACCTGTCTTTTTGTGCCCACAGACTGCCACACCCGTGCCCATTGCCTACGGACTTTGCTAATTTAATCTTCAGGAGGCAACATTATTTACAAAGTATTGAGGGTACCCCTTGCCACACCCACTAGGCATGGCCAACAAGTAGAATACAAAAGAAAACTTAAATCCTTTTCTCTGACAAACAAGGACCCTTTCCCCAAAGGGGAAGTATGTTCTTCATCCAAAGGACCACCAGCCTCTTACTGTGTGAAAGCCAGCTGCCCAAACCTGCCCCTTAAATTAATCTCTGACTTTAGTCACAAAAAATACATAAAAGTAGAATTGATAGAGATCCGCGATTTTTGTTAACTATGCAAGTAACTTAAGAATGAAATGTTTTCAATGATGAAAGTTAAAATAACAGTAAATTCATAAATATTTTTGAGTCAAGTTAAAAGAACCCATTGCCATTGAGTCGATTCCAACTCATAGAGAGCCTACGGAACAGAGTAGAATTGTCCCGTAGGGTTTCCAAGGAATGGCTGGTGGATTTGAACCGCCAACCTTTTGGTTAGCAGCCAAATACTTAACCACTGTACCAACAGTTCTCCCAAGGAAAGAGAGATGCAAATAATTTCAAATGACAAAATAGAGTAAAAATCTTGCATTTCATTTTGAGTGTATTCAGGTTCAAGTTCACTTAGACACAAACACAGATACATTCAGATATTATCTTGCAAAGTATTTTATAGTCTCTGAACTTGGCCCTAAGAGTTGGCACTGTAAATGTTGTGTGAATTACGAGGGGAGAACAGGTCTAGGTCTTTAAAGATAATCTGCAAAACAGATAACCTTTGATTAATAACTTACCACAAATGTGACTTTTTACATGGTTAAACATGTAGAAGTAGCTATTGAGCAAAAAAACCTTAAGTCTTTTTTTGGTTTTATGCATTAAAACTATCTGTTTTCAACATATTTACGTCAATGAAATGAATTCCCCCATGTTAACATACAGACCAGCAGCTGAACTCCACTGCTGTGTGTGACAGGGTAAAATCTTTCAAAAATTCACATTTTTTAAGAAGATGACAGACATTTTGTTGAAAAGGCTTTTGCACCTTTGTCAAAAATCAGTTGGTCGTTCTGGGTTCTCTATTCTGTTCCACTGATGAATGTGTCTATCCCTCTGCCAACACCACACGATCTTAATTACTGTAGCTACAGAGTAAGTCTTAAAATCAGGTAGACTGATTCTTCCCATTTTATTCTTTGTGTGTGTGCATGTGTTTAACTGTTTTAGTTATTCTGGTTCCTTTGCTTTTCCATGTAAGTGTTATAATAATCTTGTCTAGTCAAACAACACATACAGTGAGCAAATCTGCTGCAAAAGACCTCTTTATAGTGTTAGAAAGCAAAGATGTCACCTTGAACAAACACTAAGGTGCACCTGACCCAAGCCATGGTGTTTTCAATCACCTCATATGCATGCAAAAGCTGGACAATGAATAAGGAAGACTAAAGAAGAATTGATGCCTTTGAATTATGGTGTTGACAAAGAATACTGAATATACCATGGACTGCCAAAAGAACAAACAAATCTGTCTTGGGAGAAGTACAGACAGAATGTTCCTTAGAAGCTAGGATGGCAAGATTTCATCTCACATACTTTGGACATTTATCAGGAGAAACCAGTCCCTGGAGCATGTACTTCATGCTTGGTACAGCAGGGTCAGTGAAAAAGAGGAAGACCCTCAAAGAGATGGATTGACACAGTGGCCGCAACAACGGGCTCAATCATAACGATTGTGAGGATGGCACAGGACCAGACAGTGTTTTGTTCTGTTGTACATAGGGTTGCTATGAGTCAGAACTGACTCATGGCACCTAACAACAATTTTGTCTATATTTATAAAACATTGCTGGGATTTTGATAAGAATTACATTAAACCTCTTATGTCAATTTGGGGAAAACTGACATCTTTACTGTGTTAAGTCTTCCAATGGTGATCTCTCCACTGGAAAGCCATACTAAAGCAACTAGGAATGGATTTCCATGTCTTTCCCCAGGTGCTTTAGGCCAATGCAAAACATGGCATTTAAGTGAATTCCTGGTTTTGTTTTTCCTAAGTGATCCCCTCGTTCGATAAATATGTATTGTGCCAGGTACTATTCTAGGTGCTGTAGATACGGCAGTAACCAAGCAGACAAGCATTCCTACCTCACTGGGGCTTACAGTCTAGTGACGGTAAATGATTCCTCTGACTGTTGCTATGGATTCTCAAGGTAGCATACTCTTAGCTCATGTTGTGGAAAGAGCAGATTTTGAGCAAATCCCAGCTGTGCCACTTATGAGGCATGTGAACTTGAGAAATCATTACCTTCTCCATGCCGCAGTTTTTGTATTTGTACAATGGGAAAAATAACATCTACTTCAGTGTTTTAAAGATCAAATGGAAGAACCCTAAAAGTGCCAGCCATATTATCGTCACTGAATGCATGTTATTTAACTTCTCTATTAGCATATTTTTAATGGAGAGCCCCTTCAGAGATACCAGGGGGTCAATAAGAATTTCCAAAGGTAGGTTTGTTGTTGTTGTTGTCTGGCAATTAGGAGAGTAGCCCCTTCACACGGAGGCTTCCAGGATTCCAAGCAGCTAAGAGGTGCCCCTTTAAGTGAGATTTGCTTGTTCTTGTCCCTCCTAGAAATGAACTCTAGGGCTTGAATAATAGTAGATTTGCTCCACTGCCCCTAAGATGAGTCATCACGTGTCTTGAAGGCATTGGTGAGGTTATCACAAGGCCCACTAGGTAAGCCATGTTATTAGAGAGTCTATCACATCAAAAAGTCTTAATAAAACTTTCAAAAGGGGATTAATTTATGACGGTGACTCCTGAAAAAGGCAGCAATAGGGCCAAGGATGATTCAGCCAAGTCATGTGACATCAGTCGTATGACAATGAGTCATACAACCTCTCAGGCATCAGTCATACAACCTGTCATAATTGAACTGTGTCACCCCAAAATGTCTGTCAATTTGGCTAGGCCATGATTCCCACTGTTGTGTGACTGTACACCATTGTTGTCATTTGATGTGATTTTCCTGTGTGTTATAAATCTTATCTCGATGATGTTGATGAGGTGGGATTAGCGGCAGTTATGTTAATGAGGCAGGACTCAATCTGTAAGATTAGGTTGTGTCTTAAGTCAATCTCTTTTGAGATATAAAAGAAAGAAGCGAGCAGAGAGACAGGGGGACTTCATGCCACCAAGAAAGAAGCACTGGGAGCACAGCACATCCTTTGGACCCAGGGTCCTTACGCTGAGAAGCTCGTAGCTCAGGGGAAGAATGATGACGAGGACCTTCCTCCAAAGCTGACAGAGAAAGCCTTCCCCTGGAGCTGAGCCCTGAATTTGGACTTCTAGCCTACTAGACTTTGAGAGAATATGTATGTTTGTTGAAGCCATCCACTTGTGGTATTTCCGTTAGAGTACCACTAGATAACTAAGACACAACCCAACATCAAATAAATGAAAACTAACCAAACCCACCAGGCAATTTTAGTAATAAAATCAGTCCCATTTTTCCAAAAGTTTTTAACACTGTAGAACTCTGCAAGCTGTCAGGTTATTGAGGTCAGGGCCTTTATGCCTTTCTTACCTGCTGTACTAGGATATCTCCAATTCGACTGATCACAAAATTCCTATCATTGTCAACACAGGATTCCTGCCTTCGCTCCTTCATACAATAAAAGAAGTGCCTATGGATTTCAAGCAACTCATCTAAACAGGGGAAGATTTTATCCACAGTGCTGTGGTCGAGCTGTAGCTCCTCTTTCATCCCTTTCCTGAAGATCTCGGACATGATGAAGAGGGTCTGGACGTGATGCATTTCTGTTTGCATGAGCTCTGAAACATGGAGCAAAAACAGGCTTTAAAAAGCAAGTCACTCTACGGACTTAAATCAGTACCTCAATACTATATGTTACACAAATAAAAAGAAGGACTGTTTAGAAACAACATTCTTCCCACTATAGAAGTCAGCATTGATTAGACATCTAATTGAAACTCAAAATATTATACTATTTTATTTTTTCTAGATATTAAAAGATGTGTACGTGAAGTCTAATATATGGGAATCTCATGTATCTGCAACTCTCATGACTAGCTAGTGTCTTCAGATATCTTCAGCAAGGAACCAGGTTTTAAGTCCCTCCCGAATGCTCTAAGATACCTAACTTTGTTTGTATTAAGTACAAGCGCAATTAATTTGATGAATTAAATAAAGTAAAATTTTTTAATGCAGACAACAGTACATCCTTTCTATCTACAGGTTCTGTCTTCAAAATTCCATTTTCTCCAAGAAAAAAAAAAAAGCATCATGATCAAAGAACACTACCAAGAAAGTGAAAAGACAACCTGCAGAGAAATATGGGAGAAAGTATCTACAAATCATGTATCTGATAAGGGTCTTGTATCCAGAATATATAAAGAATTCTTACAATTCACTAATTAGACAAATAACTCAATTTAAAAAATGGGCAAAGGATTTGAAAAAATATTTTTCCTGAGAAGATACAAAAGGGCCAATAAGCACATGAAAAGATGCTCAACATCATTAGCCTTAAAGGAAATTCAGATCGAAACAACAATGAGACACCATTTCAGACCCACTAGAATGATTATAATCAGTGACAATAAACAGGTATTGTTGAGCATGTGGAGAAACTGGGACCCTCATACACTGCGGGTGGGAATGTAAAATGGTGCAGCCACATTGGAAAACAGTCTAGTACTCCTCAAAAGTTTAAACACAGAATTAAAATATGACTCTAAAATTGCAAACATCCCAAAACGTCCACCAACTGATGAATGGATAAACAAGATGTGGATACTCACACATTGGAATATTATTAAGTCATAAAAAGAAGGAAGTACTAGCACAACTACGACATGAATGAACCTTGAAAACATTATGCTAAGTGAAAGAAGCCAGTCACAAAGGACCACATATTATACATTCCACTGATGTGAAATGTTCTGAATAGGCTAATCCGTAGAGACAGAAAGCAGATTAGTGGTTGCCAGGGGCTGGTGGGAGGGGGATGTAGTGAGTGACTGCTAATGGTTACAGGGTTTCCTTCTGGAGTGACGAAAATTTTCTGGAATTAGCTAGTGGTGATGGTTGTACAACTTTGTGAATATACTCAAACCACTTAACGGTACACTTTGAAGGAGTGAATTTTATGGTATGTGAATAATTACTGTAATGGAAAAAATGCATCATGACAGAGAACAGTAACTTAAAATTTGTGGCAGTACCAGAAGTACAAGTTCTATATTAAGTAATATGCCCAAAGCTCACTGTATTTTGAGAAAGAATCTGGAATACCATGGAGCATAAATAGGTCTAAATGTAGCTTTGTTTATTATTTTACCATAAATAAAAAATCTCTAACTGGGGACTCACTAAATTATTATATAACACGTTTTAGAGCCTACTCTGTGCGAAGTACTTTACCCAATTACTTATTTCATTTGATCCTTTCATCTATTTACCTATTTTGCCTCTACACATTAGGAATTCTTTTCCTCAATTTTAAAAGAGGGCCAATGAGGAAGAGGGTGAAGGATTTATCCCCAAACAGCTGCCTTTCTGACTCCAAAGGCCACACTAGGGACTCCATTACATGATAATTCATCCCAAATGGGTTAGATTATTCTTAATAATCTATGAAATAGAGAGATTAATGAAGAAAAAAATGACAGTATAAAATAAATTGCATGAGAACAATTAGAGGGACAGGATCTTCCTTACCAAAGTGACTTCCACCTATCCAACACTGGACAGATCCCAAGGCATGCTCACATATCATCCCATGTGACCTGCATAATCAACACCTGCTGCAGGTGAGAAGGTGTCTTCATCACCAACGGACGTTGTTGGTCCATACTTGTAAACACAGGATTAGTGAAAACTGAGAGCTAACCTCATCTTACAATAGAGTATCTTCTTGGCACCACTTTTTAGGGTTTATTTTGCTTTACTAAATATACTCGGAAAAAATTTTAAGCTGCATTATTTTCTAACTAGACTACACTTTAGACTTCCCCTAATGTAGTTTGCCTCCTACCCTCTATTCCAAACAGCATGAAATAGTAAAGTCCCACCAGAGGTGAATTCTATGCTCAGGACTGCAGCACACAGCCATGCACGGCTCTGATCCAGGTGCCGCTGTTGCTCTGCCATCTACGTGAACGGCAGACCGTGACTGCATAGTACGAACTGCACAACAGCCCCCTTTACCCAACAGTAAAATAGGTGGAAGCTCACTGGGATTTTTACATAGACAAGGTAAAAAAATTATAGGCCAAGCCTAAGCAAACTCGAAAAGGGTATGAGAAAAAAATAAATTCTAAGTATCTTTTTTGTACCTGAAACATCCAATGCCTCGTTTTATACTCACAACATTTTAAAGCTAAGTGATATTATTCCCGTTTTACAGATGGAGATACTGAAGTTTGAGTCAGTTAAATAATTTGTCTGATATCAGGTAACTAGAAAACATTAGAATTAGGGCTTGAACCCAAGCCTGTGTGGTTTCTAATTCCATGTTTATTTCCCCTATAACACACTGCTTTGATCCCAAGACCGTATTTGAAATGCTTACCAAAAATGACATCCTGTCTTTTGATGACATCTTTCTCCTGCCTACTACAAAATGAGGGATCCACCACCAGACTCCAAGATTCTGCTTCAAATTCCTGGGCGTCGCTGCTGAGGTCACTCCACAGAGAAGAGTCCACAACATCTAACGTATTTAGAAAGAAAATAAAGGCCAGAAGCATTGTAACACACACAACGCAAACAGAGCTTCACAAGTACCATGTTTATGGATTCATTCAAGTAAATAAACCTGCTGTGGACATAGAAACAACCAAGCCAAAATATTATTAATGTGAACATGAAACATGTGAAACCAGACTATTGAACTGATCCAAATCAAGACAGCTTTTCATGAAAGAAAAGAAGAATCAGATATTAAAATAATGATTACATATATGCAAAAAAAAGGACATGCAAAGAGTCTTTTGTTTGTTTGATTTGGCTTGCTCTATTTTAGTTTTATTTTTTTGTAACCTTGGAAATGACGATGTACTTACAAACTTTTGAACCCACTGATTTCTTTTGCCCCAGGTTATCTTGCACTATTCATTCAAATCTGAATTTTGTACTGGTCCACTTGATTTGTTTTTTTACTTGGCTTGCTGCTTTTAATATAAAATGAAGCCGAGTGCAAGAACTTGGGGTCACATGTGAGTACAGATTTTTCTGACAGAATTAAACAACACACACACATACACACTGACAGAACTTTCCTATTTGTCCAAAAGGCACTCATTAAAGAGATTGCAACTCCAAAGCAGTAAAGATGAGATGACAATGGATTTAAAGGGCTTAAGTTTAAAATTAAAAAAAAATTAAAACATATTTCTGGGGCACAGTTCACTCCTTTCCCTTATTACTACTCTCCTTTCATTTGATTTTCATTCACTTTTTGGTATGGCTTGGATACAATAACTGATTCTGCAGATTAAATCTTATCTTACAAAATACACTTTAAAAAATGCTTTTATTCCCCCAGAAGTAAAAGGCAAGCGATTGGGATAATCATCTCAGGTCTAGACGAGTCCAGTCTTAATCAACTGAAGTATATATATTTTAATGTATGATCCCATTTCGATTCATTAATAGCTGTAAAATATTTTTTTTAAAAAAAACATTAAGTACACAATGTGTTTCATTTTCTTCACTGTGCTTATGACATATCTTTTTGAAGTATGTCCACTTAAAATATGCATCATATTTCCTTGGCCACTATCTGCTGGTCTCCTCTGGGGTTAAATTTTTAATTCTTTTTATAAGTAGAAACTATACCAAAGAAACATCATAAAACAGAATTGTTTTAAACAGAACAAAAGAAGAGGCCTCCATCTTATATCCTTGAGAGACTGACTGTTCCTCTCAGCTCACAGAAACATAAGAAAACGCTAAAGTGTCTTCTCCTCACCTTCCATTATAAACGACTCTGTGGAGGGAGAAGAGCCCATGGACTGTATCAGCTCATCAGAATGAGACCTGCTTCTCCAGTTGCTACTGTCACTCTCAGACTCCAAGGATGTCCCTGACCTCCTGAAGCTGGGAGGGAGGGAGGGGAGAAAATTAGCCCCAGCAGGAACTCTGAGCCATTAAATTTTTTTTTAAGAGGTAAAAATACACTGAGCCTTACCTTTCCAAGGTTGTACCTGGAACACTTCTAGACAATGGGTGGACCTGCCCTGCCGTTTCTTTCCTTCCAGTTGGCAATCCAATGGGCATGGAAGAAGAAGGGTGCAAGGAGAGGCCAGGTTGTTGAAGGTCTCTAAATGAGGAATCTGGAAATCAGAATAGATGCTTCATGTGGTTTTCGTAAAGGGACAATAGCCACAAGTACAGGCAGTCACTCAAAAGCCAGAAAGCTAAACACTTAAATGGCTCACTTTGAGTGCGTTGCAGGCTCAGGCTTGAAACCAGTCTTCCTGCCATATCCTGACACCTGCTTCAAATGCCCCTTCCATCTCACACCTTCCTGATACCCAGGCTGCAGGTCACCAACAGCACAACCACTTGGAGAATGTGGGGTTTGGGATTATACAAACAAACAGGAAAATGGAATGGGGAAACACTGGGCCAGCTTTCCTATAAACCACTGCTTGTACTCCTTAGAGCCAGCTTTAAATAGATGCAAGGTATTATTGATATTATTACTAGAATGCACATGGTGCGTGTAAACAAGCATACGCACACTCAGAGTGTCAATGGATTGGAACGATGCTGGGAGACTGTGCTTTACAGCAGAAGAATTTCAGGCAAACAAAACCTGTAAGAAAAACTTGGCTGCTTCCTCTTACGTGCAGGAAACTAAATGGTGCTTCAATACTTCTGGTCAGTTCTAAAATATTATGGGCATGGAGGCACTTATACTTAATGTGTACTATAAATGACTCTCAGAAAAAGATTTCAGTCTTCTAATATCACAGCTGTAGCATACGCATTCTCAAGCAGAAGGGAGAGAAATGCTTATATAGGTCTAGGCTTTGATTTAATTTTATTCTCATGATTCCCACATAAAGAGAAAGAACACAGAGTGTGCTCTCAATCTTAATATGCTTTTTATTATCACATTTAGCCTTTTAAAACTGAGAAGCACTTTACAACTGATGTTACAGGACTCTGTGCCAAGACAGGGAGCAAGTTAAGTCACGGCTGACGCATATTTTAAATGGACTACGATGTGCTAACTTAACCTGTGTAACATCACACCTAAAGGCATGTTACCTTGAATTTGCATACATAATAGTTCCTGAATGAAGCAGTTTTAAAAATATTGCTCACACTTTGTTGCAGCATTGAAAGGAAAAGTTATTATGCACTTAAAATTGCCACCACATGTCAAGCAATGTAATTTGAGGCAGAAGAAACTGCAAAATCTCTCACAATAGATCAAAGAGTTTTCAAACTTAGGAGATATTGGTATGACCGGTTCATGAGTGCATGATGAAGAACTGTCAAATGCCACTGACAATTTTCAGGAGAAATTATATCCATTCCAGCAGTATATAATTCAGGAAAACAAAACAAAACCACCAAGCTTAACAATATGCAAACTAAATTCCAGTAGGCCTTGAAATTTCACTGCCATCCTTGAGACTATCCCAGTCTCAAGCACAGCTTATAAACAGCATCAGGTCACACAGGATCGGACAACACGAACCAATAAGAATCTACAGACTCCACACGTGAAGATGTTTTTTTCCTGAACTTTGTGATTCTGAAGAAGCATGTGGTATTTGTTTAGATAAGTATATGCTACTTCTAAGAAAACATAAAATTATGTACATTTAATGTAGTGTTTCTCTTCTCCCCAAAAGGTTGTTATTAAAAGAACAGTGCATCTTACACTAGACAGCATCTTAGAATTGGGGCAGTATGGTAGTACCTCCTCCTTAGGTCCCTCGCTAATACAAAAGATTCGTATGGTCCACACAACGCAAAAACTCTTAGGTTGGCATAGAAACATATCATTCTTAACATCTTTTGTATAACTAAAAATTATGCCCAGCACATGTTATGAAATCAGCAATAAACAAGCAAATGAGAACAAAAGGAGGAGGTACTTTGCATTGGAAAATAATTTGTGGTGTGTATTAAATTAAAAAAACTTGCCATTTTCCACATCACTTACTTCCAAGGACGGTCTGCGGTTTGTGCTTGTTATATTTCTCTTGGAATTTCTAGTAAAGAAGATCAGAAACACATAACGTAAGATCAAAGTACCACTATCCTATGAGAATGTCCACGCAGTTGCTCAGAACAGGATTCTCATCTATAATTTTCCTTATTTTATTTCTTTCCAACAAAAAGGAATTCAAAGCAAAAGACTTTAAATGCAACAAAAAAAACATGTTATGACAATGAGATGTTATCATAAGTTATAATGAAGGTTTAGCTCATGAACATGCACGACTTCATTCAAAGCCTCGGGGGCACCAGAAATGGCCAGTCTGTGGCCAGACACAGGCTGCAAGAGGAGTTCCTATCAACACTGCCTTTCTCTTACTTTTTCTCCTTACTCCTAGCTATTCCTCCTGATGGCAACAGACCATGACTTTAAGCGCTAAAATGCTGAATTCTAGAACAGCCCTCAAATCTGTTTATCTGACACAATGCGTGTTTCAATTAAGTAGGAGGTTTGTGACTCCGAGTTTCCTTTGGAAGTATCATCATGCTCACCCACGGGCATTCTTAACATGATTTCTAAAGTGGGGAAAAAGGACAGAATCAAAGATACCTCCATCTACTCAAGCTCATCCCCAGAGAATATCCCTTTAGTCCAGTGGTCTTCAAAGCATGTTCCTGGGACCAGAGCAAGGCCTCTCCTGGTAGCTTGTTAGAAATGCAAATTCTCAGGCCCCACTCCAGACCTACAGAATCTGAAACTCTGTGACCGGGACCTAGCAACCTGTTTTAAGAGGTCCTCCAGGTGATTCTGATGCTCGCTGATGTACGAGAACTACTGTTCTGTGCTTCATTCATATCTGCCCACGGTTTGCACTGGTAAACCTAGTACATCCTGACAGAAAGCCTAACCTACCTACACTTTAAAACACATACTGCCAGACGAGCTTTTTTCTATTTCTAAAAGTTCATAGTTTATAAATACCCTCTGAACATGTGCCATTTTATCACTACAATTATCACTTTAGAAATCTAAACAGTAATAAGAGATTTTCCTCAAACAGATAACATGATGCAACTAACCTCTATATAAACATATAATATCCACATATGACTGTGAGCTTACCTTGGTACATGGAGGTGCAGCATCTTTACAACTCTTGTGTATGTGTGCACTACAGTCTGAAATAAAGGGAAAATATGTAAAAGCGTCCAGGTCTTATTTAAGCTAATCTGAAATGAGTAAGGCTGCATCATATTCTTATTGGTTATTATAAAAATAACACACACACATTAAAAATATTAAGGAAATGTAACAAGGAAAGAAAAACATTTAAATCACAGGTAGCACCACCACTCAAACACAAACACACTTAACATTTTAATTTCTGTGGCGATACTGTTCCCTTTCTGCACAGGTCTTATTAATCACGAACCCTGGGATCATACATGATATATGCTTCTGTGATACTTCTGTGTCCACCTGAGAACTGATTCACTGTCATACAGAGATACTGTAAGGGTTTTCTGGCATCCAGCTGGTAGCAACTCCCCACTCCCACACACATAAAATTCCTGTGAAGATGTAAAGAAAGAAAACAGACTCACAACAAATCTATTGCCAGGATTTGACAGGAATTCCTAACAAACTAGAACCCTGAAGCAGGCAAATTCAAAGAGAAAACTTTGCAGCTTGCTCTTGTTTTATTTTATAAAACAATGTGGCATCATCTCACTGAAAGAAAGCAAAAGAACCCCTTCCCTACCCCTTTCTGCCCACTGGCTCAGAGACCCAGGCCATTCTCACAGAAAGCTGTACTTATGTGGGTACCACTTTCTGCCCGGTCACTATCTTCTTGCCTTCTGTCTCTTCCCACCCCGACAGCACCTACCACTACTCCGCACCCCTACCCAACACACACACACACACACACACACTGTATCTTAGGTAGGAGAGCCTGTGGTTTATCAGAAACTTCATTAGAAAGACTTCCAGTAGGGGGTAAAAGATTCCATTAGGTTCACCGTTCCATTACATACATCAAAGCCACACTGGATAAGCTCTTAACAACCCACTGAGAACTGAGCAGGAAGTGAGCTCAACAACTGTCCTCCAGCTATAGTCTGAAGAGACATTTTAGTCAATAATCCAAGGACCAATTAGCAGAACTCAGGGTAATCCAGGTACCAGCCCTGGTGGCAGATATGGAAATCAGAAGGTTCTCTCCTCATTCCAGGATGAGTGAATGAAAGGAAAAGGAAAAATGAGAAACTACACGATACCATGGAGGAAAGTTATACTGAAAACCCATAGGAAGAGTAGGTCCTGAACATTATTAAATCAGGAAATATAGAAGAAAAATCCAGATAACTGAAACATGTTCTCTATAAGGGACACAAGACCTCTATCAATAAAATAGGACCAAAATACCATGAAGGGAGAATAGACTGTGACAACAGGCCAACAAGATGAGATAAAAATGCAGCTTTGTGAGATGAGAATGGAATCCAAGGAAGGTTAAAGGATAAGAGTAGAATTTAAACTGAATTGAGAAGAATCAGTGTGACAAAAATATCAAAGCACTGATATGAAATAAAACTTGAAAGCTTCCTCCAAAATACAGAGAAAAAGAAGGTATAATTATGAATTATAAGATGTCATATAAAGAAGATGTAACAGAGATCACACTTCTCTAAGGGATAAATTTTAAAAAATCAGATCAGGAGCAATAGTCAAACCTACATCTGACAAAAATTTTATAAAGCTGAAAAACAACCCAAAAAAGGGCAAATCAAAAGGTTTCACCATTTTCTAGGAAAATTAAATGACACCCATTCTAAAGATATATTTTGACAATATCCTTAGGATTAACAAGTTAAAAGAAAAAGACTGAGCATTTAGGCAGAAAAAACAAGTTACAAACAAATGAACAAGGTCCAGCAAGCCCCAGACTTTTCTACTGTAATATTAAATGCCCAAATATAATGGACCATGGTTCACAGAGCTTTGAGTGAATAAGTTTTCGGCCCAAGAATTAAATTAGCCAGTTAAGTTGTTGTTCCTTTGTGAAAGATGCAAAGATATATTCTTAGATACACAAGGTTTCAGAAAACAAATTACCGCATGACCTTCTTGGAGGGAAAAAAAAAAAAAAATTACCTGAAACCCTATTCTAGCCTATTGAGTGTCGAATCAAAATTAAAAGTTCAAGAATGGATCAGCTCTAGTTAAAAAAAAAAAGAAGCAAAAGTAAGCTTTGAAACTAGCAAAGCAAAAATCCCATCCAAAAAAATGGTTGTAAGGAGAATCACAGAATTAAAAACAAATGTCAAATTATTCTGGGTATAGAAATTTTTTCATAAAATATTAAAATGTAAAAATAATAACTTAATGATAATTTGGATCCCAAAATTCAGATTATATTAACAGAGGCTAGGGAAAAAAGGGTGAGCATAAGAGGGAAAAAAAGAGTATTAAATTATTAGCCTTACACAGCCTTAAAGTTATCATTCCAAAAAGTTATCATTAGTAGGTATTAAAAAGTCATACATAGGGTCACTATGAGTTGGAACAGACTTGACGGGACCTAACAATAACAGGAAGAAGAGAAAAGATAAAAGCAAATAATACATGATCTAAATAGCTAAAATCAAGTATCAAGGGAAATAGCAAGTAACTATAAGAGATAGTTGATAGACATAACATTAAATGTAAAATGAAAGAAATGTTTTAAAACAAGATCTTTCAGTCACAGTACAGATTATCAATGGCTAAATTAAAGACACACACACTCCAAATTAAAAAAAAAAAACAGAAATAGTTAAAGAAAATACAAACAAAAAGATTAATTATAATTCAATGTAAAAAGCATTAAAAGGATAATTCTATGTTGATGAAAGTGACGATGTGCAATGAAGGCATGATTTGTGAACTGTGCACCAAATAATGTAACATTAAAATAAGTGAAACCTATTTATAAACAAGAAAAATTTTATATAAATATAATTTTTATGGAAAACTGGCAATTCACTCAGGCTTAACAGAAAACTACAAGTAATAAGGACACCAGGCTTTTGAATACGTTATATAATGTTTTATAGCATATCATGTTTTTAAGATCAGATACATTAACCTCTACCATTAAAAATAAAAATATACCTATGGAAAAGGATTGTTCACCAAAAACTGCAGGGACAGTGCATGTCATATCCTCTTCCCCAGTGTAAAAAACATAAATAACCAATTTTAAGCCATCAGCATCGCTCCCTCTCCTCGCTCAAAAAAACTGTAAATCTTAACACTTCTGAAAAACTGTGGACTAATGAGGACACCAAGACTAAACTGCAATCCATTCATAGCAGTGGCGAGAAATGTTTGGATTTTCTATATATTTTGAAGATAGAGAGCCAAGAGGGGTGCTGAAGGATTGAATGTGGGATGTAAGAGAAAGAGAGAGGTACAAAGACTTCAAGATTTTTCACAGGAGCATCTGGCTGGAATGATGGAGTTGCCATTAACTAAGAGGCTCAGGTGTTAGGTGGGCACAGGATGGGGAGATCAGGGGCTCAGTTTTAGACTTGTAATGTTTGAGATGCCATTTAGACATAGGTGTACAAGTCTGAGTTATAGGAAGGGTAACACTTGTAGACACAAAGCACCAACTCTAGCCATTATCAGGCACAGGTTGGTAAGTTGTTAAATCAGGTATATAGCACTGGAAAGGTTTATGTAAACGTGTAAACATGTTTAGCAATGGATCCTATTCTCAAGGAGTTTGCTGTCTGGAGAGACAAAGCACAAAAACAGCACACATCAGAACCAAGAGCTTACTGGAACACTGGAATGACTCCTTCCCCAGAAGCGTTTTATCACAAACCAAACATTGCAGTACCCCAGAGAATGTTCCAGGGACAAACTGATGCCGACTCAGTTTCTCTTTGTCTTTGGCATCCTTGCTTTTCATCTTCAGATACAGCAGCAGCAGCAGCAGCAGCAGGTAAGTAGAGGAAAATAAGAAAGCGAAATGGTGTGAGCTAATCTTACAGAAATTACCCAAGAAAAGTCTCTACATTTACTATTATAACACAAGGACTGCAGAGAGTGGAGTACAATAACATCAAAATGTAATACTCCCCAAAATGTAGTTGTCTTGATATTTCTAATGACTTGGACAACATGGCATACCATATACAGAGGTTTTCAAATATGTGTGCATGAACTCTAAGATAAGTGATATTAAAATGAAGTGGAAGCTATATTAGTTGCTGAGAAACCGAGGCATCCCTATTTTATAGAAAATAGATACAGAACCCTTATTACCTTAGATTTATTCCGAGGGCTATTAATTCTATTCATGAGGAAGCTGAAAGTTCTGCTCACTTTGTATTTTTCAGACTCCAATTTGGCAGGCATAATGTATCTGTCCCATTCTTCTTCCTGAATCCTACAAACAAGAATCTGTTATCATGGCTTATAGGACTTGAGAAACAGTACAAAGAACAACGAATATATGTTTTCAGGTTTTAATGGTTGTTTTAATGATAAAGGTAGAAACTATTAAAAATACATATTACAGATAGGTGAACAGACATGTGATAAAGCAAATGTCATACAATGTTAACAACTGTAGAATCTAGGCACTGGGAAATAGGTATTCTGTATAAAATTCTTTAAAATTTTCTGAATATTTGAATTTTTCTTTAAAAATATCAGGGAAAGAAAGAAAATCTTGGACTTATAATTTCACTGCAAAAATACTCATCTCTACATTTACTGTGTTAACAGAAATTTCCTAGAGCACAGAGAAGTCAAATAACCAACAATATGACACTAGTTTTTATTTATTTTTGGAACATGGAGATAATACTAGCAGACATGCATTTCCTTTGTAGATATATCCTCTACAACACAGACTGTCTGTGTCTTGGTTCAGTCCTTCCCCCTTAATCAGGCTACCAACAGACTGAGACTCTCTAACGTTACAGGGGAAAGAAGGCTATGAATATTCTCCAAAGTAAGAGGCAAGCTACAGACACCCAGTCTATGAACACACTGAACATCGTTTATTTTCTTCCAACCCATTCCTTAAAAACAAAACAAATCCCAGCAATGAAAAGTTACATTTCCCCTAAAACTTCCTCTGATAGTCCTTTACGTACAAAATTACTGCAGAGAGATGGGAAAAGGGAGGGGAGGAGCAGAAAGAAAGAGAGAAAGCATACGCTGAAGATCAACTTAAATATCATGTCAAATCAGATAAGACATCTGTAGACTGAATTTTTCTATAACAAACACGTCATAACCGAAATCTCTCCTACCCTGCCCCTTCCCAAACTCTCATTGGTCAGCACTGGTAGCTAAAACACTCATCTCTGGCAAATACTTAAAAGCAATCATTATTGCTGTACCCCAAAATATACACGATTACATTTCATGAAAATGTTGAGTTCAATGACATTTTCCCAGGGCTCCAGTTTTCCTCATCTGATTAATGATGGGCTTAGCCTAAATTATTTGTAAGGTCCCTTCCCACCATTAAATGTAACACGTGCCTCCCGGATAACACAATTTTTATTTAACCTTTATAATACCTACCTTAGAATTCAAATTCATGAATGCATTTAGAAAAAATAATACATGCCTTCAAAGCTGCCTGGAGCCCTGGTGGCACAGTTGTTAAGAGCTCCGCTGCTAATTAAGAGATCAGCAGTTCGAATCCGCCAGCTGCTCTTTGGAAACCCTATGGGGCAATTCTACTCTGTCCTATAGGGCCACTATAGGTCAGAATTGACTCGATGGCAACGGGTTTGAGTTTTGATTCAGAGCTGCCTCTTGCAGATCCTAATGGCACAGTCAGGACAGCATGGGTCCTGCTGTTCGAATCCTGTCCAGTGAACAAAATTGAGTTTGCTACTTAGAGAAACATTTGACATAGTTAGAAAAGAAAGAGGGTGAGCAGAAATGAATAAAGCCTAGACTACTAAGAGTAACAAAAGGATTTCGGATCCTCTTACGTCCTTTTAGTTCTATCGCCACCTCTGGTCATTTTCAGCTTAGGTAACTGGTTAATAAAATCTGAAATTTTCCATGAACACTTGTGTCTTAAGCAACATAGTTTCCAAAACTCTAGTCATAATATTCAAGGTTCACTTTTGGAATAGGGAAAAAACACACTTGAGAGCCTAGAAAGAATTCTCTCAGGACACCCTTTGTGATTCCATCAACATAATCCAATACCAAAGAAAGGCACAATGTGGTGAGAGGACCTAAGTCTCAGGATTAAAGAATGGTAAGGTCAACACACAGGAGCCCTGATGATAGAGTAGTTAAGTGCTCAGCTGCTAATCAGAAGGTTGGCAGTTCGAACCCACCAGCCACTCCGTGGAAGAATGATGTAGCAGTCTGCTTCTGTAAAGATCACAGCCTTGGAAACCCTATGGGGCAGTTTCCTACAGGGTTGCTATGAATCAGCAATGACTCGACAGCAGTAGGTTTGGTTTTCTTAGAAGGTCAACACAAGGAGACCTGGTGATACAGTGGTTAAACCCTTGGCTGCTATCCAACAGGTCAGTGGTTCGAACCCACCAGCCCCTCTGTGAGAAAGATGTGGCAGTCTGCTTCAGTAAGGATCACAGCCTTGGAAACCCCATGGGGCAGTTCTACTCTGTCCTATAGGGTCATTATGAGTTGGAATCAGCTGGACAGCAACGGGTTTTTTGTTCGTTTGTTTTAAGGTCCACATGGGTTTTGGGTCAAGAAGGCCCCTCCTTTCTTTCCCAGCAGTACCGTAACTAAACTCTCTCAAATAAAAGAAAATTAATTCTTGCTTATCCAACTTTATAATCAATTCCCTATGTTAAGAACAACAGTTATTATTAAGAACCTATATACCACAATTTACCATGTATCCTTTATATATCTACAAAACTACACAAAATCATAACACTCACTTAACCTTAAAACTCAAAGGTTGATAAAAGGCCTGAGAAATGACAAAGGAAACATAAAAATATTGAAAAACTGAATATTAAAAGCTCAGCTCACATAACGTGGTAGAAATGTGACTGTCACGGACATCATATGAGAATGGGTGATATAATGTAAGCTCTGGGCAAACGTAGAAGGCTGATGTCATGTTTCAAATCTAACTTCATCTACACGACAATTAGCTAATTTAGACAATACCTGAAAACAAAAAAATCCTCAATTGACTTCATATTAGAATTTACATAGCTTTCGAATTCATAAAAATCTAGAAAAAATTAATTTAACCTCTTTCCAATATCCCAGGACAAGAATGCTTAATCTCTATTATCAGTTTCATAACCAATGGAAATCACCCACAATAAAGTTTTCCAAGCCCCCATTTTTCAGAAAGCCTTCTGCTATTGCCTTAAAATACTTCTAAGAATATGAATCCTCACTATCTTAATCTTTCACTCTATTACATTTATTATCTTCTATTTTTTAAATGATCTGAGGTTAAAAGGATTTAAAAGAAGTTCCCACTATCCAAATTGAAAACTGTGACAGAAGGAACTTCTTTTAATACTCAGATGCTCCAGTCTTTAAAAATATAGAAGGTAATAAAAAAAAAAAATTTTTTTTTAATAGATGTAAGAGATTTAAGATAGATGGTGGCAACAGCATAACTGAGTCATGCAATATAATCTTGAAGAAACTGGATGGATGTAGTGTCTGCTGAAATGAGCCTACAAGATCTGGAGAGGACTCCTTTTTACCTGGTTGCATTCTTTACTGGAAATTAAATAATAAATATAAATAACAGAATTCCAAAGACAACAGGCCCTACAGACCCTAGTAAATCCTACATGAAGCATGGCAAAACAAAGCATTGGGTATGGTACAGGATTTTACTGTCATATATAACAAGATGTCAGGAATACAGAGGTAAGATGAAAGATCTATTCTACTAACTACAAAAATGGATATTGACTAAGAAAGTCAGATGCCTACAGGATGCAGACCAAGGGAGCTTACGGAATAAAAAAAAAAACAGACAGAGTGATAGGGAATGAGGAATGAGAGAGAAAGGGGTGTTCCCTACACATCCCATCCAAGTTATTTTAGGCTTATGAACCTGGCTCCTCCAGTCTTAAATACCTCTCCTGATAGAAAATAAATCTTTTTTAATTTTTTAAAGAAAATCTTTACAATCAGCTCATTACTTCTCCAATTGTTGAAAAGATGACAGGGAGAAGATGGCAAATCAAAATGATGACCAGTATGATTATCAAATTCCAGAATTAGGAAGTAAATCACTTAAGGTAATAAATACAAAGTGCTGACAACAGTATAAGGCACATAAAAGCATGCAATAAATGTCATTTACTGCTGCTCTTGCTATCATCGACACCATAGGGTCAACTCCATCATCATCCTATCCTTAAAGGGCATTCTTAGTCTTCCTCTATTTTTATCATTAGAAAGGTCCTATCTTGGTCTCAATAAAAATAGGAATGAACAAAAAGAGGCTTTTTTCTTATTGATACCTTTATTCAAGATTTAAAGCAAAACAGTTTACCTTTATATATTAAAAGGTTTCAGAGTTTTATCATTATTACCTCCAAAATTAAAAACCATTTTCCTCTTTTCATATTGCTTCTTAAAGCCAAACATTTGTGCCATTCCGGATGCTATTTTGCACAGGCTTTGGCAGTCCCAGGGCTATTTCACAGTGTGACTCATGAGGAGCTGCAGCTATTCAAGACCAAAAGAACTCAACAATCATGTTCGATCACTAGTCTGCTTTCCAAATTCTGCTCTAGCAACAATTTTACTTTCTAAGAAAAAAGACACTTCATTGTGAACCCTTCAAGTCTACCAGTAAACTGGTGCTGCTTAAAGTACATTCTTCATTGTTTACCGTTTGCTTCCAGGTTTGACACTGCTAAGCAATATCTGGAAACCCTGGTGGTGTAGTGGTTAAGTGCTACAGCTGCTAACCAAAGGGTCGGCAGTTCAAATCCGCCAGGCACTCCTTGGAAACTCTAATGGGCAGTTCTACTCTGTCCTATAGGGTCGCTATGAGTCGGAATCGACTCGATGGCACTGGGTTTGGTTTTTTGGTTTTAAGCAATATCTACAAAAAGAGGCAGCACAGATGTTCAAGCATTTTCTGTAATTGACAACCCAGGGGCCTATTACTGTACTAAGTTGTCTTTTCACAGCAGACAGACCTAGAGACTACCTTTTGCCTTTCAAAAGTAGGAGGTCCTCACACTGCTCTCCTTTGGCCTTATGAGCGTGAAGGTGTTTAGCTTTGAAAATGACCCAAAACAGAACAGCCCTGTCCCCAGTCCTAAAGCCTGCAAACCCAGGGGCTGAAAGAGGAGGGTTGGCCGATCCACACTGATACAGACGCCAGAAGATGCAAGGGCTCCCAGGCAGGCTCATTACATAGAAACATTTCATAAACTAGTGACATTAGGTATCAAAAAATGATGTGCACATATTCAAACGTTCAAATTTACACATGTATATGATCATGATCACATGCAATGATCAAGCAGTCCCTCAGGAAATTTGCAACAGTGAAAATACCTTTTTTCTCCTGGTGGCTCCAGTACGCTATAATCTCTTTGCTCTACAAGACACAGAACAAAAAAATCAAAACTCAGGCAGACAAACTAGCAGTTGTGGGTTAGTCTGAAATGCATACACTCAACCATCCTTTAACATTTTGCACACCACCAGTTAGAAAACAATGAGAAAACAAGAATTTTATATAAATAGGGCATTGCTCTGGGTATCTTTATCACTTTGCATAGTTTGAAGCTGGAAGGAAGGAGTTCAAACCATGGCAACATTTAATGACTTCATGAACTGAGTTAGCATCAGCAAGGGGTAGCAAACATTTTCAGAGGTGTAGAAAATTAGTTTCCCATTTTTGGAATTTCTCATCAGAGTTTCTTTCATCATTCATAACACTAACTCCCCAACACAGAGAATCAATAAATAGCTGCTTTTTAAGAAGCTCAAGGGAAAAGTCTTGAAGGCCCACACAATGAAGAGTTCGTTTTAATACAGCTGCAATGCCTCTGTAAAATCCTAGCAGCAGCCAGTTCAGAGGTGTGCTTTGTGGCTTATGGGAAAGGGAGAACCACCTTTCCCACTGGATTGTGGGGGCCTGGAAGAGGCAAGCTCATGCAAGCAGCTTAGCACCATCTTGTTTCTGGAACTGAAGTACTTACTACAGGGATGGAGCAGAAACCCTGACTTAGACAGTGAGAGAGACTGAAGGAGGGAATGGCCACTGTGGGGGAGCACACCATCTACAGAGCAGGGACAAATTCTTTTTTTTTTTGGTTGTATGTATCAATAATTGACTTTTTTTTTTTAACTGAACTTTAGATGAAGGTTTGTAGAACAAACTAGTTTCTCATCAAACACATTGTTGTATGACACTGGTTAACAGCCCCATGACATATCAACACTCTCCCTTCTCAACCATGGGTTCCCTATTACCAGCTTTCCTGTTCCCTCCTGCTTTCAAGACCCCGTACCAGGGCTGGTGCGCCCCTTTAGCCTTATTTTGTTCCATGGGCCTGTTCAATCCTTGGCTTCAAGGGTGAACCTCAGGAGTAGCTTCATTACTGAGCTGAAAGGGTGTCCGGGGCCATACCCTCAGGGTTTCGCCAGTCTCTGTCAAGCCAGCAAGTCTGGTCTTTCTTTTTGAGTTAGAATTTTGTTCTACATTTTTCTCCAGGTCTGTCTGGGACCCTCTATTGTCATCCCTGTCAGAGAAGTCAGTGGTAGTAGCCGGGCTCCATCTAATTGTACTGGCCTCAGTCTGGTGGAGGCCATGGTAGATGTGGTCCATTAGTCCTTTGGACTAATCTTTCCCTTGTGTCTTTAGATTTCTTCATTCTTCCTTGCTCCTGAAGAGGTGAGACCAGTGGAGTAACCTAGATGGCTGCTCACAGGCTTTTAAGACCCCAGACACTACTCACCAAAATAGAATGTAGAACATTTTCTTTATGAACTTTGTTATGCCAATTGAGGTAGATGTTCCCTGAGACCATGGTCCCCGTAGCAGGGACAAATTCTTTACCATTACAATCCAGAACAGTGAAGAGGCAAAACTACATTGCAAAGGGAGATGAGCCAGATATACAAGGAAGAAAACTAATAAATAAATATCCCCCAAAATGTGTAAGTATTAATACTATCTTGTACCTAATAGAAAATCTACTTTGAAGAAGTTGAAGGCTTGCTTTATTTTATTGCTATTATTGAATGTTTTTCAAATTAAGTAGTGAGCAGAAATCATTGTCCATATTTTAAACAGGCTGAGGGCAAGGAGAATAAGCCATGTGTACAAATAATCAAGCTATGGATAGAACCCAACTGAGGCAACTGGGCAAAGTCTAATAGGATTCTATACACCAGTTCACAATAACTTTAAAAATGTTTATTTCACTTCTCAAATTCTTAAATGTACAATCTTTTTTGTCATCTTGGTGAGATCGTGATTACCATTTCAATATTGGCAATGCTTCTTTCTATCTCAACCCAAAATGTACCAAAGGAAATTATAGGATTGGATTTTGCATTATGCATAAGAGCATTAAACAATAAAGTTGCCACGACTGTACTCTTGAGATAGATACCATATTTTTATACAAAAAACAAGCACTTTCTACGTTTGTTTGCCAACTGCTCCCTCCCCTCACAAGGTATTTTCATAAGTGCCACTATGCCAATTTTTTTACATGTTGCTGTAAAAAAAAAAAAAAAAAGTTAGCACGGTGCTTACAAAAATATCTCGCAGGAGAAGGGCGTGGTTGGCAAATAAATGTAGAAATTCATGTTATTTGTGTAAAAACACGGTAGAAAGATAAAAGGCATGAGATATGATAATAACCTATGGAGGTGATTAAGAAGGAAGAACAACACAAATAAGAATAAGGATGGAAAGTGCATCCTATCTTTCTATATTTGTATTACAGCCCATATATATGGGTCCAAAAGGATACCTGACTCTGTTTAAACAGAATTTTTAGGACTATTAAAAATTCTTGAAGAAAAGATTTACACAACACAAATGTCAATTTACTTCTAAGTCATCTATACAAACAATGAAACATTAGAAATACCTTTGAACTGGTCAAGCTTTCATACCTATGTTTTGCCCATATAAAAGTAGTGAAAATTACTCCTTCTTCAATAGGAGTTAATTTATCCTACATAGTCCATGGTTTTTGACTGACCTAAATGGTATCAGGAGCCCTGGTGGCTCAGTGGTTAAGAGTTACGGCTGCTAACCAAAAGGTCGGCAGTTCGAATCCACCAGCTGCTCCTTAGAAACCCTATGGGGCAGTTCTACTCTGTCCTGTAGGGTTGCTATGAGTTGGAATTGACTTGATGCAATGGATTTGGTTTGGCTTTTTTTTAGATGGTATCAATCCTGACATTTACAACCATACTGATCCATGCATTGGAATAAGGGCATCTTTGTACATTTAGTTTGTAGCCTCAGCCTAAATTATCTGGTTATAATTCTTACTTTCTGGATAGTATTAAACTTCATTTACATAGCCATGTCTTTAAACATACTGTCTAAAGATAAGGTTTTATTTACAGAAAAACCAAAGATATTGATGTCAACTCTTTATTTTTTCCAATTACAAAGCGAAGATTTATAGATTATATATAAGGCAAAGATACCTACTCTTACTCATTAAAGAATACCTATGTCAGGGCTCTTTTCCCTTATAAATAATCAACTTCCTCTTTGTCATCTGGTCAATAGTTCCAAACTCTGACTTTACAAATCAGGGACATCACAGATATAGAGGCAAGGCAACCATTTTGCAAACTGCACAGAAGATCTCAAAGTATTTTCCAACAATTACAATGCAAAATTAACAGTACTGCTCATGGATGGGGAGCAAGCTGCCACAACCTAAACTGAGCTTAGGGAGACCCGAAGACCTTAGGAAGACCCATGGTGTAAAAATGAAAATCCAGGATAAATTCAAAGCATCTTCTTTTTCCTGTCCTCTCAAGGTAGTTGTATCCTTTCTTATTTTCTCTTGGTCTTTTCTCATTTTCCCACTCCAAAAATAAAACTTACATTATTTACTACCAGTCTTGCTTCCTCTTCTTACAATATCACTTCCCAGAAAGAAGAAGGGGGAAGAAAACTCAATTTGGTAGCGCTTGTTTTGTGTTTTATATATTTTGTCTACTATATTCATTCAACAAACATTATCGAACATCTACCATATACAAGCCACTGTTTTAGGATGGTAGTTCTTAGCACAAAGGCTATAGTTTCAATACTTCGATCCACATGGCGTAAAAAATGCAAAAATTATAATAGTAGTAATAATGCAAGAATAAGAAAAAGGAGAAGGGGGAGGAAGGAGTAAAAGACAGTCTATTTTAAGAAACTGAGACTACTTAAGCACATTTCTTGCTTTTTGAGTCTGTGAAGACTCTTTGGATAAGCATCAAAAAAGATAACTATTTAATATATTGGGAAGATTTTTTGTTATAATGCTATTATTAAAGATTGGGAAGAATATATCCTAATATGCTTTCAAATGTAATTATTATATAACGGCATATTATATCATGGTATTGTTTACAGAAAGTATAAAATAACTACATTTCAAAACAAAGTTGGAACAGAGACAGTGATTGGAAGGGCATATAAGGCCAGCTTCCGGGTTGCTCATAACTGTTCTATTTCTTCATCTGAATTAATATTTGAAAATTCATCAAGCTGTACAGTGATGATTTGTGTATATATGCTATAATTCAACTGAAAGTGATATTTCTGATTGTTTACATTACCACAAAAATGTTGAGATATGTTTACTTGTGTTTCAAATATTGTTTGAATGTTTCCTATTGTTTCATGTTTCTATCATTCCAACTCTCTGAAGTCACTTGCTAAAAAAAAAAAAAAGGGAAGGAAGAAAGGAAGGAAATTTATTTTACAATGCTTTGGCTCTGAGGAGTTAGATTATTTCAGCAATTTATGTATAGGACAGAAGTAAACTTTTATAATTAACTTAAACACAATTCTCTAAAGACCTCATAACAGTATATCTAGAACCAATTTTAGCCTACACTATCCTTTTTTTTTATCCTTGAGGAAAACATTTTATTCAAAGAACAAAGCAATAGAGAGGTGTATATATACCTGTGATTTCATCAAAATCAAATCAACAACTTGACTGATAGCCAATGACACGAGTCTTCCTAAGCTTACAAAAATAAATTATGAACATTGAATTGAAAATTCTCACCTACTGCTCTTGTATATATTATATACTTTTACTAACTGAAAATCTGCTCTGGAAAAGAATGCTTTCAAAGCCAAATGGGAAATAATACCTACCTTCACTTGAATTGCATACTGTAAAATCACGCACCACCCGAGATTTTCCAAAAGAAATTTTGGGTGATGAGCAGGAATAAGAACGTGAGCGGACTCCAGAAATCAATGATTCCTAAAAGAGAACATAATGAGGTTAATTAAAAAAAAAAAAAAAAGATTCTAAATGAGACTTGGAAGTATGTGGTCATCATGTCTTTGGTGCAAAGCAATTCGTCTTTTGATTTCCTGACCGCTACTTCCATGAGTGTTGACTGTGGATACAAGTAAAATGAAATCCCTGACAACTTCAATCTTTTCTCCATTTATCATGATGTTGCTTATTGGTCCACTTGTGGGGATTTTTGTTTTTTTATATTGAGGTGTAATCCACACTGAAGGCTGTGGTCTTTGATCTTCATCAGTAAGTGCTTCAAGTCCTCTTCACTCTCAGCAAGCAAGGCTGTGTCATCTGCATAACGCAGGTTGCTAATGAGTCTTCCTCCAATCCTGATGCCCCGTTCTTCTTCATATAGTCCAGCTTCTCAAATTACTTCCTCAGCATACAGACTGAATAGGTATGGTGAAAGGATACAACCCTGATACATACCTTTCCTGACTTTAAACCACACAGTATCCCCTTGTTCTGTTCGAACAACTGCCTCTTGATCAGGTACCTTATGAGCACAATTAAGTGTTCTGGAAGTCCCATTCTTTGCAATGTCATCCATAAGTTGTTATGATCCACACAGTCAAATGCATTTGTGTAGTCAATAAAACACAGGTACACATCTTTCTGGTATTCTCTGCTTTCAGCCAGGATCCATCTGACATCAGCAATTACACCCCTTGTTCCACGTCCTCTTCTGAATCCTGCTTGAATTTCTGGCAGTTTCCTGTCAATATACAGCTGTGGCTGCTCGTGAATGATCTTCAACAAAATTTTACTTGTGTGTGATATTAATGATATTGTTCAATAATTTCTCCATTCAGTCGGATCATCTTTCTTGGGAATAGGCACAAATATGGATCTCTTCCAGTCAGTTGGCCAAGTAGCTGTCTCCCAAATTTCTTGGCATAGATGAGTGCTTCCAGTGTTGCATCTGTTTGTTGAAACATCTCAACAGGTTTTCTGTCAATCCCTGGAGCCTTGTTTCTCACCAGGGCCTGCAGTGCAGCTTAGACTTCTTCTTTCAGTACCATTGGTTCCTGATCATATGCTGCCTCCTAAAGTGGTTGAACATGGACCAATTCTTTTTGGTATAGTGACTCTATGTATTCCTTCCATCTTCTTTTGATGCTTCCTGCATTGTGCAACATTTTTCCCACAAAAACCTTCAATATTGCAACTTGAGGCTTGAATTTTTTTTCAGTTCTTTCAGCTTGAGAAATGCCAAGTATGTTCTTCTCTTTGGGTTTTCCATCTCCAGGTCTTTGCACATGTCATTATAATACTTTACTTTGTCTTCTTGAGCCACACTTTGAAATCTTCTGTTCAGCTCTTTGACTTCGTCATTTCTTCCTTTTGCTTTAGCTACTCAACATGCAAAGGCAAGTTTCACGGTCTCTTCTGACATCCATTTTGGTCTTTTCTTTCTTTCCTGTCTTTTTAATGACCTCTTGCTTTCTTCATGTATGATGTTCTTGATGTTATTCCACGGCTCGTCTAGTCTTCAGTCATTAGTGTTCAACATGTCAAATCTATTCCTGAGATGATCTCTAAATTCAAGTGTGATATACTCAAGGCTATACTTTGGTTCTCGTGGACTTGTTCTAAGTTTCTTCAGTTTCAACTTGAGCTTGCATATAAGCAACTTATGGTCTGTTCCGCAGTCAGCCCCTGGCTTTGTTCTGACTGATGACATTGAACTTTATGTTGGTTAAAAAAAAAAAGGGTATTTACAATGAAAAATCATTGGCCTTGCAAAATTCTATCATGTGATCTCTGGCAGCATTTCTATCACCAAGACCATATTTTCCAACTACCAATCCTTCTTCTTTGCTTCCAAATTTCACATTCCAATCACCTGTAATTTTCAATGCATCCTGACTGCATGTTCGATCAATTTCAGAGTGCAGAAGTTGGTAAAAATCTTCAATTTCTTCCTCTTTGGCCTTAGTGTATGGTACATAAATTTGAATAAAAGTCGTAATAACTGGTCTTCCTTGTAGGTATGGATATCATCCTATCACTGACAGCATTGTACTTCAGAATAAATCTTGAAATGTTCATTTGATGAGGAATGCAACACCATTCCTCTTTAAGTTGTCATTCCCGGCATAGCAAACCATATGATTGTCTGATTCAAAATGGCCACTACTAGTCTACTTCAGTTCACCAATGCCTAGGATATTGATATGTTTATGCACTCCATTTCATTTCTGACAATTTCCAATTTTCCTAGATTCATACTTCATACAGTCCAGGTTCTGATTACTAATGGATGTTTGCAGCTATTTCTTCTCATTTTGAGTTGTGTCACATCAGAAAATGAAGGTCCCGAAAGCTTGACCTCATCCATGTCATTAAGGTTGACCCTACTTTGAGGATGCAGCTCTTCCCCAGTCGTATTTTGGGTGCCTTCCAACCTGAGGGGCTCATCTTCCAGCACTGTATCAGACAGCATTCCACTGCTATTCATAAGATTTTCACTGGCTAATTCTTTTCAAAAGTAAATTACCAGGTCCTTCTTTCTCGTCTGTCTTAGTCTGGAAGCTCAGCTGAAACCTGTCTGCCCGTTGGTGACCCTGCTGATATTTGAATACTGGTGGCATAGCTTCCAGCATCACAGCAACACAAAAGCCCCCACAGTTCAACAAATTGACAGACACATGGCGGAGTAAAGCAAAAACCATTTACAATTATCAGAATTTTTTAAATCTCCAAACAGCTATTTAAATTTATACTGTTAGTTGTAGTCTCTGGGGAAGGACACACCAGGTCAATATACAAATCTTTCTCATCCATGCTGATTTTTCAATAGGCCTTCCATCCAGTTATTTCTGGGATGATTGAATATCACTGATGTGTCTTAAATTTTATCCCTTTTAAATGACTTTCCATTTTTGTTCCTGTTTTCCCATTTATATACTATTTCTATTATTATACTGTTAATATATGTAAAATGTAAAATTACTATATACAGAAAGATTAAAATGTGTTTTTTTTTAATATGTTCTAGAACATTTAAATGAATATGCAATAGAACTCCCTTAAAGCCATTCATGGTACCCAATGGCCATCCCTAAGATGCCTGGTGGCTTTAGGATTGACTCCATCCATCCATTTTTAAGACACCACTTAAGGTTAGGGCTAAAAGAAAATAATGCAAAATTTATTACTAAAATTAAGCCATCAGCAACTGTCCTTCACAAACACTGGCCTCTATAGTTTGCCCTAAGTGAAAACAGGAAGTTGCCCTAAGTTCACTGGTTTAGTTAAAGAGCTTTGAGGAAAACAGAGAGTAGAAAACTAACCCTGATGCAAAGGGCCTTGGGCAGTAGCTCTCTACTGTCTTGTCAGACAGCAGAGTTTCCCAACCCCATCCCCACCCCATTCCCAGGGCCTGGAATCCATGTCTGAAGGGCCAGCTCAAGCAGTCCTATGGCCCCAACAGTGACCTGGCCACAAGGGGCCTTAGCCAAATGCCACCTTCTATATTTAAGTCACATGTGGTAATCATTTTTCATGATAATGAGACTTTGAAAATTGTCCAGAATCCTTAAGAAAAAAGTTTCACTAGGTAGTTACAGAGGGAAGGCAAGATATACTTTATAAGTAGATTCTTTTTAAAAGTAAACAATATGGGACTGTTTTACAAAGAGTGACTATTTTTTACTCCAAGTAATGACAAGTTTTTCATAATTCCATTTAAGACACAAAACTAAGAAGTATCTACATTAACAACTGTGCCTGTTTCCTATTGTCAAAAACTATCACATGACCTTGAGGTTTGAAAGATGAAGACAGCTCTAGAGGCTTCAGAGCTGAAGGAAGGGACCCAGGACCTCATGTCAGAAGACCTGGATTTGTGTTCTGATTCTATCACTAAGCCTGGGCAGCCTGGATGAGACAGCTAACATTTGGAACCTCATCTGCTCAAAGTAAAATAAAATAAAAGCACTACTTACATCCTACATGAATTATGAGAAAATGATATATTATTACATACTTAAAACATGTTTTCTATATTGTAGGACACACTCCAAAAATAAGGCATTATTATAATAACCATATGTTCTTAGTAAGAGGAGTTTTGACATAGCATATATTGTTTTACAGTAGTAAAGTCATGTTACAAGAAAACAAGTAGACAACAATATAAATCAAATAGAAAGAAAACATATGTTCAAAAACAAAATGGCTTTCTCAGTAAGATTAGAGAAAAAAATTGATTTTTTTTTTGTAAGAAATAACCATAACAAATTCCAATATGAAATGGCCAACAAGAGAAAACCTGGCTTTTATGGAAAAGTTGACAAAGTTTACGGTGTTCCAGGTTAGGTCATGCAACCAGGAATGGTCAACAAACATCCCCTCTGCCTTACTAACATTACTTACCTCATTGTCTGGGTCAAATACAAATGTATGTGAGTAAAGTAAGCTTGAGAACTCAAGCTCATTTAATACTACCAGTTTTTCTCCCTTGGGATGTTGGCAGAAATTATTGTATAAAATGGTAAAATTTTTGCAAAGTATTTGAAAGATTATAGAAACTTGTGATGAATTAATGAACACATAATCAGCTTTTAGGAGTAAAGTCTATACAAATTAAAACAGAGTGACAAAGATTAAAAAGGCTCACCCCAGACCTCTCAAGGATCTCCAAAAAATATAGTTCACATAGATGAATAAACATAATTTGCCTTTCAGATAGATAGAGATGGATAGATTTAGACAATGATATTAGATAAATAATAAACAGAATTAATACCCATGAGAATACCTTTGACTGCAGATTACTTGAAAAAGAAAGTGATTCAGCCCTGGAGATATTAAAATCTGGTTCAGTGTTGCTCTCAAAAGAGTCCATTTCATCGCCACTAGGAATCCCAGTTCTCGAGGAACTTTGGGACACTGGAGTGTAACAGATGTGGGCCCGCTCAGTGTGCCCTTCTCCTTCACTGTCAGCATCCAAGGCATCAAGGCTAGAACTAAAGCACAGACTAAGTAATTAAACAAGTAAATAATTATACAGATTGGATGGATGAATGGGTGGGTGGGTGGATGGATGGGTGGCTGGATGGGTGAGTGGGTGTGGGGGTGGGGGGTAGAAGGGTGGATGGATGGATGGATGGATGGACAGGCAGGTAATTGAGTGAGTCATCGGTTTCTGTGTTTCTGAATTTAAATCCTCTCACTGGCGTGAGGTGCAAAGAATACTCAGTTAATTTCCAAAGAGATTTATATTTAAGTCATTTTTTTCTCCTCCCAAATCTCTTAAAAAAAAAAAAAATGAAATTTCTTCAAATGAGCCTTTCTTTCCAGAAAAAACTATTTCAAGTACTCTAAGAAGCAAAAGCTGGTTTGAGTTAGTACTATCTTAACTTCTATTTTGTAAAAGTAATTAGTACAAGCTGCAAACAATTACCCTTCAGATATTTAAATACAGATGAAGCAGAGCCACTGGCTATTTGGATTAAGCTTCCCCTCAGGGAGAATTCGCATGTGAAAATATGCCCTGTGGCCTTCTCTCCCTTGTCCGTCAGCAGCAAAGCTCCATAGGACAGAGGGAAATATAAGGAGAGCCCTGTGAAGGTCACATCTCAGAGTTGTTGTCAAGATACAAGTCAGAAATGAGTGGAGTATGAGGTTCCAAATATGCCATATTAGATTATTATTTTTAGAGCTTTTTTTTCCAAACAATTCCTGTGAGAAATCCACCTCAGAAACAGGTAGTGATTCTACTTAACTACTGCTTTTCTTTGCTCATTTAACTTCCATAACCATAAAACTAAAAGGAAAGAATTTGACCTTTCACATTCCAGGTACATTCCACATTTACATTTGTGGACATTTACATTTTGAACCACTCAGACTTCTAGGCCAACAGCTTTCACAGGCATGTGGGTTATTAAATGTACTTTTCTTTGGTTGTTATCACTCTAAAATTAAAATTTTAATCACAGCACAATGAAATTGTCTTTATTTGAAATATAAAGAAGCAGAAAAATGAAACCTTGAATTAATCTGTTTGGGTTCTTTTTCTTAAAGAATCATAGGCTACTTAATGGCCAAAATAAAAACAGCTGGACACCAGCAAATGGGGCAGTAAATAAAGGTCACATTCAGCATCACTGAGGATTTCCAAAGTGAGGTTTCCTCCTTCAAGGACTCATCAAGGGCATTGAGGAGGAGAAGCAAAATGGAGGTGGATTTCACACTTTGCTTGAATTTAAGACTCAAATAATTTGGAGTTCATCAAATTACTTCTCATAAAAGACTGAAGCTTAGTGTTAGAAAACCTTTCTGGTAAATGCAGGTGCTTTGACTTTCATAGTAATTTAATTTAATTACAAATATTTTAAGGTGCTGTGTAGTTTCCAGAGCCCTGGTGGCATGGTGGTTAAGAGCTCAGCTGCCAACCAAAAGGTCGGCAGTTTGAATCCACCAGCCACTCATCGGAAACTCTGTGGGTCTGTTCTAATCTGTCCTACAGCCTTCCTATGAGCCAGAATTGACTGCAGAGCAACAGGTTTGGTTTTTTGTTTTGGGCAATTTCCTAATTCAACAATCACCTGAGGGTGAAAGGAGGCCTCAAGGGGTGTCAAAGGCTTTAGGATATCTTACGTTGCTACGTTTGTCTTTCGACTTGTGACTACCATACTATCGAAAATTAGTTCATGAAATGCTTGGCTGCCAGCAATAATATCGTATTCTAACACAAGCCTTTCCACTTACATACAGCGTTTCTCCATCACTATGAATACAACTTAGAAATACCAAAAAAAAAAAAAAAAAAGTGAGTATTATTTTACTTACTTTCTTTTTTTTACTTATTCAAACTGGGCCACTACTTTTTTTTTTTAGTCATTAACCTAAGATGCTTGGTATCATAGATAGTACTCTTTGGGGTCATCTCTAGGTTTTTGTATCACAATAGTGTTTCTCAAGATCTCATTGGCGAAAAATGAAATAAATTTGGTAGATACTGACCAGAATTTTCTTGTAAAATAACACAGAATAGAAAATATCAGAATATACTCCACATACTATTTCACAAAACTTTTGTTTAAATCTAATATGTGCAAGTGGGGAAGGGACAGTTCCCGGTGTGACATGCATTTCTTACTGTGGATTTGGTAAAACAAAAAAAGGTTTGAAAACTACAAGTTTTAGAACTAAACGAACACTTGCCTTCTATCACCTAATTTATTATCATACATTTTTTAAAACAGATGTTGTATTGCTTATTTCTCCCTTCACGGCTTCTCAAAATAGCTATTCATTTAAAAATATAATGGTTACTGTTTTTTGCATGTTTTACTTTCTACCAAAAAATTGTTTTAAACCTTAGAAAGCTTAGGCCCCATTAAGCCTTGTCCATGTGTTAGCCTCAGTTTTTACTGTTGTTGTTAGGTGCCGTCGAGTTGGTTCTGACTCATAGCAACCCTATGTACAACAGAACAAAACACTGCCCCACCCTGTGCCATCCTCACAATCGCTGTTATGCTTGAGCTCATTGTTGCAGCCACTGTGTCAGTCCATCTCGTTGAGGGTCTTCCCCTTTTCCCTCACCCTGTACTTTACCAAGCATGATGTCCTTCTCCAGGGGATGATCCCTCCTGCTAACAAGTCCAAAGTATGTGAGATATAGTCTTGCCATCTTTGCTTCTAAGGAGGACTTTGGCTATACTTCTTCTAAGACGGATTTGTTCGTTCTTTTGGCAGTTCGTGGTATATTCAATATTATTCGCCAACACCACAATTTAAAGGCGTCAATTCTTCTTTGGTCTTCCTTAGTCACTGTCCAGCTTTTGCGTGCATAAGAGACAATCGAAAACACTAATGGCTTGGGTCAGGCGCACCTTAGTCTTCAAGGAGACGTCTCTGTGTTTCAATACTTTAAAGAGGTCTTTGATTTGCCCAGTGCAATTTGTCTTTTGATTTCCTGACTGCTGCTTCCATGAGTGTTGATTGTGGATCCAAGTAAAATGAAAATCTTGACAACTTCAATCTTTTCTCCATTTATCATGATGTTGCTTATTGGTCCAGTTGTGAGAATTTTTGTTTTCTTTAAGTTGAGGGGTAATCCATACAGAAGGCTTGGTCTTTGATCTTCATCATTAATAGCTTCAAGTCCTCTTCACTTCCAGCAAGCAAGGTTTTGTAATCTGCATAACATAGGTTGTTAATGAGTCTTCCTCCAATCCTAATGCCCCATTCTTCTTCATTTAGCCCAGCTTCTCGGACTATCTGCTAGGCATACAAATTGAGTAAGTACGGTAAAAGAATACAACCCTGATGCACACCTTTCCTGACTTTAAACCACGCAGTATGCCCTTGTTCTGTTCAAATGACTGTGTCTTGATCTATGTACAGGTTCCTCATGAGCACAGTTAAGCGTTCTGGAATTCCCATTCTTTGCCATGGTATCCATAATTTGTTATGATCCACTCAATCAAATGCATTTGTGTAGTCAATAAAACACAGGTAAATATCTTTCTGGTATTCTCTACTTTCACCCAGAACCCATCTGACATCAGCAATGACATCCCTCATTCCACATCTTCTTCTGAATCCTGCTTGAATTTCTGGCAGTCCCCTGTCAATATACTGCTGTAGCCACTTTTTTACTTGCTTATGATATTAATGATATTGTTCAGTAATTTCCACATTTGGTTGGACCACCTTTCTTGGGAATAGGCATAAATACGGACCTCTTCCAGGCAGTTCGCCAGGTAGCTGTCTTCCAAATTTCTTGGTATAGACAAGTGAGCACCTCTACTGCTGCATCTGTTTGTTGAAACATCTCAACTGGTATTTCGTCAATACCAGGAGCCTTGTTTTTTGCCAATGCCTTCAGTGCAGCTTGGACTTCTTCCTTCGGTACCATTGGTTCCTGATCATATGCTGCCTCCTGAAGTGGTTGAACATCGACCAATTCTTTTTGATATAGTGATTCTTCTTTTTGGTATAATGACTCTGTGTATTCCTTCCATCTTCTTTTGATGCTTCCTGCATAGTTTAATAGTTTCCCTCCTTCAATATCGCAGCTCAAGGCTTGAATTTTTTCTTCAGTTCTTTCAGCTTGAGAAATGCTGAGTGTGTTCCTCCCTTTTGGTTTTCCATCTCCAGGTCTTTGCATGCATCATTATAATACTTTACTTTGTCTTCATGAGCCACACTTTGAAATCTTCTGTTCATCATTTCTTCCTTTTGCTTTAGCTACTCGACTCATAAGATCAAGTTTCAGAGTCTCTTCTGATATCCATTTTTGTCTTTTCTTTCTTTCCTGTCTTTTTAATGACCTCTTGTTCTCTTCATGTATGATGTTCTTGATGTCACTCCACAACTCTTCTGGTCTTTTGGTCATTAATGTTCAACATGTCAAATCTATTCTTGCGATAGGTGGTAAATTCAGGCGGGATATACTCAAGGTTGGCTTTTGTGGACTTGTTCTAATTTTTTCCAGTTTCAACTTGAACTTGCATATGAGCAATTGATGATCTGTTCCCCAGGCAGCCCCTGGCCTTGTTCTGACTAATGATATTAAACTTTTCCATCATCTCTTCCCACAGATGTTGTTGATTTGATTCCTGAGTATTTCATCTGGCGAGGTCCACATGTATAGTCGCTGTTTATGTTGGTGAAAAGAGGTATTTGCAATGAAGAGGCTGTTGGTCTTGCAAAATTCCATCATGTGATCTCTGGCATCATTTCTATCACCAAGGTCATATTTTCCAACTACCAATCCTTCTTCTTTGTTTCCATCTTTCACGTTCCAACCACTGGTAATTATCAACACATCCTGATTACATGTTTGATCAATTTCAGACTGCAGAAGTTGGTAAACATTTTCAAATTCTTCCTCTTTGGCCTTAGTGGGTGGTGCGTAAATTTGAATAACAGTCATACTAAGTGGTCTTCCTTGTAGGCATATGGATATTATCCTATCATTGACAATGTTGTACTTCAGGATAGATCTTGAAATGTTCTTTTTGACAATGAATGCAACATCATTCCTCTTCAAGCTGTCATTTGGCCTATTAGACCGTGTGATTGTCTGATTCAAAATGGCCAATACCAGTCCATTTCAGCTCACTAATGCCTAGGATAGCGATATGTTTATGTGCTCCATTTCATTTTGACAATTTCCAATTTTCCTAGATTCATGCTTAGTACATTCCAATTATTAACTGATGTTTGCAGCTGTTTCTTCTCATTTTGAGTCGTGCCACATCAGCAAATGAAGGTTCCGAAAGCTTGACTCCATCCACATCATTAAAGTCAACTCTACTTGAGGAGGCAACTCTTCCCCAGTCATATTTTGAGTGTCTTCCAACCTGAGGGACTCATCTTCTGGCGCTGTATCAGACAATGTTTTCCTGCTATTCATAAGGTTTTCACTGGCCAATTCTTTTCAAAAGTAGACTGCTGGGTCCTTCTCCCCAGTCTGTCTTAGTCTGGAAGCTCAGCTGAAACCTGTCCGCCATGGGTGACCCTGCTGCTATTTGAATACCGGTGGCATAGCTTCCAGCATCACAGCAACACACAAGCCCCCACAGTATGACAAACTGAGAGACAAGTGGGGGAGTTTTTATAGTGAGCCCCCAAATTCCCCTTCATTAGAAGTTCCCAGTCTCTTGGTCTATTTATTCACTTACCACTGAGTTAGCTGCATTTGAATCCATTATCAAACATGTTATAACTCCTACCATGCCACCCATGAAGTGAGGGTCCCACAGCTATGCCAGGGCCAAACAGGGCTTCTGAGGACTATAAGTTCTCCCCCTCATTCCCACATAATTCAGAGAAGAGGGAGGGCACAGGAGGTAAAGTTTGCCAGTGGGACCTGTCAGCAGGTTTTCTTCTCCTTGTTCCTTGCCTTCGCCTCTGAGCTGTGACACCTTTACAAAGGCTTCTAATTATCTTGACTCAGACTGAATAGTTTTTTTCTAAACAGACACAATACCATCTCTAGCAGTGAAACGTTTAAACTTCTCAGAGCAAGACCACGATCAGAAAATATAATTTAGACAGCCTGTGAATACTTGCATAAGCAGAACAGTGAGTTCATCTATGACTTTTCTTCCCATAGATCCATACAGCAAAGGAGCCCTGGTGGCCCAATGGTTAAGAGTTCCACTGCGAACCAAAAGGCCGGCAGTTCGAATCCACCCAGTGGCTCCACAGGACAAAGACCTGGCAATCTGCTTCCGTAAAGATTACACCCTAGAAAACCTTATGGGGCAGTTCTATTCTGTCACACAGAGTCACTATGAGTAGAAAATTGACTGGACAATACTCAACAACAACTTCCCTAGAAAGCCTCCTCTAACGAACATATTCACCTCCACCTCTTGAGACCAGGGCGTTACAAACTTGACAGTTCTTAAAGAAACTACCAGAATACGTTAATCATACACAGTTAAATCCATTTTTGCAGAACTGTATAGAATTTTGCCTTGACTGGCAGCCTCTGGTCCTAGCAGAGTAGCTGACAGTTCCAAGCAGATACGTTTGAAAACCCAAAATATTCTATCAGTTCAACTTACAGCAATGATATAATTCACAAAATACAAACCTATAGAAAATCTTTTATTATTTAAGTATCAAATATAACCCCTAAATATCAAAACCTGTCACTTAGAGTTTGACATCTTCAAGTTGTTCTGTATGTGCACAAAGTACTCAGCACAGTAACTGGCACTAAGTGATTGTCACCTCCTTTCCTTTCTCTCCAATCTGATCAATTAAATCTCTGCAAATACTCATTCACCTATGTGGATATTTATGCATGGATAAATATTTATATGGACACATTGCACACCTTTATATTCGTGTGTTTATTTACTTTTTGAATCATGGTTATATGTGTTAAAATGAGCATAACACCCTAGAGCTAGGATATGAGGTAAAAATAGGCTATTTTCTAAAGAAAATGGGCAACACAATAAAATGAAATTAGTGAAAATTGAGCTATTCCCTGAGGAAAATAGACAACAGGATGGATGATGGATGAATGGACAGATACACATAAATACATGCAATCATATCATATACATTAGAACCACAGTTTTAATAACATTTTATATATATAAGAAAATATATGTAACATGAGTGTAAGTTATACAGCATAAAAATAAATACCTGTGAATCCACCCAACTTCAAACTTGAACACTGTCCAAAGCACTGAAGCTTTATGTTCCTTTCCATTCTTATTCCCCTAAATTGCTCACTAGATATAACAATGATCTTAAATTTGAGTTTCTCTCTTTCTTCTCATTTTTCTTTATAGCTTAAGCACATGTGTATATGCCCTATAGTAGTAAATTGTTTAATTCTGATTGATTTTACATCTTATAAAAATGAAATCTAACTATTTTGTGGCTAACTTTTTTGGTTCAACATTATGTTTCTGAGACATACGTTATTATGAATGTAGAAGCAGTTCATTCATTTTCACTACTGTACAGTATACCATTGTGGAACAATGCCATAATTTATGTATCCATTCCCAATTTGGGTTATTTTCTGCCACTATAGTCATGTATATGTCTCTGAATACATAGGAATGGGCTTGCTGGGTCATAGGGCATATGCCTGTTGAACTTTACAATGTAATGCCACATTGTTCCAAAGTTAGTGTGCCACTTTTCACTCCTATCAGTAATACGTAGGTGTTTCCACTGTATACTTTCTCACCAAAGCATAGCATTATGAGACTTTTTTAATGTTGTCAATCTAGTAAGTATAAAATGGTTTCTCACTATGCTTTGGTTTATTTTACTTTAGTCAGCTTAGTCTTACTTTCAATCCATCAAATACAAGAACATAAAAGGGGACAACATTCTGATGAAGGAATAAAAGTGAATAAGGTAATATTGCATAATAAAAAAAAAAAATTTCCACGTCCAACTACAAGGTTCTCTGATTTTCTACCTTGTTCCTCTAAAATATAGTATCTTACCTTCTCTTCTTCAGATGACTTTGTTCCTTTTCAAGTCCATGCAGACCAAAAGAAAGACTCAAATTGGAAGCACATGAACTAGATGGTGATATAAAGTGCTGCTGGGCTTCAACATTTGATGTCACTTCACTGTTCTCACTTAGTGGGTGCATATCAGGGCTGGCTTCACTAGGAAGGATGTTCTTGCACCTCTGAGACCCAAGAGTGGAACCCATGGGTTCAGGGTTGGGATTGGCAGTGATTCCTTCTATATTAATATAGTTAATATCCAAATCACCAACCTAGTGGTTGAAAGAAAAATATTTGCTGAGCAAAACCAGAAAAAATTGGCTTAGCTAAAAATTAATATTTTCCCAATTTAAAAACCTTTTACTCTGTTTATCTTTTTTACCTCATTTGTTCTTGTTTTTGTTTTATGTAAACAAAGATACAATTCTTTTCTGATATGTTTTTATTCACTTGGCTGCTATCCCATAATCCATAGAAAGGAAGAAAACCAAATGAGTGTTTCATAAAGCTTACAAACTCAGTAACCGGTTATGCTTTTAACATTTTATGAATTAGCGACTCAAAATGAGGGGAAAATATTTTAAATACTTGAGAGAAAAAGTAAGATTAGGTAGGTTTATTCAAAAAGGAATAGAGATCCAAGTAACTAAGGTAATTGTGGCTGCATAAATAGGAGTCCCCTGAAACATTACCAAACAAAAAGAACTGATAAAACTACATAAAATGCATGTACTCAGAATAACTAGAAGAAAATTTCCCAAACCTAAAATTGCCTTTAAATAATAAAATAAACATCAAATCCCAGCAAGGAATCTCTCGTGCTCCTACCACAAGCCTTCATGGAAGGTAAGGGCAGTCTAGAAAAATCTGCATGACAGAAAGAAGATGGAAGCTAGTGGGAGCCCTAAGACTAATCTAAAAATCACCACTGGAAAGAGGAAGTCCATCCCACATGTGTGAAAGAGTCCTGATGGATCAAAGCACTTGCTTTAAGAAAAGGACTTAAAGTACTCATAATTTGAAGTGGCAATTGTCAAAGAACATCACTTCTAGGGGAGAAGACAGTTAAAAAGAAGTGAGCAACATTCTTTAGAGATTGGGTGGTGAAGGGAAAAAGAAGAGGATAATCTAGGGTCCTAGCAAAGAACACTCACTCTCTCTTCCCACCACCAAAGGAAAACGTCAGCATTAGAGAAGACATTCTGTACTTCATTGTCAAAAGAGGGCACTCTTGAACCACAAATCTTGAAAACCATTTCAAATCCATGAAATAAATAGGCAAAAGTAACTAAACCTATGCAGAGCAATCATAAGAAAACAGAAAATGGGAATGTCTCCCACAACCTGTTGCTGTCAAGTCGATTCCGACTCATAGCGACCCTGTGGGAGGGAGTAGGAATGCCTCAGTTGATAAAATCCCCACTGCACTCTGTCAAAGAAAAAAAGAAACTTGAAATCCAAAAATGAAAAACATAAATAGAGAAAGACAGGAAAAAATGAAAAGGGTTCACAGGAATAAGAAACGAAACAAAAAGATGAAATCATCTGAGAGATAAAGATTAAATTTTACAAGGCACCCAAAAGGAATAAAGTCAAATGAAAATTTAATAAGGGTCAATGAAGAAATACATGAATATAATAAGAAAAAGAAATGGATAACAAAAGAAATAAAAAGGGTCTGAGAGTTATTGAAATGATACACAAGCACAGAAGAAACAACATATGTATGCTTGGAGTCTCTGAAAGAGAAAAACAAAGCAATGAAACAGAACTATTATTTTAAACAAAATTCAAGAAAACTTTCACTAAATAAGAGAAAAATTTAATCAACAAATTGAAAAGGCCCACTGAGTACTGCATTCTGGGTACCCAAAGGGATCAACTCCAAGGCATAGTCCAGTAAAACTATTAAACTTTAAAAGTAAAGAAAAAATATTATGAGTTCCAAGCAAAAAGATCAAATAACTTATAAAGGTGAGATAATTAAGGGTGAGGAATCAGACTTCTCAGACACAACATACCAAAAAAAACACAAAAATGAAAGATTTTTATAAACTCAAGGAATTAAAGTGTAAATCAATGATTTATATCTAGCCTCACTAAACTTCAAATATTAAGGCTACAGGAAAATTGTTGTAAACATGCAACAAGAACTCAGGGAATTTGGTACTCATGAACTCTTCTTGAGGAACTCACTAAATTATTAACTTTCTCCAACCAAAAATAACTAGAGAAATTTCACCAAAAGTACAAAGAATGAGCATATATTTAATTTTAGACCTAAGATGAAAGCAAAGGTGGGAATGAAGGTAGAAAACTCTACCATCTGTTATATATGTTTTGAATAAGTAGAAATAATCTAACTAAAAAAATGACAGAAGAATGTGTGAAAAAGGAAAGTTGAGCAAGCTCATCATTTTTTATATTGGCAAAAAATAATAGCTAAAGAGTACCATTACGAACTGAGAAAGCAAACAGAATAAGTAAGAAAATGAGAATTAAGGACATTAAAATTACATAAGTACAATGACAACAAAAGGAATTGTAAAAACAACAACAAAAAAAGACTAAAGAAAACACATCATGAAGGGAAAAAACAGCAGCAAATATAACATAATAGACATAATAATTACATTGTAAAATTATATGACAAAGGTGAGACCAAAGAAGTTTTAGCAATAAATGTTAATGGTCATAATCCAACTAATAAAAGAAAATGATTTTCAGCTTGGCCTACAAAGTAAGCCTCGCCTATATACAAGAGATACACTTAAAGCAAAGTGATTCAAAATGGTTAAAAATTAAGGAATGGGTAAAGATACAACAGCAAATGCAAACAATAAGAAATCCTTATATCAGACACAGTAGAATTCAAGCCAAAAGCATTAAAATTACAAAAAGAGGGCACCTGTTAACATTTAAAGCCACCTTTACAATTAAATATGAGAGGTATGACTATCTATGCAACAAATAACACAACAAATACTCTTATATAACAAAAACTGTAGAAGATGCAAGGAGTCATAGATAGAAACATTAAAATAATAAGAGACCTTAATACGTCACTCCTTATAGTAGATCAAGAATACCAAATGTAAGTAAGAAGATGGAAGACCTGAACAATGTAATCAATAATGTAGATGCCATGAATATACATCTAACTTTATATCCTGATAACAGAAAATACACCTTTTACTCCAAAGCAGAATGAACAGCCACAAAATTTGGTATTAGGTCACAAGTTCCATAAAGTAGGAATATTAAACAACACTCTAAGACAATGCAATAAAACCGGAAATGATTAACAAAATCAACACAAAGTCTCTAATATCTGGAAATTAAAAAAAAAAAAACAAAAACTTTTATTGGAAAACTCTTGGGTGAAAGGAAAAATACAAATTAAAATTACAGAATTTTTACTAAATAATGATAAAAACATTACATATCAGAATCTATGAGACTAGATTAAACCCATAGTCTCAAAAATTTTATCCATAAAAATAGAAGAATGAAAATAATTAATTGCCAAAAGCTACAAAGATGTTAACAAAATAAACCAAAAGTACAAGAAAATAATAAAGATAAATCAGAAATTAATGAGCTATAGAATATAAAACAGTATATCCAATAAATAATTTTTAAAATGGAATCTTGATTTAACAAAACAGACGAATCACTAGCTGTGATGGACTGAATTATGTCCCCTAAAAAATGCGTGTATCAATTTGGCTGGTCCATGATTTCCAGTATTGACTGGTTATCCTCCATTTTGTGATTGTAATTTTCTGCTAAAGAGGATTAGGGTGAGATTGTAGCACTCTTACCCAGGTCACATTCCCGAGCCAATGTAAAGGGAATTTCCCTGGGGTGTGGCTTGCACCACCTTTTATCTCTCAAGAGAGAAAAATGAAAGGGAAACAGGCAGAAAGTTGGGGACCTCATACCACCAAGAAAGCAGCACCAGGAGCAGAGTGTGTCCTTTGGACCTGGGGTCCCTGTGCCAGAGAAGCTCCTTGACCCAGGGAAGACTGATGACAAGGAATCTTCCTCCAGAGCTGACACAGAGAGAAAGCCATCCCCTGGAGCTGACACCCTGAATTTGGACTTTTAGCCTACTTTACTGTGAAGAAATAGATATCTCTTTGGTAAAGTCATCCACTTGTGGTATTTCTGTTACAGAAGCACTAGATGACTAAGATACTAGCCTACTTAATTAAGAAAATAAGGGAGAGAGCCAAATATACAAAATAAGAAATGAAAAAGGTATGCATCCATTGAAACAGGAGATATATGTGTGTGTGTGTTTTTAATTACGAGACTACATTGCAGACTCCTGTGCAAATAAATGAAAACTCAGAAAAAACAGATTAACATCCTAAGGAAACTAGTGATAGTCGACCCTACTAGAGATAAAAAGGTAAAACAGACCAATATTCATAAAAGAAATAGAGAAAGTTATCAAACAACTACTCCATAAAAAAAGCACCAGGCTCAGAAAGTTTTGTAGGAGAATTCTAGCAAAATCTGTAAAGACCAAACAGTCCCCAGGCCAAAAAAAGTGTTCCACAACAATAAAAATGAAGAAAAACTTCCTAATTCAATTCATGAAGCAAATATGCCACTGGTATCTAAGTCTGATAAAGAGGATACAAAAATTACAGAACATCATTTATGAGTACCTGTGCAAAAGTTCCAAATATTAGCAAACAGAATCCAATACCACATTAAGAAAAGAATATACCATGACGAAGTTTTACTTATTCCAGGAATACAAGGTTAGTTCAATGTTAGGGTATTCATCAGTATAATATACCATATTAATATCTCTAGGGGGAAAAAAATCACTTAATTATCCCCCATAGATGCTGAAAAAAACTTTGACAAATACATCACTTTTTTCTTTATTTACAAAACAAACACTCAAGAAAATAGTAATTGACTATTACATTCAATCATGTAAAAAATATATATATAGATATATACACACGCACACACGTACACAAGCATTTACATTTGTCTGTGTATATATGTATATATATCTTAGTCCTAAAGCTAGGCTTTTGTTTAATAAAGAAACACTAGATGCATTTCTATTAAAGTCAGCAACAAGATAAGGATAGTCCAGATGATATGATGATATATCCGGAAGACCCTAGCAAATCAATGATAAAATTCACTCAAACAATTAAAAAAAAAAAAAAAAAGTCAGTCACGTAGCAGGATATAAAAATAACGTACAGAAATTACTAACTTTAATTTATTCAAATAGTAACAACTCAGAGAGTATAAAGATAGAGGAAAACACCATTGATAATAACACAAAGATGATAAAATAATTAGAAAACAGTTAAAACGAAATTGGCAAAACATTTCTGAAAGGCATAAAGTAGACTTGAACAAATGGAAAAACATCTCTCGTAGTTAAATAGCATAAGTCAACATCATAAAGGAGCCCATTCTCCCTAAGTTTAATTTATAAAGTTATTACAATCCCAATAAAAATACCAACATAACTTTCTTAGGGGGTGAAAAGATAATACTAAGTTGATGTCAAAATAAACGCTCAAGAATAGTCAGGAAGCTGAAAAGGTGAAACTATGGAGAAAGACAAGCCATGGTCAACATTAAAACATACTACAAAAGCCTCTATAATTAAAGAGTGAGATATAGTGCGTTAACTGACAAAAACAGACCAACAGAATAGAATGAAACGTCCAGAAATAGGCCCATATATGTATATATACTCCAGAAATAGACCCACATATAGCTTATGGTAGAGATGCCATCTCAAAGCACTGGGGCAAAGATGGGACTTGTTAATAAACAGTTTGGGGACAAATGGTTAGCTACTTGGTAAAAGATTAAATAACATAAATATTTCACACCATACATTAGAAACACTTCAGATAGATCAGGGATCTAAGTGTTTAAAAAAAAGAAAGAAACCGTATCAGCAGAAAATATGAGTGAATTCCTCTGTAACTTGAGTATCAGAAGAGGCTGTGACTCAAATCCAGATATAACGAGAAAAAAAGGTTGGTAAAAAGTAACATAACAAAATCAAAAGACAACAAAAACATATTTGCAATAGATTATAAAGGGAGCCCTGGTGGAGCAGTAGTTAAGTGTTCAGCATTTTGAATCCACCAGCCACTCCTTGGAAACCCTAGGGGACAGTTCTACTCTGTCCTATAGGGTCACTATAAGTCAGAATCAACTCAGCGACAACGTATTTAGTTTTTATTGTCCCTATATATATATATATATATATATATATATTTTATAGATTTGAGGGGTAAAACGCCAAAAACACAATAAAAAAGTGGGCAAAAAGAAAATTTATTGAAGAAAAATATAAAAATGGCCCTCAAATATATGAAAAGATGTTCAACCTCACTTACAGTAAGAGAAATACCATTAAAAAACACATTGAGATACTGTTTCCACCTATTGGATTGGCAAAAAATAAAACGTATAACACTTTGTTGATAAAGCTGTCAGAAAATAGACACTCATATACTGCTGGGAGGAATGTAGATTGGTGCAACTCTTAACGAGGGAAATTTGGCAACATCTAAAAAGACTACATTAGTATTTATCTTTTGACCAAGAAATCCCACTTCTGGGGCTCCACCCTGAAGATACACATCTAACAATGCAGAAATACCTAGGCATAAGGGTTTCCACTGCAACATCATTTGAATTGCAAAATATTGGGAACAACCTAAATACCCATACAGAAAAGAGTGGTTCAATACACTATAGTACATCTACACAATGAAGCACTATGCAACTGATCTCATGGATTGATGTAGAGTGATTTTCCAGGTACAATAAGAAACAAAAGCAAAATGCAAAATAGTATTTACAGTGTACTATTTTTGTATAAGAAAGAAGGGGAAATAAATATATATATACATGTATCCACTCAAGCAAAAAGAAACACAGGAAGGGTAAAACCTTCTGCTTATCTACTTATGTGGAGTGGGTAGAAATAGGGTGGAAAGGAGAGTGGAGAGTAGTGATACTTCTTCGAGTATGCCTTTTATACAATCCTGCCTTTTGGAACCATGCTAAAAAAAATGCTAAGGCTTCACAAAAAAGAAAGGGAGAGAGAGAGAAAAGAAACAAAATCAATAAGGACGGGCAGGAAAACTCTAAGATGAAATAAAAACAGAAACAAACAACATAAACTGTATTTCAATGAATACCATAACCACAATGAAGAAGGTGGGGGTGGAGGGGATTTCTGTCCCATGTAACTTTTGAACAAAGTGTTTCAACTACTTACCCTCAGGCTAAAAATCAAAAGAATTCTAAACAAGTATTTAACTCTAGAGTTGGTAAGCAGTTTTATTTCTTCTTCTTCTTTAGAGTTGTAGCTTTAAAATCCTGAAACTACTTTTTATGCATTCTAGGATTGAGCAAATTAATTAATATATTACAGATAATGGGAGCCAGATTTCTTATCGTTCCAGCAGAGAGTAACAAATACAGAAAGGGAGGAGAATAGAATAAACTCTTAGCGTTGGTGGTCTCTCGAATTGGAGGTACCAGAATGAACTCATGTTTTTGAATACATTAAGAAAAAAAAAAAAAAAAACTTGATTCCGATTCATAGCAACCCTAAAGCACAGAGTAGAGCTGCCCCATAGCGTTTCCATGGAGCGCCAGGTGGATTTGAACTGCTGACCTTTTGGTTAGCAACTGTAGCTCTTAACTACCACCGGGGTTTCCTTTTAATACATAGAAATAGAAAAACATTCATATGCATGTGTATATTTATTTTCAAGCTATGTCCACTGAAGAGCCAAGAAGAACATCCAGTAGCAATGAACATACCTAGCACCCATATCTTGATTTCTAAGTGCCATTCTTTACTACAAGGAACCAGAGTTGCTTGGAGAAATGGCTGATTTGAGAACTGGGGCTATAATGTCTTTCTGTGTCAACAATAAAATTCTCTAAAAATGTTAAGAGACTATATCAAAAGAACACTGGAGACAATTTGATAAGGTTCTCGTGGGTCAAATAGGGGATAATCTGAGCATCAAAATAAAGAATGACAGTAAAGGATTATAACCTACTGAATAAAATAAGAATCCATGAGTCCATACTGATATAAATAAACAGGGGAACAGGGAAAGCTCTTCTTACATAGAGTGCCAGTTAGTAAAAATAAAAGGAATGATGAAATTAGAAAATTACAGTTTGGCAACTATTACAGTAATAATTTATTATGGTAAAAATCACAGGTGAAAACAAACTAGTTGGTAAAAGTCTAATGAGTAACAGGTTATTTACAAGAATCGAAATATCTTCCCACAAGATACTTAATAATTTTTTTTAAATGTAATTTCACTGAAAAGAGACCTGGCAGAACAAAGGTAGCATCACTAGTAACAGGACAGATTTATGCCATGTACCTCCTAATACAATCCACTGAGGAGAACATAACTTCTTTGATACTCCTACTGAATGTGTATAACCTGAATTTAATCAGGAAGAAATATCAGACAAACAAAAATTTAGGGCATTCTGGCAAAAAAAAAAAAAAAATTTAATCTGCATGTACTCTTCAAAAATGTCAGTGTCATAAAAGACAAAGATCAAGGAACTGTCCCAGATTAAAGGAGACTAAATAGACATGACAAAATGCAACACATGGAATAGAATTTTCTTTTGCTATCAAGAACATCATTGAGATAACTGGCTAAAACCAATTAAGGTCTGTACAGAGTTAACAGTGTTATATCAATAACAACTTCTTGATTTTGATAACTGGACTGTGTTTATGTAAGAGGCTGTCCATGTTTTTAGGAAATACACCCTGAAAGATTTAGGGGTACAGTGGCACCATATTTTCAATTCACTCTCAAATGGTTACCAAAAAATGATACATATACTTTAACTATTTGCATAGATAATGCAGAGAGAATTATAAAGAAAATATAATAAAATATTAGTATTTAGAGATTCTGAGAGAAAGCTATACAGGAATTCTTTATACTGAAATTCTGTAGGTCTGAAACTCCACCCAAATAAAAAGTTTCTAGTTTACATGACAGAAAGGTTTCAAAATAGTTTTCATCATATGAATTTTCTCATCAGGCAGGTCAATAATCTTGAGAATTAATGGGATATAGCATAGCACAGAAACTAGCAATGTTTCTGTGCCAAATTGAAAGAGACAAAGGAAATAAGACATGAGTCATTCCTGATATTGCTAGAAATTATTTTAAACACGCACAATTTGGGCTCCTCATATTGTGCCCGCTTTCAAGTGGCTGCGGGAACAGTAGAAGAGACTACATAACTCCACTACACTAATATAATGAACTCCAGATTTTTCCTTTTATTTCTCAGTTCTCATTGCACGCATTCAAAGATCCTCTGCGCCATTTCCATTTACGGAGTTAGGCTGTTTAAGTTCTCTTTAAATGTATGCTTCACATTATTAAAACAATGCTTCTCTCACCCAGAATAATTCTCAAACAAATTATATACTAACCTCATCTTTGACTTGGAAAATTTTGCATTTTTAATGTATCTAAAAACATATAAAAACCAAAAACCTGTTGCCGTTGAGTTGATTCCAACTCATAATGACCCTCCAGGACAGAGTAGAACTGCCCCGTAAGGTTTCCAAGGAGGAGGTGGTAGATATGAACTGCCAAACTTTTGGTTAGCAGCCAAGTTCTTAACCACTGCGCCACTGGGGCTCCCCTAAAACATATAGACATAGTTTTTTTCCACATAACATTGAAACATAGTCATTCACAATTTTAGCTACCTGCAGTAAATGGAACTATTACTGTTCGGAGCATTATGATATTTAAAGTATTTCACTTGAACTGCTAAGAGAATATGACAACAGAATAAAACCATTAAAATCAGAATGTGGCCGAACTATAAGTCTGATTGCACTGTATCTTTAAATAATGTCCCTGGAACTCCTACTTCATCCTAAACTCTATACCTCATCCTAGATTTCTAAAACTAGGGCTGACATTTAGCTGGTTTATACCAGAACAGCTATACCAGTTATTTACAGCCAACATTCATTCTGAATTAATGGTTTGTCTGCCATTTTGAATATCATACTATTTGTTCTATACATTTGATGTAACAATATTTTATAAAACAAAAGGAAAAAGCAGAGATATTCAACTAAAGGGCTGAAATTGTGATCTATTGGACAGAAAAAAAAAAGTTTATATCACCAGAAAAATCTACAAGTAACATTTATAATATAAATAAGTAACATTTATATATTATAAATAAATATATAATATATTCATACTAATAATGAGGGTAAAATATCTTATTGTCTAATGAGAATATATATAGTACATCTTATATATGGATTGGAAACCCTGGTGGCTTAGTGGTTAAGTGCTATGGCTGCTAATCAAAGGGTTGGCAGTTCAAATCCACAAGGTGCTCCTTGGAAACTCTATGGGGACAGTTTTACTCTGTCCTATACGGTCGCTATGAGTCGGAATCGACTCAACCGCACTGGGTTTGGTTTGATATATGGATTAGATTTTAAAATCAGTGAATAAGGTAAAAAATGTATGTTGCCAAACTTACCCTTGAAAACTCCTTAAGCCTCCTATGAATTACGGTGTACAGAGGTTTTCCGATCTAAAACTATATTTTAATTATTATAAATATCAAAGCTTGAGGATCACCAAGCCAGAGAAAGGAACAAAACAGAAGCCTATATGCAGATGTCTGCACATTCAAACCATTCTTTTATGAGATTTAACTTAGAAATCTCTGCCAGGAAATAGGTGGAGAATTCTAAAATGTTCCAGTTTTCCTATAACATGACACCATTCTGTTTCAATATTTAAGTTCTATACTCTCAATACACATTAACAGATATATGAGAATAAAACACATAATTTCTGTGACAGCATTGTTTGGTGCTGGCACTAAGCACTTGCTCAAGACTATTTCCTGGATTTGAATATAAAATATTGCTTCTTCAGGTAATATACACACTGTTTTATGAATAGTTGTAGAGAAGAAATTGATTTCCCAGCTGTCATTTCCCATTGCAACCCACTGAACAGCTCTTGCACCCCTCTCATTTGGAGACGTCTCAAGATGCCTCCCCTACAGTGCTTCTTGGTGGGTTAACGGTGTGTTGTGTTCTGAAGTAAAAAAAAAAAATCAAACCAGCTACCAAGTTGATTCTAACTCATGGCAACCCCATGTGTGAAGAGTAGAACTGCTCCATTGGGTTTTTCAATGGCTATGATTTTCTGGAAGATCGTCAGGACTTTCTTCTTCCAAGGTGCCTCTGGGTGAACTTGAACCTGCAACCTTTCAGTTAATAGCCAAGCACTTAACTGTTGGTACCACCTAGGGACTCTGCTCAGCTAACGAAACCCATAGCAGTAAGTACCTGGGCTGCTCTTAGACTGAAATTTTGAGAAAAACCAAACCATGTGGAATATCTTTCTCACACAGTCAGGTTTTAGAAAGAGGAATAGATCCACCTTGTAGTGTCAGCCAGGGCTTTACCTGATCTATCACCATGCAGTTAGCGTAGACTTCATCGCCGCCATTCAGCATGTCAGAAAGCCGGCCTGCAGCAAGGAACGTCGGGAGGTGCTTGGATTTTTTGAACATATCAAAGGAGCGGTCTAAGAGGAAAACAAGAATTGTACAAATAAAGCAGAAAGCATTTCTTTTACAGTCAAGCATTACCTTCTTAGTAAAAAAAAAAAATCAGGAAAAAGCCAATTTTGCATTTTTTTTAGATTACATGTCGCTGTCTTGCATGATCTACGTGCAAGTACTTTCCCATATCGAAACCTTCTCAGCTATCCAGAACCTTCGTATAGAATGAATAGTTCTAGACTTGATCTTAGCCAACTCAGAAGCAATTAGAATGAATAGTTCAGATAGATAAATATTTGCCCACTTTACGTACTTTTTGCCATCATTAGAGATTTTTGTAGAACAAATTAGATTTTTGCCTTCAATTTCTAATAGATTAAATTAAGCTTAATTTCACTTTATTAGTAACCTGGAAGCATAAGTGACTGTGTCAAGATCCTCGAGTCCCACAGAAGTTTTTCAGGTTCACTGACCCTTTACTAAAGGACCCAAGTTAGCACAAAGCCTAGTGGTTATAACTTTGTACTGGCTGCTAAATATGCATGATCTTAAATACACAGAGAGTTTTGCTTCTATTTTAATTACAGGAAGGTTTTTGCCTGCTTCCACGTTCTCAGCTTTGTTCCAAATAGACAAGGTTGCTCAAAGCTTAGCCTCAGATAGTAGAGACGTAACTGTATTTGTAAAGGAACATAAAGTTGAAGGTAATGAAACATGGAGTCAGAATGTCTCACTTCCTGTGACTTTAGGGAAATTATTTGATATCTCTGTACTTTCATGGAGTCCTGGTGGCGAAGAGGTTAAGAGATATGGCTGCTAACCAAAAAGAAGGCCTTTAACCCTAGAGGGCAGTTCTATCCATCCTATAGGGTCTCTGTGAGTCGGAATTGACTCAACCGCAACGGGTTTGATTTTTTGGCTTATGTACCTTCATGGAGTTTCCTCACTCATAAAAATGAACTATTATTATTTTTGCCTCATAGTGTGGCTATGAGAACTAAATGCGTTCAGACATGCAAAGCATTCACTAAGTGAGCACTAAGTGAGTGCTCAATAGATATTAGTTGCTGCTTTTATTATTATTATATTTGTTATTAATATGATGAAAAACCCATGTTCAGTGTGAAGTAGAAGGGTTTTGATATTAATACTAATCCTAGTATGTTATACTAGTAACAGATTATCAGTATCTGTGATTTTAATTAGGATGAATTGGAAATTTTATCCATAGCAAATATCATTCCCACTTATATTCTAGTAAGTTTTCTTGAGTGGGTAACAAAACCAAAAGCAAACCCATCGCCATCAAGTTGATTCCAACTCATAGCAACCCTATAGGACAGAGGACTGCCCCACAGTGTTTCCAAGGTGCAGCTGGTGAATTCCAACTGCCAACCTTTTGGTTAGCAGCTGAACTTAACTGCTGCACCACCAAGGTTCATACTGCCTCTATTCCACCAGAAATGGCACATAACCCACAACCTGTTGATGTTATGTCACAGCATAAAATCTGGGTAAGCTCATGGGAGTGAACTGGTAAATGAAAAAAGATTAATAACTGTTGAGCTGATATCCCAGGAGCAAAAAATTCTATTCTCTTCATAGAAGTTCCTAGATAATTATAAACATTACAAAGGTGTATGAATTCTACTAGTCAAATGGCCTTGGCTTTGGATTCTACATCTAAATCTGCCCCTTCCCCAAAGAACACTCAAGTGGGATTTTTATTAAGGAAATAGATAATGTAAAAGTAAAACACTATATTCTTATATCCGTAAAGTATTCTTTTACCAATTTATTTAAATAACCAGCATTAGAACATACAAAGAGCACAAATAGTTCACAACTATAACCTTTATGATAAATTACTATACATTTTCATTCTAATTACACAAAAGAAAAATACATACCATAGGTTATAAATCAAGAACCTGACAAAACACTTTCAGCGTGTTCTGAAGTTAGGAAAATACTTGCTCATTTGTCATTTTGCAGAATGCTTTTTAAAACAATCATAAATAACTCAACATGGCCCTCCAGTGTATAATTAACCCAGCTTAACTGCTCTGCAGTGTCATAAATTCACCAACTGTAAAACACCTGACATTTCTGCCATCACACTTGGGAAACTGTTCATGCTCCTTTTTAACCACTTCGCCATCACTGCCAAACTAAGGCTTCACTGATAACTACACCGATCTACGAACTAACAAGATATTCAAGACAAGAGCAAACAATTGATAAATTTCACTTTAAAAACAGAACCAAGTAAAATATTACCCAAAATGTGCGCTGCCAGTGAACTCACTGACCAACCTTCTGACTGTCATGCTGTGAATCACCAAAAGAGAGTCTATGTTCAAAACTCCAACTACTCATTTCAAGGATGGGCAGGAACAGCAACTACTTCTGTTTTCACTTACTCAGGTAAAACCACTTGGATTCAAACTTTCTTCTACGAACAAAATCTACCTGACCTGATGTCTCAGGTCAGAGAATATGTTGTTGCTGCTAGCTGCTGTTGAGTCAGTTCTGGCCCATAATAGCCCTCACTGCCTGGTTCTGCACCATCCTCACTATCCTTGTTACGCTTGAGCCCACTGTTGCAGCCACTGTGTCAATCCATCTTGTGAGGGTCTTGCTATTTTTTGCTGACCCTCTAGTTTTACGAACATGATGTCCTTCTCCAGGGACTTGTCCCTCCTGATAACATGTCCAAAGTATGTAAGATGAAGTCTTGTCATCCTTGATTCCAAGGAGCATTCTGGCTGTACTTCTTCTAATACAGACTTGTTCATTCTTTTGGAAGTTTATGGTATATTCAATATTCTTCACCAATGCCACAATTCAAAGCTTTCTATTCTTCTTCAGTCTTTCTTATTCATTGTCCAGCTTTTGCATGCATATGAGGTGATTGAAAATACCATGGCTTGGGTCAGGTGCACCTTAGTCTTCAAGGTGACATCTTTGCTTCTGAACACTCTAAAGAGGTCTTTTGCAACAGATTTGCCCAGGCAATATGTCACTTGATTTACTGGCTGCTGCTTCCACGGGTGATGATTGTGGATCTAAGTAAAATGAAATCCTTGACAACTTCAATCTTTTCTCCACTTATCATGATGTTACTTATTGGTCCAATCCTCACGACTAGACAAAAATCCTCAGAGACTATAAGGAGATTATATCCATGGCAGTAAAATAAACTAAAAGATGGCAGAGTTTGGTTTCTCTAACCAAGTTGGGGTCATGTTTTCAGAATAATTAATCTGATCAATGTTTCAGGAAATAATTTTATTTCCAAAGACAGGTTCTCAGTCTCTTATTTGCAAATCTAAGATTCAGAAAGCTCTGAAAATCAAAACTTTCGTATAAACTTGGCTCATAACATATTCGGTGGTAAGGGTGATGAACAAATTTGGAAATAGGCAGTGGTGATGGCTGCACAACAGGGAGAACCTAATCGATATCACTGAATTGTACATGTGAAAATTGCTGAAATGACCAATGTTTTGTCATCTATATTTCACCACAATAGAAAAGGTTTTTTTAAAGCATATTTGATGGGAAAACTTGACCTGAACCCACAAGGCCATATGTAGTCTTTATGGACCCCAGCTGCTCATACATCCTCCTCCAGACACAGTAACGTGCTTGATGATAACACCACTCCAGTGTCTCCTGTGGGTGTCATATAATGTATGGTGTAAGCATCATTGTAAGGATGGCGCAGGACCGGGCAGTGTTTTGTTCTGTCGTGAATAGGGTCGCTATGAGTCAGAACCGACTCAACGGCACCTAACAACAACATAAGCACCATGACAAAAAGATGTGAAATTCCGAATTCCAAATAAATGTGGTCCTAAGAGTTTCAAAGAGTAGCTTTGGACCTCTACAAAATTAACATATCAGATATTAGACCAGTATTTCCAAAGCTTTTGTCATTCCTCTACCGAATTCACACCTTTGCCTATCCATATATCACTTGTGTCACTGTATTCTCTACTACTTCTCTTCTGATAGACTTGCCTTTTTTAAGTAAAATTATTTTTAAAGAAATACCTAATCTCCATTATAAGTGGAAAACCAGTACTGGCTGGTTTGTACACACTAAACAATGAAAATGAAACAATGCAATTAAATTTGGACTAAATACTAAATACAGTTGCCTGTCAATGCTGAGGGAAGAATGGCCCAGTGATCTACTTCCAAAATATCAGCCACTGAAAACCCTATGCAGCAGACTTCTACTCTGACACACATGGGGTCACCATGAGTCAGAATCACTCAATGTAACTGGTTTTTATCAAAACTGAGAGCTTGAGAGTCCTCCTATCTTTGTAAAAAAAGGGAGATTCTGAACGATTCCAAGCCCAAAAAAAAATCCACTGCCATCGAGTCAATTCCAACTCATAGTTATCCTACAGGACAGAATAGAACTGACCCATAGGGTTTATAAGATTATAGTCTTTACAGACACTGTTCTGCTGCTATTCATAAGCTTTTCATAGGCTAATGCTTTTCAGAAGTAGACTGCCTGGTCCTTCTTCCTAGTCTGTCTTAGTCTGGAAGCTCACTGAAACCTGTCCTCCATGGGTGACCCTGCTGGTATCTGAATACCGGTGGCATAGCTCCAGCATCACAGCAACACACAAGCTCCCGCAGTACGAAAAACTGACAGACACATGGCCAGACCGCATCTTACATACTTTGGACATGTTGTCAGGATGGTAAGTCCCTGGAGAAGGACATCATGCTTGGCAGAGTACAGGGTCAGCGGAAAAGAGGAAGACCCTCAAGGAGGTGGATTGACACAGTGGCTGCAACAATGAGCTCAACCATAACAACGATTGTAAGGATGGCGCAGGACCGGGCAGTGTTTCGTTCTGTTGTGCATAGGGTCACTATGAGTCGGAACTGACTCGACGGCACCTAACAACAACAGTCTTTACAGAAGCAGACTGTCACATCTTTCTCCCATGGAGAGAATATTGGGTTCAAACCACAGACCTTTCGGTTAGCAACCAAGCACTTTAACCACTGTGCCACCAGGGCTCCTTTTTTTGAAGGATTAGAGATGTGTTACAGGCATGCTAGTACTAAACTGGGACCTCCTCTTTGAGTCAGCAGAAAGATCAACAGAAAATTAAAAAGGAAATACCTGTCTTACTACGTAATTCAATGTTACCTAGTGCTAGGTCAGCATTCCATCTCCAAGATCACTATGTCCAGAGGTATTTATACAATACTTTGGAAGACTGACCTAGACCCTGTCACCGTCTATCATTCTGCTAATGGCCCCTCTAAGACAGTGACTCTTGTTGAGGAAGACATGGCTGTATATAAGGATAGCAGTGAGGAGGCGTCTCAGTCATCTAGTGCTGCTATAACAGAAATCCCACAAGTGAATGGCTTTAACAAAGAGAAATTTATTTTCTCACAGTCTAGTAGGTTAACAGTCCAAATTCAGAGCATTAGTTCCAGGGGAAGGCTTTCTCTCTCTGTCATCTCTGAAGGAAGGTCCTTGTCCTCAACCTTCCCCTAGTCAAGGAACTTCTCAGGCATAGGTACCCTGTGTCCAAAGGACACACTTTGCTCCTGGTGCTGCTTTCTTGGTGGTATGAGGTCCCCAACTCTCTGCTTGCTTCCCTTTCCTTTTATATCTTCGGGGATAAAAGGTGGTGCAGGCCACGCCCCAGGGAAACTCCCTTTACATTGGATCCGAGTCAGGGTGGTGTTACAATCCCACCCTCATCCTCTCTACATAAATTACAATCACAAAATGGAGGGCAACCACAGAATACTGGGAATCATGACCTAACCAAGTTAATACACACATTTTTGGGGGGACATAATTCAATCCATAACAGGAAGTAAATCTCTTTGTCTCCCCTCTAGTTCCATCACCCATAACTTGTCATGTAGATTTAGCTGGGTCACTTGCTGCAAAAGTCTATTTGTGAAATTGGCACAAAAGTCCTTTTGAATGTAACTCTCTGGAGCATCCATTCAGGGCATCAGCTCCAGGGGAACGCTTTCTCTCTGTGGCGTCTCTGGAGGAAGGTCCTTGTTTCAAGATAATTGGCTCTAGAAGTGAGCACAGACCAACAAACCAGAAGATAGCACAGAGGAAAAGGACCTCCACTCCTTTATTCACTTCAACACTAGTTACTGTACAGATGGCCTTCAAATCCAGCAGAATAGGATTTATTATGGAAAGACAATAAGTCTTCAAAAGAAGTTTCAAATATACATGTGTTTCACATATTAAAGTGGCTAATTGCTCTACTATGTTTCAGACAATTCAAAGAAAAGTCTACAATGGTTTCATAAAAAAAGACTAATCTTTCCAAGATTTTCAAGAAATACAATTTTATTACTTCCATATGTAACTACTTTAGTAGCAAATTAAGTGAACAAATTATTGCCAAAAAAAGGTCTTCAGGTCATTTTCAATGAGTATATAGAAGTAATGTGCAACGATACCAGTTCTTTGTCTTAAACTAATGTCTCATAAACAGTTTTTCTTAGTAAAAATTAATGTTGGTATAGTAGGAACTTTTAATATTTGGTAAACCCATATTTCAGAGACAGTACAAAAGTAACCTAAAGCTCACCTCGCATCCAAATGGCTGCAAATTTTTCATTTGTGAAGAACAGTGCACTGCAGTGGTGAAGAACATTGGCCCTGGAGCCAGACTGCCTGGTTCAAGTCCCTACTCTGCCATCTATTAGCTGTGTGACCTTGGGCAAGTTACTTAACCTCTCTGTTCCTCTGTTTTCTGATTTGTAAAATAGGGATGATACTGCATCTATCTCACAGGACTGTTGTGAGGATTAACTAATGTAATATTTTAAGTGATTAGAACAGACTCTTACAGTAAACACTCGGTAAATGTTACTATACAATTAAATGAGGTTATATACTCTTGATATTTTTGTGTAGTTTTGATACTTTAGAATTTTATTTCAATGCTAGCTTTGATTTTACATGTTTAGAACCAACCCAGAAAGGCAACTGGAATGCACTAAACATTCCATTTGCTACACAAAGGGCATTAAAAATATTATAACTTTTATTTAAGATTTAGCTCATGTTAAGTCATTTTTAAAAGTCCACCCTGAACATGACAACACAAACATATAAAATGTGAAGAGGAAAAAAAAAGCTGTCAAACAGCCCATAAGATTTACCTCCAACGACTCAAGGATCAGGGTTCATGAAATGGGAGGGGTTGTAACGATAGAACTAACAAAGAATAAAGTCAGACGATCAGAGGTAGCATTTCCCAAGAACAAACAAAGGAAGGATTTCAGAAAATAAGATGTTCTAACATGACCGAGTGGACTAGGGCCAATTTCTCACTGCACAGTGCCTAGAGGATAAACAGTAACTTAGAGGGGATCCCCAGCTCTCCCCGCTCCCATTATTCTCCTGGCTTTGTAACGTGATCTGTGTAACTACAAGGGTTCCCTGAAGCAGAAATTCTCATCAGCACTTCACTTGTTATCTAGATGCTCTAGTCAGGCGACACAGAGGAGACTGAGAGTCAATGCATTTTACCCACAGAATGGAGGGGAAGTGGGGTTAGTAAAGGTGGAGAAGGAAAGGCAGCTGTGTACTGCTTCCTTTTCTCTGACATGCACAACTACCCAAATCTGGCAAGAAACGGTTAGTAGCACAGGCTAGGTTAGGGCCTCTGCAACCTGATTTCTAATGAAATCCAACTCTCCCTGGAGAAAGGCCTTGCGGTTAAAGGAAAATGTGGCCTGCTTGACTCATTATATAAGAGGTGTACACCCAGACACAAACAAACCTGGCTAAGGCAGTCTCCTGTCAGCCTGCTGCTGACTTGGTTTGGCCCACTCTGGGTGTCAAGCTCTTACCTGCAAAAGTCAGGTAAGGGCCCTTCAATACAGATATCTCTCACAACGGCTGGGTGGGTTTTATTCATTCATTCATCCATTCATTTACTATATTTAGTTTTAAACCTAGAATTTTACAAACACAGCAGAAGGCTTTATTGAGAATGACTAACCACCACAAAATGTATAAAATTTATACTGGAGCTCAACTCCCAGCACTCCACTGAAACACGTCCCACTCCAGTCACCAATGGCCTTCCTATGACAGAATTTCATGGGCAATTCTCCAGCCTCACCTTACATGACCTACAGTAGCTCTGGCCTCAGTCGATTCCTCCCTTCTTTCCCTCGGCCTCCAGGACACTGCTCTCTCGGTTCTCCTCCCATCTTACCAGCCTTTCCTTCTCAGCCCTGGTGCCTGGTTCTTCCTCACATTCTAGATTTTTACAGGGTGCAGTGCTGCAGGATCAATCCTCAGACCTCTCCTCTTCTCTCTCTACTCATTCCCTCAGTCACTTAATGCCATGGTGTCACATACCATTATATGACAATGACTCCCAAATGCTCATCTCCAGCCCAGACTCCTCCCCTGACCTTCACAACTACCTCCTCAACGGCTTCACTTAGCTGTCCAATAGCCACCTCAAACACAACAGGTCCAAAACAGAACACCTGATTTTCCCTTCTAAACCTGCCCCTCCCAGCAAATGGCTCTACCTTTCCTTGCAGTTGCCCTTGACTGTTGTCTTTCTTTACAACCAAACAGATTCAGAATCTGACCTTTTCTCATCACCTCGTTGCCACCCCAAGGCAAGCAATCACAATCTCCTACCTAGACTACTGCAAGAGTCTCCTAACAGTCTCTCTGCTTCCACTCTTGTTCCTCTACAGCCCACTTTTCATGACATAGCCAAAGCAATCTTTTCACAAAGGAAATCAAATCATATTGTACCTCTCTGCAAAATTCCCCAATGGCTTCCCATCTATTCTGAGTAAAAGCCAAACTTTGCCATGACCTACAATGTGGTAGTATACAGCAGACCTAACATAACCTGCCTTCCTTGCCCACCCTCTCTGAAGTTCTGTGCCCACTCTCTACAGCAACACTGGTTACCTTGCTGTTTTATGCCTCAGGCCACCTGCACTTGCTATTTTCTCTACGAGTCAGTATAAACTTGATGGCAACAGGTTTTGTTTTGGTTTATTTTCTCCACCAGGGCTGCTTTTCCCCTGGATATCAGATGCCTTACTCCCTCACTTCCTTCAAGTCTTTGAACAAATGTTCTCTTAGAAAAGAGGCCCTTTATGACCACTATATATTAAAGGGAACCCCTCTACATCCTGCTTTATTTTCCTTTACAGCACTTATTACCACCTGGCACATTATATATTTGTATGTTTGTCTGTTTCTTTCTACTACAACATATGCTCCACAAGAATAAGGACTTTGTTTTGTTTACTGTATTCCCCAGGGCCTAGAACCATGCCCAGCACACAGTAGATACTCAATAAATAGTCACTGAATGGGTGAATAACTTCCAGCTCCTCTTTATTAAGAAAAGAGTAGAAACCTTACACTAGTTCAGCTAAGAGAACATTCTCATCTGGTATGGTAAAGTTTTCTCAGATTCTAGAGGTTTTCTTACTTGCTGCCTAGCTGTTGTTGCTCTACCCCAGGTTGTGATGGGAGTTTCTGTCTCTCTCTCTCTTTCTCTCTTTCATTCATTCATTCTTCTTTCTTTCAACATTTACTGAGTGCCTACCAAGTGCCAGGCACTGTGTTACCCGTTGGGCCCAGCCCAGGTCCCTCAGCCTCCATCTCCAACTCATAAACATCCTCAAAGCACAGCCCTTACTGACTAGTCCCCAGGAGGTCCCTGACATATCTCCACACAGCCATGAGGCCTTCCTTCCTCTCTGAGATCTTCCTGCCCATTACCTCTGTGTTTTGTCCTGTATCATCTGCTACGCTCCCGAGAAAAGAGGTTTGATTTTGCTCCTCCTGGTAGGACAAGTGACTTCCTGATTGGGGTCTGAGCAACACGGACAACATGGACACAGGCACTTCCTGTGCGATGCCATAAAACATGCCCTCTGGTGGCAGTAGCCTGAGTATTAATGTTTAATCCCTTTACTCAAAATAGCAGGTAGGTTACTCTTTTACTTAAAGAATAACGAAAAGATCTGACAGACTTGCCAAGTAGAGGTACTGGGAAGAAGGAAGTAATCAGAAAAAAAAAATTAAAAGAGAAGGAACAGAAGCAAAACAATAGGTCCTATAGAAGTTGCCATCTATTGAATACCTGGTACATTTTGGCTAATTATACCAGGTAATACTACTATTATAAACCAAACCCGTTGCTGCTGAGTTGATTCTGACTCATAGAGACCCTACAGGACAAAGCAGAGCTGCCACATAGGGTTTCCAAGGAGCAATCAGTGAATTTGAACTGCCGACCTTTTGGTTAGCAGCCGAGCTCTTAACCACTGCACCACCAGGGCTCCACTACTATTACAGCTAACATAAATATTGGACTTACTATGAACCGGGCACTCTTCCATATGATTTGTGTGTGTGTGTCTGTGTGTCTGTGTGTGTGTGTATGTAAACTCACTGGCCCCCAAAACAACCCTTTGAAGTTGTTGTTGTTGCCACCAAGTCGACTCCGACTCATAGAGACCCCATGTGTGCAAAGCAGAACTGTTCCATAAGGTTTTCAAAGCTGTGACCTTTAGAAGCAGATTGCCAGGCCTGTCTTCCAAGATGCCTCTAGGTGGGTTCGTACCTCCAAACTTTTGGCTAGTAGTTGAGCGCTTAACCATTTGTGCCACAGGTGAGGAAACTGAGGCATTGTTTATGTAACTGCCCAAGGTCACACAACTAGTAAACAGCAGCTCTAAGCAGGCACTCTACTAGGTAGCTCAAAGTTACTTTATTTAATACTTGGGGTTACTAAGTATCCTATTTTGAATCAAAGAAAATGGTATTTGAGCAATGACTGGTATTTTCCCATTAAGAAGTTTCATTAATGTGTTACAGTGTGACTGGTGCCCAGGTGTGTTTGCCCACTGCCTGGGCCTGTGATATCCACCCTGGAGATCTGCCACCAGGATGTGGCAGTTTGAGTCTTGCTGAGAAAACTCACTCTATAAAGCAGTAAATAGATGATTGCACTCTGTTTAACAACAAGCAACATACTCAAGAGAAAAGACTAGAAAGAGAAACTAAGATGTTAACTAAGGTGGTAACTGCTATCCTTGGTGAAAGAGTTACGGATGGTTTTTATTTTTGACTTTCTACTATCTATAATTTCTACATTTCTGACAATGACTATTTTTACATCTAAAGTTAAGAGAAAAAATAAGTCATATTTAAAAAATGTACCGCCTCCTTGAATAAAGGAACTGCTGCGTGATTTCATGCAAAACAGGAGATTATCAGTAAATCAACTATATGTGCAAATGTATTAGCTGGAAAAGTTTTACCCAATACTACACAGTGCATTTTCAACCATCTGCCATGCCTACTTACCATAACCACATGCAGTGTTAATATTTTGTTTAGTAGATAAGAAAGCTGAGGCCCAACAGAGTGATTAACCTGCCCAGGCTACTAAGTGATGAACCCAAAAAGCAAACACAGTGCTGACAGAGACTAAAACTCACCCTTTTCCACAGCCGTGTACTATCTCCCAAATTTCCCTACAAAGGGGACCTTGCCGAGTTCTGAAATTTGCAGAAGGCCCTTTTTACCAACGCTCTTAGTGTGACAGAAGAATGAAAAAACCCACCTTCACAAGTGGGCGTGAACATTTTCAGGGATAAATTGCCATTTACCTCCTTGTTCATGCCTCCTCTAAAGTCTCCTTAGAATTTTCCAGATATTAGTCTTGGCGTAGACAATCTCTTGGCCTCACTCTTCTGAGTTGGACTTGAGGTTACCGAAAGGATCCATCCAAATTCCAAAATCATCCTCAGTCCAGGCATTTCCTGTGGTTGCCTGTGAGCTAAAGTTACTCTATAGATTTCAGTCCACGCCAAAATGTGTCTGGGAGAACCCAGGGAATCTTTGCCCACCAAATTAGAAAGCCTCTGACATACATCCAAATGCCCAATTCACCCTCAGAACTTACCTCACCTTCCAGGGATCCTACAAAAAGAAAAGGAAGGCTTGGGATGAGATCAGGACTCTCAGACTAGCCCTGCTAAGAACAATAACAGCTGGGAACACAAGAGAATGGATTCCAGAGGTGCTGGGAGTGAGAGATGTTTCCCCAGCCTTTCCTTGGAGCACACAGTTTAAAACCCCTTCTAAGTAACAAGTTATAACTTGGTTCTGCAAAATCCGATCTTACAAAAAATAAATTAAAAAAACTCATATTCTACCGTTTTGAAAGACCTAATTATCAAAATTATTGAAGAAACAAGCCTTTTCTCTCAAAACACACTGGAAGCACTTGGGGAAGGGGGGGAGGTGGAGAGACAGAGACAGAGAAACAGAGAAAAAATATAGTTTTCTGACAACAATTTTCCCCCATATCTTTCCCAGTTCTCATTTCTATTTACAGTAGCACAAAGTAGTCTCCAAAAGTACATGTGTTTATGTTTCAATAATAAAGACTCTCAAATATGTAAATACCTTTTTCTGCCCTCAAGCTCCTAAGTAGATATTCAGTCACGTGTGGTGTGTGGACTTTGGTGTGATTAGATTTAATCAACCATTCCTTTCTTTCTTGAAGCAATTTTCCAAGGCCTAAAGCAAGTTAGTCTACGTAAAAGAAAAACTGGCAAACCAAAGACGAGGAAAAAAAAACTAACATGTTACACAAACACAGGCTAGAACTGAAAGACTTCAAATAAAGTGGCAGGTCTTTGAAGACAGTACTTCAGGTGATTCTAGATAAAAACAGAAACAAACTCTTGAGGACTATGCTCCTATAGACCCATCACAAGGAAGTCTATGGATAATTCAAACACTGTATAATCTTATGGAAAGATACTGGCACACAAAAACAATCTGTCCATTTCAATGTCCCAATGAGCTTCAATTCTCCTGGGCCCATCTCTAAAGTCACATGTGGTTTTGCCCCCTAAACACCCTAAAAAGCAATTGAGTTCTACTATAGACAAGGAACTATGCTGCCAAAATAGAGAATTCTCCACTGAAATGTAAATCCCTTCACTTATTTTTGTGTTGTATCCACAACAAGAACACTTTAACTTAATGAATGAATAAATGCTGAAATCCAAGCACCAAAAAAAAAAAAAAACCCATTGCTGTCGAGTCAAATTCCAACTCACAGCAACCCCATAGGACACAGCAGAACTGCTCCATAGGATTTCCAAGGTTATAATTTTTACGGAAGCAGGTTGTCGCATCTTTCTTCCATGGAGCAGCTGGTGAGTTTGAACCAACAATATTTCAACTGCACCACCAGGGCTCCAGAAACCAAGTACTGCCTGGTAATCCTCCAAATTTTCTGAGTTGGGGAACATAGTTAATTCCTGAATACTGTTCCATTATCCTGAACAACTCTGGGGCATCCCTGGGTAGGTAGGCATGAATGAGATCTAGTATGGGATGCATTAAAATTCACAACCAGGACTCCCCATTGTCAGGCACCTAGAATCAGAAAGAGTCCCAAGGTGGTGAGGGAGCTCCTGGTATCTATTCCCAATCTAATGAAAAGGTCCTCAGCTTCTACATGACCTCTTCAGGAAGAAGAAATCACTAGTTTACTCTGTCTCCCATACCCACAAACACTAGTTCAGTCTTACCTCCCATAATGTATTTTTGGCTTATCATCAGAGAGCAGAGCCCTTTTAAAAGCAACTGATGGCTTCAGGTACAGTGTGCTCAGGTAACATATCCTCCTAAAATCATATTCCCCTGCAGCCTTCCAGCTCCACGGACAAGCCAAGAGGCTCATCACCAAGGGAAGGAGAGGGAACTATGAACATACCAGTTTTGACTCTCAAAGCTGACTTTCCTCATTAGCTCTGATGGCCACGTACAACATCCCTTGATTAAAAATTTAATTCATCCCTGAAAATTTTGTCCCTAAATTAAAAATTGCTAAAGACAACAAAAGAATTTGCATTAATTGGAAAAAACTGCAATGAATCCCATCCCAACTCAAGATACTCAAACAATATTTACAGGTATAAAAAATAACAATCGAGCAATGAAAATAAGTTTATACAAGAAATAATTTGAAATGCAGCATAACAAAACTTAATTGCAGTCCTTCTGTTTTCTACTTTCTGCACCAATGTTTTTGGGCATTTGGGGGCTGATTATCATCTTGCAGGCAAAGTATACGTAAAAATTACAGCCAAGAAAAATATGTAGGGCAAAAAATACTCTTAAAAGTAATTAAACACAAGAGTGCTTCGAAAGGTGCAGGAACAGCGCATGTGCATCACAGATGAAGAGTCAGTGAAGACGCTCCCTCTTCATCACTCTCTCTTACTGCACACACACAAACAAAGCATTTGGAGTTCATTCAAAGGCAGCGTGCAAGTTAAATGTCCAGATTTTACTCTGACTAAAAACTGCTCTGTCAAGTAAATTGGTGCTTCTTTAACTGAAACTACAAAGTCAAAATATATCCTCCTTATACAGGGATCATTTATTTAGTGTGTTTTAGGGTAAAAAAAAAAATTCCTTATACCCCTCCCCCCAAAAAGATGAATTATTCAAAACTTGACATAACTTTTCAAGAGCCATGAAGGTAAAAAATCAGTAACTTCACGGTTGTTACGTGAATTAAGTCTGTATGTCCACAGACAGAGAGGTCTTCTCTAAATTCCTTTAGTTCTCATTTATGTCATCAAGACCTAGGCCTGGAGGAAAAGCCCATGGGGTATTAGGTAAGGGAGTTGTTAGACCCATGGTGCAAGGGAGAAGAGAAACCACATCCTTTTCACTCCATAGGAATTGTAGAAAAAGGAAAGAAAAATGGGGGAGGGGGGGAGATCAGAAGGTTGAGACAAATAGTGTCCCTGCCTGAAGGGAATAGTGTTAGCTGAGCTAGGGCTACTCTGAGGGTAGGTGGGCTTTTCTTGCTTCCCTCTGGGGCTCTTAAGAAGAGCACCTTGCAGGCTGCTGATACTTATGAGGACAGCCACCTCAAAGCACAGTCGGTGGTAGAGTGAGGTTAGGCAGAAGGGCCAATTCCAGCTTTCTTGGACTACTCTCAGTTGCCCAAATGGTATAAAAGGATCCCTAAGTTTCCATGGGCCTCTGAGAGGGGCAGGGAGTGGCTGAGTCAAGTATCCATAGCCTGCCATAGGGCCCACCACGGTGTAGAGGAAGGGACCCCATGGTAGATGTTTCTGAGGGAAGTGCCTGGATAAGTGGCCAAGGCCAGAAATTCCAAAATTTCAGTGAGGCCAAGTCAGTGATGAAGAATCATCAGGTCCTTGCCAACACCAGGGAGAGGATTCCACCTCTTTGGTCACAGACACCAGAATAACCAGTAATAAAACAGTCATGCCTCAGAGAAGAACCCAGGCCAGCCAATCCACAGCAGAGACCAGAAGGGTCCAGAAGGCACCAAGTGGATTGAAGGACCCCTCCTCACCCTCACCGGGCAATCACATTCAATACCACTTTGGCAAGGAAGACAAGGAGGAGGAAGAAATCTGGAAGACTATTTTAAAGAGACTGAGCATTTACTAAAAACGGCTGTTTTCTGAATCAGACCAAGTTTGCAATATTAGACTAAAATAGACCCTCTCCCCATCTCTGCCTCACAAGACACAGACTGAGTACAGTATGGGTCAATTTGTGTCAAAATTCACTTTCAATTTTTACTGCCTGCTTTCTGTGATCCAGGCCCTGGAGATGTGAAAATAGGTCTGCCAGGCTTGGCCTTCAAGGAATTCAGCGTCTTAGGTGAGAGATGGTCAATAACAGCTGTAATACAGTAATGAGAGGGGCTACCTTTCAAAAACACATGGGGCGGCACAGAGAATGAAATTATGAACTCTGAGGGAATTCAGGAAAGGCTTCCCAGGAAAAAGACCTTGAACCTACATCTTAAAGCACAAGTTAGAGTTTTCTAGGTGGAAGTGGGAGAAATACCCCTGAATTCACTAAAACAAACATAAAAGTGGGTCGGAGGAGATTTATTGGAGACATATGAGGGTAGCTCACAGAACTAAAAGAAGAATTTAAATCCAAGTCTTGAAAGGAAGGGACCTCAGAGACTAGAACAGACCCTGGAATGGAGGTAGACCTTGTGGCTCAGTTCTGCTTCTCTTGGCATGATTACAGTTTTTCCTCCTACTGAAGACTAGCTTTTTCCAGCTAATGGCTTCCACTAGGGACAGATTACCCAATAAGTATCAAAAGTGTGGTGAAACCCATGTGAAATTGTGCACTACAGATTAGTAAGTAAACACAATTAAACCCGTGTATACCGTGCTTACGGTAAGCCTGTGCATACCTTGCTTACTGGTTAATCCGCCCCTTCCACTCAGCCTTTTATTCAGTCCCTTACAGCATTGCCACCAAGAAGGAAGATATCTCCCTCCAAATCCTGGTTTGAACAATCCCAAGGAAGGACTCTGACTGACCAAGTTTGGGTCACGTGCCCACCCTGGGCCAATAGCTACGACTGGCCCAGTCAGAATGGGATGTCCGTCCCATTGTGCCCAGAGAGGTGATGTCACGTGAGAAAGGGCAGCATCATTTGGATCCGTAGCTGGAGCAGTGGCTGAACCGCTCCCTGAAGGATATGAGTTCTGCGCACATACAGGAAGAAAGATGCTAGGCAGACAAAACTAATCATCCAGGCCAACACAATAGCTCCCAAAGACTTTAACATCTGGCACCACTTGGCATTTCCATACCCCCATGAATCAACAGCCCACGAGGCGGGGCCTATTTTCCATTACTTTGATACACTCTGTGTACACCTGACTGTGCACATTCTCTTAGAGGGACCACCCTGCCTGTTGAAACCTCACCAGTTCCTCACAGGCTACTGCAATGACATCTCTTTCATGATGCTTCCAGCTTGAAGTGATCTCTTTGCCTTGAGCTTCCACAGTAATTTGTCCTGACCTTGCCTACAGAATTTACTACTTTCTACCATGTGCGAGGAGCCCTGGTGGCGCAGTGGTTAAGAGCTCAGATGCTAACCAAAACCTTGGCAGTTTGAATCCACCAGCAGCTCCTTGGAAACCCTATGAGGCAGTTCTATTCTGTCCAATAGGGTCACTACGAGTCGGAGTGGACTCAGCGGCAACAGGTTTTTACCATATGTAATTGATGTAACTGGATAAACAACCATTAGTCATTTCCCCAAACAGGAGCGGGGACATAGAGGGTCGAGGGACCATGGGGGGAGGGGGACCCTGAACATGAGGATAGTAAATTTTAATACTGTCTCCATTCCACCTACAGAGATTAATGGAGAAAGATACCTTGCCCAAGAATTTGAGCTAGCCCAAAATAAAGAAAAAAATCCGTTTCGAAAATTTGGCAAGGTATTTGTTTAACTACAGGGAGCCATGAGGAATATATAGCCGTGTTGCTTGGCAAAGTGCTTGTAATGGGGCCTTCTCTCCTCTGCACACAAAGGTAGGCCTCAAGGCAAAGTCTGCAATTGAAACTGCCCTGCATGAGGTTAAACACTATCTTTATTGTAAGCCAAAAAAATCTTAGCAGGTTAGTCACCTTTAGGAAAATGTTTCTCTTCCTTAACACGGATGTCTGTAGTGACTCGTTCCTCCTATGGAATTTAAGCACCTTTGGGGGAATTTCAGGACTGAATACACACACGCACACACACGCACACTCACGCACATGGGTGTGCGTACATGTCTGTATTCAATAAAGCTTCATGAAAGGAAGGAATTGAGGAAGGGAAAGAGGAAGAGAGTAAATAATGTCATGAGATAAAAGTAACTTAACTTTAGAAATTATCACCAAACCTTCTGACATGTCTTCACACACCTCTAAATACTTTCTGTGTCAGAGATTATTGTTCAGATTATGGACCTGTCCTCAAAACATCAAATGAGCTCATGAAAAAGGACAAAACAGTGGTCTCATGATTCTCATCTCCATTCCGAGCACTCTCAATCTTTCTAACTTAGTCTCTATCTTTCTCTATTGGAACAAAACTGTTAACTTGCCAGGACACACTGGAAGCACTCCCACCCCAGCCTTTTCTCAGTTTGTCCCACCTCCTCCTCTCCTCAACTGTCCACCCAGTGTTCCAGTCATCTGTCCACCTGTTCCCAGCCCAAAACCTATGATGTGCATCAGTACTGTGTAGGTATATGTATGGGCATATCAAGACATAAGACAGCCCTACCATTTTTCTTTCCCAGGGTTTCCCTTGACACCTCTATTCCTAGTCAGAGATTCACAATGGAGAGGGGGAAGGTAAGATGGTGAGACACAATGACACCTTTTGAAAACAAGGCAGCAACCTACTGAATTCACTATCTCTTACCTCTACTAGGAGGTAGTGAAAACTACTAGGAAGAACAAAATCTTTGAAGTCAAGTATCCTGGCTCTAGGTCTCGCTCTGCCATTTATTGGCTCTCATCTTGGGAAACTCATTTCTCTTCTCTGAGCCTTAGAGGTCCCAAGTAAAAATGAAGACAGTAATCATATCTAACTTACCAGATAACACACATGAAACACACTTTATGGACTGTCATTCATTCCTTCTCCCATGTTCTACCATGGTTACTGTTCCTTGCATTTCCTAGTATGGCCTCAGAAATAAAACTCTCTAGGCATCTGTTTCCTCACTGGTAAAACAGATATAACATCTATTTTACAGAGTTATTCTGAGAATCAGATATCATATATGTAAAGTACCAACTATAGCTTAGTGAATGGTAGTTATTAATACTAGTTATTTTGATTATAACTATTTAACCAAGGTTGTTGAGCTTTCAGATGTGCACTGCCTTCTTTGGCAAATGTATGTTTGTTTTGCACAAGCAAAGGAAAAAAGCACTTCTTGACCCTTCCTGTCATTAGAGAGCCATATGATATAAACTGGGATAGGAAAGAAGGTGAGAAGTTGCAAACTGCATGAAAGGCACAAAGAAAAGAATAGTTGAACATTTCCTGGGTTCTGATGACTTATAGTAAAGTACACATTTTAAAGATGGAACGATAATTATGGAAACTTTAGGAAAGGTCCAATCCTCCCCCCCGCCTTTTCTTTAATCTTTACTTAATAAACAATAAATTTCTTGGTTGAATCTACTGAAATCAACAAAACAAAACTCCAGGCATTCCTGGAGTCCTTGAAGCAGAACAGTCGTGGATTCTGGCCCACTCAGATCATTAACCACTAGGCTCCCAGAACAGCGTGTCCCGGGGCTGCCCGTGAAACAGAGAAGGGTAATTTTTGAGAACCCCAGGAGTACATTTGAGGCAACTTAGTTTTAACGGCTTTTACTGCTTTACTTACATCACACTCCCCTCTAGACTATGACCATTTCCAAGGGCGCTACTTCTCAGACACAGCATTTTCTCTTCCCTTCTAAAGGCATGAGAATAAGAAAGTACTAGATCCTTCTTTTTACTTGAAACTACATACACGGTTTTGGGTTCCTGTTAATTTAGTTCTCCACTTTTAGCCAGTTTTTCTCTTATTACCAAATCCTCTCTTTAAATTTTCACATCTTTCTCTAAACAAAGCAGTAGTGTGTGTATGCATGTATATACATGCGTGCGTGTTGATATCAAAGAACAGTGATAACAGGGAAAAGATGGAGTATTAGAAAGAAAACCAAAAAACCCACTGCTGTCGAGTCAATTCTGACTCATAGCAGCCCTACCGGACAGAGTAGAACTACCCCATAGGGTTTCCAAGGAGCACCTGGTAGATTTGAACTGCCGACCTTTTCGCTAGCAGCGGAATTCTTAACCACCACGCCACCAGGGTTTCCATTAAAAACAAACAGGGTACTAATAAGAAGTGTCCAGACAGGAAGAATAGTAGAGAATAAAAGAGAATATTTCTGACCAAATAAAGGCGAGGTTTGCTAATAAGCCAGAAGTTCCAAGCACTCAACACCTCCATCATGATTTCCCAGGTGGTTGCAACCTGCATTCTCAGAATGATGTTGGATGATGGAGATGTTGGTGGTGATTAGAAGGAAGTAGAGAATGAGGAATAAATTCAAGTTATCTTAGTTTTAAAGGCTGACTAAAATATGTGTATCATCCTCTAAGAAACTAGAGACTATACATCATAAATGGGCCATTGGGCTGAAAAATCAGGTGTCTTGGGGCTTCTAATGCTACATGGAGGTAGCATGTCTGGGTCCTGGGAGATATGGGGTTCATCCCCAATGCTACAATCCCTGTAAGCAAGGACTACACCTGTCCGGTTCACTATCTGGCTCCTCCTCTAGGACAGTGCCTGACACTCAGAAATGTTTGTTAAACACATGAATAACTCCCCATCACGTCACCTCTTTGGGTTCCATCATTCCCATCTGTAATATGAGGTTGTTAGGTGAGGTCACCTCTAAAACCCTTTTAGCTCTGAGGACCTATGGCTCTGAGACTCCACCCAGCTGACAGTACAGCATAACCAACCCACTATTCACAACTGCGTCGCCATTGTTTAGTGAAGAAAGGAACACTGGTATGACAATCCTTAGCTCTCTGCTGCCAATCTTATTTTCACTGGCCTTTTTGTTTATTAGCAGCAAAATAGGTCATCACTTCCATGTCCCAGATACCTGCTTTCACTTGGATTGAGTTTAATTTATATGTAGCTAGGTGATGACTTTTACTATGGCTCAAACTGGCCGTGCTCCAACTTGGCATTTAAAACAAGAACATGATGAATGCTCTCCCTATCCATCCACTGGACTCTCAGGTTCTCCACTGGCTGCATAATCATTAACCCTACATCCCTCCAGGTCATTAGGCTGCCCAGGTCCCCGATGACATAGGCACCCAGTCAGTCAGACAATATAAATACACAGCTAAATACAACCAATTATTCCCAAAACTTAACTGGCTTAGAATTGGCACAAAGATTTCATGGTCTTAGAGAACTGGTACATGAAGTTCTCAATGTACCAGAACAAATAATACCCAGTGACTTAGTGTAGTGCCCCTCTCAGGAGTAATTTAAATGCTTTTTTAAACTTATTATCTGGAAATATTTTCAAATTTACAGAAAACTGAAAGAGTAAGAATAGCATAAAGAACACTACATCCCCCTTACCCAGATTTACCTATTGTTAACAGTTCATTCCTCTTTCCATCTGTGTACTAGCTTGCCTTCACCTGCACACGCTTGTGCTCTTGTGTATATATTTTTTTTCTGAACCACTTAATAATAAGTTGCATATATCATGGTCCTTTATCCCTAAATAGGAAGTATTTAAATTTTAAAACAAAACAGCAGAAAAATAGTATGTTGAATATAATTTTTTTAAATCCCTAATGATAGGATTTCCAGGATAGTAGCTGAGCAGCATGAGAGATTTGTTCGGCTGACTTTCCACCACTCCTAGATGGTCAACTCCTTTTATTCATGAGGTTGGCCTTGATTCCAGCCAAAGAATAAATGAACAACTCTATTTTATTTTAGGAGGGAAAAAGACCCTTAAGGTATCCAGGATGACAACTGCTGGAGTCCATTCTCCTCTGGGGAAAGCAGAGGCTGGCCAATAAGTAGGAAATTCTGCTGTATACAATAGGTCTTTTCCCAAAGGACAATGCTGCAGGCACAACCTGCTTTCAAAGACACCGCTTCTGCTTGTAAGCTCATAAAAATGTTCCTGTTCTCCTTGCATTAAAAATATAAGCACAGAAGCCTCTGCACAAAACAAAAGCTGGGAAGGGCTACTCATGACCTTTCTTGTTAAACCTCAGAAGACAACAGTCACCACCTGCTAAGCCTCAGATGCAAATGGTGCAACCGTATTCCTGGAGGCACCTCAGCTGCACTTATAAGACCAACTTGTTCCTTGGTTTCCAAGATCTGCACTACAAGAGTGGAGTATACGTAAGGGGGAATAAACCCGTTGCCATCCAGTCAATTCTGACTCATAGCGACCCTATAGTATAGAGAACTGTCCCCACAGAGTTTCCAAAGAGCACCTGGTGGATTTGAACTGCCGACCTTTTGGTTAGCGGCCATAGCACTTAACCACTAAGCCACCAGGGTTTCCATAAGGGGGAATAAGTGACGTAAAACTTTTCGTTAGCAGCCGTAGTTCACAACCACTGCGCCACCAGGGCACTGCACCTAAATGGTTCTCCTTTCTTTACCAGTGAAGGATTTTGCATACATAATAATTATTGCTGTTGTTGTTGTTAGGTGCCATCAAGTTGATTCCAACTCTTAGTGATCCTACGTACAACAGAAAGAAACTCTGCCCAGTCCTGCACCATCCATACAATCGTTTCTATGTTTGAGCCCCTTGTTGCAGCAATTGTGTCAATCCATCTCCTTGAGGTTCTTCCTCTTTTTGTTGACCTCTGCACATGGTAATTACTGTTAATAAACTTTTCCGATATATGATTGTATACCCCTGGAGATATACAGCCTTTCTTGTTGAAAGTAATTTTTTTAAATCTGTTCCTTATAACACCTATAAAATCAGTAAAATTGTATAAAACAGATAGAACAATTAGATGCAAAACATTTTTAAAAATTAAGCCATACTTGAAAACTAAAACACAAAAGAAGCAGAAACTGGGTGTTGAACGCATGCGTAGTGCCCTGCAAATCCCACACCCACTGGACTTGTTTAAATCAACAAGACTCTTTATTGTCAAGGTAACTCCAAGGTAACTGATTAAGTGAACCCAAAACACTGACCGTGTACTAAACTTCCATTTTTTAAGAGAATTGCACATGCATAATATAACACAAAGTTAGATTCAAAGTGAAGGGAAAATAAGGTGAATGAGTAGGTTTACCTCAGAAGTCTGCATATATAGTTTTATAAAGACATGTATAAGCATGTACTTCATCAGACAACAGCGGCAAAGAAATAAGGAAAAAAAAAAGTAAGAATACGAAGAGGTCTGGCTTGTCTACTCTGGGGGAAAATAAAAAATACTGTGATCTACCTTGTTTCAATGCCCTTCGTCGAATCTTCACTTTGGGAAAGGAAGGCCAGGAGTAGTTAAAAGGTGAGTCCGAGTCAGAATCCATCTTTTTGTTTTGGTGAAATCAACAGATTAAACAGCAGCAACTCAGGAAGAACTCTGGGCGTCCCAGCCAGGAGGCAAATCTCCCCGTGTGATGTAAAAGGAAGGAATGAGGCTGGATGAAATAACTCGTGAACACCGAGGAGGGAGAGGCAATAAATGTTTTGCTTCCTTCAGGCGTTCAGGCATGTAGCCGGAGAAGGAGGCTGTAAATATTAAAGCCAAACTAGGGAAGAAGAAGAGGGAGAGAGAGGGAGCTAAGCATCGGGCTGATACATCGCAGTCCAGTTATTCAAAAGGTCATTGGGAGCAAATGAATCATTAACTCCCCTCTCCTGCTTGCTGGAACTGGAAATGAAGAAGGAAGGTAACTGGGAATTGAAAGAAAGTCGCCTGTGATTCGAGAAAAGCCTCCAAATGCAGACGCTTGTTTTCCTCTGGAGCTAGAGTACAGTTTCCCAGAAAAGCCACCCTTGTGCAGTGTTAGATAAAGGTTGAGGTTTACGCGTGTGGACAGCCAGAAAGCGTGATACACTGGCAAATAAAGGCCTTCATCCTCGGGGTAGGACTCTTTCCATAACAATCTATTCTTTCAGCAGCTTTTAGGATCTAAGAGCCAAAACAGCTCTGATAATTTATTTAACCATCCATCAGGTCTCCCCATCTTTTTAACCCTGGCGTGGCAGAAGCTTTAACTCTAATACAAAATTATACTCCCCTCATTAGATTCATGCAGTCATCTACTACTGTTTAGCACAACGGCAGCATTTTTCTTAATGTGTCACCATTTGGCCGACAATCATAAAGATTTGGGCGCCTTTATGGCTCTGATCTAAACTTTACGCCCATCTCAATAGAGCTAGTGACTAATTTACCACAAACCATCAGCTCTTGCCCAGTCTCCCTGAACAACTCTGGGTAATTAGCATTCAGTAGGGGCCCATTACTACCTCCTTCACAAACTGTGATCAAACGGACTTCCCTGCTCCCTATAGGCACACACATAAACGTGCCCCAATAAGCTCAAGCACAGCAGCCAACATCTGTGGGAGAAAAAGCAAATCCGAGTCTCACAGGAAAGTATCTTTTTGGCATTTCTTTTCACGGTAGTGACATAGTAAGAAGTATTATGTTTTTGAGGTTGACTGATAGCCAAGTAAAATAAAGGAGAGTGGGAACAATACAAGGATCCATTCCACTCTGCAGATTTGTGTCTTAATTAACATTCATCTCTTTACTGCAATTATTCTCCCAAATTGCTGGCATTATTGTGCCATGCTGTGTAAGGAAACAGAGGCCTACCCTGCTCTGTCACAGGGTCTGATTGGGCAGGGGTCGGGGGAGGGGGACAGATAAAAGGGGAGAAAGGGGAAAACCTACTTAATTGCAAATGCAAGCCAAAATCAGAATTACATAAATCACTACTGTCTTTTTGCATGGTTTGCTACATAAATAAAACATACGATTAGAATGAAATACAATCAGAATATACTTGCAAGCATTGCAACTACATGAAAATAAACATTAATACATTTTCTATTTTGTAGCCTTATTTAAGAAATTAATACATATTTTTTTAATTAAAAAAAAAACCAAACCCATTGCCGTTGAGTCGATTCTGACTCATAGTGATCCTATAGGACAGACTAGAACTGCTCCATAGGGTTTCCAAGCAGTGGCTGGTGGATTCGAACTGCCAACCTTTCATTAGCAGCTGAGCTCTTAACCACTGCGCCACCAGGGCTTTTTGTCTTTCAATCGGCTGGGTGCAAATATAAGAATAAATTACTCCCAACCCTTACAGCAAGTATGAGTTTTACTTCATGTGATTCTTTAATAACAAAATGCACAAAACACTTCTGCATGGGTACTTCTATTCATTCTCAGTTTTAGGGTCTAGAACAGTACCTGGCTGATCAGAGATAGGCATTTGCTGAATGAATGAATGAATTATACTATTAGATCAGCCTGCAGGTGAAGAACCTTTCCATGACAGCTGTAGTAGTTTAGTATCCACTGGTTAAAAACATTTAACTTGACAAAAATGCTACAAGGACTCTTATAAAGTGTGTAAATATATTCGCATTTTATTCATCATAATAGCCTCTACATACATTTGAAAGAACAGTAGTTATGGGTCGGGAAAGCCTATTCCTCCCTGAGGTGTGGGTAGATCCACCTCCATGTCTGCAGGCCAAAAGAATGGAACTCCGCCAATGCAGACAGTCACAAAACTGAAATCAAAGTGTTGGATCAAGAGATATTATCTTTCTTCCAGCTCTCCTCCTAAAGGGTCCTTAATGTGCAAAAATTTCAAAGAGATTAAAAATACTAAAATCCTCACCTTGAATTGGTGATGGTTTTTATAGTTCCTTGCTTTACTATAGATGTAGAGACACTACACTTAAAATATTTTCCTGGCACTATGGGAAAAAAGGTGACAAGCTTTTGAGTATATTGTTGTTGTTGTCATTAGGTGCCGTCAAGTCGGTTGCTACCCTACACATAACAGAACAAAACACTGCCCAGTACTGTGCCATCCTCACAATTGTTGCTATGCTTGAGGCCACTGTCACAGCCACTGGGTCAATCCATCCCGTTGAAGGTCTTCCTCTTTTTCGCTGACCCTCTACTTTACCAAGCATTATGTCCTTCTCCAGTGACTGATCCCTCCTGATAACACGTCCAAAGTATGTGAGATATAGTTTTACTAACCTTGCTTCTAAAGAGCATTCTGGTTGTACTTCTTCAAAGACAGATTTGTTCATTCTTTTAGCAGTTCATGGTATATTCAATATTCCTCTCCGACACTACAATTCAAAGGTGTCAATTCTTCTTTGGTCTTCCTTATTCATTGTCCAGCTTTTGTATGTATACGTGGCAACTGAAAACACCATGGCTGGGGTCAGGCCCACCTTAGTCCTTAAGGTGACACCTTTGCGTTTCAACACTTTAAAGAGATCTCTTGCAACTGATTTGTCCTGCGTGTTTTGATTTCTTCACTGTTTCTATGGGTGTTGATTGTGGATCCAGCTAAAATGAAATCTTTGACAACTTCAATCTTTTCTCCGTTTATCATGATGTTGCTCATTGGTCCACTTGTGAGGACTTTTGTTTTCTTTATGTTTAGGTGTAATCCATACTGAAGGCTGTGGTCTTTGATCTTCATCAGTAAGTGCTTCGAGTCCTCTTCACTTTCAGCAAGCGAGGTTGTGTTATCTGCATAATGCAGGTTGTTAATGAGTCTTCCTCCAATCCTGATGCCCCGTTCTTCTTCATATAGTCCAGCTTCTCAGATTATTTGTTCAGCATACAGATTGAATAGGTATGGTGAAAGGATACAACCTTGGCATGCACCTTTCCTGGCTCTAAACCACTCAACATCCCCTTATTCTGTTCAAACAACTGCCTCTTGATCCATGTACAGATTCCTCATGAGCACAATTAAGTGTTCTGGAATTTCCGTTCTTCAAAATGTTATCCATAATTTGTTATGATCCACACAGATGAATACCTTTGCATAGTCAATAAAACACAGGTAAACATCTTTCTGGTATTCTCTGTTTTCAGCCAGAATCCATCAGACATAGCAATGATATCCCTCATTTCATGTCCTTTTCTGTTTCCGGCTTGAATATCTGGCAGTCCCCTGTCAATATACTGCTGCAGTCACTTTTGAATGATCTTCAGCAAAATTTTGCTTGCATATGATATTAATGATATTGTTCGATAATTTTCACATTTGGTTGGATCACCTTTCTATAGGCATAAATATGGATCTCTTCCAGTCGGTTGTCCAGGTAGCAGTCTTCCAAATGTCTTGGCATAGATGAGTGAGCACTTCTAGCGCTATACCTGTTTGTTGAAACATCTCAATTGGTATTCCGTCAATTCCCAGAACCTTGTTTTTGCCAATGCCTTCAAAGCACCTTGGACTTCTTCCTTCAGTACCATTGTTTCCTGATCATATGTTACCTCCTGAAATGGTTGAATGATGTTGACCAATTTTTTTTGGTATAGTGACTCTGTGCATTGCTTCCATCTTCTTTTGATGCTTCCTGCGTCATTTAATATTTTCCACATAGAATTCTTCACCATTGCAACTCGAGGCTTGAATTTTTTCTTCAGTTCTTTTAGCCTGAGAAATGCTGATCATGTTCTTCCCTTCTAGTTTTCTATCTCCAGCTCTTTGCCCATGTCATTATAATACTTTACTGTCTTCTCGAGCTGCCCTTTGAAATCTTTTATTCAGCTCTTTTACTGCATCATTCTTTCCTTTTGCTATAGCTACTCGACGTTCAAGAGCAAGCTTCAGAGTCTCTTCTGACAACCATTTAGATCTTTTCTTTCTCTCCTGTCTTTTTAATGATCTCTTGCTTTCTTCACGTATGATATTCTTGATGTCATTCCACAACTCATCTGGTCTTCGGTCATTAGTGTTCAATGAGTCAAATCAATTCTTGAGATGGTCTCTAAATTCAGGTGGGATGTACTCAAGATCATACTTTGGCTGTCATGGACTTGTTCTAATTTTCCTCAGTTTCAATTTGAACTTGCATATGAGTAATTCATGGTCTGATTCAGGGTCGGCCCCTGGTTGTGTTCTGACTGATGATATTGAGGTTTTCCATTGTCTCTTTCCACATGGTGAGTCCATGTGTATAGTCACCATTCACGTTGGTGTAAAAAAGTATTTGCAATGAAGAAGTCATTGGTCTTGCAAAATTCTATCACGGGATCTCCAGCATTGTTCAATCACCAAGGCCATATTTTCCAATGACTGATCCCTCTTCTTTGTTTCCAGCTTTCTCATTCCAATCACCAGGAATTATCAGTGCTTCCTGATTGCATGTTCGATCAATTTCAGACTGCAGAAGTTGGTAGAAAATTTCAGTTTCTTCATCTTTGGCCTTAGTAGTTGGTGTATAAACTTGAATAATAGTTATATTAACTGGTCTTCCTTGTAGGCATATGGATATTATCCTATCACTGACAGTATTGTACTTCAAGATAGAACTTGAAATGTTCTTTCTGACAATGAATACAATGCTATTTCTCTCCAAGTTGTCATTCCCGGCATAGTTGACCATATATGATTGTCTGATTCCGAATGGCCAATACCAGGCCATTTCAGCTCACTAATGTCTAGGATATTGATCTTTATGTGTTCCATTTCATTTCTGACAATTTCCAATTTTCCTAGATTCATACTTCATATGTTCCAGGTTCTGATTATTAATAGATGTTTGCAGCTCTTTCTTCTCATTTTGGGTCATGCCACATCAGCAAATGAAGGTCCCAAAAGTTTGACTCCATCCATGTCATTAAAGTTGACTCTATTTTGAGGGGGCAGCTCTTCCCCAGTCATATTCTGAGTGCCTTCCAACCTGGGGGGCTCATCTTCTTGCACTATATCAGACAATATTTCACTGCTATTATTCATAAGGTTTTCACTGGCTAATTCTTTTCAGAAATAGACCACTGTGTCCTTCTTCCTAGTCTGTTTTAGTGTGGAAGCTCAGCTGAAATTTGTCTGCCATGGGTGACCCTGTTGGTGTTTGAATACCAGTGGCATAGCTTCGAGCATCACAGCAACACACAAGCCCCCACAGTATGACAAACTGACAGACATGTGGGGGTTTGAGTATATTACAAACACAATAAAAGCAACTTATTTGCCAAGTTGGTCAGAATGTGACACAGTGTCAGCAAGGCTGCAACTATAGACAGCAGAGTCTAAGGTTGAATTTATCGGAGGTCATCAGTATGAGGGAAGGGGAAGCAATTGTTAATTTAACATGCAAATGATGAGACTCCCACTCCAGAATCTCTAAAGGTGGCCCAGAAATCTGCAGTTAGAACAAGAACTTCCCTATCCCAGGCAATTCTCATGCCCAGTGTAGGTTTAAAGTCACTTAACTAGGGGATAGATAAATCCCAGGTCAATAAGTTCCTGGAGCCGGGCTGCATCGGTGACAGATCTAAAGAACCATCCATGACAGATCAAAATCACTTCAGGACCATAGAGACAAAGAGTCATGAAAGATCTTTGTATAATACATTTTTAGGGGTTGATACATCAGATAAATATCGCCCTGATTTTTCCCAAAAGCTTGATCTTTGTGGACCAATTAAATATCAATTGGCTATTGATAAAGAAATTATTCTGACTATAAAAATACTCCAGATAACAAGAGACTCCCCGATGTCCTCATTTGCTTTACTATTTATCAACATTTTTTAAAGAATGAAACGATTTCCACTAACAACCATACACAGTTCAGTTTACATGTGAAATAGGAAATACTGTGATTGCACAGTCCTTTTTTATTTTTAGACCAGCTCCATTTCCTGCTCACAAAGGAATTTTCCTGAATGTGGGTCATTTAGCTTCCTTGTCTTCTACAGTAATTTTTTTTTTCCATTTTGTCAATATTATTCCACTTAAATTAATTCAAGTTATTTACACAGCTTTCATATTGTTTGTTAATTTCTTTGCTTTCTCTGACTGGCTGATTGTAATTATAGTTCACAGAACTCAAGGCTACCTTCTCACCAGATATCATACAACCATTACAATGTAAAAGTGTGAATGGCTTCATGACTAAATCAGTTGTCCTCTAGTCAGTTCTGACTGATGGCAACTCCATGTGTGTCAGAGTAGAACTGTGCTCCAGAGGGTTTCCAGTGGCTGATCTTTCTGAAGCGGATAACCAGGCCTCTTTTCTGAGGCACTGCTAAGTGAACTTGAACCTCCAACCTTTGGCTTAGCTGCTGAGTGTGTGAACCGTGTACACCACCCAGAGACTTCTTAATTAGAAAATCCTTTATTTAAAAAATAACCTCCATGAGCACAGCACAGATGCTGCTGCCTTGAAGTTTCAGCTTTCCAGAACACCCATATAGGAAGGGAACTTTCCTTGACCAACTTCATCTAGACTTTGATAAAATTAAGCCTTGTAAGAGGAGTTTTTTATATTTTGATTTGAATTATAATATTTGTACAGTTTTCTTTTCCACCAATGGGATAAAAAATTCCTTGAGGGCAAGTGCTGTGTCTTACTCATATTTTTAAGGAGCCTAATCTAAAAAGAAAATCATGGGCTCAAACTGAGATTCTGTCACTGATTTACTTAGTAGACTTAACCAAGTCATTCACACTTTCTGAGCCTCAGTTTTCTCATATAAAATGGGGTAATAATATCTAAACTTCAAAGGGTTATTATGAGGGTCAGAGGAGATTATCACAGTAAAAAAGTTAACATTAGTAAATTTTCAATAATTTTTAGTTAAAATATTAAGTGTAAATAAAGTTTCCCTTTTATTATTTTATTTTCTTCTACAGTGTTGACACTGAAGTGTCTGCACTATAAACACTATGCTTTCTTTGGAACCCTGGTGACTCAGTGGTTAAGAGCTCACCAAAAGGTTGGCAGTTCGAATCCACCAGCTGCTCCTTGGAAACCCTATAGAGGACATTTCTACTCTGTCCTATAGGGTCGCTATGAATCCGAATTGACTCAACAGCAATGGGTATACTTTCTTTACCTCAGGATTAATGGCTTGATTTTCAAAACTGAGACATGACCATGTACATGGGAGCTCTGAGAAAATCTCATCAAAACTTTAAAGGAAGAGAGGCAGGGCCAAGATAGTGGACTAGTCAGACGAGTCCTGTGGTCCCTCTTACAACAAAGTCCTGAAAAAACAAGTGAATCAATTATATGTGACAATTTAGGAGCCCTGAACATCAAAGGCAAAGTTGAGGAATCAGACTGAGCAGCAGGGGAGGGAGAGACGGTTCAGAAGCAATGAGGAGTTGCCAGACCTGACCCAGCGGGAACTGGCACCCTTCAGGCTGGGATCAGATGGCACCAGCGGTGAGGCAAATAGTGGCATTCGGGACTCATTTTCTACATCGGAAGAGACTGAGCAGCAGAGAGTCTACCCATGCCTCCAGAATCAGTGAAACTGATGCTCAATCAGCAAAAGATGAGTACATTCATTTAACCTGCTGCACAGATCAAAAATGGCCCCTTTGGGAAAAACCTCTCTCCCACTTACCAGCCCCCTTCCAGCTCTGTACCGGGTCCAGGCCAGCTTCAGAGAGTGCCGTGACCAGAAGTAGGACCCATAGTGCTCCCTGAGCCATTCTCCCGGCCTTGGAGAGAGAACAAATTAACAAACAGGGAAAAAATAATCTGCTGGCTCCCCTAAGCTGGGAACTCAGGGCAGAAACAGCTCCTTTGCCTAGGCACAGGCATAACGGGTCCACGGACCGAATGCCTTTCATCCCTGCACATACTTGTGTAGGCCCATTTCAACAGCATAGGCCTTTATTAGCATTGTACAACAGGGTACATACCTGAAGTCTAATTTCAACTGTTTCAGCTACATGGTTGAGAGGTAAGTTCGTGATGTTTGACACCACTCTGCCTATTAAGCAGGGTCCTCGCCTACCCACATTAGGGGCCTGAGGACTGGTTGCTCCACTCACACCACCTAGCCACCTGCAACCGGGGTCCAATAAAAAGTGGTACCTCCCAGTTCTTACAGCCAACAGCATTGGGTGCCCACAGTCTGGCTGCAAAACCCACCCACATATGCACTCTAGGGAACAGGGACACAATTTCCTCACAGACACACAGGAATGGCTGTCAGCCACCTGCCTTGCTCGCACATGATCCCCTACTGCAGCCAGATACCTGTACCTACACCAATCACCCCTGCCTGTCTAGGACTGTGGGTGAGAGCCTGTACCACAGACTTGGTAATCAACTAGCTGAACACCTGACTGAACCCATACAAGAAAAGTAAATGGACCCCTGGGCTCACATACCTAATAACAGCTCTAACAACCTGGTGATAGGACATTAGAGCTTCAGAGGCACCAATATTCAACCTAGCTCACACAAGGAGCCTATCTGGGCATATCAAAACAAAACAAGAAGCTAGGACACAGTAAGCAAACATAAAATAAATAAATACAATAAGTTATAGATGGCTCGGAGACAACGGTCAGTATCAAATCACATAAGGGGGCAGACCATAAGGGCTTCAGCAAGGTCTAAAATAAAGAATCGAGAGATCTTCTGGATGAAGAGAATTTCCTGGAACTACCAGAGGTAGAATACAAAAGATTAATATACAGAACTCTTCAAGAGATCAGGAGGGAGATCAGGCAAAACACAGAACAACAGAAGCACACAGATACAACAACAGAGGAACTTAAGAAGATTAGAGAAGAGCATAATGACAAATTTAACAGGCTGCAAGAATCTATAGAGAGACAGCAAACAGAAATCCAGAAGATTAAGAATAAAATTTCAGAATTAGACAACTCAATAGAAAGTCATAGGAGCAGAATTGAGGCAATGGAAATCAGAATTAGTGAGACTGAAGATAAAGCACTCAGCACCAACACATTTGAGGAAAAATCAGATAAAAGAATTTAAAAAAATGAAGAAAACCTAAGAATTATGTGGGACTCTATCAAAAGGAATTACCTACGAGTGACTGGAGTACTAGAACAGAGGGGGATAACAGAAAGTACAGAGAGAATTGTTGAAGATTTGTTGGCAGAAAACTTCCCTGATACCCTGAAAGATGAGACGATATCTATCCAAGATGCTCATTGAACTCCACACGAGGTAGATCGCAAAAGAAAGTCACCAAGACATATTATGATCAAACTTGCCAAAACCAAAGATAAAGAGAGAATTATAAGAGCAGCGAGGGATAAACGAAAAGTCATCTACAGAGGAGAGTCAGTAAGACTAAGCTCGGACTACTCAGGAGAAACCATGCAGGCAAAAAGGCAATGGGATGACATATATAAAGCCTTGAAGGAAAAAAATGCCAGCCAAGAATTACATATCCAGCAAAGCTGTCTCTCAAATATGCTGGTGAAATTAGGACATTTCCAGATAAACAGAAGTTTAGGGAATTTGCAAAAACCAAACCAAAATTATAAGAAATACCAAAGGGAGTCCTCTGGCTAGAAAATCAATAACACCAGACAACAACCCAAGACTAGAACAGAAGACAGAGCAACGAAATATCAACCCAGATAGGGAAATCACAAAAATTAATCAAAGCTAAAACACTCAAAATAGGGAAACACAGATGTCATTACGTAAAAGGTAACAATATTAAAACAAAAAAGAGGAACTAAAAAATGTAGTCATAGACCTTTTTATGGAAAGGATGTCAAGGCGATATAAAGCAATAAAAGATTGGTTTAAACTTAGAAAAACAGGGGTAAATATTAAGATAATCACAAAGGAAACTAACAATCCTACACGTCAAAATAAAAGACTCTGAAGGAAGCAGAGGAGGGTTTGCTTTGTCCCTCCGTTCCAATTTTTTGGCCACCAAAGACCACAGTCTTTAACACTCTAACCAAAGACCACAGTCTTTAACACTCTAACACCATCTGTGGAAAGTCATAAAAAGTACAGACAAGACGGGGCAAGACCTCTGATGCCAGGACAAGCCTTTCCTGAGTAACTTCAGCCAGGACAGCTCAAGTCAAATGCGTGCTGGATCACATGCAGCTGTAGGTGAAAACTAGGCATGGTCAAAATCGTCCTCAAAAATCCCTTAAGAAGGCACCATATCATCTCTCAGCAAGTCTAACACAAGCTGTTCTTGTTTGTTAGAGCTACTAATCTGTTTCTTTGGTTGGGCACCAGATGTAATGGTTGGCTTTCATTTAAAGGCCATGTTATACAGAAAATGAGCATCTTTAAAGGAAAGGCTCATATCTACGTACCAAGATGCTCTCACTATGAGAAGCAGGAAAAATCAAAGCCACTGGTTTAGAATATCACACTCACATCTCCAGTGTCACGTTCACTCAGTGACACACATACACTCAGAGTAAAATGATACTTGGAGACACTCCAAGTCTTAAACTATTTTTTTACCCTATCTCCCCTATTTTTTTTTTTGCAGAGCTCATAAAACTGAATTTGCATAAAACAGACCAGAGTAGGGAGCATGCTGCAATCACTGCTGTCATAATTAGAATGCTATGACATGAATGTACATGATACCACATTACTTAAAAAATAAGAATCATTTTGATTCCTTATCTGCCTTTATTACCTTTATTTATTTGAGCAAAAAATCCACATGCCTCCTCAAAGGTTCTGACATGCTCCCATGTATCACCCTATTTTCCAGGGGGAAGGAGGGATGAATACAACCGAGAAGCCCAACAAGATGAAATTATTTGTATTATGCTTTATCTACTTGTAATAAGAAGAAAAGAAGATACAGGGAGTCACTGGCTTACAACGTATTCTAGTTACTACAAATCTCACTTACAACCGTCTTTTTTTTTTGCACATTCTCGGTAATATGCTCTACATACAGTGTTGCAGTGCATAATTTGCTAATGGTCTCATTCTCAGATGTTCAAGTTATGATTTACTGTTTATAAGGACACCGATAATAAAAGGCAGTAATAATGAAAACTAAAAAGAGAGAGAGGTATTCGACTTATGTCAGAAGCATCTTATACCACGGAGTCATCAGAAAGGAGCCCGTCATAAGTCAGTAGAGGACTACCTGTACCCAAAACACCTCAGGGCCAAAAAATAATAGATTTCCTGACTGAGGCAACATGTTAGAGGAATGTGTTATCGAAGCCCCGCCAATGTTTGGTATTTCTGTGGATACAAGGTCTACTTAAACAATTCTCTTAAGGGAAAAAAAAATACAGACTTATTTTTGTTTTGAACATTGAACATCCTGGGTATAACCTGAAAGGGAAGAATTAGGACACATTTGCTAAGTTGTTCTGAATAATAAATTAAGAGGAATTTATTTTGGAGTGGCAGCTTTGGATAGTGGATGTGAAGGGTCCTGAAAGTGAGGGAAATGAGGAGTCTGCACAGAGAAAGGGTAAGAGGGGTAGGAAAGCAGCTTAAGGAGAAATTACTCCTAGTAGGAAGAGCCAAGGGACATAAGTAAAACACTACCTAAGGTTACATTTTAAATTGTTTCTGATAATTTCCGATTCCAGTAAGTTCCCAGACTTTCAGAAAAAGTTTCCTACCTGCCATAGGCTTATTCACTTATTTTTTTAATCAGTTTTCAAAATTCAAAGTTCAACTTCATATTACTTATACTTTTATATGGTCAGTCACATGTAAATAAGTTAACTATGAGGTATCAACTGAGCAAAGAAATTAGTTTTAACATAAACTTTGAACTATTAATTTCATAGCTCTGAAGCTAAAACTCACAAGAAATGCAACTGATAACCTTGGCTTGAAGAAAAAAAAAAGTAGGCACATGTTGTATATTTTCTGCCCCAGTGTAAAAACAGCTTGGGGGCACTGTCTGACCTCCTCCAACCCCACAAGGGGGAAAAAGAATCAAGATCAATAGTGCAAGGCTGACTCCCATGAGGCAGAAGCCAGACAAGCCTCCTCTCTCCTCCATCTTTACTAGTTCTGACACCACCCATCTTTCACAAAGCACTCTCTACTTCTCTGCTAGGTTTGATAATTCATTGCAATGGCCACACAGAACTCAATGACCATACTCAATTATGGGGTTTATCAGGGAAGTAATAGTTACAATTCAGGCTCAGGAACACTCAGGATATAGTTCTTCCATCAGGATAGCCCTTTCCAGCCATGCTCACAGGCACACCTCTCCCTGGCCCTTAGTCCCTGCCCAAAGGCACTCAGCTTTCTCTCTCAGTGGGCTGGGAAGCCCACTACACCGGCTCCCTCCTGCTCGTCTCTTCTGCTTTGGTGGTAGTGGGCTCTTCCTCTCTGCTCTGGAATTGACTCTCTTTTAAGGCAAAACTGACCAATCCCTTTGGTAGGCCACAATTACCCTATCACACAATCACCCGGGTGGGAGTTACAAGACCATGGCTCGGAAGGCCATACAAATGTAATTAATCGCATGGCACCCAGTCCTAGAACCAGCCATTTCTCCAAGGAGCTCTAGCTCCTTTTACTGGAAAATCATGTGAGGAACCAAGATCCAGGCTTGCTGCCACTGGGGTGTTGTTAATTCTAGGCCCTCTCAACTGACAGAGCAAGCAAATATATGTGTGTATGCTAACTCATGTATTGCTGTTGCTAGGGCTGTCAAGTCGGTTCCGACTTAAAGGGACCCTTTGTACAACAGAATGAAATACTACCCAGTCCTGCACCATCCTCACAATTGTTGCTATGCTCAGGTCCATTGTTGCAGCCACTGAGTCAATCCATCTTGTTGAGGGTCTTCCACTTTTTCACTGACCCTCTACTTTACCAAGTATGATGTCCTTCTCCAGGGACTAATCCCTCCTGATAATGCGTTCAATGTATGTGAGATATAGTATGTAATATGTATAAACCAAAGAAAAAAAAAAACCTCATTGCCGTTGAGTCAATTCCGACTCATAGCAACCCTATAAGACAGAGTAGAACTGCCCCATAGAGTTTCCAAGGAGCACCTGGTGGACTCAAACTGCTGACCTTTTGGTTAGCAGCTCCATAGCTCTTAACCACTACGCCACCAGGGTTTCCATAATATGTATATATATGTAATATGTATACATGCATATATTTAAATATTTCTATACATAACCATGTGTATCTATCCTAAGCAAAACATGATTTCATACTGTTATCTACAACTCGAATCTATTAGCACTTGGATCATTCTAGCTTCCTCCCCTGGCTTATCTGTAAACTCTCCAACTGTGAGAAATCTGGCACCCATCAGCTGTCATCCATTTACTTAATTGTTCAATTCCAGGATACATGTATAGTAGTATCAGAATTGTTAACCCATACCTCCATGGGAAACTACATTATCAACTAGATGACAGTGCTTATGTACAGTTTCTTTTGCCTTTAGTCTTACAGAATCCACTCTTTTCCAAAGTTACTTAAGTCTGCACCCTTTCCCCCAATTCCCTTTAGTGAGGTTGTTTTATACATTAGTAATACAGTTAAGATTGTTTTCTGACATTCTGAATTCTATCCCGAGATCCCCTAAACTCCTAAATGATTTTTTTTTAATTTGCATACACTAAGTTTGGATATTTGTGCTGTAAAGTTCAATAGTTTTTGACAAATGCATGGTGTTATCAGTTACAGTATCACACAGAGCAATTGCATTACCCTAAAATAAAACCCACAATGATGGGAGAATGTACGAAGGACACAGGAGTCAACTGAACGAGCCAACTGCCAAAGCTAGAACAATTTGAACAAAATAAAGTAGTACTGGATTGTTACTCAAAGTATAAAATATTCATGAGTCCATACTGATATATATAAATGACTGAATAAATAAATAAATGGTATCCCTCCTTACATAAGAATTTCAAATAATTCCTGTGGATACTTTACCCTCAAAGGAGTATGTATGTAACTCCCCACTCCATAAGTGTGAGCTGCACTCAGTGACTTCCTTCCAAAGCATACTGTATGGAAAGGAGAGGGGAAAGTAACTTTACAGTGGAGAAACCTAACAAACATTACCTCAGCCAGGTAATTACGGTTAACATCAGTAGTGATAACTCATGTTGGTAAGTGTGTGCCCTTAATATGATGTGATGAAAATGGCATTTTGCCCCGGTTTAATCATGGGGAAAACATCAGACAAACTCCATTCATTCATTCCTAATGTTGAAAACTCATTCTCACAGCAACATAGTAGGACACGGTAAAAGTGCCCCCATAGAGTTGCCAAAGCTGTAACTCCTTACAGACGCAGACTGCCACATCTTTCTCCCATGCAGTGGCTGGTGGGTTCGAATTGCGGAACTTTTGGTTTAGCAGCAGAGCGCTTAACCACTGTACTACCAGGGTGCTAAGTCAGAGCAGACTCAATAACAATGAATTTGGTTTGTTTTTTGGTAATGTTTAAAAATGATTACTCTTTAAGGGTTTAATCACCTCACTTAGGTTCAAGTAGATGGGCAGGTTTTCAACAAGTTTTTTTCAAGTTTTTCACATTTCATATCAGATCTACGAGGATATCAATGGTGATAACCAGTGAAAGTTCTCAAAGCTAATACAAATGAGCTTCCATTAATTCCTTTTGTAGTCTGTTGAGATAAAAACAGAACTGTATTTCTACAATTCAAAAATACTGAAAACCCAGCAAGTCAGGGGTGACTTCAGCAGAGCTGGGCTCCCTCAAGGATCTATGACGGTGGTCCTCAATCTTGGCTGCATCTGGGAATCACCTAGGGGAGCTTTTAGAACTCCTGATGCCCAGGCTATACTCCAGACCAATGAAATCAAACTCCCCTGGGATGGGGCCAGCATCAGAATTTTTTAAGCTCCATGGTCATTCCCATGTGCAGGCAGGTTTCAGAACCATAGAATAACCAAATGCTTAGATTAGCAACTCCTAACCTTAACCAATTTTTATTTTGCTGTATTTTTTTTTTAAAACATTTGTGAGCAAATGATAGAACACTGGACCCATCATTATGCCAGACAGTGACCTAGATTTTGGACTTAAAATTTAACACAATGTTTTTAATAATTAGAGAAGAACTCAGTGTGATAGAATATAACCTCCAGTAAGGCTTTAGGTTTCTTCATGTTTCCTAGGCTTACAGTGTCTATTAACATTAAAAATCTCAAAATTCTTTCTTTTAATTTTTGGGATAAAAGTCTGTCAATAAATACTCCAAATGTCTAATTTAAAGAAAAGGTTCTATTCTTGTTCCACAAGGAGACTTTTACCCAAACAATGAAGCCACAAATAAATATAAAAGCAGAACACTCGTGATAAGCGAACCAAACTGAGCTTATAACACTCAGCAGAATTCCAATAAGTCAGCACTTTTCTCCATCAAAAACAATTTTTAAAACCTCACCAACCACAATAAGAAAGTTTAACTGGTGTGAACAAAAGGAATAACATTTGAGAAAAAATTTATTCAAGTAACTTGGCATTCCCATTGATCTTCTTGGGATATTTCTCCACCCCCAGCCCCCTTTACTTAAAAACCAAATCACTGGTAAGTGTTAGTTTGTGGTGGAGGGGTGACCAAAAAAAGAGAGAGAGAGGGAAGAAAAAAAAAAAGAAGAAGAAGAATCTACAGCCCCCTCTATAGCTTAGGGCACAGAGCAAGATCTGCCAAAAATTTGGCTTGAAAGCTTCTTATTTTTCAGAAGGATAAGAGCTCTGCTAAGTTTCCTTCCCTACATCCTTTTTTTTCTTTTATTTTCTTTCATGTTAAAGTAACATTCTTGAGATTTCGACACAGATACACATGTGTTGATAAATAACAGCAAACAGAGCCAGTAAGGTCCCTGGGTAGCAGAAACTGTTTGTATTGTGCTGCTAACCAAAAGGTTGGTGGTTCGAACACACCCAGCAGAACCATGGAAGAAAAGACCTGATGACCTGGTTCAGTAAAGATTACAGCCAAGAAAATCCTATGGTGCAGTTCTACTCTATAACACATAGAGTTACCATGAGACTTAACCAACTAGGACACAAGACAACAACAACAGAGAGGACCAGCTTCCACTCACCTGGGCACTAGATGTTAAGATTCTGTGCTTAAAATTCTGTTTGGAACCATCTCGAACTTTTATTTTCACCGGGGCCTTAAAATTGCTGTTTTATAAGCTTTTATAGTCCATAACAATCCCATTATCCAAACTTTCAGTTAGTATGAGAAGAAAATTAAGACCAAACTAATTAGTTCTCCTTATTTGGTTATTTGCCAAATTATCACAACTGAGTGCACCATCATTGCCCAGCTCACTGCTGAAATCCATGGGCTTGTTCTTCTACCAGATACATACCCAAATGGAGATCTTGAGAAAATATACTACACCTAACATTCTGTTGAGGAGGTAGTGGTGGTTTAGTGGTAGAATTCTCGGTTCAATTCCCAGCCAATGCGCCTCAAACACAGCCACCACCCGTCTGTCAAGTGGAGACTTGCATGTTGCTATGATACTGAATAGGTTTCAGTGGAACTTCTAAACTAAGACAGACTAGGAAGAAAGGCCTAGCAAGCTACTTCCAAAAATCTGCCAATGAAAACCCTATGGATCATGTTCGTCCCATCCAAATCCATCATGAGGATGCTGCAGGACAAAGCAGTATTTCATTCTGTTGTGCACAGGGTCACCATGAGTGAGGGCCAACGTGACAGTATTAACAACCACCACAACAACAATCTGCTCTGGAGTGGTTATTTCTTTGGCTCTTCCAATCATTTTCTACCAGTTTCCCTTTGCTGATATTTTCCCCAAACTTCCTGTCTGTGGGCTTTGTTTCTCCCTCTTGGGTGCCCCTACGGTCACGAAAGGGCTGTGTCTTCTGCATGGGGCAATCTGAAACACCTCACATCCTGCTGTTTGTTTCTGTCTGTTTCTACTTCCTTCTCTTCCCAGTTGGCCGGAATAGTTTTTCTTGGTGTTGAGTGTCCTGCTGCATTCCAGCTTTGGATTAGTGGTCATCTGTCTCCCCGGTGCACACCCTATTCCCAGTCCCAACACCTGCCAAGAAGTGTTCTTTTTCTTAAGTGTAAGTAACCGACAATAGTAGGAATGAAGCGACCCAAAGTATTGAAGAATAACTGCAATTCGAGCCTTGCCTATGCTGACCAGGTCACTCTATAAAATTAACAATATAGATTACAAACAGGGTTTTTGTTTTGTTTTTTGTTTGTTTAGTCTGGCTGATAAATACTTGTGGTGAGAATTTATGGCATTTTCCCTTTCTTCTTACACAAGCAAGCAATGTTGTTTGTAGAAAAATGAACTGTATTATTTTAAGCTATCTCTAAAAGAGTTCTCACTTATGGTATATAATGCTAAATGAAGAAAACATGACACAAAATCCTATTGTCTACATGATCACAACTATGTAAAAAATACTGGTAGAAAATACACCAAAATTTAATAGTAGCTGTCTTTGGGTGGTAGGATTATAGGGATTTTTTTTTTTTCTCTTTTATCTGCTCTTCGTAGAATTTCTAATTTTTTTTACTATGAGCATTTATTTCTATAATTATAAAAGATCATGTTAATTTATGTTTTTAAATTGTTTAGCAAAATGTTCTTTGAAAAATCTTCTCTGGCACTTGTGCCAAGCCCACTCTCTGCCAGCCAGACCTGAATACCAGACACAGTATGGCTTCATGCTCAGAGCTTCCAGGTATGGAAACTCCCCAAGCATGGAGGATGATGCCAGCCAGTTCCAACACCACCTCCCCCGGTGTCGCTCTCTCCCTCCCTACCACCTTCCCTTATGGGGGAAAGTTAAGACATGCTCACATATTGCTTGTTTTGACCCGTCAGTGTCACTAATCCTTCATTTTTCCATTCAAAACATCATATGATATACAGCGTTAGCGAGGTAAATTTCAAATAATCTTCAGTCTGATGCAAATCATGGCTAATAAATCATTGCAGGAAAATCAGTTTCAGTATGAGCATCATTCAATCTGACCTGTTACAACCACTGTACTCACACTCTTGAACATCACTTGCTGAGAAAGCAGGAGTGTCACCTTCCAGAAGTCTTCTACAATCCACTTGAGTCACTGGCATGCTTGCTTCACAGTCCTCCAGTACAAACTTAACTTACAACTAACTGGAAATCTTAATTTGTAACCAAAACCACACTGTTTTATTTTTTCAGATTCAACCTTCTAAAAGTAGAGTTTGTCAGCAATAAAAACAAAGGACCGATCAAGTTATAAAAAGCCATGGAGCAGGAGGAAAACGCAGAACAAAATTTCAAATTCTCATGGAATCCAGACTTTCTGAATCCATGGAGGCTGGATTAACCCCCAAAACTATTGCCCTGAGAAAATCTTTAAACCTTAAACCAAAAATATTCCCAGAAGTCTTCTTTAAACCAAACAGCGGTTTAGCTTAACTAGTAAAGGAATGTCTGCCTTGAGCACTACGTTCTTTTAAGGACTATCTATATGGAATCAACTTGACAACAGCAACTGAAAAATTCGATAGAAAACTTAGGGGGAAGTGAGTTTGTCAATGGGGCAGAACAATTCAGAAAAGGAGGGTGAGAACGGCTGCACAACTAGAAGAAAGTAATCAATGTCGCCGAATCGTACATGTAGAGATTGGTGAATTGGTGAATGTTCTGCTGTGTTTATCTCAACAACAATTAAAATAAATTTTAAAAAATGACATGGAGGAATCTCAAAAGCATATCACTAAGTGTAAGAAGCCAATCTGAAAAGCTACATACTATATGATTCCAACCAAATATGACATTCTGGAAAAGGCAAAACTATACACACAGTAAAAAGATACGTGGTTGCCAGGGGAGGGGAGAAAGGAGAAGGATGAATAGGAGGAGCATGGGGCATTTTAAGGGCAGAGTAACTATTCTGTGTGATATTGTAAAGGTGGATATATGACATTATGCATTTGTCAAAACCCATACAACTGTACAACACAAACAGCAAATCCTGATGTAAACTATGGACTATCAATGTATCAATATTGGTTCATGAATTGTTACAAATATACCACACTAATACAAGAAGCTAATAATACTGACAATACTAATAATAGGAGAAACTGTGTGCAGGAGAGGCTCCTGGGTAGGACAAACGGTTAAGTGCTCTGCTACTAACTGAAAGGTTGGTGGTTCAAATCCACCCAGAGGTGCCTTGGAAGAATACCCTGGTGATCTACTTCTGAAAGATCACAGCCATTGAAAACCCTATGGAATGCAATTCTCCTGTAAAACAGACGAGGTTACCATGAGTCAGAATTGACTTGACAGCAACTGGCGGTGGTGATGGGATGCGCAGGAGGAAGAGGGAGTATATGCGTACTCTAAGTACTTTCTGCACAATTTCTCTGTAAATACAAAACTGCTCTGAAAAATAAAAAGCATTAAAAAAATTTTTTGCAGGACAGTGAGAAATCAAGTCATTCACAGTTTTGCTGATTCAGCTTTGCTGATTTCAACCATCTTTGTTTGCAACTGAGATTCCAAAAAGGCAGCTGAGGCTTACCCATCCCATTGCGTAGCTCATAGGTTATCCACTTGTACCTAAGAGATGTTATTTCCTTTATCCTTGGCACAGCATTTGCTGCTGCCTATCATTGGTCTTAACTCTGCTTACAGTTTCGGTATCATTTCTTAATCACATTTATTTGAGCCAAAAGGACCCTTTCTTTCTTCTTACATTCTGTATTGAACTATTTCATTTACTGTCTCTTCTATTTCCTCTATTCAATTTGCCTAGAATATAAGGAATCCCACCCTCCACTGTGACAGCAAATGCCAGGTCCTTACAGCATCCACAGCAAGCGGGTCATCCTAGGCTCAACAAAAACGTTACCTTACTGTTTCACTCCTTGAGGCGGTTCTAGGCTACCAGCTTGGATGAGCTTGCCAGCTTTTACCTATCAGAGACATTATTCTTCCAATCAATGGTCATTTTCAGTGTATATTCAGTACATAGACTAACGGCCAGTGTGATTCTTGATGTCCTCAGGGATCGGTAGGAATAACACAAAGGGAACTTCCCCTGGTTCTCCCCTGTTCAACATAATAAAATTAAAAATGCAATTTCTCAGTTATGCTAGTTACTTACTCAGTACACATCTGGGCTAGAGACTCCATATTGGACAGCACAGGTATAGAATAATTCCACCATCACAGAAAGTTCTATTGGACAGCACCGATGTAGTTTATGAGGCCACAAGAACCACACATCATGCAATTTAGAATAATACAAGTCAGCAAAGACTTACATCTCTATCCCACATACTTTTATCAGCATTTCCTCAAAGACTGGGCAGAATATAAAACCCACCCCAAAAAAAACCCCAAATCCATTGCCATCAAGTCGATTCCAACTCATAGTGACCATGTAGGACAGAGTAGAACTGCCCCATAGGGTTTCTAAGAGGAACTGGTGGATTCGAACTGCTGACCTTTTGGTTAGCCAGTGTAGCTCTTAACCACTATACCACCAGGGTTCCAAGGCAGAATATTAAAAAAAAAAAAAATTTGGCGGGGGAGGGGGGGTTCCGAGGCAGAATATAGGCACATATAAAACAAAATAGTTTTTAAGCAGTCTTGGGGAGCAGCCGACTCCAGCTTATCATCCATCTGACCACTGCTCACTGCTTGCTGCCCCCTTCCTGTCTCAGAACGTTCTTCAAATATCTATTATTGTTTTGTTTGCATAAAGGCAAGAGACTTTTCAACCCAAAGAGTTTAAATTAACAAAAAAGCAAATGTTAGCAAAAGAAACTATTATCCATGACCTTTCTCACAAATCACCGGATTAAGGTCATGTACATGTTTGTCTCTCTCAAATGTTTCATTCCAACCCACCTCACACGCAATGATGTTATTGGCAAAGCACTCAGATTAGGTAAGGCTACCACAATTCCCTAACACATGCCTCCTTACCCAGTAAGGCACTGAGAATGGAGTGAGTTTTTAAAGTCTAAAATTAAAATAATCCTACCATTTAATATTTTTAACAGCCAACACTCCTCCCCCACCAGCAATTTGTCTTGGTAAACATTCTTCAAAGCTAACATTCCTAGGAGTATGATGCAATTTATAGATGAGACATCCTGTATGCGTAAGAGCTATCTATGCTCCGAGCTTCCGTGGCCCTCGACAGCCATCTACATGGAGACGTTTGCTTTAATTCCTCCCTTCCTGTTCTCCCTTTCTGGAAGTCAATTATTACTCTTATCTTATACAGCAGAAACATTATAGGTGTGTGTATTGTTTGGTACAGGTCAAAGTCTCCATTCGAAGTTCAGTAGCACCTCATGCAAGGAGACCCATGCAGAAAGACCCAGCAAACCACCTCTGGCTCTTGGCCAAGCTACTAGTTACACAGTCAACCGACACAGCGGGTGTTTCCTCCTTGCCTGGCTTTATACTTCGTGATTTCTGAACTGCTATAACTTCTCTGTGGTGTGTCTGCCAAACATGCCAACAACACTCTCATGGCCTCCCAAGAGCTCCCTGTACAATCAGGCCTTCGCAGGCCCATCTACCTTCACTATTAAACTCACTCAGGGCATTGCCTTGATTTTTCTTAATTTCACAACAGCCTGAGCACTTGGCTGCCATTGTCTCCCTCCCACCCCCCGCAACTCGTAGAACTGCTCCAACCATCTGCGCTTTCCAGATGTGTAAGCTGCCTCTGCTTCACTGAGCCTAAAGAAATCAACTGAGAAGGTTCGCTGCTTATTGGCTTCCTGTTTAGCAGCCACAGAAGTCTTCACAAATCACCCAGGTGCCACCCAAGATTTCTCCTGATAGTCCAGCCTATGTCTTCAAACCCCTGAACACCTTCATCACCCTCTGTTGTTATTGTTGCTTGCTGTCATCGACTCAGGCCCCCAATTCACGGTGACCTCATGTACAACAAGATGGGACCGTTTTGATCCACAGGATTTTCACTGGCTGATTTTCAGAAGTAGATTGCCAGGCTTTCTCGCTAGTCCGTCTTAGTCTGAAAGCTCCAGGGAAACCTGTTCAGCATCACAGACACACAAATGCCTCCACTGACAGACAGGCGGTGGCTGTACCTGAGGTACGTTGGATGAGAATCAAACCCAGGTTTCCTGAATGGAAGAGAATTCTACTACTGAACCACAACTTCCCTCTTCATCAGGCTTTAAACCAAAAACCAAATCTGTTGCCATCATATCAATTCCAATTCACAGCAACCCTAAAGGACAGTAGACTGCCCCATAGGATTTCCAAGGCTATAAATCTTTATGGAAGCCAACCGCCACATCTTTCTCTCATGGAACAGCCGGTGGGTTAGAACCCCTGATCTTATGGCTAGCAGCTGAGTGCTTAACCACTGCGCCACCAGGGCTCTCTCATCAGGCTGTAACCCATTGCTGTCGAGTCAATTCCAACTCATAGTGACCCTATAGGACAGAGTAGAACCACTCCATAAAGTTACCAAGGTGTGACTGGTGGATTCAAACTGCCAACCTTTTGGTGAGCAGCTGAGCTCTTAACTACTGCGCCCCTAAGGCATCACTCACCAGGCTCTACACATCTCTAAATAACTCAAGGGAAAAGTGTGGGGCCTTGAAGAAATAGAAAATGCATAGGGAGACTATTTAGGGAGGTGCCCTTGGGGAGTTGTGAACTAGAACACTTGTGATCAGACAAGCATCCCCAGGTCCAAGTGAGGAAATACCTTGACCTTGGCAACAAAGCTCCTGGTTTCTTTGAAAGGACACCCACATCAGACCCAAGCCCTAGGACAAGCACCTGGTCTTTTCCTGAGGCCAATGAGTAGCTCGCATAGGCTCAGCTTCAAGAGGCTCCCACTGGGTATCAAACTGGGACAGTAGGAAGCTCAGGGATTGTGGAACCAGGCAGAACAAAGTTAAGAGTCTCCATTGCTCCACTTACTCTGCACCAGCGGCCTCAGTTGCTTCACCTGAAACTGAAGCTGTGAGTACCTACTTCAAAGGAATAACAAGGTCACGCACGCCAAGACCCAGTCAGCATCTGGCTCAGGGTGAAGCTGCTCAGGAAAAGCTCTGGCTGTTCTGTTTGTTTTATTTTATGTAGTAAATGGAGACCTGGCTCCTGAAGTCATGGTATTATAACTGACACTGCAAAGGAAATGTACTTGGGTGGGCTTCAAGATATAGGCAAGATACCCAGAAAGAAATATTGCACCTTAAAATATTTCTTTTTCTTCTTATCTTCTGTATACCTGGGTCTGTGATCCCCATCAAGTGTCAGGGGAAGAAGTATTTTGTAACATACCCAAATCTAGGCTGCCCTGGTCTTCATGTTCATTCAGCTGAGCCTCCGGGATTTTGACACACTGAAAGAGATAAAGTTGGGGAGTTTCATTTTAAAAATTACATATACGCTATTGCTAATGTTCATTTGTTTACTTCCGTAAACTGTAAACACAACCCTGGAAAACATCGGTAAAGACCATGAGGTGTTACATTAATTACCAACATGTAAACAGAAACTATCCTTGTACTTAATATTATTTAAGAGCTAAAAAAAAGGAAAGGATATGTCTCAAGCTGAAACATGCCTTGAAAGCTGTCCACAGGTATTTTATTCTCAGAGCACATCTCCCAGATTTACTCCTGCTATTCCAATGCTGGTAAATACCTGCAGATAACCAATCTTCCATTCAAATTTCTTCTGGAAAATGTATATAGTCATCTTGCATATACAACTACAACCCAGAAGATAGCTAGATTTGGTCACAAAGAATACACATTACAAATTTGATAAAGGAAATTGCGTTCTGAATGCTACCTGGGGCACATTCCTGGGTTTTTGTTTTTTGTTTTTTTTTTCCTATTTCTATTACCATCATATCTTCAATTCTACTTTGACTCTGGAGAAAAGTGCAAAGAAGAAAGGAGGGCAGGCAATCGTTACCTTTACATCCTCCTCCTCAGGCGAGGATCCTCTGGACACCAAATTCTTAATTTCTGCAAAGGAAATAATTCTCATCAGGATCTGCTGATAGGAGTTTTGTCAAAAAAAGAAAAACAATCTAGACAACAAGTACAAATGAGTTGCCAAGGTACTGTCTGCACTGAGCTGGGCTTTTAGATTAAGCTTCTCAAAAATCATCTCTCTTCAGAGCAGATAACCTGACTGGCCACGCTCTGGTCTTATTTGTGTGAACCAAGATGTAAACAAGCCCAGGAGCTCTCACAGGAAATCCTGAGAAGATCATTCAATAAACAAATGCCCTTGCTTCAGAAAGAAGGCTGCTCACTGACTGAAGTCTCTTCAAAATAGCACAGATTCGAAGGATGTGACTTGTACGCACCTGAGGAAATCCCACACATCTATGTCTTCAAACACCACAGACTACACGTTTTTTAAAAAAACATTTGTAAGAGCTTAGTTCATTCTAGATGAAGGGTGGCTTTTCCTCATACATGGTTGAAAGTCGAGTTGCCAGCACAGCCCTTCAGCACTGACCGCCCAGTGCCAAGCTAAGCAGTGATAAGCCTCAGGCACACCCAGTGCCCTCTTTCTGAATAATGTTTCCTCGAAATGTTAGCCATCGGGATGTTCCAGGATGAAAAGAACATTCATTTAAGGAGGTATTTTTTTTCTCTGTGGTCTGACTGATTGGTTCTCTTCTCAAATACTCAGATGCCCATAAACAAGAGCCAATGTTGAAATAACCACCAAAAGCAAGTCTGGGCCAGGTGAAAAAAAAATCGTTGGACACCCCTACCAAGGGCAAAAAACAAACCAAACCAAACAGTTGCCATCGAGTCTATTCCAAGTCATGGTGACCCCATGTGTGTCAGAGTAGAACTGTGCTCCATAGGGTTTTCAATGACTGATTTGTCAAAACTAAATCACCAGGCCCTTCTTCCGAGGCACCTCTGGGTTGACTCAAACCTCCAAACTATCAGCTAGCAGTGAGCACATTAACCGCTTGCACCACCCAGGGACTCCCTAGCAAGGGCAGATGGCTAAAAATCTCACCCTGAATTTCTATTAACAGACAACACAGTGGGGAGATCCTCTTCAGAATCCCACAGCCTAGCTTCCCTGCCCCCCATGGCCCTGCTTGATACTGATTCTACGAAAAACCTACTAGTTGTCCCAGTATGTGTATTAACTAGACATTCCTCACTCTGCTTTGCCACTCCTATTAATTTAAGTTACCTAATGTGAGTTGGAATCAACTCGCCAGCACTGGGTTTGGTTTGGTTTTTTAATGTTACTATACAGATGGACCTCACCTGATGGAATACACAGGAATCAAATCAACTACATCTGTGGAAAAGCTCGATACTATCAGTCAGAACAAACCCAGGGCCAGCTGCAGAACAGACCATCAATTGCTTATATGCAAGTTCAAGTTGAAGTTGAAGAAAGTTAAAGTCCACAAGAGCCAAAATATGACCTTGAGTATATCTCACCTAAATTTGGTGAGCATCTCAAGAACAGATTTGACACATTGAACATTAATGACTGAAGACCAGACGAGTTGTGGGACGACATCAAGGACATCAAACATGAAGAAAGCAAAAGACAGGAAAGAAAGAACAGACTAAAATGGATGTCAGAAGAGACCCTGAAACTTGCTCTTGAACAAAAAGTAGCTAAAGCAAAACAGCAAATTATGAAAAGAGCTGAACAGGAGATTTCAAAGGGCAGCTGGACACAAAAAGAAGCATCAAAAGAAGATGAAGGAGTACACAGAGTCACTGTACCAAAAAGAATTGGTTGACGTTCAACCATTTCAGGAGGTAGCATATGATCAAGAACCGATCTTACTGAAGGAAGAAGTCCAAGCTGCCCTGAAGGAATTGGGAAAAACAAGGTTCCAGGAATTTACAGAATACCAAATAGCTGTCTATGCCAAAAAATTTGGAAGACAACTACCTGGCCAACTGACTGGAAGAGATCCATATTTATGCCCATTCCAAAGAAAGGTGATCCAACAGAATGCAGAAATTATTGAAAAATATCATGAATGTCACACGTAAGTAAAGTTTTGCTGAAGATAATTCAAAAACAGTTGCAGCAGTACACTGACAGGGAGCTGCCAGAAATTCAAGCCGTATTCAGAAGAGGAAGTGGAACAAGGGGTATGATCTCTGATGTCAGATGGATCGTGGCTTAAAACAGAGAATACCAGAAATATGCTTACCCGTGTTTTATTGACTATGCAAAAGCATTTGACTGTGTGGATCATAACAAATTATGGATAACATTGCAAAGAATGGGAATTCCAGGACACTTTTTTTTTTTTTTCATCGTGCTCATGAGGAACCTATACATAGACCAAGATGCAGTTGTTTGGACAGAATGAGGAGATACTGCATGGTTTAAAGTCAGGAAAGGTGTGCATCAGGGCTGACTCCTTTCACCCTACCTATTCAACCTATATGCTGGGCAAATAATCCAGAAGCTAGACTATATAAAACAGCACACAGCATCAGGATTGGAGGAAGACTCATTAACAACTTGCAATATGCAGATGACACAACCTGGCTTGCTGGAAGTGAAGAGAACTTGAAGCACTTACTGGTGAAGATCAAACACTTCAGTGTGGATTGCATCTCAACATAAAGAAAACAAAAATCCACACAACTGGACCAATAAGCAACATCACGGTAAACACAGACAAGATTGAGGTTGTCAAGGATTTCATTTTACTTAGATCCATAATCAATGCCCATGAAAGCAGCAGTTAAGAAATCAAACAACGTATTGCACTGGGCAAATCTGTTGCAAAAGACCCCCTTAAAGTTGTTAAAAAGCAAAAATGTCACTTTGAAGACTAAGGTACGCCAGACCCAAGTCATGGTATTTTTACTTGCCTCATTGCATGTGAAAGCTGGACAATTAATAAGAAAGACGAAAGAAGAATTGATGCATTTGAATTATGGTGCTGCCAAAGAATACTGAATATACCACGGACTGCTGAAGAACGAACAAGTCTGTCTTGGAAGATGTACACTCAGAATGCTCCTTAGAAGCAAGGTTGGCGAAGCGTCCAGGCTGAGTAACCAGGGACCCCAGAATCTGTCTTCTGGGGGCCAGCAAAGGCAGGATACCCAGGCAGGCAGTTATTCCCGCAGAGTGAGCACGACTGGCAGAGGGGGCTGGAATGCAGATGTGATTATGTGAAAGCAACATTCAACCAAGTTGTTGGAAATGAAGCTTGCATTGTAGCCAGACTTAATCCCTGTGGGGAGAAGATGGGCAGTGGACAATTGAGGGGTCATTGACAAGATGGTATTGCCCCAAATTTCACAGCAGCAGACCAGAAGGCCTGGGGTAACGTGGGCAACCTCAAATACATCTTCTGGTCCAAATTATGCTATAACAGCACTTGCTTTCATACTGGATGCTCCCTATACCCCTGGCAACCAGGCAAGCGTTTGGAGCTGGTTTTTCAACATGAGGATGGGTTGACTGATAAATCAACAGCCCCTCATGGAGTTCAATCAGGTAAGCTTTGTCTTCTGGAATAAGCCTAAATGTTAACACTGCTTCAATGATGGGCGAGAAGAGCAGGGCAAGAGGAAGACTTGGCATAGAGATCCTGGTGGCCAATTGGCAAAGGCAGGCAGAGTGGCCATCTACAGGACCCTGACCTGCCACGTCTTGTCCGAATGGCCCAAATGGTGGTCCTGGTCCTCAAAGAGCGACATGGCATCTGGCCCTGGGGACAGCACAAATGTCCTTCCCTGCAAGGTATTGCCACCTGTGCCCATGGGTGCTGTTCCCTTAAAAAGGGGGGTTGTTGCCAGGGGCTGGGGAGAATCAGGGTAGGGACCAAAGAACAAGCTGCCATTGAGTTGATTCCAACTCGTGGCAACCCCATGCATGTCAGAGAAGCACTGTGCTCCACAGGGTTTTCAATGGCTGGTTTCTCAGAAGCAGACTGCCAGACTTTTCTTCTGGATGGACTTGAACCTCCATCCTTCCAGCTAGCTACCGAGCATGTTAACCATTTGTACAACCCAGGGGCAGATATCCCATATCCCTCCCAGAAGTACTGGGCCAGAGCCAATGGAAGACACCTGCCCAGCAGCTTTCAGTTTCTAAAAGGCCCCTTTGTTCTTGCCTGAGCTGGGCCTTTGTCCCAGAAATCTGTCTGTCTGTCTGTCTGTCAGCATTGCTGTTATCGGATCCCAGGCTGCAAGACACAGGGAGAAACACAGAAAGACCTGGACCAGATGAGGCAGGAGGGAGGAAGCCTCTCACGTAGCCCAGCTAGCATGGAAAGGCCTCTGCACAGTGACCCAAAATCTTAGAGCCACTGACTGGGGCTGGGTCTTGGCAGAACAGGAAGATTTGGCAGAATGCAGGGAGCACCAAAACCCTCCACTGCCCCTCCTGGGGAGAACTCCCATGCTTCAGGCCGAGCCCTCCCGCTTCCCATCAAAACCCTCATGTTCTGTGTGCTATGACTTCTTCTCTGCTTCTGAGGCTCCCCAAGCTCCCGGGTGTGGGGTGCTGGGAAAAAAAAGCCCCATGGGAAATGGTAACTTCTGAAGCTAACGTTATTACCAATGGTTGGTGGGTAAGGAGGCTTTCCTGAGCCCTAATGCACAAGGGGGGGTTGTGGCTACAAAGGAAAATGAGTTGTCCAGGAAGGAAGATGATGGTGCTCCTGATCTTTAGCTACCGTTCCTGGACCTAGAATATCTTCCCGAGGGTGGAATTTTAGCACTGTAACAATAACTACTACTGTACAGCAAAAAAGCAGCAGCAGCAGCAGCAAGGCTGGAGAGACTTCGTCTCATGTACTTCAGACATGTTATCAGGAGGGAACAGAATTAGCCAGTGAAAACCTTATGAACAGCAGCAGAACATTGTCTGATACGCTGCCGGAAGATGCTCCTAACCAGAATACTCCTTAGAAGCAAGGACGGGGAGACTGTGTCTCACAGACTTTGGACATGTTACGAGGAGGGATCAGTCCCCGGAGAAGCACCTCATGCTTGGTAAAGTAGAGAGTCAGTGAAAAGAGGAAGACCTTCAACCAGATGGATTGACACACTGGCTACAACTATGGGCTCGAGCATAACAATTGTGAGGATGGCACAGGACGGGGCAGCGTTTCGTTCTGTTGTACATAGGGTCGCTATGAGTCAAAACCAGCTCAGTGGCACCTAACAACAGCAACACCAGTGCCTCAAACCTCAAAGTGGTTTGATTCACATTTCTCCCTACCTGGCAACAACCCCAGGAGTTTTCATTGATGTCTCTTCTTAGAAAAACGTAATTCATTTATATAACTCTCCATGACAAATCATAATATGACAAGGATAGAGCAGAGAAGCTAACAATTCCACTTGCCAAGATGTGGTTTTTAAAATGTACATAAAATAACTTGGAATTCGCTTTATATTAAGCAAGTAATTATATATTTGCACTCCTCAAATTGTATTGCTATTAAATGTATAATGTATATTAGCTTCTACAATAAAATTAAAAAGGTGGTAACTTCCATTTTGTGTGGTCATGTCAACTGACCTCAGCAGGGAATGAGGACAAGGCCCTAGCTGACACCCAGCCTCTACAGCTTGTGTTCCTTGTCGTCCCAGCCAGCCCTCAAACGTACATCCCACACGACGCCTCCAGGTGGCAGTAAAGTAACATTTTCAGGAAAAACATTGTCAGAGATGCCAATGTCAACACAGTCAACTTACCTTCCAAAGCCTGCTATTTAAATGCTCCAGTCCAAAACACAAAGTCAGAGTAAAGCTTTTGGTTCCACTGCATAGATGCAGAAATTGATATGAAAGCACCAAACATGGTGTTTGCCACATTACAGGTGCACATAGGGGGGTTGTTTTGTTTTGCTTTGTTTAGAACACATAGATCAAACCCTAAAAATTGGGAAAAGTTGAGAAGATATCACAAAGATTTCTATAAAGAAGGAAAGGGCAACTAGAACCAAAGTTTCAACAGACACATCTGAAGAGACAGTAAGAGAATCACACACATTTCGATTTTGCCCACTCCAGGACAGTCCTTTAACGTCATCTTAGATCATAAGCTCTCAAGTGACCATTCTGTTGCATTTCTAAAGAGCTGTGTGCAGCACGTACTCAGAAGAATGTCACACATTGTATTCAGCATTGTTAACAAGCAAGGTTGTATCATCTGGTAATTCATTTTGCAAAAGCAATGGATGTGCTCACCCTGGTGTATTTCAGGCTCCAGCCCCCTTCTACCTGTCCCCTCAAATAGCCATTGGAGCTAGCCTTTGTACACTGCCACGCTACGTTTCTCCTTGTAGCCTAATGAGTTTTTTTTTTTTAAACAAATACCACAAACTATATTAAAACCATCGAGTCTTCATAAAAATTATGTCATCATTTTTAAAACAACTTCCAAATTTATAAAGTCTTTATCGTAATGTCACTAAAAATATGTGGGACAATGTGTAGACTCAGGACAATAATGTATCTTTGATTAATCTAGGACTGTACAGAACTATATCTTACGGCTTTCAAAGAATTTGGCACTCATTATCCTGGGGCTTAATTAAATTACTCCAGCAGAGTTTTTGCTAAATTAGTAGGATCCTTTTATGCTAACCCACTGCACCACCAACTACACTGTGCAATCAAACCACTCATTGCTATAGCAACGTTCAGCAGATAACGATATCAGTAACTCCAAGCTATTCTGTTTTAGAGGTCTGTTAATCTTGCCTTCAAGGCCCACCCAGAAGTTAGGATTACCCCTTAACTCAGATTTAGCAAACTCGATACACATGGTTTTTTATTGCCAAACTATAACAGAACAAGAAATAATGACTAATTCTTACGTTCTCTAGAGACACTGCAACAGCACACAGGGTTAAAAGTCAGGTAGCTGCAAGATTAAAACCAGTGACTCATTAAGAAACAAGCTCACCTAAAAGATTTCAACTCTATATCCAAGTCTCACTGTCTCCTTTTAGAAAATGACCCACAATGCCTAGACTGAAGCAAAGAAAAGATTTACGCCTCAAATGCAGGACGTGCAGTATTCCCCTTTAACTGCCACTTAGCTGTGCCAACTTACTCCGACCCCCAGGAAAATAGGAAGAGCAGACTGATAATCAGAGCCACCCAGACAACACTGTTATCTTGTCCCCTCCAGGTTCAGTGGTCCACAGCCAGGGCCATCACTGGATTGGATCTGCCAGGCAGCACCAAAAGCACAACTCGAAAACAAGGCTCATGGTCTCAGTTTGCTCTGCCTGCTCCACAAATGCCAAAAACCCTTAGGATGGCTCTTATAGGAGCCCCAAGTATTTCTCTGGCAGTACACAGGAGGTAGTTCATAGTTTTGGAATTAATTCTTTTCTTTCAATCCTGTTGTTATTTGCCATCAAGTTGGCCCCCAACTCATGGGAACTTCATGCTCAATGGAATGAAATGCTGCTTGGCCATGCACCACCCCCATGATTGGATCCCCATGAGCTGGGGATACGACCATTATGATACAAAGGGTCTTCACTGTTTGATTTTCAGAAGTAGTCTCCAGGCCTCTATTCTAGCCTGTCTTAGTCTGGAAGCTCCACTGAAACCTGTTCAGCATCATAGCAACACATAATCCTCCACTTAAAGGTGCATTAGGCAGGAATTGGACCTGAGTATGGATACACTGATAGGGAACTGCCAGGAATTCAAGCTGGATTCAGAAAAGGACATGGTATGAGGAATGTCATTGCTGATGTCAGATGCATCCTGCAGAGAACACCGGAAAGCTGTTTACCTGAGTTTTATTGACTATGCAAAGGCATTTGACTGTGTGGATCATAACAAACCATGGATAACATTGTGAAGAATAGAATTCCAGAGCACTTAATTGTGCTCATGAGAAACTATACATAGACCAAGAGGCCATCATTAGAACATTACGTGGTTTAAAATCAGGATTGCATCCTTTCACCATACTTATTCAATCTGTATGCTGAGCAAATAATCCGAGAAGCTGGACTATATGAAGAAGAACATGGCATCAGGATTGGAGGAAAGCTCATTAACAATCTGCATTATGCAGATGACACAACCTTCCTTGCTGAAAGTGAAGAGAACTTAAAGCACTGGCTGATGAAGATTAAAGACCACAGCCTTCAGTATGGACTGTATCTCAACACAAAGAAAACAAAAACCCTCACAACTGGACCAATACACAACATCATGGTAAACACAGAAAAGATTGAAGTTGCCATGGATTTCATTTTACTTGGATCTACAATCAACGCCCATGGAAGCAGCAGTCAAGAAATCAAACAACGTATTGCATTGGACAAATCTGTTGCAAAACACCTCTTTAAAGTGTTAAAAAGCAAAGATGTCACCTTAAGGACTAAGGTGCCTCTGACCCAAGCCATGGCATTTTCAATCACCTCATACGCATGCAAAAGCTGGACAATGAATAAGGAAGACCAAAGAAGAATTGATGCCTTGGAATTATGGTGTTGGTGAAGAATACTGAATACCATGGACTGCCAGAAGAATAAAAAAATCTGTCTTGGAAGAAGTACAGCTAGAATGTGCCCTTCTCAGAAGCAAGGATGGCAAGATTTTTGTCTCATGTACTTTGTACAGGTTATCAGAAGGGACTAGTCCCTGGAGAAGAACATCACGCTTGGTAAAGCAGAGGTTCAGTGAAAGAAAGGAAGACCCTCAATGATATTGACACAGCGGCTCCAACAATGGGCTCAAGCATAACAACTGTGAGGATGGCACAGGACTGGGCAGTGTTTCATTCGATTGTACCTAGGATCACTATGAGTAGGAACTGAATCAACAGCACTTAACAACAACAACACATGGGTTCGGTTTTAGTTTACCCTACATGTAAGGCAAGAATTCTACCACTGAACTGCCAGTGCCTCAGAACTTTGTCTTAATAGACTATGAGTTACGACGAGGCTGGGTCTGAATCAATTGTGGCCCAACACGTGTATTCCTGGTGCCAAGCAGAGTACCTGGCACATAATGGGTGCTCAATAAATGCTCTTCTCCTCAACCTAGATCTTGTGGACCAAAATAGCTGATAAGAACATGGTGGATCGTTAGGCAAGGCACAGATTGGGACAATTACCAATTCAAACACTTCAGGTACTAGCACTATTTTAGCACAACTTCTGAACTGCCAGGCTGATCAGATGCGTGAATGCTTTTCCCCTTGCTTCCTCCCACCCCTCTAGCTCTGTAAGTCCAGTAGCCACCCTTTCCTCCCTAGCTATGAATTGATATGAATAGTAGTTTCACTACTATTTTACTTCCATGCATAGCTTTCATTTTTATCTTAGTGTGCATGTCCAATTCACAACAGCCTGCGAATTAAAATGGCAAGGGGAACAAATGTGAGAAACCACCTATCTATTGCTTTAATTCACAGACCATTATTCTACTTTGAACTTTTGTTTCAACATTCAATTATTCTTTTTATTCTAAAAGTGGGAAGACTAATAATAACTGTATCTTGGCCTTCCCAGTATAAATACTTACTGGGAGAAACAATGAGGCATTTATCTATAGAAATGTCAAAATGAGCCCCATTAGTCCAAGTGGCCCAATATTCCACTCAATTCAAAAGATCCACCTGTCCCTACTGAACAGCAGCCAGCAGAGAAGATACCAAGATGAGTGAAGAAATCCACACCCTCAAGCCACTTCAAAATGTGCTCTTTTAGAATACCCTTTTATTTATGTATACGCTGCATTGCCTTAGAAAGAATTTAAGACATCTGTTTTGAAATACAAAGTTTTTTTAATTTAAATTACTTGCAACACCTGTTTTGAGCCACAAGCATAATTGATTGAGAAAACTTGAAAAGGACTGAGAAACAAAAATCAATGTAATCACCATTACATGGTAGAACACCTTTTGGGTATGTGCTCCTCCACCTATACAATTTTATAACAGCTTTATTGATCCATAATTCATATTCCATACAATTGTCCCATTTAAGGTGTACAATTTAATACTCACAAAGTTACATAACCATCCCCACAATCAATTTTAGTATATTTTCATTACCCCAACAAGAAACCCTGTACCTGTTACCTGAAAAGAAATTTTGTAATTCCGATTTCTCCCAAGCCCCTCCCTTAGCCCTAGGCAGCCATTAATCTACTTTCTGCTTCTATGGATTTGCCCATTTGCTTTTCATATACATGGAATCATACAATACGTGGTTGCGACGTAGTGAATTGCTTAATTTGGCCCTTCTAGCCATGCATGGTCTTGTAACTCCCACAAAATGATTGGGTGGAACTATGCAAATAAGATGCTTATGGTCCACCAAGGGGATTCAACAGGCTTCTAATAATGCAAAAAAGGTGCATAGAACCCTTACAGGAGTGGGGCTATGCAAATAAGGGCCCTGTGGAACCCTTGTAGGGGATTGGTCAGTTTTGCCATCCTGCTAGGCTTAAAAAGAGTCAATCCCAATGGGTGGAGGGCACCTCGCTACCATCAAGAAGAAGAAGAAGCAGAACATGTCTTTTGGACCCAGGGTCCCTGCATCGAGAACCTCCTAGACCCAGGAGAGAGAGAGAACAATAACACTGTAAGCAGCAGCTGCGTAAGACAGCAGGAACCAGGAGGCTAGCACGAGACAGTGTGGTGGGCTTCCTGGGCCACAGAGCAAGACAGAACTAAAAGCCTTCAAGCAAGAGGCTTACTGGGGGAGTGGGGTGCCTCTGGGTACTTATCAGCAGAGCAAAAGGGCTTTATAACACTTGTCCAAGCAGGGCTGAGGCTAGGGCCAAGAGTAGTCTGTTCTCAGGGAGCCGAGAGGAGGCCTGTCCTCAGGGGGCTGAGAGGAGGCCTGCGTGGCCCAGAAGAGCTGAGAGAGCTGTCCTACACTGAAGATGGAAGACTACATACAGGCTTCTTGGTCCTGATCCCCAGTTGTAATTTGTTGATCCTGATCCCAAGTTTTAACCTGGTACTCCCCTAATAAACCCCATAACAGTATGGTCTGTGAGTTCTGTGTGGCCGTTGTAATGAATTACTGAATCCAGCAGAGAAGTAGAGAGTGCCATTGGAGGGATGGCTGGCGTCGGAACTGGTAAAAGATTAGAGAGAGGAGGTATGCCTGACTTCCACCTCATAGGAATCAGCCTTGGGCTGATGATTTTGATTCTCTCTCCTCCCCTTTGTGAAGTTTGACAAGGTCCGATGGCACTATGCCATTTTTTTGTAAGTGGCTCCTTTCACTTAGCATAATGTCAAGATTCATCCATGTTGCAGCACATATCAGCATTTCATTCATTTTTATTGCCAAATAATATCTCATTACATGGATATGCCATTTTACTTATCCATTCCTTGGTTGACTGACATTTAGGTTGTTTCTACTTCGTGGCTATTATGAGTAATGCTGCTACCAACATTCATGTGCAAGTTTTCGTGTGGAGGCATGTTCTTACTCTCTTGGGTATATGCCTAGGCGTGGAATTACTGGGTCATATTTTTATAACATAGATTTTTATGTCATCAGTGCCCACCCCTCAATAACATCTCAAGCAGTAAAGAATTTAGTCATGGGAAAGAAAATACCCTTATCCCTAAAATTTGGTTACAATTACCACCCAAGCAGAAGCTCTAAATCATTAGACTTCAAATTGAAGTCAGGACATTTTACCGAATAAATCAATTGCTTGAATAAGATAATGCAAGATGTCTTCCAAAGATATAAGCAAAACTCAGTTTTAGCTTTATGTCCCTAAGACTTCAAACTTGGACTCTATTTCATTCAAGAAAGAAAATAACTCTTCGGCAATATTTTCAGCTTAAGCTCATCTCAACTCTATTAGTATCTTGAGTTGAGTTTAATGCCTGTTTTTTCCCCCTAGCCTGCTAATTCAACCCTGTCGGAATGAAGCATCCACATCAGACGTGAACAAAATCTGTTTTATCAAGGTGAGCTCTGGGCACCCTCTTGGCTGTAAACTCAAACCCATGGTGGGTTTAACCAGATGATCTCTTAGGTCCTTTCCAGGTCAAACTATGATTCTTTAATTCTGTGATAAACTGGGGAGGCAAGGGGGTGAATTTTTATCCAAGTGTGAGGAAATTCTAGTATTATGACACTAATCCACAAAATGAACATCATAGAAGCTGAATATTCTGACTGACCTTTGGCCCTTTAATGATGAAACTAGTTCTTTTATGTTTGCAAAAGGAGAAAGTGGAACGGCAAAGTTGGTCTCTACGGAAAGTACAGAAAAAGCTGAGCTGCTTTGTAAAATGAAAGAAATAATTACAAACTGTGGGACTGGGAGGTACATTCTCTGTGTATGGTTTTTAATTGTGCTGAAAATGACAAAATACCTTGTTTTTAGGTGAACGATACTAATCAAGTACTTGGACAGATATTCCTTTTTAGGGTTAAGATAGAGCCTGTTTATCCAACTAAATACCTATCCCTACAGAATCCGTTTTTCTGATAGCTTCCCTAAGTCCCCAACACCTCAGGTGCCAGCTGTCTTGGTTTTAAGTACTATATCTTGATAAGGGGAGTCCCTGGGTGCTGCAAATGATTAAAGCACTTGTTTTCTAGCTGAAAGGTTGGAGGTTCAAGTCCACCGAGAGATGCCTCGGAAGAAAAGCCTGGTAGTCTACTTCTGAAAAATCAGTCTTTGAAAACCCTGTGAAGCACAGTTCTACTCTGACATCCATGAGGTCATCGTGAGTCAGAATCAACTCAATGGCGACTGGTTATCTTGACAAGCCCTTTGAATCTTATGTAACAGTTCTCTTAAAAAGCCCTCAAGTTAGCACATTTAAAATGAAAAATCTTGTAAAGAAAACTGTGTGTGGATAAAAGCTCCCTTGTTCTCCCATTGATACCTCACAGGAGATATTCAGATGAGAAAAATCCACTACACAACTCCCTCTTCACATTCTACTCACCCAGAGCACACAGAGAAGTGCTGCGCCCTCATCTAAAGAACGTTCCAGAAAAAAGTTTGCTCGCCTTATCACTGTAACACTAGTGACTACCTCCCGGTATCTCAACACATACATCCTCACCACTAAATCCACTAGAGCCACATGTTATAATATGTACTTGAATTCAGATATCATTTGCTAGGTGTCCATACATGTCAGACACTGGTCAAAATGCTTCATGTGTATTTTCTCATGTCAGCCTATCTATTAAGTAAGAATGAAAGGAAACACAGCTGAGTATCTTGCAAAATGCTCAGAAGCCAGTTCATGGCAAAGCTGAGGTTTCTAGCAGAGTCTGCTTGTTGCTGGTTTGTGTCATGAAACATGCCTGTGCACATGGTCACAAATGTCCCCACCAGGCCTTGAAGAGACAGAGCAGCCATTTGGAATAGAGTTCATTTCGAGGCAATGATCCCATTGTGTGTGCTTTTCCGGCACACAAAGACTAGGGAGAACTCTAGACCTGCAGTTCAAAGACTAAGCAGATGCTCTGTCATACGGGGGTAATGGGTGTTCTGCAGTGTGGTGGTTAAGAGAGTAGACCCTTAACCTGAGTTCTGACTGCCTGGACAAGCTGTGTCACCTTGAGTAAGTTATATAACCTCTCTGTGCCACCATTTCTTCATCAATAAAATGGGGGAAATTGATACCTGATTTCCAGGAATGTCCCTACTCATGACCACTAGAATGTGGCACAAACTTCATTCTGCTCTCAGCTGTTTCCTCAGTGCCTACAACAGTTCCTAGCAAAAAGGGGCCCCTCAGTAAGTATTTATTGAATGAATGAGTAAACCAGCCTGCCAGGACTCCTGTCTACCCGCCCAGACTAAGTCAGTTGTGTTTTGATCCAGGAGTCCCTGCGTGGTGCAAACAGTTCAGGCCTCGGCTGCTAACTAAAAGGTTGGAAGTTGAGTCCACCCAGAGGCACTTCAGAAGAAAGACATGGTAATCTACTGCCAAAAAACCAGCCACTGAAACCCTATGGAGCACAGTTCGACCCTGATACAAATGTGATCACCATGAGTCAGAGTCGACTCAGCAGGAACTAGTTACCAGTTTTTTACTTCTCTGTCTTCCATATATGTTCAAAAGGAGGAAGCCCACCCCAGCCTGATGGGAGCTGTTTCCTCTTGGCCTGAAGGAAATGATTTTCTCCTTCCTCCTTTGCGATAGGAATTCACATTCCAATCCCAACTCTCTATGCCCCTATTCATTACAATTTGGAAGATAATTTATGGGGAGAAGTCAACAAAGAGACTAGTGACACAAAAGTTGAGACAATAACAAACACACAGAAGGTTTTACAAAAGAACAAAAAAGAAAATGGATTCATGTGATAGTAAATGGCATTGCAATGGCTTTCAATTTGTTTTATGGCCCTAGACCCCAGGGAGGCGATAGCCTCTCAAAGGAAATCAAGAATTGGAGTTGGGAGTTGAGGAGAAGTATGAGTTATCTGAATATTCAGGATGACCATATATAATTTGAAAAATATCTCCCATGGCCCACCTCAAAGTAAGTATTCCTGCTCTGATGGAGGGAACTTAGGCAACGGTGAAACAGGAGGAAACAAGGTCCAGAAAGGGGCAGACTGGTAAAGGTGAGGAAGAGCAACATTTTTCCAAAGTACCTTCTGTAGTAAAAAAATAAAAAATATTTTTACTTTTTTTTACCTTCTGTAGGCTTTTTTTTAGGCTAGTTCTATAAGATGTTGAGAACCGTGAAAAAGAAATTCTTCTGTGATCAATTTAATAGAACCTATAAAATGTTAAATGCATTCTACATCTCCAAGGTGCAAATTTAATATGGCATTTCCTAATTTATTTCGCCCTAGAATTCTTATTTTTCAGAACATTTCTCAAGACTGATATTGTATACAATGCTGTTTAGGAAACCCTTGGGTAGAAAGATCAAATACAGAAAGAGAAGGCAAGGGGCAAAACAGGATCAGTTGGTGGCTTAATAAATACTACTAATTAGTAATTAATCTGAGAATATTAAAAATGAGATGACATTTTGCTCATTTAATTCATTTGGAATAACTTCCCTGTATTCTGGGAGTACAATTACAATCATGAAATTATGGAAACATAATTGGCTCATAGGCAATAATAAAACCATTTATCCTCCTAACATAGACAGCAAAGTTAATTTCCAGGCTAAAGTTATTATAGTCTTTTAATCAATGATAGCTAGAGACACAGCTTAGAGCTTGCCTCTCTACCGGCTGTCCCCACGAGGAACAGAAAAGCATGACCTATTGACTTGAGAGGAGCCCTTGTGACGCAATGGTTAAGCTCAACTGCTAACCCTAAGGTCATTAGTTCGAATCTATGGGTGGCTCTGTGGGAGAAAGATTTGGCGATCAGCTCTCATAAAGATTTATAGCCTAGGAAAGCCTATGGGGCAACTCTACTCTGTCATATAGGGTCACTATGAGTTGGAATTGACTCGACAGCATACACAACAGCAACAAAAAATTGACTTGAGAATCATTTAGAAGACCTCAAAGGGAAAGTTTACTTTGCATTTCTTTTTTTTTAAAGAGGAAGAATTTTTCTATGCTTAAATTTTTTTGTTATTTTAAGTTGAGTCTCCTACAGGCTCATGAATGAACAAAAATTGACCATTTCACTTCAATTGAATACTGCCCTCTGCTGGAATGTGCAGGTACTTTCAAACATCTCTTCCAAGGATGTAACAAGATAAAAGCATGGTCTAAAAGGTCTATAAAATGCACACATTAATTAATTCTAGTTAGGGAGCTTGGGTTTCTCTCCAAATTCTTCTTCCACTTACCAGCTGAGCGACCTCAGTCTAATTGGAAGCCAGGTATATTAGCTTGGCTGCCTCATAGACCTATCAAACTCAACCTGTAGAAAACTGGGTACTTTTTTTTTTTTTTGTCATGATTCTGCCTTCTGTAAGACCTATCCCACCGAAGGATGCACTCCAGGAGTTAGGAACTGCTCTCCTCTCTCACCACTGACAACCAACAGATCTAACACCTTCCAGACACTTCTATCTGTCCCCACCACTCTCGTGACACTGCTAGGGGGCAAATCCTCTTCTGCATTACTTTCAGCAGCCCCCGACTGGTCCCCTGCCTTCCCTGTGGTCTCTACAATCCAGCCTCCACACTGCCACCAGAGTGACCTTTCTAACATAATAAACCAATATAATAATCTAATTTGCTTAGAACAGCTCTCAGAGTTTTCAGGGCAGAGTTCCAGCTCCTTGCCTCATGTACAGGCCCTCCTTGATGTGCCTACATCTCAAGGCTATGTTCCTGGTGTCCCTAACTCAATACACACATACACATAACCATATTCCAGGGCTGCAAAATGACCTCCATTTACCCCAGGGCATCATCTGGTTCAGGACTCTGCACAGCATGTATTTCCACCATCTAGATCCCTTCTCTCCAATATATCACAGCTCCAAAATCACCTCCTCTAGGAAGCTTTCCCTGACCACCCAACCTCACAGTCTACACAGCATTCTCATAGTGCTGTCTGCATACAATTCCAGTAGCACTTGTCATACTGTGCTGGGAAAAGTTGTTTCTCTGCCCTAATCCCAAACTGTAAACTGCTAAGGGTAAGAACATGGAATTTAAGTACTTATTATAAACTAGTTTGAAGGTAAATACAAGGGAGACAAAATATACAAGACGATAAAATAAAAATCAGAATTGGATTAAAAAAAAACAAGGATGGAGACTTAAGTAAGAAATAAGGGTCAGACAAAAACGCAGTCAGCAGTGTGCTAAGCGTTTGCAATTGGGAGGCCAGAAACTTAACTCCAAGCTTTCTATCAGCCAGCTGAAAGTAAGAAACCTGATCAGTTACAGTTACAGCAGTGAAAGCAAGCCAAATACTCAGGAGAAGCCAGCCATTCTTGACACAAAGACCAGAAGAGGCTCCTCCTACAGGTCTCAAGAAGAAAGTGTGATGTAACCTGCCACCTCCTTGGGCCACAGGGCAGGCTTTAGCTCCCCCAACGCAGCAGCAGCATCACCCAAAAAGGAAGGCAGTAAAGGCCACTGCACAGGGGCCTCATGGGATGTAGTCAGGGTAGGAGCCTCTGCTGGAGCCAAAGGACGGGCCACACAGACTTCCAGCAACCCACCATAAACATTTCTTTTCTAAGACTACTTTTTCATGAACATGGAATAAGGTTATCAAGATTACACTCCCTAACAAACACTTGGAATAAAATTATTCTACACCGCCATTAAAAGTAAAATCAAAGTATTCTAACCAGCTAAAAACATTGGTGCCTAAGGGACAAGGACCTTGTCCCACCTTTCTCCCTAACCCCATAGTTAGCATGGTGGTTCTCAACCTATCAAAGCAATGCTCCTTACATTAACAGGTATTCTGTATTGCTCCTTCACTATCCTGAAAGTAAATTAAGAGGTAACATAACCATACCCCCCAAACATATAACCCTACCCTCACATTACAACCAGAATGCTGCTTAGCAACAAGGATGGCGAGACTTCCACTTACTTACATTGGACACGTCATCAGGAAAGACCAATCTATAGAAAAGGACATCATGGTCGGTAAAGCAGAGGGTCAGCAAAAATTAGGGAAACCCTCAACAAGATGGATTGACACAACAGTCAAAGCAATGGATCCAAACACAGCCACAGTCATGAAGATGGTGTAGGACCAGGCAACATTTCATTCTGTTATTTATAAAGTTGCTAGGAGTCGGAGCTGACTTGATGGCACCTAACAAAAGCATCATCCTTACATATAATTTCAAAAAATAAAAATCAGTATAATGTCCTAACAAAAAATATAAAGCAATTAATAATAATAATTTTTTAAAAAACTGCCATTGAGTCAAAACCAACTCGTAGCAACCCCACGTGTCAGAGTAGAAATCTGCTCCATAGGGTTTTCAATGCTTCATGTTTTTTTAATGGATCACCAGGCCCTTTCCTAATCATCTTTGTCTGGAAGGTCCACTGAAGCCTGTTCAGCATCATAGCAACATACAAGCCTCCACTGACAGGTGAGTGGTGCCTGCACTTGAGGTGCAAAGGTCGGTAATTGAATCCTGGTCTCCTGCTTGAAAGGCAAGAATTCTACCACTGAACCGTCACTGCCCTCCAAAAAATGCTAGTGGAATAACAAGTTGAAAGAAACAGTACACCTTAATGCTGTTAGAAGACCCAGAGGACTTGTATCCCACAGCCCTCATCTTGCCTTTGAGCCCCTTGGTTGCTGCTAGCTTCAGCACACATGTCAACTACTAGTTCGCTAGTTAGTCCTGGGAGCTTTCTGTTCCATAGGTGGGGAAGGAGCATGCATACCTTCTTCAGTTTCTGCAGTGCTGGAAGGCATGGTGGGTCTTTCCTCTGGCTTGGCTCCCTTCTCATCAAGAGCCTAAGAAATGAAGAAAAACATCACTGAAAATCATTTGAGGCTTCATCTAACCAATAAAGAGATGAAAATCACAATCAAGAACAAGCCAGAGCATGGCCTGAGGAGGCCTGGAAAGAAAATATATTGCCATCAAATCAATTCTGACTCATGGCGACCCCACGTGTTACAGAGTAGATGTAAAAACAACTTGGGGGTGGTGTCTGACCTCCTTCAACCCCACAAGGGGTGAAGTAGAACCAAGATCAACAGCACAAGGTTGACTCCCATGAGGCGGAGTTCAGACAAACCTCCTCTCTGCCATCTTTACCAGTTCTAACACCAACCATCCCTCGCACAGCACTCTGTTTCACTGCTGGGTTTGGTAATTTATTGCAATGGCCACACAGAACTCACAGACCATATGCACAATTACGGGGTTCATCAGGGAAGTAACAGCTACAATTCAGGCTCACGAATGTTCAGGATGCAGCTTTTCCATCAGGACAGCTTCTTCCCAACGATGCTCGCAGGAACACCTCTCCCTGGCCCTAGGCCTCTTCCCCAAAGGCGCTCAGCGTTCTCTCTCCGTGGACCAGGAAGCACACCGCGCTGTCTCCTGCTTCAGGTCTCTCTTGCCACTGCTTCTCACTATCTTCAGGGTTACAGCTTGCTCTCTGCCTCGGTCTCCTTCTTCCAGGAGCTTCTCAGCACAGGGGTCCTGGGTCCAGAGGATGTGCTCTCTGCTCCTGGCTGTTCTTCCTTGGTGGTGGTAGGATCCTCCTCTTGGCTCTGGAATTGGCTCTCTTTTAAGGCAAAACTGACCAGTCCCCTTGGTAGGCCACAATTACCCTATCACACAGTCCCGCCCAATCACCTGGGTGGGAGTTACAAGGCCAGAGCTAGAAAGGCCACACATGAAAGTAATTAATCCATCACAGTAGAACTGCTCCATAGGGTTTTCTTGGCTGTATCTTTATAGACTCATAGCGACCCTATAGAACAGAGGAGAACTGCCCCATAGAGTTTCCAAATAGCGCCTAGAGGCTTCGAACTGCCGACCCTTTGGTTAGCAGCCGTAGCACTTAACCACTACGCAACCAGGGTCGCTATAGGTCGGAATTGACTCGACAGCACTGGGTTTGGCTTTTTGGTTTTATCTTTATAGAAGCTGTTTGCCAGGGCTTTCTTCCATGAAGCCACTGGGTGGATTCAAACCGCCAACCTTTAGGTTAGCAGTTAAACCGAAAATCACTTATACTACCCAGGGTGGGCAAAAGCTGCTAGGAGGGCACAGGAGCAACACCTCAGGATGAAGGGTGAGAGAAGTCAGGGGAAGCCCTGGGGCATGAGCCAAAAATGTCCCCTGTCATTAATCCTTCTACTGCTTCAGGTGACAACTACCAGAAAGTTCTCAGGAACAGAGGACAGAAAATCTTGAAAGTAGAAAGCAGGGCTGCTGTTTATGCATCTGCCAACTTAGACCAACTCTCCATCCAAACCCTGAGACGTAGGGGTCACCGAGGACTACAGGATGGGGGTAGATAGGCCATCACAGGAGGAGCCAGGGTGAGTATGGGTCAGAAAAGTGCACTTTGGGCAGTGAGCTGGCACACGCTAGTACAGGCTGTCCCTGGTATAGCCTTCCAAAAGCCTTAAAGAAAAGCTGCCTTCTTGGGACTCTGTATTTCCCTTTCAAATGGATTCCCCGCTGCCAGTGGAAATGTGAAGAAACACAGAGTTACATAATTTAAGCAAAAATTAAAAACAGCCCAAAACTGCATTAGCACATGTTCCAAAGAAATACACTGGCATACTCGGGCAGGTAACCATACAACTGACATAGACCCCTGAATGCCAGGGCATGTTCTTAAGTTCAGTGTATCAAGTCCCCTGCTCTTTGATTGTTTCAGAACAGCATCCTGAGCCAGAACAACAACAACAAAAAAGTCAAAATATACACAATTTACCAAACCACAAAGGGGCGGGGTGGGGGGAGGAGTAAGTGCTCAGTCACCCGCCCAACATAGTCTGTAAATTCACCCCAGTCCTGCCCCCAGGAAAACTGTACTCTCTCTTCTAGGGCCCAGCAGGTCTGTACTGGGAGGTATCGAGATGACCACATGGGCACCTGGGATTAGAGTAGGAGTCACAGCACAGACTCAGTGACCTAAGACAACCAGCTACCTGCTTCTCACGTTTACTGCGTCAGCCCTAACCCCAAAGCCCTCAGCTTTTAATAAGGCGAATGGCTGTGTCTATGTGAATAGGGCATCAGGTAATCCTGGTTTCTGATGACAAAACAAAACTGAAAATAAGGACTTTTTTTTTTTTTTTTTTTTGCAGATAGGATGGATTAAAACTTAACTTTTATCCTTATGAATAACTTTGAATGGAACTTTAGAAAAATTAAACTTTCAAGTTGACTTATTAATTTTAGTCAAGTTCTAGAACTAAATTATCAGCATTCAGTCAATAAGAAGTTTTATTATGAGGAGATAACTAAAAAAAATTATCAAAAGATAGATAAACAATTTTTAAAATGTCATGCCTTGAACCTGCTGTCAAAGATCAATGTAACTATGCAAATTTTGCCCTCTCAACACTGATTTAAATGAAACCTCTGTGCCCAGAGCTAAGATTTTGCCTATCGTTTACTTTCCTAATATCTATCTTTACAGTCTGGATGTTTAGCTCCGACCTGTCATTTTCTGCATTTAATATTCATTCTGAATTGTCATGCCACCACAGTAATGTAGTGTGATAACAAGAGACACTTACAACTCTCAACAACTATGGTTTCTGAATGGGTTCATCTGAACAACTGTTGTAGATTGTAAAAACAAAGTCAGGTTTCTGCAGCAAGGTTTTGTTGTTGTTCCAGGGTGCTGTGGACAAGTAAGCAATGCCCAAACTTTGACACTGAAGATACTCCTTGCAGAAGGCTTAGTATGGACTGTGGTTTAGTTAAACAAAATCAGTCTCTTATATCAAACTAATATGTATGCTGCTTTTGCTAGGTGCCCTCGAGTCAATTTTCAACTCACAGCAACACCATGTGACAGAGTAGAACTGCCACATAGGATTTTCTTGGCTATAGTCTTTATGAAAGCAGATCTCCACGTCTCTCTCCCATAAAGCCACTGGGTGGGTTCGAACCATCAACCTTTTGGTTAGCAGCCAAGCACTTAACTGTTGTACCACCAGGGCTACTTAACCATCCATAGCTGTTATATGAAAATAGTTTTAGACATGTACAATTCCATAAAGCATGAATATTTCATTACTATATATATTTAAAAAAAATTTTTTTTTAATATGTATTTTCAGAGCTCTGGTGGCACTGTGGTTAGGCATTTGTCTGCTAACCAAAAGGTCGGCAGCTCAAATCCACCAGCCATTCCTTGGAAACCCTATGGGGCAATTCTACTGTGTCCTATAGGGTCGCTATGAGTCGGAATCAACTTGCCAACAATGGTTTTGGTTTTTATGGTTTTTTTTTTCATAATACTTGTTCAGTGAAAGTTGTAAAGCATTAGTGTGGACAACCTAGATAATAATTACCACCTGCTTACATTTAAAATAGTATCTAATCAATTAAGAAGTGCCACCAAAAAAAATTTATAATCAGTATTACTATGGAAACATTGTATTAGGCAGGTAACCAACAAGCCAGTTGCCATCTAGTCAATTCTGACTCATGGTGACCCCATGTGTTGTAAAGGAGACTTGTGCTCCACAGGGTTTTCAAGACTGTCCCCTTGCACAAGCAGATCACCAGGCCTTTCTTCAAAGGCACTTTGCATGGACTCAACTGCCAACTTTTCAGTTAGCGGTCAAGCTCTTAACCATTTACGCCACCCAGGGACTCTTTGTCAGGTAAGTAACGTGTCATAAAGAATCTCAGCCTTTACTTTCTTCCCAGTCTCCCTACTCATTACCCAACCACACATCTCAGGGCAGGAAGAAAAAACAGAGGGGTGTTGAAACTTGGAACACAAGGACATTCCATTTTCACTCATGCTTTTATCAAGTGTTTTTCATAAAACAGAAATCCCAGAGAAACTGGAACACAATCCCCATTTGATCTTTATTATTTTAAGTCCACTATAATAAATTTTTTTTTTTTATTGAAGCACGTAGATTTATCCATCAAAAATCTTCCCCAAGGTCAACAGCCATATCTCAAATGTGTTCCGAGAAATCATCAATCCAACCTAAAAAGCTGGAAGATTTTATAATGAAGTGAATGTTTAGTAATTTTTGCTATCCAGAAAGCACGTTCTGTTGTTTTCCAGGAGCTTGGTCACGACATGTCATGCTGCTCTCTGAGCTTCTCTTCCGAGGATCCACACACTGCTAAGCTCTCTCCCTGGAGGTCTGCAGGGAGCAGAGCTTATCCTAAGAAACGCTGCTGCTCGGCAAAGCCAACCAAGCCTCTGCCTGGCCAGGATGACCGTCACTGGTGCTTTGGTGAGAAACCACAATGATGGCTGAAAGTTTGGGTATCTTTAAGTGAAAAGCCTTAAGTAAAATGAGGACATACTGCATATCAGAAAATTATACACCAAATTTCCTAAAACCCAGCAAAAGGAGGTAGCTCATACTTCGAAGAGCACGTTTTGTTTTAATTCTTTAAATGAAAACCTGCATGGAGTAAGCCAATAATAACATTTGTTTGATACATAATGTTCTTTGGCTATAATCTTTAACTATACAAAGGAAACATTTTACAAAAGCCAAAACGGTGACAGAGGCAGTATCAGTGTTTCAACTGAATTTTTTACTCTGTCATGCCTATACAGTCTTGGAATCTGTGTCTTGTAAATGCACCTGCTTAAGAACACGAGGAAAAGGTCACAGGGTATGGTTAGTGAGTCCTTTCTACTCCCGAGCACTGTAAGCTAGACTGACTTAAGCCCTATTGTTCAAGATAATGCTTTGCTTAGTAATGATTGGAAGATGCAAATATTGTGCTTTTTTCTTTATATTCTTTCAGATTCTACAAAAATAATAATAACAATAACAGGGTTTAAATATTTTAAACTCTGAGATGGGCATGCTAGTACTCAAAGCTGACGTTTGAGTCATAGTGAGGAAGGGAAAAAAAATCTCATTAAAAAAGAACTGGTTCAAATGACCAGTCTCCAAGAAAAATCTGTACAGTGGCATCACAAGGGTTGGTGTCACCCAGTGCAGTAACTCATGGTGTCACCTCCACCTCCCTGTACCAGGACTCCTCCTGTACCAGGCCATAGAGAATCCTTAGTAATGTTTCTGTACTGTTGCTTATAAATTGTAATTCCCATCTATCACTCCTTCTTTTCATTTAATGACTACTTCATTCTCAAAAAGCTATTGATATAGGTTCACAAATAATAACTACAACAGAATCATGGCTAAAACACCAGAAAACTTGACAAAAATCAACGACTATAAAAACACTAGCAGCAACGAAAACAGCGTGTGCCTGCAGCGCTTGCAAACAAAACCACGTGATTCAAAGAATCATTGTAATTGGGTAATAATGACAGCTTTGACCAAAGCATATTAAAAAAAGCATATTAGAAGGTTCAAAATTTAAATTGGTATAGAGTCTTAGCCTTACAGGTATATTCATATATGTAAGTGGGGCTTACGAAAAAATGTTTTTGTTGTTATAATTAACTATAGAGGTACTTTTACAGACAGTCGTTTCGGTGTCACTCCCTCTGACAGTGTCACCATGTGTGATTCACACCCCCCCCATGCCCTCTCAGTTACACCACTGACTCTGTAGGCAGGATAAATGCTTAAGTACATCTAAGCCATAAGAAAACATACAAAATATCCCTAAATGCAAATGTTTGAGGTAAGAAGAAGAATACGATCAATACATTATTAGAAAATAAATTCAGTATTAGAATAGTAAAACACAGCCATGAGTTTTCATGACTCATGAAAAATAAAGGAAACAAGAGTGTCATACAAATTACTCTTCTTCTACCACCAAAATATTGTATAATCATCTTTCTACTAACCTAACACAGTTCCCAATTCCACGCCCCTCAAGGTTTCATTAGGAAATATAAAGGAGCTACTCCCTAAAAACACTGTCTCCTAGCGTACTGATGCCTATACTCTCTCAAGGTGTGTACATTATTTTACACCAGAAAAACCGGGCACAAACCTTGAAAAGAAAGGCTTTATCCCAAAAGTACTTCCTGAAAAGTTTAATGTCGGCCTCCAGTAAACACTCAGCTGTGTGGTTAAATGTCAAGGTCAAGGTTCCTGATGAGTGAGCATATTGCAGGAAGGCATCTTCACTGAGCTGCAATCGGGAGAAGCCAGCAGAATGTCTGCCCTGAAAACTGAAACACCACAAATAAAAACCCACTCACAGAGAAACAAACCCAAGGTTCCAGTACCCTCACTACCCCTGCGATTACACATCCAACTGGCAAAATAACCCTGTTAAAAGTCACCTACAAACAATAAATGCATAAGATCATGTAAACACTTGCTAATAAAGACATCTCCCTTCTTCCTAGAGAAAATATCTACTGGTAAACCAGTTACATAAATAATAGACTTTAAAGTTTTATGTAAATAATGGAACAGCACTGATTTTCAAATACAATACTTTACCTCAATATTTCATTCTCCTTTTAATCTGAAAAGATGACTCTCACTTTAATGCGGCCACACGTAGTGGAACGAATTAGCTGGCAGCCAATAGTTTATTAGGTGATTACTGTGAAAAATAGATGTAATCTCCAGGGAGCATGGTGAGGTTTGGATGCTATAAACAAGTGAGCTATCCATAATACACTGGTACCACTGTTGTAAATCACTGTCTCACGCAAATTAAGATGTGCATAAATTTGATCACGTTGTAGTCTTAAATACACTCATAAACATAGGAAAAATATTCCCAAGCTAAATTCTTGAATGTAAGCTTACTTTCTATTCTGTTTTAGTGAAGAACGATTGCACACTTATTAGCCATATGGTCAGTATCACAATATCCTGGATGGCTTATAAGGTTACACATAGCAACAGCAAAGAAGCGTCCTGAGGAAAATGTTGAGTTCTCCCAGATAACAGTCCATCTCAGCATGCTGTCACATGCCAACAGATGACTCCCAGATTCCTCACATCACAGAACTAGCTGCATGCCTTTCTCCGCTTCCTCCATAATCTCATTTTGTTAATGAATATTTGCTTTACAAAAATACACTAAACTTTCAATGAAATAAATGTTATCTCCATCACAGGGAGTGACAAAAAGAGATACATATAGAACAGGTGTATTCTAAGATTTAGGGCACCTCCCAAAACTCTGAACACAGTAATAACTGGCAGAGACTCCACAATCTTCCAGAAAATAACTCCCTATGCCAATGACAAACCGGTGAGGTGGACTCAGAGTCTGAGCGATAAGAGCATTGCTTAATTAATTTAGCAAGTGGAATCTCCATCGATAATCAGAACTTAGCTTACACTCTATGTTTAATCCCATCCAGGCATGGATATTTCAAACAGGTAGACTTTTAAAGCACGTAATACCTTCTGGTCTTGGAATAACAGAAAGATAGAAAGCTAACTACCAACAGATAAAGAGCTCAGCCTTCAAGACCTCAGTGTAACACTGAACTCTCCACGATGAATAGGTCAAAGGAAGCCTTTTTGCCTTGCCCTTTTTAGCCAAGAAAGTGGGGTCAAGTTAGAAAAAAAAAAGGGGGGGGATTCCCTTTGAACAGGCTCTTTTCTTCATTGGTGATCATTTGACCCAATGAGGAAAAAAGAAAAAAAAACCTCTGAAGTCTACTCTAGTGTCTGTTTATGCTATATTTAACCATAATTTAATTACATTGATTTCAATGAGTCAAACAAGAAAAACCAGTCCATTAAGGCATACATATTCTAATAATATTTAATATTTATATAGCACTTTAATTTTCAATGACTTTTCCATTTACTTTTTGGGGGCATTAAGTGGAGCCAAGAAAATTCCTATATACAATCTCCCTTTCCTGAGTAAGCTAAGAGTAACGACCAATCTAAACCATTCTAAGTAACAAACAATACACTCATTATTCACTGGAAGTGTTAATACAATTATCAACACAGAGAACTTAACAATTTATAAACTGTTTCCTATACATTATCTCATTAGATCCAAGCAAACACCCTATTGGCTACATCGTATCATAGAGTTTGTCTGCTATTCATTGATTTAACAAATATTTATATTCTTTTAACAAATATCATGTGCCGGACCCTGCCCTAGAAATATTGTGGTGGAGATAACAGAAATAGTTCCAACCCTCAAATGATTTAGGAGACATATGTGAAACAAATGATCACATAAAAATAAAATTATAAATTATGATTAATATTGTGAATCAATTCTAATGTTAGTCATTATTAATCATAATTAATATTGTGAATTAATCAGAAAGCATATCTGAGGAAATGTCATTTAAGCTGAAACCTGAACAATAAGTAGAGGTTAGGCTAGTTATCTCAACTTTTTTATTAGTTATAGCCCCACTAAGGATCCTTTTTCACACATTTTTCCTACCTGGCTGTCCTTTGGAAACCCTGGTGGCGTAGTGGTTAAGCGCTATAGCTGCTAACCAAGAGGCTGGCAGTTCGAATCCGCCCGGCACTCCTTGGAAACTCTATGGGGCAGTTCTACTCTGTCCTATAGGGTCGCTATGAGTCGGAATCAACTCAACAGCAGTGGGTTTGGTTTTTGGGTTGGGCTCTCCTACATGAAATCTTAATACCACAGATATTCTTCATATCTGTTCACGTACTATACATATATCTGTGCTTTATACATCAGAACCAATAGGAAAACATAAACCAATACTAGCCTGTGGTTTTATTTAAACTTTTCCATACTACTTGGCAGACTTTACAGCAACAGATTAAGAGAGAAACTGTCAAGGAGTCAAACTCACTTTGTGATGTTTTCAACCAGCTTGGAGTGTCCAGCATGTAAAGCCAGGTCTAATGGGGTGGCACCATCTTCATTGGGTAAAGCCAAGGCCTGCACTCCCCCAGGCAGACACAAGAGGAACTGAGAAAGCTTAGCTAAGCCCCACCTCGTGGCCAGGTGAAGAAGAGACTCTCTGTGTGGAGAGACTGTAAAGAAAGAAAAACATATGACATTAGTTTCTCTGTTTACAAAGTTTGTGTCATACATTTATCAAAGAGAAAATGTCCTTAGACATAACAAGAATATTGGCGCTGGGAAGAACCATCAAAAGCATCTAACCCAAATCCATGATGAAGCAGAACAGTGGGATGCAAACCTCAAATTCCCGTAAAAAGACCAGGCATAATGGTTTGACCGAGACTAGAGGGATCCTGGAGGTCATGGTCCCCGCACCCTCTGTTAGCCCAAGACTGGAGCCATTCACAAAACCAATCTTCAAACAGTGGTTGGACTGGACTATAAGACAGAAAATGACACTGGTGAGGAGTGAGCTTCTTGGCTCAAGTAGACACATGAGACTATGTGGGCAGCTCCTGTCTGGAGATGAGGTGAGAAGGTGGCGGGGGTGGGACAGGAGCTGGTTGAATGGACACAGGGAATACAGGGTGGAGAGAAGTGTGCTGTCTCATTAGGCAGACAGCAGCTAGAAGTACATAGCAAGATGGCTTTTTGCATGAGATTGACTTGATTTGTAAGCTTTCACTTAAAGCACAATAAATAAAGAAGGAATTAACACACAAAAAAAAGCATCTAATCCAAACACTTCATTTTACAAATGTGGAGAGGTGAGGTGATCTGTCCAAAGCCAGGTGGCCAGTAGGACTGAAGCCAAGTCCGACTTATGTCTGGTACGGTGTCCTTTCCACCCACTGTGCTGCACACTTGCATCACCTTTGACTCAGCAGGCAGTAAAGTCATCCAGTGAAAATGGCTCTAGGGACAGAGCATCCTATGGAAACAGACACTCGTCACCTTCCAAGGAGTCATTTAAGGAGATACTGCTGGGGCCGTGCAGACTCTCTGAGGTCAAGACTGTAAAGGAACCTCAGTTCTAGTCCTTCATCCCCAGAGCTGCTCCTTTCCTGATGAAAGCCTGGGACAAAAATACGATTCATATGTCCAGACAAATTTGAGACCATGATCTGTCCCTCTCAAACTGCGTGCTGTACTTTCTCCCATCTATTACATTTCTGGGATTACTCCAGTGTTGCCAAAGACATCCTAATGCATTGCTTAAAAAGCTAGGCCCAGGAGCTCCACAGACATCAAGACATAGCTTAAAACAACCCTACTTTAACAACCTAAGTATGAAAATTGCAGCACTCAAATTTTGTTGTTATAATGATTGTAAAGATGGCACAGGATAGGGCAGGGCTTCGTTCTGTTATACATAAGGTCAATATGAATCAGAGCCAACTTAATGGCACCTAACAACATCAAAGTAACTTTATTGGTGGTATTTGTAATCTAAAAGATATTCAGCAGATGCTGTGTCACACCGGAGTTAAAGCCCCAAGTGGATAGAGACTTTATCTGTCTTTTCTTCCACTTTATCTCCAGCCCTAACACAGTACCTGGCACATGGTATGTGATCTATAAATATTTCCTGAATGAATGAATAAACAAATAAATGAATGAACACATCAAAAGATCAATGGCTCTTTCCCTGTTCAGTATCCGTAAAAGCTAGCTTTTAATATATGACCGCAGCTACTGTTTGAAGAATCTTTTACCATTAGTTATGAGTTAGAAAGTTATGAGTTAGTTAGTTAGAAAAGTGATCCAAACAAATGTGGAAATTATAGAACAAAATCATTAATATCACATGCAAGCAAAATTTTGCTGAAGATCACTCAAAAACAGCTGCAGCAGTATATCAACAGGGTACTGCCAGAAATTCAGGCCAGTTTCAGAAGAGGACATGGAACCAGAGATATCATTGCTGATATCAGATGGATCCTGGCTGAAAGCAGACAATACCAGAAGGATGTTTACCTGTGTTTTATTGACTGGGCAAAGGCATTCGACTGTGTGGATCATAACAAATTATGGATAACATTGTGAAGAATGGGAATTCCAGAACACTTAATTGTGCTCATGGGGAACCTTTACATAGATCAAGAGGTGGTTGTTCAGACAGAACAAGGAGATACTGATTGGTTTAAAGTCAGGAAAGGTGTGTGTCAGGGTTGTATTCTTTCACCATAGCTATTTAATCTGTATGCTGAGCAAATAATACAAGAAGCTGGACTATATGAAGAAGAATGGGGCACCAGGATTGCAGGAAGACTCATTAACAACCTGAAATATGCAGATGACACAATCTTGCTTGCTGAAAGTTAGGAGAGGACTTGAAGCACTTACTAATGAAGATCAAAGACCACAGCCTTCAGTATGGATTGCGCCTCAACATAAAATAAAAATCCTCACAACTGGACCAATGAGCAACATCATGATAAACGGAGAAAAGATTGAAGTTGTCAAGGATTTCATTTTATTGGATCCACAATCAACAGCCATGGAAGCAGCAGTCAAGAAATCAAAAGATGCATTGTATTGGGTAAATCTGCTGCAAAGGACCTCTTCAAAGTGTTGAAGAGCAGAGATGTCACCTTGGGGACTGGAGTGCACCTGACCCAAGCCATGGTATTTTCAATATGCATGTGAAAGCTGGACAATGAATAAGGAAGACTGAAGAAGAATTGACACCCTTGAATTGTGGTGTTGGCGAAGAATATTGAATATACTACGGACTGCCAAAAGAATGAACAAATCTGTCTTAGAAGAAGTACAACCAGAATGCTCCTTAGAAGCAAGGATGGCGAGACTGCGTCTTACATACTTTGGACATGTTGTCAGGAGGGATCAGTCCCTGGAGAGGGACATCATGCTTGGCAAAGTACAGGGTCAGTGGAAAAGAGGAAAACCCTCAACGAGATGGATTGACACAGTGGCTGCAATGATGAGCTCTCAAGCATAACAACGATTGTAAGAATGGCACAGGACCGGCAGTGTTTTGTTCTGTTGTGCACAGGGTCGCTATGAGTCAGAACCAACTCGATGGCACCTAACAAGAACAACAACATCATTAGTTAGGGGCCAACTTGATGACAGCTAACAACAAGAATCATTCTTATTTCAGTCTCTGATATCTCTTGACTAAAATCTGAGCATGGGAATTATCTACTACCATACACAGCTTAGATATTAAGGACAAAAACTACCTACTTCCACACACAGCTTACTGTCTTCCTTAAGTAGAAGAATTTTTTCATTCTTATGGAATCCAGACTTTCGGGAGCCACAGAGGTTGAAATGACACACCCAAAACTATCGTCCTAAGGGAATCTTTGAACCTTAAACCTTGACCCAAAACTGGTTTCCGGAAAGCCATCTTTAAGCCAAACAAAAGCCTAATAAACAATGTTTGCCTTGGGGATTGTGCTCTTTTAAAGAATTATCTGTGTAGAGTCAGTTTCCACAACAGTAATTTCAAAGGTCATACTAGAAGCTATGTTTTAAGGTCGATCAGTAATTATTTGAATTGTTCTTCAAGAAAATGCTGTATGGAATCTGGCAGGTCCACAATTTCTGTAAACATTATTCTGGCCCTGTTTCCATGGCGATGTATAATTACTAGCGATAAGCTGGGGTATAAAACTCTGGAAAGAGTCTTTCTTCTTTCGAACATTTTTAACCTCTAGTCGGAAATGTTGCCCTAATTTGCAAATCATATATTAAATAAATAAACTTCAATCAATTTCTATTACTGGCTTAATATTGATTTTATCTTAACATTTAATATGACCTTACTATTCCATTGTCTTCATTAGCATAACCTTACTATTCCAGAAGACTCTTGCCAGGTAAGTGACTTGATTGCTCATTACAGGAGCTTCCCTAAAGACCCGTCAACTCTTAAGTAGGAAGCATCAAGAGACAGTATATAAATCCTAAAGCCAAGTCTACTATTATAACTTAATCCTCAGCCAATTCTAATCAAACTCCATCCTCTCCCTCCCCCAGCCCACACTGTAAAAATTAAAAAAAAATAGTTGCTGACTTGACTAATGATTATCTTGTGTGTGTCAGAGTAGAACTGTGAAGTGCACTGGATGGACGGCACTACATACTTGCTCCATAATTCATTTGTGTGACACAGCACAGATCCCCTCTGAGTAAAATAACAAAATGCCAAAACATCTGAAAACCGATGAGATGGTACACTCCAGCAAACATTTGTTTACTGTATTTGATATCTTCATCTTTATGAAAATCAAAGTAATTTATGTAGGTTATTAAAGAACTCACTTAAAGGGATTATACCTCAACACAAAGAGAACAAAAATCCTCACAACTAAATGGATAAGCAACATCATGATAAATGGTGAAAATAGTGAAGTTGTCAAGGGTTTCATTTTACTTGAATCCACAATCAACACCCATGGAAGCAACAGTCAAGAAATTAAATGACGTATTACATTGCGCAAATCTGCTGCAAAAGACCTCTTTTAAAGTGTTAAAAAGCAAAGATGTCATTTTGAGGACTAAGGTGCACCTTACCCAAGCCATGGTATTTTCAATTGCCATTTTCAATGCATGTGAAAGCTGGACAATGAATAAGGAAGACTGAAGAAGAATTGATGCCTTTGAATTATGGCGTTGGTGAAGAATATTAAATACACCATGGACTGCCAAAAGAATGAACAGATCTGTCTCGGAAGAAGTACAGCCAGAATGTTCCTTAGAAGTGAGGATGACGAGACTTCATCTAGCTTACTTTTGGACATATTATCAGGAGGGATCAATCTTTGGAGAAGGACATCATGCTTGGTAAAGCAGAGGGTCAGCAAAAAAGAGCAAGACCCTCAACAAGATGGATTGACACAGTGGCTACAATAATGGGCTCAAAGATAGCAGTGACTGTGAGGACGGCACAGGACAGGGCACCATTTCATTCTGTTATACATGCTGTTGCTATGAGTCAGAACTGACTTAACAGCACCTAACAACAACAACAACACCTTTAATTAGTTAGTCTTTTATCCTTTTAAGTTTTTGGCCTTTAAGCTCATTTCATTAGAAGGTAGGGTTTTTAATCTTACAGATTCCCAAAAGGGCAGGTTTGACACCATTTCCATTTTTTCCCTCTTAAAATAATAACCAGGAAAAGACTCATTTGTATTGGGTTTAATTAGAGTCAGGTAACAAAATAAATACACATGCAAACACATGCACATGAACACTCTCCAGCATAGGTCTCATGAGATTGTGACCAGCCACATTACCATAGACATTCTACGATGTCAGAGATACCAACCAGAGTCTGGGAAGAAATGCACCATGGTTGTATGGGATACAATTTTCTTCCAAGAAGAATATGCCCAAGAGGGAACATCTAAACCATTTGTGTTCCCTTTTAAATAATTCAGTTGGTAAAGGCAAGTATGGTATCAACCATTGAAATGATACCCCTACACTATACGGTGGTAGAATTCCCAGCCAAGGCACCTCATGCACACCCACCATGTCTGGGGGTGATTTCCGTGTTGCTGTAATGCTGAACAGATTTCAGAGGCGCTTCCAAACTAAGGCTAGGGAGAAACGCCTGGTGATCTACTTCCAAAATCAACCAATGAAAACCCTATGGATCACAATGGTCTGATCCACAATCAATCACGGGGATAGCACAGGACCAGGCAGCTTTTTGTTCAGTCGTGCATGGGGTCACCATGAGTCAGGGGCTGGCTTGACAGCAGCTAGAAACAACAGTGTACCTACATTGGTGCAGTGCCCTAAATACAGTAAACCTGGTGGCTAACTGACCGGTACTGTGGTTCACTACATTCAACCTGACCAACAGTGGGAGTGTCAGAGGTCCCTTCTTCCACCAGAAGAGCTTTCCGAGTCTGTTCTGCTAGTCCCAGCTCCTGGTCCTCTCCCTTCTGGCACCATTCTGACATCCTGTACAATGGAAAAGACCAGTAAACATGTGGGGCTGAATCACCCACTGTTGACACACTCTCTCTTTCTGAGGGTTTACCCACTTCCTAGGGAGGTAGAAAGGCAGGGGAAGAGGGGATCTGCTTGAAGAAAGCAAATAAAAAGCTGAGAGAGAAAGAGAGGGAGAGAGCTTTCTCACTCAGCATAAATGTTCAGAGTACAGAGTAAGGTGGACAGCTTGAACTAGGAAACATCAAGACACAGGTAGATAATTCTGCTTCTTATAGACTTTCAGATTTCTTAGCAACACTCAGGAAGACAGACACTGGAAAAGGGTCTAAAATTTGGCAGGAGTAGGGGCTGTTTAATTAAAATGAAATGTTTTCTCACCAAATAAATACATCTCTTCCGGTTTAGTTGGTGCCAGGAGTTATTTGCACTAATGTAACTAAAACAGAATTACAAATAATTGCTCTAATGGCAAACTTTAAAAGGTATGACCTGTAACATCCCAGGAGTGAGATCACCCAGACACAAAGGCACTGAACAGGCTGTGCCATTCAATAAACCATTCCCATTATGGTATAAAAGGAGGCCCATCTGCCCCAGGCAGGGAAGAAACCTCAAAGTCCAGTGCTTCTCACTCTAACAAGGTTTAGTTTCTTTGCCTAGAAAATGAGGCTGTCAGACCAAAGATCTAAGGTTCCTCAGGGAATCATCCCTGTCCTGCTTTTATAGTGAACAAGGAGTCTAGGTGGCACGAGCGGTCTGTAATCAGCTGCTAACCTAAAAGTTGATAGTTTAAATCCACCCAGCAGCTCCATGGAAGAAAGGCCTGGAAAACTGCTGCCATAATAAATATTACAGCTAAGAAAACCCTGTGGAGCAGTTCTACTCTTTAACACATGAGGTCGCCATGAGTCAGAATGGACTCAATAGCAACAGGTTTGGTTTTTGGTTTGTAAGGATCGTGACCTCCGCACCAGTTTGTTGTACTGCGGTGGCTTGGGTGTTGCTGAGATGCTGGAAGTGATTCCACTGGTGTTTCAAATACCAGCAGGGTCACCCGTGGTAGACAAGCTTCAGCAGAGCTTCCAAACTAACATAGACTAGGAAGAAAGGTTTGGTGATCTACTTCCAAAAATTAGCCTCCACCAGCCTGACACCCAGAAGAACTAGATGGTGCCCATCAACCACCCTGACAGAGATCACAACAGAGAGCCCCAGACAGAGCAGGAGGAAAATGTAGAGCAGAATTCAAATTCATGAAAATATTCCAGACTTACTGGCCTGACACAGACTAAAGGAACCCTCAAGACTATGGCCCCTGGACACTCTGTTAACTGAGAACTGAAATCGAGCCCACCAACGGTGACTATGAACAAGGATCATGAAGAACAGTACACACCCAAGAGAACTTTCAGAAGGTCTGAAATACAGGTGCGCAGATCACCATACACTGTGGTTTTACTAAAGGGAAATGAGTTTATTTATAGGTCCATCCAAATTTGACACCACTATCAAACTCTGCTAACCAAAAGGTCGGCAGTTCGAATCCTCCAACCTCTCCTTGGAAACCCTATGGGGCAGTTCTATTCTGTCCTATAGGGTTGCTATGAGTTGGAATTGAATCAACGGCAATGGATTTGGTTTTGTTTTAATCAAACCCTGGAGGCTCGATGGTTAAGCGCTCGGCAAACAACCAAAAGGTAGCCAGTTCCAACTCACCAGCCACTGTGCAGGAGAAAGATGTGGCAGTCTGCTTCCATAAAGATTACAGCCTTGTAAACCCTACGCAGCAGTTCTACTTTGTCCTATAGGGTCACTATGAGTCAGAATCAACTTCATGGCATACAACAACATCATACCTACACAAGGCCTATCTATACCTTCAAATAAGCAGAAAATTCAGCTCAGAAGACTAAAAAATAAATTACCAAGCCTTCATGAACTTACACTGCTAGAGGAAATGTATATTGGTACAACCACTTTGGAAAACGCCATGGCATCATCTAATAAATTTGAAGAAACTAGTGTCTTATGCCCAGCTATTCCATTCCTATATTTACACCCTAGAAAGGTGCTTGCTTTTTGTGCACCAGGAAACATGCACAAAAATGTGAAATGGTCAGAATTAGGAATAATTCTAAAGCCTATCAACAATAGAATAAATTGTGGTATAATCCTGTAATACTATTCTATCAACAATAAAAATGAACTACAGACTAACATTGAAGAATCTAACAAATATAAAGTTGAGGGGGAAAAAATCAAATCACACAAAAAATAGAATGTTTCAATTAATATGAACTTGAAAAAGAGTAAAAACAGAGCCATATTGTTTAAGGATACATACATAGGCAGTAAAACTATAAAGAAATGGTTACTATAACATTGAGAATAATGCCTCTGGGGAAAAAGAGAGGAATGTGATTGGGAAGAAATGAGGAGTATTGGTGCTTCTGGGGCCCCAATAGTATCTCTTTCTCAATCTGTCTTTCTCTCCCTGTCTTCCTCTCCCTCTCCTTTACCCCCGCCCCAGACACACGACATACCCAAAGATGAAAAGTTTTTTTAAAAACACACTTATATTCAAGGCCCTCCTTGGATCAATTAAATAAGAATTTCTGGGGTGGGGCCCAAGCATCAATCTTTCCTAAACACCCCCAAGTGACTCCAATGCCAAGACAAAGTTGAGATCTGCTACTTTAAATAAATAAGTGGGTAACGAAATACATATCTCCCTTCATGCCCTTGCCTTCCCTGTCAGCTCTTAAGATCTATTTGCTAAAAAATTTCACCGATGAAACATAATTTTTTAAGAAAATCGTTTTCCACATTACTTGACATTATGCCAGGATATAAACTTAAACACTTTACAAAATATTAAAGCTAAAATATGACAGGTACAATAATCTAGAAGCAAATGATATTTTTTAACACAATTCAGAAGTACTTGTATTTTATAGGGCCTAATAACATTTCATAACTCCTGAGCAGAACCACTGAAATGTATTCCATACAGTAAGTTTTGAAGGCCAAATTTTTTTTTTAATTCACATAAATCCAATTCACTTAAATAAACTCTACTCTGATTTCCAAAGCCACATATAGATTCACTGGGTCTCAATTTGTGCATCTAAGTCATTCCCTAAACAACTATTGAATGAAGCACAAAAAAAGACATGGTTCATGCCTTTCAGAAGTGTACAGCCAGCCCATTTTGTTCAGGAATAAAATATCTTCTCCATGAAGACAATGTCCTATGAACCACAGCTCTAGTCTTAAATACAGTGTGTATGAATAGAAAACTATCCGGCTGGGTATAATGAATGAATTAATATGGTCCTTCTAGCCCTGGTCTTTGTGATTCACACACAATGATGGAACGGGACTATGCAAATAAGGTATATGGAACCTGTGATGGTTGGGGTTGTGTGTCAACTTGGCTCTGCCATGATTCCCGATATTGTATGGTTGTCCTCCATTTTATGTGTTGTGAGTTCTGACTTCTACATGTTGATGAGGCAGGATTGGTGTAGGGTGTGCCTTGGGTAGCAGCCTTGCAGGAGGGCATGACTCAAGTCCTATTCTTACTCAAGTTGCACCCTTCCCTGAGGTATGGCCTGCTTCTAAGATATTTGTGTGTGTCCTGGCAGGACTCTATCTCAGCATCTGGATCCTGCATCTGGTTCATGATCAATTGACCTCTGTTTCTTGGGACTCAAGCCAGAGGCTTGCTGTCTGACCTGCTGATTCTGGAACTCACCAGTCTCCATAGCCCCTTGGGCCATTGGCCTATCCTATGGCCTGATTCGCCAGCTTCCATAGCCTTGTGAGCCAGCAGCCTGGGGTCTGAACTGCCGGCTTGGGTTCGTCAGCCCCTGCAGGCACGTGGTTCAGAAGAGGCCCATGCCTGCCACAAATTTGGAAGTTGCCAGTCTCCACAACTGCGTGAGCTATTTCCTTTATGTAGTTCGTGAGTTCTGCGACATTGCACAAACACACACCCCGCCCCCCTCTGCCCCAAGGCTGCGAGGTATTTTCGAAAGCGCACAAGGTCATTTCTTTTTACAGCAACATGTAAAAAAAAAATAGTGGTATAGCAGCACTTAGGAAAATACCTCATTGGGGAAGAAGGGATGGTTGGCAAACAAACAGAGAAGATGCACGTTATTTGTGTAAAAATATGGTAGCCACAAACCTAGGAACGCCAAGAATTGTTGGCAACTACTAGGAGCTGAAATAAACAAGGAAGTATGTGCCTCTAGAGCCACGCCCTAAGTGAGGACTTTTAGCCACCTAACTGTGACCACTAATGGAGTAGTGATGAAGAGCCAAGCTACTAACCAAAAGGTCAGCAGTTCAAATCCACCAGCCACTCCTTGGAAACACTATGGGGCAGTTCTACTCTGTCCTATAGGGTTGCTATGAGTCAGAATCGACTGAAAAGCAATGGGTTTTGTTTTTTTTAAATTGTGAGAAAATAAATTTCTGTTTTTTAAAGTCACCCACTTGAGATATTTCTGATACAGCAGCACTAGGTAACTAAGGCAGTATTAAACAAGCATAATGGGAGATGTTAAGCTCTTTGAAACTTCTTTTCTGCATCAGATACATTTGAGACACTCAGATTACAACAACCCCTAATGGAAAATAACCTGGGAAAACATACACACACACAATCATTCCAGAAGATTCATATTGTGATATACAGTGCTGGAATGTATTTTCTGGATTGTCTGTTTTATATAACCTGTTTATACTTAAGTTTATTTTTGTGGAACTATTACTAAATTGGAGCCCAGGTGGTGCAATAGTAAGTACTCGTCTGCTAACTGAAAGGGTGGCAGTTTGAACCCACCCAGCAGCTCCACGGAAGAAAGACCTGGCAATCTGCTCCCAGAAAGATTACAGTCTAGAAAACCCTATGGAGCAGTTCTCCTCTGTCACATGGGGTCTCCATGAGCCAGAACCGACTCGATAACACCTAATAACAACAGTACTAACTCAGTTGAAATGCTTAAAAAGTCTATCAGAACTCAAAGATGGCAACCCAACTTTTGGCCTTCGCATCCTAGGGACATTTCTAGGCTGAATTATTCAGTGTGGCCATCATTAGAAGCTATTAAGAATCTAGACACAGCATTGTACAGCACAAAGGGCTGAAAGATCTGGATTTGAGGTCTTACAGAGCATAGCTTTGGGCAGACCTCTTAATTCTCAAGTTTCAAGTTGCTTCATCTGTAAAAGGGAAGTGATATCTGCCCAGCCTACTACCCAGGACTGTCAGGGGCTGTAACGAAAATAACATATAGGGACAGGGCTCTCGAGACCTGTGAAAGTTAGTATCAGGTGCACTTAAAACCAACAGTCACTAAGTAGGTATGTGGTCTGTTTGACAACAGCTTTTCTCTAGTTATAATCTAACAGCATGATTTCAGGGAACTAGCTGCCTGCTTACAAAGCACGATAATTGCATCAGTGTAAGACACCAGATGTATAATTAAAACAAATGTGCCACAGCCCTGTGCCTCGGGCAGCAGGCAGCCATTAGTGCTATAAGAGCAGCAATTATGTTGTGCCCCCTTCCAACCCTGAGCAAGAGATTTTCTTTCATTTGCTAATATTTTGTCAAGCTATGATTCAAGTCCAGCATTCATTCATTCAACAGATATTTCTGACAGCCTACTATGCATTGGGCACTGTTCCGCTCTCCCCTAACTCCAAAGGTGAGCTGAACTTCTCAGGCACCTTCCCAATTGCAACTCCAGGGACCCTGTTCTGTTTGGGAGACACATTAAAATGTATTGCAGTCTAACTGTATTACTGACAAGCAGAAAAAGTGTGGGCTTTCTTCAAGTCTTAGAGATGGCCTTTTGAAGTCTGTATTGGGAGTCCGAATTTAGTACAGCCAGAACGGCCACTCATCTGCAGCCAGGCAGAACCCACTCACTGCCCTGGCACTGGAAGCCAGAACCCCACATCCAAAATCCCAGATTGAGAAAGATTAAACTCTGTGGGCATGAGCTACAGCTGCAATGGGTGATCTCAGGCCCTCTTGCAGCTTCAGGGTCATAATCAGCAAAGAAGAATTCCAGTAAGGGAGTAGAAGTGGAAGAGGAACGTAAATGGAATAAAACAAACAGGAAGTCGGTATATAAACTATGATGATGCTGCCTACCCAGTGTTCCATACCTGGGTTGTACAGGAAAAATTTAAACAGAAATCACTCACATGCACACATACACTCTCAAGACAAACCTGCAAAATAAAAACTGCTACAGCTACAGGCCACCGCCCGAATGCCAGTTTGTTATACTGTAGTGGCTTGAATGTTCCTGTGATGCTGGAAGCTATGCCACCAGTATTTCAAATACCAGCAGCAGGGCCACCCATGGTAGACAGGTTTCACCAGGGCTTCCAGACTAAGGCAAACTAGAAAGAAAGATCTGGCAATCTACTTCAGAAAATTAGTCATTGAAACCCCTATGGATTACAACAGTACACTGTCCAATATAGTGCTGGAAGATAAGCACCATAGTTAGAAGGCACTCAAAATACACAGTGGCTACTACAATAAACTTGATCATACTAACAATTGTGAAGATGGTACAGGACTGTTCAACATTTAGTTCTGTTGTACACGGGGTCACCATGAGTTGGAGCCAACACAGCTACAAGTGTGGGGAAAAAAGGTGAGAATGTGGAAGCCACTGTTAACTAGAATCTAGAGTAAGTTATCAAGCAATATCATTAATATCACACGGAAGTAAAATTTTTCTGAAGATAATTAAAAAACAATTGCAGTAGTACATCAACAAGAAATTGCCAGAAATTCGAGCTGGATTCAGAAGAGGAGGTGGAGCAAAGAATATCATTGCTGATGTCAGGTAGATCTTGGCTGAAAGCAGAGAATACCAGAAAGATGTTTACCTGTGTTTTGTTGACTATCCAAACGCATTCGACAGTGTGGATCATAACAAATTATAGATAACATTGCGAAGGATAGGGATTCCAGAACACTTAATTGTGCTCACGTGGAACCTGTATGTAGAGCAAGAGGCAATTGTTGGAACAGAACAAGGGGATGCTGTGTGATTTAAGATCAGGGAAGGTGTGCATTAGGGTTGGATCTTTCCACCATACCTAGTCAATCTATATGCTGAGCAAATAATCTGAGAAGCTGGGCTATACGAAGAACAGTGTGGCATTAGGATTGGAGGAAGACTCATTAACAACCTGCATTATGCAGATGACACAACCTTGCTTGCTGAAAGTAAAGAGGACTTAAAGCACTGACTGATGAAGATCAAAGACCACAGCCTTCAGTATGGGTTACACCTCAACATAAAGAAAACAAAAATGCTCACAAGTGGACCAGTAAGCAATGTTATGACAAACAGATAAAATATTGAAGTTGCCAAGGATTTCATTTTTCTTGGATCCACAACCAACACCCATGGAAGCAGCAGTCAAATAACTAAACAACGGGTGGGACCAAGAAGGCAGAATAGTCAGACACTTCGTGTCATCTCTCTTACAACAAAGACCAGAAAAAACAAGTAAATTGGATATACATGTCAATCTAGGAGCCCTAAGCATCAAAGACAAAGCTGAAGAACTGAACTGATTGCTGGCATCCTGCTAGCCAAACCCCCACAGCACATCTTCAGACAAGCAGCAGCGTCCCAAGCCAAAAGCCACCCCATTTGGTTCAGCTAAGCAGCAACAACTACACACACCTTCAGAGTCAATCAGGAGTGATACCAGACCAGTGAAAGTTAAGTGCATGCTCCCAATCCATCACATGCAGCACAGCTCCCCCACCAGAGCTCCATGGGCCAAGGAGCACTCCCTCCCCTTCATCCATCCCCCTTCCTGCTCTGATGCCAGTCCAGCGGTGCTCAATACCACCATGCCCTCTAAAGCAGGATCTCACAGCCATGGTCCGTAGGTGCCCACCCTTGTACCCAGCCACTGGCACAGGGGGTCCACAGGCTTGCAGTGCCCTCCACCTCCCCCGCCCCATCACCCACACCAGTGCCCTGATGGCTAAGCCAGTACAGGAAGCCCTTATAAGGACAAAGTGAGCCGGGCTCCCAGCTGAAACCCTTTTTCACCTGCAGCAGCCAAGTGGGAGCTGCAGATCTGTAGTATTCAACATGGACCCTTTCCCTAATCCAGTAGCTTTCAGCCAGCCCAAGGTGTCCACCTTTTCGCCAAGCCGCTGGTGCAGCAGGGCCACAGATTTGAAGGGCTCTTCACCTCCTCCAATCACCCAAACACCAATGCCTTGCCAACCAAGATGGCACAGTGCTTCCTCATTAGGTCAGAGCAGGCAGGGCTCCCAACTGAAGCCCATTTCCAGCAGCCAAATGGGGACTGCAGACCTGTGGCATTAAGCACCACCCCATCCCCTAAGATGAAACCTCAACCACCCAGGACAGGGACCTGAGGACTGGTGGTGCCCCCCTAATCCCTCCAGCCAACAGCACCAGGCACCCAAGGACCAGCTGCACTACCTCCCACTATACACTTTAGTGGACAGGGTCACACACCTTCCAACTGGGCATTCAGGGGCAGCTGACAGTCTGCCTCTCCCCCCACATCACCCACTACTGCTAACAGAGATTTGTGCCTGCTCCAACACCTCCACACAGCCCTACCTGCCCAGAAATGTAAATGAAAGTCTCAGTACCACTCACTCAGTGACTGACAACCCAGGCACCTTTGCCACAATCATCCAGGAAGTGGCAGAGCACACACACAACACCCAACCCAACGACATGGGGGAAACCCCCTGCACCCGGGGCCAGGTAACCAACAAAAACAGATACATCACCTCACAAAAAATGTCACCTACATCCTCAGCAGCCCCGGAAGAACAGTGAACAGAGTCCCAAGCTCACATACCTAGTAGCTGCTCCACTCACCTACAAACAGAAAGTGAGAGCTTCAATGTGGCAAGATTAATGACCACAGTAGCACACACGCCCAGCCTACTCAGCTATATCAAAGAAAACAAAAATTAGGACATAGTAAACAAATATACAATCAATAAATAAATACAATAACTTCTTGATGCCTCAGAGACAATAGTCAATATGAAATCACATAAAGAAGCAGGGCAAGATGGCTCCAGCAAGCAACCAAAATAAAGAACCAGAAAATCATCTCGAGGAAGATAAGGCAATGGCACTACCGGATAAACAATTCAAGAGACTACTACACAGAGCTTGCCAAGAGATCAAGAAGAAGATCAGGGAAAACATAGACGAAACCAAGGAACACACAAAGCAACAGAAGAATTCAAGAAAACAATACAAGAACAAAACAACAGAATAAATAGGCTACTAGAAAACACACAAAAACAGCAACTGAAAAACAAAAGATTAACAATAAAATTTCAGAATTAGACAACTCAATAGAAGGACGTAGGACCAGAATTGAAACAACAGAAGACAGAATTCATGAGACTGAAGACAAACCCCTTGACATCAGTTTGTTTGAGGAAAAATCGGAAACAGATTGAAGAGAAATGAAGAAAGCATAAGAATTATGTGGGATAATATCAAGACAAATAACCTACAAGTGATCAGAGTTCCAGAATGGAGAGGATAATGGAAAACACAGAGAGAACTCTTGAAGATTTGTTGTTAGAAAACTTCACTAATATCATAAAAGAAGACATCTATCCAAGAAGCTCGATGAACCCCATATAGGATACACCCCAAGAGAAAGTCACCGAGACATATCATAATCAAATTTGTCAAAACCAAAGACAAAGGATCCTAAGAGTAGCTAGGGAAAAATGAAAAGCCTCCTACAAAGGAGAACCAATAAGACTAAGCTCTGATTACCCAGCAGAAACCGTGTAGGCAAGAAGGCAATACCTAGAAAAACCCATTGCCATTGAGTCAATTTCAATTCATAGTGACCCTAAAGCAATGGGATGACATGTATAAAGCCTTGAAGGAAAAAATTTGCCAACCAAAAATTACATATTACATATCCAGCAAAATTTCTCTCAAATATGATGGTGAAATTAGGTCATTTCCAGATGAACAGAAATTAAGGAAATATGTAAAAACTAGACCAAAATTCTAAGAAATATTAGATGGAGTTCTCCAGTCAGAGAACCAACAACATGAGACAAAAATCTGAGACTAAGACACAGGACAGATCAATCAGAAACCAACCCAGAGACGGAATTTTCAAAAATAAAACAAAGCTAAGGCTGATAATAGGGAACCAGAGACGTCAACATGTAAATAGGGAACCAGAGACATCAACATGTAAATGACAACAACAGCAAAAAAAAAAAGAGTGAATAAATGGTGTAGTCATAGAGCTTCCAAATAGAGAAGAAGTCATGATGATATTAATAAAAGACTGGTTTAAACTTAGACAAATAAAGGTAAGTTTCAAAGTAACCACAAAGGAAGCTAACAAATTTACCCACTGGAAAAAAGAAGAAAAACACAAAGACCCAGTAAATATGAAATCAATAATAATGAAAGAAATGAAAAGAAAATCCATAAACAAAAAGAACTCAGCACAGAAAATTAAAGGTAACAAAGAAACAGTCAACACCACCAAAAAAAAAAAAAATGACAGCAGTACACTCATAAAAAAAAAAAAATACATATGAATAATTACACTGGATATAAACGCCCTAAATGCATACAGTAAAAAGACAAGAGAGTGGCAGAATGAAAAAAAAAAAAAGATTCATCTATATGCTGCCTACAAGAGACACACTCTAGACATAAAGACATAAGCAAACTAAAACACAGATGATGGGGCGAAAAAAAAATCAAGCAAACAATAAGCAAAAAAGAGCATAAGTAGCAATATTAATTTCCAATAAAACAGGCTTTAAAGCAAAATCCACCATAAAGGATAAAGATGGAAGCTATAAATGGCTAAGCAGTCAACATACCAGGAGGACATAACCATAATAAATATATACATACCCAAGGACAGGGCTCCAAAATACATAAAACAAACTCTAACAGCATTGAAAAGAGAAATAGATGGTTCCACAATAATAGTAGGAGACTTCAACACAGCACTTTTGGTGAAACACAGAACATCTAGAAAGAAACTCAACAAAGATACAGAAGATCTAAATGCCACAATCAACCAACTCAACCTCATAGACATATACAGAACACTTTGCTCAACAGCAGCAAAGTATTCATTCTTTCCCAAAGCACATAGAACATTCTCCAGATTAGACCACATTTTACTTCACAAAGCAAGCCTCAAGAAAATCCAAAACCCTGAAATAATACAAAGCAACTTTGCTGATCATAAAGCCATAAAAGTAGAAATCAATAACAGAAATAGCAGGCGAAAAATGAAAACTGAACAACACCTTGCTTAAAAACAACTGGGTAATAAAATATATCAAGGATGGAATAAAAAAATTCATATAATCGAATGAGAATGAAAACACATCTTACCAAAACCTTTGATAAACAGCAAAAGCAGTGCTTAGAGGTCAATTTATAGCAATAAACACATACATCGAAAAAGAAGGGCCAAAATCAAAGCATTAACCCTATAACTTGAACAAATGGAAACAGAGCAACAAAAGAAGCCCAGAGGCACCAGAAGAAAGGAAATAATAAAGATTAGAGCACAAATAAATGAAATAGAGAATAGAGAAACAACAGAAAGAATTAATAAGACCAAAAGTTAGTTCTTCGAAAAACTCAACCAAATAGATGAACCATTAGCAAAACTGACAAAACAAGAGAGGATCCAAATAACCTGAATAAGAAATGAAATAAGTGATATCACAACAGATGCGACTGAAATAAAAAGGATCATAACAGAATATTAAAAAAAATTATACTCCCACAAATTTGAAAATGTACAGGAAATGGACAAATTTCTAGAAATATGCTACCTATCTAAACTAACACAAATTAAGTTAGAAAAAATAAACAGACCCATAACAAAAAAAGAGATTGAAGAGGTAAGAAAAAAAAACTCCAAACCAAAAAAAGCACAGGCTCGGACAGCTTCACAGGAGAATTCTACCATACTTTCAGAGAAGACTCAAGTCAATATTACTCAAACTATTTCAGAGCATAGAAAAGGAAGGAATACCCCTGAATTCATTCTACGAAGCCAGCATAACCCTGATACCAAAGCTAGGCAAAGGCACCACAAAAGTGAGAACTACAGACCAATATCCCTCATGAACACAGATGCAAAAATTCTCAACAAAATTCTAGCCAATAGAATTTAATACCATATCAAAAAAAGAATATATCACGGCCAAGTGGGATTCACACTAGGTATGCAAGGATGGTGCAACATTAGAAAATCAATCAACATAATTCACCACATAAATAAATCAAAAGAATCACTCAGCACAGAAACGGCACCTGACAAAGTCCAACACCCATTCCTGGTAAGAAACTCTCAGCAAAATTGGAAGAGAAGAGAAATTCCTTGACATAATAAAGTGCATTTATACAAAGCCAACAGTCAACTTCATTCTCAACGAAGAGAGACTGAAAGCATTCCCCTTGAGAATGGGAAACACACAAGGATGCCCTCTATCACCACTCTTATTCAACATTTTGCTGGAGGTCCTAGCCAGAGCAATAAGGCAAGAAAAAGAAAGGGCATCCAAATTGGTAAGGAAGAGGTAAAACTATCCCTAATCACAGATGATATGATCTTATACATAGAAAGCCCCAAAGAATCCACAAGAAAGCTACTATAACAAACAGATTTCAGCAAAGTAGCAGGATACAGATTAACATATAAAAATTGGCTGGATTCCTCTACACCAACAAGGAGAGCTTAGAAAATGAAATTAACAAATGAATACCACTTATAATAGTCCCCAAAAAGATAAAATACTTAGGAATAAATATAACCAGGGACATAAAAGACCTATACAAAGAAAACTACAAAACACTACTGCAAGCAACCAGAAGAGACCTACAAAAGTGAAAAAACATATCATGTTCATGGATACAAAAACTCAACATTGTAAAAATATTACTTAAATTAATCTACAGGTAAAATGAAATCTCGATCCAAATTTCAGCAGCATTCTTTAATGAGATGAAGAAACAAATCACCAACTTTATATGGAAATGGAAGAGGGCCTGGATAAGTAAAGCATTATTGAAGAACAACAACAAAGTGGGAGGCCTCAAACTACCTGATCTTAGAACCCATTATATAGCTACAGTAGTGAAAATAGCCTAGTGCTGGTGCAACAATGGACACATAGACCAATGGAAAAGAATTGAGAACCCAGATATAAATTCATCCATCTTTGAGCAGCTGATATTTGACAAATGGGCCAAAGTCCATTAAATGGGGAAAAGACAATGTCTTTAACAAATGGTGCCGGCATAACTAGATGAACTAGATGTTCACCTACAAAAAATTAAACAAGATCCATACCTCACAACACACACAAAAACTAACTCAAAATGGATCAGACCTAAATAAAAACCAAAAACTATAAAGATCATGGAAGAAAAAATAGAGACAATGCTAGGGGCCTTAATACATGGTATTAAATCAATACAAACCATAACTAAAAATACACAAACACCAGAAGATAAACTAGATAACTGGGAGCTCCTAGAAATTAAACACATCCTCATCAAAAGACTTTGCCAAAAGAGTAAAAAGAAAATATACAGACTGAGAAAAAAAAATTCAGTACAACATAATCTGACAAGGGTCTAACCTCTAAAATCTACGAAACACTTCAACACCTCAACTACAACAACAACAAAAAAGACAAATAATCCAGTTTAAAAATGGGCAAAAGAAATGAACAGACACTTCGCCAATGAAGACATTCTGGCAGCTAACAGACACATGAGGAAATGCTGGCAATCATTAGCCATAAGAGAAATGCAAATCAAAACTACACAAGATACCATTTCACCCCAACAATACAAGCACTAATTCAAAAAACACAAAATAACAAATGTTGGAGAGGTTGCGGGGAGATTAGAACGCTTATGCACTGCTGGTGGGAAGGTAAAGTGGTGCAACCACTTTGGAAAATGATATGGCACCTCCTTAAAAAGGTAGAAATAGACATACCATACAATCTAGCAATCTCACTCCTAGGCATACATCCTAGAGAAATAAGAACCGTCACAAATAGACAAATGTACACCCATGTTCATTGTAGCACTATTCACAATAGCAAAGACATGAAAACAACCTATGTGCCCATGAACAGATGAATGGATAAACAAATTACAGTACATACAGGCAATGGAATATTACATAACGATAAAGAACAATGATGAACCTACGAAACATCTCACAACATGGATGAATCTGGGGGGCATTATGCTGAGTGAAATAAGTCAGTTACAAAAGGACAAAAATAATATGAGACCACTATTATAAGGATGCAAGGAAAAGTTTACACACAGAAAAAAGCATTCTTTCATAGTTATGAGGGTGGAGAGGGAAGGGGAAAGGAAACCACTAACTAGAAAGTAGACAAGTGTCAACTTTGAAGGGAAAGACAACACACAATATAGGGGAAGTCAGCACAACTTTACTAAGGCAAAGGCATAGAAGTTTCCTAGACACCTCCAAGCACCTTGAGGGACTGAGTTGCTGGGGCTGAGGGGTGGGGACCATAGTCTTGGGGGACATCTAGGTCAATTGACATAACATAGCTCATAAAGAAAATATTCTACATCCTACCTTGGTGAGTAGAATCTGGGGTCTTAAAAGCTTTCGAGTAGCCATCTAAGACACAGATATTGGTCCCATCCCATCCGGAGCAAAGGAGAATGAAGAAAACCAAAGACACAAGGAAAATACTGGCCCAAAGGACTAAAGGATCACATGAACCAGAGACTCCACCAGCCTGAGCCCAGAAGAACTAGATGGTGCCTGACTACCACCACCTATCACTCTGGACAGGGATCACAACAGAAAGTTCCAGACAGAGTGGGAGAAAAATGTAGAACAAAATTCAAATTCATGAAAAAAGACCAGACTTATTGTCTGACAGAGACTGGAAGAACCCCCGAGACTATGGCTCCCAGACACTCCGCTAATTCGGAACTGAAGCCACTCCCAAAGTCTACTTTTCAGACAAAATTAAACAGGTCTATAAAACAAATAATAACACACATGAGGAACATGCTTCTTAGTTCAATCTATCTGAGACCAAATGGGCAACTCCTGCCCAAAAGCAAAGACAAGAAGGCAAGAGGGACAGGAAAACTGGAAGAATGGACACATGGATCCCATGGTAAAAAGGGGGAGAGTGCTGTCACATTGTGGTGACTGCAACCAACGTCACAAAACAACATACGTATAAATTTTTTAATGAGAAACTAACTTGATCTGTAAACTTCCACCTAGAACGCAATAAAATTTTTTAAAAAAGAGAAAGAAAGAAATCAACAACATATTGCATTGGACAAATTTGCTTAAAAGACCTTTTTAAAATGTTGAAAAACAAAGATGTCACTTGGGGACTAAGATGTGCCTGACTCAAGCCATGATATTTTCAATCATCTCATATGCATGAGAAAGGTGGACAATGAATAATGAAGACTGAAGAAAAACTGATGCCTTTGAATTATGGCATTGGTAAAGAATATTGGCAAAGAATATTGAATATACCATGGACTGCCAAAAGAACAAACAAGTCTGTCTTGGGAGAAGTACATCCAGAGTGCTCCTTGGAAGCAAGGAGATGATAAGACTTCATCTCACATACTTTACACATGCTATCAGGAGGGAACAGTTCCTGGATAAAGACATCATGGTTGGTAAGGTAGAAGGTCAGTGAAGAAGAAGGCTCTCAATCCAAGACGAGATAGATTGACACAGTGGCTGCAACAATGGGCTCACACATAGCAAGGATTGTGAGGATGGCACAGGATCGGGCAGTGTTTCGTTCTGTCATACATAGGGTTGCTATGAGTCAGAACTGACTCGATGGCCCCTAACAACAACAATAACAGAGTAGGAGTGCAGAGGATTTTTTGGGTTTCTAACCATACAGCTTCATGCCCACACCAAGGCCCATATTTCAGGGAGTGAAGGCAGGATTGTGTAAACTTCACTAGGGCCACGTAAATGGGGACCTAGGAAGAACACAGAGATGGTCATTTCCCTAGAGACATACCATCATTTCTCGGTCACTATCCCACTGTCCTCCTAGGCCACTCTTATGCTCCTTCCTCCAGCCATCAGCCTTTTAACCTCCAAGCATTGTTAGTTTTAAATCCAATGTTTTTTGTTTTTTTAAAAAAAAACAAGGTAGCATAAGGATAGCTGCCAGCATCTGCATCCTGTTAAAGGAATCTATGAAAATACCAAAATTTAAATTTTTTTCCTCAAGATCAGTCTTGAGAGAATCCTTAGCTACCGTCTTTTACAAATTCAATTCTAGTCACCAGGGCACAATCAAAAACCGTCATGTGCACCCTGCAGCATTCAGACGGGCTCCCAGAGGAGAGGAGCAGGCATGCAACGTGGCCAACCAGAGGTGAACTTCAAAACCTCCTGGACCCGTAGGGAATCACATTGAAGGTGGAATGTTTAAAAAATAAACATTAAAAAAAAAAAAAACACTTTCATTTACACTTTTTCCTAGAAAATTATGAGTGGGGGAGTGACTACAACCCTATTTTCTATTTCCCCGATGTGAGAGTAAATACGTAATTCTCTATTCCAGTCTGAGGGCCATTTCTGAGGGACAAAAGTAGGACCCTTATTTATTATTTATTTATTTTGGTGAAAATATACAGTCATAGACCATTTCAACAATTTCTACACGTACAACTCATTGACACTGATTATATTCTTCAAGTTGTACAAAAATTTTCACCATCCTCCTCCAAACTGTTCAGCCACCACCAACTTAGACTCACAGCCCCTTAAGCTCACCTAAATTTTTAAGTTGCTGTGGTCAGTCTGATCTCACACTCTTTGAAAGAGCACAATGCTCAAGGCAGACATACTTTACTTATTTTTTAGTTCAAAGAAGACTTCAAGGGATAGTTTTAGTTTAAGGTTGGAAATTTAAAGATTATTTCAAGGCCATAGTTTCACGGGTTCATCCAGCCTCAGTAGCTCCTGAAAAGTCTGGCTTATGTTGACAATTTGAAATTCTGTTCCGTATGAGAAAGCTTATTTTTTAAGGAAGAGTTTAAGCTGATATTTCTTCTTTAAAACATAGTACTTTATACAGAGAATGTGCTCGGTAAGAGTTAATATAATTAAACCAAAAAATAAATCCAAATGTTGGGGGGGGTTGTTTTCCTTAAGAGTTCAACTCTATATTCTTTACTTTCATAAGACCTGTTTCTTAAAAAAAAAAGTTAAAAAAAGAATGGCAGATAGAGAAAACATTTTAACAGTAAGCATTTAAGACATCACAAATGACACATATGTGCATGGCTAAGTATTCTGACATGATTTTACCAGTTTACCATAAAAATCCAGCACTAACACTCACCCAGTCTGGAGGAATATAATACTAGCTTGAAATGTCAGAAAATGAGGTATGGAGATACGTGCCTCGTTAGAAACTATCAGAAGTAACAGAAGGCTATAAAACAATCTTGAGTGTGTATAACTGTTTGAAAAAAGTGAAGCTTTCCAAGGGAAACACACAAAATTCCAGAATCAGTCTTTATCCACAGGACATTAGTTTCAAAACTCGTTAAAACTTTAAACTGGAAACTAGTGTTCTGTAATAAATCTGTCCTTTATGGGTTTCTTACCCACTGGTGTTTCAGCTGATGTTATTTCAAACTTGCTTTCCAGTACAAAGCTTTGAGGCAGAAGAACAAAGCTGACATTTCACATAGTCTGTGGGACAGCAAGCAAGTCTCATAATTCAATACGCAGTCCTCTGATTAATAATGCTTGGAACACAGCTAAGCCAGGATCAATCAACACTGCCCAGCTCCCGAGTCTTGCTCTATTTTCTTTCTCGTTTCTATAGCCAGCAGACCGCATTCAAGAGCAAAAACACAAGCTAAGCTCTATTTCGAGTGTTAAACAAATCTTGCGTTTTACTGGTCACAGATCTCTTTCCTCTATTCAAAGAAAGATAAACAGATATTTTCCTCCATCAAACACTGCTGGGCTGTGCATTCCCTTCTCTTGTTGCCTAGAAAGAAGGTGATGGTTCCAGGTATGTGGCTTGAAGCAAGATGTAAATGTCACAGAAAATTGGCAGTTCCCACAGAGTTTTTCGTAATGAACTGTTAATTCTCACTTAATGGCTTTTCCTGCAGATAAGAAGCAATATTAAAACTGTTCTTTAAATTCCTTAAGTGAACACTAAACAATCAAGGCACATTTTATCAGTTGCTGAATAACCCCTTCTTTTACAAGCTTCCTTCCAACGTCCTTTTGGCTTTCTGCATTTCTTTTCTATTTTCCTATTTAGTTATAAAGCATAGAAAAACAAACATTCCCCTTCAGAGCGAACTTATACTAAAAAAGTAAAGCATCATGTTAACCATTCTTAGAAACAGCACAACACTGCCTGTACATGAAACTCATAGTCCACAACAAGGTTTTCTACTTTTCTTTTAAGTCCTTATTCTCAATCTAGTATCATTATGCAGTGATTTGTTTTTGTAAAACAGAAACTTCTTGGACTTGCCCTTTACTACATTTATTCAGCAACTGCTGGGCCATTTTTCTAAATTCTGAATTCAAGTTTAAAATTGTTATATTTGTTATACCTCCATTAGTGCTCTTTGCAAGTTAAGGGGGAAAAAAATGGGTTGTTCTGGGAACCCCATGTGTGACCCCATGTGTGTCAAAGTAGAACTGAGCTCCACAGGGTTTTTAATGGCTGATTCTTCAGAAGTAGATCACCAGGCTTTTCTTCTGAGGCACCTCTGGGTGGGCTCCAACCTTTTGATTAGTAGTCATGAGATCATTAACCGCTTGCACTACCCAGGGACTCAACAAGTTAAAGAGCATACTCTTAATCTGATCATTGGAATCAATAATGGAAACATTAAATTCTCGGAGCCACCCTCAGTGGGTCCTACTAGTTCCAAAAATTACTCCTCTTCAGGGCAGCTCTCCAACCAACCATACATTCATAAAATGAGAAAGATCTCCCTAAACATACTAGCTGTGTTAAACGTTATGCTCAGAACAGCCCTGCAGAAACGTTGCAAATGCTCAACTGGCATATAATAAAAACTTCTTCCATTAAAAGGATCAAATGTAAAGGCAGGAGGAAAGTTTGACTCTTTAAACTTGATAAAGCAATCTAATAGATAATTTTTTGTTTTATTAAACATTTTAATGTTTCTGCCCTACAGACTCATGATATAACCTTTAAAAAACCAGGCTTTGTTACGTTTTTATGCTGGGTAAAACAAAGAATCCAAACCCTTACAGAAAAAACAAAAGAATTTCTGCCTATAAAATCTTTGAACAGAGGCAGGTCCAAGATGGCGGAATAGACAGATGCTTCCAGCAAGCCTTCTTACAACACAGACCTGAGAAAAACAAATGAAACTAGTATATTTATGAAAAGCCAGGAGCCCTGAACATCAAAGGCAAGGTTAGAAAACAAACTAAGGGGTGGGGGAGGAAGAGATGGTTCAGAAGCGGATAGGAGTTACCGGACCTGAATCACTGGGAGCCCTCAGGCACCATTCCCAGGAGTGGCTGTGGCAGGCTAGTGCTAGCATTCTGCCGCAGTTTCCTCAGGGAGAAGCAGCCAGCTACACAGCCTACTCACACCTCTGGAACCAGAGTAGAACAGTGCTCTCGGTAAAAGTTAAGTACTTGCATGTATTTTGCCATGACCCCTGCCCTCAAGCTGGCTTTGGAGGCTGTTGATTTCCCTGGGCCTGATATAGGCCCTGCTGAGTGCCTAGAGCCATTCTCCAGGCCCTGGAGAAGGAATAAATTCTCAAATGGGGGAAAAGATAATTTGCCAGCTACACTAACCAGGGGAGATCAGGACAGAAGCAGCCCCTGGCTAGGCACAAATGGTCCATGGACTTTGAGTACCTTTCCCCACTCCATGGACCCGTGTGGGCCTATTTCAGGAGAATAGGCCAAGGTTAGCAGGCTACAACTGTTTCAGCTGTGCAGTGGAGAGCTGGGTGTTTGATGTTTGACACCACTTTGCCTATTAAACTCGGCCCTCACCTACCCACATCAGGGTAGCTCCACTCAGGTCACCCAGCCATCTGCAACAGGGGTCCAAGGATAACTGGTACCTCCCAGTCCTTACAACAAAAACATTGAGTGGTCTTGGTCCATCTGCAGAACCCACCCACCTGTACACTGTAGGGAACAGGGACACGCTTTCCTCAGAGACAGTTAGGGGACAATTCTTAGCCCCCTGCCTTGTTCAGAGCATGACCCCCTGCTGCAAACAGCTACTGATACCTGCACGAATCACCCCTGCCCCTCTAAAACCATAGGACAGGGCCAATACCACACACCTGATAGCAGCTACCTGGAAACCTGAGCTGAATTCATACAAGAAAAGTTATTGGACTCCTAGACTGATATACCTGATAACAGCTCTAGCCATCTGGGGACAGGACGTCACAGCTCCAAAGGCAAAAATAAACAAGCTAGCTCACTCAAGCAACCCCTTTGGGCATATCAAAACAAAAACAAAGCAAGAAGCCGTGCCATGGTAAGCAAACAAAATAAAATAATACAATAACTTATAGATGACTCAGAGACAACAGTCAATATCAAGTCACATAAAGAAACAGACCATGATCGCCTTAACAAGCTCTCAAAACAAAGAATCAAGGGATCTTCTAGATGAAAGTGTCTTCCTGGAATTACTGGAGGCAGAATACAAAAGATTAATATACAGAACCCTTCAAAACATCAGGAAGGAAATCCGGCAATACACAGAAAGAGCCAAGGAACACACAGATAAAGAAGTTGAAGAAATTGAAAAGGTTATTCGGGAACATAATGACAAATTGAATAAGTTGGAAAAATCCATACACAGACAGCAATCAGAAATTCAGAAGATTAACAATAAAATTACAGAATTAGACAACTCGATAGAAAGTTGGAGGAGCAGAATCGAGCAACTGGAAGGCAGAATTTGTGAACTTGAAGATAAAGCACTTGGCACCAATATATTTGAAGAAAAATCAGATAAAAGAATATAAAAAAATGAAGAAACCTTAAAAATCAGGTGGGACTCTATCAAGAGAAATGACCTACGAGTGATTGGAGTACCAGAGCAGGGAGGGATAACAGAAAATACAGAGAGAATTGTTGAAGATTTGTTGGCAGAAAACTTCCCTGATACTGTGAAAGATGAGAAGATATCTATCCAACATGCTCACTGGAAACTCACCAAGACATATTTTAATCAAACTTGCCAAAACCAAAGATAAAGAGAGAATTTTAAGAGAAGCTAGAGATAAAGAAAAAGTCACCTATGAAGGAGAGTCAATAAGAATAAGCTTGGACTCATTGGCAGAAACCATGCAGGCAAGAAGGCAATGAGATGACTTATATAAAAAATTGAAGGAAAAAAATTGCCAGCCAAGAATCATATTTCCAGGAAAACTGTCTCTCAAATATGAGGGTGAATTTAGGACATTTCAAGATAAATAGAAGCTTAGAGAATTCGTAAGAACCAAACCAAAACTACAAGAAATACTAAAGGGAGTTCTTTGGTTAGAAAATCAATAATATCAGGTATCAACCCAAGACTAGAACACTGAGCAGAACAATCAGATGTCAACTGGACAGGGAAAACACAAAAATTAATCAAGATTAAAAAAAAACGCTCAAAACACGGAAACAGCAATATTACTATGTAAAAAAAAAGACAACATTAAAACAATAAAGAGGGACTAGGAAATGTACTCATAGATCTTTCATATGGGGGGAAGACAAGGTGATACAAAGAAAAGTTACATTTAAATTTAGAAAAATAGGGGTAAACAATATGGTAACCACAAAGGAGACAAACTATCCTACACATCAAAATAAAATACAAGAAAAAAATACTTAGCAGAGACACAATCAACAATGAATGTGAGAAAAAGACAATATACAAAGATAATCTACTCAGCACAAAAAATTAAGTGTGCAAAAGAGACAGTCAACAACACACAAAAAAAGACATCCAAATGATAGCACTAAATTCAGACCTATCCATAATTACGCTGAATGTAAATGTACTAAAAGCACCAATAAAGAGACAGAGAGTGGCAGAATGGATAAAAAAACACAATCCTTCTATATGCTGCCTACAAGAGACATACCTTAGACTTAGAGACACAAACAAACTAAAACTCAAAGGTTGGAAAACAATATATAGCAAACAACAATCAAAAAAGAGCAGGAGTGGCAATAGTAATTTCTGACAAAAGAGAATTTAAAATTAAATCCATCATAAAGGATAAGGAAGGACACTATATAGTGATTAAAGAGACAATATACTAAGAAGATATAATCATACTAAGTATTTATGCACCCAATGACAGGGCTGCAAGATACATAAAATGAACTCTATCAGCACTGAAAAGTGACATAGACAGCTCCACAATAATAGTAGGAGACTTCAACACACCACTTTCGGTGAAGGACAGGACATCCAGAAAGAAGCTCAGTAAAGACACGGAAGATCTAAATGCCAGAATCAACCAACTTGACCTCATAGACATATACAGAACACTCCACCCAACAGCAGCCAAGTATACTTTCTTTCCTAGTGCACATGGAACATTCTCTAGAATAGACCACATATTAGGCCATAAAGCAAGCCTTAGCAGAATCCAAAACACTGAAATATTACAAAGCATCTTCTCTGACCATAAGGCCATAAAAGTAGAAATCAATAACAGAAAAAGCAGGGAAAAGAAATCAAACACTTGGAAACTGAACAATACCCTGCTCAAAAAAGACTGGATTATAGAAGACATTGAGGATGGAATAAAGAAATTCATAGAATCCAATGAGAATGAAAACATACCCTATCAGAACCTTTGGGACACAGCAAAAGCAGTGCTCAGAGGTCAACTGATATCAATAAATGCACACATAAAAGAAGAAGAAATGGCCAAAATCAAAACATTATCCCTACAACTTGAACAAATAGGAAAAGAGCAAGAAAAGAAACCCTCAGGCACCAGAAGGACACAAATTATAAAAATTAGAGCAGAACTAAATGAAATAGAAAACAGAAAAACAAATGAAAGAATTAACAAGACCAAAAGTTGGTTCTCTGAAAAAATCAACTAAATTGATGAACTATTGGCCACGCTGTCAAAAGAAAAACAAGAGAGGAAGCAAATAATCCGAATAAGAAATGAAATGGGCAATATTACAACAGACCCAACTGAAATTAAAAGAATCATATCGGACTACTATCAAAAATTGTACTCAAACAAATTTGAAAACCTAGAAGAAATGGATGAATTCCTAGAAACACACTACCTACCTAAACTAACACAAACAGAGGTAGAACAACTAGACAGACCCATAACAAAAGAAGAAATTGAAAAGATAATCAAAAACTCCCCCAAAAAGAAAAAAAGCCCTGGCCCGGACAGCTTCACTGCAGAGTTCCACCAAACTTTCAGAGAAGAGGTAACACCACTACCACTAAAGGTATTTCAGAGGATAGAAAAGGATGGAATACTACCAAACTCATTCTATGAAGCCAGCATATCACTAATACAAAAACTAGGTAAAGACACCACAAAAAAAAAAAAAGAAAATTACAGACCTATATCCCTCATGAACTTAGATGCAAAAATCCTCAACAAAATTCTAGCCAATAGGATTCAACAACATATCAAAAAATGATTCACCACGACCAAGTGGGATTCATACCAGGTAAGCAGGGATGGTTCAACATTAGAGAAACAATTAATGTAATCCACCACATAAATAAAACAAAAGACAAGAATCACATGATGTTATCAATTGACACAGAAAAGGCATTTGACAAAGTTCAACACCCATCAATGATATAAATTCTCAGCAAAATAGGAATAGAAGGAAAATTCCTCAACATAACAAAAGGCATTTATACAAAGCCAGTAGGCAACATCATCCTTAACGGACGGAGCTTGAAAGCATTCCCCTTGAGATCGGGACCAGACAAGGATGCCCTTTATCACCACTCTTAACTGACATTGTGTTGGAAGTCCTAGCCAGAGCAATTAGACTGGATAAAGAAATAAAGGGCGTCCAGATTGGCAAGGAAGAAGCAAAAGTATCTCTGTTTGCAGATTTCATGATCTTATACACAGAAACCCTAAGGAATCCTCAAGAAAACTACTAAAACTAATAGAAGAGTTCACAGGAATACCAGGATACAAGATAAACATCCAAAAATCTGTTGGATTCCTCTACACCAACAAAAAGAAATCACCAAATCAATACCATTTACAGTAGCCCCCAAGAAGATAAAATACTTAGGAATAAATCTTACCAGAGATGTAAAAGACTTATACAAAGAAAACTAGAAAACACTTCTGCAAGAAACCAAAAGAGACCTACATAAGGGGAAAAACATACATTGCTCATGGATAGGAAGACTTAACATTCTAAAAATGTCTATTCTTTCAAAAGCGATCTATAGATTTAATGCAATTCCGATCCAAATTCCAACAACATTTTTTAATAGATGGAGAAACAAATCACCTACTTCATATGAAAGGGAAAGAGGCCCCGGATAAGTAAAGCATTACTGAAAAAGAAGAACAAAGTGAGAGGCCTCACTCTATCTGATTTTAGAACCTATTATACCACCACAGTAGTCAAAAGAGCCTGGTACTGGTACAATAACAGATACATAAACCAATGGAACAGAATTGAGAATCCAGATATAAATCCATCCACATATAAGCAGTTGATATTTGACAAAGGCCCCAAAGCAGTTAAATGGGGAAAAGACAGTCTTTTTAACAAATGGTGCTGGTATAACTAGATATCCATCTGTGAAAAAATGAAACAAGACCCATACCTCACACCATACACAAAAACTAACTCAAAATGGATCAAAGACCTAAATATAAAATCTAAAATGATAAAGATCATGGAAGAAAAAATAGGGACAACGTTAGGAGCCCTAATACATGGTATAAACAGTTTACAAAACATTACTAACAATGCAGAAGAAAAATTAGACAACTGGGAGCTCCTAAAATCCAAACACCTATGCTCATCCAAAGGCTTCACCAAAAGGGTAAAAAGATTACCTACGGACTGGGAAAAAGTTTTTAGCTATGACATTCTGATCACCATCTGATCTCTAAAATCTATATGATACTGTAAAAACTCCACTACAAAAAGACAAATAACTCAATTAAAAAATGGGAAAAGATATGAAGAGACGCTTCACTAAAGAAGACATTCAGGTAGTTAACAGATATGTGAGGAAATGCTCACGATCATTAGCCATTAGAGATATGCAATTCAAAACTACAGTGAGATTCCATCTCACCCCAATAAGGCTGGCATTAATCTAAAAAACACACAAAAAAATTGACGTTGGAGAGGCTGTGGAGAGATTGGAACACTTATACACTGCTGGTGGGAATGTAAAATGGTACAACCACTTTGGAAATCGATTTGGCGCTTCCTTCAAAAGCTAAAAATAGAACTACCATATGATCCAGCAATCCCACTCCTTGGAATATATCCTGGAGAAATAAGAGCCTTTACACAAACAGACATATGCACACCCATGTTCATTGCAGCACTGTTTACAATAGCAAAAAGATGGAAGCAACCAAGGTGCCCATCAATGGATGAATGGATAAATAAATTACAGCATATTCACACAATGGAATACTATGCATCAATAAAGAACTGTGGTGAATCTGTGAAACATTTCATAACATGGAGGAATCTTGAAGGCATTATGCTGAGTGAAATTAGGCAGTTGCAAAAGGACAAATATTGTATAAGACCATTATTATAAGAACTGGAGAAATAGTTTAAACAGAGAAGAAAATATTCTTTGATGGTTATGGGGGGGAGGGAGGAGGAAGGGAAAGGGGTATTCACTAATTAGGTAGTAGATAAGAACTACTTTAGGTGAAGGGAAAGACAACACACAATACAGGAGAGGTCAGCACAACTGGACTAAACCAAAAGCAGTTTCCTGCATAAACTGAATGCTTCGAAGGCCAGTGTAGGAGGGGTGGGGGTTTGGGGACCATGGTTTCAGGGGACATCTAAGTCAATTGGCATAATAAAATCTATTATGAAAGCATTCTATATCCACTTTGGAGAGCAGTGTCTGGGGTCTTAAATGCTAGCAAGCAGCCATCTAAGATGCATCAATTGGTCTCAATCCACCTGGACCAAAGGAGAATGAAGAAAACCAAGGACACAAGGTCATTACGATCCCAACAGACAGAAAGGGCCACATAAACCAGAGACTACATCAGCCTGAGACCAGAAGAACTAGATGGTGCCTGGCTACAACCAATGACTGCCCTGACAGGGAACACAACAGAGAACCCCTGAGGGAGCAGGAGAGCAGTGGGATGCAGACCTCAAAATCTCATAAAAAGACCAGACTTAATGGTCTGACTGAGACTAGAAGGACCCCAGCGGTCGTGGTCCCCATACCTTCCGTTAGCCCAGGACAAGAACCAGTCTCAAAGCCAACTCTTCAGACAGGGATTGGACTGGACAAAGGAATAGAAAAAGACGCTGGTGAAGAATGAGCTTCTTGGATCAAGTAGCCATTTGAGACTATGTTGGCATCTCCTATCTGGAGGGGAGATGAGAGGGCAGAGGGGGCTAGAAGCTGGTGGAATGGACAGGAAAAGAGAGAGTGGAGGTAAGGAGCTGGCTGTCTCATTAGTGGGAGAGCAATTAGGAGTATATAGCAAGGTGTATATAAATTTTTGTATGAGAGACTGACTTGATTTGTAAACTTTCACTTAAAGCACAATAAAATTTTTTTTTTAAATCTTTGAACATATGAACTATTTTTACCTAGAGAACTATAGAAAAATCCAAAATTCATTTTTTAAAATAATGGAAATTTACTTTGGCAAAAAAAAAATCTCAAATCTACCAGATTACTATTTATTGGTTTGAATTAAACAACAAACTGCATTGGGCATATCTGCTGCAAAAAAAAAAAAAAAAAAAACTCTTTTAAGTGTTAAAAAGTGAAGATTACATTTTGAGGACTAAGGTGTACCCGACCCAAGCCATGGTACTTTCAATTACCTCATATGGATGGGAAAGCAGGACAAGGAATAAAGAAGACCAAAGGAGAATTGATGCCTTTGAATTATGGTGTTGGTGAAGAATACTGAATATACCATGGACTGCCAGAAGAATAAAAAAATCTGTCTGGGAATAAGTAGAGCCAAAATGTTCTTTAGAAGCAAGGATGGCAAGACTTCATCTTATCCACTTTGGACATGTCATTAGAATGGATCAGTCCCTGGAGAAGGACACCATGCGTGGTAAAATAGAGAGTCAGCAAAAAAGAGGAAGACCCTCAATGAGATGGATTGACATAGTGGCTGCAACAATGGGCTCAAACATAGCAACAATTATGAGGATAGTGCAGGACCGGGCAGTGTTTCGCTCTGTTGCACTGACTTGACAGTACCTAACAACAACATATATGACTTTTAATTTTTGAAGTAAGTTGACATTTTGTTTTTTTTGTTTGTTTGTTTTTCTTAAACCAGAAAGTAAAATCAGGACAAGCTCTACCTACTCCCTAGATCCCGGGGGCAGAGCTACTATGTTCACAGGGGCAATACCATCAGTTCTGTGAGATGGCATTTGAGTTTGTCCCCTTGGGTTCTTTACCCAATGGCAGCCACAGTTGGTGGCAGGCTTGGTGCTTGCCAGTCATGCCAGGCTTCTGGGAACACAAGTGAAAGGAAGGAATTTGGTAGAGTAGGAAGGGAGGACTTTTAACTCAAAAGCTATCTGTGCATCAACAGAATGAAGCATTAGAATTTTTTTCTCCCAATTAACCTAATTGTCAAAATAATGCCCCCTCTGAGAAAAGATTGCTATCTAAAACAAACAAAAAACCTCCCCCCCAAAAGATAAATTAATTGTGACATATTATTGGATAATTATGATGTTACTATTCAAAGCTTAACTGTAAATTTGGAATCCTGGGACCCTGCAAAATCTTCTATCATAAAAGCTATCTCACAGAAGGAATAGGTTAACTTTTATGAAATAGAAATCCAATTTTATTTATGACACAAAATTAAATAAAATCCGGGATATTTCCTTCCCTAGAGCACATAATGAAGTTGCACCGAGAGTAATGACGGGTAGGATGCAGTGCCAAGAGAAGGCTCTGCTTTTCTTTACAAAGCACGTTCTGCTCACTCTGGTCCTTCTCCAGGCTCTCAGGCCTTCCTAATAACTCCCAGTGATTGAAAAGGAAAAAAGAAATGAGTTATTTATTACAAAATACAAGGAAATACAATAATACTTCAGAGTAAGGCTCTGATCAGACTCTTCCAAGACACGATCGTTAAGAAATCAATTAATACTCAGTATTATTCACTTATACTCAAAGAAAACATAAATAGATAAATGCAAAGTATTTTTAGTAAGAGTGAATGTTGTTGCTGTTGTTAGGTGCTGTCGAGTCAGTTCCGACTCATCGCGACCCCATGGACAACAGGACCCATGCAGGGTCCTGTGCCATTCCCCCAACAGCAGATACATTTGAGCCCAGTGTTGCAACCACTGTGTCAATCTATCTCATTAAAGGTCTTCCCCTTTTTCACTCGTCCTCTGCTTCACCAAGCATGATGTCCTTCTCCAGGCGCTGGTCCCTCCTGCTAACACGTCCAAAGAGTGAATAGTGAAGCTTCAAAATCGTCTTCAAATAAATACTAAGAGCAGTAATTACTAGGAAAAAAACTGTTTTCCACTTATGCACCTATCACTAATACATTATAAACTCCAGTGGGCCCGTGCCTCAGTTCATTTCTCATCTCATTATTATAGCTCATCTACTTCAAAGACAAGCAACACTAGTAAAATATGTACACTAGAAAAAAATGCATTGAGCACTTAAGGGATCCTAAACTGCTTAGATTAAAACACTATTAAATTAAGGGTAACCTACAACAAAAAACAATTCTAAAATAGTTCAGAAAAAGGAGAACCCCACCAAATGGATTTGAGTAGACAATGGGTCAAAGTACATCCATGCAAAGCGTAAGTGTACATTATAAAACTCTAATATAACTCAGTTGATCCAGTGCACCGATATTAGTTCCTTACCAAATTTACTAGTTTATTCTCAACTGTAAAATGATTAATTTATGATCAACCACTTGGTTTAGTTTATGATAAAAATCTTCAGGTTTCTTCTCCAGTATCCAATATAATTTCTAAAGTAAAAAATCAAAACTGACATAAAAGAACCTATGTTTAATTTAAATTCATTAGTTTAAATCCCCAATTTATTTCTTAAAAAAAAAATACTGGAATAACTCTGGCAACAGAAGCCTGATGAACACATCTGCTAAGACTTGCCAATTTGACATGGGCCATTAAGCTTATATGGGCTATCATATACATATATAACAGAGCTGAGGTATGAAAAGACTGGTACAGAGACTTAAACACATCATGGACTAAATCAAATCCCCTAAGGTGATCATAAACCTTACAGTAAAATTTAACTTAGACCATGGATGGGTATTAACTCTAACCCTTAAAACGTTCTACTGCAGGTCTATGCTCCAAACCAAAAAAACCAAACCCGCTGCCATCTGGTCAGTTTCAATTCATTCAAGTCCTCTCAACTGTTCCTAGCAAAAGTCTAAAAAAGTTCCTAGAAATTTTCAAGCAAGATTTTACATCATCAAGATTCAGTCTTTGCCTGAGGCTATGGATAAACAAAGGTCCTAAAAGAGGCTAAGTGAACAAGAATGCATCTCCAAACAACAATAAAAATTGCAAAAAGACCACCCTTGGCAACTGCTGCTTAGCTCAGTGGTCTCCAGGCTATCAGCAAAAATAATTTTGAGTATTTTTTTTTATTTATTCCAACATATAAAGTATAAGGATCTACCATTGTCAATCCACGGATTAAAGATTAGTAAATCTTCATTTATTTCTCATTTTTTTGGAAGAAAAACAAATATAAATAAAAACCCTGGTGTAGTACTTGGGGAACGTGAATCCCATTTTGAAGATCCTGGGATTAAGTTATTCATGTGCGATTATGAAGTTTCACAACCTTCAAAAATTTGTAATTTTGCGATGGACCACTGCAGACACCAGGCTGTCGGGCAGAGTGAGTTACCAGGCTAGGGAATGAGCCATGGGACTAACCTCTATCTACCTCTTGGTGAGGCTATGATGTTCTTTACTCATGGCTTGAATGAAGTGATTGGTGAGAAATCATAAAAACTTTGTACCTTTGTCAAAGTGGGTCCTTTCTCAAAAAAAAAAAAAAACCACAGAAACCTCCAATATTACTGTTAGACACAAAACCAAGAGGCTTAAGAAAATAAAGTTTCATTTCATATATGGATAATATATTTGAGGGAAGAGTCCCTCTGTGGTGAAAATGATTAAGATGCTTATCTGCTAACGTGGCAGTTCACGTCTACCCAGAGGCACCTCAGAAGAAAGGCCTGGTGACCTATTTCTGAAAAATCAGCCGTTGAAAGCCTGTGGCACACAGTTCTATTCTGACACACATGAGGTCACCATTAGTCAGAGTCTGCTTGATGGCAACTGGATGACAATGATGATATGTGGGGGAACTGCAATAGGAATATTTCAGGATATGTGACTCCTTGAATATACCAGGATACACTCTTCATTCATCCAACAAATACTTCTTGAGCAGCTCCTCTGTGCCAAGAGCTTTGCTAGGCCCTTGGGGATAATGAGGGGGAAGAACAGACATGACCGACACCCTCCGGGAGCTACTCCTTCATACATACCATTCAGCTATCACACAGCAAGATGTAGCTCATCATTGAACTACCAGACTTGCAGTATCTCATTCAAGATTTAAAAAATAAAATACATCATAGTGTCCGGGAGAGCTTAACTACAACTCTGATGGAAGGAAAGAGGTGGAAATCCTCCCTGAAGATGGCTTATGGCCTTATAATTCTGTTTACAAAAAGCATGTCCCTTTACCTAGAGTAATGCATTTAATCTTATCCAGGATCAAATTAAGCCAACCTGTAACTTGTAACCAGAATTTATCAGGAAGCAGAAACTCTGAAAAACAGCATCATCCAACCACAAAGCCAAGGTCACGGGAGGAATACAGAAAACCAGCAATAATTTAAGGATACATGTTTTGTTCAATAAAATACAGAAAATATCTCTATACTTCCAGTGAAATTACATAATGTGTAATTGCCTCATGCCTCGTATGGGCCCACATACAACATCTGTATGTATCACTGTTGACACGGATTCCAAATGGTTGGTATTGATAGTGTCTTAGGAGCCCTGGTGGCACAACAGTGAAGCACTCATCTGCTAACTGAAAGGCTGGTGGTTCAAACCCACCCAGTGGCTCCGCAGGAGAAAGACCTGGTGATCTGCTCCCATAAACATTACACCTAGAAAACCCTATGGGGCAGTTCCACTCTGTCACATGGGGTCACTACGAGTCAGAATCGACGGCACCTAACAACAACAGCTACATTCAATCTTTAGTAAACGGGGGACATCGAGAGGTAACTCTAAAAGTCAGTGCAAATATAATACGAATGCTCTCAGAGGCATCAACTGTTCTGAAGACGTCAGTGCACTGGTTATACTTCCTGCATGGCCACATTTCTTCTAAATGTTTCACAGTGTTGGCTGCAAGTTCTTCCTTTTCCAACACCTCTACCTATTTGGAAACAGGGCAGCAATGTCCCATTCTCACAGCAAGAAAACTTGCCAAGGGAAGTAGAGTCATAGCCCATAGTAGCTGATTCGAGAACCTGCCACAAAGAACAGTATTTCCCACCCTGAGGCAAAGCTCATCACAGCTGAGCAGCCCACATCTCCTGGAACAGAGTAGCATCGACCAGCCATAGATGAGTAGATTAGGACCTCAGAGAACCCAGCCACATCAGAGCAAAAAAAGAAAAAAGGCTCAGGTAAAAAGTGGGCAGGAAACTTCACCCAGGTTATTGTTGTTAGTTGCCACTGAGTTGATTCTGGCTCATCGTGACCCCATGTGTGAAGAGTAGAACTGCTCCATAGGGTTTTCAAGGCTGTGACTTTTTCAAAGCAGATCACCAGGCCTGTGTTCCAAGGTGCCTCTGGGTAGGTTGAACCACCAACCTTTCAGCTAGTAGTCGAGCACTTACCCATTTGCACCACCTAGAGAGACTCCCCAACTCAGGTAGATAGGCAGTAAATTGTCGGACACTTTCTGAACTTCACATTAAAAGAAAACATCTGAGTTTTCTGGTAAAGACTCACCTTCAAGTGAAGAATTTCCCAAGATAGTCCATCCAAGAGGCAACTCCAGATGAGTCATGGCCAGCACGAGCTCCTCGTCCAGAGCAGGCAATGCTTCTGCCGTCAAGGCAAACGGGGTTAGCAGGGTCCGATGACTACAGGTTGTGAGGCGATCAGCTTGGGTGACCAGCAAACGGGCCAGCCTGCAAGCCATGTTGTCCACATAGGTCACCGAGCCAGAGCCCATGGTCACCGGGGAGTAACCTTCCGAGCAGAGGCAAATGGACACCATCACAGTTTCCTGAAGCCTGTGGCCTGGATGACAAGACAGTAAACAATTCAACCAGAGTCTGCAGGAGATGCTCTCCCACTTCAAGGAAGCCGCTCCTTAACCCATCTTCCGGGGTGCTTAAGGAAAGGGTGGGAAGGGCAGTGGTCTAAAGTGCTAGTCTCAGCTGTGCTGCCTAAGCAGACAATGCTCTCCAGGAGAACAAAGCAGAAGGGAAATCCAGACAATTATCTTTAAATGTTGCCAAGCCTGTGAGGCCACATTAAGGCTGACCCATCTTCTTTTGGGGGCTCCTGATTTTAAGGTTAACCTTGATAAGCTCTGAGCATTGTAGTGTCTTTTCTCCTGTCGTTATCACACCTTTTACCTCCACCCTGAATCCTGAATTAAACCGTGTTGGCCTTTACTCTTTTCCAGTCTGCCATTTCCTTCTGAGTCATATATTTTTACATGTTAACTTAAGTGACAGCTTTATGAGGTAGCACCACAAAATTACACAGGGTCATCCTAATTTAAAGCAGAGCTCCTTTAATGTGAGTTAGAGTGAGGGAAGCTGCTCAACAGAAATATTTCTATTTGCTGTTCATCATCCCCACTTCTGATAACAACACCTGTGCCTTGAGATGTTTTTACTACTTCTGCTATGAATGGTTACCAGATCTTGCTATCTGTCCTTCCTTCTTACACTCCCCTTCTTTCCCCTGCTCTCCTATTTTGCCAAGGTTGGTGAACCTCTACTCAGGTACATTTTTATGGTGTCCAGTCCCTTGGTAAAATTTCCAGGTATTAGTACCACCAGACCACTGTGATGATGATAATCATGGCTGGATGGAAAAAGGATTAACACTGAACCACCACCAGTATATAGCTCTCTCTGGTCCCTAAGCAAGTGCTAGATGGGTACAAGATAAGTCATCCTTGTCCTGCCTGATTCCCCAAAGCTTTACCCCAACAAGGCTGCAAGGACAAGAGCATCCTAAGTTTATCAGATGAGAACATCCGCCATTTTCACATCGCCCATTTAAAAGGTGGCTCCATGGTGCAGGCACAAGACAAAATGTAACTGCACCGCCTACCCCAGACTGTACACATTTAGCATATACTGCAGAAATCTGTTCTACATATACCTGAGAGGTTACCCTGATAACACTGTTAACACATGAAATTTATGGTTCACAAAGAGCACCTGCCTCTAGGGATTCAGTTAAAAGGCAGGTAAGAACCCCACAATATAATCAAAATGATTTTCTTGAAGATACAAAAAGGGGGAAGGCAGTTCACTCCTACACACAAGTAAAGACAAAACAAAAAGTTTTAATATTAGGAGTGGAATCTTAGGAATTCTTTTTATTCTTCCTCTATACCCAAAACCAAAAAACTCACTGCCGTCGAGTCGACTCCAGCTCATAGCGACCCTATAGGACAGAGTAGAACTGCCCAGTAGTTTCCAAGGAGTGCCCGGTGGGTTCGAACTGCCGACCTCTTGGTTAGTAGCTGCAGCACTTGGCCACTACAGCCTTAATAAAAGAGAAAACCAAGAAAAGAGGGGGGAGCAAAAAGCAGGAAAGACATACATGCAAAGGGCAGAGAGAAAAAAGACCAGCAACCAAAGTAACTATGTGCCACTGATTAGGTTTGCCTTTTATTTCTCTTAGAAGGACTAGGGATGCTGGGCCAAGGAAAGAAGTGCTTAAACGTGCCCACAGTCTTAGAAATCAGACCACAGATAAATTCAATAACCAAACCCAGGCAGGGCTGGAGGATACCAGTATCTCTCTACAATTCTCATCACATTTACTGCCTACCTTCTTTCCACATGTAACAGGTACACTGCAGAAACACTCAGGGACATATTTGCCTTTAAAATGAGGCCAATCTTAACTATAAGAAAAACTGAAGTTTCCCTATGTGATACAATTTAAGAGGGCCTTTTTTTTTTTTTAGAATAACCCACACTTAACAAAACCAACCAATCAGCAAACAGAAATGAAAACAAAAAATCTTCCCTGTCTTTCAGGTAATAAGAGATCTCCATTATACCTTTAGGTGGGAGCTTGACGTCTCTTAGATATACAACCCACAGCCCAGGGAAAATACAAAACAACAGTATCTGAGAAGGGCTAGCAGCTTGTGCTAACACATTAGCACAATACATTAATTTGTCAGCTGTAGTCATGGAAATTGGAGAAGAGAGCTGTTCAGAACATGAACATTTTGGAGGTAGGGAGGGAAAGTTCTGGAGCCTGAGATCCAGCAAGAAAGACTGTGGATGGACAAGGTAGCAGAGGAATGAACCCTAGACACCAAAGGGAGCAAGGCAGGGGTAAGTGGGTCTAGGGAAGGGAGCACAAGACAACTGTGTCCATGTCTCAGTTCTGTCTCAGCCATCCCTGGCAATCGGCCTGGGATTACAGGAGACAGCACTTAAGACCTTGCATTTCCTCCACTGGACCGCATTCAAAGCATGCCCAAAATTGAATTGTGTCCCCCCAAAACATGTGTTGTAAATCCTAAACCCCTACGTGGGTATAATCCCCTTTGGGAATACAACTGTCTTTATTATGTTAATGGACCATATCAGCATATGGCATGTTTTAAACCAATCACCTTTGAGATATAAAAAGAGCAGACAGAAGGAAACACAAAAGGAGGGAAGGATACAGGCCACATGAAGAACACCAAACCAAGGAACAGAAGCTGAAAATACACAAGGACCTTCCTTCAAAGTTAACAGAGAAAGAGATCCTTCCCCCCTAGAGTTGGTGCCCCTAATTCAGCCTCGTAAACTGTGAGAAAATAAATTTCTGTTCATTAAAGCCACTCACTTGTGGTATTTCTGTTATAGCAGCACTAAGGAGCTAAGACATCCAACCTTGAGAGTTGGGTGCAGATGGCAGAATGGGCAAGCCCATTCTCAGCCAAGGCTCCTAACGGGGCTGCACACACAGCTGGAAGAACCTCAGATGTGAGAACAGTGTAGAAGAACCTCAGACGTGAGGGAACAGCATGAGTGCTCTTCCTGATGTCCTCCTGCCCTTGAAGCACTGTTTTCATTTTCCTCCTGGTTCCCTTCCTGGCCTGTATCCCTGGGGGAAGCTGCTTACAGACTGATTTCCCAATCATGCAATAAAGAGGGCCCCTCACCTGGGATGCTGGACTGGAGAACGTTGTCCGCAATGCGCTCAGCAATTGTGATGTGTCTCTGATGCGATCCGTTGTAAATAAAGTAAAACTCAGCATCTTTAGGAAGATAAACATTTTTGCCAAACTTCGCGTAGACCGTCATCTGCCCCTGAAAAAGGAGTAAGTTGGGCATCATCACCCTTCCTTGTCCTGGCTCTGAGAAACCACAATAAGAAGGCCTGGGTCCAAAACAGTGTCATTTCTTCTATTCACTTCATGGGTGAGCTCAAATATCATCAAGCCTTCTTTCTAACAAAAACATTTTTGACAACAGGGAAGACGCTTCCTGATACATTTAGGTATGGGTGTCAGAGACTGTTCTGTTTTTAAAAGTTAAAGAAGTTCAGGGCATGGGCAAGAATTTTTTTTTTTTAATTTACTAAATGTGTGAGTGTGATATCTTGTTGTCTTTTACTTTATTCAAATTCTTACCTGCTTAATATCATTGCTTAAATTAATTTCTATCCTGTAATTGAAATACCACCACTGTTATAAAGATGTGTATGTGTGTGTATATACGTGTGTGTGTCTGTGTGTACGCACGCATACTACACATATAGCTATGTTGTTGTTGTTAGTTGCTGTCGAGTTAGCTCCAACTTATGAAGACCTTATGTATAACAGAGCAAAATGCTGCCCAGTCCTACACTATCTTTGTGATCGTTAGTACATCTGAGTCCACTGTTGTGGCTATGTTGTTGTTGTTAGGTGCCATCAAGTTGGTTCCAACTCATAGTGATCCTATGTACAACAGAACAAAATACTGCCAAGCACTGTGCCATCCTCACAATTATTGCTATGTTTGAATACAGTGTTGTAGCCACTGTGTCAATTCATCTCGTTGAGAGCTTTCTTCTTTTTCTCTGATCCTGAACCACATGAAGTGGATAGAACAAATGACACTGTTTTGGACCTGGGCCTTCTTATTGTGGTTTCTCAGAGCCAGGACAAGATACCTACATAGTTATGGCTTTACCCTATAGTAGGTTGAAAGAACCTTAAATATTCACAATATTGCTAAATAAATAGCACTACTTGCCCCCACACTTTCTATGCCATTTCCGGTTGCTATTTCTCTTCTCTGAAGGAGTTCCAAGTTCTCTTTCTCATCTGCCCTGGCCTCACATTTTCTCCTCAGAGTTTCTGTTTGGCATCAAGCCCTACAAAGTTCCCTGGTCCCCAGGACAGAAACGGCCAGCGTAGGTCACAAGCGTCAAAGGAAGCTGGGCAGCAGGTTAGTGCTCCCAAATATATTTCTATGCAGAGGCTTTGTGGTGGGGCTAAATCAGCGGTGTTAACCCATGGGAGCAGCAGAGATGATGGGCCTGCTGGATCATCTCGAGGAAACCAGGAGGATCCCAAGAACTCAGGACACTCCCTACCTTCAAACACAAAAAGGCAGTACAGAGTGGGGCCGCCAGGGAGAGGGCACATTCTGCCCCACCTGGGGGAGTGGCAGAGAAATGGAAACCAGAAGGTGGAAAGGGTCACCCACTTTGGAGGGCCTCCAGGGCTTGGCCCAGTGTGGAGAAGCATCTGGGCTTTTGTGTGCTTGCCCAACAAAACAAACCTGTTCTCCCCAAGTTCGCTACCCTGTGACAGGGGAGAAGGGTGAACAGAAGAAAGTCTACACCGTCTCCGTAATATGTTTGCCTGTAATGAATATCGGTGCGACATGCCACAGAATGTCAAGATTTAGGCCGAACAGCATCAAAAAAAAATCAGCCCAAGGCTCCTCTTTCCAGTAGCCATATGATTATTTACTCAATTTTTTTTTAATGCAAAAGCTATGTTTTTCCTGGTAGTTTGCAATCCATCACACATAGGAGAAGTTATCTTAAATTATGAATTGGTATAGGTACAAACTGTGGAGTTCTGAAATAAACACAGGTTTGCAATTTCAATTGCCCTTTCTCTGCAAGTGAGCACAAGTGCACGCATGCGCACACACACACACACACACACACACACACACAAACGTAATCAATAGAAAGTAAAGTGCCAAGAAAAATCTACCATACAATAGCTTCAAAAAAAGTTCAGGAAGGGGATCTGAAAAGCAAAAAACAATAACAAATGTCTGACATGACTGAGAGAGGAAACTTAGATGAAATTCCATTTCCTAAAAAAGGAAGAACAGCTTGCTTTAGTCATGTTCCTGGTTGCTAAAGGGACTGTTAATTATCCACAGATAGAATTTGACCTATTTTTTTAATTTTATTTTAATGCAAAACAAATTGTATAAACAGATCAAAGTTGTTCACAGATCACAAGGACATCTAATCTGCATCTATGCAAAACAGTGACCTTACTACAACTTATTTGGTGAACAAGAACTACAACTTATGAAAGAGTTTACTTACAACCCTAATGCGATACCACCCAAACAGAATAATCTTATAACATAGCTTTGCCTCCCTTTCCAGAACCATACTGTGCTTTACATTGGTAAAAGAAGACACACAACGGCGATCATGTCCGAAATAAGACCTGTTCATTAAAGAGTAAAGTCCAGGCATTCTAGCACTGAAAATAATACTCAGCAGAGAAAAGGAGTCTTTTAGTAATCACGAAGACACCAGAAAAACAGGATAAAAGGAATTATGGGAGGATAAAGAGGGGAAGGGGAATGATACAGAAACCAGTGGAGAGAAACCAAGGAGATAGAAGTGGTGGCCAGAGAAGGGGACAGGAGAGGTAGACAGAAAAAGAAAGAAAATATGAATATCTAAGAACAAGAAAGCCTTCATTCAGAAAAGTTAAAGAAAGCTCACAGAATATTTAGATAAAGCTACATAGGAAGCCAGAGGTGAAATGGGCTTCTGGAAGAGTGTGCTAAAGTAGAATTACAGCATAACTAATCCATCATGGACAACAATTTTTAGTGAAGATTGAGGTCTTCTAACCACTGTGGCCACTGAAAATCTGCCCTTTTCTGAAAAAGGCTATTAATTTTATAGATTTAAAAAACAAAAACAAAAAAGAGCTGCCATACAGTCAATTCTGACTCATCGCGACCCCATGTGTGTCAGAGTAGAATTTTGCCCGTACGGTGTTCACTGATTGATTTTTAGGAGGTAGATCAGCAGGCCTTTCTTCCGAGGCAATTCTGGGCAAGCTAAAACTTCCAGCTTTTTAGTTAGCAGCCAAGCACTTAACTTTTTGCACCACCCAGGGACTATTTTATAGATAACAAAGGTAAATTCCAATTTAAAGAATTTCAGTGTACCTCCTTCAGTTTTCCAACTGAATTCAATTGCATGCTTTGCTTCAAGCATTTGAAAACTATAAACTTTCCTGAGTAAATTTGCTGGTATCAATATCAGAATTACTGTTTCTATGCAGAAATAACAGAAATATGTTATCACCTTTCTATTATCTCACTATACCTCAAATAGAAAACACTTAAGTATTTCTCTGAGACTTCTGGAAAGATAAGAAGGCATAATACACAAAATTATCTCCCCAAATTCATCTATAAATTTAATGTACTCTAATCAAAACCCAGACTGAATTTCTTTCAAGTGAAACTCAATGAGCTTATTCTAAAGTTCATCTGGAAGAGTAAATACACAAGAAGAGAAACAAAAGATTTGAGAAAGAGAATAATGTCAGAGGAAAGGATGCAAAACATACATAAAAACCATAATAATTTAAACAGTATGGTAATGGCGCAGAGATAGACTACAAAGTTGAGAGTCTAGAAACAGACCTGTATATCCACGAGAATTATGCAATAACAGTGGCATTTCAAATCAGTGGGGGAAAGAATGGGCTACTCAATAAATGGTTTTGGAAAAACAGCTATTCATTAGGGGACAAAAACATACCTCATACCAAATGCTTAAATTCCCAATGAATTCAATGTCTAACCTAAAAATCTACAAATGCATAAAATCAGAAGACTGTCTAAAATTTTTTATTTATTGAACAAACAAGATAGCAATTAAAGATATCTAAATTTCATTTACACTGACACCACCATAACATGTCAAATTTTTTCATTTTCTTATTTCCTTCGCTCCCCCCAAAAAAACCAAACCCGTTGCCATCGAGTCAATTTCAACTCACAGCGACCCTATAAGACAGAGTAGAATTTTCTCATACAGTTTCCAAGGAGTGCCTGGTGGATTTGAACTGCCAACATTTTGGTTAGCAGCTGTAGCTCTTACAGATAATTATTCCACAGCTATAATCATGGCATAAATAAACACACTGTTGTGCTTTTCTATCCTCTATAAAAAGCATTTTTCCAAGCTATTATAATCTCTGGCATCATTTTTAATTGATTTCATCAAATGTTTGATGTTCCATAATTTACTTAATAACCCCTCTATTTTTATACTTTAAAGGTACTTCTCACTTTTTACATTATAAACAATATTATAATAAACATTTTGATATATATTTTTATGCCGGTTTAGAACAAAATCCCAGAAATGTGTCCACTAATGTAAACAAATTGTTACAAATTGCCAAACTCCTTTCTAAAAATTGTTGTATCAATTTTCATTCCCACCTGTGATCATCAAGAGTATCATTTCCATCCTAACCTGCAAAAACTGATTGTCTTTTTTTTATTATTATTTTACTATTTACTAAATTAACAGAAAATAAACAGAGACTCCCCCCACGTGTCTGTCAGTTTGTCGTACTGTGGGGGCTTGCGTGTTGCTGTAATGCTGGAAGCTATGCCGCCGGTATTCAGATACCAGCAGCATCACCCATGGAGGACAGGTTTCAGCTGAGCTACCAGGTTCAGACACACTAGGAAGAAGAGCCGGCAGTCTACTTCTGAAAAGCATTAGCCAGTGAAACCCTTATAAATAGCAGTGGAACATTGTCTGATATAGTGCTGGAAGATGAGCCCCCCAGGTTGGAAGGCACTAAAAAGATGACTGGGGAAGAGCTGCCTCCTCAAAGTAGAGTCGACCTTAATGACATGGATGGCATAAAGCTTTCGGGACCTTCATTTGCTGATGTGACCTGACTCAAAATGAGAAGACACAGCTGCAAACATCCATTAATAATCAGAACCTGGAATGTACAAAGTATGAATCTAGGAAAATCAGAAATCGCCAAAAATGAAATGGAACATGTAAACATCGATACCCTAAGCATTAGTGAGTTGAAATGGACTGGTATTTGCCATTTTGAATCGGACAATCATATAGTCTACAATGCTGTGAATGACAACTTGAAGAGGAATGGTGTTGCATTCATCGTCAAAAAGAATGTTTCAAGATGTATCCTGAACTGCCACAATAGTCAAAACAGCCTGATACTGGTACAAGAACAGATACATAGACTAATGGAACAGAGTTGAGAATCCAGACATAAATCCATCCACATATGAGCAGTTGATATTTGACAAAGGTCCCAAAACAGTTAAATGGGGAAACGCCAGTCTTTTTAAAAAATGGTGCTGGCATAACTCAATATCCATCTGCAAAAAAATGAAACAAGACCCATACCTCACTCCATGCACAAAAACTAACTCAAAATGGATCAGAGACCTAAATATAAAATCTCACATGATGAAGATCATGGAAGAAAAAATAGGGATAACATTAGGAGCCCTAATATATGGCATAAACAGTAAACAAAATATTATAAAGAAAGTAGAAGAAAAACTAGGTAACTAGGAGCTCCTAAAACTCCAACACTTATGCTCATCCAAAGACTTCACCAAAAAAGTAAAAAGACTACCTACAGACTGGGAAAAAGTTTTTAGCTATAACATTTCTGATCAGTGCCTGATCTCTAAAATCTACAGGATACTGCAAAAACTCAACTGCAAAAAGACAAATAATGCAATTAAAAAATGGGCAAAAGATATGAATAGACATTTCACTAAAGAGACATTTAGGTAGCTAACAGATATATGAGGAAATGTTCACCAGCATTAGCCATTAGAGAAATGCAGAACAAACCTACAATGAGATTTCATCTCACTCCAAAAAGGCTGGCATTAATCAAAAACACACACAAAAAAATTGATGTTGGAGAGGCTGTGGAGAGATTGGAACACTTCTACACTGCTGGTGGGAATGTCAAATGGTACAACCGCTTTGGAAATCGATTTGGCACTTCCTTAAAAAGCTAGAAATAGAACTACCATACGATCCAGCAATCCCACTCCTTGGAATATATCCTAGAGAAATAAGAGCCTTTACACAAACAGATATATGCACACCCATGTTCACTGCAGCACTGTTTACAATAGCAAAAAGAGGGAAGCAACCAAGGTGCCCATCAAAGGATGAATGGATAAATTATGGTATATTCACACAATGGAATACTATGCATTGATAAAGAAGAGTGAGGAGTCTGTGAAACATTTCATAACATGGAGGAACCTGGAAGGCATTATGCTGAGTGAAATTAGTCAGTTGCAAAAGGACAAATATTGTATAAGACCACTATTATAAGAACTTGAGAAACAGTTTAAACTGAGAAGAAAACATTCTTTCGTGGTTACAAGAGGAGGGAGGGAGGAAGGGTGGGAGAGGGGCATTCACTAATTAGATAGTAGATAAGAACTACTTTAGGGGAAGGGAAAGACAGCACACAATACAGGGGAGGTCAGCACAATTGGACTAAACCAAAAGCAAAGAAGATCCTGAATAAATTGAATGCTTCGCGGGCAGCACAGCAGGGCCAGGGGTCTGCGGACCATGGTTTCAGGGGACATCTAAGTCAATGGCATAATAAAATCTATTAACAAAACATTCTGCATCCCACTTTGAAGAGTGGCGTCTGAGGTCTTAAACACTAGCAAGCAGCCATCTAAGATGCATCAATTGGTCTCAATCCACCTGGATCAAAGGAGAATGAAGAACACCAAGGACACAAGGTGATTATGAGCTGAAGAGACAGAAAGGGCCACATGAACCAGAGACTAAATCATCCTGAGACCAGAAGAACTAGATGGTGCCCGGCTACAACCGATGACTGCCCTGACAGGGAACACAACTGAGAACCCCTGAGGGAGCAGGAGAGCAGTGGGATGCAGACCCCCACTTCTCATAAGACCAGACTTAATGGCCTGACTGAGACTGGAAGGACCCCGGTGGTTATGGCCCCCAGACCTTCTGTTGCCCCAGGACAGGAACCATTCCCGAAGCCAAGTCTTCAGACATGGATTGGACTGGACAATGGGCTGGAGAGGGATGCTGGTGAGGAGTGGGCATCTTGGATCAGGTGGACACTTGAGACTATGTTGGCATCTCCTGCCCGGAGGGGAGATGAGAGGGTGGAGGGTGTTAGAAGCTGGAGAAATGGACGTGAAAAAAGAGAGTGGAGTGAGAGAGCGGGTTGTCTCATTAGGGAGAGAGTAATTGGGAGTGTGTAGCAAGGTGTATATGGGTTTTTGTGTGAGAGACTGACCTGATTTGTAAACGTTCACTTAAAGTATAATAAAAATTATTACCCCCCCCCCGAAAAAAAGGCCGCTGCAGCAGTATATTGACAGGGAACTGCCAGAAATTCAAGCTGGATTCAGAAGAGGACATGGAAAAAAAAAAAAAAGATGTATCCTGAAGTACAACGCTGTCAGCAATAGGATAATATCCATACACCTACGAGGAAGACCATTTAATACGACTATTATTCAAATTTACGCACAAACCACTAGGGCTAAAGATGAAGAAATAGAAAATTTTTATCAGCTCCTGCAATCTGAAATTGATCGAACATGCAATCAGGATGCATTGATGATTACTGGAGATTGGAATGCAAAAGCTGGAAACAAAGAAGCAATGGTAGTTGGAAAATGTGGCCTTGGTGATAAAAACAAGGCCGGAGATCGAATGATAGAATTTTCCAAGACCAACAACTTCTTCATTGCAAATACCTTCTCTCACCAACATAAATGACAACTATACACATGAACCTTGCCAGATGGAACACACAGAAATCAAATAGACTACATCTGTGGAAAGAGATGATGGAAAAGCTCAATATCATCAGTCAGAACAAGGTCAGGGGCCGACTGTGAAACAGACCATCAATTGCTCATATGCAAGTTCAAGCTGAAACTGAAGAAAATCAGAGCAAGTCCACGAGAGCCAAAATATGACCTTGAGTATATCCCACCTGAAGTTAGAGACCATCTCAAGAAGAGATTTGACACACTGAACACTAGTGAATGAAGACCAGATGAGTTGTGGAATGACATCAAGGACATCATCCACAAAGAAAGCAAGAGGTCATTGATAAGACAGGAAAGAAAGAAAAGACCAAGACGGGTGTCAGAGGAGACTCTGAAACTTGCTCTCGAACATCGAGCACTAAAGCAGAAGGAAGAATTGGTGAATTAAAAGAACTGAACAGAAGATTTCAAAGGGCGGCTCGAGAAGACAAAGTAAAGTATCATAATGACATGTGCAAGGAGCTGGAAATGGAAAACCAAAAGGGAAGAACACACTCAGCATTTCTCAAGTTCTGAAAGAACTGAAGAAAAAATTCAAGCCTCCAGTTGCAGTAGTGAAGGAGTCCATGGGGAAAATATTAAACGACTCAGGAAGCATCAAAAGAAGGTGGAAGGAATACACACAGTCATTATACCAAAAAGAATTAGTCGATATTCAACCATTTCAAGAGGTGGCATATGATCAGAAACTGATGGTACTGAAGAAAGAAGTCCAAGCTGCTCTGAAGGCATTGGTGAAAAACAAGGCTCCAGGAATTGATGAAATATCAGTTGAGATGTTTCAACAAACAGAGGCAGCGCTGGAGGTGCTCACTCGCCTATGCCAAGAAATATGGAAGACAGCTTCCTGGCCAACTCACTGGAAGAGATCCATATTTATGCCTATTCCCAAGGAAGGTGATCCAACCAAATGTGGAAATTATAAATCATTAATATCACACGCAAGCAAAATTTTGCTGAAGATCATTCAAAAACGGCTGCAGCAGTATATCGACAGGGAACTGCCAGAAATTCAGGCCAGTTTCAGAAGAGGACGTGGAACGAGGGATATCATTGCTGATGTCAGATGGATCCTGGCCGAAGGCAGAGAATACCAGAAGGATGTTTACCTGTGTTTTATTGACTATGCAAAGGCATTCGACTGTGTGGATCGTAACAAACTATGGATAGCATACCAAAGAATGGGAATTCCAGAACACTTAATTGTGCTCATGAGGAACCTTTACATAGATCAAGAGGCAGTTGTTCGGACAGAACAAGGGGATACTGATTGGTTTAAAGTCAGGAAAGATGTACATCAGGGTTGTATTCTTTCACCATGCCTATTCAATCTGTATGCTGAGCATTTAATACGAGAAGCTGGACTATATGAAGAAGAACACGGCATCAGGATTGGAGGGAGACTCATTAACAACCTGCGTTATGCAGATGACACAACCTTGCTTGCTAAAGCAAAGAGGACTTGAAGCACTTACTGATGAAGATCAAAGACCACAGCCTTCAGTATGGATTGCACCTCAACATAAAACAAAAATCCTCACAACTGGACCAATGAGCAACATCATGATAAACGGAGAAAAGATTGAAGTTGTCAAGGATTTCATTTGACTTGGATCCGCAATCAACAGCCACGGAAGCAGCAGTCAAGAAATCAAAAGACACATTGCATTGGGTAAATCTGCTGCAAAGGACCTCTTCTAAGTGTTGAAGAGCAGAGAGTGACCTTGAAGACTAAGGTGCACCTGACCCAAGCCATGGTATTTTCAATCGCATCATATGCATGTGAAAACTGGACAATGAATAAGGAAGACAGAAGAAGAATTGACGCCTTCGAATTCTGGTGTCAGCAAAGAATATTGAATATACCATGGACTGCCAGAAGAACAAATAAATCTGTCTTGGAAGAAGTACAGCCAGAATGTTCTTTAGAGGCAAGGATGGTGAAGCTGCGTCTCACATACTTCGGACATGTTGTCAGGAGGGGTCAGTCCCTGAAGAAGGACATCATGCTTGGCAAAGTACAGGGTCAGTGGAAAAGTGGAAGACCCTCGAAGAGGTGGATTGACACAGTGGCTGCAACGATGATCTCAAGCATAACAACGATTATAAGGATGGCTCAGGACCAGGCAGTGTTTCGTTCTGTTGTGCATAGGGTCAGTATGAGTCGGAACCAACTCAACGGCACCTAACAACAACAACAACAAACAGAGACTCACTGATTTAAGTCATATTTTCCCATTGCCACTGAAATGTATTGTCTACTTTTATAAAAGCCTATTCCAGAATGGTGCCAACATTGTTAGTGACTTCATCAAATTTCAACTTAAAGAATTTTAGTCTTCCCCCTTATATTTCATATCCGAATTCACCTATAAGCTTTGCCTTAGATGGGTCAAAAATGTTGACTTTCCTAAGTAAACCTATTGGGATCCATGTCAGAATCATTCCCTGTCCCCTCTGAACAGTGAAGGTGTATCACATCTTACCTGTTGTTGTTTTTAGGTGCTGTCCCATCAATTCTGACTCACAGCAACCTCATAAGACAGAGTAGAACTGCTCCATAGGATTTTCTAGGCTATTTGGAGCCTAATGGGAGCAAATCACCTGGTCTTTCTCCCACTGAGTTGGTGGGTGGGTTTGAACCGCCAACCTTTAGGTTTAGCAGCCAGTTGCTTAACCTTTACACCATCAGGGTTCTTTCCATCTTAATTACTCATGTCCAAATAAAAAGCATTGATGAATACTTCTGTGAAACCTCTGAAGGCCAGGTAACATGAAAATGGGAACAACAAACATAGTAGAAAAGCTGAACTAGCTACAAAAACCCATTGCCATCAAGTCATTTCCAACTCATAGCAACCCTGTAGAACAGTGTGGAATTGCCCAGTAGGGTTTCCAAGGTGCAGCTGGTGGATTCAAACTGCCAGCCTTTGGTTAACAGTCGAGGTCTTAACCAGTGCACCACCAGGGCTCCAAACTAACTATAGTCATATTAAATACACTTTAATATAAACACACACATACAAAATTCAGATAAATCAAATCAACGGTCTTTACCACCAAGCAATACCTTACAGAAATTCTACTTGTAAAACTCATCAAGAATTCTCAAATACTAAGGCTTCTGCTGAGATGCTGAGACATCTATGGACTTCTCAAAGACTCTGTGTTGGTTATCTTGCTGCTATAGCAGAAAAACCACAGGTGGATGGCTTCAACAAACAAGTTTACTCTCTCACAGTCTAGTACACTAGAAGTCCAAATTCAGGGCGCCAGCTCCAGGGGAAGGCTTTCTCTGTTGGCTCTGGAGGAAGGTCCTCGTCATCAGTCTTCCCCTGGACTAGGAGCTTCTCCATGCAGGAACCCTCGGTCCAAGGCATGCACTCTGCTCCGGGTGCTTCTTTCCTGGTGATATGAGGTCCCCATGTCTCTCTACTCACTTCTGTTTTTTATATCCCAAAAGAGATTGGCTTAAGACACTATCTAATCTTATAGATCTTATCAAATATAACTGCCACTAATCCATCTCATTACATCATAGCGATAGGATTTACAACACATAGGGAAATCACATCAGGTGACAAAATGGCAGAGAATCATACAATACTGGGAATCATGACCTAGCCAAGTTGACAGATATTTTGGGGGGACACAATTCAATCTGTGACAGAACCTGAAAGGTAATTAAATATTTCTGCCACTGTAAACTTATCATGCTATTCTCCTACTGCTATTCCAATAGCATTTAAAACAGAAATGGTCATTGATGTCAATTTGCACATTCTAAATAGTTTTTCATTAATCTGTGTTTTTAATGTCTTGAATAATTGGGTGGCTGTATTAGCCTAATCACTATGTTTTCTTGTTTTATTGTTCTCCTGCCCTCGTTCCCTTTCTTCCTTTTTACCCTCTATATCCAATGCATCTATATATATATTTACACTTTGTTAGTAACTATGTCATTTGCTGGACAACAGCCTAAACTACCCGGATTTTAAAATGACACCTGGCATGGGTGAACAATAAACAAATACTGTATATCCAAATTACAACAATGAGAACAAGGTGGTCTACATTTTTATAGTGAGGTTTTGTAATCTGGGACCAAGGGAAGACTCTATCAGTGGGTTTCAGGTAGTCTGTGAACCTCCAAAAATTGTTAGCAAAACTGTTTTTGTATGTCTATTTGCGTGCACTTTTCCAAGGAAAGATCTATGGTTTTCATCATATTCTCCTAGGCATCTAAAGATTCCAAAAAACGGAAAAAAAAAAAAAAAGTTTTTATATATACTATTTTCCAAGATACTGTAATATTATATACAGCCTATTTATACGGGGTGATTTTTAGGACATAAGCATAATAAAAGTAAATGGTAATTGACAAGTTAAATATTATAATAAAATTTACTAATACATGCCCTCAATCGCAATAAAAAAAAACCAAACCCACTGCTACCGAGTAAGTTCCAACTCATAGCAGCCCTATAGGACAGAGTAGAACTGCCCCATAAGGTTTCTAAGGAGTGCCTGGTGGATTCAAACTGCTGACCTTTTGGTTAGCAGCCATAGCTCTTAACCACTAAGCCACCAGGGCTTCCTCAATCACAATAGAGATGTTAACAGGCCTCTCTCAATAGTTGATAGAACAAGCAGGAAAAAAAAAATGGCAAGGATATAAAAGATTCGAATTACACAAATAACAAATTGCTTATAAAAAGATTAATTACCATGAATGTATATATTAATATTTTTAAAAGCCACCTATTATTCAAACCTCTTCATCAAACTCAGCAATTCGAAAACATAAACACACAAATCAAAAATTCTCCATGGTTTCCACACTTGATGGAATGATTCACCACCATAGAATTAAAATACTCTTTGTTTCTGGAACACAGCTGAATTGAGTGAAAAACAATTCATGACAGAGGTCAGTAAATGACTCTAGATTCCTCACAAGACCAGAAGCAGACTAAAAAAAAGCTCTTCAGCTTGCTTCCTTTTGAAATTACCAACGTACCCACAAATTCCATGAAAACAGAACTCCTAGAAATAAACAGCAAATATCTGATACTCCGAAGCGGCAGTGGGAAATGGGTATACCTGTTGCCATCAAATCAATTCTAACTCATAGCAACCCTGTAGGATGGAATAGAGCTGCCCCATAGGGTTTCCAAGACTGTAACCCTTACTGCAACAGACTGCTGTATCTTTCTCCTGTGGAGTGGGTTCAAGCTGCCAATTTTTTCAGTTAGCAGCCAGAGGCTTAACCACTGTGCCCCCAGGACTCCCTGGGAATGGGTATAAGAAGACTTAAACTATAATCTCTAGTCTTGCATTATCCTGATATTCCTTGAGGAATAAAGGTCTTGCACTTGGTCCCAAAATAATCAACTGCATAAATAAAGGGTGAAACAAAATGCAGTTTAACAGCAGCACCAATGGACACCAGTTGGGATTTTGGTCAATAATTAAGCATGAGTCATCATGAAACAGCCACCCAAAAATGCGAGTTCCACCCTATCCTGCATTAACGAAAATCTAGTAACTCCATTAAGAAAGAGTATAGTCCAGCTCTGCTCTATACAGGTCAAGAACACCTGGGCCTTGCGATACTTTAATCCAAATATAAGCAAAGCTGACAACACATTTGGAGGAAAATGACAAGGATCCCAAAGAGACTCAAAAACCATGCTGTCACATGAGGAACAATTGAAGGAACTGGAACTGTTTTGCTGAAGAACAGAAGACTCATGGGTAAATGATCACTCTTGCAAATATCTGAGGGCCTATCACACAGACAAAGGATTAGACATGTCCTGCAGGCCCCAAGGGAAGAGCACAGAACAATGGAGGGAAGGACAGGGGACAGAGTTCAGCTCCACAGTAAGAGCCTTCTAAGGATCAGAGTTGTCCATGACAAGGACTGCTTAGGATCAGGATGGGCAAGCAGTACCAGGAGACAGTGTTTTTGTTTTCATTTTGCTTGTTTGTTCAAAGACAGAATGAGGCTAATAAACTTAAAAATCTATCTAGTCTTAAGAGTCCAGAATCTATAATCTCTGGTATTTAATTCCACATGAATTGCTTCAATCTGGAAAAAAAATGAATGGGTCTAGATAAAAGCTCTGTTGGGTTTGTTTGTTTGTTTGTTTGTTTAATTTATTTACTCTTTATACTTTGCTTTGGTTTATTTTGTAGTTCCTTGGTTTGAATGCTTAGTTGGCTTATTTTCATTTTCTGTATTAGTGGTTTTCTAACTGAGATCAAGGGGAATCCTTGCTTCTAATGGCGGGGTGTCAAGATTCCAGAAACTGTCCATTTGAATTTCATTTTAACAAAGATGTGTTAAATTATTTTTAAATCCAGCATGATTACATTCACTTAAATGTATTATTTACCAATTTTTAATATACTGGAGAGGACCTGAACTGCCAGGCTAATTCATTGTTCTCATTGAATTAAAAAATGTAAACTTGAATAAAAATGCTCTTGTCAGCTTTATATATTTATATATTAAAGTTTCCCATAATACTATATTGGGGAGCGGGGGAGACGCTCATTAAAATAGAAAAAGCTTTAACACCACCTGTCTGGAGTCTCAAGGGCACCTCTGACTCTAACCTGGGACACCTTCTCTAGTCTATAGTGGAGGACACCAAAGTACAAATAGATAATCATCTACTAATAGTCTAAGAAAGAAATTCCTCTTCATTTTGTATTTCACACCTCCAACAAGCTTTACATTTGTAATACAGTAAAGAAATTGTTGACTGAAGGTCAGTTTGGGTCGGCTGACAAAGCACTGAACATGCTGAACCAAAAACAAGACTATTAGGAATACAATGAGCCCTAACCTCTGTGAATTGACCACTTTTGGTCAAAGAACAGTGAGTCAACCAACTGTATTCTTATATCAGGGTAGCGTACAGGAAGTTCCTCTTACCAGATTTGTACAAAAGCAAGGAGCAGTCCTTTGCCTCTCATATGACCAGCATCTGTGCCCAGGACACTCTCCCACCCTTTACACGTAGAAGGACACACACAGAGGAACTATAGGCCAGAAAACATTCATACGTAAGAACACTAAAGAGCCTGTCGAGCCATTCCAAAGATAAAACAATGAGAATCCTCACTGAGAGAAGCACAGATTCAGAAATTCACAAAATATACCACTGAAAAAACCTTAGAGCTCATCATCTAGTGCCCTATCATCACCAAAGTCCTTACTTTACAGGTAAGGACACCTTACCTTTGATAAGGCCCCAAACAATGGATGACTTGCTCTGGGTCCCATCATAAGGCAGACTTCCAGGCAAGCTCAGGTCTTTACCCTACATCCAATATCTTCCCACTGCCCCACGCTACCAGCCACGAACAGCTACAACCTCTTACCCTCAAATGAGCCCTGTTCCTCCCCTAGGCACTGGAAAAGCCTTTATGGAAACAAGTCAGGATCAGACTCAGTCAACTTTCCCTGCTGTTCCCCAGCCCCCAGCACATCCCTTCCTTGTCTTCTCCTTTGTTAAACTACAGAGCATTTTAAGGGCCTGTTGCTCTTCTCCTCAACTCAGAGCAAAAGTAGGTAAAAGGCAGCCAGGCGCAGCACAGAGACCATGAAGCAGGACAGAAAATAGAGAAGCAGGGAGTCAGCAGGGCAAGGAGAGAAGAAAATCCAGAATTCCACTCCAGTCCCCCCCTCCCGCAAAGAGTGCATGAGAGGAGAGGAAAGGAAGACACAAGGATGAGGACTTAGTGGGGAGAGAAGGCAAAAGAAATAAACAATTGCAAGTGGGCTGAGGAGTGATGACAATGGCAAGAGGAGAAAGGGCTAGAAAACAAAACAACGTGGAATTTAATTGAAAAAGGAAAAGGGCAAGAAAGATAGAAAATAAACAGATCAGTGAAAAGGCACAGAAGGGAGGAAGAAATAGCCATCCCCCTAGGAGCCACGATCTGGAAACACTTTTGTAAGATGGAGAAAGCGGAAAGGGGGGTGTGGGAGGAGGGGGATATAAGTTTTAGGGCCAACAAAGAACATTTCATCTGATCAAAATGAAGAGCAAAAGAAGCACCTTCGAATGTGTCTGTTGGTGGTGCATCAAACTCCTGACATCCAGCTAACCATCACACCCCCATTCTGGTAACCCCTTCTTTCACGTGCCATCTACACTGGTATACGGAGAAGTGGACGGCACACCCAGAGATTCCTTTCTCATTCTCAGTCCCAATTTAGGCAAGATCAGCCATAGCTTTAGGAAGCGGAAGCCCATTTTTCTGGCCTTGTCCTTTCTTGCCTTTTACTTAGAACTCTCTGAATCCTTGGATCAACTATTTGGGGCTCTAGGACAGAGAAACAGGACCAGTATCCATACAGAGACGCCAAATGTTGGCTTCACTGGAGGTAGCATTTAACCAAAAGTCAGTTGAGGTCCTCTCCCTCTTCCTAATTCAGCACAAAATCCAACAGTCCAAGAGCAACGCTTGTAGCAACACAGAAACAAATCCAAAAAGCCTGAAAGCGCAATGAATCTTGTTAAGAATAAAACCTTTCACTTCTTTCGTGCTTGACTGGTCACAAAGACCTTGTGTGGGTGCTATTTCATTTGAACCATATAACCCCCAGGGACACAGACAGGTAAGTGACTGGCCCAAGGTCCTCCAAGCAGCCTGAAGCAGACCCTAAGTCTCTTTGTTTGTTCATTCATTCCACAGTCATGTACTGAATGCCTATCAGGTACCAGGCACTGTTCTAGGTACAGTGGATAAAACAAAGTACCTGCCCTCACAAAACTAACCTTCAAGTAGGAAGACACAGACAATAAAAAAACAAGTAAGTACCTTATATATGAGGCTGCCCTGGTGGTGTAGTGGTTAAGAACTATGGCTGCTAACCAAAAGGTCGGCAGTTCAAATCCACCAGGTGCTCCTTGGAATCCCTGTGGGACAGTTCTACTCTGTCCTATAGGGTGGCTATGAGTCAGAAGTGACTCGATGGCAATGGGTTTTATATATAAGACATTCATATGAGCTAATAAGAAAAATAAGGTGGGGTAAGCAGAGAGAGATTTTATATTAGATAGTAGGAAAGGCCTCCAATGAGGTGACATTTTAACAGAGACCTGAACAAAGTAACAAAGTGAACCATGTGGCTATGAAAGAGCCTTATATAGTTAGCAGGAACAACAAGTGCAAAGGCCCTGAGGTGGCAGGTGTCTGGAGTGTTTGAGAAACAGCAAGGAAACCCGTCGGCTAGAGCAGAGGTAGTGAGGATGAAAGTTAGGGAAGCATGACTTGCTTACACGTTGCTATGATGCTGAACAGGTTTCAGCGGAGCTTCCAGACTAAGATGGACTAGAAGAAAAACCTGATGATACACTTCCAAAAAATCAGCAGCGAAAACCCTACGGATCACAATGGTCCAATCTGCAACCGATCAAGGGAATGGTGCCGGACCAGGCAGCGTTTGGTTCAGTTATGCATTGGGTCGCCATAAGCCAGGAGCCAGCTCAACGGCAGCAAACGACAAACAACAAACCTACTGATAAAGAATATTCTGACACTGGATTAAATTGCTCTGTCTACTCTGTTCCTCTTCAGATCACCCAAAAATGCAGCACAGCTAATGAGTGCTGAATGTTTTCCAGACACACGTGACTTTACAGTATACTTATCAGAGAAGCAAACATTAATTCTCATTCCGTAACTATCCTATCCCTTCACCAGCAACAATTTAAAGAGTAGTTTGCTGGCCACGGGGTAACTTCGAGTCTCTTCTTGAGGTAGATTACAAGACAGCAGACTGTCAAATATGCTCATGAGCGTGCCACAGTGTTCAAGTATTTCCTTAAAAATAATGTGATAACTAGATATTACACAAAACTAATTCTGCTCCTCTCTGAAAAAAGCAAAGCAAAAGCACGCCTCCAAAACTTACAATGGCTTCAGTTTTTAAAGACATCTGTCTAACTGAAAAAATCCTTAAGTTATCCTAAGCCCTGAAGCAATTGCATTCCTATCAGGATAAACATGGTCTCATATCTGTTTTTAGGTGGTTATACCCTCCTTCCAAACTACACAACTCCCCAACCTTTTGACCATATAAGCAAACACATATAACTCCCCTTGAGTCAATGCAAACATGTTCCCAGTAATTACAAAAATTAAAGCATTCCCATTGAAACCCAATATGCTAAATTCTGTTGAGCACAAAGTTGCTAAAAATGGGTTATTCTTGTCTCAGGGAACATCAAGAGCTTTCTACATTTCTGGACCAAAAAAAAAAAGAAATGCCTTTTTTTTTTTTTAAAGCTGCAAGACAGGGAAGGGAAAAAAATTATGTTCCTTGGAAACATTTCAACTGATCTTTGCAAAGAAATAATCCAGCTCGATGACATAAACTGTCCCAGAAATATCCAAGATGTTGGTCTGCAATTATTTGATTAAAGACTCAACACAGAGTCAGTTTAAAGACTCAAAGATTCTAACCAGGTATTAGGAAATACATTTAATCCTCATAATAACACTGTTAAGTGGGTATTATAACTCCCAATTTAGATGAGGAAAGTGAAGCTCAGTACAATTTAGGAGATCACGGTACAATTTGAATTCAGATTTATCTATTATCTACTGATTGCTATTTCAAAAGCAAAAGTGTAAGTGGTTCGTAGGTATGTGCAGGCTCATAAAAAACAAGCTTCAACTCATGAAGTTGTACTCTCTGAGACTAACAACAACAACAAAAATCTACACAATTTGGGTGAAATTGTGTACTTACTGTAATTTGTAACACTTCTTGAGGAAAGGAAAGTATCTGCCTCCATAGTATCAGACAGAACACAGCAGCTCACCTAAAATGTGGTCAGCAACTAAATAAATCTGAGAAATTTAACATATTCTATGCGTTGGAATAAAGCATGGTGCTACAATGAAAAATACAAAGAATGATAATATAAATTACTTTTAGAAATAGAAAAAGCGGAGAGAGAATTTTTCAATAATTTTTCCACATTATCCTAGAAACGAGGTGACCTAGTCAGCAACATGAATATTTCAGTAGGGTTGATTTGATGGTAGATACCTAGAATAAATACTAGAGCTCCATAAAGCAACATTTGTAAACAGCCTTCCTTTAACTCAGCTGCTAACTAGAAAGTTGAAGGTTCAATTCCACCTAGAGGCACTTTCGATGAAAGGTCTGGCGATCTACTTTTGAAAAAATTAGCCATTAAAAACTCTATGGAGTACAGTTCCACTCTGACACACACGGGGTTGTCGTGAGTAGGAACTGACTCGATGCCAACTAGTTGGTCTCCTTTAGCTCAAGAATCATGTTCTTAAAAAATAAAATCAGTGATATCCATGGTCATACTCATTATTAGAGCAACACACATAGCCATTTACCAATTTGCCAAGCCCCGTACTAACTGCTTTAAATATATTAATGCATTGAATCCCACACAACCCTTTGTAGTAAGTGTTCTATTATAATCCCCATTTAACAAATGAGGACACTGAGGTAGAGAAAGCTTATAAAACTTGCCCAAGGTCACGCAGCTGGTTACGAGGCTGAGCCAGGCAGTCCTTTAAACCTCTCATAGCAAATCTTTATAGAGACGCAGTTATGTACACTGGCAAATTTCTTGAATGCTCCTCAAATCTCTTGAAGTCAAGACATGCCTCCAGCTGTATACAATTGTTGATTAATCCTTCCCGGTTACAATGATGTTCACAAGGCCCTTCATAATGTCCAGAGCTTTCTGCTATTCCTAATTTCCTGCTCATCCTTATCCTTCATTTCCTCAAGTGCACCTTCAGCTGCTGTAAAACTCACATTTTAACACCCAGCACCAAACTATTCTTTTGTTTCTTGGGACTAGGTCACACACCTTTGATCAGCCATCCTGCATCAAAACTGCTCCTTTAGAACAAAAGATAAATGGTGGAAGGAGTGATCACAGTAGAATCAACATGATTTGCAGGACAAACTCAACACAGAGTCACTTGCCGTCACACTCACTGGCCAAGAGCAGTATCATCGGGGCTCCCCCACGCTCCTTGGCCAGAGTACTCAGTACCACGTATTCAGTACAGGGTCTCTGTGACTGAGAACATTCTTTAGTATTCTGGTCAAGAGGGAAACATATTAACTTTTAAACTTTCATTAACTCTGGATGATAACATCAAAGAGGGCCGCCTTTTTTATTTGCTATACTTTTCTCTGTATTTCTAATATTTCATAACTAAAAAAAAAAAATTAAAGCTATGTCCAGAAATAGATTTAAATATCATACTTGACTTGAAATAAAAACAGAATTTTTGATTTGCAAAGGTAGTAGCTGACACTGGATCTGCACAGGCACCACAAAAGGAAGCCACAAACAGAGACCCATGACTCGATCAGCCACCAGCTTGACCATTTCGTTACCACACTGGGAAAAAACAAAAGCCTTTCAAAAAAAACAGCCAGAGCTCTATCCTGTTCTACATGTTTACCAATGGTGGCATAGATGTCCTTATCAAATTTACAACTCACAAAAGCCAAGTTGGGAGGGTCAGCTACTATGAATCAAGATTCAAAAAGAATTCAGCAGGAGCAACAATAACAAGATGAACTTCCCGGTCTATCAATGAAAGTACTGTACTTAAGTTAAAAAAAAAAAAAAAAAATTCAGCAGCACAATGAAGGATAGAAGAGGGCCAGATTAATGCCGTTCGTGTGGAAGACTTAGAGATGTAGGACAGCAGTGAGCTTGTGATGGACAACAGTGTGGCATGGCTGCCAGAAAGGGCTAAAACCATCTGAGACTGCAGGACAAGCATGAGAATAGTTTCCCTGTCTTCCACATTGGGCAGAGTCTGCCAGGGAATTCTGACCAGTTATGGTCACTGCAGTTTAGTAAGATGTTGAGGGCAACCAGGGTGGTATTGTCTCTCAAGCCCACATCATGTGAGGAAAGGCTGTTGAAATTGGGGGTTCACTCTGGCAAAGAGAGCACTTAATGGGGGAATGCAAAAGTTATCCTCAACCTTTTGAGGAATTACATCTAAAAGAGAGCAGAGTCACTAAACATTGTCTCGGGGGTAGAACTAGAACCAACGGGAATGGTTAATAAGTGGCAGGTTTTAGCCCACCATTAAGAATGATTTTTTGTTAGGTACCATTGAGTCAGCACTGACTCATAGCAACCCTATGTTCAACAGAACGATATACTGCCAGGTCCTGTGCTATCCTCATTGCTGTGTTTGAGCACATTGTTGCAGCCACTGTGTCAATCTATCTCGCTGATGGTCTTCCGCTTTTTCTCTGACCCTCTACCAAGCATGATGTCCTTCGCAAGGGACTGGTCCCTTCTGATAACATGTCCAAAGTAATAATGAGAACTGTCCAAATACGGACTCTCCTCCTCAGAGGATAACAAGCTTCATTTCCACCATTAGAAGTGTTTGAGGAATGAATAGATGACCATCTATTCCAGTTGTCAGAGAGAATTCCTACACAGAAAAGCCCCTTCTCATGCTAAGATTCCACGATGAAATGGTTCAAACTCACACTGGACACGTAGAAGTATTCCCACTTGGTGATATTTGGAGAATCACAAAAGCACAAAGTTAAAGTGGTCACAAGAGATCATTAAATGTACTTCCTGATTGTGAGCAAGGAGATACTCAAACTGCCTCCCAAAGACCACTTAATAAACTTTTCTTTATATGTGTCCACGAAGAGATTTTCCCATCTTAGTATTCCCACAGTTCTGGCTCTTCCTAAAATCTAATCTGAATTTCCTGCCTCATTAATATCAAAGGAGCCCTGCTGGCACAGTGATTAAGGAACTCGACTGCTAACTGAATGGTTGGCAGTTCGAAACCACAAGCAGGTCTGCAGGAGAAAGATGTGGCAGTTGGCTTCCTTAGAAATGCACAACCTTAGACACCCTGTGGGGTCACTATGAGTCAGAATTAACTCAATGGCAGTGAGTTGGGTCATTAATACAGAGTCACATAGATACCAAAAGGCGCTCTGTAATGATCATGACATAAGGACATATAATTAACAAAGAAAAAATATTTGAAAAGAAAAAAATATAAGGCAATGCATTTAGAGATATTTTTTTTCCAATATCTAAATGTCAAATGTCATTCACATCAGTTATAAACACCATTAGAGACTAGCTTACATACTTGCATTTCTGAATGCAAACACAGAACTCCTTATACAAGAGCTCTGCTTGTATTTTCAGAATCAACTTTCTATCTCTCTGTTAAAAAGGCAAAACTGAAACTTAATGTGTTTAGATCAGAACCACTCAAAACTGTGACATCTGTGGACTTAAAAGCTTGTGAGCAGCCATCTAAGACATATCAGTTGGTCTCTACCCACTTGGAGCAAAGGACAATGAAGAACACCAAAGACACAAGGAAAATGTTAGCCCAAGAGACAAAAGAGCCACATAAAACAGAGACTTCATCAGCCTGAGACCAGAAGAACTAGGTGGAGCCCAGTTACTACCAATGACCACCCTAACAGGGAACACAACAGAGATTCCCAGGTGGACTGGGAGAAATATGCAGAACAGAACTAAAACTCACATAAAAAGACCAGACTTAATGGTCTGGCCGACACTGGAGGAACCTCTGAAACTATGGCCTCACAATGTTCTCTTAACCCTGAACTAAAACCATCCCCAAAACCCACTCTTCAGACAAAGATTAGACTGGGCATTAAACATAAAATAATACTCATGAAGAGTGTGCTTTTTGGTTCAATCAGATACATAAGACCAAATGGACAGCTCCTATCTGGATGCAGGATGAAAAGGCATGAAGGGATAGGGATTGGTTGAATGGAAACAAGAAACCTGGGGTAGAAAGGTGGAGTGTGCTGTCACATTGTAGGGATTGCAACTAACGTCATAACGGTATGTGTTTAAATTTTCATATGAGACATTAACTTGAGCTGTAAACTTTCACCTAAAATACGATAAAATAAATGAATTAAAAAAAAAAAAGAACTACTCAAAACTGAGGAAAAACTACAGCTGGGCAGCAGGGATGCTGCCCAACTGTAGGAAAAAAACATGGTAAGATGACTAAACAGCTTTAAACACCTGGAGAAAACATTAAATACTTAAAGATGTCTCATTTGCTTAAAAGGCATAAAATACAAATTAAATAAATCATGTCGTTCTCTCATTTCTTCAGGAAGTGGAAAAAATGCCCAAGTAGAAAGCTGCCTTGAGACACTGCTTAGCATAAAATTCTGGCTGGCCTTACACCTAGCAACTTACACTGTCCTTGGTAACTACTCACGTACTCTGTTGAAACACTCCTGCAACAAAGTGATGTGCCTACTAGTGAACCAATTATTTTCCATTAAATCTCCCATTTCCCAATTAATTGGAAAGGATATCCTACAGTCTCCTTTAAATACTTTCTCAGCAAAAATAAAACCAAAGCCAAACTCTAAATTAACTCTTTTAAAAGAAATGATTTTGGAGGTGGGGCAAGATGGCCAAGTAGTCAGACGTTTCTGGTGAACCCTCTTACAACAAAGATATGAAAACACAAGTGAAATGATTATATTTATGACAAGCTAGGAGCCCTGACCATCAAAGGCAAAGTTAGAAAACAGATTGAGTGGCAGGGGGAGGGAAAGACAGTTCAGAAGCAGAGAGTTGCCGGACCTGAATTGCAGGGAACCCTCAGGCACCATTCCCTGGAGTGAGTATGGTTGGGCTGGCAGTACTGTCCCAGACGCAGTATCCTCAGAGAGAGACAGCCAGCTGCACAGCCTACTCACACCTCTGGAACCAGGGAAGAGTAGCACTCTCCGCAAAAGCTAAGTACTTGCATATATTTTACCGCGTCCCCAGCCACCAACCTGGCTTCAGTGGCTATCATTTCCCTGGGCATCAGATAGGCGCTGTTGAGCATCCTGAGCCATTCTCACAGCCTTGGAGAAGGAATAAATTTGCAATTGGGGGAAAAGATAATCTGCCAGCTCCGCTACGCTGGGGAGCTCAAGACAGAAGCAGCTCCTGTCCACCCATAAACGGTCCATGGACTTTGAATACGTTTCCTACCTGCATGGACCTCTGTGGGCCTATTTCAGGAGAATAGGCCCTTGCTGGCAGACTGCAACTGTTTCAGTAGTGCGGTAGAGAGGGGGGTGTTTGATGTTTGATACAGCTTTGCCTATTAAACAGGGTCCTCACCTACATACATCAGGGGCCTAAGGACTGGCAGCTCCACCCATATCACCTAGCCACCTGTGACAGGGGTCCAAGGATAACTGGTACCACTCAGTCCTTACAACCAAAAGCACTGGGTGCCCAAGGTCCATCTGCAGAACCCACCCACCTGTGCACTTCAGGGAACAGGGACACCCTTTCCTCAGACACACTCGGGGGATGGTTCTCAGCCCCCTGCCTTGCTCAGAGCATGACCCCCTGCTGCAACCAGACACCTGTACCTACACCAATCACCCCTGACCTTCTAAGATTGTAGGACAGAGCCTGTACCACACACTTGATGACCAACTCCTGGGATACCTGAGCTGAATCCATACAAGAAAAGTGAATGGACTGCTGGGCTCACATACGTGATAACAGCTCCAGCCATCTGGTGACAAGACATTAGAGGTTCAAATGTGAAAATAATCAAAATAGCTCACTCAAGCAGCCTATGTGGGCATATAAAAACAAAAGCAAAGCAAGAAGCTAGGATACAGTATGCAAACATAAAATAAATTAATGCAGTAACTAATAGATGGCTCGGAGACAACAGTCAGTATCAAATCAAATAAAGAAGCAGATCATGATTGCGTCAACAAGCTCTCAAAACAAAAAATCAAGGGATCTTCTGGATCAAAGTGTCTTCCTGGAATTACGGGATGCAGAATACAAAAGATTAATACACAGAACTCTTCAAGACATGAGGAAAGAAATCAGGCAAACCACAGAACAAGCTAAGGAATACACAGATAAAGCAGTTGAAGAAATTAAAAAGGTTATTCAAGAGCATAATAAAAAAATTAATAAGTTGCAAGAATCCATAGAAAGACAGCAAAGAGAAATTCAGAAGATTAACAACAAAATTACAGAATTAGACAACCCAAGAGAAAGTCAGAGGAGCAGAATTGAGGATGCAGAAGGCAGAATTAGTGAGATTGAAGATAAAACACCTGGCACCAATATATCTGAAGAAATATTAGAAAAAAGAATTTAAAAAAATGAAAAAACCCTAAGAATCATGTGGGACGCTACTAAGAGAAATAACCTATGAGTGACTGGAGTACCAGAACACGGAGGGATAACAGAAAATACAGAGAGAATTGTTGAAGATTTGTTGGCCGAAAACTTCCCTGATATTGTGAAAGATGAGAAGATATCTACCCAAGATGCTCATCGAACTCCATATAAAGTAGATCTCAAAAGGAACTCACCAAGACATATTATAATCAAATTTACCAAAACCAAAGATAAAGAGAGGATTTTAAAAGCAGCTAGGGATAAACAAAAAGTAAACAAAAACTCACCTACAAAGGAGAGTCAAAAAGAATAAGCTTGGAATACTCAGCAGAAACCATGCAAGCAAGAAGGCAATGGGATGATTTACATAAAGCACTGAAGAACAAAAATTGCCAACCTACAAACATATATCCAGCAAAACTGTCTCTCAAATATGAAGGCAAAATTAGGACATTTCCAGATAAATAGAAGTTGAGGAAATTCATAAAAACCAAATCAAAACTACAAGAAATACTAAAGGGAGTTCTCTGGCTAGAAAATCAATAATATCAGGTATCAACCCAAGACTAGAACACAGAACAGAGCAACCAGGCATCAACCCAGATAGGGAAATCACAAAAATAAGTCAAGATAAAAAAAAAAAACACTCAAAACAGGGAAATACCGATGTCATTATGTAAAAGAAGACAGCAATAAAACAATAAAGACACAGAAGATCTAAATGCCATAGTCAACCAACTTGACCTCATAGACAAATACAGAACACTCCACCCAACAGCAATCAAGTACACTCTCTTTTCTAGTGCACATGGAACGCTCTCTAAAATAGACCACATATTAGGTCATAAAGCATACCTTAGCAGAATCCAAAACACGGAAATGGCAAAAAGCATATTCTTTGACCATATGCCATAAAAGTAGAAATCAGTAACACAAAAAGCAGGGAAAAGAAATCAAACACTTGAAAACTGAACAATATCCTGCTCAAAAACAACTGGATTATAGAAGACATTAAGGATGGAATAAAGAAATTCGTAGAATCCAATGAGAATGAACACACATCCTATCAGAACCTTTGGGACACACCTCAAGCTGTTCTCAGAGGTCAAATTATAATAATAGATGCACACATACAAAAAGAAGAAGTGGTCAAAATCAAAGAAGTATTACCACAACTTGAACAATCAGACAGAGAGCAACAAAAGAAACACTCAGGCACCAGAAGAAACCAAATAATAAAAATTAGAGCAGAATTAAATGAAATAGAGAACAGAAAAACAATTTAAAGAGTTAACAAGACCAAAGCTGGTACTTTGAAAAAATTGACAAAATTGATAAACAATTGGCCAAACTGACAAAAGAAAAACAGGAGAGGAACGAAATAACTCAAATAAGAAATGAGATGGGCGATATCACAACAGACCCAAGTGAAATTAAAAGAATCATATCAGATAACCACAAAAAATTCTCTAACGAATGTGAAAACCTAGAAGAACCAGATGAATTTCTAGAAACACGGAACTAAACTAACACGAACAGAAGTAGAACAACTAAATAAACCCATAAAAACAAGAAGCGATTGAAAACGTAATTTTAAAAAACTCCCAACAAAAAAAAGCCCTGGCCTGGACCGCTTCACTGGTGAGTTCTACCAAACTGTCACACAAGGGTTAACACCACTACTACTAAAGCTGTTTCAGAGCATAGAAAAGGATGGAATGCTCCCAAACTCATTCCATGAAGCCAGCATATCCCTGATACCAAAACCAGGTACAGACAACAGAAAAAAAAGAAAATTACAGACCTATATCACTCAAGACCCCCATGTGTCTGTCAGTTTGTCATATTGTGTGGGCTAGTGTGTTGCTTTGATGCTGGAAGCTATGCCACCGGTATTCAGATATCAGCAGGGTCACCCATGGAGGACAGATTTCAGCTGAGCTTCCAGACTAAGACAGACTAGGAAGAAGGACCTGGCAGTTTCCTTCTGAACAGCATTAGCCAGTAAAAACCTTATGAATAGCAGTGGAACATTGTCTGATATAGTGCTGGAAGATAAGCACCCCCGGTTGGAAGGCACTCAAAAGATGACTGGGAAAGAGCTGCCTTCTCAAAGTAGAGTTGACCTTAACGATGTGGATGGAGTAAAGTTTTCGGGACCTTCATTTGCTGATGTGGCACGACTCAAAGTGACAAGAAACAGCTGCAAACATCCATTAATAATCGGACCCTGGAATATACGAAGTATGAATCTAGGAAAATTGGAAATCGTCAAAAATGAAATGGAATGCATAAACATCGATATGCTAGGCATTAGTGAGCTGAAATGGACTGGTATTGGCCATTTTGAATTGGACAATCATATACTCTACTATGCTGGGAATGATAACTTGAAGAGGAACGGCGTTGCATTCATCATCAAAAAGAACATTTCAAGAGGTATCCTGAAGTACAACACTGTCAGTGATAGGATAATATCCATACGCCTACAAGGAAGACCAGTTAATGTGACTATTATTCAAATTTACGCACCAACCACTAGGGCCAAAGATGAAGATATAGAAGATCTTTATCAGCTCCTGCAATCTGAAATTGATCGAACATGCAATCAGGATGCATTGATGATTACTGGAGATTGGAATGCAAAAGTTGGAAACAAAGAAGCAATGGTAGTTGGAAAATGTGACCTTGGTGATAAAAACAAGGCCGGAGATCGAATGATAGAATTTTCCAAGACCAACAACTTCTTCATTGCAAATACCTTCTTTCACCAACATAAATGGCGACTATACACATGAACCTTGCCAGATAGAACACACAGAAATCAAATAGACTACATCTGTGGAAAGAGATGATGGAAAAGCTCAATATCATCAGTCAGAACAAGGCCAGGGGCCGACTGTGGAACAGACCATCAATTGCTCATATGCAAGTTCAAGCTGAAACTGAAGAAAATCAGAGCAAGTCCATGAGAGCCAAAATATGACCTTGAGTATATCCCACCTGAATTTAGAGACCATCTCAAAAATAGATTTGACACACTGAACACTAGTGAATGAAGACCAGATGAGTTGTGGAATGACATCAAGGACATCATCCACAAAGAAAGCAAGAGGTCACTGAAAAGACAGGAAAGAAAGAAAAGACCAAGATGGATGTCAGAGAAGACTCTGAAACTTGCTCTCGAGCATCGAGCAGCTAAAGCAAAAGGACAACTTGATGAAGTAAAAGAAATGAACAGAAGATCTCAAAGGGCCTCTCGAGAAGACAAAGTATTATAATGACATGTGCAAAGAGCTGGAAATGGAAAACCAAAATGGAAGAACACGCTCGGCGTTTCTCAAGCTGAAAGAACTGAAGAAAAAGTTCAAGTCTCGAGCTGCAATAGTGAAGGATTCTATGGGGAAAATTTTAAACGGCGCAGAAAGCATCAAAAGAAGATGGAAGGAATACATAGACTCATTATACCAAAAAGAATTAGTCGATATTCAACCATTTCAAGAGGTGCCATATGATCAGAAACCGATAGTACTGAAGGAAGAAGTCCAAGCTGCTCTGAAGACATTGGCAAAAAACAAGGCTTCAGGAATTGACAGAATATCAATTGAGATGTTTCAACAAACAGATGCAGCGCTGGAAGTGCTCACTCGTCTATGCCAAGAAATATGGAAGACAGCTTCCTGGCCAACTCACTGGAAGAGATCCGTATTTATGCCTATTCCCAAGAAAGGTGATCCAACCAAATGTGGAAATTATAGAACAATATCATTAATATCACATGCAAGCAAACACTTGGTGAAGATCATTCAAAAACAGCTGCAGCAGTATATCGACAGGGAACTGCCAGAAATTCAGGCCAGTTTCAGAAGAGGACATGGAACCAGGGATATCATTGCTGATGTCAGAGGGATCCTGGCTGAAAGCAGAGAATACCAGAAGGATGTTTACCTGTGTTTTATTGACTGGCAAAGGCATTCGACTGTGTGGATCGTAACAAACTATGGATAACATTGCGAAGAATGGGAATTCTAGAACACTTAATTGTGCTCATGAGGAACCTTTACATAGATCAAGAGGCAGTTGTTCGGACAGAACAAGGGGATACTGACTGGTTTAAAGTCAGGAAAGGTGTGCATCAGGGTTGTATTCTTCCACCATACCTATTTAATCTGTATGCTGAACAAATAATACGAGAAGCTGGACTATATGAAGAAGAACGGGGCATCAGGATTGGAGGAAGACTCATTAACAACCTGTGTTATGCAGATGACACAACCTTGCCTGCTAAAGCAAAGAGGACTTGAAGCACTTACTGATGAAGATCAAAGAACACACCCTTCAGTATGGATTACACCTCAACATAAAGAAAACAAAAATCCTCACAACTGGACCGATGAGCAACATCATGATAAATGGAGAAAAGATTGAGGTTGTCAAGGATTTCATTTGACTTGGATCCACAATCAACAAACATGGAAGCATCAGTCAAGAGATCAAAAGACACACTGCATTGGGTAAATCTGTTGCAAAGGACCTCTTCAAAGTGTTGAAGAGCAAAGATGTCACCCTGAAGACTAAGGTGCGCCTGACCCAACCCATGGTATTTTCAATCACATCATATGCATGTGAAAGCTGGACAATGAATAAGGAAGATCAAAGAAGAGTTGACACTTTTGAATTGTGGTGTTGACAAAGAATATTGAATATACCATGGACTGCCAAAAGAACGAACAAATCTGTCTTGGAAGAAGTGGGGCCAGAATGCTCCTTAGAGGCAAGAATGGCAAGACTGCGTCTTACATACTTTGGACATGTTGTCAGGAGGGATCAGTCCCTCGAGAAGGACATCATGCTTGGCAGAGTATAGGGTCAGCAGAAAAGAAGAAGACCCTCAGCGAGGTGGATTGACACAGTGGCTGCAACAATGAGCTCAAGCATAACAACGATTATAAGGATGGCGCAGGACCAGGCAGTGTTTTGTTCTGTTGTGCATAGGGTCGCTGTGAGTCAGAACTGACTCGACAGCACCTAACAACAACAACAACAACATCCCTCATGAACTTAGATGCAAAAATCCTCAACAAAATTCTAGCCAATAGAATTTAACAACATATCAGAAAAATAATTCATCATGATCAAGTGGGATTCATACCAGCTATGCAGGGAACCGACTAGATGGCACCTAACAACAACAACAACAACGTGCAGGGATGGTTCAACATTAGAAAAACAATTAATATGATCCATCATATAAGTAAAACAAAGGATAAGAACCACATAATCTTATCAATTCATACAGAAAAGGCATATGACAAAGTCCAACACTCAATTATGATCAAAAATCTTAGCAAAATAGGAATAGAAAGAAAATTCCTCAAGAAAATAAAGGGCATTTATACAAAGCCAACAGCCAACATCATCCTAAATGGAGAGAGTCTGAAAGCATTCCCCTTGAGATCGGGAACCAGACAGGGATGCCCTTTATCACCACTCTTAATCAACATTTGTGCTGGAGGTCATAGCCAGAGCAATCATACTAGATAAAGAAATAAAGGACATCTAGATTCATAAGGAAGAAGTGAAAGTACCTCTATTTGCAGATGACATGATGTTATACACAGAAAACCTCAAAGAATCCACAAGAAAACTACTGAAACTAATAGAAGAGTTCAACAGTGTATCAGGATACAAGACAAACATACAAAAATCAGTTGGATTCCTCTACACCAACAAAAGACATCAAAGAGAAAATCACCAAATCAATACCATTTACAGTAGCCCCCAAGAAGATAAAATACTTAGGAATAAATCTTACCAGAGACATAAAAGGCCTATACAAAGAAAACTATAAGACACTACTGCAAGAAACCAAAAGAGACCTACATAAGTGGAAAAACATACCTTGCTCATGGATTGGAAGACTTAACATCCTAAAAATGTCTGTTCTACCAAAAGTGTTCTATAGATTTAATGCAATTCCAATCCAAATTCCAATGACATTTTTTAATGAGATGGAGAAACAAATCACCAACTTCACATGGAAGGGAAAGAGGCCACAGATAAGTAAAGCATTACTGAAAAAGAAGAACAAAATGGGAGGCCTCACACTACCTGATTTTAGAACCTATTATACCGTCACAGTAATCAAAACAGCCTAGTACAGGTACCAGGCATAAGTGGATATCCATCTGCAAAAAAATGAAATGAGACCCATTCTTCACACCCATTCTTCACACCACGCACAAAAACGAACTCAAAATGGATTGAAGACCTAAATATAAAATCTAAAATGATAAAGATCACGGAAGAAAAATAGGGACAACACTAGAAGCCCTAATACATGTCATAAACAGTATACAAAACATTACTAACAATGCACAAACACCAGAACAGAAACTAGATAACTGGGAGCTTCTAAAAATCAAACACCTATGCTCATCCATAGACTTCACCAAAAGAGTAAAAAGATTACCTACAGACTGGAAAAAAGTTTTTAGCTATAACATTTCTGATCACTGTCTGATCTCTAAAATCTACATGATACTGCAAAAACTCAACTACAAAAAGACAAATAACCAAATTAAAAAATGGGCAAAGGATATGAACAGGCACTTCCCTAAAAAAGACATTCAGGTAGCTAGCAGATACATGAGGAAATGCTCACGATCATTAGCCATTAGAGAAATGCAAATCAAAACTACAATGAGATTCCATCTCACTCCAACAAGGCTGGCATTAATCCAAAAATCACAAAATAATAAACTCTGGAGAGGTTGTGGAGATACTGGAACACTTATACACTGCTGGGGGGAATGTAAAATAGTACAACCACTTTGGAAATCAATTTGGTACTTCCTTAAAAAGCTAGAAATAGAACTACCATATGCTCCAGCAATCCCACTCCTGGGAATATATCCAAGAGAATTAAGAGCCTTTACACGAACAGATATATGCACACCCATGTTCATTTCAGCACTGTTTACAATAACAAAAAGATGGAAGCAACCAAGGTGCCCATCAATGGATGAATGGATAAATAAATTATGGTATATTCATACAATGGAATACTACACATCGATAAAGAACAATGACAAATCTGCGAAACATTTCATAACATGGAGGCATCTGGAAGGCATTATGCTGAGTGAAATTAGTCAGTTGCGAAAGGACAAATATTGTATGAGACCACTATTATAAGAACTCGAGAAATAGTTTAAACAGAGAAGAAAATATTCTTTGATGGTTATGAGAATGGGGGAGGGAGCAAGGGAGAGGGATATTCACTAATTTTAGAGTAGACAAAAACTATTCTAGGTGAAGGGAAAGACAACACACAATACAGGAGAGGTCAGCACAACTGGCCTAAGCCAAAAGCAAAGAAGTTTCCTGAATAAACTGCTTCGAAGGCCAGTGTAGCAAGGATAGGGGTTTGGGGACCACGGTTTCAGGGAACATCTAAGTCAACTGGCATAATAAAATGCAATTAAGAAAACATTCTGCCTCCCTCTTTGGAGAGTGGCTTCTGGGATCTTAAGCACTAGCAAGCAGCCGTCTAAGGTGCATCAATTGGTCTCAACACATCTGGGGCAAAGAAGAAGGAAGAACACCAAAGACACAAGGTAATTATTAGCCCAAGAGACAGAAAGGGCCACATAAACCACAGACTACATCAACCTGAGACCAGAAGAACTAGATGGTGCCTGGCCACAACAGATGACTGCCCGGACAGAGAACCCCTGAGGGAGCAGGGGAGCAGTGGGATCCAGACCTCAAAATCTCGTAAAAAGACCAGACTTAATGGTCTGAGGCTAGAAGGACTCCAGAGGTCATGGTCCCCAGATCTTCTGTTAACCCAAGACAGGAACCATTCCCAAAGCCAACTCTTCAGACAGGGATTGGACTGGACTATAGGATAGAAAATGATACTGGTGAGGCGTGAGCTTCTTGGCTCAAGTAGATACATAAGACTATGAGGGCAACTCCTGTCTGGAGGGGGATGAGAGGGCAGAGGGGGTCAGAAGCTGGCTGAAAATGGACACGAAAATAGAGGGCGGAGAAAAGGAATGTGCTGTCTCACTAGGGGAAGAGCAAATATAGCAAGGTGTATATAAATTTTTGTATGAAAGACTGACTTGATTTGTAAACTTTCACTTAAAACACACAAAAATTTTTTTTAATTATTTTTTGTTACTGGTATAGCTACTACAGTTACCTGCATTAGATAATACATATTCATAAATTAGATAGCAAATTAGTTTATATAAATTTATGTTTTTTTACATGTTGCCTAGCCATATGTAGCAGACAGGAAATTCAGAACCCAGAAGCTCCAAAAGACTTCTTTTTCATTCTTAAGACTGAACCATGGGCTCGTCTGTTGCTGGGCTGGTGGCACATTTTGCCCTCTACCAAGTGCACTCACACACATACACTTTGTCACCTGGTTTAAACTTTGAGGGATTTGGTCTTTGCAACCAAGCTGGGTCCAGTGGGAGAAATAGCTCATGCAACCCAAGTCTTCACCTTGATTACTAGATAAACAATTGATTCTGAGAGGCATTTTATTGTAATGTTTTCCTGATTAAGAGAGAGGTGTCTTAAAGTTGAAGCTTAGATAGAAGAAAGGGTTAATGCTTAAGAAAGGTTCTAGGACATCTAAAACTCTCCTAGGATCCTTCTGCAGCCTCCTTCTTGCACAGCCATTGTTTTTAGTCCGTTCTTGGGGGAACCAGGAAAACACACCTAGGGCTTTCCAAACCACACAGGTGAATGAACGTACCTCTCCCCCAAAAACAATTCCAGCTTCCCCAAATGATCAACAAAAATAGCAAAAGACTATCTCAGTACAGAGACTTCACTTGAATCCGTAATGCAGCTAGAATATAAGCCAATAATTAAAACAGAAAAAAAAATATCTTTAGCTATAGTCTAACCTTAATTTCATTTCAGAAAATGGTAAAAATTATTTTATGAGAGAGTACAACTATAATATTCTAGTTACCACTTAAAGAACTGCTAAGAACTACTGAGTTTAAGGGAAAAAATAAATTAATGTCAGGTGAATCAAAATTCTACTGATATGCATAAGCCTCAAATATAAAGTCATATCCCAACAGAGGCAGCTGGGCATATTAACTCTAATTTCCTCTCAATGAATTCACATAATACAGGGCTGGCTCTATAATTGGACATGTGTTAACAGCTAAACAGTCTGCCATGATTTATAATACTCCTATCATTAATTCTTTGGTTGGGTATTATGAAGCAACTAAAAATTATGATATACATTTAATGACACATAAAATATTTGTGAAGTGGACAATAGGTCATAAAACAATATGTAAATATCATCATTTTGTAAAAGTAAGTATGAACGTACCCAGATGAAATGAAAGATACGTTGTTGCTGTTGGGTGCCATCGAGTTGGTTCTGACTCATAGCGACCCTATGTACAACAGAACAAAACACTGCCCAGTCCTGTGGCATCCTCACAATTGTTGTCATGCTTGAGCCCATTATTGCAGCCACTGTATCAATCCATCTTGTTGAGGGTCTTCCTCTTTTTCACTGTCCCTCTACTTTACCAAGCATGATGGTTTTGCCCAGGGACCTATCCCTCCTGACAACATGTCCAAAGATGTAGTCTTGCCATCTTTGCTTCTAAGGAGCATTCTGGCTGTACATCTTCCAAGATGGGTTTGTCTGTTCTTCAGGCAGTCCATGGTATATTCAATATTCTTCGCCAACATCATAATTCAAAGGCATCAATCTTCTTTGCTCTTTCTTATTCACTGTTCAGCTTTCACATGCATATGAGGCAATTGAAAATACCATGGCTTGGGTCAGGTGCACCTTAGTCTTCAAAGTAACATCTTTGTTTTTCAATACTTCAAAGAGGTCTTTTGCAACAGATTTGCCCAATGCAATGTGTCTTCTGATTTCCTGATTGCTGCTTCCATGGGTGCTGATTTTAGATCCAAGTAAAATGAAATCCTTGACACTTCAATCTTTTCCCCATTTATCATGACATTGCTTATTGGTCCAGTTGTAAGGATTTTTGTTTTCTTTATGTTGAGGTGTAATCCACACTGACGGCTGTGGTCTTTGATCTTCATCAGTGAAGTGAGTACTTCAATTCCTCTTCACTTTCAGCAAGCAAGATTGTATCATCTGTATCACAGGGTATTGTGATATGAGTCTTCCTCCAATTCTATGCCCCGCTCTTCTTCGTACAGTCCAGCTTCTCAGAATCTCTGCTTAGCATACAGATTGAATAGGTATGGTGAAAGGACACAGCCCTGACACACACCATTCCTGACTTTAAACCATGCAGTATCTCCTTGTTCTGTTCAAATGACTGCCTCTTGATCTGTGTATAGTTTCCTCAGGAACACAATTAAGTGTTCAGGAATGTCCATTCTTCACAATGTTATCCGTAATTTGTTACGATTCACACAGTTTAATGCCTACTTCCTAGCCTGTCTTAGTCTGCAAACTCAGCTGAAATCTGTCTGCCATGGGTGACCCTGCTGGTATTTGAACATCGGCGGCATAGCTTCAAGCATCACAGCAACACACAAGCCCCCACAGTGTGAAAAACTGACAGATGCATAGGGGGAAAGATGTTAAGTTGTTATTTTTTTCCTTCTTTGCACTTTTCTATATTTTTTAAGTTTTCTACAATGAATATGCATTACTTTTGTAATTACAGGAATAATAATAAAATTTAAAATAAACTTCAAAATAACCCTTTAGTAAGCATAAACTGACCAAATAACCAAATAATCCCACTCCTAGATATTTGGCTTGGTATAGCGTGAACTCATGTTCACACAAAACCTGTGCATGAATGTTTACCAACAATGGGAAGCATCCCATATACCCCTCAATGGATGAATGGATGAACAAACATTGGTATATCCACACAATGGAATACTAGTCAACAGTACAAAAGAACTATTGATACATGCAACAAATGAATGAATCTCAAATGCATTACACTGAGTGAAAACAGCCAGACTCAAACAACTCCATACCATATGATTCCATTTATAAGACATTCTGAATAAGGCCACTACAGTCAGAATTGACTCAATGGCAATGGGTTTTTTTTTTGTTTTTTCCTTTGGTTTTGGTTTTTTTTTGTATAGGGAGGAGAACAGATCAGTGGTTTCTAGAGAGTGGGGATAGGGAAGACGTTGACTATAACAACGGGCAGTACAAAGAACTTTGGGAATGATGGAAATGTTCCACATCTGGATTATGGTGCTGGTTATAAGACTATTTGTCAAAACTCATACAACTGTACACTAAAACGAGTGAATTTTACTATATACACATTACAACTCAATAAACCTGACTTAAAAAAAAAAAAAAAAAACCCTTGGGAGCTGAAAGTCTTGTTCATGCTCAGATATTATTAGGTTCTGTGCAATGCTTTCTCCAAAATGCATCTATGCGTCCTAAAAGAAAAAAGAAAGAGATTGTTTTTTTTTTTAAGATTACACCTTTGTCACCTAGTAAGGACAGAATGCTGAAGGAATGGTACACAGGAATGAGAAATCTCATTCTCATTGTGGATTGAGAGAGTGGATTAAATAAGTCAAAACACCAAGGCCTTGCAGATCCTGGCAGGGGCGCTGCTTATGGGTCACTGGCCAGCAACCAAAGGATTCCACAGAGCTGCAGACAAAAAGCCACAGGAGACAGAAGGTAATGCTTTTCAGACTGATACTTTCAGGAAGGCCACCCCTGAATTCAAAACCCAGAATCCACTCCAGATAGTCAGAGTTTGGGTTGTAGTTGAGAACTTCTAATTTCCCTCTCATGATTGTGCCATAATCATTTCTGGACCAATTAATGCATCACAAAACAGTCACCAGGCCAATTTGGTCTCCCCAATTTCAGGCTTAAAATGCCCTCCACACTTTTGTGATGTTAGGAAAGTGCTTCTGAGAGGTGACAGGGAGATTTAAAATAGCTTATCCTCCTAAAGGGATTTGGAGAACAAGGAGCTTTCTCCTGAGTTTAACGGAGGAACTGGTTGTTATGTTTTGTTTTGGTTTCTTTTTTCATTTAGAAGAACATACAAATAAGCCTTAACTGATCCTTATCAAGAGCTTAAAAGGGTGCAATAGGGCCAGAGATATGAAAACTAGTTTTCATAAAGTAAGAAATTGTTTTTCTTAAGGAACTTATTTTTTCCCCAAAGGGAAGACAGCGGCACCCTTTTTCTTGTCTATGAACTGGGTAAGGGAAGAGAGTGGCCTAGAACAGGTACAGGAATAATTACTGGACAACAACTACATTAATCTCTTTACTGGATACTGAAAATGGTGCAAAACTTTCTTAAATAAGAAAGTAGGCTAAAATATATCTTCATTTACATAAGAAAGGTTGACTAGCCAACTAATGTTCTTCAGAGGAAATGCTTTGGCTAATTAAGAGGCTAAATTGTTCTTAAGGCCTTAAAAAGACCACCTACATTTTAAAAAAGAGAGAGAGATTAGTCTAATCTGTTCATTAAACTGGATCACCAAAGAAAGGCTACTTGAAAATCTATTTAGTCTTGTTTGTTAATGTATAATGTAATATGTATTTAACAGTAACTCTCATTCATCTTCTTCATCTTCTTGGATCCTGAAATTCTGAATTAATGAGGGTTTGTCATAAAATAGATAACCATGTATCCAATTATTTCTGACCAGGGCTTTTCTGGAATTCAAACTCACAGCAGGAATAGTGCTGTTAGGGTTGAAATCAGTATTAGATTTCCAAAAAGAAATAGCAAAATAATTCACACCCACTATTTTCATGTCCTACTCAAAGCAAGAGCCCTGGTGATGCTGTGGTTAAGCGCTCAGCTGCTAACCAAAGGGTTCATGGTTCAAACCCACCAGCCACTCCATGGGAGAAAGATATGGCAATTTGCTCCTGTAAAGACTTACAGCCTTGGAAACTCCATGGGGCAGTTCTACTCTGCCCTATAGGTTCACTATGAGTCAGAATCAACTTGGCAGCAAAGCATTAATCAAAACAAAGTGGGTCTTCCTAAAAGATAAAGCATTATAGCTTGAAAAACATATGGTGAAATGAGAGATAAAAAGGTAACATGGAAACTTGCTGGGTCATTCTATTCTATTCATCTAGTCCATAAACATTTATTGAGTCCTTACAGTAGGATAGTTCCAGGGCACCCATTAAATAGCCATGTGACTTTGGGTACATCATTTATAATCTCTCTGAACCTCAGAGAGAGGAAAAGCATACTTTTCACACAGGATAAGTCATGGAAATTAGATAAAGTATAAAATAGCCAGAACGGTGTTTGGCATGTAGTGGATGTTCAAGACATACTCACCATCTTCCCTCTCTCCCATCCTTCTGGAAAGTTAGTATTACATATTCTTGATATATCTTTTTGCTTAATCTACTAAACAGACGGTTTAGCATAAAAGTAAGCTTTTTGGTCTCTAAATTCACATATGTTAGATACATCTGTGTGTTACTGCTTAATTCTTTCTCAATTAGCTATGAATAGTGGCAAAAGACCATAACTGACAGGTTATGCACCTGAATACAATAATTAGACAATGACTGCATAACTAAGTCTGCGGAGATTTCCCCAGGTTGGGGTAGAGGGCAGAACAATGACAAGAGGTCATGACAGAACTGCTGCTAATCCCTGTACACCAAGGGCATCTCTGATAGAGAAATACAGACAGATAGCAGCAAGATTTCTACACAGTTCCCATTCAAAGGGCACAGCACTGACAACTACTAGCTGTATAGTCAAAAATCAAAGACACCAATAATTTAAAAAAAAAAATTCTAAATCAAAAGCAGCTAGCCTGATATGACAAATTCATACTCATTTTAAGCAAAGGCTCCTGTTGTTGTGCGCCGTCGAGTTGATTCCTGCTTGGAGCGACCCACTATGACACAGTAGAGCTGCCCCCATAGGGTTTCCTAGGCCGTAATCCTTAAGGGAGCAGATAACCAGGTCTTCCTCCTGCGGAGCTACTCATGGGTTCAAACTGCTGACCTTTCAGTTAGCAGCCGAGCACTTAAACACTGCACCACAAGGGCTCCATCAAAGGCCCCTAACAGCACTCAAAGCAAAGGTGATTTCTGGGGGGAAATATGCCTAAAGTCATTGAACAACGGACCAAACCACAGTTACTGCCAATACTTTGGTTTTTTCGCCTCTGTGCACATTCAACAGGATCGAAGTAATGCTTTTACTTACTTAGTTCTCAAGGGTTTCGCCTACAAGTTTTCCTCTTTCCCAGGACGGCTCATGTAGGCAGGGACTCAAGAAGACAAGAAAAGGGGGAAGGCTGGAGAACGAAGTCTGGCCAGCAGGTGCCCACAGAGCGCTGAAGTAGAAGCTCGTAATCTAGTGAATCCCAGGGACGCCAAGGCAGAGGAGCGCCTGATCTCCCCAGCCCAGGGCCCCATGCTCCCTCACACACCCTGAAGAACAGCCTCTGTGGTTGCTGTTGCCCTTCAAGGCCTAGGTGAAAAAAAAACATTACCAAAACCATTGCCATTAAGTCAATTTGACTCAAAGCTATCACATAGGTGAAAAGGAAAAAACAAAAGAAAAGTCCAGACATGACATCATGAAAGACCAGTCACTAGAGGAGGGCATGATGTTTGGTAAAGGGTCAATGAAAACAAGAGACACCCTCAATCCTCAATGAGATGCAGTGACACAGTAAACACCAACGACAGACTCAAGCGTACCAATGATTATGCAGCTGGCGCAGGACTGGACAACATTTTATTCTGTTATATACAAGGTTGCCATAAGTCAGAACCAACACTACACCCACTAACAACAACATAGTTTAAAGTGACACAACTAAAAAAGCATATTCTTATATTTTAAATATTCGTAAGTAATCTTTCTTAAAGGAATCATTGCAGTGCAGTGGTTAAGCACTCAGCTGCTAACCGAAGGTCAGTGGTTCAAACCCACCAGCCACTCTGCAGAAGAAGGATGTGGCGGTCTGCTTCCGTGAAGATCACAGCCTTGGAAACCCTATGGGGCAGTTCTACCCTGGGCAATAGGGTCGCTATGAGTCAGAATCGACTCGATGACACACGACAACAACCTTTTTTAAGGCAATTTTGTTTTCAAAGCACCTTAATATAGATTAACTCATTTATCTTTTACAATGACCCATTTTTACTTTAACCCATCTGCCTGTGAGGCAACTGATGGTCTCACAGGCAGGATTCACACTGGCACCTGCACCTGCCCACTCGGCAGCCAGTGCCTTCTCCCCATTGCATGATGATTGTGTAGCGTTCCTTCAGTGACCCATGGCGATTAGTCATACCCAATGCTTAGTCAGGAATATAATCCCTAATTAATAGTTTGTTTCTATGTAGGAGTATAATCTGCCTTCTTTGACAACAGGATTTCCATTAGATGAGTACAACAGAGGCTGACCTCTAGGAACATGCGCCTGCTGTAGAAAGTCAGCATTCACCTTGGACATACAGTATTTATACACCTCAGTATAAACCAAAACCAGACCCATTGCCGCGGAGTTGATTCTGGCTCATAGCGACCCTATAGGACAGAGTAGAACTGCTCCAGAGGGTTTCCAAGGAGCACCTCGTAGATTCGAACTGCCAAGTTTTGGGTTAGCAGCCAAGCTCTTAACCACTATGCCACCAGGGTTTCCCACCTCAGTATATAGGTACCTAAAATCACAGTGCTATGCACATTTTTCCAAACTTGTACAGAAAGAGGTTATATATTAGTTACCGATACCTAGTGTAACAGGGTAACAGTTTGAAAAATAGTCATTTGCTTCTCTTATTTTTGCTCTTTTTGGGTATGTGACCTTTCCCTTATCAGCCTGAAGCACTCACCTGCATTGGGGTTGGAAGAGAGGAGAGGGGACATTTTAGCACTGTCACAGCAGAAAGGAAAGGGTAAATGTCAGCATCTGACATTCAGAAGGATTTTACACCAAGACTAGAAGAGCGGGCTTTATCAAGCGCAGAGCACGAAAAACTCAGATCATGGTCTCTTCCATAGAAAACAAAGCTTCTTCCTATTAAGGCTAAGGATGAAGCTTCCCGTTCTAGGACAGGAAAAGGAATAAACTTATAGGAAAAGGACACAAGCCCAAAATTCACTCCTTTCTGGGAACAGGTGATTACAAGAAGAGGCAGGAGGTGAAACATCTGAGTCCTGGTCTCCCTTCTCTGGGTTTTGGTCCCAGAGAGGGAAAAGAGTATCGGATAAGACATGGAGCTCTCCAAGGGTGGCTGGCATTTGACCCACTGTATTTTGAGGTGGGGAGATAGTCAGCACACAGTAAACACAGCAATGCAGAGTGGCCAGGCAGAGGGAAGGCCAGCATCTGGCTTTCCTAGACCGGTTTCAGTTTCAGTACAGTGTGGATAAGACCAGACGTTCCTGGGCACCCCTGAGGAGGATGCAGGAGGTATGAGATGAGAGGCAGCAGGCCCAGCCTGGTGAGAAGAAAGATGTCTCCAGCATAGAGATGATGGGCGATGTCCTTGGCTATGGGCTGGATGGACCATGTGACAAAGATTCAGAGAGGCCAGAAAAGTGTCAGCAAGAGCAGAGAGGTGAGATCAAAGTGAGCTGGGGAACACAACTGGGCCCTGACTCAACTGAAAGATACCAAACCACAAACCACATCAGCTCCACACATCATCTGCAGATGCCAGCTGGACACCAAAGAATGGACAAGTCCATTGAGAACTGGCATGAAGCTAAGGGATGCCCAATCCCAACACCCCCTTCCCCATACATGCAGAAATTACCTTGGAAAGGAACAGAGGAGGAAGCTAAATATACAAGAGACTATACTTTTTATTTAAAAAAAAAAAAAAAGCATGCCACACCTAAAGGAAGTGTTCACATCATTGCATCAGACTAAATATACCAGAGTAGGCTTATTTTGTTGTATCTCACTACCAAGTAGGCAAGGAATCAGGACAACCAGATCTTTGTTAGAAAGAAAGAAACTACATTTCGTCTGCATACCTGAGTATAGTTTTAGTCAGCCTATACCTCTGCTAATTAGTATACAGAAGAATCCCGTTTTAATAAATACCATTTTCAGTACAACGGCATCATTTCCATGACCAATAGCAACAGTCCTTTGCTGCTCTAGTTGCCACACAATAAAAATACAAATGAGACTATTTCACAGGCTTACACACTATAACTATGGAACTATGATTTATTTTTCTTCCACCCAAACTCATACCCAGAAAATTATAAGCCCTTTTCTTTCAGGGCAACACCTGACATGTAGCTAGAACTTAATAAACTTTTACTGAATAAAAGAAAATAGTAATGAATAAATGAGCATTCTATAATAAATAAATATATGCCCGCTCTTTACATTATTGTTGGTGGTGTGGTTATAGTGTATGCAAAGCAAGGTATTGTCATCATTCCAGTTTTCCTAAATACCAGGTTGACGTTATATGAAGAGATTTCCCTGAAAGGACTGGAGGGTGGCAGCTACAAGGACGAGTGGGGAGATAGCAACACTGTGAAGACGAAGAAGTAATTAGTAAACTGTGAAAGATAAGAGAGGAATAAAGGAGTTTAAAATGCCAACTGACATTAACACTTTGATAGGCTGATTCCCTGAAAAACAGTCAGGTGACCAAGAAAGGAGGGGAGAAAGAAGGATAAAGTAGGTCTCTGGCTGGGGTCTGCAATGGGAACAAATCAAACATACTAAATAATTTGTCTTGCTAGTGTAGTTAACAGGCCTGCTTTTACAAAGTTGCGTATAACAATGAACCGTAACTCTGAAATTATGGAGTTCCATTATGCTACATAAGTTCCTGAGGGGTACAAAACAGTTAAGGGCTTGGTTACTAACCAAAAGGTTGGTGGCTCAAATCTACCCACAGGCACACTGGAAGAAAGATCTGATGATCTACTTCTAAAAGGTCGCAGCCATTGAAAACCCTGTGGAGAGCCGTTCTACTCTGAAACACATGAGGTTGCCGTGAGTTGAAGCTGATTCAAAGGCAACTGGTTATTATGTTAATTAACATAAACTCCTTGAGCATTTGCTTGGGTGGATTTTTCAGGAATTTTCTAAGTTCATTCTGGATCTCAGAAAATGCTCTAAGTTCATCAACAATTTAAATAAAATATTTTATTCTAAGCATGTAAACAGGTCGCTGTGACAGCACCAGTGTGTTTTTTTACAGTGGGAAACACGTGGAAACGCTGAGCACAGGAAGTATATTTTAGTAATGAGATTTATATCCTCAACGTGAACTTTATAATATTCATAAAGCCTTAGAATTCACAGATTTTCTCCCAAGTATTTAGCTTAAACATTTTAAAGCTAAATTCATTTAGCTGAAAAGTTTCTCTGAGCCATCAAAAAGTCCTTCAAATTACCTTCATCACTGAGTATCGCTAAACAATGCTAAAAAAAATTTAAAAGGCTCTGATAGTTAAGAACCTGCGACAGCTGGGGTTGGCCAGTTGCAAGAGAAGTGGTGTTTCCATAACAAGCCAAGCTGAAACAAACACAAGGCCCATCCATACTCTCAGGCCCTTGCCTCCCGGCGGATGCTCCCTGAGACCACAGAGCTGTAAAGCAAACCAAGGTTGGGCAGGACACTGCTGCTGTGAGTAGCGCAACCAGTTATACCAGTATTCTCTTCCCCCAAATTTGCGCAAATCAAAATAAACACAAGCAAAACCCAGGCCACAATCCCACCACTTACAAGGGTTACAGTTAACATGGGTAAAATGGACACTGGTCTCAAAGCAGGCTCTCAAACTCAAAATACTGTACATTGATATGGGTGCTAAACAACTTTGCATCTAAATTTCAAGACTTGCCATCAAAGGGCAGAAAGCAACAAATCTCAGTTAATAAAGTCATGACTGGTAAGGTGATAACAATAATTCAGGAAATAAAGGTGCCTGGTGCATCCTGCTGTTGATTCGATGTCATCCAGTCAGCTCCAACTCATAGCAACCTTATGTATAACAGAACGAAGCGCTGCCTGGTCCTGTACTATCTCCTGCACTGTTATTACAAAAAAAAAAAAAATCGGTCTCTGCTTGATAGTAGCTTTTGGCTTCTAAGAACAAATTAACCAAATTCAGATTGGCCTTCCTTCCAAAATAAGCCAGTACTTTGATTCAGAAGCGATTACCCTCCTAATCCTTGGTAACAGATTAAGCTGGTAACACCATCTCAGCTTTGTTTGAGCATCTGCTGGGCTATGGTAATCAATGCCATACAAATACATGAAAAGAGAACACTGATTCACACGTTACCCTTCAGCTGGAGTATGAGGTGAGACTGCCTCGCAATGCCAGCATATTTTTGTGAAAGGCATTCACAGAAATGACACCTAAATAATTTTATTTAAAAACTCAGGCACTACTTCTAGGAGGTGACTGTTAAGAACTCTGTGAATGGCTCCTCAACACAAGCAACTGAAGATGGCAGTGTCCTCTGCTCTGCAGATACATAGAATCTGCTCCCCAGCGCATTACTCCTGTAATTATGTGGTCTACAGCAGTTTGAATCCGCCAGGCGCTCCTTGGAAACTCTGTGGGGCAGTTCTACCCTGTCCTATAAGGTCGCTATGAGTTGTAATTGACTTGACGGCACTGAGTTGAGTTTTTATAGGTAAAAACCTATTTTTGCAGCAATTCATGGCTTTAAAATAACACTAGAAATAAAAGAAACTTTATGGGTTTTGAGGACAGTTGCTTTTTTCATTGTTTTGTTTTTGTTTTTATCTTTTTTTTTTTTTTCTGTCTGAACAGCATCCAAACCTCCTTTCTATTTTTACGGAATCACCTATTGTGTGAGTCTTGGTGGCTGGCAAGACCCCACCTCACAGTACGCAAGTAGGCATTTCCACTTCCAGTCCTTGGCAGCCATATGGCCCAGGTTCAACTGGTGTGTCTCCAGGCCTTGAATTTGGAGTGAGTGAGACAGAGATGCAGAGACGGTCATGATTCTTCACAACAGCAGCGGGAGTAACTGCAAAGGGGGCCAGCAGCGCGATCCACAGCAGCAGCACCACAGAGCCAGACCTGCCCAGGCCTCCTTCGCTTCATGCCTCTTCTCTGAGGTTGAGTTTCCATCCATTTTCCAATTATTTTATTTATTTATTTATTTTGCCTAAGTCGGAGTTCTTTTGCTTCTAAGAGCTCTGACTCACATAAGGGAGAAATGCTTTCACTAGCGTTAAGTGAGTATAACCTTTTGAATGAGCATCCATTTTATGTAAGGAGCAAGAATAGATTTGTTGGTCAAGATAATATAATCTAACTGAGATCACTTTATTTTTTTCTATCTAAGCTTAACATCTTTGTGTCTTGCTTAAATGTTGCTTTCTCAACACTAAAGGGTTAAAACCAAAACCAGACCCCTTGCTGTTAAGTCAATTCCAACGTATAACAACCCTACAGGACAGAGTAGAACTGTTGCACAGGATTTCCAAGGAACAGCTGGTGGATTTGAACTGCTGTATTCTAAGGTTTTTCTGGGTAGATTTGAACCATCAACATTTCAGATCGTAGTCCAGCACCTAACTGTTTGCGCCACCCAGGGGTTCTTCTCGGAAGAACAGATGGATGGATGCATCTGAGGGCATATGTTGTTGGAGGTGACCTCCTGGTATTTACCTGGGCAATGAATGGGTTTCAGCAGTCCGGCACCTGGAAAATAGGTTTTCCACACTAACTTAAAGTCTTGGTGGAGAGGTTAAGAATTTTTTTTTTCACAATTAGAATAATAACTGCTTCATCAACTACTGAATTTTCATAAAAATGTGATTTTCATGCAATAATTTTATTTCATTTCGTTAGGGTTGTTGCATTCTCTCACCTGCAAGTGGGGAAACCACAATAAATGATGGATAAAGAAACACCCCTCAACAAATGCTCATTGTATTTATACTTAAACAATTATACTCACTAGATCAATAAGGAAACCCTGGTGATGTAGTGGTTAAGTGCTACAGCTACTATCCAAAATTTGGCATAAACAAAATAATGGTCAGCTAGTTTATATTATCATACAACTTACTTATTTCCTTCCAATTTTCCTCCAAAAGAGGTTGAAAGACAGGCAATTCATGAGCTAGGTTAAGAGCCTGGAACGCAAGTAGTGGGACTACGCCTCTTCTATCAACTTAATGGGAAACCCTGGTGGCATAGTGGTTAAGTGCTACGGCTGCCAACCAAAGGGTCAGCAGTTCAAATCTGCCAGGTGCTCCTTGGAAACTCTATGGGGCAGTTCTACTCTGTCCTATAGGGTCGCTATGAGTCAGAATCGACGCAATAGCACTGGGTTTGGTTTTTTGGTTATTAGCTTAATGAGGCTTTTTCTATTGTTCTGTATATAATAGAAGCAGGCTGATAATTTCAAGGGAAAAGTTCACTGAACTCTGTGCCCATTCCAAACACTTATCTCCCATTTCTCCCAGCTAGTTTATAACACTATCTAATCTGCATATGCAGCTCTAGGCAAATTGGGCCTGTCTGGAAAAGCAGGCACAGCTTCAGCAGCAAAATACCCCTGCACTGGCTCTGGCATGGTAGGTATCAAGCCACTTACAGAGGAGAAAAAAGCATTTATCTAACCAAGAGGTAAAGGAAGGTGAACAGAAATCAAGAGATCTACACTTTCACCTCAGTCAAAAAGGTGGACCTGTTTGTAGTTTTATAGTACTACTTTGTAACATTTTATTGCTTCACATTTCACCCTCACAAAGGAGTTCCTTCTCTCTTATGAGGAACCTGTTTTTTCAAGTGGAACTACACTAACACCAAAATCAGACAAACACATTTCAAAAGGAGAAAACTACACCTGGTATTCTTTTTTTTTTATCAAAATACATTTACAGTCTTACTCATATAAACAATGCTTTAACAAATCTATTTGCACATGCAACTATTTCTTTGGTATAAATTCTTTGAATTTGAACTTCTGGGTCAAAGTTTATGGACAATCATTTTTTTGTCTATTTTTTATCTTTTCATTTTGGAATAATTTGAAACTTAAAATAAGTTACAAAGATGGTACAAGGAATTCTTCTATAAACTTTACCTGGTTTCCCCAAATGTTGTAGCTAACATAACTCCAGTACAATGATCAAAACCAGAAAGTTACATTGATCCCATAATATTAGCTCATCTACAGACTTTATTCAAATTCTGTCAGTTGTTTCACTACTATTCTTTTTTTTTTTTTTTTGACCAGGACTCAGTACAGAATCACACATCGCATTTAGTTGTCAAGTCTCCTGAGTCTCCTTGAATTTTGAACAGTTTCTCCATCTTTGTTTTCGAGACCTTGATACTTTTAAAGAGTACAGGCCAGTCATTTTGTAGGATATCCCTAAATTTGGGTATGCCTGAGGGTTTCTCATCATTAAGTTTAGGTTATGCATTTTGAGCAATACCTCAAGATTGGTCTTGTGCCCTGACTGTATCGTATGATGTACCACACGATACTACATCTTATTGCCATGTTAACCTGGGTCACTTGACTAAGGTGGTATCTGTTAAGTTTCTCCACTATAAAGTTACTATTTTTCCATTTGTAATTAATAAGTATCTTGTGGGGAAGTACTCTGAGACTATGTAAATATTCTGCTTTTCATCTACTCCTTTTAGCATACATTGGTGATTCTTTTTGTAACAGCTATTAAACGTATTCATCAGAATTCTACTACAAAGAAGAACTTTCCTTGTCCTCTCATTTAATTATTCAATTATTTATTTCTGTTACTATAGACTTATGGATATTTCTTTTATTCTGTGGGTTATAATCCATTACTATATTTATTTTGTTGTTCGAATTGTATTTGGACATTTTAAATCCTTCATAGACACTTCCTAGAAGGCTATATGTATTAATTAATGCTCACAGCAATAGTATATGACAGTGAGCATTTTCTGTCATCCTTGCCAGCACTAGGATTATCAATTTCTTTTTTTCTTCCAATGTAATAGGCCCCAAAAGTGTATCTCTTTAGTAGCCTTTACTTATGAGTAAATTAAACTTCTTTCTACATATTTATTGGCCATATATTTATTCTATGAATTGTTTGTTCATATACTCTGCCCATTTTTCTATTGAATTATGTATACATTTTGGATTTGTAAGTGATATTTATATATGGATAATAGTCCTTTGTATTTTAAATATATGTCAAATACTTTCTCAGACTCTGCCATATATCTTTCAACTGTTTATGGCATCTTTAGCCATGCAGAAATGAAGCATTCTGACATCACTGGATCACAGGGAAATTTTCCTTTATGGCTTCTTTCATATTCTTTTCTTCATGTCCCTGTTTCTTCTTTTATATATTTTTAATCTTCCTGATATTTGTTTTTATAGGTGTGTGAGGCAGGACTTCTACTTACTTTTTTTTATAAATGGATATATCTTCACTGATATAAAATGTTACCTGTAACAAAGTAAACTCCTAGATTTGTGTGTATGTACATACCCACCCACTGCCATCGAGTCGATTCCTACTCATAACAACCCTATAGGACAGAATAGAACTGCCCCATAGAGTTTCCAAGGAGTGCCTGGCAGATTCGAACTGCCAACCTCTTGGTTAGCAGCCTTAGCACTTAACCATTACGCCACCAGGGTTTCCTGTATGTACATATATACCTGATTTTGAATACCATTCTTTTACCTTAAATTTTTTAATCCAACACCATATTATTTAACTGTATTTATATGTCTTCTAAATTACAGAGTTTATGTTTTATTTTTGTTTCTTCATTCTTCCCACTTGTCTCGACATTGTCAGACCGGTATTCTTGTTGAACATAGATAAAGCTCCTCAACAAAATATTAGCAAATTAAATCAAGCAATACATTAAAAAGGTAATACATCACAGCCAAGTGGGATTCATCCCAGGAATGCAAGGCTGGTTCAACATTCCCAGTATCAATCAATATAAATAGCCATATTAACAACTGAAAAAGAAAAACCATATTATCTCAAGAGATGCAGAAAAAGCACTTAGCAAAATTCAACATCTATTCATGATAAAAACTCTCAGCAAACTAGAAATGGAAGGGAGCTTGATAACCTAATAAAAACATCTAGAAATAAATTGAAGGGCATCAGTGGTTTGGTGCTAGAATTTTTGCCTTCCATGCGGGAGACCCAGATTCAATTCCCGGCTAATGCACCTGAAGCACTGCCACCACCTGTCTGTCAGTGGAGGCTTGCGTGTTGCTATGATGCTGAACAAGCTTCAGCAAAGCTTCCAGACTAAGGTGGACTAAGAAGAAATGCTTGACAATCTACTTCTAAAAGTCAGCCAACAAAAACCCTATGGGTCACAATGCTCCAATCCTGGCGCAAATGGGGTCACCATGAGTCAGAAGTGACTCCAGGGCAGCCAACAACCAACAACAAAAATAAACTACAGTTAATATCATACCGAATGATGAAAGACTGAATGCTTTCCTGCTAAGATCAGGAACAAGGAAATTGTGTCCTCTCTCACTATTTGTATTCAATATTGTACTGGAATTCCTAGCCAGTGCAGTAGGCAAGAAAGTACGGGACATAGAATCAGGAGAGCTCTAGCTCTGTCACTCACTCTGTGACCTTGCGAGACTCACTCCTTTCTAATGAATGCGCAAGCATTACCTCAATAAAGTGGTTGGGCCAGATGTTTGTTAGGACTTCAGAGCCGGAGGGGTTCTAAGGCAGATCTACAAAGATAATGCTCACCCCCATTGTCATAGATGATCATACGCAAAGCATGAGCCAGAACTACTGTTCTTTGAAATTAAAAATAAAATGAAAACATACTTTAACCTTTACATAAGTACCCCGCACAACGGAAGCTGCGGTAGAAACTTCCAGGCTACTCACAACACTATCAGGCAACCTTATAACTTGCAGGTGATAAGGACAGTTACTCTCACACACCCAGGGCATGCAGTAGGGTCTTCATAATTATTAAGTAGGTTTAACTTTCCCAAAGTAAAGCGGGTCTTTCCATTTTTCTTTCAGTCCTATTATCCTTTAGTTTACTCCAATCAGTAGAGGATTACTCATCTATTTCCATTTTCATACTAGAGATTACAAAAATTTGTGCCATTCACAGACACAATGCTTGTCTTGTTTTGTTGTTTATTTGCATTTCGCTTAATTAGAGCAGAAGTAATAAATGTCATGGTTGATGGAGGGTCTCTTGGTAGAAAAAATTAAAAATTCATATAAGTTAAAAAAAACTTTATGAATAAAGAAAACTAATAGAAATCTATGAGCTTGCCTTTGCATACTGGCCAAGGACGGTTAAATTAATTTGAACATATGGCTCTATTCAAGAACACATATGACAATAATTTACATTTGCATATCCCCAATTTCTGCTCAGATTCAGGACTAAAAGATAATTTGTGGAGTCTGTTTTTGGAACTCCCCAGCCATCCCACTCCTTCAAGTCCTTGTCTCATCTGTGACCAGAATGCCATTTCCTACACTAAGATGGGACTAACATCCCTACCAATTCAGTGGCCAGGGCTCAGCCACCCTGTTATTTCCAGGGACTGCTTCCTTACACACTTTACATACATACTTGTTGCTGTCAAGTTAATATTGACTCATGGAGACCCCACATGTCAGAGTAGAACTGTGCTCCACAGGGTTTTCAATGACTGATTTTTTGGAAGTAGGTCACCAGGTCTTTCTTTTGAGGCACCTCTGGATAGATTTAAACCTTCCACTTTTTGGTTAGCAGCCAGCCGCATAACCATTTGTACCACCCAGGGACATACCACCATCGTGATTTTCACAAAGCAAAATTGCCCTCCAAACATTCCAACTTCAAATTGTCTCTACACTCTGGTCACAGGCAGCTACAAGAGGTAACCAGCCAGGAAGAGCCAGAACCAAAAGGAATTCCAACTGTAAGATACTACACTGGCCAGGTGCCCCTCTAGGGCCAGGCATGTGATGATGTGCTACTGAGGAGACAAGGTGGGCAACCATCCAGAGAGAGTACCTGGGGCTAATGGGGAAGTCAGATTCAGATGGAACAGAGGGCAGTAGGTTTCAGGTGACAGGGATAGCATTCCTGGCTCTGCAGAGACCAAGAGTGCGGAGCAAACCACCTTACAGCCACGCCCAGGGCCAGTGCTGCTGATTGGAGGACAAGGCTTACCTGCAGCTCCTTGAGTGGGAGGAAAGCCCTTATTTACTTAACATTTTTTCAGGTTAAGAGATAAAAAATTACACATTACTCGTATGTACTCCCAAATACTGAAATTTGTTGATCTTAAGGCAGGAGTAGGAAGAAGGAGAAAGGAAAGGGAGAAGGTGGGAGGGGTACACTTACCAAGGAAGTTGTAAAGGCATCACCTTTACTTCCTGTAAGTAATCACTTCCTGCCTTATCAAGGACCTGTATCCAAATATCTCCTTCTCCTTCTAGTAAAGGCAGGTCACACAATGGAATTATTTTTGCCCCAACTTTCTTTGTTAACCTAGAGCTCTCTTACAAGTTGGGATTTGTAAATCTAAGGCTAAATATTCCTTTATGTAAGTTTCATTCATTGAATCAGCACACACTTACTGAGTGTCTTAGGCTGGGCTCTGTAGAGGCGCAAAACCAGTGAAGCCTATATATCTGTGTGTGTGTGTGTATATATATATATACACACACACACACCCACAGAGGGAGAGAAAGATTTATTTCAAGGAAATGGCTCATGAAGTTGCAGATGCTTGCAAGTCCCAAATCCACGGATCAGACATCAGCCTGGAGGCCTCTCCTGACTCACATGGTTGCAGAGGCTGACAAACCTAAAATCAGCAGGTCAGATGGTAGGCTGCTGGCTCACATCCCAAGAACTGGAGGTCAGAGGATGATGAGTTGATACAGGATCCAAAGAGGGCAAGCTTTGCCAGAACACCTATATATATTGGTTGCAGGCCATACCTCGAAGGAAATTCCCCTTTCAACTGATTGGCTGCTCACGTCAGAACACAAAATGGAGGATGATTACATATTATCTGCCAAACCACTAAGAATCATGACTTAGCTAAGTTGACACATAACCTTAACCATCCCACTGAGCATCTACTACGTGCCAGGCATGGTGCTGGGGATTCAGCCATGAAAGGCAGAGGCAAACTCCCTGTTCTCACAGAGCTCACTTTTCTACTGAGGAAAACGGAGTAACTATGATATATGGACTTTAATATCTGGGCATATTAATAGAATCTTTTATAAAAAAAAAAATTGTACCTTTCCAACTTAGGCTGGGTTCTCTAGAGAAGTAAAACCAGTGAAGTGTATAAACATATATATAGAGAGATTTACATCAGGGAAATGGCACTTGTGGCTGTAGAGGCTAGAACATCCCACGTCAGGGATCAGGATAGAGGCTTCTCCTGATTCACGTAGCCGCAGTGGCTAGCAAACCTAAGATCAGCAGGTTGGAGAACAGGGCTCTTGCTCACAGGCTGTGAAGATCCACGAATCCCAACATCAGCAGGCAAGACTACAACGCTTCTCTGATTCAAGCAGCCACAGGACCTGGTGAACCCAAGACTGGCAGGTTAGAGAGCAGGGCTCTTGCTCACAGGCTATGAAGATCAACAAATCCCAAGTTCGGCAGGTAAGCTGTTAACTCAAGTCCCAAGAACCAGACGTCAGATGAACAGAAACCAGCTGCAGGATCCAGGGCAGGCAAAAGCCAGAACGTCCACTTATATTCAGATGAAGTCCACATGCCCAAGGAAACTCCCTTTCAACTGACTGGCTACTCAGAGCGGATCCCATCATGGGGATGATCACATATAAAACCCTGAGAATCATGGCCCAGCCAAGTTGACACGCAATCTCAACCATCATACTTTCCTTTAACCTTATTTCATACAGAGAAATCAAAATCTTCAATGTTGTTCTGTTGGTTGGTTTATTTTTAATGGCTTTCATTTGACTAGCCTACCTCAGCTGCTAATGAGAACAGACTGGATTTCTTTTGCTTCCTCTCCAGGCTATTTCTGTGCTTCTGATCAAGAAGCCCTTCTGAAGGAGTGTGGCACAAGGGCGTGGAGACACAGCCCCCTCACTGGCTCAGGTCCTCTCAGAACTTTAATGATTGCTGGACCTTGTACCCAAGCATCCTAGGATAAACAGTTTGTACTGCCTGAGTTTTGCTAATGGCCTCCAAAGCTAAATTAACCACCAAAATAAAAAAGCAGTCATGGGAACAACTGCACACACTCAGCACTCTTGACACCTAGGTCTGAGCAGTCTGTGACAGGCATTCATTGGCTTGCACTCTCCTGCCTACTTCATTCACTGCCAAGGGTATTCCTGCAGTTGGAAGCAAACATCTGGGAGGACAAGATGGTCTGCAAAACTACATCCTTCAAACACCTAGGATGTATGAGTGGGTGGGTGGATGAGTGGATGGACGGATGGGCGGACGGACAGATAGATGTACGTGGGCAGGAAGGTAGGTAAGTAAGTAATAGGTGAGTGATAGACTCTGTCGACTCTGACTCATGATGACCTTATGTAAAACGGAACAAAATGTTGCCCAGTCCTGTATTATCCTCACAATTGCCAACATGCTGAAGTCCATCACTGCAACTACCACGCCAATCCATCTCACCAAGGACCTCCCATCCTTGTAGGCCCTCTACTTCACCACACCTGATGTCTTCCTCTAGCATTTAATCCCTACTGATGATGTGTCCAAAGCAAGCAAGTCAGACAATGCCCTGTGGTGATCCATTAGATTTTCACTAGCTAATTTTCAGAAATGGATCTCTAGGCATTTCTGCCTAGTCTCTCTTAGTCTGGAAGCTCCACTGAAACCTGTCCACCATGGGTGACCCTGCTGGTATTTGAAATACTGGTGGTATAGCTTCCAGCATCACAGCCACATGCAGGCCACCACAGTATGAAAAACTGACAGACAGGTCATAGAAATCACAATCCCTGAAACCTCTGACCAAAGGCTGAATGTCCCTTGGCCCACACCAAGGACTGTAAAACTAGGCAAGATGCCCTGCCTCCTCCTTTCTTTCCCATTCCCTAAAATCACCACATAAAGCCAATGACCAATCCTCCCTTCAGAGGAAAGCACACTGGATTTGGAAAGAGGGATTAACCTAGCTAGGATGGCGGCCACCAAGTGGTTTTAATTATGGAAAAATTGGGAAGGATGGTTCTGATTGCAGTGTTTATAATTAGTCCAATCATAAACATTTACTGAGTGTTTACTATGTATCAGGTACTACTTGATTTTCACATCAAATGTTACATAGTTAGCCAAGACCTGGAAGGACAAAGATACTAGGAAAATAGTGACAGTTTGGTACGTGTCAACAGAGAAGTTGTGGGCAATGGTCAAGTAAGGAAGGTTGTTAACAGAACCAGACCCAGTTGGGACGGGGTATAACTCAAAGTAGAGGGAGCAGTAGAGAGTGTATCTTTACATTAAAAGTTTTTTTAAGCCTGACTCAGTGGCCCTTGATAGCTTCTGTTCCCATGGATCAACAGCTTTCAAATGAAAAGAGATCCTCCACCTCTGTTTTTAAATATTTTCTAAAGACAAAACAATTCATGGGATTAACTGTCACCTATAGAGAAGAGGTCACAGGCCACAGGTAGAAGCATGAGTTCTGAAGCGTCTAAATACCTCAGTTCCCGAAACAATAAATCCTTCAACACACCCATGAGAGTGTTGCACCTACCCTACCCAAATTGTGTACATGAACCTCCTGCACCTCTACCCTGCCTCTGTCAAATATTGACAAAAGGCAGTGCAGAAACCCAAGGCATCATAATACACCAGGATGAGGTCACAATGAACCAAAGTGGCCTGACATGCTATGAGAGAGATCATGCTATTATGGGAGTTTTTCTGCCCAGAGAAAAACTGGGCATGACACTGTGGTCATCACTGGACCTGCTGGCCAGTTCCAAATACCAACCTGAGAGATTTAAAAGCAGTATGATGAGGTGAAATGTGTCCTTCCTAGGGACACAGAGAACAGCCTTTCACCTTGGGGCATCAAATTCTAACAGCATACTCTCCTGAGCAAGTCATAGCGAAACAAGGAAAAACCCAGAGAAAAAAAGGACATCAGGCTGGCCTATGTAATGAGTCTCATCCCCTAATTCAGACCAAACCAAGCAAACCAACCAACCTAACCAATAAAGGTGATCAAACGGCCAAGATAAAAGAACACTAAAGGGTTGAGGTGAAAACGAAAACCACTTGCACCACCAGAATCAAGGAAAGCTGGTGAGCCAATGCTGGCTCTGGAAAGAGTTAAGGTCGATGTGCAGAACAATCTTCAAGAGAACCCTTCTCACTCTTCTTGGGCCACAGAGCCATGCTCATTCCAGTAGAAATTGTTGCTTGAAAATAGCCTGGAATTTGTGCTTTTCTTAACTTTCAGAAGCTCTTGAAGGTACTATACCTCTTAGTAACCCTGTGTAGTTGCTCTCTCTCTCTCTTTCTCAGGATTCGAAATTTGCTGTTATACCACGATTTTGTTTCAAGTTTTCCCCACAGTGTCTAAGTTATTTTCAAATGCAATTTTTCATTTTAAAAGCCCACAATTTTAAAAAATAATCCCCAGTTGTTTCATGGACTGCTTTCCCCACTCTGTTCTGATTGTGTTTGCATAAAACAACCTCTAAAGAGATTGAAGTTGTCCACACAATCCAGAAGAAGTCAGCACAACTGGACTAAACCAAAAGCTAAGAAGTTTGCTGAATGCAACCAAACACTTCAAGGAACACAGTAGCAGGTGCAGAGGTCTGGAGACCATGGTTTCAGGGGACATCTAGGTCAACTGGCATAACAAAGTTTATTAAGAAAATTTTCTGGATTGCACTTTGGTGACTGGAATCTAGGGTCTTCTTAAAAGCTAGCAAGTGGCCCTCTAAGGTGCATCAATCAGTCCCAACCCACCTGGAGCAAAGGAGAATGAAGAACACAAAAGACACAAGGAAAACATGAGCCAAGGGACAGACAGGGCCACAAAAAACAGAGATTCCATCAGCCTAAGACCAGAAGAATGAGATGGTGCCCAGCTACCACCAATGCCCACCCTGACAAGGAACACAACAGAGAGGCCCTGACGGAGAAGAAAAGTGCAGTGCAGAATTCAAATTCTAGTAAAAAGACTGGAGTTAATGGTCTGACTGAGACTGGAGGCACCCCAGAAGACATGGTCCCTGGACTCTCTGTTAGCCCAAAACTAAAACCATTCCCGAAGCCAACTCTTCAGACAAAGATTAAACTGGACTACAAGACATAAAAAGATACTTGTGAAAAGTGAGCCTCTTAGCTCAAGTAGATGCATGAGACTAAATGGGCAGCTCCTGTCCGGAGGCAAGATGAGAAGGCAGAAAGGGGCAAGAGCTGGTTGAATGGACACAGGAAATACCAGGTGGGAAGGAGTGTATGCTGTCGCATTATAGGGAGAGCAACTAGGGTTACATAACAATGTGTGTATATGTTTTTGTATGAGAAATTAACTTGAACTGTAAACTTTCACTTAAAGCACAATAAAAAAATAAAAAGAAGGAAAAAAAAGAGATTGAAGTTGTCAAGAATTTCATTTTGCTAGGATTCACAATCAACACCCATGGAAGCAAGCAGCAGTCAAGAAATCAAATGATGCATTGCATTGGGCAAATCTGCTTCAAAAGGCTACTTCAAAGTGTTAGGTGTCACTTTAAGGACTAAGGTACACCTGACCCAAGCCATAGTGTTTTCAATTGCCTCATATGCATGTGAAAGCTGGACAATGAATAAAGAAGGCTGAAGACAACTGATACCTTTGAATTATGGTGTTGGTGAAGAATATTGAAAATACCATGGACTGCCAGAAGAACGAACAAATCTGTCTTGGAAGAAATACTGTCAGAACATTCCTTAGAAGAAAGGATGGCCAGCCTATGCATCACATACTTTGGACATGTTGTCGGGAGTGATCAGTCCCTGGAGAAGGACATCATGCTTGGTAGAGGGTCAGCAAAAAAAGAGGAAGACCCTCAATGAAATGGATTGACACAGTGACTACAATGATGGGCTCAAGCATAACAACGATTGTGAGGATGGCTCAGGACCCAGCAGTGTTTCAGTCTGTTGTACACAGGGTTGCTATGAGTCGGAACTGACTCGACAGCACCTAACAACAACAAAAGAGAAGGAGATTGAAGCAGTTCCTTCCTAACAGGTAAATGGTTTATTTTAGGTATTTCCAGAAGATTCACTGACCTCTCCTGGGTCAGTGGGTGGACTCATGAGGCCAACACAGTAACGTTCATTAGTCTACCTGGAGAGAAGCATAGATCTCCCAGCAACCCACCGTAGTCAAAGCAGGAAACTTCCTAAATGCCATTCCCTCACTCCCTTCCCATAACCCAAATCAGTGCCATCCAATCGATTCTGACTCATATAGTACCACTCATATATACATTCACGTTGTCATTTTTCTTACTTTCAAAAATTCTCTTTCAAACCAACGTGCCTTGCAGAAAGTGAGAGTGAAGTTTACATCTACCTCTATACATAAAAAACCAACTGCTATCAAGGCAATTTGGACTCATGACAACCCCACTGTATGTCAGAGTGGAACTGTACTGTATAGGGTTTTCAATGGCTGATTTTTGGAAAGTAGATCATCAGGCCTTCTGATATGCCTCTAAGTGGAATGGAATCACCAATCTTTCAGTTAGCTTGTGAGCTGTTTGCACCACCCAGAGACTCACCTCTATACACTGACAGGTAATATTCACACTCCACATACACACACACAATTTTGGAAAGGTGCAGGTGAAGATTTTTAAGTCATTAAAGAATGAAAGGAAAGAGGCAGGTAAGCAGGTAAGCGGGTGCCCAACACACATTTGTCTAATTAATAACTCCTGTGACCACGTGACCTCCTTCCCTCTCTGGGGCTTCTGAGGTTGGCCCCAGGGGACGGCCATCTCTCTGGGAGTCCCATTCCCACAGGAAACTCCCAAGAGGAACCAGTCTGTCTCCTTTTTGTTCATACACCCTAAAGGCTTGCTTTCTAGGAATCAAAGTAAAGAATCCATAAAGTCAGGATCAGAGAACACCAAACCCAGAATGGGAAAACTCTGGATTTGGATTTGCAAGGCATCATAGAAATGTATTATCCTCTCTTAAGCAACATTCCAGCAATTTAACTAAATGTCACCAAGTTAACCATAACACAGGCATCTGCATAAACTGACTGGTTGGGCTTTCCCTGCCAGGTCGCCTGCATGACAATTAACTAAAATAGAGACAATCCCTGCTTTCCAAACCCCCAGTCTCTGAACTCTGGCTTCCCAGTTAGAATTTTTTAGACAAATTCTTTGCTATCTGAACTCTCATTTCTCCTACCCAAACCTCAGGAACCAAATAGTTCTTTGTTATCTGAGCTCACCATCCAAACTTTTACTGTCTCAACTCAGAATCCAAATATATTCAGAAAGCAAAGAATGCCTATAATTTCAAAGTGTTATATTGATTAGCTTAAAACACACCTGAGGTAGGGTGAAGGTTGGTTGGGATTTGAAAGATTCGAAAGACACTAATCAGGAATCCACACTCCAGGGGTGGCCACCTAAACATTTCAAATATCTTTACCAAGTTCAATACCAGAGACCATAATAAGATATCACTACACACCTTTGGGTTTTATTAAAGAGGGTGCTCTCCTGCTAAAACATGACTTTATTTATAGTTAACTTTTCTAAAACACTTTTATTACTTAGTGAAGAATACAGTAGAGGTATAAAGAACCATAAAAGCCACAATTCAAAACAAAAGCAGGCAATTGCATTATTATGAAAGTCACCCTTGGGCTTCTCACCAAAAATAGTCATTCATCTCATGTTTGTTCCATTAGTCCTTGGAATATTTTTATATTTTGATTCACGCAAAATATTTTCAGTTTCTTGCCAAAATATGCACTACTCCTTTGAAACAACATTTTACAATGAGTTTGAATGGCAAAATGCATGATTCCCACTTGACCCACAAACAGTCTAATTTATGGGTAGCCAAATACACTAAAATGGATTAATCCTCTAACGATGGAACCCTATTAAATTATCAGCTGTCTGCTGAAAATGAATCACTTCATTTTTCCTGTAGATTTTTTTGTTACCTGTTCTCAAGGGAGTACACAAGGAGCTATGCTTCCTCTTTCTAGAAAGTCACTTTCAATAACAAGTACAATTACAGCTATATTGTGAGCAATAAACGGTTATGTCAGATGCTGAAATGTATCCTGTTTTGGTGACCTAGATGTTTAAACTCCCTCCTATCAGCTCAGCCTCTGCTCACCACTTTCCCCCACCCCAAATCACCCACAGAGACTAGCTCTCTATGCTGCTTCACAGCCTGATCATTTCAAATTCCAAGATGGCACAGAAGTCTTTGGAAATTTCATAGAAGATAAACTTAGTTTTCAACATGATTTATACCAGCAGCTATCTCTAAATTCCTTTATGAGTTTTCCCCTAAAGCAATCTCTGCCTAGTGGTCTCCCTTCTCTATTCCTGACCTGCACAAAGGAAGGAAGGTGTTAAAGGAAAGGCCCTGGGGACACAAGAAACTTCAGTGGCCAAGCAGGAGGCCCTGGCTGTGAAACTCCCTCAAACGGTTCAGGCATCAGGGCTACCTGTTCCATGGCTAGAACCATCCCAGTTATTCAGGAACTGTGCCCCACACAGAGCTCTAGGGGAAGAACTAGGCTGCTGACTCTGACCTCAATAATTCTACCATCTGTCAGAAACAGCTGATGTTCTTCTCTTCTATGCGTAGGAGAAAAGAGTTTGCAAAATTAAGTCTAAGTACATGGAGAACGCATGAACTTCACGTACTGTGTTACACTGGGGTGGGGTCCGTCAGAAGAACCTGGCTCCAAAGTCCACTCTGCTCTCACTAGCGATGTTGTCCTTCCAGTCTCTTCTCTCCCAGGCTCCCTCAACCCTTCCCACCAATCACACAGCTCCAAACAGCATCAGGGCCCTCTCTCAGCCTGTGCCCTCTCCTGGGACCACTCTTCCTGCGTTTTGGCCTGGAGCATTCCCACTCGCCTTTGTGAATCCAGCTCAGACGCCAGATCCTGAGGGTGTTCCCTGAGCCTCTCCCGTGGTTTCCAGAGCATGCTAAACTCATCTTGATCCTACCATTTATTACACTTTATGTGATTATGAGATTGTCTCCAGATTAGGGAAGTCTTGAGGGTGGGACAGCCTGCTTCTTCCATCTTTGTACACCCTGAGCCCAGAGGTAGATTTGTCATAAAGGAAAGAAACTCACGCTTCTGAGCTCCTGAGTATTGAGGCCCTTTCCAAAGCCCTGAGAGGGCCCCAAGCAATATGTTCACACAGGCTTTTTTTTTTTTCTAAAATTTTTTTTTTTTTTTTTAATTTACAATACTAAGATACCTTTTTAAACAGTATACGATTTGACCCATACAAGTCTAGGTTGGTCACCAGATGGTCATTAGAGGAAAACAAGAACAGAGACTATTGGGAAATTACCTTAGAATCTGCTGTTTACCCAAAATGTGATAGATGAAATACATTACAGAAAAATAATTAAAACAAAATTATTCTATGCTGGGGGGTAGAAAAAAAAAAAAGATATCTTAATTGCAGTTAGTTAAGCTTGCCTATCTCCTTCCACTCATTTCCCCCTCAGACACACTGAAATGTCTGCGGGCATTTTAATCTGGCTGGACTGGGGGCTTTATGATATTTATGGAATTTTTCAGCTTTGTAAATCTGGTAATTTCGTATTCTAAATAAATGCTCACTTTTGATCTTATTTATAATTTTATATTCTTTTTCTAAAAGAGAACCCTCCCCCGCCGCCCCCAAATTATATCAGCTTCAGGTTCCACAAAAGCTTGATCTGCCCCTGCCTGTACCTCACTTAGTTCCTGGCACAGAAAGTTGTTGTGTGAATTAACACCTGCGTGAGTACACCTAGGGCGAGTCATTTAATAACTCCATGTCCTCCTCCTCCTCCTCAGTTAAATAATGATGCGTTGTTCTAATGAAACGGCATGTGTTGGGCAGTACAAGGTGCTCTAAACAGGTAAGGTACTAGTGAAATGATTTTTGTAAAAGACCCCAATTAAAATAACTGATATTGGAAGACACTAGTAAAGAATTAAAATAACTGATATTGGAAGATACTAGTAAAGGATGTCAAAGAAGGGGGCTACAAACAAAAGGAAAGTTCAAGTGGCATAGTTCACGGATAAGCTTTCCTGAGTTAGAGGATCTTTCGGGAATCTTCTGCTATAGAAGGTAAGCTTTTCATCCCCTACTACTTTAACAGAATCTCCTCTCTGTTAAATTCTAATTCTCATACGAATTGCTTACCTCAGAGAAATCTCACAATTTTATTACATAATTTTGATATATTCCAGATAGTGTCTTCGAAATTTTGTTAAGTTTCAAACTCTGAGGTATGTTCCCTCCAAACTTCCCAATTTACTGACTGTTGTGATGATAGTCCCTTCCTGTTTGACCTTGCCTCTGACTCTGTGTACCTGGAGTCCAAAAATAAAAAAATTTCAAAAAACTACTGCCCATCCCTAAATTATGGTCACATACTGCTAGAAAAACTTACACAACAGTACAGAAATAAGCTAACAATGAAGTTAAGAAATGCTCCAGAATGACCCTCAACCACTGTTCACTGAGTGAAGCTAAATTAGAACCATTTATTCATTCAACAAATATGGCTTGACCAGGTAATATGTGCCAAGCATTAAACTGGACAGGAAAAAAAAAAACTTTTTTTTTTTAATCTCTTGCTGTTCTCGTGCCTACTAGTTTAATACAGGAGACATTAAACAAAACAAAAAAAAAAAATCTCAAAAATATGCATCAAAATGTACAGCGAGGTGTCTTGTTATTGTTGTTGTTAGGTGCCATCCAGTCAGTTCCAACTCACAGCAACCCTATATATAACAGAATAAAACACTGCCCAGTCCTGTGCCATCCTCATAATCGTTGCTATGTTTGAGCCCACTGTTGCATCCATTGTGTCAATCCATCTCTTTGACAGTCTTCTTTTTTTCACTGACCCTCTACTTTACCAAGCATGATGTCTTTCTCCAGGGACTGATCCCTCCTGATAACATGTCCAAAGTCTGTGAGACATAGTCTTGCCATCCTTGCTTCTAAGGAGTATTCTGACTGTATTTCTTCTTCTTGGATTTGAACCCCGTGTCTCCTGACTCTCAGTCCAGGATTTCTTGACTACACCACAACTATTCATTCAAGAGAGATTTGTTCATTCTTCTGCCAATTCATGGTATATTCAATATTCTTCGCCAACATCACAATTCAAAGGCATCAATTCTTCTTCGGTTTTCCTTATTCATCGTCCAGGTTTCAAATGTATGTGAGATGACTGAAAACACCATGGCTTGGGTCAGGCACACCTTACTCTTTAAGGTGACATCTTTGCTTCTTAACACTTTAAAGAGGTCTTTTGCAGATGTCTAGAGGACTCTACTGGGAGTGTGACATTTGAGCTGAAATCTGTATAGTGAGTAAGAATTTAACAATACAAAGGAGGAGGAGACAAGCCTGTGCCAGGTAGAGGGAACAGCACATACAAAGGTCCTGAGGTAGGAAGAGGCTGAGAGGAACTGAGGAACCAAGGGGAGGAGGATATGGCTGGAGAGTAAGGAGCCCGGGGTTTTATATAATCCCACATATGTGACCAAGAACCATCTTTAACCACCATCAACCATTTTGTTGGCTGGATTTTCCTTCCAATGATCATAGCCATTACTTGAGATGCTCCTATAAATGTTCAGAGAGCAAGCCTGCCCCTCCCATGACTCTTCAGAAATTCAATCAGCAAACATTTACTGCAAGACTGTAGTGCACTAGGTATTGCGAAATAATGAAGAGTAAGAAACAGTCTGTGTCTACAGGACAGCTGTGGTGTAATCAAGAAATCCTGGACTGAGAGTCAGCAGACATGGGGTTCAAATCCAAGTTCCACCATGATTCATCAGGTGACCATACCTCACTCAGATTTGTGCTGTCACAGTCCCTGGTCCAAAGTAAATGCATCCTTGTCATGGGTTGAATTACGTCCCCCTAAAAATGTATATACCAATTTGGCTGGGCCATGATTTCCAGTAATGTGTGACTGTCCTACATTTTGTGATTGTAATTTTATGTTAAAAAGGATTAGGGTGGGATTGTAACACCACCCTTACCCAGGTCACATCCCTGATCCAATGTGAAAGGAGTTTCCCTGGAGTGTGGCCTGCACCACCTTTTATCTCTCAGGAGATAAAAAGGAAAGGGAAGCAAGCAGAGAGTTGGGGACCTCTAACTACCAAGGAAGCAGTGCTAACAGCAGAGCATGTCCTTTGGACCCAGGGTTCCTGTGCAGAGGAGCTCCTAGTCAGAGGAAGACTGATGAGAAGGCTGACAGAGAAAGCCTTCTCCTAATGTTGACACCTTGAATTTGGACTTTTAGCCTACTTTACTGTAAAGAAATAAATTTCTCTTTGTTAAAACCACCCACTTGTAGTATTTCTGTTATAGCAGCACTAGATAACTAAGAAAATGCTTGATGATGAAAATCCCTCTACTTCATTGAACCTCAGTTTTCCTATCTGTAACGTAAGGATAATAATTCTAGCGTCACAGAGTTTTTGTAAAAATTAAAGACATTAAAGTATATACTGTACAGTGCTTGGTACATAATACATACATTAAAAAAGTTTATTTTTTAAGCAACTTCATGGGACCCAAGTTTTTCTGTTTTGCTCTAAATAATTTGTACTACTTACATGTGAAGACTAGTATTACTTAGTAGTTCTTTAATTTTTTCAATTCATTTTTTAAAGCAGGAAGCTGTTATTTTCTTTGAATTAGCCTCGCCTTTGGAAGCCCAACCCTTCAGGCCATAAGGCCATACCCAAGGCACCAAGGGTGGTAATGAACCTCAATTATTGCTAACATACCCAGGAGGTAGGAAGCAGCTTCCAAATGGTAACCAAACCCATTAAGTGAAAACAATCATTAGAAAACTGCCAAGAAGATATAAAACGTACAGCTGTTCAGTATCATAAGCTAGATATGACATTATCTCTCATTCCACTTTACAGATATTCCTGGTTGTGGAACTGGAGAAGCTAGGGCAATGTTTTGGAAGTAAAAGAATAAAGAAAGTCCATGGCATAGAGAGAGACTTTTGGTTAGAACAGCAAGAGATAATTGTAAAGAAAAAACACACATGTTTGAAGAAAAGAATAAGGTACTGGCAAAGTCTAAAAAAGTGGCAAACTCTGAAAGGCTAACAACCCAAAGGTGAATTAGGATAATGGCAAAGGAGAAAAAAGGGACAGCTATGAACATCAACATGTCTGGATAACTGATCAGCTACAGAGATTAAAAAAAAAAAAAAAAACCACTGCCGTCAAGTTGATTCCGACTCATAGCGACCCTATAGGACAGAGTAGACCTGCCCCATAGAATTTCCAAGGAGCGCCTGGTGGACTCGAACTGCTGACCTTTTGGTTGGCAGCTATAGCACAGAGGATAAAGGAAGTGAGGAAATCAAGAAGACTCAGACATAAAGTTTGGATGCCTGGGAGAATGGTGGTACTATAACGGAAATCAGAAGTTGGAAAGGGGAGTTGGTTTAGAGAAGAACTTGAGAAGCTGTATATATACATATCTGATTTGAAGTCAGGGCTGGATAATTGAGTGGTAATAGCCAACAGGCCAGCTGGAAACATACGATGAGGCATGAACAGAGGTCAGGGCTAGAGGGCCCACACGTGGGTGGGTTCAAGGGGGTAGTCGTGGGTGAAATAACAAGAACAGATGAGCTCTCCTAGAAAGAGAGGAGAAAGGAGAAGGCCCTGGGGAAAACCCACAGAAGCAGATGAGAAGGCACAATAAACAAAGAGAAAGATAACTTGAAAAAGAACCAGCAGAGTTCGTGGACACTGAAAGCACACTTTTAAAAGTATAAATCAGATCACTAACTCCCCTCCTTAGACTTCCTGCAGACTTCTCACTGCATTACTATGGCCACCAAGGCCTTATGTAACCTGGGCCTGCCCACTTCGGACCTCGCCTCCTCTCCCAATCCGTGCACCGGCCACGCTGGCCTTGCACTGTCCCTCAAATACGTGAAATTCATTTCTACTTTAGGGCCTTTGGGTTTTCTGAGCCCTCTACCAGAAAAGGCTCTCCCTTGGATCTCACTCTATATAATCACACACACACACACACCATTCCCTATCATATCACACTATTGTATTGTCTCTAATACATACCACTATCTGAATTCTTATTTATTTGTTTACCTACATATTGTCTGTCTCACCACTCCCACACGGGTTCTGGGAAAACAGGGACCTGGAATCTTGTCTACCTCACTCTCTGCCATAACTTTAGTGCCTAGAATACTGTGTGGCACTAAATGGGACTTAAGAAAAAACACCCCAAGGAAGAGCAAAACTAATGACCTTCATAAGATCAGTTTCAATAAAGATAACATGTTAAAACTGTTGTTCTTGTTGTTGTGTGCCATGGAGCTGATTGTGACTCACAGCAACCCTATTTATTCAAAACACACACATACACACCCTCAGGAGGGAGGAATTTTTATAATGTAGTATAGTTATATATCATACCTTCTATAACAGACATCTATGTGTAAATAAAACACTCTAACTGAATCACATCTTATTTCTTCTATTGAGCGTTCTCCCAGAGAAAAATCTAGCCCATATCCGTCATGCCTAAAATTCTTAAGATGGTAATAAATTTTAAAACTCAAATAGAACAAAAGTGTCAATTACTTCAAATTTCTGTAGTAAAAGCATGGGAGTGTCACTGAAATATGGGAAGTGAGACAACATCAGACTTTAAGAACATTTGGTACTTATTTACCCATGCCCCACAGTCCACGCCCCCAAAGAAATTCCTTCAAAGATGTGTGCTGGGGCTAATTCTTCCTGCAGCTTCCTGTATTTGTATGTATGTTTTACCTTCGGGCCTCTTCCCACAAGCATATTATCTCAGTGATGACAGTGGGGGTGGGAGGGTGTACCCTAAAGAGCCACTGTATTTGGAAGGGTGCTGTTCCTTTTAGAGTTTGGGCAGAGATGAAGCGAATGGAGGATTTAAATAACAGCTCTAAATCAAAGGTCTTCCTCAAGTCTGAGAAGTGGTTTTTCCCCTACGCTCCTGCCAGAAACATCAAGCAAGCTCTTGCAACAGCTCAAGACTTCACAGGGGTGACATTATGTGGCTGCTGGCCAGACAGGTGAAAACAGTTGCCTTGACTCTCTTCACTCTATGACTAGAACACGCTGCTTTGCAGCTTGCCTCCTCAGAAGGAAAACAGCAGAAAACGCAGAGAGAAAAGCAAGGTGTCTTAGTTCTCTAGTGCTGCTATAAAAGAAATACCACAGGTGGCTTTAACGAAAAGAAATGTGTTTTCTCACAGTTTAGGAGGCAAGAAGTCCAAATTCAGAGCTCAGGCTCTAGGGGAAGGCTCTCTCTGTCCACCCTGGAGGAAAATCCTCGTCCCTTTCGACTGCTTGCTTCCTTGGTGATCTCTATGTGGCACCAACCTTTCTTCATTTGGGCTTACTTTCTCCTACACGCTCTTTTACATCCCAAAAAGCGGAGGGCTTTTAAACACCCTACACTGACATGGCCCCATCGACATGACAACAATCACTATTTCCACATGGGATTACATCCACGAGTAAGGTGATGGTTTACAACACACAATTTTGGGGGGAAACAATTCAATTCATAACACAGGAAGGTAGGAAAAGATCAAGTTAATCATTAGAAAGCAAAAGCGGCCAAAAAGAGCCGATTTCAGTATGCTCCGATTAAACAAAGATGATGGAAACCACCCAACCAGTGGCAATTAGGTGAGATGGGCATGCCGCTGTGTTTAAGTCAAGACATAAGCAACGTTAATATAGTTTGCTAAACGCAAATTTGCACAAAGTAAATAATGTGATCTAGTCTCTGGGTGGAGCAAACGGTTAACGTGATCGGCTGCTAACTGAAAGGCTGAAGATTCAAGTCCACCCAGAGGCACCTCAGAAGAAAGGCCTGGCGATCTACTTCTGAAAAATCAACCACTGAAAACCTAATGGAGCAGAGTTCTACTTTGATACACATGGGGTCACCATGAGTCAGAATCTACTGGATGGCAACTAGACTGGACTGGAAATGTAATCTAGAACTCAATTTAAGGCAAAAGCCTCCCTCTTTTCCACTGTCTAAGCCAGAATTACCTGTAATGACAAATGAAATGTAGTATTTTAAAAGATACCGTCCCCCATGCCCTCTGACACCTGAGATAATGAAATTTTTAGATCAAGACCAGGGATGGCGCTCTCAGCCTGCACTATGGAGCTTGATGAAGCAAATGACAGTCAATTACTAAGCACAGCTTTTTGTGAGCAAACGGGCTTAGAGGTACAGGCCTTGTATAGACAGGCAGCATTTCTAGCAGGAAAAAAGTGAAAAAGATGAGACGTTTCAATTTACGGACCAGGAAGCACCGCCATTCTTCGTGTTATAAGTCCCAAGGGAGACCGTAGGGAAGGGAAAAACCAAATCGTGTCCCAAGTACCTGGCCAGTAGGGAAATTGAGTTGTGGTGACAGAGCAATGGGGGGAGTCATCTTAGTCATCCAGTGAAGGTAGGAAAATTCTGTCGTCAGAAGCCCTAGGCTTACTATGGGCTCTACCACTAACAAGAAGGAGCCCTGGTGGTACAATGGTTAAGCACTTGGCGGCTAACCAAAAGGCTGGTGGCTCAAATCCACCATTTGCAATCAGCTCCCATAAATATTTCAGCCTCAGAAACCCTATGGACCAGTTCTACTTTGTCCTATAGGGTCACTACGAGTTGGAATCTACTCAATGGCACACAACACCACCACCACTAACAAATTTTCTGATGGAAAAACTATTTTATGGCTTCCAATGTAGCATTTAAAAATCCAGAGTGTCAAACCAGCTAAGTTAACTGGGTCAGGTAAGACACTTTTCCTCTCAAAGCCTTAATTTCCTCATGTGCAGAGTGAGGGCTCCAGGCAAAGGTCTCTAAGGTGCCCTCACATACTAAGATTCCTAGCTGATGGTCGAGAGACGCCAGTCAGAGGCAGCCCCTCGGGGACGCACAACCACTGCCAGAGAGGAGGCAGCATCTGGAGGACAGGATTTCCTTCAGCCGGAACCAGAAGCAGGAACCAGAAGGCAAAGGGACTCTGCAGGAGTCAGGAAGGAGGCGTCTGCCAGGTGAGTGCAGAACAAAGCAACAGAGTCACTTGCTGCCTCAATAGGAAGCTGCCTCCTTGGGTAGGAAATGGCCCTGGGACAGCAAGGAATCTACCCAGACAACCTAGGCCCTGCACATAGGCCCTCCCTCCTCAAAGCTGGGACCAAAGGAATAAGTTCGACCAAGGACTCCAGACCATGAGGAAGCTACGCCAAGACCCAGAAATTAGAAAAAGTGGAAGGGGAGAGGGGTTAGCTCAGTTGACTAAATTGAGATTAGATCTCCAAACATCAGATTATACCTTCAATTAATACGCACAGTGAGCCCAGCAGCAACTAACATACTTTGTACAAAACAGCAGGATATTGTGACTCAGAATAAAAGAATAACATAAGCATAAAATGAGGAATGGGGAGGCAGCTTAGATCCAGCTGGCAACAAGCTACTGAAACAAAAACTCCACTGCCCAAACAGTTAACACAATTGGCAGCCTCCAGAGAAAGGACGATCACATTCTTCTCAGTCAGTCATTACAGTCAGCACGTCTGCACAATACGTCTCGGGTGGAAGGGCGCAGAAGTCACTGTTGACAGATGCACCCTGTGCTGATGTCATGAGACTCTGCCCTGATTCAAGATGCTCATATTAGCCAGAATGCAAGAAAAGGCAGAAATGAAGCACCATGGCAAAAAAAGGAACATTAAAACAAACCAGGGAACATCTATGACTTTTTTAAACATTTATCAATTTAACATACAAAACTTAACACAATACCTTTTTTTATACAATGAAAATGAGCACGCGATCCCTAATATCAAAATTATCAGTTATTAAAGCTAGAGGACTAAAACAAATAAAACAAATAGACATGTAATATTTCTGAAAGTTCCTGAATAAAACATGAACTGTTACATCTCATTTGCAAAGCAAGCCATTAAAATACTTACACCCTTAGCCCAGCAATTCCACTCCGGGGAATCTAACCCCATAGAGATAAAAGCATCAATATATAAAGATATATGGACAAGGATTTCTAGTGAATAATTTTTCATGATTGCCAAGAACCAAAACAAAGTGAATGACCATCAGCAGGGAAGTAGCTTAATCCACACCCATTCATTAAAAACAAGGAATTAGAGCTATGCCTGATGGCTTGGAGGAGTTTCTACAAAGTATAGCTGAGTTGGAAAAAATAGAGAAGTCTACATAATATGATCCAGCTTTTTTTTTTTTAAATAATTTTATTAAAGCTTATGTATCTGTATATAGGTATACAGTGGGATTATATGAATACAGAAAAATATGTAAACCTATACACTAGGTAGGAGCCCTGGTGGTACAGTGGCTAAGAACAGTGGCTGCTAACCACAAGGTCAGCAGTTTGAATCTACCAGCCACTCCCTGGAAACCCTATGGGGCAGTTCTACTCTGTCCTATAAGGTTGCTGTAAGTTGGAATCAACTCGACGCCAATGGGTTTGGTTTTTATACACCAGGTCAGTGGTTCTCAAACCTGAATGTGCATCAGTATCACCCCAATGCTTTGTTCATCAGCCCCATACCACGTGTCTGACCCAGTAGGTCTGCGGCAAGGTATGAGAATTTGCATTTTAATAAACTCCCAGGGGATGCTGATGCTGCTGAAAACTGCTGCAAAAGGTGCCAACAAGAGTTACATGGGAGAGCAGGAAGGGAAGCATGAGGTGGCAGTGCTGTCCAAGATAATAAAAACAGCTTTTCCACATGATTCCATTTATAGAACGCCGTGTGCACACACACGTGTGCACACACGTGCATTTGCAAAAACAAATTCCTGAAAAGAACGTCATGAAAATAGTAAAAATTTTTTCAGAAGTAGAATTTGAAGTGATCTTTACTTTCTTCTTTGTAATTTTACATATCTCTATAGCCTTTATTTACATAATCATTTAAAACAAAGCTATTTCATCGAGAAAAGAGGAAAAAAACATTTGGGACCAATAATTCCTCAAGAAAGAGCTTTTTTATTTTATTCACAGCACTAAACTGATTCCTTAGGAAGATCAATATTAATTATACTTTATATTTAAAAAATGTAAAAAAAAGGAAGCTTTTGGACAAATAAGTAAATAAGCATAACATGTATTTGCGTTATAACCTTCCTTGACCCACCAAAGTTTCAAGAAAGCTCAACTTAAGAAGTCATCAAAAAATACCAGCAAAAAAACACACAATTGGCTTGTGAAGGCAAAATACCTTCCTCTCTCAAAATTCATTTAAGGATCCAACAAGCAAAATCTCTTAAGCTGTTCTCGCATAGTTTTCTTTTATGTACAAACTAGAAAACAACAAAAATGAGACTAAAAGCAACAAGCTGTCATCTAAAAATTATTTTATGACTTCCTGTATAGGGCTTTCAAACTCCCAAGTGGTGTCAATTAGAGAGTTTTAAGCCAGAAATACACATCTTAGATCAATTAACTGATTCTAATTTGCACCCTGCCAGACTTTCATACTTCTCATCGGCTTCACCACTACAGCTCTTTGCTAGCTTAAAACACACTCCCCTAGTACTGTGTTACCGTTTCACCTGAAAATTAATCCTAGACCTCAAATCAGGTTGGAGTCCTGGATGGTGCAAACAGTTAACACGTTCCACTACTAACCAAAAAGTTGGAGGTTCGAATCCACTCAGAGGATCCATGGAAAAAAGGCCTGGAGATTTACTTCCAAAAGATCAGCCATTGAAAACCCTAGGGAAAACAGCTCTACTCTGACACCCATGGAGTTGCCATGAGTTGGAATAAACTCGAAAGCAACTGCTTTTTTTCACACCAGATTGCAGACTTTTGCTGTTTTGGGGTTTTTGTTTTGTTTTGGGTTATTGTTTGCTTGTTTGTTTGTTTGCTTGTTTGTTTTGAGGGGGGCAAACAGCCTGGCCTTAGAGAGCTGCTCCTTCAGTGCCCCTTAAAGCACAGATGTAGGAAGCTGCCCAGAGGCTGAAAATTGGATTTGCAATGCTCACATCCCTAAATTCTACAAATCGATATTGTAAAACTCTTGGCTGCCAGTCTTGCTGACCACTGCTTCTTCTCTAACCTGATTATAGTACAATGTCTCTCTTATCCTGCAATAGTAACTCAGTGGACCCTGATGCTTCATCTTAAAAATTAGAGTGGCCCCTTGTATAAGTGAATCTGTGGCTGAGCTCAGGAATTCTAGATAGAGTCTCCTTCCTAAAGGTAAGCAAACATAAAAGAGCCACAAAATTCTCCAGCACAAGAGACAGAATCAGAAACTGGACCTCCCTCTGAAACAGATTATTAGGAGGTACAGAAAAGAAATGTAAATTCATGTTTCATGCTCACAATGCAGTATAATAGAATATCTCTACATAAAATTATGTGGACAGAAGAAGAAACCAGCTGAGATTTGAAAATGCTATATAGAAACTAGGAGCCCTGGTGGTGCAATGGTTAAGGGCTCAGCTGCTAACCAAAAGGTTGGTGGTTCAAACCCACCAGCTGCTCTGGGGGAGAAAGATGTGGCAGTCAGCTTCCGTAAAGATTACAGCCTTGAAACCCTATAGGACAGTTCTACTCTGTCCTGTAGGATCATCACGAGTCGGCAATGAGTTTTCCTTCTTTCTGGAATCGACTCCAAGGCACCTAACAGCAACAACATACAGAAACTAAACACAAAGTAATGGAATCTAAAACTGTACTGAAAACAAACAAACAAAAAAACTTGACACTACAAAAAGTTAAATTAAGTAGGGAACAACCATAACAAAATATTTCAACCCTTGTATGTCATTATTCTAGAAGGTAAAAACAACAGTGGAAGACAATAAAGAATACTTAAAACAGAAAAATGTCTTAATTAATCCAAGCAAAACAAATGCAAAATTTAAAAAAAATTTATATTCATAAATCTTCTAAAGGTATAAAAACATCTCTATATTAATATCTTTAGGAAGGATTCTCTATAGAGACACAAATATAGAGACAGAGAAGCGTTTTTACCATAAAAAATGCTACTAAAATCCAATCAAAACAGGTTGTAATCAAAGGAAAAATTATCTGTAAGACGATCTGGATGAGGTGTCCTTTTTGAGAGAGTGGGCAAAAGTCAGGATTGGAGGAAGACTCATTAACAACGTGTGTTATACAGATGACACAACCTTGCATGCTGAAAGTCAAGAGGACTTGGAACACTTATTGATGAAGATCAAAGACAACACCCTTCAGCATGGATTACACCTCAACATAAAACAAAAATCCTCACAACTGGACCAATAATCAACATCATGATAAATGGAGAGGAGATTTAAGTTGTCGACGATTTCATTTTACTTGGATCCACAATCAATATCCATGGAAACAGCAGTCAAGAAATCAAAAGATGCATTGCATTGGGCAAATCTGCTGCAAAGGACCTCTTTAAAGTGTTAAAAAGCAAAGACGTCACCTTGAAGACTAAGGTAAGCCTGACTCAAGTCATGGTGTTTTCAATCACCTCAAATACATGTGAAAGCTGGACAAGGAACAAGGAAGACCAAAGAAGAATTGACACCTTTCAAATTATGACGTTGATGAAGAATATGGAATATACCAAGGACTGCCAAAAGAATGAACGAATCTGTCTTGCAAGAAGTACAGCCAGAATGCTCATCAGAGGCAAGAATGGTGAGACTTCTTTGGACATGTCATCAGGAGGGACCAGTCCCTGGAGAAAGACATCATGCTTGGTAAAGTAGAGGGCTGGAAAAAAGAAGACGCTCAACAAGATGGACTGCCATGGTGGCTGCAACAATGGGCTCAGGTATAACAACGACTGTGAGGATGGCACAGGACTGGGCAGTGTTTCCTTCTGTTGTATATAAGTTCGCTAGGAGTTGGAACCAACTGGACGACACCTAACAACAACAATTTTTATCAATATTTTTCCTCCATCATTGCTGCTGCATTTACTATGTGATCTAGTTGAGATAAATCTTGTCGTTTACATTTCTTAAACCTGTCTTTAATGAGATTTTGCCAGTGCAGTAGCATACAATAGGCATCCTATTGTGGGCTCTTCACAATTTCTAACTTTGTCTGGGTTTTATCTTAATTATAGACCAGCCAGTTATTTTAATTTCTTTTTCCAAAAGAACCAGGTGTATCAACTAAGTAGAACTGCTAAGACAGCATAAAAGTTATCAAAATTAAGAGATCCAATAAATCATGATTAGTCAAATGAGAAAACACAGTATCATCTCAATAAATGCCAAAAGGACCTTCAATAAGATTCAACACAAATATAGATAAAATTCTGGGAGGATATATCCCGAAATGTCTGCAGTGGTTACCATTGATGATGAGATTAAATGTGAAGTTTTGTGTTTTTTTTTCTTTTTGCTTATCTCTATTTCTAATTTTTTATAATAAACGTGTGTTATAAGAAAAAAAGTAATTTTCTGTAATAAGCTAGGAGAGACTATACAAGTGAAAGCAGAGAAGAAGCCTTCCCCCAAGACACAGAAACGAGCGTAGTGTAGTTTTTGTGCCAGCTCTCTATAAGTTAATGTTGCTCATTGGGCGGAGTATGGTTCAAGACTTGTTTTCACGATAACATATCCCCTCTGATCTCTTACTGTAGGAAGCTGAATGACCAGATTGGCTTAGGTCAGTTTGCAATAACACTGACATATACTGTTAGGTGGAAAAAAGCAGGATACAACATATGCGTGTGTGTGTGTTGTGTGTGGGTGTATATGTATACGAATATATGTGTGTATATACATACCTATATAGTCAGTTATGTTAAAAATAATGTATTTCATCTAATCTAAGATGCCATCAACTATTATATGCATCATCTTATTCCACTTTAAAAGAAAAATTGCTAATTATAACAAGATGCTTTATTACCTGGAATTTTATTCTTATTAAAAGATCTCTTCTAAATTTATTTAGACAAAGATTTTATCATGTACACTCTGCAATTTCCATGTATGTCTATGTACATTGTAACTTTGCCTTTTAATGTCAGATCACAGTGAAATCAATTTGAAGGCAATTAATCTATATAGTACCAACAAAGCACATAAGTAAACTGAAGTGCCAACAATGTGACTCACACCTGCATAGGTAATGACAGCTCCAACATGACATCTTCCAGGAGGCACAGTGAGTATAAGAACATCTCAATTTCAGAAATGTTAAAATGAGAAAAAAGATTTTGTACATTCAAACTGATAAAATTTATTAATATCTTAATATAACAACATCATCTATAAGGGGAAAGATTATGAGTGACTTATTTTCTTAACACTTTTGAGTATTTTTTATTTGACTTTAATTAGCATATTAAAAAACAAAACAAAAGCTGCTTCCATCAAGTTGATTCCAACTCATGGCAAACCTACTGGACGTAGTAAAACTGCCGATAGATTTCAAGGAGCTGCTGGTGGATTTGACCTGCTGACCTTTTGGTAGCAGCTGAGCTCTAAACCTCTAATGCCACCATGGCCCCATTAGCATATATTATTTGATAATTTAAAAATCTTTTTTTTTTTTCCTCCTTTGTTTGTTTTGTTTAAGTCTCTTCTCTCCTTAGGCAATGGAGAATGACTCCGACCCTAGTCTGGTCATAAACTGGTTGGTCTGAGTTCAAATAGCTACTAGCATGTTGATCAACCACAAGGTTGTATATTATGATTAGGTTTGAGGATTTGTTTGTTCATTTGTTTTCAGGTAGGGAAGCAGGGCACAATGGGTATACCTAAAGAGGAGGAAGGGACACAAACAGCAAGACTTGAGAGTACTTTATAATTTAGCCTTGGATCAGACTTTTTTTATCTTTAATTATGGCTGGGCCGATCCAAATGTCTAGAGACACATTTAAAGACCTGCAAATCACAACCCAGAGAGAGTAGTGTAGGCCACTGGGTAATCCTGGAGACAGCTTTGTTGCTATTCTGAAATTAGTTTATTTTATTATTATGTCTTTCTCCAGAGAATAAATGGGGTATTCACAAGCATGTCTGTGAGTGTGCGCAGGAAAGAGAAAGACAAGACAGCTCGTTAGTTAGCTGGGGAGTGAAGGGTGGCAAGGGAAAGTAGATGAATATATTTTAATCAAGTGAGGATTCTGATTAAACTTGCTCCAGCTACTTAATAATATGTTGCTCTATCAAGTATAAATTTGAATTGGCAAATGTTGTGTTACATATGTTTTTACTATAATTTTTTTTTTTAATGAAGTTCTGATACATGCTACAACAAGGATGAACCTTGAAAATGTTACGCTGAGTAAAATAAGCAAGTTACAAAAAAACAAAAACATTGTATAATTCCACTGATATAAAATATCTGGACTAGACAAATGAATCAAGATCAAAGGGGGAGATGATAAATTTGAATTGAGGTCATATCCTCATTCTCAATCCAGTACTCTTATTGTACCTTATAAATTGATTATCCAAAGGCTACCTGAAACCACAGCCCCTACACACACACACACACACACACACACACACCTGCCCAGGCTCATCTCCTACCAGCAAAGTCAGATCCCAAGGAAAGAGGTTTCATCAATAACAGAAGGGAAGGCACAAGAGAGGATGAGGTCTTCTGCCATCTTATATGTGAGGAGACAGTTCGCTTGCCTATTACTCCCAGTAACAGGAACCCTCCCTTAAATCAGAGGGCACATCTGACTAGGATTCTCACTGGGTATCTTTGTCACTTAATCCTCCATGATTCTGTATATAGTATGTCCCTTTTCCCTTTGAGTTCCTATGACAGGCTTTTAGCTGACACAGTTTGTCACTGAACTTTCCCCCTAAAAAGACACACACAGAAAATGTTTTGGCTGTTATCAGGATAATTATCATAAAATAATATGTTCATAATCACCCATATGAGTAAACATGTCTAAGTTCATAAATTACACAGTTGAAAAAATTGCTCTGAGGGAAATAAAATTAAAACCCAGAGGTTGGAACCAGAAGCCAACTAGCTTTAAAAGCCTCCATGTAAATCCTTGAAGTAGCACTCAGTGCGTTGTTTGTAAAAAGCCTCAATTCAATAGAAGCAAAACAGTCCTCCTCGCTTCAGTCTCATGGGTTTTGAGTCTAAGGAAGGGCCACTTAGACCGGAAGCCAAACGCTCAGGAACTTACGTAAAGAGGTACTTCGCTGCAGCTCAACTCCATGGCTTCCGCATCTGCAATGAAAATAATCAAGGAGAGCAGTTATTGCAAGCGGCCACGTGTAGCAAACTAGCAGCGCCCTCTGCATCCCACCCTTCAGTTGTCATCGAGGAAGGAGTAAACTCATTAGACAGGAAAACCACAGAGACAAAATTACAAAGGAATGAAGGAATAAGGTGGTATCTGTATAAAATTTTTTGAATTAAAAAAAAAAAAGTTGCTGTAGACTCGATGCCAGCTCTTGGCAAGCCCATGCATAGCAGAATAGACCTGTGCCCCACAGGGTTTTCAGTGGCTAATTTTTCAGAAGATCGCCAGGTCTTTCTTCCGAGGCACCTCTGGGTAGACTCCAACCTCCAGCCTTTCAGTGAGCAGCTGAGCACGTTAATTGTTTGCACCACCCAGGGACTCCAATTTATATAAAATAGCCCCCTCCTTTCTTCTTTCTCATTACTTTCCACACATAAGAGAAACCTATGGCCCCAGACATTCTCCCACCAACTACTCTGAGAATAGAAATAACATGTCAAAAGCCCGAAAAAAACCAACATAAGCATGTCAAAAGCTTCTCCTTAGATAACCACTTAGATCATAGGCTAATCGGAGTTGAGAATCCACTTTTGACTAGACCAGGAAGGACAGGATGGTGACACCATAATTCTATTGCCTATCCTACAAAAAAAAAAAAAAAACTTATTGCCATTGAGTCAATTCCAACTCACAGTGACCCTACAGGACAGAGTAGAGCTACTCCAAAGGGTAGCTGGTAGATTTGAACTGTGACCTTTAGGTTAGCAGCCAAATACTTAACTGCTGTGCCACCAGGGTCCCAGAGGCCAGATATTTCCATTCTAGAATCATGCTGGGGGGATGCTGTCCACTGTCATGCTAACCAGACGGTTGGTTACACATAGATTTATCCTCGATTGTCCCTGGGTGTGCCTGCCCCTTTAAAAAGAACAACCAGAAACTGGTTCCCTGCATAGGATAAAAGATCCAGCATCACTCAACATGGGTCCATCGAGCGACTACTGTGTGCCAGGCATTAACACAAAGATAACTAAGAAGTGGTCCAGCCCTCAAGCTGCTCACAGCTGAAAACAAGAGAAAGGAAGGGTGGGCTGCATGAGAAGACTGAATGGGGCAGACAGGGAGACTCATCCATTCCCCACGCCCCAGCAGGGATCTGCTCATCTGGTGAAGCCCAGCCCTGGTTCCCAGGCCACACCACAATGCAGTAGTTAGGGGATACTCTTAAGAGGGCAGGCACATAGCAACCTGAATTATAACATTTTGCACTATCATCCTCAAAGGATGCACTTGGCAAGGAAGAAAATTTGAGGTCTATTTTTACTTATTTTTCATGAGTTAATTTAAATTAAGGTTTACTAATACTACATGTTGCGGCACTGGCATCCTTCTAAGTCACAAGTTATGACCCCTGAGTCATCCTGAAGGCAGACCAAGAGTCCCAAGAGGCTGATGGGTTAAGAACAATGGGACCCTTACTCAGACTTGGCCCATCATTTTCAACATACTGTGCCTGTGGCAGTTTATATGGACCGCTTAAATGGCTTTATGGATTATAACTACACATTTTTAATGAAACTAACCTCTCAAATTGGACAAATGGCTTAAAGAGTCCAGAAAAGAAACTCCAGGTTAAAAAACAGTAACAACAGGATAGGACACTACTGAGACTGTCATTCCTGATATGAATTGTTCATCGATCACACTATGAAATAAAAATAATAACCAACGCAAGAGTGCCTACCAGTTTATCCTCTCAAAATTCAAAATTATCAGGAAGGCATTTAGATATGAATTTATATTCACTATCATAGGCCATGGAGCCTTGGTGAAGCAGTAATTAAGAGCTATGGCTGCTAACCAAAAGGTCAGCAGTTCAAATTACCAGTCGCTCCATGGAAACCAGATGGGGCAGTTCTACTTTGTCCTATAGGGTCGCTATGAGCTGAAATTGACTCGATGGCAACAGGTTTTGTTTTTTGGTTATCATAGACCATGACCCTCGTCCTCCGTGTATGCTGTGTCTCAAGATACTAGCAATTTTACATTGATGTTTATAGTCGTGCCATACACAATTCCAGTACTTTATAAAATTTCACTAATCTTGATAATAAAATTAGAAGGCCCTTTCAAGATTTCTACTTAATAGCAAAAAAAAAAAATGCATTACTGTAGTAAAGGCAGTGGTAAAAAAAAAAAAAAAAAAATGGCTGAAATAATACACAGAAAATGATAAAGCAAAAAATTAAAATGCATTCCTTTATGAGCAAGCCCTGTTGAAGACACAAGCGAATATTTTAAGAAGCAAGTACTAGAAAAAATTAAGCTGTATGGGAGATTTGCTATACAATTAAATTGAAATACAGATGTTTTCCAGGACTCTGCTTATGGTATTTGCTAGATTTTCTCTAATAATAAAACATACAAAAAACCACTTTTTGGTGAAAATATGGAGAAATAATCCCAAGAGTGAATTACTTCTTTAATAATAAAAAGAATGCTTTGTGGGAGAACTGTACAAGCACAAGCACTTATAGGGCCAAACCAAAAAAACCAAACCCCTTGCTATCAAGTCGATTCCAACTCATGGTGACCCCATGTATTACAGAGTAGAAGCGCTCCTATAGGCTTTTCTTGGCTGTAATCTTTACAGAGAGAAGCCCCAGTTGTACAGTGGTTAAGTGTTTGGTTGCTTATCAAAAAGGTCAGTGATTCAAACCCACCAGCTACTCCACAGGAGAAAAATGTGGCAGTCTGCTTCCATAAAGATTTACAGCCTTGGAAACCCTATGGGACAGTTCTACTCAGTCCTGTAGGGTTGCTATAAATCAGAATTGACTCCTGTGGGATCAGTATAAGTCAGAATCAACTCGACAGCAATGGGTAATCTTTACAGAAGCAAATTGCCAGGCCTTTCTTCCATGGTGCGGCTGGGTAGGTTTGAACTGCCAAACTTTAGGTTAGTAACCCATTGCCATTGAATTGATTCCGACTCATAGCGACCCTATAGGACACAGTAGAACTGCCCCAGGGGGTTTCCAAAGAGCAACTGGTGGATTCAAACTTTTTGGTTGTTTGCAGTGGAGCTCTTAACCACTGCGCCACCAGGCCCCCTTTAGGTTAGTAGTCAAGTGCAAACCATTTGCACCACCATGGACCTCACTGATAGGGCAGCTGCTCTGAGAAGAAGTTTTATAAAAACACCACATGTGAAATTCATTCACTGTGTCATCCATGGGCAAGTTACTGCAACCAAAAACTTGAAGCTGAAAGCAGCACACTGAGTTCTCCATGACATCAATCAACATGGTGAATTTTATAGAAATAAGACCTTCAATCATGGTCAAATCTTTACGATTTCTGGAGTGAAATAGGAAGTGACCACGAAGACTTTTGCCACATTGAAGTTTGTTGGTTACATTGTGGGAAAGCACTTTAAAAACTTGTCAAACATATACTACACAACTTTCTCTTACAAAAATAGAAGTCTTCCAAACATGCTGACTTGCTCTAAGATGAAAAGTGGCTGCATTTTCCTAGCAGATGTTTTTTAAATAACATTTTTTTTTTAATAACCCATCCCTTCAAGAAAAGGGTGATATTTTATTAAGTGAAAAAAGATAATGCACTTCCAAAGAAACTCAGGTCATATAGCACATGCCATGGTAAGGACAGGATTATTTGTAAATATTTTCATTGTTTTGTGGTTTTCTTACAAAAATTATTTAAACTTTGCCACCTACAAAAACCCTCATGTATGCATCCTTTACAATTTGGGGAGGTGGGGAAGCTTTCTAACCTATATTTTGCTTGGTGAAGTAGAGGGTCAGTGAAAGAGAAGAAGACCCTCGAGGAGATGGATTGACACAGTGGCTATAAAAATGGGCTTAAACATAACAACGATTGTGAGGATGGCGCAGGACCAGGCAGGGTTTCATTCTGTTGTACACAGGGTCACTATAGGGTCACTATGAGTCAGAACCGACTCAACAGCACCTAACAATGGCAACAACCACCTATTTTTTTTAATTTTCCAAGATGGGCATGTCATAATTTTATATTTTAAAAATGCAACAACTTCTGATTACCAGAAAATTGACTGATATCTGAGAAGATAGGAATTTACTACCTTTAAACAAAAAATAATATTGCATAATTGAGGGATGAGAAAACATAAATTTCTGATTTATAAGCACAGCTAGCAGTACACCTCTATTACAATCTATACACATCTTAGTGAGCTACCTTTTTCGGCAATCACACACTTCAAAACCATTTTCAAAGTAACCAGCACTTATCACCAGACATTCAAGCTGAAGTATGACGAAGTATTAAAACTCTTAAACCAAGGTTTCCAAAAATAATGGCACATGCTCATCTTACTACTCTCACTGATAGGTACTGTATATCCATATTTTTACTGAGAATAAAACGGGTTATCATTAATAAAATGGTTTTTACTATGTTTAATCTTTTTAAATTTTGTATATGTTTTAGAATACACTTTGTTACAGCAGTACTTTTTATAAATAAATACATAAATCAAGGCTACTTGCTAATTTTTTTTTTACTCGATTAGGGGGCATGACACATTTGAAGATCTGCCCCTACAAAAATAATCCTTTTTCCCACTTGTCAGGCTCTGTGTGCTTTCCCAATAGTTGGCCTTCAGATCTAATAGGATAAGGCAGGACATGTAGAGTCTGCGGAACTCACTGGAGCCTGCGTGGTTACATAGCTGTACAGTGAGAAGGTGCACGTGAGCCGAGCCAGAGTGCAGAATCCAACATAACGGTTTCATAAAGGATCAGGTTTCTCCATACATTTCCACTTTTCTGTCAGTACAAGGCAACTGCCTCAACGCCTGCCTCGACGGGTCAATTCTGACTCATAAGGACCCTACTCGACAGAGTGGAACTGTCCTATAGGGTTTCCAAGGAGCGGGTGGTTGATTTGAACTGCCACCTCTTGGTTAGCAGACAAGCTCTTAACTACTCAGCCACCAGCGTTCCAAAAAGGTGACATAGCAAGAGCTATACTGGATAATATTTACATTTCACTTTATTTTTAATAACTCAAATTTTTCATCATTCCTGTCTACTCTATCTTTTGCCATTTTTCAATAAAAAAATTTTTAAACCATTTTGAACAGCAATCACTTCCTTTTTCAGGGAAACTACTTTTCACTTTTTGAAAATACAGTGAAACCTGTGAGAGCCAGAGCTTGACGTGACTGCCTTGTTTTTCTGGGTCTCACAAGTTTTCCGCCTTGGACAGGGTGCGGTCTTACCACTGTTCTATCTCTCCTGTGAGTGGAAAATATTTGTTTTCCTTCTCTGACAGGAGCCCTAGTGCCACAGTGGTTAAAACCTCAGCTGCTAATCAAAAAGTCACAGTTCAAATCTACCAGCTGCTCCTTCGAAACCCTAGGGGGCAGCTCTACTCTGTCCTATAGGATCACTGTGAGTCAGAATCCACTCAATGGCAATGGGTTTAGGTTTTTGAGCCCTGGTGGCTTAGTGGTTAAGAGCTCGGCTGCTAATCAAAAGGTCATAGTTCAAATCCACCAGCCGCTCCTTGGAAACCCTATGGGGCAGTTCTACTCTATAGAGCTGACCGTAGAATTGACTCCGTGGGAGTGGGCTTGTTTTTTGTTTGTTTGTTTTTTGGGTTTTAGGGGTTTTTTGGGGGGTTTTCACTGACAGGTTTCCACCTTACACAGGTTCCAGCTTTCGTAGGTTTTACAGTATAAACTAAAAGTAAAGTCCTCGCCGTTCTCAATCTCAGTCTCAAACCTTCTAAAAACCATATGAGGATTCCCTAGATGAGTTATGGACAAAATAATTTGGGGCAAATATATACTCAATAAAACCATCTGACTTCAAACTTATATATATTTAAAAAATTTATATTTCCATTCGGGTTTTCCTAAAATTAATTCCTCTTTCACAGCCAAGAGCAGTAAGTTCTGTACTCACTTGCAGGCTATATGGCTCAACTACGGCACGCCTCCTTTCACATGGAGTTGAATAATAAAACAGAAGCTGGTATTTGCTAGACAAGTTACAACTGCCTAAGCTCTCCATGTGCTATAGATTTGCACTATGTCCATGCGACGCTCTGCACTCCATTTTATTTCCTAATGCTGAGTTCTCCACCTGCAATTTCAAAATGTTTCAGACTAAAGTACTTTTAAAAAAAAAAAAAAAAAATACTGTGATTTTCCAGAAATATTTCTCGGGAAAGCAAAAGCCAAAATATTTCCCAAGTCTTGCTGGCAGAAACCAGGGAATGATTTGGGGCGTTAGTAAAGAGCCACAAACGTTAGGTATGGGGGAGGGGGGAATATTACACAAGGATTATCAAGATTCAGTATTTCAGACATATTACAAGGTATACACAAGATCCAAATATCTTCAGTTGTTATTTAGCTCTAAAGAAAACTATTAGGCCATTTTCGATTTAACAGTTTTTTTTTTTCTTTAATTAAAATAGAAAGTAGATACAACATTCAACTTACTCCAGAAAAAAAAAAAAAATCAGTACTTGACTGTATGAAATTTTGGGCTTCTTGCATTTTTGCTTCAAAGTGAAATAGTCTAAAATCCGATTCAAGATAAAGCCTGTGACTGATTTCATCTTTGAACTTGCTAATAATATTTGGCTTGTGTGCTTTTTCATAAAACCAGTTAACAGGTAATGCTCACAGACATGTTCATCAATATTATTGATAACTACGTTTGGAGGGCTAACGGTGTGTTAGGCACTGTACTAAGAATTTTACAAACATCATCTCAGACGACCTCACAGGAGTCTTAAGCGGAATATGTAAGAAGACCCTGTCACCAAAACACTCATTTCCAAGGCCCAGCAGTTGTAAGGTTACATTGAGAAGCAAAAGTTATTTAAACATAAAAATATTCCAAAAATGAACTGACCGCTTACAAAACTAACCCACACAAGCAGCCCCCTCCCCCACTCATCCTTCCCCATGCTTAACGCTGGCATCCATCCTCCAGCCATCCCATCTCTGCAAAGCAACAGATCTTTTTGTAATGTTTTTGTGTTCTTTTGATCTTGGTATGGTTAGCGAGTGTGGTAAAAATATAAAATAAAAATCAATGTAAATGAAATTGGAAATCTTAAAAAAAGCATGAAATTCTTCATAAAGTTGAGAAAAGTGATACCAGAGAACTGTTCAAATCAGTTATGAAGTGATTGATCAATGAGAATGTGGTTGCTGTGTGCCATCAATTCTAATGGACTCAGTGACCCTAAGTGACAGAGTAGAACTGCCCCCATAGGGTTTCCAAGTGGCACAGTGGTTAAAGCATTTGACTGCTAACCAAAAGTTCAGTTCAAAATCATCGGCTGCTCCGGGGGAGGAAGATGCGGCAGTCTGCTTCCATAAAGATTTGTTGTTGTTAGGTGCCGTCGAGGAGGTTCTGACTCATAGTGACCCAATAGGTCAGAGTAGAACTGCTCCACAGGGTTTCCAAGGAGTGGCTGGTGGATCTGAACTACAGATCTTTTAGTTAATAGCTGAGCTCTTAACCACCGTGTCACCAGGGCTTCCCTAAAGATTTACAGCCTTGGAAACCCTATGGGGTTGCTAGGAGTCGGAATTGACCCGAAGGCAGTGGGTTTTAATCTTTACAGGAGCAGACTGCCACATCCTTCTCCCACAGAGCAGCTGATGGGTTTGAACTGCCAACCTTTCGGTTAGCAGCAGAGCATGTAACCACTGTACCACCAGGGCTCCTGAGAATGTGGTAACCAAAAACCAAACCAAACCCAGTGCCCTCAAGTCAATTCCGACTCATAGCGACCGACCCTGTAAGACAGAGTAGAACTGCCCCATAGAGTTTCCAAGGAGTGCCTGGTGGATTTGAACTGCTGACCTTTTGGTTAGCAGCCCTAGCACTTAACCACTACACAACCAGGGTTTCTGAGAATGTGGTAGGGACCCATTAACAAGTGAAAAAGAAAAAATAATCATGATAAACTGGAGGATTCAAAGATGATTTAAATATTAAAGGAATCAGAGCACCTGCTCCTCCCCCTTGTCATGAGAAAATAGAAGAAGTTCCTGGGTGTTTGTAATAAAAAATAACCTATTTAAAAATCAAATGTGACATCCTGGATATCAAACTGTGCAATTAATCAAATTTGTTTTAAAAAAATGCCCCCTCACAAAACACACACACACACACAATTCACTTTCTATTCATTCTAAGAGCACAGAGCTGAAAAAAGACTTGTACAAGGTCACACAGTTAGAACATGACAGAGCTGAGGCCTCCTCCTGAGCCTGTACACCTAAATCTAAACCATGATTCCATATTCCCTTTTAGCCAAGGAAATAAAACCTATACCTTATAAATACAATTCTTACTTTCATAATTCTAGTTTCATTTCCAAAATAGAACCCCAGGCAAATATTTTCTCCACCGCTATGCAATTTTGACCCCCATTTTAAGGAGATTCATTTTTAATGGTCCTTCCCTGATCTCCTCAGATAAGGGGACCTCCTATATTCCTGTCCCCACCTTACATATGAGGAAAGAAAAGCTAAGCAAAGTTGTGTAACTTCACTGAGGTTAAGCAGACAGAGTGGCCCAGTGGGGGTGTGACCCCAGAGTCCAAGCTTTCCTTTACTGAGCACAAAGCCCTTTTGTAACATAACTATTGTCTGAAAGACAGTAATTTGCTTGGCTAGCAGACAGCAAAACACCTGGATTAGGAATACAGGCTCCAGAGAGGTTGTTTGGAATACCAGCTCTGCCATGTTATACTTGACTTTTGGTCTATTAAGTTAATCTTCCTGGGCCAGTTTCCTCTACTGTCAAGTAGAACCTACCTCGTAAGACTGTTGTGAAAATTAGGAGATTTCATAGAGCAAAAAGAAAACACTTAGTGCCTATTGGCACTCAATAAATGCTAGCTTTTTTTTACCATTATTATTATCAGCAGTACTTGGGTGATATAAATGGTTAGCACACTCAGCTCCTAACCAAAAGGTTGGAGGTTTGGGCCCAACCAAACATGCCGTGGAAAAAAGACCTATCAATCTACTTCTAAAAAACCAGCCATTAAAAATTCTATGAAGCTGACCAAGTGGGATTCACACCAGGTATGCAGGGATGGTTCAACATTAGAAAAACAATTAATGTAATCCATCATATAAATAAAACAAAAGACAAGAACCACATAATCTTATCAATTGATGCAGAAAAGGCATTTTACAAAGTTCAACACTCATTCACGACAAAAACTTTCGGCAACATAGGAATAGAAGGAAAATTGCTCAACAAAATAAAGGGCATTTATACAAAGCCAAGAGCCAACACCATCCTAAATAGAGAGAGTCTGAAAGCATTACCCTTGAGATCAGGAGCGAGACAAGGATGCCCTTTATCACCACTCTTATTCAACATTGTGCTGGAGGTCCTAGCCAGAGCAATTAGGCTAGATAAAGAAATGAAGGGCACCCAGATTGGTAAGGAAGAAGTAAAAGCATCTCTATTTGCAGATGACATGCTCTTATACACAGAAAACTCCTAAAGAATCCTCAAGAAAACTACTTATAGTTCAGTAGAGTATCATGACACAGGATAAAAATACAAAAATCAGTTGGATTCCTCCACACCAACAAAAGAACATTGAAGAGGAAATCACCAAATCAATACAATTTAAAGTAGCCCCCAAGAAGATAAAATACTTAGGAATGAATCTGACCAGAGACATAAAAGATTTATACAAAGAAAGCTACAAAACCCTTCTGCAAGAAACCAAAAGAGACCTACATAAGTGGAAAAACGTACCTTGCTCATGGATAGGAAGACTCAACATTCTAAAAACTTCTGTTTTACCCAAAGTGATCTATAGATAAAATGCATTTCTGATCCAAATTCCAACAACATTTTTTAATGAGATGGAGAAACAAATCACCAACTTCATATGGAAGGGCAAGAGGCCCCGGATAAGTAAAGTATTACTGAAAAAGAAGAACAAAGTGGAGGTCTCGCAGTACCTGATTTTAGAACCTATTATACCACCACAGTAGTCAAAACATCCTGGTACTGGTATAGCAACAAATACATAGAGCAATGGAACAGAATTGAGAATCCAGAAATAAATCCATCCACATATGAGCAGCTGATACTTGACAAAGGCCCAAAGTCAGTTAAACAGGAAAAAGACAGTCTCTTTAACAAATGGTGCTAGTATAACTGGATATCCATTTGCAAAAAAATGAAACAAGACCCATACCTCACACCATGCACAAAAATGAGCTCAAAATAGATCAAAGACCTAAATATAAAATCTAAAACGATAAAGATTGTGGAAGAAAAAATAGGGACAATGTTAGGGGCCCTAATACATGGTATAAACAGTATACAAAACATTACTAACAATGCAGAAGAGAAACTAGATGACTGGGAGCTCCTAAAAATCAAACACCTACACTTATCCAAAGACTTCACCAAAACAGTAAAAAGATTACCTACAGACTGGAAAAAAGTTTTTAGCTATGACATTTCTGATCACCGTCTGATCTCTAAAATCTACATGATACTGCAAAAGCTCAACTACAAAAAGACAAATAACCCAATTAAAAAATGGGCAAAAGATATGAACAGACACTTCACCAAAGAGGACATTCAGGTAGCTAACAGATACATGAGGAAATGCTCACAGTCATAACCCATTAGAGAAATGCAAACCAAAACCACAATGAGATTCCATCTCACTCCAAGAAGGCTGGCATTAATCCAAAAAATACAAAATAATAAATGTTGGAGAGGTTGTGGAGAGACTGGAACACTTATTTACACACTACTGGCGGGAATGTAAAATGGTACAACCACTTTGGAAATCAGTTTGGTTCCTCCTTAAAAAACTAGAAATAGAATTACCATACCATCCAGCAATCCCACTCCTTGGAAAATATCCTAGAGAAATGAGAGCCTTTAAACAAACAGATACATGCACACCCATGTTCACTGCAGCACTGCTTACAACAGCAAAAAGATGGAGGCAACCAAGGTGCCCAGCAATGGATGAACAGACAAATAAATTATGGTATAGTCACACAATGGAATACTACACATCGATAAAGACCAGTAATGAATCTGTGAAACATTTCATAACGTGGAGGAATCTGGAAGGCATTATGCTGAGTGAAATTAGTCAGTTGTAAAAGGACAAATATGGTATAAGACCACTATTACAATAACTGAAGAAATAGTTTAAACAGAGAAGAAAATATTCTTTGATGGTTACAAGAGGGGGAAAGGAGAGAGGGAGGGAAAGGAGTTTTCACTAATTAGATAGTAGATAAGAACTATTTTAGGGAGGGAAAGACAATACACAACACAGGTGAGGTCAGCACAAATGGACTAAACTAAAAGCAAAGAAGTTTGCTAAATAAACTGAACACTTCAAAGGCCAGAGTAACAGGGGTGGGGGTTTGGGCACCATGATTTCAGAGGACATATAAGTTTACTGGCATAATAAAATCTATTAAGAAAACATTCTGCATCCCACTTTGGATAGTGGTGTCTGGGGTCTTAAATGCTAGCAAGCGGCCATCTAAGATGCATCAATAGGTCTCAACCCACCTGGAGCAAAGGAGAATGAAGACACCAAAGACACAAGGTAATTATGAGCCCAAGAGACAGAAAGGACCACATAAACCAGAGACTACAGTAGCCTGAGACCAGAAGAACTAGATGGTACCCAGCTATAACCGATCACTGCCCTGACAGGGAACACAACAGAGAACCCCTGAAGAAGCAGGAGAGCAGTGGAATGCAGACCCCAAATTCTCATAAAAAGGCCAGACTTAATGGTCTGACTGAGACTAGAAGGACCCCAGAGGTCATGGTCCCCAGACCTTCTGTTAGCCCAAGGCAGGAACCATTCCCAAAGCCAACTCTTCAGGCAGGGATTAGACTGGACTATGGGATAGAAAATGATACTGATGAAGAATGAGCTTCTTGGATCAGGTAGACACATGAGACTATGCTGGCATCTCCTGTCCGGATGGGAGATGAGAGAGCAGAGGGGGTCAGAAGCTGGCTGAATAGACATGAAAATAGTGAGTGGAGGGAAGGAATGTGCTGTCTCATTAGGGGGAGAGCAATTAGGAGTACATAGTTAGGTGTATATAAAGCAATTAGGAGTACATAGTTAGGTGTACTTAAAGCACAATAAAAAATAAAAAATACAAAAGCTGCATATGCAGCAAGTGAAGGTGAAAAAAAAATGAGCAAAGGATATGAACAGGCAAAGATGACATTCAGGTAGCTAACTGATACATGAGGAAATGCTCACAATCATTAGCCATTAGAGAAATGCAAATCAAAACTACAATGAGATTCCATCTCACTCCAACAAGGCTGGCATTAATCCAAAAAATACGAAATAATAAACGTTGAAGAGGTTGTGGGGAGACTGGAACACTTATACACTTCTGTTGAGAATGTAAAACAGTACAAGCACTTTGGAAATTGATTTGGCGCTTCCTCAAAAAGCTAGAAATAGAACTACCATATGATCCAGCAATCCTACCCCTTGGAACATATCCTAGAGAATTAAGAGCCTTTACACAAACAGATATATGCACACCCATGTTCACTGCAGCACTGTTTATAATAGCAAAACGATGGAAGCATCCAAGGTGCCCAGCAATGGATGAATGGGTAAGCAAATTATGGTATATTCACACAATGGAATAGTACACATTGATGAAGAACAATGATGAATCCATGAAACATTTCATAACATGGAGGAATCTAGAAGGCATTATGCTGAATGAAAGTAGTCAGTTGCAAAAGGACAAATATTGTATGAGACCACTATTATAAGAACTCAAAAAATAGTTTAAACAGAGAAGAAAATATTATGTGATGGTTACGAGAGTGGGGAGGGAGGGAAGGGGAGAGGTTTTCACTAGTTAGATAGTAGATAAGAACTATTTTAGGTGAAGGGAAAGACAACACACAATACAGGAGAGGTCAGCACAACTGGACTAAACCAAAAGCAGTTTCCTGAATAAACTAAACACTTCCAAAGCGAGCTTAGTAGGGGTAGGGGTTTGGGAACCATGGTTTCAGGGGATATCTAAGTCAATTGGCATGAAAGAAGCTATTAAGAAAACATTCTGCATCCCATTTTGGAGAGTGGCGTCTGAGGTCTTAAATGCTAGCGAGCGGCCACCTAAGATGCATCAATTGGTCTCAACCCACCTGGACCAAAACAGAATGACGAACACCAAAAATGCAAGGTAATTATGAGCCCACGAGACAGAAAGGGCCACATAAACCAGAGACTACATCTGTCTGAGATCAGAAGAACTAGATGGTGCCCGGCTACCACCAATGCCTGCCCTGACAGGGAACACAACAGAGAGCCCTGAAAGAGTAGGAGAGTAGTGGGATGCAGACCCCAAATTCTCATAAAAAGGCCAGACTTAATGGTCTGAGACTAGAAGGACCCCATAGGTCATGGTCCCCAGACCTTCTGTTAGCCCAAGACAGGAACCATTCCCAAAGCCAACTCCAGAAAGGGGTTGGACTGGACTATGGGATAGAAAATGACACTGGTGAAGACAGAGCTTCTTGGATCAAGTAGACACATGAAACTATGCGCGCAGCTCCTGTCTGGAGAGGAGATGAGAAGGCAGAGGGGGTCAGAAGCTGGCTGAATGGACACAAAAATAGAGAGTGGAGGGAAGGAGTGTGCTGTCTCATTAGAAGGGGAGCAACTAGGAGTATATAAAAAAAAATAGCAAGGTGTACATAAGTTTTTGTATGAGAGACTGACTTGGTTTGTAAACTTTCACTTAAAGCACAATAAAAATTAAAAAATTTTATGGAGCATAGTTCTACTCTGACATATATGGGGTCACCATGCGTCAGAGTCAACTTGACATCAGCTAGTTATTGGTTATTATTATTACATGTAATTATACATAATATAATAATTATTATATTATTATTTGGATAAACATATCCAAAATGTGTTTTAAGAAATGAAATCTTTATTTCAAATGCAATCTTCTAGAATTTCTAAATATTGTTGTTAGGCGTCATCAAGTCAGTTCCAACTCACAGCAACCTGGTATACAACAGAATGGAGCACTGCCCAGTTCTGTGTCATCCTCACAATTGTTGCTGTGTTTAAACTCATTTTTGCAGCAACTGTGTCAATCCACCTCATCAAGGGTCTTCCTCTTTTTCACTGACACTCTACTCTATCAAGTGTGATGTCCTTCTCCAGGGACTGTTCCCTCCTGATAACATATCCAAAGCACATGAGATGAAGTCTCACCATCCTTGCTTCTAAGGAGCATTCTGGTTGTACTTCTTCCAAGATAGATTGTTCAATCTTCTGGCAGTCCATGGTATAGTCAATATTTTTCACCAACACCACAATTCAAAGGCATCAATTCTTCTTCAGTTTTCCTTATTCATTGTCCAGTTTTTGCATGTATATAAAATGACTGAAAATACCATGGCTTGGGTCAAGCGCGCTTTCGTCCTCAAAGTGACATCTTTGCTTTTTCACACTTTAAAGAGGTCTTTTGCAGCAGATTTGCCCAGTGCAATGCGTCCTTTGATTTCTTGACTGCTGCTTCCAGGGGCGTTGATTGTGGAGTCAAGTAGAACGAAGTTCTTGATGATTTCAATATTTTTTCCATTTATCATGATACTGCTTATTGGTCCAGTTGTGAAGATTTTTGTTTTATGTTGAGGCGTAATCCATACTGAAGGCTGTAGTCTTTGGTCTTCATCAGTAAGACTGACCAAAATGACTCAGTGGTAATTCAGCTCAGTTCAGAACCTCACTCTTGATGGCCCAGAAGAATCTCCAGGAATCCGGAATTCTGAAGACCACTGCTCCATATAAATATTACACTTTAAAGCTCCAAGAATTTTATTTGATTTTATAGAGCTAAATTTTCCCCCTACATTTTAAAAATTCAAAGGGCAGACCAGTTACAACTGGAGCAAGTCTACTGCTGTGTCAGTTTGAAATCTTCTGCATTTAGAGGAAAATGTTGATTTGTAACTCCTTACACTAAGCTAGGAGTGTAGAATTATATTAAAATCGTATTTCACAGCTTTTACACTAACTAGAGAAGAAGGAAAAAGCAGTTAAGCAGCTAGGAGGTAAGGGCAAGTCTAAGTACAAACCTTCCATACACACACAATGGCAACGGGTAAGAAGAGAGCATTTTGGAAATAAACCTAATGTTGAACACACAACGCTGTCTGCAGACCTGTTTCAGACTAGAGTTATCTACCTGAGTTATGCCGGTCTAAGTAGCTTTAAGTGAAAGAGTGGAATTATTTGGTGAACTCAGAGTGCAGGGAGATGTCTGAAGATTAGAAAGGAAACAACACAGAAACCATTCAGTAAGATCTCATTAATTCAAATTAATGGGGCTGGGTGGGGGTGGGGAGGAAAAAAGGGGAGCCAGACAGTCTGAAACGGTACAGCTTAAATTAGAGAATGTTTATAAAGTACAAAGAGGAGCGTGAGCTAGCTGCTAACAAAATGTTCCGCCAGATCTGTCACACTCACTTGTATTCTGCAGGATATATTTGCTCACAGACAAAGTGATTAAGCCCTAAAAGGTTTTTCTAAAGAGATTGAATAGCCCCTTTACAGTCTTACTGACGCTATTCATCTGTTTTTGTATACCCTTCATGAGTTCCTGGGTGATGCGAATGATGAACACAGTTCAGCTGCTCACAAGAAAGGTTAATGATTTGAGTCTGCCCAGAGGCACCTCGGAGGGAAGTCCTGGCGATCTAGTTCTAAAAAATCAACCACTGAAAACCGTATGGAGCACAGTTCTGCCTGTACACACAGAGGGTCGCCATGAATCGGAGTCAACGTGACGGTAACTGGTTATCACCTGCCTGCTTAAGGCAAAGCTCAGTGAGTCAGCCTGGGCAGGATACAACCAATTAGGGCATCAGTTTCCTCATTGGCAATAAGATCTCTAAGTCTCTCTTCAACACCAAAAAGTCTATTCACCATCACTTAGTGTGTGCAAAGCCCTACTCGGGCAGTCATGGAAGGTGTATTAAAATATGTAAGGCATCACCCCAGTTCTTGATGAGCTCACAGTCTGGTTGGGATGATAAGATCTACATCCGTGGAAACAATGTAAGGAGTAATACTATTGACCAGAACATGGTGGTCTCAGGCAAGCGTCATGAAGGGATAAATTAGTTCTATAAAGGGAATGGGAGGGGGCACCAAGCAGCAATGAGCGTGTTATTTTTAGGACACACTAAGCATTTGATAGGTTAAAGCAATGAGTTTGTGAACCAGGGGGAGTAAAGATGGCCAGGACATTTATACATTTATACATAATCCATTTTTTTGGTTTGGTTTGGTCCTTAAAACTCACATACAAAGTCTGCAACAAAAGTAAATAACAGGGGCCAAGGGTCCTTTTCCAGAGACCCAAAAGTAACACCCCTAATTAAAACCAGCTGCCGTTGAGTCAACTGTGATTCGAGGTGACCGCATGTGTGTCAGAGCAGAACTGTGGTCCACAGTGTCTTCAACGGTTGATTTTTGCAGCAGTAGACTACCAGGCCTTTCTTCCTAGGCACCTCTGGGAAGACTCAAATCACTGACATTTCAATTAGCAGCTGAGCACATTAATGGCTTGCACCACTCTACCTCAATTACACATTACCTATAATCAGAATTTTCAACATTATATATTCTAGCTTTTCCTACACATGTTTGACTTTTGCTTTTCCCTCATAATGAAATACACAACCATCTTACACTGGATGAAAGCCAAACTGATTGCTGATGATTCTCTGCTTGGGAACAGCTAACAATTGTATTAGGAGCCCTTGGTGGTGCAGTGGTTAAACACTCAGCTGCTAACTGAGCATCAAGGCCAATGAAGGAAGAAAACTGTCTTAGTTCCTAACTGTAACCATTAGAATAAGTTTTATATTTCCATACCAACTTGCAACATTGTGGCTTTTGAAGGTACTATCCTGCTATAGAAGGAGCCCTGGTGGTACACCGGTTAAAGCTTCAACTGTTAACTGAAAGATCAGTGGTTTAAACCCACCAGCTACTCCATGGGAGAAAGGTATGGCACTCAGGTTCCATAAAGACTTAACAGCCTTGGAAACCCTCTGGGGCAGGTCCACTCTGCCCTACAGGGTCACTAGGAGTCGGAATCGACTCAACAGCACACAACAACAACAATGGCTGTATGAAGTTTATCAGACCCAGGCTTCTTCATCAATATGTCATTTTTATTTTCCTATTTTTCCACTCATTTTTATAAAGTTAGAGCAAGAACAATAACAAATTGCACGTACAGGCAATAGAGACATGCTGCTAAGACTGAACCAATAGCAGACAGGAGTGAAAGCTCAAAAGTGCATTCCGCTGCTGACTTCTAAAGTCTGGATGCAATATAAGAAAGACTGTATTTGCAGTGTGGCTGTATACCTTACAAACATTTAAAGTCGCAGACAACCTGGCAACATCTCCCAGAGTAGTCAACGAATGTATCGCTGAGCAAGGGGCACTTGAGGCAGGTCTTACAGGCAGGAAGCCTCACTAACAAGTTCGCTGTTCCTTTGTTAGCAACAGAGCTTTCCACTTTTTACTTTGTTAGAGACAAGCAACTCACCCTTATGGGGAACTGCTATAAATTAATGCAGTATCAATTAAGCCATGAGTTCCTAATACATAATTCACAGATGGACTTCTCAGAGTTCATGAGCCCCATAAAATTATGTGCAAAATTCTGTGTGGATGTGCATTTTTCTGACAAGAGACTTTATAGCTTCCATCAGATTCTCAAGGGACCACTGGACCTTGGAAAGGTTAAGAGCCATTTTTTTAAATCATGTTAGATGTAAAAATTTTAAACTTTTGCTTTTGAAAGCGCATGTGAAGAGGATGAAAACACGTGTTATAGACTTGGAGAAAATATTTGCAAGCCACATATCTGACAAAGACCAGTATTTAGAATATAGAAGGAACTCTCAAACAATCCAATTAAAAAATGAACAAAAGACATGAATAGACATTTCACTGAAGAGGATACACAGATGGCAAATAAGCATATGAAAAGATGTTCAATATCATTAGCCACTAGGAAAATGCAAATTAAACCACATGAGATAGCAATACATACCATTCAGAGTGAATAAAACAAAACAGAGAGGCAACACCAAATGCTGGTGAGGATGTAGAAAATCGGTATCACTCATTCATTGCCGGTGGGAGTGCAAAATGGTATAGCTACTCTGGAAAAACATGTGGCAGTTTCTTAAAAAGTAAACATGAAACTGCCAAACAACCAGCGCTTGCACTACTGGGCATTTACCCCCTAAACAATGAAAACTGTGTTCCCTCAAAAGCCTGTACATGATTGTTCGTAGCAGCTTTATTCATGATAGCCAGGAATTAGAATCAGCCCACATATCCCCCAACAGGTGAATGATTAAACAAACTCTGGGATGTACGTACATAATACATACACACATACACACATACGTACATATCACAACAATGTCTAAGGCTAAGCAATAAAAAGGAACAAACTATTGATACACACAACAACGTGGATGAAGCTCCAGGAAATTATGCTGAGTAATAAAAGCCAATCCCAAAAGGTAACATACTGTATAATTCCATTTATATGATAACATTGTTGACATAACAAAATGGTAGAAATGGAGGACAGATTAGTTGTTGTTAGGGGTTAGAAAAACAGTAGGGAGTTGGAAGGAGCCACAGGGTAGGAGGAAAGTGAGTGTGATTATAAAAGGGTAACAAGCGATTTCTTGTGGTTTTGGAACGGTTCGGTGTCTTGACGGGAGCAGTGGATACATGAACCCATACAGGTGACAAAACTGTATAGAAATTAATACACACACACTAATGAGTACAAGTATAACTGAAGAAATCTAGATTGATAAATTGTATCAGTGCCATTATTTAGGTTGTTATATTATACTCTTTTTTTTTTTTTTTTTAACTCTAGTTCTGTAAAATGTTACCACTGGGGGAAATTGGGAAAAGTGGACTAGCTCTCTCTGCATGTGAACCTGCAATTACCTCAAGAAAAATTTCAATTCAAAAAAATCATGCTAGAGCTCACACACCCTCATCAGTTTTCTCTCTTTTGTCACAGCTACCACAGTGGTTCTGTTTGGGGGCGGGGGGGTGGGTTGTTTGTTTTTGCTTTTGTTTTGTTTTGTGGTTTTACATTTTTCCAATGATGCTGCCATTGCTTAAAACATTTTTGTAATTTCTTTCACAGCTCGTGACATATTGTTTTGATTACTTTGTGTGGTAGCAATGCTTTATCCTTTCAGATTGAATCTGAATTTTGTTTTTTAAATATCAGAAGTAATTCAGGCCCATCCTAGTGAATAAAGTGAGCAAATAATGTAGGAAATGCTATTTATGGCCAAAAAAAAAATGTCACTACTAAACCATGAGACTGGTTTTTTCTTGTGGAGTCATGGGCTCTAAGGATTTGAGATTCATGAAAAAATCACAATCTTCTGTTGAAAAGCCCCTTCTAGAGGTAGCACGAAGCCCCTGAAGGGTTTAAAGTAGGGCTTAGCTAATTTGCGTTTTCATGAGACTAACCCAAAGCCTGCTAAGGAAAGAGACAGAGACGAAAGTAGAGGAAGTGAGAGCAGTTGGAAAGAGAGGCACGAGGAAAAGCTTCCTGCTACTTGTAAGAGCAGCTAGCCGAAGAGGGGTCTCAACCAGTTGACAGATCTCATCAGCCAGAGGAGACAGTCACCACCTCCCCCAGGCATTTCTCTGTGTGTCAGGCAGCAAATTGTGGCTGGATGCCACTCCATCTCCCACCCTCATCCCCACCCCAGCTTTAGACAGTCTTTGTAGGAAAAAAAAGTACTGCCCCTCCATAAACACTATTAAGAAATTCTGAAACTAAAATAGCTCAATTACTATACCCAGTTTTGGACCATAAAACAAATGAACAAATGTATAAAACTTGAAGGAATTCTAGAACAACACTTTAACACTTAGAAATGCGACCCTTAAGCAAAGATTCAAAGAACTGAGATTTAGCCTTAGAAACACGACTTGTCTCTAAGTGTTTCCCTCCGTTCAGCACATTTACTCAGTAGCTCCTATGTGCCCAGTGCTGTGTAATAAACAAGAGCAAGTCTCTCCTTTCAAGAACCTTTCAGTCTATTTGAAAAGAAAAGGCATACAGATTGAAATAGGAAAATAAGCTAAGGAAATAGATAACTAAATATCGATGATAATACAAATACTCCTTTTTTCTACAAATATTTAACCAAGACAGATGCTGTCAAGTTGAATCTCACTCATGGTGAACCCATATGTGTCAGAATAGAACTGTGCTCATAGGGTTTTTAATGGCTGATTTTTCAGAAGTAGATTGCCAGGCCTTTTTTCCAAGGGGCCACTGATCTACTCAAACCGCCAACTTTTCAGTTAGCAGCTGAGTGTGTTAATCATTTGCTCCACCCAAGGACTTCAAAAATATTTACTGAATATGTATTATATAGAGGCATTGGTGGTTCAGTGGTAGAATTCTTGCCTTCCATGTAGGACACTCAAGCTCAATTTCCAGCGACTGCATCCCCTGCGCAGCCCCCACCCATCTGTCAGTGGACACTTGCATGTTGTTGTGACGTTAAACATTCAGCAGCGCTTCCAGACTAAGACATACAAGGAAGAAAGGCCTGGTGATCTACTTCTGAAAATCAGCCAGTGAAAACCCTATGGATCACAATGGTCCCATCTGCAACTAATCACAGGGATGGCACAAAACTGGGCAGTGTTTCACTGTACACAGGGTCGCCATGAGTCAGGGTTGATCAATGGTAGTTAACAAGCACGACAAGCTACAATATGCTGGGCACTGGGGATACAAAGATGAATCCTGTCCTATAGAAATTCCCAGTATGAGAGAAGAAAACAATTAAATCATATGTGTGTGTTTCCATGAGAACAGAGAGGCAGGAATACTCAAAGGAGTCAGCAGCAGACGTATTAGGCATGCTTCCCACAAAGATGAGGCCTAAGTGGAGCTTGGAAGAATGTAGTAGGTTTTAACTAGGGACATTCCCCACCCATGAGGATATTTGGAAATTGGGGCAGGGCAACTTTTTTGGTTCTCAAAATGACTGGGTTGATGGAAGGCAAGGAAGAGGGGTGCTGTTACTGGCATGGAACCATACCCAGGAACCATGGATGCTAAGTGCCCCATAACACCAAACCAGCCTTTCTCAACGAATTGTCCCACCCCATGTTCCCTGTTAAGAATCATTGAGGCAGACAATGGATGCTCACCAGGTAGACCATGAGATGAGAGGACATTTCAGGCAGAATAAATAATAGGTATAATTGCAAGAAAACATAAAAAAAGGTCTGTCAACAGAGCTAAAAACACCTCTAGGGTTACTGAGCAGGGTATGTGTAGAGTGGTGGGATAAAAAGTTTGTCCAAGCCCCAATGATATGTCATGCTAAAAATAAGGACTTCAGGTGAGTGAGAGGTTTTAAGCCAGGGAGAGAGATGATCTAAGTTGTGTTCAAAGAGATCACCATGGCAGCAGATGGAGGACGGATTGGAAGATGACAGAGACCAAAGTCAGAGAAACCAGAAAAGAGACCACTGCAATCATTCACGTGAAAGACAACAAGAGTTTGACTGGAAGCAATGTCATAGAGAGGGCAAGTAGGATGCATGGGTTATGTAAGGGACAACATGGACAGGCGTTGGCGCTTAATGGGATGCAAGATCCAGGAGGAATCTAGGGTGTCTCCTTGGTTCCTAGTTTGGGAACTATGTGGCCATTGACCGAGATGGGAAAAGTAGAAGGAGAAGTTGAGGGAGTTGGAGAAAAAAAATAAGTATTGGCCATGATGAGTTTGAGATGTGATAACTGGTGTCCAGGGTGGGTTGAAAGCACAGATGTCGAGCTCAAGAGACAGAGGTCTGGGCTGGGGAGAAAAATTTTGATAATATGGTGCCGTGGTTAAGGTCATTGGGAATAAATGAGATGATCAAGCAAGTGAGTACATACAACGTGAAAAGGCTTAACTTAGACCAGAAACTTGGAGAACATGGAGAAAGTTGGAGAAGAGCAGCCTATAGCAGACACTGAGAAAGTATAGTCAGAGAAATAACAACTATGGCTGACATTTGTTGAGAACTATTTATTGCACTAAGCAATAGTCTGAGTGCTTTATTCATTTAATCCTCATAACCACATAGAGTACCTTCTATTATGATCCCCATTTTATAGATAAGAAAAGTGAGGCACAGAGAAGTTCAGTATTACGCCCAAGGTCACACAACCAGTAAGTGCAGAATCAGGATTAAACATAGGCTATCTGGCTCCAGATCCCACACTCCTAACTATATCACTCTGTTGCTATCTCAAAACTTTAGGAGGGGAGTAACGTGACAAAAGGATGCAAGGTAGTGCAACAGTTAAGCACTTAGCTGCTAACCTAAATGTTGGTGGTTCAAACCCACCCAGTGGCCCCAGAGAAGAAAGACCTGGTGACCTGTTCCTGCAAAGATTACCAAAGGCAAACAAACCCACTGCCAACGAGTTGATTCTGACAGGGTTTCTAAAGCTGCTCTGACACCTGGGGCCACTGTGAGTCAGAACTGGCTTGACAGCATCCAACAACAACAACGTGACAAAATTCAAGAGAGGAGACAGTTCCAAAGTAGAGATGGACGAGAAGGCAAACACTTCAGAATAAATGAAGCGAAGCAAGGTAAGAACTGAAAGGAGCTCACTGGACCAGTCGCTGGAGAGGTTGTTGGTCCTTTTGGCCATGGTCCTGTTGGTGGAGAGAGAAGCCTGATGAGGGCAGTGGAGCAGTGACCATGAGGTAAGGAAGTGGAGACGACCATGTTAAACAGTACCTGCTGTAAGAGTTCCGGAAAGGGAAGAGCTTTATGGCTGAGGTCGTCAGAAAAGTCTTCACTGGGAAAAGGGACCATACACTGCTACCTTACAAAAAGAGGAAGAGTTTGAGAATTGATGTCCAAATAGTTTCACTGGTGAAAACTGAGTCCAGATTGCTTCATTATTGTGAATGAAATCCAGTTACATCCCTGGACTCGTGTGGCCTGCACAAATGTGACCTATGTCTGCTAAGAATAATAACTCCACAAATTTCTATTACATATAAAACAAAGGCTGTTGTTAAATTCAGCATTTGGAAGTCAAAGTCAAAACAGAAGGAAACTTTCCTAGAGAACAAATATTAAAACACTGCAATGAGTTACAAAGAAATCTGCAACTAGCAAATTAAATATTTATTGAAAACTTTGTGCTGAATATTACAAAGGGCACACAGCAGCTGCTAACCGAGAGGTCGGCAGTTCAAATCTGCCAGGTGGTCCTTGGAAACTCTATGGGGCAGTTCTATCCTGTCCTATAGGGTTGCTGTAAGTCGGAATCGACTTGATAGCAGTGGGTTGGGTTGGGTTTTTATAGAGAAGTATAAGGGCCAGCCCTCAAGAAGTTTGCAGAGAGACAAGTTCAAACACATGAACAGTTCAGCAACAATTCAAGAGCTAAATGATACTTCAAGGATAAAACACAATGCTTAAAGCTTACAAAGGACTACACCGAGGTCAAGGGGGACAAGGGCTCAGAAGGAGTCATGGTCTTTGGTAGCTAGAAAGTCACTAGTTTCCACAGTGCAATGGAAAATAAAAAAATGGAGAAAGCGTTTGTTTTATTTGTTTGTTTCTATGTTAGCGGGGACCTGTGCATGCTCACAAGGACAGAACAAAGAAATCAGGACGTTGAAAGTGCTGGAGAGAATGCATCCTGGCATTTGGTGCTCAGTGGCCAGGGATGTTAAATGTCCTGTAACAAGGGCAGTCCATGTCCTTCTTTGAAAACTGGACAGATGCTAGCTTTGCTTCTGATGGTGTAGGTGTGCCCTTTCCTTAAAGCAAAGAGAAAAGGTTTGGTCATCTCCAACAGTCTCCTCCAGAAAGGCAATTCGTCACAGGCTACTTCCCTACATTCTAGGGATGTCACACCAATTAACTACATAATATCATCTTTGGCTGTAATTCCCTATAAAAGTAGTATATAAATTCTTTTTTTTAATTACATATTTGTCAGATAAAATTTCTAAATATTTTAATTTATATTATAATTATCCAACTCACATTTCATCATATATTAAAATTCATTTTTAATAAACTACAAAAACAGAATACCACTATTATTTCAAAATTTCAAAAAAATTACGAAAAAAATTTAATGTGTAAATCTACATAGGAGTCCTGGTGGGACAGTGGTTAAGCACTTGGCTGCTAACTGAAAGGTTGGTGGTGCGAACCCACCAGCTGCTTCACAGGAGAAAGATGGGGCAGTCTGCTTCCATAAAGATTTACAGCCTCAGAATCCCTATGGGGCAGTTTACTCTGTCCTATAAGTTGGAATCAACTCAGCAGGAACGGGAGGGAAGTCTACAAAGATTCAGTTGTGTGAATGCTTTTATTTCATGGTACATAAGTCCCTCTTTTGATAATCCACACCAAGAGAATCTCATTAACAAGGCTCTGTCTCTCCAAGCAGTTTTAACTTGGACAAGTAGGTGACTCTTAACATTGAATGTGCTCCGAAAAATGCAATGCCTGCCGTGAAGCAGGTAGAACTTGAGGCTTTTTCCTTTTCACAGTGTTTATTTGTACTCCAGTCCTCAGGAACACTAAACATTTCCTTCTCAGATGATGTTTTCTATGGCTCTTGCTTATCAACGAGTGTTCTAAAGCAACACTGAGCTCAATATGTTAGCCTATGCAGTACTACAAAGGAACTAGGAACTAAATGCTAAGCTATGCAGAGCCTAAGGCAATAAATGCCACATCAAGGCAGATCTTCATGTCCCATGAACTGAACTACTTTCTACCTGCTCTGGAAAAAAAATGTTATCTGAAAAACTAACATTAGCAGCAACAGTGTGCCCACCAACAATGTACAGCTGTCACCCAGCCGACTCTGACTCATAGCAAGCTTTATGTATAACAGAACAACACATTGCCCGGTTCTGCGTCATCCTCACAATTGCCAACATGTTAGAGTCCGTCCTTTCAGTTGTCATACTAATCCATCTCATCAAGGGGTCTCTCTTACCCTCAGTGGCCCTCTATTTCACCAAACGTGATCCCCTTCTCTAGCACTTCACATGATATTAACAGAACTAACTAGTTCATCTCAATTCCCCCTCAACATACACACACGTGCACACACACTTTTACCTATATTGTGTCCTAGTTCTTGATATTCCTACTCTCTAGGAAACCCTGTTGGCGCAGTGGTTAAGTGCTACGGCCGCTAACCAAGAGGTCAGCAGTTTGAATCCACCAGGCGCTCCTTGGAGACTCTGTGGAGCAGTTCTACTCTGTCCTACGGGGTCGCTATGAGTCGGAATCGACTTGACAACAGTGGGTTTTGGTTTAGGTGACAGTTAACTAACTCAGTAATAGAATGAAGGTTTGTATGATAATGGGTATAAAGTCTTAGCCTTCCCCAACAGCAGATCATGCCTTAATTTAAAACAAGGAATTAAAGGTGAGAATATCAGACCCCAAAGAAAGAAAACGGGACACAGTTTGGGGCAAGCTGGCCCTATGGCAAAATTATACAAAATGTGCAGTTCCCTGTCCCTTCTTCAGTCTGTGTGTGTGTGTGTGTGTGTGTGTGTGTACACAGCTATATGCACCACAGATATATTTAGGTGTATAGCCTACAAACTTAGATTACGTATTTGTGGGGGAAAATCTCCTTTTAGATGACAGTTCACAGAATATTGAGTAAAACACAGATACTGTACAAAATCTCCCAGGTGTAGAATGTGGTTGTTGTTGTTAGTTGACATTGTCTATAGAGTAGAACTGCTCCATAGGGTTTTCAAGCTGTGCCCTTTAAAAAGCAGTTTGCCAGGCCTTACTTCTGAGGCACCTCTGGATGAGTTTGAACTGCAAACCTTTTGGCTAGTAGTCCAGTTCTTAACCATTTGTATCACCCAGAGCCTCTAGAATTTGCCTAGGAAAACTCACTTATAACAACTGGGCAATTTGTTGAAGGATAGTCTATAGCACCAATTCCAGACAAGGTCCACTGTTCACTTCTCTGCCCTGAGCTCACTCCATGCTATGCTCCACCAATACAAGTTCACCTTTCTAACTATACTAAGTTCTTAAAAGAAGTACCACAATGGTACTTTCAGTTTTTCTCCATCCTTAAGATACCACCTCACTTTGAACAGATGACATCATTCTCTGTTTTGAAATCAGCATCATTCATAACTGGTCATATATCAGGCCTTTGGAACACTTTCTTTCTGGCTCTGCATCTATCTCATCCATCTCTTCTCCTTTCATAAGATAAGCTTTCCTCCTGTGATCTGGACCCCATTCGTTCCCAATAGCTGAGGGACTTTGCCCCACAGTAGACCCTTTCTCTCTGGTGTGTTCAAATCCTCCTTTTTTCAGTGTTTCCCTCCCTTCTGCCATGTGTGCAGCACTGGGATCTAAGATGAATGAGCCAGGGTCCATGACCTCAGGAACTCATGGTCTACTATAGGAAGCACACAATTACACAGCCAACACAGTCCAATAAATGTTAAAGAGAAGCACCAGGTGCTAGTGGAGAACATAGGAAAGGCACTAATTCTCCCTGCTAAGGGCAAGGTAAAACTAGTAGGATGAGTTGGCAAGGACTTGTTAATTGAAATTAACAAAACAAAATGGACTTTTTCCTGCCTATGTGATGGATTAAATAGCCTGAAAACCTTATTGCTCAAAGCATTAGCTAAACTAGTTTTAAGGATTATTCTAAATGCATAACTGTACTCTCCCAAGAAAATAGGGGAGATTTCCAAAAGCCATAAAGGCTCATTAAAAAACAGAGTGAGAATTTTTGCCCTGAAGAGTTTTGCTGATCTCTGCAACAGCCCTCAAGATGGGGTTTTAATGGTCACTGAGGGTAACAAAGTCTTGAACCCATGTGAGATAGGGAATTAGAACTGAATCCCCTAAATAAAGCAGCACCCCAAACAGCTACAACCTTAGTGTTTATTACAGAAAAACGTGCTCACCAACAAAAAGAAAGACAAGAAAGTTTTTCTGTCTCGGCCTAGGCTTTTAACGAGAAAGGAAAAACAAAGTGTTCCCTGGAACCTCTCAACTGAAAAACTAACATACAAAATGGTCTCAGGATAGTAATGTACTTGGGGTTAACTCAGGGCTACAAGACTTTCACAGTAAAAGTCTCACTGGACATAAGCTCACAATTCAAAATTAATGTACTCAACAAAACTACTCATCATGAGAGAGACAGCACAAACAGCAAAATTAGACCCTACAGAACTTCAAACAGAACTGCCCCATAGGATTTCCAAGGAGCACCTGGGGATTTGAATTGCTAATCTTTTGGTTAGTAGCCATAGCTCTTAACCACTACACCACCAGGGTTTCCGCAAATAATAGACTGACCACATATATCATGTAAAAAAAAGATGTTAAAAATTAACTGAAAACATATGAAAGGAACACGATACTATCCAAAAGGATCAGTCAGATTTGACAAGGAACAAAACAAAACTTCTGAAAATTAAAAAGCAGAGCCTTTGAAATTAAAAACTTATTGGGTAGGCTGAAAAGCAAATAATTCAAAGGTGAAGAGATAATTAGTAAACTGGATATCAAATTTTAAGAAATTACCCAGAGTATAGCAGGGAGGCACAGAAGATGAAAAGTATGAAAGAAATATTAAGAAACTTAAAAGATTAAAAGGTCCAACACACTACATGGGAGTACCAGACTAAAAGAAGAGAGAGAATGAATGAGAGTCAATATATAAAAGAGATCATTCTTTTTTTAAGAATTTTCTAGATTGAGAAAAGACAAATTCTCCAATTCTGAAAATACATCGAGTTCCTACAAATGTGTTATCTAAATACATCATAGTGAAAGTACATAATATAAATACAAAGAAAACTTTAAAGGCAGTTTAAAGAAGCATGTCTACTGTATGATTTCAATTTAGTAAATAATGAAGAGTAAGTCACAGAGAAAAAGGTAGAAAACTACTAATATTGGTTCATTACGACATGGACTTGCAAGGAGTGATGAAAAGATCATTAGTTTTTTTTTTTTAAAGATTCCTCTTTATGGTTTATGTATTAGCATTGTAATTAAAAAAAAGTTTTAATCTAACAAAAATTTTATCACAAAAAGGAAAATAACTTTTTGCTCCAACACTTTTTAAGCTGGGTGCTCTACAACCCCAGTTTTCTTATCTGCAAAAATGGGGTAGAAGTCTCTGCTTTGCAGAGTTCTTTCAAAAATCAAATCAGCTACTGTAGATAAAACTGCCCAGATTGTGCTAAGAGGTCATCAGCGGCCAGTTCCTCCCAATTCTAATCCATCCTGGATATTAATGGCAGATTAAATATCCAAAATAATTTTTTCAACATTTTACTCCACCGGTCAAAAACAAACCTTAGCCTCTTAGGCCTATCAGATCAAAAGCAAGCTCCCTGCTGGGCACCCCAAACCCTCCACGATATTGCTCATCTCACCAGTAATCTATGAGTCACCACCTGGTAACACAAACCCTCACCTGGCCCAGATTGGCCTCTCAATGTGTCCCACACCCAGCCTCTACAAAGCTCACCCCACCCAAATCCTATCACCTCCACAAAGCCTTCCCTGACTATTCTAAGGCTGTGGCATCCATACTAGGGTTTTAATCTTTGCTCAAACATCTAGCTCTATGACTTTGATCTACCTCACCTGCCTCACAATACCTGTTGTGAGGATCAAATGGAATTCACAAGCAAAACACTTGAGAGTAGAACTGATACACAATAAACCCAAAAAAACAAACCTGTTGCCATGGAGTCGATTCTGACTCACAGCGACCCTATAGGACGGAGCAGAACTGCCCCATAAGGTTTCAGAGGCTGAAATCTTTACGGAAGCACACTGCCACATCATTCTCCCTCAAAGTGGTTGGTGGGTTCGAACGGCTGACCTTTTGGTTAGTAGTCAAGCATTTTAACCATTGCACCACCAGGACTCCTTTATTTTATCCTACAATCCTATAATTAGTTATACCCCACCACTGTTTGCTAATTGTTTCATGTGTTTATCTAGATTATTTCCTTTGCATCCTTTGCTGGGCTTCATACATATCAGGCATATCAAATTTAATAAAGAAAATAAGTCTAGTCACTTTATTCCTTGACTAGGACTGAAGGGCAAGAGAGGCTGTTTTGAAAACACTGTATATTCATTCAGCAATATGTGGACATCTACAAGAAATCAGGTCTGTTATGGTGCTGAGGATACCTCATTAAACAAGGGAAACAAAAACCTCAGCCCTCCTGAAACTTACATTACTATTTATCTATAGACAATGAATAACATAAATAAATACTATGCACATCAGAAGGTAATAGGCACTATTTTAAAAAAATAAATAAAGCAAAAGAGGAGGAAAGGGTGGCTGGGGTGAGGTGTCTGCAATTTTAAATAGAGTGGCAAGGGAAGGTCTTGCTGAGAAGGTGACATTTAAGCAAAGACTTAGAGGAGATACAGGAGTCATGTAGATATTTGGACCAAGAGTGTTCAGGCAGGGGAAGCAGTAGCTAGAAGTCATGAAGCAAGATAAGAACACATCTGGTGTATTCAAGGAACCGTGAGGAAACCAATAGAGTACATCTGGAGCAGAGTGAGGAGGAGAGTAATAATAGATGAGGACAGAGAAGAACAGAGGGCCTGCTCACCTGAGACCTGGTAGGTCATCATAAGGACTTTGGTTTTTCTTTTGAGTAAGATGAGGATCCACCTGAGGGTTCAGGGCTGAGGCCAGACACGGTCTGACATACATTTTAACAGGATCATTCTGGCCTCTTTGTGACAGACAGACTGAGAGGGATCAAGGGCAGATGCAGGGGGACTTGTTTAGAAGACACTGCAATAATCCAGGAATCCAGGGAGAGATGATGGTGACTGAGACCAAGATGGTAGCAACACAGGTGGTAAGAAGTGACTGGATTCTGGACATATTCTGAAGACAGAGTGAACAAGATTTCCTGACAAGTTAAAAGTCAGGTGTGAGTGAAAGAGGATGACTCCTAAACCTGAGGCCTGAGCAAAGGATGAAATTGCCATTAACGGAGATGGGGAATGAATGGCGTGGGTGGTATACGGTTGGGGGGAAAAAACCCAAGATTTCAGGTTTAGACACAAGTTTGAGATGCCCACAGTGAGGTCCCATGTGGAGAGCTGTCACATAGCCCTGAGATTCACAAGTCTGTGGTTCCCTCTGTCCACCAATCACATTTACACTAGCGGGAAAATGAAAAGGGGTTAAAAGGAAGAAAAGCAGAGACAGTCCCAGCCATTGCTGCTGTTGCTGTTGTTGTTAGCTACAGAACTAAATACTGCCTGGTCCTGTGCCATCCCCATGAGAGGCTGCAGATGGAACCATTGTGATTCATAGGGTTTTTCATTGGCTGATTTTCAGAAGTACATCTCCAGGCCTCTTTTCTTAGTCCATCTGAGTCTGGAAGCTCTGATGAAACCTGTTCAGCACCATAGCAACATGCAAGCCTCCACTGACAGATACGCAGTAGTGCATATGAGGTACAGTAGCTGAGAACTGAATCCAGGTCTTCCTCAAGGAAGGTGAGAATTCTGCCTATGAACTATCATTGCCCATTCCTGCCCTTTGGGATATTGAAGAGAGGCAGAGCCAACATGGTGCTCCAGGCTGATGTACCATGCCTTCCCTTCAGCAAAGACTTGAAAAACTAAGTAAAACAGATACAAACATCAACCCTGGAACCCTAAGCATCAAATCGAGGGATAAAGAACTAGATCAAATACCAAATGGAAGAAGAAACTGAAGGAAAACAGAACAAGGAGAGATACAATTGGAGTCTAGGACACAGGACAGCATTGGCCAGATACCAACCTAAATAAAGAAATCTCAATAATAAAACAAAGCTAAAAGACTTAAAACAGGGAAACAGAGACCTCAATCTGTAAATGACTACATCAAACAATAAAAGGGGGAAAAAATGGTGTAGGTATAGAACTTTGAAATGGAGAGGAAGTCAAGGTGATATCAAGAAATAAAAGACTGGCTCAAACTTAGGAAGATAAGGGTAAATTTCAAGGTAACCACAAAGAAAGCTAACAAACCTACTCATCAGAATAAAAAAGAAGAAAAACGTAAAGTCTCAGTATACGCAAAACCTATAATAACGAGAGAAAAAAAAGAAAATCCTCAAACAAAAGAAATTCAGCACAGCAAAGTAAGAGAACAAAGAAAAAGTCAGCACCACAAAAAAAAAAAAAGAGCAGAACTATATGACAGCAATAAACTCTTACCTATCGATAATCACACTGATGTAAATGACTTAAATGTGCCTGTAAAGAGACAGAGTAGCAGAATGGATTTAAAAAAATGACCCATCAATGTGCTGTCTATAAGAGACACACCTTAGACACAAAGACATAACCATATTAAAAATCAAAGGATGGAAAAAATATATATCAAGCAAAGAGTAACAAAAAAGGGCAGGGGTGGCAATACTAATCTCAGACAGGATGTTGAAATCTAAGAAGGGAAAAAGGAAGTCTTTTCTGACACCTTGCACAGCCTAAGCTGGACCAGCAGATCCTGTCTTCCTTCTCTTAACACTAAGAAAGGTATCCACAGCTAAACTAGGCTGGCACCTCCAAAAAGTGGCTTTAAAAAACAAAACAGGCCTCCAGGCTCACCATCTGGTTCTGGTTGCAACTGACAAAATGCATGACTACAAGGCAAGAAAACGAAGCCACATCCACCATTTTGTCAGAAAACTGTCCCCAAATTATTCTTACAGCTCAGCCGTCCAGGTAGAACTTTGGCCTAGAATTTTCCTTGGAAATTGTGATTATTTTCCAAAGAAAAATAAGTTGGGATTTTCTAACGGAGTCCTGGTGGTACAGTGGTTAAGAGCTATAGCTGCTAACCAAACAGGTCGGCAGTTCAAATCTACCAGCCGCTCCTTGGAAACACTATGGGGCAGTTCTGCTCTGTCTTTAGGGTCGCTATGAGTCAGAACTAACTTGACGGCACCTAACAACAACAATGGCCAAAGAGGAGGACTAGACTAAGAGCTAGGTGGTCCAAGTTACCCCTGGCTCCCTGTCCACAGGCCCCTCCCTGCATCAGCCTCAGGACTTAGTTTCTCAATGTGTAAACACTGCAGCAGGAAAAAATATTTTCCACTGCCCACACACAGGGCTTTTGTGAGGGTTAATGAATTAATGTGTATAAAACACTGTGAGTTACTCAAATAAAGGGAACAATGAAACTCTATTTGTAAGTTTTCCAGGCCCAGACAAAGTAATTTTAACTCTTTTCTTACAAGCCCCACTGAAAACTAGACTAAGATCACAGAAGTTATCTTATATGGGCCCATAGAGATAAAATGAGATCATGTGCGAAAGCCCTTTGCAAAGTACAATTCTGAGGTAAGGATTTCTAAAAATGATTTCTCAAGATAAAAATGCAGTACTAAACAGGTTGAAATCATTAAAAACACACACACACATACACACAGAGCTAAGGCTCCAGTAAAGCCCCATGTGGGGGTTAAATGTGTTGACCTGTGAACCACAGTTAGGCAAAACTCCTAGCTGTTTTACAAACTAGAAGCATGACAACACCCCAGAGGAAAATAGGGACTTTTGTCTAAGAGTCTTAGAATCAAGCACATTGTAAGAGCCACCCATGAAAAGAGCTTTGTTGGAGGCAGTTTCCCTTATTTTCTAAGTGCTGTCCAACTTCACTCAAACGGTCAAAATTAACATTGAAGTGAAAAGGCCACTGTATATATTCTGTCCATAATCCCAATGAATGCTTTTCCTTGCCCAATGTGATCTGACATCACTATTCAAGCAGCCTTTTACTTTGTCCCATTCTGGGCTCAGAACATGCCAAAGACCCCAGATGAACACGCAATCTGGAGGGGAAATCTTTCACCTCACAGAGCAAGGATGTGCTCAGGTTACTGTGAACATCAGGTTTTCACACACTTCAACTTTTCATTTCAGGAAAAAAAAAGCGAGTGGAGGCTAGAAATAGACACACAGAGAGTAGAGACAAGCACTAAGCTAAAAATTAAACTGTAATTAACCTGAGTCTTGAACAAAGATTTTAATGAGTTAACCCAGACAGCGTCCCACCAACTGGGCCAGCATAACTACCCCGCTGCAGACACCTGAGGCAAGAAAAGCCCGATGAGTTTCCCAAGGTCAGTAAATTCTCATCTGTGTACTGCCACAGTAGGTTCTCGATTTTCAGTTCTGTGTTTATTGCACGCTGCATGCTGACCCTAATCTCCCAACTGGCCCCCCTACTTTCAACCCAGCTCTTGCCCGTCCATTTGACCCATGAGTAAAAGCTTCACCTTCTTCAGATACTGCCCTGGTTATCTATCCCTCTTCCCCTTCTCAAAATTCCTCAGTGGCTCCCCACAGCCTCGAGAATGAAGGTCACGCTTCTATATGTACCATTCAAGACCACATTGTGTGAGAGCTCCTAACATGCAATCAGGATGCATAGATAATTACTGGTGATTGGAATGAGAAAGTTGGAAACAAAGAAGAAGGATTGGTAGTTGGAAAATATGGCCTTGGTGACAGAAATGATGCTGGAGATCGCATAACAGAAATTTGTAAGACCAAGGACTTCTTCATTGCAAATACCTTTTTTCAACAACATAAATGATGAGTATACACATGGACCTCACCAGAGGCGATACACAGGAATCAAATGGACTATATATCTGTGGAAAAAAACAATGGCAGAAGCTCAATATCATCAGTCAAAACAAGGCGAGGGGCTATCTGCAGAACGGATCATCAATTGCTCCTATGCAAGTTCAAATTGAAACTGAAGAAAATTAGAACAAGTCCACAAGAGCCAAAGTATGACCCTGAGCATATTCCACCTGAATTTAGAGACCATCTCAAGAACAGATTTGACACATTGAACACTAGTGACTGAAGACCAGAGGAGTTGTGGGATGATATCAAGGACATCATACATAAAGAAAGCCAGAGGTCGTTAAAAAGACAAGAAAGAAAGAAAAGATAAAAATGGATGTCAGAAGAGACTCTTAAACTTGCTCTTGAATGTCGAGTAGTTAAAGCAAAGGGAAGAACTGAACGGAAGATTTCAAAGGGTGGCTCAAGAAGACAAAGGAAAGTATTATACTGACATGTGCAAAGACCTGGAGTTAGAAAACCAAAAGGGAAGAATATGCTTGGCATTTCTCAGGCTGAAAGAACTAAAGAAGAAATTCAAGCCTTGAGTTACAATACTAAAGAATTCTATGGGCAAAATATTAAATGACGCAGAAAGCATCAAAAGACGATCGAAGGAATACACAGAGTCACCGTAACAAAAAGAATTGGTTGACGTTCAACCATGTCAGGAGGTTGCGTATGATCAAGAGGTTCCATATGATCAAGAGCCAATGGTATCGAACGAAGAGGTCCAAGCTGCACGGAAGGTGTTGTCAAAAAACAAGGCTCTACCTTTACACAAATAGATATATGCACACCCACGTTTATTGCAGCACTGTTTACAATAGCAAAAAGATGGAAGCAACCAAGGTGCTCATCAAAGGATGAATGGATGAATAAATTATGGTATATTCACAAAATGGAATACTACACATCAATAAAGAACAGTGAAGAACCTGTGAAACATTTCATAACATGGAGGAACCTGGAAGGCATTATGCTGAGTGAAATTAATCAGTTGCAAAAGGACAAATATTGTATAAGACCACTATTATAAGAACTTGAGAAATAGTTTAAACTGAGAAGAAAACATTCTTTCGTGGTTACAAGAGGGGGGAGGGAGGAAGGATGGGAGATGGGCATTCACTAATTAGATAGTAGATAAGAACTACTTTAGGGGAAGGGAAAGACAGCACACAATACAGGGGAGGTCAGCACAATTGGACTAAACCAAAAGCAAAGAAATTTCCTGAATAAACTGAATGCTTCAAAGTCCAGCATAGCACGTGCAGGGGTCTGGGGACCATGGTTTCAGGGGACATCTAAGTCAATTGGCATAATAAAATCTATTAAGAAAACATTCTGCATCCCACTTTGAAGAGTGGCGTCTGGGGTCTTAAACGCTAGCAAGCCGCCATCTAAGATGCATCAATTGGTCTCAACCCACCTGGATCAAAGGAGAATGAAGAACACCAAGGACACAAGGTAATTACGAGCCCAAGAGACAGAAAGGGCCACATAAACCAGAGACTACATAATCCTGAGACCAGAAGAACTAGATGGTGCCCGGCTATAACTGATGACTGCCCTCACAGGGAACACAACAGAGAACCCCTGAGGGAGCAGGAGAGCAGTGGGATGCAGAACTCAAATTCTCATAAGACCAGACTTAATGGTCTGACTGAGACTAAAAGGACCCCGGTGGTCATGGCCCCCAGACCTCCTGTTGCCCCAGGACAGGAACCATTCCCGAAGCCAACTCTTCAGACATGGATTGGACTAGACAATGGGTTGGAGAGGGATGCTGGTAAGGAGTGAGCTTCTTGGATCAGGTGGACACTTGAGACTATGTTGGCAACTTCTGCCTGGAGAGGAGAGGAGAGGGGGTTAGAAGCTGGCGAAAAGGACACGAAAAGAGAGAATGGAGAGAGAGCGTGCTGTCTCATTGGGGGGAGTAATTGGGAGTGTGTAGCAGGGTGTATACGGGTTTTTGTGTGAGAGACTGACTTGATTTGTAAACTTTCACTTAAAACACAATAAAAAAATTTTTTTTTTAAGAAAAGGCTCTAGCAAAACTGATGGAATATCAAATTGAGAAGTTTCAACAATCGGATGCAGCACTAAAAGTGCTCACTTGTCTATGCTAAGAAATTGGGAAGACAGCTACCTGGCCTACTGACTGGAACAGATCCATATTTGTGCCCAACCAAATGCAGAAATTATCAAACAATATCATTAATATCAGACAGAAGTAAAATTTTGCTGAAGATCATTCAAAAGCAGCTGCAGGAGTACATTGACAGGGAACTGCCAGACACTGAAGCCAGATTCAGAAGAGGGCATGGAACAAGGGATATCATTGCTGATGTCAGATGGATCCTGGCTAAAAATAAAGAATACCAGAAAGATGTTTATCTGTGTTTTATTGACTACGCAAAGGCATTTGACTGTGTGGACCATAACAAATTATGGATAACATTGTGAAGAAGAGAATTCCAGAACACTTAATTGTGCTCATGAAGGGACCTCTCCATAGATAAAGAGGCAGTCGTTCAAACAGAATAAGGAAACACTACATGGTTTAAAGTCAGGAAAGGTGTGTGCTGGGGCTGTATCATTTCACCATACTTATTCAGTCTGTATGCTGAGCAAATAATTCAAGAAGCTAGACTATATGAAGAAGAATGGAGCATCGGGATTGAAGGAATACTCATTAACAACCTGTGTTATGCAGATGACAAACCTTGCTTGCTGAAAGTGAAGAGGACTTGAAGCATTTACTGATGAAAATCAAAGACTACAGCCTTCAGTATGGATTACACCTCAGCATAAAGAAAACAAAAATCCTCACAACTGAACCAGTAAGCAACATCATGATAAATGGAAAAAAGATTGAAATTGTCAAGGATTTCATTTTACTTAGATCCACAATCAACACCCATTGAAGCATCAGTCAAGAAATAGAACAACACATTGCATGAGGATGCCAAGACTCTGTCTCATGTACTTTGGACATGTTATCAAGAAGAACCAGTCCCTGAAGAAGGACATCATGCGTGGTAAAGTAGAGGGTCAGCAAAAAAGAGGAAGACCTTCAATAAGATGAATTGACACGGTGGGTACAACAATGGGCTGGAACATAGCAATGATTGTGAGGATGGTGCTAGACCAGGTAGTGTTTCGTTCTGCTGTACAGAGGGTCACTATGAGTCAGAATCAACTTGAAGGCACCTAATAACAACAACAACTGTATCCCAATCATCCCTCTGGGGAATCCCCCATTGTCTATAGCTTTGATAGGAAGTAGGATCCCACTGCCCTTACAGAGGGATTTCATCACCCCCGTCCCTGCCCCAGTGCAGTGAAGGTGTGAGTACATGACTAGGATGCTCAGGCAGGGGTCCACTCTTAAGCAGGCAGGGTAGTTAGGGTCATATTCAGACACCAATCTCTGTTTCTATACCCAAGAACTATGGCTGAGGCACTCTTCGGCTTATTTCATAAAACTTCCCTATACAAACCAACTATTCTACCCAGGGTGGCCTACTCAGTAACCCCTGAATACTGCATATATACTTCCACCCTATGCCATCTTCATGGAAAAGATAGGGCATAAGTGCCCAAGGGTAAGCACAGGGCAAAACAGTGAGGAAAGACCAAAGGAGGAGACTGGAAGTTGTGCCAAGTCGCAAACGATGAATATTAGACAAAAGGGAGGTACGGAGGGGGCTGGAGATGAGAGGAGTGTTCCAGGCAGAAGCAGCAGCACATACATGCACTCAGGACAGAGAACATATCAAACCAGCAGGATCTCAAATTCCTTCCACATGGCTGGGTGGAAGGTACAAAGGGTTGAGAAAATGTGGCAAGAGCGGAGACTAAAAATATAAGCACAGCTCCACTCATTCAGCATTTTGGATGATGTGCTAGCAACTTGAAGGCTAAGGGATAGCCTGTAAGAAGATCCCCCAAAGACCTGAAGGGAACAAAATTCTATGTTTTTCATAATTACCTTTTTCAAATTCCTAATACCCACTCTCAATATACACTTTTACCCCCATAAAACACAAAACATTAAGCCAAGACACCTGCTTTACTTAAACTCATTCCAAACCAATTTAATTTTGTGTATACATGTTGCTGATTTTGTTAGTTGCCGTTGTGTCAATTTTGACCCATGATGATCCCATCAACTCATTCTTAAACAAAGTGAGAAGTAGAAATGGCTGCAATTTGTCCAAGGATCAGGTAGTGAAAAGAACCAAGATGCAAAAAAGTCACACAGACCTGTATTAGGGTTTCCAGCTCTGTCTCTAATTGGATGTGTGACTTTGGGCAAGTTACTTAACCTCTTGGAGCCTCAGTATCCTCATCTGCAAAATTGAGCTTTTGATACCAACAACTACAAGGCTGTTGGGGTGATGAAGTCAAATGTACATAAAGTTCCTGGTACACATTAACTGCATGCTCACATCTTCTTTTTCTTTCCACAAAGCAGTTCCTCCAACAATGGCCTAAATTTCTCGAAGGCATGTCCCTTGCTCCCTGCGCCACTACTGGAAAACCAATGGCCTGGGAACGAGGAGATCTGGGTTTTTACATCTGCCATTTCCTAACTGTGTAACCCGGAAAGGTCACCCAGCCATATGGAAGCTCAGTTTCTCCATTTGTAAAATGGGGATAATAATCCTTGCCCACTCCCGGACCCGTAAGGATTAAATGAGATTCATGGCAACTTTAAAAGCTGCAGATACATAAAATATTACCGAGTATCTGTGTACTTATAAATGACCTTCTCCAAGAGCGATTTCTGACACCGCCTTTGAATTTCCAGTTCGACCACTTTCGTCTTGTCACTCATGAACCTACAAAGACTCTTTATTGCTTACTATGCCTCTTTCAAATTCTGTTTGGCTTCCAATCCTCCTTGATCTGGCCCCACCCTACCTAGCTATCTAACATGACTTCCCTCTGCTCCCCAAAATTTGCATAGTGCCCTTCACCTGTTCCACACTTATTCCCATTCCTGGGCTTTTGCTCATAGTGGTGCTCCTGGCTCATCTAAATGGGTAAACCCTAAAACCCAACTGATTTCACCTCTTTCATGAAACTTTCTCTGACTACCCCCCACCCATTACCGTTCCCACCAGAAGGGAAACAATTAGAGAATTCAGTGAAATCATATAATACCAATTAAAAGTCTGGCTAGGAATTCAGAAATAGGAGAGAATCGGTAATATTAATACCTGATTCCTTTTTGCTGGTGTTACCTCCTCAACTAGATAATAAGCTTCCTGAGGGCAATGACCATAACATCAATGTCTTCTATACCCTGCCCCCCATTTCCGTAGTACTGCTGGGCCCACGGTAGTGCCATAATTTCAGAACACTTAGTACAACACAGAGGAGGAGAACATGGACTAGAGATTCTCAAACTTTTTGCGACCCCCAAACTCTTATTCTCAACTTATTTCCACAAACTGTTAACAAGCACCTACTCTGTGCTTGATGCCAAGGGAAACAGAGATGAGTAGGGCAAGTTCTCGGATCTTACAGACTTCAGAGGTAAACAGTACAACGCAGCGTAGAAGCTGGAGCTCATGATGGTTGTAGCACCAGATTCCACCTCTGACTTTCACTGTACAGCCACAGTGAAAACATAAAATTGCCTTTTCCCTCGTAGGAATCGAAGCTAAAGAGACAACCACCTATTCAGACAAAGACGTACTCTACAAGTTATGAGACGAGCAAAATGTTGAAAATAAACTAAAAGTCCCGCACTGAGAATAGCATAGTAATAGTGAATTTTATGTAGTCACCAAAAATGATGATTTTTGAAGGATAGTTAATGACATGAAAAAACATTAGTAATATAAAAAGTAAAAAATACAGGATATAAAATTGTATAAACTATACGGTTTTAACTGTGTTAACACAGAATAACAACAAGCTGTTACTGATTGCAGGTTTATTTTCACTAGGCCCTATATGCTAAACACTTTATTTAGTGGCAACCCCAAGGATAGCTTGGGTGAGACCTTAGCATCCCCCATAATCTCCAGAACCTTCCCTCAAATAAACATGCAAAGCAACACAACGTGTTTGGTTTCAGGACAAGCCCCCTCCTTCTAGGACAATTACTTTCCCTCCACTCTTGCTATACCAAAAATCAAGAGCTTCCTATTAACGTGTTTTATCTATTTATTTTGCACAATTACCTCATGAAGTGTTATTATCCTTATTTTATGGATGAGCAAACAGACCAGGGCCGAAAGTCTCCAGCTACAAAACAGTACAGTTGGGAATTAAACCCAAGTCTCTCTCACTCCAGAGCTTATTATCTGGACCATGACACCAAGAACATTATCCTTCCCCTTCTTCTTAGGCCCAACCAACTGACTTAGCAGACTGTTTAAAGTCCAGGTCTGAGCTCTCATGAAACCTTACCCAATTCAAGCTCTCACTTTAACTCTTCTAAACCTCTAAGAGTTATGGCATTTGACTTTCAGAAAGTATTTTGTTCTCTCTGAGCTGTAGAGTTTCAGAGTTTCTACTGTTAATTCCTCTGAGCACTAATTATCAAATAACTTTATGCGGACAAGTTTTCTATTTGGATATATCAGAAACCTACATATAAAGGTAACTTCAATCATTAGAATACATCTCTCAGGTTATGAATGGTGCCATGGGAGTTAAATATCCAGAGCAGCCCACATACTGACCCATAATATTGTTCTGTTTGTATTGTCCTAAGCATCATATTCAAGGGCAATGGTTGTTCAGTGGTAAAATTCTCTCACCTTCAATGTGGAAGACCAGGGTTCAATTCCCAGGCTATGCACCTCATGCACAGCCACCACCCGTATGTCAGTGGAGGCTTGTGTGTTGCTGTGATGCCATACAGGTTTCAGTGGATCTTACAGATTAAGAGAAACTAGGAAGAAATGCTTGGCAATCTACTTCCAAAAATCAGGCAATGAAACCCCTATGGATCACAATGGTCCAATCCACTGTACATGGGGTTACCATGAGTTAGGCGCCGACTCAATGGCAGCAGCAACAAGAAGCATCATGATTAGCTATGTCTTCATAGGAAAGTCAGAATACCAGTTTAAAATTTTAAGAACAAACTTCCTCCTTCTACAATTCTAGTGGTGGGGTTAGATACTCCTCCCCTCCCCATGTTCACCAAGTCAGGAAAGTGGGGCATACCTAACTCAAATTAGAAACAGGGCCCAGGTAAGGGCTGCAGCAAGGTACGGAGGGAGGGGCTCCGAGGGTCCGTCTCCCCCTCCCCTTACTGCAGGGGGACCCAGGGCTCCTTCTCCCCTTCAGGCCACCACCCACCGTGTTAGCCTCTTTTCTTTCATCTGTGGGGCAGCTGAGGAACAAATTTCTGTCCCAGTTTCTTCATTATCCTGACATTATTCCCCCGAACAAACATATATTCCCTTCTGATATTTTCCAGGCATTTTTCCTACTGGTAACAAACATTTAACAGAGACAATCAATAGAAATAATGAACACAGGTTGATTACAAGGTTCTGAAAGGTAGCAGTAAAACTAATAAAATAGATGGGCATCAGAAGAGCAGGTTCAAGTATGCCATCCTCCCTTCATTTTACTCAGTAGGAGCATGGCCTCGGGCGAGTAATTTCACTTCTCTAGGCACCAGTTAAGGAGCCCTGGTGGCGCTACAGTTAGGCATCCAGTTGCTAACCAAAAGGTTGGTGGTTCTCGAACCCATCAGCTTTGGGAGAGAAAGACCTGGTGATCTGCTTCCATAAATTTTACAGCCAAGAAAACCCTAATGGGCAGTTACACTCTGTCACATGGGGTCTCTATGAATAGGAATCGACTCAATGGCACCTAACAACAAGAGGCAGCATTTACTGATCAGTAAAGCAGGAGAGCTGAACTACCTGATGCCTGAAGCGCAAATCTTAAAGAGGGGCTCGATATAAGTCTCCCAATACTCAGAATGCAAAGAGGGTGAGGCCCTAATATTTCTGGCGCCTCCTTGCTCTCCCAGCAAACCAGCCTTGTTCCAAAAGCCTTATCCAAACCCTCCTCAGCTCTTTCTATTCTAGAGCAGGTATACTGGGTCCCTTGCCCTGCCTGTCCCCAACCACCTCTCTCTCTCTCTGCCTACCCACCACCACGAAAAAAAAAAAAAAGCCACATAAGTGATATTTAAGAGGTAGGACTGTATATGGCTAAAAGCCCAAGATTTGACGTCAGGCATGGTGTCAATCCAGCTTAGCAATTTAATAGCTGTGGCCCTAGGCAAGTAAGTGGCTTAGTCTCTCTAAGCCTCTGTTTCCTCATCTATAAAACAGGGATTGCTATAATGCCTATTTCATAAGATTGTTAGAACGATAAATGTGTAACATACTTAAAGCCCTTAGCACAGAGCCTGGCACGAGCACACCCTACAATGCCATTATGGTGGTGGTGATTATCACTGCTATAAATGTTACTTTCCTGTAGGATGACAAGGCCTGAGAGAAACTCAATTCTCCGTTAAAGGATGGCCAATCTGCGAAACTCATCCCAAGAGCCACTCAAGGGATGGGGAAGAGAAGCTTCTGTTTGAAGTGAGATTGAAAGGCTGAATGGTGAGGGAAGCTATTGATTTATGTTCCTCTCACCCCTCATCTCAGTACACTCCATTCTCCAGGAGAGATATCTCTGGGGCCAGCCAAGGCATTCCTGCAGCCACCTCTAGTAAGGGATGCAAGACGGGCATATATGAGATGGCAACAGCCTGTAACTAGAATACAACTTAGGGAACATTACTTAGAGAACAGGAAGGCCCTCGATGAGATGGATTGACACAGTGGCTGCAACAATAGGCTCAAGCATAACAACAATTGTAAACACGGTGCAGGACCAGGCAGTGTTTTGTTCCATTGTACACAGAGTCACTTTGAGTCGGAACTAACTGGACAGCAACTAACAACAACAGAGCACATTCATCCCTCCATTTCATTTAATGAGAAACTGCATTCACATGTCCTATAATTCTAGGAATCATTGATAATTTTTGCTCACAAATTGACTTCTGGTAATGCTGTGTTTCACATGTAAAATATTGTCCACTGCCTCTCTCTTCTGACAGCAATAGATTGATAATAATATTTCCCAGAAATGACATATTTCATCAAACCCTGAACAGGGACACTCAATGCAAGGGTTCTACAAAAACAGCTCCATCCTGTTCTTTTTTGCTGTAGAGGCCCCCTCCACAGAAACAGGATTCAATACTTCATAGGAAATATGAGCTTTCTGGACACTGGACATATTACCTTCCAAGTTTTTTTTTTTTGTTTTTTTTTTTGTGTGTGTGTGAAACCAGAGAGCCTGCCATTATATCAAAATGTAAATATTAACCAAAAGCAACTCTGAATGTGAGAGTAAGTGGCAAATTTACCAAGTAGAATCAAAATAAATATATTCCCCTAGGAACAATATTCTTACAAATTTTGATGCATATAAAGACAGGATCCTAAGCATTTGCCTAATAATAATAGAAAGAGGGGAGCAACTTCATTCATTCACTCAATTAACATTTAATGAGTAATTAAATGTGCCAAATGCTGAGCTAAGGGCTGGAGAAAAGATGACTCAATTCTTGCCCTTAAGATGCTCAATCCAACAGGAGAAATGGACAAAAACAGATAATTATATGCACAAGGTATGATGGAAACACCAAGTAGAGGGCTCAGACTGGGAGAGGTGGGAGCAGAGAATAGTTATGAGGAAGTATGAACAGAAACTACCAGCTGACCCCCAGTATCCAGTCTCCCCTTCATTTCAGTGGTAAGGCCCATCAATGTTAGCTGGGCACATGGGCAATCAGCTGAAGTTGCACTGTCCAATATGGCAGCCATTAGCCACTTATGGCTTTTGAACACTTGAAATGTGGTTAGTCCTGCATGTTGACATAATGTTTTGATATATTGGGTTAATTTCATCTGTTTATTTTTACTTTTATAATGTGGTTCTTAGAAAATTTAAAATTATACATGTGGCTCATATGATATTTTTATTGGACAGCACTGAGCTAAGACTCATTATCCAGTCTCCCCTGAAGTTAAGTGTGGGCATATGGTGATGTCTGGGCTGACAGGATGTGAACAGGAGTAATGTGTACAATGCCTGAATTGGGCTTTTCAAAGGAAGCGATGTGCCCTTCACAACCTCTTTGCCTGTTCTTTCTGGCTCATCATGCCAATAAGGGTAATGCCCTGGGGATGGCAGAGCAGCAAGACAGAAGGAACAAGGTCTCTGGATAACCTCAAAGAGCAGAGCCACCCTACCTTCTAGACCACCTACCAGCCTAGACTTTTACATAAGAAAGAAAACCAAAAATCCAGTTACCATTGAGTCGATTCCAATTCCATGTGTGTCGAGTAGAACCGTGCTCCATAAAGTCTTCAAGGGCAAATTTTTAAGAAGTAGATTGCCAGGCCTTTCTTCCACACTGCCACTGGATGTACTCAAACCTCCAACCTTTCAGTTAGCAGTCGAGCACATTAGCCATTTGCACCACCCAGGGGCTCCACAGAAGAAACTTTTGTCATTAAGCCTTTGTTTAAGTCGCTTTAAAGTAGCCTAAGCTATTTACTCTTGCTAATACAGGAGGGTGTGAAAGGCTTCTTAACGGAGGTGATACCTTTAAAGACATCTTAAAGACCAGGAGTTAGACAGGTGAAGTGGGGCAGGATACTGGTCTTAAGGGCTGGGGTTTGGGGAGGTGGATGTTCTGGGCAGAGGAAACAGTAGAGAAAGGCAGAGAGGTAAGGATTAGGGGATATGTGCAATGACCTCTGAATCAGGAGTATCAGGTAAGTGTCAGAGAGCACCACCAGTTAGAAAGAGGGAGCACGAAAGATGGAGAGAGCGAGCACTAACAGATGAGGCTGCAAAGGCAGGTCAAACCCTGGGAAGTCTTCAGTGATGGGCTGAGAACCTTGAGCTTGTTTTCATGTAGGAAGGGAGCCACTGAAGATCCTACCCAAGGAGGGAACAATCAAACTTCTGTTTTCAGATCATTTTGATGCCAGAGCACAAAATGGATTTTCAGGAGGCCAAATCGAAGGCTTGGAGAGGAGCAGCAATCCAGATAAGATACAAACAGGGTCTGGCCTGCAGCAACAGCAGAATGCGGAGAAGGCGACAGAATGGAGGCCTATTCAGAAGGTAAACTCATCCTAGGGAGTAAGGAGGGAGAAGTAACCACAGACTCTTGGATTTCCGGCTTAGGGGAGGGTGCCAACAACTAAGGAAGGGAAGGCAAGAGGCGGAGCCACTTGAGGTATAGGAGAGAGCCCTGTGGCACTCACAATTAAGTGCTCAGCTGCTAATTGAAAGGCTGGTGGTTCAAAACCACCCACCAGCTCTGCAGGAGAAAGACCTGGTAATCTATTTCCGTAAAGATTTTGCCAAGAAAACCCTATGGGACATCAAGTCGCTATGATCAAGGTCAAGGCCACAGCATACAACAACAGGGAAGTGGCACATTCAGTTTCAGATGCTGAGATGCTGGTATTTATTGGGTAATTAAGTCAAGCCAGTGCTTAAATATGGTACCAGAATCAAGGATTTAGATTATAGGTGGGGGGTTAAAATGTAGACACAGTGTCCACAGACATCGGTGGGCCTAAGCCAGCAGGAGATGCATGTAGGAGGAAGGAGAGGAAGAAGAAAAGGAAGGGAAGGAAAATTAACCAAAATCACAAGAGCACAAGACATCACTGAAATTCTCTAGGTTCCTCTCTGAAACACAGACAGGGAAATAGGAAATGCATAAGACTGTGAGGGAGAAAAAGAGAATAAAAAGGAGTCTAAGCGATTATAAGAATTCAAAGCAGAACTTTTGTTCAAACTGGCTCTTCCTTAACCTCTGCATTGATTTTATTGGCAACCGTAGCTTGCTATGAGTCGGAATGGACTCGACGGCAGTGGGTTTTTTTGGGTAGCACATCCCAAATGGTTTAGAATACAATGCATTACCATATTTGCTGAGGAATAATCACACATATCAAGGTATTACAATTCCAGTTAAGTTTTGCTCGGAATTAAAATTAGTCAAAATGAGAGTGAAACTCGTAGTTAGTACTTTCCTTTCACCAGGGCCCTGGTGGGTAACGGTTAAGCTGCTAATCAAAAAGTTGTCGGTTCGAACCCACCCAGCGGCTCTTTGGGAGAAAGGCCTGGCAATCAGCTCCTGTAAAGATTACAGCCTAAGAAACCCTACGGGACAGTTCTACTCTGTCATACGGGGCAGTTCTACTCTGTCATACGGGGCCGCTATGAGTTGAAATCACCTCGACGGCACCTAGCAACAAATTTTCCTTTTCTATTCTAAACCACTGGCATGCTATTTTTGCAGAACGCGCACAGTCACCTTACTTCTTTAGAAAACTTCCTGAGAAGAAATTCTATCACTTCTGAACTTTGAAAAATGCTAGGTGTTTTGGGAGTCCTAACAACCTAGCTACGTAAATACCTTTCAAAACTTGATCCTGAGCAAGGTACTTAAATTCTCTGAGCTCCAGTTTCCTCATTTTTAATATGCTAAAAACTGACCCTTCCTCCTACCTCCCAGAATTGCTGAGAATTAAATAAGATGTTAAGGGGAGACCTCTGCAAACTATAAAAGAACATAAAATGGTCTTAGGTGGAGCAGCAAAGTAATAGAGAGAAGGAAAACAATAGCAATAATTAATGATGATTTTTATAAAAAGCTTCCTGTTGTTGCTGGATACCTTTCAGTTGATTCCAACTCACAGCGACCCCATGCGACAGCATAGAACTGCCCCATAGGGTTTTCTTGGCTATAATCTTTACAGGAGCAGATCATCAGATCTTTCTCCCACAGAGCAGGTGGGTGGGTTCAAACATCTCAGTTAGCAGTCAAGCGCTTAACCATTTCCACCACCAGGGCTCCTTAAAAAGCTTCCTAGGCAACATTTATACCAGTACAGTTTAATGCAGATCCCAGGGAACACATGCCCAAGATTTTGATTCATGTGGTCTCAGTTAGTGCCCAGGTAGTTGTATTTCAAAGAGGTCCCGTGTGGTTCTAAATACCAGCTAGATTTGGGACCCATTGCTCTGCTTTACCTAGAAAGCACGGTACCCGATCATAGACCTTTTCAACACACACAGTACTCAGATGGCTGGTAACCGTGTCTGTCAGTGCATTAATCTGGCATTTATTGAGAGCACCCAGTTTACAGCAGACATTGAGCTAGGTGCTAGGAGCCTGGGGTTTAGTGGGGATAAGGGTGGGTTAAAGACAACACATATACTAATGATGATAACACAGAGGTGCAGACAGGTAGAGGGGAACCAGAAGCAGGGACTATAGTTAGGAGGCCATTACAGTAACCCAGAGAAACGGTGAGGCCTGGACAATAGAGGAACAGGTTGAGATCACAGAAAGAATTTCACAAAATTCTAGAGCTAGAAGCCCGGGTCTTCTAGTTTAAATACTAATCTATAACCTAGACTTTCACACCTTTGCAAGTCATGCCCAATGGCAAGGTACAAGAGCAACACTTAAGAGTAATCCTAGTAGTGGCATGCCTAGTGTTATCGGACACCTAAAGAGGGTCATTTAACACCCCCTTCTCTATGAAAAAATTATTTTCAGTAATAATCATAACCTCCACGTGTCTGTCAGTTTGTCATACTGTGGGGGCTTGCGTGTTGCTTTGATGCTGGACGCTATGCCACCAGTATTCAGATACCACCAGGGTCACCCATGGAGGACAGGTTTCAGCTGAGCTTCCAGACTAAGACACACTAGGAAGAAGGACCCGACAGTCTACTTCTGAAAAGTATTAGCCAGTGAAAACCTTACGAATAGCAGTGGAACATTGATACAGTGCTGGAAGATGAGCCCCCCAGGTTAGAAGGCACTCAAAAGATGACTGGGGAAGAGCTGCCTCCTCAAAGTAGAGTCGACCTTAATGACGTGGATGGAGTAAAGCTTCCAGGACCTTCGTTTGCTGATGTGGTGTGACTCAAAATGAGAAGAAACAGCTGCAAACATCCATTAATAATTGGACCCTGGAATGCACAAAGTATGAACCTAGGAAAATCAGAAATCGTCAAAAATGAAATGGAATGCATAAACATCGATATGCTAGGCATTAGTGAGCTGAAATGGACTGGTATTGGCCATTTTGAATCAGACAATCACATAGTCTACTATGCTGGGAATGACAACTTGAAGAGGAATGTTGTTGCATTCATCATCGAAAAGAACATTTCAAGATCTATCCTGAAGTACAACGCTGTCAGCAATAGGATAATATCCATGCACCCAAAAGGAAGACAAGTTAATACGACTATTATTCAAATTTACACACCAACCACTAGGGCCAAAGATGAGGAAATAGAAGAATTTTATCAGCTGCTGCAGTCTGAAATTGATCGAACATGTAATCAAGATGCATTGATAATTACTGGCGATTGGAATGCGAAAGTTGGAAAAAAAGAAGAAGGATCAGTAGTTGGACAATGTGGCCTTGGTGATAAAAACAAGGTCAGAGATCGAATGATAGAATTTTGCAAGACCATCAACTTCTTCATTGCAAATACCTTCTTTCACCAACATAAACAGTGACTATACACATGGACTTCGCCAGATGGAACACACAGATATCAAATTGACTACATCTGTGGAAGGAAACCATGGAAAAGCTCAATATCATCAGTCAGAAAAAGGCCAAGGGCCGACTGTGGGGCAGACCATCAATTGCTCATATGCAAGTTCAAGCTGAAACTGAAGGAAATCAGAGCAAGTCCATGAGAACAAAAATATGACCCTGAGTATATCCCACCTGAGTTTAGAGACCATCTCAAGAATAGATTCGATGCATTGAACACTAGTGACGACAGACCAGACAAGTTGTGGAATGACATCAAGGACATCATACATGAGGAAAGCAAGAGGTCACTGAAAAGACAAGAAAGAAAGAAAAGACCAAGAGGGATGTCAGAGAAGACTCTGAAACTTGCTCTCGAGCATCGAGCAGCTAAAGCAAAAGGACAACTTGATGAAGTAAAAGAAATGAACAGAAGATTTCAAAGGGCCTCTCAAGAAGACAAAGTAAAGTATTATAATGACATGTGCAAAGAGCTAGAGATGGAAAAACAAAAGGGAAGAACACGCTCGGCGTTTCTCAAGCTGAAAGAACTGAAGAAAAAATTCAAGCCTCAAGTTGCAATAGTGAAGGATTCCATGGGGAAAATATTAAATGACACAGGAAGCATCAAAAGAAGATGGAAGGAATACACAGAGTCATTATACCAAAAGGAATTAGTCTACGTGCAACCATTTCAAGAGGTGGCATATGATCCGGAACTGATGGTACTGAAGGAAGAAGTCCAAGCTGCTCTGAAGGCATTGGTGAAAAACAAGGCTCCAGGAATTGATGGAATATCAATTGAGATGTTTCAACAAACAGATGCAGCGCTGGAGGTGTTCACTCATCTATGCCAAGAAATATGGAAGACAGCTTCCTGGCCAACTGATTGGAAGAGATCCATATTTATGCCTATTCCCAAGAAAGGTGAACCAACTGAATGTGGAAATTATAGAACAATATCATTAATATCACATGCAAGCAAACACTTGGTGAAGATCATTCAAAAACAGCTGCAGCAGTATATCGACAGGGAACTGCCAGAAATTCAGGCTGGTTTCAGAAGAGGACATGGAACCAGGGATATCATTGCTGATGCCAGATGGATCCTGGCTGAAAGCAGAGAATACCAGAAGTTTGTTTACCTGTGTTTTATTGACTATGCACAGGCTGTGTGGATCATAACAAACTATGCATAACACTGAGAAGAATGGGAATTCCAGAACACTTAATTGTGCTCATGAGGAACCTTTACATGGATCAAGAGGCAGTTGTTTGGACAGAACAAGAGGATACTGATTGGTTTAAAGTCAGGAGAGGTGTGCATCAGGGTTGTATTCTTTCACCATACCTATTTAATCTGTATGCTGAACAAATAATACGAGAAGCTGGACTATATGAAGAACGGGGCATCAGGACTAGTGGAAGACTCATTAACAACCTGCGTTATGCAGATGACACAACCTTGCTTGCTGAAAGTGAGGAGGACTTGAAGCACTTACTAATGAAGATCAAAGACCACACCCTTCAGTATGGATTACACCTCAACATAAAGAAAACAAAAGTCCTCACAACTGGATCAATGAGCAACATCATGATAAATGGAGAAAAGATTGAAGTTGTCAAGGATTTCATTTTACTTGGATCCACAATCAACAGCCACAGAAGCAGCAGTCAAGAAATCAAAAGACGCATTGCATTGGGCAAATCTGCTGCAAAGGACCTCTTCAAAGTGTTGAAGAGCAAAGATGTCGCCCCAAAGACCAAGGTGCACCTCACCCAAGCCATGGTATTTTCAATCACATCATATGCATGTAAAAGCTGGACAATGAATAAGGAAGACAGAAGAAGAGTTGACGCCTTTGAATTGTGGTGTTGGCGAAGAATAGTAAATATACCATGGGCTGCCAAAAGAACGAACAAATCTGTCCTGGAAGAAGTGCGGCCAGAATGCTCCGTAGAGGCAAGGATGGAGAGACTGCGTCTTACATACTTTGGACATGTTGTCAGGAGGGATCAGTCCCTGGAGAAGGACATCATGTTTGGCAGAGTACAGGGTCAGCGGAAAAGAGGAAGACCCTCAACGAGGTGGATTGACACAGTGGCTGCAACAATGAGCTCAAGCATAACAACGATTGTAAGGATGGGGCTGGGCCGGGCAGTGTTTCGTTGTGCATAGGGTCGCTATGAGTCAGAACCGACTCGAGCGCACCTAACAACAACAACGATAATCATAAAATGAAATGCATAACAATAATGGCCAGAAGAGTGAAAAATTAACCTTATTAAACTATGAATATATAATAATTCCAATGGAAAAGAAAAAAATTAAGTAAATTTAAATAAAATCCTTAAATGTCTTCCAAAGGTACAAGGAGGCAACGTTATTTTCTTGATTCATTCTTTAGTTTTTAAATTAAAAAAAGAAATTTCAATTTCAAATATATTATTCAAGTTCAGTGAAGTATTTCATGAACTAAACTTGCACTTAATAAACCAAAATATTAAGCCTCATGGCTCGTACTGTGTCTCACTGCTTTACATTTTAAACACAAAAACTCCAAGCGGTCACAAGGAATGACAGAATTGAAGTAAACAATTGTTTCCTGCTCTTTAGCATCACTGTGCTATCATTGTTCATTTTAAATGTACTGTTCAGTAGTACTACAGAGACTGGAGATACCAACTAGAGGCAAAGCAAACTTGAACGATACCAAACCTTTGTGAACTTGCTCTCAGAACAAATTTATTGGAGCTGTTCGAATTAAATTTCATGTAGAATACAATGTTTATTAAAGGATAAGTCATTAAAATGTGTTAGGTCATCCAGCGGTAGAATTCATGCCTTCCATTAGAAAGATCCAGGTTTGATTCCCAGTCAAAGTACCTCATGCGCAGCCACCCCACTTCTGTAAGTGGAGGTTTGTGAGTTGCTATGATGCTGAACAGGTTTCAGTGGAGCTTGCAGACTAAGACAGACTAGGAAGAAAGTCCTGGAGATCTACTTCTGAAAATTAGCCAATAAAAACCCTATGGATCACAACAGTCCAATCCTCAACTGATTACGGGACTGGCTCAGGACCTGGCAGCATTTTGTTTCATCGTGCGTGGATCGGGGCCAACTCAACAGCAGCTAACAACACCAACAACAACAATTTGAAGTTTAAATACATATTATTAAAATGCTACAGTGACTGCAGCAATTGTTTACAACTTAGACCAACAGAAGATTTCTTTCAGAAAGCAGTAACATTAAAAGATAGTGCTTAGAATTGTTAATACACGGTAATAGTAAAATCCAGACTCACTAAAATTGGTTTTAATATTATTACAAATGTCTCTAGAGAAAATGTTCTCTTTATTGACTGCATCTTGTGGGGGAAGCATTCCCACTGCCCACTCTTGGTATGCCACTGGAAACTGAAAAGGCCCAAGGGGACAGAATCAAGGTCAACAAAGAACAAATGCAGAGCAGCAGAGAGTAGGACAAAAGCAAACAGGGTAAGTCCTTGGGAGTCACCTTCAAGTTCAAAACACAGCACATTGAAAATGCAGACAGGTTCCCACAATGCATTAAATATGTTGGGAGCAGTGCCTAGGTATTCAGAGCTCAGAATTCTGGGTCTAGAATATTGTACCTGTTTTGAAGTTTTTCCTCTAAAAAAAATAGCCATGAACTTGGAAAGGTCATAATTGACCCAAAGAATAGCAAATTAGACTCTGGGGGAAAGATTTTTAAAGAAAACTTCTGTTTTTCATCCTGGAAAGATTTAGAGTGACAAAACCTGTACACTGGATCCTCAAACCTAGACAGGCTTCTTACATAGATTGTGACAAGGGTGTTCACCATCATCACTAAGGATAGATATAAAAAAGACAAGGCATTTAGTTCCACTGCGAAGACAAATCTGAAAATGATGAGGCAGCGAAAACTTTTTCGACCGGTTGAGTAAGGCATAACCTCTTCTGGCCTCTTTTACATGAGGACAGGTTGGATTCCTCTCCACATCTTCTACAGAAGGTGGCAGAAAGAAAGGACTCTAGAATCTCACGCACCAGGGATCAATAAATGAACAGGAGCACGTGGACTAAGTTCCTTAACCTCTCAGCTCCTTAGTTTCCTTCTCTGTAAAAGAAAGATAGTAAGGTTGTTGTAGGAATTAAAGATAACATACAGGTAGGTCCAAACATAGTGCCTAACAAAGGGAAAGCAATGGGCAAATGGTTAGCATCATCTCCATTACCAACAGCAAACTCTAGAACTCCAAACTAAATTATACGAAGTGATCTTTCTATAAACCCGTTGCTGTGGAGTCGATTCCGACTCACAGCAGCCCTACAGGAGAGAGTAGAACGGCCCCGTAGGGTTTCCAAGGAGCACCTGGTGGATTCAAACTGCCAACCTTTTGGTTAGCAGCCACACTCTTAACCACCGTGCCACCAGGGCTCCTCTTTATAACAGCCCTTGAATTCTGCAGGAACTTCTTGATTATTTGGACAAACCTCGTAAACTTCGTTTTTGGCACTGCACAAAGACGTTTAAGCAGTGGTTCTATCTATGAGCCTGTGGCAATCACACAGTAAGCTAATTACTGAAAGAGAAATCTCCATCTTCTGCAGTAGAAACACCACGCACCCCCAGGAAACCCTGATGTGAAAAAAAAGATGTGTTAAAGAGCACTGGGTTGCTTTTTTTTTTTTTTAATTAACTTTTCTTAAGCTTCAAGTGAACGTTTACAAATCCAATCAGTCTCTCACATGTAAGTTTACATACATCTCACTCCCTACTCCCACTTGCTCTCCCCCTCTTGAGTCAGCCCTTTCAGTCTCTCCTTTCGTGACAATTTTGCCGGCTTCCCTCTCTCTCTATCCTCCCATCCCCCCTCCAGACAAGAGTTGCCAACACAATCTCCAGTGTCCGCCTGATATAATTAGCTCAATCTTCATCAGCGTCTCTCTCCCACCCGCTGACCAGTCCCTTTCATGCCTGGTGAGTTGTCTTCGGGGATGGTTCCTGTCCTGTGCCAACAGAAGGTCTGGGGACCATGGCCGCCGGGATTCCTCTAGTCTCAGTCAGACCATTAAGTTTGGTCTTTTTATGAGAATTTGGGGTCTGTATCCCACTGATCTCCTGCTCCCTCAGGGGTCCTCTGTTGTGCTCCCTGTCAGGGCAGTCATCGATTGTGGCCGGGCACCAACTAGTTCTTCTGGTCTCAGGATGATGTAGGTCTCTGGTTCATGTGGCCCTTTCTGTCTCTTGGGCTCTTAGTTGTCGTGTGGCCTTGGTGTTCTTCATTTTCCTTTGCTCCAGGTGGGTTGAGACCAATTGATGCATCTTAGATGGCTGCTTGTTAGCATTTAAGACCCCAGACGCCACATTTCAAAGTGGGATGCAGAATGATTTCATAGTAGAATTATTTTGCCAATTGACTTAGAAGTCCCCGCAAACCATGTTCCCCAGACCCCCGCCCTTACTCCGCTGACCTTTGAAGCCTTCATTTTATCCTGGAAACTTCCTTGCTTTTGGTCCAGTCCAATTGAGCTGACCTTCCATGTATTGAGTGTTGTCTTTCCCTTCACCTAAAGCATTTCTTATCTACTGATTAATCAATAAAAAACCCTCTCCCACCCTCCCTCCCTCCCCACCTCGTAACCACAAAAGTATGTGTTCTTCTCAGGTTTACTATTACTCAAGATCTTATAATAGTGGTCTTATACAATATTTGTCCTTTTGCCTCTGACTAATTTCGCTCAGCATAATGCCTTCCAGGTTCCTCCATGTTATGAAATGTTTCACAGATTCGTCACTGTTCTTTATCGATGCGTAGTATTCCATTGTGTGAATATACCACAATTTATTTACCCATTCATCCGTTGATGGACACCTTGGTTGCTTCTAACTTTTTGCTATTGTAAACAGAGCTGCAATAAACATGGGTGTGCATATATCTGTTTGTGTGAAGGCTCTTGTTTCTCTAGGGTATATTCCCAGGAGTGGGATTTCTGGGTTGTATGGTAGTTCTATTTCTAACTGTTTAACATAACGCCAGATAGATTTCCAAAGTGGTTGTACCGTTTTACATTCCCACCAGCAGTGTATAAGAGTTCCAATCTCTCTGCAGCCTCTCCAACATTTATTATTTTGTGTTTTTTGGATTAATGCCAGCCTTGCTGGTGTGAGATGGAATCTCATCGTAGTTTTAATTTGCATTTCTCTAATGGCTAATGATCGAGAGCATTTTCTCATGTATCTGTTGGCTGCCTGAATATCGTCTTTAGTGAAATGTGGGTTCATATCCTTTGCCCACTTTTTGATTGGGTTGTTTGTCTTTTTGTGGTTGAGTTTTGACAGAATCATGTAGATTTTAGAGATCAGGCGCTGGTCGGAGATGTCATAGCTGAAAATTCTTTCCCAGTCTGTAGGTGGTCTTTTTACTCTTTTGGTGAAGTCTTTAGATGAGCATAGGTGTTTGATTTTTAGGAGCTCCCAGTTATCGGGTTTCTCTTCATCCTTTTTGGTAATGTTTTGTATTCTGTTTATGCCTTGTATTAGGGCTCCTAGGGTTGTCCCAATTTTTTCTTCCATGATCTTTATCGTTTTAGTCTTTATGTTTAGGTCTTTGATCCACTTGGAGTTAGTTTTTGTGCATGGTGTGAGGTATGGGTCCTGTTTCATTTTTTTGCAAACGAATATCCAGTTATGCCAGCACCATTTGTTAAAAAGGCTTTCTTTTCCCCAATTAATTGACACTGGTCCTTTGTCAAATATCAGCTGCTCATACGTGGATGGATCTATGTCTGGGTTCTCAATTCTGTTCCATTGGTCTATGTGCCTGTTGTTGTACCAGTACCAGGCTGTTTTGACTACTGTGGCTGTATAATAGGTTCTGAAATCAGGTAAAGTGAGGCCTCCCACTTTCTTCTTCTTTTTCAGTAGTGCTTTGCTTATCCGGGGCTTCTTTCCCTTCCATATGAAATTGGTGATTTGTTTCTCTATCCCCTTGAAATATGACATTGGAATTGGGATCTGAAGTGCGTTAAATGTATAGATGGCTTTTGGTAGAATAGACATTTTTACTATGTTAAGTCTTCCTATCCATGAGCAAGGTATGTTTTTCCACTTAAGTATATCCTTTTGAATTCTTGTAGTAGAGCTTTGTAGTTTTCTTTGTATAGGTCTTTTACATCCTTGGTAAGATTTATTCCTAAGTATCTTCTTGGGGGCTACTGTGAATGGTATTGATTTGGTTATTTCCTCTTCGGTGTTCTTTTTGTTGATGTAGAGGAATCCAAGTGATTTTTGTATGTTTATTTTATAACCTGAGACTCTGCCAAACTCTTCTATTAGTTTCGGTAGTTTTCTGGAGGATTCCTTAGGGTTTTCTGTGTATAAGATCATGTCATCTGCAAATAGTGATAACTTTACTTCCTCCTTGCCAATCCAGATACCTTTTATTTCTTTGTCTAGCCTAATTGCCCTGGCTAGGACTTCCAGCACGATGTTGAATAAGAGCCGTGATAAAGGGCATCCTTGTCTGGTTCCCGTTCTCAAGGGAAATGCTTTCAGGTTCTCTCCATTTAGAGTGATATTGGCTGTTGGCTTTGCATAGATGCCCTTTATTATGCTGAGGAATTTTCCTTCAATTCCTATTTTGGTAAGAGTTTTTATCATAAATGGGTGTTGGACTTTGTCAAATGCCTTTTCTGCATCAATTGATAAGATCATGTGGTTTTTGTCTTTTGTTTTATTTATGTGATGGATTACATTAATGGTTTTTCTGATATTAAACCAGCCTTGCATACCTGGTATAAATCCCACTTGATCAGGGTGAATTATTTTTTTGATGTGTTGTTGGATTCTATTGGCTAGAATTTTGTTGAGGATTTTTGCATCTATGTTCATGAGGGATATAGGTCTATAATTTTCTTTTTTTGTAATGTCTTTACCTGCTTTTGGTATCAGGGAGATGGTGGCTTCATAGAATGAGTTGGGTAGTATTCCGTCATTTTCTATGCTTTGGAATACCTTCAGAAGTAGTGGTGTTAAGTCTTCTCTGAAAGTTCGGTAGAACTCTGCAGTGAAGCCGTCCGGGCCAGGGCTTTTTTTTGTTGGGAGTTTTTTGATTACCGTTTCAATCTCTTTTTTTGTTATGGGTCTATTTAGTTGTTCTACTTCTGCATGTGTTAGTTTAGGTAGGTAGTGTTTTTCCAGGAATTCATCCATTTCTTCTAGGTTTGCAAATTTGTTAGAGTACAATTTTTCATAATAATCTGAAATGATTCTTTTAATTTCATTTGGTTCTGTTGTGATGTGGTCCTTCTCATTTCTTATTTGGGTTATTTGTTTCCTTTCCTGTATTTCTTTAGTCAGTCTAGCCAATGGTTTATCAATTTTGTTAATTTTTTCAAAGAACCAGCTTTTGGCTTTGTTAATTCTTTCAATTGTTTTTCTGTTCTCTAATTCATTTAGTTCAGCTCTAATTTTTATTATTTGTTTTCTTCTGGTGCCTGATGGATTCTTTTGTTGCTCACTTTCTATTTGTTCAAGTTGTAGGGACAGTTCTCTGATTTTGGCTCTTTCTTCTTTTTGTATGTGTGCATTTATCGATATAAATTGGCCTCTGAGCACTGCTTTTGCTGTGTCCCAGAGGTTTTGATAGGAAGTATTTTCATTCTCGTTGCTTTCTAAGGATTTCCTTATGCCCTCCTTAATGTCTTCTATAACCCAGTCTTTTTTCAGGAGGGTATTGTTCAGTTTCCAAGTATTTGATTTCTTTTCCCTAGTTTTTCTGTTATTGATTTCTAGTTTTATTGCCTTGTGGTCTGAGAAGATGCTTTGTAATATTTCAATGTTTTGGACTCTGCAAAGGTTTGTTTTATGACCTAATATGTGGTCTATTCTAGAGAATGTTCCATGTGCGCTAGAAAAAAAAGTATATTTTGCAGCAGTTGGGTGGAGAGTTCTGTATAAGTCAATGAGGTCAAGTTGGTTGATTGTTGTAATTAGATCTTCCGTATCTCTATTGAGCTTCTTACTGGATGTCCTGTCCTTCTCCGAAAGTGGTGTGTTGAAGTCTCCTACTATAATTGTGGAGGTGTCTATCTCACTTTTCAATTCTGTTAAAATTTGATTTATGTATCTTGCAGCCCTGTCATTGGGTGCATAAATATTTAATATGGTTATGTCTTCCTAATCAATTGTCCCTTTTATCATTATATAGTGTCCTTCTTTATCCTTTGTGGTGGATTTAAGTCTAAAGTCTATTTTGTCAGAAATTAATATTGCTACTCCTCTTCTTTTTTGCTTATTGTTTGCTTGATATATTTTTTTCCATCCTTTGAGTTTTAGTTTGTTTGTGTCTCTAAGTCTAAGGTGTGTCTCTTGTAGGCAGCATATAGATGGATCGTGTTTCTTTATCCAGTCTGTGACTCTCTGTCTCTTTATTGGTGCATTTAGTCCATTTACATTCAGGGTAATTATAGATAAATAAGTTTTTAGTGCTGTCATTTTGATGCCTTTTTATGTGTGTTGTTGACAATTTCATTTTTCCACATACTTTTTTGTGCTGAGGCGTTTTTCTTAGTAAATTGTGAGATCCTCATTTTCATAGTGTTTGACTTTATGTTAGTTGAGTCATTACGTTTTTCTTGGCTATTATCTTGAGTTATAGAGTTGTTATACCTTTTTGTGGTTACCTTATTATTTACCCCTATTTTTCTAAGTAAAAACCTAACTTGTATTGTTCTATATCGCCTTGTATCACTCTCCATATGGCAGTTCAATGCCTCCTGTATTTAGTCCCTCTTTTTGATTATTGTGATCTTTTACCTATTGACTTCCATGATTCCCTGTTATGTGTATTTTTTTTTTAATTAATCTTAATTTGTTTGTTTTTGTGATTTCCCTATTTGAGTTGATATCAGGACATTCTGTTTTATGACCTTGTGTTGTGCTGATATCTGATGTTATTGGTTGTCTGACCAAACAATATCCTTTAGTATTTCTTGTAGCTTTGGTTTGGTTTTTGCAAATTCTCTAAACTTGTGCTTATCTGTAAATATCTTAATTTCGCCTTCATATTTCAGAGAGAGTTTTGCTGGATATATGATCCTTGGCTGGCAGTTTTTCTCCTTCAGTGCTCTGTATATGTCGTCCCATTCCCTTCTTGTCTGCATGGTTTCTGCTGAGTAGTCTGAACTTATTCTTATTGATTCTCCCCTGAAGGAAACCTTTGTTTTCTCCCTGGCTGCTTTTAAAATTTTCTGTTTATCTTTGGTTTTGGCGATTTTGATGATAATATGTCTTGGTGTTTTTCTTTTTGGATCAATCTTAAATGGGGTTCGATGAGCATCTTGGATAGATATCCTTTCGTCTTTCATGATGTCAGGGAAGTTTTTTGTCAGGAGTTCTTCAACTATTTTCTCTGTGTTTTCTGTCCCCCCTCCCTGTTCTGGGACTCCAATCACCCGCACGTTATCCTTCTTGATAGAGTCCCACATGATTCTTAGGGTTTCTTCATTTTTTTTAATTCTTTTATCTGATTTTTTTTCAGCTATGTTGGTGTTGATTCCCTGGTCCTCCAGATGTCCCAGTCTGCATTCTAATTGCTCGAGTCTGCTCCTCTGACTTCCTATTGCGTTGTCTAATTCTGTAATTTTATTGTTAATCTTTTGGATTTCTACATGCTGTCTCTCTATGGATTCTTGCAACTTATTAATTTTTCCACTATGTTCTTGAATAATCTTTTTGAGTTCTTCGACAGTTTTATCAGTGTGTTCCTTGGCTTTTTCTGCAGTTTGCCTTATTTCATTTGTGATGTCTTGAAGCATTCTGTAAATTAGTTTTTTATATTCTGTATCTGATAATTCCAGGATTGTATCTTCATTTGGGAAAGATTTTGATTCTTTTGTTTGCGGGCTTGGAGAAGCTGTCATGGTCTGCTTCTTTAAGTGGTTTGATATGGATTGTTGTCTCCGAGCCATCTCTGGGAAACTAGTTTTTCCAGAAAATCCGCTGCATCCAGTCCAAATCCCGGCGGGATGGTTCCCTGGCTGGGACGCTGCTCTCCCCGTTCCAAGGCCTGGCACTGCCTCCCGGGGACTTCTCCTACCGACTGCGTCCCACGCCGCCCGCGAAACCGGCTGGTCCCCCTCCCAGGGTTAGTTCACGGGGGTGGAGCAGCTCTCTGTGCTTGTGCCATACCTGACTGGTACACTGGCTCCAGGCTCTGAAAACAATCGCTGCTTCCCCGTATTAGTTCGTTCTCCGTCTCTAAATCTGTGTTTCCTGTTCAGGGTTCGTAGATTGTTATGTATGTCATCGATTCACTCGTTTTTCCGTGTCTTTGTTGTAAGAGGGATCCGAGTTAGCGTCTGCCTAGTCTGCCATCTTGGCTCTGCCTCCTTTTTTTTTTTTTTTTTAAGAGCCAGATCCTTCCCAGTCAATCAACACAAACTTAAGACTACAGGACAGTCAGTATGCACTTATCCCAAAACATTCTCAAAATGGGGGAATCAACTGATCTAAAAAAGAAAAAAGTATTGTTAGAATTGAGGATGACTCCAAACCCATTTGAGTAAAAAAAAAAACACAAAAAAGTCCTCTAACCTGCCATCTCCTTTTCATTATGCCCCACCAATTCAAGAGATCAGGTTTGAAGGATTAGAAGACACTAATGCCTTGGGTTCCTGAAACGTTTGTGTCTTAATGGAAGAGTGAGGCAAGCATTTATTAGCCATTTAAATGTATATATTCCCACTGACATATGAGAGAAGTACTCACAAAAATTTCCTTTGGTGGTAATTTATTCTTCTTGAAGGGGGATTTGGTCTGATAAAATGCCTTGCTAATGCTTTTTCTCAAGTGGTTTTATACTCTAGCTAAACAACGGAAGAAAATAAAAACAGTGTTTTTTGCAACAATGAATACAGAACCAGGGATTCCTACAAGAGCCTGGCCACTCATTAGCCCCTTTTCTTGCACAACAGGCCTCTTTGAGATTTTCCTAATTTGAATTGGCTCCATGTTTTTGTTACACACAGGATCCTAAACACAGAAGTGCCAAATTAACAAACAGATGTAGAAGCTGGCATGGTGCCGACTGATCACATTTACCGCTTTTCCACATACACATTTTTTCAGCATTTGGAAATGTATGCCATAAATAACTTTCTGCAAATGGTGTTATCAGTTTTCAGTGTTTCCTTTTACATTTATATACCATTTAAACTTTCCAAAGTATTTCCATCTACAGCTTTACTTGCTTGGCAAACTACCTAGTATTGCGCCCCTACCAGACACCACACACCTCAGGATCAGGGGCTGCGACAAACTTTTCACATCTCTCGTGTTGCCTTGCAGGACACCTTGCTTATAAATAGATACCCCCCAAACATTTTGTTTTCTAATTTATTTTTACTTCAAGATAGTTCATCCCATTTTTTTTTTAGTTTTTTTAATTATATACACAAAATAGAAAATTGAAATTCCCCCTAATCTCTCCATAGATGGACTGACTGAACAATTCTTCATGAAAGTTAGGCCTTAGCAGTGGTCTGTAAACAGGCAAGTCTCTCCATCTGCTCTGTGAAAACCTACATGTGGGGCCCTGAGGTCACTAAGCAAAGGCATCCTGGCTAGACAGCCTCAGTTTCCAAAAGAGCTACTCATTCTCTCTTCCTTGTAATAAGCCTTACATCCATGTACAAACAAAAGTGCACAAGCTACTCTAAAGAAGGGAAAAAGAACTGTGAATGCATATCAGCAGGAAAAGTCCACCACATATTTGGAATTCTATGGGAATAAGATAACAACCAGAAGAAGACAGGCACCTGGCAGGAAAAAATTTTAAGGAAATTATTGAGATGTGATACACTTCCTGTCAAAACAACACACAAGGTGGTGATGCATTCAATCAGTACCCTCCAAACGCAGTGCAATTTTAAATGCTCCGTAAGTACAGTGATGTACTATGGTGGCACAGAAGGAATTTGTTGTTGTTGTTTTTAATTTTAAGTGCTAAGTCGTTCAAATCATCCCGTGTCTAAAAATGAATAAAAACCAGTACGTACTCATTGCATTCACAACAGTAATCTTTAATGTGACTAAAGCCAGATAACACACTATAATTTGTTTTCCTCAGTTTAGTTTTTGGCTTAAGGTATAGCCTTTGATGTAATTCAAAGTGGTTCAAAGTGGTAGAGTGCTCAGCCCTATACTGGACCTTTATCAAACATTGCCAGAATTCTGTAAAATTGCTTCAATTCTCAAGTGTCTGGAGTTAGAAAAAAGTGAAGCTAGGTTTTTCCAAACAAGTTTAAGGTGTAAACTTATTACAAGCACACTGGCAAAATAAATTTAAAACAAACTAGAATACAAAAGAATAATCTTTTCCATTTAATAATATCCAAGTTCTTGATTCAGAAGCTCCCTTCATTTGAACAAAATGTCCAATCTGTAAACCCAAATTTTCAAGAGTTTTTAGTATTGTTACCAATAAGAAAAATAAAAAAAAAAAAGTTTAAAGCAAGTAGGAATTTGTAATGAAATTCTATAATCTGAAAGATACTCCAATTACATTTATGAACTGAGATCAAGTACACAGATTTTCATTAAAATCTGTTTCTTAATTCACTTGTTTTTACAACGTCACTGAAGCGAATATATCTTTACAATAAACCCACTGCCGATGAGTCAATTCTGACTCATAGCGACCCTACAAGACAGAGTAGAACTGCTCTATAGGGTTTCCAAGGAGCACCTGGTGGATTCAAACTGCCGACCTTTTGGTTAGCAGCCGTAGCTCTTAACCACTACACCACCAGGGTTTCCATCTTTACAACAGACTACATTTAAAACACCGTAACAGCAAAAAGCAAAACAATCCTGTGGACTACTTTGACCCTCATTCTACCAGGTGTGTTTTTATATCTCTGTGCCTCTGTGAAGGCTGCTTAGAACACCTTCCCCACACCATCACATTTCACAGAACATTTATTTGCTTTCATGGCTGCTGTTTCGGCAGTACAGAGAGATCCTCAAAAGCTACTTTCAAGTCTCTTATCTCTAAACCTCCAGCACCCAGCATATGCCCACCTCACAGCAATTACTAGCCAAACTGAACTCACTGAAGGCTCAAAAATCAAACAGAAACCTCAAAACTGCCCGGGGTAGAAAAGCTTTGGAGAGATCTCTTAGATGATAAGAGGGTTTAGAGCCCCTACCCCTAGCACGGAAACACTGGTGGCATAGTGGTTAAAAGCTATGTCTGCTAACCAAAAGGTCAGCAGTTTGAATTCATCAGGTGCTCCTTGGAAACTCTATGGGGCAGTTCTACTCTGTCCCATAGGGTCACTATGAGTCGGAATCAACTTGATGGCAATGGATTTTATGGGTACACACAGCAAGTAAAATCGCAAACAGAATAATGTCCAATGCTGGAATCACCAATATAATACTTACCTTTAGCTTGAGGTTTGGTGAGAGGAAGAGGGATGCAATGCCTTAAAATGCCACCTTCTTTAAAAGCATACACTTATTTGTTTTCTTTAATTACTAGCCAGGAGTTACATGATATACTAAAGGTTTGCCTACCTTATTTTGGAAAAAAAAATTTTGTGTGTGTGAAATCAAACAGAAGGAAAATGACCAAGTTTCTAGAGGGAAAGGGGGGAAGGAGGGGTGGGGGAAGGAGGGGCAGGGAAAGGGGAAGGGAAGGATAAAAAAAGAGAGAATCATTATGACTGTTCCTAGTTTAGCTGAAAATTGGCATTTATCAAAAATGCCTTAAGTTTCAGGGCATATTGTCCACGCGGCCTAAGTGGAGTTAGGTACGTTAAGTTTTATCTGCTAAAATGAAATTAATACCCATTTTCAGTCATCTTAGAATTCAATTAAAAATAATTACTAGATTATTACTGGCTGATTCCACCTCACTGCTCTTGAAGTATTCAGACAACAATAACATGACCTGCCTTGACAGGGTAATCTCAGCGGATTAGCAATCATTTCTACCTGTAAAGATGCGACCCTGAAGTACGCCATCTTCGAACCCTACTTCCTGAACAATTCAGGTGTTGCCAGTCAGGTGTTTGAAAGCACTCAGTGAACCATTGTGCTAGAAATCTGAGAGGCTATGACACCATCCTGAGCTCCACAGAAAAAGCAGAAACACAGAACTTGAGAGATAGAAGGCACCACGGAGATGAGCTGGCCCCAACCCCTCAAGTTTCAGAGGAGGTCACCAGAGCCCTGAGTGTCAATGGCAGTGATAAAATTTCAACTCAACTTCTGTTTCTGGTCCAACATTTGCTATCACCAGAGTAGAACTGCCCCATGGGATTTCCAAGGAGCGGCTGGTGGATTCGAACTGCCAGCCTTTTGCCTACCAGCTGAGCTCTTAACCACTGCACCACCAGGGCTCCAAAAAAGCTAAGGATAACCAAATGGGATTTTTATTTTAACTTCTATTTTAAACTAGAAGATTAAAGAAGGGATATATAGGTCTGTCTGGGGCTGGTGGTATAATATAGATGAATTATAAAGCAGTAAGAAGAACCCAGCTACATCTATTCAGATTCTGTCTCCGCTTAGAGAGGAATAAGGAATCCGAGCGGTGCAAACAGTTAAGTACTAGACTATTAACCAAAAGGTTGGCGGTTCAAACTCACCCAAAGGTATCTCAGAAGACAGGCCTGGCAATCTGCTTCTGAAAGGTCACAGCCTTGAAAACCCTATGAATCACTTTTACTCTGCACACATGGGTCACCATGAGTCAGAATCGACTTGACAGCAACTAACAACAACAGAGAGGAATAATTTTGCAATTGAAAAAGATAGAAAGAACATCTCTAACTGGGAAAGCTGATTGTCAGAGGCCATAAAGCTGCTTCAAAAAAGTTTCAGGCTGCTGGACATGCCAGAATAGAAGAGAATTCAATGACCCTTCCCAGGCATAACCCATTGGGAACTGTGGAGAATGACAGCGGGACTCAAATACAAGAGCCAGTTATATGTCATTCCAACTTTCAAAAAGGCAGATTCTATAAATTATAGGCAGAGTTGGCTTCATTTTGATCCTAGAGAAATTATTCTATCCCAGGTTCTGTGCTAAGCACTTTATACATATTATCTTAACGGGTCCTTATAATAACCCTATGAAATAAAAAAAAATAAACATCTGGGTGACTTGCCCAAGGCAAGATAAAAAGGCAGAGCCATAAGTCTGCCCCAAATCTCTCTGATTTGCAGTTGGTAATTTTTTAATCTTAACCAGAAGGTTTCGCTGCTTCCCTAGAAGAATGGGGATCTAAGACAGGGTGAGAACAGTCGTCAGGTGGCATCTGCCACACCCCGCCCAGGTCTAGGTATTGCATTTAAGAAGAATATAGCAAATTGGAATATGTTCAGCAGTATTCAGGATGGTAAAAGGATTCAAAATCATGTCACTTCACAAAGGCTGAAGAAACTGAGAGTTTTTTTTCTTCTTCTTCTTTTTCAACTACATAAAAGAAGGTTGAAGGTAGGAGATAGAATTAACTTTCAAAAATGTAAGGGGCTGTCATATAAGAAAAATTGTTCAGAATGGCACCCAAGCAGCAGAACAGTGATGAACTTAATATAAAGGAGAATTGTTTTTAACAGCCTAAACTTTCTAAGACCCTGGATGGTGCAAAGGGTAAGCACGCTCTGCTGCTAACTGATAAGTTGGAGGTTCAAGTTTACCCAGAGGCACTTCAGAAGAAAGGCCTGGAAATCTACTGCCTAAAATAAGCCATTGAAAACCCTGTGGAGCACAGTTCTACCCTGACACACATGGAGTCACCATGAGTCAAAATCGACTTGGTGGCAATTGATGGTGGAAGCTTTCCAAAGATAGACTCAACTATCTTCATGGCTGTGAAAGATAACCATATCTTCCCCTGTCACTGAAAGTATTCAGAGACTGACTGGTCAATCATCTGAGGTACCCTCTACAGGGCAATTTGCACTAGAGCAAAAACTTGCAGGCTCTTTTCAACCCAAGGACTCTGATTCTGATCAAGGATTTTATTCATATCTCTAGGTAAAAAAGAGTGATATAATTTCCTCAGAAAGGCCATGGAGCCCCATTTACATTTGGGGAGAACTAGCCAAATATCTTCCTGAGCAACTCTTACCCTCTCCTGCATCCCAATATTTCCCAGTACAACTCCCATTTGCTGTGCCAAAAGAAGTCACCACCACTCTTTGCAGCAAAACTCTAAACTAGAAGGACTTGTTGAGATGGCAGAACAATAACTAATTAACCAACCAAAATACGTTTATTCTGTTTTGAGCACTTCACATGTAAGGTAGGATAAAAAAAAAAAAAAATACAGTAGCCTAAATCAAGGTCCCTGCCCTCAATGGGCTTACAGCCAGTTTGGAAAGATAAGACCTACACATAGGAAAACAAAATGAACCCAGGGGTGTGTGGCAAGTGATAACTGAGAGGTACCAGCAACGGGGTGATAGGAGTCCAGAAGAGAAGAGCTCAATTGCTTCTGAATCAATTTAAAGGCATCAAAGAGAAGGTGGTTTGAGCTTGGCTTTGAGATATAATGAACATAGTATGTGGACAAGAAGAAGAATTAAGAATCGGATGCTGGTGCAATAAGTAGTAATTAGTCGAACAACTCTACCTGAAAGAGATTTTAGCTAGAGAGGAAAAGGGGCCTACTGTGGACAAAGTCAAAGCAGTTAGAAAGTACACAGTGTGTTCACCAGCAGTTACCAGGCCTGGCAATGGCAGTGGAGGGTTCACAAGGGGAGGCAGCAGGGACAGCTAACATGGTGATAACATGAAGGGACCACCATGAGAAATGGTAGGCATTACCCTTTTCCTGGATACTACAGAATTTAGAATGCCAAAAACACCTAAAGATCAAACCCAGCTGTATATTAGAATCACCATTTTGAAACATGATGCCAGGCCCACACCAGAGATTCTGAACCCGGGTGGTTCTAATGAGCAACTAGGGTTGAAATCCTGGGTTAAGGGTTCAAAGTAACCCAAAACCTCGATAATCACTCAGTTAGCACCGCCTATCCTTGAAAAGGCTAACATCTTGTCATACAGTAAACCAAGAGGCTGGTGGAGCAAGAAAAGCAGAAAAAATTGACAAAGAACCAGGTCACAATGCACAGACCATGGACAAGAGTAATTAGAGGGAAAAATGGAAATCTGCCCTAGAGGGACTTTATCCAAACCATCCAGCCCAATGAAAACTTCTTGATCTTCATCGATATTGTGAAATTCTTAATGAGACCTCCTTTGCCCCGTGCAAGCTATTTTTTATCATGAAATTCAGAAACAATCAGCCCACTGTCTTTTCTCTTTCCAGAGCCACAGCGGGGGCTCCCCAGAAGAAAAAGAGCAGGGTAGCAGTATGACCCATACATGTGGGATCTGATTTTCATGTCTGTGAAATCTCTCTGGACTAAGTCCAGAAAGATAAGCCATTTAAACCTAATGACTGGTAATCAAGATGAAATAAGTTAGTAGTAGTAATAGAAGATTCATCATCCTGTCAAATGTCTACTACCTACCTCCTGAGTGCAAAAAAAATAACCTTGTAGACAGAACATTCCTCAGCTGCATTGATGAAGATGTAAAAGGCTGAATTGATAAACTACCCTCTTATTCTCAAATTTCATGAATTTATAGAATATTAGAACTGGGAGGATTCTTGTTGTTGCTTAAAAAAAAAAAAAGCACGTTGTTGTTAGGTACCGTCAAATTGGTTCCGACTCACAACGACCCCATGCACAACAGAATGAAACACTGCCCAGTCCTGCACCATCCTCACAATTTTTGCTGTGTTTCAGCCCACTGTTGCAGCCACTGTGTCAATCCATCTTCTTGAGGGTCTTCCTCTTTTCCACTGACCCTCTACTTTACTAAGTATGATGTCCTTCTCCAGGGACTGGTCCCTCCTGATAACATGGCCAAAGCAAACAAGACAAAGTCTCACTATCCTTACTTCTAAAGAGCATTCTGGCTGTACCTCTTCCAAGATAGATTTGTTCATTCTTCTGGCAATCCACAGTATATTCAATATTCTTTGCCAACACCATAATTCAAAGGTGTCTATTCTCCTTCAGTCTTCCTTATTTATATCCCAGGTTTTTTTTTTTTTTTTTGCATGCATATGAGGCAATTGAAAATACCATGGCTCCTTAGAAAACATCAAGTCTCGTTCTTTCCATTTTACTGGATGAAGAAATTGAGACCCTGAAAAGGGTTGTACTCATCCAAGCTTATACAGCTGGGGAGTAACATGTAAGACTCGAATCCTGCCTCAGACTCCCAATATAGGGCTCTCTCCCCTGAGATGACACTGGCATTCCACTGCCTTCTGGAAAACCTGCTAAATCTACCACTTTTAAACCATCAGTATTTTTTGGCACTTACTCTCTGCCAGACAGTACTGGAAGGACAATTCATTTAACCCTCACAACACTCCTAAGGGGAAGATTACCATTATTATCTCCATTTTACAAATGGAAAACCTGAGGTAGAAAGAGGTTACGCGGTCAGGACAAAGCCAGGCTGTCTGGCTCTAAAGTCGGTACTCTTAGCCACTTTGTTATATTTCGTGAAATACAATTTCTTTATATTCTAAAAAGATGGAAGAAAAGAAGTAAGCCTTCGAGCACAAAGGGCATGGTAATCCGTGTTTGATAATAGATTTAAGAGCTAAACTATAAATTTAATTAATACATGCAATATTATCTCTTTATCATCTGTTTTATTAAGTTAAGGGAATGTCAATCTATAACAGAAGGAGATATATAAAGCATGTAAACTTTTTAAGCAGGTATATTTTCAAAAGGCAAAATGGTGTCGGCACACCAGTCAAACAAAGCCTACTACTTGAAACAGGCAGAATGTTATTTGAGTGAGAGTTTTAAGGGGTCTCTTCGGGGCCTAGAGCCCTGGTGGCGCAGTGGTTAAGAGCTCATCCACTAACCAAAAGGTCGGCAGTTTGAATCTACTAGCCACTCCTTGGAAACCCTATGGGGCAGTTCTACTCTGTCCTATAGGGTTGCTGCTATGAGTTGGAATTGACTCGACGGTAATGGGTTTGGTGTTGGTTTGGTCTTCTGGGCATGCTACTATGGAAAGCAAAGATGTCATGGCTGATCTCTGCCTGTACTGATCCTCGCTGGTAGATACAAGGTCATTAGTAGTAGTAGGAATTGAGGAAAATATTAAATTAAACAAGAGAAAATACCTCTGAGGATTAATAAAAATGCAATTTTTTATAAAAGTGTTCAAAACCAAGAGCACGGGGACAAATGTCCAATATTAAATTATAACTACTTTTTCACTTTCCCTCTTATTAAAAATGATGTCAAATCTCATTACCTTGGTTCTCTAGGAGAAGGACTCCAGGAGCAACAAATGTTACAAATAAGCTAATTGCCATTGTGCCTAAGATCAAATTTCAAGGGAAATACTGCAGTCAGTTAAGAAGACATATTATGAGATTAAAAAATTATATGACTTATTTCACCAGCCAAATGTAGAATGTGCAACAGCCCACTCTGAAAACACAACAAATCCTAAAAATTCTAGAACCACGAAGTGTCACTTTAGACATGAGATCTACAGCCCAGAGAACTAAAGCAAAGAACTGTACCAGGCACATAGCAGGCACTCAGTAAATAACTGGTGAATGAATGTAAAATCAAGAAAACGTTCACAGAAAGATGTGTGGTAGAGACTGGTGAGCAACATGGATTTGAACTTTTGAGAACTTTTTAATGCCGTGATGATAACAAAAGAGCTAAGGGTCATGGAAACTCCACAAAATGACAGAGCACCACGCAATTAGGGCAAAATGCTCTGTGGTACAAGACCTAATCTGTACTTCTTACGCAAGAAAAACATCTCTAAGCCTGGCTTTGCCTTAGTAAAGGATCTAGACCCAAGCCCTATAGGACGGCATAATATTTACAGTACAACTCTTAACATGGCAAAATTCCCTGAATTTGGTGCATTTCAAGTGTAACACTGTTTATAATTTAGCACTTCTCAATAGGAGTTGCCCGGCTTGACCCACCTCTTCATAACAAACCTTAGTTAAGGTCACAAGGGAAAAAAATCCCATAGCTTTTCTGCCCACTGGAAGCAACCTAAGTACAAATGCAATTAGAGAAAATGTACATAAACCAGATCTCTCATATCTGATCAGTAAATTAAAGCATAATAAAATTATAGTCAGCCTGGGAGTCTGAGAGTCATCTGGGCTCAGTTTATTACCATCTTAGCTGTGCCCCAATAGTAAAGGGTTTTCCAACATTTGTATCATAAATCTTTTATCTGGAGAGTCAGCACTTGATCATAAACTCTGGGAGGACTTGAAGTTAGAGCTTAAGTGGTAACCAGTTTTATACAGAAAGCTTAATATAAAAGTAATATTATATTCTGCTATTTGCTTTAATACCTATTTAGAACACGTTTCATTTTCTCACATGGCATACTAAAGGAGGTCATGTTATCAGAGCTCACCTGAAATTCCGGCCCAATTTAAGTCTAAGCCACAAGCAGTAGTTTCTTATAAGAGCACAATGAAAAACTATTCCAAACTTTTCTCCAGTATTCACATTATAAAAAGGGTGTGAAACCCAAGTGAGGCCCCTGATGAAATTTCATAGAACCTTAGTGACCAATTACTGCTTTCCTCTTTACCTTTAAGTATTTCCAAACTGCTTAAAGGATTGGATGGATGCTTCAGAGGTTATGGCACACCTGTTACATAACCTGTTCTTGCTTGGCCAGGTTATGTGGTTTTGATAAGGAAAAAAAAATACAGTCAAAAGGGCAAACACTGATTTTCTGTTCCCCATTCTCCTGTTAGCCAGGACACTCATCTGAGTCAGATAGTCAATAGCTAGCTGTGTGCCTCGGTTTCCTTCACCACTAAATATGAGATCTGATGCTGTCCAAATTCTTATTTGATAAAAGTCAATGAGTACAACTACATATGAAATCCACATCAGAACATTACATTGAAATATCATATTGTATTAAAAATTCCAAAACCTTTTGCAGTATTCATTTCTTTTCTCTAGATACTCCAAAGGGATGAGCTTGGCCATTGGTCAAGACAGGGCAAACTCCCATGTGTTTTAAGAAGGTGTATAGAAAAACCCAGGAGTCCCCGGGTGCTTCAAGTGGTTAACATGCTCTGCTGCTAACCGAAGGGTTGGAGGTTTGAGTCCACCCAGAGGCACCTTCGAAGAAAGACCTGGCAATCTACTTCCATAAAATAAGCCACTGAAAACTCTATGGAGCACAGTTCTACTCTGACACACATGGGGTTGCCATAAGTCAGGCTCAACTGAAGGGCAACTGGAACTAAAATATAAAAACCCAGGAAAGATGCATAGAAACCTTCCCAGGTGAAGTTATCACTCTGCTTGGATTGTCCTGCGCAAAGAGGAACCCCTCCCCTCAAACCTAACAGAATCAGGTCTTTGATTTTTTTTTTTCTTTTTTTTTAACCGTGAAAACAATTTCGCTTACCCTGACAGCTTCAGGGCCTAGGAACACACGATGACAAAGCTTCAGAAAACCAGGGACCCCATGGGACCTGAAATGATCAGTTCTTTCTAAACGTCTTAATTTTTCATATTTCTTGCCCAATTGGCGGAAGTCAGCGGTAAACCTCCAAAGTGCCAGGTCTTAGGAAACTTGCCAAACCCAGGCAAGGTCAAGGAGAGAGACGCTGCGCAAACACTGATGTTGCCACCTTTCCTCATCCCACCCCAGGTAAAACCAACAGGGGGGACGGGGTGGGCTCCCAGGAAGGCAGATAGGTTCTCTCCTGGAAACCGAATTGGTGTCTGGGATACCAGAGCTGGGTTTACAGGGCGGCCCCAGCACCCAACCTCCAGGCAGCCCTCCTTAGGCAAGGATGCCGCCTCTGCCTAGTACATATGCCTCATTATGACCCCTTTGGAGACCCTACACTCGGGAAGGTTATTGTCCCCCCATCCCCACCCCCACCCCACCCCCACACATACACACACGCACACTCCTTATATTCGAGAGGGGTAAAAAAAAATCCATAAAATAAACCTAAGAAAGTCTGACGGAATTCTGACACCACCCCCCAACAAAATAACTATAAATTTTTTTAAGAAAAAAACACAGCAACTGTTTCCCCACGAAATAACTGTTAGCGCTTCTGCATCGCTAGTGTTCCGAGCTTGAGCCCCGCCGAGTACCCTTGGCCCCAGAGCGAATGCACGGATGCGGAGGGAGGACCCCAGCTTTCGAGACTCTCCCTTCTTCCTGGCCAGCACCCCCACTGCACGGCAGGTGTGCCATTTATTTCCTCGGCGCCTGAAGGGCAGAGGCCGGGCTCCCACTCGCCCATCCCCCGTCGGGGGAGCTGGGCCCGCGAGGGCGAGAAAGGCCGCCGCCGCCTTCCCGCTGCGTTCGGGGCCGCGACGCCCGAGCGACCCCGCGCTCCGCAGCTGCCGCCGCCGCGCCCGGCTGTGCAGCCCTTTGCACTTGTTGCAGTCCCGGGGGAACTGGGAGGCGAAGCCCATCCCTCACGCAGCCGAGCCCGCAGCTGCACCCCCTTTCCACCACTGCTGACCCATGCGTCCCCTGGGACCCTGGAGAAAGTGTCCCCACGGTTGCAAACTCAGGTAGACAAACTTTTCCGCCCAGGGCTGCCGGAGTCGCGGTGGATGGAGTCCCAAACAGCATTTACCTGGAGCTATGGCCCCGCTGCCTCCGGAGCCCTGGTGAGGCGCTGCGCCCCGCGCCCTGCCCGAGGGCGCCCCGGAACGCGCCCCAGGACCACAGCCGCCTGGAGCCGGGAAGGCTCTCCCCAGAGCTGCCAACGCCCGCGGCGGCACAGCTCGGGCAAGGGCGGAGGGGCGGAGCCGCAGCCTCGCTCCCGGGCCGGGCTGGCTGAGCTGGTAACTGGGGCCGCCCCTGCTCCCCGCCTCCTCCCGGCTGCCACTGGATCCCCCCGCCCGCCAACCTCCCGGCCCGGCTCGCAACTGCGGCATCACATGGCGAGGCCGGCCCGCTCGGCGGCCCGACACCGGCTCCAGGAGGAAACCTGAAGCTGCCCGACTGGGCTGTCGCCACCAGCCCCCTCCCGCCGCGGGGCTGAGGCAGGCTCTCCTCGGCCTCCCTCACCCTGCACGCAGCGCCAAGACGCGCAGCGGCTGCACCGCCCGGCCGGGCCAGGGAAGGACGAGGTTGCGCCCTGGTGGCTGCACCCGCAGGGCCCGGCCCCAGGGGCATAGCCTCGGCGCCGGCGGAGGAAGGACCTGGCCTACCCTCTGCTGAAAAGAGTTGTGCCAGGCCCTACGGAGGTTCAGGCTGTCCTCAGCCAAAAGCCACCACACCCGTGACATAATATGGCCCAGGTCTATTACAATAGGCAAAAAAAAAAAAAAAAAAAAATGCAGTATTATTAAAAAATCAGCAGAGACGCCCTCTTATTTCAAGAGGCTCATGTTCCTCTGGCCCAGAGCTTTGCAGAGCTGCGATTCTCCTAGTTCATGCACGCAAGTGGCTCCATTAAAAGTCATCATAATTCAAAAACTCTCTTTTTTTTTTTTTAAACAAGGAACAACACTGTGAAAGGGACTCTTTTATCCAAAGTGCTTTTCCAGTTAGAACTGATCACAACCCCAATGTGGAAGCTTCTCCATCAGCCCGAAAAAAAACCCAAACCGGTTGCCATCGAGCTGATTCCCACTCATAGCAACCCTATCAGACAGAGTAGAGCTGCCCCGTTGCGTTTCCAAGGAGCGCCTGGTAGATTTGAACTGCCGACCTTGGGGTTAACAGCCGTAGCTCTTAACCACTAGCCACCAGGATCTCATCTCCATCAGCCAGGCCTTCATAAAAGGAAGACAGTTATAGCAGCTTTAAAAGAAAAACCACCGATTTAACTTTTCTTGTAATTACCTGGAGTGTCTGGTTCTTTTGTTGTTGTTTTTTGTCCTGTATAGACGTGCCGCCCCAGAACCAGGACTGGGCCGTGGACTGAGGAAGCTGTCCACCAAGGCACTGGGCCAGAAAGAATCACTCCTTCTCACTCCTTGGCCACTTTCCGCTTTCGCCATCACCTCTCCTGGGCCTTGGCCATTTCTGCTGTCTCGCTTCCTGCCTTCACCTTCTCCAGCCCACCTTGCTGATATGAGCTGGAGGAAGAAGGGAAGGCAGGAGAAGACAGCCTGAGGTTCTCAATAAAAAGTCCCTGTGTCTGGAGTCCTTAGCCCTGTTCCAAGGCAAAGGTCAAGGCCTATTCCAGTTTAACAAAGAGGCCCACAGCGTGGGCACTGCACTTCTGACTCATGGCTGTAATCCTGGCTGATTCCACCCTACACAGCTGTGAACCTGCCTCAAGCACAGCGGTGGTGGAGAAGTTCCTGCCCATTGCCAGGACTTCAAGGTACTCAAGATGAAAAGAAAAGCAATATTCTTTTCAAAAATAAAAATGATTCCCAGCCCTAATATGTCTACTGTGGATTAACTGAATCAACACACCAGGAAAAATGGTTTCCAAACTGATGAGCAAAAACATGGGTGTGTTAGAAGCCTTTGTTGTTATTCTCCTTTTTCACATTACCAGTATTGAATCTTTGTGTATTTTCTTTTTTGTTTTTTTTTTTTCCCCCTTAAATTTTTTTCCCACTAATTCTGTGTGGTATGTAGATAGAAAAAATAATAAGTGGGAGGAGGAATAAATATTATGAGAAGTTATACCAAAATTCCTTCATACTAAAAAGAAACAAACAAGGAAAACTAGTAATTGTGAAACCCTCCCGAACTGGGGCTATATAATCATGCTATCTGCAGTTTTCTTGCCTTCTCTCAAGCAGAGCTTGATCAATATTTAAATAAGTACTTGGCTTTCAACTTCTCTAGGTTCAAATGTTAAACAAAGTGTACTCCAGCAACCTTAAAAGAAGCCCATAAATGTATGAAACAGGAAGCTAACCCTTTTCATCTGATTGATTTCACTGCTTCAGATATAGGTCACTTAGGGCACTGAGATAGTGCTAAGCTCGACTGGGACAGCTTTTTGTCTAGAATTCAAAGACAAGGGAAGTGCAGGCAGCAAGAAACCAGTTTGGTAATTCAGTTGGGAAAATTCTGACTTCCTAATGAGCAGTATGCCAGTGCCCAGTTCAGCTCCTGTCATTTCTAGCTATTCATTCTCCATTCATCCTGACAGACTTCACGCCAGACAAACCTCCATAAAACCTTTCTTCACTATCCTGGTTTCTGCCACCCTCTGAACTTCAACAAAGCTTAATGATGGCCTTACCACACAATTTAGCAACTGATTATATTCACTGTCATATGTTGGATGATTACAGGTTCTTATCCTTTTTTTCAATTTGTCACTTGAAGGACAAAGACTTTCTTATCCCTATAACCTCCACAGTTCTAATACAGGGCACATCTAGAGTATAAAATATTTGCTTTTTTAATTTAACTATCATAGTCATTCTATTAGTCACCTTGAGGACTGATGCGCACCTGACCCAAGCTATGGTATTTTTAATCACCTCGTATGCATGTGAAAGCTGGACAATGAATAAGGAAGACCAAAAAGAATTGATGCCTTTGAATTATGGTGCTGGTAAAGAATACTGAATATACCAAGGACTACTAGAATACTGAACACATCTGCCATTGAGAAAATACAGCCAGAGTGCCCCTTGGAAGCGAGGATGATGAAACTTTGTCTCATGCACTTTGGACATGTTATCAGGAGGGACCAGTCCCTGGGGGAGACTACTGCTTGGTAAGGTGGAGGGTCAGTGAAAAAGAGGAAGACCTTCAACGAGTTGGATTGACACAGTAGCTACAACAATGGGCTCAAACATAGCAATAATTGTGAGGATGGCACAGAACCAGGCAGTATTTGGTTCTATTGTATATGAGGTCACTATGAGTCGGAACCAACTCGATGGCAGCTAACAACAACATCAGGTTAATTATACAGAAAGGAAAATGTACGTCACTCTTTTCAAACTTTTAAAAATGTATTAGAACCACCTCAGATTCTATTATCTACTTAATTCTTTCCCGCCCTTTAGTCTATCTCCTTTGCCAATAATTCTCAAAACTTGAATAATTGTAAATCTGATGTTTGGCCATACGAATGAGGGAATTATCAGTGTTTCTTAAATGAAAGTATGATACTGGGAGATCGTGGGTTTAGAGTGATGATGTTAGGGGTAAGCTCTGTAAGTAAAAATTGCCAAGTCCAAACAGCAACTCTTTCATTCACTAATGAGCCAAACTTGGGAAGAGCCAATCTTTCTAAGCCTCCATTTCTCCATCTGTAAAATGGGCATAAGAATAATGTTTACTATCATTATGAGGATTAAATGACTGAAAGTCAATATGAGACACATACTAAGGGTGCAGCTAATAGTGGCACTTAATATTTTGGAGTATGCCACTGGTCTCGCCCCTTTGGGAGCAAGGAAGAATGAAGAAAATGAAAGATACAAGGGAAAGATTAGTCCAAAGGACTAATGGACCACATCCACCACAGCATCCACCAGACCAAGTCCAGTAAAACTAAATGGTGCCCAGCTACCACCACTGACTGCTCTGACAGGAATCACAATAGAGGGCCCCGGACAGAGCTAGAGAAAAATGTAGGACAAAATTCTAACTCAAAAAGGAAGACCAGACTTGCTGGCCTGACAGAGACTGGAGAAACCCTGAGAGTTTGGCCCCCAGACACCCTCTCAGCTGAGTAATGAAGTCACTCCTGAGGCTCACCCTACAGCCAAAGACAGAGCAGACCTGTGGAACAAAACAAGACTAAAGGGGCGCACCAGCCCCAGGGCAGGGATTGGAAGGCAGAAGGGAACAGGAAAGCTGGTAACATGGGACCCAGAGGTGAGGAGGGAGAGTGTTGACATGTCATAGGGTTGTTAACCAATGTCATAGAACAATGTATGTACTAACTGTTTAATGAGAAACTAGTTTTTTTTTTCTGTAAACCGTCTAAAAATATATATATATAAAGTACAACAAAAAAGAAAGAAAAAAATATTTTGGACTATGGCTTTATTAGAAGAACGTTTTGGAGCTTTTAGATAATTAATAGAGCATCAGGCTCTGAGGTAAGAAACTAGTTCTGGATTATACACTTGGTTACTTGGCCTAAGAAGACTGAGTGAGGCTGAACACAGAGAAAAGAAGCCGACATGATCAAAACCAGAGGACAAATCTTGTGGGGAAATGTTCACAGTAGTTTTCATTGTGAGTCTCTGGGTGGCACAAACAGTTTAGCACTCAACTACTAGCTGAAAGGTTGGCGGTTCAAACCCACTCAGAGGTACCTCAGAAGACAGGCCTGGTAATCTACTTCAGATAGGTCAGAGCCTGGAAAACCCTACAGAGCAGTTCTACTCTGCACACATGGGGTTGTCACGAGTCAGAATCAACTCGATGGCAACTAACAACAATAACAACAACAACAGTTCTCATTCTGGCTGCACGCTAGCATCACAAGGAAGCCTTTTAAGAAAAACACAAAAGAACAACTTTGATTCCCAGAGCCTTATCCAGACAAATTATTTCAGAATCCCAAGGGGGTGGGGCCCAGGCCTCAGTATTTCTGTAAAGTTCCCTGGATGATTCCAGTATTCCACCAAGGCTAGAAACAACTAAGCTAAAGGAACTGAGTTGACACTGAAGAAAGGTGAGGGTCAGCCCTCAGTTGTATGAGGTGAAGGGAATCAGCTCTTCTTTTTCTAGGATCGATGAAGATCTGGTTTAAACTGCAATAGAGCAGTGCTTCAGGGTAATGTGAATCGGAATCACCTGGGGCTCTTGTTAAACTACATATTCTGATTCACTAGCACAGGGGGCCTGATAACTTGGCATTTCTGACAAGCTCCTGGTAATGCTCATTCCTCGGGCCTGCAGCTCCTACTCTGAGTAGCAAAGTAATTGCGATTCAAATTGGACGTTATGTAAAAACGGTAGAGAAATATTCACATTTGTTACAAGAGAAGATATTTAATTTTCTCTGAATATTTTTGATCAACTAATATTTATTGAGCACCAACTATGTACAAAATACCAATCTTGTAGTCTTTTAAGAAAAGAATGGTCCATTTCCTAGTCAGTTTTAAGGATGATGTCTTCCCTAAAGGGACCAAGTTGTTGGGTGCCCTCAAGTTGTTTCCAACTCACAATGACCCCATGTGACAGAGTAGAACTGCCCTATAGGGTTTTCCTGGCTGTCGTCTTTACAGAAACAGATCACCAGGTCTTACTCCTCAGGAGCCACTAGGTGGGTTTGAACAGCCGACCTTTTGGTTAGTAGCCAAGCCCTTAACCACTGCACCACCAGGGCTCCTTAAAGGGACCAGAGAGTCTTTTAAGCAGAACCAACTTAACCATTAGGCACAGCAGCTATGGCCCACAAAACTTTTAGGGGCCTACGAAAATGTTTTAATTTTTTTTAATTCAAAGGGAAAAAAAATGAACTTTTAGGTCAAAGGAAATGTTTTAATGTATAATATTAATATATTCATCTTTATGACAATACATTAGTAAAATCCATTATTTATTTTATTTTTATGGAAAAAAATGGGCTTACGAAGGCAAATGTACTTAGGGTCCACAAAAATCATCATGTAGCCCTATTCTCAAAGTCCATTTTAGTCTCAGGTATTTTAGGAAAGACCTGAATCTTCTTGTGGCTAATATTTGGACATTGATACTTACATGACCAGGAAGATACTGGGGAAATTTTAAATGTCCCTTGAGCAGAGCTGGCCCTATAAGTACAGAGTTCGAAGCTTCCCACGTGGGATGGAAGGGAGGGGACAGGAGAGTCTTAGCTTAGAGGGCACTGGGTTATGGTGGGATAATTTGGGAATGGATAGTGGTGATGCTTGCACGACATGATGAACATGACCAAAGTCACTAAATTATACACGCAAAAAAGGCTAAACTGGCAAACGTTTTGCTATATATATTTTTTACCACAATAAAACAATTAAAAAAAAAAAAAAAAACACCTTCCGTGTGTGATTTGAAGAACACATGCGCTATTGAACAAAAAAATGCTCCTCTTTAGCTTATCCTTCAGGGTCTAAAATTATACCATCAGAGATTCATCACCCCTTCACAGCCCACCTTTAGAGAGCCACACTTGATCTGGAGACTCTTCCTTTGTAACACTGAGCTTTCAGGCCCAGAACTACATCTCAGGAACTTCTCAGGGTGCCCTCTCTGAAAAAACAGAAAACAAAATGGAGGGATTCCACTGTCTAGGGAACACCAATTCTAATCACTTCCTAAAAACTGAGATGGCTCACTCCAACAAGGCTAGCATTAATCCAAAAAACACAAAATAGTAAATGTTGGAGAGGCTGCGGAGAGATTGGAACTCTTGTGCACTGCTGGTGGGAATGTAAAATAGTACAACCACTTTGGAAATCTATCTGGCGTTTTCTTAAAAAGTTAGAAATAGAACTACCATACAACCCAGAAATCCCACTCCTCGGAATATACCCTAGAGAAAAAAGAGCCTTTACACAAACAGATATATGCATACCCACGTTTATTGCAGCTCTGTTTACAATAGCAAAAAGCTGGAAGCAACCAAGGTGTCTATCAACGAATGAATGGTTAAATAAATTATGGTATATTCACACAATGGAATATTATGCATCGATAAAGAACAGTGACGAATCTGTGAAACATTTCATAACATGGAGGGACCTGGAAGGCATTATGCTGAGTGAAATTAGTCAGATGCAAAAGGGCAAATATTGTATAAGACCAATATTATAAGATCTTGAGAAATAGTATAAGCTGAAAGGAACACATACTTTTGTGGTTACGGGGTGGGGGGAGGGAGGGAGGGGGAGAGAGGGTTATTCACTGATTAGTTAGTAGATAAGAACCACTTTAGGTGAAGGGAAGGACAATACTCAATACACGGAAGGTCAGCTCAAATGGACTGGACCAAAAGCGAAGAAGCTTCCGGGATAAACTGAATGCTTCAAAGGTCAGCAGAGCAAGGGTGGGGGCTTGGGGACTATGGCTTAAGGGCACATCTAAGTCAATTGGCGAAATAATTCTATTATGAAAACATTCTGCATCCCACTTTGAAGCGTGGCGTCTGGGGTCTTAAATGCTAACAAGCGGCCATCTAAGATGCATCAATTGGTCTCAACCCACCTGGAGCAAAGGAAAATGAAGAACACCAAGGTCACACGACAACTAAGAGCCCAAGAGACAGAAAGGGTCACATGAACTAGAGACTTACATCATCCTGAGACCAGAAGAACTGGATGGTGCCCAGCCACAACCGATGACTGCCCTGACAGGAAGCACAACAGAGAACCCCTGAGGAAGCAGGAGAACAGTGGGATGCAGACCCCAAATTCTCATAAAAAGACCAGACTTAATGGTCTAATTGAGACTAGAAGAATCCCAGTGGTCATGGTCCCCAAAACCTTCTGTTGGCCCAGGACAGGAACCATTCCTGAAGACAACTCATCAGACATGGAAGGGACTGGACAATGGGTTGGAGAGAGATGCTGACGAAGAGTGAGCTACTTGTATCAGGTGGACACTTGAGACTGTGTTGGCATCTCCTGTCTGGAGGGGAGATGGGAGGGTAGAGAGGGTTAGAAACCGGCAAAACCATCACGGAAGGAGAGACTGGAAGGAGGGAGCAGGCTGAATCATTAGGGGGAGTGTAAGTGGGAGTATGGAGTAAGGTGTGTATAAGCTTATATGTGACAGACTGACTTGATTTGTAAACTTCCACTTAAAACACAATAAAAATTATTAAAAAAAAAAAACATTGAGATGGCTAAAGAGCATTGCCTTCATCCTGTACTTCAATACAATAACCCCAACAAAAATTAAGGATATTTTATTTCCCCCGAGATCTCTGCAAGCTACATGTGGTTGTTTAAATTTAAATTAATTAAAATTAAATAACATTTAAAATTCATCTCTTCACTCAATACCTGCATGTTCCTACTGGACAGCACAGATGTAGAACATATAGAAAGTACTGTCGGACAGCGCTGTTTTAAAAGATTTCCAGTGAAGAGCAGGCCTCCCTTCCTTGACTCCCTGAAAAGCAAAGGTAGTCTGGGAAGTATTTAGACCCTAGCTCGGGCATATTTTGTTCTTCCCTCTTGTCAATTCATCCACGACTACACAAAAAAATCAGTAACTCTGTTTTATTGTAAACGTCCCCAAACCAAAATTTCCAGGACACCAACTTTTTGTTGATAATCCTCTCCCTTTCAGGAAAGCTACACCTTTTGGACTTGTGAAGGGCCAATAAATCTTATTCTTGATCCACCCAGGTAACTGCAGAGATTTTCCCCAGGGTCTCCAGTAGTCTCCATCTGAGAAAGTGACTGTTTACATGCATCATTGCTTTTTTCTTTCTCTTGTCAAAATGGCTCTAAGGGTCCTCAGGTTGTAGCCAACTTCTTAAATTTCAAACCAACTCATAAGCCCCTTTTTGATCTCCAGGTCATCACTTTACCAGGCAGGCCCCAAATGCACATGTCTATAAGTCGTCCATCAGCCAGTATTTTTTTCCCAAGAGCATCACCAGAGTGCTCAGGTACAAGGTGTGGAGCAGAGCAGCTCAATACTTAGCACTTCTCCAATCCCCTAACATCTGCTCAACGCTCCCATGAACATGTGTTTTAGTTAAATCCCAGCCCCGAGCAAGCTTTCGCAGTTATATAATAAAAGCCCTTAAAAAACAGGCCTGATAATTGAGATACGATCACTATTTTAATTAGGGTGGTACAACTCGTCACTGATAATTATGTGAGAAATAATATGAGTGCAACTGTCACAGGGGTTGTAATTATATTTAAGGCTTCTGGTGACATGACAGATGGTGAGAATGAAGCCTCAGCATGCTGTACATGACGTCATTTGGAAGCTTTAAAACGCACATATAGCTTTGGGCAGCTATTACTCATTAAAAAGGATAAAGATCCTGTTTTCCCATTCACAAAGGGAAGGCAGAGGAAGGGAAATGACAGGAAAATCTATAAATAAAATTGGTATGAATCAGTTTTCCTCCCCCCAAATTATCCATATAACAAATATTTCAACTCAGCTTTTTAAAATCAATTTGAACCCATTTGGTGGCTCACAACATATAACCCAAACACCAAGTTCGAAATCTTACCACCAAAAGATCCCAGAATTTTTAAATAGCCTAAGCTAAATATCCTGCAATTTCCAAATCCAACTCAAAAGACCTAGATACCTAATGCTAAGTGAAATGAGCAAGAACTGTTTTTGTTTTTATTGTTGTTTCCAATTCTGAAAAGACCCTACTCAACATTCCTGAAGCTGGATATTTTGTCAGAGCTTTTTCTTCAACATTCTGGGGAGATGTGTAGGACAGATAAGGCGAGAGAGACTCTGATACGCCAAAGCAGATGAAGAGAGTTAGGAATCATCAATGACTTACAGAGGAAAATTGAAAGACTTGGGGCAAATGGAGAATTTTTTTTTTTTATTAACTTTTATTAAGCTTCAAGTGAACGTTTACAAATCCAATCAGTCTGTCACATATAAGTTTACATACATCTCACTCCCTACTCCCACTTGCTCTCCCCCTCTTGAGTCAGCCCTTTCAGTCTCTCCTTTCGTGACAATTTTGCCAGCTTCCCTCTCTCTCTATCCTCCCATCCCCCCTCCACACAAGAGATGCCAACACAATCTCAAGTGTCCACCTGATATAATTAGCTCACTCTTCATCAGCATCTCTCTCCCACCCACTGACCAGTCCCTTTCATGTCTGATGAGTTGTCTTCGGGGATGGTTCCTGTCCTGTGCCAACAGAAGGTCTGGGGACCATGGCCGCCGGGATTCCTCTAGTCTCAGTCAGACCATTAAGTTTGGTCTTTTTATGAGAATTTGGGGTTTGCATCCCACTGATCTCCTGCTCCCTCAGGAGTTCTCTGTTGTGCTCCCTGTCAGGGCAGTCATCGATTGTGGCCGGGCACCAACTAGTTCTTCTGGTGTCAGGATGATGTAGGTCTCTGGTTCATGTGGCCCTTTCTGTCTCTTGGGCTCTTAGTTGTCGTGTGACCTTGGTGTTCTTCATTTTCCTTTGCTCCAGGTGGGTTGAGACCAATTGATGCATCTTAGATTGCCGCTTGTTAGCATTTAAGACCCCAGACGCCACATTTCAAAGTGGGATGCAGAATGTTTTCATAATAGAATTATTTTGCCAATTGACTTAGAAGTCCCCTCAAACCATGGTCCCCAGACCCCTGCCCTTGCTCCGCTGACCTTTGAAGCATTCATTTTATCCCGGAAACTTCTTTGCTTTTGGTCCAGTCCAATTGAGCTGACCTTCCATGTACTGAGTGTTGTCCTTCCCTTCACCTAAAGCAGTTCTTATCTACTGATTAATCAATAAAAAACCCTCTCCCTCCCTCCCTCCCTCCCCTCCTCGTAACCACAAAAGTATGTGTTCTTCTCAGTTTTTACTAATTCTCAAGATCTTATAATAGTGGTCTTATATAATATTTGTCCTTTTGCCTCTGACTCATTTCACTCAGCATAATGCCTTCCAGGTTCCTCCATGTTATGAAATGTTTCACAGATTCGTCACTGTTCTTTATCGATGCGTAGTATTCCATTGTGTGAATATACCACAATTTATTTACCCGTTCATCCGTTGATGGACATCTTGGTTGCTTCCAGCTTTTTGCTATTGTAAACAGAGCTGCAATAAACATGGGTGTGCATATATCTGTTTGTGTGAAGGCTCTTGTTTCTCTAGGGTATATTCCCAGGAGTGGGATTTCTGGGTTGTATGGTAGTTCTATTTCTAACTGTTTAAGATAACGCCAGATAGATTTCCAAAGTGGTTGTACCATTTTACATTCCCACCAGCAGTGTATAAGAGTTCCAATCTCTCCGAAGCCTCTCCAACATTTATCGTTTTGTGTTTTTTGGATTAATGCCAGCCTTGTTGGTGTGAGATGGAATCTCATCGTAGTTTTAATTTGCATTTCTCTAATGGCTAATGATCGAGAGCATTTTCTCATGTATCTGTTGGCTGCCTGAATATCTTCTTTAGTGAAATGTGTGTTCATATCCTTTGCCCACTTCTTGATTGGGTTGTTTGTCTTTTTGTGGTTGAGTTTTGACAGAATCATGTAGATTTTAGAGATCAGGTGCTGGTCGGAGATGTCATAGCTGAAAATTCTTTCCCAGTCTGTAGGTGGTCTTTTTACTCTTTTGGTGAAGTCTTTAGATGAGCATAGGTGTTTGATTTTTAGGAGCTCCCAGTTATCGGGTTTCTCTTCATCCTTTTTGGTAATGTTTTGTATTCTGTTTCTGCCTTGTATTAGGGCTCCTAGGGTTGTCCCAATTTTTTCTTCCATGATCTTTATCGTTTTAGTCTTTATGTTTAGGTCTTTGATCCACTTGGAGTTAGTTTTTGTGCACGGTGTGAGGTATGGGTCCTGTTTCATTTTTTTGCAAATGGATATCCAGTTATGCTAGCACCATTTGTTAAAAAGACTATCTTTTCCCCAATTAACTGACACTGGGCCTTTGTCAAATATCAGCTGCTCATATGTGGATGGATTTATATCTGGGTTCTCAATTCTGTTCCATTGGTCTATGTGCCTGTTGTTGTACCAGTACCAGGCTGTTTTGACTACTGTGGCTGTATAATAGGTTCTGAAATCAGGTAGAGTGAGGCCTCCCACTTTCTTCTTCTTTTTCAGTAGTGCTTTGCTTATCCGGGGCTTCTTTCCCTTCCATATGAAATTGGTGATTTGTTTCTCTATCCCCTTAAAATATGACATTGGAATTTGGATCGGAAGTGCGTTATATGTATAGATGGCTTTTGGTAGAATAGACATTTTTACTATGTTAAGTCTTCCTATCCATGAGCAAGGTATGTTTTTCCACTTAAGTATGTCCTTTTGAATTTCTTGTAGTAGAGCTTTGTAGTTTTCTTTGTATAGGTCTTTTACATCTTTGCTAAGATTTATTCCCAAGTATTTTATCTTCTTGGGGGCTACTGTGAATGGTATTGATTTGGTTATTTCCTCTTCGGTGTTCTTTTTGTTGATGTAGAGGAATCCAAGTGATTTTTGTATGTTTATTTTATAACCTGAGACTCTGCCAAACTCTTCTATTAGTTTCGGTAGTTTTCTGGAGGATTCCTTAGGGTTTTCTGTGTATAAGATCATGTCATCTGCAAATAGTGATAACTTTACTTCCTCCTTGCCAATCCGGATACCTTTTATTTCTTTGTCTAGCCTAATTGCCCTGGCTAGGACTTCCAGCACGATGTTGAATAAGAGCGGTGATAAAGGGCATCCTTGTCTGGTTCCCGTTCTCAAGGGAAATGCTTTCAGGTTCTCTCCATTTAGAGTGATATTGGCTGTTGGCTTTGCATAGATGCCCTTTATTATGTTGAGGAATTTTCCTTCAATTCCTATTTTGGTAAGAGCTTTTATCATAAATCGGTGTTGGACTTTGTCAAATGCCTTTTCTGCATCAATTGATAAGATCATGTGGTTTTTGTCTTTTGTTTTATTTATGTGATGGATTACATTAATGGTTTTTCTGATATTAAACCAGCCTTGCATACCTGGTATAAATCCCACTTGATCAGGGTGAATTATTTTTTTGATGTGTTGTTGGATTCTATTGGCTAGAATTTTGTTGAGGATTTTTGCATCTATGTTCATGAGGGATATAGGTCTATAATTTTCTTTTTTTGTAATGTCTTTACCTGCTTTTGGTATCAGGGAGATGGTGGCTTCATAGAATGAGTTGGGTAGTATTCCGTCATTTTCTATGCTTTGAAATACCTTCAGTAGTAGTGGTGTCAAGTCTTCTCTGAAAGTTTGGTAGAACTCTGCAGTGAAGCCGTCTGGGCCAGGGCTTTTTTTTGTTGGGAGTTTTTTGATTACCGTTTCAATCTCTTTTTTTGTTATGGGTCTATTTAGTTGTTCTACTTCTGCATGTGTTAGTTTAGGTAGGTAGTGTTTTTCCAGGAATTCATCCATTTCTTCTAGGTTTGCAAATTTGTTAGAGTACAATTTTTCATAACAATCTGAAATGATTCTTTTAATTTCATTTGGTTCTGTTGTGATGTGGTCCTTCTCGTTTCTTATTCGGGTTATTTGTTTCCTTTCCTGTATTTCTTTAGTCAGTCTAGCCAATGGTTTATCAATTTTGTTAATTTTTTCAAAGAACCAGCTTTTGGCTTTGTTAATTCTTTCAATTGTTTTTCTGTTCTCTAATTCATTTAGTTCAGCTCTAATTTTTATTATTTGTTTTCTTCTGGTGCCTGATGGATTCTTTTGTTGCTCACTTTCTATTTGTTCAAGTTGTAGGGACAGTTCTCTGATTTTGGCTCTTTCTTCCTTTTGTATGTGTGCATCTATCGATATAAATTGGCCTCTGAGCACTGCTTTTGCTGTGTCCCAGAGGTTTTGATAGGAAGTATTTTCATTCTCGTTGCATTCTACAAAGGGAAATGGAGAATTTTTAAAAAGCATATCTTCAACTCTTCTTGTTTTTGAAAAAAAATAAAGTACCCTACCCAGAGCCTGGCCACACAAAGACACTTAATATTCTTTTACTATTTTTTTTTAAATGCTTTAAAAAAGCATTTTTTTTTAATGCTTTAAATTATTACTTTCTGATGTTATTTCGGAGCACAAAAAATTAGCTGTCGTCATTTTGAAAGATAATTTCAGCCATTTGAACAGGTGCACATGAGAAGCAGCCACAACAGAAGTGGTGGGCAAACTCAGAGAGCTTACAAGATGGGCTTTTCCTTCACCTCGGAGGAGTTTAGAGTTAGGCCGTACTGAGCTGTTGCAATAATTCTACTACCATTAACAACTCACGCTTCCTCTACCTTTCTCCTTCCCCATCTTTAGCACTGACTTTCCAAAGTTAGCCTCATAATTGCAAGGTGGTTGTTGTAGCTCCAGCAATCATATCTATGCTCTGCACAGCAGAAAGAAGGAGTGAATGAAAAGAGGCAGGCCTCCCAGTCCAATCAGTCCCCTTTAAGGAGTTTTCCTGGAAGCCCCAGCAACAACTTCCACCTATACCTTAATGAATGTCCCTATTACAGAAGGCTAGAAACATGTATGGTTTTGCTGTTGTTGTTTTCAAGCTGGGCACATTGCTAGCCCCATTACTACAGGGCTTCTAGGAGTAAGAAAGGACTATTCACCATCTCTGCCAATTAGGGTAGGCTATAAAGATTTTTTAAAACAAGACAGAGGGATTTAAGTTTGAAAAGTGGACAAAGAAATTAGTAAAGTACCTATCCTCCATTAAAGAAACAGGTAGTTAAATACATAAATTCAAATACAGCTTAAAAGCATGGAAGAAATAACCGAGAAATAAACGAGAAAAGCACTAAAAGCTACTTACTTCTAAAGCTAGCTAACTGAAATGTTTGTAGTTATATACCTGAACTTGAACATGTGGCCCTGTCCCATTTATTCATTTTCAACCCTCTTTTTTTTTTTACCATTTCCTAGAAAGATTAGTTAACATCCACTGTGTACCCATGGTATAGTCGGTACAGGGTAGACTTCCTGTCTGAACATGGTGGCAAGAGTCAGGCTTTCTCTCTTCTCATCATATGCCCACAACACCCTGAGGACTTCACTGTCATAATGAAAATGTGGTGCTTTAGTTCTGAATCATTTTGCTGGTTGAGAGGAAAAACAGTAGAGTAGAAAAAGCAGCATGGACTATGTTATCAAACAGACCTGAATGTCCACATCCTGTGTTCCTCCGGCAAGTTACTTCACCTCTCTAAGACATGCATTCCTCACCCTTAAGATGAAAACCATAACAAGAGTCTTATAGCCATTTTTGAGGTTGTGGTAAGAATGGAGCTTAGTACTCAGCATGAGCTCTGTAAGTAAACCTCATTATTATTTCTTCCTTCTCTGCTGGAAGGTCATTGAGGGCAGGGCAGTTCATATCTTAGCAAGAACCCCCAGTGTCTAATGCCACACTGGATGCCTAGGCAAGACTCATTTCAGCAAATACAAGGTCATCTGGCGGGCCTCCTCAGAGAGATCTAAAGACACCAGTGTGCAGGCCAGCTTTCACCTGTGCCCTGAAGATCGTTGGTCCACCTTATTACCCAGAGCCAGACGGGGAACAATAGGAACTAAAACTTTCTGGGGACAGTAAGTGCCATTGCAGAATTTTTCTTGTGGGACATTTGAAATTCTGAGACCCTAGACATCAAAGGAGTCCTGGTGGTAAAACGGCTTAGCTATTAACTGAAATGTTGGAGGTTTGAACCCGCCCAGCCGCTGTGCAGAGAAAGACTTGATGGTGTGCTCCCATAAAGATTAAAAAAAAATAGGAAACCTTATGGGGCAGTTCTACACTATCACATGGGGTTGCTATGAGCCAGAATGAACTTGATAGCGCCCAACAACAACTACAGGCACCTACCAACGGTTGTTTTTTTTTTTCTTTTTTCATGCTTTATAGTCAAATAAATACGTTTTACATTTTACAAGCTTCCTTTAGGTACACTGTGGCCAGAGTGCTTGTTTTAGATTGTTTCCTGGTATAGTCCCTTCCAGGACTGGATGTGGAGGTGCATTTACATAACTGGGCCTGCCTGGTCCCATTGTGTGCCCCCTCCTCCAGGGAGTCCACCTGGATCTAGTCACACTGCTCAGTGTCTTCCATGGGTGGTTGTGGTGTAAGAAGCACAAAGGCTGCTACAAAATCTCCTCAGACCATTTGATAATTCGCCCAAGTCAAATTTCTAAAGCCCAGGGCTTTCTGCTCTAATCTCTTTGGTTGCAAGGCTCTTCTGTTGCTCCTGCTCTTTTACTTTTCTCCTACCCTCGTCTCTTGACGTTTGCACATCGAAGCATCAAATTGCAGGGTGGAAAGGGAGATGATTCCTTTAGTGTGCTCCAGAAAACCGTGCGGTAGAAAACCGTGCACGCATCTGTGCTAAATGCACTCTCCTGTCCAGTTTTTATCTCAGGGTTACACAGAGCCAGTGGTGCTCCTCAGGCCAGGGGCCCAGGCAGACAAATCCGTCACCTAGGAGCCTTTTTTCATGGCTCATGCCTGAGCCTCACTCCTGGTATTATTGTTCCTGCACCATCCTGGACAGACACGGGCATTCTGAAAATGCTCTGCAGGTTATTATGTCCGGCTCCTCCCGGACACTCTCCTTGGGAAACACCCGTGTAACTTGTGCTCCCTTGTGGAGTGGCACTAGGCAATGGCTTCTAGAGAGCCTCTTTCTCATTGGCCATAGGCACCCAATCCTGGACGGAATTGCACTGTGATCACAGGCTCTGAATCATAATAATAGCAGCTAATATGTATGCTTAACGTATACCAGGCACTCTTCTAAGCTCTTTACTTGCATTACCCATTTAATCGTCATAATAGCTCTATGAGAAATGAGTGGTGTCTCCCTTTTACCAAAGAGGAAACTAATAAGTGGTAAGGCCCAGATTTAAACCCAGCCCACACGCCATATGGCCTCATGCAGTGAATTTCAGGAGACTTCAGGAGTCACATATTTTGTTACAGTCAAACTGACACCAGTCACCATGTAATCACCCCTACCATGATCCATTTGGTTTCACCACCAATCCCAACCCTCTTATCTCTTTGATCTGCTCAGTCATATAAATCCTGAAAATGATATTACAAATCTCAAATTTTTCTATGATCCCCTAAGCCTCAGCTCAGGTTCTAGTTCCGGAAAATTCCCCATCACACCCACCCTCCACATCAAGCTGGGTTAGGTGCCTTTATCTACACTTCCTTCCTACTTTGTGCATTTCTTGATCACCACACGTACCATGGGCATTTTGATGGCCTGCTTCTGCCTTTGTCACCCTCAACTGAGTGTTCTCTAAGGTCAAGACTATGTTTCAGTCATCTTTGATACATTGTGCCTCGTCTAAGAACTGGGGGAAGTGGTGGTTACCTGGTAGAATTTTCACCTTGCCTATAGGAGACTTGGAGCCCTGATGGCACAGTGGTTAAGAGCTGAGCTGCTAAACAAAAGGTTGGCTGTTCGAATCCACCAGCCGCTCCTTGGAAACCTCATAGGGCAGTTCTACTCTATTCTATAGGGCCACTATGAGTAGGAATTGTCTGAGTAGCAATAGGTCTGGTTTATGCAGGAGACTCGGGTTCAATGCCTGGCCAAGGCACCACACGTGCATGCACCACCTGACTGTCAGTGGAGGCTTGATTGCTGGTATGAGGCTGAACAGCTTTCAGCAGAAAATCAGCCAATGAAAACCCTAAGGATCACAATGGTCAGATCTGCAACTCATTATGGGGATGGTGCAAAACTGGGCAGCATTTCAGCTTGGTTGTGCATAGGGTTTCCATGAGTCAGGAGTTGACTCAACTGCAGCCAACAACAGTACAAGGGTTGGAGGAAAGGACACAGCAACTATTTGTTGGGTGGACAACATCAGCCTGAGGAAAGAACTCAATAACTGTTGAATGAGCAACATCAGCTTCAATGTTACCTCCACCACAAGAAGGACTTGTTTATCCAGCTCCTGGGATCTGGCTCAAAAGGTAACGTCTTCCAACAGCCCCTATTAAGGCTTTATCTCTAGAAACTACAGACCAACATTCTTTGCATCTTTTCCTATTTTTCTTTCCAAACCCCCATCCCAATATACTCATACTCTTTTCCCACAGCTGAGGAGTCAGCTCTGTGTTTAATATGCAAAAGATATGCTCAAATCCAAATTTTCTAGCAGGAAAGTCCTCTTTATAATCCTTAAATTCCCTCTTTCCCACCCTACCTTGTGTGGGCTAAAGGAGCCCTGGTGGCACAGTGGTTAAGCATTCGGCTGCTAACCGAAAGTTTGGCGGTTGAAACCCACTAGCAGATCCAAGAGAGAAAAGACCTGGCAATCTGCTTCTGTAAGGATTACAGCCTAGGAAACCCCATGGGGCAGCTCTACTCTGTCATATGGGGGTTGCTATGAGTCGGAGTTGACTCTACAGCACACAACAACAAGAAAAACATGTGCTGGCTGGGCTTATTAGTGGGCGACCTGCTACAAGCAGATGGGGTTGATCTGTGAAACAGGGTCCCTGGGGGCTCTGAATGGAGCACACCTCAAAAAAAAAAAGACATATGACATATTGAAATACTTCATAACCATATTTAATGCAAAGGTCACAGATAGAAACTCCCTTGCCTTTGCATTTTTATATTTGAAGTCTTTGGAAAAAGTTGCACCTTGTGAAGTGCAAGTAAATACAGAAAAAGGCGGTGAGCAGGAACTCTCAATGAAATCACAAATAAACCAAGATGCTCAGAATGGCATTTGCCTTTCATGATTTCTCCATAAGTCTTTATATTTTGCTTTATTAAAAAAAAACTAAACCCATTGCCGTCAAGATACCAAATATTCTCTTATAATTTCCATCAATAACTTTATTGATAATTTCTATTAATCCCCTAGACACTCATTATATTCTTCAAGATTAATAAATATATTATGAGCAAATCTCATTTGTCTTCACTCTCCCATTGCACACTCCCCCCACCCCAACCCACCCCATGTATGTAGCACAGTATCTATTTGTTTTCCCAGTCATTTTGGCACTGCTAAAATGTGTCACCATAAAGATTTAGATGACAAATATGAGATAAGGTCTTAAAAATATTCCCTAGTATAAAGCATTGCATTCTTTCACACAATATAAGCTGCATTGAGAAATAGATTTAAAGTGTTTAAGAGGAGAATGGAAATAGAATTCTGTAAAGCCTTTAACATACTAGCATACTTCAGTTTGACTTTCACCTTTGATACTGACTGCATAACACATTGTATAAACCGTAATGATTAAACATCACCCAGCAAGATCAAAGCCCCAAGTGAGAAAGTATCATTAATCATACCAAACACATATTTGCTTTTCTGTTGGCATCAAAATGTAATTGTTTCTCTATAAGTAAAACATACCAAATGGCACAATGCTGATCTAAATCTGTACACTTGGCAACATAAAAAGGAGACTTATAACCTTTTGTCCATTGTACGGACATGTTTTTCCCCAACCAAAGTGGTCTACTTAAAATTTATTCTGTCCTCCCCTATAAATGCTGCCAAGTCCAGTATTTTAAGTTTGAGTAAAAAGAATGATCTATGTTTGTCCACTAGGTTCCATTAAAGCATTAAAGCTTTTTTTTTTTTTTTTCTTCTCTCTTGAGGGAGATGGGGGAGGGGGTAAATGAGGGGACAATCACAAACCCATTTGGCAATCTAAAAACAAACAAAAAAAACCTCAGGCCTTTATCTCAAAATAATATAATGCACATTCACATGTCCTCAACAAATTGTGTATTTATTTTTCAGGGGGTTCTCGGCCACCCCAAAGTCCATTCATGGTTCACAGGTTAAGAATTCACACATTCAAATGTTCCATGCTCATAGATTGGAAGACTTAACATTTTGAAAATGTCAATACTTCCCAAAATGATCTATAGATATAACGCAATCCTGATTCAAATTTCAACATTTCATTTACTGAAGTGGAAAAACTAATCACCAACTTTATGTGCAAAGGAGAGAGGCCCAGAATAGCCAAAGCAATATTAAAGAAGAAGAACAAAGTAGGAGACCTCACACTCCCCAATCTCAAAACTTACTGTACAGCCACAGTACTCAAAACAGACAAGAAGACCAATGGAATAGAATTGAGAACTCAGAAATAAATCTATTCATCTATGGGCAGCTAATTTTTGATAAGGACTCAAGGTCCATTCAATGGGGAAGAAATAGTCTCTTTAATAGATGGTGCTGGCAAAACTGGATATCCATTTGCAGAAAAATGAAACAGGATCCATACCTCACACCATATACACAGACTAACCCAAAATGGATCAAAGACCTAAATGTAAAGGCAAAAACTGTACCGGTCCTAGAAGATAACATAGGGATAAAACTATAGGACCTAATTAAAAAAATAATAATAATAATCAAACACAAATGCACAAACAACAAAAGACAAATTGGATAACTGGGACCTCCTAAAAATTAAATACTCATCAAAAGACTATCCAAAGAGTAAAAAGACGTCCTACAGACTGGGAAAAAAAATCTTTGAAAATGACATATCTCATAAAGGTCTAATCTCTAAAATATACAGAAAACTTCAACAACTCAACAAAAAAGACAGACAATTCAATTCAAAAATGGGCAAAGGACATTCAAGCAGCCATCAAACACATGAAAAGGTGCTCTCAATCATTAGCCATTTCAGAGATGCAAATCAAAACTATAACGAGATACCATCTCACCCCTGCAAAAATGGCACTGATTAAAAATAAATAAATAAATACTGGTGAGGATGTTGGGAGATTGCAACACTTATCCACTGCTGGTAGGATTATCATATGGTACAATCACTATGGAAAATGGTATGGTACTTCCTCAAAAAGTTAAAAATAGAAATACCTTATGATCCAGCAATCCCACTCCTAGGTATACCCTAGAGATTTTGCAACAACAACCAAACAATATGCGTGTGGTTACACAAATATGTAAGTAGACATATATGTGCATGGGCATGAATATACGGGTACATATGTATGCATAAATAGATATATCTATAGGAATATATACATACAGGTATGTGTGTGCATGCATGTACGTTCATATACATAATAAACCACATAGGGGACACAGCTATGGATACTTCTTAGACATAACCAAACACCTCACAAGATTAGTTTTCTGGATTTGAAGGCTTAGGACCATAATCTTACAAACAATTCAGTTAATTGGCATAATATAATTCATAAAGTGTATGTTCTATATTCCAATGTGGTGAGGGGTGTCTGGGGTCTTAAAAGCTAAGATACAGCTATTGGTCTCTACTCATCTGGAACAAAAGAGAAAGAAGGAAATCAAAGATTCAGAGAATAAAGTAGTCCAACAGGACTAATTTTACAGGAATTCCGGCCTCATCTACCCTTAGACCTCAAGAACTAAATGGCACTTGGCTACCACTACCGACCATTGTGAACAGGGCCATGATAGACGGATCCTAATAGACTGGGGGAAAATGTGGACCAGAACTCAAATTCTTAGAAAGTCAAGACTTACTGGACCAGGTGAGATTAGAGGACTCCCTGAGACTATCACCCTGATACTCTGTAAACCTTTTGGCTACCACCACCAAAATTATCCCTTGAGGTCAGTTTTTATCTGAATAACATATTGGCTCATAAAATAAAAAATATCACCCATGAGTAATGTGCTCCTTTAAAAAATCATCTATATGAGACCATATGTTCAAAAATTACTCTAAAGCACACATGAGAAAGTAAAGGGACAGGGAAACTAAAGTACTGGAAATGGTACAACCAGAACAGAATGAATGAGAATGATGACACATTGTGAAAAATGAGACCAATATCACTGAATAATTTGTGCAGAAATTGTTAAATGTGAACCTAATTTGCTATCTAAACTTTCAGTTTAAACACAATAAAATATTATTTTTTTAAAAAAACTCACATATTCAAACAAAAGCTTCATACCTTTTCAATGAAAAAAATCACATCATTTGCATTTCTTAAGAACAGTACTTTAAGTTGATTGGCCCCTTAATTCTCACTTTCAATGGAATAATTTGTCTTCTTTATTACATTAGTATCATATGACCCGAGCAGGACTCAGTAATAAGTCAGTTTTTAGAAAGGAGCTTTGCGGATCCTTCCCTGACTGATCCCTCACAAAAACCTTAGCCGTAGCACTTCCTGTCAGATGTCTCACTCTGTGTACCGCTTGCTGGTTGGACTATGTGTCTTTCGAGGTCTGTTTCTTAACTTCCTAAATAGAGACTTTGACTCAAGCCTGTGTTTGACCATATTAGGTGCTTAAAGTGGCCATTTGTCATGGTTTTGCACTGCCTATGAGTGTGGAAACCCTGGTGGCCTAGTGGTTAAGTGCTACGGCTGCTAACCAAGAGGTTGCCAGTTGAAATCTGCCAGGCGCTCCTTGGAAACTCTAAGGGGCAGTTCTACTCTGTCCTATAGGGTCGCTATGAGTCGGAATCCACTCAATGGCAGTGGGTTTGGTTTTTGGTTATGAGTTGGAATTGACTGGACGGGAACGGTTTTGGTTTGGTTTTTGGTGTAAACTTTTGGAGGAGTTCCTTGGTGGCACAAGGATCCCTGGTGGCACAATGGAAAGGTCGAACCCGCCAGCCACTCCATGGGAGAAGAGACCTGGTGATATGCTCCCATAAAGATTACAGCCTAGGAAACGCTTTGGAGCAGTTCTACTCTGTCACATTGGGTTGATATGAGTCAGAGTCAACTCAACGGGACCTAACAACTGGGTGGCACGAATGGTTAAGCACTCAACTACTAACTGAAAGGTCGGCGGTTTAAACCCACCTGTAGGTACCTTGGAAGAAAGGTCTAGCGATCTGTTCCTGAAAAGCCGCACCCTTAAAAACCCTATGGAGTGCAGGTCTACTCCGCACACATGAGGTGGCCATTAGTCAGAACTGACTTGACGGCAACTGGTTTGGTTTTTTGTTTTATATCCTTTTGGACAAACTTTCTATGTCGGAAAATTTCTCACCGTTGAGTCCCCCTTCCTCAGCAGACATAAAAGTCAAACATTCAAACCAGCCCAGGAACAAGGACAAGAAATCTGGAGGGGAGAGGAAAGCTGGTAATGGGGAACCTAAGGTCGAGAAAGGGAGTAAACCTCACGTGTCGTGAGGTTGGCAACTAATGTCACAAAACAATATGTGTATTAATTGTTGTTTAATGAGAAACTAGTTTGCTTTGTAAAAGTACCATAAAAAAATTAATTAATAGAAAAATTAAAAAATAAAAGCCAAGCATTTACTTTCTCAATCTCCCTTGGGGCTGAACACAAGCTTGTGATCTAATTCTTCCAATCAGATGCACATACTTAAGGATTTAATTCCGAAAAGAATGGGGTAAAGAAGATAATGCCTTTTGGAATCCACTTTGACTAGGGCAATAAAGACACTGTGAGTACTCCCCGAGTTTTCAGGGGTGGCATTGGCAGAGTCCTAGTGCCTAGCATCCATGGTGCAGGCTGCAGGGCCTCTGCTCAGTGCTGGCAGCAGTGGGTCTTCCCCTGTGTGGTCCGGTAGCATAATCTGAGCATTGCTCCTGCTGGTAGCTTCCACGTCTGATTCTGTGGCCCCTCTAGAGTTCCTATGAGCCACTTTAATATCTTTTAAAATAGTCTCTCTTCCGTAATTAACTTACTTAATGTTTATTGAAGTGTTATTATGTGCCCAATATTAATTAATTAATATTAATAATTAATTGAAGATCTATACCTGTCATCTTGTCGTACCATGGTGGCTTGCATGGTGCTGGGATGCTGGAAGCTATGCCAACAGTATTTCAGGTGCCAGCAGGGTCTCAGTTGGTGGATGGGTTTCAGTGGAACTTCCAGACTAAGACAGACCAGGAAGAAAGGCCGAGTGATTGACTTCTGAAAATTAGCTAAAGAAAACCTTCTGGGTCACTACAGAACACTGTATAACTCACTTGCTTTGGACATGTCACTGTTGGAGGAGGACATCGTGTTTGGTGAGGTAGACGACCAATGAGGGTGAGGGAGACTTGCAGTGCGATAGATTGGCACAGTGGCCACGGCAATGGACTTAAAAATTCCAGGGATGAAGATGGCTCAGGGCTGGGAAATACTTCATTCTGCTGTACATAAGGTCTCTGCGAAATGACTCAGGCAGCTATTTATCTACCTACTCTGTGCCAGCACTGTTGTGAGTGCTGCAGATTCAGGAGTAACAGAACAAAATTCCTGTCCTGTTGAGCTTGCATTCTAGTGAAGAAAGACAAATGCTAAACAAATAAGTGAACTATACAGTATTTTACATTAGTAAGGAAAGAGTGGGGAATGCTAAGAGCCCTAGTGGCTCAGTGGTTAAGCGCTCGGCTGCTAACTGAAACTTCAGGGGTTCAAACCCACCAACTGCTCCAGAAAGATGGGACAGCCTGTGGTAGTATGCTTCCATAAAGAATATAGTCTTGGAAACCTATGGAGCAGTTATACTCTGCCATATAGGGTCACTGTAAGTCAGAATCAATTCCGTAGCACACAACAACAAGGGGTGCGATAGAGTTGCAACTTTAAATATGTTGGTCCAAGAAGGGCTCACTCAAATGAAAAGGTGATATTTGTGCTGAGCTGAATGAGGGAGCATGCCTGGTACACACCTGGGGGAACAGTGTTCCAAACAGCAGGAACAGCAAGGGCAAAGGTCATGAAGTAGACGCATGTCCTATAAATGTTTATTGTTTATCAATAAAGATCATCACAGTCATCTTCCAAAAGTCATCCACTTATTCTAAGAGAAACAGTATGTGGGAGAAACATCTCCCTCATCCTAACCTGATAGCTGGAGCTCAATTGATCTGAAAGGAACTTAAACTTCCCTGAAAATATTAAGTCTAATTTAGGCAGTATCAGTGACCTACAATCAAATCTACCCATCTTCTCCAAACACATAAGGCATATCTTTACTTATTAACAAAATACCTATTTAAAAAAAAAAGTAGGTAGAGCTTAAAGAGCTTATTTAATCTTAAATCTTCAAATAGGTTCATTCTCGGATTCTTGCCATATATATATTTGTTTACAGACAACTATGAAAATTGGCACCAGAGGAAGACATTTTCTTGGTCAAACATTCAGAGTTTAAAAAATAAAAACTTTAGGGCTATTAACCCTGGTGGAGGGTTTTTATGTTTAAGCCTCATCATGACTCAAAATCCAGGGGCAAAAAAAGAAAAAAGTCTATGAATTGAATGTATGAGTATAAAAAACTTCATGGCAAACAACACCATAAACAAAGTCAAAAGACAACTGACAAATTAGGAGAAAACATTCATGACGCCTACCACAGAAAAAAGGCTAATATACCTAACACATAAAGAACTCTCAAAATTTGAGGGACAAAAGACAAAAAAAAAAAGCCCTGATAACAAAATGGGAAAGAGACATGAACATATGATTCACAAAAAAGATCTAAAAATGGCCTTCAATCATATAAAACATGATAAGTACGTTTAGAGATATGAACAATGTTATTTAAAATTTCTGCTATAGTACTAATAACCCAGTGGGAATCTCTAACATCCTACTTCTGTGAATGAGTGGTTAATGTCCTATTTGTATGTATTACGAATCATACCATTTACTTTTGAAATGTTTATAAGCAGTCTGTCTCAACTCAGTTATACCCCCCATTATATTATGAAATTAATTTATTTGGAAAACTTTCTTTAAACAGTAATGTAGAAGAAAACTTACCGAAGTGATCCATATCACGTTAGTAATCAGGCTTCTCTCGGCTCCCAACTGGTGCAAAGTATGTAGACTCTCCATACTCACAACCACGTTAAAAGCATAATAAACACGTCAGGTAAGACACTTCATACATCATCACATTTATTCTCACAACAATCCTGCAAGGGAGGCAATATTAGCCCCATTTGACAGAAATGAAAGCTGAGGCCTAGAGCAGCTGGGACCTACCCAAGATCACAGAGCTCATGTTCTTTCCATTATTCTACATTGTTGAAAAGTTTAGTCTTTAACTCAAAAAGGGCCTTTATTAGATTTCATTTCCATATTTCTGGTTAAAACCCATTGTCATGGAAGGATTCCAACTCACACTGGCCCAACAGGACAGAGTAGATCTGGCCCATAGGGCTTCCAAGGCTGTAATCTTTACAGACTGCCACATCTTTCTCCAGAGGGGCCGGCTAGTGGGTTCAAACCATGAACTTTTCAGTTAGCAGCTGAGCACTTAACCACTGTGCCACTAGGGCTCCTGGTTTGTACTTAATAATAAAGGGGCTGTGGTGATGGCACAGTAGTTAAAATGCTTGGCTGCCAACCTAAAGGTCCATTGTTCGAACCAACTAGCTAGCCTCTCTTCCGCAGAAAAATATGGTAGTCTGCTCCTGTAAAGATTTACAGCCTTGGAAACCGTATGGGCAATTCTACTCTGTCCTATAAGGTAGCTATGAGTCGGAAGCCACTGATGGCAGTGTGTTTGGTTTGGGGCTGGGTGGTACAGTGGTTAAGGGCTTGGCTGCAAACCAAAAGGCCAGTGGTTCGAACCCACCAGCAGCTTCTCAGGACAAAGATGCGGCAGTGGGCTTCAGTGAAGGTTGTTGTTAGGTGCTGTCCAGTGGACACTGCCCGTTCCTGCACCATCCTCACAGTTATCACTATGTTTCAGCCCATTGTTGCAGCCATCTCATTGAAGATCCTCCTCTTTTTCACTGATTCTCTACTTAGAAACCTTGTGGGGCAATCCTACTCTATCCTACAGGGTAGCTATGAGTCAGAATGACTGAACAGCAACGGGTTAGGTTTTTGGTTCATAGAAGGCTTTTAAATCTACTTTATCAACGTAGCAATAATCATATAACTTGTTTTTGTTTTTTTGAGAGAGAGCGGTCCCAATACTAGAAATACCAATTTGATTCAGGGAAAGGACTGGACAAAAGCAGGCTTCTCATGGCTTTCAAAATAATACTGCCATCTTGTGGACTAATGGGGAACTAACGTAAATTGTCCTAACGCACGGTTCAGTCTGTTTGAAATTCTCAGTAGGCAGTAAATGCAGGCTCAGAAACATTTTGAGTTGTGTTTCATAGAAAAATGATAATATAACGATTTCATCTTGTACACAGTCTTCAATCAAACTGCTAGTGTCATGTAAATTTCCAAGCTGAATCCAGTAAGCATTCATTGTATTCACTCATTCCATATGTATTTACTAAGTGCCAGCTATATGTTGTGAGTAAAGTCAACAACACATGGTGAATAAGAACACAGTCCATGTTTCTAGGTTATAAGATGCTTTCCTATAGTGACTGAGTGTATGTTTTCTCGAACCAGACTGCCCTAGTTCAAATCCTAGATCTGCCGCTAACCAACTGTGTGACCTTGAACAGGTCCCCTAAACCTTCTGGGCCTCAGCATCACCATGTGTAGTATGGGAACAGCAATGGCACCTGCCTCATACAGTTATTAAGTGCTCTCTGGAACACGTAGGAGAAAGGACCACTTCTGGCTGTGGCGTTAAAGAACTACATCTAGAAAGTGATACTGGTGAGTGGGGCCTTGACTGGAAGGGTGGCACATGAGTTTCCCAGGGCTGCTGTAATAAATTACCACATACTGGATGAGTTTCCCAGGGCTGCTGTAACAAATTACCACATACTGGATGGTTTAAAACAACAGAAATGTATTCTCTCACGGTTCTGGAAGCCAGAAGTCTGAAATCAAGGTGTCAACAGAGTTGGTTCCTTATGGAAGCTCTGAGGAAGAATCTGTTCTAGGCCTCTCTCCTAGCTTCTGGTGGACACCACCAATCCTTGGTGTTCCTTGGTTTGTAACTCTGATCTCTGCCGCCATCTTGACATGACTTTCTCCGTGTCTCTATGACTGTGTATCTTAAATCTCTCTTTTCTCTTATAAGGCCTACCCTAAATCCAGGATGATCTCATCTAGATATCCTTAATTACATCTACAAAGACTCTATTTCCAAATAAGGTCACAGTCACTAGTATCAAGGGTTAGGACTTGGGCATATCTTTGGGGTGAGGGGGGAACAAAATTCAACCCACTACAGACAAATAGCATTCCCTCAAAAGAAGATGAGCAGCAAGGATGAAGCATTACCAAACAATGACTTCGGAGTGGGAAAATACGGCCTTGCTCTCCAGGATCAGAACAACCCATAAGGCTTTATCCTATTATAAAAAAAAACAAAACTAAACTGATAGCTATAGAGTCAATTCCCATAGAGATCCTATAGGACAGAGTAGGGTTTCCAAGGAGGGGCTGGTGGATTCAAACTGCCAACCTTTTCTTTAGCAGCCAAATGCTTAACCACTGACCCACCAGGGCTCCTTATTACACACATCAAATGCACAGAAACCTACCTAAAATCTTGCTCAGTGCAAGAATTGCTCGCCTAAGCGAAAGAGTGAAAACTACCTAAATACCCATCGATAGGGGATTGGTTAAATTGATTATGGTGCATCTGTACACCACAGAGGTTAAGAGTTCTGCTGCAACCAAAAGGTCAGCAGTTCAAATCCACCAGCTGCTCCTTGGAAACCCTACTCTGTCCTGTAGGGTTGCTATGAGTCAGTCAACATGACGGCAATGGTTTTTTTACATGCCATAAAAAAGAATGAAGGGAACTATGCACACTGAGAGGGAGCAATTTCTAATACACTGTAAGCGAAAAAACCAAAATGGAGAACAGCAAGCACAGTGTGTTCCCGTTTGGACTTCAAAGTGCAAATATTACAGTTTGTCCCCATGTGTATAAAAACCACTCCTCAACATAACACAAAAGTATTGGTGACAATAGGAATTGTTTCCTAGCCTTTTTGAAAATCTGTAATTGCTACATATTTCATTTGAGAACTACAGCCCTCGGTGAAGTTTTGTTAGCAGGAATGAGTAGTTTTGGTTGCAGGCAGGCAGTTCTGAGAGCTGGGTTGATGAAGCTCTATGCGCACGTACTTAAGTATGTAGAGAAAATCAAGGTAAAAATACTGTGTGGATTGGCTTGCTTAGCCTCTGTTCCACCCTCCTTCTAAGGTGCCTTCCAGAACTGCAGAGCTGAGAAACTAAAATCACATTTCCCAGACTCCTTTGCAGATAGTGCTGTGGATGCAAAATAAAATCAGTTGCCTCAGAGGTGAGTGTGACTTATGGCGACCCCGTGTATGTCAGGGTAGGATTGTGCTCCACAGGGTTTTCAACGGTTGATTTTTCAGATCGCCGGGGCTTCCTTCTGAGCTGCCTGTGGGTGGACTCAGACCTCCAACCCTTCAGTGAGCAGCCAAGCCTGTTATCTGTACCACCCAGGGACTCCAGGATGCAAAATCAGGCTCCTCCAATTAGATCTATCAAGGCTCCTCCAATTAGGTCTATCACCCATGACTCGGAAGGCAGGAGTTACCACCAAGCAAGTCAAGATGAGAGTTGAGAGGATGTGACCTTGATCTCCAGTGTCTATTCACCAGCTTCATGGTCCAGCAGTAGAGGTGTTTTGCTCTCTGGAGCTCAGTTACGCTGGGAGCTGTGCTCTTGAACTCTGTAGCTCTATTTGCACCCCTGATTCCCTCTTCCAGCCTAACAATGATTCTGAAAGGACCTAATTCCCCTTATTAAATTCTTGTCTGCTTATGCTTCCTAGAATGATTTCTGTTGTTAAACCTTGACTATTACAGATATGTAAGAAAATGATCATAGTGCTTATCTTTGGAGAAAGTGGGCTGAGATCCAGGAAAAAATGAAGATTTCCTTTTCATTATATATTCTTTTGTACTGTTTGAGAAACTTAACAATGTATGTGTATTTTACAGGAGGCAGCTCTATAAGTACTGATCCGGAACAAGAGCTTTTTTTTTTTTTTAAATCTAAAGAGCAGTGCATACAGTACACTTCAATTGTGTTGGGGGCTGGATATACATAAGTATGTTTGTAGATGACTCCAGATAAGTAGTTGGGTGGCTGAGGAATGAGAGACTTAACACGTCTACTTTGTACTTTCGAATTTTATGACCTATATATATTATCTAACAAAAACTATTTTGTTAATTAAAACTAGAATCTAATTAATTTTGAAAAGAATAATCTACCCTGATCAAAGCATAGATATCATGTTGGAGATTGCTAGGAGATAAGACTAAAACAACAATATAGATTGATTCGTAGGCAAGGCAAACCAAAAACCAAACCCGTTGCCTTCCAAATGATTCCGACTCATAGCCAGGCAAACGGCAGCTCCAAAGAGTTTGGTACGCTAGGATTTGCTTCATTCCATCCCTAGAAGCTACTGGAAACAGTCTTTCCACAGGCTCACTAGACCAGTCCCTGCTCAGCCTCCCCAAAGCTAACGTGTCTTTTAAGGAAAACCTCAGGCTTTTCATTCCAATCTCCCTTTTTACCCTCTGTGCCAAGGCTAGGGAAACTATCAAAGCCAGCTTTACATTCAGAGCCGGCCTTTTCTCAGCCACCCGCATTTCCCTAATCAAGAAATTTGATTATAAGTCCCAATTACAAATTGCTGTTTAGAGAAGAGTTGAATCGGGTGTCCCAGCCCTGGTCCAATCAACTATGGCCAGGGGAACAGGCATATAGTCTACCACTTATAAATGACAGAATTTTTAGTGTCCGGGAGGGCATTTTGCTCATAGAAAAGACTGTATTCATTAAAGCTAAACATTGTAAAACTTAACCTTCCTTAAGCTTTTAAATTGGACTTACAAATATTCCATTTAGAAATCTAGAACATTTTAATAATCACTTTCAAAGGGGGTCTTTAAGGTTTGATAAAGTTCATTTAAGTTGAACAGAGTAAATTTTTTTTAAGCAGTACCATTTACAATTCAAATTCCTTTAAACAATTTAACAGCATGTATACATTTAAGGTATTTGATTTTCTTTTAAGCAGCACTTCAAATGATTGACCCAACAAGCAAAACTTTCCCAAGTGCTTAACTCTTATAAATACAATAAATTAAACACACAGAAGACTTTCTAAGTTCTTTGAAACATTCCACTATTTCCGCAGGCTTATTAACATTTTAAAATACCTTTTAACTATAAACCATAAGTCTGAAAATGTCAAGCACTGTAAATTAGAATTTTAAGGCCAATGTTGCATACTGTAATACACCAACTGTTTAAATACTTCAAAGTGCAAATACTACACAGTTTGTCCCCATGTGTAAAAACCACTTCTCAACGTAACACAAAAGTATTGGTGACTATAGGAATTGTTTCCCAGCCTTTTTGAAAATTTGTAGTCATTACATACTTCATTTGACAACTGCCGCACTTGGTGAAGTTTTGTTAGTGGGAATAGGTAGGTTAGGTTGCAGGCAGGCAGTTCTGAGAGCTGGGATGATGTAGGCGCTCAGGCTTGGGGACCTGAAGGGTGAAGAGCTACTTTAGATAATGCAGCGTTAAATGAGAACATAAGAGCAACCTGGGACGGCTGTGGTGAGAATCAGACAAGATATGGTATTGGGAGACCCTCGTCGCATGGTACACAATCGATGGCAGCTAGTTTTAGATAGAATTTCGACTTCTAGGTTCTACTAGTATACAAGTTATCAGCATACCTATGAAGTTAAATGTTTTTTTTTTTTTAAAAAAAAAGCTTTTTAAATAGAAATCTTATTTAAATAAATTAACCTTTTCTTAACCTGAAGATACAGCTTCTGACCCTGACTAATCCCATACTCAGGGTAACAAGCTCCTGATTCCTTACAAACGCCATATGATTGCTTTCCGAGATCCCTCCTTCTGCTTAAATCAGTTCATGAAAGGCAAACCAGGCCCTGTCTTTGAAAATATGTCATTACTAGAACGCATGTATCCCACTTTTTCCCTTCTTAAGAAAAAAAATCTCAATTTACAGAATTTAATTCATGAGGAGATGCCCATTACAAAACCTTCCTCTAACGAAGGACTCTTTTAGCTTGAGACATATTTCCTTACAGATAATTACTTGTTACAGGGAAGAACTGGGGAAAGGTAGGAGCGGTAGCAACTGTGAAATAAACGTGTTAGGAGACACTAGCCTGTGAATATCCACCAGGAACTGATACATCTAAGACAGCCAAAAAGAAAATACAAATCTTTTTATAAAAGATGTGATTTACATTGAAATTTTAAAAAACACAACCATTTTTCAAAGTTACTCTGGTTTGGGGTTTTGAAACACAGGATGATTGCGAAGAATAGAGAAATATCTCAGAGGAGATCAGAGAAAATGGTTTTTAAAGAGGTAGAAGTTAGCTACAAGGTAAGCTCCAAGCGTATGTGTGAAAGGCTCATTACAGTAAAAGCTGCAAAAGCCAGAACCTGTATAAGGGGGAAACCTAACAGAGAAGGAAAACTCAAAATATTTTCCACTAATAGAGAGCAATAGAAAAGTGGTAAGACTGCGCGCTGTCAAAAGCAGAAAACTTTCGAGACCTGGAAAAACAAGGTACTTGCGTCAAGCTCCAGCTCTCTCAGGTTTCAGTGTATTATAAAGTGAAATGGTAAATTTTATTATTCCTCTGGCCTGAAGTTGAAAACCTGACAGAAATGCTGTATATTTAAGGAAAGAAGAAAAAACGTGGTCCAGTAAGTCCACAGAGCAAAAAAGAGTCAAGGTTCAAGAAACATCTGGGATGGAAAGCATCATTTTGAAATCTCAATCTTGCCTCATCACACTCTGCAAACACAGGTCCAGCTAGTGTCAATTATCCAAAGCTGGCCATTGATTTTCCGCACTTGGAAAAGGATACTGCTCTATTACCAGCTCAAAAAGAGCTTGTGACCTAGACAAGTGACTGACACCAAGAGGGGAGGAGAGACAGGCTCAAGGGGCCTGGAAGTTCCCAGTGCACTGATGAGAGTGAATAAAGGGATTTTTGTTGTTGCTGTTTGTTTTTGTTTTGCTTTTTTCCAGGACAGAAGTTAAAAAAAAAAAAAAACAGTAAAGCCCTATTTCTTTGGCAGAATTCCCAGTTGAAGCCTTCTCCAGAAAGCATTCATATTTGAACTCCCATCTGAATGCTTACCCAAATTTTGATACAGAACTTTAACTGTATTAAAATTAGTATCAACTCATCCAAGGTGAACATAAGTGATCAGAACCACTGAGATCTTCCAGCTGAAGATGTTATAAAATAACTCAAAATATTACATGGGACATCATGTCTTAAAACAGGTACTAATCTTCCAATCATAATCATCCCAGTCTCTTCCATAAAATTACTCTGTAAATAGTTTTTTTAATGTACCAAGGAGATCCTCTTTCCAATAGTTAATAGAGTTAAATCTACTTCAAGTCAGTTCTTATGGTATTCAGCAGGCACTATGATTCTATCTTCCTGTTTTCCAGAAATTCATCAGATTTATGTTCCAATGTAAAAGTGCTTTCTTTTGTTGTCGTAGTAGCAAAAAGCATTTCCATCATCCCCAAGGTTTCTAGCAGTTCTCTTTGGTAATCAATCTCTTTTTCTACAAGTCCCTGAAGTAACAAAAACTTTTTATCCACTACAGGTGACTGACCGATCACAGGCAAATATATATCTAGAAAAAGAGAAAATATATTAACTAGAAATATCATTCTATACAATAAGCGAAAAGTATTGTTTAGGAAAAGTATAAAAACCAAACCCACTGCTGTCGAGTCGATTCCAACTCATAGCGACCCTACAGGACAGAGTATAACTGCCTCATAGAGTTTCCAAGGAGCGCCTGGCGGATTCAAACTGCCAACCTGTTGGTTAGCAGCCGTGGCACTTAACCACTACACCACCAGGGTTTCCCGAAAAAGTATACAAATATTATATATAAAGACATTGAAAAGTCTACTCACAATTTATACGAAAGCATAACAATCCATCTGAATGAGTATTTCAAAAAACTAATTACAGAAAGTACAGAGTGGAGATTTTGACTTATTTTTATTTTTTCATTAAGAAAAAAATTGACATGATCATCATAAATGTTTATAAAACTTTAAAAAAATATGTAATATCCCTAGTCCCACTAATTTAAAGTGCCACCACTGGAAATGTTTTATGGTATTTTAAACTGCATCTATTTGTTGCTGTCATTGATTAGATTATTTTACATCTCTACTTTTACAAGCATGTTAGTATTTTCAAGTTTTAACTACTTACCGATAATCATTTCAGCAACATTTATCAAAATAGGAGCAAATCTTGGCTGAGACAGATTCCTACAAAGAAAAAATCCTGTTTATTGAAACTTGCAAATGCTTTTGAAATCCTTAAAATAGATTTATCTATTCCACCAGCTCTCTACAAAGATCAAACTAAAAAGTAAATGTTTCTCACTTGCTAATAAAGGACTTCAGATACAAAACCCAAGTGTTTCCCGGAACTTAAAACATACCTTATCAAAAAATTAAGAAGACGACTGAGTTCCTTTTCATCCCGACCGGCAAGAGCATTCGCAAGAACTCCTCTTCGATTTAGCTCCTTTATGATGGAAACTGTAACCTCAGGTGTCTTCATTGTAACTTCGGGCTACAAATTTTTGCAAAAATGTCAACACGAGCAAACAAGACAGCACGAGATGAAAATCAGCCTTGGAACTCACTACTAAAAATTATCAAGTTTGAAGAGGTTTTTGTCTTCACAGTCCCAAGGCATGGTTATGCATAAGGCAAGGAATAAAACAAGTCTTTTAAGAACATGCTCCTCACCCACCTCAAGGACTCTGTCCAGCGCCTTAGAAATCCGGAAATTTTTTAGATCTCTGTCATACAATTCCAGGTGTTTTTTTGATGGTCTACTGATCAAAACGTCATCCTATATTAAAAAGTAAATTTATAGAAGAGAAAAATCAAAATCTGTATAAAGTTTTATTCAATGGTCGCAGTTTTTTTTTTAATTAGAGTATCCCTGAACTATATCACAAATAATGTTCTTCTGTCCATAATGCAGATTAGATGAAAATGGAAAGAAGCAAACACATCAATGTTCTTACTTACCTATGATTTTAACTTACGACACACACACAGTAACTCAATTCTAGGCAAAAATTCCTCCTTTTAATTCTCTTTACATGGCAGGCAATGGGACTTAGTAAAAACAGAACTAAAGCTAATACAATCTAGTCTCTACAACTCTTGGCTACCGTAATGCAATCCTGGATGCATCTCAATCTTCTCAGATGCCAAATGGGGGCAATCTGGCTCTACTACTTTTCACAGTTGTTTAGAAGATGAAAAGTGTGTGAAAGATATCATTATGACTATGGTAAAGCACTATAACATTATATTACGATTCAGGATATTAATTAAAGGAGCCCTTGTTACTCATTATAATGGGCTCAGGCATAACAACAATTGTGAGGAGGGCGCAGGACCAGGCAGTGTTTCATTCTGCTGTACACAGGGTCACTATCAGTCGGAATCGACTCGATGGCACCTAAAAACAACATATAGCAATCTAGAGATATATCTGAGGTAGAAGAAAGCAAAATAAAGTTAAATACCATCTAAACTACACTTCTCAGTAATGTTCAAAGATGGAGTTGACTACTTTACTACTTTAACAAATTTCACCTCTTAAAAAAAAAAGAGAAATACACAAATACCCGTTGCTTCATGTAGTTTTTCCCTTTAATAAAGGTTCGATATGCAGGCCTTCGTCTCCTGGAAGAAGCATCCTTCTTTGCTTCAGATTTCCGATGTTTAACACTCAGTATTCCATTGGTCATTCCTACAACTATTGTCTCATCTTCATGCTAACAGCAATTAGAAAAATAAGTGAGTCTATCCCGAACTCATAACTTATAGTACTTTTTCTCTAAATAACAGTTATAACGTTTGCTGCTTATCCACACTTTCAGCAACAGTTCCACTCAGAAATAGGTACCCTGCCTAACAATTATCTGTGACAAAAAGTTAAAGCAAAATCATTTTTTTTGGTCACTAGGATACCATATGTTGACAGAACTTATTATACTTGAGGCAAAATATCATTGGCAAAGTTTGTATAATGACAACCCAGTTCATGATATCTCGGGACAGTTTCAAAATCATATTTTTCTGCACTCTCATTAGAAAAGGGATTACAGCATGGCACGACTTTCCACAATCTTGCTAAGTAAATGTTCTGGAAAAAGGTTTTCCTCTCCCAGTAGATTTCTACATAATGTATTCAAACTCCTCCTCCTCAAATACGGCTCCTCGTGAAACTTGCAAGTGGACATTCCAGAAAAAACAGTCAATCAAAAACAGGGGTATTTTATTTGTACTTATTTATTTACTTTTTGCTTATAGAGCCAACTTGCCTTTCTAAAGAATTGTAACACCCTTGATGAAATGTGTTAAAGAGAGATGTATCAATCTCCAAGCCCTTGAATCCAGCGTTAGCACTGTGCTTAGCTGGAAGCTACAGAGAGTGGGACCTACATCTGAATTCATGCTAAGTTATTAGCACAAGTCACAGATTCTAGCAATCGTGTTAATGCAAACATTCAATGCGGCAAGAAGAAAAAGACTTATTAAATTCCAAAAGATAAAACCTAAAATTCCACTTTATTTTTGTTTAATAGGCTAGCTTAGGGAATGTTTTACAAAGGGCTAAAAGTACTTACTGCAAGTGCAAGACTCAAAATTGAAGCTGCATAATCAAAACTGTGGACTACTTTGTAGGAAGCAGTGCTGTATACTTTCACCTTCCTAATAAAAAAGAAAGCTTTGTCACAAATAATCTTGGAAATAAATATAAAATACAAAGTTTCTATTTTTGAAAATTCAACATGTAAATATCAAAATTCACACAACAGTTAAGAACAATTAGTAATATTAGTTACAAACTGAATCCCTTAAAAAATGAACTATCAGCACTAGCCATAATGTTTATATAAAAACTTTTAAAATAATCCCTTATAAACAGAAGGCTAGATCATGAATCACTGCCATCTGAAGATAAAACCTGCAAGTAAAGAAAAAGTATCAGTGAAAGTACACCAGGAGTCAAAAGGGCAGGGTTTCCAAACACTGGCACTATTGACATTTTGGGCTGGGCAATTCCTTGTTGTGGTGGGTTGTTCGCTGTAGGATGGTTAGTAGTATGCTTGTCCTCTACCCACTAGGTGCCAATAGCACCCAGCCCCAAGTCGTGACAACCAAAAATGTCTCTACACATTGCCAAAAGTCCCCTGGGAGGCAAGGTTACTCCAGGCTGAGAACCACTGCCAACAGAGCCAACTTTCTAGGGACACTTCTAGAAATCAAACCCTAAATTGCCTAGTAATACTATTTCAGATAAATTGCCATATATTTATATAATAATTTCCTTTGTATTAAAAATATTCTCTATCCCGAGGTTTACCCTTCAGTCAAAGATTAGACAGGCCCATAAAACAAAATGAGACTAAATGGGTACATCAACCCAGGGGTAAGGACAAGAAGGCAGGAGGGAACAGAAAAGCCGGTAATGGGGAACCCAAGGATGAGAAGGGGAGAGTGCTGACAAGTCATGGGGTTGGCAACCAATGTCACAAAACAATATGTATTAATTGTTTAATGAGAAACTAGTCTGCTCTGTAAACCTTCATCTAAAGTACAAAGAATTTTTACAAAAATTTAAAAAATATATATTTTCTAGCTTTTAAAATACGTAAACATTTTAATAAGCATGCTGAAAACCAAGGCTTTTCCTAATAGTGAAAAAAGGAAATATGAAATAAGATGACCAACAACAGATGAATATAAGTAAATTCTAGAACTGCCTTGTATGATATGGCAGCCACTAGCCACATGTGGCTACTGAGCACTTGAAATGTAGCCAATGAAAATGAGGAACTAAGGTTTTTATTTTAATTAATTTAAATTTAATAACTGAGGCAGTGTAAAATACTGTTCTATTTAAACAGTTTTATTGCTTTGGTAGGACTATATTTCACTTTAATCGTCATATTATTGCATCATAGTGCATGTATTAGATGCTTGTTTGTAGTATCTTGCTAATAATTTTTATATTGATTACATGTTGAAATGATAACATTTAGATATAATGGGCTAAATAAGATGTTATTAAAGTAATTTGGCCTAGTTCTTTTTACCTTTTTTAATGTGGCTACTAAAACATTTAAAATGACATATGAGGGCTTGTATTATATTTCTACTAGACAGGGCTGTCATAGTATGTTAACTAATGGAATATTAAATACCTATTAAAATAGGAATGACTGGACCACATGAATGTACAGAAATTTTCACATAAAGTTTAAGATTTTAAAGACTATATACCAGAATATATGCATATACTCATATTTCAAAATATATGAATATACAATCACGATTTTAAAAGAAACTATATAGAATAATATAAATTAAGAGATTAATACTCATGTGGGCCAATAAAATTGCTTAACTATGTAAATTTAAGCAATAAACTGTCGAGAAAATAAGTTGGCTATAAGCAAATAAAAGATCAAAACTTTTTTTCAACTCAAAGATTTTTTTGTTCATAGACAGCATTTAGCAAAATATTCATCACAAATATTGCTGAGATAACTCATTTCCTCAAATAGTAAACACTTGTACACTAAAATGAACAAAGAAAATTAAAATACTAACCTATCCAGTGAGCCAGAGAGTAACCTCTGTCCAGAGCTGCTCAAACATAAACACGTCACAGTTTTGTGATGATTTTTCAGAGACACTAACAACTGTCCTCCTTTTAACATGTCCCAGACTTTAACATAACGACCACCTATAAGCAGAAGCAATCATTAGTTTGATATTCTGCCTATCGATTCAAATTTTCAATGATCTGAAAAGCCTTCTGCACTAGACACTCCCTAGTGAGGAGGTAAGTGAGGGAATCCAGAGCCTGGTGTAAATCGTGGCTCTACCACTCACTAGGTGTGTGACTGAACAGCACCATCTATCCCACACAGCTGTTAGGGTGATTAAACAATCTCATATTTGTAAAGAAAACCGAAGTGTCTAGCAAAATGGGAAGTATAACCAAAAATATTTTAAGAAAGGTATAATAAAATCATTCTTTAAAAGGAATTTTGTATAACCACGGAAATGAATAAAGTAGGTTTTATTTCCTAAAAATTTTGTGAATTTCAACAAAACTAAAAAAAACTTTCCTATAACTTTTAACCTAAGAGTTGGAAGGATTCTTAGAAGTAATTTAATCTAGTATTTTAAAAAGTTTTTAACGTAGTATCTTTTCTTTCAATAAAAGCTTAAACAAAAGCCTAGTAGGTAAACCAGGAAAAAGGGTGGAAAAAGTTAAGTTTGTTCTTATTCAAGTTGAAGATCTCTCCTGACTGGAGAATAGGGTCTGGACCTTATTTCACAGCCCCCAGTCACGTGTGGAGCTCAGGAGAGGCATCAGAGTGTGAAACCACAGACCTAGTCCAACCTCTCATTTTCAAGGTCCAGAGAAGTCAAGGGATTGCCCAGTTTAGGTAGCATAGGGGAGGTCAGCATACAGGTTTCTAGTCTCCCTGTTCGACTTGATCATATACCCCTTCTCAAAATGCGTATGTCTGACAAGGTGATCAACTTATTTTTAAATCAAATAAGTACTGGGAAGAGTATAAAACAGGATAATTTTTACTTGGATCTTAGAATTAAGCTTTAAAAAAAGAGCTATACATATATATATATGCTATCAAGTATACATACAAAAATCAAACCAAACCCACTGCCATCGAGTCGATTCTGACTCATAGCGACCCTACGGGACAGAGTAGAACTGCCCCAGAGTTTCCAAGGAGTGCCTGGTGGATTTGAACTGCCGAGCTTTTGGTTAGCAGCCGTAGCTCTTAACTACTATGCCACCAGAGTTTCCTCAAGTATACATATTACCCCCAAATTCTTCAAATGTCAACATATTAACTGTGGCTTTACTGACAAATTAAAAAGCGATTTATTTCTCCCACTATAATTATGAAAATGCACTAGGCCAGCATAACAGACAAAAAAAAAAAACCCAAAGTTTCAATGATACAAAAATGTATCAAAGCCCCTTCTTACTCCACATTATCTTTGTCTAGCAATATCAGCAATATGCGCATTAATGCTATTTCAGTCAAGAAAGCCACGTAAGAGACAAGCCTGATTCTAGGTCTGAAAGAGCCTAAATTGTAAAAGCTCCCAGAGATCTCTTAGATAGGAATAACTGAGGAATAAGACCTAGATTTCTAGGGTCAAACAAGATGGCACAGGCTTATATATGCAATCTAAGTTTTCAAGTTCTGGGGTTTCAGTCTGCCATCTATCAGCTTTGCCGTGGACAAGTTAGTTATAACTTTTATTTATTTCCTTAGCTATAAAATAGGGACCAAATTGTGCAAAATGATGTGGGACATTAGAATTAACATTTATATAATAACACAGTGTCTGGCTCACATTAGATACTCAGTAAATAACTACCTGCCTACCCCTTTTATCAACTGCCTGACGAAAACTTCAATATGCAATGTAATTATACACTGACAAATTATACACAGCAACTGATACAGAAATATATGATTCAAGCCCAACAATACTGGTGAAAGCAATTCTTAAAACAAATACCTGCTGACACCAGAAGACCTCCAGAGGGAAAAAGCAGGACACTCTCCACTGGCTGCCCATGTTCCACAGAGATAACACTCTCATTGGTTCGTGTATCAAACATCTTTACAGTATGATCATATGACCCTAAAATGTCAATTTTTGTATGACATGAGTTTCACCATTTAAAACTATATATATATTTATACATACACACACACATATATATATTCCAAACATAAACTTTAAAAGGAGAAAACCTTAGATGAAATTTTTAAAAGACACATGTATTTCATGAAAACACAGTATCTCCAAGCCCCCTGCTACACTAATTGGTTTTGAGGCAGCACTATACTATACCAACATACTATACCACACAGAATCTAACTTACTTCCATCGTAAATTATTTCTGTATTCATGCTACTGCCCACTACAGAATGGTCTGGGAATCCTTGCACAGGCACCCAAAGGCTGAACTACATTGTCTTTGCTTCTTGGCTGCTAGAGGCTCTGTGGAAACCAGGGTACTAAACCCATTATAACTCTGACATCAAGGCAGCCTGATATTTCCAAACACATTTGGAGGACACTAGGAACCACCACCAAAAGAAGAAAATGAAAACAAAACAATTGGATAAGTGAACAGGAACATATTGCTTTATAAACATTTTTTTACACCCCTTAATTCCAAAAGGCCCAAAACAATATTATAGTATATCATAGTAAGATTATCTATGTCAGGAGAGAAAAACAGAGTTCACTAACCTGTTACAAGGAGATCTGGGTTCAGTTTGCTAGCACATCCACACCTCACATAATCAGAATGTTCTTTAAATGTCAGAATTTCTTTGGAGTTTGGAATATCCCATAGCTTAACGGTATAATCATCAGCCCCAGACACCACATGGTATTTGTCAGCTGTAAAATCTACTGTGTGAACTGCTCTGAAAGATCAAGGATGAGTATATAAAAAGCAAGAAAAAATGTTCCTGGCACCTTCTAACATAAATAAAATACTCCTTTTCCCAGATAACAAAAAAAAGCAGTTAAATTTCAGGGAATAATTGTAGGTGGAAATCATGAAAGAAAAAGAAAACCTTTAAAACAGGTGTCTGCCCCCAGGCCAATTAAAAAGTTTAAATACCCCTGGCACTACGAAGGTAATAAGAATATGAAACAGTGGCCTAACAATTATATTTTTCTAATATTTAGCAATTTCACTTAGCTGCTTAATGAAAATTAAAGTTCTAAATGCTAGAGCAACGGCACTTTATTTTTAAAAATTTCAAAAAGGGTAGTTAAAAAAAAATTCTAAAAAGGCATGTCTAAGTAGGATCATGTTAGTGAATTTCTGTTATATTTTAAATACATCATTGATGGGGTAAGACCACCCTAATAATATACTGTAAGAGAGACTTTTGAGATTTTAAATTAATAGCAAATTTCAGCAAAGACATTAGTAATCCTGAAAACAGAGTTATAAGATAAAATTGCCCTCGCCATCCAGTTCATTAAGGGGTAAAAATACTACAAATCCAAGAAAAGAAATTCCACCTCCCAACCTGACTTCAAAAAGAGAATCTCTAAGATAGTCCAAGTCTACAGAGCTCTGGTTAACAGTTGTGAGAGAGCCTTTAGATCGATTGTTCATAACCTCAACTGCATCACAGGTGAAGAGTCCATGAAAGCTACAGAAAATCTCCCTAGATAAACTGACACTTCCTAAGATGTTACATCCAATTCCAATTCTAGGAAATTCATGAGATCCATAAAACTGGACCACAGGGCCCAGGTTAAGTCTTAGAAGAACTAGGAAATGAAGTATATAGGTACACAGAACTGCCCTCTATTTTTAGTCAAAGCTCAGACAAAGAATAGACCTTAAGACAAAACACAAGAACACATAAAAATCAATTGCCTCTTACTTTGTATGGCCTTCAAACTGTCTGAGGGGAGCCCTCCCACTTATATCAAAAAGCTGAACTCCACCGTCTTCACTGCCAGCCACAAGCAGTTTACCATCCTGTCGAAAAGTAGCACAGTACGCTGTGTCCTTAAATCGGGAAAAGGTTTTTATGGGTTCTTGGGAGTATCGGCCATAAATATGAATCTATCACAAGATAAAAAACACAGTATTTCACCAGATGGCTCAATTTATCAGTAGTAAATCTAAATCATACAAAAGAAAAATAAAGAAATTTCACATTAAGCTTACCCGTGAGGAAGCTGTGACTGCATAATTATATGGAGACTGTGGAGAAAAGTCGACTTTTGACACAGCACCGAATTCCTTAATCTGCACAGGGGTCTTAATGAAAGATAAAGCATAGTATTAACAGAATTACGATGGCAAGACATATTTACGCATTATATTATCTCTTACAGACCATTTCTTTTCATTCTTTCTAACATTTATTAGGTATTTAATATAGAAATACGAAGAAAAGCAAAAGGTCCATAATTCCATCACCCAGCCTATTCTTGTTGCCATTAGAGTAAATAAAAGTAAATAGAAAGCCACACCCCACTCTTTCTCTTCAGTTGTTCTGTGATTTTTTCCAGGAAAAAATAAAGTTACGGCTATAACAGCATGTATTTATCCATGTATCTTTTAATTGATACAAACATCATACAAGGCAGGCTGTTCTGCATCTTGTTGTTTTTTTTCACTTAATAACACATCTAATTAACTTTTCATACGAGCAACAGATTTACCATTCATTACAAGGCTGAGCCCTGGTGGTGCAGTGGTTAAAGCGCTGGACTGCTAACCAAAAGGTCAGTGGTTCGAAACCACCAGCAGCTGTGCAGGAGAAAGATGTGGCAGTCTGCTTCCTTGGAGATTTACAGCCTTGGAGACCCTATGGGGTCACAATGAGTCAGAGCTGACTCGATGGCAGTGAGTTTTTGGTTTTTATCGGTCCAATACTAATAAATACAGGGTTTTCAAGATTTGTGATATTACAAATAATACTTCAGTGAACATCTTTATGAATTAAAAAAAAAATTTTTTTTTTTCCCCCATGGTAGCATATTTGGGGGTATATTTATTGAGCAAGTTCCAAGCTGGGACGGCAGAGTCAAAGGGTATATGTATTTTTTTTTAATCATGATAAATGTTATGAAATCGCCTTCCAGAATGTTTATACCAATTTCCCTCCTTATAAATGGGTAGAAGAATTAATTTCATACCACTTCTTCCTTAGATTAAAAAAGACAAAAAAAAAAACTTCTTGCATGAGATTCAAATTCTAAGTCATAATTCATTTGGCCCTGATCGATCATCTACTTTGTGCTGGGCACTTGCATGGTTACACTGATTAAGCTGTGTAGATTTTCATATAAAAATCCCCCCCAAAAATCAGATACTAAATTTTCCATCCAAACTATGAACGGCTTATGGATTTTTTTTTTAGTTATTAGTTCTCTACTTTATTATCCAAAGTATAACATATGCTGGAGAAATTGGCATAAATGTAAATCCTCTGCTCCGCCGGTACTGCTCACGCTTACCTTATAGTTGTTCCAGTACAGGGTATCTTGAGTGATTTTTTCACCAAGTATAGGGTATGTCTGAATAACTACAGGCTTATAACCAGCCATGATTTCATATAATTGCACTGTTGTCCAAGGATCGATAGTTTGGAATTGATGTTAGAAATAATAGTAGAGATTCTGCCTTAATTCTGAAGAGAAAAAAAAATCATATACACATATTATTGATAACCAGGAACATATAGTTGTGATTTTTCACTCTACCTTCCTTCAAAAAGCTATGAGGCAGCATTTAGATTAGTGACCAATAAGCTATTTAACTGTAACCCAGAGGAGACAAGCTAAAGGAAGCAGGAAGAATACAAACCAGGCTGCCATTCTGCAGTCTCTGAGCTGGACACAGATGTTCTCATACCTGACCAGCCAGTTTACAACACTGGGAATAAATCTGGCTCAACCTCCCAGGAGTCAAAACAGAGAGACGCACACTGGCATGGAGCTTTCTTCCTTTTTTGGGGACAAAAAAAAAAAAAAAAAAACCTTGAGGTGAAGCTACAAGTGCAAAATTTTCCTGAAGTTAAACTGAAGATGAAAATTTAACCTGTAATATTATAGTCTACTCATACTCATATGAGTAGGGTCACTATGAGTCAGAATCGACTCGACGGCAGTGGGGTTTTGGTTTGGTTTAATTATAGTCTAGGGACCTGACTTTCTGAGAGCCTAAAAAGGCCAAGAAAGGAAAGCAGAGCTAATATCCAAAGGCAGAAGCTTGAAATAAAACTGAGTTAAAAGCTAAAAATCAAATGTAGAAGCTTAAGTTAAATTAATTAATTTAAAAGATAGGGGAAGAAACAGGAATAAAGCGATTCTGAAATTAAATTCTGTATTAAAGTAACAGAATAAGATAAAAATGAACTCAAACCTTTGTAATTAAGCCAAAGATTTTTCCAGAACTATTCAATTGCAAGAGACTCAATTTTAGGTACTATGATAAAGATGAATGATTCCAGTGGTGCTACTTATTAACTATTCCTAAAGGCCTGAAAACAGTGCATCAATAACACCAAAATAATTAGGTGTGACATATTCTAAAAGGCTGTTTTGATAAAACATGACAATCAATGATTAAAAGGGGATAAAACTCTTTTTTTTGCAATAAGTACTGTGAAAGAAACTAACAGAGCAATGAGAGCTGCAAAGGCCACTTTAGACAGAGTGGAAAGGAAAGGCCTTTCTGGGATGAGACGAAGCACAGGTCAAGGGGAGACTTGGAAGAAGAACAAGAGCACGGTCCTAGGGTCAAGGAAGGGATCTGGCTGGTTCCAAGAACAGGGAGGAGGTCAGTGCAGCTAGAACACATTGAGCCCAGGAGAGGTGATCCAGAGATTCAGCTGGAGAAATAGGAATCGGACCACAGAGATTCTTGTACAAGGATGAGAAGTTTAGATTTGATTCTAACATTTGGAAGCCAAGTCATTTTAAGCAAAGTAGGCAACACGATATGCTTTTATGTTTCCAAAAGATGTAAGGGGCTTTTCTATGAAGGGTAAATTATAAACACCAGTGAAGTGAACTGGTTTTTCCTTGAAGATAAATTTAAATTTTCATATTTCCTTTGGGAGCAGTGGTGGTTCAGTGGTAAGACTCTCACCTTCCATGTGGAGACCCTGGTTCAATTCCCAGCCAACGCACCTCAAGCACAGCCACCCTCTATCAGTGCAGGCTTGCGCGTTGCTATGATGTTGAACAGGCTTCAGAGGGGATTCCAGGCCAGGACAGGTAATAGACTTCTGAAAAATCATCCAGTGAAAACCCTACTGCATCCCAGTGATCTGATCCTTTGTGCATGGAGATGGAAATTCTAAAATGTCTTAATTTTCAACCTGATAAAGTGGTATCAAGTATCTTCACCTTACTATGCTGTCAGCATAAAAGCAGTCTTCAAAGGTTGAGGTATAAAAGGGCTAGAGCCCCCAAAGGTAGGATTCTAGTCTAGATGGGCAAATTAAATGTAACACAGCCCATATCTCTAACAAATCTAATAAATTTCACAACATGCTTCCAATCTAATTAATTCTTTACCACTTCTTCATTTACAAGAGTTGTAAATCACAATGGAAGAAGGGGAGAAGCACCCATAGGGAACCATCTGCCCCGAGGCTTCACATTCAAAAAGGAGGTTAGAGGTCATTCTGTGTGGGGTTAAAAGTATGAAATATAAAATTTTAAATATAACAAATGTTTTATAGACATGCTTTGGTATAGCTCTTTTTTTTTTTTTTAAATGTTTACAGAGACTTTTAAAAGAGGGGATGAGAGGAAAAAATCCAGCTCACCACTCACTGTGCACAGGGATTGTGATAGACACTAGTGTTATTGCAGAAAACCAAACTCACAAAATCCCTTGCTTTGTGTAGGTTTCATTCTTGAGGGGGTGAGAGGGAGATGAGAGAAAGAATAAATAACTATATATCATGTAGTACTTACAAGTCCTAAAATTAAAAAAAGCAGAAAAGGGGAACAGAAAATGACAAATGGGATGCCTTTTATACAGGGTGGCAGGGAAGTTCTCTCTGATAAGGTAACATTCGAGCAGAGAGACTCAAAGAAAGTGAGGCAGCAGTTAACTGAGAAAAAAGCACTCCAGGCAGAGAAAACAGTAAGTGCAAGGGCCCAAGAAACCCTAGACAACTCCAGGCCTTTACCATAGGTACAGGCTTCTCAATTCCACTCCCAGCATCCCACCCCTCTAACATCACTGGACATTACTTAGAAGCAGGAAAAGCAGAAGCTGTTTCAACAGAAAGCTATCCACTGATCACATGAGAACAAATAATACAATTTCAACATTTATAGAATGCATACTCCAGTACTCTCCCTTTCAGCTGGTGACCAGCACCAGCTAGAAATCTGGAATCAGCTTTGGCTTGTCCTTCCTCCTCAATTCTAACATCCAAATGGTTAATACCTGCTGGTTTTATTTCCCAACTCTTTCTCATCTTCATGTCCTCTCTACCCCTATTTTCACTGTCCTAATTCATGCCCTCACGTCTACTGAAATAGTACAACGTCATTCCAAGATCTGACTCCGCCAACCATCTTCCAAATAGCCACCAGAGTTATCTAACCACAGTGCAAAGCTGGCTTTGCTACAAAGCCCAACACTGCTCAGAAAATAGGTCCAAGCTCATTAACATTAAGATGTAAGGTCCTCTGAGATCTGGCCCTTGTCTACCTTTTCAGCCTCACCACTAGTCATTCCCAACCATTCATTGTTCCCTTAACACACCAAGCTCCTTCAGGCCTCAATGTTTTTGCTCATTTGTTCCCTCTGCTAGGAATGATCTTTCTCCACTTACTTCCTATTTATTTAAGGCTCAACTCAGGGATCATGTCCTCCAGGAAACCTTCTCTGAGTCCTTAAGCTAGGTCAGAGGTCAGTCTTCTATGGTCCTATTTGAATTGCATAATTCTGTCAGCACACAAAATCACACTGTATTGTAATGATTTCTTTAATCTTTTCTCCCACAGAACTGAACTACTTCATTTCAGGAAGATAAAAAGTGCCCACAAAATGTGGAAAGAAGGAAAGGAAGCATTGTGGTGTGTATACTGTCACAAACTTTTTCTGTAAAGGGCCAGATAGTAAATCTTTACACTTTATGGGCCAAAAGGCAAAATGAAGACTATTATGTAAGTACTTATACACTCACTGCCGTCTAGGCGATTCCGACTCAAAGGGACCCTATAGGATAGACTAGAGCCGCCCCACAGGGTTTACAAGGAGTGGCTGGTGGATTGGCACTGCTGACACTTTGGTTACCAGCCGAGCTCTTAACCACTGCGCCCCCGGGCTCCTGGTACTTATACAACAAGAAAGACATTTCCCCAAGTTTTTAATTGATGGAATTAAATAAAAATAAGCATAACAAGTACAATCTTTTGTTTATAAATGAGAAGAATAGAATTCTTTTGGGGGAGATAACATTTCGCTTAATTGGGATTAAAGATGTGTGTTTTCCATCTTCAGGTTGCAAATGTTCATCTGCAAAAAGAACTATTCTAAGCTCCCTGGCTACACAAAAACAAGTATTCAGTCGGATTTGTCCTCCAGGCCTTAGTTTGCCCCTTATTATACAGTATTAAGGTGAAGAAGTGCCTAACTGTGCCCGACAGAATAATGTCACGCTTTAGAGCGAAGAAGTGAGGCGCAGTGCCTTGCCAGATTAAAATGAACAGCGTGAGACGGGTGGAGCAGGAGCGGCACTGTGCAAAGGCATGCAGACAAGAAATCACGTGCAAATGAATAAGAAAATTACCGGGGAGAGAAAAGAGCCTGAAAAACTGGGAATAAATGAATAACATACTACTACAATACAAGGCAGAATACCAAATAAATGCTATGAGTAACGAACATAGTGCTGAGAGCTCAGATGAGGGAGATTTTTAATTCTAACTGGAAGGGTCCCGGAAAGATTAAAAGACCTGTACCATTTCAGAAGGAGCCCTGGTGGCGCAGCGGTTAAGAGCTCAGCTGCTAACCAAAAGGTAGCAGTTCTAAGCCACCAGCCGCTCCTTGGCAACCCTATGGGGCAGTTCTACTCTGTCCTATAAGGAATCGGCTCGGCCGCGAGGTCTTTTTTTTTTTTTTTGGTTTGGAGGATGTTCGACAGATTCACCACTTAAGATGGGCGCAAAACCGGAAGGGGAGGGCTGGGGAAGTGAGGCTCCAAGGGGGCGGCCATTTGAAACTGAGGGAGCCTCATAACCAAAGCCAGATGTGGAAATCTGTCGGTTTTATGTTATAAGGGCGCGGATTACAGTGGACAGTAGGAGAGATGTGATCGTAGAAAAGGAAAGTATAGATCAAGCTAAATTGCGGGAATTCCAAGAGGTCGGTTAAGGAGTTTAGCCATTATCCGGCAGGAGACTGGGAAGTCCCAAAAGAGCATGCCAGATACCACAGGAAGGACCTATGGAAGCTTCCTTCACTTACCTCCACTGGACTCCCCTGGACCGCTCTGGCTCACTCACGCGGACCCTCTAAGGAGCCGCCATGACACACCGCGTACGGAAAGGGCAGATTCGTCGCGCGAAGATGACGAGCGGCGCAGGCCGGATGACGCAGAAGCTGTCCGGTGGGCGGAGCGATGGGGAGAAGGAGGCGTAGGCAGAGGAAGAGACTTGGATCTTTCCGTAGAGATCCAGAGCCGTCAGCTAAGGCGACCTTACCTGTGTAGTACTCAGGCAGTATGTACCGCACAGCGTAGCGGCGGGAAAAACCTGGAAGTCTGCCCAGCTGCAAAGATGCGGAACGTCTTTTTGCCAGAAGGGGAAAGAAGAACTGGGAAGTGACGTCGCGGCCAAAACAAGCCAAGGCTTGGAGGCCTGTAGTGAAATCTCTGGCCGCAGATGGAAAGGCCCGACTCCCTCTCTTCTGCCGGAGGTGGTCGCGAGGCCCTGCGCTCTCACACGGTCCGACCGCCGCCTCTGCCCCTGGGATTCGTCCGCCGCGGATGAGCGAGCGTTTCCGCTTCCCAGTCGGTAGCTGAGCAGCGCTGGGACTTCCCGGCCAGCTGGTCGGGGGCGACTGCGCTGACTTGCCCTACGACAGTCTTCCCTCCGGCTGGCTTCTGTCCTGGGACGCCGGGACACCTGTCGCCTGTGAGGCATCCTTCATTTTTATATTATAGCACCTTGCAGTCCTTGTAGGACAATTCCAGGATTAGGAAGAACCGGGCAAGGGGGCGGAGGGGTGGGGGGAAGCTCTTGTAATTGGCATCCACTGTGGAGGGGACTAGCACAGTTACCGTCTTTCCCTTCATCCTTGGGCTCTGAGACGGATCGAGGTGAACTTGGCTATCCTTGACCTTAACTCCTTCTCAAGGCCCTCTTCAGTCATCTGTTTTTCCCGTTCTGGTGTTCAAAATTTATGCTTACCAGTCAACTTTGCATCTTATCGCTAGGGTAGTACCAAGATAAGTGGTCCATTTCCCCCCAAGCACATTTACTGTTCTCCCCTCAAGAGACTTTTCGGGCCAGTAATTCTATCTGTAATCCCTGATTAATAACATGGAAGATGTTTAGAGCTGAAAACAATATTAGAGAAGACTTTCAACACCATTTTATAGATGCATAAAATAAGTCACAGAAAACTTATCATTTGTCTGTCCCGGGTTGCATAGCTAGTTAGTAGTGTTGCAAATGAAAAGCCATATCTAATCAGCAAATGTTTGTTGAGCTTCGTGTGTGGAAATTTTCAAGAGAACAGTAAAATGCTAAAATAGAGATAAATGCAGGATGCACCTCGCCCACCCCTGGGTAGAGGGCTTATCTAGATAGTTCTTCCCTTGGGAAATAACAGTTCACGTTGTATAGCAACGGCTCTGGACCTCTACATTGCACCTCCATCGCAACTTGAATCGCTGAACTCGTTTTCTATTCTTGCTCTGCTGGTTTAGCTCTTTACTTTTGCTAATATGCGTTAGGGAAACCCTGGCGGCGTGGTGGTTAAGTGCTACAGCTGCTAACCAAAAGGTCAGCTTTTTGAGTCTACCAGGTGCTTCCTGGAAACTATGGGCAGATCCACTCTGTCCTGTAGGGTTGCTATGAGTCAGAATTGACTCCATGGCAACGGGTTTGGTTTTTTTTGTTGGTTGGTTGGTTTTAATATGCATTAACTTTGTACATGTTACTTTTTATTCTTTTTTCAACTTTTTCTCCCATGAACATTTTGGATTTGTTTAGCAGTGCTGCTTTTCTTTAATGGAGCTTCCTTTTCCACCTCTCTGGTGGACAGGAAACCCTGGTGGCGTAGTGGTTAAGTGCTACTGCTGCTAACCAAATGGTTGGCAGTTCAAATCCACCAGGCGCTCCCTGGAAACTATGGAGCAGTTCTACTCTGCCCTATAGGGTTGCTATGAGTCGGAATCGACTTGATGGCACTGGGTTTGGTTTGATTTGGTTTATGGTGGACATCGTGATAGCCTGCCCTGCCACCTTGAAAGGTTGTTATGGGGTCAACCTTTGAAAATGTTTTTAAAACTGAAAATGGTGCTCCGCTGTAATTCTAATGCATTGTTCTCTTTTAATTCCCATTAATTCCAATTATAAAACACTCTACACCCTCTCAGAATTTCTAACAGAAGCAATAAATCCTAACATGCATGGATTAACTGGATGTTAATTAATTTTCTCCCTGTCTTACATGATTTTATATCTTGGATTTCTTCATTTCTTTAAAAGCAGTATTAGGTAATGACACTTCTCTTGAAATTAGGTTAAGGTCCATAGGGAAGTGCCAGAGAACTTAACTAAAAATTCATTTAAAAACAATAATAAATGATTCAATAAAAGATGCACTTATTGTCTATGTTTTGAGAGTTTTTATTGAGTTCATGTCTTGACAATCCATATTTGGAAAAAGAAATTATACTTCTAAATTAATGTTCTAGAGATGCTAAGACCAAGGATGCCAGACCATAATCTATATACTTTATTTTCCATAAAAACCTATATTAAGTTGCTAATACTTGATCTGAATAAAAACTGATAAATTTATCTTTAGTTCACCAGAGCCAAAGCTTTGTAAAGCCATTCACTGTCTAGGAATCACAGATACTATAGAAACAATGTTAATAAATTTGAGTACATTGTGAACTATATGTTTTCTTAAATTCAAACTGAAAGCCACATATATAAATATGGCATGTTAAAAATGAATTCCAGGTAAGAGGTTAAAGTTTTACATGAAAGTTTATTTTCATTGTTAGCCTGATCTTTTGTCCACTTGGCAATATTCAGGTATATGAAAGAAGAGAAAAGGTTACTAAAATTTGTTAAAACCTAGTGATGGAGATGAGAATGTTACTGTATTTCATTTGATCCTTAAGGGATCCTGTGAGGTTAAAGGTGGTATCCACGCAAATATGACTTTTTTTTTTTTTTTTTCTTAACAAAAGGTTAAGTAACTTGTACAGGTTCACACAGCTGAGAAGTGGTGAAGCTTGGATCCCTACCCAGGTTTCTCTATCTCTGTGCTTTCTGTTATATATGGATGCCTGTAGGAGACAAGTGTTTGGATACTTGATAGAAAATAATCTTTGATACTTTTACCTAAGTTGATGCAGTACTTATAATTTTTTTAATTGTATTTCAGATTTTTAAAAAATACTCAAATTCCAAGAATACACTGGATATAAAACCAAGAGGAAATCATGAAGTAATAATGTTTTAATTATTGAAACTACAATCAAAATCATGGCTACATCAACAAACCTGGATATTGGAGCCCAGCTGATAGTGGAAGAGTGTCCCAGCAGTTATAGTCTAACTGGCATGCCCGACATTAAAATAGAACATCCGCTGGACTCAAATTCAGAAGAAGGGTCAGCTCAGGGTGTTGCCATGGGAATGAAATTCATATTGCCTAATCGATTTGATATGAACGTGTGTTCTCGGTTTGTGAAGTCCTTAAATGAAGAAGATAGTAAAAATATTCAAGATCAGGTTAACTCCGACCTGGAGGTGGCATCTGTCCTATTTAAAGGTTGAAAGTTATGGTATAACTATCTGCATTTGTTTTTGTTTATTTATTTGTGTTTGTTTTGTTTTTTCCTATCATTAGATTTTGAGTGTGGCAAAGCGTTTAGAAGTCTCATCTTTTAATATGAATTTCTAGAATCTCACGAAACCAAAATTAAATAATTTCAGGTTATATAGAAATGTCTATTTTAAAGGAAGTACGTGTTGGGTTTTTTTTTTTTTTTAATTTCTTGCCTAAGCTTTGTTTATTTAGAAACTCTCCAGTTTAGTACTTTATTGTTCCTTTTAAAATCAAAGGAGAAAAAAGTTCTTTGTGCCTTTTAGAAATAAATTGGCTTAATATTACCTGCATTACCTTCGTAATACAGTAAAATCTCTCATCATGATATAGGTTTACTTTTATAATGATCTGTTGATTAATAAATCGAATCAATAAAATTGCTCAAGATTGATACTTTTCTGAAATTTTCAATGGTAGTATAGACTTATGGCAAAAATAATCTAACATTTGGTAAACAGTTGAATTGAAGCTATTATAGTCGTATTTCTATTTAATGTAGACAGTAACAACTTTTCTTGAAATGCTTTGTCATGAAAGTATTTAAATGTGTTTAAATTTATTTTACTTAGCTGAATGCAACATTCATACATCTCCTTCTCCGGGAATTCAAGTAAGGCATGTCTACACTCCCTCTACAACAAAGCATTTCTCACCCATAAAACAGTCAACTACTTTAACCAACAAACATAGAGGAAATGAGGTCTCTACCACACCTCTATTAGCAAATTGTAAGTATTTGCCACTGATGTATTAAAATAAGTATTACTAATATAATTATTTCCGGAGTTTGGCTTTGAAACATTGTTTTCATTAAATGCATATTATCATTTTGAAGACTTAAGTGATACCCTAATAAAACCAAATCTGTTGCCATTGAGTCATTTTCGATTCATAGAGACCCTATATAGTTTAAAACTTTTTCTTATGCTATTATATACTTGGAAACCCTGGTGGTGTAGTGTTTAAGTGGTACAGCTGCTAACCAAAAGGTCGGCAGTTCGAATCCACCAGGCGCTCCTTGGAAACTCTAAGGGGCAGTTCTACTCTGTCCTATAGGGTCGCTATGAGTCAGAATCGACTCGACGGCAGTGGGTTTGGTTTGGGTGGTTTTATTGTATACTTGATATTTCTTGTTTAATGGTTCTCTGTTGAGGGCAAATACAAATGGAAAAATTAATTTTAAAAACCTCTATAGTTTTACTGTAAAAACAATGAGTTCTGAACTTTGTGAAAAGCAAGACGTCAGTGTTTTTGCGTTCTCGTATACGTGTTACATTTTATTTATAAAATAGATCACTAAGCAACAAATGATTTTATAGGGAAAGTTGAGTGATTTGTGCTATAATTTTGAATTGGAATATAATATGAATGTGCAACCATATTTTTTAAAACTCTGAATCCACGAGTTAAAAAGTAGACTCATTCTAGAAGAAATAAAATGAAGTTTTTTTATAAAGCTAGAAAATGTTCTGTAAGTATGGGTATGCTAATAAGAGAGAGATAATATAGCCAGTTAGTAGCAATTTGATGTTAGCAACCAAATTGAGAATATAATGTAAATATTTCTATATTCTAAAACATGGTAAAATATGTGTCTTTACTTTGGGAACACTGAATCTCCTGACACTTGAATTGTGTGCTACAGCAGTTGAGCCAGGAAGTCTTCCCTGTGACTCACTCCCACCACCTACTGGCCATTTATTACACAAGTTTGTATGTGCCTCCAGATTGCTTTCCTTTCTGTATTAAGGCTACCCAATCATATCACTGAAGTCAAGGATCAAGTGATAGAATAGAATAATACCTGTTAGGTGTTATTTTAAAGTAAAGAGATTATCTTAAAATATTCCAGCCATAGAATTTTTTAGCTGAAAAGAAACACCTAGAGATCATCTGGCTCACATCCTTCCTGTTACAGATAAAAACATTTAATCACTTGCCCAAGGTCACACAGCTAATTAGACACAAATAGGCCCAGACATGGGGGCCACTATGTTGAAGATCAAAGACCACAGCCTTCAATATGAATTATACCTTGTCTTGGTCATCTAGTGCTGCTAAATACCACAAGTGGATGGCATTCACAAAGAGAAGTCTGAATTCAGGGCACTGGCTCCACAGGAAGGCATCCTGTCTCTGTTAGCTCTGGAGGAAAGTCTTTGTCATCAGTCTTCTCTGAGTCTGGGAGCATCTTAGCACAGGTACCTCAGGTCCAAAGGATACACTCTGCCCCCGGGGCTGCTTTCTTGGTGGTATGAGGTCCCCCATCTCTCTGCTCACTTCTCTCTTTTATATCTCAAAAGAGATTGCCTTAAGACACTATCTAATCTTGTAGACCTCATCAGTTTAACTGTCGCTAATCTACCTTATTACATCACAGTGATAGGATTTACAACACATAGGGAAATCACATCAGATGATAAAATAGTAGACAGTCATACAAGGGAATCATGGCCTAGCCAAGTTGACAGATATTTTGGGGGGACACAATTTAATCTATGACATACCTCAGCAGAAAGAAAAAAATCCTCACAACTGGACCAATAAGCCACATTATGATAAGCCAAAAAAACCAAACCCATTGTCTTTGAGCCAATTCCAACTCATAATGGAGAAAATATTGAAATTGTTAAGGATTTCATTTTACTTGAATTCACAATCAACACCCATGGAAGCAGCAGTCAAGAAATCAAACAGTGTATTGCATTAGGCAAATCTGCTGCAAAAGACTATTTAAAGTGTTAAAGAGCAAAGATAACAGTTTGAGGACTAAGGTGTGCCTGACCCCCAAGCCATGGTATTTTCAGTTGCTTCATATGCGTGTGAAAGCTGGACAGTGAATAAGGAAGACCAAAGAAGAATTGATGCTTTTGAATTATGGCATTGGCGAAGAATATTAATTATACCATGGACTGCCAAAAGAATGAACAAATCTGTCTTGGAAGAAGTACAGCCAGACTGCTCCTTAGAAGTGAGGATGGCGAGACTTTGTCTCACATACTTTGGATATGTTACCAGGAGGGACCAGTCCCTGGAGAAGGACATCATGCCTGGTAAAGTAGAGGGTCAGTGAAAAAAAAGGAGGACCCTCAATGAGATGGATGGACACAGTGGCTGCAACAGTGGGCTCAAACACAGCAACAATTGTGAAGATGGCACAGCATCGGGCAGTGTTTTGTTCTTTTGTATATGGGGTTACTATGAGTTAGAACCGACTCCATTGCACCTAACAAAACAAGAGGCCTAGACTCAAGAATTTACCCTCAAGCCAGTTTTCTATTTACAACTTTACTCCTAATGTTAAGAAAAACCCATGGAATCTTGAAAATGAAGATACTTAGGACTTCAATCCATTCAAACAATAAAAAGACAAAGGAGTGTCTTTGTATCTTTTGAAATGTATTCCTCATATGTTTGGATACAGTGATAGCATTTTAAAAATTAAGTTACCTAAATAATTTTTTTGGAATAAAGTGAAAGTAGCAATTTGCAGATGTCACAATGAATGATCTTAAATGAACATATAAGAGCCAATTTTCAGATACAGAATGTTAGGGTACTCTTTAGGTTGTATTTTAAAACCGTAAAATGATAGCTTTTGTTTTGAAAAATAAAATTGCTCAGCACTATGAGCCATGGAATGATGAAAGTACACCCTCCAGAGGTACATGAAGTGTTTTACGGTATTTTTTCAGCCTTGTCTGTTCACCAGTTGGCTGCTCAGGGGGAGATGCTCTATCTGGCTACTCGTATTGAACAAGGTAATATCCTATTTTAAATATTTATGTAAAACAAATTTAACGGGAATTTATTGTTTATTGTTTTATCTTAATACAAGGAAGTGTAAAGGCAAAAGCAAATAGTTGCATAATCCTACCGGGCAGATAACCTAATAGAAGTATAATAGTTACAGCTTCTCTTACTCTCTTACCACCCTATCTTTCTCCCCAAAAGCAAACACTCATAAGTTTCTTACCTTTTCAGAACATCTTTCTAGAAAATACTTCTGTTTATATTTTGGGTTATACGTGAGAGTTTGTGTTTACTTCATTCTTTTTAATGGTTCCACGATACTGCGTTTTATTGCGTATACATGCATCATGTTGTTGTTCTAACTAGTCCTCTGGTGGTAGTTGATTCCATTTTGTTGCTGTTAAATGAGTGATGTTGGCATTCTTTTTAAGTATATCCATTGAGGGGTAAAGTAGGTTCGCTGGGTCAAACAGTTTATGAGTTTTTAGTTTTATATATGTATAGCCAGATACTTGTCCTCATAGAAAGGTAAGAGCTCCCACATCCTCACTAACACAGGGTATTATCAGACTCTAATTTTTGCTAACCTGATAGGTGAAAAATGTTATAGTCATTTCATTTATATTTTTAAAATTACGGTCTATTTGAATTTCTTTTTCTGTGAACTGCTAATGTTTTCAAATAGAAAGTTAAAATTTTTAAGTGGCAAATTTCTTTATTTTTTGTGATCTCTGTTTTATATACTATTTAGAAAGGATTTCTCTCTCCAGGATTATAAATGTTTTATTCTAGAACTTCTGTGGTTTTCTCTTTTACATTTCAGTCTTTGATCCATATGGAATTTGTTCTGGTGTAATGGGGTAAAGATTGATCATTATTTCTATTTTTTAAAAAGTTAGCCAGTTGTCTCAACATTGTTTACTGAGTACAGAGTATCATGTTAAAGGTTTTATTTTTTTTAATTATATTATTCTTTTATAAGAAAGCCTTACATAATTATTATATTTCTCTTTATAAATATTTGGAGCTCTAGTTCTCAATCTACTAAGTACATTTAGCGGAAAAACTATAAACCTTATAATTAGTAGGCTAAGTCTAGGGAATAAAATGTGGTTCGAGGTGGAATTGCATGGTACCGTGTTTCAGATTATTCCATCTTCGTTCACATTACATCGTGTTAGCAAACCACAACGAGAGACATCCAAAGGCAGCAATATTAGCTATAGAGGTACATTTAATAATATTTTGGAATTTTTTACGGTAACGTCATGAATTTATTTAATGCTAAGGGCTGTCATATAATCTTACTTGTATTGTCATCCTTTCATCTACACATTGAGGTAGGTAAGGTATTTATCTGTTTATTAGAGGAGTTAAATGACTTGCCCAGGGTCACACTACAAGAAAGTGACAGAGCCAGAATAATTCAAACTCTGGTTTCCTGATTCTGATTTCAGTGTTCTGTTGACTGCCTTCTACCCAGTATTATATCACGTGTGTTAATATATGAACCTAGCTATTTACATCGAGGCACATTTTAGTATATTCAGACTGCAAATTGAAATAATACTTAATAGAACTTCAGTGAGCAAAATTCGGCACAAAGTCAATTCATTAAGTGATATAATCAACTTTTTAGAGTGCAAGTATTTTCATAGTACTATTCGTATGTGGTTGTTAAATTAGATCACAAAAATTGCTTTTCTTTTAAATAGAAAATGTTATCAATCACACGGATGAAGAAGGATTTACTCCTCTGATGTGGGCTGCAGCACACGGGCAAATAGCTGTGGTAGAATTTCTACTTCAGAATGTAAGGAAAATGCCTCAGAAAATGTATATGTATAGTTATTTAAGTTCAGTCAAGTCTTTATTAAAATTTCTGTATCTCCAGCCAGCTAGATATAATGGTAGAGGATACAAAAAAATAGATAAAATGCTTTTCATGTTCTCATGAAACTTGGATTAGGTGGGGAAGCAAGACTAATCAGACAGGAGACAGTGAAAGAGAATTTAACGCCCAGCCCCTCTAAATGCAGTGGACATTAAAGCCCTGTCAGCCCTATAGAAGGCCTCAAGGAGGAGATGTGACTTGCCTTCAGAGTGAAAGGATGTTAGCATTCAGATAGAAGGCAGGAAGGAAGGCGTCCAGACAACCTTGAAAACAAGGTCATCCATGAATAAAAGTTTGCATTATTCTTTATTAACGCAGAAGATTATCTGACTTAAGTACTCTTGTTTAAATGAATTGCTAAGTCTTTTATCTCCACTCTTCACCCCAGGGGGCTGATCCTCAACTTTTAGGAAAAGGCCGAGAAAGTGCCCTGTCATTGGCCTGTAGTAAAGGTTACACAGATATTGTAAAAATGCTGCTCGATTGTGGAGTCGATGTAAATGAATATGATTGGGTGAGTCTGTACTGATTTTAAAATTACTGTAAAAAAAAAAAAAAAATTCTAGAATTAATTTGGTATTCAGGGAACATAATTAATTGTATTAACCACCTGGAAGAGAAATTAAAATTTAATGTCATAACCTCAATTTTTAGGATTTAAGTATCCTTTACAAATTATTAAAATTATCCTAAACTACTTTTAGGTGCCCAAGTCTTAGTAAAACTTGTCACAGCAGAATTAAATTTTAAAAATCTTGCTCACCCTAAACTCTAAATTGCCTTTTCCTTTTGCAGAATGGAGGGACACCTTTGCTTTATGCTGTGCATGGAAATCATGTGAAATGTGTAAAAATGCTCTTAGGTAAGCATATAAAAGTGAAATTTATTTAGAAAATGCCATGCAAGGACTTTATTTTTTTAAAACCTGGCTTCCGCTGGTATTACTAAGGAGAATCGTTGTTAGGTACCGTCAAGTCACTTCCAACTCATAGTGGCCCCATGTGACAGAGTAGAACTGCCCCGTTGGGTTTTCTTGGCTGGAGTCTATAGGGAAGCAGATTTCCAGGTCTTTCTCCCACGGAGCCTCTGGGTAAGTTGGAACCACCAACCTTTCAGTTAGCAGCTAAGTGCTTAACCATTGTACTTAACTGTGGTTAAATCCCTGCTGCTATTCACCCCAGGAGCACCCACTACCATAGATTGGCCCATGTGGGAAGCAGCTGCATCATCTACAAATGGGGTTTTTGTCATTGTTGCCTTCGTTTGGGGAGTCATATTTGAATCCACTGTTTGTTTTTTCTGTCCGCAGTGTCTTTATGTATGTTTTGTCCTCAGTTGTTTAATAGCTTCAGCTGCTCTAGACGGTGCCTTTTCATTTCAAGTGTCTTCCTTTCAACCTACCATAGTGAATTCTGTGCGCCCTGTGTACATTGAACTTTGTTAGGCCATCTTGAACATACCACATCTGCTAAAATCCTGTTCAGCTATTTGTGTATGAGCCAGTAATAAATAAACATATCCAAATTTTTGTTTTATTGATGTAGATTTTTCTATTTTGGTATAGAAAATGGAGCTGACCCAACAGTTGAAACAGACTCCGGATATAATTCTATGGATTTAGCTGTAGCCCTGGGCTACAGAAGTGGTAAGTATTTTAAAGCTCCAGGTTTTTATTTCAGTAAAGTTTTATAAGTGGTATAGTGGTCCAGTTTTCATCACTTGTAGTCATAAAACATTGCTTGCTAACTTAACTCCTGACATACACATTTAATTATGAGCAAAGCCCGCAAATTCCTGTAAAATCTAGAAATGAGCTTGTTATTGTTACTGTTTAACAATCCAAATAATCAGTCACTGGAGCTTAAGTGCATGCCTGTTTACAAGATAAGGAGCCGTGGTGGCGCAGTGGTTAAGGCACTCTCTCCTGCCCTACAGGAGAAAGATACGCCAGTCTGCCTCCGTAAAGATTTACTACAGCCTTGGAAACTATGGGGCAGTTCTACTGTGTCTTACAAGGTCTCTATGAGTTGGAATCAACTTGACAGCAGTGGGTTTTTATTTTCAAGATGTGTTTAAAATTTCGTAGCAATCTCACTGTCCCTTGGAACACCTTGTACTCTGGATTCTCTTTTTTTTTTCCACAAATACAGAAAGCAAGTCACAGAAGGTCCAGTCACTTGGACAAGGTTACAAAATCGGGAGCAGACTGAGTTTTAGCTTCTAGAAGTTTATTTAAGGGTTGCATTGCATTATTGCCCTCACACTATGAATGTATGCTACTTAGAAATAAGTTTATTTTGGGATAAAATTGGAAATGTTAAGTTAAACCTAATAGATTTTTAATTATTTTGTAAACAATATGCAGTGATCTTGATTACCTCTCTGTTCTAGTTCAACAGGTTATTGAGTCACATTTACTGAAGCTGCTTCAGAATATCAAGGAGTAGACATAATTGTTAGAAAATGCTGTCTGCCCTTTTGTTTACTTTTTGGCCCTGATAAATGATAGTTTCGTTTACTTATAATTTTTACCTCAGTTGTAATATTTACTGATTTTTAGTAAGTTTTAATAAATACTCCTCTGAGTAATTCAGTGGTTTTTAATAAAATTAATGTTGATGCTTTTTTTATAAATATGTTTTACTGCATATTTTAAATTATAAATTAATGTTTTGTGGCATGTAAATTTTTATGGTACAGATAGTTATGTCTTTGTATCAAGTGCTATGATTTTATATTTTTCAGAAATTATTCCACCCTCTTCATCGTCACTCTTGTATTAACTCATTGACTTTATATAGGGTTTGCTATAAATCCATATAAAATAAATTTTGTTATTGTTGAAATGAAAAATGCATAATGTGATTGTTTACAAAATGCTGTTATAAATAAAGTACTTTTCCTGTCAGTTTGCATGCTAGTCTTTTTTCCTAATTGTATAACATTATCAGGGATTTTATTTCAACCTTTCTGCCAGGGCACTTCATTAGATCAAACAGTATAAGTAAGATAAATTAAATGTATAAGTCAATCAACAAAGACTTACTAATTCTCATTTTATAGGTATATTTAGAATATGATTGTATTGTAAATAAGTTTTTTTTGTAGGAAAAGCCCTCCATGAATGAGAAGTTAATTTTTCAATAAATGTCAGATGCTCTTTAATTCCACTAAAGAAGCACTGTAAACTCATGTTACACCAAAATTGAAGTTGTTTTGACCACCGAGTGTGGGACTTGAATTAAATCACTTCATCTGAAAATAGAACTAATTGGAGCCCTGGTGGCACAATGGTTTAAGTGTTCCACCCATGTCAATAGGGCATACACTTTAAATTGATTTCCTAACTCTGTTGATGGATTTACCTAAAGTCATTCACCCTTCCATTTGGTTCCTTTATTACTGGCACATACCCATGAAGTGATAGTTCCTGTTCATATTATACAATAACAAAATCCAAAGATCCATTTAGGCACATCCTTCTGAGTATAGCTGGCAAGTGCTTTCCCCACTGAAGAGCAGCCAAACAGCCTATGCTGGTGTTCAGTGTAGAATAACTGCTTCACTCTCGGTCTGACTCTTAGCAGTTGACAAGCAACAGATCTCAACAAATACCTTGAAGAAAATTTCCCCCTTTCCAATTCTACCATATTTAGCTTTAGAGTCCCTAAAACAATCCCCTCTTCCCCCTGCCAAAAAATCTCTTAAATAGATACTAGTACAAGTTAATTAAAGCAACAGCAGTGATGCTTAAGGGCCAGTTATCAAAGTCCTCTTTTAAAAATGAGATGCCTTTTAGGAAGTGTTTATTGGTTGGACAAATATTTTTTCAGAACTTATGTTCCAATCACTGTGATTTACGCAAGGATAAATCAAGGTACTCATTGTGAAATGCACTAAGAAGGAATACGTTACAAAAGGCTAAAAAAATTGGTCTCCTGTAAATATGAAATGAATACCTGTTAAGTATTTTATTCAACTCATTAATTAATGAGAGAACCTATAAAATGTTAAAACTAGTTCCAAGCCTGGAGAAGATGTAAGGAGACTAGAACCCTTATCCATTGCTGATGGGATTCTAAAATGTTATAACCACTATGGAAAACACTATGAAACTTGCTCAAAAAAACTAGAAATAGAGCTACCTTATGAGCCAGCAATCCCACTCCTAGGTGTATACCCTAGAGATCTAATAGCAGTGACACAAACAGGCATATGCACACGTATATTCATTGCAGCACTATTCACAATAGCAAAAAGATGGAAACAACCTAAGTGCCCATCAACAGATGAATGGATAAACAAATTATGGTACATACATACAGTGGAATACTATGCAGCCATAAAAAATAATGAGTACTCAAAACATAACATGGATGAATCTAGAGGACATTATGCAGAGTGAAATAAGTCAATCACAAAAGGGAAGGTATTCTACGATCTCACTTTTATAAAAAGATAAGAATAGGTATAGATGCAAAGACTAATATTCATTGGCAGTTACCAGGGATGGTGGAGAGGAAGAGCAGGGGAGTCACTCTCTAGATAGTAGACAGTTGTTATTTTGGTGATGGGAAAGAACACTGTGTATGGGAGGGTGAGTGTGCACAGCCTGACCAAGGGAAAAGGCATCACTAAAATGTACACAAGAAAAAAAGGATGCTTTGGTAATTGCTATGGAATATATAATTTTGCAACAGCAACAACCAAAAAATATATGTATGGGTATATATGTATGCATATATGTATAAAGATATGTATATGGGAGTACATATGTGGGTTTATATAACCCCACTGCCATCGAGTCGATTCCGACTCATAGCCACCCTATGGGACTGAGTAGAACTGCCTTCATAGGGTTTCCAAGGAGCGCCTGGTGGATTCGAACTGCTGACCTTTTTGGTTAGCAGCCATAGCTCTTAACACTGCACCACTAGGGTTTCCATAGGTGTATGTATATACATATGCATGTATACATGTGCATGCTTATATATTCATAAATGTAATGGGAACAATTACGGATACCACCTGTTGTTATTAGGTGCTGTCGAGTCAGTTCTGATTCATAGCAACTATGAACAACAGATTAAAACATTTTTCAGTCCTGCGCCATCCTCATAATTGTTGCTATGTTTGAGCCCATTGTTGCAGCCACCGTGTCAATCCAGGCATAACCAAACACATCGTGGAATTGGTTGTCTGGTTTTGATGGCTTAGGATCATAGTCTCATGTGACAACTCAGTCAATTGGCATAACATAGTTCATAAAATTTATGTTCTACATCCTAATCTGGTGAATAGAGACTCGGATCTTAAATGCTTGCAAGTGGCTTGCAAGATACAATTATTGGTCTCTGCTCATTCCGGATCAAAAGAGGTAGAAGGAAATCCAAGACACAGAAGAAATTAGTCTACAGGACTAACTGTCTACACAACCACAGCCTTATCTACTCTGAGACCAGGAGAATTAGATGGTGCCCCACTACCACCAGTCATTCTGATTGGGGCCACAATAGGTGGATCCTGATAGAATGGGAGAAGAATGTGGAACAGAATCTCAAATTCTTAAAAAATCCAGAATTACTGGATCAGTTGAGACTAGAGGACTCCCTGAGACTATTGCCCTGAGAAAGTATTTAAACCTTGAACTGAAACTATCCCCTGATTTTAGCTATATAACAGATTGGCTCACAAAATAAAGAATATCACCCGTGAGTACTATGTTTACAAAATCATCTATATGAAACCAAAACGTCAACAATTACTTTAAAAAAAAAAAAAAAAAGATGAGAAGGTAAGTGGGCAGGGAAACTAGAGTACCGGGAGTGGAGCATCTGGAATGGGAACTGCACATTTTCATGCTCGGGGAAGAATGTAACCAATGTCACTGAACAATTTGTGTAGAAACTGTGAATGGGAACCTAATCTTCTGTGTAAACTTTCATCAAAAACACAAATATTTAAAAAAAAAAAAACCCTAGTTCCAACAGTATTTGAGAAACTGGGTATTTATAAGCAACATTAACATAAGATTACGGGGTTATATACAAATCTGGATAATGTCCAACATAAATTGTAACCTTTGGGATCTTTTTCACCAGACAGAAATTATTTGCTTTTCTCCTGGACAAAAATCGCCAAACATGTAACTTTACTAAATCTGGGACCTTTAGTAAATAGTAAACAGTGAATCAAATTATGTTTCCCTAGATAATCCTTGGGTGTCTTTTGTCCACATATGGCATTGAAAGGACACATCACCACATTTTTGCCTTTTTGGATAGTTTTGCCAAGTTTTGGATGATTTTTCTGACATCGATCACACTATAAGGGCTTGCCTAATGGTGTTTTTTGTTTGCTTTTTGATGGAATTGGGGGTTTAACTGTAGAGAAGTAGGGGAAATGAATTGCTGATGGAGAGGCAAGTCTCAAAGGGACAGAGACTTGAGATGAAGCAGGAAATAGGAGTGAGGTTTTTAAAGGGAATAAAAAGGAAAGGGAAAAAGAAACCTCTGCTTTGGAAGTATGCAGAGAAACATGATATGTCTATAGTCTCTAAGTATCTCTCCACGAGATATTTATTGATTACAAAAAGAAAAAAATCTGGCAGACGCTACTTTAACCAAGGGGTCAAAGATATCACCTGCAATGGAACAATTCCACACCACATGACCTCTAACATGATACACTGAGAAGGGCACAAACTTACTTCTGTGGCACGCTTATTAAAAAATAAAAACGCATAATCTGAATTTAATTATGAGGAAGCATCAGAAAAAAATTGAGAGACAGTCTAAAAAAATTGCTGGCCAGTACTTTTTAAAGCATTAAAGTCATGAAAGACAAAGAAAAATTGAGAAACTGTTCTAGATTAAAGGAGAGGAAAAACACAGGACTCCTAAAGGCAACATGTGATCCTAGATGTAACTAGGGCCAGAAAAAAAGGAAGTTAGTGAAAGAATTGGCTTAATTTGAGTGAAGTCTATAGGTTAGATAGTAATATTGTATTCATGTCCTGTTTGTGATGGTTAATGTCACGTGTCAACTTGGCTAGGCTATGATTCTCATTGGTTTAACCTACCTACCTAGTGCTGTAGATAGCATACAATCGCTTTCCATTTTGTGATCTGATGTGAGCAGCCAACGAATCCAAGGGGCAGTTTCCTTGAGGGCATGGCCTGCCACTAGTATACAGATAGATGTTCTGGCAAAGCTCACTCTTCTTTCTCAATCCTGCACTCCTCTCATCACTTGGGCTCCAGTTCTTGGGAGATAGTCTGCAGAAGTCTCTGGCCTGCTGCCTGACCGGCAGATTTTGGACTCGTCAGTCCCTGCAACCATGTGAGCCAGCAGACTCCTGCCACCTGACTCACGGATTTGGGATTTGCCAGCCCCCACAAGTGCGTTAGCCATTTCCTTGAAGTAAATTTCTCTCTAAATATATTTATATGTGCTTTACTGGTTTTGCTGTGCTTTTTTTTTTTTTTTAGAGAACCTAGACTAAAACACTGTTCTTGATAATTTTGCTGAGGTTATATATAATGCTAACATTTGGGGACTCTGGATGAAGGGTATATGGAAAATCTTTGTACTATTTTTGCAACTTTTTGCAAATCTGAAATCATTTCAAAACGAAAAGTTAAACAAGTAAAAAAAATTTTTTTTTATTTCTACCTTCTTGGACATCGTGCCTGGGGTCTCTAGCTTCCCAAAGCCTAAAAAGTAAATAAATTAATAACTAGAGCCAAGACCTTTGTACAGGTGAGTGAATCCAGGTACTCTAGTATAGTCTATTTCCCTAGTTGCTATCTTGAAGAGGAAGTAAAAAGAGAGAGAAAAGGTGAAAAAGTATATTTGGTCATTCCACCATGTCACAACATAATCACATTCCTGGGAAATTTCAAGGCCTGCAGTTTTGATAAACTCTCTTGACTGTAGGTTTCCCCCTCTCTACAGGACCAACAGCCCTTACTGGAGTCATCTTTCTGACTTATAGCTTCAAAAACTAATTGAGGAATTTCGAGGATTTTTAAACTTGCCTCCCAGATTTTCAAAGGTCTCCAATCTGCTTGTGAGGGTTCAGTTTCTTTCTCCATATGAGTGTGTGTGGAGCTCTGGTGGTGCAGTGGTTAAGAGCTACGGCTGCTAACCAAAAGGCCGGCAGTTGAATCTACCAGCCACTTCTTGGAAACTCTATGGGGAAGTTCTGCTCTGTCCTGTAGGGTTGCTATGAGTCGGAATGGCTCGACAGCAATGGTTTTTTTGTTTGTTTTATGAGTGTTTATAATGTTTTGTTTACTGTCTGAAATGTCTTGTTCACATACAGCACGCAGACTAAAAACTAAAAATCTATTTTACCAACACCTTAGGAGGTTTGATTTGACAAGATAATTGTGGTGGTGTTGTACTGTGATGTGGAGTCAATTCCGACAAATAGTGGCCCTACAAGACAAAGTAGAAAGCCCCATAGGGTTTCCTAGGCTGTAATCTTTCAGGAAGCAGAGCTGCCAGGCCTTTTCTCCAAGGAGCGGCTGGTGGCCTCAAACCACCAATTCTTTGGTTAGCAGTCCAGTGCTTAACCCGTGCACCACCAAGGGATCTTTGATTGGGCAGTTAGAGTAACACAAAAAAAGACATTCATCCAGCAACCAGATACACATTGTTTTCACTCTCCAATCCAATTCTTCCCCTTATTAGGTGGACCACAACTAAAAATGTTTGAACTAATTCTCATCGTGAGGAGCCCTGGTGGCGCAACACTTAAGTACTCTGCCACTAATGGAAAGGCTGATGATTTGAACCCACCCAACGGCTCCATAGTAGAAAGACCTGGAGATCTGCTCCCGCAAAGATTACAGCTTAGGAAACCTTATAGGGCAGTTCTCTGTCACATGGGGTCGCTATGAGTCAAAAATTCATTCGAACTCACCTAACAAGAACAACAATTCTCATTGTACTCAGAGTATCCGTTTAAGTCTTTGTAATTTAAAAAAAAAAAAAAAAAACTTGGCGATACTAGTACCCATAAGCCTCTTTAAACCTCAGAATAAACTATTAGAGGCCAATTGTGCTTGTCCAAGGCCTGGCAAGTATGATTAATGCACAGAAATAGAAAACAATGAAGACAGAATACTACATCAAGAGTAGCCAGTATATCACCCTTTGTTCAACTACTGCACAGTATTTAAAGTATTTGGTTGCTGGAGGGAATAAATCCTTTAGAGAAAAGAGAGGGTAGAATGACCTTTTTAGTCCTTCAGGGAAAGCCAGCCAGGATGAAGGAGAACTGCTACTTGTAACTGTTCTTTCATCAGCTGAGAGGTAAACTAACAGTGTCCTGAGGTGATGGTAGCAACACTTCACTCACATCACTCTCTAGACTTCATAATTCACCACCTAGTCGTCCTTGGTGAAAGAAGCTGGGAATTGGAGACCTGAATGAGAAAGGTGGATAATTTCAGTATTCTAGAACTTAAAAAAAATTGCCAGTAGTTTGAATAAATGTGTATGTTTTAAAGGAAAACGCAAGTGATGATTTTAACCATTAAACTATAGAGATTTTTAAATTAAGGTTTGTAGATTTGAAGTGTTCTTTAAAATACCAATTAGCCAACTGATTTTTTTTTAAAAACACTATGATTTTATTACTATACCTTTTTATTTTAAAATTTGTGAAAATTTAAAGCTTCAAATTCTTTTGTTAGAACAAACTGGGATGGATAGATAGATACGTAGATAAATAGATAAACGGACACATTATATATATTTAGGTATTTTATGCAAGCTATTTTTATACAATTGAAGCAGCGGTCAAGAAATCAAAAGACACATTGCATTGGGCAAATCTGCTGCAAAAGACCTCTTTAAAGTATTGAAAAGCAAAGATGTCACCTTTAAGACTAAGGTGCACCTGACCCAAGCCATGGTATTTTCAATTGCTTCATATGCATCTGAAAGCTGGACGATGAATAAGGAAGACCGAAGAAGAATTGATGCCTTTAAATTGGGGTGTTGGTGAAGAATATTGAATGTACCATGGAATGCCGAAAGAAAGAACAAATCTGTCTTGAAAGAGGTACAGCCAGAATGCTCCTTAGAAGCAAAGACGGAGAGACTACAGCTCACGTACTTTGGACTTGTCATCAGGGGAACCAGTCCCTGAAGAAGGACATCATGATTGGTAAAGCAGAGGGTCAGTGAAAAAGAGGAAGACCCACAATGAAATGACTTGACCCAGTGGCTGCACAGTAGGCTCAAGGATAAAAATGATTGTGAGGACGGCATGGGATCGGGCACCACGTAATTGAATACTCGTATTTCCTGTAGATGACTTTGAGTGTGGATTCACACTTTCCTAAAGCCTGGCTTTCCCTGAGGTACTAAAAAGATCATTCTACCCTCCCCCCGCAAACTGATTTGCTGAGTGATACATGTTTTACAAATCTGATATTACTTAGTTGAATAAAAAAGAAAAGAATGAAAGACAGGACAATCTCTGGCTATTATAAAATTCTTGTGTTATTTTCTCTTTAATATTTAAATTATTGTCTGCTTGGAATAGTTTATAAACAACAATTTATTAAGACAAAATAAGTATGAACTGTGGCTTAGAGAAAGCACACTAATAAAACACTCATGTTTTCTAAACATCATAAATATAAAAGAAGGGCCTTTTCTGATTCGTCCTTAGTCTGAATATTTATTCTGTGACAAGTCTTCTCATACTTACTTGAGAAAATTCACCATCTTACTCCTTTGGAATGAATACTATTGATGAAATTTAAAATGGTGACAGTAACTTTTCACATTTTTTATTGTTTATAAATTTTTATAGTATGTGTGTGTTGGTTTTATAATACAAAAATAGCAATAAAGGTATGTAACATGATTGAATTTTTTTGTTTGTTTTTTAGGTGTTCATTTAGCCATGACATACAACCACTTAAGACAGACGGTACAACCTGACGAGAATTGTGTAAATACTCTTTGATTAAAGTAAGCTTCAAAGATTTATTCTGTCTTTTGTGTAGGTTTTCCTCTTCAGGCAGTAAAACCCTTTCTGTTAGCATGAGAGCTGCGTGATGCTAGCTGTGTGCACAGGAACGCAATCTGTCTCCATTAATCCATGTCAGTGACGAGATGCAAGAAACTTCATTACTGGTGATTTTTTTCTCTAATGAATTGAGATTACAGTCAGATACATAATTATTAAGGGGCCCTAGTGGTCCAACGGTTAAGCACTCAGCTGCTAACTGAAAGGTTGGTGGTTCAAACCCACCCAGTGGCTCCATGGGAGAAAGACCTAGCCATCTGCTTGTAAAGATTACAGCCCAGGAAACCCTATGAGGAAGTTCTACTCTGTCACAGGGGGTCATTATGAGTCAGAATTGACTCGATGGCACCCGACAAACAAGCAAAAACAAATGTAATTTTTGCACTGGGAATAGATCCTTGCAAATGCATTGCCTGCTGAATTCTCATGTCTGTGAAGTGGAGTACAGGCCAGGCACGTGATGTATTTGCCCCAGGTTTTATTTTTTATTCATGAGTTCAGTGAAATTGTTCTCCAATCAGTCAGATTTGCTCACATTAGCTTTATAAGCCTAGGAGACATCTTAAATCTTTCAGATGTTTCCGTCATTTTCCCTCTTCAAATCCACTGAGAATGAGTTCTAGTCCAGCATATGCCATATCCCTGAATCAATATGTGGGAAGTGTCAAAAACCTTGATCTATTCGCCATCTCTTCTCCAAAAAGTTAAATATTTGAAATGGGACGTTTCCTATAAATGTCATTCTAACTCTCAACACAGATTTACTAAGCACAGAACCCAAACTGGGCCCTGAGTATCCAATGGAAGCAAACATAGACATGGCTTCCTCCCTGTGGAACTTACAGTCTAATAGTGAATCTGCCTCCCACTGGGGTGTGACTTTGCTCAAAATTATCTCCTTTGGCCCCATACATCCTAAAAAAAAAAAAAAACACATCCTAAGGACAAGTTAAAATGCCAGGCATTAACTGAGGTATGTTTGAGGCTCTAAAATGCCTATCGCTGGACCTCTCATATGGTAATTGTCCTGCTCTGTCACCAGCGTAAGTCCTCCTTATGGACACACCAGGAACCTCCATCTCCTGACTGGACTTAAAGAACTGAAGAGGCAACTGGGAGTGGTGGAAGAGATTTCAACCTAGGATTCACGATGGAATTCTGTGGGGTTTTAAATATAATACCAGTTACCATTGAGCCAACTCCTACTCGACCCCATGTGTGTCTCAGCAGTCACTGTGGTCCACAGGGTTTTCAATGGCTCATTTTTCAGAAGTAGGTCACCAGACTTTTCTTCCAAGGTGTCTCTGGGTAGACTTGAACTGTCAACCTTTTAATTAGCATCTGATGCATCAGCTGTGTGCACTACCCAGTGACTCCTTTAGAATAACACGTTGAGGTATTGAGGTTTCAACAACAAAATAAATAAATTAAAAAAAATAATAATATGGAGGTTTAAAAAAATACTGAAGCTTGGGTCTCACCCCCAGAGAACGTGATCTAATTAGTATGGGATGAGGACTTCCAATAGCTCCCCGGGGTCTTGTAATGGGCAGCCCAGGCTCAGAACCTCTGCTGTAGGGACAGTTAGCTCCTAGCAGGTGCCACCAGCATAGTCCAAACCACATTCTAACATTTGCCTCTTGGCATTACCTCCCTGTGTACAAAAGAACCTGATGATGAACCTAGTCATTTATCCTTTGTCTCTGGCCTGTTGGTACATGCTATGATTCTTTTGTAAAGCTAAACATATCCCCTTAAAGTCTATGTGACCAAATAAAGAATTTCAAAATGCTGATCTTACCTTTTGCATGTTGTCACTCAGTGAGTTGTTAGTTGTGATTGAATATCCTTTATTAGTCTGTAGGTCCGAAGGACAGATGCCACTTCTGACGACACACGTATGTTTACTCACCTGGTTTGCCTTTTGGATAAAAACGGCCCCTAAACATCCAGTACAATAGTTTGTACCAACAAAAGCTAAAGAGCTTCTGTTGTTATTTCTTTGCTCTAGGATTCTCTTTGAGACTCCGGTGTTGACTGAAGCACTGGCCCTCCAGAACACATGCCAGCTTGAAGGGTTCATCCTCAAAGCCAGGTACCCCCTTTTCCTCCATGATTCGTGTCCATTATGAAATCTTCTCTCCTTTTACCTGGAGTCCTGATGTTTACCCCTCTGCCAAGGAGACTGTCAACAAGGGTAAGGTCAACTGGCTTATGCTCCTGTCTCAATGAGGCCTTGTCTCAGAGGTCCTGCAGCTCTCTCAGGAACAGATTGTCAGTATTTAAGGAAGAGCCCACCCAAGTGATTGAGTCAGAGTTGGGCCTCACTGACTCTCCAGAAAATAACCGCTGGCTCTGTGCCAGTCTAGCTGATTCTTTGGAAGGTAGTATGCCCTGTCTATATTGATGACATACTCTAGGATCCTCCCACGGAGAGCATTGTGTACTTGGTCAGCTTTCACATAGGACCCTATTTGGAGAGAAATTAAATATATCAACCAGTGTTGTCTTATGGGAAAGAACCTAGCACAAATGTCAAGCTGTGTGCTAGATGCTGGAGTGATAGCCACTGTGCCTGAGGATCTAGCCAGGCAGAGAAGACAACACAAATTCACTAACCACAAAGCAATATGATGTAATATGTAACAAAACTTAACGTCATGAATTTAGGAAAGGACAAGAATATAAATAACAGGTTTATTCGTGATAACCCTAAATTGGAAGCAAACCAGCTAACCATTAATAGTAAAATGGATATCAAGAAAGAATTACTGCTACACTCAACAACATGGATGAATCGCAGACATTATGCTGAGCATGAGAAGCTAGTCACAAAAGATATGTACCACATGATTCCATTTACGTAAGGCCCAAGAACATGAGGCAAAACTAATACATGGTGACAGAAGTTAGAATGGTAGTTACCTCCGGAAGGAAGGGAGGTAGTACGTGACTGGAAGGGAATATGAGGGAGCTTTCTGGGTACTGGACATGTTCTTATTTCAACCTGGCTAATGGTTACATGGAAGTAAAAATACATCAAAATGTACACTTCAGATTTGTGCACTTTGCTGTAGGTATGTTGTATCTTAATTTTTAAAAAGAGAAAAAAGAAAAGCTAAGCAGTCATCCTCTGTAACAGCTAGGACTGAGGTATACAGAGGAGCATATTTACACTGCAGTTGTTCTGGTGTGGGTAACTCTTCGGAGCATGCTCTAATGGAGTGGTGCAAAAACATTTGATTAAGAATGGTTAATGATTTTCTCTCTGGCAGAGTCAAGGGAGAACAGCTGGTATCCAGAGCTTGTATTCTCATTGTTGCTCCAGGTGACTAATGGAATTGCGCTACGTGGATGTACCAGAATCTAGTAACCCAGTCTCCTACTGACAGACATTTAAATTGTTTCTATATTTTTCTGTTTCATACAATGCTATAATAACTCTCTTGTACATACCTGTTTCTGCACTTGTGGGAATTTGTCTGTGGTATAAATTCTTAGAAATGGGCTTGCTGGATCACAGGATATGTTCATAACTTTGATGGATATTGCCAAACCAAAAAAAAAAAAAAAAACCAAACCCAGTGCCGTCGAGTTGATTCTGACTCATAGCAACCCTATAGGACAGAGTAGAACTGCCCCATAGAGTTTCCAAGGAGCACCTGGAGGATTCGAACTGCCAACCCTTTGGTTAGCAGCTGTAGCACTTAACCACTACGCCACCAGGGTTTCTGGATATTGCCAATTGCCCTATAGTTCACTGTTCCCCACCTCTGCCTCTGCCTCTGCCAACACTCAGGGTACATGTTTGCTCATTGTTCACCAACACTCCATGGTTTCTAACTTTTTGATCTTCGTGATTCTAATAATTAAAAATGGTAGATCATTTCCATGTTAATTTACAATTCTTTAATTGCACACAGGGTTGAATATCTTTTCACATGTTTATAAGCCCTTGGTATTTCTTTTTAAGTGGACAGTTCATTTGTATTCTTTGCTCTCTTTTCTATTAAGTATTGTTCTTTTTGTTATTATAAATCAATACCCAGTACCCAGTGTCTTCGAATTGATTCCAACTCATAGCGACCCTATAGGACAGAGTAGAACTGCCCCATAGAGTTTCCACGGAGCACCTGGCGGATTCAAACTGCTGACCCTTTGGTTAGCAGCCGTAGCACTTAAGCACTATGCCACCAGGGTTTCCTTATAAATCAATAAATATATATAAATTCTTTATATACTAATAAAGTGTAGATACTAAAGAATACTTTATGTGCCAAAGAGTACCTTAATAGTATACACTAAGCAAAACTTTATTGCAAGTATTTTTCCTATTAGATAAAAATCATTGAGATGCGAAAGAGCGATCTCAACTCATTTAAATAATAAATGACATTTATTGGCTCACATAACCGAAAAGTTCATTAGTAGCCACAACTTTAGATGAAGACTGACCCAGCAGCTGAAACAATATCATCAATGATCTCGTTTCTTTATTTCTCTGTCTTCTACCTTAGTTGGCTTCATCCATGTTGCTGTTGTTGCTGGGTGTCATCGAGTCGGTTCTGACTCAGAGCGACCCCATGCGCTACAGAACAAAATGCCGCCCAGTCCTGCGCTATCCTCACACCTGTTGCTGTGCTTGAGCCCACTGTGGCAGCCACTGTGTCAAACCATCTCATTGAGGGTCTTCCTCTTTTTCACTGACCCTCTGCTCTACCAAGCACGATGTCCTCCTCCAGGGACCAGTCCCTCTTGATAACGTGTCCAAAGTATGTGAGACCAAGTCTCACAATCCTTGCTTCTAAGGAGCATTCTGGTTGTACTTCTTTCAAAACAGATCTGTTCATTCTTTTGGCTGCCCCTGGTACATTCAATATTCTTCACCAACACCACAGTTCAAAGGCTTCAATTCTTCTACAGTCTTTCTTATGCAGCTTTCACATGCATTGAAAACACTGTGGCTTGGGTCAGGCACACCTTAGTCCTCAAGGTGACATCTTTGCTTTTCAACACTTTAAAGAGATCTTTTGCAGCCGTTTGGCCCAATGCGATGCATCTTTTGATTTCTTGACTGCTGCTTCCATGGGTGTTGATTGTGGGCGGTGGCTTCATCCATAAAAAAATAGGCTCTAGCAATTCCCAGGCCTCACAGGATCTGGGAAGGGTTATTCTAAGTCAGATCCATCAGAGAAAAAGGGGGAAAGAATTTGGAAGTGACAAACCAACAAAGCAGTTTAAGGAAGCCTCTGCCCCCATCTGCCTTGGGCAGACCCAGGTTTGCTCCTCACAGAGACCCCAAGACATAAACTGCCTTTCCCCCTCAAAAGAACTCATCTTGGAAACCCCCAGTGGGTCTGAGGTTTGGGTGCTTAAAGTTCTGAGAGGGGTACCTGCTCCTGCTCGGAGATCCCCCCACACCTACCAGGTAAATGCACACATGGGAGACATTTGAGGCTGCTATTGGGTCCCCCTGGGGTTGAGTATCCTGCAGGCTGTACTCCAGACTTGTGTTCTCAGCCACTTATGAAGCAGGACTTTAAAGTTATCGCCAGTGGCCTGATGGCATATCTTAGGGTAACAGTTTGTCATCATTTTTAAACTCTAAAAATACGCTAAATTCTTTACACTGCACAGACTTTGATCTGCCCCCTTGATTATGTTCCTCATAATTTTAAAAGCCAAAAGATATTTTTTTTTAACTGAAAAGACCTGTTTCTGCTACCACTCACTTTTCAAAGTGCTCTCCAAATATTATTTCTGTTAGTTGCATTATACATTTTTATTGAGCTTTTAAAGTTACTAAAATGCTTTCCCCAATTACATCACTTGATTCCCCTAGGAGTCTCTCAGAGTTGGTAGGATTGGTTGTATACCCATTTGACAGGTGAGGAAACAGAGACTCAAGGGAATCGTTTAGACTTGCCCAGCTAGTAAATATTAAAGGACCCAAGTCTCCCAAGCTCGTGCTCTGCTCATGCTCAAAGCACAAAGAAATCTTGGAGTTTTCCAAGTCGAAATACTGAGGCACCAAAAAACATTAAGTCTATCTTCTGGGATTTGCTACCAATTTTTTATTTGGAAGAGAAGATGCTAACTTTAAACAATCTGTGATTTACATTTTCCAAAAGGAAAAGAAAGAATAAAAAAAGGAAAATCACCAAGACTAAATTCATTTGGATATTATTATGGTACTAAATTTATATACTCAGCAGGTTGAAGCAGGCAAAACATTCATCTCCTATGAGGCTGGTGCAGCACAATTGTCACCTGCTTTGATCAGCAGTGATATTTCATCAACATCGTGTGTCACCTACCCAAAAACCAAACCAAACCCCGTGCCATCGAGTCGATTCCGACTTATATCGATCCTATGAACAGAGTAGAACTGCCCCATAGAGTTTCCAAGGAGCACCTGGTGGATTCGAACTGCCGACCCTTTGGTTAGCAGTCATAGCACTTAACCACTGTGCCACCAGGGTTTCTGTGTGTCACTTTGGATTTAGTAAGTCAAATTATATCTTAAAGGATCAGGGTCATTAAGGCTACTGTAGAAAATTTTTTTAAGGTGAAGAATTAGTTCCTAATTTTTCTTTTGTGCAAATATACCCTATTTCACCAATTTTAAGCTGCATTTTCTCGCCCATTTTAATCTCTCAGAAATTGGATGCATTTCTGAAAGCCAAATTCAGTCAATGCTGTCATATAGTAACTGTCCGCCAGGTGGCAGTCATGATGTAGTAATGTGAAAACCTTCCATTGTCACCTGTTTAACCCGTTGCTGTCAAGTCGATTCCTACTCAGGGCGACCATAAAGGATACAGTAGAACTGCCCACAGGGTTCCCAAGGGGTGTCTGGTGGATTCAAAATGCCAACCTTTTGTTTAGCAGCCGTAGCTCTTAACCACTACGCCACCAGGGTTTCCTGTCACCTGTTACACGGATCCAGAAATTTCCAACCTCAAAGCACCTTAGATTTAGTGAAATACATAACGGTTTGCTTCAAGCAAGATACAAGTAAAACAAGAGTCGATTTTAAATGAGGATTATATAATATTCTTGGAGTCCTAGCTATTTTTTTTTTAACCCCAGCTTTGGAAGCTTCACTGAATATTTGATGATGACCCATAAAACCCACTGCCATCGAGTCGATTCCAACTCATAGCGACCCTATAGGACAGAGTAGAACTGCCCCATAGAGCTTCCAAGGAGCATCCCTAATTAGCGTTTTATCGACTATGCAAAGGCATTTGACTGTGTGGGTCATAATGAATTATGAATAACATTTCAAAGAATGGGAATTCCAGAGCACTTAACTGTGCTCATGAGGAACCTGTACATAGACCAAGAGGCAGTTGTTTGAACAAAGGAATACTGAGTGATTTAAAATCAGGGAAGGTGTGTGTCAGGGTTGTATCCTTTCACCATAGCTATTCAATCTGTATGCTGAGCAAATAATATGAGAAGCTGGACTATATGAAGAACAGGGCATCAGGATTGGAGGAAGACTCATTAACAACCTGCGTTATGCAGATGGTACAACCTTGCTTGCTGAAAGTGAAGAGGACTTGAAGCACTTACTAATGAAGATCAAAGACCACAGCCTTCAGTATGGATTGCACCTCAACTTAAAGAAAACAAAACTCCTCACAGCTGGACCAGTAAGAAACATCATGATGAATGGAGAAAAGATCGAAGTTGTCAAGGATTTTACTTTACTTGGATCCATAATCAATGTCCATGGAAGCAGCAGTCAAGAAATCAAACGGCATATTGTATTGGGAAATCTACTGCAAAGATATCACTTTAAGGACTGAGGTGCACCTGACCCAAACCATGGTGTTTTCAATTGCCTCATATGCATAGGAAAGCTGGACAATGAATAAGGAAGATCAAAGAAGAATTGATGCCTTTGAGTTATGGTGTTGGCAAAGAATATTGAATATACTGTTGACTCCCATAAGAATGAACAAATCTGTCTTGGGAGAAGTACAGCCACGATGCTCCTTAGAAGCAAGTATGGCAAGACTTCATCTCACGTGCTTTGGGCATGTTATCAGGAGGAACCAGTCCCTGGAGAAGGACATCATGCTTGGTAAAGCAGAGGGTCAGTGAAAAAGAGCAAGACTCTAAAAGAGATGGATTGACACGGTGGCTGCAACAATAGGCTCAAGCATAGCAAGGATTGTGAGGATGACACAGGACCAGGCAGTGTTGCACATAAGGTCGCTAAGCGTCGGAGTCAAGTTGACAACAGACACCTAACAACAATATTAGCTAACTGCACGTACGGTGTTTTTTCGAACCTTGCTGAAAGCAGAAGAATTGGGGAAAAGAGTACAGGGAAATTATCAACCAATGCAGAGAACCTGGGGTCCATGCTTACTGATGGCAACCTCAGTTATAACCTGAACATCTTAGCTGACTATTAGCTTATGGGGGATATCTCTACCAGAATGGGGGAGTGGGGTCAACATTACAAATTTATCACCATAGTCTCTGTATTAGCTTCCTATTGCTGCCATTACAAATTACTTCGAACTTAGTGACTTAAGACAACATAAATGTATTATAATTTTATGTGCCGGAAGTCCAACATGTGTCTCACAGTGCTAAAATCAAGGTATCCATAAAGCTATGTTCCTTTCTGAAGGCTCTGGGTGGGAATTCGCTTTCTTGCCTTTTCCAGCTTCTAGATGCCAAGTGCATACCTTGACTCATAGCCCCTTGTCCATCTTCAAAGCCATCAATATTGCATCTCTCTCACCTTGCTTCCATCACCACATCTCCCTCTGACTATCTCGCCTGCTGATTTCTCTTTTGCCCTCCTCTTTCACATCTAAAAACCCTTGTTATTACATTGGGTCCACCCAGATAATCCAGGATTAGTCCCTATTTTAAGGTCAGCTGATTATCAATCTTAATTCCATCTGCAACTTTAATTCCCCTTTGCTATTTTTTTTTATGTGTAATATAACACATTCATTCATAGATAGCTGCCATCAAGATGACTCCAACCCATGGTAACCTTCTGTACAATACGACAAAATGTTGCCCAGTTCTGGGTCATCCTCATGATCTCCAGTCACTTCCAACTCATGGTGACCCCCATATATGTAGAACTATACCCCATTATCATGTTTGGTAGAATAGAGGGTCAGCAAAAAAAGAGAAAGACCCTCAATGAGATGGATTGACACAGTGACTGAAACAATGGGTTCAAACATAGCAACGATTGTGAGGATGGTGCAGTACAAGACAGTGTTTCATTCTGTTGTACATGGGGTCGCTACGAGTACATGTATGTATGTATATACATATATATATATTTGCTTACTCTAAAGTTAATAATGGAAACCCTGGTGCCGTAGTGGTTAAGTGCTACAGCTGCTAACCAAAGGGTCGGCAGTTTGAATCCGCCAGGCACTCCTTGGAAACTCTATGGGGCAGTTAATTGACTTATTTTTCATTTACTTAACTAAATGCTATTGCTAAGTCTTCTTAGCCCCTTTAACAGTCGCTCAGTACAATTTTTCAGTCACCAACCTGTTGTCGTTGAGTCGATTTCTATTTATAGTGACCCTATAGGATGGAGTGAACTGCCCCATAGAGTTTCCAAGGAGTGGCTGGTGGATTTGAACTGCCAACCTTTTGGTTAGCAGACATAGCTCTTCACCACTGCTCCACCAGGACCCAATAATCAGTTTTATGCTTCTCTAGAGACCTTCTTCTCATAGCCCCATCTCCTATTACTCCAATACAGACTGCATTCTAGACCTGACACATAGGTGTCATTCTAAGAATTCCCTTCATATTTCTTTTGTATTTGAGTTCCTCTTTGCTGGCTTCCATATTATCCTTTTTCTTGGCTTTCTCACACATTTCAGTGGAACACATCATCCAGTATAAGATGAGAATGCATTGAGAAAGATGCAGGGAGGTCTTTTTTTTTTTTTTTTTCTTGGAATGCTGCATGTCTGAAAATGTCCTTATTCTACCCTTATGCTCAACTGATAGTTCGATTAGGTAAAGGATGCTAGATTGGAAGTAGTTTTCCTTTGTTATTTTGAAGACATTTCTCCACTTTTTGTCAGCTTCCAGTGTTGCTATGAAGAAGTCAGCTGCTGTTCTTATTCCTGACCTTTTGTATTTGAACTGTTATTCCTTTCTGCTCCCACCCCCAATACCAGAAAGTTTCAGTATCTTCTCTTTAGCATAGGTTTTCTGAAATTTCATAATGATTTACTTTTGTGGGGGGGTTTCTTTTCATACCTTGATTTAGCTTTCAGTGGGCCATTTTAAGCTGGAAACTTAGACCCTTAGTTGTGAGAAATCTTTTATTACTTCTTTGATATTTTCCTCTCCACAGTTTTCCATTTTCTCATTTTTACCAGTTTGTCAGAGGATATATCTTAATTCCTTAGTTTTCTCTCCTAAATTCTATTTTCTTGTCTCATTATTCTACTTTCTGGGAAAATTCATCGACTTTATCTTCCCATAGGTTAACTTTTTAATCCCAGCTTTCGTATTTTACATTCCATGAACTGTTTCTTGTTCTTTGAGAATCTCTCTTTTAGTAGAGTCCTGTTCTTATTCATGGCCACTTCTCTGATCTTGTCTCTCAGAGGCTATTAAACTATAGTTTACTTTCCATTTTTCCTGTAATTAACTCTGTCTCCTCTGAGTTCCTTTTTTTCTCTTGTCTCTCACATTGAATTCTCCTCAAATGTCTAGTAACCATTGGATGTCTATTCATATTTTAAACTGAAGCACTAAAACCGCTGGGAAGCTATATCTGCATGGATGGAGATTTCAATCCAGACCTCCAACTGTCAGAACGGTTTCTGCAGAGAAGGATTCTCTAATAATCTAACCATGAGGTAGAAGCCTGGCTGTTGCATTCTGTGACCCAGGTGGGGGGAGGTGCCTGGGGGGGGCCTCACTGTCCAAGAGATAGACTTTCACTTATGCTTGTTTTCAGCCTTTTGCCTCTCCTCTACATTCTGCTGTGCCTGGTATCCCTGAGTCCAGAGACCCTTGAGTTCCATTTCTCCAGAGCATAAACCTCCCTTTTATGTGGGATGGAGAGGGTCAGTTCCCTGGCTGCCCAGAGTAGGGTGAGGACCTCAAGTCTAATTGCTCGTTACAAAGACCTTCAATGGATGTCCTCTTTTCAGCCCCGCTCCTAACCCTTGCCTTCTACATCTCCTGATACTTCCAGTTCTCAAGGCTTTCCAAGGTTCTGAAGGATCATTGCTCGCTTCTCTGTGTATCCCCCCAAAGGCCCTTCATCTTCACCAAACTCCACTCTGCTAGGTCGGCTGTCACTCCTTCGTCCCCCTTCAGTCTTCAGATATTGTGATTAAGGTTTATTCGCATCACCCAATTTCATTAAAGATGGAGTCACGCTGCTGTTTCTCCTACTCTTTGTTGTTATTTAGGGTAATATCTGGAAGAGGGGGGCATAAAACTCTTCATTCTGCCTTTCAAAATCAGAATTGTGATTCAGAACTTTCCTGAAGTTGATTGCCAGACACTTTTTTCCATAACAAACACATGTGGAAATCCTTAAACTCATCTACTGTATTACCTGAAACAATTCACACCATTGTTTCTCAGCCATTTGTAGTCTGGGGCATACCTAGAAATTGCAAGTACATACTTTGGGTTATGAATATAATTATTTCCTTCTCCTCTACTCCAACCTTCTGCTCATCTGTCCTCACTGAGTATTTTATAAGCACACAAATTAGCATGATAAAAATGTTCCTAAGTAGGCAGCCAATCTTTGGAAGATGCTAATAAGACTTGACCTATTTCATGGAAAAAAAAATAAAGAGGTGGCTGGAAAGCAACTGAAAAGTCAACGAGGTTTGAAAGAGGCCAATTAGCAACAAGATGAAAGGTGCTATGCTTGTGATAAGCTTGATTAACAAAACAATAAAGCCTATTAGAAATTTTTAAATAGAACATTCTGGTGTTGAAAGTTTATCTTTGATGAGCTGGAAAAGCAAAAAAAAAAAAAAAAATCCTAAATCAGTTCCCAGTTTAGGAAGATTTTGTTTATCCTTCTTGGCTCGAGTTGGAGCCAACAGCTCTGATGGTTTGGATTAGCTCTTAATGTTTCTAGTTATTTTGGTGTTCAAATCAATGATGCATTTCTGGGAACAGACTGTATCACTACAAACAGGCTGAGGAATAAGACTTCTTCGTGCCTTAATCAAAGAGCTCTCTTCCCTTTCATCGCTGCTTTGACTGGTGGCCCTTAGTCAGAAACTGTCAGGACAGTTAGCACCCTCTGGATATCAACATGCCAAAGAAGTCTGTGCGAGACATCTGCCATCCTTCTTCAGTCCCCAGGGCTTTCCAAGTGCTCAGATGTTCACAAAGTCACCTGGCTTTCTTTGATGAGACCAGGTATCTAAAAGTCAAGTAGCCTTCCCTATTAAGCATCTCAGTCACAATTTTAGAAATCTACAGTATCGAAGTTGAGACGAGGAAACTATGACAAGAGAGAGGGGAAGTCTGTGTGGCTAAGAGGGTTATATAACCCTTGAGAATTATTAGGGCGGAAAAGAGGCCTTTATTAGAAAACCTATTTTAGACTTGAAATAAAGTTGAGTTGTTTACTTATTCCTTCACTTTACCAATTCACTCAAGTTATAAACTGCTATGCAGAAGACTCATGCCACAGTGAAAAGAATTGGAGTTTTGGAATCTAATGGGCATGGATTCAACTCCTGATTTTGACAAGGCTCTGAGCCTCAGTTTCTCTCATCTGTAAAATTAAAATAATAACTCCATCTTTGCAGGGTTGGAAACCCTAGTGGTGTAGTGGTGAAGTGCTCCCGCTGCTAACCAAAGGGCCGGCAGTTCAAATCCACCAGGCACTTCTTGGAAACTCTGTCAGGCAGTTCTACTCTGTCCTATAGGGTCACTGTGAGTTGGAATTGACTCAGTGGCAACGGGTTTGGAGGGTTGTTCAAAGGATTTGAAATAATGTATATAAAGTATATGAGCTGGCACATGTAAGTGCTTAATAAATGAAAGCTACAATTATTACTATTTTATTATTATTACATTAAAAAAAAACACTGTCAAAAAAGCCACCAATTCAATCCTCCATATTTACCTCAGGATGTTTCTTCCTTTCAGTCAGCTTCTTTAGCCTGAGAGAAAGAAATTCACATCCCTGCTGGCTTTTTACTACCTCATCTCAACCTTGGGCAGTCTCAGCCCCCTCCTCAGCCCGTCATCTCTGCATGTCTGCTTCTGAGTGGATGGAGTCATTGCCCATAAAGACAGAAAATGGAACTTGGCCTCTTGTAGTGTTAGGACATCTCAGCAGGCAAGCCTGGCACCAGGTGACTTGCATGAAGCCATCACCCCTAATCTCCTACATGCCGGCACACTGGGCAAATACTGGTCCCCTGAAACAGAACAATGCAGCTGTCTCCTCCCAGAACCTTGAAGGAATTGATATGGCTGTCTCCACTCCAGGAGCCCTGATGGCACAACTCTTAAGTGCTCAGCTGCTAACTGAAAGCTTGGCAGTTTAAACCCACCCAGAGGCTCCACAGGAGAAAGACATAGCGACCTGCTTGCACAAAGATTACAGCCAAGAAAACCCTATGGAACAGTTCTACTTTGTCATGTGGGGTTGCTGTGAGTCAGAATCCACTCGGCAGCACCCAACAACAACAACCTGCACTCAAGGCTGAGCCCTCCTCCGCATCCCTAACCCCATCCACCTCCTTCTAGGCCTCCCCTTCCCCTCAGGGTGCCCCACACTCCTGTCCTTTCTCAATTAATTTCTCTGACTAAAACTCACCCATCTTGTTTCCCCAGTCCCTCAGAGCATGGCTGGGTGCCTGGCAACACAGCTTAGAGCTCAGTTGTCAGGTGTGAATGGCGGGTGCTGTTCCCAGCCTCCCCTCTCGTGTTCACATTGCCAGGGTAGCAGGAGCTTTCACTGGATTAGAAACTCAGCAGGCAGAGGCAGCAGGGCACATCTAGTGTCTTCCTGGTGAGAACAATGAGTTGGGGCATTTGTTAAATATAGATTTCCTGAGTATTCCAAATCTGGGTCGGGTCCCAGAAATGTGGGTTTTTAAATAAATACTTCAAGAGATTCTTATCTGAAGAATTAGGAAAGACTGGAAGGCCCAGAAATTTTGCCGTAGTCCCAGTCATTTTACAGAAAAGTGAAGTGTAAAGAGGGAAATGACTTGCCCAAGGTCACCAGGTCCTCCTTGGCAGTTTGCTGACTCCTGCAGTGACTTGCCCTTCATCCCGATGCCTGTGCTCAGGGAAGAGAACAGCTCTGATACTGGACTGTGGCCTTCCATGAGGAGAACCCTGTGCAAGTAACCACACTGCTGACGCCTACGTTCATGCCTAGAGTCTAGTCTTCCTCCCTTCTTTTTTTTTTTTTATGAAAATATACACTACAAAGCACACACTTGTTCAACAATGTGTACATGTGCAGTTCAATGACGAAAGTTACATACTTCACATTTTTTCACCAGCATTAACTTAGACTCTCTGCCCCTTAAAGTCTCCTCTGTGCTTTAGGGTTACTGCTGTCAATTTGATCTCATTAGGTAATTCTCTAAAAAAGAGTAATGCTCAAGGCAAATATTCTTTATTAAGTGGGCTAAACTTGTTTGGTTTAAAAATGACTTCATGGGATAGTTTTGGCTCAAATTTAAATACTATTTCCAGGCAATAGATACGGGGATTTGCCCAGTCTCAATCGATCTAGTAAGCCTGGTTTCCAGGAGAGTTTGAAGTTCTGTTTGACATTTTTCCTCCTTTTGAATGGTGTTATTGTTGTGTGCCTTCAACTTGATTCCTTGATCAAAACGTTCAGTAATGGTAGCCGGGCACCATCCATTTCTTCTGGTCTCCTGATAAAGGAGACAATAGTTCATGGATGCAATTAGACCTGCAGCCCATTTCCTTCTCTGATTCCTAGGTCTCCTTCTTCCTCTGTTGCTCCAGGCAAATAGTGAGCTATTGTTACATTGTCCTCCCATTTTGGAAACAGGAAATTAGCAGACCCCTGGGAAATAAGGACTGTTACTGCTGCTTCCCTGTATTCTTTCTGTGGATTTGTGCACTGGACTAAGAATGAGGAGACCTGGCTCCTGTCTCTAGTGACCTTGAACTAAAAAACACCAGTTTCTGTTGTGTCAATCCTGCTTCATGGGGATCCCATATGTGTCAGAGTAGAAGTATGCTCTCTAGGGTTTTCAGTGGTTAGTTTTTTGGAAGCAGGTCACCAGGTCTTTTTTCCAAGGCACCTCTGGGTAGACTGGAACCTCCAACCTTTCAGTTAGCAGCCAAGGATGTTAACCGTTTGCACCACCCAAAGACTCCGATCTTGAACTAAAAAAAAAAAAAAACACAGTGCCATCGAGTCAATTCCAACTCATAGCAACCCTATAGGACAGAGTAGAACTGCCCCATAGAGTTTCCAAGGAGCACCTGGTGGATTCGAAGTGCCAACCCTTTGGTTAGCAGCCCTAGCACTTAACCACTGCGCCACCAAGGTTGCTGACCTTGAACTAGGGTCACTTTATTCATCTCGGACTCTGTTTCTTCATGTATAAGATAAGGCAACTGGACTAAACTGGGGTCTCAAAACTTTTCTTAAGAGGAGAATCCCCTGAGGGGTCCCAGGAGCTGAGAATGGAGTTACAGAAAGAGAAAAGTCGGGGCCGATATTGCCGAAGACGAAAGAGGAGGGCGAGGAATCTGAGCTCCTCTCCTAGTGAGATTTTGTGGAGCAGGAAGGGAGGGCAGTGACGTTGCAGAGAGAGGGAATAAGGCAGTACCCTCTGGTGGGGGATTCTCAGACCCAAGTCCTGAATGGACCCTTTTGTATTCTGGGAAAATTATTACAAGCCCCAGACTCTCGCCATGTTGCAATAATTTTAATTTTTATTATAATATTATTTCAATATGTGCAACCAAAAAACAATATTTAAACTCCACACTTACTGACTACTATGGTGAAACCTGTGAGAACCGGAACTCGACAGGATTGTCTTGTTTTTCTGGGTCTTGCAAGTTTTCCATTTTTGACAGGGTGCAGTCTTATGGCTTTTCTATCGTTCACTTTAGTGGGAAATATTTGAGTTTTCCTTCTCAGACAGGTTTCTGCCTTACACAGGCTCTGGCTTTCTCAGATTTTATGTATATAACTACAGGAGAAAATTAAAATCAAATACTGTGAGACTAATAAAATTCAAATTTGCATCATTAATTTGAGGTAATGAAGAGGTGGATGATATTGCTTTGCAGAAACTAAATTGCTAATTTGGGGGTTAATGGAAGAAGAATGTAAACTACTCTGGTCTGGTCTTACATTGAGTCTGTTTTTATATTGTCAGTTTCAAAACTGACAGAGAACTCCTGTTTGCATACAAAACCAGAGTGTAACACATCCCAGCCTTTGTTTACTAGCTCAAGAGAAGCAAGCTTTTCACTTACTCCATACTCTGCAAGTGAGTAATGGAGTTATCACTTGATGCAAAGCTCTGTAAAGTTCTCTCTTAATGGAAGACATTAGCATCACCAACCAAAACCAAATCCGTTGCCATCGAATGGATTCCGACTCATAGCGACCCTGTAGGACAGAGTAGAACTACCCCACAGAGTTTCCAAGGAGCACCTGGTGGATTTGAACTGCCGATCTTTTGGTTAGCAGAGGTAGTTCTTAACCACTAAGCACCAGGGTTTCCATTAACATCACAGCATTACCGAAATCTGCATTCAGCGGGTAACTAATCCAATTACTGGAACAGAACCGTACTTCAAGGCACACATACTACTAACATTATTGCGAATTGTTTAACAGTTGGAAGTTGTTGCGTTCAAAGGCCTCAGGGCACACCTACTGGAAATGTGAACGTGGATGTTATAGGGAAGGTTAATTTTTAGTCTGACATGCCTATATTTTGTATTTTTGTGTGTGTGTGTATATACATAAGGAACCCTGGTGGCACAGTGGTTAAAGCAATCAACCGCTAATCGTTGGCAGTTCTAAACCACCAGCTGCTTTGTGAGAGAAAGATGTGGCAGTCTGTTTCTGTAGAGATTTACAGCCTTGGAAACCCTATGGGGTTGCTATGAGTCAGAATCAACTGGATGGCAGTGGGTTTGGGTTTCTTTTTTTATATATATGTACTTTGAGATGACTATTCTCCCACCACTGTTCTCTCTTCAGCCTGCTGTGAAGAGACCTCAGCCGACCTCACTTGGTATAAACTCGAAGATAAACACAAAATAAACAAAGCTTCCAAGGCTGCATGCCATTCTCAGTTGTGGCCATCCAGATGATTTGGAATATGCTAGAATAACTTGGAAACCCTGGTGATGTAGTGGTTAAGGGCTACGGCTGCTAACCAAAAGGTCGGCAGTTTGAATCCACGAGATGCTCCTTGGAAACTCTATGGGGCAGTTCTACTCTGTCCTCTAGGGTCGCTATGAGTCACAATTGACTCGATGGCAGTGGGTTTTGGTTTTAGAATAACTCTACGTATCATCATCACAATGAAAGCAAAAATTTAAATTCTTATAGAGAATTTGTGGATCCTCGAGAAATTGTTCAAGAACCCGTTTTGAAAAATGTGAGTTTAGCAGGAAAATCTAAACTTGATTTGCTTTTAGGAGTGCGGAATCCAAGTCCAGCGCTGTCAGCAACTACCTACAGCATATTGAGCAAGTGTTCACATCTTTGGGCATCTGTTTTCTCATCTACTCAATGGTCTTACAAATTACTGCTTAAACAGCCCTCAGCAGGTCCCTAAGTCCCTAGGTGTGTTTGACAGCTAGCCTAAAGACTGGTGTTCAAATCCACTCAATGGTAAGGTAGAAGAAATTGCCTGGCAATCTACTTCTGTAAAAATTATAGCCAAAAAATCCTGTGGAGCACTTTTACTCTGTCCCATAAGTTCAGAATCCACTCAATGGCAACTAACAACAACAAACAACTTTCGAGGAAGACCCCTGGTAGACATGGCCCTCAGACTGTTAGCCCAGAACTGAAACCATTCCCAAAGCCAACTCTTCAGACAAAGATTAGACCGGACTATAAGACACAAAATGATACCTGTGAAGAGAGAGTGCTTCTTAGATCAAGTAGTGTCCGGAGGCGAGATAAGAAAGAAAAAAGGGACAGGGGCTGGTTGGATGAAAAAAAAAAATTTATTTTTGGTTGGATGCACAGGGGAAATTTGGGGTGGAAAGGAGGGGTGTGCTGTCACATTATAGGGAGAGCAACTAGGGTCACTTAACAATGTGTATAAATTTTTATTTGAGAAACTAACTCGAACTGTAAACTTTCACTTAAAGCACAATAAATGAATAAATAAAAATAAAAAAGAGCGGTGGTTTTCAGCTATTGTGTGGAAAGGCGCTGAAGTTGTGATAGGGCCCATTCATTGCCCTCTGCTGCCCTCTTCAGATAGAAGCTGGTCTTGCATTGGATGAGGTCTGTAGCCAGTGAAGAAATGCTGTGCAAGCCCAAGGCCTTTTGGGCACTTCAGCTCAACATCTGGACTCATTGTTACATCCAGTGTGTGTGTGTGTGTGTGTGTGTGTGAGAGAGAGAGAGAGAGAGATCTATCCTGAGCAACGTGGCTAAGCCTCTGCTGAAAGATCAGTGAGTGAGAGTTTGGTGAGAGTTTAGACTTCAGAAGCTCCCTATCTCCAGTCTTAGCCCCTCCTCAGGATCCCAGTGCTGGGATTCCACTTCAGGCCCTCAACCCCTCAGACCTCTGCTCATCTTTCAAGCTACACAATTCCTCCTCCCTCCCTCCTGGCCATTAGGGCTCAGTTAAGATGGATCTGTTAGTTTGTCTTACTGTGGTAGTTTCTATGTTGCTATGATGCTGGAAGCTATGCCACTAGTATTTCCAATACCAGCAGGGTAACCCATGGAGGACAGGTTTCAGTGGAGCTTCCAGACTAAGAAAGACCTGGCAACCTACTTCCAAAAATTAGCCAGTGAAAATCCTATGGATCACAACAGAATGTTGTCCAATGTAGTGATGGAAAATGAGCCCCCTAGGTTGGAAGGCACTATACAATAGCTGTAACAACAGACTCAAGCATGCCGACAATCATAAGGATAGCTTGGGACCAGGCAATGCTTCATTCTGTTGTACATGGGATTGCCATGAGCTGGAGCCAACTCAGCTGTAGCTAACAGCAAGAAGAAGAAGATGGATTTTAGGGCCCAATGACCGTGCAAAGTTTTCTCATGTCTGCTGACCTATAGCGCAATTATTGACCTAATTTCCAATTATACATTAGCCACCAAGGTAATAAAGATATGCTTTGTTGTTCTAATTCTGTTTTAATATCATCAGACTATTTTAATGCCTAATTTTATTCTCATGATTCATGTTTTCGTTAGGTCTGTGGTGCTGAATAAGCAATGACTTCTTCAAAGTAGCTTCCATTCTTATTGCCATTCACAGTGTACACTGAAAAAGAAGAAAACCTAAGGTATTTTATTTACATGGCTTCCAGCAAAACTGCAATTTTCAGATGGAAACTTACTCTACAAAAACAGTGGTATCATTGTGCCAACTCATAGTTTTTCCTCAGTCTGTTTCTGGTGGAAAAAGCAGTCATTTAGCTCTGTCTATTTTATAACTGAAGTCTTCAGCCAACAGGATCAATACACACACCCAAAAGCTACCACAAAAACACAAAATATCTCATGGAGGACTATGAAGCAAAGAAATTCAGAGTGGTCTCAACTAAATAATAATAATAAACTGATATTCTCTTTACATTTATCCCTCTAGTTTAAACAAGGAGTTCTATACAAAAATATATTTATTTGAGTATTGCTTTTTTTAAAAAATGTATTTTGTTGTTGAGAATATACACAGCAAAACATACACCAACTTAACAGTTTCTATATGTACTGTTTACCAACATAGATTATGTTCTTGGAATTGTGCAACCATTCTCACCCTCTTCCTCTGAGTTGCTCTTCCTCTGTTAACATAAATTTACTGCCCCCTAAATTTCCTACCTAATCATTTTGAGTTGGTGCTATCAGTTTAATCCCATATAGATAGTTCTTCAAAGAGCATAATGCTCAAGGCTGACATTATTTACTAGTTAAGCTAAACTATTGTTTGTTTTTAAGAAGACTTCAGGGGATATTTTTGGTTTGTTGAGTATTGCTTTTAAGGACAAATTTAGGTGTTTGAAAGTTTGGGAACAGGAGGGGAGAATGAAAAAGGAGTGGAAGCTAAAAGAGTCATGTTAAGAATATAATTTTCAGACACATGGGATTTTTCTGGTTATCTATTTGTTACTGATTTCTACTTTAATTGGATCGTTACCAGAGAACTTGCTGTGAAAATTTTTGAAAAATGTAAAGACTTTCTTTATGACCTAGCACATGGCAGATTTTGGTAAATGTTCTACGTACACTGAAAAAGCCTGTGAATACTGTTGTTCTTGAGTAAAGCGCTCTATGTGTGTGAATTAGACTGATTTCATTCATTGTGTCATTCAGACCTTCTATATCCCTGCTGATTTTTTGTTGGCTTGTTCTATTAGCTATTAAGAGAGGTCTCCCATTATAACTATGGATTTTTATTATTTCTCCTTTTAGTTCTGTGATTTATGCTTTGTATATTTTGAAGATAAGCTCTTAGGTACATACAGGTTTAGGATTGTGATATCTTCTTTTTGGATTGATCTCTTTGTGCCTAATAATGCTTCTTGCCTTAGAATCTACTTTGTCTTGTATCGGTATAGGTATAGGAGCTTTAATTTGAACAGTATTGGTGTGATATTTTTTGTAGTTGTTGTTTACTTTCAACGTTGTGTCTTTATATTTTAAAGTATTCTTAAAGTATATCTCTTGTAAGCAACGTATAAACCAAATCAAACCCATTGCCATTGAGTCTATTCCAACTCATAGCAACCCCATAGCAACATACAGGTGGGTCTTAATTTGTAAAAAGACAATCTTAGTCTTTTACTTGTAATATTTACTCCATTCATATTTAATGTAATTACTGACACAGTTGAGTTTATACCTAACATCTTATTATTTGTTTTGTCTTTGGTCCATCTGTTTTATATTCCTTTCACCCTCTGTTCTTGTCTTATTTTAGATTAACCAAATATTTTTTGGCCCTTTCTTCTTTTTGTTTGTGTGCATTTATTGGGATAAATTGATCTCTGAGCACTGCTTTTGCTGTGTCCCAAAGGTTCTGATAGGAAGTGTTTTCATTCTCATTGGATTCTATGAATTTCTTTATTCTGTCCTTAATGTCTTCTATAATCCAGTCTTTTCTGAGCAGGGTATTGTTCAATTTCCAAGTGTTTGATTTCTCTTCCCTGCTTTTTCTGTTATTGATTTCCACTTTTATGGCCTTGTGCTCACAGAAGATGCTCTGTAATATTTCAGTGTTTTAGATTCTGCTAAGGCTTGCTTTATGACCTAATATGTGGTCTATTCTAGAGAATGTTCCACGTGCACTAGAAAAGAAAGTATACTTGGTTGCTGTTGGGTGGAGTGTTCTGTATATGTCTATGAGGTCAAGTTGGTTGATTGTGGCATTTACATCTTCTGTGTCTTTATTGACCTTCTTTCTGGATGTCCTGTTCTTCACCAAAAGTGGTGTGTTGAAGTCTCCTGCTATTATTGTGGAGCTGTCTATCTCACTTTTCAATGCGACTGAGTTTGTTTTATTTATCTTGCAGTCCTGTCATTGGGTACATTGGTTATATCTTCTTGGTATATTGTTCCTTTAATCATTATATAGCGTCCTTCCTTATCATTTATGGAGGATATAACTTTAAAGTCTATTTTGTCAGAAATCAATATTGCCACTCCTGCTCTTTTTTGATTGTTGTTTGCTTGATATATTTTTTTCCACCCTTTGAGTTTTAGTTCGTGTTTCTAAGTCTAAGGTGTGTCTCTCGTAGGCAGCATATAGATGGATCGTACTTTTTAATTCATTCTGCCACTCTGTCTCTTTATTGGTGCATTTAGTCCATTTACATTCAGCATAATTATGGATAGGTATTAATTTAGTGCTATCATTTTGATGTCTGTTTTTGTGTGTTCTTGACAGTTTCTTTTTCCCACTTGATTTTATGTGCTGAGTAGATTATCTTTATGTATTGTCCTTTCCTCATATTTGTTGTTGTTGATTTTGTTTCTGCTGAGTCTCTATTTTTTTCTTGTATTTTATTTTGATGTGTAGGATAGTTTGTCTCCTTTGTGATTACCTTATTATTTACCCCTATTTCTCTACATTTAAACCTTTTATTTCTTTATATCACCTTATCTTCCTCTCCATATTGAAGATCTATGACTACATTTCTTATTCCCTCTTTATTGTTTTAATGTTATCTTCTTTTACATAATAACATCACTGTTACCCTGTTTTAAGTGGGTTTTTTTTTTTATCTTTATTTGTTTTTTTTTTATTTCCCTGTCTGGGTTGACTTCTGATTGCTCTGCCCAGTGTTCTAGTCTTGGGTTAATACCTGATATTACTGATTTTCTAACCAAAGAACTCCCTTTAGTATTTCTTGTAGTTTTGGTCTGGTTTTTACGAATTCCCTCAACTTGTGTTTATATGGAAATGTCCTAATTTCACCTTCACATTTGAGAGACAGTTTTGCTGGATATATGATTCTTGGCTGGCAATTTTTTTCCTTCAGTTTTTTAAATATGTCATCCCATTGCCTTCTTGCCTGCATGGTTTTTGCCGAGTAGTCTGGGCTTATTCTTATTGGCTCTCCTTTGTAGGTGACTTTTCGTTTATCCCTAGCTTCTCTTAAAATTCTCTCTTTATCTTTGATTTTGGCAAGTTTGATTGTAATATGTCTTGGTGACTTTCTTTTAACATCTACCTTATATGGAGTTTGATGAGCATCTTGGATAGATATCTTCTCATATTTCACAATATCAGGGAAGTTTTCTGCCAACAAATACTCAACAATTCTCTCTGTATTTTCTGTTATCCCTCCCTGTTCCGGTACTTCAATCACTCGTGGGTTATTTCTCTTGATAGAGTCCCACATGATTCTTAAGGTTTCTTCATTTTTTAAAAATTCTTTTATCTGATTTTTCTTCAAATATATTAGTGCTAAGTGATTTACCTTCAAGTTCAGAAATTGTGCCTTCCAGTTGCTCAGTTCTGCTCCTCTGACTTTCTATTGAGTTGTCTACTTCTGTAATTTTATTGTTAATCTTCTGAATTTCTGATTGCTGTCTGTCTATGGATTTTTCCAGCTTATTAAATTTTTCATTATGTTCCTGAATAATCTTTTTAATTTCTTCAATTGCTTTATCTGTATGTTCCTTGGCTTGTTCTGAGTATTGTCTCATTTCCTTCCTGATGTCTTGAAGGGCTCTGTATATTAATCTTTTGTATTCTGCCTCTGGTAATTCCGGGAATGCGCTTTCATCTAAAAGATCCCTTGATTTTTTGTTTTCAGACCTTATTGAGGCGATCACGGTCTGTTTCTTTATGTGACTTGATATTGACTGTTTTCTCTGAGCCATCTGTATGTTATTATATTAGTTTATTTATGTTTGCTCAGCTCACTGTGTCATAGCTTCTTGCTTTGTTTTGTTTTGATATGCCCAAATGGGTTGCTTGAGTGAGCTAGCTTGATTATTTTTGCCTTTGAAGCTCTGATGGCCTTTCCCCAGATGGCTGTTATCAGGTATATCAGTCTAGGAGTCCATTCACTTTTCTTGTATGAATTCAACTCAGGTGTCCAGGTAGCTGATCATCAAGTGTGTGGTACAGGCTCTGTCCTACAGTCTTAGAGGGGCAGGGGTGATTGGTGTAGTTTCAGTATCTGGTTGCAGCAGGGGGTCACACTCTGAACAAGGCAAGGGGCTGAGAATCATCCCCCACATGTCTCTGAGGAAAGTCTGTCCCTGTTCCATAGAGTGTACAGGTGGGTGGATTCTGCAGACAGACCATGGGCACCCAGTGCTTTTGGTTATAAAGACTGGAAGTTACCAGTTATCCTTGGACCCCTGTCACGGGTGGCTGGGTGACCTGAATGGAGCTAACAGCCCTTAGGCCCCTGATATGGGTAAGTGAGGACCCTGTTTAATAGGCAAAGCAATGTCAAACATCAAACACCCAACTCTCCATCACACAGGTGAAATGGTTGGAGTCTGCCAGCAAGGGCCTATTCTCCTGAAATAGGCCTGCACAGGTCAATGCAGAGAGGAAGCGTACTCAATGTCCACGGACCGTTTATGCCTGGACAGGAGCCGCTTCTGTCCTGAGCTCCCCCAGTTAGTGGAGCTGGCAAATTATCTTTTCCCTCAATTGCAAATTTTTTCCTCCTCCAAGGCTGGGAGGATGGCTCTAGGTGCTCAACAGGGCCTATCTCAGGCCCAGGGAATTCAGCCACTGAAGCTGGCTTGGGGGTGGGGGGCGGGGAGGCACAGTAAAATATACGCAAGTACTTAGCTTTTGCCAAGAGCAACGTTCTTCTGTGGTTCCAGAGGTGTGAGTAGGCTGTGTGGCTGGCTGCTTCTCACTGAGGAAACTGCGGCCAAACACTACCACCAGCCCACCACCACCACTCTGGGAATCGTGCCTGAGGGCTCCCTGCAATTCAGGCCCAGTAACTCCTCTCTGCTTCTGAACCGTCTCTTCCTCATCCTGCCCCTCAGTTCATTTTCTAAGCTTGCCTTTGATGCTCAGGGCTCCTAGCTGGTCATAAATATACTCATTTCACTTGTTTTTTTGGGTCTTTGTTGTCAAGAGGGTTCGCCAGAAGTGTCTGTCTATTCTGCCATCTTGGCTCTGCCTGCAGATAAACCAAATATTTTTTGTTATTCCATTTTTTTCTTCTATGAACTTGTTAGTTATAATCATTTATTATTTTTTGTGGTCCTCTAGAGATTTCACTTTTACAGCTAGGATAACAATACTCATCCCTTGTAAGGCTAGCTTGCCCCAAAGATGGAATTAGAAACTGTAGACAGAAAAAGCACTACTGTTACACAAAGCACACAGGTAAGGCTTTATCCTTTCAGCTCTGCCTTTCACATTGAGAAAACAATTTTGAGTTCTGACTGGTGAACACTGACAGCATTAGCCTCTGCCCTGAGAAGGAGAATTGTTCTCTTTCTTCTGCTAATGTATTGCTGTGACAGGGCACTGCTGGCTTCTTACCAGGCAGTGTTTCCTGATTTCCTGCCAGGCATTTCTCCTGCTCAGTGTTATCACTGCCACAATTGGTCTTGGGATCACCTTTGGAGTACCTGTAAAACCTGCAGGTATAAGTCTTCCCTGGGTGACTGACTTGTCAATAATCCACCCAGCCAACAAGAGTATGCTTATTCACTACTTCCAAAATGGTGAGTCTAGTGGTAAATATTTTTAGAATACATGGTATGTGCCAACTACTGCTGTCATCTTTATTTTCTTTAATCTTTTTAACAATCTTGCAAATTTGTAGTTATCTCCATTGTGAACAGAGGCTCAGAGAGGTTAGGCAACTAGTCCGAGGTCATATAGTTAAATTGACAAAGTCAGGGTTCTAATCCAGGTCTGCCTGACTCTGAAGGGCGTGGTTTCTACCTTCAAGGAGATTCTTCTGTAATTAGGAAGACTAGTGAAATGGTGGTGAACAATGCAGAACAGCATATAATTAAGCACTACATTAGGTTGGACAGGAGGATAAATATTTTTGGTAATTTGAGAGAAAGCAGCCAGGGCTGGTGCTGAAGGGAAAGGGTGCTAAAGAAGCTAAACTCCTTGAAGGGAGTTTAGATTTTAGATGAGATTTTGGAAGGGCCAGAGATAGAGACTGTTTAGTTGGTGGTGAGGAACATTAGGCATGTGAGGAAGAGAGGTGAAAAATAACCCTGGAGAGTTGGCAAAGGGTGGGGGAATAAAAAAAATAAGGAGAGGTTTATGCCCCAGCAACACTAACTTGATTGTAATTTCACGCACACATCACACTCACACCATGCTCCCTCTTGCCATATTCGGGCATATGCTCTCCCTCTGCCATGACGCCCACCTTCCATTTAGCTGACTCTTTAAGGGCTTAAGACTAATTTCAGGTGTCCCCCAGACTGAGTGGGGTACACCATTTTTGTGCTTCCACAAGCCCCGTGCAAACCTCAACCCCCCAGTTAACCACACCCTGTGGTAATTATGTGTTCTATAAAGTGCCTTGAAGGTAAGACTCATCTTTCTAACCCTAGCCCTGGCACATAGCAGGCCCTCAGTAGTGCACACTGAATAAAGAAACAGGTCTTGGTGCTGCCAGAAATGGAATCATGGAAGGCTTTTGAGCAGGGACTGATAAAAGAACTCCCCAACGAATGGCACACTCCTGTGTGGTTTCAGTGACAGACATGGGGTGCAGAGAAAGTGATAGATATGAGACATGGGACGCTGATTCAGCAAATTGTCACAGAAAAATGAAGACTTCTGGAGGTTCGTCTGCTGATTAGACCATTTAAGGACTCACCATCTTTGTCTGTCTTGGGAGATAGTGTATGCTGCACAACAGCAGAACATAGGGTAAGTAAGAGCTGGATACTTATTTCATTTTTCTCTCCTTGAGTAACCTAACAGGAACCTCTTTTGACTTCAGTACTTGAAAGCCTTGTGTATCCATACACATGACTAAGGTTTCAGAGTCTATGACATATTAGCACATGTGTGAAATGACATAGCCTCAGTGTTGCCTACATTGTTGTAGAATATCTTTGGAAAGATGCACAAGAAACTGGTAATAATGATTTCCTCCTGGGAGTGTGACTGGGTAAATGGGTGTGAGGGGTCTGGGATGAGAGGGAGCCTGTTCATTGCATACCCTTTTATATCTTTTAAATACTCTGTTATGTACATGTACTATATATATACATATAATATTTATTTTCTTTAAATAGGTCGTGTCTATATTTATATATACAGGGGAAACTCTGGTGGCATACTGGCTAAGTGCTACCACTGCTAACCAAAAGGTCAGCAGTTCAAATCCGCCAGGCGCTCCTTGGAAACTCTACGGGGCAATTCTATTCTGTCTTATAGGGTCGCTATGAGTCGGAATCAACTTGACAGCAGTGTTTTTTTTTAATATATACAGGAAACCCTGGTGGCATAGTGGTTAAGAGCTACAGCTGCTAACCAAAATGTCGGCAGTTAGAATCCGCCAGGCACTCCTTGGAAACTCTGGGGCAGTTCTACTCTGTCCTATAGGGTCACTATGAGTTGGAATCGACTCAACGGCAATGGGTTTGGTTTGTTATATGTATACGTATGTACACACACACCCATATATATACAGACACAACACACATATATATACATATATGTATATATATAAAAAAATACATATATATATGTATATATATGTGTGTGTGTGTATATATATATATCAGGAGCCCTAGTGGCATTGTGGTTAAGAACTAAGGGTACTAACCAAAAGGTTGGCAGTTGAAATCCACCAGCTGCTCCTTGAAAACCCTATGCAGCAGTTCTACTCTGTCCTATAGGGTTGCAATGAGTCGAATCAACTCAAGTTGATTTATATATATATATGTATACACACACACACACACACATACATAAGTCATGGATTGAATTATGTCCCCCCAAAAATGTGTGTATCAACTTGGTTAGGCCATGATTCCCAGTATTCTGTGTTTGTCCTCCATTTTGTGATTGTAATTTTATGTTAAAGAGGATTAGGGTGGGATTGTAACACCCTTACCAAGTCACATCCCTGATCCATTGTAAAGGGAGTTTTCCTGGGGTGTGGCCTGCACCGCCTTTTATCTTTCAAGAGATAGAAGGAAAGGGAAGTAAGCAGAGAGTTGGGAACCTCATACCACCAAGAAAGCAGCACCAGGAGCAGAGGGCATCCTTTGAACTTGAGGTTCCTGTGTTGACATGTTCCCAGACCAAGGGAAGACTGATGACAACGACCTTCCTCCAGAGCTGACAGAGAGAGTCTTCCCCTGGAGCCGGTGCCCTGAATTCGGACTTCTAGCCTACTGGACCGTGAGAGGATAAACTTTTCTTTGTTAAAGCCAGCCACTTGTGGTATTTCTGTTATAGCAGCACTGGATGACTAAGACTATATATATCTCGGGGTGCAAATGGAAAACCCTGGTGGCATAGTGGTTAAGTGCTACAGCTGCTAACCAAAAGGCTGGCAGTTCAAATCCACCGGGTGCTCCTTGGAAACCCTTTGGGGCAGTTCTACTCTGTCCTATAAGGTCACTATAAGTCGGAATTGATTCAATGGCAATGGGTCTATGGGGTGCAAACAGTTAAGTGCATGGTTTGAACCCACCCAGAGGTACCTCTGAAGAAATTCTTGGAGATCTGCTTCTGAAAGGTCACAGCCTTGAAAACCCTATGAAGTAGTTCTACTCTGTAACACGTATAGCTCCCACAAGTTGGAATCAACTTGACAGCAACGAGGTTACAGGGATATTATATACATACCCACACTGTTTAAGTTGGCTCCCAGGAGGCAGAATCTGAGAAATAGATTTGTGTTCAGGAAGTTTTGGGGGGAGTTTTTGGGTTCAGCACCTGTAGGGAGTGAAGGAAGCAGGATGGGCAGAGGAAAAAGTTGTGCTGGGATGCAATCACCACTTCCTCAGCCACCCCACAGGGAGCTCTTCCCAACTAAGACAACATTTAAGACAACAGTGGCAGGCCTTTGTAATTCTCTACTGACCCTCACTGGGTGTGGATTGCCCGGCAGGAGTCATGACCTTGGGGAGGTGCCTTTCTTTAGCTGAAGGCTATTCTCCTATTGGTTATACCTAGGCCATCCACTTTTTAAATAGACACAGCCTTTAAATGAACCATAAATAGCTCTGCTTCTCAGTCCAGGACTCGTGAATACACACTAATTAGCTAAAAATCAGAAAAGAACTAGAATCAATATTTTAGGAAACTACTATACCGATATCAAGGATCACTCTAACCTGTGGTTGGTTATGGGGGGAAAAAAAGATTTCACTTACTATGATGGCTTATAGAATCTTTTCTTCATGATAATCACAACAGGCTTGCTGTGATAACTACCGTTATTTTCTGTGAATGAAAATTAGCCCATTAAAAAAAAAAACTCATTCAAAAAAGCATTTACTGAGCACATATTATATGCCAAATATTGTGCTAGGCATTAGGGCTATAGAGATGAATCAGGCTCAGTCTCTTGAGGCGTCCACTCTTTACTGAGGTCTACAAGCTTAGTCCACCAGGTGTCTGACAGTTTGTTTTCCTGTGGTGAATTGCATGTTGCTGTGATGCTGGAGGAAACCCCGGTAGCATAGTGATTAAGTGCTATGGCTGCTAACCAAAAGGCCGGCAGTTCGAATCCACCAGGCGCTCCTTCGAAACTCTATGGGGCAGTTCTACTCTGTCCTCTAGGGTCACTATGAGTCGGAATCGACTCGATGGCAGTGGGTTTGGTTTTTTTTTTTTTTGGTGTGATGCTGGAAGCTATGTCACCAACATTTAAAATACCAGCAGGATCACCCAGGGTAGACAGGTCTCAGTGGAATTTCCAGACCAAGACAGACTAGGGAAAAGGGCATGGCAACCTATTTCTAAAAAAATTGACCAATGAAAATCTTTGCAGCAGTACGTCATTGCTGGTGTCAGATGGATCTTGGCTGAAAGCAGAGAACACCAGAAAGATGTTTACTTGTGTTTTGTTGACTATGCAAAGGCATTTGACTGTGTGGGTCATAAACAATGATAGATAACATTGCGAAGAATGGGAATTCCAGAACACTTAATTGTGCTCATGCAGAACCTGAACATAGACCAAGAGGCAGTCTTTTGAATAGAACAAAGGGATACTGCATGGTTTAAAATCAGGAAAGGTGTGTGTCAGGGTTGTATCTTTCACTCTACCTAACCAATTTTTTTAAACCAATATGTATACTGAGCAAATAATCAGAGAAGCTGGACTATGTGAAGAAGAATGCAACATCAGGATTGAAGGAAGACTCATTAACAACTTGTAATATGCAAATGACGCAACCTTGCTTGTTGAAAGTGAAGAGGACTTGAAGCACTTACTGATGAAGATCAAAGACTACAGCATTCAAACATTCTGCATCCCACTTTGGAGAGTGGTGTTTGAGGTCTTAAATACTAGCAAGCAGCCATGTAAGATGCATCAATTGGTCTCAACCCACCTGGATCAAAGGAGAATGAAGAACACCAAAGACACAAGGTAATTACGAGCCCAAGAGACAGAAAGGGCCACATAAACCAGAGACTACATCAGCCTGAAACCAGAAGAACTAGATGGTGCGCGGCTACAACTGAAGACTGCCCTAACAGGGAACACAACAGAGAACCCCTGAGGGAACAGGAGAGCAGAGGGATGCAGACCTCAAATTCTCGTAAAAAGACCAGACTTAATGGTCTGACTGAGACTAGAAGGACCCCGGAGGTCATGGTCCCCAGACCTTCTATTAGCCCATACAGGAATCACTCCCAAAGCCAACTCTTCAGACAGGGATTGGACTGGACTATGGGATAGAAAATGATACTGGTGTGAGGAGTGAGCTTCTTGGATCAAGTAGACACATGAGACTATGTAGGCAGCTCCTGTCCGGAGGGGAGATGAGAGAGCAGAGGGGGTAAGAAGCTGACTGAATGGACATGAAAATAGAGAGTGGAGAGGAGTGTGCTGTTTTGTTAGGGGGAGAGCAACTAGGAGTATATAGCAAGGTGTATATAAATTTTTGTATGGGGGACTGACTTGATTTGTAAACTTTCACTTAAAGCACAATAAAAACAAAAAAAAACAGACTGCAGCATTCAGTATGGATTACGCTTCAACATAAAGAAAACAAAAATCTTCACAACTGGACAAATAAGCAACATTATGATAAATGGAGAAAAGATTGAAGTTGTCAAGAATTTCGTTTTACCTGGATCCATTGTCAACATCCACGGAAGCAGCAGCCAAGAAATCAAATGACTTATTGGATTGGGCAAATCTGATGCAAAAGACCTCTTTAGAGTATTAAAAAGCTAAGATATCACCTTTGGGACTAAGGCGCACCTGACCCAAGCCATGGTGTTTTCAATTGCCTCATATGCATGTGAAAGCTGGACAATGAATAAGGAAGACTGAAGAAGAATTGATGCCTTTGAATTATGATGTTGACCAAGAATATTGAACATATCATGGACTGCCAGAAGAAAGAACAAATCTGTCTTGGAAAAAGTACGGCCAGAATGCTCCTTAAAAGTGAGGATGGCAACACTTCGTCTTACATACTTTGCACATGTTATCAGGAGGAACCAGTCCCTGGAGAAGGACATCATTCTTGATAAAGTAGAGGGTCATTAAGAAGAGGAAGACCCTCAACAAAATGGGTTGACACGGTGGTTCCAACAGTGGGCTCAAGCACAACAATTGTGAAGACAGTCCAGGACTGGGCAGTGTTTCCTTCCGTTTTACATAGGGTCACCATGAGTCAGAGCTGACACATAACAACAACAACAACTCTGTACCTTTAGGGCACTCAGTACGCAACTTTGGGGACTATGGCAGCTGCGGAAATGCTTTGCTCAGACCTTCAAGAGAATTTGCTATGTGGAACACAACATGGTTAACTGAGAGCCCTAAGTACCGCCCACTGGGCCCTCCACCAGAGGGTGCCAGGATTGTGCTTTCCCCAAGCTGCCTCAGGCAGTAACTGAGCATGGTGGAGCTACTAGTGCCAGCCACTCTAGGACTGGGCTCCTCTAATGGGCAACTTTGGCTCGAGGACTCCACATTGGCAGGTTGGGAACTTTCTTCTATCTGCGTTGCAGTCTCAGGCTCTTTCTACCCAAGCCTTCATTACCCCTTTCCTTTCACAGGGTTACTCCTGCATTAGCGTCTGAGGTTCCACTTCTTACTCTTGTTTCCTGCCTTTGTCCTTCACAGGCATTTTCCAAGACAAATTTCTTTCACATATCATCCTATTTGATGTCTATTTCTCAGAGGACTCAAACTGACACAGATTGCTTCAGATTACCAGAATCTAAATGGTTTTTGTCCCTAGAACCACAATGCTAAGCATCATGTGGATTAAGGAATACAAACTGTGGTGTTAGCTGGTTCTTAATTATTAACTTAATCCCAACTACAATACATTCAAGGTGTGACATGCATCTTCACCAAGCCCTCAATCAGCTCTAAATCAGGTGTCTAAAACATTTACCACTCCACACACCAATCAGGAATTTTGTGGGGATACATTATTTTAGATGAAAATATGCCTGAAGTACAAGTATCATCAATTTGCTATTTACATCTTCCAACAAATTTTTCTAGGTTAAATGTTTAAAATGCCATCCTATTATTTTGATTACCTCCCATTCTTTTTTAAGTGGGTAGGCACATTGCATTTAAACAGTTATTTCAATTTAACTCACAGTATCCCCATGAAGTAGGTGGAGTAAGTTATCTTTATTCCCATTTTAGCTAAGAAAAAGAGAAGGGGCTAAATACAACCAATGCATGGCAAAGCTGAAACTAGGCCCCAGGTCCATTGACTCCCTCCCAGACAACTTCTAGTAGATCTTAGGCAGGAGCGAGTCCATGCTTTTTGGCCAAATGCCAGTGGTACTGCAAAAAATGCAAGTTAAGTAGACCTAGAGAGTTTGGGAGAATGAGAGAGAAAAAGAAAGAAAAGAGGGAGAAGAAATAACGGGAAAAGAACAATGGACAGAAGAAGAGAGGAGGAAGCAGGTTATGATAGACAGTTGCCTCTAATGGGACGCCCTGGCAGGAGTACTACAGGTACAAAGCTTGATGGCATGGTCATGGACACATGTGTCAATATCCAGTGCTTGTCTTAAGAATTTCTAGATTTACCATATCACCATTGTAAACCGGCTTCACAGCAACTGGGCTTCTTCTATGAGGATCTCACTGCTCGCTTGCCACCCTCCCTGCTTTGTAGTGGCAAGCTGGCCTGCAGTCATGGCGAAGATGAATTGGATACCTACTATGGTGAGGTGGAGAGATAATCAAAATTAAAGAATTTTTAGCAGTAACTAATAATGCAAATTCAAAGACCATCATGCATTCATGTTTTCTACTAGAAATAATGCCGTTGTCCAGCATAGATCAAGTGCCCAACAGTTTCCCACAAAACCCAATATTCAAATGTCCCAACCAGAAGACTTGGACATACACTGACAAGGTGTGTGACACAAGAAATGACTGTGGTGACTTCAGATGAATCAGGTAAAAAATAAAAATGTATCATTGATTTTGTTAATGGGTTCTTAGAATGGCTATCTTTATATTTCAATTATATAAATTAACTCATCTTTAGAAACCTTCCTTAAGAATAGTTACATCTATGATTAAGTGATTTCCTCTGTTATTTCCAATAGTTTGTGCATAATTAAAATAGTGATTTCTCTAGCCAAGAAGTATATAAAGCCAGTTTTTTGTTGTTTTATTAATTTATTTTTAAAATAAAGCCAGCTTTGCAAAGATTGTCAAAGGAAATTATCCTAATTTACAACTCTTGTTTGCTATCACAGTCCTCTTGGGATTCTTTGGAAATTTTGGTAAAGACCAAAGAAAAATCTGTTGAACGCTTTGTCCCTCTTAAATTTTTGTTTGTTTGTTGTTGTGTTTAACCCTTGTCATTTCCTTGTCCCTTGACTCCCATAGTGCTCGCTCTGGTGGTTTAACACTGAGCGAGCACCTCCGATGGCTTACAGTCTGGACCAAAAAAAAAAAAAAAACAAAAAACCAAACCCAGTGCGGTCTAGTCGATTCGGACTCATAGCGACCCTATAGGACAGAGTAGAACTGCCCCATAGAGTTTACAAGGAGCGCCTGGCAGATTCGAACTGCCGACCCTTTGGTTAGCAGCCGTAGCACTTAACCATTACACCGACGGACGGGATTATTTTAAACCATGGCAATAGATAAAATTCCAATACCTCATGGCACAATCGGAATGTAAAAGGTTTATCAGAAATATAGTCTGCATACAGACCAAAAGCCGAACCCATTGCCATTGACTCAATTCTAACTTACGATGACCCAAGCGCCACGGAGTAGAACTGAGCTCCATCGGGTTTTCTTGGCTGTAATCTCCATACGGAAGCAGATCGCCAGGGCTTTCTTTTGCAGTGCCGCTGGGTGGGTTCGAACTGCCAAGAACAAATTGTTTTGTGCCACCAAGGGGCCTAGTCTAATCCACTAAATGGATCACTTCCTGGCCATTGGTCATCATAGAGGGTAGAAACAGAAATGCTAGGAGCTGCAGATAACAAGGCTGACAGAGAAAGGCCAGAGGTTTAAAGAGATCCTTTCTTTCTTGCTAGCTGCCAGTTAGAGAGTTCTATTCCTTGTTTATTGAACATAGAAAGGCATATGGACTCTTCCTCGTTTATGCCACATGTCAGTATGTTCGTTTTTAGACCGACAGGATGGATGTTATTCTTCTTGGCTTTTCAAAGTACAAATTATTTCACCCAAACATGTAGAATCTTTAATAAACATCTGCAGTTTCCCTTCTGGATAGTTTTCACTAATATTTTTAAGATCCAAAGGGTTATTTCTTTTGCAAGAGCATCTTTTCGAGTCCACCTTGACATTTTAAAAGTTTGGTTTTAAAAATAAATAAAACTGCCTAGTTTTTCAGTGCACAAACGGTTCCAGCTGGAGATACTGTTTTCTTTGCCGACTGTGCCTGCATTCCCAGAATTCACTGCAGAAACGGCATTCAAGACGGCTGATTGGAGTGATGAAAACTTATGTGAATAGAAGACTTTTTCTAATCATCGTTTTGGAAAAGCTGACATAAATACCTTACGGGGGAGGTGGGGAGAGCCCCCAAAGCATTGATCCAATGTTATATAATAGAAGAAAAAAATGGTTGGTAGAAATCAGATCCAGCTTTTAGTAACCTTCGGCTCATTTGTAAACCTGTTTCCAGTTTTTAGAATGTAGCTATCTGCCCTGTGTACCGACCGGAGGGTTATCACGGGGATGACACAAGGAAGACCTCTCAGATAAAAATAAATGCCTCTCTCTTCATTAGTGTAGCCTTGGTTCAGACCAGCTAAAAGTTAGTTTGGCCCACCCTACAAGTAGCATAACAGCAGCCAAAAGATCAACCAGGTCACAATCATCTCTGCCTCTCTAGCCTGCCAGGGCTTAGGATTCTTTTCTGGGTTTGAATCTAATCCTACCATTTGAGGAGCTGTGTGACCCGAGACTAGTAACTTTACCTCTTCAAGATGGTTTCCTTACCCACAAAATGTGGCTCTTTGTTGGGACTGTGATAATCAGATGAGATGACATAAAACACGTGGGACAGTGCTCAGCATGTTAATAGCAGCTATTGGAATTGTGGGCAATTAAAGTAAAAATTGTAAGGATATGGTAGATTGCATTCTTGTTCAGAAATACCTGCTACTCCTCCCTGGGGGAGGATTATACTTCCCCAACCCCATGGCCATCAGACTTGACTCTGTTTGTGACTCGCTTTGGCTAATGAATTTGATCATTAAGAATGTGCGTCACTTCCCCGCAGAAGTTAGACGAGCCAACTGGTTGTTTGCCATCTCCTTTCTCTGTTGTGATACTGGCAGTGTTCCAGTTAGAGGCTGCTCCCAGAGGAAAGCAGAGCCCAGCCACAGGCACCAACCATAAACATCAAGGGTGAGAAACAAGCTTTGTAGCCATTGAGACGTTTGGTCCTTGGTAACAGCAGCATAGTGGTGCCTATCCGGATACTGAAGGGGCTGCAGGAAAAACCTCTCCTTTCCTATTAATTCATAGCCACCAACACACACTAGATCATTTTAACAATGGACCAAAGAAACAACATTTTTAGAGGTAATTGGAAAAAGATCCCTGGGTATAGGGACAACAGGATTAACCTTAGCCAGCATCTACCATGAGAAGCGTATCGCCCTGGGATAGACCTAGCCTGGAAATCTACTGTACTTCTTTATTTAGTCCCTCTTTCCTGTAGCTCCAGGTCAACCTCTGCGAAGATATTCAGATGATGGCATTCTTCACATGCTTGTCAGTCTGTTATTATCACTCCAGTGCATCTTGGGATGAGTCCTAGTGGTTAAGAGTTCAGCTGCTAACCAAAAGGTCAGCAGTTCAAATCCACCAGGCACTCCTTGGAATCCCTATGGAGCAGCTCTACCCTGTACTGTAGGGCCGCTATGAATTGGAATCGACAGCAACGGGATTTTGGTATGCTACTCAAAACATACTCAAAACATGGTCAGTGGACCATCAGCATCAGTATCACCCGGAGTTTATCAGAAACGCAAATCCCCCGGCTCCATCCTAGCCTCTTCATTCCCAGCCTACTGCCCTCCAGCATACATTCCACTTGCTTCAGTTAGTTAAATGTAAGAGCTGATCCGTGTGCATGACATCTTCATGTGCCTGCACATGGCCCACCATCTTTTCACTCTGCCAGGAGGCTGGGAGTGTCCCAGTTCTTGTAACAGTTCTTGTTGCTGTAGCAGCAGACTTTAACCTAACAGGACTGTTAAACATCCTTGCAAGAAAGTAATACAACGTAAAGATGTGCAAATGCTGTGTCTGTAGCATCATTTTTTGCTAGCTAATTCCCTAACGGTGACTTTTAGATGTAGCATACTGGTACCACGTGTCAGAGTAGAACTGTGCTCCACAGGGCTTTCAGTGACTTTTCTCAGAAACAAATCACCAGGCCTTTCTTCTGAGGCGCCTCTGGGTAGACTCAACCCTCCATCCTTTTGGGTAACAGCTGAGCATGTCAACCACCTGGGAACTCCTATAGCAGTATAACCCAAACCCATTGCCATCAGGTCAATTCTGACTCCTAGCCACCCTATAGAGCAGAGTAAAACTGCCCCATAGGATTTCCAAGGTGGTAAATCTTTATGGAAGTAGACTGCCACATCTTTCTCCCCAGGAGGGGCTGGTGGGTTCGAACTGCCGACCTCTCAGTTACCAGTTGATGCTTAACTACTGGTGCCACCAGGGCTCCTTCTATAGCAGTACAGTACCTTCAAAAGCCACTACCCTTGCAAGTTGGCATGGAAATATAAAACCTATTCTAATTGTTATAAGTAGGAACTAAGACAAATTTCCTTCATTGGCCTTGACGCAGGTTACACAAAAGTATTTCAATTGCCATTTGTAAATTTTTTAAGTTGCAGCTGCTTCGACATTATGAATGGAATATAGCTTTTTTTTTTTTAGAAGCCCTATACCAAGGAAGATTTCTGGGGTCATGAAACTGTTCAATACCACAATTACGGTGGCAGTTACACGATACATGTTAAAATTCATGTAACTATATACACATAGTAGTCAATTTTACCGTTAATTTAAAAAGTAAAATTTTTAAAAACACTAAGGAAAAAAGATAGCCTTACATCTTTTCACTTAATGAAAAGACAAGTGACTCAGGAGGAATTTCTACTACACTTTTTTTTTTTTCTCTTTTGGTCACCTTATAGAATATCTTATCTAGAAAGGAATTGGAGATTAACTATTTCTACTTTTTTGAAATCCTACACCTTGGGTTGCATCTACAAAATGGGGCTACTGATAGTCCCTGGAGCCCTGGTGGCACAGTGGTTAAGGGCTCAGCTGCTAACCTAAAGGTCAGTGGTTCAAACCCACCAGTTGCTCCATGGGAGAAAGATGTGGTAGTTAGCTTCTCCAGAAGCAAATTACAGCCATTGAAACTCTATGGAGCAGCTCTACCCTGTTCGATAGGGTCACTATGAGTCAGAATCAACTCAATGGCAACAGGATTGAACAGTTCCACACCACTCATCTGTCAGTTTGTTATACCGTGGTGGCTTGTGTGTTGCTGTGATTCTGGAAGCCATGTCACCCATGGTGGACAGAATGATCTGGCAATCTACTTCTGAAAAAATTGGCCAGTGAAAACCTTATGAATAGCAGCATAACATTGTCTAATATAGTGCCAGAAGATGAGCCCCTCAGTTTGGAAGGCACTTAAAACATGACTGAGGAAAAGCTGCCTTCTCAAAGTAGAGTCAACCTCAAGACGTGGATGGAGTAAAGCTTTCGGGACCTTCATTTGCTGATGTGGCATGACTCGAAATGAGAAGAAACAGCTGTGAACACCCATTAATAATTGGAATGTGGAATGTATGAAGTATGAATCTAGGAAAATTGGAAGTTGTCAAAAATGAAATGGAATGCTTGAAGATAGATATCCTGGGCATTAGTGAGCTGAAATGGACTGGTATTGGCCATTTTGAATAGGACTATCATATGGTCTACTATGCCAGGAATGACAAATTGAAGTGTAATGGCTTTACATTCTTCATCAAAAAGAACATTTCAAGGTTTATCCTCAAGTACAATGCTGTCAGTGATAGGATACTATACATACACCTATAAGACCAGTTAATATGACTAATATTAAAATTTATGCACCAACCACTAATGCCAAAGATGAAGAAATTGATGATTTTTACCAACTTCCGCTGTCTGAAATTGATCAAACATGCGATCAAGATGCATTGATAAATTACTGGTGATTGAAATGTGGAAGTTAGAAACAAAGAAGGATCAGTAGTTGTAAAATATGGGGCAAACAACACTGGAGATCATATGGTAGAATTCTGCAAGACCAACTACTTATTCATTGTAAACAGCTTTTTTCAACAACATAAATGGTGACCTTGCCAAATGGAATACACAGTAATCAAATCGACTACATCTGTGGAAAGAGACAGCGGAGAAGCTCAGTATCATCATTAAGAACAAGGTCAGAGGCCAACTTCGGAACAGACCATCAATTGCTCATATCCAAGTTGAAGCTTAAGAAAATTAAAACAAGTCCACCAGAGCTGAAGTATAACCTTGAGTATATCCCAACTGAACTTAGAAACCACCTCAAGAATAGATTTGACACATTGAACACTAATGACTGAAGACCACGTGTGTTGTGGGATGACATCAAGGACATCATACATGAGGTAAGCAAATGGTATTAAAAAGGCAGGAAAGAAAACACTAAAACGGAACATCAGAAGAGACTCTGAAACTTGCTCTTGACTGTAGAGTGAAAAGTGAAAAAAAAAGGAAGGAAAGTGAAAGGAAGCAATGATCATGTAAAAGAGCTGAAGATTTCAAAGGGCAGCTCAAGAAGACAACTATATTAAAATGTGCAAAACCCTGGAGTTAGAAAACCAAAACAGAACACGCTCAGCATTTCTCAAACTGAGAGAACTGAAGAAAAAACTCAAGCTTCGAGTTGCAATATTGGATTCCATGGACGAAATACTGAACGATGCAGGATGCATCATAAGATGGAAGGGATAGAGTCGCTACACCAAAAAGGGAAACCCTGCTGGCATAGTGGGTAAGTGCTGACTGCTAACCAAGAGGCTGGCGATCTGAATCTGCCAGGCGCTCCTTGGAAACTCTGTGGGGCAGTTCTACTCTGTCCTATAGGCTTGCTATGAGTCAGAATGGACTCTATGGCAGTGGGTTTGGTTTATACCAAAAAGAACTGGTGGACAGTCATTTCAGGAAGTAGCATATGATCAAGCACTGATGGTACTGAAGAAATCCAAGCTGCACTGAAAGCACTGGCAAAACACAGGGCTCCAGGAATTGATGAATACCAATTGGGATGTTTCAACAAATAGATGCAACACTGAAAGCTCTCACTTGTCTATGCTAAAAAATTTGGAAGACAGCTACCAGGACAACTGTCAGGAAGAGGTCCATATTCATGCCCATTCCAAAGAATGGTGATCCAACGGAATATGGTAAGTTTTCAAACAGTATCATTAATATTACAATTTTGCTGTAGAGAATTAAAAAATGGTCGCAGCAATACATTGACAGGGGACCTCAGAAATTCAAGCCAAATTCAGAAGAGGACATGGAATGAGGGATATCATTGCTGATGTCAGATCGACCTTGGCTGAAAACGGAATACTATAAAGATGTTTGTTTTTATTGACTATGCAAAGGCTGTGTGAATCATAAAATTATGGATAACATTACAAAGAATGGTAATCCTGTAACAATTAACTGTGCTCACAAGGAACCTGTACATAGACCAAGAGATAGTCATTTGAACAGAACAAGGGGATACTGAACGGTATAAAAAACAGAAGCCGTGTGCCTTGGCATTGTATCCTCTTGCCATACTTAATATGCTTTCTGAGCAAATAATCAGAGAAGCTGGGCTATATAAAGAACACGGCACCAGGACTGCGATATTCAGATGACACAATCTTGCTTGCTGAAAGCAGAGAGGACTTGCACCCACTTATGAAGACCAAGGACTACAGCATTCGGTGTGGATTATACCTCAACATGAAAACGAAAATCCTTACAACTGGACCAATCAACAACATCATGATAGAGACAAAATACTGAAGTGGTCAAAGATTTCGTTTTACTTGGATCCACGATCAACACCCATGAAAGCAGCAATCAAGAAATCAAATGCTGTATTGCATTGGATAAACCCACTGCAAAAGACCTCTTTAAAGTGTTAAAAAGCAAAGATGACACTTGGAGGACTAAAGTGCACCTGACCTAAACCATGGTGTTTTTGACCGCCTCATTTGCATGCAAAAGCTGGACAATATGAATAAGGAAGAACAAAGAATTGTTACCTTTGAATTATGGTGTTGGCGAAGAATATTAAATATACCATGGGCTGCCAGAAGAATGAACAAACCTGTCTTGGAAGAACAGCCAGAATGCTCCTTAGAAATACAGATGGCAAAACCCCATCTCACGTACCCTTGGACATATTATTAGAAGGGACCAGTCCCTGGACTAGAACACCATGCTTGGTTTAGGGTCAGCAAAAAAGAGAAAGACCCTCAATGAGATTGACTGACACAATGGCTGCAACAATGGGCTCAAACACAGCCAACAACTGTGAGGATGACAAAGGCCCAGACAAGTGTTTCATTCTGTTGTACACAGGGTTGCTTTAAGTTGGAACCAACTTGAGAGCACCTACCACCACCACTTCGAAAACTGAGAATGACGTAAAACTGAAAAAACACACATAAGGTACTACAATAGAGACAAAAATAAGAGAAAAACACTTGCACACCCAGTAAGGAGTATTTCTATCCTCATTTTCTAATTACACCTACCACGTAAACCATGGAAGCTCTGAGGACTGCTAGACAGGAAGGGAAAAAAAAAAAAAAAATCAAACATGAGAATATTATACCACCTTTGTTATACTATAATTTTAAATCTTTAGTCAAATTCCATCTGAGGCTATTAGTCGTATTACATGTCAAAATTAGCTTTCCATAAATGATCTTGCTTTCCTTGTACAAATCAGAGTCAATGAAATAATAAAAAAAGACTGTATACTAGGCAAAGAACTTTATTAATTAATCTTTGTTTCAAATTTTATTCCCAGGCTTGTTCAGCTTAATTGGCTGCAAAGAATGAATTATGTATAAGCAAAAACTGAAAAGAGCTGCAATGTCCAAAAGGCTTGGGCTTAAAAATATTAGAGATCTAGATTTTATCAGATCCATAAACGAAACAATTTTAAAAAGCAGTCATAATATAAAATAGCAGCTCCAAGTAACTTCTTCAAGTTTTATCTTCTTCAGAAGTTGACTCAAATCAGTTTGCCTCATTCTTGGAAGCCTCATCGAAATTCTCCACAAGATCTAGAAAAAGAAAAAAGAAACTTAGAAAAAAGCCATATCTACAAATAATTAACAGATCCTCCCAAGCTTAAATCAGGATATAAATTTAGCTAAAACATTTGTTTTCATTTCCAACGAGACCACTATCCATTTGGCACACTGAAAAATGTATGTGCAACAAGGAAAAGCAAAGCCAGTAACATGCCAATCATGTAAACACCGTGCTTAATAAATACGTATATACCCATCCCTGTCCCATCCCCACTCCAAGAATTAAAATTAAGCAATGTAACACTGGCCAACTTAGGGGGCAGAACCAAAGAATACAAGGATGATTCTGAAGCTTCTCTGGGTTTCTAAAGATATCTGTCCATGCACAGTGGGAATATTTATGAACTCTGTGATTCTACTCCCCAGTTAATATTTGTTCTGCAACAAAGTAAATTATACAGTAACAGCTGAGAGAGAACAATGCCTCACAATTGTCAAAGGTTATTCTACTGTGTATTTTAGTGGGTTGGGTATTTTAGAATAGCTATATCCCAAGATACTTGAACAATTAATTTCTCCATGCCTTCTCATAAAATTTTGGATCTTAGGTATTATATTTAAGTCACAATGTATACACTTATTTACTCAATACTTAAAGTTACATAGCTACACCTCCCTGGAATCTCAAGTCTACAAATGTAACTCCTAATTACATAACACAATATGATTTTTCTCCTAAGTGAGTTCCCTGTCTTTCCTTTTACCCACCCCCCAAGTAGGGATAATCTTTTCTACAGTATACAGATTCTTTATTCTTCAACGCTAAGATTCTCTATAGTTTAACCACAACTGAAGGTTCCTACCTGGAACTTCATCATCATCATCCTCTCCAGTAGCAAGTGGTGCTTTTCCGTCCACAGCTGTGAAAGGGAAATGTAAATGCTACACGTTTGTACAAGTCTTCAATAAACATTAACCAAAAGAACAGATGAAAGCCAAATGTTGTCACAGCTACATTTAGGATAACGATAGGAACCTTGGGATTTCATCTCTTCTACTATCAATGAGATAATATTCTGATGTCTACAAATGGACAGAATACCAGTAACACCCAGCAAACCAAATTCCACACCCATCCTTTTAAACCGAGATGGTATGAGAGCAACAGGAAGTCCCGAGGACACAAGCAAACCTACACACCAAATTATGGTAAGATCTATTTTGGGAGGCAAATGAAGAGGTCATTTTCTCAAATACTGTTGGCTTTGTGCACCACTATAGACCCGACGTGTAGAACAACACGTTGCATAAAGTATGTGCTTGTACACATTTCCTGAAATAAAATGATTAAAAAATTAAAAGCATCTTTGACTGGTAAGCATCCACTTTTACCATACAAGAAAGTTAAACTATACTGGAGAGTCGTGAGAACTCATAGTACTAGCCCCATATGGATTTCAGTGGACACTTCAAAAGCCTACTTATTGTAATAAGACGTTCTGGAACCTCTTATGCTTCTCAATATGACAATAAAAATATAAATTGAAGCAGAATGAGTCAATGCCTAGAAAAACATGGGTGACTAAATAACAAGCCATATCATAAGCCTCTGACATGCCTTCAAGTTCCTATTCTTCAAAATTTTAACCGGAAGGCCTCATCGTAAAGTTGCTACATCCTGATGCACATTTATCCGACTGCACTATCTTCTGCCCTGAATAAAATCCCTACCATAGTTTAATCACACACACAAAAAAACACACCAGAATACTGGCATGGCATTTCTTAAACATTATCAATGATACCAGTTGTATAGACACAACTTAAGAGATTTGATAATTAACGCTAATGTATTTTTTAAAAACATGTTCATATGTCCATTATCTTTTTGTTATTGTTAGTTGCCATGGAGTCAATTCCAAATCATGGTGACCCCATGTGTGCAGAGCAGAACTACAGCATGGTGTTTTCAAGGCTGTGTGACCTTTCAGAAACAGACTGCCAGGCCTGTCTTCTGAGGCACCTCTCGGTGGGTTTAAGCCACCAACCTTTCAGTTAGTAGTCAAACATCTAACCATTTGTGCCACCCAGCGACTCAACACTAATGTGTTTTCAATCAATTATAAGCTAAAAGTAGTAATAAGTGAAGCCAAAAAAAAAGGACATTTTCAACTAATTAAGGTAAAATTGCTTTTAAAAGTCTCTGATCCAAAGCAGAAAAGCTAGAAGAAAACAAGCATTCCACTGAATCAAGAATAATGGTCACAGCATACTAAATTATTGAACACATTTAAAGATATTCAATATCCACTCTGCACTCTGATATCGCAGAAATGTGCTGAGTAACCCCCAGTAAAGCCACAATGAGGAAACTCACATTGTTTGGGCAGAGCTTCAGCCAGCCTTCTTAAACTAGTCAGACTGTCTGCACCGAGCTGGTTTAAGATACTGGGTAGCATTTCTGTCAGTTGCTTTGTCTCAGCATGGCCGGTAATGGTGAACGTGTTCGCTGCCAGAGATGCCTGAACTTTAGGATTGTTAAAGTGGATCACTGTTCCTTGGTTTGTAAACATATTCACCTACAAAGAAATATTTTTAAGAATTAGCAACACCTATTAAATTCCCTTTAAAATCAAACATGTTTTATTAAACAAAAAACTGAAGTCCTGCTAACTAATCTAGTATTTCACTGTCAAGCACTTTATAAAATCAGAGAATGACGAAAAACAGCAGGCAAAATTTTACCAGGAATGGAATGTACCCTCTAGTAGCTTTCGGATTTAGCAATCTCCCTGATATTTAACAGGGTAGGAATGTTTAGGAACTTTAAGTCTAGAGCAATCGGAAATTCCCTGCTAGAAGCAGAGTAAAATCATTTAAGAAATGAGCATTAAAAATTTTTTAGCCAAATCCTGTTTTATGAAGAAATAAAATTTGACACTTACCTCTTCGATACCAGAGATATTGTTTACCCCTAATTTCTTTAAGGAAAACTGAAGTTTTTTATCATCTGCTGTAGCTGTTCTATGAACCACCTTCTTCTTTCTGCGAGCAGTTCCCTAAAGGGAGAGGCAACAGCACATTTATATCTCTACATACATTTTCAAACGGATGCTATTTCTAATTCTTTTCTGACCTTCAGGGCTTTTTCATAACCACAACTTTTATGCAGTGAGTAGGCAGGTTAAGGCAAAGACAAAAGCAAAAAGGGAAACAGGAAAGGAGCTGACTACAAATCTTTAATATCTTCTAAAATTTTACTTTTGTCAATATAACTTAATGATCTTTTGAAAGTCCTATTTTTTAAAGCCTCATTTAGAAGCACCATGTACAGCAGTATTAACCTTCTCTGCTTTAACATAAATTAAACAAACATCCAAATTACTATTCACAGGTAAGGAAGTGTATGACACAATCAAACAAGTCTGAATAGACTTCTATAGCACCCAGGAGTAAAATCTGAAGTTCTTATCTTAGCCTACAAAGCCCACATATCCCCCCAGTCCCTATCATGCCACCCTTGACTGTACACTCTTCTCCACCCAAATAAATCTCCTTGCTGTTCCTTAAACAGGCCAAGCAGGTCATAAGCCTAGAGCCTTTGCACAAGCCATTCCTCTCTTCCCTACCACCTGCACGGCTCTCTCCCTCTCGCAGATCTCTGCTCATATGTCACCATATTAGACTGTCCTTTTCCAACCCCCTGATGTAAAATGGCAATTCCCACACTCACTCAGTATCTATCATTGTTCATCTTTCTTCCTAACACTTATTACTATAAGAGACAAAATATATTTTGATGTCTGTGCCCCCTTGTTAGAATGTTAAGCTCCTTGAGAGCTTTTGTTGTGTTTACTGCTATAAACTCGGTATCTAGAACAGTATCTGGCTCACTGAAAGTACTCAATAACATGATAAATGAATAAACAGATGCTTCAGGAAAACCTGTGGTCCCTTTTACCTATATGCTAAGTCTCCAATCTCCCTTTTTTTCAAATTTATCCTATAAACTTTCAAAACTAGGCAAATATAACTACCCATTTCCTGCTTAAAACCACATAACAGCTCTCTCTCATGTAGGCTAAGCCCTTTAGATTGTCCCAAACACGACGCTCTTCATGGAAAGGCTACCCAGCACTTACTGAGTCTTCAGCTTCACACCACTGTTTCCCAATGCCCACCCCAATTCCACTTTTCCTTTAAAATTCTGCTCTTCACCACTTCTGTGATGCATTCCTTAACTCTTCAGATACCCCCCACATCAACTTATCCCCATCATTATATATTTTTTGAAAATGCTTCTTTTGCACTGTATTTATCACACTGTGAAAAGAGGTTAAAAAAAAAAAAATGACTATCCACCCCCCACTAGGCTTAAAAGCCCCCTGGGGGCTTTACATTTAAGTAAGGGCTTAAATACATCACAGTTTAACTGAAGAAAATATCAATAGCTACCAAAAAAAAAAAAAAAAAAAAAACTGCTTACCACACCCCCAAAAAACTTAGATCACCTTGAAGTGGTCAGGTAAATATCTGGTTTACAGAGAGTCCTTTCCAAAAGACTCTAAGGAACTACTTAGTATAAGATTCTAAAAACAAAACCCAGCACTGCTCCTGTAGTTTTCATACACTTCGCATATGTAGAATTAAATTTTTACTGAAATAACTGTTATCATCAATGCTGATTAGATAATGAAATGTCCTTTATACCACTCACCACCAAAGTACTTCAAAGTTTTCTCTAAAGCAAAACTAGCTCACCTAATTTCTCATCCCATAAGAAGTAAATTTGTCAAAAGGTACAGAAAATCCTATTTCCATATTCCCAGGACTACAGAAATACTCCCTATATAACTAATTCAGAGTTGACTCCTACATCATCTTTTAAGTATGCTTAAGAAAACTTCCAAAAACGTTTCCTTTACCCTCCAGTGATGCCTCTCAAACGTTAAAGCCTAGTAATAAGAGTAACAAAAAGACTGCACTTAAGAACATTATTCAGGTTACTGATTCTGAAATCTGTATTAAAAGGAATGTGGCTTAAGACAACAATATAAGAACATTTAAACCCTGACCCACAAAGAATTTGCTAGGTTTTTCTGGCACCTGAAGGCCACCTTACAGCAACTGCTAAAAAGGACAAAAACCCCTACTGTTGTTAATGGGGATGTGTGGATCTCGAAGACTACTAGCTTCAGCAAAAAAACAGGATAAATTCACTACTGGCGAAACCCAGTAGTTTAAGAGAGGCTAAGTGCAACTTTTGGCTCCTTTACTTGAAAGTAAATGCTTAAAGTGAGAAAAACTGAGAAGCAATAAACCTGTACAATGAAGCTTTACAAGTTTTACCAAGTAAAGACATGCTCTGTTCCAACAAGCTACCACACCTTGTTAAATACTAGGAATGTGCCAACACAACGTACAACGCAGCTAGGTAGACCTCTGTTTAGGATGGACTTCTGACTTCAATTACATAGAACATGCTAGAAACCTATCAAGTTCATTAAAATAATCCCCTTAAAGATGATCAATATCTACCAGGAAAAACAAATTAATTCAATACTGATTATTTAAAACCCTACCAATCACTTCCATTCCCTCAGTTTCAGCATAATCACAAAGTTAAAAACTGAAAGACATCTACTCAGGCAACATTTTCAAATCTATAGCCACTGCTTTTAAACTCCAAGATGTACCTATCTTCAAACAGCCTAGGAAATATACAATTATCCTGGACTGCATGTAGCTCAGAAAGCAATGGTCTCAACTGACAAACTTCTATTAAGTATAGCAATTACCTGGAACCTTAAACTATAAACTCTCAATTGCAAGGAGATGAAACTTATCAACAAATTCAGAGTTAGCATAGTAAAATTAAAACACATAGAGCAAAACCTGTGAGAGCCAAAACTCCACAAGGATTTCCTTGTTTTTCCAGGTCTCAGAAGTTTTCCACCTTGGACGGTGCAATCTGACCACTTTTCTATCACTTGTTTTGGTGAAAGGTGTTTGACTTTTCCTTCTTTCACAGATTTCCACTTTTCCAAGTTTCACCCTCTCTCTACATACATAAACATAAATCAAGCATCGACTTTATGTAATTTAAGCCAAAATAAATGCCAAATGTGGTGTGATGTCCACAACGATAATCTAATTGAAATGACGTTTTCTTACTAATCAAATTAGCAAGCCCCTTTCTTACTTCAAGCACTGTAACGCTGAAAACACAAATACAGTCACATAATATCAATGTTTTCAGTGTAAGCAAGCGTTCTTTTAATCTCGACTTGCCTGTTACACATTTTTCAAATATACAACCTACAGGTCTACTATGTATCTATCTCACCACTCCCTCCCCCATTTGCTAGCTCTGTAAATAACCCTTGATGGAGACAGTGACAAATCGACCATACCAGAAATGTGAAAGAAAAAAAAAAATCTTCCAAAGAAAATCACTAAAACTTACTTTTCCACCAATGCGCACTTGTGCCTGCAGTTTGGCGAGTTTCTCCTGATTCATGATAGTTTCTTTCATCTAGGAAAACAGAAAGCCCTCAGCGGGAAAGGTCTAGCTCACTCTAGCCTTCCACGCTCATTATTTCCCAAGACACCAGCAGGGGAGTAAATGTCCTACACAGGCCGAGGCCTGGATCCCCGAATCCACCCCGCAAAGCTCCCAATTTCAGTTTTGAAGGAGCTTAAAGAACCACCACCTCCCCCACCCGTCCCCGGGAACGCCCCGCTCTTTGCGGCCCGGGAACAAGGGCTCTAACCCGAGCCCAGTCAGCATCCCCCACCCCCGGCCCTGGCCCGGCCTTGGCCTAGCCAGGGCCCGCCCGGCCCAGCCACTCTCAGCAAGCCTCGTGGTACCTGAGGCTCCTGTCCTCGGGTTCCGCCGCGAGGTGGAGGAAGAGACGGCGTCGCCTCGACCCCAGGGCAGCCGCCCCTGGCTCGACCTCGCCCCCGAGAGTCAGACTGAGTGGGTGCGCCTGTCCGTCGCATCGCCTTCCTCTCCTGAGCCCTGTCCCTCCCTGTCTTGCTCCTTTCGGGAACTTCCCGCCCCCGCTCCCGTCCTCCTCCCACGCCGGCGTCCAGAGCCTTTTTGTACCTTGTCGGAGCGGAAATGGGGCCGCGCGGGGGACTAAGGTTGGCGCCCAGGGGGTCTCTGGCAGACCAGCTGAGACTAGGCGCACACACGCGGGGACGCAAGATGGCAGCTAGAGGGAGGCCGGAAGTGACCCAACGCCACTTCCCCCCAAAAGTCAGGAAACGGGCTTGGTCGCGCGCTCGGCGCCTCGGTACGCACGCGCGGCCCTGCGTCGCGGCGATTGTGACGGGCACGCGGGTCTTCTCTTTTTGGCCCTGCAGCGAGAGACTCTGGGCTAGAGGCTTCCCGAGTAGGCCGGGGAAAGGCTACAGAGGGGTCAGAAGTATGGTTCTTTGCACAGTTAAGGTTGAGTAAGTCCGTCCTGTCTCCGTCGGATCCTGATCCCGAAGTTCTTTTCCCGAAGAAGAAAGTTCTTGTTCGTGTTTCCGGGGAACGCCTCTGGCGCCCGCTGTGTGCTCGCTTTTTAGCTGTTCTCCGCTCCCCGAACTGTGTAGATTCAAACGATCGTCTCAGTGTTTTAGAAATTCCCCTTCAGCCCGAATGAGCTTCTGCCAAAACGTCAAAAACAGTGAAGTTAATTTTGCTTTCCCAGATTAGGTGGTTTGGTAGATTGTGAGACCATGATTCAGAATTTCTGGAAATTTTTATGTTCAGAATGCACCCCCAAATCCTGCCCCTCAAAACGACTCAGTAGGGCTGGGAGTGGGACCTGGTAATCTGCATTTCAGCAAGTTGGCTGACCAGCTTAATCCAGTCTACGTGATTACCTTGTTTCTCCTGCTCCTTTCACAGGCAAAAAGTTGACTCCCTGGTATCGGTTTGGCGTGGATTTGACAATTAGCGATTTACGATTGAACAAACATTATCTTTCTTAACTAAGTAATTCAAAGGAGGATTTGTACCCGGTGTGGTTGGAGGATCTAGGTTTCTGGGTGTGAGGTAAGTTTGCTAAACGCCTGTACAAGCTGGAAGACAATCTACCATAAACCCACCAATATTAAAAATGACTGTTTAATAAAAATGCTGCTTCGACACCCTTTTTGTGGTCTTAGCTATAAAATGCTTTTTCCCAATCAAAAGTCAGCCCAAAATCTTAGCTAGAAAGAATACAATTTATATAGCAAGACAATTCTTGTGTGGATTCCTCTCCAATTAAGATTATTCGTTTTGTTTTTCAGTACTTTTCACATGTAAGGAATGTTAAAACTGTAATGTCCCATTGAGATAACTGATGAGAACAGCTGTATTGCTTTTTAGGCTAGTGTAACAGTTGATAGTTGCTCAATTAAAAATAATTTTGCTTCTATTATTAAATATGAGTCAAGTTTAGTATGGAAAAGGATGTTTGTTGTGTTAGGCTATGTGGGTCACAGTCATAAAGATGAAGATCAAAATGACTGACAGCTATTCTGTGCTATGGAGAAATACTGCCCGTTTTGAAAGGACTGTATATATCTGTTTGAGGAACAGCTTTTTCCCTTCTTCCATGTTATACTGGGGACATTTGAAATTTCCCTAGTCATCTCATGTTTTCTGAGCTTTTATGTAAGCACAGACTTCTTAAATATGTCACTTGCCACCTGACTTACCTCTTATACAACTGTGTTTAGGAAACGTTCCAGGTTTGTTTTTTTTTTTTTTCCTCTTGGTTCACAATTTTCCCTCTTGTTCTTTTGTTATTTTTAAGAATCTCATTGAAAATCATAGTAAGATTTTTCTTTTTAATAGTAAGAAGTAAATAGGTTAATAGATTTACTTCTTATTAGTAAGAAAAGAAAATTTTGACTTTTGACTCCATTAGCCGCTTCTGCTTATTTTGTGTGTGGTCAGAAAGTTCTGAATCTGCTAATATTTATATACAGGTATTTTCAACAATAAGTGATAGGATTTTTTTTTTTCACTCCCCCAAAATTGTTACTAAGTTGAGGTCTTAGCTCAGGGATAGCAAAAGAGTCTCACCTGCTGCCTTTTCCCATGTGCTCTCAATGTCTATGGCAAATGTGGATAACTGCCTCCCACGCTTGACTGCTGCACTTAAACAAGCCTAAAAATCATTTTACTCAACACTCAAGATGGCCTCTGTCAAAAGAGTTGGCAAGAAAGGTGAAATCTTTTTGCCCTCCTTGGTTTATAGTTTATGGTCTAATCAAAGTCCAGGAATGGTTTTCACCCCTCAGTTGGACTTCAGTATCCTTCAGCAAGAAGAAAATATTCACTTTATATTATACTTACTTTTAATGGGCCGTTGAGCCACATTCCCGCCCACAAGAGGTATTGGGAAATCACTCAGGGTGAATGTTGCCGTGCTTTTTAGTTGCTTCATGGTCTGGCTGACCCTCTCCTGGTAGCCACCTCAAAATTCGTTGCCACTGAGTCAATTCTGACTCATAACAACCCAGTAGGACAGAGTAGAACTGCCCCAAAGGGTTTCCAAGGAGCATTCAAACTGCCAACCTTTTGATTAGCAGCCGGGCTTTTAACCGCTGTACCACCATGGTTCCTGGTAGCCACAAGGGACATTTAATTTTGTTTTGTTTCTAAACCTACTTGAACTCTCCTTCTAGCACCCCTATCTTTGTCAAGTTAGTGCCTATATATCATTTGGCTGTCAGTTTAAATGTCTCAGCAAACCTTTCTCTAACACCTCCAAACCTGTTAAGTTACCTATCCATCATAGCTATTTTAATTGTGGTATTTTATTAATGCAAAATGAGAAATTGACAATTGTAAATTAGTGGCAAATTGAACTAGGAGTCTAAAGAACGATTTCCCACCAGGTTAATATCGACTGCTTGCTCTTTGATCATTTGACCCTCACATAAATTTTATGAGGTAGGTACTTCCCATTTTACTAGTGAGGGAACTGAGACTTAGAGGGTTAAAAGGTATGAAAATACAAACAACCTCATCTTCCCTCTGCCTGCTGACCTGTATGTATTTAAACCTATAAATACTGCCTTCACTCCTGTTACACATAGAAGAAATATTCTGCCTGCTTGTACTTTGGCTTATGAGATTCCGGACCTTGCGTCATCTGTTATTCTCTCCTATAATGCTGTTTTCTCTCCTTGCGTTAGATCATTCTACCAGTACACTGACGTGCCTTAGTATTAGGCATCTTAAAAGAGAGCAAAACAAAAAATCTACTTTTAACCTATGTTCCCTTCTGGCCAATACTCTGTGCTCACCTGTACAACAGAATTTCTCCAAAGAATTACCTAAAGCCTTTATTTCCACTTTGTCTCCTCGCATTCTCTCTCAGTCTGCCGTAAATGTGTTTTCATTTACTCCAGTCCTCTGAAACAGCTCCTCTGTTCTAAAAACCTCCATCTTGCCAAATCCAAAAGGTAAATTCTCAGTTCTCGTTTTAGTCTTTGAGAAGCATTTAACACGCTCAACCACCACTAACCCTAACCCTAACTTTTTCTTCTCCAGGCTTCCAAAGCATTCCACTTCCCTTGTTTTACCTTACCGGCATTTCCTCAGTCTACTCTCTTCATCTTCCTCAATTAGAATTGTTCACATTTTAGTCTCTGTTGTTCTCTTTTCTATCTACACTCTTCTTAAATTGTTTGATCCTATCACTTTAAATGCGATCTTTATTTTTATGACTCCCAAGTTATCATTCCAACCCTGCCTTCTCTTGAACTCTAGATAGGATAATCTTTTCAGGTTGCTGTGGATAACTTCACACACATACAAGTAGAAAGAATAAAGTACCTCCATACACTAATACTAATTACTAATACATAGATGCGATATTCTTCATTTGTGATAGGGTAACCCCCCTCTTTTCTTTTTTGAAGTTGACATTTATATTCCATATAGATTTTAGATTTTGTTCAATTTTTAAATTTTTGAATTGATTGGGTAGGTTAATTTGGGAAAGTTTGACATGTTTTCTAATTTGGGAAGATTCGACTCATCTTTATGAATCTGTTCTGTTGTAGGAAATAGATCTGGCAGTTTTGAATATGTAGGGATTTAACATAGGGAGTCAGTACTTAGAAAATTGTTTAAAGGGCTGGAGACGTGGGCGTTAGCCTGGGTCATCAGAAATGAGTCTCAGGATAATATATTGTAGAACTGGCCTATTAGGGGAGCTGCTGCCACTGCCCCCATGAGGACAGTGGAGAACCAGGACCCCACAACTGGGAATTATTGATGTTAAGAGCACACCATTGTTGCTGCAATTCAGGGATCGAAAAAGATACTGTAACAACAACTACTCAACACCCACAAAGCTAATGACTGCACTTGGAAACTGCTGCAGAAAATAACACTACCTACACAATTATGCCTGCCAGCAAAAAAGCAAAGAAAACCCACAAAAAACAGCAGGAAGAAGGTTGAAGCCTTATTTCCACCTTCCACATTTTACTTAAAAGTACCTAATTGGCAGAAGTAGTTTACCTCTAGAACACTAACTGCAAAGTAGTCTGGGCAATGTCATTTTTAACTTTTTAAATTTATAAGCAAGCTTGAAAGAAGTTGGAATGGATGCTAACGACCAATCTAACTTAGCCTAAATTGTCATATCCATGAATCCATGAGCATAGTGCATCTATTTTTGGAAATCTTTTATGTATTTTAATAAAGTTTTAAATACAGATTGAATAGGTATGGTGAAAGAATACAACCCTGACACACACCTTTCCTGACTTTAAACCATGCAGTATCCCCTTGTTCAGTTCGAACGACTGCCTCTTGATCCATGTACAGGTTCCTCATAAACCAAACCAAACCAAACCAAACCCAGTGCCATTGAGTCGATTCCAACTCATAGCGACCCTATAGGACAGGGTAGAACTGCCCCGTAGAGTTTCCAAGGAGCGCCTGGCAGATTCGAACTGCCGACCTCTTGGTTAACAGCTGTAGCACTTAACCACTATGCCGCCAGGGTTTCCAAAAATGAGCACAGTTAAGTGTTCTGGAATTTCCATTCTCCCCAGTGTAATCCATAATTTCTTGTGATCCACACAGTCGAATGCCTTAGCACAGTCAATAAAACGCAGGTAAACAGCTTTCTGGTATTCTCTGCTTTCAGTCAGGATCCATCTGGCATCAGCAATGATATCCCTGGTTCCATGTCCTCTTCTAAGTCTGGTTCGAATTTCTGGCAGTTCTCTGTCGATGTACTGCTGTAGCCACTTTTGAATGATCTTCAGCAAAATTTTGCTTGCGTGTGATATTAATGATACTGTTCAATAATTCCCACATTTGATTGGATTACCTTTCTTGGGAATAGGCATAAATATGGATCTCTTCAGTTGTTTAACCAGGTAGCTGTCTTCCAAATTTTTTGGTGCAGACAAGGGAGCACATCTAGCATGGGTTTGTTGAAACATCTAAGTTGGTATTCCGTCAATTCCTGAAGACTTGTTTTTCGCCAGTGCCTCCAGTGTAGCTTGGACTTCTTCAGTACCACTGGTTCCTGATCATATGCTACCTTCTGAAATGGTTGAATGTTGACCAATTTTTTTGGTGCCAATTCTTTTTGGTACATCTTCTTTTGATGCTTCCTGCGTCATTTAATATTTTCTGGTAGAATCCTTCAGTATTGCAACTCGAGGCTTGAATTTTTTCTTCAGTTCTTTCAGCTTGAGAAATGCTGAGTGTGTTCTTCCTTTTAGGTTTTCCATGTCCAGGTCTTTGCACATGTCAGCATAATATTTTACTTTGTCTTCCCGAGCCTCCCTTTGAAACCTTCTGTTCAGCTTTTTTCCTTCATCATTTTTCACTTTTTCTTAAGCTACCTTAGGTTCAAGGGGAAGTTTCAGAGTCTCTTCTGACATCCATTTAGGTCTTTTCTTTCTCTCTTGTCTTTTTAATGACCTATTGCTTTCTTCATGTATGATGTTGTTGATGTCATTCCACAACTCGTGTGGTCTTTGATTATTAGTGTTCAACCCATCAAATCTATTCTTGAGATGGTCTCCAAATTCAGGTGGTATATTCTCAAGGTCATACTTTGGCTCTCGTGGACTTGGGCATCTTTATATTAAAAGAGACTTAGAGACATACCATTAAAAACAGGAAAGCAGGCAAAACTATAGCATTTAGGGATGCACACTTAGGTGATAAAACAGTAAAGAAAAGGAAGTGATTATCATAAAAGTCAGGGTAGTGGTTATTCTCAGAGGAGTGGGGAGTGGTAATTGAGAGGAGGCACGGAAAGGTTTCTAGGGTGTTGAGCAAAGTTCTAGCTCCTGATCTGTGTAGTGATACGAGGTTTTCTGTGTTTGCTATACTTAACAATAAAAAAATTTTTTAAAGCATTCAATGCAACGTGTATAATACAAGATACGTGCTAGCTTAAGGTTATATTTTAACAATACAGTGAGTACTTTTGTGGGGAGAATCATGGGAGTGAGGATCCAAGGAAAAAGAAAAATTAATGAATCAACAAGAGAGCCCTTGCGTGAACTGAAGATGACAATGTGCTAATTATCATGACTGGCTAATTTTTCTCAGAAGTAGACCAGCAAGTCCTTCTTCCTTGTCTGTCTTAGTGTGGAAGCTCATCTGAAACCTGTCTACCATGGGTGTCCCTGCTGGTATTTGAATACCCATGGCATAGCTTCGAGCATCACAGCAACACACCAGTCCCCACAGTACGACAAACTGATGCACTACACTGGGCAAATCTGCTGCAAGAGACCTCTTTGAAGTGTTAAAAAGCAAAGATGTCACCTTGAAGACTAAGGTGCACCTGGCCCGATCCATGGTGTTCCCAGTCACCTCATATGCATGTGAAAGCTGAACAGTGAATAAGGAAGACAGAAGAAGAGTTGATGCCTTTGAATTACGGTGTTGGCGAAGAATATTGAATATACCATGGACTGCCAAAAGGATGAACAAATCTGTTTAGGAAGAAATACAGCCAGAATGCTCCTTGGAAGCAAAGATGGTGAGACTTCGTCTCATGTACTTTGGACCTGATCAGGAGGGATCAGTCACTGGAGGAGGACATCATGCTTGGTAAAGTAGAGGGTCAGCGAAAAAGGAAGACCCTCAATGAGATGGATTGACGCAGTGCCTACAACAATGGACTCAAACGTAACAACAATTATGAGGCTGGTGGAGGACTGGGCAGTGTTTTGTTTTATCGTGCATAGGGTCACTATGAGTTGGAATGGACTGGAAGGCACCTAACAACAAAAACAACAATGTATATATATGTATGTATGTGTATACATATATATGTATATGTACACATATGTGTGTATATATATACATATAATCCATTGTTGTCGAGTCAATTTTGACTCAGGGCAACCCCATGTGTTTCAGGACTGCATTCCATTGGATTTCCGATGCCTGTAATCTTACACACCAGACCTTCCGCTGTGCCTCAGGGTGAATATGAACAGCCATCTTTCCCAGTTAATAGCTGAGCACAAACTGGTAGCACCACCTAGAGACCTTAATGCTTATATAGTTCTTATGAAGTTTATCTTAGGCACTGTTCTTAGTGCTTTACATATATTAACGTATTTGGTCCTATGAAGTAGGTGCTATTAATCTCATTTAACAGAACCATAAAATTGAGGCACAGAGAGGTTAAGTAACTTACATCACAAAGCTGGAATATGAAGCCAGGCAGTCTGCTCCACAGTCAGTGCTCATAACCATTATATTATGCTGCTCACTACTAAAGAACATGATTAACTTCGCACCTGGTGCCCAATAAAAATGTTCAACTACCTACTTATGTCTACCTAGATGACTAACAGATGTTTCAGATATACTGTGTCAAGATCAGAACACTATTTTCCATCCATAATTAAGTTTAAAAAAAACTTAGTCGACTGATTTTTTTTTTCCAGTAACCTCCTATTTCGAATCCATTAGCAAATCTTATTGGTCCTACCCCCAAAATTTGACCACTTATCTTTTACTATTGCCACCCTAACCCAAACCACCATCATGACTCAGCCGGACTACTATCACAGCCTCCTAACTTACCTTCCTGTTTCCACTCCCCCTCCTGCAGTTCATGCTCCACACAGCAGTTTTTTAAAAAACATGTTAAATCATATCACCCCTTTGTTTATAACATTTCCAATGGCTGCCTACTGCATTTAGAATAAAATCTAGAGTCTTTACCATTACCTACAAAACCATACATAATCTGCCCCTATTCTCAAAATTTCTACCACTCTTCCCTCGTTCTTAAGCATCTTACTTGAGAATACTTGGGCCATATTGAACACACATACCTTCAAAGTTTCCTTGACTTTCAGTTTTATTTTGAAAATAGAAGAATAGGATCAAAATATTAGGAACAATGAATATATCTCAGCCTGTATTTATGTGAACTAATATTAAAGTGACCATTCCCCAGCCTCAGTTGTCATCAACTACCTTAGCCATAAGCTGACCTAGGCAGTGTCCACTGAAGTCACTGAAGAACTGAAGGATTTGCAGAAGTAAAGACTACAGGGAGTGATATAGGAAAGATTGTGATAGAAGAAGGAAGGAAAAAAAAGTGTGGGAGAGAGGGTGCACTACCAGCTGCCTCACATCAGAGCATAGTTTGGATTTATTGTTCAGCAAATATCCTTTCCTTCCCTTTTCCGCTGTGGGCAGAGGATGCTTCTCTGCCCAGAGCTTTGGGCCCAGTCAAGTGACTAGCTTTTGCTCATGGATTGTTAGCAGATGTGAGAGAAGCAGGCACTTGAAATGTGTTTGTATGGTTTCTTTTGACCTTTCTTTGGTGATTATCATAAGAATACGTCTGAGGTCCCTGCATCCCCTTGAGTCTGGGGCCCCAGAATGAACACATGCAGCAGTCCTGAGCCCGAACTGCAGCCAGAAGCAGGGCGCCTAGACAAGCCCGTACAGTTAATCTGCAGACTGATGAGCATGAAAATAAATGTGTGTTGTTACAAGCCACTGAGTTAAAGGCAGTCTGTTACACAGCATTATTGTGACAACAGTTGACAAATACAAATGGCAACACTTAGTGCTAAGGCTCCTGTTATTTTAGCGTTAGCTTTCAGTGGGCCTGTGACTGTTCCATCTGTGCAATCAAAGTTGTTGAATAAGTTCAAATTGTGTTTATTCTGTAAAGCATTAGAAAGAGCACTATGCAATGAAGAATAAGCATATAGAATATGATACTTTTGGGTAAGAAAAAAAGAATATAGGAATAAATGCATTTGTGTTATATTTGCCAAAAAGAGTAAGCACTGGAAGAAGAAACCAGAGCTTTTTATTAGAAAAGAAAAAAGCTACCCATAAGATATGTGTAGAGACAGAGGGGAGGAAATAGGGACGGAAGCAAGTCTTCTCAGAATATACCTTTTCAGTTAGTTTTGACTTGAATGTTTTACGTATTAAAAAATGACATCAAATTGAAAAGAAAAAAAGCAAAGCCTAAAAATGAAAACAAAGTAACTTGACTGCATATCAAGTTGTAAAAATTGCCACAGAGAGAAAGACTTGTTTCAAATGGCTTTTCAGCACAATACTCAGACTGTCCTTCCTTAGTGGAATATATCTGAAGGACAAAACTGAAAAAAAAACTTAGTAGTCTTATTGTTAGTTGTATTATTGGTGTTTTAAATTGGATAATTAAATTTTCTCTACATTATAAAAAAAAAATTATAGGATACAGTAAATGAGTAAAATTTTTTTTTAAGTTTTTGTGCTCTAAGTGAAAGTTTACAAATCAAGGCAGTCTCTCATGCAAAAATGTATATACACCTTGCTATATATACTCCTGTTTGCTCTCCGCCTGATGAGACAGCACACTTAGCTTCTGTCCCCCTCTACCCTCTCATCTCCCCTTCAGACAGGAGATGCCAACATAGTCTCATGTGTCTACTTGATCCAAGACGCCCACTCCTGCCACGTATCATTTTCTATTTTATAATCCAGTCCAATCCCTGTCTGAAGAGTTGGCTTTGGGAATGATTCCTGTCTTGGGCTAACAGAAGGTCTGGGGACCATGACCTCCAGGGTCCTTCTAGTCTCAGGAAGACCATTAAGTCTGGTCTTTTTACGAGAATTTGAGGTCTGCATCCCACTGCTCTCCTGCTCCTTCAGAGGTTCTCTGTTGTGTTCCCTGTCAGGGCATTCATCGGTTGTAGCCGGGTACCTTCTAGTTCTTCTGGTCTCAGGCTGATGTAGTCTCTGGTTTACATGGCACTTTCTGTCTCTTGGGTTCATAATTACCTTGGGTCCTTGGTGTTCTTCATTCTTCTTTGCTCCAGATGGGTTGACACTCATTGATGCATCTTAGGTGGCCCCTTGGTAGCGTTTAAGACCTCAGACACCACTCTCCAAAGTGGGATGCAGAATGTTTTCTTAATAGATTTTATCATGCCAATTGAATTAGGTGTCCCCTGAAAACCATGGGACCCAAACCCCCGCTGCTGCTATGCTGGCCTTCGAAGTGTTCAGTTTATTCAGGAAACTGCTTTGCTTTAGGTTTAGTCCAGTTGTGCTGACCTCTCCTGTATTGTGTGTTGTCTTTCCCTTCACCTAAAATAGTTTTTGCCTACTATCTAATTAGTGAATATCCCTTTCCCTCCCTCCCCCCACTCTCGTAACCATCAAAGAATGTTTTCTTCTCTGTTTAAACTATTTCTCAAGTTCTTATAATAATGGTCTCATAAAATATTTGTCCTTCTGCAACTAATTTCACCTAGCATAATGCCTTCCAGATTCCTCCATGTTATGAAATGTTTCCAGATTCATCTTTGTTATCGTTGCGTGGTATTGCATTTTGTGACTATACCATAATTTGTCCATTCATCTTTTGACGGGCACTTTGGTTTGCTTCCATTTTTTTGCTATTGTAAACACTGCAGGAATAAACTTGGGTGTGCATATATCTGTTTGTGTAAAGGCTTTTATTTCTCTACGATGTATTCCAAGGAGTGGGATTGCTGGATTGTATGGTAGTTCTATTTCTAGCTTTCTAAGGAAGTGCTAAATCAATTTCTAAAGTGGTCCTACCATTTTATATTCCCACCAGCAGTGCAGAAGCGTTCCAGTCTCTCTACAGCCTCTCCAACATTTATTATTTTGTGTTTTTTGGATTAATGCCAGCCTTGTTAGAGTAAGATGGAATCTCATTGTGGTTTTGATTGCATTTCTCTAATGGCTAATGATCGTGAGCATTTCCTCATGTATCTGTTAGCCACCTGAACGTCTTCTTTAGTGAAGTGTCTGTTCATATCCTTTGCCCATTTTTAATTGGGTAATTTCTCTTTTTGTAGTTGAGTTTTTGCAGTATCATGTAGATTTTAGAGATCAGATGCTGATCAGAAATGTCACAGCTAAAAACCTTTCCCCAGTCTGTAGGCAGTCTTTTTACTCTTTTGGTAAAGCCTTTGAATGAGCATGGGTGTTTGATTTTTAGGAGCTCCCAGTTATCTAGTTTCTCTTCTGGTGTTTGTGTATTGTTAGTAATGTTTTGCATACTATTTATCCCCTGTATTGGGGCTCCTAGCATTGTCCCTATTTTTCCTTCCATGATCTTTATCATTTTAAATTTTGTATTTAGGTCTTTGATCCATTTTGAATTAGTTTTTGTGCATGGTGTGAGGTATGGGTCTTGTTTCATTTTTCTGCAGATTGGATATCCAGTTATGCCAGCACCAGTTGTTAAAGACTTTGGACCTTTGTCAAATATCAGCCACTCATATGTGGATGGATTTATGTCTGGATTCTCAAATTCTGTTCCATTGGTCTATATATCTGTTGTTGTACCAGTACCAGACTGTTTTGACTACTGTGGTGGTATACCACCCACTGCTGTTGAGTCGATTCCAACTCATAGCGACCCTATAGGACAGAGTAGAACTGCCTCATAGGGTTTCCAAGGAGCGCCTGGCAGATTCGAACTGCTGACCTCTTGGTTAGCAGCCACTGTACTTAACCACTACACCACCAGGGTTTCCATGGCATTATAGTAGGTTCTAAACTCAGGTAGTATGAGGCCTCCCACTTTGTTCTTTTTCAGTAATGCTTTACTAATCCGGGGCCTCGTGAGTAAATATTTTAATGAACAGAATTTTCAGTTTAAGAGAAAAGATACAATTTATTTTCAATCTTATGGTTAGTACTTTTTGTTTCTATTTTTAGGAAATTTTATCCACCCCATGAAGATAATCTCTTTTGTTTTTATAGTTTTAGTTTTCACATTTAGATCTTTCATCCATCTCTTATTTTTGTGTATGATGTGAGATAGGGATCAAGGTTCTTTTTTTTTTTCCCCCTACATGGATGCTACCATGGAAGCAGGAGTCAAGAAATCAAATGATGCATTGCATTGGGCAAATCTGCTGCAAAAGGCCTCTTTAAAGTGTTAAAAAGCAAAGACGTGTCATCTTGAGGACTAAGGTGCATGGTATTTTCAGTCACCTCATATGCATACAAAAGTTGGACAATGAATAAGGAAGACTGAAGAAGAATTGATGCCTTTGAATTATGGCGTGTTGGCGAAGAATATTGATATATCATGGATTGCCAGAAGAATGAATAAGCCTGTCTTGGAAGAAATAAAGCCAGAGTGCTCCTTGAAAGCGGGAATGGTGAGACGTCGCCTCATGTACTTTGTACATGTTATCAGGAGCGACCAGTCCCTGGAGAAAGACATCATGCTTTGTAAAGTAGTGGGTCAGGGAAAAAGAGGAAGACCCTCAAGGAGATGGAATGATACAGTGGTTGCAACAATAGGCTTAAGCATAACAACAATCATGAGGATGGTGCAGGATCAGGCAGCTTTCGTTCTACTGTACATAGGGTAACTATGAGTCAGAACTGACTCGATGGCACCAAACTCAACACATGGATTCTAGAAAGGCCCTCTGTGAAAGACCAGAAAGATTTTCTTTCTCTGGCTGTAGCTCAGCACAAGTTAGTGGTTGAGGCCTCTCTGCATAAAGATTATTAAAACAAAACAAAACAAAACAAAAACCAAACCTGTTGCCATTGAGTCAATTGTGACTCATAGCGACCCTATAGGACAGAGTAGAACTGCCCCAGAGGGTTTCCAAGGAGCAGCTGGTAGATTCGGACTGCTGGCCTTTTGGCTAGCAGCAAAAAAGAAAAAAAAAAAGAGCTCTTAAATATGCACCATCAGAGCTCTGCATATACAGTGAGTCATTATACCTTAGAGGGCCTGTTGAACACGATAACCGTATTAAAGTGGTAGGTGGGGCATCCACAATGCTTTCATTTTTTTTTTTCCCCCATATCCTCTACAGTTGTAGGTTTTTTTTTTTTCTGATTCATTTGCAAAAAATGACATCATTAAATCAAAATTTAAACTAGAACAGATGTCTATGCTATAGCATCCGGTTTTCCTTTTTAGCCTCTCTAATAATTGGGCAGTGCTTGTGTAAATGTGTGCTGTTAAATCTATTCCGAATTCCAACTCATAGTGACTCTACAGGACAGAGTAGAACTGCCCAATATCCAAGGCTGAAATCTTTACAGGAGCAAATCGCCAGGTCTTTGTTCCTGTGCCTTTGAACTGCTGACCTTTTGGTTAGCAGCTGAGTGCTTTAAACTTTGCACTACCAGGGCTTATATATATACATAAAAAAATATGTAAAGCAAAATCAGGCGGTGTGGTGGTGGTTGACATAGACTCTATTCTGACTCTTGACAACCCCACATGTGCAGAGTAGAACTGCTTCGTAGGAGGGTTTTCAAGGCTGTGACCTTTTGGAAGCTGATCCCCAGGCCTGTCATCTGAGGCGCATCTGGGTGGATTTGAACCACTAATCTTTTGGCTAGTGGTTGGGCGTTTAACCATTTTTGCCACCCAAGAACTCCTAAATCAGGTGGTAGAGAATAATAAACATGTTCGGTCTCCAGTAGTTTTATAGAAATCAAAATTTAAATGTTATATGCCCTCATCATTTTCTTTCATCATACAGTCTGTTTTGAGCGCAGATCTGCTGAACATGTGAAGAGGGTGACATTTGCATTAAACCCGTGTTAAATTACCATCATCTGTGCTTTTAAGTATCTTGGCTACTTTTCAGACTTCATTCATCCTTGTTGATTCAAACGAATGAGTAGATGAAATTACATGTTTACTGTACTGACTAGAATAAAACCATAGCTTAATATTTCAATCATAAGTAACCCTCTTAGGCACATTATGAGGACAGAATTGAAACTCTTTACAAACAATGCTGAATTATCCCAGTTTCATTTCTGTTTAAGATAGCGTGGACAAATAGATTAACCTCTCTGAACCTGTTTTCTCACCTGAAAATGTCCTCAAACTTTAGAGTGTATCAGAATCACTTAGAGATCTAATAAAGCATCCAGAATCCCAAGCTCATTGAAGCAGGACAGGGATGGGGCCTGGTTCCCCAGGTAATTCTGATGACTCACCAAATTTGAAAACTATTGTCTTAGTATGCTTCTATTGATTCATGAATTCATTTATTGATCATTTATGTATGTGTATAGCAGTAGAAATTTACTGAGTGACTGACTAGTGCTGTGGTCTGAGAAATGAAAGACGTAGTCCTACTTTGAAGAAGTTCTCATTTTAGTGGAGGAGACAGCCAATACGCTGATAATTGCAATATGGTGTTACGTGTTATGATATAAGCAAAGTATGGAGGAAGCACAAAGGAGGGCTTCACATTTCACCTGCAAGAACTGATCCGGGAAAATGCAGGGTCTTGAAGGGCTAGAGGGATCAACTGGATGAGAAGGAGAAGAGAGCATTTTAGGCACAGAAGAACAAGAAAGCATGAAACTACAAGTAGTTTGAGAAGGCTAGAGCAGTGTTTCTCAGTCTGGGACACTAACATGCGTAATACTCAGATTTTAGGTGGTTCACAGCCAGCTGAGTCATTACATAGTGATAGAACTATGTGCTTTTCAATTCTTTTTCAAACCTTCTTTTGTAGGAAGAAAGGTGTTTGTTTGCTTGTTTTGTTTTAGTGTGTAACACCTTTTAACATTTGCTAATTTTTTAAGGGAAGGTTGGGGGAGAGAGAACAGACATAAACTCAGAGCCTCAGCAGGTAGCATCATCTAAGTAGAATTAAACAACACTTACCTTTGATTTATGGCAATTAAAACTGATTTACCATTTTTGGTAGTGATACAAAGTTTCCTTTTAAAAATTATTTGAGTAATTAAAATTGATCTATTTTAAAAGTATTAGTAGATCATTCATTTGGTACTTGGATACCAAAAATTGTGAAGATAGTATATGAATGACTAAATTATTAAAGCCTTGCATGTAGAGAAGTGGCAGGAGATGAGGCTACAAAGATAAGGGGGCAATGCTACAGACTCAGTTTTACTGTAAAGGGAATGGGGGAGTTCCTGAAGAGTGTTAAACTTGGAAAGAGCCACAAAAGATAATGCCAGAATGAAATGGAGAAGTTCAGATGGTGAGGTGGAATGCATTCTGAAATAGGTTGGCTATAGACAGCTCAAAGCTATTTCTCTTGGTGGGCTTGGTTGTTTATTCATTAAACCATTGGAGATTTCTGAAGTGGGTGAAATAAATCCTTTAAGAGCCTTCAACCTCGTTTAGGTGATAGCCGTAGCTTAGATAGGAACAAAACAGTTTAGTAATACACATGACAGTTCTGATTGTCATTAGTTATGGAGCTAATGTTCTGTGCTAAAATTTGGAACATAAAAAGGTTATGAATGCTCTATGGTAATTTTTTTTTTTTTTTAAATAGATCCCAAAAATGTTGTTGTTGTTGTTAGGTATCATCGAGTCAGTTCTGACTCATAGCGACCCTATGCACAACAGAACGAAACACTGCCCCGTCCTGCGCCATCCTTAAAATCGTTGTTATGCTTGACCCCATTGCTGCAGCCACTGTGTAAATCCACCTCGTTGAGGGTCTTCCTCTTTTCCGCTGATCCTGTACTTTACCAAGCATGATGTCGTTCTCCAGAGACTGATCCCTCCTGACAACAAGTTCAAAGTATGTAAGACGCAGTCTCCCCATCCTTGCTTCTAAGGAGCATTCTGGTTGTACTTCTTCCAAGACAGATTTATTCGTTCTTCTGGCAGTCCATGGTATAGTCAATATTCTTTGTCAACACCACAATTCAAAGGTGTCAACTCTTCTTCGGTCTTCCTTATTCATTGTCCAGCTTTCACATGCATATGATGTGATTGAAAATACATGGCGTGGGTCAGGCGCACCTTAGTCTTCAAGGTGACATCTTTGCTCTTCAACACTTTAAAGAGGTCCTTTTCAGCAGATTTACCCAATACAATGCATCTTTTGATTTCTTGACTGCTGCTTCCATGGCTGTTGATTGTGGATCCAAGTAAAATGAAATCCTTGACAACTTCAATCTTCTCTCCATTTATCGTGATGTTGTTGTGAGGATTTTTGTTTTCTTTATGTTGAGGTGCAATCCATACTGAAGGCTGTGGTCTTTGACCTTCATTAGTAAGTGCTACAAGTCCTCTTCACTTTCAGCAAGCAAGGTTGTGTCATCTGCATAACACAGGTTGTTAATGAGTCTTCCACCAGTCCTGATGCCCCGTTCTTCTTCACATAGCCCAGCTTCTCGTATTATTTGCTCAGCGTACAGATTAAATAGGTATGGTGAAAGCGTACAACCCTGCCGCACACCTTTCCTGACTTTAAACCAATCAGTATCCCCTTGTTCTGTCCGAACAACCGCCTCTTGATCTATGTAAATGTTCCTCATGAGCACAATTAAGTGTTCTGGAATTCCCATTCTTCGCAATGTTATCCATAATTTGTTATGATCCACACAGTCGAATGCCTTTGCATAGTCGATAAAACACAGGTAAACATCCTTCTGATATTCTCTGCTTTCAGCCAGGATCCATCTGACATCAGCAATGATATCCCTGGTTCCACATCCTCTTCTGAAACTGGCCTGAATTTCTGGCAGTTCCCTGTCTATATACTGCTGCAGCCATTTTTGAATGATCTTCAGCAAAATTTTGCTTGAGTGTGATATTAATGATATTGTTCTATAATTTCCACATTCGGTTGGATCACCTTTCTTGGGAATAGGCATAAATGTGGATCTCTTCCAGTTAATTGGCCAGGAAGCTGTCTTCCATATTTCTTGGCATAGTTGTGTGAACACCTCCAGTGCTGCATCTGTTTGTTGAAACATCTCAATTGATATTCCATCAATTCCTGGAGCCTTGGTTTTCACCAATGCCTTCAGAGCAGCCTGGGCTTCTTCCTTCAGTACCATCGGTTCCTGATCCTATGCTACCTCTCGAAATGGTTGAACATGACTAATTCTTTTTGGTGTAATGACTCTGTGTATTCCTTCTATCTTCTTTTGATGCTTCCGGTGTCGCTTAATATTTTCCCCATGGAATCCTTCAGTATTGCAACTTGAGGCTTGAATTTTTTCTTCAATTCTTTCAGCTTGAGAAAAGCCGAGCGTGTTCTTCCCTTTTGTTTTTCCATCTCTAGCTCTTTGCACATGTCATTATAATACTTTCCTTTGTCTTCTTGAGACACCCTTTGAAATCTTCTGTTGCGTTCTTTTACTTCTTCAATTCTTCCTTTTGCTTTAGCTGCTCGATGCTCAAGAGCAAGTTTCAGAGTGTCCTCTGACATCCATCTGGGTCTTTTCTTTCTTTCCTGTCTTTTCAATGACCTCTTGCATTCTGCATGGATGATGTCCTTGATGTCATTCCACAACTCATCTGGTCTTCGGTCACTAGTGTTCAATGTGTCAAATCTACTCTTCAGATGGTCCCTAAATTCAGGTGGGATATACTCAAGGTCATATTTTGGCTCTCGTGGACTTGCTCTGATTTTCTTCAGTTTCAGCTTGAACTTGCATATGATTAATTGATGGTCTGTTCCACAGTCAGCCCCTGACCTTGTTCTGACTGATGATATTAAGCTTTTCCATGGTGTCTTTCCACAAATGTAGTCAATTTGATTTCTGTATGTTCCATTTGACGAGGTCCATTTTTTTTTTTTATGTGTATAGTCACTGTTTATGCTGGTGAAAGAAGGTATTTGCAATGAAGAAGTCATTGGTCTTGCAAAATTCCATCATTCAATCTCTGGCATTGTTTCTATCACCAGGGCCATAATTTCCAACTACTGATCCTTCTTCTTTGTTTCCAACTTTCTCATTCGAATCGCAATGCATCTTGATTACATGTTCGATCAATTTCAGACTGCAACAGCTGATAAAAATCTTCTATTTCTTCATCGTTGACCCTAGTGGTTGGTCCATAAATTTGAATAATAGTCGTATTAATTGGTCTTCCTTGTAGGCATATGGATATTATCCTATCACTGACAGTGTTGTACTTCAGGATACATCTTGAAACATTCTTTTTGACAATGAATCCCATACCATTCCTCTTTAAGTTGTCATTCCCAGCATAGTAGACTATATGATTGTCCAATTCAAAATGGCCAATACCAGTCCATTTCAGCTCACTAATGCCTAGCATATCGACGTTTATGGGTTCCGTTTCATTTTTGACGATTTCTGATTTTCCTAGATTCATACTTCGTACATTCTAGGTTCTGATTATTAATGGATGTTTGCAGCTGTTTCTTCTCATTTTGAGTCAGGCCACATCAGCAAATGAAGGTCCTGAAAGCTTTACCCCATCCACGTCATTAAGGCAGACTCTACTTTGAGGAGGCAGCTCTTCCCCAGTCATCTTTTGAGTGCCTTCCAACCTGGGGGGTTCATCTTCTAGCACTATATCAGACAATGTTCTGCTGCTATTCATAGGGTTTTCACTGGCTAATGCTTTTCAGAAGTAGTCTGCCAGGTCCTTCTTCCTAGTCTGTCTTAGTCTGGAAGCTCATCTGAAACCTGTCCTCCATGGTTGACCCTGCTGTTATCTGAATACCAGTGGCATAGCTTCCAGCATCATAGCAACACAGAAGCCCCCACAGTATGACAAACTGACAGACACGTGGTGGATGCCAAAAATATGTACCATTAGAAACAAAACACCTGAAGAACTAAATGGTGCCCAGCTGTCACTGTCTAGTGTTCTCATCAGGGCCATAGTACATGAACCCAGATAGAATGGGAGAAAAAAGCAGAACAGAGCTCAAATTCTTAAAAAGTCCAGACATACTGGACCAGTTGCGATTGGAAAATTCCCTGAGACTATCACCCTGAGACACTCTTTAAACCTGAAACTGAAACTATCCCCTGAGGTCTCCTTTTAGCAAAATAACAGATTGGCACACAAAATAAAAGATATTACCCATGGCTTGTGGTTAAGAGCTTGACTGCTAACCAAAAGGTCAGCAGTTCAAACCCACCAGTCATTCCTTGGAAACCCAAGGGGGAGCTCTACCCGTCCTATAGGGTTGCTGTGAGTCGGAACCAACTTGATGGCACCTAACAATGACAACATATGAGACTAAAGGGTCAACAGTTACTCTAAAGCAAAGATGAGAAGACAAGGGGAACAGGGAAAGTAGAATATTGGGAAAGGAACAACCAGAAGACAATTGATTAGAATGTTGACACACTGTGGAAAATGTAACTAATGTCACTGAACAACTGGTGTAGAAATTGTCAAATGGGAACCTAATTTGCTGTGTAAACTTTCACCAAAAACAGAATAAAATATTAAAAACAAAACAATGAAAACCTCTTCTTCCCTGTAATTTGGGTGAAATACTTCACACTACTCCCTACCCCCCAAAAATCTGGATGCACAACTGATGGTGGCAAGTCATTGTTCCCTGCCGGAGACTGGGCCAGGTACGACTGCCAGCTGCTCTGAAACAGTGGCCATACTTGGCCGTAGAACCAGATGCCAAACATCTGCCTTCTATCAACTAAAGATCAAAGTAAAGCTCTACCCACTAGATGACTTAACTAATAACATATAACTTAAACAAAGATTGTCCTGTTGCCTGTTTAACAAAATCCCAATTATAAGACTTCCTTTCTCAAGTTCTCAACAGCTGTGAAGATACAGGCACTTGCAGTGTGGCCTTTTGTTCTTTTTTTTTTGTCCGATGCTGGACTGATTTATTTTTTCAACTGCCTTTTTAGACTTTCCTCTTTTTATCCTTAGGCTGTTCAGGACCCTCTACTCTTTTGCCTCTCTCTTCCCCAGAGAACTCAGGCATTTTCTGAGCTTCCACAATTGCATCTCTGCTTTGACTTTTGAATTTGCATCACAAACCCCAGCCCCTCCTCCCAAGCCCTTATCTTCAAATGTCTCCTGAGCCTATTTGGGTGTCTTCAAATGTAGTATATCCCAACTCAGATCTTTCTGATGAATTCTAATCTTACTGATTTTGTTTTTACTATTAGTCACTGTGCCTAAAAAAATGATATGCTCACTGCTGGCTGTGACTTCACCCCCTATTAGTTCGTCTGTTGTTCAATGATTTGTGTCAATAGAAAAATGAACACTGAAAACTGGTTGTACACAGAGAGAATTAAATCATCTTTTGTTGCTAGTATCTTTGCCTTATGAATTTCAGGTTTTTTTTGTTTTTTGGAGAAGAAAGCATTTGGGAGTAGGGATGTTATTGAAAATAATTCACCAAGTTTCAGATTATTGGGCACAGGGCTATTAAATGTGGAATGCTCATGAGGAATATTGAGCAACTTTTGCTGCTAGAGAATGCACTGGTTAAAACCTTACAAATTACAAAATATATTAGCCAATATACTGTAATTTAATTCAAAAAATACTTTGTAGAGGACATACTTTTATTATAAAAGTATCTAAACCATCTTTATCTTCTGTTTATCCAATATAAATTAGTAATAGGTATTTTTCATGGAGGTCAGAATAGAATTTCATAAGTAAGGACATTTGTGCCTTTCAGTGTATAATATAGACTTAATGATAAGTGAGCTGATAATGATAGAGTGTCACATAATTTATATATTTAATGTATATGGCAAGCACTGCGTAGGTGTCAGCAAAAAGGAAGTAAACGATGTTTCTTCAAATAAATAGTAGTCAACAATTTGACCAAGAAATGAAAAGTGGCACCAGAAATACTGCTAAAGGATTAGTGTCTCAGATTTAGAACTATAACTATACCCAGCAAGGATTGTAACAGTTTCCCTAAGAGTGGCTCTTGAAAGGGAGAGATGATGGGTCAGAGGCCCCTTGGGGGAAGAGCAGATTTAGATGAGGAACCCAGGAGGGTTCCTAGGCTCTGGCTAGTCATGGAGTGAGGTAACTGGGTAGAGATGGTTTACTGAGTGAAAACCCTTTGGTTGCTAGTCACAGAAACATATCTCCAGTTGACTTCAGCCACAAAGGGTACCAGGAAGTCCAGGAATTCAGGTAGCTTCAGGCTTGACAAGTTCTAGGTTCTCAGCGATACCGCTCAATACTCTCTTTGCTTTGGTTCTCTGACTCTGCTTTCTGCTGTTGTAAAAATGGTGGTGTGGCGGAGGTGTCTGAGCTCTTCATCTAACTTCATAAGGGGAAAGAGAGAATCATTTTTGGCATCAACAGCCCAAGGCTGATTGCTGTGAGGTGGAGGTCAGACATACCTCCTCTCCCCAACCTTTTTACCAATCCTGACACCATTTGTCCCTTCCACGGCACTCTCTCTTTCTGTGCAGCTTCAATAATTCGTGGCAATGGCCACACAGAGCTCACAGACCATACTCATAATTACGGAGTTTATTAGGGAAATAACAGGTTACAATTCAAGATCAGAAAATATTCAGGATACAGTTTTTAAATCAGGACACCCTCTCTTCAGCCACGCACGCAGGCAGGCCTCCTTCTGGCCCTCGACCCCTTGGCCCGGCCTCTGTTCTGCTCTGGTGAGTGTTACAAAGCTCTTTAGCTCTGCCAGTAAATGCCCAGGGGCACCCCACTCTGCCAGGAAACCTCTGCCCAGAAGGCGCTCAGCGCTCCCCATGGACAGGCAAGCCTGCCGCACCATCTCCCGCCTGTCTCCTGGTTCTGCTGCCTCTGTTGCCTTGCCACTGCTTCACACTCTTGCTACTGCTGTGTTGCCGTCATCTCTCTCTGTCTTCTGTGTTACAGCTCCTTCTCTCTGTCTCCTGGGTGCGGGAGGTTCCCAGCATGGGGATTCGAGATCCAAAGGACATGCTCTGCTTGTATCTCTTCTTCTAGGTGGTCATGAGTTCCCTCCCTCCCCCATGGCTTATTTTAAGGCTAGTGGGATGGCAAAACCCACCAATCCCCTTGTTAGGGTTCCATATACTTTATTTGCTTGGTCCCACCCCCACAAGGGTGCCATGCACCTTATTCGCATTATTAACAAGCTGTCCGGTCCAATCAATGGGCCACAAGCACCTTATATGCATAGCTCTAGCCAATCATTTTGCGGGAATTACAAGACTATGGTGAGAAAGGCCATATAAAAGTAATACATTGCACTGCAGCTGGGATGGTTTTATTATCCAGCCGCTGCAGGATCACAGCCTAACAAATGTAACCTATACAGTAAAAAAGCTCCTCTTCTCAGTTCCAGCAAAAAACCCAGGGTTGACTCTGATTGGCCTGGCTTGAGTGACATGCCCACGCTGTCCAGACTTGGGTCATCTACCACCACTGAAGTTAGGGAGTGGAATTGTGGCTCGCAAAAGGAAAAGAGTGATTCTGATAACAGAAGACTTAGAACAACATGGGGTGGGAAAATAGCTGGAAAAGGGATACAAGGGCAAGAACAGAGTATGAATAAATCTATTTTCAAGTTCTGTCTGGGATTTATCCTGGTAAACCAACAGCAAAATGCTTTCATATACTTTAAAGAAAAAAAAAATTCATATACTTTTAGAGAGCTCTAATTCAGTGTTTCTCAACTTTTTGAAAATGATCATCTGTAATTTTTTCCTTTAATAACCCCTCATGAACTTCTAATACCACAGATATACTGTATATCTGTTGATGTACTATATATCTATGCTTTTTACATAAAAAGAATAAATATAAAGCTTACTTTTTTAATTTAATGCAGGATTAAGAAGGACAAAATTTTTTATTAACTCATACAAATTCAATGGCTTTTATTGTTGTCAGTTTTTGTCAAGTCAGCTCCAACCCATGGTGACCCCATGTACCCCAAAATGAAATGTTGCCTGCTTAATCATCTTCTCGATGGTTGATATGCTGGAGTCCATTGTTTCAGCCACTGTATATTTGAGTGTCTTCCAACCTACGGGGGTCACATTCCAGCACTATATCAGACAATATTCTATTGTGATCCATAAGGTTTTCATTGACTAATTTTTGGTAGTAGATCGCCAGGCCTTTCTTCCTAGTCTGTCTTTGGAAGCTCTGCTGAAACCTGTCCACCATGGGTGACCCTGCTGGTATTTGAAATACCAGTGGCATAGCTCCAGCATCATGGCAACACGCAAGCCACCACAGTATGATAAACTGATAGACGGGTGTAGCAAATTCATTTAACAGGAAAACAATGGATTGCCTAGCAACAGCATCCTCCTCCCTCCCATCTTCCATGCCCTAGACTGTGGGTTGTCCTTTAGTGACCTTCCTGAGAAGGCTGCACAGCGACTAAAAATTTTAAGTTAAAATTTTAGTTATTGTACCTTTGTGCTAGGTCAGCTGGGACTGCAAAAAAAAAAAAAGTTAAATTAAAAATAAAAGGTGTTAATATTTAACTTTATAACTGTATTTGTTGAGTGACTTTTAATATAATTTATTTACCTGTAAGTTGTAATGTGTCAAATTATATATAAGGAACCCTGGTAGCACAATGGTTAAGCACTGGGCAGCTAAACAAAAGGTTGTTGGTTCGAACCCACCTAGCGGCTCCTGGAGAGAAAGACCTATTGATCTGCTCTGGTGAAGATTACGGCCCAGGAAACCTCATGGGGCGGTTGTCCTCTCACATGGGGCAGCTATGAGTCGGAATCGACTCAAGGGCACACCACAACAACAAATTTTATACACAAACTAGCAATTTATATAAATCAGGGCTTTGAACCAGTTCTTCCTGGTTCAGTCATAGCCAAGGAGGCAACACTAAAACAGATACAACTTTTAAAAAATTGGGTGACCTGAAACTATAACCTGAATGGGAAAACTTACTGGTCGAAGCCTTGTTAGAAACTTAACCTCCTTAGAAAACAAGGGCAGCATAGGCGCTGCGTAACAACCAAATCTCTTACCTACCCGGTTCTGTGCAGAGTCAGAAACAGAGGTGCCCCACCCAAAGATGGCAGCCGACCACACAGCTTTGAGTGTGTCAGTCCTGGCAATGATCCAATCTCATGCATCAGGCTCCTGAAAGGGCTCACTACCCCTCTTCCAAGTCTCCTATTCTAAGGCTCCCACCCACAATTTTTCCCATAGCAATTATGGTTCTGGAGCACCCAAATTAAAAAAAAAATTGGGGTCTCTTCCGGTTTTGCTTTGTTGGGCCATGACTGAACCAGGTTGAAGCTCTGATATAAATATATAATAATAGCAGTGTAATTTTAAAAATTTAAGTGTGTGTGCTTTAGGTGAAAGGTTACAGCTCAAGTTAGTTTCTCATTCAAAAATTTGTACACATATTGTTTTGTGACATCCCTACAATGTGACAGCTTTCTTCCCCCTTCCACTTTGGGCTCCCCATGTCCATCCTTCCAGTTTCTGTCCCTTCCTGCCTTCTCATGCTGCCTTTGGACAGGAGCTGCCCATTTGGTCCTGTATATTTGATTGAACTAAGAAACACTTTCCTCACCTGTATTATTTTTTTGTTTTATAGGCCTGTCTAATCTTTGTCTGAAGAGTGGGCCTCAGGAATATTTTTAGTTCTGGGTTAACAAACCGTCTGGGGGCTATAGTTCCAGGGGTTCCTCCAGTCTCTGTCAGACCATTAAGTTTGATCTTTTTATGTGAATTTGAGTTCTGTTCTACTTTTTTCACTGCTCTGTCTGGGACTCTCTGTTGTTGATATAAATATATAATATATAATAATAGCAATGTAATCAAATTTTTTTAAATCATGTGAAACTATTATTTTTCCAGCAAAAGTAAAGCTATTGAAAATACTAAATTAATTTCCTAACAATTACATTTTAACTTTTGCTCGATATGAGAAAATAATTTTTAACTTAATTAAAAAAAAAAAACTTAACTAGATGCTAGATATTTATTCAGATACCTTTGACCTTTTTTTTCTTCTCAGCACTTGACGTAGTAAATGGCGGGTTGAATAACTTTTGTAAAATTAAATTGTAAAGCAAACTATTTTTACTTTTCAAAGCTCAAGTCATATACAAAAGCAATGGAGATCAAAGGTAAACAACATCCCCAAGCCAGCCAGTGACAGCCATTAGGCACATTTAGGTCACTTCTTACACTGTAACTTTGACATTGAACAATCAATGGAGAGAAAGTTCTACAAGCACAGCAACAGTTTTGTAGAAAGATTTTGCAGACATTTTGTGTTTTTTCCATGAACTCAGTGCTATTACTGCTCAAGTGATACCCAAGAGCACTCAATGAGTACACTTAAATACTAAGAAATAAGATTCTGTTGAGTAAGGTTGAACTTTGGAGGGCCACAAACTATCGTGATATCTTAAGATTTTTTTTGTGCCCCCCGGAAATCAATTTTTGTCTCCTTGTGGATCATATCACTTCCACTGAGAATGCATGTCTAATAGATAGCTTTCAGAGTAACTTTTCCCTCTTATATAGAGCTGAACTTTGTTTCCCAGTAAAATTCACTTATTGATTTTAATTTTCCCGAATGAAACATATATAATCTCTCTTTCATGAGGTAGATTCCCAAATATTTGCAGAGTAATTGTATTCTGTCCCTAACCAACAGCCCCTCTAAGCTTTTCCTTTCCTAGGCTAAACTTAATCATAAGTTCCTTTAAGTGTCACGCATTTGACTCAGTGGCCTCACTGCACTGGGGCAGTCTCTATGACTTATTCACCAAGCCGGTTGCCCTGTTTGGATCCATTCCAATTTGTGGTTAAAATGAAGTGTCTATATCTGAGTATAATAGTCTGACACAGAGGGAAGGAAGGCTATCTCTTCCCCTGTTTTGGATGACGTTCTTCTATTAACACAGTTCAAGATTACACGGAGGGAGATGCCCAATGACTTGATGATGCCAACTGACTAACTGAAATCTCTAAATTCCTAAGCCTTCTGTTATTTGTCCTGCTGATATGCTGAATTCCTCCTCCATCCAGCTCTTGTTTTCTGAGACTATGTGTGGTTTACAGCCACCCCTTATTACATTTCATTCTGTTAGAATCTTCCCATTTTTCTATCATGTTGAGATATTTGGGAATCCTGATTCTATCATTCAATGTATTCATTCTCATTTATTTCTACATGATTTTCTAAAGGTATTTTCAAAAAAGTGAATTAAAGCAAAAACAGACGAAATCAGCATGAGGAAAAAGAAAGGAGCAAATTTGCCAATTCCTATAGCTAACATGCATCCCCAGGTGTCATAAACAGTTAGGTGCTTGGCTACTAACCTTGGAAGACAGGCCTGGCTGTCTGTTTCCAAAAGATCACAGACTTGAAAACCCTGTAGGAGCAGTTCTGCTCGGAACACGTTGGGTCACCATGAGTCAACTCAAAGGCAACTAGCAACAGTAGAGTCAGCACATATGTGCTGAGATCGAGCACATATGTGCTGAGATCGAGCACATGAAGTTTACTTCTAAGCTTCACCGTAACAGAGAGGGTTATATTTTTCCTTTACACATCTTTCATTGCGGGGGGAGAATGGATCTAAAAGAGCCATCTCAGGAGTTACTGCACACTGACTTCTTCAAATTATGCTTGAAACCTGAGACTGAATCACCTGTTAGGCATTACTGTACATTGTAAATGTTATTGAGTAACAGAATCTTTTAAAAATATAAAATATAACACATAAAGCCCCTTATCATTTTGGCCATATTAACATATGATAATGATGTGATGTCAAACACTGTCAATCACTAACATAATTTGGGGGAGGGGAGCAAGACCTTACTACTGATACTCTGTATAATGAAGGCAAAAGGTGTTTTTGACTTAAATTATTTGGACGTTTGGCCCAATTCATTTTTCAGTGAGAATTGACCTAGTTTATGACAGCTAATTCATACTACCTGGAGGCTGCAGCAGTTGTAAAGTTGCTTTGGAATGTCCTAAATTATGCCTAAGAGACCTGGTTTTGACAGGTGTGTTCATGTAGTCTAATCAGTTGGTACATGGAATTTTTCCATACAAGCCGGTGCAAAAATTTCAGCGTGTAACAGTTATTAGTGCTCCTACTGGCAAGGGAAGACAGATGGCATACACATTACATACAGAAGCTTGCAGTTGTTCTCACAGTCCTAACTTTGCCTCACTCAACCCCTCTTCCCCACCACACACACACTCATCTCCTGCCCCAGAGTCTGCTAACCTTACTTCCTTCCCATCTGCTTGATTTAAGATTTCCGTTTTCTGCCCCTTCTTTGGTCCAGTCCTCCCACTTGCTCAACTCCTCTGACTTTTCACCCCATCCAATTGGTCAGGGGTATAGTAGGGAAGGACACCCCCACAGCTGCTCTCTGCCCCCCCACCTCTAATCTTAGTCTTGGCAGCATTCTTAGCCCATTTCCTCTGCATTTACACCAAGCTCCCCATCTCTTTAAGTCTCAACTTCAGAAATGAAATGCCTGGGTCAGCAAGAGCTGCAGGTAAATCTTCTGTCCCAGATATTCCCAAAGAAAAATTGGTGGGGTTGGGGAGGGCAACAAGCTTCCCTTCCTCTCTCTAGTCGTTGTTGTTAGGTACCGTCAAGTCAGTTCTGACTCATAGTGACCCTATGTATAACAGAATGAAACACTGCCCAGTCCTGTGCCATCCTCACAACACATGTTATACTTGAGCCCATTGTTGCAGCCACTATGTCAATCCATCTCCTTGAGGGTCTTCCTCTTTTTCTGTGTCCCTCTACTTTACCAAGCATGATGTCCTTCTTAAGGGACTGATCCTTCCTGATAACGTGTCCAAAGTACGTGAGACATAGCCTCACCAACCTTGCTTCTAAGGAGCATTCTGGTTGTACTTCCTTTAAGACAGATTTGTTCTATTGGCAGTATGGAAACCCTGGTGGCGCAGTGGTTAAGTGCTATGGCTGCTAACCTAAAGGTCAGCAGTTCAAATCCACCAGGCACTCCTTGGCAACTCTATGGGACAGTTCTACCCTGTCCTATAGGGTTGCTATGAGTCGGGATTGACTCAACAGCAACGGGTTTTATTGGCAGTATATTCAATATTCTTCACGAATGCCACATTTCAAAGGCATCAGTTCTTCTTCAGAATTCCTTATTCATCTTACAGCTTTCCCATGCATATCAGGCAGTTGAAAACATCATGGCTTGGGTCAAGTGCATCTTAATCTTCAAAGTGACATCTTTGCTTTTTAACACTTTAAAGAGGTCTTTTGCAGCACATTGTAGTTAAGAGCTACGGCTGCTAACCAAAAGATTGGCTGTTCAAATCCACCAGGCGCTCCTTGGAAACTCTATGTGGCAGTTCTACCCTGACCTATAGGGTCGCTAGGATTCGGAATTAACTCTAGAGCAACAGCTTTGGTTTGGTTTTGCCCAATGCAGTGCGTCTTTTAATTTCTTGACTGCTGCTTCCATGAGTGTTGATTGTGGATCCAAGTAAAATGAAATCTTTGACAACTTCGATCTTTTCTCCATTTATCATGATGTTGCTTATTGGTCCAGTTGTGAGGATTTTTGTTTTCTTTATGTTGATATGTAATCCATGTGGAAGGCTGTAGTCTTTGATCTTCATCACTAAGTGCTCCAAGTCCTCTTGACTTTCAGCATGCAAGGTTGTGTCATCTGCATATCTCAGGTTGGCAATGAATCTTCCACCAATCTTGATGCCACATTCTTCTTCATATAGTTCAGCTTCTCAGATTATTTGCTCAGCATACAGATTGAATAAGTATGGTGAAAGGATACAACCATGACACATACCTTTCCTGACTTTAAACCACGCAGTATCTCCTTGTTCTGTTGAAACAAGTGCCCCTTGATCTATGTACAGGTTCCTCGGGAGCACAATTAAGTGTTCTGGAATTCCCACTCTTTGCAATGCTATTCATAATTTCTTATGATCCACACAGTCAAATGTCTTTGCATAGTCAATAAAACACAGGTAAACATCCTTCTGGTATTTTTTGCTTCCAGCCAGGATCTACTGGACATTGACAATGATACCCCTAGTTCCACGTCCTCTTCTGAATCCGTCTTGAATTTTTGGCAGTTCCCTGTTGATGTACTGCTGCAGCCACGTTTGAATGATCTTCGGCAAAATTTTACTTGCGTGTGATATTAATGATATTGTTCAATAATTTCCCCATTTGGTTGGATCACCTTTCTTTGGAATAGGCATAAATATGGATCTCTTTCAGTTGGTTGACCAGGCACCTGACTTCCAAATTTCTTGGCATACACTAGTGAGCACTTCCAGAGCTGCATCTGTTTGTTGAAACATCTCAGTTGGTATTCCATCAGTTCCTGGAGCCTTGTTTTTCACCAATGTCTTCAGTGCAGCTTGGACTTCTTCCTTCAGTACCGTTGGTTCCTGATCATACGCTACTTCCTGAAATGGTTGAACGTTGATCAATTCTTTTCGGTACAGTGACTCTGTGTATTCCTTCCATGTTCTTTTGATGCTTCCTGTGTCATTCAATGATTTGTCCATAGAATCCTTCAAAATTGCAACTCGAGGCTTGAATTTTTTTCTTCAGTTCTTTCAGCCTGAGAAATGCTGAGTATGTTTTTCCCTTTTGGTTTTCTGACTCCAGGTCTTTGCATATTTCATTACAACATTTTGATTTATCTTCTCTAGCTGTCTTCTGAAATCTGTTCAGTCCTTTACTTTGTCATTTCCTCCTTTCACTTTAGCTACTCTAGGTTCAAGAGCAAGTTTCAGAGTCTCTTCTGACATCCATTTTGGTCTTTTCTTTCTTTCCTGTCTTTTTAATGACCTCTTGCTTTCTTCATGTTTGATGTCTTTGATGTCATTCCACAACTCATCTGGCCTCGGTCATTAGTGTTCAATGCATCAAATCTATTCTTGAGATGGTCTCTAAATTCAGGTGGGATATACTCAAGGTTGTGTTTTGGCTCTTGTGAACTTGTTTTTATTTTCTTCAGTTTCAACTTGAACTTGCGTATGAGCAATTGACGGTCTGTTCCAAAGTCGGCCCCAGCCTTGTTCTGACAGATGATATTGAGTTTTTCCATCAACTCTTTCCACAGATGCAGTCGATTTGATTCCTGTGTTTTCCATCCAGTAAGGTCCACGTGTATGGTCACTATTTATGTTGCTGAAAAAAGGTATATGCAATGAATAAGTCATTGGTCTTGCAAAATTCTATCATGTGATCTCTGTCATTGTTTCTGTCTCTAAGGCCATACTTTCCAACTACTGACCTTCTTCTTTGTTTTCAACTTTTGCGTTCCAATCACCAGTAATTATCAATGCATCCTGAATTCATGTCTGATCATTTTCAGACTGCAGAAGTTGGTAAAAATCTTCAATTTCCTCATTTTTGGCATTAGTAGTTTGTGCGTAAATTTGGGTAATAGTTGTATTAACTGGTCTTCCCTGTAGATGTATGGGTATTATCCTGTCGCTGACAGCGTTGTGCTTCAGGATAGATCTTGAAATGTTCTTTTTGATGATTAGCTCCTCTTCAGGTTGTCATTCCTGGCATAGGAGACCATATGATCGTCCAATTCAGAATGGCCAATACCAGTCCATTACAGCTCATTAATGCCTAGGATATCGATGTTTATGCATTTTATTTCATTCTTGATGATTTCCAATTTTCTTAGATTCATCCTTTGTACTTCAACACTCTGATTATTAATGGGTGTTTGCAGCTGTTGTCATTTTGAATTGTACCACATCAACAAATGAAGGTCCGGAAATTTTGACTCCATCCATGTCATTAAGGTCGCCCTACTTTGAAGAGCTATTCCCCAGTTGTATTTTGAGTGCCTCCCAACCTGAGGTGCTCATCTTCTGGCACTATATCAGACAGTGTTCCGCGGCTATTCATAAGGTTTTCACTGGGCAATTTCTTCAGAAGTAGACTGCCAGGTCCCGCTTCCTAGTCTGTCTTAGTGTGGAAGCCCTGCTGAAACCTGTCTACCGAGGATGACCCTGCTGGTATTTCAAATACCAGTGGCAAATATTCCAGTATCACAGCAACATGCAAGCTACCACAGTATGACAAGCTGACAGACAAGTGGTGGCTCAAATGAAGGTTTTTTTTTTTTTTTAACACTATTTATTGAACGATATATAATTTCCTTAGTAAGTTAAAGTGCCACCTTTACTATACACTGAATTTCCACATGTATTTTAGTTTCTTTCTAGGCTCCCTAGCCTTTCCATTGATTTATTATTCTCACACCAGTACAGTTTTAATTTCTCTAATTTTATAATAGGTTTTAATACCTAGTAGAACAAAACAGTTCAATCACTCTTTTTTCATATTTTTCAAACATTTCTTGAATAATATTGAACATTTATTTTTCCAAATAAATTTTAGAATAATTTGTCAAAGCTTGACTTTTGTAGTTACTTCTTAAGCATATTTGGGTCCATTTCTCTAGTGGCTATTCTTTCCGAAAGTCAGTAATCGTTTCTTAGTGCTTATAGCTAACCTAGCACTGTGCTAAGCACTAGAGATATAAAAATGACTCTTACCCAACCCCTACCCTCAAGAAGCTTAAATCACATACAGAAAAAGAATTAAATCACTCTCTCTGCTGGGAGGGAGGACCGAGTACTGTAGAGTACAAAGGAGGGTTTGGTAAATTTCCTGAGAGAAGGGATGAAAATGGAAATAGCAAGAGGTTGCCAGTGCTTCACCACTGGGCCAGGTAGGTGGCCTTATGGAGGGCCCATGCTTACCATGCAACATTAGGACCCTTAGATTTCAAAGTTAAATTTTTTTCTGGGCTTAAAAGAAAATACTACATTCCATGTTAGCACTGTCCAGTGGAGTCTACACTTCCAGTTTCTTCCACTTCATGCTAAAGGCTCCTCTCAGATTATGTCTCACATGCTGGCAATAGGGCTGTACCTTCCCCTGTTGTACAGCTCTTTACAGCTTTCAAAGCATTATTTGTCTGTAATGTCATTAAAACCCCCTATAAACTTGCAGTGGGTTATAATCTTGTGAGATGGGCAAATGTCATTTTCATTTGAAAAATGTGCAAATGAATGTTTTGAAAAGTTAAGGCATGAGTTAGGTGATTTGTCCAAAGTTCTGAAGGACAGATCCAAGCCTAGAAGTTAAGTCTCAGGTTCCTTGGCCAGTTTTCTAACACATCCTATGGCCTACCGAATAAGTCCAATCTTTCTGTTCAAGGAAGCTATGATAGTACTATTCTACCTACCTGTCATGTGCAACAGTATTATTAAAGAGAATTTGACTGGAATTCCATTGTATCAACTCCAGCCCCTACCACTGTAAAGGAATTAGGGATTCCCTCTCTATACACATACCTAGTTGGGGAAGGAAGATAGGGAAGAGGCTAGAACAAGACTGGGTTAAGGATCTGGATGGAGATCAAAGAAGTGGAGCAGAGAGGGAACCTTGTCATTGAGACAAGGATTCAAGAAATTGTGGGTCAGGGTTTCCTGCTTATGTATCTCCCAATGCTCCTCAGCTAAATCCCCAGTCACCCCAGCCTACCCTTTCCAATGCCACTGTTACTCGCTTCTGAACAGAATCTGTCTCCTCCTCTGGGAAACTGAAAGCAGAATTCAGATTCATCTTTTCACCTCCTCAGGTATACCTTTTAAAAACACACATCTTTAAAGTGTTTTTGAGTTTATAAGGATTTATATTGCTAATCATAGCGTGGAAAGGGGCAGGGACTGAAAAGGCAAAAAAGGCTCCACTCTGACCTCCCCTCTTTAGCTATTTCATGCAGATGCTAGAAAAAACCCATTGCGGCTGAGTCGATTCCGACTCATAGCGACCCTGGAGGACAGAGTAGAACTGCCCCGTAGAGTGTCCAAGGAGCGCCTGGTAGATTCGTACTGCCGACCTTTTGGTTAGCAGCCATAGCATTTAACCATTACGCCACCAGAGTTTCTGTAGATACTACAGAGAGGATAATTGGAAAGTGGAATGTACAAAGCATAAATCTAGGAAATAGTTAAAAATGAAATGGAATGCATAAACATCAATAGCCTAGGCATTAATGAGCTGAAATGGACTGGTATTGGCCATTTTGAATTGGACAATCATATGGTCTACTATGCCAAGAATGAAAGATTGAAGAAGAATGGCACTACATTCATCAAAAAAGAACATTTCAAGATCTATCCTGAAGCACAACACTGTCAGCGACTATTATTCAAATTTATGCACAAACCACTAATGCCAAAGATGAGGAAATTGAAGTTTTTTTTACCAACTTCTGCAGTGTGGAATTGATTGAACATGCAATCAAGATGCATTGATAATTACCGGTGACTGGAATGCAAAAGTTGGAAATGAAGAAGGATCAGTAATTGGAAAATATGGCATTGGTGATAGAAACAATGCCAGAAATCACATGATAGAATTTTGCAAGACCAATGACTTCTTCACTGCAAATACCTTTTTTCATCAACATAAGCAGTGACTATATACGTGGCCCTCGCCAGATGGAATACACAGAAATCAAATTTCTGTGGAAAGAGATTATGGAAAAGCTCAATATCATCAGTCAGAACAAGGCCAGTAGCTGACTGTGGACCAGACCATCAATTGCTCATATGCAAGTTCAAGATGAAATGAAAAAAATTAAGACAAGCCCATGAGAGCCAAAGTACAACCTTGAGTATATCCTACCTGAATTTAGTGGCCATCTCAAGAATAGATTTGATGGACACCAGGAATACAGGGTGGAGAGGAGTAGAGTGTTGTCACATTAGGGAGAGAGCAGCTAGGATTACATAAAAAAAACTAGGATTACATAGCAAGGTGTATATAATTTTTTGTATGCGAGACTGACTTGATTGTAAACTTTCACTTAAACCACGATTAAAAAAAAAAAAAGAATAGATTTGATGCATTGAACACTAATGACCGAGGCCAGATGAGTTGTGGAATGACACCAAGGACATCAAACATGAAGAAAGCAAGAGGTCATTAAAAAGACAGGAAAGAGAGGCGGAGCCAAGATGGCGGAATAGACAGATGCTTCCGTCGAGACCTCTTTACAGCAAAGACCCGAAAAAACAAGTGAAACGAGTATATTTATGACTAGCTGGGAGCCCTGAGCATCAAAGGCAAGCTTAGACAATAATCTGAGGGGCAGGGGAAGGAAGAGACTGTTCAGAAGTGGAGAGGAGTTGCCAGACCTGAATCGCAGGGAGCCCCTCAGGCACCATTCCTGGAGGGTGAGCTGGTCCTAGCGTTCAGCCACAGTTTCCTCAGGGAGAAGCAGCCAGCCACACAGCCCACTCACACCTCCGGAACCTGAGGAGAAGGGCGCTTTCGGCAAAAGCTAAGTACTTTCGTATATTTTACCGCGCTCCTCCCTCCCCACCTCCAACCCAGCTTCAGCGGCTGAATCCCTAGGCCTGAGATAGACTCTGGCGAGCACCTGGAGCCGTCCTCCCGGCCTTGGGGAAGGAAAAAATTTGCAACTGGGGGGAAAAGATAATTTGCTAGCTCCATTAACGGGGGGAGCTCAGGACAGAAGCGGCTCCTGTACAGGCATAAACCGTCCGTGGACCTTGAGCACCTTTCCCTTCTGCATGGACCTGTGTAGGCCTATTTCGGGAGAATAAGCCCTTGTTGGCAAACTCCACCCACTTCAGTGGTACGGTGGAAAGGTGGGTGTTTGATGTTTGACATTGCTTTGCCTATTAAACAAGGTCCTCACCTACCCACAACAGGGACCTAAGGACTGGTGGCTCCACTTGGGTCACCCAGCCACCTGCGACAGGGGTCCAGGGATAACTGGTACCTCCCAGTCCTTACAACCAAAAACTTTGGGTGCCCATGGTCCCTCGGCAGAGCCCACCCACCAGCACGCTGTAGGGAACAGAGACGGGTTTTCCTCAGAGACACTTGAGGGTCAGTTCTCAGGCCCCTGTCTTGTTCAGAGTGTGACCCCCTCCTGCAATCAGATACGGGTATATAGGCCAATCACCCCTGTCCCTCTAAGACTGTAGGACAGAGCCTGTACCACACACTTGATATCAGCTTACCTGGAAACCTGAGCTGAATTCATAAGAGAAAACTGAATGGATTCCTAGACTGATATACCTGATAACAGCTCTAGCCAGCTGGGGACAGGACACCAGAGCTCCAAAGGTGAAAATAATCAAGCTAGCTCACTTAAGCAACCCACAGGGGTATACCAAAACAAAACAAAGCAAGCAGCTACGACACAGTAAGCAAGCATAAACTAATACAATAACTTGTAGATGTCTCAGAGACAGCAGTCAATATCAAGTCACATAAAGAAACAGGCCATGATCACCTCAACAGGCTCTCAAAACAAAGAATCCAGGGATCTTTTAGATGAAAGTACATTCCTGGAATTACCAGACGCAGAATACAAAAGTTTAATATACAGAACCCTTCAAGACATCGGGAAGGAAATGAGGCAATGCACAGAACAAGCCAAGGAACACACAGATAAAGCAACTGAAGAACTCAGAAAGGTTATTCAGGAACATAATGAAAAGTTCAATAAGCTGGAAAAATCCATAGACAGACAGCAATCAGAAATTCAGAAGATTAACAATAAAATTACAGAATTAGATAACTCAATAGAAAGTCAGAGGAGCAGAATTGAGCAAGTAGAAGCTAGAGTTTCTGAACTCGAAGATAAATCACTTGGCACTAATATATTTGAAGAAAAATCAGATAAAAGAATTTTAAAAAACGAAGAAACCTTAAGAATTATGTGGGACTCTATCAAGAGAAATAACCCACGAGTGATAGGAGTACCAGAACAGGGAGGGATAACAGAAAATACAGAGAAAATTGTTGAGTATTTGTTGGCAGAAAACTTCCCTGATATTGTGAAAGATGAGAAGATATCTATCCAAGATGCTCATCGAACTCCACATAAGGTAGATGTTAAAAGAAAGTCACCAAGACATATTATAATCAAGCTTGCCAAAACCAAAGATAAAGAGACAATTATAAGAGCAGCGAAGGATAAAAGAAAAGTCACCTATAAGGGAGAGCCAATAAGAATAAGCTCAGACTACTCGGCAGAAACCATGCAGGCAAGAAGGCAATGGGATGACATACTTAAAAAATTGAAGGAAAAAAATTGCCTGCCAAGAATCCTATATCCATCAAAACTGTCACTTAAATATGAAGGTGAAATTAAGAGATTTCCAGATAAACACAAGTTGAGGGAATTCATAAAAACCAAACCAAAACTATAAGAAATACATAGGGAGTTCTTTGGTTAGAAAATCAATAATATCAGGTATCGATCCAAGACTAGAACACTGGGCAGAGCAACCAGAAGTCAACCCAGACAGGGAAATAAAAAAAAAAAAAAAGCAAGATTAAAAAAAAGCCCAACACAGGGTAAGGCGATGTTATTATATAAAAGAAGACAACATTAAAATAATAAAGAGGGACTGAGAAATGTAATCATACACCTTCCATATGGAGAGGAATATATGGCAATACAAAGAAATAAAAGTTAGTTATAAATTTAGAAAAATGGGGCAAATAATAAGGTAACCACAAAGGAGACAAACTATCCTACTCATCAAAATAAAATACAAGGGAAAGATACAGACTCAGCAGAAACAAAATCAACAACAACAAATATGAGGAAAGGACAATATACAAAGAAAATCTACTCAGCACATAAAATCAAGTGGGCAAAAGAAGCTGTCAGCATGCAACAAAAGACATCAAAATGATAGCACTAAATTCATACCTATCCATAATTACTCTGAATGTCAATGGACTAAATGCACCAATAAAGAGACAGAGAGTGGCAGAATGGATTGAAAAACAAGATCTGTCTATATGCTGCCTACAAGAGACACACCTTAGACTTAGAGACACAAACTAAAACTCAAAGGATGGAAAAAAAATATATCAAGCAAACAACAATCAAAAAAAGCAGGACTGGCAATATTAATTTCTGACAAAATAGACTTTAAAGTTCAATCCATCAGAAAGGATAAGGAAGGACACTGTATAATGATTAAAGGGATAATACACCAAGAAGATGTAACCATATTAAATATTTATGCACCCAATGACAGGGCTGCAAGATACATAAAACAAACTCTATCAGCATTGAAAAGTGAGATAGACAGCTCCACAATAATAGTAGAAGACTTCAACACACCACTTTTGGTGAAGGACAGGACATCCAGAAAGAAGCTCAATAAAGACACGGAAGATCTAAATGCCGTAATCAACCAACTTGACCTCATAGATATATACAGAACACTCCACCCAACAGCAACCAACTATGCTTTCTTTTCTAGTGCACATGGAACATTCTCTAGAATAGACCACATATTAGGTTATAAAGCAAGTCTTAGCAGAATACAAAACAATGAAATATTACAAAGCATCTTCTCTGACCATAAGGCCATAAAAGTGGAAATCAATAACAGGAAAAGCAGTGAAAAGAAACCAAACACTTGGAAACTGAACAATATCCTGCTCAAAAAAGACTAGATTATAGAAGGTATTAAGGATGGAATAAAGAAATTCATAGAATTCAATGAGAATGAAACACGTCCTATCAGAACCTTTGGGACACAGCAAAAGCAGTGCTCAGAGGCCAATTTATATCAATAAATGCACACATCCAAAAAGAAGAAAAGGGCAAAATCAAAGAAGTATCCCTACAACTTGAACAAATAGAAAGAGAGCAACAAAAGAAACCCACAGGTACCAGAAGGAAACAAATGATAAAAATTAGAGCTGAACTAAATGAAATAGAAAACAGAAAAAAGATTGAAAGAATTAACAAGACCAAAAGCTGGTTTTTTGAAAAACTCAACAAAATTGATAAACAATTGGCCAAACTGACAAAAGAAAAACAGGAGAGGAACCAAATAACCCGAATAAGAAATGAGATGGGCGATATTACAACAGAACCAACTGAAATTAAAAGAATCACATGAGATTACTATGAAAAACTGTACTCAAACAAATTTGAAAACCTAGAAGAAATGGATGAATTCTTAGAAATGCACTACCTACCTAAGCTAACACAAACAGAGGTAGAACAACTAAATAGACCCATAACAAAAGAAGAGATTGAAAGGTAATCAAAAAACTCCCAACAAAAAAAAGCCCTGGCCCGGATAGCTTCACTGCAGAGTTCTACCAAACTTTCAGAGAAGAGTTAACACCACTACTACTAAAGGTATTTCAGAGCATAGAAAAGGATGGAATACTCCCAAAATCATTCTATGAAGCCACCATATCCCTGATACCAAAACCAGGTAAAGACACCAAAAGAAAATTAGTGATTAAGTGCTACGGCTGCTAATCAAAGGGTCGGCAGTTCGAATCTGCCAGGTGCTCCTTGGAAACTCCTCGGGGCAGTTCTACTCCATCCTATAGGGTCGCTATGAGTTGGAATCGACTCGAGGGCACTGGGTTTTTTTGGGTATCATGAATGTGATGCAAAAATCCTCAACAAAATTCTAGCCAATAGAATCCAACAACATATCAAAAAAATAATTCACCATGACCAAGTGGGATTCATACCAGGTATGCAGGGATGGTTCAACATTAGAAAAACAATTAATGTAATCCACCACATAAATAAAACAAAAGACAAGAATCACATGATTTTATCAATTGATGCAGAAAAGGCATTTGACAAGTTCAACACTCATTCATGATAAAAACTCTCAGCAAAATAGGAATAGAAGGAAAATTCCTCAACATAATAAAGGGCATTTATACAAAGCCAACAGCCAACATCACCCTAAATGGAGAGAGCCTGAAAACATTCCCATTGAGATCAGGAATCAGACAAGGATGCCCTTTATCACCACTCTTATTCAACATTGTGCTGGAAGTCCTAGCCACAGCAATTAGGCTAGATAAAGAATTAAAGGGCATCCAGACTGTCAAGGGAGAAGTAAAAGTATCTCTGTTTGCAGATGACATGATCCTATACAGAGAAAACCCTAAGGAATCCTCCAGAAAACTACTGAAGCTAATAGAAGAGTTCAGCAGAGTATCAGGATACAAGATAAACATATAAAAATCAGTTGGATTCCTGTACACCAACAAAAAGAACATCGAAGAGGAAATCACCAAATCAATGCTATTTACAGTAGCCCCCAAGAAGATAAAACACTTAGGAATAAATCTTACCAGAGATGTAAAGACTTATACAAAGAAAACTACAGTACACTTCTGCAAGAAAGCAAAAGAGACTTACATAAGTGGAAGAACATACCTTGCTCATGGATAGGAAGACTTAACATTGTAAAAATGTCTATTCTACCAAAAGCAACCTATACAGTTAATGCAATTCCGATCCAAATCCCAAGAACATTCTTTAATGAGCCATTTCATATAGAAGGGAAAGAGACCCTGCATAAATAAGGCATTACTGAAAAAGAACAAAGTGGGAGGACTTACTTTACCTGGTTTTAGAACCTATTATACCACCACAGTAGTCAAAACAGCCTGGTACTGATACAACAACAGATACGTGGACCAATGGAACAAAATTGAGAATCCAGACATAAATCCATCCACATATGAGCAGTTGATATTTGACAAAGGCCCCAAAACAGTTAAATGGGGAAAAGACAGTCTTTTTAACAAATGGTGCTGGCACAACTGGATATCCATCTGCAAAAATATGAAACAAGACCCATACCTCAGTCCATGCACAAAAACTAACTCAAAATGGATCAAAGACCTAGATATAAAATATAAAATGATAAAGATCATGGAAGAAAAAATAGGGACAATGCTAGGACCCCTAGCACATGGCATAAACAGTATAGAAAACATTATAAAGAACATAGAAGAAAAACTAGATAACTGGGAGCTCCTAAAAATCGAACACTCACGCTCATCCAAAGACTTCATCAAAAGAGTAAAAAGAGTACCTACAGACTGCGAAAAAGTTTTTAGCTATGACATTTCTGATCCGCGCCTGATCTCTAAAATCTACATGATACTGCAAAAACTCAACTGCAAAAAGACAAATAACCCAATTAAAAAATGGGGAAAAGATATGAATAGACAGTTCACCAAAGAACACATTCAGGTAGCTAACAGATATATGAGGAAATGTTCACCATCAATAGCCATTAGAGAAATGCAGATCAAAACTACATTGAGATTTCATCTCACTCCAACAAGGCTGGTATTGATCCAAAAAACACAAAATAATAAATGTTGGAGAGGCTGTGGAGAGATTGGAACACTTCTAAACTGCTGGTGGGAATGTCAAATGGTACAACCACTTTGGAAATCGATTTGGCACTTCCTTAAAAAGCTAGAAATAGAACTACCATATGATCCAGCAATTCCACTCCTTGGAATATATCCTAGAGAAATAAGAGCCTTTACACGAACAGATATATGCATACCCATGGTTATTGCAGCACTGTTTACAATAGCAAAAACATGGAAGCAACCAAGGTGCCCGTCAACAGATGAATGGATAAATAAATTATGGTATATTCATAAAATGGAATCCTACGCATCGATAAAGAACAGTGAGGAATCTGTGAAACATTTCATAAGATGGAGGAACCTGGAAGGCATTATACTGAGTGAAATTAGTCAGTTGCAAAATGACAAATATTGTATAAGACCACTATTATAAGAACTTGAGAAATAGTTTAAACTGAGAAGAAAGCATTCTTCTGTGGTTACGAGAGGAGGGAGGGAGAGGGGTATTCACTAATTAGATAGTGGATAAAAACTACTCTAGGTGAAGGGAAAGACAGCACACAATACAGGGGAGATCAGCACAACTGGACTAAACCAAAAGCAAAGAAGTTTCCTGAATAAACTGAATGCTTCGAAGGCCAGTGTATCAGGGCAAGGGGTCTGGGGACCATGGTTTCAGGGGACATCTAATTCAATTGACATAATAAAATCTGTTAAGAAAACATTCTGCATCCCACTTTGAAGAGTGGCATCTGGGGTCTTGAACGCTAGCAAGCAGCCATCTAAGAGGCATCAATTGGTCTCAACCCACCTGGATCAAAGGAGAATGAAGAACACCAAGGACACAAGGTGATTACGAGCCCAAGAGACAGAAAGGGCCACATGAACCAGTGACTACATCATCCTGAGACCAGAAGAACTAGATGGTGCTCGACTACAACCGATGATTGCCCTGACAGGGAACACAACAGAGAACCCCTGAGGGAGCAGAAGACCAGTGGGATGCAGACCCCAAATCCTCATAAGACCAGACTTAATGGTCTGACTGAGACTGGAAAGACCCTGGTTGTCATGGCCCCCAGATCTTCTGTTGCTCCAGGACAGGAACCATTCCTGAAGCCAACTCTTCAGACATGGATTGGACTGGACAATGTGTTGGAGAGGGACGCTGGTGAGGAGTGAGCTTCTTGGATCAGGTGGAAAGACACTTGAGACTATGTTGGCATCTCCTGCCTGGAGGGGAGATGAGAGGGTGGAGGGGGTTAGAAGCTGGCAAAAAGGACACGAAAAGAGAGAGTGGAGGGAGAGAGCAGGTTGTCTCATTAGGGGGAGAGTAATTGGGAGTGTGTAGCAAGGTGTATATGGGTTTTTGTGTGAGAGACTGACTTGATTCGTAAACTTTCACTTAAAGCACAATAAAAATTATTTTTTTTAAAAAAAAAGGCAGGAAAGAAAGCAAAGACCAAAATGGATGTCAGAAGAGACTTTGAAACCTGCTCTTGAACCTAGAGTAGCTAAAGTGAAAGGAGGAAATGACAAAGTAAAGGACTGAACAGATTTCAGAAGACAGCTAGAGAAGACAAATCAAAATGTTGTAATGAAATATGCAAAGACCTGGAGTCAGAAAACCAAAAGGGAAAAACATACTCAGCATTTCTCAGGCTGAAAGAACTGAAGAAAAAAATTCAAGCCTCGAGTTGCAATTTTGAAGGATTCTATGGACAAAACATTGAATGACACAGGAAGCATCAAAAGCAGATGGAAGGAATACACGGAGTCAGTACCGAAAAGAATTGATCAACATTCAACCATTTCAGGAAGTAGCGTATGATCAGGAACCAACGGTACTGAAGGAAGAAGTCCAAGCTGCACTGAAGACATTGGTGAAAAACAAGGCTCCAGGAACTGATGGAATACCAACTGAGATGTTTCAACAAACAGATACAGCTCTGGAAGTGCTCACTAGTGTATGCCAAGAAATTTGGAAGTCAGGTGCCTGGTCAACCAACTGAAAGAGATCCATATTTATGCCTATTCCAAAGAAAGGTGATCCAACCAAATGGGGAAATTATCGAACAATATCATTAATATCACACGCAAGTAAAATTTTGCCGAAGATCATTCAAACGTGGCTGCAGCAGTACATCAACAGGGAACTGCCAAAAATTCAAGACGGATTCAGAAGAGGACGTGGAACTAGGGATATCATTGTCAATGTCCAGTAGATCCTGGCTGGAAGCAAAAAATACCAGAAGGATGTTTACCTGTGTTTTATTGACTATGCAAAGACATTTGACTGTGTGGATCATAAGAAATTATGAATAGCATTGCAAAGAATGGGAATTCCAGAACACTTAATTGTGCTCCTGAGGAACCTGTACATAGATCAAGGGGCACTTGTTTCAACAGAACAAGGAGATACTGCGTGGTTTAAAGTCAGGAAAGGTATGTGTCATGGTTGTATCCTTTCACCATACTTATTCAATCTGTATGCTGAGCAAATAATCTGAGAAGCTGAACTATATGAAGAAGAATGTGGCATCAAGATTGGTGGAAGATTCATTGCCAACCTGAGATATGCAGATGACACAACCTTGTTTGCTGAAAGTGAAGAGGATCTGAAGCACTCAATGATGAAGATCAAAGACTACAGCCTTCCACATGGATTACGTTTCAACATAAAGAAAACAAAAATCCTCACAACTGGACCAAAAACCAACATCATGATAAATGGAGAAAAGATCGAAGTTGTCAAAGATTTCATTTTACTTGGATCCACAACCAACACTCATAGAAGCAGCAATTGGGAAATCAACTGTTGTATTGCATTGGGCAAATCTGCTGCAAAAAACGACCGCTTTAAGTGTTAAAAAGCAAAGATGTCACTTTGAGGACTACGGTGCACCTGACCCAAACCATGGTGTTTTCAATCGCGTCATATGCATGAGCAAGCTGGACAATGAATAAGGAAGACAGAGAATAACTGATGCCTTTGAATTATGGTGTTGGTGAAGCATATTGAATATACCATGGATTACCAGAAGAATGAACTCATTTGTCTTGGGAGAAATAAAGCCAGAGTACTCCTTGGCAGGAAGGATGGCTAGACTTTGTCTTACGTGCTTTAGACATGTTATCGGAGGGACCAGTCTCTGAAGAAGGACATCATGCTTGCTAAAGTGGAGGGTCAGTGAAAAAGAGGAAGACCCTTAATGAGATGGATTGACTCAGTGGCTGCAACTATGGGCTCAAGCATAGCAGCAGTTGTGAGAATGGTGCAGGACCGGCAGTTCTGTTGTACATAGGGTCACAGAGAGTTGGACCAGACTTGAAGGCATCTAAAAACAACAACATTCATTTGAGAGGCAGAAGTTTGAGTCTTATCCTATACCTTATGACAAAACAGATCGTAGATGTATTAAATGTAAAAAGAGATATAAAAGCCATAGAAAGATGTATATGTAAAGATTTTTAAAATCTTAGGCTAGGGTAGGTCTTTGTAAGAATGACCCTGAAGGAAGAAACCATAGATTTGACCACATAAAACTGAAAAACTCCTATTCTGCAAGGATAACCAAAGTCAAAAGACAAATAGGGACTAAATATTTGCTTATATATAACAAAGGATTAATATCCTTAATAAATAAAGAGTTCTAAGAAATTAGTAAGATCCACTCCCAAGAAGAAGATGGGTGAAGAATATGAATGGACAATTCGCAAAGGAAAAAATTCAGATGTATATATGTATTCATATATGTATTCAACCTTGACAGGGATCAAAGGAAATGCCAGTTAAATTAATAATGGTATTTTTATTTTTACTCTGGTAATGGCAAAGCTTTAAAAAGAATATAGTGCTCAGTACTAGTAAGGATGAATTTTTCACACATAGGTGGGAATCGAGGGTGGCATGTAGAAGAAAGGAGTAGAACTGTCAAGGATGGAGAGCATACTGCCACTAAAGGAAATAGATGTAGATTTAGCCCTGGCCATCCCAGCTGGAGATTTGATGAGAAAGTCCTTGATGAGATAAAAGGTTGAATACCAGGAGAGCTAGAGAGAAACAGACCCAAGGGGGTACTGGGCACAAGCGTAATTTCTGGTTCCATTACATCTATGTTTCTCTTCATAAGTTTTTCCTTGCTTGTGCTTTGATTTTTACAGAACATTCCAAGACTCATCTCTTAAGCCCAGAATACATTTATACTAGTTTCTTTTAAAAATTGTATTCACTTCCAACATTTATATCACAAGTATAATTCAGTAGCAGAAACAAGGTGGGGCTGGCATTTATGTGCAGCATGGAGGGAGAAGGAATCTCTAGATGGCAAGGTACAGGAGAAAGATGTGGCAATCTGCTTCTATAAAGATTACTGCCTTGGAGACCCTATGGGGCAGTTCTAGTCTGTCCTGTGGCGCTGCCATGAGGCAGAATCGACTCGAGGGCAATGGGTTTTAGATGGCAGGTCTGGTAACAGAGTGCAGGGTATGGTGGTGTCAGACTGACCTGGACCCCAATCTCAGCTTACTAGCTGGCAAATTGTTCACTCTCTGAATTTGTTTCCTAGAAATTTGTATTTCTGTAAATAAGAATAATAACACCAACTTCACAGTGTTGTTGTGGGGATTAATCCTGACAATGAGTATGTGCTCGATACAAGTTTTTGAGAACACCAGCAGCGGGATTACTTATCCTACAGACTTTGCTCCACTTTTCACTTGTGGCCTGGTTCCATTCCAACAAGCCCTGAGGCCTTACACTGCCTGAGGGTCTTGCTAACTCTTGATAAAGGGTTCTTGGCAAAAAATTGAGCTGGTTTCTGTTTTGTTGGCCTCAGGGCTGAGAGGAAGGTCCTGGCTTCTGGTAAAAGTACTGATGGGTTCAATCCAGCAAGGCCTCTATCCATTTCCCTGCTGTAGCTTACATAAAAATTGGAGAGTATATGACCCCATCTGGTAAGGAAATAGAGAACAAAAGACTGGCAAACAGAAGCCAAAAAGAGCCTCCCGAGACACATTTCAATCACATTGGTGTGGCAGCATCATCTCTACTAAAGGCTAATAATGTTTGGCAGAACCTAGGAATTACCTGTGGCCATCATATTAAAAACACAAAAACCTAAGGCTAAACAAAAAAGGTCAGGAATCAAGCACATTCACATGGTGGAGGCTTTGAATGTTCCATCAAACACCGAGACACATGGCCTTCAGTCAGGTAGCTTCTTGCATTGCTGCTGGTGCAGTTATAGTCTTTCTTTTGAATGTGGTAACGTGTTAAAAAAAAAAAAAGGAATCTACATCAGAAATGGAAAATTACAATCTTAATTTCCCCACTACTATCTTCTAGTCAGTGGTTCTCAAACTTTAACAGTCATCAGAATCACCTGACCAAACTCGTTGCCGTCAAGTAGATTCTGACTCATAGTTAACCCTATAGCCAGAGTAGAACTGCCCCATGGAGTCTCCAGGAAGCAGCTGGTGGATTCAAAATGCTGACTTTCTGTTTAGCAGACCATCACGCCACCAGGGCTCCTGAAGGGCTTGTTAAAACAGACTCATGAGCCTCACCCTCAGAATTTCTGGAGTAGGAACTGAGAATTTGCATCTCTAACAAACTCAAAGGTAATGCTGATACAGCAGGTTCAGGAGCCACTCTGAAAACTGCTGCTGTAGGTAATTTTTAGAGGAAGTCTGGTCTGGCCCTGTTGCTAGGAGATCTGCCTTGAAGACTAGTTTGTTCCCCTACCCACGCCTCCATCCACACAATGTAGACCAAACCCAAACAAAACCAAACCCATTGCTGTCAAGTTGATTCCGACTCATAGCAACCCTAAAGGACAGAGTAGAACTGCCCCATAGGGTTTCCAAGGACGCCTGGTGGATTTGAACTGCCAATCTTTTTGTCAGCAGTCGTAACTTTTAACCACTGCACCACCAGGGTTTCCCGATGGAGACCAGTCCCCTCTGATTTGCAAAAATTAAGAGTAATAACCCAATCTCTTTTGTTCAAATCAAGAAGGTGTTTATTATCCCCAAAAGAAGGGATAAATTCAAGTCCAGATTAGTAGTCCCCAACCCTTGCTGAACTTTGGGAAAATGGGAACGAATGAATGAAGGAAGGAATAGAAGGAAAGGAGGTAGGGAGGGAAGGATTCCCAGGTCCCACATTCAGAGATTCCAACTTAATTGGTTTGGGGTAGGGTCCTGGCAGGTGTAATTTTGAAAACTTCTCAGGTGACTTTAACTTGTAAATAGAAGTGGGAACTGCTGGTCTAGCTCACTGGTTCAAATGTGGCTTCACATTGGAATCACCTGGGGTTTTAATAAAACTACTGAAGTCCTGGCCCCACTTCCAAAGATTAAGTTTAATAGGATGCTCTGTGGGCATAAGACTTAAAAAAAAAAAAAAAATCTTCCCAGCTGATTCTAATATGCACACAAGTTTAAGAACCACCATTCTAGATTTAGCAAGTCAGTTTGGAAGCTTAGCTCCTCCCAGACACTCTCTACCACAGTGGTTCTCAAAGTGTGGTCCCTTGACCAGCATCAGCATGACCTGGGGACTTTTTAGAAAAGTGATTCTGGGTTCCACCCTAGATCCACTGAATCAGCAATTCTGGGGGTGGGATGCAACAATCTGTATTTAACAAGCCCTCCAGGTGACTCTGAAACTCCTTAGAATTTGAGAATCACTGTTGTGCCATCGTTGCTTCGTTCTTTAAGGGTCCTGCTTGCCACCTTTCCAGAGCGCAGCTGGAGCTAGAAGCAACACACTTCAGGTCTCTGGTTGTTGGGCAATTTATAAAGCAAACGTCTCCCCCTACTGGTGGGATGTGAACTGGGAGGGGAGAGGAGGGAAGGTTCTCTAAGATAGGAGAACCAAGATCTTTGTTTAGAATTTTTTATTTGGGTGCTAGTGCTCTTCAGGTTTGTTGCAAGTGTGGGTGAAGCTTGTTTTAATGTGTATGGGGACCACCTTGCTTACTGAGAGAAAGAGCTAGTGTGTACACGTGTTAAACACTGAAAGAAAATATCCCTTATCACTTCAAGGCCAGGCAGGGTAACAGAAAAACACAGATGTTTGACTGAATACAGTGGTATCAAGCAGCTTATACAAAGACTTTTAACTTGCTTGATAAAGATCCCATAAAGTCAGTTTACTCTAATTCAACTCACCCGTGGGTGGTAGTGGTTGTTGTTAGAGGCCCTGGAGTCAGTTCCAACTCATAGTGACCCTACGTACAACAGAATAAAACAATGCCGGGTCCTGTGCAGTCTTCATAACCGTTGCTATGTTTGAGCCCATTGTTGCAGCCACTGTGTCAGTTCATCTTGTTCAGTCTTCCTCTTTTTCGCTGACCCTCTACTTTATCAAGCATGATGTCCTTCTCCAGGGAGCCATCCCTCCTGATAACATGTCCAAAGTATGTGAGATGAAGTTTCGCCTTCCTGGGTTAGATGTGGAGGATATTAAAGTGATTATGACATGGATACCTTAAAGTAGATCACACTCCAGCAGGGGTGAGAGGTGAGCAAACACTGTGATGAGTACAGTAATTAGACGGTATGTGCACGAGGTACAGTAAGAATACACAGAAGAGAAGGATTAATTTTGATTGGAGGTATAGTTGAATAAGTCAAGGAAGGCTTCATGGAAGCAGACAGTAGCGCTGAATTTTGTAGGGGAAAATAGATTGTTTGGCAGTCAAGGTGGGTGGTGGATTTTCATGCTAAAGGCATAGCCTGGGTAAGGGCCCAGCAGAAAGAAGCAGCATGTTGAGTATTGTGAGCTAGTTCACATTAGTTGAGTATTGCTAACAGATAAGTCATGATGTAAAAGTGGCAGGGGTGTGATCGTGGAGTTGGTCAGGGGTGATGCACTTTTATGCTAAGCTCAAGGAACTTCAGTTGTATCACATAGATATGTCAGTAGCCAAACCTCGCTGATTCTTGGAATTACCTGGGGGAACTTCCAAAACAAAACAAAGCGAAATAAACTTTTGGGCCCCATCTCTGGAGATTCTAATCCAGTGGGTCTGGAGTGGGCCAGGTGTTGTGTGCTCCCTAGGTGATTCTGATCATCAGACAGGTTTGGAAGCTGAGGAGATGGTAAAACCAGGAGGAGATGGTAATTCTGGAGGTGATGGGTTTTAAGCAGGAGAGTTCTCTCATCTGTAAAATAAACTTAATGATTCATGTCCCACAGTAGAGAGGTCTGGTTTGTGTTTCAGATACTGGGGTAGAGAAAGCATGAGAGATAGAAGCGACTTGAGCTGGCAAAAGGGGTCAGGAAGCTGTTCCATGGAATACAAAAAAAGAAACCATTGTCCTCAAGTCAATTCCAACTCATGGTGACCCTATAGGACAGAGTAGAACTGCCCCATAGAGCTTCCAAGGAGCATCTGGTGGATTTGAACTAGCCAACCTTTTGGCTAGCGGCCATAGCACTTAACTACTACACCACTAGGGTTTCCATTCCATGGAATGTTGTTGTTGATAGATGCCGTCGAGTCGGTTCCGGCTCACAGTGACCCTATGCACAACAGAACGAAACACTGCCCGGTCCTGAGCCATCCTGACAATTGTTGTGCTTGAGCTCATTGTTGCAGCCACTGTGTCAATCCACCTCGTTGAGGGTCTTCCTATTTTCCGCTGACCTTGTACTTTATGAAGCATGATGTCCTTCTCCAGGGACTGGTCCCTCCTGACAAAATGTCCAAACTATGTAAGACACAGTCTCGCCACCCTTGCTTCTAAGGAGCATTCTGGTTGTACTTCTTCTAAGACAGATTTGTTAGATCTTTTGGCAGTCCATGGTATATTCAATATTCTTCGTCAACACCACAATTCAAAGGCGTTAGTTCTTCTTCGGTCTTCCTTATTCATCGTCCAGCTTTCACATGCATATGACGTGATTGAAAATACCATGGCTTGGGTCAGTACACCTTAGTCTTCAAGATGACATCTTTGTTCTTAAACACTTTAAAAAGGTCCTTTTGAGCAGATTTACCCAATGCAATGCATCTTTTGATTTCTTTGCTGCTGTTTCCATGGCTGTTGATTGTGGATCCAAGTAAAATGAAATCCTCGACAACTTCAATCTTTTCTCCGTTTATCATGATGTTGCTAATTGGTCCAGTTGTGAGGATTTTTGTTTTCTTTATGTTGAGGTGCAATCCATACTGAAGGTAGTGGTCTTTGACCTTCGTTAGTAAGTGCTTCAAGTCCTCTTCACTTTCAGCAAGCAAGGTTGTGTCATCTGCATAACACAGGTTGTTAATGAGTCTTCCACCAGTCCTGATGCCCCGTTCTTCTTCATATACTCCAGCTTCTTTTTTCTTTTTTTCCTAGGTTTATTTGCTCAGCATACAGATTGAATAGATATGGTGAAATAATACAACCCTGATGCACACCTTTCCTGACTTTAAACCAATCAGTATCCCCTTGTTCTGTCCGAACAACTGCCTCTTGATCTATGTAAAGTTTCCTCACGAGCACAGTTAAGTGTTCTGGAATTCCCATTCTTCTCAGTGTTATCCAGAATTTGTTATTATCCACACAGTCGAATGCCTTTGTGTAGTCAATAAAACACAGGTAAACATCCTTCTGGTATTCTCTGCTTTCAGCCAGGATCCATCTGACATCAGCAATGATATCCCTGGTTCCACGTCCTCTTCTGAAACCGGCCTGAATTTCTGGCAGTTCCCTGTCTATATACTGCTGCAGCCATTTTTGAATGATCTTCAGCAAAATTTTGCTTGCATGTGATACTAATGATCTATAATTTCCACATTTGGTTGGATCACCTTTCTTGGGAATAGGCATAAGTATGGATCTCTTTCAGTCAGTTGTCCAGGAAGCTGTCTTCCATATTTCTTGGCATAGACAAGTGAGCACCTCCAGTGCTGCATCCATTTGTTGAAACATCTCAATTGATATTCCATCAATTCCCGGAGCCTTATTTTTTGCCAATGCCTTCAGAGCAGCTTGGACTTCTTCCTTCAGTACCTTCGGTTCCTGATCATATGCCACCTCTTGAAATGGTTGAATATCGACTAATTCTTTTTGGTATAATGACTCTGTGTATTCCTTCCATGTTCTTTTGATGCTTCCTGCGTCATTTAATATTTTCCGCATAGATTCCTTCACTATTGCAATAGCTGAAAGCAAAAATACTTGGAATGTGGGCAGGGCCAGTTTTGTGGGCCTCTGGTTCATGAAGTCACTTAGAAGGGTTCTGTGCTTGGTTTAATGCTCTGTCATTGTCATCTTGAAGGTCTTAATAATTTTCAGAACAGGGGGCTCCATGTTTTCATTTTGCACTAGGCTCTGCAAATTATGTAACCTGCCCTGCATAAGGGAGTAAAGTTTCAATAAATATTAGCATACAAGGCCTTGGTAACAATCTCAGTCAAAGTCCTTTTGGTTTCAAGTAACAGAAACTTAACTGGCTATCTTAAGCATCTTAGGGAACCCAAGGGCAGAAAATGAGACTAAGCCTATGTGGTTGTTGTTGCTGTTAGGTGCCGTCGAGTCGGTTCTGACTCATAGCGACCTTACGCACAACAGAATGAAACACTGCCCGGTCCTGCGCCATCCTTACAATCGTTGTTATAAGCCTAGGTAGTGAGATAGAAAGGCAACAAAAACCAAACATGGACCCACCTCACCCCCTAAAAAAAAAATTCTTAGGGACGCGTGCTATAGGCTGGGTTGTTGTAGTTAGCTGCCATAGTTAGCTGTCATCAAGTCAGCCCCTAAGTCATGGCGACAGTCCCTGACTCATGGGGACCCCATGCACAACAGGGCTGGACCATCGTCATCCATTGGGTTCCCACTGGCTGATTTTTTTGAAGTATTATCACAAGGCTTTTCTTCCAGTTCATCTTACTCTGAAAGCTCTGCTGAAACCTGCTCAGCATTATAGCAACAAGCAAGCCTCCAATGAGAGAGAGGTGGTGGCTGTGCTTGAGGTGCATTGGCCAGGAATTGAACTAGGGTCTCCCGCTTGGAAGGCAAGAATTCTACCACTGAACGACTACTATGGACTAGGTAAACGACCCTAAAAGATAAACTGAACGTGGGAAGGGGAAGAAATAAGGATGACTTCCAGAGTTCCATACTTCAGAGCAGGTGAATGATGGGGCTCCTGGGAAATAGGGAACCAGGCAGAAGAGCACTTTGAGGGGAGGAAGAAAATGAATTCATTTTGAAATTGTTGAGTTTGAGATGTCTCCTATTGAAGACCCCTGTTTCATAACAGCGACACCATTACTCCAACACCGAGACTCTAAACTACATCTTCCTTGATTGTTTACTCCTCTGGCCCCCAATCCAAGCAGTTGCCAAGTCTTACAGAATCTACTTCTGTAATGCTGAAAAACAGCCCCACCCCATCTATGCCATTCCTTTCCATTTTCTACTAAAAATCAGGGCTCATCTGGGCTTATTCTCACTGATTGACTTATGACTTCCAATGCTCTTGCCAGGAGTCTGTCTCTATGCCCTCATTCATGGCTAATAAACCAAGAAAACCCACCACCGTGGAGTTGATTCCAACTGCCCATAGAGTTTCCAAGGAGTGCCTGGTGGATTTGAACTGCTGACTTCTTGGTTAACAGCCATAGCACTTAACCACTACTTCACCAGGGTTTCCATGGCTAATAAAGCCCTGTCTTTTTCCTACTCCCAAATCCTGTGCTTCCTGTTGTTGAACCCCCTTTTGAATTCTGGGTTTTAGTTCTTAGCTTGTTTACAAAGTAAAGATAGTTGAAGCATGCAAAATAGAGTGGATTTTCAAGTTCCTTCTGATCCTACACACATCCCCAAGCATTCTCAGGTGAGACCCTATTAGTCATGGCAATACCAAAGCGCTCTAAGCATGATGTGTGCATAAGTAAGGGAGAAAATGTCAGTCTCATGTAGGCATCCTGGGAGTAAAAAGTAGCAGGGCATGCCTGGTGCTAAAAAGAAACAGTATGACATTCATGGATTGTGCGAGCCTTGGCATTACTTGGCTAGTTTCCTTTACTAGAAAACAGGTATATAGGAATTTCCACCCTACAGAGCTCTTGGAGATGCTTTGGCTATCAAATGTGATGCTATGTCAAAAGTGGTTTGAAAGCAATAAAGTGGTATAGAAGTACGTATTTAAGGTTATGTGATAGACACATTAAAGACAATGCTGAGCCTGCCTGGATATACACAAAGACTTGCCTTCCTGCAGTGGATCCCTTTCATTGACAATCCTTGAGCCAATTCCTGCCTTTTGTGAAATAATTGTGCCTGTTTTGTCAGACTGTTGTAAGATGTAAGCAATGTTTTGCAAAGTGTTTGATGCAGTATGCACTCAATAATTGTTGCTATATCATCGTTGTTTCTTTTGTTATTCCCGTTTCGCCTGCCACTTTAGGTTGCTTTTGACGTAGAAAACTTCTGTAGATTACTCTTTTTGTTTGGAGGAAGTAGATGTCCTATAATTTTTTACTGAACTTACTCTCAGATTATTCTATCTACCCCCTGTGATTTCCTTAATTAAATTAAAAAAGTGTATGTGTGTGTAATCAGATGCATAGGTTTGGCTTATGCTGGAAATCACCAGAATAGCATTTTGCCTTCACAGTCTTTGGTCAATGGGGTTGCTTGACTGATTTTCAAAAGGCCATCATTTATATTGAGTCACTTAACAAGCAATAGCAATACATCTTGCATATTCCGTGGGCCCATAAAAGGAGGGAGGTGTGGATAGTGTTGGAGAGTGTTGGGAGACCAGATGCTGAGCAGGGAAGGAAAGGCTGAGGAAAGAGGCTAGAAAAAGTAAAGCAATGGGACTGACAACCAGGCCCCTATACTACTTTTTAAAGGCACATTTAAGTTTTGGAGAGAACAACAAGAGACCGGCTTTTGTACAATCATTTTTCAATAGTCGGTGTTGCAGAAAATGTGCTGGCATGCACAGGGGCAATAAGACTTACTGATTTCTTTCTGAGTTTGGCAGGCTCTCCCCCCATGAGTGAAGCTTACTTCGCAGGACGAGTCCTCTGAAGTCATAAGAATAATGGCAACAAATGAGGCATGATAGTATTTATTGTTATGGCAAGTACTTATTAGTATTTGTTTTTCCTAAAATTTGAAAATAATGTATGTTTAAATTTGCTTTGCACATAAAATAAAACTAATATGCATGATTTCCTCTGAATGAAGACAAGAATGGTGAAGTCTGAATTATACATTAGCCACTATTAGTGAGTGTCTACTACAAATAAGCAAATCAGCAAAGGAGCTTAAAGTAGAGGGAATCCTTAGGCCAGAAATAATAATTTGCTGGAAATTCTGCCAGGAAATATGGGCTTTTGAAGCACAGTGTTCCACTGCCTTGGGTAAGAGGCAGCCATAGAGTTTTCAGGTGTTTTGTTTGGGACCAGACAGTTTGTATTTGAGCTCTCCATCTGGTATAAAGTCCCTACATGGCACAAATAGCTTGTACTACTAACCTAAAAAGTTGGCGGTTTGCATGCAGCCAGTGGCACTGAGGAAGAAAAGTCTGGTGATCTGTTTCTATAAAGATTATAGCCAAGATAACATACAGAGCACAGTTCAACTCTGTCACACATGGGGTCATCATGAGTCGGAATTGACTCGATAGCAATGGGTTTCATTTTTTTGTTTTGGTCCACTGTAAAAATACCAGATATATAAAAGCAGTGTTTCCCAAAATTATGTTTTATTATGTTGCTAGCTATGTGAAATGTATAATATAAGCAGTCATATAGACTCTCATTACCAAACTTTTCCTTATATCATATTGTGACAGAGTATATTTTCCAAAGATGGTAGTAACAATATCTCCCTCATGTTCTTCTTGCAATGTGGCTTCTGCACTCCTCCACTTCAGAGATGGGATCTGTTCTCTCCACTTGTGCAGTGCAGTAAATTGCTTTAATATAAGCCTTGTAGCCATGGTCTTGTAATTCCCACAAATGATTGGGTGGGGCTATGCAAATAAGGTGCTGTGGCCAACAAAGGGCATTATACAATTTTGATAATGCAAATAAGGTGCATGGAACCCTTGTAGGGGATTGGCCAGTTTTGCCATCCCACTAGGCTTAAAGGGATCCAATCTCAGAGGTTGAAGGGGAATCTCACCACTATCAAGAAGAAGAGCCGAGAGCTGAGCACATCCTTTGGACTCAGATTCCCTGTGCTGAAAACCTCTTAGACCCATGAGACAGAGCTGTGACACTGAAGATGGTATGAGATGGCAGCAGCACAGGACTGGCAGGCTTGGCTCACCATGCCACTGAGAAAGAGAGCTGAGTGCCTTTAGGCAGTAGGCTTCCGGGCTGAGTGGGGTGCCTCTGGGCAATTATGCAAACTAAAGAGCTTTGTAACACTTACCTGAGCAGGGCAGAGGCCAGGCTGAGAGTGAGGGCCGAGAGAGCGGAGGGCTGAGGGCTGAGCGAGAGGCCTGCCTGGGGCGTACTTGAGATGAAGCTGTGCAGGTAGAAGAACCGTAACCTGATTCATCCGTGTTACTTCCAGGTTGATCCTGATTCCAAATTATAACTTGTTACTTCCCTACCAAACAATAAGCCCCATAATCATGAGTATTGTGAGTCCTGTTTGGCCAGGCAATGAATGAACCCAGCAGAAAAGTAGGGTGCTGTGGGCGGGACGAGTGGTGTCAGAGTTGGTAAAAAGGTTGAAGAGTGTAGGTATGTCTGACCTCCACCTCACAGGAATCAGCTTTGAGCTGATGCTGATCTTGATTATCTTCCCACTTGTGAAGTTCAAGGAGGTCTGACGCCACCTGTCATTTTGACATCTTGAATCTGGGTGAGCTTGTTTCTACTGTGGAAGTGATACTATGTGACTAACTGTGAAAATGACACTATGTGACTGCTATAGAAATGATTCTATGTGTCTTCCTAGGTTACATCATAAAAGGCAATAAGTTTCCACCTGGTTCTCTTGGGAAACTGGGCCACCATGCTATGAGGAAGCCTAGACCACCAGAGGCCAAATGTTGATGTTCCAGCCAAAAACTCAAGGTGACAGTTGGCATCAAGTACCTCTAGATGGCTCCTTCCCCCAGCTCCTAGTCACCCCAGCCTTCAAATCTGCCTAGCTAAGGCCCCAGACATCGTGAAACAGAGATGAATTGACCCCTCTATGCCCTTTCTGTGTTCCTGACTCACAGAATCCATGAGCATAATAAAATGGTTGTTTTAAGCTCCTAAGTTTTGGCTTAAATTGTTGCAAAGCAGTCACTAACATAAGAAGCCCTGGTGGTGCAGTGATTAAGTGCTTGGTTGCGAACCGAAAGGTTGGTGGTTCGAACCTACCACCTACTCCATGGGAGAAAGATGTGTCAGTTTCCTTCCCTAAAGATTGTATAAAGCCTTGGAAACCCTATGGGACAGTTCTGCTCTGTCCTGTGTGGTCACTATGATTGGAATCGACTTGACGGCACACAACAACAGTTAATAACATGTCTTTGAAATTATTTTTGTTCACAAATTTTTATTAATGTGGGTGGTGTTTTTATAGAAACCATCAGGTACCTTAGCTCCTAGACAGTGACCCCCAATTCTCTTGGCCCTTAGTGACATTAGCCCCAGAAGTCAGTTGAGAACAATAGGTGACCCTGTCATGAGTGAATTTTTTTTTAATTTTATTTTGCTTTACGTGTAAGTTTACAACACAAATTATACACAAATTGTTTTGTGACATTGATTGCAATCCCTGGATTGTGTCAGCACTCTCATCCTTTTCCTTTACACTCCAGATTCCCTATGTCCATTTGTCCAGTTTTCCTGTCCTTTCCTGCCTTCTTGTCTTTGCTTTTGGACAGGTGTTGTCCATTTGGTCTCGTATACTTGATTGAACCAAGAAGCACATTCCTTGCTTGTGTTATCGTTTGTTTTATAGGCCTGTCTAATCTTTGAAAGGTAGACTTTGGGAGTGGCTTCACTTCTGAGTTAGCATGCTGTCCAGGGGCCATAGTCTTGGGGGTTCCTCCAGTCTCTGTCAGACCAATAAGTCTGGTCTTTTTTGTGTGTATTTGAATTTCATTTTACATTTTTCTCACTCTCTGCCTGGGACCCTCTATTGTGATCCCTGTCAGAGCCATCAGTGGTGGTAGCCAGGCACCATTTAGTTCTTCTGGGCACAGGCTGATAGAGATTGTGGTTCATGTGGTCCATTAGTCCCTTGAACTAATATTTTCCTTGTGTCTTTGTCTTTTTTTCATTCTTCTTTGCTCCACACAGGATGGGACCAATAGATATCTCTTAGATGGCAGCTTGCAAGCTCTTAAGACCTCAATGCTACTCACCAAAGTGGGATGTAGAACATTTTCCTTATGAACTATGTTACACCAATTGACTTAGATGTCCCCCGAGACCATTGTCCTCAGCTCTCAGCCCCAGTAACTTGGTCCCTCAAGGTGTTTGGATGTGCTTAGGAAGCTTCTACAGCTTTGACTTGGTCAAGTACATGAGTTAATTTAATATGTCACTAATGAATTAGTTTCAGACAAACCGAACAGGACAGAAAGCAGTGGCTCAGGGGTGTGGGTAGGATTTTCAGAATAAGTTCGAAAATGGTCAAGAGTCCATTTGCAAAGTTAGTGCAGTTTGCTTGGAGCCAGGCCGGTGGAGGGCGGGTGAGGGTGGTGTGGAGTATCTTGGAGCCAGTAAGGCAGTAACTTCTTCCCTCAGAGCCCAGGGAAAAAGCTCAAGCATCAATCTGTTAGGGAGTGATTAGTGTTGACTGTACTGAAAGAAGAAACTAGAAAGTAGTTCTGGCAGGAACTAAAACCTCAGCCAAACTTAGGTAGCACTGCCAGCCTCACTCCACCACAGGTTAAGTGTCTGAATCCCTCAGGCTGATAAACATAAATAAATGTAAGCTACTCATGCATCTATCTCCAAATGAGATGTCCTTGCCTCCTTCTCCCTACTTCTAAAGAACCGCCAGTTTTGTTCACCTGGAATTTACCTTGATATAAGGGCTAAGCATCTAACTATTATTATTATGGCAGGAAAACATTAACCAACTGTCCTATGCCATTTATATTGAATAACTTCTTCCTTTCCCCTCTAATTCGTGAGGCCACTTTTAAGTCATATACTGAACAGTCCATAGTCACAGTTTATGGCTTGTTTTTGGACTTTCCAGTTTGCACCATTACTCCATTCCTATATGAGGTCTCTCACTATTTTGATTATTACAGCTATATAGTACATTTTGATATCTGGTAAGGCAGATTCATAGGGCTGCTATGAGTTGGAACTCAACTCGACAGCAATAGGTTAAGTTCCAATGGCCAACCGCTCTTCTTTTTCAAAACTGTCTTCATTATTCTCATTAACATATTCTTCCATATAATCATGGCATAAAGTTTTAAAAAAACATTATAATTTTTAATATACTTGCATTAAACTCATAAATATATCTTAAAAAAAATTGGTACCTTTAAAATACTTACCGTGCCCATATACCTAAGGTCAATTGATTTTTGACAAGAGTGCTAAGTCCATCCAATAGAGAAAGAAAGAAATGTGCTGGGACGAGATCTCTGCATGCAAAAAAAAAAAAAAATGAAGCTGGATCTATACCTCACACCATGTAAAAAAATTAACTCAAAATGGATCAACAACCTAAATGAAGAACTAAAACCATAAAATTATTAGGAGAAAACACAGATATAATGCTTGTGGACCTAGTTTTCAATAATGGATTCTTGGGTATGACACCAAAAGCATGAACAAAAAGAAGCAAAACAGATAAATTGGACTTCATCAAAATTAAAAACTTTTGTGTGTTAAAGGATTTTGTGAACAAAGTGAAGAGACAACTTACATAGTGGGAGAAAATATTTGGGAACCATATATCTGATAAATGTTTAATATCCACAGTATATAAAGAACAATTACAGCTCAACAACAAAAAGAAAACCCAGTCAAGAAATGGGCAAAAGACTTGAATAGGCATTTCACCAAAGAAGATAAACAAATGGCCAATAAGCACATGAAAAGATGCTCGATGTCATTAGTCATTAGGGAGATGCAAAGCAAAACCACAACAGGCTACCACTTCACACCTACTGGATGGCTGTTATCAGAAAATTAAAATACGACAGTTATTGGCCAGGATGTGAAGGAACTAGAACCCACGTGCATTGCTCGTAAGAACGTAAAATGATACAGGCCTGTGGAAAGAAGTTTGGTGGTTTCTTAAAACGTTGAACGCAGAATTACCATATGACACAGCAATTCCACTACTAAGTAGATACCCAAAAGACTTGAAAGCAGGCAGGCAGACACATACTTGTACACCAGTGTGCATTGCAGCAATATTCACAATAGCCAAAGGTGGAAACAACCCAAATATCCATCATCAAATGAACAGATAAGCAAAATGTGATATATACATACAATAGAATATTATTCAACTATAAAGAAAAATGAAGTTCCGATACATGCTACGACATGGATGGACCTTGAAAACATTATGCTCAGTGAAATAAGTCAGACACGAAAGGACAAATATTGCATGCCCCCACTTGCATGACATTATCTAGAATAGGCAAATGCATAGAGACTAAGGTTTATTACTGGTTGCCGAGAGCGGGTAGAAGGAAGGAAAGGGCACTGAGTTTCTGTTAAGGGCAAGGAAAAAAATTGGAAATGGGTAGTGGTGATGGTTGGACAACATGATAAATGTAATTGATGTCAATTAGTTGTACACATAAAAATGGTTGAAATGGCAAACGTTTGTTATATATATTTTACTACAATAAAAGATTAAAATAGTCACTGTGATCCTCTAACTAGTTACAGTTGCTATGTAGAAGAGCAATTTGTATATCCATATTTGCTCTGTACCAGCAAAGCCTTGCTAAACACTCACAGTATGCCAAGAAATGTGCTAAACACAGTATGAGGGTACAAAGATGGCTAATATACATCTTAAAGAGCTTGCCTATAACTAAGCCATGTCAGAACATGATGGAGATACACAGAAGATGCAGATGAAGGAGAGACTAATATAAAAGGTACAATTTGATAAGTTTTGACGTATGCACAAACTGTGAAATTATCATCTCAGTCAAGATACTGAACGCATTCATCACCACCAAAAGTTTCCTTGTGCCTCTATGTAATCACTTCTTCCCACTCCCCCCTTCCCATCTTCAGGCAATCACTAATACGCTTTCTGTTACTCTGGATGTATTTACATTTTCTAGAATTTTATATACACGGAGTCATAAAGAATGTACTAGTTTTTGTCTGGCTTCTTTCACTCAGCATAATGATTTTGAGGTTCATCCATGTTGTTGCATATGTCAATAATTCATTCCTTTTAATTGCTGAGTAGTATTCTCACTCTATTTATCCATTGTTGATCAACATTTGGGGTTGCATCCAGTCTTTGGCTATTAGAGATAAACTTTCATAAGGATTTATTTATAAGTCTTTGAATGGACATATACTTTTGTTTCTCTTGGGTAAATATCTAGGAATGGCTGCATCATATAGTAGGTGTTCATTTAACTTTTAAGAAACCACCAAATTGTTTTCCAAAGTGGTTTTACCATTTTGTGTTCTTATCAGCAGATGAGGCAATTCAGTGGAGAGTCATTCAACCAACAATGCTGGAACAACTGGATATACATACACCAAAAATAAAACAAAAAATAAACTTTGTCCATACCTCAAACTATATACAAAAATTAACTCAAAATGGATCACTGACCAAAACATAAAACCTAAAGCTATAAAACTCCTAGGAGAAACTACTTTAAAATGCTGAGATTGGGTATGACTTCATTGAGGATGTGGCATTTGAGCCACTCGAAGAAGATAAAATTGAAAGCACTTGGCATCAAATTGAATATTATACAGAGAGGCGTCAAAGATGGCAAGACAATTAAGATAGAAGATGTCAGGTGTATGTAAGGAGCAGGGGGCTCAGAAGTCAGAAGTCAACATTTAAGTTGCCAGCACAAAATCCAAGTAGATTTCTCCAACAGATAACTGCAAACATGACACTGCAGTGCTTGGGAAAACTAGGAGGGAGATATGAATTTTCCAATTATTTGCATAATGATAACAGATGATGAAATGATGGTCTCAGCAAGACATAGAATATAGATTGAAGTGGAGTTGAAGACACAATCTTGGGAAACACCCACATATAGGTGATGGATGGTTGTTGTTGTCGTTAGGTGCCATCAAGTTGATTCCGACTCATAGCGACCCAATGTACAACAGAACAAAACACTGCCTGATCCTGCACCATCCTCACAGTCATTGCTGTGGTAAGCCCATTGTTGCAGCCTGTGTCACTCCATCTGACTGAAGATCTTCCGCTCTTTCACTGACCCTCTTCCTTCCCAAGCATGTTGTCCTTCTCCAGAAAGGCTCCCTCCTTATGACATGTCTAAAATATGAGACAAAGTCTTGCCATCCTCACTTATAAGGAGCATACTGGCTGTACTTTTTCCAAGACAGATTTGTTCATTCTTCTGGCAGTCCATTGTATATTCAATATTCTTCACCAACACCATGATTCAAAAGCATCAATTCTTCTTTGGTCTTATTTATTGTCCAACTTTTGCACACATATTAAAGGTGACTGAAAATACCATGGCTTGGTTCAGGTGCACCTTAGTCCTCAAGGTGACATCTTTGCTTTTAACACTTTAAAGAGGTCTTTTGCAGCAGATTTGCCCAATGCAATATGTCCTTTGATTTCTTGACTGCTGCTTCCATGGGCATCGATTATAGATCTAAGTGAAATGAAATCCTTGACAATGTCAATCTTTTCTCCATTTATCATGATGTTGCTTATTGGTCCAGTTGTGAGGATTTTTGTTTCCTTTATGTTGAGGTGTAATCCATACTGAAGGCTGTAGTCTTTGATCTTCATCAGTAAGCACTTCAAGTCCTCTTCACTTTCAGCAAGGAAGGTTGTGTATCTGCATAAAGCAGGTTGTTAATGATACCCTGTTCTTCATTTAGTCCAGCTTCTTGGATTATTTGCTCAGCATACAGATTGAATAAGGATTGTGAAAGGATACAACCCTGATGCACACCTTTCCAGACTTTAAACCTCGTAGTATCCCCTTGTTCTGTTTGAATGACTGCCTCTTTGTTTAAGTACAGGTTCCTCATGAGCACAATTAAGTCCTCTGGAATTCCCATTCTTCACAATGTTATCCACAATTTGTTATGATCCACACAGTCAAATGTCTTTGCATAGTCAATAAAACACCTTTCTGGTATTCTCTATGTCTCAGGTTGCATTCTCTAGAGAGGCAAAACCAGTAAAGTATATAAATACATTTAGAGATGTATATCAAGGAAATGGCTCAGGCAATTGTAGAGGCTGAAACATTGCAAGTACTAGTATCAGGATAGAGGCTTCTCTCAATTATGTAGCCACAAGGGCTGGTGAACCCAAGCTTAGCAGGTCAGAGAGCGAGGCTCCCACTCTCAGGCAGTGAAGATCTACGAATTCTAAGGTTTGCAGATAAGCTGGTAGCTCAAGTCCCAAGAGCCTGAGGTCAGACGAACAGGAGGCAGCTCAGGATCCAGAGTGAGCAAAAAAGCCAGAATGTCTGCTTATATTTGGATGCAGGCCACACCCGCAAGGAAAAACCTTTCAACTGATTGGCTACTCAAAGCAGATTCAATCTTGGGAGTGATCACATATAAAAACTGAGAATCATGGCCTAGCCAAGTTGACAGATCACCTTAACCATCACACTCTACTTTCAGCCAAGACCCATCTGACATCTGCAATGAGATCCCTCATTCTACGTCCTCTTCTGAATCCAGCTTGAATTTCTGGCAGTTCCCTATCGATATACTGCTGCAGCCTCTTTTGAATGATCTTCAACAATATTTTACTTGTTCATGATATTAATGATATTCTTTGATAATTTCTGCATTCTGTTGGATCATCTTTCTTTGGAATGAGCACAAATATGGATCTCTTCTAGTCAGCTGATCAGGTAGCTGTCTTCCAAATTTCTTGGCATACAGCAGTGAGCACCTCCAGCACTACATCCATTTGTTGAAACATCTCAATTGATATTCTGTCAATTCTTAGAGTCTTGTTTTTTGCTAATGCCTTCAGTACATCTTGGACTTCTTCCTTCAATACCATCGGTCCTTGATCTTATGCTACCTTCTGAAATAGTTGAATGTCGACCAATTCTTTTCATTGTACTGACTCTGTGTACTCCTCCCGTCTTCTTTTTATTCTTCCTGTGTCATTCAATATTTTGTCCATAGAATCTTTTAGTATTTGAACTTGAGGCTTGAAGTTTTTCTTCAGTTCTTTCAGCTTGAGAAATGAATAAAGTATGGACTGCCAGAAGAATGAACAAATCTGTCTTGGAAAAAGTACAGCCAGAGTACTCCCTAGAAATGAGGCTGGTGAGACTTTGTCTTACATGCTTTGAACGTGTTATCAGGAGACACCAGTCCCTAGAGAAGGATATCATGCTTGATAAAGTAGAGAGTCAGTGAAAAAGAGGAAGACCCTCAACATGATGGACTGACACAGTGGCTGCAACAGTGAGCTCAAACATAGCAATGATTGTGAGGATGGCACAGGATGAGGCAATGTTTTGTTCTGTTGTACATAGGCTCAGTATGAGTTGGAACCAACTCAACAGTACCTAACAACAAAAACATATAATCAAGTAATTAATGCATTAATTATGTTTATCTCATATGGTATGTCTCTGCCTGCTAAATATCTAAATTCCTTAGGACAGGGATCTTTGCTCACTGATGTATACCAAGTGCGTAGAACAGTACCTACCCCATAGTAGACACTCAGTAAATATCTGTTAAGTAAAGGAAAGAGAAGAATTCTCACTCTGGGCAATCAGAAAGTCATTAACTCTATATCATATTATTTTAGTGGGTTCCATTTCCCAAACTGGTATCCTATAGTAAAATACATTTGGAAAATATTACATTGTAAATTTGTATCTGTACCCCTCTGGAAGAGTCATAATGTACAATGTACATTACATGCCTGCAGTTCAATGGGTTCAAAGGGCCTTTCTGGCCCTGGGTTTGTAGTTCTGCCAAGATGATTTGCTAGGCCACAATCTTGCAAAAAGAATGGAGAGTTTACTATGCAAATAAGATGTGTAAAGCCCTTTCAGGGAGTGGAAACTTTACTACATAAATAAGGTACCTGTGGCCTATTGAGGGGATTGGTGAGTTTGTGGTCTCGGTTGGAAGAGTAAGTTTATAAACGGACCAATCCCACAGAAACTGAGAGGGACCTTACTACCATCAAGAAGAAGAACCTGGAACAGAGCATGTCCTTAGGACCTGGGGTCCCTGAGCTGAGAACCTTCTAGACCCAGGAGACAGAGCTGTAACACTAGAGACAACACTGCAGTAGCACAAGCAGCAGCGGTGCTAGACAGTGGAAACCGGGAGACAGGTGCAAGATGGCTGTGGTGGGCTTGCCGGCCCACTGAGCACAGGAGCTGAGTGCCTTTGAGCAGGAGGCTTGCTGGCTGAGTGGGGTGCCTCCTGGAGGAGCCAATAGCGCTCCTCCAATAGAGCTGTAGCACTTGCCCAAGCAGGGCAGAGGCTAGGCCCACTTGGGCTCTGTGGCAGAGACCAGGCTGAGGAGAGAGGCCTGGCTGTAGGCAGAGCTGAGAGAAAGCTGAGAACTGTCCTGGTTGGAAGCCATCCTGATTGACGAACTATATCCTGTCTCCTGAGTTGTTCCTGTCGATCCTGATCCTGAATTGTAATCTGTTCCTTCCCTAATTGGAAGAAAGATGTGGCAGTCTGCTTCCAAAAAGATTACAGCCTTGGAAGCCCTATGGGGCAGTACTAGTGTGTCCTGTGAGGTCAGAATTGACTCAATGGCAATGGGTTCTGTTTGGTTACTTCCCTAATAAACCTCTAAACTGTGAGTATGGTCTGTGAATTCTCCGTGATCATAGTAATGAATTATCTAACCCAGCAGAGAAGTAGAGAGTGCTGGGGGCAGGGAGGGGGGTAACAGCTGGTGTCAGAATTGGTAAAAAGGTGGGAAGGTGGAGGTGTGTCTGACCTCCATGCCATAGGAATCAGCTTCAGGCTGATAGTGATTTTCTCTCCTCCTTGTGAATTTGGATGGCTTCTGATGCTACTACAAGGTTGCAAAACCTAAAAACTCCAAAGTGCTGCAGGAAAGGAAACTGATTTCTTCATTTAACTCAGCTTCTCTACAACTTGCTTGGCCGCGTTTTTCCACGGCACACTGATTAACCTCCTACTGAACCCCGTCCTTCAACTCACTGGTTTGGTTAACATTGCAGAGCTGTGTGGAGTGGGCAAGAGATGACACGAAAGCAAAAGGGACAAGCCAGCCTTTTGACAAATTAGGTGGTGAAGAGAAGAGGGAGGCACTAGCTTGCACTGGCACAAGGAGAAAGGAAAATTTTTGTTTTTATTTTTAGATACAAGGGTTTGGAGCACATTTGCAAGCTGCGAGTAAAGGCAGAAGGATGATAATTAATGAGCAAAGTCTGAGATAAGGTAGAAAAAAATCAAGAGTGTGATGTAAATGTGGTCTTTTAAAATAGTAGCTTTCAGACATTTTTTATTGTAACTCACACTAGCAGATTTGTTTTACATGAAAACCCAGTATACACACACGTAAAAATATAAAAATAAAAATAAGTGCAGTAAAAGTCTCACTAACTATGCTTAGCATTGTTATGTGCCATGAAGTCATATTTTCTTTTTTGTCCTATTTAATCGATTCTACTCTGTTCTGTTCAGTTTGGTTTGGTCTGGTTTGGTTCAGTTCAGTTCTATTCTCTCCCTCATTGCTGATCGTAAACCCGTAAATTGATTTCATGAACCAGAATTTTATCCTTTCCTGCTGCTTTTCAGAGAGTTCCTGAAGCTGAATTTTGAGCTCAATCCATTGGTCAGCTGTATCCGTTCTATTTATTCCATCTGTTCATTCTTTATTTCATCTATTACATTCTTCATGTAAAGTATTACCATTAGGGCTGTTTTTATTATTTCTTTTTCTTGCTTCATATTACTAATAAGTTTCCATCCTTCCTTAGTATATTTATTGTGCTTATTTTAAATTCTTGCTGTCCCAATAATTACATTTCATATTATATAAACTGTTCAGTTTGTATCTTCTTTCACACTACGTGTTCCTCAGGTGTTTCAACTCAGCAATTTGGAAAACACAGAAAAGTACAATATAAATGACAAAATAAAAATGACCCAGAGATAACCAACTGATCATTTAGTGTATTCCCTTCCAGTCACTATTCTATTTACACGTATAAAACCAAAACCAAACCTGTTGCTGTGAGTCAGTTCTGACTCATATATATAGTATATTAAATAATTGATAAAATATTGTATATAATTTTCTAACTGGACTTTTCAGTTAACATTAATTTTAAAATACTTTGAAAGTTATTTAAATTGTTCACAGACCTTATTTTTAATGATTGAAAGGTATCCTATTATACTGATATATAACTACTGGATATTTAGAATGTTTCCAATTTTTGTCCCTTTTTAAAAATATCACTGCAGCAAACATTTTTAAACATAAATATTTATTCATACTTAGGGTTATTTCCTTAGGAGAGAATCCAAGATTGAATGGATCCAATGGAACACTTAAGACCTAAGCCCTGCATTGCCAAGCTGTTTGCTAGACAGTTTTGAGATGTTTCAACAAATGGATGCAGCACTGGAAGCACACACTCATCTATGCCAAGAAATTTGGGAGACAACTACCTGGCCAATCAACTGGAAGAGATCCATATTTGTGCCCATTCCAAAGAAAGGTGATCCAACAGAACATGGAAATTTTCTAACAATATCATTAATACCACACACAAGTAAAATTTTGCTGAAGATAATTCAAAAGGGGTTGCAGCACTACATTGACAGGGAACTGCCAGAAATTCAAGCCAGATTTAGAAGAAGACCTGGAACCAGGGATATCATTGCTGATGTCAGATGGATCCTGGCTGAAAGCAGAGAATACCAGAAAGATGTTTACCTGTGTTTTATTGACTATGCAAAGGCATTCGGCTGTGTAGATCATAACAAATTATGGATAACATTGTAAAGAATGGGAATTCCAGAACACTTAGTTGTGTTTATGAGAAACCTGTACATAGACCAAGAGGCAGTCTTTTGAACAGAACAAGGGAATACTGTGTGGTTTAAAATCAGGAAAGGTGTGTATCAGGGTTGTATCCTTTCACCATACTTATTCAATCAGTATGCTGAGCAAATAATCTGAGAAGCTGGACTATATGAAGAAGAACAGGGGATTAGGATTGGAGGAAGCCTCATCAACAACCTGGGTTATGCAGATGACACAACCTTGCTTGCTGAAAGTGAAGAGTTGAAGCACTTACTGATGAAGATCAAAGACTACAGCCTTCAATATGGATTACACTTCAAGATAAAACAGAAATCTTCACAACTCACCAATAAGCAACATCATGATAAAAGGAGAAAATATTGAAGTTGTCAAGGATTTCATTTTACTTGGATCCACAATCTATACTCATAGAAGCAGCAGTCAAGAAATCAAATGATGTATTACATTGGGAAAATCTGCTGCAAAAGACCTCTTTAAAGTCTTAAAAAGCAAAGACATCACCTTGAAGACTAAGGTGGGCCTGACCCAAGCCATGGTGTCTTGAATTGCCTCATAGGCATGCAAAAACTGGATGATGAATAAGGGTGATGAAGAATAATTGACGCCTTTGAATTGTGGTGTTGGCCAAGAATACTGAATATACCACGGACCGCCAAAAGAAAGAACAAATCTGTCTTGGAAGAAATACAGCCAGAGTGCTCCTTAGAAGCAAGGATGGTGAGACCATGTCTCGCATACTTTGGACATATTACCAGGAGGGATCAGTCCTTGGAGAAGGACTTCATGCTTGGTAAAGTAGAGGGTCAGGGAAAAAAAGGAAGACCCTCAATAAGATGGGTTGACACAGTGGCTACAACAATGAGCTCAAGCATAACAGCAATTTTGAGGATGGTGCAGGACCTGGCAGTATGTTGTTCTGTTGTACATAGGGTGGCTATGAGTTGGAACTGACTCCTGACTCGACAGCACCTAACAACAACAATATCAGGCAATAGAGTGTGTGTGTGTGATAGAGAGGTTGGTTACTATACACATTTTAAATGCAAAATTTTGTTTTTACAATTCCTAAAGGCTTTCTCATGACCTCATAAGCATTTCTTTTCATTTTCAGTGTATCCCTCATTGAGGGAGCCCTTTTTTTCTCAAGCAGAAAGATGTGTCCATATGCTAAGGAGATTTCTTTTCACAGACAGCCCCTGTCTAATCCAGTATTTCTAGACTGGGAAATATTATTTTTTGAATTCTTATATTATGAGTAAAAACACTAAGTCTATTTCCAGGAAACTAACCTCTTAAGCAGTGTAGATAAATAACAGGAGATCCACAGAGCTGTGAATATATACTCTTGAAAGTCTTATATCGAAGGTAGTGTCCAAAAGGAGGAATCCCCTCTGCAATGGACATGTGTCTATTTTGCATTAAATTCACGATGAATAACATTTTGAACTTTCGACTTTGGGGTACAAAATTTAAGTGTGTGTACTACAAACCACTGAGAATCAGGGCTAAATAAGTCTGTGTATGAGTGTGTGTGCGTTGGGATGGGAGGGCTAGTCCAGGTCACTGCGGTAATGAAAATTCCTGAGTCAGTGTAAATAATTTTCCTATTCTACAACAGATTTAGACCTTTGCTGACATTCTAAATTCTTGAGGATTTCTGAATCCTGCTCAGGCCCCAAAGTGCTTGTTTAGGGAGCTGTTGTGCAAGCACAGGCTGCCTAGTCAGACCCAGGAGGCCACTAAAGTATCTTCTTCACAGGGAATCTCCCCTCCCCTCCACAGCACCTAAAGACCCACCTTTTGAAATGGGATTAAAGCGTTGTATCAGTAGGAGTCCCAGGTTAAAATGTACCTACTCCTGGGAGAGGTATCAGTCACTGTCAGCCTGCAGTACTTTGCCTTGAACTAATTTTCAGATTATCTAACTGGCCCTGAAGAAGCTAGCTGTGGGTGGAAAGCGCCCATGGAGTCCTGTTTTGGGAGAGGTGGCTGGACCTCTGAAGAAGACTTTACTCTGACATCACTGCCTCGGTAACTGCTGGCAGCAACTGTCAAAGTCTGTTTCCTCAGCCATCACATTGAGGTACTCACTTCATTGGTTGTTGTGACCTTGAGATTAGCTTAGTGGTACGTGTGAACCAACGCCAGGCTTACTCATGGCAGGTAATGCTCCACCACAGGAAAATGCTAGAGTAGGGGTCTCTGGGCAGCCCGGGATAGATGTTAAAGGTCATCTTGGGCCGTTGGCGTTTAGGACAGATTAAAAAGGCACAAAAAGGATATGAAGAGCATGGCGGGGAGGTCTCACAGTTTTGTCTGGAACTCATCCAGGTGGGGTCTTAACTCCCTTCTTTACAGAAGATAATGTGCAGCATCTGATCCTAAAAGTCTCAAAACTGTGAGCGAGGTGAAGGTTACAGACCCAGAAAGGTGCACAACATAAATCCCGCGCAGGAACGTCACTAATGTGTGTTGTTAGGGTAAAGGGGTTCCTCTGAGGATTTCGGGGAGGGGGGGGAAGATGTAGGAAAATGAATACATTAAACATTTATTGAGTACCTGCTGGATGCAGAATAGACTGGTGGAGATTTAAAAGTGAACAAGGCCAACTTTTTGTTGTTGGTTGCCTGCAGAAGCTTGAGTTTAAAAAGAGGAGGGAAGATGCATATAACCACAAAGAAGGATAGCGAACGACAGGAGAATTCAGCCGACAGGCAACGACCCCGGAGGCACCCTTCATATCCGGCTTGAGCAGCTCAGGAAGTACTTACCGAAAGGCACGAAACTAAAACCTAACCCACTGCCGTGACGTAGCGGAGACTCTGTAAGACAGAGTAGAACTGCCCCATAGGGTTTCTGGGACTGTAAATCTTTAAGGAAGCAGACTGTCACATCAGAGTGGCTGATGGGTGCCAGCTGTAACCACTGTGCCACCAGGTTCCTTTCGGGCACAGTAAAAACCTATTTATCGGGCTCCCCCACGAGCCTGTAAGCGCTCTCCGACAAGGCACTTCGGCTTTGTTCTTCCTCCTCTCACCACAGCCCAGAGTGCCGGGCACAAAGTATCTCAGTGCAGGCTTGTGGAGTGACTCTTCAAAGGAGGGACGTGCCCCCAGGCGTTTGCAAGGTTTGAAAACAGGTTCGTGTTCACGCTCGGGGGTGAACTCAGGGATGCACAAGGAACCGGGAGAGGGGGAGCTCAGGTTCCTGCCCCGGCGGCTTAAGAACCCCAGGTCTCTGCCAGCTTTCGCCCACTGCAAAAATCTCCGGGCTGCGGCGCTCTCGGCCCGGGTTCGGGCCAAGCGCGGAGAAGGCACCACCCGAGGGCCACGCCGCCTCCTCGGCTCTCTGTCATCCCGCGCAGGAGCTCGGCTGGCTCCTGGAACGCTCAAACTGCCACGGACTAAAGCTGCAGCTTGAAGTCGAAGAAAACACCTCCGCGCCCGCCGAGTCGGCCCGGAGAAAGAGCTGGGTTCTCAAGAAAGAAAAAGCCGGCCGTTCGAAGGCCAGCGGAAGGCAAGCCGTGGGCCTTCCAGGCGGCCACACTGGCAAGCGGCAGCGGCTGGGCGCGCTCCCGGCGGGGCCAGCACCGCGGCGCCGCCAGGGGGCAGCCCTCCCCCACGCGGGCCTCGCCACCCTGGCACCTCGTCCCGCCACTTTCCGCGTCCGCGCGAGCCGGGCGCGCGGGGCCTGCGGGGCGGGTGGGCTCCCGCGTCGCACCGGCCCGACTCTGAGAAAGCTTTCGGGTCCCTTGTACCAGCTGGGGGTGGGAGGTGGGGAGTAGGAGAGGTGGTTCCCAGTCGCCGCCGAGAGCGTGGAGCGCATCAAGGGTGAGGTCCGGGGGTGGGAGACGAGGGCGCGGAAAGGGACAGCCGCGGGAAAGAATACACCTGGGTCTCTGCGCTTGGGAATTTCACGAGCGCTGAGTCAAAAGTCGCATACAAGTGTGTAGCTTAACTAAAGCAAACAAAGCAAGTGGTATTGTGGAACTTTAGTAAAGATTGCCCAAAATCTCCGTCAACGGTCGCCGCCGCAGGTGGGTCCCTCTGGGTCGGTATTTGGCTCTTTCACGAGATCCCAACACTTTCCTCTGAGTGGCCAGAAGATAATTTGCCACGTATTTCAAACACTTCCAGTGAAGGGAGCCCTTTAACCCTTTGACGAGGGACCTGAGGACGAAGTTAACCAAGGGAACGCAAAGTTCATCTCCGCGCTCTTCTTAGCCAGGCAAGTTCAGGGCGGTGGTAACGCTGAACCCAAAGACGACTGTAACTGCTCGTCCAGAGTAGCTAATGGTCTGCGTACAAATCGTCCCTCTGGGTTTCATCTTTAAATTCTTCGTACACGCCAACCTTCAGTGCAGCGAAAATCATGATGTTTATTTAGATATCGAGTGAGTACTTAAACTTCCTGATGTAAAAGGTGAATTTCTTGGTAAGGACTCCTGGCTACATCAACAAAGCAATGTGATGCCTGGTTAATAGTGCTGATTAATGTTGACTCTGGTTAGCGCTGAGACCATTTACAATAATTAAATGGCTCAGCCATATATCAAACGAAGAGGCAATGAAAAATAATTTGTTTAGAATATTAAACTGTTCTCATAGATCTTGAAAAGATCAACGATAGACTTTACGGGTCATTTGTAAATGTAACTGGTGGTACCTATTCTCAGCAACAAAAACCCTGTTTAAAAATAGGTCTTAGAGGGGAACAGTTTATTTTTGAGGCTCTGTGATTGATAAGGGAAGTAATGAAAAGTTCGAAAACGTGAAAAGTACTTGGTTGATAAAATGATACATACAAGGGCGACTGATGGTTGTGTCTACAGAAAACCACTTCGTTTTAATTCTCAGCCCTTGTCAAGTGCTCATTTTAATCGGAAAGCTTAATTTTGAGGGAAGGGCCCTATTTCGAAATAGAAGCGTTTTAGGCAATGCAGATATCCAGAAAGTATGGCTATAGGAGTGGGGATTGCACAAATTATTAGAATTTTCCACTAACTAAAATAGTTTTTTAAAATAGAGATAGATGTACTTAAAATGTTAGACAAGAATTATTTCCCCTACCTTGTCCTCTGAAAAAGAAAATTTAATGGAACTTGAATCTTATAAAAAATTATTTCTTTTCACCAGTAGCTACTGGAAATATTTAGTGGATTTTCCAAAAGCAAAATTTTAAAAGCTAGCCTTAAAATTTTCATCATTGTAGTTCCTATTAAGGCTGCCTGAGTAGAGATGTGTGTGTTATTGTAAATATTTTGAGAGTACTGTGTAGTGTTGATTAGAATGTCCCTAGCACTGAGACCTACAGACACCCTTACCCCCATTATGAAATTCTTTTCCAGGAAAGAACTATTTTTTGAGGCATTCCTACCTGCAATTTTTTTGTGTGGATTTAAGTTTTTATTAAATTAAAAAAAAATTCTGCTCTGCATTCAATTATTACTTTCCTCTTTATTCCCAGGAAATTTGTCAGATCTTCTCGTTAAGGTGGCTTAGTTTAACTGCCAAGTCTCTAGGGCATTCAAATGCGGATAAGTGACCAAAATGCCAGTCTAACAGCATTTTTATTAACAGATGGTGGAAAACAAACGTCTATGGAGAAGAACCGAAGAGGACGGGTTAAAGGGTCAATAAACAATTATTATTGTGCTTAAACTGGAAGGCTTCTAATCAGATTTGGTGGGGGAGCCGCTTCCCTAGTCTAGGGGAACCGGGACACCCCAACAGACCCTAGGGTCATTCCCCGAGACCACCTCTGAGGATGGGACGTTATCCCCCAATTGGACAGCTCCTCATGCCCTTGAGTGGTCAAACCTTAGCTTTTCACGGGGGTGTTTCTGAGATTAGGGTTGCGGGCTAATTTAGGAGCAAGAGGCTAGGACCTCTAACTCGTGCAGCAGCCTTGGATCAAGACCAACGCAGGCCAGCACGGATATTCAGGTCTCAGCCCCTTTGGCAAGGAATGGTGGGGTCTTCTCTCTTCCCTCCTCAGTTGCTGCCCCCTCCTACGGGTGAACTTTCTCTTCGGAGCAGGGCTGATTTCCTAGGCTTTTTTCCCTTTCCTCGGCAGCGCTCTGACGTGCACACCATGTGACAGGCCCCCTTCTGCTATAAGTCGAGGAAAGGTCCGCCCTCTCCTGGACTCAGCCCGGGCCTCGCCGAGCTCTAGTCCGTAGACTCTTGCACATCCCGCACCCTCCTGAGCGCCTGACCGTCTCGCTCTCCAGCCTGGGAACCCACCGCCCCCTCCTCAGCTGACCACGCGAGGAGCGCTCCAAGAGGGGAAGGTCAAGCCCGGGTCCGAGGCGCGAGGAGCGGAGGGCAGCGCAGAGCCCACGCGGCTGCCGCCGGGGCGCCGGAGTTACAAAGTCGCAGCGCGAGCCTCGGCCGGCGCCAGGCAGCCCTTGTGCAGCTCCGGCAGTTGAGGCCCCCAGCGTGGCGTCCCCGGGCCGGGCGCGCCGCCCGGGACCCGGGCTGGGGCGCGGCGGGAGCCTGGAGCCCGGCGCCCCTATGCGCCGCCCCGCCGCTTCCGCGCCAAAGCTATGACCCTGAGCACGGAGATGTCCGATGCCTCTGGCCTCGCCGAGGAGACAGACATCGACGTGGTGGGGGAGGGCGAGGACGACGACGACGAGGAAGAGGAGGAGGAGGAGGACGAGGGCGGCGGCGGCGGGCCCCGGCTGGCTGTCCCCGCGCCGCGGAGGCGGCGACGGCGGCGGCGCTCGTACGCCGGGGAGGACGAGCTGGAGGATCTGGAGGAGGACGATGACGACGAGGACATCCTGCTGGCCCCACGGGCAGAGGGCTCTCCGGCGCCCTCTGGCCCGGCCCCGGCGGTGGGAGCCGGGGGTGGCGGGGGTGGCGGAGGGGCCGCGGGAGGTGGCAGCGGGAGCGCGGGCGGCGGCGCCAAGAACCCCCTGGTGAAGCCGCCCTACTCGTACATCGCGCTGATCACCATGGCCATCCTGCAGAGCCCCAAGAAGCGACTGACGCTGAGCGAGATCTGCGAGTTCATCAGCGGCCGCTTCCCCTACTACCGGGAGAAGTTCCCCGCCTGGCAGAACAGCATCCGCCACAACCTCTCGCTCAACGACTGCTTCGTCAAGATCCCCCGCGAGCCGGGCAACCCCGGGAAGGGCAACTACTGGACGCTGGACCCCGAGTCCGCCGACATGTTCGACAACGGCAGCTTCCTGCGCCGGAGGAAGCGCTTCAAGCGACAGCCCCTGCTCCCGCCCAACGCCGCCGCCGAGTCGCTGCTGCTGCGCGGCGCGGGTGGCCGGGGCGGCGCGGGCGACGCGGCGGCAGCTGCCGCGCTCTTCCCGCCGGCGCCGCCGCCGCCCCCGCACGCCTACGGCTACGGCCCCTACGGCTGCGGCTACGGCTTGCAGCTGCCGCCCTACGCACCGCCCTCAGCGCTCTTCGCCGCCGCCGCGGCCGCCGCCGCCGCCGCCGCCTTCCACCCGCACTCACCGCCGCCGCCCCCGCCGCCGCACAGCGCTGCCGCCGAGCTGGCCCGGACCGCTTTCGGCTACCGGCCGCACCCGCTGGGCGCCGCGCTGCCCGGCCCCCTGCAGGCCTCGGCGGCCAAGGCGGGCGGCCCAGGCTCCTTGGCGCTGGCGCGCTCGCCCTTCTCCATCGAGAGCATCATCGGGGGCAGTCTCTGCCCGGCCGCCGCTGCCGCCGCCGCCGCACAGGCTGCCGCAGCCGCGCAGGCCTCGCCCTCGCCCTCGCCCGTGGCGGCACCGCCCGCGCCCGGACCCGGCGGCGGCTGCGGGGCGCAGGCAGCCGTGGGCCCCGCCGCCGCGCTCACTCGCTCCCTCGTGGCCGCCGCGGCCGCCGCAGCCTCCTCCGTCTCCTCGTCGGCCGCCCTGGGGACTCTGCACCAAGGGACTGCCCTGTCCAGTGTCGAGAACTTTACTGCTAGGATTTCCAATTGTTAATAACGCTATGTTAGCGCGTTTGAGAGAGAAGGTAGGAATCCCGGCGCCTTTTTTCGTCTTGGTGGTTTGGTGTTTTGTTCGCTCCGCCCAGCGCGGCCCCTCCCGACCTCGCGCCAGCATTTTCGCCGGTTCAGATTCTCAGAGGAGACTGTTTGGCAACAGTTAGGGCGCTTTTCTCAGCTCTGCGGGTCCCTGTATTTATGCAAAGTCGCCCAATGCTGCAGCACTGGATCCGGGATGGAGAGGAAGGATGAGGATGGTGGGGGTCCGACATGTCTAGGCACAAGGGGTTTCCTTGACATTTGGGATATTAATAAAAAAAGAAATCACAAAATAACTAAGCCTTTTTGAGGTGTAGAGATTCTCAGGTCCTGGCGTTTAAAAATCAATAATGTTCAAAAGAAGAATACAAAAGTAGCAAAGGTCCCGAAGAATGCCAATGAAGCAATTATTTTTTTATTTGAGGACACTTGTCTAGTGTACTTTTTTATGAAAAGGAAAAAATGATTAACATGTTTACACAAGGAAAAAATTCAAAGTTATTTCTTATTTTAACCTGTGTTTTGTACATGCGGAATTTTTTATTTTGTACTTACTGCGTATTCTTTACAAGGAATATTGTAAAGTTCTCTGGCAATTATTGTACTATTCTAATGTAAGATTTTTACACTTTTTCAAAAATAAAATGCTTAATTTTCAAAGGAAATCGCCAAAATAATTGGCTTCAGTCATCCCCTTCTTTTCTGTTCAAAAAGTTTCTATGTAAGTGAAGTAAAAATCCTAGTATAGAATGGACTTAAGTATTGTTTTCAAAGGGAATTTACCAAAAGCATCATGCTATGATTTTTTTCCCGTTTATACTAAGTCAAAAACATTGCAGAATAATGGAAATTATTTTTAAACGGCCGTAAGTAAAAAGTTTTTTGGTATACATTTTCGAATCTGATTCAGTTTCCAAAAGCGTTGCACTATTTAAAATTAAAAGCACACCAAAATTTAAGATGATTTTACAGGAATTTTTTAAATTTCATTTTTGAGCATCCATTTCATTTAATTTCCACTCACTTTTTAATACAATATTGTATATTTCTGTACTTTTGTAGAAAACTACGGCATAATACATACTGTATTGTAATGGAAGCAACAGAAGCCAGTAGGCAATTTTTATTTTCAAACATTTAATAGAGATGATCAGCAGTTAATACTTTTAAAGTCCTGAATAAGGAAACGTTTGCGTATATGAAAGGGATTGTACTTGAAGTTCTAGCATTTAAAGTTACTGTTTTCAAAATGGAAGCGATGACAGTGATTGCATAAAGAAGTTTTGTTTTAAAAGGCAACTTAACAGTGATGTTTTAGCTTAATGTGTAACTTAGGGCGTGTAAGAGAAGACTTCAATTTTATGATAGCATGTACTTGAAGGGATAAAAATCCAAATGCATCAGGTGTTTACTGACTAATTATATTTATACTGTTTTGATGATTTAAGATATCTTTTTCAAATTATAACTTTTCAATAACTGATTATTGCAGGCAATTACTAGTTCACTGAAAAAAGTGAGGCTCTAGTTTTGATGACTACAGATGTTAGTGTGGGCTTTAAATAAAGCCAAATCATACGTAATACATACTTTACATGGTTAGTGGGTTGCAGTGAAGGTTAAATTAGTTTACTCAGCTTCTTTACAATGTCTGGTCAGGTATATACATGAAGATTTGCAGATTTAACCTAGCATATTAATCAGGTCTGCATTTTAGGCCAATGTTTTGCAGTGACATTCACATTTGACCATATGGCCTTTCCTCCTTTTTTGAAGGAGGGAAAAACTGACTTTCACAGTCTCAAAATGAAATTATCCTCCCCCGCTCCCCGAAAAGTTTAGAAGAAGTTGAATAGTTGTTTAAACACACCCTCAAATTTACCGCTAAATAAGTAGATACAAATTGAAATATTGTAAGACCGAAAATTTAATGTGCAGGAGTTACTTTTACCCTAGTCCTGCTAAGAGAGAGGAGACATTTGAAATGATAGCCAACCCCCGGGGTCCTCCACACCACCTGGGTTGGCGCAGGGTTAGCCGGCGGAAGCTCAACGGCACAGGCACTGCCGGTGCGCCTCGCAGCCTTCTCTAATGCGGAGATCTCAAATTTCCATCTGAAAATAATTACGAAGAGAGTCAGCAAAATGCGTGTGTGCATCTTTTGCATGATGCATGGACATCTTGAAAGCAGGGACTCCTGGCCAACCCCTCACTCTGTTCGGATTCTCGCTGCTTAAAAAATGCCAGAACGGCCCCGCGTCCCGGGTTTGTCAGTGATTTTAGGAGCTTGGCAAAGAGGCACTGGGCTGTCGGGCCGAGTTGGGGTCCCACTTCACCGGCGCCCGCTAGAGAGCGCGAGCCTTAAAGGTGGACGCTTCGTGAGCCCACACGGAAAGACAAACCCTATCTGCCTCATTCTCGAGTTTTTCGTCCCGTGAGTTCCGCGCCCCCACCCTCCCGGTTTGGGGTTCCGCCGCCGGCTTTGTTGCCCTGTGGTCCAGGAGGGGACAGACGACATACGGGCCGCGAAACGAGGGCCGCGGGGCTGCTAGGCGAGGGCCGCGGGGTGGGCGAGGAGTGCGTGGGCTGTGGAAAGGGCAAACCGTGGGCGCAGGGCGCGCCCTGTCGGTCCGTCTGGGCTGACGAGCAGGTGCTGGAACAAAGGCCTCTGGGCCGCATACCGCCGGGCCACCACGGCCTTTGATGGGCGAGGACGTCTCCTGGTGGTGGGGGGGGGGCTTTTCATTCGCATGCAAATCCAGCGCTGGTCCCCTTTCTTTGAAGCCAAACAGAAGGATGTTTGTGTGTTTGTAGGGAAGAAGCCTGCTAGAACAAGCCTTCTCCAATAGACTGGGTCTCGAAAAATAAACCAGTTGGGCAAACATTGGCCACCAGCTCTCCTCCTCCCGACTACAAAGTGTGGATTTGCTACAACTCATTAACCCGACGCTTTTCTCCTCTTCTCCTTGTTTCTCTGCTCATCAAACACCCCCGTAGAGCCTCGAGACAAATGACCGAAGCGCAGTCGGGAGGGAATTGCAGTTAATAGGGAGAGGGCTATATCGGGGCTAATGGTTCAGGCAGTTCCCGGAGAAGGACCACACAAAAAGGAGCCTCTCCATTCAGGGCTCTGTTGTGCTGCGGCGGTTTAATCTGCAGCTAGATTGAGCCAAATGTTATCTATTGCGGGGGTAATGAAGCCCTTCTGGATTGAATTGCTCCTTGTACCACACATGGTGTCATGACCTGAGATCATTTCTTGGTTGATTTCTTTTTTTCTCTATTCGGTAATTATTTTATTTCTTTACAACAAGAAGCTCGCGCTTCTGCTCGACAGTGTTGGCTCTCCATCCCCAGCCCTTGCATTTATATAAGAGCCACTTCCTTTCCTCTTAAAAACAGAAAAGAAAAAGAGAATGGGTGGGGGGGGGGGCGAAGCGAGGACCTTTTCTATTTTTTATCCCCTGAGCTATCTGTATGTTGGTACGTTTCTTCTTCTCTGTCGCCTACTCAGTGGCTCTTTCCTGGCCAGACTTTTTGCTGATGGAACTGGGATTTTGGATATATTTATTTTCAAAGTTCTTAACAGTGAATGTATTAAGCATCATCTCAGGAAAAAGCTTCTGCTCTTCACTTTTTTTTTTTTTTTTAACTAACGTGTCTTCCTGTAGCCAGTCCTCTGAGAGAGCTGGGGGAGGTGGTTATTCTGATGGAAGGTGATTATTCTGATGGAATACCAGGCGGTGTCATTTATTAAAGGCTGTCTGAGGCCAGCGGTTGAGGCTGTGCCTGTTTTGTTTTTCTGTTTCTGGCCCTGGTGGCTCTGATTTCCTAGCTTGAGTGAAGACCAAGCTTGGAGGAGCTAACGGTGTTATTACAACTGCTATTGATGGGTAAGGATCTTTGCTTACTACTCAAAGCCAGGAATCAATAACTTTGGTTTCAGTTTAAAAATTCTCTGTTGGCTACATGTTTCGCACACACCTGTTTTTATTACTGACTGAGAAAAGTCATTTGGGGGCAACTTGAAGGTCATAGGAGCATCAAACTCAATCCAAATCAGAAATCTGCCCAGGAACTGCTTTGGTCTCTCTGGGCTCCTCCAGGGAAGTAACCACAGGTCTAATTGGAATGCCAGGGGTCCTCCTTCCCCCTTAGAACTGAACCAGACAAGGACAGGCCTGGGGAGCAGAGGACAAGTGACGTGGGCCCAGCATTGTCTGCATCCATTCTTGTCTCTGCCGGTTTCCCAGTGGTGCAGCTGGTCACGCATATACACACACGGGCATGCATGGTCCTTGCCCGTCAGCTGCCACTGTCTCCCTTCCCTCTATGATTTTGTAATTAGGCATATGCTTTTTGTTGGTAAATGTGTTTGATGTCACAGCCAGTGAAACGTGGTGTGTTTATAGGGCCACGAATGTAAATGTGTAAATATGTTTAGTGTAAAATCTGGCCCTTTGACTTTAGCAATAAATACCCTGCCAACTCGGATACGATTACATTTGACAGAAAGATGGAGATTCTGATCATGACCAGCTGCTCAGGGCTCTCTGGGACTTATACCTTCCCAACTGAATTCACTTTTCGGATAATTTCTTTGCATGTCACATCTCTCTAATCACATATTCCCTTGATGTGAACAGCTTGGGCGCCTTCTTTTTATTGTTGACCCCTCTGGCATGCAGGAAACTTCCTGGTTCACTCCTCCTGCTTCTTTACCGGGAAGATACTATTCAGCAACAAGCAGTAAACACACAAAGAAAACAATGCTTTATTATCATCGATCCTTTTTTGAGTCCTGAGTCTTCTGGGTATGATGGGATGGCTAGACAGAGAAATGAGGACAAAGACTTCTGACTCATATTTACAATTTTCCTTGTCATTAGCATCAGCCTGATATAAAAAAATATTTTGAGCTATTATAGCTTTTTAAAGGAAACGGTTCATTGAAATATATCTACAGAAAGGCACACAAATCTTGACTTTTCATGAAGTGAACACACCAGTGTAACCAGCATCAGACCAAGGAGAGGATTTTACCAGCACCCCAGAAACACCTTTCCTGCCTATATTCTAGTCACTACCCTCACCACACATTAATGTTTTAACAGGACTTTCACTGATAACTTCTTTCAACTACACTGTGAAATAGTGTAGGACAAGAATTATTATTGACCCCATTTTACAAATAAAGATATCAAGGCTCAAAAGAGATTAAGTGACTTGCCTAAGGTCACAGCTACTGGGACTTCAGCATTAAATCCCGTTTTATTTCCATTACAGCACACTGCCACTTTGTTGCCACCACCACGATTGATTAAACACCCACGGTGGCAGTGCAGTTGCCTTGGAGGTCACTGTGAGAATCATTTATTTCTTACATATTTTTTTTACATTTTTGCCAGGCCCTCCTCCCTTCTACATCTACCCGTGTCTTCCCGAAGATACCTCAGCCCCTCAGTTCACCTGCCGTCGGAACCCAATAGCTAATTATTTTAGAGGTCTCAGCTTCCTCAACCTTGTTCTACATGACACCTTCCTAGCATCCCCTTTCCCATTTTTTATTTTTATTTTTATTTTTTTGAATCAGCGATCTTCTTCAAAACGTAATATACAAATACAGCTCACCTTGGTACTATTTATGTTTCCTCTGTTTCTCTGGCTGATTTCCAATGGTTTTCTAATCTTCAAATTTAGAACTTTCAGCTAAACCACTGAGCAGGTCTTTACAACCAGCCCTAGGGACACATCCTCCTTGTGTGGAAAAGGGAAGAGTCAGATCAATTGCTTTAACATTTAATGAGAAAGCAGAGCGCTTTGCTATCATTCCCCGCTAATGCACACAGTAAATGCATTCCCTGTGGTTTGTCTGTTTGTTTGATTTTACTCTCTGTGAACAACAGCAGCATATGATGTGTTTTGGATTGGTCCTTTTAGCCCCTGCACTATCAATCCTTTGTACAGGAGCCTCCCTAGTGGTGATCCCACCTGGAGCGCCAACCTGCCTACAAGAGGTTTCCCTAAAATGCTTTTGCGGAAGAGGGAGGACTCCCAGACCACCAGCTAGCCCATCCTTGCCTGTTGCCGCCCTGAAACCTCACTGAAGTACAGCCTCCTTAGGCAGGGGCTGTGGCTACTGCTTGGTCCCGGTAAGAGGACATCCACGCTGGAGTCAGTGCAGGGATTGTGCCTGACTGATTGTGAACTGCAGACTGAAAGGAAAGTGTATATGGTGATCTTTCCAAGGGATGGTGTTTGATGTCAGGTAACATTGATTTTGTAGAGAAAAGACGTTTTGCATTTTAGTCAGAAACTTTTTTTTTTTTTTAATTCTAGACTTTAAAAGACAAAAAGAATTCATTCCAGGGGGAAAAAGACCAGTTAGTCAGCATCAGAAGCTTTACTTAGAGAACCTGGAGAATTCAAACTCTGAATTTGAAACCAGGAGAGGGTTTGAAGGCTGTTTTTCTTAAAGTTGAGAGTAGCTTTCTTTTTCAAGATAGGGTGTTTTCTTGTATGTAGGATGCTACTGCTAGGAAGAATACATGCAGTCTGTTAAATAGAAAGCAAGCTATATAAATATGTGTCTGCTGAGCACTGGGAGAGGAGCAAGCAGAACTGGGTGGTACAGGGTGGACCCGAGGCCATGAGGAGGGAAGCCAGGAAATTCTTTCTTACTTGCAGCTATTGATCAGTAACAGGCTGGCAAAGAAAAAGAGGGGAGGGAGGGCAAAGATTAATCACAGCAGAAGGCAGAGCCTCTTTGCACACTTGCCTAGGAATTCCTGTTAATATAACTAAAAGGCAGACATTTTCAGCAATAAAGGGAAGTGAAACATTTTCTTAAAAGTCTATATGAAAGGTCATTGTGAATGAAGAATAACTTGGTTTTCTAGCTCTGATTATGTTTCTTTTTATGCAAAGACTTTCACATATATGAAAATATCTGTTAGATACATAAACATACCTGACTACAGAGAGAGAGAGAGAAAAATCACAAACCAAAATGTCTCCAAAGCCTGCAAGAGAAGAAAGGAGACAGGGTTGAAATTAAATGTTACGTCAATTTTCACACTCCTTTATAGATTTTGGGGGTTGTGAGAATAAAAAAGATAACTTCTGTTACAATACGACTGAAAACATAAAGCCTACAGAAATGCAAAGAATTAGGATCCTTTTGTGGCTCCTTTCCCACATCCTTCCAGAAAAACAAAATCTTTTAAACTTTGGAGTATACCTAAATGTGTAAATTAGTTGAGAGAAACATTTAGCCATATATAGACTCAAATTTCTTCAAAACTCCCATCCTGTCTATGAAATAAATTGTTACTTAACACTTTCTAGACAAAATGAGAAGAAAAGAGATGGTATCGCGTTTTCTCTTACGTAGCCAGAGGTGTATTTGGATAACTTTCCCCTCCCTTCTAAAATAAACAAGCTAATGGTTTTTTAAATCCACTTTCCTAGGCTCTTATTATTTTCCTCTACTTACTTATTCACTAATCATCTCTTTAACCCCTAAGCTTTGAACAGTGGGATTAGTCTGCAGTATTTATTGAGCACCTGCTATACTGCAAATCCTTTTATTCCCTCTTCAAACGTAGGAAACAAATGAGGGAATTCCTGCCATTAAGCTGCCTCTAGTAACGTAAGTACGAGCTCGTGGAACAGGAGAAGCAAACATTTTAGCAGGAAACGATGGGGTTGGGGGAAAGCTAGGAAGAGAATTTCATCATTTCTCCATTGAAAGAGCCTAAATTTTTTTTTCATTACCAAAAGTCTCCCTAGTATATAAACTAAACTGAAGTTGTCAGTTCCCTGACAATATCTTTCTGGTGTGGCTGATTTACTCACAAAATGCCTAAAACGCCTAAGTGCCTATGTGGTATGCAGGTCCTTTAGTAGCAAAGGTCCTCCAATGTAGAGAACTATGAATTTGAGTTTCCTCTCAAGTTTTTAAGGCTTAAAAAAAAAACCTTATAGATCACATCTTCTCCCCAGCCGCCAGTCTTGACCTGGAAAAGGGTGGGGGAGGGTCGTAATTAGGCCATTATAAAATGCTGATACCACTATGAACTAGGAGTAACATCTATTTGGAAAAAATTTATGTTCACATGGGTTTGTAAAGAGTTAAATACAGAGAGACCATAAGACTGGAGACCACTTTTTTCTATATTTAAGTATTTTAGTACAAATCAAAAAAACCAAAACCAAACCCATTGCCATCGAGTCAATTCTGACTCATAGAGACCCTAAAGGACAGAATAGAACTGCCCCATAGAGTTTCCAAGGAGCGCCTGGTGGATTTGAACTGCTGATCTTTTGATAAGCAGTAGCCCTTAACCACTACACCACCAGGGTTTTCTACAAATTAAAGAAAATTAAAATATAAAGCACAGTATATTTCTCTTGTATTATTTTATACACTTTTAAATAGGTATTTTTCCACTCGCATAAATTGTAGGTACAACTTCAACATGCAAACTCAGTCAGAGTCCAGGTTTTGGACCAGTAGGGGAGCACAGGCACCCAAGAGTTTTTCCTCATTCAGTTCAAGCTTTAACCTCACCTTTAAGCTGTCATCGCCAAGGAACTGAGGCCAGTTTATCAAGTTTGGGTGTTTTTTTTTCCCCCCAGAAGTAAGCAGGGGTGCACAGGACAAAAATAAAATGCTGAGGTGCTCTGGGTTGTTTTTACTACTTAAGGGATTTCAGGTTTCTTTGCCTTCCTCCCCTTCCCCTCGTTCCCACCCTCCATCTGCATGCACAGCAGGACTCCAGCAAAGGATCTCCCACACATCTTTAGAGTGATGTGGGATGGGATCCCTTATTTTAGGGAGTTGGTGGGTGCGGGTTGTTATTGTAACTCTACTCTGTAACTAAAGCTTTGGCATGTAATAAATCTCTCCCCAAAGACTTTTGGATCTTTGATTTGAAAAATCGGATTCCTTTTGTGGCAACAGTTGACAGGAACCTAAAAGGATTAGTTGCATTCCACATAGGATAATTTTTACTGGCAACATTTTGAAACGATTTGGTCCCTTTCAGACCTTAAACAATGTCCAGAAAAATGATCTAACGAGACTTGTATTGTTTTCCTTTGTCTGCGAATCCATTTGCCGCTTATGCCAATGTCTCGATAGGGTTTTGACAGGGTTTCGCACCCGAGCAGTGTACTGTATTAATTTCCGACCGCTCTTTCTACTTGAGTTGTAACCTCCTTCTGCCAGGGGCCCGGCAGTGTTTTCCCAACGTCAGCCCTGAAATGAAGCGGGGGCGGGTGGCTTGTCTCTCGGTGGCGCCGAGCCTGGAAGAGGGGGCGCAGGGAGCCGGCTCCTTCCTGCTCTGTCGCCCAGGGCCGCGCGTCGCGCGTCGGAAGCGCAACACCCTGGGCCGCGGTCGCCAGCAGCTCTGGCCTCCGGAAGTCACCGCGGCGGGCGAGTCACCGCGGCGGGCGAGGCAGCGCGCAATTTCCAAACCTTCACAGGCAAACAGTCCCTGGTCCTCTGCTCGCCAGAAAGTGATGCTGGACAACGGAGGAAGGAAAGGAAGACAATTTTGTTTTGTTTCTCGACCCACCGAGCCCCAAACAGAAAAAAGCCGAGAGCGGCCTGCCTTCGCCTAGCAGACGGCCGCCTCGCTGCTGGGCGCGGGCCGCGGGCCGCAGCGGTCCCCGCCTCCCCGGCCCTCGCCACTGTTTATTTGGTTGTCAGCGGACTTATCAAGATGTTAGTTTGCAGGAGGTGCTGACCTGCCCGGGCGCTGTGGCTGCTCGGCCCGGGCTTTCCCGTCTGTTTTTACACCTGCACAAACTCCACCGCACTCCCCTGTCTGATTTATAGCCCAATTAAAGGTTCAGTGTTCTCGAAGCCACCCGCCCTGCGCCCCTCAACGCCTCCCGCCGGCCGCGGCGAGCGGAGGAATGCGCCGCGCGGGGCCCGAAGGCAGGGCCGGGGCAGCGCAGGTTCGAGCCCAGCGAGCGCCCCGGGCCCCGCGGGCGGCGGCGGGGACGAGCCTGCGCCGGGAGGAGCACTGAGAGCGCGCCCTCACGCCACCCGACAGCTCCGCAAGACTAGGCCTCGTCCCCAAACCAGGCTTGATTCCTCCCGGGGGGCTCGGCGGGGCTGAGGCGCGGCCCCCAGCGCGCAAGGCGGGGCCCGGAGAGCGCGAGAGCACCGGCGCGGCGGCGGCGGCCACGTGGCGCGGCCGGAGGCGGAAGCCGCACCGACCTTCCGGCCGCCGGGCGTTTTTCCCGGGGCGGAGGGGGCGGTGCGGGGCCAGCGGGCGGAGGAGCGCCGGGCTGGGCGGCCAGGGGGGGCCCCGGTGTGCGGTCCGTCGCCCGGGCCCGAGCGCCCTCGCCCGGCGGCCCTGCTTTCCCGCCTCGCTCGGCGAAGGCCGGGAGGCTGCGTCCCGGAGACGCTCCCGGGAAGCTGCTGGTTCCCGCCGCCGGGACCGGGCGCTGGGCGGGGGAGGCGCGGGGTCAGCACCCGCCTGCCGGTTTCGGATGCGGCCGAATCCGGCGCAGCGCGGGCGGGCTCCCGTTCCACCCTCCTTTGCGTCCTATTCTTTGCGGAGAGAATAAGCCGCAACCCAACCGAGATTGGCAGCATTGAACATCTTCCCAACCCAATGCTGTCTTCTTTCCAACTATCAATCTACCTTTCTAATTAGACTAATTAGGAGCTCTCCGGAGTGGCGCTAGGCCCAGGGACTGAACAGCTTAGGGGTTGTGAAAAGAGCTCTGAATGGCCACGCTGGGGGCCGGGCGGGGGCCTTGGCGACCCATTCAGCACAGAGTAACAGTGGCTACATTTATTCCTAGCCATTGAAAAGACGCTCGATTAAAACGTTTGGGAACTAATACCACCCAGCAGCCCCTCTCTAATTAGAGGGGCCCGGGGCGACTTCGAGAGCGCCCGGGGCCCCGCAGACACCAGACCTGCGCTCCGCTGCCTTCCGCTCTTTCAGCGCAGCCGATTTCCTTCCCCAAGACAAAAATCCGCCACCTCCCCACCTGTCGCGGGCCCTCGCTTTCCTACCCATCCCCTAGCCCCCTCGCTGTTGGCGCTGAGGGCGCAGCCAACTGCGTTAGGCACCACAGCTTCGCAGACAAGTTGGGGGCAGCGGAGTGGAAAAAAGGCGGCTTGATCCCTCTCAGTGTCTGAAAAAGTACTCTTGCGTTCGGTAGACTCCATATTTTTCTCTCCATCTTTCTCCCTCCGTATTTCTTACATTATCCATATAGCTCACCCCCTCTCGCCCTCTTTCCCCCATTTTTACATGAAATTTCCAAGTAAATCGTTTGTGAATGAGAGCAAGGCAGGTCAGATGCTCTCCTAAGTCACTGTCTTGGCCGCACACTCACATAAATTTTTACTCTTGGTCACCAGCCTATTATTTTAAAGAAATGTGTATTGAGCGCCTACTTACATAGATCTTCACGATACTCCACAGCCTTTTTCTTTTCCTCTTACCCCATCCCAAAATGTCTTAAGAAGTTAAACATGACTTGAAGTTTATATATAGATATGGTTTATCTTTTTCATAGCTTAGTAAGAGGACCCAAATCACAAGATATTAGCAAGAGAGAGAAATGAGAAATAACAGACATATAGCAACTATAGACTGGGGGGTTTGTTTGTTTTGGTAGTGAGGGTGGCACCTGATATTTTTACAAAAATTGAAACACACTTTGCCCTAGAATAAAATTGACCAAGAGGGTTTTCTATCCACTTTTTTTTTGGTCACAATCCTTTTTGGAAAAGAGCCAGATGTACAACGAAATATCAGGCCACTGTTCTTGATCTTGTTAATTTAGAAAATAGAATCTCAGGAAAAGATGCTTTTAACTAAATGTCACCCCACAACATGCAAAATTCCTTGGATCTAAACTTCAGAAAAAAGGAATGAAAGATGTCATGTGAGTGAAAAGAATCATGGAATTTTTTAAGGCCTAAACTGATCTTAATAGTGTTTTATTGCTTCCACACCCTGCTTCACTATATTCTAACAATTACAATATGTATGACATTGCAACATAAATCTAACTAGTTAAGAAGCTGGGAGGAGGGGCAGAGAAGGGGAAAAAAATGAAAAAAGTGGTTCACTTGCATTGGGGAAAATTATAATTTGTAAAGTTTAAAAATTTCCGGAAACTTTGAAATGAAAAACAAAATCTCTTCTGTCTTATCAAACCTCTTATTTTTAAAATTTCCATTGTTAATTTAAATGGTAAGTAAAGAATAACATCCCACCCAACCCAGTGCCCTCAAGTCCATTCCAACTCATAGCGACCCTATAGGACGGAGTAGAACTGCCCCATAGAGTTTCCAAGGAGTGCCTGGTGGATTCGAACTGCAGACCCTTTGGTTAGCAGCCGTAGCACTTAACCACTGTGCCACCAGGGTTTCCAAAGAATAACATACACACTGTAAAGCGCACAAATCCTAAGCATGCACCTTGGTGGCTTTTACACACATGTGCACCTGTGGAACCACCGCTTAGACCAAGTTAGGGAACATTTTAAACACCCTGGAAAACTCCTCATTCCCCTTCCCAGTCAATACCACACCCACTCCAACCACTCTTCTCATTTCTATCTCCATAGATTAATTTACCTGTTCTTAAATGTCATGTAAATGAAATCACACAGTAAGTATGTAGGCTTTTGCCTGGCTTCCTTTAGTCATCATTATGTCTGTGAGTTCATCTGCTCAAATACCTTATTTATCAAACAATAGAAGTGGGAAATCATTTTACGTAGGTAAAAAATGGGAGACCAAACGCTGGAAGGCTTTACCTTAGTTTGAAATGAAAAGCAGTCCCCTCCCCCATGCAAGAAAAAATCCTCAACACTTTATTCTCAACCAGCAGAAGTAAATTTTTTGATTATAAGTAAATGAAACAATTTACCCTTAGTCACTGTTACACCATTTATAAGATGCAATTATGAGCAAATGTAAGAAGAAAAGAAGCCACAAGCTGCTTTTGTAATCGGATTTTATTTCCTCCTCGCCATTCCAGCCCCTAACACTACTAGTAAGTACTTTGGGCCTCTTCACAAAGAATGGTGTGAAGTCGAGGAGGGGGAAAGTAAACTGCATCCCGTTTGTGCTACCTCAGATGTGCAAGTACTTAATGCACCAGCCTGTCAAGTGCACTTTGAATTCTGTTAGAAAGTGTTCATTTTGCAACTAACCTAGCAGTCTGTACCTTGTCTCAGCTATGAATCACCGTAGAGACCAGTTAACTTTGCTCGGAGAAAAGCTGTTCCCTGGAAATGAAAGGAGGCCAGCAAACCTGCAGAATTATGACTGTCCTGCTCACTTCCAGCATCCCCTGGAATTCAGCTATAAAATCAGCTCTGTCATGAACTCATGCTGTGGGGACCAACCAGAGGCAACCAGTGTAGCCCTTCATTAGTAACCACCCCCCACCTCCAATAAAAACAAGAGAATGCAGTTAGTAGGACTTTTTCCTCCAGGAAGGCCAGCGTTTTTAGGGATACGCATGTTTCAGCCGTGGGAACAATTATTAGACCAGGTGGAAAAACTCAAAGTGAGTTTTTGGTTGTTTACACGGGGTTGGTAAATTTGAAGTAGGGAACACATCTTTTTATAATCTTAAATCTAAAAATTACTATAAAATAAGACTTAGAGATCATATTCAGGATGACAGTTTGAAGATAAAAGCATCCCTACTGAATCTCAAATAACTCAAATAAATTGAATCAGTAATTTCCAAAAATAAGCAAAAGAACTGCAGACCTATTAAAACAGCTAAAAATTTTTAAAATTTCAGCAAAATATTAAATGCTGGCAAAGATGAAGAGGAACTAGATCTTTCATACATTGCTGGTGGGAATGTAAAATGGTACAGTCAGGCTGAAGAATAGTCGGGTTGTTTCCTCTAAAACTCAATATGCACTAACATATGACCCAGCAACTGTACTCTAGGGCATTTATCCCTGAGAAATGAAAACTTGTGTTCACAGAAAAACTGTTTATGAATGTTCACAGCAGCTTTATTTGTATTAGCAAAAAAATGGAGATAACCCACGTATCCTTCAGTAGGTGAACAGTTAAACTCTGGGTTAGTAATACGATGGAATACTACTCAGTCATAAAAAGAATAAAACACTGATGTAGGCAACAACCTGGAAGGATCCCAAGGATATCATGCTTAGTGGAAAAAAGTCAATTTCAAAAGGTCATGTACTAAAAGTTTCCATTTATATAGCATTCTCAAAAAGACAAAACTCTAGAGACTGATGGCTGCCAGGGGACAGGAAGAGGGGACAGGGGTGTGAATATAAAGGGGTAGCCCAAAGGATTTCCTTTGAAGTTACAGAACAGTTCTGTATCATGATTGTGGTGGTGCTTACATGAATCTGTACATGGGATAAAATTGCACAGAACTACACACACACATTCACACATGTGCGTGCACACACACACACAAATACATTTAAAAGATGGTCAAAACTGAATAAAGCCTATAATCTAGTTAAGTGTTAGACAAGGTCAGTTTCCTGGTTTTGGTATTGTATTACAGTTTTATATCACTATCAGAGGAAGCTGGGCGAAGGGTACATGGGACTCTGTACTATTTTTGCAACTTCCTGTGAGTCTATAATTATTTCAAAATAAAAAGTTTAAAAAAGTAAAAGATCCTTCAGTCAGTGTCTCAAAAATGCAACTTTCTGCTGGTTGCAGGACTGTCATTGGCTGATTTCTCATAATTAATAAGGTCAATTCATTTAGCCCTGTCCTCATAACAGGTATTTTATAAGTAATGTTTAAAAGTCATAATTTTCTATTGTAGTGCCTGTTGATGGAGCAATCTTTTTGGAATGTAAAAAATGGAGCCCATTCATTTGAAAAAAACTGCATCCTTTGAGGGTGGGTTAACTTGGAAATTGCCAAATGTCACTGACAGTCAAATATGATGAAGAAAGCAGATGACCAAGTTTGCTAAAACAGATTTTTGGCAAAACCTAAGTATCCTTGAAGATTTGCTGTCTTTCATGCCTTATAAACTGGTTCAAAAGGAGACTTCTCAAACGGACTCCCAGAGTGACTGCTTACAAGGAAACACTCATTTGCATGTGGAAGTTTTGATGAAGGTTTGAAAATCTGCCTCGTTTCTAGAGTCATGCTTTAGAAACAATTCTTGAAAATGTGTGTGTTTTCTTTTGGAAATAGTATGTTAAACAAATATCAGGTGTTTAAAGAGTGCTGTTGTTGTTGTTCATTGCCATCAGTCCTCTCTGACCTTAGGTACAACAGAACAAAATGTTGCCTCATTTGCCATCTTCATGATCGTTGATATTTTTGAGTCCATTGTTGCGAACATTGTGTCAGTCCACCTCATTGACGGTTTCCCTCATTTTCTTTGGCCTTGGCCTTGGCCTTCTTCTTTACCAAACATGATGTCCTTTTGTAGCGACTGGTCTTCTGATAATGTGTCCAAAGTAAGTCCAAGTTTTGCCTTCCTCGCTGTGAAGGAACATTCTTGTTGTATCTCTTCTAAGACTGCTTTGTTTGTTCTTCTGGCAGTCCATGGTATATTCAATGTTCTTCACCAACACCACAGTTCAAACACATCAGTTCTTTTTCAGCCTTCCTTTTCCATCATCCAGCTTTTGCATGCGTATGAAAAGATCATGGCTTGAGTCAGAAGCACCTTTGTCATCAAAGTGACGTCTGCTTTTAAAAACTTTAAAGAGGTCTTTTGCACAGATTTGCCCAATGCAATACTCCTGTTTATTTTTTGACTGCTGCACCCATGGATATTGATTGTTGAACTAAGTAGAATGATATCCTTGACAACTTCAGTTTCTTCTTCAGTTTGAAAAAGTAGAATTCATTAACCTTTTTCTAAGGCAAAGCCACATACATTAACTTACCTGTTCTATCAGTTTGAACTATTATAAGTGATTTTTTTAATTAACTCTAGACATGGCTGTAACTTCCTTACTCCCTCTACCAAAGCATAAGGATGATTCAACGAGCACAACCACTGCTTAAGTGGTTACAAATGTCCGTTGACCAAGAATCGTACAGTATTCATGCTCAACATTACACAGTTATATCAAGGGCTTAATGCGGATCCTGCCCATGAGGCCTGGCCTGCCTATCTGTCAGTGGACCATGACAGAAAAACAATCTAACTTCCCAAAGTAAGCAGACCAAATCATGAATGACTGGATTTCAGACACGTTTTGAGTCCTGATGCCAGTGTTTTAACCATGGTACTTGTTCTTTTCCTTGAATGTTTTATTGCTTTATTACTTTATTTCCACTAGGAATTGTGGAGTTCTCAATATTATTAGTGGTTTACCACTTGTGCACACATGTATCCTATTATTTTGGGAGATTTATATGTGGAGAGAGAGACTGGCCTCTTTTATTTCATTCATTCATCTACCTGCCCACATAGATGGGCTCCTGTCTGGTTAAGAAACTGGACTGGACCACACAGAGTCTAAGAAACTTGAGCACAAGATCCAGATCATAGGTATCTGACAAAATCGTTTAATTATAAGAAAAATCTCTAATAATTAATTTTAAAATTTTTGTTCACTTCTTCCTTTGCTTGAAAATAAATTATTTTTTGCTCTAAATACCTTTACAGAAATTCTTGAACAAATGTGAACATTTTCACTTAAAAAGTCAATAAAATACTTGAAAAATTAATAACAAACTAAAACAACTTCTTACGAAATGCTATGAAAAATGTCTGAAACTTGGGAACTTGTTACCTGATTTTTGGATCTATATAGCATTATACCCATGAAGTAGCATGAGTTGAAGAAAATACAAATAAAGATCATATGAATACCTGATATTGTAACTAAAATAAATGATCAAAGGAAGTCAAAGACCTACACTTGATCATTATTCATTCTTTCATTTATTCATCTCACATTTAATGAGCACCTACTATGGGCCAGGCATGGCGTAATGTTCTGTGGATACAAAGAAAAATAAGACATCGGGGGGTGGGGAAAAGACATGCATACAAATTAAAATACTATATGATGTGCTGCAGTAGTATTATGAACTGATTACTATAGGACCATAGAGAAAGAAATACCTGCCTGGGAGAGCCAGAGAAGGCTTCTCAGAGAAGATGATGTTGGAGATAAGTCTTAAAGAAGGAATAGGAACTATACATGGCAATAGAATGTGTAAAAGAATAGCAGCATGAAAGAGCAGGGTGTTTGCAGTGAGCAGGTAAATGAATATTAGAGCCTTATCACACTGAGTCAACCAAATACATATAAAGTAATCAATGGACATGCCTAGTCTGATCTCCCCAAATCTGGGGTTTCTTTAGCAGTGCCTAGAACCACTTTGGATGGGAAGAGCAGGACACGGGTGGACTAGGGATCCCTTTCGTTGAGTATGTGGCCAACTGTTGAAGTATGTTTAACCCTCCCAGCATATTTCTATGTCGTTCTCCTCAATGACGAAGTTCTATGGGATATGTAATCTTCTGAATGGGGAAAGGAGAGGGAGAAGGGTGATTTAAGAGCTAGCTGTCAGACGTTTATACCCGTTGCCATCGAATAGGTTCCGACTCACAGCCACCCTATAGGACAGAGTAGAACTGCCCCATAGGGTTTCCAAGGAGCGGCTGGTGGATTCAAACTGCTGACCTTTTGGTTAGCAGCTGAGTTCTTAACCACTGTGCCACCAGAGCTCCTCAGATATCTATGTTGTTGTTGTTAGGTGCTGTCAAGTCGGTTCCGACACACAGTGACCCTGTGTACAACAGAATGAAACACTGCGTGGTCCTGTGCCATCCTCACAATCCTTGTTATGCTTGAGCCCATGATTGCAGCCACTGTGTCAATCCATCTCGTTGAATGTCTTGCTCTTTTTCGCTGACCCTCTAGTTTACCAAGCACGATGTCCTTCTCCAGGGACTGACCCCTCCTGATAACATGTCCAAAGTATTTGAGACATAGTCTCGCAATCCTTGCTTCTAAGGAACTTTTTGGCTGCTTCTTCCCAGAGAGATTTGTTGGTTCTTTTAGCAGTCCATGGTATATTCAATGTTCTTCACCAACACCACAGTTCAAAGGCATCAATTCTTCTTCTGCCTTCATTATTGTCCAGCTTTCACATGGATATGAGGCAATTGAAAACACTATGGCTTGGGTCAGGGGCACCTTAGTCTTCAAGATGACATCTTTGATTTTTAACACTTGAAAGAGGTCTTTTGCAGCAGATTTTCCCAATGCAATGCCTCTTTTGATTTCTTGACTGCTGCTTCCATGGGCATTGATCATGGATTCAAGTAAAATGAAATCCTTGACAAATTCAATCTTTTCTTCATTCATCGTGATGTTGCTTATTGGTCCAGCTGTGAGGATTTTTGTTTTCTTTATGTTGAGGTGTAATCCACACTGAAGGCTGTGGTCTTTGATCTTCATCAGTAAGTGCTTCAAGTCCTCTTCACTTTCAGCAAGTAAAGTTGTGTCATCAGCATATCACAGATTGTTAATGAGTCTTCCTCCAATCTTAATGCCCAGTTCTTCTTCATAGTGTCCAGCTTCTTGAATTATTTGCTCAGCATACAGATTGAATAGATATGGTGAACGAATACAACCCTGACACACACCCTTCCTGATTTTAAACTATGCAGTATCCCCTTGTTCTGTTCAAATGACTGCCTCTTGATCTATGTAAAGGTTCCTCATGAGCACAATTAAGTATTCTGGAATCCCCATTCTTTGCACTGTAGTCCATAATTTGTCATGATCCACACACTTGAATGCCTTTGCATAGTCAATAAAACACATGTAAACATATTGCTGGTATTTGCTTCCAGCCAGGATCTGTCTGACATCAGCAAGTGTATCCCTGGTTCCATGGCCTCTTCTGAATCTGGCTTGAATTTCTGGCAGTTCCCTGTTGATATAGTGCTGCAGCTGCTTTTGAATGATCTTTACACATCTACAGCCTGTTCTTCATTTCCAGCCTATTAAAGGATGGAAGGGATAAACAAGAGAGGCTAGCTGGGGCAAGTGAGCTGATCAGGGGAAGAGCAAATTCTAATGATTCACTGTGTAGACTTTCTTCATGCTTTCATTTATTTGCTTGGCCAAAAAGTTGACTTGTATTAAGTGAGCAAAAGTTATACTTACATACCCACAAATCAATAATTAAAAAATAGCCAATCTATATATGACTTTGGGGAATTATAGTATTTTAAATGTATCTGTACTTATACAACAAGGAATTGGTACTACTCCTTTTTTAATTAAAGAGATTATAGAACCAGAGTAGAAGATTTGCTGCATTTCTTTCTGAACTGTGTTTTTGTTTCACTTATGCACCTTAACTAGGAGGGTTGGAGTTGCTGTCATTAAGGCCTTGCTTCAGCATATTGCAAAGAAGAGGGGTATGCTCTGCAAAATTAAAGTATGTATAAACCCAAAAATCCATTGCCATTGAGTGGATTCTGACTCATATTGACCCTATAGGACAGATTAGGACTGCCCCACAAGGTTTCCAGAGAGTGGCTGGTGGATTCAAACTGCTGACGTTTTGGTTAGCTGACGAGCTCTTAACTACTGCGTCACCAGGGCTCGAAAGTATGTATATAAAAAAAAAAAAACTAGTGCCATATAGTATGGGTAAACCCCCCATTAGTTATAGTCGCAAAGATCTGGGAAAGGAATGTCAAATTACAACCCAACCACATTGCCATTGAGTGGATTCCAACTCATAGCAACCTTATAGGACAGAACAGAACTGCCCCATAGGGTTTCCAAGGCTGTAATCTTTATGGAAGCAAACTGCCAATCTTTCTCCTGTGGAGTGACTGGTGGGTTGGAACTGCCGACCTTTTGTTTAGCAGCTGAGCGCTTTAGCCACTGCGCCACCAGGGCTCCTTCATCAACTTACAACAGTGGAATACATTTACCATACCACCACCTATGTGCACGGGGACAGACGAGGGCTCAGGCATTCCTGCATTGAGGAATCATTTGCATTGTTATCGTGCTACTGGAGACTGGACGACTATAAGAACTACAATCACATAAAGTTGTCGACGTAACTATTCAGTTTAATACATTTAATATATCATATAAACAATGACAGTTAGTCTTTTGGGAAAATCTTACAAGTGAGATATTAAGAAGGAAGAGGAGAGAATCTCTGCACACTCTATGTGAGAACAGTTGACTAGAATGCTTACTTGTTGGTATCGTTTGCTCCACTGTCTGATGCCTGAAAATGTCCACCCTGTCTGAAGGCATGGCTCTGGATTCTCTAAAAACCTAACACTTATGGAGGGCCTAATAGGTACAAGATGCTACACTAAGCACCAGGGAGGAGGCAAAGGGAAGAGAAGGTGGTATAACATTTATTATGTACCTACTAGGTACTTGGAGCCCTAGTGGCACAGTGGTTAAATGCTATAGCTGCCAACCAAAAGGTCGGCAGTTGGAATTCACAGCTGCTCCTTGGGAGCCCTATACGGCAGTTCTACTCTGCCCTATAAGGTTGCTATGAGTCAGAATCAACTCGATGGCAACGGGTACACATACTAGCAGCCCTGGTGGCACAGCAGTTATGAGCTCAGCTGCTAACCAAAAGGTCCACCAGCTGCTCCTTGAAAACCCTACGGGAGCAGTTCTACTCTGTCCTATATGGTCTCTGTGAGTCAGAATCCACCTGATGGCAACAGGTACGGGCAGGTACTAGTGACTTTTTGCAGTACATCACTTTTAATTTGTACATCAAGCCTGTGAGATAGATGTTTGCCCTGTCTTACATTAGAAACTCGAGGCTCAGAGAGGTTAGGTACCTTGTTTAAGGCCACACAGGTAGCAAGTAGCAGAGCTTAGGCTTGAACGGATCTTCCAATTCCAGAAGCTGTATTCTTTCTACGATACCATGGAGGCCTCTCAAAGAAGTTGAGTTTGAAAGGCTGGTAAAGAGACCGGGGGGACACAATGGGAGAGTGGTGGGGATTTTGTCATAGCATTCTGTGGCAAGGATGCTACCTCACCTCAGATTTGCATTCCTACTTAGAAGGACCTCGTACATAGAATTAGCTATCCTTAGTCACCTCACAGTTGAGGAGTATACCTGTGACCATTAAAAAAACTATTCTGAAGCAGGGGAGGGTACAGAATTTAACACCTGTGGAAGCAGTAGCCAAGAAATCAAAAGGCATATTGCATTGGGCAAAACTGCTGCAAAAGAACTCTTTAAAGGGTTAAAAAGTGAAGTTGTCACCTTGAGGACTAGGGTGCACCTGACCCAAGCCATGGTATTTTCTGTCACCTCATATGCACATGAAAGCTAGGCAGTGAATAAGGAAGACCGAAGAAGAACTGATGCCTTTGATTTATGTTGTTGGTGAAGAATATTGAATACATCTTGGACTGCCAGAAGAACAAATATATCTGTCTTGGAAGAAGTACAGTTAGAATGCTCTTTAGAAGACAGGACAATGAGGCTTTTTGTCTCGCTTACTTTGGACATAAGGAGGGACTAGTCCCTGTAGGAGGACATCATACTTGGTAAAGTAGAGGGTCAGTGAAAAAAGCAAGACACTCAATGAGATGGATTGATGCAGTGCCTGCAACAATGGGCTAAAACAATAGTGGGAATGGCACAGGACTGGGCAGTGTTTCGTTCTGTTATACATAGGGTTGCTGTGAGCTGGAACCAATTTGATGGCACCTAACAACAACAGCAGGGTTTAAAAAGAGCCCTCTTAAGGGAACTGACATATTTGAACAAATCTTGCATTTGAACAACTGAATGAAGTTTTCACTGTAGATTAGCTGTTTTGAAGGGTTGTTCAAGTGATCAATGGCCTCAAGATCTACAAAGTATCAACCTGTGGGGTTAGGTACTTGAGGGCTGCTAGACTGAAAAACTTAAATCTAAGGTAAAGAAAAAGCAAACAACCCTTCTGAATTTGCCATAGAAGGTACCATTGTAAGATGTCTCCTGGTTTTATGTTGCAAGCAGGGACGGATTACCCAATAAGCAATGTAACAAGGGCTTACTTGTACTTACTAATCTGTAGTGTACGATTTCACCACATCAAAGATACGGTGAATGAAACCTATGTGAAATTGTGCACTACAGATTAGTAGGTAAGTACAAGTAAGCCCATGCCTACCTTGCTTACCGGTTAATCTGCCCCCAGTTGCAAGTCATCATCGTTAAAAACCATCTGTATTCACGAGTATCTGAAGATGTAGGTAGACCTTACCATGATCAAGATCCTGGTCCTGCATGAGAGAAACTGGGAGGCCCAGCCAGCTCTGTCCCTTTGCTTCTAGGGCAATACTTCTCAAAATTCAGCATGCTCAGAACCACCTGTACAGCCTGTTAAAACACAGCTGCTGGGCCCTAACCCCAGAGTTTCTGAGTCAGTAGGTCTGGGGCAGGCCTGAGAATTTGCAGTTCTCACAACTTCCCAAGTAATGCCGATACTTCTGGTCTAGGAATCACACTTGAAGAACCACAGTCCTAGGGTAAAAAGTGGGCCTAGGATACAAGGGAAGTATATCCTTAATAGTCACCCATGATGTGATAGGCAGCCTCCAACACGGCTCCCAATGATTCCTGACTCCAGGAATCTATTCCCTCCCTTTGAGGGTGGGTTGGACCTGGTGACTTGCTTCCATCAAAGAGAATGCTGCAAAGGTGATGGATGTCACTTCCATGAGTCACATATGAGAGACTGTGACTTCATCTTGCCATCACTCTCTCTCTTGCTGGCCTTCTCTCTTGGTGGCACTCTGTCTTGCACCCTTGCATGCCTACTCTGATGAAGCCAGCTGACATGTTGTGAGATGCTCTGTGTAGAGGCCACAGGTGAAGGAATTGAAGGAGGTCTCCAGCCAACAGCCCCAGAGGAACTGGGGCTTCAGTCCAACAGCCCTCCAGGACCTGAATCTGCCACAAGTATGCACGTGATCTAGGAAGCAGATCCTTCCCAATTGAGCCCCAGGGCTAGAGGACCCAGCTAGGCCGTGCCCAGATGTCTTACCCACAGAAACTGTAAGACAGTAAATGTGTGGTTTTAAGCTGCTAAGTTTTTTTTAATTTTAAGGCAGCAATAGATAACTAATACAAGTGACCTCCTCCCCTTCTGTGAAGTACTAGCTGGGCAGTAGGATGAGAGTAAGATTGTGCCTCAGCACAAGTGATAAGACCCTGTACGTACACAGAGCTATGCTGGGTATCGTGCAGAGGCAGCTCAAAAGTCTCTAGTCTTTCTATTCTCTTTTGTACTTAGAGCTTCACCTTTGGATGGGATATTTATTTATTCAGAGAGCCTATTGTTAAATTCTCAGAAGTTTTCTTTTTGCACTTTAAGAGTGTTTTTGTTGTTGTTGTGTGCCATCGAGCCAAATCCTACTCATATGGCCCTGTATGACAGAGTAGAAATGCTCCATAGGGTTTCCTGGACTATAATCTTTTTTTTTTTTTTTTTTTAATGTTTTAAAATTTTTGTTGTGCTAAACGTGGAAGTTTACAAACCAAGTCAGTCTCTCATACAAAGACCTATATAACCTGTTGCCATTGAGTTGATTCCGACTCATAGTGACCCTATACTACAGAGTAGAACTGCCCCATAGAGCTTCCAAGGAGCCCCTGGTGTATTTGAACCGCCAACCTTTTCGTTAGCAGCTGTAGCACTTAGCCACTACGCCACCAAGGTTGCTCTCCTTCTAATGAGACGGCACACTCCTTCCCTCTACTCTCTATTTGTGTCCCTTCGGCCAGCTTCTGCCCGCCTCTGCCCACATAGTCTCATGTGTCTACTTGATCCAAGGAGCTCACTCTTCACCATAGACTATAATCTTTACAGGAGCAGATTGCCAGGTCTTTTCTCCTGCGGAGCCTCTGGGTGTGTTCAAACAACTGATCTTTTGGTTAGCAGCGGAGCGCTTAACCACTGCACCACTAGGACTCTTACTCTAAGAATAGCCACATGAAAAACTAAATCCTAAAGGAGCAAGCAGAAAATTCCATCTCTCAGTCTGTAATTGTTACACATGTAAGCATCCAAGTATTGAGTTCCTTTTTCTTTTTTTAATAACACGTTCACATCTCTTAGAAGTTAATACCTAAGAGAAGATAAGAGCTCAAAAAATTCTCATCTTTAAACATAAAATCACACAGTTAAAGTAACCAGTATGATCACATAGGAAGAAGAAAATGATCAAATCCACATGATTGTAAATGCTGCTAGATGTTATTTAGGTAGGTTTCTTTTTCATGGTAGAGAAACAGATCAAAGGAAATATTCTTAATGTTTTCTTTTTTGTCAACATGTCACAAGACAAATCTTTTAATACAAGTCAATAATAGAATTCCATTACAAAAGTCAGATAGATGATTGGTTTTTTTGTTTTTTTTTACAATGACTACATGGCTTTTGTGGATTAAAATCAGGGTGATCTAAATATTAATAGATTAATTTATGTGGAAGAAAAGTTACAAATCATTCACTTAAAAGTTGGCTTTGTGCCCACATTCTAGAGGCACCCTAGGGAGAGTTGTAGCTGCACAGCTAATGTCTACACAGAGTGAATTTCTGAACATAATTTATGTAGATGAAGTGTGCAGAATGTTTTTATTTGTTCTACATCTCACTGTCTCACCTCTGCATGAACTTCCCAAACCCAGATCTCCTCCAAATACTCTTACTCCCCTTCTCCACACTTCCCTCCAATGTGTTTGCTTTGGCAACTTTCATGTTCTTACAAACAATTCTCCCAACGAAATCAATCACTCTTGCACCCGAAGAGAAATACTGTACACTCAGTGTGATGACAAAATGAAACATGTTTGAGGCAAACCATGTGTTCCCGCGTGTCCGGGATTATGCTCTTTGCTCAAGGAACATGTTCCTAATGTGTTTGGCTTCTGTTACCCCTTGTGATTGCAACTTTCGTTGTCTTTTGGAATTTATGATTTCAGAAGCAACTGCTAGGACTCATTTAACGGGACACTTTTGGAAGGTGAAGTCTGGGGGATTGATTCACCGGGCAATGTCATTCTGTTCTCCTTTTCAGGGAAGTCTGGCTCACGTAAGGGCACCTGGTGTTTGAGGAATCGTAGGGAATTGGTTCTCTTTTCCATCTGGAACCCCAGACAAATGGCTTATCTAAACTACATGGAGCCATCATGCTTTGAAAGCTATTCAGGTCGTCCATCACATTATTTGGGAACAAATACTTTCTGGCCACTGAGTGAGGCAATGTCATTTATAAAAGAGCTTTTCTGTGGTGCTTTCCTCAGAGACACTCAAGGTACTTGACCAAATTTGTCCTTCATTTTGACAACATATTTACTTCGAAGAGAAGCACCAGCATTACCGGCTCCATTTTATAGAAAGGAAAACAGGTCATTCCCTTTGAGGAGTGGGACCCATGAGCTAAGCAAGATCCCAGGCCCTGCTCTGACTGATGGATGTCTACTTCCTTACCTCAACGACTGTTATAGTAGGAGGTCAGTTCCTGGCCCATTTGGCGTTTGGACTGGGTTTCTGCACTCTCATCCCTTGGAGCTCTTCAGTAAGCCCTGGGTTCATTTCCTGCCCTGAATCCACCTACCTGTTGGTGGTCCTGGGAAACTCAGCTTCGTGTCTGCCTGACTTTTTTTTGTTTTCCCTATACCTCATCAGTCTTAGATATTTTAGAACGACAAATGGGATAAGTCAGTTTTCTCATCAGTCTGGTATCTAACACATTTAAAAATCAAAGCTATTCATCACTCTCATAGCAACGAATGGACTGATGTTGATTCAGGGAAGTTACACAATAGAATCTTCTCATAAGTGAAGGAAACAGACCTTTGTTTAAATTTTTAAAAAGGGCAAGAATTAATATGTTGCTGGAAATGTTATTTTTTCTACCCAGTAAGAAAAGTGTTGGTACTCAAAATTTTAGGCTTTCTACTAAGAGTAGTACAGCCAGAAATTTCCTTAGAAAGGATGGTGAAACTTCAGCTCATATACTTTGCACATGTTATCAGGAGGGACCAGTCCCTGCAGAAGGACATCATGGTTGGTAAAGTACAAGGTCAGCGAAACAAAGGAAGACCCTCAAGGAGATGGTTTGACACAGTGGCTGCAACAATGGGCTCAAGCATAGCAACAATTGTGAGGCTGGCGCAGGACCAGGCAGTATTTCGTTCTGTTGTATGTGAGGTTGCTATGAGTCAGAACCATATCAATGGCAGCTAACAACAACACTAAGAGAACAACACTTTGATCTCAGGGGCATTGAAACAAAAATTTTACATTATTCTCCTTTTCAGACATTTTTGAGGATCCACATTTTTATGCATAAAGGAGGGCTCACATGATAGTGCACTGATAAAGAGCACAGGATCCGGAGCACACAGACCAATGGTCTGAGACCTTGCTCTGCCACTTATTAACCTGGCAAGTAAGCTATTTAACTGCTCGGAGCCTCAGTTTCCTCATTTGTAAAATGGGCAACAAGAATATTTACTTCTTAGGTTTATTGTGAAAATTATGTAATGCATGTAAAGCACTGGCACATGATACAGGCTAAGTAAATGTTAGCTATCATCATCACCGTCACCGTCACATTATCACTGTTACTAATATAACATTCTAGTTGGGGCTATGGAATATATATTAATCCAAAGTAGTTTGGTAGGAACTAAACAAGTGGTATCAAAAGTAAATGCTATAATTTTTTTTTTTTAAGGAAGTGTAAGGGGTCACAAAAAAGGAAAGGCAGCTGGAGAAAACTTCAAGGGGGAGGTGAGCCCTTTGAAGGGCTTGGTCTGGGCCTTGAAGCAGAATTTGCTGCCCAACTCCCTGTCCCACTAGTTCTGCGGCTGCTCTCCAGGATGTAGAAGTGAGCCAGGCATCAGAAGCCTTGGCTTGGGCATGGGAACATGCCACTGTTATGGGTTAAATTGTGTCCCTCAGAAGAATATGTTGAAGTCCTGCCTTTCCCCCTGCTCATACCTGTGAATGTGACTTTATTTAGAAACAGAGTTTTTGCACATTTAAGATAAGGTCATACTAGATTGAGGTCTGCCCTCATCCAATACGACTAGTCTTTATAAGAAGAGGAGAAGAAACATAGACACAGCAAGAACACCACGTGAAGATGGAGGCAGAGGCTGCAGTGATGCCCGTATAAGCCAAGGAATGCCAAGAACTGTTGGCAACTACCAGAAGCTAGGAAGAGGCAACGAAGGATCCTCCTCTAGAGCCTTCAGAGAGAGTATGGCCCCGCAAACACCTTAATTTTGGACTTCTAGCCTCCAGAACACTGAGAGAATAAATTCCTGTTGTTTTAAGCCTCCCAAGTTGTGGTACTTTGTTAACGGCAGCCCTAGAAAACTAATACCGCCACCTTCCAGATTGACAGTCCTTCTGGTTTGCTGGACACCCAGGCACCTAACTGATGTCTTTCTCTTAAGTGGCAGGAGCAAACTGTCCTCTTTTGACTGGGTTTGGTCACTGAGAAAAGGAAATATGAGTTGGAAATGTTGAGAGCCATTCTCTTCTTGAGTCCAAAGAATCTAATTTCCTCAGCTATGGTATTATTATTTTTTTTTTTGGCTCTCTGAGATTTTTACTTTCCTTAGTCCCCTCATCTCTGCCAACCAGTTTCAAAGTAATATAAAGTGCAAGCAATTTTGATTTAGTGCTGTCTTTCCTTTTCTCTTTTAAATTCAAGGCCATCAATCCTTTGATCAAAAGAAACCACAAGCTACTTTCACACTTCATGGAATTGTAGATAATTCAATTTTGATTTAGGAGAGTGTGTGGGCTGAAATCAGACAGGGGGCCACTGTCTTTAAGTCATTAATATCAGGACACTTAATGACCAATATCAACCAAGCAAGTGAAGAAAGTACAGAGAGAAGGGAGATGTTATAATTCTCTAAATCTCTTATTTGTGGCTCCCCAAACTGAATAAAAACCTCTAATAGAGATATCTGTACTGAGACTAAATGGAGAAATGGGTTCGCAGTTCCTAATAGTTTATTTTACTTTTTATGTCCTGATATTACGCTTACTCTTCCAAGCTCCTATATTCCATTGCTAACTGATATTTAGCTTATGATCTCTATGACTCTTCAGTGTTTTGCTTCTGTGTATATCTGAACTGGTCCTGGCTCATCTTGCACTTGGGAAGTTGTTTTTCATGACTGGTAAATTTACTTTCTGTTTGCTTTGATCCAACTTCATATTTTAAATATCTGTTCATTTACACTTGCCACAGGTCCTTGGCAGTGTGCTTTGTGCCTTTTCCCAGAACTCCTACCTAACGCCCTTTTCCCCCAAGACAGAGCCATTGAGAAGTCTCTTTAGGAGGCACTCTTTAATGGATTATTGAATTGTTAGAGGTTAACAATAATGAGTTCATGCCATACCAGTCCATTTCCTTAATGAATATTACTGCTATGAATGAACATATTTTTATCCAGTTCTCAGTCACTAACATTTAAAAACATTACAGTCTAGCATTTTTTCAGGTATCCTTTACAGTTCAAGCTTGTTTACTTACTATGATCCTTATTTTCCATTTTCAAGCTTGATTTGACTTAATTTCTCATGAGTTTTCCTCAACAAGTCAGTGACTTTGTAGTGACTTGAATGAAGGGTTGTTTAATCACTTTTGGACTGGATTTATCAACATCAGCTCAGTTTAAAGTGAATTTTTCTTGGGTGAGTGTTGGGAGGAAGAAAGAAAAAAAAAAAAAGGAAAATTTAGCATGATGGAGGGGTGGGATTGCGGTGGGTGTTGTGTTGTATTAATCCAGCTTTGTCCCTGTTTGAGTTTACGCTGGGATCTCCAAGCTCTGGCTTTCCTTTTTCCAGGCTGGGATCTTTCCCGCTGTTTTTCCTTTTGTTGGCTTGGTTAGAGAAGGGCACACATTCCCCTTTTCATTCAGCCCAAATATAATACGTGAAGTCTCCCGTGCTTTGGGGGACATGTGGTTGTGTTCTAAGCGCCATCTGCAGAAAGATGGTCTCGGGAATGCTGCTTTCCCAGAACAGAGAGACATCTCCGGAGCGAGTGATCTCCAGCGCGCAGATTCAATAATCCAAACCGCACTTGGCTCCGTCACAAACCTAATACGGCAGCCCATATTGTTGCTCGGGAAGTCTCCAGCCAAACCAAGCTCTTGTAAAAATAAATACTCATCAGCAAATATTTTGATTAGTTAAAAATGTTCTAAATGTCTAACCCCTCGCTCCCCTCCTCCCCCCGCGGCGCGAACTTGGAGAAGAGACTCCCCCTCCGGGGCGGTAGGTGCGCGGCCGGCGCTGCTGGGCCCGGCGGGCCCCCGCACCCTTGCCCGCTGCTCTAAGCGCCTAAGCCCCGGGCGTCGTCCCCTGTCCTCGGTGCGATCGCAGCTTCCAGGGCGCTGGGTTCCGAGGCGCTGCGAGACGCGAGCGGCTGGCTCCAGGCGGCCTTGCCCTCCCCGCGCCGCCTGCCGGGCCCGCACGGAGCCGCCCGCACCTCGCTTCACCGACTGGCCTTAAGCTCTTTATTAACTCCCCCGGAGGAGTGCGGCTGCGGCCGCGCCTCCTGCGCCCCGGTGGTCTGGCTCCTCCGCGCAGCGCACATGCTAAACAGATTAACATGCCTTAGCTGACCCACGCCTCGCAACCCGCGGATAGGGTTTCTGCAGCTCCATGTGGAAATTAACCTATCTGTACCCGTGGTCAGCTGTGCGGGCTGCTCCTGCGCCGGCTGGGCAATCCAAACAAACCCAGGCCGCTGGCTCCCTTTGTTACTCTTGGCCTCTCTTCCCCTTGCCTGGCCAAATATTTATTGGAAGAAAGGATTCTCCTCTTTGGCTGAAGGTAGGGCACATTTCTAAGAGATCTTTATTTGTAAATGATTTTTGGCAGGGCCAGACACCCTTAGGAGAGGATGGCAGGGAACCCAAGCTCCATAATTGGAGGGTTTCTAGCCCTCCACAGGCAGGGAGTTATTTATGTTTACACAGGACACCCTAGTCTAGTCATTAAAAATACATGTACTTGTCTATATTTTGCTTTTGTAACAGCCCCTCCATTTAATATGGTTGTTTGCTTTGCTCTGTTGTGTGCCAGTGCAGTCGACTCTGGCTCAAAGCGACCCTATAGAACAGAGTAGAATTGCCCCATAGGGTTTTCTAGGCCAGGGCAAGTTTATTCTTTTCCCTCATCCCCATTCACATTCAGTAAGCAAAGTGAGGAGATGCTTCTAGGTTTTCTTTCCTACTCAGTGGAACTGAAAAGGCAAACACAGAGAACAGTGAGTACCAGCCGGAGGCTAAATCCAAATTGAGGCATTTGCCTGTCAACCTCTCAGGGCGCCTTCCAGCAATTCAGGAGGCACTGGTGGTGCAGTGGTTAAGCACTGGGCTGCTAACTGACAAGTAGGCGGTTGAACCCACCAGCTCCTCCAGGGGAGAGAGATGTGACAATCTGCTTCCCTAAGTTTCCACAGTGCTTATCTTGCTTACCAGATCATCTGTAGTGAACAATTTCACATTCTTTCACACATCAAATATTCTCCTTCTAGGTTTGGCTTGCATCTGTCTCTCTCCCAAACCAACAGCACCTTCTTACAGAATCAAAGACTCTTTTCCAATTTATAATCCCTGACAGGGGCAGGTGACCTAGTAAGCAAGGTAAACATGGGTTTACTTGTGCTTACTAATCTGTAGTGAACACCACCACGCATGTGAAATTGTTCACTACAGATTAGTAAGTAAGCACAAGTAAGCCTGTGCTTACCTTGCTTGCTGGGTAATCTGCTCTTGCTTGGAAACCCTGTGACCATAGGGTTGCTATGAGTCAGAATCGACACAACGCCAGTGGGTTTGGTTTTTGGTTTGGAGGGTGACTAACAACCTCTGGTTCCCTTGATAAGCATTTTACTCCTGTATCCTATTTATTCATTTTATAATTATATATACGTTTGGCTTTCGTTAGCTGCAGATTGGAGATGTCTGTATCAGTTGGAAGGGCTGCTGTAGTGCATACTGGTGCGAGGGAGACGAAGGTGACTCTTCGTATTTGTTTCCATCATGCTTGGAAACCACAATGGCTATTTTCTGGGACTGCTGCTACCTGTGGCCCACCTATGGCTGCCTTCTCCCATTACTCAAAATGAGCTCAGGTTGTTTCAGGTTGCCGACGTGCCATCATTCCTCATCAGCTCCTAATTGTGTTGCTTCACTTTGTTGTGGTGGTTGGGGTGTGTCCTCGAGTGTTGCTTCTCTAGGCCTGAGGAACATCCCACTCACACTTCCTCTCCAGTCAGTCTTCACTGTAGTGCCCATCACCATCTCGGTATCAGTGAGCTCTGTCAGACTTGCAGGTGGCACTGATCAAACTGAGGGATGGCAGCGTCAGTGGGCAGGGCCACGATGGACCCACAGTCAATGAGAAGGCTGGGCACAACTACCCTTCAGATCACAGTCTGCCAGCGCAGTGAATGACATGCAGACTCTGTTAATTCATCTTACTCTTTCTTTTCAACTAGCGTATTTCTTGGATGGATGGCACGTTCCTGAGGTGGAAAAAGCTTTCGGAGCTGCAGGCTTCCAGAAAAACAATCAAGAACCAATTGGCAGCACGTTTTAGGTGGTTTCAGTCTGACACTGAGGAGATGAACTAGAATTGGCGCTGATAATACACCAACAGCTAAGAAGTGCATTGAAAATGAGTTACAAATAAATACGCTGAGGGGAAGAGAAATCATGCCCCGCCCAGTATGCCTTGCCATGATACACCTAGATTCTCAAGCAAAGGCAGCAAAAGCACTGAGATTGAAAACAAAAAATTTAGGCTCAAGGTCCAAGACAACACAAGACCAGTCAAGAGCTGGTGGTTCTTTTTTTTTTTCTCCCCCTCTGGTGCTGGATAACATCTTAGAATTCCTTCCACCTCTGGAATTGCCGTGTTTAATCAGAGGCTCACCGTGAGAGCATTGCTCCGCGTTCCTCACAAGCCAGCTGGCATCTTGCTTTCTGGCAATCCGTGTTTTTTTTTTTCCTCTTCATCAGCACCTATACTCGATATTGTCCATATGGATCACGTGTGGGAACACACAAATTCTAGCAACTTTTGTCTTTTGTCGTGAAGGACTGACAGGGCGATAAACACACATAGCCTTCCTCCTCCAGGAATTCCTAATCCTCCCTGTGTGGCTCTAGCCCTGTGGATAATATCATTACAGGACTAAACAAATAAACAGTCTATCCGAATCAACCAGGAGGCACTGGGGACTACACAGTTCCCCTCTGCAAAGATGATACAAGTAAATTTACACTCACAGCTTGGAAGTGCTCCAGCAGCTATGAATAGCTGTTCAGTTCTGTCAGGCCGGGGAGGAGCGGGGGCACTGGGCTGACACCCCAGCTCTGCCTTTGCTTCAATGTGAGCTTTCAGGGCTCTGTTTTCCTTACTATCCTCAACTGGGAACATCAAGGACCAGTAACACTTTTTATGAACCCTGAGCTTAAAGAAGATGCTTTTACTACAAAGTTAACATATTAAACCCAATGACATGGATGAAAGGTTAACACACTTCTGCCAGCCCAGAGCTTCCCTTTCTAATATGATTTCCTGTGTTCAGGCTGTTGCTGCTGCCGCCGCCATCACCTCAGCCACAGCCCCATTCCACAAGCACATGGATGCATTAAACGGGTACACTCCACTTCAGGACCCGACTGTAGTGCGAGCAATAGCTCACGCTTACGGTCATCATGACCAACAAATTAATTAATGTATCATTGAAAAGAGTCCGTTACAATGACTCAGCTTTCTTTGTCCATGTTTTAAAATGAGGCTTTCTAGTTCCATGTCTTTACAAACGTCTCAGCAGTTTCTGGGTGTTTGGGCCTCTTTTCCTGCCTTCTACAGTAACCTGAAACTTCCATTCTTTTTTAGCCATTATTCTGCCTGCAACTATATGATACTTATGTGTGTGTGTGTGTCTGTGTTGGGGCGTTGGAAGGAAGACTGAAAGGAAATATACTGAAACATTAACAGTGGTGGTGGGGTTATATATTTTTTAAATTTTAAAATATTTTCTTGTTTTTTTCTAATTTTGGTTCAATAAGCATGTACTATTTTTAGAGTTGGAGTCCCTGGATGATGCAAATGCTTAGCATGCTCGCTGCTAACTGAAAGCTTCTTGGAAGAAAGGCCTGGCAATCTACTTCTGAAAAATCAGCCATTGAAAACCCTATGGAGCACAGTTCTACTCTGACACACATGGGGTCACCATGAGTTGGAACTGACTTGACAGTAACTTTTTTTTGTTGTTATTTGTTTAGAGTCAGATAAAAAGAATGTAAAAAAGATTGTTCTTAAACAAAGTTTATCCTTTCAAGGTAAGCACCAATTTCTGTTCAGTATGACCCAAACGTTTGTTATTGGCTTTTCTCATTTATCTGTTAGCAACTTAGGGATGAGACATTCAGAAGGTCTGCCTACAGTTATTCAGGAAGGTGGAGGTGGGCCAGTGGAGAAAAAAAAAGTAAGCCAAAAATTAATAGATGAATAGAAGGCATCATTACTGTCAACAGGTGCTTCCTGGTTTTTATGATGCACTCTGGAACCTGACAGAAAGCAATTCTGCCTTCTTCAAGTTCCCAAAAGCGCAGGCACAGTCCCACAGGTGACCCAGGCTTGGGCAGTATCTGTTTCTACGTCTTAAACAGCAAGTCTTCAGAGGTGAACATGAAGGAGTGGTACAGCATCTGGGAATTAACAAAAGGCCCTCAAACTGGGAGGGCAAGGAGAGGGGCAGCATGGAGTCATCTGTGGGCCCCAAGTGACAGCAGCCATCTGCAGCTTCTCTGAGGCTGAAGTCCTGGTGAAATCAAGCAGAGGAGCAAGGCAATGAGGTGTGGTTGCAAAGCAAACATAGACCTGGGTGTTAAATGAGTTGGGCTCCAGGCCCATCTCTGCCACTGCGTGACTGTGAGAGCCTGGACACGTTACTAATCATTGTCTCTCAGCCTTTACTTTCCTCATGTGCAAAATGAAGAGGCTGGTCTTCTGATCTCAGCGCAGGCTGAGGAGCCATCTCCGGTTACCGAGTGTGAAGGCCTTCTGGCTCATGTGCGTGCGGTTGCAGAGTTCTAATAAGCACGATTGTCCAGCATATGTAGAAAGAGGCTTTTGCAGAGAGAAAGATCATAAAGTGCTACAGAATTGGGTGGAACAGATGACCTAACTCATGAAGCATCGGCATTCAGGATGTCCATCATCACAATTCCAAAGTTTGAGGAAGGTATGGCCCTAGGATTAGAAATTGGAACCAAGTGGGAAGACTTTAGGTTGTATGAGAAAAAGTATTGAAGTTTTACCCAAGAGACGTTACACTTAGCCTCCACCATGTGCCAGGTACTAGGCTAGACATGGGGGCAACAAAGAAGAATAGTCCCTACTTTCTGCTGTTAGCGAGTGATCATGGAACCCCTGAGTCCCTGGCTTAGGAGACTGGTGTCTTTTGGTTAGTCTTTAGAAGCCAATTTGGTAGGGAAGGGTCTTGTATCCATTCAGGGGCGGAACTAACTTGGCCAGGCTCCTGAAGTTAGAAGGACAGGCTATGGCAAGAGGCTACCTGGCAGACTGGCAGGGAGCTGCGAAGGATGGAATCCAGCAAGGTGTCTCTGACGCTGCCCCAGTCTGTCCACTGTTGTTAATGTTGGCTCAGAATTCTCTCTACTCCTCAGAGACCTTACTATTGTTATGCTGCTTATATTTTCTTTATTTCATTTTGATTCTACCATAACACATAGCCAGGTCATTTTTAAATGCCATTGTGCTTTAGCTGCTTGAAGGGGAACTAAAGAAAGGAGGTTTATCTGTGCCCAGGCAGAACTTTAAAGGAAGAACTGGGTACTCAAGGGAACCTGGCACGACAATGGCAGCTGCAATCGAAGTGTGATACTTCAAGAGAAGATGTAAGTCTGGAAATGTCTCAGGTGTGGTGACAGAGGGAGAAGTGGAGATTCACTTGACAATCGCTTCTCTTAGCTGGAGAAATTTCCTTCCAGATAACTTCCTGGTTCACACTATGTTTAATAAGGTATGCCATACTCTTTTAAGATCTCTTCCAGTTCTGAGATTCAACAACCAGTCTTCCCACCCAATAACTCTTCCATGCCTTCCTGACTCATTGACTGATTCAAAATCCCAGGGACCACAGCACAGTTTGGGGAAAATGGAGGGATATTTCCTTTTATAGATATATGTCAGTTCCACCAAACCTGGTATTTAACAACATGGTATATTAGTTTCCTAAGGCTGCCTTACCAAATTACTACAAACTTCTTGTTGTCAGATGCCGCTGAGTCAGTTCCGACTGATAGTGACCCTATGTACAACAGAACGAAATACCGCCCAGTCCTGTGCTGTCCTCACAGTTCTTGCTATACTTGAGCCCATCATTGCAGCCACTGTGTCAATCCTTCTTGCTGAGGGTCTTCCTCTCTTTTGTTGACCCTCTACTTTACCAAGCATGTAGTTCCACAAACTATATGGCGTCAAACAACAAAAATTTATTCTCTCACAGTTCTGGAGGCTCGAAGTCCAAATTCAGGTTTTTGGCGGGCCATGGTTCCTTTGAACTTTCTAGGAGAAGATCCTTTCTTGTCTCTTCTGGCTTCCAGTTGCTCTAGGCATTCCTTGGCTTGTGGCAGCATAACCCCAATCTCTGCCTCCATCTTTCCATGGCCATCTTCTCTCTGTGTCTGTCTCTGTGTGTCTTCTTTTTATAAGGACACCAGTCATATTAGAGTAGGTCCCACCCTACTCTAGTATAAACTCATGTTACCTACATCTGGAAATACCCTCAAAAAAAAAAAAAAACACCAAACCCAGTGCGGTCGAGTCGATTCCGACTCATAGCAACCCTGTAAGACAGAGTAGAACTGCCCCATAGAGTTTCCAAGGAGTGCCTGGCATATTTGAACTGCCGACCCTTTGGTTAGCAGCCATAGCACTTAACCACTATGCCACCAGGGTTTCCGGAAATACCGTATTTCCAAATAAATTCACATTCACAGGTACCGGGGGTTAGGACTTCAACCTATTTTGGGGGGACACAAGTTACATATGGATTAGCCCTCAATTATTATTTTTCAAAACAATTTTTCATTTTACAAGACTTCCCCCACTAAGTTGCAGCTATGGTACCCAGTACCGTCGAGACTGCTAATTACCTTATAATATCTGCTGTCCTCCTTTTTTTAGAGCAAACTCCCCTGAGTTTTAGCTGGGCACATGGTCACCCTTAGGGAGTTTATTTCTCAGCCTCCCTTGCAGCTAGGTATGGCCAGGCGACCAAGATCTGGCCAACAGGTATGAATGAAAGTGGTGTGTGCAACTTCTGGAAGCTGTTTGCCCCTACATCCTCTTTCTTTTTTCCTGAAGGCTGACACAGGACAGGTGGTGGTGAGCCAGCTTTGGCCAATGCGGATGAGGACAATATCATAAAGGGCAACAGAGCAATAAGGTAGAAGGAACTTGGGTCCATAGGGCAGCTCTACCTTATCCTTGTGTACTTTTTATCACCTTAGACTTATACATAAAAGAGAAACAAATCTATTTTATTAAAGCCACTGATGTCTGATTTTTGTTAAAATAACCAAACCAATATCCTAACAAATCCTGCAAGTTTTCTTAGTATATTTAAATCATGACCTGATTTATAAAGTCTGTGTTACACACAGGTTTTCAGGAAAACATCTATTGCATAAATCAGGGGCATTTCTATTTGTCAATGGCACTGCTATCCTTCTAGTGTCCAGGTTCAAAAGTTTGCATTCATAGCCGACTCCTCTTTCCTTCTCCACCTATGTTCAATTAGTCACCAAGTCTCAGTGAAATTTTTCCTTCATAATGCCTATGAGACGTGACTCTTCCTTTCCTTATCCTTAGTCAGCCCAAGGTCAGGTTCTGACCGTGTTATGCCAGAGTTGCTGAAGTAGTTCCTAACTGTCTCCCAGACTCGAGTATAGCTAAGTTCAAGCCTATCTATTGCCAGACATTCTTTCCTAAAAGATCAATTTCTTCACTAGTTCCTTTCAGGAACTCCATATTTCTAGTTGAGCTCTATGAAATTCCCAACAATTAATTGTACTGCCTTTTTATAAGAATGGCATTTTCATATGGTCAACCTAATATTTAGACTGGTCTTCAAGGAATTCCACCACCTGGGCCTATCTTTTATTTACAGCTCTAGTTCCACCAAATGATCCCTTTATTCAGTTTGTCCAGGTGTTTTATAATCTTCCTCACACCTTCTCGTCACTCTTCTTGCTGTGCCTTTGCTTTTGTAGTTCCCCTTCCTAGAAGGTCTTTTCTCTCTCTTTCTACCAATGTTATCCTCTATTTCTTTAAGACTTAATTCTCGACTCTTTCTCATTATAGTTGTCCTGATCAATCATACCCTATACTTAGTCTTTAACTTGAATTCCTATAGCATTCTCTAATAATATGCATATCTTCTTTCCTGAATAAACTTTAAAATCTTCAAGTGCTTAGTGTGTCCTCTAATTCCTTAGAGGGCTGTTAACTTTCCTTTTGACTTTTTTTGTCAGTTGGATTCTTTTTAATTTCTACTGTGCTTTAAGTGAAAGCTTACAAACCAAGTCAGTCTTTCATACAAAAACTTATATACACCTTGCTATATACTCCCAGGAAACCCTGGCAGCGTAGTGGTTAAGTGCTACGGCTGCTAACCAAAAGGTCAGCAGTTCGAATCTGCCTAGGCGCTCCTTGGAAACTCTATGGGGCAGTTCTACTCTGTTCTATAGGGTCGCTATAAGTCTGAATCGACTCGAAGGCAGTGGGTTTATATACGCCTAGTTGCTCTCCCTCTAAGGAGAGAGCACACTCCTTCCCTCCACTCTCTATTTTCCTGTCCATTTGGCCAGCTTCTGCCCCCCTCTGCCCTCTCATCTCTTCTCCAGACAGGAGCTGCACACATAGTCTCTCTTGTCTACTTGATCCAAGGAGCTCACTCTTCACCGGTATCATTTTCTATCCTCTAGTCCAGTTCAATCCCTGTCTAGTCTGACTTTTCAATGAGAACTATGTGAACGGCACTACCTTGGACGACTTCTCTCTCTCTCCTCTTTCTCCTTCTGTCTCTCTTTCTCTCTCTGACAAAGGGACTCCCTTGAATTATTTCTGAGTAGCACTTCCTGTTTCCCTCCTCTCCTCTAACCAAAGTTCTCTCTTGTTCAGAAATCCTATTCATAGCATATGTTGTAACTCTGATTTTACATGCCTATTTCCTCTGCTAAACTGTGAGTACTCAGGGGATGTTGCCTGATGTTTGATGAGCACACACGTGAACAGCATGGAATTTTATTTCAGGAGAGAGCAAAATTAAAGGCTGAGAAATACCAGGTGTCAGGGCTAGCCCTTTCAAACCTTCTGACTCTAGCAAAATCAGAAAGCTGTGTGTGGCCCTTACCAAGTATCATTTTTGTGTTGAATCAAAAAAAAAAAAAAAAAAAAAAAGACTGGGTTTTGGTGAATAATTTCAAGTTCTCAAGGCTTGCAAAAACTTCAGTTCATATGATAAGTTGCTCAGATCTTACCTCTGACCCCACCATATCCCTGTCTCCTCATCTTCATGTCCTCCTGTTTACCTACCACAGGGCTCAGAACACAAACAGCCCTTAAGCTGATAGGTTTGTTTCTCCATTGATCAAAGTTAACACAAAAAGTAACAAGAAGGAAGACAGAATTAGAGGCCTTCTACTTAGAGGACTCTGCCTACTAGGCTATTAATGCTTACTTGTATACCTTTTTCATGGTTGGAAATAACCCTGATTAGGATGGCTTCTGTGTGACTTCTCTACATTTCAGATTTTTCTAACCTGAAATATGAAACAGTGTTATCTCTTTGTACAGCCAAAGGGTAGTCTCTGTGAATCTGGAGATGAAATGAATTTGACCAGAGTTTGTAGATGATTTAATGATTAGAAAATACACTCTATCAAGATTAAGGGATGAATATTAATTTAATTTATATTATTTGGTCTAGAGGGAAAAAAAGGAATGAGGAGTACCTTTATAATGGAGTTCAAATATGAGAAAATTTCTTGAGCAGCTGTTCTTAATTTCACATGAGACCAGGAAAAGGAAAAAAAAAAAAAAAAAAAAGGAATGAATTTAAGAAGCACCATGGGGAATGTAAGGCAGACTTTTTGGACACTGTAGACCAGTGGTTCTAAATTTTAGTGTGCAAACCCTACCTTACCCCTGGAACCCTGTTTAAAATGCTGGTTCCTGGCCCCTATACTTAGCAGTTCTCGGGTGAAGCCTAAGAATTTTCATTTTTAATAAGCCCTTCAGTTGAATTGAGGCAGGTGGCCCTCAGATCAGACTTAAGAAACCCTGCAGTGGGTGGCCAAATGCGGTCTTTTTTTAGGGAATTCACTGAGCTTTTCTTCTTTGGTATACTTCATAAGGATGTTTTTGTTTTATTTTACTCAAAAACAGGAGGGATTGTCATTTGTTTAAGGTGATTTGGGTATAATTCTGCCACTAAGCAAAGAAGTAGATGAGATCTCAGTATAAGGCATTTGTTGTGTTCGACTTATTTGCTCATATTTTGAAGAGTTTCAATATTCAAATATTTGGGAATTGCCATAGACCAGACAATGCCTTACCAGTATTTATAACATTCTTGCCCAAGTTTAACATATACAATCTTGAAGATTTAAGAAACACAGGCTTTATTATTTTTTTCATAATATAAAGAAAAAGACAAAATGTACTTGTTTACAATAAATGGAACACTTCAAACTTTCATAACAGGAAATAAATTCATTTTGCAGTTGGGTTGTTAGTCATGAATAGAATTTGAAATCATTTTCTCGTCTTGAAATTCTAGAAGTTAATTCCAAGAATAAATCTGGTTTCCCACTGATTTGGAATGAAGATGAAATTTTGTACAGTTAGCTTATCTACTTGAATAAGAAGACTTCAATGACTAGGACCTAGAAGAAAAACTCATGTGAAAAACCAAATTTATTTCCTTGATAAGGAGTGTTAAGAGAATCCATCCCCCCTCCCCACTTTATTTGTAGTTGCATTATAATTGTTAAATTATACAACTAGATACCACTTTTCAACGCTGAAACCTCCTTATGCTTTTTGGTTGGAACTTCAGTGAACCTAAGATCTAAAAAGCCATTGATGTGCTGGCGTGTAAACTTGCCATCCTCCTACTTCTCAGAGAGGTGCTATATATGGTATGATGTGATAGAGAAGAGGCAAAGAACTTGCATTGTTCCTGGCATTTCAGCTCTTTCCATTAATAAAACACTCAACTGAGTCATTTTTTCTGGCCACTTTTCCATTGTGAAAAAACCTAAATCAAAGAACGTGACTGCTTTCATTGGCAAAACAGTAGATAAATCAGGGATGTAAAAATGCAAGAAGAAGGATTCAATACAAGCACTGCATGGAGTGGACTTGCTGGGTGAAAGGTTTATTCTGTCAATTTTCCTCTTGAGACACTTAAGTTTAAGGAAATGTTTGCACTGCTCTAGAGAAAAAGTTGGCTGTGTGTTTTTCTTTTGTGTTTAGGCCACTCTGGAAGTAATTCCTTTGGGCACAATTATCTAACACGTGGTGATTTAGAAAAATCCCAAAGCAAAGGTCATTTGGATATTTCAGGCAGGAAAGAAGAAAATCCATCTTGGAGAATAAAATGAAGTCAGGAAGGGCTGAGGTACAACTCATGGTCAAAGGAACATGAAAAGTAGAAGTGAGATAGATTTCAAGCAAATATGCAATTCAATTTTTTTTTTTTTTGCATGAGGACTGTTGCATATGGAGATGAAAAAAAGGCCTTGGTATCAGAGAAATCTGGTGCTAGACAAGGCACATAAGCTTTCAAGGCCAGCATGTAACCTGTGCATTTGTACAGGGTCCCATGCTGAGAAGGATCCCATGCTTAGTTTAATGCTCTACTGTTGCCATCTTGAAATTTTTAATAATTTTTGAATTTAGGCCTATATTAGTTTCTTGGTGGCACAATGGTTAAGCACTCAGCTGTTAACCAAAATGTTGATGGTTCAAATTCACTCAGTGGCCCACGAGAGAAAGACATGGTGATTTGCTTCCATAAAAGATTACAGACAAGAATACCTTACGGGGCAGTTCTACTCTGGGGTCACTATGAGTCAGAATCAACTTGACAGCACCCAACAACAACATAAACTAGTTTATGCTGGGCTGCTGTAACAAATTACCATAAACTGGGTAGCTTAAAGTAACAAAAATTTATTCTCTTACAGTTTTGGAGTCTAGAAGTCTGACATTAAGGTGTTGGCTCTAGGGGAGAATCTGTTCCATGCTTTCCTCTTAGCTTCTGATGTTCCTGGCAATCCTTGGTGTTCCCTGGCTTGTAGGTGTATCACTTCAGTCTCTGCCTCTGTCATTACATTACATGGCCTTCTCCCCGTGTGTCTGCTCTGTTATCTCTTTTCCTCGTCCTATAAAACCCTTCTTATAAGGCCTTATTGGATTAAGGCCCACCCTGATGACCTCATCTTAACTTGACTGCATCTGCAAAGACCCTATTTCCAAATAAAGTCATAGTCACAGGTATAGGGGTTCAAGACTTGAACATATATTTTTGGGGACACAATTCAATACATAACAAGGCCCTACATTTTTTGCTTTGCACTGAGACCTGCAATTATGTAGCCAGTTCTGCAAAAGATGGTATGCTCTAAACCCCTGATTCTATAGATGAGAAAATAAGGTCTAAAGAGGATAAATGACTTGCCTGGTGGAGCTAGGAATACAGCCCAGATTCTCTGTGACAAAACTGCAAATTAATTCACAAAGTGTATAAACAAAGAGAAATGCATTTCACCCTCATACTGAAACTTATTCATGCATTGTTAATGAGCCAAATAAAAATTTAAAGATTCCAAAAGGAAGAGATCTCTGGACATGACTGTGACACAAATAAAGGCAACCTCACATTGATTTTTCATGTCACTTCCAAAAACCATTGGCTGCCATATCGATTTTCCTCCCTTCAGCATCAGGCCACCCACTACTCTCAGAAGTCAGGGAATCCTGGCATACACTCATTGTCTTGTAACCCAAAGAGCCATGTTGTCAGGGTGTCTAATCAGAGGATCTAGCTAAGTTGCTGTTTTTATTCTGTGGAGAACTGACTACCCTCCTCTATGCACCTTCATGGCTGGTACTATCCATGAAAACGGGTTGACTTTAATAATGGCACATTTTTCTTTCTGTAGGGCCAGTAAGGTAATTCAGATCAGTCCAGCATCAGTCTAGCAATGAATACGACACATCATTGTGCATCGTGCAGTAGGGGCCACTGTCTAAGGCTTCCGAAAGGGAACAAAAATCCAAGGAAATCAGTCTGAAGAGCATTCTCTCAAAACTGGACAATGTCTCTCATTAGTAAGTGTGACGTTCTGTATCTTCAGCCTGCCATTGCTATCAGAATTCCTACTTTCTATGGATTCTAGATAAAGTGAGTGCTGTGAGAACAAAAGATACCACAAATGAGTGGCTTTAAAGAACAGGAATTTATTTTCTCACAGTTTTGGAGGCTAGAAGTCCCAATTAGGGCATCAGCTCTAGGGCAGGGTTCTTCCTTGTTGGTAGCCCTGAGAGCATCCTGGCATTATGTGACATTCATGGGCGTTCCTTGGCATCTGTCTTCCCCTTGTGTATGTCTCTAAATCTGTTCTGCTCGTTTTGTAACTCAGAAGTGATCAGATTTAGGATCCATCCTATGCTGACACGGCTTCATTAACATAACAAAAGAAAACCCAAACAGGCTCATATCCACAGATAGAGGGGCCAGGACTTTAATACATATTTTGTGGGGAGGGGGACACAATTCAATCAATAACAGTGAGCTGTATTAACAATGTAGTTGATTTTTAATTTTCTTTTTAAGACGAGAACAAAAGAGCTGATTTTAACCACCATCCCCCAACCAACTTCCCACAACTTTCTGACAAGAAACATTTATCACAATAAAAATGTAGGTTTGAGAGCAATTATGTTAAAGAAATAAACAGCATCCAGATTGGTGAGGAAGAAGTGAAAGTATCTCTGTTTGCAGATGACATGATCTTATACACAGAAAACCCTAAAGAATCCTCAAGGAAGCTACTGAAACTAATAGAAAAGTTCAGCAGAGTATTGAGATTAAGATGAACACACAAAAATCTGTTGGATTCCTCTACACCAACAAAAAGAATTTCGAGGAGTAAATCAATAAATCAATACCATTTACAGTAGCTCCCAAGAAGATAACATACTTAGGAATAAATCTTACCAGAGATATAAAAGACCTATACAAAGAAAACTACAAGACACTACTGCAAGAAACCAAAAGAGACCTACGTAAGTGGAAAAACATACCTTGCTCATGGATAGGAAGACTCAACATCGTAAAAATGTCTATTCTACCAAAAGCCATCTATAGATACAATGCAATTCCCATGCAAATTCCAACGACAATTTTTAATGAGATGGAGAAACAAATCACCAACTTCATATGGAAGGGCAAGAGACCCCAGATAAATAAAGCATTACTTCAAAAGAACAACAAAGTGGGGGGCCTCACTCTACCTGGTTTTAGAACCTATTATACCGCCACAGCAGTCAAAACAGCCTGGCTCTGGTACAACAACAGGTACATAGACCAATGGAACAGAATTGAGAATCCAGACACAAATCCATCCACATATGAGCAGCTGATATTTGACAAAGGCCCCAAAGTCAGTTAGTTGGGGGAAAAGATAGTCTTTTTAACAAAAGGTGCTGGCATAACTGGATATCCACCTGCAAAAAAATGAAACAAGACCATACCTCACACCATACACAAAAACTAACTCAAAATGGATCAAAGACCTAGATATAAAATCTAAAATGATAAAGATCATGGAAGAAAAAAAAAGGAACATTAGGAGCCCTAATACAAGGCATAAACAGTATACAAAACATTACTAACTGCAGAAAAGAAACCAGATAAGTGGGAGCTCCTAAAAAGCAAACACCTATGCTCATCCAAAGACTTCACCAAAAGAGTAAAAAGACTACTTACAGACTGGGAAAAAGCTTTTTTTTTTTTTTTTTTAATAACTTTTATTAAGCTTCAAGTGAACGTTTACAAATCCAATCAGTCTGTCACATATAAGTTTACATACATCTCACTCCCTACTCCCACCTACTCTCCCCCTCTTGAGTCAGCCCTTTCAGTCTCTCCTTTCTTGACAATTTTGCCTGCTTCCCTCTCTCTCTATCCTCCCAACCCCCCTCCAGACAAGAGTTGCCAGCACAATCTCAAGTGTCCACCTGATATAATTAGCTCACTCTTCATCAGCGTCTCTCTCCTACCCGCTGACCAGTCCCTTTCATTTCTGATGAGTTGTCTTCGGGGATGGTTCCTGTCCTGTGTCAACAGAAGGTCCGGGGACCATGGCCGCCGGGATTCCTCCAGTCTCAGTCAGACCATTAAGTTTGGTCTTTTTATGAGAATTTGGGGTCTGCATCCCACTGATCTCCTGCTCCCTCAGGGGTCCTCTGCTGTGCTCCCTGTCAGGGCAGTCATCGATTGTGGCCGGGCACCAACTAGTTCTTCCGGTCTCAAGATGATGTAGGTCTCTGGTTCATGTGGCCCTTTCTGTCTCTTGGGCTCTTAGATGTCGTGTGGCCTTGGTGTTCTTCATTTTCCTTTGCTCCAGGTGGGTTGAGACCAATTGATGCATCTTAGATGGCCGCTTGTTAGCATTTAAGACCCCAGACGCCACATTTCAAAGTGGGATGCAGAATGATTTCATAGTAGAATTATTTTGACAATTGACTTAGAAGTCCCCGCAAACCATGTTCCCCAGACCCCCGCGCTTGCTCCGCTGAGCTTTGAAGCATTCATTTTATCCCGGAAACTTCTTTGCTTTTGCTCCAGTCCAATTGAGCTGACCTTCCACGTATTGAGTGTTGTCTTTCCATTCACCTAAAGCAGTTCTTATCTACTGATTAATCAATAAAAAACCCTCTCCCACCCTCCCTCCCTCCCCCCCTCGTAACCACAAAAGTATGTGTTCTTCTCAGGTTTACTATTTCTCAAGATCTTATAATAGTGGTCTTATACAATATTTGTCCTTTTGCCTCTGACTAATTTCGCTCAGCATAATGCCTTCCAGGTTCCTCCATGTTATGAAATGTTTCAGAGATTCGTCACTGTTCTTTATCGATGTGTAGTATTCCATTGTGTGAATATACCACAATTTATTTACCCATTTATCCGTTGATGGACACCTTGGTTGCTTCCAACTTTTTGCTATTGTAAACAGAGCTGCAATAAACATGGGTGTGCATATATCTGTTTGTATGAAGGCTCTTGTACCTCTAGGGTATATTCCTAGGAGTGGGATTTCTGGGTTGTATGGTAGTTCTATTTCCAACTGTTTAAGATAACGCCAGATAGATTTCCAAAGTGGTTGTACCATTTTACATTCCCACCAGCAGTGTATGAGAGTTCCAATCTCTCCGCAGCCTCTCCAACATTTATTATTTTGTGTTTTTTGGATTAATGCCAGCCTTGCTGGTGTGAGATGGAATCTCATCGTAGTTTTAATTTGCATTTCTCTAATGGCTAATGATCGAGAGCATTTTCTCATGTATCTGTTGGCTGCCTGAATATCTTCTTTAGAGAAATGTGTGTTCATATCCTTTGCCCACTTCTTGATTGGGTTGTTTGTCTTTTTGTGGTTGAGTTTTGACAGAATCATGTAGATTTTAGAGATCAGGCGCTGGTCGGAGATGTCATAGCTGAAAATTCTTTCCCAGTCTGTAGGTGGTCTTTTTACTCTTTTGGTGAAGTCTTTAGATGAGCATAGGTGTTTGATTTTTAGGAGCTCCCAGTTATCGGGTTTCTCTTCATCATTTTTGTTAATGTTTTGTATTCTGTTTATACCTTGTATTAGGGCTCCTAGGGTTGTCCCAATTTTTTCTTCCATGATCTTTATCGTTTTAGTCTTTATGTTTAGGTCTTTGATCCACTTGGAGTTAGTTTTTGTGCACGGTGTGAGGTATGGGTCCTGTTTCATTTTTTTGCAAATGGATATCCAGTTATGCCAGCACCATTTGTTAAAAAGGCTATCTTTTCCCCAGTTAACTGACACTGGTCCTTTGTCAAATATCAGCTGCTCATACGTGGATGGATCTATGTCTGGGTTCTCAATTCTGTTCCATTGGTCTATGTGTCTGTTGTTGTACCAATACCAGGCTGTTTTGACTACTGTGGCTGTATAATAGGTTCTGAAGTCAGGTAAGGTGAGGCCTCCCACTTTCTTCTTCTTTTTCAGTAGTGCTTTGCTTATCCGGGACTTCTTTCCCTTCCATATGAAACTGGTGATTTGTTTCTCTATCCCCTTAAAATATGACATTGGAATTTGGATCGGAAGTGCGTTAAATGTATAGATGGCTTTTGGTAGAATAGACATTTTTACTATGTTAAGTCTTCCTATCCATGAGCAAGGTATGTTTTTCCACTTAAGTATGTCCTTTTGAATTTCTTGTAGTAGAGCTTTGTAGTTTTCTTTGTATAGGTCTTTTACATCCTTGGTAAGATTTATTCCTAAGTATCTTATTTTCTTGGGGGCTACTGTGAATGGTATTGATTTGGTTATTTCCTCTTTGGTGTTCTTTTTGTTGATGTAGAGGAATCCAAGTGATTTTTGTATGTTTATTTTATAACCTGAGACTCTGCCAAACTCTTCTATTAGTTTCAGTAGCTTTCTGGAGGATTCCTTAGGGTTTTCTGTGTATATAATCATGTCATCTGCAAATAGTGATAACTTTACTTCTTCCTTGCCAATCCGGATACCTTTTATTTCTTTGTCTAGCCTAATTGCCCTGGCTAAGACTTCCAACACGATGTTGAATAAGAGTGGTGATAAAGGGCATCCTTGTCTGGTTCCCGTTCTCAAGGGAAATGCTTTCAGGTTCTCTCCATTTAGAGTGATATTGGCTGTTGGCTTTGCATAGATGCCCTTTATTATGTTGAGGAATTTTCCTTCAATTCCTATTTTGGTAAGAGTTTTTATCCTGAATGGGTGTTGGACTTTGTCAAATGCCTTTTCTGCATCAATTGATAAGATCATGTGGTTTTTGTCTTTTGTTTTATTTATGTGATGGATTACATTAATGGTTTTTCTGATATTAAACCAGCCTTGCATACCTGGTATAAATCCCACTTGATCAGGGTGAATTATTTTTTTGATGTGTTGTTGGATTCTATTGGCTAGAATTTTGTTGAGGATTTTTGCATCAATGTTCATGAGGGATATAGGTCTATAATTTTCTTTTTTTGTAATGTCTTTACCTGGTTTTGGTATCAGGGAGATGGTGGCTTCATAGAATGAGTTGGGTAGTATTCCGTCATTTTCTATGCTTTGGAATACCTTTAGTAGTAGTGGTGTTAACTCTTCTCTGAAAGTTTGGTAGAACTCTGCAGTGAAGCCGTCCGGACCAGGGCTTTTTTTTGTTGGGAGTTTTTTGATTACCGTTTCAATCTCTTTTTTTGTTATGGGTCTATTTAGTTGTTCTACTTCTGAATGTGTTAGTTTAGGTAGGTAGTGTTTTTCCAGGAATTCATCCATTTCTTCTAGGTTTTCAAATTTGTTAGAGTACAATTTTTCATAATAATCTGAAATGATTCTTTTAATTTCATTTGGTTCTGTTGTGATGTGGTCCTTCTCATTTCTTATTTGGGTTATTTGTTTCCTTTCCTGTATTTCTTTAGTCAGTCTAGCCAATGGTTTATCAATTTTGTTAATTTTTTCAAAGAACCAGCTTTTGGCTTTGTTAATTCTTTCGATTGTTTTTCTGTTCTCTAATTCATTTAGTTCAGCTCTAATTTTTATTATTTGTTTTCTTCTGGTGCCTGATGGGTTCTTTTGTTGCTCACTTTCTATTTGTTCAAGTTGTAGGGACAGTTCTCTGATTTTGGCTCTTTCTTCTTTTTGTATATGTGCATTTATTGATATAAATTGGCCTCTGAGCACTGCTTTTGCTGTGTCCCAGAGGTTTTGATAGGAAGTATTTTCATTCTCGTTGCTTTCTATGAATTTCCTTATTCCCTCCTTGATGTCTTCTATAACCCAGTCTTTTTTCAGGAGGGTATTGTTCAGTTTCCAAGTATTTGATTTCTTTTCCCTAGTTTTTCTGTTATTGATCTCTAGTTTTATTGCCTTGTGGTCTGAGAAGATGCTTTGTAATATTTCGATGTTTTGGACTCTGCAAAGGTTTGTTTTATGACCTAATATGTGGTCTATTCTAGAGAATGTTCCATGTGCGCTAGAAAAAAAAGTATATTTTGCAGCAGTTGGGTGGAGAGTTCTGTATAAGTCAATGAGGTCAAGTTGGTTGATTGTTGTAATTAGATCTTCCGTGTCTCTGTTGAGCTTCTTACTGGATGTCCTGTCCTTCTCCGAAAGTGGTGTGTTGAAGTCTCCTACTATAATTGTGGAGGTATCTATCTCACTTTTCAATTCTGTTAAAATTTGATTTATGTATCTTGCAGCCCTGTCATTGGGTGCGTAAATATTTAATATGGCTATGTCTTCCTGATCAATTGTCCCTTTTATCATTATATAGTGTCCTTCTTTATCCTTTGTGGTGGATTTAAGTCTAAAGTCTATTTTGTCAGAAATTAATATTGCTACTCCTCTTCTTTTTTGCTTATTGTTTGCTTGATATACTTTTTTCCATCCTTTGAGTTTTAGTTTGTTTGTGTCTCTAAGTCTAAGGTGTGTCTCTTGTAGGCAGCATATAGATGGATCGTGTTTCTTTATCCAGTCTGTGACTCTCTGTCCCTTTATTGGTGCATTTAGTCCATTTACATTCGGGGTAATTATAGATAAATAAGTTTTTAGTGCTGTCATTTTGATGCCTTTTTATGTGTGTTGTTGACAATTTCATTTTTCCACATACTTTTTTGTGTTGAGGCATTTTTCTTAGTAAATTGTGAGATCCTCATTTTCATAGTGCTTGACTTTATGTTAGTTGAGTTGTTACGTTTTTCTTGGTTTTTATCTTGAGTTATAGAGTTGTTATACCTTTTTGTGGTTACCTTATTATTTACCCCTATTTTTCTAAGTAAAAACCTAACTTGTATTGTTCTATATCGCCTTGTATCACTCTCCATATGGCAGTTCAATGCCTCCTGTATTTAGTCCCTCTTTTTGATTATTGTGATCTTTTACCTATTGACTTCCATGATTCCCTGTTATGTGTATTTTTTTTTTAATTAATCTTAATTTGTTTGTTTTTGTGATTTCCCTATTTGAGTTGATATCAGGACATTCTGTTTTGTGACCTTGTGTTGTGCTGATATCTGATATTATTGGTTCTCTGACCAAACAATATCCTTTAGTATTTCTTGTAGCTTTGGTTTGGTTTTTGCAAATTCTCTAAACTTGTGTTTGTCTGTAAATATCTTAATTTCACCTTCATATTTCAGAGAGAGTTTTGCTGGATATATGATCCTTGACTGGCAGTTTTTCTCCTTCAGTGTTCTGTATATGTCGTCCCATTCCCTTCTTGCCTGCATGGTTTCTGCTGAGTAGTCAGAACATATTCTTATTGATTCTCCCTTGAAGGAAACCTTTCTTTTCTCCCTGGCTGCTTTTAAAATTTTCTGTTTATCTTTGGTTTTGGTGAGTTTGATGATACTATGTCTTGGTGTTTTTGTATCAATCTTAAATGGGGTTCGATGAGCATCTTGGATAGATATCCTTTCGTCTTTCATGATGTCAGGGAAGTTTTCTGTCAGGAGTTCTTCAACTATTTTCTCTGTGTTTTCTGTCCCCTCTCCCTGTTCTGGGACTCCAATCACCCGCAGGTTATCCTTCTTGATAGAGTCCCACATAATTCTTAGGGTTTCTTCATTTTTTTAAATTCTTTTATCTGATTTTTTTTCAGCTATGTTGGTGTTGATTCCCTGGTCCTCCAGATGTCCCAGTCTGCATTCTAATTGCTTGAGTCTGCTCCTCTGACTTCCTAGTGCGTTGTCTAATTCTGTTATTTTATTGTTAATCTTTTGGATTTCTACATGTTGTCTCTCTATGGATTCTTGCAACTTATTAATTTTTCCAGTATGTTCTTGAATAATCTTTTTGAGTTCTTCAACAGTTTTATCAGTGTGTTCCTTGGCTTTTTCTGCAGTTATCCTAATTTCATTTGTGATATCATTAAGCATTCTGTAAATTAGTTTTTTATATTCTGTATCTGATAATTCCAAGATTGTATCTTCATTTGGGAAAGGTTTTGATTCTTTTGTTTGGGGGGTTGGAGAAGCTGTCCCGGTCTGCTTCTTTAAGTGGTTTGATATGGATTGTTGTCTCTGAGCCATCACTGGGAAACTACTTTTTCCAGAAAATCCGCTGCGTCCAGTCCAAATCCCTGCGGGACGGTTCCCCGGCTCGGATGCTGCTCTTTCTGCTCCAAGACCAGTCACTGCCTCCCGGGGACTTCTCCTACCGGCTGCGTCCCACGCCGCCGGTGGAACCGGCTGGTTCCCCTCCCGGGGTTAGTTCAGGGGGGTGGAGCAGGTCTCTGTGTTTGTGCCGTACCTGACTGGCGCGCTGGCTCCAGGCTCTGGAAACAATCGCTGCTTCCCCGTATTAGTTCGTTCTCCGTCTCTAAATCTGTGTTTGTTGTTCAGGGTTCGTAGATTGTTATGTATGTGATCGATTCACTTGTTTTTCCGTGTCTTTGTTGTAAGAGGGATCCGAGGTAGCATCTGCCTAGTCCGCCATCTTGGCTCCGCCTTCTGGGAAAAAGCTTTTAACTATGACATATCTGATCAATGCCTGATCTCTAAAATCTACATGATACTGCAAAAGCTCAACAACAAAAATACAAATAACCCAATTAAAAAATGGGCAAAGGATATGAACAGGCACTTCACTAAAGAAGACATTCAGGCTGCTAACAAATACATGAGGAAATACTCATGATCATTCGCCATTAGAGAAATGCAAAACTACAAGGAGATTCCATCTCATTCCAACAAGGCTGGCATTAATCCAAAAAACACAAAATAATAAATGTTGGAGAGGTTGTGGAGAGACTGGAACACTTATACACTGCTGGTGGGAATGTAAAATGGTACAACCACTTTGGAAATCAATTTGGCGCTTCCTTAAAAGACTAGAAATTGAACTGCTATATGATCCAGCAATCCCACTCTTTGGAATTCATTGTGAATGAGAGCCTTTACACAAACGTATATGGACGCCCATGTTTATTGCAGCACTGTTTACAATAGCAAAAATTTGGAAGCAACCAAGGTGCCCATCAATGGATGAATGGATAAATAAATTATGGTATATTCACACAATGGAATACTACACATCGATAAAGAACAATGATGAATCCATGAAACGTTTCATAACATGGAGAAATCTGGAAGAAATTATGCTGAGTAAAATTAGTCAGTTGCAAAAGGACAAATATTGTATAAGAACTGGAGAAATACTTTAAACAGAGAGGAAAATATTCTTTGATGGTTACGAGATGGGCGAGGGAGGGAGGGAGGGAGGAAGGGAGAGGGGCTCTCACTAATTAGATAGTTAATAAGTTTTATTTTAGGTGAAGGGAAAGACAACACACAGTACAGGAGAGGTCAACACAACTGGACTAAAGCAAAAGCAAAGAAGTTTCCTGAATAAACTGAACACTTTGAAGGCCAGCATAGCAGGGGTGGGGGTTTGGGGACCATGACTTCGGGGTACATCTAGGTCAATTGGCATAATAAAATCTATTAAGAAAACATTCTGCATCCCACCTTGGAGAGTGGCATCTGGGGTCTTAAACACTAGCAAGTGGCCATCTAAAATGCATCAACTGATCTCAACCCACCCGGAGCAAGGAAGAATGAAGAACACCAAAGACACAAGGTAACTATGAGCCTAAGAGACAGAAAAGACCACATAAACCAGAGACTACATCAGCCTGAGACCAGAAGAACTAGATTGTGCCCAGCCACAACTGATGACTCCCCTGAGAGGCAACACAACAGAGAACCCCTGAGGGAGCAGGAGAGCAGTGGGATGCAGACCCCAAATTCTCATTAAAAACAAAAAACAAAAAACAGACTTAATGGTCAGACTGGGACTAGAAGTACCCTGGAGATCATGGTCCCCAGACCTTCTGTTGGTCCAAGACAGGAACCATTCCTGGGACGAACTCTTCAGACAGGGACTGGACTGGAATATGGGTTGGAAAATGTTACTGGTGAAGAAGGGGCTTCTTGGGTCAGAGACACACGAGATTGTGTTGGCATCTCCTGTCTGGAGGGGAGATGAGAGGGCAGAGGGGGCCAGAAGCTTCCCGAATGGACACGATGAGAGAAAATGGGGGGAGGAGTGTGCTGCCTCATTAGGGGCAGAGTAGTTAGGAGTGTATAGCAAGGTGTGTATAAGTTTTTGTATGAGAGACTGAGTTGATTTGTAAACTTTCACTTAAAGCACAATAAAAATTACGTTTAAAAAATGTAGGTTTGTAACTCTGCCCAGGGGTTGTCAACTAGTGTTCTGTTGGAGCAGAGTAGGAAAATGAATTTAACAAATACAATCTTTTCCATAAGGAACGTCCTACTTCAACTTCCCTCAGTGTATATTAGAGACAAATGGCTAAATCAGCATCAGTTTATACACAGGGAAAAAGATTTTTCAAATAACCAAATGTGGTATAAGACTCAGGCAATCGAGGAGCATCAGCTGTCTTTCTGATGTAATGCTTGCTCATTACAATTTGAAGAGGTGGCAGGGATTTTAGTAGCCAAGTTTTCCAGGAGCCAAGTGTGTAGAAAATATGACTCAAGCTCTTTTCTAAAACAAACATTCAGATTTTCTCAAGTGTCTGGTGAGGGTGTGGAAGCGTGAGGCATCAGATATTTTCCATGTGCAGATCAAGTATAAAGAAGGTAAATGTGGAACTACAAGAATACAAACTTAAAAGATTTGTTTCGGCGAGATTTTACATCGTAACATCTTGGAGCTGGAAGACCCTCTAATCCTTCAGCTACATTTCATAAGGGAGGAAACTGAGGTGTGGGGAGATTGTGACTTACCTGAAGTCACTTGGCCAGTTGGAAGCAGAACTGGGTCACTAAACTCCATTCACAGTTTTCTTTCCACGAAACTCGCAGCCCGACTGAACTCGAAGCATGGAGAGGTTCTGGGGTGAGGGAGTGAGTCTCTGTTTTACACTGAGCGTCATTAACTACCGATCCCTGGATGGGCCAAAACGCACAAGCACCTATTTTGGGACTGAGTTTCCAAGCTGGCTTGGGTTTTGGCTCCAGCAGCAGCTATGGAGAACTCATTCAAAGCACCTTCCTCAAACCACTCCACACCATGACCACAACGGCAGGCAGCAAAGGGGAAAGAGAGCTGATTGCCCTGAACCACTATGAAAGTGTAGGACTGCCATAACCACAAAAACAATAGCAGCCTCAGTGATCCTAACAGGTTCAGGCAGGCCCACTTTTTCTTAAGTGTTCTATTACTGACAGCTGGAGTTTTTTTTTTTTTTTTAGCCTCAAAAACCTCCAGCCCTTTAATCTGCCTATGTTTGGATGAGCATCTCAGAGGGAAAGGCTGAAGAAATATATGATCAAGCAAGAGTTACAATCGTATATATGTGGAATAAGCTTCTGCAAGGTAGCTGTCACAGACCATCAGTTCACTGTGAAACATGAGGATCTGGGAGGACAAATGAATTCTCTTCCACTAGTACAAATAGTAGTAGCAATTGCTGTTTTCCCAAGGATTACTCTAGTATTTAGTTGGTTCAGAACTGAAAATAATGATGTAGCTTAAAAGTACTACCGCTTCGAGACCTGACCAGTGGAGCTCCTTGTGGGGAGAATCAGATTTTGTATATGACCTGTAGTAACTGGGAACAGTAAACCCCTGGTGACGTAGTGGCTAAGAGCTATGCCTGTTAACCAAAGTGTGGGAGGTTCAGATCCGCCAGGCACTCCTTGGAGAATCTATCTGGCAAGCCTACTCTGTCCTATAGGGTCGCTATGAGTTGCAATTGACCTGATGGCAACAGATTTGGTTTTATGTTTTTTAACTGGGAATGTATGTGATTACAATGAGTTGCTATTGTGGTAATGCAAATGGTAAGAGTTAATGGTGGGTTGGCTTTTTTTTTTTTTTTTAATTTCCAAAGGAACTTCTGTAGACTATAAAAACGGCTCAATTCTCCTTCCTCTGAGTCCAAAATGGTCACCAGTTTCCGTGGAGCTGAGCCTAGGATAAAGTGATCACAGCACTGTATCTTTAATTGGGTACTTTTCAAATCCCTTGAGGTATGCACAGTTTGGATTACTCATTTGTGTCAGAACCATTTCACACGAGGGGGTGTGAAGATTAATGAGTCGAGGTTTCAAATCCCCTTAAAAGTCTAGAATGGAAGGTGTTTTGCAAATGTATGGCAATACCTTTAGTAACAGATGTTGCCTAAGTCCACTGAATAAATTCAATTTTGGGAAAATGTCTTGTCCAGCTAAGCCTGAATAGGATGAACTTGCTGCAGTAATTCTACACTTTGATAGCACAGGCTACTGCGATTCTTCCATCCATCCAGCCATCCATAAACACTTATTAAATATGTATATGTGTTAGCAACTCTGCTAGCCCCTACACATAAGAAGGGAAGTCACCTTCAAGTTGCTCAGATATCGGTATGTGTATGTGTGTGTGGGGGAGAAGGATTTTAACAGTACACAAACCATTATAACATGTAGGTGCCATTTAAAGAGGAAGTGAAATGCCAAAGGGTTTTAGAAGGAAAAGTCACAGATAAATGAGGAGGTGTGAGGAGGAATGAGTAAGGCTTCACAAAGAGGTGATACTTGGATAAAGTTTGAAGGAGAAGTAGAGTTTTATTTTAAACAAAATTTTAATTTTGAAGTAAGATTAGATATATAGTAAAACTGCAGAGACAGTACAGAGAGTTTCCACATATCCCTCACTTAATGTCCTCTATTCTTAATATTATACATTTTCATTTGTAAAAACTAAGAAATCAACATTGCTACATTGGTATTAACTAAACTCTATATTTTATTTAGATGTCACCAATTTTTCCATTAATATTTTCCTTCTGTTTCAGGATCTAATTCTGGTAACTACATTGCATTTAGTTATTGTGTTTCCTCAGGCTCCTTTGGTCTATGACAATTTTCCAGTCTTTGATTGTTTTTCATAACGTTTACAATCTTGAGAAGTATTGGCCAGGTATCTGGTACAATGTGCTCCAGTCTGGGTTTGTCTGATGTCTTTCTCATGGTCAGACTGGGGTTACGGGCTTTTGGGAAGACTACCACAGAGGAGAAGTTCCCCCCTCATCACATCATATCAGGAGTACCTGATATCCACATGACATCACTGACGATGTAGAATTCTACATCACCAAGATGTTAAATTTTAATGGGGAAAACTGCTTCTGAGGTGAAAGGATCTGTGTGAGCAAGGTGTGGGTGTGCACAATAGTTTAAGGGTTAGGGGAACGTCCAGATGGGTTGGCAGGTAGAGTACTTGCAAGGGAGCAGTGGGATGGAAACCATGTGTTGGTATGGCACTTTTAAGTTTTTAAACGATTTTGTGGAAACTGACTTTTTCACAAAGCTTAGCACCAAATGGCCAAGTGATTGGATGAGAATTATTGTTGTTGTTTTTGTTAGTTGCTGTCAAGTCAGATATTACAGTCCCCATTAAAAAGTGAGAAAACTTAGGCCCAAGGAAATTAAAATTAAGAGGTTGGTAGAAGATCACACAAATAGTGCCAGGACTTAGACACAGTTCTCATGATTCCCATCTCAGGGTTCTTTCCTCTTCAGTCTTGGTCACTACTCATGGTGCAATTGTTCGTAGTATATGGCTAGACCCACCCTACTCTGTCCCAATTTTCCATCTAAACCCTGTGCTCACAAAAGCTATACAGAGAAAAGGCAGGGCCAAGATGGTGGAATAGCCAGATGCTCCTGGCAATCCCTCTTACAACAAAAACCCCAAAAATCAAGTGAAACGATTATATTTATGACAAACTAGGAGCCCTGAACATCAAAGGCAAAGGTAGAAAACAGACTAAGTGGCAGGCAGAGAGTGAGACCGTTCAGAAGTGGAGAAGAGTTGCTGGACCTGAATTGCGGAGATCCCTCAGGCACCATTCCTGGAAGCGGCTGTGGCAGGCTGGTGGTAGCGTTCATCCGTAGTTTAGTCAAGGAGAAGCAGCCAGCTATGCAGCCTACTCACACCTCTGGAACCAGAGATGAATGGCACTCTCGGCAAAAACTAAGTACTTGCATATATTTCACTGCGCCCTTCGCCCCTAAGCCAGCTTCAGTGGCTGTTGATTTCCCTGGGCCTGAGATAGGCCCTGTTGAGCATGTGGAGCCAGCCTCCCGGCCTTGGAGAAGGAATAAATTCACAACAGGTGGAAAAGATCATTTGCCAGCTCCACTAACTTGGGGAGCTCAGGACAGAACCGGCTCTTGTCCAGGCATAGATGGTCCATGGACTTTGAAAACCTTTCCCCACTGCATGGACCTGTGTGGGCCTATTCCAGGAGAATAGGCCCTTGCTGGCAGACTGTGACTGTTTAAGCTGTGCGGTGGAGAGGTGGATGTTTGATATTTGACGTGGCTTTGCCTATTAAACAGGGTCCTTCCCTACCCACATCAGGGGCCTAAGGACTGGTGGCTCCTCTCAGGTCACCCAGCCCCTGTGACAGGGGTCCAGCGATAACTGGTACCTCCCAGTCCTTACAACCAAAAGCATTGGGTGCCCATGGTCCGTCTGCAGAACCCAGCCACCTGTGTGCTCTAGGGAACAGGGACACCCTTTCCTCAGAGACACTCAGGGGATGGTTTTCAGCCCCCTGCCTTGTTCAGAGCATGATCTCCTGCTGCAAACAGATACCGGTACCTACACCAAACACTCTGCCCCTGTAAGACTGTAGGACAGAGCCTGTACCACACACTTGATGACCAGCCACCTGGACACCTGAGCTGAATCCACACAAGAAAAGTGAGTGGACTCATAAGCTCATATACCTGATAACAACTCTAGCCATCTGGTGACAGGATGTCAGAGCACCAAAGATGAAAATAATCAAGCTAGCTTACTCAAGCAACCCATTTGGGCATATCAAAATAAAACTAAGTGAGAAACTAGGATACAGTAAGCAAACATAAAATAAACTAATACAATAACTTATAGATGGCTCAGAGAAAACAGTCAATATCAAACCACATAAAGAAACAGACCATGATCACTTCAACAAGGTCTCAAAACAGAGAATCAAATGATCTTCTGGATGAAGGTGCCTTCCTCAAATTACTGGATGCAGAATTCAAAAGATTAATGTACAGAACTCTTCAAGACATAAGGAAGGAGATCAGGCAATACGCAGAACAAGCCAAGGAACACACAGAAAAACAGTTGAAGAAATTAAAAAGTTCTTCAAGAACATAATGAAAAATTTAATAAGGTGCAAGAATTCATAGAGAGACAGCAATCAGAAATTCAGAAGATTAACAATAAAATTACAGAATTAGACAGCTCAATAGAAAGCTAGAGGAGCAGAATCAAGCAAGTGGAAGGCAGAACTGGGGACCTTGAAGATAAAGCACTTGGCACCAATATATTTGAAGAAAAAATCAGATAAAATAATTAAAAAAAAAAATGAAGAAACCTTAAGAATCATGTGGGACTCTATCAAGAGAAATAACATATGAGTGATTGGAGTAGCAGAACAGGGAGGGCTAACAGAAAGTACAGAGAGAATTGTTGAAGATCTATTGGAAGAAAACTTCCCTGATATTGTGAAAGATGATAAGATATCAATCCAAGATGCTCATCAAACTCCACATAAGGTAGATTTTAAAAGAAAGTCACTCAGACACATTATAATCAAACTGGCCCAAACCAAAGATAGAGAATTTTAAGACTAGCTAGGGAAAAACGAAAAGTCACCTACAAAGGAGAGGCAAAAAGAATAAGCTTGGACTACTCAGCAGAAACCATGCAGGCAAGAAGGCAATGGGATGACTTATTTAAAAAATTGAAGGAAAAAAATTGCCAGGCAAGAATCATATATCCAGCAGAACTGTCTCTCAAATATGAAGGTGAAATTAGGACATTTCCAGATAAACAGAAGATTAGGGATTTGGTGAAAACCAAACCAGAAGTACAAGAAATATTAAAGGGAGTTCTTTTGGTTAGAAAACCAGTAATATCAGGTACCAACCCAAGACTAGAACACTGGGCAGAGCAATCAGATGTCAACACAGACAGGGAAATCACAAAAATAAACCAAGATAAAAAAACACTCAAAATGGGGAGATAGCGATGTCATTACATAAAAGAAGACAACATTAAAATAATAAAGAGGGTCTAAGAAATGGTGTCACAGATCTTTCATACGCAGAGGAAGACAAGGCAATATAAAGAAATAAAAGTTAGTTTTAAACTTAGAAAAATAGGGTTAAATATTAAGGTAACCAAAAAGGACACTAACTATTCTACTCATCAAAATAAAATACAAGGGAAAAAAAAAAAGAGAGAGAGACTCAGCAGAAACAAAATCAGCAACAATGAATAAGGGGAAAAGACATTATATAAAGATAAACTACTCAGCACAAAAAATTAAGTGGGAAAAAGAAACTGTCAACAAGACACACAAAAAAACATAAAAATGACAGCACTAAACTCACACTTATCCATAATTATGCTGAATGTTAATGGACTAAATGCACCAGTAAAGAGACAGAGAGTGGCAGAATGGATAAAAAAACACAATCCATCTATATGCTGCCTACAAGAGGCACGCCTTAGACTTAGAGACACAAATAAACTAAAACTCAAAGGATGGAAAAAAAATATCAAGCAAGCAACAATCAAAAAAGAGCAAGAGTGGTAGCATTAATTTCTGACAAAATAGACTTTAAAGTAAAATCCACCACAAAGGATAAGGAAGTACGCTATGTAACGATTAAAGGGACAATATACCAGGAGGATATAACCGTAGTAAATACTTATGCACCCAATGACAGGGCTGCAAGATACATGAAACAAACTCTATCGGCATTGAAAAGTAAGTTAGACAGCTCCACAATAATAGCAGGAGACTTCAACACACCACTTTCAGTGAAGGACAGGACATCCAGAAAGAAGCTCAATAAAGACATGGAATATCTAAATGCCACAATCAGCCAACTCGACATAATAGACATATACAGAACACTCCACCCAACAGCAACCAAGTATACTTTCTTTTCGAGTGCACATGGAACATTCTCTAGAATAGGCCACATATTATGTCATAAAGCAAGCCTTTGTTGTTGTTGTTAGGTGCCGTCGAGTCAGTTCCGACTCATAGCGACCCTATGCACAACAGAACGAAACACCGCCCAGTCCCACACCATCCTTACAATCGTTGTTATTGCTTGAGCTCATTGTTGCAGCCACTGTGTCAATCCACCTCGTTGAGGGTCTTCCTCTTTTCTGCTGACCCTGTACTCTGCCAAGCATGATGTCCTTCTCCAGGGACTGATCCCTCCTGACAACATGTCCAAAGTATGTAAGATGCAGTATAACCATCCTTGCCTCTAAGGACCATTCTGACTACACTTCTTCCAAGACAGATTTGTTTGTTCTTTTGGCAGTCCATAGTATATTCAATATTCTTCGCCAACACCACAATTCAAAGGCATCAACTCTTCTTCGGTCTTCCTTATTCATTCTCCAACTTTCACATGCATATGATGCAATTGAAAATACCATGGCTTGGGCCAGGCGCACCTTAGTCTTCAGGGTGACATCTTTGCTCTTCAACACTTTGAAGAGGTCTTTTGCAGCAGATTTACCCAATGCAATGCGTCTTTTGATTTCTTGACTGCTGCTTCCATGTTTGTTGATTGTGGATCCAAGTAAAATGAAATCCTTGACAACTTCAATCTTTTCTCTGTTTATCATGATGTTGCTCATTGGTCCAGTTGCAAGGGTTTCTGTTTTCTTTATGTTGATGAAGGCTATGGTCTTTTGATCTTCGTTAGTAAATGCTTCAAGTCCTCTTCACTTTCAGCAAGCAAGGTTGTGTCATCTGCATAATGCAGGGGGTTAATGAGTCTTCCTGCAATCCTGATGCCCTGTTCTTCTTCATATAGTCCAGCTTCTCGTACTATTTGCTCAGCATACAGATTAATTAGGTATGGTGAAAGAATACAACCCTGATGCACACCTTTCCTGACTTTAAACCAATCAGTATCCACTTGTTCTGACCGAAAAACTGCCTCTTGATCTATGTAAAGGTTCCTCATGAGCACAATTAAGTGTTCTGGAATTCCCATTCTTTGCAATGTTATCCAGAATTTGTTATGATCCACACAGTCAAATGCCTTTGCATAGTCAATAAAACACAGGTAAACATCCTTCTGGTATTCTCTGCTTTCAGGCAGGATCCATCTGACATCAGCAATGATATCCCTGGTTCCACGTCCTCTTCTGAAACCGGCCTGAATTTCTGGCAGTTCCCTGTTGATACACTGCTGCAGCTGTTTTTGAACAATCTTTAGCAAAATTTTGCTTGTGTGTGATATTAATCATATTGTTCTATAATTTCCACATTCAGCTGGATCACCGTTCTTGGGAATAGGCATAAATGTGGATCTCTTCCAGTCAGTTGGCCAGGAAGCTGTCTTCCATATTTCTTGGCATAGAAGAGTGAGCACCTCCAGTGCTGCATCTGTTTGTTGAAACATCTCAATTGATATTCCATCAATTCCTGGAGCCTTGTTTTTCACCAATGCCTTCAGAGCAGCTTGGCCTTCTTCCTTCAGTACCATCGGTTCCTGATCATATGCCACCTCTTGAAATGGTTGAATATTGACTAATTCTTTTTGGTTTAATGACTCTGTGTATTCCTTCCATCTTCTTTTGATGTTTCCTGTATCGTTTAATATTTTCCCCATGGAATCTTTCACTATTGCAACTCTAGGCTTGAATTTTTTCTTCAGTTCTTTCAGCTTGAGAAACACCGAGCGTGTTCTTCCCTTTTGTTTTTCCATCTCTAGCTCTTTGCACATGTCATTATAATACTTTACTTTGCTTTCTTGAGCCGCCCTTTGAAATCTTCTGTTCAGTTCTTTTACTTCATCAATTCTTCCTTTTGCTTTAGCTGCTCGATGCTCAAGAGCAAGTTTCAGAGTCTCCTCTGACACCCATCTTGGTCTTTCTTTCCTGTGTTTTCAGTGACCTCTTGCTTTCTTCATGGATGATGTCCTTGATGTCATTCCACAACTCATCTAGTCTTCAGTCACTAGTGTTCAATGCATCAAATCTATTCTTCAGATGGTCTCTAAATTCAGGTGGGATATACTCAAGGTCATATTTGGGCTCTCATGGACTTCCTCTGATTTTCTGCAGTTTCAGCTTGAGCTTGCATATGAGCAATTGACGGTCTATTCCACAGTGGGCTGCTGGCCTTGTTCTGACTGATGATATTGAGCTTTTCCATTGTCTCTTTCCACAAAGCAAGACTTAGCAGAATCCAAAACATTGAAATATTACAAAGCATCTTCTCTGACTGTAAGACCATAAAAGTAGAAATCAATAACAGAAAAAGCAGGGAAAAGAAATCAAACACTTGGAAACTGAACAATACTCTGCTCAAAAAAGACTGGGTTATAGAAGACATTAAGGATGGAATAAAGAAATTCATAGAATCCAATGAGAATGAAAACACTTCCTATCAGAACCTTTGGGATACAGCAAAAGCAGTGCTCAGAGGTCAATTTGTATCAATAGATGCACACATACAAAAACAAGAAAGGGCCAAAATCAAAGAATTATCCCTACAACTTAAACAAATAGAAAGAGAGCAACAAAAGAAACCTTCAGGTACTAGAAGAAAGGAAATAATAAAAATTAGAGCAGAGGTAAATGAAATAGAAAACAGAAAAACAATTGAAAGAGTTAACAAGACCAAAAGCTGGTTCTTTTGAAAAAATAAACCAAATTGATAAACCATTGGCCAAACTGACAAAAGAAAAGCAGAAGAAGAGGAAATAAACAGGAGAATAAGAAATGAGATTGGCCATATTACAATAGACCCAACTGAAATTACAAGAATCATCTCAAATTACTATGAAAAAATTGTACTCTAACAAATTTGAAAGCCTAGAAGAAATTAATTCCTAGAAAAACACTACGTACCTAAACTAACACAAACAGAAGTAGAACAACTAAATAGATCCAAAAGAAAAGAAACAATTGAAAAAATAAAAAAAACTCCCAACAAAAAAAGCCCTGGTCTGAATGACTTCACTGCACAGACTACCAAACTTTCAGGAGAATTAGCACCACTACTACTAAAGGTATTTCAGAGCATAGAAAAGGGCTGAATACTCCCAAACTCATTTTATGAAGCCAGCATATCACCGATACCAAAACCAAGTAAAGACACTACAAAAAAAGAAAATTAGAGACCTATATACCTTATGAACTTAGATGCAAAAATCCTCAACAAAATTCTAGCCAATAGAATTCAACAACATATCAAAAAAATGATTCACCATGACCAAGTGGGTTTCATACCAGGTATGCAGGGATGGTTCAACATGAGAAAAACAATCAATGTAATCCATCATACAAATGAAACAAAAGACAAGAAACACATGATTTTATCAATCAATGCAGAAAAGGCATTTGACAAAGTTCAATGCCCATTCATGATAAAAACGCTCAGCAAAATGGGAATAGAAGGAAAATTCCTCAACAAAATAAAGGGCATTTATACAAAGGCAACAGCCAACATCATCCTAAGTGGAGAGAGCCGGAAGGCATTCCCCTCGATACTGGGAACCAGACAAGGATGCCCTTTATCACCACTCTTATTCAACATTGTGCTGGAGGTCGTAGCCAGAGCAATTAGGCTAGATAAGGAAATAAAGGACATCCAGGTTGGCAAGGAAGAAGTAAAAGTATCCCTATTTGCAGATGACATGATCTTATACACAGAAAAGCCTAAGGAATCCTCAAGAAAACTAGTTCAGCAGAGTATTGGAATACAAGATAAACATACAAAAATCAGTTGGATTCCTCTACACCAACAAAAAGAACATTGAAAAGGAAATCACTAAATCAATACCATTTACAGTAGCCCCCAAGAAGATAAAATACTTAGGAATAAATCTTACCAGAGCTGTAAAAGATATACACAAAGAAAAATACAAGACAATATGCAAGAAACCAAAAGAAACCCACATAAGTGGAAAAACGCACTTCGCTCATGTCTGTTCTACCAAAAGCCATCTATAGACACAATGCAATTCCCATCCAAATTCCAGTAACATTTTTTAATGAGGTGGAGAAACAAATCACCAACTTCATATGGAAGGGAAAGAGGCCCCGGATAAGTAAAGCATTACTGAAAAAGAAGAACGAAGTGGGAGGCCCCACTCTACCTGATTTTAGAGTCTATTATACTGCCACAGTATGCAACAACAGATACATAGACCAATGGAATAGAACTAAGAATCAAGATATAAATCCATGCACATATGAGCTAGCTGATATTTGACAGAGGCCCAAAGTCAGTTAATTGGGGGAAAAGACAGTCTTTTTAACAAACGGCGCTGACATAACTGGATATCCATCTCCAAAAAAATGAAACGAGACCCATACCTCACTCCATGCACAAAAAGGAACTCAAAATGGATCAAAGACCTAAATATAAAATCTGAAACGATAAAGACCATGGAAGAAAAAACAGGGACAATGTTAGGAGCCCTAATACATAGCACAAACACTATACAAAACATTACTAACAATGCAGAAGAGAAACTAGAAAACTGGGAGCTCCTAAAAATCAAACACCTATGGTCATCCAAAGGCTTCGCCAAAAGAGTAAAAAGACTACCTACAGACTGGGAAAAAGTTTTTAGCTATGACATTTCCAATCAGCGCCTGATCTCTAAAATCTACATGATGTTGCAAAAACTGAACTACAAAAGGACAAATAACCCAATTAAAAAATGGGCAAAGAATATGAACAGACACTTCACTAAAGAAGATATTCAGGTGGCTAACAGATACATGAGGAAATGCTCACGATCATTAGCCACTAGAGAAATGCAAATCAAAACTACAATGAGATTCCATTTCCCTCCAACAACAACAAAAAAAGGCTGTCATTAATCTAAAAAACAGAAAATAGTAAATGTTGGAGAAGTTATGGAGAGACTGGAACACTTCTACACTGCTGGTGGGAGTGTAAAATGGCACAACCACTTTGGAAATCGATTTGGTGCTTCCTTCAAAAGCTAGAAATAGAGCTACCATACGATCCAGCAACCCCACTCCTCGGACTACATCAAAGAGAAATAAGAGCCTTTACACAAACAGATATATGCACACCCGTGTTCATTGCAGCACTGTTCACAATAGCAAAACGATGGAAGCAATGTGCCCATCAACGGATAAATGGATAAATAAATTCTGGTATATTCACACAATGGAATACTACGTATTGATAAAGAACAGTGATAAACCCGTGAAACATTTCATAACCTGGAGGAATCTGGAAGGCATTATGCTGAGTGAAATTAGTCAGTTGCAAAAGGACAAATGTTGTATAAGACCACTATTATAAGAACTCGAGAAATAGTCTAAACAGAGAAGAGTATATTCTTTGATGGTTACGAGACGGGGGAGGGAGGGAGGGAGAGAGAGAGGCTCTCACTAATTAGATGGTAGATAAGTTGTATTTTAGGTGAAGGGAAAGACAACACACAATATAGGAGAGGTCAGCACAGCTGGGCTAAACCAAAAGCAAGAAAGTTTCCTGAATAAACTGAACACTTCAAAAGCCAGCGAAGCATGGGTGGGGGTTTCGGGACCATGGCTTCAAGGGACATCTAAGTCAATTGCCATAATAAAATCTATTAAGAAAACATTTTGCATCCCACTTTGGAGAGTGGCATCTGGGGTCTTAAATGCTAGCAAGCGGCCATCTAAGATGCATCAATTGGACTCAACCCACCTGGATCAAAGGAGAATGAAAAACACCAAAGACACAAGGTAACTATGAGCCTAAGAGACAGAAAGGGCCAGATAAACCAGAGACTATATTAGCCTGAGATGAGAAGAACTAGACGGTGCCCGGCTACAACTGATGACTACCCTACAGGGAACATAACAAAGAACCCCTGAGGGAGCAGGAGAGCAATGGGATGCAGACCCCAAATTTTCCTAAAAAGACCAGACTTAATGGTCTGACTGAGACCAGGAGGACTCCAGAGGTCATGGTCCCCAGACCTTCTGTTAGCCCAAGATGGGAACTATTCCTAAAGCTAACTCTTCAGACAGGGATTGGACTAGTCTATGGGATAGCCAATGATACTGGTGAAGAATGAGCTTCTTGGATCAAGCAGACACATGAGACTATGTTGGCATCTCCTGTCTGAAGGGGAGATGAGAGGGTAGACAGGGTCAGAACCTGGCCGAATGGACATGAAAAGAAACAGAGGAGGGAAGGAGTGTGCTGTCTCATTAGGGGAAGAGCAAGTAGGAGCATATAGCACGGTGTTTATAAATTTTTGTATGAGAGTCTGACTTGATTTGTAAACTTTCACTTATAGCACAATAAAATTTTTTTAAAAAGGCTATACGGAGTGACACTAACTTTTTTTTTTAATTTTTATTGTGCTTGAAGTGAGAGTTTACAAATCAAGTCAGTCTCTCACACAAAAACTTATGTACACCTTGCTACGTACTCCCAATTGGTCTCCCCCTAATGAGTCAGCCGGCTCCCTCCCTCTACTCTCTCTTTTTGTGTCCATTTCGCTAGCTTCTAACCTCCTCTACCTTCTCATCTCCCCTCCAGGCAGGAGATGCCAACATAGTCTCAAGTGTCCACCTAATCCAAGAAGCTCACTGCTCACCAGCATCCCTCTCTAACCCATTGTCCAGTCCAATCCATGTCTGAAGAGTTGGCTTTGGGAATGGTTCCAGTCCTGGGCCAACTGAAGGTCTGGGGACCATGACCACCGGGGTCTTTTTAGTCTCAGTCGTACCATTAAGTCCGGACTTTTTACGAGAATTTGGGGTCTGCATCCCACTCCTCTCCTGCTCTCTCATGGGTTCTCTGTTGTGTTCCCTGTAAGGGCAGTCATTGGTTGTAGCCGGGCACCATCTAGTTCTTTTGGTCTCAGGCTGATGTAGTCTCTGGTTTATCTGGCCCTTTCTGTCTCTTAGGCTCATAGTTACCTTGTGTCTTTGGTGTTCTTCATTCTCCTTTGATCCAGGTGGGTTGAGTCCAATTGATGCATCTTAGATGGCCGCTTGCTAGCATTTAAGACCCCAGATGCCACTCTCCAAAGTGGGATGCAAAATGTTTTCTTAATAGATTTTATTATGCCAATTGACTTAGATGTCCCTTGAAGCCATAGTCCCGAAACCCCCACCCATGCTTCGCTGGCTTTTGAAGTGTTCAGTTTATTCAGGAAACTTTCTTGCTTTTGGTTTAGCCCAGCTGTGCTGACCTCTTCTATGTTGTGTGTTGTCTTTCCCTTTACCTAAAATACAACTTATCTACTAATTAGTGAGAGCCTCTCTCTCTCCCTCCCTCCCTCCCCCGTCTCGTAACCATCAAAGAATATACTCTTCTCTGTTTAAACTATTTCTCGAGTTCTTATAATAGTGGTCTTATACAACATTTGTCCTTTTGCAACTGACTAATTTCACTCAGCATAATGCCTTCCAGATTCCTCCGGGTTATGGAATGTTTCACACGTTTATCACTGTTCTTTATCAATACGTAATATTCCATTGTGTGAATATACCAGAATTTATTTATCCATTTATCCGTTGATGGGCACCTTGGTTGCTTCCATCCTTTTGCTATTGTGAACAGTGCTGCAATGAACATGGCTGTGCATATACCTGTTTGTGTAAAGGCTCTTATTTCTCTTTGATGTGTTGCAAGGAGTGGGATTGCTGAATTGTATGGTAGTTCTATTTCCAGCTTTTGAAGAAAGCATCGAATTGATTTCCAAAGTGGTTGTACCATTATACATTCCCACCAGCAGTGTATAAGTGTTCCAATCTCTCCACAGTCTTTCCAACATTTATTATTTTCTGTTTTTTGGATTAATGCCAGCCTCGTTGGTGGAAGATGGAATCTTATTGTAGTTTCGATTTGCATTTCTCTAACGGCTAATGATCGTGAGCATTTCCTCATTTATCTCTTAGCTACTGAATGTATTCTTCAGTGAAGTGTCTGTTCATATCTTTTGCCCATTTTTTAATTGGGTTGTCTTTTTGTAGTTGAGCTTTTGCAGTATCATGTAGATTTTAGAGATCAGGTGCTGATTGGAAATGTCATAGCTAAAAACTTTTTCCCAGTCTGTAGGTAATGTTTTTACTCTTTTGGTGAAGTCTTTGGATGAGCACAGGTGTTTGATTTTTAGGAGCTCCCAGTTATCTAGTCTTTCTTCTGTATTTTTAGTAACGTTTTGTATACTGTTTATGCCATGTATTAGAGCTCCTAACATTGTCCCTATTTTTTCTTCCATGATCTTCATCATTTTAGATTTTATATATAGGTCTTTGACCCACTTGGAGCTCGTTTTTGTGCATGGAGTGAAGTATGGGTCTTGTTTCATTGTTTTGGAGGTGGATATCCAGTTATGCCAGCACGATTTGTTAAAAAGACTGTCTTTTCCCCATTTAACTGTTTTGGGGGCCCATGTCAAATATCAACTGCTCATATGTGCATGGATTTATGTGTGGGTTCTCAATTCTGTTCCATTGGCTTATGTATCTGTTGTTGTACCAGAGCCAGGCTGTTTTGACTACTGTGGCTGTAATAGGTTCTAAAATCAGGTAGAGTGAGGCCTCCCATGTTGTTCTTCTTCTTCTTTTTCAGTAATGCTTTACTTGTCCGGGGACTTTTTCTCTTCTATATGAAGTTGGTGATTTGTTTCTCCATCTCATTAAAAAATGTTACTGGAATTTGGATGGGAATTGCATTGTATCTATAGATGGCTTTTGGTAGAATAGACATTTTTACAGTGGTAAGCCTTCCTATCCGTGAGCAAAATATGTTTTTCCACTTATGTAGGTCTCTTTTGGTTTCTTGCAGCATTGTGTTGTATTTTTCTTTGCATAGGTCTTTTACATCTCTGGTAAGATTCATTCCTAAGTATTTTATTTCCTTTTTTGGGGGCTCCTGTAAATGGTATTGATTTAGTGATTTCCTTTTCAATATTCTTTTTGTTGGTGTAGAGGAATCAAACCGATTTTTGTATGTTTATCTTGTATTCCAATACTCTGCTGAACTATTAGTTTCAGTAATTTTCTTGAGGATTCCTTAGGCTTTTCTGTGTATAAGATCAAGTCATCTGCAAATAGAGATACTTTTACTTCTTTCTTGCCAACCTGGATGTCCTTTATTTCTTTATCTAGCCTCATTGCTCTGGCTACGACCTCCAGCACAATGTTGAATACGAGTGGTGGTAAAGGGCATTCTTGTCTGGTTCCCAGTATCGAGGGGAATGCTTTCAGGCTCTCTCCATTTAGGATGATATTGGCTATTGGCTTTGTATACATGCCCTTTATTTTGTTGAGGAATTTTCCTTCTATTCCCATTTTGCTGAGATTTTTTTTATCATGAATGGGTGTTGAACTTTGTCCAATGCGTTTTCTGCATCAGTTGATAAAATGTGATTTTTGTCTTTTGTTTTATTTATATCATGAATTACATTGTTTTTCTAATGTTGAACCATTCCTGCATACCTGGTATGAATCCCACTTGGTCATGGTGAATTAGTTTTCTTTATATGTTGTTTTATTCTATTGGCTAGAATTTTGTTGAGGATTTTTACATCTAAGTTCATGAGGGATATAGGTCTGTAATTTTCTTTTTTTGTGGTGTGTTTACCTGGTTTTTGTATCAGGGATATGCTGGCTTCATAGAATGAGTTTGGGAGTATTCAGTCCTTTTCTATGCTCTGAAATACCTTTAGTAGTAGTGGTGTTAACTCTTCTCTGAAAGTTTGGTAGTACTGTGCAGTGAAGTCATCCTGGCCAGGGCTTTTTTTTTGTTGGGAGTTTTTTGATTACCTTTTCAATCTCTTTTTTTGTTATGGGTCTATTTAGTTGTTCTACCTCTGTTTGTATTAGTTTAGGTAGGTAGTGTGTTTCTAGGAAGTCATCCATTTCTCCTAGGTTTTGAAATGTGTTAGAGTACAATTTTTCATAGTAATCTGATACGATTCTTTTAATTTCAGTTGGGTCTGTCGTAATATCGCCCATCTCATTTCTTGTTTGCTTCCTCTCCTGTTTTTCTTTTGTCAGTTTGGCTACTGGTTTATCAATTTTGTTGATTTTTTCAAAGAATCAGCTTTTGGTCTTGTTAATTCTTTCAATTTTTTTTTTTTCTGTTCTTCTATTTCATTTAGTTCTGTTCTAATTTTTATTTGTTTTCTTCTGGTGCCGGAGGGTTTCTTTTGTTGCTCTCTTTCTATTTTTTCAAGTTGTAGGGATAATTCTTTGATTTTGGCCCTTTCTTCTTTTTGGATGTGTGCATTTATTGATATAAATTGATCTCTGAGTGCTGCTTTTGCTGTGTCCCAAAGGTTCTGACAGGAAGTGTTTTCATTCTCTTTGGGTTCTATGAATTTCTTTATTCCATCCTTAATGTCTTCTATAATCCAGTCTTTTTTGAGCAGGGTATTGTTCAGTTTTCAAGTGTTTGATTTCTTTTCCCTGCTATTTCTCTTATTGATTTCCACTTTTATGGCCTTATGGTCAGAGAAGATGCTTTGTAATATTTTAATGTTTTGAATTGTACTAAGGCTTGCCTTATGAACTAATATGTAGTCTATTCTAGAGAATGTTCCATGTGCCCTAGAAAAGAAAATATACTTGGCTGCTGTTGGGTGGAGTGTTCTGTATATGTCTATGAGGTCAAGTTGGTCGATTGTGGCATTTCAATCTTCCACGTCTTTATTGAGCTTCTTTCTGGATGTCCTGTCCTTTACTGAAAGTGGTGTGTCTAAGTCTCCTAGTATTATCGTGGAGCTGTCTATCTCAGTTTTCAATGCTGATAGGGTTTGTTTTATATATCTTGCAGCCCTGTCATTGGGTGCATAAATATTTAATAGGGTTATATCTTCTTGGTATATTGTCCGTTCAATCAGTATACAGTGTCCTTTTTTATCCTTTATGATGGATTTAACTTTAAAGTCTGTTTTGTCAGAAATTAATATTGCCACTCCTGCTCTTTTTTAATTGTTGTTTGCTTGATATATTTTTTTCCATCCTTTGAGTTTTAGTTTGTGTCTCTAAATCTATGGCGTGTCTCTTGTAGGCAGCATATAGACAGATTGTGCTTTTTTATCCATTCTGCCACTCTCTGTCTCTTTATTGGTGCATTTAGTCCATTTACATTCAGGGTAGTTATGGATAGGTATGAGTTCAGTGCTATCATTTTGATGTCTTTTTTTTGTGTGTTGTTGACAGTTTCTTTTTCCCCTCTTAATTTTATGTGCTGAGTAGATTATCTTTACATATTGTCCTTTCCTCATATTTGTTGTTGATTTTGTTTCTGCTGATTCTCTAGTTTTTTCTTGTATTTTATTTTGATGTATAGGATAGTTAGTCTCCTTTGTGGTTACCTTAACATTTAACCCTATTTTTCTATATTTAAACCTAACATTTATTTCTTTGTATCACCTTGTCGGAAACCCTGGTGGTGTAGTGGTTAAGCGCTACGGCTGCTAACCAAAGGGTCGGTAGTTGGAATCCGCCAGGCACTCCTTGGAAACTCTATGGGGCAGTTCTACTCTGTCCTATAGGGTCGCTATGAGTCAGAATCAACTTGACAGCAGTGGGCTTGGTTTTGGGTCATCACCTTATCTTAATCTCCATATGGAAGATCTATGACTTCATTTCTTATTCCCTCTTTATTGTTTTAATGTTGTCTTCTTTTACATAATAACATCGCTGTTACCCTGTTTTGAGTGTTTTTTAAATCTTGATTGATTTTTTTGAGTTCCCTGTCTGTATTGACTTCTGATTGCTCTGCCCCGTGTTCTAGTCTTGGGTTGGTACCTGATATTATTGGTTTTCTGACCAAAGAACTCCCCGTAGTATTTCTTGTACTTTTGGTTTGGTTTTTACAAATTCCGGAAACATCTGTTTATCTGGAAATGTCCTAATTTCACCTGCATATTTGAGAGACAGTTTTGCTGGATATATGATTCCTGGCTGGCAGTTTTTTTCCTTCAATTTTTTATGTAAGTCATCCCGTTGTCTTCTTGCCAGCATGGTTTCTGCCGAGTAGTCCGAGCTTATTCTTATTGGCTCTCCTTTGTAGGTGGCTTTTCATTTATCCCTAGCTTCTCTTAAAATTCCTTATTTATTTTTGGTTTTGGCCAGTTTGATTATAATATGTCTTGATGACTTTCTTTTAACATCTACCTTATGTGGAGTTCGATGAGCATCTTGGATAGATATCTTCTCATGTTTCACTATATCAGGGAGTGACACTAACTCTTACTTCCGAGGAGATTAGAGCTCTCTGATGCAGGTTCGGTAAAGTAGTCTTCTCTGCTGCTACTTCACCCTGGTACTTGACCTAGTCTACATCTCTGTCTATGTCTATTTTTCAAATTTACACACCAACCACTAATGCCAAAGGTGAAGAAATAGAAGAATTTACCAACTTCTGCAGTCTGAAATTGATCAAACATGCATTCAAGATTCATTGATAATTACTGATGATTGGAATGCAAAAGTTGGAAACAGAGAAGTATCACTAGCTGAAAAATATGGCCTTGGAGATAGTAATGACACCTGAGTCACATGATAGAATTTTTCAAGACCAACTAACTACTCATTGCAAGTACCTTTTTCAACAACATGTATGGTGACTGTACATGTAGACTTCGCCTGATGGAGTACACAAGAATCAAAGAGACTACATCTGTGGCAAGAGATGATGGAAAAGCTCAGTATCATCAGACAGAACAAGGCCAGGGACCAACTGCCAAACAGAGCATCAATTGCTCATATGCAAGTTCAAAGTGAAACTGAAGACAATTAGAAGAAGTCCACGAGAACCAAAATATGACCTTGAGTATATTCTACCTGAGCTGGAGACCATCTCAACAATAGATTTGATGCATTAAACACTAATGACTGAGGACCAGATGGGTTGGGGATGACATCAAGAACATCATACAAGAAGAAAGCAAAAGGCCATTAAAAAGATAGGAAAGAAAGAAAAGACCAAAATCATTGTCAGAAGAGACTCTAAAACTTGCTCTTGAATGTAGAGCAGCTAAAGTGAATTGAGGAAATGATGAAGTAAAAGAGCTGAACAGAAGATTTCAAACAGCGGCTTGAAAAGACAAAGTACAGTATTATAATGAAATGTGCAAATACACGGAGACAGAAAACCAAAAGGGAATAACACCCTTGGCATTTCTCAAGCTGAAAGAACTGAAGAAAAAAATTCAAGCCTTGAGTTGCAATAGTAAGGGATTTTTGGGGCAAAATATTGAATGACACAGGAAGCATCAAAAGAAGATGGAAGGAATACACAGAGTCCCTGTACCAAGAAGAATCGCTAAACATTCAGTCATTTCAGGAGGTATCATATGATCTAGAAACAATGGTATTGAAGGAAGAAGTCCAATTTGCACTGAAGCCATTGGCTAAAAACAAGGCTCTAGACATGGACAGAATACTAACTGAAATGTTTCAACAAACGGATGCAATGCTGGAGATGCTCACTCATCTGTGCCAAAAAATTTGGAGAACAACTATCTGGCCAACCGACTGGAAAAGGTCCATATTTGTGCTGATTCTGAAAGTTGATCCAACAGAATGTGAAAATTATTGAACAATATCATTAATATCACACTAAAGTAAAATTTTATTGAAGATAATTCAAAAGTGGTCGCAGCAGTACATCAACAGGAAACTGCCAGAAATTCAGTCCAGATTCAAAAGAGTACGTGGGTTGAAGGATATCATTGCTGATGTCAGATGTTACCTGGCTGAAAGCAGAGAATACCAGAAAGATATTTACCTATGTTTTATTGACATGCTAAGACATTCAACTGTGTGGGTCATAACAAATTATGGATAACATTGCAAATAATGGGACTCCCAGAATACTTAATTGTGCTCATGAGGAAACTGTACATAGATCAAGAGGCAGTTGTTTGGACAGAACAAAGGGATACTGTGTGGTTTAAAATCAGGAAAGGTGTGCGTCAGAGTTGTATCCTTTCACTATACTTATTCGATCTGTATGCTGTGTAAAAAATCCGAGAAGCTGGAGTATATGAAGAAGAATGCAGCATCAGGATTGGAGGAATACTCATTAACAACCTGTGATATGCAGATGACACAACCTTGCTTGCTGAAAGCAAATAGGAATTAAATCACTTACTGATGAAGATCAAAGACCACAGCCTTCAGTATGAATTGCACCTCAACATAAAGAAAACAAAAATCCTTAAAACTGGACCAGTAAGCAACAGCATGATAAATGGGGAAAAGACTAAAGTTGTCAAGGATTTCATTTTACTTGGATCCACAATCAATGTCCAAGGAAGCAGCAGTCAAAAAATCAAGCAACATATTGCATTGGGCAAATCTGCTGCAAAAGACTTCTTTCAAGTGATAAAAATCAAAAAGGTCACTATGAGAACATTTTCAATCTCCTCATATACATGTGAAAGTTGGACAGTGAATAATGAAGATCGAAGAAGAATTGGTACCTTTGAATTATGTCAACAAGATGGATTGACACAGTGGCTGCAACAAGGGGGTTAAACATAGCAATTGTGAGGATGGTGCAGGACCAGACAGTGTTTTGTTCTCTTGTACATGGGAGCTCTCTGAGTTGGAACCAACTTGATGGCACCGTACGACAACAACATCATGTCTCTTATGGAAACATACCACTGTGATTCTAAGGCTGGAGTGTCAGCCATGTAATTTCCACTAGCAAACGTTCATTAATGCATTCCATGGGAGATCAAGGCATACAAATAACAAAACTTTTCTGGCAACTGGGAGCTAACTGTTGGTCTTGGTTGACCCAGGTCCAGATTGAGATGAGAATGTGAAAAAAGATCAGAAAAATTTTTCTTTCCTTCTTCGGCAGTGAACTCTTAGGCCGGCCCTCTTCTATATCAGAAAGGGAGCTTAGAGTTGGCACATTGGTAAGTTCCCTTATCTCCAGTTTTTAGGCTTAACATTCATTTATCCATTTTGTAAAGACAGTATGTACCCACCCTTGGGTCTGGATTTGTGTTAGGCAATGGGAAGGTAAGATAAACAATATCAATAAGCCTCCTTGCTGACCAACAAGGGAAGCTCACCAGCAGTGGAGACAGTAAGAAACAAACAAAAAAAAGTGAGGAGGAGCGAATAATGAATAGTCTAGGCTTCCTAGCTTCATAGAAGAAGTGATGCTGGACATGGGCCTTTCAATACAAGGATGAGTTTCAGTGGTGGAAAGCAGTATAGAGAAGTTTGGAGGAGAGAAGTAGCATTGCGTGTTGGAGAAGTGTGAGTCATTTGGTATTGCTGGAGCATAACAGGATGGTGGGGACAGTGGGAGATAGAGCAGGAGAACCCAAATCCCGCACCAGGCCTTGGGCCAGAGCCATTCTCTGGAAGGAGCAGATGCAGAGACCTCCAGGAAGGGGGTTCCCAGCATTCTACCTTCTTGGATGCCACCTTCTAGAGATCCAGCCACTTGGATTTTAAGGGTTTTGCCTGATTCCACCATTATTGCAACTTGATCTTGGAAGTACTTATCCATAATGCCTAATCCTTTGAAATGTGTTGAAAGCATAACAGCATTTGGTCTGTGATGGGTAACAGCTTCTCTTGCAACCAATTCTTATGCAGCTCAAGACTAAGTAGAAACATCCCACCAGACTTTAGGTAGTGTTCATGTAAAACTGAAGTGCTCTTTTGGGGTAAAAAAGATTATCTGTTGATCTTTCATATTCACTTGCTCACAGAGCTCTGTCATATTTTGTCACACAGCTCCCTTATAGTTTCCAAAGCCATTAAATGCTAAAAAAAAAAAAAAAACTATTTTTTTCCGGCTCTGATCTCATTATATGTACAAATTCCAAGAGCAGCCTCCCAGAAAATAAAAGTTTTTATACAACAGAGTGGATGTGTTCATGAAAGATATATTGTTTGTTTTCTTGGCACAGAGTTAACTCTAAAATAAGATTACTTAATTGAGGAAAACATTTCCTGACATGCTGAGAAGCAACATTTGAACCAAATCTCCTCTCTCTTAGATTAAGTCTAGGGTAAATGTGTTCTAGGCTATTTAATCCATGTGAATATCAAACAAAATCATTTTAACTACTGAGGCATTTAGTCAGTAAGGCAAAATGTAACTCAATACTATAGGCAACAGCTTGTAATCAATTATAATTTTTAGTTGGGAAAGTTCCTGGGGTTTGTTGTTACAGTAGTAGTTTATTTATTTATTTATTGGCACAAAAAAGTCTTAAATCTGGAAGCATTCAATTCAATTTTTCATAGCACTAGGCTACTCCTGGCATTGATTTACAGGGTAACTCAGCTCATTTTCAGTGACTTTTTTATGCTATTTTTAGGAATTTGGGTTTAGCATCACACTATTAAACTAGTCTATATACATGTGGCAGAGGGAGCTAGTTGTTCAACAAAACATGCATTCACTTCTTCCCTTTCTTCCTGGGTACGTGGCTGCCTTGCTGGAATGGATTTCTCAGTCCTGCTTGGAGTTGAGTGAGGCCGTGTAATTAAGTTGTCAACCACAGAATGTTATCAGAAATGATATGTGCCACTCCCAAGCCTGGGCTTTCGACAATGGATATATCTCCTCCATGTCCTCTTGCCTTTTCACACTGGCTGGAGTTTGGATGTGGAAACTCAGCTTTAACCATGTGCGTGATGACAATGCCCTTGGATACATTACAATGGAAGGAACATGGGTCCCTGAATATCCATGTGGAGCAGAGCTGCTCTGTCAATGGGGATTGCTCATCTTTGTACTGGTATGTGTGAGAGAAATAAACTTCCCTGTTCTTTAAGCCACTGTACCAGTCACTGGTGAATCAGAAAAGCAGAAGCACTAGAAGGTACATATATAAAGGCTGAGGGATTTATTAACAGGATTTGATCCTAAGAAACTGTGGGAGCTGCTTAAGCAGTCTCAGTAAAGCTATTGTCTTTGTGACTCATGCTAGAAATTGAAGTCCAGAGGGAAGGCAGCTGGAAAGAGAAGGTAGGTGTAAAGTAGGGGTGAACAAGGATAAGGCACAAGCTGGCAGTTTACACTGCCTCTGACCTTAATATTACAATGTCTGAATTGGAGAAGCTGAAGGAGGATCCTGGAGAAAGTGGAGCAGTTGCAGGCCTAGCAGCTACACTGTACCAACAGGGTGAACCAGCCAATCAGCGGCGATGGATGCTGCTCACTTCCGTCCTTCAAATCTCACACAATAATCTCTCTCGTGGTCCACCTTAACTGGAAACATACAGAGAATGAAATTCTGGGAAATATAAATTCAGTATAGTGAAGTTGTTACATTATAAACCAACACAGTCAACTCCTTGTCAACTTGCACCATACACAGTTCCTTAAGCCATACTTTATCTCCAACGAAAACCATAACAAAGTCATGACTGATATAATACAACTCTCACACAAACAACCAAAATCACACTAATCAAAATCCTCCAAAAAAGGATGCAAAGTTCTTTTTTTGTCTTTGGATGATGTTACTTCTTTCTTAGCTGATTTTCAATCCCCTTTTGATATTCTGTAACTTAAATATTGATATATAAAGTTAAGTACTATGTAACACATTTTATATTAGGTGCCTGAAAAGCAAAGATGTCACTTTGAGGACTAAGGTGTGCCTGACCCAAGCCATGTGTCTTAGTCATCTAGTGCTGCTATAACAGAAATACCACAAGTGGATGACTTTGTCTCACAGTTGAGTAGGCTAGAAGTCCAAATTCAGGGTGCCATCTCCAGGGGAAGGCTTTCTCTCTCTGTCAGCTCTGGAGGAAAGTCCTTCTGATGCATCCGTCTTACCATGGTCTGGGAGCATCTCAGTGCAGGAACCTCAGGTCCAAAGGACACACTTTGCTCCCAGCGTTGCTTTCTTGGTGGTATGAGGTTCCCACTCTCTGCTAGCTTCCCTTTCCTTTTATCCCTTGAGAGAGAAAAGGTGGTGCAGGTCACACCCGGGGGAAACTCCTTGTACATTGGATCAGGGATGTGACCTGGTAAGGGTATTACAATCCCACCCTAATCCTCTCTAACTGTAATAAAATTACAGTCACAAAATGGAGGACAACCATACAATACTTGTAATCATGTGCTAACCAAGTTGATACACACATTTTTGGGGGTACATAACTCAATCCATGACACCACGGTATATCAATTGCCTTATATTCGTGCAAAAGCTGGGCAATGAATAAGGAAGACTGAAGAAAAATTAATGCCTTTGAATTATGGTGTTGGTGAAGAATACTGAATATTCCATGGACTTCCGGAAGAACAAACAAATCTGTCTTGGAAAAACTACACCCAGAGTGCTCCTTGAAAGTGAAGATGGTGAGGCTTCCTGTCACATACTTTGGACTTGTTATCAGGAAGGATCAGTTCTTGGAGAAGGACATCGTGCTTGGTAAAGTAGAGGGTCATCGAAAAAGAGAAAGACCCTCAACAAGATGGGTTGACACAGTGGCTGCAACAGTGAGCTCAAACATAACAAGGATTGTGAGAATGGTACAGGACTGCGCAGTGTTCGTTCTGTTCTACATAGGGTCACTATGATTTGGAACTGACTCTACAGCATCTAACAACAACAACAAGGAAAGTCCTTCCTCAAGGGGTCCCTGGCTCTCTTGCATTCAAGGAGATCAAGTCTTGGAATTGATTGAGTAGCCATAACTCTGTTTCAGTGATTCAAGTCAGACTTTTGTTCACTAGACTTAAGCTTTTCCACTTAAATAGATTAATAAGACTGTATGCTATCCACCAATTTTATTTCTCAGGACACTATGATCAACTGGCCAAAAGATAATGACTCCTACAAGTCAGATTATTCTGATTATTTCTTTGGCTACCTTGTCCATTATAGTAACCATGCCCACCTTGTTTTTGGTGATTTAGTGTTGCTACTTTGCCCCAAGTGTCTGTCAGTTTGTCACACTATGGGGGCTTGCATGTTGCTGTGATGCTGAAAGCCATGCTACTGGTGCTCAGATACCAACAGGGTCACCCATGGAGGACAGGTTTCAGCTGGGCTTCCAGACTAAGACAGACTAGGAAGAAGGACCCAACGGTCTACTTCTGAAAAGAATTAGCCAGTGAAAATCTTACGAATAGCAGCAGAGCATTGTCTGATACAGTGCCAGAAGATGAGCCCCCCAGGTCAGAAGGCACTCAAAAGATGACTGGGGAAGAGCTGCCTCCTCAAAGTAGAGTTGATCTTAATGACATGGATGGAATCAAGCTTTCAGGACCTTCATTTGCTGATGTAGTAGGACTCAAAATGAGAAGAAACAGCTGCAAACATCAATTAATAATTAGAATGTGGAATGTACAAAGTAGGAATCTAGGAAAATATGAAATAGTCAAAAATGAAATGGAATGCAGAAACATTGATACCCTAGTCCTTGGTGAGCTGAAATGGACTGGTATTGACCACTGTGAATTGGACAATCATATGGTCTACTATGCCAGGAATGACAACTTGAAGAGGAATGGCATTGCATTCATCTTCAAAAAGAACATTTCAAGATCTATCCTAAAGTACAACACTGTCAGTGATAGGATAATATCCATACACCTACAAGGAAGACCAGTTAATACGACTATTATTCAAATTTACGCACCAACCGCTAAGGCCAAAAATGAAGAAATTGAAGATTTTTTACTAGCTTCTGCAGTCTGAAATTGATCGAACATGCAATCAGGATGCATTGATAATGACTGGCGATTGAAATTTGAAAGATGGAAACAAAGAAGAAGGATCAGTAGTTGGAAAATATGGCCTTGGGTATAGAAACAATGCCAGAAATTGCATGATAGAATTTTGCAAGACCAACAACTTACTCATTGCAAATACCTTTTTTTCACCAACATAAACGGTGACTATACACATGGACCTCACCAGATGGAACACACAGGAATCAAATTGACTACATCTGTGGAGATGATGAAAAGCTCAATATCATCAGTCAGAACAAGGCCAGGGGTCAACTGGAACATGCCATCAATTGCTCATTTGCAAGTTCAAGTTGAAGCTGAAGAAAATTAGAGCAAGTCCACCAGAGCCAAAGTACTAACTTGAGTATATCCCACCTGAATTTAGAGACCATCTCAAGAATAGGTTTGATGCACTGAACACTAATGACCAAAGACCAGATGAGTTGTGGAATGATATCAAGGACATCACACATGAAGAAAGCAAGAGATCATTAGAAGGACAGGAGAGAAAGAAAAGACCTAAATTGATGTCAGAAGAGATTCTGAGACTTGCTCTTAAACGTCAAGCAGCTAAAGCAAAAGGAGGAAATGATGAAGTAAAAGAACTGAACAGAAGATTTCAAAGGGCAGCTAGAGAAGACAAAGTATTATAATGATATGTGCGAAGTGCTGAAGATAGAAGACCAAAAGGGAAGAACACGCCCAGCGTTTCTCAAGCTGAAAGAACTGAATAAAAAATTCAAGCCTCGAGGTACAATAGTGAAGGATTCTGTGGAAAAAATATTAAAAAGCATCAAAAGAAGATGGAAGGAATACACAGAGTCATTATACCAAAAAGAATTGGTCAGTGTTCAAACAATTCGAGAGGTAGCATATGATCAGGAACCAATGGTACTGAAGGAAGAAGTCCAACCTGCACTGAAGGCATTGGTGAAAAATAAAGAATTGATGGAGTATCAATTGAGATGTTTCAATAAACGGAAGCAGCACTGGAAGTGCTCACTCGTCTATGCCAAGAAATTTGAAAGACAGCTACCTGGCTGACTGACTGGAAGAGATCCATGTTTATGCCTATTCCCAAGAAAGGTGATCCAACCAAATGCAGAAATTAGTGAACAATATCATCAATATCTCAGGCAAATACAATTTTGCTGAAGATCATTCAAAAGCAGTTGCAGCAGTACATCAACAGAGAGCTGCCAGAAATTCAGGGTGGATTTAGAAGAGGATGTGGAACCAGGGATATCATTGCTGATGTCAGATGGATCCTGCCCGAAAGGAAAGAATACCAGAAAGATGTTTACCTGTGTTTTATTGACTATGCAAAAGCATTTGACTGTGTGGATCATAACAAATTATGAATAACATTGCAAAGAATGGGAATTCCAGAACACTTAATTGTGCTCATAAGGAACCTGTACATAGATCAAGAGGCAGTTGTTTGGACAGAACAAGGGGATACTGATTGGTTTAAAGTCAGGAAAGGTGTGCGTCAGGGTTGTATCCTTTCACCATACCTATTTAATCTGTACGCTGAGCAAATAATCCAAGAAGCTGAACTGTATGAAGAAGAATGGGGCATCAAGATTGGAGGAAGAATCATCAATGTCCTGCGTTATGCAGATGACACAACCTTGCTTGCTGAAAGAGAGGAGGACTTGAAGCACTTACTGATGAAGATCAAAGAGCACAGCCTTCAGCATGGATTACACCTCAACATAGAGAAAACAAAAGTCCTCACAACTGGACCAAAAAGTAACACCATGATAAACAAAGAAAATATTGAAGTTGTCAAGGATTTCATTTTACTTGAATCCACAATCAACAGCCATGGAAGCAGCAGTCAAGAAATCAAAAGACGCGTTGCATTGGGCAAATGTGCTGCGAAAGACCTCTTTAAAGTGTTGGAAAGTAAAGATACCACCTTGAAGACTAAGATGCACCTGGCCCAAGCCATGGTATTTTCAATTGCCTCATGTGCATGCAAAAGCTAGTCAGTGAATAAGCAAGGCTGAAGAAGAATTGATACCTTTGAACTGTGGTGTTGGCAAAGAATATTTAATATACCATGGACTGCCAAAAGAATGAACAATCTGTCTTGGAAGAAGTACAAGCAGAATGCTTCTTAGAAGCAAGGATGACGAGACTATGTCTTATGCACTTTGAACATGTTATCAGGGGAATCAATCCCTGGAGAAGGACAACATGCTTGGTAAAGAACAGGGTCAGTGAAAAAGAGGAAGAACCTCAAGAAGATGGACTGACACAGTGGCTGCAACAATGGGAGCATGGCACAGGACTGGGCAGTGTTTCGTTCTGTGGTACATAGGGTCGCTATGAGTCAGAACTGACAAGACAGCACCTAACAACAACAAAAACTTTGCCCCCTGCCACCTCATGATCCCGTCATCACCATTGAGTTTAGGGATCCCAGTTCAATGATAGCAGTTTGCACTGGCCTGAGGAGAAGAGCTAACACAGAGCTCTGCAAAGATGCTAGGGCTCCCCTCACAAATTTATTTCTCATGGACATGGTGAAAAGTATGTCCTCTGGACGCTCCCAGAACGAGTAAGCAGGTCTCACATGATAAATCCCTTCTAGCATTCCAACTCCATAAGACTTTGGATATCTGCTTCTATAGTATTCCAAGAAGTTCTGGTGTTTCAACTTCATTTAGTGTATGTCGCCTTTAAGTCCACATTTTAGTTAACCACCCCACCAACCAAACTGTTAGAGTCCTTCTGAACCCCTCAAGCTAAAACATGGAATCGAGAATTTTTGCTTAGTGGGCCCATATCAATAAATTCAGCCTAGTCCAACTTTATATTCCTTCCACCTTGATCCTACACTCTTAAAATCCATTCCCACACATACCCACCCCCGGTTTTTGTTGACCAAATTGAGTAAAATCATGAAATTATTTTGGTGTATATCACACCTCTTCACTGGTCACACTTTGTATTTCACCCTCTGGAATCTGTTGGGATTTTAGTACGGTTATAATTCTAAAAGCAAGGGGAGGTGGTAGGAATAGGTCCAGTGTAGAATTGACTTAATGGCAATGGTTTGGGTTTTCTGGCAGTTAGAAGCATTTGTTTTCCTTGTGCAGATCTTGGGCTAAGAATTTAAAACCCCGTGCTCATAATTTTAGTTTCCCAAATTTCCAGCACAGTTAGAAGCAATAAACCAGCCCCATTATACTCCTTATTTTTATTCAAATACTTTATGGTAGCAAATACTTGATCACTCAGTCTTGCTTTTTGCAGGCAATTGATTAGCAGGCCCTACAGGTGAAAATTTAGGTAATTATTTTGCCACAGCATGCCATGGGCCACCAATGTCCCCTTTACCACTGGAAACAGGATCTTTAATACCTTTAAATGTAATTAGGCCAGAGAATCAGCTGCAGAACACCCAGAACCAATTCAGAGAACTCACATTTAAGGCTTTGTGCCTCTGGAATCACTATCGGTACAAAATTCTACAGCAGTTAGGGATCAATCAAGAAGCAGAATGGTAGAGATTATGTATTAGTTGTAAGCAACAAAAAGTGATCATGCATTAAACATAAAGTCACTTACAGCTGTCAGAGAGTTTACAGAGTAAAGGCAAAGCTGAAGAACCAAGCCTGGGCAGACTGAAACCTGGGAACTCTAGGAGGTTTCAATAGAAGAAATTTTCCAGGAATCCCTCTCAGATGTGACTACTAGAATGAACAAATTCCAGCTTTGTCTTATGTCCTTGTGTCTCTTTGCTCAAGATTCAAAGTCCCAGAGCAGGGAGTCTGATTGGTTTGTTGTTGTTGTTGTTGTTAGGTGCCCTTGAGTCGGTTCCGACTCATAGCGACCCTATGCACAACAGAACGAAACACTGCCCAGCCCTGAGCCATCCTCACAATCGTTGTTATGCTTGAGCTCATTGTTGCAGCCACTGTGTCAATCCACCTCATTGAGGGTCTTCCTCCTTTCCACTGACCCTGTACTCTGCCAAGCATGATGTCCTTCTCCAGGGACTGATCCCTCCTGACATGTCCAAAGTATATAAGACACAGTCTCGCCATCCTTGCCTCTAAGGAGCGTTCTGGCTGTACTTCTTCTAAGACAGATTTGTTCCTTCTTTTGGCAGTCCACAGTATATTCAATATTCTTTGCCAACACCACAACTCAAGGGAGTCAATTCTTCTTCGGTCTTCCTTATTCATCGTCCAGCTTTCCAATGCATATGATGCGATTGAAAATACCATGGCTTGGGTCAGGTGCACCTTAGACTTCAGGGTGACATCTTTGCTCTTCAACACTTTGAAGAGGTCCTTTGCAGCAGATTTACCCAATACAATGCATCTTTTGATTTCTTGACTGCTGCTTCCATGGCTGTTGATTGTGGATCCAAGTCAGATGAAATCCTTGACAACTTCAATCTTTTCTCCATTTATCATGATGTTGCTCATTGGTCCAGTTATGAGGATTTTTGTTTTCTTTATGTAGAGGTGTAATCCATACTGAAGGCTGGGGTCTTTGACCTTCATTAGCAAGTGCTTCAAGTCCTCTTCACCTTCAGCGAGCAAGGTTGTGTCATCTGCATAACACAGGTTGTTAATGAGTCTTCCTGCAATCTTGATGCCCTGTTCTTCTTCATATAGTCCAGCTTCTCATATTATTTGCTCAGCATACAGATTGAATAGGTATAGTGAAAGAATACAAGCCTGACGCACACCTTTCCTGACTCTAAACCAATCAGTATCACCTTGTTCTGTCCGAACAACCGCCTCTTGATCTATGTAAAGGTTCCTCATGAGCACAATTAAGTGTTCTGGAATTCCCATTCTTCGCAATGTTATCCATAGTTTGTTATGATTCACACAGTTGAATGCCTTTGCATAGTCAATAAAACACAGGTAAACATCCTTCTGGTATTCTCTGCTTTCAGCCAGGATCCATCTGACATCAGCAATGATATCTCTGGTTCCACGTCCTCTTCTGAAACTGGCCTGAATTTCCGGCAGTTCCCTGTCGATATACTGCTGCCGCCATTTTTGAATGATCTTCAGCAAAATTTTGCTTGTGTGTGATATTAATCATATTGTTCTATAATTTCCACATTCAGTTGGATCACCTGTCTTGGGAGTAGGCATAAATATGGATCTCTTCCAATCAGTTGGCCAGGAAGCTGTCTTCCATATTTCTTGGCATAGAAGAGTGAGTACCTCCAGCGCTGCATCTGTTTGTTGAAACATCTCAGTTGATATATTCCATCAAGTCCTGGAGCCTTGGTTTTCACCAATGCCTTCAGAGCAGCTTGGACTTCTTCCTTCAGTACCATCTGTTCCTGATCATATGCTACCTCTCAAAATGGTTGAATACCGACTAATTCTTTTTGGTACAATGAATCTGTGTATTCCTTCCATCTTCTTTTGATGCTTCCTGCGTCGTTTAATATTTTCCCCATAGAATCCTTCACTACTGCAACTCGAGGCTTGAATTTTTTCTTCAGTTCTTTCAGCTTGAGAAATGCCAAGCATGTTCTTCCCTTTTGGTTTCCCATCTCCAGCTGTTTGCACATGTTATTATACTTTACTTTGTCTTCTCGAGACGCCCTTTGAAAATCTTCTGTGTAGTTTTTGTACTTCATCAATTCTTCCTTTTGCTTTAGCTACTCGATGTTCGAGAGTCTCCTCTGACATTCATCTTGATCTTTTCTTTCTTTCCTGTCTTTTCAATGACCTCTTGCATTCTTCATGGATGATGTCCTTGATGTCATTCCACAACTCATCTGGTCTTCGGTCACTAGTGTTCAATGTGTCAAATCTATTCTTGAGATGGTCTCTAAATTCAGGTGGGATATACTCAAGGTCATATTTTGGCTCTCGTGGACTTGCTCTGATTTTCTTCAGTTTCAGCTTGAACTTGCATATGAGCAATTGATGGTCTATTCCACAGTTGGCCCCTGGCCTTGTTCTGACTGAGGATATTGAGCTTTTCTATCGTCTCTTTCCACAGATGTAGTCAATTTGATTTGTGTGTTCCATCTGGCGAGGTCCATGTGTATAGTTGCTGTTTATGTTGGTGAAAGAAGGTATTTGCAATGAAGAAGTTGTTGGTCTTGCAAAATTCTATCATTCGATCTCTGGCATCGTTTCTATCACCATGGTCATATTTTCCAACTACTGATTCTTCTTCTTTGTTTCCAACTTTCACATTCCAATCGCCAGTAATAATCAATGCATCTTGATTACATGTTTGATCAATTTCAAACTGCAGCAGCTGATAAAAATCTTCTGTTTCTTCATCTTTGGCCCTAGTGGTTGGTGCGTAAATTTGAATAATAGCCGTATTGACTGGTCTTCCTGTAGGCGTATGGATATTATCCTATCATTGACAGCATTGTACTTCAGGATACATCTTGAAACGTTCTTTTTGACAATGAATGCAACACCATTCCTCTTCGAGTTATCATTCCCACCGTAGTAGACTATATGATTGTCCAATTCAAAATGGCCAATACCAGTCCATTTCAGCTCACTAATGCCTAGGATATCGATGTTTATGCATTCCATTTCATTTTTGACGATTTCCGATTTTCCTAGATTCATATGTCATACATTCCGGGTTCCGATTATTAACGGATGTTTGCAGCTCTTCTCATTTTGAGTCAGGCCACATCAGCAAATGAAGGCCTCAAAAGCTTTACTCCATCCACGTCATTAAGGTCGACTCTACTTTGAGGAGGCAGCTCTTCCCCAGTCATCTTTTGAGTGCCTTCCAACCTGGGGGGCTCATCTTCCAGCACTATATCAGACAATGTTCTGCTGCTATTCATAAGGTTTTCACTGGCTAATGCTTTTCAGAAGTAGGCTGCCGGGTCCTTCTTCCTAGTCTGTCTTAGTCTGGAAGCTCGTCTGAAACCTGTCCTCCATGGGTGACCCTGCTGTTATCTGAATACCAGTGGCATATTTCCTAGCATCAGAGCAACACGCAAACCCCCACAGTATGACAGTTTGTCTGTCTGATTGGTTTAGCATAGGTCATAGGACAACCTCTTGGCTGGAACACCTTAATGAAAGGAAGGAATTCCCTGAGTTAGGAGAAGAGTTTGAGGAAGGGGTGGGGAGCAGGGGAAAGGGGTTGCAGCAGGTGGTACAAACTGAATTGCTGACCTAGTAGACTTAACTGTGGCTATTTTCCAAAGGGTTCTACTGCACTAGGGAATTTTTTTTTTAATAATTTTTATTGAGCTTTAAGTGAACGTTTACAAATCAAGTCAGTCTGTCACGTATAAGCTTATATACACCTACTCCATACTCCCACTTATTCTCCCCCTAATGAGTCAGCCCTTCCAGTCTCTCCTTTCGTGACAATTTTGCCAGTTTCTAACCCTCTCTACCCTCCTTCCTATCTCCCCTCCAGACAGGAGATGCCAACACAGTCTCAAGTGTCCATCTGATACAAGTAGCTCACTCTTCATCAGCATCTCTCTCCTACCCATTGTCCAGTCCCTTACATGTCTGATGAGTTGTCTTCGGAGGAAACTCTTTAAAAATACTTTCCAAATTACCTCAGGTTCGTAAGCATTGATGCTCATAAGCTGTAGCATTTACACAGATGCTTTAACGCAGAGGCATCAGTCGATATTTGTGGAATGAATGAATAGCCTGGCACTGGACAGTGCCACTGCTCAGCCTTTTTGAAAATGGCCAAATGCAGAACAAACTGACTTCTGCTCATGCATCTACTCAGCCGTTGAAATTGCCTGCCATGTGAACATCTACAGTCGTTCAGTCAACAAGTATTCATCGAACACCTGCTGTGCACCCAGTTACTATTCTAATCTTTTTCACCAATTGTTGGGATAGGTTAATTTTAATGGGCATATGACATCAATTGCATAAGATTACATTGATTTCTCGTCCAGGTGGGGACATATGTGTATCTGGGTCTGGAGAGTCGGTAACCATAGCCTCACAAGTTCTCAAAGGGAAAAAAGGAATTTATTGTTTCCTACTGATTAAACATTTAGATTGCTGAAACAGTCCACTTTTAAGCTTGGAAGGTTAAGTTCCATTTCTGATGTTGATCTTCTTCAACACTGTCTTAGTCATCTAGTGTTGCTGTAACAGAAATATCCCAAGTAGATGGCTTTAACAAAAAGAAATTTATTTCTTCAGAGTAAAGTAGGCTAACAGTCCAAATCCAGCTCCAGGGGAAGGCTTTCTCTCTCCGCTGGCCTTCTCATCAGTCTTTCCCCAGACTAGGAGCTTCTCCATGCAGGGACCTTGGGTTCAAAGGACGTGCTCTGCTCCTGGCACTGCTTTCTTGGTGGTATGAGGTCCCCCTCTCTCTGCTCACCTCTCTCTTTCATATCTCAAGAGATTGCCTCAAGACACAATCTAATCTTGTAGATTGAGTCCTGCCTTACTAACACAACTGCCACCTGTCTTCCCTCATTAACATCATAGAGGCAGGATTTACAACATACAGGAAAATCCCACAATACCGGGAATCATGGCCCAGCCAAATTGATACACACATTTTTGGGGGGACAGAATTCAATCCATGACAAACACTTTAAAGTTTTCCTCATATTGTAGCCAAAAAACCCAAGCTGGTTGCCCTCTGAGTTGATTCTGACTCATGGTGATTCCATGTGTGTCAGCATATATGCTCTATTGGGTTTTCAGTGGCTGACTTTTCAGAAGTAGATCGCCAGACTTTTTTTCCGAGGCACCTTTGGGTGGACTTGAACTTCCAACCCTTTGTTTAGAAGCTGAGCATGCTAACCATTTGTACCACCCAGGGACTCTTTGGGACATCCATGTTGGGACATGATAGAGATTTATAAATAGTTGTTGAGAAAATGAATGCGTCTTTCACAGAGACCATGTCAAACGCTAGTAACTTTCTGAGATGCCTCAAAGAACTGAGCTGTGGGACCCGAGAGAGCATAGTATGGTAAAAAAAAAAAAAAAAAAAAAAAGCACTGGGTCAGGGACAGGACAGCTGGGGTCTAGCTTTAGCTTTACCACTGCCTGGTTATGTGACTTTGAGCAAGGTGCTTTCCCTTTCCAGGCCTTGCTTTTTTGTCTGAGGACATCTGAGATTTGAAAGGCTGTCATGGGAGGACTCTGGCTCTCAAAGATGTTTTGTTTAGACTGCACTGTGTTCTAAAATTGATCCATTTGGACGTCTTTTGGAACATGCAATTGGCTACAGTTGCCATCCCCCCCGCCCATCACCTTTGTGCATTTTTACCACCAGTCTGGCCCCTGTGAGCATCTGAGTTTGAGACTTCTGAGCATGATAGACTCTAACTCTGACAGTCTCTGAGTTCATGCCACTGGAGTATAAGCATCACAAGGGCAGGGGTTTTTCTCGCCACTACTGAATGTCTAGTCCTAAAACAGTATCTAGAACATAATAAAACCTATTGCAATCTGGTGGATTCTGACTCATAGCGATCATGTAGAACAGAATAGAATCGCCCCATAGAGTTTCCAAGGAGCACCTGGTAGATTCGAACTGCCGACCTTTAGGTTAGCAGCTATAGCTTTTAGCCACTACGCCACCAGGGCTTGCTAGAACATAATAGACGCTTGGTAATATTTGTTGAGTGAACAAATGAATGAATGAGTACACAAAAATGAGGCAATACTACCAAAGCTTATCCTGGGTAGAAGTGGAGGTGGGGGATCATGCCAGGAGGTGTCTCCTTCCTATTTGGCTAAGTTTGTTTGCAACTGAAGTGGAGCAGGAAGCTCTCTGGTTTCTCTGACTCCTTAGCTTGTCTGGGTGCCATCAAAGGAACTAACACCACTGCAACACGCTTCCATTTTCAAATAATACAAGTTGGTTTCAATATTAACTGCTGCTGTTCAGAGCCTTTTCCTAAGCGAAACGGCTGTCAGGAGTCCAACTCTGGACGTCTAAACTAGAACCTCTAACACGTTTCCTTCCCAACTCAGCGTTCTCTTAGTACTGGATCCAGAGGAAGAATTTCCTGTGTGTTTTTTAAAATTCCTTTCTGAGTGTGCAACCCCACAGCACTGCTGTTAACACTCAATAAAACGTTTTTTCTGGTAGCTGTTAAAGTTTACCATCAGATTATACTTCTCAGCAGAGTATCCCACACAGGCTTTCCTTGCTGTGCACGAGTGGTCCCTCTAACATATCAGGTTTGAGGGGAGTAGAAAACCAAGCTCTCTTTTATAGCCACCTATGAAACTCCACTAAAACAATACTTTTGGTCCTTCAGAAACAGTCCTGGCAGTTAGAAACATTAATATCTCTCTCAGACAAATAAGATGAAGTTCGACTTAAGATTTAAAGGCACAGTTTAGAATCAGAAATGAATGCTGGATTACTTGCAAGCACGTATGCTATTTTCTTTTTTTTAAGCTTTGATAATTTGTAGTACAAAACTTCAATGTGTGAATTAAAGATGTAAGCAAGTTAACCAATTTTGTCTGACAAACTCACACTAATACTCATCTGGATTCAAGAAGAGAAAGCCCATGTTTGAACTCCACACAGAGAGAACAGAGGAAGAACTCTCCTAGTCTCTTGTAATTTAAAACAGCAGCACTGGCCATGGCCTGGAAGTGAGGGACTCAGCCTGAACTCCAAACCTCACTGGCATAGCTGCCATTTCATTTATAACTGGGACATGGGGGCGGCATCTGGTCTGCGCTGACAGAGCTAGTGATGAGCAGAGCATGCCTCTCTTCAGAATCCTCTGTGGAGGCTAACAGCCGGACATTCTCCACAAACGCACAAAGGAAACTCTCCTTTTCTCTGCACTGATAGGTATTTTCACTGGAAATACCCCAGCCAGACTTTCAGCTTTTGATTTCAGTTGGTATTTGTAGACAAATGAGCCCAGGTGCTTTCACTCTGCATTGGCCCATCAGGGTACAAAGTCTGAGAAGTCTTGGGAAGATAAACATGCAGAAGAATCTGGGCCCACAGGGTCATAGGTTTTGCCCTTGCAAATGAGACTCTGAGATAGCACAGTACTGTGTCATCCTCACAAAGGATGAGTGTGAACTGTGAACTGCAAAGCAGCAAGCTTTAGGTTTATTTACTCATCTCTGGAGTAATTGGCTCATACCTCATATGTGATTATCTTTATCTAACCACCTGAGTAAAACATAAAGCTGTAACATTCGTTTTAACAGAGAGGAGACACATTCAATGGAACTCAAATTTAAAACCACAGGGATCATCTAAAATTATTCTAACCATGGGACACTACATGGTAGCCTGGAGGAGGACAGTGGGAGAAATTCAGAGGTTGATTTATAGAAATGGGTCTGCAAAACTGTGTACCAGGTTTAAATAGATCTAGACTATCACATGGGTAGAGTTGACGAATGAGTTAACAGCTTTATCTTTTTATTTAATGTATGTGGAAAATCTTGTTCTTCATTATTATATTCATCTTCATCATCTTCAAAACCAACAAGAAAATATCCCAACCTAATTATATTTGTAAGGTTTCACTGAATCGGGCTGATCTGCCCAGAGAAGACAGCAGTGATGGAGATGCTCATGGAAAGCGCACATGATTAGAGAAAGATTAACGAAAATATACATAGAGGGAAAGTCAATTTTCATAGGTGGGCAGCCAGAGGAGTTTCAGACCTGAAAAAACTCTTAAGGCGAGTCTCTTTTTAATTCGTTTTGTATACCCCATAGCAATCAGCACAATGGTTTTGCACACAATTGGTGTCAGGAAGATTCTGTGGAGAAGGCAGGATTTCCAAATATGTTTGAAAAGTGGAACAAAGTATATCTTTGAAATTTACCTTCAAGGTCTCTTAAAGAAAAGACAAACTTTTCTTCTGGCTCTCTTTTTGTTTTCTCTTTAAAAACAAAAACAAAAGGAAACAAAACGAAAACCCTCCCTCAATTTGCCCCCACGTTCTTCTTCCTAAATTGGGAGCCAGCAGCTGCCTCCACAGAGGAGAACCCGAAACAATCCTGGAACATCAATTCTTGGAGACTTAACCACATTGTCATCTGGACTATTTTATGTCTGAGTTGTATCGTCTGTGCAATTCAAACTGAAAAACTTCATAGGAACTGTGCTTTTGACTGAACTATTCTGGAATGCTGAAATTAGCTGAAAATGCTTTAAAAAGTCATTAAACAGCCCAAATTTTTAGTGGAATTCTGAGGTTGAGATGATTAAACTTGAGAATTTTTCATAAGAAAACTTGGAAAGTAAAATGATTTCTAAGTTTTCAGACTGTGAAATCAGAACTGCTTCCCTTGCTGCCTAGTTTTTCCTAAAGAGGCCTTCATCTCGCTGCCTCTGCATTGCTTGAAGAAGAGATGTGTGCTGTGTTCCCGCTCTAAAAAAAAAAAAAAACTACCTCTCACTAATTAGCCTCACCTGGCAGAGCGTTCTCAGAAGCATCATGGTGGATTAGGAAATTATGAGATTCACACTAGCTTCACACTAGAACTAAAACAAATGGACATATGAGACCACCAAGGCTTTTAGAAAGTGGAATTTATTGAGCTGTGTACAATATCAAGCAGTTTTCAAGAGTGTGCCAAGCATAAGCTCTATGATGATGTAAATTTTAATTTAGTTTTTATTCTTATCAAAGCTATACATGTACACATTTCAAGAAACAAAGAGCTGTACAAGGTTTGCATTAAAAACAGTAGTCTCTACCTCCGTGTCCCCCAGTTCCCACTCCCCTGAAGGCAATCTCTTTCAACTTTCCCTAAGGATGATCTTGGTAAAGATAGTCTCAGGTTATGAATGATATCAGTTCCTGGGTCTTTAAATCTTTAAGTCGAATTTGTAGTTAAGTCAGAACAGGTGCATACGGTTCTCATTCTGACCTACAGTGTCGCTATGAGTCGGAATCGACTCGACAGCAACAGGTTTAGTGCAAGAAGGAGCCCTGGTGATGCGGTGGTTAGGAGCTCGGCTGCGAACCAAAAGGTAAGCAGTTCGAATCCACCAGCTGCTCCTTGGAAACCCTATGGGGCAGTTCTACTCTGACCTATAGGGTCACTATGAGTAGGAATCGACTTGACAGCAATGGGTTTTGGTTTTAGTGCAAGAAAAGTCTCGAAGGCTTTTCAGTGATTTAGAAGCTGCACATGAAGGTGGTTGTGATGAAGAATTTGTTACAAGTAGGGGGTTGGTTCAATGGTTTCAAAGTGAGGACAAATTTACATAACATTAAAGGGCAAGTAGAGCTGTCTCTAAGTAGGACATTCATAACCGGGGGACCACCTGTATTTATGTCCACATCTCTAAATTAGAAAAAATTACATGCTTTTAATACTACTTCTCAAATTTTCACTTTAAAATACTACCTACTGACTTCCCATTATGGAAGATAAGGATTTAATGCCCTTTCTCAACCCCTCCTACCACCCATATTCACATGACCTATATTACCTTTCAACCTTGTACTCCCAAATAGTTTTACATGCTTTTAGTTATATTAATGTATATGTCCCCATTTTATGAACATTTAATATGCTATTGAAAGCTGAGCTATGTAATATACTATGTTTACTTTTCCTTTTATCTACAATTTACTGTTTTATCTGGCATTAATAATTGTCTTGCTTTTTCCTTTGCTTGGTTTTCTATATATCACCAAATAAATCAAGAAATGCATTGCATTGGGCAAATCTGCTGCAAAAGAACTCTTTAAAGTGTTGAAGAGCAAAGATGTCACCTTGAAGACCAAGGTGCACCTGACTCAAGCCATGGTGTTTTCAATCGCCTCATATGCATGTGAAAGCTGGGCAATGAATAAGGAAGACTGAAGAATTGACGCCTTTGAATTGTGATGTTGGCAAAGAATATTGAGTATACCATGGACTGCCAAAAGAATGAATAAATCTGTCTCAGAAGAAGTACAACTAGAATGCTCCTTAGAAGCAAAGATAGCAAGACTTAATCTCACATACTTTGGACATGTTATCAATAGGGATCAGTCCCTAGAGAAGGACATCATGTTTGGTAAAGTAGAGGGTCAGGGAAAAAAGAGGAAGACCCTCAAGGAGATGGACTGACACAGTGGCTGCAACAATGGGCTCAAGTGTAACAACGATTGTGAGGATGGCGCAGGACCAGGCAGTGTTTCATAGGTACACAGGGTCGCGATGAGTTGAAGCCGATTCTACAGCACTTAACACCACCACCACCACCAAATAATCCCCAAACTCTTTTCTGGTCATGGAAGTGTCCTCTAATATGCTCAGATACATTAGATGCCCCATCAGAAGTCACTGTGAGAGCCTTGTGAACTGTTTAATCTTTATTAGTTTATCCCCAGGCTGGTTATATATCTGTTGTCTTGGGATTTCCCTTTATCAGCATCTTGGGGATTAATTTACTCTCTGTGTTGTGTTGAATTCTCTGTGTCCTGGACCTCATGTTGTCCTCCTTCCTGATTTACTCACTTGTTTTCGTGGAGGACATCATCCAGAAGCTTTCTGAGAAAGAGTAGATGGGAGGTAAATTTTCTGAGAACTTGCATTATGAAAATGTCTTCATTCTACCCTTCCGCTTCATTAATGCTAGAAATAGATATAGAATTCTAGTCTGCAAATAATTTTTCCTCAGAATTGGAAGACATTTCTTCTTGGACTTTGTATTTCCAGTGTTACTGTTGAAAAGTCAGATGCCATTCTTATTCCTGATACTTTGTGCCTTTTTTTTTTTTTTCCTCTCACTAGTTTAGGATCTTCTCTTTGTCCTAAAGAGTTGAAAATTCACAATGATGACACTTGGTGTGCACTTATTTTTATCTGTTATAGTCAGCACCTAGTGGGGCCTTCAAACCTTCTGTTGAGATTCTCATTGTTGTTACTCCTACTTTTAAGGAGCCCTGGTGGCACAGTGGTCAAGTGCTTGGCTGTTAATTGAAAGATTGCAGTTCGAACCCACAAGCCACTCCATGGAAGAAAGATGTGGCAGTCTGCTTCCATAAAGATTAGTAGCCTTGGAAACACCATGAAGCAGTTCTACTCTGTCCTACATGGTTACTATGAGTCAAAATTTATTCAGTGGCAATGTGTTTGGTTTTTTGGTATCCTACTTTTTTTTTTTAATTGTACTTTAGATGAAGGTTTACAGAACAAACTAGTCTCTCATCAAATAGTACACACATTGTTCTATGACATTGGTTAACAACCCCAGGACATGTCGACCTTCTCAACACTGGGTCCCCTATTACAAGCTTTCCTCCTCCCTCCTGCCTTCCAGCCCCTGCCCCAGGGCTGGTGTGCCCGTTTAGTCTTGTTTTTTTCCATGGGGCTGTTCAATCTTTGGCTGAAGGGTGAACCTCAGGAGTGACCTCATTACTGAGCTATAAGGGTGTCTGGGGGCCACACTCTCAGGGTTTCTCCAGTCTCTGTCAGGCCAGCAGGTCTGGTCTTTCTTTTTGAATTAGAATTTTGTTCTACATTTTTCTCCAGCTCTGTCCAGGAACTTTTATCATGATCCCTGTCAGAGCAGTTGGTGGTGGTAGCTGGGCACCGTCTAGTCCTGGACTCAGTCTGGTGGAGGCCATAGTAGATGTGGTCCATTAGTCCTTTGGGCTAATCTTTCCCTTGTATCTTTAGTTTTCTTCGTTCTTCCTTGCTTCTGAAGGGGTGAGACCAGTGGAGTATCCTAGATGGCCTCTCACAGTCTTTTAAGACCCAGATGCCACTTATTTGGTATTCTACTTTTAATGTTCGCTGAATGTTCTTGTTTCATATGTAAGATCTCATTCTTGTTTCGTGAACGTAATAGTCAGGTTTTTAAATGCTTCATGTCTCTGCATTGTATTTATCCAAGTTGTTATTTATTTGCTTATTGATTTGGACTTTCTTTCCTTTTAGAATTCTCCCTCAAAATTGGGTACTTCCTGACTATCTGTTCATACATAAGAGGAGAGCACTACAAAGCAGATCAGAAGTTCTGTATGCAAAAGAGTGGTAGATTAGCCAGAAAGCATGATATGTACCAGCTTACAGTAAGCAAGGTACACACAGGCTTATTTGTGCTTACTCACTAATCTGCAATGCACAAAAGGGAAACGGGAGGACATTAGCTTGGCAGGCACAATTGTGCGCTACAGATTAGTAAGTAAACATGATTAAGCCCTGCATACCTTGCTTATTAGGTAATCTGTCCCTGGTGCAAAGGCAGGGCTTATCAAACTCTGAGCTCTACAGTGTAGTAAAAATAATATGGCTGGGCCATTTCAGAGGTGAATTACCAGTGGCAGTCTCTAGGTCTTTTCTCTTAAACTGGTCAGTTTCTCCAAAGAAGTCTCTTCTGCTAACATCCTTGGAGAGTTTAATCCTGGAGTTCCTGTTGCTATCAATTCCGACTCATATCGACCCTATAGGACAGAGTAGAGCTGCCTCGTAGGGTTTCTAAGGAGCTGCTGGTGGATTTGAACTGCCGACCTTTTTGGGTAGCAGCCATTGCTCTTAACCACCACACCACCAGGGCTCCAGGAAGGTAAAATACAGTGGGAGGAGGGGAAGGATGGTAATTTCAACATTCAGTATGTCAACTTTCACTTACTCACCCTGTGTTTCCATCTCAGTTATGGTTGGCATACCTCAATCTGACAATCCTTAGTTTTACCCTCTCCAGGGAATAAAATTCCAGTCTTCTGCCAGAGTGGTGGAGGAGATATGGGGATCTCAACCAATCTTGTCTTAGCCCCGTCATTACCCCTGTTTCCTGAGATAACTGGTATTGCCAATTCCTGGACCTACTGGGGATTCCATGGTGTTGGCTTCTCTGCTTTTCTTACTTTCTTTGGTCTGCTAAGCCATTGCCATTCTCCCAAATGCTTTTCAGCTTCTGAAATAGTGTTACTGTGTCTTCTCTTCACTTACCTTTTTGTTCATTTGTTTGTTCAATCAATTTCCCCTTAGTTGTCATTTTAGTTGAGTTTAGAGGCAAATGAATTCACAGTTTAGAGCTGTGAATAGAGGCAAATGTGTGTATATAAGCAGCTATCTTTAACTGGAAGCCCACTAAACAATCTAACGTATTTTTTAAAGAAAAAAAATGTTATGTTTTACAGAGAAACATCCTGTGCCCACTAGACATGCACAAATCAAGGGTCTACTCTAAGTTAATAAATTAAAGGAAAAATAATACCATTTTTCACTTCTCTCCAGTATCTGGCCTGCAGGTTGAATCCTTGATCATATGACTGGCATGTTGGCCAGAGGTCCTTGGAAGCACTATGCCTTTGGACTTAAGCTCACAACTCAAAGAGGGTCTTAAGGAGGATTTCTGCCTTTCACTTTACATCTCTGCCCTATTCACCTGTGACTGAGTGCTGGGTAATGACAGAGAAGCTACAAGTGTGGAAGGTGAGACCCTAACTGGGGATAGAAGAGGAGGACCTGAAACTCTGAAAAATCTACTCCACTCCTTCCCCTGCCCTGTGGGATCGCCCCTTCAGCTGCCCTTTATGGCCTGTCCTCTCCTTGGTCTCCTTTGCAAGACTGCGAACCATGCACTTCAACAGTCGACTAAGAACTACCCAGCCTGTGGGGCCAGGGAGTAACTCTGTCAGGCCACTTTTCTCAGGAGCCAAGTGGATAAGCACATCTCTACAAGGAGACAGCTTAATTTGCCTCCCATTTACATCACTTTTTTGGGAGAAGAAAAAGAAAGAGAGAAGATTTTAAGGTTTTAAAAGCTAAGATATCTCAAAAGGGTCAGTTCTTAATGGGGGAGTTGATGGCCAAGGGAGCAGGAACCCTTTCCTGAGGCCCATCACATGGAGAGATTTCTAACTACCTATCGCCCCTCAATGATTTTATGTAGGGGAAGTTAGGCCTGAATGAATATCAGGTGAAGTGGGAATTGCATACTTTCTGAGGGTATTGATGGGAAGGCGAAAGGGAGGACCATCAGCTTGGCAGGCACAGGATGAATATCTTAAAGGACTGATTATATATAGATGGGTGACAGGATCGTCTATATTTTTGCTTTTTAAAGTCCCATCTGGCGATCTAGTATCTTAAATTTCACACCCTGGGCATTTGTCAGTTTGCTGTGTCCTAGAGAAATTGCTGGCTCCCAGGATTAGTGCTCCAGAGCCAAAGCTTGCTTAATTTATTTATTATTTGGATGACTCACTCAAAAAACTCTTCACAGTCCCTGCTTAGGCTATGAAGAACCTCATCTAATGGGTGCCTTCCATTCTCTTTACCTTCAGGCTTGCTCCCATATTTCTCATTCAGATTTCTATTACTTCATCTGACCGCAGAGCTCAAAGGCTCAAGAAACAGCTCAGACCTGGACTAAGCCCTGAACACTGCTCATTACAGCATCTTGGAAAGTGCTTCAGGCTCCATCCTCCTCCAAGCTCAGGGTGTGCGTCTCTCAAAGCCAACACCATTTTTTGCAATGTGTCTTTATACATAATTTTCAGTAATACTTTGCAGGCAGCTGCCTTTTTACATAGGATCAGCTGCCGGAAATGCAGGAAACCACACAGGCCAGAAACAAAAAGACACTCGAAGCATTGTTTAGAGAACACATGTAAGATGTTAGAAACCACAACATCCTACACCTGTAGCAACATCTAGTGCAGATGGGTATGTGCTTTACAGCCTGTTTCAGACTTGAATGTGTACTGCTTCCGAGGAACAAACTCAGGCTTCCTTCCTGCCAAGTTCCCTGCTGCCGATGATTGTTCCTGAAAGGCCGTGTATATTACAACTTTACTACCTCGGCAGCAAAGAGAAGGATTCCTTTGCAAGGCTTTGCCCCAACTCAAGCCAAGGGCATAAACTGAGGTTTGTGTCAGAGCAGTTTTGACCCCAGAGACTCTGCTTACTCTTTCAAAGTAAACAGGAAACCAAAACAAACTCTATAGGGCTTACGCCTAACGAAACGCAGATTTAGCCAGCCGCTCACTCACTCACTCACTCACTCACCCACCCACCCACTCACTTATTTACTCACCCACTTGCTCGCTCATTCACTTGCTCACTTGCTCATTCACTTGCTCACTTGCTCATTCACTCACTCACTCAACCCACTCACTCATTCACTCACTCACTCACCCACTTGCTCATTTATTTACTCACTCACTCACCCACTTGCTCATTTACTCACTCACTCACCCACTTGCTCATTTACTCACTCACTCACTCATCTACTCGCTCATCTACTCACTCATTTACTCACTCACTCCCACACTCACCTACTCACTCACTGTTTGTTGTCCGAAAGTAGCACTTAAAAAAACCTCAATATTAGTTATAAGAAGAACATATTAGCTCTGTGAGTTTTAACTTCCTCATAATTATGTTTCCTGAGAATAGACCCAGAGCCCAATGATGGAGTCAGAGGCCTTGCTGTGAAGTAGGAAACTTTCCATTGACTGGGGTATGAGCACCTTATCAAACAGATTTTTATCTCTATTAGTTTCCTATTTAAACCTGAGCTATAAACACCACAACCACTAACAGTCTCACTGTTCAGAATATATGAATGTTCTTAGAATTGATGACTACAATTTTGGGCAAGATCCAAGACCATAAACTCTTGTGTGCTATGGGAACCAGAAGGGCCAGTGAGGCCAGGAGCAGTAGGAGTGTTGGATAATGCTGACTGCTTCTTAGGAAATATGTTTAAGTTAGGAACTCTCGGGGATTTTTAAATCTATGTTTTATTTCATAGTGACTCTCAGGGTCTTTCTGCCTAAGCCAACTTCTAAAGAGAGATACTGGAAAGTCTTGGTGAAAGAGACCCTGAATACTTTTCAGTTAATTTTGTCCCTGTCTAACTTGAGTACCTTGAGCAAGCCTGTCTGATGAGCCCCGAAGGTGTGGAAGGTGAGAATTCTACCACTGAACCACTGATGCCTCCATACCCATGTGCTCTATCTATATCTGAATCCCGTGTCCTAGTACAGCAGTCGCTCTCAGGAAGTCCCCTCTGTTTCAGAATCAGCACCATCTGGGGGAAGCCCAGGCCACAAGGAGAGGCCAGAGGATGTGTCCTGCGAGAGTTGCTGCCGAGCCCAGGCTTCCAGCCATCTCAGTCCATGAGCCAGATGCGGGAGTGAAAAAGCCTGAGATGATTCCAGCCCCGGTCTGAGCAGGGAAGCAGGATTGACCAGGTCCCAGACGCTGTGCTCTGCCATGTCTCAGGAAGCAAACCCCGAGCTCCTGTAGGAAAAGGCAGTGTGTGGGCCCAGAAAACTCCATATCTCGGTGATTAGGTCAGAGTGGGTTCAGCAGCATCTGCCCAGAGGCTGCCTGCATCTTAGGAAAGATGCTTCTACCCTAAGCAGCCTCTGATGGAGGATTGGAGATGCAGGTTTGCAGCCAGGACTTTCGTCCCAATCTATCTTTGTCTGGAAGCTCAACTGAAACCTGTTCAGCATCACAGCGACATGAAAGCCTCCAATGACGGATGGGTGGCAGCTACGCTTGAGTGAATTCAACCTGGGTCTCCTGCATAGAAGGCAAGAATTCTACCACTGAAACATGAATGTCCCCAAATCTATCTTATATCTATATCCTCCTATAGGGTCGCTATTTTTTTTTTACCCTAACTTTTACTCAGAATTTGACATCATATACTAATTTTTTAATCTTTATTTATAAAAATAAAATACAAAATTTAATTAAAAAATTAAATTACTTTAACAAATATAAAATAGATAAAACGAATAAAAGCAAAATAATATAAAATTAAATTTATTAAATTAAATCAGTCAAGTTAAATAAAGAATTAAAATACAAAATAAATTAAATTGATTTAAATAAAGTAATATTTAAAAATATAAAATAAAAGAAATTAAGATAAAATTAAATAAATAAAATCTATAATTAGGTTAAATTAAATAAGTGAAAAATTAAATAACATAAAAATATTAAATTAAATAGGTATAAAATAAAAAATAACATAAAATAAGTGTCTGAAATGACACTTCCCTTATTCCTTCACAGGTTTCAGTGAGGCCACACAGGTTCTCCTTTGGAAAACTTAAAGTGCTAAACAAATCGCAGCTCCTTTTTTACCTTTAAAATTAAGGGGAGGTTCATATATAATTATGTATTTTTTTTTTATTATTATTATAGGGTCGCTACGAGTCAGAATCGACTCGACGGCACTGGCACTGGCTTTTTTATTAGTTATCTATTGCTGCATAACAAATCACCCCAAAACTGAGTGGCTTAAAATGTTTATTATCTCACAGTGCCTGTGAGCCAGAAATTCAGGAGTGACTTAGCTGGGGGGTGTCTGGCTCAGGGTCTTTCATGAGGTTGTAGTCAAGATGTCAGCCAGTGCTGTGGTCATCTGAAGGCTTGGCTGGGGCTAAAGAATCCGCTTCCCAAATGGCTCATTCACATGGTTGTTGCCAGGAGGCTTTAGTTTCTTGACATGTGTGTCTCTCCACAGGGCATCTCGAGCACTCTCAAGTCATGACAGCTGGCTTCCCCTACAATGAATGACCCAAGAGAAAGCAAGACAGAAGCTATAACGTCTTTCATGACCTAGTCTTGGACATTACATGCCATCGTTTCCGTAATATCTTATTGGATACACAGGTCAGGCCAATTCAGTATGGGAGTGGATGAAACAAAAGTGTGAATACCAAGAATTGAGGATCTTTAGGGGGCCATCTGGAGGTTGGCTTCCACAAACCTGAACTGTATTGACAAATAACTAAGTGAATTAAAAGTGGTTTTTAAATACATGTTTGAGCTCAGCATATTGTTTCTAAACATTTTCCCACACTTCAGTCACACAGGTGCCTATCATGATTTGAGGATCCTCCTATAAGCCCTGAGCATCGAATCGGAGTTAAATACTCAGTCCTTGGAGTCAGAGAGTGAAGAGTATACACCCTGGCTCATTTACCTATGAGTCTGAGCTGATAGTTCCTCATTTGCAAAATGGGCTATTATACCTACCTCACAGGCCATTAATTGAGAGACCGTAGAACAGTAAGTACCTAAGTACTCAATCAATGGTAGGTATTCATATTAATTGCTATTGCTTACATCATAGAAGGAGTCCTGGTGGCAAAGTGGTTAAAAGGCTAGGCTGCTAATTGAAAGGTCAGTGGTTCAAACCCAACAGTGGCAATCTGGTTCTGTAAACAGTCTTGGAAACCCTATGGGGCAGCACTACCCTGTCCTATAGGGTCATTATGAGTTGGAATTGATTGGATGGCAGTGGGTTCACCATAAAATTGAACTTGAGCAATAAGCAGAAGTGCACAGACTTTGCATTCTGGCATCCTTTTTACTTAAAAGCAAGACAGAAACAAGAGAGCCTTTTGTTTTCTCTCAGAATAGTGATACTGACCCATTAGTTCATGAGAGGACAGATGACAACCAAGAGTAGAGAGGGCTTCCTGACCTCAGGTGGGTACCTGGCCACTACTCAGTGCCTGTTCTTGGGGTTTAGGCCAGAGTGAATTCAGAGCAGTCAGCCCCAGCCTCTGCATGAAATGTTTGGCTGTGAAGAGGTAGCCACCAACTACTTCTTTGATAAGGTGAAATTTGACACATCTTGGATACCTATTTTTTTTTTTTTTAAAGTTCATTCTCTAAAACAAGATTTGCTTATAAAGAGCTTCATTGAAAAAATAAAACCTTCATAATCCTGTGAAATGACTTTAAAAGGAAAATTCAGGCCTTATATACTGGTGGATCCATTTTGATGGACTGTTTTTAACTATCTTTATATCTATGAAATGATTAAATAAAATAGGGTCTATTATATATTGTGGAAACCCTGGTGGCGTAGTGGTTAAGTACTACAGCTGCTAACCAAAGGTTCGGCAGTTTGAATCTGCCAGGCACTCCTTGGAAACTCTGTGGGGCAGTTCTACTCTGTCCTATAGGGTCGCTATGAGTCGGAATTGACTCGAAGGCACTGAGTTTGGTTTGAGTATTATACATTGTACCAGAGTAATTTCCTACTACAGTTTACTTGCATGTGAAATGGAACAGGTCCAAACCCTGTCGGTCTCCTGCCCCCCCGCCCCCCTTGGAGTCATATCTTTCTGGAATCCTCTGCTCACCTACTCCAATGTGGATTAGACAGTCTCTAGGCTTGCTGAAAAGCTGACATCCTGGAGATTCCTTTTAAATCATCCTGAAAAACTGCCTTTACCTCCCTCATATGTTAGATTTCCTATTTCTGGGTTCTGTGTCTTCTTCTGTCTTCAAATTTGCACTTACTGGTGGACCACATCCTTCCGTAGATTTCTGAGAACAAACACTTTTGGCTGTAAATAAAAGAAAGTCTAACTGATTTTGTTTAAATAGTAAATAACATTTACTAACTCACTGTGATAGGATGCACCCTGGACCCTGCAAAGAGGTCCATGTCCTCATCCCCAGGGCTTGTGAATGTTCCCTTACATGGCAAAAAGGACTTTGCAGATGTGATTAAGGATTAGAACCTTGAAATGGGGAGATTATCCTGGATAATCCAAGTAGGCCCAATCTAATTACACGAATCCTTAAAAGTAGAGAAACTTTCCCAGCTGTGGTTGGCGAAAGACTACAGATGCAAAGATGAGCCAAGGAATGTGAGTAGCTCCTAGAAGCTGGGAAAGACAAGAAAACAGATTCTCCCCTATAGTCTCCAGCAAGGAATGCAGACCTGCTGACACCTCGATTTTAGCCCAGTGAGACCTGTGTCGGATTTCTGATCTCCAGAACTGTAAGATAATAGATTTGTGTCATTTAAGTTTGTGGTAAGGTGTTATAGCAACAATAGAGAACTAACACACTAACATAACAAGAAGCCTGGATGTTGTCCAGTTTCAGGTTGATGAACGGAATCGGTCAATGACATCATCAAGTACCGAGATTCTTTTCATCTTTTTTTTTCTGCCATTTTGGGCATTTGGGTTCTCCCCTTGGGTTTATAAGATAACTGCAGCAATTTGGGGCATCATGTCCTCACACAACTTCATCCAAAAACCAGAAGAGTAAGATCCACCCTTTTGCTTCTTTTTAAAGTCAAGAATTTTCTTATACCTCTAGTAGACTTTTCCTTAGCTTTATTTGAATTATATTACATGTCCATTTCTAAGCCAATCACAGGAACCAAAACCTCAAAACCAAACCCACTGCCGTCAAGTTGATTCTGACTCATAGCAACCCTATATGACAGAGAAGAACTGCCCCATAAGGTTTCCAAGTAGCGTCTGGTGGATTCGAACTGCCGACCTTTTGGTTAGCAGCTATAGCTCTTAACCAGTATGCCTCCAGGGTTTCTAATCACAGGAAAGGGGCAGGGAATTACCGATTATTGGCTAGATTAAACAAGGAGACTCCTTGGGACTGAGAAGAGGCTTGGCTTCTGGGAAGCACCTGGGTGTGTAATACTTGAATGAAAATAACATGAGAGAAGGGTGGAAAAGTCCGTTGGGTGGACCAACAATGCTGTAATAGGGTACATGGGAACTAAACTCTCATGTCTGAAAATGTTTTTATTCTAACTGCACGTTTGATGGGTAGTTTAGCTGGGTACAGAGCTCCAGAGCAGAAATTAGTGTTCTTCAGAACTGTGAAGGCTTTGCTCTATTTTTTCACTTTCATTGTTATTTTTGACAAGTTCAATGCCATACTTGGAGAGGAGGCAGTCCTTTGGACAAGCCTGGCAGCTATGTCTTCCTCATTCCTCCTCTTGCTAGCATCTTTAGGCTTTGGAACAACCACCACCACCCTTCCCCCCTCTGAAGCCTGATGGTTTGTCTAAATGCCATCAGGGTAAAGGAGATACAATTCTGGGTTAATTGCCAAGATATCTGAACACTCTTTCCTCCTAGGGTGGTCAGGCAGGAAAAAAATCCACGTAAATGGGTCACATAGGCTGGGGTTATGAAACGGCTGGAGGAGGGATTTTTCTCTGTCTCCTCAGCTATAGGGTCACCATGAGTCGGAATCAGCTTGACAGCAGTGGGTTTTTTGGTTTGGTTTCCTCAGCTATGGTGCAGGTGGGGCATGTATAACATAAGCTCAGGTCCTAACTGGACCTACCTGGTGAGGGGGAGATCGGCAGAAGGTAAGCTCCTATCTAGTTCCTCACCCATGATGTCAGGGCATGTGGAAAAGTTCTCTATCTCTACCAGGACAGCTTCCAGAAGCTGGAGGTAGGGGAGGGAAGGAGGAGACCAGCCTCTCATCTAATTGTCCCATTCAAGTTCCCCATCCATAGTAAAATATGCATAGTTTTCCATCTCTGCCTGGCCAGCTTTTGAGCTGGAGGGAATTGCTCATCTGTTGTATGCTTCTTTTTGTAAGTAATTAAAGCTACTTTTCATGTGCTATCATGTGTTCAGGCTCTGATCAGAAGGATGTGATATGATGGGGGAATCATATTTAGTTATGGGTGTCCTATTTCTAATAGCCTCCTGGCTATCTAGAAATTGGGTACCACTGGTGAGTACATTGCGGGTCTATTGTGTTACATTTCAGATTCGGTGCAGCAAAGCAGGGTCTGAGGATGTATCTCATTCTGATGCCTGGCTTTTGGAATGGGACCTGTTTTTGTTTCTAGAATATTTTTAGAGTTTCTATTTATTTATGAGATTCTGAAATATCATGATGGTAGAGATTTGGGCACCTGGTGGCCCTTCTAACCTGGAAACTCATCCTAGTAAGTTCTGGGAAATTTTCTTATGTTATTTCTTTGAAAAAATTTCACCCCTATATTTTCTCTGTTATTTCTTCCTGAAATGCATTTTGAATACTGGATCTACTTTATTGATTCCCTAGGTTTCTTACCTTTTTTTTTCCTATGTTCTATCTCTTTTTTTGCTGTTTTCAGAAAATTTCTTCAACTTTATCTTGACTCTTTTACTGCTGACATATTTTTAAATTCTAAAATCTCTTTTTCTCTTAATGTTTCTTTTTAAGAACATCCTTTTCTTTCCTATTTCATGGAAGCAATACCTTTTCTCATCTCTCCAAGGATTTTATTTGGAGGATTTGTGTGCATGTGCTTTTTAAAAACCTTTCCTCTACTTCTTCTCAGTTACTTATTTTTCCCTCTCTTTTGGTGTTTGTCTTTTGTTAAAGGATTTCCTTAAAATATCTGGTGATGTTTCTTTGTTTTCTCATATTGAAAAGAAAAAAGCAGTTTCCCTACCTCACTAGCTACTAATAAAGTAAGTTTTAATATTATAGCAGGGTCACTATGAGTTGGAATTAACTTGATGGCAATGGGATAGAATTCAAAGAGCCTCTACATGATGACATGAGACCCCGAGTGAAATTGAAAGCAATCATTGCTAACATTTTGTTACGCTAACATAACATCCTTAAACTCTCTCATGTAAGTACTATTACTATTCCCATTTTATAGGTGAGAATACTGAGGCTCATAAAGGTTTCATATATATATATATATGTAGAGAATAGAGAAGTTGAGCTCTCAGCCACAATACTATACTGCCTGCTAATAGATAAAATTTGTCCTTGGCATTGGCCCATCTCCTCTTTCTCCCTCTCTCTTTGCCCTAAAGTGGGGTTCTTGCTCCCTAATTCCTTAGTGCCCTCCTGTTACCTTAGGCTCCCCCCACTTTGGAATGATGGCCATCCCTATTATTCCTCAAAATCTTTGTCCTTATATATTTCTTCTCCTTTCCCCACTCTTCCTCCAATCAAAATTTCCATTCTTTTATCCTGATCAAAAGGGGAAAATTCAGAACAAAATTTCCAAATTCTCATGGACTCCAGACTTTCTGGAGCCATGGAGGCTGGATGAACCCCTGAAGCTACTGCCCTGAGCTAATCTTTAAACCAAAAATATCCCCTGAAGTCTTCATAAAAAAAAAAATAGTCTAGTTTAATTAGTAAAAAATGTCCACCTTGAGCTTTACACCCTTTTAAGAACTATCTATATGGGAACAAACTGACAACAACAACTCAAAAGATTAGATAGGAATGGGGGGGGGGCAGTGAATTTATGTAAATGAGGAAGAAACAGCTCAGAAAAGGAGGATGAGAATGGTTGTACAACTCAAAGAATGTAATCAATGTCACTGAATTATACATGTAGAAACAGTTGAATCAGTGTACATTTTGCTGTGTCTATTCTCAACAAGAATATTTAAAAAAATCCATTCTTTTAATGGGATATCTCAGTTGGGTTTTAGAAGAAAAACAAGTGTATTGGCATAATTTAGAATGAAGCAGGAATGAATGAGGAAAGATTTGGTACCTCCCCCTACCTGATCTAGTTATTAGCATTTTAGAGGGGACATGTTATCTCAAATTAATTGTGGAATCAACATAAATAACATTTCTTGACCTAGCACTGTGCTGTGAAATAATATAGAAAATTTGTCTTGCTCATTGTCCCCAAAGGGTTTAAATTTTAGTTGAGGAGATAGATTGTTTACCTAAAAAGACTTACCTAAGAAATTTACCTAAGTATAGTTTCCTTGTGTGCTCTCTTTGAGATACTCAACACCTTAAAGGTAGTGACTGCTTGACAACATAAAGGCAATTTGACCTTCTAAGAACACATTTCAGAGGAAGGTGTAGACTCAGAGAGGGCAGCTTGGTCTGGAAGGGATGAAAGTGCCCATAGGACTGGGAGAGGGAGGATGTGGAATCCAGACAAGGGAAACCCATGAGTAAGAGTGGGGAGTTATGAGAGGTCACCTAGCATTGTTTAGGTCACCAGAGCTGGGACCAGCTTCAGGGCCCATGGCCTCTGGTCATCCTTGGAGCAAGGGTGAGGAAGATGCAGGAGTGATACATGATTCAGAGTCCACAACCACACCAGTTCCTCTGGGTTCTTAGCCTTTTTTTGGGTCTTGACAGCAAACAAAGACACAGGGAAAGAGGGCTTCTTCAGAGCATTGCTCTCCTGACCTTCTGGGTGCTTTTAAATAAAAGGGCTTTATTGTAATATGTTTGAAAAATTTGGAAGGAATAAGGTAAACAAATGCCTTAAGCTTTATCAGCTTCAAGTTTAGTCATTTTTCTTGAACTGAGTTCTTCACAGTGTTTAAAAAGTAGTAAAAAAGCAGAGTCATCAGTACAGACAGCCTAGATTTCTGGATGATCTGCCAGACAGACTTTTATGCAAAGCAAACACCAAATTCAATTTTTATTCCCGTTCCGGTTTATCACTGGCTTTCAAAATCTGGTGACCAACAACAGATTGAAAATGTCTTCTGAGTCTGCTGTCTAAATCGTTGTCCCTGGAAAGGGTGAGCCATTCTTCACTCCCCCTTGGAGGCACACTCCTTCAGGGCAGCCCCGGGTCCTCCAAGGCCCGGAGGAACAATTCCTGTAAACTCCAACTCCCAAAGCCCTGGAGCCCACAGCAAAGTTGGGCACTGCAAAGACACTGAAGGGTCGCCGAGACCCCAACCCAACGACGCTGTCAAGCAAGCACGCCTGGCCCACTGCTGCTGGGATGTTAAATGTGGGTTTTGTTTTGTTTCAATAAAGCCTAACGGACACATTTCTCACAAACCAGCATACTTCTTGGGCCGGGCCTGTTCCCTCAGGACACAACTAAAGAGGGTGCGTTGCCAGCCAAGGACCGAACCGCGCGGGCCGACTCCCACCGCGTTCTGGCTGGCGGGGACTCCCGGCTCTCGTGCGGGAGCCTCCCCAGCGGCCCCGGGCTCATTTTCCACTCGGCTGCTTCCTGGTCGAGCTGTAAACCCAACCTGACGTGGGCTCATTAATTTGGCAGCGACTGGAAGGCTGGGCCACGGCGGCGCACCCGGGAGGCCTTTGTGCGCTCTGGGTCAGGTCAGAGGGCAACCGAAACACGGCCGAACTCTGCACGCGGCTCCCGGGCGCGGGGCGGCACCGTCCAGGCCTCCGGCTCAGGACGCGGCCCCGGGGCCTGGCGTCCCCGCCACCGCGTCTTCTGGGGCAGGAGCGCGGTGACCTGGGCCCTTGGCCGCAACCGACCGGAGCTCAGGAGCAGGCCCAGCCATCACGTCCCTTCTCCTCTGCCCCCGCCCTGGCGTTAGCCTGCGTGGCTTTAGGCTGGGGCTGGGCCGATGCCCTTTGAGGCCTCCCACCTCCGAGATGCAGTCACTGGGGCTCTGGCCCTGTCCTGCCCACCGGCTCCCGCAGACTCTGCGTCCCGCACTAGTGTCCGCCACAGGCTCGGGGTAGAGGCCAGGCTGGGGCGCATCGCCCTCTCCACGCAGAACAGTTCCGAGCTAGGCCTGAGGATTTCGGCCGCGCGACCCGTCCCCAGGGCCCCCACAGCCGGGCTTTGCGCTATCTGTGCACGTGCGACAGCCCTGACCTCGTCAACCAGGATGGATGGGTTGCCCAGTCTTCTGTGTTCTTTCTCCGCGGAGGCCGAGACGGGCGCTCGGGGCAGAAGCGCACGACCGTCCTGACCTGGGTGAACGCTACGGAGGCCACTCGGGCACTTCGGGCCCGGGCCGCGGCGGGCCGAGGGCGGGGACAGCCGCGACTTCTCACCGCCGGCCAAACCCCAAGAGGTTCCCGGACTCTCCTCAGCCTGAGGAGCGAGCGCCCGTTCGATTTTCTCTTTCCCAATTCCCTCTTTGGCCGGCGGGCACAGACTTCGAAGCCCCAGTGCCTGGGTCTCCAGACTTACCGTGCTTTCACAAACGCATAAAACCTGGCGGGGGCTGGTGGTGTCTGCTTTTTACAAGTGGCTGCAGCCCTGATTAATTTTAGCAAGTTTCGCAAAAACAAAGCGGCCTCCTTCTGTGCCTTCAGGTGACTTTTGTGACATTTAGCAGCAAAGAAAACTATTTCCTCTGCCATCCAGAGCTAACCACGTGTAATTGGCCCATCAGTCTGTTGCATTTTTGGGGGACTGTTTGCGATATGCCATCTGCGGTTCAAACGAGTCTGTGTTTACCCTTCTGTCGGGGAAATTGGTTTACATGCGCGGCAATTTCTGTGCGACACCGAAGTATTCCCTTGAACTAATGCTACGGGTCCGACAGGCTTTGTACCGTTAATAACCCTCCATTATGTCTGTCAAGAGACATTTACACAGCTCCGTGGTCGGTCCCATAACGGAAATTAAGATCTTAGGTTTATCATAACTATTGGACAACCAATTGGACTATGGCAATGGCCGGAGACGCAGGACCGCGGGTCGGGAGGTGGCGGGTGGCTGAGGGCGAAGCCTCAGAGCGTTTTGTCATCCATGGGGCGGATCAAACTGACTCTTAGAGGCCCCCAGCAGCTTCCTCCCTTCTCCTGTCAGACCTGGTGTTTTCGTCTCTCCCCTCTTCCCTCGGCACCGAGATCCCAAGCGGTAGGCTGGTGTCGCCGAGCGTCAGGTGGCGACACCATAGGGAAGTGGGCGCTAGCCCTGGTAGGTTGCGTCGCTGCCCTGGCGTGTTTCGCAGATTGAAGATGGGCGGGGGATGTCAGGGGCTCAGGGGCCATCTGGCCATCGCGGGGGTCGCAGGAAGATGGTTCTAATCTCTCAGGAGAAGCTGGTTTCCTGCCCCAGGGCCGGGGACGTGGAAAGTGACCGGATCAGTAGAGTGAAGCGCCGGCGGGCCGCGGCACTGGTGGGTAGCGGTGTCGTCTGGTCACGTCGTGGGCGCCTGCCAAGGCCGGCCGGGGGTGGGGAGTTCCGAGCCCGCCAGGTGGCTGCGCAGGGGGCTCCGCAGGTCCGGGAGTGTGCGCCCCGGGCGGTCCGCGGACTGAGTAATCGGAGAAATTGCTCTGAAATCGCGTCGGCTGTGCTGGCTGAGAGGCCTGTAATTAGCCCCCGGCATGTGTGCAAATGCTGATTTTGCGGGTGTTACTTCGTCCACACCAGCACTGAAAAGCCTCAGGGTGGTGGCAGGCTTCTCCCGCGCCTGGGGTGGGATGGGGTGAAGGGTGGGGGTGTGTGTCTAATGTCTGTGGTCAGGGTTGGGGGCTGTAAAAAGTAGCGTGAAAACGAAGCTGTTGACAGTCTGTCGCCTTAATGCTTGCTCATTGTCCCAGTATCCTGGCAGAAATGAGCCATTTCCCTGAATCCCATGCTAGCTTGCTCTTTTAAGAAAAGTTGGTGGAGGGAAAAACTTAAAGATATGCACACAGTACAAAACGTGGCCATGAAACTGAAAAGGGAGCAATATTCAGGTGTTCGTTTAAAAGCCATACAAAAAGTCGCCAATTTTTTTCTTGTTTTTCCTTGTGGAAGGTCATAAAATCAATAAAGGACTCCTCTACAGAGAAGGAGTCACTTTTTAGTCTTGGCAGTTTGAGAACTGACCTTTGCTGAGGCCACTAGGGCCGAGGCCTGCTCCTGGGTAAGTTCAAGAAAACAAAAATCTAAGCCAGAACTGTGTGTTCTCACAGTTAAACGCCGGTCTTTCCAAAGGAAGGACGCAATAAGCTCCTCCCACTTCTCTCCTACCCCCTGCTGGACAACCCTGAATTCCTACCACCATCCTGAATTCCCTGTTTCATTTGACTATGTAGACATTGGCAGTAATTCTGAAAATCAAAACACTTGAGGGGGAGTGTGGAGGGGAGGGCAGTGAAAACTCCAACTGATGGCCACCCCTCAAAGCTCAAAAAGCAAAATAATCCATTAACTCACGAAAACCCCTCCAAAGAAATGAGAATTTATATTTACGTAACTACTTGGATCTAGATTTGAATGATAAGGGGGCAATTTCTCTTCCCAGATCTCTGAGCTTATTAATTTGTGGCATTTTCAGTACTTCCCACGGAAAACAAATCCACAGAGGATTTGAAGACCTCAGCTCTAGACACTGGTTTTAGTCAAATTAGTGAGGATGAGCTGGGAAGTTCGTCCTGAGCTACTAAAGCAAAGGTGTTAAAGTTAAGATACTACTTTTTATGCATGGGCAGGAGGCTTCAGCAAAGACAGCAGGATTATCTCAGATGGCATTCACATACCCAGGCCAATCATGAAAACAGGGTTTTGGTTTAATGGGGTTTCATAGCAATGGTTGACTTTGCCTTGCTCGCTGTCATTCCTTGATGTTCGTTTTCTTTTGTGCTTCTTACACATCTAGTGAAACTGACCCAAACTTACACCTGTAAGACTCCTTACACAATATCTTTTTGAGCGACTGCTATTTGCCTAGCACTGTGCTAGCAGTGAAGAAACAAGATGTGTTTCCTGCCCTTTAGGAGTTTAATTTGTTTGGTCTTTCCTGATGACATGTCTGAAGTAAACGAGCTGAAGTCTTAGGATCCTCACTTTTAATGAGCATTCTGGTTGTATTTCTTCTAAGACTGATTTGTTCATTCTTCTGTCAGTTTACCATATAGCCAGTATTCTTCACCAATGTCCTAGTTCCAATGCATCAATTCTTCTTCTGTCTTTCTTTTTCACTGTCCAGCTTTCACATGCATATGAGATTACTGAAAAACCCATGGCTTGGATCAGGAACAGTTTAGTCATCAAAGTGACATCTTTGCTTTTTTTCATCAGGAAAAGACCAATCAATAGAAAAGGACATTATGGTTAGTAAATAGAGAGTTAGTGAAAATGAGGGAAATCCTCAATGAGATGGATTGACTCATGGCCAAAATAATGGACTCAAACATATCAACAATCATGAAGATGGTATAGGACGGGGCCACCTTTCGTTCTGTTACATATAAGGTCGCTATGAGTCTGAGCCAACTCAACAGCAACTAACAACAATAATTTCTGGAAAGAAAAGACTTTGAAGACTTAGGATATTAGTGTTTGTTAGAGAGTAGGAAGTGCCTACCTAGTACTGTTAGGGAATCAAGCAAGGAAGCTGCTGGCTTCTTGGCAACACCATTACAGCATGAGGAACAGGTCACAGGAACAATCTTTCCTAGGTTACCCAAGTGGTCTTCAGGTCATGAGGGAGAGAAAACGAGACAAGAATACTGGGAAGCCAGCAGCCAGATGGGGCCCACCTTGACGTTGTGCTTCCTTTCCTGCCCTCACTGCTCCTGAAGTGGGCATCAGAAAATAACTGAAGGGCAACTCTAGAATTCATGGCACGTGTGCGTATATAAGGGGGGCAGATATATTGTCTGGATCATACTCTACCAGTGGTGAGGTTAGAGAGTTCCATTTTCTGGCTGTTGACTCAGAACTGTTTGCTATTTGTGGCAACATGATGCCCAAGTGTAATCTCTGGAAAATAAACTAACTGGATGGTAAACTAAAGACTCATGTGGCTTTTTTCCTGCTAGGATCTCAACAGCTGTCCTAGGACAAGCACTGCCCAACAAGACTTGATGAATCTAAAGGACTTAATTGCCTGGGAGTAATTTACAGAAAGTACTTAAAATTTTGTATCAGATTAGAAAGAATAATCAAAGTGGAACACCTACTGCCTTTCTAATCTGTTTGAGACCGTTTTTACCTGGTTGGTATTAGAAAGCAAAATAGTTCTTTCTGCTTGAGAAAAACATTTGATTCTGTTTCTTCACATGCTTTTGAAAGAATTAAAAAGAAATCAGGACATAGTTACTGTTTTGTTTCTACACCCCCCCCCCCACCTTTTCCATTTTGTTTGATTTTTCAGACCACACACACATACACAGAACTGCATGTTCCCCCCATGGTCATAGTCTTATCAGTTCCAGAGATGGTAGAAGGCTTGATCTTTGATCATCTGCCTTTTCATAGCATTCCTTTTGGAAGGAGGCATCCCTTAATGTGGGATGTGGTAAAATAGCTCACATGGCCCACCTGCTTTGTCATTTAAAATGTGGCTAGTCCAACTGGACTGAGACCTGCCTCCTTCCTATCTTGCCCAAGGTCATCAACACAAAAATCCTCTGTAAAGGGCTTCCCCAAAACAAACCCAAACCCACTGCAATCAAGTTGATTCTAACCCATAGCAACCCCATGGGGTTTCCAAAGCTGTAAATCTCTATGGAAGCAGACTGCTACATCTTTCCCCCTCGGAGCCACTGGTGGTTTCGAACCACCAACCTTTTGGTTAGCAGTTGATCACTTTAACCACTGAGCCACCAAGGCTCCTTAAAGAGCCTACACTGCCTGTCAAATCTGGCCAGTCCCTGGTGCCAGTAGAATGGGTTCCAGGCCAGGATCAGCATCACTGTTGAGGGGCAGAAGGGCAGAACCTGGAGGTACCCTGAGGGTGTCCATGGGTCCCTGTGATCCTGCTTGGACCCTCCACATTCACCTCCCTGCCTTCCCCTCCCCGACAAATTCAGCCTGAAGGCCAAAAGCCCTGCCCTCTAAAATATCTGAAACAAAATACGAAATTTTACTATTCTGTCAACTTGTAAACAGTTGAATATTAACTCATTAATGAGATGATCAAACACTAAATTTACATTTCCTTCACATATGCATTCACCTAGGGATTGAGTTTTTGCCCAGCACACAGAACATTCAGCAGTCCGTTTCTTCCCTTTTGCAAAACCATCTTTGCGAGTTTTCAGCGATGTTCAAGGAAGCCTAGGATTAAGTTTCTATGAAGTTGGTGAAGCCCAACTATTAGAGACCATGGTCATAGGAGAGCAGTGAGCAGAGGTAGGCAGGACAAGGGGGAGAAAAAGGGAGTGGGCTGATGATCCAGAAATTCTAGCTTCTGACATTTCTCGATAGGTTCTAGCCTTTACTTCTTCTGCTGGGTTGGCCTTCAGATACGGGGTGAAGATCATAGGTATTAAATACAAGTAAGAACAAAAGGAGCCACTTTTTCTTTTAGCAACTTTAGAAGAGAAAATTATCATGCAAGTTTTGATTCTAGCAGAATAATGATTACACATCAACAAACAACATGATAGTTATTACCTGCACATATATGCTTAATTTTTCCCTCTGGATAGCTCACCTAAGAAAAATATAAAGTTAAAGTCAAAATTTATAGCTTATATTATTCATATTGCTTGCTGAAAGTGAAGAGGACTTGAAGCACTTACTAATGAAGATCAAAGGTCACAGCCTTCAGTATGGATTACACCTCAACAAAGAAAACAAAAATCCTCACAACTGGACCAATGAGCAACACCATGATAAACGGAGAACAAATTGAAGTTGTCAAGGATTTCATTTGACTTGGATCCACAATCAACAGCCATGGAAGCAGCAGTCAAGAAATCAAAAGACACATTGCATTGGGCAAATCTGCTGCAGAGGACCTCTTGAAAGTGTTGAAGAGCAAAGATGTCACCCTGAAGACTAAGGTGCGCCTGACCCAAGCCATGGTGTTTTCAATCACATCATATGCATGTGAAAGCTGAACAATGAATAAGGAAGATGGAAGAAGAGTTGACGCCTTTGAATTGTGGTGTTGGCGAAGAATATTGAATATACCATGGACTGCCAAAAGAACGAACAAATCTGTCTTGGAAGAAGTACAGCCAGCATGCTCCTTAGACGCAAGGATGGTTAGACTGCGTCTTACATACTTTGGACATGTTGTCAGGAGGGATCAGTCCCTGGAGAAGGACATCATGCTTGGCAGAGTACAGGGTCAGTGGAAAAGAGGAAGACCCTCAATGAGGTGGATCGACACAGTGGCTGTAACAATGAGCTCAAGCATAACTACGATTTTAAGGGTGGCTCAGGACTGGGCAGTGTTTCGTTCTGTTGTGCATAGGGTCACTGTGGGTCAGAACCAACTCGACGGCACCTAACAACAACAACAACATTATTCATATATTTTCCCTTAAAATATGCAGAGCATTTATTCTGTGGGCTTCTTTTTAGATATGAAAGTGATTTTAGATTCTGAAAACACTTTCAAGTTTTTTCTTTGGCTGAGATTACTTTGCCCATTTTACTGACTGCTTTTATACATTTATTTATTTTTGAGATTTATAAAATGTCCCCTTCATTTTAATAGTCACCCCTGGGTGCATGGGCAATGGTTTACAAAACTTCCAAAATATGGTAATACTGCTATAGAAAAAACACCATTACAGCAACAAAAATTACAAACCCACTGAAGACTAGCCCAGAACAACATTCCCCCAACTATCTGGGGGAAAATAAACCAAAAAGAGCTATCTTTCATCATGCCTGGAAGGTCAGCTAGCCAGAGCTCTCAGGAGAACAAGAGGAATGGTATTTTAGAGGGGAGGGCCCAGCATGGAAGACCCTCTGCTCTTCCACTCCCCAGAAATGCACTCCAGGGTGGGGTGTGGAGACTGATCTCATCCATGAAGAAAGGTGAGATGAATGAAACCACTTCAAGCCCCTCTACCTAGTTGGGGAGCTCTGGGCTGCACAGATGAATAGATACAATGTGCTCTAGTCCCAGAAACTGGGGGCAGAGGTTTTTTTCTTACTATTTGTTTGTTGTTTTTGTTATATTTAAAGGACCTAAGAAAAGAAAAGACTGATGTTTTGTGTTGCAGTATGGTGGTATAGACATGGAATTTGAGTTCTAGCTGTGGATTTTACTAGATGGGTGATCTTGGTCAAGTCACTTAACTTTTCTTGAATCTGAATTATTTTTCCCCACTAAAAATCACAGACACCAAGGGCTACTTCACTGAGTTGCAATGAAAATTAATGAAATAACACCAGAGTACTGCTTTCACATATAGAAACCCTTTGCAATTGAGTCTATTTCAACTCAGAGCGACCCTATATGTCAGAGTAGAACTGCCCCATGAGGTTTCCAAGGCTGTAGTCTTTATGGAAGCAGGCTGCCACATCTTCCTCCCATGGAGTGGCTGATGGGTTCCAATCACTGACCTTTTGGTTAGCAGCTGAGCGCTTAACCACAGTACCACCAAGGCTTCTTCGTATATTGAAAGCGCTCTATAAATGACTATACTGTTATCTGGAGTTTTTCTTGAGTCCAAATTATCAAAAGAATCTCCTGAACTCCTTGTTTTTGCTTGCATGTTTGCAGCTTTCTTTCACCAGCTGTGAATCAGATCCAAGCGAACCCCTGATTAGCCCTGAGGAGGAAAGTGTAGCCTGGTCCCGGGGGGTCCCCCGTGTTATACCCCACCTGACACCATAAAAAAAAAAACTAGTTGCCATCGACTGCCAAGTGGTTAAGTACTTGACTACTAGCCAAAAGTTTGGCGGTTCAAACCCATCCAGAGATGCCTCAAAAGAAAAGCCCGGTGATCTGTCACAGCCTTGAAAACCCTTTGGTGCGAATTCTACTCCGCACACACGGGGTCACCATGAGATCTGACAGCACAGGGGCACGCAAATAAAAACTTAGTCACCTACCAGTGTGCAGGGGGTTCTGTCAGAGCTTGGGGTTGGAGGTTGTAATGGGGCAGAAGAAAAGGGACATGAGTATGCTCACTTGGCTTTTGCCAGGCATGTCAGCAGGCAGTATGGAGTGATGTTAATAAGCAGCGGCTCTAAAGCCTGCCTGCAGCACCTGTTGTTATACCAGTGACACATACCTACTACCTCTTATGTCACCTCTCATTGCTTCAGCTCCCACAGCTGCAGAATGGGAGAATGGTAGCACCTACTTCACAGCTATGTAGTAAGGATTAAATGGGTGTGTGCATGTAAAGTGCTAAAGACAGTGCTCAGCGTGCTGGGCGCTAGTACTTCAGAAAGGCGCAGAGAACCATGCTGAAGTGCATGAATCATACTGAGCGAGCTGCCCGAGTCTGGCTTTACCCCTCACTGGCTGTTTGACCTTAGGAAGTTCCCTCACCTCTGTGCCTCAGTTTCTTCACATGTAAAATGGGAATGGTAATAGTACCTGCTTCCTAGGGTGGTGGTGGTTATGATTATATGGATTAATAAATGTAAAGTGCTTACAACAGTGCCTGGCAGGTAGCACATATTTGCTGATATTATTGTTATTGTTGTTCTTATTTTTGTTATTGTTATTTCAGGCAGGCTGCCCCTTCCCTTTCCCCTTCAGCTCAAAAAAAATGTAGATTATTCTACATCCAGCTTGAAGGAGAAGACTGTGCATTATCTGGAGATCTTTCTATGACACTCACCAGTATCTCTAGCCGTACCGATGCCACTCTTAAGCTCTGGCTTTAACAATCCTCTATTTTTTTTTTTTTTATGGAAGAGACACATGTGACAGTCACCCCTCCCAGCTCACTATCCCATACCACATCCTCACTCTGTTTGGATAGAGTCACCATTTTTCACTCAGGATTTTTCACCACCTTTTGTTCTCTATTTCTGTTCTTCCTCTTCCATCTTGGTCTTGAGTGTGACCATAGGTTCTGAGTCCTGTAGACTCTAGCTGTGGGGGGTAGTGCCTTTCACCAGTCAGACCAGGGCTGCTATTGGTCTGGATGGTTAGGTGGATGGATGGACTCAATGGACAGTGCTTGATTTCCAATTCTCATAAAATCATCAGGAAATGAATAACGGAGCAACACAAAAGATTAAAGGCCATGCTGGTTATTATTAAATCCTGTAATCTCAGTCTTTCTGCTCCTATAGAACCAGAATGATACCACTGTTATGTTAAGAGATGGACAGTAAACCTGATGCCTTCCCAAAACATCGTTGCAGGACTCTGGAGCTGCCTTTATAAATGCCTTTCTTTTGGGGGGTAGACTTGAACTCAACACAGGGAAGAGCATCCCTAAGCATGCCCCCTTCTTTAGCAGTTTTTATTCCAACGGGGCTTCTGACATTTCTTCATGATGGATGTTGCAGAACAAATTGGACACATTATTTAAGACTGAGCTCCAAATCTCCAGATTTTGAGTGCTTTAATTCAGACCCTCCGTGTAGCTTTGGTATTGACATTTATTAGCAGAGAGTGTTGCTGCCAACACAAGTTATGAGTAGATTGTGGTGTAAACAGATTTCCTCTTTACACATTCTAATCAGCGCAGAAGGACTGTTTTTATTGAAACCGTATCTCAGCTCAATCTTCTCCACACATGTAGACACACATGTACAGAGTTTAAATCCTATTTATGGTTGGTAAATGTTCTAATTATGGGGCTGCGTGTGTTCAGAGAGGGAAATTAAATCAGTGAACATGGGGGGCCAGGACTCCCTTCCGCTCTGGTTTGGGTTCTTTATGAACTTGGGCTTTGAGAAATCAATCCTGTGAAATGGTGGGTGACAATCCAGGCAGACATTTGTCTCCTGGCTGATTTAGTGTTGTCTACAGATTTTTATTTTCCTTGATGAGGCGGAGTTTGATTCCTCCTTGCTTGCTTCATCCTAATGCATCACAGAGCAATTTCTCGTAAATGACTCTTCTGGATAATATCCTGAGCTTCATTTTCCATATAGGAATACATGAAATGCTAAAATATAAAGGGACATAGTTGACATTGTGCCCACCAGCCCAGTCCCATGTTGGTGTCACAGTGATGACTATGATCATGTTGCCATTCACTGAGCAGTGCCCAAGCTTCTTTGGGGCTTACCTAAGGAGAGGTTTTGATGTCTTTCCCAGCACCACTAAAGAATTGAGTCTTGGCCACAACAGACCAATGGGTGCTAAAGGTTTTCAAAAGTAGCTGCTGTTATTGCTATATAGTTAGCTCAAGAAGGATTTTGGTTTGCAAAAATGGACAAAATATGCACTCCAAGGATGTGTAGAACATAATCTAGCCAGGTCTACCTAACCACAGTAATTCTGCTGCTTCAGGCAGAATGCCTTCCTGGTGTTGGTTTGAGTTGATAGATTACCAAGGGAAATTTCTGTCTCACCCATACTCCCAGATTATTCAACATATTTATTAATACACCACTCAGCCCTCCATGTACCTTGTTTGGTATAGACCTGGCACCCTGAACCAAATGATCTCTTTGCTGACAGCTGAAAAGTAAAGGCATCTGTGGCAATCAGATGGGGTGCATTAGGTTGGATCCAGATGTCAAGTTGATTAATGTTGGAGTCAGGGCTGCCAGCAGACAGGTCTCCTGAGTGCACCGATCCCCAGGAAACAGCCCCGGTGGCTGCGGCATCTTTGGGTAGAGACATGTACACAGATACTGAACCAATGCCATCCCTCCTGCGTTAGCTTAGTAGAATGCCCAGAAAACAGTGGGCTTCTCCAGGATTCCAACCCAACACGTGAAACTTCTCAGCCATTTTTTCGTGTTCCTTAAGCCAGGGGATTTGTCTCCTTAAATTAACATCATTATTCCTGTGCTGAGAAATTCAACCCAGGAAGACAACAGTGGGAAAAACCCAACCCAAAAGTTAGGTTCTGCCTAGTTGGAACTGGGAAGGGCAAAGAAGACCAAAAAAAAAAAAAAAGGCTCTCTAGTAGAGTGTGATGACAAAGCAGAACATTTCTGATTTTTCAAAGCATCATTGTATTGATTTCTTTTTATTTTTATCCTTTTTATCTTATGTCCCTGTGAAGAAGGTTGAGAGCGATGTGACTGTGTAAGCAATCCAGGGTAAATGTTTTGAAATACTCTGTGGATATCAGGAGCCATTGTTATTCCCCATCTTCACCGGACATTAAGAGATGGATATATGATCTGTCAAAGCCCATGCAGGTTAGTTGGTGGCAGAGCCAGTACAAGAACCACAGACTCATCATCTGTCATTCCTGCTCACCGCCTCAGACCAGTGTTTCTCAAAGTGTGGTCCCCGGCCAGCAGCCTCAGTATCCCTTCACACTTACTGAATTAGAATCTCTGGGGGTGGGACCCAGCAACCTGTTCCAACAAGCCCTTTTGGTGATTCTAAAGCATGCTCAAGTTTGAGAACCACAGGTTTCAGCCAAGAGTTCCCAGGGGAGGTTTCCCAGCACTCAAGGCCCAGTAGACATTGTGATAAAACCCCATAAGCTGCTTTCAAAATTCCGTACAACTTAGTGGAAATCATACTCTTAATATCGTTTTTTGAAATTGTTTATTCCATTACACATGCCTGATAAATGAAAGTTGGGAAAAGGAATTGACTATTATTGCTGTTTGACATCTTTTCCATTCATGCAATAACTGATTTTGTCATTTATTGGTTATCTAACAAACTTTGTCAACCACCCATCTGTCAGTTTCTTATACTGTGGTGGCTTTCATGTTGCTATGATGCTAGACGCTATGCTACTGGTATTTCAAATACCAGCAGGATCACCCAGGGTGAACAGATTTCAGCAGAGTTTCCAGACTAAGACAGACTAGGAAGAAAGACCTGGAAATATACTTCTAAAAATTAGCCAAGGAAAACCCTATGAATCACTACAGAATATTGTCTAATATGGTGCTAGAAGATGAGCCCCCCAGGTTGGAAGACACCCAAAATACACAGTGGCCACAACAATGAACTTGATTATACCAACAATCCAACAATCATGAAGATACCACAGGACTGGGCAATGTTCTGTTCTGTTGTACATGGGGTCACGGTAAATCAAAGCCGATTTGATGGCAACTAATAAGAGCAAAATAAACTCGGTGCTATATGTTGGGAGACCCAAAGATGACATGAGGTTCCTTTCATTGAGATGCCTATAGGCTAGTGGGAAGAGACAGATATGTAAAAAAATATTACAATACAATGTAGTAAGTATTGATGGCAGATTTAAACAGTACCGTGATAGAAAAAAAATCTGAAAAACATGGGGGAAATGCTCTTCAGATGAAGCCATGTTACTTCAAGACTTTGTGATTGAGATTGGGAGGTGGCACAGGGAGAGGTGGGATGGCAAGACAAGTCTTGGGTAGAAACCTGCCCTTTCTCTTCATTCCCCAGCTAGCCACTGAAGACCAGCAGCAATATGAGCCCACTGCTTGTATTTGCTCCCCTTTTGGAACCTCCTACTTTTTTTCTGGGCAACAACATTTCTAGTTATGAGAAACATTGATAGAGTGTTTGGAACAGGCCCACAGAGGCTCTTCACTAGTGAGACGAACTTTAAAAACAAAACCCTCAACTTATATTTTTACAGACCTGCCTCATCTTTTATTATGATGGGCAATTATTTAAAACCTACTTCTCTATCTAATCAGGGACTTGAAACCAAGTGAAATGTCAACTTGGTTCAGAGTCTATTTGGAGAATGTTTCAGAAAGTTCGGTTACTTTTAAAAACGTATAGATGTAATTTCAGTTCAACTGTTTCGCAGGCTTTTGTCTTTCTTTTAAAAAAGACCCCATGATTATATGATTTGTGTTCCATAAAAAAAAAAAAAAAAAACACTCTCTGCGTTAATTTTGCTTTTGCTTTCATATTATTGTGACGGTTGTCCTTGTTTGTTAGGTTCTTGGTTCTAGGGCCCCAAGCCCAAGTGGATGGATGCCATGACACTTATGACATAAATGGAAGCACTGGAATGGCCCTACCTTTGTGTTTCCTCTCAAGTTTACTTTCTGTCTGCCTAGAGTTCCACTTCAGAATGTCTGTGTGTACCAGGTACACACAATTTAACGAAAACAAGATGAAAGGCAGGGGGAGGGTAGATTGTAACGATACAAGGAACCTTCATATGTAACAACTGAAATTTATATATTAAGAACGTTAGCAGTTGCTTTCTTCTGTTGGCGGTGCTTCTGGATCTAAATGAAGTGTTAGTGTTTGTGAGGGTGATAACCTTGTCCCACTGAATTATGATGAGAAAACAACACAGTTACCCACAGAGCCAAAAACAAACCTCAGAACGCTTAACTCATCCGTCAAACAAATTGTATTTTAGGAAATACAGGACAGAGAAAAATGTACAGAAGAAAAGGAGATTTATTTATTTGTACAAAAGTAGAACGACAGGCATTTGAGTGGATCCAAATAGTGCTTAGGGAGAAAAAAATGTGATTCATTGCCAGCTATTAAATCTTGTTTATCCTTCTTTAAACTAACCAGAAACACATTTTGGACCAAAGCTAGTTAACAGTTTAAGCCCTGAAAGCCCCCGGTCAATGCTGCGTCTCCCTTCCCTGCCTTCCAAGGAGAAAATAAGGAGGTGAATTGAAGCAAGTAAACATTGCTTAAAGAGTCCAGGAGCAAGGGATGAATTTCCTGTGCTGCTTCTGAAGTTTACCCTCAGACTCAGGGAGAATTTCTTTCGCTTCCTGAAATAACAATACTCACCTCACAGCAGCTGTAAGAAGGCTCACGTTTACATGGTGGTTTCGGAGGAACGGGCTCAAAGAATAGAAAACTTTACTTTGAGAATGCAATCCCTGAGTGACATATCCTTCAGAAAGCACCATTTTCTCAACAGCCAGTTATTATCATAGTATCTACCAGATCAACAGCTAACTTGACCAGTGCTAACTCCTGGCGCAACCAGGAATTCTTCAGAGCATTTGAAAGAAAAGGGTCTGAAAAATTTGATGGGGGTCCTAGCCTGGTGGAAGAAAGCCCTACAGACTGCACTGCTGTGGTGGCCCCTTCCAGCCTGCCCTATACTCTTCCTGCTACAGGGAACCCATGAGGGAACAGCTTTTATAGACTTTTCTACGATCCCCCAGAACCTTCCTTGATTAATTTTTTCAGTAGAAATATTTGTGTTGTCAATGCCCTTAGAATTGGAGGTGAATGTGTCTGCCATGTTGTTAGTTGCCATCGAGTTAGCCCCCATGCGATTTATTCCATATACAACAGAATGATAAGTGACTGGTCCTGCTTGAGTCCATTGTTGTGGACACTGCGTATTTTGAGTAACTTCCAACCTAGGGGGCTCATCTTCCAGCACTATATTGGATAATAGTCTATCGTGATCCATAGGTTTTTTTTTTTTTTTTTTATGATGCTGGATTTACTTATTTATTTTACAATACTTCAGGTAAGGTTTACAGAACAAACTAGCTTCTACCATCTCCACGACATGTCAGCGCTCTCCCTTCTCGACCTTGGGTTCCTTGTTACCAGCTTTCCTGTCCCCCCCCCGCCTTCTAATGCTGGCCCCTGGGCTGGTGTGCCCCTTTAGTCTTGTTTTGTTTTATGGGCCTGTCTAATCTTTGGCTGAAGGGTGAACTTCAGGAGTGACTTCATTACCGAGCTGAAAACAGTGTCCGAAAGCCATACTTCCCAGGTTTTTCCAGTCTCTGTCAGGCCAGTAAGTCTGATCTTTTTTTTGTTTAAAATTTTGTGAGTTAAAATTTTGTTCTACATATTTCTTCAGCTCTGTCTGGAATCCTATATTGTGATCCCTGTCAGAGCAGTCAGTGGTGGTAGCCAGGCACCATCTAGTTGTGCTAGACTCAAGTCTGGTGGAGGCTGTGGTAGTTGTGGCCCATTAGTCCTTTGGACTAATCTTTCCCTTGGGTCTTTGGTTTTCTTCATTCTCCCTTGTTCCTGACGGGGTGTGTGATCCATAGGGTTTTAATTGGCTAATTTTTAGAAGTAGATCACAAGGCCTTCCTAGACTTTATTGTTCTGGAAGTCCTGCTGAAACCTGTCCACCATGGGTGACCCTGCTGGTATTTGAAATACTGGTGGCATAGCTTCCAGCATCATAGCAACGATCAAGCCACCATAGTACAAAAAACTGACAGATGGGTAGTGGGTACTTACCATAAAAAAAAGCTGTAGGAATTAACTTGATCTAAACAATTACAAAAATATGCAGATTTCTGAAAAAAAAAAAAGAAGAAGAAGCGCAAAATAACCTTTCTAGAGCAGAAGCCCCTGGGATCTTTCTGCTTTCACCACGGGGATTATCTAAGGTTCGAAGTTTCAGTAGTGTCCATCAGGAGATTCTCTACAGACTTCAGGCCACAAGGAAGGGCCCAAATGGACTTATTAGATTCAAAGAACCAGTCTCCCCCTGTCACTGTGGTGGTCTAGGTAGAGGACCATCCCTGCGTGGTTTGCTGATTTTCAAGCTACAGAGCACTCAGGTGAAGCAAAAGACCCCGTGCCGGCTTCTGTACTTCTTTTTCCCCAGTAAACCTTCAACCTTCCTCTTTTGCCCAGCACTCCAGGTTCCCTCACGTGTTTCTATTAATATCATAATTTCCTCCAGAGTAAGAACTGTGTTTTATTCATTTTGTATCAACTTCTGTTGCCTATCACGTAAAGGAGACATTTGAAAATAGTGGTTAAAATGGGTACTCCCCAGAATAGATGTCACCTTCTCACCTTCCTCAGTGTGAGCCCTTTAGGCAGCACCTAGGTAGGTTCAGGGTAGACCAGATATCTACATTAATACCTAATGTTAACAAGGCTCTTTTATTTTAATCAACTTTAGAAACATTTTAACATTAACCACAAGAAGAAAAAAGAGACTTCATCATCAGTCCATGAGGTCTCCTCAGCATCTGTACTTTTAGAGTAAGAATCCATTTGAACTCTTACGACAGTACCTACAAGAGTTATTTGGAGAAAGGAACGTATTTGGAGGTGAGAAGAAGAAAAACGTAGATTAGAAGAAAGATGTGCCTTTTCTTCTGGCTGTTTGGCAGAGTGAAGTTACTGAGGGAATTTAAAAAAAAGGCACAGAGTATCAAATTATTTCAGAAATGTCATAGCGTGTGCATTCCTTCAGAAGCTGCAAGTAAATGCAAGCACCATCACTAAATCCATCTTGCATCAGAAGGAAAATTTGGACAGGAGACTGGAGACTGCCTCCAGGATTAAAGCAGATCGTTAGCAAGGGTTCAGCCTAGTGGGTCTCTGATTTTCACCACAAGGCATATTAAAAAAACAAACAAAAAACCAAAACAACAACATAAAAACCCATTGCCCTCAAGTTGATTCTGACACATGGTGACCCCATGTGTAATAGAGTTCCCTTTTTTTATTGTGCTTTAAGTGAAAGTTTATGGAGCAAATTAGTTTCTTATTGGACAATTAATACACAAATTGTTTTGTGAAGTTGGTTGTCAACCCACAATGTGTCAACACTCTCCGCTTCTCCATCCTGGATTCCCCAGTTTTCCTGTTCCTTCTTACCTTCTCGTCTTTGCTTTTGGGCTGGTGTGCCCATTTAGTGTCTTGTACATGATTGAACTATGAAGTACATTCTTCACGTGTGTTACTGTTTGTTTTATAGACCTGTCCGATCTTTGGCTGAAGGGTGAACTTCAGGAGTGACTTCAGTACTGAGTTAAAGGGGTGTCTGAGAGCCATACTCTCGGGGTTTCTCCAGTATCTATCAGACCAGTAAGTCTTGTCTTTTTTTGAGAATTTGAATTTTGTTCTACACTTTTCTTCCTCTCTGTCTGGGACCATCTTTTGTGATTCCTGTCAAAAGCAGACATTGGTGGTAGCCGGACATCATCTAGTTGTTCTGGGTTCGTGGGTGCTATGTAGTTGTGGTCCTTTGGATGGGACCACAGGCTCAGGGGAGGAGCTGAACTTGACAGCAGGAGGAAGTAGGAACTCCCCACAAGGGTCCTTGACTCTGGCCTGGCTTCCTTTGCTGAAACACTCTCTACTTCCTCTTTCCAGGGAGTCTGTGGTCTCAACCACATTGCTGCAGGTACCGAGGCCTTACATTAACCATCACTGACACCCTTTGTACCTAGAGCTTCGTATCTAGTAGTGTGGCAGAAAGGACAACACTGTGGTGATTTTGCCCTATACTCCTGCACTGAGGACAAGAATTTCAAGAAGTAATGAAGTCTGTAAAATCCTCACAACTGGACCAATAAGCAACATTATGATAAATGGAAAAAATATTGAAGTTCTCAAGGATTTCATTTTACTTGGATCCACAAGCAACCTCCATGGAAGCAGCAGTCAAGAAATCAAACCACATATTCAGTTGGACAAATTTATTGCAAAAGACCTTTTTAAAGTGTTGAAAAGCAAAGATGTCACTTTGAAGACTAAGGTGTGCCTGACCCCAGCCATGGTATCTTCAGTTGCCTCATAAGCTTGCAAAACTGGACAATGAATAAGGAAGACTGAAGAACTGATGCCTTTGAATTATGGTGTTATCAAAGAATATTGAGTATACCATGGACTGCCAGAAGAATGAACAAATCTGTCTTGGAAGAAGTACAGCCAGAATGATCCTTAGAAACAAGGTGGCAAGACTTCTTCTCACATACTTTGGACATGTTATTGGGAGGGACCAGTCCCTGGAGAAGGACATTATGTTTGGTAAAGTAAAAGGCTGGTGAAAAAGAAGACTCTCAATGAGATGGATTGACCCAGTGACTGCAACAATGAGCTTAAACACAGCAACAATTGTAAGGATGGCACAGGGCTGGGCAGTGTTTCACTCTGTTGTACATGAGTTGCTATGAGTCAGAACCAACTTGATGGTATCTAACACGAACAACAATGATAAAGCCTATGACCCAGCAACTCCACTTCTAAGTATATGCCCAAGAAACCTGAAATATATGTCCACATAAAAACCTGTACATGAATTTTCATAGCAGCATTATTTGTAGTAAACAAAAAGTGAAACCAACCCAAATGCCTATCAACTGATGAATGGATAAACAGAATGTAGTATTATTCAGCCATGAAAAAGAATTGAAGTACTGATACATGCTACAACATGAATGAACCTTGAAAACATTATGCTAAGTGAAAGAAACCAGGCACAAAAGGCCATATATTTTATGATTCCATTCATATGAAATGTCTAGAATAGGCAAATCCATAGAGACAGAAAGTAGATCAGTGGTTGCTAGGGGCTGGGAGTTTGGGGGACAATGGAGAGTGACTGATAACGGGTACAGGGTTTCTTTTTGGGGTGATGGAAATGTTCTGGAACTAGACAGTGGTAATGGTTGTACAACCATATGATTTTACTAAAAACCACTGAATTGTACACTTTAAAATGGTAAAATTTATGTTATGTGAATTATATCTCAAAAAACGCAATTAAGGAAAAAAGAAGTAATGAAGTCAAGTGTTTCTTCCTCCTTAAGCCAACTGGGAACCTGGTTCAAATACATGCCCACCTGCATTTTGATCTATTGGCCGTCCGTCTTTTCTTCTGCCTTCCAGATGCACCTATCCACCTCCGTGACCATCCTTCAAAATTCAAACGGCTATTTTCAGTTCCGAACACTCCTTTTTGTCCTCACCTAAGTGTTGGGTCCTTCGGGCTTGGTTGATCTAAATAGAGATCTCAAATCACCACTCTGTCCCTGGGAATCTTGCTCCTGGGAGCTGTTCTCTGTGGAAACCGGATTTCTCAGTTGCCAAGGAAGCAGCAGGGAGGCTGGTTTCTAAGACTGACTGATAAACAAGCCTTGGCAAAATGCCAGCTTGGGCAGTCTGTTCTTTTTTGCTGCTGTCATTTTTTGCTGTCACAACACAAGGCCTTGGGCAAAGAGATGCCTTTGTCCTGGGGATCCAGAGGAAGCCTCAGTTTGCTCTTCTTCTGCCTGTCCCCCTCTTCAGCAGTGCTATCATGAGCACCTTGCTCAGGCCATTTGCATGGAATTCACACATCTATTGAGTTATAGTGTGAAGGTTGCTCAGAGTACAAACCTCATAAAAGTAGCAGCTTAGGCCCTCACTGTGCCCTATCCTGAGATCCCCTCACACAGGACTTGCTTCCTGCCCTGCTTTCCAGGTTGATACACGCCTTCTTCCCCATCACAGGTGCCTCAATCTAGGCATTCCCAGTCCTCGTTTACCTCTTGTTCATTTCAGATCAGCCCCCAGGAGCATTTTTATTCCCATAGCTGACTCTGTCAGACATGAAATGGGAAACTTTCTACCACACTCATTCTGGGAAGGAAAGGGAAATCACAACCCTCCTTGGACAGCTTAGAAATTAGATCGTGAGAAGAAATGCTATTAGTAACAAAGAACTAATTGATGGTCTGTTCCACAGTCAGCCCCCGGCCTTGTTCGGACTGATAATATTGAGCTTTTCCATCATCTCTTTCCACAGATGTAGTCGATTTGATTCCTTTGTATTCCATTTGGTGAGGTCCATGTGTATAGTCATCATTTACATTGTTGAAAAAAGGTATTCGCAATGAAGAAGTAGTTGATCTTGCAAAATTCAATCATTTGATCTCTGGCATCATTTCTATCACCAAGGCCATATTTTCCAACTACCAATTCTTCTTTGTTTCCAACTTTCGAATTCCAATCACCGGCAATTATCAATGCATCCTGATTGCATGTTCGATCAATTTTAGACTGCAGAAGTTGGTAAAAATCTCCAGTTTCTTCATCTCTGGCCTAGTGGTTGGTCCGTAAATTTGAACAATAATTGGATTAAGTGGTCTTCTTTGTAGGCGTATGGATATTATCCTGCCACTGACAGTGTCGTACTTCCGGATAGATCTTGAAATGTTCTTTTTGCAATGAATGCAACACCATTCCTCTTCAATTTGTCCTTCCTTGCATAGTAGACCATATGATTGTCTGATTCAAAATGGCTAATACCAACCCATTTCATCTCACTAATGCCTAGGATATTGATGTTTATGCATTCCATTTCATTTTTTACAATTTCCAATTTTCTTAGATTTACACTTCATACATTCCATGTTCCAAGTATTAAGGGGTGTTTGCAGCTGTTTCTTCTCATTTTGAGTCATGCCACATCAGCAGATGAAGGTTCTGGAAGCTTGACTCCATCTATGTCATTAAGGTTGACTCCACTGAGGAGTCACTCTTCCCCAGTCGTATTTTGAGTGCCTTCCAAACTGAGGGGCTCATCTTCCAGCACTATATCAGACAATGGTCCACTGCTATTCATTAGATTTTTCACTGGCTAATTCTTTTCAGAAGTAGACCACTAGGTCCTTCTTCCTAGTCTGTCTTAGTCTGGAAGCTCAGCTGAAAACTGTCCACCATGGTTGACCCTGCTGGTATTTGAATACCAGTGGCACAGCTTCCAGCATCACGGCAATATGCAAGCCCCCACAGTACAATGAACTGACAGACACATGGGAACATATGTTATTAAGGATTTGTAAATTAAAACAACAATGAGATATCACATACCAATTAGAAAGGCTAATACATAAAACATTGACAAGAGGATTGTGAGACAGCACTAAAGGCCAATCTGAGGCTAAGACCAGCCAGTAAGTATAGAAGCTCCTCTCATTGGTGCCTGTGGTGCCCTGACCACATCCTCTAGGCACTCACCTGTACACGATGAAGACTATTTACTGAGGCCGCCTCCAACCTTCTTCCTGAAGGTGTTTGTTCAGGAGCATGCTCTGCCTCAACATATAGTAGTTGGGAAGTGCTGAAGAGTTGCTGCCCTCCTGAAGCAGCTCTCAACCAATGATGGACAGGGCACTCAGCTGGGAGAATCCTAAGGCATGTTCAGCATTTTTCTGCATTTCCCAGTAGGATTTTTTAGTGTCCCACAGAGGTAACTTGCTTGTTACGGAACCCTTTTTTGGATCTCTTTTCTTCCCGGTCCCACGGACTCCTCTACTGACGTTCCCTAGAATCACCTTGTAAAAAATGACTTGCACTGTAACTCTTGTCTTGGGGTTGTTTCCTGGAAAATTAAACCTAAGACAGTATGATATGTCAGTTGTTTGACAGCAGGTGCACAGTGGTGGGATTTGACAAGGACTGAGCTTTTGCCAGGTGAGTTCTAAGCAAAGTGAGGAGAAAGAAGTTAAAGGTTTATGCAAGGATGTGATTGTAATGACGGACACCATAGAATCTGTTCTAGGTGAGGGTGGAAGTGAAGCTATGTGACAGATGAGAGTCATAAAGAGGGATATGGATTAGAGGCCCCAATGAGTTCCAGGAATTGTCAAAGTTACAGAAAGTGTAGGAGGTTGCAGATAGAAAGTGGCTGAAATTGAGAATGTGGGGACATGGGAGTTATTAATGGGGACATTGGAAGAGAGGAAATCAAGGAACTGAGAAGTCAGGGTATTGGATAATTATGACAGGCTAGTGTTGGGGACAGTGATCGTGAGCATGGTACAAAATCTTTCAGGAATGAGGCATGTGACATGGAGGCTTGTAGGTGTCCAGTCTGATTGCTTGAAGAGGAAGGAGAGACAACAGTCTGGAAAAGGTGAGGAAAAAGAGGACACCTTCCTCAGCTTCAGGATCATGTGGGAGGACTGCAGGAAAGCAGTGTCCTCAGAGAGGTCAGGTTTCCTTCAGAGCCAGAGGAGAAGGAATCCTCACAGGAGTGGTGGAAGGAATTGTGAATTTGTCGATGATTGTGCATTTCAGAGGGCATCTAGTGGAAGGGTTTGAGGGTTGGTGAGAATGAAGAGTGGGTCAGATTAGGGGCCATACCAAGCTCTATGGTAATGAGTCCTAGTGACAGGGGTGGTGTGATGGATTGAATTGTGTCCCTAAAAAATATGTGTTGCATGATGACTGCCCTGACAGGGAATCCCTGATGGAGCAGGAGAACAGTGGGATGCAGACCTCAAATTTTCGTAAAAAGGCCAGACTTAATGGTCTGACTGAGACTAGAAGGACCCCAGAGGTCATGGTCCCCAGACCTTCTGTTAGCCCAAGACTGGAACTCTTCAGACAGGAATTAGACTGGACTATAAGATAGAGTATGATACTGGTGAGGAGTGAGCTTCTTGTATCAAGTAGACACATGAGACTATGTGGGCAGCTCCTGTCTGGAGGAGAGATGAGAAGTCAGAGGGGGACAGAAGCTGGGTGAATGGACACGGGAATACAGGGGGGAGAGAAGGAGTGTGCTGTCTCATTAGGCGGAGAGCAACTAGGAGTATATGTTGTTGTTGTTGTAGTTAGGTGCCATCGAGTCGGTTCCGACTCATAGCAACCCTACGCACAACAGAAGGAAACACTGCCCAGTCCTGAGCCATCCTCACAATCGTTGTTACGGTTGAGCTCATTGTTGCGGCCACTGTGTCAGTCCACCGCATTGAGGGTCTTCCTCTTTTCCGCTGACCCTGTACTCTGCCAAGCGTGATGTCCTTCTCCAGGGACTGATCCCTTCTGACAATATGTCCAAAGTGTGTAAGACGCCATCTCGCCACCCTTGCTTCTAAAGAACATGCTGGTTGTACTTCTTCTAAGACAGGTTTGTTCATTCTTTTGGCAGTCCATCGTATAGTCAATAATCTTCACCAACACTGAAATTCAAAAACGTCAATTCTTCTTTGGCCTTCCTTATTCGTTGTGCCACCTTCACATGCATATGATGTGGTTGAAAATACCATGCCTTGGGTCAGGCACACCTTAGTCTTCAAGATGGCATCTTTGCTCTTCAACACTTTAAAGAGGTCCTTTACAGCAGATTTGCCCAATGCAATGTGTTTCTTGATTTCTTGACTGCTGCTTCCATGGCTGTTGATTGTGGATCCAAGTCAAATGAAATCCTTGACAACTCCAATCTTTTCTCCATTTATCATGATGTTGCTCGTTGGTCCAGTTGTGAGGATTTTTGTTTTCTTTATGTTGAGGTGCAATCCATACTGAAGGCTGTGACCTTTGATCTTCATTAGTAAGTGCTTCAAGTCCTCTTCACTTTCAGCAAGCAAGGTCGTGTCATCTGCATAACGCAGGTTGTTAATGAGTCTTCCTCCAATCCTGACACTTGGGGGAGGAGTATATAACAAGATGTATATAAATTTTTGTATGAGAGATTGACTTATTTGCAAACTTTCACTTAAAGCACAATAAAAATAAAATGTGTTGTAAATCCTAACCTCTGCCTGTGATTATAATCCCATTTGTGAATGGGTGGTGTGTGTTATGTTAATGGAGCAGGATTAGGTTACGTCGATGAGGATTCTTGTTGTTAGGTGCTGTTGAGTCATATCCCACTCAGTTGGATCTGACTCAATAAGGATTAAAAAAAAACCCAAACCCACTTCCATCTAGTCAATTCTGACTCATAGCAATCCCACAGGACAGAGGAGAACTGCCCCATAGAGTTTCCAAGGGGCACCTAGTGGATTCGAACTGCCGGCCTTTTGGTTAGCAGCCGTAGCTCTTAACCACTATGCAACCAGGGTTTCCCATTGAGGGTTAGGCTATGTTTATTATGTTAATGAGCAGGATTATGGCGTATCTTGAACCAATCTCTTTTGAGATATAAAGGAGATTAAACAAGCAAGCAAGAGAAGCAGAGATGGGAGAAGAGAGATGCCAAGGCATGTGAAGATCACCCAGGAGTAGAAGCTGAAAGAGACAAGGACCTTTCTCCAAGTCTACAGAGAGAAAAAGCCTTCCCCTAGAGCTGGCACCCTAAATTTCCAGCATCCTAAACTACGAGCAAATAAATTTCTGTTTGTTAAAGCCACACACTTACGGAATTTCTATTATAGCAGCACTAGGTAACTAAGACAGGTTGTTTGGGATCTTGGACTTCTTGTGGTGGTGGGTAAACACTCAGCAGTAAACACAGATGTGACCGTCATAGGATTAGCCCTGGTGGTCTCTCAGGCAGATGTGGGGGTGAGTCTGAGAGTTGTGAGGAGAGGAGTGGGTCATCAGGAGCATGGGGTTCTCTGCAGGTGTGCACCCACCTCATCAAATCCTAACTCTCCCTGTTGCTCAACCCCATAGAGTTTGGATTCAGAGATGATCCTGTCAGAAAAAGGAGAAAAATAAAAGAACGGAGGGAAAAGTCCAAACTCACATGCTGAGGAAATTCTGAGAGGGGTCTGCCGCTCCCAGACCTGATAAGGTCAAGGTGGGAAGGCTCTTACAACTGACAAGGGGTTGGGGGTCCTTGGGATCGTAAAAATGCCAATAAATTTGCTAGTGGATCACAAGCCCACAAAGTTCAAGATCAGTTTACTCTCTCCTTTGCTCATTCTAAAGACTGTCCAAGGGCAGCAAACTTGTCATTTGAAATAGATTTTTCTTCTTTATGAGTTTGCAGGATTGTTGATTAGTATTTATGAGGGTGTGGAATTTTTTCCTTTAGTCAGCAATAAATAAATAAATAAACCAGAATGTTTAGTGATTTTTTTATTAATTTCTCAAAAACTTGTGAGCACGTCAAGGTTGTTTTTAGTTGCGGTCAAGGCAGCTCCAATTAATGATGACCTTATGTATAACAGAATGAAACGTTGCCCAGTCCTGTGCCATTTTCATGATGATTGGTATGTTTGAGTCCATTGTTTTGGCTATTCTATCAATCCATTCCATTGAGGGTTTCCCTCATTTTTGCTGACCCTCTACTTTACCACACATGATGTCCTTTTCTTGCGATTGGTCTTTCCTGATGACAAAATGCCAGCTGAAGTATCACCATCGTTGCTTCTAAGTAGCATTCTGGTTGTATTTCTTCTAAGATTGATTCGTTAATTTTTTAGTATTCCAAAATAACCTTATTAGAACAGTAAAGAGACCTGTGAACCTGGTCCTCTTATGGTGTGCCCCAGTGGTTCCTATGCTTGTTCTCTGGGCCACCTTCCCTAGCCAGTGTAATCCCACAGTCTCTCTGTTGTGTGAAGTTTTGTGTTGGCCCTTACATCATCCAGTGTTATTCCTGGTACAACCTGAGAGCAACCTTTAGTTATTTTGCCCCGTGCATCTCATCTCTACACACCAAGATGGTATCTCATGGACCCTCAAGTGACCTATTATTTTGAGTCTCTCATGTTGCCTGTCACAATGCTTAGCACAAGGTATTTATTTAGTGAGTATTTGTTGCATAAACACCAAATGAATGAATGAGCTTATTAACATACTGAAAACTTCATATATGGCAAGCATTGTTCTAAGCGCTAGGGAAATGGTTGTGAATAAAAGAAATGACAACTTCTGCCTCAGGGGTCTTATGTTCTAAAGGGAAAGCAATATGTGTTATTGTATGAAGCCACAGTTCCTGGGTAGGTGGCAAAAATTGCACTACGGAAGGATGCAAATTTTAGTGACTGATTATGGAAGCCCGATCATGAGCCAATTGTCTTATATGTGCTATCTAACCTCACCCACGGCTGTCCAGTTGTTGTTGTTGTTATTGTTGTTAGATGCTGTGAAGTCATTCTAACTCATATTGACTCAATGTGACAGAGTAGAACTGCCCATAGAGTTTTCTAGGCTGTAATCTTTATGAGAGCAGATCACCAGGCCATTTTTCCCTTGGAGCGGCTGGTGGGTTTGAACTGTCAACCTTTTGGTTAGCAGCTGAGCACTTAACTGTTGCACCACCAGGGCTCCTTGACTGTCTAGTAGGTAGTATTTATCCTTGTTTTTGAGATATAAAAACCGAGGCTCAAAATGGATGAGTGAGTTTACCAAGATAATGGTGTTAATCTGACAGAGAACATCTCTCTGACTTCAGGGCCTGTACTCCTAACCACTACACTGCATTGTCTCTCATTCTTATTGGATACTAGTAGGTGAATTTATGGAAGAGTAGGTACACTGATGAAGTTTGGTGTTCTGGACTCTTCATTCTGTCACTCTAACTTGGTCATGAACTAACATGATAGCAGATGCCTCACTTAAAGCCAGTGTATACTCTGTAGCTGCTTGATAGTCTCTAGCTATCTAGCTCCTTGGCTTCATTTCTATTTGACTATTGAGTATACCCAGAGGCTGGGCAATCTACTTCTGAAAAATCAGCCATTGACAACCCTATGGAGCCCAGTTCTACTGTGACACGCATGGGGTTACCACGAGTCTGAATCGACTCAATGACAGCTAGTTTTGTTTTGTTTTGTTTTTACGGATGCAATGCCAGGACTCTATAACTGGGGGCTGTTTAACATCCTTATAAAATGCCATTTTCCATCATATGAGTAAGGAAAGGAATGAAGAAAGTCAGCAATCTACAAAATCCCTACAAGTCAGTGACAATACCCTCATAAACCTGATGTTTTGAATCCCGGGCAACACTCCTGTGTTATTCTTTAAAAAGTAAATTTCCCCCCCCCAAAAAAAAAAAAAAAAACCTTAGCAATAAATGCAAAAAAAGATCATATTTCTTTATAAATACGAGCACAGAAAGATTGTTTTTGTGATGGAGAAGTAGGAAAGAGAGGCCCTGCACAAAGGAGAGCCTTATTTATTTTTAAAAAGGCAGAAAAGGAAATTGTGGAGCCAAAGAGAGCTGTGAGGCCTCGGCCCCCTGGAACCAAACTGTGTATGCGAGTAGTGGTTACTTCCACACGGGTTTTGGGTTACACTCTGCCTCATTCTCCAGTGCCAGGACACAGTGAATGGTGGGGCCACCAAGAGGCACCCAGGAAGCTCCCTGTTTAGAATTCTTCATGAGGTAGTTCCACAAGACCTGATGCCTCCCAGAATGTGCCCCAGAAGTATGCCATCTGGGAAGCACCCGCTACAAGCAGAGCTTCAAACTGGATCATTCAGGTTTGAACCCCTGCTGAGAATTTGCATTCCATTCCAGATATACTGAATCAGAATCTACATTTTAACAAGATCCCCAAGTGATTCTTATGTATAATAAATTTTGAGAACCACTGCTCAACTAGCAGTATTAGCATTGCCTGGGAACTTGTTAGAAATGCAAATTCTCAGCAGGGGTTCCAACCGGAATGAACCAGTTTGAAGCCCTGACAACAAAGTACCCATAAGCCTGCTGTTCTCCTGAGAGTGAGCCTTTGCATCCCACCTTTCAGTCATCCCGAATCAAGCGTTTTCCATTGTGCCTGGGGAAAACTGCACCATTGTGGCCTAGGGCCTGGCATGCTGACAGTGGGAACCCTAAGGTATGGTGGGGTGGCTCCAGGACCTCAAGTTCTATCCACTCTGGGGAGGGTAGTGAGCCCCAACACGTTGTCTCTCTTTAACCAGCTCAGAGGACGCTTGCCCTGGTTGCCACATGCAGAGGACATTAGGAAAAGGGGAGGTTTTAAAACACTGAGTTTCCCACTGGAAGCTAAAACAAGAAATAAAGCAGCAGGGGTTTGCTCCACTTGGTTGACTTAGAGCAGCTGCTGACCAGTGACTGTAGCCCTGAGCACAGAGAAAGCAGAACTTTGCCCTGGGTAGGCGCTGCTTCCATCCAAACCAAACTTCCCCTCAATGACTTCATTGAAAGCTGGTTTACATCATGAAAAGAAACTCCATTTATTTATTTGTAATAACTTCAGGATTTTATGGACCCACAAGAGGATGTAATTTAAGAAAACATTAGCAAGCTATTCCAACTACTAAGGTTTCGAAACTTGCTCTGCCAAATAATCATCAATGGAAATATTTCAATATTAAAAATGAAAAGCTGCAGCAAAACTCCTTTTGAGCAGGGCTTTGGAGGTGGAGTGGTTTTGAACTGTGTGTTTCTGCTCACAACATCCTGGGGCCTGAGGAAAACGCAACTGGACTTCCAGGAACCCATGATGAACAACACATGACCTAATAGAAGTCGGGCCATTGAATGCCTCCCTCGTGGGGCATTAGCCCTATAAATAACCAAGAAAGTACATGGGGCCGGTCCTCTCTCTGGAGCCTCACTTTGAACATAGTGTTGGAGGGAATTACATGGTGTTTTTATGAGAGTTATTAAGATAGAATCATCAAAAGATTACCAGGAAAGGGGTGAGCTAAGAATGGCCCCTCACTGTGAAAATATGATATTTTCCATGGTCCCATTCTGTTAGCAATTGTATGTTAGTGATGCTTTTATTTTCTTAACAAACCTATGTCATAAGCCTTAGAAATCTTTTTGAACCATGTTCAACCCTCGCCTTCCATTGGAAGCATGCAGAATCCCATGGTGGGAGAAGCAAATACCCCACTCACTGAGACCTCATATTCTTTCTCCAGGTGCTCATATGATCCTGCCCATCTCACTGGGATTATACATTTAGGTATCTCTCTCCCACCCCACCCCACTAGGCTGACCGTCTTGAGGACACAATGAAATTTTCATCTATATAGCCCCAGATCTTCACTGGTACTCAACTGTTGAGTGAGTTTATGAAGGATCTACTCTACTGACTAGTACATAAAGCACAGAGGGCCTGAGGGATGTGGCAAAATTTACAAAAATGACTAGGTTACTCTTAAGCAGTTCAGATCTTATGGAATAGAGAGTCGTCACTTCAGAGGACAATTCAAGACCTTGAGAACACAGCTAACATTTAAACATCAATTTATAGGTCATAAGATGCATTCGAGGATTCCCTGGGTGGCACAAACAGTTACATTCAAGGATTCCCTGGGTGGCACAAACAGTTAACACATTTAGCGGCTAAACAAAAGGTTGGCGTTTTAAGTCCACCCTGCGATGCCTCAGAAAAAAGTCCTGGCAATCTACTTCCAAAAAATCAGCCTCTGAAAACCCTACAGAGCACAGTTCTGCTCTGACACACATGGGGTCGCCAGAAGTTGGAATCAATTCAACAGCAGCTGGTTTGGTTTTTTGGTTTTATTGAAGTGTAATTCACAGTATAAAGTTCATCCTTCAAAAGTGTATAATTCAGTGGTTTTAGTATATTCACAAAGTTGTGTAGTTATCATCACTAATTCCAGAATATTTTTATCTCCCCAAAAAGAAAGTCCATGCCCATTAGAGTCACTCTCCATTCCACCTTCTCCCAGCCCCTTATAACCACTGATCTACTTTCTGTCTCTATGGATTCGCTTACTCTGAACATTTTGTATAAAAGGAATCATGCAATATGTGGTCCTTTGTAACTGGCATCTTTCACTCAGCATAGTGTTCTCAAAGTTCATTCACACTGTAGCACGTATCAGAACTTTTAGTAGTGGAACAACACTCCATTGCACAGACATACCACATTTTGCTTATGTATTCACCAGTGGATAGACAGGGACAATGGAGAAGCTCCATAACAACAGTTAGAATAAGGCCAGGGGCTGATTGCAAAACAGACCATCAATTACTCATGTGCACGATGAAATTGAAGAAAATTAAAACAAGTCCATGAGAGCCAAAATGTGACCTTGAGTATATCACTTGAGTTGACAGACCATCTCAAGAATAGATTTGACACACTGCATGTTAGTGACCAAACACAGACAAGCTATGGGATGACATCAAGGACATCATGCACAAAGAAAAATGTCATTTAAAAGACAGGGGAAAAAAAAGACCAAAATGGATGTCAGAAGAGACTCTGAGACTTGCTCTTGAATGTGGAGTAGCTAAATTGGATGGAAAAAAGTTGAAGTAGAAGAGCTGAAGAGAAGATTTCAAAGGGTGGCTTGAGAAGACAAAGTATTATAATGAAACGTGCATAGACCTGGAGTTAGAAAACCGAAGGGAAGAACATGCTTGGCATTTCTTTAGCTGAAAAAAACAAAGAAAAATTCAAGCCTCAACTTGCAATATTGAAGGATTGGTTGACGTTCAACCATTTCAGAAGGTAACATATGATCAAGAACCAATGGTCCTGAAGGCAGAAGTCCAAGCTGCACTGAAGGCTTTGGCAAAAAACAAGGTTCCAGGAATTGTTCGCTACGGATTAGTAAATAAGCACATGTAAGCCAGTGCCTTCCTTATTGGGTAATTCACCCCTGCCCACAGCTATACTTTTCTTTCTAAGCACTGCTTCCGCTGTGCCTCAAGAGTTTTAATATATTGTGTTTTTATTTTAATTCATCTCAAAGTACTTTTTAATTTTTCCATGTGATTTCTTCTTTGATCCATTAATTATTTATAAATGTGCAGTTTAATTTCCACACACTTGTGAATTTCCCCATGTTTTTCTCATCGATTTCTAATTAAACTCCATTGTGGTTGGAGAACATACTTGGTATGATTTCAATTCTTTTACATTTATTAAGGCTTTTTTATGATTTAACATATGGCATATTCCTGGTGTGTGTGTGTGTGTATACATATATACACACACACATATGGTATATCCAGCACTGCATCCGTTTGTTGAAACAAGTCAACTGCTACTCCGTCAGTTCCTGAAGCCTTGTTTTATCGCCAATGCCTTGAGCGTAATTTGGACCTCTTGTTTTACTACCATCAATTCTTGATCATATGCTACCTCCCGAAATGGTTGAACACCAGCCAATTCTTTTTGGTACAGTGACTCTTCTTTTGATGCTTCTTACGTTGTTTAAAATTTTGCCCATAGAATCCTTCAGTATTGCAACCAGAGGCTTAAATTTTTTCTGCAGTTCTTGCAGCTTGAGAAATGCTGAGCATGTTCTTCCCTACTGCTTTTCTATCTCCAGGTCTCTGCACATTTCGTTGTAATACTTTGTCTTCTCAAGCTGCCCTTTGAAATCTTCTCCTCAGCTCTTTTACTTCATTTCTTCCTTTCACTTTAGCTACCCTATGTTAAAGAGCAAGTTTAAGAGTCTCTTCTGATGTCCGCTTTGGTCTTTTCTTTCTTTCCTGTCTTTTTAATGACCTCTTGCTTTCTTTACATGTGATGTCGTTCCACAACTCATCTGGTCTTCGGTCATTAGTGTCAGATCTGTTCTTGAGACAGTCTCTAAATTCAGGTAGGATAGACTCAAGGTCATACTTTGACTCTCATGGACTTGTCCTAATTTTCTTCAACTTCAACTTGAAGGTCCATGTGAGCAATTGATAGTCTATTCCGAAGTTGGCCCCTGACCTTGTTCTGATTGATATCAGCCGTTCCATTGTCTCTTTCCACAGATGTAATTGATTTGATTCCTGTGTATTCCACGTGGCGAAATCCATGTGTATAGTTGCCATTTATAGTTTATATTGTTCAAAAAAGTATTTGCAATGAAGTCATTGGTCTTGCAAAATGCTATCATGCCACTTCTGGAATGGTTTTCTATCATCAAGACCATATTTTCCAACTACCAATCTTTCTTCTTTGTTTCCAACTTTAGCCTTCCAATCTCCAGTAGTTATCAATGCATCTTGAATGCATGTTTGATCAATTTCAGACTGCAGAAGTTGGTAAAAATATTCAGTTTCTTCATCTTTGGCCTCAGTGGTTGGTGCATAAATTTGAATAATAGTCATACTAACTGGCCTTCCATGTAAACTCCATGTAGGCGTACGGATATTATTCTATCACTGACAGCTTTGTACTTCAGGATGGATCTTCAAATGTTCTGTCTGACAAAGAATGAGATGCCGATATTCTTCAATTTGTCATTCCTGGCACAGCAGACCATATGGTTATCCAGTCCAAAATGGATAACCATCTATTTCAGCTTGCTAAGCCTAGGATATCGATGTTTATGCATTTCATTTTTGATGACTTCTAATTTTCCGAGACTCATACTTCATACATTCCATGTTCTGATTATTAATGGATGTTTGCAGCTTTTTCTTTTCATTTTGAGTCATGTCATATGAGCAAATGAAGTCCTGAAACTTGATTCCATCCATGTCATTAAGGTTGACTCTACTTTGAGGAGGCAGCTCTTCCCCAGTCATATTTTGTGTGCCTTTCAACCTGAGAGGCTTATCTTCTGCACTATATCAGACAATGTTCCGCTGCTATTCAGCAGAACTAACAGACATGTGTAATATCTGATTATAGGGGTGGTAATATGTGTGCATATGTGTCATGGACTGAATTGTTTTCCCCAAAAATGTGTCAGCTTGGCTAAGCCATGATTCCCAGTATTGTGATTGTACACCATTTTGTTACCTGATGTGATTTTCTTCTGTTGTAAATCCTACCTCTGTGATGTTAATGAGGCAGGATTAGAGGCAGTTATGTTAATGAGACAGGACTCAATCTACATAACCTTGTGTTTTAAGCCAATCTCTTTTGAGATATAAAAGAAAGACGCAAGCAGAGACATGGGGACCTCATACTACCAAGAAAGAAGCACCAGGAGCACAGTTCATCATTTCAGTCTGGGGTCCCTGCACTGAGAAGTTCCTTGATCAGGGGAAGATTGATGACAAGGACCTTTCCCCAAGCTGAAGGAGAAAGCAGCCTTTCCCTGGAGCTGGTGCCTTGAATTCGGACTTCTAGCCTCCTAGACTGTGAGAGAATAAACTTCCGTTCGTTAAAGCCATCCACTTGTGGTATTTCTGTTATAGCAGCACCAGGTAACTAAGACAATATGTTTGTACAAGGAAAAAAAGATAATTTTTACTGTATGTAAATTAAACCCTAATTTAAAAATAAATGAATAAAGGTAAATGTTATATAGAAATAAATAAAAAGAAGAAGCTCTACTGCCCTCTGCAAACAGGAAATCTTGAACGCCAAGGTCCTGGCCGTTTTCTAGGAAGCTCCTCCCTGCAGGGAGCTGCTTGGCTTTGACCATCAATCTTTCCTTCATTTAACTGAAGACCCATAGACGCCCAGACATCCAGGTTAAAAGGAACCTCAGGACTGGTCCAGTTTAACCCATGGCTCTGTGCTAAAATAACTCTATTCCAAGAATATTTTAACACTAACAATTCCAACCTCTAGTTTGGGCTGGAGGTAAGAACCCCAGAGAAGGCTGCAGGAGCTATGAGCTGTTGAGTGATACTCTAGCATTATTATCCTTCTGTGGAAACTTTGTCACCACATCATAATTCAGGTTGTATCGATAGGTGAAGCTACTGTAAGCTGTTATTACTCCCTCAATGGCTGGTCACTTTGATTAAACTATAGGCATAACATAAGGCAAAAAGAACAGGCCAGAGGCATCATTTTTTAAAATTTTTTATTGTGCTTTAAGTGAAAGTTTACAAATCAAGACAGTCTCTCGTACAAAAATTTATATACACCTTGCTATATACTCCTAATTGCTCTCCCCATAATGAGAGAGCCCAATCCTTCCCTCCTCTCTCTCTTTTCATGTCCATTCTGCCAGCTTCTGACCCCCTCTGCCCTCTCATCTCCCCTCCAGGTAGGAGATGCCAATATAGTCTCAAGTGTCTCCTTGATCCAAGAAGCTCGTTCTTCACCAGCATCTTTTACTATCCCGTTAACCAGTCCTATCCCTGTCTGAAGAGCTGGCTTTGGGAATGGTCCTGTCCTGGGCTAATAGAAGGTCTGGGGGCCATGACCACCGGGGTCCTTGTAGTCTCTCAGACCATTATGTCTGGTCTTTTTACTACAATTTGGGGTCTGCATCCCACTGCTGTCCTGCCCACTCAGGGGTTCTCTGTTATGTTCCCTGTCAAGGCAGTCATCTGTTGTAGCCGGGCACCATCTGGTTCTTCTGGTCTCAGGCTGATGTAGTCTCTGGTTTATGTGGCCCTTTCTGTCTCCTGGGCTCATTATTACCTTGTGTCTTTCATTCTTCTTTGATCCAAGTGGGTTGAGACCAATTGATGCATCTTAGATGGCTGCTTGCTAGCATTTAAGACCCCAGGTGCCACTCTCCAAAGTTGGATACAGAATCTTAATAGATTTCATTATGCCAATTGACTTAGATGTCCCTGAAATCATGGTCCCCACACCCCCGCCACTGCTACGCTGGCCTTCGAAGCATTCAATTTATTCAGGAAACTTCATTGCTTTTAGTTTAGACCAGTTGTGCTAACCTCTCCTGTATTGTGTGTTGTCTTTCTCTTCACCTAAAGTAGTTCTTATCTACTACCTTAGTGAGTACCCCTCTCCTTCTCTCCCTCCCTCCCCTCTCTCATAACCATCAAAAAATATTTTCTTCTCTGTTTAAACTATTTCTCCAGTTCTTATAATAGTGGTCTTATACAATATTTGTCCTTTTGCGACTGACTAATTTCACTCAGCATAATGCCTTCCAGGTTCCTCCATGTTATGAAATGTTTCACAGATTCCTCACTGTTCTTTATTGATGCGTAGTATTCCATTGTGTGAATATACCATAATTTATTTATCCATTCATCCGTCGATGGGCATCTTGGTTGCTTCCATCTTTTTGGTATTCTAAACAGTGCTGCAAGGAACATGGGTGTGCATATATCTGTTCATGTAAAGGCTCCTGTTTCTCTAGGATATAGTCCAAGGAGTGGGATTGCTGGATCATATGGTAGTTCTATTTCTAGCTTTTTAAGGAAGCGCCAGATCGATTTCCAAAGTGGTTGTATCATTGTACGTTCCCATCGGCAGTGTATAAGTGTTCCAGCCTCTTCACAACCTCTCCAACATTTATTATTTTGTGTTTTTTGGATTAATGCCAGCCTTGTTGGAGTGAGATGGAATCTCATTGTAGTTTTGATTTGCATTTCTCTATAGGGTCGCTATGAGTCAGAACCGATTTGACAGCAGTGGGCTTGGGCTTGGAATGGCTAATGATCACGAGCATTTCCTCATGTATCTGTTAGCTACCTGAATGTCTTCTTTAGTGAAGTCTCTGTTCATATTCTTTGCCCATTTTTTAATTGAGTTATTTGTCTTTTTGTAGTTGAGTTTTTGCAGTATGATGTAGATTTTAGAGATCAGGTGCTGGTTGGAAATGTCATAGCTAAAAACTTTTTCCCAGTCTGTAGGTAATCTTTTTACTCTTTTGGTGAAGTCTTTGGATGAGCATAGGTGTTTGATTTTTAGGAGCTCCCAGTTATCTAGTTTCCGTTCTGCATTGTTAGTAACATTTTGTATGCTGTTTATGCCACGTATTAGGGCTCCTAATGTTGTCCCTATTTTTTCTTCCATAATCTTTATTGTTTTAGATTTTATATTTAGGTCTTTGATCCATTTTGAGTTAGGTTTTTAGCATGGTGTGAGGTATGGGTCTTGCTTCATTTTTTTGCAGATGGATATCCAGTTTTGCCAGCACCATTTTCCCCATTTAACTGATTTGGGGCCTTTGTCAAATATCAGCTGCTCATATGTGGATGGACTTATGTCTTGATTCTCAATTCGGTTCCATTGGTCTATGTATCTGTTGTTGTACCAGTTCCAGGCTGTTTTGACTACTGTGGCGGTATAATAGGTTCTAAAATCAGGTAGAGCGAGGCCTCCCACTTTGTTCTTTTTCAGTAATGCTTTTTTTTTTTTTTTACTTATCTGGGGCCTCTTTCCCTTCCGTATGAAGTTGGTGATTTGTTTTCCATCTCATTAAAAAATATCGTTGCAATGTGGATTGGAATTGCATTGTATCTGTAGATGGCTTTTGGTAGAATAGACATTTTCCTATCCATGAGCAAGGTATGTTTTTCCACTTATGTGGGTTTCTTTCGGTTTCTTGCAGAAATGTTTTGTAGTTTTTCTTGTATAAGTCTTTTACATCTTTGGTAAGATTTATTCCTAAATATTTTATCTTCATGGGGGCTACTGTAAATGGTATTGATTTAGTGATTTCCTCTTCAATGTTCTTTTTGTTGGTGTAGAGGAATCCAACTGATTTGTTTATCTTGTATCCCTATACTCTGCTGAACTCTTCTATTAGTTTCAGCAGTTTTCTTGAGGATTCCTTAGGGTTTTCTGTGTATAAGATCATGTCTTCTGCAAAGAGATAATTTTACTTCTTCCTTGCCGATCTGGGTGCCCTTTATTTCTTTATCTAGCCTAATTGCTCTGGCTAGGACCTCCAGCACAATGTTGAATAAGAGTGGTGGTAAAGGGCATCCTTGTCTGGTTTCTGTTCACAAGGGGAATGTTTTCAGGCTCTCTCCACTTAGGATGATGTTGGCTGTTGGCTTTGTATTAATGCCCTTTATTATGTTGAGGAATTTTCCTTCTATTCCTATTTTGCTGAGAGTGTTTACCAAGAATGAGTTTCGAACTTTGTCCAATGCCTTTTCTGCATCAATTGATAAAATCATGTGATTCTTGTCTTTTGTTTAATTTATGTGATAAACCAAAAAAGACAAAAACAAAAAACCCATTGCTGTCGAGTAAATTTCAACTGATAGCGACCCTATAGCACAAAGTAGAACTGCCCCATACGCTTTCCAAGGACAGCCTGGTGGATTGGAACTGCCAACCTTTGGGTTACCAGCCATAGCTCTTAACCATTATGCTACCAGGGTCTCTGTTTATATGATTAAAAAAAAAACACCAAACCCACTGCTGTTGAACCGATTCCAACTCATGGAGACCTTATAGGACAGAGTAGAACTGCCCCATGAGGTTTCCAAGGAGCATCTGGCGGATTTGAACTGCCGACGTCTTGGTTAGCAGCCGTAGCAATTAACCACTACGCCACCAGGGTTTCCATTTATGTGATATTAAAAAAAAAATAGTGCTATCGATTTATATGATATGATATTTATAGAGTACGTTAATTGTTTTTTCTAATGTTAAACCATCCCTGCATACATGGTATGAATCCCACTTGGTCATGGTGAATTATATTCTTGATATGTTGTTGAATTCTATTGGTTAGAATTTTGTTCAGGATTTTTGCATCTAAGTTCATGAGGGATATAGGTCTGTGCTTTTCTTTTTCTGTGGTGTCTTTACCTGGTTCTGGTATCAGGGCTATGCTGGCTTCATAGAATGAGTTTGGGAGTATTCAGTCCTTTTCTATGCTCTGAAATACCTTTAGTAGTAGTGGTGTTAACTCTTCTCTGAAAGTTTCGTAGAACTCTGCACTGAAGCCAGCTGGGCCAGGGCTTTTTTTTGCTGGGAGTTTTTTGATTACCTTTTCAATCTCTTCTTTTGTTATGGGTCTATTTAGTTGTTCTACCTCTGTTTGTGTTAGTTTAGGTAGGTAGTGTGTTTCTAGAAATTCGTCCATTTCTTCTAGGTTTTCAAATTTGTTAGAATACAATTTTTCATAGTAATTTGATATGATTCTTTTAATTTCAATTGGGTCTGTTATAATATTGCCCATCTCATTTCTTATTCGGGTTATTTGCTACCTCTCTTGTTTTTCTGTTGTCAGTTTGGCCAGTGGTTTATCAATTTTGTTTACTTTTTCAAAGAACCAACTTTTGGCCTTGTTAACTCTTCGAAGTGTTTTCCTGTTTTCTATTTCATTTAGTTCTGCTCTAATTTTTATTATTTGTTTTCTTCTGGTGACTGAGGGTTTCTTTTGTTTCTCCCTTTCTATTTGTGCAAGTTTTAGGGAAAATTCTTTGATTTTGGCCCTTTCTTCTTTTTGTATGTGTGCATTTATTGATATAAATTGTCCTCTGAGCACTGCTTTTGCTGTCTCCAAAGGTTCTGATAGGAAGTGTTTTCATTCTCATTGTATCCTATGAATTTTTTTTATTCCATCCTTAATGTCTTCTATAATCCAGCCTTTTTTGAGCAGGGTATTGTTGAGTTTCCAAGTGTTTGATTTCTTTTCTCTGCCTTTTCTGTTATTGATTTCTACTTTGATGGCCTTATGGTCAGAGAAGATGCTTTGTAATATTTCAATGTTTTGGATTCTGCTAAGGCTTGCTTTATGACCTAATATGTGGTCTATTCTAGAGAATGTTCCATGTGCACTAGAAAAGAAAGTATACTTGGTTGCTGTTGGGTCGAATGTTCTGTATATGTCTCTTCGGTCAACTTGGTTGATTATGGCATTTAGATCTTATGTGTCTTTATTGATCTTCTCTCTGCATGTCCTGTCCTTCGCTGAAAGTGGTGTGTTAAAGTCTCCCACTATTATTGTGGAGCTGTCTATCTCACTTTTCAATGCTGATAGAGTTTGTTTCATGTATCTTGCAGCCCTGTCATTGGGTGCATAAATATTTAATATGGTTATATCCTCCTGGTATATTGTCCCTTTCATCATTATATATGTCCTTCCTTATTCTTTCCGATGGATTTAACTTTAAAGTCTATTTTGTCAGAAATTAATATTGCCACTCCTGCTCTTTTTTTATTGTAGTTTGCTCGATATATTTTTTCAATCCTTTGAGTGTTAGTTTGTGTCTCTAAGTCTGAGTTGTCTCTTTTGGTGGCATATAGACGGATCGTGTTTTTTAATCCATTCTACCACTCTCTGTCTCTTTATTTGTGCATTTAGTCCATTTACTTTCAGTGTAATTATGGATAGGTATAAATTTAGTGCTATCATTTTGATGTCTTTTTTTTGTGTGCTGTTGACAGTTTCTTTTTCCCACTTAATTTTTTGTGCTGAGGAGATTATCTTTATGTATTGCCTTTTCTTGATTTTGTTTCTGCTGAGTCTCTATTTTTTTCTTGTATTTTATTTTGATGTGTAGGATAGTTTGTCTCCTTTGTGGTTACCTTATTATTTACCCCTACGTTTCTAAATTTAAACCTAACTTTAATTACTTTGTATCACCTTATCTTCCTCTCCATATGAAAGATCTACGGCTACGTTTCTTAAAAAAAAAAAAAATTTTTTTTTTTTAGTCCCTCTTTATTGTTTTAATGTTGTCTTCTTTTACATAATGACATCGCCATTTCCCTGTTTTGAGCGTTTTTTTGTCTTGATTTATTTTTGTGATTTCCCTGTCTGGGTTGACCTCCGATTGCTCTGTTCAGTGTTCTAGTCTTGGGCTGATATCTGATATTATTGGTTTTCTAACCAAAGAACTCCCTTTAGTATTTCTTGTAGTTTTGTTTTGTTTTTAAGAATTCTCTAAACTTCTGTTTATCTGGAAATGTCCTAATTTCACCTTCATATATGTGAGACGGTTTTGCTGGATATATGATTCTTGGCTGGCAATTTTTTTCCTTCAATGCTTTATATAAGTCATCCCATTGCTTTCTGGCCTGCATGGTTTCTGCTGAGTAGCCTGAGCTTATTCTTATTGAATGCCCTTTGTAGGTGACTTTTTGTTTATCCCTAGCTGCTCTTAAAATTCTCTCTTTATCTTTTGTTTTGGTAAGTTTGATTATAATATGTTTTGGTGACTTTCTTTTAACATCTACCTTATGTGGAGTTCGATTAGCATTTTGATAGATATCTTCTCATCTTTCACAATATCAGGGAAGTTTTCTGCCAACAAATCTTCAGAAATTCTCTCTGTATTTTCTGTTATCCCTTCCTGTTCTGGTACTCCAATCACTCGTAGGTTATTTTTCTTGATAGAGTCCCACACAATTCTTAAGGTTTCTTCATTTTTAAAAATTCTTTTATCTGATTTTTATTCAAGTATATTGGTATCAAGTGCTTTATCTTCAGGTTCACAAATTCTGCCTTCTACTTGTTCAATTCTGCTCCTCTGACTTTCTATTGAGTTGTCTACTTCTGTAATTTTATTGTTAATCTTCTAAATTTCTGATTGCTGTCTGTCTATGGATTTTTCCAGCTTATTAAATTTTTCATTATGTTCCTGAATAGTCTTTTTAAGTTCTTCAGCTGCTTTATCTTTGTGTTTCTTGGCTTGTTCTGCATATTGCGTGATTTCCTTCCTGATGTCTTGAAGTGTTCTGTATGTTAATCTTTTGTATTCTGCATCTGGTAGGTAGGAAGGCACTTTCATCTTGAAGATCCCCTGATTCTTCGTTTTGAGAGCTTGTTGACGTGATCATTGTCTGTTTCCATATGTGACTTGATATTGACTGTTTTCTCTGAGCCATCTATAAGTTATTGTATTAGTTTATTTCATGTTTGCTCACTGTATTGTAACTTCTTGCTTTGTTTTGATATGCCCAAATGGGTTGCTTGAGTGAGCTAGCTTGATTATTTTTGCCTTTGGAGCTCTGATATCCTGTCCCCAGATGGCTAGAGCTGTTATCAGGTATATCAGTCTAGGAGTCCATTCACTTTTCTTGTATAAATTCATCTCAGGTGTCCAGGTAGCTGATCACCAAGTATGTGGTACAGCCTCTGTACTATGGTCTTAGAGGGGCAGGGGTGATTGGTGTAGATACCAGTATCTGGTTGCAGCAGGGTGTCATGCTCTGAACAAGGCAAGGGGCTGAGAATTGTCCTCCAAGTGTCTCTGTGGAAAGTGTGTCCCTGTTCCCTATAGTGTACAGGTGGATGGGTTCTGCAGATGGACCATGGGCACCCAATGTTTTTGGTTATAAGGACTGGGAGGTACCAGCTATCATTGGACCCCTGTCACAGGTGGCTGGGTGACCTGAGTGGAGCCACTATTCCTTAAGCCCCTGATGTGGGTAGGTGAGGACTCTGTTTAATAGGCTAAGCAGTATCAAAATCAAACACCCACCTCTCCAGCGCACAGCTGAAATGGTTTTAGTCTGCCAACAAGGGACTTCTCTCCTGAAATAGGCCCACACAGGTACATGCAGAAGGGAATGGTACTCAAAGTCCATGGACTGTTTATACCTGCACAGGAGCCGTTTCTGTCCTGAGCTCCCCTGGTCAGCGGAGCTGGCAAATTATCTTTTCCCCCAATTTTGAATTTATCCTTCTCCAAGGCCAGGAGGATGGCTGTAGGTGCTCAGCAGGGCCTATTTCAGGCCCAGGGAAATCAACAGCCGCTGAAGACAGCCTGGGGGCTGGGGGCATGGTAAAATTACCCAAATACTTAGCTTTTGCCGAGAGCGCTGTTCTTCTCTGGTTCTGGAGGTGAGAATAGCCTGTGCAGCTGGGTACTTCTCCCTGTGGAAACTGCAGCCAAACAGTATCATCAGCCTTTCACATGCACATCAAATGAACCATTGCATTGGGCAAATCTTCTGCAAAAGACCTCTTTCAAGTGTTAAAAAGCAAAGATGTCACTTTAGGGACTAAGGTATGCCTGACCCAAGTCATGGTGTTTCAGTTGCCTCATATGCATGTGAAAGGTGGACAATGAATAAGAAAGACCAAAGAAGAATTGATGCCTTTGAATTATGGTATTGGTGAAGAATTTTGCATATACCATGGACTGCCAGAAGAACAAACAAATCTGTCTTCGAAGAAGTACAGCCAGAATGCTTCTAGTAGAAAGAATGGCAACACTTTGTCTTGCATATTTTGCACGTGTTATCAGAAGGGATCAGTTCCTGGAGAAGGACCTTATGCTTGGTAAAGTAGATGGCCAGTGAAAAAGAGGAAGACCCACAACAAGACGGATTGACACAGTGGCTGCTACAATGGGCTCAAGCATAACAACTATTGTGAGAATGGCACAGGATTGGGTAGTGTTTTCTTGTGCTGTACATAGGGTTGCTATGAGTTGGAACCAACTTGACGTCACCTAACCACAACACAACAACATATTTCATACGTTCCACATTCTGGTTTTTAACGAACGTTTGCAGCTCTGTCTTCTCACTTTGAGTCATGCTACACCAGCAAATGAAGGTCCCAAAAGCTTTACTCTAGCCATGTCACTAATGTTGCTAATATTGACTCTCTTATGAGGAGGCATCTTTTCTCTAGTCATTTTCTTTTTAATTGTACTTTAGATGAAGGTTTATAGAACAATCTAGCTTCTCATTAAACAATTAGTATACATATTGTTTTGTGACGTTGGTTATCAACCCCATGACTTGTCAACACTCTCCCCTTCTTGACCTTGAGTTCCCTATTACCAGCTTTCCTTTCCTGCCTTCTAGTCCTTGCTCCTGAGCTGGTGTGCTGCTTTAGTCTTGTTTTGTTTTATGGGTCTGTCTAATCTTTGGCTGAAGGGTGAACCTCAAGAGTGACTTCATCACTGAGCTAAAAGTGTGTCCAACGGTCCTTCTCCTGTGTTTTCTCTAGTCTCTGTCAGGCCAGTAAGTCTGGACTTTTTTTGTGAGTTAGAATTTTGTTCTACATTTTTATCCAGCTCTGTCTGGAACCCTCTCTTATGATCCCTGTCAGTGCAGTCAGAGGTGGTAGTCAGGCACCATCTGGTTGTGTTCAGCTTCATCATTCTGGTGAAGGCTGTGATACTTGTTGTCCATTAGTCCTTTGGACTAATCTTTCCCTTTTGTCTCTGGTTTTCTTCATTCTCCTTTGGTCCAGATGGGATGAGACCAGTAGAGTATCTTAAATGGCCACTCACAAGCATTTAAGGCCCAAGATGCTACCCACCAAAGTTGAATGTAGAATATTTTCTTTATAAACTATGTCATGCCAATTGAGCTAGAGGTTCCCTGCGACCATGGTCCCCACGGCCTTTAGTCCGGTAATTCTGTCCCTCAGGGAGTTTGAATGTGTCTATGGAGCTTCCGTGACCTTGCCTTGTACAAGTTGTGCTGGCTTTCTCAGTATTGTGTACTGTCTTACCCTTCACCAAAGTTACCACTAACCGGTTGTCTGTTTAGTGTTTTTCTCTCCCCACCCCTCCCCTCCCTGGTAACCATCAAAGATTGTTTCTTTTTCCGAGTAAACCTTTCCACGAGGTTTTTGTAGTACTAGTCTCATACATTTTTTATTTGTTTGTGATTGACTGATTTCACTCAGCATAATGCCCTCCAGGTTCATCCACATCGTGAAATGCTTCTCAAATTCATCATTGTTTTTTACGGTTTCGTAGTACTCCATTGTGTGTATATACCATAGTTTGTTTATCCATTCATCTGTCAATGGGCATCTCGGTTGTTTCCATCTTTTTGCTATTGTGAACAATGCTGTAATGAACATGGTTATACATATGTCTATTCGTGTGACAGCCCTTATTTCTGTAGGATATATTCCTAGGGGTAGAATTGCTGGATCATTCGGTATTCCATAAGGAAGCACTATATCATTTTCCAAAGTCGTCGTACCATTTTGTATTCCCACCAGCAGTGCATTAGAGTTCCAGTCTCCCCGCAGCCTGTCAAACATTTGTTGTTTCCTGTTTTTTTGATTCATGCCAGTAATGCTGGGGTGAGATGGTATCTTAGTGTGGTTTTGATTTGCAGTTTTTTTAATGGCTAGTGATCTCGAGAATTTCTTCAAATGTCTGTTAGCCGCTTGAATGTCTTTGATGAAACATCTGTTCATCTCCTTTGCCCATTTTTAACTGGATTACTTGTCTTTTTGTTGCAAAGGTGTTGAATTTTCCCGTAGATTTTAGAGATTAGACCTTCGTCGGATTTGTCATACCCCCCAAATTTTTCCCGGTCTGTAGGTTCTCTTTTTGCTCTTTCGGTAAAGTCTTTTGATGAGCATAAGTGTTTAATTTTTAGAAGATCCAAGTTATCTAGCTTATCTTCTGGAGTTTGTGTGTTGTTAGTTATGGTTTGTATCCTGTTAATGCCTTGTATTAGGGCCTCTAGAGTTGATCCTATTTTTTCTTCTAAAATCTTTATAGTTTTTGGGTTTATATTTGGATCTTTGATCCATTTTGAATTGGTTTTTGTATATGGTGTGAGGTATGGTTCCTGTTTTAGTTTTTTGCAGATGGACGTTCAGTTTTGCCAGGACCATTTGTTAAAAAAAAAACAAAAAACGAAAAAACTGCCTTTTTCCCATTTGGAGGACTTGTAGGTTGATCCTTATTGAAGAGCAGGTAACCGACCATAGGTTCTCAATTCTATTCCATTGGTCAATGTATCTGTCATTGTACCAGTACCAGGCTCTTCTGACTACCACAGCTGTATAGTAGGCTCTGAGGTCAGGTAGTGTGAGTCCTCCTACTTTATTCTTATTCTTCAATAGTACTTTACCTGTCTGGGGCTTCTTCCCTTTCCGTATAATGTTAATGATAAGTTTTTCCATCTCATTAAAGAATGCAGTTGGTATTTGGATGATGATTGCATTGTATTTGCACACTGCTTTGTTTTTTTTTTCTTGGGTAGAACTGACATTTTCACAATGTTAAGTCTATCTATGTATGAGCCTGGAATGTTTTGTTTTTTTTTGTTGGGTAGAACTGACATTTTCACAATGTTAAGTCTATCTATGTATGAGCCTGGAATGTTTTTCCATTTAGGTAGATCTCTTTTGGTTTCTTGCATTAGTGTTTTGTAGTTTTCTTTGTGTAGGTCTTTGTGTAAAATACTTATTTCTAAGTATTTTATTTTTTTAGGGGCTATTATAAATGGTATGGAAACCCTGGTGGCATAGTGGTTAAGAGCTATGGCTGCTAATCAAAAAGTTGGCAGTTCAAATCCACCTGGTGCTCCTTGGAAACACTATGGGGCAGTTCTACTCTATCTGATAGGGTCACTATGAATTGGAATTGACTCAGTGGCAACAGATTTGGATTTTTGATATAAATGGTATTGTTTTCCTGGCTGCCTTTTAATTGTTCTCTTTATTGGTTGTCATGGACTGAGTTTTGTCTCCCCAGAAACGTGTGTACTGATTTAGCTGGGCCATGATTCCTGGTATCGTGTGATTTTCCTGTATGTTGTAAATACTGGCTCTGTGATGTTAATGAGGGAGGATGGGCAGCAGTTGTGTTAGTGAGGCAAGAGTCATTCTACAAGATTGGATTGTGTCTTGAGGCAATCACTTGAGATATAAAAGAAAGATGTGAGCAAAGAGACGAGGGACCTCCTACTACGGAGAAAGCAGCACCAGGAGCAGAGCGCATCCTTTGGACCTGGGGTCCCTGTGCCTGAGAAGCTCCTCAACCAGGGGAATATTGATGACAAGGAATCTTCCTCCAGAGCCGACAGAGAGAAAGCCTTCCCCTGGAGCTGACACCTTGAATTTGGACTTGTAACCTACTAGGCTATGAGAGAATAAATTTCTCCTTGTTAAAGCCATCTACTTGTGGTATTTCTGTTATAGCAGCATTAGATGACTAATACATTGATATATAAGAATCTGACTGATTTTTCTATGTTTATATTGTATCCTTCCTTATTCACATGCATGTGATGCAATTGAAAATACCATGGATTGGGTCAGGTGCACCTTAGTCTTCAGGGTGACATCTTTGCTCTTCAACACTTTGAAGAGGTCCCTTGCAGCAGATTTGCCCAATGTAATGCGTCTTTTGATTTCTTGACTGCTGTTTCCACGGCTGCTGATTGTGGATCCAAGAAAAATGAAATCCTTGACAACTTCAATCTTTTCTCCATTTATCATGATGTTGCTCATTGGTCCAGTTGTGAGGATTTTTGTTTTCTTTATGTTGAGGTGTAATCCGTATGGAAGGCTGTGGTCTTTGATCTTCATTAGCAAGTGCTTCAAGTCCTCTTCACTTTCAGCAAGCAAGGTTGTGTCATCTGCATAATGCAGGTTGTTAGTGAGTCTTCCTCCAATCCTGATGCCCCATTCTTCTTCATATAGTCCAGCTTCTCGTGTTATTTGTTCAGCATACAGATTAAATAGGTATGGTGAAAGAATACAACCCTGCCGGACACCTTTCCTGACTTTAAACCAATCAGCATCCCTTGTTCTGTCTGAATAACCACCTCTTGATCTATGTAAAGGTTCCTCATGAGCACAATTAAGTGCTCTGGAATTCCCATTCTTCACAGTGTTATCCATAGTTTGTTATGATACACACAATCAAATGCCTTTGCATAATCAATAAAACACAGGTAAACATCCTTCTGGTATTCTCTGGTTTCAGCCAGGATCCATCTGACATCAGCAATGATATCCCCCCGAAGAAGAGTTGACGCCTTTGAATTGTGGTGTTGGCAAAGAATATTGAATATACCATGGACTGCCAAAAGAATGAACAAATCTGTCTTAGAAGAAGTACAACCAGAATGCTCCTTAGAGTCAAGGATGGCGAGTCTGCGTCTTACATACTTTGGACATGTTGTCAGGAGGGATCAGTCCCTGGAAAAGGACATCATGCTTGGCAGAGTACAGGGTCAGCGGAAAAGAGGAAGACCCTCAAAGAGGTGGATTGACACAGTGGCTGCAATGATGGGCTCAAGCATAACAATGATTGTGAGGATGGCGCAGGACCGGGCAGTGTTTCATTCTGTTGTGCATAGGGTTGCTATGAGTCGGAACCTGCTCGACGGCACCTAACAACAACAACAGCATATCATATCCTGCTAATCTACTGAATCTTTCTATTAGTTCCAGTAGTTTTCTCATGAAGTCTTTTGAGTTTTCTATTTATAGTATTGTATCATCCACAAATTTGGATACTTCTTTACGAATTTGGATGCCCTTTATTTCTTTTTCTTGCATTATTGCTCTTGCCACAAGAGCAATAATGCAAGAAAAAGAAATAAAACAAATCAAAACCCAAAAAACCAAAACTGGGCTTTGGTTTGTTTTATTTCTTTTTCTTGCAAGGACTTCTAGCACAATATTAAAGAGGAGTGGTGGTAAAGGACATCCTTGTCTTGTTCCTGTTCTAAAGGGAAATGTTCTGGAAAAAGATGTTGGCTGTTGGTTTTGTACAGATGCTTTTTATTATGTTGAGGAATTTCCCTTCTACGCCTGTTTTAATGAGAGTTTTATCAGGAATTGGTGATGGACTTTGTTGAATGCCTTTTCTGCGTCATTTGAGATGATCATGTGATTCTTTTATTTGTGTGGTGGATTATGTTGATTGATTTTCTAGTGTTGAACCATCCTTGCATACCTCAGATGAATCCCACTTGGTCCTGGTGTTTTTTTTTTTGGATATGATGTTGAATTCTGTTGGCTAGAACTTTGTTGGGAATTTTTGCATCTAAATTCATGAGCAATATTGGTCTGTAATTTTCTTTTTTGTGGTGTCTTTGCCTGGTGTTGGTATCAGGGTTATGCTGGCTTCACAGAATGAATTCGGAAGTATCCCTTCTTTTTCTATGTTCTGAAATAGTGTGAGTGGTACGGTGTAAACTCTTCTCTGAATGTTTGGTAGAATTCTCCAGTGAAGCCATCTGGGCCAGGGCTTTTTTTTTTTTTTTTTTTGGTGGGAGTTTTTTTTATTACCTTTTCGATCTCTTCTCTTGTGATGGGTCCATTCAGATTTTCAACATCATTTTGTGTTAGTTTGGGTAGGTAGTGTGCTTCTAGAAATTTGTCCATTTCCTCTAGGTTTTCAAATTTGTTGGAGTATAATTTTTCATAGTACTCTGTTTTTTAATTTTTATTTCTGTTGGGTCTGTTGTAATAGCCCCCATTTTACTTCTTATTTGGGTTATTTGCATCCTCTCCTGTTTTTCTTTTGTCAGTTTGGCCAGTCGTTTGCTGATTTCATTGATCTTTTCAAAGAACCAACTTTTGGTTTTGTTGATTCTTTCTATTGCTTTTCTATTCTCTATTTCATGAATTTCTGCTCTGATCTTTATTATTTTCTTTATTCTGGTGGCTGTGGGCTTCTTTTGCTGTTCTCTCTATTTGAATTGTGTAGCTAATGTTTTTATTTTTTCCCTTCTTTTTTGATGTGTTCGTCTATTGCTATTAATTCATCTCTGAGCACTCCCTTTGCTTTGTCCCAAAGGTTTTGGTATGATGTGTTTTCATTCTCATTTGATTCCAGAAATTTTTTTACTCCATCTTTAATTTCTTCTATTACCCAGTGGTTTTTAAGCAGGGTGTTATTCTGTTTCCTTTGATTTCTGCTTTGATGGTGTTGTGATCAGAGAAGATACTTTGAATTATCTCAGTGCTTTGGACTTTGTTGTTGAGGGTTGCTTTTTGACCTAACATGTGGTCTATTCTGGAGAATGTTTCATGTGCTTTGGAAAAGAACATGTACTTTGCAGCTGTTGGGTGATATGTTCTAGATATAGCTATGAGGTCAAGTTGGCTCATTGTGGCCTTTAGATCTTCTGTATCTTTTTTGAGTTTCTTTCTAGATGTTCTGTCCTTTACTGAGAGTGGTGTATTTAAGTCTCCTACTATTATTGTGGAACCATTGATATTCCCTTTTCAATGCTGTTAGAGTTTGTTTTATGTATTTTGAAGCCCTGTCATTGGGTGCATAGATATTTATTAGATTATGTCTTCATGATGGATTGCCCCTTTAATTGTTATATCTTTTATTGTGGATTTTGTTTTAAAGTCTATTTTATCTGAGATTAGTATTGCCACTCCTGCTCTTTTTTGGTAGCTGTTTGCTTGATATATTTTTTTCCATCCTTTGATTTTTAACAAATTTATGTCTTTGTTTCTAAGGTGTGCCTCTTGTAGATAGCATATTGACGGATCCTACTTTTTCTTTTCTTTTCTTTTTTTTAATCCATTCTCTCATTCCTTATCTCTTCATGGGTGCATTCAGTCCGTTTACATTCAGTGTACTTATTGATAGGTGTGAGTTTATTGCTGTCATTTTTTTTTTTTATTGTGGTGCTGATGTTTTCTTTGTTCCTCTTACTGTCCTGTGCTGAATTCCTTGTTTGTGGACTTTTTTCCTGTCTTTTGTTTTTGTAAATTTTGTATTTATTGAGATTTTATGTTTTTCTTCATTTTAATGAGTAGGTTTGTTAACTTTCTTTGTGGTTATCTTGAAATTTACCCTTATCTTTTTAAGTCTGAACCAGTCTTTTATTACTTGGTATTGCCTTGCCTTCCTCTCCACTTGAAAGTTCTAAACCTATACCATTTATTCCCTTTTTTATTGTTCTGACATTGTTGTGATTTACAGATTAACCTCTCTAGTTCCCTGTTGTAAATCTTTTAGTGTTGTTAATGCTTGAGAGTTCATTACCTAGGTTGGTATATAGCTGATGCAGTCTTATGTCCTAGATTCAAGCTGTCATCTGATATTGTTTGCTCTCTAACTGAAGAACTCCATTTAATAATTCTTGTAAGTTTGTTTTGGTTTTTACATAGTCCCTTAATTTTTGTTTATCTGGAAATGTCTTAATTTTATCATCATATTTGAGTGAGAGTTTTGCAAGATATATTCTTGGTTGGCAATTTTTTTCTTTCAATTTTTTATATATGTCATCCCATTGCCTTCTTTCCTGCATGTTTTCTGTTGAGTAACCAGAGCTTAGCCCTATTGTTTCTCCTCTGTATGTGACTTTTTGTTTTTCTCTAGCTGCTCTCAGTGTTCTTTCTTTGTCTTTGGTTTTAGCAAGTGTCATTATGGTATGCCTTGGTGATTTTCTTTTGGGGCCTATCCTATATGGGGTTCATTGACTTCTTGGATGATCAGCTTTTCGTCTTTCATGATATTAGGGAAGTTTTCTGTCAGCAATTCTTCAATGATCTTCTCTGTATTTTCCATTTTCTCTCCGTTCTGGAACTCTGATAGCTTGCAATTTTTTGCTTTTGATTGTATCCCACATTATTCTCAGGGTTTCTTCATTTTCCTTCATTCTTTTCTCTGATTTCTCCTCAAACAAAGTGGTATCCAAGTATTTATCTACAGTTTTGCTGATCCTGTCTTCCATTGTTTCAAACCTGCTCCTCAAACCTTGTATGACACTGTCTATTTCTGAAATCTCATTCATCTTTTGCATTTCTAATTGCTGTTTTTGTATGATATCTTGTTGGGAATTTATTTTGACATTCTACTCTAGTATTATTTTCCTGAATTCTTCCATTGTTTTGTATGTCTTTTCCATGATTTTGTCTATTTTTCCTCGTTTTTGTCTGCTTTTTCCTTCAACTCATGGATGGCTTTGAATGTTAGAAATTTGAATTCCTTATCAGTAGATCCAGTGCCTTTTTTCTACTGGAAGGTCATCTGGTGTTTTGTTTTGGATGCTTACAGGAACCATCCTGTCCTGTGTTTTTTATATGCTTTGATATTGTCTGCTGTCTTCAGCACTTTCAGTAGTTATTTTCTTCATTTATTGATTGTAGATTTGTTTGTTTCATCCAGCTTTTTTGTTTTATTTGGTTATGTCTGAGCGGGATGGGCTGGGTGTTCTTTGTTGTTTGCTCATCTGTGGGCACGCTACTTCTCACCACTTTGTCCAACAAGCAAAGCTAGTCACTCAGCTATGGTGCAGCAGAGTAGGTCCAGTGGAAGGGGAGGGGCTTGGGTTGGTTTTTTGTGGCAAGTACTGGGGCTGACAGGGTGGGGCTGGGTGTTAGTGCTGGGCAGGTTCTGGTATACTGTGTCTGTGCTGCTCAGGGGTTTGATGCTTAGCACACTGTGCAGATAGGCAGGTGGGTGGGGTGATGTTGTGATGTGTGGAGCTCAGTGGGTGTGGGAAAGAAGAGAAATGGGAGAGAGAAACAAGATCCAAAAAAAAAAAGTGCTGAGGAAGCCTGCCATTGGAGTGGTGCAGACCCACGGAAGCCATGTGTCAGTGGCTTTCTAGCCAGGCAGAGAGGCACAGCCCATCAAGAAGGGACAGATATGGTACATGCAGCTAGGTGGGCGGGAGAAAGGAAAGGAAGGAAAGAAGAGATAAGAAACTGGATTTAAAAAAAAAAAAAAGGAGAGAGAAAGGCACACACAGCTAGGTGGCTGAAAGAAAGGAATGGAAGGAATGTAGAGACAGACAAGAATCAAGGAAAAAAAGAAGAAAGCAAAAAAAAAAAAAAAATTTTGCCACAACCAAGCCCACCAGAAGTGGGTCCCCAGCTGAGTAGCTGGATAGTGCTGCACAGCTCCTCAAGAAGCAGAGACAGCACATGGCATCAGGTGTTCAGGAGAAGGGTAAGGAAGGGAGGTAGAGAGAGACAAGAAAAGAAAAGAAGAGAGAAAGAAAAAAAAATGCTCCAGGGAGCCCACCAGTGTGGTGGCATAGACTGGGTAAGTGGCTTCCAAGCTGAGCGGCACTTCACAGCCCATCTAGAAGGAGTACATATGACACAAGGCACCAACTGTTTAGGAGAAAAGAAGGGAAGGATGTTAGAGAGAAAGAAATCAAGAAAAGAAAAAAAATCCCCGAAGGAGCCCACTGACTTGGTGTCTTGAACTGGGGAAGTGGCTCCCAAGCCGAGTGGTGCTTCACAACCTGTCAGGAAGGAGCAGAGATGGCACACAGCACCAGGTATTCAGGAGGCTGGAAAAGAAGGAAAGTAGAGAGAGATGAGAAAATGAAGAAAAACAAAAAGGAAAAAAGAAAAAGAAGAAAAAAATGCCCCCAGGGATCCTACCGACGTGGTGTTGCAGCCTGGGGAGTGGCTCCCCAGCTGAGCAGTGCTTCACAGCCTGTCAAGAAGCAGCAGAGTTGGCACATAGAGCCAGGTGCTTGAGAAAAAGGAAGGGAATGAGGTTGGAGAGAAAGAAGAAACCAAAAGAAGCTGAAAAAAGCAACAATAGCCACTAAAAATGGTGCTGAAGAAACCAGCCAGTGTGGGCGGGGCAAATCCAAGTGGAAAGGAGCCAGCGTCTCCCCTGCCGCACGACCGTGGCCCACTGGGAAGAGGTGGAGGCCAAGCAGGGTGAAGAAGGGTGGGGAATGGGAAAGCACGTGTCTGTGGTTACTGGGTCCTCTGCCTCCTGCTGGGAGCTCTGTGAAGCTGCCTTCCTGTACTCCCTGTCTTCTGATCTTGGTGGCTGAGGAGTCTGAGATGGGGAACCCATGCCATGGTAGCTAATAGGCAACCTCCACACTGTGTCTCTCCTTGCTCTCTGTTCTCTGCCAGTTTCTCATTCCATTTGATACTTGGTTGAGTTCTTTATCTCTTCATTTGAAGCTTAGGGTTCCAGGATTGACATTTGTCTCTGTTTTACTTAGTTTTTTGGGTCTTTGCTGTGGAGGGATGGTGTAGTACTTCTGTCTATAGTGCCGTGTTGGCTGTACCGCCCCCCCAGTTGTATTTTGGGTGCCTGCAAACCTAAGGGGCTCATCTTCTAGAACTATATCAGACAATGTTGCACTGTTATTCATAAGGTTTTCACTGGCCAGTTTTTTAAGAAGGAAATTGCCAGGTTCTTCTTCTTGTCTGTCTTAGTCTGGAAGCTTCACTGAAACTGGTCCATCATGGGCGACCCTGCTGGTATTTGAAATACCAGTAACATAACTTCCAGCATCACAGTAACATGCAAACCACCACAGTATGACAAAATGACAGACATTTGGTAAATATTAAACATATGAAGTGGGAAAAGTTTTCAATCCACTCTGATTTTATATACTATCTACACAGGGCATGGTTTCTCCGGTATGGGTTTGCGCATGGGTTGCCTTCTGGTACTAAGCTCTGGGAAGACCCTGGGGCCACCCTGGCTTACCCTCACTATGGAAGGTAGGTGGAGTGATGCTAACCCTCAGTATTCGCCCTCGTCTTACCACCCTAGGGCTTCTGATAATCCCCTGTTCATGGAGGAAGATTAGGAAGAGAGGTTCCTGAGAGACAGGAGTGATGATGGAAATGTCTTGGGTATGTTCCTGAGAAGTCCAAAGCTGCTTTTCCCCTCCTTGCTTGGCTTATGCTATAGAGAGGGAGGGCCACCAGGGCAGGGGCTTGGTCCAGACATGTTGATGCTAGGTATCTGGGAAGCCTGCTCATAGCCCCCTGGCTCAGGGAAATTGCCTTCTGGGTCAGAGTATGAAGGTGTCATCTGCAGTTCTTGAAGCTGGTTCTGGGATATTATCAGGTGAGTCAGAGACTAGGGTCTGTAGTTAAAGCTGCCACAAGAGCAAGCAGCTGCAGGTAGGTTCAGACAAATAGCTAGGGCTTTGGTGGGAAACCTATTGGCAGTAGGTGTGTATTTGGCGGGATAGGGGTTGTGCAGTGGGCATGTCAGAGGGGAGAGAGAGCCCTGAGCAAGTCACCTTTGAAAAGAGAGCCTTCAGTGTGATTGTGCTGAGCACTAAAGATGTTCAGGCCCTCAACAACACAAGGGGGAAGGTCAATGCTTCCACTGTGCTGGGAGGCGTGCTCTGGGCCTGACCACCAGTAATTCTCCCTTCAACACTGGGTGAGGTGAGAGAGATGTTACAAAAGCAACATGAAATCATTAAAAGGCCCCTAGATGGCCCAGCCTCTGATTTCTGACTCTGCTCAGGATGCCTTTAAGGGTTCCCTGCCTTTCTCTGGCTTTTCCTGCTCAGCCAAGTGGGTGATACCAAGACAGATTGGCAATGGGGGATGGCAGCCTGGGGCACTACTGCTGAGGGTTGCCAGAATGCCGTACAGGTATCAGCCGTGGCTCCTCTGAGACCATTTAGGAACACCATGCATCTCACTGGAATCATTCCATGCTCAATTTCTAGCATCATTTGTTATTATTATCTGTAGCCTGGATCCCTTTCACAGTGTGGCTAACTCTCTCCCCCTTCTCTTCCCAAGTAGGGGCTTGCAATACCTTTACCCTCTTTGTTCAGTTTCAGTCCAGCTCTGTAGGTTGCTAATGCTCTACTAGCAATATGCCTGTTGCTTATTTCCTTTGTTTTTTACTTAAAAAAAAAAAAAAATGAGCATGAGTATGTGAGCTTTTATAGTTTTTAATGATACAATGTTTAACCCTTGCTAGCCCTATAATGGAATCCACGTATGGTACAAACAGTTAATGCGCTTGGTTGCTAACTGAAAGGTTGGTGGTTATAGCTCACCCAGAGGTGCCTCAGAAGAAAGGCCTGGTGATCTACTTCTGAAAAATCAGCCTTTGAAAATGCTATGGGGCACGGTTTTGCTCTGCCGTATGTGGGGTTGCCAGGAGTCAGAATCAGCTCGGCAGCAATGGTTTTTTTGTTGATTAAACCCATAATAACACTGATAACTGAAACCGACCCTTTACTGTGTACGTGTCCCAGCTAAAGGCCTCACCTACGTTATTCCATCTAATCCTTAACACGAGGCCATGGGATTTTCCTGAGAAAACAGTGGTAAAACAAATAAGTGCAGGGATTTGAGTACAAGTCCACTGGCTGCAAAGCCCTGCATCTAAGTTTTATACTAGACTGCTTCAAAGGGAAGTGAGTGGCCCAGGCTGCCCTCAGAGAGGTGGCCTGGTAGAGCAGCAAGTGTTTGCCACAGCAAGTCAGAAGACCCAGACTCTAGTCCTGACTCTGCCACTGTGAGGACCCCCAGTGGGCTGAATGTTCGCCCCCTCCCCACCCCGCAACAGCTATGTTCACATCCTAACCCCTCGACCCTGAGAATGCTACCGTATATGGTAAAAGAGTGGATATTACCTTATATGGCAAAAGATATGATTAAGTTAAGGATTTTGAGAGGAGGAGCTTATTGTGAATTATCCAGTGGGCCCTAAATGTCATCTCAAGTGTCCTTGTAAGGAAGAGGTAAGGGGAGATAATCACACAGAGAGAAGAGAAGACAGAGAGAGAGCCACATAAAGAAGAAGACAATGTGAAGACAGAACAGAGAGAGATGTGGTCACAAGCCAAGGAATGCAGCCCCCAGAAGCTGAAAGAAGCAAGGAACGGACTCTCCCCTGGAGCCTCCAGCAGTAGTATGGCTCTGCTGACAACTTGATTTCAGACTTTTGGCCTCCATAACTGTGAGAGAATATATTTCTGCTGTTTTGAGCCACCCAGTTTGTGGTAATTTGTTAGGCCAGCCACAGGAAGCTAATACATCAGTTTACTCATCCATGAAATGGGGATGTTGAGTGAGACCAATGGTTCTGAAGTTTGGCTGCTGCACTAGAATCACCTAAAACAAATAAACAAACAAACAAAAAAAACAGTTGCCATCCAGTCAGTTCTGACTCGTGGAGACCTCAAGTGTTTCAGAGTACAACTGTGCTCCATAGGGTTTTCAATGACTGTAATCTTTCTTAATCTTTCAGAAGTAGATTGCCAGATCTTTTTTTCCAAGCAACGCTGTATGTATTGGAACTGCCAACCTCTCAGTTAGTAGCTGAGTGCCTAATTGTTTGTACCCCGCAGGAATCACCTAAGGTGCACCTGAAAAAAAATTTAAGTTTGAGCATCGCCCCAAAGTAACTGAACCAGAACCATTTGGGTGTGGGCTCAGGAAACAGAAATTTTTAAAGCAAAAAAAAATTTTTTTTTGTTTTTAGGTTGATTCTAATGGTGTCCCTGGTTTCCATATCTAGCAGCTCTTAGTGTCTGTGACATTACGTGTTTCTCACAGAAGAGAACTCAGCATTCCCTGCCCTGTCCTTCCCCACAGCCTCAAGGAACGGCATGAACTTTCGAGTAGGGAGAGAACCAGGCTTTTCCAGAATAGAAATGGGTGTCAAGGGAGTCCTCCCAGGGTCATAGAGGGGGATGGAGAGTTGAGGGAGAAAGGGAAGAGGCCAGCAGAGCAGCGAGTGGAAATAAAAATCTCTGGGAGGTCTGGGGAGCCTTCAATAACATTGGCTTGGACAGCGGAGGTAGCTGTGGGGCCAGGGCAAGGCACCTGTGAAAATAGCAAAGAGTGGATCTGGAGATGGTGCACATCCTGCCCTTGCTCTTTGGGGTTTCCCACAGAGGCAAGGATCACGGGGCGAGGGGATGTGTCTCCCACGATGTCAGTGTCCCTGAGGACCCACCAGGAATTCGACACGGGAACTAGTGCAGTGACATCTGAGAACAGCTCGAGAGAGAGAGAGAGGGGGAGATACAGTCAGATGGTCATTCCCAAAGATATCACTTTCACCTCTACCCCTCCTGCCTGCAGGCTCTGGCTGGTCCTGCCAAGCTAAGAAACTTTCTCTAAAAAGGATGGGTGGGGGGTGCGGGTGGGAGGCAAGCCCCTGCCCGGCGCCATCTTCTCCCCTCCACCACACAGCTGACAGACACTTGAGAACTTTCCTTCCCAAGCCTGTATCCTGCTGGTTTAGGGCAAAGTGTGCAGCTTTCCCACCAGGATCAGTGAGGAAATGGCCTGGTTTGGACTCAAACAGGCTGATTTGTTTTCCCAACAAGGCCTCAGCTCAGTTCAGGGAGCCCCAGTCATGCCCAGTTTTCCAGGGTGTCCCCCTTCCCCGCCTCCTCTCCCACTCTGAGAACACATCACCTAGTGTCTGTAAGGCTTCTGCTTCTTGTTTGACATCCCTTATTTACAAAGCAAACAGAATGTTCCTTTTAACACACATCATGCTAAGTTTATTAATGCAGAAAACAATCCCAGGGGGCCGACCCAGGGGACCCTTGAAACCTGCCAGCACAAACTCTTCAAACGTTCAGCGCGTCAGATCCTCCAGGACAATATTTCACACAATGGAGTAAAAATAATATTTTTCTTTGGGTCTTTCCAGCCGCTTTTGTGGCGAGTAGACAGAAATTATTTTCTCACTCTGCTCCCAGAGCAGAAATCTGGACGAAGCTAGGTTTATTTGTTTAACACAATGATTTCATCCTAAATGTCTTGACAGCAAATAGTTGGTGGTTTAATAAAGGGCCTTTGAAAAGAGCTGGAGCTGGGGAAATGGGAGACATGTGGCTGTCAGGGGCTGAGAGAGCTCCAGGCTGTGGGACTGGGGCGAGGTGGACTAGGTGCCCGGGAGACATGTGGCTGTCAGGGGCCGAGAGGGCTCCAGGCTGTGGGACTGGGGCGAGGTGGAGTAGGTGCCCGTCTCAGGCTGTTGGAGGGATCTGGGGTTGTGGCCTGTTACTGTTCCCTCATCTGACTAAGTTATGCTGCTTCTATCCCATAGAAGGAAGGGAAACTGATCCTTTGGTCGTAAATGCCAGGCATTCCCCCAAGATCAACCTGCCAAGTGCAGTCAAAAATCCAAAACCAGATGCTCAAACCTGCTTGGGAAAAGAGGCCTTTCATGTTCATTTCTGCCTTCTCTGATTAAAAATTATGTCCAGTGTCAACCAAATATTGGCTGCTGTTCTGATGCCAGGAAAGAGGTGTCCAGTCCAGAGCACTGCAGCCAGGGCTGGGATTGGGTGTGGAGGGCAGGCAGAACAAAGCCAGCTCAGGCCTACCGACTCCCAACCCCCAGAACCTTCACTCTAGCCAGTCAGGTCCAAAGCCCCCGGAGTCTTCCAGCTTGCCATTAGAACCATCAACACAAACTCAAAAGACTTATTTGTGCTTCACTTCTTTTCCTCCGGGGAGAATTGTCAGGAGGGGTGAAATGGAAGGAATAGAGCACAAAGGAAAAGAACTAGGAGAAGGTAGAACAAAGTGGTATAAAAACTGCCCAGGCAGTCCCTGGATCTTCTGAGTCCAGCTCTGTTATTTTACAGAGGAGGAGGGACGCCCAAAGAGGGACAATGACGTGTTGAGGGCACACAGCCATTAGAGGCAGAGCTGCAACTGAAACTCAGACCTGGGACTCCCAGGGTCAAAGGGAAAGAGCCCAATCTAGTCTTACAGCTGACAAAAACTTCCTGAATTGCAGGTCTCATTTTTGCCAATTGGGACTCAGATGAAAATCTGATTTGGTTTTTAAATCAGTTCCCAGACAAGATGCAAGAACCAGCAAAGAGGAGAATATCTGTACACACACACACACGTACACACACACACGATTTTCAATTACAGTGAAAGCAGGAACTCGATGGAACTGCCTTGTTTTTTCAAGTCTCAAAATGTTCTGCCTTTGACAGGGTACAGTCTTACCACTTTTCCATCGCTTCTTTTAGTGGAAAATATGTGCGTTTTCCTCCTCTGACAGGTTTCTACCTTACACAGGTTCTAGCTTTTGCAGGTCTTACTATATAAAAGTAATAGTCATTGAAAATGATAGAAAATATAAACGCTTGTCTATATATAAAAAATGCTGTTGCTGTTGTTTGGTGCCGTTGAGTTGGTTCTGACTCATAGTGACTCTATAGGACAGAGTAGAGCTGCTGCATAGGGCTTCCAAGGAGTAGCTGGTGAATTCGAATTGCTGACCTTTCGGTTAGCAGCCTGAGCTCTTAACCACTGTGCCACCAGGGCTCCATATAAAATATAGACAAATATAATAAAAGAAGAAAACAAAAATTACTTATGGTTATTTTAATTACGTATAGTAACTTATCACTGTTTATTCATGTATCTACTCTCAGTCTTTTTTCCTTGTCTATGCATGCTTTATTCTTTTTCAAAATTAAGGTCGCAATTGTTTTATTTTTAAAATAATTTACTTATTTTATAAAGCATTTCCCCATGTTGTTAATGGTTTCTCTGAAGCGCAACCTTGGAAAGGCAACCTGGTATTCCTTCATATGGTATGACTCTATCATAATTCCTTTTCTCAGTGCCATAAGGCTGGTCGTAGGAGAGAATACTTTCAAGGAGGTCTTAAAGAATAGTCCCGGAAACCCGTCAGGCTGTGTGGGAGGCAGCCCTGAAGTTCTTGCAGCAGTTCCAATCTCCTTCCTCTAGCTCAGACAGCCCTCAGATTTCTTTCAAATCCAACTGCCTTCCCCATCCCCAGCCCTCTTTCATCTTTCCCACTTCTTCTCTCTTCTTCTTACTCACTTCCCAGACCTGTAACAAGCAGATATTAATTTCTTACACCTGCATGGTGTTTTACAACCTCAAAAGGTTTTTATAGCTATGGCCTCGTTTGATTTTTTAACAACCTTACGACATGGGCAAAGCAGAATCATCCCAATTTTCCATCAACAGATGTTTCTTGAGTGCCAACTCTTCGAAAAGCACTTGGGTAGTCACTAAAGGAGAGACACAACTAAGTCCTTGACTCAAGGGAATTTCAGCCTAGGGAGGGCACTGGATGGTACCCAGTAGGTGATGGCTGTTGTTATTATTATTATTGGCATGAATGATTTGTCTTCTGTCACATGGCTAACCAGTGGCCCTGGGAAGTAACCCAGCACATCCTCTCCCCTGTCAATTCTGTACTTTGTCCCCTGTACCACATGAGACTTAGTCAACAGTAGGTTCTGAAGATGTGGTATATAGTACAATGGAATACTGTTGTTAGGTGCCGTCGAGTTGGTTCTGACTCATAGCAACCCTAAAGGACTGAGTAGAACTGCCCCATATGGTTTCCAAGGAGTGACTGGTAGATTCAAACTGCCGGCCTTTTAGTTAGCAGCTGACCTCTTAACCACTGTACCACCAGGGCTCCAGTGGAATACTACTCTGCCATAAAGAAAAGTGAAATCCTGATACATGCTACAACATGAGGAACCTTGAAAACATTATGCTGAATGAAATAATTCAGTCACAAAAAGACAAATATTGTATGATCCCACTTAGAGACTAAAGTTCATTAGTGGTTACCAGGGATGGGAGGGAGGGGGAAAGCGGGTGCATTGCTTAGTGGGCACGGATAAAGGCGATGGAAAAATTTAGAAATAGATAGTGGTGATGGCTATACAACATGATGAATGTAATTAAAATTTTAAGAAGAAAGAAAAAGAGCAGATTCAGAATTGGGGATAATTGAGAGAAATTAGGGGACGTGATCAGGGCAGGTGGATGATGGGAAACCATTAGAATTCCCAGCAAATTCTTCTCAAGCCGTTCATCTCAGTACCCAGTGAAATGTTCTAACGTTTAACGTTTAGGATGCCAAAATTCCCTAACAGAAGTCTATGGACCACATTGCTTTGGTGGTGAGGATGATACAATTTATCTTATTATTATATGTCTTTTAATGAACAAGTGGTTGTTTGGAATTAAACCACTTCTTCTCCCCTAAAGGAAAAAAAAAGAGAAAGGAAAAATATGTATGCACTAGCAGTGGTTAAGGGTTTGGCTGCTAACCAAAAGGTCACTGTTCAAATCCACCAGCTGTGCCTTAGAGACCCTATGGGGCAGCTCTGCTCTGTCCTATAGTGTCGGTATGAGTTGGAATCGACAGCAATGGACTTGGTTTGGGTTTATCTTCCATATACCATACTGCTCTCTGTACTAGATACTTTACATATACTGTTTTATTTAAATCAGAACTCACAACTTGCCTGCCTGTTTTATTCATCATTGTCTACTTAGGATCTGTCACAGTGCTTGCCACATAATAAGCATTAAGCAATTATTAAGTGAGTGAATAAATGGCCATTTTATCGATAAGAAAACGAAGGTCATGAGAGATTGGGTTTCCTGTACTAGGTCTCATAGCTAGTAAGGAATGAAATCGGGATTCAAACCCAGCCTGCCTGGCCCTTGAGCTGTGCTGTCCCCACCAAACCACCCTGTGTCCCTTGGTAAGCTGTGTGCATGTGTTAGGTCACATATAGACTGTTCAGTAGTCATGGGTGTGGTGGCTAGGAAAATCTGCTTCACTGTGCCCGGGTTGCACAGTGGTTAAGCACTTGGCTGATAACTGAAAGGTTGGTGATTTGAACCCACCAGCCACACTGTGGGAGAAAGATGTGACAGACTGCTTCCATAGAGATTACAGCCTTGGAAACCCTATGGGGAAGTTCTACTCTGTCTTATAGGGTCGCTATCAGTTGGCATTCGACTTGATGGTAGTGGATTTGGTTTTTTGATTGGTGCAAAGAGTTTATTGCTGTCAGAGGCCATCGAGTCAATTTTTGACTGCAGATGCAGCTGCTTTATGTCATTACTAGCCTCGGGGGTCTGACTTCTTGAGGATGGAGAGCACGTTTTAAGTGTTGCAGGAGATACATTTTATGCTCTCTTTAGAGACATGAAGAACACTAGCCTTTGAAGAAGCTAATACAAAAAAGAAAGTCAAGCTCTCTGTGCCTTTATTAGAGACCTGCTAGGCAGGAATAGCACACAGCTGAAAGGAGCTGCCTCACTTAATCTTGGGTGTCAGTGTTCTCGTTTAGTTTGACTGCTTGGTCCTGACCAGGGAGCTAATTATTAGATCTTGGAGGGAAAGCTCTTTGAGGAAGACTGGCCACCTAGCATGCATATCTTTAAATCAATTGTATATGTCATTGTGTAGATGTCTAGGAGGGAATTTAGAAGCCAGGCTCTTACGTTTCATTCATTTCCAAGATGTAACATTAGATAAGATTTGGGAAACAGAGCCTTATGAAATAAAATCACAGTAAACTATTTTGAAGCTGAACACCATTTCATTTGTCTTTCTGAAAAATGAGATCATTGCTGATAATATAGATACTGACATAAGAAAAACAATGGTCCTTGGAGGTTTATCAGCACTCTCTGGGAATATCAAGTAGATACCAAAAGGCCCTGTCAAGTCTATTTGAGAAAGAAAATTGATCTGTGTCAAAAAGAATTGTTTTCACCTCTTTGTGTTGCTGTGCCATGCCCCATCTCTCCCGCACCCTAAGACTCATACTCTTTACTGAAGTACACAGTGCTCAGATGAACCAACACCAGCAAAATATTCCCTGAACTGCTCCAGGGTCTTTTCTTTCTTTCTTTTCTTCTTCTTTTTTTTTAAATTGTGCGTTAGGTGGAAGTTTACAGTACAAATTAGCTTCTCATTCAAAAATTTATACACAAATTGTTTTTACGACAATGGTTGCAATCCCCGCATTGTGTCATCACTCTCCACCTTTCCCTTTCCACCCCAGGCTCCCTGCGTCCATTCATCCAGTTTTCCTGCCCCTTCCTGCTTTCTTGTCTTTGCTTTTGAGCAGCTGTTGCTCCTGCATGATTTCTTTGTCTTCATCACCCAAGTGTGAGTCTCACCCAAACAGTTAATGGGGACTTCCTTTTTTTTTAAAGGGGACAGGGGCTTTCTAAAAGAGATGGTTTTATTTTGCAACTTGCAAAAAGTAATAGAATCCTTCCTGAAATATTTGCTTTGAATCCCAGAGTTTAATCTGACACTTCTGGTTATCACTTGAGCTCTGTGGAATTTAGACTGTATCCTGGGGGCTCATTAAGTGATTTAGTCAGTCTGTCCATTTCTAGGCTGAGCCACATTTAAATGGCTCCAGGTGGAGGTGACCTAGGGATTTTTTTTTCCTCACTTTTTGGGGCTTGGGAGTGTGTATTCCTGGTATGTCCACATATGAATGTTGTAACTGATTGGGGATACTGAATAGACCACTCAGATTAACATAACTTACTTTCTGACTCAAAGCAACCAGGAAATAGAATCCTTCTAAAATCTGAGAGTGGTCCTCAATATAATAAAGCTTCCTTTAATCAACATCAAGTCATTATAAGCACAGTGATGATCTGGCGCTTAGAATATTCTTTTTTTGTGACATGTCGTATCTATCACAGGTTGAAAGGGCCCCCCCAAACAAAACAATAACATTGAGTGAAAAACCTATATAAAATATCTCTCTATTAGAAAAGTTAGTTTTGGCCCCAAACATCAGCTTTTACAAGTTCCTATAAAATCATGACTATTTCCTACCAGTAGGATTTTCCAAGACTTGCAATGGAATTCTTAGTTATGCTAAAACCAAAACCAAACCTACTGCCTTCCAGTTGAGTGGATTCGGACTCATAGTAGTTATGCTAGTTACTTTAAAATGCAGAGTGAGTGACTTCAGCTTCAGGGGAGAAGGAACAGATATACTTTTCCCTATTTCTCCCACTAAATACAAGTAAAAACCCTGCACATTGTATATGAAATAAACATAAAAAGACTTTGAATGGTGGGGAGCAGAGGGCAGACCATCTAGGGATATCAGGACCCAAGGAACAACACCGTGGTGAGTTCCCTGGCTGTTTTTGTTTTTGCCTCATATACCTTAGACTTGGACTGAAGAAGTTGACATTCAAGAAATGCCAATATATGCAGACATAAAAAGCCCCAACAAATGCCTTCAGTCTACCCAAAGGAAAGGGGCTGCATTGCAAAACAGAAAATTTTTAGATAGCCGCCACTGTGTTGTTGTTGTTAGGTGATGTCAAGTCGATATGACTCATAGACCCCATATATAACAGAACAAAATATTGCCCAGTCCTGTGCCATCCTTACAAGAGTTGCAGCCACCTGTCAATCCATTTTGTTGAGAGTTTTCCTTTTTTTTGCTGACCCTCCACTTTACCAAGCATCCTTTTCCAGGCATTGGTCCCTCCTGATAACATGTCCTCAGTAAGCAAGAAGTCTCACCATCCTTGCTTCTAAGGAGCATTTTGAATGTACTTCGTCCAAGACAGATGTGTTTGCATATGCGATATTCTTGGACAACACCAACATCATGATGCAAATGCATCAATTCCTCCTTACTCATTGTCCAGCTTTCACGTGCATATGAAGCCTTTGAAAATACTGTGGCTTTGGCCAGGGTATCTTAGTCCTCCAAGTGATATCTTTGCTTTTTAACACTTTAAAGAGGTCTTTCTGCAGCAGATTTGCCCAATGCTATGCGGCATCAGAGTTGAAGGAAGACTAGTAACCAGTCTGTTGTTGTTAGGTGCAGTCAGATTGATTCCGACTCATAGCAACCCCATGCACAACAGAATGAAACGCTGCCCGGTCCTACACCATCCTCACAACTGTTGCTATGCTTGTGCCCATTGTTGCAGCCATTGTGTCATGTCAATCCATCTCGTTGAAGGTCTTCCTCTTTTTCGCTGGACCTCTACTTTACCAAGCATTATGTCCTTCTCCAGTGACTGACCCCTCCTGATAACATGTCCAAAGTATGTGAGACGTAGTCTCACCATCCTTGCTTCTGAGGAGCATTCTGGTCGTACTTCTTCCAACACAGATATGTTCGTTCTTTTGGCAGTCCATGGTACATTCAATATTCTTTGCCAACTCCACAATTCAAAGGTGTCAATTCTTCTTTGGTCTTCCTTATTCATAGTCCAGTTTCCACAAGCCTATGAGGCAATTGAAAACACCGTGGCTCCACCTAAATACCACAGAAAAATAAACGGCGGCCCCACCCAACTCATGCCAGCAAAGGTTAAGTGGAAAGTCCAGACTTCGCTCTTAAGAGGCTGTAATGAGATGCTCCAAATCTCCGGCCAGGGTCTGGTCAGAGAAGGCCAAATAGAGAACCAGGACAGGTGATTAAAAAACAACTTTGGAAACTGCTAATTCAAACCAGTTTCGGAAAAGAACATAGAACAAGAGATATCATTGCCAATATTCATATGTAAGAGTGAAGGAACAGGTTGATAACACAGGAAGATGGAATGAATCTTTTTCTGCTCTTGAGTGGGCTTACCTAGGACTCCTGTGATCAACTTTTCTTTGAAAATTTCTTGGGTTATAGTTTATAGAATGGAGAATTGGGATTTGCCTATCTCCATGATTTTAACAATTCATATATTACCCATGATATTTCAAAGATTAACAAGAACCCCACCTGCAAACCTGAAGTGAGGAAGAAGTCAAGATGAAGAAAAGATGGTTTTAAAAGGATAACAAGCAAAAGAATATGTTCAGGAAGAGGTGGTGGGAGTAGAACCTTGCTATATGAGTTCTTTATTTCTGCTGATTACTGTGGGAGCCCAACCCCCTCCCCATGCAATGCGGCCTGTTCATGAATATTTATTGCATTGAATTACTTTTATTTTCCTCTGTAATTCTTCCCTTCTGTTAAGTGAGAAATCATTAAGTATGTTCACAAGTACTTTGAAATGTTTTTAAATGAAAGATTTGAACCTGTTTAGCATGGCTATGATTTGGGAGAGCAATTGCTCCATGCCAGGCATTGTAGAACTTTACATATTTATTTTATTAAGTCTTGATGACAACCCTATGAGGTGTAAAAGATGCTGTTGTCTCCCTGTTCGTATCCCCTCTCACTTTCACTGTCCTCTGTTTTGCACACTGTTACTGCAAGGACCTGCAACTCTCTGCCTGAATAAACTCTCCCCCCATCCCTGCCTCCCTGCTGCAAGAGCACGTTTAGCTCGCATGCAGGACACTGGGGATACTGATATTTAAGACTCTCAGAAATAGCCTTCAAGCAATGACAAATGGAGATTTGGCAGATGAATATCCCAGCTTCTTTTCTTTCAGTTGAGATAACTCTGGGGCATGTTCTACACACTCCCTTAGAGTTCCCTGGTGGAAAGAAGCTCCAGTTGCCCACAGAGGTAACCGTTTATCAACTTTCTTTCCCTATTTCACGTCCCACTCCCCTACCTACATTTCCTAGGAGCACTTTCCAAATAAACTCCTTACTCTCAAATTCTTGTCTCAGGATCTGCTTCTTGAGATACCCAAACTAAGAGAGGTAGTGTCTTAGTCATCTAGTGTTGCTGTAATGAAAATGCCACAAGTGGATGGCTTCAACAAAGAGAAATTTATTTCTTCACAGTAAAGTAGGCTAAAAGTCCAAATTCAGGGTGTCAGCTTAGCGGAAGTATTTCTCTCTCTGTTGGCTCTGGAGGAAGACCCTTGTCCTCAGTCTTCCACTGGTCAAGGAGCTTCTCTGAGCAGGGGCCCCAGGTCCAAAGAGCACACTCTGCTCCTAGCACAGCTTTCTTGGTGATATTTGATCCCCCAGCTCTCTGCTTGCTTCCCTTTCCTATTATCTCTTGTAGGATAAAAGGTGGTACAGACCACACCCCAGAGAAACTCCCTTTACATTGGATCACGGATGTGACCTTAGAAAGGGTGTTACAATCCCACCCTAATTCTCTTTAACATAAAATTACAATCACAAAATGGAGGACCACCACACAATACTGAGAATCATGGCCCAGCCAAACTGATACACATATTTTTGAGGGGATAAAATTCAATCCATGACAGGTAGGTAATATTATTGTCCCCATTTTGCTGATGGGAAACCTGAGGCATTGAGAGACTGGTTAGTTGACCATGGTCACAGAGTTAGTGAGTGGCAGGGCCAGAATGCAGAATTCAACATTGTGATGCCGTAATGCCAACTATGTGCCAGATACCATGCATTGTGTAACAACCCAGCGGCACCTGGACCCAAGCTCAGCTGTATCTCCAAGAGACCAAAAAAGACTCCAGAACCAGTGATCACAACATATGGTTTATTAGGGGAGCTTATTAATGGGACAGTCAGTCCAGGGTGGCGGCTGGACCAGTTTAATGTTCTGCAACTGCCTAGCAGGGGACACAAGCTTATACATCGTTCCAGCTGGGGCTAATGCTTATTTTTTATTCTCCCAAGTCCTTGGGCAGCCAGCTTTCCTAGTGACTTCACATATAGGCCCAGATGTTTTTCTTCTTTTTGCTAAGGTGTTCCTCAGCCTTGGCCACTGGCCCAGTCATGCCACTCCCAGGTTGGTACATTAGCCCAAGTCCATCCCAAGTTCATCCCCGTGCATGCATCGGGGAGGAGCAAAGCTGACTCCATTAGGTGGGGATGCATATAGCTGAATAGCATTACACTATGCCATGCTAAGTGCTTCATGCAATTTACTTTACACAGGTGATTAAAGAAGCTCAAGTAGGTTACATGCCTCGTCCAAGGCCATGCATGTAGTAAGTGGCAGAGCCAGGATTTAAATTCAGCTCCACGATCTTAACCACTCAGCCACACTGCCCTCATATTAGCCTTTGATGTTTACCTGCATTTTCTATTAGGTGGCTCTTTACTGCAGGTAAGCAGGGTCCAGTGGCAAGTTTAAGTAAACATGACTTACAGTCCCCAAATGGCTGGATTCCCTGTCTGAAGTCTTTGTATCTGCCTTCTGGTCATAAGTCTAAGTCTGCCTGGTTCAGAGTCTCTGGGCTGTTCTCTCTGGTAATGCTTTCAAGTCCTGCCTTTTCTCCACACAGGTACATTTCAGGATGCTGGTCTTATTCATGTTGATAAATCCAGGAAGCACACCAGCACCACTGAAGAGGAGGAAGAGAGAAGCCAGGGAGAGGGAAAAATGGGCTGCCGGAGAGCAAGGGTGGGTGGAGTAGGGTGACCAGTGACGACTGAGCATTTTCTCTGTGCCAGGGGCTTTGCATAAATTATATCATTTCACCTTCCTATAAATCCCTTCATGTAAATGCTCTATTCCCAATTTTAAAGTCCAGGAACAAAAGGAAAAGTGGAGTTAAGTAATTCACCTAAGGAATTCATCCAAGGTTAAGTAATTCACAGCTTAAGTCTCTTGGACTCTAAAGCAGCCCTTTCTCCCCTGAGCTAGGTGAAGGTCTGGCAAGGCAAGGAGAAGGTAGGACGCTGCCAGCAATTCCAGAGCTCTCCTTACCTAGCACCTGCTGAGACGTGCCAAGTGATTTCTGGTTAGGTTGCTTCTAGCATAAAATCCCAGAAGCTTTGTGCTCAGATCACAGCTGGCTGGGCATCAGGGTGGATTACCCAATAAGCAAGGTAAGCACATATTCACTTGTGTTTACTTACTAATCTGTTGTGAACAATTTCACGATGTGGTAAAAAACATGTGAAATTGTTCCCTACGCATTAGTAAGTAAGCACAAGTAAGCCCGTGCCTACCTTGCTGACTGGGTCATCCATCCCTGTCAGGGAGTGTAAATTTGAAGGGGCTTTGATTCTGTAGGAAGGTGCTGTGGGGTTGGGAGAGAGACAGATGCCAGCCATACCTAGAAGCAGGATCTTTGATGTGGTGAAAAATGTGAAATTTTCACTACAGATGATCTGGTAGGCAAGGTAAGCATGGTGCTTACCTTGCCTAATGGATAATCTGTCCCTGCTGGATATTAACGGCCGTATCCGTAGCAGCAGATCTGTCATTACCCAGAAATTAACTCAGTGCACATCTCTCTTCACGTATATAAGTGTTCTCCAGGAGTTGGGCTCTGTGCTGAGTGTTACAGGATGTTGGTAGAGAACAAGGAAAAGATCTGGTTCCTACTTAGAAGGACCCTAATGCATAGTTGGAAACTCTGGTGGCATAGTGGCTAAGAGTTTGGCTGCTAACCAAAAGGTTGGCAGTTCGAATCCACCAGACAGTCCTTGGAAACCCTATGGGGCAGTTCTGCTCTGTCCTATAGGGTTGTTATGGGTCAGAATCGACTCGACGGCACCAAGTTTGGTTTTGGTTTTTTGGTAATGCATGATTTGGAAAAGTAGACCACATGCAGATGAGGCAGCTAAGTACAGATGGGACACTTGTTTATAAGCTACATCCTGTGAGGGAGCAGGGAAACAAGGGAGCTGGTTGGTTGTATTCTGAGTCAGATCCCACAGCTTGAATAAGATGGGAATGTTTGGAAAGGGGCCAGTATAAATGTATGATATGAATTGCTCTGTGACACTCAAAGTGTAAGAAATACCACATTTATTTTTTAAATTACAATAAATCTGGTACAGGTACTCTCTATCCTAGTGTTTTGGTGCTTTCGTTATCTACTGCTGCTATAACAAAAATACTACAAGTAGCTGGCTTTAACAAACAGAAATTTATTCTCTCACAGTCTAGGAGGCTAGAAGTTCCAATTTGGGTTGCCAGCTCTACAGAAGGTTTTCTCTCTCTGTTGGCTCTGGGGGAAGGTCCCTGCCTCTTCTCAACTTCTGTTCCTTGGTTCCTTGGTGATCTTCAAGTGGCGTGGCATCTATATTCCCCCATCTCTGGTTGCTTCTCTGTGCCTAATCTGCTCCTTTTATATTTCAAAGGTGATTGGTTTAAGACGCGCCCTACACTGATATGGCCTTACTAACGTAACAAATAAAACTATATTCCCAAATGGGATAACATCCACAAGTAAAGGACTTAGAATTCACAACACATATTTTTTGGAGGGCACAATTCAGTCTGTAACACCTAGGTTGTTGAGAATGCCAGGGCCACTTGTTGCTGGGGTTCCACATCACTTCTCCAGTCCTCACCTGTTATTCACCACCATCCGTTTGAAGAAAAGTGGCTCCCTGGCATCTTCTTCCCTCTGTGCCAGGCTTGGCCTTGGGGCCTGTCATTGAGGCCCCTATAGTCACGGGGTCATGCTCCTACTTAACAGGCACGGGGTGCCCTAGGTTATGCCACCTCAAGTTCCCCGTATGTAGATGGACTCAAGCCTTTGCCGCTCCTAGAACGCCATCTGTGTATAACCTTTCCAAGATTTGGCAGACCATCCTAGGGGCAGTCCTTCTCCTATTAAACCTCAAGCTCACAATCTCTATCCCCTCCCTGCTGCCAGACCATCAGCCAAGTTCTCAGGGCTTTCATCTTTGAAACCAAAGGCTTAAGAACTGGTTATCTCCCAGGCAAATTCTCTGAACCATCCTACACAAAACAAAAAATAACACAAAGCAAGGAGTAGTTTACCACCTCCTGCACCCCGAGCATACACACACACAATGCTGAAAACCAAGCACAGAAAGTCCTTTGGAAATGAAGGACCTACTCCCCATATAAGACCCCAGGTACTAAGCAGTGAAGCAGGAGGTAGAACAGCAGCCCTAAACACATTATTAGGCCAATGAACTAGGATGTCCCATGAAACCATGACCCTAACCATCCAAACCAAGGAAATAAATCCCATGCGGTGTTTAGGTATATATAAGCAGCCTCAACAGCTACTCTCTCCTTTTTTGTTGTTGTAAATATAGAGGCATTTTAAAATAAAACCCGTCCCAGAGATAACGCACTGTCAGTGTTTCTAAAGTGCATCATCGAGAAAAACAGCAGTGTAGAGAGGTTGTATGACTCTGCTGGATTGCAAGGCAGGTGGAAGCTGTGGACACTGTAGGGCTCCCTTGGGGTGGGGAGCCTAGGGAAGGTATATGGGTGGAGCTTCAGAAGAATATCCTGGAACCAAATGCAATGCCTGGTTTCCAAGATATTGTGGCATGATGGTTAATGCTGTGTGTCAACTTGGCTATGCTGTGATTCTCAGTGGTTTGGCAGACACTGGACTTGTTGGTCTTCCATAATGTAATAGAATGTAATCACTTTCTATCATGTGATCTTATATGATAAGCCAATCAGTTGAAAAGGGAGTTTCCTTGGAGGAGTGTCCTGCCTCCAGTATATAAATGGATGTTCTGGCAAAGCTTGCTCTCTCACCTCTGTACTTTCCTTGTCACCCAACCTCTGATTCCTGGGATGTAAACCTGCAGAAGTCTCCAGCCTGCCACCTGACCTATGGATTTAGGAGTTGCCAGTCCCCACAATTCAAGCCGGATTCAGAAGAGGACTTGGAACCAGGGATATCATTGCTGATGTCAGATGGATTCTGACTAAAAGCAGAGGATACTAGAAGGATGTTTACCTGTGTTTCATTGACTATGCAAAGGCTTTCAACTGAGTAGATCATAACAAATTATGGAAAACATTGCAAAGAATGGGAATTCCAAAACACTTAATTGTGCTCATGAGGAACCTGTACATAGATCAAGAGACAGTCATTCGAACAGAACAAGGGGATACTGCATGGTTTAAAGTCAGGAAAGGTACATCTGGGTTGTATCCTTTCACCATACTTATTCAATCTGTATGCTGAATAAACAATCGGAGAAGCTGGACTATATAAAGAATGAGGCATCAAGGTTGGAGGAAGACTCATTAACAATTTGCGTGATATGCAGATGACACAACCTTGCTTGCTGAAAGTGAAGAGGACTTGAAACACTTACTGATGAAGATCAAAGACCACAGCCTTGACATAAAGAAAACAAAAATCTTCACAACTGGACCAATAAGTAACATCATGATAAACAGAAAAGATTGCAGTTTTTAAGGATTTCATTTTACTTGGATCCACAATCAACACCCATGGAAGCAGCAGTCAAGAAATCAAAAGACGCATTGCATTGGGCAAATCTGCTGCAAAAGACCTCTTTAAAGTGTTGAAAAGCAAAGATATCACCTTAAAGACTAAGGTGCACCTGACCCAAGCCATGGTGTTTTCAATTGCCTCATGTGCATTTGAAAGTTGGACGATGAATAAACAAGACCAAAGAAAAACGGACACCTTTGAATTTTAGTGTTGGTGAAGAATACTGAATATACCATGGACTGCCAGAAGAATGAACAAATCTGTCTTGGAAGAAGTACAACCAGAATGCCCCTTAGAGGCAAGGATGGCGAGACTGTGTCTTACTTACTTTGGATGTGTTATCAGGAGGGATCAGCCCCTGGAGAAGGACATCACGCTTAGCAAAGCAGAGGTCCAGTGGAAAAAAGAAAGCCTCTCAACGAGATGGACTGACACAGTGGCTGCAACAATGGGCTCAAACATAACAACGATTGTGAGGATGGCACAGGACCAGGCAGTGTTTCGTTCTCTCGTACATGGGGTCAGTATGTGTGGGAACTGACTCTATAGCGCCTAACAACAACAACAGCCTCCACAATTTCGCTAGCCATTTCCTTGAAGTAAATCTCTCTCTTCCTACAGTTTTTTGCTCCTCTAGAGAACCCAGACTAAGCATGTGGGTTCTTGTGTTTTTTCTGCAGCTCTGGTGCAAAGGAGCAGATATCTCCCTTGGGCATGCCAGGAACTGGGGCTACTTGGGAGAGAGAGTCAAAACTATGTAGCAACAGTGGACCAATTACATTTACCTTGCCAGGAACAGACAGACGTGGGGAGTCTCTCCAAGAGCTGCAGTCCTCTCACATAGGGCAGTGTCAAAGAAAACTACATTGAAGACAAAATTAACACAGGCTGTTGATTTATAAACTGCAGCAAGGGAACCCTTCTGCTGGCCACTTTCATTTCAGCAGTGGTTCAAATGTGTTAAAAGGAGACTACATTTTTAACAGAGTGAAATGAGGAAATACTGAGACAGTCTCTAACTGACAAGAATCGTATTAAGCTGAGGCTTTTGGAGCAAGGGAGGCTTTCTAATTGGTCTTTGGGTACATTTTGCAACCCTTGGTTGGCTGTAAGGGGACACATGAGCAGTTTGGGGACATTTCAAAAGAAGATAGATTCTGGACAAGACAAAACTATAGAGACAGTAAAAAGGTCTGTGACTGACAGGAGCTCAGGAGAAGGGGTGAAGAGATAAATAGGTGTAGCAGGGGGCATTTTTCGGGCAGTGAAACTATTCTGTATAATGTATGACATTATGTGTTTGTCAAAACCCCATAGGCCTGTACAGCACAAACAGTAAACCCTAATGTGCACTAGGGACTTCAGTTAATAGTAAGGTATTGATACTGGTTCATCAGTTATAACAAACTTACCGCATGAATGCAAGATGTTAGTAACAGGAGAAACAACGTGCAGAGCGGAGGGGATATGTGCGAACTTTGTGCACAATTTTTCTGTAAACCTAAAACTGCTCTAAAAAAACAAAGTCTATTAAAAGAAAGAAAGAGGATGGATTGTTCCCTGTTCAGGGTGAAGTGTTTTCTGTGGCTGACCATTTCCTGGAACAAGTAAGGACAGAAGGGATTTTTTTTTTTGTGATCAAACTATCATCGTGGCCCCCATGATGGAAGCTGCAACGGAGGAGAGTTTCTCAGCAGAGATCCAGTCAAGAAGGCCCCTGACCCCTGGGTTCTAGGCCCAGCTGGTCACTAATTAGATTGGTCTTTTCCCTACCCATCATAGCCATTGCTGTTGAGTCGATTCTGACTCAAAGTGACCCTATAGGACAGAGTAGAACTGTCCCGAAGGGTTTCCAAGGAGTGGCTGGTGGATTTGAACTGCCGACCTTTTGGTTAGCAGCTGAGCTCTTTACCGCTGAGCAACCAAGGCTCCTCATCTCCCTGGTCCTGTTTATCTGGATATTGAAAGGGCTGAACCACTCAAGAATGTTAGATATCTGATCGTTGGGCAAATCCACCCCACGATTGTGTTTTCTTTGGCCTACGAATTATTCAAAACATTTTTATTTTGCATACCTCTAGAAATGTGTGCACTCTTCTATCCATAAAAAAAAAAATCCACGGCCCCTCCATATTGGGCTCTACCTATCAGGTCACCTGCTCTGTCCCTCCAAACCTCTGGACCTGCGGTCCCTGAGACAGATGGCTTCCAGTGCCCTTTCTGCCGCTGGCCTTCTGTGGTTCTACGATTCTCAACAGTACCTTCTTACTTTTGCTGCTTCTCGCAGTCACCTCACACCACCTTCCACAAATATTTGACACTCCAGCCTCTTGAGTCAATTATTCCTTTCAGAAAACCAGAAAAGTAAATGATATAATTAATTCCCTGAGAGAAAATTAACAGAGGCAACAGCTATAAATATCCTGATCAACAACCAAGGGCTGAAACCCAAGGCCCCTCTTGACCTGGTCTGGCACCTCACGGGTTGGAAGGGATCCTTCAGGCGGAGTCTGGCTAATGCGTGGAGCCACTGCCTTCACACAGCCCTGCAAGATGAAGCCTCAGCCCAGCCATTCTGCCACCTCAGGGTGACCAGACCAGGCAGCAACACCCCTCCCCCATCCAGGCATGACCCCACTGAGTAGCCAGGATCTGAGTCCAGGCCAGAAGGGCACATCCTTTCCTCATGCACTTGTGCCCAGGAAACAGATGCTCTGTCCTCAATTTGGGGCCCGGGCACTGTTGTGTCATCAGCTCCTTCCACCCCATCCCCTAACCACGGACCAGATAAATTGAGTTGAATGGACTTCAAAACAAAAACTGAGCAGAACCATCTGTGGTTCATTCCTGAGCGGGTCCTTTTCTACTTATGTAACCAGAGAGGTCCAGACAGAAAGACACAGATTAGAAGGACTGAGTTTTTTAAAAAAAATTTTTTAACCCCAAACTATTAAAATACAGTAAGTTGCCGGGTTAAGAACTTAAGACTTAGCGAGGACTTGTACTTAAGAAGGAACTGCCATAAAGCCTATTAAAAATTTGAGTTAAATACAGTGGTTCCTAATAATGAACGCGCGCACTTCTTTGTGACACTCACGAAAACATCGCGAGGCTTCATTGGTCTTTGATTCCAGGAAGGAGAACGCCTGTGCCTTTTAAGTTGGATCACATTGCCCTTAACGCTGTGTTGAATGTGTAACTTTGCATTTGGCCTAAACATTCCTCTTTTTTACCCTCGTAACCATGCCTCCAAAGTGTAAATTCCATGCAAGTGCTGGTGATACATCAAAGAAAAGGAAAATGATCACGATTGAAAATCAAGTGGAAATAACAAAGCGATCGAAAAAGGGTGAGATGCCATCGGTCATTGGAAAAGCATTAGGCTACAGTCAGTCAACGATCAGAAAAATTTTAAAGGATAAACTGAGAATAATGGAGCATGTGAAAGGCTGTGCCCCATGAGCGCTGCAAGTGGGCACTGTGCACCTCCTACACAGATCCTCTCCCTTCAGTGCCGTATGGTATGTACTTTTATTATTACTGTATTATTATGTTTAAGATGTTTTAGTGTATTTGGAAGTGTTTCTTAAGTGTTTTCTATGCCTAGAAAGGTAAAATATATACTATATACTAAGACAAACATTTGACTAACATTTGACTAAGTGACGCTAAATAAGAACCGTTACTACCTGTTCTGACTTACCTGCAAATTTGACTTAGAGACAGACTTAGGAACAGATCTCCTTGGTAACCCGGGACTGCCTGTACTAGGATAATTATGGCTTTCATAGCATTGATTACTTTAAGCTGTCAGTACTGTCAGCCTTTTTGCAAAGTTGATGACTAACTTTTTGTAATCGCATTCTATCTTCCCACTTCCATCCCTAAGTAAAGGAAACCAATCCTGAGTTCACAGGGCCTCACCCCTGGCACCTTGTTGTCATACCCTGAATGCTATCATGGACACGTCTCCTTCCCAACACCTCTTGGGCTTGTCACGCTCCTACTTCCCACTCAGCCATCTTATTGGAGAACATTCATTAATCTCCTACTTCACATTTCTCTCACAAAAAGAAATGTGAAGCTTTAGGTTGGCCAGGGCTTTGCTTTCTTTCTTTCTTTTTTAATTTTCTTGTAGTGAAATATATATAACAAAACATTTGCCATTTGAACCATTTTTACCTATTCAATTCAGTGATATTAATTATATTCACTGTGTCGTGAACTCATCACTACTATCCATTTCCAATTTTTTCCATCACTCTTAATAAAGTCTCTGTACCCCTTAAACACAAGGTGCCCTGGTGACCCTGTTGTTAAGTACTTGACTGCTAACTGAAAGGTCAACTGTTTGAACCCACCAGCTGCTCTGCAGAAGAGAGATGTCCAGTCTGCTTGCATAAAGATTTACAGCCTTGGAAGCCCTATGAGGCAGTTCTACTCTGTTCCATAAGGTCACTATGAGTCACTATGAGTAGGAATCAACTTTCAGCAACAGATTTTTACCACTCCCACCAGCCGCTGTTAACCACTAATAAAGTTTGGTCTCTATGCATTTGCCTATTCTTGGCCAGGGCTTTGGATATAAATCATTCATGAATCACCCAAGCTATTTTGGCTCAAGGAAAAAGGGCAAATGACAAATACTAAATATTTGAAACTGTATTTCTTACATATTTGTAATTTTTGAACATTTTATTTTCTGTTAATAAATGTAATACCTACTGTCTAAGTTATCTAGTGCTGCTATAACAGAAATACTACAAGTGGATGGCTTTAACAAAGAGAAATTTATTCTCTCATAGTCTAGGAGGCTGGAAGTCTGAATTCAGGACGCCAGCTCCCAGAGGAAGGCTTTTTTTCTGTGTTGGTTCTGGAGAAAGGTCCTTGTCATTAATCTTCCCCTGGTCCAATAAGCAACGTCATGATAAACGGAGAAAATATTGACGTTGTCAAGGAGCTCATTTTACTTGCATCCACAATAAAAAAGCAAGAATGTCACTTTAAGGACTAAGATGCGCCTGACTCAAGCCATGGTTTTTTCAATCACCTCATAAGCATGTGAAAGCTGGGGAATGAATAAGGAAGACCAAAGAAGAGTTGACGCCTTTGAATTGTGGTGTTGGCGAAGAATATTGAATATACCATGGACTGCCAAAAGAACGAACAAACTGTCTTGGAAGAAGTACAGCCAGAATGCTCCTTAGAAGCAAGGATGGCAAGACTCCATCTAACATACTTTGAACATGTTATCAGGAAGGACCAGTCCCTGGTGAAGGACATCATGCTTAGTAAAGTAGAGGGTCATTGAAAAAAGTAGAAGACCCCCAATGAGATGGATTGACACAGTGGCTACAACAAGGGGCTCAAGAGTAACAAAGATTGTGAGGACCAGGCAGTGTTTAAATACAGAACCAGGCAGTGTTTTATTCTGTTGTATATAGAGTCGCCATGAGTTGGAAACCAACTGGACAGCACCAAACAACAAAAGGAACGTCTCACTGCGGGGAGCCCAGATCTAAAAGATGTGCTCCGCTCCCAGCTCTGCTTTCTTGGTGGTAGGAGGGTCCCCTTGTCTCTCTGCTAGCTTCTCTCTTTTATATCTCAAAAGAGATTTACTCAAGGTACAGTCTAATCTTGTAGATTGAGTCCTGCTTCATTAACATAACTGCCTCTAATCCTGCCTCATTAACATCACAGAGGTAGGATTTACAATACGTAAGAAAATCACGTCAGATGACAAAAGAGTGGACAATCACACAATACTGGGAATCATAGCCTAGCTAAGTTGACACACATTTTTGGGGGATGCAATCCAATCACACTTATCACGCCTATCAACGTGAAAATGCAGAAAAGTATGAAAAAGAAAATAATTATCCCAAATCCTTGCCTTGGAGGATCATTCAAACAATAGTTGCTATTAATACTTTGGCACATTTTTCCTCAGTCTTTGCTTCATCTATATTCATATTTCTAGAGTTGAGACTATATGGCCCATATAATTTTGTATCCTACATTTGTACTTAAACATTTGCCCATATAACAAAAATGCAATAATAAAATGATAAGAAATGTCCACATAATAAAAAATATTTTCAATGAGAACAGAATTTTAAATGAAGTTGATGTACCATATTTTTAAATATATACATGTATATGTGTGTGTCTGTGTCTGTGTGTCAGCGGGTGTGATTATCAAAATATACCTGACACTACCAAAAATTGTTGTTAATACCTACGCTAGTTTTAGATGTTGGAAAATCAAATCTGCTCTTCTCTATTCTCTCCACACCCTCTCCCTGGGCAGTTTCATCAATGTTGTGTTGACTCCAAGATATGTATTTCCAACCATGCCATTTCTCTCTGCCACATTTCCAACTTCCTGCTTGACATCACAGCCTGGATGACTTGTCAGCACTTTACACGTACAAAACAGAACTTATCTTCTCTTGGAAGCCTGCTTTTTCCCTATTTTGACAAAGGCACCACCAGGCCTCTAGCCTTGAAACCTGAGATAGGAAAACAAATGTATTGCATAGATAAGGGGTTTTCTAAAGTGGTGAGTAATTTTTAAAATTCCCATACAAGTAGAGGTGTGCAACCAGTAACAAGCAACCTGAATCAATGCATTTATTCACTAAATATTTATTAAACACCTGCCATGTTTCTGCAGGCACAGTTCTAAGCATTGAGGCTCATTGGTAAACAAATAAGATTCTCTGCCCTCATGAACCCTTCGTTCTAGAAGTACCAAAAAACCAAAAACCAAACCCTTTGCCATCGAGTTGATTCTGACTTATAGAGGTACCAGGCTTCTGGTTTTGGCCCAGGCACAGCAAGTTGAGCCCTCTTACCACAGCATCAGGAAAAATCGGGAGGGACAGATCCCCTGCATTGTCCTGCTGTGAGCTAGAGTGTGCTGCTATCAGCACTGAGTTGTGACTCATGAAGCAAGGAGTAATATCAGAGAATGACAAAGAGTAAGCAGACCCCTTCGCCTTTGGCTAACCTCAGGAGCAGATTATCAACAGGAAAGGTAAGCACAGTGCTTACCTTGCTTACCAGATCAAAGGTGTGGTGAAACCTATGTGAAATTGTTCACTACAGATAAGTCAGTAAGCATAAGTAAGCCCGTGTTTACCTTGCTTACTGGGTCATCGCCCCTGTCAGGGATTGTAAACTTGAACAGGCTTTGATTCTGTAAGAAAGTGCTATGAGGTTGGGAGAGAGACATATGCCAGCCACACCCAGAAGCAGAATCTTTGATGTGGTGAAAAAATGTGAAATTGTTCACTAAGGTGATCTAGTAAGGAAGGTAAAGCACCATGCTTACCTTGCCTAACAGATAATCTGCCCTTGGTTAACCTACACGTTTGGTTACCCTAGATGTTACCCTACGTGGCAACATTGCAGATGTGATTAAGGATCTCAAAATGGTGAGATTATCCTAGATTATCCACATGGTCCTGATATAATCACAGAGTCTTTATAAAAGGAAGGCAAGGTCAAAGATGGAAGAAGGACAATGGAAGGGAAGGTGGAAGCAGAAGTTGGAGTGACATACTTTGAAGGTGGGGAGGAAGGGCCCATGAGCCAAAGAATGCAGGTGGCTTTAGAAGCTTGAAAAGTCAAGAAAACAGATTCTCCGCTGGAGACTTCAGAATAAGTTTTTTTGCTGACACCTTTAAACTCACTTCAGACTTCTGACCTCCAAAACTGTAAGATAATAAATGTGTGGTAAATCACTAAGTTTGTAGTGATTTGTTACAGTAGCAATAGGAAACTAATACAGCAAGCAAGCAGACTGGCTTGCTATAATTCCACAGGTACCAAAAGTAGGCAGGGAGACTCAAGCCAGTTTATTACTCACAAAACAACAAACAGTGGGAGCAATCACATGGTTGGTTCCCCTGTCCCCAAGGCCCTTGGGGAGATATGAAAGACCCAGGTGATAGCTATGCACACAGTGGGCTGTGTCACAGCTAAGGAGCCCAGCGCCGAGATCTCAGCACCTCTCATAGCAAGCAGAAAATAAGCCTCTCCCTCTGCCCCAGAGAATGAATAGTCAGTACGGTGTAGACTCACACCAGGGTCACCTTGACCTGTTTAATTGTCTACACGACTAGCTACAGAAACAGCTTAGAGTCAGAAGATTGCTAGGCCTTGCCCTATGGCACACTGAGCAAGGACATGCCGGGACACTGGGGTCTAGACTGGTCTCCCTCTTTCCAACATGGAACCCCACCCTCCTCTCTCCACTCTGCAAGCTGCTCTCCCAAACTCAGCCCAGCGCTGCAAAGCCTCAGACATTGCCTTGGGGAGGTTCATTTTCAGGCCCTAGCAAATGCCTCTTTGTCTTCAAAGTGATTCATTTTAGCTTTTGAGCCAGGGCTCGAAAAGTTCTTGACCAGGCTTGAGAATTGGGCAGAGGCGTTCCTACTTGGGACCGCAGAAATATCCCCACACAGTCTACAGTGGGCCACGCAAGGTCAGCAGGAAGTTATAAATGCCACTTGGACAAGGTCTGCAACCCAGCCAGAGTTAAGCCTCAGTCGGATCTCTGTGCAAGGCTGGGTGTTTGACTTTGGGTGCCCAAAGGAGACTGAGAGGAGGATTAACGGGCCAGCAGCCTCAGGGGAGGGACAGCGACTCAGTCTCTCCATCAAAACCAATCAAATGTGTGGGGGAGACACCATTAAAAAATGGCCTTCCAGATATTTTCCTTAGAATAGAGCTTGCATTTACTCCTCAGAGGCAGCTACTGTGGCCTGGATAGTGATTAAAACAATGCTGACTCCGGGGTTCTGAAGGCTAAGGCTCTAGAGACAATAAAGAACTTAAGTATTCTCTCTGTCATACACACACACACACACACACGCACACATACGCACTTTTTTCCCCTTGGCGTGGAAAAATATGAAAAGAGAAAATCCAGAAGACTTTTGCCCTTTTTTTGCCCCCCCCAAAAAAAAAAATTTTTTTTTTTTAAGACATTGCCTTTGAAGATGATCCTCCCATTCCAGAAACTTATCTAAGACAGGACAACAGTTTCTCTGCAGGGAAGGAGAGCACGCTTGCTTCCCACTGAGGAATGCTTCTCCTTGTGGTTGATGGCATGGTTTAGGCACAGCTTGAATATTAAAATCCCTCAATAGACATTTAAGAAACATAGCTGTTCTATATTGCATATCAGTGATACTTGAAACCCAACAACAGCAAAACAAAATATTTCTCATCCAAACTCAAAGAGAAAAACATCTTTTGGCTTCATAGGATTATACAAAAATGTATGCAGCAAAGCACTATTAGATAACATGTTTCTTTCATTAAATTTTAGAATTTAATACAAACTACCCCCATGGAAGGTTTGCAATCGGATGCTTCAACCGGTAACCAAAATGTGTGTTCTCCAAAGGTTCAAGAGGTAGGTGACAAATATCAGCAATGAGTACTGATCCAGGGAAGTCAACCACAAAGGCAAGGATCTCTTCTCTCTGTATCCCTCGTACTCAGAACAGTGCCAGACATACCACAGACACTCATTAAATGTTTGTTAAATGAATTAATGAACAAAAGAGAAGAGAATCTTTTCTTGGAAAGCTGGCCTGCACCCTGTTCTATCAAGAATTTTAAAAAGTCTAAGAAAAGGGCTATTTGAAAAATAGTATGTCTAGTACAGTTGTTTTTTATTTGTTTAAAATTTTTTTTACAGCTATATGCTTTTAGAAGAGCCTAGAAAAGTCTTGAAAGGACACACCCAGCACTACTAATGATGATTACTTCTGAGAACTGGGACTGACTTTAGGTGAGAGGACTGTGACATACTGCATAATTTATACATCTCTGCAATGTCTGACTGGTAAAACAAATTTGTACTAATGTATTGGTTTAAAAAATAAGGATTTTTTCTTTAGACCTCACTTAAAATGTGACATGATGGTAAAGAATGAGAAGCCAAGGTTTAGGAAGGTCTGTCGCTTCTGAGTGTCATAATAATTTCTTAACTTCTGACCACATGATCTCTACCCACCAGGCCAGTGGTAAGTTATAAGAAAAAAATGGGAGAAGAAAAATGCTTTAAAAAGAGTTAGTAGAAAGTTAAGATCTGCATTAGGTTCAATATTTATCTACTCAACAATTATTTGAGTGTTATGCTTAAAAGGAGTCCCTGGGTGGGCAAATAGTTAAGCGCTCAACTCCTAGCCAAAAGATTTGCCATTCAAACCAACCCAGAGGCACCTTGGAAGACAGGCCTGACAATCTGTGTCTGAAAGGTCACAGCCTTGAAAACTCTGTGGAGCAATTCTAGTCTGCATGAGTCAAGCTTACTTTACGGACTTGTAAGTACAAGAGAAACAAAGGCAAAGAGGATAACATGGTGGAAAGAAGTCAGAGTTTTAGGTGAATGTTTGCAAGTCACCTAAAGTTCCTGTCAGAATTGGAACCTCAGACTGTGGAATTTCCTTCTTCAAGGTTGGTTGTTACAGGCTATTCTTCATCTAACCCTTCTGCTTTATTGCTATTCCATTTCATGTGTAGAGTACCCATTAACATGATGTGGTTATGTGATGTTTTTCCTGTAAATTTATCATAATTGCAATTGTAGATATATAGCAATCTATAAATGCAAAGAAAATAAACCTTCTAATGAGGACTCGAACTAACCACCTTAGGGAATTGCTCTTTTTGATTGTATTTTAAGGCCATTAAAATATTTGTTCAGTGATTTATTCTTCCTGTAGACAGATGTAGAGACCAGGCTATTTTTCACATTACGGCGAAGTTTTCTTTTTAAATATTCACTTGGCCTTGTGGTGAAATGTGCATTATGATACTTCCTCATAGTGACACACACAAAGTGTTATTCATCAAACAGTATTTTCAAGCACACTTCTCATTACTCTTTCAAGTACAGAAACATATGAAAGCCCTTTACTCTTCCCACAATATAAAAATAATAAAAGATGTGGTATAATTCCAGACACGTAGGTACTTGGATTTTAAGGATGGAATCGCCATATTTCACATAAAGTTCTCTCTTGTTCTCTGTCCTTCTCCTCTCTCCCCCACACCAAATACATAACTGTACTGCTCTGATGCTAAATCAAGGTAAATGAGACGTGACCTATTAAAAAGGAAATGAATAATTCGAACGAGGGAAAAATTGCATTCCTGGCTAGAAGCATGGATGTCATGGCTTGAATGGGTAGGTTTATTCTACCACTCCACCAGACGATTTTGCATTTTGGGTGGCATGTCTTCCATCATGAAAATTACCTCATGAAGTCAGCAAAATAAGTCAAACCATGTTTTGATGCTATCTACTTCATTTTTTTTTTTCAAGAGTATATGCTACAGATTCTTTTTAATGGATGTGTTTATAGCAGACTTTTCTTTAAGGGGTCCCTGGGAATAGTTCTTATTAAATTCCCTAAAACTTGATCTAAATCAGGAATTCAATGATCTGTGTGAGGAGGCACTCAGGTCAATGTTTCCTGGGTAAAACGATTAGTAGAATCCCACATGTGTTCTAAGTACAAGCGCAATGGGCCTTGCTCCCTACTTGTAGACTGTGGAAGAGAAGGTGGGAGGAGGATAGGAAGTCACCATCAGGCCATTCCTTCATGTCCTTGGGGCTGCCCAAGCGATGCAGAACTCATCTGCTGGAGGCTAAGTCTACACACAAAGAGCAAACATCTGGATTTGTTAGTTGCAGAATAAACAGAACATTTTTGTACGGTTACCATCAAGTTGATTATGACTTATGGCAATCCCATGCATGTCGGCGTAGAACTGTGCTCCACAGGGTTTTCAGTGGCTGATTTTTTAGAAGTAGATTGCCAAGCCTTTCTTCTGAGGTGCTTCTGGGTAGATTTGAACTTCCATCATTTCTGTTAGCAGCAGAGCACGTTAACTGTTTGCACCACCGAGGGATGGTACTCTCTGTTAAATGTCAGTGACCAACATGGCTTTGATCAGGCAACTCCAGTAGAAAGCAAAGACAATTTGATAGTCTATGAGGCTGCCAGTTCCTGCATTCCATGTCACTCTCTCACAAACTGCCACATGCTGGTGGTTGCACGGTTTTTAACTTTTTTTCCCTCTCTCTTTTTACTTAGAAGAAGGAGGAAGAGGGAAGGAAGAGTTTTAATACAGTATAATCAGTAGTGTGTCCTTTGCAAAATGAATAAAAAAGCCAACACCAAATCTGTTGCCTTCGAGTCGATTCCGACTCATAGTGACCCTGATGAAATGATGTTGTTGTTGTTAGGTGCCATCGAGTTGATTCCAACTCATAGCGACCCTATGCACAACAAAACGATACACTGCTCAGCCCTGCACCAGCTTCATGATCGATGTTATGCTTGAGCCCATTGTTGCAGCCACTGTGTCAATCCATCTCGTTGAGGGTCTTCCTCTTTTTCAGTGACCCTCTACTTTACCAAGCATGATGTCCTTTTTCAGGCACTGATCCCTCCTGACAACATGTCCGAAGTATGTGAGACCAAGTCTCGACATCCTTGCTTCTAAGGAGCATTCTGGTTGTACTTCTTCCAAGACACTTTGTTCGTTTTTTTTGGCAGTCCAAGGTATATTCAATATTCTTCACCAACACCACAATTCAAAGGCGTCAATTCTTCGGTCTTCCTTGTTCATGGTCCAGCTTTCACATGTGTATGAAGTGATTGAAAACACCCTGGCTTGGGTCAGGTGCACCTAAGTCTTCAAGGTGACATCTTTGCTTTTTAACACTTTAAAGATGTCTTTTACAGCAGATTTGCCCAATGAATAGTTCCTATTATTTCTAGGTAATCAACATCAATGTTGAGAGAAACAATAAAAAAAAACCACATGTGCTATGATTGAAGTAATCATTAGAAAACAGACTATGACAACAGCATTTTTTTAAGATTATTTTTTTAAGGGTGGGGGAGTGATGGGGGAATAAACTCCCCTCCAATATAGTGCTACTGTAACAGGCATGCTCCTTTCAGTAAGAGAGTCCTTAGGGCTCTTACTTCCAAGTTAAAGAATTAGATGCATGAAATAAAGAAAGGAGATGTGTCTGCAGGTGTGTTACAACACCTGAAGTTGAAAAACAGGTAGTGAGTTGCCTGTAGTATGCAAAAGCAAGGTCCAGGTAAACTTCTAAGCTTACTGTTCCTCAATTCCAAACCATAGTATCAAGTTTGGGAAAAGCCTATTCTCTTAGAGAAAGGACTTAATTACTTTGTTTTCAAGACAACCATCCTTTATCCTTGATGTATTCTTCAACCTTGAAGAACAAATATACTTACATTTTTTTTGGAAACTGAGAAGGAGTATTTTTATAGCCCAGCATTTATAGGATTAGTAAACCATATCAAGTTACTGCCAGAGATCATTTCTGAAATTAGAGTCTGCATATTGGAAATGTCATGTAAGCATTTAATGTGAGGCATTACCATCATTATAATTATGATTAAAATGTTCTATCTGTACTCTTTGCTCGCGTAACGATGTTTGCCTTAGAAATGTTGCCTTGTGTCGTCAAGTTGATTCTGACTCCTGGTGACCCCATGTGTTACAGAGTAGAACTGCTCCATAGGGTTTTCTTGGCCGTCATCTTTATGGAAGCAGATTGACAGACCTTTCCTTCCACAGTACTGCTGGGTGGGCTTGAACTGCCAACCTTATGTTAGCAGTTGGGCACAAATCTGTCTGTACCACCCAGGAATTTTGCCTTCGAAGTAATGCCTATTGATACACCATGAGTCAGAATCGACTCAACAGCAATGGGTTTGGTTTTTGGTTTGTAATTACCAAGCTCTGAATTATAGGTCTGAGCTAAATTTAGATTTTCTCTCTCTTCTTTCATAATTAAAAACAAGAATATAACAGCTTTGGTGGGCTAGTCATAATAACCCCAAACTGGAAACAACTCAAACATCCAACAACAGATGATTGGATGAACAAATTATAATACATCCGTAAGTGGAATACTACTCAGCAATAGAAAAGAGCTGACTACTGATGATACACGCAGCAGCGTGGATGAATCTGAGAAACATTATGCTGCCAAAAAACTCAGACACAAAAGAGTACATACTGAATGATCCCATTTATATGAAATTCTAGAAAAGGCAAAACTGATCTATAACGACAGAGGGTGGATCAGTGGTTGCCTGGGACTGGGGGCCGTAGGGAATCGACAGCAAAGAGACACAAGTGAACTTTTTGGGTGTTGGAAATGCTCTGTATCTTGGTTGTGGTGGTTATGAGAGTGTACTCTATTTTTAGGCAAATAATGTTCACCTTCTATGTTTGTTTGCCAATTGTACCCTCCTCCTGCGGGGTATTTTCATAAGCGATGCTATGCCAATTTATTTTTACATATTGCTGTAAAAAAATTAGCATAGTGTGCTTACGCAAATACCTCAAGGGTGGAGGGTGAGGTTGGCAAACAAGCATAGAAAACGTGCGTTATTTGTGTAAAAATATGGTATACATTTATTAAAACTCATGAAACTGTACACTTAAATGGGTGTATATTATTGCATATAAGTCATATCTCAATGAAGTTAATTTTAATATAAGAGCCGAAAGCAGTAACAAAAACAACCTGGACCTGTAGTATTTATTGGATCATTGATGTCTGTGACCTGAAAGGATACACATCAAACTGTTAGAAATGTTTACTCCTATGGAGTTGGATTTGGGGAGGAGGAATGAGAGGAATGTATTTTGTTTATACTTTATGCCCTTCTTGCAAGTAGATATTACCTTTGTAACAAGAAGAGGAAGAAAGAAAGGAAGGAAAGAAAAAAGAAGAAAAAAAGAAAAAGTCCCAGATGAGATAAAGGTACACTGAGAGACGCCACACTACGTACTTAACGTGCTTACTCTGACGGTGTGGGTGTAGCTGTACGTGTGGTCATTGTATGGTTAAATTAATACCAGACTGCGAGCTTGCAGAGGGTAAGTTTTCTAACACTTCCCTGTGTGGAGGCTGCGGGCTCATAATCCGGGTTAGGATGTGTTAGGGGTGGGCAGAGCTCCCCGAAGCAGAAAATAATGGGGAGTCAGCCATGTAGCCATGAAAAAGACTATGCCAACCCCATGGGGGTCAGAGTGTAAAAACATCTTAGGATAAAGGACTTGAGGCTCAGTCAAGAGCTTCACAGATTTCACAGATTCTGCACTCTCACTTCTCCGACCCCATGATTTTTAGTATTTCTTTTAAAAATATGGACTCATTTCAGCTGGGTTGGGGGGACCAAAAAGCTTTTTTGGTTGTTGTTTCGGTTGTTTTGTTATTGGGCTTCAGAGAAAAGATCTGGGTGTCCTGGATGGCCAGACTTTGTGGTGACTGTAGGTGAAAAACTGAGGAGCAAGGAGCCAAGGCTGCTTAAATAGATGTTCCCCCACCCTTCCCCCATCCCAGCAGTTCTTCCAGAATTTTCTGTGAAAACCTTGGCGGGGGGGACAGAAGGAGGGAGGGGCACTTGGTTATAATAACATATACCCAGTAGAAAACAATAATTTAAAGATTATCCTGTATTGCAATGTGTCTTTCCACATGACAAGAAGCAAGTTTGGTTGGCCTCCGCTTGTCAGTGTGATTGAGAAAAGTCTTTGAACACCAACGCTTGTGGTCCTGTGACTGACTGACCTGTCTGTGTACGGTCCACTTCGGAAACAGAAACTTCCCTGGTGGCATGGGAAAGAAAACACCGACCTAGTCCTGAAAGAGTAACTTTAAACCAAAGCCCAACCAAGAGAGAGAACAGGAGAGAGGCTGCCAGCTGAGCTAGACCAGAAATAACAGCTCCATTGTCCGGCACAGGACGGCTCACAGTGCACACTCCCGCCTTCTCTGGCATTCTCTACACACTGACACTTCTATTACCCTAGAGAGTGCATTCCAGTGGCAGACAGCTTTCATCTGAAACTGGCAGAAATCACACTGGAGGCATGGGATGTCAGGTATGGGGAGGGTGTGACGTGAAAAATCATTAACCATGAATGGAGCTAACGTCAAATCTGCCAGAAAGCAGAAATGAGAGGTCTGGGATTGTTGGGTCCATGGGGTGGGAGCAAAGGTGGGTCAGAAATAGGGGTGGTGAGAAAGGGTGAGCACGGAGAGCCTGCAGCAAGGAGTGAGCCCAGGTCCTAAAAGAACTACTGACCTGAGGGCCAAAATTCCTCCCAGGCCCCTAAGAGCTATGAGGATGTCAGTTGGCTGGAGTGCAGGCAGCAGCATCACCTCCCTGGGGCAAGGACTATCTGGGCTTCCGCATTTACTGAATAAAAATCTTTTAGGAGGGTAGTCCTGCCTTTTATAATTAATTTCAATTAAACATTAGCTTTGTTTAATTAAAAAAAAATCCTTTAGGAGGATAAAAAGCTATACCATAAAGGTTTTAAAGCAAAAGAGTGAATAGATAATTGCCAGAATGGCAATGGAAAGAGGCTTCAGTGGAAGTCAGGAGCCTTGGATGCCGGGTAAGTCATCCTACCCCACCAGCTTTGATTTTGACCAGGGCTTAGAACAGGTTCCAACTAATTCAGTCATGGCCAATGAAGTGAAATCAGAACATGCCAAAAATTTTTAAATTTGGGTGAGGAAGAACGATAAGCGAAATGGGAATGGGAAAAATTACAGTTCGAAGCCCTAGAATGGGAGATTCGATTATTGCCAGGACTGTGGAGAGCCACACATGTTCCAAGCCGCCACACTGTTGACTGCCATCTTTGGGGACACTGCTGTTTCTGACTCTGTCGATCAAGGGATTTGTTTGTTATGCAACGTACATGCTGTCCTTGTTTTCTAAGAGAAAGATTAATTTTCTAGCAGGGCTTTGACCCATTATTTTTCCCATTCTGCTTCACCCACATTATAAAAATCTGGGTCCATTTGGGTTTCACTTAGTCAGCCATGACTGAACTGGACAGAACTGGTTCAAAGCCCGGGTTTTGACATCAGTGAGCGAGTGGGTTCAAAACCTCCAGCGGCTCCATGGGAGAAAGACGTGGCAGTCTGCTGCTGTAGAGATTTACAGCCTTGGAAACCTTATGGGGTTGCTATGATTTGGAATCGACTCAATGGCAATGCGTTTGGTTTGGATTTTGGTTAGTGAGCCGGTCAGAAGCCTGGTGGTGCACTGGTTCAGTGCTCAGCTGCTAACGAAAGGTCCGCGGTTGGAACCCACCCGCTGCTCCTCAGTAAAAAGATGTGGCAGTCTGCTTTCGTGACGATTACAGCCTTGGAAACCCTATGGGTCAGTTCTACTCTGTCCTGGGAATGAATCGGAATGGACTCCATGGAAACGGATTTGGTTTTGAGTGATGTAGCATAGGATGGTGTATCTGACATCCCTTCTTTGTGCTTCTCCGAGCATATGCCCTATGGGTCCAAAGAAGGGGATTTCCGTATCTGCCTTCTCCTTCCCCCTTGCCAGTTCATTCTCACAGACTTTTCTAGGGATCTCTTAGGTTTTCTCCAGCTCAGAAATTACCCCATTCTATAAAAAACCCACTCACACCAAAAGTCTCAAGGGGATGAGTGGTGCTTGGAGAGCTTAAGAGTTCTGAACTTTAGGGAGGAAAGATGTGGCCACCACAGTGACAAGGGAACAAGAAAAGGAGTCTAGACATGCTGAAGACAGACTGAGAAGACTACGGCTTTACAGCCTGGGTCCACCTGCCCAACCTTCAACCAGAAGAGGAAAAATGGAAGCAGGTGCTAGTCGCTTTTATTAAGCTAGATGGCAAATATGTGCAGGGCTGTTTCTAGAATTTAAGAATATTTAAAAAATATGTCCTTCATTATAAATGGGTTGTATTCCCAGAGGCCTTGTTAGTCTAGGCGTGACTATGTATGTGTTAGCTGGAAGTGCCCTGGGCTAGCATTCAAGCCTGGGTATTGGCCTCAGCTTTGGCATTAACTGGAGTTCCTGGGTGGTACAAATGGTTAACACAGTCAGGTGCTAAACCAAAGATTGGAGGTTCAAGTCCACCCAGAGACACCTCAGAAGATAGGCCTGGCAATCAAGCTCCAAAAACTCAGCCATTGAAAATCCTATGAGCACAGTTCTGCTCTGACATACATGGGGTCAACATAAGTTGGAATCAACTCAACTGGTAAATGGTAAATAGCATTAACTAGCTCTGAAGCCATGGTAGAACACACCACCTCTCTGGACCTCAGTTTCCTTATCTGTAAGGTGAGGGGATGGGTGACATGATCTCTTAGAGCCCTTCCTGACATTCTCTGATGCTACAAGCACAGGCTATCCTTGGTGTGCCCTGCTTTGCCATCCTCTACTGTTTTTCCTTTTTTTTTTTTTTTTTGTCAGCTTGAAGAGGCAAGGGTGATAGTAGCATGAGCTCATGGCAGGCGACAGTGAGCCAGTAGCCTTAATGGAGCCTCTTAGAAGCACAGCAGTGCTGGGAGAACTGGAGGATCTGATCAGTAGCCATTGGCCCCAAGCCATATCCTTTTCCAGAAGCACAGACAGAAAATGCAGACAGCAGGGCTGGTTCATGGATGCACTTGGTTTAATGCTCTGCTGTCACCATTTTGAAATTCTTAATTTTTTAACAAGGGGCCTCACGTTTCCATTTTGCACTGGGCCTCACAAATTATGCAGTGGTCTTGGCAGGGGACCTTGTCATCAGGCAGCTTCCTGGATTAGGAGCTAGTGGGGCCAGATCTGGCAGGGGCATTCTTGCCATAGGTGCTGGCTCCACAGACTGTGGGGCAAGAGATCCCCGGAGTGTGGGGGTGTGGTTAAATACAGATACGTAACAGTGAAAATATACTTGTAATTCTTATGGACGGTATTTTTTTTTAAAAACAAAGAACACAAACGTTTGCATATATCCAATTTGGGTTGATACACTTGTGTGTGTGTGTGAATACAAACACACACACACAAAGAGCTTAGTGTGTTCATCTTTGTGTCTTTCACAGAGCCTAGCAGTGTGCCTGCCATAGAGTTTGTTCAGTAAATATTTGCTTAATGAATGAATGCCCATTTTCAACTGGACAAGACTTTTTCTTACAAACAATAACACATTTAATTAAAGTGTGTGAATGTATATTTAGCCATGAAATAATACCATGGATTCTTAGAACATTAGGCAGCAAAGGGCTTTGGCTACTATCTAGTCCAACCCTCTAATTTTATAAATTAGAAAACCGAGGCTCAAAGGGTCTAAATAAGTGATGTGAGGTCACATAGCTAATCTGTCCCAGAATTTGGCTCTTTTGGACAGCTAATCCAGTGACTTTTTCCACAAGAGCACCCTGCCTGAAGAACCAGGAAGCTTAAATAAAGGCTCTTAGATGTTTACTCAGCTCATATATATAGTCTTCACAACCCTTCATTACGGAGGGAGAAGAACTCAACTGTTTTAATTGCCACCTGCAAAAGCACTTCACGACTCACTATAGTTATATTTTGGCAAGTCCCTGTGAAGGACAATTTGAGATCTAAGGCAAAATGAGAAAGAAAGAAAGCCTAATAAAAGCTTTGCGTTTGTAGATTGGAATTAAGTGCTCTGTGCCCAGGCTGTTGGCTTTATACTGACTTCAGAGTTGCTGCTTTAACGCTTCAACGAGCGGAAAATTGGAGAGTAAGCGCGTCAATCATTCAGTCCCGCCAAGCTCCTCCCCCTCAAAGCCAAGCGGGATGTACTATTTCGCTTGCTCAGAACATCTCCGAAACCACCTCAGCTTCATTCATAACACAAGTTTTGAGGAAGCTGGACTATAGTTATTTGTGTCCCCAGAGCTTTTGTCCCATCTTGTGATTCCTTAAAGCTGAATTACTCAAAAGGACTGTCCAGGTCATAGGTGGCCAATCAGATGCAGCCTCAAAGCCCCAAAGTGCAAACCGCTGGGCAGACGCAGCAACTGGCTGCTGCTTTTGGGGAGGACGGAGGTAGGGTGGAGCCGTGACTAGGCAGCGCTAAGGCTCAGCCAGGAAATTTGTTGAGGTGCAAATTGCATGGTGGTGGCTGCAGGGCAAGAGGAAAATTGCAGGCCCTTGCCTGGAGAGAGAGAAATAGCAGGGTGGTATTTTGGGGCCTGGCCACAGGGAGCCACTGGGCCTGCTCATCATTGCCTTGGGGAAAATCTATTTTACTGAAGTAGAATATGCAAGCAGAAAAGTTCCCAAAGCATACCTGTACGACTTAACCCCAACACACCCCAACACCTACACCCAGATGAAAAAGGAAAACACCCTCTCCTGTACCCTTTCAGTTACCATTGCCTCTAAGGGTAACTGTATTCTGATTTGTCCTTGTCTTTTAAATGTAAGCCAAGAGGCAACTAAGGAGGAGACAGCATATTGGAGTTCATCCAGATTTTCTCACAGCTCAAGAGTGGAAGGCCTGAGCCGGGCAGGCTGCTGAGTTCCTGTGCCTGGCACCTCCTGGGCTGCAAGTGGGTCCTTGACAGAGTCAAACTGGGAGAGAAGGGGTGAGCAGTCCTTTGGAGGAGAGAAGGCCTGAAGACAAGAAGAAAACCAGTTGCCATCTAGCCAGCTCTGACTCATGGTGACCCCGTGTGTCCGAGTGGAACTGTTCTCCATAGGGTTCCCAATAGCTGATTTTTCCAAGGCACCTTTGGGTAAACTCGAACCTCCAACTTTTGGGTTAGCAGCTCAGAGTGTTAACCGTTTGCAGTACCCAAGGATGAGTAAAGGAGGAGGAGACAGCCCTGAGGATTGGCCTCCCTGCAGAGCTGGTCTCTGCCCTGAAGTGGCTGATGAGGTAAGGCAGCGAAGTCTCCTCACAGCGTCGAGGTTCTCAGTTATACTTCACAGCTTTGGGCTGTTCATATAGGGCTTCTTCTGTTTCTTTTTTGGTGTTTTTGTGGGTTTTCTGTCATTGTAGGCTCTTTAAGTTTCCTTATAGTGGTCAACCATTCTGGGGGAGGAGTATAGGTTGTTTTGCTCCATGGGTTTCCTGTCAGGCAACAAAGTCAGGCCTCGAAGGCTTGGCAGCTCGCACTCTGATTTTTGTGGCCTGGAATTATGACTGGTTTTGCTTAGTTTGCCACCTGGCTGCAGCAGACTGTTTTACCCTGAGTGAGATACTGCTCTTGAGAAGAATCAAGCATGTTTTTAAGTAGGTTTCATACTCTGGCTCAGAGTTTTGGTTTGGCTTCCCTGTGGCATACAGTGCTCTTGTGTGCTTGTGTACATGTCTGTATCTGTGGGGAGAGCCCCATTTGTATTTGGGCAGCAAAAATAACAGCCAAATTCTTTTTACATTTTCTGTGGTCTGGTGAAGAGAAGCTTATACTCTCAGGGGAGGAGATCTCTCTCAATCATAACTGCATCTTGGCTTGGTAAAAGGCATTTCATTGTCTCTCTTGGCTCACTGCCATTTACTTCTCAACTCACCACTGTTTGGCTTCCTTGGCCCCACCATTTCTCTCTTCTTGCTGAGGCCACCCAAGTCTGTGTAGATGTCAAGTCCAGTGAAGACTTTTCAGTCCTAATCTTAACTCAGTCTCTCGGTGGCATTGGCCCTGTTGACCTCTCTGCCCACCATGACATTCCCTTGACCCTTGGCTGCCAGGAGGCCATTCCTCCAGGTTTTTCTCCTGTATCTCAAGTTTGTCCAGTTCAGTCTCTTTCATAGTCTCTTCTTCCTCCATTTACCTTATTGGTGTTGGGCTTTCCTATGGTTCTGTCCTCAGCTCTCTTTGACTCTACACCTTTTCCCTGGGCAAGCACATGCACCCATATGACTTCAGCCTTCGATGTGGATCTCGAGCCAGACTTGTCTCCTTAAGCTCCAGGGCTGACCGTTGGTATCTCCACATGGATGCTCTGTAAGCATCTATAACAATTCATCTCAAACCTGAGTGCACATTAGAATCATGGGCAAGTTAAAAAAAAAAAAAATCCTTACCAGGGCTTCACCCCCTGAGATATTTATTTAATTGATTTGAATGTAGCCTGCACATGATTATTTTTAAAGCTTTTCAGGTAATTGTAATGAACAGTCAGACATGACACTGGGGCACAGGTACATATACGTAGACAGCTGAAGTGCTTTGGCTAGGGATCCCTTTGCATGCCCACACGGGGCCTGGCTCCAGGATAATAAGTCACAGCTCTGGCCCTTCGACTTTACAAAGTTCTTTCAAAGGCGTGAACTAATAAACCTGTGGCCTTGCTGGGAATCAGAATAGATCCTTGGGTGAAAAATATGCAACGGAGAAAAAAAAAAGACAAATTCAGAAGACTAGCTCTCCACCCTTCCACACCCTTCCCAAACACAAAACCTGCTCTGACCCTGCTTAAATTCTGGGGCTGACTTAGGCGTTTTTAAGGTCCAAGCTCAGTTTCTCATCTGTCAAGTGCTTCCTATGTCTGCTAGTGCCCTGAGGTCCTCCATCTGTAGAATGACTTACAAAACATGAACAGAGGGGCTGATAGGAGACGTATTTCTAGGTGTAGTACTAGAAACTGCTAGGGGGATTAGAATGACCCTGAACCTCAGTTTCCCTAACGATCAAAATAAGCTTGGTAATTCTTACTTTTAGAGAAGATGTAAAACACCAGTGAAAGATTATGTAGATGCTAAAATTCTGCCATTTCTATTTCCAATTTGAGTCTAGGACTGAATTTATTCACACCAAGGCCTGAACTAACCGTAAGCTGCGTGAGCAGGAAGCAACCTTAGAAATAATCCCACCCAATCACTTTGCTTTATAGGAGAGGAACTCAAAACCCAAAGGTTAAGTGACTTGCCCCAGTAACACTGCCAGTCAGTGTGTTACCTTGAACTAGACTTTAGGCTTCTTGACTCTTAGCTCAGCGCTCATTTCCTTACTCCAAGCTGCCCAAGAGGCCATACTGTGCCCATGTGGCAGGACTTGACCTTTCCATACTGTAGACCCAGGGCATTCTGTCTGGGCCCAGGATCATGTAGGGACCTACATTTTCCAAAGAATACCAGAGCTATTCTTGTTCCCTTCTCCATCCTGCCTCCCTCTCTACTCAAGACTCTGAATTTAGGTAGTCTGATTTTCTAAATTTGTGAAAAGAGAGTCCCTTCCTTCTGCCTGTTGTGACCTTGGGGTGTCCCCCAGTGGGGTAAAACTTTTTTTTGCGGGGGGGAAGTAAAGTTAGAAGCACTCAGCACAGAGAGGCTGGCTGGATGCCTGCACTCTGGCATCAGACTGACCTGTGTCTGATTTTGGGCTGATCTTAGACCAAATGCAGAGCCATTCTAAGCCTCAGCTTTTTTACCTATGAAATGGGCATAATAATGGTATTTACCTTGTTGTGAGGATTAAATGAGACAATTTCCCAAAAGCCAAAAAAAAAAAAAAAAAAAACCCAAGTCCACTGCCATTGAGTTGATTCTGACTCATTGAGACCCCATAGGTTTCCAAGCCTGTAAATCTCTATGGAAGCAAATGGCCACATGTTTCTCCTGAGGAGCTGCTGGTGGCTTCGGACCGCTGACCTTTTGGTTGAGCACATTAACTACTAAACCACGAGGGCTCCTTCCCAGAAGCGGTGGCTCTCAAATACGGCTCTGTATTTGAGATATTACCTCGACAACTTAAAAAAAAAATTGATGCCTAGTATTACTCCTAGAAACTGTGATGTAATTGCTCTGGGGGCTGGCCTGGGCATCCAGATTTTTAAAATTCCCCCAAGCTACTCCAGTGTGTAGCCAGCATGGAAAACAGGGCTGGAAAGGACTTAGCATAGCACCAGGCAAGTGATCAGCACTCAAGTAATTAGCTTCTCATATGATACGATAATGATGCTTCAAAGCTTCCTTCCCTACTAGAACCTCACAGCTTTCCAACAGAGATTCTTCTTCCTTTTGGATTTTCTGGGAAGGACCTCCCTCCTCCCCACTTTCGGTTGTGCCCAAAGCTCACTGCTGAGTTTTTCTGAAACACTGGGCTGGTATTTCCTGCTCCAAGAAGTCAGTGGGGAAGGGAAAGGTGGCCTGATGGCAGGTGACTGTCCACTGTTGCATTCCAGCAGAAACCAAAGCATTTACTGGCTCCTGTCCACCCCTTAGTATCTTCCTTTTACAAAATAGGAAGGAGGAGCCCTGGTGCCATAACCCTAGAGTCTAGGTGGGTGGTTTGAACCACCTAGAGGCTGCACAGGAGAAAAATCCTGTGATCTGCTTCCCTGAAAATCACAGCCTAGAAAACCCTATGGGGGCAGTTCTACCCTGTCACATGGGGTTGCTCGACTCACAGTACCCAGCAAGGATACAACAGAGGTGCTGAGCACTGTGCTGAGCGACTACGACAGAGTTCTGCTCTAAGGGGGATGATGACCTCTACCTGGCCAGTTAGCTATGTGGATGAAATATGACAATGGCCACCGCAAAGAGCCTCATGACAGGCCTGGCCTGCAGGTGTGCCAGTAAATGGGAAGAGCCTCAGACCATTGTCCACCTCGTGCAGATCTGCAGGTCGCTCTGACTCCACCTTGCAGAGATGAGGGGAGGCCTGGAGGGCGGGGGCGACTCTCTCGAGGTTGGTGTTACCAGCACCTCGCCTACACAACCTCAAAGCCGCCCCCTCCTGGCCAGTTTGTGGGATCTCTCTCCACTCCCTCCCACCTCTGGCTCCACTGACAGGAGTTCGAATCCACCGCACCAGGGACGTCTATACTGGTGAGTGGTACCTGGGCTATGACCAGCATGGGACGCCGTGCGCCTCCCTGGGGTGTGTGAGGTGTGTCCTTGAGGGGAGCACTCCTGGGACAGCTCTGCAGTGGGAACGCGGTCTGGGTCCCCAGGGAAGTGCCACTGAGCCCCTCATGAGCGCCGTAGGCAGCTAGGCGCCCACCCGCAGGTCTCCAGCAGGGCATGCCTATCTAGCAGCTCTGCCAGGCCCCCTCCAATCGCCCCTCAGTCTGGCGGGTTGGATCCTCAATCCCCCGCGAGAGTCCTCGCGGTCCAGAGAGCAGCACCGGGAACCCAGGCAGACTGGTCCCTCCATGATGCTCCTCAGATGTGTCTTTGCGTAAACACGGGCAGAAACACGGTCCACGCTTACAGTTCTTTGCCTGTGCTGCGCTGTGGGTCCAAAGGATGAATCATTGACCTCTTAACATTTCAGGAACCACCATCCCTGGCCACTTATGACTTGGCTCCAATAGGCTTCTCCAAGTCCTAGCTGGAACCTTGGATAAGTCTCAAGTTATCCGAGCCCAAAGTCACTTTTTTTTTTTTTTTGGTGGTATAGTGTGCTGGCCCAAAGCCCAGAGAGTCTGGATTCCAATCCCAGCTCTGCCATTTATGGCCAGGTGACCTAGGACAAATTACTTAATTTCTGCATGCTCCAGTTCCTCATCTGTAAAAAGGGAATAACAATATTCCTATCCACATGGGGATTTTGTGAAGAACGCGTGAATGTAAAACGCCATGCTGCTAGGCACGTAATAAACACTGGATAAGTATTCGGCATTATTAACAGAGATTGTAAAACTGTGCAGTGTTGCTTTAAGTACTAAGTGAGGTAAAGTAGGTAAATTGCCTGCATCAAGTAGGCGCTGTGTAAATAAAAAAAAACAGCACCTATTAATGTTTCCATTTAGGTGTCTCTGGGTGGCGCAGTTAACAAGCACTCTGCCACTAACTGAAAGGTTGGAGGTTCAATCCATCCAGAGGGGACTGAGAAGACAGGCCTAGTGATCTGCTTCTGAAAGGCCACAGCCTTGAAAACCCTATGGAGCCCTGTTCTAGTGTGCACACATGAAGTTCACCAGTAGTCAGAACCCACAGGGGGGCAACTAACAACAACAACAACAAAAAACAAGGTTACTATTAATCCTAAGGAGTTTGATTTTCTTTTTCTTTTTAAAATCTTGGTTTCTTAAGTGTTCATCCAGAAAAAGAACTGTGCGAATTGGGCTTCGGGCTCAATATAAAATGGACCCTGAATGTGTGCCCAATTGTAATTTTCTTGGGAGTTTTGAAAGGGGCTCTTCAGTGTCGTCAGGCTAGGGCAGCGCTGTTTGCAAGAGGGCAGTGAGTAAATTATATCCTGGGCTTACCAAAGCAAAAAATAAACATGTTCACAGTAGGACTCTTCGGATGAACTATTTTATTTCCCTTTCGCATTTTTCCCGTCGTTGATGGTCCGGTGCAGACTAATGCGATGCTCATGTGTCTTAATATTAATAGAGCTGAAGGCAGCCGTGGGCCTCACGCTGGTACAGACACCCGGGCAGGGTTGGGAAGGGCCGTGAGGCCCAGGCGAGGACACGGGAAGATTCTTGTCACTTTCTCCCTCTCTCACCCAATGCCTCACCTCCGAGTTCCTGGGGAAACATCTTCCGAATTGCGGGTGAATTTAAACATCGTTGCCTCAGCGATCATGATTTTCTGCTTGAGCAAAAAGCCTGATTAACGAGCTGGAGTGCCCGCCAGAGTCGGTGTGCCCCTTTTTGCCGCGGTTGGAATGGGTGCGTTTAACCCCTTATGTTTGAGACTTGGCTGAGCCAGGCACCCGCACTCCAACCTCCCTCACCCAGGCACGTGCTGTGAAATATTGAAGGCAGGCAGAGGCCGTCGGTGGTGGGAATGTAGATGATGGCAGTCTCCTAAAAACCGGCCTTGGAGGCTGATGAGGACCGAATCAAGGATTGCGTTCCCCCCTCGGTGTCCGGTGAACTGCTGGCCTCGTAAAGCCCAGGAGGTAAAAGTAGGTGCTGGGGTGAAGTGGGGGAGATACTCAGCAACCCCTACCTGTGGAGTTCATTCGGGGATTTCAAATGCCTTCGGGATTCGGTGCCCGGGACCAGAACCTTCCTCCCCGGGGCTCCAGTGCAGCATCCCAGTCCAGGACCCTAAAGACAGATGAGTCAGTGTCCAGGGCCTGGCCCCTGCGCCCCCAGTTGAGTACAAACTCTGAGGGCGCACAGAAGGCACTGAGGGGCAGATGCGCGTAGGTAGCCTCAGGGCGCAGCCAAGCTTCTACACTTTAAAGAAAGAATCGCGCGCCTGTCCTCGGCCTCACTGGGAAGACAAACGCAAAAGCAAAATTAAGCAGCGGGGCAGCTTTCAGGAAATCGGGCCTCAGAAAAGAAAGCGGGTGCAAGACCGAGTGCGCCCTCGGCTTGTGTGCCCCGGAAACCAGGCGCGCGGGGAGGGGGATGTCCGCAGCAGGGCTGATTTAACCACGCCACAGACGTGCAGTTGTTTATAAACTCGTTGCCGGCATCAGGGCAGCCAGTACGCCGTTGGTGTTGGACGCCTTTTCTCCTACAAAGGAATAGCAAACAAAACAATCTTTGGCAACATTCAACTTCCCCGTGGCATTCGGATGCAAGACGGCCTTCAATGTAAACGTATTTCGTAAATGCCAAAGCAACAAGTCAGTTTATTTGTTTTGGTGTAGAAAGGTTAGCAAACGCACCCGGAGCCCTCAGCGCTCCTCTTTGATTCTCAGATTGGCCCGCATTTACTGGGCAACAACGCCCGGGCACTCGCTCGCGCGCCCTTGGCCCAGGCAAAGCGAGCCCCAGGCCCCGGTCCTCGCCGCAGACTCGGAGGAAGGTGATTACTGGATTTATCAGCTCCCTCCCCAGGACCTCGGGTTTCATCTCTTTCTTTTTCCTCTGCATGTTCAGTTTGTTTTCTCAAGACCTAAGCAATTTTTAATGTACTCTATACTTCCCGCTTAATCCTCATCGTTTATTGCATAATTATAGTTTCAAAGTGATTATGTAATTAAAATCATGTTTCGTTGCAGCAGGACTTCAAAAGGGCGGCAGACCCCCGCTCTGGCATTATTTTCTGGTGATGTAATAATTTCCCTGTGATATTTAAAATAAACACATTAGTTCAAGAATTCTAAACATGTCTCAAAGTATATAGTAGGCTTGATTGGCACGAGGCTGGATTGTAAAGAAATGGTAAAACCTATCACTAGTTTAATATATTTCTATGCTCCCATGCAGGGTAAATTATAGGATAATGGGGCGCAGGCGATGGTAAGCTCTGTTTATATAATCCATTTCTTCACACGAGTTCCCATTGCTTTCCCTTCCCTTTGCTGTATGTGGTGGTTCTCTGATCCCTTGACCTCAGCCATGTGTTTTCACTTTTTCTTCTGATCTCAATTCCATGACCAGCGGGGAATAAAATACAAATTGAATAGTAACCATTCACAGGCCGCTCTTTTCAAACTGTTGTTAAAACCTCTTTGTCTTGTCTAGCGGTTGATAGATAAATGTGTTGTGTTTCGCCTGACTTTTTTTCTCTCTTCTTCTTTTCTTTTTTTTTTCCTTAGCTAAGGGGAAAAAATAATAATAACCCTCCTCAGCCCAATTATACTCTTTAAAAATTAAAATCCAACAGCTCCTTTCAAACCCTCTCCTGTGCGTCCGGCTGTCCCCCATCGGCCCCTCGGTTGGGCGGAGGTTGGAGCGACGGAGGATTCACCATGTGGAATAAAGAAGCGGCGGGAGCCGAGCGCGGCTGGGGGAAAGCGCAGTGCCCCCGTGTGAGGTCCGCACCATTGTCCCTCTGCCTGAAGGTTCATTTAACACCGAACCTGTATGGCCTCTGATCTCTTAGCGGAGCGCCCAGAATCCGCTCAGAGGCTGGGGCCGCCCCCTCCTGGAAATCGGAGAGGGTAGGGGGTGAGGGAGCCCGGGAGAGAGAAGTTACAGTGATCTCAAAATACACCTCCTCCTTCGCCCGCGTTTTTTTCTTCATGGCCGGACCTGGTTTTGGGGCGAGGTGGAAGGAGGCCGAGCTGCTCGTACAGCTTTTCTCCCCAAACAGAAAAACAATGGCTCCTTATTTCTGGGCCATGTTTTTCCCAGATCTCTCTCCCTTCTACCTTCTCCACTTCTTCCCAAAAGTGTAAAGGCAAAATAAAATAATTGTAGAAATTTCTATTGTGCAGCCTGCCTTCTTCTTCATGAGTTTTTTCGGGGTCAAAGACAGGGGAGTGTCTTTGTGTTACTACATTGCCAGCCGCTGAGGGCGAGAAGGGCCTCTTTGGGCCCGGAGGGCGGGAGACGAACCTTCTCTTGTGGGCACGGGACTCACTCTTTTTGCACCTCCAAATTGCAAAGTGCCCCAAACTCCAGGCTATTTTAAAGCGAGCTAATTCTGGTTTTTCCCAGGAGGGAAAAGTGTCACCCCTGGGTGGCTATCAGCGCCCTTTTCTCCGCGTGCCGCGCCCGGGGCTCACGGCTCAGTGCCGAGGGTTTGCACCGGACCGCCGGCGGGCTCGGCGGGGGCGCCTAGCGGCGGAGCGGGGGCTCGCAGCCGACGTCGCCCGCGCCGCGCCACCAGGCTGCTCGACGCGCCTGGGTAGGATTTCCAGGGCGGTGCAAACCAACCCGAAATCAGCGAGGCTGGCTTGACAACGCTCTTCGCCCTCGGCCTGCGTACCTGTAAGCTGAGCCCCCCTCACATGCTTCACATTAAACCTCCGTGCCGGGTGCTTTTTCTCTTTTTTTCCTCCAAAAGGGTTCTTATAAACTTCCCTTCGTTTATTTAGCCTGGTTTTCATTGCTCCAGTTTTGCATGGGTTGCCTTTGTTTAGTTTATTAACCCACGGGGTTAGTTTAACTAAACATTTGGGCTGAATACTTTGGGGTTGAGTTTCAACGTTTTCTAACGAAATTACCGAGTTTTTTGAAGCCGCACAGAGAACGCTGTGTTGAGTTTATTAGTCAATTTAACAGACTATAAGGGAAGAAAAAAAATAAAATAAAATGAGGACAGTCCGGATTCATACCGATACGGGAGAACCAGCTCTCGAACCCGCAGGGTTGGAGCTTCAGCCGCGCGCACCAAGCTCGCGCCCCGGGCCTCCGTGCCGTCTCCGCCCGCGGGCAGGGCTCCCCGGGGCGCGCGCCGGACCTGGCCTCGCGGCGCTAAATTCCTGCCCGGCTCCCAGCTCCGCCCGAGCCTCCCGCTGGGGCCAAACAACTAGATGGGGGCTGAGACCAGGGCTGGACGGGCCCCTAGACTCGGTGGGGCTCTTGGCACTTTTCCCCGGGTCGGTTTGTTTGTTGCCAGCCCAAGGCCTGGAGAATGCTGAGCCCCGGGCCTTACTGCTTTCGGCAGGGGAGCTCCACAGGTCTCCTGGTGGGATGGTCCAGGGGGAAGAGGTTGTGCTGGAACCTAGAGAGATGGGAGAGGAACAGCCGGTAATCGGGGGTGGCCGGGGGGATCAGGCCGTCCTCTCCATCCCCTGCCCGAGTTGCGCTCCCAGCCCGCCTGAAGGGAGTAGGCGCTTCGTCCCAAGTCCTGTAAAGACCTGGAGAAGCCCGGCAAGTTGGACATACTGGTAGACTGAGGGTAGACCTACCCTCAGCAAAGCCGCGGTTCAGAGACGGAACTGTGGGCATCCCACTGCATCCTTGGCCTAAGTGAGCAGGAGGATGAAGATGGAGATACTGACGCTGCTTCCCAGGTCTGTCTGAACTGTATCAGTGACATGGGCCTCTCTCCAGTTTCCTTTCCTCACCAGCCAGACCAGCTCCCTTCTTATCACACTCCCATCTTCCCCCAGGTTTTGACTCAGTGATGCCCATAAGTGGTGACCTAGCTAAAATGTCCTTGACCCCTAGGCATCTCAGATGACACTGAGAACTTTGTTATGTTTCTCCGGTGGAGGTAATGAAGGGGAAGCCCAAACACAGAAAAAACCTTCAACTAGCTGGGGGTGCTGGGAGTGGGAGGGAGTGGAACACCGAGATTCCTTAATGCACACACCAGGCTGGGCACTTGAGCTACACATAGGTGAAAAGCAGGGTTTCCTTACCAAAACGTGCAGCCCCTACCACCCTGGACCCCCAAATATTAAAAATTAATTATAAAAGTAATAATGTGCATGAAATTCAACATTAAAAAAAAAACACACACACACACAGAACTGGTCGCTGTGGAGTCGATTCAGACTCATGGGGATCCCATGTGTTACAGAGAAGAACAGCTGCATAAGATTTTCTTGGGTGTAATCTTTAGGGAACCAGGCCTTTCTTCTGCAGAGCTGCTGGGTGGGTCCTAACTGCCAACCTTTAGGTCATTAAAAAAAATTAGTCTAGTACGAAAGATACAAAAGGGCGTTAACAGATAGTCTCCTACCTCCATCTCTCAGACGTCAAACTCTGCCCACACGCCTGGCCTCCCAGAGGTAACCCTTGTTGTAGGTTCTTGTGAACTGTTCTGAGAAAATTCAGGGTTTGCAAAAGGCTTTCCCACTTCCTTACTTGCTCTGCTTCCATGTCCTGTTCACACTCATACTGTTCGAAGCCTCCAAGAGAACAGTCACCCCACCTTCAAGGTTGTTGCTTGTTGCTTCCCCTTTTCACTATCCGCCCAAGACATCCACTTTCAGGTCTGCTAGGCCATCAAATTCAGCCTAGCTCCAAAGTACTTGCCATCTTTCCTTCACACAATGAAGCTCAGTCGTCTCTGCTACTCGTTCTCCGAGTCCATGACTTTCCTCTTCTTTTCTGTTTCCTCTGCCACTAATCTAGCTCAGTTCCTCTTCCACCTCCTTTGGACCAGTGGTTTCACCAGGGGAGTGTGGGGGGTGCAGACTGCCCAGGGTGACACTCAGAGGGAGTGACACCAAAATTACTGTCCATAAAAATATCCCTGTGTATACATGAGAAAATGCTCTCGATCATTAGCCATTAGAGAAATGCAAATTAAAACTACGATGAGATTCCATCTCACTCCAACAAGGCTGGCGTTAATCCAAAAAACACAAAATAATAAATGTTGGAGAGGCTGCGGAGAGATTGGAACTCTTATACACTGCTGTTGGGAATGTAAAATGGTACAACCACTTTGGACATCTATCTGGAGTTTTCTTAAAAAGTTAGAAATAGAACTACCATACAACCCAGAAATCCCACTCCTCGGAATATACCCTAGAGAAATAAGAGCGTTTACACGAACAGATACGTGCACACCCATGTTTATTGCAGCTCTGTTTACAATAGCAAAAAGCTGGAAGCAACCAAGGTGTCCATCAATGGATGAATGGTTAAATAAATTATGGTATATTCACACAATGGAATACTACGCATCAATAAAGAACAGTGACGAATCTGTGAAACATTTCATAACATGGAGGAACCTGGAAGGCATTATGCTGAGTGAAATTAGTCAGAGGCAAAAGGACAAATATTGTATAAGACCACTATTATAAGATCTTGAGAAATAGTATAAACTGAGAAGAACACATACTTTTGTGGTTATGAAGGGGGGAGGGAGGGAGGGTGGGGGAGGGTTATTTACTGATTAGTTAGTAGATAAGAACTAGTTTAGGTGAAGGGAAGGACAATACTCAATACATGGAAGGTCAGCTCAAATGGACTGGACCAAAAGCAAAGAAGTTTCTGGGATAAACTGAATGCTTCAAAGGTCAGTGGAGCAAGGGCGAGGGTTTGGGGACTATGGCTTAAGGGGACTTCTAAGTCAATTGGCAAAATAATTCTATTATGAAAACATTCTGCATCCCACTTTGAAATGTGGCGTCTGGGGTCTTAAATGCTAACAAGTGGCCATCTAAGATGCATCAATTGGTCTCAACCCACCTGGATCAAAGGAGAATGAAGAACACCAAGGTCACACGGTAACTATGAGCCCAAGAGACAGGGCCACATGAACCAGAGACTTACATCATCCTGAGACCAGAAGAACTAGATGGTGCCCGGCCACAACCGATGACTGCCTGACAGGGAGCACAACAGAGAACCCCTGGGGGAGCAGGAGAACAGTGGGATGCAGACCCCAAATTTTCATAAAAAGACCAGACTTAATGATCTGACTGAGACTAGAGGAATCCCGGCGGTCATGGTCCCCAAACCTTCTGTTGGCCCAGGACAGGAACCATTCCCGAAGACAACTCATCAGACATGGAAGGGCCTGGACAATGGGTTGGAGAGAGATGCTGACGAAGAGTGAGCTACTTGTATCAGGTGGACTCTTGAGACTGTGTTGGCATTTCCTGTCTGGAGGGGAGATAGGAGGGTAGAGAGGGTTAGAAACTGGCAAAATTGTCACGAAAGGAGAGACTGGAAGGAGGGAGCGGGCTGACTCATTAAGGGGAGCGTAAGTGGGAGTATGGAATAAGGTGTATATAAGCTTATATGTGACAGACTGACTTGATTTGTAAACTTTCACTTAAAAAAAAAAGCACAATAAAAATTAAAAAATCCCTGTGTTAGTTAAACAACAAAAACTTTTTAGTAAGCCCAGCTTAACCCACAACCCAGTGCCATCGACATGTATCAATATACCTACAAAGCTAAAACTCTATGCTAATTTACCTTTTGAACCTTCTAATGCACTCCGGCCAGAGCTGTCATTGTTACCCAATTACAATGATGCTTCAGATCACAGGGTCTACAGGATCTACAAGCACTGCTGTTGTTTTCCTTGCTGCCAGTGTTTTTACAGTCACTGATCTTGTCAAATTTTCTGGGGTTTTAGCTACAATATTGTAGAAATTAGGGTTTGTGAACGTATATCAATAACTTTTTTTGAGGATGAAGTAGTAATTAAAGGAAAAGGACTGATATGTGGGAATTAAGATTTACAAGCAACATTAGCACAAAAAAAATTACTAATTCTGTATGGTCTGGTACAGGAGGAGGTCCATGGGGAGGGGTGACACCATGAGTTACTGCATTTGGTGACACCAAACCTCATGACACCAATGACTTGGACCATTGGGACAGTGTTCCAGCCAGTCTCCTGTTCTTTCTTTCTCTTCCCTCCAATTCACCCTGCAATCACTACCACATCAATCACCTGAGCAAATTTAAGGTTTCTAATTAATCTGACCAAGGAAACCCTGGTGGCATAGCGGCTAAGTGCTGTGGCTGCTAGCCAAAAGGTCAGCAGTTTGAATCCACCAGGTGCTCCTTGGGAACTCTATGGGGCAGTTCTACCCTGTCCTGTAAGGTCGCTCTGAGTCGAAATTGACTCGACAGCAATGCGTTTGGTTTGGTTTGGTTTGGTTTATCTGACCAAAACCTCCACGACTTTCTGTGGCCACTTTTTGACTTGGCGGCAGACTGCTAATTGAGCAAGAACCTATTTTATCCGTCACCAACCATGGTGGCCCCCACCTCACTGATACAGACCTCCTCGGAATGACCTTAACTCCCCTTTCTGCCCCGTCACCCCTGTCCTAAGATGACTTGTCTAACTCACCTTCTTGTCCGGCAGCTGACCTGTTCACTTCTCCTGCTCCTAGGCCTTTCCTCAAACCTTCTAAAGTCTGGCATACTTTTGCTCCATCCTCCAAGACTCTGCTCAAATACTACTCACTCCACCCTACCCCCCAGGCATTTGAAATCACTTATTCCCCTGACTCTCAGAGTAATTCGTTTTAATATTATTACTATGTTGTTGTTGTTATGTGCCATTAAGTCGATTCTGACTCAGAGTGACCCAGTATGACAGGGTAGTACTGTCCCATAGGGCTTCCCAGGCTGTAGTCTTTATGGGAGCAGATCACCGGGTCTTTTCTTCCATGGAGCCTCTGGTGGGTTCAAACTTGTGACCTTTTGGTTAGTAGCCCAGGGCTTAACCATTTCACCACCAGGGTCTTTACTGTTTATACAAATGTATTTAATAGTTGGAGACCTGGTGGCTCAGTGGCTAAGTGCTTGACTGATAACCAAAAGATCGGCAGTTGGAATCCACCAGCCATTTCTTGGAAGAAAGATGTGGCAGTCTGCTCCTGTAAAGATTTACAGCCTTGGAAACCCTATGGGGCCGTTCTACTCTGTCCTACCTATAGAGTTGCTATGAGTTGGAATCTGCTCGATGGCAAAGGGTTTGGTTTGGTTTAAAAGCCGTTTGGGTGTTTGTCCTATTTCCCCTTCTAGATTCTAAACTGTTAATTCCTGGTACACACAAAGCAAGCAATTTTTGTCAGTTAATAATAGCCCCTTCACTGTTCCTCTTCTCTCCCTAAAGGGGAAGAAGGAGGAGGAGGAGGGAAAGAGGGAGAGGCAGAGAAGAAGCAGAGGAATAAGGAGGGGGAGAAGGAGAAGAAGAGGAAGAGGAAGAAGAAGGAGAAGGAATTCTACTAAAAATTAAAGTACCTTTCTCTTTTCATATGCTAGTTAATATTAGCTGTTAGATTATTTTATTCAAATAAATCTCACTGAGCTAGGCCCAGTTTACAGGATTAACCCCTCTCAAACATGCAAGTATTAAAGGAGAGCTGATTATTCCAGTGGATCTCCACGTTAGTCAGGGATGAGGGATGGGCCACATCTAGCAGAAGAGCGGTGAATAGTAACTTCAGACTCTACTTCTAAAAGGTTTTAGCTGCCTGGTAAAGATACTCTCACTTAAGAATGTACAAATATTATAACTGAAGTTAAGGAGACTGTTGTTTCTGTTAGGTGCCTCACAGGGTTTTCTGAGCCGTAATCTTTACGGGAGCAGATCCCCAAGTCTCTCTCCCGTGGAGTCACTGGGTGGGCTCGAACCACCAAGCTTCGGGTTAGCAGCCAAGCACTTACCCATTGCACTACCAAGGCAACTTGCAGATGCTTCTCTTCATGCTTCCTGCTTTTTGTTGTTGTCATTGTTAGGTGCCATCGAGTTGGTTCCGACTCATAGCGACCTTATGTACAGCAGAACAAACACTTTTTAGGGGGTAGGAAAGCAGAAAGCAGACTCTTGGAAATGGAAGGGAAACCTCTCCCAAGCTCTGCACTTTTTGGTCACTTGCCACAGAGTCCCCTTAGCCTAGCTTCATTCCGGTAGCCTGGATGTAGGTTTGAGTCAGTGGGGTGCCAGGGAGTAGCAGGAGAGCTTTTTATCCCCCCCTCCCATGGACTCCATCAGGGACCCTAAAGCCACCCCAAAAAGTGCAGTAGAAGTAAAACCGTGTTGACTACGCCCACGCCGCCACAAGTCCCGACACCTTCCTCTTCAGCCAGATTGCCACCCAGAAGCCCCTTTTAGAGCTGCTGATGGTCTGGCCAGAATTGTAATGCAGGGCAGTCCTGCTTTGCACAGAGAGGCTGTGAAGTAAGCTTTTCCCCACCTACTCCGCCACTGCAGGGGGCAGCAAAGAGGAATTCCTTATTCAGCAAGTACGTGCTGCCCGCCTGCTGTTACACTAGACAGGGAGTAGGTCTGGGGCTACAGTGGTGAACAAGATAAACAGAGGCCCTGCTCTCATGGGGCTTACCTTCATACTAGAGGGACTTTGGTGAAGGTATTTTGGGCTTAACCCCATGGTACCTGTCTCAGCTGATGGAGAGAACCCTAAGCTGGGAGTCAGGCTCCAGCACATTGAGTCCATCTGGGCTCTTTATGTCCCTAGAATGATTGGCTCAACCTCGTGGGTCAGTTTCTCACCTCCAAACTTGGAAGGTTTTGTGAGATTTACCGAGCCATTGTGCCTTCAGATCCTGTAAACGTGAAGTCTTCATCCCATCAGGTCTGGAAGTTTAATTGTGATTATAAAAGGAAATCTGATCAGTTCTATATAATAGCAAAAACAGACACTCGCTCCTCTCGCCTGCTCCCCACCCCCAAGGAAAAAAAACAAACACCCTGGAAAGAATCTGAAGTTAAAATAAAAAGCAGCTGGCAATAGGCCCATTGTGTGTGATGATAATTAGACAAATGTTTTCCGAGTATGGGATGATCTTGTGAAGACAATGGTTGGGGGTGGGGAGGAGCTTAGCAAAGAGAATTCAGTAAAGCAGTAATCCCTGCCTCCCTGCAAAGGATTTAAATGGCATACGATGTCACAAAATCTCCAGTTTGGTACCTTTTATTTTTTTTCTCATGCATCCCGGGAACATGTCTTCAGCTAGAAGAGTGAAGAAAAACTTGAGGCTTTGATTTACAAAAATTAAAGCCATGACTAGGCTTTGGATCAAGGTTGTGTCCTGGGCCTGGAAAGCCTCATCCTTCATTGTCTCAAACCTTTCCTGCCTCGAGGAAAAAAGAGTTAAGAGTCTTAAGCTAAAGCAGGTCTTCTGCCATCTGGGGGTCTGACTTGGTTGACCCTCTCCCAAATGATTGTAATCCTGAGTCTGGAATGGTTATAGATCTGGTCAGGGCGACAGGGGCTGCCTTCTGCTTCTGGGTGGCTTGAGATCTTCTGAGCAGCCTTGGGGGGGCAGGGCTTGTGGTAGGAGGAAAAGCAGGTACAGACAGCATCCTGGCTAGTTCTGTGCCAGATTCGTGCCTTTCCTTCTACATCCTCACCACCCCCCATCCAATTTTACTCTTTGGAAAATTATATTAGACATTTACACTTTAGTGTGAATATTAAGGCCATGTGTTAACTCACCCAGGGTTATTTACATTTTAAGCTTGGGCTTTGATTGTAGAAGAAAGTAATTTATCCCCATTTAAAGAATTTCGAGTATGTGAACATGTGGAGGAGGCTCTTGGTGGAAAAGGGAGTTAAAGGAGAAATAGGAGACCCTCTACTAAGCTTTTTTTTTTTTTTTCGTTTGTCTACTAAGCTAGATAGTGCAGGGCTGGGGATAAACTCATGGAATCCCTTTGACCTGAGCAAAAGAGAGGTAGCACAATGGAACGCATGTGGATTAGACAGCAGAAGAAAGATGAGTGGTAGGGAGAGTATTTTCATTTAACAAACCGACCCATCTGCCCTCTGCTTCAAAGGGAGGAGGAACAGATAGCCTAAAATTTCCACAGCGTTTACCCTGAACTCTTGGTCCCTCTGACCTCTCCCCTTCCCTACCCCTAGATTTTATCACAGGTGTGTATCTCGGTTGACAGGAAGGTGGGTGGCTAATCTGTTCAGAACCAGCCTTGGGAATACTTACAAGCTAGGGCAGTTGAAAATCAATTAGAGGCACACAGAGCATATTATGTCCCTGGTTGATAGGCTTTTAGTATTTACTGGTGTGCTTCTAAGGAAAATAAAAAGCAGGTTTTATTTTCTTTTTAATCAAGGAGAGGTTTCAAAAAATAAAGACAGTTTAGTGAGTAGAAAACAATACAAATATAGAAAAGGAAACAAATACAGAGAAGGACTGTAAAGAACAAAGGAAAAGTAAAAATCACCCAAAATCCTACCCAGAGGTAAGCATGGTTAACATTTGGGAGAACCGTTTTCCGAGTAACTTTCTATACCTCTAGGTACTTAACCAAAAAACCAAACTCACTGCTATGGAGTCGATGCCGACTCATAGCAACACTATGGGACAGAGTAGAACTGCGCCATAGGGTTTCCAAGGCTGTAAATCTTTACAAAAGCAGACTGTCACATCTTTCTCCTGAGAAGCAGCTGATGGGTTCAAACCACCGAACATTTTGGTTAGCAGCCGAGCACTTTAACTACTGTGCCACCAGGGCTCCTTTTAGGTACTTATGACTTGGTCTGGCTGCTGCTTACGCAGGTGTGTTTGCTTTGTGAAAATCCATTACGCTGTCCCTGTATTTATTGGCTGTATACTTTTTGGTTTATGTTATATACAAAAAAAAAAAGGAAAAAGGATGTTGCAAAGCTACATTGTTGAGACGGAAAGCTGTGCATGCCTTACTGTAGAGGGAGAAAGGACATGTAGTATGCTCCGTTTATGTCAAGTTATAGATATCAAGTCAAGTCATAAGTAAGCGTAGGTACTTATGACCTGATATTTGGATTTGGGACTTGCCAGGCTCCACAATTATGTGAGCCATTTCCTTGACATAAAAGGTGCTCTTTGGAAGCCCTATAGGACTGTTCTACTCTGTTCTATAGGGTCACTCTAAGTAGAGATGGATTCATCGGCAATGGGTTTGGTTTTTTTGTTTTGTTTCAGTTTATGTATGTGTATGTGGGTCCTTGGTGGCGCAGTGGTTAAGTGTTCAGCTGCTAACCAAAATGTTGGCAGTTCGAATCCACCAGGCACTCCTTGAAAACTGTATGAGACAGTTCTACTCTGTCCTATACGGTCGCTATGAGTCAGAATCAACTCGACGACAATGGGTAAGTGTTTATTTAGGGGTAGAGAACCTGAGCCCTGATTTAATATGCAAGTGGATTTTTAATGCAAAAGATAGCATATAGTTGGCATGTTCTGAGCCTTCTCTTTCGGTTTAGCTCTACATTCTGAGCTTCCTATATATCAGTACACACACACACAGACACACATACCCCCCCCCCAAACAAAACCCATTGCCGTCAAGTAGGTTCTGACTCATAGTGACCTTATACAACAGAGCAGAACTGCCCCATAGGGTTTCCAAAGAGAAGCTGGTGAATTCAAACTGCCAACCTTTTGGTTAGCAGCCAAGCTCTTAACCACTGTGCCACCAGGGCTGCGGTATCAGTACACAGGGAGGAACAAAAATCTTGGTGGTTCTGTTCAATGAAGGCACATGAAGGAGAACTTAAAGATTTTGGGGCACACACTCACTACCTTTTAATTTTTTCCTTCACTTTTTTTTTTCCAGTTTGACACATGTACACAATTTCACTGGAAGTGACAAAAGCTGTGCCAACCTTCCTCAAGGAAAGGAGATGAAATGTAAAACAACTAGGTTTAGAAATGGATCATCTTAGCTGTTTCTTACTTTAATTTAGAAGAAAGCTTTTTGGGAGGACATTTTCTTACACTGACTTGAGTTCTGTCTTAGGCTGGGGTCTCTAGAGAAGCAAAACCAGTAAAGTGTATAAATATACATTGTTGTTGTTGTTAGGTGCAATCGAGTTGGTTCTGACACATAGCGACCCTATGCACAACAGAACGAAACACTGCCCGGTCCTGGGCTATCTTTACAATCAATGTTATGCTTGAGCTCATTGTTGTGGCCACTGTGTCAATCCACCTCGTTGAGGGTCTTCCTCTTTTTCATTGACCCTGTACTTTGCCAAGCATGATGTCCTTCTCCAGGGACTGATCCCTCCTGACAACATGTCCAAAGTATGTAAGACGCAGCCTCGCCATCCTTGCTTCTAAGGAGCATTCTGATTGTACTTCTTCTAAGACAGATTTGTTCGTTCTTTTGGCAGGCCATGGTATATTCAACATACTTTGCCATAACCACAATTCAAAGGCGTCAATTCTTCTTCCATCTTCCTTATTCATTGTCCAGCTTTCACGTGCATATGATGCGATTGAAAATACCATGGCTTGGGTCATGCGCTCCTTAGTCTTCAAGGTGGCATCTTTGCTCTTCAGCACTTTCAAGAGGTCCTTTGCAGCAGATTTACCCAGTGCAATGCGTCTTTTGATTTCTTGACTGCTGCTTTCATGGCTGTTGATTGTGGATCCAAGTCAAATGAAATCCTTGACAACTTCAATCTTTTCTCTGTTTATCATCATTCTCCTCATTGGTCCAGTTGTAAGGATTTTTGTTTTCTTTACGTTGAGGCACAATCCATACTGAAAGCTGTGGTCTTTGATCTTCATTAGTAAGTGCTTCAAGTCCTCTTCACTTTCACCAAGGAAGGTTGTGTCATCTACATGATGCAGGTTGTTAATGAGTCTTCCTCCAATTCTGATGCCCCTTTCTTCTTCATATAGTCCAGCTTCTCATATTATTTGCTCAGCATACGGATTGAATAAGTATGGTGAAAGAATACAGCCCTGATGCACACCTTTCCTGACTTTAAACCAATCAGTACCCCTTGTTCTGTACGAACAACTGCCTCTTGGTCTATGTAAAGGTTCCTCATGAGCACAATTAAGTGTTCTGGAATTCCCATTCTTTGCGATGTTATCCATAATTTGTTATGATCTACACAGTCGAATGCCTTTGCATAGTCAATAAAACACAGGTAAACATCCTTCTGGTATTCTCTGCTTTCAGCCAGGATCCATCTGACATCAGCAATGATATCCCTGGTTCCACGTCCTCTTCTGAAACCGGCCTGAATTTCTGGCAGTTCTCTGTCGATATACTACTGCAGCCGTTTTTGAGTGATCTTCAGCAAAACTTTGCTCGCGTGTGATATTAATGATATTGTTCTATAAGATTTCCACATTCAGTTGGATCCCCTTTCTTGGGAATAGGCCTAAATATGGATCTCTTCCAGCCAGTTGGCCAGGAAGCTGTCTTCCATATTTCTTGGCAAAGACGAGTGAGCACCTCCAGTGCTGCATCTGTTTGTTGAAGCATCTCCATTGATATTTCATCAATTCCTGGAGCCTTGTTTTTCACCAATGCCTTTTTCAGAGCAGCTTGGACTTCTTCCTTCAGTACCATCCATTCCTGATCATATGCCACCTCTTGAAATGGTTGAATATCGACTAATTCTTTTTGGTACAATGACTCTGTGTATTCCTTCCATCTTCTTTTGATGCTTCCTGTGTCATTTAATATTTTCCCCATGGAATCCTTCACTATGGCAACTCGAGGCTTGAATTTTTTCTTCAGTTCTTTCAGCTTGAGAAATGCTGAGCATGTTCTTCCCTTTTGGTTTTCCATCTCCAGCTCTTTGCACATGTCATTATAATACTTTACTTTGTCTTCTTCAGACGCCCTTTGAAATCTTCTGTGTAGTTCTTTTACTTCATCAATTCTTCCTTTTGCTTTAGCTGCTCGATGTTTGAGAGCAAGTTTCAGAGTCTCCTCTGACATCCATCTTGGTCTTTTCTTTCTTTCTTGTCTTTTCAATGACCTCTTGCTTTCTTCATGGATGATGTCCTTGATGTCATTCCACAACTTGTCTGGTCTTCGGTCACTAGTGTTCAGTGTGTCAAATCTATTGTTCAGATGGTCTCTAAATTCAGGTGGGATATACTCAAGGTCATATTTTGGCTCTCGTGGACTTGCTCTGATTTTCTTCAGTTTCAGCTTGAACTTGCATATGAGCTATATATATATGTGTGTGTGTGTGTGTGTGTGTGTAAAACACCAAACCTGTTGCCATCAAGTTAATTCTGACTCATAGTGACCCTATAGGACAGAGTAGAACTGCCCCATAGGGTTTCCAAGGAGTAGCTGGTGGCTTCGAACTGCTGACCTTTTAGTTAGCAGCCAAACTCCTAAATACGTATATAGAGAGATTTATATTAAGGATATGGCTCTCTTAATTATAGAGGCTGGAGCACTGGGTTTTTCTGGGAGTGTCCCAAGCTGGGTCAGGCTGGAGGCTTCTTCTGGTTCATGTAGCCACAGGGTCTGGTGAACCCAAGATCGGCACGCCAGACAGCAGGGCTCTGCTCACAGGCTGTAAAGCCCGAAGAATCTCAATATTGGCAGGCAAGAGGACAGGTAAGCTGCTAGCTCAAATCCCAGGAACCAAGGTCAGATGAACAGAAGCCAGCTGCAGGATCCAGAGCGAGCAAAAGCCTGAGAGCCTTGCCATAAAGTTCACTTATATTGGATCCAGTCTACACCCCCAGAGAAACTCTCTTTCAATTGATAGGTTACTCACAATAGATTCCATCATGGAGGTGATCACATTATACCAAATTGTATCATGGAAGTGATCATATCATCATTTGACTCCCAAACTACATTATAACTGCCCAGCCAAGTTAACACAACCTAAATGACCACAAGTTCATTATCCAAAATTGGTCATAAAAAGAGAATTCATAACGTGGTTTTGGCTCTGTTGGTCACATTTGAGACTTACATCTTCAAACTGCCCCCTTCCCTGGGATGTAAGCTTATATTTTCCCTGTGAGCCAACCGTCACCACCTGAGTGCTTTCTCTGTACCGGACACTGATCCCACCTCTGCAAATACAACATGGCTGAGTAGAGGGGGAAGTTTCTGCTCTCCTGAAGGTCACATTGTAGACATAGACCATAAACCAATAAGCACACAGACAAGAGAATTTCAGGGATTGCTAACATGGAGAAAGGACAAGAAACTAGACGGCTACTTCAGGTTGGGCAGTCAGGGAAGGGCTTTCAGAAGAGGTGACAGTGAACCTGAGCCACTACACGAAGATCTGGAAGACGAGCATTCCAGAAAGAAAGAAAACTCATTGCCGTTGAGTCCATTCCAACTCATAGCAACCCTATAGGACAGAGTAGAACTGGCCCATAGGATTTCCAAGGCTGTAAATCTTTACGGAAGCAGACTGCCACATCTTTCTCTCGTGGAGCAACTGGTGGATTCAAACCGCTGACCTTTCAGTTAGCAGCCAAATGCTTTAACCACTGCACCACAAGGGTTTCAGAAAGAAGGAAGAGCTAGAGTAAATCCCTAAATTAGAGATGAGAGCAACACGGCAGAGAAACAAGCTAATGGTTGGTGTGACTGGACCATAATAACCCTGTATAAAAGTGAAATTCTTCATCTTTCCTTCCAAATTAACTTGACTTCTGCACTTCTCCAAATTCCATCAGCAATAGTATCTAACTCCTGGTGGCCGCATCAGGAATCCTGGCAGCCCCTTTTGTCTTATTCTTTGTTCCACCCCAACATCCAGCTAATCCCAAAGCCTCTGCCATTAGCAGCTTCCTCTCTACTGTTCACTTAGACTAAAACCAAAAACCAAACCCAGTGCCATCGAGTCAATTCCGACTCATAGTGACCCTATAGGACAGAGTAGAACTGCCCCATAGAGTTTCCAAGGAGCGCATGGCAGATTCAAACTGCTGACCCTTTGATTAGCAGCTGTAGCACTTAACCACTATACCACCAGGGTCCAACTCTCCTTATTGGCTCATATTCCTGCATGAAGTTATACCAGATTTTAAAAAGAAAGAAACCATCAAAGTGATTGGAAAGAAAGATGATATGACAGTAATTAGGGCCCAAAGAAGCCATGGTGGCACAGTGGTTAAGAGCTCGGCTGCTAACCCAAAGGTGGGCAGTTGGAAATACCAGCCTCTCCTTGGAAACCCTATAGGGCAGTTCTACTTTGTCCTGTAGAGTCACTATGAGTCAGAATTGTCTTCACAGCAGCAAATGTGGTTTTTGGTTTGGTTTAGGGCCCAAAAGTCTTGGTTTTGTTTTTTTTCCTTTTACACAGTTGTGACCTAGGCAAAAAAAGAAAAAAATCAAAACAATTTGAAATAATCAGTTTGGGACTTTGTTTTTTGTTTGGTGGCTGATTGTTTTTAAGCTCAGAAGAACTGAAAGAGAAGCAGACAGGGAATGGGAAGCCTCCAGGCCCCCCAAATCTAAAAGGACAAATTTGGCATCAACTTGGGGACCTGGGCTTTTACTGCAAGTTTCTGTCTGAGTGGTGTTCCACGAGTGAGGTTCTGTCAAGCAAACCAGTGTCACTGAGGTTCTTTTCTCAGTGTATTAGCAGTTCCTTACGCTCAGTGGGCACTTGTCCTAGGTTTGTTCATTCAGCAAATATTTTATTGAGTGCTCTTATGGATTGAATTGTATCCTTCCATAATATGTGCCATAAATCATAACCCCTATACATGTGGAGGGAAATCCTGGTGGCTTAGTGGTTAAGAACTATGGCTGCTAACCAAAAGTTTGGCCGTTCAGATCCACCAGGTGCTCCATAGAAACCTTAATGGGGCAGTTCTACTCTGTCCTTTAGGGTTGCTATGAGTCGGCATCCACTTGATGGCAAGGGGTTTTGTTTTTTTTATACATGTAGAGATAATCCCATATGGGAATAGGATTTTCTTTGTTATGTTAATAAGCATTATCAGTGTAGGGTGTGTCTTAAGTCAATCACTTTTCAGACATAAGAGGAGTCATGTAGGTGCAGAAACTTTCAGGGACAAACTGAGAAAGATTGATGCCACGTGGAGATTGCCGAAGAAGGAAGGAACAGAAGCTGAAAAGAGAGAAGAGTCATCCTCCAGAGTCAACACAGAGAGAAAGCCTTCCCCTGAGACTGACTCGGACTTCTAGCCTCCTAAACCGTGAGAAAATAAATTTCTGTTTGTTAAAGCCACCCACTTGTGGTATTTCTGGTACTAGATATCGAGGACAACCACCCACTATGAGCCAACCACTATGTAATTGGGAACACGCCAATTAACAAAACAGACAAAAATCCCTATTCTTGGACAGCTTACTCTATAGTGGGACTTATGCTTTTTAGAAATACTGGGGTGGTTCTCATTCTGCCTCTTCTTTTTACTTCATTTTTGTTTTATTTGTCCAAATATTTTATTCAATCCTTGGTAGACTGCTGATATGACTTCAGGCTCAGCCCTTTAGCTGTATGACCTGGGCAAATCACTTACTCTCTTTGAACTTTGGTTTTCTCAGCTGAAAAATAGGCATGCTAAGGCCTTATCAGAAGTATTACAGGTATTAATAGAATATATAAAGTACTGTGTCTGGGATACAGTAAGTGCTTAACAAATGGCCATCAATATTACTACTATATGCTATGTGGGTATTATATATTTTTTTATGCTATGTGGGTATTATAAAAATACATAAAATATGATTTCTGCCCCACTAGGGTTCAATATCTACTCAGGAGGCCAGACTAAAATGCAAGAAATAACATACGCAGGAGTATATAATTTAGTGGTTCAGTAAATTGTAGGGTGCTAACTAAAAATGCCATAGAAATTCAGAGGAGGAAAAGATGGATTTGGGCTGGAGGAGGGTTGGACTTATGCCTGGCTTTTCAGGAAAGGCATAAGGGAGGACTCAGAGAGCCCCTCTAGGCCCAAGACTGAGGCAGGAATGAATGTCACTGGCTCATGGTTGGTGAGAAGACAGGCTGGATAGAAAGAATAGAATCAAATCGTAACAGCCTTGGAAAACTGGGGAATGGAATTGAGACTCGGTATGTGGTGCAAACAGTTAACAAGCTTAGCTGCTAGCAGAAAGGTTGGAGGTTTGAGTCCATCCAGAAGTGCCTTGGAAGAAAGGCCTAAAGGTCTAGTGATCTATTTTTGAAAAAGCAGCCGTTGAAAAGCTTAGGGAGCACAGCTCTACTCTGACACACATGAGGTTACCATGAATCAGAGTCAACTTGAGGGCAACTTTTTTCTTTTCTTTTTTTTAATGTAAAGAGAGACTAGGGATCAGCCTTAAAAGTCCCGCTCAGGTCGATCAAGTTCAAATGAAGGGAGGAGAGTACTCCTTTTGTTCATCCTGAGTCCTCACTCTGAGAAGGAAAGGCTGTAGGTGGGTAACTGAGGCTCTTAATTAGGGCTGCCGCAGGGAGATATAAGACCCTCTGACAACTCCCCGTACCACCAGTGGAATTAAGGTAGCTGGCTTGTGAAAAGCACTTCAAAAATAAGCCGTTTGGTTTTTAATTTGAATTTCAGGGTATAATGTAGCTACAAGTTTTAGCCCACGAGGATGGCATGTACTATTTGGTCTCCCAGTTTGGGGCAGGATGGTATAAAAGTATTTGGCAGGAACATCGAGAGAATGGACAGCCTTTTCTGCCTCTTCCCTACCACCCTGCCACCTTTCTCACAGAACCAAAGGTGGTGGGGGATGCTCAGGACATTGACACTGCTGTCTGCACTTCAGGTCCCTGGGTGTCACAAATGGTTTGCTCTAGGCTACCAACCAAAAGATTGGTGGTTTGAATCCACCGAGCCACGCTGGGAAGAAAATCCTGGCAATCTGCTTCCCTAAAGATTATAGCCAAGAAAACTCTGTGAGGCAGTGCTACTCTGTAACATGGGGTTACATCAACTCAATAGTAATGGGTTTGGCTTGGTTTGAGTCTGCACTTCAGTGCCAACTTCACAATTTGGCCAGAGGATTCTATGATCTCTGCTTTCTGCTTCCCTCTTTTGTGAACAAATGGCCATCACAGTGTTCAGAAGATAATCAGGTAAGCCCAATAGTCAGAAGGACCCTTTTCTATTTAGCCTTATTTAAATCTAGGGGGCTCAAAGCAATTCCCAAATATTAACTCAGTAGCTTCCTTCAAAGCCTGGGTAGAGGGGAACGTCACAAACGAGATTAGACAATCCCAGAGGGCTGATTTTATCTCAATGACCAGGAACCTGAGTGGAAAAGCATCAATACAGAACAATCCAATTAAGGTATCAGGGTTGGGAAATCGTGTTCCCACTTTTCAGATTAAACAGAAAAAATGAATACAGAGCAATCAGATAATCTGGCCTTGCTAAAGGTGAGGAAAAAGCCACGCAGAGAACGCAGACCCCTGAGGCTCGGGGCCCTTGAGCCCCTGAACACATCACACCAGACGGCTGCAATCAGGATGTTCATACGTGGGTTGACCAACTCAATCGAATCAAGTATTCCTTATTTTTAAGGCAGCTATTTTTTATTTGCTTTTTTTTATAGGTTATACATTCACATGGTTCGAAGTTCAAACAGTATAAAAGAGTAAATTGCGTGAGTCTCCCCTCTTGCCCCCCTCCATCCACTTCCTTTCTTCACAGCCACCAATGGAATGCATTCCTTAAGGATCTTTCCATATATGTACAAATGATAGCATATTATACACGCTGTTCTGCCACTTGCTTTTTTGACTTTATTTATTTGTGATAGCAAAAGATTGTAAACAATGCAAATGTCTGTCAATAGAGGACCCACTAAATAAATCGTGTGTGCGTGCACTTCTGTGTGTCTATGCATGCATGTGTGTATAGTTTAACCAAAAAACCAAATCCATTGCCGTTGAGTCAGTTCTGACTCAAAGCCATCCTATAGGACAGAGTAGAACTGCTCCCTAGGGTTTCCAAGGAGTGGCTGCTGGATTCAAACTGCTGACCTTTTGGTTAGCAGCCAAGCTCTTAACCACTGTGCCACCAGGGCTCCAATGGAATATTACTGTGCCATAAAGAGAAGTGAAACCCTAATACATGCTACAACATAATGAACCTTGAAAATATGCTGAATGAAATAAGTCAGTCACAAAAAGACAAATATTGTATGATTCCACTTAGAGAAAAAAGTTCATTAGTGGTTACTAGGGATGTGAGGGAGGGGGAAAGGGGGCTCATTGCTTAGGGGGCATTGATAAAGTTGATGGAAAAATTTGGAAACAGATAGTGGTGATGGCTATACAACATGATGAATGTAATTAAAATTTTAAGAAGAAAAAATTAAAAGAGCAGATTCAGAATTGGGGAAAATTGAGAGAAATTAGGGGACGTGATCAGGGCAGGTGGGTGATGGGTAACCATTAGAATTCCCAGCAAATTCGTCTCAAGCCATTCATCTCAGTACCCAGTGAAATGTTCTAACATTTAAGATGCCAATATTCCCTAAGAGAAGTCCATGGACCAACATTTTCTTTGTGTTGAGGGTGAGGATGATATAATTCACTATTTTTTTTTTTTATAGCTTATAATTTGTCTTTTAGTGAATGATGGTCTGTATACACTGCCTCCCAAGCAGGTGTTCACCTCACAAAACCCTCTCCACATTCAGCCCTAACTGGCCATCTTCTTAATCTGAGCAGAAAATATAACCCCCAGCCTGCTGGCCCTTCCCCTGGGCCAGGGCCCACTCTGCCATTGTAGTGCCCTGAAGCCTTCTGGGCAATCTACACAGTTGCAGCCCAGCTGAGCTCTTTCTGGGGTAAAGCTTACCACCCTTAGTGCCTAACCTTTGATGAACACTGACTTCTCATTAGAAGCCATCTCAAAGAGAGGTACTTAGAGCTTCATTTGTCTTGATAGCTGTTGATCAACTTGCCATTTAGTATTGTGAATCTGGACACCAGAATGAGAGAGTGGGGCTGAGACCTTGAAGATCCTGTCCAGCTGTACACATAGTAGGTGCTTCTTAAGTCTTCTTCAACTACCAGATGTAAGTATGCCCATTTTATAATCCAAATTCAAGCGAGGGGAAGCAACTTGCTCCAGACCACAGAGCTAACAGATGGAAGGGGTCCGGGTTTTAAAGTGGGTGCTGAGTCCACACCACCACATGGCCTTCCTGTTGCAGTCCTGCTTACACCGTCTCCTGCCTGTAGTGCCCCCGACTCCCGCCCCACCCCACGCAGTCCATTAGGAGGCCTACACCAGCCTGGCAGTGATGCTGTCGACTCAGGCCAACTCCAGGTTCCCTGTCTTGGGCTCGGGCAAATCCTGGGGAGCTTTTGGAGCAGCTGGAGGTAGAGGGAGGCAAAGGGCCAGGACTACACAGTGTTCACAGGATGTTGGAGGTCTCTCCATCTGGACTGCCATTTCCCCTGCACCCCTGCCCACAGCCCCCGCCCTGACTCCTCCCACTCACGCTTCAAGAGTAGATGACCTGTCTCTGCCCCAGGCCAAGCCCTCCTCTCTGCAACCACTCTCAACATGCTGAATTACACAACCAGTTTCCTTGTCCGTCTACATAGCTAGGGAACTTCTTCTTTTAAATCATATTTTACTGTGTTTTAGGTGAAAGCTTACATAGCAAGTCAGGTTCCCCTTTTACAGTTTTTGTGGGAGAAAGATGTGGCAGTCTGCTTTTGGAAATATTTACAGTCTTTGAAACCCTATGGGGCAGTTCTGCTCTGGCCTATAGGGTCACTATGAGTCGGAATTGATTCTGCAGTGTTTGGTTTAACACTTTTTATACAAATTGTTCTGTGCCATTGATTACAATTTTTACGATGTGCCAGCACTCCCATTAGTCCCATTGTGTTTATTCTGTTTCCATTGATCTAGCTTCCCTTCCCTTCCTTGCCTTCTCACCTTTGCTTTTGGGTAAATGTTGACTGTTTGGTCTCATATAAAAAACAAAACTACACCCACTGCCATGGAGTCGATTCCTACTCATAGTGACCCTATAGGACAGAGTAGAAGTACACCATAGGGCTTCCAAGGAGTGGCTGGTGGATTCGAATTAAAAGCCTTTTGGTCTCATACAGTGAATTGTTTAAGGGAACACATTACTCACAGGTGATATTGTTTATTTTATAAGCTAATCTGTTATTTGGCTGAAAGGGGACCTGCAGAAATAGCTTCAATTTCAAGTTCAAAGGGTATATAGGGGCAATAGTCTCAGAGTTCCTCTAGTCTCTTATCAGTTCAGTAGGTCTGACCTTTTTTAGAAATTTGAGTTCTGTTCCACATTTTTCTCCCATTCCATCCAGGACCTTTTATTGTGTCTCTGGTTAGAACAGTTGGTAGTGGTAGCCAGGCACCACCTAGTCCTTTCTGGTCTCAGGTTAGAAGAGACTGTGGTTTGTGTGGGTTATTAGTCCTGTGGATTCGTTTCTTCTTTGAGCCTTTGATTTCCTTCATTCTCTTTTGCTCCCTATGAGTAGAGACCAATAGTTGTATCTTAGACGGCCACTCAGGAGCTTTTAAGACCCCAGACGCTACTCACCAAACTAGGATGTAGAATATTATCTTTGTGGACTATGTTATGCCAATTGACTAAGTTGTCCCCAGAGGCTATGGTTCCAAGCCTTTTGACCCAGTAAACCAATCCTGCGAGTTGTTTGGATATATCTAGGATGCCTCTGTAACTGTGCCCGGTATGTGGTTTGTTCAGTATGTGGCTATAATGTATGTGGATAAACACGTAGCACACACAAATGTGTACATGCATATGTCTACAGATACACATATACATGCACGTGCATTTACCCGCATATGCCTTCCTGTACACATACGTGCATCCATATCTACCTAGGTAAACACATATATTTTTTGGTTGTTTTTACCGATGTTGCAAAATTGTATATGTTGTACCATTTACCGAAATTATCCCTTTTTCTCGTGTACTTCTTAGTGTCTTTATTAACCTTGCTCAAGTTATGCTGACTGCACCCATATTTGGAATTGCCTTTCCTGTCACCAAAAGTAACGAGTGTCTACTATCTAGAAAGTGATTCCCCTTCCCTCTCTTCCCATCCCTGGTAACCATCAAAGAACTTTGCTTTCTGTGTGCATATCTATTCTTGACTTTTTATAATAGTGGGACTCTACAATATTTGTCTTTTTGTGATTGACTTATTTCACTCAGCATAATGTCCTCCAGGGAACCCTGGTGGTATAGTAGTTAAGAGCTCAGCTGCTTACCAAAAGGTGGGCAGTTCAAATCCACTAGCCCCTCCTTGGAAACCATATGGGGCAGTTCTCCTCTGTCCTATAGGGTCTCTATGAGTTGGAACCAACTCGACAGCGATGTGTTTGTTTGTTTGTTAATGTCCTCCAGATTCATTCATGTCATGTTTCGCGAACTTATTATTCTTTATTGTTGCATAGTATTCCATTATATGTAATTACCACAATTTGTTTATCCGATTATCTGTTCATGGCACTTAGGGTGTTTCTATTTTTTGCTGTCGTGAATAATGCTGCAGTGAACACAGGTGTGTATATGTCTATTCATGTCACTGCTCTTACATCTCTTGGATCTATACCTGGGAGTGGGATTGCTGAGCCATGGAGCTTCTTGAGAGTGATAGCTGATGTAGTTTGACACCTTTGCAGACCCAGCTCCTCACTCAGAATAGACCTATACTAAAGCTTATTGGACTCCCTGGGTTGCAAATTGTTAAGTGCTGAACTACGAGCTAAAATGTTGGCAGTTCAAACTCATCCAGAGGTGCCTTGGAAGACTGGCCTTTTGATCTGCTCTGAAAGGCCACAGCTTTGAAATCCCTATGGGGCAGTTCCATTCTGTATACGTGGGATCTCCATGAGCTGGAATCAACTCAGTGGCAGCGAACAACAAAATTTGTTGACTTGAACTGAGATCTCTCATTGATCAACAGCACATGGGCAAAAGCCTGAATTAAAGATGAAGCCAAAAGACCAGGGAAGAGGTGAAAAGCAGAAGTGGGGATCCAGGATTTTTGCTGTGAGTGTGGGAAAAGACATCTGAGGCTCTCCTTCAGAGTGGTGGCCCCACATTTACAGGTGGTCAAGCCCACCTCTCCCGAGAAATTTTCTCTATTTCAACGCTGGAGGCCCCTCTTTTTTTTTTTTTTTTTCATATCCAATGTACTTTCCCTGTACATCCTTGCACATGGCCTTGCCCTTACTGGACGTGACTTTTGACATGTATCTTACCTGCACTAGTGATAATAACTAACCCTCATGTAGCACAGTCTATGTGTCTGTCAGGCACTGTCCTAAGCTTTGATATTTGTTCAATCACTTAATCCTCGCAATGACTCTGTAAGGAAGGCAATTTCCTTCTATGGAAGAGGAAATTGAGACACACAAAAGGTTAAGTAATGAAACAAACTATTCTGTGCAAACCAAACCTGGTGACATTCTGAGTGGAATGAATAAGTAAGAACTATGAACTACGGTTTAAAATTAAAAAAAGGTATGCATCAGGGCTGTATCCTTTCACCATCCTTATTCATTCTGTATGCTGAGCAAATTACCTGAGCAAAATAAGCTGAACAAAATCATATAGCAGAACTATATGAAGAAGAAAGCAGCATCAGGACTGAAGGAAGACTAATAACAATCTGGGATATGCAGATGACACAACCTTGCTTGCTGAAAGTGAAGACGGCTTGAAGTACTTACTGATGAAGATCAAAAACTGCAGCCTTCAGCATGGATTACACTGCAACATAAAGAAAACAAAAATCCTCACAACTGGACCAATAAGCAACATCATGATAAATGGAGAAAAGACTAAAGTTGTCAAGGATTTAATTTTACTTGGATCTACAATCAACACACATGGAAGCAATAGGCAAGAAATCAAATGATGTATTACATTGGGCAAATCTGCTGCCAAACCCTTCTTTTAAGTGTTAAAAAGCAAAGATGTGACCTTGAGGGCTAAGGTGCGCATGACCCCAAAAAACCAAAAACCAAACCCAGTGCCGTGAAGTCGATTCTGACTACAGCCATGGTATGTATTTTCAATTGCCTCATATGCATGCAAAAGCTGGACAAGGAAAAGGAAGACTGAAGAAGAATTGATGCCTTTGAATTATGATGTTGGTGAAGAATATTGAATATACCATGAACTGCTAGAAGAACAAACAAATCTGTCTTGGAAGAAGTACAGCCAGAATGCTCCTTAGAAGTGAGGACAACAAGACTTCTTCTCACATACTGTGGACATGTTATCAAGAGGGACCAGTCCCTGGAGAAGGACATCATGCTTGATAAAGTATACAGTCAGTGAAAAAGAGGAAGACCCTCAATGAGATGGACTGACACAATGGCTGCAATAATGGGCTCACACATAGCAACAATTGTGAGGATGGTACAGGACTGGGCAGTGTTACGTGTTGTACATAGGGTCACTATGAGTTGGAATTGACTCAACAGCACCTAACAACAACAACAGTGAGTTTCATGGCCAAGGTTGCCTTTGGGTACAGACCATAGTTGAGAGATCTTCTGATAGTCTTCCCCTTTCTGGAGATTTAGGCCAATTTAAGTCCCCGGGTGACACAAATGGTTTGCTCTCAGTTACTAACCTAATAAGAGCTTGGCTGTTAACCAAAAGATTGGCAGTTGGAATCTACCAGCCACTTGCTGCAAACCCTATGGGGCAGTTCTACTCTGTCCTATGGGGTCGCTATGAGTCAGAATTGACTCAACGGCAACAGGTTTGGTTTTAGTTTTGGTTTACTAACCTAAAGGTTGGAAGTTCGAGCCTACCCAGAAGCACCGCGGAAGGAAGACAGGGTGATCCACTTCCATAAGGATTCCATCCAAGAAAACCCTGCGGAGAGCAGTTCTACCATGAAGCACATTTGTCACTGAGTCAGAGGTGACTTGATGACACCACATTTGCTTTGGTTTAGTGAGGAGAGAAAAACAGGCTCTTTTCTCAAGGTGCATGTGTGCTTGTTCGTCAGTAATGACATGGTAAAAGCTGTATCAGCTGGAGTTTCATTAACCCGAAAGCCCTTGAATCAGGCCCTTCGTTCTAGAAAACTTCAGTCTGAAAAGTGCACACCAGGAGCTGAAGGTGATAGAGCAGGTGCGTTTTATGGGGCTGGTGGTGTCCTGGGGTTGTGGGAGATCTGTGAGTTACTATTCTCACTGCCATAGGTAGGGTGCAGGAAGTGAATCTTTAGCTTCATAAACAAATGGAGATTTACACAGTAAATTACTGTCCTTTCATTCACTTACAGTTCTTAGAAGGGAGAGGAAATAAGTTTTTTTTTTTTTTTTAATGGACCTCCTGGGGCAACATGAATTAACTCATTGCCTGGAGTAGATTCTGACTCATAGGAACCCTATAGGACAGAGTAGAACTGCCCCAAAGGGTTTCCAAGGCTGTAATCTTCACAAAAGCAGACTGCCATTATCTTTCTCCTGCAGAGCGACTGGTAGATTCAAACTGCCAACCTTTTGCTTGGCAGCTGAGTGCTTAACGCTGTGCCATCAGAGCTCCTTAACATGAATCAAGTCTTGGCTTACGAGAATTTCTGACCAGCCCATTTCCCCATGGTGTAGCATGTCAGAGATTTTCCTCTACAGGGTAGGCTTTGGGTTTTGATTTGTGTTAAGCATACAGCTGGTCCTGGGAGTATGTTTGCTCTCATCTAGAAGTGAATGGTGGCTTTCTACTGTCATGGAGGCAAACCAGCCCAGAGCACCACACTGGTGCCAAGGTTCCCAGCTAGCCCTTATGATGGGCCTTGGCACAGTCACTCCTGTACTCCCCCTTCCCCTCCCCCCACCCCGAAGCCGATCCCAGTGATTGATGCCAGGTTCCAAGTAAAGGCGGCTGCTCCTCGTTATGTCACTGCACGAGCCTCCTGCAGGGTGGCCAGCTGGGGAAAGAAACGCCTACCCGCCTAAGCACACTGCTACTCAGGTTTTCATATTGTTTTGCAAAGGCTCCCACTGATCTGAATGTCATAGCTGGCCTGGTATTCAAAGTTTAAATTCCTTGATTCAGGTCAACTATTTTGTGCAAACCAAACCTGAAGACAGTCTGCACAGAATGCGTAAGTATGGACTATGATCGTAAAACGACGTGACAGATCTCCAAACAAAGAAATCAGAACTCGCATATTTGCTGTGGCCAACCGCAAGGTCAACAAGGACAGTTTTTTTTCAGTTCGGAACACTTTGGAATCTCTCTTTGGAAGGCCTGAAGTTAGAGAATCTTCTTTTGCAGATCTTTAGGCAGTAGCAAAGGTTTATTTTTTGGAAGGTGGATTTAATTTTTGGAAACTGTCAAAAATAATTCAGAGCCAAATATGGTGAATCGATCAGGCCAGTAATGAAGTCGGGTGATACCACTTGGGAAGTGACTCAAAAGGTGTACTTACCAAGTAATGCATCTAATTTTCCTCCTATCCTAGCCCTGAAGATCTCCTGAAAGAATAAGACAGCTGTTTTAGGCCGTCGCAGATTCCCAGAGTACTGGTATCAGCTTTGAAGGGCCAGCATTTACTTGGCTAAATAGGTTGTAAATTTTTTTTTTTTAATCAATCCTATTACTGAAAACCATACACATTTAGGTAAAAACTCCTCCTCCTCTTAAATAATTGTGATTTTTTTGGTGTATAAGCTTATTAACTAGCACTGTTTCCCCTGTGTTTATCACAGGCCATTAATTTATTTCAATAGTCATACCATGGCTCCTGTGTTTTCCTTGGCAGCAGGCCAGTTCCTGAATGTACTTCAAGCCAAGGAGCAAGTAGTTTATCATAACAAGGGCCCGGATGATTGTTGAGAAAAGCAGAGGGAGGTCGCATCTGCACTGACGTGCAGAGCCAGCTGAGTCGCTGAAGAGAGGCCAGAGCTTGCTTCTTTTCTGACCAGTGTAGTCTTGCAGGGGAGGACATCCTGTGCCTTTCAATCAAAAAGGTCGGCAGTTCGAATCTACCAGGCACTCCTTGTAACCCTATGGGGCAGTTCTACTCTGTCCTGTAGGGTCACTATGAGTTGGCATCAACAACAATGGGTTTGGTTTGGTTAAACCAGTTTGGAGGAGCCCTGGTGGTGCAGTGGTTAAGGGCTCGGTTGTTAACGGAAAGGTTGGTGTGGTTTGAACCCACCCATCAGCTCCTTGGGAGAAAGACCTGGCGATCTTCTCCCATAAAGACTGCAGCTTAGGACAACCTAAGGAGCAGTACTATTCTGTCGCATGGGTTGCCTGCCATGAGTCAGAACTGACACAACGTCACACAACAACAGTAACAAATGGAAGGAAAGATCTGACAGCGGAGACAAAGAGAAGGTGCCACAAAGGAGGTGGGATTTGAGGCATAGCAGGCAGAGAGTGGCATGGGCAGGGTGGCTGGAGCCCAGGCTGGCACCAGCTACCCTTCCAAGGGCCAAGCTTCCAACCAAGCCCTGACAGCGGCTGGTTCTGCATTTGGGAATCACAGCATTAGGTGAGAAGTTAATCACAAACATGAATCAGCCTTGTTTTTCCCTTCTAGGCTCGGCTCCCGAGCTCTGCAGGGGAGTGGGCAGGGCCCTGCGCTGTATGTACAGGAAATCATACTGGGGGGAAACACGAAGCCAGCCATTTCTCACCGGGTCCAAACTGTTACCTGCATTTTGAGATTACAGAGGAATTTATTATGTTACGTAAGAGGAGAAGCCCCTCAGTGTGGCAGGCAGGCAGAAGAAGAGTTTCGTGGGACAACTGGCTTATTTGGTTCCACCCAGGCTGTGACCACCGGGTGGTTTTTATTCCGGGATCAGTCCCCCGTCCCTCCGCCTCTGCAACCCCTCCTGGGCCGCATAGCACCTAGGTCAGAAACACCCTCCTTCCCACTTCTTAAATAATCTTTAACTTAAAGTAATTGCTAATCATGAAGCAATTTATTTCAAATAATTAATCATATTAAAATTTATTAATATAATTATTTTTTACCATGAAAAAATTCTTGAGTCACTCATGCATTCATTGATTCAATACTTTTTTTTTTTGCAATAACTCTCCTTTCTCCCATCCCTCCCCCAGGCCCACTGCTTTACTTTTGTCTCCGTATTGTTGTTGTTGTTAGCTGCCATTGGGTCAGCTCCTGACTCATGGTGACCCCATGCACAATGGGGTCACACCATTGTGGTTCATAGGGTTTTCACTAGCTGACTTTTTAGAAGTAGATCACCAGGCCTTTCTCTCTAGTCTATCTTATTCTGGAAGCTCTGCCAAAGCACGTTAAGTATCACAGGAACACACAAGCCTCCACTGATGGGTGGGTGGTGGTGGCACTATAAACTTGTCTATTTTAGATATTTCGTGTAAGTGGATCTTATGATAGTTATCCTTTTTTGATGAGCTTTTTTCACTCAGCATAATGTTTTTCCATGTTGCAGCATGTTTCAGAACTTTGTTTCTCTTAATGGCTGAGTAATATTCCCTTGTATGTATGTGCCACATTTGTTTATCCGTTCGTCTGTGGATGGACACTTGAGCTGTTTCCACCTTTTGGCTACTCTGAATAGTGCTGCTATGAACAATGGTATACCAGTTTTAATCCTTGCTTTGAAGTCTTTTGGCAGAAACCCCTTTTACTAAAAAAGTTTTTGCTCGCTCTTCTTTCTCCCAGCCCTGGACAGTCAGCTTATACAGAAAACCCACTTCTTGTCCAAACCAGCAGGACTGGGTTAGGACCTGCAGTTCTGCCAAAAACCCTTCCCTTCCCAGCCCTTTTCTGGAATGTCCCACACTCTCAGTTACTCTTCTGTTCCCTCACATTCTTATTACTTTAGCTCTAGAGTGTACCATTTATCACCAAATATTTGCCGGTGGGCATTACTTGCAAAGATCAGGGATGATGCCTGTCTTCCTTCCTCTGCAGCCCCCCGGCCCTCTGTTTTTAGGTTTGATATATGCTGCCCCTCTGCCTTGATGCTGACCTGACCAGGCAGCCATTTATCGAATGCTATGCTTGGCTCAGAGTCACGCCATCACGAAATATTTTCCTCCCTTCTGAATTCTCTTTGCAAAATCCTCACTTGCTTGCAGTTCCTTACGAAGAAAAGGCTTCAGTGTCGTCAGAGGAAATGAAACCTTACCAGATCTTAGCAAATCTCAGTAGGCAGCCAGTAGTGCAAAGTGTTTCATTTCTTTCTTTTGTTCCTTTTTTTTTAGAGCATTAAAGTTACAAAATAAAACTAATTAATCAGAAACTTTAGTGACTTGGACTTCATAGGTCATTGCACAAGCCTATGAATGTTCAAGAAATTCCATTTAACTCTGGGTTTGAGTGTCACATCTATTTATGTACCAAATGGAGTCTGATTTTTTTTTTTTTTTTTTCCTCCTGCTTCAAGGAAGTTTCATCTGTGAAACAGGCGCTAGGGAGTGCTAGAACCAACAGGGTTTCTTACTGTTAAAATTTAAAGCAAGTCTATCCTGCAAAAAAATAAATAAATAATTTTTTTTTTTTTTTTTTTATCCTGCTGCCAGAGTCAAAACAAAAGCAGACTCTGGCAATTTGATCCAGGAAGAGAGAACTCGGCAAGGGAGTGTGATGGTTCGAATGACAGCGAGCGGGAGAGGACGGAGCCGGGAGGAGAAGAGTATGAGGGAAAAGACGTTGGAGGATCTGTTTTCCCTTCTGGAATAGCAGGGCTGCCGCAGGGAAGGGCCAAGATAAGATGCACGACACCAATGTGTGTCCTCTCAACCTGGGCAGGTACACACCAGATGTTAGACACACGCCATGGCCCTCAAAGTCAAGATCGCTTGTTATGGACAAAGCTCATACTCACCTTGGGCAAAAGCAAATGGAAATGGAAGATCCCGTGCAGACACATACATGCACACACTCACCAGGGGCATAGATAAACCAGCACGCTGTCCAAAGCTATCACATCTCTCTGTAAGCAGGCAACAGGGGTTTTCTCCCAGGGCCTCTCCTGATGTCTTTCAAAGCTAATTGTTTTCTCAGACCTCTGTCTTTACTTTCAACACAGTGCAACTTATTAATAGACTGCAGCTCAGCCAGGACTTGCCAGGAGTTGAGGTTGGCAGCCCGTAGTAGGAGGAAGAGGAGCAGGGCCAGTGAGTGAGGAGATGGGAGTCAGTCTGTGGGGACAAGGATAGAGGGTTGGAGGGGAAGTTGGAGTACAAGAACTAACACTTTTGAAAAATCTTTGTGCCTTAGGAAGCTTAAGGCCAACCTAAGGAACCAAATTCACAAATGCCCCAGCAAGTGGTCTTCTTTTGTGAGTTTGAGTTTGGTTCTACATTTTTCTCCAGCTCTGTCCAGGACCCTCTACTGTGATTCCTGTTAGAGCAGTTGGTGGTGGTAGCCAGATACCATCTAGTTTTGCTGGACTCAGCCTGGTAGAGGCTGTGGTAGTTGCGGTCCATTAGTCCTTTGGACTAATCTTTCCCTTTTATCTTTGGTCTTCTTCATTCTCCCTTGCTTCCGATAGGGTGGGACAAGTGGAATATCTTAGATGGGCACTCGCAGCTTTTAATACCCCAGACAAATAGCCCTCATTTAAAGTGAACTTGATACACAGAGGTTGTCCCTAGGTGGTGAAAATGGTTAAGTGTTTTGCTGCTAACAACAAAAAGATTGGCAGTTCGAACCTACCCAGAGGGACCTGGAAAGAAAGGTCTGACTATCTGCTTCTGAAAGGTCACAGCCATGAAAATGCTATGAAGTGCAGTTCTACTCTGGAACACATGGGGTCACCAAGAGTTGGAATAGACTCTGAGGCAACTGATGGGTAGGTAGTTGTGTAGGTACACAGAACCTCCCATTTGAAGGATCGGTGGTGTATGGAGCTATCGCGTCCTGCAGACTCCTGCTCAGGGAGCTGTCGGAGTGGAGTGAATGGTGCGTTGTACACAGCACCGGAGGGCAGAGTTCATTACCATTCATTCTGCCCATCCAGCGATGACTTCATAGCAGGAATAGAGCAACATTCCATCTGTGGAACAACATTCTCCTTTCCAGAGAAACCTAGTGTTTATCCACCAAGGGAGTAGTCTGGTGCCCAGTAACTGAAGGGAGATCTCAGAATCGAAGAAATGTTGCAAAATGCCTAGAGGATTTCAGTGGAAAAGCAATCAGCTAGTGGGGTCTACAACCCTACAAGGCCTTGCACTTTGTTAGATGCATAGGATGCAGCCTGAACAGCATGGATCTCCTTCCTTGCCCAAAGTTTAAACTGCAGTCACTCCAGTGAGGGAATTTCCCCTCTTGAAAGAGACTTTGTTGTTGTTAGCTGCTGTCAACTCGGCCCCCCACTCCTGGTAACCCCATGCACAACACATCAAAATGCTACCTGGTCCTGTGCCAGCCAGACCACTGTCATACACAGGATTTTCCTTGACTGGTTTTGTTCTTCCTAGTCCGTCCTAGTCTGGAAGCTCCACTGAAACCTCTTCAGCATCATAGCAACTCTCAAGCCTCCACTGATAAATGGTGGGTGTGAATGAGGTACATTGGTTGGGATTTGAACCTGGGTCTCCTGTGTGGTTGGCAAGAATTCTACCGCTGAACCACCCCTGCCCCCTAAGAGACTTTTCGTGTGTTTAAATGCTGTTGAGAAAGAACTAGTAGAGAGAGAGGTTGAAGATACAGGACAGAAATGGAATGCCCAATAGAGAGAGATTCATGAAGAGGCAAGAAAATGGAATCCAAAGCACAAGCAAAGGAATTGGTCATAAATAGGTAGAAGGAAGCTTCTTTCATTGTCACTGGAGGGAAGCAAAGATCCAGCTGCAATTACCTTTACAGGTTTGGTGGTAGAAGTAAAAGAGTTTGAGGCTACATATGCTTACCATTCCAATTCTGGATGTAAGCAAGAGTTAACTGATACCACCAAAGTATTTTTGTAAATGCCAAGTTTTATGGAATTTGAGCATGCAAGGGAGAAAGAGAACAGTGGTGACAGGTCAGGGTTCTGAACAGAGCCCCGTTGTAGGATAGGAATTACTTACATTTGTATGACTTTTTTCAGTTTCTTAAATTTTTCACTTTGGAGTGCTTAGAGTTAATCAGAGAGCTGGAAAATGCCCAGAGAAGAGGCAGGTCCAGCAGATTCTGGGGTCAGGGCCACTGGTTCAGGAAATTTTCTAGGGACCATGGAAGAGCAATTTCAGCCTGGGCCAGGGTGTAATACCTGGTGCTTAGTCAGGAAGATGCCATATATTGTGTTCCACCCAGAAAATTCCTTAAATGTGATTATTCAAAACATTTCCTTGCTCTATCAATTTAAAGATGAAACAGCATATACCATTTTACCTCTGATGAGCGCTCCTTAAACATAGGTCTAGCAACTTTGTTTTTATAGTGCTATGTCCACCTCCTCATACAACACCTGGCACACAGCAGTCACGCAACAAAAACTTGCTGAATGAATGAACAACTGTGTGAAGGATGAGAAAATGGGTCAAGTGAAAATGGGAAAATAATTTGGAAATGACTGAAAATCGATTGAAGCAATTTCTACTTCCGCTGAATCCTTAGTGGTTAAAGTGCTAATTTTATATTTGAATGAAGGATTTTAAATTCTGAATTCCACCATCTACTTTGAACATCTTGTTTACATATTCTTTCAGATTTTTTTTTTCTATTTATGTATATATTTTCTCCCTCCCGTTTTGTAGAGATGGAATTGAACGGTACATCTTATCTTCTGAGCTGCCCTTCCCTTAGTAGTACATCATAACATCTTTCTCCAGTGTCAATAGATATCATTTTGGTGTTCAATTCTAGTGACAGTTGATTCCACGGGCAGACACAAGATCATACCCCAGGAAGTGCGGGATGCTAGGAGAAGGGGAAACCCTGGCGGCATCTGCATTTAAGGGGCAGGCAGAGGAAGAGGGACTTGGGAGAGACTGGAAAGTGAGCCAAAAAGTTGAGGGAGAAGCATGGAGTCATCATATCACAGAAGGAAGGAAGGAGAGAGTGCAAGGAAGAGGGAGGGTCAGTGCCCCAAATACTGCTGAGAAGCTACAGAAGTCAAAGGTCTGGAGGTGGAATGTAATTTTGCAGGAGGGAAGTTACTTGCTTTACACTTCTCTGTTGCCTCAATTTCCTCATGCTGAAAAATGAGAAAAGAGATTCTTGTGCTGTTTACTACTTAGGCAGGAGCATTGACTGAAAGGATGGTGTGATGTTTGTGTTTTAAAAGTATATCGGTTAGGATTGCCTTTACCTGTATTCTTAAGAGAAACCCAACTACAAAGTCTTAACCAAATGGGTTTTATTTTGCTCCGCTGAGATGAAGTTTTGAGGCAGGAAGTCCAGCACTGTTGCAACTGCTCCAGGTAGTCATCAAGGACTCACACCCCTTTTAGTTTCTTAGTCTACCACTCTTAGTGTGGAAATTTCATTCTCATGGTTGCACAATGGGCTCTACCTCCAGCCATTGTGCCCATATTCCAAGCAGGAAGAAGACAGAAAAAGGAACATGCAGAATTTCCATGTTATCTGAGTCTCTCCATTTGCATCAGAAGCCCCGCCCAGTAGACTTTGCTTACATGTCATTGTCCAGAACTGGGTGGCATAACCGCTCCCATCTATAGGCAAGCCTGGGAATATAAGAATTTTTACCAAGCACATTGTCAATCATTTTTTCTGGCAAGAAAGTTGGAGAGAAAGGGCACTGAGGAAGCAACCGGCAATGCCTTCTGCAGGGTGATTATGTGAGAAAGGTTAGGCTTGAACATAGCAGCATGCAGACTCTTTAGATTTATTACTTTTATTTGTGAGAGACAAAAATATTAAAGCAATCTATTTGATTCTAATTCTAGCAGTAAGTAAAGAATAAATCAAAATCAGTCTTCGGCCAGTTTTCCTCATAAACTGGGGAGGTTAGAGGAATCGGTGTCAGCTAAACCACTGTCTTCCAGCCCTTTCAGTTTTACTGACAGGGCCCTCATATTTTTTATTAAATTCCACCTTGCAAAAATAGTTGGAAAAATCCGAGGTCAGCAAGTTGTTAGGAGGCCTGAGGGGCCTTATTGGGTGAAGCACTTGAAGCCTGTGTGACTGAATTTCTCTCTCCCGATGACAGACACGCCTGAAACCTATTTAATCTCCAGGGTTCTATGGAGGGAGAGCAGAGTTTCAGCAATAAGCAAACAGAGGGAGATGCCCCCATCACCAGGCCACAGCACCTTCTGTGGGGAAGAACTGCTGCCAGTTCTCTGAGGTAAAAAGAGAAGCCAGACTGCTGAGGTAGAGAAAAGGTTTAGCGACCTTTCTTCATTAAGCAGCAACCCTGCTACAGCAGTTCCATTTTCTCCAAGAAGCCTCTGCCCTCACCCTGTGAAGCCTTTCTCCCCATGGTGCTGGTCTCGAAACAGCGTGCTACTTGGGATGAGGGTCTGTGAGATGCAGCATGCGGTATTTGAGGCGCTCCGTAGATGCCAGGATAGATTTACTTTCCCTCCAAGCCCCTGCCATTTCTCTGCCCCTATCTCCTGCCCCCCACATTGCTGGAATAATATCTTTGTTAGCTAAATGTGAGCACATGCCAGAAGCAGTTCATCTAAATGAGCAAGTACTTTCTGGGAATAGGCCTGATGAAAGAAAAGCTAAGCAGAACTCAGTAAGTGTGCCAAACCCCGGCTGCTGAAAGGAAAACCATATTATTTTAAGAGGACTGTGTGTGTGCCAGCCCGTGGTCAGACACCAGGAAGAGGCTGAGGCGCTTAGCGGGATCTTCATTCCTGCCCAGCTCTCCCTGCCCAGCACCCTCCGGCTGAGGAGAGATGGCTCTGGGGAAATTCCATTCTGTAATTCATTTTAGCAGGATAAACACAGCTCCTGCTCTGGAAGACTCGGTCCTGAGCAAAATGTACTTATGATCTACGTGGGGGCTTGGATGTCCATGTGAAACAAAAGGAAAACCAGGAGCCAGACCACATGGGATGCAGCCGGCTCTGGCACCAAAATGTGGCCATGGGGCCTAAGTACGTGACTTCATCTCTCTGAGACTCGGTCTCTCATCTGTGAAGTGACTGTTGTTGTGCTCTCTGGAGCTAGAATCCTTAGGGGCTGCAAAGATTTTGTAGTGTGTCCACAAAGATTTGATTTAAATTTCAATTTTTTGCAACTATTTTAAAATCTCTCTCTTTCTCTCTCTCTCTAGAGTTTAAATTATATATATATATGTATATATATATACATATATATATATGAAAGGGATATAATCAAATACGTGCCAAATTTTGACCCACTGAAGACTGCCAACATGTTAGTAAAAATGCCATGTAAACCCCTCTTTGTGTGCAACCCTTGGACGAAAGCTGCCCCTGCCATCTGTTTAATGGAAGAGTATCCTAAATTTGCAAGGAAAGCTATTTAAAAAAAAGAAAAGGAAAAAACCCTGATGCCACGTGCAACTACTAATCTGTCTGGCAGAGGATTTTCTCAATATTGTGTAACCAACCATTCCAGAAACAAACAGTAGGCAAGGGCTGATCTGACTACTCTTATCCATCTAATTTCAGTTTTGGGGGTCATCAAAATAGGCTTAATTATACTCAATACTACAATTAGGAAATGCCATCATTTTAACTTCAAAAAATATATTAATGCTAATAAACAAAAAAAAATCATTGCCATTGAGTTGATTCTGAGTCATGGAGACTCGTGGAGACCCTACGTGCTACAGAGTAAAACTGCCACATAGGATTTTCTTGGCGGTAATCTTTATGGAAGCAGATTGCCAGGCCTTTTTTCCACAGTACCACTGGGTGGGTTCGAGCTGCCAACCTTTGTAGGTTAGTGGTGAAAAACAAACTGTCTGCACCACACGGGGCCCTTCATTAATGCTAACAGAATACTGCTTTTATGTGACTTTCTGTATAAGTGTTCTAATACGGTTATATTTCTAAAAATCTTGAAAATCATTCAAGCATATAACTCCTAAGGGGCAGTCCAGCTGTAACCTTTCCAGATTCCATGACTCTGAGTGCTTGCTATGGATCGTGAGTGGGCAGAGGAGGTTTTATGGAGAGGGGAGGGTTAAAGCCAGCTTACAGGAATCAAACACTGAATAAATGTGTGCTCACTGACAGAGCCAAGTCTTGGAAGGAGATGTGGGTCAGTTCTAGATTGCTGGACATCCAGGAAACCACACGTGAGCGAGGGCCAAGGTGGGGGAATGGGCAGAGCCAGTACGTTTATGAGGCAATGAGCTGATCAGACTGTGGCTATCAGTGTTTATGGGAGGAGGGTATAGTGGAAGAAAAGGTCAGAAACTTTGGGATAAGAGAAACTTCTAGTTAGTAAAGCTTGGTCCTTAGTCATTGCTGTTGATTGCAGTAAGTTTCTGTTTAAGACCCAGGGCAGAATGTCTGCCTGTTGGCTAGGAGAACCTTGTAAGCTGCTGGCAGGATGTTTACTTTCCCCTGGTAAGTGGGAAAAGCATGATACTCCCCCATCACGGCCCCCTAATTCACACAGTTGTCAGTTGAGTCACCTGGAGAGCTTATTAAAATGCAGATTCCTGGGCCCCAGTCTCAGAGATTCTGATTCAGTAGGTAGAGCATGGGGCCTGAGAATATGAATTTCTAACAAGCTTCCCAGTGAGCCCAATGCTGCTAGCGCTGAACAACACCAAGGAGCACAGGCTTAAACGTGGATGGGACACTAAATATATCCTCAGCGAGGTGCAAGGGACTGCAGAAACAAGGAGAGAACTCCTTGGTAAAATAATGACGAGAGAACCCCTTCCATAATGACTGATGGGCAGTAGGGGTTAAAGAGAAGCCTCAGCTCTGGATCCACAGAGGATGAAGGGGTAAGTCCCTGGGACACAGAGAAATAAGGTGATCTCAGCATCTAACCTATACGCCATAGAGTTGTCTACTCCAGAGAGCAAAATGAAGATGAAGAGCAAGGTCAGGTCAAGGGCATACACTAGTGAAATGAGCACAAAAAGTCAAGGAGAAACAAAAAGCATTCATAAAACATTCTCAGAGAAGCTGGGGCTAACACTAACAGGCTGTGGTTATCTGAGCAGTGTGATGGGCACTTTCTTGAAAATTCTGTTGTGGGGAAGAGTGTTCACGTGATGCCAAGACCAAACCTTACCCAATGGTTGCAAACAAAGCCAGAATAATTTGTGTATTTACAGACTACTTACTCCATTTTCTTCATACTTCTCTTGTTATTCCCACAATCAACACCTTCCTTTGGCAGATGAGATGTCCCTCTGCCCCCATCCCTGGATGAAAAAATTATGCTACAGCTTAGCATAATCTCATAAACAGCTATCATCTGTTGCTGTAGTGGTCCAGGAAGAAAGGCTCATGATTAACTCTTTCCCAACATGGTCGTGAGTGGAGCTCTGTTATTTTCAAATTTGCTGCTAAAATCCTCTACTAAACTTTTTGAAAGACAAGTGGAGGTCCTTCAATGCAAGGTATTGTGTGTTGTGGCTTCATTTGGGGAAATCATATGAATCATTCATATAAACTTATTAAAATATTTTCTTCCATAATTTAGCCACAGTATTAATTAAAGAATCAAAGACTATGTATTTGAACCTATAAAAATCTTCATAACCACTGTCTTAGACTTGTTCTCTAGAGAAACAAAACCAGTAAGGCATGTATATATATATATATGATCGCTATGAGTCAGAATTGACTCAACGGCACTGGGTTTATATATATATCTGGAAACCCTGGTGGCGTAGTGGTTAAGTGCTTTGGCTACTAACCTAAAGGCTGGCAGTTCAAATCCTCCAGGCGCTCCTTGGAAACTCTAGGGGCAGTTCTACTCTGTCCTATAGGGTCGCAATGAGTTGGAATTGACTCGACAGCAACAGGTATACACACACACACACAGATTTATATCACAGAAACAGCTCATAAGGTTGTAGAGGCTGGAAAGTCCCAAGTCTGTGGATCAGGTATTCGGCTGGAGGCTTCTCCTGACTCACATAGTTCCTGGGGCTGACGAATCCCAAGACTGGCAAACAGTATGGCAAGCCACTGGCTTAAGTCCCAAGAACTGGAGGTCAGATGATGATAAGATGATGAGGAGCTGAATGCAAAAGTCAGCAAGATTTGCCAGAAAGCCCATATATGTTGGATGCAGGCCACACCCCTAAGGAAACTCCTTTTCAACTGATTGGCTGCTCATAGCAGATCTCATTATGGAAGTGATTAAATTATATTAGATCTCATCATGGAGGTGATTACATCATTACGTAACTACCAAACTACATCATAACTGCCAAACCACTGAGAATCATGGCACAGCCAGGCTGGCACACAACCTTAACCATTACAACCACCAAAGCAAAAGGAAAAACTCTTGAGCATTTGGAACTTTAAACATGCATTTTTGAAATGACCATATTGGAGCTGAACACTTTTCTTTAGCAAAGTTAGATTGTAAAAAGGAAAACAAAAGCTAAGACATAAACCAAATTGCTTCTAAGAATCATCCTGTGGCAAGGTTGTTTATTTGACTAGAAAGAATCAACCACTGTGGAGTGACCCATATTTACATATAGTAGAAACAGTCCTCAACTCAAAAAAAAAAAAAAGTCCAAAAGTCATTTTCAAGCTGGTGATAAAAACTAACAATGTGTTTTCTCATAGGTGAAGTTATTGATATATGTGGTGGAAAGAATGCCTGAATGAGGCACCCAAAGGCTCTACGCCCATGATTTAGTTGAATAGTGGGGCAAAGGATGCTTACCTGAATTATGGCTTCTGGGTCTTATGAAGAGAGAGTTATGGGGGAAGAGAAGACTAGAAAGGCAGATCCATGCCCACACCCTCACCTGCTCTTTCCTGGCTGCCTGAATGTTGGAAATGGGTCATTTCATTTTTTTCTACTAAATGCATTTGTCCCATTGAGCATCTTATGTGACAGACATTGCACTGGGACAAGGGATATAATGAACAAGACACAAAGATTCCTGCCCTCATGGAATGAATATTCTAGTGGGAAGGACAAATGATTTAATAAGAAATTACAACTAGAAGTTTATGAGGTTATAGGAGCATGTACCAAGTGCACCTGACACAGATTTGGGATATCAGGGAAGGCTTCCCAGAAGAAATGGCATCTGATTGAGACCTAAGGGATGAAGGGTCAGGGGGTCAAGAGGAAGAGGCAAGCTTTCCAAGTAGAGGATCCTTTGTGTACAAAGTCCCAGACATTAGACTGGTAGGGTAGGAAGAGAGTGTGAGGGTTCCATTTTGGAAATGCTGATTGACAGGTCTATGAGATGTAAGTTGTCATGTAGACAGTTGGGTATGGTGGTGTGGAGCTCTGGAGGGAGGATGACATGGGAGTCATCAGCATGTAAATAATGGGAGTGTACACAGTTACCCAGGAAGAGTGGGACCAAAGAAGCCAGGAAAAATATAGTCAAGATGCAGGAAGAGGGCTTTGGGGAGGTCACGTAAAACAAGAACTGAAGTTTCCATTGCATTTAGTCATGATGTCATTGGTGATTTGGGCAAGGGGAGCAGAAGACAAATGAAGTGGGTGGAGGAGAGAGGGGGAGGGGCTGAGGAAATGGAAAGCAAGGAGTGCAAGCTTGTAAGATTGCAAGGATGGTGCAGGACTGGGTAGTGTTTCGTTCTGTTGTACATAGGATGACTATGAGCTGGAAGCGATTCCGCAGCACCTAACAATAATAGTCTAACTCAAGGTAGAGAGCAACACATAATTTACCATTGGAATTGACTTTGCCGATGGTGTCCACTAATAGCAATGACAATAATTTGTAATAGGTCCACATTAAAGAATACTTTATGTTATTACTGTTAATGTACCCTGGGACACGGGACCTGTTAAAATATTTTAGGCAGGAATATTCTTTATACCTTTCTGTGAGCCGTATACAAAATGAGTGAGAGCCTATGTGTGTATTCCCTGGCCCCCTTGGCCTGGGATTCACTAACACATGTAGAAACTCTACCATTGACAACCAACCCTAAAATCCTTTGGTTTAAGTGGTCAGACATGGAGTTAAAGGTGATTTCGTTTTCAGCAGAAACTATTTTTTTTAATGCCTATTGATTTTTATTGTTAAAGAAAACCATGCTCATTTTAGAGAGCTTGGGAAACACAAGAAGTCCACAAAACAAAATAAAAGTGATCTGTAATCCCAATTTCCAAAGATAATCAATGGGCTCCATTTTGGTTCATTACATTTCTCTCTCTCTCTCCCTCCATTACCCCCCTCCCCCATTTCCCTATTTCTCATTTGGATCGTATGTTCCATACAATTGTATATCCTGCCTTTTTCACTTAACTAAATCAGGAAATGTAAAAGCAACAACAGAACCTTTTTATTTCCACATTTTCTCCTTTATTTCTGTCCGCATCTTTCCTTCCTCCTGTGCCAGTATTTCTTTACTTTGGAGTATTTCCATTTTTATCAAAGTTCAATTCAAAATGTAAAACTGTTTATGCTTTTTGAGTTTTATTTCCTCCCTATACTTGTTAAAAAAGACCAGTAAAAGAAAAGTTTTCCAGATTATGATAGATCCACCTCCAACTATATAAGTGGTTCAATTCAGAGTCTTAGGATAATGATCTGCCACCATATGTGGGTTATAACTTGAGGTTTTCATAAAAACGTGCCTTGGAGTAACTGGATATGCCACATTGCCAAGTAGCTGGCTTGTTTCTAGGAAGTTGAACGGCCTGACAGTCACTCGATGCAATCGGCAGAGCTTTCTGATGAAGGCAAATAAAACAACCAATTAGGGATGTGACTTCAGGTGTGGTCTCCCCAGAATGGAGGTGTTGTGCTCTGTGTTCAAGAAGATTTTCTACAAGGGAGGCATAATGCCTTAGAAAGCAATTATCTTATTTAAGCCTACACTTGTCTGGGGAGCTGAGGTCAGCCACAAAGCCATTGGAAAAAATGAGCTGTCTGCTATAGAAAGCGGTTTCTTTAGGTGGGGTCAGTTTGAACAACTTTGCTTTTGAATTGAGTGACCTCCTGAGACCACGAGACTGTGTAAGATTAAACACAGAGTAAACCTCAGGACGCAGCTGCCCCCTCTCCCTTCAAATCGCTCCCATTTCAAAACAAAAACAGGAATACTTTAAACTTAGCTTTCCAAAACTGATACCCTCCCCCCAAACGGTCTGTGACTGCGTCTGCTTGGATTATTTTCATTTGGGTCGTGTTTTTCTGACCAAAGGCCAGGGCCCTTGTCTTTGTGTATTTGCAAAGTGCCATGTCTACTTACCAGCCTTTAGAAATTACAGAAAAATAACAGGAATGCAAGAGAGACTGGCAGCTAAAACCTTGCAGATTTTGTGGACTAGTGCTCTGCCTAAGATCCAGAAGGGGATATATTTATAAGGCAATGTTGAAACAGTCTAATCCCACAAAACCGAATTAAGTCTCCATTAGCTGTGTATAAAGCCATGTGCTGCATTGGCACAGTGTCCCTGCCACTTGCATGGTTAGACATCATGCCACGTTAGCAAGTTCTTGCTTCATGGTCAGCATAATAGGGAGCACATCCTTCCCAGTGAGTGCGCCTCACGAGTATTTCATGAGGATGATGGTTGGATTTAGACTTCTGTACTGTTTGTGCCAACCTCCTGAAGATCCAGAAGTTCCTTGGGGATGATGGTTTTCATCTTGTGACATGTATCTGGCTTCACTCAACTTGCAGAATTTGGGAGCCACGGAAAAGAGAGCCCATCATCAGAGAGACACAAATTTGAATGTTTGGATTCAGTTAAGAGGTCTACAAGGTCAGTACAGCAAAAACAAAATGGAAGGAAGGTGGGAAATGCAAAATTTCCTTCCTTCCTTCTGTCTTTCCCTTCCCTTCTCTCTTCTTCCTTTCCCTTCCCTTCCTCCCTTCCTTCTCCTTTTTGTCCTCCTCCTCCCCCTCTTCCTCTTTCTTTTTTTCCTTCTCCTCTCTCCTTCCCTCCCTCCATTCATCAATCACTTCCTCTCTCTCTTCCTTCTTTCTCTCAACTGAATTTTGTGGTAATTTTCCTTCCTCGCTTTGACTATAGATAAGACTTCAAAAAGACAGATATAACCTGAAAATAACATTTGAGAGTTCAATGTCATGAGCTCTCTTGCTCAACCAAGTTCAGAAGACACCTCATACACGGGATGTGGGCTGGACAACAGAATAGACCTCAAGGGGGTTTGTACCCAGACATCTCCTCTTCTGGGATGTAGTGATGGCATTGGGGGCCACAGGAAAGCAGAGCAGAGTAGCCTAACAAAAGCTCCTTGCCAGCTGGGGCTATTTAAAGGGCTCTGCTACAAGATCCGCCATGTGTCTGTCACTTTGTCATACTGTGGGGGCTTGTGTGTTGCTGTGATGCTAGAAGCTATGCCACCGGTATTCAGATATCAGCAGGGTCACCCATGGAGGACAGGTTTCAGCTGAGCTTCCAGACGAAGACAGGCTAGGAAGAAGGACCCAGCAGTCTACTTCTGAAAAGCATTAGCCAGTGAAAACCTTATGAATAGCAGTGGGACATTGTCTGATATAGTGCTGGAAGATGAGTCCCCCAGGTTGGACGGCACTCAAAAGATGACTGGGGAAGAGCTGCTTCCTCAAAGTACAGTCGACCTTAATGGCGTGGATAGAAAAAAGTTTTCGGGACCTTCATTTGCTGATGTGGCACGACTCAAAATGAGAAGAAACAGCTGCAAACATCCATTAATAATCAGAACCTGGAACGTACAAAGTATGAATCTAGGAAAACTAGAAATCATCAAAAATGAAATGGAACGCATAAACATCAATATCCTACGCATTAGTGAGCTGAAATGGACTGGTATTGGCCATTTTGAATTGGACAATCATATAGTCTACTATGCTGGGAATGACAATTTGAAGAGGAATGGTGGTGCATTCATCGTCAAAAAGAACATTTCAAGATCTATCCTGAAGTACAACGCTGTCAGTGATAGGATAATATCCATACGCCTACAAGGAAGACCAGTTAATACGGCTATTATTCAAATTTACACACCAACCACTAGGGCCAAAGATGAAGAAACAGAAGATTTTTATCAGCTGCTGCAGTCTGAAATTGATCGATGCAATCAAGATGCATTGATAATTACTGGCGATTGGAATGCGAAAGTTGGAAACAAAGGAGAAGGATCAGTAGTTGGAAAATATGGCCTTGGTGATAGAAACAATGCCGGAGATTGCATGATAGAATTTTGCAAGACCAACAACTTCTTCATTGTAAATACCTTCTTTTAATGTAAATGGCAACTATACACATGGACCTCACCAGATGGAACACACAGAAACCATATTGACTATATCTGTGGAAAGAGACAATGGAAAAGCTCAATATCATCAGTCAGAACAAGGCCAGGGGCCAACTGTGGAATAGACCATCAATTGCTCATATGCAAGTTCAAGCTGAAACTGAAGAAAATCAGAGCAAGTCCACGAGAGCCAAAATATGACCTTGAGTATATCCCACCTGAATTTAGAGACCATCTGAAGAATAGATTTGACACATTGAACACTAGTGACCGAAGACCAGACGAGTTGTGGAATGACATCAAGGACATCATCCATGAAGAAAGCAAGAGGTCACTGAAAAGACAAGAAAGAAAGAAAAGACCAAGATGGATGTCAGAGCAGACTCTGAAATTTGCTCTTGAGCGTCGAGCAGCTAAAGCAAAAGGAAGAATTGATGAAGTAAAAGAAATGAACAGAAGATTTTAAAGGGCCTTTCGAGAGGACAAAGTAAAGTATTATAATGACACGTGCAAAGAGCTGGAGATGGAAAACCAAAAGGGAAGAACATTCTCAGCGTTTCTCAAGCTGAAAGAACTGAAGAAAAAATTCAAGCCTCAAGTTGCAATACTGAAGGATTCCATGGGGAAAATATTAAGCGACACAGGAAGCATCAAAAGAAGATGGAAGGAATACACAGAGTCATTATACCAAAAAGAATTAGTCGATGTTCAACCATTTCAAGAGGTGGCATATGATCAGGAACTGATGGTACTGAAGGAAGATGTCCAAGCTGCTCTGAAGGCATTGGTGAAAAACAAGGCTCCAGGAATTGATGGAATATCAATTGAGATGTTTCAACAAACAGATGCAGCGCTGGAGGTGCTCACTCGTCTATGCCAAGAAATATGGAAGACAGCTTCCTGGCCAACTGGCTGGAAGAAATCCATATTTATGCTTATTCCCAAGAAAGGGGATCCAAACGAATGTGGAAATTATAGAACAATATCAATATCACATGCAAGCAAAGTTTTGCTGAAGATCATTCAAAAATGGCTGCAGTAGTATATCCACAGGGAACTGCCAGGAATTCAGACTGGTTTCAGAAGAGGACATGGAACCAGAGATATTATTGCTGATGTCAGATGGATCCTGGCTGAAAGCAGAGAATACCAGAAGGATGTTTACCTGTGTTTTATTGACTATGCAAAGGCATCCAACTGTGTGGATCATACCAAACTATGGATAACACTGCGAAGAATGGGAATTCCAGAACACTTAATTGTGCTCATGAGGAACCTTTACATAGATCAAGAGGCAGTTGTTCGGACAGAACGAGGGGATACTGATTGGTTTAGAGTCAGGAAAGGTGTGCATCAGGGTTGTATTCTTTCACCATACCTATTTAATCTGTATGCTGAGCAAATAATCCGAGAAGCTGGACTATATGAAGAAGAATGGGGCATCAGGATTGGAGGAAGACTCATTAACAACCTGCGTTATGCAACTCATACAACCTTGCTTGCTGAAAGTAAAGAGGACTTGAAGCACTTACTAATGAAGATCAAAGGCCAAGGCCTTCAGTATGGATTACACCTCAACATAAAGAAAACAAAAATCCTCACAACTGGACCAATGAGCAACATCATGATAAACAAAGAAAAGATTGAAGTTGTCAAGGATTTCATTTGACTTAGATCCACAATCAACAGCCATGGAAGCAGTAGTCAAGAAATCAAAAAACGCATTGCATTGGGCATATCTGCTGCAAAGGACCTCTTCAAAGTGTTGAAGAGCAAAGATGTCACCCTGAAGTCTAAGGTGCGCCTGACCCAAGCCATGGTATTTTCAATCACATCATACGCATGTGAAAGCTGGCCAATGTATAAGGAAGATCCAAGAAGAGTTGATGCTTTTGAATTGTGGTGTTGGTGAAGAATATTAAATATACCATGGACTGCCAAAAGATCTAACAAATCTGTCTTGGAAGAAGAGTGGCCAGAATGCTCCTTAGAGGCAAGGAAGGCAAGACTGTGTCTTACATACTTTGGACATGTTGTCAGGAGGGATCAGTCCCTGGAGAAGGAAATCATGCTTGGCAGAGTCCAGGGTCAGCGGAAAGGAGGAAGACCCTCAACGAGGTGGATTGACACAGTGGCTGCAACAATGAGCTCAAGCATAACAACAATTGTGAGGATGGCACAGGACCGGGCAGTGTTTCATTCTGTTCTGCATAGGGTCGTTATGAGTCGGAACCGACTCAACGGCACCTAGCAACAACAACAACTGCTACAAGATCAGAAACCCTGGTGGCATAGTGGTTAAGTGCTAGGGCTGCTAACCAAAGGGTCAGCAGTTGTAATCTGCTAGGTTCTCCTTGAGAACTCTATGCGGCAGTTCTACTCTTCCTACAGGGTCGCTATGAGTCGGAAGCTACTTGATGGCAGTGGGTTTTTTTTTTGTTTTTTTGGTTTGCCACAAGATCAGTGTCACCCCCTAGAAAGTTTTTTTTCCCTTCCTTGTTACCATGGCTCTCATCATGATACATGACAGGTCTGGAACTGTCCTGAAAGGAGCTGGCAGCTTCTGGGCAGCTTATGTCACCAGGGTGCTAGACTAGGCTCCATTAAGGCACAATGGGGCCAGGAAACTTTTAGTTGGAAGCGCAAGTATATTGAATGTAATGACCCAGGCAGTGATAGAGGTCACTTCAACAGAACACTAAAACTAAATCATCCCACACAGAACACTGCTGTCTTTCTCTTTAAAGCACCCCGGGAAAATCATAGGCAGAGCCCAGTCAGAATATAAACTTTGGAATTTCATTTTTCGTTTTAGGGGTCAACACCAGAAACGTTTAATGGAACGAAAACCTCACAAAAGTCAGTTTTGGAAACTTACAGTTAAATTTTCATCACAGATTTGTTTCCAAATTTACATTGCTGTGGAAAAAGCAGAGTTAAAATACGTTTTTAAACAATTGTTACTATTATAAGAGGATTTCTTTATAAGAATGTTATTCAACATAGTCACATTTCATTTCTAAAAATAGACAAATAACAAAATGACTCACAGATGTTGATTTACGAGAAAAATAGTGAACTATATGAACTGAAACGTATTTGAAGGAAGGATGGAAGCCCTCATTAGAAACCACTCTGAAAAAAGCACCTCCTTCTCCCTGACTTCCAAGGGGTTCAAAGTCCGGACCCACAGTGTGCACACCAGCCCTGTGTGAGGCCAGCATTGAGAACCAGGGCCACAGGCAATACTGATAACGTAGTGCAGTGAAATGCTAGGAGTATAATGATAGAAGAGAGCCCGGGAAAGGCCCAATCCTCTGAGGTGGCAATTCTCAATAGTCAGTCTCTCAGAATCAACTGGAATGCTAAATTAAATGCAGATTCCTGGGCCCTGCCCCCTAGAAACTCAGGTTCAATATATGTAGAATGGTGCCCAGAAATCTGCGTGTTAAACCTGTATTCCAGCTCATTCTGACACAGGTGGAATATGGAGCACACTTTGAGAAACATTCCTTTAAGCTTAAGATGTTGCTGAATTCATACTCTCCGTGAGTCAGAATCCTGCCTGCAGCTGCCAGTTGGGGTTTATCTGGTCCATCCAGTGGTTTTTATTAATATCTGAAGGGTTCTTTAATACCTAACTTTTTGAAAGCCACAAATAGGAGTAATTAGAAATGACTGAGCCCACGTTATGGGCTAGAAAGTGTTTACTGTACAGTTAACTTAAGCATAATCATATACATCAGACATCGGAGAGTATGGTTCTGGAAATACAGCCCATCAGTACCAGTTGCCATTAATTCAATTCAGACTGCTGGTGACTCCAGTGTGTGTCAGAGGAGAACTGTGCTCCCATAAGGTTTTTCAATGGCTGACTTTTTTTTTTTTTTTTTTAGATCTCTAGATCTTTCTCCCAAGGTGCTTCTGTGTGGACATGAACCACTAACCTTTCAGTTAGCAGCCCAGTGCACTAACCCTTTGCACCACCCAGGAACTCCTGGAAATATAGCCTAATCCCTGTTATATTGTATTATTGTCAAAATATTCACTGCCCCTCTTGATTCAACCCCACCCTAGCAGCCTGTGCCTAGGAAGATTGAACTTTCTGTCCCATCGAAAGCAAGCTTGGCTATGTGACTTGTTTTGGCCAATGAAATGTAAGTGGGAAGTGGTGGGTGCTGCTGTGAGCAGAAACTTTAAGAGTCATCCTATGGTTCTGCCTCCTTTCTTGCCTCTTCCTTGAGAACAGCACATACCAGACCAGGGCTGCTCCTTCCATCTGGAACCGAGTGGGGAGAACAGGGGACAGAGCTACAGCAGAACCTGAGACACACAAACATGGGGAGTAAGAAATAAACCTTGGCGACTGTACACCACTGAGACAGCATAATTTAGCAAAACCAGCTGGATAGGACAGCTTCTCATTAGTAGTGGTAAAATACTATGCTGGGCAAGGCTAAAGGACATGTTTTAATCCTGGTTCTGTCTGGAATTTTCTTTTGTCATCTGAATTCTTGGTGTTCCACACCACTGTATGCTTCATTTAATGGCACACTTAATATTAACTGCAGAAAATTATGAGTCTTCCTGTAAATGCTCACAGTTCAGAATTTAAATACCGAAACTTCATCAGCTGTGTTTCTACAAGTTATTCCTTAATTTCAGAGCACTGAGGAAGTTCCCTCTGTCTCGGATATACTTTACAGAGTGGTCTGCCACCAACTACTGGTTAAAAAAGAACAAAAACTTATTGCCATTGAGTCATTTACGACTTATAGTGACCCTATAGGACAGAGTAGGAGTGCCCTATAGGGTTTCCAAGGAGTGGCTGGTGCACTTGAACTGCTGACCTTTTGGTTAGCACTTGAACGCTTAACCACTGCGCCACCAGGGCTCCTGGTTAGCAGAACTAACTACTGGTTAGCAGGACCATAATCTATTTGTGTGATATTGCAGCTTCTTGTCTAGCTTTCTACTAAATGCTGTGACCTATCTTATGTGTCTCCGTAGAGCTATGGCAGCGAGAAGGGGCATGTATTTGCCTCTATATTGTGGTGGGAGAAAAAAATTCTGTTGGAGTCCATGCTTTTAGGGCTCCAGTGTGGGCTCCATGATGTTTCCTACATAATATTATCAAATATCTCTGGAAACTGGGGTTTTACTGTTTAACCATTTCATGCCCCCACTGTGTAAGCCAGTGACTGACTATACATCACCGTCGGAACACACCTGTGAATTCAGACTGACATGAGAGAAAGGGGTTGGTGTGGCTAGTTCACTGAGAGATTTTCCGTGGGTGACAACCACCTTAGCTCTGTTTATTACACCTAGGCTTTTACCATGCCAACTTTCAAGTTTTCTGTGCTACTTTGGACTAACAGCTTGGAGCTAGTTTAGCACAGAGAAAGGAATTTACTCAAAGTAAGGAGGTTTGCAGCTAGGCCTCAGAAAGGCCTGGTAGCAGGAACTAAGCATCAGTGGGAGCCAGCTCAAGCCTTCACTCTCTAAATCTCTCTTTCCAGGTCTCCTTTGTCTCCACAGGCTACCTTTCTTGTTCCCCAGTCCCCTTGATGGGACAAGGCTGCCCACAGCTCCAGAGTCCATATGTTGTAGTTCCAGCCTCAAACAAGGAGAAATCTCTTCATTAGTGTCAATCCCAAATATGATCAATTTACCAGATATTTATTAAACACTTACTATGTGCTGGACACTGTTCTGTGTGCTCGGAAGATGTGAGGGAATGAAGATAAATTCTGTGGCGTGGGGGATGAGGACCATAATCACGTTACGCAAACATGGTTGCCAGAAGCCCAACCCTATAGATCTTGCTGGCAGCCTCAGTAAAGAAGCTTCTTTGTCACCTGGGCAGATATCCCCAAATGAGACACCCACACATTCAAAAAGAAAATTCCAAATGGGAAAATTGTAGCTTTTCAGTTCACCCACATAGACATGGTCTCATACAGCAATTTTCATTCAGGTTTCATTAGGGTATTAAAGCCTAATGCTATCCCTTCCCTTTAGTTTTCTTTACTTGGAGCCAGTTCAGTGACTCATGCTATTAACTTCATTTCGGGGGGGGGGGTGGAAATGGAGGCAATAAAAGAAGTATTTAAATGTTGCTTGGGCACATTTCTTCTAAAACTGATGATTCCTAATATATGGTCAAATGACCCCCAAAGTTCATTTCTGGGATGAATTAATAGCATTCTCACAGCATTTCTCAAAGCTGTCTTATCCAAAGCTACACTATTCTTATGACACATTCTATTCAGATCAGTTTGAGAGTAGAAGTAGAAATGCGTGGTGGAGCTCACATGGGCCATAGGCCACTGTTCTAAATCTGTATTCTACTCCTTCCTGGGATGGTGTAGGCCTCCAATTGGAAATTTATGAAGCTATGATATGAATGGCTATTTTGTAAGTGAAAATATGGATTTGACTTTGGTATAATACAAACAACCAGACACAGAGCAAGGCCGGAGTGGAGCTGCTCCAGCGCTGCTGGGGAGACAATGCAGCCAAGAAGCAGAGATGGAATCAAGAGAGAATAGAAATTAGGCCTTTACCTGGCCCTGCCACAGAAGTTGGTAAGAAAATCTCCGAGACTTATTTCACTGGGACATCCTATAACTATACCACATAAAGAGTGGTTCCGTTTAGTGAAAGAAGAAAACAGTTACAATTGGTAATATTTGTCCAACAGAAAGTCTTCTTTACTGGCTTCTCTTTTTCTATCCATCTCTATTGCTGGATTCCCTGAAGTTCCATACTTGGCTTCTTTTCTTCTAAGGCTACATCCTGTGACTGGGTAATCTCAGTTATACTCATGGCTTCAAAGTGCGCCTATGATTCCCACGCCTTTATCTTTAGTTCAGGTGACAATTCTGAATCCCAGACCCATGTATCCAAATATCATCTAGACAGAGGAACCTCAGAAACCACCTGCCCAAAAGTGACCAAACTCTTGATTTCCCCCTCCATGCCTACTTGCCTCTTGTGACTCCCTTTCTCTGTGAATTTCCCCCTCTCCTGGGTCCCCTAAGTTGAATGTCTGAGGCTCACTTCATACCTTCCTATCTCACAAACTCCTGGATCAATCTAGTCCCTCTGCGTGGTTTGGGTCCATATTATCTCTCATTAGACCAAGACCACACTGTCCTCACTAGCCTCCATCCTCTGCCCCCAATCAGTCTTCCATACTATTTCCAGAACTCTCTTTCTATAACTGATCTAATCTAATCTTGTTATTCCCTTGCTTAAAACCTCTCAATAACTTTTCTTTGCCTTCAGGATAAAATCTATATTTTTCACCATGACCCACAAGACTCTTCACCAGATCATGATCCTGGATATTCTCTTAGGCCCACATCACACTTGTCCCTTGTCCCTTCCATCACTTAGCCCAGTCTCCAGGCAAACAGGATTACTTATCTTAAACATGCTAAGTTCTGTCATACCTCTGGGAGCCTCTGTCTTCCACTGTCCCCCTTTTAAGACCTAATGTAGCTTCCATGAACATGCACCATTCAGATCTCCAACTACAGGGTACAACTGTTATGCTTTGAAATTCATTGCTGCATTTGCACTAAGACCATGCTTCTCATGGGCTGCCCCCAGTCAATGACAGAGTCTGGTAGAATAGTAAGGCAGGCCCTTTCCTAGGAGACACCGAATTTTTTGACTACCAACATTGGCGCAAACATTTCCTGAAAGCCTTGCTGAACCTTCCTTAGATTGAATCTTACCTTCCCACCCTCTTTTCTTTACTTGAGGTCAGACTTGCATAGTAGTCTGATGGCTCTCCCGCTGTCTCTCACAGCTCTTTCCCGTAATAAAGATGTTTAATTCCACCTTGGTGTGTGCTTCTCAAAGCATACCTAGCTCAAGTGTCTCAAAGCCATGTATTTTAAGAAACTAGAGAAAAACAAACAATTTAAGCCTAAAGCAAAGATAAGAAAAAGTAAAAATTAGAGCAGATACCAATGAAATTGAAAACAGAAAAGCAATACAGAAAATTAGTAAAACCAAAAGCTGGTTCTTTGGGGAAAAAATCAATAAAAATGATAAACTTCTAGGCAAATTAGCAAAGAAAACAAAAGAAGACAGAAGTTTCCAATATAAAAAATGAAAGAGGAGCCATCACTACTGATTCCATAGACACTAAAAGGATAACAAAAAAAATACTATGAACAACTCTATGCTCACAACTTAATAACTTGAATAAAATAGACATTCTTTAAAAGATACATATTACAAAAACTCACACAAGGAGAAGTAGATAGTATGAATAGACCCATATGTCTGAGAGCAATTGAGTCAATAATTAATAACCTCCAAAGAAAGAAGAAGAAAAAAAAGAACCAGGCCCAAATGGCTTCACTGGTGAATTCTACCAGACATTTAAGGAAGAAATGATACCACATCATAATTATTTCTATGAGGCCAGAATTACCTCAATACCAAAACTAGACAAAGACATTTCAAAAAAGGAAACCATATACCAGTATCTCTCATGAACATAGACGCAAAAGTCCTCAACAAAATACTAGCAAATCATTGCCAAAAATGTATAAAAATAATTACATGCCATGGTTAAGTATGATTTACTCCAGATATGCAAGGCTGGTTCAACATTAAAAAATCTATCGATGCAGTCCACCACATCAACAGGCTAAAGGAGAAAAGTCATATGATCGATTCAATTGATCCAGAAACACCATATGACAAAATCTAACACCTATGTATGAAAACTCTCAGCATAGTAAGGAAGAGGAACAGTGTCGCATTCATTGTCAAAAAGAATATTTTGAGTTCTATTCTGAAATATGCTGCTCCTTGGAAACTGCATAGGGCAGTTCTACTCTGTCCTATAGGGTCACTATGAGTCTGAATCAATTCGACAGCAATGGACTTGGTTTTTTTTTTTTTTTTTTTTGGTTTTATCTTGAAGTACAACACCACAAATGCCACACGAGAAGAAATTGAAGATTTTTATCAACTTATGCAGTTTGAAATTGATCAAACATACAATAGAGATACACTGATAACCAGACTTACTGGACTGACAGAAAATGGAAGAACCCCTAAGACTATGGCCTCCTGACACCCTCTTAACTCAGAACTGAAGCCACTCCCAAAGTTCACCCTTCCACCAAAGATTAGACAGGTCTATAAAGGGAACAATAATGCAATCATGTATATGAGATGAAATGGGAAACACCTGCCCAAAAGCAATGATAAGAAGGCAGGAAGAGACGGAAAAATGGACAGACGGAAATGGGGAAACTGGGATGGGAAGGGGAGAGGGTTGACACATCACAGGGGTTGCAACCAACGTCACGAAACTAATTTGCTCTGTGAGTTTTCACCTAAAGCACAACTAAAAAAAAAAAAGATGCATTGATAATTACTGGTCATTGGAATGCAAAAGTTGGAAACAAAGAAGGATCAGTAGTAGGAATATATGACCTTGGTAATAGAAATGATCCTGGAGATCGCATGATAAAACTTTGCAAGACCAAGGACTTATTCACTGGAAATACCTTTTTCGACATCATAAATGGTGACTATACATACCAGATGGAACAAATACACAGAAATCAAATTGGACATCTGTGGAAAAAGACAATGGAAAAGCTCAATATCATCAGTCAGAACAAGGTCGGGGCCAACTGCAGAACAGGCCATCAGTTACTCATATGCAAGTTCAAGCTGAAGCTGAAGGAAATTAAAACAAGTCCACAAGAGCCAAAGTATGATCTTGAGTATATTCAACCTGAATTTAGAGACCATCTCAAGAATAGGTTTGACGCATTGAATGCTAATGACCAAAGACCAGAAGAGTTGTGGGATGACATATGTGAAGAAAGCAAAAGGTCATTAAAAAGGCAAAAAAAAAAGTCCAAAATGATGTCAGAAGAGACTCTGAAACTTGCTCTTGAACATAGAGTGAAAGGAAGAAATGATGAAGTACAAGAGCTGAACAGAAGAGTTCAAAGCGTGGCTTGAGAAGACAAAGTAAAGTATTATAATGACACGTGCAAAGACCTGGAGTTAGAAAACCGAAGGGGAAGAACATGCTTAACTTTTCTCAAGCTGAAGGAACTGAAGAAAAAACTCAAGCTTCAAGTTGCAGTATTGAAGGATTCTATAGTCAAAAAATTAAACAACGCAAGAAGCATCAAAGAAGATGGAAGGAATGCACAGAGTCATGAACAAAAAGAATTGGTCGATGTTCAGCCATTCAGGAGGTAGCATATGATCAAGAACCAATGGAACTGAAGGAAGAAGTCCAGGTTACACTAGAGGCATTGGTGAAAAGCAAGCCTCCAGGAACTGACAGAATACCAGTTGAGGTGTTTCAACAAGCAGATGCAGTGCTGGAAGTGCTCAATTTCAAGAAATTTGAAAGACAGCTAAGTACCTGGCCAACCAACTGGAAGAGAATCTATATTTGTGTCCATTGTAAAGAAAGGTGTTGCAACAAAATGTGGAAATTATCAAACAATAGCATTAATATCACATGCAAGTAAAATTTTGTTGAAGATAACTGAAAAATGGTTGCAGCAGTACATCAGCAGGGAACTGCCAGATATTCAAGTTGAATTCAGAAGAGCATGTGGAATGAGAGCTATCATTGCTGATGTCAGATGGATCTTGGCTGAATGAAGAAAATATTAGAAAAATGTTTACCTGTGTTTTGTTGACTATGCAAAGGCACTCGACTATATGGATCATAACAAATTATGGATAACATTTTGAAGAATGGGAATTCCAGATACTTAATTGTGTTCATGTGGCACCTGTACCTAGAACAAGAAGAAGTCGTTCAACAGAAAAAGGGAATACTGTGTGGTTGTAAGGTGTTTGTCAGGGTTGTATCTTTTCACCATACTTCTTCAATCTGTATGTTGAGCAAATAATCTGAGAACTAGACTATATGAAGAAGAACATGGCATCAGGATTGGAGGAAGACTCATTACAAACCCACAATATGTAGGTGACACAACCTTGCCTGCTGAAAGTGAAGAGTACTTGAAGCACTCAGTGGTGAAGATCAAAGACCACAGCCTTCAGTATGGATTACACCTCAACATAAAAAAAAAAAAAAAATCCTCATAACTGGACTAATAAGCAACATCATGATAAATGGAGAAAACTTGAAGTTGTCAAGGATTTCATTTTACTTGGACCCATAACCAAAGCCCATGAAAGCAGCAGTCAAGAAATTCAAGGACATATTGCTTTGGGCAAATCTGCTGCAAAAAACCTCTTCAAAGTGTTCAAGGGTAAAGATGTCACCTTGAGGACTAAGGTGTGCCTGACCCAAGCCATAGTATTTTCAATCAACTCGTATGCATGCGAAAGCTGGACAATGAATAAGGATGACCAAAGAAGAATAGATGCATTTGAATTACGGTGTTTGTGAAGAATATTGATATACTGTGGATTGCCAGAAGAACAAACAAATATGTATTGGAAGAAGTACAGCCATAATGCTCCTTAGAAACAAGGGTGGCGAGACTTCATCTCACGTACTTTAGACATGCTATCAGAAGGGACGAGTCCCTGGAGAAGGACATCAAGCTTGGGAAAGTAGAGGATCAGCAAAAAAGAGAAAGATGCTCAACAAGATGGACTGACACAATGGATGCAACAATGGCCTCAAACATAGCAACAATTTTGAGGATGGTGCAGGACCAGGCAGTGGTTCATTCTGTTGTACATAGTGTCGCTATGAGTCGGACCAACTCGATGGACTTAAGAACAATAACATAGTAAGAATAGAGGGGAACTTCCTCAACTTGGTAAAGAACATCTACAAAAAACCTACAGTTAAAGTCATACTGAGGAGCTCTGGTGGCATAACGGTTAAGCACTCGCCTGCTAACCAAAAATTGGTTATTCAAGCTCACCCAGCAAGTCCTCAGGAGAATGACCTGGCAGTCGGCTCCCGTAAAGGTTACACCCAAGGAAATGCTATGTGGCAGCTCTACTCTGTCACGTGGGGTTGCCGTGAGTCAGAACCAACTTGATGGCACCTAACAACATTATGCTTAATGGTGAGAAACTGGTCATTTTACCCTGAAGCTCAGAAACAAGACAAGGATATCCTCTCACCATTCCTATTTGACATCATATGGAAAGTACTAACTAATTCAATGAGTCAAGAAAAGAAAATAAAAGGTATACAAATAGGGAAGGAAGAAGTAGAATGGTTGCAGATGACATGAATGTCTCTGTGGAAAATCCTAAAGATTTGACTATTAAAAAAAAAAAAAAAAAAAACCTCCTGGAACAAATAAGTGAGTATAGTAGGGTTGCAGAACACAAGGTTAATATACAAAAGCTTCGTCTTTGCTTCTTCTCTGACACCTCTTAGGGGATCTTAGTCACTCCTCGGAGCCCCCAGTGTACGTGTTCAGGCCTCTATCCTAGCACTTTTACACTGTGAGGTCATAACTCCCTGACTTGTCAGTCACCCACACTGGCCAGCCAGATCCTCGAGAGCAGGAGCAAGGGTAGCTACTACCTCTCTCAGGCACCCAGCACCTTCCCTGACACATACAAACCAGGAAGTGTTCATGCAGTGTTGTGTACTCATGAACAGAGAGTGGGTAACTCCTCAAAAAGCCTCCTGGTGAAAATCTCACTTAACCTGCTGTTTTCCAACAAAAACTCTTTTTGCTCAAGGAAATGGGAAATGCATATGATATTCTCATCTGGGTCACTTACCTTTTGAGAAACATTATTTTACTTCAATATTCAGAAATGTCTAAAATCTGTGTTAAAACCACTGGATGCCACTTTTCCACTGGATGTATATAATTATCTTAGGGACACCAGCCAAACCAACAGAATTTAACCCCAAATTTATATATGATGAATAGATGACATAATCCCCCACCTGTCTGTCAGTTTGCCATACTGTGGGGGCTTGTGTGTTGCTGTGATGCTAGAAGCTATGCCACAGGTATTCAGATACAAGCAGGGTCACCCATGGAGGACAGGTTTCAGCTGAGCTTCCAGATTAAGATAGACTAAGAACAAGGACCTGGCAGTCTACTTCTAAAAACCATTAGCCAGTGAAAACCTTATGAATAGCAGCGGAACATTGTCTGATATAGTGCTGGAAGATGAGCCCCCCAGGTAGGAAGGCACTTAAAAGATGACTGGGGAGAGCTGCCTCCTCAAAGTAGACCTGTTGCCATCGAGTCAATTCCAACTCATAACAACCCTATAGCAACCCTATAGGACAGAGTAGAACTGCCCCGTGGAGTTTCCAAGGAGCACCTGGTGGATTCGAACTGCTGACCTTTTGGTTAGCAGCCGTAGCACTTAACCACTACACCACCGGGGTTTCCCCTCAAAGTAGAGTCGACCTTAATGATGTGGGTGGAGTAAAGCTTTTGGGACCTTCATTCGCTGATGTGGCAAAACGAGAAGAAGCAGCTGCAAACATCCATTAATAATCGGAACCTGGAATATATGAAGTATAAATCTAAGAAAATTGGAAATCGTCAAAAATGAAATGGAACACATAAACATCGATATCCTGGGCTTTAGTGAGCTGCAATGGACTGGTATTGACCATTTTGAATTGGACAATCATATAGTCTACTATGCTGGGAATGACAATTTCAAGAGGAATGGTGTTGCATTCATCGTCGAAAAGAACGTTTCAAGATCTATTCTGAAGTACAACGCCGCCAGTGATAGGATAATATCCATACGCCTACAAGGAAGAGCAGTTAATATAACTATTATTCAAATTTACACACCAACCACTAGGGCCAAAGATGAAGAAACAGAAGATTTTTATCAGCTGCTGCAGTCTGAAATTGATCGAACGTGCAATCAAGATGCATTGAATTTAATTACTGGCTATTGGAATGCGAAAGTTAGAAACAAAGAGAAAGGATCAGTAGTTGGAAAATATGGCCTTGGTGATAGAAACAATGCCAGAGATTGCGTGATAGAATTTTGCAAGACCAACAACTTCTTCATTGCAAATACCTTCTTTCAATGTAAATGGCAACTATACACACGGACCTCGCCAGGTGAAACACACAGAAACCATATTGACCACATCTGTGGAAAGAGACAGTGGAAAAGCTCAATATCATCAGTCAGAACAAGGCCAGGGGCCGACTGTGGAATAGACCATCAATTGCTCCTATGCAAGTTCAAGCTGAAACTGAAGAAAATCAGAGCAAGTCCACGAGAGCCAAAATATGACCTTGAGTATATCCCACCTGAATTTAGAGACCATCTGAAGAAAAGATTTGACGCGCTGAACACTAGTGACCGAAGACCAGACGAGTTGTGGAATGACATCAAGAACATCATCCATGAAGAAAGCAAGAGGTCATTGAAAAGACAGGAAAGAAAGAGAAACCAAGATGGACGTCAGAGGAGACTCTGAAACTTGCTCTCAAACGTTGAGCAGCTAAAGCAAAAGGAAGAATTGATGTAGTAAAAGAACTACCCAGAAGATTTCGAAGGGCATCTGGAGAAGACAAAGTAAAGTATTATAATGACATGTGCAAAGAGCTGGAGATGGAAAACCAAAAGGGAAGAACAGGATCTGCATTTCTCAAGCTGAAAGAAGTGAAGAAAAAAATTAAAGCCTCGAGCTGCAATAGTGAAGGATTCTATGCGGAAAATATTAAGCAATGCAGGAAGCATCAAAAGAAGATGGAAGGAATACACAGAGTCATTATACCAAAAAGAATTAGTCGATGTTCAACCATTTCAAGAGGTGGCATATGATCAGGAACTGATGGTACTGAAGGAAGAAGTCCAAGCTGCTTTGGAAGCACTGGCAAAAAACAAGGCTCCAGGAATTGATGGAATATCAACTGAGATGCTTCAACAAACAGATGCAGCACTGGAGGTGCTCACTCGTCTATGCCAAGAAATATGGAAGACAGCTTCCTGGCCAACTGGCTGGAAGAGATCCATATTTATGCCTATTCCCAAGAAAGGGGATCCAAACGAATGTAGAAATTATAGAACAATATCAATATCACATGCAAGCAAAGTTTTGCTGAAGATCATTCAAAAATGGCTGCAGTAGTATATCCACAGGGAACTGCCAGAAATTCAGACTGGTTTCAGAAGAGGACGTGGAACCAGAGATATTATTGCTGATGTCAGATGGATCCTGGCTGAAAGCAGAGAATACCAGAAGGATGTTTACCTGTGTTTTATTGACTATGCAAAGGCATTCAACTGTGTGGATCATACCAAACTATGGATAACACTGCGAAGAATGGGAATTCCAGAACACTTAATTGTGCTCATGAGGAACCTTTACATAGATCAAGAGGCAGTTGTTCGGACAGAACGAGGGGATACTGATTGGTTTAAAGTCAGGAAAGGTGTGCATCAGGGTTGTATTCTTTCACTATACCTATCCAATCTGTATGCTGAGCAAATAATCTGAGAAGCGGGACTATATGAAGAAGAAGGGGGCATCAGGATTGGAGGAAGACTCATTAACAACCTGCATTATGCAAATGACACAACCTTGCTTGCTGAAAGTCAAAAGGACTTGAACCACTTACTAATGGAGATCAAAGACCATAGCCTTCAATATGGATTGCACCTCAACATAAAGAAAACAAGAATCCTCACAACTGGATCAATGAGCAACATCATGATAAATGAAGAAAAGATTGAAGTTGTCAAGGATTTCATTTGACTTAGATCCACAATCAACAGCCATGGAAGCAGCAGTCAAGAAATCAAAAGACACATTGCACTGGGTAAATCTGCTGCAAAGGGCCTCTTTACAGCGTCGAAGAACAAAGGTGTCACCTTGAGAACTAAGGCGCACCTGACCCAAGCCATAGTATTTTCAATTGCATTGTATGCATGTGAAAGCTGGCCAATGAATAGGGAAGGCCAAAGCCTAATTGATGCCTTTGAATTGTGGTGTTGGCGAAGTATATTGAATATACTATGGACTGCCAAAAGAACAAACAAATCTGTCTTAGAAGTACAACCAGAATGCTCCTTAGAAGCAAGGATGGTGAGACTGCGTCTTACATACTTTGGAAATGTTGTCAGAAGGGATCAGTCCCTGGAGAAGGACATCGTGCTTGGCAAAGTCCAGGGTCAGCGGAAAAGAGGAAGACCCTCAACGAGGTGGATTGACACAGTGGCTGCAATAATGAGCTCAAGCATAACGATCGTAAGGATGGCACAGGACTGGGCAGTGTTTCGTTCTGTTGTACGTAGGGTCGTTATGAGTTGGAACCGACTCGACGGCGTCTAACAACAACAACAAGATGACATAATATCATATCTGAATTCTAACCCGTTAGTCCTTATATTTTATATGATCTATGGTAAAATGTTGGTAAGTGCCATATAAGGTGAACTGCCAAATAGCGTGAAGAAGAGCAGCACACTGTTGCAAGTGACAGAAATACTGAGCATGTGATGGTGTGAAGGAGCTCTGGTGGCGCAGTGGTTCAGTGCTCAGCTGCGAACCAAAAGGTCGGTGGTTCAAACCCACCAGTGGGTCTATGGGAGAAACAAGTGGCAGTCTGCTTTCGACTTGATGGCAACGGGTGATGGTGTGGAAGAATCCTCTCAAACGGTGCTGAAGAGGTACAGCGGTAATGTCTATTGAAACACCCTGAAACGTGTCCTTGTAATACATAATATATCGCCCTATATCATCTCTGTTAGCTGCTGTTGAGTTGGCCTCTGACTCATGGTGACCCTGTGCACAATACAAGAAAATGTTGCCTGGTCCCGTGCCATCCTCATGATTGCTTGCAGATTGGACCATTGCGATCCATAGGATTTTTATTAGCTGATTCATCTCTGCCTGTGGTGAACTCAATTCGCTGGACAGTGTGTTCCTGTGAGGAAGGTGGTGGTATCTTCTTCTCCCTAGTAAGCACACTACCTGGTACATAGCCGGTGTTTAGTGCATTTTGGAATGGATGAACTTTATCTACTTTTACCTTATCTGCCGCAAATCTAAAAGTCAAGACTCACCTTCCAGCTCAGCCACATCTGACATACTTTCCCACACCAACAGTTTATGAACATCCAGAGAATGTAAATTAATTTTAATAACATTTTTCAAAACAAAAGGATGATAAATCTGCTGAAGAAAATGAGTATTCTCCCCAAGCAAATATAAATTTTTGTCTTAACCAATGCCTCTTGCCTAACATGAATACTTTTTCATATCCAGGGGTTGAAGTGTCTGTGGCATACTGCTTGCCTCTGTTGGCCTGTAGACTTGAGCGTTGACTGAACCCTTTATTTGTGGGTTTAAACAGAGGTCTGATTCTAGACCTTGGGAGAAGATTCCGTCCAATTTAAAAACTGGTTGTAATAAAACAGATGAGGTTTTGGACAGCTTACCCTCTCTTAAAACCCTAATCCACTGCTTTAAAATGAGAAAAGGACCTCACATCAAGAAGCCATGGAGGCACCTTAAAGTGCCATTTAAATTTTCTGTGAGCATCAGCTGGGAGGGGCTGCTAATGGGTCTCTACAACATTTATTTAGAGAGTGTCATGTGTTTCAGAGCTGCCTTGGCGAGGAACTGCTCTAAACTTAGAGATACATACTCCGTGCCCACTGGGCTCACATAAAAGGGAAAAATACGCAATATGGGTTTACCTCAGTGGGGTGAGGCTTGATGTTTTCCAGATGCTGACAGCACAAGTGAGTTCAATAGAAATATCTTTACAAAAAATGCACGAATATTAAATAAGCAATGGATATGCATTGAGCCATGTTCTGCTGCCTCCCTTTACCTCTGGGCTGGGAGTGTCCTCGCCCCTTGTTGCAGATGGGGTGGTCTCAGCTGCCAGTGGGAGGCCTCATTAGATTTCCTATTAGGAAGATAATTCTGGCAGGGTGAGTTCTAGAACTGGAACATTGTCCACGAATACATTCAGGGCTTCTCTTGGGCTGAAGAAGGGGGAAGGAGAAGAGAGCCGCAAAGGAGAGATTTTTCTCCGATGCAGGAGTCAAGTTGTCTGCGTTGCATGTGGAAGATCAGGCATTTCCTCGTGAATCTTGGGAAAGGTCAGTAAGCACAACAGTCAGAAAGTATAAAATGGAATTGACCAAAATGATGACCATAAAGAAGCTCAGAAACAAGCTGGCCAAGGCTCCAGAGAGCCAATGATTAGACAGGAGACTATCAAAAGGGAAGACAGAGTCAGCTCTTTGGGAGGCAGAGACAGGCAAAATGGCTGCTTTACGTCAGGTATTTAAGAAGTTTATATCTAGGGAAATCAAGGCAGTGAAGGCAGTCTCCCTGCATTATCTTTGCCGTGTGTGTGTGTGTGTGTGTGCGTGCGCGTGCAGGTGTAGTCCAGGAAGCCCCAGAAGAAGAGGTGGAGGTGGAGAAGGCTTCAACTAGTACTTCCCTGGAGCCTGGATTCCTCTTTCTACACATACTAGAGAGTCACAGGGCCTCTCTTTCAGCTTTTAGTTCAAGTATATGGAACACTCAAGACACATGAATACTGCCAAAATACTGGTTTTTGATGTCAGGCACTATCAGTGGACAGTTTTGGAGATGCCTCCTTGTGCAGTGCTGGCAGCTCTTTCAGCCTAGCCACCCCTACCAGAAGAAGTACCAACGATGTTTTAAGGTTCATCCACATGATGACAAAAACAAAAATCTTCCACAATCGCCTTTATACCATCGCTGATGGATTAATATTTAAAGACTTACTGAAATGTCTTTGAAAACGTCTGCTAGCAATAATTGCCAAACTATCCTTAGATAAGAATCATGCCTAGGGTTCTTGTTAAAACACCAATTCCTGGACTTCAGCTCTAATCTACTGAAAGAATTTTCTGGAAGAGAGGCCTATATATAGGTAATCTATATATTTAACAGGAGCCCTCATGGTGCAGTGGTTAAGAGCTCGGCTGCTAACCAAAAGGTCAGCAGTTCAAATCCCACCAGCTGCTCCTTAGAAACCCTATGGGGCAGTTCTACTAACAGGAGAAGAGCCCTGGTGGTGCAGTTAAGTGCTTGGCTGCTAACCAAGAGGTTGGTGGTTGGAACCCACCAGCCTTCTGCAGGAGAAAGATGTCGCAGTCTGTGTCTGTAAAGATTTACAGCCTTGGGAACCCTATGGGACAGCTCTACTTCATCCTATAGGATTGCTATGAGTTGGAATGGACTTGAGGACAATGGTTTATATAAACCACCCAGTGTCGTCGAGTCGATTCCGACTCATAGTGACCCTATAGGACAGAGTAGAACTGCCCTATATAGTTTCCAAGGAGCGCCTAGCAGATTCGAACTGCCAACCCTTTGGTTAGCAGCCGTAGCACTTAGCCACTACGCCACCAGGATAAACCATATAAAAATATATACAGTTTATATATATGTGTATATATATATGTGCTTTGTGTGATTCTTGTCATCAGGGTTCTCACCACTGAGGGGCTTTTGAAGAATTCTTTGCCTAAGTTCAGTGGTTCAGTGTTTTAGTTGTTGTGGGATGTGACTCGGCATCGGTGTGTTTTCAGAGTTCCTCAGTGAGTCTAATAAGCAGTCGGGGGTTGCTCTGGGAAACAGGATGTGCACTGGCTCCCCTCACAGAGTGCAGTGCCAGATTCCCTGGGTTCAAACCTGGCCTCTGACGTAGCCTGTTACCTGTACAACTCCAGGCAATTCATTTAACTTCTCTAAGCCTCAGTTTCCTCAATTCTAAAATAGGAACCACAATATGACTATCTCCTAGGATTATTTTGAGGATTAAAGCATTGCAAGCACTCAGTAGATTTTAGCTTTCAGTGTTAATTTCGCATGTGTCTCCATGTTAAGAAATGGGGACACAAAGATGAATAAGCTCTGTCACCTGTGCCCTTAGGGTGTTTATCATCTCTCTGGAGACATAGCCAGATGAAACCTAATGGGTAATCCATGGGCTGGGCTATTGGAACAATATGAGCAAAGAGCTGTTGGGCTCAGAAGAGACAGTGAATGTCTCAAGCTGGAGAAGGCTGTAACAGGGACATGCAAGGGAGGAGACATTTGAGCTGGGGTTTGAAGAATGGGGAAGATCTGGCTGCTCAGAAGGTGGCAGGTGGGCAATCCCAACAAGGGGAGCAAAGTGTGAGCAGAAGGAGGTGTGCAGTGTCATCAGGAAACAATATTTCAGAGTGACTGGGTTTAGAGTTTGGGGAGATTAGCCTTGAAAGGCAGATTGGGATAAAATTCCAGAGACCTTTGAAGGTTGTCTTGAGAGTTTTGGTCTTTTGTTAATGGGAATTAATCATCAGAGGATTTTTAGGTTGATAAGTGATATAATTGGACCTCTGTTTTAAAGCAACAATCGGCATGCAGTGTGGGGTGGTGGTAGGTGAGGGTGAAGGCTGGAATGGACATTGTATTCATTGTACTCATTCATTCATCACTTGCTGAATACAGACACTGGATGCTGGAGCTGCAGCAGTGAACAGAACAGAGCCCACACCCCACAGTTAGAAGGTGGCTACAATAGTCCAAGTGAGTGACAGGGAGGCATGACAGGACCATCAGCTGTGGGACAGAGGAGGAGAGTGTGGAACGGGAGAGAGATGGTGGAAGTCCAACCAACTGATGTGGGGACAAATAATCCAGATGAGACAAATCCATCAGAAGAAGAGGGAAATTATATGGAACAGTTCCCAATGTGGGGCTCCCACTAATAAGGAAGGTCTATGGGCTATTTTCAATTTTTTAAAAAGATGACTGTAAATTACACATTTAGCCATTCATGTCAAGACTTCAGATCTGGTCTGTTCTGGCTATCTGTTGCTGTGTAACAAACTATCCCAAATACCTAAACAACCCTAGAGTTAGACCAACAACATGTTGTGGGTCAAGAATTCAGGCAGAGCTTGGCCGTGCAATTTTTCCGCTCCACATGACATCAACTGGGGTCATGTGGCATTATTCAGCTGGTGGACAAGCTGGTCTGGAGGGTGAAAGACAGCTTCACTCACATGGTTAGAAAGCTAGGCTCAGCTGGGTCCCTCTCCTTCTCAGTCCTCTCCATGTGGTCTCTCTAGGAGGTAATCAGACTTCCTACATGGCAGCTCAGGGGTCCATTGTCTTAGTCTGGAACAGGTTTGGTTGTAAATGAGAAAAACCTACCTACAGAGCTTAACAAAATGAATAACAAGCAATCTACAGTCATCCAGGACTCTAGCCCTGACTCCATATGACCTTTGATCCATCACCCTCCACCAGCAGGCTGACTCAGACTCTGTCTTCAAATGTAAATGCTCTTGGGAGGAAGACTGGCTCATTTGATCTGAAAATTGACTCCCCAGGGCTAGGTGTCTGTCCTGGTCCAATCAGCTCAGGTCAGATCTTAGTAAAAGAGGCAGCTCTGAAGGTGGGAATGGGGACAACGTAAACACCAAATGAAACAAAGCTATCTGGAATGTACCTTTTCTACCACTCTGCCCCTAATTGTACTGTTAAAGAAACAATCCTTTCCTCTTATCTCCCCTCTCAATGGTATGAGAGGAAGAAAGTCAAAATAGCATTGCCATAATTTAAGAACGGTTTCTAATATTGCCCAGATCTTAATAAGACCAATTAAGTCTTAGTTTAAAATAGGAACTGAAATTTATTAAAGCAATCTAACATTCTTTATGATTCCAGCAGGACCCATTCTAACCTTCTATGATGTCTTTATTTATCCTAAAATATCTTTAAACTCCCTGAATGACTCAAATGGAAACAGGTCAGGTAGCACTTAGTTTGCCTTAAATATTACCTGAAATCTAAGTGCTTTTTATGTTTGGATTTTTTTAATGAAATATATTGCATCTTTTACATGCATTTGTTCAGTAGCATATAGATCACATCGGTTTCTTTTAGAGTTAACCAAAGCCCTAGCAATTAATTCTAGTAGACTTTTTAAGTTCATTTCTTAAAAATTGCCTTGGAAAAAATGAAGTCACGTATCAAATTAAACCATAAAGACACCACAGAGTTCAATAGAGATATAAAGCTGATAAGTGTTATAATTTCTGCTTCCTTCATAACATATCCACAGGAAAAATAAAAGAAGAAAACATTGTAAAGAAGGAAGGCTTTTGGTCTAAAAGACTAGATGGCAAAATACCAGTATAGTTTGCTTTACCAAAGCCTACAGAACGTACTACAGAGTGGTACCTGTCCCAGCTGTCACACATTTCCATAAGCATGAACTGTGTCCTGAACAGCAAATGGCAGCACACTCTCATCATTAATCAAGTCCTGGAATGTCACCGCCAATCATCATTCAATCATCTTGATAAGTAAACCAAAGCTTGGGGAAGGAGGGAGTAAGTAAATAAAACAAAGAGAACAGCAGAGGTGGTGGAAAGACACTTTGTAGTTACATAGAAGAAGGTCCAAAACCCAGTTTTGCTGATTGCTAATTGTATCTCCTGGATAAATTACCTAACTCCTAAATTATCTTACCTAGAAAATAGGGGCAATAAAACCCACCTTATAGATTTGGGAGGATTGACTGAAATTATACTATTGAGGTGCTCAATAAATGATAGTTATTACTACTAGGAAAAGGAAAAAACAAAGGTTCCAGCCTTCTTTATATTTACACCCTTTGGCTAATGGTTTCTGTCAGGTTCCTGTGTGACTGACTGTATGCCCGGGCCAAATCTCTTTAATCTTAGCCTGTGTTTTACAAGCACACCGCCATCCCTCCTGCATCAGAGTCTTCTTCACTCCACTCAGTGGGCCACTTGGTCTGAATGCCTTCCTACCAGTCTGCCATCACCCCTGAGACTCAGACCAAGCCACATAGCCAGTGGGATACTGGTAAACCAGCTCTCCAAAAAGAGCCCAGCTTGGTAGTTTGCTGATTTCCATGTGTAAATACTCCTGCCATGACTGATTTTAAGCTACCAAAAATTTAACAACCAACTAGAAAAATTGCTGAATATTCTCCTTAGTGTGGGCTGTGCATAGTGACTTCCTTCCAAAGAGTACAGTATAGAAAGGCAGGGTGGTGGAAACAGTAACTACAGTCAGTGGAGTAACCTGACAAACACTACTTCAGACAGGTGACCAAGGTGAGCATCAATAGTGATGAGTCATGTTGATAAAATGGCACTCTACGTCGGTGGTCTTCCTTCCCAAAACTCATAACTTAGTTTAATCATGACAAAAACATCAGAAGTAAATCTCAAATGAGGGATATTGTACAAAATACCTGACAAGTACTCCTTGAAACCCTCAAGGTCGTTGAAAACAAGCGAAGTCTGAGAAACTGTCCCAACTAAGGGACATTTAAGAAGACATGACAACTAAATGTAATGTGGTATCTTGAGTGGGATCCTAGGGCAGAAAAAGGACATTAGGTAAAAACTAAGAACTCCAAATAAGGTGTTGTTGTTGTCAGCTGCCGTTGTGTCAGCCCCAACACATGGCAACCCCACAGACCATTGTGATACATAGGGTTTTCACTGACTGATTTTCAGAAGTGATTACCAGGCCTTTCTTCCTAGTCTGTCTTATTCTGGAAGCTCCCATGAAATCTGTTCAGCATCATAGCAACACCCAAGCCTCCACTGACAGTTGGGTGGTGGCTGCACTTGAGGTGCATTGACTGGGGGTCAAACCCAGGTCTCCTTCATGGAAGGCGAGAATTCTACCAGTGAACCACCACTGCCCTCAGTATTAGTTCCTTACTTGTAACAAATATACCATACTAATGTACAACGTTAGTAATAGGGAAAACTGGCTGTGGGGTAAATGGGAACTCTCTGCACTGTTTTTGCACTTTTTCCTTAAATCTATAAGTATTCTAAGATAAACTGTTTATCTTTTAAAAATTTTGGAATATTTAACAGTCACCACTCACAGGCAATTATGGGCTGGACCCAGCACTCCCATGTATCCCCCAGTTCAACTGGACCTGTCCATCCCACCAGCACATGAGATCCTGGAAGCAAAGGGCAAGTTTTACTCAGCTGTGTGGCCCTGTAGCTCCTTACAGTAAGGGTGCAGAGTAACTTCCTAAGTGAGGAATTCCTACTCCAAACTGAAAGACACCTGGGAGTAATTCACCAGGAACATTCTCTCTTTCCTCCTCTTCCCATCTGGTTTCTGATCAAATATTTGGCACTATAGCACAGGATTTAAGAGCATGGCTTCTAACAAGAATGCCTAGTGAAAGCCCAGCTTTGTTGCTTCCTAGCTGTGTGGTCTTCAGAAAATTATGTAATCTCTCTGGGCCTCAGTCTCTTTGCCTATAAAATGTCATGGGTTGAATTGCGTCCCCCAAAATATCTGTCAACTTAGCTAGTCCATGACTTCTAGTATTGTGTAATTATCCACCATTTTGTCATCTGATGTGATTTTCTTATGTGTTGTAAATCCTGCCACTATGATGTTAATGAGGTGAGATTAGCAGCAGTTATGTTAATAAGGCAGGATTCTATTTACAAGATTAAAAAAAATGTAGATTTTGTCTAAAGCCAATCTCTTTTGCGATATGAAAGAGAGGAGCGAGCAGAGAAACTGGAGGACATTATACCACCAAGAAACAAGAGCCAGGAAATAATGTGTCCTTTGAACCCAGGGCCCCTGCCCTAAGAAGCTCCTAGACTAGGGAAAGATTGATGACAAGGACCTTCCTCCAGAGCTGACAGAGAGAAAGCCTTCTCCTGGAGGTGACACCCTGAATTTGAACTCCTATCCTACTAGACTGTGAGGGAGTAAACTTCTGTTTATTGAAGCCATACACTTGTGGTATTTCTGTTATAGTAGCACTAGATGACTTAAGACAGGGGGTGTTAATAATACTAAATTAAATGGAGAAAATACTGACTCTGTCAAGGATTTCATTTTACTTGGATCCACAGTCAACCCATGGAAGCAGCACTCAAGAAATCAAAGTATTGCACTGGGCAAATCTACTGCAAAAGACCTCTTTAAAGTGTTAAGAAGCAAAGATGTCACCTTGAGGAATAAGGTGCACCTGACCTAAGCTGTGGTATTTTCAATTGCCACATATGCATGCAAAAGCTTAACAATAAATCAGGAAGACCAAAGACAAATTGATGCCTTTGAATTATGGTGTTGGCGAAGAATATTGAATACACCCTGGACTGCCAGAAGAATGAACAAATGTGTCTCAGAAGAAGTACAGCCAGAATGCTCCTTAGAAGTAAGGATGGCAAGACTTCATCTCACGTATTTTGGACATATTCAGAGGGACCAGTCACTGAAGAAGGACATCATGCTTGGTAAAGCAGAGGGTCAACGAAAAAGAGGAAGACCCTCAAGGAGATGGATTGACACAATGGCTGCAACAATGGGCTCAAACATAGCAATTGTGAAGATAGCGCAGGAGCAGGCAGTGTTTCATTCTATTGTACGTAGGGTCGCTGTGAGTCAGAACTGACTGGAAGGCACCTAACAACAACACTATCTTTTGGGAATACTAAATGACTTCATCCATGTGAAGTGCTTAGAACAGTGTTTGGCACATGGTACAGACTCTGGGAGGGTTGGCTCTTATTATTCCACTGTTATCATTCACACCCATACCAAACCAGTTGCTGTCAAGTTGATTCTGATTCATGACAACCCCATATATTTCGGAGTAGAAGTACACTCTATAGGGTTTTCAATGGCTGTTATCTTTTCACAAGTAGATTGCCAGGCCTTTCTTCCACGGCACCTCTGAGCAGATTCAAACCATCAATCTTTGTTTAGTAGTCAAGGGCTTAACTGTTTGCACCCTCCAGGGGCTCATTCACTCCCATACCTGAGCTGAAAAGGCTTCATCCAAGTGAAACACCTGTTTGAGCTCTTAGCTCATCTTCAGCTAGCCTTAGCTCCAGCTAACTCCTTTGATACTCACCCTTTGATATCCTGAATCCTCCCCTGTTAAATCAAAATGTGGGCTCTGGGCATTCTGTTTTAGATATCTTTGAACCTGCAAACTGCCAACTTTCCTCTTGTTTCAGTTTGAAATCACTGCTAGGCATGAAACGGTGAGAACTATCACACAAACATGCCTCTGTTTACTCATGAAGTCAAATACTTAGATTCTCAAAGGAAGTGTAACTTTTTCTTTGCTGTTTTTCTTTGCTGTCTCTCTTTTTAGCCACACTGAGTGAGTGGGAAGATGAAGAACCTCACAGAAGGAAGGAATCCCAAAGAAACAGCTTTAGGAACTAAGGCAAGCCAGAAACTCAACATATTTAGGGCTCCCTTGTGAAAACACAAAAACAAAAATAAAAATGCCTCCTGCTGCTTCAACATCTCTATTCCGCAGATGCCCCCTGCCCCCCCGGCCCCAACCATTCTCTCTTTAAAAACAAATGGAAAAAGCGAAGGGTTGATGACAATCACTGGGGGGTTAGAGTATGGCCCTGGATGGTAGAGAGTGCTCTTTCACAAAAGGCAGGCTCTGCCTTGACTGACAAGCCCTTAAGGACAAAAGCCACAAATAAACTCTGTGTGTGTGTGCGTGTGTGTGCGTGTCTGTGTGTGTCTGTGCGTGTGTGTGTCTGTCTGTCTGTCTGTGCGTGTGTCTGTGTGCGTCTGTGTGTGTCTGTGTGTGTGTGTCTGTGTCTCTCTGTGTGTGCGTCTCTGTGTGTGTCTGTGTGTGTCTGTGTGTGTATGTGTGTGTGTGTGTGTCTGTGTACTCATGCGGGTGGTGGGTGAGAGGTGGGCTCAGCTAGAGTCTGGATTTGATTTCCAGGATTATGAACTGACTTGAGTGTTATGAGAAAAGTTTGAGGATTTGGTGGGTATTTGAGAATTCGAAGTTTTATTTGAGGGACATTTAAGGATTAAGCCTTGGTTATTTGGGAACCATTTACGGCCAGACTCTGCCCTTAGCTACTTTCAGGGGTCTCCTTTGTTTCCAGGAAGTTTGGAGTTTTTTAAAAGAGAGATTTGCCCCTGAAATTCAAGAGCGATGGTGACTGTGGTCTTAACTGTAACGAAGAGAAAAAAGCAACTGGAAAATCTCCAGCAGCGCTTGAATGACGTTCTTGCACTGGGAGGTCATACCTTCCACTCAGAAAATTTAAGATACTAACTTCTGGACTGTGTAGGACAATCTTTTTTTTTAAAATTTTTATTAATTGAATAGGTGTGATTGCTATCTCTTTTCATCCTAACTTCTTTGACAACTAAGGAGGTTAAACATCTATGTGTGAGTTTCCTTTTCTGTGAATTGTATGTTCTTGTTTTCACATTATATTTTATAATCTTAAGGTTTTTTTTCTTAGCTATTTGTATTATGGAATATTTCAAACCTATGGAAAAGGTACAGACATATTTAAAGCCCCTTTTTTTACCCTCCCGGATCTCATGTTCCCCCTCATCTTCCAGAAATAATCACTTATTAAAAAAAAAAAGGCAAAAACTCATTGCCATCATGTTGATTCCAAATCATAGCGACCCTATGGGACAGAGAACTGCCCCATAAGGTTTCCAAGGAGCAGCTGGTAGACTTGAACTGCCAAACTCTTTTGGATAGCAGCCAAGCTCTTAACCACTGGGCCACCAGGGCTCCTAACCACTCATAGTTGGTATATATCTTTCCCTCCCACATTTTAATATTTTTACTACTTAGTCATATCAAGCACACACACACAGTATTCATTTGTGAGTTTTAAAGCTTTATATGAGTGATAATAATACATCATCACGCAACTTTCTATTTTTAAACATTATATTTCTGAGTTTTATCCGTTTTGAAACATCATAAGAACCAGTTCATTCAATTTAACTGCTAAATTGAATTCCATTGTACGAATATATCAAAAGTTATTTATTCACTCAGAATGAGTGCTTTGTATAGTTATATATATTAACCCTATTTCTGGTTGGCGTGTGTGTATATGTGGACTACAAATGTATTTTATGTGCTTTTTTTTATTTTAATTATTTTTGTTTGTACAGAAGATAAACATTTTTGTAGAGTTAAATCTGTTGATTGCTTCCTTTTCTGTTTTTGCTTCAAAGCATAGAAATCAGTCCCCATCTTAGAGCTAAGAAATATTCATTTGTACTTTCTTCTACTTTTTCTCAGTTTTGGAACACACACATAATTGCCTCTTCCCACAACATAATAATCAGTTAACCCAACAGGGTTTGTTAAATCATACTTTTATTTGGTCATTACTTCTTTACCCAAAAAAACCAAACCCACAGATCACATATTAAATTCTTATGTAGAGTAAGATTTATTTCTGGGCTTTCTATTCTATTTAATTAAATCTATGTTTATTATTACTTTAGTCGTAGGATCTCATTTTATGTTTTAGAACGAATTTTCAGAGCTGGTAGTCCCCACTGCTCCTCTGTCTCAAAAATTTTTTTTTTATATTCTTAACCATTTATATTTTTCATAAATTTTATTAAAATTTCATATAGTCTCAAGGAAAATTGTGTTGAATTTTTTTACTGAGATTGTGTTGCAACTACACATTAATTTGGGGAGAAATGACATTTTATTTTTTACTGTTCACTCTAAGGTCGTTGCTGTTGTTGATAGGTACTGTTGATTCGTCTCCAACTGAAAGCAAACTCAGGTATAACAGAAAGGAATACTGCCCATCCACACACCATCTTCATGATCTTTCGTTTGTTTAAGTCCATTGTTTTAGCTATTGTTGCAGTCTATCTCATTGAGGGCTTCCCTCATTTTCACTGATCCTTTACCAAACATGATGTTCTTTTCTAGTGATTTTTAGTAATTTACTCCAAGGTTGTTCCCAGTTAATTCCTTTGTATTTTCTTTATGTACATTTATATCTTCTACCAAAAATATGACCTTGAGTATATCCCACCTGAATTTAGAGATCATCTGAACAATAGATTTGACACATTGAACACTAGTGACCAAAGACCAGACGAGTTGTGGAAGGACATCATCCATGAAGAAAGCAAGAGGTCACTGAAAAGACAGGAAAGAAAGAAAAGACCAAGATGGATGTCAGCAGAGACTCTGAAACTTGCTCTTGAAGGTCAAGCAGCTAAAGCAAAAGGAAGAATTGATGTAGTAAAAGAACTACACAGAAGATTTCAAAGGGCGGCTCGAGAAGACAAAGTAAAGTATTATAATGACACACTGCAAAGAGCTGAAGATGGAAAACCAAAAGGCAGGAACGCTCTTGGCATTTCTCAAGCTGAAAGAACTGAACAAAAAATTCAAGCCTCAAGTTGCAATACTGAAGGATTCCATGGGGAAAATATTAAGCGACACAGGAAGCATCAAAAGAAGATGGAAGGAATACACACAGTCATTATACCAAAAAGAATTAGTCAATGTTCAACCATTTCAAGAGGTGGCATATGATCAGGAACCGATGGTACTGAAGGAAGACATCCAAGCTGCTCTGAAGGCATTGGCGAAAAACAAGGCTCAAGGAATTGATGGAATGTCAATTGAGATGTTTCAACAAACAGATGCAGCACTAGAGGTGCTCACTCGTCTATGCCAAGAAATATGGAAGACAGCTTCCTGGCCAACTGGCTGGAAGAGATCCATATTTAGGCCTATTCCCAAGAAAGGTGATCCAACTGAATGTAGAAATTACAGAACAATATCATTAATATCATACGCAAGCAAAATTTTACTGGAGATCACTCAATAATGGCTGCAGCAGTATATCGACAGGGAACTACCAGAAATTCAAGCTGTATTCAGAGGAGGATGTGGAACCAGAGATATCATTGCTGATGTCAGATGGATCCTGGCTGAAAGCAGAGAATACCAGAAGGATGTTTACCTGTGTTTTATTGACTATGCAAAGGCATTCGACTGTGTGGATCATAACAAACTACGGATAACACCGCGAAGAATTGGAATTCCAGAACACTTAATTGTGCTCATGAGGAACTTTTACATAGATCAAGAGGCAGTTGTTCGTACAGAACAAGTGGATACTGATTGGTTTAAAGTCAGGAAAGGTGTGTGTCAGGGTTGTATTCTTTTACCATACCTATTCAATCTGTATGCTGAGCAAATAATACTAGAAGCTGGACTATATGAAGAAGAAGGGGGCATCAGGATTGGAGGAAGACTCATTAACAACCTGCATTATGCAGATGACACAACCTTGCTTCCTGAAAGTGAAAAGGACTTCAAGGACTTACTAATGAAGATCAAAGACCACAGCCTTCAGTATGGATTGCACCTCAACATAAAGAAAACGAAAATCCTCAGAACTGAACCAATGAGCAACATCATGATAAACGGAGAAAAGACTGAAGTTGTCAAGGATTTCATTTTACTTGGATCCACAATCAACAAACATGGAAACAGCAGTCAAGAAATCAAAAGACGCATCACACTGGGTAAATTTGCTCAAAGGACCGCTTTAAAGTGCTGAAGAGCAAAGATGCCACCTTGAAGACTAAGGTGCACCTGACCCAAACCATGGTGTTTTCAATCGCATCATATGCACGTGAAAGCTGGATAATGAATAAGGAAGACTGAAGAAGAATCGACATCTTTGAATTGTGGTGTTGGTGAAGTATATTGAATATACCACGGACTGCCAAAAGAATGAACAAATCTGTCTTAGAAGAGGTACAACCAGAATGCTCCTTAGAAACAAGGATGGCGAGACTGCGTCTTACATACTTTGGGCATGTTGTCAGGAGGGATCAGTCCCTGGAGAAGGACATCATGCTTGGCAGAGTACAGGGTCAATGGAAAAGAGGAAGACCCTCAAAGAGGTGGATTGACACAGTGGCTGCAACGATGAGCTCAAGCATAATGATTGTAAGGATGGCTCAGGACCGAGCAGTGTTTCGTTCTGTTGTGCATAGGGTTGCTTTGAGTCGGAACGGACTCGATGGCACCTAATAACAACAACAACCAAAAATTATATTTTTGACTCATTATTTAAAATATTAAATCATGTAGTTCTTATTTATGGTCTTCAATTATCCAAAATTTCCAAAATAATATTAATATAATTGAGGCAAACTTTCTTCTGGACTTTGAAGTGAACATGTCAAATGCATCTTTGTATAATTGGGATACTGGCTTAAGGAAGTATCCTTCTTTTCTGTTGTTCTTTAATTTTTTAAATTATGAATGGGCTGAATACCATATGGCTTTTGGACAGCTATTAAAATGACCATATTCTCTCATAGTAACTCTTATTAGTATATATTTAAATCACTATATTTAATACACTTCTCTAAATTCTTAGTTAAACCCTACATGATATTTTATGTATTGTTCTTCATATTCAACTTGTAATCTTCAATTATGTTTTCTAAATTTTTTTTGTTTTCAAAATGTCTATGAGTTTTTTTTTATTTATATTTATTGTGTTTGATATCAGAATTGCATTTGCTTCATAAAATAATCTGGGTAGCTTTGTATGTGGAAGAACATCAGTTATGTGTGACAGTTATGGCTTCCTTTTGCCAGAGTGGCTCACCTTGTTGGTGAGTTTGGGGTAAACAAGATCTCTGCCTCCTTCCTGCCCTCCTCTTGGAATCCAGCCTGCTCACAGAGAACATGCTGTCTGATCCTACAACTCTCAGCCATACATTTCACAAGGACAAGGTCCCATGTGGGGAACATGTGGTAGTTCAGTGTTGCCTGTGGCATAGGGTGCGGGTAATTCTAATTCTGAGGTTTAGTTTTCAGAGCTCTATGGTTGTCATATATCTAAGCCACATCCTCCAGTTCAGCATTTATTAGCAATAAAGCTGTTATTTTGATTTCCATATGTCTAATTTTCTTGCCCATGTATCAAGTGATTCTGACTTTTAGTGGGGGAAGGGGGTGTTACATATTGGAACTTCTCAAACCTTAACCATTCAACATAAGTTTAAAAGGATTTTCAGAAACAGAATAAAATAAATGGCAGCAAAGCAATATTCAAAAAGGTCATGGATTGTGATAGTGATAATCATGGACTGTGAATATACTAAAACCGTTGACGTGTACACTTTAAGTGGGTGAATTTGATGATATATAAATTATATCTCAAAGATGTTAAATATATATAATGGCTGAAAACTTCAGAATTAACGGAAATCATAAATCCTAGTTTCAGAAATTGGAGTATAAATAAAAACGAAGGCATGCACAGGCATACCATAGGGAAAGTGAAAAACTCTTGAAAAGGTCTTAAAAGCAATCAGGGAGAAATACTGAATAAACCCAAAGAGAATAGAAAGAAAAAAGTAATAAGTTCAGCTCAGAAATAAATGAAAGAAAAACTTACAATAAATACAATCATAAAAACCAGTAAGAGGGTCTTTGAAAAAACTAATAAAAAACACAAAGTTCTTTCAAGATTGATCAAAAAAGAGAGAAAATGCACAAATACAGAAATTGTGAATAAAAAGTAGACATAACTAAAGATTGTAAAATTTATAACTTTAAACTTTGTCACTAATCTTGAAAAGTTCAACAAAATGGTAAATAATTCTAGAAAAATACAAATTATCCAAACTAAGGGCAAAATAAAAAACTTGAATAGCCCTTTAATCATTAAAAAATGAAACCATTAGTTCAAAAACTTAGAATCATTTAAGGAACTGGTAATGCAAGTACTACAGAAACTGTTCCAACGAATAGGAACAAAAGGAGTTCCCAGAAGTTATTTTACCTATTGATTACTGGGCCCTTATTCTCATTTCTCCATTCTTGCCTCACTATCACCCTTTCTAATACTATTCCTAGCTTAATTCCTGGTGATTCCAATTTACACTTAGGTGATCCTTCCAGTAGACTGAACTTTCAGTTCCTTGAGTTCCTCTTCCAATGATCTTGTCCTCCACCCCTCTTTAGCTACTCACCCCCATAACTACAAACTTATCCACTCTCAATTTTATGCATCCCCTCTCTACCATCACCAGCTCACTCTTTCTAGTACTCTGAATTCAGTAAATCCATTGACTTAACAGGACCTCCATTCTATTGCTCCTACCACCTTTTCGCTGTCCCTTTCCTTTCTGATGTCTTCCTGTTTTCCCACCTAACCAAGCTTAAATTTTTCAATGCCCTTGTTCCTTTCTCCCTTAGTCATACACATTTGGCAAAATCACAGCCCTAGCTACATCCAACTGTCCACCTTCTCTGAACTTGAAAAAGAAAAACTCAACCAATTTGACTGGCTTATTTTAAATTCAGTATATGCCCAAGAGAAATGACCATATAAAAACTTGCACATGAATGTTCATAGCAGCATTATTCTTAACAGCCAAAAAATGGAAACAACCCAAATGTCCATCAGCTGATGAATGGATGAATAAAATTGGTATATCCATACAAAGGAATATTATTCAGCCATAAAAGGGAACGAAGTTCTGATACATGCTATAACATGGATGAATCTTGAAAATGTTATGTTAAGTGAAAGAAACTAGTCATAAAGGACCACATATAGCATGATTCCATTTATATGAAATGTTCAGAATAGGCAAATAGATAGAGACAGAAAGTACTTTGGTGGTCACTGAGGGCTGGTGGTGTTGCAGGAAATGGGAAGTGACTGAGTATGGGATTTCTTTTTGGACTGATGAAAATGTTCTAAATTTGATTGTTATGATGGTTGCACAGCTCTGTGAACCTGCTAAAACCTTTGAATTACATGGCTTAAATGAAAGAATTGTGTGGTATGTGAATTATATCTCAATACAATTATTTTTAAAATTACAAGAAGGTATAGGTGATAAGGAGTGTGGCAGCAGGTGGTTACTCTTCATTTTAAATAGGGATGGCCTGTTTGGGCAAAACTTTGAAGTAAGGACTTTATCCATACCCATGCAGATATCTGAGCAAGAGTATTGTAGATAGAGGAAACAGACAAAACAGAAGCTTTAAGGTGGAAGCAAGCCCGGCTATTTGAGGAATAGTGAGTAGATTGTGTAGCTGGAATGGAGCGATACAGGAAGAGGGAAGTAGAAAATGAGTTCAGGGATGAAAAGGAAGTGAAGTATGGGGGAGAGTGTGAGGTCTGTCTAAGCCTTGTGCCTTGTAGATCTGTGGAGGTTTGAGTAGAGGAGGTGTAATGTAATGCATCACATTATTCTACTGATGTGATATACTACATTGATTTCCCAGTGTCAAACCAACCTTGCATCCTGGGATAAACTCCACTGGGTCATGCGGTATAATTCTTTTTATATGCTGCTGAATTTGTGGAAGTTGGAAAGAAAGAAGAAGGATTGGCAGCTGGAAAATACAGCCTTGGTGATAGAAACAATGCTGGAGATCGCAGGATAGAATTTTGCAAGACCAACGACTTCATCATTGCAAATACCTTTTTTGACACCATAAACAGCAGACTATACACGGATTTCTGAAGTTTACTACATTGTCTGACTCTCCACTATAATATAAACTCCATGAGGGCAGAGATTCCTGCCTCTTTTTTTAATGTGTTTTTTTCATCAATTAGAGTGCCTTGTTGTTAGGTGTCATTGAAACAGTTCTGGCTCATAGTGACCCTATGTACAACTGAACAAAACACTGCCTTGTCCTGCGCCATCCTCACAATCGTTGCTATGCTTAAGCCCATTGTTCCAGCCATTGCATCAATCCATCTCAATGAGGGTCTTCCTCATTTTCACTGATCCTCTATTTTACCAAGCATGATGTCCTTCTCCAGGGACTGGTCCCTCCTGATAACATGTCCAAAGTACATGAGATGAAGTCTTTTGTCATCCTTGCTTCTAAGGGGCATTCTGGTTGTACTTCTTCCAAGACAGATTTGTTCCTTCTTCTGGCAGTCCATTGTATGTTCAATATTCTTTGCCAACACCATAGTTCACATGCTTCAATTCCTCTTTGGTCTGCCTTATTCACTGTCCAGCTTTCGCACGCATATGAGGCAATTGAAAAATTCCATGGGTTGGGTTAAGTGCAATTTAGTACTCAAGGTGATATCTTTGCTCTTTAAAACTTTAAGGAGGTCTTTTGCAGCAGATTTTCCCAATTTAATACATCATTTCACTTCTTGACTACTGCTTCCATGGGTGTTGATTGTAAATCCAAGTAAAATGAAATCTTTGACAACATAAATATTTCTGCATTTACCATAATGTTGCTTATTGGTCCAGTTGTGAGGATTTTTGTTATCTTTACATAGAGGTGTAATCCACACAAAAGGCTGTAGTCTTTGATCTTCATGAGTAAGTGCTTCAAGTCCTCTTTGCTTTCAGCAAGCAAAGTTGTGTCATCTGCATATCACAGGGTGTTAATAAGTCTTCCTCTGATCCTGATGCTGCATTCTTCTTCGCACAGTCCAGCCTCTTGGATTATTTTGCTCAGCATACAGATTGAGTAATATGGTGAAAGGATAAAACCCTGACACACACCTTTCCTGATATTAAACCACGCAGTATCCCTTGTTCTGTTTGAATGACTGCCTCTTGGTCTTGAACTTCCCAGTGAGCACAATTAAGTGTTGTGGAATTCTCACTCTTCCCAATGTTATCCATAGTGTGTTATGATCCACACAGTCAAATGCCTTTGCATAGTCAATAAAACACAGGTAAACATCTTTCATTGATATTCTAGGGATTAGTGAGCTGAAATGGACTGGTATTGGCCATTTTGAATCAGAAAATCATATGGTCTACTATGTTGAGAACAACAACTTGAGGAATGGTATTGCATTCATCATCAAAAAGAACATTTTAAGATCTATCCTGAAATACAACGCTGTCAGTGACAGGATAATATTCATATGCCTACAAGGAAGACCAGTTAATACGACTATTATTCAAATTTACACACCAACCAATAAGCCCAAGATGAAGAAATTGAAGATTTTTAGCAACTTCTGCAGTCTGAAATTGATCAAACATGCCATCAGGATGCATTGATAATTACTGGTGATTAGAATGCAAAAGTTGGAAACAAAGAAGAAGGATTGGTAGTTGGAAAATATGGCGTTGGTGACAGAAATGATGCCAGAGACTACATGATAGAATTTTGCAAGACCAACAACTTCTTCATTGCAAATACCTTTTTTCACCAACATAAACAGTGGTGGACCTCGCCAGATGGAATACACAGGATTCAAATCGACTACATCTGCAGAAAGAGACAATGGAAAAGCTCAATATCATCAGTCAGAACAAGGCCAGGGGCTGACTGTGGAAAAGACCACCAATTGCTTATATGTAAGTTCAAGTTGAAACTGAAGAAAATTAGAACAAGTCGACGAGAGTGAAAGTACGATCTTGACTATATCTCACCTGAATTTAGGGACCATCTCAACAATAGATTTGACCCATTGAACACTAATGACCAAAGTCCAGATGAGTTGTGGAATGACATCAAGGGCATCATACATGAGAAAGCAAGAGGTCATTAAAAATACAGAAAAGAAAAAAAAGACCAAAATGGATGTGAGAAGAGGCTCTGAAACTTGCTCTTGATCATTTAGTAGCTAAAGCAAAAGGAAGAAATGATGAAATAGAAGTTGAACAGAAGATTTCAAAGGGTGGCTCAAGAAGACAAAGTAAAGTACTCTAATGACATATGCAAAGACCTGGAGATGGGAAAACCAAAAGGGAAGAACCTGCTCTGCATTTCTCAAGCTGAAAGAACTGAAGAAAAAATTCAACCCTCCAGTTGCAATATTGAAGAATTCTATGGGGAAAATATTAAACAACTCAGGAAGCATCAAAAGAAGATGGAAGGAATACATAGTCACTATACCAAAAAGAATTGGTCAACATTCAACCATTTCAGGAAGTAGCACATAAGCAGGAACCAATGGTACTGAAGGAAGAAGTCCAAGCTGTACTGAAGGCACTGACAAAAAAACAAGTCTCCAGGAATTGACCAAATACCAGTTGAGACGTTTCAACAAACAGACACAGTTTGGAAGTACTTACTCATCTATGCCAAGAAATTTGGAAGATACTTACCTGGCCAACTGACTGGAAGAGATCCATATTTATGCCTATTCAAGAAAGGTGATTCCACCGAACGCAGAAATTATCGAACAATATCATTAATATCACACGCAAGTAAAATTTTTCTTAAAATCATTCAAAAACAGCTGCAGTAGTACATCGACCGGGAACTGCCAGAAATTCAAGTTGGATTCAGAAGAGGATGCGGAACCAAGGATATCATTGCTGTTGTCAGATGGATCCTGGTTGAAAGCAGAAACTACCAGAAAGATGTTTACCTGTGTTTTAGTGACAATGCTAAGGCATTTGGCTGTGTGGATCATAACAAATTATGCATAACATTGCAAAGAATGGGAATTCCAGAACACTTGATTGTGCTCATGAGGAATCTGTACATAGATCAAGAGGCAGGTGTTTGAACAGAACAAGGGATACTGTGCGGTTTAAAGTCAGGAACGGTGTGGGTCAGGGTTGTATCCTTTCATCATACCTATTCAATATGTATGCTGAGCAAATAATCTGAGAAGCTGGACTCTATGAAGAAGAATGGGACATCACAATTGGAGGAAGACTCATTAACAACCTGCGTTATGCTGATGACACAACCTTGCTTGTTGAAAGTGAAGAGGATTTGAAGCACTTACAGATGAAGACAAAAGACCACAGCCTTTAGCATAGATTTACACCTCAACCTAAAGAAAACAAAAATCATCACAACTGGACCAATAAGCAACATCATGATAAACGGAGAAAAGATTGAAGTTGTCAAGGATTTTGTTTTACTTGGATCCACAATCAACACCCATGGAAGCAGCTGTCAAGAAATCAAGAGGTGCATCACGTTGGGCAAATCTGCTGCAAAAGACCTCTCTAAAGTGTTGAAAAGCAAAGATGTCACCTTGAAGACTAAGGTACATCTGACTCAAGCCATGGTGTTTTCAGTTGCCTCGTATACATGTGAAAGCTGGATGATGAATAAAGAAGACAGAAGAATTGATGCCTTTGAATTGTGGTGTTGGAGAAGAATATTTAATACACCATGAACTGCCAAAAGAATGAACAAATCTGTATTAGAAGAAGTACAACCAGAATGCTCCTTAGAAGCAAGGATGGCGAGACTACGTCTCACATACTTTGAACATGTTGTCAGGAGGGACCAGTCCCTGGAGAAGGACATCATACTTGGTAAAGTAGAGGGTCAGTGAAAAAGAGGAAGACCCTCAATGAGATAGATTGATACTGTGGCTGCAACAATGCACTTAAGCATAACAATGATGGTGAGGACGGCACAGGACCAGGCAGTGTTTCATTTTGTTGTATATATGGTCGCTATGAGTCAGAGCCAACTTGACGGCACTTAACAACAACAGAATATCTTTCTAGTACTATGTTCTTTCAGCCAAGGTCCATCTGACGTCAGCAATGATATCCCTGGTTCCACGTTCTCTTCTGAATCCAGCTTGAATTTCTGGCAGTTTCCTGTTGATGTACTGCTGCAACCATTTTGGAGTTATCGTCAGCAAAATTTTATTTGCATATGATATTAATGATATTGTTCAATAACTACATATTCTTTGGATCACCTTCATTTGGAATGGGCATAAATATATGGATCTGTTCCATTTGATTGGCCAGGTAGCTGTCCTCCAAATTTCCATGTGTAGCCAAGGGAGTGATTCCAGCTTTGCATCTGTTCGTTGAAACATCTCAATTGGTATTCAGTCATTTCCTGCAGCCCTTTTTTTTCACCAATGCCTCCAGTGCAGCTTGGATGTCTTCCTTCAGGACCATAGGTTCTTGATCGTATGCTACTGTCTGAAATGTTTGAATGTCAACTATTTCTTTTTGATACAGTGACTCTGGGTATTCCTTCCATCTTCTTTTGATGCTTCCTTTGTTGTTTAATATTTTGCCCATAGAATCCTTCAATATTGCAACTGGAGGCTTGAACTTTTTCTTTGGTTCTTTCAGCTTGAGAAATGCTGAGTGTGTTCCTCCTTTTTGATTTCCCAACTCCAGGTCTTTGCACATTTCATTTTAATACTTTGTCTTCTCGAGCAGCCCTTTGAAATTTTCCGTTCAGTTCTTTTACTTCATCATTTCTTCCATTCAGTTTAGCTACTCTATGTTCAAGAACAAGTTTCAGAGTCTCCTCTGACATCCATTTGGATTTTTTCTTTCTTTTCTGTATTTTTAATGACCTTTTGCTTTTCAAATGTATAATGCCTTTCTTTTCTATATTTTTAATGACCTTTTGCTTTTTTTCGTGTATAATCCCACAACTAATCTCGCCTTTGGTTATTAGTATTCAATGTGTCAAGTCTATTCTTGAGGTGGTCTCTAAATTCAGGTGGGATTTGGTTCTCATGGACTTGTTCTAATTTCCTTCAGCTTCACCTTGAACTTGTGTATGAGCAATTGATGATAGGTTCCTCAGCTGGCCCCTGGCCTTGTTCTGAATGGTGATATTGAGCTTTTGCATTGTATTATTCAACAGATGTAGTCACTTTGATTCCTGTGTATTCCATCTGGTGAGGTCCATGTTTATAGTCACCATAAATGTTGTTGAAAAAAACGTGTTTCCAATGAATAGGTCATTGGTCTTTCAAAATTCTACCATGCAATCTTTGGTGTCATTTCTATCATCAAAGCCGTATTTTCCACCTACCAATCCTTCTTCTTCATTTCCAACTTTCACATCCCAATCATCAGTAATTATTAATTCATCTTGGTTGCTGGTGTGATCAATTTCAAATTGCAGAACATGGTAAAAATCTTCAATTTCTTCATCTTTGACATTAGTGGTCAGTGTGTAAATTTGAATAATCGTCTTATTAACCAGTCTTCCTTGTAGACGTATGGATATTGGCCTATCATTTACAACACTGTACTTCAGGATAGATCTTGAAATGTTCTTTTTGACTCTAAATGTAACAATGTTTCTCTTCAATTTGTCATTTCCGGCATAGTAGACCTTATCATTGTCCGGTTCAAAATGGCCAATACCAGTCTATTTCAGCTCTCTAATGCTTCACTGGGTGTTGGTTGTGGATCCAAGTAAAATGAAACTCTTGACAACTTCAATCTTTTCTCCATTTATCATGATGTTGCTTATTGGTCCAGTTGTGAGGATTATAGTAGACCTTATCATTGTCCGGTTGAAAATGGCCGATACCAGTCCATTTCAGCTCACTAATGCCTAGGATATTGATGTTTATGCATTTCTTTTCATTTTTGACAACTTCCAATTTTCCTAGATTCATACTTCTACATTCCATGTTCTGATTATTAATGGATGTTTGCAGCTGTTTCTTCTCATTTTAAGTCATGCCACATCCACAAATGAAGGTCCTGAAAGCTTGACTCCATCTTTGTCACTAAAATCGACTTTATTTTGAGGAGGCGGCTCTTCTTCAGTCATATTTTGAGTGCCTTCCAACCTAAGGTGCTCATCTTCTGGCTCTTCTGACAAAGGAGTGGTGGTAAAGTGCCTAGAACACAGGAAATGCTCAATAAATATTTGTGGATTGGAATGGAACAAGGCTAGTAACTGATACCAAAACCAGACAATAATAGCATGAGAAAGGAAAATATACATAAGTCTCATTTGTGAATGTAGAATCAAACATTTAAACAAAATTTTACCGTGAAGAAGGTGGGGCCCGAGATGGTGGAGTAATCAGACACTTCCAATAAACCCTCTTACAACAAAGACCTGAAAAAAAAAGTGAAACAATTACATTTATGACAAGCTAGGCACCCTGAACATCAAAAGCAAAAGTTAGAAAACAGACTGAGTAGCAGGGGGAGGGAGAGATGGTTCAGAAGCGGAAAGGAGTAGCCAAAACTGAATCACTGGGAGCCCTCACACACCATCCCCGGGAGCGACTCCAATGGACTTGTGGCAGTGTTCAACCACAGTTTCCTCAGGAAGAAACAGCCAGCCGCACAGCCTACTCACACCTCCAGAACCAGAGAAGAATGGCGTTGCCGGCAAAAGCTAAGTACTTGCGTATATTTTACCTTGCCCCCAGCCCCCAAACTGGCTTCAGGAACTGTAGAGTTCCCTGGGCCTGAGAGAGGCCCTGCCGTGCACCCTGAGCCATTCTCCTAGCCTTGGAGAAGGAATAAATTCACAATTGGGGAAAAAGATAATCTGCCACCTCCACTAAACTAGGGACCTCAGGGCGGAAGTCACTCCTTTCCAGACATAAATGGTCCATGAACTTTGAATACCTTTCCCCCTTACATAGACCCGTATGAGCCTATTTTAGGATAATAGGCCCTTGTTGGCAGATTATAACTAACTGTTTCAGCTGTGCAGTGGAGAGGTGGGTGTTTGATGTTTGACACTGCTTTACCTATTAAACAGGGTCCTCGCCTACCCACATCAGGGGCCTAAGGACTGGTGGCTCTACTCAGGTGACCCAGCCACCTGCGACTGGGGTCCAAGGATAACTTGTACCTCCCAGTGCTTACAACCAAAAGCATTGGGTCCCATGATCCATCTGCAGAACCCACCCACCTGTGTGCTCTAGGAAACAGGGACGCACTTTCCTCACAGACACTTGGGGGACGATTGTCAGCCCCCTGCCTTGTTCAGAGCGTGACCCTGTGCTAGACCCAGATACTGGTACCTACACCAATCACCCCTGCCCCTCTAAGACAGTAGGACAGAGCCTTTACCACACACTTGATGACCATCTACCCAAGCTGAATCCATACAAGAAAAGTGAATGGACTCTTAGGCTGATATACCTGATAACAGCTCTAGCCATCAAAGGTGAAAATAAATAATCAAGGTACCTCACTCAAGCAACCTATATGAGCATATCAAAACAAAACAAAGCAAGAAACTAGGATACAGTAAGTAAACATAAAATAAACTAATACAATAACTTACAGATGGCTTGGAAACAACAGTCAATATCAAATCACATAAAGAAGCAGACCATGATCACTTCAACAAGCTCCCAAAACAAAGAACCCAGGGATCTTCCGGATGAAGGTGCCTTCCTGGAATTACCAGATGCAGAATACAAAAGATTAATATACAGAACTCTTTAAGACATAAGGAAGGAGATCAGCCAATATGCAGAACAAGGCAAGGAACATACAGATAAAGCAGCTGAAGAAATTAAAAAGGTTATTCAAGAACATAATGAAAAATTTAATAAGCTGCAAGAATCCAGAGAGAGACAGCAATCAGAAATTCAGAAGATTAACAATAAAATTACAGAATTAGACAACTCAGTAGAAAGTCAGAGGGGCACAACTGAGCAAGTAGAAGGCAGAATTGGTGAGATTGAAGATAAAGCCCTTGGCATCAATATATTTGAAGAAAAATCAGATAAAAGAATTAAAAAAAAAGAAGAAACCCTAAGAATCATGTGGGACTCTATCAAGAGAAATAACCTAAGGGTGACTGGAGTACCAGAACAGGGAGGGATAACAGAAAACACAGGGAAAATTGTTGAAAATTTGTTGGCAGAAAACTTCCCTGATATCGTGAAACATGAGAACATACCTATCCAAGATGCTCATCAAACTCCACATAAGGTAGATTGTAAAAGAAAGTCAGCAAGACATAATCAAACTTGCCAAAACCAAAGATAGAGAATTTCAAGAGCAACTAGGGATAAACAAAAAGTTGCCTACAAAGGAGAGTCAATAATAATAAGCTCAGGCTACTCAGCAGAGACCATGCAGGCAAGGAGGCAATGGGATGACTTATACAAAGCATTGAAGGACAAAAATTGCCAGCCAAGAATCATATATCCAGTAAAACTGTCTCTAAAATAAGAAGGTAAAATTAGGACATATCCAGATAAACAGAAGTTAGGGAATTCGTAAAAACCAAACCAAAACTAGAAGAAATACTAAAGGGAGTTCTCTGCCTAGAAAATCACTAATATCAGATATCAACCCAAGACTAGAACACTGGACAGAGCAATCAAATGTCAACCCAGATAGTGAAATCACAAAAATAAATCGAGATTTAAAAAATGCTCAAAACAGGGAAATGGCGATATCATTATGTAAAAGAAGACAACATTAAAACAATAAAGAGGGACTAAGAAATGTAGTCACAGATCCTTTCATATAGAGAGGAAGACAAGGCGATATAAAGAAATAAAAGTTATGTTCAAACATAGAAAAATAGGGGTAAATATTAAGATAACCACAAAGGAGAATGACAACCCTACTCATCAAAATAAAATACAAGAAAAAAATACAGATTCAGCAGGAACAAAATCAACAACAACAAATAAGAGGAAAAGACAATGTATAAACTACTCAGCACAAAAAATTAAATGGGAAAAAGAAATGTCAATAACACACAAAAAAAAGACATCAAAATGACAGCACTAAACTCATAAAAAAAAAAAAAAAACCTATCCATAATTACACTGAATGTAAATGGACTAAATGCACCAATAAAGAGGGACAGAGTGGCAGGATGGATTAAAAAAACATGATCCATCCGTATGCTGCCTATAAGAGACACACCTTAGACTTGGAGAAGCACACAAACTGAAACTCAAAGGATCGAAAAAAAATATATCAAGCGAACAACAACCAAAACAAAGCAGGAGCGGCAATATTAATTTCTGACGAAATAGATTTTAAAGTTAAATCCACCACAAAGGATAAGGACAGACACTATATAATGATTAAAGGGACATTATACCAGGAGGATATAACCATATTAAATATGCACCCAATGACAGGGCTGCAAGATACATAAAACAAACTCTAACTGCATTGAAAAGTGAGATAGTTCCACAAGTATAGCAGAAGACCTCAACACACCACTTTCGGTGAAGGACAGAACATCCATAAAGAAGATCAATAAAGACATGGAAGATCTAAAGCCACAATCAACCAAATTGACCTCATAGATATAAATAGAACACTCCCCCCAACAGCAGCTAAATATACTTTCTTTTCTAGTGCACATGGAACATTCTCTAGATTAGGCCACGTATTAGGTCATAAAGCAAGTCTTAGCAGAATCCAAAAAGTTGAAATGTTACAAAGCATCTTCTCTGACCATAAGGCCATAAAAGTAGAAATCAATGACAGAAAAAGCAGGGGAAAGAAACCAAACACTTGGAAACTCAATAATACCCTGCTCAAAAGCAACTGGGTTATAGAAGACATCAAGGATGGAATAAAGAAATTCATAGAATCCAATGAGAATGAAATCACTTCCTATTAGAACCTTTGGGACACAGCTAAAGCAGTGCTCCGAGATCAATTTATATCAATAAATGCACACATACAAAAAGAAGAAAGGGCCAAAATCAAAAAATTATCCCTACGACTTGAATAAACAGAAAGAGAGCAACAAAAGAAAACCTCAGGCACCAGAAGAAAGCAAATAATAAAAATCAGAGCAGAATTAAATGAAATAGAGAACAGAAAAACATTTGAAAGAGTTAACAAGACCAAAAGCTTGGTTCTTTGAAAAAATTAACAAAATTGATAAATCATTGGCCAAACTGACAAAACAAAAACAGGACAGGAAGCAAATAACCCAAATAAGAAATGAGATAGGCGATATTACAATAGACCCAACTGAAATTAAAAGAATCGTATCAGATTACTATGAAAAATTGTACTCTAACAAATTTAAAAGCCTAGAAGAAATGGATGAATTTCTAGAAACATGCTACCTACCTAAACTAACACAAACAGAGGTAATACAACTAAATAGACCCATAACAAAAGAAAAGATTGAAAAGGTAATCAAAAACTCCCATCAAAAAAAAAAAGTCCTGGCCCAGCTGGCTTCAGTGCAGAGTTCTACCAAACTTTTAGAGAAGAGTTAATACCACTACTACTAAAGGTATTTCAGAGCATAGAAAAGGATGGAATACTCCCAAACTCATTCTATGAAGCCAGCATACCCCTGATACCAAAACCAGGTAAAGACATCACAAAAAAAGAAAATTACAGACCTATATCCCTCATGAACATAGAAGCAAAAATCCTTAACAAAATTCTAGCCAATAGAATTCAACAACATATCAAAAAAATAATTCACCATGACCAAGTGGGATTCATACCAGGGATGCAGGGATGGTTCAACATTAGAAAAACGATTAATGTAATCTATCATATAAACAAAACAAAAGACAAGAACCACATGAGTTTATCAATTGATGCAGAAAAGGCATCTGACAAAGTTCAACACTCATTCATGAGGTCTTAGCCAGAGCAATTAGACTAGATAAAGAAATAAAGGGCATCCAAATTGGTTAGGAAGTAAAAGTATCTCTATGTGCAGATGACATTATCTTATACACAGGAAACCCTGAAGAATCCTCAAGAAAACTACTGAAACTAATAGAAGAGTTCAGCAGAGTGTCAGGATACAAGATAAACATATAACAATCAGTTGGATTCCTCTTCTCCAACAAAAAGAACATCAAAGAAGAAATCACCAAATCAATATCATTTACAGTAGCCCCCAAGAAGATAACATACTTAGGAATAAATCTTACCAGATATGTAACAGACATATACAAAGAAAGTATAAGACACTACTGCAAGAAACCAAAAGAGACCTACATAAGTGGAAAAATATACCTTGCTCATGGATAGGAAGTTTTAACATTGTAAAAATGTCTATTCTACCAAAAGCCATCTATAGATACAATGCAATTCCGATCCAAATTCCAATGATATTTTTTAATGAGATGGAGAAACAAATCACCAACTTCATATGGAAGGGAAAGAGGCCCCGGATAAGTAAAACATTACTGAAAAAGAAGAACAAAGTGGGAGGCCTCACTCTACCTGATTTTAGAACCTATTATACCGCCACCACAGTAGTCAAAACAGCCTGGTATTGGTACAACGACAGATACATAGACCAATGGAACAGAACTGAGAATCCAGGCATAAATTCATCCACATATGAGCAGCGGATATTTGACAAAGGCCCGAGGGCAGTTAAATGGGGGAAAAGACAGTCTCTTTAACAAATCGTGCTGGCATAACTGGATATCCATCTGAAAAAAAATGAAACAAGACCCATACCTCACACCATGCACAAAAATGAGCTCGAAATGGATCAAAGACCTAAATATAAAATAATAAAGATCATGGAGGAAAAAATAGGGACAATGTTAGGAGCCATAATACATGGTATAAACAGTATATAAAAGATTACTAACAATGCGGAAAAGAAACTAGATAACTGGGAGCTCCGAAAAATCAAACACCTATGCTCATCCAAAGACTTCACCAAAACAGTAAAAACATAACCTACAGACTGGGAAAAAGTTTTTAGCTATGATATTTCTGATCAGTGTCTGATCTCTAAAATCTACATGATACTGCAAAAACTTAACTACAAAAAGACAAAAAACCCAATTAAAAAATGGGCAAAAGATATGAACAGACACTTCACTAAAGAAGGCATTCAGGTAGCTAACAGATACAGGAGGAAATGTTCATGATCATTAGCCGTTAGAGAAATGCAAATCAAAACTACAATGAGATTCCATCTCCCTCCAACAAGGCCAGCATTAATCCAAAAAACACAAAACAATAAATGCTGGAGAGATTGTGGAGAGACTGCAACACTTATACACTTCTGATGGGAATGTAAAATGGTACAACCACTTTGGAAATCAGTTCAGCGCTTCCCTCAAAAGCTAGAAATAGAACTACCATACGATCCAGCAACCCCACTCCTTGGAATACATCCTAGAGAAATAGGAGCCTTTACATGAACAGATACATGCACACCCATGTTCATTGCAGCACTGTTTACAATAGGAAAACAATGAAAGCAACCAAGGTGCCCATCGACGGATGAATGGATAAATAAATTATAGCATATTCGCACAATATAATATTACACATGGATAAAGAATAATGATGAATCTGTGAAACATTTCATAACATGGAGGAATCTGAAAGGCATTACGCTGAGTGAAATTAGTTGCAAGGGACAAATGTTGTACGAGACCACTATTATAAGAACTCAAAAAATAGTTTAAACAGAGAAGAAAATATTCTTTGATGGGGAGTGGGGAGGGAGGGAGAGGGGTTTTCACTAATTAGATAGTATATAAGAACTATTTTAGGTGAAGGGAAAGCCAACACACAGTACAGGACAGGTCAGCACAACTGGACTAAACCAAAAGCAAAGAAGTTTCCTGAATAAACCGAATGCTTCAAAGGCCAGCATAGCAGGGTAGGGGGTTTGGGGACCATGTTTTCAGGGGACATCTAAGTCAACTGACATAATAAAATCTATTATGCAGCCCAGTGTGGAGAGTGGCATCTGGGGTCTTAAACACTAGCAAGCGGCCATCTAAGATGCATCAATTGGTCTTAACCCACCTGGACCAAAGGAGAATGAAGAACACCAAAGACACAAGATAATTATGAGCCCAAGAGACAGAAAGGGCCACATAAAACAGAGACTACATCAGCCTGAGACCAGAAGAACTCGATGGTGCTCCGCTACAACTGATGACTGCCCTGACAGGGAACACAACAGAGAATCCCTGGGGGAGCAGGAGAGCAGTGGGATGCAGACCTCAAATTCTCAAAAAAAGACCAGACTTAATGATCTGACTGAGACTAGAAGGACCCCGGTGACCATGGTCCGCAGACCTTCTGTTAGTCCAAGACAGGAACCATTCCCAAAGTCAACTCTTCAGACAGGGATTGGACTAGACTATGGAATAAAAAATGATACTGGTGAAGAATGAGCTTCTTGGATCAAGGAGACACATGAGACTATTTGGGCTTCTCCTGTTTGAAGAAGAGATGAGAGGGCAGAGGGGGTCAGAAGCTGGCCGAAGGGACAGGAAAATAGAGAGTGGAGGGAAGGAGTGTGCTGTCTGTTAGAGGGAGAGCAACTAGAAGTACATAGCAAGCAAGGTGTATGTAAGTTTTTGTATGAGAAACGACTTGATTTGTAAACTTGCACTTAAAGCACAATAAAAAAAAAATTTACCGTGGAATGGATTAATATTACAAAAATTATGTGTACCTTTAAAAAAAAACAAAAAAACCAAGCCTGGTACTTTCAAGTCAACTCTGACTCACGGCAACCCTATAGGACAGAGTGGAACCGCTCCATAGGGTTTCCAAGGAGTGGCTGGTGGATTCAAACTGATCTTTTGATTAGCAGCCGACCTCTTAACAACTGTGCCACCTGGACTCCATGTGTACCGTAGAAAGTAAATTTTTAAAAAGACAAGACTACATATTAGCCAACTACTGGGGGGACTGGGGCCAAAGATTCCAGGTGATTATAAAATAAAAAGTCATAACTAAATTTTGCTCCCTACAGGGCCTGTAGCTCATTAACTAAGGAAGAGGCAGAAAAATAAATCAAGAAGCCAGTTTATCTTTCAGGAAGCCAGCAGGTAAAATGAGTGCCAACTTGGCAACAAGGGTTGTTATAACTTTGAGAGGCTCAGGGCAGGCACACAAGAGAGTGTGCCTCTAGGCAAGGCAAGAGAGTGGGGAGGAAAAAGCAAATAGGAAGGGGAAGTGGGGGGTTGGGGAGTGGGACTGATAGCCTAGAGGCTTGATGCAATTGCAGGAGTCTAGTGAAGGTAGGCAGCAGATGTATGTGAGGGAGTCTAATCAGGGGATGGGCTGTGGGTACTAAGTCAGGCAGTCAGCTCTCCTAACAACCAGTCCATTCCTAGCAGGGCCACAGGCACTGCCCAAGGTACAAAGAACAGGATACTGCAGTAGCTTGCTCCCACCCCCCGGGGGATGGCAGGAAATATTCAGGGTGTCAGACCAGCCAAATATGGAGAGGACAGGGCTCCAGTCCAGGGGGTTGGAAGTGGGTAAAGGAGGTGAAGGACCAGCTGGCCAAGAAAAGCATCTGTGGAAAACTGACCAGCATTACCGTAGTGGGGGTGGGGGGTGTGGTGGTGGAGATGACAGAAGACACAATCGTTGTGAGTTTCACATATTTGGCACTTATTTTATTAATACATCTCCCCCTCCCCCCATGGGGAGATGCCTATCTAATCCCTGTAAGACAGAGACGCTGTCAAATTTTTTTTTGCATTGCATTTCCCATTGACCTAGTAGGGCCCAGCAAGAGTACCCAGTAAGACTTTGTAATTTATAATTGGGCCCCGTTCCCTTAATAGAGAAATTCCACAGTGCAGGATCTGCAGCCACATGCTCCTTGGAACACTTGCTTTCTGTCCTTTGAGCAGACCCCCAGATAGCCCCCAGAGCAAAACCGTGAGATTTGCGGGACATCTGAACTCTGTCAAGAACACTTTTTAACCCTATGGCTATCCCTTTGACTCCACTGACCTTTGAGGGGGAAGGCAAGAAAACTATCCTTCCTTTACTCCCCTTATCCCACCGAGTCACCTCGGCTTTCTATAAAATACACGTACTTTTTGGCGGGCGGGGGGAGTCTTTCATCTGGGACGTGTTTTCTTTTACCAGAGCAAGTGTGTGTGGGAAGAGCCAGGGAGGAGTACCAAAGTGCCCAGCAGCAGGAGCACCTACAAAAACAATCCTCACCGGGTGAGGCACCGAGGGAAAATCTTACTAAGGAAAGTGACTCACAGCTCCAGGAAGGCTGGGCCACTCACTGTGGGCAGTCCTTGGAGGTGATGGGGGGCGGAGGGATGAAGGGAAAAGAGATGGGGGGGAGGGTAGGAGGAGGGGGAAGGGGGTGATCGCGAGCAATTCTATGGCGCTTTGATTTAACAACTCCAAGTCCTTTGAAAACATTTTGCCTAGAAAAGCTTGCCATCAACACGTATAATCTCTTATCAGAGGCCCCTGAAAGCCGGGGCCCCGGGGTTAATTCCCCCATCGCAATGAGTTTGAATCAGCTTTAAACCCGCACTGACATGAAAGCGTCCGAGCCTCGGGCCGCACAGAACCCACTGAGCTCCGCCGACCGGGGAGGATTACGGGGCCTGTTCCGCGGCGGGCTCGTCGGCGGGACAGGCAGGCTCAAAAGAAAAAGAATAATTAGGGATAATTGCTTGTGTCCAAACACAAGCATTAAGGCCCCCTGTTCCCCTTTGGGACTTTGTGAGCCAGAATGAAAGAGACACCCCCTGTTTTGACAGCTGGACCAGCGGCCTGGATCCGTGACCGAGGGAGGAAGCGCTCCCAGCTGCTGGGAACGCGGCCGAGCCGGGCGCGCTGGGGCGGGGGGCCGGGCAGCCGAGCGCAGCGTCCACTTGCCGGGCCCCGCTTTCGCGCGCAGCGGTCCCCGCGCTCCAGGAAGTGCGGTTGTTCCCGGCCCCGCGCTTGAGGCCCAGGAGGCCTCCTGCAGTCCCGGAGTCTTGGTAAGAAGTTTGGGGAGCCTAGACCAGCGCTCAGCATGCCGCGGCCCGATGGCGGGAGGCGGCGCAAGCGCTGGCGCCCCCTTTGAACAACCCACGGCCTCGGGTGCCACAAAGACCCGGACGTTGCATACTCAAGTTTACACGCCGAGCCCCTGTGTTCACAAACAAGATTATCTGGCCCCATGTCGCTTGGCATCGGGCGTACTGGGTGCACAGGCGCGGCCTCCACCACATTTGGAGACCCCGAAATCCCAGGGTGGTCCCAGCCACATCCGGCTACGCCATCGGAGCTGAGGCCCGCGTAGGAGGCCTCCCTTCCTAGATTGGAAGTGGCAAGAATTAAATTCAACGCAATGGTTAATCGCTGGCAGCTAACCCAAATGTCCCGGGTCGGTTGGAACCCACCAGCTGCTCAGTGGGAGAAAAGACCTGACGATCTGGTTCGGTAAAGATTACAGCTGGGAAACCCTATGGAGCAGTTCCACTCTGTCATGAATCGACTTGTGGGCCCACAACAACAAGGAGAATGGGCTTAATGAACTGGCTCTGGATCAGGTCTCGCCAACATGATCTGCAACCCTAAAACTAGCTCTAAATTAGGGTTTGGCGCCAGGACTTTCCAGAGAGGAGACTGCATGGCCCTCAGCCTCCAACCTCTGGGGGACTTGAACTTTCTGAGTACCTTACTCTGAGTACAGAAGCCACGGTCAGGGAGAAGGCCAAGCCAGGCCTGGAGGGGATCCTTCAGGGAGGGGCCTGAAGAAGAAAGGGGTGGGGGGCAGCAAAAGGTGGGTCGTGCCAGCGGGATGCCAGCTCCTAAGGGAGGGGAAGGGGCGGAGAAGAGAGAGAACGTTAAGAAAATATGGTCTGTGAGACCTCCCGGAACACCTAGACCACCCAGGCCGAGGCCTGGAACTACAGAGACCTGCGTGGCCAACCAACCAGTCAGAAAGCCCAGAGGGGGGAGGGAATCTTCCAGAAGGCCGATCTTACAAGGTCTCACCAACCCGGGTTCTCCCCTTGGCTGCCGGTAGCCCTGTGGCCGGCAGAGTTCACGCCAGCACCACCCCCAAGTGCCCCCGCAGCATGGGTGCTGCCGCCAATCCCGAGGGCGCCGCACCGGCCCACCGCCGCCTTAGCCAGCGCTCCCGCTTACAAATACGGATCCTATGCAGGGTTGGGAGGAAAAGCGGGAAGCGGCTCGGCGGACACGCGGGCATGAGTGATTAATTAAAGGGAAACCACATCCGACAAGAAAAAAGTTTTCTGAAAGGAGCAGAGTCAGAGAAGAGTCCCCGACTCTGCAGCTGCGGCCCAGACGGATCCGCCAGCTGCCGAACCCTCCCCACGCAGCAAGGACGTGCTCTGTGGCTTGCTCGCCTAGTCGAGGGGAAAGGGGCTGGTTCCGAAACCTGTGTACTTTAAATAAAGCTAAAGGTTGAGAGTTTTCTGGTTTCAGCCTGTAAATAGGCTGGGAGGTGGCTGGGGCGCTGCCAGGGCTGCCTGATGCCTCCTCGGTCAGCCCGACTGCAGCGTGCAGGGAGTTAGAGGTAGCACCGGCCCTGTCGCCTACTTCACCTGGGTTTCTGAGTGTTGACAGCAGAAATCCGAGTTGGTAAAGAAAGTAAAGCCAGCTTGGATTGGCCAGAAAGACACGACTGTGGTGGAGACTTAAAGATTTTAGGTCGAAAGGTTCAGATCCAGGCAAAACGCACACGTTCCCACATTTATATCCTTCATCCCACTCCTATGGCTTTTGGAAAAACCCACGACAGCAACATTGCTGCCACCAAGTAGAAAAATAATGCTATTTACTGAATAACTCTTTATTTTTATTTTTATCACCAGTGTTTACTAAAATACCCCAGCTTGTTGAGGATTAAAATACAAAATAATGTGTTTACTTATAGGTTTTTTTTGTTTGTTTTTTGTAGCTGTAGTCCCCTAATTTCTTGGGAAGATTCTAAATGCGGAAAGGAATTATGTTTCTGTCATATGAGGATGACCTATCGCATCTCCCGCTTGTGAGTATAAAATTCTGGAAATTAAAAAGTGTGGATTTGAGAAGTGCTGAGCTTTCCTTGCGCAGATACGGGTGATGCTCCATGAATCTGCAGACTGCATCATATTTTGGGGGGTTAGGGCCCAAGTTTAGAGGCACTCAGTGCTTTATTTGTTCTGGAAGACGGGGGTGAGGAGAAGAATATTTTGAGAACAGCAAAGGAAACCTTCCTGCCCCTTCCTGGTGATTACACAACCTTCTCTCCCTCTTCTTTCTCCAGCTGCTTAATCAGGCTGCCTTGAAGAAAAGACTTTGGTTAGGTTTTTGTTTTGTTTTTGAGTTTAATACTGCATATATTTTATCACACCACAGTGGTTTCAGCAATATGTAAAAGCCATGAAATTTAGCATTCAATTTCAGAGCCTTGGCCAAGAGATGAAGTTATAATTCCAAGGGGGGGGGGGAGATGCTTAGGAAAGTGAGAACTTCCACTGAATCTTTACATCATTAGAATTACAACATTTTTGCTTAAACTGCTGTGTGGGCCTGTTCTCAAAATAGGCCAGACAGCCTAAAAAGGAGGTGTGAAAATGACGTAATGAGTCTGAATCCTTGCCCCACAAAAGTCAGTTTGGCGTCTGGAGGTTACTCCATAGTTACGTCTTCAGGCCGCACCTTAAACAGACCGGTAACCAAAAAGCGACGCAGGAGGAGGGCGATACCCCGGCTGGCCGTCGGTGGCGGGGCGGGTGGGCCACCGCGGGGCGGAGGGCGGGCCAGGGTTGCCGGCTTAAACTTAGACAATTGGGGCGGGGGGCCGGGAGGGGGGCGGAGGAGTGGCTTTAAGAGGAAAACACACACAAATTGGGAAACCTAAATGGCTAACGCCTCTCCCGGGGCTTCCTCAGTTTCACGATAAATTCGTTTTCGGATTTAAAAAATATATGTATTTTGCACCACAAATCCCTGCTCGGGAGACAACCACACCGCTCCGGCGTGGAGTCCGCGTGGGCGCAGGCACTTGGATGTTGAGTAGCACTCCGCTTACTTACACGGACCCCGACTGCCTCTGAGGAATTGAGAACTTTTTAAGGAGGTCTCCCAAGGAGGTCTCCCTTGGGGGTCTGAGTGGGAAGGCCCGGAATTGGGCGCCTCCAACCAGGAGCCCGGCCCCCGGCACCCCTCCCCTTCCCGCCGGAAGCTGCACGCCCAGCCACCGCCCGAACGGAGGCGCCGGCCTACTGCCTTCGTCGGCGCCCGAGGGGCTCCGTGAGCGGCCGGGAGGCAGCGCCCGGCGGCCCCCGGCTCCTAGTGTGGGTTGGGACCTGCAGCAGTTGCTCTTGCGCCCTCGCAAGGCCCGGCAAAAACAGTGCATCTTCCAGATCGCCCTTTCAGCGAGCAAGCAAAGGTGGGCCTGCTCCCGCCTCCCGCCCAAGAGGCGGCGAGCGCCAAGGGCGCGTGCCCCCGCGTTCACTGCACAGGTTCGGCCCGGGGTGGCGGCTACAGAGCCTGACTGGGGGGAAAGGGGTGTCAGGAGAGAGGTCCGCACGCTAGGCCTTCCCAGGTATGGGAGTCCTCCTCTCCGCCCACCCAGGCCAGGTAAACAGGCCATGCAAACCCTCCCGGGAACTGGACGCCCGGGGAGATTGTTGGCAATCGCCTGCACCGGCCAAATAGCGTGAAGTTGAGTTGCAAAGCAAATTTCAAGTTTTGCGGTTTACCTCCTGGCCTCAGCTTCTACTTTTAAGAAGCAAATCAAAGTTTGAATGGAAAAGCCTAAAAGATATTATCCACCCTTGAGTCACCACCCTTCTCCAAAGAACTGCACATGGACAGTCCCACCCTCTAGTCCCAAAGCTGTCTGGACTACTACGGCAATGAAACGTTTGTGTTGTGGAATATGTTAAAACAGATGACGGTAAAGGCTATAGTAGTGATAATAATAAAACAAATACAGATTTTTTAACCAGTGTCCCTGTGAGATACACACACATACACACACCCACTGTGGACTTAAAAATTTTCTAAAACTACATTCTAAAAATTTCAAAAATACAATTTTGTATCCTACCAAGTATGCCAAGCGTGAGCATGCATTGTCTTCTAAATGGCCAACTAAAACACTATTTTTTTTATGTTTTTATTTGTTGTTGTTAGTTGCCTTTGAGTCGGTTCAGATTGATGGCAACCCCATGTGTGCAGAGTAGAGTTGCTCCATAGGGTTTTCAAGGCTATGACCTTTCAGAAGCAGATCATCAGGCCTGTCTCCTGAGGCACCTCTGGGTGGGTTCAAACCAGTGGAGCTCTTCACTATTTGTGCCATCCAGGGACTCCAGTCTTTATTCAGAACCCCATAAACAAAGCAAATTTTGCTTTTAGAATGAAACCACTATGCATGTGAAAAGATGGCATGCATAAATTGCATTTACAACTGAATGTTTAAAATTCCTATCTTTCTTTAACCTAACCTGACTTCAGGATGTGAAGGTTTCCATTCTTGGAGAGGCCTTTAGACAGAGCCAGTCCCTGGCACTGACAGCATTGGTGATGCTGTAGAACACCAAATCTGGACAGACTGACACAGAAGTTTTAATTTCACCCTTTGTAATTCCAGCCAAGCAGCTTGGGGGACATTTCTATGTTCTAAACCCTCTGAGTGTTTTTCCAAGTTGTATGGCTGAATCCCAGCCTATGACAGCTCACCCAAAATCATGTTATTAGTAAACATAAAAAATGAAATCTGTGTCTTTTTTTTAAATTGTGTCCGCGTTGTGACACAGATACAGTTTATTTTAAAGATGAAACTACTATAACATTGAAAAAACAGTATATGAATATATGATAAAATAAAAATTTGATAACATAAAAAAGATGGGTTACACATCAGATATATTGTTGTATTTATAATCCATTCCTTGAAAATGTCTTGACATGTTTATTTTTGTTTTGTTTTGTTTTCATCTAAATGGTATTTTTATGAAGACAAAAAATAAAGAAGGTATTTGAGAACATTTTTCCAGGAACTATCTGGATGAAACTTCTTCCCACTGAGACAGTCATGGACTTCGCTCTAACATTAAAATCCTCTACTCCTAATGAAAAGTGTGTTGCGTTTCCCCCAAGTGAAACCCAGAATCCTTTAACTGGACTGCCAGGTGGATCTCCATTAATAGTATTTAAGTGTTTTGTGAGGGAGAAGGGGTTCCTCTGCTAAGCCCTGGTCATGCTGACTACATGGAGTTTATCCCCAAGGTGCTTATAACTTAAAATAATTACAATTCAGAGCACACATTGAGAGAAAATATGCAAGTCAAATAAATACAGTAAAAACCTGAGAAAGCCAGAACGAGTATAAGGTGGAAACCTGTCAGAGAAGGAAAACTAAAATATTTTCCACTAAAACAAACCATAGAAAAGTGGTTAAGACTGTACCCTGTCAAAGGCAGAAAACTTGCGAGACCTGGAAAAGCAAGGCAGTCCCATTGAGTTCTAGCTCTCACAGGTTTCATTGTATTTACATTTTGGAAAAAAAATTTTTTTGCATTATCTAAGTTAAGAAGAGAATAAGCTCGGAATAATTCTCCCTGGTGCTAAACCATTCGTAGCTAGTAAGATAATTAAGGGCATTGCCCCAACCCCCCTACCCCACATAAATTTAGTTACATATGTTTGAAGCTTGGTGCAACCATAACATGTACCAACACTTCTGCAGGGCACTCCCACCCCACCCAAGCACCCAGACCAAAATAGTTAAGGTACCTCTTGCATCTCCATTCGCCCACAGGCCCTGCTTGTGGAGAATAGTGGAAAGTACAGTGTACTAAGTTAAACATTTAACTTGCTCCATGTCCAAGGCAAATCAGATTTCAGGTCAACGTATGGGCTTCAGTTCAGGGCCAGAGCACATGGCTTCAGGTTAGGCCTGGAAGCGAATGATATAGATGGTCATTGTCGGAGGCTCTGGCTGGACCAGACAGACTCAGGATCACCTGCCTTCCCAAGGACCGTGGAGAGAGTGAGTTCTGCTTTATTCCAGAGCCCTTCACAGGTTAGCGCTCTCTGAGCTGGGTCTAGAGTGGTTGGTCTGGATTCAGAATTTAACTTCTTCTTTGTCTGTCTGAGTTCCTTTAGGGCAGGCCCTGTGATTTATTGTAGTGGTGTTCCTCCCACCTGGTATGTGGTAAGTACTTGATACATGCCTGATAAATCACCTAAATCTTTTAAGCTTATGGTGAAGAAGATCCCTTTAGTTAGGGTCTTTGGGCCTTCAGACGGCTGCAAACTTGTCTAGATCTGCACTAACCACATGTGGCTATTGACTCTTAGAATGTGGCTAGTCCAAATAGATATGCACAGTAAGTATAAAGTGCATATTGGATCTTGAACTTAGTATGAAAAAATGAATGTAAAAATCTCAATAATTTTGATAATTATATGTTGAATTATATTTTGGATATATTGGGTTTAATAAAATGTATTTGTGATAGGTAGCCTCTAAGTTAGGCAGCCCCCAATGACCTCAAGCTCCTGGAATGCATGTCCATGTGTAATTCCCTCCCCTAGAATTTAGGCTGTATTTACTGACTGAATTCTAATGAACAGGGTATGGCAGAAGTGATGGGATGTAAGGAGGTCCCTGGGTGATGCAAATGGTTTGTGCTAGACTACTAACCTAAAGGTTGGCAGTTCAAACCCACCCATGTGCAATGCAGAAGAAAGGCCTGGTTATCTGCTTCCTTAAACAAAAAACCAAACCCACTAGTATGGAGTCAATTCCGACTCAGAGTAGAACTGCCCCACAGGGTTTCTAAGGAGCACCTGGGGGATTCAAACTGCCAAACTTTTGGTTAGTAGCCATAGCTCTTAACCACTACACCAAATCCTTAAAGTTTAAGGCAAAGAAAAGCCTACGGAGCAGGTCTTCCCTGTAACACATGTAGAGCCTCTCCCCCTACCCAAGCGCTCAAGAAGACAAAAGGGTTAAGGTACCCCACTGCATCTCCCTTCTCCTACAGGCCCTGCTTGTGGAGAATAGTGGAAAGTACAATGTACTGTGTTAAACAAATATTTTGACTGCATCACAGTCAACAGTTTTGGTTTTGGTTTTTCGATGGCATGTAACTTCCAAAATTAGATTGTAAGGAGACAGCAGTGTCTATCTTGCGTGCCCCCTGTCTCGTTCATTAGCTGGCTCCCTGTCTACCTCCCTCTCCATCTCAGAGCTGTGCCACTGGTAAAGGCAACCAGGCTATCATGCTGAAGAGACCACATGGAGAAGTGAGCCCCGGAGGATGAGAAGCCATGTAGAGGAGAGCAGAGGCACCTCAGCCAACAGCAAGCACCAACTGCCAGCCATGCCAGTGAGACTTCTGGGAGCAGACCCTCCTGCCCCAGTGAAGGCACAGTTTGACTGCAACCTCTTGAAAGATTCTGAGCCAGAACTATCCAGCTAAGGTGCTCAGGGATTCCTGACTCACCTATGAGATAACAAATGTGTGTTTTAAGCTGCTAAGTTTGGGGCTAGTTTGTTTTACAGCAATAGATAACTAATACAATATATTACAGTTAATTCATTTCTTTTTAACTTTTTTTTTTAATGTGGCTACTAGAAAATTTTAAATTACATGTGTGGCTTACAATGTATTTCTTTTGGACAGCATGTGGGCCTCATAACAACTATGAAATACTTAGGTACAAATCTAATAAAATTTGTGAAGATTGAAAATTCCTTGGCAAAACCAATTTCTGATATTTAACATATTAAACATCTGTGGATTGAGAGTAAGAGTTACTCTATTCCCAGTTTAGCCCCTAGTTAGCTAAAACTGTACTCAGAATGACCACTTTTAATGTCCCTGCCAGCTAACATTTTATGAGTCAACAACTGCTTGGTTCAGTATTTACTTGCTTCTGAGGAGTGATTACGGCATTGGCAATAGCTGGTTCATATTTCTTTTAAGAACGAACCCAGCATTAGCAGCTCCCCTTCTCCAAAATGGTCTTTTAGCAAAGAGTGGTGGGTGAGTCGGGGTGAGAAGTGGACAGCCTGAGACCAACAGGCATTCTCTAGCCCAACCTTAATCGCTCCCTAAATCCTCTGCAACTCTTCACGGACACCCCTGAAAGTTTTCGAATCTCTGTTTTCCACCACCCCTGATTTTTCAGAACACCAGAAAACTGTGTTTTCATTTAGGAGTTTTTGTCGCAAAGTTTGAAGTTGGGAAGCAATGAAGGGGCTTAGCTTTCTATTTATTTGTATTTGCAGAACCACAGAGAGCCAAGGTGATAATTAGAAAAATATTTTAGAAAACCATGTTTTCTATTGGATTTTATTCTTCTAGTTCAGTGACAAGTTCTCATAAGCTTTCACTGGCTAAAAATATCAGAGTTTCCATCCTTTGACCAGAAAGCTGCTGATTTGAATTTCCTTTAATTTGGTTATTTACAGGTAATCGTGGGTTAGGACTATGCTACAAAAATGTCTTTCTTCCTGAATTTAATTAAGAAACACACTATAATCTCTCCCTTGCTGTTGTTGTGTGTTGTCTCTCCCTTGCATGTCTTAAACGCTTTTTATTTTGACAACATGATTGCAGATGTACCACATGCCACTTTACAGGGGAATGACTTCTATAGTAATTTTTCTTAACTTTTTATTATAAAATAATTACAGATTCACAGGAAGTTGCAAAAACCATATACAGAGACATTCACAGCACCCTTCACCCTCCTCCATCAGTGGTAACATCTTGATAACTACAGCACAATATGGAAGCAGGAAATTGACGTTGGTATAATCCATGGAGCATACTCAGAGTTCACGTTTTACACACAGTTGTGCAGGCGTGTGTAGTTTTATGCTGCTTTATCTATAATATTTTGACCAAAAGTAGATAGTCTAAGAAAAGGACAAACATTATATGATCCCGCTCAAAATATCAAGAATAGGCAAATGCATAGAGTCACAGGTTTATTAGTGGTTACTATGGGGCTTGGGGGAGGGGGAGTAATTGATTAAGGGGTACTGAATTTCTGTTTTTGGTGTTGAAAAACTTTTGGAAATAGTGGTATTGGTTGCACCACACAGTGAATATAATTTAATGTCCTGAATTGTACACCTAAAAATGGCTAAATTGGCAAGTTTGTTATATATATTTTATCATAATAAAATTATTAAGATAATACGCACAAACCTTACTCAGAAATTCAAGTGCCGAAAAATCTATCTTAAATCATTCAAAATGTGTGAGGAGAGAAGGCTCTGTACAAAAAGATATTCTTCATAGTAGTAGCAGTAATGGAATACTAAATACCTAAATCTAGAAGTTTGGTTTGGTCACAGTACAATCTTATAACAACAACAACCACAAAATTACATCTAAAAAAAAAGTGGATAGTCTACTAAAAGTCTGTCATTAACGGTTTCAAACACTTAAAAAGGACTATTGATAAGTGTTGCTAAAAACATTTCAATTTTGCATTTATTGGGTAATTTAGCAGAGGTGGGTACTGCTACACAGGCCATCATTTTGTAAATGTTAGTGGATAACGGTTTCTCTGAAATTTATGCAATAAAACATAACAGATTGTTAATATAAATTAGCATTATTTTGGTGAGAATGGCATTTATTATTTCATCATATTCACTCCTATTTGATTTTTAATTGTCAAACCATTATAACAATACTTTAACAGATTTTAAGTTTCCTGTTAAAGATTAATTTTAGAAAGCTATAGGCTGGGCCTGGGGATCATGGTTCTTCGGGACATCTAGGTCAATTGGCATAACAAAATTTATTAAGAAAATGTTCTGCATCCCACTTTGGTGAGTGGTATCTGGGGTCTTAAAAGCTTGTGAGCAGCCATCTAAGATGCATCAGTTGGTTCGAACCCACTTGGAGCAAAGGAGAATGAAGAACACCAAAGACACAAGGAAAACATTAGCCCAAGAGACAAAAGGGCCACATAAACCAGAGACTCCATCAGCCTGAGACCAGAAAAACTAGATGGTACCTGGCCAAAACCAATGACTGCTCTGACAGGAACACAACAGAGAGTCCCTGATAGAGCAGCAGAAAAGTGTGGTGCAGAACTCAAACTCATGTAAAAAGAACAAACTTAATGACCTAACTTAGACTATAGGAACCCTCGAAGCCATAGTCCCCAGACACTTTGTTAACCCAGAACTAAAACCATTCCTGAAGCCCACTTGTCAGACAAAGATTAGACTGAACTATAAAATATAAAATAATACTTGGGAAGATCGTGCTTCTTAGTTCAAGCAGATAAAGGAGACCACATGGGTGGCTCCTGTCTGGAGTCAGGATGAAAAGGTAGAAAGGGACCATAGCTGATTGGATGGATATGGGAAACCCAAGGTAGAAAGTGGGAGTGTGCTGTCACTTTATAGGGATTGCAACTATTGTCACATAACAACATGTGTATAAATTTTTGTATAAGAAATTAACTTGAGCTGTAAACTATCATCTAAAGCACAATAAACAAAAAAAAGCTATAGAGGTAATCCTATGAGGGAATGGTAAAACTATGTCACTTAACAATTGAGACAACAATTACAAATCAGACCTTTGTATTATGTGATAATTTTAATTCTTGATTTTGTTTTTCAAATTTCTAAATCAACATCCTTTTTCCCTAAATAAATCATTAGTGTTTGTATAAGTACAGCAAATATGATAAGCATTTCAGATGATGCCAAAGATTTTCCGTGTTTTCAAAACAATGGAGTTAAAGTAGCGTGCATACTCTTCTGTTTTCCATAGGCACTAACTACAGACACTGCTTCATGTAACTAAGCATCTTGGCCCCCAAAAACGTACTCAACATATGCTTCTGATAACTTCCCGAAACAAGTAATGAATGGCACAGTACATTGGACCAGACTTATTTAAATTAATGTCCAAGAAGTGATAGTTCTTGATTTCCAATTTTTATTTTCGTTTTAGTTTTCTTTGCCTTAGCTTTCAATATTAAGTAATATTCACCAAATCTTGGAGAGCCTTTTTTTTTTTTAATATTTGCAAAGCACAACAGTTTTTTTCTTTTAATGAAGAAAGTCACTGTTTTACCAATGAAATTCTATTACCTTCCTCAAGAAATGATGATTCTTATTATAAAGGTTTGGAACGTGGGATTTTAAATCCTCAGCTCTTAGAATCCAATCAAGCCATTGCCAGGCTTTTGTTTCCCCTTTCCTCCTCCTCCAGCTTACATACTTCCCCAGCCACACACACTCGCCATATTCTTCCCTGAAAGTCCCTTGCTATAGCTCTCTCTCCTAGGTGGACCCCTCCACCTTTGGTGACCTCCCACATCAGCAGAGCTGTTCTGGTTCCTGAGCCTTGGGCTAACCCAGCCACTCATGAATAATTCCATCCCTTCCTCCACTCCCTTCCCATCACCCCGCACTCACGCCACACTCAAGCAGCACTGCTCATGCACTCTCTTCCTTGCTGACCCCAAGAGGACTCCCTAGCTAGACCCAGTTTCAGCAAAAAAAAGAAAAAAAAGTGTTCACAGGGAAGGTGAGGAATTGGAGGGGATTATCAGGATTTAGATTTACCTTAAAAACAACAAGAAGGGTGGACATGCAGCTTTAAGTGTGTGCAGGATGCTTCTAGTTGTCTTCCTCAAGTGGCCTGACTGCTACTCTCCAAATCCCCTCCAGGAACTCCCACGTGATTTGCTGTTACCAGCCATGGCAAATATTTTTCTAATTCACAATGAAAACTCCGCCTCCCAAACAGGTGCCTTTTAGTGCAATCAGGGTAAAACGCATGTGTGGCTATTACTGTGTTGTTTGAAAACATGACCAGGGGCATAGGAGACTATTAAGCCAGGCTGTCCCTGGGTGATTTGCCATGAGCCCCTATGTGGATCCAGACCCTCCCTTTGTTTGAGGTCAGGCACATGATTCCTGCCAATAACTGACAAGGGCAGACTTGAAACAACATTATTTCAGGAGGATGATAACCAGCCATCATAAATTCCTTTTTTAATAGTTTATTGCAGGTTGTAGACTACTGACAATGACTTGACTTTACAGCATGAAGAAAAATAGCTCCTTGTCCCTGCTAGTCTCTAACTGCTATAAGACTTTTTAGTACCCTCAGAGAAAACCTAACCTTTCATGAAATGAATCATAAATAGTTAAGAAAACCACTGTTAAATAGGAAGACAGACGAAAAGAAGAGAAAAAAAATATCTGTCTGGGATCTAAAAGAGGTGCTCTGGGAACCCCTTCGATGCAATCAGATCTTAACCCAGCTTTTATGATTGTCCTTTCCTGGGTGATAAAAGAAATTAAGCAAAGAAATATCTAAAAGCCTTAAGGGTAACTCTGTAGAGAAATGAAAATTAGTTAGGAAGTAACTCTTTTGAGATTTGAAGGAGGAACCTGGGTTTCATTTCATTTCTGGCTCTGCTGGGGCATGTCACTTCCTTACTAATTTCTATCAGTGAAAAGGGACATTACAAGCTCATATTTTGTTAGGATTTCTACATCTTAACTTCAAATTCTGCTGCAGGAGATCTTTACCACTGTCATTTCTTATTGCTTCAGACCACATCAGTACCTATGCTGTAAACGGTCATCATGAAATAGAAAATAACTTTATGGACATTTACTTAGAGAGTTTATAAGAATGTGTACATCCATTTTCTTTCCCTTTAAAAATGTACTGCCTTTTATTAAAAAAAAAGATAAGCCCCAAAATATCTTTTTAAAAACAATTCTTATAAAACATGCATAGAGTTAGAACCATACAAGTCAGATACATACGCAACTAATCATATTTTTTATATATCTCTCTGCCTAATCATTAACTTTAAATGCCATATAAGAATTTGTAATCCACAGTAAATTATTTCACAGAAATAATTTAAGAGGGCTGTTGACTAATGTGAAACATTCTAGTTTCCACCAGCAGTTGGCTGCCAAACATTGTAAAAAAAAAAGTCCCAGATATAAGTTGACATAAATTTTAGTGAATATAAATCTTCAATGATCAAGTGATGGCTAGAAATTATTGCATTTTAAGAGATGGGGAGAAAACACTAAACACCATGAAATCTGTCCTGGTTCCATTTTGCACATTGGAAAACTGTGTCTTCAAAAATCTTCCTCAAGGGCTTTTAACTTCTTTGTTTAATGTCCTAGATGCAATGTTCTACATTTCAAAATACATTGTAATAGTTACAGTTTATTGAGCATAGAAAATAGAGGGGAAATTATATTTTAATTACAAGAGAGTTTACCCAGGCTTTATTTTTAAAATATAAATTAGGAAATTTGCTCTCAAACAAAAACTTTTAGCTTTGTGCAAAGGTTGTTCTCAGAGTATTCTTTTTGTAGCAAAAATCTGAATAATTCACAGTGATAATTACTCAAATAATAGTTATGAGGATCTCCCTCCCCCGCCCCCCCCCCCCCCCCCACCAATTCTCTCAAAGTCTTAGGTTTTCTGCCAAGCTGGAAACATTTGAGTGGAAATAATGTTCAGATTAGAAAAAGCAGCAGCACATGAGTGAAATCAGAAAGAATTGGACTGACAAGGGGTCAGACACCAGAAACAGTGACATGCAGCCATTCAAATGGCAGCATTATTCAGGTACAAATCCATAATTAGCTGAATTTTTTGAGTTTAAAGGATTACTATAAAGTGCAGCAGGGAAACAGTAAGTCTGGTTGAGAAAATTAATTCCCTTTCCAAGTCTCCATCCTTTCCTTCAAGATGTGGCTCCAAAGACAGACAATTACGTCAAGAAGGTTAGGGGCCTAATTCTGCATGTTGGCTTTTAAGCACATCCTAGAGGCCTATTAGACATTGTGTAAACTGCAGACAGCAGCGTTTCTACCACCCCGGTACCTAACATCTGTACGCCAGCTTCTTGGGAACAGAAAGGGAGACATATGCATTTTAACATATTCCAAGAATATAGTCACAGGGGGAAATCTACCTTTCACCATATATGGCCGTGGTGCAATCCTATCCAAGAACTCAATGCAGATATTTATGTAACATCTTCAAACTCTCCCCCTGACTCAGGTTGGCAGGGGTTTAAGAAAATACTTTGGTGAGGCCCCTGCAAAGTCAGCCTTCTAAAATATCAATGGTGCTGATAGAAAAAGCTAAAATGCTTTTTCAAGCGTGGGCTGGACTATCAGCATATGGTGTAAAAAAAAAAAAAAATGAGAATATTTTTTAATGATATTTCTGAAAAAATGCCTTTGGGTGTAATAACTTTTGGTTATTACACATACTAAACATGCTATCTGGGCTTGAGGTTTCTGGTCAGTTGTGACTCTGCATGATTTCTTTGGGGAATATCCCAATATCTACTTGGATTCTAGCAATGGGAAAAAATCTGTGGGATACAGTGAATATTGGGAGATATTTTATAAGTAAATTTAAATGACTTGGGGAATTGTCCAACACGGTTAGATTAAAATCTTGCTGACTATTAGGGAGGGGAAAAACAACTATTGGAAAGAATTGCAGCACTGGAATTTCAAAGGAGAGCTAGTGTTTAAACAAATGGCACTTTAAATATTTTCACGAGTAAAAATTGAGAAATTAAGCCAGTGTAAAATTTGCATGCTTGAGTGTAGTGGCCATCTAAAGAATATATAGCATACATGATAACATAGTCAAATAAGAAACTATGTTGTTTTATTACAAACCCTTAATGGTGTGTAGAAGAGAGGGGTCAGAAGGCCTGGGTTCAAGTTCAGCTTTGCTTTTTACTACCTTTCTGACTGTAGCTGGGCCTCATCAGAAAGAGAAATAATATCTGGCCTGCCTACCTCATAGTTATTGTGAAGATCAAATAAGAAGACAAATACAAAATGGCCTAGGAAACTGTCAAATACAACAGAAGTACAAGATACCATTATTATCATATTCTCTACCACCATGCAATAATCGGGTACCATTATCTTGTCAGTGCTAATGCAAGGCTCCCACTGGGCTTTGAGGAAGGGCCCTGTGTTCTCTCTAAGCATCACCAACTGCTCAGTGTCCAGAGTGCTCCCCAGGAGGAGAGGTCAGTGTGCTCATGTTCACAGAGGGGGTGTTACTCTAGGCATGGCCCTCCACCTGCGCCCAACACCTTCAGAATCAGAATGTGCTTTGGAGAACAGAGAAGTTTCAAATCTCCAAAGCTTCATAACCCATTCCCCCTTACTGCAGCAACAGTACATTCACTGCTTCCCCAAAAATATGTTATTTAAAAAATGTTCAATAACTTATTATCTAGGAGTAGGGAAAAAAGGGCCCTAGAAATGTTAATTATTTGGAGCACACAGCTTAACATACTGGATCCCAACATGGTATTTAAGCCTATTTAGATTTTCTGTAAATTCTTTGAGGCTAGTGCAACTTCTGAATGTGCCTAGTAGCCTCTAATTATTTGTGGAAATGGTAGATGTGAGAAGACCAGATTAAGTCCACAGATAATCCCAAAATCTCATTTGAGCCAAAAGCAGGCCCCTTTCCCACCAAGCTCGGCACTAGAAGTATTACTGCGAAATGCAAGACTGATTTGAGTTCCACAATTTCCTTTCTCCTGCCCACCCTCTGGTGGAGACGTCAACGAATTGGCCAAGCTGCCAGAAAAAGAGCTAACAGAAAGTAAAGTGCAAAATCAGAGGCCTGGGCCACTGCTAGAAGTCCCTGGTGCAAATGGTTAAGTATTTGACTACTAGCCAAAAGGATGGCAGTTCAAACCCACCAGAGGCACCTCAGAAGAAAGATCTGGCAGTCTGCATCTGAAAGGTCACAGCCTTGAAAACCCTATGGAGCACTCTGTTCTATTCCTGTAACACATGGGGGACACTATGAGTCAGAATCTATGGTAACTGGCCACTGCTGAGCTATAAAAGCAGACCCTGAGAAAATGGAAGGCGCTATCACCAGAGTCCTAGTTTAGAGGCGAAAACCACATAGCCTTAGGCACCCTGGGCTGTAAGTTTCAAGAAGCTACAATGCTGTCCTGGCTTGCCATGCTGGTGCACTTAGATCACTGCTTTCTGTCCAGTGTGACCAGGTTATGCACTCACCGGAAGTGGGCACCACACGTGCTGGTGATCTGATGCCACCCTGCTGGCTCACAGCACTGGGTAAGGAGTGGGGGTAGACAGGCCTCCAGAAGTCCAAGTGCTCTCCTCAAATGAATGAACACCATTTATAAAAGGATAAGGAAAGGAAGACAAGGGCTTTATTTTTAGGAATACTTTGTAAATCCCACTGGCTTTCCCTCTAGTGTTTCCCCCCTCTTGGGGCTTTTTATTTTTTCCGACCTGATGAACAGCCAAAGCAGTGATGCTTCACAATCCTTTTGAACCCATGTCTAGTTTTGATAAACATGAAAAATTGGTATTGTCTTTAAGATTATTTGAAATTTCAAAATAAATTAAATATCATCAGTGAAACAATGCAAGTCATTTTATTTTTCAAAAGACTACAGTCTGATAAGGTGGCCTCCTTGAGAATATTTTATTAAACAATTTAATGTTTACTGGTCTGTATCAACCCACAAACGTGTGACAGACAAATTTCTCTGCCTCCTCCTTTTCCCGGGCCATTTTTGTTTACGTTGGACCCGTCTGGATCAGGACTTTGGGCTTGTTTTCGTTCACATGGGTGCAGAATTAAGTTTGGGACCAGGGAGAAGACAAAGAGAACAGACATGCTGAAGGTAAGAGATCTGGGTAAACCATTACTTTTTGGGGTGGAAGGACGGAAACGTATGAGGTCCATACTAAGAGACAAAAGAGTGGGCGTGGAGGAGCGACGGTGGGAGAAGGTCGAAAAAGGTCAGCTGTTCATCTAATTAGATATGAAAAGCTGGCTCTTGAATTTAAACTTTCTGAACCATAGAGCTCAGTATTAGCATAATTAATTTATGTTTTAAATTGTGCCTTTAAGACTCACAGCATCTCCGGGCCTCAGTATCTGCAAAATGCAGGGAGGTCCCCAGATGCAAGGAGGAGGACCGTAGGAAGATGAGACAGAAGGGAACGCAGGGAGAAGCTCGCCACATTTCTTCCCAGGGCGGAATTCCTCTCTGAGGGGTGGAGGAATTTTCCTCCCGTCTCTTACGGGCAGTGAGGCCTCTGCGGCCAGCTCAGTCTTCTGCGCTTGCGAGGGTCCCTCTCGGGAAGCAGGGGCAGGGGCAGGGGCAGGGGCAGGGCCAGGGGCAGGGCCAGGGGCAGGGGCCGGACTGGGTGGCCACTTCCAGGATGCCCAACCCCGAGTCGCTGCGGGCATCGGAGCCGGGACGCCGAGGTGGCCAACAGCGGGACTGGTCCCGGGAAGCGGGGCGTTCTCCCGCCGAAGCCCCTCGCTCCAGCCGGCTCGCAGGCCCTCCTTCCGCCGGGGACCCCCGCGGCCTCACGCCTGCCAGCCCCGCCCGGGCTCCCGCGCCCCGCAACCCCTAGCGCCCTCCGCGCCCGACCGGCTCCTCGGCTGGCGGTTGTCCTCGGTCCGTCTTTCCTGCCCCCTTGCGGCCATCGGGGGTGAAACAGCGCGGCTGCTCCTCCGCCCTGGCCGTGTTGTCCTTGAGGTCCGGCACTGCCTCCGCCCCTTGCCACCTCGATAGTGGACAGCTGAGTCGCGCGCGAGTGCGCCGCGCCCTCGGCCGCGTTTGGCCAGGGCAGGAAGGGCTGCGCTCCGAGGGAGACAGTGATAATTCCTTAGGAGGCGAGACCCTCTGGAATCTTCGAGAAACCTTGGACAATTCAGCACTGCCATCCTATCTGCTCAGCTGAGGCTGTTTAGCCTGAACAGTAAGGACAAGTCAGAAACATTGTCCCCAGCGCCAAAGCTGGCCGCTTCGTTGACAGTAACTTGGCTATTTATTTGAGGGAGGGCTGTGGGTCTACAGAGTGGAGGTAGGACGTGGGAGCTCGCCAAAAAAGGCAAACTCGTTGCCATCGAGTCGATTCGGACTCATAACGACCCTACAGGACAGAGCGGAACTGCCCCATAGATTCCAAGGGGTGCCTGGTGGACTTCAACTGCCGACCTTTTGGTTAGCAGCGGTAGCCGCAGCCTGAGGTTTAAGGCAGCACTAACCGAGCCGACCACCTTTGCAGCTCCAGACTTAAGCGTTTATTTCAAGTTCCCCATTCCATTGTCTGAATAAGCCTAGAGGGAGTTACAAATGACTTCCACATGCGGTAGTCGTGGGTGCGTGGCCTTTCCCTTAGCCAACCAAGCCAACCAGGCTTCAGATGCCAGAAAATATGTTTCCCATCCAACACTTCTTGCACATGGACAAAATGTGTCTAAAAGTGGTGAACTTCCTGTCTGAGCGCCCTTCACCACCCTGGCTCCCAGCTTAGGAATAAGACTTGAGTAACAAAAATTAGTTAGAAACTTATTTTCCTTAGTACATCCCAGATTTCTTCTGGTTCAATATCGCGTGTCAGATGAAATTATTCATGAGGCACTGAACAGAGTTGATAAGTCTTAACTCTTCCTCCTAGAAATTCCAACTGGATTTAAATCACTCTTTGGTTGCTGCAGAGGGCCTATGTTTTATGGGTGTTCTCCAGGGGACTTTGAAGTATTTGCTTACCAAATGTGTCTCTCAGCTTCTGGCTCGTGAATAAATTACACATCCCTTCTCTCTGCTGCCACTCTTCTCCTCCCACCCCCAAGTGTGAACAGTGGAGATGTTCTCTGGACAATAGCTTGGAATTAGGGCTCATATCAGTCAATTACTAGTCCTGGGACACCCATTTGCTACGTGCTTGATGGAGAGATTGCAATGTCTAATGGAATATGCAGGGAACTGGGGCCCTTGGCCACCCATCTATTCATAGATTTATCCCTGGCTCACAGGATCACATGACTGGTGCACCTTTCACTATCTTGGGCCTGGTTGCCTTGTCAGGCAAATGGCCATTCAGATACTCACTTCTAGAACACATTGAAGTCCTTGTGTTGAAAACATCTTGGAGCATCCTTGAGGATTGCCACTTGCCAGGGGTTAGTGTTAATTGATGTCAGGCAGGTCTGTTGCAGAGACTGTAGATGTTTGTTTGTTTTGTTGCTTGTATAAGGGTCAGAGAGGGGAAAGGGAGAATGCGCAGCTAATATGTCGGTGGTGAGCCAGAAGGCGTTTTGCCTTATCTGCCGAGCTGCTGAAAAACATCGTTACATTACCATCTAGACTTCCTTATGTGAGCAGGGTGGGGCATGGTAACGTTGTCCACTTGGTGCCTGCCAGGAGGATGCTTCTCTTCCTGTCTCCAGTGCCTAAAATGCCACTACAGTCACCATCTTTCTTGTTCACGCAGTATGTTGAAAAGGTAATTAAAGACTCCCCAGAAGAGGAGAGCAGCCACTTCTGGATCTTCACGTGTCATATTTTCATGATTGACCTCACTAGGAGCCTCAGTTGACGAGGATTCCTGGATTGTCTAGCCAGGCCTTCCCAGGCCAGGACAAGCACCCTGTTACCCTTTTCTTATTTAGAGTTTTACTAAAAAAAAAAAAACAAAAACCCAAGACATCGACAACAACAAAAAGTTAAACAAACAAGAAATTAAAATATACAAAAGCACAGACATCTGGCATGTTTACCACTCACAGATTTCTTACCCTAAAATAATTAAAGCCTGTCACAGGCTTGGCTGATCCTGCCTCTGGCTGAGCTCATGGCTTCGGATTCCTCGTTCCCCTCATTACTGCTGCTTCAGTGGAGGAATGCCTTCCCGCTCCCTGGTTTTCCTCCTTCTGGGGCCTCTGGCTGGGCAGAACTTCCCCTTTAGTGCCCCCCATGGCCCCTCTGAGCCTGAGCAGTGGTCTTCTGGGGGGAGAAAAGCACTTCCCAGCTGAGTCTCTTGGCAGTCCCAGGCTTTGTCTGAGCAACACAGGGGCAGTTCAGAGCCCTCACCTGTCACTCTACTCTCAGGCAACCAGCCAGGCTGTGGGCACCGGCCCCCTCCTCCCAGAAGCCTGCCTACTTTGTATTCACCCCTCCCCACCCCACCTCTCGCCCCAGCCAGCCCCACTGAAAACCACCTGTTTTGTGTTTTGAAAGCCTGGAAGCACCCCCATCCTCCACCCTCACAGACCTCCCACGGAGTTCCAGTTTCCTGTCCAAACTCCAGATTTGAGTTCTTGACTCATTTGAAGAACATTAAGAATGTCACATATCTTGAAGCCACTGCATATTCAAGCCTTTTCTTCCCAGCTTGGGTTACCAAGGGTCTCTGTCTCAGGGGGGGAGTGGTCTTGTAAAATTCTAAGCATGGCAGCCCCCAGGGGGGGCCCTCAGACTTGTCAGCCGGTCTGAGTATCTGCAAAGTCTCCGCCGTCTCTGCAGGGTGCCGTGTAACCCACTAAGCCCCTCAAACGTGCTAGGAACAGTTTTACTAGTAAAAACTATGACCCTGTTATGTCATCGGCTGTAAAATCACAGCCGTAAGTGAACAGGTTCGTACTCACACAAAGAAACTACTGAATTCCCTGACTGGCTCTTTCCGAATTTTCTGGTAATACTCATTCGCTACCAGTTCAGTTTTCAGCCTTCTGCCAGTGTTTGCTACCAAGCAGGTGGGAACAGGTGTCAAAGATTGGAGAAAAATTTTAGAAGATAAAAAGTTTAAAGTTGACAAAACTTTCTCCATGTGGTTGGCAGAACAACGCCCCTCCGCCACCCCAAGATGTCCATACCCTCATCCCTGGAACCTGTGACTGTTGCCTTACATGGCCGAAGGGACTTTGCAGATGTGATTTAAGGATCTTGAAATGGGGAATGTTATGAATTGTATTTGTCCCCCCAAAATATGTGTTGTAAATCCTAACCCTTATACCTGTGGTTATAATCCCATTTGGAAATGTTAAAGAGGTAGTATTAGAGTAGGGTGTGTCTTAAGTCAGTCTCTTAAGATACAAAACAGCAGATTAAGCAAGCAAGCAAGCAAAAAAGCACAGACGGCGGGGAAGAAACGTGCCACATGATCACCAACGACCCTGGACTACAAGCTGAAGAGACAAGGACCTTCCTCTAGAGCCGAGAGAGAGAGAGAGAGAGAGCCTTCCTTCTGGCCCATAAGAAAATAAGTTTGTTTGTTAAAGCCACCCACCTGTGGTATTACAGAACTAGACAACTTAAACAGGGAGATTATCCTGTATTATCTGGGTGGGCCCAGTGTAATTACAAGGGTCTTTATAAGTGAAAAAGGGAAGGAGGAGAGTTAGAGTGAAAGATTTGAAAATGCTACACTACAGGCTTTGAAAATGCAGGAAGGGGCCATAAGCCAAGGAATGCAGGTGGCCTTTAAAAAAAAAAAATTAGGAGCTGAAAAAGGCAAGAAAACAGATTCTCCCTCAGAGCTTCCAGAAGCAATGCAGCCCTGCTGATACCTTGATTTTAGTTCAGCAAAACCCATTTTGGACTTCTGACATCCAGAACTGTAAGATAATAAATTTGTGTTGCTTTATGCCACCAAGTTTGTGGTAATTTATTACAGCAGCCATGAAACTGACATACTCCACTAACTTGTTTATGTGACTTGAGGAAAGAATACTTTCTTTTGAATTTGATGGGAACGCTTTAGTACAACAGGAAGAATAAAAAAATTCCCCTTCATTTTAAAAAAAATCTGTCATTTTTTTCATTTACTTAGCACCCACACTAAGCTAGGAACTGTGCTTCTCACTAATGTGCTCATGAGAACCTTTTGAGGGAGGTGTTGTTACTCACTTTTTTTACAGAGGAGGAAACTGAGACTCAGAAAAGTTAAGTGACTTTCCCAAGGTCCTAAGTTAGTTGCTGATTTAAAAAAAAAAAAGCCCATTGCCATCAAGTCTAGCGACCCTTTAGGACAGAACAGAACTGCCCCATAGAGTTTCCAAGAAGCACCTGGTGGATTCAAACTGCTAACCTTCTGGTTAGCAGCCATAACTCTTAGCCACTACACCACCAGGATTTCCGATAGGTGGAGAGAAAAGGAGCGCTGGTAGCACAGCCGTTAGCACTCAGCTGTGAACCAAAAGGTTGGCAGTTGGAACGTACCCAGCAATCCGCTCCCGTAAAGATTACAGCCATAGGAAACCTTGTGGAGCAGTTCTAGTCTGTCACATGGGGTCGCTATGAGTCGGAATCGACTTGATGGCACCTAACAACAGGTAGAGAGAAAGGGTATAAATCCTACTTCAGCTAATTCCAGAGCCCTGGTTGTGTTTGAGAGTGTGTACATGATTATGTGAGCGTTGGTGGCACAGTGGTTAAGAGCTCAACTGCTAACCAAAAGATCAGCAGTTTGAATCCACCAGCCACTCCTTGGAAACCCTGTGGGACAGTTCTAATCTGTCCAACAGGGTCATTATGAGTCGGACTCAACTTGATGGTAATGGGTTTGGCTTTTTTTTTTTAGTTTCTGTGAATGTGTGAATGTGTGTGAACGTGTGAATGTGTGTGTGGATGTGTGTGCATGAGTGTGTCAATGTTTGTGCGTGTGAATGAGTGAGTGTATGTGAGTGCGTGGATGTGTGTTTGTGTGTGTGTGTGAGTGTAGTCATTCTGGGGGCAGTGGGCCTTGTCTATCCCACTGCAGGTGGACTCTAAACCATCTGAGGACACATACCCCCCGAGCTGGCCCTGAATTGTGCCCGACAGCAGCGCAGAGGAAAATTTACCCTGAGGTTCAGTGAGCTCAGGGTAAAACTGTAAATTTATTTTGCTCTATGACAGTATAATTAGCTTTTCCTCTTGCGAGGAATGAAAGGGCAGTATGCTTTTCTGGCAGCTGTGGGAGCTGCCTTCCTGCCCGGATAAATCCAGCCTCCACCGATATTGTTACACCTGTTTAAACAAGGAACAGAATAGGTATTTATTTGAAGTTCAAGAGGTCATATGAGCTATGGCCTAAATATAGGCCTGGATATAATTATAAAGATACTTAATTCTTTGTTCTGAAAGATTTTGCAAACCACTGTGCCCTCAGAGGCTTGGGTAGTTTCTTAAACATGTGTACCTCCCAGAATGGGTAAAGGCAGGGGGTGATAAAACTTCTCGGAGTGGAGGGCGCGAGGCTGGGGGCACAGGAGAGTGAGCCCCAGTCCTTGCTCATCATCAGAACCACCAACAGGAGGGCAAGGGCATGTCCTAAGGATTGCCATTCCTTTGGTCTTTGAACAGAGCCCAGGAACCTGAATTTAAAGCCCTCCCAGGTGATTTAATGATTACCCAAGCTTGGGAACCCCTGACCTTGGAGTGGGGGGCGGGTGGCACTCCTTCCTCCATTTCTGGGAGGAGGTCAGCATGCTCAAAATTGTCATTTACTGAGCATCCTCACACACAGACACTCATTTTACAGATGAGACTACTAAGTTTCTTTAATTCATTTCTCTACCGTATTCCAGAGCACCTTAGGGCAAGAGTTCACAATGTTCTGGAGGTTGCAGGTTCTTTTAAGACTCTGATGAAAGCTACACCTCCTCTCACCATAAAAGTGCACATGCACAAAAGATTTTGCACAATTTCGGAGGGTTCACGGAGTCTTCTGGAGCCCATCCAGAGAGCCGTGGTTAAGAATGTCCATCCTTAGGGAGGCCCATCCTTAGGGGAGCCCACAAACAGGCTGGCTGAGGTTCCTCCTCAGCAGCCTGAGGAAGGGCTTGCTGAGCACCTACTGTGTGCAGAGCACCTTGCAGAGAAGGGAGGCTGAGACTCAGTCCCTGACTTCCAGTTTAGTTGGGAAGACAAGACTGCAAAAAAAGATAATATGAAGTACGAGGTAGTTTACTCCAAGCCCAAACAAGGACTGACAATAGGTGCGGTTCAGTGTGGTGAGGCCTCATGGGCTGCGGGGCTTGTGGGAGGGCCCAAAGGTCTGCGGGGAGGACTGAGTCTTGGAGGAGTTTAGCCTGAGCTCAGCAGGCCTCTGGGCAGGGAGAGCTTGGTGAGCAACATTTCTAAGGAGGTGATACCTCTGGGATTGTTGCTGTTAGGTGCTGTCAAGTTGATTGGCTAGCCTTACAGGAGCAGATCACCATGTCTTTCTCCCACGGAGCCACTGGGTGAGTTTGAGGTGCTGCGTGGGTTTGAACCACCAACCTTTTGCTTAGCAGCCAAGCACGTAAAGGTTGTGCCACCAAGGCTCTTTTGGTAGGGGTGGAGGGGAAGAGAAAGCCACACCCAGGGCAGAGACAAGGAAAGCCAGGCCATTTGTTTTAAAAAAGGACTCTATGTACTAAGAAATGGAAAGAAGAAAAGAAAGGAAGATTTTTTAAAAAGCAAAATGAGATGCTCAAACAGGGTGATAAACTTTGTGATCATTAAAAAATATGTTTACATTGCAGTTATTTTAACACAAAACATAATGCTATATAATTGTGCTATTCACAAAAAATTACAGAATTTATAAAAAAATATTAATGTATAATTCCCATATAGGCAAGGTGGCCCAGTAATGGGGTTTAGGATGAAGTTGCACGGGAACCTCTGCCAGTTTATCTCTGAGATGGTAGCTGTAATCTCGTTTGCAGATTACATCAGAAATCTGAATGTGAAGTTCTTTGTTCAGATGGGGTTTGAGCCAATCAGCTCTCCTGCTCCCTGCCCTCCACCCTGTGACAAACCCTGCCTTAGCTGGCTGAAGGCCTGTGCAGGGAAAAGTGGATAACAGACCTGTCAGTTTGGATCAGATTGAAAAAGACTCTAAAGCCTGGCTAGGAGTTTCATCCTTTGTCCTGTAGGGGGAGCCCCTACAGTTTTTAGGGAAGAACCAAGGGGAGAGCACTGTGGGTGTGGGAGAAACTAGAGGCTGGGAGATTGGCCAGGAAATGATTGCAGAGGGGCAGATGTGAAAAGAGCCTGGACAAGGGCCAGGAAAGGCAGATTCCAGAGAAGGGAGGATTATCCAGCCCTAGTGGCCTGGGAGAGAGAGTTGAGGCAAAGAGGACCACCTGGTTTGGCTAGAAGGTGACTGGGAAATGGTGGCTTCATGGGTGCAACCAGAAGGATTCACTGGGTCGCATGGGGGAAGACAACAAGCTCAGCACACTCCTCTGGTGAGAGATAGAGAAAGGAATCCACAGGCCAGGACACAATTCCATCTTAGCTGTGCTTCCTTCCAGCAAGAGTGTCCTGGTGGTTCCACAGAAGACAAAGTGCAGTCAGGGCCTGCCGCTGGCCTAACTCTATATTCCCAAGGGTGTTCAGAGTATGGAGAGCCCACTTTTTTTTTTCAGTTAGGGAGTTTCCTCTGCCCAGGACATGGCATCATAACATGAGACTTGAATTCTTTAAATAGACCAAGGATTTTAGCAACTCAGGACAAGATGCCTTGTAGATATACGGAGAATGTTTTAATAACAGCTCAACTTTAGAAAAGGAAGCCTAATGGCACACCGGTAAACCTGTCGCCATTGAGTCACTTCCAACTCATAGCGACCCTATAGGACAGAGTAGAGCTACCCCATAGGGTTTCCAAGGAGCAGCTGGTGGATCAAACTGCCCACCTTTTGGTTAGCAGCCAAGCACACAACTACTTGTGCTACCAGGGCTCCCTGGTGGCACAAGTGGTTTGCAATCGGCAGCAAACCTAAAGATTGACGGTTCAGACCCACACAGCAGCTCTACGGAAAAAAGGTACGGTGAACTGCTTCTGTGAAGATTTCAGCAAAGGAAACCCTATGGAGAAGTTCTACTCTGTAGCACATGGGGTCGCCATGAGTTGGAATTGACTTGACAGCAATAGGTTTTTGGTTTAAACTTTAGAAAGTAAATAATAAAAAGCAAGGTCAAGAGTGAATCTGTAATAGTAGGTGTGGGCAGGAATAGGGAAGTGTGCTAGCTGGGACGGACTTTTATTTTTCAATTCCCTTTTGAGAATAATGGATAGTAACATAGAAATACACTTATGTGTGAGTAGAAAAAAGTGTGAAATCAGGTACCTATTTCCCACAGTGGTCCAGTTTGATACCAGTTTCAGAAACCCACGTTGCCACTTCCTGGGCTAGTGAAATGATTTCTCAAGCAAATAAGGTGGTCTCCTGTTTCCAAAACTAATTTCTTGGCATAACAATAAGCATACTAAACAGACCCAGAAATTATTACAGGACCCTAAACCCATTTTTAAAACAATTAAAAATATGTGCTGTGAATCTAATTTCCCATATTTAAACGAAGCTACATATGACTACTTTTAAAGAACAATACAACATAAAGATACATTTTACTTTATTCTCATTTAAAAGGACTCTGGTATTTTACTTAATGAAACTTCATTGCTGGATTTCATTATCCTTTTTGGGAGTGGGACTCCCTTAAACTCAGAATGATGGCATTTTAATTATATGCTTTTGTATTCACTGGTGGAAAAAAAAAAAAAAAAACTCCTGTCTCCTCTAGACCAACTCAAAAAAATGATGCCATCATTTTGAATTCTCTTCTGCTGTAAGTTTTGCTCAGAAATGTGTTGGAGTCTGCTATAAAAAAAAACAAAAATCATCTTTTTTCTTTTTTTTTTAATTCTTATTGTTCTTTAAGTGAAAGTTTACAAATCAAGCCAATCTTTCATACAAAAACTTATATACACCTTGCTATATACTCCTAGTTGCTCTCCCGCTAACGAGACAACACATTCCTTCTCTCCACCCTGTACTTCCGTGTCCATTTAGCCAGCTTCTGTCCCCCTTGGTGTTCACATCTCCCCTCCAGACAGGAACTGCCCACATACTCTCATGTGTCTACTTGATCCAAGAGGCTCACTCCTCACCGGTATCATTTTCCATCTTGTACTCCAGTCCAATCCCTGTCTGGAAGATTTGGCTTTGGGAATGGTTCCTGTCTTGGGCTAACAGAAGGTCTGGGGACCATTACCTCAGGTGTCCTTCTAATCTCAGTCAGACCATTAAGTCTGGTCTTTTTACGAGAATTTGAGGTCTGCATCCCACTGTTCTCCTGCTCCTTCAGGGATTCTTTGTTGTGTTCCCTGTCAGGGCAGTCATCAGTTGTAGCCAGACACCATCTAGTTCTTCTGGGCTCCGGCTGACATAGTCTCTGTTTTATGTGGCCCTTTCTGTCTCATGGGCTCATAATTACCTTGTGTCTTTGGTGGTCTTCATTCTCTTTTGTTCCAGGTGAGTTGAGACCATGCTGTAATCATCTTAATAGCTAATGCTGAGCTCTTCTGGTATGTCACACACTGATCTAAACTGTATATATATTAGCTTGTTTAATCCTCAAAACAACACTTGGAGACAGGTGTATTATTATACCATTTAGAGATGGGGAAACTGAGTGGAGTGTCTAAAGTCACTGGATATGTAAATGACAGAACTAAGATTGGAATCCAGGCAGTCTGACTCTCAAGCCCACGTTCTTAACCTCTTTGCCATACTGCTGAAATAGTGTCTATCATTTTCAGAACCCAAGAAATGCTCTTTGTTTGGTGGAGAATGGGGTTAAGCTGATTAAATCTCAACCTAGGCTCAAATGTCAGCACATTTTCTTTCTAGTTTTGGGAGTTTTGAAGCAGATAAAACCATTACCTGAGGTATAAGGGACAATCACATCAGGCATATGTAACTTTCCTAAACCAAAAAACCTGTTGCTGTGGAGTCAATTCCGACTCACAGGGCCCTGTAGGACAGAGTAGAACTGCCCCATGGGGTTTCCAAAGCTGTAATCTTTATGGGAAGGAGCCCTGGTGGTACAGTGGTTAAGCACTCAGCTGATAATCAAAAGGGCAGCCGTTCAAACCCATCAGCTGCTCCTCAGGAGAAGGATGTGGCAGTCTACTTCTGTAAAGATTTACGGCCTTGGAAGCCCTATGGGGCAGCTCTGCTGTGTCCTTTAGGGTCACTATGAGTCAGAATCGACTCAATGTCAATGAGTAAATCCTTACAGAAACAGACTGCCACATCTTTCTCCTGTGGAGCAGCTGGTAGGTTCAAACTGCCAACCTTTTGGTTAATAGCCAAGTGCTTAAACAACTACTTAACCACTGCACCACCAGGGCTCTCCAGCATGTCTCAATTGTGTTGCTCAGAAAGGGCTCAGCTATTATTTATCTGTTGAATTTCCTTGAGTGTTCTACCCTGTATCATACGTAGGGACAGTTGTTCATCTTAGGAGCAAGAAAAACTAGCTAGGAGCAAGGAAGTCAAGGTGGAACTACTAAGAATTGAAAATGGGGAGAGCACCTTAAATCTGGCAGCCTAGGCTATTGGGAGCAATTTATTTATTAGGTGGCCTTAGGTTCCTCCCTGCAGGAGGCTTGCCTAAAAATCCATTGCCGTGAGTCCAATCCGACTCATAGGGCTCACCAATATCCTCACTTCCTCTCCTTCCCAGGCATGCAATAGCTTCCACTTCCCGCATCCCTTGCAGCTTGGCAGAGACATGTGACTAGTTCTGGCCAATAAAATGTGAGTGGAAATGCTGTGCATTACTTCTGGGCTGAGACAGTCAAAACCCCTGCATGGCTCTCCAGTTTCTTTCTTTCTCTGCTGCAGCTAATGAAGAGGCCTCAGGTTGAGATGGTGGAGCCACAGGATGAACGTACCCTGAATCACCACTTGGAGGACAGCTGCCTAGAATCACCTGGTTGCCCAGTAGTCTCTGCATAAGCAAAAAATAAACTTTGGGTGTATTAAGCCATTGCGATTCAGGGGTTGTTTGCTATGCAGCAAAATCTAGCCTACCCCGACTAACATACTGGTTCGTTGTCTCTTAGTTTTCCTTGTTGTGTACAGATAATTACCAACCCCTTACATTCTTAGGTTTGCTCTCGACTACTAACCTAAAGGTTGGCTGTCCAAACCTACCCAGCGGAGCGGTGGAAGAAAGGCCTGTTGACCTGCTTTCATAAAGATTACAGCCAAGAAAACCCTATAGACCAATTCTACTCTGTAATCCATGAGTCTGAATCAACTCAGCACCAATGGGTAAAAAACAACATTTTTCAATAGAAAGGATAAATTGGAACTAAAAAAATACCATTTTCCTCATGCCCCTGTCATGCATGAATTTTTTCTTTGCTTTTGGAGTTAAGAGGTATGTGGTTATATGATTGTATGTGAGAGCATATGCATTTTTACCAGAACTGATCTTCTTTCTCCCCTCTCCTTTTTGAGAAATAATTTAAGATACACGACAGGACAAGAAAAAAAAAAAAAAAAAGATAACAAAAATGCCCCAGTGCCCACCACCCAGGATTCATAATTATTAAAAAATTTTCACATTTGCTTCAGGTCTTCTTTTTATAAAGGAAATGAAACGTTACAGCCACAGAGTACTTAGCCTTGAGCTCTAGCCACCCTTGTCAGTCTTTTTTGCCTCACATACAAGGCCCTCTCCTCATGTCCTGGGGTATTGGCTCATATGAATATGGGATGTTTCTTTTTTGTACTTTTACATATGTATATGAATATATATTTCATGTTTTTAATATACATAAAGGACATCTAAACTTAATATTTTGACTCAAAATTATAGTTTGAGATTTTAATAGTCTATCATGTGACTATAGGGCCCTGCTGGCTCAGTGGTTAAAGCATTCAGCTGCTAACCAAAAGGCCTGTGGTACAAACTTACCAGCCACTCCACAGGAGAAAGATGTGGCAGTCTACATACATGAAGATTACAGCCTTGGAACCCGATGGGGCAGTTCTACTCTGTCCTGTAGGGTTGCTATGAGTTGGAATCAACTCAAGGGCAATGGTTCTATTTTTTTTTTTAATGTGAATACACCTTTAATATCCATTTCTTTATTGATGGACATTTGGATTGTTTCTGGTTTTTCACTATTGTTTATAATGTTGCAGTTGACACGCTTTCACATAACCTTGAGCTCACGCGTGAGAATTTCTCTAGGGAATATAACAAGTACAGAATTATTGGGTCACAGGGAATATGCACTTTCAATTTTAGTTGATATTGCCAAATGATCCTCTAAGAGGCTGGGCCAGTTTACACTGAAGACAGCTATTTCTGAAGCTTGTATTTCTCATTCACATCTTTGTCCTGTGGCCAGCACAAAGTTATGCATTTCACCTTTAGAGAATCTTCTAAGCAAATCACTCTTGTCCTAGATGGTTGTGTTTTACATTTTGAAAGCTTTAAGTTTTTGTTTAAAAAAAGGACACATTCATTGTAAAAAATTAAAATAACTCAGAAAGGTACCAAACACAAACCAAAACACAAGACTTAATATTTTGACTCAGAATTATATTTTAAGATTTTGGTAATAATCACTCGAAATCCCGTCATCCAGAGAAAACCACCGTTGATGTTTTCGTGAATACCTTTCCAAACATTTCTGATGAAAATGGATGTGTAAGACTTTATATAAATGGAATCAGGCTAGGCTTTTCTACTGACTCCCGTTTTACTCAACAGTATGTTATGAACACCTTGAGATCCTTTTCCAAATATGTAAAGCCCTTCTGATTTCCTTTGGCTTGGAGTTGCTTCCAAGATGGAAGATGAGAGGGAGGAAAGAGAACAGTGGCAAAGTGCTTGATGCATGCTGGGTCTGATTTCCTCAGCCTAACCATCCTGGGAGGCAGGTGTTGCTGCTTGTTCCACAGACAAGGAAACAAAAGCCACAGCAACAGAAAGCAGTGGAGTCAGCTTTCAGTAGGTCTTCTACTCACTATCTGCCTCGATTACACCCCCCACTGTCCATCTCTCACAGGATGCAAAGTGTGAAGGGGATTTGAAGACCAAGAAGATGTGAGTCTTGGAGCTCATCACACCCTTGGTGAAGCCAACAGATGAGTATATAAAAAATCTGCCCAACTAAGGTGGGCATTTTCTATCCTCTCTTCCGCCTCAGGAAAAAGAGGGCAGCAGTGTCTTCTGGAAGGTCCTGTGAGGGGGGTAGGTATGGAAAAATCTTAGAAGGGTGGGTGAAGGGCCATGCCTTGAGTGAGGGGAAAAAGCCACTGAGAGAGTTCTTACATCTCCAAGACTTGGGGAGGAGGAGAGAAGGTCAGGGAATATGGGAGGCAGAGATCTGGTGGCTGGTGGGTGCCAAGCCTATGGTCAGTGAGGAGGAGAGCTGTGAGGGCCTCTCTGAGTCTCTTGGGAGAGCCCAAAAGACGGATGTCGAGGGCCAGGGAGCAGCTGCAGCTTTGTGTAGCCCAAGCAGCAAAAATAAAGGGGGAACCACCAAGGACCAAGAACATGGCCTCCATTCCCCACCTGTAATGGATTGAACTATGTCCCCCCAAAATAGGTGTCAACTTGGTTAGGCCATGTGTGATTATGGTCCATTTGTGATTTCCTACGTGTTATAAATCATAATCTCTGCCTGTGGTTAAAAAGGATTAGGGTAGGATGTAACAAACACACTTTTGTTCAGGTCACATCCCTGATCCAAGGTAAAGGGAGTTTCTCTGGGGTGTGGCCTGTACCACGTTTTATCTCACAGGAAATGAAAGGGAAGCTAGCAGACAGTGGAGACCTCATACCACCAAGAAAGCAGCACCAGGAGCAGTGTGCGTCCTTTGGACCTGGGGTCCCTGCGTGTGAGAAGCTCCTCAGCCAGGGGAAGACTGAGGACAAGGACCTTCCTCCAGAACTGACAGAGAGAGAAAGCCTTCCCCCTGGAGCCAGTGCCCTGAATTTGGGCTTTTAGCCTACTTTACTGTGAGGAAATAAATTTCTCTTTGTTAAAGCCATGCACTTGTGGTATTTCTGTTACAGCAGCGCTAGATGCCTAAGACACCACCCCTGCATTGCCCAGGATTTTTCAGGTTTCCAGGACTGAAAGAGGGAGCCCCCTACTTCATTAAAGGCTAAATATTGTTTTGGAGAAATAAAGGAACGTGGCATTTCTTGAATTCGATATGGTGGCCTAAAATGCAGGGTGACATCACAGGCATGTGACCTGGGTATCTGCATGGGGCCTGCACCTAGAAGAGCCCCGCGCTTGGGTTAACATTCTGCTGCGGCCGTCTTTCAGCTCTTAATAATTTTTGAGCAAGGGGCCTCACGTTTTCATTTTGTACTTAGGTGCCAATTGTATAGCCAATCCTGCAAAAATGCATGCCTGCTGCATCTCCACCTGGCCGAAGTTTCAAGAGTCCTATGTCTGTATCGGAGATCTTCCCTGGGACAATTAGTGAGACCGTGAGCCAGGGGCCAGCCCACTGCATCGCTACATGCACTGTAACCACCTCATTTGCTTTACGGTACTTGTTCCCGAGAGGGGTCTGTTACACACATCCTTTACACAAAAATAGAGCTAAAATAAACTTAATATATGTTATTATAAAACTGAGTATGAAAACCATGGTGGTACACAGAAGGGGTAGCTGGGACGAAAGCGAAGCTGCTTGGGGGGGCCATTTTTGGTAGGCTTCAAGGGAGAGGGTTCGAAAGTAACACATGAACAGTAACATGTGTCACCAGCACCCCCAGCCTCCTCCGAGGGATGAGCACCTGCCTAGCACTGACAGTTTGGAGTGTTCTCCTTTGCTTTTAGTTTGTACCCATCTGCAGGAGTTATGAATCAACCTGGACTCTATATTTGGAACTGAATTATTTGCTTTCGAAGCTGTCATAGCCTGATGTGTGTGATGTGTCTGCACTCTGATGCCAGGTTCTTGGGGCTTAAAAGACGATGTAGTGAGGAAGGAGCCGTGGGGGCACAACGGTTAAGCGCCCAGCTGCTAACCGAAAGGTTGGCAGTTCAAACCCACCCAGTGGCTCTGTGGGAGAAAGGCTTGGTGATCTGCTTCTCTAAAGAGTACATCCTAGAAAACCCTGTGGGGCAGCTCTACACTGTCACCTGGGTTGCTATGAGCCAAAGTCAACTCGACAGCCCCCAACAACAGCGTGGAGTGAGGACATTTTTGTTACTGAAGTTACTGAAACCATGCTGCTCCAGCCTGAGGCCTCCAGAGGTACGGCAGGTGCCTGAGTGTACTGCGGGCGCTGGTAGGAAATGCCCCTGGGCAGGTGGGCTTGGTGCGTATGGTCTGACAGGGGGCCAGGACTGGGGAGCAGCTTTCCTCTGACATGGACGCTTCTACGCCCTCACTCACTTGCCCTCCCTGAGCTGCAGTTTTCTTTCTCTGTAATTAACATAAAAACAATCACCTCTATTTTGTTACCCACACCACCCCCAGTTGCCATGGAGTTGACTCTGACTCATGGTGACCTTGTGTGTGGCAGAGTAGAACTGTACTCGATAGGGTTTTCAATGCCTCTTTTTGGAAGTAAATGGGTGGTTTTTACTTTCTACTTATCTGTAACTCCTAATTGTTCTGCAGTATGTATGTATTAAGGAGCCCTGGTGGCACAAAGGTTAAGCACTTGGCTGCTAGCCAAAACGTCGGGGGTTCAAATTCTCCAGCCACTCTGCAGGAGAAAAGACCTGGCAATCTGCTTTTGTAAAGATTACAGGCTAGGAAACCCTATAGGGCAGTTCTACTCTGTCCTATTAGGTTATTATGAGTCAGAATTGACTCGACAGCAACAACAACATGTGTGTATTACTTGTGTAACTTATTTTTTTTAAGGGTAAAGAGTAAAGGCATCCTGGTTACACAGTGGTTAAAGCACTCAGCTGCTAACCAAAAGGTCAGCGATTTGAACCTACCAGCTGGTCTGCAGGAGAAAGATGTGGCGATCTGCTCCTGTAAAGATTACAGCCTTGGGACCCTGTGGACCAGCTCTCCTCTGTCCTACAGGGCTGCTATGAGTCGGAATCAGCTCAAAGGTACTGGGTTTGGTTTAAGTCCTATCTGTGTAAGATGTTCCGTGTATTAATCTACTACCTGACTGTAAGTTAGAATTCTTTCAACGTATTACTGAAATAATGAACTCCACTAGCTTTTTCCTAGATCCTAGTATATGTAACATATAAGAGAGTGTGTTTTCTACTACTTACTAGATCACCAGTTGCTGTCTAGTCACCTCCAACTTATCGTGACCCCGTGTGTGTCAGAGCAGAACTGTGCTCCACAGCATTTTCAAAGGCTGAGTTTTCAGAAGTAGATCACCAGGCTTGTCTTCCAAGGTGCCTCTGGGTGGATTTGAACCTCCAACCTTTTGGTTAGCAGCAGAGCACATTAATTGTTTGCACCACCCAGGGATAGCAAGATGGAAATAATGATAGTATCTACCTCCTAGGATCTTTATAAGGATTCAGTGAAGTAGCACGCATGCAGCACTGTTACGTGGTGGCACTCAGGAAATGTTAGCTGTTATTACTGGCTCCTTTCTCTCTCTTTGGCTCTCTCTCTCTGTGTCTCACTCATACACACTCCAGGCACCATGTGATGCTGATATAGACCAGAGTTCCTCATACTTTAATACCCATAAGAATGATTGGGAACCTTGCTAAAATGCAGATTCTGATTCAGAAGGTCTGGGCTGGAGCCTGAGATTCAGCATGTCTAACAAGCTTCAGGTGATGTCAGGCTGTTGGTCCATAGACCACAGTTTGAGAAGTGAGGATGAGCTAACATCCTTTTAGGATGTCCAGGAATAAAATGCCCTGAAATATGTGTAGATATAACCTGTCATATGGATTCCTGTCACTCTTGGGCAGTCTTACATCGTCCTGTTCATCAGTAACCTTTCGTAAACACTTACTTCCATGTGTATGACTCTGTGCTGGATCCTGGGAAATCAAAGTATTTGTTCTAAGACAGGGTTCCTGCTCTTAAGGTATTATATTCAACACCTAAAATAAAATATAGGCAGCCACATGAAGGGGGCTTTGCTGGGTGCTAAATTAGGGCTGCAGACAATGTGAGCAAGACTCCAGGATATATTTTAAATTCTATAAAGAACAAAAGTCCAAATCCTTACTTCAAAATGTTGAGGATTAACACATGCTCCAGATGCAGGATTGCATTAATAAGTCTTAACTTTTAATGTAAGAGTCATGTACATATGTATAAATATATACTCCCATGGGCTATGAGATATTGCTATGTATTGTCAAGTTTTTGTTGCTGCAAGTTCACTCATTACTCAGTAGTGGAAGAGCCTGGGGTTGAGATATGGATGTCGTCTGGAGTATAAATACACAAACTCGCTGCTGCACCTCACCATTGTATCCATTGTTTAAGGAACATGTTTGTCTCATTTTCCTGCATTTTTTGTGGGGCTTTCAGCTCCTGCTTTATTCCATTTGAAGATTATTGTTTGCTATGGAAACAGTGATGTGAAATTGATGTGGGTGAGGCTTGGGGCAATGAATAAACACAAAATAGTTCATCCCACAGGGACTGCGTTATTATTAAGTTTAGGAGTGGCTCATCCCTCCCAAGCCCTGTGTTTTGGATGGAGTGGTCTGGTAGACTGTGGGGTGGCATGCTTGGGAGGAAGTGCCCATTTGGCGACACAACAGTGAAGCACTTGGTGTTAATCGAAAAGTTAGCCGTTTGAACCCACCCAGTGGCTCTGCAGGAGAAAGACTTGGCAATCTGCTTCTATAAAGATTACATCTAAGAAAACCCCTATGGGGCAGTTCTACTGTGTCACATGGGGTCACTATGAGTTGAAATCGACTCAATGACAGCTAACAAGCATCTTGTATAGACATATCAGCCCTGATGAAACAGGATTTGTCTGCCTGCAGGAACGATGGAGGATGGAGAGAGGTGACTTAAAGTGACATTAAGATAAATGGTCAAATGTTAGAAGAATTTCTTGAATTGTTACTGTCCTGAGGAACAAACACTCTTTTTGGAGGTAAAGAATTTCTATCAAGTGGGGACACTTTGGAGTGGGGACTCCTGGAAAATGGTATTCTCTGAAAGTCCTCAGAGTTGAGCAGAGCTGAGGTGGGCCGAGTCAGCCATGGGGCCAAGAGACAGGCTTTAGGTTTGGCTCATAGGATGTAAACGGGGCTGCCCAATAATAGCAGCTATTTTTTTAAATCGGGTGCTAATTATGTTCCAATGAGCCCTGGTGGCACAATGGTTAAGTGCTTGGCTGCTACTGAAAGGTTGGCAGTTCAAACCCACCCAACAGCTCCACGGGAGAAAGACCTGACAATCTGCTTCCATAGGAAACCCTATGGGGTAGTTTTACTCTGTCACATGAGGTTGCTATGAGTTGAAAATTGACAGGAACTAACAACAAAGATAACAACAATAATGTCTGCGACATTATCTCCTTTGATTCTCCCGATAAACAGCATTGTTACTTCCATCTTGTTGTTGTTGTTAGCTGCCATCGGGTCAGATCCCAACTCATGGTGACCCCATACACAATGGAACAAAATGCTGCCCAGTCCTGTGCCATCCCCATGATTGGCTGCAGATCAGACTGTTGTGATCCATAGGGTTTTCACTGGCTGATTTTCAGAAGTAGATCACCAGGCCTTTCTTCCTCGTCCATCTTTGGAAGCTCTGCTGAAACCTGTTCAACACCATAGCAGTACACAAGCCTCCACTGACAGATGGGTGGTGGCTGTGTATGAGGTGTTTGGCCCAGAATCGAACTCAGGTCTCCTGCATGGAAGGGGAGATATTCTACCACAGAACCACCAATGCCCTCTACTTCTATTTCACAGATGTGGAAACTGAGATTTAGAGAGGACAAGAACCTTGCCAAAAGTCATAACAGAGTGGAAGAGTGGGAATTTGAGCCCATTCTGACTCCAAAACTTACTTTCTTAACCACCAATCCGTGTCCTTAAACAAAGAAAAAGACTGAACCAGAACCTCACGGTCTGAATGCACTCACTAAAAGTGTTTATTATCACGAGACCCATGAAGCACAAATCGAGACCAGGTGAGCAGAGGGCCCACCTGATTAGGGCTGGGGAAAACAGGAGAGTGGCCAGGCTCCCTCTGCTGGTTTTCACTGGTGAAGGTGGTAGAATCCTATCTATGCAATACCGCTGCCTCCATTTCTGTGGCTCCTACCAGAGCTGCAAATCAAACCAGACCTGTTGCCGTTGATTCTGACTCAGAGAGACTCATAGCGACCCTATAGGATAGAGGAGTACTGCCCCATAGGGTTTCCAAGGAGCGGCCAATGGGTTTGAATTGCTGACCTTTTGGTTAGCAGCCCAGATCTTAATCACTGTGCCACTGGGGCTGCAGGCCTGTGGTAAGTGCAAGCTAAACCTCACAGAAACGTTAAGAGGCTGGACTTTTAAGCTTTGTAATGGATCGAATTGTGTCCTCCAAAAACATATATTGAAGTCCTGACCCCTGGTACCTGTGAATGTGAACTTGTTTGGGAATAGTGTCTCTGAAGATGTTATCAGTCAAGTTAACATGAGCTCAAACTGGAATAGAGTGGGTCCTGATCCAATCTCAGTGATATCCTTATAAAAGAGAAGACGCAGAAGAAAGACTCCATGTGAAGGTGTGTCTATAAAGCTAGGAATGCCTGGGGCTACCATAAGCTGGGAAAAACAAGAAAAGGTCTTCCTCCAGAAACTTCAGAAGGAACATGGCCAAGCCAAGACATTGATTTGGACTTCTAGCCTCCAGAACAGTGACACAGTAATTTCTGTTCTTGTAATCCGTTCAGTTTGTGGGATTTTTTTATGGCAGCCCTCAGAAACTAAGATAGCCCCATTAGATAAAGGAGACAAAGGTTACTGTGACTTTCAGGGAAGTACTCAAAGTCAGCTGGTAACTGGCTGAGTCCTTTGGCTACAAGGTGTCTACCCTTAGTCCTATGCATGGGCCAGAAACCTGTGACTGCAGGTGATGGTGAGAGCCACCTGAGAACCAGGACTGTGACCTAGGTCTGCACTCTGGCGCACCAGGATAGCTTAGAGAAGCCATTTTGGCTGTTGCTTTTGACTAGGCTAAGAGTGGACTAAGACCAGAATAACCCTCAGTCCGAGTTAAAAGCATTTAAGCACAGCATGCTCCAGTCTTCTCCATGGCCCCAGTCTCCCTCTCAGCACCCAGTACCTTTGTTCTGATCTGTGACCTCCCAGTGTTCTGGTCTGCCACCACATCACTCACCAGGCAATTGTTCCAGTATTCTTGAGTGTCTCCCTTGTGCTATACACAAGGCCTTTGGTAGGGGGTTGACTGATCATTTGACCTGAGACCCCAGCTTGAGGGCAAAGTTTGGCAAGGATGAGGCGTCATCACAAATGCTGATTTCGACCTTCAACTCTAAGTTCAAGAACTGGGGTTGATTAAGAGGGGTAAAACTTGGAATCATGTAAACCTTTCAGGAACCCCAAATCACACAGCGCCCTTGTTTTTTAACCCAGGTTAAGGGGCAACCCTAGTCACAGGTTGCCTGTTTGAGCTCCAATTTCTAGATTCTTTTTGGATTTATTTTCTTTCTGTAAGACACTCCCTCTCCCTGCTGTCCTCTGCCAACTCATTGCTTCTCCACCCCCAACCCAGGGCTGTGACATATGACTGTGTGGGTTGTATCCAGCACACCTGCAGGGACACCATTCACGTCAGGCCTATGTGAATCAGACCATTGGTTCCTCAACCTGGCTGCACATTGCAATCCCTTGGGGAACTTTAGAAATCATTGACACCTTGGTCTCTTCTCCAGAGAGTCTGATTTAATTGGTCTGAGGTACCAACTGGGCATGGGATTTTTTTAAGCTTCCCAGGTCATTATAATATGCAGCCATGTTTGAGAACCACTAAATTGTACTACTTAGCCTAATAATAATTAGACAGTGTGCTTAAACATACCAATGATTGTGAGGATGGCGCAGGACCAGGCAATGTTTCATACTGTTATACATAAGTCACTATGAGTCAGAGCCAACTCGATGGCAGCTAACAACAACGAGTTAGACTACATGCTGTGAAAGACACCCACAGGGGATGAGTGGCATACAACCTGCAGAGCCCTACAAATTGGCCCTGTGTGCCTGCATGCATGATCCCAGTGACCTGAAATTGCTAGTAGGAGGAATTACAGACTAAATATGTACTTCTCTGCTTTTTGTTCATACTTTCCCTTGGGTTGGGATTGGGGTTGAGGAGAATGTAGGGACTGAACCCAGAGCTGAAGGATCTGCTACACTTCCTGCATCCTGCTGAGGGCGAGGGAGAGGCAGGCCGGGGCCTAATCCTGCTGAAAATTGGGAAATTTTTTGAGCGCAGTTTGGGAGGCAGCCCAACTCTCGCGCTGTGCCCCGGGTGAGCACGCTGTTTTGATAGCCTGACTGAGAGAGTGATTTAGGCCCTCGGAAGAATCTGGCTGGTTTCCCTGAGTGCCTAGGTCATCTTCTGCTTGTAAATCAGCTACCTTTAGCAGCTGCATTTTACTTTCACAGGCCACAAGGGAACTGTTTAGTTTTTACTGAATTAGCAACTTAATTGCATCAAATATAGTTCTAATGCCCCAAAGAAGTTATGGCAGCTCCCAAAGGTGTCTGGCTTGTCCCTACCTCACTCCCCACTCCCCATCACCCCCTCCGACCCAGGAAGCAAGCTAAGCTGTGGAAAATTTGAGCTTACTAAATTATAGCCTCTAGAATGAACATACTTTATTTTGCATATGTTGATATCATCAAATTCTGCCATGTGAATTTAATGTCACTGTTTCCATAACAACAAATGCCCTCAAATGGGGAGATGAGGAAGACCAAAAATCCCACAAAAACCCAGTAAAATGAGACGAATATGTGATACAAACAAGTCCTCAGTGTCATGGTACAGTCAAAAGCTTGCCTATTTTACAACTTGGATGCTCTGTAACTCATTGATGGCCCTGCTGATGAGTGCAGCTGTCATTCTAAAATTCTAAGTAAAGCATCTTTGGCCAAAATATTGCTTCTGGCATGAGTATTTACACTTGGCATTTCAAGTTAATATTTTTGGTTCAGCAGAGGGAGTCAAAACAAATATTTTCTGAACAGTTCCAAATTATTGAGCAGACATTGACTCCAGACTGAAATTAAAAGGAGAGAGACAGCACCAAGTATGGAAGGGGCTGTTAGTTGCCTACGCAATATCTATTCTACCCTTTTTCCTTTGTAACACAGCAACAACAACAAAAAGACTATCTTTCCCAGTTTCCTTTGCAGACAGGTATGCCATGTGACCAAATTGTATTCAATGAGGTATAGGTGCAAGTGTAGAGAACTTCCAGGAAGGCTTTCTTTAAGAGAGTTGAGTCAGCTGTGAAATGTGTCTTTTTTTCTTATCTGTTTCCTCCTCTATTCTACCTAGAATATGAACATAATGCTGGCACTCCAGCAGCCATCCTGGACCATGAGGTAACTTAGAAAAGGAAAGCCACATGGTGAATAAAGAGGAAAGTAGAAAGATAGTCTGGGCCACTAATGACAAAGGCACCAGCCCTAAGCTGCCTACTTTTGGATTTTTCGTGTGTGAGGAATTAACTTCCCTTACTTAAGCTAATGTTAGTTGGGATTTTAAGTTATACAAAACTAAACCTAATCTTAAATGACACATTATGCTAAGGTAATATTGATAGAAAAGCCATTTCTTAAACTACATTAGCACATTTTTGCTCACGTTAGTCCATTTACTAGAGTCAAGATCATTAGTTCACTAATACTAAGTATACCCTGCCTTCATTTATTGACGTGATTAGTTTCCAAAGATCAGGTCATCATGCAAAATCTGTGTTATATGAAAACTGAGGATGACCACGTCAAATCACAAAATGGAGGATGACTACATCATTATATAAGCACCAAATTACATCATTACGTAACTGCCAACCCTCTAAGAATCTTGGCCCAGCCAAGCTGACACGTAACCTTAATCGTCACAGCCATGGCTAGTTTCACCTCACACCTCAGCATTTGTTATTGCCAGACACACATCATTAATATGCAAATTGTCAGTAGATCTTTTTACTATTGTTGTAAATACGAAATGTCAGATAAAGAGATAGATGATAAGTGAGGAGAAGGTGTAGTTATGTAACTACTTCTTGTAGCTACTGGAACTACTAGGAGAAGCTGTTAGTTGCCTACCCAATATCCATTCTTGCCTTTTTTCCTTTGTAGCGGAACAACAGCAAAAAGGCTACCTTTTTCAGCCTCCTTTGCATCTAGTATGGCCATGTGACAAAATACCTAATTGTAGCTCAGCAAGGTTAAGCAGCTTGCCTTAAAGTACCCAGCTAATAAGTGGCAGAGCCAATATTCTAACTTGGCCTATGTTTTTACTTGACCCTGCTTTCCCTCTCTGGCAAGCATGAATTAATAACTATAGCTGACAGTCATCCAGCTCTGTAGAGTTTGCACAGTTCTTTATCAACACATATCATCACATTTAATCCTCACCAGCTATGTAACAGTCAGGCCTGATTCCATTCTAATTCCTGGATCCATCCCAAACCTGAGGAGCCTCATAGATATTTGCTTACCTCAAAGACCCTGCCCCTTACGGAATCTGCTGAGTCTTTGTAAATAAGGCCTTTGTGTATCTTTCCTTCATCTAGTGGCTACTTGGGACCTCGCAAGTAAATGATAATAGGACCGTGTAATAGGAGGGAGGAGACTGTCTCACAATCCATAGAAAGTTATCTTTGCTTAAAGGATTGTAGTGACAGGTGGTTCCGTGAACTTGCTTTGTTAACTCTCTATAAATATACTTTTAAATCAGCCAGTTACTGTACTGGTAATGGTAACCTGAGGAAACACTCAATGACTGGCATGACTAATCAGAGACAATGACTGGCATGACTAATCAGAGAAATTAGATATGTCAACTTACCAACATTAAGGAGATTGTTTATTTGGCTCATTCTGGTTCCATAAGTGTGGGCGACAATGAAATTTACTCAGAATTTTATTTTCTGCCCCAGAAACACGAGTTAAGTGACAAGTTGTTTGCTTCTCTCTCCATACCCAGAATAGTCTGTTATCGTATCCTGTAGTGGGCCTGCACAGAACTGTGAAGACTTTGCGAAGCACTGGAGTGAGCTGCCTTAGGGCTGAGGTGATTTCCTCCATCAGCTGTAAGGGCTCTGAGGCTATATATGCCAGGGCCTGGCTCAGTGCCTGCCAGTAAGATGGACTTCACAAATGTTTGTTGCCCAACGAGTTGAACCAATTTCTGAGTGCCTATTTTGCTAACCCTGAAGAGTAATGTTTGTCCAACATCATACAACTGTGGTTGACATGGGAATAAAAACCTAATCTTTAAAACATGTAATAAATAGTTATATAATCCATAAAACTGGGTCCTTTGTCGTTGGTCTTAGCAAAGTGTCACATTTAAAGGAAAGAGTAGAATTCCTTTCTGCTACATGTGACAGAAAAAAATCAAAATAATAGTGATTTCACTTTGAAATGTGGTGTCTGGGGTCTTAATTGCTAACAAGCGGCCATCTAAGATGCATCAATTGGTATCAGCCCACGTGGATCAAAGGAGAATGAAGAACACCAAGGTCACACGGTAACTATGAGCCCAAGAGATAGAAAGGGCCACATGAACCAGAGACTTACATCATCCTGAGACCAGAAGAACTAGATGGTGCCCGGCCACAACCGATGACTGCCTGACAGGGAACATAACAGAGAACCCCTGAGGGAGCAGGAGATCAGTGGGATGCAGACCCCAAATTCTCACAGAAAGACCAGACTTAATGGTCTGACTGAGACTAGAGGAATCCCAGCAGTCATGGTCCCCAAACCTTCTGTTGGCCCAGGACAGGAACCATTCCCGAAGACAACCCATCAGACATGGAAGGGCCTGGACAATGGGTTGGAGAGAGATGCTGACGAAGAGTGAGCTACTTGTAGAAGGTGGACACTTGAGACTGTGTTGGCATCTCCTGTCTGGAGGGGAGATGGGAAGGTAGAGAGGGTTAGAAACTGGCAAAATCGTCACGAAAGGAGAGACTGGAAGGAGGGAGCGGGCTGACTCATTAGGGGTAGAGTAAGTGGGAGTATGGAGTAAGGTGTATATAAGCTTATATGTGACAGACTGACTTGATTTGTAAACTTTCACTTAAAGCACAATAAAAATTATTAGAAAAAAAAATAATAGTGATTTCACTTGGCTGCTAACTGAAAAGTTGGCAGTTTGAGCCCATCCACCACTCGATGGGAGAAAAGTGTGACAGTCTGCTTCCATAAAGATTACAACCTTGGAAACCCTATGGGGGCAGCTCTACTCTGTCCTATAGGGTCACTATGAGTTGGAATCAACTCACTGGCAATGGGTTTTTGGTATGGGTAAACAAGATTTAAAAGTTTATTTCTCTCTCATTGAAAAGAAGTCTAGAGCAGGCAGTCAGCATCACAGTCACTGGGGATTCAGCCTTGTTCTATCTTTCTGCTCCATCTTTGCAATGAGTGGCCTCCATCCTCAAGGTCACCTCATGCTTCAAGGTGGCTGCTGGAGCTTCTGTGATTACATCCAAGTTGTATTCTTCAAAAATGAGGAAAAAAAGAAAGTCAAAATAGGAATTTCCCCAGCAATCTGTTCTCCTTGAAGGATGGCTTTCAGCAAAGAACTTAACCACATGGCCAAACTTAGCTGCAAAGGAGGTTGGAAAATGTAGTTTTTTAACTGAGAATATTGTCAGTCCCCACTTCATTCCCATCCCAATAATACAGGCCATCAGCTCTCAACCTGTTTGGTCTTGGAAACCCTTTTACTCTAAAAAATTATTGAGGGCCCAAAGAGGCTTTGATGGTGTGAGTAATATCTATTGATATTTATCATATTAGAAATTAGAAGCAGAAAAATTATAAGGTATTTATTTATTTTAAAATTACAATTATAAACCCAATAGGGTCGCTATGAGTTGGAATCAACTCGACGGCACTGGGTTTTGGGTCTTAAATAACATATTTTCCAAAGGGGAAAAAAAAAACAATAGCAAGGAGGGTAACATTGTTTTATATTTTTCAAATTTCTTTTAAGTCTGACTTAACAGAGGACAGCCAGATTCTCATAACTGCTTCTGCATTTAATCTGTTGCAATATGTTGCTTTGATTGAAGTATATGAAGAAATTCTGTTCTCACATATATATGTAGTTGGAAAAGATAGGAGTGTTTTTAAAAGCTTTTTCAAATAATCATGGACATTATTATTTGATACAACACCAAAACTCAACAAGCTATAGTTTCTTAAGGGTTACTTACAATGTGGAATCTAATCCACAACAATGAACGCTTTGTATTCTGTTACATTAAAATCCATTGATCTATCTTATAAATTGAATGAATTTTTTACTCGTGTTTGATTGTGTAATATTATGTAATCATCACATAGAAAATATTTAATTCACTGAGTTATTCTGCTCTTTCAAACGTTGACACATTTCATTATATAATATTTTTTTAAATCACGTGTTTTCATGCTACCATTGATATCATAAGAAAAGTCCACTTCTCAGGAAGTTGTCGAGTTCACAGTAACAGATACACGTTCTCAAAAATTCTAATTTTCACTTGAAAGGTTGAATGTTACCATTGACAACAAATATTGCCAGTTGTTTTCCTTGAAGTGACAGGCTCGCTTTGTTCTGTTTTGAGAAAATGTCTGCCCAATACAGGAGTCTGAATAAACACAGTGTATTAGTCAGTCATTATTTCAAGTAAAAATAATGTTCCATGAAAAATATGGCTAGTTCAGCTTACCACGCAATCACAGAAGAGCTTTTCCCTGAGACAACATGCACTGAAGGGGTAAGATTTAATAAAAATTAATATTTTTTACTATTTTCCTGAGGATATCTTTAAGTGGACTGTTGCCATTGAGTCGATTCTGACTCATACAGTGTCACGGATAGAATTGTGTCCCTCAAAAATAGTGTCAACTTGGTTAGGCCATGATTCCCAGTGTTGTGTGATTGTCCTTCATTTTGTGATTTTCCTACGGGTTATAAATCATAATCTCTGCCTGTGGTTAAAGAGGGTTAGGGTGGGCTATAACACCTTGCTCAGGTCACATCCCCAATCCAATGTAAAGGGGAATTTCCCTGGGGCGTGGCCTGTACCATTTTTATCTTACAAGAGATAAAAGGAAGGGAAGCAGGCTGAGAGTGAGGGACCTCATACCACCAAGAAAGTAGTGCCAGGAGCAGAGTGCGCCCTTTGGACGTGAGGTTCCTGCACTGAGATGATCCCAGACCAAGGGAAGGCTGATGATAAGGACCTTCCTCCAGAGGCGACAGAGAAAGCCTTCCCCTGGAGCTGACGCCATGAATTTGGACTTGTAGCCTACTAGACTGTGAAAGAATAAATTTCTCTTTGTTAAAGCCATCCACTTGCAGTATTTCTGTTATAGCAGCACTAGATGACTAAGACATATGGCAAAGACTATGATAATTGCTAGAACACTTTGATACTTCTATTCATTTCCTTTGGCTGCTGTAAAAAATTACCACAAATCTGGTGGCTTAAAACAACAGAAATTGATTCTTTCATAGTTTTGCAAGCCAGATGTCCAAAATCAGTTTCAGTGGACTGAATCCAGATGTTGGCAGGGCCATGCTCTCTTCTGAGCTCTAGGGGAGAATCTGTCCCTTGCCTCTTACAGCTTCGGTGGCTGCCAGCATTCCTTGACTTGTGGCCACATCACTCCAATCTCTACCTCCATCTCCATGTCACCTTATCCTCTTCTGTCTGTAAAATCTTCCTCTGCCTCCCTGTTGTGAACATACCTGTGGTTGCATTTACAGATCACCTGGATAATCCAGAATAATCTCCCATTTCCAGAGCCTTAACTTAATCACTCCTGCAAAGACCCTTTTTTCCAAATGAGGGAACATTTACAGGTTCCAGGAATTAGGATCTGATATTTTAGGAGGAACCATTTATCAGTCTACCACAGAGGTCTTTCCTTGATTTATGCTACAGCGCCAGCAATTTGATCCACTGCTGCTTTTGCATCATCAGTGCAAATGTCAATATAATAAAAAAGTAAATAATGCTTTAGACTTACTGTTTAGTTTTAACCTTGCAGGCCCCCAAAACGGACTGAGGGATCTGTGGACTACACTCTGATAACTGCGGATACAAGGGAACAAGTGTTGATTATATAGGAAAAAGTCCCTGCCACAAAGCCAAGGTGGGAAGCTAGTCTTTTAAATTCCCATAATGGGTTCACTTTTTGGGGACTGGAGAATGAGGTTTAAGCCTCATCAGTCTCGAATGAAGAATAAAGCTTCACCCTTTGGAGAAGAGGCTTCTGCAAGAGCTCTGTCACCGAGAGCCACAGAAAAGTAAAACCAGTTGCCGTCCAGTCAATTCTAACTCATGGCAACCACGTGTGTGTTACAGTAGACTGTGCTCCATAGGATTTTCAATGGTGATTTTTTTCAGAAGTTGATTACGAGGCCTTTCTTCCGAGACAACTCTGTGTGAATTCAAGCCACCAACTTTTCAGTTAAAAGCCAAATGCTTAACCATTTGCACCCCTAGGCATGCCCTGGGATCCACAAAGCCCCCTGAAATTACGTGGATGTGCAGTGTTTGGGGAAGGGAACAGAATTCTCATCAGATTCTTTAAGAGCTTGGGTCCCTCCAGGGAGAAAGCACCACCCGTGTGGGGAGGAAGACTGGGGCCTCACAGAACCCAAGAGAGCAGATTTGGGTTGGGGATGGGAAGCCAGCAACATAGTGTGAGAAGGACTTAGGGAGAGAAAAAGACTTGACCAAGGTCACTGAGTTTAAAAGGGCCAGGGCCAGACTGGGAACCCAGGCCTCTTGACTCCCTCCTAGGGCTCCTTCCACCACTCTCTCTGGGCCTTGGCTAACGAGAGCAGCTAGCAACTGTTGCCACAGGACTTAGAAGAACCCACAGAGCTATGCTGGGAGAGGCAGGGTGTCACATGACAGAGACCAAAAAGGTGAACCCCAGGCCAGGCTATGGCCCCTAGTGGCTCCAGGGAGGCGCAGATGCACTCTAGTCAAATCCTGTCCATTTGGCAGCTTTGTGGACAGCGCTCTTTGTTTTCCCTTCACAATCTATTTTCCTTCTAACAAATTCCAAACGTGTTTTTGCAGATCTTGTTGAGGCTTTTGAGGGATCAGGGTGTCCTTCAGGCTATGGTGGGATTAAACCAGCCCCAGAGGCTGGAGAGGAGAAGCCCAAACCAGATAGAACTAGGAGGGAAGGGGCACAGACTCCCTCTCAGGGGACAGGACCCTCTCACTCATGCAGAGTGGGAAACAGGGCAAAGTTATTATCGGTGATTCCTTCTTCTGATGAGGAGTTAGGTGACTTAGGTTACTCTCTGTCTCTCCTTTGAAGGTACAAAGGTGGTAGATCTTTGGCAGGTGGATTGCTGTCTACCATGAATAGTTTTCCCAGGTGTGGCTGTGGGGCTGGGCTGGGGAAACAATCAAAGAAAGAACAGTGTGGTAATCTAATTTCTGGGTGTGCTTCTTTTACTCTAGACATTGGTTGCTGTTCATCTGGCATTAGCCAGCAGAGGACTTTAGGAACAACTCACATGAATATGTTATGAAAATATTCTTTCATATGTGTAATGAAAGCTGTGCTCCCTCCCCAGAGACTTGATGTGTGTTTGTCCATAAAAAAAAAAAAAATTTTTTTTTTTTGTCCATGGAAGAGTTTTATTCATATTACAGTGTATTTGTGTCCGCATAGATGTATGTACGCATGTTGTTGTTGTGTGCCATCTAGTTGATTCTGACTCATGGTGACCCTATAGGATAGAGTAGAGCTGCCCAACAGGGTTTCCTAAAGGAGGCCTGGTGGTGCAGTGGTTAAGTGCTGGGCTACTAACTGGAAGGTCTGCAGTTTGAACCCACCAGCCACTCCAAGGGAGAAAGATATGGCAGGCAGTCTGCTTCCGTAAAGATTGCAGCCTTTGAAATCCTACATGCAGGGCTTCAAACCGGTTTTTCCTGGTTCAATTATGACTCAGGATAGGACACTGGAACAGACTGGAATTTGTAAAATGTGGTGAATCAGAATGATAACCAGAAGGGGAAAAATTACAGAACAACACCCTGCTAGAACCTTAATCTCCCTCTTAGAAAACAACGGCAGTATGCACATTGCATAGCAACCAAATTAATCTTTTGACAGGCAGAGTCAGAAACAGCGGTATCCCGCTCAAAGATGGAGGCTGACCGCACTGCTTTGAGTGTATGTCGCTCTCCACAGTCCTGGCAATAATCCAATCTCCCACATCAGCCTCCTGCGAGCCCTCACTACACCTCTTTTGAGTCTCCCATTCCAGGGCTTCCACCTGCAATTTTTCGTGTTTCAGTTATCGTTCTGCTTCATCCAAATTAAAAAAATTTGAGCCTGTCCCAATTTCACTTTGTCGGCCATGACTGAAGCAGTTTGAAGTCCTGCCTATGGGGCAGTTCTGCTTTGTCCTATAAGGTCGCTATGAGCTGGAATCAATTCAATGGCAATGGGTTTTATGGGTTAATCTTTGCAGGGGCAGATGGCTGTCTTCCCCCGCAGAGCTGCTGGGTGGGTTAGCACCTCCAGCTTTTTGGTTAGCACCTGAACTCTTAACCTTTGCACCACCAGGGCTCCTTTGTATGCATACTACATGTTTATCTAAAGTCTCGTGTGTATCTGTTACTATGTAAGCAGCGGCAATGAAAATCATTTTACTCTAGGACGCAAAAAGATGATATTAACAACGGAAGTACACGGAGACAGAGAATTTCCTTCTCTTCCTCCCTTATTCTGGAAATAATTTTATGAACAGGTAATGAATGAACTTGGTATATTAAAAAAAAATTCATTAATTACCAATGATCATGAGGATGGTGGAGGACCCAGCAATATTTCGTTGTTACGCATAAGGGCACCATGAGTTGGAGCCGACTCCACGGCGACTAATAACAACAACGCAAAAGTGAAAGCTAAGTTATCCATCTTCCTCCCCCAATGATGATTATTACCACTTCCATATATTCCTCAGGAGGTAGTCCATATATAAAAAAATAAACGGGCATACACACTGTGTCTGCCTTACACCACGTTTATTCTTTTAAACTAATGAGTGGGAAGTTTAGGACATGCTAATCTCTGCCTTCAGGCATGAGCTTCGTTTCTCCCCCTTGGTGTGCACGTGCAAACCCCAGGACACATATTTGTGTGTGTGCTTCACACGTGTAGTTTTGGTGAAGGGGGCAAATTCTTTGTTGTAAGAAAACTTCTGGAACCTAGAAAGCTGACTGTATTACTATTTCATCTGATTATTAATCTTTTTTAAAGCTCAAGACAAAATTCCTGTATCTGAGACCTTTGTGGTATCCCAGGGGCAGGTGAAAATCAGTCCCGTGGAGCTGTCCGCACTTTCTGATTTGTCCTCAATTCTTTGGGAGCAAACGTATCAGTAATCCAGTAAGGCTTATTTAGTACAGCTCTCTGTTGATTTTATAACCGACTGCAGACTGCTTGGGACATAAAACTCATGATGATTTACAAGTAGTAAGTAGACAAGAAATCTGTAAATCACATTCTTTAAGAGAGTGTAGGCGAATACACACACACATTTATACGTATCCACATTCAAGGGACGAGTTGTAGACAAGTCCAGAAATACATATACATTTTTAATTCAAGCAGAATTGAGAACTCATTAGTAAGAGGCCTACTGTAAATAACATCTAAGAGTTAAATTGTACCAGGTGATATTTTAATGTAGAGCAAAAGGTTTTGCCCCTTTGTTTTTTTAAAGAGGAGACTCTGGCTCCCACTTTTGAAATGTTCAAAGAAGTTTTTATGGTCCCTGAAGGAAAGAACTTTTTTTTTTTCCTAAAAAGCTTTACAACCAAGCCAAAAACGCTGAAGTTTGGCAAAGATTGCAAATACTCTTGAAACTATTCTGCAACAGTTAATTCTCGACTAAACACTGAAGGATTTCTCTCTCCTCTCATGTATTATTTTTCCCCTAGGTATATGTTTAGAGAAACCTCTAATAACATACTAAAAATAGGAAAAAATATGTTTCTGACTCCAAGGGAGTCTTAGAGTTTCAGGAAACTGACAGAGAAACAGGTATCACGTGAAAAATCTTGAAAAACACTTTTGGTCTGGAAAGTGAAATTCAATAAATATGAATCTGTTACCATGAACAGCTTGTCAACTGCCTGTCCCCCTAAGTGGTAGTTCAAGATGGCAGAAATTTAGGGTGCATTTAGCAAAAAGCTAATCTTGTCTGGATCCTAATTCGAACAAACTGAAAAGATCAAAATAAATTAAACAGAGAGAGAGAGAATTGGGTAAAGTTTAACACTGACCGCTGCTGTTAGCTGCCATTGAGTCAGCCCCAGACTCATGGCAACCCCACAGACAATGAATGGAACAAATAAACATTGTCCAGTACTACGCCATACCCATGATTGGTTTCAGAAAGGACTGTTGTAATTCATAGGGTTTTCATTGGCTGATTTTCAGAAGTAGATTGCCAGGCCTTTCTTTCTAGTCTGACTTAGTCTGGAAGCTCCACTGAAACATTTTCAGCATCATAGCAACACGCAAGCCTCTACTGAGGAGTGGGTGGTGGTAGCACATGAGGTTCGTTGGCCTGGAATCTAACCCGGGTCTCCTGCCTGGAAGGTGAGTAGTCTACCACTGAACCACCACTGCCCTCTAACACTGACTAAATGCGTATATCAAGACATTACTGTAAACATTTTAGGTGTCATAATGGTGTTGTATTAGTTTTAAGTCCTCATCTTTTAAAGAAACATAATGAAGTATTTCCAGATGAAATGATTTGATGGCTTTGATGTGCTTTTAAAAGTTCCAGTTGTGGATTTGTGGGTGGGGATATAAGTGAAACAACACTGTTCAAGAGTTGAGAATTACTGAAGTTGGAGGATGGGCACGTAGGGTCACATACGCTACCACTCTCGTATTTATTTGAAATTTTTCATAATGTAAAAAATGAAACATCTAACTTGAGCTAAAATGGACATTTACTGTTTACTTGAAAAGTGTTTTGTTTGTTTCTTTTACATCTGTTTTAAACAGAAACTGAGCCCGAGTTGTGTACAGGGCTCTGAACGAGGTGCCTTGGCAGATGCTGGGTGGTGAGTTGTTCTCTGCACTTGGGGAGCGTGCAGGAGGGGAGACAAGCCCATCTCCACAGCAGCGCCTTAGTGTGGCAGGCAGGACACCTCTGAGATCTAAGCCAAAACAGCCTCGGTGGTTTGTGCAGGAAACTCTCTTCTCTTGTTTTTGGTCAAAAGCTTCTCTTCCCCGTGGTCACTGCAAGGCGCTTGTTTGGGGAGAAACACCAGCCACCCAGCCGGGTTCAGCTTCAACGCAACCCTACTCCACCAGTCTCACGGTAAACAAGGCCCAGGAGCGGCCCTAAAGGTCAGAAGCTGAAAACAGACACCCAAGGCCCAGTTCTTCACAAACAAGAGGCTTTATTTTTATACTGCACCAAAAAAAAAAAAAAGAAAGAAAAGTAGGAGAACATTTAAAGGACTGGTTTTGTAGTAGACAGCCACTTGGTGAATTTGAAACCCAGGCCTATGCCTGGCTAAATGTGGCAAAGGGAATCGGAATCTCAGGAAAGCACCCCGCATCCTCAGGCAGTTGAGGACCCAGAACTCCTGGAAAGGAGTGAAATGCAGTCTCAGGTTGCATAGTAGCTCAGCCCCTCTGTTGCCCCAAGGGGAGAAAGGAGAAGTCACAAGGGCTTTGTGAGAGCTTTTTACCCTTGGAGTTTGTGCCCCAAATCAATAGTTCCTTCCCTGCCCCATCCAGACCATCAGCTCTTATTACTCTCTCCAGCCAAAGGCTCAGCCCAAATCAGCTCACAGATGTTTCCAGATAATGTTAAGTTCTCAAGAATCCTGGTTGCTTTGATTAACAAGGTCCTTTGGCTTTATTTTCAATTCTATACAGATTGCAAGAGCTTGCCCATCCATGTGGTACCACTGAAGAAGGTTGGGGGTGGAAATGAGGGTAGGGACTTCACCTGATACTCTGGACACTTAGATCTGAACTTATCTAACAAGGTCAACATTGCATCTGAATAGATTCAAACTGCCAACCCTTTGGTTAATAGCCCAGCTCTTAACCATTTGTACCACCCAGAACCCAAACCCAAACCAAACCAGTTGCCGTTGAGTCATCCTGACTCATGGTGACCCTGTGTATTTTGTAGAACTGTGCTCCATGGGATTTTCAATGGCTATGACCTTTCAAAAGTAGATCACCAGGCCTTTCTTCCAAGGTGCCTATGGACGGATTTGAACTGCCAACCTTTCAGTTCATAGCCGAGCTCTTAACCATTTGTGCTACTCAGGGACTCCTTAACCACCCAGGGACTCCTAAATTATCTCTACCTGAGCACTTTTTCTCTGTTGAGGAGAGCCTCCACCAGGAAGAGGTTGTGATAGAACTCAGCTACGTGGAGCTAAAAGCTCTCAGCATCAGCAAGACAAATTGGTTGTCCTGCCCTCCCAGCTCACACACTTGGGAGCTCTTTCCTAACATCTTTTCCCTTTAGAGCTATCCTTGATGTTCGTTGGAATCCAAATCCATGAATATAAAACTGCGGGGGGTGGGTAAAAGTGGGAAGCAGGTTTGAGAGGCCTGAGTGTCATTTGCCAGTGTGCATGTCAGTGGCAATGCTCATTCGTGTCCTGTCACCAAACTTCCTCCCAAGAACTGATGGCCTTCAGTTCAGAATCCATATTTTCATGCAGATATTGAATATAAATTTCTGTCAACTGAGTCACATTTTCCCATCAACTTCTATCATCAAACATAAGAATGAATTCTCATACAAAAACCTTTGTCCCTAACATGTAACTCAAATCACGACAATAATATATGAGACTTCTTTTAATCATATCCTTGAAAAACTAGAAACTTCTGACAAAAATTAATAAAAATCATTCCAGACACAAACACGGTACCAAAACTTTGAAGAACTGTTAAATCCTGTCTTCTTGGAGCCCTGGTGGTGCAGTGGTTAAGAGCTATGGCTACTAACCAAAAGGTCGGCAGTTCGAATGATGAATCTGTGAAACATTTCATAACATGGAGGAATCTGGAAGGCACTAGGCTGAGTGAAATCAGTCAGTTGCAAAAGGACAAATATTTTATGAGACCACTTTTATAAGAACTTGAAAAATAGTTTAAATGGAGAAGAAAATATTCTTTGATGGTTACGAGAGCAGGGAGGGAGGGAGGGAGAGGGGTTTTCACTAATTAGATAGTAGATAAGAACTATTTTAGGTGAAGGGAAAGACAACATCACACTACAGGAGAGGTCGGCACAACTGGACTAAACCAAAAGCAAAGCAGTTTCCTGAATAAACTGAACGCTTCCAAGGCCAGCGTAGCAGGAGTAGGGGTTTGGGGACCATGGTTTCAGGGGACATCTAAGTCAATTGGCATAATAAAATCTATTAAGAAAACATTCTGCATCCCACTTTAGGAGAGTGGCGTCTGGGGTCTTAAACACTAGCAAGCGGCCATCTAAGATGCATCAATTGGTCTAAACCCACCTGGAGCAAAGGAAAATGACGAACACCAAGGACACAAGGTAATTATGAGCCCAAGAGACAGAAAGGGCCACATAAACCAGAGACTACATCAGCCTGAGACCAGAAGAACTAGATGGTGCCTGGTTAGAACAGATGACTGCCCTGACAGGGAACGCAACAGAGAACCCCTGGGGGAGCAGGAAAGCAGTGTGATGCAGACCCCAAATGCTCGTAAAAAGATCAGACTTAATGGTCTGACTGAGACTAGAAGGACCCCAGTGGTCATGATCCCCAGACCTTCTGTTAGCCCAAGACAGGAACCACTGTCAAAGTCAACTCTTCAGACAGTGATTGGGCTGGTCTATAGGATAGAAAATGATACTGGTGAAGGGTGAGCTTCTTAGATCAAGTAGACACATGAGACTATATTGGCATCTCCTATCTGGAGAAGAGATGAGAGGGCAGAGGGGGTCAGAAGCTAGCTGAATAGACTCGCAAAGAGAGAGTGGAGGGAAGGAGTGTGCTGTCTCATTAGAGGGAGAACAACTAGGAGTATATAGCAAGGTGTATATAAGTTTTTGTATGAGAGACTAACTTGTATTTGTAAACTTTCACTTAAAGCACAATAAAAATTAAAAAAAAAAAAAAGGTCGGCAGTTCGAATCCACCAGCCGCTCCTTGGAAACCCTATGGGGCAGTTCTACTCTACCTTCCTTTGGGATGAGAACCACCTTGAGTTGGCCTCATCTTAGCTTAATATTTTCTTTTAAAAATCTGTTATTTTTAACTATGTCTTCTATAGTTTTACAGGTCTGTTCTGGTTGTTTATTATACAGTCCAGATTTAGGGAGATTAAGGGCATTGTTGGGTGTCTCAGTAAGTTTTTTTTTTTTAATGAAGGCAGTCTTGACTCCCATCCCTACCCTCTCCACTATGGAAAGCTCCAAGGTCTCAGAAGTGGCGACTTTGTTTCCATGATTCCTGACTTCCTTGGTGGTAACATGGCAGCTGTACTCTGTCTGATTCAACAGAACTCATCTAGAGGTGCATAGGGAAATGCCTGTGTGCTGGGGGACCACTGGGCCCTGTGCATTCATGACCAGCACAGATACCAGCCTGAGGTGGATCAAGAGCCCAGCCATGTACATTGCACGTCAAGCTTCAACCTTGCAGAAGACAACAGAAGCAGCCAAGAGTCACTGTGCCCCAAGGATCACTTATGGATTTGTTCACATCATGGTCCTAGTATTTTTATTTTGGGTGATTTAGCCAGCTATCTAATACTATTTGAATAGAGGATACTATTTTGTTTAATTTAATTTGTTTTGTATTTATTTATTGCTGCCCTTAGATACCCAGAGTCCTCAAGGGACACTAGATGGCAACCAAGTCTTCAGGGATATGCAAGTCCCATTTGGGGCTGAGGGCAGGCACTGGGAAATCTCCATTTGGGCCTATTTTTGCTTCCCAGCTTCCTGCAACCCGCACCCTCACCACTATGGAAACTCCTGAGGTCTCAGAAAGGTGATCTTTCTCTTGGCTGTTGACGTTAATTAACACTGAGACACAAGTGCCTTCCTATAGAGAAGGGGGTGAGTGGATAAACAGGTGACATTTCCTGCTCCTGAACTTTACTCAAGGGATTTGTTTCATGAGGGGATTAGACACTGTACTGGAAGGGAATTTCCCCATCCCGGTGGAAGTTTTGTTAAACTGAGTCATTACCTCCCAGTTCCATTGTACCCCTACCCCCAATACTTGAATGGTGTCTGCCTGGGTGGCTCAGCTGTCTAACTTCTGAAGGTCACAGCATAGAGCCACTCAGCTGTCAGGTAACAATGACTAAAATGACTGCTCCCTTAGCACTGTAGTCTCTAGCGAGGGACAGAGTATATTTCCTCATATGGGGGAGGAGAGAAGCAGGCACAGTCTTCATCTTCCAGCTGTGTCTCTTCAAGCTGGTCCACATAAGCACTTGACCTGGAATGTCAACAGAATATACAGATGCATCACAACGCAGGGGGCCATCCTGGGCAGCAGAGATTTACACACCCCACCACCTTCCTTACAAACACAGCCGTAGACCATGAATGATATAACTAGAAGGGGAGCACCCTCCAACACACACACCATACCTGTCATTCCCACCATCCACGTAAGAAGAGTAGTCCTCCTCCTCCTCAACAAATGCAGCATTATCCTGAGGGTAGATGGTGCAGTACTGAGGAGGACTTGGCATGGCGGCCACTGCCCCTCCAGAGGGTATAAGACCACATGGGTTCACCACTGGCTGCAGGTAGGCGGTGTTCATCCCAATGGGCTCCTGAGAACCGTAAGGAGGAGGGATATACTGTACCACAGTGGCCCCATGGAAGGTGATGGGTTGGTTGATGCCAGTAAAAACAAATGATTGTCCACCTGGTGTCTGTTCTGAGTCCAGGATCCTTTCCTCACTTTCTTTGCACAATTGGCAGGAGAGCATTTTGAACTTGCACACAGCAATCAGGACGAACGTCACCCCAACTGACAGCAGGATGGGCCCGAGGAGCTGGGTCCATTCAAAGTGAGATACACCTTGGTATTTGATCCAACCCATGACGGTGAACGTGATCCCCACCAGTCCCAGGAACACACCTGAGAAGAGCAGGGTGGCACCTGCCTTGTCATCGTCTGACACCTGGATGTCAGCAGTATTGTGTGTGTAAGGGGTGACAGAAAACACGTTGAGAGGGAAGTCTTCCACGCGGCTGCTGCCCTGCTCCATTGTTTCTCACAAGCCCACCCTGCTTATTAGAAGGCAAAGGGATTGTGAGAGCAGCTAAGCACCGGAGGAAAGGAAGCCCGAGTTCAGATTAGTTATAGAAGAACTTTGGGCTTCTGTGGTTAACAGAGTATAACATGCAGAGGGCTGAACTTTGTTTACAAGAATAAAGGTCTGAGAAATGAAGCCTGAAGTTTTCTTATTGTCAGCAACTGAAGGTATCTGTCTCACAATTCAGTGACAGCCCATCTCTCTGATTCACAAATATTTATTGAGCCCATCTTTTGTGCTACCAGCACTAGGAGGGCTGGATTACCCAATAAGCAAGGCACACACATGAAATGGTGCACTGCCGTTTAGTATGTACGCACAAGTACTTTGCTCACTGGGTAATCCAGCCCTGTGAATCATAACTACAGAACTTCAAAACAGCCCCCAAGAATTTCCTCCTCCATAAAATCATAACTCTAGCCCTCTTCCTTTTCTAGTCAGGTTTTATCTTTAGTGGTTGCATAGTATATCAGTTCCCTTTCGCCATTCAGCGAATGATCCAGGAAAAAAACTGCTCTTTTGCCCTAAATCAGGGCTTCCCAAATTTTCCTGATGATAAAAATCACCTGGGCCACTTTATTTATTTATTTAATTTAAAAAATTTTTTTAAATTAATTTTTATTAAGCTTCAAGTGAACATTTACCATTCCAATCAGTCTGTCACATGTAAGTTTACATACATCTTACTCCCTTCTCCCACTTGCTCTCCCCCTATTGAGTCAGCCCTTACAGTCTCTCGTTTCGTGCCAATTTTGCCGTCTTCCCTCTCTCTCTATCTTCCCATCCCCCCTCCAGTCGAGAGTTGCCAACACACTCTCTAGTGTCCACCTGATTTAATTAGCTCACTCTTCATCAGCATCTCTCTCCCCCCCGCTGACCAGTCCTTATCATGTCTGATGAGTTGTCTTCGGGGACGGGTCCCGTCCTGTGCCATCAGAAGGTCTGGGGAGCATTGCCTCCGGGATTCCTCTAGTCGCAGTCATACCATTAAGTATGGTCTTTTTATGAGAATTTGGGGTCTGTATCCCATTGTTCTCCTGCTCCCTCAGCAGTTGTCTGTTGTGCTCCCTGACAGGGCAGACATCGATTGTGACCGGGCACCAACTAGTTCTTCTGGTCTCAGGATAATGTAGGTCTCTGGTTCATGTGGCCCTTTCTGTCTCTTGGGTTCTTATTGTCGTGTGACCTTGGTGTTCTTCCTTTGCCTTTGCTCCAGGTGGTTTGAGACCAATTGATGTATCTTAGATGGCCGCTTGTTGGCATTTAGGACCCCAGACGCCACATTTCAAAGTGGGATGCAGAATGTTTTCATAATAGAATTATTTTGCCCATTGACTTAGAAGTCCCCTCAAACCATGTTCCCCAGACCCCAGTCCCTGCTCTGCTGACCTTTGAAGCATTCATTTTATCCCGGATACCTCTTTGCTTTTAGTCCAGTCCAATTAGGCTGACCTTCCTTGTATTGAGTGTTGTCTTTCCCTTCACCCAAAGCAGTTCTTATCTACTGATTGATCGATAAAAAACCCTCTCCCTCCCTCCCTCCCTCCCCCCTTTGTAACCACAAAAGTATGTGTTCTTCTCCGTTTTTTCTATTTCTCAAGATCTTATAATAGTGGTCTTATAGAATATTTGTCCTTTTGCCTCTGACTCATTTCGCTCAGCATAATACCTTCCAGATTCCTCCATGTTATGAAATGTTTCAGAGATTCGTCACTGTTCTTTATCGATGCGTAGTATTCCATTGTGTGAATATACCACAATTTATTTACCCATTCATCCATTGACGGACATCTTGGTTGCTTCCAGCTTTTTGCTATTGTAAACAGAGCTGCAATAAACATGGGTGTGCATATATCTGTTTGTATGAAGGCTCTTGTATCTCTAGGGTATATTCCTAGGAGTGGGATTTCTGGCTTGTATGGTAGTTCTATTTCTAACTGCTTAAGATAACGCCAGATGGATTTCCAAAGTGGTTGTACCATTTTACATTCCCACCAGCAGTGTATGAGAGTTCCAATCTCTCCGCAGCCTCTCCAACATTTATTATTTTGTGTTTTTTGAATTAATGCCAGTCTAGTTGGAGTGAGATGGAATCTCATCGTAGTTTTAATTTGCATTTCTCTAATGGCTAATGATCGGGAGCATTTTCTCTTGTATCTGTTGGCTGCCTGAATATCTTCTTTAGTGAAATGTGTGTTCATATCCTTTGCCCACTTCTTGATTGGGTTGTTTGTCTTTTTGTGGTTGAGTTTTGACAGAATCATGTAGATTTTAGAGATCAGGCGCTGGTCGGAGATGTCATAGCTGAAAATTCTTTCCCAGTCTGTAGGTGGTCTTTTTACTCTTTTGGTGAAGTCTTTAGATGAGCATAGGTGTTTGCTTTTTAGGAGCTCCCAGTTATCTGGTTTCTCTTCATCATTTTTGGTAATGTTTTGTATTCTGTTTATGCCCTGTATTAGGGCTCCTAGGGTTGTCCCTATTTTTTCTTCCATGATCTTTATCGTTTTAGTCTTTATGTTTAGGTCTTTGATCCACTTGGAGTTAGTTTTTGTGCATGGTGTGAGGTATGGGTCCTGTTTCATTCTTTTGCAAATGGATATCCAGGTATGCCAGCACCATTTGTTAAAAAGACTATCATTTCCCCAATTGACTGACACTGGTCCTTTGTCAAATATCAGCTGCTCATACGTGGATGGATTTATATCTGGGTTCTCAATTCTGTTCCATTGGTCTATGTGCCTGTTGTTGTACCAGTACCAGGCTGTTTTGACTACTGTGGCTGTATAATAGCTTCTGAAATCAGGTAGAGTGAGGCCTCCCACTTTCTTCTTCTTTATCAGTAATGCTTTGCTTATCCGGGAGTTCTTTCCCTTCCATATGAAATTAGTGATTTGTTTCTCTATCCCCTTAAAATATGACATTGGAATTTGGATCGGAAGTGCATTATATGTATAGATGGCTTTTGGTAGAATAGACATTTTTACTATGTTAAGTCTTCCTATCCATGAGCAGGGTATGTTTTTCCACTTAAGTATGTCCTTTTGAATTTCTTGTAGCAGAGTTTTAGAGTTTTCTTTGTCTAGGTCTTTTACATCCTTGGTAAGATTTATTCCTAAGTATTTTATCTTCTTGGGGGCTACTGTGAATGGTATTGATTTGGTTATTTCCTCTTCGGTGTTCTTTTTGTTGATGTAGAGGAATCCAAGTGATTTTTGTATGTTTATTTTATAACCTGAGACTCTGCCAAACCCTTCTATTAGTTTCAGTAGTTTTCTGGAGGATTCCTTAGGGTTTTCCATGTATACGATCATGTCATCTGCAAATAGTGATAGCTTTACTTCCTCCTTGCCAATCTGGATACCCTTTATTTCTTTGTCTAGCTTAATTGCTCTGGCTAGGACTTCAAGTACGATGTTGAATAAGAGCGGTGATAAAGGGCATCCTTGTCTGGTTCCCGTTCTCAAGGGAAATGCTTTCAGGTTCTCTCCATTTAGAGTGATATTGGCTGTTGTCTTTGCATTTTTTTTCATAGATGCCTTTTATTATGTTGAGGAATTTTCCTTCAATTCCTATTTTGGTAGGAGTTTTTATCATAAATGGGTGTTGAACTTTGTCAAATGCCTTTTCTGCATCTATTGATAAGATCGTGTGGTTTTTATCTTTTGTTTTATTTATGTGATGGATTACATTAATGGTTTTTCTGATATTAAACCAGCCTTGCATACCTGGTATAAATCCCACTTGATCAGGGTGAATTATTTTTTTGATGTGTTGTTGGATTCTATTGGCTAGAATTTTGTTGAGGATTTTTGCATCAATGTTCATGAGGGATATAGGTCTAAAATTTTCTTTTTTTGTAATGTCTTTACCTGGTTTCGGTATCAGGGAGATGGTAGCTTCATAGAATGAGTTGGGTAGTATTCTGTCTTTTTCTATGCTTTGAAATACCTTCAGTAGTAGTGGTGTTAAGTCTTCTCTGAAGGTTTGGTAGAACTCTGCAGTGAAGCCGTCCGGGCCAGGACTTTTTTTTGTTGGAAGTTTTTTGATTACCGTTTCAATCTCTTTTTTTGTTATGGGTCTATTTAGTTGTTCTACTTCAGAATGTGTTGGTTTAGGTAGGTAGTATTTTTCCAAGAATTTACCCATTTCTTCTAGGTTTTCAAATTTGTTAGAGTACAATTTTTCATAGTAATCTGAAATGATTCTTTTAATTTCATTTGGCTCTGTTGTGATGTGGTCCTTCTCGTTTCTTATTCGGGTTATTTGTTTCCTTTCCTGTTTTTCTTTAGTCAGTCTAGCCAATGGTTTATCAATTTTGTTAATTTTTTCAAAGAACCAGCTTTTGGCTTTGTTAATTCTTTCAATTGTTTTTCTGTTCTCTAATTCATTTAGTTCAGCTCTAATTTTTATTATTTGTTTTCTTCTGGTGCCTGATGGGTTCTTTTGTTGCTCACTTTCTATTTGTTCAAGTTGTAGGGACAGTTCTCTGATTTTGGCTCTTTCTTCTTTTTGTATGTGTGCATTTATTGATATAAATTGGCCTCTGAGCACTGCTTTTGCTGTGTCCCAGAGGTTTTGATAGGAAGTATTTTCATTCTCGTTGCTTTCTATGAATTTCCTTATTCCCTCCTTGATGTCTTCTATAACCCAGTCTTTTTTCAGGAGGGTATTGTTCATTTTCCAAGTATTTGATTTCTTTTCCCTAGTTTTTCTGTTATTGATCTCTAGTTTCATTGCCTTGTGGTCTGAGAAGATGCTTTGTAATATTTCGATGTTTTGGATTCTGCAAAGATTTGTTTTATGACCTAATATGTGGTCTATTCTAGAGAATGTTCCATGTGCGCTAGAAAAAAAAGTATACTTTGCAGCAGCTGGGTGGAGAGTTCTGTATAAGTCAATGAGGTCAAGTTGGTTGATTGTTGTAAGTAGGTCTTCCGTGTCTCTATTGAGCTTCTTTCTGGATGTCCTGTCCTTCTCCGAAAGTGGTGTGTTGAAGTCTCCTGCTATAAATGTGGAGGTGTCTATCTCACTTTTCAATTCTGTTAAAATTTGATTTATATATCTTGCAGCCCTGTCATTGGGTGCATAAATATTTAATATGGTTATGTCTTCCTGATCAATTGTCCCTTTTATCATTATATAGTGTCCTTCTTTATCCTTTGTGGTGGATTTAAGTCTAAAGTCTGTTTGGTCAGAAATTAATATTGCTACTCCTCTTGTTTTTTGCTTATTGTTTGCTTGATATATTTTTTTCCATCCTTTGAGTTTTAGTTTGTTTGTGTCTCTAAGTCTAAGGTGTGTCTCTTGTAGGCAGCATATAGATGGATCGTGTTTCTTTATCCAGTCCATGACTCTCTGTCTCTTTATTGGTGCATTTAGTCTATTTACATTCAGGGTAATTATAGATAAATAAGTTTTTAGTGCTGTCATTTTGATGCCTTTCGTGTGTGTTGTTGACAATTTCATTTTTCCACATACTTTTTTGTGCTGAGACGTTTTTCTTAGTAGATTGTGAGATCCTCATTTTCATAATGTTTAACTTTATGTTAGTTGAGTTGTTACGTTTTTCTTGGCTTTTTTCTTGAGTTATGGAGTTGATATTCCTTTTTGTGGTTACCTTATTATTTACCCCTATTTTTCTAAGTAAAAACCTGACTTGTATCGTTCTATATCGCCTTGTATCACTCTCCTTCTGGCAGTTCAATGCCTCCTATATTTAGTCCCTGTTTTTGATTATTGTGATCGTTTATCTATTGATTTCCATGATTCCCTGTTATGTGTATTATTTTGTTTATTTATTTATTTTTTAGAATTAATCTTAATTTGTTTGTTTTTGTGCTTTCCCTATTTGAGTTGCGTTGATATCAGGATGTTCTGTTTTGTGACCTTGTATTATGCTGGTACCTGATATTATTGGTCATCAGGCCAAACAATCTCCTTTAGCATTTCTTGCAGTCTTGGTTTAGTTTTTACAAATTCTCTAAACTTGTGTTTATCTGTAAATATCTTAATTTCTCCTTCATATTTCAGAGAGAGTTTTGCTGGATATATGATCCTTGGTTGGCAGTTTTTCTCCTTCAGTGCTCTGTATACGTCGTCCCATTCCCTTCTTGCCTGCATGGTTTCTGCTGAGTAGTCTGAACTTATTCTTATTGATTCTCCCTTGAAGGAAAACTTTCTTTTCTCCCTGGCTGCTTTTAAAATTTTCTGTTTGTCTTTGGTTTTGGCAAGTTTGATGATAATATGTCTTGGTGTTTTTCTTTTTGGATCAATCTTAAATGGGGTTCGATGAGCATCTTGGATAGATATCCTTTCGTCTTTCATGATGTCAGGGAAGTTTTCTGTCAGGAGTTCTTCAACTATTTTCTCTGTGTTTTCTGTCCTCTCTCCCTGTTCTGGGACTCCAATCACTCGCAAGTTATCCTTCTTGATAGAGTCCCACATGATTCTTAGGGTTTCTTCATTTTTTTTAATTCTTTTATCTGATTTTTTTCCAGCTGTGTTGGTGTTGATTCCCTGGTCCTCCAGATGTCCCAGTCTACATTCTAATTGCTCGAGTCTGCTCCTCTGACTTCCTATTGCATTGTCTAATTTTGTAATTTTATTGTTAATCTTTTGGATTTCTACATGCTGTCTCTCTATGGATTCTTGCAACTTATTAATTTTTCCACTATGTTCTTGAATAATCTTTTTGAGTTCTTCAACAGTTTTATCAGTGTGTTCCTTGGCTTTTTCTGCAGTTAGCCTAATTTCATTTGTGATATCTTTAAGCATTCTGTAAATTAGTTTTTTATATTCTGTATCTGATAATTCCAGGATTGTATCTTCATTTGGGAAAGATTTTGATTCTTTTGTTTGGGGGGTTGGAGAAGCTGTCATGGTCTCCTTCTTTATGTGGTTTGATATGGACTGCTGTCTCCGAGCCATCACTGGGAAACTAGTTTTTCCAGAAAATCCACTAAAAAAAAAATGCAGTCAGATCCCTATCAGAGTTCTCCCTCTGGCCCAGGCTTTTCGGATGTTAATGGAGCCGCCTGGGGAGGGTGGGGGAGGGGTCAGAGAGCTAGGAGTGTAGCACCTCAGAATATAGCCAGAGTTGTTTGTCTTACTTGGAATGACTCTTATATCTGAGATTTCCGCGGGGCGCGTCGTCTATATGTACTGGGTGTGTGGAAATTACCCCCCAGGGGGTCTGGCCCACTGGCGTCACGGTCAGATCCTCCGCTGTCAGCCCCACCCCCAAGGTTAAGGCTCCCCTACTGGGACGGTGCACTCCCGTCTCCAAAATCCATGGCTGCCTCCCGGGGGCTCCCCGTCCCTCCAGCCGCGTCGCGCACCGCTCCCGCGAACCGAGTGCGACTGCGTGTCCCGGCTGGGACGCCGCTCTCCCCGCTCCAAGACCAGCCACTGCCTCCCGGGGACTTCTCCCTCCAGCGCACCGTGCCGCTCGAGCGAACTGGGTGGGCGCCTCCCGCAGGAACGACTGCCCCCCCCCCAGGGTCAATTCAGGGAAATGTAGCTGTTCCCCGGGCTCACGCCCCACCCGCTTCCCGCCAAACTCCCAGCGGGATGGCTCCCCGGCTGGGACACTGCTTTCCCCGCGCCAAGACCCGTCACTGCCTCCCGGGGACTTCTCCCACCGGCTGCGCTGCCACGCTGCCCGCACCAACTGGCTGGGCTTGCTCCTGGGATGAGTTCGGGGGCTAGGGCTGGGCCCCTTGTCTGTGCCGTCTGCCCCCCTGGGCTCTTCCCCAAATCGGGCTCCGAAGGTCACCTGCCTGGTGCGCTGGCTCCTGGCCCTGAAAACAATCGCTGTCTCCCCGTATTTGTTCGTTCTCTGTCTCTAAATCTGTGTTTGTTGTTCAGAGTTCATAGATTGTTATGTACGTGATCGATTCACTTGTTTTTCCGAGTCTTTGTTGCAAGAGGGATCCGCGGTAGCGTCCACCTGGTCCGCCATCTTGGCCCTGCCTCCTCTATTTATTTTTATTGTGGTAAATATATAGGTAACAAAACATTTGTCATTTCTACATTCTTTACACATACGGTTCAGTGACAACATTCACCATGTTGTTCAGCCATCACCATTAACTGTTCCTGAATTTTTCCATCATCCTTAACAGAAGCTCAGTGCCCCATGGTCCACTTTTTAAAAAGGCAAAATCATGGTTCCCAACTCAGACCAACAGAACCAAAATTTCCAAGGGAGAAGGTTAGTAAGTGCTCCAGGTGACTCTTAGAATCAGGGAATCTTAGTAAATCCTGCCTCCAAGTTAATCCCAAATGCTTCTAGGTTACCCAGAAACAAAACAAAACAAAACAAAAAAAGCCCATTGCCTACAGTCAATTCTGACTTACAGCAACGTTATAGGACGAAGTAGAACTACCCCATACGGTTTCCAAGGAGCGGCTAGTGGATTCGAATTGCCAACGTTTTGATTTACAGCCATAGCTCTTAACCAATGCACCACCAGGGCTTCTCCAGAGGACTAGGAGACTTTTTCCCTACCAAAATGCCTCCCCCTTCCAGAGGACAAGGCTCATCAATCAGGGATGTATTACCCAATAAGCAAAGTACCCAATCCACTGCCGTTGAGTCAATTCCAACTCATAGGGACCCCATAGGGTTTCCAAGGCTGTAAATCTGTACGGGAGCAGACTGCCACATCTTTTTCCCAAGGAGCTGCTGGTGGTTTTGAACTGCTGAACTTTCAATTAGCAGTCAGTGGTTTAATCACTGTGCCGCCAGGGTTCCTTAGGCAAGGTACACATGGGCTTGACTGTGCTTACTTACTAATCTGTACTGTACAATTTCACCTGATTTTCAACACATCAAATACGTAGTGAAACCCATGTGAAGTTTTTCTCTAGAGATTAGTAAACTAAAAAACCAAGCCAGTTGCCCTCGAGTTAATTCCAACTCATAGCAACCGTATAGGACAGATTAGAGCTGCCCCATAGGGTTTCCAAGGAGTAGCTGGTGGGTTCGAACTGCTCATCTTTCATTTAGCAGTGGAGCTCTTAACCACTGTGCAACCAGGCTCCAGAGATTAGTAAGTAAACACAATTAAGGCCTGTGTATACCTTGCTTACTATGAGCTGGTGCATAGCATGCTTACTGGTTAATCCGCCTCTGCTTGTCATCTCCAAAGTCACTGCCAAACAGATGGGAAAGCAAGGAGGTGACTCACCCAGGTGCCCACCCAAATGTGCCCTGGAGCACCAGGGCAGGAGAGGGGCTGCCATAGGATTGGCCTGCTCCTTCTCCCACTGGGTGAGATGATGGAGCAAGAAGAGCAGCTCCTTCCTTTAACCACAAACATTCTGGTAAGCTAGCCTAACCCTCTTTTCAGGCTCTTGCCCCCTGAGTCCCTGGGTGGTGTGGATGGTTAAGCACTCAACTACTAGACAGAAGGTTAGTGGTATGAACCCACCCAGAGGCTTGGGAAGACAGGCCTGGCAATTTGCTTCCCATGAGTTGAAATCAACTTAATGGCAACTAAGGGCAAACAGCCTGATACTCTTTTCAGGCTCTTGCCCCGCTGAGTTAACAGTTAAACAGTCCCTGGTATTTAGAAAAAAAAAGATAGTCACTCAGAATTGTTCTTCTACATCACTCAGGTTTGTTTTCCATTTGTCTTTATCTACACCCACTGGGCACACTGAAAAAGCCGGGGAGAGAGACTGCGTTCCTGTAAGCAGCCTGTGAATGCAAAACTGAAGTGGCTTTCAGAGCAGGAAAGTCAGGAAATTCTCCGTTTACACTTTTAAAGTCACCTCGACTCAGGCTTTCCCTACAAAAGCTCAAACTCTGTGAATATGGTAAGTAGCATTTTTTTTTTTAAGAAAGCTAACATTTATTGAACACTTACTATGGGTCAGGTACAATTCTAGACATTAATGAACATTGTATCATTTTATCCTCCTAACAACCAGGAATGGTGCACACGGTCAAGCCCTTAGCTACTGACCAAGAAGTTGGCAGTGCAAATCCACCCAGGGGCCTCAGAAGAAAGACGTAGTGATCTACTTCTAAAAGATCCCAGCCATTGAAAACTCTACTGCAGTTCTATTCTGAAATACATGGGGTTGTCATGACTTAGAGTCCACTGGATGCCAACTAGTAACAACCAGGTGTAGACACAAATACCCTATCAGCTCTAGGGGAAGGCTTTCTCTCTCTGCTGGCTCTGGGAGAAGGTCCTTGCCTCTTTTCAACTTGTGTTCCTTGGTTCCCTGGTGATCTTCGTGTGGTGTGGCATCTGTCTTCCTCCATCTGTGCTTACTTGTTTCTATGTCTATGCTGCTTTCTTTATATCTCAAAAGTGATTGGTTTAAAACACACCCTTCACTGACATGGCCTCATTAACATAACAAAGAAAACCCTATTCCCAGATGGGATTATAGCCACTCGTATAAGGACTAGGATTTACAACATACAATTTTGGGGGACACAATTCAATTCATAACACTTATATTAAATTCCTTCCATTAAGATAACTGGTATAATTTTTGTTTCCCTAACTGGGGATTGATTGATACATGGTATTAAAAGTGGGGTTAGGAAACATACCTTCAAGATGGGATTCTGGGGTTGGTTTGGCCATATTCTTGGCCTCAAACAGAGTGCTTCATTCTTTGTCAATGGAAAATAGAATATTAGTAATCCATAGTATGCAGTGACATCCAATCTCATCAAATATCACCTATGGTAGACTGTGATGAAATACCTAGAGAAGCAAGTGGCTTGGGGAGCAAGTGGTTGCTATATTTAACCATTATGGTAGTAATGATGAACTACAAGGACTGTGTATGGGAATGGCTACTTGCAAAAAGAAAAAATGACAAGCTCAACTCTCAGCTCAAGTTATGGTCAGAGAACCAGACAGCTTCTATGCTAGTCCTAAAGATTTTTTCATTTTTTATATCATAGGGCAGACCTCACTGAAAATCAAACTCAAAATTTTAATGTGCAGTATCTTAGGCTGGATTCTCCAGAGAGGCAAAACCACTAAAGCATATAAATATACACAGAGAGAGATTTATATCAAGGAACTGATTCATGTGGTTGTAGAGGCTGGAACTTCCCAAGTCTGTGGGCCACCTGGAGGCTTCTCCTGACTCACATAGCCAAAGGGGCTAGTGAAATCAATATCAGCAGGTCAGACAGCAGGGCTCTGGCTCACAGCCTATGAAGACTGATGAATCCCAAGATTGGCAGGCAAGACACACGTAACCTGCTAGCTCAAGTTCCAAGAACCAAAGGTCAGGTGAAGAGGAGCCAGCTGCAGGATCCAGAGCAAGCAAAAGTCCAGCTATATTGGATGCAGGCCACACCTCCAAGGAAATTCCTTTTCAAATGATTGGCTACTCACAGCAGATCCTATCATGGAGGTGTTCATATTATATCAAATCTTATCATGGAGGTGATCACATCATCATACGACTGCCAAACAACATCATAACTGCCAAACCACTGAGAATCATGGCTCAGCCAAATTGACACACAACCTTAATGATCTCAGCCCATCCCTCAAACCATACATAATCTCTGAAAAAACAATTATAAAGTCATACTTGCACCTAACATGATACAGCACGCATACAACCAAATATGCACTAGCTCTGTTTACATCTTATATTCTATAAGTGAAGAAAAGAAAAATATTTGATGTACACATACAAGGCATAAATACTCATAACAATTACAGTCCTCATTTCTGCAATTGGTCATGTGGTCATAACTGGTAGTTAGAACTACCTTCTTCCACCACCCTTTCCATACTCCCTTTGTTCCTCAGCAAGTACCTCAGCTGATCATGGTTCTTTGCCTGACTGGGCGACCCAAACCTTCATTCCTGAAAGGTCTGGGCCATTAGTAGTCATGTCAGAATTGGGTTTCTGTAGTTTTACATTGGCTTTAATCACAGGGCATGTTAGTACTAAGAGACATCCTAAGGGACCTCCTACATACCAGATATACTCTTCTTTACCTCCATTATGTAGTATCAGTCCAATTTTCTCTTGTTAATCAGGATCAATCACACCAGCAAATATGTTAACTCCCTTCTTTACCTGTTGATTCAGAGGCATAGGAGCACAAAGTGGCCAAGTGGCATTCTTATCTTCCAGTTCAATGGAATCGGTGATGTGTCTCCAGGTGGGAGCATTCCTCCCTTTGGAACTAAGACCTCTAGACCTGCAGAGCATAAGGTTGCAGGGACAGGAAGCAAAACTTTTGCAAGTGAGTCACTAGGGGTGATAGTGAGTGGTGCCACTCCCATTTCTGCCCCTTGATTCCTGGACCCATGAATCCTGGCTACTGGAGAAATAGCACCATATATTGGGTGCTGGTTCAGAGCATATACAGCCTCCTAGAGAACATTGCCCCAACCCTGTAAGGTATTGCCACCTACCTGGCACCATGGTTTTGTCCTTTGAAGGCCATTCCATCATTCTATCAAGCCAGCTGCTGCAGGATGATGGAAAACATGGTAATACCAATGAATTACTATTACCATACTTCATTTGCGGTGAAGAGAGTCCCTTGATCTGATGCAATGCTGTGTGGGATACCATAATGGTGAATACGGCATTCTGTAAGTCCACAGATGGTAGTTTTGGCAGAAGCATTGCTTGCAGGGGAGGCAAATCCGTATCCAGAGTAAGCGTCTATTTCAGTAAGAACAAAAGATTGCCTTTTCCATGATGGAAGCAGTATGATGTAATCAAACTGCCATCAGGTTGCTGACTGATCACCTCAAGAATGATACCATATCGGGGCCTCAGTGTTGGTCTCTGCTGCTGGCAGATTGGGAAATCAGCAGTGGCTGTAGCCTAGTCAGCCTTGGCGAGTGGAAGCCCATGTTGCTGAACCCATCCATAATCTCCATCTCTTCCACCACTGACACTTTCTTCATGAGCCTATTGGGCAATGACAGGAGTAACTAGGGGAAGAGGTTGACTAGTATCCATAGATCACATCATCCTATCCCCTTGATTGTTAAAATCATCTTCTGTTGAGATCACCCTTTTTGAGCATTCACATGGGGAATAAATATTGTCACTTCTTTGGCCCATTCAGAGAGCTCTATCCCATACCTCTTCCCCATAAATCCTTGTCTCCAATTTTCCAGACATGTTCCTTCCAAGTCCCTGACCATCCAGCAAAACCATTGGCTACAGCTCATGAATCAGTATACAATTGCACATCTGGCCATTTCTCCTTCCAAGCAAAGTGAACAGCCAGGTGCACTGCTTGAACTTCTATCTATTGGAAGAATTTCCCTTCACCATTGTCCTTCAGGGAGGTCCCAGAAAGGGGTTGTAGTGCTGCCACTGTCCACTTTCAAGTGGTGCCTGCATGTCGCACAGAATCATGTGTAAATCAGCACAAGTTTCCTCTTCCTTAGTCAATTGATCGTAAGGGACTCCCCATGAGGCCATAGGTGCAGACTGAGAGATGGACGCTAATGTGACAGGAGTGGAGGCCAAGGGCATTTGGGCCACTTCCTCATGCAACTTACTTGTGCCTTCAGGTCTTGCTTGGGCCCAATCTCATACATACCACTTCCATTTATTGATGGAGTGCTGCTGTGCACATCCAACTTTATGGCTCTGTGGGTCAGACAACACCCAGTTCATGATGGGCAGTTCAAGCCACATGGTGACTTAGTGGCCCATGGTTAAGCATTCAGTCTCTACTAAGGCCCAGTAAGAAGCCAAAAGCTGTTTCTCCAAAGGATATGCAAAGGATGGCAAGGTTTTACTTCAAAATCCTAAGGGTCTGCACTGTGATTCACCAACAGAGGCCTGCCAAAGACTCCAAATAGCATCTCTATCTGCCACTGATGCTTCAAGCACCATTGAATCAGCCGGATCATATGGCCCAAGTGGCAGAGCCACTTGCACGGCCACCTGAACCTGTTGCAGAGCTGTTTCTTGTTCTGGACCCCACTCGAAACTAGTAGCTTTTCACATCACTTGATAAATAGGCTGGAGTAGGATTGAAGGAAGACTCATTAACAACCTGCATTATGCAGATGACACAACCTTGCTTGCTGAAATTGAAGAGGACTTGAAGCACTTACTGATGAAGATCAAAGACCACAGCCTTCAGTATGGATTACACTTCAACATAAAGAAAACAAAAATCCTCACACCTGAACCAATAACAGCATCATGATAGATGGAGAAAAGACTGAAATTGTCAAGGATTCCATTACGTGGATCCACGATCAATGCCTGTGGAAGCAGCAGTCAAGAAATCAAAAGACATATTGCATTGAGCAAATATGCTGCAAAAGACCTCTTTAAAGTGTTGAAAAGCAAAGATGTCACCTTGAAGACTAAGGTGGGCCTGACCCAAGCCATGGTATTTTCAATCACCTCATATGCATGTGAAAGCTGGACAATGAATAAGGAAGACTGAAAAAGAATTGACACCTTCAAATTGTGGTGTTGGAGAAGAATGTTGAATATACCATGAACTGCCAAAAGAATGAATAAATCTGTCTTGGAAGAAGTACAACCAGCATGCTCCTAAGAAGCAAGGGTGGATAGACTGTATCTTACATACATTGGACATGTCGTCAGGAGGAATCAGTTCCTGGAGGAGGACGTCGTGCTTGCTAAAGTACAGGGTCAGAAAAAGAGGAGGACCCTCAACCAAATGGATTGACATGGTGGCTACAACAATGTGCTCAGACATAACAACAATTGTGAGCATGGTGCAGGACCAGGCAGTGTTTTGTTCTGTTACGTAGGGTCAGAACCAACTTGATGGCAACTAACAACAACAACATTGCCTTTTTAACAAAATTCTTTGGGGATGGTTTTCAATGAATGCAGAGGCTGCTGGATAAATCTCAGGACCCCATCTTATTGGAAATTTCTACCAGTCATTATACCACCAAGCCCTGGGCATGTCTTCACAGACATCATTACAAATGGAAGACGTCTCCTACCAGGTTCCCCCTCACTCTGCCTCTCTGTCTTCAGTTGCAGCAGATATGGAACTAACTGAATCAGAGACAAAATGAATATTCCTTAAAATACAGTTATGAAGACAACTAAAACTAAATACTTAAAAGAAACAACATGATGTTGCTTCTGTCAAACTTGCCCCCAACTCATGGTGACCCCATGCTCAACTAAATGAATCACTGCCCAGTCCTGTGCTATCCCTATGATCAGTTTTGGATCAAACAGTTGTGATCCACAGAGTTTTCACTGACCAATTTTCAGAAGCAGATTGCCAGACCTTTCTTCCTAGTCCATCTTAGTCTGGAAGCTCTGCTGAAATCTGTTCAGCTTGTTGTTGTTGTTAGGTGCCGTTGAGCCGGCTCTGAATCACAGCAACCCTATGTGCAACAGAACAAAACACTGCCCGGTCTTGCGCCATCCTTACAACCATTGTTATGCTTGAGCTCATCGTTGCAGCCACTGTGTCAATCCACCTCTTTGAGGATCTTCCTCTTTTCCGCTGACCCTGTACTCTGCCAAGCACGATGTCCTTCTCCAGGGACTGATCCCTCCTGACAACATGTCCAAAGTATGTAAGACGCAGTCGCGCTATCCTTGGTTCTAAGGGGCATTCTGGCCACACTTCTTCCAAGACAGATTTGTTCGTTCTTTTGGCAGTCCGTGGTATATTCGATATTCTTCGCCAACACCACAATTTGAAGGCGTCAATTCTTTTTTCGGTCTTCCTTATTCATTGTCCAGCTTTCACATGCATATGATGCGATTGAAAATACCATGGCTTGGGTCAGGCCCACCTTAGTCTTCAGGGTGACATCTCTGCTCTTCAACACTTTGAAGAGGTCCTTTGCAGCAGATTCGCCCAATGCAATGCATCTTTTGATTTCCTGACTGCTGCTTCCATGGCTGTTGATTGTGGATCCAAGTAAAATGAAATCCTTGACAACTTCAATCTTTTCTCCGCTTATCCTGCTGTTGCTCGTTGGAACAGGTATGAGGAAAGCCAGTTCAGCTCATAGTAACACATAAACGTGCACTGACAGACTGGTGGTGGCTATGCAGCAGGTGCATTGGCTGGAACTGAGCCCTGTTCTCCCTCAACAAAAGTGAGAATTCTGTCACTGAACCACTATTGCCACCATGAAGAAACAACTGAAGTTGGTGAATTGGTAGTTTAGTAAGCTAATCATTCAGCGAATTGCCATTATAAATACACAGAACAAAGGTGTGTCTAAACCATTGCTGTCTATGCTTTCATCAAAATGTTAAAATTTAATCTCAGTCTCTCACAAGTTGTTCAAATATGGCTTTTAGCATGTTAAAATGTATCTTTTGATAAGTACACCCTTTTCAGTTTGGCTGCCTCTTTTGACCCAAATTCTTCTTCAGCCATGTCTAGAATGCAGGGCCCCCTACATTTCCTAAGCAATTGTGAAACTGACCTTGCAGAATATTTCAGGCAGCACTGTACTCGCCGGCCTGATTGAGCCTTATAATCAGAATGGGCCCTAGTTTTTGTTAACACAGGTATATATACTTTCAGACATTTTCTTTTACTTACATAAGCTTACACGTTTTATAAAAATGGAATCACCTTAAATTGTATTATTTTTCAATGTCAGAGCTAATGTCATCCTTCCCAAGTCAATACTTTTTATTTTTTAATATTCTGGCAAAAATGATGGCTTGATTTAATTATAGCTTGGAGTTTCTCAAACAAGAGATGTCAAGAGATCTACTAAGAGATGTCAAGCATTAAACTCCTTTGCTTTCCCACAGTAATAAAATCCATAAACTGAATAAGAACCCAGGGTAAACTATTTTTAAACTTTGATAATGCACTGTAGGGGTAAGGGTGGGGGAAAACAGAACCTGCTTGAGGAAAGTATGACTTAGGAGAACTTTTTTTTTCCTACTTTGAAGGGGATAATTTGGTAATATCTATTTAAATTTAAAGTACACATACAATTTGACCTAATATCTTCTAGAATTGTAATCTACCTGTATACTTAAGGAGCCCTGGTGGCTCAGTGGTTAAGAGTTACAGCTGCTAACCAAAATGTTGGCAGTATGAGTCCACCACCTGCTCCTTGGAAACCCCATTCTACTCTGTCCAATAGGGTCACAGTGTCAGAATCGACTCAATGGCAACAGGGATTGTATACTTCAAACACCTACACAAAAGAATATCTTAGCACGACAGACAATGAATCGTTGTCTCTAATAACAAAGGACTGGGAGAAAAACCAAAATCCATCAATAGCGGAGTGGTTAAATAAATTATACTGATAAATGGTGAGAAGCTCTGCCACTGTAAAAGAGCAAGGTAGGTCTATATGGATACATATGGAATGATTTCTAAGATGTGTTGTTGATTGAAAGAAAGCAAAGTGAATAGCATGTTTACTACGCTACCATTGTCAAGGAGAAGAAATAAACTTGTAATTGCATGTATGTGTAAGAAACACACTGAAAAGATGCACAATAAACCGTGAAGTGAAAGGGTATTCCAGTTATCTGTTGCTGTGTGACAAAACACCCCAAAACTTTACAGCTTAAAGTACAGTCCTGTGGATTGACTGAACTTTGCTGGGCAGTCGGCCAGGGCTGCAGTCATCTGCAAACTCAGGTGAGCTCACTCACATGGTTGGCAGTTGAATAGGCCGTCTGCTGGGAGCTCAGCTGGGGTTGTTGACTAGAGCACCTAACTGTGATTTCTCCATGTGGCTTGGGCTTCCCTAGAATGTGACTGGGTTTTCAGAGGGAGTGTACCAAGAGTGAGTGTTCCAAGAGTCCCAGGTAGAAGCAACAAGACATCTTATGACCTAGTTCTGGAAGTCTCAGAATATCACTTCCATTTCATTCTATTGCTCAAGCAAGTCACTAAGCCAACCTAGATACAAAGGGGATGGAATTAGACTCTACCTCTATAGGATAAATGTCAAAGTCACACTGTAGAAGAACATGTGGGATAGGGAATATTATTGCTGCTATCTTTGGAAAATACAGTCTTCCACAAAGGGTTATTTACTTTCACTGTTTGGCCTGTGATACTGCTTGAATTTTTTCCATGTGAACATTCAAGTATTTCCCAAGATTTTATATCAACCATGTTTATGTACTCACTCACATGTGGTTGATTTGTAATCTTACCCTTCTTTACAGCAAATTCCTGATGGGAGCCATGGGGGCAACACTGTCATGTTGTTGATGGTGTTAGGTGCCATCGAGTTGGTTCCAACTCATAACAACCCTATGTACAACAGAATGAAACACTGCCTCAAACAATTGTTGTTATGCTTGAGTCCATTGTTGCAGCCACTGTGTCAATCCATCCAGTTGAAGGTTTTCTTCTTTTTCATTGATCCTCTACTTTACCAAGCATGTGGTCCTCCAGGGGTTGATACTTCCTGACAACCTGTCCTAACTATGTGAGATGAAGTCTCATCATACTTGCTTGTAAGGAGCATTCTGACTGTACTTCTTCCAAGACAGATATGTTCATTCTTTTGAAAGTCCATGGTATATTCAATATTCTTCTCCAATACCACAATTCAAAGGCATCAATTCTTCTGTCTTCTTTAATCATCGTCCAGCTTTCACAGGTATATGAGGAGATTGAAAATACCATGGCTTGGGTCAGGCCCACCTTAGCTCTCAAAGTGATATCTTTGCTTTTTAACACTTTAAAGAGCTCTTTTGCAGCAGATCTTGCCAAAGTAATACATCATTTGACTTCCTGACTGCTGCTTCCATGGGTATTGATTGTGGATCCAAGTAAAATGAAATTCTTGACAACATCAATCTTTTCTACATTTATCATGATGTTGATTATTGTTCCAGTTGTGAGGATTTTTTTTTTTTATATTGAGTGTAATCCATACTGAAGGCTGTGGTCTTTGATCTTCATTAGTAAGTGCTTCAAGTCCTCTTCACTTTCAGCAAGCAAGGTTGTGTCATCTGCATAACACAGGTTGTTAATGAGTCTTCCACCAATGGTGATGCCACGCTCTGCTTCATATAGCCAGATGCTCAGATTATTGGCTCAACATACAGATTGAATAAGTATGGTGAAAGGATACAACCCTGACGTACACCTTTCTTGATTTTAAACCACAAAGTATCCCCTTGCTCCCTTCAAACGACTGCCTCTTGGTCTATGCACAGGTTCTACATGAGCACAATTAAGTGTCCTGGAATTCCCATTCTTTGCAAAGTTATCCATACTTTGTTATGATCCACACAGTCAAATGCCTTTTCATAGTTAATAAAACACAGGTAAACATCTTCTGGTATTCTCTGCTTTCAGCCAGGATCCATCTGACATCAGCAATGATATCTCTCATTCCACATCCTCTACTGAATCCAGCTTAAATTTCTGGCAGTTCCTTATTGATGTACTACTGCACCCGCTTTTGAACAATCTTCAGCAAAACCTTACTCAGGTATGACATTTATGATATTGTTTTATAATTTCCCTATTCCATTGGATCACCTTTCTTTGGAATGGGCACAAATATGGATCTCTTCCAGTCGGTTGGCCAGGTAGCTGTCTTCCAAATTTTTTGGCATGGATGAGTGAGCACCTCCAGTGCTACATCCCTTTATGGAGACATCCCAGTTGGTATTCTGTCAATTCCTGGGACCTTGTTTTTCACCAATGCCTTCAGTGCAGCTTGGACTTCTTCCTTCAATACCATTGGTTCTTTGTCATATGCTACCTCCTGAAATGGTTGAATGTGGACCAATTCTTTTTGGTAGAGTGACTCTGTGTATTCCTTCCATCTACTTTTGATACTTCCTGCTTTCCTCAATATTTTGCCCATAGAATCCTTCAAGATTGCAACTGAAGCCTTGAAATTTTTCTTTAGTTCTTTCAACTTAAGAAAAGCTCACCATGTTTTTTCCTTTTGTTTTTCTAATTCTAGGTCTTTGCACATGTCATTACAATACTTTTTCTTCTCAAACTGCCCTTTGAAATTTTCTGTTCAGCTCTTTTACTTCATCATTTTTTCCATTTGCTCTAGCTACTCTACATTCAAGAGCAAGGACATCATACATGAAGAAAGCAAAAGGTCATTGAAAAGGCTAAAAATAGACTCTATTCTGACATCCATTTTGGTCTTTTCTTTCTTTCCTGTCTTTTCAATGACCTTTTGCTTTCTTCATGTATGATGTCCTTGGTGTCTTCTCACAACTTGTCTGGTCTTTGGTCATTAGTGTTCAGTGCATCAAATCTGTTCTCGAGATGGTCTCTAGATTCAGGTGGGATATACTCAAGGCTGTATTTTAGCTCTCGCGGACTTGTTTTAACTTTCTTCAGCTTCTACTTGAACTTGCTTATGAGCAATTGATGGTTTATTCCATCGTCAACCCCTGGCCTTGTTCTTACACATGATATTGAGCTTTTTCATTGTCTCTTTCTATAAATGTAGTCAATTTGATTCCTGTGTTGTCTATCTGGAGAGGTCCACATATATAAAAAAAAAAAAATTTTTTTTTTTTTTTTTATAGTTGCCACATATTCTATGGAAAAAAGGTATTTGCAATGAATATGTTATTGGTCTTGCAAAATTCTATCATGCAATCTCTGGTGTCATTTCTAACACTTTGTTTCCATCTTTCGAATCCCAATCACCAGTAATTATCAATGCATCTTGATCAAATGTTTGATTAATTTCAGACTGCAGAAGTTGGTAAAAATCTTCAGTTTCCTCATCTTTGACATTAGTGGTTGGTGCATAAATTTGAATAATAGTGTATTAACTGGTCTTCCTTGTAGGTGTTTGGATATTATCCTATCACTGACAGAGTTGTACTTCAGGATAGATCTTGAAAAGTTCTTGTTGACAATTAACAGGACACCATTCCTCCTCAATTTGTCATTCCCAGCATACTATACCTTGTGATTATCTAATTCAAAATGGCCAATACTAGTCCATTTCAGCTCACTGATGCCCAGGATATCCATCTTTGTCTGTTCCATTTCATTTTTGATGAATTTCAATTTTCCAGATTCATACTTCATACATATATTCCATGTTCTGATTATTAATGGATGTTTGCAGTTGTTTCTTCTCATTTTGAGTCATGTCACATCAGCAAATGAAGGCCCTGAAAGCTTAACTGCATCCACATCATTAAGGTCAACCTTACTTTGAGGAGGCAACTCTTCCCCAGTCATCTTTTGAGCGCCTTCCAACCTAAGGGGCTTATCTTTCAGCACTATATCAGACAGTGTTCCACTGCTATTTAGAAGGTCTTCACTGGCCAATTTTTTCAGAAGTAGACTGTCAGATCCTTCTTCCTAGCCTGTCTTAGTCTGGAAGCTCCACTGAAACCCGCCCACCAATGGTGACCCTGCTGGTATTTGAAATACTGGTGGCAAAGCTTCCAGTATCACAACAACAGGCAAGCCACTGCAGTATGACAAACTGGCAGATGGGTGGTGGACACTGTCATAATCATCAATAATGTCAAGTTGTTTTGAAATTTTCTGATTTTTTTTGCATACTTTCACTGTTTTTCAGACTTACACACCCAACTGCCTATTTTTAACCACCAATCTACCTTCCCAGTTAAAATTTGTAATTTTGTAATGATTATAGTACAAGAGATGAATCAAGAATGACATTAAAACCACCAAAACAGTTTTCCAGCATTATCAGAGATCTGATAGGAAGTGAAACTCAGTATGGTCATGTATTTTGAATAAAACATTTGATTGAGCACGTTGTGGCAGGAAATAAATTGCTTTGTGGAAGCCAATTGTGTATGTGTGTAATCAAATTTTTTTTTTTAAAGTTTGGTAAAGTGACAATTCATTTTTCAAACCTCTAGCTGTTCAGGCTATGATCCTACAGTATAATCTGTTTCCACAATAATGTAGGCCATATTCACTTTGATTTCACTATAGACCAAATGTAACCAGGTTCTCTGATGTCACAAAAATACCAAAATCTCAACCACCCATAGCACATAAAAAGCAGAACAGTCATGAGCTTGGATGACACACAAAAATAGGAATTTGCTACTTCTGCTTGCCAATATTTGTCTTAAAACCCTTCAGGGTTCCTAAAATTTATACATATATATATATATATATTTTAGGAACCCTATATGTATATATCTTATATATATAAAACCCAAATAAATTCTTTTCAAACCTTTGGGTAAAAATGAAACCACATGGCTTCTGCTACCCCTAGCAAACTGTGGTTGGAGGAGGGGAGAAGAGGGTCAACAGGGGAGAGTTGGGGGAGAAAAGAAAGAAGCAGATGACGGGGGCTAGAGGTCTCATCATGTGCAGTAGGATACCCTGTTTGTAGCCATCATCACCCTGCAATTCTGAGACTATTAACAAAATCAAAAAATGTCTGGATGTATGATTGGGTTCTTGAGAAAACTAGACCATGGCTAAACTCTGCATCCAGATTGATGGGAATGGGAAGCAGTGTCAGAATGTGTAACTCCTGATGCTGCTCAGAAACCCAGGAGCTGGACTGATTTCACTTAAGTGGTCCTGGTGTCCCCCACAAGGCAGGTATTTCTTCCACAACATGGTCATTAAAGCTTGCAACAAAGTAAAATCTGAAATACAAAGGACAGTGAAAGCAGGCAGCTGTCCATGGACAGGGTGTCTAGGATCGAGAAGCCATGCTCTGCCCAGCTTGGTGTCTACAGAGGGCGAAGTTTGCAAACATGCAGGGAACACGAGCGAGGATGAGGAGAGGGCAGGCCACATGTCCCCTCTGCTGGACCCACTCAAAGACTTGTGGTAAGGGCCTGGGATGAAACAGACATGCAACCTCAACCCTAAGGGATGAATCTCTAGTTAAACGGAAGTTAAGTGCCTGTGAGTCAGTTGTTGTTAGCTGTGGTGGAATGAGCCCTGACTCATGGCGACCTTACCCACAACGAAATGAAAATGCTGCCATGTCCTGCACCATTCCCATGACTGGTTGTGGATCAGACCTGTTGTGATCCATTACGTTTCCATCGCCCGACTTTTTGAAGTAGCTTGTCAGGACTTTCTTCCATCTCAGGCTGGCAGCTCCGCTGAAACCTGGTCAGCATCACAGTAACACGCAAGCCTTCACTGAAAGACAAGTTGTGGCTGCACATGAGGTACATCGGCCAGGAATAAAACCCAGATCTCCCTCACGCAAGGTAAGAGTTCTACCATTGAACCACCACTGCCCCCACAATAAATCAGTTAGGGTGGGATTTTGGGGGGAAATCTCAATGATAATAGAAATTATCTGTTGCTAACATGTTATATTCAATTGAATTATGCCTATTAAGGCAGATGGTTATACTAACCTTCTACAATAAACAGGAGGTCGAATCATAGCTACAGTACACTCATGTTGAAAATTATAAACTGTTTCCTTGTATTTCAGATTTTACTTTGTTCCAAGATTTTTTTTTTTGGTAAAGATAATTGCTGTGTGGCTTTTGTGCATTTGTACCATCTTCTAGCTGGAACTTCCTGATATCCTGGTGAGGAGCGCTGCCTCTATTTGACAGATGATTAATTTCAGGAACAAGAAAATATGTGATCTGACTGAGTAGCCGTGCAGGAGGACAACCTGTTACCCTAAACTGTTTTTAAACCACTGTTCCATGAAGGGCATGCACTTGCTGACGAGAGATCAGCCTGTGTTCTTGAGCCATGCAGAGGGTGCATTGGGCAAACAGTTCGCAGGGTGTTCTAACAATGTTTTAATTCTTATTATTATTTTTGCAACTGGACTTTTCAGCAAACAATGAAGTGAGCCTCTGGGGGACCCAGCTCCTGGTCTGAGGTTCTTCTGAATGGGTTAGGTCTGTCTTGGACAGTAGCTCTCTTTTGAACTCAGGAATTTATGTGCTTGTGTGTTGCTCAGCAACAAATTAGCACAGACTTAGCAACTTACAACAACACTCATTTATCAGCTCACAGTTCTATGGTTCAAAGTCCGTCATGGTTCAACTGGATTCTTTGCTTAGGATCTCACAAAGCTAAAGTGTTAGCCAGGCTGGGCACTTATCAGAGGCTCTAGGGAAGAATCTGTTTCCAAGCTCGTTCAGGTTGTTGGCAGAATTCAGTCCTAAGCAGTTGTAAGACTGAGGTCCTAGTTTCCTTGCTAGAGGTTGCTGTCTGCTCCTAGCTGAGTTTAGAACATTCTTGGAATGGTTCAGTAACTGCTGATATAAACTGAGGGCAGCGTCTGTGTTGCATAGCAACCAAATCTGTTGCCTGTAGGATTTTGACTGGAGTAGGAAACGAACAGTGGTGCCCACTCGAAGATGGAGGCCTACCTTGCCAGTTTGAATGTGTGTCACTCTCCACAGTCACTCCAGTAATCCAATCTCCCACATCAGGTTCCTGAAACTTTCGGGATCCGTGGGGGAGATTGGATTATTGGCAGAACTATGGAGGTGACATACATTCAAAGTAGGCCAGTCTTTGCACAGGCACTGCTGTTTGTTTCCTAAACAAAAAATCCAAAAAAAAACCCAAAATGCTATCCTATCGATTGTGACTCATAACAACTCTGTAGGACAGAGTAGAATTGTCCCCGTAGGGTTTTAAAGGAACAGCTGATGGATTTGAACTGCTGACCTTTTGGTTAGAAGCTGAGCTCTTAACCACTGCACCACAGGGCTCTGTTTCCTACTCTCATCAAAATCACACTAGCAACAGATTTGGTTGCTCTGCCACACATACACTGCCCTCATTTAGGTGGGCAATTACTGAACCATTTGGGTTTGAAGCCCTGGCTCCTAGCAACAGCCCAGCTTCCTTCTCACGTGGCCACTCTGTTTTCAAACCAGCAATAGCACTTTGAGTCCTTCTCATGCTTCGAATCTCTCTGACTTCCCCTTCTACTTTCCCCCCGCCTTCCTCTTCTGCCCCCACGAGCCATAGAAAGTCCTCTGCTTTTAAGGGTTCATGTGATTAGATTGGTACAATCATTTGGGTGCCCAACTACTAACCAAAAGGTTGGTGTTTCGAATACACCCGGAGGCACCTTGGAAGACAGTCCCGGCAATCTGCTTCCTAAAGGTCACAGCTTTGAAAATCCTGTGGGGCTGTTCTACTCTGCACACATGGGGCTGCTATGAATTGGAATTGACTTGAGGGCAATTAGCAACAACAATAACACTGTGTATCTGCTGAATTAGAACCTGTCACCATGGGTCTATCTGTGTTTTAGTCCTCCAGGTGACTCTGATCTTGCTAAAGTTTGAAAATGATTTCTTTAAGGTAAGTCCTATTTCCTTTTTGGTGGCAATTAAAAGTGGGTATAGGTCAAATGGGGCTCTGGTGGTGCAGTGGTTAAGAGCTTGGCTGCTAGCCAAAAGGTCAGCAGTTCGAATCCACCAACTGCTCTGTGGAAACCCTATGAGACAGTTCTACTCTATCCTATAGGGTCTCTATGAGTCGGAATTGACTTGACGGCAATGGGTCAAACAGACTAGGTAATCTCTGAGATGACTTCCACTTCTAATAACCTGAGTCTGTGATTCTAAAAATTATCACACTGTATAAATCAAAGGGTACAGTACATATCATCTTGTTCATGTGGGGGGGGGCGGGGAGAGCTTACACATGTGTAGTGGTCAGGCTATGGAGTGTTCTCTGGGATCAAATCCTGGCTCCACCAATTACTAGCTCGGTAACCTGGGTTAGCTGCTTAGACTCTGTGAACCTCAGTTTCCTCATTTATGAAAGAGGCTAACAATAGCTCCTTCTTCAAAAGGTTATGAGGATCAAGTGAGATGATAGAGAGTACTTAGACAGTAAGCTCAATGACTATCAGCTATAATGATTTTATCTTGCTAAGTCTCTTTAACCTTTCTCCTTGGGTACTTGAGGAGCTGGGTCTATGGTTGAGTTGGAGCACCCGGGCCCCTATTAAGAGGCCTGCAGGCAACCCAGGTGAGGCATTGCCCCAGTACTGACAATTAGTTGTTACTAGACCCAAAGGCAAAGGTGAACCTCTGATTCTTGGTAGTACCAGCTGCCATTGAGTTGATTCCAACTCATGGTGACACCACGTGTTTCAGAGTAGAACTGTGCTCCATAGGATTTTCAATGGCTGATTTTTCAGAAGTAGATCTCCAGGCCTTTCTTCTGAGGCACCACTGGGTAGACTCAAACCTCCAACCTTGTGTTTGCAGCCAAGTACGTTAACTGTTTGCACCATCCAGGGACTCTTTCTCTGACTCTTAGGGTCAATTTAAATCCCTTCACTGCAAAGGAAGTTATTTAGGTAACATGTATGCATAATCCTCTAACTACATTTGTCTTCTCTGGGAAATTCATAAAACAAACACAAGGCAGAAACCACACATCTGAACACTGAAATCAGCCAAAATGTAAAGAGCTGGAAACAGAGAACACCTTTGTTGCGTGTTTTTTGTTTGTTTGTGGTATTTGTGTGTCTGTCTGTCTGGTATTTTGTCATTTGGGCTTTGTTTGGTTGCATCTTTGAAGTAACAGAAATAGTTAAAGCCTGGAATAGAGTCAAGATGTACTTTTGTGTAGAGCTTGGTGAGGAAGTGCATCATTTGGGGAAACAGAAAACATCCTGACTTCATAGGCCACCCCAATCAAGTTGTGAAGGATCTTGCCAGGGTTTGCTGAGAGTTCTGAATGGAGGCTAAGACATTGTTGAGCCAAAAACATGGGAGAGAAGAAAAAAGCCTCCTTCAGCAGGCCTGTTTCCTCTAAGAGAAGCTCTGCTCTTCTCCTCCTCCTGGCATAGGCTCCCTGAGAGCAGTGCTCTTGGTGGGGCTGATGTGGGAGGGGAAGGCAGAGGCCACCCAGCATGAATGGTGCTGACTGAAATGGAATCCATTCTTCCAGCTGTAGCTAGGCAGTGACATGAGAGGCTGAGCGTCACAGCTGCTCCCCACCCACGGCTTGTTCCCAGGCACCACATGGCTTCTTTAGCCTCAATGCCACCAAGAGAGCTTCTCAGCCAGCGAGACCCTGCTCTACTAATAACCACAGGAACTCTCTAGGCAGGATGCCGTCTGGGTCTCCTCCGCCTTTTCTGAGCCACATTAACTGTCAGCTATGGGGAGGGGGGAAACCCTGGTAGCATAGTGGTTAAGAGCTACAGCTGCTAACCAAAAGGCTAGCGGTTTGAATCTATCAGGCGCTCCTTGGAAACCCTATGGGGCAGTTCCACTCTGTCCTATAGGGTCGCTATGAGTTGGAATCGGCTCAACGGCAACAGGCTTGGTTTTTGGGTTATGGGGAGAGGAGTCAGGGCTGGAGGACATAAGATTATTTGAGGTGGTATCTTAAGTAGCTGCCACAATTTTCTGTTCCTGATGAAACAGAAGCAAGAGGCAGAGGACTCTTCCTCTTGCCTCCCCTTGAAGAATGTCTACCAGCTTCAAGCAAGAGGTGAGTTCCCCCACAGAAATCTCACAGGACTGCAGATCTGGCAGGTTTTTGGAAGGCCTCAGAGCACAGAATGTTAGAGGCCCAAAGATGCATTCACAACTGTTCTTGGCATCCTGTACTTTATTTATTCCTTACTTGTGTCCCCTACGGAGCCCTGATGGCACAGTTGTTAAGGGCTATGGCTGCTAACCAAAACATCAGTAGTTCGAATCCCCCAGCCACTCCTTGGAAACCCTGTGGGGCAGTTCTACTGTGTCCTATAGGGTCACTATGAGTCAGAAATGACTCAAGAGCAATGGGTTAATGGGTTATGTCCTCTACAGAGTCTGGGTGGTACAGTGAAGTGGTTGTTTGGCAGCTAACCCAAGGTAGGCAGTTCAAATTCACCAGCCACTCCTTGGAAACCCTATGGGGCAGTTCTACTCTGTCCTATAGGGTCGCTATGAGTTGGAATCGACTCAACGGCAATGGGTTTGGTTTGGTTTGGCTTTTAATGTCCTCTACGTAGTAATCCCTTTGGTCCCTTTCTTGCAGACCAAAGTTTTACAACTTTGGGGTGATTAAAGATAACTTCTTCTCCTCTCTGTATCTCTCCCACCAATAATTAGATGCAAGTTAGCAAGAACTCTGGATAACAGAGCATACTGCAGTATTGAACAATGCTTCTAGCATGTCACTATGGAAGGAAACTTAAAGACCAACACCCGGCACCATAGGGATATTTTTAAAATGATGCTGAGTAAAAAATGTTAAGAACCAAATGAAGTCGATAGCATAGTATAATTAATGTATTTAAATTAAAAATACATGCACAAATAAGATTCACATGTCTTATAAAATGACTTACATGTTCAAGCGTAAATATTCACATTGATGTGGTTGTCTATCAGGAAGAAAGAGATTAGTGTTGGAAATCGAGAAGGAAAAGAGGAAGGGAGGGAGAGAGATGAGGGAAAGGGAAGAAAGAGGACGGAGTAACCTTGTTCCACCATGATTACAGCAGACCAGGTCTTGAAGAGTTTGAGTAACTCAATCCTCTGCACATGAGGTTTCAAAACAAAACTAAAAAAGGAAGCAAGCCCTCATCTGGAACTTTAGTTTTACAAATGGAAAATCTGAGGCTCCGAAAGGCGAGCTGTTTGACCCCAGGGTTTTGTTGCCAGTCAGTGGCAGGCACCAAGTATCCTGATGCTTCCTTCACTGCTCTTTCTGTGGCAGCATACAACTGCACATGTACTTAAAATTCCTCAATTTCTTCCCTTCGCATAAGTGATTCATCTGGTTACAGTTCTAACTAGAGAGGTTCATCATTGCCAGCCCAACTCACAACCCCTCCTTGGAGAAGCCACCCCACCCACCCCTGCTGAAGAACAGCTTTGCTGGACACCAGGTGGCCCAGATTGCACTGTTTTGGCTGATTGGCCTGAGGCAGGCTTCTGATACAAGGGCAGCCCTTCCACAGACAGGGTGTAGGTGGCCAACCATGCTGGTTTGCCTGGAACTGAAGGGGTTCCAGGATGTAAGACTTTCACTACTAAAACCAAAAAAGTCCTGGGCCAAATGGAACAAGTTAGTCACCGTAGCTGGAAGGGACTTAAGATCTGTATTGCCAGATTCAAAAATATAACATGTGCAATCAGATTCTTAGTTAGAAACTTGAAAACTAAGAGATGGAGGCAGTTGGCTGAAAGAAAAGTTTTGTGATATAGAAAGAGGGCAGGAGAGTTGAGGAGCTGCCACATTATCATATATATATAAAAAAACTTAAAAGCAGAAACCATGAATAAGTAGAGGACTCTGGTTGGCCAAGAGAAGAAAAAAGAGCCTATCTTTGTTCAGAGAAAAGCAAATACTTGCCCTCAAGAGAATGACCATGCAGCTGATGGGATAAAACCCTCATATCAGTGGTTGAATAACCCCAGATCTCAGCCTTCCTCTAAGCCCTGCAGATGCATACCTTATAACAAACCACTCTTCTCCGAAACTGCCTTCGTCGGCCCTCTGTTCCTTGCGATGAAATGAGTCTGACCAGCATGATTATGTTCTGGGAACAGTGGCTCTCAGTAGCTTCTTCCTTAAAAACTACCGTGGCCAATTTCAGATCCTTGTAGAGACTCTTTCCGGATGCTTTTGCTTGCTGTTGCTTCTGCTTTTATTGCCAAGGAGTGGGTTACAGCTGAAGATTCTTCTCTTCTGTATTAAATCTAGTTCTCTCCAGAATAATGACTCGTGTTTTTCAAATTAAAAAGAAATGAGCTGGTCACCAGGGCTCACAACGGAGAGGAGGGATAGATAGGTGGAACTCAAGGTATGTCTAGGCTAGTGAAACTTTCCTCGTGATACTGTAATGGTGACACATGACATTATGCATTCGTCAAAACCCACAGGACTGTGCAACACAAAGAGCCAACTCTAATATAAGCTATAGACTTAGATAATAATAATGTATCAATATTGGTTCATCAATTGTAACTAATATACCACATTAAAGCAAGATGGTAATAATTGGGGGAATTTGGGGTGGGTGGAGGGAGACTATAGGAACTCTCTGTACTTTCTACTCAATTTTTCTGTAAATCTAAAACTTCTTTTAAAAAATAAAGTCTATTAATTAAAAAAGAAAAGAAATGAACAAAATCCAGCACACTTAGAAATTTCAAGTTGGGAAACCAAATAGTAACTCGTATTGATTCTCACCTCACATACTCTGAAGCTTGTGAAATGCTTAATTGACCAAAGCTGTTGTTGTTGTGTGTCATCCAGTCGATTTTGACTCATAGTGATCCATATGACTGAGCAGAACTGTCCCACAGGTTTTTATTGGCTGTAATTTTTAGGGAAGCAGATTGCCAGGTCTTTCTCCCAAGGAACTCCTGAGTGGGTTTGAACTGCCAACCTTACTGTTAGCAGCCGAGCACTTAACCATTGGTGTAGCAGCTTGTTTTTTCCAAAGAGAGTTACAACAATATCTTTACATGCATGTCTTACATTGTGTTTTGACACCCCTTTCATCAGGATGTGAAGTCTGTCTCCTGCTCTTGAAACTGGTGGGCTTTTCTGGCTGTTTCATAGAGTAGGGCAGAAGCAACACTCTGTGACCTCCAAGGCTAAGTGAACTAAGTCCACTTTGCTCACTGGAACATGCGTTATGGAAATCTTCATTTACCATGTGAGCTGTCTGACTGCCCTGGGGCTGCCATGCTATGAGGAAGCCCCAAATAGTCCACACAAGAGACTGTTCGAAGAGGTCTTGAGACATGAAGAGAGAGAGGGAGCTGTCTGGCTAGCACCAGCTGCTTCAGCCTCACTCTGTACAGCTCTAGCCAGCATTTGATTACAACTGCTTGGGGGACCCTGAGCTAGAAGTGACTGGCCAACGTCTTCCTTAGTTCCTGACCCATAGGCCCATAGTACATAATAGATAATAAAATGATTGCTGCTGTTTGAAGTCACTAAGTTTGAGGGTGATTTGTTTTTACAGCAATAGATACCCGAAACAGCTGGTCTCAAAGAGGTAATAAAACCTATGACCTAGTGTCTCCTCAGAACCAAGGCTGCCAGCAGCAGGAACAGAGGGACCTAGCTAAGTGCAATATTAGGCTGCCCTACACCAAGCTGAGAGTATAATAATATAACTACACGGAAGACAAATTAAGGAATGTCCAATCTCTTAAAAAGAATTATTCAGATTACTAAAGGATTAGCAAAATATTCCTTTACAAGCACAAGTACTTCAAATAAGTTAAAGAAAGTTATTTTTATTTACAAAGAAAAAAAAAACAAACATCAGTACTAAGTTCTTCTCATGCATGGCCCAGCATGAGCAATTTAAATGGCTATGATCTGGGTCTTCTAAGCAACGAGAACCCAGGGCATACAGACAAACAAATCAACCAAAGACTGTACAAACAGGAAAAGAGCAGAGCCCCTTTGAGGATGGAGGGCAGAGAGAGAGATATTAGGGCTACACATTTTTCCTTTAACAGGAGAATTTTCAAGTTTTAGCTGGGCACACAATTGTCTGGGAAAGATCACATTTCCCAATCTCTTTTGCAACAAGGTGTAGCCACATGACTAATTTCTGGCTAATGGGTGTGACTGAAAGTGATAAGTGGCACTTCTGGGTGGTGCCCATAAAAGGAATCGGCACTGCTGACCCTTTGCCCTTCCCCTGATTACAGTGCATACTGAAGGCAAGAGTTGCCATCATAGAGGTGAAGCCAACATGGCACTACGGATGGAAGCACCATGCTGTCCGTCTGCAGCAAAGACCATAAAAGCTACCTAAAACAGACACAAACGTCAATCCTGGAACCCTAAGTACCAAATAAAGGAATAAGGAAGTTGATCACGTGCTGAATGTAATAAGAAACTGACAGAGAACAGAGAATGAGGAAAGCTATGGAGTGGAGGTCCCTTATCAGCTAACACGGCTGATTTGCTGTCTTGGCCTATAGCTGTCAAAGAACAGGGCATATGGGAAGGCAACCTCACAGAGCTCCCAACAGGAGACAGAGCACCTGGTACCCAGGGATACACGCTTTCCCATCCCGCACGCCTCTTCCCTATATGAGGCCTCCACTCCTTGCTAACAGGCCGCTGTCACTTGGCCAGAGAGATACCAGCTCACTGCCACACGGATTGGCCATCTTGGACCCTGAACTACCAAAGACTTCAGACAGGGAGTATGGGAAGGCAACTCCACAGAGCTTCCAGCAACAGAGAACACTGGGTAACCAGGGATACACACTTTCCCGCCCTCCATCATTCTTCCCTCTGTGCGGCCTCCACTGTTTGCCAATGGGCCATGGTTGCTCAGCTGGACAGACACCAGCTCACTGTCACCGGGGTCCACCCCACCCTCACCATTTTTGTTTGTTTATTATTACTATTATTATTGGCCTTTTTTGTTGTTGCTTCTCTCTTTCTCCCTTCCTTCCTTTGTTTTCTCCCACCAAGCTAGCCCCCTGCATGCCATCCCCTCCCCTTCTTGATCAACTGTGATTTCTTTTGGTTTGTTTGCTTCCTTCTCCTTTTTCTTCTTCTTCTTCTTTTTTTTTTTTTGGTTCCTTTGTTCAGTTTTTGATATTGTCAGGCTTTCTTCATTGTTTCTCTCTCTCTTCCTTCCTTTCCTTTCTCCTGCCATCTTGATGGGCCATAATTTTTTTGGTTTGTTTGCTTTTTTTTTTTTTTCTTATTTTCTGCTTCTCTCTCTCCTTTCTTTTCTCCCACCAAACCAGCCCTATGTACCATCCCTGCCCCTTCTGGAGGGACCATGCTGCACAGCTTGGTTGAAGAGTCACTGCTCACAGACTCCCTGGGTCTGTGCTGCTATCACTGACCTCCTCCCTCAGAGAGGATAACTGGAGATTTGCTAACAGAAAGCTTCCCTAATATCATGAAAGATGAAAAGCCTACTATCCAAGAAGCTGAATGACTCCCATATAGGATAGATCCCAAAAGGAAAACACCGAGACATATCATAATCACACTTGCTAAAACCAAAGACAAAGAATTCTGAGAGCAGCTCAAGAAAAATGCAAAGTCACATACAAAGTGGACAGCAAAACTAATCTCTGATTATTCAGCAGAAACCATGCAGGCAAGTAGGCAATGGGATGCCATATATAAAATCTTGAAAGAAAAAAAACTGCCAACCAATAATAACATATCCTGTAAAACTCTCACTCAAATCTGTTGGCAAATTAGGACATTTCCAGATAAACAGAAATTAAAGGAATATGTAAAAACCAAACGAAACTTACAAGAATTATTAAAGGGAGTCCTTTGGTTTAGAGAACCAACAACATCAGACAACAACCTGAATCTAGCTCATAAAACAGCCAGATACCAACCTAGATAATGAACTCTAATGGATAAAATAAAAATTTACAACAGGAAACCAGAGATGGGAATCTGTAAATGACACCAACATCAGAACAAAAGAGGGAATAAATGGTGTAAGTATAGAACTTTCAAATGCAGAGGAAGTCAAAGCATCACCAAGTAATAAAAGACTGGTTTAAACTTGGGAAGATAGATGTAAATTTCAAGGTAACCAGAAATAAAGATAACAAACCTACTCATCAAAATAAAGAAGAAAAACATAAAGTCTCAGTAAACACAAAATCTACAAAAATGAAAGAAATGGAAAAAAAATCCACAAACAAAAGGAATTCAGCCCAGAAGAGTAAGAGGAGCAAAGAAAATGTCAGCACTACAAAATGACAGCAATAAACTCATACCTATCAATAATCACACTAAATGTAAATGGCTCAATGCACCTATAAAGAGACAGAAAGTGACAGAATGGATTTTTTTTAAAAAAAGGACCCATCAATATGCTGTCTATAAGAGACACAACTTAGAAACAAAGACATAAATACACTAAAAATCAAAGGATGGAAAAAAATTATGTCAAGCAAACAGCTACCAAAAAAGAGCAAGAGTGACAATACTAATCTCAGATAAAACAGTCTAAAATAAAATCCACCATAAAAGACAAAGAAGGGCATTATATAATGATTAAAGGAACAATCCACCATGAAGACATCCCATAATCAATATCTATGCACCCAATGACAGGGCTCCAAACTATATAAAACAAACTCTAACAGCACTGAAAAGAGAAATTGATAGTTCCACAATAATAGGAGGAGACTTCAACATACCACTCTCCATAAAGGACAGAATATCAAGAAAGAAACTCAACAAGATACAGAAGATCTAAAGGCCATAATCAATGAACTTGACCTCAAAGACATATATACAACACCCCACCCAACAGCAGCAGAGAATACATTCTTTTCAAACACACATGGAACATTCACCAGAATAGACCATATCTTAGGCCACAAAGCAACCCTCAATGAAGTCCAAAACACTGAAATAATACAAAGTATCTTCTCTGATTACAACGCCATCAAAGTAGAAATTAATAACAGGAAGAGCAAGGAAAAAAATCGAATACATGGAAACTGAATAACACTCTGCCTAAAAACCACACCGTAATAGAAGAAATCAAAGATGGAATCCAAAAATTCCTAGAATCAAACCAAAATGAAAACACATCATACCAAAACCTTTGGGACACAGCAAAGGCAGTGCTCAGAGGACAATTTATAGCAATATGTACACACACCAAAAAAGAAGGGACAAAATCAAAACACTAGCTACACAATTTAAACAAATTAAAAAAAAAGCAAATGAAGCCCACAGCCACCAGAAGAAAGGAAGTAATAAAGATCAGAGCAGAAATAAATGAAATAGAGAATAGAAAAAAGCAGAATCAACAAAACAAAAAGTTGGTTCTTTGAAAGGAATAACAATACTGACAAACCATTGGCCAAATTGACAAAAGAAAAACAGGAGAGGATGCAAATAACCCAAATAAGAAATGAAATGGGGGACATTACAACAGACCCAACCGAAATAAAAAGGGTCATAACAGAGTATTATGAAAAACTATACCCCAACAAATTTGAAAACCTACAGGAAATGGACAAATTTCTAGAAACACTCTACCTACCCAAACTAACACAAACTGAAGTTGAAAATCTGAACAGACCCATAACAAGTTAAGAGACTGAAAAGATAAAAAAAAAAAAAAAAAAAAACTCTCAACAACAAAAAAAGCCCTGACCTAGATGGCTTCACTGGAGAATTCTATCAAACATTCAGAGAGATCTTTCACCAGTACTACTCAAACTATTTCGGAACACAGAAATGGAAGGGATACTTCCAAATTCATTCTATGAAGCCAGCATAACCCTGATACCAAAACCAGGCAAACCAGGCCAAGATACCACAAAAAAAAATTACAGACAGCTCTCATGAATTTAGATCCAAAAATTCTCAACAAAATTCTAGCCAATAGAATTCAGCATCGTATAAAAAAAATAATACACCACAACCAATTGGAATTCTTACCAGGTATGCAAGGATGGTCCAATATTAGAAAACCAATCAACATAAAAAAAAAAAAAATTAATCAACATAATCCACCACATAAATAAAAGAATCACATGATCATCTCAATCCATGCAGAAACGGCATTTGACAAAGTCCAACATGCATTCGTGATAAAAACTCTCAATAAAATAGGTATAGAAGGGAAATGGAAATTCCTCAACATAATAAAGGGCCTCTAAGTGCTCCTTAGAAACTCTATGGGGCAGTTCTACTCTGTCCTATAGGGTCGCTATGAGTCGGAATCGACTCGACGGCACTGGGTACGTAAAACCAACAGCCAACATCATTCTTAATAGTAGCTGAAAACATTTCCCTTGAGAACAGGAACAAGACAAGAATACCCTTTATCTCCACTCCTATTTAACATTCTGCTGGAAGTCCTAACTACAGCAATAAGGCAAGAAAAAGAAATAAGGGGCACCCAAATTGGTAAGGAAGAAGTAAAACTGTCCCTATTTGCAGATGATACGATACTATACATAGAAAACCTGAAATACTCCACAAGACAACTACTGTAACTAATAGAAAGATTCAGCAGATTAGCAGGATACAAGATACACATACAAATATCAGTTGGATTCCTATACACCAATAAAGAGGACAATGAAAAAGAAATCAGGAAAACAATACCATCTATAATATCCCATAAAAAAATAAAGTACTTAGAAATAAATCTAACCAGGAAAGTAAAAGATCTATATAAAGAAAATTACAAAACTCCACTGCAAGAAACCAAAAGAGACCTACATAAATGGAAAAATGTACCATGCTCGTGGATAGGTGGACTTAACATTGCAAAAATGTCAATTCTACCCGAAGCAATTTACAAATATAATGCAATCCCTATCCAGATACCAACAGCATTCTTTAAAGAGATGGAAAAACTAATCATTAACTTTATACGGAAATGGAAGAAGCCCAGGAGAAGTAAAGCACTATTGAAGAAAAAGAATAAAGTAGGAGAACTCGCACTACCTGACCTCAGAACCTACCATACAGCTACAGTAGTCAAAACAGCCTGGCACTGGCACAATGACAGACACGTTGATCAATGGAACAGGATACAGAACCCAGATGTAAATCCATCCACCTTGGGTCACCTGATATTCAAGAAAATCTCAAAGGCCATCAAATGGGGAAAGACAGTCTTTTAACACATGGTACGGGCAACACTGGATGTCCACCTGCAAAAATGGAACAGGACCCATACCTCACACCAGACACAAAAACTAATTCACGATGGATCAGAGATCTAAATATAAAACCAAAAACTATATAAAGATCATAGAAGTAAATATAGGATCAAAACTAGAGGGCCCAAAACACAACATTAACAGAATACAAACCTTAACTAACAACACACAAACACCAGAAGATAAATTAGATAACTAGGGTTGTCTAAAAATTAAACATTTATGCTCATCAAAAGACTTCACCAAAAGACTAAAAAGAGAACCTACAGACTGGGAAAAAAATCTTTGGCTATGACAAATCTGACAAAGTCCTAATCTCTAACATCTACGGGAAAATCCAACATCTCTACAACAAAAAGATAATTAATCCAATTAAAAAATGAGCAAAACATATTAACAGACACTTCAACAAAGACATTCAAGTAGCTAACAGATACTTGAGAAAACATTCGAGATCACTAGACGTTAGAGAAATACAAATCAAGACCACAGTGAGATACAAGCTCACTCCAGCATTGCTGGCATGAATCAAAAAAAACAAAAGAACAAATGTTGGAGAGGCTGCTGGGAGACTGGAACTCTTATGCATTGCTGATGGGAATGCAAAACGGTATTTACAACCATTTTGGAAAATGATATGGTGCTTCCATAAAAAGCTAGAAATAGAAATACCATAAAATCCAGCAATCCCTTACCTAGGAATATATCCTAGAGAAATAAGAGCCATCACACCGATAGACATATGCACACCCATGTTCATTGCAGCATTGTTCACAAAAGCAAAAAGATGAAAACAACCTAGGTGCCCATCTACAGATGAATGGGTAGATGAACTATGGTACATACAATGGAGTATTAAGAAATGATAAAGAACAATGATGAATCTGCAAAGCATCTCATAACATGGACAAATCTGGAAGGCATTTTGCTGAATGAAATAAGTCAATCACAAAAGGACAAATATTGTATGAGAGACCACCACTGTACAAACTCATGAAAAGGTTTACACGAAAAAAAGAAACAATCTTTGATGGTTATGAGGGAGGGGAGGAGTGGGGGGAAAAAGACTAAATAGATAAGTGATAACTTTGGTGAAGGCTAAGACAGTACACAATACTGGGGACGCCAGCACAACTTTACCAAGGCAAGGTCATGAAAGCCCCATAGACACATCCAAACTCCCTAAGGGACCAAATTACCAGGCTGAGGGGTGTGGGAACCATGGTCTCAGGGCACAACTAGCTCAATTGGCATAACATAGTTTATAAAGAAAATGTTCTACATTCTACTTTGGTGAGTAGTGTCTGGGGTCCTAGAAGCCTGTGAGCGGCCATCTAAGATACTCCACTTGTCTCACTCTGTCTGGAGCAAGGAAGAATGAAGAAAACCAAAGACAGAGGGGAAAGATTACTCCAAAGGACTAACGGACCACAACTACCACAGCCTCCACCAGACCAAGTCCACCACAACTAGATGGTGCTGATGATGCCCAGTTACCACCACCAACGGCTCTGACAGGGATCACAATAGAGGGTCCCAGACAGAGCTGGAGAAAAATGTAGAACAAAATTCTAACTTGCAAAAAAAAAAAACAGACTTACTGGTCTGACAGAGACTGGAGAAACCCCAAGAGTATAGCCCCTGGACACCCTTTTAAGACTAAATGGGCATACCAGCCCAGGGGCAAAGATGAGAAGGCAGGACAGGACAGGAAAGCTGGTAATGGGGAACCCAAGGTCGAGGAGAGACTGTTGACAGGTCGTGGAATTGGCAACCAATGTCACAAAACAATTGTGTATTAATTGTTTAATGAGAAAGTAGTTTGCTCTGTAAACCTTCATCTAAAGTATAATCAAGAAAAAAAAAAAGAGTTGCCACCATAGTCTACGAAGTGGAAGCTGCATGTTGAAGACGTCAGCGCAACAATACAGACCAGCTCTTGTCCCTGGTCCCTGAAACACCCTGTGGAGCACACCCATCCCTCTAGCCCTCAGATGCCCACCTGCAGACTGCTTTAGTTAGGGAAAAATACATGTCTCTCTTGCTTAAATGGCTTATTTGGGGTCTCTTTGTTATAGCAGCTTGGATGGAACCCTAACTCCTATCATGAGGTTGCAAGAATGATTATTTCTCTTTTACCAACTAGGGGGGAATTCTAAGGTAGTATCTTCACATGGGTGGGAGTAAAAGTTTGTTGATCACCTTTAGTCCTTGCATTCCCTCCCCTTCTCATCCCTAGTGGGAAGGAGATCATTCAGCTTAATAAGACTTCAAGGTTACACTATAAACAGTGAGCAATATTAGTGAGAAATGTTTCCTTCTCTTGTGGGTATGCCTCTCCAAAGAACTTCATCCGAGCCATAGGGAACCACCAGCTGCATGCATTCCCTGCAGCTCTTTATGTAGCACCACAGGTGGATCCAGCTCATTGGAACTGGGACCCCTGCAGAATCCAATAAGCTGAGAGAGGACAGACAGAAAGAGGGAGGAAGACTGGGGGAGGGGGAGGGTTGGGAGCTCTGGGGGACCTATCAAATGTGAATGCTAATGCAGAATACAAAAGTTTAATATACAGAACCCGTCAAGACATCAGGAAGGAAATGAGGCAATATGCAGAACAAGCCAAGGAACACACAGATAAAGCAACTGAAGAAATCAGAAAGATTATTCAGGAACATAATGAAAAGTTTAATAAGCTGGAAAAATCCATAGACAGACAGCAATCAGAAATTCAGAAGATTAACAATAAAATTACAGAATTAGATAACTCAATAGAAAGTCAGAGGAGCAGAATTGAGCAAGTAGAAGCTAGAATTTCTGAACTCAAAGATATTCACTTGGCACTAATATATTTGAAGAAAAATCAGATAAAAGAATTTTAAAAAATGAAGAAACCTTAAGAATCATGTGGGAATCTATCAAGAGAAATAACCTACGAGTGATTGGAGTACCAGAACAGGGAGGGATAACAGAAAATACAGACAAAATTGTTCAGGATTTGTTGGCAGAAAGCATCCCTGATATCGTGAAAGATGAGAAGATAGCTATCCAAGATGCTCATCGAACTCCACATAAGGTAGATCTTAAAAGAAAGTCACCAAAACATATTATAATCAAGCTTGCCAAAACCAAAGATAAAGAGACAATTATAAGAGCAGCAAGGGATAAAAGAAAAGTCACCTACAAGGGACAGCCAATAAGAATAAGCTCAGACTACTCAGCAGAAACCACACAGGCAAGAAGGCAATGGGATGACATATTTAAAAAATTGAAGGAAAAAAATTGCCTGCCAAGAATAATATATCCATCAAAACTGTCTCTTAAATATGAAGGTGAAATTAAGACATTTCCAGATAAACACAAGTTGAGGGAATTCGTAAAAACCAAACCAAAACTACAAGAAATACAAAAGGGAGTTCTTTGGTTAGAAAATAAGTAATATCAGATATCAACCCAAGACTAGAACACTGGGCAGAGCAACCAGAATTCAACCCAGACCGGGAAATCCAAAAAAAAAAAAGCAAGATTAAAAAAAAAACCACACACACACACAGGGTAACGGCGATGTTACTATACAAAAGAAGACAACATTAAAATAATAAAGAGGGACTAAGAAATGTAATTTGGGGTTTTTTTTAAGAAGTGTAATCATATACCTTCCATATGGAGAGGAAGATACGGCGATACAAAGAAATAAAAGTTAGTTATAAATTTAGAAAAATAGGGGTAAATAATAAGGTAACCACAAAGGAGACAAACTATCCTACTCATCAAAATAAAATACAAGGGAAAAATACAGACTCAGCAGAAACAAAATCAACAACAACAAATATGAGGAAAAGACAACATATAAAGAAAATCTACCCAGCACACAAAATCAAGTGGGAAAAAGAAGCTGTCAACATACAAAAAAAGACATCAAAAGGACAGCACTAAATTCATAGCTATCCATAATTACCCTGAATGTGAATGGACTAAATGCACCAATAAAGAGACAGAGAGTGGCAGAATGGATTAAAAAACACGATCTGTCTATACTCCGCCAACAAGAGACACACCTTAGACTTAGAGACAAAAACAAACTAAAACTCAAAGGATGGAAAAAGATATATCAAGCAAACAACAATTAAAAAAGAGCAGGAGTGGCAATATTAATTTCTGACAAAATAGACTTTAAAGTTAAATCCATCAGAAAGAATAAGGAAGGACACTATATAATGATTAAAGGGACAATACACCAAGAAGATATAACCACATTAAATATTTATGCACCCAATGACAGGGCTGCAAGATAGATAAAACAAACTCTATCAGCATTGAAAAGTGAGATAGACAGCTCCACAATAATAGTAGGAGACTTCAACACACCACTTTCGGTGAAGGACAGGACATCCAGAAAGAAGCTCAATAAAGACACAGAAGATCTAAACGCCACAATCAACCAACTTCACCTTGTAGACATATACAGAACACTCCACCCAACAGCAACCAACTATACTTTCTTTTCTAGTGCACATTGAACAATCTCTAGAATAGACCACATATTAAGTCATAAAGCAAGCCTTAGCAGAATCCGAAACACTGAAATATTGCAAAGCATCTTCTCTGACCATAAGGCCATAAAAGTGGAAATCAATACCGGGAAAAGAAATCAAACACTTGGAAACTGAACAATACCCTGCTCAAAAAAGACTGGATTATAGAAGACATTAAGGATGGAACAAAGAAATTCATAGAATCCAGTGAGAATGAAAACACTTCCTATCAGAACCTTTGGGACACAGCAAAAGCAGTGCTCAGAGGCCAATTTATATCAATAAATGCACACATCCAAAAAGAAGAAAGGGCCAAAATCAAAGAACTATCCCTACAACTTGAACAAATAGAAAGAGAGCAACAAAAGAAACCCACAGGTACCAGTAAGAAAACAAATAATAAAAATTAGAGCTGAACTAAATGAAATAGAAAACAGAAAAACAATTGAAAGAATTAACAAGACCAAAAGCTGGTTTTTTGAAAAACTGAACAAAATTGATAAACCATTGGCCAAACTGACAAAAAAAAAAACAGGAGAGGAAGCAAATAACCCAGATAAGAAACGAGGTGGGCAATATTACAACAGACCCAACTGAAATTAAAAGAATCGTATCAGATTACTATGAAAAACTATACTGGAACAAATTTGAAAACCTAGAAGAAATGGATGAATTCCTGGAAAAACACTGCCTACCTAAACTAACACAAACAGAGGTAGACCAACTAAATAGACCCATAACAAAAGAAGACATTGAAAAGGTAATCAAAAAATTCTCAACAAAAAAAAGCCCTGGTCCAGATGGCTTCACTGCAGAGATCTACCAAACTTCCAGAGAAGAGTTAACACCACTACTACTAAAGGTATTTCAGAGCATAGAAAAGGATGGAATACTCCCAAACTCATTCTATGAAGCCACCATATCCCTGATAAGAAAATCAGGTAAAGACACCACAAGAAAAGAAAATTATAGACTTATATCCCTCATGAATGTAGATGCAAAAATCCTCAACAAAATTCTAGCCAATAGAATTCAACAACATATCAAAAAAATAATTCACCATGACCAAGTGGGATTCATACCAGGTATGCAGGGATGGTTCAACATCAGAAAAATAATGAGTGTAATCCACCACATAAATAAAACAAAAGACAAGAATCACATGATTTTATCAATTGATGCAAAAAGGCATTTGACAAAGTTCAACACTCATTCCTGATAAAAACTCTCAGCAAAATAGAAATAGAAGGAAAATTCCTCAACATAATAAAGGGCATTTATACAAAGCCAACAGCCAACATCACCCTAAATGGAGAGAGCCTGAAAACATTCCCATTGAGATCGGAAACCAGACAAGGATGCCCTTTATCACCACTCTTATTCAACATTGTGCTGGAAGTCCTAGCCAGAGCAATTAGGCTGGATAAAGAAATAAAGGGCATCCAGATTGGCAAGGAAGAAGTAGAAGTATCTCTATTTGCAGATGACATGATGTTATACACAGAAAACCCTAAGGAATCCTCCAGAAAACTACTGAAACTAATAGAAGAGTTCAGCAGAGTAACGGGATACAAGATAAACATACAAAAATCAGTTGGATTCCTCTACACCAACAAAAAGAACATCGAAGAGGAAATCACCAAATCAATGCCATTTACAGTAGCCCCCCAAAAGATAAAACACTTAGGAATAAATCTTACCAGAGATGTAAAATACTTATACAAAGAAAACTACAGTAAACTTCTGCAAGAAACCAAAAGAGACTTACATAAGTGGAAGAACATACCTTGCTCATGGATAGGAAGACTTAACGTTATAAAAATGTCTATTCTACCAAAAGCAATCTATACATTTAATGCAATTCTGATCCAAATCCCAAGGACATTCTTTAATGAGATGGAGAAAAAAATCACCAATTTCGTATGGAAGGGAAAGAGGCCCCGGATAAATAAGGCATTGCTGAAAAAGAAGAACAAAGTGGGAGGCCTTACTTTACCTGATTTTAGAACCTATTATACCGCCACAGTAGTCAAAACAGCCTGGTACTGGTACAACAACAGATACACGGACCAATGGAACAGAACTGAGAATCCAGACATAAATCCATCCACATATGAGCAGTTGATATTTGACAAAGGCCCAGTGTCAGTTATTTGGGGGAAAGACAGTCTTTTTAACAAATTGTGCTGGCATAGCTGGATATCCATCTGCAAAAAAATAAAACAAGACCCATACCTCACTCCATGCACAAAAACTAACTCCAAATGGATCAAAGACCTAAATATAAAATCTAAAACGATAAAGATCATGGAAGAAAAAATAGGGACAACGTTAGGAGCCCTAATACATGGCATAAACAGTATAGAAAACATTATAAAGAATGTAGAAGAAAAACTAGATAACTGGGAGCTCCTAAAAATCAAACACTTACACTCATCCAAAGACTTCACCAAAAGAGTAAAAAGACTACCTACAGACTGGGAAAAGGTTTTTAGCTATGACATTTCCGATCAGCACCTGATCTCTAAAATCTACATGGTACTGTAAAAAGACAAATAACCCAATTAAAAAATGGGCAAAAGATATGAATAGACACTTCACTAAAGAAGCCATTCAGGTAGCTAACAGCTATATGAGGAAATGTTCACAATCATTAGCCATTAGAGAAATGCAGATCAAAACTACAATGAGATTTCATCTCACTCAAACAAGGCTGGCATTAATCCAAAAAACACAAAATAATAAATGTTGGAGAGGCTGTGGAGATTGGAACACTTCTACACTGCTGGTGGGAATGTCAAATGGTACAACCACTTTGGAAATTGATTTGGTGCTTCCTTCAAAAGCTAGAAATAGAACTACCATACGATCCAGCAATCCCACTCCTTGAAATATATCCTAGAGAAATAAGAGCCTTTACACAAACAGATATATCCAGACCCATGTTTATTGTAGCACTGTTTACAATAGCAAAAACCTGGAAGCAACCAGGATGAGTGAATAAATAAATTATGGCATATTCACACAATGGAATACTACGCATCAATAAAGAACAGTGAGGAATCTGTGAAACATTTCATAACATGGAGGAACCTGGAAGGCGTTATGCTGAGTGAAATTAGTCAGTTGCAAAAGGACAAATATTGTGTAAGACCACTATTATAAGAACTTGAGAAATAGTTTAAAGTGAGAAGAAAACATTCTTTTGTGATCACGAAAGGCGGGAGGGAGGGAGGGTGGGAGAGTGGCATTCACTAATTAGATAGTAGATAAGAACTACTTTAGGTGAAGGGAAAGACAGCACATAATACAGGGGAGGTCAGCACAATTGGACTAAACCAAAAGCAAAGAAGTTTCCTGAATAAACTGAATGCTTTGAAGGCCAGCGTAGCAGGGGCGGGGGTTTGGGGACCATGGTTTCAGGGGACATTTAAGTCAACTGGCATAATGAAATCTATTAACAAAACATTCTGCATTCCACTTTGAAGAGTGGCGTCTGGGGTCTTAAATGCTAGCAAACAGCCATCTAAGATGCATCAATTGGTCTCAACCCACCTGGATCAAAGGAGAATGAAGAACACTAAGGACACAAGGTGATTACGAGCTCAAGAGACAGAAAGGGCCAAATGAACCAGCGACTACATCATCTTGAGACCAGAAGAACTAGATGGTGCCCGGCTACAACCGATGACTGCCCTGACAGGGAACACAACAGCAAACCCCTGAGCAAGCAGGAGAGCAGTGGAATGCAGACCCCAAATTCTCATAAGACCAGACTTAATGGTCTGACTGAGACTGGAAAGGCCCCGGTGGTCATGGCCCCCAGACCTTCTGTTGCCCCAGGACAGGAACCATTCCCGAAGCCAACTCTTCAGACAGGGATTGGACTGGACGATGGGTCGGAAAGGAATGCTGGTGAGGAGTGAGCTTCTTGGATCAGCTGGACACTTGAGACTATGTTGGCATCTCCTGCCTGGAGGGGAGATGAGAGGGTGGAGGGGGTTAGAAGCTGGCGAAAAGAACACGAAATGAGAGAGTAGAGGGAGAGATCAGGCTGTCTCATTAGGGGGAGAGTAATTGGGAGTGTGTAGCAAGGTGTATATGCGTTTTTGTGTGAGAGACTGACTTGATTTGTAAACTTTCACTTAAAAAAAAAATAAAAACTATTTTTAAAAAATGTGGATGCTAATCCTTTGTAGGAGATGATGTTGGGCCCTGCCCAGATTTTCTTTACCAAGGCAATGCTACCATCCTCCAGCTACTGTGAATGTTGGCTGCCAACAGCTCCCTATCTGGAGAATTGCTCTTGGTCAATGGGAGCCTTCTAACCCAAGAGGTTATGCCCACCCTCAAGGAAACCCTCAGTAAAGCTAACGTGGGGGTACAAAAGGCCAGCCTCCTGCCTCACTGAAGACCAACGCTGTGGCGTGACTGATGCTCCACAGTTCCCTACGGGATTGGGCTGAGGCTGCTCCCAGCTGAGACTGTGCCTTTGCTTAGCATTTTCCCCTGCCCTTATCCTTCTTCCCTCACTCCTGTTCTCCTGAGAGCATTTCCTCAACATATCACTTGCATAGGAATCTTCCTTCTAAGGCTCTGTTTCTAGGGACCCAACCTAGAACGGACTTCTTGGGGAAAGTAAATTAAAATTGTGCACTACAGATTCAAGTTCATGTATGATTTTTTTTTTTTTTGGCTACCAAGTAACTTTGGATTCTTTCTAGCAATGTGCTGTACCTTGCTAGCTTCCAGATCTTTCAGTGAAAGTAGTTATCCCACATTCATTCATTCTCTCAATCTTTCATTTAACAACTTTTATTGATTCGTGATATGTGTAGAGTATTGAGGAAGACCTGGTTTCTTTGGTCAAGGAAGTTTTAAGGGGAAACTTATACACAACCACAATCTCTGCTTCACAGTAGGATAAATAAAATATGAACTATAACAAAGTAAAACACAACTTTTAGAGTGTAGAAAAAGGAATGATTAATTTTGAGAGGACCAAAAAAGGGGGTATACAGGGGAGGTCGCATTTGAACTGAGCCTCAAAAAGTTTCAGGTTTTTGGTAGATAGAGGATGAAAGGAAGTGCATTCCAGAAGAGGGAACATTCCAGAAAGGCACACACTTCTGGGGATGCATATTGTACTTTCTGCATGGCTAGGAAGCATCCTGTCTCTTTAAGGTGACTTTGCTGATCTCTATTCCACACATTTTGTGTCGGTTTTTTTTTTTTTTTAAGCAATATTATTTCCCACATTTGTATATTTCTGGAAGTGAGTTTTATTACAGCTCCAAGTATTGATAGTAACTACTTCTGCAGTCCAAGATGCAGAGCCATAAAGTGTGACTTGTAGCAGTCACCACAGAGGCTTGCTAATAGTAAATGGGCACAGGAATGATAAGCACTTTTGCTGGCCTCTTTAGCCTGAAGTTGGCTACATCTTCAGACATGAAAAGTCACAGTCTGGGGTATACTTTAGAGCACCTCCCTTTAGGCAATCAATACCTCTGAGCCCCAAGGCTGTGTAGCTTGGAAATGTGCCTTTGAGCCTACTGGCTAGACCCACTCAGAACAGAATCTGGGCTGCAGCCCAGTTACATCCTGGGTCCTGAACAACTTTGCCGCAGGGACACAGCCTTGTCTCATTCATTTTTATATCTGTATGCGCACTGAGTGAGTTCCTGGGTGGTGCAAACAGTTAACGCACTGCTAACCAAAAGGCTGGAGGTTTGAATCCCCTCAGAGGCACCTTGGAAGAAAGGCCTGATGATCAGTTGTTGTTGTTAGGTGCCATCAAGTCGGTACAACAGAACAAAACACTGACCGGTTCTGTGCCATCCTCAGAATCCTTGTTATGCTTGAGCCCATTGTTGCAGCTGCTGTGTCAATCCATCTCACTGAGGGTCTTCTTTTTCGCTGACCTACTGGTTTACCAAGCATGATGTCCTTCTCCAGGGACTGATCCCTCCTGATAACGTGTCCAAAGTATGTGAGACGTAGTCTTGCCATCCTTGCTTCTAAGGAGCATTCTGATTGTACCTCTTCCGAGACAGATTTGTTCATTTTTTTGGCAGTCCATAGTGTGTTCAATATTCCTTACCAACACCACAATTCAAAGGTGTCAATTTTTCTTCTGTCTTCCTTATTGATGAATAATCAGTTTCATATGCATATGAGGCGATTGAAAAAATCATGGCTTGGGTCATCTTTGGGTCGCCTTTGCTTTTTAACACTTTAAAGAGGTCTTTTGTAGCAGATTTGCCCAACACAATTCATTGTTTGATTTATTGACTGCTGCTTCCATGGGCATTGATTGTGGATCCAAGTAAAATGAAATCCCTGACAGCTTCAATCTTTTCTCTGTTTATAATGATGTTGCATATTGGTCCAGTTGTGAGGAGTTTTGCTTTCTTCATGTTAAGGTGTAATCCATACTAAGGCTGTGGTCTTTGATCTTCATCAGTAAGTGCTTCAAGTCCTCTTCATTTTGAGCAAGCGAGGTTGTATCATCTGCATAACACAGGTTGTTAATGAGTTTTCCTCCAATACTGATGCCCCATTCTTCTTCATATAGTCCAGCTTCTTGGATTATTGGCTCAGCATACAGATTGAATAAGTATGGTGAAAGGATACAACCCTGACATACACCTTTCCTGACTTTAAACCACACACTACCCCCTTGTTCTATTCAAAAGGCTGCCTGTTAATCTATGTACAGGTTTCTCACGAACACAATTAAATGTTCAGGAATTCCCATTCTTCTCAATGTTATCCATAATTTGTTATGCCCCACACAGCCAAATGCCTTTGCATAGTCAATAAAACACAGGTAGACATCTTTCTGGTATTCTCTGCTTTCAGCCAGGATCCATCTGACATCAGCAATGATATCCTTGGTTCCACGTCCTCCTCTGAATACAGCTTGAATTTCTGGCAGTTCCCTGTAGATATACTACTGCAGCTGCTTTTGAATGATCTTCAGCAAAATATTACTTGTGTGATATTAATGATATTGTTCAATAATCTCAGTATTGGGTTGGATCAACAAATAGGCATAAATATGGATCTCTTCTAGTCAGGTGGCCAGGTAGCTGTCTTCCAAACTTTTTGGCATAGAGAAGTGAACATTTCCAGCACTACATCCATTTGTTGAAACATTTCAAGTGGTGTTCTGTCAATTCCTGGAGCCTTGTTTTTAGCCAATGCCTTCAGTGCAGCTTGGACTTCTTCCTTCAATACCATCGGTTCCTGAACGTATGCTACCTCCCAAAATGGTTAACTTTGACCAATTCTTTTTGGTATAGTGACTCTGTGTATTCCTTCCATCTTCTTTTGAGGCTTCCTGTGCTGTTTAATATTTTCCCTGTAGAATCCTTCAGTATCACAACTCCAGGCTTGAATTTTTTCTTCAGTTCTTTCTGCTTAAGAAATGCCAAGTCTGTTCTTCCTTTTTGGTTTTCTAACTCCAGGTCTTTGCACATGTCATTATAATACTTCACTTTTTCTTGAGCCACCCTTTGAAATCTTCTCTTCAGCTCTTTGACTTCATCATATCTTCCCTTCACTTTAGCTACTTGACATTCAAGAGCAAGTTTCAGAGTCTCTTCCGACAACCACTTTGGTCTTTTCTTTCTTTCCTGTCTTTTTAATGACCTCTTGCTTTCTTCATGTTTGATGTCCTTGATGTCATTCCACCACCCATCTGGTCTTCAGTGATTAGTGTTCAACGCATCTATCCTGGAGATGGTCTCTAAATGATCTGAAAAATCAGCCATTCAAAACCCTATGGAGCACAATTCTATGCTGACACACATGAGGTCACCGTAAGTCAGAATCATCTCAACGGAAACTGGTTTTTATGGGCACTAAAATGATGCCTTGTACATAAGAGGTCAATAAGTGTTTATAAAACAAAACTTTCTTTTGACTCCTTTGATCCACCTGTTTAGGTAGACTCTTCCCAATGGAAATGGATCAAAGTTAAAAACATGTTTTTAAAACAGATGGATAGAACCTAAATACTTGAGTTCGTTATAATGGGTACAAGACGTGTGACTTTTTCTTTCCCCTAGAGATATGTCCTAGTTATGTAGTGCTGCTATAAGAGAAATACCACAAGTGGGTGGCTTTAATGAGCAGAAATTTATTTTCTCACAGTTACGAGGTTAGAAGTCCAAATTTAGAGTGTCCAATCTAGAGGAATGCTTTCTCTTTCTGTGGGCTCTGGGGGAAAGTCCTTGTTTCTCTTCATCTTCTGTTTCTCGATTCCTTGGAGACCTTATGTGGCATAGCGTCTGTCTGCCCCCATCTGTACTTTCTGCTTGCCTAATCTACTCTTTTTATATTTCAAAAGACACTGATTTCAGACACAGTGTGTGCCCTGGTGGGGTAGTGGTTAAGAACTCGGCTGCCAGCCAAAGGTTCAGCAGTTCAAATCCACCAGCTGCTCCTTGGAAACCCTATGGGCAGTTCTATTCTGTCCTTTAGGGTCGCTATGAGTTGGAACTGATGGCACCTAAAAACAACTACACTAATACTTCCTCATTAACATAACAAACAAGACCCCATTACCAAATGGTATTATAACTACAGGTATAGTAGGATTTGCAACACATATTTTTGGGGGACACAATTCAATCCACAGCAAGGTGCAAGGAAGCAACTCTACTTTAAAAGTCAAAAGCAGCAATAAACTAAAAAGATCCTAAAAGGAGCTGTTACGAATCAATGATTGGTCAATCAATCCATGATTCACCAAGAGGAACACTTCGAATCTGTTTTGTCACAAGAGGAACCCCGGTGTATGACCCTATCTATCCATCTTTTGGTGTTTTATGTGGTTTCTTCTTTTTATCTTTCTCCACTTTGCTCCTTTTTCTACTTCTTTAAATCATTCCATGTCTTCACATTTTCATCATCTCAGTCTTGCCACACCTCTGTCCATTTCTCCTCTTTCCCTTCTGATTTTCTTCCTGACTTAACTATCATTAGAAGATAGTGAGAATGGCACAGGACTGGGCTATGCTTCATTCTGTTGTGCATAGCGTCTGCTATGAGTCAGAACCTACTCAACGGCACCTAATAGCAACAACAGAAGTAGGTGTAGATGTACATCCTTACAGAAAATAAGGTTTATGTTTTCTGTTCTTATTTCTTAAGATGTGTAAGTAGAGTGCTTTGTAGATAAACTAGCTGTGTGGTGCTGGTGTCCTGCTCAGGGCTTCCAAACATCCATATGTCTGCCCCATCTCTTTCCTTCCCTCTCGTCTCAGAGAAACATCTTGCTAAGCAAGGCATTACGATCACATCCCCTCCCTCCTTAATTATTTTGTCTCTTGCGTCACCGACTCTCCACTCAGCCTCCAGGCATACTCAAGTCCCCAGACACTGAAAAATAAAACCCTCCCTCCCTTCCCCAACCTTGGTGTTCCCTTCAATAGCTATCACAGTATTACATCAACCTTACACCAAATGTTTTGAATACATGGTTTGGACTCTGGTCCCTGTTTTCTCCCTTCCTCTGTAATCCCTAAAACCTTCCACCCTGCCACCCCTAGGAAATCACTCGGGCCCTGATCGCCAAGGCTCACTAAGTTGCCTGATCCTGTGGTTTTTCTTTTCAGTCCCTATCTTCCAGGATGTTTGTGTAGCACCTCCCACCCTCTGCCACACATTCTGCTTGAATTCTGCTCCCTCACCTATCAAGGTGCCGGACCTCACTATTTCTCTCTCCTCTCACCACTTAAGGTCCCATTGTCCCTCCCCTTCACTCTTTTTTTTTTTTTGCCATCAAGTCAGTTCTGATTGATGGTGACATATGCGCGTCAGAGTAAAATTGTGCTCCATAGGGTTTTCAACGGCTGATTTTTCATCAGGTCTTTCTTTTGAGGCACCTCTGGGTAGATGAAGCCTCCAACCTTTTGGTTAGCAGTTAAGTGTCTTCACAGTTTGTACCACCCAGGGGCTCCCCACTTAACCCTGTTACCTGCTAGGGGTGCACAGTCCCAAGGGAGTGCTTCCAGATCTCTCACCCTTCCCTCATCATCTCCAAGAACTCACCAACTCAAGATCTCACCTACCAGAGGCTCTGGCAGTGTCTCAGAATGACAGTGAGTTTTCGTCTGAAGGGAGACATTTTTGCATACACGTGTGTAACTTGTTGTTAAGTGCCCCTGTGTGAACCTGATTTTCACTGTTTAGCAAACAGGGTAATGTGGGCCTTGTTTTTTCTGTGTCTTTGCTATAAGATTTTAGCTTGGCTGGCAGAATTCAGTCAGGAAGCACCCTGTGCAGGCTCAACGAATGGTTGAAGAATTCACGGGGTGGGTAACTAGTTAACCATTCACCTTGCTCCCAAGAAGGGCAGCAGAGAAGTGGCCCCAGCCTCCACCCATCGTGGGGACTTGTTGGCTGGTGTTCTTAACATGACACATTGAGACCCTCCCTGCCCCATTGACCAGCTAAGTGCTAAAATTTTTAAAAATAAAAAATTATGATGTTAAGCACTTACTCTCAAACAATTCAATAATAATAGTATATATATGTTCTTATACAAATTATATATTATAATATGCATTATAATATATCCATATATGCATTTAAAATGTTGTTGTTATTGTTGTTAGGTGCTGTCGAATCACTTCCGACTCACACCAATCCTATGTACAACAGAACGAAACACTTCCCAGTCCTGCACCATCCTCACAATCATTGCTATGTTTGAGGCTGTTGTTGAAGCCACTGTGTCAACCATCTCATTGAGGGACTTCATCTTTTTTGCTGACCCACTACTTTACCAAGCATGATGTCCTTCTCCAGGGACTGATCCCTCCTGATAGTATGTCCAAAATTCTTGATACAAAGTCTCACCATTCTTGCTTCTATGAGCATTCTGGCTGTACTTCTCCCAAGACAGATTTGTTCTTTTGGCAGTCCATGGTATATATATTCAATATTCTCGCCAACACCATAATTCAAAGGCCTCAATTCTTCTTCAGTCTTCCTTATTCATTGTCCAGCTTTCGCTTGCAGATGAGGCAGTTAAAAATACCATGGCTTAGATCAGGCACACCTTAGTCCTCAAACTGATATCTTTCCGTTTTAACATTTTAAAAGGTCTTTTGCAGCAGGTTTGCCCAATGCAATGCATTGTTTGATTTTTTGACTGCTGCTTCCATGGGTGTTGATTGTGGATCCAAGTAAAATGAAATCCTTGACAATTTCAATCTTTTCTCTGTTTATCATGGTGTGGCTTATTGGTCTAGTTGTGAGGATTTTTTTTTTTTCTTTAAGTTAAAGTGCAATCCATACTGAAGGCTGTGGTCTTTGTCTTCATCAGTAAGTGCTTTAAGTCCTCTTCACTTTCAGCAAGCAAGCTTGTGTCACCTGCATAATGCAGGTTGTTAATAAGTCTTCCTCCAAACCCGATGCTGTGTTCTTCATTCATATAGTCCAGCTTCTTGGATGGTTTGCTCGGCCTACAGGTTGAATAAGTATGGTGAAAAGATACAACCCTGACACACACCTTTCCTGATTTTAAACCATGCAGTATCCCCTTGTTCTGTTCCAATGACTTTCTTTTGGTCTATGTACAGGTTCCTCATGAACACAATGATGTGTTCTGGAATTCCCAGTCTTCAATATCATCCATATTTTTTTATAGTCCACACAGTTGAATGCCTTTGCATAGTTGATAAAACACAGGTAAAAATCTTTCTGCTATTCTGTGCTTTCAGCCAAGATCCATCTGACATCAGCGATGGCATTTTTGTTCCAAATCCTCTTCGGAATTTGGCATGAACTTCTGGCAGTTCCCTGTCGATGTACTGCTGCAGCTGTTTTTTAAATTATCTTCAGGATAATTTCGTTTGCACGGGATATTAATGATGTGGTTTGATAATTTCCCCATTCCATTTGGAATAGGTATATATACGGATCTCTTCAAGTCGGTTGGCCAGCTAGCAGTCGTCCAAACTGAGTGAGCACTTCCAGCATTGCATGTTTGTTGAAATATCTCAGTTGGTAGTCTGTCAATTACAGGCACTTTGTTTTTTGCTAATGCCTTCGGTGCTTCTTGAACTTCATCCTTCAGTACCATTGGTTCTTGATCCTATGCTACTTCCTGAAATGGTTGAAACTCAACCAATTATTTTTGGTAGAGTGACTCTGTGTACTCTTTCCATCATCTTTTGATCCTTCCTGCATTGCTCAATTTTTTGCCTATTAAACCAAACCCATTGTCACTCAGTCGATTGTGACTCATAGTGATCCTATAGGACAGAGTAGAACTGCCCCAGAAGGTTTCCAAGGAGCAGCTGGTGGATTCAAACCGTGACCTTTTGGTTAATAGCCAAGCTCTTTAACCACTATGCCACCAGGGCTCATAGAATCCTTCAATATTGCAACTCCAGGCTAGATTTTTTTCTTCAATTGTTTAAGAGAAATGCCAATTGTATTCTTCCCTTTTGGTTTTCTAACTCCAGGTCTTTGCATATTTCGTTATAATACTTTACTTTGTCTTCTCCAACTGCCTCTTGAAATCTTCTGTTCAGCTCTTTTACCTCATCATTTCTTTCCTTCACTTTAGCTACTCTACTTTCAAGAGAAAGTTTCAGAGTCTCTTCTGACATTCATTTTGGTCTTTCTTTCTTTCCTACCTTTTAAATGACCTTTTGCTTTCTTCATGTGTAATGTCCTTGATATCTTCCCACAACTTGTCTGGTCTTCAGTCATGAGTGTCCAGTGCGTCAAATCTATTCTTGAGAGGGTCTCTAAATTCAGGTGGGATGTTCAAGGTCATACTTTAGCTCTTGTGGACTTGTTTTAATTTTGTTCAGCTTCAGCTTGAACTTGCCTATGAGCAATTGATGGTCTGTTTCGCAGTCAGCCCCTGTTCTTATTCTCACTGATGATGTTGAGTTTCTCTATTGTCTCTTTCCACAGATATAGTTGATTTGATTCCTGTGCATTCCATCTGATGAGGTTCTCATGTATAGCTGCCATTTATGTTGTTGAGAAAACATATTTTCAATGAATAAATCTTTGCTCTTGTGAAATTGTGTCATGCTATTTCTGGGGTCATTTCTATCACCAAGGTCGCATTTTACAACTACTGTTTCTTCTTCTTTGCTTCCAATTTTCGCATTCCAATTACCTATAATTATCAATGCATATTGATTGTATATTTGATCAATTTCAGACTGCAGATTATTGGTAAAAATCTTCAATTTCCTCTTATTTGGCATTAGTGGATGGTGTATACATTTGAATAATAGTCATATTATCTGGTTTTCCTTATAAGTGTATGGATATTACCCTATCACTGACAACATTGTACTTCTGGATAGATCTTGAAATGTTCTTTTTGACTACAAGCTCGATGCCATTCCTTCAGCTTGTCATTCATATGATCGCCCAATTCAATATGGCCAATATCAGTCCATTTCAGCTCACTAATTCCTAGGATATCAATCTTTATGCACTCTGTTTCATTTTTGATGACTTTCAATTTTCCTAGGTTCATATTTTGTACACTCCATATTCCAATTATTAATGAATGCTTGCAGCTGTTTCTTCTCATTTTGAACCATGCCACATTAGCAGATGAAGGCCCAGAAATATTTACTCCATCCGCATCATTAAGGTCATGTGGTGAAATTGTTTACTTTTGTGTGGTCTTTCTAGCCATGGTCCTGTAACTCACACCCAGGCGATGGGGTGAGACTGTGTGATAGGGTAATTGTGGTCCTCCAAGGGGATTGGTCAGTTTTGCCTTAAAAGAGAGCCAATTCCAGAGTAGAGAGGAAGATCCTACCACCACCAAGGAAGAACAGCCAAGGTTGGAGAGCACATCCTCTGGACCCAGGATCCCTGTGCTGAGAAACTCCTGGAAACAGGAGACCAAGAGAAAGAGCAAGCTGTAACCTGAAGATGGTGAGAAGTGGTGGCAGAAGAGACCTGGCAGCAGAGAACCGGCAGCAGGAAATGGCATGATGGGCTTCCCGGCCCACAGAGAGAGAAAGCAGAGTGCATTTGTGGAAAGGCCTAGGGCCAGGGAGAGGTGTACTTGAGAGCATAGTTGGAAAGAAGCTATCCTGACAGAAGAACTGTATCCTGAGTGTTCCTAAGCCTGAATTGTAACTGTTACTTCCCTAATAAACCCCATAACCATAAGTATGGTCTGTGAGTTCTATGTGCCCATTGCAATGAATTATTGAACCCAGCAGAGAAGTAGAGAGTGCTGTGCGAGGGACAGGTCAACATTACTTTGAGGAGGCAGCTCTTCCCCAGTCATATTTTGAGTGCCTTCCAATCTGAAAGGCTCATCTTCTGGCACTATATCAGGCAATGTTCTGCTGCTATCCATAAGGTTTTTACCAGTGAATTTTTCAGAAGTAGATCTACAGGTCCTTCTTCACAGTTTGTCTTAAGTCTGGAAGCTCCGCTGAAACCTGTCCACCATGGATGACCCTGCTGGTATTTGAAATACTTGTGTTAAAGCTTCCAGCACCCCAGTAACCTGACACAAGCCACCACAGTAGGACAAACTGACAGATGAATGGTTGGCATTCAAAATAGCATACCAAATCCTCCCTCCAAAGAAAAAGAAGGATTCCTGGTGGTGCAATGGTTAAGCCCTTGGCTGCTAACCAAAAGTTAGGTGGCTCAAAACCACCAGCCATTCCGCAGGAGAAAGATGTGACAGCCTGTTTCCATAAAGATTTACAGCCTTGGAAACTCTACGGGTAAGTTCTAGTCTGTCCTATAAGGTTGCTATGAGTCAAAGTTGACTTGATGGCAACAGGTATACTCAGTGAAATCGTCCTTTGGAGTGTTTCTTGTGATCGCTTCTTGAATCCTTGTGTTTGAAGAAAGAAATCCTGTGGCTAAGACTTCTCCTACAAGTGAATTTTTCTGGTCCCTTATTAGTAATGCTATACATATTTTCTAATTCTGCAGAAGGTAGTTACAAAAAGATCAGGATGGAAGAAGCAGGTAGGTAGACTTCCAAAATCTGAAGACCTCTGGATGGATATCCAGGCAGCTGTGGAAATTCAGCTTCTTTCCTTCTTTTTACTGTTTGTAAGACACTTATGGGTAACAACCTAAATATTCATCAATAAGTGAGTGGTTATTACTTATCTGTAACTTGAAATGCCACAACTTTACATACATATGTGTTTTATTATTTTTTTATGGAACATTTATTGTTTAAAAAAATCTTTTTAAATTTATGTCATTTAAATAAAATGTTTCTCCCAGTTTCCACAAAGTCCAGGGTTGGCTCAAGAGATGTTCCTGGCCAGAGTTCCACCCCAGCTGGGCAGGTGTCCCAGCTCCTCCCCTGCTGTCACCAGGCTTAGCATCCAGCTCCTCACTCTAGGCCTCTCACATCAGCTCTGGGGGTTTGAAAGAAGAAGACCCCTGAGGCAGCTGTCACTGCCATTTTCCCAGCTAGTGCCAGGAGTGTCCTAATAGCAGTTCCATTCTGCGAGGTCTTTTTTCTCAGACAGACGCACACACACACACACACACCTCCAGTCCCAGCCCTTTCTGTCCAGCCCACCTCCCCTACAAAATGGACCACATGGTGCCACCGGTGCCCATCTCTCCTGGCCCTGCCTTCCTACTCTCACCGAGGGCTGGTATTAAAGGTATTTCTGTGGGAGTGACAGTTGTTCAGGTGATTCTCTTGCCCAGTCTGGGGACTCGAAATTGCTTCAACAATATCAGACAGCACCTTGCTTCTGGTTCACCCTCCAACCTTCTAACGAACCTGAAGTCTCTCTTTGAGACCTTAATGCACACCTTGCCCCTCACTGTTTTAGCCCTCCTCTGACCCGGTAGGACTCTGCGGAGGAAAAGGATTTCAGAGCCAGCAGCCTACTGTGGAAAGGGATGTTTCTGCCCACCTCCCCTCCACATCAGGGTATTGTCTCCCCACACCGCACCCTCAGAGACAAGGGAGATGAAGTCACACCACACTCCCCAGGTTGTAGTGCCATGTCACCCAGAGGGCCCGTGGTATACCTCCCTGATCAAGGTCACTGCACCAGGCAGACAGCATCGTCAAACAGTCACATGCTGGACCGAGCCAGCCAAAGCTCCCCCACCCAAGCATTACGTATTAGGAAAGCTGCATTCAAGTCCTCTACTTTGTTCCTCTTGGGGTGCTTGGGCCGGTGGCAGCATGCATGAGATACCAGGAATCCCAGGAATGTAAGATCTCAGGTGGATTTATGGGCACAAAGCTGGGCTGACCATGCATGGCTCCCCACCAATGGTCAGGGGACTTTTCTCCCCTCCGGCCCACCACTCCTGCAGCATGCTTCCTGACTCCTCTCACCAGTGGAGAAGCTCCTACATTAGAGATCCAAGTGTCAGGGGCTCCTGCACTCAGGATGTTAGCCATCAGAGCCCAGACCACCATATTGACTGGCTGAACTCACTGAATTTCATCCATGTTGGCTGTGTAGCTCTGAGAGGAAGGGAGGCCGGGCTAGGATAATTTTCATATGATTCACCTAGTGGACAATCTCAAGCATTTTCCATTCTATCCCAAGTAATTTTTTCTCCATTTCTGCCTCATCTTTGACTAACACCATTGGTACTCCCAATTGTAGGTACTCAGCACAGTCTTGGCCTCTTCCAATGCAAAGAAGCAAAGATAAAACCAACCAAAACCCAAGATGAAACCACGCCTTCCTTAATAAATAATAATTAATTAATTAATAAATCTGAGATTCTTTAGTCTGGAAATAGAGACTTCCCTTGTGAGAGAAGACTATGTGGAGGGGTGGGTACATCTTGACATTGTTTCTCACTGTTCCCCACTCCCTCCAGGCTCTCATGAATCACTGATGGACAGGCTGGGGGGTGACCGTGTGAGGTCCCCCCGCATCAACACTGGGCCCAAATGTAAACCCACATCCCTCCTAGCACAAGCTGGAATATGTGAACAGGACTCTTCAGAGGCCTAAAAGTCAGAATAAGGGCACAAAACTCAGACCATCTATATCGTCCCTTCAAGCACTGTTTCCCAAGTTCCTGGAGGATAAAAAATTATCTCCTTGTAGGTTCTGACTCATTGGGTCTGTCTGGGATGAGACTTTGGAATTTACACTTTTTCACAATCACCCCAGGTGGTTCTTACCATCAAGGAAGTTTAGGAAATAATACTGCCTCCACCTAACAGAGGCCTTGCCTGAGTGTGCCCTCAAGTGTAGAGCCTTGCAGAGCATCCAAACTACCAGTTCTCTCTTCTGCCCACCTAAACACATTTTCTGATGTCTTGTTCCCAACCCTGGACGCACTTCTTTCCTACAACCTAACCTGGAATGATGACCCCCTTCAAGGGAGACACACTTGCCCACATAGCCTCAGTCCTTTGCACAACAGCCATAGCAGAAGATCAACAGTCAGACACACATTAAAACGCATTGCCTTAGAATCAATTCTGACTCATAGTGACCCTACAGAACAGTGTAGAGCTGCCACCATAGCGTTTCCAAAACTGTAAATCTTTATGGAAGCAAACTGCCTCATTGTTCTTCCGTGGAGCAGCTGATAAGTTCAAACCACTGACCTTTTGGTTACCAGCAAGTGCTTAACAATCTCACCACCAGGGCTTCTTAGACACACACTAGGAAAAAAAAAACCTGTACATAGACCAAGAAGCAATTATTAGCACAGAACAAGGGGATACTTCATGGTTTAAAATCAGAAAAGGTGTGCATCAGGATTATATCCTTTCACGATATGTATTCAAACTGTACATTGAGCAATTAAGCTGAGAAGCTGGATTGTATGAAATAGAACACAGCATCAGGATTGGAGGAAGACTCATTAACAACCTGCAATACGCAGATGGCACAACATTGCTTGCTGAAAGTGAAGAGGATTTAAAGCGCTTACTGATGAAAATCAAAGACTGTACCCTGCAGTATGAATTTCACTTCAGTAGAAAGAAAACAAAAATCCTCACAACTGGATGAATAAGCAACATCATGATAAATGGAGAAAAGATTGAAATTGTCAAAGATTTCATTTCACTGGGATCCACAGTTAACATCCATGAAAGCAGCAGTCAAGAAATCAAACAACGGACTGCACTGGGCAAATCTCCGGCAACCTCTTTATTTATATATTTATTTATTTATTTAAATTGTGCTTTAAGTTAAAGTTTACAAATCAAGTCAGTCTCTCATACAAAAATCTATATACACCATGCTATGTACTCCTAGTTGTTCTCCCCCTAATGAGACAGCACACTCCTCTCCACCCTGTATTCCCTATGTGCATTCAGCCAGTTCCTGTCCCCCTCTGCCTTCTCATCTCCCCTCCAGACAGGAGCTGCCCACATAGTCTCATGTGTCTACTTAAGCCAAGAAGGTCACTCCTCACCAGTATCATTTTCTGTCTTATATAGTGCAGTCCAATCCCTGTCTAAAGAGTTGGCTTTGGGAATGGTTCCAGTCTTGGGCTAACAGAAGGTCTGGGGACCATGACCTCCAGGGTCCTTCTAGTCTCTGTCAGGCCATTAAGTCTGAAAAGACTTTTTAAAGTGTCGAAAAGCAAAAATGTCACCTTGAAGACTAAGGTGCACTTGACCCAAGCCACTGGCATTTTCATTTGCTTCATATGGATATGAAAGCTGGACAAGGAATAAGTAAGACCAAAGAAGAATTGACACCTTTGAATTATGGCGTTAGCAAAAAATATTGAATATACCATGGACTGCAAAGGGAATGAACCAATCTGTCTCGGAAGAAATACAACCAAAATGCTCCTTGGAAGCAAGGATGTCGAGACTACGTCTCACATACTTTGGACATGTTATCTGAAGGATCAGCCTCTGGAGAAGGACATCATGCTTGGTAAAGTAGAGGGTCGGCAAAAAGAAAGAAGACCCTCAGCGAGTTAAACTGACATAGTGGTTGCAACAATGAGCTCACATGACAACGATTATGAGGATGGCACAGGACCTAGCAGTGTTTCGTTCTGCTGTACATAGTGTCACTATGAGTTGGAACCGACTCAATGGCGCCTAACAACAACAGCAAATCTGGAAGAAGCTGGTGTTTAGAAGATAAAATCTGTAGCAACTTTGTTTTTGACAATAATAAAATTTGATGTAGCAAAAATATGAACTCTTCGTGCCTTTTACGTAAATTGGAATCGCCATAAAAATCGGTACCATCTGACACTTCAGTGCCTGAAGGCAGAGCTTAAGGGTGTTAATGCTCCAACAGTTTAACTGAAGCAATGACTGACTTCTTGGGAATTGCCACAACAATAAGTCAGGAGTGGCCATAGTATCGATCTGTTTTCAAATTGTACATTTTCTGGGCTCAACAGCTTTTAAAATTCTGCTTTTTTTTCCTGAAAGGTTAATTATTCACATTTTAAAATTAGAGCAAAGGGTAGGAAACTACCACTTCCTTCTATTTGTTTAAAATAGCTAAGCTGAAACTGAAATCTCTAGGCGGAACTAGTGTTAAACATTTATGAATGCTTTTATGTATAATCTAGAGTCTTTTAATGACTCAAAGGTTGGATTTGTAACTGGGGGTTTGACTTTCATATCGTAATAAATGTAAATGAGCGGTTGGAATTGCCTAGGTATTAAGTTTGACCCTCTGGTTATGGGTGGTTCCTACTCCATTGCCTCCATCAGTGTCCTGGTATTCAGCAAAGCAGGGACTGAAGCCAGTATCTGTAAACTTTCCAGAACCGGAAGGGTTTCCTAAGTGTGAAAAGGAGACCCTGGGTGACGCGAATGGTTAAGCACTCGGCTACTATATGAAAATGTTGGTGATTCAAACCCACCCAGAAGCTCCTTAGAGGACAGTCCTGGAGATCTACTTCTAAAAGGTCACAGCCTTGAAAACCCCAGTGGAGCAGTTCTACTCTGCACACATGGGGTTGTTGTGAATTGGAATCGATTTGATGACAACTAACAACAGCAACAAATGCAGAAATGTTTATTCCAAAACTGAAATCATAGTGCGGTACAGTGAATTGCTTTAATGTGGCCCATCTAGCCATGGCCTTGTAACTCCCACAAAATGATTGCGTGGGACTATGCACATAGAGCCAGGTGGCAGCAAGGCCCAACCAGGGCCTGGCAACAGCAGGCCAAGAAGAAACTGTCCTGATTGAAGAACCGTATCCTGCTGTGTTCCCATTACTTCCAAGTTGATCCTGATCCTAAATTGTAACCTCTTATTTCCCTAATAAACCCCACAATCATCAGTATGGTTTGTGAGTTCTGTGTAGCCATTGCAACTGATAATCGAACCCAGCAGAGGAGTGGAGAGTGCTGGGGAAAGGATGGTTGGTGTCAGAATTGTAAAACGGTTGAAGAGTGGAGGTATGTCTGACTGCCACCTCATAGGAGCCAGCCTTGGGCTGATGCTGATCTTGATGTTGCTTCTTCTCTCTCCCACTGAAGTTAGAGAAGGTCTGACACCATGCTGTTTTTATACAGAGATAATGTAGCTGGAGTGAATCATTTAGTCATAGGAAGATGTTTTCTTTGCAAATCAAAATGCTGGGTGAGGGCTACAGCTTCTGAAAACCCACCTGGTGGACTATTACTTGTTTTTGTCCCCCCCCCCCGCCACCCTGCCCTTTTCTTATATGTGTTTAAGTTTTTATTTTATTGTTTTATGCTTTTTACATAATTATTTTATTGAGGTGAAATTCACATAACACAAAACCAAGCATTCTATAGTGAATAATTCAGTAATATTTAGTACAAACACCATCCCTGTCTAGGTCCAAAATATTTCATCACCTCAAAAGGAAACCCACTGGAACCAACCAAGGTGCCCATGAATGGATGAATGGATAAATAAATTATGGTATAGTCACACAATGGAATACTATGCATCAAAAAAGAACCATGATGAATCTGTGAAATATTTCATAACATGGAGGAATCTGGAGGGAATTATGCTGAGCAAAATTAGTCAGTTACGAAAGGACAAATATTGTCTGAGACCACTATTATAAGAACTTGAGAAGTAGTTTAAACAGAGAAGAAAATATTCTTTGATTGTTATGAGGGTGGGTAAGGAGACAAAGGAGACAGGGAGAGGGGTATTCACTAATTAGATAGTAGATAAGAACTATTTTAGGTAAAGGGAAAGACAACACACAATACAGAAGAGGTCAGCACAACTGGACTAAACCAAAAGCAAAGAAGTTTCCTGAATAAACTGAATGCTTCGAAGGCCAGTGTAGCAGGGGCAGGGGTTTGGGGACCATGGTTTCAGGGGACATCTAAGTCAATTAGCATAATAAAATCTATTAAGAAAACATTCTGCATTCCACTTTGGAGAGTGGCGTCTGGGGTTTTAAACACTAGCAACCGGCCAGCTAAGATGCATCAATTGGTCTCAACCCACCTGGACCAAAAGAGAATGAAGAACACCAAGGACACAAGGTTATTACGAGCCCAAGAGACAGAAAGAGCTACATAAGCCAGAGACTACATCAGCCTGAGACCAGAAGAACTAGATGGTGCCCGGCTACCATTGATGACTGCCCTGATGAGGAACACAACAGAGAACCCCTGAGAGAACAGGAGAGCAGTGGGATGCAGGCCTCAAATACTCGTAAAAAGACCAGACTTAATGGTCTGACTGAGTCTAGAAGGACCCCAGAGGTCATCGTTCCCAAACCTTCTGTTAGCCCAAGACAGGAACCACTCCCAAAGCCAACTCTTCGGACAGGGATCGGGCTGGACTATAGGATAGAAAATGATACTGGTGAGGAGTGAGCATCTTGGATCAAATAGACACATGAGACTATGTTGTTATTTCCTGTCTGGAGAGGAGATGAGGGGGCAGAGGGAGTCAGAAGCTGGCTGAATGGACACAAAAATAGACAATGGAGAGACGAAATGTACTGTCTCATTATGAGGGAGGGAAACTAGGAGTATATAAAAAAAATATAGGAGTATATAGCAAGGTGTATATAAAATTTTTATGAGAGACTGACTTGATTTGTAAACTTCACTTAAAGCACAATAAAAAAAAAAAAAAAAAAGGAAACCTGTACCCATTAAGCATTTACTCTCCTTCCTAGCCCTGACAGCCACCAATCTGCCTTCTGTCTATGGATTTGCCTATTCTAGATATTTTCTGTAAATGGAAGCCCACAAAATACGACTTTTTTTTCCCCACGGTTTTTACAATTTTTATTGTGCTTAAGTGAGAGATTACAAATCAAGTCAGTCTCTCATACAAAAATTTATGTACACCTTGCTATATACTCCCGTTTGCTCTCCCGCTAATGAGACAACCCACGTCTTGCCTCCACTCTTTCTTTTTGTGTCCATTCTGTCAGCTTCTGACCCTCTCTGCCCTCTCATCTCCCCTCCAGATAGAAGACACCAATGTAGTTTCAACTGTCTACTTGATCTAAGAAGTTCATTCTTCACCAGCATCTTTTTCTATCCCATTGTCCAGTCCAATCCCCGTCTGAAGGGTTGGCTTTGGGAATGGTTCCTGTCTTGGGCTAACAGAAGGTCTGGGGGCCATGACCATCAGGGTCCTTCTATCTCAGTCAGACCATTAAGTCTAGTCTTTTTACAAGAATTTGAGGTCTGCATCCCACTGCTCTCCTGCTCCCTCAGGGGTTCTCTGTTTTGTTCCCTGTCAGGGTAGTCATTGGTTGTAGCCAGACACCATCGACTTCTTCTGGTCTCAGGTTGATGTAGCCTCTGGTTTGTGTGGTCTTTTCTGTCTCTTGGGCTCATAATTACCTTGTGTCCTTGGTGTTCTTCATTCTCCTTTGCTCCAGGTGGGTTAAGACCCATTGATGCATCTTAGATGGCCAGTTGCTAGCATTTAAGACCCAAGATGCCACTCTCCAAAGTTGGATGCAGAATGTTTTCTCAATAGATTTCATTATGCCAAATCGATTTCCAAAGTGGTAGTACCATTTTACATTCCCACCAGCAGTATATAAGTGTTCTAGTCTCTCCAACATTTATTATTTTGTCTTATGGATTAATGCCAGCCTTGTTGGAGTGAGATGGAATCTCATTGTAGTTAAATATGACGTTTTGTGTCTGGCTTCTTTTACTTAGCATAATCTTTTCAAGGTTCATCCATGTTGTAATATACATGAGTACTTCATTCTTTTGAGGGTTGAATAATATTTTATTGCTTGGCTATACCAAACTAGTTTATTCATTCATCCATTGATGGACATTTGTTTCCACATTTTGGCTATTGTGAATAATGCCACAATGAACATTTGTATATGAGACCCTGGGTGGTGCAATGGTTAATGTGCTCAAAAGGTTGGCTGTTCAAGCTCACCCAGAGGTGTCTTGAAAGAAATGTCTGACAATCTACTTCCAAAAAACCAGCCATTGAAAATCCTGTGGAGTACAGTTCTACCCTGCACACATGGAATTGACTCAAGGGCAACCAACAACAAGTTGTTTGAGTCCTGGTTCTCTATTCTTTGGGCTATATACCTAGAAGTGGAATTGCTGGCTCATATGGTAAGTCTATGTTTAATTTTTTGAGGAACTACTGAACTGTTTTTCACAGTGACTGTACCATTTTACATTCCCACCAGCAGCAATGCACAGTGGTACCAATTTCTCCGCATCCTTGCCAATGCTTGTTTTCTTTCTTTTTTTTTTTCTTTCTTCCTTCTTGCCTTCTTTCCTTCCTTCCTTTTGCTCTCACTCTCAATTTCTCCTTCCCCTCCTCCTCACTTTTCTCCCTCCCTTCTTTCTTTTTTTCTTTCCTATACTAGCCATTCTAGTGGATGTGAAGTAAGATGTTACTTTGGTTTTGATTTGCATTTCCCTAAAGACTAATGATGTTGATCATCTTTTCATGTATGTTGTCCTTGAAGGCTGAATATTATTACCAGAGGCAGAGCCAACATGGCACTATAGACAGAAGTACCACGCTGTCTCTATGCAGCAAAGACCCAAAAAACTAAGTAAAACAGATACAAACATCAGTCCTGGAACCCTAAGCACCAAATGAAGGAATAAAGAACTCAATCAAGCACCAAATGGAATAAGAAACTGACAGAGAACAGAGAACAAGGAAAGCTATGGAGTAGAGGCCCTCTACTAACTAACAGGGCCAGATTCATCATTTTGTACTACAACCACCAAAGAACACAGACAGGGAGTACAGGAAGGCAACTTCACGGAGCTCCCAACGGGAGACAGAGCACCCAGTACCCTGGGATACACACTTTCCCATCCCACAGCTTTCTTCCCTGTATGAGGCCTCCACTACTTTCCAATGGGCCATGGTTGCTCAGCCTGATACCAGCTCACTGCCACCTGGGTTCACCATCTTGGACCTCAGCCATCAAGGACTTCGGACAGTGATTATGGGAAGGCAATTCCACAGAGCTCCCAGCAGGAGACAGAGCACCCAGTAACCAGGTGTAAATGCTTTCCCACCCCCACCCTTCTTCCCTGTACTAGGCCTCTGCCATTTCCACTGGGTCCTTGCCTCCAACCGGCTCTTTGCCTCCAAGCTCTGCCCTACCTCTACCAGCTGGCCCCTTCAGCATCATTTTTTTGTTTGTTTGTTTTTATTTTTTGGCTTTTGTTGGTGTTGCTTCTCTCTCTCTCCATCCTTTTCTTTCCTTTCTCCCACCCAGCTAGCCCATGTGCCATCCCCTCCTGTTCTGGGTGGGCTATGAGTTTTTGGTTTGTTTGCTTTGGTTTTTTTGTTTGTTTATTTTTTGGCTTGTTGTTGTTGTTGCTTCTCTCTCTCTCTCTCTCTTCCTTCCTTCCTTTCCTTTGCCCTGCCCAGCTAGCCCAATGTGCTGTACCCTACCTTTTTCGATGGGCTGCAATTTTTTGGTTTGTTTGCTTTGCTCTTTGTTTGTTTGTTTGTTTTGTTTCTTCTGTCTGTCTCCTTTCCTTCTGGAGGGGTCGTGCTGCAAGTCTTGGTTGGAGAGTCACTATGCGTGGCCTCTCCAAGTCTGCACCTATCAGGGACCAGCTCCCTCAGTGCCATTTTATTTATTGTTTTTGTTTATTTTGTTTTTGTTATTGTTTCTTCTCTCTCTTTTATCCACCCAGGCCTGTGCACTGCCCCAACTTCTTGGCAGGCTGTGCTGTACCTCTCAGCTGGAGAGCCTCTGGCACACAGCCTTCCTGGGTCTGCACTGCCCCACAGGCTGGCTCCCTCAGTGCCATATTTTTTATATTTCTTTATCTTTCTCCTTCTCCCACCCACCTATGCCCAATGCTGCCTCTGCCCCTTCCTGATGGGATGTGCCATGGCACCTAGTGAGAGAGACATCAGCTCAATGACACCCCAATTCCATCCTACACCCAATGGCCAGTTGCCCCATCACCATATTTTTTGTTTGTCTTGTTGTTGCTGTTTTTATTATTATTTATTTTTTATTTGTTTAATTGTTGGTTACTTCTCTCTCTTTCCCCTCTTTCTTTTCCTCTCTCCCACCCACCTAGCCACAAGTGCCATCCATGCCCCTTCTTGACAGGAAAAAGCCATACCACTCTGCTGAACCACCAGGTCTGCCCTACACCCATCTGCCAAATCCTACCATGCAGCCATTTTATTTACTTTTTCCTTTTTCTTACTTCATTTTTTGCTTTTGTTTCTTCCTTCTTTCTCGTCTTCCACCCACCCACTTACGTCTGCACATCACATCCTCTCCTTTCCCTCCTGCCTATCAGCACTGTGCACTAAGTGCCACACCCTTGAGCTGTACTGATGAGTACCCTGGACCCTACCCTGCACTGCCCCCACCCCCACCCCATTGCCCCCAATTCATGCTGCAAACTACCCATCTTTGTCCCTCCACCCCCACTGGACCCACACTGTTCCACTATAGGTGAGTGACCAGCCCTGCCCACTTGGACAAGGTGGTGAGAAGTATCATGTCCTGTGATGGTTGAGATTGTGTGTCCACTTGGCTGGGCCATGATTCTCAGTGTCTTGGTAGTCATATAATGTTGTGATCACTTCCCTGTTGACTTTTGATGTGATCACCTCACATGATGGGATCTGCTGTGAGTAGCCAATCAGTTGAAAAGGAGTTTCCTTGGGCTTGTGGCTGGCATCAAATATAAGCAAATGTTCTGCCAAGGCTTGGGGTTTTTTTTGCTTGTGTTGGATCCTGCAACTGGCTCCTGTACGTCTGACCTCTGGTTCTTAGGGCTTGAGCTAGCAGCTTACCTGTGGTCTTGCCTGCTGTTCTTGGAATTCATCAATCTTCACAGCCTGTGAGCAAGAGCTCTGCTCTCTGACCTGCCCATCTTGGGTTTGCCAGCCCCTGAAGCTACGTGAATCAGGAGAAGCCTCTATCCTGACCTATGGATTTGGGACATTCCAACCTCTACAACTGCATGAGCCATTTCCTTGATATAAATCTCTCTGTGTGTATATACATATATATTTATATGCTTCACTGGTTTTGCTTCTTTAGAGAACCAGCCTAAGCTATGCCCACAGGTGAGTAAGCAGCAAAAAATACACCCAGCCCGCCTGCACAGATATAATGAAATAAAACAAAAAAGCAGGACAAAACAATCAAATCTACAATCAATAAATGAAAAACATAATTCCTGAATGTCCTGGAGACAGCAGGCAATATCAACACACACACACACACAAAAAGGGAGCAGAGGCTCCAGAAAATGGCCAAAATAAAACTAAAACACCAGATGACCTTCAGCTAGAAGAAAAGGCACTGGAACTATGTGATAGGGAACTCAAAATGCTAATATTCAGGGTTCTCCAACAGATGAAGGAAAATGCAGACAAAAATAAGGAAAAATTAGACAAAATCATGGAAAAGACATACAAAATCACAGAAAAGACAGACGAAACAATGGAAGAATTCAGGAAAATAACACAAGAACAAAATGTCAAAATAAAAAAAACTAGAAATCATACAAAAACAGCAATTAAAATTTAAAAGATAAATAACAAGATTTCAAAAATGGTCAGTGCCATAGAAGGTTTTAGGAGCAAATTTGAAACAATGGAAGACAGTTTCAGCGAAATTGAAGAGAAATCCTTGGATACCACTTTTTTAAGGAAAAGTCAAAGAAAAGAATGAAGAAATCCTGAGAATGACGTGGGATACAATCAAAAGCAAAAAAATGTGTGTGATCAGAATTCCAGAACAGGGGGAGGAAATAGAAAACACAGAGAGGATCACTGAAGATTTGCTGACAGAAAACTTCCCCTATATCATAAAAGATGAAAAGCCAACTATCCAAGAAGCTCAAAGAACCCCATACAGGACAGATCTCAAAAGAAAAACACCAAATCACATCATAATCACACTTGCTAAAACCAAAGACAAAGAATCCTGACAGCAGCTCAAGAAAAATGAAAAGTCACATACAGAAGGGAAACAATAAGACTAAACTCTGACTACTCAGTGGAAACCATGCAGGCAAGAAGGCAATGGAATAACAGATATAAAATCTTGAAAGAAAAAACTGCCAACCAAGAATAATATATCTTGAAAAACGCTAACTCAAATATGATGGTAAAATTAGGACATTTTCAGATAAACAGAAGTTAAGGTAATACATAGAAACCGAACCAAACTTACAAGAATTATAAAAGGGAGTCCTTCAGTTAGAGAACTGACAACATCAGACAACGACCTGAATCTAGCACATAAGACAGCATCAGCCAGATACCAACATAGATAATAAACTCTCAAGGGTAAAACAAAACTAAAAAATTTACAGTGGGGAACCAGAGAGGTAAATCCGTAAACAACAGTGTCATAACAATAAAAGAAGGAATAAATGGTGTAGGTATAGGACTTTCAAATAGAGAAGAAGACAAGGCAATACCAAGTAATGAAAGACTGGTTTAAACTTAGGAAGATAGGAGTATTTCAAGGTAACCATAAAGAAAGTTAACAAACCTACTCATCAAAATAAGGAAGAAAAATATAAAGTCTCAGCAAACACAAAATCTACAAAAGCAGAAGAGACAAAAAATAAAATCCACAAACAAAAGGAATTCAGCACACAAGAGTAAGAGGAACAAAGAAAACATCAGCACTACAAAATAACAGCAATAGAGGCGGAGCCAAGATGGCGGACTAGGCAGACGCTACCTCGGATCCCTCTTACAACAAAGACACAGAAAAACAAGTGAATCGATCACATACATAACAATCTACGAACCCTGAACAACAAACACAGATTTAGAGACGGAGAACGAACTAATATGGGGAAGCAGCGATTGTTTCCAGAGCCTGGAGCCAGCATACCAGTCAGGTACGGCACAAGCGCAGAGAGCTGCTCCACCCCCCTGAACTAACCCCGGGAGGGGGACAAGCCAGTTCCACAGGCAGCGTGGGACGCAGCCGGTAGGAGAAGTCCCCGGGAGACAGTGACAGGTCTTGGAGCAGAAAGAGCAACGTCCGAGCGGGGGAACTGTCCTGCAGGGATTTGGACTGGATGCAGGTATGGCATAAACACGGAGAGTTGCTCCACCCCCCTGAACTAACCCCGGGAAGGGGACCAGCCGGGTCGCGCGGGCGGCGTGGGACACAGCCGGTAGGAGAAGTCCCCGGGAGACAGCGACTGGTATTGGAGCGGGGAGAACAGCATCCCAGCCGGGACACTCGGTCACGGCACAAGCACGGGGAGCTGCTCCACCCATCTGAACTAACCCCGGGAGGAGGCCCAACTGGTTCTCGGAGGCGGTACGGCCACGTGGCTGGAGGGACGAGAAGTCCCGGGGAGGCAGCGACTGATTTTGGAGTCGAGAGTGCACCGTCCCAGTAGGGGAGCCTTGACGCTGGGCGTGGGGCTGGAAGCAGAGGATCTGATTGTGACTCCAGCGGGCCAGACCCCCCGGGGGTGATCTCCACACAGCCAGCACACATAGGCGACGCGCCCGCGGGAATCTCAGATATAATAGTCATTCCAAGCAAGACAAGCAACTCTGGCTATATTCTGAGGTGCTACTCTCCTATCTCTCGGTTCCCTCCCCCACCCTCCCCAGGCGGCTTCATTAACATCTGAATAGCCTGAGCCAGAGGGAGAACTCCGATAGGGATCTGACTGCATTTTTTTTTTTAGTGGATTTTCTGGAAAAACTAGTTTCCCAGTGATGGCTCGGAGACAACAATCCATATCAAACCACTTAAAGAAGCAGACCATGACAGCTTCTCCAACCCCCCAAACAAAAGAATCAAAATCTTTCCCAAATGAAGGTACAATCTTGGAATTATCAGATACAGAATATAAAAAACTACTTTACAGAATGCTTAATGATATCACAAATGAAATTAGGATAACTGCAGAAAAAGCCAAGGAACACACTGATAAAACTGTTGAAGAACTCAAAAAGATTATTCAAGAACATACTGGAAAAATTAATAAGTTGCAATAATCCATAGAGAGACAACATGTAGAAATCCAAAAGATTAACAATAAAATAACAGAATTAGACAACGCACTAGGAAGTCAGAGGAGCAGACTCGAGCAATTAGAATGTAGACTGGGACATCTGGAGGACCAGGGAATCAACTCCAACATAGCTGAAAAAAAACCAGATAAAAGAATTAAAAAAATGAAGAAATCCTAAGAATTATGTGGGACTCTATCAAGAAGGATAACGTGCGGGTGATTGGAGTCCCAGAACAGGGAGGGGGGACAGAAAACACAGAGAAAATAGTTGAAGAACTCCTGACAGAAAACTTCCCTGACATCATGAAAGATGAAAGGATATCTATCCAAGATGCTCATCGAACTCCATTTAAGATTGATCCAAAAAGAAAAACACCAAGACATATTATCATCAAACTCACCAAAACCAAAGATAAACAGAAAATTTTAAAAGCAGCCAGGGAGAAAAGAAAGGTTTCCTTCAAGGGAGAATCAATAAGAATATGTTCTGACTACTCAGCAGAAACCATGCAGGCAAGAAGGGAATGGGACGACATATACAGAACACTGAAGGAGAAAAACTGCCAGCCAAGGATCATATATCCAGCAAAACTCTCTCTGAAATATGAAGGCGAAATTAAGATATTTACAGACAAACACAAGTTTAGAGAATTTGCAAAAACCAAACCAAAGCTACAAGAAATACTAAAGGATATTGTTTGGTCAGAGAACCAATAATATCAGATATCAGCACAACACAAGGTCACAAAACAGAACGTCCTGATATCAACTCAAATAGGGAAATCACAAAAACAAACAAATTAAGATTAATTAAAAAAAATAAATAAATACACATAACAGGGAATCATGGAAGTCAATAGGTAAAAGATCACAATAATCAAAAAGAGGGACTAAATACAGGAGGCATTGAACTGCCATATGGAGAGTGATACAAGGCAATATAGAACAATACAAGTTAGGTTTTTACTTAGAAAAATAGGGGTAAATAATAAGGTAACCACAAAAAGGTATAACAACTCTATAACTCAAGATAAAAACCAAGAAAAACGTAAAGACTCAACTAACATAAAGTCAAGCACTATGAAAATGAGGATCTCACAATTTACTAAGAAACACGCCTCAGCACAAAAAAGTATGCGGAAAAATGAAATTGTCAACAACACACATAAAAAGGCATCAAAATGACAGCACTAAAAACTTATTTATCTATAATTACCCTGAATGTAAATGGACTAAATGCACCAATAAAGAGACAGAGAGTCACAGACTGGATAAAGAAACACGATCCATCTATATGCTGCCTACAAGAGACACACCTTAGACTTAGAGACACAAACAAACTAAAACTCAAAGGATGGAAAAAAGTATATCAAGCAAACAATAAGCAAAAAAGAAGAGGAGTAGCAATATTAATTTCTGACAAAATAGACTTTAGACTTAAATCCACCATAAAGGATAAGGAAAGACGCTATATAATGATAAAAGGGACAATTGATCAGGAAGAGATAAGCATATTAAATATTTATGCACCCAATGACAGGGCTGCAAGATACATAAATCAAATTTTAACAGAATTGAAAAGTGAGATAGATACCTCCACAGTTATAGTAGGAGACTTCAACACACCACTTTCGGAGAAGGACAGGACATCCAGTAAGAAGCTCAACAGAGACACGGAAGATCTAATTACAACAATCAACCAACTTGACCTCATTGACTTATACAGAACTCTCCACCCAACTGCTGCAAAGTATACTTTTTTTTCTAGCGCACATGGAACATTCTCTAGAATAGACCACATATTAGGTCATAAAACAAACCTTTGCAGAGTCCAAAACATCGAAATATTACAAAGCATCTTCTCAGACCACAAGGCAATAAAACTAGAGATCAATAACAGAAAAACTAGGGAAAAGAAATCAAATACTTGGAAAATGAACAATACCCTCCTGAAAAAAGACTGGGTTATAGAAGACATCAAGGAGGGAATAAGGAAATTCATAGAAAGCAACGAGAATGAAAATACTTCCTATCAAAACCTCTGGGACACAGCAAAAGCAGTGCTCAGAGGCCAATTTATATCAATAAATGCACACATACAAAAAGAAGAAAGAGCCAAAATCAGAGAACTGTCCCGACAACTTGAACAAATAGAAAGTGAGCAACAAAAGAATCCATCAGGCACCAGAAGAAAACAAATAATAAAAATTAGAGCTGAACTAAATGAATTAGAGAACAGAAAAACAATCGAAAGAATTAACAAAGCCAAAAGCTGGTTCTTTGAAAAAATTAACAAAATTGATAAACCATTGGCTAGACTGACTAAAGAAATACAGGAAAGGAAACAAATAACCCGAAGAAGAAATGAGAAGGACCACATCACAACAGAACCAAATGAAATTAAAAGAATCATTTCAGATTATTATGAAAAAGTGTACTCTAACAAATTTGAAAACCTAGAAGAAATGGATGAATTCCTGGAAAAACATTACCTACCTAAACTAACACATTCAGAAGTAGAACAACTAAATAGACCCATAACAAAAAAAGAGATTGAAACGGTAATCAAAAAACTCCCAACAAAAAAAAAGCCCTGGCCCGGACGGCTTCACTGCAGAGTTCTACCAAACTTTCAGAGAAGACTTAACACCACTACTACTAAAGGTATTCCAAAGCACAGAAAATGACGGAATACTACCCAACTCATTCTATGAAGCCACCATCTCCCTGATACCAAAACCAGGTAGAGACATTACAAAAAAAGAAAATTGTAGACCTATATCCCTCATGAACATTGATGCAAAAATCCTCAACAAAATTCTAGCCAATAGAATCCAACAACACATCAAAAAAATAATTCACCCTGATCAAGTGGGATTTATACCAGCTATGCAAGGCTGGTTTAATATCAGAAAAACCATTAATGTAATCCATCACATAAATAAAACAAAAGACAAAAACCACATGATCTTATCAATTGATGCAGAAAAGGCATTTGACAAAGTCCAACACCCATTCATGATAAAAACTCTTACCAAAATAGGAATTGAAGGAAAATTCCTCAACATAATAAAGGGCATCTATGCAAAGCCAACAGCCAATATCACTCTAAATGGAGAGAACCTGAAAGCATTTCCCTTGAGAACGGGAACCAGACAAGGATGCCCTTTATCACCGCTCTTATTCAACATCGTGTTGGAAGTCTTAGCCAGGGCAATTAGGCTAGACAAAGAAATAAAAGGTATCCGGATTGGCAAGGAAGAAGTAAAGTTATCACTATTTGCAGATGACATGATTATATACACAGAAAACCCTAAGGAATCCTCCAGAAAACTACTGAAACTAATAGAAGAGTTTGGCAGAGTCTCAGGTTATAAAATAAACATACAAAAATCACTTGGATTCCTCTACATCAACAAAAAGAACACCGAAGAGGAAATAAACAAATCAATACCATTCACAGTAGCCCCCAAGAAGATAAGATACTTAGGAATAAATCTTACCAAGGATGTAAAAGACCTATACAAAGAAAACTACAAAGCTCTACTACAAGAAATTCAAAAGGACATACTTAAGTGGAAAAACATACCCTGCTCATGGATAGGAAGACTTAACATAGTAAAAATGTCCATTCTACCAAAAGCCATCTATACATTTAACGCACTTCCGATCCAAATTCCAATGTCATATTTTAAGGGGATAGAGAAACAAATCACCAATTTCATATGGAAGGGAAAGAAGCCCCGGATAAGCAAAGCACTACTGAAAAAGAAGAAGAAAGTGGGAGGCCTCACCTTACCTGACTTCAGAACCTATTATACAGCCACAGTAGTCAAAACAGCCTGGTATTGGTACAACAACAGACACATAGGCCAATGGAACAGAATTGAGAACCCAGACATAGATCCATCCACGTATGAGCAGCTGATATTTGACAAAGGACCAGTGTCAATTAACTGGGGAAAAGATAGCCTTTTTAACAAATGGTGCTGGCGTAACTGGATATCCATTTGCAAAAAAATGAAACAGGACCCATACCTCACACCATGCACAAAAACTAACTCCAAGTGGATCAAAGACCTAAACATAAAGACTAAAACGATAAAGATCATGGAAGAAAAAATTGGGACAACCCTAGGAGCCCTAATACAAGGTATAAACAGAATACAAAACATTACCAAAAATGATGAAGAGAAACCCGATAACTGGGAGCTCCTAAAAATCAAACACCTATGCTCATCTAGAGACTTCTCCAAAAGAGTAAAAAGACCACCTACAGACTGGGAAAGAATTTTCAGCTATGACATCTCCGACCAGCGCCTGATCTCTAAAATCTACATGATTCTGTCAAAACTCAACCACAAAAAGACAAACAACCCAATCAAGAAGTGGGCAAAGGATATGAACACACATTTCACTAAAGAAGATATTCAGGCAGCCAACAGATACATGAGAAAATGCTCTCGATCATTAGCCATTAGAGAAATGCAAATTAAAACTACGATGAGATTCCATCTCACACCAGCAAGGCTGGCATTAACCCAAAAAACACAAAATAATAAATGTTGGAGAGGCTGCGGAGAGATTGGAACTCTCATACACTGCTGGTGGGAATGTAAAATGGTACAACCACTTTGGAAATCCATCTGGCGTTATCTTAAACAGTTAGAAATAGAACTACCATACAACCCAGAAATTCCACTCCTAGGAATATACCCTAGAGATACAAGAGCCTTCATACAAACAGATATATGCACACCCATGTTTATTGCAGCTCAGTTTACAATAGCAAAAAGTTGGAAGCAACCAAGGTGTCCATCAACGGATGAATGGTTAAATAAATTGTGGTATATTCACACAATGGAATACTACGCATCGATAAAGAACAGTGACGAATCTCTGAAACATTTCATAACATGGAGGAACCTGGAAGGCATTATGCTGAGCGAAATGAGTCAGAGGCAAAAGGACAAATATTGTATAAGACCACTATTACAAGATCTTGAGAAATAGTAAACCTGAGAAGAACACATACTTTTGTGGTTACGAGGGGGGGAGGGAGGGAGGGTGGGAGAGAGTTTTTTATTGATTAATCAGTAGATAAGAACTGCTTTAGGTGAAGGGAAATACAACACTCAATACATGGAGGGTTAGCTCAATTGGACTGGACCAAAAGCAAAGAAGTTTCCGGGATAAAATGAATGCTTCAAAGGTCAGGGGAGCAAGTGCGGGGGTCTGGGGAACATGGTTTTCGGGGACTTCTAAGTCAATTGGCAAAATAATTCTATTATGAAATCATTCTGCATCCCACTTTGAAATGTGGCGTCTGGGGTCTTAAATGCTAACAAGCGGCCATCTAAGATGCATCAATTGGTCTCAACCCACCTGGAGCAAAGGAAAATGAAGAACACCAAGGCCACACGACAACTAAGAGCCCAAGAGACAGAAAGGGCCACATGAACCAGAGACCTACATCATCCTGAGACCAGAAGAACTAGTTGGTGCCCGGCCACAATCGATGACTGCCCTGACAGGGATCACAGCAGAGGACCCCTGAGGGAGCAGGAGATCAGTGGGATACAGACCCCAAATTCTCATAAAAAGACCAAACTTAATGGTCTGACTGAGACTGGAGGAATCCCGGTGGCCATGCTCCCCAGACCTTCAGTTGACACAGGACAGGAACCATCCCCGAAGACAACTCATCAGAAATGAAAGGGACTGGTTAGCGGGTGGGAGAGAGGCGCTGATGAAGAGTGAGCTAATGATATCAGGTGGACACTTGAGATTGTGTTGGCAACTCTTGTCTGGAGGGGGGATGGGAGGATAGAGAGAGAGGGAAGCTGGCAAAATTGTCAAGAAAGGAGAGACTGAAAGGGCTGACTCAAGAGGGGAAGAGCAAGTGGGAGTAGGGAGTGAGATGTATGTAAACTTATATGTGACAGACTGATTGGATTTGTAAACGTTCACTTGAAGCTTAATAAAAGTTATTAAAAAAATAAATAACAGCAATAAACTCACACTTATCAATAATCACACTGAATGTAAATAATTTAAATGCACCCATAAAGAGACAGAGAGTGATAAAAAAGACAGAGAGTGATAGATGGATTAAAAAAAAAAAGGGACCCATCAATATGCTGTCTATAAGAGACACACCTTAGAAACAAAGACATAAATATATTAAAAATCAAAAGGAGGAAAAAAATACATCAAGCAAATGGCAACCAAAAAAAGATCAGGAGTGGCAAAATAATCTTGGTTAAAATAGACTTTAAAACAAAATCCACCAAAAAAAAAAAAAAAAAGAAGGATATTATATAATGATTAAAGGGACAATCCACCATGACGACATAACCATAATAAATATCTAGGCACCCAATGACAGGGCTTCAAAATACACAAACCCTAATAGCACTGAAAACAGAAATTGACAGTTCTACAACAATAGTAAGAGACTCCAACACACCACTGTCAGTAAAGGACAGAACATCTAGAAAGAAAACCCAGCAAAGATACGGAACCAAAAAACTTGACCTCATGTACGTATATAGAACACTCCACCCCCAAAAAAGCAAAGTACACAATCTTTACAACACACATGGAACATTCTCCAGAATAGACCACATCTTGCGCCAAAAAGCAACCCTCAACAAAATCCAAAACGTGGAGATAATACGAAGTATCTTCTGCGATCACAATGCCATAAAAGCAGAAATTAATAACAGGAAGAGCAAGGAAAAAAAATCGAAATACATGGAAACTGAACAACACTCTGCTTAAACACCACTGAGTAATAGAAGAAATCAAAGATGAAATAAAAAAATTCCTAGAATCAAATGAGAATGAAAACACATCATACCAAAACCTTTAGAACACTGCAAGGGCAGTGCTCAGAGGTCAATTTATAGCAATAGATGCACACATCAAAAAAGAAAGGGACAAAATCAAAACATTAGCTATAAAATTAGCTATAGGACCCAAACAAATGGAAAGAGAATAGCAAAAGAAACCCATAGCCTCCGGAAGAAAGGAAATAGTAAAGATCAGAGCAGAAATAAATGAAATAGAAAAACAATAGAAAGAATAAACAAAACCAGAAGTTAGTTCTTTGAAAGGATCGACAAAATGGACAAACCGTTGACCAAACTGACAAAAGAAAACAGGACAGGATGCAAATAACTTAAATAAGAAATGAAATGGGGGACATTACAACAGACCCAACTGAAATAAAAAGGATCATAACAGAGTACTATGAAAAACTATACTCTGACAAATTTGAAAACCTAGAGGAAGCAGACAAATTTCTAGAAACAAGCTGCCTACCTAAACTAACACAAACTGACATCAAAAATCTGAACAGACCCATAACAAGAGGAGAGATTGAAAAAGTGATTTAAAAAAAAAAAAATTGAAAAACAAAAAACCTCCCAAGAAAAAAAAAAAAAAGCCCTGGCCCAAACAGCTTCACTGGAGAATTCTACGAAACATTCAGAGAGAGCTTGCACCAGCACTACTCAAACTATTTCAGAACATAGAAAAGGAAGGGATACTTCTGAGTTCATTCTACAAAGACAGCATAATGCTGGTACCAAAAGCACGCAAAGACACCAGGAAAAGAGAAAATTACATACTAATATCTCTCATGAATTTAGATGTAAAAATTTTCAACAAAATTCTACCAAATAGAATTCAGCATCATATAAAAAAAAATACACTGTGATCAAGTGAGATTCATACCATGTAACCAAGGATGATTCAACTTTAGAAAATCAACCAGTGTAATCCACCACATAAACAAAAGAAAAGAATTACATAATCATCTCTATCGATGCAGAAAAGGCATTCGACAAAGTCTAACACCCATTTCTGATTAAAAAAAACTGTCAATAAAATAGGAATAGAGGGGAAATTCCTCAACATAATAAAAGGCATCTACATGAAACCAACAGCCAACATCATTCTTAACAGAGAGAAGCTAAAAACAGGAACAAGACAAGGATGCCCTTTATCACCACTCCTATTTAATATTGTGCTGGAAGCTAGAGCAATAAGGTAAGACAAAGAAATAAAGAACACCCAAATTGGTAAAGAAGAAGTAAAACCATCCCTATTTGTGGATGATATGATGCTATACAGAGAGAACCCAAAAGACTCCATGAGAAAACTACCAAAACTAACAGAAAGATTGAGCACAATAGCAGGATACAAGATAAGCATACAAAAATCAGTTAGATTCCTATACACCAATAAAGAATGACAAAAAGGAAATCAGGAAAGCAACACCATTTATAATAATCCCTAAAAAAAAAAAAAACTCAGGAATAAATCTAACCAGGGGAATAAAAGACCTGTACAAAGAAAACTGTAAAACACTACTGCAAGAAACCAAAAGAGACCTACATAAATGGAATAATATACCATGCTCATGGTAAAGGTAGAACTAACACTGTGAAAATGCCAATTCTGCCCACAGCAATCTACAAATACAATGCAATCTCAATCAAAATACCAACAGCATTCTTTAAGGAGATGGAAAAACTAATCATTAACTTCACATGGAAAAGAAGAGGCCCTGAATGAGTAAAGCACTACTGAAGAAAATGAATAAAGCAGGAGGACTCGTACTACCTGACCTCAGAACTCAGCTATGGTAGTCAAAATTGCCTGGTACTGGTACAACAACAGACACACTGACCAATGGAACAGAATCAAGAACCCAAATGTAAATGCATCCACCTACCATCACCTGATCTTTCAAAAAGGCCCGAAGTCCATTAAGTGGGGAAAAGATGGTCTTTTTAACAAATGGTGCTGGCAAAACTGGATGTCTGTTTGTAAAAAAATGTAACAGGACCCATACCCCACACCATACACAAAAACTAATTCAAAATGGATCAAAGACTTAAACATAAAATGGAAAACTATAAAGGCCATACTAGAAAAAATAAAGTCAATATTATAAGACCTAATACACGGCATAAATAACATACAAACTGTAACTAACAATACACAAACACTGGAAGATAAGCTAGGTAACCGCAATCTTCTAAAAATTAAACCCTTATACTCATCAAAAGACTTCAGCAAAAGAGTAAAAAGAGAACCTACAGACTGGGAAAAAAATTTTGGCAATGACAAATTTGACAAAGGTCTAATATCTAAAATCTACAGGAAAATCCAACACCTCTAAACAAAAAGATAAACAACCCATTTAAAAAATGCACAAAGGATATGAACAGACACTTCACCAAAGAAGGTATTCAGGTAGCTAACAGACGTATGAGGAAATGCTGGAGATCACTAGCCTTTAGAGAAATGTAAATAAAAACCACAATGAGATACCATCTTACCGCAGCATTACTGGCAGGGACCAAAAAACCAGAAAACAACAAACGTAGGAGAGGCTATGGGGAGATTGGAACTCTTCTGTGCTGTTGGTGGGAATGTAAAATGGTACAACCATTTTGGAAAATGATATGGTTCTTCCTTAAAAAACTAGAAAAAAAAATACCATAAGATCCAGCAATCCCACTCCTAGGAATATATATCCTAGAGAAATAAGAGCAATCACATGAATAGACATATCACACTCATGTTGACTGTAACATCATTCATAATAGCAGAAAGATGGAAACAACCCAAGTGCCCATCAACAGATGAATGGATAAACAAACTATGGTACATACACACAATGGAATGCCATGCAACAATAAAAAACAATGACAAATCTGGGAAACATCTCACAACATGGATGAGCTTGAAGGGCATTTGCTGAGTGAAATGAGCCAATCACAAAAGGACAAATACTGTATGAGACCACGATTATAAAAAGACATGAAAAGATTTACATAGACAAAGAAATAATCTTTGATGGTTACTAGGGATGGGAGTAGTGGGGAGGGAAAAACACTAATTAGATAAGTGGTAACTTTGTGAAGGGTAAGACAGTACACAATTCTGGGGAAGTTAGCACAACTTGACCAAGGCAAGGCCATGGAAGCTTCATAGACACATCCAAACTCCCTGAGGGACCAAATTACTGGGCTGAAGGCTGTGGGGACCATGGTCTCCGGTGACATCTAGCTCAATCAGCATAACATAGTTTATAAAGAAAATGTTCTGCATTCTACTTTGGTGAGTAGCATCTGGGGTCTTAAAATCTTCTGAGCTGCCATCTAAGATACTCCACTGGTCCCACCCCATCTGGAGCAAGGAAGAATGAAGAAAACAAACAATATTTGTCCAGAGGACTGATGGACCACAACTACTACAGCCTCCACCAGAATGAGTCTAGCACAACTAGATGGTGCCCAGCTACCACCACCAATGGCTCTGACACGGATCACAATAGAGGGTCCCAGACAGAGCTGGAGAAAAATGTAGAAAAAAATTCTAACTCACAAAAAAAGGCCAGACTTATTGTTCTGACAGAGACTGGAGAAACCCTGAGAGTATGGCCCTTGGACTCCCCTTTAACTCAGTACCAAAGTCACTCCTGAGGTTCACCTTTCAGCCAAAGATTAGTGAGGCCCACAAAGCAAAAAAAAGACTAAATAAGCACACCAACTCACGGGCAAGGGGACAGGAAAGCTGGTAATGGGGAACCCAAGATCAAGAAGAGGAGAGTGTTGACATGTCGTGGGGTTGGCAACAAATGTCACAAAAAAATATGTGTATTAATTGTTTAATGAGAAACTGATTTGCTCTGTAAACCTTCATCTAAAGTACATTAAAAAAGAAAATAAATATTGTCATCAGTAGCACACAAAATATTACTCCAGATTTTCCTCTTACAGCACTGAGAGGTCTGATGCCCTACCTCATGTAAAATATTGATGTTGTTTTTAGGTGTCATCGGGTTGGTTCCAACTTATAACAACCCTGTGTACAACAGAACAAAACACTGCCTGGTCCTGCGCCATCCTCAAAATCGTTGTTATGCTAAAGCCTATTATTGCAGCCACTGTGTCAATCCACCTCATTGAGGGTATTCTTTTTTGCTGACACTCTACTTTACCAAGCATAATGTTCTTCTCCAGGTACTGACCCCCCGATAACATGTCTAAAGTATGTGAGATAGTCTCTCCATCCTTGCTTCTAAGGAGTGTTCTGGTTTTACATCTCCCAAGACAGATTTGTTAGTTCTTTTGGCAGTCCATGGTATATTCAATAATTTCCCCAACACCACAATTCAATGGCGTCAATTCTTCTTCTGTCTTCCTTATCATTGTCCAGCTTTCACATGCACAGGAGGCAATTGAAAACACCAGGCCCATATCAGTCTTCAAGGTGATATCTTTGCTTTTCAACACTTTAAAGAGGTCTTTTGCCACAGATTTGCCCGATGCAATGTGTCTTTTGATTTCTTGACTGCTGCTTCCATGGGCGTTGATTGTGGATCCAAGTAAAATGAAATCCTTGACAACTTCAATCTTATCTCCATTTGTCATAATGTTGTTTATTAGTCCAGTTGTGAGGATTTTTGTTTTCTTCTTGTTGAGGTGTAATCTATACCGAAGGCTGTGAACTTTCATCTTCATCAGTAAGTGCTTCAAGTCCTTTTCACTTTGGGCAAGCAATGTTGTGTCATCTACATTATTGCAGATTTTTTTTTTTTTTTTTAATGAGTCTTCCTCCAAACCTGATGCCCTGTTCTTCCTCATATAGTCCAGCTTTTCGGGTTGTTTACTCAACATACAGGTTGAATAGGCGTGGTGAAAGGATACTACCCTGACTCACACCTTTAAGTCACGCAGTATCTGCTTGTTTTGTTCAAATGACTGCCTCTTGATCTATGTGCAGGTTCCTCATGAGGACAATTAAGTGTTCAGGAATTCCCATTCTTTGTGATGTTATCCATAATTTGTTATGATCCACACAGTCGAATGCCTTTACAGAGTCAATAAAATACAGGTAAACATCCTTCTGGTATTCTCTGCTTTCAGCCAGGATCCATCTGACATCAGCAATGATATCCCTGGTTCTGCATCCTCTTCTGAATCTGACTTGAATTTCTGTCAGTTCTCTGTCTATATACTGCTGCAGCAGCTTTTGACTGATCTCCAGCAAAATTTTTCTTGAATGTGATATTAATAATATTGTTCAATAATTTCCACATTTGGTGGGATCACCTTTCTTGGGAATAGGCATAAATATAAATCTCTTCCAGTCGTTGTCTAGGTAGCTGGCTTCCAAATTTCTTGGCATAGAGAAGTGAACATTTCCAGCACTACATCCATTTGTTGAAACATCTCAATTGGTATTCCATCAATTCCTGGGGTCTTGTTTTTTGTCAATGCCTTCAGTGCAACTTGGACTTCTTTCAGTACCATGGTTCCTGCTCATATGGTACCTCCTGCAATGGTTGAACGTTGACCAATTCTTTTTGGTATAGTGACTCTGTGTATTCCTTCCATCTTCTTTTGATACTTCCTGAGTCATTTAATATTTTCCCCATAGAATACTTCACTATTGCAACTTGAGGCTTGAATATTTTCTTCAGTTCTTTCAGCTTGAGAAATGCCAAACGTGTTCTTCCCTTTTGGTTTTCCATCTCCAGGTCTTTGCTCATGTCATTATAATACTTTACTTTGTTTTCTAGAGCCACCCTTTGAAATCTCCTGTTCAACTCTTTTACTTCATCATTTCATCCTTTAGCTTTAGCTACTTGGCAATCAAGAGCAAGTTTCAGAGTCTCTTCTCACATCCATTTGGATCTTTTCTTTCCTTCCTGTCTTTTTAATGACATCTTGTTTTCTTCATTTATGATGTCCCTGATATCGTTCCACAACTCGTCTGGTCTTTGGTCATTAGTTTTCAACGTGTCAAATCTATTCTTGAGATAGTCTGTAAATTCTGGTGGGATATACTCAAGGTTGTATTTTGTTCTAATTTTCTTCAGCTTTAGCTGGAACTTGCATATGAACAATTAATGGTCTATTCCACAGTCAGCCCCTGGCCTTGTTCTGACTGATGATATTGAGCTTTTCCGTCATCTCTTTCCACAGATGTAATCGATTTGATTCCTGTGTATTCCATCTGGCAAGGTCCATGTGTTAATGTTGGTGAAAAAAGGTATTTGCAATGAAGAAGTCGTTGGTCTTGCAAAATTCTATCATGTAGTCTCTGGCATCATTTCTATCACCAAGGCCATATTTTAGAACTACCAATCCTCCTTCTTCATTTCCAACGTTTGTATTCCACTCTCCAGTAATTATCAATGCATCCTGATTGCATGTTCGATCATTTTCAGACTGCAGAAGTCAGAAAAATCTTCAATTTCTTCTTCTTTGGCCTTAGTGGTTGGTGGGTAAATTTGAATAATAGTTGTATTAACTGATCTTCCTTGTAGGTAGATGGATATTTTCCCATCACTGACAGCATTGCATTTCAGGAGAGATCTTGACATGTTCTTTTTGATGATGAGTGCAAGGCCATTTCTCTTCCAGTTGTCGTTCCCAGCATAGTAGGCCATATAATTGTCTAATTCAAAATGGCCATATCAGTCCATTTCACCTCACTAATGCTTAGGATATCAATGTTTATGAGTTCCATTTCATTTTTGAGGACTTCTAATTTTCCTAGATTCATACTTTGTGCATTCCATGTTCTGATTACTGATGGATGTTTGCAGCTGTTTCTTCTCATTTTGAGTTGTGCCACATCAGCAAATGAAGGTCCCAAAAGCTTGACTCCAGGCACATCATTAAGGTTGACTCTACTTTGGGAAGACAGCCCTTCCCCAGCCATCATTTGAGTGCCTTCCAACCTGAGGGGTTCATCTACCGGCACTATATCAATGTTCCACTGCTATTCATAAGATTTTCGCTGGCTAAATCTTTTCAGAAGTAGACTGCCGGGTCCTTCTTCCTAATCTCTCTTAGTCTGGAAGCTCAGCTGAAACTTGTCCACTATGGGTGACCCTGCTGGTATCTGAATACCGGTAGCATAGCTTCCAGTATCACAGCAACACGCAAGCCCCCACAGTACGATAAACTGACAGACAAGTAGGGGAAATATTAATGAGGTAGGCAAATTTGAGTGGGATTACCCAACCATGGTAAGAAGTGCCACCATGCTGCCTCTTGACTTTGTAAAAATTCTTATGAATTCTTTGTCTTTCCCTATGATCAGTTAAATGGGCTAACACAACCAAACAACTCTACTGAAACTAATGATTTCTGATGTGGTGGTACAAATGATTTCATTTGTGCTCATCTATTAACCTAAAGGCTAGGGGTTTGAACCTACCCAGCAGAGTGTCAGAAGAAAGGCCTGGTGATCTGCTTCTATTAAGATTATAACCAAGACAGCCTGTGGAGCAGTTCTACTCTGGAATACCTGGGTTGCCACAATTTGGAAATTACTCTGTAGCAACTTTTTTTTTTTTTTTGCAGAGATCCCTTTAGTATTATTTCATCAATAAAGAGCCCAAAAGGAATAAGCAAGCTAAAGGAAGCAGGTGTACAGAGGATGAGAGCCAAGAGGGAAAACGCAGATGTGTACATTCAATTTCCACCTGAGAAGTTGGAGTGGCATGGGAAGAGGGGTAGGAGGAGTTAAGGTGGCCCTGTGACAGAAGCATGACTGTGTTTGGAAGTTAGGTCTTTGAAGATGTTATCTGGTAAATTAACATGAAGCCGTACTGGAATAGGGTGGTCCTAATCCAATCTGAATGGTGTCCTTATAAAGGAGAAGAGACATAGAGATAGACCAACAAGAAAGGTGGCCACATGAGGGTACATCATCCGCAAGTCAAGAAACACCTGGAGTTGCCAGAAGTCAGGAGAAATGAAAGACAGTCTACCTCAAGTAGAGTTAGGAATGGGAGGAGGAAATGGAATGTGTGGCTAATTGCCTCTATGAACAATTGCCTTCTTTGCCATGAGACCAGAAGTACTAGATGGTGCCCAGCTACCATTACTGAACATTTTAATCAAAGATTCAATAGAAGAATCATGATCAAAAGGGGGAAAATGAAGAACAGAATTTCAAATTCTCATGGACTCTAGACTCTCTGGAGTCAGGCAGGCTGAACGAACCCCTGAAACTATTTCCCTGAGATAATCTTTCAACCTTAAACCAAAAATATTCCCTGAAGATTTCTTAAAACCAAACAATAGTTTAGTTTAACTAGTAAAGAATGTCTGCCTTGAACATTGTGCCCTTTTGAGAACTATCTATATGAGATCAAATTGACAACAGTAACTAGAAAGATGGGAACCTCAGGGGGCAGTGATTTTATGTTAATGGGGGAGGAACAACTCAAAAAAAGAGATTGAGAATGGTTGCACAACTTAAAGAATATGATCGATGTCACTGAATTATAATGTAGAAATGGTTGAATTGGTGTATGTTTTGCTGTGTTTACTCTCACCAACAACAAAATAAATTAAAAAAAAAAAAAGGAGAAGAGGAAAGGCTCTTCCTCCAGAGCTTTTGGAGAGAACAATGCCCTGCTAATAGCTTGAATTTGGACTTCTTGCCTTTAGAACAGTAAGATAATGAATTTCTGTTCTTATGAGTCACCCAGTTTGTGGGTGGCAGCCTAAGAAACTCACACAACGAGCAGGCCATATTTTCCCTTGTACCCTGCCTAGGCCTCCCTGTGTCCTTGGATTCAGAGTCTCTTTTTACTATTTGTGGGTTGTTGGTTCATTCATTCATTCATATGTCATTTTTGGAACGTCTCTGCTGGGCCAGGTGCTAGGTGGAAATGGAGGTCACAGTCAGGTGCTGACTAGAGTAGACCTTCTCTGACTTTACAAAGCTCCTTGAGGGACGTAGACTTTGATCAAATGACCCCAGAAACACACATACATGTTCTAAAATGCCATGAGTGGCACGCTGGAAATAGAGAACTAGGAGAAAGTCTGAGAGGAGGCTGGGTGTACATTAGGGATGGAGCGGTGAGAGAGGAAAGAGAGAGATGGGTGTTACTGTCCTCAGTTCTGTTAATACAACTGTTCTGAGGTCACTTTAAATGTTTGTCAGTGAATTCCTCAGCTGTTCACACTTTCCACTGCCTTCTGCAATGTTCTGGCTGCTGATTCTGATCAGAATATTCGGCCTGTTGTATCTTCTGCTGAAATCACTGTTTGCTGTGGGGGGCTAAGGGGCTCTAGCTGAAAACAAATACCCCACACTTTCCAGAAGCATGGATGTGCTGGGAATTCTTCTGTCTGCCTATAATAACTATTTCTCTTTTCCCCCAGCCACCATGGCTAATGTGCTTACCTTCTAGTAATACATTCAGTTTCACTTGACTACTAACTTAAAAGTTGGCAGTTCGAACCCACCCAGATCTGGCAATCTGAGTATGTAAATATTTCAGCCAAGAAAGCCCTCTGGAGCAGTTAGTTCTACACTGTAACACATGGGGACCCATGAGTCTGAATTGACTGGGCAGCTGCATTCTTCTTTATATAGTGCAGCTCCTTGGGTTATTTGCTCAGCATACAAATAGAATAAGTATGATGAAAGGATACAACCCTGATGCACACCTTTCCTGATTTTAAACCATTCATTATCCACTTGCTCTGTTCAAACAGCTGCCTCTTGGTCTATGTACAGATTCTGCATGAGCAAAATTAAGCATTCCAGAATTCCCATTCTTCACAATGCTATCTATAATTTGTTACAATTCACACAGTCAAATGCCTTTGTGTAGTCAATAAAACCAAAACCAGTTACCATGGATTGGATTCCAACTCATAAGGACCCTGTAGGACAGGGTAGACCTGTCCCATTGGGTTTCCAAGAAGCAGCTGGAGGATAGGAATTGCCAACCGTTTGTTTAGCAGCCAAGCTCTTATCTGCTGTGCCACCAGGGCTCCGTAGTCAATAAAACACAGGTAAACATCATTCTGGTATACTCTGCTTTCAGCCAAGATCTCTCTGATAGAGTTGGCTAATAATTTGTCTTCATTTCCTAAGGTTTGCATCTAGAATTAAGTAATCACTGCACCCAACTGTACAAAAGCTTTTGCTTAGCAATATCCCTATCAGAATAAAAGTCAATGGTTTGGACATTTTAGTACAAGTACACTATAACACAGAAAGGCAAATCCTTCCTGCAGCTCAAGAAGTGAATCTAGTTACCAGACTATCTGTGGTGGTTAAGACTGTGTGTCAACAAATCCATCCACATATAAGCAGCTAATATTTGACAAAGGCCAAAAGTCTGTTAAATGGGGAAAAGACAGTCTCTTCAACAAATGGTGCTGGCATAACTGGATATCCATCTGCAAAAAAAGGAAACATGACCCATACCTCACACCACGCACAAAAACTCAAAATGGAACAAAGAGCTAAATATAAAACCTAAAACAATAAAGATCATGGAAAAAAAATAGGGACAATGCTAGGAGCCCTAATACATGGCATAAACAGTATACAAAATATTACTAACATTGTACAAACACCAGAAAAGAAATTAGATAACTGGGAACTCCTAAAAGTCAAACACCTATGCTCATCCAAAGACTTCACCAAAAGAGTAAAAAGATTACCTACAGATTGGGAAAAAGTTTTTAGCTATGACATTTCTGATCAGCATCCGATCTCTAAAATTTACATGACACTGCAAAAACTCAACAACAAAAAGACAAATAACCCAGTTAAAAAACGGGCAAAGGATATGAACAGACACTTTACCAAAGAAGACATTCAGGCTGCTAACAGATACATGAGGAAATGCTCACGATCATTAGCCGTTACAGAAATGTAAATCAAAACCGCAATGAGATTCCATCTCACTCCAACAAGGCTGGCATTAATTCAAAAAACACAAAATAATAAATGTTGAAGAGGTTGTGGAGAGTCCGGAGCACTTATACACTGCTGGTGGGAATGTAAAATGGTACAGCCACTTTGGAAATCTATTTGGAGCTTCCTTAAAAAGCTAGGAATAGAATACCATAAGACCCAGCAATTCCACTCCTTGGAATATACCCTAAAGAAATAAGAGCCTTCACACAAACAGATATATGCACACCCACGTTCACTGCAGCACTGTTTACAATAGCAAAAAGTTGGAAGTAACCAAGGTGCCCATCAGTGAATGAATGGATAAAAAATTATGGTATATTCACACAATGGAATACTATGCATCGATAAAGGACAATGATGAATCTGTGAAAGATTTCATAACATGGAGGAATCTGGAAGGCATTATGCTGAGTGAAATTAGTCAATTGCAAAAGGACAAATAGAGTATAAGACCACTATTTTAAGAACTCTAGGTAAAGTTTAAACACAGAAGAAAATATTCTTTGATGGTTACGCGGGTAGGGAGGGAGGGAGAGGGATATTCACTAACTCTATAGTAGACAAAAGTTTTTATAGGTGAAGGGAAGGACAACACATAACACAGGGATAGTCAATACAACTGGACTAAACCAAAAGCGAAGAAGTTTCCTGAATACAACCAAAAACTTCAAAGGCCAGAGTAGCAGAGGTGGGGGTCTGGGACCATGGTTTCAGGGGACATCTAGGTCAATTGGCATAACAAAATGTATTAAGAAAATGGTCTGCATTCCACTTTGGTGAGAGGCGTCTGGGGTCTTAAGTGCTAGCAAGCGACCATGTAAGATGCATAAATTGGCCTCAATCCACCTGGAACAAAGGAGAATGAAGAACACTAAAGACACAAGGTACTTATGAGCCAAAGAGACAGAAAGGGCCACATAAACCAGAGACTACATCAGCCTGAGACCTGAAGAACTAGATGGTGCCTGGCTACCACTGATTACTGCCCTGACAGGGAACACAACAGAGAATCCCTGATGGAGCAGGAATAGTGGGATGCAGATCTTAAATTCTCATAAAAAGGCCAGACTTAATGATCTGACTGAGACCAGAGGGACCCTGATGGTCATGGTCCCTGGACCCTTTGATAACCCAAGATTGGAACCATACCTGAAACCAACTCTACAGAGAGGGATTGGCCTGGACTGTGAGATAGACAATGATACTGGTGAGGAGTGAACTTCATGGCTCAAGTAGATACATGAGACTATGTGGGCGACACCAGCCTGGTGGCGAGATGAGAATGAAGAGGGGGACAGCAGTTGGTTGAATGGACACGGGGAATACAGGGTGGAGAGGAGGAACATGCTGTCTCATTAAGGGGAGAGCAGCTGGGAGTGGACAGTGGGGTGTGTATGGCTTTTTGTATAAAAGACTGACTTGATTTGTAAACTTTCATCTAAAGCACAATTAAAAAAAAAAAAAAGATTGTGTGTCAGGTTGGCTGGGCCATGATTCTCAGTGTTCATATGTGATCATCCCATGATGGGATCTGCTGTGAGTAGCCAATCAGTTGAAAGGGAGTCTCCTTGGGCATGTACCCTCCCTCCAAATACAAATGGAAGTTCTGGCTTTTGGCCTCTCTGAATCCTGCAGCTACCTCTTGTTCGTCAGACCTCTGGTTCTTGGGACTTGAGCTAGTAGCTTACCTGCAGATTTTGGGATTTGTTGATCTTCACAGCTTGTGAGCAAGAGCGAGTCCTGCTCTCTGACCTACTGATCTTGGGTTTGCCAGCCACTGCAGCTTCTATCCTGATCCACGGGCTTGGGACGTTCCAGGCTCTACAGTCACGTGAGCAGTTTCCTTGACATAAATCTCTCTATGTATATATTTACACAGTGAGCCCCAAATTCCATTGAATCACTCCTGCCAACAGAACCACTCCAATCTGAAGAGATTACTTCATGTTTGTCTGCTACACCACCAAGCCCAGAAAAACCATTAGCCCCTCTACTCCCGTATAATGAGATTAGCCTTAGCTCGGCTGCCTCTAAAAAGCCCTTGCCTGAGTCATGAGCTGGGGCATCCCCTGAGGCAGATGCTTTACAAGACAATGCTGAATGTTCTCAAAATAATTTCACACTACTGATTCTGGCTTCTGGACCTGTAACTAGGCTTAAGTTCCAGCGAGCCCCAAAAGGTAAAGTACAAAGTGTGACCCAGGAGGAGGTACACTACACTCCAAAAGAACTGCTTAATTTTTCTAATATGTACAAACAGAAACCTGGGGAATACATGTGGGAATGGCTATTAAGGGTGTGGGATAAATGTGTAAGGAACATAAAGATGGATCAGTCTGAGTTTATTGATATGCATCCACTAAGCACAGACTGTTCATTTAATGTTTCAGCTCAAGAAGTTAGGAAAGAATCTAATAGTTTATTTGATTGGGTTGCTGAAGCACAAATTATGCAGTGGCCTAAACTAAATCAAGTTGAAGTACCAGACCTTGCTTGGTATACTGTAGAAGAAGGTATCTAAAGGCTTAGGGAAATTGATGTTAGAGTGGATTTATCAGGTTAGACCCACAGACTCACACATGGAATGCCCAAAGGACACACCTTTTACCACAACCGTAAGGAACAAATTTGTGAAGGGAGCTCCAACATCCTTGAAGACTTCGGTGACTCTATTTTATGTAAAACAGTGGGAACTGCCCTAACTGAATTAAGACACCTAACTACAATGGGGTTGATTGGACTCCATGGTAGTAGGGGCCAAGTGGTGGCACTCACTTGACACAGACAAGGTAGGCATGGTTACAGTAATGGACAGCAGAGTCAAAGCAGTATTCAGAATAATCTGACTCATATGGTCTTATGGCATTGGCTACTTAGTCACGGTGTCCCCAGGAGTGAAAACATAGGAAATCTACTAAATATTTACTTGATTTGTACGAACAGATAAATTCTAGGTCAAGTGAATAGCAGTCTAACTCAAATCACTAGAAAAGAGAGTCATGGTCCCTCAATCAATTCCCAGACTTTAGTGAGTTTAAAGACCCACAACCCCTTGAATGAAGGGGAGACCAGGTCCCCTAGAAGGACTCCAATAAACTGCCAAAAATTTTATACTGTTAATCTCTCTCCTAGCCTTTCCCGAAGGGATCTATGGCCTTTAATGGGAGTGATGGTTCACTGAGGAAAAGACAACAATCAGACTTTTGGGGGATTACTGGGTACTGGGTACTGGCTCTGAACTGACACTAATTCCAGGAGGCCCAAACGTCACTGTGGCCCACCAGTCAGAGTGGAGGCATGTGGAGGTCAGGTTCTTAATGGAGCTTGGCTCATGTCTGCCTCACAGTAGGTCCAGGGGGTCCCCAAACCCACCCTGTAGTAATTTCACCAGTTCCAGAGTGCATAATTGGAATAGACATACTCAGCAGCCCTCACATTTGGTCCCTGACAAATGGACCAAGCACTATTATGGGAGGAAAAGCCAAATGGAAGCCATTAGAACTGCCTATATCTAGGGAAATAGTAAAGCAATACTGCATTCCTGGAGGAATTGCAGAGATTACTGCCACCATCAAGGACTTCAAGGATGCAGTGGTGGTGATTCCCACCACATCCTATTCAGACCCTTAGGATTTGGGAGCAAAGCCCTGCCATCCTCTGCAGTTAACTACTCTCCTCTTGAGATACAGTTTTTAGCTTGTTACTGGGCCTTACTAGAGACCGAACACTTAACCATGGGCCACTAAGTCACCTTGTGACTTGAACTGCCCATCATGAACTGGGTGTTGTCTGAGCCACAGAGTCATAAAGTTGGACATGCACAGCAGCACTCCAACTATAAATGGAAGTGGTACATATGAGATCAGGCCCGAGCAGGACCTGAAGGCACAAGTTGCATGAGGGAGTGGCCCAAATGCCGATGGTCTCCACTCCTATCACATTACCTTCCATCTCTCAGTCTGCACCTATGGCCTCATGGGGAGTTCCTTATGATCAGATGACTGAAGAACAGAAAACTCATGCCTGGTTTACAGATGGTTCTCTGTGATATGCAGTGGGCAGTGGACCTCCCTGAAGGACAGTGGTGAAGGGAAATTCTTCCAATGGGCAGAACTTCAAGCAGTGCACCTGGTTGTTCACTTTGCATGGAAGGAGAAGTGGCCAGGTGTACGATTATATATTGATTCATGGGCTGTGGCCAATGGTTTGGCTGGATGACCAGGGACTTAGAAGGAACACGATTGGAAAATTGGAGACAAAGATTTATGGGGAAGAGGTATGTGGATAGGCCTCTCTGAATGGGCCAAAGAAGTGAAGATATTTGTATCTAATGTGAATGCTCACCAAAGGGTGACCTTAGCAGAGGATGGTTTTGATAATCAAGTGGATAGGATGACGTGTTCTGTGGAAACCAGTCATCCTCTTTCCCTAACTACTTCTGTCATTGCTCAATGGCCTCATGAACAAAGTGGCCATGGTGGTAGGGATGGAGGTTATGCATGGGCCCAGCAACATGGACTTCCACTCACCAAGGCTGACTTGCCTACAGCCACTGCTGAGTGCCCAATCTGCCAGCAGCAGAGACCAACACTGAGTCCCTGATATGGCACCATCCCCCAAGGTGATCAGCCAGCAACCTGGTGGCAATCCGATTACATTGGACCATTTCCAACATGGAAAGGGCAGCATTTTGTCCTGAAATAGACACTTACTCTGGATATGGATTTACCTTCCCTACATGCAATGCTTCTGTCAAAACTACCATCCATGGACTTACGGAATGTCTTTTCCACCATCATGATATCCCACACAGCATTGCCTCTGATCAAGGGACTCACCTCACAGCAAATGAAGTGTGGCAGTGGGCCCATGCTCATGGAATTCACTGGTCTTATCATGTTTCCCAACATTCTGAAGCAGCTGGCTTGATAGAACTATGGAAGGGCCTCCTAAAGACACAATTACTGCGCCAAATAGGTGGCAATACCTTGCAGGGTTGGGCAATGTTCTCCAGGAGGCTGTACATGCCCTAAACCAGCGTCCAATATATGGTGCTGTATCTCCCATAGCCAGCATATATGGGTCCAGGAATCAAGGGGTAGAAATGGGAGTAGCACCGCTCACTATTACCCTTGTGACCCACTCATAAGATTTTTGCTTCCTGTCCCCACGGCCTTATGCTCTGCAGGTCTAGAAGTTTTATTTCCAAAGGGAAGAATGCTCCCACCTGGAGACACACCGCTGATTCCATTGAACTGAAAGCTAAGAATGCCACCTGGCCACTTTGGGCTCCTTATGCCTCTGGATCAACAAGCAAAGAAGGGAGTTACCATACTGGCTCGTGTGATTGATCCTGACTACCAAGAGGAAATTGGATTGATATTACATAATGGAGGTATAGAAAAGTATGTCTGAAATGCAGGAGATCCCTTAGGGTGTCTCTTAATACTACATGCCCTGTGATTAAAGTCAGTGTAAAACTATAGCAACCCAATTCTGACATGACTACTAATGGCCCAGACCCTTCAGGAATAAAGGTTTGGGTCACCCCACCAGGCAAAGAACCACAACCAGCTGAGGTGCTTGCTGAGGGCAAAGGAAACACAGAATGGGTGGTAGAAGAAGGTAGTTCTAAATACCAGTTATGATCATGTGACCAGTTGCAGAAATGAGGACTGTAACTGTTATGAGTATTTCTGCTTTATATGGGTGCATCAAATATTTTTGTTTTCTTCACCTATAAAATATAAGCCTTTGTTTCTTCACCCACCAACAGGAACAACCCTACTACCACCTAAAGTTGCAGGTCTAAATGAGAGAGCCATGTTAAACGCAGGGCCCACAGAAAACACTCACTGGAGTTTTTGCCTCTCCTGTGCTCTGAAGTGCTAACTGCTAGACTCCCACCTGGAAGACTTGTTACTGTTATTGATGCTGTCGCACCAGAAAAAACAGAACATAGCCAATGCTGTTGATTTTTTTATTAAAAACAAATTAAATAAAATAGTGATCAATTATACATAAAATGGAACTGGAGTCCACAGCTCATGGTGGGGAAGGCACGGAAGATGGAGACAGGGCTGTAGCTGCAGTGGTTTCTTTTTCTTCGTATCTGGGAGGTGATTCAGATGGAAGATGTGGAGTGGGTAAGATCTCAGAGGATGGCCTAGTCCCAGAAATAGTATATACAGATCCATGATCTCTCTCAGAGGCTGTTCCTTGGTCCTCAGGAGTTGGGGTCCTGCTAAAAAGAAGGACAGAGGAAATGAAAGGGATGGGAGGAAAACAGTCCCACACCTTCAGTGCTCGGCTCTTTTCAAATTTCATTACATGCATTTAGGAGCACTTTGTGAGGCTCTAAGGAGTAATTTATTCCAAATTCTGTTTTTCATAGATATGATTTGATTGCTCACCCTGTTGTCGTAGAGTAGATTCCAACTCACAGCAACCCTATAGGACAGAGTAGAACTGTCCCATAGGGTTCCCAAGGCTGTAATCTCTACAGTAGAAGACTGTCACATCTCTCTCCCACAGAGTGGCTGGTGGGTTTGAACCACCGACCTTTTTATTAACAACCAAGTGCTTAACCAATGTGCCACCAGGGCTCCACTTCAACTGCTTACCCCTTACTCTTCTTAGAGCTGATCCTAACATTAAGACAGTCTAACTCATGTTGTCATTCATTTCCCTTGTCACTGAAAAGACGTTGAGGGTAAGTACACAGATGCCATCTGTTATGAATTAAATTGTATCCTCCCCAAAAATGTGTGTTAACTTGGCTAGTCCATGATTTCTAGTATTGTGTGATTGTCCACCATTTTGTCACCTCATGTGATTTTCCTATGGGTTGTAAATCCTACCTCTATGATGTTAATGAGGTGAGATATAGGGCAGTTATGTTAAAGAGGAAGGACTTAATCTACAAATCTACAAGATTAAGTTGTATTAAATCAACCTCTTTTGAGACATAAAAGAGAGAATGGAGCAGAGAGACAGGGGGATCTCATACCACCAAGAAACAAAAGCTCAGAGAATAGTGTGTCCTTTGGACCTGGGGTCCCTCCGCCGAGAAGCTCCTTGGCCAGGGGAAGACTGATGACAAGGACCTTCCTCCATAGTCAACAGAGAGATAAAGCCTTTTCCTGGAGCTGACGCCCTGAATCTGGACTTGTAGCCTCCTAAACCATGAGAGACTAAATTTCTCTTCATTAAAGCCATCCACTTGTGGTCATTCTGTTACAGCAGCCCTAAATTACTAAAACACCACCCAAGGAACACACACTCACAAAATTATTGTTCTCTGCTATTTTGTCTCCTGAAACCACTAGCCAATTACAGACTAATGAAAACAGAAAATAAAAACATTAAGCCAAAAACGTGCAGGGGGGAGGAAGGTACAGTGTTTAAGGGAGAGGGCTCCAGAAACAGGCAGACCTGTGTTTGAATTTCAACTCTTCTGCTTTCTAGCTGTGTGATCTTGAGCAAGTTATTTAACCTCTCTACGCTTTGGTTTCCTCATCTATAAAATGGGGACAATACTGCTAGAGTGAGAAAACCTCCTAGAGTTACTGTGAGAATCAATGAGGCAATACAAGACAAGCCCTCAGCCCAGATCCTGGCACACAGAATCACAGCAGTAACGACAGCAGTCATAGTGAAGACATTTATGTCAGAGCTTGGGGAAGTTCGTTGCTGGAGAAAAATCAAGAAAATTCACTAACAGAACTCTACAAACATCCAGCCCTAACCTCCCTTCATCCCTGCAGGTAATTCTGGTATTCATCGCTGGTCAGATCTCCAGCTTACCACTCAGCTCGAAGCTCTCAAATATCTCCTGCCCTTGTCAGCCACCTCATCCCCTCTCTTTTCAGATGAGCCTATCCTCTGCTTTTGTGGGAACATGAAAGTCTCTATATAGCATGATTCTCTCCAGGCCTCAGAGGAAAAGGGGGTCCCTGTGGCCCCCACTCAGGGGGTCATGCATCTCTACCTGTCTGGTTCATGGGTACCAAGGAGCATCCATGTGGTGGCCGCTCCATGCAGGGCAGCAGAGGACAGTGGTTCTCGATCCACCATTGTGCCCTGGAGTGGAGGAGGTGGGACATGTGCTTTGAAACATAAATGGAAAGGTTATATTGCACTGTCCCCAGCTTATTCTTGTGTCTCTTGGGTGCTGCTCCTCTCTGCTTTCAAAAAAGATGTGCAGGCTTCCCTGTCCTAAAAGTAGATCTTTACTGAGTCCTGTGCACCCCTCCCACTTTTCCCTGTGAAGTTTTCCAGCAATCCTTCCTTTACTGCCTACACCCTGGTTTCCTATTCAGGAAGGTGTCAGAGCCCTGCTCCCTGGGCACTCCATCCCTGGGGTCTACATAAGCTCCCCTCCCTTAGTTGCTGAGGCTTGGCACTTTCCAGATCTCCTTCCTATCATGCCTTCCTCTGTAGTGGATTTTAGACAGGTCTCCAGCCTTTGACTCTTTTCCTTCCTGACTTTACAATTTCTTCACAGCTCCATCTCTAGCACTTCATCTCTCTTCCAAGGTCTAGCCCCATCCAGTCTACCTCAAAGACCCACACCTCACTACTCCTCCCTGCAAGCCAGCTCACCGTCTTCTCCTGCTTAAACTGAGCTCATCTCCTACCTCCTTCTCAGTCAGGACATCTCCACTGGCCCTGCCACTCACCCCTGAAATCATTCTCTCTGCCTCTTTCTCAGTGTCACTCTCCATTCCAGATTCCCTCGCACACTATCCCCTCCTTTCTAGCCACCACAGTTACAGGTTTCTGTCCCCATGATCTCAACCTCCGAACTGGTCTCCACATCTCCAGCCTTTCTCTACTGTTAACTAACCACCACTTTGATCCCATGGCTCTGACTCAAAAACCTTCCATTGCACACTGCCCAAGGTAATCCCTGGGTGCTGCAAACAGTTAACACGTTCAACTGCTACCAGAAAGGTTGGAGTTTTTAGCCTAACCAGAGGTGCCTCAGAAGAAGGGCCTAGTGATCTACTTCTAAAAAATCTGCCATTGAAAACCCTATGGACCATAGTTCTACTCCGACACACATGGGGTTGCCATGAGTTCAACTCCATGGCAACAGTTTTTCTTCTTTTGAGGAGGGTTATGCAAGGGAAAAGCACTTAGCTTTATTTTTTTAACCTGACCCCACATATGCATCCTAATTTGGAGGCATGAAGGGGTGAAGGGGTCTTATATTTCCATTAGGTCAATCTGAGAAGACTTGCAGGCACAAGAGTTATGTTGCTGTTGTTCTTAGGTGCTGTCAAGTCAGTTCCAACTCATGGTGACCCTATGTACAACAAATTAAAACACTGGCTGGTCCTGTGCCATCCTCACAACCATTGTTCTGCTTCAGCCCACTGATGCAGCCACTGTGTCAATCCATCTCACTGAGGGTCTTCCTCTTTTTCACTGGCCCTCTACTTTCCCAAGCCTGATGTCCTTCTTCAGGGACTGATCCCTCCTGACAACATGTCCAAAGTATGTGAGATCTAGTCTTGACAACCTTGCTTCTAAGGAGCATTCTGATTGTACATCTTCCAGGGCAGATTTGTTTGTCCTTCTGGCAGTTCATGGTATATTCAATATTCTTCACCAACACAACAATTCAAAGGCATCAGTTCTTCTTCAGTCTTCCTTATTCATCATCCAACTTTCACATGCACATGAAGCGACTGAAAATACCATGGCTTTGGTAAGGAGCACCTTAGTTTTCAAGGTGACATCTTTGCTTTTCAATACTTTAAAGAGGTCCTTTGCCACAAATCTGCCCAATGCAATGCGTCTTTTTTTTTTTTAATAACTTTTATTATGCTTCAAGTGAACATTTACAAATCCAATCAGTCTGTCACATATAAGTTTACATACATCTCACTCCCTACTCCCACTTGCTCTCCCCCTCTTGAGTCAGCCCTTTCAGTCTCTCCTTTCTTGACAATTTTGCCGGCTTCCCTCTCTCTCTACCCTCTCATCCCCCCTCCAGACAAGAGTTGCCAACACAATCTCAAGTGTCCACCTGATATAATTAGCTCACTCTTCATCAGCATCTCTCTCCCACCCGCTAACCAGTCCCTTTCATTTCTGATGAGTTGTCTTCGGGGATGGTTCCTGTCCTGTGTCAACTGAAGGTCTGGGGAGCATGGCCACCGGGATTCCTCCAGTCTCAGTCAGACCATTAAGTTTGGTCTTTTTATGAGAATTTGGGGTCTGTATCCCACTGATCTCCTGCTCCCTCAGGGGTCCTCTGCTGTGATCCCTGTCAGGCAGTCATCGATTGTGGCCGGGCACCAACTAGTTCTTCTGGTCTCAGGATGATGTAGGTCTCTGGTTCATGTGGCCCTTTCTGTCTCTGGGGCTCTTAGTTGTCATGTGGCCTTGGTGTTCTTCATTTTCCTTTGCTCCAGGTGGGTTGAGACCAATTGATGCATCTTAGATGGCCGCTTGTTAGCATTTAAGACCCCAGACGCCACATTTCAAAGTGGGATGCAGAATGATTTCATAATAGAATTATTTTGCCAATTGACTTAGAAGTCCCCGAAAACCATGTTCCCCAGACCCCCGCACTTGCTCCCCTGACCTTTGAAGCATTCTTTTTATCCCGGCAACTTCTTTGCTTTTGGTCCAGTCCAATTGAGCTGACCTTCCATGTATTGAGTGTTGTCTTTCCCTTCACCTAAAGCAGTTCTTATCTACTGATTAATCAATAAAAAACCCTCTCCCACCCTCCCTCCCTCCCCGCCTCGTAACCACAAAAGTATGTGTTCTTCTCAGGTTTACTATTTCTCAAGATCTTATAATAGTGGTCTTATACAATATTTGTCCTTTTGCCTCTGACTCATTTCGCTCAGCATAATGCCTTCCAGGTTCCTCCATGTTATGAAATGTTTCAGAGATTCGTCACTGTTCTTTATCGATGCGTAGTATTCCATTGTGTGAATATACCACAATTTATTTACCCATTCATCCGTTGATGGACACATTGGTTGCTTCCAGCTTTTTCCTATTGTAAACAGAGCTGCAGTAAACATGGGTGTGCATATATCTGTTTGTATGAAGGCTCTTGTATCTCTAGGGTATATTCCTAGGAGTGGGATTTCTGGGTTGTATGGTAGTTCTATTTCTAACTGTTTAAGATAAAGTCAGATAGATTTCCAAAGTGGTTGTACCATTTTACATTCCCACCAGCAGTGTATGAGAGTTCCAATCTCTCCGCAGCCTCTCCAACATTTATTATTTCGTGTTTTTTGGATTAATGCCAGCCTTGCTGGTGTGAGATGGAATCTCATCGTAGTTTTAATTTGCATTTCTCTAATGGCTAATGATCGAGAGCATTTTCTCATGTATCTGTTGGCTGCCTGAATATCTTCTTTAGTGAAATGTGTGTTCATATCCTTTGCCCACTTCTTGATTGGGTTGTTTGTCTTTTTGTGGTTGAGTTTTGACAGAATCATGTAGATTTTAGAGATCAGGCGCTGGTCGGAGATGTCATAGCTGAAAATTCTTTCCCAGTCTGTAGGTGGTCTTTTTACTCTTTTGGAGAAGTCTCTAGATGAGCATAGGTGTTTGATTTTTAGGAGCTCCCAGTTATCGGGTTTCTCTTCATCATTTTTGGTAATGTTTTGTATTCTGTTTATACCTTGTATTAGGGCTCCTAGGGTTGTCCCAATTTTTTCTTCCATGATCTTTATCGTTTTAGTCTTTATGTTTAGGTCTTTGATCCACTTGGAGTTAGTTTTTGTGCATGGTGTGAGGTATGGGTCCTGTTTCATTTTTTTGCAAATGGATATCCAGTTATGCCAGCACCATTTGTTAAAAAGGCTATCTTTTCCCCAGTTAATTGACACTGGGCCTTTGTCAAATATCAGCTGCTCATACGTGGATGGATCTATGTCTGGGTTCTCAATTCTGTTCCATTGGTCTATGTGTCTGTTGTTGTACCAATACCAGGCTGTTTTGACTACTGTGGCTGTATAATAGGTTCTGAAGTCAGGTAAGGTGAGGCCTCCCACTTTCTTCTTCTTTTTCAGTAGTGCTTTGCTTATCCGGGGCTTCTTTCCCTTCCATATGAAATTGGTGATTTGTTTCTCTATCCCCTTAAAATATGACATTGGAATTTGGATCGGAAGTGCGTTAAATGTATAGATGGCTTTTGGTAGAATGGACATTTTTACTATGTTAAGTCTTCCTATCCATGAGCAGGGTATGTTTTTCCACTTAAGTATGTCCTTTTGAATTTCTTGTAGTAGAGCTTTGTAGTTTTCTTTATATAGGTCTTTTACATCCTTGGTAAGATTTATTCCTAAGTATCTTATCTTCTTGGGGGCTACTGTGAATGGTATTGATTTGTTTATTTCCTCTTCGGTGTTCTTTTTGTTGATGTAGAGGAATCCAAGTGATTTTTGTATGTTTATTTTATAACCTGAGACTCTGCCAAACTCTTCTATTAGTTTCAGTAGTTTTCTGGAGGATTCCTTAGGGTTTTCTGTGTATATAATCATGTCATCTGCAAATAGTGATAACTTTACTTCTTTCTTGCCAATCCGGATACCTTTTATTTCTTTGTCTAGCCTAATTGCCCTGGCTAAGACTTCCAACACGATGTTGAATAAGAGCGGTGATAAAGGGCATCCTTGTCTGGTTCCCGTTCTCAAGGGAAATGCTTTCAGGTTCTCTCCATTTAGAGTGATATTGGCTGTTGGCTTTGCATAGATGCTCTTTATTATGTTGAGGAATTTTCCTTCAATTCCTATTTTGGTAAGAGTTTTTATCATGAATGGGTGTTGGACTTTGTCAAATGCCTTTTCTGCATCAATTGATAAGATCATGTGGTTTTTGTCTTTTGTTTTATTTATGTGATGGATTACATTAATGGTTTTTCTGATATTAAACCAGCCTTGCATACCTGGTATAAATCCCACTTGATCAGGGTGAATTATTTTTTTGATGTGTTGTTGGATTCTATTGGCTAGAATTTTGTTGAGGATTTTTGCATCAATGTTCATGAGGGATATAGGTCTACAATTTTCTTTTTTTGTAATGTCTTTACCTGGTTTTGGTATCAGGGAGATGGTGGCTTCATAGAATGAGTTGGGTAGTATTCCGTCATTTTCTATGCTTTGGAATACCTTTAGTAGTAGTGGTGTTAACTCTTCTCTGAAAGTTTGGTAGAACTCTGCAGTGAAGCCGTCCGGGCCAGGGCTTTTTTTTTGTTGGGAGTTTTTTGATTACCGTTTCAATCTCTTTTTTTGTTATGGGTCTATTTAGTTGTTCTACTTCTGAATGTGTTAGTTTAGGTAGGTAATGTTTTTCCAGGAATTCATCCATTTCTTCTAGGTTTTCAAATTTGTTAGAGTACACTTTTTCATAATAATCTGAAATGATTCTTTTAATTTCATTTGGTTCTGTTGTGATGTGGTCCTTCTCATTTCTTCTTCGGGTTATTTGTTTCCTTTCCTGTATTTCTTTAGTCAGTCTAGCCAATGGTTTATCAATTTTGTTAATTTTTTCAAAGAACCAGCTTTTGGCTTTGTTAATTCTTTCGATTGTTTTTCTGTTCTCTAATTCATTTAGTTCAGCTCTAATTTTTATTATTTGTTTTCTTCTGGTGCCTGATGGATTCTTTTGTTGCTCACTTTCTATTTGTTCAAGTTGTCGGGACAGTTCTCTGATTTTGGCTCTTTCTTCTTTTTGTATGTGTGCATTTATTGATATAAATTGGCCTCTGAGCACTGCTTTTGCTGTGTCCCAGAGGTTTTGATAGGAAGTATTTTCATTCTCGTTGCTTTCTATGAATTTCCTTATTCCCTCCTTGATGTCTTCTATAACCCAGTCTTTTTTCAGGAGGGTATTGTTCATTTTCCAAGTATTTGATTTCTTTTCCCTAGTTTTTCTGTTATTGATCTCTAGTTTTATTGCCTTGTGGTCTGAGAAGATGCTTTGTAATATTTCGATGTTTTGGACTCTGCAAAGGTTTGTTTTATGACCTAATATGTGGTCTATTCTAGAGAATGTTCCATGTGCGCTAGAAAAAAAAGTATACTTTGCAGCAGTTGGGTGGAGAGTTCTGTATAAGTCAATGAGGTCAAGTTGGTTGATTGTTGTAATTAGATCTTCCGTGTCTCTGTTGAGCTTCTTACTGGATGTCCTGTCCTTCTCCGAAAGTGGTGTGTTGAAGTCTCCTACTATAATTGTGGAGGTATCTATCTCACTTTTCAATTCTGTTAAAATTTGATTTATGTATCTTGCAGCCCTGTCATTGGGTGCATAAATATTTAATATGGTTATGTCTTCCTGATCAATTGTCCCTTTTATCATTATATAGTGTCCTTCTTTATCCTTTGTGGTGGATTTAAGTCTAAAGTCTATTTTGTCAGAAATTAATATTGCTACTCCTCTTCTTTTTTGCTTATTGTTTGCTTGATATACTTTTTTCCATCCTTTGAGTTTTAGTTTGTTTGTGTCTCTAAGTCTAAGGTGTGTCTCTTGTAGGCAGCATATAGATGGATCGTGTTTCTTTATCCAGTCTGTGACTCTCCGTCTCTTTATTGGTGCATTTAGTCCATTTACATTCAGGGTAATTATAGATAAATAAGTTTTTAGTGCTGTCATTTTGATGCCTTTTTATGTGTGTTGTTGACAATTTCATTTTTCCACATACTTTTTTGTGCTGAGGCGTTTTTCTTAGTAAATTGTGAGATCCTCATTTTCATAGTGCTTGACTTTATGTTAGTTGAGTCTTTACGTTTTTCTTGGTTTTTATCTTGAGTTATAGAGTTGTTATACCTTTTTGTGGTTACCTTATTATTTACCCCTATTTTTCTAAGTAAAAACCTAACTTGTATTGTTCTATATTGCCTTGTATCACTCTCCATATGGCAGTTCAATGCCTCCTGTATTTAGTCCCTCTTTTTGATTATTGTGATCTTTTACCTATTGACTTCCATGATTCCCTGTTATGTGTATTTATTTATTTTTTTTAATTAATCTTAATTTGTTTGTTTTTGTGATTTCCCTATTTGAGTTGATATCAGGACGTTCTGTTTTGTGACCTTGTGTTGTGCTGATATCTGATATTATTGGTTCTCTGACCAAACAATATCCTTTAGTATTTCTTGTAGCTTTGGTTTGGTTTTTGCAAATTCTCTAAACTTGTGTTTGTCTGTAAATATCTTAATTTCGCCTTCATATTTCAGAGAGAGTTTTGCTGGATATATGATCCTTGGCTGGCAGTTTTTCTCCTTCAGTGTTCTGTATATGTCGTCCCATTCCCTTCTTGCCTGCATGGTTTCTGCTGAGTAGTCAGAACATATTCTTATTGATTCTCCCTTGAAGGAAACCTTTCTTTTCTCCCTGGCTGCTTTTAAAATTTTCTGTTTATCTTTGGATTTGGTGAGTTTGATGATAATATGTCTTGGTGTTTTTCTTTTTGGATCAATCTTAAATGGGGTTCAATGAGCATCTTGGATAGATATCCTTTCGTCTTTCATGATGTCAGGGAAGTTTTGTGTCAGGAGTTCTTCAACTATTTTCTCTGTGTTTTCTGTCCCCCCTCCCTGTTCTGGGACTCCAATCACCCGCAGGTTATCCTTCTTGATAGAGTCCCACATAATTCTTAGGGTTTCTTCATTTTTTTTAATTCTTCTTTCTGATTTTTTTTCAGCTATGTTGGAGTTGATTCCCTGGTCCTCCAGATGTCCCAGTCTACATTCTAATTGCTCGAGTCTGCTCCTCTGACTTCCTAGTGCATTGTCTAATTCTGTTATTTTATTGTTAATCTTTTGGATTTCTACATGTTGTCTCTCTATGGATTCTTGCAACTTATTAATTTTTCCAGTATGTTCTTGAATAATCTTTTTGAGTTCTTCAACAGTTTTATCAGTGTGTTCCTTGGCTTTTTCTGCAGTTATCCTAATTTCATTTGTGATATCATTAAGCATTCTGTAAAGTAGTTTTTTATATTCTGTATCTGATAATTCCAAGATTGTATCTTCATTTGGGAAAGATTTTGATTCTTTTGTTTGGGGGGTTGGAGAAGCTGTCATGGTCTGCTTCTTTAAGTGGTTTGATATGGATTGTTGTCTCCGCGCCATCACTGGGAAACTAGTTTTTCCAGAAAATCCACTAAAAAAAAAATGCAGTCAGATCCCTATCAGAGTTCTCCCTCCGGCTCAGGCTATTCAGATGTTAATGAATCCTCCTGGGGAGGGTGGGGGAGGGAACAGAGAGATAGGAGAGTAGCACCTCAGAATATAGCCAGAGTTGCTTGTCTTGCTTGGAATGACTATTATATCTGAGATTCCCGCAGGGCGCATCGCCTATGTGTGCTGGCTGTGTGGAGATCACCCCCGGGGGGTCTGGCCCGCTGGAGTCACGGTCAGATCCTCCGCTTCCAGCCCCACGCCCAGCGTCAAGGCTCCCCTACTGGGACGGTGCACTCTCGACTCCAAAATCAGTCGCTGCCTCCCCGGGACTTCTCGTCCCTCCAGCCACGTGGCTGTGCCGCACCCGAGAGCCAGTTGGGCCTCCTCCCGGGGTTAGTTCAGATGGGTGGAGCAGCTCCCCGTGCTTGTGCCGTGACCGAGTGTCCCGGCTGGGATGCTGTTCTCCCCGCTCCAATACCAGTCGCTGCCTCCCGGGGACTTCTCCTACCGGCTGCGTCCCACGCAGCCCGCGCGACCCGGCTGGTCCCCTTCCCGGGGTTAGTTCAGGGGGGTGGAGCAACTCTCCGTGTTTATGGCGTACCTGCATCCAGTCCAAATCCCTGCAGGACGGTTCCCCGGCTCGGACGCTGCTCTTTCTGCTCCAAGACCAGTCACTGCCTTCCGGGGACTTCTCCTACCGGCTGCGTCCCACGCCGCCCGTGGAACCGGCTGGTCCCCCTCCCGGGGTTAGTTCAGGGGGGTGGAGCAGCTCTCTGTGCTTGTGCCGTACCTGACTGGTACGCTGGCTCCAGGCTCTGGAAACAATCGCTGCTTCCCCGTATTAGTTCATTCTCCGTCTCTAAATCTGTGTTTGTTGTTCAGGGTTCGTAGATTGTTATGTATGTGATTGATTCACTTGTTTTTCCGTGTCTTTGTTGTAAGAGGGATCCGAGGTAGCGTCTGCCTAGTCCGCCATCTTGGCTCCGCCCTCGCAATGCGTCTTTTGATTTCTTGACTGTTGCTTCCATGGCTGTTGATTGTGGATCCAAGTAAATGAAATCCTTGACAACTTCAATCTTTTCTCCATTTATCATGATGTTGCTTATTGGTCCAATCGTGAGGATTTTTGTTTTTCTTTTGAGGTGTAATCCATACTGAAAGCTGCGGTCTTTGACCTTCATTAATAAGTGCTTCAAGTCTTCTTCACTTTCAGCAAGCAAGGTTGTGTCATCTGCATTATCCCAAGTTGTTAATGAGTCTTCCTCCAATTCTGATGCCTCGTTCTTCTTCATATAGTCCAGCTTCTCGGATTATTGAATAGGTATGGTGATAGTTTACAACCCTGACACATACCTTTCCTGACTTTAAACCACACAGTATCCCTTTGTTCTGTCCAAACAGCTGCCTCTTGATCTGTGTACAGGTTCCTCATGAGCACAATTAAGCATTCTGGAATTGGCATTCTTTGCAATGTTATGCACAATTTGTTATGATCCACACAGTCAAATGCCTTTGCATAGTCAATAAAACACAGGTAAACATCTTTCTGGTATTCTCTGCTTTCAGCCAGGATCCATCTAACATCAGCAATGATATTCCTGATTCCACGTCCTCTTCTAAATCTGGCTTGAATTTCTGGCAGTTACCTGTTGATACACTGCTGCAGCTGCTTTTGAAGGATCTTCAGTAAAATTTTACTTGTGTGCACTATTAGCAATATTCTTGGACAATTTCCGCATTCAGCTGGATTACCTTTCTTGGGAATAGGCATAAATATGGATCTCTTCCAGTCTGTTGGCCTGATATCTGTCTTCCAAATTTCTTGGCATAGACAAGTAAGCACTTCCAGTGCTACATCCATTTGTTGAAGCATCTCAATTGGTATACTGTCAGTTCCTGAAGCCTTGTTTTTGCCAATGCCTTCAGTGCCGCTTGGACTTCTTCCTTCAGTACAATCAGTTCCTGATCATATGCTACTTCCTGAAAGGGTTGAACGTCAGCCAATTCTTTTTGATACAGTGACTCTGTGTATTCCTTCCATCTTCTTTTGATGCTTCCTGCATTGTTTAGTATTTTTCCTGTAGAATTCCTTCACTATTGCAACTTGAGGTCTCAAATTTTTCTTCAGTTCTTTCAGTTTGAGAAATGCTGAGCATATTCTTTCTTTTTGGTTTTCTACCTCTATGTCATTACATATGTCATTATAATACTTAAGTCTTGTCAAGCTGCCCTTTGAAATCTTCTATTCAGTTCCTTTACTTCATCATTTCTTCCTTTTGCTTTAGCTACTCAATGTTCAAGAGCAAGTTTCAGTCTCTTCTCACATCCATTTTGGTCTTTTCTTTCTTTCCTGCCTTTTTAAAGGACTCTTTCTTTCTTCATGTATGATGCCCTTGATGTCATTCCACAACTTGTCTGGTCTTTGGTCATTAGTGTTCAATGCATCACATCTATTCCTGAGATGGTCTCTAAATTCAGGTGGGATATGCTCAAGGTTGTATTTTGGCTCTCATGGACTTGTTCTAATTTTTTTTTCAGTTTCAACTGGAACTTGCATATAAGCAACTGATGGTCTGTTCCACAGTCTGCCCCTGGCCTTGTTCTGACTGATGAGATTGAGCTTTTCCATAGACTCTTTCCGCAGATGTAGTCGATGTGATTCCTTTGTATTCCATCTGGCAAGGTCCATGTGTATAGTCGCTGTTGGTATTGGTTAAAAAAAGGTATTCTCAATGAAGAAGTCATCGGTCTTGCAAAATTCTATCATGCGATCTCCAGCATTGTTTTTATCACCAAGCCCATATTTTCTAACTACTGATCCTGCTTCTTTGTTTTCAGCTTCCCCATTCCAATCACCAGTAATTATGAATGCATCCTGATTGCATGTTCAATCAATTTCAGACTGCAGAAGTTGGTAAAAATATTCAATTTCTTCATCTTTGGCCTTAGTGGCTGGTGTGTAAATTTGAACAATAGTTGTATTAACTGATCTTCCTTGTAGGTGTATGGATATTATCCTATCACTGATAGCACTATACTTCAGGACAGATCTTGACATATTCTTTTTGACGATGAATGCAACACCATTCTTCTTCTATTTGTCATTCCGACATAGTAGATCATATGATTCAAATGGCTAATACCAGTCCATTTCAGCTCACTAATGCCTAAGGTAACAATGTTTATGCATTACATTTCATTTTTGACCATTTCCAATTTTCCTAGATTCATACTTCATGCATTCAAACTTCCCATTATTAATGGATGTTCGCAACTGTTTATTCTCATTTTGAGTCATGCCACAACAGCAAATGAAGGTCCTGAAAGCTTTACTCCACCCACGTCATTAAGGTCAACTCTAAGGAAGCAGCTTTTCCCCAGTTGTATTTTGATTGCCTGACAACCTGAGGGGCTCATCTTCCAGCACTGTATCGGACAATGTTCTGCTGCTATTCATAAGGTTTTTTCACTGCCTATTTCTTTTCAGAAGTAGACCACTGGGCCCTTCTTCCTAGTCTGTCTCAGTCTGGAAGCTCAGCTGAAACCTCTCCACCATGAGTGATCCTGCTGGTATCTGAATACAAGTTGCATAGCTTTCAGCATCACAGCAACACGCTAGCCCCCACAGTACAACAAACTGACAGGTGCGTGGGGGGCCAGGAGTTATGGGAAAGACTTAATATTGAGGGGAGAGGCCCAGGTTGGTAAGATCAGGGTGCAGGGCTAATTCCAGACAGTCACCCAAGTACCTCCATTACAATACCGGAATACTTCTGTACCTGTTCGGGACCCCCAGGGACTCTTGTACTGCCCCAAGACCTAAAACAGTAATGCTTAACATAGGAGGGCCTCCGGGCCCTGACCCAGCATTCAGTCTGATTCACTGGTTGTTAAACATGTCGAGTATCACCCTGTTAGGAGCACATAATGATGCCTGGAGATGACCCCATATTTTCCAGGCATAACCACTCCTATCAGGAAAGACCAATCACTAGGAAAGAATGTCACGTTTGGTAAAGCAGAGGGTCAATGAAAGTGAGAGAAACCCTCAATGAGATGGACTGACATAATAGCCTCAACAATCAACTCAAGCATACCACTGATCATGAAGATGGCAAGGACTAGGTAACGTTTCATTCTATTACACACTGAGTCGCCATGAGCCAATGGCAACTGATAACAATCACTTTTATAATTTTTAATTTATGTTCTACCCAAAGTTTCTTGAAAGGATCATTATTAATATTAAGGCAATAATTCAGACATAAGCATAAATGATACTCACACTCTGGTGTTTACACTTATACCACAGCCTTAACAAAGTTAATTTGGCCTCACATAGGCCTGAAAATTAGACATGCCTATTCCTGAAAAGTTCAAATGGAAAGCCTTACCCATAGTTAAAAATACTGTAATATGAAGGTGGACTTTCATTCGGAAGCAAACTGTTAGCCGGAGCAGTTTGTGTTACTGCAGAAGCTGAAGGCTCAGGAAAGTAGGGTGGAGGAGGAGGTGGAAATATTATCACTGCATCACCTAAGGAAACACAACATTTAGTTAAAGACACATGGGTAATAAAGGGAAGCACAATAGCAAGACCAAAATAAATTAATTCTATATTACCCCATCTAGGTAGAAGATCAAAACATCTGCCGCTGGCTCCAGAATTAAAAAGTGGGCCTATTTTTCATAGCAAGTCTGAGCTAAAGTATTTCTGTGAAGTGTTTGCTAACAACGTGCCTTATCGTCCTCGAACATGTCCTGTTAATAAAACTTTTTTTCATTTTCAACTTACAACTTAAATTCATCAAAAGTTAACTGTTGGGTAAAGTACCTTGCTCCTCAAATGCACTTTCAGTCTCTGAACAAATAACAAATACGCTATGCTCCAGCACATCACCATCACCATTAGAGCTGGGCCTTTTGTTGTTGTTAGTTGCCACTGAGTCAGCTCCGACTCACAGAGACCCCATGTACAACAGAACAAAATGTTGCCTGGATGTGTGCCATTTCCATGATCACTGGTATGCTCAAGTCCACTGTTGTGGCCCCTGCATAGGACAATGTTCTGTTGTGATCCATAGGGTTTTCCTTGGCTAATTTTGGGAAGTAAATTGCCAGGCCTTTCTTCCTACTCTGTCTTTGTGTGGAAACTCTGCCAAAACCTGTCCACCATGGGTGACCCTGCTGGCATTTGAAATACCAGTGACTTAGCTCCCAGCATCACAATAACACACAAGCCACCAGAGTATGACAAACTGACAAGACAGGTGGTGAAGTTGTGGCTTATGTGCTTTCACAGTCTTTTGTCTACCAAAATTTCATCCAAGAAAGAAAAGCTTGGTTTTGCATTTCTGCTGCTACTGTTCACTCAAGAACACACATCCCTGTGTTTTGGGAGGAGAGACTAGGGGCCGGATGCAGGCTCCAATCTGCATTCTGATTCCAATACAAAATGCACCATACAAGTTGCCAAGAACATTCTAGGCATAAGGCAGCACCATGATGTTGAGGTCTGAGGAAGGCCTCTGGTAAATTGCTGACACCAGGTTTAGGAGGACTGGATGAGATGTTCTGTACCCAGGGATTAAAACAGTGCTGGGCACAGAGCAAGCCCGCTCAGCTCTAACACACCAGCAAAGGCACTTTCTTTACATTCCACCAGCAAATGGCACTTATTTGTGTATCTAAAGAAACCCTCCCAACTGGCAGTTTGGCTAGTGGTTCCACTTTCTACCCTGAAGACTCAGTCTCTTCCCCAGAGTTCACGTCACCCTTCAGAAAAAGCATTAACTCCACCTCTTGTTCTCTGAGGAGATGATCAAAGCTTAAAATACCTAAACTAGACAAGGCATAAGGGCTGTCTCGGAATTCTCACTTTATTTTTAAAAGATCTGAGTGCGTCAGAGGAATTAAGGCTGAGTGTTCGCTTCAATTACACATTGTTGAATAAGGCACTTGCAAAATAAGCCTCTAGGACAGGCCAGTCACCTGTCAAAAACAAACAAGGAAATGCTCAGAGTAACCACAGTTATGTCCAAAGCATGTCCAGTCTTCCACCTCATCAGTTCCTGGAGCTCCCACACCTCACCACCTGCTCTCCCTGAGGTATCCCTGTCACCACCATCCTTCAGAACTTGAAGTCCTTTGTGAGGTGACAGATATACCCACTGAGGGAGGGCCATTCTCATTCGCCTGAGTGTGTATCCAGCACCGAGCCTGTGGGCAGCATGAACCCACAATGGGGATATGGCTGCTTTTGGTTTATCCATTCTGGGAGGATATTCCTTTCTGGGAATAGCTGAAACTAGCAAAGAACTGCCTCCCATCATCCCAATTCCCTAAGAGGGTCAAAAATCAGAACCGGCAATTGATAGACCTTGTCTAGATTCTTAACATCTATTCTGCTAAAAAGAAGGCATGATATCTAAAAACGTACACCTTATCCCACAAAACCAAAGCAGAGAAAAACAAGGAGTTAGCTTTCCACAAGTTTGATGGAACTTGAGTGGTTAAGTGAGAAAGATTTTAAACTATGCAGTGCCCAGGGATCACCATGCCCCAGATCAGCAGCTCTGCTGCCCCTCCCCATGATTCCAGCCAGTCCCGCCAAGTAGGCCTGAAACTCCCTGCTACCAAACCCAAGAGCACACCTTGAAATGTCCTCAGCTAAGTGGAAGAATCTGTCTTGGAAGAAGTACAGCCAGAATGCTCCTTAGAGGTGAGGATGGCAAGACTTTGTCTTAAGTACTTTGGACATGTTATCAGGAGGGATCAGTCCCTGTAGAAGGACATCATGCTTGGTAAGGTAGAGGGTCAGCAAAAGAGAGGAAGACCCTCAATGAGACGGAGGGACACAGTGGCTGCAACAATGGGCTTAAGCATAATAATGATTGTGAGGATGGCGCACATCAGGCAGTGTTTTGTTCTGTTGTACATGGGGTCACTACGACTCAGAACTGACTCAAAGACACCTAACAACAACAACAAGTGGAAGAATATGAGCACTCAATGAATGTTTTCACTTGGACCCCATCTTGTTCCCCAAAGGCCTGAAAACATCTGTAACACTGGGTGAGCCCTTTGGTCCTCTAACAACTATCCAGAACACTTAGTGAAGGATGAAGTCAAGGGTGATCGTGGTGGGCGGTTGTCTATGCAAGGGCCATACTGTACAAATGCTCAGTGGCCTGGCTTTGGGGGTCTGGATCCTGGCTATACCACTTGCTAGTTTGTGACCCTGGGCAAGTTACTTATAACCCTATACCTAAGTTTCTTTATCTCTAAAATGGAGATAATAAGAGTATCTATCTCATTGTTTTGTTTTAGGAGTGAATAAATATCAGAGTAGCCCTCAAAGGACATATGCTAAAGCATTTATATGGCCATCTGGCACAAGAATAAGCCCTACATGGGGTTGCTATGAGTCAGAATTGACTTGATGGCAATGGGTGTTTGTTGCTGAGGTGCTGTCCTATTGATTTTGACTTATAGCTACCCCATGTGGCAGAGTAGAACTGCTCCACAGGATTTTCTTGGCTGTAATCTTTACGGAAGCAGATCGCCAGGTCTTTCTCCCATGGAGCCACTAAGAGGGTTCGAACCGCCAACCTTTCAGTTAGCAGTAGAATTGTTGTGCCACCAGGGCTCCTTACGTAAGTGCCAGCTGTTGTTAATTTATAACTAATATTGATGTTGTCACACACAAACACATACATGCACGAATAAGTGAATGGGGAGCATCAAACCACGCTCAGCACCAGAAATGTCTATGAATCTATCTCTGCTTCCTCGTCAGAGCTGGCCCCACGCGAGGCCAGCAGCCCAGAGAATATCCTCCAGCCTGTAGCCTGTGAATCCTCCTGACTCCCAGCAGACAGCCCCAAACATGAGAAACATCTCCTTGTCCCACTCCTCTTCTGTACCCTCCGCAGTTTCTGCTCAGTAATCCTCTTGGCCTAGCCTTTTAGATGTCAAAACTGTAGCTTCAGAGCTTCACCCCTCCTAAAGCAGGAGACTTAAAAAAGCCAGTAATTTGCAAATAGAAGTCCTTGGGTGGCACAAATCATTAAGTGCTGGACAACTAGCTGAAACATCGGCAGTTTAAACCCACCCAGAGGCACCTCTAAGACAGGCCTGGCAATCTGCCTCCAAAAGGTCACAGCCTTGGAAGCCCTGTGGAGGCAGTTCTACTCTGCACACACGGGGTTGCCATGAGTCGGAATTGACTCCACAGCGACTAACAGCAACAACAATTTGCAAATGAGTAGCAATGGGTTTTTCCTTGGGTGCATGGAGCTACAAGGCTAAAGAGACTAATGTCATTCCGTGGGAACAATCCATCTCTTCTGCAGAATCTGGGGATTCTCAAAGGAATTTTTGGCATTGCATGGGGGGAAAACTAAAAAATCAAATCCATTGCTGTTGAGTTGATTCCGACTCATGGCAACCCTATAGGACAGGGTAGGACTGCCCCATAGAGTTTCCAAGGAGGGCCTGGTGGATTCAAACGGCTGACCTTTTGGTTAGCAGCCATATAAACACTGCTACATTTCACCTCCGTCTGTGCTACTGCTTCCAAACTTCAGCCCACCTCTGCTGCCAAGGACAAAGTTACAGAAAATGAAGAACAATGTAGAAAACAGTGCAGAAGGCCCCTTCAAAACATCTGAAGACTGATGGACTAGGACAGACTCAGAATCAAAGTACGTTAGTACTGGAAGGAATCTTAGAAATTCAACGCTGTTTTCACAGATGCATAAACTAAGGCCAAGAGTGGTTAAACTAAGGCCAGGAGAGGTTAAGGATTAGCCAAGGACAGCCGGCCAGTGACAGTTCAGGGATGAGACCCACGTGTCCAACCGCCAGCAGTGTCACAAGGTTTCAGTGCAAGAATAACAGGGGAAGCAGGGTGGCCTGGCAGGTCGCTTGTGCCAGAAGGCTCTAAGGCTGTTTTCAAAGTTCTCTTGATCCCCTAGTTTGCTGTATGATCTCAGTCAAGGTCAGTACTTAATGTCCCAGTGCTTTTTCTAAATAATAAAGAGCTGCTGGGGGAGGGGGGACTGGTCATAAGTACAGCAGCACTGTGTGTGTGTGGAAGAGAGAGAGAATGAGAATCGAGACCCAAGGGCAGCCCAGTGGAGACCTGATGCAACAGCCACTGTGACATTAGCCGGTACACGCATGACAGCCACCCACCTACAGTGACCTGGACAGATTCCGTGCTCTGGGTCTGTCCCTCTTCATTTTCCGAGGCATCCTGGCCCACACTTAAGCGGTTTCTTCTCTTAACATGAGCGACCACGAAGAAACACAATCCCACGAGCACAATCAAGGGCCCCATGATTTGCAGAGTCAAGAACCCACATATACGGGGTTCAGAGTCGGTGGTATCTGTCTCGTTCAGTGGCTCCTGTGCCCAGCCTGAGCCACATCCAGGGACCCAAATCCCCAGTATGCTGATCAGCATGCCACTCGTCAGGAAGAGAAACCCAAAGATGAGGTACTGGGCAAACTGGCGGCTCTCTCCACAGATGAAGGCTCCGTTGGGGTCCACCTGGTTGTCTTGCAGCTGCCCCTCCAGGACCTGAAGTCGTGCCCAGGAGCGAGCCAGGATCACTGTCCCCAGCCCAATCACGGCACACATGGGCCCAATGGCCTTCAGCACCGGGGCGCAGTTGAGGAAGGCTTCATACTGGCACACCTGGAACCCAAAGATGCACAGCAGGACTCCCACACACAACAGAATGGCACCAAAGACAAAAAGTAAGAAAATGAGCTTGCTGACATGTCTGTAATGCTGGTGCTCGCTGGGCTCAGTGGCAGCCGAGGGAGACATGGTCAGACCTTCCCTGAAGCAGGGCGGGATGTGTTTCCTTCCTGCCGATGCTTTCGACAGCTCTGCAAACACAACCAAAGGCCACATTAAAGTGGGCACAGGTGCTCCCAGCAGCCCTGGTCCTCTGCTAGCCATTTCAGACATTGCACAGGATGAACCACAGGGGGACAGAACTTCATGCAACTGATAACACTTTAGAATAAGGAGTTGGTTTATAAGTCAGAAAAACTGGCATTCCAAAGCTCCTTCATATGTAATTTTATGAAGATATTCAAGACAAGGAAATGCAATTTACTCTGCACCTGAGATAAGAGTATCTTCGAAAAGCAAAATGACAAAAGTAACTGGGTGTAGTTTTTCCTGTTAGTAGCCTCACAAAGTCACTTCCCCAAGCAAAAAACAATGGTGAGTGAGGGGAGAACTACAGGGATTATTTCTGATTTACAGATGCCCCACATCTTACTACAGCTGTTCTGAGCATTTCCAAATTGGTAAATTTTCGTTCAGTAATTAACTTTCCATTTCCTGCCTTAGGCTGCAGCAACTTTCCATTCTGCGCCTTAATCCCAGGCAACATCCACAGGAGACCCAAGTTCAGCAGTTTCAAATGAAGTTTCAAATGGAAAGATGGTTCAGGAACACAGCCATGCAATGGACTGATTAATTAATTCTGTCAAAATGGGATTCTCAGGTTCTCAACAGGCACACCCTGGGGCTGCCCTGCCTGAAATTGGGTGGCCCAGCTGCTTGGCTGGGCCTGAGATGACTCACTTGTTTGGAGAGTCTGGCACAGCGGTCAAGGGGAGCTGTCTCCAAGGCAGCCACGTTCCATCTCACTCACCTTCCTCCGTGGTACCACTGCTTCCATAAAGAGGTTGAGGCTCAGTTAAAAATAAGCAGCTGATTGACAAAATCACCAATTATAAAGCACTAAACACCAGTGGAACTCAACTTTAAAGAAGAAAAAAACCCATTGCCGTCGACTCAATTCCAACTCATAGTGACGCTACAGAACGGAGCAGAACCGCTCCATAGAGTTTCCAAGGAGTGCCTGGTGGATTCAAACTGCAGACCCTTTGGTTGGCAGCTGTAGCACTCAACCACTACGCTACCAGGGTTTCCTACTTAAAAAAAGTAGAAGTTAAAACAAATGGGGAAACACCTTCCACAAAATCATCTAAACGCTTGACTTCAATAATTTGAAGCAAGAGTATTATATATGAAACTTACATAAGCAGTTATTAAAGAGTTGTCTAGTTTACACAGAGCTGACTTTCTCATCCAGTTACCCTGTCTGGCTCTAATGAATGGACTATTTTACCAGGACCCTTTAATTTGGGGCACCCTCAAAAACAGTCGGGGTTGTACAGATTATTTACACTTACTCAAGAAGAGAAACTTTTTAAATATTTTGTGCCACTAACATCAATTATCACTTGAAGGAGCTCAAGACAGAGGCTCTAAAGCCAAAGGCCATGTTGACAAAACATACTAGAATCTTATTAATATAAGGTCAGTTTAGGTAAAGAAAGCAAACACCTGGTCTTACACTAGGAAGTATTTTTCCAGGAAAGAATGATAGAATTAGAAGGAAGTTGGAAGGAAAAAAGGAAATATGGCTGAAGGGGCATAAGCTCTCACTTCAAACTTGGCACAACTATAGTTTATGAACCTGCAATTATGCTGAACAACAAAGACTTCAGTATTGCACCAATTAAGAAATTCTAAATCACTTCATCTTAGTTGCTGGTTTCCGAGATAAGGGTGGATTTTCAGCTGCAAAGTCCCACCAGGAATTCATGTATTCCTGGTCAACTTTGAAATGAATCACAAGGTTTAAACTGCCTTAAGACAAATTCTCAAACACTAGTTAAGTATATAGAAGAAGCCCAAGGGTGGATTTGTAGCTTCTTTTCCATGAACTAGCGGACTAAACCACTGGCATAAGTGTTAATCCCCCATCCAAAACAGTGAGGGTACAGTCTCTCTCTCTCTCTCTTTCTCATACGTGCACTCACAAACGGACAGACATACATCTACACTAACAGAAGGTTCAAGCTTTTCCAAGCACCAATCTAAAGTTAATTTACCCAAAGCTAAATCCGCCTCCCCAACATTCCTATCGGTTTTCCAAAAGGCATTTTCATTCTAACAGCATCTCACCACGTCCAAAGATCCGGTGAGTCTGGGGATGGACGCAAAGAGAAGCAAGTGTCTCTTACGAGAAATCGCTTGGTGACTTTTAAGGAGCCAGAGCGCAATCAACAGGCTCGAGCAGCTCAGCGCGCTCCCAGAGGCACTCCCAGGGGTGTGAGTTCAGCGCAGAGTCCTCCACACCTCCGCCACTCCTCCCACTCACCTTTGGTCGCAAAACCGTGGCGCCCGGCCCGCTACCTCGCTCGGAGCTACCCACTAGCGCCGGCCGAGCCGCTTACCTGAGGACTCGTCCTCTGTGAGCGCTGCCGGCGCCGGAGCGCGCAGGCCAGGAACCTGGAGCCCACTGCCGGGGTCGCTCTACCCGGGGGCAGCGCTTACTGTCTGCTTGGAGCTCTGCACGGCCTACGCCTCTGCACGCGCGGCCTCGACTGCGCCCGCCGCGCCCCGCACTCCGCCACCTGAGCGCCCTGGCAGGGAGGGGCGGGCCGCGACTTCATTTAGAGGAGGCGGTACCGGGACAGTGCGGCAGAGAGTGCGGCCGGCAGGGCAGGGCAGACCGGGAGGAGCTGGCTGCCACCGGGCTTTGCCTTCGGTGGCCGGAGGCGCATCCGGCCGGGAGTGGGGAGCGAGGGCGGCTTCGGGGCCCAGGGCGGGCTGACTTGGCCGCTCCGCGCACGACATCGTGCGCGTAAGGGATCCGGGAAGAATGGGCTCCCCTGCCATCTCCCTGACCTGCAGCCCTGGGGGCCCTCTGCAAATCGAGATTCTCCTCTTGGCCCCCGAACTGCGCGCTGCCCCGGCCGAGGTCCGGGCAACGCACAGGGGACCGCTCTCCTTCGGTGCACAGGGGACCGCTCTCCTTCGGTGCCCAAGGCCCAGCATTTTGGGGAGGCGGTTGGACTGGGGTGCGAAAGGGGAGCGTCTGTCTCCTCCATTTCGGCGGGCCGAGGCCAAGGCGCAATGGGGTCTCCGCGTTCCCACCGCCGCACCCTTGGCCACCGCGCGTGGTAAGGGCGGATACACCCGTGTGGCCGTGTGACCGTGTGACTCTCCTGCCGCTGGAGTTACGGGAGCAGGTGCCTCTCTGGGAACTCCCTGACTAACAAGATAGGGAGACACCGGCTCTCAGAAACATGTGCTCCGTTAGAATGTGAGACCAAAAAAGCGCATTGTGTCAAGTAGATTCTGACTCAGAGTGACCCTATAGGACAGAGTAGAATTGCCCATAAAGTTTCCAAGGAGCAGCTGGTGGATTCAAACTGCTGACCTTTTGGTTAGCAGCCGAGCTCTTAACCACTGCACCAGGAGAAAGTGAGACAGGCTTCTCCACATCTGAGCCATTCTTGCATGAGGTCCTGGCTCCAAGGCTGAAGCAGGCCCTGGAAACGCCTCATGTCTGGTCAGTTTTGCCCCTTCCACACTCAGTGCAGGCACACAGCCTGAGTTTACCATAGAACCCCCTTCCTGGATTTCAACCACTAATGATCTCCCAGAATTGAACTGGTAACTTTCCTGCCCTTGAACCAGGAGTTTTGAGATGGGTTTGCTAATCCCCCGCTATTTGTAACCTACCCCGTCACATGTGACAAGGATCCAGCTGTGCCAGTTTCTATCCCAGAGGTCTGGGCACTGTGGAAGGTGAGGTAAAGGCTCAGCCCGAACACAAAAGGGACTTCCCCACCTAAGTCCCTTCTCTCTGGCTTCCTGTCCACCCTGCCTGCAATTCAGTCAAGAATTGTATCTGTTGGATTAACCTTTTTAAAGGGCAAGCACCGTTCCTAATTTTGTTGTTGGTAGTAGTTCTCACTGAGGGTAAAGTAAGTATGAGTTGTTAGCTGCTGTCTAGTCACCCCGACTCATGGCAGCCCTATGTACGACAGGTTTAGCTCATTATCAGAGGTAGGAACAAGAGTCTTAAAGAAGCAGTCAGAGGGAGGTAAAGAGGGAAGGTGATTGCATGGGGCTCTGAGCCTGGAGGGGTGGGGTGGGTAGAATGGAGGACGTTCACCAGAGGGGCATACTGGACAAGTCCCAGCTGTTAGAATTTGGTGAGTCACTTGCCTAGGTGACCAAATATGGGCTTTCTCACAGCCAGGGTGCCCTGACCTGGGTGAATCCCTGCCATAGTAAATAGCAACTGCTGATTATTACTGTAATGAATAATGCTGTGTTCGTTTCCTAGGTGCACCTTACCCAAGCCGTGATCTTTTCAAACATTGCCTCATATGCATGTGAAAGCTGGACAGTGAAAAAGGAAGACAGAAAAATTGATGCATTCATATTGTGGTGTTGGCAAAGAATACTGAAAACTTCATGGACTGCCAGAATGAAAAAAATCAGTCTTAAAAGAAATACAACCAGAATGTTCCTTAGGAGCGAGGATGGTGGGACTTGGGCTCACTTACTTCGGACACATCATCAGGAAGATCCATCAGCAGAAAAGGCTATCACGTTTGGCAGAGGGTTAGCAATAACGTGGGAAACCCTCAATGAGATGGATTGACACAATAGCCACAATGGACTCAAATGTATCGATGATCATAAAGATGGCGCAGGACCAGACAATGTTTCGTCCTGTTATACACAAGGTCCCCATGAGTCAGAGCTGACTTCATGGCAACTAACAGCAACTACAGTTTCATAAGCCTGCTGGAACAAGTTACCACAAACCAAGTGGTTTAAAACAACAGGTTCTGGAGACTAACCCAAAAAAAAAAAAAAATCCTTGCCATTCGGATGACGCCAATTCATAGCAACCCTATAAGACAGAGTAGGACTGCCCCACAGGGTTTCCAAGGAGCAAGGTGGATTTGAACAGCTGACTTTTTGGTTACCAGCTGTCTTAGGCTGGGTTCTCCAGAGAAGCAAAATCAGTAAAGCGTATAAAGAGAGATATTTATATCAAGGAAATGGCTCGCATAGAGACTAGAACATCCCAAGTCTATAGGTCAGGCTGGAGGCTTCTCCTGATTCACCTAGCCACAGGGGCTGGCAAACCCAAGACTGGCAGGTCAGAGAACAGGGCTGTTGCTCACCAGCTGCGAAGGTTGAGGGATTCCAAGATTGGCAGGAAAGACCGCAGGCAAACTGCTAGCTCAAGTCCCAAGAACTGGAGGTCAGACGAACAGAAGCCAGCTGCAGGATCTAGAGCAAGCAAAATGCCACAAGCCTTGCCAGAATGTTCACTTTTATTCGATGCAGGCCACAGGCCCAAGGAAACTCCCCTTCAACTGATTGGCTACTCACAGCAGATCCCATCATGGGGGTGATCACAACATCAAACGACTCTCAAGCCACTGAGAATCGTGGCCCAGCCAAGATGACACACAATCTTAATCATCACAGTCCACCCTTTGTCAATGTGGCACCTATACACATCTCCTTAAACCATACGTAATCTATGAATACAGACAATTATAAAGTCATACTTATGCCTAACATGATACAACAAACACACACTAGCCCTGCTTACATCTTATATTTTATAAGTGAAGAAAACAAAAATATCTGATGTGCACACACAAGGCAGAAATACTCATAACAATTACAGTCCTTGTTTCTGCAACTGGTCATGTAGTCGTAACCAGTATTTAGGACTACCTTCTTCCACCACCCATTCTATATTCCCTTTACCCTCAGCAAGCACCTTAGCTTGTTGTGGCTGTTTGCCTGGTGGGGTGACCCAAACCTTCATTCCTAAAGGGTCTGGGCCATTAGTAGTCATGTCAGAATTGGGTTGCTATAGTTTTCCATTGACTTTAATCACAGGGCACGGTAGTACTAAGAGACCCCTAAGGGATCTCCTGCATTCCAGACATACTCTTCTTACCTCCATTATGTAATATCAATCTGATTTTTTCCCGGTAGTCAGGATCAATCACACTAGCCAGTATAGTAATTCCCTTTCTTGCCTGTTGATCCAGAGGCATAGGGAGCCAAAAGTGGCCAGGTGGCATTCTTAGCTTCCAGTTCGATGGAATCAGTGATGTACCTTCAGGTGGGAGCATTCCTCCCTGTCATGGATTGAATCATGTCCCTCCAAAAATGCGTGTATCAATTTAACTGGGACATGATTCCAGGTATTGTGTGATTTTCCTATATGTTGTAAATCCTTCCTCTATGATGTTAATGACAGGGCATGAGCAGCAGTTGTGTTAGTGAGGCAGGACTCAATCTACAAAATTGTGATTGAGGCAATCTCTTTTGAGATACAAAAGAGAAAAGGGAGCAGAGAGACGGACCTCATATCTCCAAGAAAGCAGCACCAGGAGCAGAGCGTGTCCTTTGGACCCAGGATCCCTTGCACTTGAGAAGTTCCTTGACCAGAGGAACATTGAGGACAAGGACCTTCCTCCAAAGCTGCCAGAGAGAAAGAAAGCCTTCCCCGGCAGTTTATGCCCCAAATTTGGACTTTTTAGGCAGCTTTTTTTTACTGTGAGGAAATAAATTTTCTTTGTTAAAGCTATCCACTTGTGGTATTTCTGTTACAGCAGCACTAGATAACTCAGACACTCCCTTTGAAACTAAGACCTCTAGACCTGCAGAGCATAAGGTCACAGGAACAGGAAGCAAAAATTTTCAAGTGGGAAACAAGGGGTTATACTGAGTGGTGCCACTCCCATTTCCACCCCTTGATTCTTGGGCCCATGAATCCTGGCTATAGGAGAAACAGCACCATATATTGGATGCTGGTTTAGAGCATATACAGCCTCGTGGTAAACATTGCCCCAACCCTGCAAGGTATTGCCACTTAGCTGGCTCAAGCTCTTAACCACTGTACCTCCAGGGCTCCTCCTGGAGACTAGAAGTTGGCAGTCAAGGTGTCAGCAGGGCCACACTCCCTCTGGAGACTCTAGGGAAGAGTCCTTCCTTACCTCTCCCAGCTTCTAGTGGTTGCCAGCAATCCTTGGCATTCCTTGGTTTGTAGCAGCATATCTCCACTCTCTGCCTCCATCTTCACCTGGCCATCTTCCCTCTGTGTGTCCAAATTTCCCTCTTCTTATCAAAATATCAGTCATTGGATTAGTTGTTGTTAGGTGCCATCGAGTCAGTTCCAACTCATAACGATCTTATGTACAACAGAACAAAACACTGCCCAGTCCTGCGCCATCCTCACAATCATTGCTATGTTTGAGCCCATTGCTGCAGCTACCATGTCGATCCATCTCATTGAGGGTCTCCCTCTTTTTCGCTGACCCTCTAGTGTAATGTCCTTCCTCAGAGACTGATCCCTCCTGATAACATGTCCAAAAGTATGTAAGACGAAGTCTTGCCGTCCTTGCTTCTAAAGAGCATTCTGGCTGTACTTCTTCCAAGACAGATTTGTGGGGTCTTCTGGCAGTCCATGGTATATTCATTACTCTTTGCCAACACCATAATTCAAAGGCTTCAATTTTTCTTCAGTCTTCCTTATTCATTGACCACTTTCGAATGCATATGCTTGGGTCAGGCACAGCTTAGTCCTCAAAGTGACATCTTTGTTTTCTAACACTTTAAAGAGGTCTTTTGCAGCACATTGGATTAAGGCCCACCCTAATCCAATATGATCTCATTTTAACTTGATTACATCTTCAAAGGCCTTTCTAAATAAGTTTACATTCACAGGTTCTGGGTGGACATGAATTAGGGGGGACACCCTTCAACCTAGGACAAATCCTGTTATTCACAGCCCCTTTCTCTGTGCCAGGTTCTGTGTTTACATGCTTCATCTATAGTCAAGGTTCAGCTCAGAGAATGCTGGAGCCAGAAGGGAACAGGGAACCTAGAAGAACAGTGTCTTTTCAGTTGAAAAAACCAAGGCGTAAAGAGGTAAAGTGACTTCCCCAGCTGGTTAACATGGAGCAAGGGCCTGAACCAGGTGTGCTGACTGTTCCTCCCTGTGTACATCTGTTACCCAAAGACACACATGCTGTGAACCCAGATAGCGCCTTCTTACACAGCTTCTGGATGCCAGGAGGGGGACCTGGTATAGATCATTATAACAATGCAGACACTGTATTCCAAGAACATTGCAATAATCTATGACTGGGGTAGCAATCTCTTGGTCAAAGTGTCAAGATATACTACCTTATGGAAGGGCACCAAAATATATCCAGCTAATGAGCAGATAACCAGCAGTAGCCACTGCACAACAACAGCAGGCAAAGGACAAGGGACATGAGGCCTCTCGGGTTTGCTTTCTAAGAACACAGGCCCTGACTATAGGCTTTGTCCTCTGACCCAGACCTGTGCACATTTCCTTGTACTAGGGGGTTTCCAGTTCCTTCCCTACTCGTTCTTTCCTTCTCCTTTATTTGAACTCAATCTCTGGCTGCATCACGTGCAGACCTGCAAGGGGCCTGTTGATACAGCTGCCCCTCTGGTGCCACATGACTGCAGGCTCGCCACACATGACGAGCTTGAATGCGCTGGCACCAGGGACAATCAGATTAGCTTCCACTTAGGATATCTGCTGCTGGGACTGTTTGTGTCTTTTGGAGCCCGTTTGACTAAATTAAGTTCCTTGGAAACCTATCATCAGTCACGTATGAAAGACATACCCGCCAGCCTTCAAGGTGCTTGTTTTTGTAGCAAACTTATTCTTAGGAAAGGGATGGGGTGACCTTGTCACTATCTGAAACAAAATGGTCATTTCTAGCCTGTGTGGCAGTGAAAACAGATAAGCCCACGCTGAATTCTTAGAAAAATAACATCAGGACAAGACTAAAAAATGGATGACTTTTGAATTCCAGAAGTGAATATAGCAGGGTAAAGCTGAGGTATGTGCTCATTTGCTCATTCAGCATATATTTATTGAGTGCTTACCATGGGTCAGTTCACAAAACAGGCAAAATTCTTTGCCCTCATGGAACTTATATTTTAACGGGGAGGAGAAAGGTGTTAACAGAAATGTGTAAATTATACATATTAGAAAGTGAAAAATGCTATGGAGAAAAATGAATCAGTGCTGGAGAGGTTCCAATTTAAATAGGGTAATTTAGGAAGGGAAGCCCTGGTGGCAAAGTGGTTAAGAGGTCCAGCTGCTAACCAAAAAGCCAGCAGTTGGAATCCACCAGCCACTCCTTGGAAATCCTATGGAGCAGTTCTACTCTGTCCTATGGGGTCGCTACATCAACTCGACGACAATGGGTTTGGTTTGGTTTAGTTGAAGAAGTCCCTATGTGGTGCTAGGATTTGGTCTCCTAAAGGTTGTCAGTTCAAACTTCCCAGTGGTACCACAGAAGAAAGGCCTGATGGTGATCTGCGTCTGTTAAGATTACAACCAAAAAAACCCTACGGAGCAGTTCTACTCTGCAACCTACAGGGTCGCCATGAGCTGGAACTGACCTGGCGGCAAATAACAGCTACAACAGTTGAGGAAGACTTCACCGAGGAGGTGACACTAGAGCAAAACCTTGAAAGGAATGAGGAAGCAAGCATACCGATGATCTCTTATGGCATAAAAGATTATCCCAAGACGCAGCAGCTTTTAAAACAACAAAGGTTTATTAACTCTCGTGGTTTCTGAGGACAGGAATCTCGGATTGGCTCAGTTGAGTGGTTGTGGCTGGGGGTCCTTCATAAGGTGCCTTCCTGCAGCTGGCCAGGGTCGTGGTCATCTGGAAGCTAGACAAGGTTTGGAGGATCCATGGTGGTACCTCCAGGGCTGTTGGCTGGAAGCCTCAGTTTTTTCAACACACGGACCTCTCCACAGAGCTGCCTGAGTGTCCCCATGGCATCACAGCTGGCTTCCCCTAGATTGAGTGATCCAAGAGAAGGAGAACAAGGGGGAAGCCACAGTGCCTTTTATGATGTAGTCTCCGCAGTCCCACACTGTCACTTCTGCTTTATTCTATTCATGAGAAGTGAATCACTAAATCCAGCTCATACTCAAGGGGTAGGGGGGAGTATTAGGCTCCACTTCTTGAAGGTAAGAGCACCAAAGAATTTGTGAACATATTTTAAAACCATCGCAGAAAACTATGGGGATATTTTGGGGAAAAAGGGAAGAGCACTTCAGGCAGCGGAAACAGCAAGTGCAAAGGCCCCAAGGCAGGAGCATGGGTAGCATGTGTAAGGAAGAGCAGATTGGCCAGGGTGGCTGGAGCATGTGAGCAAGGGGGAGGGTTGGAGAGGAGGTCAGAGAGGAGAGGTGTGTGTGGCTGGGTGCACCAGATTGTGTAGGGCTTCATGGGCCATTGTCAGTACCTTGAGGGAGATGGGAAGCCTTTGGAAATTTCTTGAGCTGAGAATGACATGATCTGACTTACTTTTTAAAAAAGAAAACAGTGGCTTCCGTGGTGAGAATAGCCCAAGGGCGGGGGCAAGAGTGGAAGTGAGGAGACTGAGTTAAAAAAAAAAATCCAGTTGCTGTCCAATCAGTTCTGACTCATGGTGACCCCCACATGTTGCAGAGTAGAACTGTACTCTATAGAGTTTTCAAAGCTGTAATATTTCAGAAGCAGATTTCCAGGCTTTTCTTCCAAGGCACCTCTGGATGGCATCAAACCACCAGCCTTTGGGTTAGAAGTTGAGCACTTAATCATTTGTACCACCCAGGAACTTCAAGAAGGCGAGGTGGGAAGCTGTCAAAATAATCCAAGAGAAAGATGATCGTGGCTTGTATTTAAAAAAAAGAAAAACCCATTGCCATCAAGTTGATTCTGATTCATAGAGACCCGATAGGACAGAGTAGAATTGCCCCATAGAATTTCCAAGGAGCAGCTGGTGGATTCAAACTGCTGACCTTTTGGTTAGCAGCCTGAGCTCTTAACCACTGCACCACCAGGGCTCCATGGCTTGTGTTTAAAAGTAATAAAAAGCGAACAGATTGCACATACATCTTGAAGGTAAAGTCAACAGAATTTGAGGTGGGTTGAATGCAGATTGTGACTTCATGGTTTTGAGCTTGGGCAATGGAAGGCTGGTTCTGGCATTGACCATGAAAAGATTCTGGGTAAAACAAATTTGAAGGGGAAGATTTGGAGTTCAATTTGGGGCATATGAACTTTGAGATGTCCATTAGACATCTAGTGGAGAAGCTGAGTAGGCAGCTGAATGAATATACAGGAGTGGAGTTGGGGAATTCTGCCTTCTGCCAGCAGTGTTTATTGCACAATAAAGAAGGCCGTGCCCCTCCTCTGGAAGAGTTCACATGTGCATATGTGGCTACACCTGCCTATAAACAATTCAGCCCTGACTGAGGGCTCCAAACTCACACAAAGCAATGGGCAGGCTACGCCAGCAAATGTGCAGATTCTAGATGTTTCCAGGGGATGGAGGGCAGCAGGAAAGGGTGAGTTTCTGCAGATGCCAGGGCTTCTGCTGCTCTGTTCCCAGGAGTGGGGCCCCAAGGAACACGTTCATTCTAACAGGACAGGCCACATAACACTCCCCAGGGCACTACCAACCCCCAGAAGAAGTTTTGGGCATGCTTGGCTTGCAGAGCTCAGTATCTTCATCTTCAGAACTCACAAGATTGCAAAGACTAATAATAATAATGTCTGCCATCCTGAGCCTTTGAGCACTAGTTCTCTTTTGGCCTCGTTCAGTTCTCAGTCTCTAGAAACATGCCTTCTTGCCCTCCAACTGTTCTAATTTCTGGGTCCCAGCTGGGGCTGTCTTACAGAATATGCTTTCGAGAACTCAGTCCTGAGTCCATGTTTCAACTAGTATTCCCAGGACTCCCAGCATTGCCTCTGAACTTGCCTGGGCCCCATCCAGCTGCTGGTCATGCAAGGGTGGCCACATTTTCGGGGGCATTTTCCTCCTTCCCCACCCCTATGTTGGACTTAGACCTAGGGGCCTGAAAGACATGTCCAGGGTGTGGTTGACTGGTTGGGCAAGCTTGAGCTGAGGTTTTAGGTTTGACCCTCAGTACAAAGGCTAATCTTTTGCAGAGTCATTTTATTGCTTGGTATGGCTGTTGATTTTGCATGGTTGAGAATAGCTCAGGACTTGGTCAGAGATGTGGAATGCAAGGAGTTGTTTCAGGGAAAGTGGGAATTTGCCTGGAGCACAGGTGGCCTTATCAAAAGAGTCTTCACACTACTGAGGAAGGGAGGCCACTTCAACAGTGGTGGCAGCATCCAGGCAGCAGGCTAAAGGAGCATGTTGATAACAAGAGTTTCATGGAAAAGTAATGATCTCCTGGCCTCTTGTGTTGGCTCTATCACTTACCCACCACAATGGTTAAGCATTTGGCTGCTAACCAAAATGTTGGCAGTTCGAATCCACCAGCCACTCCTTGGAAATCCTATGGGACAGTTCTACTCCGTCCAGTAGGGTTGCTAAGAGTCAGAATCAACTCTACTGCAATGGTTTTTTGTTTTTTTAAGTGGCGCAAATGGTTTACATTTGTTTACTAATCCAAAAGGTTGGAGGTTCAAACCCACCCAGTGGTACCACAGAAGAAAGTTTTGGCAATCTGCTTCCATAAAGATCCCATCCAAGAAAACCTTATGGAGCAGTTCTACTCTGTAACACATGGGGTCACTATGAGTTGAAATCGACTCAATTGCAATGGGTTTGAATTTTTTGGTGTACTGGATCCCAAAGCCTGAGTGATTTCTCCCCAACAGGTAAAAGGGGATGAGTAAGACCTAAGTTTAGATCCCGGATTTGCCACTTACTAGCTGTGTGACCTTAGGCAGGTAAACAATTTTTCTGTGCCTCTGTCTCCTCATCTATAATATGGAAATAAGCAGACTTACCTCAAAGGGTCAATGAAAAAGAGAAAGACCCTCAATGAGTTGGATTGACACAATGTCTGCAACAATGGGCTCAAACACAGCAATAATTGTGAGAATGGTGCAGGACTGGGCAGTGTTTCATTCTGTTGTACATAAGGTCTCTATGAGTTAGAACCTACTTGAAAGCACTTAATAACAACAACCTCAAACGACATCTTGAAGAATAAATATCTGGTACGTGGTAGACCATCAATAAATATTTTTCTCTTCATCCTCTCTGGCTACTCACATCATCTTCTGCCTGTGGCCTGTTCCTCACAACTTTCAGGAAGGTTGGTGGGATGAACCATGGAAACAGTGAAGAGAGAGAAGAGGAGGGAGATCAGGATGCTCAGCGTTCACTGCTCTGTGAGACCAAAGTAAGGTCACATTGGCATCTAACGTTCAAGTTGCAGTGGTTTGAGTCCCCACTAGCTCAGCCGCACTTCTCTCTGCAACTAATAATCCTTGTTATCTCCGAGCATCTTCACAGGAGTGCTGAGTCCCTAGATGGCGCAGATCGTTACTGTGCTCAGCTGTTAACCGAAAGGTTAAGTTGACCCAGAGATGTTGCCGAAAAAGGGCCTGGCAATCTACTTCCAACAAATCAGCCATTGAAAACCCTATGGACTCCAGTTCTACTCTGAGACACACGGAGTTGCCACAAATCAGGGTCCATTGGAGGGCAACTGGTTTTTTTCAAAGGATCACATTGCATGTTCTCAGAAACCCGCTTACCCAAGTGGTCACTTGTGGTATCTGCTGCGTTGTTGTACCTCTGCCCCTGTTCCTCGTTTAATTACTGCTGCTTCCAAAGCCTCCTGAGGGCACCTTGCTGTTATTGAGGTCCCTGGAGGGATGCTGGTAGCCTGTGGAGGGTAAACCCCCAGCCAACCAAGGTCAGTGCTGTGATTCTACTCCTAACACCTACTGGAGTAGCCAAGGTAGTCCAAGCAGTTTTCCATGGACTGCTAACCTAAAGGTTGACAGTTCCAATCCATCCAGCAGCAACTCAGAAGATAAGGCCTGGCGATCTGCTGCTTTCATAAAGATGACAGCCAAGAAAATCCTATGGAGCCGTTCAACCGTGTAACACATGGGGTCGTCACGTGTCGGAATCTACTTCACAGCAACTAACAAAAACCACCACTACCACCACACCTACTGGATCCATCCACGTGTCCCTTCCACATTGCTACCCCCTTAGGTTGGACCCCTTCACCTCTGGGTTGCCACTGATAATTCTAAAAAGGATTCAGATCAGTGTACAAAAATATAGCAAGTTGAAACATAAAAATAAAAAAACCAAACCCGTTGCCATCCAGTTCTGACTCATGGTGACCATACAGAAAGACAATTGAGAAAAAGAAAGAAAGGATTTACTGTATTTCCTGCCTCTTTTAACCAGCTTGTTGGTAATGGGCAGTGCGGGGTTGGAATCCTTTTGACATTATCCATCCGGCTGACTTACCTATTTTAGGGTCAGATGTGAAAACTTGCCTGAGACACTTGGCGATTGCTTTGAAAATGGCCTGATCCAAAAATCCAAGAGCTGGCCTCTGACTGTCCTGGGCACTGTGTTTGGGGAACACCTGGCTGGGAGTCCCTTGAGCAAGCAGGGAGATGTGTGCCCCCGCCCCACACTGGTCATCTCCTCTTACTTACACACGTGAACCCCTTGGCTTCTCTCCTCAGCAACTTTTGGCCTAAAATTAAGCAATAACAGTCTGGACACCTGAGAGCTGGGAGTCTTTGATAAATTAAAAGGCAGTTTGGCAGGAAACCAACTCCTGAATGCCCTAGTTTTTCACAAAAGGCCCTTTGTCACCACCAGAATGCAGGTAAAGCCAGGCCTCAAGCCAGTGTTGATTCAGAAGGGAGGAGGAAAAGAAAACTGCTCTTTAGGTTTTTTTCTTTTTAGCCTGCCTCATAGGGTTGTTGAAAGAATTAAATGAGTACAGAGAGAAAGATCAGCTGTAATTTGTGCTCAGCTGTAATGCCAGGAGAAATATTTTCTCCTAAATAATACCCGTGAAACCTGTGAAAGCCAGAACCTGTGAAAGGTGGAAAGCTGTCAGAGAAGGAAAATGCAAATATTGTCTACTAATAGAGAGCGACAGAAAAGTGGTAAGCTGTACCCTGTCAAAGGCAGAAAACTTTTGAGACTCAGAAAAACAAGGTAGTCTAGTCGAGTTCTGGCTTTCACAGGTTTCAGTGTAGTTTGTTGTTGTTAGTTGCCATTGAGTCAGCTCTGACTCATGACAACCTTATGCATAACAGAACAAAACATTGCCTGGTCCTGAACCATCTTCATGATCATTGGTATGTTTGAGTCCATTGTTGGGGCCGTTGTGTCAATCCATCTCATTGAAGGTTTCCCTTGTTTTCATTGGCCCTTTACCAAACATGATGTCCTTTTCTAGGGATAGGTCTTTCCTTTCTAACCCTTATATACAGCCTAGGGTCGCTATGAGTTAGAACTGACTTGACAGGCCCCTAACAACATGTGTTTTTAGTGATTTGCGTGTGTATCAACTCATGTGCATCTCATAACAACCCTGTGAAGTCAGCCCTATTGTAATCCTACTTCACACATGCACACAGGGTGAGTGTTTGCTGGTAAATGGCAGAGCTGGGTTTGAAGCACCATGCTTCTCTCCTCTCCAGGTGAGCCTGACAGCACTCTAGGACCTTTTTTATTCCACTGAGGAGGTGGTTATTATTCGGCAACAATTTTGAGTCATTCAGGGGCAAGCTAACAAACTCCTATTCATTCTTTAAATCTTCAATTAAATGTCATTTCCCCAGAGAGGTCTCCTTTGACCACCTAATCTAAATTAGCTCTGCCTCCCATGTCCCCTTGTTATTCCGAGTACCTAGTGTTTTTCACTCAGGCTACTTATCACAACCATAGTTATTTATTGTCTCTTTCAGACCCATGGCTATTTAAACCACTGAGTCACCACCTGACATTCCTGTCACTGTCATCTATTGGCTTTCCAGCTCTCCCATCACTCAGCACAGGTTTTGGCACCTGGTCCCCGTATCTCTTCCACTTCAAATCCTGCCTCAATCCTGGAGGTTTTAACCTTCACATGGATGACCCTTACGCCATCCAGGCCTTTTTATTTCCAAATCCTTCCTCTCCCATCCACCTCAGCCTTCCACCATCACATGAGGGACTTGGAAATGACTAGAATGGCTCCTTCTCCAAGAGCAAGAATTGGAGCCCCTCCTTCCGTCCCACTCATCCAACCATTCTGCACTGTGATGAATTGCTTAGTATGGCCTTTCTTGCTGTGATCTTATAACTCCCACCCAGGTGATTGTGTGATAGGGTAATTGTGGCCTACCAAGGGAATTGGTCAGTTTTGCCTTTAAAGAGAGCCAATTCCAGAGCAGAGAGGAAGAGCCTACCACCACCAAGGAAGGAGAGACCAGCAGCAGAGACACAGCAGCAGGAGACAGCAAGGTGAGCTTCCCGACCCACAAAGAGAGAAAGCTGAGTGCCTTTGGGCAGAGACTTTGAGCCAGGAAGAGGTGTGCCTGCCAGCACCTCAGGGAAGAGGATATCCTAATAAAAAGAACTGTATCCTGAGTGTTCCCATGCCTGAATTGTAACTGTTACTTCCCCAATAAACCCCATAATTGTTAGTATGGTCTGTGAGTTCTGTGTGGCCATTGCAATGAATTATTGAACCCATCAGAGAAGTAGAGACTGGTGTGTGAAGGATGGTTGTTGTCAGAGTTGGTAAAGATGGTGGAGAGAGAAGGCATATCTGGCCTGTGCCTCATACTAATCAGCCTTGGGCTGTTGATCGTGGATCTCCTTCCTCCTTCTGGGGTTGGAGGAGATCAGACACTACCCCCAAGCTGTTGTTACCATTGGTGTCAGAAGTGGGATTCTTTGCAATGACTCCAGACTTAGGAAAGCACGGAACTTTGTAAGGGAAAGAATGAAGGGGCTCAGGATGTGAAACTTTTGATTCTTAGATTGTTACTCTGGTTGTTGTTGCCTGTAGTGGCTGAAGGGAAGGTTATGCTGCAGCTGAGGGGAGAAAAGCCCCACCTAGAGTAGCCTGGGGCAAAGGGGGCCTGATAAGCAGGATGATTGGTAGGAGGCCAGGGTCTTCTGGTTCTATCCAGCCAGAGGTCTAAGGCCATATGCATATGAGTGGGAAGATAATTCAGTTGAGGAGAAGAAAAGACAAACCTGGAATGTTTTAAAAAGGGTTCTGTGTTTAGGATTATGTGTTTAATTGAATGTACTATGGATATTGAATATTTCTCCTAGTAGTGTGGTTTCTGGGTTTTAGTGTTGTAAAGCAGACCTAAATGTATGCTAGAAATGAATATTGGGTATTACAGATTACAGAGAGTGTGTAACTCCACCTTCAACCAATACTTAATTGAATATGCTAAAAGGGGAATTAGAATTTGCTGGGAGAAACACAGGCTTTTTGTTTCAAGCAGTAGCCCTGTGTAGACAGTAGGGGCTTAGGTCAAAAACCTGAGCCCTGCCCAGATTTTGCATTTGAAAAGATATGCAGAACCACTCAGAACTGTTGAGAGAATGGAAGATTTACATTTGAAGGAAGAACTTACAGAAAAAAAAAAAAGTGCTGTTTTCCTTTTTGAATTCCCAGCAAACGTTTGCTGTTGGATGCATCAAAGCAAGAAAAGTGAGTGCCCATCAGAAGAACCCTCTTCCAGGACTGGAAGTTAAAGGGATCCAGTGAGTAGAAAGCTTGGTCTGCTCACCTCACTTGTGATGATCACCTGGGTCCACTAATGAGTGGAAGTGGGAGAAGCGCAGCAATGAAGAGACCAGCTAAGTTTGGACACATTCCTTTGGCATCCCTTGACCTAGCCTACAGGAGCTAGGGTTGAGAGAAGAAGGGCTGGCTGATCGGAAGGGAGTTGTGTAGGAACTCGTAAGTTTACCCGTGGAACCCATTGACCTAGTCCAAGGGGGCTAGGGATGAACGAGTGTGAAGGGGCTGTCTGAAGTGCCAGGAGGTATGTGTGAACTCTCAAGCCTAAGGCTGCTACCCATTGTGACCTAGCTTGGATGGCTAGGGATGAGCTGACCAGAACCCAACCAAATGGAGAGAAAGATGTTTGACATTGTGGGCTGGCGTAGTTTGCTGCAATTTGATGGCTTGCTCTGGAGTGGACTTTGCTTATGGATGCAGATGCTCAAAGTTCCAAACAGAACAGAAGATTCTTCAAGACCAAAGAACATGCTTGTCTCCTCAGAACTGGTTTGATAGGGATGGGCAATTTAAACATTGGCTATCTAAAATTGGGGGAGATAAAGTGGCTGGCTTACATGCTTTGGTGAGTGTGCTTACATTAAATAAGGGGACAAGGGAGGATATCACACTGAATAGATTCCTCTTTTCCTGATGGGTCTGGGGAAGAGAGAGTGAGGAAAGATGCTGATAGGATTATACGATTCAGCTATGAGTGTCCATTGTTAACACAGTGAATTGTGATGGTAAAAACTGTAATTGTAGAAGCTGTAAGTGTGAAAGAGTGGACTGAGGGTGAAGCACTTGCTAGACTGGTCTTGCTACCAGCAATCTGGACTCGCACAGCAGCTGAACCTGATGTTCCTTCCCAAGGTGGAAGAGTTTGGGTAAAAATAAATGACAAATGGAAGGAGAAATAATAGCTGATGGTAAATGAGTGAATAAATGGGTTATGCAATGGAGGAAATCTAACATTATGTTGATACCTTGAGAGAGACTCAGAGCAAGGGAATAATCTTCTCTCAGCTGAATGTTGTCAGAGTCCAGAAAGGGGAAAGACAAGATGACTTTTGGCGAACTTGACCAGATCAGATGGAAACCTGCAGCAGACCTGAATGGCTGGCTCCTGAGTAAACTTACCCTTTGGACCCTTTGCTCTATTGAAGGACTAATTGTTAATGGCTGTTTTGGACTGGTAAGATGATTGGGAGAGGGAAGTTATCCACCAAATATTAAAAAAAAAAAAAAAAACATGGCTAGAAAAGCCAGGCGGCATCCTTCAGTATGATTTATTACTTAGTATAGCCTTTTTTACCATGGTCTTGTAACTGCCACTCAGGTGATTGTGTGATAGGGTAATTGTGGCCTACCAAGGGGATTGGTAAGTTTTGCCTTAAAAGAGAGCCAATTTCAGAGCAGAGAGGAAGAGCCCACTAACACCAAAGAAGGAAGGACCCAGCAGCAGGAGACGGTGTGGTGGGTTCCTGACTGACAGAGAGAGAAAACTTAGTGCATTTGGGTAGAGAATGAGGGCCAGGGAGAGGCATGCCTATAAGCAGAGCTGGGAAGAGGCTATCCTGAAGAAAGAAGTGTTCCCAAACCTGAATTTTAACTGTTACTTCCCTAGTAAACCCCATAATTGTTAGTACTGTCTGTGAGTTCTGTGTGGCCATTGCAATGAATTATTGAACCCAGTAGGGAAGTAGAGTGCTAAGTGAAGGATGGTTGGTGTCAGAGTTGGTAAAGACAGCAGAGAGAAGCCATGTCTGACCTCTGCCTCATAGTAATCAGCCTTGGGCTGTTGATCTTGGTTCTCCTTTCCCCTTGCGGGGTTGGAGGAGATCAGACGCTGCCCCAAGCCGTTGTTACATACTCCTACTACAACTGGCCTTCATCCCAACTGGACCTTCACTTGCTCTCAATCTGTTACCAGAGAATAGCCTTGGTTCTTGTCTTTGGTGTAGGAAAAAATTCAAACACTGAGACAAATAGTGCCAAATGAGCAGAGGTTTATTAGCTAGCAGAGGGTTAGTAGCAAAAGTACACTTGACTAGGGAGTGTCAAGCAGGCTACTCAGAGAGAGAGTCTGAGTGCCCTGATAGTCGTTTTCTTAGGGTTTTATACCCTTTTTCTCTTGTCTCTCCCTGTTAAAGTTTAACAACCAAGTCAGGGACCCCTGTAGAGACTATTTCCTTGGCTTATCGTTTAATTACCAAGTTAGGGACTGCTATAGGACCATACCCTTGGCTTAACGTTTAACTACATAGGGACAATCTTATTGAGGACTGTCACCACCCGCTCTGTCTCTTCCTCCTCCTGAGTGCAAGCTCTCTCCCTCCCCCTTAAATCTTTCTCCCCTCAAGTGCCATTCTCCCAAATCTTTGGGGTTGTTGAAGAGGGGTGGTCTGTCTTCTGTAGCTACTTCTTGCTGTCAGTGGGGCATAGAGCTGGCCCTAGGAGAGGCACTTGTTCCCTAATGGGGGGTTTGCTTGACTTCGGAAGCTGAGGATGGAAGCATTGGGCAGCTTGATCCAAAGGGCTTTCAGGGCTTGTATTATTTGATGATGTCTGAATTACAGCCGTTTGTAATTGAAACTTTTGTAATGTGGAGGATACACAACGAGTTAGTATTTTAAGGAGGCAGGGTCCAAACAGTAAAAGAAGAATCATTAAAGGGCCAAGGAATGGTATTAGCCAAGATCGCCATGACCAGACGGATGACCAAGAGTTCCATCCTTGTTCAGCTTGTGTTTGGAGTTGTCTGGCCTTATCCAAAAAGTGGCAGATAAGTTCTTGGATTTGGCCAGTTTGGTTCACCCAAAAACAGCATCGTTCACCTAGCATGGCACATATACCCCCATGGCTAGCCGCCAACATGTCTAATCCTCTTCGATTTTGAAGTACTACAGCTGCCAAAGAATTTATTTGGGTTTGTAGAGTAGCTATAGAGGTTGCTACCTGGGTATTGAGCTGGGCTAGTTCAAGTGAGAGGTTTGCACAAACTTGAGCAGTTCCTAGCGCCCTGGTGGTTCCGGCTGCGAGGCTGGCCATTCCAATAAGACTGCTAAGTCCTATTAATATGGGAATTAGGGGCCCTGCTCTTTTTGTCACCTTATGAGTGGTGCTTAAAGGTGAAGGGATAGGAGCTCCTGCTTCAGCTGAAGATACAGGAGGGAGGACATATCCTACTGTGCATAATCCCGTCCAATTTGTGGATGGGCATATATAAGCTGCAGTTTCACATACATAATATAGGCCTCAAGACAATGGAGGACAACCTGAGACATGGTATACACTTGATGAAGTGTAATTGTATGGAGTTGGCTTTTGGAAAGTGGAGGTATATTTCCAAAAGCACGTGGCAGCGAGGGCAGCCGCTGTTAGTGGACTAAAGTGGGGGGTAATGTTATGGGTGGCATTGTTTTCCAGGTTTTCCCAGAAGATCATTCTGTGGATGGATTCTATGAAAACCTTTTCCTTGGCAGTTTCACGTACCAAGGTGCAAATATTTCCGTTGCTGCCAGATTTCCATGTGGAAGAGGCCAGAAGGGCCAAATGATCACAACCAAGTGTTCTCCCCTGGCAAAACTCTCCAGTGTAGTTTAACTGTGTGTCTGAAGAGGTATTAGGAGGGAAGGTTAACCAGCCAGATGAGGGCAGAGGATCAGGGAAAGATGTAGCTAGGTTCCTGAGGTTGTGTGTTATCCTGACAGTTACATTGCAACAGGAGCATTTTAGAGATCCTACCTGATATGAGAATCTTTGGGGGCCCAGTGAGTAAATGCACAATGGGCTTTGCCCCTCTTATTTGTACTCCTCGGTACACAGCCCCTGTGATAGGGTGTACAGTTTGGTTATTGTAACTTTTGAACACCCCCTGTGCTCCGGTGGAGAGGGTACAGTGAAGAAAGCCTGACATTTGAGCCCAGGCTTGCCAAGAGGCGGGCCAGCTTTCTGCAGACTGTCCCCAAGCCTATAGACAAATACAGCAGGACTGGTTGTATTTGGTATGTGTAAGCACCTTTATGACTCCCTGTAATGGTTTAATAAAGGGGGAGACAGGCTCGGGCTGTGTTAGTTGGGCAAGTGAAAGTGTTATGGCACAGAAAAGAACTCAATGCATTTTGACTTATCTGTTGTTATTGTCTTGTTTTCTTTTGAACAGATACTTCAAGTTTTCTGTGGGTTCACTCGTCCACTCCTGATGTTGGCTCAGGGTTTCTTCAAATATATCTTTAGTGTGGTAGGGTTTCACCCTGGAATGATGTACCCAGCTAGAAATTCTGGGCATCTTTACAGCTGTAGGGGTAGAAAGCATAACAGTATATGGTCCCTTCCACGTTGTGGGGAGTTGGGATGTCGGGGACCCATCCTTCCAAGTTTTGACTAGGACTAAAGTTCCTGGCTCGTATAATGGGCCTGAACTGTATATTGGAGATTTGGGTATTCCTAGGTCTTGAATAGCTTGTTGGAAACTTGCCAGAGAGGTTACAAAATGTACTAGTTAGTTGGTTTCCTCATCTAGAACCAGATCTGTTCTAAAGAATGGTCTGCCATACAGGATTTCAAAGGGGCTAAGCTTTAAATGAGAAGTCAGGCTTATCCTCATGTGGAGCAATGCTATAGGGAGGGACTGGATCCAATTTTTGTGGGTTTCCTGGCCCAGCTTGGCTAAAATTCTTTTGTGTTCCATTTGCTCTTTCTACCTTTCCTGAGGATTGAGGCTTCCAGGCTGAGTGTAAGTTCACTTGATTCCAAGTGCTGTACTTACCCTTTGACTTATGGTTGAAATGAATGCGGGGCCGTTATCACTCTGTAGAGACCTAGGAAGTCCATATCTGGGGATGATTTATTTTATTTACGACTTCCTGGGCTTGTTCTGTTTTTGAGGGAAATGTCTCTACCCATCCTGTGAAGGTGTCTATGAAAACTAATAAATATTTGTAACCTAGACATTTTGGCATCTGGGTGAAATCTAATTGCCAATCTTCTCCTGGATATGACCCTGTTCATTGGACAGGTTTTATTAGCACAGGTGGTGGGTGGGCACCTTGAGGAAAAAAAAACACCTTGTGTTTATTGCACAAAGGGGACATCCTTGGATAATTTGTTTAATAGTTTTCTGAAGCCCTTTACCAGAAAGCAGGTGGGAACAAAGCTGAGTTGTTTTATCTTGGCCAAGGTGGCATGAATCATGTAGACCCTTTAGGACTTTCCATTGAATATTTTAGGGCAGATGAATGACTGCTTCTGTTTGATACCACCCACCTTTATCTTGGGAATACCCGTTTTTCTCAGCCCACTAGTTTGCTTCTTTGTTGTACTGTGGTGTAAAGCATTTTAAGCTGGCTGAAGGAAGTAGGGCATCAATTAACGGGGTAATTTTTTTTTTCTTTAGATACTTACTTTTTAGATACTGCAGCTGTCTTTGCCGCCTGATCAGCTAGTTGGTTACCTAGGGCTGTTTTACTATCTCCTTTTTGGTGTCCTTTGCTACTCATAGAGGCAGGTGAACTTCCTCCAGGAGCCATAAAACATGGGGCCCATATTTTATGGGACTATTCTGGGCTGGATTCTTAGCGTTTAGATACCCTCTTTCTTTCCATACAGCTGCATGGGCATGTAATATAAGGAAGGTGTACTTAGAATCCGTGTAAATGTTCACCTTTTTCTTTCCCAGCTCGAGGGCCCGGGTCATTGCAATTAGTTCTGCCAACTGTGCTGAGGTTCCCGTGGGTAAAGATTTAGCCTCCACTTACCTGGTGTATAGATATGATCGCATACCCTGCGTGTCGTTTCCCTTCTTTGACAAAACTGCTGCCATCAGTAAACCATTCCTCATCAGGGTTTATGAGAGGTTGGTCAGTAAGATCTTGTCAACTGGCATAGATCTGGTTAAGGACTTCACAGCAGTTGTGGAGGTTTGGGTCCTTAGGTTTGGGGTTGGGTAACAAGTAAGCAGGGTTTAGAGTGGAGCATTCCTTTACTGTGACTTGTGGATTTTCTATTAAAATTACTTGGTATTTTCAGATTCTGGTATTTGTTAGCCACTGAGGGCCCTTGTTGTTTAACAAAGGGCTGATTTGGTGTGAAATATATAAACCAGTTTTTTGCCCTAGCGTTAATTTTAGAGCTTCCTCTAAAAGAGCAGCGGCGGCTTCCATCACTCGGAGACATCAAGGCCACTCTTGAGCTACTGTATCAAGCTCTTTAGATAGGTATCCTACTGGTCTCTTATCGGGCCCTAAGGTTTGGGTGAGGACTCCTAGGGTCGTTCCTTTTCTCTCTGTTACATATAGTTGGAAGGGTTTTTCTGGGTTGGGTAATCCCAAGGCAGGAGCTTGTAGGAGGGCCTTTTTTAAGTTTTCAAAGGCATGTTTCTGTTCTTTGGTCCACATTAATTCGTTAGTTCCCTGGTGGTTGCTTATTTTGAGGGTGTTACATAACGGCTTGGCTTTTTCACCATATCTGAGAATCCATAGCCTGCAAAAGCCCGGTAAACCTGAGAAGGATCTGAGCTGCTTTGTAGCGGTGGGTTCTGGGATGTTTGTTTTGGCTAAAACTTGTTGAGGAGATAATTGTTTTTCTCCTGGGGCCAGGCTTAGTCCCAGATATTCTACTTCTTGTTGTAAAAGCTGGGCCTTTTCCTTTGAGACTTTGTACCCCTTTTCTGCCAGGTGATTTAGAATTTGAATAACATGTTGGTGTCCCAATTGTTCTGTAGGGGAGCAGATGAGCAGGTCATCTACATATTGAACAACTTGCCCGCCCCCCTCAAGTGTTAGGTCCTCTAAGTCTAGTGCCAAAGCTTGGCCAAAAAAGGTGGGGGCTGTCCCTGAACCCTTGGGGTAAGGCTGTCCATGTTAACTGTTGTTTGTGACCAGCAGGGTCAGACCATTCGAAGGCAAAAAGAAACTGGCAAGCTGGGTCTAAAAAAATCTTTTACATCTAAAACAGAAAACCATTGGGTGTTAGGCAGTATTTCTCCCAAAATGGTGTAAGCATTAGGAACCACAGGGTGGAGAGCAATTACAGCCTCATTAATGATCCTAAGGTCTTGTACTAGCCTGTATTTCCCATCTTTCGTTTTGACAGGGAGAATGGGGTATTGCAAGGGGAGTTGCAGGGAATTAATAGTCTGTGTTTTAAAAAGGTAGTAATTATGTTTTGCAGTCTCTGCCTAGCTTCTAAGTTAATGGAGTATTGTTTTTTACTTGGAAATTTGTTGGGGTCCTTTAACCTTACCATTACTGGAGTGGCATTATGCGCCCATCCTGGTATCTCAGTAGCCCATACCTGGGGGTTTAACTCTTGTTGCTCATCTATATCTATGCAAGTTCCATTTTGGTTAATTTGTAAGGTCATTATTTGTTTAGGAGTTAAATCTTCTGTTGAGAAGATCACTCAGGTTTTTACCTTATTTAATACGTCCCTCCCTAGAAGTGGGACAGGACATTCTGGAAGGATTAAAAATTGGTGTGAGAAGCTTGTTGCACCCCACAGACAGTGTAAGGATGGAGTAAAATATTTTACCGTGGGTTTCCCTTCTACTCCCTGAACCGTGCTTTTGTTAGAAGAAAAGGCGGCTCCCGTGTCCAAAAGAGAAAAGCTACTGACCTTCCCTTTACATCTAGGGCAACCCTCGCCTCCTCCACACTGATGTTGATGCTTTCGGTGTTCTTGCTAGGAGCCTCTTCGAACCCAGGGTCCCATCACCTTAAGGCCATTTCCATTGAGGGGTCGGGCCTGGGAGTCCTTCAACTCTCAGGGCAGTCTCACCTCCAATGGCCATGCTGTTGGCAACTGGGACAGGGCTTCTGGGGTAGTTTGTTCTGGGGGCAATCCCTTTTCCAGTGGCCAAGTTGACCATATTTGTGGCATGTGGAGTATCTTTGCGTCTTCCTGCTGGCAGCGGGTGGTGCCTGCCCTGTAGGGTGGTGAAGAAATGGGCCTGCTTTTCCTCTTCTTTTTTCAGAGCTTTTCTTCCTCTTCCTGGTCTCTATTATAGAAGACTGAGGAAGAGACCTTTAACAGTTTGTTTAAGGGAGTTGGGGGTTCTAGCCCTTGTTTTTGAAGCTTACGCGTAATGTCTGGAGCAGTTTGAGTTAGAAATGTATCTTTTAAGACTAGTTCTCCTTCTGGTGATCCTGGATCTAAATTGGTATATTTTAAGAGGGCTTCTTTTAGTCTTTCTAGGAAGGCAGTGGGGTTTTCTTGGGGTCCTTTGTCGACGGTGGCCAGTTTATTGAAATTGGTAGGTTTTATCCTGCAAGTTTCCCTTCCATCAACCAGGCACACTAACATGTGGTCTCTTGCCCATCTGCCTCCTTGGGTATTATTATCCCATCCTGGGTCTATGCCTGGGACTACAGCAGCGTCCATAGGGTAGGCCCATTGGTTTTGTCTATATAGTCCATCTGCAAATCGTCTTGCTGCCTCAGTGAGATTTACTCTTTCTCCCTGGGTGAGCATTTGGTTATAGATTATCTTTATGTCTTTCAAATCCAAATCAAAGGTGAGTGTTAAGTTCTTAAATTTTCCTATATAGTTGTTAGGGTCATCAGAGAAACTTCCTAGCTCTGTTTTTAGCTTTCCTAAGTCCTGCATTGAAAAGGGAACCTGTACCCTGACTGGTCCCTTAGGGCCAGCCACTTCTTGCACAGGGCATAGGTAAGGTGGTGAAGGTGTTTGTTGTGGGCGATGAATTGGAGTAGGGAGCAGTAGGAGGAACAGACATTTCTTTGGTATTTAAGGGTGGGGTTGCAGGGTTGGTAGGGTATGGGTCTAAGGTGTCTATTGTTTGGTTTGTAACAATGGCGAGAACTGTGGGGTCTATCTTACATTTTTCACACAGTTCTGGATTTTCCCTTAAGGCCATAAAAACCTGGATATAAGGGACCTCTGTCCATTTGCCTTGTTTCTGGCAAAACAGATCTAGCTGTAGGATGGTATGGTAATTTAGACTTCCCTGTGCTAGCCAAATTTCTCCATTTCCCAATTTATATTGAGGCCACACGGTGTTACAAAAGAAGACTAATCTCTTTTTCTTCAGGGTTTGAGGGTCAAACCTGTCCCAATTTTAGAGGATAAATCCCAGAGGTGAGGCCGGTGGTACCGAGTTTTTGTTTCCTATCTGGAAAGGAACAGAGTGAGTCATAGAGGGTAGGATATCTCCTATGCCCCCTTTGTTAAATCCCTGCCCAGAGAAGGTGTCCCTTCTCAGGCCTGGGCTGCCAGAATTAACTAGTCTTACTGTCCACTTCTGAAGTTTCTTGCCTAGAAACTTCCTACTGCCTCTGTTCTAGGGGTCCTTGTTTACGTTGGGCTTCCAGAATTAACTAGTCTTTTTTTTTCACTGTGTACCCCGCACCTGAAGTTTCTTGCTAGAAACTTCTACTGCCTCTGTCCTAGGAGTCCTCGCTCCTGTATACATCTGTGGTCTTGATGGGACATGAATCTATGTATTTGTTGATGTCCTTATTCTGCCAAGAAACTGATTATCATATACCCCACCAGCCATTTTAGGATGGGGGTCCCTTGTGCCTGCACCTGGGAAGTCTTCATTGGCAAACTCTGCTATCCTTTGAAGCTGACACCTTGATTGCCTCACCCCCTGACACACTGCATAATCTTGGGGGTCCCTTGGAATTGGACGTAGGAGATGATTTAGCATTTGTGGGAGCCCCTCTTCTGTCCATACCCAAGGGGAAGTAATCTTATTTTCTAGGCCCCTCCCTTCCTTTTCTCTGCAGAACCAACAAGCCCGTTCTTCATGTCCGTCCCTCTTTGTATACTTTATGAATTGTTTCTGCACACTGAAAGAGGGAATCAGGGCACAGAGGGCTGTCATAAAGTAGACTCCTGCAGCCCACTTCTTTGTAACTTCTCGGACATTCAGATTCTTTGTAAGGGGGGTAACAGATATAACTTTAGTTAGTCAAATGAATAACTTTAAGATTATTATTTTTTTTAATAATTTTTATTGAGCTTTAAGTGAACGTTTACAAATCAAGTCAGTCTGTCACATATAAGCTTATATACCCCTTACTCCATACTCCCACTTACTCTCCCCCTAATGAGTCAGCCCTTCCAGTCTCTCCTTTCGTGATGGTTTTGCCAGTTTCTAACCCTCTCTATGCTCCTATCTCCCCTCCAGACAGGAGATGCTAACACAGTCTCAAGTGTCCACATGATACAAGTAGCTCACTCTTCATCAGCATCTCTCTCCTACCCATTGTCCAGTCCCTTTCCATGTCTGATGAGTTGTCTTCAGGAATGGTTCCTGTCCTGGGCCAACAGAAGGTTTGGGGACCATGACCGCTGGGATTCCTCTAGTCTCAGTCAGACCATTAAGTCTGGTCTTTTTATGAGAATTTGGGGTCTGCATCCCACTGTTCTCCTGCTCCCTCAGGGGTTCTCTGTTGTGTTCCCTGTCAGGGCAGTCATTGGTTGTGGCCGGGCACCATCTAGTTCTTCTGGTCTCAGGATGATGTAAGTCTCTGGTTCAAGTGGCCCTTTCTGTCTCTTGGGCTCATAGTTATCGTGTGACCTTGGTGTTCTTCATTCTGCTTTGATCCAGGTGGGTTGAGACCAACTGATGCATCTTAGATGGCTGCTTGTTAGCATTTAAGACCCCAGACGCCACATTTCAAAGTGGGATGCAAAATGTTTTCATAATAGAATTATTTTGCCAATTGACTTAGAAGTCCTCTTAAGCCATAGTCCCCAAACCCCTGCCCTTGCTCCGCTGACCTTTGAAGCATTCAGTTTATCCCAGAAACTTCTTTGCTTTTGGTCCAGTCCAGTTGACCTGACCTTCCGTGTATTGAGTATTGTCCTTCCCTTTCTTTTTTTTTTTTTACCTAAAGTAGTTCTTATCTACTAACTAATCGGTAAATAACCCTCTCCCACCCTCCCTTCCTCCCCCCCTTGTAACCACAAAAGTATGTGTTCTTCTCAGTTTATACTATTTCTCAAGATTTTATAATAGTGGTCTTATACAATATTTGTCCTTTTGCCTCTGACTAATTTCACTCAGCATAATGCCTTCCAGGTTCCTCCATGTTATGAAATGTTTCACAGATTCGTCACTGTTCTTTATCAATGCGTAGTATTCCATTGTGTGCATATACCACAATTTATTTAACCATTCATCCGTGGATGGACACCTCGGTTGCCTCCAGCTTTTTGCTATTGTAAACAGTGCTGCAATAAACATGGGTGTGCATGTATCTGCTCGTGTGAAGGCTCTTATTTCTCTAGGGTATATTCTGAGGAGTGGGATTTCTGGGTTGTATGGTAGTTCTATTTCTAACGTTTTAAGAAAATGCCAGATAGATTTCCAAAGTGGTTGTACCATTTTACATTCCCACCAGCAGTGTATAAGTGTTCCAATCTCTCTGCAGCCTCTCCAACATTTATTATTTTGTGTTTTTTGGATTAATGCCAGCCTTGTTGGAGTGAGATGGAATCTCATCGTAGTTTTAATTTGCATTTCTCTAATGGCTAATGATCGAGAGCATTTTCTCATGTACCTGTTAGCTGCCTGAATACCTTCTCTGGGGAAGTGTGTGTTCATATCCTTTGCCCACTTCTTGATTGGGTTGTTTGTCTTTTTGTGGTTGAGTTTTAACAGAATCATATAGATTTTAGAGATCAGGCACTGGTCGGAGATGTCATAGCTGAAAATTCTTTCCCAATCTGTAGGTAGTCTTTTTACTCTTTTGGTGAAGTCTTTAGATGAGCATAGGTGTTTGATTTTTAGGCGCTCCCAGTTATCTGGTTTCTCTTTGTCATTTTTGGTAATGTTTTGTATTTTGTTTATGTCTTGTATTAGGGCTCCTAACGTTGTCCCTATTTTTTCTTCCATGATCTTTATCGTTTTAGTCTTTATGTTTAGGTCTTTGATCCACTTGGAGTTAGTTTTTGTGCATGGTGTGAGGTATGGGTCCTGTTTCAGTTTTTTGCACATGGATATCCAGTTATGCCAGCACCATTTGTTAAAAGACTATCTTTTCCCCAATGAACTGACAGTGGGCCTTTGTCAAATATCAGCTGCTTATATGTGGATGGATTTATATCTGGGTTCTCAATTCTGTTCCATTGGTCTATGTGCCTGTTTTACCAGTACCAGGCTGTTTTGACTACTGTGGCTGTATAATAGGTTCTAAAATCAGGTAGAGTGAGGCCTCCCACTTTCTTCTTCTTTTTCAGTAATGCTTTACTTATCCGAGGCTTCTTTCCCTTCCATATGAAATTGGTGATTTGTTTCTCCATCATATTAAAAAAAGGCATTGGAATTTGGATCGGAAGTGCATTGTATGTATAGATGGCTTTTGGTAGAATAGACATTTTTACTATGTTAAGTCTTCCTATCCATGAGCAAGGTATGTTTTTCCACTTAAGTAGGTCCTTTTTAGTTTCTTGTAGTAGTACTTTGTAGTTTTCTTTATATAGGTCTTTTACATCTTTGGTAAGATTTATTCCTAAGTATTTTATCTTCTTGGGGGCTACTGTGAATGGTATTGATTTGGTTATTTCCTTTTCAATGTTCTTTTTGTTGGTGTAGAGGAATCCAAGTGATTTTTGTATGTTTATCTTATAACCTGAGACTCTGCCAAACTCTTCTATTAGTTTCAGTAGTTTTCTGGAGGATTCCTTAGGGTTTTCTGTGTATAAGATCATGTCATCTGCAAATAGAGATAATTTTAATTCTTCCTTGCCAATCTGGATGCCCTTTATTTCTTTATCCAGCCTAATTGCTCTGGCTAGGACCTCTAGCACAATGTTGACTAAGAGCGGTGATAAAGGACATCCTTGTCTGGTTCCCGTTCTCAAGGGAAATGCTTTCAGGCTCTCTCCATTTAGAGTGATGTTGGCTGTTGGCTTTGCATAGATGCCCTTTATTATGTTGAGGAATTTTCCTTCAATTCCTATTTTGCTGAGAGTTTTTATCATAAATGGGTGTTGGACTTTGTCAAATGCCTTTTCTGCATCAACTGATAAGATCATGTGGCTTTTGTCTTTTGTTTTATTTATATGGTAGATTACATTAATGGTTTTTCTAATATTAAACCAGCCTTGCATACCTGGTATAAATCCCACTTGGTCGTGGTGGATTATTTTTTTTGATACGTTGTTGAATTCTATTGGCTAGAATTTTGTTGAGGATTTTTACATCTATGTTCATGAGGCATAAAGGTCTGTAATTTTCTTTTTTTCTGATGTCTTTACCTGTTTTTCGTATCAGGGATATGGTGGCTTCATAGAATGAGTTAGGCAGTATTCTGTCATTTTCTATGCTCTGAAATACCTTTAGTAGTAGTGGTGTTAACTCTTCTCTGAAAGTTTGGTAGAACTCTGCAGTAAAGCCATCCGGGCCAGGGCTTTTTTTTGTTGAGAGCTTTTTGATTACCTTTTCAATCTCTTTTTTTGTTATGGGTCTATTTAGTTGTTCTACTTCTGTTTGTGTTAGTTTAGGTAGGTAGTGTTTTTCTAGGAATTCATCCATTTCTTCTAGGTTTTCAAATTTGTTAGAGTACAATTTTTCGTAATAATCTGATATGATTCTTTTAATTTCAGTTGGGTCTGTTGTGATGTTGCCCATCTTGTTTCTTATTCGGGTTATTTGCTTCCTCTCCTGTTTTTCTTTGATCAGTTTGGCCAATGGTTTATCAATTTTGTTGAGTTTTTCAAAGAACCAGCTTTTGGCTTTGTTAATTCTTTCAATTGTTTTTCTATTCTCTAATTCATTTAGTTCAGCTCTAATTTTTATTATTTGTTTTCTTCTGGTGCCTGATGGATTCTTTTGTTGCTCACTTTCTATTTGTTCAAGTTGTAAGGACAGTTCTCTGATTTTGGCTCTTTCTTCTTTTTGTATGTGTGCATTTATCGATATAAATTGGCCTCTGAGCACTGCTTTTGCTGTGTCCCAGAGGTTTTCATAGGAAGTGTTTTCATTCTCGTTGCATTCTATGAATTTCTTTATTCCCTCCTTAATGTCTTCTATAACCCAGTCTTTTTTCAGCAGGGTATTGTTCATTTTCCAAGTATTTGATTTCTTTTCCCTGATTTTTCTGTTATTGATTTCCAGTTTTATGGCCTTGTGTTCTGAGAAGATGCTTTGTAATATTTCGATGTTTTGGATTCTGCAAAGGTTGGTTTTATGACCTAATATGTGGTCTATTCTAGAGAATGTTCCATGTGCGCTAGAAAAAAAAGTATACTTTGCAGCAGCTGGGTGGAGTGTTCTGTATAAGTCAACGAGGTCAAGTTGGTTGATTGTAGCAATTAGGTCTTCCGTGTCTCTATTGAGCTTCTTACTGGATGTCCTGTACTTCTCCAAAAGTGGTGTGTTGAAGTCTCCTACTATAATTGTGGAGGTGTCTATCTCACTTTTCAGTTCTGTTAAAGTTTGTTTTATGTATCTTGCAGCCCTGTCATTGGGTGCATAAATATTTAATATGGTTATATCTTCCTCGTCAATTGTCCCTTTTATCATTATGTAGTGTTCTTCTTTATCCTTTGCGGTAGATTTAACTTTAAAGTCTATTTTGTCAGAAATTAATATTGCTACTCCTGCTCTTTTTTGCTTATTGTTTGCTTGATATATTTTTTTCCATCCTTTGAGTTTTAATTTGTTTGTGTCTCTAAGTCTAAAGTGTGTCTCTTGTAGGCAGCATATAGACGGATCGTGTTTCTTTATCCAGTCTGAGACTCTCTGTCTCTTTATTGGTGCATTTAGTCCATTTACATTCAGCATAATTATAGATAAGTATGTGTTTTTTTTTTCTCTTTTTTTTTTTTTTATGTGTTTAGTGCTGTCATTTTGATGCCTTTTTATGTGTGTTGTTAACAATTTCCTTTTTCCACTTACTTTTTTGTGCTGAGACATTTTTCTTTGTAAATTGTGTGTTCCTCATTTTTATAGTATTTGACTTTATGTTTGCTGAGTCGTTATGTTTTTCTTGGTTTTTATTTTGAGTTATGGAGTTGTTATACCTCTTTGTGGTTACCTTAATATTTACCCCTATTTTTCTAAGTAAAAATCTAACTTGTATTGTCCTATATCGCCTTGTATCCCTCTCCATATGGCAGTTCTATGCCACCTGTATTTAGTACCTCTTTTTGATTATTGTGATCTTTTACATATTGACTTCAATGATTCCCTGTTATAAGCATTTTTTTTTTTTTTAATTAATCTTAATTTGTTTTTGTGATTTCCCTATTTGAGTTGATATCAGGATGCTCTGTTCTGTGGCCTTGTGTTGTGCTGGTATCTGATATTATTGGTTTTCTGACCAAACAATTTTCTTTAGTATTTCTTGTAGCTTTGGTTTGGTTTTTGCAAATTCTCTAAGCTTGTGTTTATCTGTAAATGTCTTAATTTCGCCTTCATATTTGAGAGAGAGTTTTGCTGGATATATGATCCTTGGCTGGCAGTTTTTCTCCTTCAGTGCTCTATGTATGTCATCCCATTGCCTTCTTGCCTGCATGGTTTCTGCTGAGTAGTCTGAACTTATTCTTATTGATTCTCCTTTGTTGGAGACCTTTCTTTTATCCCTGGCTGCTTTTAAAATTTTCTCTTTATCTTTGGTTTTGGCAAGTTTGATGATAATATGTCCTGGTGATTTTCTTTTTGGATCAATCTTAACTGGGGTTCGATGAGCATCTTGGATAGATATCCTTTTGTCTTTCATGATGTCAGGGAAGTTTTCTGCCAACAGATCTTCAACTATTCTCTCTGTGTTTTCTGTTATCCCTTCCTGTTCTGGGACTCCAATCACACGCCAGTTATTCTTGATAGAGTCCCACATAATTCTTAGGGTTTCTTCATTTTTTAAAATTCTTTTATCTGATTTTTTTTCCAGCTATATTGTTTTTTTTTATATTGGTGTCAATTCCTTGGTCCCCCAGATCTCCCACTCTGCATTCTAATTGCTCGAGTCTGCTCCTCTGACTTCCTATTGTGTTGTCTAATTCTGTAATTTTATTGTTAATCTTCTGGATTTCTGAATCCTGTCTCTCTATGGATTCTTGCAGCTTATTAATTTTTCCACTATGTTCTTGAATAATCTTTTTGAGTTCTTCAACTGCTTTATCAGTGTGTTTCTTGGCTTTTTCTGTAGATTGCCTTATTTCATTTCTGAGGTCATCCCTGATGTCTTGAAGCATTCTGTAAATTAGTTTTTTATATTCTGTATCTGGCAATTCCAGGATTGTATCTTCATTTGGGAAGGATTTTGATTCTTTAGTTTGGGGAGTTGTAGAAGCAGTCATGGTCAGCTTCTTTATGTGGTTTGATATCGACTGCTGTCTCCGAGCCATCTCTAAGATATTGTAGTGATTTATTCTATATTTGCTCATTGAGTCTTATCTTGTTTTGTTTTCTTTCAATATATGTAGATGGGCTACTAGACTGCGCTGTCTTGATTGTTGTAGCCCTTGACTCACTTATGTCCTATTACCAGCTGGTTTGGGCTGTTACCAGATATATAAGCCTGAGTCCATTCACTATTCTTGAGTAGAATCTGATTTTGGGTCACCAAGTGTGTGGTGCAGACTGTCCCCTATCCACCTAGAGGAGTAGTGCTGATAGTTGTGTGCACCAGATTCTAGTAGCAGCAGGGGTTCACACTCCAGGGGGGGCAGGATGCTGACAGGCTTCTCCCAAGTGTCAGTGAGGTAGGTGTGTCTCTATTCCTAAAGCACCTTGGTGGGTGGGCTCTGCAGCTGTACCTTAGGCCCCCAATGCAAGTACCTCTAGAGATTGGTAGGTGTCACCCTCCTTAGGACTCCTAAGGCAGGAGGCTAGGTGGTCTAGGGGAGCTTCAGCCCTCAGTTCCCTTGTGGGTCAGTGAGGGCTCTGTTGAATACGCAGAGATATCAGACCTGGGAAACTTGTCTTTCCAGTAATCCACTAAAACAATTACAGTCAGACCCCTATCAGAAATGCCTTTGCATTATAATAGCCACCTTGTTCCCTGTAGGGATGAAAGCCCAAGACTGTGGATCACATATGCTTGGCTGGAGCTGGTTCTGTGTTTTTAGTCCAATTAGGGAAGGATTTTTGGTCCCTGGGTTTTTTGTAGCTGCTTCTCTCAGACCAAGAGAATGGGTTAGGAAAAGACCCAAAAAAAGAAAGAAAAACCGCAGAGCAGTTCACTCTCTGGCTCAGGAAATTCCAACGTTAATGAAGCTGCCTGGGAAGGGGAGGGGAGGGTTCAGATAAATAGGAGAGAGTAGCACCCTGGAATATAGACAAAGTTACTTATCTTGCTTGGGATGACTGTTTTATCTGAGATTCCTGAGGGGGGTGCGTTGTGTCGACTGTGTGCGCTGGCTGGGTAGAGATTGCCCCCGAGGGTCAGGCCCGCGTCCCGTGCTCGCACTGTCTCAGAAGCTGCGGTTAGTTCCTCCGCTGCCAGTCCAAAGCCCAGCGCCAAGGTTCCCCGGCTGGGACACCGCACTCCTGGCTCCAAAACCAGTTGCTGTCTCCCAGTGACTTGTCCTGTCAGTGGCGTCGCTGTGCTGCCTCCGTGCACTGGCTGAGCTTCCCCCGAGGTCAATTCTGAGGGCTAGGGCTGCGCCCCATGTTTGTGCCGTCTCAGGATGCCGTGCTCAGCTCCCCTGCGCCCAGTCCAAAGCCCAGCGCCAAGGTTTCCTGACTGGGACGCTGGCTCCAGGCTCCAAAAACAGTTGTTGCTTCCCCGTGGTTGTTCGTTCTCAGTCTCTGTCACTCAGGTCAACTCTTTAGATCTGTGTTTGATGGTCAGAGTTCATAGATTGTCATGTATGTGATCGATTCACTTGTTTTTCCGAGTCTTTGTTGCAAGAGGGATCTGAGGTAGCGTCTACCTAGTCAACCATCTTCAACTTTAAGCTTCTTGATTCAATGAGGCAGACCAGTGCATCCCTATTCATTCTTTTATAACACAAAAGCAGTAGGAGCTGAGCAAGGAAAGGCCGCCTGTGTTTAGCTTCAAAATGGTGGTATAAAGAGGAAAGGGAGAGAGGTCCTTAGCCAGAAGAATTATCCCTTAGTCTATCACAAATATAGCACTAATCCCTTTTGGAAAGCACACACAGAGGATATAGATGTAAGAATTTTAGCCAGAAGTTGGATGGGGCTGAGAGGTGCAACAGGTAGATGGGTGACTGGTCTCTTAAACAGACTCACAGACTTGGCATGACTATTGCTGAGGTTAGTGGAGGTCAGGTGTTCTGGGCTGAAAACGTGCTGCTTTGTGAGTGGGGTTCCTAGAGGGTGTGACCCTCTAGTCGGTTGACGCTTCTCTTACGTGTCTTGGTTTCTGTCCCAGTTTTCTAAGACAGTCAGGAAGGCTCCGTGTGCTGGGTGGCCAACCCTTATGTGCGTGTCCCGGATGAGGCTGGTTGTTAATTAAGTGAAGTCTGAAGTCCCTGTGAGGCCCCTGCACGTGTCGGGTTTGACCCAGACACCTCCACAAAGCACGGGGAGGAAGTGCCTTTTTTTTTTTCTTCAGGGTCTGAAAGAGTCAGACACTCATTACAAATCCCTGTGAGGCCTCTGCACATCTAGGGTTTGACTCAGACACCTCCGCAAAGTGGAGGGAGGAGGTGCCCCTTTTCTTCAGAGTCTGAAAAAGTCTGATACTCACTATTACCGTATTCTTGTTAATAGTCAGACCAAGTACAGACAAATCTTTCTAGCACTTCTCAGACCTCCCTCCTAAGAAGAAACAAAACACACACACACTTAGAGGTAGGGTACCTTGGCAAAGGGCTGGAAAGGAAGAAAAGGAGAGAGAGCCTGCGCCCTGAGATGGACTCATCACTTTCCAGATGAAGGAGGAAGAAGCTTTCAATCCAAGTCATGGCACCAGAAGATGTTACCGGAGAATAGCCTCGGTTCTTGTCTTTGGTGTAGGAAAGAATTCAAACACTGAGACAAATAGTGCCAAAGGAGCACAGGTTTATTAGCTAGCAGAGGGTTAGTAGCAAAAGTACACTTGGCTAAGGAGTGTCAAGCATGCTACTCAGAGAGAGCGTCTGAGTGCCCTGATAGTCGTTTTCTTAGGGTTTTATACCCTTTTTCTCTCATCTCTCCCTGTTAACATTTAACAGCCAAGTCAGGGACCTCTGTAGAGAGTATTTCCTTGGCTTATTGTTTACTTACCACTTTAGGGACCCTATCAAGTTAGGGACCCCTATAGGGACCATTTCCTTGGCTTAACGTTTAACTACGTAGAGACAATCTTATTGAGGAATGTCACCATCTCTGTCTCCTCCTCCTCCTGAGTGCAAGCTCTCCCCTTCCCTCTTACAAATATACTTTTTTCTTTCCTTGTGTGGTTTAGATCCCATGTGTTATCAATCACCAATCTGACGCAAGGAGTCTTTGTCTTTCCCCGAGTAAAAATACATGCGAAAGACAAACTTCATCTTCAGCAAGCTTTATTTTGCTTGAGTCAAGCAAAAGGAGTCAGCGGGAATCTAAGCCTCTCCAAAAGACTGACTTGAAAAGGTAAGCAAGGCTAGGGCTTATATGGGTTCGGTGGAGACAACAGAGTAATGAATATTTAATGGGCTTCTTTCAAGGCGTGGGTACTTCTCAGAATGGCGGTGTATGCTAATTAGGTTGTGCAGGCATCTGGAATCTAAGATGGAACCTGCTGATATTCAAGATGGAGTCATCTCGGCAGCCCTTGGCATCAATTATTATGGCATATAGCGCAAGCGCACTTGATCTTCAGCATTACATCGCCATCTTCAGAGGGCTAAGGAAGGTTAAACAGCGGTCATACTTTGTTCTTCTGCACATGTGGAGCCTATAAAGGAGGAGGGGACTAGAAAAACACTAAGAAGGAGAGAGTAATTCATGGGTTGTTTCAATCTTATCTCATGTTGACAGGGTGGGTACCTGTTTACCCAACTTCTAGACAGTAATCTTTTAACAGCTCTTTTGTTTGGCACAGTTAACCCTATCTGTCTTACATGGTCCATCAATTCACTAGCACTTTTTCTGATAACTAAGTTTCCAAGCCTGTGTCTTTTCATCACTGCCATTTGCAGCCTGCTCTTACCCAATTTTCTGAGTCTCCTCATGCACTTCACTTACTGTCAGGGTTGTGCAAGCGCAGGACCAGCAGCTGAGTGTGAATGTCTGCTTAAATTTGGTGTTGTGGTACCTCACTGGCCTCACTAGTCCTGGTCCTCTCACGATACTTCTAACCTATAGCCATTAAGATTCAATACCAAAACTCTTGCTATTTCTTCATAAGCCAGGCATCTCCTCAGGTTATCCTGCCCTGACATCCATTACCCAACGCCTTCCAATGCCCTCTCCATTCTGGTTGGTTCACGTATCCCTTCTACCTGTTCTCATAGCACCATTGGCTTCTCTTCTTTTTTTTTTTTAATGTTATACTCATCCCCCCAACACGCACACACCATTATAGCTTAATTGATTTATTCACATACTATATAGTTCAAAAAAAGATTTCAGCTGGTCTGTATAGTACACTGCTCCATAGAGCAGTTCTACTCTGTCCTGTAGGGCCACTATGAGTCAGAATTGACTCAACAGCAACGAGTTTAACAGGTACAGTACACATATTCCAACTGTAAAAAGTTAAACAACAAATACCAAGCTATGGTAGAATTCTGTCTCCCCTACCTCATCTTGAGTTCTTTGAAGGCAGAACAATGTGTCTTATAAGTCTTTATCCTCCCTTATGAAGGGAAGATGCACAAGAATGAAGAAAAGGGAGAATTAGTCTAAGAAGAGGCAGTATGCCAGTTCTTTCTCTGTATAGTCCTGTGACAGTAAGGTGCATATCTGCTACAAACCATTGAGTAAGCACAGCCTTCTGATTGCCATAGGAGTTAAGAGCTTGGTGGGATGGAGCTATCTGGGAGATTGCATTTCTGCAGTCCAGGGAAATTAGTGAAGTGCCAGCCTAAGACCCCACAGACCACCAGTGTCATGGATTGAATTGTATTCCCCCCAAAATATCTGTCAACTTGGCTAGGCCATGATTCCCAGTATTGTGTGACTGTCTACCATTTTGTTATCTGATATGATTCTCCTATGTGTTGTAAAATCCCACCTCTGTGATGTTAATAAGGTGGATGGGGCATTTATGTTAACGAGGCAGGATTTAATCTACAAGATTAAGTTGTGTCTTCAATCAATCTCTTTTGAGATATAAAAGAGAGAAGTGGGCAGACACGGGGACCTCATACCACCAAGAAACAAAACACAGGAGAATAGCGTGTCTTTTGGACTCAGGTCCCTGGGCAGAGAAGCTCCTAGACCAGGGGAAGATTGATGGGAAGGGCCTTCCTCCAGAGCCGACAGAGAGATAAAGCCTTCCCTTGGAGCTGACGCCCTGAATTTGGACTTCTAGCCTACTCGACTGAGAGAATAAACTTCTTAAAGCCATCCACTTGTGGTATTTCTGTTATAGCAGCACTAGATAACTAAGACAACTAGGTATTCAGCTCCACCAGCTTCTCTGCACATAGGGTTTCTGGATGTCAGTGAACTGTGTCTACAAGCTCTCCATTGCCTCCGGGAGATCCAGCACTCCCAATCAACTTCTGCTGGCTCAGCTAGGAGACTTGACCAGGTAGAAAATATAATGGCTTCAGCTAAGAACATACTCTGCTGCTAGGCTGAGTGGGTGTCTATCAGATGCTGCTATCTCACTGGTCTGGAGACAGGAAAATAAAATAAAATCAGCTCACGTTTCTGATATTTCTGCCTAGCCAACTGTGCAGTTTATGCCTCCCACCAGGAGGATTGAAAGATGGAAAAAAAAGCATCTGGAAATAATTGTACAACTTCACAGATCATTAGCAAATCTGACTTCCTGTTACAAACCCCAGAGCTGTAATATCAGTTTTACTTATCTGATTTGTAATTTTTTTTTTAAATCTACCTCCATTTCCTTATACTTTTTGTAATCAGACCCATTTCTCTCCACATTCAGCAACTGAAAGATACTAGAGAAAAGTGCCCATTCAAAACACAAGCCATAAGCACTTCACACCCACTAGGACTGAAAATAACAAATGTTGAAGATATGGAGAAATTGGAACACTCGTGCACTGCTGGTGGGAGTGTAAAATGGTGCAGTCATTGTGGAAAACAGTTTGGCAGTTCCCCTAAAAAGTTAAACATAGAACCACCTTCTCATTACCGTTCAGCTGATTCCGACTCATAGCAACCCTATAGGACACAGTGGAGCTGCCCTAGAGTTTCTAAGGCTGTAATCTTGATGGAAGCAGACTGCCACATCTTTCTCCCATGGAGCAGCTTGTGGGTTGGAAACGCTGACCTTTCCGTTAGCGCTCATCCACTGTATCGGCAGGGCTCTCCAGAATCACCCTATGACTTAGCAATTCCACTCCTAGGTATATATGACCATTAAGGTTGTGTGTCATCTTGGCTGGGCCATGATTCTCAGTGGTTTGGCAGTTATGATGTAGTTTGGCAGTCTTGTAACCACCTCTATGATGAGAGCTGATATAATGTGATCACAACCATGTTCATCTGACCTCTGGTTCTTGGAACTTGAGCTAACAGCTTACTGCCATCTTACCTGCCAATCTTGGGATTTGTTGGCTTCCGAAGCCTGTGAGCCAGACACCTACTGTCTGACCTTTCAATCTGGGATTCACCAGCCCCTGCAGCTACGTGAATCGGGAGAAGCCTCCAGCCTAACTCATGCACTTAGGACTTTCCAGCCTGTACAACTGCATAAGCCATTTCCTTGATATAAATCTCCCTACGTATATATTTATGGAGCCTTGGTGGTGCAGTGGTTAAGAGCTCAGCTGCTAACCAAAATACTGGCAGTTCAAATCCACCAGCTGCTCCTTGGAAACCCTATGGGGCAGTTCTACTCTTTTCTATAGGGTTGCTATGCGTTGGAATCGACTCAACGACAATGGGTTTGTTTTTTAAAAATATATATCTACAATTATACACTGCACTGGTTTTGCTTCTCTAAGACCGTATATACCCAAAAGGCTTGAAAGCAGGAACTCAGATACTACTACACCAATGTTCATTGCAGTATTATTCACAATAGCTAAAATGTGAAAACAATCAAAGTGTCCATCACAGACGAATAGATAAACAAAATGTGGTCTATACATATAATGCAATATTATTCAGCCAAAAAGAGAAATGAAGTCCCGATACATGCCCCGACATGGACGAGCCTTAAAAACACTATGCTTAATGAAATGTCAGACACAAAAGGACAAATATTTTATGACCCCACTTATATGAAATAGCTAAAATAAGCAAATATATAAGCAAATTAGTGGCTACCGGAGCTGAGGGGAAGGGGGAAATGCAGAGTTGTTGCTTAAGGGGTGTCAAGTTTCTTTTTGGGGTGTTGAAAAAATTTAAGAGATAGATAGTGGTGATGGTTGCACAACATGGTGAATGTAATTAATGTCACTAAAGTGTACACTTAACAAAAATTTGCCATTTTAGCCATTTTTATCTATTGTCATGGATTGAATTATGTCCTCCCCAAAATGTGTTTATCAATTTGGCTGGGCCATGATTCCGGGTATTGTGGGATCTATATTTTGTAAATCCTGCCCCTACGATGTTAATGACGGAGGATGGGCAGCAGTTGTGTTAGTGAGACAGGACTCAGTCTACAAGATTGGACTGTGTCTTGAAGCAATCTCTTGAGCTATAAAAGAAGCAAGCAGAGAGACAGGGGGACCTCATATCACCAAGGAAGCAGCACCAGGAGCGGAGCCTGTCCTTTGGACTCGGGGTCACTGTGCCTGAGAAGCCCCTTGAACAGGGGAAGATTGAGGACAAGGACCTTCCTCCAGAGCCAACAGAGAGAGAAAGCCTTCCCCTGAAGCTGAGGCCCTGAATTTAGACTTTTAGCCTACTTTACTGTGAGGAAATAAATTTCTCTTTGTTAAAACCATCCACTTGTGGTATTCCTGTTATAGCAGCACTGGATGACTAAGACATATATATTTTACCACAATAAGAAAAACACACACACACACACACACACACACATTTAAAAACCTCACAAGCCATAAATGAATTAAAAATAGATACAGTCACACTCGACAGCACTGGGCTATAGTCACAGTAAAAGAGAAAATATGTATATGAGGTGGGTTCCTTATCAGGTAAATTCTTAGAGGTACAGTGGTTGGACATTAGGTCATTTGTTCAACTCTCAAATATTTTGAGGGGTGTTAATGAAGATGAAATCATAAATCTCTGAGAACACAACTACTTATAATCTCAACTTTATAAATACAGTAAAAACCTACTAATTGAGAAAGGAAAATCTGTTTCTGAGAAAGCTGACTTAAAGACTATATTAAAAAGAAACATAGTTTTCTTCTCTTCAGACAAGCAGTGTTTATTAATTCATTCACTTATTGGCAATATATTTGGTCATTCACTATATGCATCCAGGTGCTGAGGATACAAAGGTGATAAAGATAGACAGAGGCCCTACTCTCAGAGAGTTTATATTCTAGATGAGGAGACAGTACATACATAAACAAATACATACATAATTTCCAGTGGAGATGAATATTATGAAGAAAAAAATAAAACAGATGAGTGTAGGGAATGGTGGTGGAGGTAGTACTTCAGACAGAGAGGTTGGGAAAGGATTCTCTGAGGAGGTGACACGGGCAGGGACCTAAGTGAAGGGAGACATTGAACCACACAGAGACCTGGAGGAGAGTTCTAGACAAAGGGAATAGCACATGCAGAGGCTGTGAGGTGGGAATGAGTGTGGCATGTACAAGAAGATTAGTGTGGCTGGGGCTGAGTGAGCAAGTAGAAGATTGAGAAGGAGTAGGTATGAGACAGGCCCGCCAAGAGAGTAGATGATGATTGAATGGTGGAACTCTAGCAGGGTGGTGCCTGGATCTATGGGCCCACTTGAGGTTTGTGGTTGTGAATTTAAAGCAGGACTAGTAGGCATGGTTTTGTCTCTTTCTGCAGCAATGGCTAGCTGGGGAGCAGATAAGAGTGGTAAGAAAGTTGGGTTAACCAAGGTTTCTATTTTGGGAACCCAGTAAGAGGGACAAGGGAGTTGAGGATGTTTGTAAGAGTGGTTACAGTGGTGGACCACAGCACTGGATCTGAGTAATGAGGAAAATGAGGGAGGGCGAGGGTCAACCAATGATTGTAGGACTGATGGGGTTGAGGAATTGTTCAACATGAGGTTCTAGATGGAACAATATGGGAAGATAGAAATTCCTGGTTAGAGAAGGGATGTTTAAAGTTGAGATGATGGAGGGGGTAGAGTTGTAATGACAAGATCTAGACTATGATCATGGGAGTTGGTGGCTGGGTGACGTGAGAAAGTCAAGGAATGGAGAGGTCGATGTGCTGGCAAGATTGTTTACATGGATGTTGAAATCACAAGACTAATGAGCAAATACTGGGGAAGAGAAAGGCAGTGATGGAGGGGCTAAAATTGTCAATGGATGAGCAGAGTAAATGGGAAGTTAGTAAATGACAGCAGCAAGGAGAGACTGTGGTGGTATATTCAAGGGGGTGGGATTTGTGAGGGAAGGAGAAAAGGTCTGAGCAAGGTCCTTTGCTTATGTGTGGTGTGGGAAAAAGCAGCTACATCCATTTACCACATACACCCAATAAGCCTGCTCCAAGATGATGAGATCTGACTGGATTGTCCATTTCCCACAATTGTTCCCTCATCTTCGCTCAGGCAGAGCAACCACTCTTCTGCCCCTCTTTTCTGTGACCTTTCCATGATAACCTGGGGGGATGGGCTGAGGAACAGAGCCAGAAACCTGAGCTCCAGGCCTGCCAGGTGGGAAGGGCCATCAACTTGTGGCAGATCCCTGAAGGCAGCCCAGAAGGAGCTGGCTGTGCAGAAAGAGCATTGGCCTGCAAGTCAGGAGATCTTGAGAGCTGGACCTTGGTCTGGCCAGCTGACAATTTGAGCTCACGTTAGGGAAGGCAGAGGGCAACAGTTATGCAGACCATGAGCAGAATGCAGTAGAGACTCTGAAGGAATCCACATTCCTACTCTAGCACTGACTTACAGGCAGCAACAGGGAGCAGGGGCGGGACCGGGCCTTACAGCTCAGGAAGCCCAGTAGTTTAAAACCACTTTTTAGCCTAAGACTCTTTGCCCAAATCAAATCTTACCAAGGAAGCCCAATATGTGAAACAAATCTTTGGCTGGACTTCCTCAGAACACAGACCTTCTCCATTTTATACCTGAGGAAACAGAGGTACAGAGAAATCAATGCTCACCTAGGGTCACTCAGCCAGTCCATAAGAAGCCAGAATAAGAAATAAAACAGTCTGGAGTTCTTCTCCCATACTGAAGATGGATATCAGAACAAGTCAGGGAAATGGGAAGGCAAAAAGATGAGGCAGCCAGTCATGAGCAAGAAGGGAGAAGAGTGAGACCCTGAGGAAAAGGAGAGGCATGGGAACGGGGGTCATGAGCCCTTTGAAAGGGGTGTGGTGGCAGGAAATACAGTAGTTCAACCTTCCCCCATCAAGGCAGCTCTGCCAGTGGAGGGGAGCAAGATCCCTTCCAATTGAGGGTTCTTGGACTGAGACTACTCTCAAGCAAATTTGATTTAATTTAACCAACGGTGCTTTCTGACTTTTTTCTTTAAAAACTGTCCATGCAAAAGACTTTTTCTCTTTTTTTGTAGAAGACTTTTTGTGCAAAATGAAAGAAAATGGAAAGCAACCATAATCCCAACTCCTATATATGTAATCTTTAAAAACAAAAATGGAATCATACTGTATGTACTTTTTAGAAGCTTCTTTTCTGCCATTGCTTGTCCTTCTTTCTTCAGATATTAAAAATGCCCCTGGAGGTGGAGCCAACATGGCACTATAGACAGAAGCACCATGCCGTCCCTCTGCAGCAAAGACCTGAAAAACTAAGTCAAACAGATAGAAACGTCAGTCCTGGAACCCTAAGCACCGAATGAAGGAATAAAGTACTTGATCAAGCAACAAATGGAATAAGAAACTGACAGAGAACAGAGAATGAGGACAGCTACAGAGCAGAGGACCCCTGCCAGCTAACGTGGCTAGATTCACCATCCTTGATTACAGTCACCAAAGAATGCAAACAAGGAGTACGGGAAGGCAACTTCACGGAGTTCCAAACAGGAGACAGAGCACCTGGTAACCAGGGATACATGCTTTCCCACCCCCCACCCTGCTTCCCTGTACGAGCCCTCTACCACTTTCCTGGGCCACAGTTGCTCAGCCAGAGAGATATCAGCTCACTGTCACCCGAATTTGCCACCTTGGACCTCAGCCACCAAGGACTTCATACAGGGAGTATGGGAAGGCAACTCCTGCTCCCAACAGGAGACAGAGCACCTGGTAACCAGAGGTACATGCTTTCCCACCCTGCACCCTTCATCCCTCTACGCCACCTCCACTGCATTCCAACAGGCCATGGTTGCTTAGCTGGAGAGACACCAGATCACAGTTGCCAAGGTCCACCCTGTCCCCACTGGCCAGCCCCTTCAGCGCCATTTGTGTATTTGTTTTTTTGATATTGTTTTGTTGCTTCTCTCTCTCTCTCCTTTCCTTCCTTCCTTCCCTTTCTCCAGCCCAGCTAGCCCTGTGTGCCACCCCCTCCCCTTCCTGACAGGCTGTGATTTTTTATTTTTCTTTTTTGTTTCTTCTCTCTCTCTCCTTTTCTTCCTTTCCTTTCACGCATTCACCCAGCCCTGTGCACCATCCCCACCCCTTCTGGAGGGGCCTTGATGCACAGCTTGTTTGGAGGGTCACCACAAGGCCTGAGGTTCCACCACTGTCACCAACCAGCACCCTCAGTGCCACTTATTTATTGTTTGTTTTCTCTCCCTTCCTTTCTCCATTCACTCAGACCTGTGCGCCACACCCAACTTCTTGGCAGGCTGTGCTATACCGCTTAGCTGGAGAGCCACTGGCACACGGGCTCCCCAGGCCTGTGCCGCCCCCAAGGCTGGCTCCCTCAGCACCGTATTTTTTATTTTTCTTTATTTTTCCCCTTCTCCCTCCTGCCTAGGCCTTGCACTGCTTCCACCCCTTTTTGACTGGCTGTGCCATGCTACCTGGTGAGAGAGACATCAGCTCACTGCCACCCCAATTCCACCCCACTCCAATGGCTGGCTCCCCCACCACAACTTTTTGTTGTTATTTGTTTGATTGTTGGTTTCTTCTCTTTTTTTCCTCTTTCCTTTTTCCCATCCACCTAGCCCTGTGCACCACCCAAACCCGTTTTTGGCAGGACGATCCACACTGTTTGGCTAGAGAGCCACCAGCACACAGCCTCGTCAGGTCTGCCCTGCCCCCACCTGCAGAATCCTACTGTACCACCATTTTACTTTTTTTCTTACTTCATATTTTGCTATATTCTTGCTTTTGTTTCTCTCTCCTCTTTCTCTTCTTTCACCCACCCACTTAACTCTGCACATCATATCCTCTCCTTTCCCTTCAGCCCATGTGCACCATATGCCAAGTGCCATGCCCCTGAGTGGTAATGACATGATCCCCAGACTCAAACCTGCACAGCCCCCAAACTCCGCCCCATCACCCCCAAGTTTGTGCTGCAAAATGCCCATCCCCGTCCCTCCACCCCCACTGGACCTGCCCTGCTACACCATAGCTTAGTGACTGGCCCTGCCCACCTGGACAAGGTGGTGAGAAGTATCGTGTCCACAGGTGAACAAGCAAGAAAACGCACCCACACTACTTGCCCAGACATAACCAAATAAAACAAAAAAGCAAGACAAAACAATCAAATCTACACCAATAAATGAAGAAAATAATGCCTGAATGTCCTGGACAGCGTAGACAATAACATATTAAGAAAAAAAAAAGAGGATTGCTCCAGATAAAGTGACCAAAATAAAACACCAGGTGACCTTCTGCTAGAAAAAAATGCACAGGAACTACCTGATGAGGAATTAAAAACTCTAATATTCAGGGTTCCCCAGCAGATGAAAGAAAAGCAGATAAAAATAAGTAAAAAATAAACAAAATCATGGAAAATACAGAAAAAATCACGGAAAAGGAAGACAAAACAATGGAAGAATTCAGAAAAATACTAAAGGAACAAAATGCTAAAATAAATAAACAACTAGAAATCATATAAAAACAGCAATTAGATATCCAAAAGACAAACAAGATTTCAGAAATGGACAGTGAAATAGAAGGTTTTAGGAGCAAATCTGAAACAATGGAAGACAGGATAAGAAAAATTGAAGAAAAATCCTCAGATACCACTTCGTTTGAGGGAAAATCAGAGAAAAGAACCAAAAAAAAAAAAAAAAAGAAGAAACCCTGAGAATGATGTGGGATATAATCCAAAGCAAAAATTTGCGCGTGATCGGAGTTTCAGAACAGGGAGAAAACGGAAAACACAGAGAGGATTGCTGAAGATTTGCCGACAGAAAACTTCCCCAATATCATGAAAGACAAAAAGCCAACCATCCAAGAAGCTCAACAAACCCCATATAGGATAGACCCCAAAAGAAAAACACCAAATCATATCATAATCACACTTGCTAAAACCAAAGCCGAAGTATCCTGAGAGCAGCTTAAGAAAAATGAAAAGTCACATACAAACAGAAAAAAATCGACTTGAGGGCACTGGGTGGGAAGCTCTGATTACTCAGCAGGAACCATGCAGGCAAGAAGGCAATGAGATATATAAAACCTTGAAAGAAAAAAACAGCCAACCAAGAATAATACAACCTGCAAAACACTCACTCAAATATGGTGCTGAAATTAGGAGATTTCCAGGTAAGCAGAAATTAAGAGAATATATAAAAACAAAACTAAACTTAGAAGAATTATTAAAGGGAGTCCTTTGGTTAGAGAACCAACAACATCAGACAACAAACTGAATCTGGCACATAAGACAGCATCGGCCAGATGCCCACCTAGATAATGAACTCTCAAGGATAAAACAAAACTAAAAAACTTACAGCAGGGAACCAGAAGGTCAATGTATAAATGACAACAACGTCAGAACAATAAAAGAAGGAATAAACTGTGCAGGTATAGAACGTTCAAATGGAGAAGTCAAGGTGTTATCAAGTAATAAAAAAACTGGTTTAAACTTAGCAAGACGGGTAACTTTCAAGGTAAGCACAAAGAAAGTTAACAAACCTACTCATCAGAACAAAGAAGAAAAACATAAAGCCTCAGTAAATATAAAATCTACAAAAATGAAAGAAACAAACAAACAAAATTCCACAAGCAAGAGGAATTCAGCACAGAAAAGTAAGAGGAACAAAGAAAATGTAAGCACCACACACACACACACACACAAAACTACAAAATGATAGCAATAAACTCACACCTATCCTTTTTATCAATAATCACACTGAACATAAATGGCTTAAATGCACCCGTAAAGAGACAAAGAGTGACAGAACGGATTGAATAAAAAAAAAAAAAAAAAAAAACACCAGACCTATCGATATGCTGTCTACAAGAGACACACCTTAGAAACAAAAACATAAATATATTAAAAATCAAACGATGGAAAAAATATATGAAGCAAACAACAACCAAAAAAGAGCAGGAGTGGCAATGCCAATCTCAGATAAAATAGATGTTAAAACAAAATCCACCATAAAAGACAAGCAACAACATTATATAACGATTAAAGGGACAAGCCACCATAAGAACATAACCATAATAAATACCTACGCACCCAATGACAAGGCTCCAAAAAACATAAACTCTAACAGCACTGAAAAGAGAAATTGACAGTTCCACAATAACAGTAGGAGACTTCAACACACCATTCTCGGTAAAGGACAGAATATCTAGAAAGAAACTCAGCAAAGTTACAGAAGATCTAAAGTTCACAATCAACCAACTTGACCTCATAGACATATATAGAACACTCCACCCAATAGAAGCAAAGTACACATTCTTTTCCAACACATATGAAATGTTCTCTGGAATAGACCACGTCTTAGCTCGCAAAGTAACCCTTAATAAAATCCAAAACACTGAGATAATACAAAGCATCTTCTCTGATCACAACGCCATAAAAGCAGAAATTAATAACAGGAAGAGCAAGGAAAAAAATCAAGTGCATAGAAACTAAATAACACCTTGCTTAAAAACCACTTGGTAACAGAAGAAATCAAAGATGGAATAAAAAATTTCCCAGAATCAAACAAGAATGAAAACACATCATACCCAAACCTTTGGGACACAGAAAAGGCAGTGTTCAGAGGTCAATTTATAGCAATGGATGCACACATCAAAAATGAAGGGACAAAATCAAAACATTAGCTATACAACTCAAACAAATAGGAAGAAAATATTAAAAGAAGCCCACAGCCACCAGAAGAAAAGAGACAAAATGAGAGCAGAAATAAATGAAATAGAGAATAGAAAAACAATAGAATCAACAAAACCAAAAGTTGGTTCTATGAAAGGATCAACAAAAGCGACAAAGCACTGGCCAAACTGACAAAAGAAAAACAAGAGAGGACACAAATAACACAAAAAAGAACCAAAATGGCAGACATTACAACAAACCCAACTGAAATAAAAAGGATCATAACAGAGTACTATGAAAAACTATACTCCAACAAATTTGAAAATCTAGAGGAAACGGACAAATTTCTAGAAACATGCTACTTACCTAAACTACCACAGAGGTGAAAAATCTGAACAGGCCCATAACAAGAGAAGAAAAGGTAATTAAAAAAAAAAAAAAAAAAACTCCCAACAACAACAAAAAAAAAGCCATGACCTAGGTGACTTCACTGGAGAATTCCTACAAGCATTTGGAGAAGAGTTTCCACCAGCCCTGCTAAAACTATTTCAGGACATACAAAAGGAAGGGATACTTCCAAATTCATTCTTTGAAGCCAGCATAACCCTGGTATCAAAACCAGGTAAAGACACCACAAAAAAAAAAAAAAAAAGACAAAAGAAAATTACAGACCAATAACTCTCATGAATATGGATGCAAAAATACTCAACAAAATTTAAGCCAATAGAGTTGCCTGCTTTGGCAGCACATATACTAAAATTGGAACAATACAGAGAAGATTAGCATGGCTCCTGTGCAAGGATGACATGCAAATTCATGAAGCGTTCCATATTTTTGGACAGAGCAATCAGATGTCAACCCAGATAGGGAAATCACAAAAATAAATCAAGATAAAAAAATGCTCAAAACAGGGAGGGACACAGTGATGCTATTATGGAAAAGAAGACAACATTAAAACAATAAAGAGGGACTAAGAAATGTAGTCATAGAACTTTCATAAGGAGAGGAAGACAAGGCAATAAAAAGAAATAAAAGTTAGGTTTAAATTTAGAAAAATGGGGGTAAACATTGAGGTAACCACAAAGGAGACAAGCTATCCTACACATCAAAATAAAATACAAGAAAAAAATAGAGACTCAGCAGAAATAAAATGAACAACAAATGTGAAGAAGACAATATACAAAGATAAACTACTGAGCACAAAAAATTAAGTGAGAAAAAGAAACTCAACAACACACAAAAAAAGACATCAAAATGACAGTGCTAAATTCATACCTATCTATGATTACACTGAATGTAAATGAACTAAATGCACCAATAAAGAGACAGAGAGTGCCAGAATGGATAAAAAAACACGATCTGTCTATATGCTGCCTACAAGAGACACACCTTAAACTTTGAGACAAAAATTATAACTCAAAGGATGGAAAAAAAATATGCCAAGCAAAAAACAATCAAAAAGGAGCAGGAGTGGCAATATTAATTTGACAAAATAGACTTTAAAGTTAAATCCATCACAAAGGATAAGGAAGGACACTCTATAATGATTAAAGGGACAATACACCAGGAGGATATAATCGTATTAAATATTTATGCACCCAATGACAGGGCTGCAAGATACATAAAACAAACTCTATCAGCATTGAAAAGTGAGATAGACAGCTCCACAATAATAGTAGGAGACTTCAACACACCACTTTCAGTGAAGGACAGGACATCCAGAAAGCAGCTCGATAAAGACATGGAAGATCAAAATGCCACAATCAACCAACTTGACCTCATAGACATACACAGAACACTCCACCCAACGGCAGTCAAGTATATTTTCTTTTCTGGTGCACATGGAACATTCTCTAGAATAGACTACATATTAGGTCATAAAGCAAGCCTTAGCAGAATCCGAAACACTGAAATATTACAAAGCATCTTCTCTGAACAAAAGGCCATAAAAGTAGATATCAGTAACAGAAAAAGCAGGGAAAAGAAATCAAACACTTGGAAACTGAACAATACCCTGCTCAAAAAAGACTGGATTATAGAAGACATTAAGGATGGAATAAAGAAATTCATAGAATCCAATGGGAATGAAAACACTTCCTATCAGAACCTTTGGGACACAGCTAAAGCAGTTTTCAGAGGTCAATTTATATCAATAAATGCACACATACGAAAAGAAGAAAAGGCCAAAATCAAAGAATTATCCCTACAACTTGAACAAATAGAGAGCAACAAAAGAAACCCACAGGCACCAGAAGAAAACAAATAATGAAAATTAGAGCTAAACTAAATGAAATAGAAAACAGAAAACAATTGAAAGAATTAACAAGACCAAAAGCTGGTTTTTTGAAAAACTCAACAAAATTGATAAACCGTTGGCCAAACTGACAAAAGAAAAACAGGAGAGAAAGCAAATAAGAAATGAGATGGGTGATATCACAAGACACCCAACTGAAATTAAAAGAATCATATCAGATTACTATGAAAAATTATAAGCAAACAAATTTGAAAACCTAGAAGAAATGGATGAATTCCTAGAAACATACTACCTACCTAAACTAACACAAAGAGAGGTAGAACAACTGAATAGACCCATAACAAGAGAAGAGATTGAAAAGGTAATCAAAAAGCTCCCAACAACAACAACAAAAAAATCCCTGGCCCAGACGGCTTCACTGCAGAGTTCTACCAAACTTTCAGAGAAGAGTTAACACCACTACTACTAAATGTATTTCAGAGCATAGAAAAGGGCGGAATACTCCCAAACTCATTCTATGAAGCCAGCATATCCCTGATACCAAAACCAAGACACCACAAAAAAAGAAAATTACAGACCTATATCCCTCATGAACTTAGATGCAAAAATCCTCAAAAAAAATTCTAGCCAATAGAATTCAAAACATACCAAAAAAATAATTCACCATGACTAAGTGGGATTCATAGCAGGTATGCAGGGTTGGTTCAATGTTACAAAAACAATTGATGAAATCTGTCATATAAATAAAACAAAAGACAAGAATCACATGATTTTAACAGTTGGTGCAGAAAAGGCATTTGACAAAGTTCAACATCCATTCATGATAAAAAGTCTTAGCAAAATAGGAATAGAAGGAAAATTCCTCAACATAATAAAGGGCATTTATACAAATCCAATATGAATCTAGAAAAATTGGAAATTACCAAAAATGAAATGGAACGTATGAACATCGATATCCTAGGCATTAGTGACCTGAAATGGACTGGTATTGTCCATTTTGAATTGGACAATCATATAGTCTACTATTGACTATGCAAAGGCATTCAACTGTGTGGATCATAACAAACTATGGATAACACTGCGAAGAATGGGAATTCCAGAACACTTAATTGTGCTCATGAGGAACCTTTACACAGATGAAGAGGCAGTTGTTCGGACAGAACAAGGGGATACTGATTAGTTTAAAGTCAAGAAAGGTGTGCGTCAGGGTTGTATTCTTTCACCATACCTATTTAATCTCTATGCTGAACAAATAATCCGGGAAGCTGGACTATATGAAGAACGGGGCATCAGGATTGGAGGAAGACTCATTAACAACCTGTGTTATGCAACTCACACAACCTTGCTTGCTGAAAGTGAAGAGGACTTGAAGCACTTACTAATGAAGATCAAAGGCCAAGGCCTTCAGTATGGATTACACCTCAACATAAAGAAAACAAAAATCCTCACAACTGGACGAATGAGCAACATCATGATAAACAAAGAAAAGATTGAAGTTGTCAAGGATTTCATTTTACTTGGATCCGCAATCAACAGCCACGGAAGCAGCAGTCAAGAAATCAAAAGACACATTGCATTGGGCAAATCTGCTGCAAAGGACCTCTTCAATGTGTTGAAGAGCAAAGATGTCACCCTGAAGACTAAGGTGGGCCTGACCCAAGCCATGGTATGTTCCATCACATCATATGCATGTGAAAGCTGGATAGTGAATAAGGAAGACCAAAGAAGAGTTGACGCCTTTGAATTGTGGTGTTGGTGAAGAATATTGAATATACCGTGGACTGCCAAAAGAACGAACAAATCTGTCTTGGAAGAAGTGCAGCCAGAATGCTCCTTAGAGGCAAGGATGGCGAGACTGCGTCTTACATACTTTGGACATGTTGTCAGGAGGGATCAGTCCCTGGAGAAGGACATCATGCTTGGCAGAGTCCAGGGTCAGCGAAAAAGAGGAAGGCCCTCACTGAGGTGGATTGACACAGTAGCTACAACAATGAGCTCAAGCATAACAAGGATTATAAGGATGGCGCAGGACCAGGCAGTGTTTTGTTCTGTTGTGCACAGGGTCGCTATGAGTCAGAACCGACTCGAGAGCACCTAACAACAACAACAACAACATAGTCTACTATACTGGGAATGACAACTTCAAGAGGGATGCTATTGCATTCATTGTCAAAAAGGACGTTTCAAGATCTATCTTGAAGTACAATGCTGTCAGTGATAGGATAATATCCATACGCCTACAAGGAAGACCACTTAATACGACTATTATTCAAATTTAACCACCAACCAGTAGGGCCAAATATGAAGAAATAGAAGATTTTTATCAGCTGCTGCAGTCTGAAATTGATTGAACATGCAATCAAGATGCGTTGAAAATTATTGGTGACTAGAATGCAAAAGCTGGAAACAAAGAAGAAGGATCAGTAGTTGGAAAATATGGTCTTGGTGATAGAAACAATGCTGGAGATCTAATGATAGAAATTTGCAAGACCAACGACTTCTTCATTGCAAATACCTTCTTTCACCAACATTAACAGCGACAATACACATGGACCTCGCCAGATGGAACACACAGAAATCAAATTGACTACACGTGTGGAAAGAGACAATGGAAAAGCTCAATATCATCACTCAGAACAAGGCCAGGGGCCGACTGTGGAACAGACCATCAACTGCTCATATGCAAGTTCAAGCTAAAACAGAAGAAAATCAGAGCAAGTCCATGAGAGCCAAATTCTTACCTTGAGTATATCCCACCTGAATTTAGAGACCATCTGAAGAACAGATTTGATGCATTGAACACTAGTGACCGAAGTCCAGACGAGTTGTGGAATGACATTAAGGACATCATACTGGAACAAAGCAAGAGGTCATTGAAAAGACAGAAAAGAAAGAAAAGACCAAGATGGATGCCAGAGCAGACTCTGAAACTTGCTCTCGAACATCGAGCAGCTAAAGCAAAAGGAAGAATTGATGAAGTAAAAGAACTGAACAGAAGATTTCAAAGGGCGGCTAGAGAAGACAAAGTAAAGTATTGTAACGACACGTGCAAAGAACCGGAGATGGAAAACCAAAAGGAAAGAACACGCTCGGCATTTCTCAAGCTGAAAGAACCGAAGGAAAAATTCAAGCCTCGAGTTGCCATAGTGAAGGATTCCATGGGGAAAATATTAAATGACACATCAAAAGAAGATGGAAGGAATACACAGAGTCATTATACCAAAAAGAATTAGTCGATGTTCAAACATTTCAAGAGGTGGCATATGATCAGGAACCGATGGTACTGAAGGAAGAAGTACAAGCTGCTCTGAAGGCACTGGTGAAAAACGAGGCTCCAGGAGTTGATGGAATATCAATTGAGATGTTTCAACAAACAGATGCAGTGCTGGAGGTGCTTACTCGTCCATGCCAAGAAATATTGAAGACAGCTTCCTGGCCAACTGGCTGGAAGAGATCCATATTAACGCCTATTCCCAAGAAATGTGATCCAACTGAATGCGGAAATTATAGAACAATATCATTAGTATCACACACAAGCAAAATGTTGCTGGAAAAAAAAACCATTCAAAAGCAGCTGCAGCAGTATATGGACAGGGAACTGCCAGAAATTCAGGCCTGTTTCAGAAGAGGATGTGGAACTAGGGATATCATTGCTGATGTCTGATGGATCCTGGCTGAAAGTAGAGAATACCAGAAGGATGTTTACCTGTGTTTTATTGACTATGCAAAGGAATTCGGCTGTGTGGATCATAACAAAGTATGGATAACATTGGGAAGAATGGGAATTCCAGAACACTTAATTGTGCTCATGAGGAACCTTTACATAGATCAAGAGGCAATTGTTCAGACAGAACAAGGGGATACTGATTAGTTTAAAGTCAGGAAAGGTGTGTGTCAGGGTTGTATTCTTTCACTGTACCTATTCAATCTGTATGCTGAGCAAATAATACTAGAAGCTGGACTATATGAAGAAGAACAGCGCATCAGGATTGGAGGAAGACTCATTAACAACCTGTGTTATGCAGATGACACAACCTTGCTTGCTGAAACTGAAGAGGACTTGAAGCACTTACTCATGAACATCAAAGACCACAGCCTTCAGTATGGATTGCACCTCAACATAAAGAAAACAAAAATCCTCACAACTGGACGAATGAGCAACATCATGGTAAATGGAGGAAAGGCTGAAGTTGTCAAGGATTTCATTTTACTTGGATCCACAATCAACAGCCATGGAAGCAGCAGTCAAGAAATCAAAAGACACATTGCATTGGGTAAATCTGCTTCAAAGGACCTCTTTAAAGTGTTGAAGAGCAAAGATGTCACCTAGAAGGCTAAGGTGTGCCTGACCCAAGCTATGGTATTTTCAATCGCATCATATGCAAGTGAAAGCTGGACAATAAGGAAGACCAAAGAAAAACTGATGACTTTGAATTGTGGTGCTGGTGAAGAATATTGAATATACCGTGGATTGCCAAAAGAACGAGCAAATCTGTCTTAGAAGTACAACCAGAATGCTCCTTAGAAGCAAGGATGGCGAGACTGTGCCTTATATACTTTGGACATGTTGTCAGGAGCGATCAGTCCCTGGAGAAGGACATCATGCTTGGCAGAGTACACGGTCAGTGGAAAAGAAGAAGACCCTCAACAAGGTGGATTGACACAGTAGCTGCAACAATAAGCTCAAGCATAACAATGATTGTAAGGATGGCTCAGGACCAGGCAGTGTTTCATTCTGTTGTGCACAGGGTTGCTATGAGTCAGAACCGAGTCCATGGTACCTAACAACAACATATAAAGCCAATAGCCAACAACATCCTAAATGGAGAGAGTCTGAATGCAGTCACCTTGAGGTCGGGAACCAGACAAGGATGCCCTTTATCATGACTCTTATTCAACATTGTGCTGGAGGTCCTAGCCAGAGCAATTAGGCTAGATGAAGGAATAAGGGGCATCTACATTGGTAAGGAAGAAGTAAAAGAATCTCTATGTGCAGATGACATGATCTTATACACAGAAAACCCTAAGGAATCCTCAAGAAGACTGCTGAAACTAAGAGTTCAGCAGAGTATTGGGACACAAGACAAAGATACAAAAATCAGTTGGATTCCTCTACACCAACAAAAAGAACATCGAAGAGGAAATCACCAAATCAATATCATTTACAGTAGGCCCCAAGAAGATAAAATACTTAGGAATAAATCTTACCAGAGATATAAAAGACTTATAGAAAGAAACTACAAAACATTTCTGCAACAAACCAAAAGAGACCTAAACAGGTGGAAAAACATACCTTGCTCATGGATAGGAAGATTTAACATTGTAAAAATGTCTATTCTACCAAAAGCAATCTATAGATACAATGCAATTCGAATCCAAATTCCAATGATATTTTTCAATGAGATGGAGAAACAAATCACCAACTTCATATGGAAGGGAAAGAGGCCCTGGGAAAGTGAAGTATTACTGAAAAAGAAGAACAAAGTGGGAGGCCTCTACTCTACCTGATTTTAGAACCTATTATACCACCACAGTAGTCAAAACATCCTGGTACTGGTATAACAACAGATACATAGACCAACAGAACAGAATTGAGAATCCAGACATAAATTCATCCACATATGAGCAGCTGATCTTTGACAAAGGCCCAAATTTAGTTAAATGGGGTAAAGACAGTCTTTTTAGCAAATGGTGCTGGCATAACTGGATATCCATCTGCAAAAAAATGAAACAAGACCCATACCTCACACCATGCACAAAAACTAACTCAAAATGGATCAAAGACCTAAACAGAAAATCTAAAATGATAAAGATCATGGAAGAAAAAAAAAAAGGACAATGTCAGAAGCCCTAATACATGGCATAAACAGTAAACAAAACATTATTAACAATGAAGAAGAGAAACTAGGTAACTGGAGCTCCTAAAAATCAAACACCTATGCTCATCCAAAGACTTCACCAAAAGAGTAAAAAGACTACCTACAGATCGGGAAAAAGTTTTTAGCTATGACATTTCTGATCAGCGCCTGATCTCTAAAATCTACATGATACTGCAAAAACACAACTACAAAAAACAAATAACCCAATTAAAAAATGCGCAAAGGATATGAACAGACACTTCACTAAAGAAGACATTCAGGTAGTTAACAGATACATGAGGAAACGCTCACAATCATTAGCCATTAGAGAAATGCAAATCAAAACTATAATGAGATTGCATCTCACTCCAACAAGGCTGGCATTAATCCAAAAAACACAAAATAATAAATGTTGGAGAGGTTGTGGAGAGACTGGAACACTTATACACTGCTGGTGGGAATGTAAAATGGTACAACCACATTGGAAATCAATTTGGCGCTTCCTTATAAAGCTAGAAATACAACTACCATACCATCCAGCAATCCCACTCCTTGGAATATATCCTAGAAAAATAAGAGCCTTTACACAAACAAATAAATGCACACCTATGTTTATTGCAGCACTGTTTACAATAGCAAAAAGATGGAAGCAACCACGGTGCCTATCAACGGATGAATGGATAAATTATGGTATATTCACACAATGGAATACTACACATCGATAAAGAACAGTGATGAATCTGTGAAACATTTCATAACATGGAGGAATCTGGAAGGCATTATGCTAAGTAAAATTAGTCAGTTGGAAAAGGAGGACTATTGTGTAAGACCACTATTATAAGAACTCGAGAAACAGTTTAAACAGAGAATATATTCTTTGATGGTTACAAGAATGGGAAGTGAGTGAGGGAGTGGGGTATTCACTAATTAGATAGTAGATAAGAACTACTTTAGGTGAAGGGAAAGAGAACACAGAATACAGGAGAGGTCAGCACAACTGGACTAAACCAAAAGCAGTTTCCTGGATAAACTGAATGCTTTGACGGCCCCCGTAGCAGTGGAGGGGGTTCGGAGACCACGGTTTCAGGGGACATCTAAGTCAATTGGCATAATTAAATCTATTAAGAGAACATTCTGCATCCCACTTTGGAGAGCGGCATCTGGGGTCTTAAACGCTAGCAAGGACCAGCTAAGGTGCATCAATTGGTCTCAACCCACCTGGAGCAAAGGAGAATGAAGAATACCAAGGACCGAAAGTAATTATGAGCCCAAGAGACAGAAAGGGCCACATAAACCAGAGACTACATCAGCCTGAAACCAGAAGAACTAGATGGTGCTTAGCTACAACCAATGACTGCCCTGACAGGGAACACAACAGAGAACCCCTGAGGGAGCAGGAGAGCAGTGGGATGCAGACCCCAAATTCTCATAAAAAGGCCAGACTTAATGGTCTGACTGAGACTAGAATAACCCTGGTGGTCATGGTCCTGAGACTTTCTGTTAGCCCAGGACAGGAGCCATTCCCAAAGCCAACTCTTCAGACAGGAATGGACTGGACAATGGGATAGAAAATGATGCTAGTGAAGGATGTTTCTTGGATCAAGTAGACACATGAGACTGTTGGCATCTTCTATCTGGAGGGGAGATGAGAGGCAGAGGGGGTCAGAAGTGGCGTAATGGACACAAAAAAAGAGAGTGGAGGGAAGGAGTGTGCTGTCTCATTAGGGGGAGAGCAATTAGGAGTACATAGCAAGGTGTGTATAAATTTCTGTATGAGAGACTGACTTGATTTGTAAACTTTCATTTAAAGCACAATAAAAATTCCTAAAAAATGTGCAAATAAAAGACCAAATGTAAAAAAAAAAAGAAAAAAATTTAACCAAGAGAATTCAGGATCATATACAAAAAATAATACACCACTACCAAGTGGGATTCATACCAGGTATGCAAGGATGATTCAACATTAGAAAATCAATGAACATAATCCACCACATAAATAAAACAAAAAAATCACATGATCATTTCAATTGACACAGATAAGGTATTCAATAAAGTCCAACATCCATTCCTGATAAAAAAATCTCAATAAAATAGGTATAGAAGGGAACTTCCTCAACATAATAAAGGGCATCTATCGCTATGAGTCATAATTGACTCGACGGCACTGGGTTTTTTTTGTTTTTTTATACAAAACTAGGCAACACTGGTCACATAGTGGTTAAGTGCTTTGGTTGCTAACCAAAAGGCCAGCAGTTGGAACCCACCAGGCGTTCCTTGGAAACTCTATGGGGCAGTTCCACTGTGTCCTATAGAGTCGCTATGAGTCAGAATCGACTCGATGGCAATGGGTGTTCTATACAAAACCAACAGCCAACATCATTCTTCACAGAGAGAGATTGAATACATTCCTCCTGAGAACAGGAACAAGACAAGGATGCCCTTTATCACCAGTTCTATTTAACATTGTGCTGGACATCCTAGAGAGCGATACAGCAAGAAATAAAGGGCATCCAAATTGGTAACGAAGGAGTAAAATTATCCCTATTTGCAGTTGATATGATACTATACATAGAGAACCCACAGGACTCAACTCCACAAGAAAACTGAATCTGTGGATTCAGCAGAGTAGTTGGATATATGATAACCATATAAAAATCAGCTGCATTCCTATACACCAGTAAAGAGAACTACGAAGAGGAAATCAGGGAAACAATACCATTTATAATAGCCCCTAAAAAGAAAACAACTTAGGAATATATCTAACCAGGGACGTAAGAGACCTATACAAAAAAAAACTACAAAACACTATTCCAAGAAAGAAAAAAAGACCTACATAAATGGAAAAACAAACCATGTTCATGGATAGGTAGGTTCAACATTATGAAAATGTCAATTCTACCCAAAGCAACCTACAGATAAAATTCAATCCCGATCCATATACCAACAGCATTCTTCAACAAGATGGAAAAACTAATCCTTAACTTTATATGGAAAGGGAAGAGGCTCTGGATAAGTAAAGCACTACTGAAGAAATGGAATAAAGTAGGAAGACTTGCATTACCTCACCTCAGAACCTATTATACAGCCACAGTAGTCAAAACAGCCTGCTCCTGGTACCAACAGCAGACACACTGACCAATGGAACAGAATTGAGAACCCAGATATAAATCCATCCACCTGATCTTTGACAGAGGCCCAAAGTGCATTAAATGGGGGGGAAAAACAGTCTTTTTAACAAATGGTGCTGGCAAAACTGGGTTTCCATCTGTAAAAAAAATGAAACAGGACCCATACCTCACAGCATACACAAACACTAATTCAAAACGGATGAAAGACCTAAACATAAAACCAAAAACTATGAAGATGATAGGGAAAAAACAGGGTCAACATCAGAGGCCATAATACAGAGCATAAACAGAATTCAAGGCATAACTGACAATACACAAACACCAGAAGACAAACTAGATAACTGGGATCTTCTAAAATAAAACATTTATGGTCATCCAAAGACTTCACCAAAAGAGTAAAAAGAGAACCTACAGACCGGAAAAAAAAATTGGCTATGAGAAGTTTGACAAAGATCTAATCTCTAAAATCTATAGGAAAATTTAACACTTCTACAACAAAAAGACAAATAATCCAAATAAAAAATGAGCAAAAGTTATGAACAGACACTTCAACAAAGACATTCAAGTAGCTAACAGATACATGAGAAAATGCTTGAGATCACTAGTCATTAGAGAAATACAAATCAAAACCAGAGTGAGATTACCATCTTACCCCAGCATTACTGGCATGAATCAAAAAAACAGAAAAACAAATGTTGGAGAGGCTGCGGGGAGACTGGAACTCTTACGCATTGCTGGTGGGAATGCAAAACGGTATTTACAACCATTTTGGAAAATGATATAGTGCTTCCATAAAAAGCTAGAAATAGAAATACCACAAAATCCACCAATCCCACTCCTAGGAATATATCCTAGAAAAATTAAGAGCCATCATACAAATAGACATGCACACCCATGTTCACTGAAGCATTGTTTGCAATAGCAAAAAGATGGAAACAACCTAGGTGCTCATCAATAGACAAATGGATAAATTATGGTACATACACACAATGGAATACTATGAAACAGGAAAGAACAATGATGAATCTGTGAAGCATCTATGCTGAGTGAAATAAGTCAATCACAAAATGATAAATATTGTATGAGACCACTACTATAAAAACTCATGAAAAGGTTTACTCACAAAAAGAAACATCTTTGATGGTTACAAGGGAGGGGAGGGGTGGGAGGGAAAAACACTAAATGTACAACAGATACTGGGGAAGCCAGCCAACTTGTCCAAGGCAAGGTCATGGAAGTTCCACAGACACATCCAAACTTCCTGAGAGACCAAATTACTAGGCTGAGGGCTGTGGGGACCATCATCTCGGAGAACATCTAGCTCAACTGGCATAACATAGTTTATAAAGAAAATATTCTACATTCTATTTCGTGAGTAGTGCCTGGGGTCTTAAAAGTTTGTGAGAAGTCACCTAAGATCTTCATTGGTCTCACCCCATCTGGAGCAAGGGAGAATGAAGAAAACCAAAGACACAAGGGAAAGATTAGTCCAAAAGACTAATGGACCACAACTACCACTGCCTCCACCAGACTGAGTCCAGCACAACTAGTTGGTGCCTGGCTACCACCACCGACTGCTCTGACAGGGATCACAATAGGGGGTTCCAGGCAGAGCTGGAGAAAAACGTAGAACAAAATTCTAACTCACAAAAAAAGACTACTTGCTGGTCTAATGGACACTGGAAAAACCCCAAGAGTATGCCCCCTGGACACCCTTTTAAGTCGGTACTGAAGTCACTCCCAAGGTTCACTTCAGCCAAAGATCAGACAGGCCCATAAAACAGAACAAGACTAAATGGACACCAGTTCAGTGGTGAGGATGAGAAGGCAGGAGGGGACAGGAAAGCTGGTAACGGGAACCCAGGGTTGAGAGGGGGAGAGTCGACATCTCATGGGCTTGACAACCAGTGTCACAAAATATGCGTATTAATTGTTTAATAGGAAAATAATTTGCTCTGTAGACCTTCATCTAAAGTCCAGTAATAGAAAAAAAAAATTCCTCTTTGAAGTTTCCTATAACCTCAGTCTACTTTTAAAGTGTTGCTGAACCTCCTTTGAATTTGGTAACATTTTCAGTGACTTTTCTTTTAATCCATTAAAAATAATAACAAAAAGTGACTGTTTCTGAAGGGGAGGAAAAATTAACCCATCCTTTAAAGTAAGATGGGAATAGTCCTAGAGGACACAAGACCAATCGATCAAAACAAATGACCCACTTTGGCATAGAGGGTCGTGAAAAGAACTCTGACATAGCCGTCCTCAGAGTTTGTGTTGGTGCTGACCTCATGGAGGGGTGGCCTCACTCGGCCCACATACCCCAGGGTTAGTCCTACTTCTGCCACTTGCAAGGCTCCTTCCTGGCTTTTTCTCGGAAGACGCTCTGCTCTGACTTCCCTAGGATGGCAGATTGACAAAAGGTATGTCTGTACAAGTTGGCACTTTAGAACTAATTTCACATTCAATTTTTAATTTTACATAATTAAACATAGAAGGCAAGCTAAAATGTTCACATGCCCAAATTATGAATGACCCAACAATAGGCCTGCCCTTCAAAGTTGACCGTTGCCAAACTCTTACCAACCACACCTAGGATGATCAGGGGTGAGACCTGCCACGTTCCTCAGCAAATAGCCATCTCATATTTAAAAGCGATGTCCTTTAGCCATACCCAGTGATGGTTGGCTATTGCATTGTGCAAATCTGCTGCAAAAGGTCTCTTTAAAGTTTTGAAAAGCAAAGACGTCACTGGTGACTAATGTGCACCTGACCCAAGCCATGGTCTTCTAAATCACTTGATATGCACGTGAAAGCTGGACAATGAAAAAGAATCGACACATTCGAACTGTGGTATTGAAGAATATTGAATATACTGTGGGTTGCCAGAAAAGCAAATCAGTCTTATTAAAAATATAACCAGAATGTTCCTTAGAAGCAAGGATGGCGAGACTTAGGCTTGCTAACTTTGGACACATCCTGAGGAAAGACCCATTACTAGAGAAGGACATCATGTTTGGTAAAATAGAGGGTCAGTGAAAACAAGAGAAACCTTCAATGAGATGAACTTACACAATAGCCACAACAATGGACTCAAACATACCAAAGATCATGAAGATGGCACAGGACCAGGCAGTGTTTTGTTCTGTGACACATAAGGCCACCATGAGCCGGTCAGGAGGAAAGCCGACTCCACAATAACTAATAATGACAAATGTGCCTCAACCCCAAGACTTAGAGAGGCCTGTATCCTCAGGTGATTAACAAGGGCACATTTCTAGAACCCAAAGGCCATAGTCAAAGAGTAGAGAATGTTCATGTCACCTTAGCTCTTGGAAAAGGAAGTGACATTTCTTGCAACTGAAAGGAATAATTTCTGGTGGGTTTAAAGTTGCAAATTAACAGAGGATTATGAAAAATCTATTTAGCTGTGAAGGCAGCTGTGAATGCAAACTAATAGTTCGATATAACTTTTCAGTTAATTATCTCCATGGGGCACTACTGTGTTACCTATCACTCATAATACCTTTGTGCTTAAGAGGCAGAAAGCTTATCTGTGGAGTCAGTCCCATTGGCTGCTGGCAATTTAACACCTTATTAGGAAAAATAGATATTGCCCAGGATTTCCTTTCAGAAGTTGACCTCAGAGACACTTATGATGGAGCAGATATCTAGATATTTTTCCTTGACTGCTCTAAGCAATTCTAGGATTCACAGAGGTTTTGCAGTAGTTTACATGGGAAAAAAAAAAGACATTTCCAGGACGTTTATAGCCAAGTAGATAATATCTGGAAAATTTATTGAAGCCCTAAAGTATGCATGCTTAAGGATGTTGGATAGGCTATACAGTATTACTTTTGGTTAATTACTGAACTTTAAAATATTTTTATTTTAAAATTCCCACTTAATGTTTGTTGCCCAAAGGAAGTACACAGGTATGTCTTATCTCTCTCATAGTTTGCCTACAAATCAAACTCCCCTATTTCAGTGGCTATTAGCAATTCTTTATATTTCACATTTTTCAAACAACGACTTGTTTTTCTTCAGGAGGAAAAAAAAAATCTGTTCATACATAAGAATCTAGTTTGTATTGTCCTCTTAAGGGAAAGAAGTAGCTCTTTCATGTTTGACTTCCAAGCCGCCTAATTTCTGAAAAACTGATCATCATTACTGTGCAAATGTATGAAATGTGTATGTTTTGAATTGCTCACTGAATTCTGTCCTAATGAGTTGGCATTTTGAGGGGATTTTTCCTAATAAAAACACCATCTCTGACTGGGGAACTGCCTGAGTCAAAGATCTCAGGGCCACTAAATACCGTGGATGCCACCAGTTGGGATCACAAGGAAGTAAAGCAAGCAGCTGCAGTTATGCGCTAAGAGGATTCTGAACTATAGAGTCTAATCATCAAGAAGCTTACAGGGCTTTAACAACAAAGTGAAGAGACAACCTACACTGGGAGAAAATTGGGGGAACTATGTAACAAATAAGGGTTTAATACCCAGAATATATAAAGAACTTCTACAACATAACAACAAAAAAGACAAACAATCCAATAAAAGGGGCGGCGGCGGGGGGGGGGGGCGGGTAGGGCAAAGAACTTGAATAGACATTTCACCAAGAATATATAGAAATAGCCAACAAACACAAGAAAAGATGCTCAACATCATTTGCCATTAACACCAAAGCAGCCACCACAGAGCGGATTCTAACTCATGGCTACTACCCCATGTATCCCATAGTAGACTGCACACCATAGCTGTGACCTTCTGAAAGCAGAATGCTAGGCCTTTCTTCCAAGGCATGTGTACCTCTTGTTGGGTTTGAACCACCAACCTTTCATTTAGTAGCCAAGTGCATTAGCCACATGCACCACCCAGGGAGTCCTGGCAGAGAACTACTTGGTGCTTATCAAACCCCGTTTCTTTTTCCTCCTAAACACACAACCAAACTACATTTCCTAGCTTCCCCTGCAGTTAGCTGGAGCCACAAAATCAAGTTCTGATTAATGGAATGTGGGCAGAAGTGATGATGCCAATTCTGGGCCTGGCCCATAAAAAAGTCCCATGTAATCTTTGCTCTTTTTCCTCTCTGACAGCCAAATGGAGAAACTTCTGAGCAGGATCAGGAAATGGAAGTAGCCTGGAGCCCTGAATTGCCATATGGAGCAAAGCTCCCCCTCAAACCTGCACAGGACTGTGATGCAAACAACGTAGTATTTAGTCCCTGAGATCTTGGAGTTGTTTATTACAGCAGCTAGCACAATTTACCCTAATAGAAGTAGAAATGAGGGGAAGAAAAAAACAGAATGAAGATAAAATTGATGGGCATATGGTATGAATGGTAAGAGACGACCTGCTCTTTCCACAGGTTCCCTAGCCCTGACCTAGGATTCACTGATGTGCACCTTTTGGTAACACAGATTTTGCAAAACTTCCTATACCTAAGATGAATTCTTTCTGTTTTCATTTCCTTTCTAAATCCACTGTTTTGGGAGGATCTTGTTCTTAATTATTTCTTTGGAACAATATGAATTTAAAATTGTCTAAGACTGTGTGTGTTCCTGAGCCACTGGTCAGGAGGATGGTCTTGACTAAAGCTTAACAACAATTTAAATATACGTCAAAACACACACAATTTTTTTTAAAGAATTTCTATATTTTTGGATATTCTCCAAATGAAGTTTTTCTACACAATCAATTAAAATGAAATTGCATAGTTTAATTTGTATGCCTGTTCAAATGATGGTACAAAATTCAAACTACTAATTCATCTCTTGGCTGGCTTACGTTGCCCTAACATTTACAACATGGCTATTACTTTCAATAGGAATAAAAAGATGCAAAACCAATTAATAAATTATATATTACATGTTTATTAAGGGTACAACTTTTATGTAAAATTTACATTTTATGAAAAAAATCAAAAATATTTACAAAATTTTGTAAGATAGATTTGCATTGTTCTAATTACAACCCAAAGTAGTAAATAACAACCCTTAAAAACTCACATTTGTTAGAGTTCTGTGTTTACAAATTCTTGGTTAAAGAAAAGCTACAAAGTTTATCACTATACATAAGCAAGAACCAGCTTGCTAAATACATTTCCCATTGAAAATCTACTGGTCTGTTTTACACCATTAGTGGACTTCTTTAAATGGAAAAAAAAAAAAAATCAATATAAACTTATATGGCTTCAAAATTGTAACTTGCACCCAACAGAAATTTATGTACCAACACTTGGCATGAAGACTGTGGTAATTAAGAAAGTGCAGAAGTTTAACCATTTCACTAATTTGTACATTTGCAGGTAATACTTGATTAAAAACAAACATGGTGAGTATAATAACATCTGGATTCCAATAATAAAATATCTACTGCCCAATAAAAGCAGTTGGATTGCAAAGCAGATTACAGTTACGATTCCAGTAAAGGACAGTAATTGAATTTTAAAAAAGCACAATATACGAGTTAGAAATTCTAGTTTTGCTCCCTACTTAGTAAAGATTAACATGTTAGCAAATTGTTTTATGTGTTGCTTCAGTCAAATCTAAATTTAGAACTGGGATAATACTGAATATATATAAAAAAAGTACATATTGTGTTATACATTGCTGAAGAGTAGATTTTCTGCTGTATTTAGTATAGCAAGATTTTACGTAAATGTATAGTAAAAGGGGTTTTCTATAAGTTTAACAGAACAATTAGTGGTTTTATATAAATTATCATATATAACACAACTTTTCACTTCTACTATGCAAAATGGACATTGGCATTTATCATTATAAATAAAATTCCCATTTGTAAATTATGAAAATTTGTCCAAAATATTTCATCTCTGCAATTAATCAGGATTTGTTATAAAATTAGATTTTTTACTATTTAATATTAGTACTTTAAGAAAAGCTTACCCCCAAACATCACTTCAAATAAGTTCTGTATTTTTAACAGGTGGCAATTAAATAATGTACAAATTGATAACTTTTCCAATTGTTTCCAACTGTTGAAAACAAGCCAAATGGCAGCCCCTCTCCCTCTGTTGCCAAAATTAATCTTATCTAAAACGCTATTCTTCACAAAATATTACAAAACTCATGTTCACAATACAATCAGTGACTGAATGTGTAAATTTTCAATGATAAACAGAATAATTATGGAAATGGTAAATTGAGAGTAAAACTACCAATTCTCAATTTACCATTATAGTGTTTCAGAGTTCAGGTTTAAAAATTCACATACTTTTGATGAAGTTAAGATCAAATATTTGAAGTTAAATTTTTTTCCCTATAAATATATGCAATTCATTAGGTATAATTTTCTTTCTAGTGGCTACAGTGTATCACTAAGGAAAATGAGTCAGAAATCTTAAGTATAAATTATCTTTTAGTTACTCTGAATTCCCTTCCCAACTGCAGTCAAAGGTATTTACTAAAATTGCAAATATTTTGTAAAACTGCTTGACCACCATAAGATTCTGAATAGAAAATTCAGACTGTGAGAAAACAAGTGAGACACATTAACGAACACAAACTGGATAGGCACATTTCTGGTTTTTGTTATTGTTTTAAAAGGCACACATTATGCAATCCATATAAAAATAAATTAAATCTACAGCATTAATTCATCAGAACAATCACAACTTCTATAAAGTTAACTAACTGCAGAAGTAAATATCTCTGCTGTCTTTTGCAAGCTTATTTTAAAACACATTGCACTTGAAGATTAAAAAAATATAAAACACCATTTACACTTTATTAATATGTTCATATGAAAATCAAATCATAAATTTTTTGCATACAACTAGGGACTCTAGTCTGATTTTATGGCACATAACTCAATTTGATTGAGTATTCTGAGTTAACGTTATCCAAAACTTAGAATTCATGTTCTGTTTGTATCCATTTAATATCAAACTTAAGAAATTTCCAAGCTACCTCTGACTATAAAAATTTATAGAAAGCTAAATTATTCTGTGCTTGCTTTCCTGAAATTTTTGACCTGATGTTTTCACCATAACCCCCATTTTTCAACATAGACACTGAAGATAATTTTAAATTTCACTATTAAAACTTCATTTTACTGAGATTCTTAAAAAAAAATGTGCTTCCTGAATATTGCAGTTGATCACTTACAGCATTGAAAATCATCTCAGTGCTACTTCTTTCAATGACTCACTTTAAAAGTGCAATGTAATGTTTGTAGTCAGCTCTCAAATATGTCTAAGTTTAAAGGACATAATACAACTTAGAACAGTGTTTGCAAAGAATGGATAACACAGAATGGCAGGTTTGTACTACTTCCTGGAGCCAACCACTTTCCCAGGTCCATCAACAATCGGCCAGATACCGTCCTGAAAAACACCAAGCAAACCCTTGTAATTATAATTCCAGATGAACCCAAAGGAGGATATTTTTCATTGTGGTTATAGATATAGAACCTCAGTTCCCATCTGCTGTTTACAATACATAAAAATCAGATCACAGGTGTTCAGCTATCCTGACTATGGGTATTCTATCTCTCAGGTGTGTTTCTACCCGGCAGTCTGTACCAAGGGTCAAAGAAAAAACTTCATGCTTTTATATCATAAACTGCTTGACAGTTGTTTAGTAGCTGTTAGAAAACAAATGTTTCTCATGTATATTAAAAACCTTGAAATCTCCCAACTTACCAGTGGCAAATCGCTTCTTTACTAAAGAAAGCCTATAGCCCGTGCCTACAAGTTCAATATCTACTCCTGAGAGGGTGCTTCCCTCGCTGAGAAATTGCACTGCAAGTGTTGTGGGTTTACTGGGTCCTTCTGAAAGATCAAATTTTGCTCTGAGGGACCCAGAACCTACAGGGAAAAGAATAAGAAACTTACACAAGGGTAAAATACATTTCATACCAAATAAACTTATACGATCATGTAAGCTAAACAACATCAAATTCACCAATTGTAGATAATAAATGAATCATTGTCCTGTTTCCAAATCAGATTTCATACAGTAAATATGAACTAACTTTCATTAAGTAAATAATCTTAATTCATGCTTCCTTTTGACTTAATACAAATCTTCAGAAATGTTTGTTACTGAGACGCCTATGCTACAAGCGTATTAAAGTAAGCCAAAATAGAGGTCAGTCAGTCACTGAGGACAGCTCAGAGGGAAATCCTTGGAGAGATATGGGTGGGATAAAGTAAGAAGAAAATGACTGCAGGATACCTATATCACGGAAGTGGGAGAGAGGTAAAGAAGGAAAGTAGCTAGGATTGGGAAGGGCTGTATTAAAATTAGTACATTCTATTCGCTTTTCTTTAAAAAAATTTACTAGTCTAACATCATGCCAAATAGATATTTCTGAGGTGCTTTCTTTTTGGTATAACCATTTATTCAACTTCCTTCAGTCTAACAGTGTGACAGAAACAGTAATAATTATACTTAGTGAGATAAGTGCTATAAAGGAGGCCTCGGGAGCTACGGGTGCACAAGCACCTATTCCTGCCAGAATTTACAGATGGTGGTAGTGATGATACATTACATGCAGAGGTAACCATGGGTACAGAGATGGGACACCTGAGAGGGCAGGATGGGTTTAGGAAACTGCAGATACACCAGAATCGCTAGAGAACAGGCTACAAGTGGAAGCAGAGTGGCAGAAGACGTGACTACAGTGGTAGCAAGAACCAGGCTGTAGATAACTTTACATGTCAAGGCAAGGAATTTAGGATGTAATGACAAACGTAAGGATGACAAGAACATTTCAGGTTAGTGCCTTAAAAGGGGAGAGGGAAACAAGACGCAAGGTAGGGAGACCAACTGAAAGTTAATAAATAGTCTATAACTCTAGGTGACAGAAAACTGAGATGTGAACTGGGTCTAAGAGGAAACAAAGAAGGGAATGCATTTGAAAGATACTGTAGTGAGGAGCTGGAATCAAAAGGTAAGAAAGGAGGAGGAGTCTAAGAAGGTTCCCAGGTTTCTGGTTAGGGCAAGTAGATGGAACTGCTGAGTAAAGTGATGCTCTGTGACTCCTTGAACAGGAGTTTAACACTACAGAGAGAAATCTGGAAGGTGTCACAACACTGATCCTGCCTACACTATTGTGTCTGGTGGTGTAGATCAGTACGGGAGATGAACTGCTGCTTAATTTTTAACCATTGTCCAAGCCCTCCTAAAATTTTACAATTCTTAATGTGCAACTCAAATCTGTGAAAGCTCTACCACAGGCCAAGAGTAGCCACCTTGGCAACCCTTAAACTTTAGAATTATTTCCCGTCCTTCTTCTGGGCATAGAGCCAAAAATATAAATGTTTATATTTTATACTATTCTAATTTGAACCTTTTTATAGGCATGACTAATAAAAATCAGAACCACATATAAGGTTTTTCCATTTCCTCTTATAGACCCTCAAATACCTGAATAACAGATTAAAATATCTTGCTAAGAAAATGTGTATCTTATTTTTCAGAGAACAAATTCCCTTCTTGGTAAGTATTTACAACAGTATAGTTTCATTAAATCAGAGGAAATTACATCCTTTTTTTTCCTTGCTAACTGGGTGTAAGCCCTCAAATCAAGTAGGATTTCTGGTTTACTCCTAGTTTAAACTAGGAGCTAGGGTAAAATTCAGTGCAGCTGGCTACCTGAAAAGAGGCAATCTTTAAGTACCAAACAACAACAAGAAAACTGCAGATTAGCTCAATTATTTCACTCAATGATTGGCTCTCTAGGAAAAAAAAGACCAATTCTGCGTGGCAGTGCATGTGAACAGACAACAGGTGTTCACTGTCCTTTATACACAAACACCTACAAAGAAAACTGCTGACATGTTTTATGTTTTGATTACATTGTACTTGAAGTGTTTAAAAGGAAAAAGCTGAGGAAAACTTGAAGAATCAAAAAGCCTAGTCAACAAGAAGTTACTGGTATTCAAAAGAGGGTAGGGGAATTCTCCTTTGATTATGAAAAAATGAGACTATCTAATGGTTGTTCTGGGAACTATATCCCAATTATAAGTTGAGTTGGTAGGGGAGATACCAGGAGTGATCAGCTAGCACTTTTCTTTTTCACTGTGAACACCAACAGGGACAGACTTAGTGGGGAAAGGCAATTAGCTTGTTTCTCCTTAAATAATCATCACAGAATTGAAAGCTGCTGATGGCTAGTTTTAATGGGGGGCGGGGGGAGGAAGGACCCCTTTAAAGTGTTAAAAAGCAAAGTTGTCACTTTGAGGACTAAGGTGTGCCTGATCCAAGCCATGGTGTTTTTAATCACCTCATATGCATGTGAAAGCTGGACAATGAATAAGGAAGACCGAAGAAAAACTGATGCCTTTGAATTATGGTGCTGGTGAAGAATATTGAATATATACCATGGACTGCCAGAAGAATGAACAAATTTGTCTTTGAAGAAGTATAGCCAGAACACTCCTTAGAAGCAAGGATGGTGGGACTTTGTCTCATGTACTTTGGACATGTTATCAGGAGAAACCCGTCCCCGGAAAAGGACATCATGCTTGGTTAAGTAGCGCGGGTCAGTGAAAAAGAGGAAGACCCTCAACAAGATGGATTGACACAGCAGCTGCAACAATGGGCTCAAACATAGTAACGACTGTGAGGGTGGCACAAAACTGGGCAGTGTTTTGTTCTGGTGTACGTAGAGTCGGTATGAGTGGGAACCGAGTCAACAGCATCTAACAACAACAATGAAAGGAGCAGGAAAGGTTCTCTTAGGACGATGGAGTAGGCAAGGGGGCTTTCTAAGGCCTGGAAGCTCCTGTATGATTTCCGGGAGGCCAGGAGGACCCCATTAACAGAATGAACTAAACTGATTTAGCACACTTTAATAGGTATTTTCTTTTAATGTTGCTTTGTAAACACAGAATCATTTACATAATATTTATAAAGTTGCAGGAAAACTAACATTTTTTTTTTTAAGCAGAGACAACATATTCAATCTAGAGAGAAAAAAATATGTTCTGAATCGCAGCTGGTTCACTCTTATTTAAGGAATTAACTTCCACCTAGTGGCCAACTCCAGAACTAATCAAAAGGCATGAAATTCCAAAAGGAAACTTTCAATAAACATGCCTAAAAAAATCTATTTGCAGTGATATAAACAAAAAAGCATGCACGTACTTACCTCCATTTTCTGATTTTTCTGAAATACCAGATAATTTCCAAAAAGCTTTCATTTGTTCTGCATTCCTGTAATAAAATATCTTTAAATGTGTAGTATAGTATCTTACACACAGATGAGCATTCAATAAAGGAATTAATTTTAAAATTTCCACTAGAACTGTAGTGCTAAATTTACTTTAGTTTCACACGGTGAAAATGTGGCTACAATATAGTATAAATATAATGCTCCATGTTTCTTGATTAATGGAAGTTTACCAAATTATGTAATACTTCTCATTTCTACTGGTCAGAAAAATGAAAACTAAATGTGTTTAGGTGGCTCAGTACCTCCATTATCAAGGGAAACAAACTGTTATTATTAAATAGTGAAGCAAATGTAAGAGTGATTAGAGTCTATACTACTAATAATGGAGACGACAAGAAAAGTGATTAAGGGATTGGAGTAACTAATACTATTGAACACCTAATCATAATATTTAATCCTGTAAAATAAGTGCTATTTTTTTTTTAATGGAAAAAAAAAATGAAGCTTACAGAGGTTAACAGTTTACCTGAGAGCAAAGTTAGTACGGTGGTGACAGCAAAGCTACTTTTATTTTGGATTGAGGTTACTATAGCTTAACTAGTAAAACAAACTGCATCTTCTACAGCAATGGTTTGTATGACTAATTGCACTAAAACTTTTCAAACTTACAAACCAACTTTCAGAAGTTTGGTTCTAAAAGTTGGGAATTGCAACAGAAATTTGGCAGGAATTCAGAAATATACTTTATTTACCATATTGCAGGAGGAAGGGACTGCATGTTTGTGACTCCTCCATCCACTGGTACCACTACCTGTATGTTGGAAAGCACACTTGGTGCCACCATAGCTTCTGGGTTGTACTTGTAATCCACTCTGAGATCTGTGGTGCCAGCACTACATTTCCAGTACGTTGCAAGGTTCAGAGGAGTGGACTGAATACCATTTGATGATACCTTTACATAGGAAAAACACACAAACAAACCATTATCCTTGGCTTGAAAAGTAAACAAGTCATGTTAACGACATGGATACTTGAACATAAGGGTTCACGGAATCAAAACTATCTAATGAGGGGGCTGTCTGTTGCTAGGTAGAATAAAGCAGACTCCTATCAAAGGAGTAAGGATGGCTCTCAAAGTGTAGAACTGGGATTACCTACATAAAAATTTTAGTAGTGTTTGTTAAAAACGTCCATTCCCCTGGCTCTGACTACAGAGAATCTGACTCAACTGCGTGGGGACAGGGTCCAGAAATAAGCATGTCATCAGATGATTTTTATTTATATATGTAAAGTTTGAGAATCTCTCTACAAAGAATTCTATGATTCTTTATGAGTTTTATGAATTCAGATTCAAAATGGTGAGAAAAAACAAAGGGTCACTATGAAGTTCCTCAAGCCTGGAGTTAGAATGTTTCTAACTTCGAATGTTTAACTTTAATCACATGACCCTCAGTAAGTGGTACAATTCTTTCAAAGCTTTCAGCAGTTTTGATCAAATGGCTTCTTCTCATTGAGATTACTCTGACCACCCTGTTTAAATTTACATTGAAAATTGCATTTTCAATCTTCCTTACCTTACCCTACATTTTTCCTTTTCTCCATACCACTTATTTTCTAACAAACAATTATTTACTTCTTATATTTTCTGACTCCCCACCACAGTCCTGGAAATGATCAAGCACTGAATAAATAAATATCTGTTGAATGAACAAATGGATACTAGGAATAAACTTTAAGCCAACTTAAGTGGCAGCACTTTTTTACTTTTTAAGTGTTTATCTCCTAGAAACATAAACCATTTTAATACAATTTCTCTATTAAAAATTCAAATATGTTCTTCTTGTTAGCTGCCATAAAGTCAACTCCAATTCATAGTGACTTGACATACAAGAGAACGAAACGTTGCCTGGTCCTGCAACATCCTCACAATCACCAGTATGTTTGAGTCCCTGGTTGTAACTACTGTTCCAATCAATCTCATCATGGGTCTCCCACACCCTCACTGGCCTTTACCAAACATGATGTTCTCTTCTAGCAGTTAATCCCTCCTGATGACATGTCCAAAGCAAGTGAGTCCGACAATGTTCTGCTGTGATCCATTTCACTGGCTCATCATCAGAAGTATATTGCCAGGCCTTTCTTCCTAGTCTTCCCTAGTTTGGAAGCTCCACTGAAAACCTGTTTGGTATTTGGATAACCCTGCTGGTATCTAAAATACCAGTGGAATAGCTTCTATCATCATAGCAACAGATAAGCCACCACAGTATGATAAACTGACAGGTAGTGGTCAAACAATATAGAAGTATATAAAATAGAAATTTTATCCCATGGCAATCTTACTTTCACTGTCATCTGTTACCACTGTTGTATATATCATTCCAGAGTTCTTCGGTATATGCAAACATGGATCCACCTCATTCTTTTCAATGGTTACAATAACTTATATAATCAATCTCCTCCTCCACTGGTGTGTACTTAAATGATTTCTAAACAATGCTGCAGCGACTATCCTTTGTATCTTTATCTTTGCCTACTTGTGTGATTTCTGAAGAATAAATTTCTGAGTAGAACTGTTGAATTAAAGGCTAAATCTATTTAACAATGTAAAAGAATTACCTTCTAAGAGGTTCTATTAATTTGTACTCATTAACACAGAGGTCACATCCCTCTTAAAACTAGACAAGGCAATTTTTTTTCATTTTTGTCTATCTAAAATGGGTAACTTGTTGTTTTAATATGCATTGCTGGTTAATACTGACATGAAACATAGTTCCATATATTATCCATTTATTGTGTTATTCACCTTATGTATTGATTTGTAAGCACTCTTTTGGGGTAAGTCCGTTGGTCTATCTTAGGTGTTGCAAATATTTTTCTCTGAGACTGAACTGTTAAAGGGTTTGTTTTAGCCAGATGTTTTATACACACACACACACACACACACATTTATTTTTGTGTCATATATCTCAATTTCTTCTTGCATGGCTTCTAGGTTTTGTATGGTATTTAGAAAGGTCTTCCACACTTCAAGATTAAAATATATAATAAATACATGTCACACACACATATATACATACATACATGTTCACCTATAACTTATTTTAGTACCATTATAGCTTCATTTATTACTATTAAATCTTTTATGCATGGGGATTTTATTTTGGTTAAAAATGTGAGTTAGGGATTCAGTTTAATTCTTCTCAAATGTCTAGCCTGCTGCCCCACCCAACACCATTTACTGAACAATTCACCTTTTCCACATTACCCTGAAATGCTGTTTTGTCATATAAACAATTTTCCATCTATTCTTAGATCTATTTCTGGATACTCTAATCTGCTCCATTCACCTGGTTATCTATTGCTGTGCCAGTTCCAAACTATTTTAAATATTGCTGCCTTATAATATGTACAGAGGAGCCCTGGTGGTGCAGTGGTTAAGTGTTCAGCTGCTAATCAAAAGGTCAGCACTTCGAACCCACTCCATGGGAGAAAGATGTGGCAGTCTGCTTCCGAAAAGATTACAGCCTTGGAAACCCTATGGGGACATATCTACTCTGTACTACAGGTTTGCTGTAAGTCCAAATCAACTCAGTAGCAATGGGTTTAGTTTATAGTAAGTATTCCCATTAGATCGAAATATTACTCCTCATTATTACTTAAAACATTTTCTGACTTATTCTTCCAAGCTTTGTTCTTCCAGAGAACTTAAAAATTACTGTCAAATCTCCAAACACACACACACACACACCCCTGTACTGGGTTTCTGATCAGGGTCACATTAAATTTATAGGTTAATTTAGAGACAGCTAACTTTTTTACAACACTGAGTCTTCCTTTCAACAAACGAAGTAACCTTTCTAACTATATTCAAGTCAGTACAAGTTTTGTTATGTTTTGTTCTATTTTTTCTTATTGCAAATATTCTTCTCCATTAGTTTTTCTAACTGGTTATTTTAAAAGCTATTAATTTTTGTATTAATTTTTAAACTGACCACCTTAATTCGCCTATATCAAATAGCTTTTCCAACTGATTCTCTTGTGTTTTCCATGAATACAATATCACCTGTAAATAATAGTTATTCTGTTTCCTTTTTTCCAATACTTACTGATTATTTTATTCTCTTGTCTAATTGCACAGGCTAACACATCCAGAAAAATCTTATATACTAACAGGAATAATGGGTCTCTTTTCAACTCCTAACTTTAATTGATTGCTTTAGGCATTTCAGTATTAAGCCTGATGCTGCTGGTCTTTGAAATAAATACATTTTTTCAGGTTAAGGAAGCATTCATGTATTTATATTTACTCATTATTTTAATCAGGAATACATCATGAATTTAAGTAAGCTGGTTAAAATGTCCATTAGTTTATTAACAGATTTTCTAACTTAGAAAGATCTTTGCATTCCTGGAATGAACCTCATTTGGCTTTGATATATTATTAATAATCTGCTATATTGTATTTGTTAATATTTTAATTTAGGATTTTTAACAATGATACAAAACTCACCTGATACTTTAATACATCTATATTATAATAAGAAGCAGCTGGGTTTTGCTCTGACAGCTTCTTGAGGTAGACAGTAACAGCCTGCATATTCATCCAAAAATCTTTTGTGCTGGAATCACATTGTGATGGATCACTATAATAGAAGAAAAATTTTTGTCATTTTGTCTTTACCTCTTGTTAATCTGGTGACCTGGGAAAGACTAGTAGAAATTAACTACATGGTGGAATGAAGGAAAAGTCACATCAGGGGATAAAGAACAGAACACAGCAGAAGCTTGCCTGAAAGAAGAGAAGATGAAGAGATGGAAAGGACTGAACAACTACTATCACCAAGATCAAAACAAAGACACAGATAGGCTGCTTAATAATAAGTAATTCTGACATTATCTTCAAAGTAAATATTACTGTTTCAAAGAATGAAGCAATTTCTTAAAAAAGAAGTTTATCCTTCAAAATACTCTAATTAAAAGCACACAAACCTGAACACAAGTTGTGCATTTGGAAGAATTTGCTCTAGTCTGCTGATATTTTTCACCCTGAAGCACAGCACAGCTGGAGATGGATTGCTAGTGAAGACTTTAATAATCCCACTCGGAAATGATATTGTCACATCACCAGTGATCTTTACAATACACCTGAAATTGAGGATTTTCAAAGGTGTTTAAATAAAACGCTTTAATCTCCATTCAAAGTCTATTTCACTCTAAAAAGGAATAGAAAAGAAAAGAAAACCAAACCCAGTGCCATCGAGTCGATACTGACCCATAGCGACCCTATAGGACAGAGTAGAACCACCCCATAGTGTTTCCAAGGAGTGCCTGGCGGATTTGAACTGCCGACCCTTGAAGTTAGCAGCCATAGCACTTAACCACTACGCCACCAGGGTTTCCAAAAAGGAATATGCATATATATATATATATATATATATATATATATATATCTCATACCCTATGTGTGTGGGTACATACACATAGCTTTCCTTCTAAGTGTGCATGAATTACTTTTTCAATTTAATTATAAAAAATGATTGTACATGAGATAGCATAGTGATCTAGCATTATCTTTTACTGAAATTCAACTCCCAACATAAACACAAGGGTGAGACTGTTCCTTTACTTTTCTGGGGTAACATCCCCTGGCTGGCCCCTAAAGACACTGCTGCCCCAGTGACAATCCCTAATTATAGCTAGGTTTCCCTCCCAAATCCTACAAAACACTAGGCCTGATGATGGTGGCAGATGTCATTCTTGCTCCTCATTACCTCTTCCAACCCTTGTGAAACCCACACCATTGAACTATACGAATTGCTACCCCATCCCCATTGAAGTCATCTTCAACACTTTTCTTTTTCTGAAAATTTTAGCTCTAGGTAGTCAGTCTGTCTACACCACTATTCCTATCATAATTTTTAATGATTTCAGTGTTCAGAGAGATGATCCTTTCAATATCCTGGCCCCCTCATTTTTCCTCCCCTTACCTCCAATGACCTTGTCTTCCAGCCCACCTCAGCCATACTGCACCCCCCTCCATAATTTCAATTTCAGACTTTCTACTCATCTCAAAGAACATTTCAAGATCCATCCTAAAGTACAACACTGTCGTCAGTGAAAGGGTAATATCCATATGCCTATAAGGAAGGTCAGTTAATACGACTATTTTTCAAATTTATGCACCAACCACTAAGGCTAAAGATGAAGAAATTGAAGATTTTTATCAGCAGCTGCAGTCTGAAATTGATCAAACATGCAATCAGGATGCATTGATAATTACTGGTGATTAGAATGTGAAAGTTGGAAACAAAGAAGGATCGGTAGTTGGAAAATATGGCCTTGGTGACAGAAACCATGCCGGAGATCGAATAACAGAATTTTGCAAGACCAACGACTTCTCCATTGCAAATATTTTTTTTCACCAACATAAACGGTGACTGTACACACGGACCTCGCCAGATGGAACACACAGGAATACAACTGACTACATCTGTGGAAAGAGACCACGGAAAAGCTCAATAATCATCAGTCAGAACAAGGCCAGGGGCTGACTGTGGAACAGACCATTAATTGCTCATATGCAAGTTCAAGTTAAAACTAAAGAAAATCAGAGCAAGTCCACAGGAGCCAAAATATGACCTTGAGTACATCCCACCTGAATTTAGAGACCATCTCAAGAAAACATCTGACACATTGAACATTAATGACCAAAGACCAGATGAGTTTTGGAATGACCTCAAGAACATCGTACATGAAGAAAGCAAAAGGTTAATGAAAAAACAGGAAGGAAAGAAAAGACCAAGGTGGATGTTAGAGGAGATTCTGAAACTTGCTCTTGAACGCTGAGCAGCTAAAGCAAAAGGAAGAAATGATGAAGCAAAAAAACTGAACAGAAGATTTCAAAGGGCAGCTCCAGAAGACAAGGTATTATAATGACATGTACAAAGAGCTGGAGATAAAAAACCAAAAGGAAAGAACATGCTTGGTGTTTCTCAAGCTGAAAGAACTGAAGAAAAAATTCAAGCCTTGAGTTGCAACAGATAAGGATTCTATGGGGAAAATACTAAATGATGCAGGAAGCATCAAAAGAAGATGGAAGGAATACACAGAGTCACTATACCAAAAAGGATTAGCCGACGTTCAACCATTTCAAGAGGTGGCATATGATCAGAAACTGATGGTACTGAAGGAAGAAGTCCAAGCTGCACAGAAGGTATTGGCGAAAAACAAGGCTCCAGGAATTGATGGGATACCAATTAAGATTTTTCAACCAACGGATGCAGCACTAGAAGTGCTCACTTGTCTATGCCAAGAAATTTGGAAGACAGCCACTTGGCCAACCGACTGCAAGAGATCCATATTTATGCCTGTTCCCAAAAAAGGTAATCCACTGAATGCAGAAATTATTGAACAATATCATTAATATCACATGCAAAACCAGCTGCAGCAGTATATCGACAGGGAACTGCCAGAAAATCAGGCCAGATTCAGAAGAGGATGTGGAACCAGGGATATCGTTGCTGATGTCAGATGGATCCTGGCTAAAAGCAGAGAATACCAGAAGGATGTTTACCTGTGTTTTATTGACTATGCAGAGGCATTTGACTGTGTGGATCAAAACAAATGATGGATAACATGGCAAAGAATGGGAATTCCAGAACACTTAATTGTGCTCATGAGGAACCTTTACATAGACCAAGAGGCAGTTGTTCAGACAGAACAAGAGGATACTGAGTGGTTTAAAGTCAAGAAAGGCGTGTGTCAGGGTTGTATCCTTTCACCGTACCTATTCAATCTGTATGCTGAGCAAATAATACTAGAAGCTGGACTATATGAAGAAGAATGGGGCATCAGGATTGGAGGAAGACTCATTAACAACCTGCATTATGCAGATGACACAACACTGCTTGCTGAAAGTGAAGAGGACTTGAAGCACCTACTGAAGAAAATCAAAGACTACAGCCTTCAGTACGGATTGCACCTCAACATAAAGAAAACAAAAATCCTCACAACTGGACCAATAAGCAACATCATGATAAACGGAAAAAAGATTGAAGTTGTCAAGGATTTCATTTTACTTGGATCCACAATCAACACCCATGGAAGCAGCAGTCAAGAAATCAAAAGATGCATTGTATGGGGCAAATCTGCTGCAAAGGACCTCTTTAAAGTGTTGAAAAGCAAAGATGTCACCTTGAAGACTAAAGTGCACCAGACCCAAGCCATGGTATTTTCAGTTGCATCAAATGCATGTCAAAGCCAGACAATAAATAAGGAAGGCTGAGGAAGAACTGATGCCTTCGAATTGCGCTGCTGGTGAAGAATACTGAATATACCATGGACTTCCAGAAGAAAGAACAAATCTGTCTTGGAAGAAGTACAACCAAAATGTTCCTTAGAAGCAAAGATGGCAAGACTGCATCTTACATACTTTGGGCATGTTGTCAGGAGGGATCAGTTTCTGGAGAAGTACATCATGCTTGGTAAAGTACAGGGTCAGTGGAAAAGAAGAAAACCCTCAACGAGATGGAATGACACAGTGGCTGCAACAATGGGCTCAAGCATAACAACAATTGTAAGGATGGCGCAGGACTGGGCAGTGTTTCATTCTGTGGTACACAGAGTCGCTATGAGTCAGAACTGACTTGACGGCACCTAACAACAACAACAACTCATCTAACCACCGCTTCCTATTTTTTCAACTGATTTCATCTAGTATCCATCTCTAACAATTCTCCCAGTCCCACCAGAACTTCGACTAATCTTCATTCGCCCCTCCATATCCTCATGTTCCTCCTATCCTTAGATTTCCTAGTCCACCATTATATATACTCCTTTACACATACTCTCACTTGCCCTCTTTCACTTGACTGTGCTCACCTGGCAAAACATAAGCTTGGTTAAATCCAGCTCCCCACATACATCTATACAGCTAAATGTGACTAGTGAAAAACATATAACCATGGTAACTGGTTTCAGTTCATAAGCATATGTATCTGTGTGGATAACGGATACAGACATAGACATATGGATAAAAACCCAACCCAGTGCCGCCGAGTCGATTCCGACTCATAGCAACCCTTTAGGACAGAGTAGAACTGCCCCACAGAGCTTCCAAGACACAGACATGAAAAAAAAATCAAACCCATTGCCATCGAGTTGATTCTGACTCACAGCGGCCCTACAGGACAGAGTAGAACTGCCCCATAGGGTTTCCAAGGAGTGGCTGGTGGATTCAAACTGCCGACCTTTTGGTTAGCAGCTGAGCTCTTAACCACGGTGCCAACAGAGCTCTTGATATAGACATAGACAGATATATATCCACAACCTTCAGTTGGGCCCCCCTAGTGTTACCTGGCAATCTTATTACATTCCCTTGTCTACTTACTCTTCTGCTCTTTTCATACCTTCTCCTTTCTCCTCTAACCTGTAATACTCCCTCTCAGACTCTCAGCTGGTGACTTTACTTTTAATTTCACTCAGGAAACAAAATCAGAAAAGAAATTCCTTACTTGCTTACTACTAAACTCCTAATCTACCTACCTTTATACCATATTCTCTGACTTTCCTCCTGTTTCAAAAGATGGCAATCTGTGCACGCAAGGCCAATCTCACCACTTCTGCACTGGATCTCATCTCCTATAACATGCTGAAGAACTTTGCTCTCTTTCCTACAGCATCAATTTCTCCCCTAAATATTTAATCTTTCCCACCAGCATACAAACATGCTGAAATACATGTATCTATAAGAAAAAAAAAAAGCATTAAAAAGAATAAAACTGTCCTCTGACTACCATCTCACTCCTGTTACTGCTCCATTTCTCTGCTCCCACTTAGTGCAAAACATCTTGAAGGTTGTCTGTATCTGCTCTCTCCAAATACAGTTGTCTGTATTTCCATCATCTGCTACTCTTGAACTCCTTCCAAGAAGGCTTTCATGTCCACTAATCCACTGAATCTTGCTCTTGTGAAAGTCACCAGTGACTTCTGTATTGCCTATGGTAAATTTTTCTTGACCTGCCAGCAACAATGGATATAGCTTCACAACTTCTTTCTGGAAATGCTATTCACTTAGTTTCTAAGACACTGCTCTATTGGTTCTCTCTTCACTTCTCTTCCTGCTTACTGTCTCAAACTCCTTTGCTTGATCACTTTCATCTTCCTGTTTTCTAAACCCTGGAGGACCCCAGAGTTTAGTTCTCAAACTTCTTGTCCATCTACTCCCTAAGTCCCACAGTTTTAAGTATTATATACAAACTAATGACTAGGAATTTTTTTTTATCTCTAGCCAAGGCCTATCCCCGGAACTACAGAATCATGTATCCAACTATCAGTGTAACTTCTCCACAAAGATGTCTTCATAATACTTCAAATTTAGCATTCTAATCCCTCAGCAAATATTGATAATTCTATTTTCAAATTATATTCAGAATCTCACTACTACCTACCACTTCCTCTACCAATACCCTTACCCAAGCCACCATCATCTCTCACCTGGACTTCTACAGTTAACACTCTAACTCTACATATACTACTGTCCCCTCCAGTTTATTCTCCAGGTAGCAGCCAGAGTAAGCTCATCATTCCTCTACTTAAAGCCTCCACTGACTTTCCACCTCACTCAAAATAAATTCAAAACTCCTTATCATGGCCTACACTGCCAGCCTTATCCAGTATCTCTCTGGCTTCATCTTCTACCCCTCTACCCCTTGCTTACTCCTACCCAGTGACACAGGTCTCCTTGCTGTTTCTTGAATATGCCAAGCATGCTTTAAACTCACTGGTTCCCTCTTCCTGGAGTGCTCTTCCCTCAGGTATGTACATTGTTTGCTCCTCTATGTCTTTCAAGCAGCTGCTTAAATTAACCTCATCAAAGAGATCATTCTATCTAAAACAGTAGCTCTCTATCGTTATTTTCTATCCCCTTACACCGCTTTATTTTTCGTCATAGCATATATCAGTATCTGATAAACCAAAAAAACCAAACCTACCTCTTTCAATTCTGACTCACAGAAATCTGATAGAACAGAGTAGAACTGCCCCATAGGGTTTCCAAGGCTGTACTATTTATGCGAGCAGACTGCCATATCTTCCTCCCACGGAGCAGCTTGTGGGTTCGAACAACCAACCTCTCAGATCTATTTCTTTGGTGTTCGTATTTTTATGCAAATGACGTGCACCTTCTACATTTGTTTGTCAACTACTTCCTCCCCTCATGAAGTATTTTTGAAAGCACCGCTATAGCAATTTTTTTTTAAACATGTTACTGTAAAAAAAAATTAGCATCTGCACTTACAAAAATACCTTAGGGGGGCATGGTTGGCAAACAAATGTAGGAAGTGCACATTATCTGAACAAAAATACAGTATTAGTTTTCCCTCATTATAATGCAAGCTCAGGAGAGAAGAACTTTGTTTTGTTCACTAAAGTATTCCCAGTGCCTATATAAGTCTGACACATAGTAAGCACTTAAATATTTGATGAATGAATGAATGTTGCATGAATAATGTTATATAAGAAAAATAGGGGCGATCACTCACTGAAATATAATTCTCTTTAAAGAAAGTGGCTAAACTAGGTCTGAAAAAGTCTCATATATTAGGCATGCATTCTAGGTCTCCCTTGGAAATGTCACCAATAATGTACGTTACGCCAAGGTTCAAAGTTCCATCTCTACCTAGGCCAGCTGCCATCGTCCTGCTCTACAGGTATGCCAAACAACAAATATGTCATATTGGTCATAAAGCCTGGGCAAGAATGAAAATAAATTGGGGGACTAGGCACCACTACTGCTCATTATAGCAAATATTTTAATTTGGAAGACAATCCCCAAATAACTATATTAGATAGTAAAAAGCAGGTAAACAAGTAACAAAAAACCCTGACACACACACACACACACACACACACACTGTATATTTTTCAAACTAACTTGGTGGGATCTGCTCCTTTAAAGTAGGCATTAACAGACTCTGTAAGGGCGATTGCCACAGGTAAAGTGTCCTGATTTCCAAGGCTGACAGGGCTGGGACCTCGTGATACACCTAGAATACAGAAAATTCATTCATTAAATTCTTCAGAAAGACATTAAATATCAAGACAGTAGATTCACAATGTTAGGTTGTCACAAATGACACTATTACTGGTTTCAATGATGCCCAAAATATAAATCTGGAGGTTAAGAAATTTAGCAAAAAACAAACTGGAACATAATACAAAGGACAAAAAAAAAATTGGGAAACCATGTCACACTGACTTTTGTTTTTAATGGAATGACACAGAAGGGTTAAGCAACAACGTCAGAAGGAAAAAGCCTTTAACTTGAAGAACTAAAATCACTAAAACATGGCTTTGATAACATTCAAATACTAAATTCTTCCAGGTTCTAACAATTATATACTTCAATGGCAGTAAACTGGAGTTTTGTATTTAAGCTATTTAGAAGAAATGTTTAAATATTTATGTAAATTTGACTCAGTAATTTTTACACACTAGTCATTACAATTCTCTTAGCTTCCTCTTTGTCTAAGGTTTGTATGGTTGCTGTCAGATGCACAGTCGACCCCTGACTCATGGCAACGCCATGCACAACAGGATCAGACTGTTGTGATCCATGTGGTTTTCACTGGTTGATTTTTTGGAAGTAGATTGCAAGATCTTTTTTCCGAGTCTTAGTCTGGACGTTCCGCTGAAACCTGTTCAGCATCATAGTAGCAGGCAAGCCTCCAACTGACAGTTGAGTGGTGGCTGTGCAGGAGATGCACTGGACAGGAATTGAACCCGAGTCTCCGGCATGGCAGGCAAGAGTTCTACCACATAATTACTGTAATTCTACCAATAAATACTGCCCCCCATGTAATTATTCATTCTTTTTTAAGGAAAACAATGAATAAACCTAGGTCAACACATATCTCTGAAATTTGAATGTATGCTTTTTACATGAATGCTATACAATGTTCACAGCCATCAGATGTTTTTATTTCAGGTGTGATTATCTATAATGAAAGACTGAGTTACTTTTGAGATAGCAAGAATATTGATTCTGATAAAAATCAGTATCGGCTTTCTCTGCCTCACAACTAAATGTGAGATCCTACAACCAGTAAGAAATGAGACTTTACTAGCATTAGAAACAAATTTTGATTTTCAAAGTTCTCTAGAGCTGGAAAAACTGTTCGGTATTTAAAAATACATGGAAACAAGAACTCCTGCTTCTAGGACATTGGGAAAAACAAAACCCTGCCAAAACGAAACAACTTAAAATTCATGTGAAAATAAAGAACTCAAGAATATGAGAAGTTATTCATAAAATTACAAAAACTACGATCGTCTAACCACTAATATGTGCCAGGTACTTTGCTAAGGAGGCGTGAAAAAAAAATAAAAAAACTTTGCCTTTTTGAGAACAAGCAGTTTTGCAAAGCAGAAGCATGCTTTGTGAGCAAGGGATGGGCTAGGATAATGAAACCCCAAAAAACCAAACCCACTGCCGTCGAGTCAATTCCGACTCATCGCGACCCTACAGGACAGAGTAGAACTGCCCCATAGAGTTTCCAAGGAGCGCCTGGTGGATATGAACTGCTGACCTCTTGGTTAGCAGCCATAGCACTTAACCATTATGCCAGGATAATGAAAGGATATGAAAACGAGGCTGGAGAGGTGTTTACGATCTAAATCGCAGCATGGAGGACCTCTCTGATCTTATCCTCTTGGCACTAAAAACCAACGAAAACTTTTAAGAGAAACATTATTAGGTTTTTCCACTTGGTAGCATCACTGTGAAAACAGAGCGAGCCTACATTGAAGGGAAAAGTGACTGCAAAGACTCAGCTTTGGATCAGGTGAGAGATGATTAGGTAAAACGTGAGAAAGCAGAAAAAGCAGACTATGAATAAATTCATTGGTTACAACTATGCAAATACATGTTTGTGCATTGGGCAAATGTCATTGTAAGTCTGTATTAGTTCAGTCACTTTTTTTTCTAATATATTGTTCTAAACTATGAGGTTATCAGAAATTCAGGAAAGCAAATTTTCAGAGAAAGATGAAGGCTATAATAATCTTTCTTTACTAAAGCAAATTATATGCAAGTAATAGTTTCCCTTGAATAACCCATCCAAATGAGTATTTCTACACAGTCAAGGGTATTGCTTTGACATTAAAATTAAAAGAAATCTACAAAGTTAATTATTCTTTTGAATGATCTGATTTGGGCACATAACATCAGGATTCTTGAAACAGTTCCCTGTAAGTTGTTATGCCTATGATTAGAAGGAAGCCCTGCTGGCGTAGTGGTTAAGTGCTACAGCTGCAAACCAAAGGGTCAGCTGTTCAAATCCACCAGGCGCTCCTTGGAAACCCTTCTGCTCTGTTCTCTAGGGTCACTATGAGTCAGAATTGACTCGACAGCACTGGGTATGGTTATGATTGGAATACTGTCAAGAGCTGAAAAGTGTTAGAAAGTAGGGGAAAAACTCAAAATCCACTTAACATTTTGGCATATGCCTTTTGTATTTTCTATTTCTGTTTTCCTTTTAAAATTATATGACACATGCATAGTTTAAAAAAATGCACCGACATTTCCCTAAAAAGTCTAAATTTATACTGTATCATCCAAAATAAAATTTTTTTAGAAAAAAATATTCTTTATAAGGATAGTATTCTTTCTAATTTTGGCTTAATTGTTGCATATTTAGACAACCGCATGCTTTGAAAACGCAGAGAGCTTATAAAGTTGAGGTAAGTAAGGGTGTGTACAGGAGTATCTTCCTGTAACAATCAAGACATATTTATGTGGACTTCATTTCAGCTCAGGAGTAAAAAACAGGGTTACTCCTATCTCCTACATCTGCGCCTCTAATTTCAGCTCACTGTATTATGAATTCTTTTTAACTGATTCATTCTTTCTCCTATCTTTCTAATCACTTTTTCTCTGGTTCTCATAGCTTTAGAACTAAGACTTACTGATACTTCTTAATGTTGAGGAAAGAAGAACAGGGAGATGAAATAAAATGCAAAAATATATTTTTTAAAAAATAACTGGGCATTTGATTCTAACAGATTCGTGCATAACCTCTGAACATAATTAGTATGAAACTGAGAGAGTTAAACTTTCAAGTTATTCTTGATTTCCGAGACACCATACATTGCTGGAAAAGGAAAAGGAAGGTCACAAAGTATTTTAGATACACTTTAGGATCATTAGTCAACATATATATTTCCTTCTGATACAATACCTGGTGACGTCTCACAGTGTTTTTCAATTTCAGAGAGTGTCCCAATCAAATTATCATCTTCTATCATATTTAAATAAAACAAAATATTGCAGGAAAAGAAAACATTTTCAAGAAACAAGAAGAATCAAAATTTTAAAACTAAGCAGAAAGCTTAATAAGTATCACAAAGAAAGAGAACTTTTTAGGTAAATTTAAAGAACCTCTGTTGTACAAAATCCACATATACCCTGCCTGCTAGTACCATCACTGTCACCTACTTTTGGTTTTTCTACTGCCAGCTGGCTCAACCTGAGCAAATCCGTACCCAGCCAGTCAAAATTAACTTAAAGTTTCTAACACCAACAGAAAACCTTTGAATAATCTAGAGATAATGGAAAAGAACAAAAGCTTACTTGGTTACCTAGACCACCTGCCTTGCCTGATTTCTAGTAGGATCATCTATGTTTTTATGCCTAAAATATAGATTGTGTGAAAACAAAAATTAACGAAACCACACGTACAATGAGAATAAACTGTTCATTATAACAAATTTAATCTCAACCTACCTGGAGCAAGGCTGAATGAAGAACACCAAAGACACAAGGTAACTATGAGCCCAAGAGACAGAAAGGGCCACATAAATCAAAGACTCCATTAGCCTGAGACCAGAAGAACTAGATGGTGCCCGGCTACCATCGATGCCTGCCCTGACAGGGAACACAACAGAGAACCCCTGAGGGAGCAGGAGAGCAGTAGGATGCAGACCTCAAATTCTCATAAAAAGACCAGGCTTAATGGTCTCACTGAGACTAGAGGGACCCCGGAGGTCATGGTCCCCTGACCTTCTGTTAGCCCAAGACAGGAACCATTCCCAAGGCCAACTCTTCAGACAGGGGATTGACTGGACTATGGGATAGAAAATGATACTGGTAAAGAGTGAGCTTCTTGGATCAAGTAGAAACATGAGACTATGTGGGGAGCTCCTGTCTGGAGGAGAGATGAGAGGGCAGAGGGGGTCAGAGGCTATCTGAATGGACACAAAAAGAGAGAGTAGAGGGAAGAAGTGTGCTGTTTCATTAGGTGGAGAGCAACTGGGCATATACAGCAAGGTGTATATAAATTTTTGTACGAGAGACTGACTTGATTTGTAAACTCTGACTTAAAGCACAATAAAAATTTTTAAAAAAGCAAATTTAAAAAATTTATCAGATATATTCATTTTATATAAAGTTAAAAATAGGAAAAACACTATGTTCACAAAGGTATATAAACTAAGATGGTGATGTCATCTTTAGATATGTAAACCATTTTATGTTTCATTCTAGCCTATGTTACTGACACCATTTTAACAATGGGCATACACATGAGACACATTACTCCCAAGTGAGTTTTGACAAATTAAAATGAAATATAATTCAATGTACTAATTAGGGGAGTGGTTCTCAAACTTAGCATGTATCAGAAGCACCAGGAAGGCTTGTAAAAACAGACTGCTAGCTCCATCCTCACAGTTTATGATTTAAAAGGTCTGCATTTCTAGTAAGTTCTCAGGTGATATAGATGCTGCAGGTCGAAGGACCATACTTTGACTACTACTCAATTAGTGCTCAATTAGTGCAAATCAGTGATTTGCATTATCAAGGACAACCCCATCATACCTAGAATCAGCAGCAATAAGGATAATGAGTTATTATAATTTTAATGAGAAGCTGTTGCTCCAGAAACACAGATGCCTTGTTTAAGTGGTCTTGTGATTTATTATACTAACAATGGGGGAGAAGGGTAATAAGAAACTATATAAGGAATATAAGGGTAGAGGCGATAAGGGAAAAAACTCTTAAGCAAAATCTAGCTATAATAAAAAACTGGGTTTGGTGAGGTTTAGGTTTACATATCTATGCCCAAATAGTCATTTTTAAATATTCATTATTTAGATTCTTACAGGGAAAAAAAAAAATTCACTGCAAGCACAAAACTCTCTTCTTTCATTCAATCAATTGCTTTTAAAACACTTGTTTTTAAAACACAAACTTTCTTAGGAATGCAATTATCAGTTCACAGGAGAAAGGACTGCATTTTCTTTTGCCTCCAACTGTTTATTTATATTGATCAGCAGTTCATAAATTTGGTGATTTAACAATGCTGCGATTAAAATTCTCCCATCCAAATATAGATTATAAAAGAAAAACGTGGCTAGTTTGATTATGTGTTCCCAAATAAACAAAATTTCTAACGTTAAATTCTTCACTCATATATTAAAATAATAATAATCCTGACCAGACTTTGGGTGCTAAATTTCACATGTAATTGATGATAATCACTTACCTACTGTTGGAGTATTGGCCGCACTTAATGAAGCAGATGATGAGATAGAGGAAGAACTTTCTGCCCGGGCTAAAGGTGCGGCAGGAGGTGGGCTGGTGTTAGAAGTTACAGGCGGGCTGAATGGCCTGGGCTTAAAAACAAAAAGTTATTTATCAAAATGCTAAAACCACTCCCCCACTGTCAGGAAAGACTTTGGCTATCAGCTAAGTTTAATTTTAATATACTAAACCAAATTTACTGTGTGACACTCTTATAACTCAAAATCAGAGATACACGGATCTAATCATTTTTGAAATTATACTGGAAGCTGAAAAAAAGGTGATTTAAAAATAATGCTGTGGGGTCTGGGGACCATGGTTTCAGGGGACATCTAAGTCATTTGGCATAATAAAATCTATTAACAAAACATTCTGCATCTCACTTTGAAGAGTGGCGTCTGGGGTCTTAAATGCTAGCAAGCAGCCATCTAAGATGCATCAATTGGTCTCAACCCATCTGGATCAAAGGAGAATGAAGAACACTAAGGACACAAGGTGATTACGAGCCCAAGAGACAGAAAGGGCCAAATGAACCAGCGACTACATCATCCTGAGACCAGAAGAACTAGATGGTGCCTGGCTACAACTGATGACTACCCTGATAGGAAACACAACAGAGAACCCCTGAGGGAGCAGGAAAGCAGTGGGATGCAGACTCCAAATTCTCATAAGACCAGACTTAATGGTCTGATTGAGACTGGAAGGACCCCGGTGGTCATGGCCCCCAGACCTTCTGTTGCCCCAGGACAGCAACCATTCCTGAAGTCAACTCTTCAGACATGGATTGGACTAGACAATGGGTTGGAGAGGGATGGTGGTGAGGAGTGAGCTTCTTGGATTAGGTGGACACTTGAGACTATGTTGGCATCTCCTGCCTGGAGGGGAGATGAGAGGGTGGAGGGGGTTAGAAGCTGGCGAAAAGGACACGAAAAGAGAGAGTGGAGGGAGAGATCAGGCTGTCTCATTAGGGGGAGAGTAATTGGGAGTGTGTAGCAAGGTGTATATGGGTTTTTGCGTGAGAGAGAGACTGACTTGATTTGTAAACTTTCACTTAAAGCACAACAAAAATTATTAAAAAAAAATGCTGTGAATAGGGTCTTTATGCATAAAATATTTTCTGTATATCAAAATGAAGTTTAATATAGACTCCAAGAAGTTAATTATTAAACAGTATTAAGGCTCTTCATACATTCTACCAAACTGCTTCCCAAAAGGATTACTCACTTTATCCTACTGCCTATAAATATAAATGTATGATACCTAAATATAAGAGAATACCTATTTCTCTTGCCAGAATGGACAAGCCTTAGAAGAGGCAAAAATAATTAAAAAACAAAATAAAAACTCAGCTAATTTGATACATAAAAACAGAATTTGCATCTTCTCTTTTATGAATTGTCTATATTAACTTTGTCTAACTTAGTTTTATAGAGGTCTTAGTATTCCTGAATATTTAACTAACCCTTTGTTTTATCTGCTCCAAATATTTTCTCCCTAAATATTGCTTGCCCGTTACTTTTAGTGTTCACAAATCTGTCGATATTTTCCTTTGTAATTTCTTGTAATGCTTCCTCATTAAGACAGTGCACCACATACAGACGTTTAAAAAATATCGTAATTCTACAGTCCTCTGTTGTTGTTATCAGGTGCCATCGAGTCAGTTTCAGCTCATAGCGACTGTATGCACAACAGAACAAAACACTGCCCGGTCCTGTGTCATCCTTACAATCCGTGTTATGCATGAGCCCGTTGTTCCAGCCACTGTGTCAATCTACCTCATTGAGGGTCTTCCTCTTTTCCACTGACACTGTACTTTGCCAAGCATGATGTCCTTCTCTAGAGACTGATCCCTCCTGATAACACATCCAAAGTACTTAAGACACGGTCTTGCCATCCTTGCTTCTCAGGAACATTTTGGTTGTACTTCTTCCAAGACAGATGTGTTCGTTCTCTCGGCAGTCCATGGTATATTCAATATCCTTCGCCAACGCCACAATTCAAAGGTGTCAATTCTTCTTCGGTCTTCCTTATTCATTGTCCAGCTTTCACACGCATATGATGTGATTGAAAACACCATGGCTCAGGTCAGGCGCACCTTGGTCTTCAAAGCGACATCTTTGCTTTTCAACACTTTAAAGCGGTCCTTTGAAGCAGATTTGCCTAATGCAATGCATCTTTTCAATTCTTGACTGCTGCTTCCATGGGTGTTGATCGTGGATCCAGGTAAAATGAAATCTTGACCACTTCAATCTTTTCTCTGTTTATCATGATGTGGCTTATTGGTCCAGTTGTGAGAATTTTTGTTTTATGTTGAAGTGTAATCCATACTGAAGACTGGCCTTTGATCTTCACCAGTGTTTCAAGTCCTCTTCACTTTCAGCAAGCAAGGTTGTGTCATCTGCATAACACAGGCTGTTAATGAGTCTTCCTCCAGTCCTGATGCCCCGTTCTTCTTCACATAGTCCAGCTTCTCAGATTATTTGCTCAGCATACAGGCTGAATAGGTATGGTAAAAGGATACAACCCTGACGAACGCCTTTCCTGACTTTAAACCAATCGGTATCCCCTTGTTCTGTTGGAACAGCTGCCTCTTGATCTATGTACAGGCTCCTCATGAGCACCATTAAGTGTTCTGGAATTTCCATTCTTTGCCATGTTATCCATCATTTGTTATGATCCACACAGTTGAATGCTTTTGCATAGTCAATAAAACACAGGTAAACATTCTTCTGGCATTCTCTGCTTTCAGCCAGGATCCATCTGACATCAGCAATGATATCCCTGGTTCCCTGTCCTCTTCTGAAACCAGCCTGAATTTCTGCCAGTTCCCTGTCGATATACTGCTGCCCCTGCTTCTGAATGATCTTCAGAAAATTTTGCTTGAATGTGATATTAATGATATTGTCTGATAACTTCCACATTCGGATAGACCACCTTTCTTGGGAATAGGCATAAATATGGATCTTTTCCAGTCAGTTGACCAGGAAGCTGTTTTCCATATCTCTTGGTATAGGCAAGTGAGCACTTCCTGTGCTGCATTCATTTGTTGAAACATCTCAATTGATATTCCATCAATTCCTGGAGCCTTGTTTTTCGCCAATGCCTTCAGTGCAGCTTGGACTTCTTCCTTCAGTACCATCGGTTCCTGAACATATATATGCTAGCTCTTGAAATGGTTGACCGTCAACTAATTTTTTTTTGGTATAATGACTCTGTGTATCCCTTCCATCTTCTTTTGATATTTCCTGCGTTGTTTAATATTTTCCCCATAGAATCCTTCACTATTGAAACTCAAGGCTTGAATTTTTTCTTCAGTTCTTTCAGCTTGTGAAACGCCGAGCGTATTCTTCTCTTTTGGTTTTCTATCTCCAGCTCTTTGCACACGTCATTATAATACTTCGTATTCTCGAGCTGCCCTTTGAAATCTTCTGTTCAGCTCTTTTACTTCATCATTTCTTTCTTTTGCTTTAGCTTCTCGATGTTCAGGAGCAAGTTTTGGAGGATCCTCTGACATCCATCTTGGTCTTTTCTTTCCTTCCTGACTTTTCAATGACCTCTTGCTTTCGTCATGTATGATGTCCTTGATGTCATTCCATAACTCATCTGGTCTTCGGTCATTAATGTTCAATGTGTCAAACCTATTCTTGAGATGGTCTCTAAATTCAGGTGGGATATACTCAAGGTCATATTTTGGCTCTTGTGGACTTGCTCTGATATTCTTCAGTTTCAGCTTGAACTTGCATATGAGCAATTGATGGTCTGTTCCACAGTCAGCCCCTAGCCTTGTTCTGACTTACGATATTGAGCTTTTCCATTGTCTCTTTCCACAGATGTAGCTGATTTGGTTACTGTGTGTTTCATCTGGCGAGGTCCATGTGTATAGTCACCGTTTATGTTGGTGAAGAAAGGTATTTGCAATGAAGAAGTCACTGGTCTCCCAAACTTCTATCATTCGATCTCCAGCATTGTTTCTATCACCAAGGCCGTATTTTCCAACTACTGATCCTTCTTCTTTGTTTCCAACTTTCACATTCCAATCACCAGTAATTATCAATGCATCTTGACTGCATGTTCGATCAATTTCAGACTGCAGCAGCTGATAAAAATCTTCTATTTCTTCATCTTTGGCCTTAGTGGTTGATGCCTAAATTTGAATAATAGTCATATTAATTGGTCTTCCTTGTAGGCGTATGGATATTATCCTATCACTGATAGGGTTGTACTTCAGGATAGATCTTGAAATGTTCTTTTTGATGATGAATGCAACAGCATTCCTCTTGAAGTTGTCATTACCAGCATAGTAGACTATATGATTGTCCAATTCAAAATGGCCAATACCAGTCCATTTCAGCTCACTAATGCCTAGGATATCGATGTTCATGCATTCCATTTCATTTCTGATGATTTCCAATTTTCCTAGATTCATACTTCGTACATTCCAGGTTCCTTTTTTTTTTTTTTTTTTTTATTATTATTAATGGGTGTTTGCAGCTGTTTCTTCTCATTTTGAGTCGTGCCACATCAGCAAATGAAGGTCCTGAAAGCTTTACTCCATCCACATCATTAAGGTTGACTCTACTTTGAGGAGGCAGCTCTTCTCCAGTCATTTTTTGAATTCCTTCCAACCAGGGGGGCTCATCTTCCGGCACTACATCAGACAATGTTCTGCTGCTATTCACAAAGTTTTCACTGGCTAATTCTTTTCAGAAGTCAACTGTCGGGTCCTTTTTCCTAGTCTGTCTTAGTCTGAAAGCTCAGCTGAATCTTGTCCTCTATGGGTGACCCTGCTGGTATCTGAATACCCATGGCATAGCTTCCAGCACCACAGCAACACGGAAGCCCCCACAGTACGACAAACTAACAAACATGTGGGGGACAGTCTCCTAGTTAAACATAAGACAAATATGAAAAACATAACTCTGGTTCATTTGTCTTTTACTTTGGTGCATAGGTTTTTTTTTCCCTTTCAAATTCCTAACTGTTCAAATAAATACATTAACAACACTTTCTGAGGTGTCCTACTTTTTAAAATTAGGCATACTTAGCTTAATTTAAAAAATAACAATCTTCTTATACTTTTAAAAGTATTAAGCAAATATAACAAATATTTATTTAGTGCCTATTATGTATCAGGCCCCAATCGAGGTACTAGAGGCCAAAGAGTGAACAAGAGAGACACTGTTGCTGTCCACACTTATTTGAAGAGCATGAAAAAAGGCAAAAACAAAACTCTATAAGCATTCGCATATGAAAACCACTCTATCCTTCACTGTATGACTATAAGCTTAAAAAAATAAATTATAGATATATATTTTTAATTAGATAATATGCCTACTCCTCACCTATCGACTGTCTCATAAACTAACATTTTGCATTTACAACAGTAAAAAAATCTACTTGACTATTTTGCTCATTAATGATGTTCGTCTCGCAGTAATGAATGCTAAGGTGCGAGGTGAGAGAAATGCTGGCTGTGATGGTTGAAGTTATGTGCCAGCTTGGTTGGGCCATGATTCTATGTGGTCTGGCAGTTATGTTATGATGTAATGATCTTCTATTTTGTGATGTGATGTGGTCCATCCTCCATTTTTGTGTAATGACTTGGCCTTTGAAACCTAACCATGTTGATAAGTGAGGAGTGGGTGTACTACATATAGTGTTTTGCAATTTGCAACCCCTCTCCATATTTAACTATCGTTTAGCTATTTTTCCTAAGAATGGCTCTTTGTTGACTCATCATTATGCAGCTATGCAGGCAGATGAAGGTAGTGCAGGGCATGAGACTAAATAGATAGTGAACTGATCAGCTCATTTGAAGCTTCCATGCTTAGAAAAAGTCCTGAGATCAGCTACTGTGGGGGACTTTTTCTCCTTATGGCCAATGCAATGTGGCTGCATTTTTACAGTGCATTTTACAATTTTTTTAGAAAAAGGTTAAAAAAAAACAAAAACAAAAATACTGTCCAGCACAGTAGCTGTCAGCCACGTGGCTGAGCACTTGAAATATGGCTAAGTCCAAATGGAGATGAACTGTAAATACAAAATACATACACTGAATTTTGGAGATTCAGCATACACAAAAAGTAAAATATCTCATTAAGAATTTTTATATTGATTACATGTTAAAATAATATTATTTTGATTACTGGGCAAAATAACTCATTAAAATTCATTTCAGTTTTTTTAATGTGGTTACTAGAAATTTTTAGATTATTTATGTTGCTTGCATTATATTTCTGTTGTACATCACTGCTTTAAAACAGTGCTTCTCAAACATAAGCATGTATTAGAATCACTTAGAGGGTGTGTTAAAACAAAATTGCTGGGTCTCTGCCCACAATTTCTGATTTGTATGGGCTGGAGCCAGAAAAACTGAATTTCTACCAAGTTCCCTGGTGATACTAATGCTGCTGGTCGAAGGATCACATTTTGAGAACCACTGATCGAGAACAATGAGGGGTTCTCTGCAAGGGGAGGAGGGTGTTTACAGACTCTGTTAAGTGGCTAGTGAAAGCTATGAGCCCTCTCTCCAGAAAAGTGCACATATAAGCATGCAAAGAAAAAGGCATCCCAACATACAATTAGAATTAAAACCAGCACAACCTTTTTGATGGGCAATTGTCAAGTGTCTTAAAAAATGTGTATACTCTGTAGTTCATGAATTTCACTTTTAAAATTTTTTCTACTAAGGAAATGACAAATGTCTACAAAGAAGCATAAGGGTATTCATTAAGACATTGTTTATAATAGTAAAAATTTGGGACTAAGCTAAATGTCAAATTTCTGAAACGAATGAGTATCAGAAATTTAATTCTGGCAACAGTGTAGAAGATGGAGTAGTTTAACAATTACTTTGCAGTGAACAATTCTCTAAGTATTTACATATATTAACTCATTTAAGTCTCACAACACCCATTAAGTATTATTCCCATGAGGAAACTGAGACTCCAAATAAATAACTTGCCCAAGGTTGCTCAGCAACTGAATGGCTAATAAGCCTGTGCTTTTAACCCCTACATTTTACTGGCTCTGGATAAATATTTATGCGTTAAAAATTATGAAAGCATATATGTAAAAATGTTAACAGTGGTTATCTTTGCAAGGTCAAATTTAGAGGAATTTATTTTCTCTCTGTATTTTCTGTTTTCCAAACTTTACATGATCATGCATTGCTTTTGTAATCAGGAAAAAACAGTTTCTTAGATGTAGTAATTTTTACATTATTTAAATAATAACCATCTCCTCAGCAGCTTGCCCCTCATCTTTCATTTCACTTCCACTAAGTCTGTTCACTGGGATATAAATGGGTAAAAAAAAAAGGATGACACCATTTCAACATCTGATGTTCAGAAGCCTTTTCATTCATTCACTGAACATTTCCTAACTATGTACTATGTGACAGGCATTATATAAAGTACTGAGGATATGAAATTGGCTAAGGCATAGTCCAGTAAGGGGAACACACACACGAAAGTATATATAATGTGATATGTGCACTAAGAGAAATATGAGCAAAGCGTTACAAAAATAAGGAAGAGAATGATTAGATCCATCGGGGGAGAAATGATGGGATAATCCGAGAAGGCTTTACCTAGGTGGGAACATTTACCTGGGTCTTGAAGAGAGATGTCAGAGTGCTACATAGAAAACGGAAGAACATTTTAGATAGAAGGAACAGAATAAGAAGATATGATGTGTTTGGAGAACACTGGAGAGTTCCAAGTGGCTGGAGCATAGGTTGCAAAGAGGAGAAAGTTGGGCAGTTAATCTGTAATGTAGATCCCTGAGGCAACTTTATGAAGAGCCTTATAGATTCAGCTAACATTCAACCACAGAGATTACGGGGAACAATTTGTGATGCATACCAAAAGAAAAAAAAATAAGATTAAGTTTGACTTATAGAAATTTAATATTTAATTCTGGCAACAGTGTAGAAGATGGAGCAAAGCAGAACAGATTGGAAGCAAGAACACTGGTTTGGGAGGGACTTACTTTGAATTATACATTTTCTTTCATCATCTGATGACTTCTGAAGACCGATGCTTTTTTTTTTTTTCCTAACAAAGTTACTTAACTTGTGTGAGCTCTAGTTTCCTCATGCATAAAATAAACAAAGCTGGTCTAGGACCCTTCTGGCAGTATCCTTCTGAGGCCTAAGAACAAGCCACCCTTTCTTCCTTAATATTTGACTGAAGGAGAATTATATGAAAGTTGCTTCTTCACTGTGAAGCAATGGGTCCTAAATGGTATTTCTGTAATGTGCCAACCTGAGGAAATCTCCTCCCTCCTGAACAACATCCTGCTCCATAGGTATGATCACTGTAGTAATATGGGAGAGTGAAGGCAGTACTTGTTGGGAAAAATTTCCTATAGTAACTCGAGGAGAAAACTTACAGCATTTAACTGAGAAGGGGCATATAGAAAATTATCATTTGCATCTTAAATCAAAACAGATATACATTTAAAAAAAAAAAAAAACCTGAGTACATACTATTTCATTAATCCCACTGAGTTTGCCTGAAGTAAGCTTTGGTCTGGAAGCAGGCCTTGGAGGTGGGACAATGGTGCCTACAGAAAGAGGAGTTGCAGGCCTGGCTGGTGGGGGGAAAAAGAGAATTTGAAGAAAATCATTAGTATGTAACAATGCTTATATAAAGACATTCTATTACAGAGAAATTGTTAGGATTCAAAGTTTACTTTTCAGGAGATTTTTTTGTTTGTTTTTAAATGTTATTATAGGTATTTGTTGAAATATTGGGAATCTATCAAATCTATCTAATACGCTTTGTTTGAAGTTACCCGAAAAAAACTGTTAACCTTTTAATAAAACTGATAAACATAATGTAAATTTTATTCCTGTTTCAATCATTTGTACATATAAAAAATTAAATCTGATAAATTAGCTGATAAATTTAAGGCCTAAGGCCTTTGGTCTATGGCCAATGCATTTACTTTACAGACAGTAATGCGAGATCAAGCCCTTGAAGCAATGCCTTCAGAATAACAGAGTGCTAAATACAAACACTTACCTTAATTAAACTTGTTAATCTGACTTTTAAGTTGAACCGCGTGGAAACATTTTTTTGGATAATCAAAAGCATTAAAACAAACTCTTATTAGTTTATTAAAAATATTCCCCCAAATTAATACAATTAATTTTTGGTAAGTGCTCAAAATATCAGCTTAACTTTTCCCAAGTCCTATACAAATTTAGTGTCCACTGTTTTTCGATGCCATCTGGGTTTTCACAATTTTACAAATTAGGAATACTAATCTCACTAGTCCTAACTAAATATAATTCTTACTACAGTAGAAATAACCAAATGAAAATCAAGTGTACAACATCACAAATATATTAGCATAATCAAAGCAAGAATGAAGTGAAATAAATTTAAATCCTCTTTAAATAAGTTAATCAGAATGATTTTCAAATCCCTCTGATCCATTCCAAAATATGGGACTATAACTAGAGACTGAAAAATATAATATGGATGGAAAGAAACATATTCATCAAGTTCTGTAAGTCTGCAGATACTCGAAGTTAAAAATATATGAATGGGCCTAAGTAGAAACATGTGGAAACAAACAGTGAAGCTGAGGGCCCCTTGGATCATTGATAGAGGAATGGAGGTATGATAGGAAGGAGTATGGAGGTGGTAGGATGAGAACTAAAGGAGAGGTTAATCACATAGGAGTAAAAGTAAATGTGTGCTGGGTGGGTGGGGAGTCAATTAGAAAGTCTATCATATGAGGGAATAAAAGATGCAAGTACAGTTCAAGTGGCTTGAAGAAAATGGTAAAAAGCTCATAACATATCAAGTAGATTCTAAGGCTGCTGCCTTCTTTCAGTCAGCACCAATTCTCTCATTCTGCATTCATACTTTAAGCTGTACGCTGGAAGAAATGTGCACCAACCTGAGGACCATAACACTTCCCTGTGCTACGACATGTCTGCTTTAAAAATATGTTTACTGCCAGTGAAACCAGCACTGACCTGTACTCTGAAGTTACTTTTAGCCTGTGAGGCATTTACACCTGGAGCTGGCCTATCCTCATGGCATTTAAGTTGACTCAAACCAAGGTTGGTAGAAGTGTTATATTTAGCTCCTTCAAACAAACCAGAATTTTTTGAGGGAAAGCTAATCTTCATTACATCTGCATATCAATTAGCCACTGAAGCAGTGGCTCTGGAGGAAATGACTACAACTATTATATTCTTACTAGTGTCCTAATTCTGTACCGATTTTTGGTGGTGGCGGTGGTAGGAGATCACCGCTAAGAAGCATCAATGAAATGCAGTATCTCAAGAAATATGAAGTGACTTATAAAGTATAAAAACATGGGCGATAAGGGCAGATGTATATATGCCCTCTGACATTGCTTAAGAGGAAAAGACAACACATGTCTGCCATGCCATTCTTTATCTGAACAAAGGCAGAGAGTCTCAGTTATCTAGCTATAACAGAAATACCACAAAGTGGGCGGCTTTAACAAACAAATTTATTTTCTCAGTTTAGAAGGCTAAAAGTACAAATTCAGGGCACTGGCTCTAGGGGAAGGCATTCTCTCTCCAACGGCTCCAGTGGAAGGTCCTTAACTCTCCTGAGCTTCTACTCCTGGGCAATCTTCATGTGGCTTGGCATGTCTCTTATCTCTCCTTCTCTAGATTGCTTGTTGAATCTCTTTAACATCTCAAAAGAGATTGGCTCAAGATACACCCTAGGCCAATCTTGTCTCATTAACATAACAAAGACATCCCATTCCTAAATGGAATTCTAATCATAGGCATAGAGGTTAAAATGTACAACACATATTGTAAGGGGACACAGTTCAATCCATAATATCCTACCCTTTGGCCTTGAAAATTCATGTCTTTCCATATGCAAAACACATTCACCCCATCACATCATCCCAAAAGTCTTAAATCAACTCTACACCTGAAATCTCATTGTCTGAATCATCTAAATCAAATATGGGTGAGACTTTGGGTGTATCATATCCTGGGACAAAATTCTTCTTTATGAACCTGTGAAACCTAGAATACAAGTTATCTGCTTCCAAAGTACAATGGTAGAACAGGCACAAGGTAGACATTTCCATTAAGAAAAAGAAGAGGTAATGGGCACCAATACCAGTGCCGTCGAGTCGATTCCGACTCATAGCAACCCTATAGGACAGAGTAGAACTGCCCCACAGAGTTTTCAAGGAGCGCCTGGTGGATTCGAACTGGCAACCCTTTGGTTAGCAGCTGTAGCACTTAACCACTACCCCACCAGGGTTTCCAAACTAAGCAAGTCCAAAACCCAGCAGAACAAATTTTGGTTTTCTCAAGGCTTAAAAATAATCCTCTGTTCTCTGAGACCCCGAGACCATCTGGGCCATAGCCCCAGACTCCAGGTGTTGGCCATGCTCTCTAGATTCTGGGTACAGTACCCTCAGCCCTAGGCTTCAGCTCTGCCTTCTAGGCCCCCTGGGATGGCAACTCTGCTCCTTCAGTTTTGGGTTGCCCTATTCTCCTAGTCTATCTGAGTGGCAATCCCACCACCTTAGTCCCAGCAGGCCCCATCCTTCTGCCTTTTGGGCATGGCAGCCCTGCCCGCTCAGGTTTGGGTGGTGGCCTCACCCCCCTGGTATACCTTAATGACAGCCCCACTCTCCAGAACTAAGTTAGCGAAGATCTGACTCTTTGACACCTAGAACACTGTGGCTCCACCCTTTGAAACCAACAAGGCCCTGTTTCCCATGCTCCTTCCTACAGTTCTGCTGATCTCCAAGCTGCTCCAGAGATGGTCCTTTTCTTTTCTTGGAGGACAACAGATATAGCTCCTTTGGCCTGTTTGCTGCCAGTAGAATTCCAAGAGGCAAACAGTGCTCTTTCCATTCGTTCTTTCTCTGTTCCCTTCAGTCTAAGGTGATGGCTTTTCTGCTGTGGTAGTTGATTAGATCCATCAATCACAGGCTTAATCTCTTTAACGAAAGATTGTGTAGCTACGTCCTTGGTGAACATTCTAGGACAAAACGTCCTCAGTTTGTACAACAGAATTTTCCAAATTTTTAAGTTCCGGTTTCATTTTGCACAGTTCATTTTTTAAGTCCATCTCTTTGCTCTTGCAATTTACTATAAGCGGCAAGGAGAAAATCACATGACTCCTTTACAATCTTGCTTAGAAATCTCATCAGCAGATACCCAAGTTCATTCTGTTGTTGGTGCCATATGTATTCTTTAAGACAACAGAGAATTTCTCTATAGCTCTCCTCCCCTCCTTCTGAGCCCTCACCAGAACTGCCTTTGACATCTATAATTCTATCAAGAGTCTCTTTGAGGCAATCTAGGCTTTTACTGTTCCCAACACCAAACCAAACCCATTGCCATCGAGTCTATTCTAACTCATACAATCCAGAGATTGTATTGTAAAACTGGCAATAACTTCAGGACAAAGTAGAATTGCCCTATAGGGTTTCCAAGGAGTGGCTGGTGGATTTGAATCACTGACTTTTTTGTTAGCAGCTAAGCTCTTAACCACTACGCCACCAGGGCTCCCTTTTACTATTAGGCACCAAATATGTTAAGCTGGGTTCTTTAGAGCAGTAAAACCAGTGAAGTGTGTATATGTATTTATATAAAAACCTGTTGCCGTCGAGTCAATTCCAACTCACAGCAACCTATAGGACTGAGTAGAACTGCCCCATAGGGCTTCCAAGGAATGGCTGGTAGATTCGAAATGCCGACCTTTTCGTTAGCAGCCAAGCTCTTAACCACTGTGCCAAAATATACAGATTTATTTCAAGGAAACAGCTCACACAGTTGTGGAGGCTGGCAAGTCCTAAAACCGTGGGGTCAAATCTCAGGCTAGAGGCTTCTACTGACTCACGTGGTTGCAGGGGCTGATGAACCCAAAATCGGCAGGTCAGACAGTAGGCTGCTGGCTCACATACCAAGAACCAGAGGTCACAGGATGACAAGCTAGATGCAGGATCCAGAAAGGGCAAGCTTTGCCAGAACATCCATGTATTGGATGCAGGCCACACCCCCAAGGAAATTCCCCTTTCAAGTGACTGGTTGCTCACATCAGATCACAAAATGGAGGATGATTATATAATATCCCCCAAACCACTGGAAAATCATGGCCTAGTCAAGTTGACACATAAACCTTAACCATCACACAGAGACTAATCTAGAATTCAGGAGCAACGATGATAATGCAGAAGAATTATCAGCAGCACTGATAGCTTCTTCAGTCAGTAATTTTTCAGGACATGTAATATTATTGCACAGGTCACTTTGATCCTCAGAGATGCAGTTGTTGGAAGATCTCCAATCCAAAGCATCAGGTAACCTGAAGGTATTGCCAGTTTTACAATACAATCTCTGGAATGCCTTCTGAGCCGCATTGGAGTTACCAACTATAACAAGTTCATCAGTAAGGGAAATCCAGTGACTTTGCAGCCATGAAGCAAAAAGAAACTTATCTGTGCTCCTGGTGATGTTGTTATAGCAGGATAGCATAAACAGTTAGTGGAAAAGTCTGATCTGGTTCTAAGTAAAGATTCAATTATTACACACCCAGTTAAATAAGTGGGAAAGGAAGAGGAGTTCCTATTTTGCTCTTTAAGGATAGCTGAAGGAGTTGAAAACTAGAATCAACAGGAAAATTCCAGAACTGAAATATAAATGATTCTCTTGGTTCAGTGTAATGTTATTTTTATTACTCAAAACCAGAAAAATTTAATAAATACATGGAACAAGATCATGAGCTCAAACTTCATATTAACTGAGGAAAGCAAGAATGAGCATAAGAAATTTAAAATACATATGAATAAAATTGAAGGTCCAAAAGTACATAAAACCAGAATTATTTCTGTTTTCCCAGAGGAACAAGGGTAACAGTTTGTATAAGTTCTAAAAAGATGAGAACGTGCAAAGTGATAATTCTGTGCATACATGGTACTCAAAAAAGTTCCTTACTGGCTAGTGATGAAACTTAACTATTGTCACAGGAAGTAAGTTAGACTAAATCAGTACTCCAGTTAATATAAAAAACAGCCAAATATTTTTCAAAAGATAATTTTTAAGGGTTTTTTTGCAGAACACAAGAGCACTTTTAATCCTTGGGCAGGGAAGAAAATAAGTCTAGTAAGTTTTATCAAAGGGGAGAGAGGTATGAGATATTTATGTTAAATAAAAAGGTACATGTTTCAAAAATTGATTAGAAATACTAGCTACATAGTAGAAAAGGAAACTAAATCACTTCTCTGCAAAGCTCTAAACATCCTCTTTAAACATACAACACACTGGGAAACTTAACACATCAGTTATTATAAAAGTATAAAATCGCTTTTATCTGACAGCTATTAACTGATTGGTTAGAATTATTTTCTTAGACTGCTTTCTAATAATTTAACTGAGTTCAGTCACTGATGAATGAAGTTTTTGAAAGAGGCAAAGGAGGGTAGGGAATAATCTAACAACTGTGACCTTGCTAAAATGAAAATGGGTACCTGAGTAGAGGATTTTAAGATGGGGGAGGAGTGCACTGCATTGCACTGGAAAAAGAGGTGGCACAAAATTTAAGACAAAATGTCTGTTTCACAATTTCACTTAGGTCCAGTCCTGCAAAACTAGATAGTATCAATAATGTAATGCTGTTTGATCAATAATCGTATTCTTTTCAAGTGAACACTTAATTACTAATATTTTTGAAGGGCAAAATAATTTATAACATTATTTTTCAGAATATATGGGGAGGTTTAAAAATCCATACTGAAGTGAATTTTAAAACTAGCAAAAGCTTAACAAATGTTTTAACATCTCCTAGTTGCTAAACATCAAATGACTACTGAATGAAAATACCATTTTTTTACCTGAAGTGAAGGTGATATGGGTGAAACATTCTTTAGACAGGTAACAAGAGGAAGATAGAGAAGTTTTTTGAAAAGCAAAAGACTGTGCTAAAGGAAATAGTAATAAACAAAGCACAGAATTATGAAGAAATTTCTATATAATCCAAGCCTCTGTGATACCAATTTAAAATATTTATTAATGATTTGAATAATTTATAAAAGGATATTAATAAAGTTTAAAAATACTATTTAGAACCCTCTTCATGTGAAATACAAAACACCATGTGACATCTTTCTAAACAAAAATGAGACCTTAGCAGTTTCAGGTTTTCCTGTACTATTACTTCCCTCACACAGTTTATTTGTAAGGTTAGTTTTATAAAACTTGTTGTTGTTAGCTACCATTAAGACAGCCCCCAACTCATGGCAACCCTAAGCACAATGGGATCAGACCACTGTGATCCATAGGATTTTTACTGGATGATTTTTTGGAAGTAGGTCACCAGGCCTTTCTTCCTAATCTGTAAGTTTGGAAGCTCTGCTGAAACCCCTTTAGCATTACAGCAACAAACAAGCCTCCACTGACAGATGGGTGGTGGCTGTGCTTAAGGCGTATTGGCTGGGAACTAAACCCAGATCCCCTACGTGGAAGGTGAGAATTCTACTACTGAACCACCACTGCCCCCTTTATAAAACTAAATAGTAACAAATGCCCACTGAGAAAGCTATACTGTCACTTCAGAAAATGTTCAACTATCTACTGACCTGTTTCTTGCTGTTTTCAAGTATTAAGTACAGATTGCCCTCCCTTCAAAATTTCAAATTATTTAGGGTTAAAGTTGCCTGTAGTCCATTTACAATTTATTTTAAAATATTTTAGTCTCTAAAGAGTCTATTAAATATTAGTATTTATTTTATTATTAACAGTAAAATGTTTCAACATGGCTTATTTTTTGTTAATCTGCCAGGATGTAATGCATATAGAACAAAAATCTTAGAATTAGCAAAATTCAAATGTGAGTATCGGCTCCATCATTGCCTAGCTATATGATCTTGGAGAAGTTATTTATCCTCTCTGAACGTCGGAGTATTCATTTATAAAATGGAGACAATAATTAAGGATGTCATTCAGCTGTCAATGAGATAAAATTAAATAGAATGTAGACAGTTCCTAGCAGAGTAACACAGTAGGAACTCAAGAGATATAATTCCTGCCCCCCAACCCCCGCCACAATTTTAACAGTTCCATAACCCCAAATACCGTATGGCAATTCTGAAACTCCACAGAAGAGAAGGTTGTTAAAGATCAGTTTAAAGATATTTTATTTTCTTGTTCTGAAGAAGCAGGGGCTTTATTAAACATGCATTTTTGATGTCTGCTTTGATTTTTGGTTAATGGTGAATTTTATATTTTATATTTTGAAGAAAAGAGAAAGTTAGCTAATACATTCTTGCCAAAGCAACTAAAAACCACCAAGTTCTTTCATACATTGCTTAGAAAGCACTAAAGCCTTTCTGGAAAACAATTTAGCAACAGTATCAACGGACATATTCTGTGACCCATCAATTTTATACTGATAAATTAGTATACGGATAAGACATAAGTAAAAAATTTATAATCTCCATGAGTGTTCATGATATTAAAAAATTAGATACAACTTGAATGTCCATCAGGAAAGAACTGGGTACATTAATGCACATCTAGGCAGTTGAATTCTCTACAATGAAAAAAAAAATGTAGATATTGGTATGGAATGATGCTTAGAAATAAATACATAAATGAAAAAAAAACCCTGGTGTTTGATAAATGTTTACTGTTTAAACCATAGGGTCTATAAGGTAATACCATCAGACAAGTTAATAAAATTTTGATTGTTAAGTACAACATATAAGTGGTGAATAACTATTAAAAAAAAAAAAAAAAAAACCCACTGCCATCAAGTCAATTCTGACTCATAGCGACCGTATAGGACAGAGTAGAACTGCCCGATAAGAGTTTCCAAGGAGCGCCTGGCGGACTATTAGCAATTCCAAAATTGAAAAACATTTTTAATTAACTATTGTATTCCTCAGTTAAAAACAACAACGAAAAATATATCTATATATACAAACACACACATATATATTTACCTGACGATGATGAAGTTAGTGAAGCTGAAGATGATGAATCAAGAGATGGTAAAAACAGCGGGTCCCAAGCAAGTAAATCACTGTTCCCTTTCCTATCATAACATTTAAAAAATAAGAATTTTAACAAAAGAATATTTTATTAGTTCAAAATCTAGTCACTTAACTTTATTCCACAGGAGGAATTAAAACAGCTCAATAAACATGATTAAAAAGATGGATACTCTTCTAGTGGCGTATGAAGAAACTTAACAGATTTAATAAACCAATACTAAGTGCTACAAAAAGCCAAATCTACAATAACATTATAGAAATTGGTAGCGGAGAATCAGGAAGACTAATCCTCACTGATCACACCTTGTTATATTCTAATAATCTAAGGGAATGTCAGAATAGGAGTAATGATTTCAGCTTTTCAATGAAGAACAGCAGCACAGAGCCTTAAAGAGCTCCTCAAAGACACACAACTAGAAGAGTCTCAGGTTGGCTGATTTCACAGCCTGGCACCCAGTCTTGGATAGAACATTTCTTAAATGATGTAAAATTGGGTAGAAGTTTTTATAAGGCTACACTTATTTTCAAAGATGAAGAAAAACGGTAAAAGATGTATTTTTTTTTACTACTTTTAAAGTACAAAACGGTGGTTTAGATAAATTAACGTATCCAACTTCCATTACTTAAAAACAAATATTTTAAGAAATCTTAAATCACAGACCCACTATAATGAAAATGTTACAGTGATCCATAAACACATACCTAGGATCTGGACATGCTTTGAGGAAGCATACTACACTTTGTACAATAAAATATAACATTACAATTGCATAAATGATTCCTAAAAACTAAGTTTTTAAACATTAAATAACTTATCTTTAAAAATGATTAATCAAATGAATACCAACAGTGTCCTCAATTAGTACTAGCTTCAAAACTATCAAATAATCTTAAACTATCTATTTAATTAAACCTACTTTCACTCATGCTTAAAAAAAAAAAAATTAACTCAAAGGTATCATTATTCTTACTGATACATAAAGATGTGAAAAAGGGCCCACGCAACACTGGCTTAAATATTTTCTTTTTAAGAAAAGCTGGTAACATGCCTTCTAGCCCTCTCCTTTTTCCACTTAATTGAGACACTTTCTCATTTTGAACACTCATGACATACACAGTCCATTTTACAAGGTCACAGCTAATGTTGAAGCAAAAAAGGAGAAAATTTCCACGAGAATAACCAGTTGAAACAGACATGTATGAACTTGGGATGTCATCATTTATTTAGAAGCAGTTAGGATATTAAGGTCAATTACAGTTGAATGGATTTTTAAAAATTAGTGTAAAAAGAAATATTGTCAAGTGAGAAATAATTTAAAACACCAAAAAACTCTACTGTGGCATTTCACTGCTTAGCAAAGGGAATGATTAGCAATACTCTACTGGAACTGAAACTGCAGAGGTAAAAAAAACACTCTAGAAAACCAGACAAAAGGAGGATATTTAAAATTTAACATGGAACTTACTCATTGGATGGAGCAGGTAGCTTTGATTTTGTTAACTCTTCACCTAGTTAAGAAATTATATTATGAAAAAAATTCATAATTTGAGTAATAAGATATTTTAATATAAAAAGAAACAATACACATAAAAATTTTTGGAATTGCTAATATAGACAACTGTGAAGAAAAGCAAAGTAAGCTTTTAACAAGTTTTCTATCGTGCTTAAGAATATTGAAATAATGGCTGAATTTCTGCTAAATCTTGATTTCTTCTAACATCTTTGGTAAGAAATTACTTAAGTCAACTAAACTATAATATTCATTAAAATAAAGTTGTTCAGAAGAGAGAAAACGGGTTATAAACTTTAAAACTTAGAAGAAATGTTTAAATATTTATATAAATTTGACTCAAGAATTTTTACTGACATGAATTATGAAAACATTTTTCAAATTCTAAGAATATTACTAGTGATTATTATATTTATCAAAATTAGTTATAAACTCCTAAAGGAGGTCTTATTTTGGAAAATTAAAAATTCTATACCAAACTAGAGCAACAGTCACTTTATAAGGCAGTTTGTTTTGCTGCTTTTTTCTTAAATTTTGTGGTAAAATATATATATTAAAGCATTTGCCATTTCAACCATTTTAACATGTACAATTCAGTGACATTAATTACATGCACCGTGTGCAACCATCACCACTATTCATTTTCAATTTTTTTTAATCACTGTTAACAGAAATTCAACATCCCTTAAGCAATAATTCCCCATTTCCCCCTCCCCATAGCCCATGGTAATACTAATAAACTTTGATCTCTATGCATTTGCCTATTCCAGACATTTTATATAAATGGAATCCTACAATATTTGTCCTTTTGTGCCTGACATTTCACTTAAAATGTTTCTAAGACTCATTCATGTTGTAGCACGTATCAAGACTTCATTTCTCTTTACAGCAGAAAAATATTCCATTGTATATACAGACCACATTTCGTTTATCTATTCATCTGTGATGGACACTTGGACTGTTTTCACCTTTTGGCTACTTGAATAATGCTGCAATGAACATCAGCATAGAAGCATCTGTTTCGAATTCTTGCTTTCAAGTCTTTTGGGTATATACCTAGGAGTGGAATTGCTGGGTCTATGAGTCAGAATCGACTCGATGGCACTGGGGTGGTGGGGATGTTAATTCTATGTTTAAATTTTTGAGGAACTGCCAGTTTTCCACAGTGGCTCCACCATTTTACATTAACACCAGCAACGGATGAGCGTTTCAATTTCTCCACACCCTCCCCAACATTTGTTACTTTCCATTTTTCTGATAACAACTATCCTAATGGGGGGTGAAGTGATATTTCACTGTGATTTTCATTTGCATTTCCTTAATGACTAATGACGTTGTGCCTCTTTTCATGTGCTCTCTGGCCATTTGTATATCTTCTTTGGTGAAATGTCTATTCAAGTACTTTGCCCATTTTTTAACTGTGATTTTTTGTTTTTGCTGTTGAGTAGGAGTTCTTTATACATTCTGTATATTATAACCTTGTCGAATATACGGTTCCAAATATTTTCTTCCATTCAGTAGGTTGTCTCTTCATGTTTTGCTACCTTTTGCATATGTAAAGTGAATTACTTCATAAGCAATTAGTAAATGGGAATGGTATCAGTAATGTGGAAGTCTTGTTGGCTCATAAGCAATTTTCTCTGTATCTTACTGTTTCCCATCACCAAACAGCTGACAAAAATGCAAAGTATACCAATATGAGTAAATGCAGCAAACCATGAAGGAACACTACACTGTACACAATGCCCATTCACACCTCAGTCTTCCTTTTGGCTAAGTTTGGCCCTTTGTTCTGCCTTAGAGTCCTAATTGTGCTATTCTCCTCCATCTTTGTGCATTTTGTCCACATCTCCATAACTCAGCTGCCTCTTTTTATCTGCATGTTCCTCACATCCCCTACCATCAAAATATTTTTACCATTTCTTTTTTAAAGGTAAAATTGTTTAATTTTGGCACTTATGAATTTAAGAAGTCTTTTTAATTGTGCTAGAATTATTAGGGTTGATGTTATAGCTTTTATTAAATGTTCTATTTACATAATTGCATAGGTTTTAAGTGAGCTGCCTCAACCCTATTTTTCCAACAAGCTTTGTTATTTTTAATGCATGATTCACATAATAAAGTTTAAAGCATGTCTATTAATATACAATAAAAAAAATATAACTGTCTTCTGTTTTAAATAAGCATCCTTCTAGTCTGTCTTTTAAGATTCATAATGAAAAAGACCATTTATTTCTACAGCTACAAAGACTGAAAGATTAACAAATTGTCTAATAAATTCAATAGACATAAAACAACCAATTTAAATGTCAAACTTACTAGATGAGTTCCGATTCATCTGCACCTAAAACAGAAATTCAAAAACTAAGTGCTGTTAAACAAATAATTTAATTTGACAATAAATTCTGGTAAAAAATACGTTAATACCAGGAACCTAATTTTTAGGTTGTTTTTACTATACTTACATAAAAAGATGCATAGGAATAACTGAATAGTTTTTGTTTTAAAGTAAGAAATAATCATATATGTAAATTTAATATCCAGTGTTTTAAAACAGTCACATCTACAAAAGATGCCGTGACTTGCTAACTTAAATAATTTAACATAAATATTTTGAAAACCAATGTTCAAATATTACAAAGATTTTTGAAAAGTCGACAGGTAAAAACATAAAGTCTTATACTTACTGGGCTGTGTCTCTAGTAGTACATGGAAGAAAAAACAAAAACAATGCTCAGTTTAGAATTTAAAATACGGAATTTTCCTGCTCTAATAATTTTTCTATTCCCTTCTGAATCATACCTCAAATATATACAACTTCAAACATATACATACTGGGGGGAAAAAAAAACTTAAGCTAGATGAGCAATAAGCAAACTGGGCAACAAAGTATACTAAAAAAATCCTCTTTTCAAATCCAATATTAACTATTAAATTTTTTTTTAAATTTTATTCATTTTCTGAGCATGAAATTAATATGTTTTCATTAAAAAAAAAAAAATTAGAGAAGACAGAACCCGTACCCATTGCCATCGAGTAGATTCCAACTGATAGCAATCCTACAGGACAGAGTAGAACTGCCCTATAGGGTTTCTAAGGAGTGCCTGGTGGATTCAAACTGCCAACCTTTTGGTTAGCAGCTGTAGCTCTTAACCACTGTACCACCAAGATTTCCGAAGTCAGAAGAGCACAAATTTCGAATCATCCATGATCATACTACCCAGAGATAAACGTTTTACATTTATTCCATATTCCTCTAGTGTTTTATTATATATCTTTTTTTAAACTACTTATGATCTTTCACAATAATTTTTTAATGGTTTCACAACTTCCTGTTTCATATGTCTACACCATAACTTAAGCAACTCTCGTTATAATCCAACATTAATCTTAATGTTAAATAGTAATGGTACAATAAAATCTTACTCCAGAAATCTGTGCTTTTGGTGAAAAAAACTGTTTAAATATTAAAAACTCTAAAGTGTATGATTGGGAGAAAAATACTGTTTCCAAACAAATACAGAGAGACTGTTTAAAAAAATATAATTAAACAACAATATGAAACTAAGTTTATTCTCCACATATTATCAAGAAAAGGTTGAATATCGTTATGATAATCCTCTATAGAGATACCTGATTTTCATTCTAAGACACCCTTTTTGTCTCACAGTTTAACATTTCTGAATTTAGACTATATCATCATTCGTGGAAAAATTTATTATGGTAAGTTTTTTTCCTCCCTCAAAAGCTATGCAGTGTAGTATTTCTGAATTGAGGAATTAGCCACTATCACTAAGAATTCTTATCTTTGCCTTTTCTTTTATGAGAAGGCTGGAAAAAGAAATGCTATACTGATACAAAAAGATACAAAGATATAATTTAATCTTTAAATTCACTTTTATAGAATTCCCTGTTTCATAATGTTCACAAAACATGTAAGAAAAACTTTAAAATTTCATGAGGAAAAGATTTACGCTGCCAGTTCACAAAATTCTGCCAGAGGAGTAAGGCACTATTTATAAAATGCCAACAAATGGCAGCAATAATGAATTCTCCAGATTTTCGCTTGCTTGTTAAACACTTTCAAAACAAGCCAAACTAAGCCAAACTCACAAATTCATTTTCCTATATAAAAATTATACACTAAACATCTCCTTATTTCTATTAACCTGATACAGCATAAAGAGGCAAATAAATAAATGAAGGCTTCTACATAAAGGGTACGAACTTGCTCATTTTACTACTTACAGATATTGCTGGGGAGAGCGTTATGTTCCCTATAGATACTTTTAATTCATCCAAAGAAGCCATTGTGTGATGTGAATTATTTGGATGCATAGGTTTGATTTCTATCCGATACTTCTTTGGTTCTTCATCTTCAGAATCAGAGTCACTAGATGAGTAGAAATGGTTCTCTTTGGTATGTGAGTATCAGTTAAGGAATTTCATTTTTAAATGAACTTAAAGCATAACCAGTTTTTTACATATTTATAAAAAGGAATAAAAACCTTTAAGAGATAAGATGAGCTTTAACAGAAATAAAGCTACTAACTTCTATTAATAAAAATACGTCAAATGAAAAATAAGTCATTTTATTAGAATTAACTAAAACTTAAGGGGCTTCAGCTAACTAATAAGATTATTTTGTTATAACTGTCTACTTATATGCCAACACAAATCATAAGAATACCCACATTATGAAAGGATATCATTCTGATTTGCTTCTGGTTTAATACTATAGCCTTCTTCATCTACATCAGGGATGTTCTATGAGAAAAAGAAAAAAAAATCTTTGACAACTATAATACGTAAAAACATTAAAGACTGGCAAAACAGCCTTAACTATTACTTAGGAACTATACCATTTATCAAATATCAAAAGATTAATAAAATTATCAAAACTACTAGGAAATACATCTTTATAGCTAATGAGCTTCAAATCACACTCCATGATTCAAACATCTGAAAGAGGAAAGCATTGAAAAATGAAACAGGGTAAGCACAACTCATAATTTCAGAGCAAGAACTTTCCAAGGTTAAAAACAATCCAGATTGCTCAAAATCTACAGTACTATCAAGTTATGCTTGCTTTTCACAAATCAGTCAAGAGATAATCTCAATGCTGTAAGAGGCCCTATGGAAATATAAGATCTAGTTCCTCCCTTTAAGCAGCTTAAAATCTAGGTGAGCTAATGAACCTATCAAGGACTGAACATCAATGGCTGCTAATATCCCATAAAGACAGACAGCCAGGCATCACATGCCTCCTGAGAGAAGTAGCCTTGACAACAAAACAAAAATAACCCAAAAACTTTAATTTGAATTTGATCAAGCCTCTAGATCCAAATGTCAATTTACAGAACATAAAGAAGTGGAATATAATAAATACACTATGGGAATACAATTGGCAAAATCCAGACTGAAGGTAACTAACGACAAATCACCTGGATTATTTAATAAATAAATAGAAAGCTGGAGGGAGGGAGGGAGGGAGGGAGGGAGGGAGGGAGGGAGGGGAGTTAAAAGAATGACTTACAAGACATTCAATAAATTCAAACAAAGTGTTAAAAAAAATGACATTAAGACATAATGAGAAATCTGAATAATGAATGGGTATTTGAAAATGCCAAGAAATCACTGTAAATTATTTTTAGGTGTGATGTGGTATTGTGATTATGTTATACACATATATATAAAGTATATTCAAATAAAAATACAATGTTCTTGAATTTGGGCAGGGAAAATGGATGGTAAAGACAGGCTACGGGTGACAGTTGCTGGGGCTGAAAGATGGGGGATCATGATACTATTCTGTATACTTTGTGTATGTTTGAAATTTTCCATAATAGAAAGTTAAAAACAATCTAGCTGGGAATTTAAGACTACGTAAAACAGCAGAAATGGCTAAATATTATGATTCAAACAAGCATTTTAACAGTTTCAGGATAGAGCTTTCTGTCAGCACCATGAAATTCCCAAAGGTGAAAAGAAGAAAGAACATTGCAGATGAGGTAAAGTAACATAAATAAAGGTACAGAAAAAGGAACAAACATTGAGTTCAGGTGTTCAAGGAAAGGTTTTTCACGTTAAACAAAACTAAGCATACCTGAAAGCAGAAGAGGAGCCAACAAATGTAAAAGTGAGAGGAGATAAAATGGGAGCAAGGTAAGAGTCAAGAAAAGACTGTATAAAACAAAGAGACTAGTATAAATAGGGTCCCCTGTTCCTCAGGTACTAGGGAAAACAAAAAAAAAAACAGAAAAGAATAGGTGTTCGGGTAGAAATGCCGGTGCTTGTGTGGATAACCAAATTTTAACCCAAATCTTCAAAGTGAAAAGGATAAAACTGGAAGAATCTGTGTGTGCAGGAATGGAGAAAGGTGAAGGGAGAGGAGTGACAGACAGCTTAAGGAAATGGAAATAGCCTGGAATATTAGAATAGTGGGAAACCCTGGTGGTGTAGTGGTTAAGTGCTACAGCTGCTAACCAAGAGGTCCGCAGTTTGAATCTGCCAGGTGTTCCTTGGAAATTCTATGGGGCGGTTCTACTCTGTCCTATAGGGTCACTATGAGTCGGAATCAACTTGACGGCAGTGGGTTTGGTTATTAGAATAGTGAATATTTGAAGTTCACTAGAGCATCATCAAAATAAATTAATTAAAAGACTACCAAGAAAATTAAAACTACATTAAGATACCATTTCTCACCAATAAAATTGGCAAAAATTCAAAAGTTTAAAAATACACTCTGTTGGCAAAGGTGTGGAGAAATGGACTCTTATAATTTGCTGGTGCAAATACAAAATGGCACAACCCTTACACTTTAACAATAAAGAAACTTTGCCAAGTATAGATTCTATAGGAATTAGAAGAGAACATTTTTTCAAAATATTCCTATTCCAAGACACTGTTTCATTCCCACTAGGATGGCTAAGATTAAAAGAAAAAAAACTCCACAAAAGTGTTGGAGATGTGAAGAAAATGGAACCCTCATTCATTGCTAGTGGGAATGCGAAATGGTACAGCTATTGGGAAAAGCAGTCTGGCAGTTCCTCAAAAAACCAGACCTTTTGGTTAGCAGCCAAACGCCTAACCATAGTGCCACCAGGGCTCCAGAGCTGCCACACTGTTGTTGTTAGGTGCTGTCAAGTCAGTTCCTACTCATAGTGACCCTACATACTACAGAACGAAACACTGCCCAGTCCTGTGCCATGCTCACAATCGTTGTTATGCTTGAGCCCATTGTTGCAGCCACTGTGTCAATCCACCTCGTTGAGGGTCTTCCTCTTTTTCACCGACCCTGTACTTTACCAAGCATGATGACCTTTTCCAGGGACTGATCCATCCTGGTAACACATCCAAAGTATGTAAGATGTAGTCTTCTAAGAGGCATTCTGGCTGTACTTCTTCCAAGACAGATTTGTTTGTTCTTCTGGCAGTCCATGGTATATTCAATATTTTTTGCCAACACCACAATTTAAAGGTGTCGATTCTTCGCTGGTCTTCCTTATTCATTGTCCAGCTTTCACAGGCATATGAGGCAACTGAAAATACCATGGCTTGGGTCAGGCCCACCTCAGCCTTCAAGGTGACATCTTTGCTTTTCAACACTTTAAAGAGGTCTTTTGCAGCAGATTTGCCCAACGCAATGCGTCTTTTGTTTTCTTGACTGCTGCTTCCATGGCTGTTGATTGTGTATCCAACTAAAATGAAATCCTTGACAACTTCAATCTTTTCTCCATTTATCACGATGTTGATTACTGGTCCAGTTGCGAGGATTTTTCTTTGTGTTGAGGTATAATCCATACTGAAGGCTGTGATCTTTGATCTTCACCAGAAAGTGCTTCAAGTCTTCTTCATTTTCAGCAAGCAAGGTTGTGTCATCTGCATAACACAGGTTGTTAATGAGTCTTCCTCCAATTCGATTCCCTGTTCATACAGTCCAGCTTCTCGGATTATTGGTTCAGCGTACAGGCAGAATAGGTATGATGACAGAAGACAACCCCCACACACACCTTTCCTACCTTTAAACCATGCAGTAACCCCTTGTTCTGCATGAACAACTGCCTCTTGATCTATGTATGGGTTCCTCATGAGCACAGTGAAGTATTCAGGAATTCCCATTCTTTGCAATGCTATCCATAATTTGTTATGATCCACACTGTTGAATGCCTTTGCATAGTCAATAAAACACAGGTAAACATCTTTCTGGTATTCTGCTTCCAGCCAGGATCCAGCTGACATCAGCAACGATATCCTTGGTTCCACGTCCTCTTCTGAATACAGCCTGAATTTCTGGCAGTTCCCTGTCGATATACTGCTGCAGCCACTTTTGAATGATCCTCAGCAAAATTTTACTAGCATGTGATATGAATGATATTGTTCGATAATTTCTGAATTCAGTTGCATCACATTTATTGGTAACAGGCATAAACATGGATCTCTTCCAGTCAGTTGGCCAAGAAGCTGTCTTCCATCCACATTTCTTGGCACAGACGAGTGAACGCTTCCAGCACTGTATCCATCTGTTAGAACATCTCAATTAATATTCCATCAATTCTTGAAGCCTTGTTTTTTGCCAATGCCTTCAGTGCAGCTTGGACTTTTTGCTTCAGTACCACCGGTTCCTGATCATATACTACCTCTTGAAATAGCTGAATGTCAACCAATTCTTTTTGGTATAATGACTCCATGTATTGCTTCCATCTTCTTTTGATGCTACCTGCATCATTTAATATTTTCCCCATGGAATCCTTCACACTATTGCAACTCAAGGCTTGAATGTATTCTTCAGTTCTTTCAGCTTGAGAAATGCCAAGTGTGTTCTTCCCTTTTGGTTTTCTATCTCCAGGTCTTTGCACATGTCATAATAATTCTCTGTATTCTCAAGTTGTCCTTTTAAATCTTCTATTCAGTTCTTGTACTTCATCATTTCTTCCTTTTGCTTTAGCTACTTACTAGACGTTCAAGAGCAAGTTTCAGAGTCTCTTCTGACATCCATTGTGGTCTTTTCTTTCTTTCTTGTCTTTTTAATGACATCTTGCTTTCTTTATGGATGTCCTTGATGTCATTCCACAACTCCCCTGGTCTTCGGTCATCAGTGTTCAACACATCAAATCTATCCTTGAGATGGTCTCTAAATTCTGGTGGGATATGCTCAAGGTGGTGCTTTGGCTCTTGTGGACTGGTTCTAATTTTCTTCAGTTTCAACTTGAGTAGCTGATGGTCTGTTCTGCAGTCCACCCCTGGCCTTGTTCTGACAGATGATATTGAGCTTTTCTATCATCTCTTTCTACAGATGTAGTCTATATGACCCAACAATTTCACTCCTAGGTATACACCCTAGGAATCTAACCGAAGTGACATGAACCGATATATGCACATCTATGTTGCAGCACTATTTACAACAGTAGAAAGATAAAAACAACCCAACTGCCCATCAACCGATAAATGGACAAGTAAAATGTGGTACATACAATGGAATACTACTCAGCAATAAAGAAATATGAGCTCCTGAAACATCGTACATTATGGATGAACCTGGAGGACATTATGTTGAGCAAAATAAGTCAATCATGAAAAAACAAATATTGTACATTCTCATTTTTATGAAATGACGTGTATAGGTAAATACACAGAAACTAGTGTTTATTACTGGTACCAGGGGTGAGGAGGAGGGAGAAATACTCCCCAGGTGGTAGCCACTTTTTGTTTATAGAAATGGAAAGTGTGGCATGGAATATGGGTGAAGTTTGCACAACATGACTAATATAACTGATGTCAATAAGCTGTACACAGGGAAAAGTGATCAACGGCCAAATGCTATGCTGTGTGTAGTCTTGCAACAATAACAACAAAAAAGGGGGGGCTACAGATGCCGATATTAGACATAACCAATCACCTCATGGGATTGGTTCTCTTGGTTTGGGGGCTTAGGGCCGTGGTCTCACGTGACAGTCCAGTCAATCGGCATAATATAGTCCTTCAAAGTTCATATTCTACCTCCCAGTATGGTGAGCAGTGTCTGGGTCTTGAAGCACTTACTTTTATTTTGTAAGCACTTCCATATCAGCAGACATGTATTAACTTAATTCTTTATAACATCTGACTATACCCCAGTGGACTGACACAATGACTGCAGTAATGAGCTCAAACACAGCAATGACTGTGAGGATGGCACAGGACCAGGCAGTCTTTTGTTCTGTTGCACACAGGGTCGCTATGAATTGGAACTGACTGGACGGCACCTAACAAGAACAACATTCCCCATCAAGTGAAAGTTTAATAATTTATTTAACCAGTCCCTATTTTGATGGATGCTTTGTTGTTTTCAGTATTTTGTCAATATAAGCAACGTTGAAATAAACATATCTTCCCCAGGAGAGAGATGTTTATTTCAACATTGTTGGATACATGTGCAGAGAGAGACGAAGAGAACACATATAGAGATATTATACATCTAGATATTAGGCGGGTGTGTGTGTATGTGTAAAATCTTTAAAGAGTTTTGTAAATATAGGCATAACATTAAATTCTGAGGAGCAAAACTGCTCAGTCAAAGAGAACGTGCATGTCTTATCAGGGGAGATACTACCAAACTATGCACAGAACAGATTGTACTAATTTATATTTCTACCAACAATATGAATATATCAAACTTAAAAATTTTTGCCCATATGATAGGTTAAACAGTAATTTCATTCTGATTGGTATCAGAATAAGACTATTTTGAGCATGTTTATCATGTTTATGATTTTTATTTCTTTTTATGAAAACTGCCTGTTTTTATCCTATGCCCTTTTCTTATCAGGTGATTCCTTACCTTTTGTACCTATCTGTATAAAACTTTAATAAATGGAAGCAATTAGCCCCTTGTAATGTGCACTACAAATATGCTCCACCAGTTGGTCTCTGGTGATTCAAATTCTTTTAGGGTGGTTTGTTTTTGTTTTTTTAATTATATGTTTTTTATTGTTACACAGTCCAATTCATCTATCATTTCCTACACAATATTAGATTTCTGTGTTCACTTTAAAAGACCTTTCCTAATTCCAGATCCATACTGATTACAATACAAAATTAGATAATATTGATCATTATAGAAGAGTCTCAATGAGCTAATGAGACAATTTAAAATGTTTTATTTAAAGGGAGTATATACAAAATCAAACAAAGTACTATAGAATTTTATTCAATGCTGCAATCATCAAACGGCTATAAATAATTAATTCAGAAATAAAACACATGGTAAGAATAAAAATCAAATATCAAACATGTCTTCTGACTTTTGCATTAATTAGTAAACCAAGGGTATCAAAACAGGCAAGTGGTAAGGTAAATACTATAACTCACTCTGATAATTTTTATGCTAGAGCTTATTAGACATCTATTTATTTTCACTACAAGTTTATTCACAAGTGTTATATTCACAAATATAAAACAAGTTTTAGCTTTCTTATTTTAAAGCTGAAATATAAAAAAAATTAGTTGTATTTTAAGTAAGTAACATAAAACACAACATTTCACAAAATATCTTTAGTTCTTTATTTTCATACACTATTATGATGAAAAAGATCAAAATGTTTTTGGGCCAAAAAAAACAATGCTTATGTAAGCAAGAACAATAAGCAAAGGAGAAAGATAGTTTGAGCTTCCCACACTTACCAATATGACCAGTGTCTAATGAAGTTTGAAAGATATGTCCACTATGCATTACTTACATTTAGTAAGTTTACTCTCCCAATAAAACTAGAGGGAGTTCCATTTGATGTCTTCTTGTGTTATACATAAGAAAACAGGCTTAATAAGAGATATAAATAAACCTTGAATTTTTAAATAAAACAAAAGCACAGAAAAGTACTGATCCTGGTTGTTGCTATTGTTGTTTCTAAAATGCCAATCTCTTAACAAAACTCAAATACATGAAGAGCTATAGTATTTTAACACATCTATGACTAAATTGGTAAAAATATCACATTTTAGAATGTAGCATGCAGATGTAATATGTGGCATGTTTCCCAAGAAAAAGCAATATATAATACAGTACCACTCCAATTTTCAAAGTAAAATGTCTGCTTTTGAAAGGTAGTTAGAAAAACCTTCTGTGCAATAGGAAAGCGTCTGGCCAACGAAAGCCAAAAATGCATCTGTAAAATAATCTTAATAGTAAATTTACAATAACAGGGTTATGGTTAGATCTACTTACAAGTGAATCTGCATCAGGGCATTCCCTATTAAGACAAACAAAATATTAGAAATATTCAACTATTAGAACAGTAGACTAATTATATTCAAAGTGCTTAGCTTCATATTTAAATATAGCTTTCTTATTAAACTGTACAAAAATACCTAGAGAAACCAAAACATGAAGACAAAAATTCACCAAGTTATTTTAAAATTCTTAAAAGGTTTCCTATACCCATAATTCATGACAAAATAAAACATAAATAGCTTACAAATATTTCAAAACTACTTTCAAAAGTACAACCACTCCTCACTTATCAACATGGTTAGGTTCTAAAGGCCAAGTCATTATATGAAAATCACTGTTATATGAAAATGGAGGATTTTTTTCTATTTTCAGACCATCCATTTACCTGATTTTTTTTATTTAGAAAATATGATCAGAGAAATAATAATAGCTAAGGTTTAATGATGTGCTCATCACTGTGGCAAGTCAAGTTATGGTCTACTCTTTTGCAGAGAAGGAGACGTGGAAGAGACAAAGCTGGATAAAGCCGGGCTGTATGACTGGAGGGCCCGTGGCTTAACCATTTCACTTTCCTCCTGTGCTAGGTCAGAGCCTCCCTTGGGGAGCCACCTCTAGGTCTACACTCCCACCCCTGCAAGCCTTCCGTTCAGGATCCTGGCACCTGCTCTGCACTCCAGGCCTGGCAAGTCACCGGGGCTCAAGGCTTCCTGTCAGCACACTGGGAACCTGGCTGTGCATTCGACCCCACCAAGGCAGAGGCGGTTCAGCTCACTTTGGAATATTATTAAACTCACACACATTTCTTCTAAACACCCTCTCCAATGCCTCTTTCTTTTCTCCTTTCCTACCCCACAGCCACAGAGGAGGCTGGCCCCACATGGCAGCTAGACTGGTGCCCTCACCGGCAGGAGGGAGTGGAGGGGGCTTGAACAGCATGAGAAGACCCTCCTCAAGGGAGGGGATGCTCTGCAGCTGCTGCCACCATGCCCACCACCTCATTAATGCGCAAAATAGTTGCACAGTAGATTTTTTTACTATTGTCGTAAATGTGAAACATTAGATGCAAGATTGTGGATAAGTGAGGAGTTGGTGTGCTTCTTTTCCATGAATATATTTAAGCTTTATATCAAGAAAGTTTCAGTCCAGAGTTTCTGTTGGTTTTTAATTCTTAAAGTACAGAAAGTAAAAAAAAAAAAAAAAGAAAAAAAATTTTTTTTTAATTCCCTCAAAGGAAAAAAAAAAACCTGGCTTTCAAAAAGTCTATATTAAGTATCAGAAACCCTGGTGGTGTACTGGTTAAGTGCTACAGCTGCTAACCAAAAGGCCAGCAGTTCAAACCCAACAGGCACTCCTTGGAAACTCTAAGGGGCAGTTCTACTCTGTCCTATAGGGTCGCTTTGAGTCAGAATTGACTCAACAGCAACGGGTTTGGTTTTTTTTTATATTTAGTGTCAGGAAGTCTCAGATGTAACATAAGTGGATACATTTATTTATTGGTAAATAACACTTCTAATTTTTTTTTTTAATTCAGTGTTGTTTAAAGAACTTCCTATAACCTAACATATATACAAGTTAAAACCAATCTTCTCCAAAAATATTAAAAGAGTAATTAATTAAACTTCAAGTTGGAATAACTTTCTAGTCTAATGTAGTATGTATTGAGAACTGGTATTTATCATTTAACTGAAACTAAATATTGAAAAAAACCCCAGTAGCGAAAATTATTTTAAACGGAAAACTAAAACATAAAGATGACCAACTTCAATTAACCAAAAAGACATATATATGTAAAATAAAGAATATTGGGGATATGAGGAATAAGGTTAGAAGAATTTCTATGTATATACTCCAAAACAAATTTGCAAGCAAAACTGAGAGTGCAGATTTAAAAGACATTTGGATCAGTTACATATTTTTGGCTTGATATAATTAATGTATGTATCAGAATCTGCCACTTTAACAATGGACTGAAAACATGTAGGCAGTCAGTACCTTAAGAGCTAAATGAACAACGAAAAGCACTAAATTAGTATACATTGTTGTTATGTGCCACTGAGTCGATCTGACTCACAGCAACCCCATATGACAGAGTAGAATTGCCCCACAGGGTTTCCCTAGACTGTAATCTTTCTGCAGCAGACTGGCTGGTGGGTTTGAACTGCCAACCTTTTCGTTAGTATCCGAGCACTTAACCATTGTGCCACTAAAAAAAAAAAACAAAACCTTAAATCAGTATACAGAGGAGTCTAAACAGGTAATATCTCTACCTACCCAGAGACTAAGCACAGGCCAGAAAAAATCTACCAATTGCCTTGCTAAAGGAAGGTAAGATCTAAAACCCTGAAAAAATTAAAGAGGAAGGGGATGACTACACTGCTCTCAACACAAACTGAAGCACCACCAAACAGATAGGGTAAATGTGCAAACCCCATGTGTCATGATACCCACTTAAAATCACAAATTTTGAAATATAGCTTCCTTATTGTTGGTAAATGAAAAATACTGTATCGAAAGCATATGCATACTCTGAGGAAATGTTCCATAAAAGGCAGTATGATAATAAATTCAAATCCTCTATAGAATCAAATCAATTAAAATATTAGAACATTTCTATTTTCTTGTTGTTTTTAAAGATACAGTTTAACTATAAAATTAAATGTTAAAGTTCCAAACAGCTTATTTTCTAGCTGTAAGCCAGAACTCTCCAGTCTTTGTGGTAAAGCACTCCTTTGTCTGCCTTCTCAGAGAGCTATAGGAGACCTGCAGGTGAAGCCCCAGCAAGAGTAGCTCTGAGCAGGACCCCTCCTCTACAACTCTGGCAAAAGCCTCCTGGCTGTCAGAGAAGAGGCATCCCAAAAGCCTCTGGCATTTCAAGCAGAGCTAAATTCTAACATTTTTCTGCCAAGAAGTACTGAAAGAAGGCGATGATGGTCCACTGGTTTAAGCACTGCTTCTGCCCTAGTTTTCTCATTGCTAAAAATAGTCTAATATCCACGTGGCTTAATGATCATATTGGGCAATTACTGATCATTAAAAACTGGTTTAAATGCACGTAATAAAGATAAGGTCCCTGAATGAACTGTTTGTAGGCCATACATTATAAAAATGTTTTAATTTAAGGCTGTCACTCTTTAAGTAGTCACTAGGATATTAACTAAAACTAAAAAACTTAACTCACAAATCAATTGTTTAGACTTCAATATGTATCGCCAATGTTATAAAAAAGATTAGGACTATGACTGACCCAGCTGATATTTCAAGTACCAGTGGCATAGTTTCCAGCATCACAGCAATATGAAAGCCACCAGAGTAAGACAGTGGAGGAAAGGCGATACACAAATGACCAATAGCACATGAAAAGATGCTGAAGTCATTAGGGAAATGCACATCAAAAAGACGAGATAACACCTCACTCCTACTTGGAGGCTAGTAACAAAAAAACAGAAAACTTCAAGTGTTGGTGAGGATGTGAAGAAATTGGAACCCTCATCCATTGTTGGCGGGATTGTAAAATGGTGTGGCTGCTGCAGGAAACAGTTTGGTGGTTCTTCAAAAAAGTTAAATACAGAATTAACACATGACACAGAACTACCATACGACCCAGCAATTCCACTTCTAGTCATATACCCAAAAGAACTGAGAATATGAACTCAGATACTTGCACACCAATGTTCATATTCATAGCAGCATTATTTACAATAGCGAGAAGGTGTAAACAACCCAAGCGTCCATTAACTGATGAATGGATAAACAAAATGTGGTATATACATACAATGGGACACTAGTCAGCCATAAAAAGGAATAAAGTTCTGACACATGCTGCAACACGGATGAGCCTTGAAAACATTATGCAGAATGAAATAAACCACACATAAAAGGACAAATATTTTATAATCTCACTTATATGAAATATCTAGAATAGGCAAATGCATTAAGACAAAGTCGATTAGAGGTTACCAGGGGCTGGAGGGAGAGGGAAAGAGCAGTTACTGTTTAATGGGTACAGAGTTTGTTTGGGGTGATGATAAAATTTTGGGAATAGACAGTGACAATGGTAGCAAAATTTGGGGAACGTAATTAATGCCACTGAATTGTGCACTTAAAATGGTCAAAATGGCAAATTATATGTTATATATATTTTTCCACAATAAATTTTTTTAAGTAACAAAAAGAAAGCAGCCCTCTTGGCCTACCTTCCCACCTTTCCTGAGCCTGACCAGGTGGTCAGCGTCCAGCATAGCTGGCGCATGCTGATTGCGCATTGAAATGATAATTGTCACTGTTGTGAGCTGCCCTTGAGTTGGCCCCCTACTTGGCCCCCAACTCATGGCGACCCTATGCACAATGGGATCGAACTGTTGTGAACAATAGGGTTTTTTAAACTGATTTCCAGAAGTAGATCGCACAGATCACAAGCCTATAATATTTTGTATATATTGGGTCAAGTAAAATATACTGTTAAAAAAAAAAAAGAGAGAGCACAAGATCAGGTTCCATCCCCACAGAAAAGTGCTTCCTTTTTAAAAGTTCAAGAAAAACTTTTGCAGAAGAGATGTTATCTATAGATATAAATCATTTTGGTCTTAATTTGTTAACCAAATACCACCTTGGAGGAGGAACACACATACATTTAGACTCTGGGGAAAGTCAAATGATAGAAATATAACTAGGTAAGAGGTGAGACCCAATTCATCTGTCACTTTCATCTTACAGTTTGTCTTACTGTGTTGCTATGATACTGGAAGCTATGCCACCAGTATTTCAAATACCAGCAGGATCACCCACGGTAGACAGCTTTCAGCAGATCTTTCAGACTAAGACATGCTAGGAAGAAATGCCTGGAAATCTACTTCTGAAAATTAGTCAATGAAAACCCTATGGATCACAACAGAATACTGTCTAATTTACTGCTGGAAGATGAGCTCCCTAGGTTGGAAGGTGCTCAAAGTAATACACAGTGGTCACAACCATGGACTGGAGCATACCACTGATGTGAAGATACTGCAGAATCGGGAAATGTTTCATAATATTGTACATGGGGTCACCATTAGTCAGAGCCAACTCTGAAACAAGAAGCAAGAATACCCAAAGCAAAAACTGTTTTCTCAAGTTGGAAATATGAAGGCCCGTTAAAATATTAAATCTCATGACAGTTCCGCTAATTATGCTAGAGAAGTGGGGATTTAAAATCAATTTCTACCCAATTTTACTGAGTCAACAAATCACTCAGAAGTTTTTATTAGTGTCTCTTCAGTCTAAATGGGTTGAGTAATTATGGAAAGAAAGATTCCTTTGATTCTAGTTTGTCTCTGATTAACCATAGTTCAATGATTCTCAACCCTGGGTGCGTATCAGGAATCACATGGGCTACTTAAAAAAAACAAAACTATGCTGGGGCCTTACAGGGAATCTGATTTAACTGTTCTGAAGTGGGGCCTGGGCATAAACATATTTATTTTAATTTTACTTTATTTTAGTCTTAATATATAGCCAACATTGAAAACTTTGCTTAGCTAACACTAGTTCAATTTCTTATGTGCTAGTTTTTTTTTTTAGTTATATATTCTTTGTACCCTAATTTCTTATTTTTTAAAAAGGTAAATCTGATTTACAAACAGATCAAATATTCTACCTAAAAATGACCCACTAAAAAAAGCAAAACATGTTAGGGCTTTTTTTCTCCCACATTTTCATTTATGTATACATACATCACTGTGTGTCCATATGCTTAGAGTTGTTTAGAAGAATTTTCACCAAATTGTTGACCACTGGTTTTTTCTTAGGCATTAAGATCTGAAAATTTTTTATTTTTTCTGTACTTTTCTTTACCTTTTTTAAATATGCATTTATCATTTTATTTAAAAAAGGGTATCTAAAAAATTTTCTATTTCAAGACACTAAAGCTTTCACCTATTATGTTTTAACTTTTAAAATAAGATAATATTTTGAATAAAAGCAGAGAAACTGACAAATGTTTTTATTTAGGAAGGTTTACATTTCTTCACATCTTAGATATATGAACTTTGGGTTATTTCTGAAAGAATTTTTGCTTCCCAAATTCAAAACAATTATCTTATTTTTAATGATTTATAACAATCAAAATGATTTTGATAGTATTTAATATACTTACACAGATTCTGCATCTTTTTCCTTTTTAATTATTCCTGGCAAAGCAAAAGTCTTTCTTTTCCTTGGTTTTATACCTTTAAAAAAGTACATATTGTTATAAAACCATCAATGGTTCCTGATGACTATATCAAACTTATTGACTGTATCTTGTATTTTGACAGGTAATTTGCTCATAACCATCGAAGCTAAACTTGGATGAAAGGAAACAAAAGTATCAACTACTAAAACTACAATATTTAAACTACAGTCATAGTCTGTTTAGACTTTTGAGTCTAACATAATCTATTACTCATCAAAAGTTAAGAGAACATTCACTTGATCACTGAAATTCTCTGTCCTTCTCCTAAATCTTCCCTAAGTCACCTCAGGCAAAATACGCATATGCAGATATCTTAAATCTTCAAAGAAAGTATGTTATTCATTATATTACCCTATAGGACAGAGTAGAACTGCCCCACAGAGTTTCCAAGGAGCGCCTGGTGGGTTCGAACTGCTGACCCTTTGGTTAGCAGCCATAGCACTTAACCACTATGCCACCAGGGTTTCCTTCATTGTATCAGATTGTTACAAACGCAGGTCAAATCATGTTCCCTGTCTACTAGGTCACAGTACATAGGTGTGTTGTTTCCAATAAAAAGATGACCAGCCAGATCTAGTTAGTACGTAACACAGCAGTCTTGTGTCTATGTGTTATCTATAATGTATAATGTAAACGATGTTGTAAATGGGTCACCGCAGCTGGGAGTAAATATCATCTGTTTTTCCTAATATGGCAGTTCTTCATGCTCTTATTGCATGACTTTGTAAAGTTCAGTCATGTTATTGTTGATGGAAGTCAGCACTTTAAACTTAGCTGCTTATTATTTTAAGCAGATCAGTAAGAGATCTTAGGTCACACCTAGGCTGACCCCCTCATTGTACAGGTGAGGAAACGCAAGGATTTTTTTTCTTCTGTTACTCACTAGCCAACGCACCTCATGCACAGCCACAACCTGTCTGTCAGTGAAGGCTTGCATGTTGCTTTGATGCTGAGCAGGTTTCAGCAGCACTTCTAGACTAAAATGGATTAGGAAGAAAAGCCTGGTGGTCCACCACATTTTACACAAATAACTTGTGCTTTCTATGTATGTTTGCCAACCGCTCTCTCCCCTCCTCAGGGTATTTTCATAAGTGCCGCTATGCCAATTTTTTTTTTTACATGTTGCTGTGAAAAAAAAAAAATTAGCATAGTGTGCTTACCAAAATACCTCGTGGGGGAGAGAACAGTTGGCAAAAAAAAAAAATAGAAGGCTCACATTATTTGGCTAAAACACGGTACCTTCAAAAATCAGCTAATGAAAACACTATGGATCACAACGGTCCAATCCACAAGTGACAGTGGGGATGGCACAGGACCAGTCAGCATTTCGTCCCATTGTGCATGGCTTTGCCATGAGTGAGGGGCCAACTCGAGGCAGGTAACAACAACAGCAATACAACTAGTAAGTAACACAACTAAGATAAGAATTCAGGTGTCCCTGGTGGCATAGTTGTTAAGAGCTACGGCTGCTTACCAAAAGGTTGGCAGTTCGAACCCACCAGGCGCTCCTTGAAAACCCTATGAGGCAGTTCTACTTTGTCCTTACGGTCGCTCTGAGTCAGAATTAACTTGATTACAACGGGTTTGGGTTTTTGTTTTTTTTTCAAGGTTTTATAATAATGTACTTGCTAGCACGCAAAGCTGCCTTCCTGAGCCATATGATTGTACACAGCATGTTACGATATTTTTAAAAATAGAATATATTTTTATTCTCAGAGTAGGTATTATTTATTATGCTCATCTTACAACAAAGAAATATCAAGTGCAGAAACTTTAAAAAACTACTGCTCTCAAATAGCTAGTGACTGCAAGAAACCTAGACCCCAGGGCTCCTGAACGTTTCAATAATCAACCTACACACTATAGCAAATGATTTCTCAAAATTTTTACATGTGGCTTAGAAAAAAAAAAAATAATAATAGGAGATTGCTTCCAAATTACTTATACTAGCTCACAAAGTGAGATATATAAAATATGAACAAAAATAGCAGGTATCTCTTGGGTTTCATATTATAAAAAACTACCTATTTAAACAGAAGTCAGGCTGGCTGTGGACCCTTCCTCCAAATCAAATCATCACCCATTTTAAACTCTGGTAATACCATCATTAATACATAAACTCATTAATTACTAAAACATTACTCATTGTAGAATAAACAGTATACATTAATGTGTAGTGACGAGTTTCATATGTACGATATTAGAAGGCTGAAAGATGGATGACAATGGGGAAAGCAATTTCAATGTGTATTTGAAAACAAATACGTATTATATTTAGTTTTTTAAAATATATATTCTAATATACTAATATTCCTTTGGGCAAACCTATCATGTATTTATTAAGCAAATATTAGGCCTTAAAATTACATTCAGATTTTTACATCACCCCACAGACTGACACCAATGAATTAAATAGCACCCCCTCTTTATTTGTTCAACTAAGATGATATTAGCCAGTTGCCATGTGCACCAACACATTACAACTAGTCAACTTACCTTCAACTGCACTAGCAGGGTCACATTCTTCAAATTCAATAAGGCCTGGAAAAAAACAAATTAACAACTTCTAGTAGAAACCAAATAGTTGGTCAAAAGCAAATATCAAATCAGATCCCATTACATCTTTTTACTTTCTGTGAAATATTTTCCAGTGTTATCTGACAGTCTTGATTAAAATACCAGAAATAAATTTATATTTTCACCAAAAAAAGTAATTTTTTTTAAATATCAGTAATAATTTAAGAAATTATTATTTCTTATTGTCAAATTTTACCAAAAACCCTTTATATGTGAAACCACAGAACTGGAGACACAGAGATCTAATACATAGTTTCTGCTTTCAAGAAGCCTGCAGTAAACTTGATGAGACAAAACTAGCATAAGAGGCAATTGCTGGATCCTTGGCTGTGCCCATGGAAAGGGGAGGGGGATCAAGTATTTGCTACACTACTAGAATGTGAGCTTGGGACCTTGTTTGTCTTGTTAACCACTGTATCCCCAATACCTAGAATAATGCCTGGCAAATGAAGGCCTTCAATAAATATTTGCTGAACAAGGAAATGAATTAATTACATATGAACTAAGTGGCGGTGCTGGGATTACGACCCAGATCGATCTCTCTAACTGTAACATCCATGCCTTCTCATACAGTAAGGCTCTGAAGGGCAGGCCAAGGAATTTGAAGTATACTTTGCAGGCAATGACAAGAGTTTTCATGTGAGAAAGTTATACACACATATACCTGCAAAATGGTTTTAAAGGAAAATTAATTCAGCACTGGTATGTGGGACAGATTAGAGAAAAAAGAAGAAGAAATGGAATCAGTTAGAAAACAATTAAAATCGTCTTGTCAGGACTGCTGTCATAAATCATGGTATATTTCACATATGTGAAATACCAACTTATTTAGATAGTTAAAAAAAAAAAAAAAACCCAAATCCATTACCATCAAGTCAATTCCGACTCATGGCAACCCTACAGGACAGAGTAGAACAGCCCCATAGGGTTTCCAAGGAACAGCTGGTGGATTCAAACTACCAACCTTTTGGTTAGCAGCCAAGCTCTTAACCACAAATTACTCTCCTATTCAACTGGCATAACAAAGTTTATTAAGAAAATGTTCTGCATCCCAATTTGGTGAGCAGCGTCAGGGGTCTTAAAAGCTAGTAAGTGGCCATTTAAGATGCATCAATCTGTCACAACCTACCTGGAGCAAAGGAGAATGAAGAACACCCAAGGCATAAGGAAAATATTAGCCCAAGAGACCAAAAGGGCCACATAAACCAGAGACTCCATCAGCCTGAGACCAGAAGAATTAGATGGTGCCCAGTTACCACCAATGACCACCCTGACAAGGGATACAACAGAGAGTCCCTGATGGAGCAGGAGAAAAGGAGGGTGCAGAACTCAAATTCTAGTAAAAAGACCAGACTTAATGGTCTGACTGAGACTGGACGGACCCCAGAAAACATGGCCCCCGGACTCTCTGTTAGCCCAGAACTGATACTATTTCCGAAGCCAAATCTTCAGACAAAGATTAGACTGGACTAGAAGACATAAAATGATACTCATGAAGAGAGTGCTTCTTAGCTCAAGTAGATACATGAGGCTAAATGGGCAGCTCCTGTCTGGAGGTGAGATAAGAAGGCAAAAAGGGACAGGAGCTGGTTGAATGGACACGGGAAATCCGGGGTGGAAAGGAAGAGTGTGCTGTCACATAATAGGGAGAGCAACTAGGGTCACATCATAACAATGTGTATAAAAATTTTTGTATGAGAAACGAACTGTAAACTTTCACTTAAAGCACTAAAAAAAAAAACTCTCCTCCTATTAAAATATCCCAAAAGCTAAATACCAGACCAAATAAAAACTTATCTCCCATTAAACTATCATGTTAGCCCTGTTTTATAATATACATAAATTTACCAAAGTCCATCATTTTTATGAAATAATTTTTAATGTATTAGTGGTAACTGGTAAAACCTACTACATCAAAAAATTTTAAAATAAAACTTGAAGAAAAGAGTGAAAAAGAGGATTTCCTTGCTGGTTCTTCTGAGATGTCAGACTTAACTATAATTATGAACAAATGCATGATCGGAGTTCTTACTGATCACTCCTTCATGAAAAAAAAAAAACCATTAATTAACAAGAAGGATTCTTCTACAAGTAGGAGCATTTAAAAATATTAGCTAAATGCTCCTCCCTCCCCTTCCTAAGATATGTTTCTATTCAAATAGAATAAATTAACATTTAGTGACAAGCCAAATAACCAATGTAGGCATAAAAGTGAGTTGATTAAATAGACCCTAGTCAATTAATTATCAGTATCTTCCTCACCTGGGTATTCTATATATATCACATGACTAAGAAAATAAAAATATACCTACCACTTCCAAAAACAGCCTTAAAGAGTCAGAAAATGGCCCAATTAAAAATGTAAGAACTTTATTCAAGTCCACTCTGCAAATCTGGAAGCTGAGAAATCATGAAACTAAAAGTTACTGAGCTTACTCTTAGAATCTCTTACAGGCATAGTTTAACAAAATTTACAATGAGGTGAGGACAGACTGACCATCAATAAATGTAAACAGCTTAAGATATGTGCACCTGGAAGGCGATTACGAGCCCAGGACACAGAAAGGGCCACATGAACCAGCAACTACATCATCCTGAGACCAGAAGAACTAGATGGTGCCTGGCTACAACCGATGACTGCCCTGACAGGGAGCACAACAGAGAACCCCTGAGGGAGCAGGAGACCAGTGGGATGCAGACCCCAAATTTTTGTAAAAAGACCAGACTTAATGGTCTGACTGAGACTAGAAGGACCCCGGTGGTCATGGCCCCCAGACCTTCTGTTGGCCCAGGACAGGAACCATTCCCAAAGCCAACTCTTCAGACATGGATTGGACTGGACAATGGGTTGGAGAGGGATGCTGGTGAGGAGTGAGCTTCTTGGATCAGGTGGACACTTGAGACTATGTAGGCATCTCCTGACAGGAGGGGAGATGAGAGGGTGGAGGGGGTTAGAAGCTGGCGAAAAGGACACGAAAAGAGAGAGTGGAGGGAGAGAGCAGGCTGCTGTCTCATTAGGGGGAGAGTAATTGGGAGTGTGTAGCAAGGCATATATGGGTTTTTGTGTGAGAGACTGACTTGATTTGCAAACTTTCACTTAAAGCACAATAAAAAATATTAAAAAAAAGATATGTGCACCTGATAACCAGCAACTTTACTTGGTCTAAAACTTATGAAGAAAACTGTCAACAGCTTATTATGTATTATTAACTTTCCCACTTACTAATAAAGCTTGAGAAAAGACAACCTGTCAAATAAATCTGAAGAAGAGTTTACCAAAAAAGGCAACGACAAATGTGTTAAGTCAGAAATTCTCCCACAGCACATAAACTGTGCCCAGTAACAATTTACGAAATCTCTAATACTCAGGCTATGGGCTTATTCCAGAGAGGGAAAAGAAACACAAAGACAAAAAAGAAATACCTGTGCCACATGGTGGCAAACCACCACCAAGATCTAAAACGAACTGTTTTTAAATTCATCACACAACAGTTGGTGAAATTTTCATACAATAGATTTTGGTGCAAATGGGATTGTTTACAAATATTAAAAATACAATATCTGAGAGGACTTTTTACAACATCGTTTTAGTAAAGTCTCCTTGCTTCAATATGGTAAATATAGAAAAATTAATGCTCTTTTAAGACCTTTGGATGATTTCACATACATGAAAATAATACAGGCATTGCTTAACTCTATAAAAATCAATTCCTTCAAACAGAATTCTATTATTTTTTCTCACAAAACCTTTGCCTATATTAGACATTTCTTGATTTGCTTTTCTCTTTTTTCTTTTCTTAACATCCTCTTACAATCCATTTGAAATAGGAAATGTCCAATGAAAATAAACTCTTTGAAACAAAAAATATTTTTGAAGCATAAAACGCCAAATCCTTTCAAACCATAAATTATGTTAAAAATTTCAAATTTAGTACCATCCATATGTAAGCTTTTCTATTAAAGACAGAAACACTAAAGTTTCTGGTATAATAAAACTAAATATGCCCTTTAAAAAATATATTAAATCATGCATGGAAAAGGTTTTATTTTTCAAATGGCATATGCTCCACATGCTACTTCACATGGCAAGGCTTTGCGTGCCTGGCTCAGAGCCAGCTGACAGCTCAGCTGGATATGAACGCACATCCTGACCCCACCGTAACATGTCACTTCTGAACTGTGTCACAAGCAGAAAGTTTATTCGGCATCTCCCCCAAATGCAGTCTACTGTCCATCGTTCTGCTGGTTAATCATGAGACAGGCTTTTTTTTTTTTGACAGTCCTAATGAATAGTTCCCTACAACTGGAATTTCAACCATTTTAACCTCAATTAATTCTGTTGTCAAAATAAATAACTGCTCTTAGAGTTAGATTTTTTACTGGGTTATAAGGGCAATTTATATAAAAGCAAGTAAGGCCATTTTGGCTCTGTCTCTTGATGCTCTTTTACACATCATCTAAAAATAACCACCACGAGTTCAATTAAAGGCAGAAGAGCAACTTCAAGAGGTCAACCAACCAATGCAAACCAACGACTTAAATATGACTCTTAAAAATTCTTAAATATGTAATGGAACTCAGTAAAAGAATAGATTTTTTAAAATAACTACTTAGTCAAAAATACTATGTAGCAAACTACTACCTATTGCTAGTTTTAATCACTGCCTAAAACATTTTGGGTGGTATTGATAGAGTGGTGAAATTTGACATATACCTTTTCATTCAGAGTTTTGTATATTGCATTGTTTTTTAATGGAAATATGTTAATACAGTTTTTTTGTATAACTAAAAATAGCTTTGAGATTAAGAAAAAATAACTCTTGTACAGTTCAAAGAAATTCTTAAATATGATGCTTTAATCATCAGCTAGGAATAAATTATTACTACCAAACCAGCAACCTAATGGATTTATCCAAACCTAATCTGTATCAAAACTTTTAAGAAATGATACCGGTCGGGGAGGGGGGGGAACAGACATATGTAACCTTTAATCATTGCAAATGTTTTGTGGAATAAGGTTCAGTATAAAAAATACATGAAATATTTAAATAATAGTTCAAATTGCTTTGGAGTAAATCCTAACTCTCAGGCCACCAACACGGCAAGTCTACAATTTTGTCTAATTAAAAACTGGCCTCAAAACTCAAAGAGCTGGGCTATACAAATCTAACATATTTCTGCATATTCACACCTAAAACCAAAGAGCACTTGATTCTAATTAGAGCCAAGGTTAAGTACACAAACACTCAAACACACACCCAAAACCTAATAATAAGAAAATGATAGTGAAGATAGGTGGGTGTGTATGGAAAGGGAAGATGACTCCTAACAACAGGAGTCAGTGACAGCATTTTTAAACTTGTAGTGGGCAAGTGGAATGCAGTCATAGCCACATTCCTGGGTGCCCAGGATTATGAACCAGGCAAGCTAAACATGAACAAGAGCATCAAGCTTCACTTGTGGGGATATGCAAAGGATAAGGAGATTTGAGCTCAAGTTCCCGTTTTACCACTTGCTTGTTGATTGCTGCTGTTGTTGTTAGGTGCCTTGGACTAATTACTTCCTATTTTTAAACGCTGGTTGTATTATTTATAAAAGGGGGGTGATAACAATAATACCTACCTGACAGCGTTGTTGTAAATATTAAACGAGGTAAGTAAATATTTATTTAATGCTATACAACCTCTTCTCCCTCAGAAATTCCAAACTTTCCCCCCATAGCTCATAATACATTCTAAAACACTAATAATTTACTCATGTATTATCTGTATCCCCCTTACTCTATTCCTAGACTATAAGCTCCAAGAGGGGAGGTATTAAAAAGTCTATTCTATTCAGTGATGTGTCTCTATGATATGACACAGTGCTTGGTACACAGGCAGCTCAATAAATGTTAGTTAAATGATTAAATAAAAGGGGGTTTATAACCTGTAAGAAACCATGTGTATTTAGATGGTTGCTATTCCTGTTAATTATCTAATTAATTGAAGTTGCTAACTAAAAACCAAGAGTGTGATATCTTTCTGAGTGGACAGATGAATGATATTATTAAAAAATCCCAAACTTGAAGCCAAGATGCTATAGATATAAATTTGCTATTGATTTAGGAGATAATATTGAAGCCATTATTCCCCGTCCTAAAATGTGCCCCAGCTGGAGCTGGAATCACAAGGACATATTAACTGGGTCCTGAGGTATAAAGATAACAGCTAGGACAATTTTAGAAATGGTCTTTTAGGGAAACTTTCACAAAATCAAATCATAAAACACAGCACAAAAGACCCATCTACTTTCTACTCTTATCTTCTTCTGTTAGCATTTAGTGATTAGCAAGATTTGTTGGACCAGTGAAGACCCTCTAGGCTGAAACCTGTACCAATGATTGTTAAGAAGGGCGATTCAAAATGTAGAATCACAGTGACTTAACAGTTTTTAGCCAATCTGTGAAAATGTGAAGCTTTCAATGGTTTTGCCCATTTATAATGTTAATATATATTGATGATTCTACAACATTCCTTGCGCTCGGGCAGATGTGGCTGTGGCAACATACTTGTCCATTTTCCCACTTCTGCTTACTCTGTAATAATATCCCTTGGACTCAGGCAGACATGACTCTGACAGCATGCTTGTCCCTTTTCCCACTCTTTTCTATTCTGTAGTATTTCCTTGGACTCAGGCAGACATGGCTCTGGCAACATGCTTGTCCATTTCCTACTTTTGCCACTTTGAACATATGCTGAATAAAACTTTCTTTTTGCTTTGTGATGTTTTTACCCTAGAACACTATGGAAAATACCTATGCAAAAAATTTAAAACACTGATGATTACAACGATGGTCACAATGATGACAATGACTTATTAAAAAGAAACTTTTAATTCTTGAAAGTGTTTCAAAAGAATTTGATTACTTATTACACATACACATCATCATCTTGCCTTGTGCACAGTGATGAATACAGCATTTGTTTTGGTCTTTCTACTACTACAAAAGTAGAAGCAAATTTAGGCCTGGCCAACTACAAACTAGATAAAATTTATCTGTAATGATCTCCACGCTATACCTTCCTTTCCATGCCATCCTTACTTATTACGGCATTCTTCTCTTGCTTGTACCCTCACACTTCCCCAGCACCTTACTGGACTTGAGCTGTCCTCCAGCAAACCAAATCTGAGTTCCAGTCTTACCTTTTCTTCCCAACCCTATATCAAAGCTTGCTCTATGTCCCTGCTTACAAGAACTATGCCAATTCACACCAAGTAATTAAAAGTTGATGGACTTTATTATCATCCTCCTCAGGGATATTTTTCCCCCAACTTTGTACTTTGAATTATTTTATACCTACAGAAAAGTCAGAAGAACAATACAATGAATATCCCTATACTCTTCACCCAGGTACATCAAATGTTGATATTCTGCCACATTTGCTTTCTCTCTCCACATACATTTTCATTTTTCTCTTGCTAAACCATATGAAAGTAAGTTGCAGAAATCAATGACACTTCACTGCAGGAGTATGTATTTTAATAAAAAAAAAATTGTAGAAATAATTCCCTCAATCCGGTGGTTCCAAACCCCAATTGATCATCAGAATTTCCTACTGCAAAAAAACCAAACCCACTGTCATCAAGTCCGTTTGGACTCTTAGTGACCCCAGGTGACAAAGTAGAGCTCCCCCAAGCATGAAAATCACCTGGAGGGCTTGTTAAAACACAGATTTCTAGGCCCCACCCCCGCAGAGTGTCCTACTCCAAAAGTCTAGGGTAGGGCCCACATATCTGCAAATACCCAGATGATGCTAAAGGTCCTGGAATCATACTTTGAGAACTACAATCCTAGGAGACCCCTAGCCCAACTGCCAGATGTTGAGCAAGTCTAGACAGTGCTTCTCCAATTTTACTGTACATACAAATCACCTGGGGATCTTACTAAAATAGAGATTCTGAGTCAGTGGGTCTGGGGTAGAGTTTGAGAGTCTGTATTTCTGACAAGCACCCAGAGGGTGTAAGTGCTACAGGTTCTCAACAATGGCTGCACACTAGAATCAGCTAGACAGCTTTAAAAACTAGTAGTGCCAAGGACCCACCCCTGATCTATGAAATCAGAATGTCTGAGGGTAGGGCCCAGACGGAACATTAAAAAGAAAGAAAGAAAGAAATAAAAGAAAAATATCTCCACATGTACCCACATGTACCCAAGGCTTGAGGACCAGTGATGAGGCAGATTTAGGAACCACACTCTTAAATCAAAGGAATATGCTTTCAACGGGAATTTTAGTCACTGTGAAATTTTCCAAATTTTTGTCTAGTTTCTCCAATCACAGAATCTTAGCACTGAGGTATAATCTCCTCCTACATCCAAATTCTTCCACTGTCCCCACAATCATCAGACTGAGTCATGTTTTCATCCTCTGTGATCCCAATAAAACCTTAGTTTTATTTCTAACTATAGCACCTTTGTTTATATATAGCACTTATAGCTGCAAGTCCTCCCTGTCTCAGTTAATGACAACTCCGTCCTTCCAGTTATTGAAATCAAAATTGTTGCAGTGCTAATTTTTTTTTTACCTCTTTGCTGAGGTATAACTAACATACAATAAACTTCACATATTTAAATTGTATAATTTGATGAATTTTGACATTTACATCTGTGAATCTATTGCCACAAATAACATATATAGCCATCACCTCAAAAGTTTCCCCAGGCATCTCTGTAACCCATTCCACAGATCCTAAGGCAACCACTAATCTGCCTTCTGTCACTATAAACTAGTTCACATTTTTTAGAATGTTATATAAATGGAATAATATAGTATAGCCTTTCTTATCTAGCTTCTTTCACTCAGCATAATTATTTTGAGATTCATTTATGTAGTTGCTTATATCAATAGTTCATTCCTTTTTATTGCTGAGTAGTATATTCCATTATATAGATATACCACAGTTTGCTTATCGATCCATTAATAGACATTTGCACTGTTTCCAGTTTAGGGCTATAAAGCTGTTATAAACATTCATATACAACTCTTTGAATTGGCATTATTTCCTTTTCTCTTAGATAAATACCTAGAAGTAGAATGTCTGAATCATATGGTTGTTGTTGTTAGTTGCCATGGAGTCTAGTCCGCCTCGTGGCGACCCCATCTGTGCACAGCAGAACTGCTCCGTAGAGTTTTCAAGGCTGTGACCTTTCAGAAGCAGACTGCCAGACAGAAAGCAGATACACTGATCGCTTGCTGGGGGTGGGAGCAGCAAACAGACACAAAGGAACTTTTTAAGATGATGGAAAATGTGCTAAAACTTAAAATCAGCTGGAAGGTAGGTTGTCAAAGGCTTCCATGCCCACTTTCAGGTAAAACTCAGCCACTAAGCCACTAAATTCTTTTCTAGGGGAAAATATGTCTATCATATCAGAACTAAACTAGTTGCCACTGAGTCAGCCCCAACTCATGGTGACCTCTTGCGTGTCGGAGTAGAACTGTGCTCTGTACAGTTTTCAATGGCTGATCTTTCAAAAGTAGATCACTAGGCCTTTCTCCCAAGACACCTCTGGCTGAACTTGAACCTCCAACCTTTCAGCAGCAGAGTGTGTTAAACATTTGTACTACCCAGGGACTCCATATACTACATAAGAAACATATTCTCTAACACAGGTGGTTGGCAAACTTTTTCTGTAAAGGGCCAGACTGTAAATATTTTAGGCTTTCTGGGCTGCTTCACAGAACAGAGGTTTTCTATGTTATCTACTTTGTGAGCTCTCTTCTTTTTCTCCCCATTGGTGCTAATCTCTACTATCCTTTTCCCTAATCATCATTCCTTCTTCTTCTTTCCTACTACTTCTCTGGTCATTCCTCCCTTGTTATCTAGTAGAAAAACCAAGTAATCACAACATATCTGGTGTGGTCTGTGGGTCTCTGGCCTTTCTTAACTATTTTTAATTTTGTTTTCTATTCAGGGGATTCTGTTTCTCCGGTTTAAAAAAAAAAAAAAAAGGAGGTGGGAGGGTGGAGAGAGTAGCCAAGAGGCGTTATTTACAGGTTTGGCATTATTCCAAATCTTGGAAGGATCTGGAAAGATGATCTCTAGATTATATGTATTTTTTAATCATCTGCTTCACCCTACCCTGGTGGCACAATGGTTTAACTGTTCAGCTGCTAACCAAAAGGTTGGGGGTTCAAACCCACCCAATGGCTCCATGGGAGAAAAATCTAGCAACCTACTTCTGTAAAGATTATATCCAAGAAAACCCTATGGGGCAGTTCTACTCTGTCAAATAGGGTCATTATGAGTCGGAATCAACTCAACGGCGCACAACAACAACATACTTTACAATAATATATCTAATGTAGAAGCTAAGCTATTCAAATATATAAACAAATAAATGAATCTCATTTAGGTAGTCTGACCACAGGAATTTCATTTTTTTCCCTCTTACTTTGTGGCTGATTGTATTTATGCTCACCTTTCTCAGGCTTTTCTATTTGTATCTTTAAACACAGTACAGGTCCTAGAAGTCTTCATATGGAAGCTATATTATCATATAATGAAAGTACATACAAGCTTTTCAACAAAATTTTTTACCTAAATATGTTACACATTAGCCTATCACCTTCTGATTTTAAGTTATTCTTTTGTTTCTTAGAAATGGAAACTTGCCGAACTTTCATGAATTATAAGTAGGATACAATAAAATTAGCAGAATAAGTGTAGAACAGGAAACATCAAAATGTATATTTTAATCTCTCTTAGCAACTGAAATATATGAGACTAGTCAGGACTACTTGGATACTGTCATTAGAACTTAAATAAAAAATCAAAATTAGAAAACACCTGTTTATTTGTGACACTTTCAGAGCACAAGTGCTTTGTTATTCAAAGCATTCACTTACAGTGACTCAAATTCAAGAGGAACCAGTCAACACTACACTTAAAAGTAATGACAAAAATGTCACTACATACAATAAAAAAAAAATTTTTTTTAGAGGAATAAAATAGCCTCAGTGAGTAGGAGAAGAAAAATTTTAATGCTCTCAAATTGGCTTACATAGGAGTATTGAAGACATTATTTTTAAAGTGAGTTGCATAAAGTTAGAGGTTATATTTTTCAACAGATAATTGACTAAAAAAAGAAAGAAGAGTATCATTTTTCAACACAAAAGAAACAGGTGAACTTTTAGGTATATAAATCTTAAAAAGAACCGAGCCTCTTGCTCTTTATTTTTAAAAAGTGTGTCTCATAGAACTTTCTATTTCAAGAAGAAAACAATCCACCAGAGGGGGCTCTTACAAAACAGGAGAAATAAAATGTTAAAAGCAATCAGTACTATATCTACACAATCGAAGGTTAGAATATACCTCATAAAACAGAATCCCTTGAGGTCATGAATTCCATGCAATCACATACAAAATTTCATGTTTGTCATTTTTCTGAGAAACACAATATTTTCATTATTTGCAATGACATAAAAAGCCAATACATGCTCTTTTTTGCTTAAGCTGCTTTACACTGGCTTTCTGACGTTTGCAAACAAAAGTCTCCACTGGACTAACCCAGCAATCACAGGTTTCAACTGGAATAGCAACTCTTAATATTGGCAGTGTCTGTCCACAGCACTGCAACGAGTCGGATTCTGGGGTCTCCTCTTGACAAAGGGTGCAACGAGCTAGCAATGATACATACGCCATGAGCAAGGAACAGAAATGGCATAGCACACACGTCACATACTCATCAGCCCTTAGCTGAGCAATGTCTTAGGAAATGACACTGATATATAAACAGAAAAGCTGTAAAAAGAGCCCAGGAAGCCAAAACAGAGTGAGAAAAGTTACATCAGGAAAGAAAGGTGAAGAGCCAATAAAAAACATCAATCAAAATAAAAACTGGCTCAATTCAGAACACTTAGTGTTCCAATTTTTCTCTGGTTTAATACTTTAAGAAAAATACTGATTCGGTTCCATATCAAGCAGATTCTCTATATGTGCAGCTTTCTTTACGCTTAAAAATACACTCTGGATCATTCCTGACTCAGGGGAAATAAAAGGTATGGTTGCAGTTCACATTTCAGCTCAAGTTTCCTGGTTCTAACGCATTTTTTAAATTGACATTTTTACTGCGATAAATGGACGTCGAGTGGACTTAGAGTTGTAAAAAATAATACAGGAGATGCCCAGTATACTTTGCCTGGCTTCCTCCAATGGTAATATTTTGCAAAAATACAACATAAAATCACAACCAAGACACTGACATTGATATAATCTATTAACCTTATTCGTATTTCCATCTAAGGCATTTTTAACCAGCCAATCAATACATCTTTGTTTTCATTCTGTAAACATCTCTAAGTGTTCTGTATAAAAATACTTTTTGTCCCTCAACTATTTTTACTTAGGTTCCCTCCTCTCTTCACTGGCCTTTGTTTACAATTTAATCTCTTTACAAGGAGTTTTAGGGTTTCATGCTACTCTTTCCCAAGTATCTCAACATCCTCATTCTCTCTATACATCCATAGAGAGACTCTATCAGTTCTAATTTCTCAAAAAATGACCCTCTGGGTCAAGAATCCTAGAAATGAATTAATGCACAGGAGCTGAGATAAATCATTACACCTCTCAATACTTCCTTCATCTATAAAATGGAAATAACAGTAGCTCCTTGAAAGGGTTGCTAAAGGCCAAATGAGAGAGTGCCTACAAAGTACCTGACATAGTATATGGCATAAAGTAAGTGCCTGCTAAATATTAACTGTTAATTATTTAATATTCACTCACCAAGACCTTCCTAGCAGCAAATTCATCCACTACAACTTCCTTAACATCTTAACGCACTATAATTTGCCCATTTGTTCATTCATTCATTCAACAATGTACTGTTTACACATAAAGACAGGTAAATCAACTGTAGAACACAAGTACACAATTATTAAATTACTAAAAGGTAGACAGCAACAATGCCAGAAAAAAAGTATAGTTAAAGTTCCACAGCACTTTTGGTGGAGGAAATAATACGTGACCTGGCTCTTTAGTTCATTCATTAGACAAACGGGAGATATGGGGCAGGAAGCAGTGGGACAGAGCATCTTCCAGAGTGAGGATGGAAACCCTGGTGGTATAGTGGTTAAGTGCTACAGCTGCTAACCAAAACGTTGGCAGTTCAAATCCACCAGGTACTCCTTGGAAACCCTGTGGGGCAGTTCTACTCCGTCCTAAGGGTCGCTATGAGTCAGAATCAACTCGATGACAATGGGTTTGGTTTTTGGTTTTAGAGTGAGGACATAAAGACAATAAACGTACTAAGGAAAAAACGGAGGGCATGGACAGGAAACAGCAAGTAGGTTGGCTGCAGTGAAGGAAGCTAGAAAAGAAATAATGGAAGCTAAAACTAAAGACTGGTCAGGGCCAGACTGTGAAAGGCTTTAAATCCAAGTCCAGAGCCTAAGTCTCATTCTGTCTATAATGAAAAGCCAAAGATGTATGAGCAGTGCAATTATATGTTCATAATTGAATATTCAAAAGATGAATGTGCTATACACGTAATATGAAGAAGAAATTTCTACTGTGCCAGCGCTAGAAACCTGCTAAAAGGCTGCTGCAATTAGTCAAGCAGGTAGAGAAGAGTGGAGAGTAGATCTAAAGGGATAAATACTAGCACAAATGAGTAGGATCTGAAAATTAATGAAATGTGGGGAAGAAGGAATTGAAGATGATTTAGGCTTTAAGCCTCAGTCTGTGAATCGAAATGAATAAAAATGGATCCCATATTTCACAAATCACCTATTATTTTCCTAAATTCCATACTGTCTTTTAATCTCTTTATTGGACCGAATATATTTTTACCCGTAGAGTAAGATAATTGTCTTGCAAGTACATGATACAGTAACTAACGAACACATTCCAGAAATGTAGAAGACTGCGGGTATGCTGAGCAGGGCGGGACAGGGCGGGGGGGTGGAGAGGTTATCATTATATTTGATATATCTTAACATGTTTATTAAAAGTAGAATTCAGGATTCCTGTACTAATTTGTTCATAAAAATGGGAACCATAATTCCTGTATTCATTTGTTCACCGGTGTACCCCCATTGTCTCAAACAGTGTTTGATATACTGTTCCAGTCTAACAGGTATACTGTTAGCACTCAATAAATACAGTTGTTGAATACATATATAAATTAGACAAAAAAATAAATTACTATATTTTAAGAAATGTTCTATGTTGGCCTCAGTGCTCTGAGGGTTCGGTATTCTCTTCCAATCTTTCATTTATTAAAATGAGCTTCTGTTGCTAACTCTACTTACAAAAATCTAAATAAACTATAATAGAATAGTAAAGGCTGTAATAACCATTTTAAGTAACAATGAATTATTACTACCAAAGGCAAAATCTTAATTTAACATTATCATCAAAGAAGAAGAAAATGATATCTAAGAATTCACACAGATTTTTAGGTATGATCCAGGCTGCATTTTACAGTTTGGGAAATGTTAACTCAGTTCAGATAACGTGATACTAAAAATTACCCCCTACACATGAGAACTTAAAGGCAAATATATCTGTTAAGAAAAAAATTTTTTTTTTTTTACTTTATATCTGTTACGAGGCAGGAAATCTGAAAATTTTTCTTGCAGAATTTATCATCTTACCAGGTCTTTCCTTCCCAGTTCCTTTTGACTCAACAAATTTTTGTATCAAACTTTCAACTGTGGTGTTAGCCATGTTGTTTATAAATTCTTCATGGACCTATTAAAATGGAATAAAGATAACCTCTTTCTTTTTTTCCACAAACACAAACAACTAAAATTCATTAGATCAAAATATGTATTTTTTGACCCAGAGGTCTTCGAGGAATTTTATTTACCCAACATGTTCTGTTACCTCACTTACAGAGTTAGTAGATTTGTGGGAACCAACCATTTACTTATATTTCATAACCCCTTATGATATGATGTCCCAGCCTTAGAAGTCAAGCAGTTTTCCTTTCCCATATGTCAGTGTTTGAGAGACATACTTTCTCAGAATAAATAAAACTTATACAGGCAATGAAAATAGTTTTGGGCATTAATTTTAATAAGGAACAAAAGTCTTCATTTTTCTCTACTGGATTTCAATGCAGCCCAAATTGTTATCATTAAACTTCTTTTAAAGATTTTTGGAACATTTATAAGCATAAGTGCTATAACTTACTGAATTTGCTCTAAATTTAAAAACAGTAAAACCTGAAAAAAGAAATATTCAAAAACTGGTAACTTTGGAATTTTAATGTAAAGAAGACTGAGCATAGTTCATCTAAAAAATTAATTTGAATTACTACTCTAGATGGCCAAATAAAAAATTCAGCTTATTTTATATTTAACATACGTAAATACATATTCTTTATCTAAAATAATTCAGTATCATATTATAGGCTCTGGGCATATTGATAAAGATTTTTAATGAGCCATAAATGAACACAAAAATTTCACGAACCAGTTCAACATAAAACACTTACCTGACCAATCTGCAAATGAATTTCCTTTATAGCATTTGACAAGGATTCTATAATTTCCTTCATGTGAATGAGATGAGTTTCTTCAATATCCTGAAATTTCTAGGTAGAAATATAAGAGTTATACACAGGATCATACATAAATACATATATCCTGCTATTAAAAGAGTTATAGAAATCACCTCCATAGAACTAAACAAACTTAACCAGTTACCATTATTACATACTGTTTAACAATGCTTCTATGCAAATCAGTCTAGTAGAAATATCAAAATATAGTGCTGACAAAAATTAACTTTGTTATGGCATTTCTCAGGCAAATAGGAACTTTCTTGGAGTTTGAAGATACCACAGTGATAAAATCTATTATCATGATGAGAAAATGAGAATGAGGCCCAGCAGAGGACAGTATCACATAAGTCAAGAAAGAAGTGTTTCAAAAACTGAAAAACAATTCGTTGGTACATTAAAGTCTACAGTTTACTTCTGAAGACTTTACAATCTAGCTCATGGATTCAAAAAATTTCTTTCTAATCCTTAAAATGTTAATACATAATCTCCAAAAGAGGCAGTCCATGATCAAAGAAATTTGGGAAAGCCTGTACCACACTGATCAAGAAAATCTGGGAAATCCTGTACACTAAAACTCAGCAAATCTCAACCCAAAGCGGGTATGGATCAGAAAAACAAAACACGTACAGCCTCCATTACTACAGTATTCTTATGCAGTTTAACATACACACGTTACAGGCTTTTTGGCCAACCATGCAACCCCCTCACACATCATTTTCCTAGGCATTCTGTGCACATTTTATGTGTGAGCATGTTATTTACGTGTGCACATTACTTGCAAAAATATGGTACTTGGGGAGTGGGGTGGAAGTAGGTAAGAATGTTGTTTAGAAAAAATTCCCAGGTTATTGTGATATTCCCCAGGGAGAAAACCACTGTTAGCCTTGGGTTCACAATAAACATATTAAAAAGCTCTGAGAAATATGAAATAATCTTGTTTTACATTGCTTAACCCAGTGTTTTCCAAATTTCCTTGACCATACAACTCTCTTTTTCTTCCTCCCTGAACATCTACTAATACCTCATAGAACAATAATATTCCTCAAAACAAGGTTTGGAAATACTAAACTAGCCCACTTTCTACCACACAAACCTGATTACCCAATTTTTTGACAAATTACAGCAATTTAAAGGAATGGGCCTAAACGCCTTGTTTTTCTCTGGCTCGTTTATCAAATTAAATTCCCTCACTCTAAATTTAATGTCCAAATCTCTTCATCACTGAGTTACATGAACAGAAATCATGAAGCCAAATGATCAAATTCGTATTCGTACAAATGACAGGATCTTTAAAAAAAAATCTAAAATGGTGAAATTATAGTTTGGGCAGTAATGCAACAACAGTTTGAAAACTTACAACAACTTTATTCACTAGGAAGAACAGAGTTAAAATAGAGGGCTTATCACAAATTAATTCTGACCAAGTCAATAAGAATACTAATTATTTCGAAAGCCTGAATTATTCTCAAGAACTGAGGAATATTAAGCAAAAGCATGATTCTACTCTAAATTCACATTATAAGTAATGCCTCTCAGCTTAAATTACAGCAATTTAATAAAACAATATATTTTCCCATTGATAATCAGTTAACCAGAGCCAATCAATCCCAACTCATGGCGAGCCCTTGGCTGCAGAGTAGAACTGCACTCCATATAATTTCCCAAAGTTTTACATTAGTTAAAATTTTTAAAAAGGCTCTCTAATTCTAAAATTCCTTAATCTGAGGGTGTTGTTGCTAGTAAATCTCAACATTTCCATAAACTAGCCATTTCATTGTTTTAAAATCTCCAGACTGTTTTTTTTTTATTTCCAAATGTCCCATTAACTAATAGTGATAAAAAGCATGAGCATAAAGTCACATATTTTAATCATTCTTATTCCCAACCTAAATGAAATAAACTTAAATCACAAATACTCCATGTAAATTCTAACCTCTTTCACCTCAGGGACCCAATTTCTTTTCCCACTAGTAAATACAGGTCCAAAACCAAAAACCAAACCCAGTGCGGTAGAGTCGATTCAAACTCACAGCGACCCTATAAGACAGAGTAGAACTGCCCCATAGGGTTTCCAAGGAGCGCCTGGAGGATTCGAACTGCCGACCCTTTGGTTAGCAGCTGTAGCACTTAACCACTATGCCACCAGGGTTTTCAAAATATAGGTCCAGCCACCCAAATTAGGTTCTCACTAGACTGACAGGCTCCTGCCCCGTGGGATTAGGTCGACCTGCCCGGCCTGGAACAAAAGGAAAGGGGAGAAGTAAAAGGATTCTTCTCACCTCTAAATCCAAATGAAAGTCTACTCTATTCAGAAACAATAGTTAACCTATCTGCTGTGTATGTGTGTGTGTGTGTTGTGTGTGTCAGAGAAAGAGAGAAAAGGAGAGAGTACAACAAAAGAGAACAAAAAAGAGAAAAAATAAGCATACATTATCAAGATATACCATTACCATCATCTCTGTTTAAAAACAACATGGTCACACATCTGCTCAAATAAATGTTCCCATCCTGAAAACAGCAGGATGAACAAGTTAAAATGCCATTTTGAAAAAAAAAAAAAAAAAGTAATGAAGCAGAAAGGTATTAGGAGAGGGAAAGATGGGGGCTGACAATTCTTTAATACTTTTATAAAGTAACAGAAACAAAAAAAACCCAACTCTAACAAATTCTAATTCCTGTTTTGCTTTTTTTTTCAAGTTAAGTAACTGAAAGGCAAGCATTTTCATTGATAGTAACTGATCATTTTAATGCTGAAATCAATAAATCATTAAGTTGTCTTATAAATGCGTGTTCCTAATAATTTAAAAAGCACTTGCTCAAGCCTACAATGACCTCAGTTGCTATAAAACCAAACCCATTGCCGTCGAGTCAATTCTGACTCATAGCGACCCTCTAAGACAGAGCAGAACTGCCCCGCAGGGTTTCCAAGGAGCACCTGGTAGATTCAAACTGCCGACCTTTAGGTTAGCAGCTGTACCACTTAACCACTATGCCACCAGGGTTTCCTCAGTTGCTATACAAATTGAAATTTTTTATCTCACTAAATATGGAGCAGCATTTAACTAACCAAACCATTATTCTTGAAACATTATCTTTCTCAGCTTCTATGACACTACTCTTCCCACTTTTCTTCCTTCTTCTCTGGATTCTCCTACTTGGTTCTCAGTATCTGTTTCTCTACCAAACTCTCAATGACGAGCCCCTAAAAGCTTGGTCCTGGGCCCTTTCTTCTCCACACTCTATGCAAAGGTGATCTCATCACAGCTGTATGTGCTGACAACACCCTATTTATACAGGCTCATAAATAATCCTTTATATAGCTGTGCTTTGAAATTAATTTTGCGGGGATTTTCTTAATAAACACAACATGGTGTCATTACTATATATTTCCTACCACTAGCAGAATCTACAGTGACACCTGTTGATCAAACACATTAATATTTCTAAAACATGTATGTATGCATCTGTATGTATGTACATATGTATATGTGTTTATATATACGTATGTGTGTGCATATATGCATAAATGTGTGTGCACACATATACGTCGTGTGTGTGTGTGTGTGTGTGTGTGTGTGTGTATTCCCAGACTAAATGGGATAAATAAAAACTATAAATAGCCTCACATCAGTTCAGGTAAAGTTTTGCTGCCAAATTAGTTACAGAATAAAAAAATTAAAAAAAAAACCTTTTGGTTTTCAGAGGTTCTAGGATTCAGAATCGTGGGTAAGGGACTGTGGACATGTATCTCCAGCTAACATTACTTCCAGTAGAAGCTGCCCATTTGATGGCTCCACTTAGGTATCTCAAGGCATCTCAAAATTAACATGTTCAAAATTGAACATGTGACTCCCTCCGGACCCCTCAAACTAAACTGGTTCTTTATCTAGTCTTTCCCTCACCTCTGCCTACATAGGCTTACAAACCAGAATCCTTCCAAATGCATTCACGTCTCTTTATCTCCAAGGATACCACACTGGCCCATATCATTTCTCACCTGACTACTATCTACCATAAACTAGATTCTTGATTCTCCTTTGGCTTCACTATAATCTACTCTTCACACAACTGCCAGAATTAAATTTCTAAAATGCAGATCAGGTCACGTCACATTCCTACCTAAAACTTCAGTACCTTCCCACTGCTCTTAGAAGAAACCTAAATCCTTACTGAAGCCTATAAAGCTCTAGTCATTGCCTACCTCTCAATCTCATTTCTCACTACCATTTCCCCTTGCTCAGATTTAGTAGCATTTTTTAACTTTCTAGAATGTGATGGCTCTTTTATACCTCTGTGTCTTCATGTCCATGGTCCCCAATACCTGGGACTCTCTTGCTCTGTTAGTCTCTTACTCATTCTTCGTGTCTGAGTTTTAAATCTCATTTTTCCAGAAAGGCCCTCCCTGACTCCCTAATCCAAACTGGATCACCTCTATTATTCTATATCATAAATTTATCATAAGTGATGATTTTATATTTAAGCATGTACTTAATGTCTGCTTCCCCACCTATACTGTAAACTCCGCCTACAGAGGAGAGTTTTTTTTTAATTTACATACATACTATATATACTCAGCATCTAGCAGAGTGCCTAAGCATGGTAGGTAAAGATAGATGGATGCATGCGTGCACACTAGCATGCAAGCCTTCTTATTTGCAAAGTTAGATTCATGAAGTCCTTCCTACATTCAGTGTATACTGAGTGCCTACCATGAGCTAGGAACTGTTTTATGCACTTAGGAGATTGCAGTAAACAAAACAACCAGAAATCCCTGCCCTCACATAACTTACATTTTAGTGGGGAAAGACAAACAATAAAAAACCATGGGTAGAAGAGTCAGTGTATGCTTTACCCCCAGTGTCTAGACCCTCAGATATGATGACTAAGAATGTCCCAAATAAAGGTTCTGCCACCATCCTCAGTACCAGAGTGAAGATACTGTGGAGCAGAGCTAGAGCTGACCCATGATAAACACACAGCAAAAGCAAGAAATAAACCCTTGATGTCATAAGCCACAAAAACTTTCAGGAGTTCTTTGTCACCTCAGTATACTAGTCTATCCTGACTGATGGAGTAAATAAAATGCAGGGTATATTAAGATGTAAGTGCTAAGGAGGAAAAAAAAAAAGGTAAGAAAAGAAGAAAGTCGAGGTAGGGGTTTTTGGTATGATCCATAAGAGACACACATCTTAAACCCAGGCCTTTAATTAAGGCTTAACAACATCAAATTAACTATAATTACCCCAGGCTTATGAGTTTTACTGCATCATTTCCAGTTCTAGTCTAAAGCAAAAGTCAATTTTAAAGCCCACACATAAGGCTAACAGTCAGCATTTGTCTTCACATCTTCCAATATCCTCATTTTTCCCAGTTATCTTTTTTTTAATTTTTATGCGCTTTAAGTCAAAGTTTACAAATCCAGTCAGTCTCTCATACAAAAACTTATATACACCTTGCTATATATTCCTAGTTGCTCTCCCCCTGAGACAGCACATTCCTTCTCTCCACCCTCTATTTCCGAGTCCATTTGGCCAGCTTCTGTACCCCTCTGCCTTCTCATCTCCCCTCCAGACAGGAGCTGCCTACCTAGTCTCATGTGTCTACTTGATCCAAGAAGCTCGCTCCTCACCAGTATCATTTTCTATCTTATAGTCCAGTCCAATCTCTGTCTGAAGAGCTGGCTTTGGCAATGGTTCCAGTCTTGGTCTAATAGGAGGTCTGGGGACCATGACCTATGGCGTCATTCTAGTCTCAGTCAGACCATTAAATCTGGTCTTTTTACGAGAATTTAAGGTCTGCATCCCACTGCTCTCCTGCTCCCCCAGGGGAGTCTGTTCCCTGTCAGGGCAGTCACTGGTTATAGCCGGGCACCATCTAATTCTTCTGGTCTCAGGTTGATGTAGTCTCTGATTTATGTGGCCCTTTCTGTCTCATGGGCTCATAATTATCTTGTGTCTTTGGTGTTCTTCATTCTCCTTTGCTCCAGGTGGGTTGAGACCAATCGATGCATCTTAGATGGCTACTTGCTAGCGTTTAAGACCCCAGATGCTACTCTCCAAAGTGGGATGCAGAATGTTTTCTTAATAGACTTTATTATGCCAATTGAACTAGATGTCCCCTGAAACCATGGTCCCCAAACCCCCACCACTGCTATGCTGGCCTTTGAAGTGTTCGGTTTATTCAGGAAACTTCTCTGCTTTTGGTTTAGTCCAGTTGTGCTGACCTCTCCGGTATTGTTGTCTCTCCCTTCACTTAAAATAGTTCTTGTCTACTATCTAATCAGTGAATACCCCTCTCTCTCCCTCACTTCCCACTCTCGTAACCACCAAAGAATATTTTCTTCTCTGTTTAAACTATTTTCCAAGTTCTTATAATAGTGGTCTCATACAATATTTGCCCTTTTGCAACTGACTAATTTCACTCAGCATAATGCCTTCCAGATTCCTCCATGTTATGAAATGTTTCACAGATTCATCATTGTTCTTTATCGATGTGTAGCATTCCACTGTGTGAATATACTGTAATTTATTTATCCATTCATCCACTGATGAGCACCTTGGTTGCCTCCACCTTTTTGCTATTGTGAACACTGCTTCAATGAACATGGGTGTGCATATATCTGTTTGTGTAAAGGCTCTTATTTCTCTAGGATATATTCCAAAGGGAAACTCTGGTGGCGTAGTGGTTAAGTGCTACAGCTGCTAACCAAAAGGTCAGCAGTTCGAATCCGCCAGGCGCTCCTTGGAAACCCTATGAGGCAGTTCTGATCTGCCCTATAGGTTGCTATGAGTCGGAATTGACACGACGGCAGCGGGTTTGGTTTTTGGTTTTATATTCCAAAGAGCTTTCCCAGTTATCTTTAAACAGCCTCTTCTGATTTACTTGAATAAATCTTTTACAACATTGTTATTTCCACATCTTGGTACTCAATCTCAACATAAGATGTATATTTTTTCAATACTATTTATTTTAAAGGCTATTAACACTGAGATTGTGCATTTTAACATTTTTAATACAATAAATTACGACAGAAAAATTCTATTAATCAGTATATACAAATATGAATATCCTGTTTCTCTGACTGATAAAATCTGTATTTAGACTCAAAGCTTTAAAAATACCAACCTGAGCTGTTTCTGTCATTTTCTGTTCAAAATCGGCTTTTGCTAATGCATATTTTTCCACATACAGTTTGTAGGTATCTGTAGCTTTCTTAGATTTAACAGCTGCCTGTAACAAAACAAAAACATTCTTAACTGTACAATGACTGTTTTTCTTTCCTGATGTAAGTTAATATGAAATAAAAAATTAAAATTCCTTTTTAGGGGATGAGACCTATACACAGTTCAAAGTAACAAAAGAACTAATTTTAATACCTTTTTTCAAGTCCTCCTTAGTCTTTTTGTTGTTGTTGTTATAAAAAAAAAAATAGTCACATAATAATTAAGGAAATAAATGCTAATTCTCCCTTCTGTCTGATGGAAAGTGCTTTGAAAAGTTAAAATACTCTCATTTTATAAATTACATTAAGATTGTGTGACTACATTGTAATGGTAAAGAATTACTAAAACATGTTAAACTGTTGTGAAAAAGAAATTTCCTGACAATGTACACAAGTGTGATTACCATCTGAACACACCTGACACTCCCTTCTGTATCTGTCAGTCTTATCTCCTCCTCCATATATTTCATTTAATGTGATCAGTGACTATAAAGCTAGTTCAAAAGTTGAGAAAAATCAGTTTTCCTCGATGTTCCCTGGTTTCCATTATGTTCCAATAAATCTATAAACCTGTTTTTAATCTTTCCCTGTTTTTTCAACTTTTCTATCTAAAAATGTTACTGTATTATTACAGTTCTAGTTTTATCAGTTACTCATTCAATAAAAATTTAATAACATATTACATATTAGGCAGTGTGAAACATAAAGATAGATTAGATAATGGATTTTTTTTTCCTCGAAGACTTTAGAAAAGAGGTAAAACCTGTAAATAAAACAGCTAGAAATTAGCAGAAAGCAAAATAGCCACAGAAGTCCAGATAAATTCTATGAAGGGAAAGGGAAAGAATTCAGGGAAGGGAAAGAATTCATCTCGTTTGTGGGTTGGGACAGACAGGTGGCTATTAGGAAGCCTGACTATCCTCAAAGGGTTGATCAGTTTGGACACAGAAAGGCTGGGGATGGACATGAAATAAATTATAGTTTAAGAAGATCAAGGAAAGAGAAACTACAGGATTTCAGGATTTAAAGCTCTCCACTTTCTAGATGAGGTATGTGATGATCTGTTAAGAGTGTAGTAGAGTAGGGGAGGCAGGGTTGGAAGCTTAAGAAGAATGAAAAGTTTGAAACAGTGGTTGTAGAGGATGTAACAGGGAATGACTAAAAGAACTTTAAGTGCCACTGAGAGCCAAGTAAAGCTGGAGAACAAAATCCGTAGCAAAGGAAATCAGTACCAATATATAATTATCTCCAGGTGTGTTCAGCAGTCTATGAACAAAAATCAGAAAAAGACAGCTGAGTTTACCCAAAGGTTTGGGATTGGCAAGAGATTCATCAATTGTACTCTCTAAAAAATGCAACATTGCAGTATTTCTAAAATATAAGTATATTATATGCTTTCCTGCCTTTATTTTTTTCATCACGCCCAACAAATTTTATTAAAAATCATGGCTACAGAGTTTACTCCATAAAACCTCTCCAAAGTTATGCTGTTGTCCTTGATTGTTTTTTATGTTGTTGAGAATATATACAACAAAATCAAAAACCAAGTCAAGTTTCTACACATGCACTTCAACCATGTCTAAATACAGAATACTGGATGTCACTTATCTTCTACTGCAAAGAAAATTAGTTTTAGAGCCAGAAGAAACTGGATTCAAATTCTGAATCTACCATGTACTACCCATTTGACCTTGTCTTTGAGCTTTATCTCTCATTCCTACAACGAGAATACCACTTATGTTTAAGGGCTCTGGTAGTGATGAAATGTAATTATGTAAAATGCTTGGGGCAGGGTCTGGCATATAGTAAGTCTACAAAATCAATACTACCTGCTATTATTATACCTTCTAGCAAAGAATATCATCAGAACACCTATCACTGTATTTTTGCTGTAACATAAAGATACATCTAGGAATTACTGAGTTGTACTACGCTGTATTTGTCCTTAGTAAACAGCCAAAACCTGTAATGATTTTCTAGTTTGCTCATGGATTTTTTAACGTTGTTTCCGTTTGACATCATAAAGCAATATACATCTTGGCCCTCTTCAAACACGTAACAATTGGATGAGATGGATATTTAGCATTTACTGTGCACTTTCAGAGGAAGCTCAGACAACCGAGTTTGCTGGAATTTATTTTAAAACAATTCTAATCAGCTGGTTACCTGGGTTTCCTTTTGGATCTTTTATGCCTCAGTTTCTTCTTCCAACTACCTAAATTTTGAGTCTATAAAGAGTGGTCAGCAACCTACATTTCACATAGTGATTTTTAATGACACATCCTAGCAAAATTATGTAGTCCCACTGCTAGCCCCTTCTTTGCATGTTCCTCATCCTAACACCTACACTTTTTTCTCTGCTGCCTATTAAGTTATCGCCTAATAATTTATGTGTCAGCTTTTGATAAAGTCACAAGGTGTAATCGCTCCTAGAAATATTTGTGATTTGAAAGGAAACTTGTAAGACTGGTACATTCCAAAGAAATATAGCTATAATGATATCTATTATTTTAAAAGTAATTTACTTCATGGGATCTTTCCTGTATTGCTTATAGGCTGTGTACAAAATAAGATACCTCCCCTCCTCAACTTATCATTCAGCCCTCTCTCTAACCTCTTATTCTCCACTATTCAATGTCTTGGCTCCCTAACAAGAAGGAAGCTTCTTGGAGACAGAAGGTGATAAGTACTTATTCTTTAATAATCTTCACAGCATCTAGCATGATATAGGCACATGGTAAGAACTAAAACATTTATTTACTACTGCATGCAAATTATCACTTCATAATAAAACATTAAATCAGAAAAATATTTGAATAATTTTAAAAGGCAAGAATCATTCTATAGTTTTCATTTAAAATAAACTCTTGAATTAATTTCTATTATATAATGAACAGGAAAAATTCAAATAATATTTTGTTGTAATGTTTATTTTGCAAACAAATATATATGCTGTGCTGTGGATGATACAATGATGATTTCTCACCCACGAGGAACATATAATCTAACAGAAATAAAGATGCCTCCCTGGAGGAACATTACTCCTTACAGAAGACCTATATGTCTAGAATGTAAACAAACTAATTATTTCACAACATTATTTATCACACCTAAAATTATAGGGCTTTAAGAGGTAGCAGGAAGTTCCTGAAGCATCAGTTTCTTTTCCTATACTCAAATAGTCTCTAGAATTCTAACTAGTGCTGCTACTTCAAATCTTTAGTGGGTAAAGGGGGTTAGAAATATTGATTTGAACATTTTTAACCAGCATATTTTCAAAGCTTTCTTTTTTTCCTCCACAATATTTTCACCATAAATCTTGGTCTTGGCCATTCAACTCAGCATACATATATATTCATTATTTCTGACCATAAAATTATTGCCATCTCAAAGGCTAAGAACTGAATCTAACTAAGAACTGTGAGCAGCTAAGTCTTTTGGAACATACTTTCTGATACCAGAAAATGGTGTAAATTTTTACTTCCCTTGTTTGGAATCATGAAGGAAGAAAGTACCCTTTTTAAATTCTATTTTTTATATCAGTTCTCATTCTTGAAAGATAATATGCCAGAATCTTAAAGAAATTACCTATCAACTTTAAGATGCACCTTAGAGAATGGACAAAAGCCCTTATTAGTAAAGACACAAAATTTAAAAAAAAAAATTGTTTCATAAGGTGTTTTAAGTAACACCAAAAACAGATTTAAAGAAAAGGTATCATATAAAAGAATGTAGACTGGAAGGCACTATGCTGAGTGAAATTAGTCAGTCGCAAAATGTCAAATATTGTATGAGACCCCTACTGCAAGAACTCAAAAAAAGGTTTAAACACAGAAGAAAACATTCTTTGATGGTTACGAGGGTGGGGACGGAGGAAGGGCGTATTCACTAACTAGATAACTCACCCAGCGACCCTACAGGAACTAGGTAGTGGACAAGAATTATTTTAGGTGAAGGGAAGGACAAAATACAATTCAGGGTAAGTCAGTACAACTGGACTGAACCAAAAGCTAAGACATTTCCTGAACACAACCAAACACTTCCAGGGACAGAGTAGCAGGGGCGGGGTCTGGGGACCATGGTTTCAGGGACATCTAAGTCAACTGTCATAACAAAGTTTATTAAGAAAATGTTCTGCATCCCACTTTGGTGAGCGGCCTCTGGGGTCTTAAAAGCTAGCAAGCAGCCATCTAAGATGCATCAATTCGTCCCAACCCACCTGGAGCAAACGAGAATGAAGAACACCAAAGACACCCAAGACATAAGGAAAATATGAGCCCAAGGGGCAGAAAAGGCCACATAAACCAGAGACCCCATCGGCCTGAGACCAGAAGAACTAGATGGTGCCGGACTACCACCAATGACTGAAAGGTAACACAACAGAGAGTCCCTGATGAAGCAGGAGAAAAGTGGCGTGCAGAACTCAAATTCTAGTAAAAAGACCAGGCTTAACGGTGTGACTGGGACTGGAGGGCCCCCGGACTCTCTGTTAGCCCAAAACTAAAACCATTCCCAAAGCCCACTCTTTAGACAAAAATTAGACTGGACTGTAAGACATAAAATGACACTGGTGAGGAGTATGCTTCTTAGCTCAAGTAAATACATGAGGTTCAGTGGGCAACTCCTGTCTGGAGGTGAGATGAGAAGGCAGAGGGGGACAAGAGACGGTTGAATGGATACAGGAAATACAGGGTGGAGAGGAGGAGTGTGCTGTTGCATTACAGGGAGAGCAACTATGGTCACATAACAATATGTGTGTTAAGTTTTTGTATCAGCAACTGCCTTGAATTATAAATTTCCACTTAATGCATGATTAAAAAAAAAGAATGTAGCGGCAATTTTAGAACTGTATTGGGAACATCTTTATTTTTTGAAAGCAAGAAACATCCCTTACAGGAAGTAAATACACAACAGTGCTATATTAAATAAGTCAAAGCAACTTCGTAAATAGCATATATGCTTAGTAACTGGTGTGGATCCTTAGGGTAAAATTATAGAAACTGAATGCCCTGGTGTAGTCACAAACTTGACCACTTTTGTAAAGACATTATTAAAAGGGAAGTTGAAACACTGGTTCTTAAGTGAGAAAATTATGCTTTAAAAGCAACAGATACATTTCTTCTCATAAATAAAAGACTGGCTTGAACATATTACCTACTGATAACAAAACAAATTCTACATTTTACTCACTTCCTTAGCATTACAAATTTATTGATATAATACCAGAAATGTTTTTAAGTGCCTATAATTTTTATAGTAACAGGCTGTTAAGCAAATATATACATTAAAATAAGTACTTAGTCACAGTCCACAAAAGTGAACACCTAGTAAATAGTGTTTTATAAACAGAAAGGTTTATGAGCAAGGTTGAGAACCATACTATGTTATAATACCTATAAATATTTATGTTTTGAAGTTCATCAAAGGAGAAATGGTTCAAAGATCTAGGTCTAAAATAAATGACATTCATGTTAACAAAAAGCTTCTCATTATAAACAAAAATTATTTATTTATTTAAACCTGAGATAGAATATATTACAAATCAGGGCACCCACTTACATATCTAGCATCACGAGTAAAGTGCCATTTCTGATCAAATTAATTAGAAAGCAGCACCACTTCCTCTAAGCTGACCACCTTGCCACAGCAAGACAAGTGGAACACAAGCTTGATTTCAGCTACCAACTCAGAACTCTTGGATACAACCACATGCTACAGCCCTGCTCAGTATGCTAATCAAAAAGAAATCCTTTAATTTCATCTATTTTCTTACCTTACATTAAAACCTTTTCTACTTTATATCAAAGACTCAAATGATCATTTCTTTAAATGTAATCCCTAGTCACTATATATTTTTCGAGTAGTCACTACATATTAGGCATTATGCTAAGCCCAGTAGGGTTCACAAAAAAGAGACAGCAATGTTTAACCCAGCAGGGCTTTAACCCTCTGGAAAGTTTCAACTAACTCTTTGATGGTAGGCTTTTGCATGAATGATATGGAAACCATAACCAATTAATTCACTGTGTGAATTTGTCAGGTTTTTTTTTTTTTTTTTTAGGTACTATAAATTGTTCCTATGGTTCACATTTTTAAAAGTAATTTATTTTATTTTTAAGTATAGTCAGCTTTATACTACATTTACTTTTTAATTTTTTGGAAAATATTAAACATTACATATACAAAAACGGCCCTATGTTCTTACCAGTTCCATTCCCCTCACTCCCTCCCCAAAAGTAATTCCCATCCAGTGTTCAGTGTTTACCTTCTCCATACATGTTCTAAAACTTCTAATACCTATTTCTGGAGCCCTGGTGGTGTAGTAGTTAAGAGCTCAGCTACTGACCAAAAGGTCAGCAGTTCGAATCCACCAGCCGTTCCCTGGAAACTATTCTATTCTGTCCTATAGGGTTGCTATGAGTCAGAATCGACTCGATTGCAACGGGTTTTATTTATTTTCTTTACTATGCTTTAGATGAAGGTTTACAGAGCAAATTAGTTTCTCATAATACACATATTGTTTTGTGATATTCGCTGCCAACCCCATGGCATGTCAACGCTCTTCCTTTTTCAACCTTTGGTTCCCTGTTGCCAGCTTTCCTGTCCCCTCCTGGCTTCTCATCCCTGCCCCTGAGCTGGTGTGCCCATTTAGTCTTGTTTTATTTTATGGGCCTGTGTAATCTTTGGCTGAAGGGTGGACCTCAGGAGTGACTTCAGTACTGAGTTAAAAGGGTGTCCAGGGGCCATGCTCTAAGAATTTCTCCAGTTTCTGGCAGACTAGTAAGTCTGATCTTTTTTTGTGAGTTAGAATTTCGTGAGTTACGTTTTTCTCCAGCTCCGTCTGGGACCCTCTATTGTGATCCCTGTCAGAGTAGTCAGTGGTGGTAGCCAGGCACCATCTAGTTGTGCTAGACTCAGTCTGGTGGAGGCTGTCACACTCGTGCTCCATTAGTTCTTTGAACTAATCTTTCCCTTGCATCTTTGGTTTTCTTCATTCTTCCTTGCTCCAGATGGGGTGGGACCAGTGGAGTATCTAAGATGGCCACTCACAAGTTTTTAAGACCCCAAATGCTACTCACCAGAGCAGAATGTAGAACATTTTCTTTATAAACTATGTTATGCCAATTGAGCTAGATGTCATGGTCCCCAGCCCTCAGCCCAGTAATTCAGTCCGTGAGGGACTTTTTAAAAAAAATACCTATTTCCACTACCAATCTATTTGTTGTACTGTAGTGGCTTATGTGTTGCTATAATGCTGGAAGCTACTGGTATTTCAAAAACCAGCAGGGTCGCCCATGGTGGACAGGTTTCAACAAAGCTTCCAGACTAGGACAGACTAGGAAGAAAGGCCTAAAAATCTACTTCCAAAGATTGGCCAATAAAAACCGTATGGATCACAACAGAACAATGTCCATCTTGCTTGCTTTGGACATGTCATCGAGAGGGATCAACCGCTGGAGGAGAACATCATGTTTGGTGAAGAAGAGGGATAATGAGGGCAAGCGAGGCCCTCAGTGAGACGGACTGGCGCACCAGTGGCAACAATGGACTTCAACATGTCGGTGATCATAAGGATGACGTAGAACCAAGCAACATTTCATTTTATTATACATAAGGTCACCATGAAATAAGTCAGAATCTACTCAATAGTAGCTATCTATAAAAAAAAAAAACTATTTACTGATTAAACAGCATTTTTTTTGCAAAGACTTGAAGGTTATACAAAATTATCAAAATCTATATATGCTTATGGAACTTTGCTTTTCTTGCCCAACATTGTTTTTTTAGATTTATCCATGTTAATACATTTACCATATTTTTACACAAATAACACATGCCTTCTACATTTGCCAACTATGCCCTCCCCCACAAGAGATTTTCCATAAATGCCAATTTTTTTTTTTAAAGCACCACTGCTATTCCATTTTTTTAAATTAACATGTTGCTATAAAAAAATTAGCAAAGCATGCTTACGAAAATACCTCGTTGGGGGAGGGCGCAGTTGGCAAACAAACGTAGAAGGAGCATGTTACTGGTAAAAATATGGTAATTCTAGCTCAATCCTTTTTTTGGAGTTTCTATAATAGAAATCAAGTATTCACGCAAAAAGTTTAATAAACCCCCATGTACCCATCATCTAGCTTCAAGATTTCATCTATTCCTCCCCTCCAACTTTTTTTTGGCTAAACCCCGTAAACCCGTTGCCGCTGAGTTGATTCCACTTCATAGCGACCCTATAAGACAGCGTAGAACTGCCCCATACGGTTTCCAAGGAGCAGGTGGAGGATTTGAACTGCCAATCTTTTGGTTAGCAGCCAAGTTCTTAGCCACTGCACCACCAGGGCTCCTTTTTTTGACTAGTGTATTTTAAATCCCAGACCCATCATTTCACCCCATATAGTTCATTATTTGAACTGCTGTATAGTGTATCATCGTATGAAACATTCTCCTATTGCTGAACAATTAGTTTTACCTAGTATTTTTTCCAATATGACAATCTATTATTGGGGAAGTCTAATTCATTTATATGCATTATGACTATTGGTGAAGGCAGTGGTGGTCCAGTGGTAGAATTCTTACCTTCCATGCAGGAGACATGGGTTTGATTCCCAGGCTATGCACTTCCAGCACAACCACCACCTGTCTATCAGTGCAGCCTTATGTGTTGCTATGATGCTGAACAGGTTTCAGCAGAGCTTCCAGATTAAGATACACTAGGAAGAAAGGTCTGGCAATCTACTTCCAAAAATCAGTGTCATGGATTGTGTCCCCCCAAAATATCTGTCAACTTGTTTAGGCCATGATTCCCAGTATTGTGTGATTGTCCACCATTTTGTCATTTGATGAGATTTCCCTATGTGTTGTAAATTCTATCACTACGATGCAGTAAGATGGATTACTGGCAGTTATACTGATGAGATCTACAAGATTAGAAAGTGTCTTAAGCCAATCCCTTTCGAGATATAAAAGAGAGAAGCAAGCAGAGGGACAGGGGGACCTCATACCACCAAGAAAGCAGCGTTGGGAACACAGTGTATCCTTTGGACCTGAGGTTCCTGTGCCGAGATGCTCTTAGTCCAAGGGAAGACTGATGCACCACAAGGACCTTCCTCTAGAGCCGAAAAAGAGAGAAAGCCTTCCCCTGGAGCCGATGCCCTCAAATCGGACTTCTAGACTACTGGCCTATGAGAGAATAAACTTCTCTTTGTTAACGCTATCCACTTGTGTTATTTCTGTTAGAGCAACATGGATGACTAAGACAATCAGCTAATGAAAACCCATTGTGCATGGGGTCACCATGAGTCAGGGAGGCAGCTAACAAAAACAGTAACATGATTATTGATATACTTGGACTTATTTCTCTCAACTTATTTTGAGTTTTCCATTTATCATTCTTTTTCTTTGCTTCTTTGTTTCCTCCATCCCTCTCTTCTTTTGGATTAATAAAAAAAAATTATATCTTCTCTTCTTTTTGCTGATTTAGAAGATTTAGATTATACTTTTGTCCTTTTAGTAGTTATCCTTAAATTAACATACATACTTCACTACTGTTTTCCCATCAAATCTAGGATACCACTGATTGAAAGGAGCATCATTATCTTGTGTACCACTAAAACACAAAAATGCTGTCAACTAAACCATAGTACAATGCTTTCTTATCACTTAGAGTTTTTATCTTACACTTATTGAAAGAACTCTTTAAACTTAGAGGTAAAATATTATTCTATATTACTGCTTTGTGATGTAGACTAAAAAGCAAAGTAAGTGAAATGAATTGTTAGAGAAACCCTCAATCTTCTTCATATTCAGATTGTGATCCTTCTGAATTACTTTCATATTCAGGGATAACAGAGTTCTGTTTTTTTCCATATAGAGACTATTACTATGTGCTGAATGCATATTCATATATTTAATATACCACACAGGGGCACAGTCATGGAAACAACCTGGACAAAACCCTTGCGGGACTGAGTTACTGGGCTTAAAGGCTAAGGACCATAGTCCTGGGGGGCATCTAGGTCAATTGGCATACACAGTTCATAAAGAAACATTCCACAACCTACTTTGGTGAGTAGCATCTGGGGTCTTAAAAGCTTACAAGAGGCCATCTAAGATACAATCATTGGTTTCTTTCCATCTGAAGCAAAGGAGTGTGAAGAAAACAGAAGACTCAAGGGAACAATTAGTCCAAAGGACTAATGGACCACAGGAACCACAGTATCCACCTGCCTGAGACCAGAAGAACTAGATGGTGCCCGACTACTATTACCGACCAATTTGACCAGGAACACAACAGAAGGTCCCAGTTAGAGTGAGGTAAAAAAATGTAGAACAAAATTCAAATTCATAAAAAAAAGACCAGCTTTACTAGTCTGAGAGAGACTGGAGGAACCTCCAAGACTATAGCCCTTGCATACCCTTCTAACTTGGAACTGAAGCCATTCCCAGAGATCAACTTTCAGTCAAATAACAGACTTATGAACAATAACACAGGTGAGGAAAGTGCTCCTTAGAACAATCATCTACATTAGACCAAAAGGACAACGTATGCCCAAAAGTAAAGATGAGAAGGCAGGTAGGAGCAGGAAAACCAGACGAATGGAAACAGGGAACTCAGGATGGTGATGGGGGGAGTGCTGACACATTGCGGGGAATGCAACCTAGGTCATGGAACAATTTGTATATAAACTATTGAATGGGAAACTAATTTGTTCTGTAAACCTTCACCTAAAGCACAATTAAAAAAAAGTATTACTGATACAGCATTTTTTAAATACACTTGCTCCACTATTACCTCCAGATTTTATTCCAAGCACTAATGCATACACTTTCTTGATCTCACCAAACGGTGTCATAAAATGTTTTCAGACAACAATCAGAATTCTTACTCCTTCCTCAAATGATTCTTAAATGTTCTGTTAAGTGAAACATCAAAGAGTTGCAGTTGTCTAACCATGCCACCAGAAATAACAGCCAAGTTCATAAGGCAATGACAACTATGCCAAAATGCCACCGGACCAACAGTGATTATAGGATAGCATCAACTGAAGATGCACTTTGATTTCAGAAATGTGAAGAAAAAAAGATAACTGGTAGCTTTTAATATTCTCTTTTTCCTGGTGTCTAGGTCTGAATTTAACTTTATTTAACTTGCTTAATTACTAAAATGTACTTTCATTCTGAGCATTCGTTAATTTCTTCAACTCTGGAAAATTCCGAACTGTTAACTTTTTAAATATTACTTGCCCACCATTCCCTCAATTTGTTCTTTCTTCTGAAAAGCATATTAGATGGATTTTGGTAACCTCTGATCTCTGTTCTATATTCTGGGTGAATTCCTTCGAATTCACTCTTTGACTATATCGAGTCTAAAGTTTGTCGTCTCTATTGTTTTGTTTTTTTTAAACTCAGTAACTATATTTTTTTCATTTTCAGGCTTTCCAATTAACTACTTTTCCTATCTATGAGATCTTATTTTATTCTGCTGCTTTTAATTTCTTAATCTTCTTTAATACAAGAGTTCTATTCACTTATCTCTTTGGACATCCTCAAAACACATAAATGGTTTCGTTCATCTGTTCTGTAAATTTAAATTTCATCTGGAGTGAATTCTTGTTATGGATTGAATTGTGTCCCCCCAAAATATGTGCTGTAAATCCTAAACTCTATGTCTGTGGTTATAATCCCACTTGGGAATTGGGTTGCCTTTGTTATGGTAATAAGGCAAGATTAGTGCAGAGTATGTCTTGAGTCAATCTCTTACCAAACATAAAAGGAGGAGATTAAGCAAGTAGAAATGGGGGAAGATAGATTCCAAGCCATGTGGAGATCTCCAAGGAACCAGGAAAAAGAAGTCTGAAGAGTCAAGGACTTTCCTCCAGAGCCTACACAGAGACAAAGCCTTCCCCTAAAGCCAGAACCCTAAATTTGGACTTCTAGCCTCCTAAACTGTGGAAAAATTAATTTCTGTTCTAAAGCCATCCACATTTCTGTTATAGCAGCACTAGATAACTAAGAAAATTCTCATTCCAATTGTTAAATTTATTGGTGGTCTTAATATTAGATTTTTTAGATATACTATAGAATTTTGGCAGTTTGCTCGTTCCACATGTGACAATTTTTGTTTATCGCCCCTCTTCTCTCCCTCCCTCCATCACTACTGCTAAACAACTCCACAGAATACAATGTGTTGTTGTGTCATGCTCTACCCTTTATGCTCACCAATCCTTCTACCTAGCAGTTTTCAGATTATCTCTTGAAAACTCTCCAAGACCCCAAACTAGAATCAGTCTTACAAAGGTAGTTTTTAATTACTTCCATATAAGAATATTGGGGATACAGCCAGTGTATTCATGTACTGATTCCTGATCAGGACAATGTCTCTGTCCTTTGAACAGAGGACAACCCCCAACTTCCAAGAAAGCTTTAGACACAGTCAGTAGGCCAAAAGCCTTCTCTTTTGCCTACCTATAGCTTCGAAGAGTGAGCTGAGCTCCTGGTCCCTCATCTCAAGTGGGGAACATTTGTTTACCACACAAGCCTAATTCTACTGCCCACCTTAGAACTCCGAGTCCAACAAGACTGTCAGTCAATACCTACTTCCCATTTTGGGTCTCTGTTCCACAGAGATAATGCTCTTCTTATTGGATTCTGTTATTTTGTTTTGTTCTCCCTTTGTATATTTTATTCATAATTGCTATGTCTGGAATGAAAGGTGCAAGGAGACTCTGGGTGGCACAAATGGTAAGCACTCAACTACTAACCAAAAGGCTGGCAGCTCAAACCCACTCAGAGGCACCTCAGAAGGCAGGCCTGGCAATCTGCTTCTGAAAGGTCACAGCCTGGAAAGCCTTATGGAGCAGTTCTACTCTACACACACAGGACTGCCATGAGTCAGATTCAACTCGATGGTAACTAACAACAAAATATACATTTTTAAAGTTATAATCATAATATACATACAATTTGTGTTTTTTTTTACTAGATATTTCAAATACTTTAAAAAGTTTTCAAAATTATCACTCCCTATGGCTCACATTCCTAAATGAGATATACCACATTGAACAAGTGAAGGGTTGGTTTAAACTGCTTTGAAAGTGGAAAAAAACTTTCAACTAAAACACTGAGTGAGGGAAAGGGTTGTGGTTTACCACAATACTACATAAGGATTGCTCAAAGTCAGCAATGAATTTCCGACAACATACATATAAAGTTTATTTTCAAATACCTATATCTTTCTAAATATAGCAAGAACTTGCTTCAAAAAATGTTTACTTCATTGTTAAATTTTATATCAAGCAGGATTTCAACAATTATCTTACTATAAAAATATTCTGTAAATGTACTGTTAACATAAACATAACATAAACAAATCGTTTATATGTGTTTGCTAATCTAACTATATATACTATAACCTACTATACACAATATATTTTACAAATCTACTTCTGTGTTACTTAGGTAAGTCACTAACACTCTGAGGCACAATGTCTTCATGTTTAAAACATGATCATTCTTGAGAGTCTGTAAGAGTAAATGCAGTCTTTTATGTGGAGGCACTTTGAAACCACAGTTGTTATTTTTATCATGATTACCTTTTCAATTTCTCTTTGCGTAGCTCCTTCCTTTTTCAAACGCTCCTGTTCTACACACTTGGCATTATAATTTTCCTTGGATTTCTGGAGAGCCTGAGTTATGCTCTGAATAGTCTGGACAGCTTCCAGAGTTCCTGCAACTTCTTCTTTAGTCTGTTGGTATAAAATGATTAACCAAAATGACTGTAGTCTACAGTACTCAATATGTGACCAATCAATACTTTAGCAAGAAAAAAAGTGATACCTTTTTATGAGATTTTACTTGTTCTTCTCCATACTTCTGAATTTCCTTTATTAATTCTTGTAATTTTCTAACGAGATCCAGATGACAATTTGCTAATTTCTCTGTAGATGTCTTGAACACATCCCACATTGCTGCAAATGTTCTAGAGGAAAGGAATATGTAGGTGAATAATGGAGCCAATGGAAACAGTAATGCCATATTCAGCAATTTTAATTAGGCAAAAAATGAAGCTAAAATAAATCATGAATGAAATGACTGACAGACTGACTTTGATTTCTCAATCCTTGGTTAATTATTTAAAATATTTTTGGACCTCAGGTACATAGAAATGGGTAGACTATCACAGGTCTGTCCAGGGCCCTTCTGATTTAATTCTATCACATTATTCTCAGAGGTGATTTGGTTATTTAGATTTGCATCAGAAGCCTTTCTATCACTACTGATTGATCTGTTGATAAAATATTATTAATTTTCAATGTTAGACTACTTAGTATTCATTTAAAATGTTTATCTAAAAATAAAGTTTCTCTGAATTTAAACACACAAAACTAAAATTTATATATGTGATTTTTAAAATGTCTTCATCATTAATGACTGTATTAAGATTTCAGCGTACTTACCTGAAACTTTTGCTTAGACATCATAACTTTACCTGTGTACCTCAATTATATACTAGTAGATTTATTTCCCTTCTTACAAAGAGTACAGGATAAATGATATACTTTCCTACCCCTTTTTCTCAATATTGAGAATTTTAAATTTTTAGCAGGCTCAAATATATCCAAGGATTACTGCATTATCAGATCATGGAAAGTATTTAGGATGCCAATGGCTAGTTTAAACTACTTTGCTCAGCAGACAATAATCTAAGGATGATTTTATCCCATGCTTTGTTCAGATATTTCCTCTGATATTTTCACCACCACTTGCTTTAAAGTGGTCTCTACAATAAAATTAATAACAGAAGACAAATTTCAACAATGATCACTAAAGCAAGAGGGCAGAGAAAGTAATTACTTATTCTAACACAGTCGCCCCTCGGTATCCACGGGGGTTTTTGGTTCCAAGACCCCCTACTGCCCCACAAATACCAAAATCTGAGGATTCTCAAGTCTCTTATATAAAATGAAGTAGTATTTGCACCCTCCCATATACTTTAAATCATCTCTAGATTACTAACAATATCTAATACAATGTAAATGCTATGTAAATAACTGTTATACCGTATTGTTTAGGGAATAATGACCAGAATAAAAAAGTCTGGTTGTTTTTTCCCTCAAATATTTTCAACCCACAGTTGGTTGAATCTGCACATGCAGAACTCACGGGTACAGAGGGCCAACTATATGACTTTATGCCTATTATCACATTTCCTACCCAGTAGGAAAGCTAACTTGCAACAATCACTTTACGTAATAATAAAGAAGGTCTAAGTGGATAATTAAAATCCTTAGAATAGGACTGTTTTGATTAGATCTCATCTCACGTTTTAAAAATCTAATCACTAAATCTGTCAAGGACTTGGATGGAAAATTTCAAAAGGAAAAGATACCTGAGAAGAATCCACTCACTACAGTACCAAAATACATGCACTTTACTTCAAGTAAACCTGATATATGATAGTCTAGACTTTACAAAGCAGGTAGGTGTTCCCTTACTTTACCAAAGGATTCTTTACACTGCAAAAAAGGTTCAACATAAGATTTCTTTAAACGTAAGTTTCCTTAATGAATTCCAAATATCATGCAATTTTTAAAAGTCTGATCTACATGCCTTTTTTACTGGTCAAGTCATACGCATTAATGTAAAAGAAGCACTAGGAAAACCAAGAAGTATAAAATATGCTTAAGTACAACTGAATACAGAAAAACAAAACTCAATTTCTTCCTAAAATATGCATCAGTAAGCAAGAACATTAACATTCACAATCCTTATTAGAAGAGATGACACTAATGCAAAAAGTACTACCTGTTATTTATGAAAAGCACACATTCCAAAGACAAAAATGCAGCTTTGTTGTTACAAGACACAGCTGAAGTCAATCCATGCTCTTTCTAACTCCTCCCTTATAACTAAGAATAGGGTAAAATTTTCTATAATAAAATCATAGCCAATTAGTTAAATCCACCCTTTGTTACTCCAGTTACTTCCTGGCCCTTCTACTGTGGTCAATAAAGAAGAAATTATGTTTCAGCAGAAGCATGTCAAAAACATGAGTCTCTAGAAAAAGGAAGCTGCCAGAAAAGTTAAGATGTAGATGGAAAAAGAAGGAAGAAGAAACTTGGGGTTGAGGGAAGGGGGCAAAGGGGTAAGGGACTGGAGGACAAACCAGGAGAAAAAAAACAAAAATAACTATCAACTACCGTTCCCCTCGATTCTCTAAGTGAAAAAGGTGGTAGCTGCCAAGCCTTTCCAGCTACAGTGCAGGGCAGCAGCAGGTCTTCCTAGCTACAGGCTGTCAGCACTTACACAATGGACAGTGCCACTACCCTGAAGATGAACTGAGAGTCCAATTCTTCTGTGCCCAGACCACAAAGTATAAAGGCTTTTGTTTAAACTCATTCAACCTCACTATAGAAGACTTTCTACAAAATAGTCATCCTTACTCATTTTTTGGATCACAGAACCAATTGTCAATCTGATAATTGTTATAAACCCTCTTCAATAAAAATAAGCATTGATACCTACACAAAATTTTGCACAGAATTTCAGGGATTCACAGACTCATCAGAATCTCAGATCTAGAGGAATCTTGAACTTTACATCACTGTAAAAATCTTTTAAAATCACTTTATTTCAACATCTTAGCTAAAATATAACCTTTCCCCAATTACAGATTATTAAACCAGATCACACAATTATTCCTTCCAGAATTATGTTCAGGTTATACAATTATTCTTTTCCCAGTTGTTATGCCTATGAGCACATCTCATTTTAAATATATTCTTATTATTAATTTCACTTTTCAAAGAACAATTTCTTCAGAGCAAATTTTTGATATTTAATGATAGTCCATAAAATAAGATGTTTTAATGCATTTTAATCATTTTCAATAAAATTTTATTTATCAAACTTTAAAGTGAGTTTTTAAAGATCACTGTTAAACAGCAACAGAATTTAAATGAACTTTAAAAAACTACAGTATTTTGCACATGAGTAACACACAGCATTTGTAATCTCAAAATTACACTATTGAATGACCATGTAGTTTAATAAAGGGAAAAAAATAAGTTTCATTTACTTTGACTACATTAACTGATCCAGTAAATTCAATTATATTTTCTATCCATTCAAAACATCAAGAGCATATTCATATACAGAGATAAATTTTAAATAAGTATTACTAAAACTATAAACTACTATATCCTCAATGGTAACCTAATATTCTCAAGATCTCTACTAAACGAAAGCTGAAAAAAAGGAAGATATTAACTTACCCAAGTTGTGAATAATTGCTTGCTGATTTTGCTAGTTTTGTCATTGACCTGGAATATGTTTCTTCTATTGTGGCTCTGTTAAATCAAAGTTTCTTATTATAATAGCTGTTTTTTTTTTTTTTTTTTAGTGACCAAAAACATAACCAAATTGTCAAAATAAAATTAAAAACACAGAAGCAAAAAGATACCTTAAGTCATATGCTAAAAACAAGCAGCTATGAAGTTAGGAATTCTGGCTGTCTTTAAATGCCCTTTGTGCACATGTGTGGTATAGAGCTAAGAGAATTTATATGACCCAAGAAACTTAAATGAGTTTACGACCCTTTTTTTCTTTAGTGCCAAAGGTTATTTGAACAGCAAGTACAAGAGTGCTGCATTTTGTATTCTCTGTCTCTGTAAACTGTGATGTCATTTGTATTTAATATTTCCTTTCTATACTTAACATGGTTTTATTATTCCTCAACATTCTCGTGTCATTACGATGCACATTTAATAGAACATGAGATTGATGATAGTCATTTGCATAAAACTAAATACGAATCATCAGCAAGTCAGAGATACTGAATTTCAGGGCTTAATTTATTTCATGACTAGATCTAAAATAAGTAACTCAGCTTAAAAACTGTGTTTTATATAACCACTATACGTCAAAAGATGCATTGCATTAGGCAAATCTGCCGCAGAAGACCTCTTTAATGTGTTGAAATGCAAAGATGTCACCTTGAAGACTAAGGTATGCCTGATCCAAGCCATGGTGTTTTCAATTACCTTGTAAGTATGCAAAAGCTGGACAATGAATAATAAAGAAGAAGAATGGATGCCTTTGAATTGTGGTGTTCGCAAAGAATATTGAATATACCATGGACTGCTGAAAGAATGAACAAATCCATCTTGGAAGAAGTACAACCAGAATGCTCCTTAGAAACAAGGATGGCAAGACTGTCTCACCTACTTTGGACATGGTATCAGGAGGGATCAGTGCCTGGAGAAAGACATCATGCTTGCTGAAGTAGAGGGTCAGTGAAAAAGAGGAAGGCTCTCAACGAGATGGGCTGACACAGTGGCTGCTACAATGGGCGTAACTATGATTATGAGGATGGCACAGGACCGAGCAGTGTTTCATTCTGTTGTTCACAGGATCACTATGAGTTGGAACCAACTCAACAGTACCTAACAACAACATCTGGCATATAGAATTTTGGGTTTAAAATTTTCAACCAAGGCTATAAAATATAGAATAAAAGTAAAGTAAATTATTCCAGAGACAACCTGTAAATACAAACTATGAGGTTGTCTTGGCCCTTTGTAATACTACAAAACTTAAGTTCCAGTCTCACATTTTTCATACTTATCCCTGGCCCTTCTTAGTCTGTGCAGCCTTTAACGTTCTACAACCACCACTGCTCTTCCATTTACTTTGCTAGGTTCAACTGAACTCTTTCCTTCTAATGTCCAAATCCAAATCTCCACACTACTCTTGCACCAAACTATCCGTTCAATATTTCTAACTGCCGCAATCATAACTATACTTGGATATTTTAATCACCTCATACAGTATCCAAACTAAACTCATCTCCAAACTCTTTCCCAAACCCATTTCCACAAAAAAAAAAAAAAGCCTCTCTAACTAAAAGGAAATATTAATGGTAACTGCCTCTCACTAGTGGCACTGTGACTTTTTTCTGCTCCTTTACACTTTTCTGTACTTTTTTAATACACTATAATACAAGGGTAATACTTCCATAATTTAAAAAAATAAATACAGGAAGAAATGTTAATATTTTAACGGATAAGCTCAAGCTGCAAAAAAAGTTGTTCGATTTCCAGTAATACTGAACTAGACAAGTGAGACAAAAGCCTCCCACTGAGAATAACTGGACTAAAGAAAGGGGAGAGGGTGATGATTAAAATGCTTCCTAGAGTTAAAAAGGCAGTTAAAAATCAGCAGGCCGAGAGCCAAGAGAAGGATACCCAGAGAAGTGAGCCAGGTACATGGGGCAGCTTTTCCCTTGGGGACATCTAGAAGAGGCAGCTGAGAGGCTAAGTAAGTGGAGCAGAGCTTTTGATAGCCTCAAGGAGTAAGGCAGACAGAGGTCAGGTCTGCCAAAGGCAGGAAGCACGATAAATCCCATGCCCTTTAAACTGAGACTCCAAAAGGCAACATCCCAGGAAAAAGGTTGAAACATAAAATAGCATGTCCTCATAGGAACTACAAACCAGATCTTTTCAAACCTTGCTGTTGGACACTTATGGACATCCTATAAACATTGATTAAGCAGCTAGGCACATAAAGAAACAAGACAACACGAATAAAATCTAGCAGAAACAAGTTAGCAGAGTTCCAAATGTTGAGGTTACCAAGCTTAAACCGTGAGTTTATGTATTATGGTCAACGAGATAATAAACTAGATCAAGAATTTCAGTAGAAAACTGGGAATCATTTAAAAGAAGTGGGGAGAAAACAGCAAATTTGAAAAGTGTAAATTCTAGATGTGAAAAAATACAATAACAAAAATTAATATCTCAATGGATAGGCCCAGCAGAAGATTTGATATACTGTAGTAAGAATTAGTAAACTAGAAGACAGATGAGAAGACTCGATCCCAGAATGAAGTTCAGAGAGACAAAAGAACAGAAAACAAGAGAGACATAAGGACAGAGTAAGAAAGTCAACATATGTGTAAAGAGAGAAAGTACGGGGTGGAAGCAATATTTGAAGAGATAATAATAGAGAGTTTACCAAAACTGGCCACAAAAACATCAAGCCACAAATCCAAGAAGCCCAATAAACCCTACAAAGATAAATAAAAAGAAATCTACACCTAGTCATATCACAGTAAAACTCCTGATAATCAAAGACAAAAAGAAAACCTTAAAAGCTGCCTTAGACTGAGAGCTAACATCTCAATGGTAGATAATGGAATGATCTTCAAGGAAGTGAAAGAAAATATCTGCCAACCAGAATTCCATTCCCAACAAAAATATCCTTCAGAAATGAAATTCCTAATGAAATAATGGATCTAGGTGATGATCATCAACGGCCACTAACATCACAAAACAGATATAATCAGGTATTGTATGCCTCCAATGGAAATACACAATACCACTTATGAAGCATTCTTGTGAAACTATTGAACTGAATTTGATCAAGCTTCTAAATTTAAGTGCCAATTTAGAGGGAATACAAGGACAAGGAAAAATGTTAAATAAAACTATGGATATGCAATTAGTAAAGTCCAGGACTTGGGACACTTTACACAACAAATAACCTGGTTTATTCAACAACAAAAACAAAAGTAAAGGGGGAAGAGAAAGAGGGATCTATCAATTAAGAGACTAAAAGAAACAGCAAATAACGTAACATATGGACTTGGAGGGATCCTTATCAAAAGAAACCAGGGGGGGTGTGTGTGTGAGAGAAAGAGACAACTGAGAAAAATCTAGCACTGACTGTATATTTGATGACCTTAAGAAAAGTATTACTATATTTTTAGGTGGGTTAACATACTGTTTTTTTTTTTTTAAGCCTTTATCTTCTAGAGATAAATCTGAAATGCTAACAGTTAAAACACAATGTTTCTGAATCCAAGATTTGCTTTATAACAATCCAGTAACGTGGAACAAGCGTTGACCATGATATGGTAACTGCTCAAGCTGGGTAACTGCTACACAGAGGCTCAATAAAAACACATGCACGTGAAGAAAGGTACATAAGGTATATAAGTCAGGAGGTGGGTACTGTTCTAAGGTCTTCGCATTTTCCGGAAGAGGGTAAAAGTACCAATAATTAGAAGTTAACAGGTCAAAAATATGTTGTAATCTCCAGGGTAACCACTAAAAGAGTAGTTGTAGTTGTTGTATGCCCTTAAGTTGATTCCGACTCATAGTGGCCCTATATGACAGAGTAGAACCATCCCATAGGGTTTCCTAGGTTGTAGTCTTTATGGGGGCAGATCGCCAGGTCTTTTCTCCCATGGAATGGTTAGCGGGTTCAAACTGCCAACCTTTTGATTAGCACCCAAGCACTTAACCACTGCACTACCAGGGCTCCATAAAAGAGTAGTAAAGAAATGTATTACTTCTAAACTAATAAAGGGAAAAAAATAGAATTAAAAAAAATATATATATATAAGCCAAAATAAGGGAACTAATGGGACAAAAAGGTAGGATGAATAGAAAGCAAATAGTAAAATAGTACAGGGGTCAGCAAACTACAGCCCCATGGGCCAGATCTGGCCCGTCACTTGTTTTTGTAAATCAAGTTTTGCTGGTGCACAATCATGCTCATTCATGTACATGTTGGCCATGACTGCTTTTATGGTTAAACAGCAGACTGAGTAGTTGCAACAGAGAGCAGGTGGCCCACACATCCTAAAATATTTACTTTCTGAACCTTTACAGGAAAAAGTTCCCAACCCCTGAGACAGAAGGCTTGAATCCAAATATATCAGAGCAATTACACTAAACGTAAATAGACTAAGTGCTCCAATTAAAGGACAGAGATGATCAAATGGCTTTTTAAAAAACAGAGAAACAGATTCGTTAAATATTGAACTGTGTCCCAAAAAATATGTGCTGTAATTACTTACCCCTAACGTTTGTGGACGTAATCCCATTCGGGACTAGGGTTTTCCTTATTATCTTAAAGAGGCCTTATCAGCGTGGGGTATGTCTTAAGCCAATCACCTTTGAGATATAAAGGAAGCTAATGAGGCAAAGAATGCAAGGCAGAGATAGGGAAAACGGATGCCACACCACATGATGATCACCAAGGAGCCAAGGAATTAAAACTGAAAAGACAAGGACCTTCCCCCAGAGCTGACAGAGAAAGGCTTTCCCCAGAGCCGGTGCCCTGAATTGAGACTTCTAGCCTCCTGAACTGTGAGAAAATAAACTTCTGTTTGTTAAAGCTACCCCACTTGTGGTATTTCTGTTACAGCAGCACTATATAACTAAGACAACGTGTAAACCATACAGATACAGATAAGAACAGAAAAAATTATATACCACGCAAACACTAACCAAAAGCAAACTCCTTAAGCTGTAACAACAAAGTAGACCTCAAAGCAAAAAACACTGCTAGATATATAAAAGGACACTTCATAATGATAAAAGGTTCCATTTACCCAGAAGATATAATAGTTCTAAATTTGTATTCATATACTAACATGGCCACAAATACAAAAAGCAAAAAGTGACCAAACTACATGGATAAAGAGACAAAAATTACAATCAAAACAAGCAGGTTTTAACACAACTCTCTCTGTAACTGATACAATGAGTAGGATAAAAAAACCAAAAACCAGTAAGGATATATTAGAGCTGAACAACAGAATAAGCAAACTTGCTCCAACGAATACAGAATTCTATAGCAACAAATCAAAATATATTCTTTTCAGGCACATGCAGAACTACTGACCAAAAGTGACCCTATCTTGGGCCATAAACCAAATGTCAACCAATTTCAAAACACTGAAATCATACAGAATATATTCCCTCTCACCACAATGTAACTAAGCTTGAAATCAATAGCAAAAATGCACCTTTTAAAATCCACACATATTTTGAAATGAAGAAATACACTCTAAATAACCCAGGGCCCAAGGAAGAAAGCACAATGAAATTTAAAATATATTTAAACGAAATCCTGCTTCTCAAAACTGGTGGGATATAGCAAAAACAATGCTTGAGGGAAATTTATAGACTTAAAGGAATATATTAAAAAAAAAAAAAAAAAGGTTGAAAATCATTAAGTTAAGCGTCTATTTTAAAAAGTTAGAAAAGAACAACAAATTAAACACAAAGTCAATGAAACTGAAAACAAAGATTCAGAGAGGTCCAAAAAAGCCAATAGTTGGTTCTTGTAAACTATTAAAAACAACAAATGCCAAATGAAACTGAACATGAAAAAGAGAAGGCACAAATAACTCATATCAGGAATGAAAAGTAGAACATCACTACTGACCATGCAGACATTAAAAAAGATCATAAAACGATATTAAGAATAACTTTTTGCCAATAAATTTAAAAGTTTAGGAGAAATGGAAAATTCCTAGAAAAATATAACTTAACAAACTCAAAGAAGAACTAGAAAATCTGAATAGTCCTATAATTATTAAAGAAACTGAATATGTAATTTTAATTTATAAAATTTAATATTAAAGAGAACAGTAACTGAACTTAAACATAAAAATACGTATGATTCACACAAGCAGTGCTGAGTAACAGGAATCAGACAAAAGAATACCTATTGTTTGAGTAAATTAATATATACATAATACAACGTTCAAAAAATAGGTATAACTTCTCTTGACAGATGAATGGATAAACAAATTGTGCAATAATCAAAAATGGAATACTACCCAAGAGTAAAAAGGAATGAATTACCGATACATGCAACATAACAGATGAATCTCAAAATAATTATGCTGAATAAAAGCAGCCTGACAACAGAGAGTAAACAAAGAGTACATAAAATTCCAGAAAACGCAAACTAAATATCAGAAGATCAGTGTCTCCTTAGGCATGGGAGGATGGGGAAGGGAGGGAGCAAGGGATTGCAAAGGAGATGATGAATATGTTCACTATCTTGATTGTGATGGTTTCATGATTGTATATACATGTAAAAATGTATCAAACTGTACACTTTAAATAGTGTGGTTTATTGTATGTTAATTAAACCTTAATAAAACTGTTGAAGGAAAGGGAAGAAAGGCAGCAGGGAAGGAGACAAGGACTTAGAAAGTTGTGTAACATTTCTGGGTCCAAATTTTCTCATCTTTAAAATGGGACTTAGAGTTTCAAGAGTTAAATGAGATAATTAATGTATGCAAAGCCCTTAGTGTATGGTGTATTTTAATGTGTCTATCTTTTCATCCTTTCTTTGTCACTCACTTCTTCAAGAAATAAGAGTATCTAATTGTGCCAGGCTCTGTGCTAAGCAATGGGATACAACAGAATATTGTCTAACAGGGGAACACAGAAACAAATTATAAAAATGAATAATTATGAAATTTTATAAATATTACAAAAAGATATACGGTACTGAGAGAGATTATAATAGGTGTCTTTGACCTAGCCAGAGACATTAAGACATCAATGAAGAAGTGACCACAAAAAAAAAAAAAAAAAGAATAAGTAGGCATCAATTATGTGAAGAAGCGAGTAAGGACATACAAAGCCTGGACTGGAGGAAGTCTGGCAACAAAAGGGCCAAAGTCTCTGATGTAGAAAGAATAAAAAAAACCTGGTGTGAACTAGGTTTGAAAGGTGCTTTGGAATCAGACTATGCAGAGGTATCTTAAGAGCAATGGGAAGCCCCTGAAATGTTTTAAACAGGACAGGTGACAAACTGATCTAGAGTTCAAAGAATGTACTCCAACTATAGTGCCAAGATCAGGCTGAAGGAGAATGAGAATGAATGTAGATAAATCACTTAGAAGCTACTGCTGCAGTTTAGGCAAAAATAATGATAGCTTGAATCAGAGATTTATTCAATCAAAAAATCACTACTGAGTACCTATTAAGTGCCAAACACCATCCCAAATGCAGAACATACAGCAATAAGGAAAAAAAAAAAAAAAAGACAAAAATCATTGCCTGGAGTTTATATTATAGCAGGAAGAAACAGGCAAATAAGCAAAAAAATAACTTAGATGGTTTTTAGTACTATGAAGAAAAATAAAGCAGGGAGGAGGGAGTGGGAGGAGAGGTTTGCCAAAGAGCCATAAAGGGCTTAGATTCTGGGCAATGAGGGATGACCCAGGAGTCCCGGACTTCTCATGGTGTGACACGTTGTTGTTGTTGTTGCTGTTGTTAGGCGCCGTTGAGTCGGTTCCAACCCATAGTGACCCTATGCACGACAGAACGAAACACTGCCCAGTCCTGAGCCATCCTTACAATCGTTGTTATGCTTGAGCTCATTGTTGCAGCCACTGTGTCAATCCACCTCGTTGAGGGTCTTCCTCTTTCCGGTTGACCCTGTACTCTGCCAAGCATGATGCCCTTCTCCAGGGACTGATCCCTCCTGACAACATGTCCAAAGTATGTAAGACACCATCTCACCATCCTTGCTTCTAAGGGGCATTCTGGTTGCACTTATTCTAAGACAGATTTGTTCGTTCTTTTGGCAGTCCATGGTATATTCAGTATTCTTCGCCCACACCACAATTCAAAGGCGTCAATTCTTCTTCGGTCTTCTTTATTCACTGTCCAGCTTTCACATGCATATGATGTGATTGAAAATATCATGGCTTGGGTCAGGCGCACCTTAGTCTTCAAGGTGACACCTTTGCTTTTCAACACCTTAAAGAGGTCCTTTGCAACAGATTTACCCAGTGCAATGCGTCCTTTGATTTCTTGACTGCTGCTTCCATGGTTGTAGATTGTGGATCCAAGTTAAACGAAATCCTTGACAACTTCAATCTTTTCTCCGTTTATCATGATGTTGCTCATTGGTCCAGTTGTGAGGATTTTTGTTTTCTTTATGTTGAGGTGTAATCCACACTGAAGGCTGTGGTCTCTGACCTTCATTAGTAAGTGCTTCAAGTCCTTTTCACTTTCAGCAAGTAAGGTTGTGTCATCTGCATAATGCAGGTTGTTAATGAGTCTTTCTCCAATCCTGATGCCCCGTTCTTCTTCATATAGTCCAGCTTCTCAGATTATTTGCTCAGCGTACAGACTGAATAGGAATGGTGAACATAAACATGGCTAAAAGGCCTAAATGACATCTGTGCTGATGGCCTCAAGGAAGACAGTGATGGCAGTGATGTAAGTATTGGGGAGAGGGAAGGATATGGGACATGCCAGGGGATGCAGAGTCCTGAGGTTTCCCCTTCACTCCTGCCAGAGACAATGTACAAGCCAGTGGAGGGAATGCCTTACTCAGAGCACTTGGAGTTTCTTGACTCCAGTGGAGAGGTGAAAGCCAAATGAGGATTGGTCTTACGTGAAATAGTTTGTTCCCCAATAATTCCTACCAGTCTGTGAAGTCCATCAAGGCAGAAGCTATATCCTTACCACTACATCCTTAGGATCCAAACAAGTGCCTGGCACACAGCAGACATGTAATATATATTGCTGGAATAATAAATGAGCAGAATATTGCATGTAAAGGTACAGTACTCCTATATTAACAAGGTAAAGATTTAAAATGTGTTCATATGAAAACTACCAAGCTGACCTAGCCACAAAATAACTTTAAGAAGCAATATGGTAGCTGAGTTCTGTTTGATTTTTGAATCATAATCAAACTATGTTTGACTTTTAATAGTCTTTACATTGACTATTATATTCTAAGAGTTTTAAAGACAGTCATATTTTATAAAGTTGCAGGGTTTAAAAAATAGTTAGGACTTGGTTTTGTTTTTCTTTTAAAAAAAAAAAAAAGCCACTATTACATAAGCTACAAGTTCAGAAAACTTAGTCTTTTCACATTAACTTAGCATGTTTGTTTAATGACATGCTTATTTTAAAGAAATGGTAATAGAACCCTTATCCATTCCTGGTGGGAATGCAAAATGGTACAAGCACTGTGGAAAATAGCAGGGCAGTTCCTCAAAAAATTAAAAATAAAACTACCATTATGACCCAGCAATCCCACTCCTAGGTATATATACTCAAAAGACTTAAAAGTAGTGATGCAAACAGACATATATACACTAAGATTCACTGCAGCACTGTTCACAATAGCCAAAAGGTGGAAACAACCTAAATGTCCACCAATAGAAGAATGGATAAACAAAATGTGATATATACATACAGTGAAATACTCAGCCATAAAGAGAAATGAAGTCCTGATACATTCTACAACATGGATGAATCCAAAAGACATTATGCTGAGTGAAATACGTCAATCACAAAAAGACAAATATTATATGATCTCACTTATATGAAGTGTAGAGACCAAAGTTTATTAGTGGTTTTCAGGCGTAGGAGGGAAGGGAAGGGGGAAATCATTGTTTGGGAAATAAGTTTCTGTTTATAGTAATGGGAAATCTGGCATCAATTAAGGGTAATGGTTGTATAACATGATTACTGTAATTGATATCATTGTGCTATATACCTAAAAAAAGGGTCATTTGGCAAATGCTGTGTTTTATATATATATTTTTACAACATTAGCACAAAATTTAGAAAAGCAGCTGCTGATACTGCTTATGTACAACCAAACACTTCATGGGATTTGTTCTCTTGGTTCAGAGGTTTAGGGTCATGGTTTTGTGGGGCATTCCAATCAACTGGCCTAATATTGGTTTGGGTGCTTCTGTTCTACCTCCTAGTTTGTTGGGTAGTGTCTGGGGTCTTAAAAGTCTGTAAGCAGCCATCCGAGGTACAACTGGTCTCTATTCCCCTGGAGTAGTAAAGAAAGGACAATCAGGCATCAGTGGAGGAAATAAAATGTGTGTCTAATTATCTTCATGAACAATGGTGCCTGGATACCATTACTGAATAATCTGGGCAAAACTGTTATAGAAGAATCCTGATCAAGGAGGAAATTTTTCAAATTCTAATGGAATCCAGACTTTCTGGAGCCACTGAGGGTAGACGACCCCCCAAAAAATATTACCCTGAGGAAATCTTTAAACCTGAAAGTATAAACTTTAAAACTGCAACTACACTCTGAAGTCACCTTTAAACTAAACAATGTTGTTGTTAGGTGCCATCAAGTCAGTTCCAACTCACAGCAACCCCATGCATGACAGAATGAAAACTACCTGGTCCTGCACCATCCTCACAATCATCGCTATGTTTGAACCCATCATTGAAGTCACTATGTCAATCCATCTTGTTGAGTGGCTTTCTCTCTTTCTCTGACCCTCTACCACACGTGATGTCCCTCCTGATAACATGTCTAAAGTATGTAAGATCAAGTCTCGCTAACCTCACTTCTAAGGAGCATAATCAGTAAAGAATGTCTGCCTTCAATATTGTGCTCTTTTAAAGAATTATCTACTATAAAAACCAGTTGCCACTGAGTCAATTCTGACTCATAACAACCCTAAAGGATAGAGCAGAAGTGTCCCACAGGGTTCCCAAGAAGCAGCTGGTGGATTCAAACTGCTGACCTTTTGGTTGGCAGCCAAGCTCTTTACCACTGTGTCACCAGGGCTCCTGAATTATCTATATGTGATCAAATTGACAACAGCAACTTGAAAGGTTAGATGAGAACCTCAGGGGACCATGAGTTGATGTTAATGGCAGTGAAATAATTTGGAAAATGGTATCAAGCAAGGTGGCACAACTTGAAGAACGTAACAAATGTCACCAAATTATACACGTAGAAATTGTTGAACTGGTCTACATTTTATTGTGTACATTTTCACCAGAATTTTTTTTAAAAAGGTACCATTTTATCCTACAGAATTCTTTAATTTTTCTACTGTGTTACCTTACTAGAACATCTAATGAAAAATATGTAAATAATATTTTCAAACAGTGATTTTCAAGTCAGGAGTTTAGCAATGCCACGTTGAGCCACTCAGTGAGCATATCATTTAGAAGTGTAACCACTGCTTAAAAATATAATTATAGTATATGTTTAAGAATTGTGCTTGATTAGTTTAATCCAAATCCAACTAAAATTTTCCTCAATTATTTAAATTCTAAAATTTAAATTGATAATGAGTAAATTGTTAAGCTATTTTTATATTTAAAAAAATACATACCTTTCTCTCACAAAATCTGCTAGTTCTTTTGTCGATATCTGTCCATGTTTCATATTATGATAGAGGACATCAAAGCCACTATTTTTTTCCCCCTAAAATTTAAAAAGATTTTTAGTTTAACAAAAAACAGAAATCAAAATGACTTGAGAATACAGTAAGTATCCTTTAACTAATACATAATTCTAATGCTCAGGTGAGCTGTTTTTCCTTAATTTAGCCATTAATGTTGCTATTCATTGTGTGATTTAAAACTTCATCAAAGCAATGCTGTATATTTTAATAAAGTTAACAATTTACTATACATATCTATACACACATGTCCACACATACTGTATATTCACCCATAAGGATATAATTCATGAAATTAAATCTGAAATTTTAGGGAATGAAGTACAATGCAATTTAGAAAAGATAAGCATGGGCTTTTTAAAATATATTACCAAATTCCATTTCAATTTCTTTAACATGTATTGACAGATTCCTAATTAACTCAGAGTCAGTGATTACTCACTAAAAAAAAATAAATCTTAACTTCTGAGTCAGGACAACATAGACTTAATCATATAAGCACTGAATACCACAAAAAAAAAACTTTGTATTCACTAACCTAAGTCTTTCAGGAAACTTAAAAAATTTGAGAGAAATGGGATAAAACTTTAACAAAAAGAAAAGTAACATCCTATTAGCTAACAGAGTTTCCGTCTTTGACTAGTACAAAGTAATGGATTCAGACCACTACACAATCTAAAAAAAAAACTCCATGGCCACTTAATCCAATAAACCCTAGATTAGCAAATTGTAACAAACAAAACATTAGAAACATCAATTTTATTGGTGAAATAAAAGACAATAAACTAAGTATGCTTAATAACTTTCTTTACCCAAAATCACTGTCAGCTGTTAGTTTTATTTTTCTTCAGTGAAATTAAAATAACAAAATATGCTGGAAATAAAAGAAATACTGGAAGCAAGTGTTACACAATCTGAATCTCCACAGCTCAGAGAAAACAGGAAACATAGGAACTTCCAGTTATGCTGAAGTGATCCTTAATAAGTTTGTCAGATAAACAGAACAAGTAATTAGTTTGCCATACATACAGCAAATAAAAATGTCATATTCGTAATAAGATAAGAAATATCCTTAGCATTTTAAGCATCCATTTTCATTTATCTAGAAGAATATAATATAAAACCAGTCTCTTGTGAATCCAAACATTTTCATTTGGCTTCTACAATATTTCATGCTTAAAGAAAAAAATTATTATTTAACTTTAGTTTTTTAACTTGTCTTTGGTTTTTCAAGGGAATTTGTTCCAGCCAAAATAAGAATATTCTTTGAGATAAACAGTTAACACACTCAGCTGCTAACCAAAAGCCTGGAGGTTCAAGTTCACCCAGAGGCACCTCAGAAGAAAGGCCTGGCAATCTACTTCCAAAAAATCAACCACTGAAAACCCTACAGAGCACATGGTGTCACCATGAGTCAGAATCAAATAAACACCAACTGGTGGGTTGTTTTTTTTAAAATAGCAAGCAAAAATAACATCACGCATATCGGTAAATAAAATTATAGACAAAAAAATGAAGGATCTCAATACTCCAAGTGATTCCATTACTTCAACATAGCACAGAAACTATACATATCTAAGTAGACTGTCCACCACCCACCCCCGATATAATTAAGAACCCTGACATAAGAGAACAAAAACAAAACAAATCTAAAATCAAACTATAAAATCCAAATCAGAAGCTCTCAAACCCCAGGGTTCTCACCTGACATCTACTGTTTCTAATTTTCACATAATTCTAACCAGTCAGGTTACCTGAGTTCCCACCATGCATTACATATATTTAAAGAGATAATTAGAAAAGAGTTGGGAGTGAAGAGCTATTAAAAACAGGCACACAGGCTACATGTTAGAAGAAATAATATCTACCAGGTTTACAGGAGCCCTGATAGCACAGTGGTTAAGACTCAGCTGCTAACCAAAAGGCTGGCAGTTCAAATCCATCAGCTGCTCCTTGGAAACCCTATAGGGTAGTTTTATAGGGTTGCTATGAGTCAGAATCAACTGAAGAGCAATGGCTTTTGGTTTACAAAAGAAAGAACAGAAATCGTTTTATTTTTTAAATAAGACAAGAACTTGGGGGCCATCTAGAGATTGGGGCAACAAGGTCCTGACAGTTTCACTGTTACAGTACTGAAAATACTAAGCAATCAAAAAAAGGTTAAACTATATTCAGAAACCTGTGTTCTAATTAAGAAATTGCTGAAGAAGAAAACTATTTGAGAATTCAGATATCTTCAAAGGGCATATTACATTTATTTGTTTACTATATAACACAATAATATTAATATAGTAACAGTAATATACCTTAGAAAACATTACTAGCTACTCTATCCCTAAGGTCTTGAAAAGAAAACCGCTTCCTACCAGAGATGTGATGCAGAATAAGCCTATCTCAAATGGCATTAACAGCTAAACATAAACCCCTGCGTGATTACACAGCCATTTGTCACTTCTTCCTATTTAGGGATTCATTTATTTACTAAGGTCAAAAGGTACAGTGAGTCTGACTCTAGGCATCATTCTCTTTAATGCAATTTCACAAACCTAAATTAACACAAATATTTACTGATTGTGAACTTTTTCTTTGGCACAAACTAAGCAAAAATTTTAATACTTCAAATGGCAAAAAATTATACACTGTATATATATATACACACACACATATATATACATTATTTAAAGAAAAAAACCTTCACAGTCAAGGACTAACAAAAAAACCAATGGAAATAGCTTTTACTGTCACCATGTCAAACATTTAAATAGTCTTGATACCCATTTAAGTTTGGAGGCTTCAATTTACTTTCTATTTAAAAGTAAGTCTTAAAAAAAAAAAAGTATTGCGGCATAACATAGTTCATTAAAAAAATATTCTATATCCTACTTTAGCAAGTAGGGTCTGGGGTCTTAAAAGCTTGCAAGCGATCAACTAAAATACATATATTGGTCCCATTATGTTTGGAGCAAAGTATAATAAAGAAAACCAAAGACACAAGGAAAATATCAGTCCAAAGGACTAATGGACCACATGATCTACACAGCCTCCCCCAGTCTGAGCCCAGAACCAGATGGTGCCCAGCTACCACCACTGACCACTCTGACAGGGACCACAATAAAGGATCCCAGACAAAGCTGGAGAAAAATGTAGAACCAAATTCAAATTCATGAAAAAGACCGGACTTGCTGGTTTGACAGAGACTGGAGCAACCCCTGAGACTATGGCCCCTGGACACTCTGTTAACTTAGAATTGAAGCCATTCCCAAAGTCCATCTTTCAGCCAAAGATTAGATGGGACTATAAAACAAATAACAACACACATGAGGAACATGCTTCATAGCTCAGTCAAGTATACAAGACCAAATGGGCAACACCTGCCCAAAAGCAAAGAAGAGAAGACAGGAAGGGACAGGAAGCCTGGATGAATAGACACAGGAAACCCTGGGTGTAAAGGCAAAGGGGGAGAGTGCTGACATACTGCACGGATTGAAACCAATGTCACAAAACAATGTGTGTATAAACTTTGAATGAGAAGCTAATTTGCCCTGTAAATTTTCACCTAAAACAACTTAAAAAATAAAAAGGCAAAAAACAAAAAAACATCTAAAAGTATACAGAATCTCAGTCTTCCTCACAGAAATGCACAGTACAAACTGAGCTCTTTCTTTGAAAGACACACTCCCTGACACTTGTTTCGAAAAGGTACCTAGAGTTACCAGAAGAAGAAAAGTTCAGGTAAAATAATGCCTCCCATGCTCTGGTCCTATACTGTACTTTCTCTACCGATAGAAGAAAAAAAAAAAGTAATTCATATTATTAAATGAAATAGTCTTCACATTGAAAACAGTATCTTAAGAGCTGAACATGACATCTTGAAACATATACTCAGACTAGTGATTTTCACTCAGGAGCAAGTATTTATGGAACACTCAACATACATTTTTTTTTTTTTCAACATGCCCCAGATACTGTGTAATTTAACAACGAAGTCTCTGTAACCTGGGAGATAGAGAATGACCACAGATACATGCACAAACATAAGACGACAATGTGATCAGTGGTCTCTATAAAGGGACCTTATTTACAATATGCTGAACTTAAAGCTATTCACATTTCTGCTGCAGATTCCCTGTTACTCAGGTCACTACTTAAATTTTCAATCTGGGCTGATACTGAGCTACTATGTACCAGTACGGCCATACTACTTAATACAATATTGAAATATTTTCGTGCCAGTCACTAATCATGACAGCGACCTTACTCCTGCCCTGTATCTGCTCCCACCATACTCCTGAGCGCCACAGATGAAATTCATGGGAGACTCCTTAGTACCCACAAGTGAACCTGCCTCAGCACCTACACCCTAGCCCGTATCCCTGCATGTCTTTTCTAGCCAAAGCAACCTGGATTCTGCCAGAGGTGGCTGAAGACATAAAAGCCCAGTGCCCAGCTGTGAGGATATGACTACCAGCTACGGCCTTCCCAGCGTCACCGTTGTGAGTGCTTGTGGAACATGTAACTACACTAGTCGTTAATCTCTCCTGCAATCGAAAATGCCTCTCAATAAAAACATCCAACAATAATGAATTATTGAAATAACGCAAATACAGACATATAAAACTACATCCAATAAAATACGTTTTATAATGTTAGAAAAACTTTAATGATTTCAAAACAGATTTGTATGGTTAAAGATACAGTACCTCTTTTTCAATAACTACCCATCACTATTATTGTGCTCAAATCTAAATATATAGATGTAAAATGAATACACTCTTAAACGGGAAACAAATTAGCACTTTTAATAAGCACATTAGTGTTTTTAGCTCCACACAGAATTATTCAATAATGTGCATTGCTTTACTGCCACTCTTCCATCAGTGTGGTGGCTTGTGTGTTGTTGTGATGCTAGAAGCTATACACCAGTATTTCAAATACCGGCAGGGTCACCCTTGCTGGAAATGTGTCAGCGGAGCTTCCAGGCTAAGACAGAATAGGAAGAAGGATTTGGCGATCTACTACTAAAAAAAATGAAAACGTTATCAATAGCAGCAGAACATCATCTGATACAGTGCCAGAAAATGAGCCCCTCAGGTTGGAAGGCACTCAAAATATGACCCAGGAAGACTCTGCCTCCTCAAAGCAGACTCAATCTTAATAACATGGTTGGAGAAAAGCTTTCGGAACCTTCATTTGCTGAAGTGGTGTGACTCAAAATAAGAAGAAACAGTTGGAAACACCCATTAATAATCAGAACATGGAATGTATGAAGTATGAATCCAGGAAAATTGGAAGTTGTCGAAAATGAAATGGAATGCATAAAGATCGACATCCTAGGCATTAGCAAGCTGAAATGGACTGCTTTTGGCCATTCTGAATCAGACAATTCTATGGTCTACTATGCCAGGAATGACAAATTGAAGAGGAAAGGCATCACATTCATCATCATAAAGAGCATTTCAAGATCCACCCTGAAGTAAAATGCTGTCAGTAATAATATCCATATGCCTACAAGAAGACCAATTAATATAACTATTATTCAAATTTACACACCAACCACTAACGCCAAAGATGAAGAAAATGAACAAACGTAATCAAGGTGCATTGATCATTACTGATGACTGGAATGCAGAAGTTGGAAACGAAGAACAAGGATCTGCAGTTGGAAAATATGGCCTTGGGGACAGAAACGATGCCAGACATCACGTGACAGAATTTTGCGAAACTAACCATCTATTCATTGGAAATATTTTTTTCAACAACATAAATGACAATTATACACACGGAGTTTGCCAGATGAAATACACAGGAATCAAATCGGCTACATCTGTGGAAAGAGGCAATGGAGAAGCTCGTATCATCTGTCAGAGCGAGGCCGGGGCCGTCTGGGGAACAGGCCATCCATTGTTCATATGCAACCTCAAGTTGAAGCTGAAGTAAATTAAAACAAGTCCATGAGAGCCGAAGTACAAGTTTGAGTATATCTCACCTGAATTTAGAGACCTATTCTCAAGAATTTAGAGATCTGTTCTCAAGAATAAATCTGACACACTGAGCACTAATGACAGAAGACCAGGCAAGTTGTGGGATGACATGAAGGACATTGTCTTAGTTATCTAGTGCTGCTGTAATAGAAATACAAAAAGTGGATGGCTTTAACAAAGAGAAAATTTTTCTCTCACAGTCTAGGAGATTGTGAGTCCAAATTCAGGGCATCAGCTCCAGGGGAAGGCTTTCTCTCTCTGTCAGCACTGGAGGGAAGCTGTTGCCATCAACCTTCCCCCGGTCAAGGAGCTTCTCAGCGCAGGGACCCCAGGAACAAAGAATGTGTTATTCTCCTAGCTTGTTTCTTGGTGGTATGAGGTCCCTCACTCTCTGCTTACTTCCCTTTCATCTCCTGTAACATAAAAGGTGGTGCAAGCCACACCCCAGGGAAACTTCCTTTACATTGGATCAGGGATGTGACCTGAGCAAGGGTGTTAAAACCCATCCTAACCCTCTTTAACCACAGGCAGAGATTATAAGACACAGGAAAATCACGAAGTGGAGGGCAACCACACAACACTGGGAATCATGGCCTAACCAAGTTGACACATATTTTGGGGGGACACAATTCAATCCGTGACATCATACATAAAGAAAGCAAAAGGTCATTAAAAAGACAGGAAAGAAAGAACAAAATGGATGTTGGAAGAGATTCTGAAAGTTGTGTTTGAACAGAGTAGCTAAAGCGAAAGGAAGAAATGATGAAGAGAACTGAACGGAAGATTTCAAAGGGTGGCTCAAGAAGACAAAGTAAAGTATTATAATGAAATGTGCAAAGATCTAGTCAGAAAACCAAAAGGGAAGAACATGCTTGACATTTCTCAAGCTGAAAGAACTGGAGAGGAAATTCAAGCCTTGAGCTGTAATACTGAAGGAGCCTACAGGGAAAATATTAAATGATACAGGAAGCATCAAAAGATGATGGAAGGAATACAGAGTCACTGTACCAAAGACAACTGATTGACATTCTGCCATTTCAGGAGATAGCAAATGACCAAGAACTACTGGTACTGAAGGAAGAAGTCCAAGCTGCACTGAGGCCCTGGCAAAAACAAGGCTCCAGGAATTGATGGAATACCAATTAAGATGTTTCAACAAACCAATGCAGTGATGGAAGCGCTCACTTGTCCACACTAAGAAATTTGGAAGACAGCTACCCAGCCAACCACTTGGAAGAGATCCATATTTTGCCTGTTTGAAAAAACAGTGATCCAACAGAATACAAAAATTATTGAGGAATATCATTAGTATCACACGCAACTAAAATTTTGCTGAAAATCATTCAAAAGCGGTTGCAACAGGACATCAACAGGAAACTGCCAGAAATTCAAGCCAGATACAGAAGAGAACGTGGAACAAGGGATATCACTGCTGATGTCAGATGGATCCTGGCTGAAAGCAGAGAATACCACAAAGATGTTTATCTATATTTTATTGACTATACAAAGGCATGCAACTCTGTGGATCATAACAAGTTATGGATAATACTGCAAAGGACGAGAATTCCAAAACACTAACTGTGCTCATGTGGAACCTGTACACAGACCAAGAGGCAGTTATTCCAACAGAGCAAGGGGATACTGTGTGGTTTAAAATCAAGAAAGGTGTTTGTCAGTCTTGTATCCTTTCAACACACTTATTCAGTCTGTATGCTGAGCAAATTCGGCCAAGAAGCTGGACTATATGAAGAAGAACGGGGCATCAGGACTCATTAACAACCTGAGATAAACAGATGACACAACCTTGCTTGCTGAAAATGAAGAGGACTTCAAGCACTTAGTGAAGATCAAAGACTATAGCCTTCAGTATGGACTACACCTCAGCATAAAGAAAACAAAAATCCTCACAATTAGGCCAATAAGTAACATCATGATAAACAGAGAAAATGTTTAAATTGTCAATGATTTCATTTTACTTGGATCCATAATCAACGCCCATGAAAACAGCAGTCAAGAAATCAAATGAGGTATTGCATTAGGCAAATCTGCTGCAAAAAACCTCTCTAAAGTGTTAAAAAGCAGAGATGTCAATTTGAGACCAAGGTGTTCCTGACCCAAGCCATAGTATTTTCAAATCCCTCATATGCACACAAATTTGGACACTGAATAAGGAAGACTGAAGAAGAATTGATACTTTTGAATTACGGAGCTGGCAAAAAAAATTGAATACACCACGGACTGCTAAAAGAACGAACAAATCTGTCTTGGAATTAAGTACAGCCAGAATGCCCCTTGGAAACAAGGATGGCAAGACTTCATCTCTAGTACTTTGGACATGTCATGAGAAGTGACCAGTCCCTGGAGGACACCATGTTTGGTAAAGTAGAGGCCAGTGAAAAAGAGGAAGACCCTTAATGAGACAGAATGACACAGAGGCTACAACAACGGGCTCAAACATAGCAACCATTGTATGGCGTAGGATCAGGCAGTGTTAAGTTCTGCTGAACACAGGGTCTTTATGAGTTGGAACCAACTCGACAGCACCTAACAGCAACAACATTAGTTTACTAAGTGCTTTGTACATAGTAGGTATTCAATAAATATTTGCTATAATTTTTTAAAAAGGTATCCAAAAGTCAGAATCGATTCCATGAGAACTAACAAGAACACATTAATTACAATGCACAGACCAGTTAATCTGCTCTCTCACCAACTGCCTGTCAATTTAATATCAAGGGGAGTGGGAAAGATAAAACTGTATTAACTATACATACATATTTCACATATATATGAAAAAATATAGTAGGGGATGGAACACTGCAGCTCAGTTCTAGACCCACCCAGCTTCATCACCGCACCAGCACAAAATATTGGAAATTTTGGGAAAGGAAAAAAGACTATCCTTGAAACTACAATTGTAACTTATTATAATTTGCTACAATTTGATATTACCAGTTTTTTTTTTTTTTAACTGAAAGTTCCCCATGGACATTCTATAACTTTTATAGTAGCCACTAAGGTCTTCTGGAAACCCTATGCGGCAGTCCTACTCTGTCCTATAGGGTCGCTATGAGTTGGAATCAACTCGAAGGCAATGGGTTTGATTTGGTTTGGGTTTTAAGGCCTTCCAGAAGCCCTGGTTATGTAAAAGTTAAACACTTGGCTGCTAACCAAAAGGCTGGAGGTTCGAACCCACCCAGCAGCTCCTTGGGAGAGAAAAACCTGGCTATCCGCTCCTGTAAAGTACAGCCTAGAAAACCCTATAGGGCAGTTCTACTCTGTCGTATAGGGTTGCCATCAGTCAAAAATCAACTTGAAGGCATCCAACAAGAAGATCTTCTATGCTTTCTAATTCAAATAGAAGTAAAATAACAAGAAATATTTCTCAACTGTGTATCTATGTTATCATGCTAGACCCTGAGGGGGATACATTCCTGTTATTTTCAATTCAAGTATTAATAAATTTTTTTCTTAACATTCTGATAGCTTTTCCTTGGCTAGCTACAAAAACATGAATGTATAAGAAACTTGACAATTGACCTTTATTATCAAATTGAACTACATTAAAAAATGTCTTGTTCTTCAGTATTTTATTAAAACTGTAAATGTTCAAGCCCTTGAACCAACAATTTCACTTTTAGAAATCTATACCACAAAAACACATATCCAAAGTTAAATGTGGAAGAATATTCACTGCATTATTAGTGAAATAACATTAAAAGGAAAAAAACATCCATTAACACTACTGGTTAAATAGATGACAGCAGATCCTATAATTAAATCCAAACAGTGTTTTTAAAAAGACTGCTGTAGAATAGAATTCCAAATTTTCCTGGACTCCAGACTTTCTGGAACCACTGAGGCAGAATGAAGCCCCAAAATTATTGCCCTGAAATAATCTTTAAACCTTAAATCTAAACCAAAAATATCCCCTAAAGTCTTCTTTAAACCAAATAGTAGTTTAGCTTAATTAGTAAAGAATGTCTGCTTTGAGCACCAAGCTCTCTGAAGTACGACTGTTATTTTTACACAAATAACACATGTTATACTTTTTTTGCCAACCTCGACTTCCTCCCTGCAAGGTATTTTCATAAACCCACTATCCTAATTTTTTTTTACAGCAACATGTAAAAAAACTAGCATCGGATATTTACAAAAATACCTTGCAGAGGGGAGGGAGCAACTGGCAAAAAAAACATATAATACATTATCTGTGTAAAAATGTGGTATCTATACAGCACCAAATTGACAACAGCAATTCAAAAGATTAGACAGGAACCTTTAGGGGCAGTGAGTTTATGTTAATGGAGAATGAACAGCTCAGAAAAGGGGGGTGAGAATGGTTGCACAACTTTAAGAATGTAATCAGTGTCACTGAATTGTACATGTAGAAATTGCTGAGCTGGTGAATGTTCTGCCGTATATATTCTCAACAAAAAATAACTTTTTTAAGTACTTACAAAAAAAAAAAAAGACTACAGTTTAAAAAGACTGTCGTGGATTTATATAGATTTATAAGTACTAATAAAAATTTAAAAAGCTTCCTAGATATACTGCCAGTGGAATAAAGCAAGGTGCAAACTTGAAGAACATACTCAATGTCGCCAAATTCTACATGTAGAAACTGTTGTGTTGCCGTGTTTTGTTATGTACATTTTCACCAAGATAAAATAAAAATTTTAGGAAAAGGGAAGGTGCAATTTTTCACAGTAGCCAAAAATAACCCTAATGCTGGCAAAAAATCTAAACGTCCACCAACTGATGAATGAACAGACAAAATGAGGCACATCTATATAATAGAACACTGTTCAGCAATAAAAAAAGAACAAACTACTGATACATGCCACAACGTGGATGAACCTCATAAACATTCTGCTAAGTAAAAGAAGATACGAGAGACCACATATTATTTCATTTATATGAAATGTCCAGAACAGGCAAATCTATAGAGAAAGACAATGAACAAGGAAGATGAAAGAAGAACTGACATATTTGAATTGTGGTATTGGTGAAGAATACTGAATATACCACAGACTGCCAAAAGAACAAACCTGTCTTGGAGGAAGTACAGCCAGAATGCTCCTTAGAAGCAAGGATAGCAAGACTTAGTCTCGATTACTTTGGACACCACATCAGGAAAACGAATCGCTAGAAAATGACATCATGTTTGATAAAATAGTTGTTGTGTGCTGTCAAGTTGATTCCAACTCATAGTGACCCTATATGACAGAGTCCTAAAACTGCCCACGGGGTTTCCTAGGCTGTAATCTTTACAGGAGCAGATTGCCAGGTCTCTTCTCCTGCTGAGCTGCTGTTGAGTTAGGGGCACCCGACCTTCAGGTTAGCCACCGAGTGCTTAACCACTGCATCACCAGGGTTCTTTCTGGTAGAGAGTCAGTGAAAACAAGGGAAACTCTTCGTTAGATGGATTGATGCAATGGCTGCAACAATGGGCTGGGCTCAAACATTCCAAAGATTGTGAGGATGGCATAGGTCCGGGCAATGTTTCCTTCCATTATACATAAGGTTACCATGAGTCAGAGCCAACTCTATAGCAACTAAAAACAACACAGAGAGAAAAAGATTAGTGGCTGCCTAGGACTGGGGACGGGAAAAAGGATTAACTGTGAATGGGCCTGAGGAATCTTACCGTAAGGGGATAAAAACACCCAAAAACTGATTTATGGTGATGGCTACACCACTGGGTATAATTACTAAAAATCAACTGCATGATTAAAATACTTCTTTCCTGTAACAGCTTTATTGATATAATTCACATACCAAAAAATTCATCCATTTAAAGTGTACAATGCAATCATTTATAGTATATTTACAGAGGCGTGGAACTGCCAGCACAATTTTAGAACTTTGTTACCCCCTTCCCCCTCCCCGAAAAAAAGCCCATACCCAAATCGCTAGGTTTTAAGAGTAGATATTTACTCATTAGTGAAAAGCTTGTTTTTAGCTGGGTTATTCATCGGTTTAATCATTTAACAACTAAGCAAATAATATTTTTTATGTATTCTCTCTCCTAGGTTCCTGTGTAAAGTATCTGACAAATTTCTACCGCCTGGGTGTAGCTAAAAAGTTCAGCTTACCCTTTTTAATCAAAAAATTCTTTCAGTGAAATTTTTGTTATTAACTGACAAGAACAGTTATAATATTGCTGGTATTGACAAAACAAGGAGGGCAATTATAATGAAGAGTTGTACTTACACAGGATCTTTTATCTGCTGATCTCAAAACACTTTACAAATAGGTAGCACCCTCATGGGGTGTCCACTGAATAGGACCTGGGACAAGTAAAATCTTATTATAACCCAATACAAAGACATTCAAATCTTTTTAATAACTCCTAAGACGAAGTAGGAAAAAAAGTTTTATCATCTATTGAAAATTTAAGTCCAGAATCACAAGGACCTTTAAAAGAACACAAATTTTCCAGTATTTACTGTTTCCTCTTGCTACCCTAATTTAAGTGAGATGACTGCTGTTAACAGATGCATATCAGTCCAGATTCCTTTTTGTGTGCATATAGAAACACGTCAATTTTAATATAAAAATTAGGATATTATACATATCACTTTGCAGCTAAATTATCAATTACTCTGAAATTCAGTTGAATTTAAACTATAAGGGTGCCAAGTCACTAAAAATGTTGTTTTTTTTTTCTAGTGTAATACACAGCCTACAAGTGAGTCCTCCGTGAAATTTCAATATGAGTTTAAATAAGTCATTAAGCCTATTTTAAAAACCAAAATCTCTTGTAATTTTCTAATATAACTTCACAGTTACAAAACAAATATAAAATGAAAAACTGAACATATTTCCACTTGAAAAAATGCATGCCTCTGTTAACAATGTTATGAAATTCCTACTCTAATGAAAATGGAACTGTTAACAGACTTGTGTTTTAAGAGCCACGAAAATTAATAGTGGAAAAGCACAAAGAAAAAAAAGCCACAGATTTTAGTCAATGATTTGAAACTTCTTCAATAAACCTTTCAAGAACAATAAGTTAAACACTAAAAACAAAAACCTGGGTATTCTTCATTTTGGATGAGTCCAAAAGTTGAAAAATAGGCAGAAGATAGAATGTATTTTCTAAAATCAAATTATGGATAAAAACACTGATTTTACCTAGTTTTGCTCGCTCCCTCTCTCCCTCCTTCCCTCCTTCTCTCTCTCTTTCTCCAAAAAGGTCAGGAGGTGCTGCCATGCAAACAGTAATAATATGCCTAACCTTCCTCTCAACTCCAAAAACTAAATAAGTATCTTCACTTCCCACCCTTTTTACAATTTCCTTTTATCCTAGCTTTTACTGACACTTATTAGATAACCTGGGATGGTCACTAGAAAATGTAACATTAGTATGTGTTTGACAGTCTCACTTCATGCTTCCTTCTCTGAGAAACACCATTAAAACACTCATCTAATTCAGAACATACTTCTTTTCTTTGAAGAACAGCCCCTCTAGGAAGGAAACTGCTAGAGACACTTTGCCTGGAAATTCAACAAATATACAATGACAGTCCTCTAGTGCCATCTTTGCTTTGGAAACTGCCAGCAAGAAGAATAAAATATATGCAAGCAGTTTTTCCATAGGTAAACAGGAGGTTCAACCGGGAGTTACAATATCTTCTACATAATGCTCTATTTGTACATGGAGATTTTCAGACAGGATTCACTTAAACTATCCCACACAGCCATCTGCAAGATATTGCTAAATCAAAAAATAGTCATTAAAAGATGTGGAATGAGTACTGCTCGACAGTCAGCACTATTTGATACAGGTACAAAAGTTACTAAATACATTTGCTGGTTGACGAAGGAAAGAAATCCTTAAAAACATTAAAAACAATTTCCCCACTCCTCACATACTCCTCCCTGATCTTTTTAGTTACAACTCACCTCTTCCAGTTAGCTCCACAAGTTAATCCTTCAATCTTTCTAAATAGGTATTAAACCCAGCCCAGTGCTATGGAGTCAATTCCGACTCACAGCGACCCTATAGTATTACATGGGTTCAATAAAAATAACAGAAACAGTGACAGAATGATAACTGCTTTAATTTTATGCCTTTCACATTTTCTGTAACATGGTTTTTACTTTCAAAACGAAAAAAGTACAACTCAATTTCAGCTTTCTCAATACAAGGTTTCCCCCGCTATCTGAAAGTAAAACATTCCTATGAAATAATTTTTTAAGTCAAAATGGTATAAAGCAATTACCACTAATTTAAACAGGAAAATGTTTGAGTGTTCCCAGACCCAAAAAATCATTTATCAAATCATACCAAATAACACATACAAGCCTAAAACAACACTAACATACAGTAAAAGCATGAATGATATGAGAGGTATCACTGCCCCACACACCTGTTAGTTTGTCGTACTGTGGGGGCTTGCATGTTGCTGTGATGCTGGAAGCTATTCCACCAGTATTCAAATACCAGCAGGGTTACCCATGGCATGATAAATACACAGCTTACATAAAGCAGATGCTGAGTGTACTTCCCTGGGAAGGAGCTTGGCGATGCCACTCTAGCTCCTAGGGGTACATGCTGCCTCTTTAATAGCTCGCTACAAAACAACACTGAACGACAAATGCTGAACACTATTTCCATTTTGCCTTTTTTCATAAACACGAAAACCCTCTTTGGATTCCTTTCTGTTAGAGAAAACAGGCACTAATGTAGGTCTTTCAAAAAAGCAAAATGATGTAAAGCGAACTTTCAAAACGTGGGGAATACCTGAAACTCTTTAATCTATCCTTACAAAAAGGTAGAAGGCCACCTTCTTAAACTGGCAATGAGGTCACATTAGTACTTACTGCTCCAGGCCTTTTAATTAACAAATTTTTTTAAAAAAGGAAGTAATCGAAATGTCCAAAAGGGGAGTGGTTAAAAAAAATTTTGGCCTAACCATTCTATGGAAACCTATGCAGTCACAGAAAATATTTTCAAAAAATCAGCACATGAGAAAAGTGCATGATGGTAAAATCAACTGCAAATACCAAGAAATGAAATTATATAGTAGAACCCATTTTTAATCTTGTATTTATGTAAAAAAAAAACCTTAAAGGAAGCAAACTATAGGTAATTTTTATTTTCTACTGTATTCTTGTGAGTTTTACCTATCACACAATAATGGTTATAATTTAAAAGCAGAACAGTCGCTGCTAGCTGTTGTTTCAACCAACTAAAAATTCACTCTCCTTGGTTTTAAGTCCCCACCTCTACCAATTTGCTTTACTTGTGGTGTACCTTCCTACGTTTTCCTTAAAGTCAAGCAAATATGCTTATACCTTCTATGACTTTTACTCCTGCAGTTCCATCCGGGAGTACGAATATCTCCTCTACTTCATCACATAGTTCACTTCCCAATTTAATCCTGACACTGGCCACTCCAGAAACATCCTCTAGCACTTTTACTAATAGATATAATTACAGGTCCAAGTTGCTGTTGTACTAAATCAATCATTTATTTTATAAGGATCAGCATAGAGTTCATTCCTGCGAGGCGGAAGTTAAAGATGTCCTAATGTCCAACTTTTCCAAACTGCTGTACCACTCCATCGTCTCTAACATCAACTACTCGTCTTCCCCTCAGTACTCTCCCTCCCATCTTTGGAACTCACGTACCATACTTACAGTTAAGTGGTTTATTAGGGAAGTGACAGGGTACAACTCGGGATCGGGATCAAATTGAAAGTAATAGTAACAACTCAGGATGCAATTCCTCAATCAGGACAGCTTCTTTTTGCTCTCTGTCACCAGGCCCTGATGGGGGCCTTCTGGGGCAAGTGTTACAACTCTTGGCTCCACGGGTTGGCAAGTGGCAAGCCCCACCGTGCTGTCTCCTGCCAGTCTCCTCGTTCACCGCTACTGCTCTTACAACTGTTGTGCCATTGTCTCTATCTTCCGTGTTACAGCTCCTCTTTCTCTCTCGCTCTATGTCTCCCTCTAAGCCTAGCGGGACAGCAAAACTGAACAATCCCCTCACTGGGTTCCATATACCTCATTCACAGGGTCCCATCCCCACAAGGGTGCCATGAACCTTATTTACATTAGCAAGCTATTCAATCCGCTTGGTAAGCCAAGCTTCTCATTTGCATAGTCCCATCCAGTCATTTGGTGGGAGTTACAAAGACTATGGTTAGAAGGGCCATATTAAGTAATTCACTGCACCATACGTACTTTTTTGTTTCTCCCCACATCTGACTGGTTTATACTTATCTTAGAGGACCAAGTGGTTACTAAATTTCTTCCAACTCCAATATTCTTTAATTTTTGCATACTTGACAGCCAAACTTGTATTCCTGTTCCTTTGTAAGTGTTCATGGCATCATATATCCATATGGGATTTCTTAGGGTACTTCAGTTAACCACTCTAGAATTATGAAATCAGGATGGATAATCTCAGGAGATATCCCATGACTTGAAAAACTCCTTCCATAAGGGCCTATGTTAACCAAATGAGCAGCGTAACTTTTTTCCAATGTTGTTTACCTACATAATTTTAAAAGTTCTACAAGGATTAGAGCATTTAGGATTCAGTGCGTGGGGCCTGAAAAGAACCCAGATGTCAAATTTTTATCCTTTTCATATTCAATGCTATAAAATCTTCTCCCTGAAGTGAACTTATGCAGACTAAGTCAGTATCAATTTTTCACTTCCAAATTTCTGTATTAAGGCAAACACACAAAACAACCCCCCCCCCAGAACAACAACAAAAAAAAACCCTAAGGGTCTTGCAACAAATTTTAGTGACATCTAAAATGCTGTAATTTTATAATGTCAACCTATCAAATCTACTTGAACCAATTAGATGAACCTGTAGTTTGCATTTTCATAGGCGGTCTCTTGAAAATAATTTTGGCATGACTAACAATTATGTAACAATACATTTTAACTTAGTGTATGTTATTTGTTTGTATATATATACTTTGGAAAGCAACATGAAAAACTGCTAACAGTGATTGCTTCTGGGGAGAGCCTGATGGCTGAAAAAAAGAGTGGAGCTGTTATACTGTATTTATCCTCTTATCTTTTGAATTTTGAGCCATATAAATTTTACAAACCTGTTAATTAATATATATGTATACAGTTTTTTTTTTTTTTTTTAAATATATCATCTGATGAGATTATATCCTAAGCATGCATACATCCCTACCTATGATATTTGGAAATTTCAAGTAATAAAAAGACAGCCTATATTCTGGGCCTTTATAGTTGCTTCAACTAAATTTTCTAAAGATACTATTTTTATTTTCATATGGATAAATAACCCCAATGAGTGTGTGCATATGTGTGTGTGTGTGGTTGTTAGTCTTTTATCTAAGTCAGCTGCCTTCAAGTCAATTCCAACTAAATTTAGATTAGATAATAACACTCTGTAATAATGCTCTGCATTCCAAGTCCTGTAATAATGTAATAATGCTCTGTAATAATGCTCTGCATTCCAAGTCCTAGTAATAGCAACTACAGATTTTTAAAAACCATTTTAATCCTCTTAGTTTTATCCATGGAATGACAGGTCAGTTTTCGGATATGTAACCCTGCTCCACTGAAGCATAATAATACCAGTGAAACCAATAGACAAATGGAATGAGACTTCTGTACCAGTTAGCAGTCAGAGAAATAAGGAAAAAAGTACCTAAGATAATTGTTCTTCATTCATTTTTTGATGTGCTGACTGGGGATGCTGTTGTTAGCTGCCATAGTCAGCCCCAACTCACGGCGATGCCATACACAATGGAACAAAACACTGCCCAGTCCTGCTCTACCATCAGGATAGGTTGTGGACTGAACTACTGTGATCCATTGTATGAGAACCAGGGTTTACACTGATGGATTTTCAGAAATAAATCATCTGGCTTTTCTTCCTATTTCATCTTAGTCTGGAAGCTCCACTGAAGCCTATCTAGCATCACAGCAACATGCAAGACTCCACTGACAGGTAAGTGGTGGCAGCACTTGAGATGCACTGATTGAAAAAAGTACCCAAGTCTCCATAAGAAGAGAACCCGGGCCTCCAGCATGCAAGGCTAGAATTCCACCACTGAGCCACCAATGCCCCCATGGAGATAATCTCTAGTAAAAGTCATCTAACTAAAATGGTGGTGATGTCAGTTCATTCAACACGATGTATGCAAAAGAATACTTGGGGTCCTTCGGTGAATGTTTTTTATGCTATATATACAACATGATTAGGTTCCAAAGATCTGGTAGCTATGCAAGTATCAGCATTCTGTGAAAATGGAGATTTTGTTTTGTTTTGTTTCAGACCGTCCATTTGCTTGACTTTTATTTAGAAAATATGACCACAGAAATAACAACAGCTAAAATTTATTTCTTTGTTTTGTTTTTTCTTTATTGTACTTTAGATGAAGGTTTACTGAACAAACTAGTTTCTCATTAAACAGTACACATATCGTTTTATGACAATGGTTAGCAACCCCACAACGTGTCAACACTCTCCCTTTTCAACCTTGGGTTCTGTATCACCACCTCTCCTGTTCCCTCCTGCCTTCTAGTCCTTGCCCCTGGGCTGGTGCGCTCTTCCTGTCTCATCTTGTTCCATGGGCCTATCCAATCCCTGGCTGAAGGGTGAACCCTAGGAGTGACATCACCACCGAGGTGAAAGGGTGTTCCAGGGCCATACTCTCAGGGTTTCTCCCGTCTCTGTCAGGCCAGCAAGTCTGGTCTTTCTTCTTGAGTTAGAATTATCTTCTACATTTTTCTCCAGCTCTGTCAGGGCCCCCTATTATGATCCCTGTCAGAGCAGTCAGTGGTGGTAGCCGGGTACCATCTAGTTGTACTGGACTCAGTCTGATGGAGGCTGTGGTAGATGTGGTCCATTAGTCCTTTGGACTAATCTTTCCCTTTTATCTTTAGTTTTCTTCATTCTTCCTCGCTCCCAAAGGGGTGAGACCAGTGGAGTATCCTAAATGGCCACTCACAGGCTTTTAAGACCCTAGATGCTACTCGCCAAAGTAGAATGTGGAACTTTTTTTTTATAAACTATGTTATGCCAGTTGAGCTAGATGTCCCCCAAGACATGGTCCCCACAGCCCTCAGCCCAGCAATTCGGTCCCTCAGTGGGCTTGGATGTGTCTACGGTGTTTCCACGACCTTGCCTTGTACAAGTTGTGCTGGCTTCCCCAATATTGTATACTGTCTTAACCTTCACCAAAGTTACCACTTAACTATTGTCCATTTAGTGTTTTTCTATCCCCATCCCTCTCCTGCCTCATAACCATCAAAGATTGTTTCTTTTTGTGCGTAAACCTTTTCATGAGTTTTTACAGGAATGGCCTCATACAATATTTGTCCTTTTGTGATTAATTTACTTCACCCAGCATTAAAAAAACCAAATTCACCCATGTTGTCAGATGCTTCACAGGTTCATTATTGTTCTTTATCATTGCATCATACTCCATTGTGTGTATGTACCATAGTTTATTTATCCATTCAACTATTAATGGGCATCTAGGTTGTTTCCATCTTTTCGCTATTGTGAACAATGCTGCAATGAACATGGGTGTACATACGTCTATCCGTGTGCCTACTCTTATTTCTCTAGGATATATTCCTACGAGTGGGATTGCTGGATCACATGGTATTTCTATTTCTAGCTTTCTAAGGCAGCACCATATCATTTTCCTAAAATTGTATCATTTTGCATTCCCACCAGCAGTGCATAAGAGTTCCGATCTCCCCACAGCATCTCCAACATTTGTTATTTCCTTTTTTTTTTTTTTGATTTGTACCAGTAATGCCAGGGTAAGATGGTATCTCACTGTGGTTTTGACTTGCATTTTTCTAATGGCTAGTGATTCGGAGCATTTCTTCATGTGTCTGTTGGCCACCTGAATATCTGCTTTGGTGAAGTGTCTGCTCCTCTGCCCATTTTTTAATTGGGTTATTTGTCTTTTTGTTGTAGGACTGTTGGATTCTCTTGTAGATTTTAGAGATTAGACCTTTACAGCTAAAATTTATTGATGGGCTCATCACTGTGAGGAGTCCAGCTAGAGAAGATAAAGCTGTTTAAAGCCCGGCTGCGTGACTGGAGGGCCCACAGCCCTCTTTCCACACTTCCACACTTGACCCTCCACCTGTGCAGGGTCAGAGCTTCCCTCAGGGAGCTACCTCCAGGGCTCCTCTCCCACTCCTGCAAGCCCTGTATTCAAACTATGCTCTGCCCTCCAGGCCTGGCAAGTCACTGTTGTGCTGGGAGCCTGGCCACTCATCCAGCCCCACCAAAATGGAGGCTCCAGGTCCAGTTCCACTCACTTTGTGATGTCATTAAACTTGCACACATTTCTTCCAAACACCCTCTCCAATGCTTCTTTCTTCCCTCCTTTCCCATCCCATAGCAATTTTGAGCTGCAGGGCCTCAGGTTGCATAGGAGCTGTGAACCCTGACAGGCATTCACTGGCCTGGTGCTGCCCGCACGTCCACCCACAGGCCATCACCGCAGAAGAGGGCAGCCCATACAGCAGCTGGACACAACACCCCTGCCAGCAGGAGGAAATGGAGGGTGAGGGGCAGCACAGCCCAGCTTCCCAGAGGCCCTCCTTGCGGAAGGGATACTCAGCAGCTGTTGCCACCAAGCCCACCACCTCGTTAATGCAAAAAGTAGTTCAATAGTAGATTTTTTACTATTGGCGTAAACGCGAAATGTCAGATAACAAGATGGCCAATAAGTGAGTAGGGATGTGTGTGTGTGTGTGTGTGTGTGTGTACATACAGATAACATGGTAAACATTTATATATAAAAAATATATATATATATTTTTTATATATATAAACACACGCATACTGATGGAGATTATTACATAAAATAAGGTTTATAAGGTAATCAATTCAAGCATGCTTACTTTGTTTTCTCTTAAATAATTATCACCTATGAAATACATTCTTTTTCTAATTTTTAAATAATTTGGCATTACATAAAAATGCAAAGCAATTTTAATTACTATAGTACAAAGTTGATGCAGATAACTTCAAGGCTATACTTTTCTTTAATTACATAATCTTCTGAAGGGCTAACAACTGTTTGTATGAATAAAAGGTAGCAGTGTGGATTTCTGCTATCAAGATTATTTCTGCTGTCCAATTTTATTAGAAAATAAGAACATTTTCAGCTTATTTATCAATGGCACAATACTTTGTGGCAAGAACCGACTTACTGGCAACAACACACCTGTTGAGTAGAAAGTTTTTAATACATTTTTCTCTTCAGAGTATAGCATTAAGGATTTATAACAGCATATAGTTTTAGTTAAGAAAAACTACAAAGAAAAGGGCAGGATGTGTTGTTTTTAAAAGAACTTGAAGGGGGTTTGAATGATTTAAACTTTCCTCTAACAAATGCACAATGAAAAAGCTTATCTATATATGGGGAGGGGGGATGGTGGAATTAATAGGCTGTTTTGTTACAAACCTAAAATTTCAAGGGCTCCCATTACCTCACCTTGTTAGTTTCATTTCACTTTGACAGTGCCACTTTAAACACCGGGAGAAAAGTGAAATCAATACTATGAATTTTTTATTTGAAGGAATTGTTTTAAAAATTATCCTGAAATACATAAAATCCAAGTTGTCTATAAAAAGACACCTATCAAATTCTCAGAAGCTGGTTATGTAGTTAGCTCCTACATTCTTCTAGCCCATTTAGCCCTCCTTTAGAATTTTTTAAGCTCCAACTTAGAGATTTCAGCCCCAATTTCAGGCAGAAAATAAAATAAAATGCACTCTATTTTACTATCTGTACTCAAGTTCTGTTCTAATACAATATTTAATGGAAGTGAATGCAAATACTGAAACATTAGTTAGATTTTGGAATGCTCTCTAGATTTTGGATATCAAAGATTATCCTCATTCCTTTAGTAATATGGACACACAAACACTTGTATAAAAATGTTCATAGAAGAAGGCGGACCCAAGACAGTGGAACAGACAGACGCTTCCAGCGAGCCCTCTTACAACCAAGACTCGAAAAAACAAGTGAAATGAGTATATTTACGACAAGCCAGGAGCCCTGAACATCAAAGGCAAGCTTAGAAAATGAACTGAGGGCCAGGAGGAAGAAGAGATGGTTCAGAAGCAGAGAGGAGTTACCGGACGTGAACCGTGGGGAGCCCTAAGGCACCATTCCCCAGAGCAGCAGCAGCGGGCTGGTACTAGCGTTCAGCCGCAGTTTCCTCAGGGAGAAGCAGCCAGCCACACAGCCTACTCACAGCTCCGGAACCAGAGAACAACAGGGCTCTCAGCAAAAGCTAAGTACTTGGGGCATATTTTACTGTGGTCCCCCCCTCCACTCCAGCCGGCTTCACCGGCTGATTTCCCTGGGCCTGAGATAGGCCCTGTTAAGCACCTAGAGCCATCCTCCCAACCTTGGAGAAGAAATAAATTTGCAATTTGAGGAAAAGACAATTTGCCAGCTTCACTAACCGGGGGAGCTCAGGATAGAAGCAGTTCCTGTCCAGGCATAAACGGTCCATGGACTTTTAGTACTTTTCCCCTCTGCAGGGACCTGTGTGGGCCTATTTCAGGAGAATAGGCCCTTGTTGGTAGACTTGAACCATGTCAGCCATGTGGCAGAGAGGTGGGTGTTTCAGGTTTGTCATTGCTTTGCCATTTAAACAGGGTCCTCACCTACCCACATCAGGGATCTAAGGACTGGTGGCTCCACTCCGGTCACCCAGCCACCCGTGACAAGGGTCCAAGGATAACTGGTACCTCCGAGTCTGTATAACCAAAAACATTGGGTGCCCGTGGTCTGCCTGCAGAACGCACCCACCTGTACACTCTAGGGAACATGGACACACTTTCCTCAGAGACACATGGGGGAAAATTCTCAGGCCCCTAACTTGTTCAGAGTATGACTCCCTTCTGCAACCGGATACTGGTACCTATACCAATCACCCCTGCCCCTCTTAGACTGTAGGACAGAGCCTGTACCACACGCTTAATAATTAGCTACCTGGAAACCTGAGCTGAATTCATACAAGAAAACTGAATGGACTCCTAGACTGATGTACCTGGTAACAGCTCTAGACATCTGGGGACAGAATGTCAGAGCTCCAAAGGCAAAAATAACCAAGCCGGCTCACTCAAGCAACCCATTTGGGCATATCATATCAAAACAAAACAAAGCAGAAGCTACCACACGGTAAGCAAACATAAAATACACTAATACAATAACTTATAGATGGCTCAGAGACAACAGTCAATACCAAGTCACATAAAGAAACAGACCTTGATCACCTCAACAAGCTCTCAAAACAAAGAATCAAGGGATCTTCTAGATGAAAGTGCATTCCTGGAATTACCAGAGACAGAGTACATAAGATTAATATACAGGGCCCTTCAAGACATCAGGAAGGAAATGAGGCAATACACAGAAAAAGCCAAGGAACACAAAGATAAAGCAATTGAAGAAATTAAGAAGATTATTCAGGAACACAATGAAAAATTTAATAAGCTAGAAAAATCCATAAACAGACACCAATCAGAAATTCAAAAGATTAACAATAAAACTGAAGAAGTAGACAACTCAATAGAAAGTCAGAGAAGCAGAACTGAGCAAGTGGAAGGCAGAATTTCTGAACTTAAAGATAAAGCACTTGGGACTAATATATTTGAAGAAAAATCAGATAAAAGAATTTTAAAAAATGAAGAAAACTTAAGAATAATGTGGGACTCTATCAAGAGAAGTAACCTATGAGTGATTGGAGTACCAGAACAAGGAGGGATAACAGAAACTACAAAGAGAACTGTTGGAGATTTGTTGGCAGAAAGCTTCCCTCGTACCGTGAAAGATGAGAAGATATCTATTCAAGATGCTCATTAAACTCCACATTAGGTAGATTTTAAAAGAAAGTCAACAAGACATTATAATCAACCCTGCCAAAGCAAAAGATAAAGAGAGAATTTTAAGAGCAGCTAGGGATAAACGAAAAATCACCTACAAAGGAGAGCCAATAAGAATAAGCTTGGACTACTCGGCAGAAACCATGCAGGCAAGAAGGCAATGGGATGACTCATATAAAAACGTGAAGCAAAAAAATTGCCAGCCAAGAATCTTATATCTAGCAAAACTCTCTCAAAAATGCAGGTGAAATTAGGACATTTCCAGATAAAGAAAAGTCTAGAGAATTCGTAAAAACCAAACCAAAACTACAAGAAATACTAAAGGGAGTTCTTTGGTTAGAAAATCAATAATATCAGCTATCAACCCAAGACTGGAACACTGGGCAGAGCAATCAGAAGTTAACCGAGACAGGGAAATCACAAAAATAAACCTAGATAAAAAAACGTTCAAAACAGGGAAACAGCAATGTTATTATGTAAAAGACGACAACATTAAAAAAATAAAGAGGGACTAAGAAACAGTCATAGATCTTCCATATGGAGAGAAAAACAAGGCAATACAAAGAAATAAAAGTTTGGGTTAAGTTTAGAAAATAGGGGTAAATAATAAGGTAACCACAAAGGAGACAAACTATCCTACACATCAAAATAAAATACAAAAAAAAAAAAAAAAACAGAGACTCAGCAGAAACAAAATCAACAAAAACGAATGTGAGGAAAGGACAATATATAAAGATAATCTACTCAGCACACAAAATTAAGTGAGAAGAAGAAACTGTCAACAACACACACAAAAAGACATCAAAATGATGGTACTAAATTCATACCTATCCATAATTACACTGAATGTAAATGGACTAAATGCACCAATACAGAGACTGACAGTGACAGAATGGATTAAATAACACAATCCATCTATATGCTGCCTACAAGAGACACACCTTAGACTTAGAGACAAAAACAAACTAAAACTCAAAGGATGGAAAAAAATGTATCAAGCAAACAACAATCAAAAAAGAGCAGGAGGGGCAATATTAATTTCTGACAAAATAGACTTTAAAGTTAAATCCATCAGAAAGGATAAGGAAGGACACTAATGATTAAAGGGACAATACACCAAGAAGATACAACCATATTAAATATTTATGCACCCAATGACAGGGCTGCAAGATACATAAAACAAACTCTATCAGCATTGAAAAGTGAGATAGACAGCTCCACAATAATAGTAGGTGACTTCAACACACCACTTTCAGTGAACGACAGGACATCCAGAAAGAAGCTCAATGAAGACACGGGAAGATCTATCTAAAAGCTACAATCAACCAAATTGACCTCGTAGACATATACAGAACACTCCACCCAACAGCAGCCAAGTACACTTTCTTTTCTAGTGCACATGGAACATTCTCTAGAACAGACCACATATTAGGTCATAAAGCAAGCCTTAGCAGAATCCACAATGCTGAAATATTACAAAGCATCTTCTTTGACCATAAGGCCACAAAAGTAGAAATCAATAACAGAAAAAGCAGGGAAAAGAAATCGAACACTTAGAAAGTGAACAACACCCTGCTCAAAAAAGACTGGATTATAGAAGACATTAAGGATGGAATAAAGAAATTCATAGAATCCAGTGAGAATGAAAACACTTCCTATCAGAACCTTTAGGACACAGCGAAAGCAGTGCTCAGAGGTCAATTTATACCAATAAATGCACACATACAAAAAGAAGAAAGGGTCAAAATCAAAGATTTATCCCTACGACTTGAACAAAGAGAGCAACAAAAGAAACCCACAGGCACCAAAAGAAAAAAAATAATAAAAATTAGAGCAGAACTAAATGAAATAGAGAACAGGAAAACAACTGAAAGAATTAACAAGACCAAAAGCTGGTTCTCTAAAAAAAAAAAAAAAAAAATTGATAAACCACTGGACAAACTGACAAAAGAAAAACAGGAGAGGAAGCAAATAACCCAAATAAGAAATGAGATGGGCAATATTATAGCAGACTCAACTGAAATTAAAAGAATCATATCAGATTACTATGAAAAACTGTATTCTAACAAATTTGAAAACCTAGAAGAAATGGATGAATTCCTAGGAACACACTACCTAACCAACTAATACAAACAGAGGTAGAACTAAATAGACCCATAACAAAAGAAGAGACTGAAAAAGTAATCAAAAAACTCCCAACAAAAAAAAGCCCTGGCCCGCACAGCTTCACTGCAGAGTTCTACCGAACTTTCAGAGAAGAGTTAACACCACTACTACTAAAGGTATTTCAGACCATAGAAAAGGACGGAATATTACCAAACTCATTCTATGAAGCCAGCATATCCCTGATACCAAAACCAGGTAGAGACACCACAAAAAAAGAAAATCACAGACCTATATCCCTCAGATGCAAAAATCCTCAATGAAATTCTAACCAACAGAATTCGATAACGTATCAAAAAAATAATTCACCATGACCAAGTGGGATTCATACCAGGGATGGTTCAACATTAGAAAAACAATGAATGGAATCCATCATATAAACAAAACAAAAGACAAGAATCACATGATTTTATCAATTGATGCAGAAAAGGCGTCTGACAAAGTTCAACTCCCATCCATGATAAAAACTTTCAGCAAAATAGGAATAGAAGGAAAATTCCTCAACGTAATAAAGGGCTTTTATACAAACCCAATAGCCAACATCATCCTAAATGGAGAGAGCCTGAAAGCATTCCCCTCAAGAACAGGAATCGGACAAGACGCCCTTATCACCATTCTTATCCAACACTGTGTTGGTGGTCCTAGCCAGAGCAATTAGGCTACATAAAGAAATAAAGGGCATCCAGACTGGCAAGGAAGAAGTAAAAGTATCTCTATTTGCAGATGACATGATCTTATACACAGAAAACCCTAAGGAATCCTCCAGAAAACTACTGAAACTAATAGAAGAGTTCAGCAAAGTATCAGGATACAAGACAAACATACAAAAATCAGCTGGATTCCTCTACACCAACAAAAAGAACACTGAAGAGGAAACCACCAAATCAATACCATTTACAGTAGCCCCCAAGAAGATACAATACTTAGGAATAAATCTTACCAGAGATGTAAAAGATTTATACAAAGAAAACTACAGTACACTTCTGCAAGAAGCCAAAACAGGCCTACATAAGTGGAAAAACATACCTTGCTCATGGATAGGAAAACTTAACATTATAAAAATGTCTACTCTACCAAAAGCGATCTATAGATTTAAAACAATTCTGATCCAAATTCCAACGACATTTTTTAATGAGATGGTGAAACAAATCACCAACCTCATATGCAAGGGAAAGAGGCCCCGGATAAGAAAAGCATTACTGAAAAAGAAGAACAAAGTGGGAGGCCTTACTCTACCTGATTTTAGAATCTATTATTCCGCCACAGTAGTCAGAACAGCCTGGTACTGGGAAAACAACAGATACATAGACCACTGGAACAGAATTGAGACTCCAGACATAAATCCATCCACATATGAGCAACTGATATTTGACAATAGCCCCAAAGCAGTTAAATGGGGAAAAGACAATCTTTTTAACAAATGCTGCTGGAATAACTGTATATCCATCTGCAAAAAAATGAAACAAGACCCATACCTCACACCATGCACAAAAACGAGCTCAAAATGGATCAAAGACCTAAATATAAAATCTAAAATAATAAAGATTATGGAAGAAAAAATAGGGACAACGCTAAAAGCCCTAATACATGGCAAAACAGTATATAAAACATTACTAACAATGCAGAAGAAAAACTAGATAACTAGGAGCTCCTAAAAATCAAACACCTATGCTCATCCAAAGACTCCACCAAAAGAGTAAAGAGATTGCCTACAGACTGGGAAAACGTTTTTAGCTATGACATTTCCAATCAACGTCTGATCTCTAAAATCTACAGGACACTGCAAACTCAACTACCAAAATACAAATAACCCAACTAAAAAATGGGCAAAAGATATGAACAGACACTTCACCAAAGAAGACATTCAGGTAGCTAACAGATACATGAGGAAATGCTCACGATCATAAGCCATTAAAGAAAAAAAAAAAAATTAGAGGAATACAAATCAAAACTACAGCGAGATTCCATCTTACTCCAACAAGGCTGGCATGAATCCAAAAAACACAAAATAATAAACATTGGAGAGGCTGTGGAGAGACTGGAACACTTACACACTGCTGGTGGGAATGTAAAATGGTACAAGCACTTTGGAAATCGATTTGGTGCTTCCTTATAAAGCTAGAAAGAAAACTACCATACGATCCAGCAATCCCACTCCTTGGAACATATCCTAGAGAAATAAGAGCCTTTACACGAACAGATATATGCACACCCATATTCACTGCAGCACTGTTCACAACAGCAATAAGATAGAAGCAACCAAGGTGCCCATAAATGAATGAATGGATAAATTATGATATATTCACACAATGGACTACTATGCATTGATAAAAAACAGTGATGAAATCTGTGAAACATTTCGTAACATGGAGGAGCCTGGAAGGTGTTATGCTGAAGTTAAATTAGTCAGTTGCAGAAGGACAAATATTGTATAAGACTACAATTATAAGAACTCGAGAAATAGTTTAAACAGAGAAGAAAATATTCTTTGATGGTTACGAGAGTGGGGAGGGAGGTAGGGTAGCAGAGGAGTAACCACTAATTAGATAGTAGATAAGAACTACTTTAGGTGACGGGAAAGACAACACACAATACAGGTGAGGTCACCACAACTGGATTAAACCAAAAGCAGTTTCCTGAAAAAACTGAATGCTTCGAAGGCCAGTGTAGCAGGGGCGGGGTTTTGGGGACCATGGTTTCAAGGGACATCTAAGTCAATTGGCATAATAAAATCTATTAAGAAAACATTCTGCATTCCACTTTGGAGAGCGGCATCTGGGCTCTTAAATGCAGCAAGCAGCCAGCTAAGATGCATCAATTGGTCATCAACCCACCTGGACCAAAGGAGCATGAAGAACACCAAGGACACAAGGCAATTACGAGCCCAACAGACAGAAAGGGCCACATAAACCAGAAACTACATCAGCCTGAGACCAGAAGAACTAGATGGTGCCCAGCTACAACCGATGACTGCCCTGACAGGGAACACAACAGAGAACCCCTGAGGGAGCAGGAGAGCAGTGGGATGCGGACCCCAAATTCTCATAAAAAGACCAGACTTAATGGCCTGACTGAGGCTAGAAGGACCCCGGTGGTCACAGCCCCCAGACTTCTGTTGGCCCAGGACAGGAACCATTCCCAAAGCCAACTCTTCAGACATGGATTCGACTGGACAATGGGATGGAGAGGGATGCTGATGAGGAGTGAGCTTCTTGGATCTGGGGGAAACTTGAGTTTATGTTGTCATCTCCTGCCTGGAGGGGAGATGAGAGGGTACAGGGGATTAGAAGCTGGAGAAATGAACACGAAAAGAGAAAGTGGAGGGAGGGAGCGGGCTGTCTCATTAGGAGAAGAGCGATTGGGAGTATGTAGCAAGGTGTATACGGGTTTTTGTGTGAGAGACTGACTTGATTTGTAAAACTTTCACTTAAAGTACAATAAAAATTTTTAAAAATGTTCATAGAAACATTATTATAATAGTCAAAAACATCAAACAAAGCTATGCTCAAAGCTCAATTAACAAAAAACAAAACAATTTTAAAATGTTAAGATGCAATTAAGAATTAAGTTAGCAAACTTCAAAAACACATTCATAAATCAAAAAAAATGTAAAGCATTTATAAGAACGTCAATTATCTTGTAGTAAACAATCTTGATAAGTGTTTTTAAAAATTGCAATTATAAAACCTAATAGCTAAAATTGACAAACTGATCCTGAAATTCATACAGAAATGCAAGGGACCCTGGATAGCCAGAACAATTTTGAAAAAGAAGAACTGAATTGGAAGATGCATACTTCCCCATTCCAAAACTTACTACAAAGCTACAATAATCAAAACAGTGTGGCACTGTAATAAAGATGGACAATGGAATAGAATTGAGAGTCCAGAAATAAATGCTCGTTTATCATCAATTGATTTCCAACAAAGATACTAAGAGTATTCAAAGGGGGGTGGGTGGTCTTTTAAAAAAATGGTGCTGGGACATCTGGACAGCCACATGCAAAAGAATGAAGTTATACCTCTTCCTTGCACCATACACAAAAATTAACTCCAAGTGGATCATAAACCTAAACGTAAGAGCTAAAACTATAAAACACATAGAAGAAAAAAAAAATAAAAATAGAAGAAAACATAGAAGTAAATCTTTGTAATCTTGGGTTAGGCAAAGGGTTTTAGATAGGACACCAAAAGCATAAGTGATATCTATCTATATGGGATCAAACTGACAATGACAACTCGAAAGATCAGATAGGAAACTTAGGGGGCAGTGAGTTTATGTTAAAGGGAGAGGACCAACTCAGAAAAGGAGGGTGAGAATGGCTGCACAACTCAAAGACTGTAATCAGTGTCACTGACTTGTACAGGTAGAAAGTGTTAAACTGGTGTATGTTTTCCTTGCATATTTTCAACAATGGAATAATTTTTTTTAACAAAAGCACAACTGATCAAAGAAAAGGGATAAATTGGAGTTCATCAAAAACACTTCTGCTTCAAAAGGCACCATTAAGAAAGTGAAAAGACAACCCATAGAATAAGATGAAACATTTACAAACCATATACCTGATAAGAAACTTGTAACCAGAATATATTTAAAAGCCTTACAACGCAATAATAAAAAGACAACCCAATTAAAATATGGGCAATGAATCTGAACAGACATTGCTCCAAAGAAGATATATAAACAGGCAATAAGCACATGAAAAGATGCTCAACATCTTTAGTTATCACGGAATTGCAAATCATAACTACAATGAACTACTGCTTCACACCCACTACGATAGCTAATATGAAAAAGACAGGAACCCTCAGACATAGCTGGCGGACTTGTAAAATGGCACAGCCACTCTCAAGAATAGTTTGGCAATTCTCAAAATGTTAGAGTCTACCCTATGATCTAGCAGTTCCACTCCTTTGCTATATACCTCAAAGAAATAAAAACATGTTCCTCAAAGAAATAAAAACGTGTCCACCCAAAAATTTGCATACAGATGTTCATAACAGCATTATTCTGAGCAGTCAAAAACTGGAAATAACCCAAATGTCCATAAACTGATAATGGATAAATAAAATGTGGTCTATACATTTTTTTATACATACAATGGAATATTACTCAGCAATAAAAGGGAATGAAGTCCTGGTTTATGCTACAACATGAACCTTGTAAACACGCTAAGTGAAAGGAGGCAGTCACAAATTACCATATACTATGAGATTCCATTTATACAAAATGTTCAAAATAGGCAAATCTATACAGACACAAAGTGGATTAGTGGTTGCCAAGGCCTGGGGGGAAAAGAAATGGGGTATGACTGCTAATGGGTACGGGGTTTCTTTCTAGAGTGATAAAACTGTTCTAAAATTGATTGTGGTGATAGTTGCGCGCCTCTGTGAACATATTAAAAACCACTGCATTGTACACTTTAAATAAGTTTATTGTATGGTAAAAAAAAAAAAAAACAACCTAGATGTCTAGTATTATGTTGCTTCTGGAAAACGAGTAAAATTTAAGACAAAGAACTATTAATCGATTTGATCACCAAGCGAGTCCATGCTTGAGATACTTAGAATTAAGAATTTAGGATACATTCCTTACTAACGGAAATATTTCTCCTTTAAATATTTCTAAATCTTAATTAAAATGGAAGTGCAGTATCTGCAACTGTCAGGACATAAAAATAAAATTCAGCCAAAATACGTGAGTAAACAAGCTACTTTCCTGTACATGGCCTGAACTGTACTTCCCATTACAACAAACAATAACTGCAGAAAAACATCCCACAGGGAAAGTGAGAAGTCATTCTCAAAAGAGAATATAATACTAAGAAGAGGGGTGTGGAAAGAATGAGGAACGGGAAAGAGCGCAGGGGATAAAGCGAGGTCTTAGTACATTTAAGCCCAACCAGTTCACTTGTATTAAATTCAAATTCTATATGCTTTGTGAACAGGCCCAAAGGCAAATACTGGGCACAGACCAACGAGCTGAGCTGCGAGGCCGAGAGGAAGTGCTTATCCAGCCCAACCCAGCACGGGATTTCGCGTGGAAATGGTGGGGGGCAAAGGGGATAAGATGGGGGCCTGTGGTGCGAGACGGCAGCTGGTCGCCTTTCCACCCGGCTCTAGCCTGCGCTCCCAGGCTGCGCGCAACGGGAGGCGGCCGCGTCGCCCGCCCGTCCTTCGCGTCCGAGCCGCCGCGCACACCCCTTGCGGAGCGCGCCCGGCGCCGGGAGCCTCCGGTGTGGCCGAGTCCCGTCTCCCGCCCCATCCGGCGCTTTGTCCTGAGCCCAGGAGAACAGCGGCCCCTCGGCGTCCTCGCCGCGGGCTGTGGAACCGCGCTGACAGCCCCCGTCCCCGGCACGGCAGCGTCCCTAGGCGTCCGGGTCGCCCGGCGACCCGTAGCAGGCCGGACGACCCGTAGCCGGCCGGGAGAGCCGCAGCCAGGCGGGACCCAGAAGAAGGCGGTCCAAGGACGCTCGCCCTGCCGGGGGAGCCGCCACCGCCCCTCGCATAGACAGGCCGACGTCAGGCACCCAGTGTCCGAAGCCGAAACCCACACAATTTCCAACATACTTCTCTTACCCAAAAATTCTCAACGAAATGCGCCATGACCATCGTGCCGCCGCGCCGGGTTCCGCGTCCGCGCCCGTCCGCTTGCCCGCCACTGTGTAAACACGGACCCGGCCCCCACGGCGCCCCCGCCTTTCGCCGCCGCCGCCGCCGCCGCCTTCTTCTCAGTGACCGGCCCTCAGCCTTCAGGGCGCATGCGCCACCTAGCGGCTACTGCCGCCGGGCGAAAACTTGGACTACACAGCCTCGTTGCGCGCATGCGCCCTGGGATCTATTCCCGGGTTTTGGTCGCTTTCATCTCGCCCCAGCCTGGGCGCGGCTAGATTTGAGTATTCTCTTGGGAGTGGTGGAAAACCATGTCCCTGAGGAGTCACTGGGGAGACTTCCCGATCCCTCTGCAGTGTGACGATACTGGCCAGGAATCGAACCTAGGGAGGGGCCGGCTGGCGGCAGTGAAGCCCGCCTTCTTCACAAGGCTAGTTCCCCGGGCCTTCAAAGATCCCGAGTGGACCAAAGTCTAGGCAAGCTGGAATGGAGGCAACTTGGCCTCTAGCCACCTGAGGCGACGCTGAGAAACTTCGAGTTAACAGGGTGCCTTTCCTTGACCGGGAACTAAGAGCCAAAACAAAACTTTCCGAGGCCGGAAAAGGAGGAAACGCCCAGTGTCGCCTGAGAGCCACAGGAGCTGCGCGAGATCCAGAGCAGCCCGAGTCCCTGACCTCTAGCACGCCTGGAGCAAACCGGCCAAGACAGCCAAGAGCCGGAACGTGACCCGAAAGGAATGAATTTCCCTGACCCATGCAGTTTTTAAAAAAAAAAAAAACTCTTTCAGGACTTGTTCGTAAGAGTCCATGGTTCTTAGCAACTTGTACATTTTGGAAAAAGAAGCAAGTTTTAACATGCCTCGACCTCACAGAGAAACTAAATCCTCTTCCCACGCCTTGCTTTCCAAAAGCTAAAAAAAAAAAAAGTTAAACTTTTGTTGAGGTCTCACGTTCACTATCACCAGGTCATTTGCCAAAAGTGTAGGAAAGTCTAGTTCTATCAAAAGCCAGGTTCGGAATCTATAGCCTTTGAAGCCAAGCCCCACAAATAGCTTTAGTGTACGCTATACTATATATGTACATGCACACCGCATCTCAGGTCTTGTAACTTTAAACATAATGAACACTATAAAACTATTTCTTCATGGGAAATTATTTTCATCCTCCAAAGTAAAAACCGTGCAGTGCCTTTCACATAGATGAAACCAGTAAGTGTTGAATTGGGAATGGTTGTGATAGTGGTTTTGTGGCTATATCTTTTAAAGAGTATTTTTTAGGGATATATAGGATGTAATGATAAGACATCTATGATTTGCTTCAAAAATAATTTACTGAGGAAGAGGGGATGAGTAGGAATATAGATGAAACAGGATTGACCATGAGTTGATAATTGTTGGAGCTGGGTGATGGAAACATGGTGGTTCATTACATTAGTTTCTCCATTTTTGTATGTATTTGAGATTTACCAGGATAAAGGCTTTTTTAAAAGTTTGGACTACATTGGAAAATGCTATTTCTTTCATTAAGCTGTATTTTTAAAGTCTTTTTAACAATGCCATTTATACATAGTCTAGGGGAAAGTCAAACTTAGAAATATACTACAGCGCTTTCCAAGTCATCAACCTAGTGCTATCTTTCTTGATGCGGAAGACGTACTAAAAAGATAACAGCTGTCTAGATTACCCTGCAAATGAGTTTGCCATTAAATTCCTGATATCTTAAGTACTATCACCCTTAGGTGCAGGCAAGACAGGTCACTATCATTGGCCCTATGCTTCAAAGAACCCAACATATCACAAACACACATACACACATTCACTTATTAAAAAAATGAAATATATTGTGCCTCTGTCACTCATGATCTGATGTTGAACACTGGCACAGTACGACCCATAACCCTAAATACGCTCCCACGACCAAACCATTCAGGTCCCAGAGAAACACTCAGCTTCACATCTCTGCCTAATGTCCTCAAAACAAAAGGTAGGTTCCAAATGCAGTGAGAGTCTGTGGGATATGGCTGCTAACAGAGATAGATTATTTTGGACTTCATGTAGAATTTGAGCAGCAGAAGTGCTTAGGTAAAGAGAAGACTTATTGATTTGTCAAATCCATCCTCTCAGCTTGAATGCAATAGATTCTTGTATAACAAAGAATAGTTCCCCAGTAGTGTCAAGTATAGATTTTCCTTCTCTAAATCTGGAGTGTCACAATTAGAAGCCCTGGTGGTGCAGTGGTTAAAGCACTAAGCAGCTAACCAAAAGGTTCTAAGAGGTTGAACCTACCAGATCCCTCATAGGAGAAAGACGTGGCAGTCTGCTTCTGTAAAGATTTATAGCCTTGAAACCCTAAGGCTCAGTTCTACTCTGTCTTCTGGGGTCACCAAGAGTCGGTATGGACTCGACAGCAGTGGGTTTGATTTTTTTTTGGAATGTCCCAATTTGAGGCATTAGTGGTTCATGGTAGAATTCTCAGCTTCCATGAGGGAGACTGGGCAACATGTCATTCCATTGTGTCTGGGGTCACCTCGAGCTGGGGACCAACTCAATGGCAGGTAACAATAACAGGGTCTCAATTTGTGGTTCCAAGATTACAATTTAGCATAGTATTCACAGGAGATGCCTATTTGCATGCTTATCTCTGGTCCCATAAAAGAGGCGTGCCTGCCATAAAGATAAATACTCTGTGTATTTCAGGTATTTGTAAGGCTCATTAGAGCCCAAACCCCATATTCTTTAAAGTCTGGTAGGTAAGTTGTAGGACTCTGTACTGAATAGTCATTAAGGTGACTAAATTTCAGATGAAAGAGTATAGCATAGAAGAATGTGGTTGGTATCAGCCAGCTTCTGTCCTCTGAAGTGAGGTTTCCAGGGATGCATATACTCTCTGGCAGAGTATAGATAAGGCCCTGAGGGGTAGCTCACCCAGATACCTTAAAATATTTGTGCCGCACAAGCTTAGCCCTTGCTTATCCAAACACATTTTAAAATTATTAAAACTGACATAGGTAACAACAGTGTTTAACTCAGTGCCTATAATACCTATCACTACATGTGTGACTACTCAGTGGATGTTCAGTGAAAGAACGGATGAATGATTGAGCCTACCATAGAAAAGTCAACATGGATGAAACCTTGGATATGTAAAAACTCCATTCTTCTTTTATTCATATCCCTAATTGGTTCTAGATCTTAGAGCCTGTAAAATTTTCATTGTTTTATTTTCTCACATTACATATTTTCAGAAGAATTCTTTTAGGCTTGAGCATACTTCTTAAAAGGACAAAACTACCTTTTGTAATAAAATTGAAATAATATTTAAGATTTGGCTCCCCTAAACAATATGACCTTCAATTTTTGGTTGTTTCCACCTCCAGGTTCATCTTCCTCAGAGAATCTCTCTCTGTTACACCTGCCACCAACATGTTGGTTTCCAGGGGTGCTATTGCTTTCCATTGAACTCTGGCCCAAATATTACATCATAGCCTATACCACACATGAACTGTTAAAACATAACTCGATAAAAGTGGCAGCAAGTAAAAGAAGAAATTAACACAAATAAGAGGAGAAATTAACTCAAAATAAATCTACATTTCCTGTTTTACAAAATATAGCTTGTCTCCAAGACAGGTCCCAACCTCTTAGGCAAGGAATCCAGAGAACCTTCCCCTTTTCATTTCTTATTTTAGTCTCCTCCCATTTCCAGTCCTGGGTTCACAGCCCACAGCACAGTAATCAACATTTAGTCACAAGGGTCATTTCCTTATAACTTCACTTAAAATTAGTTCTATTCCAGAAGAGTTGGCTATAAAGTAAAACACATTTTCCCATTTATATTCAATATAATTTTGCAAAAGTACTTCCATTTGTTTCCAAAAGTAGAATGGCAGAGGAGAAGCTCTCACAAACCCCTCTTGTTTCCTGCTAATTTCTTCAAGGAGCAGCACCAGATATAGTTGTCCTCTGTACTCATACTTGACAGTAACAAGTGGCAAAAGACCTGAGCTCTATAATGGAGAAGAGAAACAGGCAGATCCCTGAAGTCTGGTATTTTCTTGTTTTTCTCATGCTCAATAGTAGCATATTGAAAGCAAAAGCTTTGTGCAAAACAGAAAGAAAAGCAAGAGCTTAGCAGATGGTGCCCAGGCAGGCTGCTGTGCTAGGGTGAGGGGGTAGAAACATGTTAATCAAACTGCAGAACAGAGCTAAACATCACCCTCCACACACCCTTTTCAATTCAGACTGTTTGCCATGCGTACCTTTCTTCTCTCTTCAGTGGACCTGAGGATGATCAACTGCCTGCTTCCTGCTGAGGCATAACCTCTTTTTCCAGAATGAGATGTACTTTCTCAGGGGCTCCCTTACCTTGCTGTCTTCAGAAGAAGTACAAAAACACCTGGCAGATTGTTCAGAGATTTACACTGTTAGTGACCACAGGGAATCTAACAGGGGTTTCAGAAGTAAGAAAAGAGGAATTACTAAATCACAGTACATAAAATAAAAAATATAATGATGCTAATGTGAAAATGTGTCATTAATGGTAAGTGGAAAACCTGAAAATGAAATGGAAAATACATTAAAGCTACAAGTGTGTAAAAGTATGCCTGCAATTGGCCAAAAATCAAAAGAAAACATGGAAAATGAAAAAAAAAAAAATGTGTACGTGTCAGGGTGGTGATATTGTGGCAATATTAAAAATTAAAAATTTATTTTAATATAATAACACTGTACAACTTAAATAGAAATAGTTGTTCTTTGTTTTTGTTTGAATGTAAATGTAACTGGGCCTAATATTCTTCAAAGTCTTTATTGATTCTTTCCTCTCTTTCATTTATTCAGGCAATAGATATTACTTTTATTGAGTACTTATTTAAATGAAAACACCATCTCAGCTCTTAAGAAATTCACAATCTAACATAGGCTAATGATGAAGAGATTGGTAGAGATGATGATAATAATAACAATAGTGTGCCTGAAAGCGTACCTGGCACATAGTTGGTGCCCAATGAATATTTGTTAAATAAAAAAACAAATGAATCAATATTTCTTCCAGAAGGATAAGCTCAAAGAAAATTAATTTATGCTTTTTCTTTTTTTTTCACAAGGAAATTGCCCTGGATTAACTGAAGGTAACCTTCATTATTAGCGCAGTGGTTTTAGGGTCTAGAGGGTAGTGGAGTCTGGAGCAACCAGAAATTGTAACCACAGAAGTCCAAGCAAGAGGCACCCTTGGCTGAGCTTAAAACGGAGGGAGTGGGCCTGGTCTCACTCAAAGAGCCACTGACACCTGATCAGGGATTTGAGTCACTGATGGACCAGCACCAGGTTTCAGCAGTAACACGGTATACTAGTAAAAAGCAAAGTCCCTGAGGTTCTCAGACGACTGAAGGGAAGCAGGGACTCCCATTCATCTGTATTTAACAAACATTTATTGAATACCTATACTGAGCTAGGTCCTCATCTAGACACTGGGGATACAATGGTGAACAAGACCGATAATTTTGCTGCCCTCATGGCACCTAATTAGTGTGGGAAGACAGACCATAAGTGTGTAAATAAGTCTTGATCAGTTAATTTGAAAAAAAATAAGAATTATATCTGTAATTTAGTTCAGCATGTTAAAGCACCTTTCACATATTATCTCATGTGTGATTAAAATAAAATAATTATTATCCCAGTTTTACAGATGAGAAAATATGCTCTTGGGGGTTAAATAAATTATCCAAGGTCACATAACTAATAAGTGGTAAACTACTATTAATTTAGCACTACAATAGAGTCATGAACAAAGTGTTATGGAGAAAGGGAAGTGAAGCCTCAAGCAAAAAAGCACTTTAAAAGAAGAAGGTTGGTCAAGGTGAGAGACTCATCTACCCTGGGCTTTTACTTATGGGTTTGTTTGTTTGTTTGTTTTTAACTTGTAAGTTTAATGTTTATCAGTTTCCAATTCTTCCCATAAAGAAGTCTGTTCCTTGGTTATCTTTTGCCTAACCCAGGTGCTCTAAATGAGCGTGGATGCTAACTAACAAGAATTCCATAAAAATTTCAAGGAAATTTATTATATATTGCTCCTTTAAAAAAATTTTCTCTCCTCACTGTAATTCCTGAAACATGTAAGAAATATAATTGTTCAAAAACTCAGATTCTAGTCAAAATCTAGGGTTGTCCCACACTAAACAGGACATCTGGCCATTATAGCAGAAGCCAGTCCCTTTTTATAGGCAGAAGGAAGCAGACAACCAAATTCAGCCTGTAAATGTGGCTGTGATGTTCTCTGTCAAAATCCTTAAGAAAGACCACTAAATTCTGATTATCTTTTGCAGGGAGGCAATTCCACTGGACAGAACTGACTAGCTCCAAAGGTGACAAAATAAAATTTTTTGTTTCTAGTCCTAAAAATTCACTGGATGACATCTGCCCTGATATACTTTTCTTCACAGTGCTTCAAGAACAAATTGTCACCAACTAGTCTTATTTTTTTTCCATTTAGGTGCAGAAAATGTATGCTAATTTTCTATTCTCACTTCCCACATTGCAGCTAAAACCAATTCTTTCATTATTTAAAGCTATTTTCAAATATATTCTCCAAGACAGAAACATTACCAAGCCATTATCTTCTGCATGATCTCACTTATGTTTATTTTTTTCTTCATATTTATTAATATGTCCTTTAGATTGAGTTATTATCCTGTCAAAAAAAAACCCATACTATTTATTTATAGCTTCTTTCTTTTTCTTTTCTTTTCTTTGGAGGGGGCAAGTATATGTATTTGTGTTGGTGGTGGCAGTTGAAGGGGTTCATCCTTATTTCTTAACTCTTAAATGGACATTATTAAACGTACTGGCAGGGTGGTCCAAGATGGCAGCATAGTCAGATGCCTCATAATGTTCCTCCTACAACAAAGACCCAAGAAAACAAGTGAATTGGATACAGATAACAACTTTGGAACCCTGAACATCAAGGGCAAGGTTGAAGAATCACACTGAGTGTAAAGTAGAAAGACAGATTGTACAAAAACAGCAGACATGGAGAATTGTGGATTGCCAGCTCCCTACCAGCAGGACCTGCAGAGTGCAGGCATATCGAAACAAAGCAAGCATACTGCTCCACATTGCCCCTCTGAAACCAGAGGCTTGTGCCCATTCTGACCACCCTGATACAGTGCTGTCCTCCTGGGACCTTTGGTAAGAGTTTCTGTACCACCCAGTGACCAACAACTCGGGCACCCTCATTGCGACCACTCAGCAACCTGCACTGCATACATATGACACACAACCTAGCAAACAGTGAGACTACTACCTGCACCAACACCCAGGTGACCAGCTGGATGGACACATCACCTCACCAGCAACACCAAGGAACCCCATACAGGATAGAACTCAAAAGGAAGTCACCAAGATATATTATAACCAAACTTTCCAAAACAAAAGACTAAGAAATAACCCTCAGCAGCTCAGGAAAAATGAAGCGTGACCTAGAAAGGGTAATCAGTACAACTAAGCTCTGATTATTCAACAGAAACCATGCAGACAAGAAGGCAACAGAATGACATGTGTAAAACCTTGAAAGAAAAAAATGGCCGACCTAAAATGATAGATCCAGCAAAACTATGTCTCAAATACAATGGTGAAATTAGGACACTTCCAGATAAACAGAAATTAAGGGAATTTGTAAAAACCAGACAAAAGTTACAAGAAATATTGAAAGGAGTCCTTCAGACACAGAACAAACAACATCAGACGGCAATCTGAGATAAGAACAGAGGACAGCATCAGCCAGATACTAGCCTAGACAAAGAATTCTCAAAAACAAAACAAAGCCAAAAGACCGAAAACAGGGAACCAGCAACTTCAATGTATAAATGACAACAACTTCAAAACAAAAAGAGGGAATAAATGGTGTAGTTGTAGAACTTTTATGTGGAGAAGAAGTCAAGGAGATAAGAAATCTGACTGCTTTAAGCTTAGGAAAATAAAGGTAAATTTCAAGGTAACCACAAAAAAGGTAACAAACATACTCATCAAAATAAATAAATAAATAAAAACATAAAGACTCAGTAAACACAAAATCAACAAGAACAAAAGAAATGAAAAGAAAATCCGCAAACAAAAAGAACTCAGGACAGAAAAATTCAGTGGAACAAAGAAACCGTCAACACTACAAAAATAAAGCACAGTAAAATGACACAGTAAACATACCTACTGATAATCACACTGAATATAAACGGCTTAAATGCACCTATAAAGAGACAGAGAGTGACAGAATGGATAAAAAAAAAAAAAAATACGACCCAACAATATGCTATCTACAAGAGACACACCTTAGACACAAAGACATAAATAAATTAAACCTCAAAGAATAGAAAAAAAAAAAAACACATCAAGCAAACAGTAACCAAAAAACAGTAGGAGTAGCAATATGAATCTCTGATAAAATAGACTTTAGGGTAAAATCCACCATAAAAGATAAGTGAGGACATTATATAATGATTAAAGTGTTAATTCACTAAGAGGACATAACCATAATAAATACATATGCACCCAATGATCGGGCTCTAAAATGCATAAAACAAACTATAACAGCTTTGAAAAGAGAAATAAATCCACCATAATAGTAGGAGACTACAACACACCACTTTTGGTGAAGGACAGAACAATCAGAAACAATCGAGAAAGACACAGAAGGTCAAAACGCCACAATCAACAAACTGGACCTCATAGATATATACAGGACTCTCTACCCAACAGCAGCAAAGTATATATTCTTTTCCAACACACATGAATTTTTGTCCAAGATAGACCACATTTTATGCCACAAAGCACACCTCAATAAAATCCAAAACATTGAAATAATACTAAGCATTTTCTCTGATCACAACACTATGAAAGTATATATCAATAACAGGGAGAGCAAGGAAAAAAATTAAACATGGAAACTGAATAACACCTTGCTTAAAAACCACTGGGAACTAGGAGAAATCAAACATGAAATAAAAAATTCCTAGAATGAAATGAGAATGAAAACATAACATAACAAAATCTTTGGGACACGGCAAAAGAAGTGCTCAGAGGTCAATTTATAGCAATAAATGTACACACCAAAAAAGAAGGGGCAAAATCAAAATATTAACCTTGTAATTGGAACAAATAGCAGCAAAAGAGGCCCAGAGTCACCAGAAGAAAGGAAATAATAAAGATCATTGTTGTTAAGTGCTGAAGAGTCAATTCCAACTCACAGCGACCCTGTGTACAACAGAACAAAACACCGCCCAGCGCTGCACCATCCTCACAATCCCTGTTATGCTTGAGCCCATCACTGCAGCCACTGTGTCAATTCATCTTATTGAGGGTTTTCCTCTTTTTCACTGACCCTCTACTTTACCAGGCATGATGTCCGTCTCCAGAAACTGATCCCTCCTGATAACATGTCTGTCATGGATTGAATTATGTACCCCCAAAAATGTGTGTATCCATTGGGCTGGGCCATGATTCCTGGTATTGTGTGATTTTCCTCTATGTTATAAATCCTGCCTCTATGATGTTAATGAGGGAGGATGGGCGGCAGTTGTGTTGGTGAGGTGGAACTCAACCTACAGGATTGGATTGGGTCTTGAGGCAATCTCTTGAGATATAAAAGACAGAAACGAGCAGAGAGACAGGGGGACCTCATACCACCAAGAAAGCACCAGAAGCAGAGTGTGTCCTTTGGACACGGGGTCCCTGCACCTGAGAATCTCATTGACCAGGGGAAGATTGAGGACAAGGACCTTCCTCCAGAGCTGACAGAGAGAGAAAGCCTTTCCCTGGAAGCAATGCCCTGAATTTGGACTTGCAACCTACTAGACTGTGAGAAAATAAATTTCTCTTTGTTAAACCCATCCACTTGTGGCATTTCTGTTACGGCAGCACTAGATAACTAAGACAATGTCCAAAGCGTGTGACACGTAGTCTTGCCATCCTTGCTTCAGAGAAGCATTTTGGTTATACTTCTTCACAGACTGATTTGTTCTTTTGGCAGCCCATGGTATATTCAATATTCTTTGCCAACGCCACAATTCAAAGGTGCCAATTCTTCTTCAGTCTTCCTTAATCATGGTCCAGCTTTCAAATGCACACAAGGCAATTGAAAAGACCATGGCTTGGGTTAGGGGTACCTTAGTCTTCAAGGTAACCTCTTTATTTTTAACACTTTAAAGAGGTCTTTTGCAGCAGATTTGCCCAATGCAGTGCATCTTTTTGATTTCTTGACTACTGCTTCCACGGGTGTTGATTGTGGATCCAAGTAAAATGAAATCCTTGACAACGTCCATCTTTTCTCCATTTATCATGAAGTTGCTTATTGGTCCAGTCGTGAGGATTTTTGGTTTTTTTATGTGGAAGTGTAATCCATACTGAAGGCTGTGGTTTTTAATCTACGTCAGTAGGTGCTTCAAGTCCTCTTCACTTTCAGCAAGCAAAATTGTGTCATTGCATAACACAGGTTGTTAATGGGCCTTCCTCCAATCCTGATGCTGTGTTCCTCTTCATATAGTCCAGCTTCTTGAATCATTTGCTCAGCCTACAGATCGAATAAATATGGTGAAAGATGCAACCCTGACACATATCTTTCCTGACTTTAAACCACTCAGTATCCTCTTGTTCTGTTCAACTGACTACCTCTTGATCTATGTACAGGTTCCTCATGAGCACCATTAAGTGTTCTGGAACTCCTGTTCTTTGAAATGTTATCCATAATTTGTGATGATCCACACAGTCAAATGTCTTTGCATAGTCAATAAACACAGGTAAACATCTTTCTGGTATTCTCTGCTTTCAGCCAGGATTATCTGACATCAGCAATGATATCCCTTGTTCCATGTCCTCTTCTGAATCCAGCTTGAATTTCTGGCAGTTCTCTGTGGATGCACTGCCGCAGCCGCGATTGAATCATCTTCAGCAAAATTTTGCTTATATGTGATATTAATGATACTGTTTGATAATTTCCACATTTGGTTGGATCGTCTTTCTTGGAAATAGGCATAAATATGGATCTCTTCCAGTTGGTTGACCAGGTAGCTGTTTTTCAGATTTCTTGGCATAGAAAAGTGAGCACTTTCAGTGCTGTATCCATTTGTTGAAACATCTCAGTTGATAGTCCATCAATTCCTGGAGCCTTGTTTTTTGCCAATGCCTTCAGTGCAGCTTGGATTTCTTCTTTCAGTACCATCGGTTCCTGATCACATGCTACCTCCTGAAAAGACTGAATGTAAACTAATTCTTTTTGGTATAGCAACTCTGTATTCCTTCCATCTTCTTTTGATGCTTCCTACATCGTATAATATTTTCCCCATAGAATCCTTCAGTATTGCAACTTGAGGCTTGAATTTTCTCTTCAGTTCTTTCAGCTTGAGAAATGCCAAGCATGCCCTTCCCTTCTGGTTTTCTATCTCCAGGTCTTTGCACATGTCATTATAATACTTTGTCTTCTCAAGCCGCCCTTCAAAATCTTCTGTTCAGCTCTTTTACCTCATCATTTCTTCCTTTTGCTTTAGCTACTTGACGTTCAAAAGCAATTTTCAGAGTCTTTTCTGACATCCGTTTTGGTCTTTTCTTTCTTTCCTGTCTTTTTAATGATCTCTTGCTTTCTTCATATTCGATGTCCTTAATGTCATTCCACAACTTAACTGGTCTTCAGTCATTACTGTTCAATGTGTCAAATCTGTTTTTGAGATGGTCTCTAAATTCAGGTGGGATATACTCAAGGTCGTAGTTTGGCTCTTTTGGACTTGTTCTAAATTTCTTCAGTTTCAACTTGAACTTGCATATGAGCAATTGATGGTCTGTTCCCCAGTCAGCCCCTGGCCCTGTTCTGACTGATGATATTGAGGTTTTCCATCATCTCTTTCTACAGATGTAGTCAATTTGAGTCTTGTGTATCTGGCAAGGTCCATGATCTTGGGTTTGCCAGCCCCTGTGGCTATGTGAATTCGGAGAAGCCTCTATCCTGACTCACAAACTTGAGGCATTACATCTTCTACTACCGCGTGAGCCCTTTTTTTTTTTTTATATCAATCTCTCTCTATATATATTTATAAGCTTTACTGGTTTTGCTTCTCTAAAGATCCCAGCCTAAGTCACTGAGGTAGAAAAATGAAACAGAACCATAACAAAATAAGAGATTGAAGAGGAAAAAAACTCCCTACGAGAAAATGCCCTGGCCCAGACGGCTTCACTTGAGAATTCTACCAAGCATTCGAAGAAGAGCTTACACGAATACTACTTAAATTATTTCAGAGTATAGAAAAGAAAGAAGTATTCCTGAATTCATTCTATGAAGCCAGCATAACCCTGATACCAAAGCCAGGTAAAGACATCACAAAAAAAGAAAATTACCAATATCCCTCATGAATATAGATGTAAAAATTATAAAAATAAAATTCTAGACAATAGAATTCAACAGCATATCAAAAAAATAAAACATCGTGACCAAATGGGATCCATACCAGGTATGCAAGGATGGTTTAACATTATAGAATCAATCAACATAATCCACCACATAAATAAAAAAAAATAAAAGAATCACATGATCATGTTAGTTGACACAGAAAAGGCATCTGACAAAGCCCAACACCCATTCCTGATAAAAACTTCCATAAAATAGGAATGAAAGGAAAATCCTCAACATAATAAAGGGCATTTATACAAAACCAACAGCCAACATTATTCTCAATGGAGAGATACTGAAAGCATTTCTCCTGAGAACAGGAACCAGACAAAGATGCTCTTTATCACTACTCTTATTCAATATTGTACTGGAAGTCTAGCTACAGCAATAAGGCAAGAAAAGGAAATGGCATTCAGATTGGTAAGGAAGAAGTGAAGTTATCCCTATTCACAGATGATATGGTTCTATACACAGAAAATCCCAAAGATTCTACAAGCTACTGGAACTAATAGAAGGATTCAACAAAGTAGCAGGATAAAAAATCGACATACAAAAATTAGTTGGATTCCTATATGCCAACAAAGAGAACTTCGAAAAGGAAGTCAAAAAAACAATACCATTTACAATAGCCCCCTAAAAGGTTAAAATAAATAAATAAATAAGTGCTTGGCAATTAATTTAACCAGGGATGCAAAAGACCTATGCAAGGGAAACTGCAAAACGCTACTGCAAGAAACCAAAACTGGAAAACATATCCTGCTCATGGGTAGGATGACTTAACACTGGAAAAATATCTACACTACCCAAAGAGATCTACAGATACAATACAATCCCGATCCAAATTCCGACAGCATTCTTTAATGAAATGGAAAAAACTAATCACCAACTCTATATGGAAAGGAAAGAGGCCTCGGATAAGTAAAGCATTATTAGAAAGAAGAACAAAGTAGGAGGCCTCACACTACCTGACCTCAGAAACTACTATACAGCCATGGTAGTCAAAACAGTTTAGTACTGGTACAATGACCAGACACATAGAATAATGGAACAGAATTGAGAACCCAGGTGTAAAACCCATCTACCTATGGTCAGCTGATCTTTGACAAAGGACCAAAGTCCATTAAATGGGGAAAAGACAATCTTTTTAAGAAATGGTGCAGGCAAAACTGGATGTCCACCTGTAAAAAAAATGAAACAGGACCCATACCTCACACCACACACAAAAACTAACTCAAAGTGGATCAAAGACCTACATATAAAACCTAAAATGATAAAGATTATGGAAGAAAAACTAGGGACAATGTTAGTGGCCATAATACATGGCATAATAACAATATCAAACATAATTAAAAATGCACAAACTGCAGAAGACGAACTAGATAAATAAGACCTCCTAAAAATTAAACAGTTAAGTTCATCAAAAGACTTTTTCAAAAGAATAAAAAGAGAACCTACAAATGGGGAAATACTTTGGCTACCACATATTCAACAAGAGCCTAATCTCTAAAAGTTAGAGAAACCTTCAACTTATCAACAATAAAAAGACAAACAATCCAAAAGGATATGAACAGACTCATAGCAACCCTATGCACAATAGAACGAAATACTGCCTGGTCCTGCACCATCCTTACAATCGTTGTTATGCTTGAGCTCATTGTTGCAGCCGCTGTGTCAATCCACCTCATTGAGGGTCTTCCTTTTTCCGCTGACCCTGTACTTTGCTTACTTTTTCTTCTCGAGAGGCCCTTTGAAATCTTCTGTTCAGTTCTTTTACTTCATCAATTCTTCCTGTTGCTTTAACTGCTCAAAAGCAAGTTTCGAGAAGACAAAGTATTATAATGACATGTGCAAAGAGCTTGAGATGGAAAACCAAAAAGGAAGAACACGCTTGGCATTTCTCAAGCTGAAAGAACTGAAGAAAAAATTCAAGCCTCAAGTTGCAATAGTGAAGGATTCCATGGGGAAAATATTAAACGACGCAGGAAGCATCAAAAGAAGATGGAAGGAATACACAGAGTCATTATACCAAAAAGAATTAGTCGATATTCAACCATTTCAAGAGATGGCACATGATCAGGAACGGATGGTACTGAAGGAAGAAGTCCAAGCATCTCTGACGGCATTGGTGAAAAACAAGGCTCCAGGAATTGATGGAATATCAATTGAGATGTTTCAACAAACAGATGCAGCGCTGGAGGTGCTCACTCTTCTATGCCAAGAAATATGGAAGACAGCTTCCTGACCAACTGGCTGGAACAGATCCATATTTATGCCTATTCCCAAGAAAGGTGATCCAACTGAATGTGGAAATTATAGAACAATATCATTAATATCACATTCAAGCAAACTTTTGCTGAAGATAATTCAAAAACGGCTGCAGTAGTGTATTGACAGGGAACTGCCAGGAATTCAGGCCGATTTCAGAAGAGGACGTGGAACCAGGGATATCATTGCTGATGTCAGATGGATCCTGGCTGAAAGCAGAGAATACCAGAAGGATGTTTACCTGTGTTTTATTGACTATGCAAAGGCATTCAACTGTGTGGATCATGACAAGTTATGGATAACACTGCGAAGAATGGGAATTCCAAAACACTTAATTGTGCTCATGAGGAAACTTTACGTAGATCAAGAGGCAGTTGTTCAGACAGAACAAGGGAATACTGATTGGCTTAAAGTCAGGAAAGGTGTGCGTCAGGGTTGTATCCTTTCACCATACCTATTTAATCTGTATGCTGAACAAAATAATACGAGAAGCTGGAGTATATAAAGAAGAACGGGACATCAAGATTGGAGGAAGACTCATTAACAACCTGAAATATGCAGATGACACAAGCTGGCTTGCTGAAAGTGAAGAGGACTTGAAGCACTTACTAATGAAGATCAAAGACCACAGCCTTCAGTATGGATTACACTTCAACATAAAAAAAAAAAAAATCCTCACAATTGGACCAATGATCAACATCATGATAAACAGAGAAAAGATTGAAATTGTCAAGGATTTCATTTTACCTGGATCCACGATCAACACCCATGGAAGCAACAGTCAAGAAATCTAAAGATGCATTGCATTGGGCAAATCTGCTGCAAAGGACCTCTTCAAAGTGTCGAAGAGCAAAGATGTCACCCTGAAGACTAAGGTGAGCCTGACCCAAGCCATGATATTTTCAATCACATATGCATGTGATTTTCACATATGCATGTGAAAGCTGGACTATGAATAAGGAAGACAGAAGAAGAGTTGACGCCTTTGCATTGTGGTGTTGGCAAAGAATATTGAATATACCATGCACTGCCAAAAGGATGAACAAATCTGTCTTGGAAGAAGTGCAGCCAGAATGCTCCTTAGAGGCAAGGATGGCAAGACTGCGTCTTACATACTTTGGACATGTTGTCAGGAGGAATCAGTTCCTGGAGAAGGACATCATGCTTGGCAAAGTACTGGGTCAGCAGAAAAGAGGGAGACCCTCAACGAGGTGGATTGACACAGTGGCTGCAACAATGAGCTCAAGCATAACAACGATTGTAAGGATGGCACAGGACCGGGCAGTGTTTTGTTCTGTTGTGCATAGGGTCGCTGTGAGTCGGAACTGACTCAACGGCACCTAACAACAAACAACAACAACTGTACTTTGCCGAGCATGATGTCGCTCTCCAGGGACTGATCCTTCCTCACAATATGTCCAAAGTATGTAAGACGCAGGCTTGCCATTCTTGCTTCTAAGGAGCATTCTGCTTGTACTTCTACCAAGCCAGATTTGTTCGTTCTTTTGGCAATCCATGGTATGTTCAATATTCTTCACCAACACAATTCAGAGGTGTCAGTTCTTCTCTGGTATTCCTTATTCACTGTCTAGTGATTGAGGTGATTGAAAATACCATGGCTTGGGTCAGGCCCACCATAGTCTTCAAGGTGACTTCTTTGCTTTTCAATACTTGAAAGAGGTCCTTTGCAGTAGACTTACCCAATGCAACGTGTCATTTGATTTCTTGACTGCTGCTTCCATGACTGTTGATTGCGGATCCAAGTAAACAGAAATCCTTGACAACTTCAATCTTTTCTCAGTTTATCACAATGTTGCTCATTGGTCCACTTGTGAGGATTTTTTTTTTCCTTATGTTGAAGTGTAATGCATACTGAAGGCTGCGGTCTTTGATCTTCATTAGTAAGTGCTTCAAGTCCTTTTCATTTTCAGCAAGCAAGGTTGTGTCATCTGCATAACACAGGTTGTTAATGAGTTTTCCTCCAATCTTGATGCCCCATTCTTCTTTACGTAGTTCAGCTTCTTGGATTATTTGCTCAGCATACAGATTGAATAGGTATGGTGAAAGGATACAACCCTGGTGCACACCTTTCTTGTCTTTAAGCCAATCAGTATCCCCTTGTTCTGTCCGAACAACTGCCTCTTAATCTATGTACAGGTTCCTCATGAGCACAATTAAGTGTTCTGGAACTTCCATTCCTCCCGATGTTATTCATAATTTCTTATGATCCACACAGTCGAATGCCTTTGCGTAGTCAATAAAACACAGGTAAGCATTCTTCTGGTCTTCTCTGTTTTCAGCCAGGATCCATCTGACATCAGCAATGATATCCCTGGTTGCACGTCCTCTTCTGAACCCAGCCTGAATGTCTGGTAGTTCCCTGTCCATATACTGCTGCAGCTGTTTTTGAATGATCTTCAGCAAAATTTTCTTGTGTGATATTAATGGTATTGCTCTATAATTAGCCATTAAAAAAATACAAATCAAAACTACAATGAGATACCGTCTCCGTCCAACAATAATGGCACTAATCAAAAAGAAAATAATAAACGTTGGCAAGGTTGTAGGAAGATTGGAACTCTTATACATTTCTGGGGGAATGTAAAGTGGTACAACCACTATAGAAAATGGTATGGTGCTTCTTTTAAACACTACAAATAGAAATTAGCATATGATCCATTAATCCCATTTCTAGGTATATACCCTAAAGAAATAAGAGCTGTGACATGAATAGACATATGTATACCCATGTTCATTGCAGCATTACTCACAATAGCAAAAAGGTGGAAACAACCTGAGTGCCCACCAATGGATGAATGGATAAACAAAGAATATTACACAACGATAAAGAATAACAACAAATCCACAAAACATCTCAGAACATGGATAAATTTGGAAGACATTATGCTGAGTGAGATAAGTGAACCACAAAAGGACAAATATTGTATGAGACCACTATTATAAAAAAAAATGAGAAAATGTTTACACATAGGAAAAATAAATTGTTTGATGATGACGAAGGATGGGAGAAAGAGGGAGGGAAAATTGCTAACTAGATAGAAGATACGTGTTAATACTGGTGATGGGAAAGGCAATACACAATATGGGGGAGTCAGCACAACATGATCAAGGGAAAGGAAAACGCTAAAAGGAACACAAGAATAAAGGGTAACTGTGGTAATTTTTTATGGTAATTTTTATATCATAGACAATTTTGCAACAATAGCATTAACAAACAATAATTTTAAAGAATGAATACATTAGTAGATTTGTTGTTGTTGTTAGGTACTGTTGAGTCTGTTCCAACTCAGCAGTGACATAGGTAGATAGGTATGCTAAAGAGGTGTGGGAGGGTGTAAGGGAGCACACCCAACCTGCAGGTGTACGTTTGGTTGTGGGTATTTTCTACATACATAATTGTAGGTGCTGCATGTCTATTAATATTGACAGTAGAGCACACAAGGGGCACAGTCACAGAAACTTCTTAGACATAACCAAACACCATAGGTGCACCTTTCGAATTTTGTTTCATGTAAAAGTACTACCTATTTAAAAATTGTTGTTTGTCTAGAAAGAAACCCAAAGATACGGAAGAGCTAAAGGCCACAATCAACCAATTTGACCTCATAGACATATGTAGAACACTCTGCCCAACAGCAGCAAAGTACATATTCTTTTCCAATGCACATGGAATGTTCTCCAAAATAGACCACATCTTAGGACACAAAGCAACCCTCAACAAAATCCAAAACATTGAGATAATACAAAGTGCCATAAAAATAGAAAATAAAAACTGGAAGAGCAAGGGTAAAAAAAAGAAAGAATCAAATACATGGAAACTGAATAATGCCCTACTTAAAAACCAATGGGTAATAGAAGAAATCAAAGATGGAATAAAAAAATTCCTAGAATGAAAACACATCATATCAAAACTTCTGGGACACAGCAACGGCAGTGCTCAGAGGTTAATTTATAGCAATAGATGAACACATCAAAAAATAAGGGACAAAATCAAAACATTAGCTACACAACTCGACAAATAGAAAGAAAACATTAAAAGAAGTCCACAGCCACCGGAAGAAAGGAAATAAAGATCAGAGCAGAAATAAATGAAATAGAGAATAGAAAAATAACAGAAAGAACCAACAAAACCAAAAGTTAGTTCTTTGAAAGGATCAAGAAAATCGACAAACCACTGGCCAAATTGACAAAAGAAAAATAAGAGAGAATGCAGATAACCCAAATAAGATACGAAATGGGGGATGTTACAATAGACCCAACTGAAATAAAAAGCAGAGTACTATGAAAAACTACACTCCGACAAGTTTAAAAACCTAGAGGAAATGGACAAATTTCTACAAACACACTATCTACGTAAACTGACACTAACTGAAGTCAAAAATTTGAACACCCATAACAAGAGAAGAGGTTGAAAAGGCAATTAAAAAAAACTCCCAACAAAAAAAAGCCCTGGCCCATATGGCTTCACTGAAGAATTCTACCAACCATTCAGAGAAGAGCTTTCACCAGTACTACTCAAACTATTTCAGAACATAGAAAAGGAAGGGATACTTCTGAACTCATTCTATGAAGCTGGCATAACCCTGATACCAAAACTAGGCAAAGATACTTCCCCCAAAAGAAAATTACAGACCAGTATCTCTCATGAATATAGATACAAAAATTCTCAACAAAATTCTAGCCTATAGAATTCAGTATCATATAAAAATTGTTGTCTGTTGCCATCCAGTCCATTCTGACTCAAGAAACCCCATAAACGGAGAGTAGAACTGCTCCATAGGGTTTTCAAGGCTGAGACCTTTCAGAAGCAAATTGCTGGGCCTGACTTCCAAGGAACCTCTGAGTAGGTTCAAACTGCCAACCTTTTAGTTAGTAGGCAAGCACTTAACCATTGTGCCACCAGGGACTTTATTTAAAAATAGTTAAATAAATTTAAATATTAGAAGGATGAAAAGAATCAAAATTATTTTACTCAGATTTTTTAAATGGTGGCAGAACTGTAGTTGGGGAATAGGACTATAACCAAAGGTACCAAAATGGATTAGATGCTTGGCAGGGAAAAAACACCAAACATCACCACCAAAGGTACTAGCATATGTATTGTAAAAACAAAAATGAAAACATTTTTTTGTTGCCTTTTTACTTCAATGACAATTTGACTAAACAAACAAAAAAACCCTTTGTCATCAAGTCAATTCTGACTCATAGCAACCCTATAGGACAGAGTAGAACTGCCCCATAGGGTTTCCAAGGAGCAGATGGTAGTTTGAACTGCTGACCTTTCTCTTAGCGGCCAAATGCTTAACCACTGTGCCATCAGGGACAATTTGACTAGCATATAATTATCAGGTTGTACTTTATTTCCTTTATTTTATATGATTGTTCTACTAACTCCTAAATCCAATTCAAAACCAAACCCACTGCTCTCAAGTAGGTTCCAACTCATAGTGATCCTCTAGGACAGAGTAGAACTGCCCCAATAGGTTTCCAAGGAGCAGCTGGTAGATTCAAATTGCCAACCTTTTGGTTAGCAGCTGAGCTCTTAACCACTGTGCCACCAGGGCACTCCACTATCTCCTAGCACTGAATATCCAGTGAAGAAATCTGAAGCCAGCTTGATTTCTTTTTTCCTTTTTGACCAAATTTTTTAGCCTGCCTTTCCAAAAAATTCATTATTCTTCGAAGTTAAATAAATGTATTACAATATATTTAGCCATAGATGTTTTACATCAGTTTTTCTGTGACCCTTTATCAGTTATTATTGTTAGGTGTTGAGTTGATTCTCACTCATAGCGACCCCATGTGACAGAGTAGAACTGCCCCATAGGATTTTGTTGGCTGTAATCAGTTCAATAGGCTAAGCTATGGTGATAGATCCCCAAATGAAATGGTCCTAACATAATCAAAGTTTCTTTCTTTCTAGTGTAACCGTCTACAACAGGTGTTTTAGATCACAGGGTAACTTTCCTCCACACAGTGATTCAAGGACTCTAGCCATATGCCCAGCTCTTTGGAAGAAAGGGAGGACAGATTTTGGTACACGGCAAGCAGTTTTTGCCATACGTTGTATCTCTTCAAACAACAGGTATGTCTTTTATTTCTGGAATGTTCTTGTGAATTATATGTTAAATATTATTTCCTAGATGTTCTTTTAAATACTTTATTTCAGTGTTCAGCTTGAAAGATACCAATTATGCATGTATAGATTTTCCTTATATTCCATAACTATAACTTTTCTCTTCAATCCTTTTTAACTTTTTAAAATTTTTATTTTCTTCATTTTTTTTTCAATCCTGTCCTCTGTGTACCTCGCTGTGTTTTTGGCAATGTCTATTTTCCTTTGCACTACTTCCAATGTCATGTCCACATCTGCAATTTTTATTTTATTTTCACTTCTCCCCAGGCCCTGCTGTCCCATATTTCATCACCTTATGTGCTTTTATCATATATTCCCAAATCACAAGTATTTCTGACTTATGCCCTCATTTTATAGACTTATATAGAGATAAATTTAAAAAAACTTAATTTATGGCAATTTGGTCACAATTTTAATCTGTTCCATGGTGAGAATGCTTCATCTGCCATTTGTTTTTTCTGTTTTATTTTTTCTTGTCTCCTTTCGTAGTTCCTAAGTTAAAAACACCCTTTTAATTATTTACTCCATTTTAAATAAGGTAAGTTCTTCAGACTGGCTATTTACTGGAGGCTTGTGTGAGAGAAACCAGAACAGCAGTCATGGTCAGCAAGAATTCTCCTCATAACACAAGGTTGTGTGTGTCAGTTAGTTCCTTTAGGTTTTGCTTCTCTGCAGCCTCTGGAGGTCAGCACCAAAAGACTGTCACCATGCAGTCTTTCTCCTCCTCCCTCCCCCACAGACTACTTCCTGAAATATATGATTAGTCTGAGATTTCTTGCTCAAATCTACCTCCTCAGCTTTTTCTTCCTTCCAATCTGTGTCCAGAGAATTTCCACCAGAAAACTGGTTTTTCATCTTAAACTATGCACTTTACTTTGGATCATGGGCTTTTCTGGCTGTTTCTGAAATCTGCAGCTCTAGGCTGCATACCAGCCTACATCTCTGACCTTGACTGCTATTGGCAGACTTTCTTACTATTTTAGTTTCAGGTGTCTCCTAGCTTCGTAAGATAAGGAGATGGCATTACTATTTCTCATTCTCCTTGTTATTCTTGGATGATTTCTAAAAGGAGAGTAAAAAAGACAATTTTTCTCTGTCATGTTAAAACCTAGATCCCTTCAGAATATTATTTTGAGTTAGTTCTTCCTAGCATTTAATAGATCCTTTCAGTCCAAGACCCTTTTTAGTTCTGGAAAATGTTCTTTTCTTATTTCTTTGATAATTTCTTCCCTTAGTCCCACAGTTCTATACCTTTACAACTTTAGTTAGATCTACCCTTCATGTCTCTCAGCTTTTACTGTAATTTTTTCTTTTATTGGGGGGGGAGGATTGAACACCATTTTGGAAGAATCTCTCAGCTCAGTTTTCCAACTTATTAATTGCATCGTCAGCTCAACTATTCAGTTTAACAATCATATTTTTAATTTCCATGAATTCTGATTATGTTTATAGTAGCTTTCTTTTTTTATGGATTAAATATGCTTTCAAGTAACTCTGAGGATATTTATATATATGTATTTAATTTATAGTTTTTAATCTGTTACATTAACTCTGTTTTTGTGTATGAGGTGGTGGGGTGGGGGACAGTTCTGTTTGTTGAATTTGGTACTCTTTCATGCTGTTGGTTTTCCCAAAATGTTTGTCGACTCTTGATTTTCTGTTCCTGTTTGTAGGTACGAGTTTAGCCTGACCTTTATTCATAGCTGAAATGCATTTCCTGACTTCCAGTGAGAACTCCTGTTTATCTGACCATGAATGCAAGTTTTGATTTCAGGAATCGGCCTCATGGGATTGTGCAGGGTGAGGCAGGCTGTGTAGGTAACTTTGTTTCTTAGTATGGTTTCTCTGACCCTCTAGGCATTGTCCTGTTTCTCTGACTTTAGCTTACTCTGGGGCAGTGGTATTCTGGCAAATGTTTAACAACCAGCTCTGGGGTGGAGGAGGAGAAACCCTGATCTGTAGCATTTGCTGATTTTCTATGGTATGAATTCTACTGCTCTGGCCAATTTCAAGCTAGCAACATGACATCACTTAACAGGTTGTTGGGAAGAGAGGTGCACAATAGATTCCCAAGACCTTTGGTTCCAGCATACCACTGCTCCGGGTCTGCCATGACAAATATTACTTCAGAAAACTGTACCTGTGGCTCTCACCTAAGCCCAAACAATAGAGCCAGCTGCTCTAAGAGCTAGAGCAAGAACTTGATGGGATCTGAGGGGTATGGTTCAATTGTTCATCCCTTTAGTTAGCTGCCTGAGTACACTGTTCCTTGTAAGCATTTCATGTTCTTGTACTCTGTTAGGTTTTTCTGTCACTAAATTCCCATCTCTTTTATTCCTTTCAAAAATTCCTTACTATGCCACTCTGCTGGAGGCACTCTTTCTGGTTTTCCTGTGCTGTTTTGCATTTATTTTTCGTATTTATTTTGTCATTTCAATGGAATCTGGAAAAGGAGAGGTAAACCTGAAGTCCTTTACCTATTTCCTGGATTATTTTCATTAGAGGTCACATTTCCTTATGTCTCAGAGGCTGATTCTACTCCCATGACCAGTAGTTTTCCTGTAAGCTCACTGTCCTGAGTGATGATTGAATTAACCAGGTCCACTGGCTGCTGAGTGCTTTGTAAGAAAACTTGGGTAGCCCACTTGTGGCTGTCTGCCTCTCCACCCAGGCTCCCACTGGGGGGCATACTGCTGTGCTCCTGGTTGCTAGGTACGCTGTCTAGAGATGAATAGCCCTGCAGGAGCTAGTGGGGTTGTGGAGACAGATGTTTTCTTAAGACGACTGGCAGCAAGAAGATCTAGATGAACATCCACAGGTCCAGTGAGAGGGCTGCTCAGATTTACTGAGAAGGCGGTAGGAAGTGATCAGCCCCAGATCTCCTCCAGGTTCTCTTTGGTTAATGTTATTTGGACTCAACACTTGGTACCCCCTCTTTAGCCAGAACAAACTTTCACTTCACTTTTTGGAAAAGAGTTTGGCAGTTCCTCAAAATCTAAACATAGAATTATCTTATGACCTAGCAATTCCACTCCCAGGTATACATCCAAGATAATTGAAAACATACGTCTGCACAAAAACTTGTACATGAATGTTCATAGCAATATTATTTATAATAGTAAAAAATTGGAAGCACAAATATCTGTCAATTGACAAGTGCATACAAAATGTGGTATATTCATACCATGGAATACTTTTCTGTCATCAAAAGGAATAAAGTTCTGGTACATGGTACTGCACGAATGAGCCTTGAAAACATTCTGCTAAGTGAAAGAAGCCAGATACAGAAGGCTACATACAGTATAATTCCAATTATATGAAATATCCAGTAGAGGCAAATCCATAGTGACAGAAAGTAAGTAGATGAGTAGTTGCCAGGGCTTGGGGAGGGAAGAGGGGAAGAAAGGAAGGAAGAGTGATTGCTAATGGGTATGAGGTTTCTTTCTGGGGTGATAAAAATGTTTGGGAATTAAATGGTGGTGGTAATTGTACAACTTTGTTTATATACTAAAAGCCACTGAATTCTGTACTTTAAAAGGGTAAATTTATGATATATGAACTATATCTCAATTATAAAAAGACCAACATTCAATACTGTCTTAGTCATCTAATGCTGCTATAAAAGAAATACCACAAGTGGATGGCTTTAACACAGAGAAATGTATTCTGTCACAGTCTAGTAGGCTACAAGTCCAAATTCAGGATGTCGGCTCCAGGACAAGGCTTCCTCTCTCTGTTGGCTTCAGAGGAAAGTCCTTGTCACCAATCTTCCCCTGATCAAGGAGCTTTTCAGCGCAGGGACCCCAAGTCCAAAAGACGAGCTATTCTCTTGGCTCTTATTTCTTGGTGGTATGAGGTTCCCTGTCTCTTTGCTCACTTCTCTCTTTTATATCTCAAAAGAGATTGGCTTAAATTGTAGATTAATCTTGTAGGTTGAGTCTACGTAACTGCCGCTAATCCTATCTCATTAACATCATAGAGATAGGATTTACAACACAAAGAAAAATCACATCAGATGATAAAATGGTGGACAATCACACAATACTGGGAATCGTGGCCTAGACAAATTGATACACATATTTTTGGGGGACACAATTCAAACCATGACGAATACCAAAAATAAAACAAAAGAAAACCAATTGTCGTCGAGTCAGTTCCAATTCATAGCAACCCTATAGGACAGAGCAGAACTGCCTCACAGGTTTTCTAAGGTGGTAATCTTTACAGAAGCAGACTGCCACGTCTTTCTCACACAGAGTGACTGGTGAGTTCAAACAACCAACCTTTCAGTTAGCAGCCAAGCTGTTAACTACTATACCACCAGGGCTCACTCCTTCAATATTCAATATTCAATAGTCAACTAAACTTTATACATGAGCGACAACCAATTAGAAAATGTAATTTAATTTAAAGAGATACTATTTACAACAGATATTTTAAAATCTAAAAATAAATCCAATAAAGATATCCAAGTTTTTTATAAGAAAAATTATACAACTTTATCAAAGGGCATTAAAGGTCTAAATCAATAGAGAGAAGAATCATGTTCTCAGGAAGACCTAACATCATAAATACGTCTATTGTTTATAGATTCAATACTCTTCCAATCAAAATCCCATCACAGTTTATAATGGAACTTGACAAGCTAGTCTTAAAACGTGTACAGAAGAGCAAAGGGCCAAGAACAGACAAGGTACTCCTGAAGAAAAACTAGGTGGGATCTTGTCTTCCTAGACACTGAAGCTTATTATGAAGCTTAGTGATTAAAATGATATGATATCCGGGCAGGGGCAAACCAAGTGAGCAGTAGAATAGGAGAGCCCAGAAACAGAATTGTGCATATATGAAGACTCAATGATGATAGTGGGAATCCTTGACTTGTTCCTGATTTAAAGAGAGCACATATAACTTTCCCCTATTAAATTATTTTTTTACATTATTTTTTAAAAATTTATTTTGCTATTGAGAATATGCACAGCAAAACATACACCAATTCGACCATTTCTACATTTCAGTGACATCTGTTAATATTCTTCAAGTTGTACAACCTTTCTTACCCTCCTTTTCCGAGTTGTTCCTCCCCCATTAACATAAACTCAGTGCCCCCTAAGGTCCCTATCTAAACTTTTGAGTTGCTGTTGTCACCTTGATGCCATATAGATAGTTCTTAAAAGAGCATGATGCAAACAAAGACCTAAAAAACAAGTGAAACAATTATATGTATGACAAACTAGGAGACCTGAACATCAAAGGCAAAGTTAGGAAATAGGACTGAGTGGCAGGGAGAGGGAGAGACAGTTCAGAAGCACGAGAAGCTGCTGGACCTGACTCAGCAGGAACCAGCACCCCTCAGGCATGATCCCCTGGAGCAACCACAGAGGAGGTGGCAGTAGTGTTCAGGACTTGGTTTTTCCTCGGAGAGAGACAGCAAGCTGCACAGTCTACTCACACCTCCGGAATCAGAGAAGAACAGCACTCTTGGCAAAAGCTAAGTACTTGTGTTTATTTTACCATGCCTCCAGCCCCCAAGCTGTTGATTTCCCTGGGCCTGAGATAGGGCCCGCTGAGTGCTCTGAGTTATTCTCCTGGCCTTGGAGAAGGAATAAATTCACAATTGGGACAAAAGATTATCTACTAGCTCTGATAAGCTGGGGAGCTCAGGACAGAAGTGGTACATGTCCAGGCAAAAATGGTCCATGGACTTTGGATACCTTTCACCCCTGCATGGACCTGTGTGCACCCAACTCAGGAGATTAGGCCCTTGTTGGCAGACTGCTTGAGATCTGACTTCAACCGTTTCAGCTGTATGATGGAGAGGTGGGTTTTTGATGTTTGACACCACTTTGCCTATTAAACAGGGTCCTCACCTACCCACATCAGGGGCCTGAGGACTGGTGGCTCCACCCACATCACCTAGCCACCCCCAACAGGGGTCCAAGGATAAGTGGTGCCTACCAGTCCTTACTACCAAAAACGTTAGGTGCCCATGGTCCGCCCGCAGAACCCACCCACCTGTGCACTCTAAGGAACCAGGGCACACTTTCCCGACAGACACTCAGGGGATGGTTCTCAGCCCTTTGCCTTGTTCAGAGCATGACCCCATGCTGCACCCAGATACCTCTGCCTACACCAGTCACCTCTACCCCCCTAAGACTGTAGGACAGAGCCTGTACCTCACACTTGGTGACCAACTACCTGGACACCTGAGCTGAATCTATACAAGAAAAGTGAATGGACTCTTAGGCTCATATACCTGGTAACAGGTCCAGCCATCTGGTGACAGGACATTAGAGCTTCAAAGGCACAAACGATCAAGTTAGCTTGCTTGAGCAGCCTATTTGGGCAATTAAAACAGAAAACAGCAAGAAGCTAGGATACATTAAGCAAACATAAAATAAATTAATACAATAACTTATAGATGGTTCAGAGACAACAGTTAATATCAAATCACAGAAAGAAGCAGACCATGATTGCTTCAACAAGCTCTCAGAACAAAGAATCAAGGAATCTTTTGGATGAAGATGTATTCCTGGAATTCCCAGATGTAGAATACATAAGATTAATACACAGAACTCTTCAAAAGATCAGGAAGGAGATCTGGTAAAACGCAGAAGCCAAGGAACACACAGATAAAGAGGCTGAAAAAATTAAAAAGGTTATTCAAGAACATAATGAAAAATTTAATAGGTTGCAAGAATCCATAGAGAGACAGCAATCAGAAATTCAGAAGATTAATAATAAAATTTACAGAATTAGACAACTCAGTACAAAGTCAGAGAAGCAGAATTGAGGAAATGGAATGCAGAATTTGTGAGATTGAAGATAAAACACTTATACACAAATATATATTTTTAGTATTAAATTATTCTTGTAATTTCTAAGACAAATGCAACTTCTCATGATGTATATTTCTATTCTTGTTTGTCCAGCTAACATTTTATTTAATACTTTCACATATATGTTCATAGGTGAGATTGGCCTATACTTTTTCTTTCTCATAATGCTTGGATCTAATTTGCATCTGAGGATTATACTAGTCTTAAAATATGAGTTGCAGAATATTATCCTTTTTAAGATCTGTAGAGTAAAAAAAAAAAAAGAGTAGTTTCTATAAAATTGGTATTGTTCCTTGAAATTTACTTACGCATTTCATGGGGTTTTCTGGGTATAGGTTTTTAACTACTGATTTATTTCTTTAAAGTTTATAAATCTATTAAGCTTTTTGGCTTATAAAGTAATATTTTCTAGGATACTGTCTATCTTATGTATGTTTTGATAATTTTAAAGCTGTTAGTACTCTATTATTAATATTTTAAAATTGTTTTTATTATATTTTGAATAAGTAATACTTTCACATGGCTTAACTTCAAGGGGACCAAAAGGATACACTGTCAAATTTTCTTCTTCCAACTCTGCCGACTACCCAGTTTTTGTCCCTGGAAGCAACCAGTATTGTCAATCTCATGGGCATTCTTCCAGAGATATTCAATGCATGTTTAAGAAAATAACAAAAACTCTTTTCCTTCTGCCTTTCAAGTAAAAATGGTAGTGTAGTAGTCATGCTATTCTGCTCACAATAAGCCCTAGAGATTGGTTTTCTAGCAAGATATGATGTCCTAGTCTGGGTTCTCTAGAGGAGCAAAATCAGTGAAGCATACAGAGAGAACATTTTACTTCAAGGAAGTGGTTTATATAATTGTAAGGGTTGGCAAGTCTCAAGTATGTGGGTCAGGCAGGAGGCTGAAGGGTTCTCATGTCTGAAGAACCCAAGGTCAGCAATGAGGGAAGTGCAGGATCAAAAGACAGAGAACTTTGACAGAATATCCATCTATACACTGAAGGCAGGCCCCATCACCTTTCAACTGGTTGGCTGCCACATCAGATCATAAAATGTAAGATGATTACATAGTGTTTGCCAAACCACTGAGAATCATAACCTAGCCAAGATAACACATAGCATTAACTATTACTTATGAAAATGTCTGCTTCCCCACATCCTTCCCATCACAATATGAGAATTTTTTTTTTTTACTTTTATTATGTTGTTGTTTTTAGGTGCCGTCCAGTTGGTTCCGACTCCTAGCGACCCTATGCACAACAGAACGAAACACTGCCCGGTCCTGCACCATCCTTACAATCGTTGTTGTGCTTGAGCTCCTTGTTGCAGCCACTGTGTCAATCCACCTCGTTGAGGGTCTTCCTTTTTTCTGCTGACCCTGTACTTTGCCAAGCATGATGTCCTTCTCCAGGAGCTGATCCCTCCTGACAACATGTCCAAATTATGTAAGATACAGTCTCACCAACCTTGCTTCTAAGGAGCACTCTGGTTGCACTTCTTCTAAGACAGATTTGTTCGTTCTTTTGGCAGTCCATGGTATTCTCAATATTCTTCGCCAACACCACAATGCAAAGGCGTCAATTCTTCTTCCGTCTTCCTTATTCATTGTCCAGCTTTCATATGCATATGATGTGATTGAACATACCATGGCTTGGGTCAGGTGCACCTTAGTCTTCAGGGTGACATCTTTGCTCTTCAACACATTGAAAAGGTCCATTGCAGCAGATTTACCCATTGCAATGCGTCTTTAGATTTCCTGACTGCTGCTTCCATGGGCTTTGATCGTGGATCCAAGTAAAATGAAATCCTTGACAACTTCAATCTTTTCTCCGTTTGTCATGATGTTGCTCATTGGTCCAGTTGTGAGGATTTTTGTTTTCTTTATGTTGAGGCGTAATCCATACTGAAGGCTGTGGTCTTTAATCTTCATTAGTAAATGCTTGAAGTCCTCTTCACTTTCAGCAAGCAAGGTTGTGTCATCTGCATAACACAGGTTGTTAATAAGTCTTCCTCCAATTCTGATGCCCTGTTCTTCTTCATACAGTCCAGCTTCTCATATTATTTGCTCAGCATACAGATTGAATAGGCATGGTGAAAGAATACAACCCTGACACACACCTTTCCTGACTTTAAGCCAATCAGTATCCCCTTGTTCTGTCTGAACAACTGCTTCTTGATCTATGTAAAGTTTTCTCATGAGCACAATTAAGTGTTCTGGAATTCCCATTCTTCACAATGTTATCCGACATTTGTTATCATCCACACAGTTGAATGCCTTTGCATAGTCAATAAAACACAGGTAAACATCCTTCTGGTATTCTCTGCTTTCAGCCAGGATCCATCTGACATCAGCAATGATATCCCTGGTTCCACATCCTCCTCTGAAACCAGCCTGAACTTCTGGCAGTTCCCTGTCAATACACTACTGCAGCGGTTTTTGAATGATCTTCAGCAAAATTTTGCTTGCATGTGATATTAATGATATTGTTCTTTTATTATATATTAAAAAATATTTTATTTTTGTTGAAAATATACACAGCAGATCACACACCCATTGAATAATTCTTCCTGTACAGTTTAATGACATTGGTTACATTTTTCACATTGTATCATCATTCTTGCTGTCTCTAACTATATTGTTTCACCCCCATTGACTTGCTGCCCCATAAACTACTGATTCATGCTTTAGAATTAATGACAAAACTTTTGCTATTTGCTTATTTGATGAGTAAAAAGTGATATCTCAGTGCAGCATAAATTTACATTTCTCTTACTGTGAAAGAGTTGGAAAAATTTTCATATGTATAAGAGACATTTTTATGTCCTCTTTTGTTTATATCCATTGCACATTTTTCATTTGTGTTCTTCTTTTTTGTTTTTTGCTGGTTTGCAGAGGCTCTTTATATTTACCACATATCTACATGCGGTATCTGTATTTACGTCTTTTTAAAATTCGTAATATTATTTTTTGTGTCATTTTTGCTATATATCTACCTACTTGTCTTTTCAAACAATCAGCTTTTTAAAAATCCTCTCAATTGTGTCTTTGCTTTCTATTTTATCCTTTTCTGCTCTTATTTTTGCTGATTTATTCCTTCTGTTTTCTTTGAGTTTACTCTATTGTTCATTGTAACACTTCTTAAACAGGGTGCTTAGCTCATTAACTTTCAGTCTTTCTTCTTTTCTAATATAAGTACATCAAGCCATAAGTGTCCCTCAAAATGTAGCTTTCATCTGTATCCCAGGAGTTGTGACATGTAGTATTTTACTTTTCATTCTGTTTCAGATAATTTTGATAATTTCAGATAATTGAATCTGAGTTACATGTACATAGGTTTGAAAGTCAAGTAGTTCTTTCCAGAAGACTTACTGTGCTATATGGTATATTAGCATTCAGTACCCATTCTTATCACTTGCTGTGTACCATCTTGATTCATGGAGGAGGGAGAGCTAAAAACCGCATTTCCCAGAAACCCCTGCAGCTAAGATTCTGGATGCAAATTAGGTTCTGACAATGAGAAGGCCCTCTTCCTTTTGCTTTTGGTGGTGTTGGTGCTGATATGACTGCCTCTGGCAGCCAGCCTCTTCTGTTACTGTCTAAGCTACAGATGAAAGGAGATTAGGAGTGAGAGGCAGTTGTGGAGATGAAAGCAGCAGCGGCAGCAGCAGCTTCTCTGGATCGCAGCTATGGTGGCTCACTGTTGAAATCTACAGTGACTGACTTCGTCCACTCCTCTTTTTCAATAATTTTTTGAAAAAGAATCTAATTCTCTGTACTAAATTTCTTTTTGTTAAAATATCCACAGTGTTTTCTATTTACTGCATTGAACCCACTTATATAGGATGGTATTTAGTACCAGAAGAGGTGGTAAGAAAGACCCTCAAAGAGGAGAATCTGGGATTGGTTTTCAGATTTAGTTGGTTTGAAAGCAGTGATGGCCTTAATATCTTTGGAAAATGGGCAATAGTTATCCATTGCATGTAGTGGTAAAATATTAAATTATCATCTGGTTACCTGGAATAATGTGACTGCTGCAATACACCATTATCATGGGAATAAAAAAATACACAAGGACTCTGGAGTGTGTTGGCTGCTTCTAACCAGCCTTATCATGAATTGAATTGCATCCCCCCCAAAATATCTGTCAACTTGGCTAGGTCATGATTCCCTTGTATGATTGTATGTTTGTCTTTTGATGTGATTACCTTATGTGTTGTAAATCCTATCACTATGATGTAGTAAGCTGAATTAGCGGCAGTTATTTTTTATATTGATGAGGTCTACAAGATTAGGTAGTTTCTTAAGCCAATCTCTTTTGAGATATAAAAGAGAGAAGTGAGCAGAGAGACATGGGGACCTCATACCACCAAGAAAGCAGCACCAGGAGCACAGCGCATCCTTTGGACCTGAGGTTCCTGTGCTGAGATGCTCCCAGACCAAGGGAAGACTGATAACAAGGACCTTTTTTCAGAGCCAACAGAAAGAAAGCCTTCCACTGGAGCTGGCACCCTAAATTCAGACTTGTAGCCTACTGAATTGTGAGAGAATAAACTTCTCTTTGTTAAAGCCATACACTTTTGGTACTCCTGTTATAGCACCACTGGATGATTAAGACAAGCCTGGAGAGCTTAAAGGCAGAAAATGACAAACTCAGGGTTTTAACATGCTCAGTTCAAGTAATGGTCAGAAGTCTAGAATTCTTCTTCGACTGCCCTAAATTATCTCTTTTACTTTATACACACAGAGCTAATAAACCTGAAAAATCAGACATAGAATATGATCCTTAGGTTGCAGAGTTAAATCATAAATGAATTCACTACCTTGCCATATACAAATTACAGTATGGATTGGGAACATGTGGGGGCCTTGAAAATTATAAGGGGGATACTCAGGAGGATTTGGATGACACTGAATACCTTGAACTTCCTTGCCAGTGGAAGCAGAGCCTACTCCTCTGTCTGTGGGAGCTAGTTCTTTCTTGTCTGAAGACCATGTAATGAAAAGACTTGAGATAAATACCTTGAAAAGGGAAGCAAATTCTTTTCATCCCCAACCTCCACTCCTGGTCATGGCCTCTAAACCCCTAATTAGGGTCAGAAGTGAGCCATCCCCAGAGGGAAAAGTACAGTCTCCCAGGAAAAGGGATTTTACACACTCAGGATTACTCTAACAGAAACTTAGGGGGTGTATGTAAAGACAGAATCTAAGGGTTTCATATCAGGGAAGTAGGAAGATAATTTTAGATCATGCTAAATTTACCAAATTGGGTTCCTTTACCAGAGATTCTGTATTCATTACCCTTAGGTCAAATAGCTGGGAATGGTTCTAGTAATATTCTTGCTCAGTTGCCTACAACCTGGGCTCAGTGGTTGCATAAATTAAATGAATTCAGGATGCCAGACATTCCTTAGTGTAAGAAACAGGAAGGAATCCAAATACTTAGGAAGATAGGAATGTTGAAGTGGATTTATTGCCCACTTACTAATTATGTCCTTTAAGAAGGCCCAGAGAACATTCTCTCCCTCAAGGAAGTGAGAAATATATTGGTGAGGGAATCTTCAGCATCCTTGAAAAGTAGAGTAGTTGCTATTCTCAGGGATGAACATAGAGAATGCTGCTATTGAAATGGGATTCCTGATTGTGCTGGGGATGAATGGGCTTTAGAGTGGCAGAAGAATATAGCAGCACCAGGTAGGAGGGACATAACAGTCAAAAGAAGAACATATGCCATGTGTGTATGTGTGTGTGTATATTCAAACTAACAAACAACAAACAAAAATTCTAGGTCTGATTAAGTATAATGTGTACTTTCTCCTGGATATTTATCAGGGTGAGCATGCACTGGGGTAGGAGAAATACTCCAGCCTTGGGGAAATATTGGACTATGACTCTGAACTGCTAGCAGCAATTCTATCTTGTGATAATCAAGGTCAATTACCCTTGCCAGCAAGGTAAGTTCTTTTTTTTGCTGCTGGTCTCCCGGCATGAAAAGCACAAGTGAACAAGCAGCAGTCATAGTTTTAAGTTTAGTGCGACTCTTCCTGTGTTACACCTGTGGAAGCATCTCTCCTTTGGGAAACAAGAACTGTAGACCCACAGAGCCTGAAGTCGTGGGGAGTAGATGCACAAATGGTGTGTGAGGCTGCTCCCGTGTATCCTGCTCTGTTGGCGTATAACATCTTAGGAATTTCTGGGTGAGGCAGTGCCCATCAGCTATGGGTCATGCTCAGGAGAAGGGTGCAGCCACGGGCTGTTAACAGCACACATTCCAGCAACTGGGGGAAGGCAGCACAGGTCATGTAAAGAGGATCTGGGTGGTACCAACAGCGTTTGTTATACTGACCAACCACTGAATATAGTTTGACTATTTATTATTTTTTTAAAATTTTTGATTGTGCATTAGGTGAAAGTTTCCAGAGTAAATTAGTTTCCCATTTGATAGTTCGTACATAAAGTGTTCCTTGACATTGGTTTCATTCCCTACAATGTGCTAGCACCCCCCTATTTCTGTCCTAGTTTCCCCGTTTCCTTTCGTCCTGAATTGCTACCCCTTCCTGCCTTCTCATCTTTGCCCTTGTGCAAATGTTGCCCTTTTGATCTCAAATAATTGCTTGTTCTAAGAAACAGTTCTTTGCTCTCAGGTGTTATTGTTTACTTTATGGGCTTGTTGATGGTTTGGCTGAAGGGTGGAATGTTTTTTCTTTTTTTTTAGTAATTTATTTTATTTTTTGTTGTTGTGGAGAATATACACTGCAGAACATACACCAATTCAACAATTACTGCATGTACAATTCAGTGACATTATTTACATTCTTCAAGTTGTACAATCACGCTCACCCACCTTTTCTGAATTGTTCCTCCTCCATTAACATAAACTCACTGTCCCCTAAGTTTCCTATCTAATCTTTTGAGTTGCTGTTGTTAGTGTGATCCCATACAGATAGTTCTTAAAAGAGCCCAATGCTGAAGATAGGCATTCTCTACTAGTTAAGCTAAACCGTCATTTGGTTTTAAGAAGACTTCAAGGAATATTTTTGGCTTAAGGTTTAAAGATTATCTCAGGGAAATTGTTCTAGGGCTTCATCTAGCCTCTATAGCTCCAGAAAGCCTGGATTCCACAGGAATTTGAAATTCTATTCTATATTTTCTTTCTTTTGATCAGGATTCTTCTATGGAATCTTTCATCAAAAGGTTCAATAATGGTAGCCGGGCACCATTCAGTTCTTCTGGTTGCAAAGGAAGCAGTTGTTGATGGAGGCAATTAGCCATACATTCCATTTTTTCCTCCTGTTCCTGGCTCTCCTTCCTCCGTTGCTCCAGGTAAATAAGACTAATTGTTGTACCTTGGATGGCTATTTGCAAGCTTTAAAGACCTCAGGCACTACGCAATGAACTAGCAGAACAGAGGCACTAAACATAATACTGGGCCGATTAACTGGGATGTCCCATGAAACCATGATTCTGTATCTCCAAACCAGGAAACCACATCAGGTGTTTGGTTGTACATAAGCAAGTATAGTTTTAGAAAAGAAGGTTTGATTCACCTCACTCAAAAGCTAAAGAACCGCAACAAAGTGATATGCTGGCTGATAGAAAACATGGAATAAGTAAAAGGAGAAGGATGCTATAAATGTCAACTAATGCCTAGTACTTGGTTGCAGAAAAGAAAAAAGTATTGTAGCAGCCACCCATGACCTCTTCCTTGCCTTCTTATTAATACGTTTTGTTTATTAACCAATCCCCCCCCCCTTTATTGCTACTAATCTATACAAAGTAAAACAGTGGTGGTGGTGGTTGTTGGTAGGTGCACTTGAGTGAATTTTGACTCACAGCAACCCCATGTGATGGAGTAGAACTGCCCCAACAGGCCTTTCTAGGCTATAATCTTTATAGGAGCAGTTCACTAGGTCTTTCTCCCATGGAGATGCTGGGTGGTTTCGAACTGCCAACCTTTTGATTAGCACCTGAGGCTTAACTGTTGCACCACTAGGGCTCCTTAAATATAGTGGCTGTTGTTGTATGCCACAGATACCCTTTAAATTTAGTCCTTAGGGTATCTCAACATACAATTGAGACAAAGAACTTAAAAAAATATTCTGTCCAGAAATTCAATTGAATTTTTGTTTGCTCTAGTTTTTTGAGCTCTTCTCTGAAGCAATGTGGTAGCACAAAACTTTTGCACTTGACTACTAACCTACAGGGTTTGCAGTTTGAAACCCAGCAGGGCCATGGAAAATAGGTTTGGTGATGTGATTCCTTAAAGATTACAGCCAAGAAAACCCCATGGAGAATATCTACTCTGTAACGTAACGAACACATGGGTTCTTCATGAGTTTGAAGCTGACTGGATGGCGATGGGTTTGGTTTTTTGGTTTTGAGGCTCTGAAGCCTCTGGATTGGGGAGAGGGAGGTGGGCAGAACAGAGGAGGCAGAAGAAGAGAGGAGATGATTATGGGACAGAAAAGAAAATCCTATGCTTAATATTATCAAATTTTATCCTGACACATACATAAAGCCAAAATTTTTTTTTTTCCAATTATTTTGGCCAAAAAGAGGTTTTGCTTTCTTATTGTATTGTTGCTGTTAATGAGGAGAAAAGTTAAGTGTGGTATCCCTCAGTTTTTTTTCTTTTTTATCGTGCTTTAGGTGAACTACAGCTCAAGTTAGTTTCTCATACACAAATTTATACACATATTGTTATGTGACCCTAGTTGCAATCCCTATAATGTGACAGCACACTCCCCCTTTTTATGCCAGGTTTCCCGAGTCCACTCAACCAGCTTCTATCCCTTTCTGCCTTCTCATCTCACCTCCAGACAGAAGCTGTCCATTTAGTCTTCTGTATCTACTTGAACTAAAAAGCACACTCTTCAAAAACCAAACCCACTGCCTTCGAGTTGATTCCGACTCATAGTGACCCTATAGGACAGAGTAGAACTGCCCCATAGAGTTTCCAATGAGCGCCTGGCAGATTTGAACTGCTGACCTGTTGGTTAGCAGCTGTAGCACTTAACCACTACATCACCAGGGTTTCCACACTCTTCAAGAGTATTATTTTATGTTTTAAAGTCCAATCTAACCTTTGTCTGAGGAGTTGGGATTGGGAATGGTGGTATCCCTCAATTTTTAACACAGACATATTTAAGTCAAGATACAGCCCAAATTGTTCTTTTTTTGGAGATAGTATGTAACATAAATCTTATCCATATGCCCGAGCCACTCAAAATTCTTAAAAACATATTTATTCATACTGATATAAATGAATAAATATTGGGGAAGGAAAGCCATGCCTTACAATAGTATAATTCCTTATAATCCCAACTAAAAAAGAAAGGATGCCATTTGGCAATCCTCATAGTAATAATTAACTCAGGCAAGAATCATCAATAAATGATAAAACTAGTGGGAAAAACAGGATATTTGCATAATTTTAAAGTATCATCCCAGTCGATACTTACTAATTTCAAGGGAAAATACTCATTTTACGTTTGAGAAATGTAGCAGATACCACCTTAATCAAGAGATCAAAGTTGACGTCATTAAAAGCAATAGAAATTGACATAATGGGTCTCTTGATGTGATAGAATTTCTGCCAAAAATGCATATTTCTGAATCCAAAAACAAGGAAAAAGTAGATGAACACAAACTGTGGAATATAAACAAAATAATTGGTTTATTCTTTTCAAAAATGTCAATGTCGTGAAAGACAATGACTAAGGAACCTTTCCACATAAAAGAATACAAGAGTCAGGGCACATGAATCTAACAAGTGATCTGGGAATTTTCTTTTGTTACAGTTGACATTATTGGGACAACTAGTAAAATTTGAGTAAGGTTGCAAATTAGATTCTTATTTTGATCATTTTACTATAGTTTTATAACAGAGTGTCCTATATTTTAAGATATACACACTGAAGTATTTATAGTAAACAGCATCTATAACTTATGCTCAAATGATTCAGAAAAAAATAGCATTAGTTATTAATAATAAATTACCCTGCAATAAATTACCCCAAAATTTAGATGCTTAAAACAACGATATCTACGCAAGTGAATTGAAACCTTCTAGTCACACAAAAACCTGTATGTAATGGGTTTACAGCAGCTTTATTCATTATTTCCAAAAATTGGAAACAACCATTGGTTTCATCCAATAGATGAATGGATTAACAAACAGTGGTATATCCATACAGTAGAATACTTCTCAACAATAAAATGGGCCATTGATTCCTGTGACATGTATGAAACGTAAATACTCTTTGCTAAAGAAGGAAGCCATACCCAAAAGGCTACATATTGTATGATTTCATTTATGTAATATTATTGAAACAATATAACTATAGGGATGGAAAACAAATCAGTTGTTGCCAAGGGCCAGGGGAAGAGAAAGTGGCTGACTACAAAGGGGCTGCATGGGGGAATTTTTTGGGTGATGGAATTGTTCTGAACGGTACTGGGGTGGTGGTGACATGATTTATTGCATTCTTCAAAGCCTATAGAACTTTTGCTGCGTGCGGATTTTAAAAATCAACCAGGAAATAGGGGGAGATGAGAATCCCAGTATGAAATGCACACTCAGACAAATGAGTCTGTGTGATAAGTATATGATAAAACCTCACTGAAGGGGGTGGAGAAAAAAGAAGCTAACCTAAGTTACTTTGGAAATGATGTTTTGACTGGATGCTGTAAGGTTAAAGATAGAACTGTATGTGACACTGTACTACAGTTTATAAATTTGCTTCTCATAGAGGTATGGGTTAGTAATTCTGAAACTATATTTTCACTAGGGTTGAACAAATAAATTGAAAATAATGAGAGCCAGGTTAATTAGAGAAAGAAGTTACAAAAACACAAGGCGGGAGGACTAGAATGAACCATGTAGTGCTGGATAGAGTTGGAGACAGCAGTACAGACTTATGTTCATTTCTATATGTTGATACAAAAATAAATATAGATACGAGGGTATACGTGGATTAGTATGCATACATTTATTTCCTTGCTCTGTCCACTGAAAGGATGTAGGAATATAGACACCCAGTAGCAATGAGCACAGCCAGTGCCCAGATCTTGATTTCTAAATGGCGTTCTCCAGTAAAAGGAACCTGGACTCCTTGGAGAAATAGCTGACTCTAGTGCTGGGGCAGAGAAAATGCAAGGCCTGGAGAATCATGTAATGCCAGAAAGTAAGAAAGTGCTAAAGATGATAAATAAATAAAAAGGATTGGGGTGTCAAAAGTACATGAGAGCCAACCTGAAAAAACTTCCAATGGTCAAAACTGGAAAAATTGAGCAACAAAATAATGATAGAATTAGCTTATAATCCAAATAATAAAATAAATATCCATAAGCCCATGCTGATATAAATGATTAAATAAACAAATAGTAAACCGGGGAGAAAGGACACATCTTTGTTAGAGAAGAATTCCAAATAATATACATGGCTACTTCACCTTCCAGGAGGTGAGGTTTAATTCCCCTCCCCTTAAGTGCAGGCTGCACTTAGTGACTCATTTCTGAGGAAAGGAGTATGGAAAACAGTAACTTTACTACAGAGAAACCTGGCAGAAATCACCTTAACTAAGCGATCAAGGTTAATTTAACATCAACAGTGATCTGATGTTGATATCATATATTCCTTGATATGATGTGATGAGAAGGGCACTTCACCTCTGTGGTGTTCTTCCGAAACACCCATAACTCCAGTTTAATTATGAGAAAACATTAGATAATCCCAAACTGTGAGATACTTTTCAAAATATCCGATCAATACTCTTCAAAACTGTTAAGGCCATGAAAAAACAAGGAAAGACTGAGAAACCATCAAAGATCAGAAAAGACACAGGAGACATGATAATTAAACAAGCGTTATTCAGAAAAATAGCATTTGCTGATGTGGCATGACTCAAAATGAGAAGAAACAGTTGCAAACATCCATTAATAATCAGAACGTGAAAAGTACGAAGTATGAATCTAGGATATTGGAAATTGTCAAAAATGAAATGATATACCTGATATCCTAGGTATTACTGAACTGAAAAGGACTGGTATTAGCCATTTTGAATCAGACAATCATATGGTCTACTATGCCAGGAATGACAAATTGAAGAGAAATGGCACTGCATTCATCATCAAAAAGAACATTTCAAGATCTATCCTGAAGTACAATGCTGTCTGTGATAGGATAATATCCATATGTCTACGAGGAAGACCAGTTAATATGACTGTTATTCAAATTTACACACCAACCGCTAAGGCCAAAGATGAAGAAATTGAAGATTTTTTTACCAACTTCTGTAGTCTGAACTGATCAAACATGCAATCAGGATACATTCATAATTACTAGTGATTGGAATGCTGAAAGCTGGAAACAAAAAGGGATTGGTGGTTGAAAAATATGGTCTTGGTGATAGAAATGATGCTGGAGATCGCATGACAGAATTTTGTAAGACCAACAACTTCTTCACAGCAAATACCTATTCCTTGCCAGATGGAATACATGGAAATCAAATTGACTACATCTGTGGAAAGGGGCTATGGAAAAGCTCGATATCATCAGTCAGAACAAGGCCAGGGGCTGACTGTGGAATAGACCATCAACTGCTCATATGCACGTTCAAGCTGAAACTGAAGAAAATTAGAACAAGTCAACGACAGCCAAAGTATGACCTTGAGTAACATCGACTGAATTTAGAGACCATCTCAAGAATAGATTTGATGCATTGAACACTAGTGACTGAAGACCAGATGAGTTGTGGAATGACATCAAGGACATCATACATGAAGAAAGCAAGAGATCATTAAAAAGACAGGAAAGAAAGAAAAGACCAAAATGGATGTCAGAAGAGACTCTGAAACTTGCTCTTGAACGTTGAGTAGCTAAAGCAAAAGAAGAAATGGTAAAATGAAAGTGCTGGACAGAAGATTTCAAAGGGTGGCTCCAGAAGACAAAATAAAATATTATAATGACATGTGCAAAGAGCTGGAGATAGAAAGCTAAACAGGAAGAACATTTCTCGGCATTTCTCAACCTGAAAGAACTGAAGAGAAATTCAAGCCTTGAGTTGCAATACCGAAGGATTCTATGGGGAAAATATTAAATGACTCAGGAAGCATCAAAAGAAGATGGAAGGAATACACAGAGTCACTATACCAAAAATAATTGGCTGACGTTCAACCATTTCGGGAGGTAGCATATAATCAGGAACTGATGGTACTGAAGGAAGAAGTCCATGCTGCACTGAAGGCTGTGGAAAAAATAAGGCTCCAGGAATTGATGGAATACCAATCGAGATGTTTCAACAAACTGATGCAGTGCTGAAGATGATCACTCGTCTATGCCAAGAAATTTGGAAGACAGCTACTGGTTAAACAACTGAAGAGATCCATATTTATGCCTATTCCCAAGAAAGATGCTCAAATCAAATTATCAAACAATATCATTAATAACACAGGCAAGTAAAATTTTGCTATAAAGATCATTCGAAAGTGGCTACATCAGTGTATCAACAGAGAACTGCCAGAAATTCTGGCTGAAAGCAGAGAATACCAGAAAGATGTTTACCTGTGTTTTATTGACTATGCAAAATCATTCGACTATGTGGGTCATAACAAATTACAGATAACATTTCCAAGAATGGGAACTCCAGAACACTTAATTGTGCTCATGAGGAACCTGTACATAGATCAAGAGGCAGACATTTCAACAGAACAAGGGGATACTATGTGGTTTCAAGTCAGGAAAAATGTGTGTCAGTGTTGAATCCTTTCACCATGCTTATTCAATCTGTGTGCTGAGCAAAGAATCTGAGAAGCTGGGCTCTGTGAAGAAGAATGGGGCATAAAGATTGGGGGAAGACTCATTAACAATCTGCGTTATGCTGATGATACAACTTTGCTAGCTGAAAATGAAGAGGACTTAAAACACATACTGATGAAAATCAAAGACTACAGCCTTCGGTATGGATTACACCACAATATAAAGAAAACAAAAATCCTCACAACTGGACTAATAAGTAAAATGATGATAAATGGAGAAAAGATTGAAGTTGTCAAGGATTTCATTTACTTGGATCCACAATCAATCAACACCCATGGAAGCAGCAATCAATAAATCAAAAGACGCATTGCATTGGGCAAATCTGCTGCAAAAGGCCTCTTTAAAGTGTTGAAAGCAAAGATGTCATCTTGAAGACTAAGGTGTGCCTGACACAAACCATGGTGTTTTCAATCGCCTCGTAGGCATGAGAAAGCTGAATGATGAATAAGGAAAACTGAGGAAGAATTGATGTCTCTGAATTGTGGTGCTGGCAAAGAATATTGAATATTCCACGGACTGCTAAAAGAATGAACAAATCTGTCTCGGAAGAAGTACAACAAGAATGCTCCTTAGAAACACGGGTGGTGAGACTATGTCTCACATACATTGGACATGTTAGGAGGAGGAATCAGTCCCTGGAGAAGGACATCATGCTTGGTAAAGTGGAGGGTCAGCGAAAAAGGGGAAGACCCTCAATGAGATGAATTGATATAGTGGCTGCAACAACGGGCTCAGGCATAACAGTGGTTATGAAAATGGCACAGGACCAGGCAGTGTTTCGTTCTGTTGTACGTAGGTTCATTATGAGCCGGAACTAACTGGATGGCACCTAACAACAACAATTCTGAAAAATAAAACAGGGCGATATGATGAAAAATTACTTGTAGGTTAGGTTGGGTGGTGAGGAAAGGCTCCTGTGGGAAGGAGACATTCAAGCTAAAATACGAATGACAAAATGGAGGCAGCCATGTGAATAAAAAGGGAAGAACAATTCGAACATAGGAAACAGATGATACAAAGACATTAGGTCTTTCCTCACTTTATGTGTTTGAGTAACAGAGAGGTCAATGTGGCAGGACTTTGAGTGAGAAAGGTTGGAGGTGAGCTGGGAGGTGTAGGAAGGGGCTGGATGACATAAGGACTTGTGAAAATTTGATTTGGTCCAAAGAACTATAGGAGGAAGAAAACAATTTTAATATGTCAAATACTTTTTCAAAGTACTGTGCTAGTTATTCATGATGGGAGAGGGGATTGGAGAATATACATTCAGGGGACTTTGGGATCATAAGGAAGACATCTAAAAGGAAGGACGAGGTCTTATGTAAATTTGAATTTAAACAGGCTCTGTTTTCTGAGAAGAAGATAGGAGCTTTCTGAGACCTCCACGAGTCTTCCTGAACTAGTCAATAAACTTTTTTTTTTTTTTTAAAAACTCGGATATTAATTCAATGTTAAATACAAAGCTACAGGGATTTAACTTTCAACCATAGAGCATATAAAATAGAATTTATTGTAGGAAATGAAATTATTACTCAAATTGAAAATGAATATTGTTAATACAACCCACCCGACCCCATCACTATTTAGATTATGTAGTGATTTCTGCTAAACAAAAGAATTGCAAATATTCATTTTCTATTTACCAGATTTGCAAGTGAGCCTAAATGGTGACTGTAGTAACTTAGAATAAACAACAAAGTAAAACTTTTTTTTTCTGACAATATGCTGATATAACTGGAATGGTATCTCCGAACAGGAAGGCGGGGAATACGGCTCAGCACTGAACTCTGGCCCAGTAAAAGGCCTGAACTATAGGAAATGTTAAAAAACTCCATTTAGCTGGTTGCCAAGGGATACTTAAGGAGCTGCTTTTTTAATTGATCATCTCTAATTTGGGATCAAGACAATTCATTCCTTTTGTTGATGAAACTATAGGACTTATTAAATAAGCAATGAAAAATGTCCAAATATGATGTACAGAATAAGGGCCAGAGATAATATAAGAAATGGAATCAATGGATGTTTTCCTGAGTGAATTAAGATGTGGGCAGTCTGGCAAAAATTGAAGTGATCAGGGCTTACTTAGTCTGACTGGGGGAAACCCTGGTGGCGTAGTGGTTAAGTGCTACGGCTGCTAACCAAAGGGTCAGAAGCTTGAATCCGCCAGGCGCTCCTTGGAAACTCTATTGGGAAGTTCTACTCTGTCCCATAGGATCGCTATGAGTCGGAATCGACTCCACGGCACTGGGTTTGGTTTTTTGGTTTTGTACACTGGGTAAGGACTGGTGGCACCTTGCTTCTCCATGAACATCGAGTGGGTCTTAACTGAATGTCTCTTCTGTTTGTTTTCCACCCCTAATTTGTGAGCCAAGTCAGAAAGTGGGCAAGTATTCTGCACTCTAACAGTGTACAGTCTTGACTCCCATCATTGGGACTCCGTGTTGTGGCATAGCAAACCCCACAATCTGACATGAACGAGTGATGATAAACAGACATATTACATTAGCCTCTTGGACAATAAGTGCCTATATCAGTCTGGGACCTGACTTTCGTTGGTGACAGTTACCTAAAAATGAGTGGCTTTAAAATATAGTATCCTTGATGAAAAAAAAACATGGGCACTGGAGCCAGACTACCAAGTTCAACAACCTGGGTTCAAATTCTGGTTCAACTGCAGAGTTTGTACATATATGTTTTACAACTCTCTGTGAAACAGAACTAATAAGAGAGCCTACCACATAGGCTGCCATGAAGATTAAATGAGTTCACATATATAAAGTACATATACACTAAGTCTGCATTCATTTCTTTATCTGACAAATATTTATTGAGCATCTACTTTGTTTCAGGAATTGTTCAGGGCACTGTAGATACTTGAGCAAATAAAATACACAAAGCCTCTACCTTCTTGTGAAGCTTACATGTTAACTATTTAGTTGTTGTTTTTATAAGGGTCCTTGCTAATTCAAACTGAAGGCCACAAACCAGCAGCAAGGCGTCACCTGTGAGCCTGTTAGAAATGCACAATCTCAGGTCCCACTCAGACTTACTGAATCAGGATCTTAATTTAACAAGGTTCTCAGGTGATATGTATACACTTGAAAGTTTGAGATACTTTGCCTAGATCATAACCTTGAACTTGGACTTAAGATCTTGACTAGTCCCTATCTCCTAAGGGGAGATTGGCATTGAAATTGAAAAATTGCTTTAAAGAAAAAAATGTTTTTCAAGATTATTTTCATGTGAAAATGCCATGTTAATAGAGGTAAGTGAGCTTAAGGTGTGAAAATCTACTCATTGTAAGTATATGCTGTATGTCCCTACAAAATACTAATATTCTGGGGTTAATATAGATAAATGGCTCCCTCTAGTGGAAACATTTTAATTGGTAAGCTAGAGCCCTAAGAGGATCAAGGAGGAAAAAATTAAAGTTCAGTTTAAGAACTTTAAAGAAAACGTGCATGCCTACAATTGAGAAAACAAGTCTCAATGAAAACCGAAATTCCTGCAAAAACCTACCATATTTGGAAGAAAAGGCTTCATAACCCTCAATTCTTTCCTTTTCACATATAAAGACTGGGCCTTTGAGACCGGCATTAATCCAAAAAACGCAAAATGATCATGTCGGAGAGGTTGTGGAGAGACTGGAACACTGCTGGTGGGAAGGTAAAATGGTACAACCACTTTGGAAATTGGTCTGGTGCTTCCTTAAAAAGCTAGAAATAGAACTACCATATGATCCAGCAATCCCACTCTTTGGAATATACCCTAGAGAAATAAGAGCCCTCACACAAATAGATACATGCATACCCATGTCCATTGCAGCACTGTTTACAACAGCAAAAAGATGTAAACAACCAAGGTGCCCATCAATGGATGAATGGATAAACAAATTACGGTATAGTCACACAGTGGAATGCTAAACAACAAAAAAAAAACCCAGTGCCATCGAGGCAATTCCGACTCAAAGCGACCGACTCATAGTGGAATACTATGCAATGATAAAGAACAACAATGAATCTGGGAAACATCTCACAACATGGAGGAATCTGGAAGGCATTATGCTGAGTGAAATTAGTCAGTTGCAAAAGGAGAAACGTTATATGAGACCACTATTATAAGAACATAAGAAAATGTTTAAACACAGAAGAAAACATTCTTTGATGGGTATGAGAGTGGGGAGGGAGGGAGAAGGGTATTCATGAATTAGATAGATAGTAGACAAGAATTATTTCAGGTGAAGGGAAGGACAACACATAAAACAGAGGAAGTTAGCACAACTGGGCTAAACCAAGAGCTAAGAAGTTTCCTGAATACAATGAAACACTTCAAGGGACAAAGCCCAAGAGTCAGAAGGATCCACATAAACCAGAGACTCCATCAGCCTGAGACTGGAAGAACTAGATGGTACCCAGCTACCACCAATGACTGCCCTGACAGGGAACACAACAGAGAATCCCTGAAGGAGGAGAAAAGTAATAATTTTAGTAAAAAAGACCAGACTTAATGATCTGACTGAGACTGGAGGGACCCCAGAGGTCACGTACCCCAGACACTCAGTTAGTCCAAAACTAAAACCATTCCTGAAGCAAACTCTTCAGACAAAAATTAGACTGGACTATAAGACATAAAATGGTACTAGTGAGGAGTATGCTTCTTAGCTCAGGTAGACACTTGAGACTACATGGGCAGCTCCCGTCTGGAGGTGAGATGAGAAGGCAGAGGGGACAGGAGCTGGCTGAATAGACACGGGAAATACAGGGTGGAGAGCAGGAATGTGCTGTCACATTGTAGGGAGAGCAACTAGGATCACATAACAATGTATATAAGTTTTTATATGAGAAACTGACTTGAATTGTAAACTTTCACTTAAAGTACAATAAAAAATATAATAAAAAGACTGGGCCTTTGAATAAGAGCTCTATTTTTCAGTCTGTAAGTTGTGCTAAGGTAATAATAAGTGTTGAGAAGAGAGCATCTTCCCATTTGGGAAATGTGCCTTTGGGTGAAACCAGCAAGACAGTGGTGTAGGGAGTTCTTAGCTCCTGTCCCCTGACAGAAATATCAAAAAAAAAAACCAGAAACTGACAGAATCAACATTGTCAGAACTCTGAAAAACAGTCAAGGATTTACAGCAACCAAATAAATGCTGATTCAAAAAAAAAAAAAACTTCAGAATGCTCCTAGAGTTCACGGAAAAGAAAACCAACAACAACCAGCTGAACAAAAGCTAAAGAAACAGAGAATTCAGTTACCACACAAGACAAGGAATAGAATCTTTGCAAAAAATAGTTTGGAAAAGGTACTAAACCCACAGACTATTATAGCCTTCAACAATGAAACAAAACAAAACAAAGAAATGAAAAAACAACTCTTGGTAAGAAAGAGAATCTGACTTCCAATATTACTATAATATTCAAATATTTGGGTTCCAACAAAAAAATCACAAGGCATATGAAGAAATGGATAAAGAAGGTCCAATCAAAGGAAGAAAATAAAGCAACATAAACTGTCCCGTAGGAGGCCTAGGCATTGGACATACGAGACAAAACTTTAGAACAACTGTCTTAAATATGCTCAGAGTGCTAAAGGAAAACATGGATAAATAACTAAAGGCAACCAGGAAAATGATATATGAATAAAATGAGAATATTAGTAAAGAGACAGAAATTATAAAAAGGAAACAAACACACAAAAATAATCCACCATGACCAAGTGAGATTTATACCAGGTATGCAAGGTTGGTTCAATATTAGAAAAACCATTAATGTAATCCACCATATAAATAAAACAAAAGACAAAAACCACACGATCTTATCAATTGATGCAGAAAAGGCATTTGACAAAGTCCAACACCCATTCATGATAAAAAGTCTCAGCAAAATAGGAATCGAAGGAAAATTCCTCAACATAATAAAGGGCTTTTATACAAAGCCAACAGCGAACATCATTCTAAATGGAGAGACCCTGAAAGCATTTCCCTTGAGAATGGGAACCAGACAAGGATGCCCTTTATCACCGCTCCTATTCAACACTGTGCTGGAGGTCCTAGCCAGAGCAATTAGACTAGACAAAGAAATAAAGGGCATCTGGATTGGCAAGGAAGAAGTAAAATTATCTCTATTTGCAGATGACATGATCTTATACACAGAAAACCCTAAGGAATCCTCCAGAAAACTACTGAAACTAATAGAAGAGTTCGGCAGAGTTTCAGGTTACAAGATAAACATACAAAAATCACTTGGATTCCTCTACATCAACGAAAAGAACATTGAAGAGGAAATCACCAAATCAATACCATTCACAGTAGCCCCCAAGAAGATAAAATACTTAAGAATAAATCTTACCAAAGACGTAAAAGACCTATACAAATAAAACTACAAAGTACTAGTGCAAGAAACTAAAAGGGACCTACATAAGTGGAAAAACATACCTTGCTAATGGATAGGAAGACTTAACATAGTAAAAATGTCTATTCCACCAAAAGCCATCTATATATACAATGCACTTTCGATCCAAATTCCAACAACGTTTTTTAATGTGACGGAGAAACAAATCACCAACTTCGTATGGAAGGGAAAGAAGCCCGGGATAAGTAAAGCATTACTGAAAAAGAAGAAGAAAGTGGGAGGCCTCACTCTACCTGATTTTAGAACATATTATACAGCCACAGTAGTCAAATCAGCCTGCTATTGGTACAAAAACAGGCACACAGACCAATGGAACAGAATTGAGAACCCAGATATAAATCCATCCACATATGAGCAGCTGATATTTGACAAAGGCCCAGTGTCAGTTAATTGGGGAAAAGATAGTCTTTTAAACAAATGGTGCTGGCATAACTGGATATCCATTTGCAAAAAAATGAAACAGAACCTATACCTCACACCATGCAGAAAAACTAACTCCAAGTGGATCAAAAACCTAAAGACTAAAACGATAAAGATCACGGAAGAAAAAATAGGGACAACCTTAGAAGCCCTAATACAAGGCATAAACAGAATACAAAACATTATTAAAAATGACGAAGAGAAACCAGATAACTGGGAGCTCCTAAAAATCAAACACCTATGCTCATCTAAAGACTTCACCAAAAGAGTAAAAAGGCCACCTACAGATTGGGAAAGAATTTTCAGCTATGACATCTCTGACCAGCGCCTGATCTCTAAAATCTATATGATTGTGTTAAAACTCAACCACAAAAAGACAAACAACCCAATTAAAAATTGGGCAAAGGATATGAACACGCACTTCACTAAAGAAGATATTCAGGCGGCTAATAGATACATGAGAAAATGCTCTCTGTCATTAGCCATTAGAGAAATGCAAATTAAAACTACGATGAGAGTCCATTTCACTCCAACAAGGCTGGCATTAATCCAAAAATAAATAATAATAATAAATGTTAGAGAGGCTGTGGAGAGATTGGAACTGTTATACACTGCTTGTGGGAATGTAAAATGGTACAACCACTTTGGAAATCTATCTGGCATTTCCTTAAAAAGTTAGAAATAGAACTACCATACAACCCAGAAATCCCACTCCTCGGAATATACCCTAGAGAAATAAGAGCCTTTACACGAACAGATATATGCACACCCATGTTTATTGCAGCACTGTTTACAATACCAAAAAGCTGGAAGCAACCAAGGTGTCCATCGATGGAGGAATGGATAAATAAATTATGGTATATTCACACAATGGAATACTATGCATTGATAAAGAACAATGATGAATCTGTGAAACATTTCATAACACGGAGGAACCTGGAAGGCATTATGCTGAGTGAAATTAGTCAGAGGCAAAAGGACAAATATTGTATAAGACCACTATTATAAGATCTTGAGAAATAGTTTAAACTGAGAAGAACACATTCTTTTGTGGTTTTGAGGGGAGGGAGGGAGGGAGGGTGGGAGAGGGTTATTTACCGATTAGATAGTAGATAAGACCTACTTTAGGTGAAGGGAAAGACAAACTCAATACAGGGAAGGTCAGCTCAACTGGACTGGACCAAAAGCAAAGAAGTTTCCTCAATAAACTGAATGCTTTGAAGGTCAGTGGAGTAAGGGCTGGGGTTTGGGGACTATGGCTTCAGGGGACATCTAAGTCAATTGGCAAAATAAATTCTATTAAGAAAGCATTCTGCATCCCACTTTGAAGTGTGGCATCTGGGGTCTTAAATGCTAACAAGTGGCCATCTAAGATGCATTAATGAGTCTCAACCAACCTGGATCAAAGGAGAATGAAGAACACCAAGGTCACAAGGTAATTATGAGCCCAAGAGACAGAAGGGGCCACATGAACTAGAGACTTACATCATCTTGACACCAGAAGAACTAGATGGTGCCTGGCCACAACCGATAACTGCCCTGACAGGGAGCACAGCAGAGAACCCCTGAGGGAGCAGGAGAACAGTGAGATGCAGACCCCAAATTCTCATAAAAAGGCCAGATTTAATGGTCTGACTAAGACTAGAAGAATCCCGGTGGTCATGGTCCCCAAACCTTCTGTTGGCCCAGGACAGGAACCATTCCCGAAGACAACTCATCACACATAAATTGGACTGGATAAATGGGTTGGAGAGAGATGCTGATGAAGAGTGAGCTACTTGTATCAGGTGGACACTTGAGACTGTGTTGGCATCTCCTGTCTAGAGGGGAGATGGGAGGGTAGAGGAGGTTAGAAACTGACAAAATGGTCACGAAAGGAGAGACTGGAAGGAGGGAGTGGGCTTACTCATTAGGGGGAGAGTAAGTGGGAGTATGTAGTAAGATGTATATAAATTTATATGTGGGAGACTGATTTGATTTGTAATCTTTCATTTAAAGCACAATAAAAATTATTTAAAAAAAGCAAACAGAAATTCTGGAAACAAAAACTACAATAACTGAAATGAAAAATTCATTAGAGGTTTTTAACAGCAGATTTGAAAATAAACAAGCAAAAACTGAGCACACTTGAAGTTAGGACCATTGAAATTATCCAGTCTGAGGAGCAGGGATTAAAAAAAAAAAAAGAATGGATCTGTGGGACAGCATGAAACAGACCAAACTATGCATTATGAAGTATCAGAAAGAAAAGAGAGAAAGGAGCAGAAAGACTACTGGAAAAAATAATGGCTGAAAATCTCCCAAATTTGATGAAAGATATAACAGTACACATCCAAGGACTCCAAGTAGGATAAACTCAAAGAGATTCATGCCAAGGCACATTATAATCAAAGTGTTGAAAAACAAAGACAAAATCTTGAAAGATGCAAGAGACAAGCGATTGTCACATATAAGGGATCATCAATACGATTAACTGTTGATTTATCCTCAGAAACCATAGAGGCCAGAGGCTAAAAGAAAAGAACTGTCAACAAAGAACTGTATATCTGGCAATGATATTAAGACATTAATGAGGGAGAAATTAAGACATTTTCAGATAAACAAAACCTGAAGGGGCTCAATACTAGATCTGGCCTACAAGAAATGCTACAGGGAGTCTTTCAGGTTGAAATAAAAAGACATTAGACATTAACTCTAAGCCAAGTGAAGAAATACAGATCTTCAGTAAAGATAACTACATGGGCACATATAAAAGCCAGTGTTATTGTATTTTTGGTTTGTAACTCCACTTTTTATATCCTACATGATTTAAAAGACAAATGCATGAAAATAATTATAAATCTGTGACATTGGGCACACAATGTATAAAGACGTAATTTGTGACAACAACATAAGGAAGGGAAAATGCTATATAAAAGCAGAGTTTTCATATACAATTGAAATGGGTATCAGTTTAAACTAGATTATTATAAATGTAGGATGTTAAATTCTCATGATAAACACAAAGAAAATATATTTTTAAACATACAAAAAGGAAATGTTCCATAAAAAAAATCAACCAAACACAAAAAAAGGCAGTAAGAAAAAATCATAAGCAAAAATAAGACAGAAAAAATACAAATAGCAAAATGGCAGATTAAGTCCTTCCTTATCAGTAATAACTTTAAATGTAAATAGATCAAGCTCTCCAGTCAAAAGTCCAAGAGTGGAACAATGGATTAAAAAAAAAAAAAACAAACATGATTCAACTATATGTTGTCTACAAGAGACTCATTTTAGATCCCCAAACACAGAAAAGTTGAAAATGGGAGGATGGGAAAAAATATCCATGCAAATAGTAATCAAGAGAGCTAGGGGGGCTATACTAATATCAGACAACAGAGACAAAGGAGGACATTACGTATTAATAAAAGGGTCAATTCATCAAGAAGATATAACAACTATAACAATTATAAACAAATATACACCTAACAAAGCCCCAAAATATATGAAGCAAATGTTGACAGAATTAAAGGGAAAAATAGACAGTTCTGTAATAATAGTTAGAGGCTTTAAAACACCATTTTCAATAACGGATGGAACATCTAGACAAAAGACTGATAAGGAAAATAGAGGACTTGAGCAACATATAAATCTAACAGACATATACAGAACGCCCACCCAACAACAGCTGAATACACATCCTTCTCAAATGCACATGGATCATTCTTCAGAATAGACCATGTGGTAGGCCACAAAACAAGTCTCAAAAAATCTAAAAATACTGAAATCACAAAAAGATCTTCTCTGATCACAATGAAAACTAGAAATCAATAACAGAAAGAAAAGTAAAAAAATTATAAACATGTAGAAATCTAATGATACTCTTAAATAAATGAAAAAATACTTAGAGATGAATGAAAACGAAAACACAACATGACAAAACTTAGTGGATGCAGTAAAGGCACTGCTCAGATAGAAATTTATAGCTGTATATGCCTGTGTTGGAAACCCTGGTGGCATAGTGGTTAAGAGTTTAGCCCCTAACCAAAACATAAGCAGTTCGAATTCATTAGGCGCTCATTGGAAACTCTATGAGGCAGTTCTACTCTGTCGGAAGGGGTCACTATGAGTTGGAATCAACTCGATCGTAATGAGCTTTTCTTATGCCTACGTTAGTAAACTAAGAAGAGCAAACTAAAACCAAAGCTAGCAGAAGGAAGGAAATAATAAAGATGAGAGTCAATATACTTGAAATAGAGAATTAAAAATAAAATCAAAGAACCCAAAAGTTGGTTCTTTGAAAAGATCAATAAAACTGACAAAACTTTAGCTAGATTGACAACGAAAAAAAAAAGACAAGACACAAATAACTAAAATCAGAAATTAAAGTGGGGACATTACTACAGAAAAAAAAAATATATGTACGAGAACCAAAAGGTCAGCAGTTCGAGTCCTCCTTGGAAAGTCTATGGGGCAGTTTTACTCTGTCCTATAGGGTCACTGGAAACCCTGGTGGCGTAGTGGTTAAGTGCTACGGCTGCTAACCAAAGGGTCGGCAGTTCAAATTCACCAGGCGCTCCTCGGAAACTCTATGGGGCAGTTCTACTCTGTCCTATAGGGTCCCTATGAGCTGGAATCGACTAGACGGCACTGGGTTTGGTTTTTGGTTTTGTATAGGGTCACTATGAGTTGGAATCAACTCGACGGCAAAAGGTTTTTTCAATAATACTATGAACAATTGTTCATTAGCAAATGAGAAAATCTAGATGAAATGCACAAATTCCTAGAAACACACAAATTACCTAAACTGATCAAAGAAGAAACAGAAAATCCCAACAGAGCAGAGCTTGACAAACCTACCAATAAAGAAAAGTCCAAGACCAGACTGCTCACTATAAATCAACGTAATAGTCTACCAAACATTTAAAGAAGAATTAACACCAATCCTTCTCAAGCTCTTTTAAAAAAATACAAGTGGAGGGAACACTTGCTAAGTCATTCTATGAGGCCAGCACTATCCTGAAATTTAAACCAGGTAAAGACATCACACACACACACACACACACAAAAAAAACAAATTAAAGATCAATATCCCTTACGAATATAGATGTCATATGTCAAATTCTCAACAAAATACTAGCAAATGAAATCCAGTGGAATTCTAAAAGGATTACATACAACGGTCATGAAGGATTTATCCCAGGAATGCAAGGGTGGTTCAATATAAGAAAATCAATGTAACATACTATATTAGAGGGTCAGCAAAAATGAAGAAACTCTCAGTGGTATGGGTTGACACACTAGCCACAACAATGGACTCAAACATACCAACAATCACGAAGAAGGCACAGGACTGGGCAACGTTTTGTTCTATTACACATAAGCTCACCATGAGTCGGAGTTAACTCAACAGCAACTAACATTACATTAGTAGAAAAGAAACCCAAAGTATGTGAAACAAACATCGACAGAACTGAAGGGGGAAATACACAAACACCATGTGATCATCTCAATTGATGCAGAAAGGGCATCTGACAAAATTCAATACCTTTGCGTGATAAAAAGACTCAGGAGACTAGGAATAAAAGAGAACTTCCTCTACATGATAAAGGGCATTTACGAAAACCCCACAGTTAACATCACGCTCAATGGTGAGAGGCTGAAAGCTTTTCCCCTAAGATCAGGAACAAAACAAGGATGTTCACTTCACCAGTGCTATTCAATATTGCACTGGAAGTTCTAGGCAGAGCAATTACGCAAGAAAAAGATATAAACTGCAGCTAAATTGAAAAGGAAAAAGTAAAACTATATTTACAGATGACATGATTCTATATGTAGAAAACCCCAAAGAATCCAAGGTCAACACTCAAAAATCAGTTGTGTTTCTATACACCAGCAATGAATGATCAGCAAAGCAAGTTAATAAAATGATTTCATTTACAATAGCATAAAAGAATAATCTACCTAGGAATAAATTTAACAGAGGTGAAAGGCCTGTATACTGAAAACTACAAAACATTGCTAAAATTGAAGACCTAAATAAATGGGAAAACATCCTGCATTCATGGGCCAAAAAACATATTAAAGTATCAATACTACACAAAGCAATTTACAGATGCAATGCAATCCTATTACAATTATAACAGCCTTTTTTGCAGAAATGGCTTTTTGAATTTAAAGGCCCCTGAATAGCCAAAACATCTTTAAAAAGAACAAATCTGTACACTAATGTTCATTACAGTGCTTTTCACAAATTACATTGTGAATGTAATTAATGCCGCTGAAATTTACAGTTAAAAATTGTTAAAGCGGTGTCATGGATGGAATCGTGTCCTCCAAAAATGTGTATCAATTTGGCTAGACCATGATTCCCTGTATTGTGTGGTTGTCCACCATTTTGTCATCTGATGTGATCTTCCTGTGTGATCTTCTATCTCTATGATGTTGATGAGATGGGATTAGTAGCAGTTATGTCAATGAGATAGGACCCAATCTACTAGATTGTATTTTAAGCCAATCTCTTCTGAAGAGCGAGCAGAGACAGGGGGATTCTCCTACCACCAAGAAAGCCATGCCAGGAGCAGAGCACATCATTTGGACCTGGGGTTCCTGCACAGAGAAGCTCCTAGACCAGGAGAAGTTTAATGACAAGAACCTTCCTCCAGAGCCGGCAGAGAGAGACTTCCCCTGGAGCTGGCACCCTGAATTTGGACTTCTAGCTTCCTAAGCTGTGAGAGAATAAATTTGTTAAAGCCATCCACTTGCGGTATTTGTTATAGCAGCACTAGATCACTATGACAAGTGGCAAAGTTTATTGTATCCATTTTACCACAATAAATTTAATTGAAGGAGGTGGGGCCAAGATGGCTGAATAGGTAGAAGCTACCTCGGATCCCTCTTGCAACAAAGACTTGGAAAAACAAGTGAATCGATCACATACATGACAATCTACGAACCCTGACCATCAAACACAGATCTGAAGAGTTGACCTGAGTGACAGAGACTGAGAATGAACAACCACGGGGAAGCAGCGACTGTTTTCAGAGCCTGGAGCCAGCGTCCCAGTCAGGAAACCTTGGCGCCGGGCTTTGGACTGACCACAGGGGAGTTGAGCATAGCATCCTGTGATGGTGCAAACATGGGGCACAGCCCTAGCCCCCTGAACTGACCTAAGGGGAAGCCCAGCCAGTGCACACAGGCAGCGCAGCTACACGGCTGACAGAAGGAGAAGTCACCAGGAGGCAGCGACTGGTTTTGGAGCCTGGAGTGCGGCGTCCCAGCCGGGGAGCCTTGGCGCTGGGCTTTGGACTGGGAGCGGAGGAACTAACCACGGCTTCTGAGACAGCGCAAGCACGGGACTTGGGCCTGACCCTCGGGGGCAATCTATACCCAGCCAGCACACACAGTCGACGTGCCCCTCGGGAATATCAGATAAAACAGTCATCCCAAGCAAGATAAGTAACTTTGTCTATGTTCCAGGGTGCTACTCTCTCCTATTTATGTGAACCCTCCCCTCCCCTCCCCTTCCAGGCAGCTTCATTAACATTGGAATTTCCTGAGCCACAGAGTGAACTGCACTGTGGTTTTTCTTTCTTTTTTATTTATTTATTTAGGTCTTTTCCTAACCAATTCTCCTGGCCTGAGAGAAGCAGCTACAAAAAACCCAGGGACCAAAAATCCCTCCCTAATTGGACTAAAAACACAGAACCAGCTCCAGCCAAGCATATGTGATCCACAGTCTTGGGCTTTCATCCCTACAGGGAACAAGGTGGCTATTATAATGCAAAGGCATTTCTGATAGGGATCTGACTGTAATTGTTTTAGCGGATTACTGGAAAGACAAGTTTCCCAGGTCTGATATCTCTGCGTATTCATCAGAGCCCTCACTGACCCACAACAGGGAACTGAGGGCTGAAGCTCCCCCGAGACCACCTAGCCTCCTGCCTTAGGGGTCTAAGGAGGGTGACACCTACCAATCTGTAGAGGTGCTTGCATTGGGGGCCTAAGGTACAGCTGCAGAGCCCACCCACCAAGGTGCTTTAGGAATAGAGACACACCTACCTCACTGACACATGGGGGAAGCCTGTCAGCATCCTGCCCCCTCCAGAGTGTGAACCCCTGCTGCTACTAGAATCTGGTGCACACAACTATCACCACTACTTCTCTAGGTGGATAGGTGACACTCTGCACCACACACTTGATGACCCAAAATCAGATTCTACTCAAGAATAGTGAATGGACTCTTAGGCTTATATATCTGGTAACAGCCCAAACCAGCTGGTAATAGGACATAAGTGAGTCAAGGGCTACAACAATCAAGACAGCGCAATCTAGTAGCCCATCTACATATATTGAAAGAAAACAAAACAAGATAAGACTCAGTGAGCAAATATAGAATAAATCACTATAATATCTTAGTGACGGCTCGGAGACCGCAGTCGATATCAAACCATATAAAGAAGCAGACCATGATTGCTTCTACAACTCCCCAAACTAAAGAATCAAAATCTTTCCCAAATGAAGATACAATCCTGGAATTGCCAGATACAGAATATAAAAAACTAATTTACAGAATGCTTCAAGACATCAGGGATGACCTCAGAAATGAAATAAGGCAATCTACAGAAAAAGCCAAGGAACACACTGATAATGCAGTTCAAGAACTCAAAAAGATTATTTAAGAACATATTAGAAAAATTAATAAGTTGCAAGAATCCATAGAGAGACAGCATTCAGAAATCCAAAAGACTAACAATAAAATTACAGAATTAGACAACGCAATAGGAAGTCAGAGGAGCAGACTCGAGCAATTAGAATGCAGAGTGGGAGATCTGGAGGACCAGGGAATTGACACCAATATAGCTGAAAAAAAATCAGATAAAAGAATTTAAAAAAAAGGAAGAAAACCTAAGAATCATGTGGGACTCTATCAAGAAGAATAACTTGCGTGTGACTGGAGTCCCAGAACAGGGAGGGATAACAGAAAACACAGAGAGAATAGCTGAAGATCTGTTGGCAGAAAACTTCCCTGACATCATGAAAGACGAAAGGATATCTATCCAAGATGCTCATCGAACCCCAGTTAAGATTGATCCAAAAAGAAAATCACCAAGACATATTATCATCAAACTTGCCAAAACCAAAGATAAACAGATAATTTTAAAAGCAGCCAGGGAGAAAAGAAAGGTCTCCTACAATGGAGAATCAATAAGAATAACTTCAGACTACTCAGCAGACACCATGCAGGCAAGAAGGCAATGGGATGACATATATAGAGCACTGAAGGAGAAAAACTGCCAGCCAAGGATCATATATCCAGCAAAACTCTCTCTCAAATATGAAGGCGAAATTAAGACATTTACAGATAAACACAAGCTTAGAGAATTTGCAAAAACCAAACCAAAGCTACAAGAAATACTAAAGGAAATTATTTGGTCAGAAAACCAATAATATCAGATACCAGCACAATACAAGGTCACAGAACAGAGCATCCTGATATCAACTCAAATAGGGAAATCACAAAAACAAATTAAGATTAATTAAAAAAAAAATGCTCAAAACAGGGAATCATTGAAGTCAATATGTAAAAGATCACAATAATCAAAAAGAGGGACTAAATACAGGTGGCATAGAACTGCCATATGGAGAGGGATACAAGGCGATATAGTACAATACAAGTTAGATTTTTACTTAGAAAAATAGGGGTAAATATTAAGGTAACCACAAAGAGGTATAACAACTCCATAACTCAAAATAAAAACCAAGAAAAACATAATGACTCAGCAAACATAAATTTGACTACTATGAAAATGAGGAACACACAAGTTACAAAGAAAAATGTCTCAGCACAAAAAAATTAGTGGAAAAATGAAATTGTCAACAACACACATAAAAAGGCATCAAAATGACAGCACTAAACACATGCTTACCTATAATTATGCTGAATGTAAATGGACTAAATGCACCAATAAAGACACAGAGGGTCTCAGACTGGATAAAGAAACACGATCTGTCTATATGCTGCCTACAAGAGACACACCTTAGACTTAGAGACACAAACAAATTAAACTCAAAGGATGGAAAAAAATATATCAAGCAAACAATAAGCAAAAAAGAGCAGGAGTAGCAATATTAATTTCTGACAAAATAGACTTTAAAGTTAAATCCACCACAAAGGATAAAGAAGGACACTACATAATGATAAAAGGGACAATTGACCAGGAAGATATAACCATATTAAATATTTATGCACCCAATGACAGGGCTGCAAGATACATAAAACAAACTTTAACAGAACTGAAAAGTGAGATAGACACCTCCACAATTATAGTAGGAGACTTCAACACACCACTTTTGGAGAAGGACAGGACATCCAGTGAGAAGCTCAATAGAGACACGGAAGACCTAATTGCTACAATCAACCAACTTGACCTCATTGACTTATATAGAACACTCCACCCAACTGCTGCAAAGTATACTTTTTTTTTCTAGCGCACATGGAACATTCTCTAGAATAGACCACATGTTAGGTCATAAAACAAACCTCTGCAGAATCCAAAACATCAAAATATTACAAAGCATCTTCTCAGACCACAAGGCCATAAAAGTGGAAATCAATAACAGAAAAATCAGGGAAAAGAAATCAAATACTTGGAAACTGAACAATATCCTGCTCAAAAAAGACTGGGTTATAGAAGACATTAAGGAGGGAATAAAGAAATTCCATAGAATGCAACGAGAATGAAAATACTTCCTATGAAAACCTCTGGGACACAGCAAAAGCAGTGCTCAGAGGTCAATTTATATCGATAAATGCACACATACAAAAAGAAGAAAGAGCCAAAATCATAGAACTGTCCTTACAACTTGAATAAATAGAAAGTGAGCAACAAAAGAATCCATCAGACACCAGAAGAAAACAAATAATAAAAATTAGAGCTGAACTAAATGAATTAGAGAACAGAAAAACAATTGAAAGAATTAACAAAGCCAAAAGCTGGTTCTTCGAAAAAATTAACAAAATTGATAAACCATTGGCCAGCCTGACTAAAGAAATACAGGAAAGGAAACAAATAACCCAAATAAGAAACAAGATGGGCCACATCACAACAGACCCAACTGAATTTAAAAGAATCATATGAGATTATTACAAAAAATTGTACTCTAACAAATTTGCAAACCTAGAAGAAATGGATGAATTCCTAGAAAAACACTACCTACCTAAACTACCACAATCAGAAGTACAACAACTAAATAGACCCATAACAAAAAAAGATATTGAAACGGTAATCAAAAAACTCCCAACAAAAAAAAGCCCTGGCCCGGATAGCTTTACTGCAGAGTTCTACCAAACTTTCAGAGAATAGTTAACACCACTACTACTAAATGTATTTCAAAGCATAGAAAATGATGGAATACTACCAAACTCATTCTATGAAGCCACCATCTCCCTGATACCAAAACCAGGTAAAGACATCACAGAAAAAGAAAATTACAGACCTATATCCCTCATGAACATGGACGCAAAAATCCTCAACAAATTCTAGCCAATAGAATTCAACAACATATCAAAAAATAATCCGCCACGACCAAGTGGGATTTATACCAGGTATGCAAGGCTGGTTTAATATTAGAAAAACCATTAATGTAATCCACCATATAAATAAAACAAAAGACAAAAACCACATGATCTTATCAATTGATGCGGAAAAGGCATTTGACAAAGTCCAACACCCATTCATGATAAAAAGTCTCAGCAAAATAAGAATAGAAGGAAAATTCCTCAGCATAATAAAGGGCATCTATTTTTTTTTATACAAAGCCAACAGCCAACATCATTCTAAATGGAGAGAGCCTGAAAGCATTTCCCTTGAGAACGGGAACCAGACAACGATGCCTTTTATCACTGCTCTTATTCAACATTGTGCTAGAGGTCCTAGCCAGAGCAATTAGGCTAGACAAAGAAATCAAGGGCACCCAGATTGGCAAGGAAGAATTAAAATTATCTCTATTTGCAGATGACATGATCTTATACATAGAAAACCCTAAGGAATCCTCCAGAAAACTACTGAAACTAATAGAAGAGTTCGGCAGAGTTTCAGGTTACAAGGTAAACATACAAAAATCACTTGGATTCCTTTATATCAACAAAAAGAACATCGAAGAGGAAATCACCAAATCAATACCATTCACAGTGGCCACCAAGAAGATAAAATACTTAGGAATAAATCTTACCAAAGATGTAAAAGACCCATATAAAGAAAACTATAAAGTACTACTACAAGAAACTAAAAAGGACCTACATAAGTGGAAAAACATACCTTGCTAATGGATAGGAAGACTTAACATAGTAAAAATGTCTATTCTACCAAAAGCCATCTATACATACAATGCACTTCTGATCCAAATTCCAATGACATTTTTTAATGTGATGGAGAAACAAATCACCAACTTCATATGGAAGGGGAAGAAGCCTCGGATAAGTAAAGCATTACTGAAAAAGAAGAAGAAAGTGGGAGGCCTCACTCTACCTGATTTTAGAACCTATTATACTGCCACAGTAGTCAAAACAGCCTGGTACTGGTACAACAATGGATGCATAGACCTATGGAACAGAATTGAGAATCCAGATATAATATCCATCCACATACGAGCAGCTGATATTTGACAAAGGCCCAAAATCAGTTAAATGGGGAAAAGGCAGTCATTTTAACAAATGGTGCTGGTATAACTGGATATCCCTCTGCAAAAAAATGAAACAAGACCCATACCTCACACCATGCACAAAAACTAACTCCAAGTGGATCAAAGACCTAAACATAAAGACTAAAACGATAAAGATCATGGGACAAAAAATAGGGACGTTAGGAGCCCTAATACAAGGCATAAACAGAATACAAAACATTACCAAAAATGATGAACAGAAACCAGATAACTGGGAGCTCCTAAAAATCAAACACCTATGCTCATCTAAAGACTTCGCCAAAAGAGTAAAAAGACCACCTACAGATTGGGAAAGAATTTTCAGCTATGACATCTCTGACCAGCGCCTGATCTCTAAAATCTATATGATTCTGTTAAAACTTAACCACAAAAAGACAAACAACCCAATCAAGAAGTGGGCAAAGGATATGAACACGCACTTCACTAAAGAAGACATTCAGGCAGCTAACAGGTACATGAGAAAATGCTCTCCATCATTAGCCATTAGAAATACAAATTAAAACTACGATGAGATTCCATCTCACTACAACAAGGCTGGCATTAATCCAAAAAACACAAAATAATAAATGTTGGAGAGGCTGTGGAGAGATTGGAACTGTTATACACTGCTGGTGGGAATGTCAAATGGTACAACCACTTTGGAAATCTATCTGGCATTTTCTTAAAAAGTTAGAAATAGAACTACCATACAACCCAGAAATCCCACTCCTCGGAATATACCCTAGGGAAGTAAGAGCCTTCATACGAACAGATGTATGCACACCCATGTTTATTGCAGCTCTGTTTACAATAGCAAAAAGCTGGAAGCAAGCGAGGTGTCCATCAACAGATGAATGGTTAAATAAATTGTGGTATATTCACACAATGGAATACTATACATTGATAAAGAACAGTGACAAATCTGTGAAGCATTTCATAACACAGAGGAACCTGGAAGGCATTATGCCGAGTGAAATGAGTCAGAGGCAAAAGGACAAATATTGTATAAGACCACTATTATAACATCTTGAGAAATAGTTTAAACTGAGAAGAACACATTCTTTTGTGGTTACAAGGAGGGGAGGGAGGGAGGGTGGGAGAGGGTTATTTACTGATTAGTTAGTAGATAAGAACTACTTTAGGTGAAGGGAAGGACAATACTCAATACAGGGAAGGTCAGCTCAACTGGACTGGACCAAAAGCAAAGAAGTTTCTGGGATAAACTGAATGCTTCAAAGGTAAGTGGAGCAACAGCAGGGGTTTGGGGACTATGGCTTAAGGGGACTTCTAAGTCAATTGGCAAAATAATTCTATTATGAAAACATTCTGCATCCCACTTTGAAATGTGGCATCTGGGGTCTTAAATGCTAACAAGCGGCCATCTAAGATGCATCAATTGGTCTCAACCCACCTGGATCAAAGCAGAATGAAGAACACCAAGGTCACACGGTAACTATGAGCCCAAGAGACAGAAAGGGCCACATGAACCAGAGACTTACATCATTCTGAGACCAGAAGAACTAGATGGTGCCCAGCCACAACTGATGACTGCCCTGACAGGGAACACAACAGAGAACCCCTGAGGGAGCAGGAGATCAGTGGGATGCAGACCCCAAATTCTCATAAAAAGACCAGACTTAATGGTCTGACTGAGACTAGAAGAATCCCAGTGGTCATGGTCCCCAAACCTTCTGTTGGCCCAGGACAGGAACCATTCCCGAAGACAACTCATCAGACATGGAAGGGACAGGACAATGGTAGGAGAGAGATGCTGATGAAGAGTCAGCTACTTTTATCAGACATTGAGACTGTGTTGGCATCTCCTGTCTGGAGGGGAGATAGGAGGGTAGAGAGGGTTAGAAACCGGCAAAATTCTCACGAGAGACTGGAAGGGCTGATTCATTAGGGGGAGAGTAAGTGGGAGTATGGAGTAAGGTGCATATAAGCTTATATGTGACAGACTGACTTGATTTGTAAAGGTTCAGTTAAAGCTCAATAAAAATTATTAAAAAAAAGTTAATTGAAAAAAAGTTCCTTGAAGTGAAAAAAAAAAAAAGAGAATTCTTGTCATTGAAGATGCTGAAAGGCGAATATTGAAGCATGTTACTTGACGTTGTAGAAGGTATCATAGAACACTGGGAATCATGGCCTAGCTGTGGCCATTTTTCTGTTGCACGTAGGGCCGCTATGGGTTGGAACCGACTCCACACCTAACGTGCGTCAACTTGGCTATGCCATGATTCCCAGTATTGTGATTATCCACCATTTTGTCATCTGATGTGGTTTTCCTATGTGTTGTAAATCCTACCTCTATGATGTTAATAAGGCAGGATTAGAGGCAGTTCTGTTAATAAGGCAGAACTCAATCTACAAGATTAGGTTGTATCTTCAATCTCTTTCGAGATATATAAAAAGAGAGAAATAAGCAGACAGAGAGGGGATCTTCTATCACCAAAAATGAGGAACCAGGAGGGAAGCCCATCCTTTGGACTCAGGGCCTCTGTGTGGAGAAGCTCTTACACCGGGGGAAGATTGATGATGAGGAACTTCCCAAAGGGCCGACAACGGTTTCCCCTGCATCTGGCACCCTGAATTTGGACTTCTAGCCATCTAGACTGAGAATACAAATTTCTGTTTGTTAAAGCTATCCACCTGTGGTATTTGTTACAGCAGCACTAGATAACTGAGACAAGAGCATTCTGGCTATACTTCTTCCAAGGCCGATTAGTTCTTTCTTCTCGCAGCCCATGGTATATTCAATTATGTACTAAAGAAAAAAAAAAACACTCATGCACACCACCCAGCCCCTTCAGCTCTCCTTCCAAGGTATCTCCATTTAAATTTTGTATAACACATCTATGCATGTATCCCTATTTGTGTATTTTTAAGTCTTGTCTGTTTTTGAACTTTATATAAATGGCTTCCCAGTAAGTTTTCTGAGACTGGCTTCTCCTGCTTGGCATTTTTGGGATTCACTTAGGATGGTTAAGTACAGCTGTAGTTCTTTCATCCCTTCTGTCAGATGTTTGGGGCATTCCTTTTGCTATTACAATGCTGCTATTAAGGGTCTTGTAGATTTTCTGGCACACACGTGGAGTTATTCTAAGGTATATTCCTAGTTGTGGAATTGCTGCATCATAGAGTGCATATGTTCAACTTTTGACAAACTGGTTTCCAAAGTACTTCAACTAAATTAGCATTGTAAGACTTGGTTTCTCCATACTACATCTTTACTAACAATTTGTATTGCTGGTTTTAAAATTTTGCCATTTTAATTAAAAAGAAATTTACCATCTTTTCATATGTTTATGGGCTATTATGCATATAGGATAAACAGTTATGAGATAAAATGTAAGTCAAAAGATACAAGCATTTGTAGTTTTGCTAACTTCTAAATTGTTCCTCATAGCTGAAATTTATACTCCTGGTAAGCAGAGTGCCTGTTTGCATATTCCATAGATAAGTGTGTCATCAAGCTTTTTTGATCTTTGCCAACAGGTAAAAAAAAAAGTTTTAACTGCACTTAAGATTTTGATGGAAGTTGAGTCTTTAAAATTTATCTTTAGTCTTCTACGAAGCATTCATCCTTTGCCTGTTTTTCTATTGGGTTGTCTTACTGACTTGTACAATCTTTTTAGAAACTAGGGTAAATTAACCTCTTCTGTGAAAAAGATGCAAAATTTCCCCTCAGTAATTTTTTAGTTTGTCATACAGAATTATTTTTAAAGCATCAATATTTTCTTTCAAGACTTCTGGGTTTTATATACTTAGAAATGCCTTCCCCCCACTAAGGTTATATAAAAAGAAACTCCAGGTTTAATACAGTACTTTAAATTATTTGAGCCATCTAAAATTATCTTTGGTATATAATGTGAGGTGGGAATCCGATTTTCTTTTTAAATGTCTATCCAATTTCCCCAACACCTGTCAAATAATCCATCTTTCTTCCATTGATTTGAAGAGCCATATACTAAAGTCTTACATGTGTTTAGGTTTGTTTCCAGACTTAAGCTTTTTGTGTTTTTTTAATCACGCATCAGGAAATTTTAGCTCCTGCAGCCATAAATTTTTGATACCTGATTGGGATTGTCCCAATCTCATTACTTTTTTCCATAATTTTTCTGGCTTATAATCCTGCTGTTAATCTTTCTGGTGTGTTAAATTTGTAATTTCAAACACTACGAACTGTAATCATTTAATGAAGTAATCTGTCACAGGCCACTCTTTACAAGCTTCCAAATTTCCTGAACAATTCTGTATTTAGAAAATGAAGACACTTAACTTGGCTTAGAGGATAAGAGAGGCAAGGTTCTAGCAATCCTTGGAGGGATGAAAGAGAGAGCTCTTGTTCTAATTCTTCTATAAACCAAAGCCAAACACTTTGCTGTAGAGTTGACTCTGACTCATAGCAACTCCATAGGGCAGAGTAGAACTGCCCCATAAGGTTTCCAAAGAGTGGCTGGTGGATTTGAACTGCTGACCTTTTGGCCCGCAGCCATAGCTCTTAAACACTGTGCCACCAGGGCTCCTGTTAGCCATACATAAATCTGCCAAAACCATCAGTGATCATCTCGTGGCCATATGCAAAGTAAATTGTCTTCTTACTTGATCTACATTAGAACACCACGCTCCTCTGGTTTTCTTTAACTGCTCAACTCTTAGACCTCAAAGTTGGGAGTGCTCCTGCATCAGTCCTTGCGTCTTTCATCTTCAACCAGTCCTCAGATCATGGTTTCAAGTGCTACTTACACACCGGTAACTTCCACTTTTCCATTTAAAGCCAGGTTCTCTCTTAAACTCCAACTAAACTGCCTACCATTCTTCGCATGTGTTTCAAATCAAATCCAGGCTTTTCAGATTTCAGTTAATGGTAATTCCATCCTTCCAGCTGCTCAGGCCAGGCCAAGTCTTAGAGCTATCCTTGACCCTCACAACGCCCATCTAGTAGATCAGCATATCTTGTTGATTACTTTTAAACTTATGTAGATATTAAATCACTTTTAGCCTACTCCACTACCACCCGGACTCAACCCTAACCCGTTGCCATCAAGTCAATTCTGACTCATAACAACCCTATAGATCAGAGTAGAACTTCCCCACAGGGTTTCAAAGGAGCGCCTGGTGGATCTGAGCTGCAGACATTTTGGTTAGCAGCAGCAGCTCTTAACCACTACACCGTCAGAGTTTCCACCCTGATTCAAGCCTTGATACTCTCCCCTGATTCTAATAGCTTTCTAAGTGGTCTCCCTGCTTCCACCCTAGCCCACAGTCTATCATTTTTCTACTCAAAACCCAGCAGTGGCCCCCTACTTCACTCGACTGTGAAATTGATCTGTACCATCTGGCCTCAAGTTACCTCTTGGGTCTTACCTATCACTCTTCCCTCTTGCTCACTGTGCTGTAACTACACTCCTGTCATTTGCAATACATACCACATTACTGTCTTAAGGCATTTGTCCTTTTTGTTCTCTGTCTGGTACTCTTCCCCAGATACGCACAGGCTCACTCCTTTGTTTCTGCTCAAATGGCACCCTCAAACCTTCCTCTATGTCCTGCTATCCTATTTACAATAGTGAGCCTCCCTGGCCATCAATACCTTGCATCTCCTGCTCTTTTTCTGCCTGGCACTTGCTACATAACAAAGTATGTTACTTACCTGTCTCCCTACAATAGAAGGTAAGCATCATGAGACCAAGAACAGTGTCTGTGACATAGCACTCAATTATTAAATACGGAATGAGAAAACAGATTTTCTAAAGTTAAATCACAGCTTAAAGCACTTTTTAAGAGGACCTAACAGCACTGAAATTACTGCTGGGTATGCAAAGCTGTACTTTTCTGAAAGATAACTTGATCATGTCCACAGGGCTTTCACTGGCTGATTTTCAGAAGTGTTATCACCAGACCTTTTTTCCTAGTCTGAACCCTGTTCAGCATCACAGCAACATGGAAGCCTCCACTGACAGGTGATGGCTGCACTTGTAGTACACTGGTTGGGAACTGAATCCTAGTCTCCCATATGGAAGGTGAGAATTCTACCACTGAATCACCACTGCCCCAATTTGACTATAATCACCTCCTTTTGACCTGGCATTTTACTAAGCAATCACTACTGATGTATGCAAACATTTAAGCATAGAAATAGTTTTAATAAATATCCCTAAGAGTGAAATATTACAAGTAACTTCTGAATGTCCAACAATAGTTAAGATGGTGGTTATTCACAGAATACTAAGCTATAACGTCTATTAACAGGCAAATTTGGATACAATGAGTAAAAACAAAATATGTAAGTACAGTATATACATATTCGTATGTGCATAGAAATACTAACAATCATATCACTGAATACTTTTATTCAAATTGATTCAAAACAGTTAATTCTTTGTATTATTCTTGCTCATGGTTAAGAAATTGAATTTTCAACTGATTTGCAAATTGTGTCGAACTGACTGTAGATTTGTACAGATGTTTCAATATGTTCTCAAACTTTTACAGCAAGTTAATATAAGACTTTGAGATTACAGTCATAGCCTCAGCACCTTCTGTATTCAACTATCCAGTACGCAGGAAATCCAAATTCAGAGAGATGTAGCTTCAACTACTACTCAGTTCTCATCCCCCTCCCCCCTTTAAACAAGCTGCCCTCTTATCTGAGGGTACTCTTTAAGAGTACACAGGAGCTTTATACAGACACGTTTACTTATAAACAAACCTGGCAACATACATATGCAGCACTGAAAGTATGTTAGGAATTTCCTATGAGTATGTGCTTTTACAACCTGTTGAAATGTGCTTTTTGTTAGTCCAATCTTGAAAATAAACTTGAAAATCTTTTGCCAAAGACTGCAAATAGTTTTCCAGCCATTCCTAAAAAACTACATATAAATTATTGAATTATTCATTACAAGATAAAAACATGCACATCTTCCCTGAAATGTATTAATATATTTAATTTTAGTACCATGCAACTATAACAATAGATTACAACCTAAAGAGGAAGCCACTATTTCTATAAATGTAAAATTTGCAAAAATTTCGAAGTCTTAATTTTCTTAAGGGTAAATATGGAGCCTTAACACACACACACACACGCACACACATGCAATTTATCCTTATATTGAAGTTTTAATCATGACTTCACCTTTTAATTTTTTGTAGAACATATTCCCACCTCCCATCAAAACAGCTGAACCTAGAATCAACGGTTAGAAATGCACAAGGTTGGCATACAATACTATCAGTAATAGCAGTAGGTTAGAAGTTGGGAAAAGGCTTTTCACCCCACTATACAAATAAGACATTTCAATTTTAAAAACTGATGAAGCTAAACCACAAGAATGCATTAATGTGTAAGCTAAGGGTTAGGAAAAAAAAGCTCAAACAAAACCCCCCAACACAACAAGATCTATTTGGACCCAAAATGAGGGGATGAGGGAGCTCATTTCCTTTCATTAAAAATCAAGAGTGCAACATCTATAGTTAAACAACTTTATTAACATAGTCAAGCAGTGATTAACATTCACATCTATTATGTCACATCATACAAATGTAAATACAAAATTACTACAGTACAATATATATTCTCTGCATGATCCAAAATATTTGGTGGCCCCAAAAAACTCTCTTTAAAATTCAGCAGCTTATCAAAAATTAAAACCGTATTCTATTTAAAATGAAGATCTGTTAGCACAGAGTTAGATTTCAAGAAATATCAATTTAGTACAGTTTGAGAAGTTGCAGGAGGATATGTTTGAAGGACATATTCTAACATAGTGTGGCAGGTACAAGAAACATCAGATTTAAAGCTTTTAAGCATAACTCATACAACCTAAGTTGTCAGCAGAAAGATCCAGTTATTTATAACTACAGCTAAAACTACTAAATTATTGCACCCAAAGTTAACTTGAATATTAAGTGTAAAACTTTTATATTATGAAGTGATTTTATAATGTTAAACATCTCTTCTCACAAGATGATCATCTATTAAGTAAAATTATACAGTATTGTCTAATTATTATCTCCATAAAATCATCCAACTTTAGTTTGGCTATATACCCACAGAGGAAAAACAATAATGAAATACAATGGGGAAACAATCACAAAACCCCTTTAATAAGGCTGGAATTAGGAGGAGACCAACACTGCCTTACAGGCTAACCATGTTGTATTAGGCCTTCAGGAAGATAATCAACCTAAAAAACAGCGAATTCTGCACAATACCAAGCCATAGTATAAAGGGATTCTATGGTAGATGAACAGAAATTGTAATAAAAGGTGAACTACTGGTTTTCTAATTAGTGATATACTGCTTGGCAAATAGATTTGGCTTGGCTTTAAAATGTACAACAAATGGTGAAAAAAATCATTTTAACTTCACTCAAAAATCATGCATACATTCAGCTATTAAGCATCTTTAAAAAAAAAAAAACACAATACATTCTGGGATACAAACCACAATAAACAGTTGCTATAATTTAAATGTATATCTTAAAATTAATATGTATAATAATTAAGCATAAAGATAAAAGGATCCTCTACATATAAGTAACACCGATGGAGGAAAGATCTACATGAGACTGAAAAAATTAGTCACAAGTCACCACGTGAAGTATACAGGTGAATGAAACTAATTTTTACGTAAAATTTAAATTTTAAGAGGCATTTGAAGTAACTCCATATTTAATACAGTGTGAAATGCACTAAGTTGGTATACAATACTATCGTATGGTATTACTACTAGATAATATTGTTAAATACACAGCTCTTCATTGATCTTATTTTTCATCTAGAGTATTCCAGGTCCTTGAAAATCCGAAGACCAGTTTTCTTAAAGGTATCAATGCTTACACTTCAATTAACAGTACTAGTAGCAACAGTTAGTGTTTTTCCCCTTTTATTATCTGCAAAACAAATTCAACGAGCAAAGCTGTGTGTTGTGTTTTAAAGTACTACACCAAAGGAAGGACTTAAATCGCAGTTATGCATGATACACTCTTCTCTTGTGAAGAATGTTTTTGCACCGTTACCTGTTAATACATTCAATATGAATAATACAGATTAAGTATACGAAGCAAAAAACCATTTTTTTCCTCATGGCAAAGGATTTAAATTTAGACTAAAGGGTTTAAGACATAATTAGTCTAATTCTGGCATTTCAGCTATGCAGGGTGATTTAATATAGGTTAGAAATTTTTCTACTTTCCTCTCTTGGGAATCTGGAGAAAAGGATGACCAAACTGACTCCCTTTCAAGTAAACCTGCATGCAAAGGCTTGCCAGGAGGGATTTAACACTCTGGTCTGCTAGAATAAAGGTTGTAAAATCAGACTAAATGGGAAGATAATAAAATACACTAAAAAACAAAGACTACAAGTATGATGACCCTTTATAAGCATATGTCACCAAAGCAAACTGATACAAGAGTATTCACCTGAGATAAAACTTGTATCTGAATATTTTATAACTGAGTAGACAAAGCATTTCAAGAGGAAAGTCAATTGAAATTATTTTAAAATATACATCTGATCCTATTTTACAATATATGCAATTTAAGCAATTCGGATCAATGAAAAAGTCTTAACAACAACAAAAAAATCACAGTGTTTATCAATACGTTAATTACAAAATGTATGCTACTTGTTTTAAGATGTAATGGCTTGGTTAAGTGTTTTAAAATCTATTCTTTGATATCTAATTTGCCTCACAAAATCAAGTAGCAATAATGTAAAGCATCAAAACTGGCTCTTAAAGATTATTTACATGTTGATTACTTGGGAAATAACCAACCAAAATATGTTTAAAAAAAAGTGAATTTTTTTTACACAGTATGAAGTCATTAAAGAGATTAGACAATACAAAAAAAGCAGAATTCTTTCCTGAATAAATGAAAATCTGTGGTACTCAGTTCACTTACTAATGCACTATAACATGGAACTGCCAAACATGCATTTAAATTATATTAAATACACTTTCTGTTTCCAACTTAGGTTGATCAGCAGCTTTTGTTCTGTTAGAATCCTTCAAAGAGAAAAGCTCAAACAGGAAAAAAGAAGGCATATATAAAACAGTAAACACTGACCTCCTGAGGTTCCTACAACATAAAAATATTCAAGTAGAAAATCTACATCACTTAGCAGCGGCTATTTCTGTAGCTGAGCACACTAACAGCGCTTCAGTGTGTAAGGAGCGGATGAAGTAAGCCGTGCTTTCAGCATGCCAAGAGGCAGAAACACTGGAATGTAACAAAGACAAACTCACAATTTCATAGACACTCAATCAACATTCAACACTATTAAAGACTACACCACAAGAATTAAGTTGCTTTATATATATATATCCCATGATGTATTAAGTTTTATCAGAACAATAAATGCTAAATCAGAGCTTACCTCAAAGAGAACTTAAATGGCTTCTGCAAATTCCTGTGCTATATACTACGTATCTGAAATAAAATTAGGGAGAAACAAACTAACCTCAAGGAAGGGGGAGAAACAACAAAAAACTAAAAGCCCAATCTCAAGGTTGTTAGTAATATTTTCTATTTTAAAATTAAACTTCCTTTTAAAGAGGTCAAATGACTATGAAATGGGCACAATCTTATAATTTTTATATATCTGCCTAATTGAAAACTAATTTTTAATCAAACAGATGACAATATGTAATTATTAATCACAGGCCCAGGTAGCTAGGTTGTTTTTAATTACTTATTTTACTGTTTAGATAATTTTGTCATTTCTTCCCATTTAAAATTTACTACCTATTCCTGAATATTAAAATATCTTCCATATTAAATCCTAAAAAGTATTCGAAGCACTACTGTGTATTACTGTAATTTAAGGATAAAATAGCATCACTATTTTGGTTTTGCAGACTTACTAAAAAGCAAATTTTGAGCTCTCAAAGAAACAATGGTATAGAAAACAAAATGCCACACTTTGGATCGAATTTATAATTTAAAAAATAAGGGGGAGGGGGCATTACCGAATATGACACAATGTAGGCTCTACAGACTGAAATTTGCAAAGCCAAAGTAAAGGAGGTGAAAGAAGACGTTAAAAAAAAAAAAAAACAAAAACAAAAACGCAAACACACATACACTATAACAAAAACCTTTCTGCATGCTATCATGCATTTGAAATTTTTTGAACCGGTATTTATAAATTCGCACGCACACAGCTGAAAAACTTCAGTGCAATGGCTGTATCATTCAACACCTTTAGAGAACAGAACCATGCAAAGAGGAGCAACTGCTTATAAAAACGGTTATTCAGTATTTATTCTGCAATGCAAAGGTGACAAACTAAAATATAAAAAAGGTTGTTATGGCTTAACATTTTTGTTGCAGATTAAATATGCAGCATTGAAAATGGAAAGGTGTGGCTTCGTCTCTGACCAGCAGAGTTAAAAAAAAAAAAAACAACAAAACTCTCCATTTTCCTTCATCATCATGGGATACACTGTTCAGGCAATCCAAATTAATAAAGACTTGCACTTTCGAATGGACACAAAATCAAGTGTACCAGTTAGGTTTTCACATTCACAGTATATAAGAAAATACACATGGAAGGAAAAGTAAAGGGTTAACTTAACAAGGATTTATTCACAGGAATACATGTAAGTAGAGAAAAATAACAGAAAAGCTAAACAAATGAAATGAAGAGGATCCAAGCCAACTTTCACTCTGTAGCTTTTAACTTGCACCCTGTGTGCATATATCTAGGGCACAGAGGGCCACCAACATGCGCCAATACAGTGTAGGAACCCTGCATTACATCCATTAACTTAAACATATCTTTAAGATCATGCTTTGAACAGAAAAGGAAAGCTTAGAAGGCAATATGTTGAGTGGGAATAAACATCGAAATATAGCAATCATGTCTTCAACTTCTACAATTGTCCTTATGTGCCAACTAACATTTATGCAGCCTTTTACAGATCTTTTACCATGTAATTTTAGAAGTTTTGATAAAATCACTAGTAGTATATAACCATGCAGAAAGCACATCACACTGACAGCACGGAGGCAAAGATTTTGCACAGGTATATCAGCTTTCCACATTGTGCAGGTTACACACAATACAATATCAATCTTATTCCTAACAGATCCTAAAAAGATTATTTCGAGGCCTAGCTGTAAACTACAGTACTTTATATCTATATTCTTAATAAAATTAAAATCCACAAATCTTAAAAAGGAATTTTAAATGCAGGGCTATATTGAATTGGTAAACTGCAACACAAACTGGCGCAACATAGGTAAATGAATACCAATCTCACTCTATGTGATGCAAGCATGCTACTTTCCCACTAATTTAAATTACTTTCAATCACTATGAGCCAGAACGCATGCCTGAACCTTAAACTGCACATTAAAAATAATGTCTTGGCCTAGAAATGAAATCTATTGAAGTACAACCATCAAATTATATCTACTACATTAATGTTTTAATGTAAAATTAAGATGTCAATCTTTAGTTTGATATGCCCAACCCCATTTATTCCTCCCTCCCTGCCCACCCCACAAAGGTAAAGGAGTGACTCATTTGGCATTTCACAGGGTGCTTCATTGTTTAAATTTGTTTCATTTTATTTCCAACTTTTTCTGGGGTACCTTAAATTGTAACTTCCAAGAACCTGCTTCTATTATGAGTAGGCAAGCTGATTTTAACTCTATTAGCTTCATTTGTGTAGTTCTTCATCAGCATGCAAAACAAGGCCCCACCACGTGGGAAACTTATATAAAAACTTTTAAATAAAAAAAAAAAAAAAAAAAAATTAAAAAAAAAAAAAAAAGCTTCTCTTCTGTTTATAACCCCCTTTCTTAGGTTTCCTTTATTGTGCGCTATAGAATTTATCCTCTCTCTTAACCCGATGCATCATTTATATGGTTCTTGTTTTGGTACAATTCCCCGTAATATTCCAGAATGTACTGTTTTGTGAGTAGGCTGAATATTTTTTTTGCTTCTTCACATCCAGTGCAGAGTTGTAATTGGAGACAGATTTCCACCCACAAAGGCTCCAGATGTTAAAACGTTTCCCAACATCGACTTAATACAGTGACGGCAACACCTCCCTCCCGCCCCTCCCAGTAGGGTTGGGATTGTACTGTATTCCCTACTGGTTTACCCTTCCCCCCTGTAAAGGGTAACATTTTCCCTGGGTGCAGAGGCTCCCTCATAGTCTCCAAGACTGAAGGACCTATAAAAACAAAAACAAAAACAATTTTACATTTTAACAATTGCTTTTTTTTCTTTCTAGTCACTGGAATGTAAAATTAATCAAGTAATAATGCTCTTTCTACCTATAAAGAAAATGAGAAATTAGACAACTTGCCTAAGATCATGCTAGTCAATTATAACCATGTTGCTTCCTTCTCTTATGGCTCTGAATTATCACCTGCTTCAGACATGAAAAGTGAGGGGCAGGCTGGGGACAAGCACCGAGCAGTATATAGATGATATGTGCCTTGTAAGACACCATCAGACTCATTCTTCTTTTATCACCCCTTTTGCACAATGGGATCCATAGGAACTACCTATTTTTTACTTACAAGGTGATCTTATTTCCTTCAAAATTAAACACTTTTTTTTTTTTTTTTAGGACAATCACTTTCTTTAGTGAGAGTTAAACGTTCTTTTTCCCAGTATTTCCCAATAAAACAATCCATCAAATTACAAAGGTACATTAGTTCGTTTTGCTTCTCTCATGTTTTAGTCTAGAAGGTACTGGAAGTCCTCATTACTAACTCAGAAAAAATCAGCAAATATCAAAACACTTCTTCAATGTTCCTAATTAATAACTCTTCTGACTCTGCTTTTACTATACTCTTAGGCTACTTGATATTCCTGATAAGGACTTTTTTCAGGGTTAATATAGTTTTAATGAGAACACTAGGATATAAAGGTGGCTTACTGGGAGATATTTAACTAGTACCTGACAACGGTCCTTTCACAAAACTCTACTTATTACCCATGCACGCCAAACTTCAGACATTTATGAATGTTCACGTGAATTCAGACAGCAATTAAGTACAAGCAAACCCTTTTCTCTTTCCTCTGAAAAAGGGAGGAGTACAAAAGGGCAGGAATAAAAGTTACGTATCTACTTGTATCTCTAATTCTGAAACAACAGAATTCTTTCGTGCTGTATATCAGAACAGTGATTACCACAATTAATTCACAACTGGTGATGTGACGGAGACCACAGAAGGTAAGAAATCTGAAAATGCTCAAGACTTAGCCCACTGTTGAACCTTTCAGCCCTGTGAAACCTGAAGTCATTTTCATCTACTGCATTCTCATGATTTAACATAAGGGTGGATCAAGCAGTTTTCCGAAATGCTAAAGGTACAAAACAGCTCTGATAACTCAAAGCCAAAGTGGGACAACATATGCAAAAGACTCTGAGACATTCCAAAGGCTGTAGCCCATTTCTATTGCCTTTTAGGCAAGATCACTTAAATGTTGAGATCTTTCAAGGTTTAAAAATTAGCTCAGAGTAAGTAGGTATGCAAACAAGCAAGCAAAAACTCCAATTTAACATAAAGGGTAATTCAATTTGGTGTACACCCTCTATACACATACACTGAGTACTCTACCCCGGGTACCCACCCCCTAGTTCTTTGTCAAACATTTCTCAATTCATGTTCAAAACATAAACAAGGGTGTCAAAACCCTGGTTCACCGTATCTAACCCTCATGACGCTAACATTTATTTAACTAACTTACTGGCAACGTACTAAGTTCCAGCATTGCATATACTAAAGTATTTAATCCTCACAATAACACAGTGAGGGAACTGAAGCTAAGAGTCTAAGTGGACTTACCCAAATCAAAAGAGAATCTTCTACTATCCATCTGGAAACCCTGGTGGTGTAGTGGTTAAGTGCTACGGCTGCTAACCAAAGGGTCAGCAGTTCGAATCCGCCAGGCGCTCCCTGGAAACTCTATGGGGCAGTTCTACTCTGTCCTACAGGGTCACTATGAGTCGGAATCAACTCAACGGCACTGGGTACTGGGTACTACCCATCTAAAAACAAAGTGCTAGGCACCTTATAGGTGCTTAATCATTAATATCTGTTGAAGAATGAATGTTAAATGTTCTTATCTTCTGAGGCAAAACCCAGTTCCAATTCTATTTAAGTTCTTCCTAAAGCTCATGGCAGTGAAAGCCCTTGATATATCGGAGACTATAAATTCTTGAACCATTTTTACCCCATCTCTGTGAATACTGGTGTCCTCTAGCAGATGCAATGTTGCGAAATCCAACTGGAATACCATCTGGATTTCTTTCTTCCTAGGATTCAGAAGTGGAGCCATTCATTTTATTTTGCTTGCTAGCTCTCTGCAAAAATTTGCAAGCTTTCATTTAAATACTTTGAATCTTAAAGTCTAATACAGCACCTGAGACTATGTTTTATTTAACTGCTGGGTTCAACTCCTACAGAAAATAAGTACCTTTTATTCTATTTAGTAGTTTTTAGACTGTACCCCTAACTTTCTTCATCCCCAAAACTTCTAAACTTCTTGTTACTTACCCCTAATTATGGGACTGCAGCTTAAGTGTGCAAGATTAAACACCATAAAAAGCTGCAAGACGCTCTTTTAAGGGAAGAGGAAACTGGTCAGAGAAACGCCTCCAATTTTCATCCCCAACTTGATTTTTAAATCCATGAAGGATCTGCAAAGAGTAAAAAACATTAATCAGTAACAAGAGAAAATTCTACCCATTTTAAAGCAGCTGTTCTCAAATTTTGTTGGATTCTACACCATTGCCCACTTTGACTAAAAGCAACTCCTAACACATACTCAACTTTGCTTTGGGAAGTTTTGAATTCAGGAAGTGTCCTATTTGACAGCTTCTGACATCATAACTAATGAAAAACAAACACAAAAGGTACAGAATTCATCCAAGGGATAAAATTTTTATGTTAAACTTTTTGAAATGGTAAATATACAGGCTTTGGGCTCATGGCTGCAACGTACTTCATTAGTTTTAATGGTGAGTCAAATGCATAACAGCATTTCATTTATTGTTATGGTTGATTACTGACTGGAGAAAATTAAAACGGGGTACCAACAAGGCAAGGAAGTATATAGGCTTAATCACTGGGGAGGCCATAAAGATTTCCTCTGTTCAACAGTTTGAGGGTATACTATAATCTCTGTCAGCCATCTTGGAAAATACATACTATTTTATGTAAGTAGGATAATGAAAACATGAATTAGTGGTACTGATTGGGAAGATATTTTCAAAGTGTGTGGTCTACTGATATGAAGTCACTGCTGTATCTTAAGATCATGCCATCTTCTTTATCAAGAAAAAAGACAATACAGAATCTAACCTTTAAAGAGCCTACGTTTCATACAAAATACAAAAGCAATTTAAACCTTCCAACTAGGATTGTAAGAGTCCCAAAATGATGCACTGGAGCCCTAGTGGCACAGTGGTTTAGTGCTCGGCTGCTAACCAAAAGGTTGGTGGTTCAAATCCACCAGGCGCTTGGAGGGAGAAAGGTGTGGCAGTCTGCTTCCATCAAGATTTACAGCCTTGGAAACCCAAGGGCTAAGTTCTACTCTGTCCTATAGGGTTGCTATGGGTCAAAATCGACTCAATGGCAATGGGTTTAAATGATGCATTATAATTAGTTACCTTACAGAACATGTCTCTGAGATCATCTTTTGGGCTAATCCATGATGCAACAGCATCACAAAAAAATATAAAATCCTGTAACAAGAAATACATGTTAGAGTAATATTATGTTTGTCAAAGCCAGCAAAAAGATATATATATATATGAGCCTTTAGGGTTTATGTCATGATAGAATCTTGGCTAAAAAACGAACACATTTAAAATCGACTACGATCATAAAGAATTCAAATGATTACTTAATGGTTGTCCTTATCATCCCACTATCAAGGAACCTCCACTCATTCAGTTTATACTGGAAGCTTTTACATCACAAAACAAAACTCTAGTCCAGTAAATGTTTAGCACCACCAATAGACTAAAAGCACCAAATCAGCACCCATTTAAATAAAGACAAACCTTCATTTACTGAATTAAAGAAATACATAAATTTAGTTACTTTACAGTTCTAACTGGCCTGGATATATCTGAAAGCCAGCTTAGTATATACCAAATCAGCTTGACCTGAAGTACAGGACTGAATAGATCTAAATTTCAAAACCCATCGTTAGACAGAAACTTAAATGAAATGACCAAAAGTTAGAACAACAACTATGCAGTTAGAAACAAAACTCATTCCAATCCAGCACCGACCAAAACAACAACAAAAAAGGATAATCGGGTTATTCTGACTACAAGAACAAGGTGACAAGTGGTACATGTTTTAACTTTCTTCATGAAAATATTTTTCTCAGCTTGAGTATCATACTGAAACATCAACAGCTCAACACAGAACATTCAAGATATTGCTGGTTTTAACATGTTAACTCCTTTAAATATTACTATTAAATTCAAAGAACCTCAATAATTTCTATATTTACTAATACTAAAGTATATGTATAAAATAATTTTATTTAAGCAAATACACTGCCGCTTGCTTAAAGTTCATATTTATTCAAATTATGATTCCTCCTATCTTCCAAATATTAGTCTGATGCTAAAAATTTAAATTTGCACATGCCTAGAATTTATAATAAAATTTAAACATAAAAATAAAACATTTTCTCTTAATCACAATTCAAATAAAGTTAAAAAGTAGAAATTTCTACCAACTCTTAAGTTGTTAGTGATTTCACTACTATTTATTACTTTTATTGTCTTAAATATTAACTCAAAAAGGAAAACAACAAAAATCCTGGTGGGAAGATGCTCCTTTTTAACAAGGTATGTTACACAAGATACCACCTGAAACACATTTAAGATGACACAAAAGTCTTCAAAGTGTTAAAAAAATAAACTGAGTATCAGGAGATTATTTTTCAACTAGGGAATTTTTCTCAAGTATACGTATATCTTGTTCAAGAGCAGAAAATGTTTTATGATTATAAAAATAAAAGACTTTTATTTGTAATTTGTGTTTTCAACATCTATCACCTTCATCAACTTGAATTTTTTAAAAGCTGATAATTCATAATGTTTTAAGATAGGAAATATCAAAAGTCTCAATTTAAAAATGTTCGAAGCACCTTTTTATTTTCAAGAAATAAAAATTAAAATTCTCAGGAAATAAATGTCAACCTAGTTGATCTAAAAAAAAAAAAAAGGAAACTTTTATCACCCAGAAAACCACATAAAACATACAGTTTAATGAAATATTTTAGGGCTACTGGGCTAATATCCTTTCAACTATGACAGATCAAGAAGTAAAATTTTGCCGGTCACTCCGGAAGCCCGTCCGTGTGCCCTATTCCAATCTCAATCCCTTATCTATCCCCCGAAAGGAACTACTACCTCAACTTTTACAGCAATCACTTCCTGTATTTCTTTGTAGTTTTAACGCTCAAGTGTGCATCTCTATCAGCCAAAATTTAGTTTTGCACTCCTCCATGCTTTTTAAACTGATTTGATATATCTTAGGTCTCTTGGAACGTATACATTCCCCTTGCATTCCTTTCTCTTTCTTACAATTTATCTGCCAAAGAATACGGGCATTTAACCTAGTTCCACACAGTCTGCATTGTGATTGTGTATGCACAGTGTAGTTTCCCTACGTTTTGTGTATCCTGCAAATTAGCAGCTGCATCTGGAGGTTTGATCAGACTCACATTCTATCCAAAAAAGCTCAAAATGTCTAAATACGACATGCGCTAAAACAGGAAACAAAATAAGGATTAATAAATCATAAGCTCTCAAAAGGAAAGCGATTTCAATGACTGTTTCAGTATTTTAGTTCGTTCATCACTAAAGTTTTATGTCTGACTCTGGAGAGCATCCTACTATTTGGTCACTCTTTAAATGCAGACACCCTCAAACCTGGCAAATTGATGTGCACAGAGGAGGCACATATGAAATAAATAAATGAGATCGGAACATAGACGAATGAAGCTTTGGCTTAGTTCAAGACCAGAATTCAGTCTTACTCTTCTAATCTACTATCTTATTTCCTGACAAAGATTTAGAATATAAAAACAGGCATTATCATTTCAAAATATTAAGAAATGTGGAATACTTTAAACATGTTTTAATACCTAAAAATTATAATACATATAACATTTTACATAAGTTATAATGCTTCCTCCTTTAAAATTTTATTCAGAATATTAGAAGTTTAAAAACAAATCCTTGTGAACATCTTACTTGGATTACTCCACTGGGATTCACACTGATCATGGTACAAATCCCACGGAATGCTGAATCCTTTTCCTCATTGTCCCTTATGTTTCTCAGAGAGGTGCACCTATTAAATTACAGAATTGAGTTTAGTGTTAAGGTAAAAAGCAGTTTGAGTTAAAACAGTAATGGACAGTATTTAATGGAATAAGCACTACAGTATAAATAATGGTTATATCCAAAGAGTTTTCAGAGACTTTAAGTTTCTCTTACTTCCTGTATGTTAGGCCCATCCTGTATGTTTCCACATAGTAGAAACAGTGAAATTCACATTTCCTTAATAATAGACTGCATCTATGAAAAGAACAACTGATTTGACTCTCCTATTTAAACTACATTAATGATTCAGAGCCATAAGTAAATTGTCGAATTGATTTTTAAAACTGCATTAATTTAAACTGTATTTAAAATTTGTATTCCATTAAACACTAAAAATAACTTGAAAGATTATCAATTGAAAGAAGCAGAACACAGAGTATACTGCCACAATATAAATTATTATTATACTTATGGTATAGATGTATAACTTTTACATCAACAAGCAAATAAGATTTTTGTACATAACAAGTTTAAATATGTATTCTTAAATGCAATCCAAGTTTTCAAATTAATTCTAAAAAAGAAAGGTAATGCAAAAACCTAAATTTTTAGAGTATTTGCATGCATCTTTATTTTTCTGGTGGATATTTAAATGCTTTTTATGTATAATCAAGCTTTTTAACACAGCAAGCATGTGACAATCTTATCCCATGCATCAATTAGTCGTTAGCCACAACATAAAATAAATATACATGACGATGCTACTGAAAAACCTCACAAACCTGATAGGACAAGATTAGTCACATGGTTGGCAATGATTAAGGATTGTGATTTTTGTAACCAACTGAAAATATATCTAAAAGTGAGATAGAAAGAGAAAGAAAGAGTGAAGAAAAATGAATTAAAAAAAAAAGATTGAATAATACACACCAGGGTCTTATAAACTGCTGTAGCATGGGGGCCACCTCTTGAGGACAAACGTAACCAAGACGACCAATTGTTATTGCTAAGGTAACGCAATCACGGTTATACACCACCAAACGCCAACCAAGACATGAGCAAATGAGGGGGAAGGAGAAAAAATAAAGAAAAAACAACAAATAACTCAGAAACAGAAACCAACAGAATTTGTGTATGATAATAAACATAAGATTTCACCAGTGCTGTTTATTACCACCCCCTAAAATAAGGGGCAGCAACATATATGGCATACTCTTGGAAAAAGAAAAACAAAACGAATTAAAAAAACTTTAAAGATTGAGAGAACACCAAAAACCAGGATAAATTTGCTTTTCTCGCCAAATTAAGTGCCAAAGTACCACTGTTAATAAAAAGGCGAGTGATTAAATGGACGGATTTAGAGAATATTCATTCAAAACCAGTCAAAATTTCAGAATTTAATAATGAAATCTAAGTTTTTCTCCGAGAAATATCAGTAAATGTGATTAAATTTCCAAATGGTCTACTCAAACGTACTTCTTTGTAGTTAAAACAGTAAAATTATTTCTCATTTTCCTACATCTATTTTTAAAACTCAACCCAAATTTTGGTGAAGTTTTTTTTTTTTGCTGACTTTTCCAAAACAAACCAGTGGACCATCTGTTGCCTGATATAAAAATCAACTGTTGAATCTTACGTGCTATGGTACCCACTGAACGAATGGATTGGAAAACGGCTGTGCTATATCAAATCCCATTCCAACAAGCTCCTGAGGATGATGGAAATAATTCAGATAACATTCCAGTAATTTCAAACCATATCTGAAATAACAAAACTCTAAAAAAGGAAATTTAGACAGTCCACTGTAATGAGATGTGAAATGTGGACTAAAGGAAATAACAAATATTCTGTTTTGCTCTAAAAGGCATAGCACAAAACAGGTGATAAAACATTATATATTGTTTACATGCTAGTATTTTATTTTTAGAATTTTTAAAGTGGGAACTAATCAGACATGTATATTTACCATCAAAATTCAGGAAATCAAACTTACAAAGAGCTAAAACAAGTGCAACTCAGAACTGCATTCTGCAATTCAAAGGTACATACACATAAATACATTTATACACAACGGGGAAAAAATACGAACAGAAAACAAACCATGAGGAGCTTTAATGGTGTTCTCTCAAAAACTTACAGGTTAACCTTTCATAAAAAAAGGGTGGGGGGCAAAGAAAAATGTTTAAGGATTACTTGAAGCAAACTACACAGATAATACTAAAATCCAGCAGAATCATATGAAGCAAGAGAAAGAAAACCTATGCTCAAAAGACACAAACTATGCAACAAACATTCTCATTAAACAGGCAAGTATGAACAATCCAATGAAACATGCGATAAAGCAGATGATGTCCATTTAAAAAGTTCGGTGTAGGATATACTAATTGGGAAAAAAGCAAATAACTGCATACTAAAGAATTGGCTTTATGAGATTTTAAGATACTGGTAATTAAGCTGTCGTAATCTACAGAGATTAGCTATCAACAATGATTTTATTTTAATAATTAAAAACAAAAGAAAAAAACCTCTTTTGAATAAGAAATAAGAGAATGTTGAGTCTACTTCTGAGAGAAGTAATCCAATGGACCCCAATTGCAGTTCTCAATCGTGGTCAATTCAATCCATCAACTTGAAGGGCATTATCAACTATCTTACTATTTACTTAGGAAATAATTATACTTCGAATATAATCTTATAAATAAAGCCAATTGGTTAAAGGAACTATAACAAATTTACCAGCTGATATCCCACAAGAAACTTTAATATACATTACACTCAACATTTATTTGCAGTTATGCATTCACATTTAAAAAGAAATAAGAAGTTTCTTTAAGTTCAATAGTAATTTCAAAATGACAAGTGTTTCAAATCTAAATGTCATGTACAGGTACTGCATTCTAAAAGACAAAAACCTGACAAGACTTAGTAAGCATCCTATGCACAGATTTTTATATTTTCAGCAAGAAAAATCTGAAATTCACTTTGTGAAATAAACAGTACCCATACAGCTAACTAAACAGCCAGATAACTGTTTCATAATTAAAAGATTTCCTTCCATACCAATAAATACATCTATTTTTAATCACATTAGGGTAAAATAATCTTTCTGTAATTTAAAAACGTCAAATTAAAACTTTCTTATTTAAGAAATCTTATTTTAACCTTTGCCCAGAAATTTTGGTAAGACCCTCCTTGAATATGAATGAATCACTGGAATTATCTTAATATATAAAGAAATGAATATGTTTAATTAAAAATGAAATTTAAATCTTTTGTAATTATCATCATCAGGGAGGAGGGAAAGAAAAGAACCCAATCACTTCCAAGTGTGTTGTACAGTATGGAAGGTACTCTTTAATATAAACATGCTCTCTATAAGCACAAAAGAGAAACAAGCCTCCTAGACATAAATCCCCTAAGGTACTGCTAAAGTTTCCAACTTGAAGGAAATTACAGGATGAAATACAAAATATATATGCCATACTAATAATCAACTGGTCACTAAATTGCAATATACTTTTGGCCAAATTTTTACAAATTAATAACAGAATACATTTTAGGGAATATTAAAATATTGAAATAAGAGAAGAGTGTTTTTTAAAGTTTCTGCAAGCTGGTTTAGGAATACAGCTAAATACCACATTCATTACTGACAATCTAAAATGGCTTTTTAAAAATAAGCTGCGTTTTTAAAGCTACCTTTGCTTTGGTTTCTCTACACTTCTTAATTTAAAATTAAAAGGTAACTAATTTTCTCTTCACCGTAACAGATCAGTCATATGGTACCTGTGTTCTCTAACAACGTCTTTGGTGTGTTGGGTCTGTTAATGATTTCTACAAGCTGGTGCAACACCATAGGGATATAAGGCTGCATCTCTATTCCTAGATCATTTCAAAAAGAGAAAACAAAAAAGAAAAATTTGTACGTTAAAATCGGTGTGAAATACTTTGCTCCTTTAATTAACTGTGATATAAGCTATATAAAGCTCAGTTAAAAAAAAATGATGAAAATATCAAGATATTTATACTCTTAAAGGGGGAAAAAATATCGTACCCATCTGAATGGAGATTTCTCCAATTGCCCAAGTGGCATTGTTGCAAACAGAAATGAACTCTGGATTTAGGTTGGTTCCCAATATTGGCATGAAATCAGCTAGGAGAAAAAAAGAAATTTAAATATTATGTAGTAAACTTCTCAATAGCAGCGTATTGTGCTTTAAAGGTCACCTACTGTGTGAAAACTGAAATATAGGCAAGAAATACCAAGTTCCACTACTAAACACTGCAATACCAAATATAATATTGTAGAGAAAACAGGCAACTGTATTTAAAAAATGGTGGCACAGTGGTTAAGAGCTCAGATGCTAATGAAAAGGCTGGCAGCTCCAGTCTACCAGCCGTTCCTTGGAAACTTTACAGGGCAGTTCTACCGTCCTATAGGGTCCGTATGAGCCAGAATCAACTTGATGACAATGGGGTTTTTTTTTTTTTTTTTTGTATATTTAAAAATATTTTGGAAACTCAAGGGTCAAGAGGCTATCAATATCTGGCAACTGAAATTTCACATGACACAATCCAAGGAAACATAGATTTTGGTATATTTCAGGTGTTGGTCAGAATAATCTTTTTATCAGATTGAGAAAATTCAAAATAAAACCAGTAAAAACAATAGCATGGGATTTTCTTTACAGCTGGCTTTTCACAATTAAAAAACTAATACATTTTTGGCTTTTAAAGTAACTTTTACCTGAATACTCAGACTGTGGTCTCTATCATTTTTCACTGAAAGGAATGAGGGTTCTCAGAGAAATGACTGATTACATTTCCAGCCTAAGGTTAGAAAATGTGCAAAACAAGCCTGGACTATCTTGTCAAACTAAAACGACCCAGGAGTCAACTTGACTAAGCTCTCATTGCCAGTGGGAGGGTATTCTAGGCATTATGCATTCATACTGATTCTGAAAAAACACAAAGAAAAACTGAAGGATACCAGGAATCAGTTCATTATCTTAAAAACTGGTAAATAAGAGAAAAAGAATCAAGTAATTATCCTCCTCTCCTATATGATTTGTACCTCAGAGAAACAATTTTATTATGGCAAGTGTCTTTTTATGCAAATATTCTCATAATTAAAAAAATCAGATTAACATTTTTTAACCCTAATAAATTAATGGACCAAAGCCAGGATTTCTCAACCTCAGCACTACTGACAGTTTGTGCCACATAATTTCCTTTGTTAGAGGGCTGTCTTGTGCACTGTGGAATGTGTAGCAGCACTCTTGGGCTCTACCTACTAGATACCAGTAGCAATCCCCCAGTGTCAACCAAAAACATCTGCAAATGCCTGCTGATGGGAGATACCACCCCTGGTTAAGAACCACTAATTTAAGCAATTACCATGATTGATAAAGTCATTTTTTTTTTTTAAAGGAAAAAAACTAGATACTGCATTATCTCTGGAAGAAAGTAAACACCACCGTTTGTATAGTTTTTTTTAAACCTGGATCTCATTAAACCCTCAGTCTCTAAAATCTAACTACCAATTTATAAGGAATATAAAAGGCAGAAGAGCATACTAAATGATACCAAGGAGATGTAATCAGTAAAATCCAGACTGTGAATAAAACTCTTTAGGACAAATGACCTGGTGTCTTTAACAACAACAAAACACAATGTGAAGGCAGAGACAGGTACTGAAATATTCAGAGTTGAAATGACGTGTGTCTGAGATTTGCTCCCAACTCTCTGGGGTCTTTGCATGGATGGTGGTATATGTGAAACAGAACTGGACCTGTACTGATAACTCCTGAAGCTAGGTAGAGAGCTCATCATACTGCTTTTCCACTTTAAAAAAAATTTTTTTTTTATAATTTACAGCTTAAAAAGTACTGAAATCCTCTTTCAAACAAGTTTAAACTCATAAATACTAAATTAAGCGATAAATAATCGTATGAACATGACAAAAACCAAAACCAAACCCACCGCTGTTGAGTCAATTCTGACTCATAGTGACCTTATGGTGAGTATGACAAGGTTCCCTTAATACAAGAATTCATTATACTTTTAGCAGTTAAGAACTAGAGGAGTAATCAAATGAAAAAACTAATCAGGTTGTTTCTAAATCAAAATTTAAATCACGTATTACAAATAATCCTCATCCCAGACTTTGAGATTTATAGAAAGGAGAGGAACGGGAGAAAAAAAAAACAACACTTCATTTAATCAATGAATTTGACAGGAATACAGGTTATATTATTTAAAGAAACTCTTATCTTCACAAAGGACACGACAAATGCTACCCTATTAAAACAAAAACAAATCATTGTTTACTTTTAACATGATTCTCATTTGAAAAGTTTCCTAAGATATCTGTGAAGTTATGCCGGTTTATCAGAGAAGAAATGCTGATCATTATTATTTCTGCGTACTTCTACCAAAGAAAGAAGCTTAAAAACAAAAAAAATGAACGAACTAGCACGTACTACACAAAGCTTCACCGGTGGGCACATCCTTTAAGCAGTCTTTTCCAACTCTCCCCCAGTCACAGGAATGCCTAAAGAGCTGCTGAAGTGATGACGAACTAATGGCAGTAAGGCACCGGGGTTCCCAAGCTGCCTGCTTCAATCAAAGCAGCTTTACTTGAACCAGTAAAACATGCATTTGTAAGTGTTGAGATTCTGTAAGATTTCAGCTTAATGGCAGAAAACATACCTCATGTAAAAATAATGTCAAAAAATCTTATCCATAGTAGAAAATATTCATACCTATACAAGGCTTAACATGCTGAAAGCAAGCTTTTGTCAGGTCACCTAAGAGGGCAAAGGAACTCTGCCGAACTTCTGGCATTTTATCCTACAAGAAATAAAAAGAAATTAACCTCAATGTGACAGTGAACTAGGTTTCAACTAATTTTAATTTAACAAATCTCACCTGCATGCACTGATACATTAGTGTTAGAATGTTACTTCGTGCTACTAGCTGTTCAATGTTGCCTCCAAGTCCTTCAGCCAGGCCACTCAGTAAATCAAGAGCCACTATCATAAAATCTTTATCTGGAGCCTCATACTGATCTGGTTGAGCATTGTTCAGCTGAAATTAGAAAAATTTTTTGAAAGGATACTTTAAGTCAATTACTAAAAAAGTTTCTATACACTATGCCTATCCCCAGAAAAATGTTTATAATGCTAAAAAGAAAAAAGATATATATATATATAGGTATACATATATATATGTAAAAATACCATGGCTTGTGCAAGAGTCTTCTGTACTAGGTTAACACAACGCTGATACACAGGCTCACAGTACGGAAGGAAGCCAGACTGCAGGGCTGTGGCAACTGAAGATAGGCACTAAAAAGAATAAAGTACACGTGCTAAATTTTTCAAGTATACTTAAGATTATGATAAAACTTGAAACTGTACTCATTAAGACCCTGGTCATTTATGAGCCTGCTCCACTACTCTACAGAAGGTTTATCTTTTCAAACGTTTCCTTTGGATGCCACTCAGAGCTGTTAGTTTGCCAGCCAGTCAAGGAGAGGTTTACTCAGATAAAAATGTTCCTATAATTAAAGGACAGATTTGCAGTATTATGTATGTTCCTATTTTTTTCTCAAATTTAAGATATAGTTATTTATGCTCCCATCCTGGTCAACATGTGGGCAGATTTTACTGGGTACATTCTCAGCCCCTGCCTGAAAAGTGTATCTAATGAGCCATTATGATCCTTCTTATTTTGCTGGGCCCAGAATTAGTCACTATGTTTGGTCATAAAAGCTTTTACTTCTCTGGCTAGGGACAACACATGGCCGAAGTTGGTGACCCCTGAAATGACAAAGGGAACAATAACAACACTGACTGGACTGGCTCTAGCAATGTCAATCCAGCACATTTCATAGTGTGTTCAGTCACTGGAAGATCACATAAAATATCTTCTTGGTTACAAAAATGTAATATGTACACATGGAAAAAACTTCAAACTAGACAGAAAAGGTATAAAGTGAAACCCCTCTTTCCCAGCACCAAACCCAATCCTATTTCACATATATGTGTAAGTATTTATGTACATACATAATAGATAACATAAACTATATATACTAAAGTGTAACAATATACCTATATAAACACTGTTGAAGAGAAACAGACATAAATTAGGTAAATTGAGTAACACTTCATTATCACATGTATCTATTTTAGATCAGAATGTTTCTACAGAAATACACTGTTAGGATTAAATGTTACCAACTAAAGATACCTCAAGTAAAGGAAAGAGATCTTTATCTTCGTCCTTTAACATGTTCCATTTCTGGATCAGTGGAGGCATTAGCATCTGAATATACTCCTGTTTATAATGATGAAAAACATGTAAGGCTCTACTATATATGAAAACAAGTCCATTTTGAGTCTATGAAAATTAAAACCCATTTAATTGTGTAAAATTACTATAGAGTGATTTCACTAAGACTCATTCTTAGCTCTACTTTGTCCCTTAAAAAAATTTTCCTTTTACCTACTTTCTGTTTACAAAGCCTTTTTCTATTTTTAAGTAATCTTATGTCCTTTTTGCAACAAAATGTATATAAATAAATACATCACTACATGAAAATGAAGGAGCCCTGGTTACACAATGTTTAAGTGCTGGGCTGCTAATGGAAAGGCCAACGGGTCAAACACATCAACAGTTCTTTGAGAGAAAAGATCTGGTGATCTGCTCCCATAAAGATTATAGCCTAGGAAGCCCCATGTGGCAGTTCCACCGTGTCAAAACGGTTGTGCTATCGGGTCACTATGAGTCAGAATCAACCTGACACCACACAACATAAAAATGTATTGCTTGTGAAATCAGTATCAACGATGAAGCTAACTTCCTTTGTACAGTTTTACTTTAATGAGACCTGGTCTTTCAGTCCCCACAAGTACAAAGACTTTTGCTTACAGTACTTAATAAATTGACAGGTAAACTTATATTGAAACAGATATTATGAAATAAAACACGTACTTGTTTGCAAATGCAAACAAAGAGAGTCACATCATTTAAGTGCCCTGGCTTAAACTGTGAAATAATCCATAAAATCAAGTAAACATGTATAGTAATTTAAACAACAGGCAGATTCCGAAGGGTCTTCAGACAATAAAGCAAAAAACAAAACAAGCTCAACAATAATAAAAAACCAACAGCAAACAAGCCCATAAACCAAGTGTCCCTTGCACCTCTAAAGAAGCATAACTAAAAAATAACTTTTTCTCCAGTGTTTCTGAAACGGTACGTATGGAGACACTAGGAATTAAAATAACAACAGAAACCAAGAGTTTAAAGAACTTTTTTAACCCATTTCTTTTAGTCACTTATTTTCATAAAAAGTGTTGGTGTGCTCATATGAGATGCTGGTGTAATCTCCACAAAAAATACTTATTTTTTAAATATTACTTATAAAGGTGGATGAACTTGCCACCTTTGTAGTACCTATATTCTTAAAGCAGCAAGTACCATCCCTAAAACAGTTTAATTTTGAAGTATGTGTTAACCTATTGGTTATACTATGCTACATATTTTTTTCCATAATAGTTAATCACACATACTTACTGGTTTGTTTAAATGATGTCCTACCGAATCTGCTAATGTTCCTATGGCATCGTAAAGAATGAGCAGGTTCTTATGCTGGTATTTACTAAATGCGAAGACCAGGGTATCAAGTATGTAAGCAAGGTAAGGAACAAGTTCTGTACAAGCCTCCTCTTCTAGGGTAGCAAAGGCACTATAATTTTCAAAAAAGAGAATGAACACTTAATGTTGTATAGAAGGAATAGTTTATAACAGAGATACGAAATTAAGTCTCTACAGAATTTATATTTACACTTTACAAGCCTATCTCCTTGCATCACCACACCAGATGCTTATTTTTATTACTTTTCTATTTCTTATTACTACTTCTTCCTTTCCAAGAAGCTGTCACTCATGAGAATTTACTTATCCACATAATAAAACCTAAGAAAAATATTGGCAATCCTTTAGATTTATTCAATCAACAGATTTATTTGGTATATACTATTTATTTAGTCAGAATGCTGGGAACAGAGCAATTAACAAAGCCCCCATTATCAGGGAGATTACACTGTAGCAATTGCTCTAGACTACTGGAACTGAAATTAAAATTGTCAGATTCTAATTTACATCCCACTCTTTATATGTAAAACAGTCACAAAATGATGGAAACACTTTTAGCAACTGGTGTTTGAGGCTTATAAGCACTAAGCAGCATTAGTATTCCTCAACTGTTTCTCTAAGCCCTACACGGCATCATTTCAAACTTGCCTTATGCATGGCGTCTATTAGGAGAAATATAAGAAAAGAAAAAACTCGAGTCTCAGTGCAATTAGTTTCAATTTGAGATCTAAATTTGACTGTACCATATACCCAGCTCTTAATTTCTAAAGCCTCTGTATATCTTCTGATCCACCTGATCAGGAATTTCTTAAAATTATAGGCTTAAGCCATTTGTTAATGAAAGTCTTATTCATTAGCACTATGAACTATTTATTCATTTCCTTCATGACAGCTGTCATACATTATAATTAAGCTGATTCTCATTATTGGCAGTAGTTACATTACATAAAGTCTCTGAATTACCCACTATAGAACAGGCCTTATTTTATCTGAGCGGGGAACCCTTCTGGGATCTGCACATGCACATGTCTGTTAAGGACTATGAGTACTTTGGTGAACTGCTGAATTTGCAAACACAGAATCGACAACTAATGAGGATCAAATCTAAGTTATTTGGTTAAAAAAAAAAAAATTTTTTTTTTTTTTACAAGCCTGTAAAAGGAGCAATAGTGGCACAATGGTTAAGTGTTTGGCTGCTCAAATCCACCAACAGCTTCACAGGAGAAGAGACCTGGTGATCTGCTCCCCGTAAAGATTACAGCCTTGGAAGCCCCATGGGGCAGTTCTACTCTGTCCTACAGAGTTGCTATGAGTCAGAATCAACTTGATGGCATGCAAACAACTAGCCTGTAAAATCTGTGATGGCAGGTGCTATAAGCCTAGCACCTAGTACATAATATCTGCAACAATTGAGAGTTGAAAAAATTTTCCTGAGTCAATAAGCAAACCATAGAAGCCCAAATATGACCTGTATCCTCCCCTCCCACTTTAAAAATTTAGTTTAAAATTTAATCACCATGGTCCTTTTGTCCAATTTTATTTCATCCCATTAACAATTAGAACTCTTCCGGATATTATTGTTCCAGGTTGGGTAAAGTCTAACAACTTAAATTTACTTTTTTCAGTAGATTTTTCTCCCTAACAAAGTAAATAATAAAAACAATTCTACCTGAAGAAATAAGAGCCATAAACATAATCAACAGGCCCTTTTATAAAAGTATGTCCTAAGAAACTGGAAAATTTTAAGTAACAAAACTACTGGGGTCTGATACAAAAACAGAGACGGCCCTAAACCCAACTGAAAGAGCAACTACTGGGGCAGATCCACTAAGAACTCGTAGTGCCAGAGTTGATCAATGCACTGTGGGACTTTCTGTGGAGTTACGGTAGTTGACTAAGGAGCTGGACTGCTGGGATGTCAATCTGCTCAAACTTTGTTATTCCTTTGAGAGTGGGATTCAGGATGAAAGATGATTCTACTGCTATCATAGTCACTGAGTGTAAAAAAATGAGGAAGAAACTGATGTCTAGTTACGCACATTTGGGTTTACAAAATCATCAGGCGATAGTGCAGATGCTAAAGCTGTTCTGGTCAAACAAAATGTGATAAAATATGCTACTCTGCAAACCCAAGAGCAACAATCAATACCTCGAAAACTTTACCAGGAAGAAAAAGCAATGAAAACTAAATTTCCTGACACAGCTGGAAAACTTCAACATGAAACAGTCCATTAATGGACTGATACCAATATCTATCACAAGGTTGAAAATTAAATTTGCCACTAATTACTCACTCCCTTCTCTCACAATGAACGCTCGATCACGGGTTTGTCCTACCTGCAGGCAGCTTCCTGTACTCTCTTGTTGCTATCCAGGATACGCTTTAGCAATTCTGTCATTAATGGCTTCAGGTACGTGTCTGGGGGCTGGCTGACCACCCAGTGTGCATAGCGGCTAAGAGTCCAGCACGTTATGGAACGCACAAGAGCCTTTTTATCAGAGAGGCACTGAATAAGGTGAGGAATGAGCTCAGGCAGGTATGGAATCATACCCTGCATGCAACCTAGAAAAAAATAACATGAATCTTTTGAAAAAGTGTTAAAATTTGGTTAAAACAAATTTTGTATCATATGCGCCATGAAAAACATTCAGATCATTTCCTTTGCAATAAATACCGCTGTAATAATCTACTTCAAATTTATAAAATAAATGAAATTAGAGCTAATTACTCCTAGGTATCTTCCAGTTGGGTAAGAACCTCACACTTTACCTCTGTTACACAAATGTATGGCTTTCAGTGATACTTGTGAACTACCTCAATTTCTTGAAGACAGATGTTGACAAAAATGTTTAACATGACGGAATCAACAGAAATCCTTTACAGAGAAAGAAGACATTCTTGCCTTATCATATTGCCGAGACTTATCTAAGGAACATAAATTATTTTTCTAGCAAGAGGGATGCTTTGGACAGAGTTCTGTTATTCTGTTCATTTTATAACAGAAAGCATTAACAAATATCTGGCTGGGGTTAGAAGTATGCCTATGGTTGTTTAAGTAAGAACAGTTAATTCGAAGCAGAAACTCATCCTAGGATGACCTTTGGGTTCAAGTATTTCTCACAAGCTTAATGTGAATCTGTCTTGTCTACTCCACATCACCATCACAACAAACAAAAAACTATGTGAATCCAACACTTGAAAGTCTTCACTGACAGAGTTAACAATCCCTTAAAAAGCAGCCAAGCCTTATCAGTGATGATTAAGAACTTTATAATTCAAACTTGATTTTGACTTACCTTCAGCAATTGCTCCTAAAACCAAGATGCCCGATTCTTTAACAACCCACTCATGATGAAAAAGTAATTCTTTCAAAAGAGGCAAAATATGTGGCAAAAGTTCGTCACGATACACATTTGCAAGTACATCTAGGGCCGCGGCAGAACATTTTCCTAAGGAAATATTTAATTCAAAAATATCACATTAACATTTATTATCTTAGTTATATGTATTAAAAATGAATACTTATTGTATGTACAACACTTTCTGTGTATCTCTACGTAGCTTCAATGTAAGAGCTCAAGGACGTTAGTACATTCTATTGAAAAGGGTATTTATTTGCTGCCTTATGTGTCAGAAAACTGGGGCTACTACCACTTTATGATTTTGGGCAAATCACAACCACTAAGTTTCCTCTCCTACTAAGTAGGTGTTCGTTTATTTATCTATAAAAACTATCTACAGAGCATGTATGTGTCTGAGCATCACTGAGACTTAGAGATTCCAATATGAAGATAGCTCAGGGCGTTCTGAAGGATACAAGATTCAAAGCTAAAAAAATAACCATAATCAAACATAATACATACAGTGAGATACATAAAGAATTACTGCAACACAGTATGATTAAAAAGCAGGCAACGCCTGCCCTACCCCACCCACCATAAATAATTAGGGGGATTAATTACCACTGTATAACGTTCTTCCCTAAACAAGATGATTTTTGTTGTCTGAAAGATGAACCTTTGTAAGTAGCTGTAATTGTAGGTAAGAAGTCAACGAAAACTTTCTCCTGCAGAGAACTTAACTTTTTATTAGTTAGCTCTCTTCTTTCTGGTAACTTGGTAAAGAGCATATATGTTAATTATGCAACTAAGCAACAATGTTTATGATAAAAGTGACTTGTGTTTGATATATTACCTCTGGATTGAGAATCCTATATCTGAACTTTAAATACCTGATGAGATAACCACACTCTGAGCTTCCCTGAGTAGAATAACTCCTATAACTGGGTATACCTCCTGCATAACCCCTGTAAGCTGTGCCTACAAAACTTGGCTCCTGAGAGATGTGAGGCTTTTAAGCTCCCCTATTTGTGCAATGTGATCTTGATCCTGAAGAACCTAGGCCCCCAGACAGCTATATGAACTGTTACGTGGACAGTTGCAAAGACTCCTTCAGAAAAGTCTGACGCTGTCCAGGTAGTAAGTTGTGATTCCTGTCCTATGCACTTCTGAGTAAACTAGTGACAAATGTGGCCTATGATGGTCTTGAGTCTAAATGTTTAGTTTACTGGTTCTCACAGCGTGGACCACGGATGACTCCTGGGGGTCACATTAGACTCAGGGGGTCAACAAGGCCAAAACTACTTTAATAATAATGCTGTAACATTCTCTTTTTCATCATGACCACCTTTAACTAACAGTACAAAAGCAATAGTGGGTAAAACTGCTGGCACCTTAGCATAAATATATCAGTGTCAACCGAAGTACACTAGTCATTGTATTCTTCACTGCGACATTACCCACCCCCTGCAAAAGGTCTGTTTCACTAAAAAATGCCCTTGTTGAAGCAGTAAAAAATTGCTTTTATTAAATATCTCTCATAAGGAGATTATTTAGTATGGAGATACAAAATGCAAAGTACACATGAAGTACTTCTGTCACATACAGAAATATGATGGTTATCTTGAGGAAAAGCTGTACAACTGTTTTGAGTTGCAAGCTGTATGTGTTGCTTTTTTCCAAACTATTTACATTAGCAAGAACAGGTGACATAAGTTACTCAGACTTGGGTAATAGAAAAAGACTGAAGCGAGCCTGTCACTTCAAAGAAAACACCTGATATTATTTGCCATCAATGATAAATTCAAGGTGTTAAGTGAAAATTAGAATTTTGGAAAGCTTGTATCTGCCACTATAAGCCTGACAGCTTCCCAATACTTTTCTAATGAGACAGATGCTGACAGTAACAAATATTATTTTTTTCATAATGTAAAATGAAACTTACAATCTTTGGAAGCACTATCTAACTCAGTGAACCATTATTTTCCCAACGACCAATGCATAATGATACAATCATGTGTGGGTAAAAAATCCATTCAAAATGGAAGACAAATAGATTTTAATTTCATGGAGTACAAAAAGGTCATCGAGTGGCTGAAGGACTTAGTTTTTAAAGACAGATTATCAGCTATGACAACAAAAGCACAAGCAGCAAAAGGTAAAACAGAAAATGGGACCTCATAAAAATTAAATACTTTTGTTCACCAAAGGCCTGTATAGTCAAAACGAAGAGACAACCTACAGATTGGAAGGAAATTACCAGGAATCATGTTATCGAAAAGGGTCTAACATCCAAAACAGGTAAAATACTATTACAACTCAACAGCAAAAAGACAAACAACCCCCCAAAGAAAAATGGGCAAAGTACCTGGACAGTTCACCGAAGAGAATACTTAAATGTTAGCAAGCACATGAAAAGATGCTCACCATCATTAGCCATTAGAGAGATAAACAAATCAAAACTACAATGAGATACCACCTCACTCCTATTAGAGTGGCAACTAAAAAAAAAGGAAAACAATAGGTATTGGCAAGGTTGTGGAGAAACTGGAACCCTCATCCATTCACTGCTGGTGGGAATATAAAATGGTACTGCCATTATAGTGGCAGCTCAAAAGGTTGAACACAGAACTACCATATGACCTAACAATCTAAGACGATGCTCATGGTGGGTGCTGCAGTAATTTTAACGTAAAAAACCCACTGCCATTGAGTTGATTCCGATTCATAGCAACCCTATAGAACAGAGTACAGCTGCCGCATCCGGTTCCCAAGGACAGCCTGGTGGATATGAACTGCCAAACTTTTGCTTAGCAGCCATAGCTCTTAACTGCTGTGCCACCAGGGTTTCCTTAATAGCAAAAAAAAAAAAAAAAAAATTGAGTAGCATATTAAACCTGTGATTTCATTAAAAGTATTGTTTAAGATGAGGCTAAGTAGCTAAGTAAAAAGAAATGAATCAAATGAAGAAAAAACCCCAATGAATATACGAATGTGGCAACAATTGTAAAAATGATACACAACTAGCTGAAGATTGGCAAGAGTACTATTTTATTTCAAAGCACTAAGATATGATTTAGAGACAGTCTACTATACAAAAAAACATTCCACTACTGTGACTACCTTTTCTACAACTGATTATGAAAGCATTTAATTCTACACGTGACCGCCATACTAAAATTGTTTATACAGAAAAATTAAAATACTGTTCCAATGTTTTCAGAATATGAAGGCCACTGTTAAAATCCCCTAGTAAAATGTGCACATTTATTATTTTTATTTGACACTTCTACTGATAGATCATTTAGAATCAAGTATATAGTGATTTAATTAGGTTAGGCAAATAATTGGAACAAAAGTCACAAGCACGATGCATGAAACAATGAAAAAATTTTTTTACAAAGGGATTATTTACTATAGGACTATAATAAGTCGACTTAGAGTCTATTTAACATAGTAAGCTAGAAAAGAACAACAAAAATGTAATTTCAAGTACTAAGGTTTTTCCCAACGTGAATTAGGTATACCAAATGGTTAATGACAAACTATTAGACACTGGTAAAACCTTAAAAACAAAATGCTGTTACACCGGTCAGAAGTAATACCTTACCCATCAAGGGAGTCAGTTATAGATCAATTCAACTAAATATTAAACTCCCATGAAACTTACATGCACTGACATGGAATGAGGTAAATGATATATGGAAGAGAGCCGTAACAGTACATATAGTTTGATTTCACTTTTGGAATTTCAGACTCCCCTCTAAAAAAGATCACATGCACATGTGTTTCTGTACATGCACAGAAAAACTTATGGAAGAATATGAAGATGAGTGGGATATAAAGACGAAGTGGTTTTTTAAAATGTGTATTGATACTTTCATAGTGTGTATCTACAATACAACCTTAATCCATCCTATCTCCCACCCTGAAACTGAGGATACAATGGGAGGCAATTTGTGACAGTAATGAAGACCTTGGGCTCTCTTCTCATGAGTTAGACTTGGGTTCCAATACTGGATGTGCCATCTACACTAGCTACACTAACCTTGGTTAGGTTTCCCTTTCTGTAGTTTCCGTACTCACCTAGGGCTATAGCAAAGATTAAATGTGATAATGCATGCAAAGTCCTTGGCACATCAGGTACCCTAAATAAATGACAGTTACAGGAAACTACAGTGGGCAACAGAGGAATCAGCATTTTCTAACCACATGAATGAAACAGCCCAGACTAACGATGCATCGATTTCATCAGCTAGTAGAAACCTCAACGCTGTTAGGACCTAGAGCAGTGGTTCTCGACCAGAGGCAATTTTGTTTCCTAGGGGACATTTGGCAATGTCTGGAGGCATTTTTGAATATAAACAACTGTGTGTGCATGTGGGGTGGGGCGGAGTATTACTACCATTTACTAGGTACAGGCCAGGTATGCTGCTCAACAGCCTACAATGTAAAGCCCTCACAACAAAGAATTATCTGACTCAAAATGTCAATATAGTGTCAAGGCTGAGAAACCCTGAACAAAAGCAGTGGAGCTTTAAAAACAGGAAAGCAAGCAAAAATAAAACACAGACATCCAGGCTCATTCCCAGGTATTTGATTACAGTGTGGAGCAGAATGCTGGCTTCACAGCTGATAGGATTTATAGTTTAAGATGAACACTAATAGAGATTTTAAGAAGCATATTTTAAGGTTTTGAATATGACAAAACAGTTATTATTTTCAAAATTATCCACGACAAATAAGCCAATTCTTATGCAAATTATCACAGAAAATCAGTTTATTTTAGGGAAACAAATAGCTTGTGGCCAATGTTCCTATTTTACAGTACCAAACAAAACAGTCTTTTGAGCAGTAAGAGTTTTTTTTTTAATCATTTTACTGTGCTTTAAGTTTATAGAACAAATTAGTTTCCCATTCAGTAATTTATAAAAATTGTTTTGTTAACATTGACGCAATCCCTGCAATGTGTCAGCACTCTCCCCCTTCCCACTCCAAATTCCCTGTTTCCATTCGTCAGGTTTTTTTGCCCTCTCATCTTTGCTTTTCAGTTGGTGTTGTCCGTTTGGTCTGTATACTTGACTGTTCTAAGGAGCACATTCCTCACGGGTTTTATTGTTTTACAGACCTGTCTAATATTTGGCTGAAAGCTGAACTTCGGGAGTGGCTTCAGTTCTGCGTTAGAAGGGTGTTTAGGGGCCACAGCCTCGAGGGTTCCTCCAGTCTGTCAGACCAGTAAGCCTGGTCTCCTTTGTAAATTTAAATTTTGCTCCACATTTTTCTTCTGCTTTGTCCAGGACCCTCTACTGTGATCCCGGACAGAGTGGCTGATTTTGGGTTTTTTTTTTTTTTAAGGAATATAATGCTTACACGTAAGAGTAGGCCCATCAGGGAAATGCAAATCAAAACCACAATGAGATACCACTTCATAGCCACTAGATGTATGGCTATAAAAAATTAAAAAACAAAAACAAAAAACAGATAATAACAAGTGCTGGAGAGCATACAGGGGAAACTGGAACCCTTGAGCACTGTTGGTGAGAATGTCAAATGGTGCAGCTGCTTTGGAAAAGAGTCTGGCAGTTCCTCAAAACACTAAATATAGAGTTATTGCACGACTCAGTAATTCCACTCGTCGTTATATACCCAAGAGAAATAAAAACATACATCCACACGAAAACTTGTATATGAATGCTCATAGTAGCATTACTCATTAGAGTCAAAAAGGAAGACCACCCAAATGTCTATCAACTGGTGAATGAAAAAACAAAATGCGGTATACCCACACAACAGTACAGGTGATTTAGTTTGCAATAAAAAGGAATAAAGTACCAATACATACTATAACATAGATGGATTGCTAAAACATTATTCTAAGCTAAAGGAGTCAATCACAAAGGGCCACATGGTGCATGACTCCACTTATATGAAAGGTTCAGAAGTGGCAAATCTATAAAGACAAAAAACAGCCTTGTCCAGGATTTGAAAGGAAATCAGGTGTGACTGCTAATGAGCACAGGATTTCTTTTTTGGGTAATAAAAACGTTCTGAAGTTGACTGTGATGATCGTTGTATATGTGGACTGTATCTCAATGACCAAAAAAATAAACCAAACACATTGCCATCAGATCGATTTCGACTTACAGCAACCCTACAGGACAGAGCAGAACGGCCCTATAACGGTTTCCAAGGAGTGGCTAGTGGATTCAAACTGGGGTCCTTTTGGTTAGCAGTCATAGCTCTCAACCACTGTGATACCAGGGCCCCTCAATAAAGATATTATTATTAAAGCAGACAATTATACTTTTCCCTCACTCACGTACTTAGATTCCAGTCAGAAATGGTATCATCATCATCAATTTCATCATCATCATCATCTTCCTCTTCAATTCCATCTTCATCATGCTGCTGAGCCACCGTCCTTGATCGATGAAAACGTGGCCTAATATCCTGCTCACTATCAGGAATCGTCTCATCTTCTTCAACATCACCCTTTTTATAAAAAGGGAAATTTTTTGGTGACATTCATTATAAGCTAATAACATGTATAAAAAAAATCAAAAGAATATTCAGAAGAGTCATGTGTAACTTGAAAAAACTCTAGAAGATTCTGAAGTATACTTCCTGATTAAGAATCACTCCTCTGTGCAGAAAATATTTATTTGTGGAGGGAAGAATAACATGTAGCAATTGTTAAGTATCAGGCACTTTCAGCCATACTATAATGCCTCTCAACGGCTAGCATAATCCAGTGTACCTTAAATCGAATTCATACCAGCATATTTAAGAAGTCGTATTTTTAAAATGAGCACCAGATAATTTAGGCTAAATTTAAAGCAATAGGAAATTAATGATAACCCAACTAGCATAAGCATCTAGTTCCAATTAAGCCAGACTCTATTTGGAAACCCTGGTGGCGTAATGGTTAAGTGCTACGCCTGCTAACCAAGAGGTCGGCAGTTCAAATCCGCCAGGCGCTCCTTGGAAACTCTATGGGGCAGTTCTACTCTGTCCTGTAGGGTCGCTATAAGTCAGAATCGACTCGACGGCAGCAGGTATTTTTTTTATTACCATCCAAACTCATTATCATGTTTGCTTCTATCTTTGAACTTCTGTAGCATATTATTTAACAAGTGGACTATTTACATAGGGTCCATTCTAAAAGAATGCCCTATTGGCTGAACTCACAGATTTACTATGCCAACATAAAAATTATCTTCCCTACTCATTAGAAAAGTTTACTTACCTTCAATAGGATAATATCGATGTCTGAGTACTTCATGCCATTCACTAACACAGGAATCAACCTATAAAAAATGAATCCAAAAAACAAAAATCTAAAGATCTCAACAGAATAAGTAAGAACCCCTAATACAATGCGGTTTTTTCCTAATACAATAACTTATCTTAATAACCCTACCAAAAAAATCCAACACCAAACCTGCCGCCATTAAGTCAATTCTGACTCATAGCAACCCTATAGGACAGAATAGAACTGCCCCATAGAGTTTCCAAGGAGAGGCTGGTGAATTCAAACTCTCAATCTTTTGGTTAGTAGCTGAGCTCTTAACCACTGGGCCAATACTACATGTACTAATAATACCAATCAGACAACCACTGGTAATACTGTCTTAGATCCTATCCAGTGACATGTTTGCTCTTCTTAAGTGATTACTCCAAATATGTCTCTTGGGCCTTTTACAAATTCATGGAACCTACTGGATGGAATCTCGACTGGGACAAGGCAGCTTGCCAATGGTGCTATCAAAAAGAAAAAATAAGCAATTCTCCCGCAGGAATTTATTCTAAATATACTAACAAACACATTCATTTTTAAAGACTGATGTTTCGTTGATGTAACTGGAAAACTGAAAACAATGTAATAGTTCATCGTTTAAGGCACGGATAAAATTAACACAAGTGAAAAACTGAAATGTAAAATACATAGTACATTTCCATTTGAATTTAAATGAGACTATCCATATAATTACTTATACACACAGACTATTCAGGAAGACTATATAAGAAACTGATATCCACAAAGAAGTGATTAGGTTTAAGAGAGACAAGTCATCTTTTACTTTATTTCTAAATGGTGTAACATTTTCCAATAAGTCTATATTCAGTGTTTGTATGTCTTTTATAATAATAAAAAAAGATGACAATGTTCAAGATACAACATCAGAAAGCTAGACATATTTATCTGAAAGAAATAATGCAAAGAAGGAAAAGGATCTCTATAAACAAAGTTATTAATAGTTTCTGGTAAAGATCTAAGACATTTTGAATTTTAATTTCTTAAGAAACTAGTAACAACCTAAAATTCTGAGAAGAAACAGTTAAATCAGAAATCACACCCACTCTGGAGCATTATGCAGTCATTAAAACCACCAAGATGACTGCAGACATCGAAGCCCAGGTACACATGCAATATTTACTATGTCCAGTTAAAAAAAAAGTACGTGTCAAAACCTTAACTTAAATCCTTTTGTAGCTATGACAGTTATAAGCTTTGACAGTTTTCTTAAGCGTTGATGGTTTGTTTTCTCACTGGCCCACCACACACACCTGAAAAGATTCTTATGAGACTACTTTGGAGGCATATTTAACAACACAGCCAACAGTGCCTGCTTCCAAATTCTACCCTTAATTCCCCTCTACCCATTGTTCTGGGTGACTTGGAAAAAGAGAATAAGCAAATGGAACTTATGCTCACTGAGTACTAGGTGGGGCTTTAAAAGTACCCTCCTTATAACTTAATGAGAAAGATGTTATGACACCCATTTTACAAATAAACTAAAGCCCAGACGGGCTGCATTATTTGCTAAAGATCATAAGCAAGTTTTAAGTAAACAAGACTGTCAGGATTCAAAACCAATTTGGCCTAACACCACAGATAATTCCCTTTCTCCTACCCCAGATATAAGAAACCCTTGTTCTCGACATTAATGCCTTTAGTCTTTAAGACCATACTTCAGAGCTACATGCAGTAATGTCAATTAAAACAAATGAGACCAACTTTGAGAAAAATGCTAAGATAAATGAGATATTCTGGAAGCCCTCATTATCTAATGCAATAATATGAATAGAGAAAAGGAAGTAGTGCGATTTAAAATTTCCTGGGTAAGTTTAAGATGTGTCCCACCCAAACTTTCATGCTCAAAGTCCTTCTAAATTCTAAAACAGTAAATAAACACTGTGACTAGCATATTTAAAACACATAGAACCATATTTTACAAGTTAAAGGCATTTGGCAGGAGAACTAAATCACTGGTAACATGTCAACAATTTCAGGGAACTGGCAAGAACAGATTCAAGGCTGTAAGATACTGAAAAGTTAACACGAGGTGGTTAAGAAGTGAGGTAGCCCTGGTGCAGCAATATGGTTAAAGTGCTCGGCTACTAACCGAAAAGTTAGTGGTATAAAGCCACCGGTGGCTCTGTAGGAGAAGGATATGGCAGTCTGCTTTCATAAAGATTCCAGCCTTAAAAATGCTATGGGGCAGTTCTATTCTGTCCTATAGGTTCGCTCTGAGTCCGAATCAACTCAATAGGCAGTGGTGGTTTTTTTTGGGGGGTGGGGGTGGGGGTTTAAGAAGTGAAGACAGTGAGCCCCATCTGTGACATTTAATCATGAACTTTTGTAAGATGGAAGAAACTGAAGTAAGTTAAAATGTTATGAAGGGCAAAACAGAGAGAGAAAAAATCAAAGAGAATATCCGATAGAGTGAGGCCCCTGAGGGTAAGAAAAACTTGTTACCCAGACCATAAGCAGAAAGATTGGTTTGGAAGAAGAAAACTCATACAAAAATGTATCTGTAAGTTCTGGGGCAAGATGAAGTGTTTTCTCTCTAAAGTAAAAGTGTTCAAACTGAACGAAAGAACTTCAGAAGAATGATAAAACTTTGAAATGGTTGCTTGGTGAATGGAAGATAAAAGCTGATCTTTAACAACAAGGACTGGCAGGTAGTATGAAGGTTCCACTTGAAGACCATGGATTTCTACAGCCATAATTCCCCCTGGCAGTATAACTTTTCCCAACAGCATTCAATAGTCTGGTGATAGAAAAACAGTTCATTTAATCCAGAGTGGGGACGATGAAATGTATCGTAGTTAGAAGCTGGTCAGTACACTTGATTTGTAGATCATGATGCCTATGCCAGATAGCCTGGTTAAAGAAGCAAAGAAGATAGTCAATTAATCTAGACCAGGAAAGATGAAATGTATGGTAGTTGGAGGTTGGTCAGTACTGTTGATTTGTAGATCACCATGTCAGTCCCAGATAAAGAATAGCAAAAAAAGTGTCAGAGATTGAGAACATGAAAAAGTCAAGGGCCTTAACATGGAATAGTAAATGTGGTTAATCAGGTGTGCAGGAAATGAGGGGCTGGTATAGTGCATGTTGTTGTTAGGTGCTGATGAGTCGTTTCCGACTCATAGAGACCCTATAGGACAGAGCACAACTGCCCCATAGGGGTTCTAAGGAGCGGCTAGTAGATTTGAACTGCCGACCTTTTGGTTAGCAGCCGAGCTCTTAACCACTATGCCACTAGGGCTCTGGAATGGTTCACAGGGTTTCCTAAAGGAGCCCTGGTGGGGCAGTGCTTAAGCGCTCTGCTGCCAACCCACCAGCTTCTCCATGCGAGAAAGACACAGCAGTCTTCTTCCGTAATGACCACAGCCTTGGAAACCCCGTGAGGCAGTTCTACTCTGTCCTCTAGGGTAGTCACGAAAAGAATCGACTCGAAGGCAAAAGATTTGGTTTTGGTTTGTGGCGCAACAGTTAAGTGCTCGACTGCTAACTGAAAGGTTGGCAGTTTGAACCTACCCAACAGCTCTGCGGGAGAAAGACCTGGTGATCAGCTCTTGTAAAGATTATAGCCTAGAAAACCCCACGGGGCAGCTCTCCAGTCACACGAGGTTGCTATGAGTTGAAATCACCCCGGCTGTACCTAACAATGAAGTTGGTGGGAGCAAAGGATAGGTCAGAAAGTGAGTTATGAGAGTTAACTGTCATCATGTGGCAACCTGGTCCGTGTATGATCAATTCCAGCTCACTATCATGCGAGGCCAAAGCAAAAAAACCCAACCACCCAATCAAAACCAGAAGCCATCAAGTCAATTCCAGCTCATGGTGACCCCACGTGTCTCAGAGTAGAAATGTTTTCTATAGCTTATTTTTGTAAGTAGATCACCAGGCCTTTCTTCCTAGGTCCCTCTGGGTAGACTTGAACCACCAACCTTTCAGTCAGCAGTCAAGCGCTTAACCACCTGCGCCACCCAGGGACTCCATCATTATTTCTGAACAGATCTAACTGTTATGAAACTTTCTCCTGAAGCCTCTTCATGTAACCTTTAAAAACAAAAGTTTTTAATGCAACATCTTGCAAAAGTGATGATACCAGTATCAACAACGTATGTTTACTGAGCATGTAATACGTTCTGGGTACTGGGTTAAGTTGCTTTACATGGATGACCACATTCAATTGTATATACACTAGCTCCATGAAATAAAGGTACAAGGTCACCCAGCATGTTCAATGAAATTGAATTCAGCGACTCTAAAATTAGTCTGCAAGAATAAAGGTGGGAAAAAGTCACAATAATTTTGGGAAAAAAGACATTATTAAATGTTCACTAATCAAAATAGCAACGTCTTGATCAAAAAACAAACAAAAGAGACTATATAACAACCCAGAAACAGTAAAAGAACTTAATGTCATATCTTGCTATATTAGTGCTTTCTAAGTGAGTTCATATTAGTATAAGCAATCTTATTACATATAAAATGTTGATTAGCAAGCAAACATTTTTGGCTTATAATAAGCAAGAATCTGGTTAACCGAGCAAGGAAAATCAAGTTAAGTACTTTTATCATGATTTTGATCTCAGCATCAGATTGATGTTGATGCATCCTCCCATCCTGTCAATGTACTAAAAAAGAATCCAGTGCCGTCAAGTTGATTCTGACTCACAGCGACCCTATAGAACAGAGTAGAACTGTCCCACAGAGCTTCCAAGGAGCGCCTGGTGGATTCGAACTGCCGACTCTTTGGTTAGCAGCCGTAGCACTTAACCACTATGCCACCAGGGTTTCTGTCAATGTACTATTTCAAATAAAAATAAAAACAGCCTTATTTTGTGTAAAAATGGTCCCCAAGCAGTGATAAGACACATAATTCAAACCCAGTCATGGCTGGCTTCAGGCTGTTTAATGTTTGCACTCATCAGCAAGCAACCGGGAAACGCTATTCTTTTAGCCAGCCACCGAGTTCCTGCTTACTTTAAAAAGGTTTAGATTTTATTAGCGTAATGACAGAGTTAAACTACCTAACTATATTACTTATCATCAATATCATCTCCTTGATATTACAGCTTAGGTTTTCGTTAATACAATCTCTGCAACTTTGGACAACAATGTATGCTTACATAACTTTTAGAATTATATGACTCTATTAGCTTTTTTTTATTAGCAAGAAACAAACATATCACAGAAGTTGCTTCAGAAATCAGGAGGAAAGGAAGAATAATACACAGATTTCCTAAAGAGAAAAAAAATCCACTTTTAATATTTTACTTCCAAATAAATTCCAGATTGACTAGAAAATATAGTTGGAAGTGCTACTTTATTGGGGGAGGAAGAATTTACTAGAAAATAAAGATAAAGAAGAAAGGAGGACTGAAATGGCTATACAATGAGAACATCCAAATAGCATTATAAACAAATTTAACTCCACTAATGCTAAAACATATTAAATAAGTTTTTGTTTTTGCCTATCCAATGGCCAAGCTTAGAAAAATTATAATTAATGCCTGGTGAATGCTATGTTAGGGTACACTGCTGGTGAAGTATCAATTAGCACAGCTTCCCTGGAGAGCAATTTGGAATACGTATAAAGAGTCTTTAAAATGTTCACACCCTTCAATCGTGGTAAAAATCATTCCTAGGAATTGTACCTGAAGGAAACAACCATTTATGAACAAATATAAAGATTTTCACTACAAGATTATTTATAAGGAAAAAGGAGTAAACAACCTGAAGAGTTAACAAAGGAACAATCAACTATATAACGAAGGTTACATATAACCATGGAGCCCTGGTGGCACAGTGGTTAAGAGCTTGGCCGCTAACCAAAATGGTCGGCAGCTGCTCCTTGGAAACCCCATGGGGCAGTTTCACTCTGTCCTATAAGGTCGGTATGAGTCGAACTCAACTCGAGGGCAATGGTTTTTTTAAAAATATTTAACCATATAATCATGGTGTGCACAAAATGATGCAATATTACACAGCCCTAACAGACTAATGACATGGAGGAGAGCTCACAACATGCAGTAACTGAAAAGAGCAAATGAAAAAATCATATATCAAAATTTTAAGCACTACTTATAGGCCTGTTACGGATTGACTTATGTCCCCCCAAAAATGTGTGCACCAATTTGGCTGGGCCATGATTTCCAGTATTGTGTGCTTTTCCTCCATTTTGTGATTGTAACTTTCTGTTAAAGAGGATTAGGGTGAGATTGTAACACCCCTTACCTAGGTCACATTCCTGATCCAATGTAAAGAGAGTTTTCCTGGGGTGTGGTGTGCACCACCTTTTCTCTCTCAAGAGATAAAAAAAAAAAGGGAAGGGAAGTGGGCAGAGAGCTGGGGACCTCATACCACCAAAAAACCAGCACAGGGAGCAGAGCACGTCCTTTGGACCTGTGGTCCCTGTGTCTGAGAAGCTCCTTGACCAGGGGAAGATCGATGACAAGGAATCTTCCTCCAGAGCTGACAGAGACAGAAAGCTGTCCCCTGGAGCTGACGCCCTGAATTTCGACTTCTAAACTGGTAGACTGTGAGAGAATAAATTTCTCTTTGTTAAAGCCATCCATTTGTGGTATTTCTGTTAGAGCAGCTCTAGATAACCAAGACAAGGCCAGAGGTCATGTTAAGCACTTTACATTTTATGTAATTTAATCTCTTTTGAACACTGATATGATATTTAGTATATGGTATTTACACATAAAAAAATACAAGTCAACACATAAAACATACTAAGTGATCATCGCAGGATTGTGAAAATTCAGGGGATTTAAAATATTCTGCATTTTATTTTTTTTCCATGAGCTTGTATAACTTTATTTTCAAAAGAAAGTTAAGCATTACTTTGAGAAGTAATTATTTAATAACGTTCTTTGGATAAAAAATAGGCTTAGCGATAGGTTAACTTCAAGTTCTATAGTACCATTTTGGAGGAAAAGCAACAACAAAACACGGAGTTAAAGGCCAAACTGTAGGAATTATAAATAGTAAACTATGTCATGAATTATCCAAAATTTAAGTTTCAGAATAAACTGTCCTCACATATTTAAAAAAAATTGTGTAACTGCTTCTTGAAAAATATTTTTACTTAAGCCAACAATAAAATTAAGCCTGACTTCTTTAGAACCTTACTCCCTGATGGCAGAATAATGTACCCTAAATATATAAAATGAGGAATCACTGTTCAGAAATTAATCAAAAGCAAAAACCCAAACCCGTTGCCACTGAGTCGATGCCGACTTATAGAAGAATCACCCCATAGGGTTTACAAGGCTATAAATCTTTATGGAAGCTAACTGCTACATCCTTCTACTGCAGTCACTGGGTGGGTTCAAACCACCAACCTTCTGGTTAGCAGTTAAGCACTTTAACCACTGTGCCAGCAGGGCTCCTTAAAAATTTAGGAGCAAGGCAGTATAAGAAGGAACACTTACTTAGGAAGATGCCTTACGAGTACATCTTTGCATATTGGTTGTTCTGCCAAAGTGAGCCAAAACTCACAAGCTTCTAAAGCAACATTTTCATCTTGATCTTGGGTTCTCTGTAGCATGTACTGTAAACAAAGGAACTTTAACATTATTATTCAGCTTAAACCGTATAATTAAAATAAACTCAATCCTACATCAGCAAGTTAACAGTCCTTTGTTATTGCCTTGTACTTCATACTGGTTCTCAACACAGGTTTTGGATAATTTTTAAAACCTTACTAGGTGATTCTAAAATGTAGCCACATTTAAGCAGCACTGCTTCTGAATGTTGCCCAATGACAAGTGTTCACAGCACGTAGTGTTATTCTGCTTCTGTATATGTGTATCTCACTTTATGAAACCAATGAGGTTTTTGAAATGTATTAATAATCAAATATTAAACCTTCTTAGAAACATCAAAACAAAGAACTCTATTATAACTTTCTCAAAATGAAGGCTTAAATTTTTAATAACAGCTATTCAAGATGTCTCCTGAAATGTTATTCATAGACTTTCACATATTTAAAGTATATACATTCAAATTATAAAGTTAAAAAAATTAAAAAAAAGTTTTTGGAAAAGAAGTAGTGACGTTTCTTTACATGATTATAAGATGTAATTTTCATCATAATAGGTTTATCATGTCCTCTGAATGTACCAAGCCAAATTCACTCTGACAGGATCATCTGATCCTCAAATCTATCCAAAGGCACGGTATTTACCCCTTAAGAAACTCCTACAAAATAATAATTGACAGCATTCATGTGATTTTCAATGTATCTGGGGCTGGAACTGGAGTGAACTGATGAATTCCTCATTTATATCCTCTGCTGGATAGAAACATCTCACATGACAAATATGGCAACACACAGATGTCATAGGCTAATCCCCATTAGATGCCACATCATGTCCTACTCCTACGCTACAGAGTACTGCTGGAGAAAGAAACGCAGCATTGTAAATTAGGTTCCCCAGCTGTGACCTGGTCCTAGCAACTGACAAACATTTTTAACTTTCTGGTTAACTCCATACATCACTGAACTCTCAACCAATCCCACCTGACTCTACTAAATATTTCACAAGAGAAAATGGGTTCATCAAAGAAAATGTCGTTTATCTCTTATCTTACACTACTGCATACCCTCGTATCTATGACAACGTTTCCTAATGTTTTACAAAAGACGTTCCTGCACATCCCGGATGCTCATTTTCTTAGGACAGGTCTTAGACTCCATCCATTAAAAAAGATCCTCCCTCTCTATTTATCCTCTCTTCCACACCATATGGTTCTCTGGAAATGAAAGGGAGGCTCCAGATAAACATACTGTTAAAAACAATTGCAAAGCTATACAACATTCACATACAACTATACCCCATAACCCATGGCTGTCAAGTCAATTCTGACTCACAGCAACCCTACAGGGCAGAGTAGAACTGCCTGATAGGGTTTCCAAGAAGTGGCTGGTAGATGTAAACTGCTGAGCTTTTGGGTAACAGCCATAGCTCTTAAACCCTGCGCCACCAGGACTCCATAATTATACCCGGCAGTATGAAAATTAGGTGCCACAGTTTGATTCTAGCAGTACTTGGTATTGCCAAAATAATAAATTATTACATCCTGTCACCATGTATTCCTTTCTTCAGAATGGAATTTCTTAAAATTACTTCAAACCCCCCCACCGGGACTGGAAGAAACTCAAAATCTCAATGGCCTGCTATAACTAGTTATGTCTTTTCTACTCAAAAATTTCACTACAACAAATCATAAGTTGTTCAGGTGAATTTTACCAGAAATAGATAGAAAGCAACTCTTAACTTTAAACTCCAATGACATAAGAATACGCAACTTAAACTTTCAAGATTTAGCCTAACCTATATTTGGTAAACAAAAACAATTCCCTAGTTGTCCAGGTTAAAAGCTAGCTATTTCTTTAACTTTCTTCCTCCTGTTTTTTTGTACATCTTAAATTTCATGAAAGAAAAATCAATTTTAAGATAATCATTAACTATTTAACTCCCCCTCCCCATCAAATGTGTTAAATAACTTAGAGAACACTGGTTTCGCAAGAATACATTTTGTGCTCAGATTTTTCTTGGGGGAAAGGCTTGGATTACCTCAACTATATTATGCATGTGAGGAAGCAAGCGATCCATTCGAACTTCCAGCAACATCACAAGCGCCCGGCATACGTTTTTTCGTACCTCTGGTTCTTCGTCACCAGCCAATGCAAACAGATTCTATTGCAGAAGAAACATTTTTTTTTTTCCCTAGTTTAAAAATTCTGATACATTAGAAAAGTATATACATAAAAATGAGTAATCTTCAAGTTGGTGACACTTAAAGAAATCTATGAAATTACAGTACAAATAATGACTGAATTAACTGGCCTACAATATTAGGCTACAAAATAAGACAATTAAATGCGGGATAATAACTGCCAAAAAATTGTGATTTTGATGAACAATTTAAAGCAATTCTTTGAAGAGTTGGTTCAGTTGTGCTCTCAAGTTATTTCTAGTTTATGAGAACAAAATCATGTCATTAGGACAAAGGGGCATTCACCCAACTCACCCAGAAACAGAAATAATGACTAAAATACAATTTGATTTAGATACTTTGACCTTCACATGTTACCTGCTGGACTGAAGAAAGCCTTCTGGTATTCTGCAAAATGTTTCTCAAGTATAAAATGTTTACTGTATTTGGATTTATGTTAAGACAGTGCTTCTCAAACTACCACGGTTAAAGATTAGTTTGTTTTTCTAAATTTTTTTTACCTATTGCTTAAGTTTCTCAACGCTCGCTTTAATTTCTGTTCTTACCCCATGATGGACTGATAACATTGTTTGTGGACTAGCATTAGTCCCAGGAGCACACTTTCAGTAGCAATGTTACAAAATACAAGTAGCATATCACCTATACAAAATGACTTATGCTCAGAAGGACTCTCTGAATCCTTTGCATAAGATTAACATGGTATTTAACACCAATGCTAAATTTTTTAAATGTTGGGAAATGGTCTTGCCCCACTTGCTGAGTATAATAGCTCTGTGAAATTTTTGTTTTCAGAGAGAATATAATTTCTTCTATTCTAAATAATGTTTCCTTATAAGATACTGGTATATCTATTATTGTTCCCTTTATTGAACAATGAAGAATATTAATATAATTAAAACTACTACTATCATGTCCAAAAATAATAAAAATAGCACCTAACATGTAGAGTGCTTTCTCTGGCAGGAACTGTTCAATTTATGTACACAAACTTTGTAACAATCTGACAACGTAGACTATTACCTGCCTCATTTTATAGAAGGTGAAACTGAAATTATCTGTTAAATAAGCTGCTCGAGACTGCAGAGCCACTGAGCCGAAAAGCTATGATTTGAAACTAGGCAATCTTACTCCAGATTTCTAGTCTTATCCACTACACTATACCTACTCTGGACCAAACTAAGCTGAAAACACCTTGCAGCCATAAAAAATGTATTATGCATCCCTGGCACCAAGCACAGGGCCTGATTCATAGTAGGTACTCAATAAAACCCATTTCAATGTGTAAATGACTTGAGAATCCTTATGGCTATTCTCCAGTTTACGGGTAAAAGACGCTTGGAAAGAAGCCGGGTAATTTAAGAAATTAGGAAAAACAAAATGGATTCCCTGCTACTAAATGTGACATGGCTTTTTTCCTGTTGTAATTTTCCAACAGTACTAGCAGCAATCTGACCTCTGAAGGATTTTTAAGGACAGTGGAAAACGAATGGATTATTTAATTAAATCTCACTTGGTGAAAGTGCTTTAGAAACATTAACAACCCTTTTAATTGCTGTTACAAAATGCAGAGGTTCCAACAAGGAATTCTACTGCCTACGGTTTATGGCCAGGAAATTACGCTCTTACTCTCTTTCTGCTCTTTCCAAAGTTAAAAAGTGCTTTTAGAAATGCTTGCTGAGATATAAAGACTTAATTTTCCCCTGATACCTCTAATTTTACAATGGAAATCTAGAAATACTGTCCTTTTTAGTCTGTGCCTTCAAATTCTTTATTAGGTCAAGTTTATACAACTTGAATCTTTCTCATTTCCTATACTATAAACAAACTAGGAGATTAAACTTTCCTAAGCAATTTTAAGAGCATACTGAAACAGAAAATTCTAGTCAAGGTACTAAATACATAGACACACACTATCATCTATTTATATCATGATACAAGCAGAAAAATTAGTAACAAAAAAGTTTTATTTTCAGTTAGCAAAAATTACAGTCTATATTGTGTCTAATTTTAATGCCATCAAAGAATTTAAGTAAATATTGGCAATTTAACATTGTAATTACAATTATAGTTTGTAAACAAATAAAATGGTTAGCATTACCTAACCTTCTCAAAAATACAGGGGCAGGGAGAAAACAAATCTTACCTCAATAAAAGAATCAATGTGCAACATCAGAGCTTGAGTCCTACTGATGATAAACTGATTGACACATGCAACAGCATGAGACCTAGAAACAAACAAAGGAATGTAACATATGCTCATTACAGTTTTTTTCCTATTTACAGAAGATTGGTAAGAGTTAAACACTCCTCCATAAAAATATTATGGTACATGTACATCCATAAATGTACCCATTAAAAATAAAAATTACAGATAATCCCAATTTCATCATTCTCTTCCATTTCTTTTTAAATAATTTTATGCATATATATGCAAACGGTGTATATATCTTTAATTTTATAAAAAGATTATTATACTAAATCTTTGTGAACTTTTTTAAACTTAATATTATGTTGCTAAGATTCATCTATATTTATCACTAAAGCTCATTTGTTTAGACTCTGCATGATTATTCCACAATTTAGGTTGCTTCTAGATTTTTGCTATTATGAACAGTGCTGCTGAAAATACTGTTAATTTTTTCTCCTCTTGTCCATGTACAGAGTTCCTCACACATATATGGATGGCAAGATTTGTAACTTAAAGACAAACAAAAAACCTAACCTCGTCCTTAAACAAAGGACTTCAAAGCAGTGCTGTTAACCATTGCAAATGAATTAACCGCATAGAAGGTCAAGAACTTTATCATATTTAATGAAAATTCCATTAAAATCAACTTTTTGAGTTTTTGCTATTAAAGGAGTAAATTTCAATTATTTAACTTTACCTCTGTGAATGTTCCATATCCTTTGCTAATCACAAAAACATTAGGTAATAAAAGTAAAGGAGTGATCAGGCTGTTATCATAGCTTATAAATTAACATTGGACATATTAATACCTTATTTTTGGACTACTGTGCTTGAAGAACTGTAAAAATTTGGGAATCATGATGTTGAGAGGACGATCTAAAACATCACTATCTAAAATCTCAGCAGAATCTTCACATATCTTCTGAAGAGCACCAAACGCTCCCTGTAAAACACACGTATTTAAATTATTAATCCATTGAAAAAGAAGCCATTTAAAAAGCAAACTGAGTAACAAAGTACAGATTAATGTTCTTAAGGTTAACATACAAACGTTGCCTTCAAGAAATCCATAAATTATTCAATTTAAAAACAAAAACCACTATACCATTATATAAATTCTCAGTTTAAATATAATGGTACAATTTTACCTTAGCATCAAATGACTTAGATCTAGAGGATATTTGGGTTGGCAGGGCACCTAACTCCTCCGAAATATTCTTGTCAATCTTAAATCAGTGCTACTTTTCTCTCAGTAGATCCTAGTTTGTTAAAATTAAATGTAAAAGTCTACATTTACATATAAGTTTATATAGCCATTCTAACACTTGAAGCACATAAAGATGTCTTTATCAATACCACTAAAAAATTATATAAACAAAAGTTACTCATTGGTAACTCACAAGAAAATCTATTAAAAAGCTAGGAAATTCAAATTGGCAATGATTTCCCTATAACCATTTGTATGTCAAAGGGGCCAACCCAGAGCTCTCGCACACATTATATAAACAACTAGTTACCTCAACCATCTTCTCTGCTGTTTATAATCCCATCAGCAGCAACTGAGTTTCCCCATTCTACAACTAATTTAGAAAGTGTCCAATAGAAAGTAAAATCTTTAAAGCAACTGTCCAGTATCTTTTTGTTGTTTTAAATACTTTAAAAAATACTAAATTTGGAGATCATTAAAGCTCAAATTTAATTAAAATATCAAAATTCAGTCAGATTTAACATGAATAAAAATAGTATTAGGCATTTGAAAACTGTCCTGTTAAAGTACCTATAATTAATATTAAGGTTTTAAAAAAAAGTCTTAGCTCTGAAATCCAATAAAGTAAAACTAAATGTAAATGTATTACCCATTGTGGCAATGAAAAAATAAAAATAAAAATTTCAACTCGGAGCAAACATTTAGGCAATACAACTTCAGACATCTATAGATCCACATCTTTAGTTCAGGTAGATGCAAATACAATTTAACATATAACTTCTACATAGTAGCACGACTTACGATTTCTACAGTTAAAATTTGTTTTTTGCAAAGTGCTTCTGCAAAATGATCTCCTTTTATGTTATTATCAGTATACCAGAACAATTTTAATGAACTGTTAGATGATGGCTAAATAGTAATATTTTAGTTTTTCCGCAAACTTATTAGCACATTTTCAAGGCATTATTAAGAAATGTGTGTATGAGGATGCAACATTTTTCGCTTTTAGAAAGAGTGACTTTAAACATTCCTTTGTTAACTAAATCTCCCTCCTCCACCTTCCCCTCAGTTCCAGCAACAAATTTCAAGTCTTAAGACAACCTGATTGCTTTTTGTTAGGTTATTCCTATGCCTGCCCTGCCTCTAACCTCATCTCCAAGCCCAGCCTCTTTCTGAGGGAAAGCAGTCTCTGCCTTAGAGAGGCAAAATGTCTAAAACGGTTTTGCTTAAAATAGACCCAAACTGGAAGCCTAATTAAGTACTTATCAGTAGTGAGAAATTACAGGAAAATAAATCCTTACAGACTCACTCTCTTACCTTCTAAATGGAAAGGCTGCTAACTAATTTGATCAGGGGCAAATAACAGAAAAGCTCATGTATGACTGTTGTTAGGTACCATCAGGTTAGTTCCGGCTCACAGCGAATCTATGTACAATGAAACACTGCCCAGTCCTGTGTCATCCTCACAATTGTTGCTATGCTTGAACCCACTGTTGCAGCCACTGTGTCCATCTATGTTGTTGATGGTCTTACTCTTTCCATGACCCTCTGCTTTACCAAGCATGACGTCTTTCTCTAGGAACTGATCCCTCCTGATAATATGTCCAAAGAATATGAGATGAAGCCTTGGTATCTTTGCTTCTAAGAGGCACTCTGGCTGTACTTCTTCCAAGACAGGTTTGTTCGGTCTTTTGAAAGGCCGTGTATATTCAATGTTCTTCACCAACACCACAATTCAAACGTATCAATTCCTCTCATCTTCCTTATTCACTGTCCTGCTTTTGCATGCATATGAGGCAACTGAAAACACCAGGCTTGGGTCAGGTGCACCTTGGTCTTCAAGGTGAAGCCTTCACTTTTCAGTAATTTAAAGAGGCCTTTGCAGCCGATTTGCCCAATGCAACGTGTCTTCTGATTTCTTGACCGCTGCTACCATGGATGTTGATTGTCGATCCAAGCAAAATGAAATTCTTGACAACTTCAATCTTTTCTTCGTTTATCATGATGTTACTTATTGGTCCAGTTGTGAGGATTTTTTATGTTGAGGTGTAATCCATATTGAATGCTGTGGTCTTTGATCATCAGTAAGTACTTTAAATCCTCTTCACTTTCTGCAAGCAAGGTTGTGTCATCATCATAACGCAGGCTGTTAAGAGAGTCTTTCTTCAGTCCTGATGCCCCGTTTTTCTTCAGAGTTCAACTTTTTGGATTATTTGTTCAGCATACAGACTGAACAGCTACGGTCAAAAGATACAACCCTGACACACACCCTTCTCAACTTTAAATCAAGCAATATCCCCTTGTTCTGTTCCAACGACTGCACCTTGATCTATGTACAGATTCCTCACTAGCACAATTAAGTGTTCTGAAATTCCCATTCTTCATAAAGTTATCCGTAATTTCTTACAATCCATGCGGCTGAATGCCTTTGCATAGTCAATAAAACACAGGTAAACATCTTTGTGGTATTCTGTTTCCAGCCAGGATCTATCTGGCATCAGCAATGATATCCCTGGTTCCATGTCCTCTTCTGAATCTTGCTTGAATTTCTGGCAGTTCCCTGTTGATATACTGCTGCAACTGTTTTTGAATGATCTTCAGCAAAATTTTGCTTGTGTGTGATACTAATGATATTGTTTGATAATTTCTGGATTCGGTTGGATCACCTTCCTTGGGAATAGGCATAAATACAGACCTCCTCCAGTCAGCTGGCCACATAGCTGTCTTCTAAATTTCTTGGCATAGGCAAGTGAGCGCTTCCGGCAATGCATCCATTTGTTGAAACACCTCAATAGATAATCTGTCAATTCCTGGAGCCTTGTTTTTCTCCAATACCTTCAGGGCAGCTTGGACTCCTTTTTTCAGTACTGCTGGTTCCTGGTCATATGGCTCCTCCTGAAATGGCTGAACGTCAACCAATTCTTTTAGGTATAGTGACTCTGTGTATTCCTTCCATTTTCTTTTGATGCTTTCTGCATCGTTTAGTATTTTCCCCATGGAATCCTTTACTATTGCAACTCAATGCTTGATTTTTTTTTTTTTTTTTCCAGTTCTTTCAGCTTGAGAAATGCTGAGCTTGTTCTTCCTGTTTGGTTTTCTATCTCCAGCTCTTCGCACATGTGATTATAATTCTTTGTCTTCTCGAGATGCCCTTTGAAGTCTTCTGTTCAACTCTTTTACTTCATCGTTTCTTCCTTTTGCTTTAAAAAAAAAAAAATTAGCTGCTCAATATTCAACAGCAAGTTTCAGAGTCTCTTATGATATCCGTCTTGATCTTTTCTTTCTTTCCTGTCTTTTTAATGACCTCTTGCTGTCTTCACATATGATGTCCTTGATGTCATTCCACAACTTTTCTGTTTTTTGATCATTAGTGTTCAATTCATCAAATCTGTTCTTGAAATGGTCTCCAAATTCAGGTGGGATATACTGAAGATTATACTTGGGCTCTCAGAACTTGTTCTAATTTTCTTCAGTTTCAACTTGAACTTGCGTATGAACAACTGATGGTCTGTTCCGCAGCTGGCCCTCAACCTTGCTCTGACCAATGATATTGAGCTTTTCAATCGACTCTTTCCACAGATGTAGTCGATTTGACTCCTGTGTATTCCATCTGGTGAGGTCCAAGTGTATAACTGCCATTTACGTTGGTGATAAAATGGTATTTGCAATTAAGTACCTGGTCTTGCAAAATTCTTCCGTGTGATCTCTGGCATTGTTTCTATCACCAAGGCCGTATTTCCCAACTACGGATCCTTCTTTGTTTCCAACTTTTGCATTCCAATCACTAGTAATTATCAATGCATCCTGATGGCATATTGGATCAATTTCAGACCAAAAAAGTTGGTAAAAAATCTTCAAGTTCTTCATCTTTGGCCTTAGTGGTTAGTACATAAATTTAAATATGGTATTAACTGGTCTTCCTTGTAAGCGTACAGGTATTATCCTACCACTGACAGCACTGGACTTCAGGATAGATCTTGAAATGTTCTTTTTGACAATGAGTGCAATGCCATTCCTCTTCAAGTTATCATTCCCGGCACAGCAAACCATATGATTGTCCAACTCAAAATGGCCAGTTCTGGTCCATTTTAGCTCACTAATGCCTAGGATATCGATGTCTATCCATTTCGTTTCTGACGATTTTCAATTTTCCTAAACTTGCTACTTTGTACATTCCATGTTCTGATTATTAATATGGATGTTTGCGGTTTTATCTTATTTTGAGTCATGTGTCACCAGCAAATGAAGGTCCTGAAAACTTGACTCCATCCATGTCATTAAGGTCGATTCTACTTTGAGGAAGCAACTCTTCCCCAGTCACATCTGAATGCCTTCCAACCTGGAGGGCTCATCTTTCAGCAGTATATCAGACAATGTTCCACTGCTATTCATAAGGTTTTCACTACGTAATTCTTTTTAGAAGTAGACTACCACCAGGTCCTTCTTCCTAGTGTGTCTTAGTCTGGAAGCTCAGCTGAAACCTGTCCACGATGGATGACCCTGCTGGTGTTTCAATACTGGCGGCATAGCCTCCAGCGTCACAGCAATATGCAAGCCTCCAAAGTTCCGACACGGTGACAGACGCGTGGAGGGACGTGTGATTAAAACTAGAAAACCAGACATATCTTAGACATGTCACACAATAAGAGGCACCAACAATTTAGAAAAGCTAAAAAAGTACCCACGCTCTCTGAATTGGGTAAATTTCACTTTTTTAAAAAGTATCACATCACCTAAGTCTGACAATAGTCTGATAATTCATATATACACACCCAAGAATAGTTTTAGACTATAAAAACAGAAGAGATATTCTCTTATAAAAAATACAGTAAAGAGGTTTTACAACTTGGTCTTAAGTATTAAAAAAATCAGTAAAACAAATGATCACAAATGTAAGACACAAAGGCAATTTTAGACTTCTAAGTTTTGAAGCTATGTTCCCCAATGTTCTAACGCACAAAATGATAAGACATAAAAAAGAAAAATCATATATGAAGCAAACATCCTTACTTCACAGGTGTTGTAATCCTCAGAATCCAAAAGGCTGCAGAGTTTTGGTAAGAGGTCAGGCCAATTCTGCAATTCTCCCTTGGAGGCTATGGTTGTAATCAAAATACCTTGAAAGAAAACATACATCTTTAGGAAACTTGGCTACATTTTGTTAGACACCGCCACAAAAGTGTGTGCACCTGCACACATGCAGGCATTTTTAAGTGGCTCAAATCAACGTAAGGCTTCCACAGACCAACGTAAATAATAACACTTTTCGATGACCTCCACATCACCATACTTCATCTGTGGAAAAATCACAGCATAAACCAGGTCTGTTTCTAATTTTGTTTCCCAGCACTTCATTGTCTCTAAGTTTTTTTTTTTTTTTTACCAAGTGTCTGTACCAAAGACTACAACCTGCTCTTCTCCAACAATACCAAGGATAGCTCCACTAATTAACATTAGCCACATTTTAAAAAAATTACATAAAAAACAGCAGAATGAAAATACCAAAATGTCAGCAGCACTTAACACTGAGTAATGAATTTGAATCTTTTAGGTCAAAGAAAAGATACATCCAGAAGCAAGCTTCCTGACTTAATCTGTGATTATAGCCAAGGACCATGGTCGGGGAAGATAAAGCAGATGAGCATCAATCAAGATCAGTGCTGTATCGTCACTCTGTTTACAACACTCCTACAACAGTTTACACTTACTGGATCAGGGGTGATCTTGCATCTGGGACGCTGAGTGGCACATCCTGACTGGTAATGTTGCTTTCACTGAATGGATTATTTCAAATGTGTTGTGCAGTTTAGTTGTAATAGTTAATGGATTTGCAATAAATACACAAAAACACAACACAAAAGTTTTGTGTTAATACAGTGACACAACAAAAGCTTTATATTAATATTTCAAATCTGCCTTACTAGATGTAATATTAATAATATAATTAATATGCTTGGTGATTATGGATCTTTTGGTACCATAATTAAAAGCACAGGTTATGACAGTCGGAAAACTGTATGTACTCTAAGCTTCAAAATACTAATTTGTAGGAAAAAAAAAAAAAAAAGTATTCTCTTCATAGGATTATTTTGAGAATTCAGTAAGATACGCACACAAAATGTCTGGCATATAGTGAGTGCTGTTAGGTGCCGACTCATAGTGACCCCACAGACAACAGAAAAGAACACTGCCCAGTCCTGTGTTGCCATGCTTGAGCCCGCTGTTGCAGACAGTGTGTCAATCCATCTTGTTGAGGATCTTCCTCTTTTTCACTGACCTTCTACACTTTACCAAGCATGATGTCCTTCTCCAGGGACTGATCCCTCCTGATAACGCGTACAAAGTATGTGAGACGAAGTCTTGCCATCCTTGCTTCTGACAAGCACTGTGGTTGCACTTCTCCTTAGACAGATTTGTTCATTCTGTGGTATAGTGAATATTCTTCGCCAACAACATAATTCAAAGGCATCAATTCTTCTTCAGTCTTCCTTATTCATTGTCCAGCTTTCACATGCATATGAGGCAACTGAAAACACCATGGCTTGGGTCATGTGCACTTTAGTTCTCAAAGTGACATCTTTGCTTTTCAACACTTTTAAAAGATCTTTTGCAGCCAATTTGCCCAGTGTAATGCATTTTTTTGATTTCCTGACTGTTGCTTCCATGGGTGTTAATTGTGGATCCAAATAAAATGAAATCCTTGACAACTTCAATCTTTTCTCTCTTTACCATGATGTTGCTCACTGGTCCAGTTGTGATGATTTTTGTTTTATGTTGAGGTGTAATCCATTCTGAAGGCTGTGGTCATTGACCTTCATCAGTAATGCTTCAAGTCCTCTTCACTTTCAGCAAGTAAAGCTGTGTCATCTGCGTAACACAGGTTGTTAATAAGTTGTCCTCCAATTCTGATGCTCCATTCTTCATACAGTCCAGCTTCTCTGACTATTTTTTATTCAGTAATAACCACTGAGTATTACAGCGAGTACTCAATAATTATTATATTGAATAGAAAATTTTTACACAGAAATAGTTGGATTTTCCAACTGTTCCTCTGTAAAAGTTTTCTTTGAATTTTCCACCCTTAGTTTTGTGAATATTTCTCTTAGAGCTAAACGTAAAGAGTAAAGCTGTGGGCAAACTTTGTACTAAAAAATTAAATTACACATTAACAGTCAATGCACTGACAGCACTTTACGGATAACAGCCTTACAATAAAATAGTATTACAACAGAATCCAAAAGTAGCAAGACTAATAGTAGGCCTGATTCTTCTTGTAAATTTTTCTTCCCTACAGTAAAACACACAGGAACTTTTTTTAAAGAGTTATGTATCTATCTGCAAGAAACCAAGTTATCTTCAATAAGACTACAAACAAGAAATAATTAATAACAAATACAATCTACATTTTTATATTGATAGTCCACTGACATTCATCCCTTTTGCTAGGAGACCATTAAAGAATGCTTATAGACAGAAAATCGCAAAACTTACCTGGCCCTATCATTTCATCCATTCCCAAATCTTCTACTTCCTAGCACAGTTATACAAGTAAAAAAATGACAGATAATTCTCATTGTTTACAACAAATATGGGAGTGAAAACTGGTGTATTTGGCAATACCTATTAAAACATAAAATGTTTAAACATACTTGGACCCAGTAATGCCACTTCTAAGAATTAACCCTATAAGAAACATTCCCACAAACATATGTATAGCATATACAAAAGAATGTTCACCGATAAATAGTAAAATTATAAACTATTCTTTAACAGGAGAAACAATTTTATAGTCATCCAATGGAATTACCATACAGTCATTAATATGTGGTCCATCTACCATTCCCAAACAACTCTACAGACAGAGATTGGCCTGCACTGTAAGGTAGACAATGATGCTGGTGAGGAGTGAACTTCGTGGCTCAAGTAGACACATGAGACTATCTGGCAAACTCCTGTCTGGTGCTGAGATGAGAAGGAAGAGTGGGCAAGGTGCTGGTTGAATGGACACAGGGAATACAGAGTAGAGAGAAGGAATGTGCTGTCTCATTAAAGGGAGAGCAGCTGGGAGCGCTCAGTGGTGGGTGTATGACTTTTTGTATGAGAGAATGACTTGATTTGTAAACTTTCACCTAAAGCACAATAAATTAATTAAAAAAAAAAAAAAATGTGGTCCATCCAAATATACTTCCCTTGACAAGATTCCCAGCATGTACTGTTAAGGTTAAAAAATTAAAAAGGCTAAGTTGCATAAAAATATAGTGTGACTCTATTTAGAACACAAAAATTTTAAGTAGCTATGAACGTAACAAAAAGACTTATGTACCAATACTCAAACTGCCTTTCATGATATACACATTTCTGTATATATCATTTTAAATATATCATTTATATATATTTTTAATATATCATCTTTGCCCGTAAGGAGCTCAGTCAGAGCAGTGGTTCTGAACCCTGGTCGATTTTACCCACCTCCCCCACCCCATGGGGCAACATCTAGTGGGTAGCTGCTAATTAACGTCCTACAAGGCACAGTACAGCCCAATAAATTATGTAGCCCAAAATGTCAATAGTGCAAAGATTGAGAAAACATGGTTTAGAGGAATAGGGACCTACTTAAACCAATAATACAGTACTTATGCTATTGTTACACTGTTCAACCTGCTGTCGAGTTGGCCACAACTCACAAGCCTATGCGCCACAAAATGATGCTGAGTCCTGCGCCATCCCCATGACTGGCTGTAGATTTGACTGTTGTTATCCCTAGGGTTTTCACTGGCTAATTTTTAGAAACAGATTGCCAGGCCTTTCTTCCTAGTCCTTCTTAGTCTGGATGCTAAGCTGAAACCTATTCAGTACCACAGCAACACACAAACCACTACCGACAGATCGGTGGTGGCTACACATCAGGTGCAATGGCCTGGAACAGAACCCAGGTCTCCCACATTAAAGGCAGGAACTCTACCACTGAATGACCAAATGTCCCAGTCCTTATGCTATGATACATATATTAAGAATTTTCTATTAAGGTTAATGAGTGATGAAGAGTCAGCTCCCAATTCTTAAAGATGCACTGCAGAAACCTGCAGTATTTTACTTTTAAAATATCTTCCTAAAAAAAAATTTTAATTGTACTTTAGATGAAGATTTACAGAACCAGCTTCTCATTAAACATTTTTTCCTATTATCCATCTTTTTTTTTTTAAAATTGTACTTCAGATGAAGGTTTACAGAACAAACAAGCTTCTCACTGAACAGTTAGTACACGTACTGAGTTAGTACACGTACTGTTCTATGATATTGGTTACCAACACTATGATATGTCAACACTCTCCCTACTCAACCTTGGGTTACCAATTCACCAGCTTTCCTGTCCCCCCCTGCCTTCTAGTCCTTGTCCCCGGGCTGGTGTGCCCTTTCAGTCTTGTTTTGTTTTATGCGCCTAATCTTTGGCTGAAGGGTGAACCCTCAGGAGTGACTTCATTACTGGAATATTTGCCTAAAATTAAAAAAAAAAAATCTTTTTTTTTTTTATGTGAATCAAGACGGTTAATCAAGTTAAAAATGAAAAACAAACAAAAAAACAACTTTTTCCCAGATTTACTTGCCTGGAAGGCATCAATGCTTTAAAATAAGCTCATTAATTTTCCTGAAACAAAAGGATTTATCAAAAATCAAAAGGACCCGCTGAATGCTGAGGTGTAATTCTTTGGGTGAGACACAAACATGTATTATTCAAATACTCTATGATCTTAATGCCAAGGTCCCAAAAGAATTTCTCCCCTCTGTATGTTAATATATTAGTTGTACTTTTCATTACCTTCTCTAGCCTACATTCAAAAACAAGGAGAGCAAGAGCTAAAGTAAAAGTTTTGTTTTTAATTAACAACGTAAAATAGATAATTTAACTGGCCAAACTGCTGTACTTCTTTTATGTTTACAGCTTCATTTTTATCTAGTTATATCACAGGCTTTTTTTTTCTTAACGGAAAATTTCAGAAATGTAGAGAAACAGCGTAATTACCCAGCTTTAACAACAACTGATCAAGACATGGCCAAGCTTGTTTCATCTATACTTCTACCAACACCTCACACTTCCACACTCAGAACTGATTGTTTCTGGAACAAATTCCAGACATATCACTTCATTTGGAAATATGTTGCAGGCATTTTTGCAGCTCCTTAAATTATTTTTTTAGTGAAACAGAATAAAACACACACATTAAAATTCCACTTGATTAGTTTTATACTCAAAATTGCAGTGGCCACTCACAATGAAAATATTTAACTACATAATATAAACTACATCTAAGCCCAAGAACCTTTCATAATTCTACTAACAGACACCAAAAAATTATAATTATGCCTCTGTATGCCATTTTCAGTCATCTCTTTTTAAAAATAAGATGTTAAGTCCGAAGCTATCTTCAAGTGCTTAATTTCCCAAATAAACCCTACTCATAAATGTGTTCAAAAACCTTTACAAAGGTTTAAAAAAAAAAGCACTTAGTGAGAGATAACCCAAATTCTTCTCTCCCAAACGCTATTACTTCTAATCTTCCAAATTTAAGCCAAAAGTACTGTAGTTTGGAACGAATGGTAAAGGTTTATAGTGAAATTCAGTTTGGCGAGAAAACAATCTCATATCTCTTTCCAGAAGATACCCACTTCTTTTCAAAACCCATTCCACTACATCTATAAGGCTTTCTCTCCTTGATTTTAAATGGAAAAGGCTGGCATGCACTCCTCATTCTTTTAACCAGTATCAAGATTTGGTAGATCCTTAGGAGGGTACGTGAGGGTCCACCGACATAACCTAGGGAGTTCCCTTTCTCAAATTACAAATGCCCTCCTCCATTCCATTTAAAATCAATGTAAATAATGGCAATGCTTATTATGAGAATGCTTGGAGGGATGTCACACAAAATATAAAAAACAAAGAAAGTCTTTATGAAACTGTTTGACTCAGTATGTAGGTTCTTTACTGGCTTTCATTTAACCAACCTGTTAAGATTAACAGAAACTTCCTGGGTCCTCGCAAAATTTAACTGCTTTACATCTTAAGCCCGTGGCATACTGAATGCCGCCCATTAACAGACTACTCTACAGTAAAAAAAAAAAAAACCCAAACCCAGTGCCGTCGAGTCGATTCCGACTCATAGCGACCCTACAGGGCAGACCAGAACTGCCCCATAGAGCTTCCAAGGAGCGCCTGGTCGATTCGAACTGCCGTCCCTTTGGTTAACAGGCGTGGCACTTAACCACTACGCCACCAGTGTTTCCTGACATTCTACAGTACACCTGCCTATTTCTACTTCTACCAGTCGATGTGTGCCTACTAATAGTCAGCCACATTTGCTCCTAAGCCTATTTAGACCAGTTGTTATTATAATTAACCACTGATTCAATATTACATAAGCTGATAAAAAAGAAGTTGTTCTTTCACTGAAAACAAGCTGAATGTTCTTAAAAAAAGACTCAAATATTGCTGTTGAATAAGGTGTAGACTAAGCAAGTATTAAAAATTAGAAGGAAATAATAAAAACCTAGAACTCTACACTTTTATTGCTTTACTGTTTTTTTTCCCATGTAAAAGAAAGTGATACTGAATATCATGCCGCATTTATTAGGAAAGGCAGACAGACAATAAAGAACACCATATAACCTGTAGTCAAAGACTCTGATCCTAAATTAATAAAATGGTTAAGGTACCTACCACTTGTTGATGCCCTACTTAAACTTATTTTGATTTAGACCTTTTCTCATTGGATAAGTGGGCTTTTACTGTAATTGTCGACCACCTGTCTGTTAGTTTGCTGTGCTGTGGTGGCTTGTGTGTTGCTGTAATGCTAGAAGCAATACCACTGTAATTTAAAATACCAGCAGGGTCACCTGTGGTGGACAGGTTTCAGTGGAGCCTCCACACTAAGGCAGACTGAGAAGAAAGGCCTGGCAATCTACTTCTAAAAATTAGCCAGTGAAAACCCTATGGATCACAACAGAGTACTATCTGACACAATGCTGGAAGATGAGCCCCCTAGGTTGGTAGGTATTCCAAATACACAGTGGCCACAAAAATGGACTCAAGCACACAAACAATTGTGAAAAAGGACCAGGCCACATTTTATTCTGTTGTACATAAGTCGCCATGAATCAAAGCAGACTTGATGACAGCTAACAAGGCTGTAAATGCAACATTATTTCAAAAGCAATTAATGGGCAAAAAATTTACCCTCCATCACAATTCAACATGGAATGGATAACAAAAATTCCTATGGAAATAGTCTATCGTATCTAAAACCAGCCCTGTTGCAAGACAGTAAGCAAAACCGTTACAATGTAACTTACCTACGGTGGCTCTAATCAGAGGAGAAGCATCACCAATATTATTTAGACATTCACTTTTAATAAAGTCTGTGACACCATTCGGGAAATTCTGAAAATGAGCTTTCACGTTATTCTTCAAGATGAGACCACTCAATGATCTTGTGGGTTCATCTGTAACAAAGTAACAGTATTGAGTTTTAAAGAAGTTTTCATTTCAAAACTTACCAAGAACAGTAATTAAAAAAAAATTTATATTAAAACTCATTGCAGCATTCTAGTAATTTTGCTATGATCGGGAAAAAATACCACTGTGATTACTAAAAGATTAACTCCATGATTTATTTGGTGTCTCAACGTTTGCACTACTGACATTTTGAGCCAGGTGAGTCTTTGTTGGAGGCTGTCCTATACATTTTAGGATGTTCAACAACATCACTAGCCTGTACCCACTAGATGCCAGTACTATTCCTCCAGTTGTGACAACCAAAAAAAATTTCAGACAGTGCCAAATATCCTTTGGGGGGCCAAAACTGCCCCTGGTTGAGATCCACTGATTTAGTTTAATAGTTTAGTTTATATAGGAGCGCTGGCGGCGCAGTGGTTAAGAGCTCGGCTGCTAACCAAAAGGTAGGGAGTTCGAATCCACCAACTGCTCCTTAGAAACCCTACGGGGCAATTCTACTCTGTCTTATAGGGTCATTATGAGGTTGAATTGACTCAAAGGCAATGGGTTTGGTTTTTTAGTTCATCAATGACCACTGAACGCAAGCTTTACTGGAACCTGATAAGAACATCCAATTACAGATCAGAAACTCTTACTTACTAAAATATTCTATTAAAAAATTAAGTGGACAAGGAATATATCGGGGATTACCTTCATGCAAGAAACTATATTAGCAGTAATTAACATCTTCTAAATGCTTACTATGTACTAAATAACGCCAAGTGCTTTCCAAGAAGTATTGCATTTGATTCTCATCTCACGAAACAGGTATTATTATCCCCATTACAAAAGTGAAGAAACTGAGGCCTTTGCTGAAATCACAAAAATATTATTACATGGGGAAGCAAAATGTCATCTTCGGGAGTCTGGCTCCAGAGACTATACTTTGAACCACTCTACAGTATCCTCCTTCTCAAAGGGCTACAAGCCGTGAGTAGCTGCTGTCTTGAGCAGACAATGCTATTATATAGCACTACTGTTTTATATACCTTATTAAGAAATAAAATAACTGAGCTTGTTCTAGTTAGTACTATATTCCACAAGTCTGATTAGCACCAAAATATTCAAGGATGAAGTACATGCAAAGGCAAAAAGATAGCAGTTTCGCTGGATATAAACCTTATTCAGGCTACCACAGCAACACAGCCTAAGAAATTTTATGTCACTATCTGAAAGCTTCTTTCTAATTTCATTTATAACCCCTTCCAGCGAGTAACTTAAAATGAAACAAAAAACACTTGTTTTTCACTTTCAATTCTCTTTTAAAATTTAAAACTGGCACGAAATAAATAGCCAGATATTTAACTTCCTTGAGCAATATGTTTTTGTCTTATTAAATTTGCTCTTAATAACTCATAGCCATGTAATTATATTTAAATGGTCTGCATGTATTTACAAGGAACATACTATATTGTTTTTACAGTAAAGGTTATAAGATGAAGAGTTTTAGTAATCCACAATAAGTAAAACTACTTAAAATTAAAAATACATATCCTCTGTCCAAAATCCATTTTTTAAATACACTAATCACTTCCTTTTTTTAAAAAAATAAAACTTCACTGGGCCTCTAACTGCTCATCTGTAAACTGAGGGAACTGGATCAGGTGATCGGAGTCTCTGCTGGACCCAAAATTTTACTCCTCCATTCAGTGTATAAAAATTCACAGGAGAAATGGGTGAAAAGATCATCAAACAAGCATTTTTATCTTAAGATGTTACCTATGTTTCTTCTCTGATATGGATGGCCAAAATGCTAAGTTTTTTTTTTTTTTAATCGAAAACTAGAGACAGTGAACGTGGGTGCCGATTTTCCTGGGGAAAAAATAAATGGGTAAGTGCTAGACAAATTATCAAGTCATATACATGTAAAGCTCTTACTATGTTTTTTGAGAAACTGTGCCTACATGAACAGAAAAAAAAAAAAATTTAGGGGTTAAGAAAGCTCAAAATCCTTTCCAATAACATTTTATGGTTTTGTAATTAATAGGTCTCTGTGTGGGCAGTTACACCCAATATCTTTTGCTGTTACTTGAATTACAAGTTTATTTTAGCACTTTTGAAGTATCTTTATATTCCAAGAATGCCTGATAAGAGTATAATATTGTAACACTCTTAAAATTTGGAATTTAGGGTGCAACAGGACAGAGACCAGATGGCTTAGTGAAATTACATTTAAATTTTCAAATAAAACAATTAATTCACTAAGTATTTCTGTGTTTTAGAAAACAAACAGCCCTGATTACTGATTAGAAATCACTGTGTAGGAGGAAAAATCTCTATATTAAATAATGTTATCAAATACATTTATCAAGCTAGGCATATTAACTGCTGAAAAGCTATGGAAAGGGAATTTCCAGTTTCCTGAAACCTAGATTTAAAGTTTTAAATTTTCTACATCACAAATTTAAACCCCTTGAATTTACTACAAAGTTATTTGAAAACAATTCAAAATGAATCACTATACTGTGTACAGATTACCAAAACCTAAATAAATACAAGATTTATCAGTGAGATTTTACTACAGATTAAGACCATTAACCCGATAGATTTTGGAGCTGAAACCTTATAGATGGTCTGGTAGTCTAACACGGGCATTTTATAGCTGAAAGAAGCAAGAGAAGTTAAAAGACTTAGCGTCAAAGTAGAGTCTAAAACTCATTTCCCAACTCTAAGTGCAATGTTTTTACTAACTGCACTAGCGCTTCTGAAACAATGATCACTGAATAAGGGATAGCACTTTCATTTAGAGGCCAGTCAGTCACGTAACAAATATTTGAGTGCCTTCTACAGTGTCTGACAATATTCCAAGAAAGGAATGCTCAACACTCAAATAATGCTAGGGAGAACATCCCTCTCACTACATCGTAAGCTCCATGAGGGCAGAGATTCTTAGATAGTTGTAAGTTTTTAAAAAGTTACCCGTTAGTGAAGAGAATGATCCCATTTCTGCTTCAGAAAAATTTAAGATAGTATATAAACATACAAGAGTATGGAGGCATACAGTTCAAGAGAATAACAATAATCATCTCTGGGTGACAGGATTAGAAGTGATTTTTCTTTTTGCTTTTATGTGCTTTCAATTTTTTTAGTACTGTGAAAAAAACTTATAAAAAGATACTAAAACCAAGTATATATTAAACTGTGCATCATGATCTGTGTATTAAATCAATGTGTGACATTTATGCAGGACTGAAGCAAAATACCACAGTAGACTTTGCAACACACTTCTCATTTGCAAAGAAAGAGGGAATTTATTATATAAACACCCAATTAACAATCAGATGCTTATTAAACATCTAAATGCCTAGGGTAGTTGTAACTCTTAAGTTTCTGCCCATCCCACAACAATAAAGCATGTGGTTACCACAAAATGAAAATCCTTTGAAATAAATTAATTCCCAGTATATTTCAGTAGGTACCAAAAAAGCCCTTTATATATTTATCGATATAAATCTACTTACCTTCAGATTTTAATTTTGTAAGAACAAAAATCAGGTAGTTGTTAAAATCTGGGTATTGATTGAGTTGTTCCAGTTTCTAGAACAAACAGTAGTTAAGGAAACTTCTCAGTGTATTCTAGGGAAGAAAGCAAGCACTCTTTCACTAAAATCAATTTTTATACTAAAATCAAGAATCCCTTTGTGGTATTTTTAGCCTTGAATTCTTCACTAAGAATAAGCTTATTAAATCTGACTATTAACACACTATCCCAGAAAACAGTACCAAAACCCAAATCAAACCCCTAGCCAGTTAAGTGGATTCCAACTCACAGTGACCCTATAGGTCGGAGTAGAGCTGTCCCAGAGGGTTTCCAAGGCGGCTGTAAATCTTTACGGAAGCAGACTACCATAGCTTTCTTCTGCTGAGCGGCTGGTGGGTCTGAACTGCTGACCTTCTGGTTAGCAGGTGAGCACTTTAAACACTGCACCACCAGGGCTCCTAAGAACACACTAGTGTTCCTTAAACTTCTCAGGTGCTTTGTAATTGAAACATTAAAATTATACTAAGATATCAATTATAGTCAATACAACAGAAGTTCCAGCTTCTGCATGTTCAACACAGCAAAATTTTCAAACCAGAATTATGATTTATTTGAACTTTAAAATGTTTTGACCAGAAAGGTATTCAAGTATAAATAATGACAAAAATGAAAAGCATTCCAAAGAAAAAACAAGTCTTTTAGAGTTAAAGATCATTTATAGAAATTAACAAAACAGATTTTTTAAATAAAAAAACCAAAACAAAACAATGAACTTTCATTAGACTCATTTGTTCCTTAGAGATCAAAAAATAAAGATAAAAGGCCATTATGTAAAAGTCCACCTACCAAATCTTACCATAAAGAGCCAGCATTATGAGATTATTACAACAGTTCTACAACTGTTTTTCCCCAAGATCTAACACGTCCAGTGACACACACTTGTAGGTATTTCATTGCTGTTAGCAGGCAACAGTGACATAATGCTCTACTACATCTTTCTTCATGTCTTGATTCTCAAACTCCTAATATGCCTGTCAACTGTGTTTTTTAACACGGAAAAGATTCAAATGTTTTTACTCAACTGACCTAAATTTCTGATTAAATCCATGCTAAACACTTTAGATATACACGTTAGCTATTTATCCCATATTTGAATACTCTCAATGTTTACAGAGCTCAGAATGTAATTAACAAGTAAAATACATTCTCCAGTAAAATTCCAAGGTGTAACTACTTTCTATGACCAGAAAAACACAGACAAGTGATTTCTTGTTTCAGTGAATGGCTAAGATTAACAGCATGCTGACATGTTACTAAATATTTTCATAAATACATCCTGACAAGGCTTACTTTTTTACAACCTGAGGTATGTATTCATAATATTATAACGGTCTTTCAAAAGTGCTCAAGCCTACATAAAAACAATACTTAAATACATTCTGTCCTAAGACGACACACACACACACACAAAAACAAAGTCATCATTAGGCACTTCAAAGATAGAACGCACTGCACATTTTTAATAAGGTTTCCCTCTATCAGGCACACAAAATAAACTGTAAATGTGACATAGCCCAAGCACCCTAAAAAAAACAGTAACAAAAAATAAAACCAAACTCGTTGCCACCGAGTAGATTCCGACTCATAGTGACCGTACAAGGCAGAGTAGAACTGTCCCATAGGGTTTCCAAGGAGCAGCTGATGGATTCGAACTGCCGACCTTTTGGTTAGCAGCTGAGCTATCTTAGCCACTGCACCACCAGAGTACTGGATACAAAAACGGTACTTAACACATATATATCAAAGAAATTATGATATATAGCGCTAAAAAAGAAATTACAATGTGGTTCTGGGCTTGGTGAATTTTAGAAACAAACAGTTGTCACGTAATACTTTTAATACATTAAATATCAACTTCTACATTAAGAACTCAGACTGCTAACCAGAAGATCGGCAGTTTGAATCCACCAGCCACTCCCTAGAAACCCTACGGGTCAGTTCTACACTGACCCACAGGGCTGCTATAAGTCAGATGTCAAAAGGTTTTGTATCACTCCTAAAGCTGCTGGCACAAAAACACAAATTAGGACTGAATCGTAGAAGAATTTCATATACAAGCTCCAACACACCCCAGAACTGTTATTCTTCCCTCAGTATTAGCAGTACTAAAAAAAAATGACTTAAAAAAAAAAAAACACAAAATAAACAAGCAGACCTTAATCATTAACCCCTCAATTTTTAAATAAGCAGCATATTAGCCAAAAAGCTAAGTACTTACTCATCTACTGTCGTTTTCAAGTTACGTGATGCATTACGTCTTAGAAAGTTATTTATCTGAGCTTCTATGTAATTGTATGTAACTTCACCTTTATGGCGTTTTACCTTTAACAAACCTAAAAACACTAATAAATGCTTACTTAATAAATTCCATATTAATAAAAACCAGGAGATTTTTCTGCAAAAGTAGCAAAGTTCCCCCCCCCCCCGCCAAGAATTAACTTCTGTGAGCATAAAATAAAGGCAAAAAGGTATTTACGATGAGTGAATTTGTTTCCTTTTCTGGATCCAATCAACAGGGCTCTCCATTTGTCCAGTTTAGGGTACTGCAGAAAGCGCACCTAACAGAGGCTTTTGCTTCTTAACTTTTTGTCTGTAAAATATAGCAATACGGCCGCTACACCAGCAAACTCATTAAGACTTATATAGTTTAGCAGTCAGTCTTGAGCCAAAGCTTTAAAAAGAAAAGCTCACTGGGAGCCAGGGAGCTCACAACAGGTGTTGTTAAGACGAGCAGTCCCAGGGTGAGGCCTGAACAGAGACCCCTTTCTGCCACCTCTAGGTCTCTAGTCCTTTTAGGACAAGGGACTGGGGGGGGAAAAAAAAAACCAAAAAAACAAAAAACCCAGGCCAGAAGCGGCGGCAGTTCAAACCCCGCGCCAGCTCCACCCCATTTCTGGCTGACCGGCCGGCGAGCAGCGCCGCGCACACCGCGCCCTCCACCCGGCCTCTCGCTCGGCCCACAGTCGCCACCCCCCGAGGCGCATTGTGTGGGCCCGGGGCGCCCGGAGCCCGCGCCAGCACCCGGGTCGCCCCCGACAGCTCCGCTCTCCACACCCTCGAAAGGTCAGGGGCGGGCGGGGACGTGGCGGCCAGGCCCGCGCACATGTTGCGATCGCCGGCGGCGGGCCGGAAGCCGGAGGCCTCGGCCGCGCGAGCCCCACGCCGCGGCGCCCCCGGCTCGGGCACGAGGGCCGCGTGCGCCAGGAGTCTGGCAGCGGCGGCGGGCGGCCGGGCCTCTCCCCGCGGACGGGAGGGAGGAGGAGCCGGGAGCGGGAGGGGGGGAAGGGCGGCGGGGCCACCCGGCCGCCGAGAGCGGGCCCGCCGCGCGGGGCGAGCTGTGCGGGCGGCGGCGAGGCCTCGGAAAGGATACTTGTTGCACGGTTCTCTGGATGGTGGTGTCTGGGGACTGGGACTCCTTCAGCAGCTGCAGGATTTGCTGAAGCCCTTGCTCGTCAGGTTTCCACTCATACTCCATCTTGGTTTGCTGCAAATAAAGCCAGACACAGGAAGAGACGGAGCAAATGTTACTCCCCGTGCACAGGCCCGAGGGCTTCCCGCGCCCAACAACCCCCTTCGCCCCGCTAGAACGACCCCTGCCCTCCCCAGACGCCTCGGACCTGCCTGGGGTGCCCCGAAGGAAGCCTCGGACGGTAAAACCCTGCGGAACTGCTCCCAGCAGCTCGGCCGCCAACGTCTGCTGCTGCTGCCGCGGCCGCCGAGCTCAAGGAGCCGACCAGACTGAGTCACCGCGAATTTGCAATCTGGCCCCAAGATCCGCTCACGGGAGCCCCCTGGGTCCTAGTGCAACGCAGTTTCCTCCAGCCCAGCCCAGCCCAACCCAACCCAACCCAACTCTAGTTCTGTCCAGAAGACTTACACCGACTTAAGGGCTAATCAAAAGTCCCCAAGTCCTTATCAAAACCACTGCGAAACACCTGAAGAGATCTGGTTTTGGTTATTCATTATTTTAAGTAAACAAACTGAAATGAGAATGACTGAAATAGGAGGAAAAGGCTGACATTCCTCTAACAGCTCAACAGTAATTAGTGAGAAACAATAAAAATGTTTTTATTTCAATTTGATATATAAAGCACTAAATATTAATATTTAGTCCAAAATATCAATGATGCATTGCAATCACAACCCACACCTCACAAAATGTTAAAGGCAACACTGGCAGAATGGACTGAAAAAAATACATTCCTTTATAAACTTCACTTAAGTGAAATAAATTCCATCACGAAATAACTGTATTCCCCAACTATTCTTTGGGCTGAAGACAAGAAAAATAATGTAACTTTACAAATGGATACTGCTTAATTCTATTAACATGTTTTCACATACATTTTCTCACTTATTCTCACTGCAACCGGGTGAGTTATTATTTGTCCTCATATGGCAACTAAGGCACAAAAATATCTGAGCAAATTACCAATTAATTAGTAAAGATCAGGACGAGAATATAGATTTGAGCTACTACCAGTTGCATTTGCTACAGTCAATTGAAACTATTATATCAATGACAGTTACTTTTAAGCTACATGCTTCAACAAAAACAACACAACTTAAGCATCAAGCATAAAGAATTCATAAAAATCAAACTGAGTTTGATAAAGAAGACTTTTTAATATGGCTCTATTACTACATGATAGTTTGACAGCAGAAATTAGTGTAAGTCCCTCCCTAAAACCAAAAAAAAAAAAAAAAAACCGACCTGATTGGCCCTCTCTAGTTAGCATTGTTTTTCTTTATGCCCATTCTGCTCCCTTCCTTCTTTTTTCTACTTAATATCCTCCAACCTGGCTTTGTTCACCACCTTCTATTGACTTTCTAAACAACCCAACACAGCAAAGGTCTTACTTAAAACAAACAAAAACATCATTTGTACCTAACACCTATTAATAATACTGTACTGTTTTGATTCCAGTCTTCAGTCTGTGTGTTTGAATATTCTATTCTATAATAATGGGATTGTCTTGTGTATTGCCCAAGTTCGTATATCATTAAATATTCGTGAAAATATTAAAAAAAATAGTAGTCCACTGGATTGCTGTGCCACATTTTATTTTTATAACCTTTTTATTGATATATACAACAAAAGTGTTCAAATTATAAGCATCCAGCTAGATAGATTTTTACAAAGTGAACACACCTGTGTAACCAATACCCAGCTCAAGATTACCAGAACCCAGAGGTCTCTCCTGTGCCCACTGCTAGTCATCACCCCTCCCAAAGGTAATCCCTATTTTAATTTCTAACACTATCTCTCTCCTCCTTCCTTTTTTCTTGAAAGACTTTTTTTAAGTTACAAAACCATATTATTATAACAAATCAAACAACATGGTTGTACAAGGAAAGTTAACTCAATCCTCCCTCCAATCTTACATCCCTAAGAGAATCAGTTTCATCAGTTTTGATGAGTCCTCTACCGTTCTCTACTCCCATAGTTTTTCCTAAAAAAAAAAAAAATATATATATATAGTACACTACATACTATATTACATTCTCTATAACTTTTTTTTTTAACAAGTAATATAGCATAGCCATCATTTAATGGATGCACATTGGTCTTTAGAATTGGACAGAGCATTATTTGTTCAACCATTCCCCGATGGGTTTCCAGGCTGCTTCTACTTTTTGCCACTATGAACAACAAAGCAAAAAATATTCTTGTACCAATGTCCCTACAAGGTAGCAGAAACCCAGTGTGGTTACTAGGCCAAAAAGTATGTGTATTTAAAAAATTTTAAGTTATTATCAACTTACTTCCTAAAAGCAGTTATGCAATTCATACCTGTAAACCCATTGCCATGGAGTCGATTCCAACTCGTAGGACTTACAGGACTGAGCAGAACTGCCATGTAAGGTTTCCAAGGCTGTAATCTTGACAGAAGCAGACTCCCCGCCTTTTCTCCCACAGAGCTGCTTGATGGGTTTGAATCGCCGACCTTTAGGTTAGCAACTGAACGCTTAACCATTGTGCCACCAGAGCTGTCTCATGTTATTTAAAGAACTATCTATACAGAAGATGACACCAGAGTAAGAAGTAGCCTTTTAGAAGACTAATATTTATTCAAGAGTCCCAAATTGTTAAGAACTTAAATTTATAAGACAACTTTGATTTTGCTATTTGCTAGATGAGAATGATGTGAGGTAAAGAAGTCAGACTGGTTGAAAAAAGTATATCTAGCTTGTTTCCTGCTCAAACCCAAACCCACTGCCACTGAGTTGATGCCAACTCATACCGACCTTACAGGACAGGGTAGAACTGCCCCATAGAGTTCAAGAGGCTGAAAAATATAATTTAAAAAACAGCAGCTCTGGACTCAGCAGACCTAAGTTTGAATCCTAGTTCTTCCACTTAGTAGCTGTGAAAACCTGGTCAAGTTCATTACCTCTCTGAGCTTTAGTTTCCCAACTATAAAATGGGAATATATTGTTGTTAGTTGCTGTTGGTTGATGGCTCAGACTCATGGTGACACTCCCCAGTCCTATTCTGTCTTCATAATCATTGGTATGTCTGAGTCCATTGTTGGCAGATGGTATGTCAGTCCATTTCACTGAGGGTTTCCCTCGTTTTCACTGACTACCAAACATTATGTCCTTTTCAAGTGCTTGGTCTTTCCCGATGATGTGCCCAAAGCATGTGAGCCAAAGTCTTGCCATCCTCACCTCTAAGGAGCATTTTGGTTGTATTCTAAGACTGATTTGTTCATTCTTCTGGCAGTATACAGTATATTCAACATTCTTCACAATGCCACAATATGAATGCATCACTTCTTCTGTCTTCCTTTTTCATTGTCCCGGAGAATATACAAACTGTAATAGAATTATAGGTACCTGGCACACAGTATGATTTGAAAAATGGTAGTTTTAATTGTTATATTACTTGCAAGACAAAATGTAAATTATTTTCATGGAAAAAGGCTCTTCTTGACCTGGTCCATCACCTCCAAGGACAGCTATATCTCCTGCAATTCAACGTCCAACTTTATGCTCCAGCAATACTACCTGTGCCTCTTATACTTCCAAGCCTTTGAATGGGAGATTTCCTGTCTGGAATGCCCTCTTTTAATGACCATCTGGCAAACCTTATCTCAGTCTTCACAGCTATACTCATTTTCTCAATTTCCAAATATTTACTGAGAGTCTTTTTTGGTACTATATTGATGCTGGATACTATTTCTTTTCTGCAACATTATTTCCGGACCTCCCCACAAGGCTAAGTGTTTTTCTCATTACGGATCTATAGTTTATACCTATTTGCATTCTAGAACCTGTCATATTGTGTTATAATTATTTGAAGGTTTGTCTTATATCATATGTTTCTTGAGAGCAGGGACCATGTCTTTTTGCCCTCTTTGCCTAGCAGAGTCTGACTGAACAAGTATTTGTTGAATAAATACTATTACTGCAATTAATTCAGTTGAATAAACATTAAGTTGAGTAACTACCATGTACTTAGCAGGCACTGGAGATTCAAAGTTAAGTAAAATACAGTTCTTGCCCTCAGAAGTTGTCATTTAGTGAGAGATAGCTGTGCTGTATCACAGCTGTACATGAATGAAGTACAATAGGAAGAGAGAGGAAAGCAAATATATTCTGCCAGAGAAAGGAGAAGAGCTTCCCTCACCCTGATCTGGTTCATAGCTTTTTTCCTTTTAATTTCAATTAAATTCAAACGAATATTTACTGAGTTGTCAGGTATTTCCACCTATATGTTGAATCACTATGAGTGTGATAAATGTTGCCATTAATGACATAATCTTCCAAAGTGGTGAACAACTCTTGGTAGGATTCCAAATATAAAACAAAGTACAATCTTCCCTCAATAACACCGTAGTTTTATTCCTGGAATATTCAACATATGTGAAAACACTGCGGAAAGTTCCATGTTTATATGTAAAATTGCATTAGGTTCTAGGCTCTGAAAACTCTAAACAGATTTTTTCACCTATGTGACTGTCAAGAGGGGCATTCAAAAATCATGCAGGGCTTGGGACAATTCTTTATGGTGAACATCTAGCACCCCTGAGCCCACCCCCTAAATACCAATAAAATAAATAGTTGCCATAGAGTCAGCTCAGACCCATGGAGACCCTGTGTGTGTCAGAATAGCACTGTGCACCATAGGTGTTTTCAATGGCTGATTTTTCAGAAGTAGATCATCAGCTCTTCCTCATGCAAAGCCTCAGGGTAAACTTGAACCTCCAACCTTCTTGTTAGCAGCTGAGCACAATAACCATTTTTACCACTAGGGACTCCTCCCAATGACTGGGACACCTCCAGAGAGCAGTACTGCCTCGGTGAATACCTATGGTAGGCAAGTGCAAGGGGCTGTGAGAATATCATGCTAAACCAGTTAGGAGGTCAGGAAAGGGCTTCCTTGAGGAAGTGACTTTTCAGCTGAGGTCCAATAGGAATTACTAAAAAGCAATAGTGAGAGGAAGGCAGGGGCTAGGAGGACCTCAGAGACCATGTTAGGAAGTTTGGATTTTATCCTAAGGTCAACAGAAGGCTTGTGAATGATTTTAAACTGATAAAAGACACAATAAAATAAAAATCGGGAAAAAAGATAAGTCTTCCTGGGAAATAGAGGTGGGGAAGGAGGTCATCTTCAGCATTATCGTAATTTTTACAATAAGCATAAAACCAAAACAAAATAAAAGCCTACTGCCGTCTTATGGATTCCGACTCATAGCGACCCTATAAGACAGAATAGAACTGCGCTCATAGAGTTTGCAAGGAGCGCCTGGTGGATTTGAACTGTCAACCTTTTGGTTAGCAGCTGAAGCACTTAACCACTACGCCACCAGGGTTTCCACAAAAAGCATAGTATCATCATAAAAATAAAGATAAAAAATTAGGCCACGATGTAGGAAATCACTGGAGGGGCAGGAGAAGTCACAGGAAGACCTAACTGCCCAATCTACATTTAAATTGGAGTTCTAGTCTGTTAGGGAAAGACAGTCAGGCTTCTTACCAAACAAAAACCAAACCTCTTGCCATCCAGTCCATTCCAACTCATAGGGACCCTATAAGACAGAGTCAAGCTGATCCATAGGGTTTCCAGGGAGCACATAATGGATTCAAACTGCCGACCTTTTGGTTAGCAGCCTGAGCTCTTAACCACTGCACCACCAGGGCTCCAAACAAAACTTCTTGCCACTGAGTCGATTCTGACTCACAGTGACCCCATAAGACTGCTCCGTAAGGTTTTCAAGATTGTAATCTTTACACAAGCAGACTGCCACATGTTTCACCTGCAAAACTGCTGGTGGGTTTGAATCACTGACCTTTTGGTTAGCACCCAAGTGCTTAACCACTGCACCATCAGGGCTCTCTTATGCTTCATAAAGAGCCAAAATACTACCAAAAATTAAGGTATTAAAAATTGAAGACTTGGAGGAGACAAAGTTAGCAAATGGACTGAGCAGCAGGGGGAGGGAGAGACGGTTCAGAAGCAGAGAGGAGTTGCTGGACCTGAATCCCCGGGAACCCTCAGGCACCATTCCTGGGAGCGACTGCTGCGGGCTGGTGGTAGTGTTCGGCCGCAGTTTCCTCAGGGAGAAACAGCCAGCTGCACTGCCTACTCACACCTTCAGAACGAGAGAATGGCGCTCTTGGCAAAAGCTAAGTACTTGCGTAAATTTTACCGCGCCTTGAGCCCCCAAGCCGGCTTCAGTGGCTGTCAATTTCCCTGGGCCTGAGATAGGCCCTGGTGAGCACTCTAACCCATTCTCCCGGCCTTGAAGAAGGAATAAATTCACAGTTAGGGGAAAAGATACTCTGCCAGCTCCACTAACCTGGGGAGCTCGGGACAAAAGAGCTCCCGTCCAGGCATAAACGGTCTGTGGACTTTGAATACACTTCCCCCTGTATGGATTTCTGTAGGCCTATTTCAGGAGAATAGGCCCTTATTGCCAGACTGCAACTGTTTCAGCTGCGTGGTGGACAGATGGGTGTTTGATGTTTGAGACTGCTTTACCTATTAAACAGGGTCCTCGCCTACCCACATCAGGGGCCTAAGGACTGGTAGCTCTACTCACGTCACGCAGCCACCCACGACAGGGGTCCAAGGATAACTGGTACATCTTTCTCCTTACAACCAAAAGCATTGGGTGCCCATGGTCCATCTGTAGAACCCAGCCACGTGTGTGCGTTCGAGGAAACAAGGATGCATTTTCCTCATAGACACTCAGGGGACTGTTATCAGCCCCCTGCCTCACTCAAAGTGTGACCTCCTGTTGGAACAAGGTACTGGTACCTACACGAAACACCCCTGCCCCTCTAAGACTCTAGGACAGAGCCACTTGATGATCAACCACCTGGACACCTGAGCTGAATCCACACAAGAAAATTGAATGGACTCCTAGGCTGATATACCTGATGACAGCTCTAGCCATCTGGTGAAAGGATGTTATACCTTCAAAGATGAAAATAATCAACCTGGCTCACTCAAGCAACCTATTTGGGTATATCAAAACAAAATAAAGCAAGAAGCTGGGATATAGTAAGTGAACATAAACTTATACAATAACTTATGGATGGCTTGGAGACAATAGTCAATACCAAATCACATAAAGAATCAGACCATGATTGCTTCAACAAGCTCTCAAAACAAAGAATCAAGGGATTTTCTGGATAAAGGTGCCTTGTGGAATTACCAGAGGCAGAATAAAAAAGATTAATATGCAGAACTCTTCAAGACATCAGGAATGAGATCAGGCAATATGCAGAACAAGCCAAGGAACACATAGATAAAGCAGCTGAAGAAATTAAAAAGTTTTTCAAGAACACAATGGAAAATTTAATAAGCTGCAAGAATCCATAGAAAGCAATCATAAATTCAGAAGATTAACAATAAAATTACAGAATTAGACAACTCCATAGAAAGTCAGAGGAGCAGAACTGAGCAAGTGGTAGGCAGAATTGGTGAGACTGAAGATAAAGTACTTGGCACCAATATATTTGAAAAAAAATCAGAAAAAAGAATAATAAAAAAAAAAAAATCCTAAAAATCATGTGGGACTCCATCAAGAGAAATAACCTATGAGTGAACTGGAGTACCAGAATAGGGAGGGGTAACAGAAAATACAGAGAGAATTGAAGATTTGTAGGCAGAAACTTCCCTAATATCATGAAAGATGAGAAGATATCTATCCAAGATGCTCATCGAACTCCACATAAGGTAGATCTTAAAAGAAAGCCACCAAGACATATCATAATCAAACTTGCCAAAACCAAGGATAAAGAGAGAATTTTAAGAGCAGCTAGGGATAAACAAAAAGTGACCTACAAAGGACAGTCAATAAGAATAAGCTTGGATGACTCAGCAGAAACCATGCAGGCAAGAAGGCAATGGGATGACTTATACAAAGCACTGAAGGAAAAAAATTGCCAGGCAAGAATTATATATCCAGCAAAACTGTCTCTCAAATATGAAGGTGAAATCAGGACATTTCCAGATAAACAGAAATTTAGGGAATTCATAAAAACCAAACCAAAACTACCTGAAATAGTAAAGGGACTTCTCTGGTAAGAAAATCAATCATGTCAGATATCAACCTAAGACTAGAACACTGGACAGAGCAATCAGATGTCAACCCAAATAGGGAAATCACAAAAATAAATCAAGATTAAAAAAACGCAAAACAGGGAAACAGCAATGTCATTATGTAAAACAACATTAAAACAATAAAGAGGGACTAAGAAATGTAGTCAGAGATCTTTCATATGGAGAGGAATACAAGGCAATATAAAGAAATAAAAGTTACATTTATGCTTAGAAAAATAGGGATAAATATTAAGGCAACCACAAAGGAGACTAACAATCCAGCTCATCAAAATAAAATATAAGAAAAAAAAAAAAAAGACTCAGCAGAAACAAAATCAGCAAAAACCAATAAGTGGAAAAGGCAATATATAAACTATTCAGCACAAAAAATTAAGTGGGAAAAAGACACACAAAAAAAGACAACAAAATGACAGCACTAAACTCATACCTTCCCATAATTATGCTGAATGTAAATGGACTACATCCACCAATAAAGAGACAGAGAGTGGCAGAATGGATTGAGAAAACATGATCTGTCTATATGCTGCCTACAAGAGACACACTTTAGACTTAGAGGCACGAACAAACTAAAACTTAAAGGATGGAAAAAAATACATCAAGCAAACAACAGTTAAAAAAGAGCATGAGAGACAATATTAATTTCTGATAAAATAGACTTTAAAGTTAAATCCACCACAAAGGATAAGGAAGGACATATATAATGAGTAAAGGGACAATATACTTCTTGCTATACCAGGAGGATATAACCATATTACATATTTATACACTCAATGACAGTGCTGCAAGATGCATAAAACAAACTGTAACAGCACTGCAAAGTGAGATAGACAGCTCCACAATTGTAGTAGGAGACCTCAACACACCACTTTCAGTGAAGGACAGAACATCCAGGAAGAATCTCAAAGACACAGAAGACCTAAATGCCACAATCAGCCAACTTGATCTCATAGACATATATACAACACTCCACCCAACAGGAGCCAAGTATACTTTCTTTTCCAGTGCATATCGAACATTCTCTAGAATAGACTACATAATAGGTCATAAAGCAAGCCTTAGCAGAATCCAAAACATCAAAATATTACAAAGCATCTGCTCTAACCATCAGGCCATAAAAGTAGAAATCAATAACAGAAAAAGCAGGGAAAAGAAATCAAACACTTGGGAACTGAACAATACCCTGCTCAAAAAAGACTAGGTTATAGAAGACATTAAGGATGGAATAAAGAAATTCATAGAATCCAATGAGAATGAAAACACTTCCTATCAGAACCTTTGGGACACAGAGGTCAATTTATATCCATAAATGCACACATTCAAAAAGAAGAAAGGGCCAAAATCCAAGAATCATCCCTACATCTTGAACAAATAGAAAGAAAGCGACAAAAGAAACCCTCAGGCACCAGAAGAAAGCAATTAATAAAAATTAGAGCAGAATTAAATGAAACAGAGAACAGAAAAACAATTGAAAGAGTTAACAGCCCAAAAGCTGGTTCTTTGAAAAAATTAACAAAATTGATAAAACACTGGCCAACCTGACAAAAGAAAAACAGGAGAGGAAGCAAATAACCTGAATAAGAAATGAGATGGGTGATATTACAACAGCCCCAACTGAAATTAAAAGTATCATACCAGATTACTAGGAAAATTTTACTCTAACAAATTTGAAAACCTAGGAGAAATGGACGAATTTCTAGAAACACACTACCTACCTAAACTAACACAAACAGAGCTAGAACAACTAAGTAAATCTGTAATAAAAGAAGATATTGAAAAGGTAATCGAAAAACTCCCAACAAAAAAAAACCCTGGCCTGGATGGCTTCACTGCAGAGTTCTACCAAACTTTCACAGAAGAGTTAACACCACTTTACTAAAGGTATTCCAGAGCATAGAAAAGCACGGAATACTCCCAAACTCATTCTATGAAGCCACCATATCCCTGATACCAAAACCAGGTAAAAAGGCACCACAAAAAAAGAAAATTACAGACCTATAACCCTGATGAATGTAGATGCAAAAATCCTCAATAAAATTCTAGCCAATAGAATTCAACAACATATCAAAAAACTAATTCACCATGACCAATTGGGATTCATACCAGATATGCAGGGACGGTTCAACATGAGAAAAACAATTCATGGAATCCATCACATAAATAAAACAAAAGACAAGAACCACATGATCTTACCAGTTGATGCAGAAAAGGCATTTGACAAAGTTCAACACCCATTCATGACAAAAACTCTCAGCAAAATAGGAATAGAAGGAAAATTCCTCAACATAATAAAGGGCATTTATACAAAGCCAACACCCAACATCATCCTAAATGGAGAGAGCATGAAAGCGTTCCCCTCAAGAACAGGAATCAAACAAGGATGCCCTTTATTACCACTCTTATTCAACATTGTGCTGGAGGTCCTAGCCTGAGCAATTAGGCTATATAAAGAAATAAAGAAAGAAGATGACATGATGTTATATACAGAAAACCCTAAAAAATTTTCAAGAAAACTACTGAAACTAATAGAAGAGTCAGGATACAAGATAAGCATACAAAAATAAGCTGGATTCCTCTACACCAACAAAAAGAACATCAAAGAGGAAATCACCAAATCAATACCATTTACAGTAGCCCCCAAGAAGATAAAATACTTAGGAATAAATCTTACCAGAGACATAAAACAGCTATACAAGGAAAACTACAAGAAACCACTGCAAGAAACTAAGAGACCTATATGTGTGGAAACACATACCTTGCTCATGGATAGGAAGATTTAACATTGTAAAAATGTCTATTCTACCAAAAGCCATCTATAGATACAATGCAATTCCGATCCAAATTCCAATGACATTTTTTAATGAGATGGAGAAACAAATCACCAACTACATATGGAAGTGAAAGAGGCCCCAGATAAGCAAAGCATTACTGAAAAAGAACAAAATGGGAGGCCTCACTCTACCCAATTTTAGAACCTATTATACTGCCACAGCAGTCAAAACAGCCTGGTACTGGTACAACAGTGGATGCATAGACCTATGGAATAGAATTGAGAATCCAGATATAAATCCATTCACATATGAGCAGCTGATATTTGACAAAGGCCCAAAATCAGTTAAATGGGGAAAAGGCAGTCATTTTAACAAATGGTGCTGGCATAACTGGATATCCATCTGCAAAAAAATGAAACAAGACCCATACCTCATATCATGCACAAAAACGAGCTCGAAATGGATCAAAGACCTAAATATAAAAATCCAAAATGATAAAGATCATGGAAGAAAAAACAGAGATAATGCTAGAAGCCCTAATAAATAAACAGTATACAGAACATTACTAACAATGGAGAAGAAAAACTAGATAACTGGGAGCTCCTAAAAATCAAACACTTATGCTCATCCAAAGACTTCACCAAAAGAGTAAAAAGATTACCTGCAGGCTGAGAAAAAGTTTTTAGGTATGACATTTCTGATCAGTGTCTGATCTCCAGAATCTACATGATACTGTGAAAACTCAACTACAAAAAGACGAATAACGCAATTAAAAAATGGGCAAAGGATATGAACAGGCACTTCACTAAAGAAGGCATTCAGGTAGCTAACAGATACATGAGGAGATGCTCATGATCATTAGCCATTAGAGAAAAGTAAATCAAAACTACAATAAGATTCCATCTCACTCCAACAAGGCTGGCATTAATCCAAAAAACACAAAATAATAAATGTTGGAGAGGTTGCATAGAGACTGGAACACTTATACACTGCTGGTGGGAATGTAAAATGGTAGAACCAGTTTTGAAATTGATTTGGCGCTTCCTTAAAAAACTAGAAATAGAACTACCATATGATCCAGCAATCCCACTCCTTAGAATATATCCTGGAGGAATAAGAGCCTTTACATGAGCAGATATATGCACACCCATGTTTACTGCAGCACCATTTACTATAGCAAAAAGATGGAAGCAACCAAGGTGTCCATCAATGGATGAATGGATAAATAAAGTATGGGATATTCACACAACAGAACACTATGCATTGATAAAGAACAATGATGAATCTGTGAAACATTTCATAATATGGAGGAATCTGAAAGGCATTTTGCTGAGTGAAATTAGTCAGTTGCAAAGGACAAATATCATATGAGACCACTATTATAAGAACTTGAAAAACAGTTTAAACAGAGTAGAAAATATTCTTTGATGTTTATGAGCGTGGGGAGGGAGAAAGGGAGAGGGGTAGTCACTAGTTATATAGTAGATAAGAACTACTTTAGGTGAAGGGAAAGACAACACACGATACAAGAGAGGTCAGCAAAACTGGACTAAACCAAAAGCAAAGAAGTTCCCTGAATAAACTGAACGCTTCCAAGTCCAGCATAGCAGGGGCAGGGTTCTGGGGACCATGGTTTCAGGGGACATCGAAGTCAATTGGCATAATAAAATCTATTAAGAAAACATTCTGCATCCCACTTTGGAGAGTGGCGTCTGGGGTCTTCAATCCCAGCAAGTGGCCATCCAAGATGCATCTTAGCCATCCAAGATGCATCAGGTCTTAGCCCACGTGAGCAAAGGATAATGAAGAACACCAAGGACATAAGGTAATTATGAGCCCAAGAGACAGAAAGGGCCACATAAACCAGAGGCTACATCAGCCTGAGGCCAGAAGTTGATGATGCCTGGCTACAACGGAGGATTGCTCTGATAGGGAACACAGCGGAGGGCCCTTGAGGGAGCAGGAGAGCAGTGGGATGCAGACCTCAACTTCTTGTAAAAAGATCAGACTTAATGGTCTGACTGAGACTAGAAGGACCCCAAAGGTCATGGTCATGAGACCTTCTGTTAGTCCAAGACAGGAATCATTCCCAAAGCCAACTCTTCAGACAGGGCTTGGACTGGACTATGGGACAGAAAATGATACTAGTCAAGAGTGAGCTTCTTAAATCAAGTAAACACATGAGAGTATGTTGCCAGCTCCTGTCTGGAGGGGATATGAGAGGGCAGAGGTGGTCAGAGTCTGGCCTGATGGACACGAAAATAGAGAGTGTAGCGAAGGAGTGTGCTATGTCATTAGGGGGGAGACCCACCTAGGAGTATATAGCAAGGTATATGTAAATTTTTGTACGAGACTGACTTGAGTTGTAAACTTTCACTTAAAGCACAATAAAAAAAAAAAAGGTAAGGGATTAGCGATACTGAAGTATATATATTTGAAAAATACACTGGCTTAAAATATTTAAAAAAAATTTGAAGACTTAAACCCATCTATTATTTTGTCAATAATAGTAAAAGCTAGAAATTTGGGTTGGTCTCTGGGTGGTACAAATGGTTAAGTGCTGGAATACCAACTGAAAGGTTGGAAGTTCAAACTCACCCAGAGGCACCTTGAAAATAACGCCTGGTGATCTGCTTCCGAAAGGTCACAGCCTTGAAAACCGTAATGTTATGTACTGAATTGTGTCCCCCAAATATATGTGTTATAAATCTTTACCCATACACCTGTTGTTATAATCCCACTTGAGGATGGGTTTTCTTTATCATATCGATGTGGCAATATTGGTGTAGTGTATGTTTTAAGTCAATATCTTTTGAGATATAAAAGAGGAGATTAAGGAAACAGAGATGGGGAAAGATGCCAAGCCACATGAAGATCACCAAAGGACCAAGGAACAGAAGATGAAAAGAGATAAGGACCTTCCTCCAGAACTGATGGAGAAAGCCTTCCCGTAGAGTTAGCACCTTGAATTTGGACTTCTAGGCTCCTAACCTGTGAGAAAATAAATTTGTTTGTTAATGGTACTAATTTGTGTTAATTCTGTTACAGTAGCATTTGATAACTAAGACAGAACTTGGTACTTGAGAGTGAGGTACGAATACCCCACTGCTCTAACAAATACCTAAAATGTGGAAGTGATTTTGGAATTAGTAATGGGTAGAGGCTGCAAGTTTTAAGATGCCGAATAGTAAAAGCCTCGATTGCCTTGAAGAGTCTGCTGGTAAAATTATGGACGTCAAAGGCAATTCTGGTGAGGGCTCAGAAGGAAGTGAGGAGAGCCATAAAGTCTCTATCATCTTAGAGAATACATATGGCTCCATCAACAGAATGTTGCTAGACCTGGGGACATTAAACGTACTTCTGGTAAGGCTTTAAAAGGAAATGATGATCATGTGACTGGACAACAGAGGTAGGGGGGTGCTTTTTATACAGTGGAAAAGGAACTTGTCTGAATTATGTTAAAATGTTTGGTGGCAGGCAGAACTTGTAAGTGATGAATCTGGATATTTAGCTGAGGAGATTTCTAAGCAAGATCTTAAAGGGGCAGTACCATTTCTCCTTGCTGCTTATAGTAGAATGTGGGAAGAAAGAGGTGGATTTAAAAATTAACTGTGAAAATAAAACCAGAACTTAAAGATTTGGAAAACTGTGTTGTACAAACTAAGTATATATACCCTAAAACTCTCACCAAGAACTTGGTGACTCAATCTTTTGTTGAAGAGATTAAGCCTGTGATGGATCTAACCAACTACCACAGCAGAAAACCCATCTGCTTAGACTAAAGGGGACAGAGACAGGATGAAAGGAAGGAAAGCTGTCTGTCTCTTGGAATTTTACAAGCAAGAAAACAGTCCAGAGGAGCTGTATCTGTTGTCCTCCAAGAGAAGAATCATCCCCAGGGCAGCTCGATGATCACCAGAATTGTTGGAAGGAACACTGAAAGCAAGGCTGACTAGGTTTCATAAGGGTGGAGCCAGGACCTCCTAGGTTTGAAAAGGTGAAGCCACAGACTCCTAGGTTTAACAGGTTGGAGGCATGTCCTCCTGGGTTTCAAAGTGTGGAGTCACGGCCTCCTTGATTTCAGAGTTAGATCTCCACCAACTCGATTCCAGAGAGTGGGGATTCTGTTCATGTGAGCCAAAAAGATGTAGATATAGCCCAAAGCTGAGGGTGTGGGGCTGCCATGCTCAAAGGTCAAGAGAATGGAGTTGCTGCTCAAAGCTGAAGGGGTAAGGTTGCCATTCCCAAGGGGCAGAACAACAAAGCTTACTGAGGCTGAGGGGGTGGGGTCGCCATCAGATGGACTAGGAGAACAGGGCCACCCAAAGCCTAGGGCCTACACCCAGAATCTGGAGAGCATGGCCAACACCCAGAGTCTAGAGAGTAGGGTCATTGCCCAGATGGTCTCAAAGAAAAGAGGGTTATTTTCAAGCCTTGAAAGCTAATGTAATTTGTTTTGTTGGGTTTTGGACTTGCTTGGTGCCCCTTATCCCTTCTTTCCCTCCAATTTCTCCCATATGTAACAGAAACGCCTACACCTTGTGCCCATTCCACCATTGTATACTGGAAGCAGATAACTTGTATTCTAGATTTCACAGGCTCATGCATGAAGAGGAATTTTGCCCCAGGACTGAATATACCTAAGTCTCACTCATATTTGATTTACATGATTTTATATGAGATTTTAGACTTGGAATTGATTTAAGACTTTTGGGATGATGTGATGGGATGACTGTGTTTTGCATACAGGAATGACATGAATTTTGGGGGGCCAAAGGGTAGAACGTGATGGATTGAACTGTGTTCCCAAAAAACTGTGTTGTAAATCCTAAACCCTATACCTGTGGTTATAATCCCATTTGGGAATGGGTTTTATCATGTTAATATGGCAGCATTAGTATATATCTCTTTTGAGATATAAAAAAGCAGATTAAGGAAGCAGAGATGAGGGAAGATAGATGTCAGGCCACATGAAGATCACCAAGGGATTGAGGAATAGAAGCTGAAAAGAGACAAGGACCTTCCTCCAGAGGCAAGAGAGAGAAAAAGACTTCCCCTTAGAGCCAGCACCCTGAATTCAGACTTCTAACTTCCTAAGCTGTGAGAAGATTAAAAACCCGCTTGTGGTATTTCTGTTACAGTAGCACTAGATAACTAAAGACACCTACAGAGAACAATTCTATCATGCACACTTGGGTTTGCCATGAGTAGGAATTGAGTCGATGGCAATTAACAACATTTTTGAGTACCAGGTAGTGTCCTAAGCACTGACATATGTTAACTAACTTAATCCTCACAACTCTATAATGTAGGTATTAACCTTATTTTACAGATAAGTAAATTGGGGCACAGAGAAGTTAGGCCACTTAACCAAGGTTACTCAGCTAGTGAATGACAGAGCTGTGATTCACACCTAATTAACCTGGCTCCTGAGTTTAATCTCTAAACCCCTAATATACTGCCTTTCCAATGAAATATCAATTTTCTATAAACTGGGAAACTAGTAACATCATAAAGAAAACCATTTTTATACTAAAGAAATAACATATGTTTGAAACCTGTGTATTGATGAAAAAGAGAAAAGTAAAAATCATCTTTCACTATAAGTTACAGTAGAGCTGAAGAGGCAAATGTATATAGCCTGAATTTATAATAAAAATGAGATATTTGAATAGCATTTTAAGTACATGAGTTCAAAACATTCCAATCTTCACAACTTTCCTTTGTTGCAAGTAGCTGGCAAGTATCTTCACTTGACAAACAGATACATCAAAACACAGAGCTTAAGTAATACGCTAAATCATTTACTGAATGTGAATCAGACCTATAGACTTCCAAAGAAAATGTCTCTTATACTGGTTTTTTTTTTAAAAAAAACGATGCTATGATGAATAAGGAAGAAAAAACCCAAATGAAAGATATTCAAAGGGCTAAAAAAAGCATGCTATTATTTAAAGAGAAAAGTTATTTAATACTTTCATGAGAAATCAAATGAAAGTTCAGGTACAAAGGGAAAGAAGAGAAAGTTTAAAGGTAGCTAATAATTAGTAATTTTTAAAAACTAGTCTTTTTTAATACTAAAAAAAAAAAAAAGCCAACAGATCTGTTAAATTACAGCTATCAATGGAACTAGAAAGTCCTTTAAGATAATCTATAAAGTAATCAAATCATAGGTTATAGACCAAGAAATATGAGAAAATGCAAAACCAATTGCTGGGCCCAAGGTTGCTGAGGGGATGAGCTCAACAAGATTAGAAGGGCAAGGACCACAGCAATATGCATTTTCTGATGTTACATGGCATTAGGCACATAATAGATTTTAACTCATCTTTTATTGACTGATTAGGGTGAATGATCTAGTTTACCACTTAAAAGAGTTATGTTGAGAGATTAAAATTATAATTTTCTGGCACTACAAATTTTTTGTCATTATCTAAGAGCTGGAAGATTAACTGAACAAAGTCGTTGTTGTTGTGCCGAGTCAGTTCCGACTCAAAGCGACCCTATGCACGACAGAATGAAACACTGCCCAATTCCGTGTTTTTATGCTTGAACCCACTGTTGCAGCCACTGTATCTATCCATCTCGTTGAGGGTCTTCCTCTTTTTTGCTGACCCTCTACTTTACCAACCATGATGTCCTCCTCCAGGGACTGATCCCTCCTGATGACATATCCAAAGTATGTGAGACAGAGTCTCGCCATCCTTACTTCTAAGGAGCATTCTAGCTGTACTTCTTCCAAGACAGATTTGTTCATTCTTTTGGCAGTCCGTGGTATATTCAATATTCTTCTCCAACACCACAATCCAAAGGCGTCAATTCCGCTTCAGTCTTCCTTATTCATTGTCCAGCTTTCACATGCATATGAGGACACTGAAAACACCATGGCTTGGGTCAGGCTTAGTCCTCAAGGTGACATCTCTGCTTTTCAACACTTTAAAGAGATCTCTTGCAGCCGATTTGCCCAACGCAATGTGTCTTTTGATTTCCCGACTGCAGCTTCCATGGGTGTTGACTGAATCCAGGTAAAATGAAATCCTTGACACCCTCAATCTTTTCTCTGTTTATAATGATGTTGCTTATTTGTCCAGTTGTGAAGATTTTTGTTTTCTTTGTGTTGAGGTATATAATCCATACTGAAGGTTGTGGTCTTTGATTTTCATCAGTCAGTGCTTCAAGTCCTCCTCACTTTCAGCAAGCAAGGTTGTGTCATCTGCATATCACAAGCTGTTAGTAAGTCTTCTTCCAAATCCTGATGCCCCCTTCTTCTTCATAAAGTCCAGCTTCTCGTATTATTTGCTCAGCATACAGATTGAATAGGTATGGTGAAAGGATACAACTCTGACACACACCTTTCTGACTTTAAACCACTCAGTACCCCTTTGTTCTATCCAAACAACTGCCTCTTGATCTATGTACAGGTTCCTCATGAGCACAATTAAGTGTTCTGGAATTCCCATTCTTTGCAATGTTATCTATAATTTGTTATGATCCACACAGTCGAATGCCTTTGCATAGTCAATAAAACACAAGTAAACATCCTTCTGGTATTCTCTACATTCAGCCAGGATCCATCTGACATCAGCAATGATATCCCTGGTTCCATGTCCTCTTCTGAATCCAGCCTGAATTTCTGGCAGTTCCCTGTTGATATACTGCTGCAGCTGCTTTTGAATAGTCTTCAGCAAAATTTTGCTTGCATGTGATATTAACGATATTGTTCAATAATTTCCACATTCAGTTGGATCATCTTCCTTGGGGATAGCATTTGAGTAGCATGTCTAGTCGTCTTCAAAGGTCTTCCTAAAAGGGCCTCTAATGCGTATATTTAAACTTTCCTTAGTACCTGATTTCCAAAAGAAAATACATATATTTAAACTTTTCTTAGTATCTGATTTCCAAGAGTAAAGGACAATCAGGTTTCTCTCTAAGGAAAGTTTACATATATGCATTAGAGGCCCTTTTAGGAAGACCTTTGAAGATGACTAGACATGCTACTCAAATGCTAGTTAAAGTTTACAAGGGAACATTAAACAAACAAACAAAAAGTCTGGTGATAAGAGGATCTCTGGGTGGTACAAACTGTTAACGCGCTCGGTGCTAACAGAAAGGTTAGAGGTTTGAGTCCACTCAGAGGTATCTCAGAAGAAAGGCCTTAGGACCTACTTCTGAAAAATCAGCTTCTGAAAACCCTATGGAACACAGTGCTACTCTGACACATGTGGAGTCGCCATGAGTTGGAATCCACTTGACAGAAACTAGTTTTTGACGGGTAGATGATAAGAAGAAAAGCTTGATTTCAAAATTCAATTCAATCTACAAACCAAGCACTTTTTATACTTCAGCTCATTTAATATTCACAACAACACTATGAGGTAGATGTTAACTTCATTTTATATTAACTGAAGTTCAGAGAGGTTAAGTAGCTTGTCTAGCTAATATGTGGCCAAGTGGGCACGCAAAACCAAATCTGTGTGATTTCAAAGTCTGTAACTATGCCTAGTAATAATGGCAACCCTGTTAGCATTTATAGAGTGCTTCTATGTACCAGTTATGAAGTAGTTTAAATGCACCATCTTATTTAATTTAATGAGCCCTCGTGGTGCAATGGCTAAAGCGCTTGGTTGCTAACCAAAAGGTTGGCAGTTCGAACCTACCAGCCACTTCACAGGAGAAATATGTGGCTGTCTGCTTCCATAAAGATTTACAGTCTTGGAAACCCTATGGGGCAGTTCTACTCTGTCCTATAGGGTCACTATGAGTCAGGATCAACTCTATGCCAGTGGGTTTGGTATTTGGGTGGGTTACGACTATCTCCATTTTATAGAAGACGAACAGACTTAAAAGAAGTTAAGTAATACGTCTAAGGTCACAAAGATACTAATGAACAAAGCCAGGACTCAAGCCCAGATGCACCCACCTCCAGAGCCTGTGCGCTGAACCACTCTGCCACATTATTCTCATTTTGCTGCCTCCATGAACATGTGACTAACCCTTAAGAGAACTACTGGGTAGACTTTGACACTGTTGGGTATACGTCTCTTTTCCTTTCTATTTCATACAGTATTAAGAATTTAACAGCTATCTTGATGAATGTTTTCTTTCTTCAGTCATTTCAGATACGATAACTGTACCTTGCTTTTCAGAATTCAAACTTCTCAGGTTTAATCAAAATAAGTAATATATCCCATATATTTAACTTTTGTTGACATCATTGTCACCTTAAAAACATCAAGTCTTTGTTGACTTCTACAATGGATTTAACAAGCACAGTTTGTCTCACTCTCCAGGTATGGGTTAAGCTACTAAACTGGTGGTTCTCAACCCTGACTGCACATGATAATCATCTGGAAACTTAAAAAAAAAAAAATATGATGCCTGTCTCCCACCTTCTCAACTGACTTAATTTGTAGGTGGGGTCTAGGCACCTAAGCATGGGGATTTTTAAACAACTCCCAGGCGATTCTTATCTATAACCAGTTGAAAATCACTAAACTCAATAAATCTGCTCTTGCCGATTCCATTAGTTTTTAACAATGAGCAGCAGTATTCTAGGATAATGAAGACTAGAATGTAGACTACACTGAATAATATGGAAACATTACTAATCACTAGCAAAATGTCTCTGATGAAAACGAAAACATAAGAACATACTGTTTAAAGTCACATAATAATTTGCACTACTTAGTAAGGACTGGATGTAGTCAGAAGCCATTAAGGCTAATGTTCACTTATTTTGTAGTTTAACAGTGACAGATGCTTGGTAAGGAGCTGCACTTAAGCTCTAAGACAGAAATGGAAACTTGAGAAAAGTTAAGACTTGGGGGAAGAACATAAGTGTTTATCTTTAGAAAGTTATAAGAAGTATTATACAATTATAGTCCTTGACTGGCCAAATAAAATTTAAAATCATATATCAAATGAACTTATCTTGCAAATAATAATGGTATCTCCTTCAAATGGCAAGATTATGTCATGCATAAAACCAAAAGTAAACCCTTTTGAATAATAAACCAAAGGCACCTAATAGCATATAAAATAAGTAAATTAGGTCTTTGATTCTTTTAGCACTGTAGGCTTCAGATGAGCTTTATTAAGGATCTTCCCATTGCTACATTCAACCTGAGGGTTATTTATTTAGTTATATTGACTGTTGTCACTACCTATGTCAATTCCACTCCAGCAGTTTTCATTTCTGTGACATCAGTTCAGAAAAAAGCTGTTTTAAGTTTTCTCTAAGTAATATGATTATAAATTCCATTTCAGAACACTGATCATTGCCAAGTGGTTTCAAGTAAATACTGCACTTAATAATTTTCAAAGTACATTCATATTTTATCCCATTTGATTTTCAAAACTACCCTGTGAGGTGAGGAAATCAGTTTCAGTGATATTAAGAAACTCGCCAAAAGTCACTCAGCTAGTAAATGTCAGAGCTGAGGTTGGAATGTATGTTTTCCTACTCCTGGTCCAATGTTTCTATTACTCCAAACTGCTTCTTTAATTCATAGTTCATTAAATATATTAACTATGACCAATTAAAAGAGCAGCTTGTCTTTGACCTTGCTCGATTGGTGGATTGATTCCTGATTTATGTGTGGATATACACGTAACATGGAAACAAATCTCTATGTACTCTAGTAAGACTACAATGGATCACAGTAAAATATTGGCACTGAATGATTAAAAACATATCAGCACTATGCAAACTACTGACTACACCTGTATTTAACCCATTTCCGTCGAGTCACTTCCGACTCGTAACAACCCTATAGAACAGAATTAGAACTGACCTATATGGTTTCCAAGGAGAGGATGGTGGATTCGAATTGCTGACCTTTTGGTTAGCTGCCAAACACTTAACCACTGAGAAACCAAGACTCCTAGTGTATTTAAGGAACGGGTAATAATGGCTATTATGCAAATAGTCAAATATTTTCCAGTGTAACACATCTGAAATTGTAAGGCAATAAAAGGTATGATTCAATGCTTTAGAATCCACTTTACCTATTTTACAAATGAGACATACCTGTACAGTTTTTGAGAGAAAGCCAAGCTGTTAATTTTCTGAAATCACGAAAAATGGAGAAAATGTTGAAGTTGTCAAGGATTTCGGTTTACTTGATCCACAACCAATGCCCATGGAGGCTGCAGTCAAGAAATCAAACGACATATTGCATTGGGCAAATCTGCTGCAAAAAACTTCTTTGAAGTGTTAAAAAGCAAAGGATTGGTGCGCCTGACCCAAGCCAATGTATTTTCAATCACCTAATGGACATATGAAAGTTGGACAGTGAATAAGGAAGACCAAAGAAGAATTGATGCCTTTGAATTATGGTATTGGGGAAGAACACTGAACACACCATGGACTGCCAGAAGAATGAACAAATCTGTCTTGGAAGAAGTACAGCCAGAATACTCCTTAGAAGTAAGGATGGCAAGACTTCGTCTCAACTACTTTGGATGTGTTATTAGAAGGGACCAGTCCCTGGAGAAGGACATCATGCTTGGTAAAGTAGAAGGCCAGCAAAAAAGGGGAAGACCCTCAATGAGATGGAATAACACAGTGGCTGCAACAATCGTCTCAAACACAGCAACCATTGTAAGGATGGCGCAGGACCGGGCAATGTTTCGTTATGTTGCACAAAGGTTGCCGTAAGTTGGAACCAACTCGATGGCACCTAACAACAACAAGTTTTTGAAAAATTACATAGCATATAGGCCATTTAACTACAAATACACTGCTTCATTGCAGTTAAGGCTCCTAAAGTTCTAAAGTGATAAAAAGCAGACAGGGCCCTAGAAATTTCTCATTCATAACCAAAATGATCCTTGATTGCTGAAGTGTGAAGTACTGATTCAATATATCACATTTTCAAGTGTAAACAGAAAAGGGAACACAGCGCTGTATTCACTGGCAAAAGCTAAACTGGAAAAGGGTCAGAGCAGTTTAGACAGTAAAACAGGTGAAAAAATGTTACCATTTACTAGGTTAGTTAGGTTGTTCAACCAAACAACCCACTGCTGTGGAGTTCATTCCCACTCATAGAGACGGTATTGAACTGAGTAGAAGTGTCCCATAGGGTTCCCATGGCTATAAATCTTTACAGAAGCACACTGCCACATCTTTTCCGCAAAGAGCTATGAGTCGAAAACAACTCAACAGCAGTGGGTTTGGTTTGGTTTAATGTTTGTTGCCCTCACATTTCACCCCTACTAAAATTATTAAAACCCAGTTACTGATGACAGCTTACATCATCAGGTAAGATTAAGACGAAGATTACCTCAATTGTTTTTGTATGATCAGAGAATATGCAACAAAATGGGTTATTTAATTTGTCATTAATTGATAGTCTAAAGAAATAGAAAAATCAAAGCAGAAATATTCAAGGCATAAGAATAACAAAGAAAACAAAACCAAGTGGTGAGTACTAAATCAGTTATGAATGAAATTGGTCTGAAAAAATTTTATAAAGGTGAAAATTAAGTAATTGATTGAAGTTAGTCTCTATAGAATACAAAGAGATGAGAAAAAACATCACCAAGAAAATTCTGTAAAAGGCAATCCAAAAACAGAAAAAATATAGCAGAAAATAACGTTGTATAGTAGATCAGGGTATTATATACACAACAGTTTAGTACAAAAAATACAACAGCTCAGATTCTGTAAGTGCTAAAGTATGTTTTCCTATTATTGTAACAAAGAAACAGTGAGACACAAGCGAAACTATTAAGACATAAAAAAAATTTAATAACTAGAATGAAATGTGAAATACGGAAATTTGAGATTATACTGGACACAAAGGATAAAGCTAACCTACTATCCACACTAAGAAAGTGTTCAGTTTGTCAGCATATATCCTAAAAACAGACTCTTGGGTTAAAAAGCTTACTGGAGTCTTGAAATGCAAATAGAGACGGGAGTTATCAACCAGTTGAGTAATCACATCCTTATTACCACCCATCTCCCTCATCCCATGAAATTGGGATTTATCAATTTAAACTGCAATTAGAGAATAAACTACAGCATCTTGAATGAAAACAGCATTATATAGCATCTATCCAATTCACTTATTTCAAAGATGTTGAAATCAAGACCCTGATATCATCATTACAAATTAAGGGGAAGAATTAGACTTCTATTTTTAAAAACAGAACATCCAGTTCTGTATTGAGTTTTTTTCCCTCCATTTCTGCATAGTACACTGATTTTATGATAGATGTCTATCACTAAACACACAGGCCTTTTCTAAAAGGGAACCAGGCAACCTATTGTCTATGTCTAAGGGATGGGCCTAGTGGCAAGGTTTATACTTTGTGACCTCATTCCCTAACCACACTTATTAAACCAGAATTGGGCACCTGATGAATTCTGGCACAAAAAGATGATCTAAATCAATTGGCTTTCCTTTCTTGGGAATATAAGATCATTTACCACTTACTAGGTCTGAAAGCAGAAAGCAGTAAGCAGGTGACCACTAGTAGATTTCACGTGCAAGACAAAATTACGAAGTGGCAGAAATTCTAAGCAAGTGGAGAGAAGAATGGACGAGCACTAAGAGAAGCAAGGAAGCACAAAAAAAAGAGCACATTGTCCACCAGAGCCCTACCCCAAAACCCATTACTGTCCAGTCAATTCCAACTCATAGCAACCCTATAGGACTGAGTAGAACTGCCCCATAGAGTTTCCAAGGAGCGCCTGGTGGATTCGAACTGCTGACCTTTCAGGTAACAGCTGTAGCACTTAACCACTACACTGACAGGTTTCTTTGTCCACCAGAGTGAAGAGTAACTGCTCCTGGGAGCTGTCTTTTTTCCTAATGGCTTTCTATTTCTAATCCATGGATAACTTAAATCTCCTCTTTCTCTTAAGAGAGCCATGGTGGCACAGTGGTTAAGAGCTATGGCTGCTAACCAAAAGGTTGGCAATTTGAATCCACCAGCTGCTCCTTGGAAACCCTATTGGGACAGTTCTACTCTGTCCTATAGGGTCGCTATGAGTCGGAACCGACTCTACCGCAATGGGTTTGGTTTCTCTTATGACAATCTGAACATGTTCCTCTTCCTTGGAACCAAAAGAGCTTAATTAGCTGAGGAAAATTAAATAGCTATTCAAATGTATATCACATGAACTAGTTATAATAAACTATTCCTAAAATGGATTTGTTTTAAGCAGAAGGAACTGAACTTTCTATGGAGTTCTCTAGGAACCGTAAGGTTGGTAAAATGAAGGCTGATGACTAGCCTGAGAATTAATTTTAGACTCAACACCAGTGTAAATTTGAGAGCTGCAGTGGAAGCTTCTGAGAGGTATTGAATATAATGAATATACCTCAATGGGTGGGGAGTAAACTGGGTGGGAAGAGTACAGAAACCAAGAATGAAGTCAGCTGCCAGTTCAGGTGTGTACCCGCTTTACGAATAACAGAGTTCCCTACCCTTCTGCTATCATCCCCCCTTCCCCTGTCTCTTCCAAATCACAGAGGACTGTGGTTCTAAGGACTGGTAATCATTGCCACTGCTGTCAATAAGAGGAAAAAAGCTTACAACATTCATTTCATTAACAGTGGGAGATGCAAGGACAGTGGCAATTTACCCTCACTATGATGCTTTTTTATGATGCCAGTCTTCAGGTAGTACTTGCTTCCCAAGACTCAGAGACTCCACAACTCAAAGGACCCAAAAAATCTCTTATCATGCAACTCTGGGAAGTACCACTGTTTACAAATATGGTGGATAAACATCTGCTTTATTTAAACAAATATAAAAGGGAGCTCTTAGCATATTGCAGCAAGACATAGTACAACAAGATAGTGACACTTTAATAGCTTTATCTGGAAAACTCATTTATAACTGATAGCACATGAAAGAAAATTTGTAAGAGGAAACACAACAGTAAACAAACATGGGAAAATGTTGAACCTTATTAGTAATCAATAAATATAATAATGAACTAATGTTTTAGCTTACTTAGTAAAGGTAATTTTGAAATAATAATATCCTATCTTATGCTATAGGCTTGCTATGAGTTGGAACCAACGGCATAAAACAATAATGATATCCTATTGCTGCAGAGGGTATGATGAACCAATTTTAACAAATTACTAATGGTAGTATAAACTAATACAATTTATTGGAAATTGACTGAGCAATTTATATCAAAAGTCATATAAATTTTTATACTCTTTGTCCCCAAGATTCCATTTTTGAGACTTTATCCTAAGAAAAGAATACTGAAAAGTAAGTATTATTCTCAAATATTTTATTTCAGAATTATTTCTAATAGCAACAACAAGTACATGAGCAAATAACACAACATTCAACTGATGGGCTATTATACGCTCATTTAAAAAAAGATGGTTATTTCTGTAATCCGTTGAACCCATTGCCGTTGAGTCAATTCTGACTCGTAGCGACCCTACAGGACAGAAGAGAACTGCCCCATAGGGTTTCCAAGGAGCGCCTGGTGGATTCAAACTGCTGACCTTTTGGTTGGCAGCCATAGCTCTTAACCACTACCCACCAGGATTTCTGGTTATTTCTGTACTGACATAAAAAATGTTTATGACTAAAAAGTGGGAAACATGATAAAAATGTATATACAGTGTAATTACAAATAAGTAAAAACATATATTTTTAAAAAGGCAGAATAATGTAAGTGAAAAAGACTGGAAGGAAACAATGAAAAGCTCACAGTGTACTCCAAACTCAAAACCAAACCCCTTTGCTGTCGCGTTAATTCCAACCTATAGGACAGAGTGGAACTGCCCCATAGGGTTACCAAGGCTATAAAACTTTACAGAATCAGACTGCCACATCTTTCTCCCGTGGAGTGGCTGGTAAGTTTGAACTGCCAACCTTTCCACCAGGGCAGTGTATTAGGGTGCTAAAACTATGGGTCTTTTTTAAAAAATTTTTCAATATTGTGGTTGTTGCCTTTGTAATATAAATAAATAATAAAAATGCTCAACAGAATAATTGAAGTCATATAAAGCACAGAGGCAAAAGATCCCAGTGAACGATACTATTTCATAATACAATGGTTGTTGTTCTTAATGACAAGTCATTGAGAAGCTTAAATTACACTCTTTTCTACTGTTTAAGAAGGTAGGAAACATAGTTTTACAAATTTTTTGTAAAACTTCAAGTTCGTGGTGCTCAAAAAGGGTTAAATTTTAGTTATCTAGAAAAGTGGAGCAACTTTTTCCCAGGTTATGCCATTAACATTAGCAGACACAATGATATAAAAATGTAGGAATTAAAAACTCTTTAAACAGAAAAAAATTGATTCAACTTTTGCAAAGCACATGAATTATACCAGAAGAAGGGTCTTACAAGTCCAGAGACTTAGTCTGAGACAAAGGCCGGCCTGAAGATTAAAGAACAAAAGTTTTAAATTGACTTAGATAGTAGGGGTTACTATAGATTCCACACTTGTAATTGTTGTTTTACTATCCTATGTGTATTAAAATAATTTTTAATGACATAATAACAAATTAATATGAAGACTTATTCAAATGCTAAGTAAATGTTAAGATATATATAAATATCCTGAGTATCAAAAGAAACAATATTTTAAACATCTTTTATTAAACTTCCTAATTTTTCAAAACACTGACGTGTAATTTTGAAAATATCATTTAAGAAAAAAATCAATGTACAGCTCAATTAAACCATGTACTGCACTAGAATAATAATAAAAGTCAAAGATGCAAAGCTAAAAGCAAATTAAAATAAACTTTAACTTAGAAAAGAGAGCCTGTAATTCCTCTACCACGGTTTTGCAGGCTTTCGTATTAACAAATTCTACATATACTTTCCGTAAGTATTTTAAGCAAAAAATTGCATACCACTGCATGATAAGAAAATTTATACCGCAAAAATAAAGAAATCTAAGTTAAATTAATGAGTGCTGTTGTTGTTAGGTGCTGTTGAGTCGGTTTCGACTCATAGTGACCCCACGCACAACAGAACAAAACACTGTCCGGTCCTGTGTCATTGTTGCTATGCTTGAACCGACTGCTGCAGCCACTTTGTCAGTCCATCTTGTTGAGGGTCTTCCTTTTTTTCACTGACCCGCTACTTTACCAAGCATGATGGCCTTCTCCAGGGACTGATCCCTCCTGACAACATGTCCAAAGTATGTGAGATGCAGTCTTGCCATCCTTGCTCTAAGGAGCATTCTGATTGTACTTCTTGCAAGACAGATTGTTTGTTCTTTTGGCAGTCCATGGTATATTCAGTATTCTTTGCTGAAATACCCAAATAAATGGGTATATATTTCAAGTAACTTTAATCTGTCATTTAGCATATACTGAACTGAAAAAAAAAAAGCTTAGTGTTCTACTACTTTTTATCTGCCTAATCAACTATTTGTGTTATATAGTATTTAACCTTACTCTAAGAAAACAATCCATTAAAATCAAGACTTTTAAAAACAACAAATGAAAACTGTTTAAGGTAAAAAATAAATTTCATTTTTCCTGATACTTTTAACTATTTTTGTTTGACTATCACTGATTTGCAATTTCACTTATTTTTATATGTACTTAATCAAAGAACCATTGATCAATATTAAATCACATAAAAAGAAACTTGTCACAGAAATATAAATTGACACCCCATGTTACATCAAAATTAGATACTTTTCAAAAGAGTATTTGCAAATAAAATTTCAAGCCTATAAACACTTCATTTTCAGGAGGGGAAGTTATTATGCATGTGACTAAAGTAATTCAGTTTTATTACGCATCCCCCCAACGAAAAAGTTTTTAAAAATGATTTGTTTCTTGCCATCTTAAAATATAACAAAAATATGATAAAAATGAAGAAGCACTCATCAAGATGTAGTAATTTTCTTTAAAAAAAAACCCACAGATTCTATCAACTCCTCTAACCCTAAATTCATACACTTAGATCTATAATTCACTACATATAAAACTCATGTAATCAAAAAATCTCTGCTTAAAGACTGAGTCCAGTACAACTAGATGGTGCCTGGCTACCACCACTGACTGCTCTGACAGGGATCACAGTAGAGGGTCCCGGACAAAGCTGGGGAAAAATGTAGAACAAAATTCTAGCTCAAAAAGAAAAACCAGACTTGCTGGCCTGACAGAGACTGGAGAAACCCTGAGAGTATGGCCCCCGGACACCCTTTCTGATAAGTAATGAAGTCACTCCTGAGGTTCAACCTTCACCAAAGATTGAAACAGCCCTGTAAAACAAAACAAGACTGAAGAGGCACACTAGCCCAGGGGCAAGGACTAGAAAGCAGGAGGGAACAGGAAAGCTGGTAATATGGAACCCAAAGTTGAGAAGGGAGGGTATTGACATATTGTGGGGTTGTTAAGCAATGTCATAAGACAGTATGTGTACTGTTTAATGAGAAACTAGTTTGTTCTGTAAACCATCTAAAGTACAATTAAAAAAAAATCTCTGGTTAAGAAATATAATCTTGAAAAAAATTGTATTAGAATGGACTGTTAATATATTTTTCTGCCTAAGGACACTAATGGAATAGCTAAAAAGGGATGGAAAGAAAATGTAGAGCTACAAATTACCTTTACTTAAAACTACTTGCATAGTTCTGTGTGCCTATTTAGTTTATGAGGTAAAAACACCACACGTCATATAGTTTTTATCAGTACACATAAGATTCTAATGAACTGCCTCAAAAGCACACACTATTTCCATTACATGAAACTAATTCTTAGAAAAATAAATTCATTTATCATAAACTTTTCCTAAATCATTTTTCTGGAGTAGAGTTGGGGATATAGAAGGTGAATCACTGCCTTAAATTGTGTGGAATGATCCAAAAACCAAACCAAACCTGCTGCTGACAAGTCAATTCCAACTCATAGCGACCCTAAAGGACAGAGTAGAACTGCCACATAGGGTTCCAAGGCTGCACAGAAGCAGACTGCCACATCTTTCTACTGTAGAGCAGCTGGTGAGTTTGAACTGCTGACCTTTGGATTAGCAGCCAAGCGCTGTAGCCACTGCGCTACCAGGGTTCCTTTATGGAATGATACGATTTAAAAAATAATTTAATTCAGCAAATAATCCATATTATTTACAGTTTTAAAAATCTGTAATGTACAGTCAATTCCGGATTATACATTCTTAGGGTAGTAAGCATATCTTGAAGAAAGGAACTCTAAAAATTAATTCAATAAGCACAAACATTTATTAAATACTTGTAGAGTATGCAGGATTGTATAGCTGGAAACCACAAATACATGGAAAGTCTGGAATGAGCAGGATGAGTTAAGAAATTTCTAAGATTTCTTTAAGTTATTAAACTCAACATGCGGCTAGGCATTTTCATAAACTTGACTGAAAAGCATTTCAGATGCCCAGGAGGTTTGTATTTCTCAGAATGAGAAAAAGATAATTATACCTGAGATCAAAATTTTGCCTTGACTGTTGAGCAACTCAAATCTCTAGAATCACACTGGAGTATGAATGCGTAGATTTTGTTTTTCAAATAAAAATTGCCTGCCATGCACCTGATCAGTAAGTGCCAACACCAAAACAAAAACCTCTAACTCACTAGGGATAAATAAGATGAAATAAAGCTGTTTTTTGTTTGTTTGCCTCATTCTTTTTCATTTCACTACTGGCTCTTAAGCTTTCCCATCAAATTCCTACATTAAATCTTAAATTACCACACCACTCTCGTTTCAGAGCCTACTAACCAAACCAAATCAAACTTATTGCCATCGATTCCAACTCACAAAAACCCTATAGGACAGAGTAGAACTGCCCCATAAGGTTTCCAAGGAGCAGCTGGTGGACTTGAACTGCTGACCTTGTGGTCAGCAGCCGAATGCTTAATCACTGTGCCACCAGGACTCCTTAGAGCCGATTATCTAAGCTAAAAACAAGACTCTAGAAAAATTTCCCATCTTCACAGTCCCTCCACTGTTTCATCCTGTACTTATTGAGGGTAGGGAGAGGTGTTAGGCCAGGGGAAGGACAGTGTTTGGAGGAGGTGATGTAGACACTTGAACTCACGGTTACAGCCTTTCTGGAGCTAAAAGCCCAGTGTAACTTCATTGGACTTTAGGACAAATTGCCTTCTACTAAGGGTCTTTAAGTCTTCTGTGTAATGGAAAGCCAAAATAACATCAGAAAAAGAAAAGGGTGTTGAGGGATCTGGGGCCCTTGTCTTAGTCTCTGCGCTTAGAATAGCAAGCTGGGCAATCCTATATAAACCACTTAACACTAATTTGGTTTATTTCCTCATCTATAAAGCTGCTAAAAACCACGTTCCTTTCAGCTTCTAAAAGTAAAATATCTAGTTGACTGTAGATAATGAATCGTCATATTCCACATAAAAAGTTAGCCTTAATTATTTTCTTTATATCTGCTACTGAAATTCTCCAAGCCCCTCCTATTCTTCAGGGAAACTTATATTCAACTCAACTGTTCAACTGTGGTTCTGGGACTACTATGCTACCTCAGTGGGAACTACATGTTACTTGATTCATTCAGCAAATACTTGGGCTCCTGTGTAAAGGCACAATAGTGTGTCAGGCTGTGGGTTACTTCTCACAGAATGAGTCACATCAGTAGTAAGGGCAATCTTCAGTTGAAAATATTACTGAAGAATTTTCATCATAACTTGGCTTTCTATCAAACAGAAGTCTCTACCCACCAACCCCTCGAAACTGTGTAAAAGAAAACTGCAAAACATTACTGAATCAAATATCCAATGATATGTTCTAATTCCTGTTCTGGAGTGGTGGAACATTGATTTGGTTTTCATGTTTCACTCCTTCTTACACTTTTCCTAAATTAACTCTCTAGGTAAAGATTTGACAAGAAGCATTTTATGAGCTTAACCAAACTTTTTTTTTTTTTAATTGTCCATAGGTTTATAGAACAAACTAGCTTCTCATTAAAGTTAGTACACATATTGTTTTATGACCCTGGTTATCAACTCCACAACATGTGAACACACTCCCTTCTTGACCCTGGGTTCCCTATTACCAGCTTTCCTGTCCCCCCCTGCCTTCTAGTCCTTGCCTCTGGGCTGGTGTGCCACTTTAGTCTCATTTTGTTTTATGGGCCTGTCTAATCTTTGGTTTTCTTAAAGTCAGGAGTGACTTTAAGACAGGGAGCAAAGGCCCTGAGATCAGAGGGTGCCTATTTGAGGAATAGTGAAGAGAAGACTGATGTGGTTAGAGGAGAAGCAAGTAAAAGAGAGATAGACTATACTAACAGGGAGGTAACAGGGCGTTGGGTGTGGAACCAAGGGACTTATTAAGACAGAGAACAGAGAGCCCCCCTGCCAAATCTGCAAATAAAGTAACAAGATATGGGCCAGGGCATGCAGAAACAAAGCCATTCCCCAAAACAATGGGGCAGGGTATCAGAAAATGGCCCGCAAACTTCTTTCGAGTTGTCTCTCAGAAGCAGCTGGAGAAAACCAGCCCCAGGGACATGCGCAGAACATCCACCTGTGACCGCTGTGTGACTTTCCAGCAGGGGCAGTAAGGGGCTGCAGCCCCAGCTGGGGAATCGGACTCCGGGAGCAAGACTGCGCAGGCACGACACCCCATAATAAGTCCTGCTATGAATCCCAGAAGCCTCTGGGACAGGAACCATTGTGGAAAGCTGCTGCGCTCACACCTTAGTTAACATATCCCTGCCTGTGTCTATGAATAAACATGAATCTTTTCCCACCCAAGAACTTTTAAAAACTCAGGGCCGTCTTTTGTTCTGTGAGAGGGGGGTATGGGTTGCTCTAGACCCTCCTTTTCTGCACCTGCAAGCCTCTTCAATAAAGCTTTGCTGCTGTGGAAAACTCTACATGCCTTACTTGCTCACTCTTGACCAAGGAAAGGCAAGAACCTTATTCCGGTAACAGCTTCGTTACTGAGCTAAAAGGGTATCCAGGGGCCATACTATTGGGGTTTCTCCAGTCTCTGTCAGGCCAGTAAGTCCGGTCTTTTTTTGTGAGTTAGAATTTCGTTCTACATTTTTCTCCAGCTCTGTTCAGGACCCTCTATTGTGATCTCTGTCAGAGCAGTCAGTGGTGGTAGCCAGGCACCATCTAGTTGTACTGGGCTCAATCTGGTGGAGGCCATGGTAGCTGTGGTCCATTAGTTCTTTGGACCAATCTTTTCCCTGTGTCTTTTGTTTTCTTCTTTCTCCCTTGCTCCCCCAAGGGGTGAAAAACCAAAACAAAACCAAACCCGTTGGCGTTGCCAATTCCGATTCATAGCGAACCTATAGGACAGAGTAGAACTGCCCTATAGAGTTTCCAAGGAACACCTGGTGGATTTGAACTGCCGACTTTTTGGTTAGCAGCCCCGTGGAATTTCTTAGATGGCGGCTCACAGGCTTTTAAGACCCCAGATGCTACTCACCAAAGTAGAATATAGAACATTTTCTTTATAAACTATGTCGTGCCAATTAAGCTAGATGTTCCCCGAGACCATGGTTCCCAGAGTCCTAACCCCAGTAATTTGGTCCCTCAGAGAGTTTGGGTGTGTCTATGGAGCTTCCATGACTTTGCCTTGGACAAGTTGTGCTTGCTTCCCCAGTACTTACTCTTCACAAAAATTACCACTTACCTATTGTCTAGGTAGTGTTTTTCCATCCCCACCTTTCCCCTCCCTCATAACCATCAAAGATTGTTTCTTTTTGAGTGTAAACCTTTTCATGAGTTTTTATAGCAGTGGTCTCATACAATATTTGTCCTTTTGTGATTGACTTATTTCACTCAAAATAACACCCTCCAAATTCATCCATCTTGTGAGATGCTTCACAGATTCAACATTGTTCTTTATCATTGCATAGTACTTTATTGTGTGTATATACCATAGTTAGTTTATCCATTCATCTGTTGATGGGCACCTAAGTTGTTTCCATCTTTTTGCTATTATGAACAATGCTGCAACGAACATGAGTGTGCATATGTCCACTCATGTAACGGCTTTTATTTCTCTAGGATATATTCCTAGGAGTGGGATTGCTGGATCATATGGTATTTCTATTTCTAGCTTTCTAAAGAAGCACGATATCATTTTCCAAAATGGCTGTACCATTTTGCATTCCCACCAGCAGTGCATAAGTATTGCAATCCCCCCACAGCAGCTCCAACATTTTATTTTTTTTTTATTTGTACTTTAGATGAAGGTTTACAGAACAAACTAGCTTCTCATTAAACTGTTAGTACACATACTATTTTATGACATTGGTTACCAACCCTATGACATGTCAACACTCTCCCTTCTTGACCTTGGGTTCCCTTTTACCAGCTTTCCTCTCCCCTCCTACCTTCTAGTCCTTACTGGGCTGGTGTGTCCGTTTAGTCTCCTTTTGTTTTATGGACCTACCTAATCTTTGGATGAAGGGTGAACCTCAGGAGTGGCTTCATTACTGAGCTAAAAGGGTGTCTGGGGGCCATATTTTCTGTTTTTTTTTTTTTTTATTGTGCCAGTAATGCTGGGGTGAGACGGTATCTCATTGTGGTTTTGATTTGCATTTCTCTAATGGGTAGTGATCGCGAGCATTTCCTCCTGTGTCTGTGAAACACTCTTTTTAAAACACAGATCAGTACTCTTTAGACTACCTCCATAAGTATAAAAAAAAAAGACTACCCCAACCCATTGCCACTGGGTCAACTCCAACTTCTAGCGACCCTACAGGACAGAATTAAACTGCCCCGTAGGGTTTCCAAGGCTGTAAAACTTTACAGAAGCAGGCTGCCACATCTTTCTCCCACGAAGTAGCTGGGTGAGTTCAAACTGCCAACCTTCTGATTAGCAGTCAGCTGAGCACTTAACCACTGTGCCCACCTGAGCTCCTTTCCATAAGTATACTGCCAACTAAACTCTACCACAAAAGAATCTAATTATTTTATTTTACCTTTCTAAAGGTAAAACTTTGAAAACAAATCATTTACGCCGAAGTCAGATAAATTTTACATACAATGTTAATCAATTTTCTTACTCTTTTCTTCTCTCCCAATGCTCATCAGGGTGACAAATTAAACTCTGATCCACCATTATGAAGAGAGTTATAATTCAGGTCTAGATATGTAAAAATTATCCTTTTGATGTAAGGATCACTGCTACTGATCTATATATACTTGACTTATTTTTCTACTTCAGATTTTTCCATGTGCTACATGGGAGGCAGGTAGTATAGCACATAAGACTGCAAGCCCTGGAGCCTCCCTCTGCTTGACTTTGAGTTCTGGCTCTGCCATTACTGGTCATGAAAAGAATAATTAACCTGTGATCTATAAAATGAGGATAATTAACAGTACCTGTATCTCATGGGGGAAACCCTGGTGGCGTAGTGGTTAAGTACTACAGCTGCTAGCCATAAAGGTCAGCAGTTCGAATCCGCCAGGCGCTCCGCGGAAATTTTACAGGGCTGTTCTTCTCTGCCCTGTAGGGTAGCTATGAGTCGGAATCAACTCGACGGCAGTGGGTTTGGTTTTTTTTTATATCTCATGGGGTAGTTATGAGGACAAAATGGCAATGTCCCATCTTAAAAAAAGAAAACATCTCTGTCTAAAAGAACATGACATCTAAATGTACTATAAAACCCTGGATCTGGATACTGCACTGGAGGGAAAAAATGCTATAAAGGATCTTACTGGGACAACTGGTAAAATTGTAATATGGACTATAAAAAACTAAATTTTTTGAATTTAATAACTGTACCGTGGTTCCATAGCAGAATATCCTGGCTCTTAGGATATACATATTAAAGCATTAAAGGGTAAAGGGACACGAGGTATGCAAACCACTCTCAGATGATCCAAAAATAAAAAATAGTGTGTGTGAAGTGAGAGCGAGGGAGAGGGCAAGAACGAGAATGAGAGAAACATCTGGCAAAATGTTACAAATTGGTAAATTTGTATAAAGTCTACATTTGAAATTATTTTAACATAAAAATAATTTCTTAAAAGTTGTGTACAGTCACTGTCTCCCCTTCTTTATTCCGCTAAGACTGAGATTTCTTTGGTATCAATCCAATGACTTCTTCTTGGCCTTATCTTAATTTCTCCACAGTATTCAACAAAGGTTGTTACTCTTTCTTCCAAACCCTCTCATCTCTTAGCCTGTGGCACCACATCTCCCTGGTTTTCCTTTTATCTCACTGGCTATTCTTTTTCAGGCTTGTTTGCTGGTTCCTCCACTCCTAAGCATCAGTCTGTGTCATTAAATAAAACCCTGAATTACAGAGTCAAGTATCCAATTTCTTACAAGACATATCTACTTGTTTGTGAAAAGGACATCTCCAACTTCGCTGGTTATAAAAGAACTCTCTTGATTCCCCTCCCCACTCCAACTCACTGACTGGGCTCCTCCCCAGTTGCCTAATGTCACTAAATGCTAGTAGTGTTCACCCAGTTGTTCAGGTCAAAATAGTCATCTTTGATTTCGCTTCTCCTCATATCCTACATCCAAACCATTAGTTAGTTCTGTCAAAATGCACTCGCAAAATGTACCATTAAAATATACCCTGATCTGACCACTTCTTACCGCCCCTACCTTTCACCCTAGTCCAGATACCATGGTCTACAAAAGAATGTTCTACTACGAGAGGTTCCCCTGCCTTCTCTTTTGCTCCTTTACAGCCTGCTCCCTATAAAGCATCACAAATGATGTTGCAATTACATTCTTTCCCTGATCAAAACCTTCCGGTGGTTTCCCATTACACTTATCTATTTTATTTTTTGCTTTCTCTTTGCTTTAAAAAAAAAAAAAAAAAGTCTTTAAATACATAGTTAATATGGGAATGCTTCTTGTAAAAAATTAAATAAAGAATACAGAAAAAAATTCAAGCACCCTTCCTGGGCTCTTTCCCAGAGGTACTCTAGTATTCATTTGATCTGTATCTTTGCAGAACTCTTTTCTGTGCATTTAAATACACATATATGCATAGAAATAAAAAACGTTTTATTTCAGTTCTCTAACAACCCATTCAAAATATGCCTTAATTTTCCTAGTCATTACATATAGGTTTATTTCATTATTTAAGGTGCCCTGGTGGCACAAACCCTGGTGGTGTAAAGGTTAAGTGCTAGGGCTGCTAACCAAAAGGCTGGCAGTTCGAATCCACCAGGCGCTCCTTGGAAACTCTACGGGGCAGCTCTACTCGGTCCTATATGGTCCCTATGAGTCGGAATCGACTCGACGGCAACAGGAATGATTGGATGGATTGGTGGCACAAATAGTTAAGCACTTAGCAGCTAACCAAAAGGCTGGCGGTTCAAACCCATCCAACAATCTGCTTCCATAAAGAAAACCCATGGGGTAGTTCTACTTTGTCACATGGGGTCGGTATGAGATGAAAGTGACTTGATGGCACCTAACAAAATTCCCTTATTTAACTGCAGTTTGGTTTATTGATGAACACTTAGACCTTTTACCAGTACAAACATTCCATTCATTTAACAAATATTTACTAAGTGCCTACTATGTGTTAGGTACTGTTCTAGTTGCAGTAAATAAATACTGTTGCCTTCTTGGAGCTTACCTTCTTATAGGAGAACAAATTATTCAGACAAATTATTCAAAGAAGGTTTATTCAGAGTATAAACAGAATAAGATATATAGTATAAACTTCTCCTGTAAAAGGCTTTAGAGTAAATATTTTAGGCTTTGCAATCTCTGTCATATTCTTTGTTTTGTTTTCAACCCCCTTTAAAAATATAAAAACTATTCTTAGCTCACCGGCTGTCAAAAACAGGCCATAGGCCCACTAAGCCATACCTTGCTAACTCCTGATATGTGTTAGGATGTGTTAGAAGGTGGTATGTGCTAAGCAAAAAATGAAAAGGTACACAGGATAAGGAGTGGGAGGAGGTAGGATGCAGTATTAAATAGTGTTTAAAGAAGATGAGATCTGTGCAAAGACCTGGAGGCCAGTGACTCAGGCAGATATTTAGGAGTTTATTCCCAACTGCAAAACCAGCCAGAGCAAAGGCCCTAAAGTAGCAGCATGACTGATGTGTTTAAGATATAGCAAGGACAGTGAGCTGGGGGGAAAGTGGTAGTAGGAAACGAGGTTAGGAAGGTAAGGAGAAAGGAAAGTGGGCTGTGCAGATCACACGTGGCCTTGCGGAACATGGTTTACTTTTCCCTGACTGAAAGGTGGAGCCACTGCAGGGCTTTGAACGCAGAACTAACAGGCACTGTCTTAATTTTTAAAAAGTTCACTCTGGCTACTTTATTGAAAGAAGGCTGTTGGGAGGAATTTGGGTAGAACGGGAGAACAAGCAGTAACCTATTTCAGTAATCCAACAGGATATGACAGTAGGGGCTTGGACCAGCATAGTGGGAGTGAAAAAGGGGTAGGATGGTAGGATTCTGGATATATTTTAATGCTACAGAAAACAGGTTGTCCTTGGCAGAATGGATCTGGAGAGTGATTGAAAAAGAAGGTAAGGGTAACTCCAAGGTTTTGGCCTGAGCTACTGGAAGGATGGAGTTGCCACTGACAGATGGGCAAGTCTATAAGTAGAGAGGAGGAAGTCTAGGAGAACAGTTCTGGACGGCCAGGTCCAAACCCAGTGCCGTCGAGTTGATTCCGACTCTAGAGATGCTGAATTGGCAGTTAAATGTAATGAGTCTGGAGTCAGTGAGAGTGGTCATGGTTAAAGACATAAATTTGGGCATTGCTGGCATTTATATGGTATTTAAAGCCGTGAGACTGAATGAGATTACCAAGAAAGTGAATGTAGATAAAAAGAAAAACCAAGGACTGGGCCCTGGGGCCCTCTAGCATTAAGAAGACAGGGAGAAGAACAGCAAAGAATTACAAGGAGCCAAAAACTGACAGTTAGGAGATAACCAGGAGTATGCAGCGTCTTGAAAGCCAACAAAGAGTGTTTCAAGGAGAAGGGAGCAAACAGCTCTGCCAAATACTGCTGATAGGTCAAGTATTATGAAGATGTTCAATGGCATATGGCATTTAGCAATGTGGAGGTTTCTGGTGAACCTGAAGAACCATTTCAGTGAGAGTGGTACAGGCAAAGGCCTAATCAGAATACGTTTAAGAGTACTAGAGAAAACTGGCAATAGCAAGTATAGGCAACTCTTTCGAGGTATACTGCTGCAAAAGGCAACAAAAGAATGGGGAAACAGCTGGTAAAGAGTGGGTCAAGTTTTTTTTTTTTTAATAGGAGAACAGCATGTTTGCTGATAGAAATGATCCAATAAAGGAAAAATACTGACAATGTGGAATGAGAAAAACTGAAGCAATGTCCTTGGGTAGATGAGAGGACAGTGGTATCTAGTATAAAAGCAGAGACAAGAACATGGACTGTCCCTGGGTGGTGTAAATGGGTTAACTCGTTTGGCTGCTAAGCAAAAGGTTCAAAGTTCAAATCCACCCAGAGGCACCTTGGAAGAAAGGCCTGGCAATCTACTTCTGAAATATTAGCCATTGACAACCCTGTGGAACACAGTTCTACTCTGACACACATGGGGTCACTATGAGTCAGAATCAACTCCATGGCAACTGTTTTGCTTGTTTTATTTTTTGGTTTTTTTAAGTAGCAGTTCTAAGGTAATAAGCAGGAAGGCAGCATTTATTGGTGCTGGTGCTGGTAGACACATGAGATGATGGGAGTCTGTGGAAGTTCTCTTCTGACTGCTTCAATTTTTTAGCAAAGTAGGAAGCGAGGTAATGAGCAGAAACTGAAGATGAGAAAAATGACATTGGAGGTTTGGAGAAGGTATGAAACAGTAATATAGGAGAGTGGGAGAGTGAGCAGGCTAGAAAAATAAACATAATGACCAGGCAATAGTAAGGACCCCCTTGAGGTTTGCGGTCATGTGTGGTTGTAGGCTTTTTTCAGCCAGTCAGTTCTATAGGGGCAGGTGCAAAGAAGGCAGAGGGTTGGTTTTAACTAGGGCTGTAGATTTCTGTTGTTGAGAAAGCTGAAAAATTTATTTAAGAAAGGAGTGAAAACATCAAGAAGGTAAGGGACAGGAAACAACAATAGGATCAATGAATCAGAGATTCTAGTGGGGTCAAAAACTTGTTGGGGTTGGGGTAGTAGAAGTAAACTGCAAAAACAGGAAGTGGTGGTCACAGAGTAGAATACATGAAATGGTAATTACAGAAGGATGTAGCTCTTGACCTTGTGAGATGGCATCAGCATGGAAGTGAGTGGTTCAGGTAGGGTGGAAAAGAAAGGCATTGGAAGAGAGGTCTAGGAAATGAGAGTCCAGGATATTTGAAGTATCAGTTATGTAGAGTCTCATCAATTTTAATATAAAGAGTTTGGTAGTATTGAAGAGAGAGATAGCAGGCCTAGAGTTAAAACGATTGAAAAATGAGGAGGAATGGCCCTGAGGTTAGTAGTCATTTGTAATCACAAGGGGTAGTGGATTATGTAATCTGATGACATAACCCAAAACAGGGCTTTTAGGGGTAAGGGAGAGAGAACAGCCTGAAGGCAGCAAAGAGATGCATGGTAGACTATCTTTCCCAACTCTAGAACAGTGGTAAGGAGGAAAAAAAAAAAAAAATTTTTTTTTTTTTTAATGTAGATAATGACAGCCACAATTGCACAGTTGGGAGAGTCAGGTCTTCATTACAGCAAGAAAGTAAAAGAAATGTTTAAAAATAGATTGAGATCAGTTTTTGTGGATGATGGACTATAAATTCCAGAGGGCATAGTAGAAGGGTTAGGAGAGTTGGGGAGGGGTTAGAGAAAAAAAAGAAAGAGAAACAAATATACCAAACCCACTGCCAGTGAGTTGATTCCAACTTATAGTGACCCTGTACAACAGAGTAGAACTGCCCCCAGAGGGTTCCCAAGGCTATAAATTTTTATGGAAGCAGACTGTCACATCTTTCTCCCATGAAATGGCTGATGGGTTTGAACCGCTGACCTTTTGGTTAGCAGCTGAATGCTTTAGCCACTGCACCACTAGGGCTCCTTTAGAAAACAAGAATAGACCCTTTATTGACTCGTAGTACAGGAGTAAACGGTGACCTGGAAGTAGGGAGGTTCTGTGGCAACTGACAAAGATATCCTTGAACATACATGACTCCTACTACTCCCACGTGTTTCCCTAAGAAATGGAAATTGCTGGGCCAAAATGTTTCTTTACTTTAAAATTAAAATGGCTGTATTAATTTATTCCCAATGACAATATATAAGTTCCCCTAAAACCTCGTCAGTACGTATTAATAAAACTTTTTCACTTTTGCCAATATGATGGGTGAAAAAAATTTTTCACTATTGGTGAGGCTGAACATTATCTTATGCTTACTAGCCAGCTGTAGGAAACCCTGGTGGTATAGTGGTTAAGTGCTATGGCTGCTAACCAAAAGGCTGGCAGTTCAAACTCACCAGGCGCTCCTTGGAAACTTTATGGAGCAGTTCTACTCTGTCCTATAGGGTCGCTATCAGTCAGAACTGACTTGACGGCAACAGGTTTGGTTTTGGGTTTTTTGGCCAGCTGTAATTCGTCTTCTCTGAACTTGTCCATTTCAGAAATTGAGTTATCTGCCTTTTTTATTGATTTACAGTGCTCAAAAGAATCTATTTTTCTACTTTATTCTACTCTTAACGATTCACACAAATCAATGTTCTAAGTTTCTCGTTTCAAATCTTTCAATGGCTCAAGAGCAAGACAATGCTCTGTACGTTTTCTCTTCCCCAAATCCCTTTGTATGGATATACAGGTCTACAAGTTAAGGCCCACCAGCCAAATCTGGCCACATCCGTTAGTTTCCTTATTGTCTCTGGTACTACGTACAATGAATGGCAGAGCTGAGTAGCTGCTACAAGACTCAAAGAATTTGGCACACAAAGCCAAAAATATTTATTATCTGACCTTTTACAGAGAAAGTTTGTGGACTCCTGCTCTATACCCTCCAGACCCCTGAACTGCTTAGTGTTTCAAGAACATAGTAGGTTAATACCCTGTATTTACTGCCATATGGCAAATACGGACAACTCTGAAATGCTGCTCCCACACCCTGACATGCTCCAGCCATACCCCTCACTCTCTTCATGAAACCTATTACTAGCCCTCTTTCGTGCCTCCACGGGTTTATATCATAAAAGCTGTAACTACACTTCACTGGACTTACTTGTTTGCGTCTTTCTCTTTCTACTGCTATGTAAATCTCTTGAGGATAAGGGACAATCCTAGCATTTAATAAATGATTAGTGAATGAATAAATGGTATACAAAGTTTTTCATAGTTTTCCTTCATTTGCTGTTGTCATCAAAATAAACTACTTATTTTAATTCATTAAATATTTTCAAAAACATTATTTCTAATGACAGCCTAATGATCAATGGTTCTATAATCTTATATTAGTTTTTCTAAAATTTTGGGTGGTTATCACCAATTCCTAGTCATGTATTTGCAGCTATTTAGTAGATTCATGATGACTTGCTGAAATATTTCTTTTCCCTAACTCCTTCCTTAGTAAAGACAAAAGCAATTGAATCTCGGCCTTTCTGGGATCACCTTTTTCATTTACGGCAGTAACTACTGCCCTTGAGGATTAAGGGGGTCCACTGATACTCTACTAATGGCTTTTGAGTCGACGGTAAAATGCAACTCATGTGGTTTTTTATTTTGGTTTTTGCCTTAATTTTCAGTAGAAAATTAATCTGCTACACCTTGTGGGTAGTCTTATTTTCCTTATCTGGAACACCTATGGAAACCCTGGTGGCGTAGTGGTTAAGTGATACAGCTGCTAACCAAGAGGTTGGCAGTTCAAATCTGCCAGGCGCTCCTTGGGAACTCTACGGGGGGCAGTTCTACTCCGTCCTATAGGGTCGCTATGAATGGGAATCGACTCAACGGCAGTGGGTTTGGGTTGGAATACCTATGTTATTTTTGCTTCTTCTACATTTCCCTATCAAGTCAGCTTACTCTGCCAGAGCTTTTACTAACTGCGTCTTCCAATTTACTTATTTAATAGCCTTTTTCACTTCTCTTAACTCCCCAATTCGAAAATACAGACTTCTACTTCTGGTGGATTTCTTTGATTTTCTCCTATTTGTGTTGAGATCATTATTAAGAGTGTTTCACTCATAAACACTGCTGCATTTGTTTTAGAACCCATTTTTAAACATTCATTGTCCTTACCATCCAGGTAAGGACTTTTTTTTCCCATTCTAAAATATACGTGGATAATTAAAGCCCTGTCTAGTTTAACTTTGAAACTTTCTGACTCAGTTTAACTATCTTAATAATGTGGTCTAAGATCTAGTTAGTCACATTTTAAGATTCTGACTATACATATTACATTAAAATGTACAAATAAAACAACATGAGCTTTCTAATCAGGTAGTTCCAGATTCAGATTCAGGGTTGGACACTCTGGGCCCCTGGACAAAGTAATATCTATACTTCAGTTCTCTTATCATTACAATGGAAGTAATTCTAATGTAGAACACAGGGCTATGATACCAAGTGAGAATAATGTACATAAAAGTAGCAATATATGCTAAAATAACACCTAGCATATTTCAAGAAATGTTAATTCACTCCCTCTTTCCTTCTTCCATCCCAAACAAGAACAATGAGCACTGTGCTGCCTCAATTTATCAAAAGCCCATTATTAAATTCCTTTAAATAAAAGCAATTTGGCAATATGGACCATGAGGAATGTTCATATGCTTTGATCCGATATTTTCACTTTGGGGAATCTATCTTAACAAAATAATCCAAAATGCAGAAAATGCTTTCTGTGCAAGGATGTTCACTACAGTGTTTCTTATAGCTGCAAAAAAAAAAAAAAAAAAAAATTCAGAAACTGCTAAGTGTTCAACAGAAAAATGTGTAATTATAAGAAATTCAGGAATTCTCAACATGGAGCCCTAGATAGAGGCATCATGCCATTTCTCTGCAACATAGACTCGAAAAACCAAGTAAAACAGATACAAACCATCAATCCTGGAACCGTAAGAACCAAATAAAGGGATAAAGAAATAGCTCAAACACCAAATGGAAGAAGAAACTGAAGGAAAACAGAGAAAGCAGAGAGATACAGAGCGGAGGTCCCCTGCCCACTGACACAGCACAGTGTCTTCATCTTGGAGAATAGCCATCAATGATCCCAGACAGAGAGTACAGGAAGGCAACTTCACAGAGTTCCCAACAGGAAACAGAGCACTGGCCCCATACCCCATCCCTACCCCTTCCTGCCGGCCCTCACCGTGCTGCTGTAGCTAAAGCGTTCCCAGCTTAGGCCTACCACTGAATTGAGCCCACACTGCCCATCTCTCCTGCCACTTGACCATCTGCTGAAAGGAGGGAAGCAAACTTGTACCACTTCCCGTCTGACACTCCAGTCTATCTGGCAAGGAGCTGTGAATGCTCCACACTGCTGGACCAACGTCAACAGGGAGACAGTGCCCACCTAGTCAGCCATCACCCACCTCACCTAATGAATGTACAGCAAAATGGGCTCACCCTGCCTGCTGCTGCCCAGGCCACCCAGATTAGATGTTGAGAGCTATCATGCCCACAGACAAGCAAGCAGCAAAGCACACCTGGCCCGCTGGCCCTGAAATATCAAAACAAAACAAAGAAGCAGGATGAACAAATGAACATACAATCAATAAATAAAGAAAATAATGCGGTAATGTCTTGGAGATAGCAGATAATATCAAAACATATCAAAAAAAGCAGGACAAGACAGCTTCAGCAAGTGGCCAAAATAAAGAGTCAGATCACTTTCTGGCATAAGAAGAGGCAATGGAACTACATGATATGGAATTCAAAACACTAATATTGAGAGCTCTCCAAGAGATCAGGAATGAGATCAAGGAAAACACAAAGCCAAGGGAAAAAAGACAAAATCATGGAAAACACAGAAAAAAAAACAACAAAAACAGCCAAAATCAAGAAAAACACAAAGAAATAGAAGAATTCAGGAAGATAATACAAGAACAAAATATAAAAATAATTAGAAATCATACAAAAACAGCAATTAGAAATCAAAAAAGGTGAACGACAAAGTTTCAGAAATGGCAAAGTCAATGAAGGTTTTAGAAGCAAATTTAAAACAACGGAAGACAGAATCAGTGAGATTGAAGACAAATCTATGAATGTCACTTCGATTGAGGAAAAAATCAGAGAAAAGAATGAAGTAAAAGGCAGAAAACTTAAACTATGTGGTACACAATCGAGAGCAAAAATGCGTGTGTGATAGGAGTTTCAGAACAGGCGGACAAAACAGACAACACAGAGATTGTTCAAAATCTGCTGGCAAGAAACTTCCCAAACATCATGAAAGACGAAAAGCTGACCATCCAAGAAGCTCAATGAACCCAATATAGGATTGACCCCAAAAGAAAGTCACTGAGACATATCATAGCCGCACTTGCTAAAACCAAAAACAAAGAAAGAATCCTCAGAGCAGCTCTAGAAAAATGGGGAAACAATAAGACTAAACTCTGATTACTTGGCAGAAACTATGCAGGCAATAGGATAACATATATATAACCTCGGACGAAAAAAAAAAAAAAACTGCCAACCAAGAATAATATATCCTGCAAAACTCTCAAATACAAAGATGAAATTAAGACATTTCCAGATAAACAGAAATTAGGAGAATTCATAAAAACCAAACTTACAGGAAATATTAAAGGGAGTCCTTCGATTAGAGGACAGACAACAATCAGAGTCTAGGACACAGGATAGCATTAGCCAGATACCAACCCAGGTAAAGAACTCTCAATAATAACACGAAGCTAAAAGTTAAAACAAGGAAACAGCGATGTCAATCTGTAAATGACTACAACATTAAAACAATAAAAGAGGGAACAAACAGCATGAGTACAGAACTTTCAAATGGAGAAGTCCAGGTGATATCAAGTAATAAAAGACTAGATCAAACTTAGAAAGATAAGGGTAAATTTCAAGATAACCACAAAAAAGTTAACAAACATACTCGTCAGAATAAAAGAGAAGAAAAACACAAAATTTCAGTAAACACAAAATCCATAATAACGATAGAAAGAAAATTCACAAACAGATGGAACTCAGCACTGGAAAGTAGGAAAACAAAGAAAACATCAGCACTACAGAAAAAAAAAAAAGGCACAACGATATGACAGTGATAAACTCATACCCATCAATAATAATAACACTGAATGTAAATGTCTAAAATGCACCTATAAAAAGACAAAGTGGAAGAATAGATTAAAAAAGTACGATCCATTGATGTTCTGTCTACAAGAGACACACATTAGATACAAAGACATAAGTATACTACAAATCAAAGAAGGGAAAAAAAATGTATCAAACAAACAGTAACCAAAAATGGGCAGGAATGGCAATACTAGTCTCAGATAAAATAGACTTTCAGGTAAAATCAACCATAAAAGACAAGAAAGGACATTACATAACAATTAAAGGGACAATCCACCAAGAAGACATAACCTTAATAAATTTATCTACACACCCAACAACACGGTTCCAAAATAAATAAAACTCTAACAGCACTGAAAAGAGAAATTGCCAGTTCCACAATAATTGCAGGAGACTACAATAAACCACTCTCAGTAAAGGAACATCTAGAAAGAAACTCAACAAAGATACAGAAGATCTAAAGGCCACAATTGACCAACCGGACCTCATGTATATAGAACACTCCATCCAACAGCTGCAAAGTATACATTCTTTTCCAACACACATGGAACATTCTAGAGAACAGACGACATTTTGGGCCTCAAAGCAACCCTCAATAAAATCCAAAACCTCAAAATAACATAAAGCATTCTTTCTGATCACAATGCCATAAAAGTAGAAATCAGTAACAGGAAGAGCAAGGGAAAAAAAATCAAATACATGGAAACTGAGTAACGCCTTGCTTAAAAACAAACAGGCAATAGAAGAAATCGAACGGGGGAAAAATATTCCTACAATCGAATGAGGCTGATTTATAGCAATAAACACACACATCAAAAAAAGAAAAATGGGCCATAATCAAAACATTAGCACTACAACTCAAACAAATAAAAAGATAACAGCAAAAGAAGCCCACAGCCACCAGAAGAAATAATAGAGATCAGAACAGAAATAAATGATATAGAGAATAGAAAAACAATAGAAAGAATCAACAAGACCAAAAGTTGGTTCTTTCAAAAGATCAACAAAAATCAACAAACCACTGGCCAAAGAAAAACAGGAGAGGAAGCAAGTAACCCAAATAGATGAGATTGGGGACATTACAACAGACCCAACTGAAATAAAAAGGATCATAACAGAATGCTATGAAAAATTGTACTCCAACAATTTGAAAACGTAGAAGAAATGGACAAATTTCTAGAAACACACTACCTACCCAAACTAACAAACTGAGATACAAAATCTGAACAAACCATAACAGGAGAAGAGATTGAAAAGGTAAAAAAAAACAAAAAAACTCCCCACAAAAAAAGGTCCTGGCCCAGATGGCTTCACTGGAGAATTCTATCAAACATTCAGAGATAAGCTCAAGCCAGTACTACTCAAACTATTTCAAAGCATAGAAAAGAAAGGAATACTCCTGAATTCATTCTATGAAGCCAGCATACCCCTAATACCAAAGCCAGACAAAGACACCACAAAAAAGAAAATTACACACCAATATCCCTCATGAATACAGACACAAAAATTCTTAACAAAATTCTAGCCAATAGAATTCAACAGCATATTTAAAAAAAACATGACCAAGTGGGATTCACGCCAGGTATGCAAGGACGGTTCAACGTTAGAAAAATCAATTAATAATCCAACACATAAATAAAAGAATCCCATGATCACCTCGCTTGATGAAGAAAAGGCATTTGATAAAGACCAATAACCATTCCTGGATAAAAACTCTCAATAAAATAGAAGGGAAATTCCTCAACATAATAAAGTGCATCTATACAAAACCCATAGCGGATATCATTCTCAATGGAGAGAGCCTGAAAGCATTCTTCCTGAGAAAGGGGAACAAGACAAGGATGCTCTTTATCACCACTCCTATTTAATATTGAGCTGGAATTCCTAGCAAGAGCAATCATGCAAGAAAAAGAAATAATGAGCATCCAAATTGGAAAAGAAGTAAAACTATTCCTATTCATAGATGATAAAATCCTATACACAGAGAGTCCACAAGAAAACTACTGAAACTAACAAAGATTCAGCAGAGCAGCAGCATACAAGATCCACATAAGAAAATCAGTCGGATTCCTAAACACCAACAAAGAGAACTCTGAAAAGGAAATTAGGAAAATCATATTACCCCTAAAAAGATAAAATACTTAGGAACAAACCTCACCAGGGACATAAAAGACCTACAAAAAGAAAACTACAAAACGCTATTGCAAGAAACCAAGAGACTCAATATTGTGAAAATGTCACTCCTACTCAAAGCGATCTGCAGATACAATGCGATCCCAATCCAAATACCAGTGGCATTCTTTAACAAGATGGAAAAACTAATCACCAATTCTACATGGGAAGGAAAGAGGCCCTGGATAAGCAAAGCATTATCGAAGAAAAAGAACAAGTAGGAGTCCTCATACTACCTCATTTCAGAACCTACTATACAGCTATGGTAGTCAAAACAGCCTGGTGCTGGTACAACGACAGACACATAGCCCAACGGAACAGAATTGAGAACCAAGATGCAAATTCACCCACCAATGGTCAGATGATCTTTGACAAAGGCCCAAAGCCCATTAAATGAGGAAAAGACTGTCTTTAACAAAGTGCTGGTAAAACTGGATGATCATCTGTAAAAAAAAAAAAAGAAAAGAAACAGGATCCATACTGTACGCCATACAAAAAAACTAACTCAAAATTGATCAAAGACCTAAATATAAAATCTAAAATGATAAAGATCATGGAAGAAAAATAAGGACAACACTAGGGGTCCTAATATGTGTCATGAAGTAAATACAAACCATAACTGACAATGCAAACATCAGAACATAAACTAGATAACTGGGAGCTTCTAAAAATTGAATACTTATGCTCACCAAAAAACTTCAGTAAAAAAGAGAACCTACAGACCGGGAAAAAATTTTTGGCTACCACATATACAAAAGGGTCTAACCTCTAAAATCTAGAATACTTCAACACCTCAACAACAAAAAGACAACCCAATTAAAAAAGGGGCAAAGGATATGAACAGACACTTCACCAAAGAAGACATTCAGACAGCTAACAGACACATAAGGAAATGCTTGCGATCATTAGCCATTAAACCAATAACAAAACCCACTGCCATGAGTTGATTCCGACTCATAGCGACAGAAAAATGCAAATCAAAACCACAATGAGATACCATTTCACCCCGACATTACTGGCACGTATCAAAAAAATAGCAAATAACAAATGCTGGAGAAGTTGCAGGAAGACTGGAACTCTTAAGCATTGCTGGTGGGAATGGAAAATAGTACACCCACTATGGAAAACGATATGGCACCTCCTTAAAAAGCTAGAAATAGAAATACCATATGATCCAGCAACCCCACTCCTAGGAATATGTCCTAGAGAAATAACCATCACATGAATAGGCATATGCACACCTATCTTCACTGCAGCATTAGTCACAATAGTAAAAAGATAGAAACAAGCTAAGTGCCATCAATATGTTAATGGATAAACACATTATGGTACAAACATACAATGGACTGCTATGCAATGATAAGGAACAATGATTAATCTATGAAACATCTCGTAACATGGATAAATCTGGAGGGCATTATGCTGAGTGAAGTCAATCACAAAAGGCCACATATTGTTATAAGTCCACTATTATAAAAACTCACGAAAAGGTTTATACACAGAAAAAGAAAAATCTTTGTTATGAGGGAGGGGAAGGATAGGGAGGGAAAATCAACTAATGAGACAGTAGACAAGTGTTAACTTTGGTCAGGGGAAAGACAACACACAACGTAGGTGAAGTCTGCTCAACTTGACCAAGGCAAAGTCATAGAAGCTTCCTAGACACATCCAAACACCTTGAGGGACTGAGTTACTGGGGCTAAGGGCTGGGGACCATGGTCTCAGGGGGCATCTAGGTCAACAGACATAACATAATTCGTAAAGATGTTCTATATCCTACTTTGGTGAGTAGCATCTGGGGTCCTAAAAGCTTGCCAGCAGCCATTGAAGATACAACTATTGGTCCCAGCACGTTTGGAGCACAGAAGAATGCAAAAAACCAAAGACACAAGGAAAATATTAGTTCAAAGAACTAATGGACCACATGAACCATAGCTTCCCCCAGCCTCAGCTCATAAGAACTAGATGGTCCCGGCAACCACCACCAACTACTTTGACAGGGATCACAATAAAGGGTTCTAGGTAGAGCAGGAGAAAAATGTAGAACAAAATTCAAATTCACACACACACACACAAAAAGACCAGATTTACTGGTCTGATGGTTACTGGGGGAACTCTTGAGACTACAGCCCCCAAATACCCTGCTAACTCAGAACCAAAGTCCACCTTTTAGCCAAAGATTATACAAAAATGGCACACTTTAGGGAACATGCTTCTTAGTTCAATCAAGTATACAGAGACCGAATGGGCAACACCTACCCAAAAGCAAAGATGAAGGTAGGGAAGGGCAGGAAAACTGGAGGAGTGGACACTGAGAACCCAGGTCGGAAACGGAAAGGTGGAGAGTGCTGACACACAGACTGCAACTAATGTCGTGAAACAATTTTTGTATAAAATTTTTGAATGAAAAACTAATTTGCACTGTAAAATTTCACCTAAAACACAACTTAAAAAAAAAAAATGAAAGAAATTCAAACCAACATTATGAGGTCATTTAAAGAGATTAAAAAAAAAAATAGCATGAGAAAATGTTTATGGTGGTAGGTGGGAAAAAAACAGAACATGAAATTATTCATACATTGAGGCCTCAAATGTGCAAAAATCAAATAAACTCAGAAAAAATATTGGAAAGAAATGCACCAGAGGGTATAGAGTAGTTATCTCATAGTCCTGATATTACAAGGGATTTTTATTATTTTACGGTTGCTTCCTAGAGTTTTCTAAATGATTATGATGATAACAGTAGTTATTATTCACATAGTGCTTACTACACACCAGTCACTGTTTTAAGACCTTATGTATTAACTCGGTCAATGCTCATGACATGAGATGAAAAACTGAGGACCAGTGAGATTAAGTAACTTACCCAAGGTCACACAGTTTCAGGAGATGCCATGATTCGAGCTCAAGCAGTCTGGCTCTACAGCTCTTTTCTTAACCTTTATACTACACTGAAAAGTTTTCCTTTGTTTTTAAGTTTTAATTTGTTTTCCTTAATTAAAAAAATTTTTTTTATTGTGCTTTAAGTGAAAGTTTACAAATCGAGTCAGTCTCTCGCACAAAAACTTATGTACACCTTGCTAAACCAACAAACCAACCCACTGCCGTCGAGTCGATTCTGGCTCACAGTGACCCTATAGGACAGAGTAGAACTGCCCCATAGAGTTTCCAAGGAGCGCTTGGGGGATTTTAACTGCTGAACTCTTGGTTAGCAGCTGTAGCAGCACTTAACCACTATGCCACCAGGGTTTCCTACACCTTGCTACATACTCTCAATTGCTCTCCCCGTAATGAGACAACTCGCTCCCTCCACTCTCTCTTTTCATGTCTTAAATTTTAATTATTAAAAAAGCATATATCAATCCAAACCTTGTGTTCTTCCACAGTTGTCAGCTTTCTTTCAGTTCTGAGTTTGAGTAGTTGCTCTGCCATCAGGTGCCATTTTGGAATAAGATGTAGCCACCACTCTTGTACGGGTTCTAGCCAAGGTTCAAACCAGTTCAGTCATAGCCAACAGACCTCAATTTTAAAAAAATATGGGTTATCTGGAACCATAACTGTAATAGGAAAAATTATAGGTTGAATCCTTGGAATGGGACACTCGGAAGAGGTGTAGTGAGTCCTTTCAGGAGCCTGATGTATGAGACTGGATCACTGTCAGGCATGAGGAGAGCGACACACATTCAAAGCTGTGTGGTCAGCCACCATCTCCACTGCTACTTCCTACTCTGCGCAAAATCCTGTGGGCAAGAAATATGGTTGCTATGCAATGCATATGCTACCCTTATCTTCTAAGAAGGAGATTAAGTTTCTAACAGGCCTTCCACCTGTAACTTTTCCCATTCTGGTTATGGTTCCAGTTCACTCAAATTTTAAAAATTTGGGTCTGTTCCAGTGTTACTTCCTTGGCCTTGACTAAACTGGGAAGAAGCGGTTCCAAGGCCTGGTTATTATCTACTGGAAAAAACTCTTAAGACAAATCTGTCCCTACTTCGTGTTCCAATATCTCATTTAACCACTGAGACTCTAGAACTCTTAACATTCCTACTTATTACACCTAGGGACAGAACTTCAAAGAACCCTAATGTGGAGGGCCTATAGTAACCAAACTTTTCCTGCTAGAACCCTTCTCCTGCACTTACACTTACCCATTTAACTACAAATCAGTTACAACCTTTGCAAACATCCTGTCTTCTGCTGTGAAGTTCACTCCCTCTACAATCCAGGAGACCCCTCTTATCTGCCAAACAGATACCTACCATGACACTGGCTAAATGTGACCAACTAAGAAAGATTCTCAACATCTGGGGAATTTCCCTTTGGAGAGCCTTTTCAGAATGCTTCTTCCTTTTCATTCTTTCCTCTTTGGAGATGGCACTGTTTTCCATTATTTTTGAAAACCTCATCCCTTAATCAATCACTTTAATTCTCTCAATTTTCTCACCTTTTCTGCTGGTTACCTTTTTTGTTGTTTGTTTTGGTGGGTAAAACAAGATTTTTTTGGCACCAAAATATATTCAAGAAATCAGTTCCAGGAAGAAATATTCATAATTTATACCCTGAACAATAAAAACACCTCCTGCTACTGCTGTGCTCCTCTCTGCAGTCTACATTTGATAAATTTATTTCACGTCACTTAGTTTGACTTTCTCTATAACCAAATTTATTTTCTTAAAAAATGTCTGCAGAACCCAACACGGTTAAAAAGCAAGCAATTCTTCTAAATATAGGATATTTACATTTCAATACAGTTCATTACAGTAGTTAGAAAAACTGAGTTCATGTGATGGCTTTAACATTACCTAAATAAGAAACACAGCAACAACCTTTACAAAAAATGAATATGTTAACAAATGTTGATATTGAAAATATTTACAATCAGAATCATTTATTGTATTTTTCCAAAATGTTATTCTGCCCCCACGCTGTAACAGTAATAACTTTGATTATTTCTCGAACCTTATCAAGGCTAGTTCTGGGTGAAGGCCCCTTTTAGGAAAAAGAAAATGGAGCACTAATACTTCATTAGGCTCACATTAACTTACGTGGAATAAAAACCACGGTGCCAAACTGGATAGGCACGGAAGTTTAAAAAAAAAAAAAAACTACACCTTCAAACTAATATTTTCGTTCTGCCTTGCAAGTTTTCAACTTGGTGTAGCCATTCTCTAAGAACGACTGGGGTGCAGGGCAGGGTAAAAATGGAAAAGAGAATTGCTTCCCAAAAAACTGAATCCTCCGCTTCACTAAGTACACCTAACTTGACCGTTCTGACATGAAAGCTCTGATATAGTTAAACCCAATTGCCGTCGAGTCGATTCCGACTCATAGCGACCCTGTAGGACAGAGTAAAACTGCCCCACAAGGTTTCCTAGAAGCGCCTGGTGGATTCGAACTGCCACTCTTTTGGTTAGCAGCCGTAACTCTTAATCACTACGCCACCGGTGTTTCCATAAAATAGGGAAACTTAAAATACAACAGGAATTTTTGTTACCCTAAAAAACGAAGCACGTAAGGACAGCCATTTTATCTTACACTTCCAAATACCTATTACACATAAATCTTGCATTTAAAAGGCATTTCATTAGAGTAAAAAAAAAATGGACCGTTTGTGTACTCATTGAAGAAATCATCACTGTTTCAAAAAAAGACTGTTATTAAGCTTAATCCAGCTGTCAAGATCAATTAGTAGATAGCCTCCGACTCTAAAGTTCTACATTTATATTTACCGATAGGCCAAACTGATTAGTAATTGTAAAGACAACGGAGTTGTACTATAAGCAATCCTTGCAAAATCCAGTTGATTTTTAAAATCAGTGAACAACACACGACCATTTTTAAAGGAAAGAAGCAATTCCCAAAACAGGTTGATTGTGGTAGCCGGTCTGTTCCTCTGCAGCTGTCCCCTTGTTGCGTGTACGCGTGGGAGTGGAGGCATGAATGCAAAAAACATAAACCCACACAAAACACGCGCAGTTACAAACATTAAAAATATGTAAACACGTCGTCAGGCCAAGAAGCCCCATGGGGAAAGAACCGCCTGAAGAAAAAGCCCATCTAGTTGAATGCGGAGTCCATGGTGTGTGCGGGAGCGGGGCACCCAGGCAGTGGAGGCCCGGGATGGACAAAGACCGGCCCATCTGGGGCAGCGCTCGAAGCGTCCAGAACCGGCAGGAAACAGGCAGTCCCCGGGACAGCTGACTGTGGCACTCAAGGGCCTTCCAACGCCGTGGTTTAACAGGCGGTAGCAAAAGCTCCCCTCCGAGAGCGGACCCTCCCCTTTGCACCGCCTCTAACAGGCTCCAGCTCCGACCTCGGACATCTGAGGAGCCGCCGCCCGCGCCCTGTCCGGGTATCGCAGGAGGCCTCGGTCGGCAGCTGTTGGGCTTAGAACCGCGTCACCGCCGCCCAGCTCCAAACGGCCGGGCAGGCACCCCGAGGGCAGGTGGGCCCGGCGCCTCTACCCGCGGTCTGTCAGGCAGCTTCGGAACTCACTGCCTCCGATCCCGTCCCTCTAGTCCGAGGCCGCGCATCCCCACGCCACCTACCCGGTCCCACACCATCCCAGAGTCCTCCGACGCTCGGGCCCTCTGCCGAAGCGGCGATGTCTCCAGTCCGGGGACTGAAATGGCTGCGGAACAAAGGGAGTCTGGGCTCCGGCAAGCGCCGGTCCGATTGGCCGGGAGGCGGGGCCCGCCGCGGGAACGTTCGGCGGCGGTCGCCGTGGCAACGGCGGCAGGGCTGGGAAAACGCTGCCCGGGCCTGCCGGACCTGGTCTTCGCAGAGCTCGGCAAAGGTTCCTAAGCGGGCTCTGCAGCTTCGGGCTTCCGCCTGCGCCGGTGCTCACAGATGCTCGCGCCCCCTGGGGTCGGCGCGCCTGCCTGAGCTTCCAGCCCGCAGACGCTGCACTGCGCTGTGGGGCGGCGAGCAAAATGGTCCTCTGTTGTGATTGTCTAGGGGCTGTTCAAGGCCCTGTCAGGATGATGACCCTCCCACAGCCTAACTTCTCAACCCCAGAATAACCCCAAAAGTGACCGCCCTGCCCTGGGAGCCTATTCAATACTGAACAAGCAGATATCCCACAATACAATTCCAACGTCGGTGGTAAAAAGCAGAAATGGCTTCAATGGAGAGATGTGGGCCTACGCCTGCCTGCTTGTTGCATGATAGACTTTTGAGGTATGCTGTATGTAGCATATAAACTTGTTCGTAGTTTAAATAACTTATAAAATTAAGTTTTACTTTTCCAGGTGTGTATTTATATAAAACTGTAGTTCCTTGACTTAGAAATAATAACTCCTCTCCTTTTTTTAACCTGTCATCATGAGAAAATAAAATGTCTTCTATTTTCTGGAGAGAAAATAATTCAGAATGGGAGAGGTAAACGTTTTGTACTCAATTGTAATAATGGTAATGAATAGAAAAGTGTCAATTCCCTTCACTCAGATTATTCTAAAATATAAATTTACTACATATGAATAATTTGATTTTGCATGGCTGGATGATCATTATTTCCTAAAATGACGCCACTGAAGCTATTCCTCACATGTATTGGTGTGTGTAAAAATGGAGTTTTTTCCCACTATCCTGCTTGTGTTGTATATGTTTTGAAAATGTGTAGCGGTTGTTGCCTTCCAGGCATATTCTAGATAAAACTACATGGTACCTAATACTAGAAATTGTCTTTTATTTTCTGTACCACAGATTATTTGTTAATAAATTTGATAATAGTTCTCTTTCACAACAACAGCCATTTTACAGGAATAACTAGTTTATTTAACTTAAATTAAGCGTCAAAAGGACCCTTTTTATTATTAGGAAATTGAATATAGCAAAGAAAAATATTTTAAAGAACTAAAATACTCATAAGATTCCCGCACTTTTTAATGTTAATTTGGTAGCAATTGAATGGTGTACATCAAAAAGAGTCCCCCAATAGGAATAGGTTACTAACAAAAAAATGTAATATGAACTTTGCTAAATGGTAGTTTTGTGTATCTGCAGAGATATTGACCCAGAATAAGGATATTATCCAAATAATAAACATGACTTATTTCTGCATTTGAAAAGTTAAATAATGGGATACCAAGCCCTCATCTGTACAGATCTTGAGATGTGTGGTATCTGCATTCTAGTTTCCTAAAGAAAAGCAAAGGAGCCCTGGTGGCACGGTGGTTAAACGCTCAGCTCCTAACTGAAAGGTGGGGTTTGAACCCACCAGCCACTCCTTGGGAGAAAGATGTGGCAGTCTGCTTCCTTCAAGATTACAGTCTTGGAAACCCTGTGGGGATAGTTCTTCTCTGTCCTATAGGGTCGCTATGAGCTAGAATCAACTCGAAGGCACACAACAACACAGAAAAGCAACAAGAATACCTTAAAAATATAAAAGATTTACTGAATAAGCAATTAGTAAAGAATTCACATGGTTAATAGTTTGGAAATAATTTAAATCAATTTTAAAAAGAGAAGCATTTGTTCAAGTGTATAAGAAGATTTATTGCCAAAATCTTTTTAAAAGAAAAAAAAATGTTGATGGTCAAACATTGTGAAATTGAGATTAGACAAATTAAACATCCATTCTTTTATGAAATTTAAATGAAAGTGAATTAAAATGTTGGTATAAAATAGTTATGCATTGAATAAAGAGATTCTTAGGCATTAACCTTTTTGTCTACGTTAAATAAAAAATGCATTGTTTAAACAGCAAATTTTACCATTAACAAGGATTTATTAACACAGCTCCTTTATTTTACTTTTTGTGTTGGTTGTTTTCTCTTTGCACACTTTGTACATGAAATAACAGATACCTTTTTTTTTTAGTGCTGTTTTCACTTTACACTCAAATGTAATTCATTTATTCAAAGTGGTAAAACTTTGAAGAATTTTTGGTATTTTTAAATGGCATATACTGAAATTAAAAAGAGTAAATAGACTTTGTTTTTAATCTCAAAACCTATTATAGATATCTTATATTTTTAATTTCTGCGTTGTAGTTTTTTCCTTAGGTGAAAAAATTGACCAATATAAAAATCAAAGAATGGTAGAAATTACAAAATTGCATTTAGGGAAGAAAATATATTTACAGGCTTTCACCTATGAAGGAAAAGTAGCATTATCCAAAAAGCAGGAAACTTGGAGGCAGAGGACCTGTATGCAGATGCTGACTTTACCATTTAAGAGCATCGCTGGCTCAGTCGTTCTAAGCTCACTTTACTGTCTTACATAGGATTAAATAAAATAAAGTTTATGTATAGAGCTCATTAGCAGCGTGCCTGGCAGATACTTAGAAAACAATATATGATAGTATTACTAGACCTTAATGTTGTTGTTGTTAGGTGCGGTCGAGTCGGCTCTGAATCATAGCGACTCTATACAACAGAACGAAACACTGCCTGGTCCTGAGCCAACCTCCCAGTCATTGTTATGCTTGAGCTCATTGTTTCAGCCACTGTGTCAGTCCACCTCATTGAGGGTCTTCCTCTTTTCCGCTGACCCTGTAGTTTACCAAGTATGATGTCCTTCTCCAGGGACTGATCCCTCCTGACAACATGTCCAAAGTACGTAAGACGCAGTCTCACCATCCTTCCTTCTAAGAAGCATTCTGGTTGTACTTCCTCTAAGACAGATTTGTTTGTTCTTTTGGCGGTCCATGGTATATTCAATATTCTTTGCCAACACCACAATTCAAAGACATCAGTTCTTCTTCGGTCTTCCTTATTCATTGTCCAGCTTTCACATGCATATGATGCGATTGAAAATACCATGGCTTGGGTCAGGCGCACCTTAGTCTTCAAGGTGACATCTTTGATCTTCAACACTTTAAAGAGGTCCCTTGCAGCAGATTTACCCAATGCAATGCGTCTTTTGATTTCTTGACTGCTCCTTCCATGGGTGTTGACTGTGGATCCAAGTAAAATGAAATCCTTCACAACTTCAGTCTTTTCTCCGTTTATCATGATGTTGCTCATTGGTCCAGTTGTGAGGATTTGTTTTTTGTTTATGTTGAGATGCAATCCATACTGAAGGCTGTGGTCTTTGATCTTCATTAGGAAGTGCTTCAAGTCCTCTTTCAGCAAGCAAGGTTGTGTCATCTGCGTAACGCAGGTTATTAATGGTCTTTCTCCAAACCTGAAGCCCCGTTCTTCTTCATATAGTCCAGCTTCTCGTATCATTTGCTCAGCATACAGATTGAATAGGTATGGTGAAACAATACGACCCTGACGCACACCTTTCCTGACTTTAAACCAATCAGCATCTCCTTGTTCTATCCAAACAACTGCCTCTTGATCTATGTAAAGGTTCCTCATGAGCACAATTAAGTGTTCTGGAATTCCCATTCTTCGCAGTATTATCCATAGTTTGTTATGATCCACACAGTCAAATGTCTTTGCATAGTCAATAAAACACAGGTAAACATCCTTCTGGTATTCTCTGCTTTCAGCCAGGACCCATCTGACATCAGCAATGATATCCCAGGTTCCATGTCCTCTGCTGAAACCAGCCTGAATTTCTGGCAGTTCCCTGTAGATATACTGCTGCACCCATTTTTTAATTATCTTCAGCAAAATTTTGCTTGCGTGTGATATTAATGATATTGTATAATTTCCACATTTGGTTGGATCACCTTTCTTGGGAATAGGTATAAATATGGATCTTTTCCAGTCAGTTGGCCAGGAAGCTGTCTTCCATATTTCTTGGCATAGACGAGTGAGCACCTCCAGTGGTGCATCTATTTGTTGAAACATCTCAGTTGATATTCCATCAATTCCTGGAGCCTTGTTTTTTGCCAGTGCTTCCAAAGCAGCTTGGACTTCTTCCTTCAGTACCATCAGTTCCTGATCATATAGCACCTCTTGAAATGGTTGAACATCGACTAATTCTTTTTGGTATAATTAATGACTCTGTGTATTCCTTCCAGCTTCTTTTGATGCTTCCTGCATTGCTTAATATTTTCCCCATAGAATCCTTAACTATTGCAGCTCGAGGCTTTAATTTTTTTCTTCACTTCTTTCAGCTTGAGAAATGCAGATCCTGTTCTTCCCTTTTGGTTTTCCATCTCCAGCTCTTTGCACATGTCATTATAATACTTTGTCTTCTCAAGATGCCTTTTGAAATCTCCTGCTCAGTTCTTTTACTTCATCAATTCTTCCTTTTGCTTTAGAGCAACTTTCAGAGCCTCCTCTGACATCCGCCTTGTTTTTTTCTTTCCTTCCTGTCTTTTCAGTGACTTCTTGCTTTCTTCATGTATGATGTCCTTGATGTCATTCCACAACTCGTCTGGTCTTCGGTCCCTAGTGTTCAATGTGTCAAATCTATTCTTCAGATGGTCTCTAAATTCAGGTGGGATTTACTCAAGGCCATATTTTGGCTCTCATGGACTTGCTCTGATTTTCTTCAGTTTCAGCTTGAACTTGCATATGAGCAATTGATGGTCTATTCCACAGTCGGCCCCTGGCCTTGTTCTGACTGATGATATCGAGCTTTTCCATCATCCCTTTCCACAGATGTAGTCAACTTGATTTCTGTGTGTTTCATCTGGTGAGGTCCATGTGTATAAAAAAAAATAGTCACCATTTATGTTGGTGAAAGAAGGTATTTGCAATAAAGAAGCTGTTAGTCTTGCAAAATTCTATCTTTTGATCTCTGGCATTGTTTCTATCACCAAGGCCACATTTTCCAACTACTTATCCTTCTTGTTTCCAACTTTCGCATTCCAATTGCCAGTAATTATCAATGCATCTTGATTGCATGTTTGATCAATTTCAGACTGCAGCAGCTGATAAAATTTTTCTATTTCTTCATTTTTGGCCCTAGTGGTTGGTGCGTAAATTTGAATAATAGTCATAGTAACTGGTCTTCCTTGTAGGCGTATGGATGTTATTCTATCACTGACAGTGTTGTACTTCAGGATAGATCTTGAAACGTTCTTTTTGACGATGAATGCAACACCATTCCTCTTCAAGTTGTCATTCCCAGCATAGTAGACTATAGGATTGTCCAATTCACAATGACCAGTACCAGTCCATTTCAGCTCACTAATGCCTAGGATATCGATGTTTATGCATTCCATTTCATTTTTGACAGTTTCCAGTTTTCCTAGATTCATACTTCATACATTCCAAGTTCCAATTATTAATGGATGTTTGCAGCAGTTTCTTCTCATTTTGAGTCATGGCACATCAGCAAACGAAGGTCCCGAAAGCTTTACTCCATCGACTCTACTTTGAGGAGGCAGCTCTTCCCCAATCATCTTTTGAGTGCCTTCCAACCTTTGGGGCTCATCTTCCAGCACTATGTCAGACAATGTTCTGCTGCTATTCATAAGGTTTCACTGGCTAATGCTTTTCAGAAGGAGACTGCCAGGTCCTTCTTCCTAGTCTGTCTTAGTCTGGAAGCTCAGCTGAAATGTGTCCTCCATGGGTGACCCTGTAGGTGTCTGAATACTGGTGGCATAGCTTCCAGCATCACAGCAACACGCAAGTCCCCACAATATGACAAACTGACAGACACATGGGGGTATCATGTAAAAGAACAGATGTTTGAGAAGGAGAAATGGTTATTGAAGAAAAAATAATAGGTCTAGAAATTTAAAAAATTTGAAAAAAGTGTCTTTAATAGGAAATTGTTAGTGGTGGCACAAATGATTTGTGCTGGACAACTAAGCTAAAGGTTGATAGTTTGAACCCACCCAGTGGCACCACAGAAGAAAGGCCTGGTGATGTGAATCCATGAAGATTACAGCTAAGAAAACACTAAGGAGCTATTCTACTCTGTAACTCATGTGGTCACCATGAGTCGTAACTGACTCAGTGGCAACAGGCTTGGTTTTGGTTTTTATGTAGAAACTAAGTAAGAGAAGTAAAATAATGCTTTAAGTACAGGCAAGCTTCTATAGCAGAATAAAACCTAAAATCAAACCCATTGCCAATGAGTTGATTCTGACTCATATCAACCCTGTGGGACAGAGTAGAACTGCCCTATAGGGTTTCCAAGGAGCGGCTGGTGGGTTTGAACTACCAACTTTTGGTTAACAGATGAACACTTAATCACTTCACCACCAGGGATTCTTAATGTAGAATACTTCTGAGAAATACTGTTTCCATTTTATCCTTCTGGAAAAACATGGGAATTCTCATTGTATTTTCTTAACATTAGACAGTTCAAAAAATTGCCTTCCCAATGCAGAACAGATTTTCAAATTCTCAAACTGTAGGCTTTCTGGAGCCGTAGAGGCTGGATGAACCCCTGAAACTATTGCCCTGGGATAATCTTTAAAATTTAAAACAAAAATATCCCCTGAAGTCTTCTTAAAATGAAACAGTAGCTTAACTAGTAGAAATTGTATTCCTTGAGCATTACACTCTTTTAAGAACTATATCTGGGATCAAATTAACAACAGCAACTCAAATAAAAGGAATTGAGTTTATTTTGATGGGAAAGAACAAATGAGAAAAGGAGGGTCAGAATGGTTGTACAACTCGAAGAATGTAATCAATGTCACTGAATCGTACATGCAGAAACAGTTGAATTGGTGTATGCTTTGCTGTGTAAATTCTCAGTAACAACAGCAAAACCCCACCCATGAACATCACATAGTGTCAGAGTGGGTGGGTGGGTGGATGGGTGGATGGGTGGGTCGGTGGGTGGATGGATGGGTGGATGGATGGATGGATGGATGGATGGATGGATGGATGGATGGATGGATGGATGGATGGATGGATGGGCGGGCGTCTGGGTGGATGATGGATGGCTGGGTGGAAGAAAAAAAAGAATTGCCTTCTGATGGAAACATCTTCAGAATGGCATTAAGAAAAAAAATTTTTTTTGTTTTTGTGACTTAGGTGAAAGTTTACTGAACAAGTTAGTTTCTCATTAAACAGTTAATACACATATTGTTTTGTGACATTGATCGTCAACCCTGTGATATGTCAATACTGTACCCCCTTATCTACCCCAGATTCTATGTTTCCATTTGTCCAGTTTTTCTGTCCCTTCCTGCCTTCTCGTCTTTGCTTTTGCGCTAGCGTGCCCATTAGTCTCATATATGTGATTGAACTATGATGCATGTCCCTCATGTGTGTTGTTGTTGGCCCTATAAACCTATCTAATCTTTGGCTGAAGAGTGAGCCTCAGGTGTGACTTCAGTACTGAGTTAAAAGGTGTCTGGGACCACACTCTTGGGGTTTCTCCAGTCTCTGTCAGACCAGCAAGCCTAGTCTTTGTGTGTGTGTGTGAATTTGAATTTTGTTCTATGTTTTTCTCCCACTCTGTCCAGGACTCTCTAATGTGATCCCTGCCAGAGCAGTTGGTGGTGGTAGCAAGGCACCATCTAGTTGTTCTAGGCTCAGTCTGCTGGAGGTTGTGGTAGTTGCGGTCCATTGGTCTTTCCCTTGTGTCTTTGGTCTTCTTCATTCTCCATTGCTCCAGCCGGGATGGGACCAATAGATGTATCTTAGATGGCTGCTTGCAGGCTTTTAAGACCCCAGTCACTACTTAGCACAGTCAGATATAGATTATTTTATGTCATACCAATTGAGTTAGATGTCTCCAAGAAAAAAGTTTTTTAATGTAATTATTTAAAAACCCAAACCCATTGCTGTAGAGTCAAATTCGACTCATAGTGAGCCTATAGGACAGGGTGGAACTGCCCCATGGGGTTTCCAAGGCTGTAATTTTTGTGAAAGCAGACTACCACATCTTTCTCCTGCAGAGCAGGTGGTGGGTTCAAACTGCTGACCATTCAGTTAGCAGCTGAGTGCTTAACCACTCTGCCACCAGGGCTCCTTAAGTAATTATTTAGAAGAATTTAATCCATATTTTGAAAGAGGACAGTTATGATCAGTATTCAGAAACATGTAAATAATCTATAGACATTTCTCATTTAAAGCAAACCCAATATATAATGTTTGAATTTATAAAAAAGATAAATTAGTAAGTAATTATTAATTAGGAAATGATTAACTTCAAAGTTCCTTTAAGTATTAATAATTCCCAGCAATTAAAATATGATTCTATTTACAATAAAGTCTATTTAGACTGCTGCTGTAAGTACAGCTAAAAACCCTGGACGTTACATATAAAACACACACTTTGAAGACTCTGAAAGGTGAAGTGAAGAAGCAGATCAGCCTGAGACCAGGAAAGGAGCAGCATAGCAGACAGAAAATTTTGAGACAGTAACCACTCCTTTCAACCCAGATATCAGGGAAAAAACTTGTGGCCCCATCCCACTCATGCCAGCAAAAGCCTACTGGAGAACCTAGACTTTCACCTTCTTCAGGCTGTAACAAGGCACTTTAACCATCCTCTTCCTCGGGGGTAGTGTCACACGAGTCCGAGTAGAGAGCCTGGAGTTTCACCTAAATTCTTAAGAAACAAGGTGCCCCCCACCATGATCTAAATGGAGGCTGAGTGGGCAACCTGAACTTCTCCTCTGACCTGGCAGTAACTAGGTGGCACTCCTCCCCCCACCACCACTGCCACTTTCTTACCCTGCTACAGCTATGTCAAGAAAACCAGCTAAAATAGGTTTAAATAATATCCAAGGCTTCATAACATAATACTGATATGTCCAGTTTTCAAATGAAAATCACTCTATATCAATAATCAGGAAGCTCTCAAACTGAAAAATACCAACCAGCAGTTGCCAACCAAGATGATGGAGATGTTAGAGTTACCTGACAAAGATTTCAAAACAGACATCATAAAAATGCTTCAACATGCAATTGCTAAAACACTTTAAACAAATGAAAAAGTAGAAAGTTTCAGCAAAGAAATAGAAGATATGAAGAACCAAGTTGAAATTTTTATTGTAGTTTAGATGAAGGTTCACAGAACAAACTAGTTTCTCATCAAACAGTTAGTACACACGTTGTTCTATGACATTGGTTAACAACCCCATGACATGTCAACACTCTCCCTTCTCAACCCTGGGTTCCCTATTACCAGCTTTCCTGTTCCCCCCTGCCTTCCAGTCCCTGCCCCAGGGCTGGTGCACCCCTGTAGTCTTTTGTTCCTCTTCAATCTTTGGCCGAAGGGTGAACCTCAGGAGTGACCTCATTAGTGAGCTAAAAGAGTGTCCTGGTACCATACCCTCAGGGTTTCTCCAGTCTCTGTCAGGCCAGCAAGTCTGGTCTTTCTTTTTGAGTTAGCATTTTGTTCTACGTTTTTCTCCAGCTCTGTCTAGGACCTTCTGTTGTGATTCCTGTCGGAGCAGTCAGTACTGGTAGCCAGGCACCACCTAGTTGTACTGGACTGAGTCTGGTGGAGGCCTGGTAGTTGTGGTCCATTAGTCCTTTAGACTAATCTTTCCCTTGTTTCTTTAGTTTTCTTCATTCTTCCTTGCTTCCGAAGGAGTGAGACCAGATGGCCGGTCACAGGCTTTTAAGATCCCAGATGCTACTCACCAAAGTAGAATGTAGAACATATTCTTTATAAACTATGTTATGCCAATTGAACTAGATATTCCCCGAGATTATGGTCCCCACAGCCCTCAGCCCAGCAATTTGGTCCCTCAGGGTGTTTGGATATGTCTATGGAGCTACCAAAACCTTGCCTTGTATAGGTTGTGCTGGCTTCCCCAGTACTGTGTACTGTCTTACCCTTCACCAAAGCTTCCACTTATCTATTGTCTATTAAGTGTTTTTCCATCCCCACCCCTGCCCCCTTCCTTGTAACCATCAAGGATTGTTTATTTTTGTATGTAAACCTTTACATGAGTATTTATGGTAGTGGTCTCATGCAATATTTGTCCTTTTGCAATTGACTTTTTCACTCAGCATAATGCCCTCCAGATTCATCCATGTTATGAGATGCTTCACAGATACATTGTTGTTCTTTAGCGTTGCATAATACTCCATTGTGTGTATGTACCATAGTTTGTTTATCCATTCCTCTGTTAATGGACATCTAGGTTGTTTCTGTCGTTTTGCTATTGTGAACAATGCTGCAGTGAACATGGGTGTGCATATGTCTATTCGTGTGACAGCTCTTATTTTTCTAGGATATATTCCTAGGAGTGAGACTGCTGGATCATGTGGTATTTCTATTTCTAGCTTTCTAAGGAAGCGCCATATTGTTTTCCAAAACGGTTGTATCATTTTGCATTCCCACCAGCAGTGCCTAAGAGTTCTGATCTCCCCATAGCCTCTCCAACATTTGTTATTTCCTGTTTTATTGATTCGTGCCAGTAATGCTGGGGTGAGAAAGTATCTCATTGTGGTTTTGATTTGCATTTCTCTAATGGCTTTTTTTTTTTTAATGGCTAGAGATTGTGAGCATTTCCTCATGTGTCTGTTGAATATCTTCTTTGGTGAACTGTCTATTTATTTTCTTTGCCATTATTGTCTTTTTGTTGTAGAGCTGTTGGATTTTCCTATCGATTTTAGAGATTAGACCTTTATCTGATTTGTAATAGCCAAAAATTTTTTCCCAGTCTGTAGGTTCTCTTTTTACTCTTTTGGTGAAGTCTTTTGATTAGCATAAGCATTTAATTTTTAGAAGGTCTCACTTATCTAGCTAATCCTCTGGAGTTTGTGTGTTGTTGCTTGTGGTTTGTACCCTGTTAATCCCATGTATTAGGGCCTGTAGCGTTGATCCTATTTTGTCTTATATGAACTTTATGGCTTTTGGCTTTATATTTAGGTCTTTGATCCATTTTGAGTTAGTTTTTGTACATGGTATGAGGGAAAAAAAATTTTTTTTTTTTGGGTCCTGTTTCATTTTTTTTGCAGATGGATATCCGATTTTGCCAGATCATTTGTTAAAAAGACTGTCTTTTCGTCATTTGGTGGACTTTGGGTCCTTGTTGAAGATCAGGTGACTCTAGGTGTGTGGATTTACATCTGGGTTTTCAGTTCTGTTCCATTGATCAATGTATCTGTCATTGTACCGGTACCAGGCTGTTTTGACTACCATAGCTGTGTAGTAGTTTCTGAGGTCAAGTAGTGTGAGTCCTCCTACTTTATTCTTCTTCTTCAATAGTGCTTTACTTATCTGGGGCTTCTTCCCTTTCCATATAAATTTAATGATAAGTTTTTCCATTTCTTTAAAGAATGTTGTTGGTATTTGGATTGGTATTGCATTGTATTTGTACATCACTTTGGGTAGAATTGTCATTTTCTCAATGTTGAGTCTACCTATCCATGAGCATGGTATATTTTTCCATTTATGTAGATCTCTTTTGGTTTCTTGCAATAGTGTTGTATATTTTTCTTTGAGTAGGTGTTTTACATCCCTAGTTAGATTTATTCCCAAGTATTTAATTTTTTTAGGGGCTGTTATAAATGGAATTATTTTCCTGGTTTCCTTTTTATTGTTCTATTTATTGATGTATAGGAATCCAACACCATTTGTGTATGTTTATCCAAGACGAAATTTTAGAACTGAAAAATACAGTCATTGAAATAAAATATCAATTTATGGGCTCAGTAACAGAATGGAGGGGACACAGAAAAGAATCAGTGAACTTGAAGATAGAACAATAGAAATTATGCAATTTAAACAACAGAGAGAAAAGACTGGTTAATCTTCTCTTATCTCTTAAGGGTATATCCCAGTGTCTGCTTTTAAACTCTGATATTAAGGGTATATATCAGAGTTTAAAAGCAGAGTTTTCTTCTATTGCCTGCATTCTTTTTTGTGTTTCATTTTTTTTTTTTTTTCTTCTACAAGTTCATTTTCTTCTGTTTGTTTTTGTCTTTGTCTTTCATTCTGGAGTCTTTCCTTAAATGTCTTATGTGGCTTGCCTCACCATTCAGGCATATTTAAGAGTAAGGCACTAAAAAGCTGATTGGAAGCTCTGTTGTGATAGAGAACTTGTGGCTTGTGGACATCTCCATAGGGTAACAGAACATTGACTCAATTTTTATGTTGGGGTACTCTTCTAGATCTCCAGAGAAGGCTCCTGTGATCTCCTGATTGGTAGGTATAAGCCTGATTTTTGGTTTTCTGGAACCTGGAAAGGGTTGTAGGATCAAAGGCAGGAGGTCTCACTGTTCATTATGCCAAATTCTGAGTAGGCCCTTGTTTTCAGTCTGGTGCCTCATGCCTTTATTTTTGCTGTGCCTGCAGTTCCCAAGTCTGGAGCTTCTCTGATTCAAATACTGTAGAGAATAAAACTCTCATCTCCCTAAGGCTGAGAGAAGAGTAGCTATCTGGCTTCATACAGTAGAGTTTCAATGGTCTTTTCAACCAGTTTTCTTATTGTCAGCCCCATTCTGCATCTCTGCCTTTTTCAGTACCTCCAGATCCTGAGTCCTTCCTGGGCTCTGTGGAGAGAATCAACTTGCTTCAGCCTGGTGTTAGGCGGTTGCATTTCAGGTTCCTATGTTCTTCTAAAAAGGAGCCATGGAGGCACAATCATTAAACACTCAGCTGCTAACTGAAAGGTTGGTGGTTAGAACCCACCCAGTGGCTCCACAGGAGAAAAGACCTGGCTATCTGCTCTGGAAAAGATTGTTGTTGTTGTGTGCCTTCAAGTTGATTCCAACTCATAACAACCCTATAGGACAGAGCAGAACTATCCCATAGTGTTTCTAAGGAGCTACTGGTGGATCTGAACTGATGACCTTTTGATTAGCAGCCTGAGCTCGTAACCACTTCAACACCAGGGCTCCAGTACAGATTATAGCTTGGAGGTGAGGCCAAGATGGCAAGAGCAGTCAGATGCTTCTGGTGATCCCTCTTACGACAAAGACCCCAAAAAATAAGGGAAATGATTATATATATATATGACAAGCTAGGAGCCCTGAACATCAAAGGCAAAGTTAGGAATTTGGACTGAGTGTCAGGGGGAGGGAGAGATGGTTCAGAAGCAGTGGGCGAGGAGTTGCCAGATGTGACTCTGCAGGAACTGGTGACTCTCAGGCACGTTCCCCTGGAGGGACCATGGCGGGGCTGGTAGTAGCAATCGGAACACGGTTTCCTCAGGGAGAGACGGTGAGCCACACAGTCTAGTCACACCTCTGGAACCAGAGAATAACAGCGCTCTTGGCAAAAGCTAAGTACTTGTGTTTATTGTACCATATCCCTAGCCCCCAAGCCAGCTTTAGTGGCTGTCGATTTCCCTGTGCCTGAGATAGGCCCTGCTGCCCACCCTGAGCCATTCTCCCAGCCTAGGAGAAGGAATAAATTAACAACTGGGGGAAAAAGATAATCTGCTAGCTCCACTAAGCTGGGGAGCTCAGGACAGCAACTGCTCCTGTCCAGACACAAGCAGTCCGTTGACTTTGAATACCTTTCACCCCTGCATGGACCTTTGTGGGCCCATTTCAGAATATTAGGCCCTTGGTACTGTGACAGTGTATGTGTGTTTGAGATCGGACTTCCACTCTTTCAGCTGTGCAGTGGAGAGGTGGCTTTTTGATGTTTGACACCGCTTTGCTTATTAAACAGAGTCTTCACCTACCCACATCAGGGGCCTGAGGGCTGGTGGCTCCACCCACATCATCTAGCCACCCGTGACAGGGGTCCAAGGATAAGTGGTTCCTCCCGGTCCCTACAAACAAAAGCACTGGGTGTCCATGGTCCGGCCACAGAACCCATCCACCTGTGTGCTCTAGGGAACAGGGATGCATTTCCCTTGCAGACACTTGGGGGATGGTTGTCAGCCCCCTGCCTTGTTCAGAGCATGATCCCCTGCTGCAACCAGATACGTGTGCCTACACCAACCACTCCTGCCCCCTAAAACTGTAGGAAAGAGCCTGTACCACACACTTGATAACCAACTACCTGGACCCCTGAGCTGAATCCATATAAGAAAAGTGAATGGACTCCTAGGCTCATATACCTGGTAACAGCTCTAGCCATCTGGTGACAGGACATTAGACCTTCAAAGGCACAAATAATCAAGCTAGCTCACTCAAGCAGCCTATTTGGGCATATCAAAACAAAACAAAGCAAGAAGCTAGGATACAGTAAGCAAATATAAAGTAATACAATAACTTATGGATGGTTCAGAGACAACAGTCAATATCAAATCACAGAAAGAAGCAGACAATGATTGCTTCAACAAGCTCTTAAAACAAAGGATCAAGGAAACCTCCAGATGAAGATGTATTCCTGGAATTAGCAGATGTAGGATACAAAAGATTAATATACAGAACTCTGCAAGAGATCAGGAAGTAGATCAAAGAAAATACAGAACAAACCAAGGAACACACAAATAAAGCAGTTGAAGAAATTTAAAAAGTCATTCAAGAACATAATGAAAAATTTAATAGGCTGCAAGAATCCATAGAGGGACAGTGATCAGCAATTCAAAAGATGGACAATAAAATTATAGAATTAGACAATGCAATAGAAAGTCAGAGGAGCAGAACTGAGGAAATGGAAGGCAGAATTAGTGAGATTGAAGATAAAACACCTAGCACCAATATATATGAAGAGGAATCAGATAAAAGAATTTTAAAAAATGAAGAAAACCTAAGAATCATGCGGGACTCTATCAGGAGAAAAAAACTATGTGTGATTGCAGTACCAAAACAGGGAGGGATAAAAGAAAATACGGAGAGAATTGTTGAAGATTTGTTGAAAAAAAACTTCCCTGATATTGTGAAAGATGAGAAGATACCTGTCCAAGATGCTCATTGAACCCCACATAAGGTAGATCTCAAAAGAAGGTCACCAAGACATAATCAAAATTGCCAAAACCAAAGGTAAAGAGAGAATTTTAAGAGCAGCTAGGGATAAACAAAAGGTCACCTACAAAGGCGAGTCAATAAGAGTAAGCTCGGACTACTCAGCAGAAACCATGCACGCAAGAAGGCAATGGGATGACTTATATAAACCATTGAAAGAAAAAAATTGCCAGCCAAGAATCATATATCCAGCAATCCTGTCTCACAAATATGAAGGTGAAATTAGGACATTCCCAGATAAACAGAAGTTTAGGCGATTTGTAAAAACCAAACCAAAACTAAAAGAAATACTAAAGGGAGTTCTCTGGTTAGAAAATCAGTAATATCAGAAGGCAACCCAAGACTAGAGTACAGGACAGAGCAACCAGATATCAACCCAGATAGGGAAATCACACACACACACAAAAATGCTCAAAACAGGGAAACAGCAATGTCGTTGTGTAAAAAATGACAGCATTAAAACAATAAGGAGGGACCGAGAAATATAGGCATAGATCTTTCATGTGGAGAGGAAGACAAGGTGATATAAAGAACTAAAAGTTAGGTTTAAATTTAGAAAAATAGGGGTAGATATTAAGGTAACCACAAAGGAGTCTAACAATCCTACACATCAAAATAAAATACAAGAAAAAATAAAGACTCAGCAGAAACAAAATCAACAACAACGAATAAGAGGAAAAGGCAATATATAAAGATGCAATAATCACTGTAAAAAATTAAGTGCGAAAAAGAAACTGTCACCAACACACACAAAAATGACAGCACTAAACTCATACCTATCCATAATTAACTGAACATAAATGGACTAAATGCACCAATAAAGAGGGACAGAGTGGCAGGATGGATAAAAAAACACGATCCATCTATATGTTGCCTACAAGAGACACACCTTAGATTTAAAGACAAAAACAAACTAAAACTCAAAGGATGGAAAAATGTATATCAAGTAAACAACAACCAAAAAAGAGTCAGTGTGGCAATATTAATTTCTGACAAAATAGACTTTAAGGTTAAAACCACCACGAAGGATGAGGAAGGAAACTACATAATGATTAAAGTGTCAATATACCAGGAGGATATAACCATATTAAATATTTACACATCCAATGACAGGGCTTCAAGATACATTAAACAACCTCTAACAGCATTGAAAAGTGAGATAGCTCCACAATAATAGTAGGAGATTTCAACACACCACTTTCGGTGAAGGACAGAACATCCAGAAAGAAGCTAAATAAAGAAAAAGAAGATCTAAATGCCACAAAAACCAGCTTGACTTCATAGACATAAAGAACACTCTACCCAACAGCGGCCAAGTATACTTTCTTTTCCAACGCACATGGGACATTCTGTAGAATAGACCACGTATTAGGTCATAAAGCAAGCCTTATCGGAATCCCAAACATTGAAATATTACAAAGCATATTCTCTGACCATAAAGCCGTAAAAGTAGAAATCAATAACAAAAAGCAGGGAAAAGGAATCAAACGCTTGGAAACTGAACAATACTCTGCTCAAAAATGACTGGGTTATAGAGAACAATAAGTATGGAGTAAAGAAATTCATAGAATCCAATAAGAACGAAAACTCTTCGTATCAGAACCTTTGAGATAAAGCAAATGCAGTGCTTAGAGGTCAATTTATATCAATAGGTGCACAGATCCAAAAAGAAAAAAGGGCCAAAATCAAAGAATCATCCCTACATCTTGAACAAATAGAAAGAGAGCAACAAAAGAAACCCGCAGGCACCAGAAGAAGGCACATCCTAAAAATTAAAGCAGAATTAAATGAAATAGAGAACAGAAAAAAATTGAAAGAGTTACCAGGGCCAAAAGCTGGTTCTTTGAAAAAATTAACAAAATTGATAAACCATTGGCCAAACTGACAAAGAAAAACAGGAGAGGAAGCAAATAACCCAAATGAGAAATGAGATGAGTGATACCGCAACAGACCCAAATGAAATGAAAAGAATCATAACAGAGTTCTATGAAAAGTTGTACTCTAACAAATTTGAAAACCTAGAAGAAATGAATGAATTTCTAGAAACACACTACCTACCTAAACTAACACAAACAGAGCTAGAACAACGAAATAAATCCATAACAAAAGAAGAGATTGAAAAGGTAGTTAAAACGCTCTCAACAACAAAAAGCCCTGGCCAGGACGGCTTCACTACAGAGTTCTACCAAATTTTCAGAGAAGAGTTAAAACCACTACTATTAAAGGTATTTCATAGCATCTGAAAAGGATGGCATACACCCAAATTCATTCTATGAAGCCAGCATATCCCTGATACCAAAACCAGGTAAAGACACCACAAAAAAAGAAAATTACAGACCTATATCCCTCATGAATGTAGATGCAAAAATCCTCAACAAAATTCTAGCCAATAGAATCAAAAAATAATTCACCATGACCAAGTGGGATTCATACCAGGTGTGCAGGGATGGTTCAACATCAGAAAAACAATTAATGCAATCCATCACATAAATGAAACAAAAGACAAGAACCACATGATCTTATCAATTGATGCAGAGAAGGCATTTGACAAAGTCCAACATCCATTCCTGATAAAAACTCTCAGCAAAATAGGAATAGAAGGAAAATTCCTCAACGTAATAAAGGGCATTTATACAAAGCCAACAGTCAATATCATCCTAAATGGAGAGAGTCCGAAAGTGTTCCCCTTAAGAATGGGAACCAGGTAAGGATGCCCTTCATCACCACTCTTATTCAACATTGTGCTGGTGGTCCTAGCCAGAGCAATTAGGCTAGAAAAGAAATAAAGGGCATCTAGATTGGTAAGGAAGAAGTAAAAGTACCTCTATTTGCAGATGACATGATCTTATACACAGAAAACCCCAAGGAATCCTCAAGAAAACTACTGAAACTAATAGAAGAGTTCAGCAGAGTATCAGGATATAAGATAAACATACAAAAATCAGTTGGATTCCTCTACACCAACAAAGAGAACATGGAAGAGGAAGCCACCAGATCAATACCATTTACAGTAGTGTCCAAGAAGATAAAATACTTAGGAATAAGCCTAATCAGAAACATAAACGTCCTATACATAGAAAACTAGAAGACACTACTGCAAGAAATGAAAAGCAACCTACATAAGTGGAAAAACATACTTTGCTCATGGATAGAAAAACATACTTTGCTCATGGATAGGAAGACTCAACGTTGTAAAAATGTCGATTCTACTGAAAGCAATCTATAGATGCAATGCAATTCTGATCCAAATTCCAATGACATTTTTTAATGATATAGAGAAACAAATCACCAACTTCATATGGAAGGGAAAGAGGCCCCAGATAAGTAAAGCATTACTGAAAGAGGAGAACAAAGTGGGAGATCTCACACTACCTGATTTTAGAATCTATTATACCACCATAGTAGTCAAAACAGCCTGGTACTGGTACAACAACAGACACATAGACCAATGGAACAGAATTGAGAATCCAGACATAAATCCATCCACATATGAGCAGCTGGTATTTGACAAAAGCCCAAAGTCAGTTAAACGGGGGAAAAGACAGTCTCTTTAACAAACAGTACTGGTATAACTGAATATCCATCTGCAGAAAAAATGAAACAAGACCCATACCTCTATTTAGGATCAAAGACCTAAATAGAAAATCTAAAAAGATAAAGATCATGGAAGAAAAAATAGAGACAACGCAAGGAACCCTAATACGTGGCATAAACGGTATTCAAAACATTACTAACAATGCACAAACACCAGAAGAGAAAGTAGATAACTGGGAGCTCCTAAAAATGAAACACCTACGCTCATCCAAAGACTTCATGAAAAGAATAAAAAGATTACCTACAGACTGGGAAAAGTTTTTAGCTATGACATTTCTGATCAGGTCTGATCTCTAAAATCTACATGTTACTGCAAAAACTCAACAACAAAAAGACAAATAACCAAATTAAAATATGGGCAAAGGATATGAACAGGCACTTTACTGAAGAAGACATTCAGGTGGCTAACAGGTATATGAGGACATGCTCACAAGAAATGTAAATCAAAACTACAAGGAGATTCCATCTCATTCCACCAAGGGTGGCATTAACTAAAAAAACACAAAATAATAAATGTTGGAGAGGCTGTGGAGTGATTGGAACACTTATACACTGCTGGTGGGAATGTAAAATGGTACAACCAGTTTTGAAATCAATTTTGTGCTTCCTTCAAAAGCTAGAAATAGGACTACTATACGATCCAGCAATCCCACTCCTTGGAATATAACCTAGAGAAATAAGAGCCTTTACGCGAATAGATATATGCACAATTATGTTCATTGCAGCACTGTTTATAATAGCAAAAAGATGGAAGCAACAAAGGTGCCCATCAATGGATGGATAAATAAATTATGGTATATTCACACAGTGGAATACTAAACCCACTCCAAACCAAACCCACTGCCATCAAGTCAATTCCAACTCATAGTGACCCTATAGCGACCCTATAGGACAGAGTAGAACTGCCCGATAGTTTCCAAGGAGCACATGGTAGATTCGAACTGCCGACCTCTTGGCTAGCAGCCATGGCACTTAACCACTATGCCACCAGGGTTTCCAATGGAATACTACACATCGATAAAGAGCAATGATGAATCCGTGAAACATTTCATAATATGGAAGAATCTGGAAGGCATTATGCTGAGAGAAATCAGTCAACTGTAAAAGGACAAATATTGTATGAGACCACTATTATAAGAACTCAAGAAATAGTTTCAACACAGAAAAAAAATATTCCTTGATGGTTATGAGGGTGGGGAGGGAGGGAGGGAGACAGGTATTTACTAATTAGATTGTAGACAAGAAATGTTTTCGGTGAAAGGAAAGACAACATGCAGTAGTGGAGAGGTCAGCACAACTGGACTAAACTAAAAGCAAAGAACTTTCCTGAATGCTTCGAAGGCCAGCGTAGCAGGGGTCGGGGTTTAGGGACCATGGTTTGAGGGCACATCTAGGTCAATTGGCGTAACAAAATCTATTAAGAAAACATTCTGCATCCCACTTTGGAGAGTGGTGTCTGGGATATTAAACAGTAGCAAGTGGCTATCTAAGACGCATCAATTGGTCTCAACCTACCTAGATCAAAGGAGACTGAAGAACGCCAAAGACGCGAGGTAATTAGCCCAAGAGATAGAAAGGGCCACATAATCCCGAGGCTGCGTCAGCCTGAGGCCAGAGGAACTAAATGGTGCCTGCCTACAACTGATGACTGCTCTGACAGGGAACACTACAGAGAATCCCTGAGAGAGCAGGAGAGCAGTGGGATGCAGACCTGAAATTCTCGTAAAAAGACCAGACTTAACGGTCTGACTAAGACTAGAGGGACCCCATTCGTCATGGTCCCCAGACTTCTGTTGGCCCAAGACTGGAAGCATTCCCAAAGCCAACTCTTCAGACAGGGATTGGACTGGGATGTGGTATAGAAAATGATACTGGTGAGGGGTGAGCTTCTTGGCTCAAGTGGACACATAAGACTGTGAGCAGCTCCTGTTTGTAGGGGAGATGAGACGGTAGAGGGGGACAGAAGCTGGCTGGCTGGACACGGGGAATACAGGGTGGAATACAGGGTAGAGACTAACTAGGAGTACGTAGCAAAGTGTATACAAATTTTTGTATGAGAGACTGACTTGATTTGTAAACTTCCACTTAAAGCACAATTAAAAAAAAAAATCCCCACAGAAAAGAAAAAAGATTATAGCTTAGGAAACCCTATTGGGCAGTACTACTTTGTGACATTGGGTCGCTATGAGTTGCAATCGACTTGATGGCACCTAACAACAACAAATGCTCTTCTAAGCCAGTTTCCACTTCTCCATCTGCTTTTTATCTGCACAAATTTGCAAACATTCCTTGTCTGCTATAGTCCCTCTTCAGGTTTCTTTGTGCTTGTGGATTTATACCTTTTAAAAAAATTTCCTTTACTGTCATTTTCAAGGGTTTTCAGAAGAGAGAAGAAATAAAAATATGTCTGCCAGGGCAAAGCAGAATTTTTGGTACTAATTTTTAGGTGTAGCTGTTAAATGATATTTTGGAAATAGTTTCATTTTTAATTTTGAATAAGAAAAAATATTTCAATTTATATAATTTTGAGTCAGCACTTTCACAACTGGAAATTAAATATTTAAAAAATTCAGGTTTAATTCCATTAGTATTTTAGAAATCAGTTTTGTGATTTTATTATAATTCATGTAGAATTACATGAAATCAATCCAAAATAGCTGTCATTTGATTTTTTTATGTTTTGTATGCCATGAAAATTCTGCACAAAATTAGTTTACAAAGGAACCAGCAGGTTTCAGATAACAGAGACATTCTATCCAAAAAAGTTCGTATTTTTAAACACAGATTTTTATAGCAAAACTTACAGATTAAAAAGTAAAGATACCTGTAAGCATATCTTTTAGAATAAATCATCCCAGGAGACAGAAACCAAACAAAGACAATAGGAAAGACTGTTTTAATTTCTGCACCAGAAATTCTGAGGTCATAATATCCAAGCATCCCATGCATTCCACTAAACCACAGGGTCTTTCCTCTCTAAAGATATTTATTCAGAAAATTTAAAACAATAACAGATTTCTTTATGATATATCCCCTCGGGGCTCTGAAGTTACATGTATGCCAGACTGGCTCCTTTTTTTTTTTTTTTTTCCTTTGCATTTTTATTTCAATTTTCAACTGCATTTCTCAGCTACTACTTCTGTTTTGTCATTAGTGCTCTCTAAAGTTTTTCCTTTAGGAGTCAATTGATTGGCAGTGCATCACAAGACCAATTTGTGATTCCATATACTATGCTTTTCCTAGCACTCCCATCAGGGAAGATTTAAAGAATTCTAAAATGTAGGTTCCCTCTTCTTTAGGTGGCTTGAAGTCTAAGTGCTGATTTGGATTTGCTTTGTTTGTATTGGTAATGACTGTTGAGTCGGAGAAATGAATTTTAAGACATGAAGGCTCTGCCTCCTTTTCCTAGGACTTGTGGAGCCCTGGTGGCACAGTGGTTCAGAGCTCAGCTGCTAACCAAAAGGTCAGCACTTCAAATCCATAAGCTTTTTCTTGGAGACCCTATGGGATCACTATGAGGTGAAATTGACTCAATGGCAATGGATTTGGTTGCGTGTGTGTGTGTGCGCGTGTGTGTCTGTGTTGCCTATGGGGGAAAACATATCTCTTGGACCCTTAGGATTAAATAGAAGGAAGCTTTCTAATCTTGTAATCAGACTATTCTGAGGGGATGCATGTTCACATAAATTAGAAATAAAAACTGTTAGGGAATTTTATCATGAAGAACATATAAATCAATAAGGCATGTGAAAAATCAAAACAAAGGAAAATTTCAACAATAGTTGTGGATAAGCTGTTAATTGATATCCCTTAGCACCTTTCCCATTTCCTCATTAATTCCTTTCTCTGTGCTGGTTAGTCACATTTATGCTCATTTTTCCTTAAATAATTTGTGTTCTTTCCTCAAAAGAATGTTCGAATATATGGAGTATATAATAACATTGTTACAAATAAATAGAATTCTGGAATTTGGATTGCTGAGGAGGCAGGATGCTATTATATTTTTACTTTGAATTTTTACCATGATTTTAGTATATTGTAGGTTGTTCAAAGGATTATTTCTTACAAACTATCACACGTCTTTTATTTTTTCTGTCACCTCAAGATCTCAGTGGATGAAATTAAGGCCCATTTTTTTTTAATAGGCACAATAAAAAATATAGTTTACTGATCTCCGTCTATAGAATTTTCTTTTATGGAAAACTATAGTACTCTGTGGAAACCCTGGTGGCATAGTGGTTAAGAGCTATGGGTGCTAACCAAAAGGTCGGCAGTTAATATCCACCAGGCACTCCTTGGAAACCCTATAGGGCAGTTCTACCCTGTACTATAAGGTCACGACTTGATGGCAATGGGTTGGATAGTACTCTGTGTGACAGGAGCTGAAGGAGAAGGGCTCAGAAGTGACAGAATCAGGGTGAAAACATCTCTAAGCCATACAGGTCAATTTTAGCTGGAAAAAGCACATCTTACAACAGTTAAGCTAATGGAAATCTTTCAATTTAAAAGAAAGGAGTAATGTGAGCAGAGAGCCCAAGGCAGACTTACGGAAGTCACAGAGATGGACAGGGCTATGAGAGAAGGAATCATCCCTGGCAGGAAGATTATCTGAAGATGAAAAATTTCATTTCATTTGGATAGAAGTGGTCTTACTTTAGATTTTGGTGGGGGAGGGGTTATAAGCAACAAAGCCAGACTCTGGCCAGGTTAGGCAAAAAGAGGAAATTACTGGACACATACTGGGGTGTATCTCAAGGAAGAGTTGAACAACCGATGCTAGGGATAAGAATACAACTTGTGTGCTGGAATAGCTGGCAACGGTGACTAGCAATGTCAAATTCCCTGCTTACCTCTTGTTCCTGCAGGCCATCTTTACTTGGGGAACATGGCCTAGTATGCTCAAGGTTTATAGTTTATGGCTTCAAGCATTAAGGACCAACTTTCTTTCCATTTTTTTTCCTTTTCAAGACTCAGATTCCTGGGGATGGGACCCACTGGCCCTGACTGTGAGGTGCCCACACCTGGATCACAGGTTAACTGTGTCCAGAAGGAGAGGTCACATTGCAACAGGACTGCCCTGCTATGGCTGCATTGTAGCAGAAGGAAAGAGAAAAAGAAGGAATAGTCCTTCGAATAAGCAGAGGGCCTGGGAAGACTGTCTTAGAGTTTTCTACTACAGAAGTACTTCTCCAAATGATTCAACACATGAGATTTAGTTGGAAGAGGTGATTTGGTGTTCAGATGCAAAACCCCTACTAAGCCACCATCATATTCTTTTAAGATAGTAGTACTTTAAAGTTTACCAAGGTTTATTTTAACAATTTAGTACAGAGTAGTTTATTAATATCAATTTTATAAATTTTCTTTGATTATTCATTTTGAATTGCAGCTGGAAAGCACCAATAAATCTAATACAGTTCCTTCATTTTGCAGAGGAGGAATCTAGGAGGTTAAATAACTTGACCAAGGTCACATGGTAAATAACTGAAAACCTCTGACCTAGGATCCAAGTGTGATTTCTTATCTAGGGCTGATATTTTAATCTTATTATTTGCTTAGAAATAGTTTATCTTTTGCTAAAAATATTTAAGAATACTGGGTCCTTGTTTGTACAGTTTTGAATTAAGTTGTACATATACCCCAGGTCTTACTTGTCCAGTAATATCAAGACTTAACAGCAGGTCAGAATATTAGCTCAGAAATTGAGGAACCTCAATTCTATGCAATGCTTTCTCCTGGGTGAAAGGACACTTGTGCACAGAGATGACTTGCAAAGAGACCTGCAGGAAAAGCCAGAATTTAGGAAGCAGCTGTGGATTTTGTCAGCTCCAAGACTGTGTTGTAATGCTTGTTCAGGGTGTATCACAATTTAATATAGCAATGATGGTTCTTATCAGTAAAGATTTCAAAGCAGGCAATACTTGTAAGAGCCCCGTGCAGTGGGGACAGGCAATAAACAAGTAAACAAATAAACATGATAATTTCAGATAGTAATAAGTGCCATGAACAGAATAAAATGGGGGGAGGAGGGTGTAATAAGGAGGAATGGGAGGCTACCTAAGATTGGAATATGAAGGAAGGTCTCTCTGAATCAATGAATGGTTCAATGAAGGAGAAGCTATCAAAACAAAAACCCCATAGCAATAACTTCAATAATAAAACTATATAATCATAATAAAAGCCCCAAATGACATTTGGTCATTCAACATCTAGTCTTAAACACCTGAAAATTGAGATATAGGGTTGCCTTCTTGACACGGAAAAAGAAAATACTAAGAATTTAAAACCAAGAGTTAACTTCATAAATGGTAGAACAAATCTAGCAGCATTTCTCTTTTAAAAAAATAAACAAAACAAAGATGCCCTTTGTTAACGTTATTTTCCAATATAAAACTGAAAATTCTTTTCATCACAGTAAACCAAAAACCAAGGAGCCCTGGTGGCACAGTGATTAAGCGCTCAGCTACTAACTGAAAGGTCAGTGGTTCCAACCTACCAGTGGTTCTGCGGGAGAAAAGACCTGGTCATCTGCTCCAGTAAAGATTACAGCCTAGGTAACTCTATGGGACAGTTCTACTCTGACCTGTAGGGTTGCTATGAGTTGGAATCAGCTCGACAGTACAAAACAACAGCAACAAACCAAAAACCAAACCCATTGCCATCGAGTCAATTCTGACTCATAGCAACCCTATGTGTTATAGAGTAGAACTACTCCATAGGGTTTTCTTGACTGTTATCTTTATGGGAGCAGATTACCAGGCCTTCTTCCATGTTGCCACCGGGTAGATTTGTACTGCAAACCTGTCAGTTAGTAGATGAGCACAAAAGGACCTCCAAAAGAAATGAGAACCAAATGTTGGGGAGAAAAAGTGTTATTTGAAAAATAACTCAAGTAAATTCATCCCCGTGCCACACAGAACTGTTCAATGGAATGGGCAAATACAGGGTAAATCTGTAGACATCCATATCATTCCTAAGTATTAGTCATAACCAACTAACCAAACAAACCAAACCCATTGCCACTGAGTCAATTTTGACTCACAGTGACCCTAAAAATAATTAAAAACAGATCTTAAAGGGCATCTGTCCAAAACCCACAGCCAACATCGTTCTTAATGGAGAGAGGCTAAAAACATTGCCCCTGCGAACAGGAACAAGACAAGGATACTCTTTATCACCACTCCTATTTAACATTGTGCTGGAAGTCATAGCTAGGGCAATAAGGCAAGACAAATAAAAGGCATCCAAATTGGTAAGGAAGAAGTAAAACTATCCCTATTTGTAGACGATATACTGTACATAGAGAACCCAAAAGACTCCACAAGAAAACTACTGAAACGAATAGAAAGATTCAGCAGAGTGGCAAGATACAAGATAAACATACAAAAATCAGTTGGATTTCTATACACCAATAAAGTGAACTACAAAAACAAAATCAGGAAAGCAATACGTTTTTGTTGTTGCTGTTGCTGTTAGGTGCCGCTGAGTTGATTCCAGTTCATAGTGACCCTATGCACCACAGAATGAAATACTGCCAGTCCTGTGCCATCCTCACAAACACTGCTGTGTTTGAGCAGAATTTTCCAGTGTCAGTCCACCTCGTTGAGGTTCTTCCTCTTTTTCGCTGACCCTCTACTTTACCAAGCATGATGTCCTTCTCCAGGGACTGGTCCCTTCTGATAACATGTCCAAAGCATGTGAGATGAAGTTCTTGTTTCTAAGGAGTATTCTGGCTGTACTTCCAAGACAGATTTGTTCGCTTTTCTGGCAGTCCATGATATGTTCAATATTCTTCACCAACGCCATGATTCAAAGGAGCCAGTTCTTCGGTCTTCCTTATTAATTGTCCAGCTTTCACATGCATATGAAAAACCAAAAAAAAAAAAACCCAAAAACCCCGAACCCATTGCTATCGAGTCAATTCCGACTCATAGCGACCCTATAGGACAGAGCAGAACTGCCCCATAGGTTTCCAGGGAGTGTCTGGTGGATTCGAACTGCCAGCTTTTGGATACCAGCAGTAGCTTAACCACTATACCACCAGGGTTTCCGCATGTATATAAGGCAACTGAAAATCCACAGCTTGGGTCAGGTGCACTTTAGTTCTCAAGATGACATCATTAATTTTCAGCACTTTAAAGAGGTCTTTTGCAGCCAATTTGCCCAAGGGAATGCATCTTTGGATTTTTTTGTGTGCTTTAAGTGAAAGTTTATAAATCAAGTCAGTCTGTGAGCAGATGGCTAGAGCTGTTACCAGGTATATGAGCCAAGGAGTCCATTCCCTTTTCTTGTATGGATTCAGCTCAGGTGTCCAGGTAGCTGGTCATCAAGTATGTGGTACAGGCTCTGTCCTACAGTCTTAGAGGGGCAGGAGTGATTGGTGTAGGTACCAGTATCTGGTTGCAGCAGGGGGTCACGCTCTGAACAAGGCAGGGGCTGACAACTGTCCCCTGAGTGTCTGTGAGGAAAGCATGTCCCTGTTCCCTGGAGTGCACAGATGGGTGGGTTCTGGAGACAGACCATGGGCAGCAAATTTTTTGGTTGTTAGGACCGGAAGGTACCAGTTATCCTTGGACCCCTGTCGCAGGTGGTTGGGTGACGTGAGTGGAGCCAACAGTCCTTAGGCCCCTGATGTGGGTAGGAGAGGGCCCTGTTTAATAAGCAAAGCAGTGTCAAACATCAAACACCCACCTCTCCACCACACAGCTGAAACATTTCCAGTCTGCCAACAAGGGCCTATTCTCCTGAAAAATGAAATCTTTGACAACTTCAGTATTTTCTCCATTTATCATGATGTTGCTTATTGGTCCAGATGTGAGGATTTTTATTTTCTTTATGTTGACGTGTAATCCATATTGAAGGCTGTGGTCTTTGAACTTCATTAGTAAGTGCATCAAGTCCTCTTTCAGCAAGCAAGGTTGTGTCATCTGCATAACGCAGGTTGTTAATGAGTTTTCCTCCAACCTCGGTGCCCCATTCTTCTTCATATTCCAGTTTCTTGAATTATTTGCTCAGCATACAGATTGAATAGGTATGGTGAGAGGATACAATCCTGACGCACACCTTTCCTGACTTTCATCCATGCAGTATCCCCATGTTCTGTTCGAACGACTGCCTCTCGATCCATGTGCAGATTCCTAATGAACCCACTTAAGTGTTCTGGAATTCCCATTCTCCACAATGTAATCTGTAATATGTTATGATCCACACAGTCAAATGCTTTACCATAGGCAATAAAACACAGATAAACATCTTTCTGGTATTCTGTGCTTTCAGCCAGGATGTATCTGACATCAGCAATAATATCCCTGGTTTCACACCCTCTTCTAAATCCCACTTGAATTTCTGGCAGTTCTCTGTCAATAAACTGCTGCAGCTGCTTTTGAATGATCTTCAGCAAATTTTGTTTGCATGTGATATTAATGATATTGTTCAATAATTTCCCCATTTGGTTGGATCACCTTTCTTGGGACTAAGCATAAATGTGGATCTCTTCCTGTCAGTTGACCAGGTCCCAAATTTCTTGGCATAGATGAATGAGCACATTCACCACTGCATTCTATTGTTGGAACATATCAATTGGTGTTTTGTCAATTCCTGTAGCCTTGTTTTTCACCAGTGCCTTCAGTGCAGCTTGGAGTTCTTATGTTAGTACCGTTGGTTCCTCATCATATGTTACCTCCTGAAATTTTTGAATGTCGACCAATTCTTTCTGTTATAGTGAATACCATTTTATTTTTTAGGGGCTGTTATAAATTAAATACCATTTATAATAGCCCCTAAAAAAAAATACTTAGGAATAAATCTAACCAGGGATGTAAAGACCTATACAAAGAAAACTATAAAATACCACTGCAAGAAACCAATAGAGACCTACATAAATGGAAAAACATACTATGCTCATGGATAGGTAGACTTAACATCATAAAAATGTCAATTCTATCCAAAGAAATCTAAAAATACAATGCAATCTTGATCAAAATACCAATAGCATTCTTTAAAGAGTTGGAAAAATTAATCATTAACTTTATATGCAAAGGAAAGAAGCCCTGGATAAGTAAAGCACTATTGAAGAAAAAGAATAAAGTAAGAGGCCTTGCACTACCTGACCTCAGAACCTACTATGCAACTATGATAGTCAAAAAAGCCTGGTACTTGTACAACAGACACATTGACCAATGGAACAGAGTCAAGAACCCAGATGTAAATCCATCCACCTATGGTCACCTGATTTTTGACAAAGGCCCAAAATCCTTTAAATGGGGAAAAGGCAGTCTTTTTAACAGATGGTGCTGGCAAAACTGAATGTCCATCTGTAAAAAAATGAAACAGGACCCATACTTCACACCATACACAAAATCTATTTCAAAATGGATTGAAGACCTAAATATAAAACCAAAAATTGTAAAGATCATAGGAGAAAAAATAGGGTCAACACTAGAGGCCTTAATTCACAGCATAAATAGTATATAAACCATAACTAACAATGCACAAACACCAGAAGATAAGCTAGATAACTGGAATCTTCTAAAAATTAAATAATTTTGCTCATCAAAAGACTTCACCAAAGGGGTAAAAAGAGAAACTACAGACTTGGAAAGCGTTTTTGGCTACAACAAATCTGACAAATGTCTCCTCTCCAAAATCTGTAGGAAAATCCAACATGTCTACAACGAAAGGACAAATAATACAATTAAAAAATGGGCAAAGGATATGAACAGACACTTTGCCGGAGAGGACATTCAGGCAGCTCACAGAGACATGAGGAAATGCTCGTTACTAGTAGCCATTAGAGAAATGCAATCCAAAACTACAATGAGATACCATCTCACCCAATATTACTGACGATAATAAGAAAAATCAGAAAATAACAAGTGTTGGAGGGGCTGCAGGGAGCTTGGAACTCTTATGCACAGCTAGTGGGAATGTGAAATGGTACAACCATTTTGGAAAATGATACAGCACTTCCTTAGAAAGCTAGAAATAGAAACACCACACGATCCAGTAATCCCACTTCTAGGAATATATCCTAGAGATATAAGAACCGTCAGGCAAATAGATGTATGCACACACATGTTCACTGCAGCATTATTCACAATAGCAAAAAGATGGAAACAACCCAAGTGCCCATCAACAGATGAATGGATATACAAATTTGGGAGAACTAGAACCAGAATTGGAATGGAAAAAAATTATTGGTTGAAGCCCTGCTAGAATCCTAATCTCTCTCATAGAACCAACAACAGCCATGTATGCCTTGCATAGCAACCAAATCTCTTGCCTGTCATATTTGCACAGAGTCAACATCAGTCCCCTGCTCAAAGATAATGGCTGCCCACGCCTCTTTGAATGTGTTTCGCTCTCTTTAGTCTTGGCAATTATCCAATCTCATGCCTCAGGCTCCTGAAAGGGATCACTATGCCTCTTCCAAGTCTCCCATTCCAGGTCTTCAACCTGTAACTTTTCCCACTCCAGTTAATGATTCCATATCACCCAAGTTTTGAAGGTTTGGGTCTGTTCCAGTTTCACTTCACTGGCAATGACTGAACCAGTTTGAACTGTTTGAAGCCCTGGAAAGAACCAGCCCTGCTGACATCCTGACTTTAGCGCAGTGAAACTGATTTTGGGCTTCTGACCTTCGGAACTGTAAGAGAATAAATGTATGTTGTTTAAAGTCACTAAGTTTGTGTTAATCTGTTACAAGAGCAGTAGAATACTAACATACTTGTTAATTTTAAAAATTAATAATTTCCAGCTTATGAGAAAAATTAGAGAATATAAGAACAAGTCAAACACCATGATGAAGCAATCTGATAAAGCCGGTAGATGAAACTTTCTGGGACAACTTACATAATTCCCTCAACAAGTCAAAATTGTTAATTAAAAAAAAAAGGCAGGACAGTTCTAGATTAAAAAAGACTTGAGATACAGTCAAATGCAATGTGAAGACTTTATTGTACTCCATTTTAAAGAAATCACCTGTAAAATACCTTTTGGGGACATCTGGGAAAATCTGTATATGAAATGAGTATTACATGATATTACTGAACTATTGATAATTTTGTTAAGTGTTTGTGATGGTTAAGATTGTGTCAGCTTGGCTGGGCCATGATTCTCAGCGTTTTGGCAGTCATATAATGTGGTCACTTATCTGTTGAGATTTGATATGTGATCCCCCCATAATGGAATCTACTATGAGTAGCCAATCAGTTGAAAGGGAGTTTCCTTGGGTGTGTGGCCTGCATGGCATATAGACAGACATTCTGGCAAGGCTTGGGGGCTTTTTGCTCATGCTGAATCCTGCAGCTGGCTCCTGTTCATCTGACTTCTGGTTCTTGGGACCTGAACTAGCAGCTTACCTGCAGTCTAGCCTGCCAATTTTGGGATTCATTGATCTTCTCAGCCTGTGAGCAAGAGCCCTGCTCTCTGACCTGCTGATCTTGGGTTCCCCAGCCCCTGTGGTTACATGAATCAGGAGAAGCCTCTATTCTGACCCACAGACTTGGGACATTCCAGCCTCTCCAAACATGTGAGCCATTTCCTTGATATAAATCTCTCTCTGTATATGTTTATATGCTTTACTGGTTTTGCTTCTCTAGAGAATCCAGCCTAAGACAGTGTTATGATATTATGCCTGTGTGGGAAAATGTCCCTATTTTCTAGAAATGCAAATATAAGGATTTAGAATCAAGATATCTTTAAAATTGTTTTTAAAAAAGAAGATGAAGCAAATATGGAAAAGTACTATAATTGTTAGATCTAGGCAGCAGGTATGTGGGAGATTCATTATACCGTTATCTACTTTTCTGTATGTTTGACATTTTTAATAACAAAAAGTAAATTATCCCAAGTTCTCAAAGTTCCCCACAGGGACACAGAGTGTAAATCATATCACTTGATTAGAGTGAAGTTCCTATCTAAAAAAAAAGATCTTATTTATAATGTCAGTAAATTATAAAATATGTGAAAATTAATGTGGAATGTTCAAGGCAAGTAAAATAAACTATAAAAATTAATGTAATCATTTAAAAAACGAATGAAGAGATACAATATGATGATGGTTAAAAAGGTTAAGTGTAGTAAATATGATGACATTTCCCAAATTAATGTACAGATTTAACACATTCCAGTTAAAAACCAAAAGAATACAGAGCTTGATAAAATGCTTCCAGAATTGTTTGGGCAGAATAAATGCACAGAATTATCAAATAGTACTATAAAAACAAAGAAGAACAATGTGGAAGAACTATACTTGCTGGATATTAGAATTTTAAAAGAAATTAGTGGAAATGATGTGATAGTAGTTAAAAATGAAATAAAGGGTAATCAAATGGATCAGAAAACCTAGTTTATGTATAAATTTAATATATGATGAACTCTGCCTCACCAAATAATGGAGAAAGGAATCATAATTTAAGAATTACTAAGAAACTAGATATTAATATGTAGAAAAATTAACTTAGACTTTCACTTGACTCTATGTTTTTATTCATTCTACAAGCGGCTGCCCATTGGGGTTTAATTTTTTTTGAAGCTGGATTAAATCATTTAAAAAAAGTTACTAGCTGTTTTCTTTTCATAGAAGTAGAGTCATCAGTTCATCTTTGGACCCTACTTCCATTTTTTGGGAAAATCATCAGCATGGATCTTTTTGACTACAGAAAAGTAGAGTTAGTACTCGACCCTTCCTTTTGGGGGAAACTGGCATCTCTAGTAAGCTGACAAGTTTGGTTTGGAAACGTATATTGGGTTTATTCCCTGGCATATGTCCTTTCAAAATCGAGGAAAAAAAATATATATCCCCAGAATATGGATTTAGGCTGAACTGTCTTTGCAAAGGAGCTCTGGTGGCTCAGTGGTTAAGAGTTCCACAGCTAACCAAAAGGTCAGCAGTTCAAATCCACCAGCTGCTCCTTGGAAACCCTAACCAAAAGGTCAGCAGTTCAAATCCACCAGCTGCTCCTTGGAAACCCTATGGAGGCAGTTTTACCCTGTCCTAAAGGGTCGCTATGAGTCGGAATTCACTCTACGGTAGTGGGTTCGGTTTTTGGTCCTTGCAAAATACTTGTTTATTTATTTTGGAAGAGTGTGTGTGTGTGTTGTCCAAGTAATTGCTCACAGGAGACTGTCACACTCCAAGAGGAAAGTGTAGATCTGATCTCTTTATGCTGGGGAAAAAACGTGAAAGGGAATCAGGACTGGGCTTAGTATAACACTACTTGGATGGGACCATTGTGCCTTTTATGTGGTGCTATTTAAAACAGAATAACTCAGATCTTGAAAATGTACTGCTGACCTTATCATTGCCTTGTCTAGCCCCTATGGAGGCCAGACTATATACCCTGTGTGTGTGTTCCCACTGTCAGTTGTTTCGGGGGTAGGAAATGGAGCAGACCATGGACTTGGAGAGGAAAGATCTCTGAATATCTCTGTCAATTTCCATCTCTCTCCTACCTACCTATCTACCTACACACACATGCACACACACACACATATTCCCATCACAAGGGTTCTTAGGGCCAGTGCTCCAAAGAGATACCTGCAGATTTATTGTACTATATCTTACTGCTTTCATCCCCAAATCTATAGTACATTTTTGTTAATTGTTTTAGCCTTGTCTTAACTGTGCTTTGGAGAATTAAGAGAGGGATCAGTGTCCACGCTTGGAGATAAACTGCCAGGGCAGAGTGGCATTCTGGAGAAGCTGGTTATCAGATGGCAGGGGTGACCCTCAGGACTCCAACAGTGGTGACAAATGATCACTAGGACTAATTTGGTGGAGCATGTAATAGCTTGAAAGTCCATGGAAGGATTAGTTTCTTACAGCCTATGGAGTGTTGGCTCATGGTTTTCATAATTTGATTATTAAAGGAAATGTGACCTTACCTTGTTATTCTAGGTTTGTGTGGTCTGGGAACTGCTGGGGCAAATTCCGTTGTTCAATTATTCATTCATTCCACAAATATTTGTTGTTTGTCCACTGTGTGCTGGTACTATACTACGTAGTCATGTATTTACAGTGATGATTAACAAAGTATCTGCCCTTTAGAAGAAAACTCCAGTTAGATTAGGAAGTTTGAATTGTAAAAACATAAGAAAATAAAGGAGAGCAAATAGAGAAATAAAAAAAGAGAAGTTGGGGTATACATGACTATATAAACATTTTAAATGCCTATAAAATGAAAAACAATAAAGGCAGGTAAAAAAGAAAACAAGAGACTGAGAGGATGATTGTAATAAATATGATAGATGAAGTAATAAAATTTTAAATATGTCAGTCTTTAGTCGAAGTTAAAGTCTAACACCAAACTCCTAAAGAACAAAAGGACACTCACAGCTTTCAAATGGGAGGAAACAATCAACTTAAAAACAAAAAACCTTCAATAGCAATTAAATAAATTCATGTTAAAAACAACAATAAGGTAATACTATCGCACATTTCAAACTTCAAAAGTATAAGAAAAATCATAAAATTATGAATGAGGCTATGGAAAAATGAGCATCCAGGCATTGCTATTGTCAGTATAAATGGATTCAATATGCTAATAAAAAAAATCAACTTAGCATTAAATATTAAAAGTATAAATGCCCTTTACTTCTGAGAATTTATCCTGAGACAAAACAGCACTATTAATAGTAATTACCACCCGGAATGCTTACTTCATGCCAGGCACTTTTGTAAGTGCTTTCCGTGTAGTAACTAATTTAATCTTCACAGCAGCTGTATGAAGTGGATGATTTATTACCCTCATTTTACAGATGAGGAAACAGAGGCACACAAAAGTTAAATAAATTCTTTAAGATCACATGGTTTGTCAATTAAAGAGCTGGGATTTGAAGAACAGATAGCATGACTCTAGAGTGTGGATTCTTAACCGTGCTGCCATAATAGAAGAAGAAGGCTCTAAAAACATAAATGCTTGTGGCATCATTAGTTAAAATATATTTTTTAAATGGCAGGAATCGTTCAATACTCTATGGCACATTCATTTAATAGATAATCATTCAACTAGAGTTCACAACTTTTCTTTTGTTTTCCCTGGGGGGTGGGGTGGGTGGGGTGGGAGTGGTAAAGTCTACAGACTTCACAAAAGCATTACTTGTCCTTTTGCAGCCTTCTCTATATTCCTACATCTTTAAGCCATTCATAAGGCTCAGAAAACCCTGTTCCAAATGGATACTTCACCATTTTCTGCTACACAGGTCTATGGGTCCATATTAGTCATTAGATGGACAGAGGAAATCCTGGTGGCGTAGAGGTTAGATAGACAGAGGGTCTCTGCAATGATGGTTCTCTAGAAGTATAAATTACCATCTTCCCTGGATACTTTAGTCCAATTTAATGAACTTGTACATTTCTTTGACATCCTGTTTCCATCCTTGTTACATGATCCGAGTAAAACTTCTTATCACAAATATGTTAACATATTTATCAACATATTTCTTATCTAAGTAGGTTTTTTGTGTTGTAAATGTTAGGCAAATTATTAAACATAATTTTTATTTATGCTGAAACAAGACTTAAACCAGAGAACAAAAACACATAAATTACATATTTTAGAATAACCCTCTTCATACATTTTTCCTATGAATTAATTACAAAAATAACACCTCCAATTTATTAAATGTCTACCATGTGCCAGGCACTGTGCTAACTCTTTACATAATTTATTGCTTTTAATTCTCTGAATAACCATAAAAGTAGCTATTATTTTTTATCATCATTTTACAGATGAGAATACAGATATTTGAAGAAGATTGGTAATTTGCCCCAGGTCACACTATTCATAAATGGAAGAAACAGGATTTAAACCAGATCTGCCTGAATCCAGAGATTAAGCTGTTAATCATACTGATATTACCTTTTTCTTCTTATTTTTTCCAAAAATAAATACTTTCTCTAACATTTAATTCTATGATGAAGTTCTAACCGGGTGACTATAAATAATATTATAACCAGTTGCCTTGGAAATGAAGAAAATGTTATAAATTAAAACGAAGTGATTTACAATATCGACTATGAAGAAAAACGGCTAATTTATGAAAATTTCTTTGAAGAGAGTCCTGCCACAACGATCAAATAGAGAAGAAAAACAAGGGAATTTAAAGTGCAATATGAAACACTCTCAACAAATTTACATACATTAGTATGTTTTCTTAAAAGGAATGTTGTGTACAATAAGTGCCAATGCCAGGAGGGATTGAAAATTTGAAATTCCATTTATTGTATGTAAATGAAATCATATCATGTACATATCAATGTGTAAATATGTACTGATATCAACCGCAATGCTTCTTCCAGAAAAATACCTTTTTCTTCCCCTTTTTCTACTGGTTCAGCCATACACAGAGGAATCTCACTCATACCAAAAACTTTTCCACTTAAAGGCTGGGACCCTTTCCAGAGCGGTAAATTGTACTGTTTTTGGCTGAGCTCTACCATGAGTAGCTCCCAATATTTCTCTTGCTTTTCTTCCTTCCTTTATCCTATTCTTGAACGTGAGGGTAAAAAGTTCTTACAAACTTAGGAAGACTGATTGTTCTGAAGCTATAGTGACAAGTCATTAGCAGAACTTGTTTTAAACCTGTTTTGTACATCGACAAGCAGCGCCTCAGTAAATATGCTTTTACAAGCCAACCAATTAGAGTCAGCCTCTCACTTCTGAAAGTCAGCCAATCAGAGACAGACTCACTCCAATAGGCAAGTCTCTGAGTGGTATCCAGTAGAGAATAGTCTCACCCAAGTAAATGTGCTTCTGCAGATGATGTCAGCCCACTTACTGCCCTGAAAATCTACCAATTCCTGAACTCCATGCTTTACCCCAAACCCTACATAAGGTCAACAGTTTGTTCTGCTGGAGCAGATTGTGCCTGACCAGCATAGTTCTCTTTTACTATAACAAGCAGTAACTTAGTTTTGTCCTTTTATTTCAGGTATTGCATGATGGCTTCATTGTCTTTTGACAATTATGGAGGTTCCACCAAGATCATTTTGAAGACCCTAACTTGGCAGCATTCCAGGGGGTCTTTGAACTAGCAAGTACAGTAACTGGGCACCATGTACCAAAATTCTGTTTACCCTTCAGATATACTATCAAGTGAGTCAGTCTCAACAACAATGTGAGCGCTGACTAATTTTAGTGAACTCTTGTTATCCTAGGGTTTGTAATCAAATAAGTCTTTGTTTAAAGCAGTTAGACCTTTTGGTTTAGAGGTGCAGCATTTAGTAAATAATTGTACCTAGGTCTTTGTATAAAGTTATTAGACCTTTTGTTTTGTAGGTATGCCATCAGATGAATGTTGTTGCCATTAATCTGCGCATTCTCCTGCTGCTTGCCTTACTTTTGCTGCTGTTTGTCTCTACGTACAAAGTCTTGTTTTACATGTTCCTGTTTTGTTCTGAATTGTTTTGTTTCTGTTGAATGTATAAGGGAGTGTTCCATAGAGAGCAGAAGAATGCACAGACCTGATAAGTTTCCAACCAGTTGAAGTCGGTCTTGAGGCTTGGTTAATGATGAGAGGTCCATTAGACCAGCAACCAATTCATGAAAAAAGTATTGGTCAAATGTTGTCTCGGGTCCCCTATAAAACCTTCGTAAGGGCACAATTTTTCTTGATAACCTGTGAAAGAAGGTCTCTTTGTTTAGTCCATACTCAGGAATCAAGTACTGTCAGGTTGTTAACTATATGGTTCCTTCCTAGTTTCTGCTAGGGAACCCAAACACCTTTCACAAGCCCACACTATAGGTTGATTGTAGCAGCCTGTCTTTATTTTGGGTTTGTCTATTCCAAAGACTTATCTTCTTTCTAGAAGAGTTTTTATTTCTTTTAAAAAGATGTACTTTTCTTGGTAAATGGCCAAAAAAAATTTTTTTTAACTTAGAATAGTAATGGCTACTATGGGGAAGTTTTGCCATGTCCATATCCTTAATCAGTTTAAGAGAACTATAACTTTTGGCAGACAAAATAACAAATAGTTAATAGTCATCTTCTTTAACTGGTACTTTGAAGCAGAAACAACAAAATTTTAACTCCGAAATAGTCTCTCTCAAAGACTTTGTAACCTTCTGAAACTTACCCTCTCTTCATTTCTCTTTCTACTCAAGCTTTACCTGACCTTCTAAATGACTGTCATGGATTGAATTGTGTCCCCCCAAAATATATGTCAACTTGGCTAGGCCATGATTCCCAGTATCGTGTGACTGTCCACTGTTTTGTCATCTGATGTGATTTTCCTATGTGTTGTAAATCCTACCTCTATGATATTAGTGAGGCAGGATTAGAGGCAGTTATGTGAATGAGGCAGGACTCAAGCTACAAGATTAGGCTGTGATTTAAGTCAATCTCCTTTGAGATATAAGAGAGAAGTGAGCAGAGAAACATGGGGACCTCATACCGCCAAGAAACAAGAGCCAGGAGAATAACGTGTACTTTGGACTTGGGGTCCCTGTGCTGAGAAGCTCCTTGACCAGGTGAAGATTGATGATAAGGACCTTCCTTCAGAGACGACAGAGAGAGAAAACCTTCCCCTGGAGCTGGTGCCTTGAATTTGGAATTGTATCCTACTAGACTATGAGAGAATAAATTTCTCTTTGTTAAAGCCATTCGTTTGTGGTATTTCTGTTATAGCAGCACTAGATAACTAAGACTAAATTCCTCAGAGTAAAATTTTAAGGTTGTCTGAAAGCTAAGAAAGACTTTTAATAAGAAAAAAGAGGGAGAAATTTTATCTTAAAAATGACTGGTTGTGTGAGATGGTGAAAAAAGATAATAAAAGACAAATTCACAGGTATACAGTAAATTGTGGAAGACTTGAGAAAAAATAAACTTTATTTGCCTTGGTTTATAGGAATCAACTCAAATAATGAGAATTTCAGAAAATCCTAAGTCCTTTCCCACATCCTAACCTGTAACTGTTACTTTGTACTCATTATCAGAAGGGGACTTCTTTCTTCTCTGTGACACAGCTTCCTGCAAATTTAATGGTAAAGATTTACTTTGCTAGATAACATGTACTGCAAAAGGATTATTTTTTAAATCCCAGAAATTCTCATACAATAAAATTTATAGCTGATATGGCTATTAATATACTTACACTATGTATGCTCAGGAGTCCCTGGGTGGTACAAACAGTTAATGTGCTCAGCTGTTAACCAAAATGTTGGAGATTCCAGTTCACCCAGAGGCACCTTGGAAGAAAGGCCTGGTGATCTGCTTCTGAAAAATCAGCCATGGAAAACCCTACGGAGCACAGTTCTACTCTGACACACATGGGATTGCCATGAGTGAGAGTCACTGGATAGCAACTGGTGTGTATGATTCAAGAAACAACTGAAGAAATAACTATAGCCCCAGAAGCCCTTTGGGAAAAAGACTTCATGGAGATAGGCAGATTAATTAGAGCAGAGACCTTAAAAGTCTAGACTGATTCCTCCTAAATTATATAAACTCTCTTTTTTAAAAATACAAACATGAAAAAGGCTGTGTTCTAAGGGTCTTAACAACATGGCACTCACTGAAGACCTATTGCCTATTAAAGCTTATCCCTCAATTCAAGAGCCAAAGCTTACTTCCTTCCCTCAGAACAATACAGGCCTCAATTAAATTCAAAACATCTTCAAATCTTGTATTATGATCAACTTTATATCTGATCTTATCATATGTAGTTGCTCCTTATTGCTACTGAAAAACACCCAACATTTAAAAATTTTTTTATTGTGCTTTAAGTAAAAGTTTACAAATCAAAGTCAGTCTCTCATACAAAAATTATATACACCTTGCCCTTGCTATATACTCCTACTTGCCCTCCCGCTAATGAGACAGCACACTCCTTCTCTCCACCCTCTATTTCTGTGTCCGTTCAGCCAGCTTCTGTCCCCCTCTGCCTTCTCATTTCCCCTCCAGACAGGAGCTGCCCACATAGTCTTATGTGTCTACTTGATCCAAGAAGCACACTCCTCACCAGCATAACTTTCTATCTTATAGTCCAGTCCAACCCTGTCTGAAGAGTTGGCTTTGGGAATGATTCCTGTCTTGGACTAACAGAAAGTTTGGGGTCCATGACCTCCGGGGTCCTTCTAGTGTCAGTCAGACCATTAAGTCTGGTCTTTTTGTGAGAATTTGAGGTCTGCATGCCACTGCTCTCCTGCTCCTTCAGGAATTCTCTGTTGTGTTCCCTGTTATGGCAGTCATCGGTTGTAGCCAGGCACCATCTAGTTCTTCTGGTCTCAGGCTGATGTAATCTCGTTAATGTGGCCCTCTCTCTCTCGGGCTCATAACTACCTTGTGTCTTTAGTGTTCTTCATTCTCCTTTGCTCCAGGTGGTTTGAGACCAATTGATGCACCTTAGATGGCTACTTGCTAGTGTTGAAGACCCTAGACGTCACTCTCCAAAGTGGGATGCAGAATGTTTTCTTAATAGATTTTATTATGCCAATTGACCTAGATGTCCCCTGAAACCATGGTCCCCAAACCCCTGTCCCTGCTACACTGGCCTTCGAAGCATTCAGTTTACTCAGGAAAGTTCTTTGCTTTTGGTTTAGTCCAGTTGTGCTGACCTCTCCTTTATTGTGTGTTCTTTCCCTTCACCTAAAATAGTTCTTATCTACTATCTAATTAGTGAATACCCCTCTCGCTCCCTCCCTCCCCACTCTCGTAACCATCAAAGAATATTTTCTTCTCTGTTTAAACTATTTCTTGAGTTCTTTTTTTTAATAACAGTGGTCTCATGCAATATTTGTCCTTTTGCAACTAATTTTGCTCAGCATAATGCCTTCCAGATTCCTCCATGTTATGAAATGTTTCATGGATTCATCGTTGTTCTTTATCAATGCATAGTATTCCATCGTGTGAATATACCATAATTTATTTATGCATTCATCCATTGATGGGCACCTACGTTGCTTCCATCTATTCTGCTGTTGTAAACAGTGCTGCAGTGAACACGGGTGTGCATATATCTGTTCATGTAAAAAAAAAAAAAGGCTCTTATTTCTCTAAGATATATTCCAAGGAGTGGGATTGCTGCATCATATGGTAGTTCTATTTCTAGCTTTTGAAGGAAGCGCCAAATCGATTTCCAAAGTGGTTGTACCATTTTACATTCCCATGAGCAGTGTATAAGTGTTCCAATCTCTCCAACATTTATTATTTTGAAAAACACCCCACGTTTTTATACTAGTCAATCAACTAATTATAAAATATTCATACTTTCTTTTTATATTACTGTACACTGGTGCAACACTCTTATTTTAGCAACTTTAAATAGTGTAGGAGAATCTTCTGATTGTGTTTCTGTAATTCAAGAAGTGTCCATTGCCAGAACAGAATTTTTGGGCACTCCAATCCTAAAAGCTGACTTAATATTATTTGTTGCTCCAGTACTAAATGCTGACAATATTGTTTATTGATGGGTCTGATATTTTCCACAAAGGGCCAGAATTATTGTGTAATAAGTTGTCCATTCCCTCTTGAAAAATCCAGTTCCTTAACAAATTGCTCAAATGACTGAACTTTGGTCTTCTCTAGGGCATTTCACCTTATTAAAATAAAAAATAAGTATATGAACTAATAGTTGATATACTTTAAAAACAATTCACCCGTTAAACTGCTATGGAAAAAAAGGTTTTAAAAATCTTACTTGAGTACTCTTTAAAAAGGAACAACAAATACATTAATTACTTAATGCCTTGTTTCTATCTAAAATAATTGTCATAATAAAGGAAATCATATTAAAAAGGTACTGTAGACGCAGAGGTACCTCAAAAGACAAGCCTAGTGATCTGCTTTTGAAAGATCACAACCTTGAAAATCCTTGGAGGCTGAGAGCCGGAGACCAGGGTCTCGGAGGACGTCTAGCTCAATTGGCATAAAATAGTTTATAAAGACAATGTTCTACATCCTGCTTTGGTGAGTAGTGTCTGGGGCCTTGAAAGCTTGTGAGCAACCATCTAAAATACTCTGCTGGTCCCACCCCACCTTCAGCAAGGGAGAATGAAGGAAAACAAAGACACAAAGGAAAGATTAGTCCAAAGGACTGATAGAACAACTACCACATCCTCCACCAGACTGAGTCCAGTACAACTAGATGGTGCCCAGCTACCACCACTGACTACTCTCACAGGGATCACAATAGAGGGTCCTGGACATAGCTGGAGAAAAATGTATAACAAAATTCTAACTCACACACACATAAAAAAGACCAGACTTACTGGTCTGACAGAAACTGGAGAAACCCTGAAAGTATGGCTCCCAGAAACCCTTTTAACTCAGTACTGAAGTAACTCCTGAGGTTCACCCTTCAGCCAAGATTACCCAGTGCCATCGAGTGGATAGTGACCCTATAGGACAGAGTAGAACTGCCCCATAGAGTTTCCAAGATTAGACAGGCCCATAAAACAAAAGGAGATGAAATGGGCACACCAGCCCAGGGGCAAGGATGAGAAGGCAGGAGGGGACAGGAAAGCTGGTAATGGGGAACCCAAGGTCAAGAAGGGGAGAATGTTGACATACTGTGGGGTTGGCAACCAATGTCACAAAATGATATGTGTATTGTTTAATGAAAAGCTAATTTGCTCTGTAAACCTTCATCTAAAGTACAATTAAAAAAAAAATCAAATGTTGAAAACCCTATGGAGCACAGTTCTACCATGACACACATGGGGTAGCCATGAGTAAGAATCAACTCAACAACAACTGGTTTTTCATTTATTACCTATTTGAAGACAAGGATTTGGATCAATCATTTGAAAATCAGCTTTATTAGTCCAGCCTCTAGTCTTCAGTGGGGAGACAACGCTTTATAGTGAAGAGCAGAAGAAATCTGCTCCTTTCAACAGTTTCTTCTAAGAAGCAACAGAAAAAAGGCATGCCAGGGGTGAAAAAAATGGATTCATGAATCCTTTATTTACACTAAGCATGACTAGGCCAGCAGGAATAGTGACAACAGGTTAATAAACCTCCCAACTACCCAAGCTCTTTTCCACCTGCTCTTACTCTCAGTCTTTTCAAATCCTGCCTATCTCCATCACAATCCTCCTCCAAGAGCAAGTTCTCAAAATGATTTATCCTGCTTCTAAATCGGATTTTTTACTATGTTAGCAGGGAGTTTGGCCTCAGCCCAGGGCTCTGCTGCACTTGACTAAAGCCCTTCTGTTCCCACCTCACTCTTGTGATCGCAAGAAGTAAACGTTCTGCCACGTTCCTGCTCATTATCTTGCTTGTATCTTCATACACCTGGCTGACCCAGATCTGTCTGTACTTCTAAATCCCATATTTTAGTACGTTCTATTCAAATAGAATTTCATTATTTGTCACAAAAATTGTACATTTAGAAATATTCTAACCAGATAGATTTTAGTGTAATGTCTAAATGTTATCATTTAGTTTAATACTTTTTTTTTCCTTCAATACGATGATTTTTTTCCTGACTAATGCAGTTTAATACAATCAAAGGGAAAGTTGCTGCTCAGTGCCTTCTTTGGCCTAGCTTATTAAATTCTAAAAAAATTTAAATCCCTAATCCTTACAAAGTGGAACTACTGTAAAAAAAAAAAAAAAAGGAAGCCAGGGATGCATGGAGTATTGTATAAAACAACTCCCCTCATCCCCATCCCTTACTCCGCTGGGGCAGGCATTGTGACATTGAAGAAAGAAGGGAGAGATGGGAGGCCATGCTTTGCTTTTCTGCCTGAGGCAAACTGCAATAATACCCAAACTCCACTGGGGTTGGGAAATGAGGACTTTAAACCAGACAAAGACCATATATAATAAAACCGAAATGTAGTTGAATGAATATCTACCAGAAATAAAACTTTTAGAGCAGAAAAAAAAAGAAAGAAAAGAAAAAAAAATCCTTGGAGCAGTTCTATTCTGTATACACAGGCTCGCCATGAGTTGGAATTGACTCTGCAACAACTAACAACAACATCCTTTGTGGTTTATGAATATGTACTAATAATGATACATGTATTTTCTGGATGAGTTGAAGAATTTCCCTATCAAAAATCCACAGCACTCACAGTGGCAAAAAGACAAAAACATAACAACAGCAACAAAAACACAAACACAATTAGATTTTATGTTCCTTAACCTAGAACATTCCAACTTACTATCCAGTGAAATGGAGACACATTTAAATATAAACTATGTAAATCTTTGCCTATTACTCATAAGCCTTATTGTCCGTATCATTCTCAATCCTCTGAAAAAAATGAAAGAGTCCTTACCTGAACTGAAGCTACGTCCACTAATCAAAACACAACCTATTTGCCATAGAGTCAATTCTGATTCATAGTGACCCTATAGAACAGAGTAGAACTGCCCCCATAGGGTTTCCAAGGCTGCAAGCCCCTACGGAAGCAGACTGCCACATCTTTTTTCCTTGGAGGGGCTGGTGAATTTGAATTGCCAACCTTTGGGTTAGCAGCCCAGTGCTGAAACACTGCGCCACCAAGTCTCCTTCTACATCCACTAAAAAAAAAAATCCACTAGAGATCTTAAATTGAGGTTCCCCTGAGGGCAATGGGTTTGGTTTGTTTTGGTTAGAGAACCTCCAGAAGCAGATGGTTCAAGAAACTGATTGCTAAGCTAAGATCCTCAGAACAAGTTGACGACTACAAAGGAGCAGACAGTTTTGGCCCAAGACCAGCAGAAGAAGATTCTTCTATATATCACATTCGCAATTGCATGTACTTATTTATTATCTTTTTATTAACACTTTTCTCCTTTAGTGGCTTCAGGTTAGACACTTCTCACTTAGCCTATCATGTTCTCCCTACTTGTAATATTGACTTGCTTAAGTCTAGATCAGAGTTGGCAAACTATGGCCTGCAGGCCAAATGTGGCCTGCCACCTATTTTTGTAAATAAAGTTCTATTGGAACACGTCCACACTCATTTTTTTTTAATGCATATTCTCTATGGCTACTTTCATACTACAACAGCAGAGTTGAGAAATTGTGACAGAGAATGTATGGCTGACAAAGCCGAAAATATTGAACATCTACTGTTGTACAAAGGAAGTTTGCTGACCCTTGGTTTAGATACTTATCATCATAACTCTATAATTCAGCTTTCCCAAATTATTCTTAGTTACAGCATTTTAAAAATGATAAAAGGGTATGTTACTTTAGCTTTTCCAATAATGGTACTCTTTGCATATAATACATAAACGAAGGAAAATATCCTTGCACCAAAAAAATGGCAAAATGCAAGCAATAACTACTTGTCACAATAATCAGAGACAGCTCCACCAATGTTGACTTATCTCTCATACAGCTCTTCACTCTTTTTCCAGTATGGGAATTGGACTCTTTAATGCCAATCCAGCAACAAGGTTATTTGTTCTGTTGAATTATTTGTTAGGCCATTCCAAAGATATGGCTCCTGTGGTAGCCAGTCCCCAAGATGTTTACTAATGATACCTACCTCCTGGTATTCTTGCCCTTATACATTGTGCTTCTCCCAGTTGTACCAGGGTTGGTCTACATGATCGAGACAATATGGGAGTAGTGATGGTATATCCCTCCCAAGGCTAGGTTATAAAAGACATCGTGATTTTTGCCTTGCTTTCTCTCATATTCACTCTAAGGTAAATCAGCTGCCATGTTGTAAGTAGCCTGTCTTAGGGTTCTCTAGAGAAACAAAACCAGTGAGATATATATCAATATCATATATATATATAATGAGCAAGCAAGTGAGAGAGAGAGATTTACCTCAAGGAAATGGCTCATGTGATTGTGAGGGGTTGATAAGGCCAAAATCTGCAGGTAAGATGACAGGCTGGAGACTTCAGCAGGCTTGTGCCCCAAATCCATAGATCAGGTGATAGAAAGAGTGAAACCTGAGAGAGTTTTGGCGAAATGTCTATTTATAGACTGGAGGCAAAACACACCCAAGGGAAACTTCCTTTTTGCTCTTAAGGCCTTCAACTGAATGATTGAGGCCTGCCCACATTAAGGAGATAATCAGCTTTACTTTAGACCAACTGACTTAATCACATGTAACTATGTCATAATAGCAGCTAGACCAGTGTTTGACCAAACAACTAGGCATCATAGTTGTTGGTACATAAAATTAACCCTACAAAAGTATAAAACCCTTGAGAGAATCCTGAGTATGATGACCCTATTCATAGGAATTAAATGACCAGAGGCATTAATCAAAAATTTGTTCTATTTTACTTTGGTAAATAATACAACTCAAGCCCCTGGGACACATCAAACGTATTTAAATTCTTTAAACCAAGTAGTTACAGATAATAGTTTGGTCATGGATTTTCTTTTGACCTACCAGGGAAAAACTAAATCATTGCTAATAATGTATATTATACCTACACACTACAGGTGAATTGGAATAATCTATATATAAGATAAAAAGCAACCTGGCTATCTAAAATAGACTTGAGGAATCTTTGAGACTTGTTTTCATGATCAGGTCTGGGAAATTTAGGGACATGGTTCTGAAATGTCTTCCAGTTTTTTCCAGTTAGACTTGCTCATCGCACTGTTTTTCAGTGCCTATTGTTCAGAGTCTTAAATACTTTTGTACGGTTACTGTCAGATGACTCAACAAATGATTAAAAAACAAAAATAGTAAAATCATGCTGGTAAACATGTAAACAGAAAATCCAGTCTTCACAGGTGAAAACTCATTTTCAGGAAAATCAACAATAGTGGTAAACATCTTTGATGGTTAATATTATGTGTCACCTTGGATAGGCTATGATTCTCAGTGGTTTGGCAGACACTGTGTAATCATCTTTCATTTTGTAATCTGATGTAAGCAGGCAATCAGTTGGAAGGGGAGATTCCTTGGGGTGTGCCCTGCCTCCATATGTAAATGGATGTTCTGGCAAAGCTCTCTCTCTCCTCCTCCCTCCCTCTCTTTCTTCCTCTTTTTCTCTCTCTCAACCTTGCATGCTTCTTGTCATTTGACCTTTGGCTCTTGAGATTTAAGCCTGCAGAAATCCTCAGCCTACTGCGTGACCTGCAGGTATAGGATTCCCCAATCCCTGCAACCCTGTGAGCCATCAGAGATCTTCAGCCTGCTGCCTGACCCATGGATCTGGGACTTGCCAGCCCCCACAAGTGTGTAAACCATTTCCTTAAAATTGCATGAGCCATTTCCTTAAAGCAAATCTCTTTCTCTCTTATTAAATTTCAGCTTTAAAGCACAGAAATTTATTTTCTCACAGTTCAGGAGGCTGGAAGTCAAAATTTAGAGCATGGCTCTAGGAGGAGGTCTTTCTTTGTCTATTTCAGTTTCTTGGAAATTATGAACAATGTCATTAATATCACATGCAAGTAAAATTTTGCTGAAGATAATTAAAAAATAGTTTCATCAACAGGGAACTTCCAGAAATTCAAGCCAGACTCAGAAGAAGAAATGGAACGAGGCATATCATTGCTGATGTCAGATGGATCCTGGCTGAAAGCAGAGAATACCAGAAAGATACTTACCTGTGTTTTATTGACTATGCAAAGGCACTCGACTGTATGGATCATAAATTATGGATAACATTGTGAAGAGGATAACATTGTGAAGAACGGGAATTCCAGAACATTTAATTGTGCTCATGGGGAACCTGTACATAGATCAAGAGGCAGTCGTTCAAACAGAACAAGGGGTTACTGCATGGTTTAAAATCAGGAAAGGTGTGTCAGGGTTGTACTCTTTCACCATACCTATTCAATCTGTATGCTGAGCGAATAATCCAAGAAGCTGGACTATATGAAGAAGAACATGGCATCAGGATTGGTGGAAGACCCATTAACAACCTGCGGTAAGCAGATGACACAACCTTCCTTGCTGAAATTGAAGAGGACTTGAAGCACTTACTGAAGATCAAAGACCACAGCCTTCAGTATGGATTACACCTCAACATGGAGAAAACAAGAATCCTCACAACTGGAACAACAAGCAACATCATGCTAAACGGGAAAAGATTGAAGTCAAGGATTTCATTTTACTTGGATCCACAATCAGCCCCTATGGAAGCAACAGTCAAGAAATCAACATATTACATTAGGCAAATCTGCTGCAAAAGACCTCTTTAAAGTGTTGGAAACCAAAGATGGCACTTTGAGGACTGTTATGGATTGGATTGTGTCCCCCTAAAATGTGCGCCAACTTGCCTAGGCCATGATTCCTAGTATTGTGTAGTTGTCCTCCATTTTGTGATCTAATTTTCCTATGTGTTGTAACTCTTAACCTCTATGATGTTAATGAGGCAGGATTAGAAGTAGTTATGTTAATGAGGCAGGACACAATCTACAGGATTAGGTTGTATTTTTTTTTTTAATAATTTTTATTTAGCTTTAAGTGAACGTTTACAAATCAAGTCAGTCTGTCACGTATAAGCTTATATATACCTTACTCCATACTCCCACTTTCTCTGCCCCTAATGAGTCAGCCCTTCTGGTCTCTCCTTTCGTAACAATTTTGCCAGTTTCTAACCCTCTCTACCCTCCCATCTCCCCTCCAGACAGCAGATGCCAACATAGTCTCAAGTGTCCACCTGATACAAGTAGCTAACTCTTCATCAACATCTCTCTCCAACCCATTGTCCAGTCCCTTCCACGTCTGATGAGTTGTCTTTGGGAATGGTTCCTGTCCTGGGCCAACAGAAGGTTTGGGAACCATGACCGCCGGAATTCCTCTAGTCTCAGTCAGACCATTAAGTCTGGTCTTTTTATGAGAATTTGGGGTCTGCATCCCACTGATCTCCTGCTCCCTCAGGGGTTCTCTGTTGTGCTCCCTGTCAGGGCAGTCATCAGTTGTGGCCGGACACCATCTAGTTCTTCTGGTCTCAGGATGATGTAAGTCTCTGGTTCATGTGGCCCTTTCTGTCTCTTGGGCTCATAGTTGTTGTGTGACCTTGGTGTTCTTCATTCTCCTTTGATCCAGGTGGGTTGAGACCAATTGATGCATCTTAGATAGCCGCTTCTTAGCATTTAAGACCCCAGATGCCACATTTCAAAGTGGGATGCAGAATGTTTTCATAATAGTATTATTTTGCCAATTGACTTAGAAGTCCCCTTAAGCCATAGTCCCCAAACCCCCACCCTTGCTTCGCTGACCTTTGAAGCATTCAGTTTATCCCGGAAACTTCTTTGCTTTTGGTCCAGTCCAGTTGAGCTGACCTTCCCTGTATTGAGTATTGTCCTTCCCTTCACCTAAAGTAGTTCTTATCAGTAAAAAACCCTCTCCCACCCTCCCTCCCTCCCCGCCTCGTAACCACAAAAGTATGTGTTCTTCTCAGTTTATACTATTTCTCAAGATCTTATAATAGTGGTCTTATACAATATTTGTCCTTTTGCCTCTAACTAATTTTGCTCAGCATAATGCCTTCCAGGTTCCTCCATGTTATGAAATGTTTCACAGATTCGTCACTGTTCTTTATCGATGTGTAGTATTCCACTGTGTGAATATACCACAATTTATTTAACCATTCATCCGTGGATGGACACCTTGGTTGCCTCCAGCTTTTTGCTATTGTAAACAGTGCTGCAATAAACTTGGGTGTGTATATATCTGTTTGTGTGAAGGCTCTTATTTCTCTAGGGTATATTCCGAGGAGTGGGATTTCTGGGTTGTATTACGGTAGTTCTATTTCTAACTGTTTAAGATAACGCCAGATAGATTTCCAAAGTGGTTGTACCATTTTACATTCCCACCAGCAGTGTATAAGAGTTCCAATCTCTCCGCAGCCTCTCCAACATTTATTATTTTGTGTTTTTTGGATTAATGCCAGCCTTGTTGGAGTGAGATGGAATCTCATCGTAGTTTTCATTTGCATTTCTCTAATGGCTAATGATCGAGAGCATTTTCTCATGTATCTGTTAGCTGCCTGAATATCTTCTTTAGTGAAGTGTGTGTTCATATCCTTTGCCCACTTCTTGATTGGGTTGTTTGTCTTTTTGTGGTTGAGTTTTGACAGAATCATATAGATTTTAGAGATCAGGCGCTGGTCGGAGATGTCATAGCTGAAAATTTTTTCCCAGTCTGTAGGTGGTCTTTTTACTCTTTTGGCGAAGTCTTTAGATGAGCATAGGTGTTTGATTTTTAGGAGCTCCCGGTTATCTGGTTTCTTTTTGTCATTTTTGGTAATCTTTTGTATTCTGTTTATGCCTTGTATTAGGGCTTCTAAGGTTGTCCCTATTTTTTCTTCCACGATCTTTATCCTTTTGGTCTTTATGTTTAGGTCTTTGATCCACTTAGAGTTAGTTTTTGTGCATGGTGTGAGGTATGGGTCCTGTTTCATTTTTTTGCAAATGGATATCCAGTTATGCCAGCACCATTTGTTAAAAAGACTCTCTTTTCCCCAATTAACTGACACTGGGCCTTTGTCAAATATCAGCTGCTCATACGTGGATGGATTTATATCTGGGTTCTCAATTCTGTTCCATTGGTCTATGTGCCTGTTGTTTTACCAGTACCAGGCTGTTTTGACTACTGTGGCTGTATAATATGTTCTAAAATCAGGTAGAGTGAGGTCTCCCACCTTGTTCTTCTTTTTCAATAATGCTGTACTTATCCAGGGCTTCTTTCCCTTCCGTACGAAGTTGGTGATTTGTTTCTCCATCAAATTAAAAAACGTCATTGGAATTTGGATCGGAAGTGCATTGTATATATAGATGGCTTTTGGTGGAATAGACATTTTTGCTATGTTAAGTCTTCCTACCCATTAGCAAGGTATGTTTTTCCACTTATGTAGGTCCTTTTTAGTTTCTTGCTCTAGTACTTTGTAGTTTTCTTTGTATAGGTCTTTTACATCTTTGGTAAGATTTATTCCTAAGTATTTTATCTTCTTGGGGGCTACTGTGAATGGTATTGATTTGGTGATTTCCTCTTCAATGTTCTTTTTGTTGATGTAGAGGATTCCAAGTGATTTTTGTATGTTTGTCTTGTAACCTATAACTCTACCAAACTCTTCTATTAGTTTCAGTAGTTTTCTGGAGGATTCCTTAGGGTTTTCTGTGTATAAGATCATGTCATCTGCAAATAGAGATAATTTTAATTCTTCCTTGCCGATCCGGATGCCCTTTATGTCTTTTTCTAGCCTGATTGCTCTGGCTAGGACCTCTAGCACAATGTCGAATAAGAGCGGTGATAAAGGGCATTCTTGTCTGGTTCCCGTTCTCAAGGGAAACGCTTTCAGGCTCTCTCCATTTAGAACGATGTTGGCTGTTGGCTTTGTATAGATGCCCTTTATTATGTTGAGGACTTTTCCTTCAATTCATATTTTGCTGAGACTTTTTATCATGAATGGGTGTTGGACTTTGTCGAATGCCTTTTCTGCATCAATTGATAAGATCATGTGGTTTTTGTCTTTTGTTTTATTTATATGGTGGATTACATTAATGGTTTTTCTAATATTAAACCAACCTTGCACAGCTGGTATAAATCCCACTTGTTTGTGGTGGATTATTTTTTTGATATGTTGTTGAATTCTATTGGCTAGAATTTTGTTGAGGATTTTTGCATCTATGTTCATGAGGGATACAGGTCTGTAATTTTCTTTTTTTTGTGGTGTCTTTACCTGGTTTTGGTATCAGCGATATGGTGGCTTCATAGAATGAGTTAGATAGTATTCCATCATTTTCTACGCTTTGAAATACCTTTAGTAGTAGTGGTGTTAACTCTTCTCTGAATGTTTGGTAGAACTCTGCAGTGAAGCTGTCCGGGCCAGGGCTTTTTTTTGTTGGGAGTTTTTTGATTACCTTATCAATCTCTTTTTTTTGTTATGGGTCTATTTAGTTGTTCTACTTCTGATTGTGTTAGTTTAGGTAGGTGGTGTTTTTCTAGGAATTCATCCATTTCTTCTAGGTTTGCAAATTTGTTAGAGTACAATTTTTCATAATAATCTGATATGATCCTTTTAATTTCAGTTGGGTCTGTTGTGATATGGCCCATCTCATCTCTTATTCGGGTTATTTGTTTCCTTTCCTATATTTCTTTAGTTAGTCTGGCCAATGGTTTATCAATTTTGTTAATTTTTTCAAAGAACCATCTTTTGACTTTGTTAATTCTTTTAATTGTTTTTCTGTTCACTATTTCATTTAATTCAGCTCTAATTTTTATTATTTGTTTTCTTCTGGTGCCTGATAGATTCTTTTTTTGCTTGCTTTCTATTTGTTCAAGTTGTAGGGACAGTTCTCTGATTTTGGTTCTTCCTTCTTTATATATGTGTGCATTTATCTCTATAAATTGACCTCTGAGCACTGCTTTTGCTGTGTCCCAGAGGTTTTGATAGGAAGTGTTTTCATTCTCGTTGCATTCTATGAATTTCTTTATTCCCTCCTTAATGTCTTCTATAACCCAGTCTTTTTTGAGCCAGCAAACTTTTAAAAGCATGCGTCTCCTCTTCTCCCTGTGTCTCTGTCCATTTTGCTGTTTTTATAACTCAGAAGTTATTAGATTTAGAACCCACGCTAGTCTGGTATGACCTAATCAACATAAAAAATAAAACTTTGTTTTCGAACAGGACCATATTTTTAAAAATATGTTTTAATTAGTTGAAGTTGCTGTCATTTTTTAAAATAATTTTTATTGTGCTTTAAGTGCAAGTTTACAAATCAAGTTAGTCTCTCACACAAAAACCCATATGCACCTTGCTACACACTCCCAATTACTCTCCCTCTAATGAGACAGCCTGCTCTCTCCCTCCACTCTCTCTTTTCGTGTCTTTTTCGCCAGCTTCTAACCCCCTCCACCGTCCCGTCTCCCCTCCAGGTAGGAGATGCCAACATAGTCTCAAGTGTCCACCTGATCCAAGAAGCTCACTCCTCACCAGCATCCCTCTCCAACCCATTGTCCATTCCAATCCATGTCTGAAGAGTTGGTTTCGGGAATGGTTCCTGTCCCGGGCCTCCAGAAGGTCTGGGGGCCATGACCACTGGGGTCCTTCCAGTCTTAGTCAGGCCATTAAGTCTGGTCTTATGAGAATTTGGGGTCTGCATCCCACTGTTCTCCTGCTCCCTCAGGGGTTCTCTGATGTGTTCCCTGTCAGGGCAGTCATCGGTTGTAGCCGGGCATCATCTAGTTCTTTTGGTCTCAGGATGATGTAGTCGCTGGTTCATGTGGTCCTTTCTGTCTCTTGGGCTCGTAATCACCTTGTGTCCTTGGTGTTCTTCATTCTCCTTTGATCCAGGTGGGTTGAGACCAATTGATGCATTTTAGATGGCTGCTTGCTAGTGTTTGAGGCCCCAGACGCCACTCTTCAAAGTGGGATGCAGAATGTTTTGTTAATAGATTTTATTATGCCAATTGACTTAGATGTCCCCTGAAACCATGGTCCCCAGACCCCTGCCCCTGCAAAGCTGGCCTTGAAAGCATTCAGTTTGCTCAGGAAACTTCTTTGCTTTTGGTTTAGTCCAGTTGTGCTGACTTCCCCTGTATTGTGTGTTGTCTTTCCCTTCACCTAAAGTAGTCCTTATCTACTTTCTAATTAGTAAATACCCCTCTCCCACCCCGCCCCCGTAACCACAAAAGAATGTTTTCTTCTCAGTTTAAACTATTGCTCAAATTCTTAAAATAGTGGTCTTATACAATATTTGTCCTTTTGCACCTGACTAATTTCACGGGTTAACAGGGAATGCCTTCCAGGTTCCTCCATGTTATGAAATGTTTCACAGATTGCTCACTGTTCTTTATCGATGCGTAGTATTCCATTGTGTGAATATACCATAGTTTATTTATCTATTCATCTGTTGATGGGCACCTTGGTTGCTTCCATCTTTTTGCTATTGTAAACAGTGCTGCAATAAACGTGGGTGTGCACATATCTGTTTTTGTAAAGGCTCTTATTTCTCTAGGATATATTCCAAGGAGTGGGATTGCTGGATTGTACGGTAGTTCTATTTCTAACTTTTTAAGGAAGCGCCAAATTGATTTCCAAACTGGTTGTACCATTTGACATTCCCACCAGCAGTGTAGAAGTGTTCCAATCTCTCCACAGCCTCTCCAACATTTATTATTTTGTGTTTTTTGGATTAATGCCAGCCTTGTTGGAGTGAGATGAAATCTCATTTTAGTTTTGATCTGCATTTCTCTAATGGCTAATGATCGTGAACATTTCCTCATGTATCTGTTAGCTACCTGAATGTCTTCTTTAGTGAAGTGTCTATTCATATCTTTTGCCCATTTTTTAATTGGGTTATTTGTCTTTTTGCTGTTGAGTTTTTGCAGTATCATGTAGATTCTAGAGATCAGTCACTGATCAGAAATGTCATAGCTAAAAACTTTTTCCCAGTCTGTAGATAGTCTTTTTACTCTTTTGATGAAGTCTTTGGATGAGCATAAGTGTTTGATTTTTAGGAGCTCCCAGTTGTCTAGTTTTTCTTCTATGTTCTTTATAATGTTTTCTGTACTGTTTATGCCATGTATTAGGATTCCTAATGTTGTCCCTATTTTTTCTTCCATGATCTTTATCGTTTTAGATTTTATATTTAGGTCTTTGATCCATTTTGAGTTAGTTTTTGTGCATGGACTGAGGTATGGGTCTTGTTTCATTTTTTCAAAGGTGGATATCCAGCTATGCCAGCACCATTTGTTAAAAAGACTGTCTTTTCCCCATTTAACTGTTTGGGGGCCTTTGTCAAATATCAACTGCTCATATGTGGATGGATTTATGTCTGGATTCTCAGTTCTGTTCCATTGGTCCATGTATCTGTTGTTGTACCAGTACCAGGCTGTTTTGACTACTGGGGCGGTATAATAGGTTCTAAAACCAGGTAAAGAAAGGCCTCCCACTTTGTTCTTCTTTTTCAGTAATGCCTTATTTATCCAGGGCCTCTTTCCCTTCCATATGAAATTGGTGGTTTGTTTCTCCATCTCATTAAAGAATGTCCTTTGGATTTGGATCAGAATTGCATCAAATGTATAGATCACTTTTGGTAGAATAGACATTTTTATAACATTAAGTCTTCCTATCCATGAGCAAGGTATGTTCTTCCACTTATGGAAGTCTCTTTTGGTTTCTTGCAGAAGTGTACTGTAGTTTTCTTTGTATAAGTATTTTACATCTCTGGTACGATTTATTCCTAAGTATTTTATCTTCTTGGGGGCTACTGTAAATGGCATTGATTTGGTGATTTCCTCTTTGATGTTCTTTTTGTTGGTGTAGAGGAATCCAACTGATTTTTGTATGTTTATCTTTTATCCCGATACTCTGCTGAACTCTTCTATTAGTTTCAGTAGTTTTCTGGAGGATTCCTTAGGGTTTTCTGTGTATAAGACCATGTCATCTGCAAATAGAGATACTTTTACTTCTTCCTTGCCAATGTGGATGCCCTTTATTTCTTTATCTAGCCTAATTGCTCTGGCTAGGACTTCCAGCACAATGTTGAATAAGAGTGGTGATAAAGGCATCCTTGTCTGGTTCCTGATCTCAGTGGGAATGTTTTCGGGCTCTCTCCATTTAGGGTGATGTTGGCTGTTGGCTTTGTATAAAAGCCCTTTATTATGTTGAGGAATTTTCCTTCTATTCCTATTTTACTGAGAGTTTTCATCATGAATGGGTGTTGAACTTTGTCAAATGACTTTTTTGCATCAATTAATAAAATCATGTGATTCTTGTCTTTTGTTTTATTTATGTGGTGGATTACATTAATTATTTTTCTAATGTTGAACCAACCCTGCATACCTGGTATGAATCCCACTTGGTCATGGTGAATTATTTTTTTGATATGTTGTTGAATTCTATTGGCTAGAAAAATATGGAACGCTTCATGAATTTGTGTGTCATCTCTGCACAGGGGCCATGCTAATCTTCTCTGTATCGTTCCAATTTTAGTATATGTGCTGCCGAAGTGAGCACTGTCATTTCTTTTTTTTGTAATTTATTTTTTGTTGTTGTTAGGAATAGACACAGCAAAACATACACCAATTCAGGCATTTCTATATGTACAATTCAGTGACACTGATTACATTCTTCAAGTTGTGCAACCATTCTCACGCTCCTTTTCTGAGTTGTTCCTCCCTCTTAACATAAACTTACTCCCCCTCTAAGCTTCCCATATAATCTTTCAAGTTGCTGTAATTGTCAGTTTGATCCCATATAAACCAAAACCAAACCCAGTGCTATTGATTCGATTCTGACTCATAACGACCCTATAGGATAGAGTAGAACTGCCCCGTTGCGTTCCCAAGGAGTGCCTGGTGGATTTGAACTTCTGACTCTTTGGTTAGCAGCTGTAGCACTTAACCACTACACCACCAGGGTTTCCTTGATCTCATATAGACAGATCTTAAAAGAGCATAATGTTCAAGACAGACATTCTTTACTCTTTAAACTGAGCTATTTGGTTTTAAGACGAATCTAGGGGACATTTTTGGTTTAAGATTTAAAGATTATCTTAAGGCAATACTTTTGGGGTTTCATCCAGTCTCCATGGCTCCAGAAAGTCTGGATTTCATGAGAATTTGAAATTCTGTTCTGCGTTTTCCCATGTTTGATCAAGATTCTTCCATAGAATCTTTGATCAAAATGTTCAGTTGTGGTAACTGGACACCATTCTGTTCTTCTAGTCTCATGGCAAAGGAAGCAGTTGTTCATGAAGGGAATTAGCCACACATTTCATTTCCTCCTATTTCTGACTCTCCTTTTTCTTCCATTGCTACAAGTGCATAGAGACCAATTTTGGGGCCTTGAATGGCCGTTTGCAAGCTTTTAAGACCCTAAGCACTATACAATGAACTAGGAGGTAGAGCAGAAGCTCTAAACACATTATTAGGCTGGGATATCCAATGAAACCATGACCCTAAACCTCTAATCCAAGGAACCAAATCCAATGAGGTGTTCAGTTGCACATAAGCAACCTTATCAGCTACTCTTTTTTTTTTTTTTGACATTGTTATGTCCCTATATATTTATATGTAAGCTTCACTGGTTTTGCTTCTCTAGAGAACCCAGACTAAGCCAACATCTGAATAATCCTTAATGTTCCCACCTGCAGTTCGTTTTTTTCTTTTATTGTGTTTTATTGCTGTGAGGGTTTTACATAGCAGTTTAGTTTCCCATTCAACAATTTCTACACAGATTGTTCAGTGATATTTGTTATGTTCTTCGTAATGCATGAACATTCTTATTATTTCCATTCTGGTTGTTCTCTTTTCATTAATCTAGTTTTCCTGTCCCCTTACCTTCTCATCTTTGTTTTAAAGTAATTGTTGACTGTTTGGTCTCGTGTAAATAATTTTTTAAAGGAGCACAGTATTATGGGTAATATTCTTTGTTTTGTGAGCCAATCTGTTGTTTAGCTAAAAGGTGACCTCAAGGTCTGGTTTTGGTTCAAGGTTTAAAGAATATTTCAGGGCAATAGTCTTGGATAATCCTCCAATCTCAACCAGTCCAGTATGTCTGAATTTTTCAAAGAGTTTAAAGCTCTGTTCCATGTTTTTCTTCCTTTTTATCAGGATCCATGTATTGTGGACCTGATCAGAATGGTAGGTAGGGGTAGGTGGACATCATCTAGTTCTTCTGATCTCATGGTAGATGAGACCATGGCTTGTGTAGACTCTTAGTCCTATAGATTAGTTTCTCCTTTGAGTCTTTGGTTTCTTTCTTTCTCTTTTGTTCCAGATGAGTAGAGACCAATAGTTATATCTTAGATGGCTGTTTGCAAGCTTTAAAGACTCCATACACTACTCACCAAACTAGGATGTAGAACATAAACTTTATGAATTATATTATGCCAATTGACCAAGTTGTCCCACAAGACTATGGTCCTAAGCCTTCAAACTCAGAAAACCAATCTCATGAAGTGTTTGATTATGTCTAAGAAGTATCTATAACTGTGCTCCCATTGTAGTTTATTATATATATGAATATATATGCATGCACACACATACATGCATATACATATGCACGTTGTTGTTAGATGCTGTTGAGTTGGTTCTGACACTTACTGACCCTAGGTACAGCAGAACGAAATACTGCCCTGTCCTGTGCCATTGTCACAATCGTTGCTATGCTTAAACCCACTGTTGAAGCCGTTGTATCAACCGATCTTGTAGAGGGTCTTCCTTTTTTTCACTGCCCCTCTAGTTTACCAAGCATGATTTCCTTTTCTAGTGGCTGGTCCCTCCTGATAACATGTCCAAAGTACATGAGATGAAGTCTCACCATCCTCACTTCTAAGGAGCATTCTGGCTGTACTTTTTTCAAGACAAGACTTGTTCATTCTTCTGGCAGTCATTGGTATATACAATATTCTTTGCCAACATTCTTCACCAATACCATAATTCAAAGCCATCAACTCTTCTTCAGTCTTCCTTATTCATTGTCCAGCTTTCACATGCGTATGAGGTGATTGAAAGTATTATTGCTTGGGTCTGGTGAACCTTAGTCCTCAAAGTGACATCTTTACTTTTTACACTTTAAAGAGATCTTTTGCAGCAGATTTGCCCAATGCAATACGTCATTTGATTTCTTGACTGCTGCTTTCATGGGCATTGATTGTGGCTCCAAGTAAAATGAAATTCTTGATAACGTCAATCTTTTTTTCCATTTATCATGATGTTGCTTATTGGTCCAGTTGTGAGGAGTTTTATTTTCTTTATGTTGTGGTGTAATCCATACTGAAGGCTGTGGTCTTTGATCTTCATCAGTAAGTGCTTCTGTATACACAAACATTTATACCCACTTGTATATACCTACAGACATATATGCCTATACACATAGATACATACCTGCACATATATTTTTTTGGTTGTTGTTGCAAAATTATATATGCCATAGCAATTACCAAAAGGTCCTTTTTTCTCATTTACAACCTAGTGACATTGTTTACCTCGGTCAAAGCTGTGCAGATTTTGCCCTCGTTTGATGTTACCTTTCCCGCCATCCAAATATAAGTGTCTACTATCTAGAGAGTAGGAGCCATGGTGGTGCAGTGGTTAAAGCACTCAGCTGCTAACCAAATGATTGGCAGTTCGAACCCATGAACCGCTCTGTGGGAGAAAAATGTGGCAATCTGCTTCCATAAAGACTTATAGCCTTAGGAACCGTATGGGATAGTTCTACTCTGTTCTGTAGGGTCGCTTTATGAGTCAGAATCAACTTGATGGCAGTGGGTTTTTGCATTCTAGAGAATGAATCACCTCTCCTCCCTTTCCCAATCCCTGGTAACCACAAATGAACCTAAGTTTCTTATATTCACCTATTCATATCATTTCATGAAAGTGGGAACATGCAATATTTTTTTTTTGTGATTTGCTTATTTTTCTCAAAATAATATCTTCCAGGTTCATCCACAGTGTAAAATGTTTTGGGAACTCATTTTTCTTTATCGCTGAGTAGTTTTCCATAGTATGTATGCACCACATTTTACTTATCCATCTGTTGATGTACATTTACGTTGTTTCCATCTTTTTGCTATTGTGAATAGTGCTGCAATGAGCATAGGTGTTCACCTGCAGTTTTGATTGGAAGAGGATCAAAAGAGAGGGCTGGAAAGAAAAAAGTTCATACAAATTTAAGAGAAGATTCATTTTCTGTAGCAATAGTAACAAGTACCACAGAACTGGTTTTAAACCTATTCAATCAATCAAAAATAACTTGTCTCTGGAACCATTCCCAAAGCCAACTCTTCAGACAGGGATTGGACTGGACTATGGGATAGAAAATGGTACTGGTGAGGAGTGAGCTTCTTGGCTTAAGTGGACACATGAGCCTATGTGGACAGCTCCTGTCTAGAGGGAAGACGAGAAGGCAGAGGGGGAGAGAAGCTGGCTGAATGGACATGGGGAATACAGGGTGGAGAGAAGGAGTGTGCTGTTTCATTAGGGGGAGAGCAACTAGGAGTACATGACAAGGTGTATACAAATTTTTGTATGAGAGACTGACTTGATTTGTAGACTTTCACTTAAAGCACAATAATATATATATATATATATATATATATATATATATATATATATATAAAGAGAGAGACAAGCATAAAGACCTCCTTCAGCTCTCCACCCACCCCCTTCCTCCTGCTTGAGATGTTGTTGTGTAAAGAAGTGATGCCTGGAGCAACCACAGCTATACTGGGAGCCTGAGGCAGGAAAGAAGGCAGAGCAGAGGGAATCAAATAGCCTAGTCTCCAATGACTTCACCGAGCTGCTGAGCACACCTAGAATCCCCTACCTCTGGACTCCTAATTAATTAAATGGCTTTTTCACTTAAAAAAAAGAATAACTTGTCTCAGTAAGCAGCTCGCTTTTTAGTTTTTTGGGTAGCACCCAGACCTGAAGAAGTTATTAGCCTTGGCTTATTCAGCGTGCCAGTCATTTGCTCGTTTGACTTCAAACCCACTCCTCATCCTTTCCCTGCTCTGCTCAATATCACAGTAGAATGACTCCTACAGATTAAGTTGTCTAGGTTCTTATGTCAGCTGACTTCCAGCTCAGTTCCACTAATGAGAATCTGTGGTGAAAGATGGGAGGCAGGAAGTTGGCTTTGGCAATTAGCTGTGTCTCCCTTTATTGCTCCAGTCCCTTTGCATATACCTGCCTTCTTGGTGGTGGAGGCACTATGCTATTGATATCTAGACTATCTTACAATCCTCTGTTTGGATTCTCAGCTTTCACATCACCCATATTAGATCCTTTTTGTTTGAAAAACCTAGAGTACTTTCTGATTTCCTGGACCCTGATTGATGTAATCAGCAAGAAAAGGTGATAAAAATTGTAACAGGTAGTCAAGAGACTTGAGATTTAGTCCCAGATCTGCCTGTAAATCTTGTGACTTTGAAACAATCAAAGGTTGTTGCCTTAGTTTTCTAAATCTATATTATGGAATTGCTGATCTTTAAGGGTCCCCCATTGCATCTCTGTGCAGTTAGAAGCTTCTATAACGCTCAGCTTGGTTGAGCATTTGCAAGAGTTAGAACCGGTCCCTCTTCCTGTGTAACAGCGTTCAGAAACTGTTTTAAAGGCCCTGAAAGCATCTAAAAATATAGCCGTTCCCCTAACCAGATGAAACATACAAAAATATCCTTTTCTGTAAACAGGTGAACTACATAATTTGTGGGCTCAGTGAAAAATGAAAATTATGGGCCCCTTGTTCAAAAGTGGGGTCTCTGGTGTGGTACAAATGGTTAAACTCTCAGCTGCTAACTGAAAGTTTGGAAGTTCAAGTTTACCCAGAGGCGCTTCAAAAGAAAGACCTGGTGATTTACTTTTGAAAAATCAGACATTGAAAATCCCATGGAGCACTGTTCTACTCTGACACACTTGAGATCAACATGAGTTGCAATTGACTAAATGGCAATTGGTGGTGGTCGTTCAAAAGCAGAAAAAAGGGGCTGTCAAAAGTATTTATAAAATTTTTTCATTAAAAATATTTTATAACTTATAAAATGCAATAGGGATAATAGCAATACATGAGTAACAATGTAACTTGCAAAGTACAAAAATTTTTTCAGTGTCTTAATTTTATATAATATAGCAAATTATTTATTTTTCAAGTTATAATGAACCACACACTTATGACCAACCTTTTTTTTTTAAATCTTTCTTTTACTGTACTTTAGATGAAGATTTACAGAACAAACTAGCTTCTCATTAAACAATTAGTACACATATTGTTTTGTGACATTGGTAACCAACCCCACAACATGTCAACATTCTCTCCTTCTCGACCTTCGGTTCCCTATTACCATACCAGCTTTCCTGTGCCCTCCTGCCTTCTAGTCCTTGCCCCTGGGCTGCTGTAACCCTTAAGTCTCATTTTGTTTTATGGGCTTGTCTAATCTTTGGCTGAAGGGTGAACCTCAGGAGTGACTTTGTCACTGAGCTAAAAGGGTATCTGAGGGCATACTCTTGGGGTTTCCCCAGTCTCTGTCAGGTCAGTAAGTCTGGTCTTTTTTTTTTTTTTTTTTTTATAATTGTACTTTGGATGAAGGTTTGCAGAACAAACTAGCTTCTCATTAAACAGTTAATACACATATTGTTTTATGACATTGGTTAACAACCTCACGACATGTCAACACACTCCCTTCTCGACCTTGGGTTCCCTGTTACGAGCTTTCCCGTGCCCCCCTGCCTTCTAGTCCTTGCCGCTGGGCTGGTGTGCCCCATTAGTCTCCTTTTGTTTTATGGGCCTGTCTAATCTTTGGATGAGGGGTGAACCTTGGAAGTGACTTCGTTACTGAGCTAAAAGGTTGTCCAGGGGCTATACTCTCAGGGTTTCTCCAGTCTCTGTCAGGCCAGTAAGCCTGGTCTTTTTTCTGAGTTAGAATTTTGTTCTACATTTTTCTCCAGCTCTGCCCGGGACCCTTTATTGTGATCCCTGTGAGAGCAGCCAGTGGTGGTAGCTGGGCACCATCTAGTTGTGCTGGACTTAGTCTGGTAGAGGCTGTGATAGTTGTGGTCCATTAGTCCTTTGGACTAATCTTTCCCTTGTATCTTTAGTTTTCTTCATTCTCCCTTGCTCCCAATGGGGTGAGACCAGTGGAATATCTTAGATGGCCACTCACAGGCTTTTAAGGCCCTGGACATTACTCAGCAAAGTAGAATGTAGAACATTTTCTTTATAAACTATGCCAATTGAGCTAGATTTTCCCTGAGACCATGGTCCCCACAGCTCAGCCCAGCAATTTGGTCCTTCAGGGAGTTTGGATGTGTCTATGGAGCTTCCATGACCTTGCCTGTACAAGTTGTGCTGACTTCCCCAGCATTGTGTACTGTCTTACCCTTCACCAAAGTTACCACTTATCTATTGTCCATTTAGTGTTTTTTCATCCCCATTCCTCCCCCCCTCATCACCATCAAAGATTGTTTCTTTTTGTGTGTAAACCTTTTCATGAATTTTTATGGTAGTGGTCTCATACAATATTTGTCCTTTAGTGTTTGACTTATTTCACTCAGCTTGATGCCCTCCAGATTCATCCATGTTGTGAGATGCTTCGCAGTTTCATTGTTCTTTATCATTGTGTAGTGCTCCATTGTGTGTATGTACCATAGTTTGTTTATCCATTCATCTGCTGATGGGTATCTAGGTTGTTTTCATCTTTCTGCTATTGTGAACAATGCTGCAGTGAACGTAAGTGTACATATGTCTATTCGTCTGACGACTCTTATTTCTCAGGATATATTCCTAGGAGTGGGATTGCTAGATCATATGGTGTTTCTATTTCTAGCTTTCCAAGAAAGCGCCATATCGTTTTCCAATATGGTTGTATCATTTTGCATTCCCACCGGTAGTGCATAAGAGATCCAATTTTTTAATTGGATTATTAGTCTTTTTGTTGTAGAGGTGTTGGATTTTCCCATAGATTTTAGAGATTATACCTTTGTTGGATTTGTAATAGCCCCAAATTTTTCCCAGTCTGTAGGTTCTCTTTTTACTCTTTTGGTGAAGTCTTTTGATGAGCATGTGTTTAATTTTTAGAAGATCCCAGTTATCTAGCTTATTTCTGAAGTTTGTGTTGTTAGTTATGTTTTGTATCCCATTAATGCTGTGTAGTAGGGCCTCTAGCGTTTGTCCTATTTTTTTCTTCTATGATCTTTACAGTTTTTGGCTTTATATTTAGGTCTTTGATCCATTTTGTTTTGGTTTTTGTGTTTGGTGTAAGGCATGGACCCTGTTTCATTTTTTTACAGTGAACATCCAGTTTTGCCTGCACCATTTGTTAACTAGACTGTATTTTCCCCCATTTGATGGACTTTGGGCCCTTGTCAAAGATCAGGTGACTGTAGGTGGGTGAATTTATATCTGGGTTCTCAATTCTGTTCCATTGGTCAATTGTATCTGTCTCTGTACCAGTACCCGGCTGTTTTGACTACTGTAGCTGTACAGTAGGTTCTGAGCTCAGGTAGTGTGAGTCCTCGTACTTTATTCTTCTTCAATAGTGCTTTACCTTTCTGGGGCTTCTTCCCTTTCCATATAAGGTTAAAAAAAAACAAAAACAAAACCAGTGCTGTTGATAGAGATTAGTTTTTCCGTCTCTTTAAAGAATGTTGTTGGTATTTGAATTGGGGTTGCATTGTATTTGTAAATTGCTTTGGGTAGAACTGTCATTTTCACAGTGTTGAGTTTACCTATCCGTGAGCGTGGTATGTTTTTCCGTTTATATAAATCTGTTTTTGTTTCTTGCAGTAGTGTTTTGCAGTTTTCTTTGTATAGGTCTTTTACATCCCTGATTAGATTTATTCCTCAGTATTTTATTTTTTTAGGTGGTGTTATAAATGGTATTGTTTTCCTGATTTCCTTTTCATTGTTCTCGTTAATAATAATTTAGTAATGTGTTATCTTGTTTGATCGTAAGATTTTTCTGGATTGCTTTTCTGAGAATTTATTTATTAGAGCATCAAAATTTATACATTTAGCAATTTCATTTTCTATTGATACAATTGAAAGTGACATTAGTTGTTCTTGGAAAAGATAAGATTGCAAGTAATTTTTGATTATTCTTAAGTTTGACAAGAGTCTTTCTGCAAATGCACCTGTTATTGGAGCTGTTAATAGTATCTTATATGCTGTGACAACATTGGGATAAATTTCTAATAAAGTATTTTGAAATGAAAATTTTAGTACGTGTAGAGCTGATGATAGTCATGGAATAATTTTTCTAAAAATATTTCATTCCTCATACAATTCAAGTTTGTGTAAGTCTGAATTTAATTTTAAATGTATACAATGGCATCTTAATTCCTCTGACATTTCCTACAACTTGTGGAAGTTGTAGAAGAAAATGAATTGGCTTCATGATTAGTATGTAATTCAAAATGCTAGTTTATGCATTCTTTCACTACAAAAAATTTAATTTTAAACTTGTCTTTCTTGTTACTAATCTGAAGCTTCATATGAAATAGTGTACTTTTCTGTCAAATGCCACGATCTTTAAATTTAACTTCTATTTCTAAGCCTATGGATATTGCTTTGCAATGTTGAAGCAGTTTTCAAAACCTGAGATTCTAAACTCTAAAGAATTCTATTAACTCCTGATATGCTTTATTGCAATGTCCATGTATAATAATTTACTGTGTGTGTTCCATCAGTTCCTGCTCCAGAGAGTTAATATTTGTGCAAATGGCACAGGCGACAGGCTCTAGGGACTGATGGGCAAGCCAGCCTCCCACTGTGAGTCCCACTGCTGCCCACATGCAGAGCTTCTTTCTCCCATGACTCAAGCCATTGCCAATGTTGCTGCTATTTTTGCTGTGACTATCACCATCACAGCTGTCAATGTGGACCCAGGCCCTGATTCAGCAGCCTTGGGACCCTGTAGGACCTTGGACTGTCCCAAGGCATGCATGTGTACACCAGCCTGCCAGGTGCTGTCTGCTGTGCCCATGGGCCTGAGTCTGTGTATGTGGGTGCTGCCACTAAGCCTACCTCTGCTGCACATTTGTGTGCTCCATCGTCCTGCTGGGCTTCATTTACAAAATGTAGATTCAGAGATAGATTTATTAAGAATTTCAAGGTGGCGGTAGGAGGGCATTAAACCAAGTGCTGGGGCCTGAGAGCAGGGCTCTGTGCACCCCTGTCCTGTGCACAGGTTGCACACCCACTAAGCTGGCCCTGTCTATGAATTCTCTCTAGTGGTACAATTAATAGTTAAAGTTTAGGTTTATATTTGAGTTATTTCCTTTTATTCCATATATGTTCTTGCTTCTCTCTGCACCTATTAGCTTTCCCTAAGCTCCTCTTAGATTTCCTTGAGAAGAAGCTGATTTTAGTGAAACTATAATACTGCTATTTTGCCAAAATGTGCCATCTACTGACTCTTACAGATTTACCTCTCCATCATGTCCCAACTACTCTACTCAATACTAATATTTTTAGTAACGCTACCATTCAATCTTCCTTTCCCTGAATCTTTAGTTGTCCTTTTTCTAAATCGAGTTTTGTAGAGTGAGTCTTATAAGCCCCAAAGCTAAGAATTATAAACAGATAAAACCTCAAATCGAAATTTCTATTCAGGCTGAGCTCAGAAAAAAAGCCCTGGTTAGGCTAATACACTCCTTTTATGTGCCTGAGGCCTTAGAGATGAGAAGAATTCTAGAAAAGAGGATCTAGGGATGTTAATCTTCTTTACAAAATTATGTAAGAGGATTTTTGCAGCCTCAAATGTGAGGGACCATGGTAGCCGAGACTGCTGGCGCCAGCAAATCTAAAATCAAGGGACATAGACACAGAGAAAAAATCTTAGCAGTGGCAGGGAACTCGTGGCAACGAGCTTGATTATTTCCAAGATGTACCAGCTGACATAATTGGTATTATAGGTGACTGAGAATCTTCCAGAAGTGGTGTCACACAAAGATTGGTTTGTTGGGAGCAAACCTATTCAAAGGTGCATTTTTGGATAGAAAGTAGAAACAAGTGACTTAGTGTACTTCCTGTAGGTTGTTGTTTTTAGGTGCGGTCCACTGGGTTCTGACTCATAGAGATCCTATGTACAATGGAATGAAAAAAAGCCTGTTCTTGCACCATCCTCACAATTGTTGTTATGCTTGAGCCCATCGTTGCAGCCATTGTGTCAGTCCATCTTGTTTAGGGTCTTCCTCTTTTTCACTGACCCTGTACTTTACCACTGGAAACCCTGGTAGCATAGTGGTTAAGTACTACATCTGCTAACCAGGAGGCCGACAGTTCGAATCTGCCAGGCGCTCCTTGGAAACTCTATGGGGAAGTTTTACTCTGTCCTATAGGGTTGCTATGAGTTGGAATCCACTCTACGGCAGTGGTTTTTTTTTGGTTTGGTACATTACCAAGCATGATGCCCTTCTCCAGGGACTGATCCCTCCCGATAGCTTGTCCAAAGTATGTGAGAAGTAGTCTCGACATCCTTGCTTCTAAGGAGCATTCTGGTTGTACTTCTTCCAAGACAGATTTGTTCGTTCTTTTGGCAGTCCATGGTATATTCACTAACACCACAATTCAAAGGTGTCAGTTCTTCTTTGGTCTTCGTTATTCATAATCCAACTTCCACATGCATATGAGGCAATTGAAAACACCATGGCTTGGGTCAGGCACACCTTAGTCTTCAAAGTGACATCTTTGCTTTTCAACACTTTAAAGAGGTCTTTTGCAGCAGATTTGCCCAGTGCAGTGCATCTAGGTTATGGTGTCCTTTATCTCAAAATACCTGACTACCTTGAAGAAACTGTAGTTTACTTATACACATGCGTGTTAGCTCTAGTACTTTTTAAGAATTCTACGTGATTCATACAATGCTGATATCTGTAGGTGCAAAATATGTTGTAGTATTTTTTTTTTTTGCAATGATATACTTTTAAAACTTTATATTATGGAAAATTTTACATATGTTAAAGTCAAGAATATAGTTTAATGAACCTCTCCTTGCGTATTCATTACCCAGCTTTAAAAATTTCATGAATGATAGTTTTATCTGTTCCTCCACCCATCTTCCCTCTCTCCTAGATTATTTTGAAACAAATCCCACACATCATATTTTATCTGAAAATATTTCAATATGTACCTTTAAGAGATTAGGTACCATTATCTCACCTAAAAGTCTAACAATAATTCTTAGTATAAAATAGTTACTAATTTTCCTAGTTATCACATAAAATTTTTAAAGTTTATTTGAATCATGATCAAAACAAGGTCCTCACACTATTGTTAGTTGGTAAGCTTCTTAAATTTCATTTAGTATATAGTTTGATCCCTTTTTTTCCTTTGCAACTCATTTGTTGGGGAAACTAGATCTTTTTGTCTGGTAGAGTTATCCATGGTCTAGAATTTACTACTTGCATCCCTATGTTATCATTTAACATGTTCTGCTGAGCCCTGTATTTTTGTAACCTGGTATTTAAATATAGAGGCTTGATAGATTGATGTTTGATTATTTGGCATGTGGCTTCTCATAGGTGGTTTTGAATACTTCTATTTGGACTCAATATTGTCCCTTTTCTCTAATGTTGGCAGCCATTGATAATCTTTCCCCAGATCCATTATTTCATGAGTTGTTGTTAGGTGCCATCAAGTCAGTCCTGACTCACAGCAACCCTATGTACCACATTCCATGAGGGTTTTACAAAATGGTTATACTTAAATTACATCTTTCCTCTCTTCTTTATTACTGGGTTTTTTTCTATAAAGGGAAACTTGTCCTCATAAAAATTATTACTGTAGTCTGAGATAAGTATGCATAAAAAAGATAAGACATATACTTCTTTTCCTTTATTTTCCAGTTTATAAAATAATGAATTACCTCTCCAGCATCCTCCACATGTGACCAATGAGGTTTTTTTAAGTATCATTATGAATTCATCGATTTAATTTATCTGATATGTTTTTGTCATTATTGCTCAAACTGTCTCATCTTTGACCAGTGGGAGAGTTTTTAAGTTGGCTCTTGAGTCCTTTTGACAAGATCCCATTAGTCTTTTATAGCTTACTTGCTTTCTGGCATGAGGGGATACTCCAGCTTCATCTTCAACGTTTTCTGCCCCAGACCTTGAATTTCTCCCAGGAGATTTTTTTTTTTTTTTTTTTTAACCAAAAGTAGTATTTTAGAACTGCTATCAGGTTTCTAGGCTTTTTCAGTGAACAGAGCTAGGAAAAAAAGAAAGAAAGAATTCATACTGATACTTCCAATTCAAAGTTAAGATTGCAGGGTTTTTATTTAACATTACCAATCTTACATCATCTGTATCTTCTTTCTCCCGTGCTGAAATTGGTAGGTTCCCAAGGACACCAACATAATTACTCATTTGCTTTACCCCACAACACATACCCAACAGTCTCAAAATAACAATGTCAATTATACCAACAATATGTTTAGTAAAACCATTTACAATTATTTAGTTATTTTTTATCTTCTAACTAGCGTTGTAAAATCAAGTTTCTGTGTTGTGAAGTCACTTGAAATAATTTGTGTGATTAATTTTTAAATTTTGTTCTATTGGAATTGAAATTAAAATTTATTTTGTTTTAAAATTACATAAAATATTTACATGGCTTTGAGCTCAAATATAAAAAATATATTTAGAGTAGTATAACTTTTGTCTTTATCTTCACTCTATTCTCTCCCTCTTCCATATTTTTAAAACTTTATTTTTTTGGTTTATGATTCCATTATTTTTGTTTATTTCTAATTATTATAGTATTTTTAAGGTTATATTATATATAATTGGTCAGAGTCATTAGCAAACTATTTAAGTAGTTGTGACAGCCTGAAGTTTAGAGTCTGGGGCAGGGGTGGAGAGGGAGAAGGGTTGGAGGTAGGTCCATTCCTGGGCTTCTGATAGTCATAGAAACAGTGGTTTTGGCTGAGAGCTTTAAAAAAGTCTGCTGTTTCTTGCTTGAAAAAACAAAACAAAAACAAGGGAAAATGTTTTAAATATCTGATAGAATATTGGGAAAACTAGGATGACAGTAAGAAGCAAGGCAGAGTAAAGATTCCTTTATTCAACGTTTATTGAAGACCTATTGTTTGCCAGATATTAAGAATTGCCGAAATGGTGATGGGGCAAGACCAGCCAAATTTCAGGGAAGGTCCAATTTGTTCATCAGGCTACATATTCGATTGTGATTACTTGGGTTCTCTGATGTTATTCATATAGTAATAATACTGAGGAAGGCTCAGTGTATTTGAAGAAAAACACTTGTATGTAGCTCCATCTTAATTCAACACGATTCAGCTAAAATAGCACAACTACCCTATTCAAAACACTCTGTTAGGTGCTGTGGAGGTCCAGAGGTACAAAAGATCTGGCGCTGCCCTTTAGGACTTTCAAAGTCAGTGAAGAGGAGGCGGAAGGATGTCTCCTAAAATGTAATTGTGGCAATTAAGTACTATTATAGAAGTAAAGCCAAAGGGTGAAGGAAACCCTGGACAGAAAAAGATTATTTTGAGTAGGGGATATCAGGGAATGATTCAGTCCAGTTCTGAAGTTCTGTAGTTTCATGTTTCAGTAAACATAAAACATGACTCATTCATTCATGTTTGTTCCCATATGAATCATTTTTTAAAACAAGGACTTGGGTCAAAACAACTCAACCTGATCAGAAACTCTGGATGATTTGGCATAACCAAACATTATGGTCTAAATGGAACATTTTTAAACAATGAGAACATATTTTCTCTCATAGAGTTATATATTACCTAGATTGAGTTAATTTTTTTTAAAAAACAAGGCCTAGTTTTAAAGCAAGTGCTGCAAAAAAAGGCAATAAGAGCTCTTTTTATAGACGCTATTTCACAAAAATCTCAGTTGCTCTTTTTACAGTCATGAAAGTAGAAATGTCAGGTGAAACAGGGAAAGATTGTTCTCAATTGTTCTAAATGGATATAAAGCACGATCCGTTGTGCTGCTTTTACTTTTGCTATGTGATTTGTCCGGTTTTGGAGGGGACAGATAGTTGATGGATACTGTGGTAAAGAAAGAAAAAAATTACTGCATTTCATCAAACTTATGATGTCATTAACTGTAAGCTGTATCATTATTTTATGCACATTAAGAAAAAAGCTGTCAATTAAATTGTGGTACAATATAAGATTCACCTCAATTCCAGAGATGTTAAAATGTAAAATAAATATGCATTTTAGGATACATTGATGACCTATGGTATTCATTGCATGTCTGCTATATGCCAGACTCTGTTCCTGATCCTTGACAAACATTATTTCAATTCTTATAAAAACCCACTGAGATGAATCTCTCTATCCCACCTTACAGATTAGGAAAAAGAAGCACAGTGAAGCTAAAATAATTGGTTTAGGATTACAGAGCCAGTACGTGGAATAAGATACCCATACCTTCCTTTTCTCAAACTTCCATTCTTAATCTGTGACTCTCCAGTCAAGCTGTATCTTGATAAATTATGACATTCTTGGGTATTTCCTGCAAGAGACCTATTTATAGCATTGGCACTTTTCATTTGTAGCAAACCCTTATGGAGCCTCCATGGTGAGGCAAATCCTCATCCTCTTCTGACTCAGATGGGCTTGGCCATGAGGCATGTTGGGACTTTATCAGCCTAGGGAGGGGGTAAAGAAAGAGCCAGGTAGCCCTGGGCCCAATAGGATTAGCTGTTGGCCAACATACAATATCCAAAGGACCAAAGCAAATAATTCTGACATAACATAGTCAGGAATCCTTGCCCAAAAGAATCTCCCTGATGGATGGATCAGCACAGCCGAAGTTTCCAGCTAGTGGCAATATTCAAAGTCTGACCAAGGTCTGTGTATGGGTTGAAGATGGCCTATCTGCTTGTCTTGGAATCTAACAGCTTCAGTGACCTGGGGGAAGTCTGTGGGCTGAGGTCAGGACAGTCCTCTAACTGTAGCAGGGAAATGAGTACTTAGGAGAGCCTAACACAACCCTACTTAGAAAACCTGGACAGCATGGTGGAAGCAGGAGGGAGCTATAGTTCAGTAGGTCTGCTTGAGAGAAGATCTATCAGATACTAGAGCTACAACTGTACCTGGACTCCATGTGCCAGCTGTCCAGCAGGTGTAGGGTGGGCCCAGGGGCTGAGTATTCAATAAACAATGTAAGCATGGGCTTAATTGTGCTTACTTACTGTAGTGAACAATTTCATATGAGTTTCACCACATCTTTGATCATGGCCCTGCTCACTACTGATGGCCAAGGTCCAGCCTCCTCTGAAAGGTCTCAGGGACTGTGGCTGAACTGGCAGGGCTGGGAAAGGAAGGCCCTCACATTCCTCACTTAGAAGGAGAACCAGGTGAGGCTGAACCTGCAGTGAGATGCAGGGGTGGGCAAGCCTGTTCTTACTGGTTCTCTGCTAAGGTTTTTGATTGCTACTTCCAGTCAAGTGTTGATTGTGGATCCAATTAAAATGAACTCCTTGACAACTTCAATCTTTTCTCCATTTATCATGATGTTGCTTATTGGTCCAGTTGTGAGGATTCTTGTTTTCTTTATATTGAGGTGTAACCAATACTGAAGGCTGTGGTCCTTGATCTTCATCAGTAAGTGCTTCAAATCCTCTTCACTTTCAGGAAGAAAGGTTGTGTCATCTGCGTATCACAGGTTGTTAATGAGTCTTCCTCCAGTCCTGATGTCTAATTCTTCTTCATACAGTCCAGCTTCTTGGATTATTTGCTCAGCATACAAATTGAATAAATATGGCAAAAGGATGCAACCCTGACACACACCTTTCCTGGTCTTAAACCACACAGTATCCCTTTGTTCTCTTCTGACGGCTGCCTCTTTTTCTATGTGCAGATTTCTCATGACCACAATTAAGTGTTCTGGAATTCCTATTCTTCACAATATTATCCACAATCGGTTATGATTCACACAGTTGAATACCTTGCATAGTCATAAAACACAGATAAACATCTTTCTGGTATTCTTTTAGCCAAATCCATCTGTATCAGGAATGTTCCTCAATCCAGGTCCTCTTCTGAATCCGGCTTGAATTTCTGGCAGTTCCCTGTCAATGTACTGATGCAATCTTTTTTGAATGATCTTCAGCAAAATTTTACTTGCAAGTAATATTAATGATATTGTTTGAGAATTTCAGCATCACATTCCATTGGATGGAATGAGCACAGATACGGACCTCTTCCAGTCAGTTGGCCAGGCAGCTGTCTTCCAAATTTCTTAGCATAGATGAGTGAGCACCTCCAGTGCTGCATCTGTTTTTTGAGACATTGCAATTTGTATTCTGTCAGTTCCTGGAGCCTTGAATTTTGCTAGTGCCTTCAGTGCAGCTCGCACCTCTTCCTTCAGTACCATCGGTTCCTGATTGTATGCTACCGCCTGAAATGGTTGAATGTCGACCAACTTTTTTTGGTATAGTGACTCTGTGTATTCCTTCCATCTTCTTTTGATAGTTCCTACATCTTTGAATATTTTGCCCATAGAATCCTTCAGTATTGCAACTTGAGGCTTGAATTTTTTCTTCAGTTCTTTCAGCTTGAGAAATACAAAGCGTTTCCTTCCCTTTTGGTTTTCTAACTCCAGGTCTTTGCACATTTCATTATAATACTTTACTTTGTCTTCTCAAGCTGCCCTTTGAAATCTTCTGTTCAGCTCTTTTACATCCTCATCTGTCTGCTTTAGCTACTCTACCTTCAAGAGCAAGTTCGCAAGTTTCAGAGTCTCTTCTGACAACCATTTTGGTCTTTTCTTTCTTTTTTTTTTTTTTTAATAATTTTTATTGTGCTTTAAGTGAAAGTTTACAAATCAAGTCAGTCTGTCACATATAAGCTTGTGTGCACCTTACTCCATACTCCCACTTACTCTCCCCCTAATCAGTCAACCCGCTCCCTCCTTCCAGTCTTTCCTTTCATGACCCTTTTGCCAGTTTCTAACCCTCTCTACCCTCCCATCTCCCCTCCAGACAGGAGACGCCAACACAGTCTCAAGTGCCCACCTGATACAAGTAGCTAACTCTTCATCAGCATCTCTCTCCAACCAATTATCCAGTCCCTTCCATGTCTGATGACTTGTCTTCAGGAATGGTTCCTGTCCTGGGCCAAGAGAAGGTTTGGGGACCATGACCACCGGGATTCTTTTAGTCTCAGTCAGACCATTAAGTCTGGTCTTTTTATGAGAATTCTGTTCTCCTGCTCCCTCAGGGGTTCTCTGTTGTGTTCCCTGTTAGGACAGTCATCAGTTGTGGCCGGGCACCATCTAGTTCTTCTGGTCTCAGGATGATGTAAGCCTCTAGTTCATGTGGCCCTTTCTGTCTCTTGGGCTCATAGTTGTTGTGTGACCTTGGTGTTCTTCATTCTCCTTTGATCCAGGTGGATTGAGACCGATTGATGCATCTTACATGGCCGCTTGTTAGCATGTAAGACCCCAGACGCCACACTTCAAAGTGGGATGCAGAATGTTTTCATAATAGAATTATTTTGCCAATAGACTTAGAAGTCCCCTTAAGCCATAGTCCCCAAACCCCCGCCCTTGCTCTGCTGACCTTTGAAGCATTCATTTTATCCCAGAAACTTCTTTGCTTTTGGTCCAGTCCATTTGAGCTGACCTTCCATGTATTGAGTATTGTCCTTCCCTTCACCTAAAGTAGTTCTTATCTACTAACTAATCAGTAAATAACCCTCTCCCACCCTCCCTCCCTCCCCGCCTCGTAACCACAAAAGTATGTGTTCTTCTCAGTTTATACTATTTCTCAAGATTTTATAATAGTGGTCTTATACAATATTTGTCCTTTTGTCTCTGACTAATTTCACTCAGCATAATGCCTTCCAGGTTCCTCCATGTTATGAAATGTTTCAGAGATTCGTCACTGTTCTTTATCGATGCGTGGTATTCCATTGTGTGAATATACCATAATTTATTTAACCATTCATCTATTGATGGACACCTTGGTTGCTTCCAGCTTTTTGCTATTGTAAACAGTGCTGCAATAAACATGGGTGTGCATGTATCTGTTCGTGTAAAGGCTCTTATTTCTCTAGAGTATATTTCGAGAAGTGGGATTTCTGGGTTGTATGGTAGTTCTATTTCTAGCTGTTTAAGGAAACGCCAGATGGATTTCCAAAGTGGTTGCACCATTTTACATTCCCACCAGCAGTGTACAAGAGTTCCAAACTCTCCGCAGCCTCTCCAACATGTATTATTTTGTGTTTTTTGGATTAATGCCAGCCTTGTTGGAGTGAGGTGGAATCTCATCATAGTTTTAATTTTCATTTCTCTAATGGCTAATGATCGAGAACATTTTCTCATGTATCTGTTAGCTGCCTGAATATCTTCTTTAGTGAAGTGCGTGCTCATATCCTTTGCCCACTTTTTGATTGGGTTGTTTGTCTTTTTGTGGTTGAGTTTTAACAGAATCATATAGGTTTTAGAGATCAGGTGCTGGTCGGAGTTGTCATAGCTGAAAATTTTTTCCCAATCTGTAGGTGGTCTTTTTACTCTTTTTTTTTTTTTTTTAGATAAGCATAGGTGTTTGATTTTTAGGAGCTCCCAGTTATCTGGTTTCTCTTTGTCATTTCTGGTAATGTTTTGTATTCCGTTTATGCCTTGTATTAGGGCTCCTAACGTTGTCCCTATTTTTTCTTCCTTGATCTCCACTTGGAGTTAGTTTTTGTGCATGGTGTGAGGTATGGGTCCTGTTTCATTTTTTTGCAAATGGATATCCAGTTATGCTAGCACCATTTGTTAAAAAGACTCTCTTTTCCCCAATTAACTGACACTGGGCCTTTGTCAAATATCAGCTGCTCATATGTGGATGGATTTATGTCTGAGTTCTCAATTCTGTTCCATTGGTCTATGTGCCTGTTGTTTTACCAGTACCAGGCTGTTTTGACTACTGTGGCTGTATAATAGGTTCTAAAATCAGGTAGAGTGAGGCCTCCCACTTTGTTCTTCTTTTTCAGTAATGCTTTAATTATCTGGGGCTTCTTTCCCTTCCATATGAGGTTGGTGATTTGTTTCTCCATCATATTAAAAAATGTCATTGGAATTTGGATCAGAAGTGCATTGTATGTATAGATGACTTTTGGTAGAATAGACATTTTTACTATGTTAAGTCTTCCTATCCATGAGCAACGTGTGTTTTTCCACTTATGTAGATCCTTTTTAGTTTCTTGTACTAGTGCTTTGTAGTATTCTTTATATAGGTCTTTTACATCTTTGGTAAGATTTATTCCTAAGTATTTTATCTTCTTGGGGGCTACTGTGAATGGTATGGATTTGGTGATTTCCTCTTCGGTGTTCTTTTTGTTGATGTAGAGGAATCCAAGTGATTTTTGTATGTTTATTTTATAACCTGAGACTCTGCCAAACTCTTCTATTAGTTTCAGTAGTTTTCTGGAGGATTCCTTAGGGTTTTCTATGTATAAGATCATGTCATCTGCAAATAGAGATAATTTTACTTCTTCCTTGCCAGTCCGAATGATCTTTATTTTTTTGTCTAGCCTAATTGCTCTGGCTAGGACCTCTAGCACAATGTCGAATAAGAGCGGTGATAAAGGGCATCCTTGTCTGGTTCCCGTTCTCAAGGGAAACGCTTTCAGGCTCTCTCCATTTAGAATGATGTTGGCTGTTGGCTTTGTATAAAAAAAAATAGATGCCCTTTATTATGTTGAGGAATTTTCCTTCAATTCCTATTTTGCTGAGAGTTTTTATCATGAATGGGTGTTGGACTTTGTCAAATGCCTTTTCCGCATCATTTGATAAGATCATGTGGTTTTTGTCTTTTGTTTTATTTTTATGGTGGATTACATTAATGGTTTTTCTAATATTAAACCGGCCTTGCTTTTCTAATATTAAACCAGCCTTGCATACCTGGTATAAATCTCACTTGATCGTGGTGGATTATTGTTTTGATATGTTGTTGAATTCTATTGGCTGGAATTTTGTTGAGGATTTTTGCATCTATGTTCATGAGGGATATAGGTCTGTAATTTTCATTTTTTGTGGTGTCTTTACCTGGTTTTGGTATCAGGGAGATGGTGGCTTCATAGAATGAGTTTGGTAGTATTCCATCATTTTCTATGGAATGATGGAATACCTTTAGTAGTAGTGGTGTTAACTCTTCTCTGAATGTTTGGTAGAACTCTGCAGTGAAGCCGTCCGGGCCAGGGCTTTTCTTTGTTGGGAGTTTTTTGATTACCTTTTCAATCTCTTTTTTTGTTATGGGTCTATTTAGTTGTTCTACTTCTGATTGTGTTAGTTTAGGTAGGTAGTGTTTTTCTAGGAATTCATCCATTTCTTCTAGGTTTGCAAATTTGTTAGAGTACAATTTTCATAATAATCTGATATGATCCTTTTAATTTCAGTTGGGTCTGTTGTGATGTGGTCCATCTCATCTCTTATTCGGGTTATTTGTTTCCTTTCCTGTATTTCTTTAGTCAGTCTGGCCAATGGTTTATCAATTGTGTTGATTTTTTCAAAGAACCAGCTTTTGGCTTTGTTAATTCTTTCAATTGTTTTTCTGTTCTCTAATTCATTTAGTTCAGCTCTAATTTTTATTATTTGTTTTCTTCTGGTGCCTGATAGATTCTTTTGTTGCTCGCTTTCTATTTGTTCAAGTTGTAGGGACAGTTCTCCGATTTTGGTTCTTCCTTCTTTATATATGTGTGCATTTATCTCTATAAATTGACCTCTGAGCACTGCTTTTGCTGTGTCCCAGAGGTTTTGATAGGAAGTGTTTTCATTCTCGTTGCATTCTATGAATTTCTTTATTCCCTCCTTAATGTCTTCTATAACCCAGTCTTTTTTCAGCAGGGTATTGTTCAGTTTCCAAGTATTTGATTTCTTTTCCCTGATTTTTCTGTTATTGATTTCCTCTTTTATGGCCTTGTGGTCTGAGAAGATGCTTTGTAATATTTCTGTGTTTTGGATTCTGCAAAGGTTTGTTTTATGACCTAATATGTGGTCTATTCTAGAGAACGTTCCATGTGCGCTAGAAAAAAAAGTATACTTTGCAGCTGTTGGGGGGAGTGTTCTGTGTAAGTCTATGAGGTCAAGTTGGTTGATTGTAGGTAGCAATTAGGTCTTCCGCGTCTTTATTGAGTTTCTTACTGGAAGTCCTGTCCTTCTCCGAAAGTGGTGTGTTGAAGTCTCCTACTATAATTGTGGAGGTGTCTATCTCACTTTTCAGTTCTGTTAAAGTTTGTTTTTTGTATCTTGCAGCCCTGTCATTGGGTGCATAAATATTTAATATGGTTATATCTTCCTGGTAAATTGTCCCTTTAATCATTGTGTAGTGTCCTTCTTTATCCTTTGTGGTGGATTTAACCTTAAATTCTATTTTGTCAGAAATTAATATTGCTAATCCTTCTCTTTTTTGCTTGTTGTTTGCTTGATATATATTTTTCCATCCTTTGAGTTTCAGTTTGTTTGTGTCTCTAAGTCTAAGGTGTGTCTCTTGTAAGCAGCATATAGACTGATCGTGTTTCTTTATCCAGTCTGAGACTCTCTGTGTCTTTATTGGTGCATTTAGTCCATTTACATTCAGCATAATTATAGATAAGTTTGTGTTTCGTGCTGTCATTTTGATGCCTTTTTGTGTGTGTTGTTGACAATTTCGTTTTTCCACTTACTTTTCTGTGCTGAGACGTTTTTCTTTGTAAATTGTGTGTTTCTCATTTTCATAGTAGTTGAATTTATGTTTGCTGAGTCATTATGTTTTTCTTGGTTTTTATTTTGAGTTATGTAGTTGTTATACCTCTTTGTGGTTACCTTAATATTTACCCCTATTTTTTTAAGTAAAAACCTAACTTGTATTGTCCTATATCGCCTCATTTTCCTCTCCACATGGCAGTTAGATGCCTCCTGTATTTAGTGCCTCTTATTGATTATTGTGATCTTTTACATATTGACTTCAGTGATTCCCTGTTCTGAGCATTTTTTTCTTTTTACACTTAATCTTAATTTTTTTTGTGTGATTTCCCTATTTGAGTTGATATCAGGATGTTCTGTTCTGTGACCTTGTGTTGTGCTGGTATCTGATATTATTGATTTTCTGACCAATTTCCTTTAGTATTTCTTGTAGGTTTGGTCTGGTTTTTGCAAATTCTCTAAGCTTGTGTTTATCTGTAAATGTCTTAATTTCGCCTTCATATTTGAGAGAGAGTTTTGCTGGATATATGATCCTTGGCTGGCAGTTTTTCTCCTTCAGTGCTCTATATATGTCATCCCATTGCCTTCCTGACTGCATGGTTTCTGCTGAGTAGCCTTATTCTTATTGATTCTCCTTTGTAGGAGACCTTTCTTTTCTCCCTGGCTGCTTTTAAAATTTTCTCTTTATCTTTGGTTTTGGCAAGTTTGATGATAATATGTCCTGGTGATTTTCTTTTTGGATCAATCTTACATGGGGTTTGATGAGCATCTTGGGTAAATATTCTTTCGTCTTTCATGATGTCAGGGAAGTTTTCTGCCAACAGATCTTCTACTATTCCCTCTGTATTTTCTGTTATCCCTCCCTGTTCTGGAACTCCAATCACACGCAAGTTATTCTTCTTGATAGAGTCCCACATGATTCTTAGGGTTTCTTCATTTTTTAAATTCTTTTATCTGATTTTTTTCCAGCTATATTGGTGTCAATTCCCTTATCCTCCTGGTCCCCCACTCTGCATTCCAGTTGCTCAATTCTGCTCCTCTGAGTTCCTATTGAGTTGTCTAATTTTGTAATTTTACTGGATTTCTGAATCCTGTCTCTCTATGGATTCTTGCAGCTTATTAATTTTTCCACTATGTTCTTGAATAATCTTTTTGAGTTCTTCAACTGCTTTATCAGTGTGTTCCTTGGCTTTTTCTGTAGATTGCCTTATTTCATTTATGAGGTCATCCCTAATGTCTTGAAGCATTCTGTAAATTAGTTTTTTATATTCTGCATCTGGCAATTCCAGGATTGTATCTTCATTTGGGAAAGATTTTGATTCTTTAATTTGGGGAGTGGTAGAAGCAATCATGGTCTGCTTTTTTATGTGGTTTGATATCGACTGCTGTCTCTGAGCCATGTATAAGATATTATAAACATTTATTTTATATTTGCTCACTGAGTCTTATCTTGTTTTCTTTTCTTTCAATGTATGTAGATGGGCTACTAGATTGCACTGTCTTCATTGTTGTAGCCCTTGACTCACTTATGTCCTGTTACCAGCTGGTTTGGGCTATTACCAGATATATAAGCCTAAGAGTCCATTCACTATTCTTGAGTAGAATCTGATTTTGGATCACCAAGTGTGTGGTGCAGACTGCCCCTTATGCACCTAGAGGAGTAGTGGTGATAGTTGTGTGCACCAGATTCTAGTAGCAGCAGGGGTTCACACTCCGGGGGGGGGGGCAGGATGCTGACAGGTTTCCCCCAAGTGCCAGTGAGGTAGGTGTGTGTCTATTCCAAAAGGATTTTGGTGGGTGGGCTCTGCAGCTGTACCTTAGCCACCCAACACATGTACCTCTACAGATTGGTAGGTGTCACCATCCTCAGACCCCTAAGGCAGGAGGCTAGGTGGTCTGGGGGGAGCTTCAGCCCTCAGTTCCCCGTAGTGGGTCAGTGAAGGCTCTGTTTAATACACAGAGATATCAGACCTGGGAAACTTGTCTTTCCAGTAATCCACTAAAACAATTACAGTCAGATCCCTATCAGAATTGCCTTTGGATTATAATAGCCACCTTGTTCCCTGTAGGGATGAAGGCCCAAGACTGTGGATCACATATGCTTGGCTGGAGCTGGTTCTGTATTTTTAGTTCAATTTCAGGAAGTCAGGGAAGGATTTTTGATCCCTGGGTTTTTTTGTAGCTGCTTCTCTCAGGCCAGGAGAATGGGTTAGGAAAAGACCAAAAAAAAAAAAAAAATACCCGCAGGGCACTTCACTGTCTGGCTCAGGAAATTCCAATGTTAATGAAGACACCTAGGCAGAGGAGGGGAGGGATCAGATAGATAGGAGAGAGTAGCACCCCGGAATATAGACAAAGTTACTTATCTTTCTTGGTGATGACTGTTTTATCTGAGATTGCCAAGGGGTGTGTAGCCTATGTGTGTTGGCTGGGTCAAGATTGCCCCTGAAGGTCAGGCCCGCGTCCCGTGCTTGTGCTGTTTCAGAAGCTGTGGTCAGTTCTTCTGCTCCCAGTCCAAAGCCCAGCGCCAAGGTTCCCTGGCTGGGATGTCGCACTCCAGGCTCCAAAACCAGTCGCTGCCTCCCGGTGACTTCTCCTCCTGTCAGCCGCGTTGCTGAGCTGCCTGCGTGCACCGGCTGGGCTTCCCCTGAGGTCACTTCTAGGGGCTAGGGCTGCGTCCCGTGTTTGCGCCATCTCAGGATGTCTTGCTCAGCTCCCCTGCGCTGAGTCCAAAGCCTGGCGCCAAGGTTTTCTGACTGGGACCCTGGCTCCAGGCTCCGAAAACAGTCGTTGCTTCCCCATGGTTGTTTGTTCTCAGTCTCTGTCACTCAGGTCAACTCTTTAGATCTGTGTTTGATGGTCAGAGTTTGTAGATTGTCATGTATGCGATTGATTCACTTGTTTTTCTGAGTCTTTGTTGCAAGAGGGATCTGAGGTAGCTTCTACCTGGTGAGGCATCTTGGCCCCGCCTCTCTTTCCTGTCTTTTTAATGACCTTCTTCTTTCTTCATGTATGATGTCCTTGATGTCATCCCACAACTCATCAGGTCTTTGGTTATTAGTGTGCAACGTGTCAAATCTATTTTTGAGGTGATCTCCAGGTTCAGGTGGGATATAGTCAAGGTCATACTTTGTTTCTCATGGAGCGTTAATTTTCTTCAGCTTCAACTTGAACTTGCGTATGAGTAATTGGTGGTTTGTCCCGCACTTGGCCCCTTTCCTTGTTCTGACAGATAATATTGATCTTTTCCATCTTCTTTTTCTGCAAATGTAGTCAATTTGATCACTGTGTTTTCCATCCTGTGAGGTCCATGTGTATAATTGCTTTTTATATTGTTGAAAAGGGTATTTGCAATGATGGAGTCATTGGTCTTGCAAAATTCTGTCATGCAATCTCCAGTGTTATTGCTATTACCAAAGTTATATTTTCCAAGTACTGATACTTCTTCTTTCTAACTTACTCATTCCAATCACCAATAATTATCAATGCATCTTGACTGCATGTTTGATCAATTTCAGACTGCAGAAGTTGATAAAAATCTTCAATTTCTTCATCTTTGGCATTAGTGGTTCTGTGTAAGTTTGAATAGTAGTCATATTAACTTGTCTTCCTTGTAGGCTTATGGATATCACCCTATCACTTACAGAGTTGTACTTCAGGATAGATCTTGGCATATTCTTTTTGATGATGTATGCAGCGCCATTCCTCTTTAATTTGTCACTCCTGGCATACTAGACCATATGATTGTCTGATTCAAAATTGCTAATACCAGTTAATTTCAGCTCACCAATGCCTAGGATATCGATCTTTATGCGTTTCATTTCATTTTTCACAATTTCCAATTTTCCTAGATTCATGCATCATACATTCCATGTTCCTATTATTAATGAATGTTTGCAGTCTTTCTTCTCATGTTGGGTCATATCAGCAAATGAAGATCATGCCATATCAGCAAATGAAGATCCTGAGAGCTTGACTCCACCCATGTCATTAAGGTCAAACTCTACTTTGAAGAGGCAGCTCTTTCTCAGTCTCATTTTGAGTGCCGTCCAACCTGAGGGGCTCATCTTCCAGCAGTATCAGACAATATTCCACTGCTATTCATAAGTTTTTCACTGGCCAATTTTTTTCAAAAGTAGCCCTCCAGGTCCTTCTTTCTAGTCTATCTTAGTCTGGAAGCTCTCTGAAAACTGTCCACCATGGATGACTCTGCTGTTATTTGAAATACTGGTGGCATAGCTTCCAGCATCACAGCAACAGGCAAGCCACCACAATATGATAAACTGACAGATGCATGGTTGCCCCCAATCTTATCAAGGGAATAATGATAATAATTTATGTATGTTTACAGTTTTATGAAAGTTGTTTTATTCATTACCTTATTACCTCAGCTGACTTTTCCAATAGCGCAGTGAAATGGATAGCAAAATGCTACTTAAAAAATTTAAAAATAATTAATAACACTTAATACAACAAAAATACATTTTCTAAGATTCCCTGTTATGTAGAGTCAAGGAAAAACTTGGCATAATAGTGGGAAAGTGGGGACACCTGCCTGTCTGAAGCAGACTGTTGGGCAATACGTGATTGAGGATGGTCTGAATTGTACCCATGATACTGTGATACTGGGAGCATATGAATGGTTGAACTTTTAAATTATTGTTTGAGAAAAGTCAATAAAAATTTCTTTGGGTACACTTTGACTAATATGCTTAAGTGCCAAATGGTTCTTGACTATCCCAAAAGTGGTTATCCTCAGTTCCTAGATTTATATGTATAATATCACTGGAAGCGTTTTTTGGTCAAGGGGTATTGTGTTCAATAGTAATAGAATGCTAAAATGGCATTTAACATGAATTTGCTTCTAAAATGCGCTGGGCTATTTCCATTCTAAACCATTCAAACATACACTTACGGAAAATCGAAGTATACCTAACACACCTAATTAGAGAAGAACTCTGAGGGAATAAGATGCTCAATGGGTAAAAAATTATCTTCGGGGTAGAACTTTGTTTTCTTTTGGGATGGATCACTTGACTGAAATCTTTTAGTAATGTATTTGTAAGGTAAATACCTATCCATTTTCTTTAGGGAAGCCCAAAATGTAGCCCCAAAGAAAACTCTTCAAAGTAAAATATTGTTTTGTTTAACAATGTATATTTCGTATACTAATAAGTTAATGAAAAAAATTCTTCTGTATCTGGATTTAGACTGTCCTTTTTTTTTTGCCTGAAAATGGTTGTGTCAGTGGAGTTACACGTGTCTTTTTGTCTAAGCAATGTTCATTCAAGATTGGGAACTAAGCTCAGACTATAGTAGGAAGGTTATGCAGGCCTGAACTTCTTTTCACCTGGAGCCAAAGCTAAGTTTGTAATAAGGATGTATACTAGCTTGGAGCAATGCTAGATAGACTGAATCATTGGGGTCAGATACAGGAGTTTTTTAAGATGGACTAACCTTTATTTGGGGAAATGTTTTGAAGACTTCTGTGGTTGTCCCAGGTGTATCTTTGAGATGAGGGACAGAATCACCATGAAGGAAAGGAATGCTCATACACCTGTCACCGTGAGGTGGGAGAGAGAAGCATGTTAGTTAGATGAGGGAGAGAAGGCTTTCCTTTCCTCTTAGAGGCAAAGAAGAAATTGAGCTTGGATTCTGAAATGTGCAGGTGCCTGAAGATTTCTATGGATGAGACTGGAGCTGGCCCCCATCCACCATCAGGAAATGAACTGGTGGAAGCTAGGGGGAGAGAGTCAACATGTGTTTGGGCTGTGGTGCTAGAGTAGTCACTTTTAGTCATAGTTATGGAATACCTTCTAGTTGTATTTCTGTTCTCCCTAATCCCTCAGTGAAGTCTTTTTAAAGGGACAGCTGCCTCTTAGATGTGCCTAGGGGTATTAATGGAGGAGCCTACATCTATGCTTGGGGCTGAATTGAACTGGGAAGCAGAAGCAGCCTGCCATAGCTGGTTAGGAGTGAGCGGAGATGCTGTGCAGAGACTGCAGCAATAATCCAGAGAGAGCATCTGCCTGGGGAACTAGAGGATTTGCGGAACATATCATTTGTCAAATTTTCACTGCTATACTTGAGAGGTAACCCAATGAAAGATGAGACTTCCTATTTTTACAGGAATGTGGATTAGATTATTGTTACTTGGGCATTAAAGAGAAAGTGGGCAAATTTGGGGGAATATCTAAGTTACACTTCCTTCAGCACCCAGTTCAGATATCATTTCTTCTGTAAAGTCTTCTCAGCCTCTTGTCAGGGCTCACTGTCCTTCTTAATGTTCCTTTTTCCCCCTGGGTGCTATAATTTACACAAATAGATAAGAATAACTAACACTTATTGTGTGCTTTCCTTGCCAAACAGGGAGTCCAGTGCTTTATGTGGATAATCTCATACAGTACTTTGTTATCCCATTTTTCAGTTGAGGAAACTGAAGCTTCGAGAAGTTATGAGATTTGTCCCAAGTCTCACAGCTATGTGTTCATGGAGCCAGGATTTGAACCCAGATGGTCCAGCCCAGAGCCCACCAACACAGGAATTCAATTCTACTTGCTTTTTTTTTTCTACATGTGTACTTTTAAAGAAATACTTTAAATTCCCTTAGAATAGTATCTGTCTTTTATCTCTATTCCTACCCTTTAGCATAGTACTAGGCAGATAGTAAGTATTTGGCAACTGTTTCTGGAAAGGATGAATGAATGACAGAGGCCAAGGAGCAAAATTTTAAGAAAATGCACTGAAGCTCTTATGAATCAATAAGATAAAATGCTCAACTCTGTATTGGCATGTAATAATCACTCAATAAATGTTATCTATTATTATATTATTAAAAACAAAAATGTATTTTTTGAAAGAATAGTTGCTATTGCATACAACTAAGTCATAATACTTTAATTTTTCAAAAATTCTTTTACTTTAATTGCATATTTCTATACAATTTCAGAAAGATGTGAGCATTTAATTTTATGCATTACTTTGAATATATAGGAGTTAAATGTCGTTTTTGATAGAATTTCCCCTTGAACTTTGAGCAGCTCTTGCTTGAAATATGAATATAGTTAAGTAGAAAAGCAGGCTGCTGCAAGTTCAATTTAAGCAATCTGCAGTGTAACAATTTGAGCATACAGATGACACTAATTGTAAAAGGGCATCTTATCATATGCTTCCAGCCACCGCAGCCTGAGGACAAAAGGCACTGCCAGATTACAGGAATATTGTGATTTTGGTATAATACTCAGTTTTCTCATTTTTTGCTTCATAGCTAATGCATTCCCATTATTATTTTTTTTTAATTTTTATTGTTCTTTAAGTGAAAGTTTACAAATCAAGTCAGTCTCTCATACAAAAATTTATACACACCTTGCTATATACTCCTAATTGCTCTCCCCCTAATGAGACAGCACGCTGCTTCCCTCCACTCTCTTTTCGTGTCCATTTGGCCAGCTTCAGACCCTCTCCGCCCTCCCATCTCCCCTCCAGACAGGAGATACCAACCTAGTCTCATGTGTCTACTTGATCCAAGAAGCTCCTATTGTCCAGTTCAATCCCTGGCTTTGGGAATAGTTGCTCTCTTGGCTAACAGAAGGTCTGGGGACCATGACCTCTGGGGTCCTTCTAGTCTCAGTCAAGCCATTAAGTCTGGTCTTTTTATGAGAATTTCGGGTATGCATCCCACTGCTCTCCTGCTCCCTCAGGGGTTCTCTGTTGTGTTCCCTGTCAGAGCAGTCATTGGTTGTAGCCAGGCACCATCTAGTTCTTCTGGTCTCAGGCTGATGTAGTCTCTAGTTTACATGGCCCTGTCTGTCTCTTGGGCTTATAATTACCTTGCGTTTTTGGTGTTCTTCATTCTCCTTTGCTCCAGGTGGGTTGAGACCAACTGATGCACCTTAGCTGGCCGCTTGCTAGCGTTTAAGACCCCAGATGCCACTCTCCAAAGTGGGATGCAGAATGTTTTGTTAATAGATTTTATTATGCCAATTGACATAGATGTCCCCAGAAACCGTGGTCCCCAAGCCCCCGCCCCAGCTACTCTGGCCTTTGAAGCGTTCAGTTTACTCAGGAAAGTTCTTTGCTTTTGGTTTAGTCCAGTTGCGCTGACCTCTCCTGTATTGTGTGTTGTCTTTCCCTTCACCTAAAGTAGTTCTTATCTACTATCTAATTAGTGAAAACCCCTCTCCATCCCTCCCTCCTTCCCCCCTCTCGTAACCATCAAAGAATATTTTCTCTGTTTAAACTACTTCTCCACTTCTTATAATAGTGGTCTTAAACAATATTTGCCCTTTTGCAACTGACTAATTTCACTCAGCATAATGTCTTCCAGATTTCTCCATGTTACGAAATGTTTCACAGATTCATCACTGTATTTTATTGATGCATAGTATTCCATTGTGTGAATATATCATAATTTATTTACCCATTCATCTGTTAATGGGTACCTTGGTTGCTTCCATCTTTTTTGCTATTGTAAACAGTGCTGCAGTGAACATGGGTGTGCATATATCTGTTCATGTAAAGGCTCTTACTTCTCTAGGATATACTCCAAGGAATGGGATTGCTGGATCGTATGGTAGTTCTATTTCTAGGTTTTGAAGGAAGAACCAAATTGATTTCCAAAGTGGTTGTACCATTTTACATTCCCACCAGCAGTGTATAAGTGTTCCAGTCACTCCACAACCTAACATTTATTATTTTGTGTTTTTTTGGATTAATGCCAGCCTTGTTGGAGTGAATGGAATCTTATTGTAGTTTTGATTTGCATTTTTAATGGCTAATGATCATGAGCATTTCCTCATGTATCTGTTTGCTGCCTGAATGTCTTCTTTATTGAAGTACCTGTTCATATCCTTTGCCCATTTTGTAACTGAGTTGTCTTTTTGTAGTTATTATCTTAGATATCAGGCACTGATTGGGAAGGTCATGGCTAAAAGCCTTTTCCCAGTCTGTAGGTAATCTTTTTACTCTTTTGGTGAAGTCTTTGGATGAGCACAGGTGTTTGATTTTTAGGAGATCCCAGTTATCTAGTTTCTCTTTTGCATCGTTAGTAATGTTTTGTATATTATTCATGCCATGTATTAGGGCTCCTAGCATAGTCCCTGTTTTTTCTTCCATTATCTTTACCTTTTTAGATTTTATATTTAGGTCTTTGATCCATTTTGAGTTAGTTTTTGTGCATGGTGTGAGGTATGGGTCTTGTTTCATTTTTTTGCAGATGGATATCCAGTTATGCCAGCACCATTTGTTAAAAAGACTGTCTTTTCCCCATTTAACTGCTTTGGGGCCTTTGGCAAATATCAGCTGCTCATATGTGGATGGATTTATGTCTGGATTCTCAATTCTGTTCCATTGATCTATGTATCTGTTGTTGTACCAGTACCAGGCTGTTTTGACTATTGTGGCTGTATAATATGTTCTAAAATCAGGTAGAGTGAGGCCTCCCACTTTGTTCTTCTTTTTCAGTAATGCTTTACTTATCTGGGACCTCTTTCCCTTCCATATGAAGTTGGTGATTTGTTTCTCCATCTCATTAAAAAATATCATTGGAATTTGGATTGGAAGTGCATTGTATCTATAGATGGTTTTTGGTAGAATAGACATTTTTACAATTTTAAGTCATCATACCCATGAGCAAGGTATGTTTTTCCACTTATGTAGATCTATTTCGGTTTCTTGCAGTAGTGTCTTGTAGTTTTCTTTGTATAGGTCTTTTACGTCTCTGGCAAGATTTATTTGTAAGTATTTTATCTCCTTGGGGGCTACTGTAAATAGTATTCATCTGGCGATTTCCTCTTCGACGTTCTTTTTGTTGGTGTAGAGGAATCCAACTGATTTTTGTATGTTTATCGTGTATCCTGATGCTCTGATGAACTCTCCTCTTAGTTTCAGTAGTTTTCTTGAGGATTCCTTAGGGTTTTCTGTGTATAAGATCATGTCATCTGCAAATAGAGATATTTTACTTCTTCCTTACTGATCTGGATGCCCTTTATTTCATTATCTAGCCTAATTGCTCTGGCTAGGACCTCTTATTCAAACAGTGTTGAATAAGACTGGTGATAAAGGGCATCCTTGTCTGGTTCCTGACCTCAGGCGGAATGCTTTCAGACTCTCTCCATTTAAGATGATGTTGGCTATTGGCTTTGTATAAATGCCCTTTATTATGCTGAGGAATTATCCTTCTATTCGTATTTTGCTGAGAGTTTTTATCATGAATGGGTGTTGAACTTTGTCAAATGACTTTTTTGCATCAATTGATAAAATCATGTGATTCTTGTCTTTTGTTTTATTTATATGATAAAAAAAAATGTGATGCCTTACCTTAATTGTTTTTCTAATGTTGAACCATCCCTGCATGTTTGATATGAATCCCACTAAAAAAAAAAACCCACTGCTGTTGAGTCAATTCTGAATCCCACTTGGTCATGGTGAATTATTTTTTTGATATATTGTTGAATTCTATTGGCTAGAATTTTGTTGAGGATTTTTGCATCTAAGTTCATGAGGGATATAGGTCTGTAATTTTCTTTTTTTATGGTGTCTTTACCTGGTTTTGGTATCAGGGCTATGCTGGCTTCATAGGATGAGTTTGGGAGTATTTTGTCCTTTTCTATGCTCTGAAATACCTTTAGTAGTAGTGGTGTTAACTCTTCTCTGAAAGTTTGGTAGAACTCTGCAGTGAAGCTGCCCAGGCCAGAACTTTTTGTTGTTGTTGGGAGATTTTTGATTACCTTTCCAACTCTTCTTTTGTTATGGGTCTATTTAGTTGTTCTACCTGTTCGTGTTAGTTTAGGTAGGTAGTATGTTTCTAGGAATTTATCCATTTCTTCTAGGTTTTCAAATTTGTTAAAGTACAATTTTTCATAGTAATCTGATATGATTCTTTTAATTTCAGTTGGGTCTGTTGTAATATTGCCCATCTCATTTCTTATTCACGTTATTTGCTTCTTCTCCTGTTTTTCTTTTGTCAGTTTGACCAATGGTTAATCAAGTTTGTTAATATTTTTGAAGAACAGCTTTTGGTCTTGTTAACTCTTTCAATTGTTTTTCTTTTTTCCATTTCATTAAATTCTGCTCTAATTTTTATTATTGGCTTTCTTCTGGTGCCTGAGGGTTTCTTTTGTTGCTTTCTTTGTATTTGTTCAAGTTGTAGGGATAATTCTTTGATTTTGCCCCTTTCTTCTTTTTGAATGTGTTCCTGTATTGATGTAATTTGACCTCTGAGCACTGCTTTCACTGTGTCCAAAAAGCTCTGATAGGAAGTGTTTTCATTCTCATTGGGTTCTGTGAATTTCTTTATTCCATCCTTAATGTCTTCTATAACCCAGTCTTTTTTGAGCAGGGTATTGTTCAGTTTCTAAGTGTTTGATTTCTTTTCCCTGCTTTTTCTGTTATTGATTTTTACTTTGATGGCCTTATGGTCAGAGATGTTTTAGATTCTGCAAAGGCTTGCTTTATAACTTAATATGTGGCCTATTCTAGAGAATGTTCCATGTGCACTAGAAAAGAAAGTATACTTGGCTGCTTTTGGGTGAAGTGTTTTGTATATGCTTATAAGGTCAAGTTGGTTGATCATAGCATTTAGATCTTCTTGTCTTTATTGAGCTTCTTTCTGGTTGTCCTGTCATTCACCAAAAATGGTCCTACTAATTGCGGAGCTATCTCATTTTTCAATGCGTTAGGGTTTGTTTTATGTATCTTGCAGCCCTGTCAATCGGTGCATAAATATTTAATTTGGTTATATCCTCCTTGTATAGTGTCCTTCCTTATCCTTTGTGGTGGATTTAACTTTAAAGTCTATTTTGCCAGAAATTAAGATTGCCACTCTTGCTCTTTTTTGATTGTTGTTTGCCTGATATGTTTTTTTCCATCCTTTGAGTTTTAGTTTGTTTGTGTCTCTAAGTCTAACGTGTGTCTCTTGCAGGCAGCATGTAGATGGATCATGTTTTTTAATCCATTCTGCCACTCTCTGTTTCTTTATTGGTGCATTTAGTCCATTTGCATTCAGCGTAATTATGTATAGGTGTGAGTTTAGTGCTGTCATTTTGATGTCTTTTTTTGTGTGTTGTTGACAGTTTGTTTTTCCTACTTAATCTTATCTGCTGAGTAGATTATCTTTATATATTGTCTTTTCCTCTTATTTGTTGTTGTTTTTTAGTTTCCGCTGAGTCTTTATTTTTTTTGTGTTGTATTTTGATGAGTAGGATAATTAGTCTCCTTTGTGGTTACCTTAATATTTACCTCATTTGTCTAAGTTTAAACCTAATGTTTATGTCTTTATATTGCCTTGTCTTCCTCTCCGTTTGAAAGATCTGACTACCTTTCTTAGTCCCTCTTTCTTGTTTTAATATTGTCTTCTTTTACATAATAGCCTCACTGTTTCCCTGTTGTGTTTTTTTTTTATCTTGATTTATTTTTGTCATTTCCCTGATTGGGTTAACCTCTGATTGCTCTGTCCAATGTTCTTGTCTTGGGTTGATATCTGATATTATTTGTTTTCTAACCAGAGAACTCCTTTTAGTGTTTGTGTAGTTTTGTTTTGGTTTTTATGAATTTCCTAAAATTCTGTCTGGAAATGTCCTAATTTCACCTTCATATTTGACAGACAGTTTTGCTGGATATATGATCCAGCAGTTTTTTTTCCTTCAGTGCATTATATAAGCCATCACATTGCCTTCTGGCCTGCATGGTTTCTGCAGAGCAGTCTAAGCTTATTCTTATTGACTCTCCTTTTTTGTTTATTGTATTTTTTAAAAATAATTTTTATTGTGCTTTAAGTGAAAATTTACAAATCAAGTTAGTCTCTCACACAAAAACCCATGTACACCTTGCTACACACTCCCAATTACTCTCCCTCTAATGAGACAGCCTGATCTCTCCCTCCACTCTCTATTTTCGTGTCCTTTTCGCCAGCTTCTAACCCCCTCCACCCTCTCATCTCCCCTCCAGGCAGGAGATGTCAACATAGTCTTAAGTGTCCACCTGATCCAAGAAGTTCACTCCTCACCAGCATTCCTCTCCGACCCATTGTCCAATCCAATCCATGTCTGAAGAGTTGGCTTCGGGAATGGTTCCTGTCCTGGGGCAACAGAAGGTCTGGGGGCCGTGACCACCAAGGTCCTTCCAGTCTCAGTCAGACCATTAAGTCTGGTCTTATGAGAATTTGGGGTCTGCATCCCACTGTTCTCCGGCTCCCTCAGGGGTTCTCTGTTGTGTTCCCTGTCAGGGCAGTCATCGGTTGTAGCCAGGCACCATCTAGTTCTTCTGGTCTCAGGATGATGTAGTTGCTGGTTCATGTGGTCCTTTCTGTCTCTTGGGTTCGTGATCACCTTGTGTCCTTGGTGTTCTTCATTCTCCTTTGATCCAGGTGGGTTGAGACCAATTGATGCATTTTAGATGGCTGCTTGCTAGCGTTTAAGACCCCAGACGCCACTCTTCAAAGTGGGATGCAGAATGTTTTGTTAATAGATTTTATTATGCCAATTGACTTAGATGTCCCCTGAAACCATGGTCCCCAGACCCCTGCCCCTGCTACGCTGGCCTTCGAAGCATTCAGTTTATTCAGGAAACTTCTTTGCTTTTGGTTTAGTCCATTTGTGCTGACCTCCCCTGTATTGTGTGTTGTCTTTCCCTTCACCAAAAGCCATTCTTATCTATTATCTAATTAGTGAATACCCCTCTACCACCTTCCCTCCCTCCCACCTCATGTAACCACAAAAGAATGTTTTCTTCTCAGTGTAGACTATTTCTCAAGTTTTTGTAATAGTGGTCTTATACAACACTTGTCCTTTTGCAACTGACTAATTTCACTCAGCATAATGCCTTCCAGGTTCCTCCATGTTACGAAATTTTTCACAGATTTCTCACTGTTCTTTATCGATGAGTAGTATTCCATTGTGTGAGTATACCATAATTTATTTAACCATTCATCTGTTGATGGGCACCTTGGTTGCTTCCAGCTTTTTGCTATTGTAAACAGTGCTGCAATAAACATGGGTGTGCACATATCTGTTCGTGTGAAGGCTCTTATTTCTCTAGGATATATTCCAAGGAGTGGGATTGCTGGATCGTATGGTAGTTCTATTTCTAACTTTTTAAGGAAGCGCCAAATCGATTTCTAAAGTGGTTGTACCATTTGACATTCTCACCAGCAGTGCAGAAGTGTTCCAATCTCTCACAGCCTCTCCAACATGTATTATTTTGTGTTTTTTGGATTAATGACAGCCTTGTTGGAGTGAGATGAAATCTCATTGTAGTTTTCATCTGCATTTCTCTAATGATCATGAACACTTCCTCATATATCTGTTAGCTACCTGAATGTCTTCTTTAGTGAAGTGTCTATTCATATGTTTTGCCCATTTTTTAATTGGGTTATTTGTTATTGACTCTCCTTTGTAGGTGGCTTTTTGTTTATCCCTAGCTGCTTGTAAAATTCTCTCTTTGTCTTTGGTTTTGGCAAGTTTGATTATAATATGTCTTGGTGACTTTCTTTTAAAATCTACTTTAAGTGGAGTTCAATGAGCGCCTTGGGTAGATACCTTCTCATCCTTCACTGTATCAGGGAAGTTTTCTTTCAACAAATCTTCAACAATTCTCTCTGTATTTTCTGTTATCCCTCCCTATACTGGTTCTCCAATCACTCCTAGGTTATTTCTCTCGATAGAGTCCCACATGATTCTTAAGGTTTCTTCATTTTTTTTAATTCTTTTATCTGATTTTTCTTCAAATATATTAGTGCCAAGAGATTTATCTTCAAGTTCAGAAATTCTGCCTTCCAGTTGCTCATTTCTGCTCCTCTGATTTTCTATTGAGTTGTTTACTACTGTAATTTTATTGTTAATCTTCTGAATTTTTGATTGGTGTCTGCCTATGGATTTTTCCAGCTTATCAAATTTTTCATTATGTTCCTGAATAATCTTTTTAACTTCTTCAGTTGCTTTATCTGTGTGTTCCTTGGGTTGTTGTGAGTATTGCCTCATTTCCTTCCTGATGTCTTGAAGGGTTCTGTATATTAATCTTTTGTATTCTGCCTCTGGTAATTATAGGAAGGCACTGTCATCTAGAAGATCCCTTGATTCTTTGTTTTGAGAGCTTGTTGAAATGACCATGGTCTGTTTCTTAATGTGATTTGATATTGACTCTTGTGTCTGAGCCATCTATAAGTTATTGCATTAGTTTATTTTGTGTTTGTTTACTGTATCCTAGCTTCTTGCTTTGTTTTGTTTTGATATGCCCGAATGGGTTGCTTTGGTGAGCTAGCTTGATTATTTTCACCTTTGAAGCTCTGAGGTCTTGTCACAGATGGTTAGAGCTATTATCAGGTATATCAGTCTAGGAGTCCATTCACTTTTTTTTGTATGAATTCAGCTCAGGTGTCCAGGTAGCTGATCATCAAGCGTGTGGTACAGGCTCTGTCCTATAGTCTTAGAGGGACAGAGGTGATTGGTGTAGGTACCCTTATATGATTGCAGCAGGGAGTCACGCTGTGAACAAGGCAGGGGTCTGAGAATCATCCCCCAAGTGTCTCTGAGGAAAGCATGTCCTACTTCCCTCGAGCATACAGGTTAGTGTGTTCTGTGGATGGACCATGGGCACCCAATGATTTTAGTTGTAAGGACTGAGAGGTATCAGTTATACTTGGACCCTTGTCACAGGTGGCTGGGTTACCTGAGTGAAGCCACCAGTCCTTAGGCCCCTGATGTGGGTAGGTGAGAACACTGTTTAATACACAATGTGGTGTCAATCATTAAACATCCACTTCTCCACCATACAGCTGAAACAGTTGCAGTCTGCCAACAAGGGCCTATGCTCCTGAAATAGGTCCACAGAGGTCCACATGGGGGGAAAGGTATTCAAAGTCCACGGTCTGTTCCACAGTCGGCCCCTGGCCTTTTTCTGACTGATGATTTTGAGCTTTTCCATCTTCTCTTTCCACAATGCCAGAGATCGAAAGATAGAATTTTGCAAGACTAACAGCTTCTTTATTGCAAATACCTTCTTTCACCAACATAAATGGTGACTATACACATGGACCTCACCAGATGAAACACACAGAAATCAAACTGACTATATCTGTGGAAAGAGATGATGGAAAAGCTCAAAATCATCAGTCAGAAAAAGGCCAGGGGCCGACTGTGGAACAGACCATCAATTGCTCATATGCAAGTTCAAGCTGAAAGTGAAGAAAATCAGAGCAAATCCATGGAGCCAAAATATGACCTTGAGTACATCCCACCTGAATTTAGAGACCATCTCAAGAATAGATTTGACGCATTGAACAGTAGTGACTGAAGGCCAAACAAGTTGTGGAATGACATCAAGGACATCGTTCATGAAGAAAGCAAGAGGTCACTGAAAAGACAGGAAAGAAAAAAGACCAAGATGGATGTCAGAGGAGACTGAAAATTGCTCTTGAGCGTAGAGCAGCTAAAGCAAAAGGAAGAATTCATGAAGTAAAAGAACTGAACAGAAGATTTCAAAGGACCTCTCAAGAAGACAAAGTAAAGTATTATAATGACTTGTGCAAAGAGCTGGAGATGGAAAACCAAAAGGGAAGAACACGCTCAGCGTTTCTCAAGCTGAAAGAACTGAAGAAAAAATTCAAGCCTTGAGTTGCAATAGTGAAGGATTCCATGGGGAAAATATTAAATGATGCAAGAAGCATCAAAACAAGATGGAAGGAGTACACAGAGTCATTATACCAAAAAGAATTAGTCGATATTCAACCGTTTCAAGAGGTGGCATATGATCAGGAACTGTTGGTACTGAAGGAAGAAGTCCAAGCTGCTCTCAAGGCATAGGCAAAAAACAAGGCTCCAGGAATTGATGGAATGTCATTGAGATGTTTCAACAAACAGATGCAGCGCTGGAGGTGCTCACTCATCTATGCCAAGAAATATGGAAGACAGCTTCCTGGCCAACTGACTGGAAGAGATCCATATTTATGCCTATTCCCAAGAAAAGTGATCCAACGAAAGTGGAAATTATAGAACAATATCATTAGTATCACACGCAAGCAAAATTCTGCTGAAGATCATTCAAAAACGGGTGCAGCAGTATATTGACAGGAAACTGCCAGAAATTTAGGCCTGTTTCAGAAGAGGACATGGAACCAGGGATATCATTGCTGAAGTCAGATGGATCCTGGCTGAAAGCAGAGAATACCAGAAGGATGTTTGCCTGTGTTTTATTGACTATGCAAAGGCATTCCGGTGTGTGGATCATAACAAACTATGGATGACACTGGGAAGAATGGGAATTCCAGAACACTTAATTGTGCTTATGAGGAACCTTTACATAGATCGAGAGGCAGTTGTTCGGACAGAATAAGGGGATACTGACTGGTTTAAAGTCAGGAAAGGTGTGCAGCAGGGTTGTATTCTTTCACCATACCTGTTTAATCTGCATGCTGAACAAAATAATACGAGAAGCTGGAGTATATAAAGAAGAACGGGACATCAAGATTGGAGGAAGACTCATTAACAACCTGCGTTATGCAGATGACACAACCTTGCTTGCTGAAAGTGAAGAGGACTTGAAGCACTTCCTAATGAAGATCAAAGACCACAGCCTTCAGTATGGATTACCCCTCAACATAAAGAAAACAAAAATCCTCACAACTGGACCAATGAGCAACATCATGATAAATGGAGAAAAGATTGAAGTTGTCAAGGATTTCATTTTACTTGGATCCACAATCAACAAACTTGGAAGCAGCAGGCAAGAAATCAAAAGACACATTGCACTGGGCAAATCTGCTGCAAAGGACCTCTTCAAAGTGTTGAAGAGCAAAGATGTCACCCTGAAGACTAAGATACGCCTGACCCAAGCCATGGTATTTTCAATCACAACATATGCATGTGAAAGCTGGACAATGAATAAGGAAGACCGAAGAAGAGTTGACACTTTTGAATTGTGGTGTTGGCGAAGAATATTGAATATACCATGGACTGCCAAAAGAACGAACAAATCTGTCTTGGAAGAAGTACAACCAGAATGCTCCTTAGAGGCAAGGATGGCGAGACTGCATCTTACATACTTTGGACATGTTATCAGGAGGGATCAGTCCCTGGAGAAGCACATCATGCTTGGCAGAGTACAGGGTCAGTGGAAAAGAGGAAGACCCTCAACAAGGTGGATTGACACAGTGGCCGCAACAATGAGCTCAAGCACCTAACAACAAGAACAACAACTTAGCTTTTGCGCGAGAATGCCATTCTTTTCTGTTTCTGAAGGTGTGAGTAGGCTGTGTGGCTGGCCGCTTCTCCTTGAGGAAGCTGCAGCTGAATGCTGCTACCAGCCTGCTGCAGCCGCTCCTGGGAATGGTGTCTGAGGGATCCCGGCGATTCAGGTCTGGCAGCTCTTCTCCCCTTCTGAATCATCTCTCCTTCACCCTGGCCCTCAGTCTGTTTTCTAGCTTTACCTTTGATGTTCAGGGCTCCTAGCCTGTCCTAAATATAACAGTATCACTTATTTTTTCAGGTCTTTATTGTAAGAGGGATCGCTGGAAGCATCTGGCTATTCTGCCATCTTGGCCCTGCCTTATACACATTCCCATTATTCTTAGTATAAAACTATCTAAATGGATTTCGCTTCAAAAATTTTGTAGATAGAAAACTGACGTATGATGCCAATTTATTTATGTTGTTGTTGTTAGGTGCCGTCGAGTTGATTCCTACTCATTGCAACCTTATGTACAACAGAACAAAAACGCTGCCTGGATCTGTGCCATCTGCACAATCCTTGCTGTTTGAGTCCATTGTTGCAGCCACTGTGTCTATCCATCTCATTGAGGGTCTTTCTCTTTTTCCCTGATCCTCTATTTTACCAAGCATGATGTCTTTCTCCAGGGACTGTTCCTTCCTGGTAACACGCTCAAAGTACCTGAGATGGTCTTACCATCCTCACTTCTAAGGAACATTCTAGCTGTACTTCTTCTAAGACTTCACTGTTCTGAACACCCATGGTATATTCAATATTCTTCACCAACAGCATAACTCAAAGACATCAATTCTTCTTTGGTTTCCCTTGTATCTTGTCCAGCTTTTAAATGCCTATGAGGTAATTGAAAATATCATGGCTTGGGTTAGGTGCACCTTGGTCCTCAAAGTGACATCTTTGCTTTTTAAAACTTTGAAGAGTTCTTTCGTGGCAGATTTGCAATGAGTCATTTGATTTCTTGACTGCTGTTTCCATGGGGGTTGATTTTGGATCCAAGAAAAATGAAATTCTTACCAAAGAAGACATTCAGGCAGCTAACAGACACATGAGGAAATGCTCACAATCACTAGTCATTCCAAAAAAAAAAAAAAAACAACCATTGCTGTCCAGTCAATTCTGACTCATAGCAACTCTAGCCTACAGAGAAATGCAAATCGAAACCGCAATGAGACACCATCTCACCCCAACAGTACTGGCACTTATAATAATAAAAAAAAAAAAAACAGAAAATAACAAATGTTGGAGAGGTTGCAGGAAGCTTGGAACTCTCATGCACTGCTGGTGGGAATGTAAAATGGTACAACCATTTTGGAAAAGCATATGGCGCTTCCTTAAAAAGCTAGAAGTAGAAATACCATATGATCCAGCAATCCCATGACTAGGAATATATCCTAGAGAAATAAGAGCGGTCACACGAATAGATATCGGTGCACACCCATGTTCATCGCAGAATTATTCACAACGGCAAAAAGGTGGAAACAACCTAGATGCCCATCAACAGATGAATGGATAAACAAACAATCATACATACACACAACAATAAAAAACAATGACGAATCTGCAAAACATCTCACGACACGGATGAATCTGGAGGGCATTATGCTGAGTGAAATAAATCAATCACAAAAGGACAAATACTGTATGAAACTACTATTATAAAAACTCATGAAAAGGTTTACACACAGAAAGAAATAATTTTTGACGGTTACAAGGGAGGAGTGGAGTGGGGAAGGAAAAATACTAACTAGACAATAGATAAGTGGTAACTTTGGTGAAGGGTAAATCAGTACTCAATACTGGGGAATTCTGCACAACTTGACTGAGGCAAGGTCATGGAAGCTTCATAGACATCCAAGCTCCTTGAGGGACCGAATTACTGGGCTGAGGAGTGGTGACCATGGTCTCGTGGGATATCTAGCTCAATTGGCATAACATGGTTTGTGAAGAAAATGTTCTACATACAACTTTGGCGAGTAGTGACTGGGGTCTTAGAAGCTTGTGAGCAGCCATCTGAGATACTCCACTGGTCTACCCCATCTGGAGTAAGTGAGAATGAAGAAAACCAAAGATACAAGGGAAAGATTAGTCCAAAGGACTAATGTACCACAACTATCACAGCCTCCACCAGACTGAGTTCAACACAACCAGATGGTGCCCAGCTACCACCACCAATTGCTCTGACAGGGATCACAATAGAGGGTCCTGACAGAGCTGTAGAAAAATGTAGAACAAAATTCAAACTCACAAAAAAGACGAGGCTTACTGGTCTGACAGAAACCCTGGGATATGGCCTCTGGACACCTTTTAACTCAGTAGTGAAGTGGCTCCTGAGGTTCACCCTTCAGCCAACGATTGGACAGTCCCATAAAACAAAACGAAACTAAAGGGACACACCAGCCCAGGGATAAGGACAAGAAGGCAGGAGGGGACAGGAAAGCTGGTAATGGGGAACCCAACATCGTGGGGTTGGCAACCAATGTCACAAAATAATACGTGTATTAATTGTTCGATAAGAAGCTAGTTTGCTCTGTAAACATTCATCTAAAGCACAATTGAAAGAAAAAAAGTGAAATCTTTGACAATTTCAATTTTTTCTTCAATTATCATGATGTTGTTTATTGATCCACTTGTGAGGATTTTTGTTTTCTTCATGTTGTAGTGTGCCCATACTGAAGACCACTGTCTTTGATCTTCATCCTAAGTGCTTCAAATCCTCTTTGTTTTCAGCAAGCAAAGTGTGTCATCTGCATATGGCAGGTTGTTAATGAGTCATCCTTCAATCCTGATGCTGTGTCCATATGGTCTAGTGTGATGGTTAAGACTGTCTGTCCACTTGGCTGGGCCATGATTCTCAGTGTTTTGGTAGTCATACAATGTTGTGATCACTTCCCTGTTGAGATCTGATATGTGATCACCCCCACGATGGGATCTGTTGGGAGTACCCAATCAGTTGAAGGTGAGTTTCCTTGGGCATGTTGCCTGCCTTGAGTGTGGGTGGACATTCAGGCAAAGCTCAGGGGTCTTTTGCTTGTTATGGATCCTACAGCTGGCTCCTGTTCGTCTGACCTCTGGTTCTTGGGACTTGAGATAACAGCTTACCTTCGGTCTTGTCTGCCAACCTTGGGATTCATTTATCTTCACAGCCTGTGAGCAACAGCCCTGCTCTCGGGCCTGTTGATCTTGGGTTTTCCAGCTCCTTTTTTATGGCTATGTGAATCAGGAGAAGCCTCTTTCTTTACCCATGGACTTGAGACGTTACAGCCTCTACAACTGCATGAGCCATTTCCTTGATATAAATCTCTCTCTCTCTCTCTATATATATATTTATACACTTTACTGGTTTTGCTTCTCTAGAGAACCCAGCCTAAGAGTGGTTCTAAAGAAACAAAATTGTAAGGATGAGTTTTCTAAATTGGTTCACAAGTCTGATTAGTCTTAAAGATGTCGATGACTCTCCATCCAGTAATAAGGAGGGCACTGCTAACCCATGGTGTGAGGTGGCAATTCAAGTGCAAAAAATATCCCCACCAATAGATCAGGTACTGGTGAAAGACGAGGCCCTGGGTGATTGGCTGTATGATACCTTTCTACAATTTTGTCACAATGGGAAGTATTAGGAAGCTGGTTGGTTGGTTCTACTTTTGCTAGACAAACTGGTGAAAGAAAGAGATTAGCTCAGGGCTTCAGAGTCAAAGCTCAAGCACCACATAAACAACCTCAAAGTTTCCACTTGTGCCTTGAAAGAAAGCCTTATTTTTTGCAAGAACAGAGCTAATATTGCCGAAAACCAAACCCAGAGTCTTATTGTAAGAGTGGCTGAATTATAGTGCAAACTCTACTGCCAAATTTGAGCAGTGTCTGAAGTTAAAATGAGGGCACTGATCGGTAAGAAATGGGACCCTGAAACCTGGGATGGGGACATATGGGCAGATAATCAGGAAGCTGGAGACCCTGAGCCCCTAAATTCCATTGAATCACTCCTGACAACAGAACCATTAGCCCCTCCACTCCTATCTAATGAGATTAATCCAGCTGTATCTAAAGCACCTTTGTCTGAGTTATTGCCTGGGACATCGCCTGAAGCAGATGCTTTACAAGACAATGCTGAATGTTCTCAAAACATTTCACCACTGATTTTGGCTTCTAGACCTATAACTAGACTTAAGTCCCAGTGAGCTCCAAAAGGTGAAATATAAGGTGTAACCCAGGAGGAGGTAGGCTACACTCCAAAAGAACTGGTTGACTTTTCTAATATGTACAAACAGAAACCTGGGGAATATGCGTGGGAATGGCTATTAAGGGTATGGTATGATGGTGCAAGGAACATAAAGATGGATCAGTCTGAGTTTATTGATATGGGCTTACCAAGCCCAGATTCTTCATTCAGTGTTTCAGCTTGAGAAGTTAGGAAAGGATCTAATAGTTTATTTGGTCAGGTTGCTGAAGCATGAATTATGTGGTGGCATACACTAAATCAAATTGAAGTAGCAGACCTGCCTTAGTATACTGTAGAAGAAGGTATCCAAAGGCTTAGGGAAATGGCATGTTAGAGTGGGTTTATCAGGTTAAACCCACAGACCTACACATGGAGTGCCCCGAGGATACACCTTTTACCACAACGGTGAGGAACTAATTTGTGAATAGAGCCCTAGCAACCTTGAAGACTGCTGTGATTGCTATTTTATGTAAGTCAGATTTGACATTGGGAACTGCCCTAACTGAATTAAGATACCTAACAAACCAAAAGGGAAGAACACGCTCTGCATTTCTCAAGCTGAAAGAAATGAAGAAAAAATTCAAGCCTCGAGTTGCAATATTGAACAATTCTATGGGAAAGTATTAAATGACACAGGAAGCATAAAAGGAAGATGGAAGGAATACACAGAGTCACTATACCAAAGAGAACTGGTCGACATTCAGTCATTTCAGGAGGTAGCATATGAACAGGAACCAATGGTACTGAAGGAAAAGTTGCAAGCTGGACTGAAGACATTGGCAAAAAACAAGGATCCAGGAATTGACAGAATACTAATTGAGATGTTTCAACAAACAGATGCAGCGCTGGAGGTGTTCACTCATCTATGCCAAGAAATTTGGAAGACAGCTACCTGGCCAACTGACTGGAAGAGATCTATATTTATGCCTATTCCCAAGAAAGGTGATCCAACTAAATGCTGAAATTATCGAACCAGTATCATTAATGTCACACACAAGTGAAATTTGCTGAAGACCATTCAAAAGCAGCTGCAGCGGTATATTGACAGGAAACTGCCAGAAATTCAGCCTGGATTCAGAAGAGGACATGGAACCAGGGATATCATTGCTGATGTCAGATAGATCCTGGCTGAAGCAGAAAAGGAAACCCTGGTGGCGTAGTGGTTAAATGCTACGGCTGCTAACCAAAGGGTCGTCAGTTCAAATCCGCCAGACGCTCCTTGGAAACTCTATGGGGGCAGTTCTACTCTGTCCCATAGGGTCGCTATGAGTTGGAATCGACTCGACAGCACTGGGTTTTGGTTTTTGAAGCAGAAAATACCAGAAAGGTGTTTATCTGTGTTTTATTGACTATGCAAAGGCATTTGACTGTGTGGATCGTAACAAATTATGGATAACATTGTGAAGAATGAAAATTCCAGAACATTTAACTGTGCTCATATGGAACCTGTACTTAGATCAAGAGGCAGTTGTTCAAACAGGACAAGGGGTTACGGCGTGGTTTAAAGTCAGGAAAGGTGTGCATCAGGGTTTTATCCTTTTACCATACCTCTTCAATCTGCATGCTGAGCAAATAATCCAAGAAGCTGGACTATATGAAGAAGAAGGGGGCATGAAGATTGGAGGAAGACTCACTAACAACCTGCAACATGCAGATGACACAACCATCCTTGCTGAAAGTGAAGAGGAGTTGAAGGACTTAACTAATGAAGATCAAAGACCACAGCCTTTAGTATGGATTACACCTCAACAACTGGACCTGGACAAAGAAGCAACATTATGATAAATGGAGAAAAGACTGAAGTTGTCAAGGATTTCATTTTACTTTGATCCACAATCCACACCCATGGAAGCACCAGTCAAGAAATCAAAAGACACATTACATTGGGCAAATCTGCTGCAGAAGACCTCTTTAAAGTGTTATAATGCAAAGATGTCACTTTGAGGACTACGGTGCACCTGGCTTAAGCCATGATATTTTCAATCTCCTAATATGCACATAAAAGCCAGACAATGAATAAGGAAGATCCAAGAACTGACGCCTTTGTATTAGGTGTTGATGAAGAAAATTGAATATACCATGGACTGCCAAAAGAACCAACAAATCTGCCTTGGAAGGAGTACGACTAGAGTGCTCCTTGGAAGCAAGGAATGGGAGACTATGTCTCACATACTTTGGATGTGTTATCAGGAGGGTCCAGTCCCTGGACAAGGACATCATGCTTGGTAAAGTAGAGGGTCAGCAAAAAAGAGGAAGACCCTCAATGAGGTGGATTGACACAGTGGCTGCAAGAATGGGCTTAAGCATAACAAAGATTGTGAGAATGGCACAGGACCAGGTAGTGTTTCCTTCTGTCGTACGCGTAGGGTAGCTATGAGTGGGAACTGACTCGACTGCACCTAACAACAACAACTACAATAGGACTGATTGGCCCCCATGGTGGTAGGGAGCAAGTGGTGGCGCTCAATGGAGAAAGGCAAGGTGGGCACGGTTACCACAACAGACAGCAGAGTCAAAGCAGTAATCAGAATAGTCTGTCTTATATGGACTTACGGCACTGCCTACTTAGTCATGGGGTTCATAGGAAGGAGTGAAATATATAGGAAATCTACTAAATATTTATTTGATCTGTACAAGTGGATGAATTCTAGGTCAAGTGAACAGCAGTCTAACTTGAATCACCAGAATAGAGAGTCACTGCCCCTAAATCAATTCCCAGACTTGAGCAAATTTACAGATCCACAACCCCTTGATTGAAGGGGAGGCTGGGTCCCCTTGAAGAAGGACTCCAACACATGTCCCAAAACTTATACTGTTAATCTTTCTCCCAGCCTCCCCCAAAGGGATCCACAGCCTTGTATGAGAGTGACTGTTCCTTGGGGGAAAGGAAATAATCAGACTTTTTGGGGATTACTGCATACTGGGTCTGAACTGACATTAATTCTGGGAGACTCAAAACATCACTGTGGCCCACCAGTCAGAGTGGAGGCATATGGAAGTCAGGTTATTAATGGTGTCTTAGCTCATGTTAGTCTCACAGTAGGTCCAGTGGATGTATTCTTTCCATCTTCTTTTGATTCATCTTGCATAATTCAATATTTTGCCCATAGAATTCTTCAATATTGCAACTGGAGGCTTGAATTTTTTCTTCAGTTCTTTCAGCTTGAGAAAGGCTGTGTGTGTTCTTCCTTTTTGATTTTTTAACTCCAGGTCTTTGCACATGTCATTATAATACTTTACTCTGTATTCTCAAGCTGCTGTTTGAAATCTTCTGTTCAGCTCTTTTACTTCATCATTTTTTCCATTTGCTTTGTCTACTGTATGTTCAACAGCAAATTTCAAAGTCTCTTCTTTCTTTCCTGTCTTTTTAATGACCTTTTGCTTTCTTTATGTATGATGTCCTTGATGCCATCTCATAATTTGTCTGGCCATTGGTCATTAGTGTTCAATGCATCAAATCTATTCTCGAGATGGTCTCTAAATTCAGGTGGGATATACTCAAGGTACTACTTCAGCTCTTGTGGACTTGCTTTAATTTCCTTCAGCTTCAACTTAAACTAGTACATGACCAACTGATGGACTGTTCCACAGTTGTCCGCTGGCCTTCTTCTGACTGATGGTGTTGTGTTTCTCCAATGTCTCTTTCCACAGATGTAGTCGATTTGATTCCTGTGTATTCTATCTGGAGAGGTCCATGTGTATATTTGTTGTTTATGTTGTTGAAAAAAAGTATTTGCAAATGAATAAGTCACCGGTCTTGCAAAATTCTATCATGGGATATCCAGTGTCATTTCCAACTACAGATCTTTTCTTTGTTTCCAACTTCTGCATTCCAATCACCAGTAGTTATCAATGCATCTTGGTTACATGTTTAATCAATTTCATACTGCATGAGTTGGTCAAAATCTTCAATTTCTTAATCTTTGGCTGGTTTCAGCAGAGGCTAAGACAGACTAGGAAGAAGAATCTGATGATCTCCTTCTAAAAGAAAATTGGCCAGTGAAAACCTTATGAATAACAGCAAAATGTTGTCTGATATTGTGCCGGAAGATGAGCCCCTCATGTTAGAAGGCACTCAAAATATGACTGAGAAGAGCTGCCTCCTCCAGGTAGAGCTGACCTTAGTGATCTGAGTGGAGTAAAGCATTCGAGACCTTCATTTGCTGATGTGGCATGACTCAAAATGAGAAGAAATAGCTGCAAACATCCATTAATAATTGGAACGTGGAATGTACAAAGTATGAATGGGGGAAAATTAGAAGTCTTCAGAAATGAAATGGAATCTGTAAAGACTGATATCCTTGGCATTAGGGAGCTGAAATGAACTAGTATTGGCCAGTTTGAATCAGACAATGCCGGGAATGACAAGATGAAGAGGAATAGCATTGCATTCATTGTAAAAAAGAACATTTGAAGATTTATCCTGAAGTACAATGCTGTCAGTTATAGGATAATATCTATATCTACAAGGAAGACCAGTTAATATGACTCTTATTCAAATTTACACACCAACCATTAAGGCCAAAGATGAAGAAATTTAAGATTTTTACCAACTTCTGCAGTCTGAAATTGCTCAAACATGCAATCAAGATGCATTGATTCAATTTATTCATAGTGTTGAAATATTCTAATGTGGATTTCTTAGAGGAGGTACTTTGAACGAGGTATTATTATTATATTACTGCTATTATTATTATTTACTTTATACCCATTTATGCCGAGCCTGTGAGCTGCACGCCCCTATATCTGTTCTCCCTCGTCCTTAGTAACAGACCCCTGCATTTATATGGGAGGCAATGCCCCACCAGCCAAAGGATTTAACTCTCCTTGAAACTGGGTATAGGTGTGATTATGTGACAAAATCTGCCTAATGAGATATAAGCGAAAATGTTGTGAATTATTTTTGGCAAATCTCTTTAAAAGATAGTGGGGGCCCTTCTTTCTCCTGTTGCCTGGAATGTGAATATAATTGCTGGAGTTCTAGCAGCTATCTTGGGCCATGAGGTGACTTTGAGAATGGAACCCATGAATGGCAAAGCGGTGATACGGAAGAATCCTGGTTCCCTAACACCATGGATCCTCCATATTAGCCTTGGATTGCCTATTTCTGGCCTTTTATTATATGAAGGAGCCCTGGTGCTACACCGGTTAAGAGATCAGCTGCTAAGCAAATGTCGGCGGTTCAAATCCACCAGGTGCTCCTTGAAAACTATATGAGGCAATTCTACTCTGTCCTATAGGGTCACTATGAGTTGGAATTGACTTGATGGCCACAGGTTTGGTTTTTTTTTTTAATAGGATCTCTATAAGTCAGAATTGACAATAGCAATAGATTTGGTTTGGTTTTGTTTATTACGTGAAAGAGGTATAAACATTCATTTCCACTGTTATTTTGGGTCTTTCTGCAAAACGCAGCTTAACCTATTCTTAATAAATTAATCATTTTTCTAAGGAAGTTACAGAACCTTTATTGAGAAAACTTTTCCCATGTTTTTATCAGCAGTTTAAGATACTTCTGTTGTGTGGTGGGTGTTTTGTTTCCATTCGTCTCTGGCTGCCTGGCCCTATCTTCCTTCTTTCTATTATCTTTTCAACATTCTGTTCAGATGTGAGCTACCTTGAGAACTCATATTGCTATACCTATGTTTTCAACATACCTGAAAATTTCCTGAATCCTCATCTCTCTCTTCTCTGAAATCTTCATGTTACAGTTACATCAATGAACAGATTTCTTGTTAATTAAACGGGCATAAATTTGTGGGCACTACTTTTCTAAGTGCTTTTTTTTATTTAATGAGATTTGTGGAAACTAGTTTTTACTTGGTGTTTCTATGATGGTATATTAGAACACAGTCAGTTTTGATTTCAACATAGCATTTGATAGTCTTCAGTGAAGAGCATGAATAGAAAGAACGCCACCCAAGGGGTGGATTTGAAGTTAGCGCTTTGACTCCCAGCTCTGATACTTACTAGTTAAAAGATCCTAGAAAAGGTATTGAACTCCTCGAGCCTCAATTTCCTTACGTATAAAATGAGTTGCGATTAAGATGAAATGAGCTAATGTATATGTAAGGTTTTTGTTTTTAACTCTAATGTGTTTTGCAAATGTAAGGCATTGTTAAGAGAGGTAGTTTGAGCCATCAGAAAGAAATCTGTGTCCAGGATTAAATTTTGTGACTGACCAATTTATTCAATGTCTCTGAGCCTCAGTTTTCTTATCTGTAAAATGAGAACAATAACAATATTGAGAGCTATTGTGAGAATTTAAGGAAATAATGTTTATAAACACTCTGAGACAGTACCTAGTGCTCAAAAACTGATAACGATTAGTACTCTTGTGATTGTTACTGTTATTATTACTTTCTTGGGGATAAATTGTGAATTAGGACTTGCTGACATTGAAAGTTGGTAAGTAGATGGGTGGTTGAACCATACTGTAAAAAGAATATCTACTAATAGCTTATTATCAACCTAAAGAAACATATTGGACAGAATAACACAGGCTCAGACAATATTTTTAATTAGTGCTATACATGAAGATATATAAAATGCTTATTGTATTTGATGATAACACAAAGTGGGAAGAATAGAACCATGAAAGGACATTGGCTTTGATGACTGAAGATTTGGCTTTATGTTGTAATATTCAGTCACGTGATGATTCAGTTTCCTCATTTGTAAAATGATAATAACACTAACAAGAATATCAGGCAGATACATTCTATGTGAGTATATGTTTTAAGACATCTTACATAATCCATGACTCATTCTGAAAAAATGATGATGAGCTTGCATGGTACATCAGCTTCAACATTATGCAATTATTGACAATTTCTTTAAAAATTAGGGGAAATTTGAATTATTTCTAATTTTATGAACAAAGTGTAACTTTACTAATATTTCAAATAAATACAATTAAATTTTGCATATTAAATTTCATACAAGCAAATAAATTAATGTAGGCTGCTACCTAAGAGAAGGCTGTACTTTTGGGATTCTGAGGCCAGCTTGAATCATTGAGAAGACTTAAGAAGATCAATTTGACAAAAACCTGGTGGTTGTTCCTAAAAAGGTCAGCCTTAAAAGAACACTGACAACAAAAATCCTTTGCCTTGTAGCACTAGTCTATGAGACAACGGTGCCTTGCTGGTGTGGGGGCAGAAGCAGGCTGGAGCTCACTAGATAAAATGTTTGTTATTGTTGTTAGGTGCCGTTGAGTGGGTTCTAACTCATAGCGACCCTGTGTACCACAGGACAAAACACTGCCTGGTCCCACGCCATCCCCACAATCCTTGCTATATTTGAGCCCATTGTTTTAGCCACTGGGTCAATCCATCTCATTGAGGGTCTTCCTCTTTTTTTGCTGACCTACTTTACCAAGCATGATGTCCTTCTCCAGGGCTGACCCCTCTTGATAACACGTCCAAAGTACATAAGATGAAGTCTCTCCATCCTTCTTTCTAAGGAGCATTCTGGCTGTACTTCTTCCAAGACAAGACAGATTCATGTATAAAACTGGACAAAACTAGACTTTGTAACTACTGGGTACCTGTTATTTTCCTATTTATCACTTAGACCTCAGGAATGCTCTATCCACAGATATTTATCAACATTAACTCTATTGGAGCATTCTTTCAGCCTCACCTGACCCCTAAATCCTCTGCTGCTTGCTCTGTCATAAGCCACTGTGGAGAAGGACTGTATGTGGGCCCATGCATTTCCTCTGTGTGAGCCTGATGCCTGGAGTTTCTGGCTCCTCTTACCATTTCTAGATTTGTACAAAGGCCTAGCCATAAGGTATGGGATGTAGTTTCCCCAGTGGCTGCTGTAGGGGCCACATGACACACCTTAGGAGTGTAGGGGAGTAAACTTCTGACGGAGCAAGCTTTGATGAGTAGGAAATGGGAGTCAGGAAGGAAGATAAATTCTCTCCAACTGTCCCTCCAATGGACTGTTCTGAGTCATGGTTTTTCCATATAGCCTCTCCAGACACATGCTACTTGGCCAAGTAGGAACATCAGTCAAATGATGGCCATGTCTTCTAGTGGCTTACTGTGGAATAGTGGCCAGCATGGTACATGCATCACCTTGCATTTGCCTCCCATCACTTTCTGCCTCAATTGTCTTTTCCCTCACTTTTGCAGCCCTGGAATTGTACCTCCCAATAAAGTCTTGGATCAGACTCATTTTTCTAGGGAATTCTGACTAACACACTGACTATGGGCAATGAATTGACCTAGGCACTGACTCTGTCTTCTTGGCTTACAATTTAGGCCAAGAAACAGGTACATGAAACATGAACTACAATACAAAACCATACATGATGACAACTCATAAGCTCGTGTTTGAGATCCTCCAAAACTTGGATAGTTGTCTCTAGTTCTGATGACTTATTTTTGTGCTAATTGTCTAGGCCATTTTGATTTGTTTACAACATTGCAGTTATTCCTCCAAGGTTTATTTATTAGCTCGGTGGTTCTGGCTCCTCACTTTATATGGAGGCCAGTATTTTCCTTGCATTTCCAGTAAGATATTCTGAATGTGTTCATGTTTCTGTGGGCACTTTGCTTTTGAAAATAAAGCATTCAGTTTTTCTTTAATAATAGTATTTTATCATAATTTTCTTCTAAAATCAAATTACTGTTAGATTACTTTTTGCTTTCTCTCTCCAGTCAGATAATTGAATGTAATGATGTTGTTTATCCACAGATACTGTCTAGACTAATTTTTTGCCTGCTCTTTGAAATTCATTTAGAAGAGTTTACAGCCGAACTGGCTACCTATATGCTACTATAATGGGTGCTTTGGGGATAGACCTTAATATTTATGAACACTTATTGTCTTTAAGTGAGGACAAAGAGGTGATTAAATTTGAAAAGTGCCAGAAATTTGCCTTAGTTGATTCTAAATGTGGAAGGTAAAGTCTATTTCGAGGACAGTCTTTTTCTTTGTTTTGGGAAGCTGTATTTTTCATGTGGGTATAAATTAAATACATGAGTTAACAATTGCTGCTTAATGTCATTCTCAAATTTGCCGAAATAATGCTGTTGTTATATGCCATTGTGTTGATTCTGACTCAGTGACCCTATAGCAACCCTATAGGACAGAGTAGAACTGCCCCATAATGTTTCCTTGGCAGTAATCTTTACGGGAGCAAATCATATGTTTTCTCTCATGGAGCTGCTAGCGGGTTCAAACTGCTGACCTTCGGTTGGCAGCCGAGGGCTCAAGCACTGCACTACCAGGGCCCTTTTGAAAAAATAATACCAATTTATTATTTCTCAGTGTTTCCGAAGGTTAGGAATTCAAGAGTGGCTTAGCTTGGTGGTTCTGGCTTGGGATCTGTAGTGAGTTTGCAGTCAAGACATTGGCTGGGGCTCCAGTTTTCAGAAGGCTTCACTGGGCTGGAGGATAAACTTCCAAGGTGGTGCACCCATAAGGCCAGCAAGTTGTTGCTGGCAGTTGGTAGAGAAGGTAGATTCCTCATCACTTGAGCCTCTCCACTGGGCTGCACTAGTGCCTCTAGAGTGGGTGATTCAAGAGAAAACAATGAGGAAGTGGTGATGTTTTTATAACATAGCCTTGGAAATTCTACAATGTCACTTCTACTGTATTCTATTGGTTACACAGACCAACCCTGATACATTGTGGGAGAGGGCTACACAAGGGTCTGAATACCAGGGGGTGAGGATCATTAGGGAGCCAGTTTGCATGCTGACTGCCACGTTAAATATTACTGGTTATTTTTCTTGAAAGGCTTCAAACGGTGGAGTAAACTAGATGCAAATATACCAGACTGGGGTAAGGGATGTTTTATTGAATAATAAAATTCTAAAAGGCTAACTTGATTAGAGATCAGCATGTATGTCTGCAGAGATTAATTTGTTGTTAAGGGATTTTTCTGCCTCCTCTGGTGGACAGACCAACCACACAGGGAAGTGAGGACCTAAAAAGGGGAATGCACATTGAAAGGACTCATAGAGGAGGGGTAGGATCTTAAGTTCTTTTTAGTTAAAGCTTTAGAAACTCAAAGTTCCAGTAACTCATCCTTCTGGCAAAGTTCCTCACAGTTTCTGTGGCCTCACGTGTGCCCACAAGTCAGCTCATAATGAACAATCACTGTACGGGACTGCTTTGTTCATCCTCTTCTGTGCCAGCTTTTGCAGTCCTGTCTGCAGCCTCCACATGGTCTATGCTAATAGTGCCCAGCGTAAGAATGCCAGTGTTTCTCAAATATACTTTCCCTCCGCAGCCAAAAACCCTCTAGGAACTGAAGGGTTGCTGCACCCACCGCGGAGGTGGGGAACACAACTCTCTCCCTAATTCTGTGTCCTACTTTATTGCCAGGGCCCTGAGGCTGCACAGCCTGTGCCCACACCATCACAAGGTCTTCCATGAAGACAGGTCCTTTTAGCAGCTGACTAAATTTCCCCCAGCAATACACAAGGATAAGCAAAGGTTTTTAAGCACAATTCAGTCCAAAAGCACAATCCAAAAAAAAAAAAAATATTCCTCTACAGGAAATGAAGTTTGCAGAATATCATCTCCTATGACATTAGATAACATTTTCTCTTTCTGTCAGAATTTATATTTCCTTTGAGAGGTAGTGTCTCAAACATTTCTTTTTTCATTATGGCCTGTGCCTTGCAAACCCAAAGACCGATTCTGGTAGGCTTTCCTAGAACACAGGAACAAGGCTTGTGAAATGGCCTATCAAAACCTCTACTTCTTGCAAGTTGAAAGCTTTTGCATACCTAGAATAAACTCTACTTGGTCATGGTCTTTTCATACATTGTTGGATTTGATTTACTAGTATTGATTTGTTGAGGATTTTTGTATCTCAGTTCATGAAAGACATTTTTTGTTGTTAGGAGCTGTCCAGTCGCTTCCAACTCATAGCGACCCTAGGTACAACAGAATGAAACACTGCCTGGTCCTGTGCCATTCTCACAATTGTTACGCATAAGCCCATTGTTGCAGCCACTGTGTCAATCCATCTCATTGAGGGTCTTCCTCTTCTTTGCTGACCCTCTACTTTACCAAGCATGATGTCCTTCGCCAGGGACTGATCCCTCCTGATAACATGTCCAAAGTATGTGAGAAGTAGTCTCGCCATTCTTGCTTCTAAGGAGCATTCTTATTGTACTTCTTTCAAGACAGGTTAGTTCCTTCTTTCCACCGTGGTATATTCAGTATTCTCCCTCAACACCACAATTCAAAGGCGTCAATTCTTCTTCCGTCTTCCTTATTCATCATCCATCCAGCTTTCGCATGCATATGAGGCAATTGAAAACACAATGGCTTGGGTCAGGTGCACCTTAGTCTTCAAGTTGACTTCTTTGCTTTTCAACACTTTAAAGAGGTCTTTTGCAGCAGATTTACCCAATGCAATGTGTCTCTTGATTTCTTGACTGCTGCATGCATGGGTGCTGATTGCGGATCCAAGTAAAATGAAGTCCTTGACAACTTCCAACTTTTCTCTGTTTATCATGATGTTGCTTACTTGTCCAGTTGTGAGAATTTTTGTTTTCTTTGTGTTGAGGTGTAATCCATACTGAAGGCTGTGGTCTTTGATCTTCATCAGTAAGTGCTTCAAGTGCTCTTCACTTTCAGCAGGCAAGGTTGTGTCATCTGCCTATGACAGGTTGTTAATGAGTCTTCCTCCAATCGTGATGCTCCATTCTTCTTTGTATAATCTAACTTCTTGGATTATTTGCTCGGCATACAGATTGAGTAGGTATGGTGAAAGGATACAACCCTGATGCACACCTTTCCTGACTTTAAACCATGCAGTATCCCCTTGATCTGTTTGAATGACTGCCTCTTGATCCTATGTACAGGTTCCTCAGGAGCACAATAAGTATTCTGGAATTCCCATTCTTCACAATGTTAACCATAATTTGTTATGATCAACACAGTCAAATGCCTTTTCATAGTCAATAAAACACAGGTAAACATCTTTCCAGTATTCTCTGCTTTCAGCCAGGATCCATCTGACATCAGCAGTAATATCCCTGGTTCCACATCCTCTTCTGAATCTGTCTGGAATTTCTGGCAGTTCCCTGCCTGATATATTGCTGCAGCTGCCTTTGAATGATCTTTGGCAAATTTTACTTGCATGTGATATTAATGATATTGTTCAATAATTTCTGCATTCGATGAGATCACCTTTCTTGGGAATAGGCATAAATATGGATCTTGTGCAGTCTGTTGGCCAGGTAGATGTCTTTCAAATTTCTTGGCATGGACAAGTGAGCACTTCCAGCGCTGTATCTGTTTGTTGAAACATCTCAGTTGTTATTCCGTTAATTCGCCAAGCCTTGGTTTTTTCTGATGCCTTCAGTGCAGCTCGGACTTTTTCCTTCAATACCATTGATTCCCGACCATGTGCTATCTCCTGAAATGGTTGAACATCAAACAGTTCTTTTCTGGCATAGTGACTCTGTGTATTCCTTCCATCTTCTTTTGATGCTTCTTGCGTCGTTTAATGTTTTCCCATAGAATCCTTCAACATTGCAACTCGACACTTGAATTTTTTCTTCATTTCTTTCAGCTTGAGAAATGCCGAGCATGTTCTTCCCTTTTGGTTTTCTAACTCCAGGTCTTTGCACATTTCGTTATAATACTTTATTTTGCCTTTTCGAGCCACCCTTTGAAATCTGTTCAGCTCTTTGACTTCATCATTTCTTCCTTTTGCTTTAGCTGCTCAATGTTCAGGAGCAAGTTTTGGAGTCCCTTTTGACATCCATTTTGGTCTTTTCTTTCTTTCCTGTCTTTTTAATGACCTCTTGCTTTCTTCATGTATGGTGTCCTCTATGCCATTCCACAACTCGTCTGGTCATCGGTCATTAGCGTTCAACACATCAAATCTATTCTTAAGATTGTCTCTAAATTCAGGTGGGATAGCCTCAACGTCGTACTTTGGCTCTTGTGGACTTGTTCTAATTTTCTTCAGTTTCAGCTTGAATTTGCATATGAGCAATAGATGGTCTATTCCACAGTCAGCCCCTGGCCTTGTTCTGACTGATGACACTGATGATACTTTTCCATTGTCTCTTTGCACACATGTAGTCAATTTGGTTCCTGTGTATTCCATCTGGTAAGGTACATATGTGGTCACAGTTTATGTTAGTGAAAAAAGGTATTTGCAATGAAGAAGTCATTGGTCTTGCAAAATTCTGTCATGTGATCTCTGGCATGGTTTCTATCACCAAGACCATATTTTTCAACTACTGATCCTTCTTCGTTTCCAACTTTCGCATTTCAATCACCAGTAATTATCAATGCACCCTGATTGCGTGTTCGATCAATTTCACACTGCAGAAGTTAGTTAAAATCTTCAATTTCTTTGTCTTTGGCCTAAGTGGTTGGTGCATAAATTTGGACAACGGTCATATTAACTGCTTTCCGTGTAGGCTTATGGATATTTTCCTATCACTGACAGTGTTGTACTTCAGGATAGATCTTGAAATGTTCTTTTTGACAATGAATGGAACACCATTCCTTTTCAAGTTGTCATTCCCGGCATAGTAGACCATACGATTGTCCAATTCAAAATGGCCAATACCAGCCCATTCCAGCTCACTAATGCCTAGGATATAGATCTTTATGTGTTCCATTTCATTTTTGATGACTTCCAATTTTCCTAGATTCGTACTTTGTACATTCCAAGTTCCTATTGTTAATGGATGTTCGCAGCTGTTTCTTCTCATTTTGAGTCATGCCACATCAGCAAATGAAGGTCCCGAAAGCTTGACTCTATCCGCATTTTTAAGGTCAATTCTACTTTGAGGAGGCAGCTCTTCCCCAGTCATATTTTGAGTGCCTTCCAACCTGAGGGGCTCAACTTCTGGCAAAATATCAGACAATGTCCCACTGCTATTCATAAGGTTTTCACTGGCAAATTCTTTTCAGAAGTAGAACGCCGGGTCCTTCTTCCTAGTCCATCTTAGTCTGGAAGCTCAGCTGAAACCTGTCCGCCATGGTGGCCTTGCTGGTATTTGAATACCAGTGGCGTAGGTTTCAGCATCACAGGAACACGAAAGCACCCACAGTATGGCAAACTGACAGTCATGTGGGGGATGAAAGATATAGGTCTGTAGTTTTTCTTTCCTTTCTTCCTTCCTCCCTCTCTCCTTCCCTCCCTCCCTCCTTCTCTTCCTTTCTCTGTTTCATCTGCCTTTGTCTAGTTTTAGTATCAGGTTAATTCTGTCCTTGTAAAATGAATTGGGAATTGATCTCTCCTCTACTGTTTTCTAGAAGACATGTAAAATTGCTGTTAATTAAATGTTTGGTAGAATTCTCCAGTGAAACCATCTAGGCCTGAAGATTTTTTTTCAGGATTTTTAAAATTATGAACTCCATTTCCTTACATTATTATCGGTTTATTCAGGTTATCTATTTTATCTGGGTTTAATTTTGGAAATTTGTGGCCTTCAAGGAGAAGCCCTGCTGGCACTGTGGTTAAATGCTCAGCTGCTAAATGAAAGATCAGCGATTCGAATCCACCAGCAGTTCTGTGGGAGAAAGATGTTGCAGTCTGTTTCCACAAAGATTACAGTCCTGGAAACCCTATGGGGCAGTTCTACTCTGTCCTGTAGGGTTGCTATGAGTTGGAATCGACTGAACAGCAATGGGTTTGGTTGGTTTGGATCGCTTTTGAGGAATTTGCCCATTTCTTATAAGTTGTTAACTATATGAGCATAAAGTTATTTGTTGTTTCTAGGTGCCGCTGAGTCAATTTCTACTCACGGTGACCCCATGTGACAGAGTAGAATTGTGCCATAGGGTTTCTTAGTCTACGATCTTTTTTTTTCTTTAATTTTTTTGTTGTACTTTAGATGAAGGTTTTAAGAACAAACTAGTTTCTCATCAAACAGTTAGTGCACACAGTGTTCTATGACATTGGCTAACAACCCCATGACGTGTCAACACTCTCTTTTCCCAAACCTGGGTTCCGCATTACCAGCTTTCCTGTGTCTTCCTGCCTTCTAGTCCCTGCCCCAGGGCTGGTGCACCCCTTTAGTCTTGTTTTGTTTCTGTTCAATCTTTGGCTGAAGGGTGAACCTCAGGAGTGACCTCATTACTGAGCTGAAAGAGTGTCCAGGGGCCATACTCTCAGGGTTTTTCCAGGCTCTGTCAGGCCAGCAAGTCTGGTCTTGATTTTTGATTTAGAATTTTGTTCTACATTTTTCTCCAACTCTGTCCAGAACCCTCTATTGTGATCCCTGTCAGAGCAGTCAGTGATGGTAGCCTGGCATCAACTAGTTATACTGGACTCAGTCTGGTGGAGGCCATGGTAGATGTGGTCCATTAGTCCTTTAGACCAATCTTTTCCCTTGTATCTTTAGTTTTCTTCAGTCTTCGTTGCTCCCAAAGAGGTGCGACCAGAGGAGTATCCTAGATGGCTGCTCGCAGGCTTTTAAGACCCCAGACGCTACTCACCAAAGTAGAATGTAGAACATTTTCTTTGTAAACTGTTATACCAATTGAGCTAGATGTTTCCTGAGACCATGGACCCCACATCAGCTGTAATCTTTACAGATCTTTCTCCCGTGGAGTTTTTGAGTGGGTTCGAACTGCCAACCTTTTGGTAGTATTCCTTTATCATCTTTTTATTGACTGCAGAATATGTAGTGATATCCCTTGTTCATTCCTGATATTGGTAATTTGGTAATTTTTTTATTTTTGTCAGTCTTGTTAGAAGTTTTTTTTTATTCCATTGATTTTCTCTATTTTCAATTTCATTGATTTTTGTTTTTATATTTATTATTTCCTTCCTTTTGCTTGTTTTGGGTTCTTCTTTTTTTAGTTTCTTGAGGCATAAACTTAGAGTATTTATTTGAGACCTTTCCTCTTGTCATGGATTGAATTGTGTCCCCCAGATATATGTATATCAATTTGGCTAGGTCATGATTCCTAGTATTGTGTATTTGTCCACCATTTTGTCACCTGATGTGATTTTCCTATGTGTTGTAAATCCTGCCTCTATGATGTTAATAAGGGGGGATAGGTGGCAGTTCTGCTAATGAGGCAGGACTCTGTTTACAAGTTTGGATTGTGTCTTGAGCCAATTTCTTCTGGTATATAAAAGAAAGAATCGAGCAGAGAGACGGGGGAACCTCATACCACCAAGAAGGCAGTAATAGGAGCAGAACATGTCCTTTGGACCCAGGGTTCCTGTGGAGAGAAGCTCCTAGTCCAGGGGAAGATTGATGAGAGGGACCTTCCTTCAGAGTCGACATGGAGAGAAGGCCTTCCCCTGTAGCTGATGTCCTGAATTTGGACTTCTAGCCTATTAGACTGTGAGAAAATAAATTCCTCTTTGTTGAAGTCACCCACTTGTGGTATTTGTTATAGCAGCACTAGATGACTCAGACACCTCTCCTCTACTGTAAGCAATTAAGTGCTCATAAATTTCCCTCTCAGTGTTGCTTTAGCTGCATCCCACATATTTTTATGTTTTGTTTTCAATTTCATACAGTTCTAGGTTTTTTTTTTTTAATTTCATTTGAAGTTAATCTTTGACCCATGAATTGTTTAGAAATGTGTTGTTTAATTTCCAAGTATTTAGGGGTATTTCTCTTGACCTTTATTACTGATTTCTAGTTTGATTCTATTATGGGTTAGAAAACATACTTTGTGTGTTGAAATTCTTTTAAATTCGTTAAGGTTTGTTTTATGATCCAAGATATAGTAGATCTTGGTGAATGTTTCATGGGCACTTGAAAAAAAAAAGTGTATTATGTGTTGTTGGGTGTATTGTCCATGCTTTCCTGTTGGTTAATTGTGTTGTTCAGATCTGCTGTATACTTGATGATTTTCTCAGTTGCTGAACAATCAAATGCTCTGAGTTTTGAAAAGATGCTTTTTTGGAAGAACTGCCATTCCCAATAAGATTTTAGTTGAAGACCTATTTCAAGGTAACATATGCTGGCCTTCCTTCTAGGAATTTCTCTGTTATTTCCAAACTCAGGCTAAAATCAATCAGCAGTCACTCTCCTTTTATTGAAAACCCAAATTATTTTTCAGGACTCTTTTCATCTTGAAAGAAATTGACTAACATTCCACCCTGACTTATATTTACAGGCTACTACTTCTTCCCTATATGTTTACGTAGTCTGCTAGTTTCTCCCCGTACTGCCAAATGTTTTTTGAAACAATCAGCCATCAGAGCTATGAAAATCTGTCAACATATGATGTGTCGCATAGTACAGAGTTGTCATAAGAATTGATTTCAAGTGTTAAAAATTTAAACTGTCCTTTTCTATCTAAACTTTGAACAAGTGCTAATCATCTGCCCCAAAGTCGCTTGACATTTGCCAGATACTCTGCACTTTCAGCCTTCTTGTGATACCCCTCATGATGATGCCATTTACACTGGTCTCTTGCATACCATCTAGATATTTTATGTGGAAGTGTTAAGTAAATTGTGCCTGATATTTTGGCTTCATCCATTAAGACTCCTGAGCCAGAACCCTGGGAATCTTTAGTTGGTTATTTCTCTGTTACTGTATACGTTGTACATATTGCCTGTGGATTCTGCCTTCTATGTACCTTTGAAATCTATCCCTTCCTCCTTATCTCCAGTGCCACTAGCTTGGTTCAGGCGCTCATCAGGCCTTTCCTGGATCACTCCAGTAATATTCAACCCTGGACTCACCCTCATTTAATTCCTCCTCCGTGTTACTGATGCTGGAATAATTTTTCTAAATACAAATGAAATCATATCTTTGTCCTGTTTAAGTCATTCCATAGGTTTCCTTATAGGTACTAGGATCAAATTCAAGTTATAAGTCAGCTCACAGATTTTTGCTTACCTCTCTGACCTCATTTCTACCATCCTTCCTCCTATGTTTGTTGGCAACCACATGACTTACAATTGACTAAAGTTTATTCTCTTAAATGCCTTATGCTTTTGCAAATATTGCTTATACTGCTTTATGTACATTTCTTCTCCCTTTTATTCATCTGTTAAATTCCTACCCATACTTCAAGACCTAGGTCAGGTGTCATCTCCTCTAAGAAGACTTTCTGGTCTGGGGTAAATGTCTCTCCCATGTTCCATGTTATCTTCTACATGTTTCTCTTCATGTGAGTTGCAGCATTACATTATAGTTTAGACTGTGGGTTCTGGAGCCAGAGTATATGGGTTCAAATCCCTGCTTTTTAAAATTAATATCTGTGTGGCCTCTGGCAAGTTTCCTAGCTTTTTTTATGCTTCAGTTTCCCTGACTGTAAAATGATAATATCTCTTTCATATGGTTGTCTTGGGCTTTATATTGAGTTGACATATATGGAGTACTTGGAATAATGTCTAACTCGGAGTAAACACTAAAATGCCTGTCAGCTGTTCTTAATAACTTATTTTATTTTTGATTGTTCTGTAAAATTCCAAGGCTTTAACGGGATGGACTTTTATTGTCTTTGTTTTCTCAGCAACTGGTGTAAAGAAGGCATTCAATGTTCTGTGAATGTATAAACAAATTGTAAGCACTGTAAGTAAGGTATTATTATACTTCATGGTACTTTGATATTTCCAGTATTTCTGACACATTTGGTTCATAGAGGAACAAGCTAACAGTGTGCATAGAATGTCTTTAGACAATTATAGTAAATGACAACATATATATTATGTAAGAGATTACACAATTTATTCATTTTCAAAGTAAGGTTTCTAAACTTAGAGAAGGATAACCTCGGTTTCCTAGAATTTTGCATTGGCAATTTGCATTACAAAATGAGCACTATTCCTTGTTGTTGTTGGTATGTGACAACTTTTACAATACTGTGTCCTGCCAGGGTCAAAATTTCCACAAAATTCACATGTTGGTCATGTTGTTTGTTGGCTTACTTGAAAATTCTCTTTCCTATCATCTTTGGCTCCCTTACATATTCTTATATTTTAAATAGTGTTTCAGAATTACATCATGTGTCCAATAGACTAATGTTGTGAAAGCTCTTGCCATCTCTGCATTACATATCTCTGGGAAAGGGTTGCTAAATAGCATGAGATTTCATTTTGCAGCACATCATCTGGTAGATGCACAAGACATTCATCATCCTCCATTTCTAGATGGATATGTTTTTATTTAATAAAAGTGCAATCATTTTGAGACTAACCACATTGTTTAGCTGTAAATATTCATCTGGATGTCTGTATTAAAATTAGGTTTGACTGTGAATAATAGAAACCCAAAATGACAGTGCCTTAAACAAGATAAAAGTTAATTTCTCTCTCATAGGCAGCCCTGGCCTGGAATGGCAGTTCAATCATCAGAGACCAAGGCTCCTTCTAGCTTGCTGCTTGCTGCTCCATCATCCTTAACATCCTTAACATGCAGGTTTTAACCCCTAGTCTAAGATGGCCGGCTCCAGCCTTCACATTCTCAGTCCAGCCAGCAGGAAAGAAGAAAAGCAAAAAGAGCATTTTGCTGCTATTTAAGGATACTGTCTAGAAGTTGCATATACCTGCTCATTCCTCAGAAGTTGGTTACATGGTCACCCTTACCTCCAAGGAAGACTTGGAAATGTAGTATTTTGTCTGGGTAGACATGTGCCCAGCAAAAAATTGGGCGTTCTATTTAAGAGAAGAAGGAATAAGTGCATATTAGAGGACTACTTCCAGTTTGTGCTACTTTGTCTTTGCCATTTAACTGTCTCAGGTTACTAGGGTTTAAGACTGAAAATATAGACTTGGTAAAATGGTCCAACTGGTCAAAAATACACATTGAGATAATTTTGATCCTTACTCACAATGGCAAAAAAAAATGGAAACAACCTAAGTACCCATCAACAGATTAATGAATAAACAATGAATAAACAAACTATGGTACATATACACAATGGAATGCTACACGATGATAAAGAAAAGAAAAATGATGAATCTGGGAAACATCTCACAATGTGAATGAATCTGGAGGGCATTATGTTGAGTAAAATAAGTCAATCACAAAATGACAAATATTGTATGAGACCACTATTATAAAAACTTGTGAAAAGGTTTACACACAGGAAGAAACAATCTTTGATGGTTACAAAGGAGGGGAGGGGTGGGGAAGGAAAAGCACTAACTAGACAACAGATAAGTGGTAACTTTGGTGAAGGGTAAACCAGTACATAATACTGGGGAAGTCAGTACGATTTGACCAAGACAAGGTTATGGAAGCTTCATAGACATATCCAAACTCCCTGAAGGACCGAATTACTGGGCCAAGGGCTGGGAACTGTGGTCTTGGGGGACATCTAGCTCCACTGGCATAACAGTTTATAAAGAAAATGTTCTACATCCTACTTTGGTGAGTAGTGGCTGGGGTCTTAAAAGTTTGTGAGTGGCCATCTAAGATAATCCACTGGAGCAAGGGAGAATAATGTAAACCAAAGACACAAGGGAAAGATTAGTCCAAAAGAACTGATGGACCACAAGTACCATAGCCTCCACCAGACTGAGTCCAGTACAACTAGATGGTGCCTGCCTACAACCACTGACTGCTGTGACAGGCATCAGAATAGAAGGTCTTGGATAGAGCTGGAGAAAAATGTAGAACAAAATTCTAACTCACACACACACAAAAAGACCAGACTTACTGGTCTGACAGAGACTGGAGAAACCTTGAGAGTATGGCCCCCAGACACCCTTTTAACGCAGCACTGAAGTCATTCCTGAGGTTTACTCTTCAGCCAAAGATTAGTCAGGCCCATAGAACAAACAATAATACATGTGGCTCAACCATGTGTATGGGATTAAATGGGCACACCAGCCCAGGGACAAGGACAAGAAGGCAGGAGGGGACAGGAAAGCTGGATGAATGGAAATGGGGAACGCAAGGTCAAGAAGGGGAGAGTGTTGACCTGTCGCAGGATTGGCAGCCAATGTCACAAAACAGTATGTGTATTAATTGTTTAATGAGAAACTAATTTGCTCTGTAAACCTTCATCTAAAGCACAATTAAAAAAAACATTAAAAAAGAAAAAAAGAGAGAGAGAGAGAGGACTTAGCTACTCTAAGGGCCAGGCATTTTACATCCATTATAAAAAATAAATATAAAAACAATAATACATGTAGCTCAACTATGTATATGAGACTAAAAGGACCCCTGGTGGTGCAGTGGTTAAAATCTCGGCTACTAACCAAAAAGGTTCTCAGTTTGAATCCACCAGCCGGTCCCTGGAAACCCTATGGGACAGTTCTACCCCATTCTATAGGGTTACTGTGGGTCAGAGTTAACAGATTTATGAATAAACAATGAATAAACAAACTACGGTACATACACGTTTGGTTTGGTTTGGTTCTGAATGTGTAGCAGGCTATAACGTTTAAATTGTAAAAGCTATGTTGATTTTATGAACTGACTCCAAAATATTTTTTAAAAATACTAATACGGCAAATAATTTTCTTGTAAAGTAGCCATAAAAGAATAAAGTAGGTATTTGTACATACATGCATTTATATAATCAGACCTGAAACTAATTCCAGAGAATTTTTGCTAAGAACCTTGATCTTATTTTGAAGTTTTAAATTTCTACCATTTTAAAATATTTCAAAACATTCACAGGGAGGTGGAGCCGACATGGCGCCCTGGACAGATGTATCATGCTGTTGCTCTGCAGCAAAGACCTGAAAAACTAAGTAAAACAGATACAAATGTCAACCCTGGAACTCTAAGCATCAAACAAAGGGATAAAGAACTAGGTCAAACACCAAGTGGAAGAATAAACTGAAAGAAAACAAAGAATGAGGAAAGATATGGAGTGAAGGTCCCTTGCCAACTAACATGGCACAATGTCACCATCTTGGAGCACAGCCAGCAATAACCCCAGACAGGGACTATGGGAAGGCAACTTCACGGAGCTCCCAACAGGAGACAGCATCCGATAACCAGGGAAACATGTTTTCCCACCCCTCACCTTTCTCCATGTGCCACCCCCAACCCTTTCCGGCGGGCCATGTTATGCTGCTTGGCTAGAGAGCTACCAGCCTGCTGTCACCCTGGGTCCGCTCCCACCCCCACCTGCCGGCTCCTGCCACACCATTTTTTCCCTTTCTTCCTTTTCTTTCTCCCTCCCACCTATCCCCATACCCCACCCTCACCCTTTCCCAATGGGTCACACCATGCCATACAGCTAGCAAGCTACCAGCCGACTGTCATCCTGGGTAACAACTGCTCCCACTCACCCCATCCATTCCCACCCACTGACTCCTGCCACCTCATTTTTTTTCTTTTTTTCTTCTTCCCACCTAGCCCTGTATGCCACCTCTACCCTTTCCCACTGGGCCACACCACACATCACGGCAAGAGAGCTACCAGTTTGCTGCTGCACCGGGTCTGCCTCACCTCTACCCACTGGCTTCCACTGTGCCATTTTTTTCTCTTTTTCACCTTTCTTCCTTTTCTTTCTCCCTCACACCTAACCTGTATGTCACCTCCCCCCATTCCTGCTGTCCTCCAAGTCCACCCTGCCCCAACCCACCAGGTACATTTTTTTTTTCTTTCTCCCTCTTTTCTTTTCTTTCTTTCCCCCCAACTAGCCCTATAGCTAACCCCTCTTCCCACAGTGGCTAGAGTGTCACCAGCTCAGGCCCAGCACCACACTGGGCCTGCACAGCCCCTCTACTCCTGCCACACGACCAGCTGCTGAACAGTGAGGAGAGAGCCTATACCACTCCCCACCCAATACCCCCACCTATCTGGTGAGTGGCTGTAAACACTCCCACACTACTGGACAAACAACAGAAGGCAGACAGCACCTGCCTGGTCCTCCCTCAGCCACCTCACAAACTAGCGTACAGTGAAGTAGTCTTGCCCTGCCTGCTGCTGCTCTGCCCAACCAGACAAAGTGGTGAGAGCTATTGTGCCCACAGATGAGCAAGCAGCAAAGCATGCTTGGTCTGCCTGCTCTGACAAAACAAAACAAAAAAGCAAGACAAAACAAATGAACATACAACCGATAAATAAAGAAAATAATACCTTAAATGTCTTGGAGACAGCAGACAATATGAAAACATAAAATAACAGGACAAGATGGCTCCAGCAAGTGGCCAAAATAAAGAATCAGATGACCTTCCAGTAGAAAAAAAGGCAGTGGAACTACCTGATATGAAATTCAAAAGACTAATACTTAGGGCTCTCCAAGAGATTAGAAAGAGATCAAGGAAAACACAGACAAAGCCAAGGAAAAAATCAACAAAACCATGGAAAACATAGACAAAACCATAGCCAAAATCAAGAAAAACATGGAAAAAGCAATAGAAGAATTCAGGAAAACAATACAAGAAAAAAAAAAAAAACTTGGAGATAAATAAACAACTAGAAATCATAAAAAAAAAAACAGCAACTAGAAATCATAAAAAAACAGCAACTAGAAATAAAAAAAATTAGTAACAGAATTTCAGAAATGGACAATGCAATAGAAGGTTTTAGGAGCAAATCTGAAACAAAGGAAGACAGAATCAATGAGATTGGAGACAACTCCATCAATGCCACTTTGAGGAAAAAGCAGAGAAAAGAATGAATAAAAATGCAAAAAACCTAAGAACTATGTGGCACGCAATCAAGGGCAAAAATCTGCATGTGATTGGAGTCCCAGAACAAAGAGAGAAAATGAAAAATACAGAGAAGATTGTTGAAGATTTGCTGGCAGTAACTTCCCAAATATCATGAAAAATGAAAAGCTGACCATCCAAGAAGCTCAATGAATCCCATATGGGATAGACCCCAAGACAAATTCACCAAGACACAACATAATCACAATTGCCAAAACCAAAGACAAAGAATCCTGACAGCAGCTGTACAAAAACAAAAAGTCACAAAGGGGAAACAATAAGACTAAGCTCTGATTTTGTTGTTGTTATTGTTATTTGCTCAGCATACAGATTGAATAGGTATGGTTACTCTGCAGAACCTGTGCGGGCAAGAGGGCAATGAGATGGCATATACAAAACCTTGAAAGAAAAAAAAACCGCCAACCAAAAATAATGCATCCTGCAGAACTCTCTCAAATACAATGGTGAAATTAGGACATTTCCAGATAAATAGAAATTAAGAGAATTCATAAAAACCAAACCAAACTTACAAGAAATATTAAAGGCAGTCCCTTGGTTAGTGAACCAACATCACACAACAATGACAGTCTAGGACACAGGACAGCATCAGCCAAATACCAACCTACGTAAAGAACTCTCAATAATAAAACAAGGCTAAAAAACTTAAAACAGGGAAACAGAGACATCAATCTGTAAATGATGATGACATTAAAACAATAAAAGGAGCAATAAATAGTATAGGTATAAAACTTTCAAATGGAGAGGAAGTCAAGGTGATATCAAATAGTAAAAGACTAGTTCAAACTTAAGAAGATCAGGGTAAATTTCAAGATAACCACAAAGAAAGCTAACAAACCTAGTCATCAGAATAAAAACTAAGAAAAACATAAAGTCTCAGTAAATACAAAATCTGTAATAATGAAAGAAAATAAAATCCACCAAAAAAAAAAAAAAAAGAAAGGAACTCAGCACAGGAAAGAGGAACAAAGAAAATGTCAGCACCACCACCAAAAAAAAAGCACAACCATATGATAGCAATAAACTCATACCTATTGATAATCACACCAAGTATAAATGGCTTAAATGCACCTGTAAAGAGACAGAGAGTGGCAGAATGGATAAAAAAGCATGACCCACCAATATGCTGTCTACAAGAGACACACCTTAGACACAAAGACATAAATATATTGCAAATCAAAAAATGGAAAAAAATGTATCAAGCAAACAGTAACCAAAAAAGGGTAGGAGTGGCAATACTAATCTCAGGTAAAATGCTCTTTAAGGCAAAATCAACGATAAACAACAGGAAGGACATTATATAATGATTAAAGGGACAATACACCAAGAAGATATAACCTTAATAAATATCTATGCATCAAATGACCAAGTAAACATAAAACAAACTCTAATAGCTCCAAAGAGAGACATAGTTCCACAATAATAGTAGGAGGCTTCAACACATCACTTTTGGTAAAGTACAGAACATCTAGAAAGAAACTCAACAAAGATACAGAAGATCTAAACACCAAAATCAATGAACTTGACCTCATAGACATACACAGAACACTCCACCCAACAGAAGCAAGTATACATTTTTTTTCCAACACACATGGAACATTTTCCAGAAGAGACCACATTTTAGGCCACAAATCAACCCTCAATAAAATCCAAAACATAGAATTAATACAAACCATTCTCTCTGGTCACAGTACCATAAAAGTAGAAATCAATAACAGAAAGAGCAAGGACAAAAAAAATCAAATACATGGAAACTGAATAACATCTTGCTTCAAAACAACTGAGTGATGAAGAAATCAAAGAGGGAATAAAAAAAAAATCCTAGAATCAAGAAAACTGCTGGAACTAATAGAGAGATTCAGTAGAGTAGCAGGATACAAGATCAACATACAAAAATCCTATACACCAACAAAGAACTTCAAAAAGGAAATCAGAAAAACAATGCCATTTATAATAGGTCCTAAGAACATAAATTACTTAGGAAAAATCTAACTAGGGACATAAAGGCCTATACAAAAAAACCATAAGACATTATTTCAGGAAACCAGAAGAGACCTACATAAATGGGAAAATGTACCATGCTCATGGATAGGAAGCCTCAACATTGTGAAAATGTCAATCCTACCCAAAAGATCTATCGGTATAATGCAGTCTCAATCCACGTACCAACAGCATTCTTTAATGAGATGGAAAAACTAGTCACCAACTTTATATGGAAAGGAAAGAGGTCCCGGATAAGCAAAGCATTATTGAAGAACAAGAAAAAAGTAGGAGGCCTCACACTACTTGGTCTCAGAACCTACTATACAGCCATGGTAGTTAAAACAGCCTGATACTGGTACAATGACAGACACATAGACCAATAGAACAGAATTGAGAACCCATATGTAAATCCATCCACATATAGTCAGCTAATCTTTGAAAAATGACCAAAGCCCATTAAATGGGGGAAAAGACAGTCTCTTTAACAAATGTTGCTGGCATAACTGGATGTCCTTCTGTAAGAAAATGAAACAAGATCCATACCTCACACCATACACAAAAACTAACTCAAAATGAATCAAAGACCTAAATATAAAACCTAAAACGATAAAGATCATTGAAGGAAAAATAGGGACAGTGCTAGAGGCCCTAAGATATGGCATAAATAGAATAAAAGCCATAACTAACAATGCACAAATACCAGAAGAGAAACTAGATAACTGGGGTCTCCTAAAATTAAACACTTATGCTCATCAAAAGACTTCACCAAAAGAGCAAAAAGAGAACCTACAGACTGGAGAAAAAATTTTGACTACAACATATACAACAAGGGTCTAATCTCTAAAATCTATAGACTGCTTCAACACATCAACAACAAAAAGACAATCCAATTAAAAAAGGAGAAATGATATGAACAGACACTTCACCAAAGAAGACATTCAAGCTGCTAGCAGACATATGAGGAAGTGCTCATGATCACTAGACATTAGAGAAATGCAAACCGAAACTACAATAAGATACCATTTCACCTCGACATTACTGGCACTAATGAAAAAAACAAACAAACAAACAGAAAATAACAATTGTTGGAGAGGTTGTGGGGAAATTGGAGCTCTTATGCATTGCTGGTGGGAATGTAAAATGGTACAACCATTATGGGAAACAATAAAGCACCTTTTTTTTTAAAAAGCTAGAAATAGAAATACCATATGACATAGCAGTCCCACTCCTAGGAATATATCCTAAAGAAATAAAACCCATCACATGAATAGATATATGCGCACCCATGTTCATTACAGCATTGTTCGCAATAGCAAAAAGATGGAAACAACCTAAGTGCCCATCAGCAGATTAATGCATAAACAAAATACACACAATGGAATAGTATGCAACAATAAAGAACAATTATGAACCCATAAAACATCTCACAACATGGCTGAATCTGCAGAGCATTATGCTAAGTGAAAGAAGTCAGTCACAAAAGGACAAGTATCATATGAGACTACTATAAAAACCCAAGAAAAGGTTTACATACAGAAAAAAAAAAAAAAAAACTTCAATGGTTAAGAGGGAGGGGAGGAGTATAAAGGGGAAATTGGTAACTAGATAGCCGACAAGTTAATTTTGGTGAAGGGAGAGACAACACACAATATCGGGAAAGTCAGAACATCTTGACCAAGGCAAAGTCATAGAAGCTTCCTAGACACATCCAAACACCTTGAGGGACAGAGTTATAGGGCTGAGGGCTGGGGACCATGGTCTTGGAGGACATCTAGGTCAATTGGCACAACACAGTTCATAAAGAAAATGTTCTACATCCGAATTTGGTGAGTAGTGTCTTGGGTCTTAAAAGCTTGCAAGTGTCCATCTAAGGTACATTTATCGGCCCCATCATGTTCAGAGCAAATGAGAATGAAGAAAAGCAAAGACACAGGAAAATATTAGTCCAGAGGACTGATAGTGGACCACATGAAACCCAGCCTCCACAGTCCTGAGTCTAGAAGAACTAGATGGTCACGGCTACTACCACTGACTGCTCTAACAGGGATCACAATAGAGGGTCCCAGGCAGAGCAGGAGAAAAATGTAGAACAAAATTCAAATTCACAAAAAAGACCAGACTTACTGGTCTTACGGAGACTGGAGGAACCCCCGAGATTATGGCCACCACACAACCTGCTAACTCAGAACGAAAGCACTCCAGAAGCACACTTTTCAGCCAAAGGTCAGACAGGCCTATAAAACAAACAGTAACGCAGGTGAGGAACATGCTTTTTAGTTCAATCAAGTATACAAGACCAAATGGACAACACCTGCCCCAAAGCAAAGACGAGAAGGCAGGAAAGGACAGAAAAACTGGACGAATGGACACGGAGAACCCAGAGTGGAAAGGGAAAGGGAGAGATTGCTGACACATTGTGGGATTACAACCAATGTCACGAAACCATTTAAATTTATGAATAAAAAACCAAATTACTCCATATGCTTTCAACTAAAACACAATAAAATAAAAATACATACAAAAACAGAGAGAATAACATATAGAGAACACCTTAGCTCCCTCTACCCAAATTTAACACCTTATTTATAAGAAAAAAAATTTTTTTTGGAATGGTTAGTCAGTTGCCCCAATTGCTGTGTACCATTTGTGTTTAGCATACTTAGGCCAATAATTTGAATTGCTAACTATGAACTTTCCATGTTTGTGAACTGTTCGTGTAGACATGGATAAGTCAAGTTGGCACAGCCTTGGAAAATCTACCTTATCACAGACCCTGCCAAAAGAGCAGAATGTGTAGACCGGGGTCACCAAACTTTTTTCTGCAAAGGGGTATATAGTAAATATTTAGGCTGTGCGCCGCATTTGATGTGCTGAATCTTTTCTTCTTTTTTTTTTACATTCCTTTAAAAATGTAAAAACCTTTTTAGCTCATAAAAAAACAAAACAAAAACCAAATCCATTGTCATCAAGTGGATTCTAACTCATAGCAGCCCAGAGTAGAACTGCCCCATAGGGTTTCCAAAGCTATAATCTTTATGGAAGCAGACTACCACATCTTTCTCCCACAAGTGGCCGGTGGGTTCAACTTCCGACTTTCAGTTAGCAGCCGAGTGCTTAACCACTGTGCCACCAGGGCTCCTTTCTTAGCTCGTAGGGCCATATCCCTCCCCCCCCCCAAACAGGCTGCTACTAGATTTGGCCCATGGGACATGATTTGCTGACCCTTGATAGACATGAACCCTTCTGTCCCGAAGCCACAACTAAGTGGCAAATGTGAGCATCAGATCAAGGTCTGCCAATCTGTAGGGTGGCCAGAAACCTGTGTCTGGGCATGGCTCAAATAAGATGAGTGGAGCTTGTTTGGTCTATTTTCTGAAACACTGAGAAGCAAGTGAGCAAACCCACGACAAACAGAGTCTAGTAAATCCTAATAAGAGACTAAGGGAGTAGCCTTTCCCTAGAGCAACCTCTAGTCCCAGAATATGTATACAATAAACTCCTTTTCTTGAGGAAGCTTAAGTTATATGATGCTTGTAATTAAATATGATGCTTGTAATTAGAAGATCCTAAATTATTCTCATCCACTGCTAATGGGTATGTTAATTGGGGACAACCTGGCAATATCTAGTTGAATGTGGGCATATCAATGACCCAGCAGTTCCACTCTTGGGTATTTTTCCTAGAGACGGTCTTGCCCATGTGTATCAGAAGTTATGTACGGTAATGTTAGCAAATGTAGCATAGTGGTTCACAGTGAACTCTGCTAACCTGGTCAAATTCTGGCTCTGCCATTTACTCAGCTGTGTGACTTTAGACAAGTTACTCATTTTTCTGTGCTCCATTTTTCTCATTTGTGGAATGGGGATAATTATTTAATCCTCTTGAGGTTCTAGTGAAGATTAAATAAGTTCATGCTGGGGGCAGTGGGTGCAGAGGGGCCGCCCCAAGGGCGGCCCCTCTGCACCCACTGCCCCCAGCAAGTTCATATGTGTAAAGTCTTAGCCACATACCAAGTGTCATATGTCTTAGCTATTATCACAACTCTCATTGTTATGGCAGCATTGTTTATGATAGCAAAAAACAAACAAAAAAACTAATAAGCAAACCTGAAAAAACCCTAAACCTCCGTTACAGAGGTTGGATAAATACACTGTGGCATGAAATACTACATAGCAGTGAAAAGAATAAACTGGAGCTACGTGTATCAATAGACATGAATCTTAGAAACATAGCGTTAAGAGAAAAAGGCCTGCAGAGAAGAACGCGTACAGTATGATGCCTGTATTATAAAATAAGCAAAACTAACCCTATTTAGAAACACCTGGTGGTGCAGTGGTTAAGTGCTCAGCTGTTAACTGAAAGGTCAATGGTTTCAACCCAGCAGCAGCTCCTCAGGAGAAAGATGTGGCAATCTGTTTCCCTAAAGATTACAGCTTTGGAAGCCCTACAGAGCAGTTCTACTCTGTCCTGTAAGGTACACAACAACTGCACATAGGTAGCAAAAGTAAAAGGAAACCCAGGATAGTGGTTAGGGAGATGGCACTGGGAAATATCTTCAGTGAAATCTGTAAAGTTCTTTTCAAAAATTGGGTAGTAGGTTTGTGGGTGTTCATATGATTATAAGTTTAGGACAATAAACTTCAGTGAACCAAATCTTTAAGATAAAATTGCATGGAAACGAAGCGAGCTTGTTGAAAATAAGTTCAGGAAACACAGTTAAAACAACAAAAAGAATTGGTTAACATGCTCTATTGAAAATTCACTAGGGAACTAAATTGATTGAATGGAGTTTGCACTAGAAAATAGTTTTTTGATAAAAAATTTATCAGCGCTATTATACTTCTGATTAAAATGTTTATCTTCATAAGTTCTGAGTCACGGTGACCTGTGGGTCAAAACAACTGGCTCAAATCCATCCTGTGTATACAGTTAACAACACCTTACCTACACAGTAAGCTTTGAATTTATGTAATGAGATTTACGTATCGTAGGAAAAATAAGGGTTCCAGGAGGGAGTCTGGGCTGAAAGCAGCTGCCAGGAAAACCTAAATAGTGAAACAGTTAAAAGGCAAAATAGCAAGAAAGTAAGTCGGCTCTAGAAATAAGAGAAACAAAATGCCGGGAAACACAACTGTGTTATAAAATAAACTAGACTGAATTCAGTATTCAGGTGTTCTTTTGTAAGTTTGATTTACTTTCCCCCAGATTCAGTTAAGCTGGTACATGGAGTTTAGGAGTGGACATATCTGTTGACTGCTTCGCTTCCAAAAGCCACCGCATGCTTAGCTAGTTTCCCAGGCAACCGCACATACACTGCCCTCTGGATATCTTCTGGGGTGAGGGTGCAACGATTTCTGAAATACATCAGGTTGCAGGCCTCTGTAGCAATGCACTCAAAGATGTTGTTGATCAGAGTGTTCATGACGTCCAAGGTGCGAGACGATATGCCCCTCTGGGGAACCACTTCCTTCAGGACCCTGTTCACGTAGAGTGAGTAATTTCTATGGCCAAAGTTGGTACTGGAATGTAATTTCTTTATGGAGATTGAGCTTAGATGTCCATTGGAGTACCTGTACTTTTTGATGATAGATCTGGCCATTGTAGATGTTGTTCCCCTTATCAGTTCTGAATGGAGAAATGGAGGGCCCAAGAGTGGGGGGAGCTCTCGTATTTATAGTGCTGTGCCACAGTCAGACTACTGGACTTCTCTCTGATTGGAGGTTACTCTGTCTATGTCACAATCACATTGATTGTTGTTCAGGGAAATTCTTTTTCTTGCTGACCAAAAGCTGTCCTAACAGGTTAAAGGGAGTGTTGCAGAAGGATTGAGGCTGACTTCAGGGCAGAGAGGAGGAGTGCTTGCTTTTCCTACTTTGTTTCTTAGCAAGTTGTAAGCATAATATACAATAGTCACAGATTTGGACAAAACCTCAACAAATTGGGGTACTGGTAACAGGAAGGTTAAGGAAATGGTGCCGTAAGCCCTTTATGGGGATTCTGTGTTCATAAAAGTATTCATAAATTCATTTTGTAAGCAAAGGAATAATTAAATATACTTTTAAAATCTCAAAATGATTATTTTATGATACGGTAAATATGAATGACTAATCTGATTTTTAGAATTGTGATCTTTGTATTAAAAATGAAGTCTAAATTTTTTTCTATACCCCCAACTCCTCAGGAGCAAGTAAGTACAATTGAAGAATAAAATAAATACTCCCCTATTTTATTGCTTAAATTACGATATATAGACTGTTTTCATTAACCTTTTTTTTTTTTTATTGTGTTTTAAGTGAAAGTCTCTCATACAAAAACTTATACACAGCTTGCTATGTATTCCTAGCTGCTCTTCCCCTAATGAGACAGCACAGTCCTCCTCTCCACCCTGTATTCCTGTGACCATTCAACTAGCTCCTGTCCCCCTCTGCCTTCTCATCTCGCCTCCAGGCAGGAGCTGCCCACATAGTCTCAGGTGTCTACTTGAGCCAAGAAGCTCACTCTTCACCAGTATCATTTTCTTATAGTCCAGTCCAATCCTTGTCTCAAGAATTGGCTTCGGGAAAGGTTTAAGTCTTGGGCTAACAGAGGGTCCGGGGGCCATGACCTGTGGGGTCCCTCCAGTCTCAGTCAGACCATTAAGTCTGGTCTTTTTACAAGAATTTGAGGTCTGCATCCCACTGTTCACCTGCTCCATCAGGGATTCTCTGTTGTGTTCCCTGTCAGGGCAGTCATTGGTGGTAGCCAGGTACCATCATCTAGTTCTTCTGGTCTCAGGCTGATGGAAGCTCTGGTTTTTCTGGCCCTTTGTCTCTTGGGCTCATAATTACCTTGTGTCTTTGGTGTTCCTCATTCTCCTTTGCTCCAGGTGGGTTGAGACCAATTGATGCATCTTAGATGGCCACTTGCTAGTGTTGAAGACCCCAGATGCCACTCACCACAGTGGGATGCAGAACATTTTCTTAATACTTTTTTTTTTATGTCAATTGACCTAGATGTTCCCTGAAACCATAGTCCCCAGTCCCCCATCCCTGCTACTCTGGCCTTCAAAGCGTTTGGTTGTATTCAGGAAACTTCTGAGCTTTTGGTTTAGTCCAGTTGTGCTGACTTCACCTGTATTGTGTGTTGACTTTCCCTTCACCTAAAATAGTTCTTGTCTACTATCTAATTAGAATGCCCCTCTCCCTCCCTCCCCACCCTCATAACCATCAAAGAATATTTTCTTCTGTGTTTAAACTTTTTCTTGAGTTCTCATAATAGTGGTCTCATACAATATTTGTTCTTTTGCAACTGACTAATTTCAGTCAGCATAATGCCTTCCAGATTCCTCCATGTTATGAGATGTTTCAGGATTCATCATTGTTTTTAATCCTTGCATAGTATTCCGTTATGTGAATATGCCATAATTCATTTATCCATTCATCCGTTGATGGGAACCTTGGTTGCTTCCATCTTTTTGCTATTGTAAACAGTGCTGCAATGAATATGGGTGTGCATATATCTGTTTGTGCAAGGGCTCTTATTTCTCTAGGATATATTCCAAGGAGTGGGATTGCTAGATCGTATGGTAGTTCTATTTCTAGCTTTTTGAGGAAGTGGCAAATCGATTTTCAAAGTGGTTTTACCCTTTTGCATTCCCACCAGCAGTGTATAAGTGTTCCAACCTCTCTAACATTTATTATTTTGTGTTTTTTGGATTAATGCCAGCCTTGTTGGGGTGAGATGGAATCTCACTGTAGTTTTGATTTGCATTTCTCTAGTGGCTAATGATTGTGAGCATTTCCTCCTGTACCTGTTAGCTACCTGAATGTCTTCTTTGGTGAAGTGCCTGTTCATATCTTTTGCCCATTTTTTAATTGGGTTATTAGTCTTTTTGTTGTTGCGTTTTTGCAGTAATCTTGTAGATTTTAGAGATACATTGATCAGATTTGTCTTAGCCAAAAAATTGTTCCCAGTCTGTAAGTTGTCTTTTTGCTCTTTTGGTGAAGTCTTTGGATGAGCATAAGTGTTTGATTTTTAGGAGCTCTCAGTTATCTACTTTCTCTTCTGGTGTTTGTGCATTGTTAGCAATGTTTTGTATACTGTTTATACCATGTATTAGGGCTCCTAGTGTTGTCTCTATTTTTTCTTCCATGATCTTTATCGTTTTAGAGTTTATATTTAGGTCTTTGATCCATTTTGAGGTAGTTTTTGTGCATGGTGTTATGTATGGGTCTTGTTTCATATTTTTGCAGATGGATAATCAGTTATGCCAGCACCATTTGTTTAAGAGACTCTCTTTTCCCCCATTTAGCAGACTTTGGACCTTTGTCAAATATCAGCTGCTCATATGTGGATGGATTTATGTCTAGATTCTCAATTCTGTTCCAATGGTCTCTGCATCTGTTGTTATACCAGTACCAGGTTGTTTTGACTACTGTGGTGGTATAGTAGGTTCTAAAATCAGGAATTGTGAGACTCCCACTTTGTTCTTCTTTTTCAGTAATATTTCCTTTATTCGGGACCTCTCCTCCTTCCATATGAAGTTGGTGATTTGTTTCTCCATCCTCATTAAAAAATGTCATTGGAATTTAAATCAGGATTGCATTGTATCTATAGATTGCTATGGGTGGAATAGACATTTTCACAGTGCTGAGTCTTCCTATCCCTGAGCAAGTATGTTTTTTCACTTATGTAGGCCTCTTGCGGTTTCTTGTAGTAGTGTCTTGTAGTTTTCTTTGTATAGGTCTTTTACATCTCTGGTAAGATTTATTACTAAGTATTTTATCTTCTTGGGGGCTATTGTAAATGGTATTAATTTGGTGATGTCTTCTTCGACATTCTTTTTGTTGGTGTAGAGAAATTCAACTGATTTTTGTATGTTTATCTTGTATCCTGAAACACTGCTGAACTCTTCTATTAGTTTCAGTAATTTTCTTGAGGATTCTTTAGGGTTTTCTGTGTGTAAGATCATGTCATCTGCAAATAGAGATACTTTTACTTCTTTGCCAATGTGGATGCCCTTTATTTCTTTATCTAGCCTAATTGCTCTGGGTAGGACCTCCAGCACAATGTTGAATAAGAGTGGTGATAAAAGGCATCCTTGTCTGGCTTCCATTCTCAGGGGGAATGCTTTCAGACTCTCTCCTTTAGGGTTATTTTGGCTGTTGGCTTCGTATAAATCCCCTTTATTATGTTGAGGAATTTTCCTTCTATTCCTATTTTGCTGAGAGTTTTTATCATGAATGGGTGTTGAACTTTGTCAAATGTTTTTTCAGCATCAATTGATAAGATCATGTGGTTCTTGTCATTTGTTTTATTTATATGGTGGATTACATTGATTATTTTTCTAATATTAAACCAGCCCTGCATACCTGGTATGAATCCCACTTGGTTATGGTGAATTATTTTTTTTTGATATATTGTTGAATTCTATTGGCTAGAATTTTGTTGAGGATTTTTGCATCCGAGTTCATGACGGATATAGGTCTGTCATTTTCTTTTTTTGTGGTATCTTTTTTTTTTTTTCCCCTGGTTTTTGTATCAGGGATATGCTGGCTTTATAAAATGAGTTTGGGAGTATTCCATCCTTTTCTATGCTGTAGTGGTATTTTCTCTGAAAGTTTGGTAGAATTCTCCAGTGAAGCTGTCGTCAGGGCCAGGGCTTTTTTTTTTGTTGGGAGTTTTTAAATTACCTTTTCAATGTCTTCTTTTGTTATGGGTTTATTTAGTTGCTCTACCTCTGTTTGTGTTAGTTTAGGTAGGTAGTGTGTTTCTAGCAATTTGTCCATTTCTTCTAGGTTTTCAAATTGTTAGAGTATGGGTTTTCATAGTAATATGATTCTTTTAATTTCAGTTGGGCATGTTTTAATATCACCCATCTCATTCCTTATTCAGGTTATTTGTTTCCTCTCCTGTTTTTCTTTTGTCACTTTGGCGAATGGTTTATTAATTTTGTTGATCTTTTCAAAGAACAAGCTTTTGGACTTGTTAACTCTTTCAATTGTTTTTCTGTTCTCTATTTCATTTAATTCTGCTCTACTTTTTATTATTTGCTTTCTTCTGGTGGCCAAGGGTTTCTTTTGTTGCTCTCTTTCTATTTGTTCAAGTTGTAGGGATAATTCTTTGATTTTGGCCCTTTCTTCTTTTTGGATATGTGCCTTTTTTGCTGTAAACTGATCTCTGAGCACTGCTTTAACTGTATCCCAAAGATTCTGATAGGAAGTGTTTCCATTGTCATTCAGTTCTATGAATTTCTTTATCCCATCCTTATTTTCTTCTGTAACCCAGTAGGTTTTGAGCAAGGTGTTGTTCAGTTTCCATGTGTTTGATTTCTTTTCCCTGCGTTTTCTGTTATTGATTTCTACTTTTATGGCTTTATGATCAGAGAAGGTGCTTTGTAATATTTCGAGGTTTTTGATTCTGTTAATGCTTGCCTTAGGACCTAATATGTGGTTTATTCTGGAGAATGTTCCATGTATATTGGAAAAGAAAGTATACTTGGCTGCTGTTGGGTGGAGTGTTCTATATATACCTATGAGGTCAAGTTGGTTGATTGTGGCATTTAAATCTTCCATATCTTTATTAAACTTCTTTCTGGATATTCCGTCCTTCACTGAAAGTGGTGTGTTGAAGTCTCCTACTATTATTGTGGCTCTATCTATCTTGCTTTTCAATACTCTTAGAGTTTGTTTTACGTATCTTGAAGCTCTGTCATTGGGTGTGTAAATATTTAATATGGTTATATCTTCTTGGTATATTGACCCTTTAATCGTTATATAGTGTCCTTCCTTATCTTTTGTGGTGGATTTAACTTTAAAGTCTAAGGTGTGTCTCTTGTAGGCAGCATATAGTCGGATCTAGTTTTTTAATCCGTTCTGCCACTCTGTCTCTTTATTGGTGCATTTAGTGCATTTACATTCAGCGTAATTACGGATAGGTATGAGTTTAGTGCTATCATTTTGATGTCTTTTTTTTTTGTGTTGTTGACAGTTCCTTTTTTCCACTTAATTTTTTGTGCCGAGTAGTTTTTCTTTATATATTGTCTTTTATCTTTTTCATTGTTGCAATTTTGTTTTTGCTGAGTCTTTATGTTTTTCTTCTATTTTATTTTGATTTGTAGGATTGTTAGTCTCCTTTGTTGTCACCTTAATATTTAGGTCTATTTTTCTAAGTTTAAACCTAATTTTTATCTCTATATCACCTTGACATCCTTTGCATATGAAAGATCTATGACTACATTTTTTAGTTCCTCGTTACTGTTTCAATGTTGTCATCTTTTACATAATGACATCTCTGTTTCCCTGTTTTTAGCATTTTTTATCTTGATTTATTTTGTGATTTCCCTATCTGAGTTGATATCTGATTGCTCTGTCCTTTGTTCAGGTCTTGGGATGATATCTGATATTATTGATTATCTAATCAAGGAACTCCCTTTAGTATTTCTTGTAATTTTGATTTGGTTTTTGCAAATTCTCTGAACTTCTGTTTATCTGGAAATGTCCTAATTTTGCCTTCATATTTGAGACAATTTTGCTGGATACATGATTCTTGGCTGGCAATTTTTTTCGTTCAAGTCTTTATTTATATCTTCCCATTTCCTTATTGCCTTCGTAGTTTCTGCTGAGTAGTCCAAGCCTATTCTTATTGACTCTCCTTTGTAGGTGACTTTTCGTTTATCCCTAGCCAGTCTTAAAATTCTCTCTTTATCTTTGGTTTTGGCAAGGTTGATTATAATATGCCTTGGTGACTTTTTGGGGGGATCTACCTTGTGTGGGGTTCGATGACCATCTTGGTTAGATATTTTCTCATCTTTCACAATATCAGGGAAGTTTTCTGTCAACAAATCTCTGACAATTCTCTCTGTATTTTCTGTTCTCCCCCTCTGTTCTGGTACTCCACCAATTGTAGGTTATTTTAGGGTTTCTTCATTTTTTAAAAATTCTTTTATGTGATTTTTCTTTGAATATATTGGTGCCAAGTGTTTTATCTTCAATCTCACTAATTCTCACTTTCATATCCTTAATTCTGCTCCTTTGACTTTCTGTTGAGTTGTCTAATTCTGAAATTTTATTTTGATCTTCTGAATTTCTGTTTGCTTGCTCTCTACGGATTCTTACAGCCTATTAAATTTGTCATTATGCTCTTGAATAACCTTCTTAATTCCTCAACTGCTTTATCTGTGTGTTTCTTGGCTTTTTCTGCCTTTTGCCTGCTCTCCTTCCTGATCTCTTGTAGAGTTTCGTATATTAATCTTTTGTATTCTACCTCTGGTAATTCCGGGAATATATCTTCATCTGGAAGATTCCTTAATTCTTTGTTTTGGGAGCTTGTCAAAGTGATCATGATCTGCTTCTTTATGTGTATAATATTGACGTTGTCTCTGAGCCACCTATGTTATTGTATCAATTTATTTTATGTTTGCTTACTGTGTCCTAGCTTCATGCTTTGTTTTGTTTTGATATGCCCAAATAGGCTGCTCAAGTGAGCTAGTTTGATTATCGGGGCCTTTGAAGCTCTAATGTCCTGTTACCAGACGGCTAGAGCTGTTACCAGGTATATGAGCCCAGGAGTCCATTCACTTTTCTTGTGTGGGATCAGCTCAGGTGTCCAGGTAGTCTGTCACTAAGTGTGTGGTGCAGGGGTGAATGGCATAGGCACAGGTATCTGTCTGCAGCAGAAGATCATGCTCTGAGGAAGGCAGGGGGCTTACAACTGTCCCCCGAGTGTTTGTGAGGAAAGTGCATCCCTGTTCCCTAGAGCACATACGTGGGTGGGCTCTGCAGCTGGACTGTGGGCACCCAATTCTTTTGGCTGTAAGGCTTGGGAGGCACCACTTATCCTTGGGCCCCTGTCACGGGTGACTAGGTGGCATGGGTGGAGCCACCAGTCCTCAGGCCCCTGATGTGGGTAGGTGAGGACCCTGCTTAATAGGCAGAGTGGTGTCAGACATCAAAAACTTGCCTCTCCACCACATAGCTGAAACAGTTGAAGATCAGGCACATACACCATTGCACTGTGTCAATGAGGGCCTAAGCTGCTGAAATGGGCCCACAGATGTCCATGGAGGGGTAAAGGGCATTCAAAGCCTGTGGACCTTTTGTGCCTGTATCCAGGCAAAGGAGCCACTTCTGTCCTGATTTCTCAGCTTAGGGGAGGTGGCAAATTATTTTTTCCCCATTTGTTAATTTGTTCCTTTTCCAAGACCAGGAGAATGGCTCAGGGCATGCAGCAGAACCTATCTCAGGTCCAGGGAAAGCAACAGCCACTGTAGCTGCCTCGGGGGCTGGAATAGAGGGAGGAGGGATCAGATAAATAGGAGAGAGTTCTTTCGAAAGAGGTGCTTTTCGATCTGCACAGTAAATTGGACACAAGTACTTATCTTTTGCCAAGAGTGCTGTTCACTGATTCCTGGAGGCATGAATAGGCTCTGTGCTGCTTGTTCTCTTCTGCTGTGGAAAAGGCATCGTGAACTCCACCACCAGCCCTGTAGCACTCATGCCAGGGGATTGAGCCTGTGGGGCACCAGTTCCTGCTGCATCAGGTCCGGCAATTCCTTGCTGCTTCTGAACTGTCTCGCCCTCCCCCTTCTGCTCAGTCTGATTTCTCTACTTTGCCTTTGAAGTTCAGGGCTCCCAGCTTGTCATGTATATAATCGATTCACTTGTTTTTCGAGTCTTCATTGTAAAAGGGAACACCGGAAACGTGTGACTATTCCTCCATTTTGGCCCCACCGCTCATTAACCTTGTATAATTAATATCTATCATTTTTTCAAATTTTATAAATTTCATTACATTGTCTTCTTTTTACTTGATATGTAGTTCTTTGGTCATTATTAACCAAAAATGTTTGTAGGGGCATTCTTGCCCATGTATCGTGTTGATATTCAAGCTCTTAAAAATTTCCACTTACCTTATTAATCAAATTTATCTGCGGGTAAAATAGAAAAGAAGTAGAAATAACTATGAAAATCATGACTCATGAGCATTTTGATAATTCACAATTGCCACAAATATTAATACTTCCATTAAAAGTCATTCACTATGAACTTCTTCACAGATAAGTAGACTGGCTTACGTGTAATTTCTGGAATGCCATCTGTAATTCCTCCTTTCTCTCCCACTTAAGAAAGGAATCTGAAATAAGGAGAGTAATAATAGTGTTATTATAGGGATAATTTTGAATGAGCTCTAATTTTTAAGGACAATGAATATCATTAGTAAATGTCTGTGTACTTTATCACTAGTGACAACCTTGGACTGTACCTCATCACACTAAGATGGAAGCTGCTGCTTCTAGATATGCTTTTGGGTGAGGGATCTTTAGTCAGGTCTTGCTAATTTTGCTTTCAATTTTCTCTACATATAATTACTTAGTTTGCTTAATTATAGCTATCACTTAGAGGTAGTTATCAGGTGGAGAAGGTTTATTCCCCATTCCTCATGCATCCATGTTGAAAAGCTTCCACTAGCATGACATTCCTGGTCTCTCTCTCACTTACTCCTCCTTGGACAAGTGATTTACCTGATTGGCAAGTTGGAAAGACAGGCATGCCTGTCTCAGCCTCTTCTGTGCTCTTGTGGGGATCGAACAGCGGGCAGCTCTGCTTCTGGGTGTGGAGCACGATTTGACAGTTGCCTGTGACTGAGGAGGTCATTCTGTCTAATTCCACAGTGTCATATCAGAAAATGTTTTGCTTCCCCACACCAATAGTGTGTCGGTAATAAAGCTGGTGTGTTGATCTCTGTCTTTCTGATGCCTGAGATTCTCTCATTGTTTCTGAGCTTGGGTGTGGAGAAAGGAAGGGTGTAATATATCACAGTGGAGTTCCTGGGTGGTGTGAACAGTTAATGCACGCAACTGCTAACTGAAAGGTTGGAGGAGTGCATCCACCCAGAAGTGCCTTGGAAGAAAGTCCTGGTGATAAAAAAAAATCCAAAAAATCAGTCATTGAAAACTCTGTGAAACACAGTTCTACTCTGACACTCATGAGGTCACCGTGAGGCGGAATTGACTTGAGGGCAACTCGTTTTCATATATCACAGTAACTAAAAGGGAAGGGCTTTATAACCAAACCAAGTAAGCTGAATACTAAACTATTGATTGATCAGAAAGCTCAGAATATGAGGAATATTGATTCTGTAAAATTCCTGTCTAGTTAAGTGTTAACTTCCATTTTGAAATTCAATTAGTCGTTGTAAAATATGTATATGTTCACCATTGATATAGTAGTTTTTCTTTTCCTTCTTCCTTTCTCCTCCTTCAGTATTGAACAAGAGACAGACACTTTTTAGCATAATGGCCTTTAGGAGATGTGCATTGGATTATTAATCTGGGCAGTGCACCAAAAGTCTGATTATTTTGCATCTACCATTCCCTAAGAGTGGACACGTCTATCCTCTCTCCCTTTCTCCTCTGCCCCCACCCTCAAGGTGCTGCTAGCCTTAGAAAGAAGTCTAGTGTTATTCAGCAGGAAATACAACATAAGTGAAAGAACACTTGACTAATGTACCTGTCTTAGGCTGAGTTCTCTAGAGAAGCAAAATCAGCAAAGTGTATGAATATATATATATATACCAAAAAACCAAAGCCAGTGCTGTCGAGTCGATTCTGACTCATAGCAACCCTATATATATATACATATAGAGAGAGAAAGAGAGAGATTTATGTCAAGGAAATGGCTCATGCAGTTGTAAAGGCTGTAACATCCCATGTCCATGGGTCAGAAAAGAGGCTTTTCCTGATTCTTGTAGCCATGGGGGCTGGCGAGTCCAAGGTTGGCAGGCTGGAAAGCCAGGCTGTTGTTCACAGGCTGTGAAGATTGATGAATTGCAAGATTGGCAGGCAAGACTGCAAGTAAGCTGCTAGCTCAAGTCCCAAACTGAAGGTCAGATGAACAGGAGCTAGCTGCAGGATCCAGAAAAAGCGAGAGTCCCCAAGCTCTCCCTGAACGTTCCTCGACACTTGACGCAGGCCACATCCCCAAGGAGACTCCCCTGCAACTGATTGGCTACGCACAGCAGATCATGTATCACATCTCAACAGGGAACTGATCACAATATTATATGATTGCTGAAACACTGAGAATCATGGCCCAGCCAAGTTGACACACAATCTTAACCATCACAGTACCCGAGATCCCAAGCTGTTCGAGTGTAGACTGGAGTTCAAAGTCAAAAACTGTTTCATGTATTTTTCCAGGCTCTTGTTTTGTTCTTGATCACACTGTCTATTGGGACATGAACTGTTAAGTACCATTTCTTCCATGATAGGAGTACTGGGGTTGCAACTGCTTTTCTTTCATTGATGATTGATGATCTTGTGATGAATCAAGATTATCATTGAGACTATCAGTGGCTGTTGGCATAATAATATAACTGTAGGATGGGTGACATTAATTCAAAGCAGGAAACATGCACTGATATATGTGAGTGTACTCTGGGAAAACTTTTACAGCCACTGTATTAGTTTCCCTCTGTCTTGGAAGAAGTACAACCAGAATGTTCCTTATAAGCAAGGATGGTGGGACTGAGTCTTACGTACTTTGGACATGTTATCCAGAGGGATCAGTCCCTGGAGAAGGACATCATGCTTGTTAAAGAAGAGGGCCAGCGAAAAAGATGGAAGACCCTCAACACAGTGGCTGCAGCAACGGGCTCAAGTATAGCATAACGTAGTGTAGCATAGCATAGCAAGGCATTGTGAGGATGGTGCAGGACTGGGCAGTGTTCTGTTCTGTTATACATGGGGTCACTATGAGTCAGAACTGATGCAACAGCACCTAACAACAACCATGTATTAGTCTCCTATTGCTACTGTAACAAATTACCACAAATGTAGTGGTTTAAAACATAAATTTATTATCGTATAGTTCTGGGTGTTAGAAGTCTGAATAGGCCTTTACCGTCTAAAATCAAGGTGTCTGCAGAACTGCATTCCTTTTGGAGGCACTAAAGGAGAATCTATTTCTTTGACTTTTCCAGCAAATGTAGGAGGCTTCCCAGATTCCTTGGCTCTTGGGCCACTTTCATCTTCAAAGCCAGCAATGGTTGATCGAGTCTTTCTCATGCTGTGTCACTCTGACACCCACTCTTTTGCCTCCCTTTTGCACCTTTGAAGGATCATTGTGATTACATTGGCCCACCTAGATAATCCAGGATCATCTCCCCATTGTAAAATTCTTACTTTAATCATATCTTCAAAGTCTGTTTTGTCCTGTGAGGTAACTTATTCACACGTTCCAGGTATTAGGACATGAACATCTTTGGGGCCAATGTTTCTACCTACCACAGCCACCATGAACAGAATGGGATTGTCAGGGAAGATCTGAGTCACCAATAGTATAGAAGATGGAGGTGAATATGTACTGTCCTTAGAAAATGACCAGAAATATATTTTTAAAGTGCTCCCTTGTAATTTGATTCTTTTGCCTAAAAATGAAGAATTGTCTTGGGTGTTTGCTTTCCATACTGTTTCTCTATGTTATAGCTACAGAATTATGGTTAATAAAATATATTCTACCTTTGGAAGTTTGGAAGATGACAGTAGAAGAGAAATATTTCTTTTCTCCTTCTCTCCTCAAATTCCTTTCTCTGTCTCTTCTCTTCTGCTTATTCTCTCTGTCTCTTGCACAAGGATTTATTGAATGCCAACTATGTACCAAACACTGCACTAGTTACATTGAGGGGGTACAGAGATGAACAAGATATAATTTTTACTCACAAGGAACTCAGAGTTTATTAAGGTAGACAGACATGAAAATAATTGATTACGGTGAACTGGGAGATAAAAGATATGATAGGGCATATGTAAGGCATTAGCTAGAAGAGAGAGTGGTACCTTAGATCAATCTGCCTGCCAGGTTTTTAATTGGTTTTGTAGTTGAATTTTGAAGAACACCGAAATGATGAGTGTAGTAGAGGCGTGGGGTATGTGAATAAAGTATTTTCAGGGAAAGCAATGTTTTTCATTTGCTTTGTTTAGTTTTTGTATGAAGATGGAAAATCTGTGGTCTTGTGGAGGCAGTGTGGAGCCCGAGCTTGATAGCCCTTTCTTGTTTGCTGGTACTCAGGTGTGCGAGTATGTGTCATCTCTAGAGCAAAACAAAGGCAGCATGTTTGTCAGGGGAGAATCCAGGTTTCAGTTAAGGTAGTGGCTCTCAACCTTGGATGCACACTAAAATTATCTGTTGTTGTTATTGTTAAGTGCTGTAGAGTTGCTTCTGACTCCTAGCGACCTTATAGGAGAGAGTAGCACTGCTCTCTAGGGTTTCCAAGTAGCGGCTGGTGGATTCAAACTGCTGACATTTTGACTAGCAGCTGAACTCTTTACTACTATGCCGCAATGAAAATAAAAACAGAAACAAAGCCCAGGCCAGGGTTAGACCCCACTAATTGACTCAAACTGTGTAGTGACGAGGCACAAGCTTCCCCCTCCCCACCCTATAAGTTTCCCTAAACAAAAAAAACCAAACCCATTGCCATCTAGTCAATTCTAACTCACAGTAACCCTATAAGACAGAGTAGAACTGCCTCATAGGGTTTCCAAGGCTGTAATCTTTACAGAAGCAGACTGCCACATCTTTCTCCCACAGAGTGGCTAATGGATTTGAACCACTGACCTTTTGGTGGTTCTTTATGCACTATGCCACCAGGGCTTCTTGTAAGTTCCCCAGGTGCTTTCAATGTGAAACCATGGTTTAGAATCACTGGTTGAGCTCAGAAGACAGAGCAAAACATTTGAAGGTGTAGAGGAATTTAAACATTGGAATGGGAGTTGTAAGGGAACAGGGTGAAGAAGGAGAAGAGAAAAAGGGGAATTAGAAGAAGAATAACATGACCAAAGATGAACAGATGAGAGGACTGAGGACTGGAAGAGTGGTCCCTGAGGGTGGGACGTATCTCCCATCACTCAACTCCAGATTCAGGGACACGAAAAGACACAGACCTTGATGTGAACCTGTTTCTGTGTGTTGTAAATTGAGGTCAACTTTGCTGAAAAGTTCTTTCAGTGCTTTGCACAAGAACAGATCTTGGGTGGAACCTGGATGGAACCAGGTTGGTGCTGTCTTTGCTGTGGAGTTTTGCACTTAGGAGACCAGCTTAGCTTTACTTGTCTTATATTTTCATGTTTGAAGGGAAAACAAACAAACAAACAAACTTGCCATGTTGCTTTTTCCTGATTTGTTCGCAATATTCTGGCTAAGGTCATTGCTCTTCGACTATTCTATATCCTTACATTGTCCTCCCAAGGCTAACACTTCTAATGTCAATGGTGCAGAGCTCTCTTGTACCCATTCCAGCGTCACCTGTACCTGCCTGGGCTAATTGGAAATCTGGGTCATTGTTCTCTGGTGACTGGAGACAGAGTAATTAGATTAGCTGTGTGCAGAGTAAGAATGTAATAAAGGAATTAACCTTGAAAGTAAGTAGAATATTGTCAATCCCTGGTGAGGTTTCTGATGAGTCTGATACTCTTTAGCAGAAAATACATCAGGACAACAGAGAGAAGAAAAATTTTAATTTTGTTTTGAGTTCTGGTTCATATGTATAGTAAAAGATGCATATTTAAAACCTTGACACCATATAAACCTAGAAATATGTAAAAGGAAAACCTGCGAAAACCTGAGTAAAGCAGATCAAATGATACCAGTGGATTTTGTTTAAAATTAACTAAAAAGCAATTAAAAGTCCCACTGAACCCATAATTTGTCATCGTAAAATGGATTTTTCTCTTGCTATAATAAAAAATTGAGAATGTTCACATAGATGAAATTTAAAGTTTTTAGGAAAAATAGAACTGATTATTCCTCTTTGATCTATCATATCACCACTGAATTGTATATTTCTATACTAGAATTGTTTCTTCTTTGCTTAAAAAATATTTGCTCTTGGAGATTGACCAATATGGACTACATCAGTGGACTCTTTTGCCTCTGGCATCTGGTTGGATTTAGCTAGTGGGACTTTCCTTACCTAGATCAGAGGGAAAGAGAAAAGAGAGGTCGGGGTATTTGTTCTCCCAGTTCTCTTCTCATGGGTCAGTCATCTCAGGCTGGTTGTATCCCCAAGCTGGGTAGCATAGCTCCTGTCTAGGTGGCCCTCTTTACATCACTGCACCCCTCTTCCTGCCCCTTCAGGCCCAAGTATGGTAACAGTCCCCAACAGTCTTTGCCCTAGCTACTCTATATGCCTACATCTTGGGATTAAAAATAATTCCTTTATTAAACTCTCTTCAAGTGACCCAATTTGAGTGTGAGTTTCCATACTGAGACCCTGACTGTACATTATGATGATAATTATGCTACTTTAAACATTTAACAAGTATTAACTCAGTACTTAGCGAGTGATTCTCTGCACTGAGTTACATGCTCTGAAAGGCACACAGACATGGTTCCTGTCCTCCAGCAGTTTAATATCTGATAGATCATAAATACATGAAAAATTATGTGCAAATGAAACTGGACCAATGGGTCCATGCCCAGCGTGCAAGAAGCCAAACTCTCAGGCACTGTTTTGAGAGGAGGAAAGAGTTTATCTTGAAAGCTAGCAAGCAAGAACTCAGAGGTATCGACCTCATGTTGAGTTTCCTGATTTGAGGACCAAACCAAAAAACCCACTGCCGTCGAGTTGATTCCAACTCATAGTGACCCCATAGGACAGAGTAAAACTGCACCATAGAGTTTTCAAGGAGTGCCTGGCGGATTCGAGCGGCCGACCTCTTGGTTAGCAGCCGTAGCACTTAACCACTACACCACCGGGGTTTCCTGATTTGCGGAAGCATTTATATTTTATAGATTTGGGGAGTTATACATATTCATATATGGGTGGAATAAGGCAGTGGGCAGAATCAGGAAGTTTTACCTGTTTATGCTTTCTATTGATTATTCATTATGTGGCAGGGCTAAGACTTGGCATGGAAGCAGCCGATGGACTCTTGGCTTTTAAAATGGGCTCAGCTACTGCAGATGACATGTGTCTGGTGATTTTGGTTCTTTGACATGAGTCTTTTCATTCCTTGACACGAGTTTTCTTGTGTTATTGAGAATGTGTGCCGGCCCGGGGTCGTCTGTCGGTCATCTTTGTCTATTCTGCGTATGTCAGACCATTCTGAGCTGGTTAGATCTGGTCCTTGGGGGAGCTCTTCAGAGGGTCTGAAAAACAACTTAGAGGAAGTGAGTAATGTGGTGGGGAGGTGACTGGGAGTAGCCTGATAACTGGTGGAGTACTAATTAAGTAGGTGTCTCCAGCCTCTAGGATCCCCTAACAAGAATGCAAAACAAAAAAAAGTCACAGGAAAATACATGATTGACAAATGAATGGAAGAAAATTCAGAAGAGATAATGATCAATTTAAGGAGACTTTGTGGTAAGGTGGTTAAGTGCTCAGCTGCTAACGGAAAAGGTTGGTGGTTCGCACCCACCAGCTGCTCTGTGGGAGAAAGAGGTGGCAGTCTTTACGACTGCAGCCTTGGAAACCCTATGGGGCAGTTCTACTCTGTCCTGTAGGATTGCTATGAGTTGGAATCTTCTCAACAGCAATGATCAGTCTAAGCCAGTGTACTCATGGAGGAGTTGGGGTTTTATCTAACCTTGAAAGATGGATTATATTAAATAATGATAGTTAATACTTATTGGGAGTCCATGGGTGGTGCAAATGATTAACATATGTGGCTGCTAACCGAAAGGCTGGGAGTTTGAGTCCAACCAGAGGTGTCTCAGAAGAAAGGCCTGGTGATCTATTTCTGGAAAATCAGCCATTGAAAATCTATGAAGTACAGTTCTACTCTGACATGGGTGGGCTGACCATGAGTTGGAGTTGACTCGATAGCAGTTTTTTTTTTTAATATTTATTGAGCTTCTTCTTATTCTTACACACTGCATTGTACATACTACCTCTTTTAATATTCACAACGATCCTGTGAAGTTAGACGTATTGTTATTCCCACTTTGTAGTTAAGAAAGTCGAAAGCCTAGAAAAGCCCAAGAGCACATATCGGGGGAGTTGTGGAGATAAGTGGAGACCTGTTAGACAACCAGTCTGGTGCTCTTAACCATTATACTACCCTGCTTCTCATTAGTGGGCCAAGAGTGGATGACATTCTAGGAGGCGGAAAAGAATGATAAACAACATGGAGGCATGAAATCACAAGCTATATTCAGGAACTGGAAACCCTGGTGGTGTAGTGGTTAAGTGTTACAGCTGCTAACCAAAAAGTCGGCAGTTCGAATCCACCAGGTACTCCTTGGAAACTCTATGGGGCAGTTCTACTCTGTCCTATAAGGTAGCTGTGAGTTGCAATCAACTGTACGGCAAGAGGTTTGGTTTTCAGTCCTGGTATGCAAGAACTAGGAGAAAACTGTTCTGCTAGAGTGTAGGACTTATGTCTGGGAGTACCGAGAGACATGGTTGGAAAGGTATGTTGGGCTTAATTTGTAAAAAAAAATTTTTTTTTTTGAGTATCTTAAATTGCAATTTGTAGATGTTTAATCATCTTACTAAAAAAAGCAATGTGGACTTTAAGTTCTGGTTCCAAAGCCCTACCCAGTAGATGGCCTTTTACCGGGATTGGCTTGTGGGCTGCCCAGTCTGCACTTTACTGGGATTGGTTGGGGTGGCTGTACCCACTAGTTGACCTTTACCAGGGTTGGCTGGTGGGCACCACCCAGTTTAAACTTTACTGGAATTGGCTGAGAGTCCCCAGCCTGTATTTGACCTTTACACAGATTGGCTGGGGGAACCACTTGGTGGCTGATAAAAACCCTAGAACATTGAGGCTCAGATGGAGCCTACTGATCTAGAGCCAGGAGGGGAGTGAGTCTCTAGAGCATGGGGGCCCTGCACTATGATCCTCTGAGACTTGTGGAGGCAGTGGCTGAAACAATGCCAGGAGAAGCAGAGACAACAAGTAGACTCAGATGGTGGCAGCAGCATGTAAAGACGAAACCTGGGCCAGTGCTGAGACTAGTGACCAGTAACTGAGCCAGCCAAGTGGCATCACTGAGTTTCCTGTTTGAAAGTTTCCTGCTGGGTGAGTATGAGCATTGGTTTTGGGGAAGGATAAGCAGGTCCCCTTTGAGTTGTAAGAGAGTCTCCTTTTCGACTTTGAGGTCCTGTGCTAGAACCCTTCCTGAACTTTCCGTTTGCATATCTTCATTTCTGTTTATATCTTTCTCTGTTATTAAAATTGTTATTGCAGTTATATTGTTTTCATGAGTTCTCTGTGACAGTTATAATGAATTGTAAAACCCAATAGAGAAACAGTCCCATGAGGAAAGCTGCTGGAGTCAGAAATGATGGAGATGCTGGGGAACAGGTACACTTGATCGCTGCTTCATAGGAACCAGCTTGGTGATGAGTCTTATAGCCAGGGTTGTCCTTGCATAGTCTAAAGAGATATAATTCTTCTATAGGTATTGAAGAAGCACTGAGAATTGGAGCATGTAAGTGACCTGCTCAAAGTGATGTCTTGGGATAATTAATATGGTGCTGAGTGCAGGATGGGTTATAAGAAGAGACAAGGACAGGGAGCCCAGCAATGCCATTGCTAAGTGTGGCCCAAGAGTGGGACAATAGCAGCCTGAACTGGGATAGTGGGACTAAAAAAACCAAACTAAACCCGATGCTGTCAAGTCAATTCTGACTTATAGTGACCCTACAGGACAGAGTAGAACTGCCCCATAGAGTTTCCAAGGAGCACCTGGTGGATTCAAACTTCTGACCTTTTAGTTAATAGGCATAGCTCTTCACCACTACACCACCAGGGTTTCTGAGTGGGTATAGGAAGAAGGAATAATCTTTGAAGGAAGAATTGGTAAGATTCAATGATTGCTCTACAGCATGGGGCAAAGATATTATGCTAACATTTATTTAGCACTGACTATGTGCTAAAAAAAAATTTTTTTTTTTTTTTATGTGCTGAGGCACTGTTCTAAGTACTTTCCAGGTGTTACTTTAGGTAGTTCTTGGAACAATCCGATAATATAGGTACTATCATTATCAGCATCTCCTTTTTTACAGGTGAAGAAACTAAGGCACAGAGAGTTAAATAAATTGTCTCAAATCACGCAGCTGTTTAGTAGCAGAGCCAAGATTCAAACACGCTAGGACCCATGCTCCTTACTCTTGGAAATACTGCTTCTCTCATAATCCCTTATGTGTAGGAACCTACTGTTTACAAAATGCTTTGACCTCTGCTTCTCATTTGATCTTCACAAGAGTCCAGGGAAATAGGTAGGATGGTAGTACTTCCTACCTTACAACTGTTAATCTGACTCTTGCCAACAAGTAAGTGACAGAACTGATAACTGAACCCAGATCTTCTAACTTCATCACATCACTTGGGCCACTACCTCATGCTCAGGATAACCAGGCAAAAAAATAAGGGGGGCAGGGAGGGGAACCCATTAACCAAAATAGTATGGTTAGCATAAACAGAAGGTACAATTTTAGGATTTAGGATGAAGAATCTGATTTTAGGCAACCTTACAAAGATACTTTTCTCACTTTATATTTAACAGAATCCAAAAGGCTGTAGTATATACGAAGGATAAATCATTTCTTTATTCAACAAGGGAGAAGAATCTGACAGCCATCACAAATCTTTGCATTCTAGACAGGTCAGAGAGAAACCACATCTTTACCTAGAGGAAAAGGGTGATTGGTTCTAAATTGGGAAAAAAGGATTAAAAGAAAGGAGCCAGCACTCCGAGAATTCTAATAAGATTTCCAAACCATATCTCTTCCTCTATAGTCCAGCAATGCCCCTCTAAAAGCTGGCTTATATGGAAAGAAGCCAGAAAGACAAATATCTTAAACATCACAAAATTACAAGCTAATAAGCATAATACAATTATGTCCATTGAAAAACAGCTAAACTAGAAACCAGGGGCTGCCAAGTATTTTTCTTTAAGTGCATAAAACTGTTCCCCACTCTAAGTGATATGGTAAAGGCTTACCTTGGTTACACTCAATGAAAAAAGAAACTGATCGGTGTTCTTGAATTTAATAAAATCCAAATACTAAATACAGTGTCTCTCCAGGGCCCAATAAGAGAATACAACTCTCTCAGAAGCTCATTCTGAAGGCATTCGCCAAGGCCAGTTTCCAGCGTTGTAACAGCTGAGTTTTATTTAGAACTAGCCTCCAGTGTAGTGCAGCCTTTCTAATCTCTTCTGAGCAAGGCTGTGCCACTACACACCTCCTAGAGGAATGATTAGTGAGGCGGGCTTGTTTTGGAATGTGCTGGAGGCACATCCATTCTATAGTCCCCTGAAATCATAATGTGTGATTAACATTTGGAAAGTGTTTCCTACTTTTCAGAGTATTAGGATAGTGATAGCAATGCTGTACCTTGTAGTAGGACTTGTTAAAACAAAAACACTAGTTGCCAGAGAGTTGGCGCTGACTCAGTGCGACCCCGTGTATGTCAAAGTAGAACTGCTTTATAGGGATTTCAATGACTGATCTTTCGGAAGAAGTCACCAGACCTTTCTTCTGAGGTGCCTCTGAGTGGACTCAAACCTCCAACCTTCTGGTTAGCAGCCAAGCGCATTAAACATTTGCACCACCCAGGTACTTCTTAGGCCTGGTTAAGTTCTATGATAAGGTACTATCTTCCTCTCTCTTGTGTAAGAATGAATTGTTTTCCCACAAGGAGGTTTAGAGACCTGCTTGCTTGAGTTTGTCTAGGATCCACAGAATACTGTAACCAAGTGTCATGGTTGAATCGTGTCTACCAAAAATGTGTGTCAATTTGTCTAGGCTATGATTCCCAGTACTGCGTGACTGTCCTCCATTTTGCAATCATATGTAATTATCCTATATTTTGTGATATGTTGTAAATCGTAACCTCTATATGTTAATGCCCCGTGGATTTGTCAGTTTATCATACTGTGGTGGCTTGCATGTTGCTGTGATACTGGAAGCTATGCTCTGGTATTTCAAATGCCTGCAAGATCACCAAAGGTGGACAGGTTTCAGCAGAGCTTCCAGACTAAGACAGACTAGGAAGAAGGACCTGGCAGGCTACTTCTGAAAAATTTGCCTTAAGTTTTCACCTTATGAATAGCAGTGGAACATTGCCTGATATGGTGCAGGAAGATGAGCCCCTCAAGTCAGAAGGCACTCAAAATATGACTGGGGAAGAGGTGCCTCCTCGAAGTACCAAAACCCAAACCCGTTGCCATCGAGCCGATTGTCACTCATAGTGACCCTACAGGACAGAGCAGAACTGCCCCATAGAGTTTCCAAGGAGCACCTGGTGGATTTGAACTGCCGACATTTTGGTTAGCAGCTGTAGCACTTAACCACTATGCAACCAGGGTTGACCTTAATGACATGGAAGGAGTCAAGCTTTTGGGATCTTCATTTGCTGATATAGCATGATTCAAAATGAGAAGAAACAGCTGTAAACATCCATTAATAATTTGAACGTGGAATGTATGAATTATGAATCTAGGACAATTGGATGTCATCAGAAATGAAATGGAATGCATAAAGATCTATATCCTAGGCATTAGTGAGCTGAAATGGACTGATATTGGCCATTTTGAATCAGACAGTCATATATATGGTCTACTATGCCAGAAATGACAAATTGAAGAGGAAAGACATCACATTCACTGTCAAAAAGAACATTTCAAGGTCTATCCTGAAATACAGTGCCGTCAGTGATAGGATATTATCCATACACCTAAAAGGAAGACCAGTTAATACAACTATTGTTCAAATTTATGCACCAAACCACTAATGCCAACGATGAGGAAATCGAATATTTTTACCAACTTCTGCACTCTGAAATTGATCAAACATGCAATCAAGATGCATTGATAATTACTGGTGATTGGAATGCAAAAACTGAAAACAAAGAAGGATCGGTAGTTGGAAAATATAGCCTTGGCGATAGAAACGACAACGGAGATTGCATGACAGAATTTTGTAAGACCAATGACTTATTCATTGCAAATACTTTTTTTCAATGACATAAAAGGCAACTGTACACATGGACCTCACAGGATGGAATACGCAGGAATCAAATTGACTATATCTGTGAAAAGAGCTGATAGAGAAGCTCAATATCATCAGTCAAAACAAGGCCAGGGGCCAACTGCAGAAAGACCATCAGTTGTTCATAAACAAGTTTAAGTTGAAGCTGAAGAAAATTGAAACAAGTCCATGAGAATCAAAATACCACCTTGAGTATATCCCACCTGAATTTAGAGACTATCTCAAGAATAGATTTGATGCATTGAATGCTAATGACCAAAAACCAGATGAGTTGTGGGATGACACCAAGGACATCATATGTGACGAAAGAAAAAAGTCACTAAAAAGACAGGAAAGAAAAGAAAGATCAAAATGAATGTCGGAAGAGACTCTGAAACTTGCTCTTGAATGTAGATCTAAAGCGAATGGAAGCAATGAGGAAGTAATAGAGCTGAATGGAAGATTTCAAAGGGCAGCTCTAGGAGACAAAGTATTATAAAACCAAACCAAACCCAGTGCTGTCATGTTGATTCTGACTCATAGCGACCCTATAGGACAGAGTAGAACCGCCCCATAGAGTTTCCAAGGAGCGCCTGGTGGATTCAAATTGCCGACCCTTAGGTTAGCAGCTATGGCACTTAGCCACTACACCACCAGGGTTTCCACAAAGTATTATAATGAAATGTAAAAAGACTTGGAGTTAGAAAACCAAAAGGGAAAAACACGTTCTTTCTCAAGTTGAAAGACCTGAAGAAAAAATTCAAACCTTGAATTGCAATTTTAAAGGATTCTATGAGCAAAATATTGAATGATGCAGGGCATCAAAAGAAGATAGAATACCCAGAGTCACTGTATCAAAAAGAATTGGTCAACATTCAACCATTTCAGGAGGTAGCCTATGTTCAAGAACCAAAGGAAGAAGTCGAAGTTGCACTGAAGGTATTGGTAAAAAACAAGTCTCCAGGAGTTAACAGAATACTAACTGACATGTTTCAACAAAGGGATGCAGAACTGTAGGTGGTCACTTGTCTATGCCAAGAAATTTGGAAGACAGCTACCTGGCCAACCAACTGGAAAGACCCATATTTTGCCCATTCCAAGGAAAGGTGATCCAACAGAATGTGGAAATTATTGAATCATGTCAATATCACATGCAAGTAAAATTTTGCTGAAGGTTATTCAAAAAAGATTGCAGTAATACATCGACAGGGAACTGCCAGAAATTCAAGCCAGATTTGGAAGAGGAGGTGGAAACAGGGATATCATTGCTGATGTCAGATGGATCTTGGCTGAAAGCAGAGAATACTGGAAAAATGTTTACCTATGTTTTATTGACTAGCAAAGGCATTCAATCGTGTGGATCATAACAAATTATGGATAACATTGCAAAGAATGGGAATTACAGAACACTTAATTGTGCTCGTGCAGAATCCATACATAGACCAAGAAGCAGCTGTTCAACAGAACAAGGGGTTACTGCATGGTTTAAAAATCAGTAAAGGTATGCATCACAGTTGTGTACTTTCACCGTACTTATTCAATCTGCAGGCTGACCAAATAATCTGAGAAGCTAAAAGAGGGCAGGATCAGGATTGGTGGAAGACTCATTAACAACCTGTTATATGCAGACAACACAACCTTACTTGCTGTAAGTGAAGAGGACTTGAAGCACTTACTGATGAAGATCAAAGACCACAGCCTTCAGTATGTATTGCACCTCAACATAAAGAAAACAAAAATCCTCACAACTGGACCTGTAAGCAACCTTGTGATAAATGGAGAAAATGTTGAAGTTGTCAGAGACTTTATTTTACTTGGATCCACAATCAACGCCCAGGGAAGCAGCAGCCAAGAAATCAGACGACAATTACATTGGGCAAGTCTGCTGCAAAAGACTTCTTTAAAGTGCTGAAAAGCAAAGATGTCACTTTGAGGTATGCCTGATCCAAGCTGTGACATTTTTAATCACCTCATATGCATGCAAAAGCTGGACTATGAATAAGGAAAACCAAAGAAAAATTGATGTCTTTGAATTATGGTGTTGGCTAAGCATATTGAATATACAATGGACTACCAGAAGAACGAGTAAGTCTCTCTTGGAAGCAAGGATGGCAAGACTTCATCTCACTGACTTTGGACATATTAGTAGGAGGAACTGGTCCCTGGAGTTGGACACCATGCCTGGTAAAGTAGAGGGTCAGGGAAAAAGACAGGATGGATTGACACAGGGGCTACAACAATGGGCTGAAATATAGCAACAATTGTGAGGATGGTACACGACCAGGCAGTGTTTCATTCTGTTGTACGTAGAGTCGCTATGAGTCAGAATTGACTCAACAGCACCGAACGACAACAGCAACAATGAGGCAGGTTTGGTGTGGGGTGTATCTTGAGTCACAGCCTCACAAGACTATGTGGCTCAAGTCACACCCTTACTTAAATCACATCCTTACCTAAATCCCACCCTTATTCAAGTCACACCCTTGCTTGAGCCACACCTTTTATCTTGTGAGAGTGTGTGAGAGTACCAAAATTGAGGCATCTGACTCATATCAGAATGATTGGCCCCGGTCTGAGCCCTGAGACCATCTTAAAAGACCATCTTAGCATTTGGTTATTTCCTCTGCCACCGTCAAATCCTTAGACAGACTTACGTACATAACAAAGGATTTCCTCTGCAAAGATCAAATCTTTAGACAGACTTAAGTACATGACAGAATAAACATTTTTCTCTGTGGTTAAACTAAAGCTATAGAAGGAGCATTCCTAAGGGAGGGTCTTGTCACAAGACCTTTATCAGAAATCCCCTCAGCAGCCCTCGGGAAATGTTTTAAGATAATTACCTTGTGACCACCCTGTACAACCCCCCTTAGTCACATATCTAACTCAATCCAAATAGCCCACATACATGTTTCAAACCAATCACTGTAAAGCCCCTGCTTTGTGTTGTTCTGCCTCCTGCTTTCCTGATCTTGTAACTTCCAATCAGAATGTTGTACCTTTAGTTCTTGATTTTACCCCATAAATATGCCTCTGTAACTCCCAACTTTGGAGTGTTTGATTTCGTTTTGTGAGTTCAGACGTATCCCTGATTCAAACTGTTTTGAACCTTCAATAAATCTCTTTGCTTTTATTTTCACAGAGAACAAGTCCTTACTGCTGACAAGTGATAAAAAGGGAAGTGAGCAGAGAGGGGAGGTACTTTGCTACCACCAAGGAAGAAGAGCCGGGAGCAAAGTGCATTCTTTGGACCCGGGGTCCCTGCCCTGAGAACCTCCTAGACCTAGGGGAAGACTGATGCCAAGACACTTGGAGATCCCCAAGGAACCCTGGGCCCACAGACATTGAAAGGAGATAAGGACCTTCCTTCAGAGCTGACAGAGAGAGAAAGCCTTCTCCTAGAGCTGGCGCCCTAAATTTGAACTTCTAGCCTCCAAAACTGAGAGAATAAATTTCTGTTTGTTAAAACCATCCACTTATGGTATTTCTGTTATAGCAGCACTAGATAACTAAGACACCAAGGGTCTCTGGCCAATGGAACAGCTTAGAAATGCTCATTATTTCCCAGTTGTACTGATGATGCACGTTATGATATAATAGAAGACTGAAATAATACTATGGTTTTCTGAATGGTGCTTCCAACAGGTAATGTCTTGACTTCATGGCATTTTATGTTCCCTGTAGAGTCAAAAATATGCTTAATAAGACATATTTTGCTCTTAAGATAATCTTGTTTATTTAAAGTCAACTGACTGTAAATGCTAATCACACCTACAAAATACTTTCACAGCAATATCTGGACTGCTGTTTGACCAAACAATTGGGTGCCATAGCCTAGCCAAGTTGAAACATAAAATTAACTCTCACAAATCAGAACTCTGACCTATCAAGTTGTTATTGTATGCCATTGGGTCAATTCCAGCTCATAGCGACCCTATAGGGCAGAACAGAACTGCCCCATAGGGTTTCCTAGGCTGTAGTCTTTACAAGAGCAGATTGTCACATCTTCTTTTCCCATGGAGTTGCTGGTGGGTTTGAATCGCCAACCTTTCATTTAGCAGCCAGATACTTAACATTGTGCCACCAGGTCTCCTTGACATAGCAGTACCCACTCCCCAACCCCCCCCCCAAATATTGGCAGTGACAACCATTCAGAATTAATGGGCTCTCTGCCTTGTGGCTTTTTCATGGGTGAAAGCCAAGGGGTCTTAGCAAATAATTAAAAAAAAAATTTTATTTTATTGTAGTTATCGAGAATATACACAGCAAAACATACATTAATTCAACAGTTTCTGCATGTAAAATTCAGTGACATTGATTACATTGTTCGAGTTGTGCAACCATTCTCACCGTCCTTTTCTGAGTTGTTCCTCCCTCATTAACATAAACTCACTGCCCCCTAAGGTTCCTATCTAATCTTCCAGGTTGCTGTTGTCACTTCGATCCCACATAAATAGTTCTTGAAAGAGCATAATGCTCAAGACAAACATCTTTTACTAGTTAGCTAAACTATTGTTTGGTTTTAAAAAGACTTCAGGGAATGTTTTTGGTTTAAGGTTTAAAGATTATCTCAGGGCAGTAGTTTCAGAGGTTGGTCCAAACATCATGGTTCCAGGAAGTCTGGAGTCCCTGAGAATTTGAAATTCTGTTCTGCATTTTACCCGTTTTGGTCAGGATTCTTCTATGGAATCTTTGATCAAAATGTTCAGCAATAGTAGCCAGGCATCATCCAATTCTTCTGGTTTCATTGTAGAGGAGGCAGTTGTTCATGGAAGCAATTAACCACACATGCCATATCCTCCTCCTTTTCCTGCCTCTCCTTCTTGCTGTGTTGCACCAAGCAAGTAGAGACCAATTGTTGTGCCTTGGATGGCTGCTTTAATGAACAACTTTTTGTAGAAGAGGTAGAAGATGATCCATTTTTCTTTGATGTTGCTGAGGCTTCCATGGCCCCTGTTTTATTTTATTATAGTGGTTTTCTTCACTTCTTAGAGTTGAAGTTGTTCAGGGATTGTTTATCAAGTACTATCTATGTGCCGACCCTTTGGTTAGCAGCTGTAGCACTTAATCACTAAGCCACCAGGGTTTCCCGTGGAAACTCTATGTGGCAGTTCTACTCTGTCCCATAGGGTCGCTATGAGTCAGAATCGACTAGACGGCACTGGGTTTTTTATCTATGTGCCAGGCAACAGTGCTGACCAGGAATAAAGGGAGAAATGACATGCTCTTAAACTTGAAAAAAAAAAATTTTTTTTTTTTTTTTAAGGACTGTGGAAATCATTTTTAAGGACACCCGAAATGTTGGTCAGGGTGATGGGCCAGATTTAAGAAGCCGATTCAGGTAAGGTAAACCCCAGTAAGTAACAAAGATCTTTAAAAAAAAAAAGCATTTGTATATCACACTATGATGAAGAAGGAATTGAATTGGAGAAAACTTAACGGAGAATCACACTTGTGTGTGGATGCATTCTCAAAGTTCAGGTAGCCAGGTTTGTGCTTAAGCCACTGTAACAGTGGTCACTCTTATTATTTCTTAATATCTTCAGAGATGGAGTTTCCATATTTTTCTCACAAGACTTATACTTAGGATATTTTCTAATGTCTACAAAATCCCTCCTATTGGAAGTTAAGCCCTTCCCGTCTTGGAGAACAGCTGTCAGCTGTTTCTTTAAATATCATGAACGATTGAAAGAACTTCTCAGTCTACCATCCTCTTCACCAAATCTATATTCCATTTCAAATTCTGCTATTGTCAGCACCTTTGGTCATGAATTCTATCAATCATCCTTTTTTTTCCTTCTTGTATTTTTTCTATCTCAAAATAGCTGCACCATTTCTTTCATGTTTCCTTCCAACTATATAAACAAACTATATAAACATAAATTTCTTTTGACTTATTGTCCCTTTTCAGCTCTCACAGTCTCTCTTCTTGCATTTTTCATGTATTCTTCAAATTTCCTTCCTCCTACACGTTCTAAATTTTCGTTTTATTTAAAGTCCAAGTCCTTTTTACCTTTTAGATGGATTTAATTTCCCTCTCAGGGAATCAGTATTTCCTTTCTTTCCAAGTCTCAGAATATATTTAGGCGTGTTCACTGGCACTGCTCTCTCTCCATAGATAGTTTCAGAATGAGGCTTGAAAGAGAAGAGTCCTTGCTTAATGGAGGTCTGTAGGAATGGTCTGAGAAGGAAATGAAAATACTTTCTCTTGGCACCCACTGTATATGGAGCACCACATTAGGAGCTGATATTGGGAGACTTCTTAAGGCAGTCTCAATTTATTTCTTCCCTCTGGACTGCAGGAAAGATGGACTGTGGTTACTTCTCAGCCATCTTGTACACATGCACCTTGACAAGATAAGGGAGCCCACTCATTTAAATTAGGCTTTGCTGTGTCTTAGTGCAGTGGTTAAGCCCTCAGCTGCTAACCAAAAGGTCGGTGGTTCGAACCCACCAACCACTCCATGGGAGAAAGACGTGGCATTCTGTTTCTGTAAAGATTACAGCCTTGGAAACCCTATGGGGGGCAGTTCTACTCCATCCTGTAGGGTCTCTATAAGTTGGAATCAACTCAGAGGTAATGGGTTTGGTTTGGTTTTGGTGTCCTGAAGGCTGGGGTCACATCATTCAGTGTGTGAGAATCAGAGGGAGAAAATTAGACCTCCACTGCTGTGAGTACTTTTCAGGGCTGTAATTTCAGGAGCTGAATCTTTATTGGAGCATTAATACTGTTGCTAGCAAGTAGGGAGCAGATGGAAAATAAATATACTCAAGGGCTCAGAGGCTGTTACTGATGCTAGAGGCAGGTAGTCAAGCAACAGGAAATAAATACAGCTAAACAGTTTTTTTTTAAACAGTAGGAAAAAGATATTTACTTTTGGTCCCCTGAGCAACACCTGGGGAAAAGCTTGAGACAGGCGTCGGGGGATGATTGGTCCCAGGGCTTTTTAATGCGGCAGCCTTAACAGGGGGCTTGTACAACCTTCTAGCCGTATGGTGATTAACTCTGAGCAACTACATCTTACAGATCTGGAAATAACCTGAAAATGAGATATTCAGACCCAAGAGCTGCATAAGGCATAGCTGGTGAAAGTGATGACAGCTGGGCATCACTGGTATTTGAACAGCTCTTTACAAAATACCTTAAGCCCATTGCCTGAAGGGAACCTCGGAACAACCCCATGAGGAATAAAGGAAAGATATTACTACTATTCATGTTGCACAGGTGAAGAAACCATGGCTCAGAGAGCTTAAACAAATTACCCAAAGTCATGTACTTAGTTTTTATGTAATCCCCTGCTTCCCAGAGCACAACAGCTTGAGGGTAGAATTGAATCCCAGCTACGGTTTCCAAGCAGTATTGCTTTAATCTGTACTCGCTGTTTTTTGACAGTTTCAGTTCTTCTAAAATTTCTTTACAAGAATGGTAATAATAGTAATCATAATAAAAACAATAGTTATGGTTATTTAAGCAATTCCCATTTAAATCTCACAGCAATCCTAACACCTATCGGAGAGGAAGTGTTATTATCCCTAAATAACAGACAAAAAAATGAGGTCCAGAGAGGTTTAGTAATTTGGCCAAGATAATACGGCTAGTAAGTGGCTGATCTGAGATTATAACCAAAGTATATATAATTTCATCGGAGCCCTGGTGGTGCAACAGCTAAGTGCTCAGCTGCTAACTGAGAGGTTGGTGGTTAGAAGCCACCTAACAGGTCTGTGGGAGAAAAACCTGGTGATCTGCTTCCATGAAGATTACAGCCAAGAAAACCCTATGGGGCAGTTCTATCTGTCACGTGGGATCGCTGTGAGTTGGGATCTGCTCGATGGCACGCAACAATAACATATATAAGTCTGAGTTCATCAGCTGATAACATTTGCATCAGGACAAATTCAGGGACTAATCCAGGGAGTCCTCAGGGGCGTTTCATTATGCTCATAAACACAGCCCTCCTGGCTACAACGGCATTTTCTCATCTCCCTGGTAGTGGCCTCTGGGCTCCTCTGACTCTTGGCCTTGGCTGTTGTGGGCCTGTGTCCACTGGTGGCTCTGGATACTTCATTACTGTTCCTCTTTCTGTTCCCTATTACAATGTGCTGTAGCAGTCATCCCACTGAAGAAGGCCCAGTGTAAATCACTTCCCCTGGAGCTCCGGTTTCTTACAGAGATATCAGCAACTAAGCTCTTTTACCTTTTTATACACCTTGGTCTTCCTTACTCATGGTCCAGCTTTTGCATCCATATGAGGCTACTGAAAATACTATGGTTCTGGTCAGGCACACCTTAGTCCTCAAAGTGACAGCTTTGCTTTTTAATACTTTAATGAGGTCTTTTGCACCAGATTTTCCCAATGCAACGTGTGGTTTGATTTCTTGACTACAACTTCCGTGGGCATTGATTATGATGCCAAGTAAAATGAAATCCTTGAAACGTCAATCTTTTCTCCATTATAATGATGTTGCTTATTGGTCCTGCTGTGAGGATTTTTGTTTTCTTTATATTGAGATGTAATGCATACTGAAGGCTGTTGGCTTTAATCTTCATCAAAAGTGCTTTAAGCTCACGATCTCTAGCCATCAGCTCACGTCTCTAGCCATCAGAGAAATGCAAATCAAAACTACAGTGAGATACCATTTCACCCTGGCATTACTGGCACAAATCAATAAAATGGAAAATAACAAATATTGGAGAGGCTGTAGGTAGATTGGAACTCTTATGCACTCCTGGTGGAAATGCAAAATGATGCAGCGATTTTGGAAAATGATATGGCACTTCCTTAGAAAGCTAGAAATAGAAATACCATATGATCCAGCAATCTCATTCCTAGGAATACATCCGAGAGAAATAAGAGTCATCACACAAATAGACATATGTACACCCATGTTCATTGCAGCATTGTACACAATAGCAAAAAGATGGAAACAACCTAGATGCCTATCAACAGATGAACGGATAAAAAAACTGTGGTACATACACACAAGGGAGTATTACGCAACTCTAAAGTACAGCAATGAATCTATGAAGCATCACATAACATGGATGGATCTGGAGGGCGTTATGCTGAGTGAAATAAGTCAATCAAGAAAGGACAAATATTGTATGAGACCACTACTGTAAAAACTCATCAAAAGGTTTACATATAAAAAGAAACAATCTTTCATGGTTATGAGGGAGGGGAGGGGTGGGGATGGAAAAACATTTAATAGACAATATATAAGCTGTATGTTTGGTGAAGGGTAATAAGACAGTACACAATACTGGGGAAGCCGGCACAGCCTGTGCAAGGCAGGGCCATGGTAGCTCCAAAGACACACCCAAACTACCTGAGGGATGGAATTGCTGGGTCGAGGGCTGTGGGGACCATGGTCTCAGGGAACATCCAACTCAATTGGCGTAACAGAGTTTATAAAGAAAATGTTCCATATTCTACTTTGGTGAGTAGTGTCTGGGGTCTTAAAAGCCTGTGAGCGGCCATCTAGGACACTCCACTGGTCTCACCCCTTCGGGAGCAAGGAAGAATGAAGAAAATTAAAGACACAAGGGAAAGATTAGCCCAAAGGACGAATGGACCACATCTACCATGGCCTCCACCAGACTGAGTCCAGTATAAAGAGAAGGTGCTGGGCTACCACCACTGACAGCTTTGACAGGGATCACAATAGAGGGTCCCAGATGGAGCTGGAGAAAAACGTAGAACAAAATTCTAACTCAAGAAGAAAGACCAGACTTGCTGGACTGACAGAGACTAGAGAAACCCTGAGAGTACAGACCCAGGACACACTTTCAGCTTGGTAATGAAGCCACTCCTGAGGTTCACCCTTCAGCCAAAGATTGAACACGCCCATGGAACAAAACAATACTAAAGGGGAGCACCAGCCTTGGGGCAGGGACTGGAAAGTAGGAAGGAACAGGAAAGCTGGAGATAGGGAACCCAGGGTTGAGAAGGGAGAGTGTTGACCTGTTGTGGGGTTGTTAACCAATGTCATACAACAATGTGTGTACTAACTGTTTGATGAGAAACTAGTTTGTTCTGTAAACCTTCATCTAAAATTAAAAATATATGTATATATTTAGAAACAACAAGTGCTTCAAGTCTTCTTCACTTTCAGCAAGCAAGCTAGCGCCATCTGCATATCAGAGATTGTTAGAGTCTTCCACCAATCTTGATACCACATTCTTCTTTATATAGTCCAGCTTCTCGAATTATTTGCTCAGCATACAGATTAAATAAGCATGGTGAAAGGTTGCAACCCTGATGCACACCTTTTCTAATTTTAAACCATCCAGTATCCCCTTGTTCTCTTCCAACAACGGCGTCTTGGTCTATGTACAGGTTCCTCATGAGCACAGTTGAGTGTTCTGAAATTCCCATTCTATGTAATGTCATCCATAATTTATTATGATCCACACAGTCGAATGCCTTTGTGTAGTCAATAAAACACAGGTAAACATCTTTCTGATATTCTCTGCTTTCAGCCAAGATCCATCTGACATTAGCAGTGAAATCCCTCATTCCACATCCTGTTCTGCATCCAGCTTGAATTTCTGGCAGTTCCCTGTCAATGTACTGCTGCAAACTTTTTTGAATAATTCTCAGCAAAGTATTACTTGCATGTGATCTTAATAATTTCTGTATTCCCTTGGATCACCTTTCTTTGGAACAGGCATATATATGGATCTCTTTTAGTCAGTTCACCAGGTAGCTGTCTTTCAAATTTCTTGGCGTAGACAAGTGAGCACTTCCAGCATTGTATCTGTTTGTTGAAGCTTCTCAATTGGCATTCCATCAATTCCTGAAGCCTTGTTTTTCGCCAATGCCTTTAGTGCAGCTTGGACTTATTTCTTTGGTATCATTGGCTCTTGATCATATGCTACCTCCTGAAATGGTTGAACATCAACCAATTCTTTTTGGTATAATGACTCTGTGTGTTCCGTCCATCTTCTTTTGATGCTTCCTGCATAGTTCAATTTTTTGCCCATAGAATCCTTCAGTATTGCAACTTGAGGCTTGAATTTTTACTTCAGTTCTTTCAGCTTGAGAAATGCCGAGTGTGTTCTTCTCTTTTGGTTTTCTAACTCCAGTTCTTTGCACATTTCATTATAATACTTTATGTTGTCTTCTCAAACCACCCTTTGATATCTTCTGTTCAGCTCTTTTACTTCATCATTTCTTTCCTTTGCTTTAGTTACTTGACGTTCAAGAGCAAATTTCAGAGAGTCTTTTCTGACATCCATTTTGGTCTTTTCTTTCTTGCTTGCTTTTTTAATGACCACTTCCCCAGTCATATTTTGAGTGCCTTCCAACCTGAGGGGCTCATATCCCAGTACTATATCGGACAGTGTTCCACTGCTGTACATAAAGTTTCACTGGCTAATTTTTTTGGGGGAAGTAGATTGCTAAATCCTTTCTAGTCTATCTTACTCTGGGAGCTCTGCTGAATACTGTCCACCATCGGTGACTCTGCTGGTATTTGAAATACTGATGGCATAGCTTCCAACATTATAGCAACACACAAGCCATCACAGTACAGCAAACTGACAGACAAGTGGTGGCTGTATTCGTATAGTTGGGCAAAATTAGCCCTATTTTCAATGCTACTCTCATCCTGCCTAACAAGGGTCAAAAACTGAAGTTTCCAAGTATTTTAACCATGCCCAGAACACCAAAGTAAAATTTACAATGTCTGACATCCAATAAAAAGTTACCAGGCATGCAAAGGAACAGAAAAATATGACCTTTATAAGGTTAAAAAAAATAATTGAATAGAAACTTACTCAAAACTGACACATATGTTAGAATTAGTAAACAAGAACATTAAAACAGCAATAACTATATATACCATGTATGTTCATATAGTTATTATAGAAACTAAAGGTTAAACAAGTTAAGTTGAAACATGAAAGATATAAAAAAGACCCCAACTGAACTTCCAGAGGTAACACTGCAATGAGATGAAAAACACTTTAGCTGGAATTATTAGCAGATTAGATATTGCAGAAGAAAAGATTAATGAATGGAAGGCAAAGCAGTAGAAACTATCCAAAATGAAATACAGAAGAAAAAAAATAGACAAACCCACAGTTATAATAATATATTTTGAGTGAATAAACGATAGCTTTTGTTTTCAAAAGTCTTATTTTGGATGTAATTATATTTTAGATAATGAAATATCTAAAATACAACTTGTCTTTACAAGGTAGATTCCAGTCACATCAGAAATCATGTTGGGTATTTCAAACAGAGAACGTTTAATGTAAGTATTGATTACTCAGGTGGTGGAAGGTTGAAATAGCACAAAGGCGCTACTAAGACACTGCAGAGGTTAATAGCTCTAGGAAGCAGCTACTCCCCAACACTATGCTGGTATTCAAAAGAGGAGAGATGGAGTTATCAGAACCTAGAGATTCAGAGCAATGGTTCTGCAGAGTTGGTGCATAGACCTCTGGGAATGGAGGAGGACACTTCAAGATTGGTCTTCTGAACTCTGAGGGGCTAGTGCTTAGGCTTCTGAAGGCATGACACAACTGTGCTGGTACTTCTTGGAGGGGTGTGGTGAGGCTAGTGCTGGCAGTGCCAAAAGAAGCTGGAAGCTGCTGGAGGGTTGCAAACTAAAGCTGGAAGCAAGAAGTAAGCCTCTTTTGTCATCTTGCCTTTCAACTTCCTGCTAGTGCCTCTATTGGGAGAATCTAACAGAAGGCCAGCTGACAAGAGAGTCTGGGAAACACAGCTTACAGATTCTTAGTCCCAGTCCACCCAGAGTTTAACTTGCACCTGGGAGACAAAGGTAAATAACTGGCAATTGAGGTATATATGAGATTTGGTTTGAAATGAAGAATCCTCCAGCAGGTGGTACATCTGTATCTTTCAAAGCTTGGTCCATAAGCATTCTCCTTCATTGAATGAATGAATGAATTATTAAATAATTCTGTAGCCTGAAATATGCTATCTTCTCTTTTTAACTAAGCTATGAGTTGCTTATCTTTCAATGTTGTTTTTTAGGTGTGCTGCTCTGTGGGATCCCACCGCTGTTCATGGTGATGGAACATTAGAGGCAGGGCTCTAAGGTGTTAGTCACATTATGTTGTAGGCAACTAAATCACGGAGATGAAAGGAACAGCAGTGTAATTGCTGTGGGAAATAGCATGAACTTTGTTGTTGGCTCTAGGCATATGGAATTTTTGTTTGCCAAGCAGACACCTAGATATTTTTAGATTTCTTTTTCTCCTCTTCACCATCCTACAATTTATTTCTGCTGCGTCTTTTTATCATTTACTTTGAATTCAGCAAGGCTTTCTCTGCAGTTTTGATGACAGTTTCTTATTGAATTTTTCTGAAAGCAAACATATTAATGACATATTTAATGTTGATATAAGTCCTTGATTTGGGTTTGAGATATTTGCTAGAACACTATGCCCTGAATAAAACATAAAAACACACTGAAATGTAACTTGGAACCCCCGAGCCTATGGCCCTTAGACACCCTTCAAATCTCTAATTGAACCCACTCCTGGAGATCACCTTTCAGCCAAACAATAGACAGGCCTATAAAGTGAACAGTAACACCCATGAGGAAGGTGCTCCTCAGAACAATCACACATATGAGACCAAAAGGGAAGCATTTGCCCAAACACAAAGTTCAGAAGGTAGGAAGGGGCAAGAAAGATGGATAATGGAAACGGGAACTCAGGGAGGAATGGGGTAGAGTACTATCACATTGAGGGGATTGCAGCTAAAGACACAAAAAAATTGTGTATAAATTGTTGATTGGGAAAGTGTCACCCAAATCACAATAAAATGTTCAAAAATAAATAAATAAAATGTAACATGGAGACTGAATATTTAAATGGTCATGAATGAGAAAGCATAATCCAATTATTTTTTCCCCTGGAGTATACAGAATTCACAAGTTTAAATCTGGAGAATCATTCACATTAACAAGTGATAGTTTCAGGAAAATTTATTTTAGGAATAAATAGAGAATATATATAATGACATATGGAAAGTTGCTTATTAAGATTGCTATAAAATGTATAATATATATGATAGGAAAAGTCATTTATTGGCATTAACCATTGAAAGGCTGGTTTTAGAAATGAATTTCTATAATATAAATGAATTTGGTATTGCTGTTATTCTAATACAAATACACTAAAATAACCCTTTTTGGGGTCGATGGCTTAGTCTTTTTTTCACATTGTTGAGAGTGATTGTTCTGCTAATGTATTCATTAACTTAATTTAAAAATCTATGTTCAGAAATATTGAGATAATAAAACAAAAGGAAGTTTTCTTTTCCGTTGTGGCAAATCACAGCATTGGCCCTAAGTCTTCAACCCTCCCTGTGTCCATGTCCTTTGCTATGTGAATTTGCAGTTCTCACCTCCACTGAGTGGAGTATATTTTCTCTGCCCTGTGACATTGGGTTTGGCTGAAGAGAATAGGGCAGAAGTGACAGTGTGTCAGTTCTGAGTCTAGGTCATAACATGATTATACTTCTCTTGTGCCTGTGCCATGGCCATGAGAAAAATGTGCCCAGTTCAGACTGCTTGTAGAAGGAAGAGGTTGAGGAACACACGGAGCAGGGCAACTTAAACTGAGCTCAGCCTAGATCAGTTGATCTCTAGCCAATTCATAGGTAAGTGAATTAAATAAATGCCTACTGTTTTATGCCATTGAGATTTTGTGGTTATTTTTTACACAGCATTATTGTAGCAATTGCTAATTTTATTCACAGATAATTTCAATGATTGCAACAAAAATATTTGTCCACAGTAAATTTTCTAAACACTTGTAGCAAAATGATATATATAATGCTTAGGATCCTGGATTAGAAATAATTCTGGCATGAATCTCTTAGAAATATAGATGCTAATCAAACCATGATAATATTAAATTAATAATATGAAAAGCATGAAAATATGGACTATGACTGTATCTTACTTATTGTCTTGGATTGAATTGTGTCCCTCAAAAATATCTGTCAATTTAGTTAGTCCATGATTCCCAGCATCGTATAATCCACCATTTTGTCACCTGGTGTGATTTTCCTGAGTGTTGTAAATCCTATCTCTATGATGTTAACGAGGTGGGATTACTGGCAGTTATGTTAATGAGACAGGACTCAGTCTACAAGATTAGGTTGTGTTTTAAGTCAATCTCTTCTGCGATATAAAAGAGAGAAGTGAGCAGATAGAAATGGGAACCTCATAGCACCAAGAAACAAGAGCCATGAGAATAGCTCGTCCCTATTCTGAGAAGCTTCTTGACTGGGGAAAATTGATGACAATGACCTTCCTCCAGAGCTGACAGAGAGAGAAAGCCTTCCGCTGGAGTTGGCACCCTGAATTCAGACTTCTAACTTCCTAGACTGTGAGAGAATAAATTTCTCTTTGTTAAAGCCATCCACTCGTGGTATTTCTGTTATGGCAGCACTAGCTAAGATACCTATTCACCTCTTACACAACTCGTGGTGGTGGTAGAATGAATAAATGCATGGAATCAAGTTTCTTTTCTTCCTTAATTATCATCAGTTTTCTTCCCTTCACTGTTTATTGCAAAAGACAAAACATTTAGAGAAAACTCTTAATAACAAACAAATCAATAACAAATTCAGCAAACCATTGCCTAAGTCAGTGATTCTGAACTGGATGTGATTTTGCTCCCCCCCCACCCCCGCCGGTGGGCACTTGACTATATCTGGAGACATTTTTGGTTGTCGTTACTGGGGAGCGGGGTGCTACTAACATCTAGTAGGTAGAGCCCAGGGGTGTTGCCAAATATCCTACAGTGCACTGGGACAGGCTTCCACAGTAAAAAATTATCTAGCTTAAAATGTCAACAGTGCCAAGTTTGAGAAATTGCTTTAGGTGCTACGAGGGATACAAATGTGAAATTTATTTTAATGTTATGATTTTTTGAATCTTGAGTATCTTGAAAGACTTCAGGAGCTGGATTCAGGGGGACATTTGATTTATGAAGATTTCTTTGTTCATACTTCTTTCTTTCTTGAATTCCTTAAAAGTGTTGTTCTAATTTGCCTTGCTTTGTATGTCGCATCTGAAAATTGATGCCAGTCTAATTCTCTAGCCCTTGCAATTTCTTTGATCTTTTTGCCTTAAGGCTCTGATGATTTTTTCTTTATTTTAAGGTCTGGGATATGTCTTGGAGTTGATCGTTCTGGTTTAATTTTCCCAAGTACCCAATGGATTCATTTAATAATGGGTCTTCTATTATTTCTGGAAAGTTTTCTTGGATTGTAGCTTTAATTATCAGTTCCACAGTTTTGGATTTCATTATTAGTGAGTCCAATTATACATATATTAGATGTTCTTTTCTTGTCTTCCATTTCAACCACTTTTTTGGCCCTCTTACTTTCTTTATCTTATTTTCAATCTCATGGTTGTTCTTCTGCTTTTCTTTAATGCCTTTTATGAAATTTTCATGAAAATTTATGCTTTCTTGACACTTTGTAATTTGATCTTTATTTCTAATTTGCTTTTGTCTGTTTATTCTATTTTTTACTTACTTAAATCAAATCCTATTTACTTTTTTCCTTCTTTAAAAAAAATCCGTTTCTGTTCTTAATTTATGAGTTTCTCATTCAAGATGTCCCCTCCCATCCCCATTCCCAAATACTCCCTTCAGGATATTTAACTCAGTTTTGAGCGTTATATCACAGTTTTCTTCCTCTTCATAATAGTTTCAATGGGGGAGATATCCATCTGATGAAATGTTTTAACACTGATTTTCTATTTTCTTTATACAGTAACTTTGTATAGAAAATTGCTTACATCTCTGCATTTCTTAAAAAAAAAAAAAAAAGGACTAATTGTTGAAGTCATTTATGAGAATCCTAGTTAAAGAGCACCCTCTTCTGTTTGTGCAATTAAGTACACTTTTGGGGGGAGGGCATTTGATGGAGAAGGTTGTGTGCTTTTGATTTTGTTTAGTTTTCTTTTGTCTTACAGGAGCCAGAATCTCTTGCTCCTTTTTGCCTTCTCCATGCAGTACCGAAAGAGTAAATCTACATTTTTTTTATTACCCTCTTCTTCCCCAGCCCTCCCAAGAAAGCCTCCATAAATGCCATGTCACTTTTCAATTTCTTCCTTATATTTAATATTCTTATCTACCAGAACTCTTTTTTTTTTTTTTTTTTTTAATATTTTCACACTTAACATAGATTTTCTGTTTCTGGGAGCTTTTTAGCCTAATTCCGTCTTCTTTCTCCCACACAGATTTTTCTGGACTTCACTAGATCTCTGCAAAGGCTTTTGGTGGGAGCTCTAGAGCTTCTGTACATTGATATTTTTAATTACAAATAATTAAAAGTGTGTAGTGTTCTTGGTTTTTCAGTTATGTTGAAGGTGTGAGATTTGTGTAGTTGTATTTATACTTATGTTTTTACCTGTATAGCATTTGGGAGGATGTGTGGAAAGAGTCAGATTTAGATGGCCACCGTTATCTTGGCTATTCAGAAATAATGCATCTTTTAACGTTGCTTTATAGTATTCTTTGCAAGACAGAAAGTTTGTGGTTTTATGTAGTCAAATCTGTCTTTATTGCTTATGGACTTTTGTCATGCTTGAGAAATGTCTTCTCTCCTAAAGATTGTAAAAATATACTGTCATATTTTTTCCAGTACAACTTTTTAAATAATAAAAATTTTTAAATCTGAAGTGTATATTGTAGGAAGGAGGAATCTAACTTTATTTTTTCTGTAAATAATTACTTTAACAAAATAATGCCTTATTTCACCACTGGTTTGAAATGCTCTGCTAAGCTAACCTGTTTGTTTTTTCTGGTGTAAGCTATTGTGGTTGCAACTGCTTTCCAAGTGAAATAGAGTAAACAAAAGGAACCTGGCATGTCATTTCGTCTTACCTGATGAGCCCCTGCTATCTTGAATTTACAGACATTTTTTATGGTCGCCTTTTTCCAGACCATACCTTTCGCTGTAGTTAAAGGTAGTTGTTTCCTCAATACCTCTGTTGTTGTTGTTAGGTGCTGTCTAGTTGGTTCGAACTCATAGTGACCCTATGTACAACAGAATGAAACATTGCTCAATCTTGCACCATCCTATTAATCACTGTTACGCTTGAGCCCACCGTTGCAGCCACTGTGTCAGTCCATCTCACTGAGGGTCTTCCTCTTTTTCACTGACACTTTACTTTACCAAGCATGATATCCTTCTCCAGGGATGGGTCCCTCCTGATAATATGTCCAAAGTGTGTGAGACAAAGTCTATCTATCGTTGCATCGAAGAAGTATTCTGGCTCTACTTCTTCCAAAACAGGTTTGTTTGTTCTTTTGGCAGTCCATGGTATATTCAATATTCTTCGTCAATACCATAATCCAAAGGTATCTATTCTTCTTCAGCCTTCCTTATTCATTGTCCAGGTTTCCTATGCATGTGAAGCAATTGAAAACACCATGGCTCAAGTCAGGCGCACCTTAGTCCTTAAAGTGATATCTTTGCTTTTTAACACTTTAAAGAGGTCTTTTGCAGCAGATTCGCCCAATGCAATGCATTGTTTTATTTCTTGACTGCTGTTCCACGGACGTTGATTGTGAATCCAAGTAAAATGAAATCCTTAACAACTTCAATCTTTACTCCATTTATCGTCATGTTGCTTATTGGACCAGTTGTGAGGATTTTTGCTTCCTTTATGTTGAGTCGTAACCCAAACTGAAGGCTGTAGTCTTTGATCTTCATTAGTAAGTGCTTCAAGTCCTATTCACTTTCAGCAAGCAAGGTTGTGTCATCTGCATATTGCAGGTTGTTAGTGAGTCTTCTTCCAATCCTGATGCCCTGTTCTTCTTCATATAGTCCAGTGTCTTGGAGTATTTGCTCAGCATACAGATTAAGTATGGTAAAAGAATACAATCCTGACGCACACCTTTCCTGATTTTAAACCATGCAGTATTGCCTTGTTCTGTTTGAACAACTGCCTCTTTGTCTATGTATAGGTTCCTCATGAGCACAATTAAGTGTCTGGAATTCCCATTTTTCAAAAAGTTATCCATAATATGTTATGATATGATACATATAGTCAAATCAATATCTGTAGACAACATTTATTCAATAAACTTGTATTTATGTAGCTACTGGGCTAAAGGTCTTCCGTATTACTTTTTATATTTTTAAATTCTAACCTATAAATCCAGAACAATGTTACAATTTTAGGGAGAACAGTTCAACTATTATTCCTTTTAGAAAAAATTCAGTTGATTTAATAGGTACTGAAACTACTCGTTACCTGGACACTAAATGTTGTTAATCTTGGAACAGTGATCTAATCCTTCTAAGCCAGGGTCTCTTCCTTCTTAGCATTGTGATGATAATAGGATTTATTTTATAGGATTGTTGTGTGGCTAACTTTATGCCTAGAACATTGTTTGTGCTCAATAAATAGTAATGCAAGTAATACACTGAAGGCATTGGTGAAAACAAGGTTTCAGGAATTGAGAGAATACCAATTGAGATGTCTCAAGAAATGGATGCAACGGTGGAGTTGCTCACTTGTCTATGTCAAGAAATTTGAAAGACAGCTACCTGGCCAACTGACTGGAAGAGATCAACATTTGTGCCCATTCCAAAGAAAGGTGATTCAACAGAATGCTGAAATTATTGAACAATATCATTAATATCGCACGAGGTAAAATTTTGAGGAAGACAATTCAAAAACAGTTGCAGCAGTACATCGACAGAGAACTGCCAGAAATTCAAGCCAGATTCAGAAGAGGACGTGGAACGAGGGATATCATTGCTGATGTCAAATAGATCTTGGGTGAAAGCAGAGAACACCAGAAAGATGTTTATCTGTATTTTATTGACTATACAAAGGCATTCAATTGTGTGGATCATAACAAATTATGGATAACATTTGGAAGAATGGGAATGCAACAAACATAGCAATGATTGTGAGGATGGCACAGGACTGGGCAGAGTTTTGTTTTGTTGTATGTAGAATCACTATGAGTTGGAACCAACTTGACAGCACCTAACAACAAATAACATTATTATTTCAAAATTTTATAAAGTATTTTGAAGTTCATAGTATACTTGCTTGTTGTTTTGAGAATTTCAATGATTTTGGGCCAAAGCAATTAATTGGATATATCTGTGTCTATATCTCTAATGATAGGCATTCATTTTTCAGCTAAATAATAATTAGGTGGATGATCTGAACCAGATACCAACTTTCAAATATGATTTTGTCTAAATTTCTTAGGGCTGCCATATGAAAATACCATGAAATTGGTGGCTTTGAAGAAAAGAGATTTATTTTCTCACAACTGTGGAGGCTAAAAGCCCAAATTGAGGGTATCAGCAGGACCGTACTCTCTCTCTGTCTATTCTAGGGGAAGATCATTACTCGTCTCCTCCAGATTCTGAGAGTTGGGCATTTGTTGGCATTCTTTTACTTGTAGATGTATCTTCATGTGGCATCTCTCTTTCCCCTGTATGTGTCCCTGTGTCTGTTCTCTCTTTCACAGACCACCACTGAGAAAGAATTAGGACCCACCTGACTCCAGTATGGCATCATGACATCCTTAATTTAACTGATAATGCATGTAAGAAAAACCTTATTTTCCTAAACAAGGTCACACTCACAGGTTCAGGGGTTAGGACTTGAACATATCCTGTTTGAGGATACAAGTCAATCCATAACAGATTTCACAGGATATTAAAAATTATGAAGAGCTTTAGAATTATTTTAGTAACAATTCATAAAGTGTTGATTTAAAGCATTTACCAAAATGCTTGTAATGTTGTTGTTAGGTGCTGTCAAGTTGGTTCCAACTCACAGTGACCCTCTACGCAACAGACGAAACACTGCCCAGTCCTGTGCCATCCTCACAATCGTTGTTATGCTTGAGCCCATTGTTGCAGCCACTGTGCCAATCCATCTTGTTGAGGGTCTTACTCTTTTTCACTGACCCTTTACTTTACCAAGCATGATGTCCTTCTCCAGGGACTAATCCCTCCTTACAACATGTCCAAAGTATGTGTGACGTAGTCTCTCCATCCTTGCTTCCAAGGAGCATTCTGGTTGTAAGTATTGCAAAATCTTGCAATAGATTACTACAATGTTCTTAGCACATAGTTGGTCATTTACAATTAGTTTGCACAGAATTCAAATGGGTGAAGATTTTCAGCATTATCTTGCAGTATCTATCCATCTATCTATCATCCATTATGAAAGCATTTCTAAATAAAAGTGAGGGATAATGTTATTCTATTTTCCAGATGAAAAACCTGAAGTTAGAGAGGTTTGGTAATTGATTCAATGTCACTGTGATAATCTGTGATACTGATTTATTCATTTTCATAAAATAAGGTATGGACATATTATGCTAATTAAACATTATATTTCTAGGAATTGTTTAGAATATCAACTCCTACTTTGCCATACAAATCGATCAATCCACAAATAAATAAAAAAGAACGGCTACATAGAGTCATTCAAGGGACTCAAGGTTTCACTGGGGGGAGAAAACTATCACACATGAGTTGGAACACATCAGGACTTTATTCTGTGTCACTGGTGATAAGTTCAGTAGTAGAGTGAGTGGTAAGAATAAAGATGCTTCTTCAAGAATGGTAGGCAAGAATGGTAGGCAGGCAAGAGAAGAGAAGAGCATGACCATAGAAATGGGGGCAGGAATTAACTTTGGGTGTGCCAGGGAGGCTGGGCTGATAAAAGGGAAAAAAATGTCCACTAAGCTGAGTCAGAGTTTAGACTTTACTTTTGTGTAGGCAACAGGATGGTAACTTTATTTTCTGTTTCACTGCAAGGATCCTAGTTCAAATCACGATTATTTTAACCCTGGACTATTGCAAAGACCTCTTACTGAGTTCATTGCTTCCAATCTGTCCCATCCTTACTCTAACCCCTGCACAACAAATTAGTATTCCTAAATATCATGCCTCTTGCTTTTCCCTTCAAGATCCTGTAATAGGTCCCTAGAGCTTTTAAGCTCAGCATAATATAGCATCCAGGGGCTTCTGTCAGCTAACCTAATCATCTCAATTTATTCAGCTCTTAGTGCTTCCTAACTTGGACCTTAATTCCATTAAGGGCAAACTATCCACGCACAAACATTTATTGAGCACTTACTGTATGCAAGGGTGCTGGGGATACAAAGATGACTTCGACATGTTTACTACCCTCATGGGCCTCATAGTATTTGCTCATCTCGTAAAATAAGGCAGTTCGGGCACAAAGAAGTATGCAACTTGGCCACAATCATATGATAGATAAGTATAAATAAGTCAAGAAATAATTATCTGTGTAGCCTGAACTCAAGGCATTTTAATCTTCTATTGCTGATAGAGGAAATGAATTGTTTTTAAAGCCAGATGACTGTCAGTCTGGAGAAGGGATGTCCTGAGTGAGAAGATTATTCAGGCTCAGGAAGATCCAAGGCAGATTTTCCTGTTAGCCAGTATATACAGCACATGCATACAGACAATTGCACATACTGTTTCAGGGCATTTATGGATCCTTAACAAATTCCTGTGTTAGAGAAAGACTAAATAAATCCCATATAGGGCATTTATAAAGGATTTTGATGATATTGGTAAGAAAAGTGCTCTTTTTTACATAGGTATTAAAATTCATTTTCAACCTGTACCAATTGTAAATAACTGTTTAAAATAAAAACATTACAGATTAATATCTACTCTTTAACTTTTCTGCAATTTGGTTAAGTAATACTAAGTTGTTATTTTTGTTAGTTGTCGTCAAGTAGCTCCTACTCATTCAACCTTATGTGTAACAGAACAAAATGTCTCGATCACCATTGCCTAGAGTGGTGTCTGGCACACGATAGCACTTGGACTCAACAGCTCAGTTGTTTGGGTCTGAATCCTGTCTCTGCTACTTACTAGCTTTTAATCTTGGGTAAATTATTTATTTAGCCTCTCAGTATTTCATTTTATCTGAGAAATAGGGTGTCTTAGACTGGCTTCTCTAGAGAAGCAAAACCAGTGAAGTGTATAAATACATATAGAGAGAGATTTATATTAAGGAAATAGCTCATAGAGTTGTAGAGGTTGGAACATGGATCAGGCTGGAGGCTTCTCCTGATTCACGTAGCCACAGGAACTGGTGAACTCAAGATTGGCAAGTCAGACAGCAGGGCTCTGGCTCACCAGCTGTGAAAACTGACAAATCCCAAGATTGGCAGGCAAGATGGCAGGTAAGCTACTAGCTCGAGTCTGATGGACAATAGCCAGCTACAGGATACAGTGCGAGAGAAAGCCGGAGAGCCTTCCTGGAAAGTCCACTTATACTGGATCCAGGCCACACCTCCAAGGAAACTCCCTTTCAGCTGATTGGCCACTCACAGCAGATCCCATCATGGAAGTGATCACATTATATCAAATCTCATCGTGCAGGTGATCACATTCTTATACAACTACCAAACTACATCACCACTGCCAAGCCACTTAGAATCCTGGCCCAGCCAAGTTGACATACAACCTTCATGATCACATAGTTATTGTTGTTAGGTGCTATTGAATCACTTCCAACTCATAGCAACGCTATGTACAACAGAACAAAACACTGCTCAGTCCTGCACCATCCTCATAATCGTTGCTATGTTTGAGCCCATTGTCGCCCATTGTGTCAATCCATCTTATTGAGGGTCTTCCTCTTTTTTGCTAACCCTCTACTAAACATGATGTCCTTCTCCAGGAACTGGTCCCTCCCATTAACATGTCCAAAGTGTGTGAGATGAAGTCCCACCATCCTCTTTTCTAAGAAGCATTCTGGCTGTACTTCCTCCAAGACAGACTTGTTCATTCCTTTGGCAGTCCATGGTATATTCGATATTCTTTGCCAGCACCATAATTCCAAGATGTCAATTCTTCTTTGGTCTTCCTTCTTCATTTCCCAGCTTTTGGATGCATATGAGGTGATTGAAAACACCAGGGCTTGGGTCAGGCACACCTTAGTCCTCAAAGTGACATATTTGCTTTTTAACCCTTTAAAGAGATCTTTTGCAGCAGATTTACCCAATGCAATGTGTCTTTTGATTTCTTGACTGCTGCTTCTATGGGTGCTGATTGTGGATCCAACTAAAATGAAATCCTTGACAACTTCAATCTTTTCTCCGTTTATCATAATGTTGCTTATTGGTCCAGCTGTGAGAATTTTTGTTTTCTTTATTTTTTTTATGTTGAGGTGTAATCCAAACTGAAGGCTGTAGTTTTGATCCTCATCAATGAGTGTTTCAAGTCCTTTTCACTTTCAGCAAGCAAGTTTGTCATCCGCATATCAAAAGTTGTTAATGAGTCTTCCTAGATAGTAATAATATCCACTTTATAAAAAAAATTGGAGCCTTGGTGGCGCAGTGCTTAAGTGTTCAGCTGCTAACCAAATGGTTGGCAGTTCCGATCTACCAGCTGCTCCTTGGAAACCTTATGGGGCAGTTCTACTCTGTCCTATAGGGTCACTATGAGTCAGAATCTACTCAACAACAGGTTTTTTTTTGTTGTTGTTATAAAATTATTGAAAAGTATAATGACATGTAAAGTGCTTAGTCTCTGATTTATAATAAACATCAGTAATTGTTATTTTCACTATTATTATTATAGTTGCTACATAAATATCTGTGGAACGGATATATTCAGTTTTTTTTTTTCACAATGTTCTTTTTGTGCATAGGAAATTCTGCTAATTTCTGAGATTTGGTTACCCATGCTTTTGAAAAGCTTAGTTATACTCAATAAGAGAACCACATTCACAAGAGCCACAAAAATGGACTCAAACATATCAATGATCATGAAGATGGCACAGGACTGGGCAACATTTTTTTCTGTTATATATAAGGTCACCATGAGTCGGAGCTGACTCGATGACAGCTAACAAAAACAACTTAGTTTCTACTTACCGAAATTGCAGAAAAATTAAGGGGTAGGTATTAACCTTGTAAATGCATACCTATAAAGTGACCTTTTTCCTTACCAAACTCAGAAAAGGTTGGTGGGAGGGTGAATATGAAGTGCTATGTGCTCCTCAGAAGAAAGCAGCTATTAAGTACAGGGCTTTTTTTTTTTTTATTAACCTTGTAAATGCATACCTATAAAGTGACCTTTTTCCTTACCAAACTCAGAAAAGGTTGGTGGGAGGGTGAATACGAAGTGCTATGTGCTCCTCAGAAGAAAGCAGCTATTAAGTACAGGGCCCTAATACTATTAAAAGCAAAGTTTTGACATTTATCTCCACAGTTGAATCTGTGGCTAATAAATTTCAAAGGAAGTTAGTTTAATAATAACTGAAATCTTGTTTAAGTATGCATGTTTAAATGAATTTGCACCGCAGATGCTATAGATGAGCAAACAAATTTGGATCCTATTCTCAGGAAGATGATTTTAAAAATAAAGAGAGCATATTTCGATTTGTTTATGTACATTTACTTCAAGGAAAAAGCCAGGTAGTCATCAATAGTGCAGCTGCGGAAAAGCATTGGATTTAAGCTTTGCTTTAAATGAATCTACTGGTGTTCTGTTTTGGATCACTTCCTAAAGTCAATACTCCTCGACCTTAAAGGATCTTTTTGAGATCTAAAAATATGTCTGTCCATGGAGATAACTATTTAGGGAGACTATGATTGCATTTTAAAATTCATATCTAAGATCGACTTCTCTTTAAAAATAATCATTGCTATCTTTTAGGGAAAAAAGTTACAGAGAATTATATAACTGTGTTTATATTTACATTTGGAAATTTTAGAGAGTGTTATTAAGGGGGTTTATGCCCAGTGTGTAAACTTCAGACCAGCAGCATCAGCTTCACCTACAAGGTTGGTAGAAATGCAGAATCTCAGTTCCCACTCCAGACCTACGAATTGGAATCAGTATTTAACAAAATTCCCAGGTGATTTGTAAATGCTTTAAAGTTTGAGCAGCACCGCTGTATGTAGTTGGACAATCTAATGAATGGAAACTTTCGCTAAGCAACTGGTAGGTGGGGTAGTCTATTACTTAATGCAGGAGGGGCAGTCATTTAGATAAGTACAAGTTGGATATGGTGGGAATAAATGTTTGCTCAAATTAAAAAAAAAAAAAATTTTTTTTTTTCCAAATTGCATGTCAATTTTTGTGACAAGAGGTCATCCGAAGCTATTAAATGAAGGAAGGCATTTTCTGATCCCTGTGTCCTATTATATACAGAATTGTGTCTGTTGTCTACGTTTATAGCACATTGAACCATCCATCACATCTGTTTCGTGATTCAGGAGTTGGTTTTCATGGGAGAAAGTTATCTAATCACAGTGTCACTAAACTGGTGCAAATTTCCCAAAGTCCATTTTTTAGCCCTCTTCGAAGAGCGAGATTGGGAAACACCCAGAAAGGGCAAGTCAGTTCTTTCCAAGAATAAACAAATCTGTCTTGGGAGAAATACATTCAGAATGCTCCTTAGAAGAAAACATGGTGAGACTTTGTTTCACGTATTTTGGACATGTTATCAAGAGGGACCAGTCCCTGGAGATGGACATCATGCTTGGTACAGTAGAGGGTCAGCAAAAAAGAGGAAGACTCTCAACAAGATGGATTGACACAGTGGCTGCAACAATGGTCTGAAACATAGTGTCTTGGTCATGTAGGGCAGCTGTAACAGAAATACCACAAGTGAATGGCTTTAACAAAGGGAAATTTATTTCCTCACAGTAAAGTAGGCTAAAAGTCCAAATTCAGGGCATCGGCTCAAGGGGAAGGCTTTCTCTCTCTGTCAGCTCTGAAGGAAGGTCCTTGTCCTCAATCTTCCTCTGGTCAAGGAGCTTCTCAGGTGCAGGGACCCCAGATCCAAAGGACGCGCTCTGCTCTGTGCTGCTTTCTTTGGGATATGAGGTTCCCCTCTCAGCTTCCTTCCCGTTGCTTTTTATCTCTTTAGAGATAAAATGTGGTGCAGGCCACACCGCAGGGAAACTCCCTTTGCATTAGATCAGGGATGTGATCTGGGTAAGGGTGGTGGTGTTACAATCCCACCTTAACCCTCTTTAATATAAAATTATAATCACAAAATGGAGGACAACCACACAATACTGGGAATCATTGCCTAACCAAGTCGACACAGATTTTTGGGGGACACAATTCAATCCTTGACACATAGCAAAGATTGTGAGGATGGCGCAGGACTAGGAAGTGTTTCGTTCTGTTGTACATAGTTTCTTTGAGTTGGAATGACTTTGAGGGCAACTAACAACAGGTCTGCTGTGTGAAGTCTGCAATCACAGGCTAATTTAAAACAAAACAGCCATGCAGCCCAACCCACATGCAATCATCCTTGTTGCCTTCTGTCAAAGCTGATATCCAAGGACGTTTATCCTTTCCTTTCTGGGCCTAGAGCACTGATGGATTTAAGGCTTTCTTTGTATGGTTTCTCACCCAATAATGGTAACTGATAGATGATCTCTCTCCTACCAGACACAGAGTGAGCTAATGAAATTTGATGCCAACCTTTAACCTTTGGTTAAAGACCCAGGACTGATGAATGCAGTAGTGCCTCTACTGACCCCAGTAAATTGATTTTTATTGATAGCCTGTTGACATAACAAGCTGAAGGTTTGTGATTTAAGTGGTTTCGAAGCCCTTAAATAAATAAGGCCTTTTTAATAGTACTTATTTGTAATTTGTCTTGATTAAGCACAGCTACCACCTTCCTGGAAGATCTCTTAGTGTTCTTTTAGTTGTTTACAGAGTGGGCTTCTGTATCAACAGAATTTTACCTCTGTGTGTGTGTGTCTGTGTGTGTGTATGTATACGTATCCTTCCAGCAAAACTCAACAACAGTATAAAACCTGGGTACTCTAATTGATTTTTCAATTTCAATGTTGTTGGGAGATGGGAATAAAAGGGTTATATCAGAATCTATCTAGAAACATTCTGTACTAAATCAAACTACGCTGGTGAGTAACGGTTGTTGCCTTGGTGAGCTTTATTGCCGTTTGCTGATGCAGCTTGCTCCAGCCAACCTACCACAAGGGACATATAACGAGAGACTCGTATTCAAGCCCCTCTCAGAAGAAATCCATAAAAGAGCAGAGATGTGATCCTAGTAATAAATCCTAGAGACATTTGTGCCAGGGCCATGAAATAATGTCAATAACTCCTTAGCAACACATTATAGGGGCAATAAATGGAATATACCAGGTTTTTTTTTGTATGTGTGTGATGTATTAGAGCTATTTTTAATTGAAACTCATTGAAGACTCAGCAGAGCATGTAACAGCAGCTGTTTATCCATTGCTTTTCATTTATTTCAGATTTTATCATGAATTCTACTTTCATCTTGCCACTTATAGCTCACTATTTAAAAAAAAAACCTTGAAGTTTGGTTCAACCATGTTCATACCTGGTCTTCCTCAGTAACTCAGCTAAGTAATTAGCCACTCAGTGTAGCTAAGGAGCCCTGGTGGCAAAAAGAGTTGAGCACTAGCCTATTAACCAAAAGGTTGGAGGTGTGAATCAACCCAACAGCTCCATAGGGAAAGACCTGGCTATCTGCTTTTGTAAAGCGTACAGCTAAGAAAACCTTATGGAGCAGTTCTATTCTGTCACATTGGGTCGCTATGAGTCAGAATCGACTTCAGTTGAGGGCATTGGCGGTTCAGCAGTAGAATTCTTGCGTTCCATGTGGGAGACTCTGGCTGGTTTTTCTGCCAATGCATCTCATGCACAGCCACCACCCATCAGTGAAAGCTTTGTGTTGCATGACGCTGAAAAGGTTTTCAGCAGAGCTTCCAGACTAAGACAGACTAAGAAGAAAGGCCTGGTGATCTACTTCCAATCAACCAATGAAAACCCTGATCACAGCAGTCTGATTTTGACAATGGGATCGCCATGAGTCCGAGGGCTGACTCAATGGCGGCTAATAAGTATAATAACACATGTTGAGCTATGTACCTGCTATGTGTCACAAAGGATATGAGGAAGGAGAGATCACTGTCCCTACCTTTAGGAGCTCAGAGCATATTTAGAGAGGCCCAAAATAAAGTGCTAGGTAGAGAATACTGCAAGGTAGAATTAAATGATAAATCATTTAAAGAGGGGAGTACTCAAGGTGATCTGGAATAGTTAGAGACAGCTTCTCAGAAGAGGAGAACCTAAACTGGGCTTTGAACAGGAGACAGTAGGTCAAGTGGGAGCAATTGTAGTTACTAATGCAGTCAAGGCAGACTGGCTTGTCTGAAGCAGAAGCTTTATGTTGGAGATTGGTGGAGAAATGCGGGTGGACTGGGGGTGGGACACGGGGAGAAGAGATAATGGTACAGAAGGACTTCACTTGGAGAATACCAAACTAAAGTCAGAGAGGCAGCATTTTTGAACTCTTGCATGTGTGAGATGATAAGGGTGATGGCAGCAGGGACAGTAAAGCGAGGGCTGCTAAGGATACATTGTAACAGGTTTGGGGCCTTCCACCCATTCCACAAATCCTTCAGGCTCCTTCTTAGTGTTTCTCAGAATATTCTTTGTGGACCACCTATGTGGACTTATTAAAAAGGCAGATTCCTGGGTTCTACCCTGGACCTACTAAACCTAGAATCACTGGAAATCTGGATTTTTAATGAGGTTCTTATATATTTTACATCTGAGGAAGCTGAGCTCAACGCATTGCTGTCGAGTTGATTCTGACTCATAGTGACCCTATAGGACAGAGTAGAAGTGCCCCACAGAATTTCCAAGGAGAGCCTGGTGGATTCTAACCACCAAAATTTTGGTTAGCAGCCGTAGCAGTTTACCGCTACACCACCAGTGTTTCCAGCTGAGGCACAGGGAGGCTAAATAAGCTGCTCAATTATCACAAAGCTCAGCAAGTCATGGAGCTGGGGTTTGCACCCAGCCTCCGAAGTCCCTTCTGTGCCCACTCCAGAAGTTGCCTGTATTTATTCTCTCTATATTATATGAAGAAGCTAGGCTGGAAACTTTTTTGTTGTTGCTTTTGTGTTTTTATCTTTAAAAAACATATTTTCTCTCTTTTGGTTTGTGTCTTTGTTTGTAGAGCAAACAACATTTTAACAATAAGTAAATAAAAAAATCATCTCAATATTTCATCTCAAGTCAACTGCTTTCATTCGTAATGTTTCTAAGTGGCTGGTTGATCTCTTTATGTTGGTAAGAAGTATTTCCTTGTATAACTTCCAGTATTTTCCTGGATATGTAAAGAGATAAAACAAATGTGGCATAATGTGCCCAATTCATAAATCTAAGAGAAGAGTTCTTTTTTCCATTTTTTTCATCTATTCTATAGTTTTGACATTTTCAAAATTGAGAGTTGCCAGGAAAGAAAAATCTGCTTGCCGTCCTCTTCCTCTTTTCACCTTTCCACGGACCGGGGAGTGGCAATTAGCTGAGCAGTCACCTTGGATTTAGAGATAAAAGCCAACAGAGCCTTCCCAGCATCCCTGACCCACACACATCTGTGCTCTTACACAAGACAGAAGCAAACTTCTATCTTATTAAAAAACCAAAAAACGAGCAAACCATGTGTACTTATGAGTGTGGTTTCTGGAGCCACACTGCCTTGGTCCGATCCCAGCTTCACCACTAGCTAATTGCACAAGTTGCTTAAACCTCTTCATGCCTCAGTTTCCACATTTAAAATGGTGATAATACTATCACCGTGTCCCTGGGTGGTGCAAATGGTTAAGCACTCAAACACTAATTGAAAGGTTATTGTTTTGAACCCACTCAGAGGCACCTTTGAAAAAACACCTGGACATCTGCTTCTAAAAGGTCACAGCCTTGACAATCCTATGGACTAGTTCTACTCTGCACACATGGGGTCGCCATGAGTTGGAATCATATCAACAATAATATCATCTTTCTCATGGGGTTTTTGTGAACCTTGGATGATAAGTACATGTAAAGTGTTTAAAATTGTGTCTGGCATATAGTAATTGGAATACCCGGGTGGTGCAAACAGTTTATGTACTCAGTGACAATCTACTTCCAAAAAACCAGCCATTGAAAACGCTGTGGAGCACAATTCTACTCTGACACACATGAGATTGCCATGAGTCAGAATCAACCCAATGGAGACTGGTTTCAATAAATGTAATAATTATTACATACATTTAATACATGTATCACACATATTTAAACATAATTATTAAATGCTAAAAGAAGTTGAGTGACGATTGAATCAAAATGTAGCTCTGAGGGACACTGGGCAAGTTCACGTACTAGAGAAGTCAAAGGAAGAAAGTGAGTTTCATGTTTATTTGGAATTTGAGACATTGCTACAGTAAAAAAGAATGTTGGTGTTAAACTAGGTATAAATCTGTATTTTATGTAATAAACACCTATAAAAATTATATTGAAAAAGCAAGTCTATTCATTTATTTTCAGACTCCTGTGCTAGCAAAGGAAACCCTGGTGGCATAATGGTTAAGTGCTACGGCTGCTAACCAAAAGTTCAGCAGTTCAAGTCCACCAGGTGCTCCTTGGAAACTCTATGGGGCAGTTCTACTCTGTCCTATAGGGTTGCTATGAGTTGGAATCAACTCAACGGCAGTGGGTTTTTTGGTTTGGTGCTAGCAAAGCCACAAAGAATTTCTGGGGCTATCGCCTCCAAATGTCTGGGCTATATTGCTGTCACACTGGAGTCTGTTAGGGACAATTGAGAGGGTGCTGGCCTGGGCTCCTGGCTCCGTCACCTATGGATGGGCTGTGTGATCTCTCTGGTTTCAGTTTCCCCATCTGCAGCAAAGAGGGCTTGATTTTAAAAGTCTGTTTTAGCTCTAGCATTCGCAAGGAAGCACTACCCTGAGGAGTTCTTTGAATTTAAACTGAAAAGGGATTGAGTAGGTCTCATTTCTAACACAGCTGGCAAAGGTTTATTGATAACAGCCCTCTGATGCTTGCTGACTCAGCCCTGCCCTTACCTTCACAGCCTGATGCACCTGGATCTATCTTCGTGAAGACACCTGCCTTTCTGGATGGTTCTGGTGCATCCATTCACACATGCATTCATTTACTTCATGTTTATGTGCAGATTCTATGCTAGGCACTGGGTAGGGTAGGCAGTGATGAATAAAGCAGTCAGGGTCTCTGCTTCACGGCACCTAAAGTCTCATGGTGAGAGAGCCATTACGCAACGAAACAATAGAAGAATATTTAATTATAAAACGGTGTTGGTTGCTATGAAGGAAACCAGTGAGTTCACTTGGTGGGATAGTTTGGGAAATAATTTCTGAGGAGATGCATTTAGGCACATATCCAAAGATGAGAAAGAACCAGCCGTTTGAAGAGGTGATGGCGGAGGAGGGAGAACGACCCAAATGGAAGAGATACCCTGTGCAAAGCTAAAATGGCCAAGAGCTCTTGTGAGACTTGAGACAGGGTATAGAGTTAATGCTTCATGTTCTTACCATGAATATAGCATCTTAAAACTTTCCTAATATCTTTTTGAAAAACAAAACAATGAAAAACAAACCACATTTAAAAATTGTAGAAATAAGCATGTTCATTATAAAAAAAAAAGTTGGAAAATACAGATAAACCATGCAGAAGCGGCAAAAAAAATCTTTTATTATATTCAGATATAATCACTTTGATGTTATTAAACATTATATCTACTTCCATCTCTGTTGCCTTTTATATAATTATCTATATTTCCATTTCTGTATCTCTCTCCAAGGAAACATGTAACTTGTGCTGTTTTAAAACTCATTTTTTAAATTGTGAAGCAAATCCCAGGCATCATATCATTTCATCTGTAAATATTTCAGAATACCCCCCCCCCAAAAAAAAAGCTTTTTCAGAATACACGCATCTTTTTTTTTTTTTTAAGGGTGTTTGTGCTACACTGAGGTTGTGAGAGAGGTGATGGTAATGTCACTGTCAGTCATTGCATTTGTTGTTGTTAGGTGCCGTTGAGTCGGTTCCAACTCATAGTGACCCTGTGTACAAGAGAAAGAAACACTGCCTGGTGCTGTGCCATCCTCACAATCGTTGCTACGTTTGAGTCCATTGTTGGAGCCACTATGTCAGTCCATCTCATTGAGGGTCTTCCTCTTTTTTGCTGACCCTCTACTTTACCAAGCATCATGCCCTTCTCCAGGGACTGGTCCCTCCTGATAACATGTCCAAAGTACCTGAGGCAAAGTCTTACCATCCTTGCTTCTAAGGAGCATTCGGGCTGTACTTCCTCCAAGACAGATTTGTTTGTTCTTCTGGCAATCCATGGTATATTCAATATTCTTTGCCAACACCATAATTCGAAGGCATCAATTCTTCTTTGGTCTTCTTTATTCATCATCCAGCTTTTGCAATGCATATGAGGCAATTGGAAATACCATGGTGTGGATCAGGTACACCTTAGTCCTCAAAGTGACATTTTTGCTTTTTAACACTTTGAAGAGGTCTTTTGCAGCAGATTTGCCCAATGTAATATGGTGTTTGATTTTTTGACTGCTGCTTCTATGGGTGTTGATTGTGGATCCAAGAAAAATGAAATCCTGGACAACTTCAATCTTTTGATCCAATTGTGAGGAATTGTGTTTTCTTTATGTTGAGGTGTAATCCATACTGAAGGCTGTAGTCTTAGATTTTCATCAGTAAGTGCTTCAAGAGTTCTTTACTTTCAGCAATCAAGGTTGTGCCATCTGCATTATCACAGGTTCCTAGTGAGCCTTCCTCCAATCCTGATGCTGTGTTCTTCTTCATATAGTCCAACTTTTCTGGTTATTTGCTCAGCATACAGATTGAATTGAAGCATGGTGAAAGGACACAATTCTGACACACAGCTTTCCTGATTTTAAACCATGCAGTATCTGCTTATTCCGTTCGAATGACTGCCTCTTGATCTATGTACAGGTTCCTCGTGAGCACAATTAAGCGTTCTGGAATTCTCATTCTTCACAATGTTATCCCTAATTTGTTATGATCCACCCAGTTGAAAGTCTATGCATAGTCAATAAAATACAGGCGAACATCTTTCTGGTCTTCTCTGCTTTCAGCCAACATCCATCTGACATCATCAATAACATCCCTTGTTCCATGTCCTATTCTGAATTTGGCTTGAATTTCTGGCGGTTCCCTGTCAATATGCTGCTGTAATCACTTTTGAATGATCTCCAGCAAAATTTTGCTTGCGTGTGATATTATTGATATTGTTCGGTAATTTCCGCATTCCGTTGGATCGCCTTTCTTTGGAATGGGGTCTCTTCCAGTAGATTGCATTTGGGCCACTGAGAATAATTGGGCAGGCAGTTCGTACTCTAACAGCTTTCCAAAATAGTGCCAACAATGATCACTAACATTTATATAGTGATTACAACTTTTTCACCACATTTTCTCATTTTATTCTGTTTGGAAACATTTTTATTTACATTTTACAGATGATGAAATAAATAGAGGCTCAGAAGAATGACACAGATTTCCTCAAGTTCTCATAATAGGTGGCACTGCTTACATGTCGTCAGTCTAGGTCTGAATTCTGTGTGTCCTCAGGTCACCACACTGCCTTCTGATGACCAATACATGCCCAAGGCTCTCAAGTCCCAGTTTGCAAGATGGTTTGGAATTTAACTGGATTTTAATGAACAATTTGGATTGAGGGTATTCTCACATCAAGAGAGTAGACAAAGCCAAAACGAATATTTGATGATACATTCAGTAAGATTCCATGTTTAAGAACCTACTGCCATATACGGAAATCCTGGAAAGCGTAGTGGTTAAGAGCTACGGCTGCTAACCAAAAGGTTAGCAGTTCAAGTCCACCAGGCACTCCTTGGAAACTGTATGGGGCAGTTCTACTCTGTCCTTTAGGGTTGCTATGCCTCAGAATCGACTGGATGGCAATGGGTTTGGCTTTTTTGGTTTTTGACTGCCACATACACAATATAAAATAATTATTCCCTCCCCCAAAATATTAATGTGCCCTTAAATTCTAGAAATTACAGCATACCAGCTAAGCTGGCTGGTCTCATTTCTGCCTACGAGTTTTCTGCAGAGGAACTAACTTGCTCTTTCCTAGCATATACATTTGAACACAAATTTCAAGCCTCAAGCCATATAGTTAAGTATGAACGAAGAGCTAGATATGTGATCTATAGAAAGGTGGATGTGCCTCCTCTCCAGCAGGGGAAATCAAGCCTTCCTCCTTGTTATTCCTGTCTATCAGAGCAGACTGATTACTTGGTTGCCTTTTGAATAGCTCATCTAAAATGGCTTGAGGCAAGCAGACACTTGAGACTTTATAATCAACTTTCCAGGCTCCTATAGATCATTCTTATGCACAGATGTCACCTTTGAAAGGGTATCATGCCCTGGTTTTACTGGGGATTAAGTTGGTCATTTTTGTATGCTGTTAAAAGGGTTTCTATCTGAGTTGCCAGATTGCCATTGAGACAGGGAAACAAATATTTTATTAGCTTGAATAAATTCCATGGATAACACTGCTAATAGTAATTAACATTTCTATACCAATTTGGAATTTATCAAGAGTTTTTAAATTATCTTATTAACAGTAACTCATTGAATTTGGCATTATTTTCATTCCCAGTTTTTAGATGAGGAAACTGAGACTAAGAGTCACATGTTGTTATTGGGTGCCATCAAGTAGAACTGCCCCACAAGTTTTCCTAGACAGTAATCTTTACTGATCACCAGGCTTTTCTCCCACAGAGCCACTGGATGGGTTCAAACTGCAAGCCTTTCAATTACCAGCTGAATTCTTAACCGTTGCACCACCAGGGCTCCTCAAGAGACATAGTGATGGGAAATCAAGTCTTTTAAGTACAGGTCCCAATGTTTTCTGTAACTCTCTGTTGCCGGGCACACTTAGCAATCACAATGGGCTATACCATTTCAGTAAAGGGAAAATCCTTTCAAGAATCAAAGGTAACTTCTTTCTTTGATGATGATTACTCAGAGAGGAAATTATCGAATCTGTCACCATCTCATGCTTTTGACACTACTGAGGTGAATGTCTTTTGGTTCCAGGGCAGAGTGCTCACCTCATAGGCAGCCCTGTGGATGCCCAAGGGCTACGCGGGTATCTAAATGCTGCTTGACACTTGGGCGTGAGACAGTCTTCCCAGAGCTACAAGCACACTGCACCTCTTGGCTCAGTTTCACACTGGGGACAGGCACAGAAAGAAAAGATCTTCCTCCCCTACTTCCTTGCGGAAGCCTTGAGAAGACTTTCTTCTTCTTTAAAACCAGTTGCCTTCCAGTCGATTCTGACTCGTGGTGAATCCCTATGTGTCAGACTAGAACTGTGCGCCATAGGGTTTTCAATGGCTGATTTTTTTGGAAGTGGATCACCAGGCCTTTCTTCCAAGGCTTCTAGATGGACTTGAACTGTCAACTTTTCTGTCAGCAGCTGACGGTGTTAACTGTACCGCTTAGGGACTCCTTCCTCTCTGTTACTGGTTCCCAAGTTGCTCTCTATCTGAATGGTTCTCAAATCGTGGGCCTTGGAGTGGTTACCAAGAGTCTGCGAGAGGAAAAGGGCAGCAAGTGTGGTAGAGATAAATGAAATGTCTCCCTATTACTATTTTTCAAGTAAATGAGGTTGCTATTGGGCTTAATTAAGGTAAAAATTAATTTAAGAGCAATGCTGAAAGCTCACTAGCTTTTTGCTATCTTGTATTTTTATAATCAGTGGTTATGAAAAATACTGCCACTATCATGTGGGGAACCACAGAATTGTTTAATAAGAAAATATCCTCTTATACAGAGAGGCTGGAAACAACTGCTTACGTCAGAGGGGCACCAAATCAATATGCGGTTTATTATGTTCTTTGTTCATATTGCTTAAAACCATGATGTCTCCCATTATTGATATGACATAGATTATAGGAGGCGAGAGTTACAAAGATCCTCAGGGATTAGTTCGTCAAGGTCCTTATTTTAAAGATGAAGAACCTGAAGCTTGGAGAGGTGAAGTGACTTGTTCAATGTCACACAGTCGAACCAGGTCCGATCTGAAAATCCTCTCTGACTCCACTCTGCAGCCACCACTTATTATTATTATCTTTTTCCAGTTGCTTTCAAATGGAGTCAATTTAAATTTATGGTAAACATCACGAAAAGGAATTGTCCACTGTGGAGTATGATGTTTGGTGTAGTTTTTTAGCAGTTTATCAGGTTAAAAAATTTATTTTCTATGCCAAATGTGCTAAGAGTTTTTAGTTAGGATAAATACAGTATTATATCAAATAATTTTCTGAAATATTTGCAGGTCTAATTCTGTTGTATGTTGTTGTTGATTCATATTAATGGTGGCTTGTGAGCTTTGCGATTGTGTGTGTGTGTGTCTGTGTGATAGAGATTTTGCTTGGAATTCTTAGAGTTCTAGATTGTCAGTGTGATTCTTCGGGAAGATTTGTGTTTATTTTTGTCAAGCGGCTGGGGGCACCACAGACTAGGGATCACTTGAAACCTTAATTCTTATAGTTTTTTTTTTAAGATTCATGCCTTACACTATCTTAAGGACTAGCCATTAGCTACAAATTGCCGGGGCAGACTTTTTTATTCCCTGCATCTAGAGCCAAGGTAGAGGCAGATATTATTTTCCTTTCTGTCTCTGTGGCTTTTTTTTTTTTTTTCCCCTTCCTTTAGTTTACCTTTTCTTTGACAGTTTATCCACTCCCAGATTTTAGATTGTCACACTTCTCCCAAAATGCTCAGGACTCTGTGTGCTGACCCAAAGCTTTGTTTGTAGTCTCCCAGTGCCCCTCTGCTATAGACTGCTATGATCTATATATGCCTACAGGTACCTAGTGACTTCTAAACTCACTTACCTTCCTAGACTCGTATTCTGGGCTTCGACAGAATTCCATCACCTTCTTGTAGCCTCAGGCATTCAATTAAAAGTATCTATCAAAGCCTTTCCTGAATTCATTCTAGCCTCCAGTGGTTAAGTGGTTAGCTGCTAACCAATAGGTTGGCAGTTGGAACCCACCAACTGATCTGTGGGAGAAAGATGTGGCAACCTGCTTCTATAATGATTTACAGCCTTGGAAACCCTCTGAGGCATTTCTACTCTGTCCTATAGGGTTGCTATGAGCCGGAATTGACTCAATGGCAATGGGTTTTTTTTTTAATCTATCTGTCTATCCATCTATCTATCTATCTGTCTTAGTTAACTAGTGTTACTATAACTGAAACATCACAAGTGGATGGCTTTAACAAACAGAAGTTTATTCTCTCATATTTTAGGAGGATAGAAGTTCGAATTCACGGTTCCAGCTCCAGGGGAAGGCTTTCTTTCTCTGTTGGCTCTGGGGAAAGGTTCTTGTCATCAATCTTCCCTTGGTCTAGGAGCTTCTCAGTGCAGGGACCCTGGGTCCAAAGTATGTGCTCCCCTACTCGTTCTTCATTCTCCTTGGTAGAAAGTCCCTCTGTCTCTCTGCTTTCTTATCTCTTTTATATCTCAAAAGAGATTGACTCAAGATACAATCTAATCTTGTAGATTGAGTCCTGCCTCATTAACGTAACCGCCTCTAATCATGCCTCATTAGCATTATACCTATTATACTCATTGCTGTTGAGTTGATTTTGACTCATGGCAGAATCTCATGGCTGACTCATGGCTGAATGGCCCCATAGGGTTTCCAAGGAGTGGCTGGTGGATTCAAATAGCCAGCCTTTTGGTTAACAGCCATAGCACTTAACTACTATGCCAACATCATAGAGTTAGGATTTATGAACCCCCCCAAAACCCAAACCATTGCTGTTGAGTTGATTCCAACTCATAGTGATACTACAGGACAGAGTAGAACTGCCCCATAGGTTTCCAAGGAGTAGCTGCTGGATTAAAATTTAACAACACGTAGGAAAATCACATCAGGTGGCAAAATGGTGGATAGTTACGCAATACTGGGAATCATGACCTAGCCAAGTTGATACACATTTTGGGGGGACACAATACAATCCATACACTATCTATCTTGTATCTATCCTGCATCTATATCTATACCTATATCTATCTGTCTGTGCTTTATTTATATTTTATTGAGCATTATGTTATGTAGCAGAGGGCTTCAAGACCTCCACTCTGCCATGTGCCCTCAGTCAGTTTTTAACAGTCCATTTGCTACTCCACGTGCTTAAAATTCTCCTCCTGACTTTCCACTTCCTTACATTTTTCTGAAGAAACCATTACAAGGACTTCATACAGTGAGAACAGGGTAGACTAGTTCAAAGTGATAAAATTAGATGTCAAAAATCATCAGTTGTCATCTTGATTGTGCCAGTTAAGCCTTGTTAACCTCCCTGTGCCTCAGTTTTCTTATCTCTAAGGGACAGAGTTGTACTAGAAGATCTCACAGGCCCTCTCCAGCCTCAGCATTTGATATAGAGCACAGATTCCTCCAGGAGCCTGGCACCTGTGGCCATCAACTCAACCTTTTCATGGATGAATTATTACCATTATTTTTTCTTTTTTGGAATTTTTTTCACTAATAGAATGGATGCTGAATCATTGTTGGTAGTTTTTTATTATTTGAGCAAATGGGACATATCAGTCCTATGTTCCATGAAACACATCACACGCACAGAACTTATCAGTCCCATGGCTCATCACGCTTCTTGGTTACACTTAAGTCATAAAATATTTTACTCCACTTTCCTAAAATACACATGAAATACTAAGTAAACATTGCACTTGCTGCACATAATTGTTATCAGTTTGATTTAGAGTGGGACATATTGGTACCACGTTCCATGAAACATACCACGTGTGTAGGACATGTCAGTCTCATGGCCCAGGAGGCACATTGCAAACTGTTTTCACCCAAAAAATAACTCATTTGCTTGGATATTTCCAAATGTCAGTAACTGTAGCTTCCCAATAACTTGAAGGAAATAGTAAACATACTTGCAAGTCTTATCTTACTGTACAGAAGCCAAAAGACACAAAAGTTTCAGACAATCACTCTTCCGGGAAGCACCCCCTCATACAAATGGCTCTCAACACTCAAATGTGGTGCAAACTTCCTTGTTTTTTAGGCAGTTGCACCAGTATCTTCCATGATGCCAGACCATACTAAAGTGGCTCAAATGCATGCCAGTACACTTACCAAAAAAAAAGAAACCAAACCTATTGCTGTTCAGTAGATTCCGATGCATAGCGACCCTATAGGATGGAGTAGAACTGCTCCATAGAGTTTCCAAGGAGTGCCTGGTAGATCTGAACTGCTGACCTTTGGTTAACAACCATAGCTTTTAACCACTGCACAACCGGGATTACCTACGGGGTGGAAACTGTAACACAGGCATATATGTCTCATGGTTCCGCACAGTTTGCCCTTCTGTTTTCTCTTAAATGCAGACATTTATTCCAAGCTTGAAAAGACTGAACTCTTGGGTAGTTACTCCATTCTGCTGCCTTGCCTAACCTTGGAGATGTCACTGAGCTGGTGATATCATGGAAAAAACTCTACGGAGCTCTGAGGTTTGAATTCTCACAGAGAACAGAATGACATAGTAGAAGGAGAAGGGCTTGTTTTTGGCATTGGTATTTTAACCTCTTCCTTCTGCTCATTCTCTTTCCTCCACCTCCTTTCCCCTTGTCTACTCTCTCTCTTGATTCCTTCTTTCCAACAAATATTTATTGAGCATATACAATGTGGTAGTGAATACAGTGGTAAACAAAACAGATATGGTCCTCTCTATTAACAAGTTTTACAATCTAGTGAGAGAGATAGATGTTAAACAAATACAACTGATATGAACTTGTATTGTAACACTTGGACACAAGAAAGGTCACATCGCTTTTTTGCTTTTTAAATCAAATTAATTTTGGCTTTGCCCAATAATTATTTGGGCCAAGGAATACAAAGTAATTGTTGGGTAGCCTGCCTCCCTTCCCTGGGGGTTGCAAAACCCAAGGCTTTATGAAATCTAGGGACTTAAGCAATCCTTGAAACTTGAGAAAAGGCCTCTGTCTTCAGGCCACTGATTGGCCATATAATGATCCCCGTCTAAGTCTGCAGTGTCCATTCCAAGGTGGACAACTCTGTTGCTCTGGGCACCCCACTCTCTCAGGGCCACAATGTTACATTTGAGTTTTGGTAATTTGCCTGGAAATACTTAAATATGAGGAGTGTGATACAGATGTAAGTTAATCTGCATCAGCACCTTGAAGTTGGTTAAGAAAAAAAGGGATGTTAGAAATAAATTTTTGACGAGCGATATTAGTGGTATTTAAGATATCTCAGTGGTTAGGAATGATGCGACAAGAGCTGTAGCCCTGGCATGAATATGGTATATGAACTGAAGCCTGATAATCTAAGCAAATGGCTCAACCTTCTCTACTTTGCAAAGGATCCTGTGGACAGCCTCTAGCATTCAGAGTCACCTAATAGTCATCAAAAAGTCTATGACATTTGTGATCTGGCCAAGCTGGCCCAGATCTGTTTCCGACATACTTGCCAATACTTTCTTGATTGAGGTCCACAAGGCCAGGGTGCTTGGTGTTCAGTTTCTGGCTCCACAGACACTCCCCACTGGAGATCCTGCCACCTTGAAAGTGCAGTGAGGGAAGAGGCGTGGGTCCTGACACTCCTAGGGCTGACCATGCCTCTAACCTCCCTCATCTACTCCTTCAATCTCTCCTTCTCTCAGATGATCTAGTCCTATATCTTTTGAGAGGTAGAATTTAACCCAAGGTAGAACTAAATCCAAAGTCTCTGTACTCTGCCCTGGGGAAAGGGAAGCCTTTACCATCCTGAGAGGGGGAGGGAATAACACCACTCAGACTTTCTTCACGAGCCTGTTGCTGAGACAAGAGAGCCCAGTGCAATTTCCCAGTCAAGTTATTCTGCCACACAAGTAATTATAAAAATAATTTTTCTTTCAATCCTGATACTTCTGAATTGTCTCTCCAAGTTGAATTAGTTGCTTTGCAGACACTGATGAAACCTGTATACTACTTAGTACTCTTCCTGAAAGATATGAGAGAAATGGCAAATGAAGCCCTAGACATGAAAATTTTGTTTAGGCATGTAACCTGAATGGTATGGGGAAGCACATTTTAAAGAAATCACCAATGATCTTGCTATAGTAATGATCCTTCTACCAAGAATAGTATAGAAAGTTGAATCTTACCTGCATTTGTATTGTTCTCCAAGCAATTGTCTAGTTTGGTGGTGGTGGTGGGGGAGTATTTTGCTCTTTCAACCTGCATTCACCCACTTATATGTATTGCAAAATGTGATAATTTTTTTTTTCTTTAAAGAACATGTGTTCGTCTGGGTTTTGTACTCCAGTGTGTCTTTAGTACATAGAGATATTTTTTTTTCTTTTGCCTATGCAAACAGAGGGGAGCCCTGGTGGTGCAGTGGTTGAACGTTCAGCTGCTTACTGAAAGATTCATTGTTGAAACTCACCAGCTGTTTCACTGGAGAGAGATGTAGCAATTTGCTTTTGTAAAGATTTACAGCCTTGGAAATCCTATGAGACAGTTCTTCCCTGTCCTATAGGGTCCCTCATAGTTGAATCGGCTCCACGGCAACAGGTTAGGCAAACGGAAAGAGTCAAGCGCTTTGATGAAAATACAAGATTTCCACTCTGCCTACAGCATCCACAGGTTCCGTGTGGATGTTTACTCAATTGGCACGAAAAAACATTAAACCAGGAAAAGACACATCAATTTATGATTCCACTCTATGTCCTGCAAAATGGTGACTGGCATGAATACAGCGCTCATGCAACAAATTGAGCCAAGTATATAATAAATGGGACTGAGCTTTCCCATTGGTATGTACAACACTGTTATATACTCCTGATTTACAATATTTACATACCTTGTTATGAACAGGATGCTTAAAATGCTACTGAGGATTTCATTTTACTCCTTTTGTACAATACATGATTTCCAAGAAATATTAATGAGACCATCTCATAAATCTCTATTTACTGACTCTAGCATCTCCCCTAAATTTATGCTTGCAAACTGTGATTGCATTATGTTCCTGGAAGACTAGGATACCGCATGTGCAGGCAGCTTCGTTAAAGCATCCTTTATTGAGGAGTGTTGGAAGAGGAGAAACAGCCACAGATAAAGACATATTTGAAATTTATCTGAACACATTCTTTTGTAGCAACAACAAAACCTCAACCTGCATAAAGATTACATTTGTTTTTATTTTTGTTTTTTCATTTCAAGGAAAATTTCTTAAATTTATGCACCTGTGAAGGTTACATACACCTATTAATCCTAAAGCCTTTCTTAAAAAGGCTGAAGTTTTAAAAGAAAAAAATAAAGAATAGGGCACTAGTAATTCCAATATCTTCTGGGAAGATCACAACAACTTTAATTTGCAACACGTTTGCATTTCACAGTGGTGCTTATGTACGTGCATAATCTGGAGATAAACTATTCTGGTTCCTCAGCCTCTTATGACCTAGGCTCTATTTAGAAGGAGGTCGAGGTTAATCTTGACTGTGGAAAACAGAAATTTTTCTTTAAAAACTTTCTTGGTCCTAAAGGAAGAATGGCATCACAAAGAATTGCTAAGAGAGGAAAGAACATGATCCCTGCCTTCTAGAAGCTCATAGTGTAAAGAGATGTTTTCTTAAGGATGTCTATTTCATCATGGTAGTTCTACAAACACTTTGTTATTAACTTCCATGGAGTAGGCCCCTGACTCACGGTGACTCCATGCACAATGGAACGAAATGCTGCCCAGACCTGTGCCATCCACGTGATTGGTTATAGATCAAATTGCTGGGTTTTCATATTGTATGATTCAGAGCTTTCATATTGTATAATTCCATTTATATGAAATGTTCAGACTAGGCAAATGGATGGAGACAGAAGTGTATTTGTGGTTGCCTAGGGCTGAGGGAAGTGTTGGGGAAGATGAATAGTGAATACTAAAGAGTACAGGGTTTTCTTTTTGGGGTGATGTAAATGTTCCAAAATTCATTGTGGTGATGGTTGCAGAACTCTTTGAATATACTAAAAAGCATCCACCTCTACATTCTAAGTGGATGAATTATGTGGTATGTGAATTACACCTCAATAAAGCTGTTATAAAAAAGTGGTAAGGCTAGGAGGGAACTCCTTCAACGAGAAGAATGGAATTGGCAGCAAACTCTTAGAAAGTCAATAAAAACATTTTTTGTGTGTATATTTTAGGTGAAAGTTTACACAGAAATTAGTTTCCCATTCAAGAATTCAAGCACAAATTATTCCATGATATTGGTTGCTATCCCCACAATGTGTCAGCACTCTCCCTATTTCCACCCTGCTTTCCCCGTTTCCATTCCTCCAGTTTTGCTGCCCCTTTTTGCCTTCTCATCTTTGCTTTTAGGCAAATGTTGCCTCTTTGGTCTCATATAGTTGATTGTTCTAAGGAGTACAGTCTCCACAGCTGATCTATTGTTTGACTGAAAGGTGCCCTTTGGGAGTGGCTTCAGTTCCAAGTTAAAAAGTTGTAGGGCGATAGTCTTGGGGGTTCCTCCAGTCTCTTTCAGTTCATTAAGTCTGTTTTTTTTTTAATGAATTTGAGTTTTGTCCTATGTTTTTCTTCCATTCTAACCTAGACCTTCTATTGTGACCTTAGTCAAAGTAGTTGGTAGTGGTAGCCAGTCACCATTTAGTTCTGGTCTCAGGCTAGAGGAGGCTGTGGTTTGTGTGAGCCATTAGTCCTGTGAACTAATTACTTTCTCGAATTCTTGGTTTCCTTCACTCTCGTTTGCTCCAGACGGGAAGAGACCAATAGTTGTATCTTAGATGGCCATTTGTAAGCTTTTAAGACTCCAGATGCTACTCACCAAACTAGGATGTAGAACTTTATCTTTATGAACTATGCTATGCTAATTGATCTAGATGTCCCCCTAGACTATGGTCCTTAGCCTTCAAGCCTAGTAACTCAGTCCCATAGGTGTTTGGATATCTCTAAGTTTCCATAACTGTGCCCCCTACGTGCTCTTTGAATATATATGCAGCACATACAAATGCCCACAACTATACCTATATATACACGTGCGTGTACTCCCATATACCCTTCCTCACCTATATAGCATACATAGCTACCTATGTAACCACTCACCAATTTTTGGTTCTTACCGTTGGTGCAGAATTGTATATAGCACTTACTGTAGTTATCCTTTATTCTTGTGTACCTCTGAGTATCTTCTTTTACTTTGGTCACATTGTGCTGACATCCCCCATATTGTGTATTGCCTTTCCTTTCACTAAAATTAACAGATGTCTACTATCTAGTGAGTAATTATTCCTCCCCCCGCCCTCATTTTTGGTAACCATCGAAGAACATTGCTTTCTGTGTGTAAACCTATAATTGGCTTTTTATGAAACTGGTATCACACAATATTTGTCCTTTTGTGATTGACTTATTTCCCTCAGCATCATGTCCTCCAGATTCATCCATGTTATGTTTCATGACTCATCATTATTCTTTATCATTCCATAGTATTCCATTGTATGTATGTACCACATTTTGTTTATCCATTGATCCACTGATGGACACTTAGGTTGTTTCCATCTTCTGCTATTTTGAATGATTCTTCAGTGAACATCGGTGAGCATATGTCTATTTGTGTCACTGCTCTTATTTCTCTAGGACATATACCTAGGAGTGGTATTGATGGATCATATGGTGTTTCTATTTCTAGCTTTTTGAGGAAGTGCCGTACTGTTTTCCATAGTGGTTGTACCATTTTATAGTTCTGTCAGCAGTGTATAAAATTTCAATGTCCCCACAACCTCGCCAGCATTTGTTGTTTTTGATCAGTGTCATTATTGCAGGCGTGAGGTGGTATCTCATTATAGTTTTGGTTTCCATCTTTCTAATGGCTAATGAGGAGCCCTGGTGGCAGAGTGGTTAAGCCACCAGCCATTCTTTGGAAACCCTGTGGAGCAGTTCTACTCTGTCCTATAGGGTTGTTATGAGTCAGAACCAACTTGACGGCAATGGATTTGGTTTGTTTTCTAATGGTTAATGAACGCAAGCATCTCTTTGTGTGTTTTTAGCTACCTGAATGTCTTCTTTGATGAAGTGGCTGTTTTTGTCCTTTGTCCATTTTTTATTTGGATTGCTTACCTTTTTGTTGTTGAGGTGTCGAAATTTTCTACATATTTTAGAGATTAGACCCTTGTCAGATATGTCGTTGCCAAAAATTTATTCCCAGTCTATAGGTTCTTTTTGTACTTTTTTGGTAAAGTCTTTCGATTAGCATAAATGTTTAATTATTAGGAGGTCCCAGTTGTGTAGTTCGTCTTCTGTTTTTGTGCAGTTTTAGTTATATTTGATAGTGTATTTATGCCATAAGTTAGGACCCTTAGCTTTGTCCTGTTATCTTCCAGGAACCTTATAGTTTAAGGTTTAACATTTAGATCTTTGATCCATTTTGAGTTAGTTTTTGCATATGGTTGTGAGGTATGAATTCTCTTCCATTTTTCTCCAAATGAACATCCAGTTTTTGTAGAACCATTTGTTGAAGAGACTATCTCTTCCCCATTGAATAAACTTTGGCACTTTGTTGAAGACCAGCTGTCCATAGCTGGACGGATTTACTTCTGGGTTCTCAATTCTGTTCCATTGGTCTATGTGTCTGTCATTGTACCAGCGTCAGGCTGTTTTGATTACTGTGGCTGTATAGTAAGTTCTGAGATCGGGAAGTATGAGGCCTCCTACTTTGTTCTTTTTCTTCAATAGTGCTTTAGCTATTTGGGACCTCTTTCCTTTCCATATAAAATGTGAGATTAATTTTACCATTTCATTAAAAAATGTTATTGGGATTTGGATTGGGATTGCATTATATCTACAGATTGCTTTGGGTAGTACTGACATTTTAACAATGTTAGCTCTTCCAGTCTATAAGTATGGTATGTTTTTTCATTTATGTAGGTCTCTTTTGGTTTCTTGCAGTAATGCTTTGTAGTTTTCTTTGTGTAAGTCTTTTATGTCCCTGCTTAGATTTGTTCCTAGGTATTTTATCCTTTTGGGGGCTATTGTAAATGGTATTGTTTTCTTGATTTCCTTTTCGGAGTCCTCCTTGTTAGCGTAGAAAAATCCAAACGATTTTTTGTATCTTGGTCTTGCACCCTGCCACTTTGCTGAACCCTTCTATTTGCTGCGGTAAATTTCTTGTGGAATCTCTGAGATTTTCTATCTGTAGGATCACGTCATCTGAGAATGGGGATAGTTGTACTTCCTCTTTACCAATCTGAACACCCTTTACTTCCCTTTCTTGCCTTATTTCTAGGACTAGGACTTTCATTACAATATTGAATAAAAAAAATATTCGGCATGCTCGTCTAGTTCTCATTCTCAAGGGGAATGCTTTCATCCTCTCTCAACATTGAGAATAAAGTCAGCTGTTAGTTTTGTATATATGCCCTTAATTATGTTGAGAAATGCCCTTCTATTCCTATTTTGCTGAGTGTTCTGAATCAGGAAAGGGTGTTGGATTTTATCAAACATCTTTTCTGCATAGATTGAGAAGATAGTATGATACTTTTGTTTTATCTATGTGATGAATTACCTTGATTGATTTTCTAATCTCGAAGCACCCTGGCGTCTCTGGTATGAATCCCACCTGATCATGATATATTATTGTTTTTGATATGCTGTTGTATCCTGTTGGCTAGAATTTTGTTGAGAATTTTTACACCTATATCCATTACGGACATTGGTATGTAATTTTCTTTTTTTGTAGTATCTTTGCCTGGTTTTGGTATCAGGTTTATGCTTGTGTAAGTTTTTTACATCCCTGGTTAGTTTATTCCTAGGTATTTTATCCTTTTAGGGGCTATTGTAAATGGTATTGCACTGAAGACATCGGCAAAAAACGAGGCTCCAAGAATTGGTGGGATACCAATTGAGATGTTTCAACAAATGGATGCTGCACTGGAAGCACTCACTTATCTATGACAAGAATTTTGGAAGACAGCTGCCAACTAGAAAAAAACCATATTTATGCCTATTCCAAAGACAAGTGATCCAACAGAATGCAGGAATTATCAAACATCATCATTAATATCACACACAAGTAAAATTTTGCTGAAGATCATTCAAAAGCGATTGCAGCAGCACATCAACAGAGAACTGCTGGAAATTCAAGTTGAATTCACAAGAGGACATGGAACAAGGGACATGATTGCAGATGCCAGACAGATCCTGGCTAAAAGCAGAGAATACCAAAAAGATGTTTATCTGTGTTTTAATGACTATGCAAAGGCTTTCGACTGTGTGGATCATAACATATTATGGATAACATTGTGAAGAATGGGAATTCCAGAACACTTAATTGTGTTCGTGAGGAGCCTGTATACAGACCAAGAGGCAGTTGTTTGAACAGAACTACAGGATACTGCATGGTTTAAAGTCAGGAAAGGTGTGCATCAGGGTTGTATTCTTTCACCGTACTTATTCAGTCTGTATGCTGAGCAAATAATCTGAGAATTGGACTATATAAAGAAGTACACAGCATCAGAACTGGGGGAAGACTCATTAACAACCTGCATTATGGAGATGACACAGCTTTGCTTGCTGAAAGTGAAGATGACCTGAAGTACTTACTGATGAAGATCAAAGACTACAGCCTTCAGTATGGGTTACATCTTAACATAAAGAAAACAAAAATCCTCAATACTGGACCAATAAGCAACATCATGATAAATAGAGAAAAGATTGAAGTTGTCAAGGATTTCATTTTACTTGGATCTGCGATCAACGCCCACGGAAGCAGCAGTCAAGAAATCAAAAGATGCATTGCGTTGGGTGAATCTGCTGCAAAAGAATTCTTTAAAGTGTTAAAAGGCAAAAATGTCACTTTAGGGACTCAGGTGCGCCTGACCCAAGCCGTGTTTTTTTCAATGACCTCATATGCACGCAAAAGCTGAATGATGAATAAGGAAGACTGAAGAAGAATTGATGCCTTTGGGTTATGGTGTTGGTGAAGAATATTGAATACACTATTGGCTGTGAGAACAAACGCATCTGTCTTGGAAGAAGTACAGCCAGAATGCACCTTAGAAGGAAGGATGGTGAGACATCATCTAATGTACTTTGGACATATTATCAGGAGGGACAAGTTCCTGGAGAAGAACATCATGCTTAGTAAAGTAGAGGGTCAGTGAAAAAGAGGATGACAGAAAAAACAGAGACACACGAAGAGAGAGAGACACACACAGATAATGGGAATTCAACCACATTATAAATAAAAAAATTTTTTTTTTTTCCCAGTATAAATGGTAGATGGGAAAACAGCCCTGGTCAAACCAAGGACTGAGATTCTCCCACCTCTTTTCTCCTGGACTTTGTTCTTTCACATATCTACCTCTGCTAAGTTCTTTAAGAATGTCTAAGGCAAATGCCACACACACTTTTTTCCCAGTTTTGGCTCCTCCTTCAAACACTTAACTGCTTTCCTACGTTGCAAAGTTGAGTTGCTCATGTGTGAGCCTCACTGCCTGCCCCTCTATTCCAGCAATGAGTTCCTTCTAACACTCTTTATACTTTAGGGCACCTTGGCTGCTTCAGAAGTACATTCCGAGTTCTCCATTCCAAATGAATCAGTTAAGAGAAGGAATTTAATTTGGCTTCTTTTTTTTATCTAGCCATTAAAACCTTGATCTGAAATATGGAAACCCCACTTCATGCCCTTTAGAGTAAAGGATGTATGTGTGACTGCCATACTTTTATACAAATAATGTGTGCCTTTACGTATGTTTGCCATCCATGCCCCCTCCCCCGCCAGGTATTTTCATAAGCCAGCTATGCTAATTGCTGTACAAAATTAGCATAGTGCGCTTATGAAAATACCTCGCTGAGGGAGGGCACGGTTAGCAAAAAACCTGGAAGGCATACATTATTTGCTTAAAAATGTGGGGACACTATTGATGTTGTTTATAGATACTGGAAAGAAAAGAAAAGAAAAAACTACAAACCCTTGGCTTTGTAGCAGAATAATACTAATTATATTCATTCACCAGGTAACACAGTGATTGTACTGGAAAACTTGAGTCAGATTAACTTTATTGTGCATTTTGATTACTAACCTCTTTCCTTGAGTGTTCTATTTTTAGAGCCATTTGTGACATGGTCATGACTTCACATAGCTGAAAATAAAATTAAAAGAAATAATTGTGTGAAATATTTTTAACTAAAGCTCATGATTATTTTTTTTCTCCGGTGATATTTCAGGACAAAGCCTCAATATGGCCTAATTTATACACTCTTTTTTATCCTATTACAGGGATGGAAACAGGAATGGACTCTAGCTTGCAAATTTCTATGGTACTTAAAACCTGTACCACATGATAGAATTAAGGAATAGCCTATCTAGAAAATGCATTCCTGGGGATAGAAGCTCTGAGCGAAATCAGTGCTATTTGGTCTTCCTGGCACATTCCCAAAGAGTGCATTCTCAGTGGGGAGCATTCTCAGTGAGGTACTTAGGCTATTGCTCTCCCATTCTCTTCAGTTCTTCTGCAATTATTACTCAAACCTCCCTGTCTACAGTGGTGTTTTAATGCTCTTTTTAATATGAAAAAACTTCTACCAATCCCTTATTTCCTATTGATCTGTGCCCTTGATTTCCTATCCATTTATGTGAAGGAGTCTTGAGCTACCATTAACCTTGCCTTTAATAGCCAGTAGTTTTTTTTGTTGTTGTTAATTTATTTCACTTGTACACCTTTTTATCGGAGCCCTGGTGGTGCAGTGATTAAGAGCTATGGCTGCTAATCAAAAGATTGGCATCTACCAGCTGCTCCTTGGAGATTCTACGGGGCAGTTCTACTCTGTTCTATAGGGTCATGATAAGTTGAAGTTGACTCGACAGCAATGGGTATGAGTATCTTTTTATCAGTCATTATTAGTCAAAAACTACCCACTGAGAATAGTGGCAGAGGGAGAGACCTCAGCTGAGCGAGTGGAATGGACAATGTCCCTTAGACTGGGAAAAGTAGACTATATCATGTCAGAACCTGCTGGATACATGTCAAGAACTGTGAAGTGTCTGAAATTTTACCCTACTTGCAAGCTAACAATTTATTCTGCCATAGTTTCATGGTTGCTGGTAGAAGACGTGAGCCTCTTGGGCAAAGAATAGTTTATTACTCACAGCAAGAACAGTAGAAGAGTATTAGCAATTTTGAACAGGTTCCCTGAGCCCTAGTTTCCAAAGTATTTTATTAATAGAGCCAGATGACACTTGCATAGGTAGCAGTGAGATGTGTTACAGAGAGGAACCCTGAGCTTAAAGAACCTGAATATTTTATAGTGGGTGGTAAGCATGCCTGCCCTTTATTTTGGATGGAGATACCTTATCTTCCACAGCTTTTTTTAATACAGACATCATGAAAAGATAGTTTGGAGCAAAGGGCAGCCAGTGCCTCACTTGTAAGATGTGCAGAAACACAAGAGACCAACGGAGAACTGTCTCCCAACACTGAGAACGTAGCATAGCATGCTCTTCAGTGTACTGACTGACTGGCTCTGAGAGAAATATACATTAACTCCATGATTCAGCACTGTAATGAAGTAATACATTTTGAGATAAATAGTGCTATAATGATTCAGTGTTATATGAGCAGTGCTAATATATGGGGGAGTGGAGGTTCAGTGGTAGAATTCTCACTTTCCATTCGGGAAACCCGGTTTTGATTTCTGACCAATATCACTTCGTGTACATTTACCACCCATCATTCGGTAGGGGCTAGCATGTTGCTGTGATAATGAACAGGTTTCACTGGAGCTTCCAGGCTAAGACAGACTAGGAAGAAAGGCCTGGAGACCTACTTCCAATGAAAATCTACAGCCTATGGATCACAACGGTTTGATCTACAACTGATCATGGGGATAGAGTAGGACAGGGCAGCGTTCTGTTCTATTGTGCATGGGGTCGTCATGGGTCAGGGGCTGACTCAAGGGCAACTAACAACAACAGTAGAAATATGTGGCTTCCTATTTATCTGATGACTGTTCTTGCCTTTCCTGTTGGCTTATAAACTCCCTGTGTATATCAGTATATCTCCCACAGAACGAAGTAGGAACTCAATTGATTTATAATACTATTATAATAGTATAGAAATTTAATGATTACATTTTTTTAAAATTGTGCTTTAGGTGAAAGTTTACAGCTTAAGTTAATTTCTCATACAAAAATTTGTACACATATTGTTATGTGACAGTTGCAATCACTATAATGTGACACAGCACACTCTCCCTTTCCACCCCAGGCTTCTGTCCATTCAACCAGTGCCTATCCTTTTCTGCTTTCTCATGCTGCCTCCAGAGAGGAGCCACCCATTTGATCTTGTGTATCTGCTTGAACTATGAAGCACACTCTTCACAAGTATTATTTTATGTTTTATAGTCCAGTCTAATCCTTGTCTGAAGAGCAGGTTTCAGGAATGGTTTTAGTTCTGGGTTAACAGAACGTCCAGGGGCCATGGCTTCGGGGATTCCTCCAGTCTCAGTCAGACCATTAAGTCTGGTCTTTTACATGAATTTGAGTTCTACTCTGCACTTTTCTCCTGATCCACCTGGGGCTCTGTTATGTTCCCTGTCAGGGAGGTCATTGGTGGTACTTGGGCACCATTGAGTTCTTCTGATCTCAGGCTAATGGAGTCTCTGGTTTATGTGGCCCTTTTGTCTCTTGGGCTAATATTTTCCTTCTGTCTTTGGTGTTTTTCATTCTCCTTTGCTCCAATTGACGCATCTTAGACGACCACTTGGAAGCTTTTAAAACCCCAGACATCACTCACCAAAGTGGGATGCAGAACATTTTCTTAATTTACTTTGTTATGCCAATTGACCTAGGTGTCGTCTGAAACCATGGTCCCTGGTCCCTAGCCCTGCTACTCTGTCCCTTAGCTTTTGGTTTAATCCAGTTTTGCTGACTTCCCCTGTTTTGTGTATTGTCCTTCTCTTCACCTAAGATGATTCTTGTCTACTGTCTAGTTAGTGAATTTCCCTCACCCTTCCTCCCCACCCTCATAACCATCAAAGAATGTTTTCTTTTATATTTAAACCTTTTCTTGAGTTCTTATAATAGTGGTCTTATACAATATTTGTCGTTTTGCGGCTGACTAAATTCACTCGGCATAATGCCCTTCAGATTCATCCATGTTGTGAGATGTTTCATGGATTTATCATTGTTCTTTACTGTTGTATAGTATTCCATTGTGTGTATGTACCATAATTTGTTTATCCATTCATCTGCTGATGGGCACATAGGTCGTTTCCATCCTTTTGTTATTATGAACAGTGCTGCAATGAACATGGGTGTGCATATATCTGTTTGTGTGATGGCTCTTATTTCTCTAGGATATATTCCAAGGAGTGGGATTTCTAGATCGTATGAAGCTTTTATTTCTAGCTGTTTAAGGAAGCACCAAATCAATTTCCAAAACGGTTATACCATTTTACATTCCCACCAGCAACATATAAGTGTTCCAGTCTCTCCACAACCTCTCTAACATTTATTATTTTGTGTTGTTTGGATTAATGCTAGCTTTGTTGGGGTGAGACGGTATCTCATTGTAGTTTTGATTTACATTTCTCTGATGGCTAATGATCCTGAGCATTTCCTTATGTATCTGTTAGCTGCCTGAATGTCTTCTTTGGGGAAGTGTCTGTTCATATCCTTTGCCCACTTTTTAATTGGGTTATTTGTCTTTTTTTGTTGTTGTTGTTGTTGAGATGTTGCGGTATCTTGTAGATTTTAAAGATTAGACCCTGATTGGATATGTCATAGCCAAAATTTTTTTTCCCAGTCTGGGGGTTGTCTTTTTACGCTCTTGGTAAAGTCTTTTGATGAGCATAAGTGTTTGATTTTTAGGAGCTCACAGTTATCTAGTCTCTCTTCTGGTGTTTGTGCATTGTTAGTTATGGTTTGTATTCTGCTTATGCCATGTATTATGGCTCCTAGCATTGACCCTCTTTTTCCTTTCAAGATCTTTATCATTTTAGATTTTTTATCTAGTTTTTGATCCATTTTGAGCTAGTTTTTGTACATAGTGTGAGATACAGATCTTCTTTCATTTTTTTTTGCAGATGGATGTCCAGTTATGCCAGCACCATTTGTTAAAAAGACTGATTTTTCCCCATTTAACTGACTTAGGGCCTTTGTCAAATATTGGTTGCTCATACGTGGATGAATTTACGTCTGGATTCTCAATTCTGTTCCATTGGTCTATGTATCTGTTGTTGTGCCAGTACCAGGCTGTTTTGACTACTATGGCAGTATAATAGGTTCTAAAATCAGGTAGTGTGAAGTCTCCCACTTTGTTATTCTTCTTCAGTAACACTTATTTGGGGCCTCTTCCCTTTCCATATGAAGTTGGTGATTTGTTTCTCCATCTTGTTAAAAAATGCCATTAGAATTTGGATCACGATTGCATTGTATCTGTAGATGGCTTTGGGTAGAACTGACATTTTTACAATGTTGAGTCTTCCTATTTATGAGAATGGTATGTTTTTCCACTTGCGTAGGTCTCTTTTGGTCTCTTGCAGTAGAGCCTTGTAGTTTTCTTTGTACAGGTATTTTATGTCTCCGGTTAGGTTTATTCCTAAGTATTTTACCTTCTTGGGGGCTATTGTAAATGGTATTGATTTGGTGATTTTCTTTTCGAAGTTCTCTTTGTTGGCATAGAGGAATCCAAGTGATTTTTGTATGTTTATCTTGTACCCTGATACTTTGCTGAAATCTTCTATTAGTTCCAGTAGTTTTCTTGTGGATTCTTCTTGGTTTTCTGTGTATAAGTTCATATCATCTGTAAATAGGTATACTTTTACTTCCTTACCAATTTGGATGCCCTTGATTTCTTTTTCTTGCCTTATTTCTCTGGCTAGGACCTCCAGCACAATGTCAAATAAGAGTGGTGATAAAGTGCATCTTTGTCTGGTTTCCATTCTCAAATGTAGTCCTTTCAGACTCTCTCCATTTAGGATGATGTTGGCTGTTGGCTTTGTATAAATGCCATTTATTATGTCGAGGAATTTCACTTCTATTTCTATTTTGCTGAGAGTTTTTATCATGAATGGGTGTTGGACTTTGTCAAATGCCTTTTCTGCATCAATTGATAAGATCATGAGGTTCTTAACATTTGTTTTATTTATGTGATGGAGTACATTGATTATTTTTCTAATGTTGGACCATCCTTACATACCTGGTATGAATCCCACTTGGTCATGGTGAATTATTTTTTAGATATGTTGTCGAATTCTATTTTTGAGAATTTTGTTGAGGGTTTTTGCGTTTAAGTTCATGAGGGGTATAGGTCTGTAATTTTCTTTTTTTGTGGTGTCTTTACCTGGTTTTGGTATCAAGGTTATGCTGGCTTCATAGCATGAGTTCGGGAGTATTCTGTCCTTTTCTATGCTCTGAAATACCTTTAGTAGTAGTGGTGTTGAACTGTTCTCTGAAAGTTTGGTAGAATTCTCCAGTGAAGCTATTAGGGCCAGGGTTTTTTTGTTGGGAGTTTTTGTTTGTTTGTTTTTAAATTACATCTTCAATCTCTTCTTTTGTTATAGGTTTATTTAGTTTTTCTACCTTGCTTTGTGTTAGTTTACGTAGGTAGTGTGTTTCTGGAGATTTGTCATTTTCTCTAGGTTTTCAAATTAGTAGGAGTATAATTTTTTATAGTATTCTGTTAGGATTCTTTTAATTTCGCTTGGGTCTGTGATGGTATCACCCATCTCATTTCTTATTCAGGTTTTTTGCTTCCTCTTTTTTTTTTTTTTTTGTAAGTTTGGCCAATGGTTTCAACAATTTTGTTGATCTTTTCAAAGAACTAGCTTTTCGTTTTGTTGACTCTTTCAATTGTTTTTCTATTCTCTATTTCATTTATTTCTGCTCCAATCTTTATTATTTCCTTTCTTCTGGTGCCCAAGGGTTCCTTTTGCTTCTCTCTTTCTATTTTTTGAGTTGTAGGGCTAATGCTTTAATTCTGGCCCTTTATTATTTTTGGATGTGTGCATTTATTGCTATAAATTGACTTCTGAGCACTGCTTTTGCTGTATCCCAAAGGTTCTGCTATAAGATGTGCTTTCATTGTCATTTGAATCTATGAATTTCTTTCTTCCATCCTTGATTTCTTCTATAACCCAGTTGTTTTTGAGCAAGGTGTTGTTCATTTTCCACGTATTTGATTTTTTTCCCTTGCTTTTTCTGTTATTGATTTCAACTTGTATGACTTCATGGTCAGAAAAGATGCTTTGTAATATTTTGATGTATTGGATTCTGTTAAGGCTTGCTTTATGGTCTAATATGTGATCTATTCTGGTGAATGTTCCATGTGTGTTGGGAAAAAAATATACTAGGCTGCTGTTGGGTCAAGTGTTCTGTATATGTCTGAAAGTCAAGTTGGTTGATTGTGGCATTTAGATCTTCCGAGTCTTTATTGAGCTTCTTTCTAGATGTTCTGTCATTCACAGAAAGTGGTGTATTGAAGTCTCCTACTGTTATTGTGGAGCTGTCTATTTCTCTTTTCAATGCTACTAGAGTTCGTTTTATGTATTTTGGAACCCTGTCATTGGGTGCATATGTATTTATGGTTTTGTCCTCTTGGTGTTTTGACTCTAATCATTATATAGTGTCCTTCCTTATCCTTTGTGGTAGATTTTGCTTTAAATTCTATTTTGTCAGAGATTAATATTTCCACTTCTGCTCTTTTTGATAGTTGTTTGCTTGATATATATTTTTCCATCCTTTGAATTTTAGTTTGTTTGCATCTTTAAGTATAAGGTGTGTCTCTTGTAGGCAGCACATAGATAGATCATGTTTTTTATCCACTCTCTGTGTCTTTATTGGTGTATTTAGTCCGTTTACATTCAGTGTAATTATTGATATGTATGAGTTTAATGCTGTCATTTGATTTTTTTTTTCTGTGATGTTGACAGTTTCTTTGTTCCCCTTAATTTTCTGTGCTGAGCCATTTTTTTTTATGTATCTTCTTTTAATCTTTTTCATCATTGTAGATTTTGTATTTCCTGAATCTTTATGTTTTTATTCTTTTTTATTTTGACAGGTAGTTTTGTTAGTTTCCTTTGTGGTTACCTTAAAACTTACCTCTGTTTTTCTAAGTTTAAACCAATCTTTTATTTCCTGATGTTGCCTTAACTTCCTCTCCATATGAAAATTCTATGACTACACTGTTTAGTCCTTTTTAATTTTGATGTTGTCATCCTTGACATATTGACATCTCTGTTTCCCTATTTTCAGTGTTTTAGCTTTGATTTATTTTTGTGATTTCCCTACCTGAGTTGATGTCTGGCATTCTGTCCTGTGTTCTAGTCTTGGGTTGTTTTCTGATATTGTCAGTTCTCCAGCCAGTGGACTCTTTCTAATATTTCCTGTAATTTTGGTTTGGTTTTTTTTTTTACAAATTCCCTTAACTTCTGTTTATCTGGAAGTTCCCTAATTTTGCCTTCATATTTGAGAGACAGTTTTGCTGGATATATAATACTTTGCTGGCAATTTTTTTCCTTCAAGGCTTTATATATGTCATCCTATTGCCTTCCTGCCTGCATGGTTTCTGCTGAGTAGTCAGAGCTTAGTCTTATTAACTCTCTTTTGTAGGTGACTTTTTGTTTATCCCTAGCTGCTCTTAAACTTCTCTCTTTATCTTTGGTTTTGGGAAGTTTAATTAGAATACGTCTTGGCTACTTTCGCTTGGAACCTACCCTGTGTGGGCTTTAATGAATTTCTTGGATAGATATCTTCTCATTTTCTTCCAGCAAGTCTTCAAAAATTCTATCTTTATTTTCTGTTATGTTCTCCTGTTCTGGTACTCCAATCACTCATAGGTTATTCGTCTTAATTGTGTCCCACATAATTCTTAGGGTTTCTTCATTTTTAAAAATTCTTTTATCTGATTTTTCCTCAAATAAATTGGTGTCAAGTCCTTTATCTTCAGTCTCACTAATTCTGCCTTTCAGTTCGTCAATTCTGCTCCTATGACTTTCTATTGGGTTGTCTAAATCTGAAATTTTATTGTTAATCTTTTGGATTTCTATTTGTTGTCTCCCTGTGGATTCTAGCAGCCTGTTAAATTGGACTTTTTGATTTTGTATAACGTTCCTGAATTCCTCTTTTGTTTTGTCTGTGTGTTCCTTGGCTTGGTCTGAGTTTTGCCTGATCTACTTCCTGATCTCTTGAAGAGCTCTGTACATTAAACTTCTGGAAATCTACCTCTGATAATTCTAAGACCTTATCTTCCTCCAGAAGGTTTCCTGGTTCTTTGTTTTGGTCACTTGGTGGAGCCATCTTGATCTTATTCTTTATGTGATTTGATATTGACTATCGTCTCTGAGCCATCAGTAAGTTATTATATTTTATTTATTGTATATCTCCTTACCATGTCCTAGCTTTTTGTTTTGATATGCCCAAATAGGCTGGGTGTGTGAGCTACTTTGCTTATTGGCATCTTTGAAGCTCTCATGTCCTGTCGTCAGGTGGTTAGAGCTGCTCCTAGGTGTGTGAGCCCAGGAGTCTGTTAACTTTTCTTGTGTGGGTTCAGCTGAGGTGTCCAGGTCATCAGTCACTGAGTGTGTGATGCAAGCTGTCACCTACAGTCCTAGACTGGCAGGGCTACATAGGGGTGATTGGAGCAGGCAGAGGTATCTGGTTGCATTAGGGGGCTATGTGCTGAGCAAGGTAGGGGGCTGATGGCTCCCCTGAGTGCCTAGGTGGAAGGCATGTCCTTGTCCCCTGCAGTGTGTAGGTCGGTGGGTTTTACATCCAGACTTTGGGCACCCAGTTCTGTTGGCCATAAGGACTGGGAGGCATCACTTATTCTTGGACTTCTGTCGTGGATGACTAGGTGGAATAGGTGAATCCACCAGTCCTCAGGCCGCTAATGTGGGTGGGTGAGGACTTGCTTAATGGGTAGGGCAGTGTCAAATGTCATGAATCTGCCACTTCCCCTTGGTTGCTGTAGTCGAAATAGGCTCCAGGTATATACTTTGTTGTTCTACGCTAATGAGAGCCTACACTGTTGAATTGGCCTACACAGGTCTAGGCAGGGGTGAAGGGTGCTCCAAGTTCATGGACCCCTTATGCCTGTGCCTAGGCATATGGGCAGTGCCTGCCCTGAGTTCTTAGCTTAGGGGGCATAGCAATTGTTGAATACTGCTGGACTGGTGTTGGAGCAGGGTGGGGAGAGGAGTGGGTGAGGGGAAAAGAGGCACTTCTCTGCTACAAAAGATCCAGAGGGGGAGGAGTTATTCTGATCCCATGCAGTAGGTTAGATGCTTGCAGTTCACTTTCGCAGATCAAGTGCTGCTTCCTCTTGGATCTGGAGGCTTGTGCAGACTTTCTGCTGCCCGGTCTCTCCCGATGTGGTAAAATGTGTCCTGAGCACTATTGCTTACCTCAGCCTTAGTGCGCCAGCCGATCCAGGGTGTAGGGTGCTGGCTAACTCCATTCTGGCACTTCTTCACTATTTCCGAGTTGTCTCTCCCTCCCCCTGCTGCTCAGTCCAACTCCTCAACTTTGTCTTTGATGTTCAGGGCTCCTAGATTGTCATATATAATTGATTCACTTGTTTTTTTAGTTGTTTGTTGTAAGAGGGACCATAGGAAGTGTCTGACTACTCTGCCATCTTGCCCTGCCTCCCTGATCTCTTATTCTTTATATTTCAGAAGACAGCTCTCTTAGGTTTCAAAACACCTGAGGCTGGTGAGATGTTGCTTTTTTTAGGCTAATGTTATTTTCTAGTATTTTGGCCTAGTGTCCAGAAAGATCTTTTTCAAAAGATGACCACCTGGAAAATCTGGTCACTCTGGTCCTGTCAACCGCTTTTTCAGCCATCCGCATCCTGGAAGACATGGCTGAGGTCTTGTTTAAAGAGGGCAATGATGCACTTGCTTTTCCAGTCAGATCGAGGAGGCTGCTCCCTGGGGCATGGTGAAGTGGCAGAAGTCCATACAGGTGGTGAGGAGCAGGGGTGGGGGCAGATCAGGATTTGGAGTGGAGGAGAAACTTTATGCTACTGCATAATGATCCCAGTTGAGGGACACCAGAGTCTAGTTTTCTGATTGTAAGCTGCAGAAATCAATACCTTTGGAATATTGCATTTTTAAAATTTAAGAACATAACTTTGCTTTTTATTTTTAGTAATATTTCTCCCCTAAATACTCTACTTTGAGGAGGCAGCTCTTTACCAGCCATCTTTTGAGTGCCTTCTAACCTGGGGGGCTCATTTGCCAGCACTATATCAGACAATATTTTGCTGCTATTCATAAGGTTTTCACTGCTTCTGATGCTTTCCAGAAGTCGACTGCCAGCTCCTTCTTCCTAGTATGACTTAATCTGGAAGCTCAGCTGAAACCTGTCCTCCATGGGTGATCCTTCTGGTATCTGAATACCGGTGGCATAGCTTCCAGCATCACAGCAACACGCAAGCCCCCACAGCATGACAAACTGACAGGCACGTGGGAGACCTTCATTTGCTGATGTGGCATGGCTCAAAATGAGAATAAACGGCTATAAACATCCATTAATGATTGGAACCAGGAATGTACGAAGTATGAATCTAGGAAAATTAGAAATCGTCAAAAATGAAATGGAATCCACAAACATCGATATCCTAGGCATTAGTGAGCTAAAATAGACTGGTATTTGCCATTTTGAATCAGACATTCACATAGACTACTATGCTGGCAATGACGAAGAGGAATGGTGTTGTATTCATGGTCAAAAACAACATTTCCAGATCTATCCTGGAGTACAATGCTGTCAGTTACAGGATAATATCCATACGCCTACAAGGAAGACCAGTTAATATGACTATTATTCAAATACATGCACCAACCACTAGAGTGCCAAAGATGAAGAAATAGAAAATTTTTAACAGCTGCTGCAGTCTGAAATTGGTCGAACATGCAATCAAGATGCATTGATAATTACTGGTGAATGGAATGAGAAAGATGGAAACGAAGAAGAAGGATCAGCAGTTGAAAAATATGGCCTTGGTGACAGAAACAACGCTAGAGATCGAATGATAGAATTTTGCAAGACCAACAGCTTCTTTATTGCAAACACCTTCTTTCACCAACATAAATGACAACTATACACATGGACCTCACCAAATGGAACACGCAGAAATCAAACTGACTACATCTGTAGAAAGAGACGATGGAAAAGTTCAATATCATCAGTCAGAACAAGGCCAGGGGCTGACTGTGGAACAGACCATCAATTGCTCATATGCAAGTTCAAGCTGAAACTGAAGAAAATCAGAGCAAGTCCACGAGAGCCAAAATATGACCTTCAGTATATCCCACCTGAATCGAGAGACCATCTGAAGAACAGATTTGATGCATTGAACACTACTGACTGAAGACCAGACGAGTTGTGGAATGATATCAAGGATATCATCCGTGAAGAAAGCAAGAGGTCATTGAAAAGACAGGAAAGAAAGAAAAGACCAAGATGGGTGTCAGAGGAGACTCTGAAACTTGCTCTTGAACATCGAGCAGCTAAAGCAAAAGGAAGAAATGATGAAGTAAAAGAACTGAACAGAAGATTTCAAAGGGCCTCTCGAGAAGACAAAGTAAAGTATTATAATGACACGTGCAAAGAGCTGGAGATGGAAAACCAAAAGGGAAGAACACGCTCAGCGTTTCTCAAGCCGAAAGAACTGAAGAAAAAGTTCAAGTCTCAAGTTACAAAAGCGAAGGATTCTATGGGGAAAATATTAAATGATGCAGGAAGCATCAAAAGAAGATGGAAGGAATACACACAGTCATTATACCAAAAAGAATTAGTCGATGTTCAACCATTTCAAGAGGTAGCATATAATCAGGAACTGATAGTACTAAAGGAAGAAGTCCAAGCTGCTCTGAAGGCATGGTGAAAAACGAGGCTCCCGGAATTGATGGAATATCAATTGAGATGTTTCAACAAACAGATGCAGCACTGGAGGTGGTCACTCACCTATGGCAAGAAATAAGGAAGACAGCTTCCTGGCCAACTGACAGGAGGAGATCCATATTTATGCCTATTGCCAAGAAAGGTGATCCAACCAAATGTGGAAATTATAGAACAATATCATTAATGTCACATGCAACCAAAATTTTGCTGAAGATCATTTAAAGGCAGCTGCAGCAGCATATCGAGAGGGAACTGCCAGAAATTCAGGCCAGTTTCAGAAGAGGACGTGGAACCAGGGATATCATTGCTGATGTCAGATGGATCCTGGCTGAAAGCACAGAATACCAGGATGTTTACCTGTGTTTTATTGACTCTGCAAAGGCATTCGACTATGTGGATCATAACAAATTATGGATAAAATTGCGAAGAATGGGAATTCCAGAACACTTAGTTGTCCTCATGAGGAACCTTTACATAGATCAAGAGGCAGTTATTCGGACAGAACAAGGGGATACTGACTGGTTTAAAGTCAGGAAAGGTGTGCATCAGGGTTGTATTCTTTCACCACACCTATTCAATCTGTGTGCTGATCAAATAATATAAGAAGCTGGACTATATGAAGAAAAATGGGGCATCAGGATTGGAAGAACACTCATTAACAACCTGTGTTATGCAGATGACACAACCTTGCTGAAAGTGAAGAGGACTTGAAGCACTTACTAATGAAGATCAAAGACCGCAGGCTTCAGTATGGATTGCGCCTCAACATAAAGAAAACAAAAATCCTCACAACTGGACCAAGGAACAACATCGTGATAAATGGAGAAAAGATTGAAGTTGTCAAGGATTTCATTTGACTTGGATCCACAATCAACACCCGTGGAAGCAGCAGCCAAGAAATCAAAGGACGCATTGCGTTGGATAAATCTGCTGCAAAGCACCTCTTTAAAGTGTTGAGGAGCAAAGATGTTACCTTGAAGACTAAAGTGTGCCTGACCCAAGCTATGGTATTTTAAATCACATCATATGCATGTGAAAGCTGGACAATGAATAGGAAGACCGAAGTAGAATTGATGCCTTTGAATTGTGGTGTTGGTGAAGAATATTGAATATACCATGGACTGCCAAAAGAACGAACAAGTCTGTCCTGGAACAAGTACAACCAGAATGCTCCTTAGAAGCCAGAATGGCGAGGCTGCATCTTACATACTTTGGACATGTTGTCAGGATGGATCAGTCCCTGGAGAAGTACATCATACTTGGCAAAGTATAGGGTCAGCGGAAAAGAGGAAGACCCTCAGCGAGGTTGATTGACACAGGGGCTGCAACAATAAGCTCAAGCATACAAATATTGTAAGGATGGCACAGGACTGGGTAGTGTTACGTTCTGTTGTGCGTAGGGTCACTATGAGTTGGAACTGACTCAATGACACCTAACAACAACAACAACAACTCCCCTAAATACAAAATAACAAATGCTTAGTGTGGCAAATTTGGAAAACAGGAAAGTAAAAAGAAAAGCCTGACTCTAGCATTTAGAATCTTATAACCCAAACCCCCCTGCAGTTAACACTCTGGTGTATATAGAGGCAGTACGGTGGAATGGTGAAGTGGAAAGTAAGAGGATATTGTCAGTCAGCTTGGATTTGATTTCTGACTCTCCTACTTACACATTGTTGTTGTTGTTGTTGTTAGGTGCCGTTGAGTCGGTTCCAACTCACAGCAACCCTACGCACAACAGAATGAAACACCGCCCGATCCTGCGCCATCCTTACAATCGTTGTTATGCTTGAGCCCGTTGTTGCAGCCACTGTGTCAATCCACCTCGTTGAGGGTCTTCCTCTTTTCCGCTGACCCTGTACTCTGCCAAGCATGATGTCCTTCTCCAGGGACTGATTCCTCCTGATAACATGTCCAAAGTATGTAAGACGCAGTCTCGCCATCTTTGCCTCTAAGGAGCATTCTGGTTGTACTTCTTCCAAGTCAGATTTATTCGTTCTTCTGGCAGTCCATGGTATATTCAATATTCTTTGCCAACACCACAATTCAAAGGCATCAATTCTTCTTCTGTCTTCCTTATTCATTGTCCAGCTTTCACATGCATATGATGTGATTGAAAATACCATGGCTTGGGTCAGGCGCACCTTAGTCTTCAGGGTGACATCTTTGCTCTTCAACACTTTGAAGAGGTGCTTTGCAGCAGATTTACCCAATGCAATGCGTCCTTTGATTTCTTGGCTGCTGCTTCCACGGGTGTTGATTGTGGATCCAAGTCAAATGAAATCCTTGACAACTTCAATATTTTCTCCATTTATCATGATGTTGCTCCTTGGTCCAGCTGTGAGGATTTTTGTTTTCTTTATGTTGAGGTGTAATCCATGCTGAAAGCTGTGGTCTTTAATTTTCACTAGTAAGTGCTTCAAGTCCTCTTCACTTTCAGCAAGCAAGGTTGTGTCATCTGCATAAAACAGATTGTTAATGAGTGTTCCTCAAATCCTCATGCCCTGTACTTCTTTATACATTCCAGCTTCTCGTATTATTTGATCAGCATACAGATTGAATAGGTGTGGTGAAAGAATACAACCTTGGTGCACACCTTTCCTGATTTTAAGCCAATCAGCATCCCCTTGTTCTGTCCAAACAACTGCCTCTTGATCTATGTAAAGGTTCCTCATGAGGATAATTAAGTGTTCTGGAATCCCCATTCTTCGCAATGTTATCCACAATTTGTTATGATCCACATAGTCGAATGCCTTTGCATAGTCAATAAAACACAGGTAAACATCCTGGTATTCTGTGCTTTCAGCCAGGATCCATCTGACATCAGTAATGATTTCCCTGGTTCCACGACCTCTTTTGTAACCATTCTGAATTTTTGGCAGTTCCCTTCGATGTACTGCTGCAGCCGTTTTTGAATTATCTTCAGCAAAATTTTGCTTTCGTGTGGTATTAATGATATTGTTGTATAATTTACACATTCGTTTGGATCACTTTTCTTAGAAATAGGCATACACATGGATCTCTTCCAGTCAGTTGGCCAGGAAGCTGTCTTCATATTTCTTGGCTTAGATGAGTGAGCACCTCCAGCACTGCATCCATTTGTTGAAACATCTCAATTGATATTCCATCAATTCCGGGAGCCTTGTTTTTCGCCAATGTCTTCAGAGCAGCTTGGACTTCTTCCTTTAGTACCATCAGTTGCTGATCTTATGCTACCTCTTGAAATGGTTGAACATCGACTAATTCTTTTTGGTATAATGACTGTGCGTATTCCTTCCACCTTCTTTTGATGCTTCCTGCATCATTTAATATTTTCCCCATAAAATCCTTCGCTTTTGTAACTTGAGACTTGAACTTTTTCTTCAGTTCTTTCGGCTTGAGAAACGCTGGGCGTGTTCTTCCCTTTTGGTTTTCCATTTCCAGCTCTTTGCACATGTCATTGTAATACTTTACTTTGTCTTCTCGAGAGGCCCTTTGAAATCTTCTGTTCAGTTCTTTTACTTCATCATTTCTTCCTTTTGCTTGTGCTGCTTGACATTCGAGAGCAAGTTTCAGAGTCTCCTCTGACACCCATCTTGGTCTTTTCTTTCTTTCCTGTCTTTTCAATGACCTCTTGCTTTCTTCACGGATGATATCCTTGATATCATTCCACAGCTTGTCTGGTCTTCAGTCAGTAGTGTTCAGTGTGTCAAATCTGTTCTTCAGATGGTCTCTCGATTCAGGTGGGATATACTGAAGGTCATAGTTTGGCTCTCGTGGACTTGCTCTGATTTTCTTCAGTTTCAGCTTGAACTTGCATATGAGCAATTGATGGTCTGTTCCACAGTCAGCCCCTGGCCTTGTTCTGACTGATGATATTGAACTTTTCCATCGTCTCTTTCTACAGATGTAGTCAGTTTGATTTCTGTGTGTTCCATTTGGTGAGGTCCATGTGTATAGTTGTCATTTATGTTGGTGAAAGAAGGTGTTTGCAATAAAGAAGCTGTTGGTCTTGCAAAATTCTATCATTCGATCTCTAGCGTTGTTTCTGTCACCAAGGCCATATTTTTCAACTGCTGATCCTTCTTCTTCGTTTCCATCTTTCTCATTCCATTCACCAGTAATTATCAATGCATCTTGATTGCATGTTCGACCAATTTCAGACTGCAGCAGCTGTTAAAAATTTTCTATTTCTTCATCTTTGGCACTCTAGTGGTTGGTGCATGTATTTGAATAATAGTCATATTAACTGGTCTTCCTTGTAGGCGTATGGATATTATCCTGTAACTGACAGCATTGTACTCCAGGATAGATCTGGAAATGTTGTTTTTGACCATGAATACAACACTATTCCTCTTCATCATTGCCAGCATAGTAGCCTATATGACTGTCTGATTCAAAATGGCCAATACCAGTCCATTTCAGTTCTCTAATGGCTAGGATATCAATGTTTATGTGTTCCATTTCATTTTTGACGATTTCTAATTTTCCTAGATTCATACTTTGTATATTCCTGGTTCCAATTATTAATGGATGTTTATAGCTGTTTCTTCTCATTTTGAGTCATGTCCCATCAGCAAATGAAGGTCCCGAAAGCTTTGCTCCATCCACGTCATTAAGGTCATTTTTTTTTTCTACTTTGAGGAGGCAGCTCTTCCTCAGTCACCTTTTGAGTGCTTTCCAACCTGGGGGGCTCATCTTCCAGCACTATATCTGAGAATGTTCTGCTGTTATTCATAAGGTTTTCACTGGCTGATACTTTTCAGAAGTAGACAGCCAGGTCCTTCTTCCTAGCCTGTCTTAGTCTGGAAGCTCAGCTGAAACCTGTCTTCCATGGGTGACCCTGCTGGTATCTTAATACCAGTGGTATAGCTTCCAGCATCACAGCAACATGCAAGCCCGCACAGTACAACAAACTGACAGATACGTGGGGGACTTACACATTGGGGAATTTAATCTTTTCATGTCTCAGGGCCCTCATACCTAGATGGTAATTGAGGGCTCTGAGGATTATTGAAGTAATGTAGGATAGTGCTTGGCACATGGTAAGCATTCAAGAAACATTAGCTTATAAATTTTTACTCTTTCTCCCCAAATACTATCAAAACTTAAAATACTACTTTGCAACCTGTTTATTTATTTGCTTATTTATTTAGCAATATGTCATGAACATTTCTTCTTTTTGGGGGGGTCTTTCTTCAGGTGATTGGACCCCTTACTCAGCAGTGGGTGTAAAGCAGGTTTAGCCGCCCGGGTAGCTGGTCCCCAAAGAAGTGCCCAGAGGGGGATAATGCACAAGGTCAGAGGAGAAACAAAGACAAACGTGATCCTTAAAACCTGTAGAGTTAGGACTGTTCAAATTCATCCTGGGGGAGTGATTCACACAGAAGAAAAAAACTCTTTGGTTTTGGGAGATAAAAAGGAATTGTTTGACCCGCTTCATGAAGTGGGGTGACATAACGTATTTAAAGGTGGCCCTTTCATCAGACACTTTTGTGTCAGAGATGACACACTTCGCTTGCTTGAGTTCCCAGCTAGAAATGTGAGGAATTCTCTCCACTAAGGAGTCCTTCGGGCCTGCGAGCATCCTCTGTACAAGGCCCAGGAGGGGACTCAGGTGGTGGCAGTGATACAAGCTGCGTCTCTGGGCCAGTGAATGATCTGACCCGACACCGGGAGCCTCGGCAGCAGAGAGTAGTGCTGGAACGTGGCTGAAGCAGGCAAGGGTTTTCTGGAGCAGCTCAAGCCCTGCATAGTTTGGTCTGGGATGTATCTGTGGACTATGTGGTGTCACCCTCTCTGTCGGCATCACCCTGTACACCCCTAGTGATGCCACTGGCACCTCAGAATGTCATTCCATGCCCATGTGGCGCCCCTTGTACTCGCCCTCTGAAACCGATGCCCTCCTCTGCCCCCTCCCTCCCGTCCCTCTGCGTGGGGACCCTGTATGTGCCAGAGCAGAACTGATCTTTCAGAAACAGACCACCAGGACTTTCTTCCTTTCTTCCACCTCTGGATGAACTTGAACCTCCAACCTTTTGTTTAGCAGCTGAGTGTGTTAAATGTTTGCACCACCCAGGGACTCCCTCTCACTCAGTACAAGCTGGTAAAGAACCAAGAATTGTCTGGAAAGCTTTTTTGCCCAGTGGCCTCCTGCAGTTCCCCAGCAGGAGGCCAGAGCTCCCAGGTCTTGCTTTCATCAAGGAGGTCTCTGCAGGCACAATACTGGCTTAAGCCCAGCAGTCACATGCTCTTAGGCATCTGCCCTTTGAATAATTTTTAAATAAGTAATTTCTGGATATACCTATTCTAATAATGCCTTTTGGCCACCTAGTAATAATGAACTGAGCCCCGTGGCTCTGTGATGAGAGAGGGCCTGGCAGGGCCTCCTTATTGCTGGGGGAGAACTTGCCTAAGGCATTTGCTGTGCGTAGGTAGACAATGTGTCTTCACCCCTTCTCTGGAGCAGGAGGCAAACCTGAACGATTGAGGGGTAGGCTGAAGGTGGGTGTGAGAAGCTGCTTCCCAGAATAGCACCATGCTTTGGCATTTTATCCTTAAAGAAAAAAACTATTTATGGGAGGATTTAACGTTCTGAATTGCCTCATGAAGCACTCAGTGTGGCCCTTGGTTGGTAGACTTGCAGAATGATGTTGGCTGCCTCCCCACTCCACCAGCCCTAGGGCTGCATAGCTGGACACAGCTCAGCATTCAAGACTGGAGTCCTATGCATCTTAAAAAAAAAAAAATTTTTTTTTTTTTTTTTTTTTTTTTTTATCATATCCACAACCTGAGGGCTGGGACAAGGGGTGCCAGTCTGACCTGGCCCCAAACAGCAGAGGAGGGCGGGGGCAGGTGTCCAGGTATGAAGGAAGTCTGCGAGCCATGGGCCTGAGCTTTTCCCCACCGTTGACCATCTGAGAGTCACCTCAGCTGTGTGTTCACAGTTGCCTGCATCTTAGCACAGAATAAATAAAAGGACAAAAGCCAAAACCAAATTACTTGCCATCGAGTCAACTCTGACTCTTGGCAACCCCACGTATATCAGAGTAGAACTGTGCTCCATGGGGTTTTCAGTGGCTGATTTTTTGGAAGTAGATCACCAGGCATTTTTTCTGAGCACCTCTGGGTAGACTAGAACCTCCAACCTTTTGGTTAGCAGCCAGGTGATTAGTTGTTTGCACCACCCAGGAATATCTAAATAAAAGGACCAAAAAAACTCAACCCAAATCCATTGCCGTTGAGTGTATTCCAATTCATAGCGACCCTTTAGGACAGAGTAGAACTGCCCCATAGGGTCTCCAAGGCTGTAAAGGTTTACAGGTGCAGACTGCTGCATTTTTCTCCCATGAGATAAAAGGACAGAAATGGCTAAATGTCCAGGACACTGTTTGTAGCTCTCATCTGGCCTTTATATAACCTACCTTGTACCAGCCTGAGCTCCTAATCATGGCACAGTTTCACTCACTCATGGAACTAGATTTCTGGGTTTGAATCCCCGCTGTACCACCTGTATGACTTTGGATAAGGTACTTATCCTCCCTTAGCCACAGTCTAATAATAATAGTACCACATTTATGATGAAGAGGATTAAAAGGGACATTCTATGTACCGGTTGAGCAGAGGCGTGGCCCATAGCAACAGCTCAGTAAATGTCAGCCAAGGTCATCATCGCTGTTATTCCTCAAGGAGCTTGGGCATTTGCCTTATCCTCACTCCCAGGCTGTGCGTTTCTTGACTGAAGAGGTAGTATCCATCCCACCTGGGTGAGAGTGCAATGAAGAAAGGCGTGCACAGATTCTGGACTAGTTCTCCCTGGGTTCAAACCCTGGCTGTGTCACCTTCTTGCTGTGTAACTTTGGGCACATTCCTTAACCTCTCTGTGCCTCAGAGTCTTCTCTGTAAATGAGGATAACAATAGGATTTGCCCGCTAGGGATGTTGTGAGCATGAAGGTGTTCATCCACACAAAGCCCTTTGGCTTGGTGCTGAGCAAGTGCTCAGTAAACATTAGCAATGATCGTCCCTTGTCCAGGTAAATAGACAGTCAATAGATGGCTCTTCGCTGCATTGGATCCAATGTTGTGTGCCAGTTACTTTCAGTTCCTTCCTGATGCTCACTACTCCCAGGATCCATTGAAAGTCTTTAAATGTATGGCCCAGGGGAAACAACAGAGATATGCTAGGGTGACCATCTTCCCCTGTTTACCAGAGTCTGAGGGGCTTTCCAGAAAAAAAAAAAATCCAAATCAATTGCTGTGGAGTCTATTCCAATTCATAGTGACCCTGTAAGACAGAATAGAACTGCCCCACAGAGTTTCAAAGCTGGAAATATTTGCGGAACCAGACTGTCACATTTTTCTCCTCTGGAGCAGCTAGTGGGTTCAAACTTAACCACTGTGCCACCAGGGCTCCTCAAAATCAAGACAGTCCTACCTAAAGCACAATTAAAAAAAAAAAAGGGAAAGAAAAAAATCTATTAGATGATAAATAGATAAAGCGAATGTGTCAAAATGCCTCTGCCCTGCTTGTTTCTAATGCCCACCGTATCCCTCAATGCTACTGAAATCTGCAGCCTCCAACCCTCCGCCCTCAACCACAAATGCTGGGACAGGCTCTAATGGGAGTGCGATGTGTTGGCCATGGTTGGTAGAGAAGTATTTTGAGTACCTCATAACTTGTCTTAGTTCTACTTCTGAGCAAAGTGATTTCTCAAGTGGCTGGTGCTGATGGGAATTTGGGGTCCCTTTTTTGGCACCAGATTGAGAGTTAATACACCTGATCCTAATCTCCACTTTCTTATCTTTGAGCTCCGTGGCCTTGGACAAGATGCCTAACTTCTGTGGGAATCCAGTGTCCTCGTCTATCAAACAGGAAGGAATTTGGTAATCTATCCAGGATTACTCCCTTGTGCCCAATAGGGCACTGGCATTGGCCTTGCTGGTCAGTGTCTGGGGTGGGGGGTGGGGCTGGCTGAGGGGTGAGAAGGGAAGGGTGCTGTCGCGCTGTTTGTGTGGTAGGTATTCAGCTCCTCCCTGGGTGAACACTGGGTCATTTCCCCTTTGAAAGAGGCCTCTGTTTGTTTGGCAACTCACCTGTTGTTGCGTTAGGCTTTGCCGTCCATGTTCTGGAAATGTCACACCTTGGGCACGTTACTTAAGCTCTCTTAGCCTCAACTTTCTCATCTATAAAGTGAGGATAATTATGGTACTTTCGTACTAAGCTGTTGTGAGAATTATTATTTAAAGGCTAAATATCTGGATTCAGGAGATAGATTTTTTTTCATATGAGCCTGTGAAATCACTCTTATTTTATATTCATACTCATTCTTTAGTTCTGTTATTAGAAAAATATTTACTGAGTCCTTGCTCTGTACCAGATACTGAGCGAAATAAGCCCTGGGGACACATGATGAATGAGGCCACAGTCAAGGAGCCTATGATCTATCAGGACAAAGACAAAAGTTAGCAGGTCATTCTTTCTTCTTCTTTTCTTTCTTTTTTTAAACAACAATTCATTAAGAATTCAGTGGCAGAGATTACTAGGTCTCTAAACAGTGTAATCCTCGTCTTCCTTTTAACTAACAGAATTCTTATATTTTTGGTCATGGGAAGATGCCCTCTAAAACATTGTGCTTCCTGGTCTTCTTTGCAGAGAGGGAAGCATGTGTATGTGTGTGGGGGGCTGGGGAGTGGTGTGGGGGAACACAGGGAGGGGGATGGATGGGAGGTAGTTAGAAGTCATTGAACTGGGCTTCCAGGGAAAGCTCTTTAAATGGGGAATGACTCAGTTGACAGGCCCCTCTTGTCTTTCCCTGCACCTTACTTCCGTTTGCCTGGAACACTAAAGTGAGGGCTGGGGCTCCAGTCACCATCTTGTTACGCATGAGGACAAAGGCCAAATCATAGGACTGGCAGAACTTAGAGCTGGAAAGAGCCTAGGTACCTGATGACATTTTGGAGCAATCATATCTACTCCGGACTACTTACCCCCAGATTTCTTATTTTATAAGGGAAAGGAAATCTCTGTTTTATTTAAAGCTAATATTTAAAAGTCTCAGTTACTACTAGCTGAACACAATTTCTTGTTGATCTATATACTAGGTGCAGCACACAATGCAGAAACAGATATAGTTATTTTCCCCCTAAAAGTCAAAAAGTGAATGCTATAGAAATCTAACAAATAAGAACTTAACATTAAAATGTCTTACACATTAACCTCTCCCAATCTACACCAAAGAAGCTGATTAATGCTGCCTTTTCCTCCTATGCCAAAGAAGAGCTGGGTTTGAAATACACTTAAACCCTGGTCTCTCTAAACTTTGACACCAGGGAATTAAATTCAGAGAGTTGATATTGTTGGTATTAGATGATGTACCCTATTCATCTTTTTTCTTGGTAGAGTACAAACAATGCTCAAAACTCCAGATTCTTTCAACTAATCTGCATACTCCCACTGTTGTTGTATTTTTAATAATGTTAATGAAATTTAGAATTTTTAAATTTACCTAGTATACATTTCGACTCATTCCAACAATGAGAATAGTTTGCATTTATTGAGCACTTACTCTTTCTCAATCACTCTGATACTTAATAAGTATAAAAAATAAGTATAGCCCAACTTAATTGCCTCAGTGTTCCTATGAGGTAGGTGCTATTATTGCCATTTGGTAGATAGGGAAATTGAGGCATAGAGAATTTAAGTAGCTTGACCAAAGTCAAACAGCTAAGAAGTGATATTGGGATAGGAACTCAGGTATTCTTAAAGTAAGCTCTTCTGTCCCAAAATAGGTGAGTGACTTTGAACAATACTGTTTCACTGATTAAAAAGAGCCCTTGTACCAATTTTCAATTCCTTACATATCAAAGGAGACCTGGTGGCGTAGTGGTTCAGAAATTCGGCGGCTAAACAAAAGGTTGGCAGTTCAAAGCCACCAGCCGCTCCTTGGAAACACTATGGGGCAGTGATACTCTGTTCCATAGGGTTGCTATGAGTCAGAATTGACTCAGCGGCAACGGGTCTGGTTTTCTGGTTTACATATCAAAAGGGAGATATATTTCCCAGAAATTTTACTTCATTATTCCCAAGGGCATACTGAGTTCTCCCAAGATCTTGGGCAACCTCTAGGAGGCCTCAGATCTTATTGTTGTTGTTAGGTGCCATGGAGTTGGTTTGGACTCACAGTGACCCTATGTACAACAGAACAAAACACTGCCTAATCCTGTGCCATCCTCACAATTGTTGCAATGTTTTTGAGCCTGTTGTTGCAGCCACTGTGTCAATTCATCTTGTTGACGGTTTTCCTATTTTTCACTGCCCCTCTACTTTACCAGTCATGATGTCCTTCTCTAGAGACTGGTTCCTTCTGATAACATGTCCAAAGTGTGTGAGACAAATTCTTGCCATCCTTGCTTCTAAGGAGCATTCTGGCTGTACTTCTTCCAAGACAGATTTGTTTGTTCGTTTGGCAGCGCATGGTATATTCAATAGTCTTTGCCAACACAGTAGTTCAAAGGCATCAATTCTTCAGTCTTCCTTATTCACTGTCCAGCTTCGGCATGCATATGAGGCTATTGAAAATACCATGGCTTGGGTAAATGCCTGGTCTTAAGGGGTGGTAAAAGGATTGCTCCTTGATTTGAAGGCAACCAGCAACATGTGCTCTCACTTCCTTTGGAACATCTGAATTCCTTAATCATCTAGTTAGGGAGAAAGACAGGGGAGACATTCAGTATTCAGTGTCTGGTATGCCACCAGATGCTTGTCAGAATGGAAAACAGGTGGTACATGATACCAGTGGGATCAACTACTAGCCTTCTAGGAAGGCTAAACACTATTGCCTCTTTTAACAGATGATGAAATCAAGACACAGAGAGATGAAGTGATTAACCAAATACTGATGCCAGGGCCGGACTTCAGGAGATTCAAATTCAGTTGGTTTTGGATGAGGCCCAGCCAGCAGAATTTTTTTAGTTATTCTATTGTGCAGCCAAGGTTGAGAATCACTCCTCTAAAATCCTGGAGCCAATATGTGACAAAATTAGATTATACATATGAAACTTCAGTCAGCAATTATAGGCCCTTTGTATCTTCTCTCTGTAGATTCCCTTGATTCAGCCACTGCAGTTTATGGTTTCTTTGTCCCAGCTCTCTAAATGATACAATCATTCACAGCATTGTCCAGGCTTTCCTTGTGCTGATCTTCTTTTGTCTCATTCCGATAGAAGTAAGAGGAAATTTCCCACAGAGTATGCATTTGGTCGGCTCCCCAGAAGCTAGACTCTGAGATGGCTATTGTGTGCAGGTAGTTTATTGCGGGTGCTCTAGGGACAAACACCTGTGAGAGGGTGAAGGCAGCAAGACTGGGCAGAGGGAGGAGTTGAATAGCATCATAGTTACACCAAAGGCCACCGCTGATCCCACGGGGAGCTTCACAGTTGGAAAGGCCCTTGAGGGTTGTCTCACTTTGAGGCAAGGGGCCTAGGCACTGATTAGTCATTGGATGAGCTCCTGCCCGCAACCAGGTAGATGTGGTAGGAAGCAAGGGCAGTTCCTGGGGAAGGACTCAGACGTGAGCTGTAAGCTTCTAATATTACCAGCAGTTGAGGGGGTGAGTAATTCAGTTCTGATGAGGGGATGGGGGCCAGGTGGGGGGAAATCTGGGACCCATCACAGCATTCACTACAGAAGGGAAATAAAAATGAAAGTCTGCCTAACTTTGTTGTTAGCTTCACCACAAGGCAGCTGTGGCCATTTACCTCTATTGCTGCTTTCGGAGGGGTACTTCCTTTCAACAAACGATGCTCATATTTTGTACTGGAGGACTCCCTGAAAGATACAGAGATTGTCCCAAGGAGAGAGAATCTGAAATATTTAATAGAAACCCATAGCCTGGTACCGGGCATAATTCTTGCGTTTTAACAAGGCCCTAGGTGCTTGGTGGGATCAAATCAAATTCTCCGGAAGCGGCGTAGGAATCACCTCTACACCATCTTTTATCATCTGGAACATTTGGGCTATGTGCTTGCAAGGTTGTTTTAGACTTATTTTGTAGCTCTCCCCTGGCTGCACAGCAGCTTTAGTAACTAATTACACAGTGGGACCTCATGTAGACACCACTTAGATGGAGTGAAATTCCCTACTGTGACAGTTTTAAAGATTACCTTCCTTAGAGGGATTCCAATCCATTCAGCGTGGCTTATTGCATGATGGAGACCAGTATTCTAAAGATTATATTTCTCAGACTCCCTTAGATTTCAGCTAATGCTTAAGACCTGGCTTCTATCAAACAGGTACACACGGGTGAGATTTGGAATGTGGAGATGAGATGGAGGCCATGCTTCTGCAGTTTCTGCTGGCAGACCCAACTTGGAAGTATTTGGGACTTCTGTGGCAGCAGTAGGAACAGGGATTGATTACCTAATAAGCAAGGTATGCACAGGCTTACTTGTGTTTACTTACTGATCTGTAGTACACAGTTTCACCTGTTTTTCACCCATCTTTGACGTGGTGAATTGACCATGTGAAATTGTGCAGTACAGATTAGTAAGTAAACACAAGTAAGCCTGTGTGTACCTTGCTTACTGGTTAATCTGCCCCTGAGTAGGAAGATCCCCGTGTCTGGTCCCTAACCTCATGGGTTGAACAGCAAATTTCTGGGCATGGATCATTACAGAGGCAGAGTGATCCTTGTGCCAGCAGCTGGAGCAGCAGCTTTCTGATTCTATTTCCTGATTGCAGTAGAGGTAAGCAGCTCCTGCTGTATCTTTTTGGTGAGATGTTTCTGGAAGCTCAGCCTAGAACCTCCTTCTCTAGCCTGTCCAATGAATGTTGACAGCACCTAATTCCCTTAAATTAAATCCCTTTCTGCATAAACCAACTAGGGTCGTTTCTGTAATCTGCAACTAAACCCAGATTGAAATACCTACTTCATCGATTTATTCATGCACGTAGTCGGTACCCAAAAACATATTAATTAAAAAAAAAAATTATAAAGTGCCTGGTTTGTACCAGATGCTGTAATGGGATCAAAATGAAAAAAATATGGTCTCTGTCCACAGGTGTTCTCAGTCTAGTCGGGGAGACAGCCTGTCATGGATTGAATTGTGTCCCCTGACAATATGTTTCAACTTGATTAGTCCATGATTCCTAGTATTGTATGGTTGTCCTCCATTTTGTGATTGTAATTTTATAATAAAGAGGATTAGGGCAAGATTGTAACACCCTTACTAAGGTCACATCCCTGATCCAATGTAAAGGGAGTTTCCCTGGAGTGTGGCCTGCACCACCTTTTATCTTACAAGAGATGAAAGGGAAGCAAGCAGAGAGTGGGGACCTCACATCACCAAGAAAGCAGAGCTGCGAGCAGAGCGCGTCCTTTGGGCCCAGGGTTCCTGAGCAGAGAAGCTCTAGTCTAGGGGAAGATTGACAAGGATCTTTCTCCAAAGCCTAAAGACAGGAAAAGCCTTCTCCTGGAGCTGACACCCTGAATTTGGACTTCTAGCCTACTAGACTGTGAGAAAATAAATTTCTCTTTGTTAAAGCCACCCACTCATGGTATTTCTGTTATAGCAGTACTAGATGACTAAGACATAGCCTGTAGACAAGTAATTACCATTAAGTATAATAAGCAGTTGAATAAAGGTAAGGAAGAAGTGCTACGGGGGCCCAGACAGGGGAGAGCCTAGGGAAGTCATGGAATTTTCCACAGAAGAGCATTGTTTCAGCTATCTTTAAGACAGAAGGAGTTTGCCTGATGGAGAAAGTGGGTATCAGAATCAGGAATTTTACCCTACTTGTAAGCTAATAGGTGCCTGGTGCACAGTGGTTAAGAGCTCAGCTGCTAACCATAAGGTCAGCAGTTCGAATTCACCAGCCACTCCTTGGAAACTCTATGGGGCAGTTCTACTCTGTCCTGTAGGGTCGCTATGAGTCACAATTGACTTGACAGCAATGGGTGTGGTTTGTAAGCTAATAAGGCAACCTGTTACTGAATGTTAGCAGAAGACATGAGACTCCTGGTCAGGAGCATGTATAGCACAGCAAGCAGCACAAGCATGATGCTGTGTCAGCTCCCCTTGGCCTCTTAGTCCTATGCGAGCCTGGGTGGGTGATGTGCACATAGTGGACTTGCATCACATCTGAGGAACACTGAGCCTCGGGAATCTATCTCTTTTATAGCAAGCCTGCTCTTTGTCCTAGGAAAACATTGCCTCAGTCCTTAAGGTTGCTCACTGCAAGTGTAATCCTGAGAAACAGCCTAAAAGAGTCAGGACCTTGTGCTCTTGGTATGTCCAAGAAGATGAGCATGAAAGGCCATAGAGGACAGTAGGAAAGGGTAGTCCAGGAGGAAGAAGCAACGTATGCAAACTTTCCCAAAGTGTTTTCTGTGTAAACTTGTTTTATGCAATGTTATTTGGGAAAAAAAAAAAAAGTTTCAAGGTAAAATATGTTAAACTGCTAAACACTATTGAACAAAACTTGGCAAGATTTTTGTTTATGAGAGAATGGCTTCTGAGAATCTTTAAAATACTCATGGGACATTGTAAATATCCAAGAAGGAGATATAATATATTAGTGTTTCCTTTGTTTTGGGGGATCTTGGAGCCATTTTCAGTGTAGCATATTGAATGCTGCATTGCATTCTGATGGCTACAGATTCTGGGAGAAGGTCCTTGATGGAGCTTTAGGAAGGTCGATAAGCAATTTTTTTGTTGCCCACCTAACTCAGAATCAACCGATAGATAGATATAGAGTTAGTCAGATGGAGATAGCAATATTACATTTATTACTGATAATGCTATGTAGAGAAAGTGGCCCGGGAAGTTAAATGGTCTTCCTAATATTTTAGCTCAGATTTATGCAGACCAATTTACTAGTCCCTGGCTGTGCTGGACAACCACAGGCCTCTCTACCCTGGAGAAGCAGGTAATGCATGCCTCCTGCAGGCAGGTGCTCCAGGAAAGGGAGAGAGGAGGGAAGCATTCTATGATCATAACAGCTGATCTCTCTCCAAGCTCACCAATCAGATAAATCACTCAGGCAAGGAGTGCTACCCTAATAAGGTACTTCAACATGGAACCCTGAAGAGTGGGTAATAGGTGTTCTTCCCAGCAACGCTTTTAGGGTTGTGCAGCATTTGTAGGGCGGTGGATGTGTAGTTTAATGCCAAGCCAGGCCATGCATCAAGACTGTTGGGAAACAGGTTTATCACCCTGAGAGAGCTGACAGAGAGACAAGACTGTCTTCTCAGACTTAGGGCAGTTAGTTTACTTTTCTCTTTGTGCTCTTAGGGCCCTGGAGGGAGAACAGGAAGAAGAACTAGGGATTACTTGAAGCGCTCAATCAGAAGCTGAGCCAATGACTATGCTCACTTGGTAGGAAAGGATTGCACACTCATGGAGGGTGAGTTAAATGAGCTTTAACAGTGATTCTGAGAATCCAGGGCGTAGCCGACTGTCAGACACTGCCCCAAACAGATCCCCTGAGCACTCACATTTCCAGGACTTGCCAACCATTCCATGGCAAGCACTTCCCTTTTCTGTCTAAAGATTTTCTTTGGCCCAAATATGGGTCAGGACAAAAGTGGTGGGAGTTAATGGGAATAGCCCTCAGCCAATGATGGATGGGAGCTGGAGGATAAACACCCCAGTTTCCTCTCACCTTGTGTGGGATTACTCTAAGTCATGTTCTATAAAGCCTCCCAGAGTTCTCCAGTGGGATCGAGTCCCAGTCGTACACAGTGGTAACCTGCTTTATAACACACTGTTTATTGGTTTTCTTGCTTGTCTCACTTTCCTACTTCCCTATCTGCAGTTCCTGGGATCACCTCCCAAATAAACAACTTGCAGTCAAATCCTTGTCTGCCTCTGGAGAACCTTAACATGGTATCTACAACATCCACCCACCCACTCACTCATCCACCTATCCATCCATCCATCCTTCCATCCATCCATCCGTCCATCCGTCCATCCGTCCATCCGTCCATCCGTCCATCCGTCCTTCCAACCATCCAACCATCCAACCATCCAACCATCCAACCATCCAACCATCCAACCATCCAACCAACCAACCAACCAACCAACCAACCAACCAACCAACCAACCAACCAACCAACCAACCAACCAACCAACCAACCAACCAACCAACCAACCAACCAACCAACTTTACCAACCTACCATATGCCAGGCAACATATGAGGTACTCTAGACAAAAGATACACAAATTACAGTGCTTGAACTAAAGTTGCTCAATTAAATGGCCTTATGTTTCCCATATCACCAGGCAGAATTATTCCATACACTGGACACCAAAGCAGCATTGGAAAGACTGGTTATAAAAATGATGTGGTGGCTGTGTCAGACCTCCTACAGCTTCATGAGGGGGGAGAATCATTATCAAAAGCCTAAGGTTGATTCCTATGAGGTGGAGGTCAGATATACCTTAACCCTCCAACCTTTTTACCAATTCTGACATCAGCCGTCCCTCCCATGGCACTCTACTTCTCTGCCTTGTTCAGTAATTCATTGCAATGACACACAGAACTCACAAACCATACTCACAGTTATGGAGTTTATTTGGGAAGTAACAGGTTAAAATTTAGGATCAAAAATGACTTGGGATGCAGTTCTTTGATCAGGACAGCCTCTTCTTAGCCATGCCTGCAGGCAGGCCTCTCTATGGCCCCTGGCCTCTTGGTCCTCAGCCCCTTGGGCCTCTTGGGCTGGCCTGGCCTTTGCCCTGCTGGGGCAAGTGTTATGAAGTTCTTTAGTGCCACTGATAAGTGCCCAGAGACACCCCATTCCTCCAGTAATCCTCGACCAGAAGGCATTCATTCAGCTCTCTCGCTTTCTGGGTAGACACATCCACTATAAACACCTTACTCTGTGGGCTGGGAAGCCCACTGTGCCATCTCAAGTTGGTCTTCTGGCTCTGTTGCTACAGCTTCTCTGGCACTGCTTCTTATCGTCTCTCACCGTTTCCAGTGTTACAGCTCTCTCTCTCTCTCTCTGTCTAGGAGGTTCTCAGTGCAGGGACCCCAGGTCCAAAAGATGGGCTCCATTCCTAGATCTTCTTTCTTGGTGGTATAGAGAACCCCACTTTCCACCTCTGGGATGGCTCATTTTAAGTTTAGTAGAATTGCAAAACTGAAAAATCCCCTCATTAGGGTTCCAGATACCTTATTTACATGGTCCCACCCCCACAAGGATGCCACACACCTTATTTGTATTATTAGCAAGCTGTCCATTCCCCTTAGTGGGCCACAAGCACCTCATTTGCATAGTTTTACCCAGTTATTTGGTGCAAGTTACAAAACAAAGGTGAGAAAGGCCATATAAAAGTGGTCCATCGTACCGTACCACACTGATGAATTTTGCTTTCAGAGGTTTGAAGAGGGCTGTCCTAGGAAGCACCATCCCTACTGGGGAAAACAGTACCTGGCACATGGTGGGTGTTCAACACAAGTTTAGTGAGTGAGTGTTTAAATGGGTAGAAGAAACAAACAGATGGCTTAATTGTAAAGTGGGTCAGACTTTCCCTGGGATCCTTCTCCCTGTGTTTCTGAATGCTTGTCCCCAAACATTTGAAACTCACAGTCGAAAATCTGATCTCAGAAAATTAAGAAAATCATTCAGTTAAGGTGAGTGTGAGATCTCTCCCAGGAGAGATTTTACACTTAAAAGAGGGAGCAGGAACAGATGAACTCAAAGTGATCAATTCCAGGTTTGATGGTTAAGATCTTCTGCTTGAGTACAGAAAGATTTTGGGGTGGCAGTCTTTTCTGGTACCCCTCAAATCATAGAACACAGATAAGATTAGTCTCAACTGCAAAAACAAACAAGGCCAGGCTTTGAATTATGACACAATTAGTTACCATGTGCAACCCATGAGTCACTGCTTGTGATTCCTGCACATTTTGGTGTTCTAAGAATAGTACCTTTAACCCTCATCACTCTATAATATGGAAGGGCCTGATGAGGCCTGATCCCCAACATGTTGCCACAGTAATGAAGCGTGCAAATTATCAGTGGTTTGGGAGAGTTCGTGGTGGGCTGTGGGGTCTTGGAGGAGTTCATGGAGCAGGAGGGACCTGAGCTGGGCATTAGAAGAAGGGTAGGACTTGGCTGGGTGGAGAGAACAATAGTAACTGTTGGCATTTATTAAGTACTTACTACATGCAGACTCTGTGGTAAGGACTCACGATCTCATTAGAAAGCTTAAATATTTTGCTCATACCAATACAATAATTAAAAGGCAGAGCCAAGATTCAGATTCAGGCAGTGTGCTACCAGAGCCTACCCATTAACAACCATTTTGAACCACTCTACTGCTGTGCTATTTCTTGGGGGCTGGGTAGGGAGGAAAGTTAGAAAAGAAAAACAGTATTCTGCAATGATCACAACCTTGAATGTCAGGATGAGATTTAAAAAAAAAAATGTTGTGCTTTGGGTGAAGGTTTACAGGGCAAAATATTTTCCCATTCAACAATCTGTACACAGAATGCTCCAAGACATTGCTCACAGTCCCCTCAATGTGTCAGCTTCTCTCCATTTCTGCCCTGGGTTCCCCCTTACCTTTCATCCTGTTTTCCTACCCTTTCCTGCCTTCTTGTCTTTGCTTTTGGGCAGATTTTGCTTTTTTGGTCTCATATAACTGACTATTCTAAGGACCTCATTCCTCTTGGGTGTTATTGTTTATTTTGTAGGTCTGTCTATTGTTTGGCTGAACGGTGGTCTCCAGAAACGGCTTCATGTAAGAAGGGTGTCTGTCTTGGGCCATAGTCTTGAGGGTTCCTCCAGTTTCTATCAGGCTGGTAAGTCTGGTCTTTTTTATGGATTTGATTTTTGTTCTACATTTTCTCCCGTTTTCTCTGGGACCCTCTATTGTGATCCAGGTGAGAGCAGTCGGGAGTGGTAGCCAAGCACCATCTAGGTCTTCTGGTCTTAGGGGCAGGTAGTCTGTGGTTCCTGTGGTCCATTAGTCTTTTAGACTAATTGCTCCCTTGTGACTTCAGTTTTCTCCACCCTTCTTTGTTTCCGCTGGGTTGAGACCAATAGTTGTATCTTAGATGGCTGCTCGCAAGCCTTTAAGACCCCAGACAGTACTCACTAAAGTAGAATGTAGAACATTGTCTTTATGAACTATGTTATGCCAATTGACATAGATATCCCCTGAGTCTATGGTCCTCAGCCTTCAAGTCTAGCAACTTTGCCCCATGATGTGTTTGGTTATGTCTGGGAAGTTTCCATGACTATGCCTCTTGTGTGTTCTGTTGTCTATTTTAATATACATGCAGCATATCCAAATGTCTATATCTGCAAGTCAGTGTGCTCCCTTGCACCCTCCCACTCCTCTTTAGCATTCCTATGTACCATTCTAGACTGATCAGTTAATACAATCTTTGTAGTGTTATCTATGTTGTGGTAATTACCGTAATTGCCCTTTATTCTTGTGTTGCTCTCAGTGCCTTATATAGCCGTAGTCCTGTTGTGACTTCCCCCCTATTGTGTAACATCTTTCCCTTCACCATATTGTCATGTGTCTTCTTTCTAGTTGATGATTTTCCCTCCATCTCCCTTCCATTCCTAGTAACCATCAAAGAATGTTTGTGTGTGTGTGTGAATGTGTGTGTAACCCTTTTCTTGATTGTCTATAGTAGTCATACAATATTTGTCTTTTTGTAATTGACTTATTTCACTCAGCATAATGTCCTCCAAGTTCATCCATGTTGTGAGATGTTTCACAGATTCATCTTTGTTCTTTATTATTGTGTAATATTCCATTGTGTGTATATACCTCAGTTTGCTTATCCATTCATCTGTTGATGGACATTTAGGTTGTCTGCATGTTTTTGCTATTGTGGATAGTGTTGCAATGAACATGGGAGCGCATATGGCTATTTGTGTCACGGCTGTTATTTCCCTAGGGTATATATCTAGGAGTGGGATTGCCGGATCGCAAGGTATTTCTATTTCTAGTTTTTGAGGACGTGCCATACTGTTTTCCGTAGTGGTGGTACCATTTTACAATCCCACCAGCAGTGTATAAGAGTTACAATCTCCCCACAACTTCTCCAGCATTTGTCATTTTCTGCTTTTTTTTTTTATTGGTGCCACTAATGTCAGAGGTGAGATGGTATCTCATTGTAGTTTTGATTTGCACCTCTTTGATGCCTAATAATCGCAAACATTTCTTCATGTGTTTCTACACGTGTTTGCTGTTTGCCTGAATGTCTTCTTTGGTGATGTGTCTATTCATAGCTTTTGCCCATTTTTTGATTGCATAGTTTGCCTTTTTGTTGTTGAGGTGTTGGATTTTTCTGTACATTTTAGAGACTAGCCTCTTGTCAGATACGTCGTAGCCAAAATTTTTTTCCCAGCCTGTAGGTTCTTCTTTTTTTTTTTTTTAAACTCTTTTGGAGAAGGTTTTTGTTGAGCGTAAGTGTTTAATTTTTAGAAGGTCTTACTTATCTAGTTTATCTTCTGCTGTTTGTGCATTTTTAATTATGTTGGTACGCTATTTATGGCGTGTATTAGGGCTTCTAGCATTGGTCCTATTTTTTCTTCCATGATCTTTATAGTTTTAGCTTTTAAGTTTAGATTTTTATCCATTTTGAGTTGGTTTTTGTGTATAGGGTAAGGCATGGGTCTTGTTTCATTTTTCTGCAGATAGATATCCAGTTTTGACAGCACCGTTTGTTAAAGAGACTGTCTCTTCACTGCTTAATGGACTTTGGCCCTTTATGAAGGATAAGCTGTCCATAGGTGGATGGATTTACATCTGAGTTCTCAGTTCTGTTCCATTGGTCTATGTGTCTGTCATTCTACCAGTACCCGGCAATTTTGACTACCATGGCTGTATAGTAGGTTCTGAGATCAAAAAGTGTGAGACCTCCTACTTTGTTCTTCTTCCTTAATAATGCTTTACTTATTTGGGGCCTCTTTCCATTCCATATAAAGTTGTTGTTGTTAGGTGCTGTTGAGTTGGTTCCAACAGGATGAAACACTGCCTGGTTCTGCACGATCCTCACAACAGTTGTTGTGCTTGAGCCCATTGTTGCAGCCACTGTGTCAATCCGTTTGTTGAGGATCTTCCTCTTTTTTGCTGTCTGCTACAGCATGATGCCCTTCTCTAGGGACTGATCCCTCCTGATAACATGTCTAAAGTATGTGAGCCATTGTCTCACTATCCTTGCTTCTAAGGAGCATTCCGGCTGTACTTCTTCCAAGAAAGATTTGTTCGTTCTTTTGGTAGTCCATGGTATATTCAATATTCTTCGTCAACACCACGATTCAGAGGTATTAATTCTCCTTCAGTCTTCTTTATTCATTGTCCAGTTTTTGCATGGATGTGAGGCGGCTGAAAACACTGTGGCTTGGGTCAGGTGCATCTTAGTCCTTAAAGTGACATCTTTCCTCTTCAACACTTTAAAGAGATCTTTTGCAGCAGATTCACCCAATGCAATGCGTCTTTAATTATTTTTTCTATTTTTTATTGCGCTTTAACTGAAAGTTTACGATTGAAGTCAGTTTCTCATGCAAAATATTATGTGACTCTAGTTGCTCTCCCTACAATGTGACAGCACATTCCTCTCTCCCCTGTGTTTCCCGTGTCCATTCAACCAGCTCCTGCCCCGCCCTGCCTTCTCATCTCGCCTCCAGACAGGAGTTGCCCACATAGTCTCATGTGTGTACTTGAGCTAAGAAGCACACTCATCACCAGTATCATTTTATGTCTTATACTCCAGGCTAATCTTTGTCTAAAGAGTTGGCTTCAGGAATGGTTTTAGTTTGGGGCTAACAGAGAGTCCAGATCATGACCTCTGGGGTCCCTCCAATCCCTCCAGTCCCAGTCCGACCTTTAAGTTTGGTCCTGATTTCTTGACCGCTGCTTCCATGGGTGTTGACTGTGGATCCAAGTAAAATGAAATCCTTGACAACTTCAATTTTTTTCTCCACTTATCGTGATGTTGCTTATTGGCCAAGTTGTGTGGTTTTTTGTTTTCTTTATGTTGAGGCGTAATCCATGCTGAAGGCTGTGGTCTTTGAACTTCATCAGTAAGTGGCTCAAGTCCTCTTCACTTTCAGCGAGCAAGGTTGTGTCATCTGCATAATGCAGGTTGTTAACGAGTCTTCCTCCAATCCTGATGCCCCATTCGTCTTGATCTAGTCCAGCTTCTTGGATTACTTCCTCAGCACACAGATTGAATAAGTATGGTAATAGGATACAACCCTGACACACGCACAGCTTTTCTGACTTTAAATCATGCAATATCCCCTTTTCTGTTCAAACAACTGCCTCTTGATCTATGTATAGTTTCCTCATGAGCACAATTAAGTGTTCCGGAATTCCCATTCTTCACAATGTTATCCATAATTTGTTATGATCCACAAGTTGAATGCCTTTGCCTAGTGAATAAAACACAGGTAAACATCTTTCTGGTATTCTCTGCTTTCAGGCAAGATCCACCAGACATCAGCAATGATATCCCTGGTTGCACATCCTTTCCTGAATTTCTGGCAGTTCCCTGTTGATACACTTTTGAATGATTTTCAGCGAAATTTTACTTGTGTGTAATATTAATGATATTGTTCATTAATTTCCACATTCGTTTGGATCACCTTTCTTGGGACTAGTCATAAATACAGATCTCCCCCAGTCAGTTGGCCAGGTAGCTGTCTTCCAAATGTCTTGGTATAGAGGAGTGAGTACTTCCAGGGCTGCATCTGTTTATTGAAACATCTCAACTCATATTCCTTCAATTCCTGGAGCCTTGTTTTTAGCCAGTGCCTTCAGTGCAGCTTGGATCTCTTCCTTCAGTATCATCGGTTCCTGATCACATGCTACCTCCTGAAATGGTTGAATATTGACCAATTCTTTTTGGTACAGCAACTCTTTGTACTTATTCCATCTTCTTTTGATGCTTTCCACTTCGTTTAATATTTTCCCCATATACCTTAGTTATCTAGTGCTGGTATAACAGAAGTACCACAAGTGGATGGGAATTTATTCTCTCACAGCCTAGGAGTCCAAATTCAAAGCGTCAGCTGCAGGGGAAGGCTTTCTTTCTCTGTCTGCTCTGGAGGAAGGTCCTTGTCATCAATCTTCCCCTGGTTTAGAGGTTCTCCATGCAGGAACCTCAGTGCCAAAGGTTGTGCTCAGCTCCTGGTGCTGCTTTCTTGGTGGTATGAGGTTCACGTAAGTCTTTGCTCACTTCTCTCTTTTTATATCTCAAAAGAGATTGGCTCAAGACACAATCCAATCTTGTCAGTTGAGTCCTGCCTCATTAACATAACTGCTGCTAATCCCATCTCATCAACATCATAGAGATAGGGTTTACAACACATAGAAAAAATCACATCAGATGACAAAATGGTGGACAATCATACAATAATGGGAATCATGGCCTAGCCAAATTGATACATACATTTTCTGGGGACATGCTTCAATCCATGACACCATAGAATCCTTCAATATTGCAACTCGAAGCTCAAATTTTTTCTTCAATACTTTCAGCTTGAGAAATGCTGAGTGTGTTCTTCCGTTTTGGTTTCCTAACTCTGAGTCTTTGCACGTGTCATTATAATACTTTGTCTTCTTGAGCCACCCTTTGATATTTTCTGTTCAGCTCTTTTACTTCATCATTTTTTCCATTTGCTCTAGCAACTCTGTGTTCAAGAGCAAGTTTCAGGATCTCTTCTGACATCCATTTTGGTCTTTTCTTTCTTTCCTGTCTTTTTAGTGACGTCCTTGATGTCATTCCACAACTCCTCTGGTCTTTGGTCATAAGTGCTTAATGCGTCAAATCTGTTCCTGAGATGGTCTCTAAATTCAGGTGGGATATACCCAAGATTGTACTTTGGCTCTTGTGGACTTGTTCTAATTTTCTTCAGCTTTAGCTTGAACTTGCATATGAGCAGTTGATGGTCTGTTCCACAGTCGGCCCCTGGGCTTGTTCTGAATGATGATATTGAGCTTTTCCATCATCTCTTTCCCCAGATGTAGTCGATTTGATTCCCGTGTATTCCATCTGGCGTATAGTCACTGTTTATGTTGTCGAAAAAAAGTATTTGCAACAAAGAAGTCATTGTCTTTGCAAAATTCTATCATGAGATCTCTGGCATCATTTCATTCACCAAGGCCATATTTTCCAACTACTGATCCTTCTTCTTTGTTTTCAACTTTCGCATTTCAATCACCACTAGTTATCAATGCATCCTGATTGCATGTTTGATCAATTTCAGACTGCAGAAGTTGGTAAAAACCTTCAATTTCTTCATCTTAGCCTTAGTGGTTGGTGTGTAAATTTGAGTAATAATGGTATAAACTGGTTTTTCTCATAGGTGTATGCATATTATCCTATCACCCTCAGTGTTGTACTTCAGGATAGATCTCAAAATGTTCTTTTTGACAACGAACGCAACACCATTCCTCTTCAATTTGTCCTTTCGGGTATCGTAGACCATATGATTTTCCAATTCAAAATGGCCAATTCCAGTCCATTTCATCTCACCTTTTTAATACCTAGGATATTGATATTCATGCATTCCATTTCATTTTTGACAATTTCCAATTTTCCTAGATTTGTATTTTGTACATTCCACGTCCTAATTATTAATGGATGTTTGCAGCTGTGTCTTCTCATTTTGAGTCATGCCAAACCAGCAAATGAAGGTCCCAAAAGCTTAACTCCATCCACATCATTAAGGTCAACTCTACTTTGAGGCCCCCACATGTCTGTCAGTTTGTTATACTGTGGAGGCTTGTGTTTTGCCATGATGCTGGAAACTATGCCTATGGTATTCAGATACCAGAAGGGTCACCCATGGAGGATGGGTTTCAGCTGAGCTTATAGACTAAGACAGGGTAGAAGGAAGGACCCAGCAGTCTACTTCTGACACTTGCTCTTGAACACCAAGCAGCTAAACCAAAAGGAAGAAATGATGAAGTGAAAGAATTAAACAGAAGATTTCAAGGGGCCTCTTGAGATAGCAAAGTAAAGTATTATAATGATGTGTGCAAAGAGCTGGAGATAGAAAACCAAAGGGAAGAAAACACTTGGCATTTCTCAAGCTGAAAGAACTGAACAAAAAATTCAAGACTGGAGTTGCGATAGTGAAGGATCCTATGGGGAAAAATATTAAATGACACAGGAAACATCAAAAGAAGATGAAAGGAATACACAAAAGCAGTATACCAAAAAGAATTAGTGGATGTTTCAACCATCCCAAGAGGTAGCACATGATCAGGTACTGATGGTATTGAAGGAAGAAGTCCAAGCTGCACTGAAGGCATGGCGAAAAACAAGGCTCCAGGGATTGTCAGAGTATCAGTTGAGATGTTTCAACAAATGGATGCAGCGCTGGAAGTGCTCACTCATCTATGCCAAGAAATTTGGAAGACAGCTACCTGGTCAACTGATTGGAAGAGATCCATATTTATGTTTATTCCAAAGAAAGGTGGTCCAACAGAATGCAGAAATTATGGAACAATATTATTAATATCACATGCAAGCAAAATTTTGCTGAAGATTATTCAAAACAGGCTGTAGAAGTATATCGACAGGGGACTGCCAGAAATTCCAGCCGGATTCAGAAGAGGACGTGGAACCAAAGATATCATTACTGATGTCAGATGGATCCTTGGCTGAAAGCAAAGAACACCAGAAGGATGTTTGCCTGTGTTTTATTGACTATGCAAAGGCATTTGACTGTGTGGATCATAAGAAATCATGCATAGCATTGGAGAAGAATGGGAATTCCAGAACACTTAATTGTACTCATAGATCAAGGGGCAGTTGTTTGGACAGAACAAGGGGATACTGATTGGTTTCAAGTCAGGAAAGGTATGAGTAGGGTTGTATCCTTTCACCATACCTATTCAACCTGTGTGCTGAGCAAATAATCTCAGAAGTGGACTATACGAAGAAGAACGGGGCATCAGGATTGGAGGATGACTCGTTAACAACCTGCAGATGACACAGCCCTGCTTGCCGAAAGTGAAGAGGACTTGAACCACTTACTGAGGAAAATGAAAGACCACAGCCTTCGGTATGGATTACACCTCAGAGTAAAAAACAAAAATACTCACAACTGGACCGATGAGCAACATCATGATAAATGGAGAAAAGATTGAAGCTGTCAAGGATTTCATTTTACTTGGATCCACAATCAATAGCATGGAAGCAGTGGTCAAGAAATCAAACAATGCATTGCATTGGGTAAATCTAAAAAGGAACTCTTTAAAGCGTTGAAAAGCAAAGATGTCACCTTGAAGACTAAGGTGTGCCTGAACCCCCCCCCCCAAAAAAAAAAAGCCATGGTATTTTCAATCACATCATATGCATGTAAAACCTGGACAATGAATAAGGAAGACCAAAGAAGAATTGACACCTTTGAATTGTGATGCTGGTGAAGAATATTGAATATATCATGGACTGCCAAAAGAATGAACAAACCTGTTTTAGAAGAAGTACAATCAGGATGCTCCTTAGAAGCAAGGATGGTGAGACTGCATCTTACATACTTTGGACATGTTGTCAGGAGGGATCAGTCCCTAGAGAAGGACATCATGCTTGGTAAAGTATAGGGTCAGCGGAAAAGAGGAACACCTTCAATGACATGGATTGACACAGTGGCTGCAACAAGGGGCTCAAGCATAACAACGATTGTAAAGATGGTGCAGGGCTGGGCAGTATCTTGTTCTGTGGTACATGGGGTCGCTATGAGTTGGAACCGACTCAATGGCACCTAACAACAGCAACTACCTTGAGGAGGTTATTTTTCCTCAGTTGTCTTTTGTGTGCCTTCCAACATCGGGCTCATCTTCTGGCAGTGTATTAGACCATGTTCTACTGTTATTCATAAGGTTTTCACAGCTAATTCTTTTCAGAAGTAGATCGCCAGGTCCTTCTTCCTAGTCTTAGTCTGGAAGCTCAGCTAAACTGGTTATCCATGGTTGACCCTGCTGGTATTTGAATATCAGTGGCATGGCTTCCAGCATCACAGCAACACGCAAGCCCTCACAGTATGTCAAACTGATAGATGTGGGGGGGGGGGTCCATATAAAATTAGTAATTAGTTTTTCTATCTCATTAAAGAATGCTGTTGTGATTTGGATTGGGATTGCATTATATCTATATATCACTTTGGGTAGTATTGGTATTTTCACAATGTTAAGTCTTCCTGTTCAAGAGCATGGTATGTTTTTCCATCTCTGTGGGTCTTTTTTGATTTCTTGCAGTAGTATTTTGCGGTTTTATTTGTGGAAGTCCTTTACATCCCTGGTTAGATTTATTTCTTATATTTTATATTTTGGTGGGGCTATGTAAATGGTATTGTTTTTCTGATTTCCTTTTCAAAGTTCCCTTTGTTGATGTAGAGGAATCGAACTGATTTTTTGAATGATGATCTTGTATCCTGTCACTTTGCTGAATCCTTCTATTAATTACAGTAGCTCTTGTGAACTCTTTGGGATTTTCTATGTATAGGATCATATCCTCTTTGAATATGGATAGTTTTACTTCTCCCTTAACAACTTGAATGTCCTTTATTTCCTTTTCTTGCTTTTTTTGTCTAGGTAGGACTTCTAATACAATGCTGAGTAGAAGTGGTGATAAAGGGCAACCTTGTCTGGTTCCTGTTCTCAAGGGGAATGCTTTCAGTCTCTCTCCGTTGTGGGTAAAGTTGGCTGGTGGATTTGTATAAATGCCCTTTGTTATGTTGAGGCATTTCCCTTCTATTCCCTATTTTACTGAGAGTTTTTATCAGGAACGGGTGCTGGACTTTATCACATGCCTTTTCTGTGTTGATTAAAATGACCATGTGATTCTTTTCCTTTGTTTTATTTATGTGGTGGATTATGTTGATTGATTTTCTAATGTGGAACCATCCTTGCATGCCTGGTATGAATCCCACTTGGTCATTTTTTTTTTTGTTGTTACGCTATTGAATTGTATTGGCTAGGATTTTCTTGGGAATTTTTGCATCTATATTCCTGAGGGATATTGGTCTGTAGTTTTCTTTTTCAGTGATGTTTTTGCCTGGCTTTGGTGTCAGAGTCAGGATGAAATTTTATCCACTGCTTTCTCACTGGTCAGTTTTCTTGGAGGTCTGGGCAAGTCAGTATGAGAGCGGAGCCGGGCCCAATTCCTTTAATTCAGTGTGTAACCCACTACTGGCATTAATATTTGAGTGTGACAATTGTTCCTTCAGGCAAGTGTTCCTGTGTCTTATACAGATAAAATGTCAGCAACCCAGATGGAATCAGAGGAGGAAAAGGCCAAATTCTTCTGAGTGGAATGGAGTGCAGCTGCAGGCTCTGGAGCAGAGGTGGCTCCCCTCTTTGCAAGGGCTGAGTCCAAGAGACACGCTTGAGTGTCCAGTGCCTCTTGTGGCAACCATCATAGCCCTGTTGCCACAAGAGGGAAAAGGAATCTGCACAGGCCTTGCTTTCCCATGCCTCTCATCTACCGCCATCATTGTTTCTTACGTTCAATGGCCACAGTAGATGTAAAAGAAGGAAAAAAGGCATAAGAAATGTAGAATATTTACAGCTCATATACGGTTCACATGTTGTTGTTAGGTGACGTCGAGTCGTTTCCAACTCATAGCGATCCTATGCACAACAGAACAAAACACTGCAACAGCCTTACAATCATTGTTATGTTTGAGCTCATTGTTGCAGCCACTGTGTCAATCCACCTCATTGAGGGTCTTCCTCTTTTCCGCTGACCCTGTACTCTGCCAAGCATGATGTCCTTCTCCAGGGACTGATCCCTCCTGAACATGTCCAAAGTATGTAAGATGCAGTCTTGCCATCCTTGCCTCTAAGGAGCATTCTGGTTGTACTTCCTCCGAGACAGATTTGTTCGTTCTTTTGCCAGTCCATGGTATATTCAATATTCTTCGCCAACACCACAATTCAAAAGCGTCAACTCTTCTTCCGTCTTCCTTATTCATTGTCCAGCTTTCACATGCATATGATGTGATTGAAAACACCATGGCTTGGGTCAGGCGCACCTTAGTCTTCAGGATGACATCTTTGCTCTTCAACACTTTGAAGAGGTCCTTTGCAGCAGATTTGCCCAATGCAACGCGTCTTTTGATTTCTTGACTGCTGCTTCCATGGCTGTTGATTGTAGATCCAAGTCAGATGAAATCCTTGACAACTTCAATCTTTTCTCCATTTATCATGATGTTGCTCATTGGTCCAGTTGTGAGGATTTTTGTTTCCTTTATGTTGAGGTGTAATCCATACTGTAGGCTGTGGTCTTTGATCTTCATTAGTAAGTTCTTTAGGTCCTCTTCACTTTCAGCAAGCAAGGTTGTGTCATCTGCATAATGCATGTTGTTAATGAGTCTTCCTCCAATTCTGATGCCCTATTCTTCTTCATATAGTCCAGCTTCTCAGATTATTTGCTCAGCATACAGATTAAATAGGTATGGTGAAAGAATACAACCCTGACGCACACCTTTCCTGACTTTAAGCCAGTCAGTATCCCCTTGTTCTGTCCGAACAACTGCCTCTTGATCTATGTAAAGGTTCCTCATGAGCACAATTAAGTGTTCTGGAATTCCCATTCTTCCCAGTGTTATCCATAGTTTGTTATGATCCACACAGTCGAAAGTCTTTACATAGTCAATAAAATACAGGTAAACATCCTTCTGGTATTCTCTGCTTTCAGCCAGGATCCATCTGACATCAGCAATGATATCCCTGGTTCCACGTCCTCTTCCGAAACTGGCCTGATTTTCTGGCAGTTCCCTGTCAATATACTACTGCAGCTGTTTTTGAATGATCTTCAGCAAAATTTTGCTTGCGTGTGATGTTAATGATACTGTTGTATAATTTCCACATTCGGTTGGATCACCTTTCTTGGGAATAGGCATAAATATGGATCTCTTCCAGTCATTTGGCCAGGAAGCTGTCTTCATATTTCTTGTCATAGATGAGTGAGCACCTCCAGTGCTGCATCTGTTTGTTGAAACATCTCAATTGATATTCCATCAGTTCCTGGAGCCTTGTTTTTCGCCAATGCCTTCAGAGCCGCTTGGACTTCTTCCTTCAGTACCATCGGTTCCTGATCATATGCCACCTCTTGAAATGGTTGAACATCGACTAATTTTTTTGGTATAATGACTCGGTGTATTTCTTCCATCTTCTTTTGATGCTTCCTGCATCATTTAATATTTTCCCCATGGAATCCTTCACTATTGTAACTTGAGGCTTGAATTTTTTCTTCAGTTCTTTCAGCTTGAGAAACGCCGAGCGTGTTCTTCCCTTTTGGTTTTCCACCTTCAGCTCTTTGCACAAGTCGTTATAATACTTTACTTTGTCTTCTTGAGAGGCCCTTTGAAATCTTCTGTTCAGTTCTTTTACTTCATCAATTCTTCCTTTTGCTTTAGCTGTTCGACACTCAAGAGCAAGTTTCAGAGTCTCCTCTGACATCCATCTTGATCTTTTCTTTCTTTCCTGTCTTTTCAATGACCTCTTGCTTTCTTCATAGATGATGTCCTTGATATCATCCCACAACTCGTCTGGTCATCAGTCAGTAGTGTTCAATGAGTCAAATCTGCTCTTCATATGGTCTCTAAATTCAGGTGGGATATACTGAAGGTCATATTTTGGCTCTCGAGGACTTGCTCTGATTTTCTTCAGTTTCAGCTTGAACTTGCATATGAGCAATTGATGGTCTGTTCCACAGTCAGCCCCTGGCCTTGTTCTGACTGATAATATTGAGCTTTTCCATCATCTCTTTCCACAGATGTAGTCAGTTTTATTCCTGTGCGTTCCATCTGGTGAGGTCCATGTGTATAGTCGCCGTTTATGTTGGTAAAAGAAGGTATTTGCAATGAAGAAGTCGTTGGTCTTGCAAAATTCTATCATTCGATCTCCGGCATTGTTTCTGTCACCAAGGCCATATTTTCCAACTACTGATCCTTCTTCGTTTCCAACTTTCGCATTCCAATTGCCAGTAATTATCAATGCATCTTGATTGCATGTTCGATCAATTTCAGACTGCAGCAGCTGATAAAAATCTTCTATTTCTTCATCTTTGGCCTAATGGTTGGTGCATAAATTTGAATAATAGTCGTATTAACGGGTCTTCCTTGTAGGCATATGGATATTATCCTATAACTGACAGCATTGTACTTCAGGATAGATCTTGAAACGTTCTTATTGACGATGAATGCAACACCATTCCTCTTCAAGTTTTCATTCCCAGCATAGTAGACTGTATGATTGTCTGATTTGAAATGGCCAATACCAGTCCACTTCAGCTCACTAATGCCTAGGATATCGATGTTTATGTGTTCTATTTCATTTTTGATGATTTCCAATTGTCCTAGATTCATACTTCGTACATTCCAGGTTTCAATTATTAATGGATGTTTGCAGCTTTTTCCTCTAATTTTGAGTCATGCCACATCAGCAAATGAAGGTCCTGAAAGCTTTACTCCATCCACGTCATTAAGGTCGACTCTACTTTGAGGAGGCAGCTCTTCCCCAGTCATCTTTTGAGTGCCTTCTAAATTGGGGGGCTCATCTTCCAGCACTATATCAGACGATGTTCCACTGCTATTCATAAGGTTTTCACTGGCTAATGCTTTTCAGAAGTAGACTGCTGGGTCCTTCTTCCTAGTCCATCTTAGTCTGGAAGCTCAGGTGAAACCTGTCCTTCATGGGTGACCCTGCTGGTATCTGAATACCGGTGGCATAGCTTCCAGCATCACAGGAACACACAAGCCCCCACAGTACAACAAACTGACAGACACATGGGCTGCCTAAAAAGCCATAAAGACAGTGTAACAACCCAGCCAGGGGAGAAGAATTCACAGCCATACCAAGCAGTTTCAAAGGCAACCTAAAGCCGAAATAGTTTGGCAGGTGATGATATTAGTGGAGCTAGAGGAGAATCTGGATACGCCACATTGAATTCCCTCATGAATCCATCACTCTAGCATCACTAGTGAATTCTGGCTTTAGGTCCTGCATTCAGCTGCAGCATTATTCAGAATTTGTTCTTATGAAAAATCAGTCTGGATTAAAAAACAAAAACAGAAAAACCTGTTGCATTGAGCCGATTCTGACTCATAGCAATGCTATAGGACAGAGTACAACTGACCCATAGGGCTTCCAAGGACTGCCTGCCAACCTTTTGGTTAGCAGCTGAACTCTTAACCACTATACCACCAGGGTTTCCTGAGCCTGGATAGGAAGTCTTAAATTCAAACCATAACAACCAACCACTGCCAGCTCTGCTCAAGAGGCCCAGAGAAGAGACAAGCCTTGAAAGAGATTTTCTCAACCTTCAGCTAGCTTTACCCTCTCTTTATCTGTGGAAAGAAAACCTCAGCCTGTCACCAGAGCTCAGTTGTGCACCATCTGGTCTCTCAGGGGAAGCGGGGTGGAATTGTGGTTTGCTCCGCCTTGCTATTTAGGGCTAGATGAAGGGCAGACATAGAGGCCGTATGTACACTTCTCTCTGCTGTGAGAGAGGAGAAGGGCTGCTCTCGGGTTGCTTAAAATGGCCTGGTCTGGGGAGAAGCAGGGTGAGGCCTGACACAGGGCTGTGATGCCTCTCCTATCTGTGTCTCTGGATGCCTTCCTCAGGGTCTGAGCTGCAAGTGCCAAGTTGTGGCTGACCCCAGGGAGAGAGCGGAGGGCACAAGGCAATGAAAGCCAGCCCAGGGCTCCAGAATTTTTGCATAGAGAGCCCAAAAGAAAAGCCTGTCTTCACTCTGCACTAAGGAGGCTTTTAGCTGGCAGCCCTCATTAGCTAAGTGAAACAGGCCTGAAACGAAGCAGGGTGAGGCCCTTGCCCTAGAAGCTGCATCCCAGAGGCTGTGTGGTAGGTTCTCTGGCTTGAGAGGGCCAAGAGCTCCTTGTGGCTACAGCATTGGCAATGTAGACTAACGCTTCCTCAGAGTTCTGCATGTAGAACCCTGCTAGAGCTAGAAGGGCCCTGGCGATCACCTGGTTCATGCCAGTCATTTTAGAGAGCTGTTCATTGAGCCAGGTGTGTGAAATGCCTCGCCCCAGGCCACAGGGTTAAAAGGGGCAGATCCAGTAGTATAACCTTAAGTTTCTTTCTTCTGTCCTGCAGGGCCTCCTCTAAAAGGATCAAGATACAGTCTTAAGTGTGATAAACCAGCTGTTATAAACACAGGTTTTCATCGGGAAGAAGGATACAGAGAGAATTCATATTCTTTGGTTCCATTTAATTAACCTCTTGAGCTGAACAAATAACCTCTGTCATGACCATCCAAGTCCTCTTCTGAGACTGAGATTCTCTAAATCTAAAAAAAATCTTTTCGTTCATCTGTTTTCACCTTCATCTGCTTCATCATACCTGGAAACATTTGACCTGCCGTGGAGAAGCCAGGTCAGCACTTTCCCAGTGGCACAGAACCTCCTACACGAGAGCCCAAACCAGGGGTGGATTCACCAGTAAGCAGTGTTCCTTGTTTATTGGGTAATCTGTCCCTGGTTCTAACCCTCAGGATAGTTCAGCTATTGCCAATCCCTGAGTGTCTTCTATGTGCCAGTGTTACATGGATTATCCTTAATCTTCACAACAGTTCTAAGTGATAGCTCTAGTTATCCATTTTACAGATATGGAAACTGAGGCCAAGGTTCTCTGACTTGCTAAACTTTCTAAGATAAGGGACAGACAGAGGATATTTGTATCCAGGCCTGACTGTAAAGCATCTCCTTCCACAAGGTCCCCAACACTGCCTGGTGGAAGACTCTTGTGAGGCTAACTCAGTAACATGCTATGTGGTGCACAGAGAGAACAAGGGGACTGAGCAGCTCTGAAGCAGGCCAGCTTATACTGGATCCAGAGGTTCTTGTCATTCTCTCTCTCTTTCAGCAATGCCTTCCTCTGCATTGGGTCCATTCTTAAGCAGGTATTCCCTCATTGTAACAAAGCTGCCAGTGATGATAGGCTTATGTTCTATCATCTCAGCAATTCTCGTGTAAAAGAGCATACCTGCCTCTTCCAAATGTCTCAATCAAAGTCCAGCGATTAAGTCTCATTTGCTGATCACTGTATGGTCGATCAGAAGCCCTGGTGGCACCATGGTTAAGAACTACGGCTGCTAACCAAAAGGTCGGCACTTCAAGTCTACCAGCCGCTCTTTGGAAACCCTATGGGGCAGTTCTACTCTGTCCTATAAGGTCACTGTGAGTCAGAACCGACTTGAAGGCATTTTTTTTAATGGCCAATCTGATTCCATCCGCTGATTGGCCAGGCCTGGGCCACATGTCCCCTTTGGAAGCAGGGAACAGGTCAGTCCCTCTCCGCGGTTCTACATGCTGAGAATAGGGGTAGGGGTGGTTTCCTAAGAGAAATCAGGGGGTGCTGTGGGAAGAAGAGTAAGTGGATGGTGATCAGGCAGAAACAGTGTTAACTCTAGAATTGTTTGTGAAACTTTAATGTGCATACAAATCATCTGGGATCTTGTTAGTTTTAGAGATTCTAATTCAGAAAATATGGGGTGGGGCTCCATGAATCTGCCTTTCTAAGGCGGTCCCAGGTGCCTGAACCCACGTTGAGTTGCACTACATTTCGGTGCTCAGTGAGGAATCAACTACCTCAAGCTGCTGCTGCAGCTCCCAAAGTGGTGCGCCCCAGGAGGCAGGCTTCCTTGAGGGGTTTGCAGGGATGACAGAATATTACTCAGTTATATTTTCCTGGGTATCACCATCCTTTCTGCTTTTCCTTTACACCAGAAGATGATGGGGCTTGTGTGGGGTACCCAAAGCTATTACACAGAGGGTTTTCTCCAGTTCTGTTTGGGAAGAGTCCCTTTCCCCTACATATCCTTCCCTAGGAGGTGGCTTAGGGAGAGGGACTGGAAGGGGAATGCAGTAGAAGTGTAACCGAGAACGAGGGTTCTTGTCCTGCTCTATTAGCTGATGGAAATAAGATGGACACATATCTCCAAATGCAAGGGAAACGCCAAGTGGGAATTTATTGTTTGCGAATACAGGGCTGAAAGACCCCAGTGGACCTGGAAGCTTTTATACCCTCAAGTCCCCTGGGGGCAGGTACTGGCACCGTAAATGGGAAACCCTGAGCCCTCCCATGCCCAAATTTGGAGATTTGGGTGCTGAGTCATGTTGCAATGGGCCTCAAGCGCTGCAGCGTGCGGGAGAATATCTCTGTACTCACGTGTGGAGTCAGGTTGAAAACACCGTTCTTTAGATCCTGCGCATGTGCCAAGATTCTGGTTTGCGCATGCGCAGAGATCCAGTGCCAAATTCAAACTGCGCTGTGGTCACGCCTAACCTGGGCTGGAGATGGTGGCTTGGTGGGCTGCGGGAATTGGGGGGTGCGGGGGCATCTCGGCGGAAACTTCAGAAGGACCTAGGGCTAGAATGGGACATATGGGAGCGATTTGTCCTTTAGGGATGCAGATGGAAATTTTCAAACATGGAAGCACTCATCTTAGGACAGGAATGGCGAGATCAGCCTACATTCCCAGGAAGCAAAAGGTCAGGATGTAAGCAGATTGTTTCTAGGAAGAATATGTCAGGATATGCGTAATTGGTTCCTAGGAAGAATGTGTATGACCTAACCGGCTTGTGCCACTCACCTAGGGGGTAAAACTTATTCTCCCCCACCCCAGCCAAATGACTGACCTTTTCATTTCAAAGGACCCCAAAGCTAAAACTGAATCAGTCGCTAACCGCCTACCTTTCCTTTGTTCGCTATGCATGAAAACCTCTAATTTGATAGAGACGGAGGAGAGCTTTGTATTTTTATTTAGCGCTGCCCAGCTTGAGCTGTATTATTCCTCAGTAAAACTCCTTCTCTTTCACTCCTAACAGAGTAAGAGATTTTCTTGACAGGAAAGATCATAAGGTTTAAAAGTGAAGGTAATGTTTTACACCCTTAACCCCACTGCAAGGGCAGGGAGGTGTTGGAATTTTAAAGAAATCTGAAAAAGACCAATGCCTTGGAATTGGTACATGCTGGGAAGGGCATTTTTTCAAACCCATCCAGATGTATTTAAGGACTAACTCACTGAGACAGGAACTAGGTTTGGGGTGAGGCTTGATTGGCTGCCCCCACAGCTGCACAAGCAGAGGTAGCAAACATGAATCCTACCTTACCTTCTAGAGCCAGCAAAAATGCTAATAATTCCAGTTGCAGTCCTGTAGAAGTATAATAGAGACGTATGCAGTTTTAAATGTTTTAGTAGCCGAATTTAAAAAGTAAAGACAAGCAAAAACCAAACCCATTGCTGTCAAGTTGATTCTGACTCATATATGAAAGAGTAGAACCATCTCATAGGGTTTTCAAGCAGCGGCTGGTGAATTTCAACTGCTGCCTTTTTGGTTAGCAGCCAGGCTTTTAACCACTTCACCAACAGTAAACATAATTTTAGTATGTTATTTAACCCAATATACTCAACATATCATTTCAACATTAACTCAACTAAAAAAATTATTACTGTGATATTTTACATTCTTCTACTCACACTAAAACTTTGAAAACTAAAGTATTTTACACTTACAGCACACCTCCATTTGTACTAGCCACATTTGAAGGGTTCAATAGCACATGGGGTTAGTGGATACTGAAATCGACCTGGCAGGCCAAAGCTGTCCTCCATTGCTTCCCCATTTTCTTCCTCTTCCAGAATGCTGGCATTGCTTAGATGCTGAACAGAGATTGTTCCTGGTCTTGCAGAGGCTTAGCTGTAATGGTGCTGGTGGCTGTGAAGGCTCAGACCGAAGGGACAGCAACTGGCTTATTTGGCGACGAGTTCCCTACTATGTTGATTGCTCTGCACAATGTGTGAGTCATCGTGGGAGCGTGGAGGCTGGGTGGGTGAGATTCCCTCTATTCTGAGACCTTCTCACGGGCCTTCATGTATGTGGGGGTGGGAGGGAGGGACTGACGCAGTGCCAAATGGGATGGCCAGGGAATATGGAGGGCTGTGTCTGGATTCACAAAAATAAACCTCTGTAGGGTAGTTACAAAAGCTCCAAATATAATTTCCCCATGCATGGAAGGAGCAGGATGAGGGAGATGTTAAAGAGTTACATGCTTTTATAATTAAAATACTCAGGAAAGTTAATAAGGACCAGGGCCGTTGGGAATGTCAGGGTCTGGGACTGCCTTTTTGATTATATTGTAGAGTCGTCTCTATTTTCCAGAGTTTTGTCTGAAGAGGTTTTTTCTTTCACATGTCACACATCTGTTTTCAGTACTTCCTGCTTGATTTGAACATTAAAAAAATTTGCCTCATGTATGAATTTCCATGGGCTTCTAAAATGGACAGATGTATTTGAAAAGCAGCTGGTCAAATGCTGTCTCACAGAAAGTGGGCATAAAGCTCACAGTCTTTTGGGAAGAGTGCTTTACCCTGGTAAAAATGATGGCAATCTACAAGGAACTCATCAGCACAGTGGCTGTGAGCTCAGGCTGGATTTGAATCCCATCCTCTGCCAAGTTATTTAACCTCCCTGAGCCTCAGTTTCCTCTTCCACAAAATGCACATAATAATAGTTCGTACCTCCACGGAATGTTGGGAGGATCAAATGAAATAACGCATATACGGCGCTTAGCATCATGCCTGGCACACAGAGGCATAAGTAATGTATGGCAGGTAGGGGATGTGCCCTGGTAGCTGCTTAAGGAGGGGTGCTAATGAGCAGTTTCTATTGGACATCACAGTTTCCATTGCCAGTTGTGGGAAATCATTCAGCAATTTAAAACTAATTGCTATAGGCGCTGTTTTCCATAGATAGACCCCTACTGGCATGTAGGGAGCCCTGGAGAAATGTTAGCTGTCATCAGAATTACTCTCTGTAGGAAACGCCAGCTCTTCTCTAACCCAGGCCAGGCACTGCAGTTCAGTGCCGTGGATGGCCAGGTGGAATCCTCTCATTTACCAAACTGCCATATGTTTAAATTAAACAGTATAACGTGACAGGTGTGGAAAATGACACACAGACAAGAGTGATTTGGCCACATCTGTTTAGAGAATTGGTGGCAGAACACGGGACAGACGGAACCAGAATTTCTATTTTACAACACTTACTTAGGGTCTTCTGGGTCTAAGAACCAGTGTCTTAAATTTCAGAGAGAATAGAGAGGAAACTGATGGGGCAGAGTTTTAATATGAAACCACAGAGCACAAATACAACAGCCCAATATAACGGCAAATGTAAAACCCAATAAAGACTTGATCAAAAATTCATGCATCAGATGTTCAATAGGATGGGCTAATATGTAGTCACTAAAAATGCTTACAATGAATATCGATTTGGCATGGGAAAATGCTTCTGATCTATGTTAAGTGTAAAGAGCAAGAGATAAAACTGCGCAGTTTAATGACAAATATATGCACACACACATATATATTATGTATATATATGTACTAGAATGCTCTAAACCAGATGTTAGATGTTAATTTTACTTATCTTTGTTGGGTAGTAGCTTTTTTCTTTATGCTTTGGTGTATTTTCTACAATGAAGAGTCGCTACTTTCATAATCAGAAAAAATACTGACGGTTACAAAGGATTTCCAGCCCTGTTTTACACCAGGAAGCCTGCAGCTCATTCTCATTTTGCTCAGCCTTGCAGGACTCCTAGTGGCTTCAAAGTCTGCTTTGTTTACAAAAGAATTATTATATGGGGAGTCCAGGGAGATTGACTGATAAAGAACAAAGTGAAACATGTTTTAATGAAGCTGCGAACCAGAGTCAGGACACTCTCGCAACAGAATCTTTAATGAATTCAGTGGACAGCAGTTACAGTCAAAGACAATTGGATAAATGGCAAATGCGAATGTTAGCAAGCTATGTGAGGGAGTATGATAGACTTCTTTATCTATCCATATCAGGGACGAGATTATCATGGTTTTCATTTAGTCTAGGGTAGGTTAACTCAGTTTATCAGGACTTGATGAGGCCAGTGTCAGGGCTTTATCCTATCTCATCCCAACTGGCTTTCTTACCAGCTTTTTTCCAAACTACATGTGGGTTCTGCTTCCACTCAGGATCTTGCTTGCAACTGTCTTCCCAAACTGCCTATTCTGTCTTGCTGCCCAGGTTGAAGTCCTTTTGCCTTGGACCCAGTTGTTCCCCTTTGCTAGTCCCTTTTGCCTTGGAAATAATTCTTCCTCTTTGGCCAGCCACTTTAGGTCTGTTGATTGTCTATACATTCTTTGTGTGTCTGACCTCACATTTGACCCTTTTTTTTATTCCTCAGGTCCATGCCCCATAGCTTTGATGTAATCAGCCTTGCTCCTCTCTCATGCCCAATCTCAGCCACTAGAGCCCCTGCCCAGGTCAAAGCCCTGGTCCTCATGTGGGCTCAGGAAAGGTGTCTGGACATCACTGGCCTAGCTCTGTGCCATGACCACAGAATCTCTGTAACTCTGTTATTCTCCACAGTTGTTCTATTACATACTCCCTAAGTGCCTGGAGACTGGGAGATGGAATACTGATGGACCATAGCAGGCTCACTCTATAATCCTGGGTCTGTCACTTCCTAGTATATATACACACACACACACAAAAAAACCCTGTTGTCAAGTTGATTCCCACTCATAGTGACCCTATAGGACTGAGTAGAACTGCCCCATAGGGTTTCCAAGGAGCAGCTGGTAGATTCAAACTGCTGATCTTTTGGCTAGTGGCCAAGCTGTTAACCACTATGCCACCAGGGCTTCATATATATATAAATATATAAATTTATTACATATAAAGTGCTTGGCTGCAACGTAGCTAACAATGTATTAGTTGTTTTGGTATTATTATTGTATTATAAAAACAACCTAACCTATCATGTGGCAAGAGCATGTGCTCTAGAGTCAGGCCAAACCCATTGCCACTGAGTCGATTCCAACTCATAAAAAACCCCCAGTGCCATCGACTCATAGTGACCCGATATAATGGAGTAGAACTGCCCCAAAGGGTTTCCAAGGTTGAAATCTTTACGGAAACAGACTGCCACTTCTTTCTCCCATGGAGAGTCAGGCAGACCTGGGTTAAACTGCTGTTCTGACTGTGACTGACTGTGGCATATCTGTGTGCTCTGTTTCTTCTTCTGTAAAATGGGATAATAAAGAGTACTACCTTTAGGAGTTGCTTAAGGGAGTAAAGGAAATAATAATGCATATGAAATACTTACAAATGCCTGGCACATAGTTAGCGCCAGAATATGTTTGGTATTGTTTATATTATGGATGAAGGACAGTCTCACCAGCTTTTTCTAGGAAGTTGTTAGGTGCTGTCAAATCAGTTCTTACTTGTACCTACCCTATGTACATCAGGACGAAACTGCCTGGTCTTGCACCATCCTCACAATCATTGCAATGTCTGAGCCCAGTTTTGTAGCTACTGTGCCAATCTATCTCACTGAGCTTCTTCCTTTTTTTCACTGACCCTCTACCTTTACCAAGCACGATGTCCTTTTCCAGGGACTGGTCCCTCCTCATAAGGTGTCCAAAGTACATGAGACATAGTCTAGCTGACCTTGCTTTTAAGGAGCATTCTGGGTGTACCTCTTCCAAAACGTATTTGTGTGTTCTTCTGGCAGTCCATGGTATATTCAGTATTCTTCGCCAACACCATAATTCAAAGGCATCAATTCTTCTTTAGTTTTCCTTTTTCATTGTCCAGCTTTCACACGCACATGAGGCAGTTGAAAATACCATGGCTTGGATCAGGCACACCTTAGTCCTCAAAGTGACATCTTTGCTTTTTAACACTTTAAAGAAGTCTTTTGCAGTAGATTTGCCCAATGCAATATGTTGTTTGATTTTTTGACTGCTGTTTCATGGGTGTTGATTGTGGATCCAAGTAAAATGAAATCCTTGACAATTTCAGTCTTTTCTCCATTTATCATGATGTTGCTTGTTGGTCCTGTTGTGAGGATTTTTGTTTTCTTTATGTTGCGGTGTAACCCATACTGAAGGCTATGGTCTTTGATCTTCATCAGTAAGTGCTTCCAGTCCTCTTCACTTTCAGCAAGCAAGTTTGCGTCATCTGCATATTGCAGTTTGTTAATGGGTCTTCCTCCAGTCATAATGCCCTATTCTTCTTCAGATAGTCCAACTTCTCGGATTATTCGCTAAGCACACAGATTGAATAAGTACCATGAAGGGATATAACCCTGCCGCACACCTTTCCTGATTTTAAACCACACAGTATCCCCTTGTTTTACTGGAACGATTTCCTCTTGGTCCATGTACAGGCTTCATATTGAGCACAATTAAGTATTCTTGAATTCTCGTTCTTCCCAGTGTCATCCACAATTTGTTATGATCCATAGAGTCGAATGCCTTTGCATAGGCAATAAAACACAAGTAAACATCTTTCTGTTATTCTTTACTTTTAGCCAAGGTCCACCTGATATCAGCAATGATATCCCTTGTTCATGTCATCTTGTGAATCCGGCTTGAATTTCTGGCAGTTTCCTGTCATTATACTGCAACCACTTTCCAATTATCTTCAGCAAAATTTTACTTGCTGTGATATTATTAATATTGTTCGATAATTTCCATATTATGTTGGATCAGCTTTCTTCAGGATAGACACAAAATATGGATCTTTTCTAGTCAATTGGTCAGGTAGCTGTCTTCCAAATTTCTTGGCATAGATGAGTGAGCACATCCAGCGCTGCATTCGTTTGTTGAGACATCTCGATTGTTATTCCTTCAATTTTTGGAGCCTTGTATTTTTCCTTCGGTACCATTGGTTCTTGATCATATGCTGCCTCCTGAAATGGTTGAACATCAACCATTTCTTTTTGGTACAGTGACTCTGTGTATTCCTTCCATCTTGTTTTTTTTTTTTTAAATAATTTTTATTGTGCTCTAAGTGAAAGTTTGCAAATCAAGTCAGTCTCTCACACAAAAACCCATATACACCTTGCCACACACTCCCAATTACTCTCCCCCTAATGAGACAGTCTGCTCTTTCCCTCCAGTCTCTCTTTTCATGTCCTTTTCCCAGCTTCTAACCCCCTCCACCCTCCCATCTACCCTCCAGGCAGGAGATGCTAACATAGTCTCAAGTGTCCACCTGATCCAAGAAGTTCACTCCTCACCAGCATCCCTCTCCAACCCATTGTCTAGTCCAATCCATGTGTGAAGAGTTGGCTTCGGGAATGTTTCCTGTCCTGGGGCAACAGAAGGTCTGGGGGCCATGACCACCCAGGGTCCTTCCAGTCTCAGACCATTAAGTCTGGTCTTATGAGAATTTGGGGTCTGCATCCCACTGCTCTCCTGCTCCCTCAGGGGTTCTTTGTTGTGTTCCCTGTCAGGGCAGTCATCAGTTGTAGCCAGGCACCATCTAGTTCTTCTGGTCTCAGTCCATCTTGTTCTGATGCTTCCTGCATCATTCAACATTTTTCCCGTAGAGTCCTTCAGTATTGCAACTTGAAGCTTGAATTTTTTTCTTCAGTTCTTTCAGCTTGAGAAACGCTGAGTTGTTCTTCCCTTTTGGTGTTCTAACACCAGGTCTTTGCACATTTCATTGTAATACTTTGTCTTCTTGAGCCACCCTTTGAAATCTTCTATTCAGCTCTTTTACTTCCTCATCCATTTGTTTTAGCTACTCTACATTCAAGAGCAAGTTTCAGAGTCTCTTCTGACATCCATTTTGGGCTTTTCTTTCTTTGTTGTCTTTTTTAACGACCTCTTACTTTCTTCATGTATGATGCCACTGATGTCATTTTACAACTCATCTGGCTTTTGGTCATTAGTGTTCAGTGCATCAAATCTATTCTTGAGATAGGCTCTAAATTCAGGTGGGATATACTCAAGGCCATACTTTGGCTCTCATGGACTTGTTTTCATTTTTCTTCGGCTTTGGCTTTAACTTGTACGTGAGCAGTTGATGGTCTGTTCTGCAGTCGGCTTCTGGCCTTGCTCTGACTGATGATATTGAACTTCTCTATCGTCCCTTTCCACAGATGCGGTCAATTTGATTCAAATGTATTCCATCCCATGACGTCCAAGCGTATAGTGGCCATTTATGCTGGTGAAAAAAGGCATTTGCAATGAATAAGCCATTGGTCTCCGGCCTTGTTTCTGTCACCAAGACCACATTTTCCAAGTATAGGCCCTTCTTCTTTGTTTCCAACATTCGCATTCCAATCACCGGTAATTATTAACCTGTCTTGATTTCATGTTTGATCAATTTCAGACTGCAGAAGTTGGCAAAACCTTCAATTTCTTCATCTTTGGCATTAGTGGTTGGTGTGTAAATTTGAATAATAGTATTAACTGGTCTTTCTTGCAGGCTTATGGATATCCCATCACTGATAGCATTGTACTTCAGGATAGACCTCGAAGTGTTCTTTTTGGCAATGAACGCAATGCCATTCCTCTTCAATTTGTCATTCCTGTCATAGTAGACCATATGATTGTCTGATTGAAAATGTCCAATACCAGTCCATTTCAGCTCACTAATGCCTAGGGTATCAGTGTGTATGCATACCATTTCATTTTTGATGACTTCCAATTTTCCTACATTCATACTTCGCACATTTCATGTTCTGATTATTAATGGATGTTTGCAGCTGTTTCTTCTCATTTTGAGTCATGTCACATCAGCGTATGAAAGTCCCAAAAAACTTACACAAGTCATTAAGGTTAACTCTACTTTGCGGAGGCAGCTCTTCTGCAGTCGTATTTTGAGTGCCTTACAATTAAGGGCCTCATCTTCTGGCAGTGTATCAGACAGTGGTCTGCTGCTATTCATAATGATTTCGCTAGCCAGTTTTTTTTCACAAGTACACCACTGTTTTTGTCTTCCCAGTTTGTTGTAGTCTGGAATCTCTGCTGAAAGCTGTCCACCATGGGTGACCCTGCTGGTACCTGAAATACTGGTGGCATAACTTTCAGCATCACAGCAACATACAAGTCACCACAGTGTGACAAACTGACTGACAAGCGGTGGTTTCCAGGGAAGGCCTTCAGGGAATAGGAATTTATATGTGGTTGATTTAAGTTATGACAATACTTAGCCTTCATAAAGCATATTTCCTTCAAAGAGGAAAGTTTTCCTCCTTTAGCTTTATAATAATTTCTAGGCTAGGGAGGGTTTGCAGTGATGTCAAAAGCTGGCTTTCTCTAGAAGTTGACTAGCCATATTCAGCTGACTTCATGAGATCATATTTTCCTTTAACTATTAATTCTGGAACTATTTTAAGTCATTTTTGTATCCTTAAACAAAAAATCATTTTCTAAAAGAAATCTCACTTGTGTTCCATGTTATATGAAACCAACAGACTATATCTTTAATATTATGATCCTCGTGTGCATCCAAACATATCATCCTTCCTAGAAAGGATGATACTTATTATTATCATTAACTTTTATGGTATTTCAGAGTTGACATTTGAATTCTACAGTAAATCAGGTTTTTGTGATGTGCTAAAGAATCATATGAGTGTAAGAGTAGGATTAGGTCCAGAACTGGCAAGCTAGGTTTTCCCTCTGTCCGGAACAATGAGATTACTTTACTCTAAACCAGATTATCTTTCTCTAAAGCGCACATGAGCTGAGACCAAGGAGCTCTGAAAGCGTGCATCTGCTGGCCAAAGGCAATATGTTAGGGTGCACATAACGATCATAATATTAAAGATATAGTATCTTTGCTTCATGTAGTGTAAAATACAACTGAGAATTCTTTTAGAAAATGATTTTTTTGTTTAAATCTACAAAAATGACTTAAAATAATTCCAGAACCACTAGGTACAGGAAAATACAGTCTCATGGAGTCAGTTGAATATGGCTAGTCATCTTCTAGAGAAAGCCAACTGTTGATATCACCACAAACCCTCCCTAGTTTAGCTATGATTACAAAGCTAACAGAGGAAAACTTTACTCTTTGAAGGAAACATGCTTTATGAAAGCTAAATATTGTCATCACTTAAATCATCCACACATTAATTTCTATTTCCTGAATGCCTTTGTAGTGAAATCTACCTGTTAGAAAGCATTGTAATTGAATTCTAGGCTTGCCAAAACAAATCACTCAAGTAATAATGTTATAAGAGGATTGCTTTTTATGTTAAATGGGACTTTTACACCAGATATTTAAAAGATTTGATATCATCTGGCTGATTAATGATTACTGGGCTTTATGAACCAGATACTAGACAATTTTTTCTAAGAAAAAATAAGCACCAAGGAATCCAGGGATCAGCGCTAAATTCTGAGCATGTCAGGGGAGAGCTGAACATAGAATTGGTGACTTCTGTTTACATTCTGTTACATTCTGTACATTCTGTTACATTATTCTCCACCCAACACCTAGATAATTGGTTTATGTAGCAGGGAAAAAATCCTCTAGGTTAAGCCTGTTTACAAAGAAGCTCAGCAGAGAACAGTCTGTTGACCTCAAGATTTACGTGGGTTCAATTGAGATGATTAAAAAGAAGGGGAACACCAAAAAACAAAACAAATAAAAACACCTACTCAACAGTTATCCTCAAGTAAAGAGTAGTTTGCCTAGTAGAGACTGTTAAGTAAAAGTGGAAGAGTAAGCTTTTTTGTCATTTTTTTGAATAGCAGTATAGGATATATATGTAAATGCAAAAGCAGTTTGTATTTTCACAATGACAGTGATCAGGGAATATTTATTAAACCCCCATGCATGTCTGCTGCAGTGATGTTACAGTCAAAGCAATACGAATCAGTCTAAATTTCAACAAGTCCTTTCCTTTGCACTTAGCGTGCTTAGGAATTGCTGCAGGTGCTTGTTAAAAGCACCGCCCCCTGGAAACTGGATTAATGGAAACGGAATAACCAGAATGGAAATATTGAGAGTGTTCATGCATCGTGAAGAAAGTAACCAATGTCACTGAACAGTTTGTGTAGAAATTGTTGAACGGGAACCTAGGCTGCTGTGTAAACCTTCACCAAGAACAAAATAAAGTATTATTTGAAAAACAACAACAACAAAAAAAACACTGCCCCCAGAAGCTCAGAGCCAGATGGTCTTAGGTGGGTCTGGGAATCTTCACTTTTCTTAAAGAATTACATGGACTGGTTCTGATGAAGATGGTGATGGCCCACAGACTGCGTTTTGAAAACGTGATTAAAAAAAATCATAGTAAATTAACCAAATCAGAACACTAACATTGCAAAAGCAGGAAGACTAAGAAACTCAAGAATATAATAATGTAACAGTTCCATGAGAAAGCCAATGTATGTCTCTGTTTAAAAACTATTCACCAAAGTGAACTCAAAGCCAGACAGTTTATTTACTATATGACCTTAATTGATACCATGCATACTAGTATTTAGTGATATCCAGTGGTTTTCCATCCAGGATGTACCTTAGAGTCATCTGGGAGCTTGTAACAAACGGATCCCTGGCCCCCAGCTCCAGAGATGGACTCAGTGGATCTGGCCTTAGGCTCAGGGATGGGCATGTTTATAAAGCTGCTCAGGTGATTCTGATGTGCAGGCAGGGCTGAGAATTACTGTCTCCCTCCTGCACCGGAACTGCGCGTGTGCACACACACATTTTTTTTTAAAGTCAGGTAAGGAAAGTACAGTGCAGAGAGATTAAGCAATTTGTCAAGCCACAAATCTAGGTGGCACATACTGAGGTAGTCTCCAAAATCAGAAAATTAGCAAAATAGCCTGGGGAAGGGACAATACCCTGATTGAGAAAAGATGTGTGGAAATCAAGCTGCTTCTGAGATCCTTGCAGCCCAGGAGGTTAGACATCTGTGCTGGGCAAAGGGAATTGCAGGAAAGACTATTATGTAGGGATTAACTGCTTCAAGGAAGGGATGTTTTCTTTTGATGAAAAGGGATAGGGAAGCACGAGATGGTATGAAAGACATACTCAAAGGAGGCAAATTAATCCCTTCTCTCTGGTTAGTAGGAAGTAGGTGGTAAGGGTTGCATGACATGTGGGAGACGGCTTGGCACGTCAGCACCCCCTGCCCGCCCCTGCTCCCCCATGCTCAGGGCGGACATTATTCACTGTCAGCAGCACTCTCTTCCCTGAGTCTCAGCCCAGCCCCCAAACACTGCTTAACACAGCACTCACCACTGCCAATCGATCATATTGAGCACATAAGTTGAAATCTATTGCCTTCTCTGGTTTAGTGAAAAAAAAGTGTGGTCTTTAGACTCAGACCTAATTTTGAATACCAGCTTGGCCCTTACTAGTGTGGTCTTAGGCAAGTTATTCAAGTTTCTGAGTCTCAGTTTCCCCATAAGTTAAAAAGAACAGTTTAACAAAGAAGAAAAAAAGAATACCCATCTTGTAGGATTGTTTATTATGTGAGATAATAAACAAAAATGACAAGTAGCATAGTAGGCCGTTAGTAAATGGTAGCCAATGTTACTGGTTGCTTGTAAAGTCATGGGAGTGAAGAAAATTGCCAACAGCCTTGAGATAGAAATATAAAAGTAGGTAAGACCCCAAAATGGAGCCTTGGAAGACATCATCCAGTAAGAACCCTAACCCATGTGGAAGCCTGTATTTTACAAAGAAGTTTCAAGCTGTGGATGAAATAAACAGGACTTGCCAAATCACACGGATTCACTGCATGCTGTGCTGACTACACACGGAGCAAATGCTCATACAACAGAGCAATTCTCTGCTCTGCGATGTTTGCAATTAGGCCCTGGATTATGAGAGCAGCAGGAAAACACAGTAGGATGAGACACTCTCAGCAGGCCAGAGTCTGAAAAGAGGAAGCAAAGGGAGGGAGGTCCCTGCCCACCTCAGCCTCCCATATTGCCTCCAAACTGTCATCTTATTTCATTCAATCCTAACCACAGCCCCAAGAGGTATGTTATTGATGATGATAATGCCTATTTCACAATCAGATGTTATGTTGATGACAAAGCCTATTTCACAATCAGTAAGTGGAGGTCAGAGAGATAAGTAACCCTCACGGCCTCACATTAGGAAATGGTGGAACTAAGCTCTGAGTTCATGGAGTTAGACTTCAGAACTTGAGCTCTTTGTCAGGTATTAGACATGCTCATCAAGCACCCTTGGCCAAAAAATTCTTCTAGTGTAATATTCTTATCTTTCTGGAGTACTCAGTTTCTTGAAACAATGATTGAAACAATTATCAGCAACGACAATTAAGTAAGAGCCCCCGTCCTTCCTTGTATGTTTAGTTTAGTTCAACTAGAGAATTATAGAGGGCAAAGAAGTTGTAAGCTGGTAAACAATGGTTATTTGTGGGTGTTTATAAATTTACTTTGATTTGCCCAAATTAAAGAATGAGTGAGTCAAATTCAGTCTTTATTCAATACCCTTCCATGTGAGAAACCTCATAAAGTAATACTTCACGTTTTTTAAGAGTTAAAACTGATGTCATTGGCAGAGAACACAGAGCCCAGTGTAAAGAAATAAAAGAAATGTGATATCTTTACATGCTGTGTGCTACAGAATCAAGATAAATTCTCAGTGAACAAAAATAATTTAAGATAAATAACTACACATGCGCAATGACAGTTTTTTTTTTTTTAAGTGGATTATTATGGGCTGCCGGCATCTCTGGAATGGCGTCCACGAACTTGGGCCTTATTGCTGCTGAGATAGGCAAGACTGCAGAAAGGCTGGGGTTTTGGCAGGTGTTTGAAAGAGAATAGAGCTGGCAGATGCTCAGAAACCAATGGGTTTTAAACCTGCACAGGATGCACTTTCTTGTCCTGCGGATACACGATGGAGAATTTTATTTTAGAGAGAATTTGTGGTATGAATTAGAATAGCACTGTTGTGAGAACGTTGGCTTTTGGCTGAAGTGATGTATTTGCTGAAAATTTTATCTGTGCTTTCAGTGGGAGCTCATAGTGGGTTATAGCTTACAACTATGTTTTGAAAATAAGTCCACAAGCAATAAGAGAGCAGAACTTCTTTAGAGTGATATTGATTTAAATGTAATTTTCCATCAGCATGGAAGTTATGATGGTATAGATTTGGTTTCCTGGATGAGTGCTAGGGGTAGTTGTTAGTATAGCAATAGAATTTTGGATGCTTCTAGGGTTTCGTTATAAAAAAGAGAAAGAAAGAAAAAGGCATTTGATCACATTTGGACCATAACCTTGAAGTGCTTAAAAATGTGCTGAGAAATTTGGACCGAATTTTCTAAAATGGTGTCAATTTCTCTCTCATAAATCCACTTTTCAAAATGTGAAGTGAAATGTCACATTGGATAGATCAGGGATTACTCATTTGGAAAGTTTATAAGATGATATGGTCCAGGCAACGAATAGGATTAAGTATTCAATGACACCCAGAGAAACATCAAAGAGAATCAGACAACAGATCTCAGAATACTAAATAGATCTTCAAACCTATCGGTTTCCTTCAAGCTTTAATATGCATGGATTACATGACCTGACAGATATTAATAATGGCATCTACCATTTCTGCCTAAATTCTCAGTGTCCTGGAATTTGGCCTAGGGAATGCGGGCAGGGATGTGCAAGGCTTAACTGGCATTGCTTAAACAAAAAAGTGCCCAGAAATTCTCAATATGTTTAGAATAATACTTTGTTCATTAGGAAATTAATGAGATAGGGACAGTTACAGCCACAAAACTTCGAGAATTATTTGGAGAAAGCAAGGCTAAATAATTGCTATTGCGAATTGCAAAGGCAGAAGCTGGGAATTCTAACTTTGAAAACATTTGACTCATAAATTCTAAGAACACTAAAAGAAACCAAAAGCTAACTGGTAATGAATTCAGTAAAGATACAAACACTATTCTAGACATGAATTATGACCACTCAAATTAGGAACAGCAGGAAACAAGTAGATTATGGTATTTTGCTTCCTTTTCTGTGTCTTTATTGTTTTATTAGGGCAGGTATATTTTACTATTTTCAATATTATTAGATTTTTTTCTCAATTCTTTGTAGCTTTTTAATGAAACTAATCTGTCAGGTTGTAATTCAGTTTGGGAAATCAGTAGACAGTGAAATATTTTCGAAATATTTTAACAGTAAGATTTTTTTGAGGGGGCTAGGGGAGAGGGAGTGGTAACAAAGGAAATAAATTACATATTGCTGGTCCTAAATTGGAGCCCTGGTGGTGCAGTGGTTAAAAGCTCAGCTGCTATCCAAAAGGGCGGCAGCTTGAATCCACCAGCCGCTCCTTGGAAACACTGTGGGGCGGTTCTACTCTGTCCTATAGGGTCGCTATAAGTTGGAATAGACTCAATAGCAACGGCTTTGTTTTTTTCGGTTGGTCCTAAAATATCCTTCTATAGTTTATTATGTATCTCTCTATTATTTAAAAATTTGAATTTACTTGGCTTTCAAACACTAATTGACAATGGAAATTTCTTTTAAATATTTCCATATGTGTTTCTACCATATAATTAAACCAACTGCTGATGTTATGTTCTGATACAGAAATCAAATTTACTCCTATTTCAAGAACTTTGCAAAAAGTCTATAAAGCAATAATTGGGAAGAAAATGCTAGCCAAATAGTTATTAGCAAAATAAAATCTGGTGAATTTCGAGTTATTCAGAGACTCAAGAAAGAGCTAGGAACCACAGTGAAATGGAACTTGAGTGGGACAATCCAGGCCTCTAATTATTTCCAAATGGTTTGCCTGTCTTTAACTTTGCATGACTTCGGGATTTGGTAGGCAACCAGCATGTTCTATCCCAAGTGCAATCATTCTCTGCAGCTTTGTGGCACTCAATGAAAAAACCTGATTATTATGACCAGAAGGAAGGAATAGAAACATTTAAGTCCTCGGGTTTAAAAAAGTCCAAGTTTAGATGTGTTATATTGGCTTTAATTTTCAAAAAGGACATGTTCTGGGGCAATTTCTCAGCCTGTAATAGTAGTTATAAGCTGCAGAAAATGCTGACTGGCTCCCACTGCCCCCGCCACCTCCTATGCCATTTAGTGGGAACCTGGAGAAAAATGAGCTTGTCCCTAGGTAGTTTGTTCCCATGCATTATTCTTATATAGTTGCTCAGCAAGTAATAGAAACAATTTTAGAAGGACTTAGGACTACACATGTAGTAATCAAAAAAGGTTAAAAATAAGCTAATTTCTTCAGTTTTTTGACTCAGTTAGTTCATTAAAAAACCTGCCAAGCCCCCGATCAGTTATTATGGATGTCATGTTAATCTACAGTTTCTCATTGTTATTGTTAGTTGCCATTGAGTCAGCTCCACTCACAGCGACCCTATGTACAATGGAACAAACTGTTGTCCCATCCTGTACAATCTTTATGATCATTGGCATGTTTGAGTCCATTGTTGTGGCCACCGTGTAGTGCCTTCCAACTTAGGGGGCTCATCTTCCAGAACTGTATTGGACAATATTCTGTTTTGATCCATAAGGTTTTTATTGGCTAATTTTCAGAAGAAGATTGCCAGGCCTTTCTTCCCAGTCTGTCTTATTCTGAAAGCACTGCTGAAATCTGTCCACCATGGGTGACCCTGCTGATATTTGAAATACTTGTGGCATTGCTTTTTGCATTGCAGGAACACACAAGCCACCACAGTAGAACAAACTGACAGACAGTGGTGGTATTGTAAATTGGAAACCTGTTATCCCTGCTATTTCCCCCTCCTGATGGCCAGTGAACCTTGTCCTGTGAATTCTGAAACATGTTTCTCAATTTCATCCCCTTCTCTCTATTCCTACTGGCAGGATGTTGGTTCAGGCCAATCATCATTAACCTGCATTTGTGCAACATTCCACAGACATTCATCTCCTCTACTCTTTACACCGTCACTAGTGGGATCTTTGTTTAAAAGCTCTGGACAAAAGGCATTCAGGGCTGTCACCTCTCCAGTATCTCTCCTGGCTCTGCCATTCACCTTTTTGTACAGGCTTCAAGGCATGATGGAAGGAATATGGTTTTGGGGTCAGACTAGGGTTCTAAATCTGACTGGGCCACTTACTCGTTGAGTATCCATGGGCCAGTTCTTTACTCTGTATTCCAGGCATTTTGCAGGGCACTGGGGTAGAGGTGTGTAGTGAACAAAATAGGCAAGGTCTATGCTCTCATGAAGTGTACAGTCTAGTGGGATCACTAAGTACTTAACCAAGCCAGTTAAGTAGATCTACCAGGAAGTAGATTGCCTGGCTTTTCTTTTAAGGTGCCTCTGGGTGGGCTTGAACTTCCAACCTTTTGGTTAGCAGCTGAGCATGTTAACCATTGCACCACCCAGGGACTCCATTAAGTACTTGTTGTTGTTGTTGTTGTTAGTTGTTGTTGAGTACATTCCAACTCATGGTGACCCCAAGTGTGCCGAGTAGAACTGCATTCTATAGCGGTTTCAAGGCTGTGACTTTTAGGAAGCAGATCATCATCAGGCCTTACTTTTGAGGCTCCTCTGGGTGGGTTTGAGCCACCAGTCTTAGTAGTCCAGTGCTTAACAATTCAAGTCACCGAGGGACTCCTGCTAGGTACTTCCCCTTTGCCATCGAGTTGATTCTGACTCGTAGCAACCCTGTAGGACAGAGTAGAACTGTTCCACAGGGTTTCCAAGGCTGTAATCTCTACAGAAGTAGGCTGCCACGTCTTTCTCCCATGGAGCAGCTGGTGGGCTCAAACCACTGATTTTTGGTTGTCAGCTGAGCACTTAAACCACGGTGCCACCAGGGCCCCTTTACTAAGTACTTAGTGGTAGCCTATTTCTAATAGGCAAAGTGTGTCATAGACTATTAGATGTCTACCAAATATCCATTGTCTCCATCTCCTAGATGGCAATATGTTCAGCTGAAAGACCACAGTTCCCAGTTTCCCCTACTGTTTGGGGGAGGAGAGAAATGGGATGTGATTGAAAGTAACTGAGTGGAATTTCTGGGAAAACTATTTAAGATGGGTCTGCCTCAGCTGGAAAACACATCCATTTGCCATTTTCTCCTTCCCTTTTCTTTCTGGCTAGAATGCATGTATGATGGCTAGAGTTCTGTCTTCCACAGTGGGCTATGAGGCAGTTTTGAGAATGGAAGCCTTTTGCTAAGGAGGATAGAACACAAAGATAGATGACCAGGTTCCTGATGACGAGCCTCCATGCCAGCTTGGATTGCCGGCCTTTGGACTACTTCTGTGGGAGACAAAAATAGAGTAAACCTCTATCTGGTTTAAGCCACTTTTATTTGAGTTTTCTGTTCTGTGTAGTTGAACTAAGGCTAACTTGTACACAATATAACCATACACAATCATCCAACTAAATGCTAGATTTAGAAACTCACCACTTTAAAGGGCAGGTAGCAAATCACTTAACTGCTGTCTTGACAATTATCCCTTGTTCTGGGATTGTTTAAATAACCGTGGTGATGATGATGACTTCTTATAGTGGGCAATATTTGTATAGATAAATCTTTCCTTGACATGATCTGCTTTTAATCAATCCTCAAATCATCTGTAACTTGATTGCACAATTACAATAATGTATCTCATCCCTGGTTAAAAATATCTTCATTTTCTCTATGTAGATGCTGATTTTTAATATTTATTTCAACTTCTGAGTGTGATACATACAAAATGTCAAATATTAACATACATGCCACCATAGACGCCACCGCTTTCCAACCCCGCATCCATGTCAGACGTTAATAATTAATGGTAGCATTTTCTCTGTCTCGGCTTCCTTCTCATAAACCTAAACCTAGCGCCAGGCAGCTCCTATCACTTGACCAGAATTGGCAGCAGAAGTACATTTATTGTAAGCCACTTCCAATAATTTTTAAAATGTGGGACGGGGTGAATATGTTAAATTAAATTTTTTTCCTCAAATTGAGATATTGAGGAATTTTCTTGGAGTATGATGAACTGAATTAACTTCCAGCTCATTGAGCAGACACTGATTTTATGTCCCAGGGTCTGAGGAAAGAGGAATGGGGCACGCTTTCCTCACAGTGGCTCTGATATCAACACAGATTAATGAACTTTACAGAGCAGGCCACGCCTACTGAGCACTCACTGTTTACCAAGCTTTAAATAATAAGATAGAAGGAAAATATAATGGTGCTTTTTCTCCAGGAATTCGTAATCTAATGAAAGATATATATTATTTTAAAATGTAGTGTTAACAGCAACAGCTAATGGTTTGCAAAAGATCATCAGGGGAAAGAAACTTAAATTTTTAAACGTTACCTCTGTCACAACCATTGAAGTAAGATAGCTAACACCTCAAGAGAACTTCTATGTGTTTTGGCTCATATGCTGTGACTTTCCATAGGTGGCAGTGGTTGCATGGCTTATCATGATTCCCTCTTCCCCAGGAACTGCCCTCTGGACACACAAAAATGGACTTGCAGTAGCCGTGTCCACTATGTAATGTTGGGGCCCCTCCCCACCCTGGCCATGGTTGAATGAGCCAGTTGATTGGCCTGACCCAAGTTGAACCAACAGAATTCTCCCTTCCTGGAATTTGAATTTGGAATGATGAGGCTGGGGACTGTAGCCATTGTAATCCAGCCTTGTATCCACATGTTCCAGAAAGAAGGTGTGCAACTGCTGCTGCTGAGGCCCCTGAGTTGTCCTGGTCCCTGCCCTCTCAGTTGCCTGTTGTTGTTATTAGTTGCCGTTGAGCTTTCTCTGAGTCATGGTGACCCCTGTGCACAACAGAACAAACTGTTGCCCAGTCCTGCACCTTCTTCACAGTTACTGGTACGCTCCAGTCCATTGCTGTGTCCACTGTGTATTTTGAGTGCCTCCCAGCACTATCTCGGACATATTCTGTTGTGACACATAAGGTTTTCATTTACTAACTTTTGGGAGTAGATCACTAGGCCTTTCTCCCTAGCCTGCCTCAGTCTGGAAACTCCACTGAAACTTGTCCACCATGGGTGACCCTGCTGTTATTTGAAATACCAGAGGCATAACTTTCAGCATCACAGCAACACACAAGCCACCGCAGTACAACTGACAGACTGGCAGTGGCTCAGAGATTTACCAAGCCTGAAATCATTAGAACTTATGATAAGATCTCTATGTGATAAGAAAACATGAATCAAATCCACTTTTTCTTCAGTTTTTCTGTGAAACACTGAGATACCCCAGTGTCTTTTCAATAAATCTCCACTTTTATTACTTTCCTTGTCTCGCTTTCGTTCTTTATTTTATTTATTTATTTATTTTTCTTAATCTAACCAGAATTGGATGCTATTATTTGTGACAAAAGAAATTTTACTAACAGATATACGCTATTTTCTTTAATCCTCACTACAATACTATGGGGGAGGTTTTGTTGCCCTCTATTGACAGATGAGGAAGCTAAGGCTTAGAATGTTTACAGAATTTGACCCAAAGTTACACAGCTATTACGTGGCAGAGCCAGGATTCAGACCAAGCTGGGCCCACGTGATTCTATAGATCTCGTACTTCAAGAAAATGTTTGGCCCTACAGGTGGTGAAGCAACCTCTTTTTCCTGCAAGATTGACAGATTCCATTCAGATAGCTGCTGTTCCTGACACAGTGTTATGAAGCGCTGGAAAAGCAGCTGCCTGAATTATAGGCCTACCTCGTCTTTTCTTTTTGACCTCACTGGCACTGGGACACCTGCTTTCAAATATAATAAAAACTATGTGGGAGATGACAGCAACATCAGTAACCCTTCCTGGCTGTACCCTAGCCACATCCCCTTCTTTCTGAAAATGTAGCTTAAGATCTACTTCCAGGAAGGTTTCCTTGATTAATTTTATCCAGTGCTCCCCTCCCCATCCCTTCTTTTTAACATAGAAGAAAAGAAAGGAGGAAAAAAAAAAAAGATGCTAATACTCAAATCTTGATTCATTGCATTCTCGGTATTTTCATTTTTTGGGGGGGGTGTCTTCTTTTGCTCTTTCAGAATTTTTTTCTCTACTTTGCTCTCTGGCCAGGAGACTGCCCTGCTGACCTGCTTTGATTGCATAGAGGGGCTCTGTTTGGTTTTGGCCATTGATGAAGGGGGAGGGGTCATAGCAGTAGATTAGAGAGAGGAAGAGATGGAGATTGGCGTAGTTATTCCCCGCTTCCTCCCTGTGGGGTCACCTCAGGTGGCTATTTCCCTGGTGTGAAGATCACTTCTCTTACATTTTTCTTCTCCTCACAACTCTCTTGTTTTTGGTTTCAGGAACTGCTCCTTCCCCTCTCTCCTTCAGATTTAAAGGTGGTTAACAGCTTTTTAACAGCTCTACTGTTCCCAGCCCAGGGATTCTGCACTCCACCTTATGGTTTTCCTATACCCTGCCTACAGCTTGTCCGTAGCCTGTCCTTGAATCATCCGCACATGAGTGAACTTTTGTTCCTTGCTGGGTCCTTGACTGATACTCATTATAAGTGCTTCTCCCTGCTAGTCCTTCTTCTTGCGTACACTCATCCTTCTTTATTTTCATTGGCATGCAAACCTGTTTTTCGGTGGTCAGTACTCCCTGGAAGAGTCCAATCATTTAAAACTAACAGTTAAACCTTCTATCTAGCAGGCAAACACTCTGTAGAGATATATCATATTTGGCCAACGAAGATAAGTTTGCTGGTGAGTCTGATTCACAGATTGCAGAGTTGTCCCCAGCTGAGGCAAAGGGTCCAGCTCCTTACACAGCTGTATCAATCATTCATTGGTTACAGGCTGCCCTGGGAAGAGGGGTGTGACCTTGGGTCAGGCATCCGCCTTCAGTTTAGGCATTCACTAGTAGGGGGCTCAGCTGTGAGCTGAGCTTTGGAGGGAATGAGTGCTTCAGTCCTGAGGAGGTGGTGAGCAGGCATGGCTGCTGGGAGCGGATCCCATCTGCCTTCCTTGGTCAAAGTCTCTCTCTTCTGCCTAGTTGGAAGTTCCTTTTGCTCTGTTACTTAGCAAGGAATGTGACCAAGGAGAGAATTATTGGGTAGCAAATATTCTCTTTCTTTTTAAACTAGGCAAGAACTTCCTAAGATGACCACTTTAAAGTGCAGATGAGCTTTGTGTTCAAAATGGAACTTGCCTTAAAAAATACAGTGGTATAAGGAAAAAGTTACCAGGGACACCCCCTTTACATAAGCTAAATGTAGAGGTATATGTCCATGGATTGTGCACTTCTTACAGTGGTCTTCTTCAGAGGATTTTAGCTTCCGCTAAGGTCAATGCTTACCCTTCTCCAGAAGGAACTCATGGTCTGACCCTTGGAAAGTTACTGCTCTTGACTGAGTGCAACATACAGATTGGCAAACGAGAAATCACCCATTTTTGTTTTAACTGTTGTTGAAAAATCTAACTTTTCTACTATAGGAAGTAAAAGGAAATAAGGCCTTTCCTTCAGAGGCAATCTGGGGTTATGACATGAACATGGGTTTTGGAGTGAGAAACCTAGTTCCCGAACCTGGCTTTTCTATTACCTCTGTGACATTCCCCTCCCACAAGCAAATCTCTTATTCTCTCTAGAGTCCCAGTTTCCTCAACTTGTAAGATAAGTTGTTATGACCATTGGGTTAATAAATGTGAAAACACTGTGTAAATTGCAATGCACAGTGTCAATATATTGTTACACATTGCTGGAAGGGAGCTTAGCCATCATCTTGACAAATTCTTCAGGGGCCAAATGATCAAACAGGGTCCCGGGGAGGTCAGAGGACATAGCTAAGATTGCACATCGGGTTAGTGGCAGAGCTGGGCAAACACTCACCCTCCTGACTGCAGGCCAGTATTTTTCCACAATACAAGTCTGCTTCCAGTCCCTCGCCACCATGGATTCTCTCGCTGCAGCATAGGTGACTGTGTGTGTTGCTGACTCCCATAAGATCAACGTGAGGATTTCAAAACGGCATAACATTTGCCAAAGCTTTGGGTCTGTAATCTGGAAGCAAGATGCTCTTCAGAGCTGAAGAACTATTATTCAAAAGTTGTTAAAAAAGTCATTATGTTAAAACCCACCTTGGGGTACAGTAAAGAGGAGCTCATCTCGTATCGATAATGGAATTACGGAGCATACGTGTGTGTATGTGTGTGTGTATCTGGTGAAAGAAAGGAACACAGGGAAGGGAGGAGGAGGGGAGAGAAAGAACTTTTAAAAACAAATTATTGTACCATATATTTTATATTCTTTCCTTCCCTGCTTATTTAATGAGTGTAAATTCAGAGTTCTTGTAAATTCCCTTGCGTCAGTAGCCTTGCAGTTTTCCAGCTTTTCTCTAGGTGTTCCACAATTTCATTACCATCCCACAGGTGAGTCATTCACTCCCACGTTGTTGTTGTTAGGTGCCGTCGAGTCAGTTCTGACTCATAGCAACCCTATGCACAACAGAATGAAACACTGCCTGGTCCTGTGCCAGCCTTACAATCGTTGTTATGCTTGAGCTCATCGTTGCAGCCACTGTGTCAGTCCACCTCGTTGAGTGTCTTCCTCTTTTCCACTGACCCTGTACTCTGCCAAGCATGACATCCTTCTCCAGGGACTGATCCCTTCTGACAACATGTCCAAAGTATGTAAGACGCAGTCTTGCCATCCTTGCCTCTAAGAAGCATTCCGGCCGCACTTCCTCCAAGGCAGATTTGTTCGTTCTTTTGGCAGTCCGTGGTATATTCAATATTCTTTGCCAACACCACAATTCAAAGGCATCAACTCTTCTTTTGTCTTCCTTATTCATTGTCCAGCTTTCACATGCATATGATGCGATTGAAAATACCATGGCTTGGGTCAGGCGCACCTTAGTCTTCAGGATGACATCTTTGCTCTTCAACACTTTGAAGAGGCCCTTTGCAGCAGATTTGCCCAATGCAATGCATCTTTTGATTTCTTGACTGCTGCTTCCATGGCTGTTGATTGTGGATCCAAGTCAGATGAAATCCTTGACAACTTCAATCTTTTCTCCATTTATCATGATGTTGCTCATTGGTCCAGTTGTGAGGATTTTTGTTTTCTTTATGTTGAGGTATAATCCATACTGAAGGCTGTGGTCTTTGATCTTCATAAGTAAGTGCTTCAAGTCCTCTTTACTTTCAGCAAGCAAGGTTGTGTCATCTGCATAACGCAGGTTGTTAATGAGTGTTCCTCCAATCCTGATGCCCCGTTCTTCTTCATGTAGTCCAGCTTCTCGTATTATTTGCTCAGCATACAGATTAAATAGGTATGGTGAAAGAATACAACCCTGACGCACACCTTTCCTGACTTTAAGCCAGTCAGTATCCCCTTGTTCTGTCTGAACAACTGCCTCTTGATCTTTGTAAAGGTTCCTCATGAGCACGATTAAGTGTTCTGGAATTCCCATTCTTCCCAGTGTTATCCATAGGTTGTTATGATCCACACAGTTGAATGCCTTTGCGTAGACAATAAAACACAGGTAAACATCCTTCTGGTATTCTCTGCTTTCAGCCAGGATCCATCTGACATCAGCAGTGATATCCCTGGTTCCACGTCCTCTTCTGAAACCGGCCTGAATTTCTGGCAGTTCCCTGACGATACACAGCTGCAGCCATTTTTGAATGATCTTCAGCAAAATTTTGCTTGCATGTGATGTTAATGATACTGTTGTATAATTTTCACATTCAGTTGGATCACCTTTCTTGGGGATAGGCATAAATATGGATCTCTTCCAGTCAGTTGGCCAGGAAGCTGTCTTCCGTATTGCTTGGCATAGACGAGTGAGCACCTCCAGTGCTGCATCTGTTTGTTGAAACATCTCAATTGATATTCCATCAATTCCTGGAGCCTTGTTTTTCGCCAATGCCTTCAGAGCAGCTTGGACTTCTTCCTTCAGTGCCATCAGTTCCTGACCATATGCCATCTCTTGAAATGGTTGAATATCGACTAATTCTTTTTGGTATAATGCCTGACTCTGTATTCTTTCCATCTTCTTTTGATGCTTCCTGAGTCACTCCCATATGATCCCTTTAAAACATCCCGAGCGCTCAGGGGGACAGAAGGAGAAAGCCCAGAAAAGTCCAAGCCTATTCATTCAGCAGGTTGAGGACTTGACAAAGTGAAATAAGATCAGAGGCCCACAGGGTTCCCTGGTAGCCAGGGAAAAACATGGCAGTAGGTGATCCCCACCCCCTTCTCCCTCTCTGAGTGTGTCCTTTTATTTTGCTTGGAAACTCTGTGGGGCAGTTCTACTGTGTCATATAGGGTCGCTATGAGTCAGAATCGTCTCGACGGCACTGGGTTGGGGTGCTTCACGTGTGGGGAGTCTGGAGGCAATAGCTGTTGCTGAGAGAGAAGATGAAAACACTTCTTCAGCAGGCTAATAAAAGCTTAAACTGAGTATTTTTGAGAAACAATCAGGTTGTGTGTGCGCAAACACTTCTGATTTGGAATCAGAAGACCCGAGTTCCAGCCCTGGCTTTGCCAGCTGCTTGTTGTGTGATCTGGGGCAAGTTATTTAACCTCGCTGGTACCTCCATGTCCTCAGCTATTAAATGAGGATAATAAAATGTGCTCTAGATATCGCACAATAAATGTAGAAGTGCTTGAAAATGTGAACAGCTTTATATAAATATAAATTAACTGTGTGTATTAGCCATGAATTATATACCTGATTTTAATATGGCTCTCCTATATCTCAGGCAAGTATGTTGGTCCTAATGGGATCTTTGTGGCTCCCATTGCCTTTGAAAGCACGTGGCAGCTCAGCATTGCTGGCTTGCTTTTCCTTATTAAGAGGGAAGTCATTTAAGGGGTGAATCTGACAAATGAGCCCCATGGAAGCTTTTTTCAAGCTATTGCCTTAGAATGTATTGACATTGGAGTTGGGCATCTGGGGTTATCAGGCTAACCAGGCCAGGAGATTGCTCACAACAAGTGTCACCAGCGGGTGCCACCCATCACTTGTTTCCAGCTACATTTAGGAAAGCTAATCAATTTTCCATCTTCCCTTGGGGGTACCAGCTTGAAAAACACAGTGTGAAAAATGCCCAAAGGATTGTCAGCCTCTGCCTTCTTCTATGGAGAGGGTTCATACAAAGAGTCTTGCTGGCAGGGGAGCCTTCTGCATCAAGGAGCAGGTTGTTAAGAAGGTGGAAGGCATGACATCCACATTCTTATTAGTAATGTTCTTTGCGTAGCATTTGGAACTGAAGAAGAATATAAACTCTTGGCTGAATCTAACACTCTAATTCATGCAGTCACTTGCTTCTCTCAGATACACATTGCACAAGCGTGGTGTTCTCTGCCCTCAGAACTTAACTCTTTCAGAGGGGTTCTGTTCTTGTACTTAAATATTTTCTCTGTCCTACAAATTCCTCATGTGGGTAAGAGTAATGCTGCCCTATACGAAGGAAATTTAGCGCATAGATTGAAAAACTATTGGGGACCGAATACATGAACACACCACAGTTGGATTAGGGTTTCCATTGACATTTGGGGTGAAGTTCTTTTATTAAGTTCTTCCACATCTAGCAGCATTGCTTCAGGCATTTTATCTTGGAGGAAGAAAATGGAGTTTATGACCTAATGGAGTTTGTAACTTAAACTTGGAGAGAAGGGGGAAATTTTCAGAAGAATTACAGGCTGCAAAGAAAGTAAAACTTAAAGACAAAAACAAAATGAGCTGTAGGGTTTAAGGTAAGTGACTAGGCCTGATTCTATTATTCATTAGTTAAGGGACTCTAGAAAAATCATCTGAACTTGTCTGAGCCTCAGTTTTACCTGAAAAAATTAAGTTGTACCTGTACCTGCCTCCTCTTCCAGCACTCTCTCCCCTGCCCACCACCTATCTCACAGGTGTTAGGATGGGTATGAAAATATTTTGCAATTATAAAGCACAATTTTCTAGGGCTGGACACATCTTGCTTACATACATGTATGTGAATATGTGTAAGTGAGTATCAGGCAAGCATTTTGCTCATGTGTTCATTTAAGGCTTCTATTTTAATGTTTTGTTTTGTGCTAATGGGGTAAATTGGATGTAACCATATTAAGAAAGGGCGATTTTGTCTGCTGATGTTTGTGGCAGGGTGAAAACATCAGCCAACCTGCACTCCCCTGTAGACTGAAAATCTACAACTGCAAAAATTATGCCTCAATTAGACCTCGTCCAGGGAGGATGCCAATTAGTGCTCTGGGAGTGACAGGTGGGCCTGTGACAGCCACCAAGAGTTAAAGGCCTCTTAGATGAATGTTGAAGGTACACAGCGGGGACTGAACATTTCTTTTTTATTCCTAGAAAGTCCCATGACCGTACAGAATATTTTCTTTCACATCTGCCTGGCCTGGCAAAACCTTACCTAATCTCGAACAAAAACTAACCAAAGAACTAGTTTCTTTTCTTTTTTTTTTTTTTATTGTACTTTAGGTGAAGGTTTACAGAGTGAACTCACTTCTCATTAAACAATATTTTTTTTGTGAAATTGGTTGCCAACCCTATGACGTGTCAACACTCTCCCCTTCTCGACCTTAGGCTCCCAATCACCAGCTTTCCTGTCCCTTCCTGCCTTCTCATCCTTGTCTCTGGGCTTGCGTGTCCATTTAGACTTGTTTTGTTTTATGCATCTGTCTAATCTTTGGGTGAAGGGTGAACCTCAGGAGTGACTTCATTACTGAGCTAAAAAAGTGTCCGAAGGCCATAACCTTGGGGTTTCTCCCACCTCTGTCAGACCAGTAAGTCTGGTCTTTTTTTTTTCTTTTGTGAGTTAGAATTTTGTTCTACATTTTTCTCCAGCCCTATCCGAGACCCTATATTGTGATCCCCGTCAGAGCAGTCAATGGTGGTAGCCGGGCACCAGGTAGTGCTGGACTCAGTCTGGTGGAGGCTGTGGTACTTGTGGTCCATTAGTCCTTTGGATTAATTTTTCCCTTGTGTCTTTGGATTTCTTTATTCACCCTTGCTCCAAACGAAGTGAGATTATCTTAGATGGCCGCTTACAAGCTTTTAAGACCCCAAATGCTACTCACCAAAGTAGAATGTAGAACATTTTCTTTATAAACTATGTTACTCCAATTGAGCTAGATGTTCTCCAAGACCATGGGCCCCACAGCCCTCAGCCCAGTAAGTTGGTCCTTCAGGGAGTTTAGATGCGTCTCTGAATCTTCCACGACCTTGTCTTGGACAAGTTGTGCTGGCTTCCGTAGTATTGTGTACTGTCTTACCCTTCACCAAAGTTACCACTTATCTATTGTCTACGTAGTATTTTTCCATCCCCATCTGTCTTCTCCCTCATAACCATCAAAGATTGTTTCTTTTTGTATATAAACCTTTTCATGAGTTTTTACAGTAGTGGACAAGTTGTGCTGGCTTCCCTAGTGTTGTGTACTGTCTTACCCTTCACCAAAGTTACCAATTATCTATTGTCTACGTAGTGTTTTTCCATCCCCATCTGTCTACTCCCTCATAACCATCAAAGATTTTTTTCTTTTTGTGTATGAACCTTTTCATGAGTTTTATAGTAGTAGTCTCATACAATATTTGTCCTTTTGTGATTGATTTATTTCACTCAGCATAATGCCCTCCAGATTTATCCATGTTGTGAGATGCTTTGTAGATTCATCATTGTTATTTATCATTGTGTAGTATTCAATTGTGTGTATGTAGCATAGTTTGTTTATCCATTCATCTCTTGATGGGCACCTAGGTTGTTTCCTTCTTTTTGCTATTGTGAACAATGCTGCAGTCAACATGGGTGTGCATATGTCTATTCATGTGACTTCTCTTATTTCCCTAGTATATATTCCTAAGAGTGGGATTGCTGGATCATATGGTGTTTCTGTTTCTAACTTTTTAAGGAATTGGCATATTGTTTTTCAAAATGGTTGTACCATTTTCCATTCCCACCAGCAGTGCATAAGAATTTCAACCTCCCCACAGCCTCTCCGACATTTGTTATTTTCTGTTTTTTTGATTTGTGCCAGTAATGTTGGGGTGAGATGGTATCTCAACTGTGGCTTTGATTTCCGTTTCTCTTTTTCTTTTTTTTTTTTAATGGCTAGTGATCACAAGCATTTTTTCATGTGTCTGTTAGCCTTTTGAATGTCGTCTTTGTTGAAATGTCTGTTCATATTGTCTGCCCATTTTTTTTCCTTAAATAATTTTTATTGTGCTTTAAGTGAAAGTTTACAAATCAAGTTAGTCTCTCACACAAAAGCCCATATACACCTTGCTACACACTCCCAATTACTCTCCCCCTAATGAGACAGCCTGTTCTCTCCCTCCACTCTCCCTTTTTGTGTCCTTTTTGCCAGCTTCTAACCCCCTCCACCCTCTCATCTCCCCTCCAGGCAGGAGATGCCAACATAGTCTCAAGTGTCCACCTGATCCAAGAAGCTCACTCCTCACCGGCATCCCTCTCCAACCCATTGTCCAGTCCAATCCATGTCTGAAGAGTTTTGTTTGCCCATTTTTTAATTGGATTATTTGTCTTTTTGTTGTAGAAGTTTTGGATTTTCCTATAGATTTTGGAGATTAGACTTTTGTTGGATTTGTTATAGCCAAAATTTTTTTCCCAGTCTGTAGGTTTTGTTTTTACTCTTTTGGTGAAGTCTTTTGGTGAGCACAAGTGTTTAATTATTAGAAGAGCCCAGTTATCTAGCTTATCTTCTGGTGTTTGTGTATTGTTAGTTATGGTTTGTAGCCTGAAGAACTATTTTAATGTTTTGTTTTTGGTGGGATTCTTAGAGAGAAAAAAAAAAATTCAGTTTTTTTCTTTTTAAAATACGTGTTTTTATTTGAAAATTCTCTTGGATTAAAAGGGTGATGTCTATATGGGGAGAAATCACAGCACTCTCTAGTAATAATTGTGGAAGTAGTTACGGCCTTTGTGTGCAACTTAAATAAATTGTCTTCACCTCCACTGCGAGGGCACAACCCGATTCCAATACCACTCTTTTAGGCCAAGTTCACTCATCATGGCTCTCAGGTACAACAGACAGTTAAAGCATTGAATAACCTTCTCATGGGCACTGCCCTAAAACTGCATTGCTAACCTTAGAAGCTAAGCAGTTGAAATTGAATAATAGGTCAAACATAAAGACAACCTATTGTGTTTTCATGAAAAAAGGGCCCTCAGGTTTTTTTTAAAGAAGTTGCAGACCAATGAAGGCTTAGAAATGTCTCCCAAGAATAAGATTTTTAAGAGAAAGAGTGAAGAGCCCCTGAATTTTGTTACAGTTAGTAGTAACAATGTCAATTTACATTTTTATATTGTACCTTTTATTCAGAGAACTCAGTGAACCATAAATATTAAGCACTCACTAATTTCACAGTCTTTTTGTCTTTAAATTCGTTTTTTTCATGGATTTTGTGTAGTTTTCTATAAGCTTTTGGATCAGGAGACAATGGTGAGGGTGGGGCATTCTGTTGCCCTTGGACCTGTTTATTGGTTAAAATGGATCTCAGATTCAAAGGATCCTTCTTTTTATAGTTCCTGCTGAGTCTTTTGTGAAACGAAGTCTAGAAGTCTGTTGGCAACAACCTCTAATTTGTTGATCTAAACTCTGGGTGGCCGTTTCAAAAGTATATTTCTGTATAATAATAAATTACTTAAACCATTAGAACTTTCATTTAACGTTCTCTTTTGCTCTCTCTTCGTAACTAAGGCTCTTGACCTTTACCATCAGTATCAGTGAAATAAGAAAGGAAAGGACTAGGAAGTAGTTGGCTTCTTAGTGGAGTTCTGGTGGGCTTTGAATTGTGACTGAAAATCACTGGAATCTGGTACCCTGAGTTTCCGCATCTGCATTTTTAAGTAAACATTGTTCCTACTCAACTTGTAGGTAGGTATAGTGAATAAATCATTGTCTCTGATGACACAATAAAGCAGGAAATGTACACTTGGAAAATATAATCTCTGTATTTTATAAAGTGCTGTGAATTGTCAGTCAGTACACTTTATAACATCTTGCAATTTTAGTAGGAGAAAAAATGTTAGCCTGTATTTTGCTGACTAAGGCCTTGCCCCTACCATTTTACAATTGAGAGTCTTTAAAATGTTCTCACTTCAGCAGTTAGTGTACATTGAGGATCACATTCCAAGAATTAAATCAGAAGAGGAGCTAAGGCCTCATTCCAACATTATAAATAGGCTAAGGAAAAAACAGGACCTGACAAGCCATAGTACATGCCCCCAACAAACCTGTAGAAACGAAGGCACAAGTTACTGAAAAAACCATGATTGGATGGAAGCCACGTTGGGGAGAGTGGCTCTTGACCTTGGGACCATCTCTCAGAACGGAAGCACTGCTGGTGTTTTTTCAATATGCCTAAGTCATTCTAAGCCCATGGATGATCACCATGCTGCATGAATTTTGGGACCAGCCTGTGAAATTTGGCTGCCTCCATGTGGCCAAGTTTGAGAGCGGTTCCTGGGCTGTGTCCATTGATAACCACTCTGGCTGTAGTTATAAATCACTTGGATGTTGTGAAAGAGTCTCTGTAAGAGGCTGGCTGCTTGGACCTCTTTTTCTGCTTGAAGACTGCTGAGAAACAGATAGATATGAATAGCTGAACCTATTCTATTCAGGGTAGGGTGCCAGCGTCGGACAGTCTTTCCTCACTCTAGTCTCAAGCCCATCTTCCCTGTCCCTAGTGCCTTTTCAGCGTGTCTATGTTCCCTCACCCTGACAATGCTGGCTTGGATTTTAAAGAACGTAACATTCTATGAGTCGGAACCGACTTGATGGCAGTGTTTTTTTTTTTTTTTTTTTAACATTCTACCATGTATAAAGCCTTTATCTGTCTGTCTGTCTACCTATTTGTTGTTATTAGGTGCCATCGAGTCGGCCCTGACTGCAGCAACCCTATGTGCAACAGAACGAAACACTGCCCAGTCCTGTACCATCCTCACAGTTGTTGCTATGTTTGAGTCCATTGTTGCAGCCACTGTGTCATTTCATCTTGTCAAGGGTCTTTCTCTTTTTTGCTGACCTTCTACCTTACCAAGCATGATGACCTTCTCCAGGGATTGGTCTGTCCTGATAACATGTCCAAAGTATGTGAGAGGAAGTCTCGCCCCCCCTTGCTTCCAAGGAGCACTCTGGCCGTACTTTTTCCAAGACAGACTTGTTTGTTCTTCTGGCAGTCTGTGGTATGTTCAATACTCTTTGACAACACCATAGTTCAAAGGCATCAATTCTTCTTTGGTCTTCCTTATTCATTGTTCAGCTTTCACATGCATATGAGGCAATTGTAAACACCAAGGCTTTTGTCAGGAGCACCTTAGTCGTCAAAGTGAAATCTTTGCTTTTCAACACTGTAAAGAGGTCTTTTGCAGCAGATTTGCCCAATGCAAAACATTGTTTGATTTCTTTACTGCTACTTCCAAGGGTGTTGATTGTGGACCTAAGTAAAATGAAATTCTTGACAACTTCAGTCTTTTCCAGTTGTAAGGATTTTTGTTTTCTTTATGTTGAGCTATAATCCAAGGCTATAGTCTTTGATCTTTCCACACCTTTCTGGATTTTGAACCACGCAGCATCCCCTTGTTCTGCCTCTTGGTCTATGTACAATTAAGTGTTATTGAATTCCCATTCTTCGCAATGCTATCGGTAATTTGTTATGATCCACACAGTCGAATGCCTTTGCCTAGTCAATAAAACTCAGGTAAACAGCTTTCTGGTATTCTCTGCTTTCAGCCGGGATCCATCTGACATCAGCAATGGTATGCCTGGTTCCACGTCCTCTTCTGAATCTGGATTGAATTTCTGGCAGTTTTCTGTCTACATATTGCTGCAACCATTTTTGAATGATCTTCAGCAAAATTTTGCTCGCATGAGATGTTAATGATATTGTTTGATAATTTCTGCATTTTCTTGGGTCACATATCTTTGGAGTAGGCACACATATGGATCCCTTCCAGTCGGTTGGCCAGGTAGCTGTCTTCCAAATTTCTTGTCATAGATGAGTGAACATCTCCAGTGCTGCATCTATTTGTTGAAATATCTCAATTGGTATTCTGTCAATTCCTGGAGCCTTGTTTTTTGACAATGCCTTAAGTTCAGCTTGAACTTCTTCCTCCAATATCATCAGTTCTTGATCACATGCTACCTCCTGAAATGGTTGAATGTCAACCAATTCTTTTTGGTACAGTGACTCTGTATATTCCTTTCATCTTCTTTTGATGCTTCCTGCATTGTTCAATATTTTGCCGATAGAACCCTTCAAAATTGCAACTTGAGGCTTGAGTTTTTTCTTCAGTTCTTTCAGCTTGAGAAATACTGAGTGTATTCTTCCCTTTTGGTTTTCTAACTCCAAGTCTTTGCACACATCATTGTAATACTTTACTTTGTCTTCTCAAGCTACCCTTTGAAATTTTCCGTTCAGCTCTTTTACTTCATCGTTTCTTCCATTCATTGTAGCTACTCTACATTCAAGAACAAGTTTCGGAGTCACCTCTGACATCCATTTTGGTCTTTTCTGTCTTTTTAATAACATTTTGCTTTCTTCATATATGGTGTACTTGATTTCAACCCACAATTTGTCTCGCCTTCAGTCATTTGTGTTCAGTGCATGAAATCTATTCTTGAGATGGTCTCCAAATTCAGGTGAGATATCCTCAAGGTTATATTTTGGTTCCTGCAAACTTATTTTAATTTTCTTCAACTTCAACTTGCATATGAGCCATTGATAGCCTGTTCCACAGTTGGCCCCTGGCCTTGTTCTGACTGATGATACTGAGATTTTCCATTGTCTGTTTCCACAGATGTAGTCAATTTGATTCCTGTGTTTCCCTCTGATGAGAACGATGTGTATAGTCACTGTTTATGTTGTTGAAAAAGGTATTTGCAATGAAGAAGTTGTTGGTCTTCTAAAACTGTATCATGTGGTCTCCGAAGTCATTTCTGTCACTAATCCTTCTTCGTTTCCAACTTTTACATTCCAATCATCAGTAATTATCAATGCATCTTAATTTCCCATTTGATCAATTTCAGACTCTAGAAGTTGGTAAAAATCTTCAGTTTCTTCATCTTTGATATTAATGGTTGATGCATAAATTTGAATAATAGTCTTATTAACTTGTCTTCCTTGTAGGTGTATGGATATTACCCTATCGCTGGCAGCTTTGTAGTTCAGGATAGATCTTGAAATGTTCTTTTTTTTTTTTAATTGTGGCTTGAGTGAAAGTTTACAAATCAAGTCCGTCTGTCATACAAAAATTTATATACATCTTGCTATGTACTCCTAGTTGTTCTCGCCCTAATGAGACAGCAGATTCCTTCCCTGCACTCTATTTTCGTGTCCATTCTTCCAGCTTCTGACTCCCTCTGCTCTCTCACCTCCCATCCAGCCAGGAGCTGCCCACACATTCTCATGTGTCTACTTGATCCAAGAATCTCACTCTTCACCAGTATTATTTTCTATCTCATAATCCAGCCCAATCCCTGACTGAAGAGTTGGCTTTGGAAATGGTTCCTGTCTTGGGCTAACAGAAGGTCTGGGACCATGACCTTCTTCTAGTCTCAGTCAGACCATTAAGTCTGGTCTTTTTACAAGAATTTGAGGTCTGCATCTCACTGCTCTCCTGCTCCCTCAGGGGTTCTCTATTGTGTTCCCTGTCAGGCAGTCATGGCTTGTAGCCAGGCACCATCTAGTTCTTCTGGTCTCAGGCTGACATAGTCTCTGGTTTATGTGGTCCTTTCTGTCTCTTGAGCTCATAACTACATTGTGTCTTTGGTGTTCTTCATTCTTCTTTGATCCAGGTGGGCTGAGACCAATTGATGCATCTTAGATGGCTGCTTGGTAGCGCCGAAGACCCCAGATGCCACTCTCCAAAGTAGGATGCAGAATATTTTCTTAATAGATTTTATCATGCCAATAGACTTAGATGTCCCCTGAAACCAGGTTGTCCAAACCCCCGCCCCCGCTACACTGGCCTTTGAAGAGTTCAGTTTATTCAGGAAACTTCTTTGCTTTTGGTTTAGTCCAGTTGTGCTGACCCCTTCTGTATTGTGTGTTGTCTTTCCCTTCACCTAAAATAGTTCTTATCTACTATCTAATTAGCGAAAACCCCTCTCCCTCCCTCTCCCCTCCCCTCGTAACCATCAAAGAATATTATTTTCTCTGTATAAACTATTTTTTGAGTTCTTATAATAGTGGTCTCATACAATATTTGTCCTTTTGAAACTGACTAATTTTACTCAGCATAATGCCTTCCAGATTCCTCCATGTTATGAAATGTTTCACGGATTCATCATTGTTCTTTATCGATGTGTAGTATTCCATTGTGTGAATATGCCATAATTTATTTATCCATTCATCCATTGATGGGCACCTTCATTTCTTCCATCTTTTTGCTATTGTAAACAGTGCTACAATGAACATGGGTGTGCATATATCCATTCATGTAAAGGCTCTTATCTCTCTAGGATATGTTCCAAGGAGTGGGATTGCTGGATCGTATGGTAGTTCTATTTCTAGTTTTTTAAGGAAGCACCAAATCGATTTCCAAAGCAGTTGTATCATTTACATTCCCACCAGTAGTGTATAAGTGTTCCAGTCTCTCCACAACCTCTCCAACATTTATTATTTTGTGTGTTTTGGATTAATGCCAGCCTTGTTGGAGTGAGATGGAATCTCACTGTAGTTTTGATTTGCATTTCTCTAATGGCTAATGATTGTGAGCATTTCCTCATGTATCTGTTAGCTACCTGGATGTCTTCTTGTCTGTTCATATCCTTTGCCAATTTTTTATTGGGTTATTTGTCTTTTGTAGTTGAGTTTTCGCTGAATCATGTAGATTTTAGAGATCAGACACTGATCAAAAATGTCATAGCTAAAAACTTTTATCCCAGTCTGTAGGTAGTCTTTTTACTCTTTCAGTGAAGTCTTTGGATGAGCATAGGTGTTTGATTTTTTAGGCGCTCCCAGTTATCTAGTTTCTCTTCTGCATTGTTAGTAATGTTCTGTATACTGTTTATGCCACATATTAGGGCTCCTAGCGTTGTCCCTATTTTTTCTTCCATGCTCTTTATCGTTTTAGATTTTATATTTAGGTCTTTGATTCATTTTGAGTTACTTTTTGTGCATGATGTGAGATTTGGGTCTTGTTTCATTTTTTGCAGATAGATATCCAGTTATGCCAGCACCATTTGTTAATGAAACTGCCTTTTCCCTGTTTAACTGACTTTGGGCCTTTGTCAAATATCAGCTGCTCATATGTGGATGGATTTATGTCTGGATTCTCAATTCTGTTCCATTGGTCTATGTGTCTTTGGTTGTACCAGTACCAGGCTGTTTTGACTCCTGTGACAGTATAATAGGTTCTAAAATCAGGTAGAGGCCTCCCACTTCATTCTCCTTTTTCAGTAATTTTTTACTTATTTGGGGCCTCTTTCCATTCCATATGAAGTTGGTGATTTGTTTCTCCATTTCTTTAAAAAATGTCATTGGAATTTGGGTCGGAATTGCGTTGTATTTATAGATAGCTTTTGGTAGAATAGACATTTTTACAAGTTAAGTCTTCCTATCCATGAGCAAGGTATGTTTTTCCACTTATGTAAGTCTCTTTTGGTTTCTTGCAGTAGTGTCTTGTAGTTTTCTTTGTACAGGTCTTTTACGTCTCTGGTAAGATTTATTCCTAAGTATTTTATCTTCTTGAGGCTACTGTAAATGGCATTGATTTAGTGATTTCCTCTTTGATGCTCTCTTTGACGGTGTACAGGAATCCAACTAATCTTTGTATGTTTATCTTGTATCCTGATACTCTGCTGAACTCTTTTCTTAGTTTCAGTAGTTTTCTTGAGGATTCTTCAGGGTTTTCTGTGTATAAGATCATGTCATCTGCAAATAGAGATACATTTACTTCTTCCTTACCAATCTGGATGTCCTTTATTTCTTTATCTAGCCTAATGACTCTGGGTAGGACCTCCAGGACAATGTTGAATAAGAGTAGTGATGAAGGCATCCTTGTCTGGCTCCTGATCTCAAGGGGAATGTTTTCAGACTCTCTCCATTTAGGATGATGTTGGGTGTTGGCTTTGTATAAATGCCCTTTATTATGTTGAGGAATTTTCCTTCTGTTCCTATTTGCTGAGAATTTTTATCATGAATGGGTGTTGAACTTTGTGAAATGCCTTTTCTGTATCAATTGATAAGATGATGCGATTCTTGTCTTTGTTTTGTTTATATGATGGATTCCATTAATTGTTTTTCTGATGTTGAACCACCCCTGCATACCTGGTATGAATCCCACTTCGTCATGGTGAATTATTTTTTTGACATGTTGTTGAATTCTATTGGATAGAATTTTGTTGAGGTTTTTTGCATCTACATTCATGAAGGATATAGGTCTGTAATTTTCTTTGTGGTGTCTTGACCTGGTTTTGGTATCAGGGATATGCTGGCTTCATAGAATGAGTTTGGGAGTATTTCATCCTTTTCTATGCTGTAGTGGTATTATCTCTTCTCCAAAAGTTTGGTAGGACTCTGCAGTGAAGCCATCTGGGCCAGGATTTTTTTTTCTTGGGAGTTTTTTAATTACCTTTTCAATCTCTGGTTTTGTTATGGGCCTATTTAGTTATTCTACCTCTGTTTGTGGTTGTTTAGGTAGGTAGTGTGTTTCTAGTAATTCATCCATTTCTTCTAGGTTTTCAAATTTGTTTAAGTACAGTTTTTCATAGTAATCTGGTATGATTCTTTTAATTTCAGTTGGGTCTGTTGTAATATTGCCCATCTCATTTCTCATTTGGGTTATGTGCTTCCTCTCCTGTTTTTCTTTTGTCAGTCTGGCCAGTGGTTTATCAATTTTGATGATTTTTTTCAAAAAACCAGCTTTTGTTCTTGTTAATTCTTTCAATTGTTTTTCTGTTTTCTATTTCATTTAATTCTGCTCTAATTTTTATTATTTGTTTTCTTCTGGTGCCTGAGGGTTTCTTTTGTTGCTCTCTTTGTATTTGTTCAAGTTGTAGGGATAATTCTTTGATTTTGGCCCTTTCTTCTTTTTGTATTTGTGCATTTATTAAAGTAAATTGACCTCTGAGCACTGCTTTAGCTATGTCCCAAAGGTTCTAATAGGAAGTGTTTTCGTTCTCACATTGGATTCTATGGATTCCTTAATTCCATCCTTAATGTCTTCTATAACCCAATCATTTTTGAGCAGGTTATTGCTCAGTTTCCAAGTGTTTGATTTCTTTTCCCTGCTTTTTCTGTTACTGATTTCTACTTTGATGGCCTTACGGTCAGAGAAGATGCTTTGTAATATTTCAATGTTTTTGATTCTGCTAAGGCTTACTTTATGACCTCATATGTGGTCTATTCTAGAGAATGTTCCATGTGCACTAGCAAAGAAAGTATACATGGCTTCTGTTGGGTGGAGTGTTCTGTATATGTCTATGAGGTCAAGTTGGTTTATTATGGCATTTAGATCTTCCGTGTCTTTAGTGAGCTTCTTTCTGGATGTCTTGTCCTTCACTGAAAGTGGTGTGAAATCCCCTACTATAATTGTGGAGCTGTCTGTCTCACTTTTCATTGCTGCTAGAGTTTGTTTTATGTATCCTGCAGTCCTGTCATTGGGTGCATATATATTTAATATGGTTATACCCTCCTGGTATATTGTCCCTTTAATCATTATATAGTGTCATCCCTTATCCTTTGTGGTAGATATTTAACTTCAGGTCTGTCTTGTCAGAAATTAATATCGCCATTCCTGCTCTTTTTTGATTGTTGTTTGCTTGATATATTTTTTCTATTCTTTGAGTTTTAGTTTGTTTGAGTCTCTAAGTCTAAAAGTGTGTCTCTTGTAGGCAGCATATAGACAGATCGTGTTTTTTAAATCCATTCTGCCACTCTCTGACTCTTTTTTACTGCATTTAGTCCATTTTATGAGTTTAGTGCTGTCATTGTGATGCCTTTTTTGTGTGTCAACAGTTTCTTTTTTCCACTTAATTTTTTGTGTCGAGTAGTTTATTTTTATATGTTGTCTTTTCCTCTTATTTGTTATTGATTTTGTTTCTGCTGAGTCTCTATTTCTTTCTTGTGTTTTATTTTGATGAGTAGGATTGTTAGTTTCCTTTGTGGTTACCTTCATATTTACCCCTATTTTTCTAATTTTAAACCTAACTTTTATTTCTTTATATCATCTTGTCTTCCTCTCCATATGAAAGATCCATGACTACATTTCTTAATCCCTCTATTGTTTTAATGTTGTCTCCTTTTACATGACATCACTGTTTGCCTGTTTTGAACATTTTTTTTTTTTTAATCTTGATTTATTTTTGTGATTTCCCTATCTGGGTTGACATCTGATTGCTCTGTCCAGTGTTCTAGTCTTGGGTTGATATCTCATATTCTTGATTTGCTAACCAGATAACTCCCTTTAGTATTTCTTGTAGTTTTGGTTTGGTTCTTACAAATTCCCTAAGCTTCTGTTTATCTGGAAATGTCCTAATTTTGCCTTCATATTTGAGAGACAGTTTTGCTGGATATATAATTCTTGGCTGGCAAATATTTTCTTTCAAGGCTTCATATATGTTATCCCATTGTCTTCTTGCCTGCATGGTTTCTGCTGAGTAGTCTGAGCCTAGTCTTATTGACCCTCCTTCGTAGGTGTCTTTTTGTTTATCCCTAGCCCCTCTTAAAATTTCTGTCTTTATCTTTGGTTTTGGTAAGTTTGATTATAATATGTCTTGGCAACTTTTGGGATCTACCTTGTGTGGGGTTTGATGAGCATCTTGGATAGATATCTTCTCATGTTTCTTGATATCAGGGAAATTTTCTGCCAACAAGTCTCAACAATTCTCTCTGTATTTTCTGTTGTACCCCCCATTCTGCTACTTCAATCACTTGTAGGTTATTCCTTTTGAGAGTGTCCCATGTAACTGTTATGGTTTCTTCATTTTTTTAAATTCTTTTACCTGATTTTTCCTCCAATATGTTGGTGCCAAGTGCTTTATCTTCAGTCTCACTATTTCTAACTTCCATCGCCTCAATTCTGCTCTTATGAATTTCTACTGATTTGTCCAACTCTGAAATTTTGTTGTTAATCTTCTGAATTTCTGATTTCTGTCTCTCTGTGAATTGTTGCAGCTTATTAAATTTTTCATTATGTTCTTGAATAACCTTTTTAAAGTCTTCAACTGCTTTATCTGTATGTTCCTTGCCTTGTTCTGCATACTGCCTGACCTCCTTCCTGATATCTTGAAGGGTTCTGTATATTAATCTTTTGTATTCCACATCTGGTAATTCCAGGAAAGCACCTTCATCCAGAAGATCCATTGATTCTTTGCTCTGAGAGCTTGTTGAAGTGATCATGGTCTGCTCCTTTATGTGATTTGATATTGACTGTTGTCTTTAAGCCATCTATAAGTCATTGTATTAGTTTATTTTATGTTTGCTTAATGTATCCTAGCTTCTTGCTTTGTTTTGTGTTGGTATGCCCAAATAGGTTGCTTGAGTGAAATACCTTGATTATTTTCGCCTTTGAAGCTCTAACGTCCTGTCATCAGGTGGCTAGAGCTGTTATCAGGTATACGAGCCTAGGAGTCCATTCACTTTTCTTGTATGGATTCAGCTCAGGTGTCCAGGTAGTTGGTCATCGACTGCATGGTACAGGCTCTGTCCTACAGCCTTAAAGGGGCAGGGGTGATTGGTGTAGGTACCAGTATCTGGTTGCAGCAGGGGGTCACACTCTGAACAAGGCAGGGGTTGACAACCATCCCCCAAGTGTCTGTAAAGAATGTGCATCCCTGTTGCCTAGGACGCACAGGTGGGTGGGTTCTGCAGATGGAACATGGGCACCCAATGCTTTTCGTTGTAAGGACTGGGAGGTACCAGTTATCCTTGGACCCTTGTCACAGGTGGCTTGTTACAGGTGAAGTGAGTGGAGCCACCAGTCCTGAGGCCCCTGATGTGGGTAGGTGAGGACCCTGTTTAATAGGCAAAGCAATGTCAAACATCAAACACCCACCTCTTCACCACACAGCTGAAACAGTTGCAGTCTGCTAACAGGAGCCTATTCTCCTGAAATAGGCCCACAGAAGTCCATGCAGGCGGGAAAGGTATTCAAAGTCCACGGACCATTCGTGCCTGGACAGGAGCTACTTCTGTCCTGAGCTCCCCAGGTTAGTGGAGCTGGCAGATTATCTTTTCCCCCAGTTGTGAATTTATTCCTTCTGCATGGCCAGGAGAATGGCCCAGGATGCTCAGCAGAACCTATCTCAGGCCCAAGGGAATCAACAGCCACTGAAGCCGTCTTGCAGGCTGGAGGTGTGATAAAAAAATAAATTATATTCTGCTTTGGTTCCAGAGTCATGAGTAGGCTGTGCGGTTGGCTGTTTCTTCCTGAGGAAACTGTGGCCGAATGCTACCCCTTGCCCCACTTAGTCGGTCCTAGGAATGGTGCCTGAGGGTACCTGGCGATTCAGGTCTGGCAACTCATCTCTGCTTCTGAACCGTCCCTCCCTCCCCCAGCACTCAGTGTGTTTTCTAACTTTGCCTTTGATGTTCAGGGTTCCTAGCTTGTCATAAACATAATCATTTCACTTGTTTTTTTGGGTCTTTGTTGCAAGAGTGATCAGCGGAAGTGTCTGACTACTCCGCTGTCTTGGCCCGCCTCTCGAAACGTTCTTTTTGACAATGAATGCAATGTCATTCCTCTTCAACTTGTCATTCCTAGCATAGTAGACAATATGATTGTCCTATTCAAAATGGCCAATACAGTGTAGGATGTTGATTTTTATGCATTCCATTTCATTTTTGACAGCTTTGAATTTTCCTAGATTCATTGTTTTGTACATTCCATGTTCTTATTGTTAATGTTTGCAGCTCTTCTCACTTTAATTCGTGCTACATCAACAAATGAAGGCCCTGAAAGCTTTATTCCATCTATGTCATTAAGGTTGACTCTACTTTGAGAAGGCAGCTCTTCCCCAGTCATATTTTGAGTGTTTTCCAATCTGAGGGGCTCATCTTCCAGCACTCTATCAGACAATATTCTGCTGCTATTCTTAAGATTTTCACTGGCCAATTTTTTCAGAAGTAGACTGCCAGGTCATTCTTCCTAGTCTATCTTAGTCTGGAAGCTTCACTGAAACTTGTCCACCATGGTGACCCTGCTGATATATGAAATAACATCGGCATAGCCTCCAGCATCACAGCAACACGCCACACAGCAAGCCACCACAGTATAACAAACTGACAGACTTGTGATAGATCAATCAATTTATCTATTAATTCCAGAGAATTTGATTGATATGGCTCTTGCTTTAAGCAACATGGCCTTCTCCGTGGAATAAATTTCTAGCTTCCCTTTGGGAAATTGACTCATAGCACAGCTGTGGCACTGAAGGGTGAGGGTTGGAGATAGTAGTGTATCCAATTAAATTTGGAGATGATCCTTGGAAATCATTATTTAAAACCCTGTGAAAAGAAAGAGTGTTACCTACTGACTCACTGATTCTATTTCCTTAGGACTCTAAATTCAGGGTGATATTGCTTGTGATTTTTGTCGTCGTTAGTTGCCATCGAATCAATTTCAGTTGATGTCAGTGTACAGTAGTACTTCTCCATAGGGTTTCTAAGGCTGTGACCTTTTGGAAGCAGATTGCCAGGCCTATGTTTTAGGGCGCCCCTTGTGAGTTTGAACCTCCAAACTTTTGGCTAGCAATGATCAAAACTTTATTTGTGTTTTACTGTATCAATGACAATCAGCATTGTTAAAATTCATTACAGTGTAATTTCATATAATTTTAGAAATGATCTAATAATCTACCAAAATGAATCCTAAAAGTAAAGAAAAAAAATCCAGGGGAAATAACCAGAAGAAATAGATCGATGACTTAAGGTCCCATGAAATATCTTTTAAAGAAAAACATCCGAACTGTTTTGATTTTTACCTTTGAGTGATGACAACAATGCTGTCTAAAACTTGAGAAACCATTGGTAACTGAGAATTGAAACAATATAAAATAAAGCAAAGAGTTGGGATAACATCTTCACCAGTTCTGTTACCCCCCATAAGAGCCAAACTTAACTTTGAAATCTGATGCCAGTCCCCAAGTGGTCCAAGTTACTGCCTTTGCTCTTTTTAATATGTCAGCTGATTATGGAGCTAATAATAAATATAATTGAAAATCACTGTTGGATCCTTTGAAGTTTGCTGCCAAATAACATCTTGTGGAAGAATGGAAAAAAATCCCTGAGGAAAACTCTTCAAATGATACTTTTAACATTCAGAATCAACAGACATGGTGTTAGATTTACCTCAAGAAGTTCATACAATTATAAAATATTAACTCAAGAAAACACTCTAATTTTCTATCTCTAATAAATGTCACCACTACAGTCATTTTCTTATTACTTAATTTATGCCTGGCTCTGGCTGGAAGTAATTTTTTATTCCTAAACCAATATACGACCAGAACAAAGTACCCAGATTAATTAGTTATTGTCAGTCGACTTCATCCGTGACTTTGGAGATGATGCTGCTGAGACAAAGTGGCTGTTCAGCAGAAATGATGTCATGCTGTCCAGACTTTCATTTTAGGACAGAATTTCTGCAATGAATTAATATTCCCTGAAAATGGTACAGAGCTAGAATAACAGCTTTCTGGTTTTGATTATAAGGCAGAATGATTTCTGGTTTTCCGTAATATTTGCATTGTGAATGAGATTCCATTTTTTCTCATTTAAATGCACTGATCAGGTGAGAGAAATCTGAGCCTGTTCCATAAAAGCCCTATATTGTGACTGGAATACAAGTAGCTTGATTGTGGTTCTTTAAAATTATAAAGCTTGTTTTAGAACAGGGAGAGTGTGAGAACTTGAGATGGTGGTCACGAAGTCATTATGTGTTGCTCTAGGTCTCATGGTGGCTAGCAGTATCCCTCTCCACCAAAATGCTTTCTTAACACTCTTCTAGGGATTTGAATTTTTAATATTAATGTATAAAAATAAAATACATCTAGAACAGAGGTGGTATGGTGGGGAGGAATGTTATCAGAAATCATTACCACATTCGTAACTCCAACCTGTTGTCAGTCAATTCTGACTCACAGCGACCCTATAGGACAGAGTAGAATTGCACCACAGAGTTCCCAAAGAGCGGCTGGTAGATTTGAACTGCTGAACTTTGGGTTAGCAGCAGAGCTCTTCACCACTGCACCACCAGGGCTCCATATTCATATCTGAGATAAGAGGCATCAGTGCCCATTGATTTTAGCAGCAGAGGTTCATAGAATGAGAAAAATAGAGTGATAAGTTCTAATTTCCCCTCAGACCTGGAGTATCTTCCTGTTATTTAATTTTCCTCCCCCCAAAATGAGATGGTAATGGTATGTACCTAATCACAAGGCTAATCAAAATCCCTAGAGAGAGCTTTTTTGGAGAGAAGATTCCCCATGCTTAATGATTAAAAAAAATGGCTCAAGGCTGAACTAGACTTTCTTCTTGGTAGAATGAAAACCCAAAACCAAACCCTCTGCCGTCGAGTAGATTCCAACTGATAGTGACCCTATAGGACAGAGTAGAACTGTTCCATAGAGTTTCCAAGGAGCGCCTGGTGGATTTGAACTGCCAACCTTTGGTTAGCAGCCGTAGCTCTTAACCACTTATACCACCAGGGTTTCCCAAGGTAGAATGAAACCACTTGTTTCATTATCATGGTTTATACTTTCTATTAACTAGTGCCTTTTCCAAACCCCTGGCATTTCCAATGTAGAAAGCTTCTTCATACCAATTTGGCTCCACCCTAAACAACACTAATTCCTCTCCCATGTGACTGTCCCTAAAATATTTGACTCAGCTGTCATGATGCCTTTAAGTATTCTTTCCAGAGTAAACAAGTCTGTTTCTTCACAGACCTCGGCTTTAAATGCCTTTGCTGTCTTAGTTTCTCCTAGCTGCATGGGTTTCAGGTTACGAAAGTCCTTCCTAAGGGCCAGGCGTTGGGAGCAGAACATGAGCTCTGCTTGTGGTCTGTCCAAGTGGAATCCGGCAAGAATTGCTGCTCCAATTCCTCATCCTGCCCTAGCTCTTATTAAGACAGCCAGGGTCCAATCAGTTATTTTTGGAGGCCACAACACATCATTGGCTCATGTTGAACTAGGAGTCTATTAAAACCACAATTCTTTTTCACACACGCTCCTTCTAAGCCACCGTGTATATACAGCTATTTTTTATCTGTTGAGTGCTTATTGTGGGCAAGGCAGTGTGCTAAATGCTTTGCATCTTTTGTGTCTCATTTAATTCTCACATCACCCCAGTGATGTAGAAAGTATCCTTAGCCCCATATTAAACATCCTATTGTGGATGAGGTGCATAGGAGTAGAGACTTATCTAAAGAGGTCTAACTCTAATGCAGGTGCTCTTGAACTTGATGCTACTCTACCTTCTGTATAGGAATGATGTTTTTGATGCTGATTTTTCTTGGAAGGGGGACTCAGAGGAGCCAACATCAAAGACAGAACTATTAGAAATGAGTCTAGTTAGACCTTCCTACCCTTTTAGCCTGCTGAGTTATGTTTGGATCCTGATCTTGTTTCAAATACATTAGCCATTTCCTTAGAGCGTCATGCCATCCATAAATTTCATCAGCTGCCATCATTATTCTTTTTTTTAATTGTATTTAGATGAAGTTTTACATAGGAGATTAATTTCTCGTTAAACAATTAATACACATATTGTTTTGTGACATTGGTTGCTACCTCCATGACATGCCAACACTCTCCGCTTCTTGACCTTAGGTTCCCCTTTATCATTTTTCCTGTCCCCTCCTGCCTTCTCATCCTTGCCCCTGGGCTAGTGCGCCCATTTAGTCTCATTTTGTTCTATGCGCCTGTCCAGTCTTTGGCTGAAGAGTGATCCTCAGGAGTGCCTTCAGTGCTGAGTTAAAAGGAAGTCTGGGAGCCATACTCTGGGCAATTCTCCAGTCTCTGCTAGATCAGTAAGTCTGGTCTTTCTTTTCTTTTTTTTTTTTTTTGCATTAGAAATTTGTTATACTATTTTCTCTATCTCTTTCTGGGACCCTCTATTGTGATTCCTGTCAGAGCAGTCGGTGGTGGCAGCCAGGTACCATCTAGCTGTGCTGGACTCAGTCTGGTGGAGGCTGTGGTACTTTTGGTCCATTAGTCCTTTGGACTACTCTTTGTCATCATTATTCTTGTTCAGGTCATTACTTCAAAAAACGGAACCAAACCAAATCCACACCAGAGCCTCCTTCATGATGACAAAACCTACTCTTTGTCATCATTATTCTTGTTCAGGTCATTACTTCAAAAAACAGAACCAAACCAAATCCACAGCAGGGCCTCCTTCATGGTTGGCATTGATCGCCACTCAGATCAAATTACAAATCCATGGCACTGTGATCCAGCTTACATGTTTTCCTCACATCCCTCATAAAGATCTTGCTGAGTCCCTTGTTAAAATTCAAGTGCAGAATTTCTAAGGCATGCTTCTACTGAGTCTAGTGTCACTGCCTCGGTTATCTAGTGCTGCTATAACAGAAATACTTTTTAACATGAAATTACAATCACAAAATGCAGGACAACCACAGAATACTGGGAATCATGGCCTAACCAAGTTAATACACACGTTTTTGGGGGGACATAATTCAATCCATGACATTCCACCCTTTGGCCCCCTCAAAAATCACATTCTTGCAACTTGCAAAACATATTCATCCCATCATATTATAGCAAAAGTCTTAACTCCAAGTCCAAAATCCAAAAAATTCCTCTTCATCTGTGATATTTAGGTTACAGGTTATCTGCTTTCAAAGGTACAATGGCAGAACAGGCACATGCTAGACATTTCCGTTACAAATGGGAGAAATTGGAGGGAAAGAAGGCATAACAGGCACCAAGCAAGTCAGTACAACACACTACATTAGCCCTCAAGGCTTTGAAAATAATCTTTTCTTCTCTGAGACAATTTACACAATAGCCCTACTCTCCAACCTCTTGGTGTAGGCCACAGTCTTCGGATTCTGAGTGGAGGCCCCTCAGCCCTGGGCTTCAGCTCCGCCTTCCAGGCCCACTGGGAGGGCAATTCTGCTCCCTTGGCTTTAGGTGCACCATTCTCCTTGTCAGAATCTGAGTGGAGATTCCACGCTTAGAAACTCTAGAGGCCCTGGCTCCACCCTTTGAAACCCCTGAGGTCATGGCCATACCTTTTGAGACTGAGGCAGCTCAGCTTCTTGTGTTCTCTGCCTCTTCAACTTCTGTTCCTGGTTTCTTGGCCTCTGGGCTCCTCGAGTCTCACACCCACATCTGCCATGCTGGGGCAAGTGTTCCAAAGCTCTGTAACTCCACCGATAAGCACCTAGAGGTACCCCACTTTGCCAGGAAGCCTCCTGCACACAGGCACTCAGCTTTCTTGCTCTGTGGGTCAGCAAGCCTAGCTCTATGGACAAGTGCCTGGAGGTATCCCACTTCACCAGGAAGCCTCCCGTGCATGGGCATTCAGCTCTCTCGCCCCATGGGTCGGCTCCAGCACGGTCTTGCGCTGATCTCCTGATTTTCTGCTGCTGCTGCATCTCTGCCATTGCTCGTTTTCTATCCTTTCACAGTTTCAAAACCTCTTCCACCTTTTAGGTATCTGTTAGAGCAGCACCCCGCTCTCTTGGTACCAAGTTCTGTCTTAGTTGTCTAGTGCTGCTATAACAGAAATAATCTTTAACATAAAATTACAAAATGGAGGACAACCACAGAACACTGGGAATCATGGCCTAGCCAGGTTAATACACATATTTTTGGGGGGACATAATTCAATCCATAACCCTACCACAGAGAGCAAGAAGGCCAGTCTGGCAAGATTTGTTTATAGTGAGACCATGTGTTTCTAACTGATCTCATTTGCTATGCTAAGGGGACATGATCCAGCCCTAACTCTCCATTCTAGACTCTGGTCTACAGCTGATATCATGGTCACCAGTTTCTAGTTTACAGCACTGGCCATCTTCTCCTCTTTGAACATTTGTTCTACATGTGGCCATGTTTAGTTTTCTACCACAGTGGGCTCGATGACCAGCTAGAATTCAGTATTCATCCCGTATAGGAAGTGCAGTTAGTTCGTAAATGAGAATAAGATCCTCTCTGTGTGATTGGGCGCTTTGACCTCTATTCCCAGAATCCAACATGGAAACTAAGGGAAGATGCTCTTGCTCTTAGCGCTCCCCTAAAGTTGTCTAATATCTCCAGTCCTGCAGGCCAAACTCAAGAGAAGAAGTTAGAAATGGGTCTTACTGTTTACTACTCTGATTTCTCTCGCTTTTCTTCTGACTCCTTTCCAGTTTCTCCAAAGCAGGAAAAGGAGTTGGCATTTCTTTGACTTCCCTGACATCATGACTTACCTCTTTCCAACTCCAGCTAAGCTATAATAATGGTCAGGAGTATCCTATCTACTTCAGGATTTCTGTCTGAGCTGAGTCCTCTGGGTTCAGTTGTTGATAGGCTAAAGGAAAGACAGAAGAATTTGAACAGTCTTTTCTTGAGGCAATGAATGACCTGACTTAAAAGGCTAGCATCCTGCTATTTATTCTTATGAAAAATATATTTATTTATGAGGTATAATAAATTTATGATATATATTATATACATATATATTTGAATCCAGCATTGTTCTCTCTCTCTATATATATATGCAATTGTGAGGATGACACAAGACCAGGCAACAGCTTGTTCTGTTGTACATACAGCTGCCATGAGTCAGTCGACTCATTGGCAGCTGTCTGTCTGCCGATCTAATTTATGTTTGTGTGTATATATAAACATGTTTAAAGGAGATCTATTTCCTTGGGTGAATATACCAAACTTGCTTACTGTGACACTATCTGGCCCTCTAATGAAGTACATGGCATAGAATGAGGCATTTAGGTTGTATCCCTCTCTAGTTCTGGAGAACCTCCTTCATTAACTTAGGAGTTGTTGTTGTCAGTTCTGACTCATAGCGACCCTATGTACAGTAGAACGAAACACTGCCTGGTCCTGTGCCATATGTATATATATATATCACCATATATATACTTAGGAGTAAACAGCAACTGTTGCTGTTAAACATAAAATTCCAGTATCTTTAGAATGATTTAAAAAAATGCATTTTGCTCTCATAAAAATTTCCAGTGAATGAATACTCTTGGGGAATGTATTATGAATTCTGAAGATTATTTTCCATAGACCCTAACAAGGTACACTTGATTAAAGAGAAATAGTTGTGGTTCGTGGCAGCAGGAGAATGGATTTGAAGTTAGGAGGGTTGAATTCTCACCCACTGGTACTAACTTACTGGATTGTGTCATGCCAGTAGCTTAATCACCACCTGCTTGATTTCTCTGTGTCTAAAGAGACAGAAGAAATGCTTACATTGGTAACGCTTGCAAAGTAAGATGACACTAAGAAAGGAAGTGACTACAAATGGCCTACACTTTGCCCCTATCACTTTTGACCTCTTTTCCATATATACTTTGCTAGTTGCTTCTAAAAATATAAATCTGCTGGTTCCACAGCTCTAGAGCTACATGACTGTAATTCAACTCCTGGACCAAAGAGGAGAAAGTGGAAGGAAATATTCTCTCTCACTGTCCTTTCCCTCCCATCAATGACACAGCAGGTAAGCAAGGACAAGACTGAGGGACAGAAGTTCCTAAATGATAAAATTAATTGGTTTCCATAAAATATTAGGAAAATTTGTTCATAATGTATTTTTACAGAATATGTACTTCATTTATTTCATTTTAATTGGTTAAAATTTGTACTTGGTCTACATGAAAAGATAAACAGGAGATTTTTTTAATGCTTTTTCCAAACCATTATAATCCCTTCTGTCTGTTGAACCTCTGCATTCTTCCAGCAGTCTAAGTCACTATCATTAGGATTGCTTATAGCCCCTGGAACAACATCCTTAAGATTTGGATTTTACCTCCAACTAAGAGTGAGCAGGGAGACCTATGCTTCATCTTAGAACTCAGCAATGTCTGAATTTATCTAGAGCTAGCAGTGCCTGAATTCAGCTACCAGAGCACTTGGCAACAGACCTAAACTCCTGAGGAAACAGAGTCTGAGATGCAAATACATGATTTTTTTTTTTCTCCTTGAAGTAAATGTTTAAACATTTATAATGATGCCAGGTTACATTAAGTTCAGACAAAATCTCAGGAGCCAATGTAGGTAGAAAATATTTCTTTCATGTTGGGAAAGTGAGTAGTTCCCCACCACTAATCTTTAGGCAAAATCAGGCCATTAGTCACAGGTTCTGGTGGAATTTGAGGTGAATGACAATCCAAATACTCTCGGATCCCAGTCTATACACAGGGGCATTGTATTTGCTGTTGATAAGCCTGTACTTTTTATGTCTGTCAGTGCTCTGTAAGTTTTGATTGATTGTGGTAGCGAGAAGGAAAATACTAGATGTGCATTTTCATACTTTTCTCTCTTGGTTTAGATCTTATTATCCTCTCTTTTCTCCCTACTCATACAAGAGAGTCTTTCCCAGTTTTTACTCCTAGTCAGATTTCAACCATATAATTTAAGGTCTTCATGAGGTCTTGACTATTGTAGCCTTCAATGAAATTTTATTTGTTCATTACTCACTAACTCACTCACTCATTAACTTTTTTTAATTTTAAGTTGAGGTATAATTACATACAGAAAAATGCATAGTTCTTACACAGTTCTATGAATTTTGAAAAATGTATATACCTATGTACCCAGAACCCCAAATAAGACTTAGAATGTTGCCATCATCCTTTCTAGTAAATCCCCGTGTTCTGATTTCTATTCCCATAAATTAGTTTTGCCTGTTCTTAACAGTATCTCCACCATTCATCTGTCAGTTTGTCATGCTGTGGTGGCATGCTGGAAGCTATGTCACTGATACTTCATATACCAGCAGGGTCACTCATGGTGGACAGGCTTCAGAGGACCTTCCAGACTAAGACAGACTGAGAAGAAGGACCTGGCAGTCTACTTCTGAAAAAATTGGCCAGTGAAAACCCAATGAATAGCAGTGGAACATTGTCTGATATAGTGCTGGAAATGAGCTCCTTGGGTTGGAAGGCACTCAAGATAAGACTGGGGAAGAGCTGCCTCCTCAAAGTAGAGTCAGCCTTAATGATGTGGATGGAATAAAGCTTTTGGGACCTTCGTATGCTGATGTGGTGCAACTTAAAATTAGAAGAAACAGCTACAAACATCCATGAGTGATCGGAATGTGGAATGCATGAAGTATGAATAAAGAAAAATTGGAAATAATAAAAAATGAAATGGAATGCATAAAGATCAATATCTTACAGATGTATGTGCAAGAGGACGTGGAATGAGAGTCATCACTGCTGATGTCAGATGGATCTTGGCTGAAAGCAGAGAATTCCAGAAAGATGTTTACCTGTGTTTTGTTGACTATGCAAAGGCATTTGACTGTGTGGATCATAACAAATTATGGATAATATTGTGAAGAATGGGAATTCCAAAACACTTAATTGTGCTCATGAGGAAACTGTACATAGACCAAGAGGCAGTTGTCTGAACAGAACAAGGGGATAGTGTGTGATTTAAAATCAGGAAAAGTGTGCATTAGGGTTGTATCCTTTCACTATACTTATTCAATCTGTATGCTGAGCAAATAACCCCAAAAGCTGTACTATATGAAGAAGAACACAGCATCAGAATTGGAGGAAGACTTAATAACAACCTGTGATATGCAGATGACACAACCTTGCTTGCTGAAAGTGAAGAGGACTTGAAGCACTTACTGATGAAGATCAAAGACTACAACCTTCACTGTGTGTTACACCTCAATATAAAGAAAAGAAAAATCCTCACAACTCGGCCAGTAAGCAACATCATGATAAATGGAGAAAATATTGAAGTGGGCAAGGATTTCATTTTATTTGGAAACACCATCAACATCCTTGGAAGCAGCAGGTAAGATATCAAACGACATATTGCATTGGGCAACTCTTGCTGCAAAAGACCTCTTTAAAGTATTAAAAAAGCAGAGATGTCACTTTGAGGAGTAAGGTGTACCTGACCCAAGCCATGGTAACTTCAGTCGCCTCATGTGCATGTGAAAGCTGGACAATGAATAAGGGAGACGAAAAAGAATTGACGCCTTTGAATTATGGTGTTGGTGAAAAATACTGAATATAGTATGGACTGCCAGAAGAATGAACAAATCTTTCATGGAAGAAGTACAGCCAGGATCAGTGGCGTCACTAGGGTTGATGTGACCCAGTATGGTGACTTATGATGTCACTCCCCCAGTGGCATGGCCCCGCCGCCCTGCCCCCTTAAATTAAAAAAAAAAAAAATCAAGCCACATAGTCCTACCCTTCCCTGCCCCGCCCTTCATTGTTCCCCATTGACCAACATGAAGACCCTTCTCTCTGCCCAATGGCAGGTGCTGTGGCCCACTTGCCCACTCCCCGAATGGTGGGTGATGAGTTAGGGGAAGAGGAGTGGTGGTGGCGAGTTACTAGACTGGGTGACCGGTGATACCAACTCTAGTGATGCTATTTGATGTATCCCCCAGCCATGCCAGCCATCCAGCTACTGCTGCCTCTGTTGGGGACTCGGGGGTTATTTTGGTGTCACCTCCGACAGTGACAGGGGGTGTATTGTGCGCCCTTCTAGTGATACCATTGACTAGAAAGCACCTTAGAAGCGAGGATACTGAGACATCGCCTTGCTGACTTTGGACGTGTTATCAGGAGGGATCAGTCCCTGCAGAAGGATACCATGCTCGGTAAAGGCAGAGGGTTAGTGAAAAAGAAGGAGACCCACAATGAGATGGATTGCCACAGTGGCTGCAACAGTGGGCTTAAGCATAAGCAACAATTGTGAGGATGCTGCAGGACTCCGCAGTGTTTCCCTCTGTCCTGCGTGGAGTCGCTATGAGTGGGAACCAGCTCCATGGCATCTAACAACAGCAACAACAATAGTTTCTTTCATTTAACAAAATGTTTTTGAGATTAATCCATATTGGTGCATGTATCATTGCTTTTTATTGCTAAGAATTCTGCTGCATGAATTGTCCACAATTTATTTTCTCATTAGAATGTTGGTGTTGTTTGTAAATTTTTTGCTACTATAAAGTGCCAGTAAACATTCTTGTGCATGTCTTTTTGTGGATATCTGCTCTCCTTTCTCTTGGGTAAATATGTAGGAATGGAATTGCTGGATCATAAGCTAGGTTTATGTTTACTTTTATAAGAAACTGCCAATGTTTTTTCAAGTGGTTATCCCAAGTTTATGGGATAGCAGTGTAGGAGAGTTCTTGGTGCTCTACCTTCTTGCCAACACTTCGCATAGTCAGTCTTTTAAATTTTAGCCATTGTAATGGATGTGCAGTAGAATCTCACTGTGGCTTTAGTTTACATGTTCATGTGCATGTTTTGTTACATGCTTATTAGTCATTATATACTCTCTTTTGTAAAGTGTCTGTCAAGTCTTTTTACCATTCTTGTAGTTTTATTTGTCTTTTTATTTTTAATTTGTGGTTCCTTTTATATTTTGGAGATTAGTCTTTTGTTAAATATATGTATTGCAAATATTTTCTCTAAGTTTGGCAGTTTTTGGTGAGTAGAAAGTCCAGTTTATCAATTTTTATCTTATTTATTTATTTATTTTTTGCATTTTCTAACAAATCTTTGCTTATCCTATGATGGAAATATATTCTATGTTTTCTTCTAAGAGCTTTATAGTTTTAGCTTTTATGTTGGAGCCTATATTCCATCTTGATTTAACTTTGTGTACAGTGTGAGGTAGGGGTCAAGGTTCATTTCTTCCATATTGCTATCCAGCTGTTCAGCACCAATTGTTGAAAAGACTTTCCTTTCCCTCATTAAATTGCATTGGCATATTCTGTCAAAAATCAACTAACTGTGTATGTGTGGGCCTATTTCTGGATTTTGTGTTGAAATCCAGTGATCTATTTGTCTACTCTTATGCCAATACTGTAGCCTCATGGTAAGTTTTAATATCTGATAGTGAATGTCCTCCAACTTTGTTCTTTCTCAAGATTATTTTGGCTATTTCAGGTTTACATTTTCATATAAACTTTAGTGTCAGTTTATCAATTTTTACAATAAAGCTTCCTGGGATTTTAATGGGAAGTATATTGAACCTACAGATCAATTTGAGGGCAATCCACATTTTACAATATTCAGTCTTCCAACACATAAGCATGATATATCCCTCCATATTTAGGTCTATTTTACATTTATTTCAGCAGTATTTTGTAGATTTCGTTGTAGAGGGAGTATATATATTTCATTATATTTATTTGTTAGTATTTTATAATGGTATCACAAATTATATATTTTTTTTACTTCATTTTCCAATTGTAGCTATTAATACTTGTTATATAATGACTTTGTATCCTAAGGCTTTGCTGATTTTACTAGTTAGACCTTTATTTTTCCTTGTGCATTCCTTGGGATTTTCTAGGTATACAACCACGTTGTTTGTAAATTAGGACAGTTTCACCTTTTTAAAAATTTTGCATTTGCTTTTTATTTATTTTTCTTGCCTTTTTGCATTGGCTGTGACCTCTGATGCAATGTTGTATAAAAATGGTGAGAGTGAACACATGCTTTATTTTTAAGCTTGTGAGGTAGGGGGAGATCTAGTATTTCACTGTTATATATGATATTATCCGTAAGTATTTTTCGTAATTGCTTTTTTCAGGTAGAGGAACTACCCTTCTATTCCTAGTTTGAAAAGAGTTTTAATCAGCAGTTTGACTATATGGAACCTAGGTCTGATTTTCTGGGATTTATCCCCCTTATGGTTTGCTGAACTTTTGGACTTGTGAATTGATATATTCATTAAAATCAGATTTGGAAAAATTTTCAGGATTGTATCTTCAAATATTTGTCTATCATATTTTTCTTTCCTCTTCTTTTAGTACTATGATTACACACGACACCTAATATCCTACAGCTCACTAGAGCTACAGTTTTTTTTTTGTTCTGTGATTTATTATAGATAATTTCTATTAACCTATCCTCACATTCATTAATCATTTTTTTTCTGTAGTATTTATTTAAGCCCATCCAGTATACTTTTTATTTCAGATGTTTTATTTCTTAGTTTTGGAATTCCTACTAGATTCTTTTTTGTAGTTTCCACTGCTCTGCTGAGATTGCCTATTCATCCATTTTCTGTCTCCCTCCCCCCCACCCCCGCCTTTAAATTCTTGAATATCTGTAATCTTCAATAGCTGGATTATTTGTGGATCAGGTTTAGCTGGTTTTTGTTTGTTGTCTGTCCTATTTTATTGCTCTTTCCTTTGAACTTTGATTGTATACTTGACCTTGCGTATAGACAAACAGTAGAGATTGAGGTATACAATTATTTTATTTTCCCACTGAGAGCAAGCTCTTTTCTATGTTTGGCAGCTAAAGGAAAAACATGATCATGCAGGTTTTACCAAGTGTGAGTTTTTCTGGCTCTGGGCTACAGCTTTAAGATGGTTGAGTTCACCTTTGGTAAACCAGCCTCCCAGGTTAAGTGTTTGAGGCTTGAGCTTGGAGGGCTGGGTATGGTGCTACCTTTGGATTCAATTGTTCCAGACACCAAGAGAATGTGAATACATGAAACTGTGATAGTTCTTTCTGCTTTTCAGGCCTGCTGTCACTGTACTTTTCTCAGCAAAAGTGGGTGGGCATATGGGGAGAATTGTTATGCTAAGCAATTTATTGCTGCATGTTCAGATCTACGACTTTGATCTTTCCTGCCTGCTCCCACCATTGCCAATCTTTCCTCTGGCTTCTTCTTGATCTGATTTTAGTCTTTGGCAGGTCTTTTCCTCCAGCTATTCACTGAATGACTCCTGTGTGCCAAACTCTGTGAGGATTCTAAGTACATTGAGATGAACAAAAAAAATATAATCAGTTCCGTTCTTTCATTATCTCATGCCTTCATCATTTATCATCTTTTTCTTTTCCCGATCTCAGTCCCCCTAGTAATACACAAACTCCATCTTCCACGGTGCCATCAGAGTTATCTTTATAAAGCATATATATGATCTTGTCTTTCATTAGCTTAACCTTTGATGGTTTTCCACCCCCTTCAGGATGAAATATAAACCACCTACCATGGTCTGCAAGTTTCCCTAAGTGATAGTAGTTAACTATCGCTAACATTTATGGAATGCCCTCTACATGCCGGACACCATTCTGGAATCTATGCATGTATTATCTCATTTAGTCCTTGCAAGAATGCTATGAGATAGGTACTATCATCTGCATTTCAGTCATCCAGGCTCTGTTTAATTCTTCAGTCTCCATTTTTGCTGCTCCTGAATGTTCCCTGTACTTGAGCTCTGTACTTGCAGGTCCTTGCTTGTCATACCGACACTTAAATGTAAAATATTGATAGAAGGCATGTGTGCTGGGAAAGAAATATGCATTCAATTGATACTTATTGAATGAATGGTTGAAAGACGGGCTAAAGTTACAATAATGTTCCCTAATAGATTATCAATGTGGCCGGCTTTCTTGAGAAGCACATGGTACATGTTTGCTTTCAACTCCTGCTTCATGTTATCACTTCTACCAGATTTTTGTGGCACAGAGTTTCCACCCCAGGGAAAGGTTACAAGGTTGGGGGGGGGGTATAATATGAAAATCCTTTATTGCGTCCCCAAATTAACTGAGATGTCCCCTCTTACTTCACTTTGGCTCATATTTCTTTCCTTGAAGGGAAAGCAATTAAGTGCCTCTCCAGACCCGAGCTTCACAAAGAAGGCCTGAGCCAGAGTGAAGAGCCCTGCCCAATGTGGCTCTCGTTTTAGGTGTAGGGGCCACAGAAGCTGTGGCAGGTCCAGATTGTGGCAGCAAAGTGGTTTTCTACTCCAACCTCTGTCCCATCTCTACAGAGGACTTTTTAGTTTGTCTTGAAGGATGATATTCTCTGTGTAAGCTAAATTCTTTTAAAATTTAGGCACCAAATGTAAGTTATCAGCCGCAAGGTTTACGTGCAATTTGAGATTACCTGTACACCTGTGAATGAGTCTCTCTCAGTATATTCCTGTTAACAGTCTTAGTAACTGTTCTCAGATCTCCTAGCTTAATTGATTAATAAATATTTCCCTGGAGCACCTTAATAGTAATGTTAGAATTTAAGGTAAAGGTAGTTTTATTTCGTGGCAGGGTACGGTAAGGGATTAGGGAAAGGAATTCTGGACTCGAGTCTTACTAACTTGCAAGTGACTTCTGTGGCAGGGGTCCCTGGGTGGTGCAAACTGTTAACGCACTTGGCTGCTAACTGGAAGGTAGGTGGTTTTAGTTCACCCAGAGGCACTTCAGAAGAAAGGCCTGGAGATCTACTTCCAAAAAATTAGCCATTGAAAACCTTATGGAGCACATTTCTAATCTGACACACATGGGGTCACTATGAGTCGAATTGGCAGTTAGTGGTGTTGGGGAAAAGGGACCAGGAGTGCACCCATGAGTCTTCAGTAGTGATCACTGTGCTGTTCTGCAGCCCTAGTGGGCACAGTGGTTAAGAGTTTGTTGCTAACCAGAAGGTCAGCAGTTCTGATCCACCAGCCGCTCCTTGGAAACCCTATGGGGAAGTTCTACTGTTTTATAGGGTTGCTGTGAGTCAGAATTGACAGCAACAGGTTTGTGTGTGTGTGTATGTGTGTGTGTGCGCGTGTGTGTTGTTCCAGCTGCAGGTGCTGAGCAATGACATCCTTAAATCTCCCTGGGGATAGCACAGAGTGTGGGCTCAGTTCCTTTACTAGGAAAATGAAAAAAGGAAGGAATACGTAGGTGTGCCTGGACTTGACCCTGTGCATCTGCCCTTGAACTTGCTCCACCCATGCCCAGTCTGAAGGCTCAGGAACTTATTTACTTAAAGCATTAAAGCAGGAGGTGGGGGGGACATAATTAATTTAATGAGCTAGTGATCAAAGTTTAAATGCTTTTCCAGAGCTGACCTTCTCAGTACCAATTTATGAATCCTGAAATTCGATTAATCAGCCATTTTTCAGTCGTGAGCATCATTAGCTTGAATAGTATATTGGGGATTGATAATTCTTCACACTTATGGGACCTGAACTAGAAGAACATTTGGTTCTAACAATAGGTTGTATCATGGTATAGGTTTTCCTTTGTTGAGTCTTTTTTTTTTTTTTAATTAAGTTACAAAAGAATGGTTTTAGGCTTAAATGTATTCACTACCTATTTAGTACACTTAGACGCATTGCACATTTAATGTTCCACTTTACGGCTTACTGAAAGAACTAAATCCATAACAAAATGCTTTGAAAAATGCTTATTTTTTCAACTGTTGATTTAATGTGTAATGGTTCAATAAGGCAATGAATCGTCTTGGTCTACAACTACTGAAAAATAGAAAAATTACCCAAATTGGTATGTTGAATCTGTGAATATTAAGTTTGTCGATGTAATTTATGACTCGGCAGGTAATATACCAGTAATTTGCATATTAATTGCTGCGGAGAAAGCCAAACGACTTTGAGTAAATTAGTCTGCCTAAGCAGAAGTCAGCAGTGCCCAGCTGCGTTGGGGAGAGGGTTTAAGCTTGTTTAAAAGGGAGAAAATGGAGTTTGGGCTAGGAGGCCTTTTCAGAGCTGCTGAGGCCCCCTGCCGGCAAGCAGACCCTAAGGCTGAGAAGCCGACCTTAGGCTGACCTGCAGCCTTGCTGGGAACCTGCTTTCTGCTCTTCTCCCATCCAAAGCCCAGTGGTTTTTCCAAGTGGCTCAAATTCAGAAAGCAGAAGACTGAATTTGAAGGAGTTCACTCTGGTCAAAAACAATACATGTCTGTGTGTCCAGTAACAGAAACAAATAGGAATTTGAAGGCAGAAAAATAACCTTTTCTAGCTTCCTAAAAGGGGCTCTTTTAATGATATGCCTGCATTCTTTGATTCTTTCAAAAACAGATTTGATGCTGTTTTTAAATAGGATTGTTTCTGGAGAGTTATGGGAGAATCAAACTGTATTTTAAATGCAATGGGAGCAATATGCATATGAAAAGATGCTCAACCTCCTCAATAATAATTGAAGAACAGAAAATCAAAACACTGAAGTATAATTTTCTAGCCATCAGACTGGCAAAAATTACAAAGATTGAAAGCTTTTTATTATTGCCAAGGGCGTGTGGAAATGTACACGGTATCAATTGTTATAACCTTTTGGAGGGCAGTGTAATCATACCCATCAAATAAAATAGGAACATATCCTTTGACCCACCAATCCCACTTCAAGGAGTGTGTCCTATAGAAATACAAATGTGTAAGATGAACTATATGAAATTATTGCTATTTGACCATTTTTTACATATAAAAAGTAATTTCATATGATTCAGCCTTATACAGAGGTGTTCATTGTAGCATTTTGTAATGATGACAGTTTGGAAAAAGCCTAAATTTCCAGCAATAGGATGATGATTAAATAAATAATGGTACATATCTTATGCAGTTTTTAAAAAGCAGGGGATAGAGTTAATATACACTGATATGAAAAGATAATCAAGAAGTACTAAGTAAACAAAGTTGTATAACATAATGGATAATCTTATTTTTGTTCTACAAGTATGTGTATATATATTCATATATTTTGATTTGTGTATAATATTGATGTTGAAAAAGATTGAACAGATATATCCTAATGCATTAATTGTGGTTACCTTTTTTTTTTGAGAGAGAGGCTCAGGAAAGTCTGGGGAGAGGCATTTTCTTTAACCTTTTTGTATTATTTGAATTTGACACAGCCAATGTGCTCTTTTTACAAAAGATAAGGAAAATGAAACATAAAAGCTATGAGGGATTGATCCAATTAAAAAATACTTTGTGAACAAAATTAATACTCAATTATATTACGTTTAAGCTGTTTGATATGTTAAGACTTTCACATATCAAACATTATTAAAAAGTAGGATTCACCTCTGTTTTATTTTATTCTATTTTATAGGTATAAGTGTGTTTTAAGAGTGGTAAAATTAGTTATAAGTGAACTAAATGAAGCTCAGCGGCTTAAAGAGTACCCAATGGCAAGCTAGCTATTTAATATAGTCGTGATGATCCTCAATTTTAGAAAACGAGACTCATGAGAGATTAAAAAGGTACATAGATCTTTGATAGTCATGTATGAACAACTGGACTAACTCAGTAATTGAAGATGCTATCTTATCCCCCCTTTTTTGCTACTATTATTTTATTCAGACACAATTTATATACAGTAAAATTCATAAATCTTAAGTGTACTGTTTAATGAAGTTTGACAAATGTACAGGTAGTGCCTGACAGGTTCTTTCCTCAACTCTGTCATAAGTCATTTCTAAAGTAAGTTGAATACTTTTTTTTTTTTAGTTTTCATTATTATTGCCTTTTATTATCAGTATATTTATAAATCCTGTTTTTGAACACCTTTGAGTGAACATGTGAGAAGGATAACATCAGCAAATTATGCTTTGCAATATTGTATGTAGTACATATTACTAATAAGATGTTTAAAAAAAACTGTAGTAAGTGTGGTTCATCATAACTCAAATAAATACATAGTAAGTTGGGGACTACCTGTATTCAGTGGTCTGCTGGTAAACCAGTTCTCTAGGGAAAAAAGTTTTAAAAAGCCCTGACTTATAGCATTTGCTGTTTTGTTTTTTTTTTTCTTGGTGTAGATACTCCCACTATGGCAGATTTCAAGCTTCTTTTTTTAGGTGCCATTGAGTTGGTTCCAACTCATAACCCTATGCACAGCAGAATGAAACACTGCCCAGTCCTGCGCCATCCTCACAATCATTGCTATGTTTGAGCCCATTGTTGCAGCCACTGTGTCAATCCATTTCTTTGAGGGTCTTCCTCTTTTTAGCTGACCCTCTGCTTTACCAAGCATGATGTCCTTCTCCAGGGACTGGTCCCTCCTGATAACTTGTCCAAACTAGCTTTGGGTTAACAACTGGCTTGCAAAATTTTCCAGATTACTTAGGAATTGCCTCTCAAGAGCCTAAGAGTTGGATCCAGTATCACTGAATGTATTCAACCATGTTACCATCACCAAATCAAGATATAGAACATTTCCACCACCCCAGAAGATTTCCTCATGACCTCTTAACCTTAATGCACCCCTTAATCTGCTTCAGACTACCACAATTCTGACTTTTATCCCTGAAGTTAGTTTTGGACTTCATATAAATGGAACCATAGAGCAAGTATTCTTTTGTTTCTGGCTTCTTCTGCTCAACTTAATATTTTTGAAATTTATCCAAGTTGTTGCTGAAGACACTTTTTAAAATCATGTTTTACAACCCATCTATTCTCTATATGTCCTTTTGTGTTGATCTTTGATCTATCGCTGAAATAGAATCTGCATTTCAAAACATAGTTTTCCTCCTTTAAAACTCCTCTTTCTTAATCACTTTAGTTGCTCAGCATGTAATGCTGGGCACATTCTGCACATAAGCTGTAAGGGAAAGAGGGTGGCTCTACAATTCTTAATATTGCTCAATTTCAGAACTCACATGTGATCAAAATGGGAAGTGAGTGAAAAAAATAATAGAGTATCATTGGCAGCTCTTCCCTAGTTGATTTATCTTTTCATGCTAAGTGTGTGTGTGTATATGTGTGTATATATGTGTCTATGTGTCTCTGTGTGTGTGCATATGTGTGTCTATGCATGTGTATGTGTGTATCTATGTATATGTGTGTCTACACGTGTGTGTATGTGTTGTGAATCTCTGAATATTGTTATAGCAAAGGTAACATCCACCAGCCAAACTCAAACCTGAAGACAGCGTGGCTTTAGTTCACCAGCTGTGAATGCTTTCCATGGGAATCATAAAGACAGCATTAGAAACCAGAGGCTGTGAAGGACTGGGCATAAAGGCCTATACTATCAGAATTGACTCGATGGCAATGGGTACAATCAGAGGCCTCAGGGCTTGACTGCCATAAGCTTCCTGGATAAACTGAGGAGTCTGACGCCCACGATGCTTTCCATTGTCACTAAGAATTTCTGTAACACTTCACAATTTCACAGTGTATTTTAGTCATATCCTCAAGGGTTTCCAAAATAGCCATGCCAACTGGCCTAGGACTACTACTGTTTTTACAAAGGAGGAGGTAAACAATGGGATCTTAAACTAATAGGCATTTAAAATCACCTGTTCCCATTAGGAACCCACTCCCCTAAATCCTGGTCAGCATTTATTTAAATGTGGCAGTTGGGGCTAGGTGAAAATCAGGATTAAAATTCAGGGAAGAATTTCTGAGCGCTTGCATTGTTTAGATTTTTATTATAAAGAGCTACACTTTATAATACCGTAAATCGTTAATGGTGATCATTGAACAACATGAATGTAATTAATGTCACTGAACTACATATGTGAAAGCTAGAAATTCGCAATTTTTCTGTTACCTATATATGCATACCACAGTTAAAAATTATTTTAAAAAAAACAGAAATACTGTATAGATCCTATATACATTCAACCAGGATAAGACCTGAGCCTTGTGATTCATGGAACTTTAGCACTGGTCATATAGTCACCCCAGTGGCTGGCCCACTGGGAGACAGGTTTGAGTTTCTGCAACTCCCTGGTCTCCATCCTTGGCCTCTCTCCTTTGTTCTGGTCTAACTCTACTCAGATGTCCTGTTGTCTGCTTTCCCATTCTGGGAGGATGGTAGGGTGAGGCAGGGCAACTCTGACTGTAGGAGCCTGTAGGACCCAGATAGGGAGGGATGAGCACACCATCGCTGCCTCTGCAGTGAGGGCATGCCTCCCATAGGCTGCTTCTGCCAATAACTGGGTGTTGCAGGGATACTAAAGCAGACCCAGTCCTGGGAAACATGGGACTCCTACATCAGCTGACTTTGGGCTCAGATACTCCCTTGAGTCTTTCTCTGAACTCATGACAGTCTAGGATGCTTCCACCCAACCTTCTCTCCCTCTGTCCTTCACTTTGACTCACATCACAGTAATGACTCTCCCAGCCTTCTCTGACTCCATTCCTATTTCTTTTGTGCAGTCATTTCCACTAACAAAATCCTTGCACATTTAATCCTACCTCAACATCTGCTTCTCAGAGAATCTGGACCAATGGAGGCTATTTAAGCATGGCTACTCGTGATTTTTTTTACTCGTGAAGGAAAATATAGGCAGGACTCAAATGTCAGATGGGTGGTTACTTGCCGATCTTTCGGTTCTCTTCAAACACCGATATCTGTGATCCACTTTTTAAAATTCCCACAAAGTGCCCTCTTGTCTCTGGCCAAAGAAGGGCTTCCCAGAAGTAGCTGTGAGAGAACTGTGGGGGAGCAGCCCTCAGCATTGCATGGCTTGGAATCCTGGTATTCTCATCTCTTCCTTTTCCATGAAAGACACCTCTCAGCATTAAAAGAAGAGCTGGGTTTTCAAGGAGCAATGGAGGTGAGAATGAAGGAAGTGCAGATGGATGTGAGAATCTGAACCAATATTCTCAGTTGCTCTAGGATCAGCCAGGAAACAAGAGAATGCTGTTCAGACACTGAACATCACAGAGGGCAAGGTGAGAGTTCACCAGCTAGACCCAGCTTAAACAAGGGGCCTCATGTGCTGGAGGAGCCAAAGAAGGGAGTGGAGAAATGGGATCTTTGCCTTTCCCCAACATTTCTAGATCCTGTTTTAATCAACCATTGAAAATCGAAGCTGGCCACTCTGCATCCCAGGGTCTCCTCAGGGGCTGGTTTGCTCCAAGTCTGGAAGGGAAATCCAGTTCCTTGTGTGGTCAGCCCAGAGCCCAGTTCTGTCCAAGGCCTTGCTGAAGATGATCAGAACAGAGTCACGCTGGGCCTAGCTTTTGAGCCCAACCCAATCCAGATGACACTCTGGAGACTGGGCCGAGTCATGTTAGCATCTGAGAAATGGAGCAGAATTTGGGGCCAGAAAGGGGAGAATGATGTTTTCCAGGGTTTATGCTTGAGCCTTAGCATAATCAGGCTCTTCTGGACCACCTGTCTCTCTGATTCTCAAAATGTCTCTGATTATATAAAGAAGAGGCCGTTATGTCTCGGGTCATTACCTTCTCCTTCCCTCACCAAGGGTTTCATCAGGGCTGAATCTGCACACACTGGAAACCACTATAGAAATGTATCCAGCAAAATTGTTAGATTTACTTCATTTCACAAAACAAATAGACATCTTTTCATCAAAATGATAAATTGGAAAGATGAAACAGTTGGAGAAATTTCCAGATTTTGGGGGACAGAGAAGGGATATAGAGAAGCCATGGCAGCTTGATGTGTGCTTGTAAAACTGTCCTGTGGACTCAATTCACAAGACAACCCTAGCACTTAGAAACACATGACTAACAGGAACTAGACACACTGGGCTGGAGTGAGAACTAAATGAGCTCCCAGATGCACAGTCTAAAACATAGGCATATGATTTGAATACCAATTGTCACTTTGCCAAACTTAGCAAATAACAAGTATTATTGGGGAAGATGGTCTCATTTCAATTCATCCTGCTCCCGAAATCTTCACAGCCAGCAGAGACTTGACATATCTGTATCTTTCTTCTTCTCTGAAGAAAGAAGTCATTCTCAAAGCTAAGCCCCCTGACAGTGTCCTCTGAGATCGCTGTACTATGGGCTGCGGGACAGGAATTAATTCTTTCATTTCTATTCTGGACACACTTGCATGCATATGAATTCCACAGGTGTATTTTTTTTTTTTTTTGGAAAAAAATGGAAAGGGAAGCAGAGTTAGACCTTGGAATAATTTGTTCTATAGAATGGAGTGAATCATCTTCCGTAATGAGCAGTGTTGGTCAGAACTGCTGCAAAGACTGAAAGGTCTCATACATCAATTATTCAAAGGCCCTCTGCTTGCCAAGGAAGTTCTTTGGTATGTTAAGGGCTCATTGACTCTTTGCTACTCAGTGTCATCAGAAGGGTTTAGACTTGCTCTGACTCAACAATGTTGTGCATTTCCATTGATTATGAGGGGTTTAGCCAAGGAGAATTTTCTTTTTATTTTATTGTGGTGACAATATACCTAACAAAACACACCCCGTCTCAATAACTTTTACATGTGCAGCTCAGTGACACTGATTACATTCTTCAAGTTGTGCAACCGTTCTTGCTATTCAAGGAGAATTTCCACACCCTTCTTTTCCCCCTTGACTGAGAACTCAATGGCACAGGATGTGGAGTCCTTTTGTGAGGAGCAGGAAGCAGAAGAGGGATGTTCCTATGTTCCAGGATTGAGTTTCTTGCCCACTCAACACATCTTTGTTGACTGTGTACTCATAGAGTAGTCTGTGGCATATTAGAAATGCACTCATGACCAGTCCCAAGCTCACTACCTGGTCTCTGGTATGCTGCAACAACGTCTCCTGGAACTTCGAGAAGTTCCTAGTGGGCCAAGACAGTGTGCCTGTGCTCAGGTAGAGCCACTGCTTCCCATCCATCGACATTGAGGTTGACATTGAAGCTCTGTTGTCCCAGGGTCTGAGCTGTACCTAGGGTGCCCCTCCTTCCCAGACTGGCTGGCAATCTCAATGCTGTACTCCATGGGGGTTTCATCAGTGAGGGTGTTTTCCTCTAAACCTGAATGGAGGGATGCCTGATTCTAGGAAAGTCCCTTGTTGTGGCCACTGGTCCTGTCCATCCCATCCTCCCAGACCAAGACAAGTCTCTTTACTACTAAAGTGCCAGGCATAAGGAAAGAAAGAAAAAATACAGAATTTCAGCTCACCCTAGACCTACTGAATCAAAATCTGCATCTTAATAAAAGTTGGAGAAGCACTGTATGAAGTGACGGGTACTGAATGCTAGAGACACCAGGTATCCTGTCCTCCGCCTTCTGGAGTTGCGGTTTGGAGGTGGGGCGAAGACTGATGGGGTGTGTTTAGGAAGAGGTCTGTATCAAGTGCTGAGAGAACAGGAGAGGCAGTGGTTAATTCTGCCAGGGTAATGGGAGCTCTCTGAGAAGTGTTGGTTTGGCAGGTGAAGAAGGTTTCCCTGCTTCATTGCTATCACACTATTCTCTGAGTCAAACCTTCATCATCTCTTCCTTGGACTGTGGTGAGAGGCTTCTTGCATCCACTTTTGCCCCCTCAAATCTACTTCCTACACTGTCTCTAAATTATTAGCTAAACACAAACTACCTCTCCCCTCTTAAAACTCACATTGCTTAGAGGGCAAATCATAGATCCCTTAAACAGAATGCAAGTCCTTTATTTGGCATCCACATACCTTTCTAGGTGTTTCCTCTTAACCTGAATGGAGGTTGGCATCCACAACCCATCTAGGTATGTGAATCTCCAGCCTTTCTCCAGCCTATCTCTTTCTGCCCCAGCACTGCAGAACTGTTCATGAATTCCCTCAAATGCCTCTCTGTTTTTGCCACTTTGCCTTTTCAGTTGCTGTTCCTTCTCCATGTACACATGGTGAACTCCTCTTCATCCTTCAGAGCCCTACTCTGTCATTATGCCCTTTGTGAAGCCTTTTATGGACTACTTTAGAGAGAGTTAATGCATTCCTACTTTGCTCTACTTCTGGACTTTGCGTATGTATTATTTTATGTGTCGGATTCTATTGTTATTCATTACATAATGAGAGCTTCACCTACAATGATGTTTGTGAATTTGTTCTTTGAAGGCAGGAAATGTGCTAATTTGAATCCCCTGACTGGCACGTAGAAGGCTGTCAGGATTGCTTTTTGAATTAAATATAGTGTGGAAAAATCTTGAAAGCTTGAAGGTGCTAGACACGGTGAGAGAGCTCAGTTTTTTGGCCTGTCTTGAACACGGAGCAATGTGGTTTCTTTTTGAGGTGATGCAAATGCTCTGCCACTAGACTGTGGTGATTGCTGCACAGTGTTGTAAATACCCTGAAAACCACTGAACTGTACCCTTTAAAAGGGTTACAATGGTGAATTTTGTTATGTGAGTTTTCTCAATAAAAAGCTGGGAAGTTAAGCGTAAATGTCTCAAAGATTTCTTAAAGCTCTAAAAGCCTATGATTTAATGGAACCACTCCTGTACACAGTAAAAAACCCCAAAACCAAACCCACTGCCATCGAGTCGGTTCCAACTCATAGTGACCCTATAGGACAGAGTAGAACTGCCTGATAGAGTTTCCAAGGAGTGCCTGGCAGATTCGAGCTGCCGACCTCTTGGTTAGCAGCTGTAGCACCTAACCACTATGCCACCAGGGTTTCTGTACACAGTAAATGCTTAATAAATATTTGGTGAATTGAATCACAAGAAACATTGGAGTGTGATGCTTTAGACTAGAGACAATACTTTCCTAAATTTAGAGATACCTGGACCAGTTGACATCTTCAGGTCCTAAGATAGTATAACTCATGGGACAGAATTACCTTCAAATGAAGGCACTGGTAAAAGTTTAACGGCGAGCTCTCCAGGAAAAAATACGATATGCAATATGCATGTCAAGTCGATTCCAACACATAGCGATCCTATTGTACAGGGTAGAACTGCTCTATAGGGTTTCCAAGGAGTGGCTGGTGGATTTGAACTGCTGACCTTTTGGTTAGCAGCCAAGCTCTTAACCACTGTGCCTCTAGGGCTCCATACATACATAGGTTTGTTATAAATTTTACAGTTGTGGTTTGGTTTTTGGTTTGGTTGTTAAACACAGTCATTGTTAAAAATTAAATTATATAAATGTAAATATATTAAAACAATGGTATTAAATACTCAGAGCTCATCATTAGCTAATTGCTTTACTATTGCTGATATTCTTGAGTCTCCACATTCAGTGACATCACAGTGGTAGCTAGAAATCAGCCATTGTGGAAAGATCTGCACCGTAGAAATCAGCAAATGCTATAACTAAGGGCTTGATTTATTGTTTTGTTGATTGTCTAAACCAAAAACAAAACAAAACCCATTGCTGTCCAGTCGATTCTGACTCATAGTGATCCTATAGGACAGAGTAGAACCACCCCAGAGGGTTTCCAAGGAGCTCTTGGTGGATTTGAGCTGCCAACCTTTTGATTAGCAGCCATAGCTCTTAATCACTATGCCACCAGGGTTTCTGTTGATTGTCTAGACTTAGCAAATGAAGGAGAAAATGTTGATTATGCAGATTAAACTTATAAGTGTGCAGTTCTATAGCCTTTACACTGTAAACTGCACCAAAAAAAAAAATTGAGAAAATATCCTTCCAGTATTCAAAAACTATAATCCAATTCAGCAAAGAAGTTGCTCCTATTACTGACAAACAAGTGAAGTTCTGACATACATAGTGCCAAAGCCGAAAGAGGTTTCAGTTTAATAAATACAATTTGTGCAAGAGTAAGAAATAGTTTTGTAAGAGATTAATATAAGATGAATAACAATAAATTTATTGGAAAAAGAGTTAGTGGATTGGGATGCAGCTCTATTTGTTCCATCATGGTTGAGTTGCAATCACAGCTTGGCTGCAGATACAAGAACTCAGCAAAAATCAGTGAAAGCATTCTGTGAGAATCAATTGGCTGTATGGAATTTACAGTAAAGCATTTTTTTTTTTTTAATTGTAAAATTGTGTGTACCACCAGGACTCCATTTAACAGGCAGTTCATAAAATTTCTGGAAATTTTACATTGGTTCTTATGAGCCAATATAAACTGGCTGTAGCACATCAGTAGACTTGACTATATTTAGTGGCTTATCATACTTTTCTTAGTTCAAGACTCCACCAAAAACTTTATAAATATACCATACTGGAAATTTTGATACACTTTTAATGAAACATTCTGTACTGTTTCTTAGATTTTGTTCTATGGAATACTTTTTTTTGAGATTGTACTGGGCACTCCACCTTAAAATAATTTTAACAGACGCTTCACTTAAAAAAAGTGAGAAGTGGTGGAGTTCTAGCATCAAAGAATTTTTGAGAATTTTATAGGACTTCTCTGAGCCCCTAATATGCTAGCACACATTTGAACCTTCAAGAAGAGTATATAATATCTGGTTATTGTATTTATTTATTTAGAAAATGCTGCATTGAGAACTGATATAGCCTTATCCAGCATTCCTTTTCACTCTACTTACTGTAAGAGGTACATGTGTAGAGAAGGTGGAGGAGGAAACTGATTGTGGCCCTCCAATGCCATCTTGTGCCAGTTTGCTTTCAGATCCATTCCTTGCCCTTCCCCTGCTTTGCTCTGTATTAACAGAGGCGAGGGAGGATGACTGACCGCTTAGGCTCCATTAGCTGGCTCCCCATGGGGTTTAGTTCTTGGTGAGAAATTAAAGCAGGACTTTAAACCAGTTTTTCCTGGTTAAATCATGGCCAAAGAAGCAAAACCAAAACAGGCCTGAATTTTAAAAAATTGAGTCAACTGGAACAAAAACCAGAACAGGAAAAATTATAGGTTGAAGCCCTGCTAGCAACCTTATCTCCTTCTTAGAAAACAAGGACAGGTTACTTGTTGCATAGCAGCCAAATCTCTTGCCTGTCATATTTTGAGCACAGTTGGAAACAGTGGTGCCCTGCTCAAAGATGGCAGCGTAGCAGGCCCCTTTAAAAGTGTGTCATTCTCCACAGTCCTGCCAATAATCCGGTGTCATGCATCAGCCTCCTGAAAGGGCTTACTATGCCTCTTCTGAGTCTCCTGTTCCAGGGCTTCAACCTGTAATTTTTCCTGTTCTAGTTTTTTTTTTTAGTTATCAGTCCAGTTTACCCAGATTGTCAAAATTTGGGTTTGTTTTGGTTTCGCTTGGTCGGCCATGATTGAACTGGTTGGAACTGGTTCAAAGCCCTGATTTGAAGAGCAGGAGGAAAGGAGAAGCCCAGGTATTGCTCCCCCTACTTCTGTCTTAGGCAGTGTCTCTGGCAGGGGGTACATCTCCACCATTGCTTCAGCTCCTGCAGGACTGTCCTTTATTTGATGGTTCCAGCAACAGCCAGGTGGTCCCAGCCCCTGGGTTTCAGGAACATGGCTTCCCACCTTTGTCTTTCCAGCTTAGAAATGTTAGACACTTTCTGCTTTTGCTAAACTCAGGGTTGCCTCACTGTTTTTTGTTTGCCTTCTCATCTCTTCCATCACCTGATGTAGCAGACACTACTGTGCCCTGCCCTTATCTTTTAGGTATTATGCACCTTTAAAAGCTAAAGGCCTCTTGCTGGAATACCTGAGATTCTCTGCTAGTGAGGTTTGGTCCTGACCTTCGGAGCGTGCTCGACCTGTGTTTACAGAAAGCTTCAGAAGTAGTCTCTACTCAGCTCATGGAGGGTGTTGATGGATAAATACCCCAGCCTCCTTACCTCTGGGTGGGATAACTCTGAGATGTGTTCTGTACTGGATCCCAGAGCTCCCAGCAGGATTCAGCTCTGGTCCGCAGTGGAAGCATGCTTGATAACCCACCCTCTACATTGGCTTCCTTCCCTGACTAGCTCACTACTTCTTGTATTTCCTGGATCGCCTCCTGAATAAACTGCTTGCGCTTGAATCCTTGTCTCTGGGCCTGCTGGGGAACCTACATTAAGACACCTGTGTATTCTATTCCTGCATCAAGTTCTTTCTGTTTTAAGTATATACAGAGTTTCTGTTTTCCTGGTGAGACTCCAACTGATACACCTCTCCTCTGACAAGGGATCCCTGCTATTGCCCCACTTCTTTGACCTCTCTACCTTGCTGGGAAGAAGACAGGGTATCTCTTTGCTTTTCATGGACTGCCAAGATACTTTCCCTTAGGGTACCCCCAAAGGTAGCCTGGGGCAAAAAATGTAAACCAAGAACCTGTAATAGACAGAAAATCCCCATTACCACTACATAGGATATTTAACAACTCCATAGGGTTGATGGGAGGTGTTTTAATCTAGCCTGTTTTGATTTCAGTTTCTTTCAGATACTGTTCTATGGTGATTTATTCTTCTAGAAAGCAAGTCTTAATGTTCATCTTGCCTTTTTTTTCTTAGGATTAAATATGGCCATTCTAGTGTTCTGGGCATGGGGGCATCTATCACAGCAGGGGGGTGCAAGGAGTCTTCTGGTGGTTTTATTCAGTGCTGAGTTACTCAATAGATGGGCTACTCATGAGCTTATGGCACAAAAAAAAATGTAGGGGAATTTATATTTGATATTTCAGAACAAGCATTAAATAGTCATCATGAGAAAGAAAAGAAAACAGAATTTTGTTGAACTTGATTATGTTTGTTTTATGGCTTAAAATTGTGTTTATTTTAAATGGCATCTGTGCATCACATTGCATGACTCTCCTCTCAGGCGCACCCCCTGTGTGAATGACACCCCATGGAGGAAGAAGGGTGCAGTCATAATTTTGCAGCTGATGACCTCCATAGATTTCAATCTGGTCTTGGCATTTTAATATACAGGGGAAGTAGAAATCATGAAATTACCAGTGACTGCCTGGCAATATGACTCCTAGAAGGTCACAGGAGACAGAGCTCTAAAAACAAAACAAAACAAGATGTCTGTTTAAAAAGAAACCTTCCAGACCAAGGGAGCAGGCTTGATAAGAAGTACCCAGGAAAATCACCTGCTTGGAGTGCTAGTGCCGGGAGAGTGGAGGGGAGGGAGAGAGCCCTTGGCTCACAGAGCTAATTGCAGGCAGAAGGAAGAGAAAAATAACATGATTAGCATGTTTCCCTCCTTCCCTCGATTAAGATGACAGAGGCAGGCAATCTGCTGTTTGTGCAGAAAGGGCACGGGGAAGGAGGGAGGAGAGCATCTGTTCTGAGAAAGTGCTGTTTAAAAATGCAAGAAGACAACAAAGCAAAGGAGGAAGTCTTGAAAGAGCAGGCCACTGGCTCTGAAAATGGGTAAGGACCAGAGGGGTGTGTTGACAAAGCTTCCGGGTCCCCAGAATCTAGGTGACCAGGCTGGGGAGTCCACAGAGCAGGGCTCATGACTGGGGGTCCCCGGCTCTGGCCTCTGACTAAGGCATGCCATGGCCCCTACCTCTGCAGGCCAACCATCCTCACCCTGACTGACTAGTGCTGTCCGCCTGCCCCGGAGACTGAGTTACAGGCCCATTCTACACTGTCTGCTCTCTTCTCTGCCCAAGGGTGATGGTATCTATTTTTGACAAAAACAAGAGAAGCCAATGCCTCTAGTAAGTTTACTCTGATCCCCAACATGTGAAAAGGGCTGCATGTTGCTAGAGGCATCAGTAAACACATTCTCAGGGACTCAGCAAACCGGCCTATCAGCTGGACCAGAATGTCTGAGGCTTTGACAGGTGCACTGGGCCTCTCAACCTTCCCTCTTTTGAGAGAAACCATGAGGTGTAAGGTTCCCTTTATCACATACCTCTAGGCTGCTCTTGATATTCAAAAAGGTTGTTTGTCAGAAGGGATACAGAGTGACCCAAGAATGTGTAGATACTTTTCTGATGGCATTGGTATTCTAACTTGGTTTATTTGTAAAAAACCAGTTGTTGTCAAGTCAGTTCTGACTCATGGTGATCCCGTGTGTATCAGAGTAGAACTGTGCTCATAGGGTTTTCAATGGCTGATATTTCAGAAGTAGATGGTCAGCGCTTTCTTCCAAGGTGCTTCTGCGTGGACTCCAAACGCCAGCCTTTTGGTTAGCAGCTGACTGTTGTTAACTGTTTGCACCACCCAGGGACTCTGGTTTATTTGTAGACCAGACTTATTTCCCCTAAGTAGATTGTAACCCTGTGTGGACCCCAGCCATCTACGCGATCTTCTAATTGATGAGCACAATGCTATCTCATACTGCTTGGCATCACGTCAATTCTGACTGATAGAGTAGAACTGCCCCATAGGGTTTCCAAGGAGCAGCTGGTGAATTCGAACTGCTGACATTTTGGCTTAGCAGCCAAGCTCTTAACCACTGTACTGCCAGGGCTCCTGGCATCTCATAGTGTGTGCTAAATTTTATTTAAATTTGTGAGTCATTGGCCTTAGGTCTTATGCCTCTTCCAATTAAAGTAAATCAGCCTTGCAAGTAAGAACAGAAAACCCTCATAGGGTTTCCAAGTCTGTAAATCTCTATGGAAGCAAACTGCCGAATCTTTCTCCCACAAAGCCACTGGTGGTTTCGAACCACTGACCTTTCAGTAAGCAGTTGATCGCTTTTCCTGAGTTCTAGGAGTATATTTTATCTCCTATTCACCTGGCAGAAAGGATCACAAGGATTTAATGAGATCAGGCCTATAAAACAGCAGTACTTAATGATATTATTATTAATAACATTAGTATAGTGCTATTATTATTCTAAGGTGAAGCATACTTTCTCCAGGAATTCCGTGAGCAGGATGGGAGCCCTTTGGTTCTCTCCTTTGAAAGATGAAATCACCATCTAGATGTGGCAGATGCATAACATTTCTGGTGGTTGCTGGTGGTTGTTGATTCTGTCTCAGAGTGACCCCATGTGTGTCAAAGGAGAACTGTGCTCCATAAGGTTTACAATGACTGATTTTTTGGAAACAGATTGCCAGGCCTCTCTTCTGAGGTGCCTCTGGGTGGGTTTGAACTGCCAACCTTTTGACTAGTAGTCTAGCACTTAACTGTTTGCACTACTCAAGGACTCCTATTATAAGGAAACCAGTGGTACAACGCTTAGGTGCTAGGCAGCTAACTGAAAGGTTGGCTGTTTGAACCCACCCAATGGCTCTGTGGGTGAAAGACCTGGCGATCTGCTCCTGTAAAGATTCCAGTCTAGATAACCCTATGGGGCAGTTCTACTCTGTTGCATGGTGTTACTACAAATCAAAAATATGCTATACGGCACCCAACAACAAACAATAAGTAATACTCATGCTGATATTTTGTTGGCTCCTGTCAACCATTTCTCAATGACTAAGCCTACATGCAAATCCAGTGGTATTCAGAGACCCATATCTATCCTTCTCTTATCACTGGCCAAACATTGGCAATTCCTTGAGAGAAGTACCCTCTGCAGCCCTGCTGTGGGTTTGGAATGACTGTAAGGTCAAGATAATTTATTTCCAGGTTCCAGGCTGGATAGGTCATTTGCAATGGTGAAGGAAGACCCTTTTGGATACCTGTACTCTGTGAAGCTACAGCAGGGCCTGTGTTTCATCTTGCATGAGAAGTTCAAGAGCCAAGGATGCTTTGGTTTTATGACCCACCCTGCAAGGAAGGCCTTCACAACCTTACATTTTAAGGTTGTGTCCTTGTCTTTTAAAATTAAGGGTTAATGTAATAATGATTGTTTAAAGAATGTTTATGTGTCTTTTATAAAATAATTGCAGATGATATTGCTGGTGTTAATACTATTAGTCCTAATACTAGTAATAATATCTTACATTTGTAATGTGTTCAGTGGAGCCAGTCATGGTATAGATAAGGAATGAGGTTAGGGAGGTAAGTGATGGTCTAAGCGTGGAGTAGCTGAGGTTCAGGCCCAGGGGTTCCAGCTCCAAATCTGCCATCTCTTTGTACCACACTGACTAGCGTGTTGCTTTATATATAATGAATCGTAACATCAAGTCCTTTAAGGATTAGGACCAGACTAAGATACTCCACTGGTCTCACCCCTTTGGGAGCAAGGGAGAATGAAGAAACCAAAGACACAAGGGAAAGATTAGTCCAAAGGACTAATGGACCACAACTACGACAGCCCCCACCAGACTGAGTCCAGCACATCTAGATGGTGCCTGGCTACAGCCACTGACTGTGCTGATAGGGATCACAATAGAGGGTCCTAGACAGAGCTGGAGAAAAATGTAGAACAAAATTCTAACTCACAAAAAAGAAGACTTACTGGCCTGACAGAAACCGGAGAAACCCTGAGAGTATGGCCCCCGACACCCTTTTATCTCAGTACTGAAGTCACTCCTGAGGTTCACCCTTCAGCCAAAGATTAGATGGGCCCATAAAACAAAACTAAACCAAGGGGGCACACCAGGCCAGGGGCAAGGACTAGAAGGCAGGAGGGGACAGGAAAGCTGGTAATAGGAAACCCAAGGTTGAGAAGGAGAGAGTGTTGACATGCCGTGGGGTTGGGAACGAATGTCACAAAACAATATGTGTACTAATTGTTTAATGAGAAGCTAGTTTGTACTGTAAACTTTCATCTAAAGTACAATAAAAAATAAAAATAATTAGGACCAGAAAAAAGTTTTAATTGTCCACTCCCTTGCATCAGATAATGTTTTCTTTTTGGCTTTGGGCTGCCAAGAAGTGCAGAAGCAGATGGAAACATCAACCACAACCACATCAATCTAGGCTTTGGGAATTTGAAACTATTCTCATCACTTTCTGTTTCTTTTGATTTTCTATTTTATTTTAATGGTCTTATTGTGTGTGCCTTTTATTTTATGCTGCTTCATTTTGGGAAATAAAAGGGGAATACATTTTAAGAAAGACAAATCAAGCAATCACTCGTTTCAGTTTTACTGAGTAGGAAAAAGGACCATACAACTTTTACTTTGTTCCAGATGTTTTGTTGCTCTGTCTGTGTAGGAGCAGATGTATTCAGAGTAGGGTTGCCAGATAAAATATAGAACCCATCGTTACATTTAAATTCCGTATAAACAATGAATAATTTTTAGTATAAATATGTCCCAAATATTGCATATTCATTTCTAATGCTTAAAAATTAGTCATTATTTATATGAAATTCAAGTTTAACTGGGCATCCAGTATTTTATCTTTTAAATTTGGCAACCCTAAATCAGAGCCACAAAGATCCTATCACAGCACCTGGCTAAGGATAAAGGTGCAAAATTTAAATAAGTTTAAAATAATGGTCGATGCCCTGAAGATACTCTGAACACCTTTAAAGTCAAATTTTGAACACCTGGCCTTTGGAAACGGTCAAGTTCACTGGTCAGAATTTTCATGAGTCATGCCTAGAGGTGGTGTGCTCTGGGCAGCATGCTTTGCTGGGACTGGATCCGATGGGGCTTGGGACCCTTGTAGATCATGTGGATCTGCTCTATGGTTTCCCAGGGGCTGGCAACCAGCACCAGTCTGGACCTGCCTCTCCAGGACAAATCAATACAGGTTTTGGCCAGTTTCCTCAACCCTGGATCTAGAAAATTTTAAATTGCAAATTTAACTCCCATTTCCCTGGATGTCACATCAACCTGGATACTGTTAAAAGTCACAGATTCCTTGAATCTGCCCTCCTCCTGTTGCTAGCTGCCATTGAGTTGGCCCTGACTCATGGCAACCCCATGTACAACAGAACAAAACACTGCCCTGTCCTGCCCCATCCCCATGATTGGTTGTTGATTGGACCCTTGTGATCCATAGGATTTTCACTGGCTGATTTTTGGAAGTAAATTGCCAGGTTTTTCTTGTTCATCTTAGGCTGGAAGCTCCACTGAAATCTGTTCAGCATCACAGCAACACAAAAACCTCCACTGATGGATGGTGGCTGTGCTTGAGGTGTGTTGGCCGGTATTTGAAACTGGGTCTTTCTTAGTCCTGCCTTCATATTAAACCCATTGCTGTCGATTCTGACTCATAGTGACCCTATAGGATGGAGTAGAAAAGCCTCCGGCTACAGCCACTGACTGTGCTGATAGGGATCACAATAGAGAGTCCTGGACAGAGCTGGAGAAAAATGTAGAACAAAATTCTAACTCACAAGGGTTTCCAAGGCTGTAAATCTTTATGAAAGCAGACTGCCATATCTTACTCCTGTGGAGTGGCTAGTGGATCTGAACTACCAACCTTTACACCTTTAAATTACAGTATCGTATGCACAGCTGAAATGTATTTACATTTACATAGTTTCATGTGTTAAAGTGAAAAATCAGTAAGAGAACAATAGAATTCAAAGTAAAAATGTTTAAGTACTACATCAAAATTATGTTCATTTTAACTTTAAACTTTATTGTTACATGAGATACATTAATGGTTTAGGCTTGCATAATCAATAATGGCCCAGATAACGTAGAAGTTGTAATCAAATGCATATGGAAATATATTCAAAATATATTTTAAAAAATACCATAAAAGTAAACAAGAACAAATACTCAAGCATCTCAGCACTTGATAAACCAAAAAAACCAAACCAAACCCAGTGCCGTTGAGTCGATTCCGACTTCTAGTGACCCTATAGGACAGAGTCGAACTGCCCCATAGAGTTTCCAAGGAGCGCCTGGCGGATTTGAACTGCCGACCCTTTGGTTAGCAGCCGTAGCACTTAACCACTACACCACCAGGGTTTCCACTTAATAAACAGCTCTACTAAATCAGAACTTTCCTTCCTGGCCTTCAAAGCTATGGACTTGTGAATGACTATGTCGAAATTACTGCCTTTCACCAGCAAGTCAACTGCACCTGTGGAAAGAGATGATAGAGAACCCCCATATCATCAGCAGAACAAGGTCAGGGGCCAACTGCGGAACAGACTATCAATTGCTCATATGCAAGTTCAAGTTGAATCTGAAGAAAATTAAAACAAGTCTACAAGAAACAAAATACGGCCTTGAGTATACTTCACCTGAATTTAGAGGTGCATTGTTGTGGGATACATCGAGGACATCTTACATGAAGAAAGCAAAAGGTTATTAAAAAGACTGGAAAGAAAGAAAGACCGAAATGGATATCAGAAGAAACTCTGAAACTTTCTCTCGAACTTAGAGTAGCTATAGCGAACAGAAGAAATGATCACGTAAAAGAGTTGGGCAGAAGATTTCAAAGGGCAGCTTGAGAAGAAAAAGTACTATAATGAAACATGCAAATAACTGGAGTTAGAAAACCAAAAAGGAAGAACATGCTTGACATTTCTCAAGCTGAAAGAATTGAAGAAAATCTTCGAACCTCGGGTTGCAATACTGAAGGTACTATGGGCAAAATATTGAACGACACAGGAAGCACCAAAAGAAGTTGGAAGGAATACAGAGTCATCTCACCAAAAAAGAATTGGTCAACATCCACCCATTTCAGGAGGTAGTGTATGATCAGGAACGGATGATATTGTACCATGAAATCCAAGCCTCGCTGAAGGCATTGACCAAAAACAAGGCTCCAGGAATTGACGAAATACCAATTGAGATGTTTCAGCAAATGGATGTAGCACTGGAGGTGCTTACCTTTCTATGCCAGGAAATTTGGAAGAGAGCTACCTACCTGGCCAATCGACTGGAAGAGATCCATGTTTGTGCTCATCCCAAAGAAAGGTGATCCAACAGAATATGGAAATTATCGAACAATATCATTAATCTTACACACAAGTCAAATTTTACTGAAGATCTTTCAAAAGCATTTGCAGCAGTACATCGATGGGGAACTGCCAGAAACTTACGCTGGATTCAGAAGAGGATGTGGAACCAGGCATATCATTGCTGATGTCAGATGGATCCTGGCTGAAAGCAGAGAATACCAGAAGGATGTTTACCTGTGTTTTATTGACTATGCAAAGGCATTCGACTGTGTGGATCGTAACAAATTATGGATGACATTGTAAAGAATGGGAATTCAAGAATACTTAATTGTGCTCATGCAGAATTTATACATAGACCAAGAGGCAGTTGTTCAAACAGAATAAGGGGATACTGTGTGTTTTAAAATCAGGAAAGGTGTGTGTCAGGGTTGTATCCTTTCACTGTACTAATTCAATCTATATGCTGAGCAAATAATATGAGAAGCTGGACTATATGAAGAACATGGCATCAGGATTGGAGGAATATTCATTAACAAGTGAAGAGGACTTGAAGCACTTACCGATGAAGATCAAAGACCACAGCCTTCAGTACGATTACATCTCAACATGAAGAAAACAAAAATCCTCACAACTGAACCAATAAGCAACATCATGATGAGCAGAGAAAAGACTGAAGTTGTTAAGGATTTTATTTTACTTGGATCCTCAATCAATATCCGTGGAAACAGCAGTCAAGAAATCAAAAGAGGTATTGCATTGGGCAAATCTGCTGCAAAAGACCTCTTTAAAGTGTTAAGAAATAAAGGTGCCATTTTGAAGACTGAGGTGTGCCTGACCCAAGCCATTCTGTTTTCTGTTGCCTCACATGCATTTGAAAACTGGACAATGAATAAGGAAGATCAAAGGACAGTTGATGCATTTGAATTATGGTATCGGCAAAGAATATTGAATATACCATGGACTGCCAGAAGAACTAACAAATCTGTCTAGGAAGAAGTACGTCAAGAACGTTCCTAAGAAGCAAGGATGGGGAGACTTCATCTCATGTACTTTGCACATGGTATCAGGAAAGACCAGTCCCTGGAGAAGAACATCATGCTTGGTAGAGAGTCAGTGAAAAAGAGGAAGACCCTCAATGAGATGGATTGACACAGTGGCTGCAACAATGGGCTCAAACAGCAACGATTGTGAGCATGGTGCAGGACCTGGAAATGTTTCATTCTTTTGTACATAGGGTTGCTATGAGTCAGAAATGATTCAGTGGCACTTAACCACATTTTTTTAAAAATCACAATTCAAACTGAAACCCTGGAAATTTCATTAAGATACATATTTGCAAGACAGTGAGGTTTTTAAAGAAAATTTAAAGACTAAAATTAAAAAAACCTGAATGCAAGATTTAAGTTATATTTCTATACCTGTAGCAAGACCATGTAGATCATAACGAATTATGGATAACATTGCGAAGAACGGGAATTCCAGAACACTTAATTGTGCTCATGAGGAACCTTTACATAGCTGAAGAGGCAGTTGTTCAGACAGAACAAGGGGATACTGGTTGGTTTAAAGTCAGGAGAGGTGTGCACTAGGGTTGTATTCTTCCACCATACCTATTCAATCTGTATGCTGAGCAAATAATACGAGAAGCTGGACTATATGAAGAAGAACGGGGCATCAGGATTGGAGGAACACTCATTAACAACCTGCGTTATGCAGATGATACAACCTTGCTTGCTGAAAGTGAAGAGGACTTGAAGCACTTACTAATGAAGTTCAAAGATCACAGCCTTCAGTATGGATTGCACCTAACATAAAGAAAACAAAAATCCTCACAATTGGACCAATCAGTAACATCGTGATAAATGGAGAAAACATTGAAGTTGTGAAGGATTTCATTTTACTTGGATCCACAATCAACACCCATGGAAGCAGCAGTCAAGAAATCAGACGACGCATTGCATTGGGTAAATCTGCTGCAAAATACCTCTTTAAAGTGTTGAAAAGCAAAGATGTCACCTTGAAGGCTAAGGTGCACCTGACCCAAGCCATGGTATTTTCAATCGCATCATATGCATGTGAAAGCTGGACAATGAATAAGGAAGACCAAAGAAGAATTGACGCCCTTGAATTGTGGTGTTGGCGAAGAATATTGAATATACCATGGACTGCCAAAAGAATGAACAAATCTGTCTTGGAACAAGTGCAACCAGAAAGCTCCTTAGAAGCAAGGACGGCAGGACTGCGTCTTGCATATCTTGGACATATTGTCAGGAGGGATCAGTCCCTGGAGAAGGACATCATGCTTGGCAGAGTACAGGGTCAGCAGAAAAGAGGAAGACCCTCAGTGAGGCGGATTGACACGGTGGCTGCAACAATGAGCTCAAGCATAACAACGATTGTGAGGATAGCGTAGTACCGGGCAGTGTTTCGTTCTGTTGTGCATAGGGTTGCTATGAGTCGGAACTGACTCAACGGCACCTAACAACAACAACAACAAAGCAAGAAACACAGCATTTCCCCTGCTTCGTATTTTAAACTGCCAATTTCTCTATTCAGTTTTCTAAAATTATATAATCAATAATTGGTCTCCTTGTTACATATGTAAGTTTATTATCAATTTTAATCATAAAATAATATGTGATGAATATAGTTGTAAATTGCTTAAATGTAGTATTTCTTAGAGTATATGACTACTAACAACAAAATTGTTTAGTAAAATCTTCCTACATGGAATTCCAATGTATTAGTTACAACATTATTAGTAACTGAGCGGAAGCCGTTTTTGAATTTTCTCCTTTCCTTTAATTAATACTTCGTTCTCCAAAAAGTTATTGAGATAGGTTCACACATGCTAATTACCACAATATTGTAGCTAAAACATCAGAAAGTTTGACAAAATCAATGACTATAAAAACATTGGCAGCAAGGAAAACAATAGCACAGTATGTGCAGACGAAATCACGGGATTCAAAGTATCACTGTAATTGGGTCATAATGACAGCTCTGACTTGAGCGCATTAAATCCAAACCAAACCCACTGTGTGGAGTCGATTCCGACTCATAGCCACCCTATAGGACAGAGTAGAACTGCCCCATAAAGTTTCCAAAGAGCACATGTTGGATTCAAACTGCCAACTTTTTGGTTACCAGCCATAGCTCTTAACCACTATGCCGCCGTGGTTTCCTGGAGCACATTAGAAGGTACAGAAAGTAAATTAGCATAGAGTTTTAGCCTTGTAGGTATATTGATACATGTAAACTGGGCTTTCAAAAAATTTTTTGTTGTTAGAACTAACTACAGGGATGTTTTTATAAAAAATAATAAATTTCTGCCGAAACACTATGCAAAAATTTTATAGACAGTCATTTTGTTCCCACCCCTTCTGACAGTGTCACCTTGTGAGGCCCCTGCCCCCCCCTCCCCGCAGCTCCCTAGTGATGCTATTGACCAGGGCTTCTTTAAAAGAGGCCAAATTCCTTCTCCGCCCCAATCAAAGATGTCCGTTTGTTATTCCTGGTCCCTCAGGGTGTATGAGCTGGCAGAGTCTTCCCACAGTCACTTCTCCAGTCTCCTCATCGTGATTTACTGCCCTCATTCGTGTAAGGGGTGCCTGGCCGCTACAATGCAGCCAGGGAGCCCAGTGGGTACGGCTGATGGCTCTCTCTTCCACTGGGCTCCCAAACCTGGGAGCCTCACGAGATGACACAGAACCCTTCATTTCCTCCAGCCTCCGTGCTGCACAGCCATGCCATGTCCCAGGGAGAAATGGGGCCTGCCGAGTCCCCTACTCTGTCAGAGTGTTAACACGTGGCCCCCATGCAGCTCTGCTTGGGTCCCCACAAGTCACAGAGTGCTTCAGACACCAGCTCCTTCTGCCTTCTCCTAGTCCTCTCCACAGAGCATAAATGGCCCACCCCTGGGGCCTGGCAGGGCACAGATGTCATCCTGTCTGCTTTCATTCTCCCACCCTCCCTTTGCAACAATAAAAGCCTTCATGCAGATCAGCTGGGCTGGACTGGAAGCTTTTCCAAAAGTTGTTTAAACAAGCTTTAACATAACAAATTCAGTGGGGCGCATAGCCTAACACTCAAACTGCTATCCTCATGGCACAAATTATGTCTAGCAAGGGACTGGTACGTGGCTTGGAGAAGGTGGAGGCTGTGATCTTAATCTGCTAAAATTCATGTTTCGAGGGCATTGGTAAAGAGTAACATTGGGTTGTCTGGTAGATGCACGTACAAGGTGATTGGACCCCTTTTTCTTTGTTTTGTATTGTTTTAGGTGAAAGTTTATAGTGCAAATTAATTTCTCATTCAAAAATTTATATACAAATTGCTACAAAACATTAGTTGCAGTCCCTGCAATGTGTCAGCACCCTCCCCCTTTCCCTTTACACCGCAGGCTCCCTATGTCCATTCATCCAGGTTTCCTGTCCCTTCCTATCTTCTCCTTTTTGCTTTTGGGCAGGTGTTGCTCATTTAGCCTCGTATACTTGTAAGAAGCATGTTCCTCATGTATGTTATTGTTTGCTTTATAGGCCTGTCTAATCTTTGGCTGAAAGGTGGACTTCGGGAGTGGCTTCAGTTTTGAGTTAGCACAGTTTCCAGGGGCCATAGTTTCTGGGGTTCCTCCAGTCTCTGTCAGACCGGTAAGTCTGGGTGAATTTGAATTTTGTTCTACGTTTGTCTCCTGCTCTGTCTGGAACCCTCTGTTGTTATCCTTGTCAGAGAGATAGGTGGTGGTAGCTGGGCACCATCTCGTTCTTCTAGGCTCAGGCTGGTGGAGGCTGTAGTTCATGTTGTCCGTTAGTTCTTTGAACTGATATTTTCCTTGTGTCCTTGGACCAGTTTTTCTTTCTTTTGTAATTTTTATTGTGCTTTAAGTGAAAGTTTACAAATCGAGTCAGTCTCTCATACAAAAATTTATATTCGCCTTGCTATATACTACTAATTGCTTTCCCCCTGATGAGACAGCACACTCCTTCCCTCCACTCTCTATTTTTGTGTCCATTTGGCCAGCTTCTGACCCCGTCTGCACTCTCATCTCCCCTCCAGACAGGAGATGCCAACATAGTCTTATGTGTCTACATGATCCAAGAAGCTCACTCGTTTCACCAGTATTATTTTCTATTCTGTAGTCCAGTCCAATCCCTGTCTGAGGTGTTGGCTTTCAGAATGGTTCCTGTCTTGGGCTAACAGAAGGTCCAGGGAACATGACCTCCGGGGTCCTTCTAGTCTCAATCAGACTGTACCCCCTTTTCTTGATGCTGCTCTTTTGGGAAAATGATTCCAGATTTATCTAGTTTCCCCCCAACCAGACCAGCAGTTAGCAATCAAAGCTGTTGCAGGAGGAATCCTGTGTACAGAGAGCACAGGGTCCTGCTGAGTTCAGAGTATGTGCTCCCTACTGAAAACAGAAACAATCAGTGGCTAAAATAAGGCCTTTACTGGAAAAGCAATAATTCCCTCTCCTTTTCCTCCTGTGCTCTCCTCTTTCCCTTCCTGTACAGATGATGGATGATGTTGCCTGCAGAACACTTAGAAATTCCATCCCCATGGCCCAGTGCATTGCTTCTCAGCACTGCACTCTGGCCTGGCTTGAGTAGACTGCCTCTAGGCACTTGGTGGAGCTAAGTTTGCCAACCCACGGACCTACAGCTGAGCACTTTCAGGTCGTAGTGGGGTGCTTTTAGACACTTACTGGTAGAGCTAAAAGAGCTTTGTAACACTTGCCCAAGCAGGAGAGAGGCTGAGGGCTAGAGAGACGTGGCTGAGGGCTAGAGAGGCGTGCCTTCAGGCTCAGCTGAGAAGAGGCTCTCCTGATGGAAGAACCGTATCCTGAGTATTCCCGAACCTAAATTGTAACCTGTTACTTCCCTAAAAAATCCCATAATCGTGAGTATTGTCTGTAAGGCCACTGCAATGAATTATCGAACCCAGCAGAGAAATAAGAGAATATTGTGGGAGGGGCGGTTGGTGTTAGAATTGGTAAAGATGGAGGACAGAGGAGCCATGTCTGAGCTGTGCTTCATGGGAATCAGCCTTGGGCTGTTGATCTTGATACTCCTTCCCCCTTGTGAAGTTGGAGGAGATCAGATACCAACCCCCTACCCCCAACCTCTTCATCCTGCTGCGTGTCTGAGCCTGAAGCTCGTAGTCATTTCAGATTCCCTTATTCTCACCCCGAGGAGCCTCCATTGATTGTATATCTTGAATCTCTCTCATCTTTTCCATATTCCTTGCCACTGCCATTATTTAGACCTTTGCTCATCTGGACTATTCCAATGCTTCCTAAAGATCTCCCTGCTGCCATCATCTCTACGCCTCATTTTCCCTTCCAGCTTCATCCTCCACATCACCATCAGAATCATCTTAAACTACAGATGTTGACATCTTCCTTGAAATGGCATTTACAGCTCTTCATCAAATGGCCCCTCCTTACCTCTTCAGCTATTTATTTCTTTAATTTTTATTGTGCTTTAAGTGAAAGTTTACCAATTAAGTCAGCCTCTCATATAAAAATTAATATACACCTTGCTGTATACTCCTAATTGCTCGCCCCCTAGTGAGACAGCCTGCTCCTTCCCTACACTCTCTCTTTTCCTGTCCATTCCACCAGCTTCTAACCCTCTCTGCCCTCTCATCTCCCCTCCAGATAGGAGATGCCAACATAGTCTCAAGTGTCTACTTGATCCAAGAAGCACATTCTTCACCAGCATCTTTTTCTATCCCATTGTCCAGTCCAATCCGTATCTGAAGAGTTGGCTTTGGGAATGGTTCCTGTCTTGGGCTAACAGAAGGTCTGGGGACTATGACAACTGGGGTCCTTCTAATCTCAGTCAGACCATTAAGTCTGTTCTTTTGATGAGAATTTGGGGTCTGCATCCCACGGCTCTCCTGCTCCTTCAGGGGTTCTCTGTTGTGTTCCCTGCCAGGGCAGTCATCGGTTGTAGCCAGGCACCATCTAGTTCTTCTGGTCTCAGGCTGATGCAGTCTGTACTTTATGTGGCCCTGTCTGTCTCGTGGGCTCATAATTACCTTGTGTCCTTGGTGTTCTTCATTCTTCTCTGCTCCAGGTTGGTTGAGACCAATCGATGCATCTTAGATGGCCGCTTGCTAGCATTTAGACCTCAGACGCCACTCTCCAAAGTGGGACGCACAATGTTTTTTTGTTTTAATTTTTATTGAGCTTCAAGTGAACGTTTACAAATCAAGTCAGTCTGTCACATGTAAGTTTATATACACCTTACTCCATACTCCCATTTGCTCTCCCCCTAATGAGTCAGCCCTTCCAGACTCTCCTTTCATGACAATTTTGCCAGCTTCCAACCCTCTCTACCCTCCCATCCCCCCTCCAGACAGGAGATGCCAACACAGTCTCAAGTGTCCACCTGATATAAGTAGCTCACTCTTCATCAGCATCTCTCTCCTACACACTGTCCAGTCCCTTCCATGTCTGATGAGTTGTCTTTGGGAATGGTTCCTGTCCTGGGCCAACAGAAGGTTTGGGGACAATGACCGCCGGGATTCCTCTAGTCTCGGTCAGACCATTAAGTATGGTCTTTTTGTGAGAATTTGACAATGTTTTCTTAATAGATTTTATTATGCCATTTAACTTAGATGTCCCCTAAAACCATGTTCCCCTAAGCCCCTGCCCCTGCTATGCTGGCCTTTGAAGCATTCAGTTTGTACAGGAAATTTCTTTGCTTTTGGTTTAGTCCAGTTGTGCTGACCCCTCATGTATTCTGTGTTGTCTTTTCCTTCACCTAAAGTAATTCTTATCTACTGTCTCATTAGTGAATATCCCTCTTCCTTCCTCCCTCCCTCCCCTTCTTGTAACCATCAAAGAATATTTTCTTCTCTGTTTAAACTATTTATTGATTCTTATACAAGTGGTCTTATACAATATTTGTCCTTTTGCAACTGACTTATTTCACTCAGCATAATGCCTTCCAGATTCCTCCATTTTATGAAATGTTTCACAGATTCATCACTGTTCTTTCTCGATGCATAGTATTCCATTGTGTGAATACACCATAATTTATTTATCCATTCATCTGGTGATGGGCACCTTGGTTGCTTCCATCTTTTTGCTATTGTAAACAGTGCAACAATGAACATGGGTGTACATATATCTATTCATGTAAAGGCCCTTATTTCTCTAGGATATATTCCAAGAGTGGGATTGCTGGGTCGTATGGTAGTTCTATTTCTAGCTTTTGAAGGAAGTGCCAAATCGATTTCCAAAGTAGCTGTAGCATTTTACATTCCACCAGCAGTGTATAAGTGTTCCAGTCTCTCCACAACCTCTCCAACATTTATTATTTTGTGTTTTTTGGATTAATGACAGCCTTGTTGGAGTGAGATGGAATCTCATTGTAGTTTTGATTTGCATTTCTCTAATGTCTAATGATTGTGAGCATTTCCTCACATTATCTGTTAGCTACCTGAATGTCTTCTTTAGTGAAGTGTCTGTTCATATGTTTTGCCCATTTTTTAATTGTGTTGTTTGTCTTTTTGTAGCTGAGTTTTTGCAGTATTATATAGATTTTAGAGATCAGGCGCTGATTAGAAATGTCATAGCTAAAAACTTTTTCCCAGTCTGTAGGTACTGTTTTGGTGAGGTCTTTGGATGAGCATAGGTGTTTGATTTTTAGGAGCTCAAGTTATCTAGTTTTTCTTCTGCATTGTTAGTAATGTTTTGTATACTATTTATGCTATGTATTAGGGCTCCTAATGTTGTCCCTATTTTTGCTTCCATGATCTTTATCATTTTAGATTTTATATTTAGGTCTTTGATCCATTTTGCGTTAGTTTTTGTGCATGGTGTGAGGTATGGGTCTTGTTTCATTTTTTTGCAGATGGATATCCAGTTATGCCAGCACCATTTGTTAAAAAGACTATCTTTTCCCCATTTAACTGCTTTGGAGCCTTTGTCAAATATCAGCTGCTTATATGTGGATGGATTTATGTCTGGATTCTCAATTCTGTTCCATTGGTCTCTGTATCTGTTAATGTACCAGTACCAGGCTGTTTTGACTACTGTGGCTGTATAATAGGTTCTAAAATCAGGTAGAGTGAGGCCTCCCACTTTGTTCTTCTTTTTCAGTAATGCTTTACTTATCCGGGGCCTCTTTCCCTTCCATGTGAAGTTTGTGATTTGTTTGTCCATCTCATTAAAAAGTGTCGCTGGAATTTGGATCGGAATTGCATTAAATCTATAGATCACTTTTGATAGAATAGACATTTTTACAATGTTAAGTCTTCCTATCCATGAGCAAGGTATGTTTTTCCACTTATGAGGGCCTCTTTTGGTTCCTTGCAGAAGTTTTTGTAGTTTTCTGTGTATAAGTCTTTTACATCTCTGGTAAGATTCATTCCTAAGTATTTTATCTTCTTGGGGGCTACTGTAAATGGTATTGATTTGGTGATTTCCTCTGCAATGCTCTTTTTGTTGGTGTAGAGGAATCCACCTGATTTTTGTATGTTTATCTTGTATCCTGAAACACTGCTGAACTCTTCTATTAGTTTCAGCAGTTTTCTTGAGGATTCTTTAGGGTTTTCTGTGTATAAGATCATGTCATCTGCAAATAAAGATACTTTTACTTCTTCCTTACCAATCTGGATGCCCTTTATTTCTTTATCTAGCCTAATTGCTCTGGCTAGGACCTCCAGCACAATGTCGAATAAGAGTGGTGATAAAGGGCAACATTTTCCGGTTCCTGATCTCAAGAGGAATGCTTTCGGACTGTCTCCATTTAGGATGATGTTGGCTATTGGCTTTGTATAAATGCCCTTTATTATGTTGAGGAATTTTCCTTCTATTCCTATTTTGCTGAGAGTTTTTTATCATGAATGGGTGTTGAACTTTGTCAAATGCCTTTTCTATGTCAATTAATAAAACCATGTGATTCTTGTCTTTTGTTTTATTTGGATTCCATTAATTGTTTTTCTAATGTAGAACCATCCCTGCATACCTGGTATAAATCTCACTTGGTCATGGTGAATTATTTTTTTGATATGTTGTTGAATTCTATTGGCTAGAATTTTGTTGAGGATTTTTGCATCTATGTTCATGAGGAATATAGGTCTGTAATTTTCTTTTTCTGTGGTGTCTTTAGTTGGTTTTGGTATCAGGGATATATTCGTAGGATAAGTTTAGGAGTATTCTGTCCTTTTCTATGCTGTGAAATACCTTTAGTAGTAGTGGTGTTAACTCTTCTGTGAGAATTTGGTAGAACTCTGCAGTGAAGCTATCTGAGGCAGGGTTTTTTTTTTGTTGGGAGTTTTTTGATTACCTTTTCAATCTCTTGTTATGGGACTATTTAATTGTTCTACGTCTGTTTGTGTTTAGGTAGGTAGTGTGTTTTTAGGAATTCATCCACTTTTTCTAGGTTTTCAAATTTGTTAGAATATTATTTTTCATAGCAACCTGATATGATTCTTATAATTTCAGTTGGGTCTGTTGTAATATTGCCCATCTCATTTCTTATTTGGGTTATTTGCCTCCTCTCCTGTTTTTTTTTTTTTCAGTTTGGCCAGTGGTTTATCAATTTTGTTAATTTTTTCAAAGAACCAGCCTTTGATCTTGTGAATTCCTTCAATTGCTTTTCTGTTTTCTATTTCATTTAATTCTGCTCTAATTTTTATTATTTGCTTTCTTCTGGTGCCTGAGGGTTTCTTTTGTTGCTGTCTTTCTATGTGTTCAATTTGTAGGGATAATTCTTTTATTTTGGCCCTTTCTTCTTCTTCTTTTTTTTTTTTTAATAAATTTTATTAAGCTTCAAGTGAACGTTTACAAATCCAATCAGTCTGTCACATATAAGTTTACATACATCTCACTCCCTACTCCCACTTGCTCTCCCCCTCTTGAGTCAGCCCTTTCAGTCTCTCCTTTCTTGACAATTCCTTTCTTCTTTTTGTATGTGTGCACTTATTGATATAAATTGACCTCTGAGCACTGCTTTCGCTGTGTCCCAAAGGTTCTGATAGGAAATGTTTTCATTCTCATTGGATTCCATGTATTTTTTTTATTCCATCCTTAATGTCTTGTATAACGCAGTCTTTTTTAAGCAGGGTATTGTTCAGTTTCCAAGTGTTTGATTTCTTTTCCCTGCTTTTCCTGTTATTGATTTCTACTTTTATGGCCTTATGGTCAGAGAAGATGCTTTGTAATATTTCAGTGTTTTGGATTCTGCTAAGGCTTACTTTATGACCTAATATGTGGTCTATTCTAGAGAATGTTCCATGTGCACTAGAAAAGAAAGTATACTTGGTTGCTGTTGGGTGGAGTGTTCTGTATATGTCTACGAGGTCAAGTTGGTTGATTGTGGCATTTAGATCTTCCATGTCTTTATTGAGCTCCTTTCTGGATGTCTTGTCCTTCACCAAAAGTGGTATATTGAAGTCTCCTACTATTATTGTGGATCTGTCTATCTCACTTTTCAGTGCTGATAGGGTTTGTTTTATGTATCTTGAAGCCCTGTTATTGGGTGCATAAATATTTAATATACCTCCTGATATATTGTCCCTTTAATCATTATATAGTGTCCTTCCTTATCCTTTATAATGGATTTAACTTTAAAGTCGATTTTGTCAGAAATTAATATTGCCATTTCTGCTCTTTTTTTTAATAATTTTTATTGTGCTTTAAGTGAAAGTTTACAAATCAAGTCAGTTTCTCACATGTAAACTTATATACACCTTACTACGTATTCCCGTTCACTCTCCCCCTAATGAGTCAGCCCACACCCTCCTTCCAGTCCCTTCGTGACGATTTTGCCAGTTTCTGACCCTCTCCACCCTCCCATCTCCCCTCTAGACAGGAGATGCCAACACAGTCTCAAGTGCCCACCTGATACAAGTAAGTCACTCCTTATCAGCATCTCTCTCTAGCCCATTGTCCAGTCCAATCCATGTGTGATGAGTTGTCTTTGGGAATGGTTCCTGTCCTGGGCCAACAAAAGGTTTGGGGACCATGATCCCTGGGATTCTTCTAGTCTCAGTCAGACCATTAACTCCGGTGTTTTCGTGAGAATTTGGGGTCTGCATCCCACTGTTCTCCTGCTCCCTCAGGGGTTCTCTGTTGTGCTCCCTGTCAGGGCAGTCATCAGTTGTGGCCAGGCACCATCTAGTTCTTCTAGTCTCAGGATGATGTAAGTCTCTAGTTCATTTGGCCCCTTCTGTCTCTTGGGCTCATAATTATCTTGTGACCTTGGTGTTCTTCCTTCTCCTTTGATCCAGGTGGGTTGAGACCTATTGATGCATCTTAGATGGCTGCTTGTTAGCGTTTAAGACCCCAGACGCCACACTTCAAAGTGGGATGCAGAATGTTTTCTTAATAGAATTTATTTTGCCAATTGACTTAGATGTCCCCTGAAGCCATAGTCCCCAAACCCCCGCCCTTGCTCCACTGACCTTCGAAGCATTCAGTTTATTCAGGAAACTTCTTTGCTTTTGGTCCAGTCCGGTTGAGTTGACCTTCCCTGTATTGAGTGTTGTCCTTCCCTTCACCTAAAGCAGTTCTTATCTACTATCTAATAAGTAAATAACCCTCTCCCACCCTCCCTCCCTCCCCCCTCTTGTAACCACAAAAGAATATGTTCTTCTCAGTTTAAACTATTTCTCAAGATCTTATAATAGTGGTCTTATACAATATTTGTCCTTTTGCAGCTGACTAATTTCACTCAGCATAATGCCTTCCAGGTTCCTCCATGTTATGAAATGTTTCACAGATTCATCACTGTTCTTTCTTGATGCATAGTATTCCATTGTGTCAATATACCATAATTTATTTATCCATTCATCTGGTGATGGGCACCTTGGTTGCTTCCATCTTTTTGCTATTGTAAACAGTGCTGCAATAAACATGAGTGTGCATATATCTGTTTGTGTAAAGGCTCTTATTTCTCTAGGATATATTCCGAGGAGTGGGATTTCTGGGTTGTATGGTAGTTCTATTTCTAACTTTTTTTTTTAATTAACTTTTATTAAGCTTCAAGTGAACGTTTACAAATCTAATCAGTCTGTCACATATAAGTTTACATACATCTTACTCCGTACTCCCACCTGCTCTTCCCCTATTGAGTCAGCCCTTTCAGTCTCTCCTTTCGTGACAATTTTGCCAGCTTCCCTCTCTCTCTATCCTCCCATCCCCCCTCCAGACAAGAGCTGCCAACTCCCTCTCAAGTGTCCACCTGATATAATTAGCTCACTCTTCATCAGCATCTCTCTCCCACCCGCTGACCAGTCCCCTTCATGTCTGATGAGTTGTCTTCGGGGATGGTTCCTGTCCTGTGCCAACAGAAGGTCTGGGGAGCATGGCTGCCTGGATTCCTCTAGTCTCAGTCAGACCATTAAGTATTATGGTCTTTTTATGAGAATTTGGGGTCTGCATCCCACTGATCTCCTGTTCCCTCAGGAGTTCTCTGTTGTGCTCCCTGTCAGGGCTGTCATCGATTGTGGCCGGGCACCAACAGTTTTTTTGGTCTCAGGATGATGTAGGTCTCTGGTTCATGTGGCCCTTTCTGTCTCTTGGGCTCCCAGTTGTCGTGTGACCTTGGTGTTCTTCATTTTCCTTTGCTCCAGGTGGGTTGAGACCAATTGATGCATCTTAGATGGCCGCTTGTTAGCATTTAAGACCCCAGACGCCACGTTTCAAAGTGGGATGCAGAATGTTTTCATAATAGAATTATTTTGCCAACTGACTTAGAAGTTCCCTCAAACCATGTTCCCCAGATCCCCGCCCCTGCTCCGCTGACCTTTGAAGCATTCATTTTATCCCGGAAACTTCTTTGCTTTTGGTCCAGTCCAATTGAGCTGACCTTCCATGTATTGAGTGTTGTCTTTCCCTTCACCCAAAGCAGTTATCTACTGATTAATCAATAAAAAACCCTCTCCCTCCCTCCCTCCCTTCCCCCTTCGTAACCACAAAAGTATGTGTTCTTCTCAGTTTTTACTATTTCTCAAGATCTTATAATAGTGGTCTTATACAATATTTGTCCTTTTGCCTCTGACTCATTTCGCTCAGCATAATGCCTTCCAGGTTCCTCCATGTTATGAAATGTTTCACAGATTTGTCACTGTTCTTTATCGATGCGTAGTATTCCATTGTGTGAATATACCACAATTTATTTACCCATTCATCCGTTGACGGACACCTTGGTTGCTTCCAGCTTTTTGCTATTGTAAACAGAGCTGCAATAAACATGGGTGTGCATATATCTGTTTGTGTGAAGGCTCTTGTATCTCTAGGGTATATTCCGAGGAGTGGGATTTCTGGGTTGTATGGTAGTTCTATTTCTAATTTTTTAAGGAAACTCCAGATAGATGTCCAAAGTGGTTGTACCATTTTACATTCCCACCAGCAGTGTATAAGAGTTCCAATCTCTCCACAGCCTCTCCAACATTTATTATTTTGTGTTTTTTGGATTAATACCAGCCTTGTTGGAGTGAGATGGAATCTCATCGTAGTTTTAATTTGTATTTTTCTAATGGCTAATGATCGAGAACATTTTCTCATGTATCTGTTAGCCACCTGAATATCTTCTTTAGTGAAGTGTGTGTTCATATCCTTTGCCCACTTCTTGATTGGGTTGTTTGTCTTTTTGTGGTTGAGTTTTAACAGAATCATATAGATTTTAGAGATCAGGCGCTGTTCGGAGATGTCATAGCGGAAAATTTTTTCCCAATCTGTAGGTGGTCTTTTTACTCTTTTGGTGAAGTCTTTAGATGAGCATAGGTGTTTGATTTTTAGGAGCTCCCAGTTATCTCGTTTCTCTTCGTCATTTTTGGTAATGTTTTGTATTCTGTTTATGCCTTGTATTAGGGCTTCTAACATTGTCCCTATTTTTTCTTCCATGGTCTTTATCGTTTTAGTCTTTATGCTTAGGTCTTTGATCCACTTGGAGTTAGTTTTTGTGCATGGTATGAGGTATGGGTCCTGTTTCATTTTTTTCCAAATGGATATCCAGCTATGCCAGCACCATTTGTTAAAAAGACTCTCTTTTCCCCAATTAACTGACACTGGCCTTTGTCAAATATCAGCTGCTCATATGTGGATGGATTTATGTCTGTGTTCTCAATTCTGTTCCATCGGTATCTGTGCCTTTTGTTGTACCAGTACGAGGCTGTTTTGACTACTGTGGCTGTATAATATGTTCTAAAATCAGGTAGAGACCTCCCACTTTGTTCTTTTTCGGTAATGCTTTACTTATCCAGGGCTTCTTTCCCTTCCATATGAAGCTCGCGATTTGTTTCTCCATCACATTAAAAAATGTCATTGGAATTTGGATCAGAAGTGCATTGTATATATAAATGGCTTTTGGTAGAATAGACATTTTTACTATGTTAAGTCTTCCTATCCATGAGCAAGGTATGTTTTTCCTCTTATGTAGGTCCTTTTTAGTTTCTTGCACTAGTACTTTGTAGTTTTCTTTGTATAGGTCTTTTAAATCTTTAGTAAGATTTATTCCTAAGTATTTTATCTTCTTGGGGGCTACTGTGAATGGTATTGATTTGGTGATTTCCCCTTTGATGTTCTTATTGTCGATGTAAAGGAGTCCAAGTGATTTTTGTATGTTTATCTTGTAACCTGAAACTGTGCCGAACTCTTATATGAGTTTCAGTAGTTTTCTGGAGGATTCTTTAGGGTTTTCTGTGTGTAAGATCATGTCATCTGCAAAAAGAGATAATTTTACTTCTTCCTTGCCAATCTGGATGTGCTTTATTTCTTTGTCTAGCCTGATTGCTCTGGCTAGGACCTCTAGCTCAATGTTGAATAAGAGTGGTGATAAAGGGCATCCTGGTCTGGTTCCCGTTCTCAAGAGGAATGCTTTCAGGGTCTCTCCATTTAGAATGATGTTGGCTGTTGGCTTTTTTTTTTTTTTTTTATGCCCTTTATTATATTGAGGAATTTTCCTTCAATTCCTGTTTTGCTGAGAGTTTTTTTTATCAAGAATGGGTGTTGGACTTTGTCAAATGCCTTTTCTGCATCAGTTGATAAGATCATGTGGTTTTTTTCTCTTTTGTTTTATTTATATGGTAAAAAATTACATTAATGGTTTTTTTAATATTGAACCAACCTTGCATACCTGGTATAAATCCCACTTGGTCATGGTGGATTATTTTTTTGATATGTTGTTCAATTCTATTGGCTAGAATTTTGTTGAGGATTTTTGCATCCATGTTCATGAGGGATATAGGTCTGTAATTTTCTTTTTTTGTGGTGTCTTTACCTGGTTTTGGTATCAGGGATATGCTGGCTTCATAGAATGAGTTAGGTAGTATTCCATCATTTTCTGTGCTTTGAAATACCTTTAGTAGTAGTTGTGTTAACTCTTCTCTGAAAATTTGGTAGAACTCTACAGGGAAGCCATCCGGGCCAGGGTTTTTTTTTTTTGTTGGGAGTTTTTTGATTACCTTTTCAATCTCTTTTTTTGTTATGGGTCTATTTAGTTGTTCTACTTCTGATTAGGTAGTGTTTTTCTAGGAATTCATCCATTTCTTGTAGGTTTGCAAATTTGTTAGAGTACAATTTTTCATAATAATCTGATATGATTCTTTTAATTTCAGTTGGTTCTGTTGTGATATGGCCCATCTCATTTCTTATTCGGGTTATTTGTTTCCTTTCCTGTGTTTCTTTAGTCAGTCTGGCCAGTGGTTTATCAATTTTGTTAATTTTTTCAAAGAACCAGCTTTTGCTTTCTGAATTCTTTCAGTTGTTTTTCTGTTCTGTAATTCATTTAGTTCAGCTCTAATATTTATTATTTGTTTTCTTCTGGTGCCTGATGGATTCTTTTGTTGCTCACTTTCTATTTGTTCAAGTTGTAGGGACAGTTTTCTGATTTTGGCTCTCGCTTCTTCATGTATGTGTGCGTTTATCAATATAAATTGACCTCTGAACGCTGCTTTTGCTGTGTCCCAGAGGTTTTGATAGGAAGTGTTTTCATTCTCATTGCATTCTATGAATTTCTTTATTCCCTCGTTAATGTCCTCTATAACCCAGTCTTTTTTGAGCAGGGTATTGTTCAGTTTCCAAGTATTTGATTTCTTTTCCCTGATTTTTCTGTTACCGATTTCTAGTTTTATGGCCTTATGGTCTGAGAAGATGCTTGGTAATATTTCTATGTTTTGGATTCTGTAAAGGTTTGTTTTATGACCTAATATGTGATCTATTCTAGAGAATGTTCCATGTGCACTAGAAAAAAAAGTATACTTTGCAGCTGTTGGGTGGAGTGTTCTGTTTAAGTCTATGAGGTCAATTTTGTTGATTGTAGCAATTAGATCTTACATGTCTCTCCTGAAGTTCTTACTGGAAGTCCTATCCTTCTCTGAAAGTGGTGTGTTGAAGTCTCCTACTATAATTGTGGAGGCGTCTATCTCACTTTTCAATTCTGTTAAAGTTTGTTTTATGTATCTTGCAGCCCTGTCATTGGGTGCATAAATATTTAATATGGTTATATCTTCCTGGTAAATTTTCCCTTTAATCATTACGTGGTGTCCTTCTTTATCCTTTGTGGTGGATTTAACTTTAAAATTTATTTTGTCAGAAATTAATATTGCCACTCCTGCTCCTTTTTGATTGTTGTTTGCTTGATATATTTTTTTCCGTCCTTTGAGTTTTAGTTTGTTTGTGTCTGTAAGTCTAAGGTGTGTCTCTTGTAGGCAGCGTATAGACGGATCGTTTTTCTTTATCCAGTCTGAGACTCTCTGCCTCTTTATTGGTGCATTTAGTCCATTTACATTCAGCGCAATTATAGATAAGTATGAGTTTAGTGCTGTCATTTTGATGCCTTTTTGTGTGTGTTGTTGACAATTTCATTTTTCCAGTTAGTTTTTTGTGCTGAGAAGCTTTTCTTTGTAAATCGTATATTCCTCGTTTTCATAGTAGTTGAATTTATGTTTGCTGAGTTGTTATGTTTTTCTTGGTTTTTATTTTGAATTATGGAATTGTTAGACCTCTTTGTGGTTACCTTAATATTTACCCCTATTTTTCTAGGTAAAAACCTAACTTGTATCATCCTATATCGCCTTGTTTTCCTTTCCATATGGAAGATCTATGCCTCCTGTATTTAGTCCCGCTTTTTGATTATTGTGATCTTTTACATAATGACTTCAGTGATTCTCTGTTTTGAGCATTTTTTTCTTTTTACACTTAATCTTAATTTGTTTTTGTGATTTCCCTATTTGAGTTGATATCAGAATGTTCTGTTCTGTGACCTTGTGTTGTGCTGGTATTTGATATTATTGATTTTCTGACCAAACAATTTCCTTTCGTAGTTCTTGTAGCTTTTTTGTTTAGGTTTTTGCAAATTCTCTAAGCTTGTAAAAAAAATTGTGTTTATCTGTAAATGTTTTAATTTCACCTTCATATTTGAGAGAGAGTTTTGCTGGATATATGATCCTTGGCTGGCAGTTTTTCTCCTTCAGTGCTCTATATGTGTTATCCCATTGCCTTCCTGACTGCATGGTTTCTGCTGAGTAGCCTTATTCTTATTGATTCTCCTTTGTAGGAGACCTTTCTTTTATCCCTGGCTGCTTTTAAAATTTTCTCTTTATCTTTGGTTTTGGCAAGTTTGATGATAATATGCCTTGGTGATTTTCTTTTTGGATCAATCTTATATGGGATTTGATGAGCATCTTGGATAGATAATCTTCCGTCTTTCATGATGCCAGGGAAGTTTTCTGCCAACAGATCTTCAACTATTCTCTCTGTATTTTCTGTTATCCCTCCCTGTTCTGGAACTCAAATCACACGCAAGTATTCTCCTTGATAGAGTCCCACATTCTTAGGGTTTCTTCATTTTTTTTAATTCTTTTATCTGATTTTTCTTCAACTATGTTGGTGTCAATTGTCTTATCCTCCAACTCCCCCACTCTGCATTCCAGTTGCTCGATTCTGCTCCTCTGACTTCCTATTGAGTTGTCTAGTTCTGTAATTTTACTGTTAATCTTTTGGATTTCTGAATGCTGTCTCTCTATGCATTCTTGCAGCTTATTAATTTTTTCACTATGTTCTTGAATAATCTTTTTGATTTCTTCAACTGCTTTATCAGTGTGTTCCTTGGCTTTTTCTGTAGATTGCCTTATTTCATTTCTGAAGTCATCCCTGATGTCTTGAAGCATTGTGTACATTAGTTTTTTATATTCTGCATCTGGCAATTCCAGGATTGTATTTTCATTTGGGAAAGACTTTGATTCTTTAGTTTGGGGAGTTGTAGAAGCAATCATGGTCTGCTTCTTTATGTGGTTTGATATCGACTGCTGTCTCTGAACCATCTATAAGATATTGTAATGATTTATTTTATGTTTGCTCACTGAGTCTTATCTTGTTTTGTTTCCTTTCAGTATACCCAGATGGGCTACTAGATTGCCCTGTCTTGATTGTTGTAGCCTTTGAATCACTTATGTCCTATTACCAGCTGGTTTGGGCTGTTACCAAATATATAAGCCTAAGAGTCCATTCACTATTGTTGAATAGAAGAAGCTTAGGTGTTCTGATTTTGGGTCACCAAGTGTGTGGTGTAGACTGTCATCTATTAGAGTAGTGGTGATAGTTGTGTGTACCAGATTCTAGTAGCAGCAGGGGGTTACACTCCGGGAGGGCAGGATGCTGACAGCCTTCCCCCATGTGCCAGTGAGGTAGGTGTCTCTATTCCTAAAGCACTTTGGTGGGTGGGCTCTGCAGCTATACCTTAGGCATCCAGTGCTTGTCCCTCTAAAGATTGGTAGGCATCAGTATCCTCAGACCTCCTTGGCAGGTGGCTAGGTGGTTTGGGTGGAGTTTCAGGCTCAGTTCCCCTTATGGATCAGTGAGGGCTCTGTTTAATAGGTAGAGATATCAGACCTGGAAAACTTGTCTTTCCAGTGATCTGCTAAAACAATTACAGTTAGATCTCTATCAGAATTGCCTTTGCATTATAATAGCCACCTTGTTCCCTGTAGGGATGAAAACCAAAGACTGTGGATCTCATATGCTTGGCTGGAGCTGGTTCTGTATTTTTATTCCAGTTTAGGGAAGTCAGGGAAGGATTTTTCATCCTTGGGTTTTTAGTAGCTGCTTCTTTCAGGCCAGGAGAATGGGTTAGGAAAAGAAACAAAAAACAAAAAACTGCAGAGCACTTCACTCCATGGCCCAGGAAATTCCAATGTTAATGAAGCCGCCTGGGGCAGGGAGGGGAGGGATCAGATAGATAGGAGAGAGTAGTACCCAGCAATATAGACAATGTTAGTTACCTTGCTTGGTGATGACTGTTTTATCTGAGATTCCTGAGGGGCGTGTAGCCTGTGTGCACTGGCTGGGTTGAGATTGCCCCCAAGGGTCAGGCCTGCAACCCGTGCTTGTGCTGTCTCAGAAGCCGTGGTCACCTCCTCTGCTCCCAGTCCAAATCCCAGCACCAAGGTTCCCCGGCTGGGACGCTGCACTCCAGGCTCCAAAACCAGTCGCTGCCTCCCGGTGACTTCTCCTGTCAGCCGCGTCATTGTGCTAACTGCGTGCGCTGGCCGGACTTCCCCGGAGGTCACTTCAGGGGGCTAGGGCTGCGTCCCATGCTTGCGCCATCTCAGGAAGCCGTACTTAGCTCCCCTGAGCCCAGTCCAAAGCCCGGCTCCAAGGTTTTCTGACTGGGACGCTGGCTCCAGGCTCTGAAAACAGTCGCTGCTTCCCCGTGGCTGCTCGTTCTCTCGTTAGCCGCACCAGTGTGCAGCCTGCTTGCGCTGGCTGAGTCTCTACTGAGGTTACCCCAGGGGGCTAGGGGTTAGGGCTGTGTCCCATGCCTGCCCTGCCTCAGCAAGCTGCAATCAGCCCCGCCACTCGTCACCAGGGAACTGTGAGGGCTCAAGGCTGTGGCATGGGATGCCGGTTCCAGAAGCGGTCACTGCTTCAGGGCGTGGCTTTTCGCTCCCCTGTCGATCAGGTCAACTCTTTAGATCTGTGTTTGATGGTCAGGGTTCGTAGATTGTCATGTATGTAATTGATTCACTTGTTTTTCCAAGCCTTTGTTGCAAGAGGGATCCGTGGTAGCTTTTACCTAGTCAGCCATCTTGGCCCCACCTTCTCTGCTCTTTTTTGATTGTTGTTTGCTTGATATATTTTTTTCCATCCTTTGAGTTTTAGTTTGTGTCTCTAAGTCTGAGGCGTGTCTCTTGCAGGCAACATATAGATGGATCATGTTTTTTAATCCATTCTGCTACTCTCTGTGTTTTTATTGATGCATTTAGTCTGTTTACATTCAGTGTAATTATGGATAGGTATGAATTTATGCTGTCATTTTGATGTCTTTTTTGTGTGTTGTTGACAGTTTCTTTTTCCCATTTAATTTTTTGTGCTGAGTAGTTTATCTTTATATATTGTCTTTTCCTCATATTCATTGTTTTTGATTTTGTTTCTGCTGAGTCTCTTATTTTTTTCTTGTATTTTATTTTGATGTGTAGGATAGTTTTTCTCCTTTGTGGTTACCTTAATATTTACCCCTATTTTTCTAAATTTAAATCTAAATTTTTTTTCTTTGTATCACCTTGTCTTCCTCTCCATATGAAAGATCTCTGACTACATTTCTTACTCCATCTTTCTTGTTTTAATGTTGTCTTCTTCTGCACAATAACATTACTGTTTCCTGTTTTGAGCATTTTTTGAATCTTGATTTATTTTCGTGATTTCCCTGTCTGGGTTGACATTTGATTGCTCTGCTCAGTTTTCTAGTCTTGGATTGATACCTGATGTTAATTGATTTTCTAACCAAAGAACTCCCTTTAGTATTTCTTGTAGTTTTGGTTTGGTTTTTTACAAATTCCCTAAACTTCTGTTTATCTGGAAATGTCCTAATTTTGCCTTCATATTTGAGAGACAGTTTTGCTGGATATATGACTCTTGGTTGGCAATTTTTTTCCTTCAATGCTTTATATAAGTCATCCCATTGCCTTCTTGCCTGCATGGTTTCTGCTGAGTAGTCCGAGCTTATTCTTATTGACTGTCCTTTGTAGGTGACTTTTCGTTTATCCCTAGCTGCTCTTAAAATTCTCTCTTTATCTTTGATTTTGGCAAGTTTAATTATAATATGTCTTGGTGACTTTCTTTTAAAATCTACCTTATGTGGAGTTCGATAAGCATCTTGGTAGATATCTTCTCATCTTTCACAATATCAGGGATGTTTTCTGCCAACAAATCTTCAACAATTCTGTCTGTATTTTGTGTTATCCTTCCCTGTTCTGGTACTCCAATCACTTGTAGGTTATGTCTCTTGATAGAGTCCCACATGATTCTTAAGGTTTCTTCACTTGTTTAAATTCTTTTATCTGATTTTTCTTCAAATATATTGGTGCCAAGTGCTTTATCCTCAAGTTCACAAATTCTGCCTTCTACTTGTCCAATTCTGCTTCTCTGACTTTCTACTAAGTTGTCTAATTCTGTAATTTTATTATTAATCTTTTGAATTTCTGATTGCTGTCTGTCTATGGATTTTTCCAGCTGATTAAATTTTTCATTATTTTCCTGAATAACCTTTTTAATTTCTTCAACTGCTTTATCTGTGTGTTCCTTGGCTTGTTCTGCATATTGCCTGATTTCCTTCCTGATTTCTCGAAGGGTTCTGTGCATTAATCTTTTGTATTCTGCATTTGGTAATTCCTGGGAGGCAGTTTTATCTAGAAGATCCCTAGATTCTTTGTTTTGCGAGCTTGTTGAGGCGATCATGGTCTGTTTCTTCATGTGACTTGATATTGACTTTTGTCTCCAAGCTATCTATAAGTTGTTGTATTAATTTGTTTTATGTTTGCTTACTGTGTCATAGCTTCTTGCTTTGTTTTGTTTTGATATGCCCAAATGGGTTGCTTGAGTGAGCTAGCTTGATTATTTTCACCTTTGGAACTCTGACGTCCTGTCCCCAGATGGCTAGAGCTGTTATCAGGCATATCAGTCTAGGAGTCCCTTCAGTTTTCTTGTATGAATTCAGATCAGGTGTCCAGGTAGCTGATCATCAAATATGTGGTATAGGCACTGTCCTACAGTCTTAGAGGGGCAGGGGTGATTAGTGCAGGTAGGGGTATCTGGTTGCAGCAGGGTGTCATGCTCTGAACAAGGCAGGGGGCTGAGAATCATCCCCCAAGTGTCTCTGAGGAAAGCATGTCCCTCTTCCCTAGAGCATACAGGTGGGTAGGTTCTGCAGGCGGACCATGGGCACCCAGTGTTTTTGGTTGTATGGACTGGGAGGTACCAGTTATCCTTGGACCTCTGTCGCGGGTGGCTGGGTAACCTGAGTGGAGCCACCAGTCCTTAGACCCCTGATGTGGATAGATGAGGACTCAGTTTAATAGGCAAAGTGGTGTCAAACATCAAACACCCACCTCTCCACCACACAGCTGAACAGTTATAGCCCGCCAACAAGGGCCTATTCTCCTGAAATAGGCCCACATAGGTCTATGCAGAGGGGAAAAGAAGGTACTCAAAATTCACAGACCGTTTATGCCTGGATAGGTACCGCTTATGTCCTGCGCTGGGGCTGGCAAATTATCTTTTCCCCCAGTTGTGAATTTATTCCATCTTCAGGGCCATGAGGATGGGTCTAGGCACTCAGTAGGGTCTATCTCCAGCCCAGGAAAATCAACATCTGCTGAAGCTGGCTTGGGGGTGGTGGGTGCGGTAAAATATATGCAAGTACTTAGCTTTTGCTGAAAGCGCCTTTGTTCTCTGATTCCTGAGGTGTGAGTAGGCTGTGTGGCTGGCTGCTTCTCCCTGAGAAAACTGTGGCTGAATGCTGGTGTCAGCCTGCCAGAGTTGCTCCCAGGAATGGTGCCTGAGGGCTCCCAGTTATTCAGGTCTGGTATCTCCTTTCTGCTTCTGAACAATCTCTTCCTCCGCCTGCTGCTTAGTTCATTTTCTAACTTTGCCTTTGATGTTCATGTCTCCTAGCTTGTCGTAAATATACTCGTTTCACTTGTTTTTTTTTCAGGTCTTTATTGTAAGAGGGCTTGTGGTAAGCGTGTGTCTATTCCACCATCTTGGCCTATGCCTCCTGCTTTTTACTTCAGCTGTTTTTTAATACCTAAGGATTAATATTTTATCTATCGAAATCAACCATCAATAAATATTTCTTGAACACCTTCCATATGCTTAGGATTGCACTAAGTCTTGTGGAAGATGTAAAAGAAGTTTAGCATATGATCTTCAACTTCTAAGGGGTTTCAAAACGAACATGTGGAAAGAATTATTGTGTAATTAAATGCTTAATTATGTGGTATAGACCGTAGAAGCAACCTCAAATCTATTTTCGGTTTGGTTCTAGGGTTCATAAAAATCCACAAATATGTGCACTTATATAAGTTATATATGTGTAAGTCCCTGATTAAATGTTCATACAACTTTGCTTTGGCAATGCTAGTTATGTACATTATGAAAGGGGAAGGAGATCACTTCTGTGAGACAACAGCCTTCGTTTAAGTGTCCACTTCACAGAGCTACTTAGTATTTTATTGCATATTCATTCTGTTCTTTTCAGTAGATAGGATAATGGCCTCTGTAATTGGAAACAAAAAATAAGGTGCTCCTTACACTTCTTAGAGGAATATAAATCAGAGTCTATAATAGGCAAAGTGAGAAAGAAAAACCACTCATAACTCTTTTGCTTAACAGCCTAAATCAATGTATTGCCCAGGTTTAAGATAAAGAAATCTCTGGGTGGTGCAAATGGTGAACATGCTTGGCTGATAATCTTTTGGAGGTTCAAGTCCATCCAGAGGCACCTCAGACAAAAGGCCTGGCCATCTATTTTAAAAAATCAACCATTGAAAACCCAATAGAATGCAGTTCTACTCTGACATATATCAGGTCACCATAACTTGATGGCAATTGGTAAGATAAAGAAATCTAGCTCAAGGGAGATAACCTCTCAAACAGATGGATTTAGCTCAAAGCAGAACTCCATGGGCAGGCCAAAGACACCACAACTTTTCTCCCCATGAAAATAGATCCACTTTTTTTTTTTTTTTAATATTTTATTGTGTTTACACAGCAAATCGGGGTCCCATTTAGCAATTTTTATACAAATTATTCTGTGACAACGCTTACGGTTTTCACAATGTATAGATCAACTCAGTTCTGCAGAAAGGAAACCAGTTTAGAGAAAACATGCTGCCCATTGGTTTTCCTGTATGAGGTATCAGAAGTTCAGGGGAGTGCTATAATCTCTCCAGCTTCTTGTTTATTAGCTTTTACAGGTTTGAAACAAAGGAAGCTGACTATAGTGGGTTTAAATCATGCTCAAGGGTTTTCATGAAGCCGCCAGAGCTTTAGACTAGGATCCAGGAGGCTTGAGCTCTCTTTCTGGCTCTGCTGTTAACCACTTGTATGTGGAGGCTCCTTATTCCTCGTAGGGTCCTAAACCAAACCCACTGCTGTCAAGTCTATTGAGACTCATAGCAACCCTATAGGACAGAGTAGAACTGCCCCACAGGGTTTCCAAGGCTTAAATCTTTATGAAGCAGACTGATACATCTTTCTCCTCTGGAGTCGGTGGTGGGTTCGAACCGTTGACCTTTCGGTTAACAGCTGAGTGCTTAGCCATTGCATCACCAGGGCTCCTCTGTAGAATCCTGCTGGGAGTAAAAACAGGCTATGTGAAAACATTACAGGATGTTTGGAGCTATAAGGGTATTTGGGACTCTTACTGAGGAACTTTAAAGCGTCTCCAGCTATTTATTTATGCTCAAGGATCATAATTCCTTCCTGGCCTGTCTCTGTGCACCATTGCCAAAATTAGCTTTAAAACGACTCATTGCAAGAACATAGTGTTTTGTTTTGTTTTAATTGTGCTTTAAGTGAAAGTTTACAGATCAAGTCGGACTCTCATACAAAAGTTTATAAACACCTTGCTACCAAAAACCAAACCAAAACCAGTGCCATCGAGTCGATTCTGATTCGTAGCGACCCTATAGGGCAGAGTAGAACTGCCCCATAGAGTTTCCAAGGAGTGCCTGGCGGATTCAAACTGCCGACCCTTTGGTTAGCAGCCGTAGCACTTAACCACTACAGCACCAGGGTTTCCAAACACCTTGCTATGTACTCCTAATTGCTCTCCCCCTAGTGAGACAACACACTCCTTCCTCTACTCTCTCTTTTCGTGTCCATTGGACCAGCTTCTGACCCCCCTGCCCTCTCATCTCCCCTTCAGACAGGAGATGCCAATATAGTCTTAATATGTCAACTTGATCCAAAAAGCTCATTCTTCACCAGTGTCATTGTCTATCTCATAGTCCAGTCCAATCCCTGTCTGAAGAGTTGGCTTTGGGAATGGTTCCTGTCTTGGGCTAACAGAAGGTAAGAACATAGTGTTTTGAAGTTTTAAAAAGCACACTTTCACGGACACCATTTTATTTAATCCTCACAATACGTCTTTGGGATTAGCCTTGTAAGGATTATTCTTGTTTTAGGGATGAGGGAACTGAAGCTCAGAGTCCAGAGCATTCCACTTCCTTTGACTACTCCTGACTCCTCCTAACTCCGTTCCTCTCTCTGCTTCCCATGGGTTCACATGTCAGTGTTTCAGATCCTTCTCCATTGCCTTTGCCTTCGCCTTCTGGATTAGAGCCTAGAAGCTTGGGTAGGCCTTCCCACTCCCAAAGGCAAGTTATTTTTCCTGCTCCTTTAAATAAAAAAAATTTTTAAAGTAAATTTTATTTTTTAGAGCTGTTGTAGGTTTACAGAAAAATTGTGGAGAAAGTACAGAGTTCCCATATACCTGCTCCACCCTGCATATCATTTCTCCCATAAACATCTCACATGCCCGTGGTACCTTTGTTACAATTGATAAATCAACATTGATACATTGTTATTAACTACAGTCTATAGCTTATATTGTTGTTGCTGTTAGGTGCTCTCAAGTCAGTTCTGACTCATAGCAACACTCTGCACAACAGAAGGGAATACTGCCTGGTCCTGAGCTATCCTCATAATCATTGTTATGCTTGAGCCCATTGTTGCAGTCATTGTGTCAATCCATCTAGTTGAGGGTCTCCCTCTTTTTTGCTGACCCTCTACTTTACATTAAGGTTCACTTTTTGTGTTGTACAGTCTGCTGGGTTTTGACACATGCATAATTTAATGTGTCCACCATTTACAGTATCATACAGAATAGTTTCACACCCTAAAAATGCTCTCCTGCTGGCGTTAATCCCAGCTTTTCTGTGAATCTTTCAGTATGTGGGAGAAAGAGAAAACCCTCAGCCCTTTTACAAGCAAACACTGACTGCCTAGACTGTGGCAGGTACTAACTGTTTGTGTTTCCATCCTTTCCCCCTTCCTTTTACACCTTCTCACTACGGAAATCATTTTCATCTAGTAACATAATTTTAGGAGCCCTGGTGGTGCAATGGTTAAGCACTCAGCTGCTAACCGAAAAGTCAGTGGTTTGAACCCACCAGACACTCCGCAGGAGAAAGATATGGCAGTCTGTGACACAAAGATGTAGCGTATCTTTGATATGGTGAAACCCATGTAGAATTGTTCATCACTGTGCTTACCTGTTTTACCGGCTCATCTGCCCCTGTCAGGGATTGTAAATTTAAAGAGAGGCTTTGATTATGTAGGAAGGTGCTGTGGAGTTGGGAGAGAGACAGATGCCAGCCATACCTAGAAGCAGAACCTTTGATGTAGTGAAAAATGTGAAATCCTTTACTATGGATGATCTGGTATGCAAGGGTAAGCACTGTGCTTACCTTGCCTATTGGATAATCCACCCCTGAATTGGGACCCTATGTTTTGAACTCATACCTCCTTGGTGTATGGAGAGAAAAAAAAAATGGAGAAAGGTAACTCAAAAAAGGCATTTGGACTGCCTCATCAATTTCTACTGATACCAAAATTCAGGACCATTAGAAACATAAAAACAATTCAGTTTTGTCTCAAAAGAAATAGCTGAAGAAATGGTGGCCAAAACAAGATCATTTTAATTCTTAAGTGGTATATGCTTTTTAGTCATTATTTATAAGACTACAGAAATTCTCCAATACCCAGCTGGTGGGTTAATGGAAATTTTCTACTGAGAACCAGCTACATTAACAAATGCTCATTTGTGCTTCCGCTACATGAGCCCTTAGTGGAGTGTAAGTTCAAGGCCTTCTTAATTCATTAGTCTGTATCTTATTGATTCTAAAAGCAACAGACTGTGTGCCTTGTCATCATATTCATAAAGCATTCCTCAGGGTAGTGTTCACTGTAAAATATTGAGCTTATTAAGAGTTTTTGGGCCTCTGATTAACTTTCACAGCAAAAGCTATGTTAAGTAAATTAGGTGCCAAATAAATCTAAAATGATTGTAGAAAGTCATCAACTAAATTAAGACTCTGACAGCTCATATAACAAGATGCGAAGCAAAGGTAATTAAGAAAAATAATCACCTTTGCTGCTGAGATTACAGGTTTGACACCCAGGGAAGTAATTCCCAAGGCATCTGTTTTCCAGAAGGCAAATCTTGCTGTTTTGTTCTACTGGAACAGGGGGAGGGGCAGGGCATTCTTTTCTGATTTCCAATATTTAGAACCTACTCCAAGGAGAGAGTCATGTTTGAGTCAGAAGAACAGACTTGAAGAATTACCCACAGTCTCATATTCCTAGGTGTGACAGACATTGTGTACTGGCCCCAGTGCTGTTCACAACTCTCTTCTCCCTGCCTTCCTCTATAGGAGAGGCAGAAAAACTAACAAATTCACCCAGTTCTGGCCAAAGAGATCCAGTGGGAGTCTCTGGGTACAGTTTCTGGGGAAGCTTTTTAAAAGGGACAGATGTGACTGGCATGCCCATTCTGCCTTTTGTCCCCTTGCCCTTCTCTCTTTTTCCTGCTTGGAATGAAACCAGAGTGAGACCTGGAGGTGCAGCAGCCATACTTGAAGGATGGCAGAGCAGGAAGCCAGAAGGAGTCTGGATTGCCTACTCCGGGCCACCTTCTCACTTGAGAGAAGAACCTCTATCTGTTTCAGCCATTTTCAGTAGGGTTTTTGTTGCTTGCAGCCAAACACAAGCCTCACTTGAGGATTTTTCAGCTCAAAGGATAATTCCTCAGCAGTTGTGTTGGGCAGAAGTAAAACAATAATAACAGTTGAGTATCCTCCGGGAAACAATTTACATTAGCAATTTTCAGACAATGATATGAATTTCTTTGGGGCCAGACCTGTGAATGCAGGCTCAATGTAATATTATATTTTCCTTGCTGGCTCCTTGGAATGATGTATTTATGTTAGCTGTCTTGGGATTTAACATCTAAACCACACCTGCTCCAAACAATACTTTTAAATGTATAAAAACAACAGAGTTTCTTGGCTTTATCACTTTCACCACCATATTACTTTGTTCCTTTCACGTAATACCGAGAAATCAAACCATGACAACAAAGATAATTTCTGACCTAGAGAGGTAAAGAGGGAGAATGAGAAAGTGATGAACCTTACCTCCTATAGAATATGATGGCCTGGATTATAGTCTGTTTTCAATGCCACTCCCCATATATTTTGGGCACACCTTGCACATTCAATTAATATATGTTCTACAGTGGTCAACAGTGAAATGAATCATAAAGCTTCTGCTTGCTTCCTCATTGTGTCGTATGTCTGCACAGAGGAAATATTATGATTGTTTTAAAAGTTAACTTTTCTCCCTGACAAAAGCCTATGAGCTATAGCATAAGCGTTTTTTTGGCACCTAATTACCGAGCACACTGATTATGTTCCTTCTTACAGTATGATTTATTTCGTTCCCTCAACAAATGTTTATGTATTGCTGCATGATAAATTACTCCAAAACTTAGTGGCATAAAACAAAAATAAACGTTTATTGTCTTACACAGATTCCTGTAGATCAGGAATTTAGGAGCAATTAGCTTGGTGATTCTGTTTGCAGTCAAGCCTTCTGCTGGGGCTGTAGTCATCTGAAAGCTTGACTGAGGCTGAAGGATCCACCTCCAAGATTGCTTACTCAAGTGGTTATCATTAGGAGACCTCAGTTTTTCACAGGGCCTTGGTAGGCCTCCCTAGTCAGTCCTATTCCTTCCCAGAATGAGTCTCAGTGGCTCTTGGTTCCACCTTTTGTGTTCTTGGCCCCATCCTCTGAGTTTTACCTCCTTTTCCTTAAAAGACAGCTTGTGTATGCAGCTTGTTTTCTCAGCTTGTTTCCTGCCAGTAGAAGTTTGGGGGTCTAGAGGCCTCTTTTGCTTTCGTGCTATCTCTGCCTCTTTTAATATATGCTGTCCGTGTTCTAATGATACAATCCTCTTAAAAAATGCTGTGGATCTTTTGTGAATCCTGTGGGGATTCACTCCATTAGACAAAAGTCATCCACAAATTGCTTTAAGATAAGCCTTCTTCTACCTTGAGCTTCTCTGAGACTGCTGAGAAGCAACACCCTTAAACTTCTTAGAAGCCCTCTTGTTTGAATGGGTAACTCCCCAAGATACAACATTGGACACTTCTGAGATCTTTTATTTTTAAATTTTGTTTTGTTGTTGTTGCGAATATACACAGCAAAACATACAGCAATTCAACAATTTCTACATGTACAGTTCAGTGACATGGATTATATTCTTCAAGTTGTGAAATCATTCTGATTCTCCTTTTCTGAGTTTTCCTCCCCCGTTAACATAAACTCACTGCCCCCTAAGGTTCCTATCTAATCTTTCAAGTCTGCTGTTGTCAGTTTGATCCCATATAAATAGTTCTTAAAAGAGCATAATGTTCAAGACAGACCTTTGTTTAACTGATTAAGCTAAAGTATTGTTTGTTTTCAAGAAGACTTCAGGGGATGTTTTTTCTTTATATTTTAAGATTATGTCAGTTAATAGTTTCAGGGGTTCTTCTAGTCCCTGTGGCTCCAGAAAGTCTGGAGTCCATGAAAATTTGACCTTTCTGAGATCTTAACAAACGATTTTACAGTCACTTTCTTGGCTTCATCATTAAACCATGTTTTCTGAGACCACCTTGGATTCAATCGTTTCTCAGGAGCCTTTCCTTAATTTAGTATCATTTGTCATCTAAAGATGCTGGAAATTTTAAATCTAACATTTCCTTGGTCCATTTTGTTTATCAGGCCTTCCTTTAGCTTATCTCCTGCCTCGTACATTTTATTGCAAGTATCAAGAAGAAACCATGTGGTCCTTTCAACACTCTGACTGAAAATCTCCTTAGGTAGATTACCCAGTTCATTGGTGATGTTGTGGTATTTGTTGTTGTTAGGTGCCATTGAATTGGTTCTGACTAATAGTTTCCCTATGTAAAGCAGAAGAAAACACTGCCTGGTCCTGAACCATCCTCACAATAATTGCTATGTTTGAGCCCATTGTTGCAGCCACTGTGTCAATCCATCTCGTTAAGGGTCTGCCTCTTTTTCAATGACCTTCTACTTTACCAAGCATGATGTCCTTCTCCAGGGACTTCTGATAACATACTCAATATTCTTCGTCAACACCATAACTCAAAGGCACCAATTCTTCTTTGGTCTCCCATATTCATATTCCAGCTTTCTCATGCATATGATAATTGAAAATACCATGGACATCTTAGTCTTCAGAGTGACATCTTAGCTTTGAACACATTAAAGAGGTCTTTTGCAGCAAATTTGCCTAATGCAACATGTCTTTTAATTTCTTGACTACTGCTTCCATGGGTGTTGATTGTGGATCCAAGTAAAATGAAATCCTTGACAACTTCAATCTTTTCCCTGTTTATTATGATGTTGTTTATTGGTCCAGTTGTGAGGATTTTTTGTTTTCTTTTATGTTGAGGTGTAATCCATACTGAAGGCTGTGGTCTTTGATCTTCATCAGTAAGTGCTTCAAGTCCTCTTTCAGCAAGCAAGGTTGTGTCATCTGCATATCGCACATTGTTAATGAGCCCTCCTCCAATTCCGATGCTGTGTTCTTCTTCATATAGTCCAGCTTCTGGGATTATTTGCTCAACATACAGATTGAATAAGTATGATTGAATAAGTATGATGCACACCTTTCCTGACTTCAAACCACACAGTGTCCCCTTGTTCTGTTTGAACAACTGCCTCTTGATCTGTGTACAGGTTCCTCATGAACACAATTAAGTGTTCTTGAATTGCTATTCTTGGCAATGCTATCCATCAGTTGTTATGATCCACACAGTCGAATGCTTTGTATAGTTAATAAAACACAAATAAACATCTTTCTGATATTTCCTGCTTTCAGCCAATATTCATCTGACATCAGCAATGATGTTCATCGTTCCAAGTCCTCTTAATCTGGCTTGAATTTCTGACAGTTTCCCTGTCAATGTACTGTTGCAATTGCTTGTGAATGATCTTTAGCAAAATTTTACTTGCGTGGTATTTGTGATATTATTTGATATTTTTCCATTCTATTGGATCATCTTTCTTTGGAATGGGCACCAATATTGATCTCTTCCAGTCAGTTGACCCAGTAGCTGTGTTCCAAATTTCTTGGCATAGACTACTAGTACTTCCCTTGTTATATCTGTTTGTTGAAACATCTTAATTGGTATACTGTCAATTCCTGGAGCTTTGTTTTTCTCCAGTGCCTTCAGTGCAGCTTGGAATTCTTTCTTCAGTAGCATCGATTCTTGATCATATGCAATCTCCTGAAATGGTTGAATGTCGACCAATTCTTTCTGGTACAGTGACTGTGTATTCCTTTCATCTTCTTTTGATACTTCCAGCATCAGTCAATATTGTGTCCACAGAATTCTTCAGTATTGCAACTCGAGGCTTAAATTTTTTCTTCAGTTCTTTCAGCTTGAGAAATGCTGAGCGTGTTCTTCCGTTTTAGTTTTCTAACTCCAGGTCTTTGCACATGTCATTATAATATTTTACTTTATCTGCCTTGAGCCACCCATTGACATCTTCTGTTCAGCTCTTTTACTTCATCATTTCTTTCATTTGCTTTAGCTACTTGATGTTCAAGATCATATTTCAGACTCTCTTCTGACATCCATTTTGGTTCTTTCTTCCTTTCCTGTCTTTTTAATGACCTTTTGCTTTCTTCATGTCTGATGTCCTTGATGTCATTCTACAACTCATCTGGTCTTTGGTCTTTAGTGTTCAGTGTGTCAAATCTATTCTTCAGATGGTCTCTAAATTCAGGTGTGATATACTTAAGGTCATACTTTGGCTCTCCAGGATTTGTTTTAGTTTTCTTCAGTGTCACCTGGAACTTTCATGTGAACCAGTTGATGGTCCATTCCGCAGTCAGCCCCTGACCTTGTTCCAACTGATGATTTTGAGCTTTTCCATCGTCTCTTTCCATAGATGTAGTCAATTTGATTCATGTGTATTCCATTTGGTGATATCCACGTGTATAGTCACCACTGATAAAAAAAAAAAAAGGTTGTTGAAAAAAGGTATTTGCAGTGAAGGAGTCGTTGGTCTTGCAAAATTCTATAATGTAGTCTCCAGCATTATTTCTATCACGAAGGCCATATTTTGAAACTACCAATTCTTCTTCTTCATTTCCAACTTTCATATTTCAATCACTAGTAATTATCAGTGCATCTTGATTTCATGTTTGATCAATTTCAGACTGCAAATGTTGGTAAAAATCTTCAGTTTCTTCATCTTTGGCATTAATGGTTGGTTGGTAAATTTAAATAATACCAGTATTAACTCCCCCATGCATCTGTCAGTTTGTTGTGCTGTGGGGGCTTGTGTATTGTTGTGATGCTGGAAGCTATGCCCCTGGTGTTCAAATATCGGTAGAGTCACCCATGGCAGGCAGGTTTCAGGTGAGCTTCCAGACTAAGACAGACTAGGAAGAAGGACCCAGTGGTCTACTTCTGAAAAGAATTAGCCAGTGGAAACTTTATGAATAGCCTCAGAACATTGTCTGATATAGTGCTGCAAGATGAGCCCCTCAGGTTGGAAAGCACTGAAAATGCGATTGGAGAAGAGCTGCCTCCTCAAAGTAGAGTTGACCTTAATGATGTGGATGGAGTCAAGGTTTCAGAACCTTCATTTGCTGATGTGGCATGACTCAAAATGAGAAGAAACAGCTACAAACATTTATTAATAATTGGAACCTGAAGTGTACAAAGTATGAATCTAAGAAAATTGGAAAATGTCTAAAATGAAATGGAACACATAAAGATCAATATCCTAGGCATTAGTGAGCTGAAATGGACTGGTATTGGTCGTTTTCAATTCGACAATCATATGGTCTACTATGCTGGGAATGACAGCTTGAAGAGGAATGGTGCTGCATTCATTATCAAAAAGAACATTTCAAGATCTATCCTGAAGTACAATGCTGTCAGTGATAGAGTAATATCCATACACCTACAAGGAAGACCAGTTAATATGACTATTATTCAAATTTATGCACCAACCACTAAGGCCAAAAATAAAGAAATTGAAGATTTTTACCAACTTCTGCAGCCTGAAATTCATCAAACATACAATCAGGATGCACTGATAGTTACCCGTGTTGGGAATGCCAAAGTTGGAAACAAAGAAGAAGGGTTGATAGCTGGAAGATATGGCCTTGGTGATAGAAATGGTGCTGGAAATCACATGACTGAATTTGTCAGACCAACCACTTCATTGCAAATACCTTTTTTCACTAACATAAATGGTGATTATAGACATGGACCTCACCAGATAAAGTACACAGGAATCAAATCGACTATATCTATGGAAAGAGATGACAGAAAAGCTCAGTATCATCAGTCAGAACAAGGCCAGGGGCTGACTGCAGATCATACCATCAATTACTCATATGCGAGTTCAAGTTGAAACTGAAGAAAATTAGAACAAGTCCAGAAGAGCCAAAGTACGACCTTGAGTGTATCCCACCTGAATTTAGAGACCATCTCAAGAATAGATTTGTAGCATTAATGAGTGAATATCAGAGGAGTTGTGGAATGACATCAAGGACATCATACATGAAGAAAGCAAGAAGCCTTTAAAAAGATAGGAGAGAAAGAAAAGACCAAAATGGATGTCAGAAGAAACTCTGAAACTTGCTTTTGAACATCGTGTAGCAAAAGCAAAAGGAAAAAATGATGAAGTAAAAGATCCGAAAACAAAATTTCAAAGGTCAGCTGGAAAAGACAAAGTAAAGTATTATGATGACATGTGCAAAGACCTGGAAATAGAAAACCAAAAGGGAGAACATGCTCAGCATTTCTCAAGGTGAAAGAACTGAAGGAAAAATTCAAGCCTCGAGTTGCAATACTGAAGGATTCTATGGGGAAAATATTAAACAACACACGAAGCATCAAAAGAAAGTGCATGAAATACACAGAGTCACTGTACCAAAAAGAATTGGTTGATTTTCAACCATTTCAGGAGGTAACATATGATCAGGAGCCAATGCTACTGCAGGAAGAAAGCCAAGCTGCACTGAAGGCATTGGTGAAAAACAAGGTTCCAGGAATTGACGGAATACCAATTGAGATGTTTTAACAATCAGATGCAGCATTGGAAGTGCTCAGTGGTCTATGCCAAGAAATATGGAAGACAGCTACCTGGCTAACCAACTGGAAGAGATCCATATTTATGCTTATTGCAAAGAAAGGTGATCAAACAGAACATAGAAATTATTGAACAGTATCATTAATATCACACAGAAGCAAAATTTTGCTGAAGATCATTCAAAAACAGCTTCAAGAGCATATCGACAGGGAACTGCCAGAAATTCGAGCTGGATTTAGAAGAGGACGTGGAGCCAGGGATATCATTTCTGATGTCAGATAGATCCTGGCTGAAATCAGAGAATACCAGAACGATGTTTGTCTGTGTTTTATTGACTATGCTAAGGCATTTGACTGTGTGGACTATAACAAATTATGGATTACATTGTGGAGAATAGGAATGCCGGAACACTTAATTGTGCTCATGAGGAATCTGAACATGGATCAAGAGGCAGTCGTTCAAACAGAACAAGAGGATATTGCATGGTTTAAAGTCAGGAAAGGTGTGCGTCAGGGTTGTATCCTTTCAACATACCTATTCAATCTGTATGCTGAGCAAATAATCTGAGAAACTGGAGTATATGAAGAAGAATGGGGCATCAGGATTAGAGGCAAACTCATTAACAACCTGTGTTATGCAGATGACACAACCTTTCTTGCTGAAAGTGAAGAGGACTTGAAGCACTTACTAATGAAGATCAAAGACCACAGCCTTCAGTATGGATTACGCCTCAACATAAAGAAAACAAAAATCCTCACAACTGGACCAATGAGCAACATCATGATGAGCAGAGAAAAGATAGAAGTTGTCAAGAATTTCATTTTACTTGGATCCACAATCAACAGCCATGGAAGTAGCAGTCAAGAAATCAAAAGATGCATTGCATTCGGCAAATCTGCTGCAAAAGACCTCTTTAAAGTGTTGAAAAGCAAAGATGTCACTTTGAGGACTAAGGTGTGCCTGACCCAAGCCATGGTATTTTCAATTGCCTCACATGCATGTGAAAGCTGGACAATGAGTAAGGAAGACTGAAGAAGAATCGATGCCTTTGAATTGTGGTGTTGGTGAAGAATATTGAATGGACTGCCAAAATAATGAAGAAACCTGTCTTGGAAGAAGCACAACCAGAATGCTCCTTAGAAGCAAGGATGGTGAGACTATGTATCAGACACTTTGGACATGTTATCAGGAGGGATCAGTCACTGGAGAAGGACATCATGGTTGGTAAAGTACAGGGTCGGTGAAAAAGAGGAAGACCCTCAATGAGTTGGATTGACACAGTGACTGCAACAATGTGCACAAGCATAGCAACAATTGTGGGGATGGTGCAGGACTGGGCAGTGTTTCCTCCTGTTGTGCATAGGGTCACTGTGAGTCAAAATCAACCTGACGGCACCTAACAACAACAACACTATTGACTGGTGTTTCTTGTCAGCGCATGGATATTATCCTATCACTGACAACATTGTACTTCAGGATGGATCTTAAAATGTTCTTTTTGACAATGAATGCAACATCATTCCCCTTCAATTTGTCTGATTCCAAATGGCCAATACCAGTCCATTTCAGCTCACTACTGCCTAGGGTATCAATCTTTATGCATTCCATTTCGTTTTTGGTGACCTCCAATTTTCCTAGATTTTATACTTCCTACATTCTGTGCTCTGACTATTAATGGATGTTTGCCGCTGTTTCTTATCATTTTGAGTTGCGCCACGTCAGCAAGTGAAGGTTCCAGAATCTTTACTCCATCAATGTCATTAAGGTCAACTGTAGTTTGGATATGCAGCTTTTCCCCAGTTGTGATTTGAGTGCCTTCCACCACTCGTCTGTCAGTTTGTCATACTGTGATGGCTTGTGTTTCTGTGCTGCTGGAAGCTATGTCACTGATATTTTAAAAACCAGCAGGGTCACCCATGGTAGACATATTTCAGAGGAGCCTACAGATTAAGACAGACTAAAAAGAAGGACCTTCTAAAAAAAAAAAATTAGCCAGTGAAAATTTAATGAATAGAAGTGGAATATTATCTGTTACAGCAGTACTAGATAACTAAGACAGATATCAAAATCTGGATTAGTTATCTATTGTTGTATAACAAGTTACTCAAAAATTTATCATTATAAAACAATAAGTATTTATTATCTCACAGTTTCTGTGACTCAGGAATGATAATGGCATTGTGAGATTTTTCTGGCCTGGATTCTCTTATAAGGTTGTATCAAGATATCAACTGGAGCTGCACTCATCTGAAGGGTTGGCAGGATCTGGAGAATTTGCCTCCAAGATGGCTCATTCACATGGCTATTGACAGGAGGCCTCAGTCATAGGGCTGTTTGAGTGTTCTCATGTTATGGCAGCAGGATTCATCTAGAGTATGTGATCCAAAATACAGTATCTTTTATGACCTAGTCTCCGAAGTCTCTGAAGTCACAAACCATCATTTCTGCAATATCCTGTTGGCTGCATAAAAAAAAAAAGCTTTATTCAATATAGGAGGGGACTACGCAAGGGCATGAAAACTAAGAGGCGAGAATCATTGGGGTCATCTCAGAGTCTGACTGTCACAAACATCTACCGTGGTCAAGGCTCTATGCAGAGTGCAACAGGGGTACAGAAGACAAGGTCCCTACCTTCAAGGAGATTTTACTCTATCTTGATAAATATTATTGAATTGTATAACCAAATCGCTATGGAACTATAAGGAAGAAGCACTTGCTTGGTACATTCCTGTATTTATTTCTTTACTAGGCTGTAAGCTCCTGGCAGGGCATCAGTCATCTTTATTCTGCACAGGGAATAAAGGCTCAGGGCCTTGCCAAAGTAGATGTTTAGTAAATATTTCTCAAGTGAACTAAACCCTTCAGGAAGGTCAAAAAAAGCCTGAAAACTCAAAATAGTCCATAGGGTTTAATGATTAAGCTTTAATTATTTTAGTTCTTGAGAAAGGTAATTTTAGGAGGAAATTAGTGGAATAAAAGTGAGAGTTTAAAGTATCGAGGTTGAGATTGTAGATCACTTGTTCAGCAATTTTGGCAATAAGAGGAAGAGTAGAGATGGTATTTAGTTTGAGAACAACCGGACAAAAAAAAATTTTTTTTTTTTTTGATGTTTAAGGGAAATTTGAGCATTTTTTCCAGGAAAGGGAGAGGTTAGAGGAGAAGGAGAAAATGAAACTGAAGAAGCGAAAGTTGGTAATTGATAAAGCAATGTCCCAAGAGGAATTCATAAGCGCAAGTAGAGGACTAGTCTTTGAAAAGAAGAGGAAAATTCCTTTCTTTGAAAAAGGATAGAAGATACAGGGATATTTTACAGTGATGAGGAGGGAAGTTTTGGTAGGTGGTATTAAATGGCCTTGATTGTTTTTCAGTGAATCGAGGTCCATATCATTCTATAGACTGAGGGAATCAAGTTGGAAATGGGAGATTGAGGACAGTGGAATGTGGAACAGCTATTGGAAGGAATTTGGTAGTGACCTAAATACTCCTGGGTGGTAGTGAGGAGCCAGCTGAAGTTACAGTGTCTGAGTTTGTAGGAGAATCAGCAGGCATGGTGGCATGATGTCCTTTGTCATCACTCAGCAGGCTGTGAGCAGGACAGGAGATGGATGGAAAATAACAGCTGCCTACACAAATGGCCATACTCAGGAATCTAGCAGACCTGGCAACCTGGTTTCCACCCTGGTTTCCAGTTACATGATATAATTTCTTTCTTTTGACAGTCATTATGAACTTTGGGTTGAGAAGAAAAGACATGGCATAATTTGTCACTTAATTGTGTGGTTTAATGGGAAAACTATGGAAAGAGTTTTAAATCTTTTTAACAATTCTTAGCATGAGCAATTGGATTTAAAATTCAGTTACTGATTAGTGCTGCTTCAGATCCAGTAGATGATGTCAATGACCCTCTTTGGGATTCAGTCCAAGTAAGGGAAAACGAACACTTAGTTTTCACGTTCTTTCATGTTGCTGGAGCCTGCCCTCAACTCATGGCAGCCCTAGACACAATGGGATCAGACCATTGTGATCCACAGGGTTTTCTTTGACTGATTTTCGGAAGTAGACCCCCAGGCCTTTCTTCCTAGTCTGTTTTAGACTGGAAGTTTGCAATGCAGTGAATTACTTAATATGGTGCTTCTAGCCATAGTCTTGTAACTCCCTCCAAAAGACTGGGTGTGACTATGTAAATGAGGTACTTGTGGCCCAACAAGGGGATTGGATAGTTTACGAATAATGTAAATAAAGTGTACGGCACCTTTGTGTGGGTGGGACCATGCAAACAAGGTGTCTGAAAACTTAACAAGGGGATCGGTCAGTTTTGCCTTCCCATTAGACTTAAAATGAGCCATCTCAGAGGTGGAAAGGGAGGATCTCACCACCACCAAGAAAAAGAACCAGGAGTAGAGCTCATCCGTTGGACCTGGGCTCCCTGTGCGGAGACCTCCTAGACCCAGGAGGCAGAGAGAGAGAGAGCTATAACACTAAAGACAGTGAGAGATGGTGAAAAGCAGTGGCAGAGAAACAGTGGGAGCAGAGGTAGCTGAACCAAGAGACTGAAATGAGACAGTATGGTGGGCTTCCTGGGTCACGGAGCAAAGCAGTTAAATGCAGAGTGAGAGAGCTGAGTGCCTTCAGGCAGGAGGCTTCCTGGCAGAGTGGGATACCTCCAGGCACTTGGCTGCAGAGCTAGGCTCACCAACCCATGGAGCGAGACAGCTAAGTGCCTTCAGGCTGAGGCTTACTGGTGGAGTGGCATGCTCTGAGCACTTATCAGCAGAGCTAAAAGAACTTTGTAACACTTGTTTGAGCAAGGCAGTGGCTGGGGGCCAGAGAGAGGTGTGCCTGCAGGCACAGCTGAGAAGAGGCTGTCCTGATTGAAGAACTGTATCCTGAGTATTCCTGAACCTGAACTGTAACCTGTTATTTGCCTAATAAACCTCATAATCTTAAGTATAGTCTGTGAGTTCTGTGTGGCCAATGTAACGAATTATTGAAACGAGAAGAAAAGTAGAGAGTGTCGTTAAGTGGGATGGTTGGTGTCAGAATTGGTAAAAAGGTTTGAGCGTGGATGCATGTCTGAACCTGTACTTCATAGAAATCCATCTTCAGCTGTTGATCTTGATTCTTCTTCCTCCTTGCAAAGTCAGAGAAGGTCAGACACCTCTACGATGCAATTTTTACAAAGTTCCACTGAAATCTGTTCAGCATCATAGCAACACGCAAGCCTCCATTGACGGATGGGTGGTGGCTGTGTTTGAAGTGCATTAGCCAGAAATCGAACTCAGGTCTCTTTCATGGAAGGTGAGAATCCTACCACTACCATGGAAGGTAGAAATCCTACCACTTTCCCCATATTGTTCTATAGTTAAGTCCTATAATGAACTACATAAAGCCAACTGCATTTCATGGAACATATTCTGAAGAGTATAGGAAATACTGGACTGAGCTTAGAAGAGCTGGGTTCAGTCCACCTCTGCCACTATCTGTGTGACCCTGGGCAAGTCACTTAATCACCCTGGGCCTTAATCACTCATTTGTAAAATGAGGAAACTCGGTTAGATGCTCTCTAATCCCTTACAGTTCAAACATTCCGTGGGTTTACAGCCCATCAGATTACCAAGATTTTCCTCTGTGAGTGCCACACAAGTTGGACACTAGGGGTCACATTTAGATAACCAACTCCTATACACACGTGTCTGAGTCTGGGAAACCTGCCTGATTTCCTTCAGTAGGGGACCCGCAGTAGTGAGATGATGATTGGCCTAGTTTCTCATTAAAAATGTCCTTAAATTAGGATCTTGTTTCCCTTTTTGGGCTGCTGGGGATTCTAGAAGGAAGTGGGGAACACAAGTTTCTCTGACTCAGAGCTTGCCCTTTGGATTAATGGTATTTTCTTTCTTTCACACATGACCCCAAATTAGGCCAATCTTTTACTCATCGAACAGATAAATTCTTTCTGAAGCTTTCACATTTTTCCTCCACCAATACATTTTTGGGCTGGGTGGGAGGTGTTTCCAACCCAGTCACCTTAAAAAAAATCAGAGTTGTCTTCAGGAAAAAACATTTTTGATAGCTTTTTGTTAAATGATCAATATTTCTTCCATAACCTGTTTTCATGACCTACTTTGTTTTTTGGAGAAGTCAGCTACAGGGATAGGTTTTCTCCCCAATTTCTTTGTCAGAAGGTCTCTGCAATCTTTGTTTACCATGTCCCAATATAAGCATTCCTCTATCTAGCCTAAGTCCCATTTGTCCCATCTCAATTCTCAGGTAAAATGGAAAATTAAAATTATTAGTCATCATGGGAAAGGATAATCTTATGAGCCATTCTAATACTTAATAGTAATGCTTTCTTGCATCTATATAGTTTTAGAGTCTTCAGAGTGTTTTTATGTATATTATTTCTTTTGTGTTCCACTTTTGCTATTCCTTACCCATCCTGTATCTCTTTTTTGTGAAGAAATAAAACACATAAGGGAAACAGAAAAGAAGGTATAGCCAAGAAGGCAACCAGCCTGGAGAAGTGGGCAAAACACTAGTCTTGGCAACATGGATTATAGTCCTGACTCTGTTTCTTACCAGCTGTATGTTGTTGTTGTTGTTGTTGTTAGGTGCCGTTGAGTTGGTTCTGACTCATATCGACCCTATGCACAACAGAATGAAACACTGCCCAGTCCTGTGCCATCCTTACAATCGTTGCTGTGCTTGAGATCATTGTTGCACCCACTGTGTCAATCCACCTTGTTGAGGGTCTTCCTCTTTTCTGCTGACGCTGTACTTTGCCAAGCATGATATCCTTCTCCAGGGACTGAACCCTCCTGACAACACGTCCAAGATATGTAAGACACAGTCTCGCCATCCTTGCTTCTAAGGAGCATTCTGGTTATACTTCTTCCAAGACAGATTTGTTCGTTCTTTTGGCAGTCCATGGAATATTCAATATTCTTCACAAACACCACAATTCAAACGTGTCAGTTCTTCTTCGATCTTCCTCATTTACTGTCCAGCTTTCATATGCATATGATGCAATTGAAAGTACCATGGCTTGGGTCAGGCACACCTTAGTCTTCAAGGTGACATCTTTGCTCTTCAACACTTTAAAGAGGTCCTTTGCAGCACATTTACCCAATGCAATGCATCTTTTGACTTCTTGACTGCTGCTTCCATGGCTTTTGATTGTGGATCCAAGTAAAATGAAATCCTTGACAACTTCAATCTTTTCTCTGCTCATCATGATGTTGCTCATTGGTCCAGTTGTGAGGATTTTTGTTTTCTTTATGTTGAGGCGTAATCCATACTGAAGGCTGTGGTCTTTGATCTTCATTAGTAAGTGCTTCAAGTCCTTTTAACTTTCAGCAAGCATGGTTGTATCATCTGCATATGGCAGGTTGTTAATGAGTCTTCTTTCAATCCTGACACCCCGTTCTTCACATAGTCCAGCTTTTTGGGTTATTTGCTCAGCATACAGATTGAATAGGTATGGTGAAAGAATACAACCCTGACGCACACCTTTCCTGACTTTAAACCACTCAGTATCCCCTTGTTCTGTCTGAACAACTGCCTCTTGATCTATGTAAAGGTTCCTCATGAGCACAATTAAATGTTCTGGAATTCCTATTCTTCCCAGTGTTATCCATAATTTGTTATGATCCACACAGTCAAATGCCTTTGCATAGTCAATAAAACACAGGTAAACGTCCTTCTGGCATTCTCTACTTTCAGCCAGGATCCATCTGACATCAGCAATGGTATCCCTGGTTCCATGTCCTCTTCTGAAACCAGGCTGAATTTCTGGCAGTTCCCTGTCGATATACAGCTGCAGCCGCTTTTGAATGATCGTCAGCAAAATTTTCCTTGCATGTGATATTAATGATACTTTTCTATAATTCCTGCATTCAGTTGGATCACGTTTCTTGGGAATAGGCACAAATACAGATCTTTTCCAGTCAGTTGGCCAGGAAGCTGACTTCCATATTTCTTGGCACAGACGAGTGAGCACCTCCAGCACTGCATCTGTTTGTTGAAACATCTCAGTTGATATCCCGTCAATTCCTGGAGCCTTGTTTTTCGCCAGTGCCTTCAGAGCTGTTTGGACTTCTTCCTTCAGTGCCATCAGTTCCTGATCATATTCTACCTCTTGAAATGGTTCAACATCGACTAATTCTTTTTGGTATAATGACTCTGTGTATTCCTTCCATCTTCTTTTGATGCTTCCTGCATCGTTTAATATTTTCCCCATAGAATCCTTCACTATTGCAACTCGAAGCTTGAATTTTTTCTTCAGTTCTTCAGCTTGAGAAGCACTGAGCATGTTCTTCCCTTTTGGTTTTCCATCTCCAGCTCTTTGCACATGTCATTATAATACTTTATTTTGTCTTCTCTAGCCACCCTTTGAAATCTTCTGTTCAGTTCTTTTACCTCATCATTTCTTCTTTTTACTTTAGCTGCTCGACCTTCGTGAAAGTGTTTCAGAGTCTCCTCTGACATTCATTTTGGTCTTTTCTTTCTTTTCAGTGACCTCTTGCTTTCTTCATATATGATGTCCTTGATGTCATTCCACAACTCGTCTGGTCTTCGAGCACTAGTGCTCAATGCATCAAATCTATTCTTCAGATGGTCTCTAAATTCAAGTAGTATATACTCAAGGTCATATTTCGGCTGTCATGGGCTTGCTCTGATATTCTTCAGTTTCTGCTTGAACTTGTGTATGAGCAATTAATGGTCTGTTCCACAGTAGCCCCTGGCCTTGTTCTGACTGATGATATTGAGCTTTTCCATTGTCTCTTTCCACAGATGTAGTCAATTTGATACCTGTGTATTCCATCTGGCAAGGTCCATGTGTACAGTCACCATTTATGTTCGTGAAAGAAGGTATTTGCAATGAAGAAGCTATTGGTCTTGCAAAATTCTATCATTTGATCTCCGGCATTATTTCTGTCACCAAGACCATATTTTCCAGCTACTGATTCTTCTTCTTTGTTTCCGATTTTCTCATTCCAATCACCAGTAATTATCAATGCGTCTTGATTGCATGTTCAATCAATTTCAGACTGTAGCAGCTGATAAAAATCTTCTATTTTTTCATCTTTGGCCTTAATGTTTGGTGCATAAATTTGAATAATAGTTGTATTAACTGGTCTTCCTTGTAGGCATATGGATATTATCCTAGCACTGACAGCGTTGTACTTCAGAATAGATCTTGAAATGTTCTTTTTGACGATGAATGCAACACCATTCCTCTTCAAGTTGTCATTCCCAGCATAGAAGACTATATGATTGTCTGATTCAAAATGGCCAATACCAGCCCATTTCAGCTCACTAATAATGCCCAGGATATCAGTGGTTATGCATTCCATCTCATTTTTGACAATTTCCAATTTTCCTATATTCATACGTCATACATTCCAGGTTCCAATTATTATCTTTGGGAAGTCAAGCCCATCCAAGCCTGATGTCCTCATCTGAAAATTGTGGACACAAATGCCCGTTTGGCCTTTTATATCCAATATAACTTTCTTATATCCAATCTGCTATGCTAGCTTCCTAAAAGAAATTTTAAAGGAAATGCCAGTCATAGACAGAGTATTTACTCTCAGGCAGAGGTACAGTTGTGGTTGCCCCCTCTCTTCCCAGTCCTGGTACCCTAGGGTATATGAGCAACCTGGAAGAAGGACCCTTTACTTTTTCCCTTCAAGCTTAGAGATGGCCAGGAGGACAGAGCTCCGTGCTGCCTGTCATTTGGGGACTATCCTCAAAAGCACAAAAGATAATCCCATTTCTTCTCCTCTTCCCTTTTTTCCCCAGGATCCCCAGTGGCTCCTCCTTAAAGTCATCTCTCTGCCCTAAGTCTCTCAGACCAAAGGACTCTCACGTGCGAAGCTTGGTCTTTACAATGGGCTATGACTTATAAACCCTTTGCTTCTCCCATTGATGTTTTACTCTAGCTGTAGTTTTGTAGTAACCCTCCCAGGGTAGGAAGTTGTTCAGTTCCCTCCAAATCTTTCCTGGAAACCCTGGTGGTGTAGTGGTTAAGAGTGATGGCTGCTAACCTTTTCTCAAGATATCTTTTTTTTTTTAAGTGTGCTAGAATTTTTTAAAAATTTATTTATTGTGCTTTACCTGAAAGTTTACAAATCAAGTCAGTCTCTTATACAGAAAACCATACCCACCCTACCATGCAGTCCCAGCTGCTCTCCCCTTAATGACACAGCACATTCCTCCTCTCCACCCTGTATTCCCTGTGTCCATTCAACCAGCTCCTGTCCCCCTTTTCCTTCTCATCTCACCACCAGTCAGGAGTCGCCCACATAGTCTCATGTGTCTACTTGAGCCAGAAACTTCACTCTTGACCAGCATCATTGTCTATCTTATAGTCCAGGCCAATTCCTGTCTGTAGAGTTGGTTTCGGGAATGGTTCCAATCTTGGGTTATCAAAGGGTCTGGGGACCATGACTGTCAGGGTCCCTCTGGTCTCAATCAGACCATTAAGTCTGGTCTTCTTAGGAGAATTTAAGATCTGCATCCCACTCTTCTCCTGCTCCATCAGGGATTCACTGTTGCATTTTCTGTCAGGGCGGTGAATGGTGGTAGCCAGGCACCATCTAGTTCTTCTGGTCTTAGGCTGATGGAGTCTCTGGTTTATGTGGCCCTTTCTGTCTCTTGGAGGATATCTTCTTTTACAGCAAAACATGATGGAAAGCCATTGACTTTGGAATCAGGAGGGCTTGCTTTTGAATCCCAGATCCCTAGGTTACTATTTAATCTCTCTGCATCTTGGTTTCCTGCCAGTACAGGATATGGCATATTATAAAAGATCAGGTTGCTGAGTGGAACTCCTCGTGTTGTCCCAGAAATGTGGCTAAAGCAAAGCTGTGGGCAAAAGGCACCAGACACATCCCATTTCAAGTTCAATGAACAGCCAGTATGCTTGGGTGGAAAAGTGGGGGAACCTCTAACCTAGCCAGTTTCCTATGGACCTGAGGGGTGTGGAGGTGGACCCCTGTGTCCATGTGAAAGAACCTGGAGGTTAAGGGAGAGGTAGGAGCTGTATGGCTGCCAAGGGGCCTCTGCATTACATGATGGAATGCCCAGCCCAGCAGAGGAATCCCAGTGAGCCCTGCCTGTGGGTCTGCAGGGAGAGGCAGCTGCTCCTTGGAGAAAGGGGTTCAAAAGGAGGGGGCTGGAGGGAAGTTGAACACAGCCATAAGACAACCTTGAGTGTCATCTATGAGGTGACCACCTATCAGCAGAGGCCACTAGCTGTAGGTCAGAGTTTCACCCAGAGTCTGAAGGGTAGAAAAGGGGAAAGTTCAAAGAGAAAAAAAAGGTTGGGGGGGGGATGTGGTGAAGATCAGACTTCATTTACTCTTATCCCAGAGCTAGGGGAAGGGGAAGAAATGAGATTTGAATGAAGTTTTAAAATAAGTAAGCTTGAGTATTAATTACCGAAATGAGACAGTTCCAATAACTCAAAGTGATAATAGTGTTACAGAATCTGGCCAAGTGATGTTTATGGGACCAGCTATCCAATGGGAAAGAAGCATGCCAAGAGAGGCTATTTGGGAGTCAGTAATTAGGAAAATTAACATTTTAAAATATTTATATGCCAGTGAGCTGAGACTGTGCCTCAGCAATCCAGTTATATCAATAATTGGTGGTTTATTCGTATGGGGCTTTGTAAATACTTTCTGGCTAATTCTTTCTTTACTTTAATAAATATATGTTTCCATTTTTAGACTTGCCATTTTCTTATCTTTCAAATCTGCCTTCCCTTTAAATCAAAATGCCCCATTTTGCCTAATGAGTTCTATTCCTTTCCTCATCTTGATGAACATTTTAAATGTACTTATTTTAAAACTTCTTTCAGGTAGATTTAATATTTGTAGTACTTTGGGTACAATTTCTCCAGTTTTTGCACCAGTTGATTATCTATTAAAAAATTGCATTTCCGGATGCCTGACTAGGTAGACGCTACCCCGGATCCCTCTTGCAACAAAGACTTGGAAAAACAAGTGAATCGATCACATACATGACAATCTACGAACCCTGAACAACAAACACAGATTTAAAGAGTTGACCTGAGTGACAGAGACAGAGAAGGAACAACTACAGGGAAGCAGCGACTGTTTTCGGAGCCTGGAGCCAGCATCCCAGTCAGGTAACCTTGGCGCCGGACTTAGGACTGGGCGCAGGGGAGCTGAACACAACATCCCGTGATGGCGCAAAAAAAGGGGCGCAGCCCTACCCCCCTGAACTGACCTCGGGAGGTGGCCCAGCTGGTCAGCGCGGGAGGCGCGGTGACGCGGCTGGTGGGAGGAGAAGTCCCCAGGAGGCAGCGACTGGTTTTGGAGCCAGGAGTGCAGTGTCCCAGCCGGGAAACCTTGACGCTGGGCTTTGGACTGGCAGCGGAGGAACTGACCGAGGCTTCTGCGGGCCAGACCCTCGGGGGCAATTTCTACCCAGCCAGCACACATAGGCAACACGCCCCTCAGGAATCTCAGATAAAATAGTCATCCCAAGCAAGATAAGCAACTTTGTCTATATTCTGGGGTGCTACTCTCTCCCGTTTTTCTAAACCCTCCCCTGCCCTTCCCAGGCACTTCGTTAATGTTGGAATTTCCTGAGCAAGAGGGAGAACGGCTCTGCAGCTTTTCTTTTCCCTTTTTTTTTTTTTTTTTTTGGTCTTTTCCTAACCCATTCTTCCGGCCTGAGAGAAGCAACCACAAAAAACCCAGGGACCAAAAATCCTTCCCTAACTGGACTAAAAACACAGAACCAGCTCCAGCCAAGCATATGTGATCCATATCTCAGGCTTTCATCCCTACAGGGAACAAGGTGGCTATTATAATGCAAAGGAATTTCTGATAGGGATCTGACTGCATTTTTTTTTTAGCGGATTTACTGGAAAAACAAGTTTCCCAGGTCTGATATCTCTGCTTATTCAGCAGAGCCCTAACTGACCCACAACAGGGAACTGACGGCTGAAGGTCCCCCCAGACCACCTAGCCTCCTGCCTTAGGGGTGTAAGGAGAGTGACACCTACCAATCTGTAGAGGTACTTGCATTGGGGGCCTAAGGCACAGCTGCAGAGCCCTCCCACCAAAGTGCTTTAGGAATAGAGACACACCTACCTCCCTGACACTTGGGGGAAGCCTGTCAGCATCCTGCCCCCCCCCCGGAGTGTGAACCCCAGCTGCTAATAGAATCTGGTGCACACAACTATCACCACTACTTCTCAAGGTGGATAGGTGTTAGGGTGCAGCACACATTTGATGACCCAAAATCAGATTCTACTCAAGAATAGTGAATAGACTCAGGCATATATATCTGGCAACAGCCCAAACCAGCTGGTAATAGGTCATAAGTAAGTCAAGGGCTACAACAATCAAGACAGCACAATCTAGTGCCCATCCACGTATATTGAAAGAAAACAAAACAAGATAAGACTCAGTGAGCAAATACAGAATAAATCACTACAATATCTTAGTGATGGCTCAGAGACAGCAGTCGATATTAAACCACATAAAGAAGCAGACCATGACAGCTTCTACAACCCCCTAAACAAAGAATCAAAATCTTTGCCAAATGAAGATACAATCCTGGAATTATCAGATATAGAATATAAAAAACTAATTACAGGATGCTTCAAGACATCAGGGATGACCTCAGAAATGAAATAAGGCAAACTACAGAAAAAGCCAAGGAACACACTGATAAAACAGTTGAAGAACTCAAAAAGATTATTCAAGAACATGGTATAAAAATTAATAAGTTGCAAGAATCCATAGAGAGACAGCATGCAGAAATCCAAAAGGTTAACAATAAAATTACAGAATTAGACAACGCAATAGGAAGTCAGAGGAGCAGACTCGAGCAGTTAGAATGCAGAGTGGGAAATCTGGAGGACCAGGGCATTAACACCAACATAGCTGAAAAAAAATCAGATAAAAGAATTAAAGAAAATGAAGAAACCCTAAGAATCATGTGGGACTCTATCAAGAAGGATAACTTGCGTGTGATTGGAGTCCCAGAACAGGCAGGGAGGACAGAAAACACAGAGAGAATAGTTGAAGATCTGCTGACAGAAAACTTCCCTGATATGATAAAAGACGAAAGGATATCTATCTAAAATGCTCATCGAACCCCATATAAGATTGATCCAAAAAGAAAAACACCAAGACATATTATCATCAAACTTGCCAAAACCAAAGATAAAGAGAAAATTTTAAAAGCAGCCAGGGAGAAAAGAAAGGTCTCCTACAAGGGAGAATCAATAAGAATAAGTTCAGACTACTCAGCAGAAACCATGCAGGCAAGAAGGCAATGGGATGACATATATAGAGCACTGAAGGAGAAAAACTGCCAGCCAAGGATCATATATCCAGCAAAACTCTCTCTGAAATATGAAGGTGAAATTAAGATATTTACAGATAAACACAAGCTTAGAGAATTTGCAAAAACCAAACCAAAGCTACAAGAAATACTAAAGGAAATTGGTCAGGAAACCAATAATATCAGATACCAGCACAACACAAGGTCACAAAACAGAACGTCCTGATATCAACTCAAATAGGGAAATCACAAAAACAAATGAAGATTAATTTAAAAAAATGCTCAAAACAGGGAATCATTGAAGTCAATATGCAAAAGATCACAATAATCAAAAAGAGGGATTAAATACAGGTGGCATAGAACTGCCATATGGAGAGGGACACAAGGTGATACAGGACAATACAAGTTAGGTTTTTACTTAGAAAAATAGGGGTGAATATTAAGGTAACCACAAAGAGGTATAACAACTCCATAACTCAAAATAAAAACCAAGAAAAACGTAACGACTCAGCAAACATAAAGTCAAATACTATGAAAATGAGGATCACACAATTTACAAAAAAAATGTCTCAGCACAAAAAAGTAAGTGGAAAAATGAAATTGTCAACAACACACATAAAAAGTCATCAAAATGACAACACTAAACACTTCCTTATCTATAATTACACTGAATGTAAATGGGCTAAATGCACCAATAAAGAGACAGAGAGTCTCAGACTGGATAAAGAAACATGATCCGTCTATATGCTGCCTACAAGAGACACACCTTAGACTTAGAGACACAAACTAAAACTCAAAAAAAAAAAAAAAAAAACTCAAAGGGTGGAAAAAAATATATCAAGCAAATAGACCACATATTAGGTCATAAAACAAACCTTTGCAGAATCCAAAACATAGAAATATTACAAAGCATCTTCTCAGACTACAAGGCCATAAAAGTGGAAATCAATAACAGAAAAATTAGGGAAAAGAAATCAAATACTTGGAAAATGAACAATACCCTCCTGAAAAAAGACTGGGTTATAGAAGACATTAAGGAGGGAATCGGAAATTCATAGAATGCAACGAGAATGAAAATACTTCCTATCAAAACCTCTGGGACACAGCAAAAGCAGTGCTCAGAGGCCAATTTATATCGATAAATGCACACATACAAAAAGAAGAAAGAGCCAAAATCAGAGAACTGTCCCTACAGCTTGAACAAATAGAAAGTGAACAACAAAAGAATCCATCGAGCACCAGAAGAAAACAAATAATAAAAATTAGAGCTGAACTAAATGAATTAGAGAACAGAAAAACAATTGAAAGAATTCAGAAAGCCAAAAGCTGATTCTTTGAAAAAATTAACAAAATTGATAAACCATTGGCCAGACTGACTAAAGAAACACAGGAAAGGAAACAAATAACCTGAATAAGAAACGAGAAGGGCCACATCACAACAGAACCAAATGAAATTAAAAGAATCATTTCAGATTATTACGAAAAATTGTACTCTAACAAATTTGCAAACCTGGAAGAAATGGATGAATTCCTAGAAAAACACTACCTACCTAAACTAACACATTCAGAAGTAGAACAACTAAATAGATCCATAACAAAAAAAGAGATTGAAACGGTAATCAAAAAACTCCCAACAAAAAAAAGCCCTGGCCCGGATGGCTATACTGCAAAGTTCTACCAAACTTTCAGAGAAGAGTTAACACCACTATTACTAAAGGTATTTCAAAGCATAGAAAATGACGGAATACTACCTAACTCATTCTATGAAGCCACCATCTCCCTGATACCAAAACCAGGTAAAGACATCACAAAAAAAGAAAATTACAGACCTATATCCCTCATGAACGTAGATGCAAAAATCCTCAACAATATTCTAGCCAATAGAATTCAACAACATATCAAAAAAATAATTCACCACGATCAAGTGGGATTTATACCAGGTATGCAAGGCTTTTTTTTATGCAAGGCTGGTTTAATATTAGAAAAACCATTAATATAATCCACCATATAAATAAAACAAAAGACAAAATCCACATGATCTTATCAATTGATGCAGAAGGGGCATTTGACAAAGTCCAACACCCATTTATGATAAAAACTCTCACCAAAATAGGAATTGAAGGAAAATTCCTCAACATAATAAAGGGCATCTATACAAAGCCAACAGCCAACATCATTCTAAATGGAGAGAGCCTGAAAGCATTTCCCTTGAGAACGGGAACCAGACAAGGATGCCCTTTATCACCGCTCTTATTCAACATTGTGCTAGAAGTCCTAGCCAGAGCAATTAGGCTAGTCAAAGAAGGGCATCCGGATTGGCAAGGAGAAGTAAAATTATCTCTATTTGCAGATGACATGATCTTATACACAGAAAACCCTAAGGAATCCTCCAGAAAACTACTGAAACTAATAGAAGAGTTTGGCAGAGTCCCAGGTTATAAGATAAACATACAAAAATCACTTGGATTCCTCTACATCAACAAAAAGAACACCGAAGAGGAAATAACCAAATCAATACCATTCACAGTAGCCCCCAAGAAGATAAAATACTTAGGAATAAATCTTACCAAAGATGTAAAAGACCTATACAAAGAAAACTACAAAGCACTACTACAAGAAATTAAAAAGGACATACTTAAGTGGAAAAACATACCTTGCTCATGGATAGGAAGACTTAACATAGTAAAAATGTCTATTCTACCAAAAGCCATCTATACATACAATGCACTTCCGGTCCAAATTCCAATGTCATTTTTTAATGTGATAGAGAAACAAATCACCAACTTCATATGGAAGGGAAAGAAGCCCCGGATAAGCAAAGCATTACTGAAAAAGAAGAAGAAAGTGGGAGGCCTCACTCTACCTGATTTCAGAACCTATTATACAGCCACAGTAGTCAAAACAGCCTGGTACTGGTACAACAACAGACACATAGACCAAATGGAACAGAATTAAGAACCCAGATATAAATCCATCCACATATGAGTAGCTGATATTTGACAAAGGCCCAGTGTCAGTTAATTGGGGAAAAGAGAGTCTTTTTAACAAATGGTGCTGGCATAACTGGATATCAATTTGCAAAAAAATGAAACAGGACCCATACCTCAGACCATGCACAAAAACTAACTCCAAGTGGATCAAAGACCTAAACATAAAGACCAAAACGATAAAGATCGTGGAAGAAAAAATAGGGACAACCTTAGGAGCCCTAATACAAGGCATAAACAGAATACAAAACATTACCAAAAATGATGAAGAGAAACCCGATAACTGGGAGCTCCTAAAAATCAAACACCTATGCTCATCTAGAGACTTCTCCAAAAGAGTAAAAAGACCACCTACAGACTGGGAAAGAATTTTCTGCTATGACATCTCCGACCAGCGCGTGATCTCTAAAATCTATATGATTCTGTCAAAACTCAACCACAAAAAGACAAACAACCCAATCAAGAAGTGGGCAAAGGATATGAACACACACTTCACTAAAGAAGATATTCAGGCAGCCAACAGATACATGAGAAAATGCTCTCGATCATTAGCCATTAGAGAAATGCAAATTAAAACTACGATGAGATTCCATCTCACTCCAACAAGGCTGGCATTAATCCAAAAAACACAAAATAATAAATGTTGGAGAGGCTGTGGAGAGATTGGAACTCTTATACACTGCTGGTGGGAATGTAAAATGGTACGACCACTTTGGAAATCTATCTGGCGTTATCTTAAACAGTTAGAAATAGAACTACCATACAACCCAGAAATCCCACTCCTCGGAATATACCCTAGAGATACAAGAGCCTTCACACAAACAGATATATGCACACCCATGTTTATTGCAGCTCTGTTTACAATAGCAAAAAGCTGGAAGCAACCAAGGTGTCCATCAACCGAAGAATGGTTAAATAAATTGTGGTATATTCACATAATGGAATACTACGCATCGATAAAGAACAGTGACGAATCTGTGAAACATTTCATAACATGGAGGAACCTGGAAGGCATTATGCTGAGCGAAATGAGTCAGAGGCAAAAGGACAAATATTGTATAAGACCACTATTATAAGATCTTGAGAAATAGTATAAACTGAGAAGAACACACACTTTTGTGGTTACGAGGAGGGGAGGGAGGGAGGGTAGGAGAGGGTTTTTTACTGATGAATTAGTAGATAAGAACTGCTTTAGGTGAAGGGAAGGACAATACTCAATACATGGAAGGTCAGGTCAACTGGACTGGACCAAAAGCAAAGAAGTTTCCGGGATAAACTGAATGCTTCAAAGGTCAGGGGAGCAAGGGCGGGGGTTTGGGCACCATGGTTTAAGAGGACTTCTAAGTCAATTGGCAAAACAATTCTATTATGAAAACATTCTGCATCCCACCTTGAAATGTGGCATCTGGGGTCTTAAATGCTAACAAGCGGCCATCTAAGATGCATCAATTGGTCTCAACCCACCTGGATCAAAGGAGAATGAAGAACACCAAGATCACACGATACCTAAGAGCCCAAGAGACAGAAAGGGCCACATGAACCAGAGACCTACATCATCCTGAGACCAGAAGAACTAGTTGGTGCCTGGCCACAACCGATGACTGCCCTGACAGGGAGCACAACAGAGAACTCCTGAGGGAGCAGGAGATCAGTGGGATGCAGACCCCAAATTCTCACAAAAAGACCATACTTAATGGTCTGACTGAGACTAGGAATTCCGGCGGTCATGGTCCCCAGACCTTCTGTTGGCCCAGGACAGGAACCATTCCCGAAGACAACTCATCAGACATGAAAGGGACTGGACAGTGGGTAGGAGAGAGATGCTGATGAAGAGTGAGTTAATTATATCAGGTGGACACTTGAGACTGTGTTGGCATCTTCTGTCTGGAGGGGGGATGGGAGGATAGAGAGAGTTGGAAGCTGGCAAAATTGTCACGAAAGGAGAGACTGGAAGGGCTGACTCATTAGGGGGAGAGCAAGTGGGAGTATGGAGTAAGGTGTATATAAACTTATATGTGACAGTCTGACTTGATTTGTAAACGTTCACTTGAAGCTCAATAAAAGTTAAAAAAAAATTGCATGTCCTTATTTGCTATAGACTTGTCTACATTGGAAATTATCTTCTTCGTATTTCCTATGCAATACTTGGGTTATAGAGAAAGTCCTTCATTTGGCTTTGTGATGCCTCTGACAGGTTGTCTCTCTTTCTCTTTCTCTGTCTGTCTGTCTCTGTCTGTGCGTAGTGTAAAATTTTGACCACACAGCTACCTTGGTGTTCTGTATTTTCAAGGCTGACTCTTCTACCAATTGCAGGAATTGGCACTTGCTTTCAAACGAAGTCCTTGAACTATGGACAAACTTTCCCCAACTCCTAGCTTTGTTCAGGGAGTCAGTATAGCTTCCCACATATGCAAGGCTTGTGGGCCCCTCTCTTGTTCCCTTTTCCCACGTACTCCAGTCCCTGTGGGTCATGAAATCCCAATTCTTACTCACCGCCAAAGGATTTCTCTTCATTTCTGGTGCCTAGAGTTTTCTCTTTGTTGTTTTTGAATTTGAAAAATATTATTAAAATATTTACCTAATGTTTTTTATATTTGAAAGGAAGAATGGCTACCTTTACACCATTTCAGGTTCCCATCTTAACACAATTCCTCCTTTACACTCTGCATATCTCCTTCTAATCTGGGCTCTGGGAGCTTTTGAGGGTCCCTTCCTAGAGAGGTTGATGTGGAGGGGGCTATGAATTGCAGGATTTTGTGTGTCACCTGAGAAGACCAGCTGTGATCATAAAGGTTGTATGTCAACTTGGGTGGGCCATGATTCTCAGTTGTTTGGCAGTTATGATATAGTTTGGCAGTCATATAACGATGTAATCACTTCCATGATGAGATCTGACATAACATGATCATCTCCATGATAGGCTCTGCTGTGAGTAGCCAATCAGTTGAAAGGAAGTTTCCTTGGGAGTATGGCCTGCATCCAGTATAGGTGGATTTTCTGGCAAGGCTCCTGGGCTTTTGTTCACTCTGGATCCTGCAGCTAGCTCCTGTTCGTCTGACCTGACCTCTGGTTCTTGGGACTTGAGCTACCAGCTTACTTGCAGTCTTGCCTGCTGATTTTTGGGATCCATCAGTCTCTGCAGCCTGTGATTCACCAACCCCTGCAGTTACGTAAGTTGAGAGAAGCCTCCAGTCTGACCCAGGGACTTGGGACTCTTTTGCTTCTACAACTGTGTGAGCCATTTCCTTGATATAAAACCCAAACCAAACCCTTTGCTGTTGAGTCAATTCCGACTCATAGTGACATTATAGGACAGAGTAGAACTGCCCCATAGAATTTCCAAGGAACATCTGGTGGATTCGAACTACCAACCTTTCAGTTAGCAGCTGTAGCTCTTAACCACTGCTCCACCAGGGTTTCCTTCCTTGATATAAATCTTTCTAGTCCAAGATACTGTCATTGTTCATTTGGATTATCCTAATTGTCTCCTCTCTGGTCTCTCCGATTCCACCCTAGTCTCCCTATGACCATCTCTCCCTACACAGCCAGAGGGAGCTCCTTAAGATGAAGATTAGCCATGTCACTCCTCTGATCAAAAAACGCTGTGATGGCCTTCTGTCTAAGCCAGAGTAAAAGCTGAAGTACATACAATGGTCTTCCAAGCCCTACATGATCTGGTCGGCTTACTCCTTTTCTAACGTTGTCTCCTTCTATTCTCCCTTTCAAGTTAGTTCCAGTCAAATAGTGTTGTTATAAGGATAAAGTAGGTAGTATTATGGACATACATGGACTGTACAGAGGCAGGAAACAATTTACATGTCAAAGGTCCAATGGAAATTGGAATTGGGACCTAGAAAGTTGAGAGTCAAGGCTATTCTTTCTGACTCTCAGTGCTTCGTTGTTATCTTTGCTCTAATTCCCTTCCTCTGTGTGTGTTGTCTTCTCCCTCCTCCTTCTCCCTTTCTCTCTGCTTCTTATCTTGCACGTGGCCTCCAAGTGGATGACCCATTCCAAAGTCATTTAGTCATTCAACAAGTATTTAATGAGTGTCTAATATGTGTCAGGTTTCGATCTAGGTCCTGGGAATAACAATAAAAATTATTACTTTCCTAGAGCTTATGTTTTAGTGTGTGAGTGAGTGAGTGAGAGAGAGAAGATATAAAATTCTCACTATAAACAAAATGAATATGCAGTCTTGTTATTATGCCACATTGTAAAAAGTGCTTCCAAGAAAAATAAAGCAGGTAAGGGGATAGATAAAATTGAAGGGGTGCAAGATTAAACAGGATGGTAAGCGAAGGTCTTATTGAGAAGACCTATAAGAAAAACCTCAGAAAGTAAGGAGACAATCAAGGAGAACCGGGTGGCAAGGGAGAGCAGAAGTGAAGTCAGGGTACCAAGGGGTGGGAAGAAGCTTATGAAGGGCCCTTATAAAGCTTTTGACTTTTACTTTGAGACAGATGGGGAATTATTTATTGGAGGGTTCTGAGCAGAGGAATTGTATGATCTGATTCACATTTTAATAGGATCACTCTGGCTGCTGTGTTGAGAATAGACTGCAAGGAGGTGTGATGGTTAAGATTGTGTGTCAACTTGGCTGTGCCATGATTTTCAGTGTTTATATGTGATCACCCCCATGATGGAATCTGCTGTGAGTAGCCAGTGAGTTGAAAGAGAGTTACCTTGGGCTGTAACCTGCATCCGAATTTAAGTAGCCTGGCTTTTGCCTTTTCTGGATCCTACAGCTGCCTCCTGTTCATCTGACCTCTGGTTTTTGGGACTTGAGCTAGCAGCTTACCTGCCAATCTTAGGTTCGCCAGCCCCTGCAGCTATGTGAATTGGGAGAAGCCTTGTGGTCTTGCCTGCTGATCTTGGGATTCGTTGATCTTCACAGCTGGTGAGCAAGAACCCTGCTCTCTGACCTGCCCATCTTGGGTTCACCAGTCTTTGCAGCTATGTGAATCAGAAGAAGCCTCTATCCTTATCCATGGAGTTGGGACGTTCCAGCCTCTACAATCTTGTGAGCCATTTCCGTGATATAAATCTCTCTCTTTATATATATATATTTATATACTTTACTAGTTTTGCTTTTCTAAAAAACCCAGCCTAAGACAAGAGGCAAAAGTAGAAGAAGGAAGTCCATATAAGTTATGAGGCAATTTCAGTAATCAAGGAGAGCCATAAGGGTATCTTGAGCCAGGTAGAAATGGTAGGAGAGCCTCCCACGACCCTGGTATGGGCTGGAGTAGATTCTTTGTAAAGGATCTGTGGGATGGAGAGGGCAGAGATCAGGACATTATCAATGCCTTCTTTTAATAATCCTACAGGTAGTTGCCACACCATCTGTAAGCAGGGTAATTTTGATGACTCATTCGTCACCTGCCTTCCCCTCTCCTTGGGATATTAGATAGCACTTTTCTAAATGGGGAAACAAAATTTGTTCCGCAAATTATTTAATTAGAAAGGAGACTCTGCATATTTCACAGGCTTTTATCTCTGTTCTGAAATTAGTTGATAACACCTTCCAGGAGACCTGTAGTTGTCCTGTTATTATTAAGCAGATCACAACTGCCTTGCTAGGATGCAGAGAAGGGCTGGGCTATGAGGTATTAACCTCTCACAGACCTCACCATTTATCTAGTTGATACAAAGGGCCCTGAGATAATTTTCAGAACCTCTTTCCATCTTATCTTAATAAGATAAATAAAACGAATTGAAATGTTGGAAAACTTATTAAGATCATTTGAGGATTATTATAAGTGGAAGAGTAAGATAACCTCCAGGAACCTCACTTTGGAGTACTCATTCGTTCACCTAATACAATGTGCTTCTTCCCTTTGTGCACAGTAGGGCCCCACTGGGAACAGAGGGAAGAAGATACTTTTCCTGGTAACACATTATCTTTGTGGTTCTTACATGGTAAGAGTGAAGCTGCTTCGTTCAGGGCCTTAAAAAATAGAAGGGACCAGATCTGGCTCCAGGCTTCAGATGTCCCAGAAGCCTACAGCTGATTCACAAAGTCACCCCAAAAGTGCTTACAATCCTTGGAGTTTTAGAGAAGGCAAGGGGTCTGAACAAGACTTGGGAGCCATGTTAGAAGTAGTTTTGTCACTGGGCATCAGCCAGGGATGGGCATCACACTGGGAGAAAATATCCTGCCCATCTTTTCCACAGTGCCCACCATTCCATTCAGGGTGAAAGATAGAAAGTTGCCTCCAGGTTGCTGCTTCTCAAACACGTGAATATTAACATTTCACATGGCAGAAGAGGCTGTGGCAATTTTTCATTGGCTTTATTGTATTCATCAATATAAACTAAGTTTAAAGAATACACATTCCCATAGGAATCAATGAAGTCATACTCATTTTGAATGAAATATAATGTAGGTTGTAGAGATATATAACTTTCCTAAATTGGCCCTAGAGCACAAACAATTTCTCATTCTGGGACTAAACAAAGGCCCTGAACATCACGGAGGAGACTCAGGATGCCATAGGGCCAAGAGTGGAGTGTAAAGCTGCCTGCACTGTCTCTGGTATCTGTTTGTGGTAGAGGGGTTATCCAGGCCCATTTCTGGTCTAGATGGAGAGTTGGTTAAGATACTAGTTTCAACCTTAGTGTACTGAATACAGCTTGTATACAGTGACAGTGATTGTCAACTGAGCTGAAGGGACACTCTGTCCATGGTGATGTGTCCTATAAGAAGAGGTGTCAAACCTAAAGGACTGAGATGACTATGAAAGGAGTATTGGAAACCACTGGGACAGTTTTGACCACAACTGGTGGTAGCCTTCTTGTTTGGGTGAGAAAGACAGAAAGTGGAAGGGAGAACTCCAGGCCTAGTTCAAGCACTGTGGCTCCAGCCCTAGCTTCCCCTTTTGGGTTGAATAACCAGGCTAAGCATAAGAGGAAGAAGGGAGAAGCTTGACTTTCTTCAAAGGGATCTGCAGTGGGTTAGGAGCCAGTGGTTTATGTGGCTGTTTTTTTTTAACAAGTACCCAGGATACTTTGGAACTGATGATAAGGATTGAAATCAAATTATCTATGCATTTATCACCCCCAAGACAGAGGTTTTCCTTTCATTGAAAACATGGGCTGAAGATACTGCTTGTTCTGGGAGATGTATCTTGAAAGATGTCTGGCCTGCCTTGCTTGGAAGGAGCTAAAATATCTCTCTCTCACAGCAGCTGTGGCTCGGGGCCTTGAGAGTACATTCCAGCACTGGGTTCATGCTAGAATGCTGGTGCTAGAGCCAGAGTATAATGTTTGGACCAGTTCAAAACAAGCAGGCCTTAGGTACATGTGAAAGCAAGCTGAGAATGGCCCAAAGATGGAGAAGGCAAGAGCAAAAACTGTGTCAGCAGGTGGGTGGGGCAGGTTCTGAGGCAGCAGGCAGAGGCTCCTGGCTGGGTTTTACATTTTTTTAAGAGCCTGGCTAAGTGAGTAGTGCAGTCTGTTTAAAGGCCAGGGACCAAACCAACAGTGGGCTTGTATTCCTTGTGTTTAACAGGGTGAATTATAAGGACAAAGACTTACAGGAGCCAACTGTTTTCTTTACCCTCACCTCAGAAAAGAGAGGCCAGAGTCATAGATCTAAAAGTCTGAGTAGTCCTTGCCTGCACCAAAATAACTCCAGTGCTCATGAACTACATACCAGCCCAGTAATTCTGTCCCTCAGGGAGCTTGGATGTGTCTAATGGAGCTTCCATGGCCTTGCCTTGGACAAGTTGTGCTGGCTTACCCAGTATTGTGTATTGTCTTACCCTTCACCAAAGTTACCACTTACCTATTGTGGAATTAAACCTATTTTAACTGTATGCTTTTAAACTGAAGGTAGATTCCAGGATTGACATAAAAGATGACCACAGCAAAGCCAAATCCATACTGTTTAATATTTCTCCAAGTTCCCTTCCTGTTTTTGCTTTGTACCACATACCTGTGTTCACAAAACTTCCAGAAATATCCTACATTGTTAAATTATGGATTAAGTTTGTTTTTAGAAATAATGCAAATATCTGAAAGCCTTTAGACTTTCAAACAACTAGCTTCTACTTTCTGCTATTCATAACATAAAAATGGAAATTTTAGCTGGTGCTGTTTTGAGCCCTCATGATAAAAACTGTCACCTGAATTGATGGGCTGAAGTGGGAAACTAAAAGTTAGTTGATTTTCAAAACAAGATTTCTACTCCGAGTTACCATTGGTCACATGTGAAATTAAACTCAAAAGAAAATCCCTACTCATTGGATTAACTCCAGAAGATAATCTGTAGCATAGTAACCGCCTAGACATCACTTTATTAGATACTAAACTTAGAGTAATTATTTCTGTGTTCATTTTTTAAGTCTATACCTCTATTTCCAAAAAGGATCTGAGGCAGTCCCTTGGAATTTCAATAAATATCTATCTCTACCTTTCAGATAAAACAATAGCTCATAGCAGTACTGATGTCTTTATTTAAAATATATTTAAATGATTTTATCAAGCTAAAAATTTTATGTTTATATATATTTTATATTATTTAAAATAATCACATGTAATTGTGCACATTACAGATTTCCTGAATAATGTAACCCTATGGGACTTAAGGGAACCCTGGTTGCATAGTGGTTAAGTGCTACAGCTGCTAACCAAGAGGTCAGCAGTTCAAATCTGCCACGGGCTCCTTGGAAACACTATGGGGCAGTTCTATTCTGTCCTATAGGGTGGCTATGAGTCAGAGCCCTGGTGGCATGGTGGTTAAGAGCTCAGGCTGCTAACCAAAAGGTCGGCAGTTCAAATCCACCAGCCACTCCTTGGAAACCCTGTGGGGCAGCTCTACTCTGTCCTATAGGATTTGCTATGAATTGGAATCAACTTGATAGCAACAGGTTTGGTTTTGTGGGACTTGAAATTCACTGTTTTTGAATTTTACATTATCATGAACAAGTGACGCTGTGTTTCAGTTATATCTGAAAGCCAACCAGAAAGCTCAAGGTCACCACTACTTCCCCTTTTGTCTTGGACCAGCAGCAGGCACCACATTGGTGCTTATTCATCAGCACCAAAGTATTAAGCAGAATCTTATCAGTTCTTCTTTCTTTCAGCTCCCTGACATGGATTCTATTTTAATTACACACCATCCTTGCATATTCCATAAGCCAACCTTCTTTCTCATCATGGCTTTTTTTTAATTCCTATCTTTCTCAAACTTATTCTTAGCCTTACTATCTCTTCTTGGGTGATATTTCATTCAGAAGCTTTGTCACAGTTTTTCTCTCCAGCTTTCAAAGCCATTTAAAATCTGTGTGCTAGTGACAATTACCAAATGTTAAAGACAATAATTGAAATTTATTCTATATTGGTTTCCCCAAAGTACACTCCACAGAACACTAGTTCCTCCAGATGTTAACATGCATTATGAAAAAAAGGCACCATATTTAATATGGTCTGGGAAACCTTGGAGAGTCATAACGTTAATACATTAAAGGCTCCGAGAAGTTGTGTAGTAAAAAAACGTGTTTAATTTAGCTTAACCCAGCATTTCCCAAGTTTATTTGCCACAGACCCTACCTACCTGCTTTCCGAAAATAGAGTTTGGGACATAAATATTCATGTGTCTTACAGACTACAGTCATTATCCAAATGACACAGATGAGGACATATTTACAAACTGAGATAATTGTAAATATACCCCCATCTGTGTCATTAAAGGGACAGTAGTTCTACAAGAACATATAACAAAAGAGCTTGACTTGGGCTGAGAGTTGAAGAATATTTTGCCAAGAATGCCTTTACTGAGAACTAAATGGTAAGAGGAGTTAGCTACTAGCTGGTGGGGATAGGATGGGGTGAGGAACCTTTCCCAGGTCATGCAGTCCATCCTTCTGTCTCAGAGGAAAGGCTTCTAGGTCAGCTCAGATGACAAGTATTAGGAAAAGATATTTCATTTCAGTGACATATGGCTGTACATTTTAGTCTCTGTTAATGTTGAGATTTCCTTAGAGAGTGAAAAGGAAAGAACAGAGAAGCCACTGAAGCTTTCTGGGGAAAGAAAGACTCCCATAGGATTAAGAGACAGCTGGGACGTGGGAGGTGGTAGCTGGAGGGAGTGAGGAGGAAGATGCCAAAGATAAAGCCCATTTTTGTATGAAGACTTGGTTATTTTTACAAATGACTGTACAGATTGTTCAACTGTGATCTATGAAACATAGACTGGCACTTGTCAGTAGTTAGGGGATATTGTGTAGTAGAAACTCAAGAGTTTAGCATATTTCCCATCACACACCTGTTAATTAAATGCCAAAATTATCCACCTTCACTCATGAATGGACTAATCTTAGTGTTTACAGGATTGAGACCAGGTGCAAGAGGCATTCACAATTAGGGAAGAAATGAAGGGTTTATTTAAAAACCATAGTGTTGACTCTTTCTTTGATTTTTCTTATTTTAGGTTGCCAGAGAAGATGGTCTGAACATTTCATTCTCTCTGACAGAGCATCTAGTTCTGAAAAATCTGATATTCATCCTCTTCTGGGTTTTCATAAATGTAACATAATAAGGCAAATTAGACCTTAAAAAAAAAAGGTGACATTAATAAGTAATGATGACTTGTCAGGGGGTCACACAGATCTTGATGACAGACCAACACAGGACTGTTGATACACAATTTACCATGGCAGGTACTTCCTGATTTGAAAGGTCAGATAGTGTCTTAGTTATCTAGTGCTGCTATAACAGAAATACCACAAGTGGATGGCTTTAACAAAGAGAAATTTATTTTCTCACAGTCTAGCAGGTTACAAGTTCAAATTCAGGGTGTCGGCTCCAGGAGAAAGCTTTCTCTCTGTGTTGGCTCTGGAGGAAGGTCCTTGTCCTCAGTCTTCCCCTGGTCAAGGAGCTTCTCAGGCGCAGGGACCCCGTGTCCAAAGGATGCACTCTGCTCCTGGTGCTGCTTTCTTGGTGGTATGAGGTCCCCTTTCTCTCTGCTCACTTCTTTCTTTTGTATCTCAAGAGATTGCCTCAAGACACAGTCCAGTCTTGTAGGTTGAGTCCTGCCTCACTAATACAACTTCTGCCCATCTCCCCTCATTAACATCATAGAGGCAGAATTTACAACATATAGGAAAATCACACAATACTGGGAATCAGGGCTCAACAAAATTGATATACACATTTTCGGGGGGACATAATCCATGACAGATAGAAACCCAGGAATCTACAGGAGAGAGAAAGGGAGACAACAAGCAAGAGCAACCATAGTACTTAGACTGCAGGTGTGAGTAGTATGGATTATCATGAAAGGACAGGTTTTCCAAGGGCTAACGCTAGAGGAGAGGCAAAAAACCAGCAGCACCAGGAAGACATGTTTATTGCTTTCAAGCAATGGCAAGCTTATTGAGCAAAGTGGTGAAATGAATCCTTTGTGTGGTCTTTGCCTTCGTTCTTTGGAAAAACATCTTGAGAGACTTTCCTCCTAAACCCAGAGGAGTTACCTTTGCCTTAGCTCTTTGAAGAAGCAGTTTATGTGGAGAGGTGCTTCTAGGTTGTTTTCTACCCCAGAGGGCTTGCCACTTTTGTCTAGTTTGATTGACATTTCCTGGGTAAGCTGTAAACAACTCGATGCGTTCATACTTTTTGTCTAGTCCTGAGCTGCAGCCTGCCCTGTGATTCTTCTATTTCACACACCTTGCAGGGATTGGTCAGTTTACTATGCAAAGTGAGTGGCTTGTGGTGCACCAAAAGCATCAGTTAGTTTGTGGTCATGTTGGGGAAGGCCATACCTTGAAACTGACAGGGAGCTTACTTATATAAGCAGCCAATTCCACAGAGGTTTTTAGAAGCAAGAGAGAAGAGAGCAGAAGCAGAAAGAGAGGAGGCAAGGAACCTCCTAAAAGAACTCTAATACGGGTCAAGGGCTATAATACTGAAGACAGCAAGAGGCCTGAAAGTATCCCTGCCGCAGAGCTGGCAGAGACAGGCAGAAAGCTGCTGCTAGGAAAGCAGCTAAGAGAGCTAAGCAGACTGCTACACTGGCTACGAGCTGGGCCAGTTAGCAGTGGATATGCTGACAGTGGGGAGGCCAAAGGCAGAAAGACCTACATGACTGAGAGGAGGCCTGCATGGCCAAGAGAGGGGTGTGCATGGCTGAGAGGATACTAGCATGGCCAAGGGAGTAACCTGATAGTATGGCCAAGAAAAGCTTGCATGGCTGACAGAGGACACACACTGAACAAAGGAGAATGTGCTGTCCACTTCAGGGGTGCCTTCCAGACCATCTTGGTCATTTAATGCTGCCATAACAGAAATACCACAAGCAGATAGCTTTAACAAAGAGAAATTTATTTCTTCACAATAAAGTAGGCTAAAAGTCCAAATTCAGGGCTTCGGCTCCAGAGGAAGGCTTTATCTGTTGGCTCTGGAGGAAGGTCTTTGTCCTCAATCTTCCCCTGGTCCAGGAGCTTCTCAGGCACAGGGACCCCAGGTCCAAAGGACACACTCTGCTCCCAGTGCTGCTTTCTTGGTGGTATGTGGTCCCCAACTCTCTGCTTGCTTCCCTTTCCTTTTTATCTCTTGAGAGATAAAACGTGGTACAGGCCACACCCCAGGGAAACTCCCTTTACTGTGGGTCAGGGAGGTAACCCAAATAAGGGTGGTGTTACAATCCTACTCTAACCCTCTCAACATAAAATAATAATCACAAAATGGATGACAACCACACAATACTGGGAATCATGGCCCAACCAAGTTGATAGACACATTTTGGGGGGACATAATTCAATCCATGACACAGACCATGCCTATGTTCTTCCTGATCCTAATCCCAAGTTGTTCCTGTTATTTTCAAGTTGCCCCTGATCCCAAGTTTTAGCCTGTTACTTCCCTAATAAACCACATAACTGTGAGTATGGTCTATAAGTTCTGTGTGGCCACTACAATGAAATATCAAACCCAGCAGAGAAGTATAGTGTCCCATGGGGGAACTGCTGGTGCAAAAATAGTAAAGAAGTTGGAAGAGTGGAGGTATGTCTAATCTCCACCTCATAGGAACCAGCTTTGTGCTGATCCTGATTCCTATCCCTTGGGAATCTAGGTGACTCTTGTGCTAGAATGCAGGCAACTTGGAATTTCAACCTGCTTCAATGATGGATGCTCAGTGCCATGAGAATTCCTCATCTTGTAGCAAACACAGGACTATATGGTTGGCCCTAAGGGTTCAGGGAAGAGAGTCAGCATAGAGCAAAAGGGTTATAGCGCTGAGGCAGCCCTTAGAAACGAATTCTTCAGATCCCATTTTGATTTCCAGGTGATGGCATTGTAAAGTTAACTCATAGCCATGAGCAGTGAAAATACTATGTGGGAAGTCCTTTCAATGGGGCTTGCCCTAGGGGAATCTTATTTCATCACAGATTTGTAGTTGAAAATCAGAGAACACTCTCTGTAATTTAACTGCCAATGTAGCATCGTGTTGAAAGTGTGAGTTCTCTAAATCAAACAGATAAACTTCAAATCTTCATTTAGCCACTTGGTAACTGCTAAACCAGTTAGGGCTCATATAGAAAAAAGAGCTCTGCCAGTTAATAGATGGAATTTATTTAACTGTTCTTTACAGCTTTATTGAGATATAATTCACATGCTATGCAACTCACCCATTTGAAGTATACGATTCAATGGTTTTTAGTATATTCACAGAGTCGTACAACCAACAGATGGAATTTAATACAGAGACCTAATTACCTCAAATGTATTGGAAGAGCAGAAAAGCCAAACAGGAGACAGTGAGGCCACCTAAATATTAGCAAAAGTAGAAACATTCTACCTTAGGTTGGAAGGGTCAAAGGGGGGACGAAGCTTCCTGGCAGGAGCTGAGAACATGGAGAAAAGCCCTGCTAGTTACATACTGGACATGGAGAAGGTACAGCCATTGCCAGAAATGCTGCCCAAAGCACAGGGAGAAAGAGATCCTGGATTTTCTCTTCTTCCTGCTCTTTACTTTCCTGCTTGGTCCTGCTTCATCCTCACGATTGTGATCCATGGGATTTTCATTGGCCGATTTTGAAGGTAGATCACCAGGCCTTTCCTCCTAGTCTACCTTAGTCTGGAAGCTCTACTGAAGCCTCTTCAGCATCATAAACCTGTTGCAGTCAAGTTGATTCTGACTCATAGTGACCCCATGGGACAGAGTAGAACTGCCCCATAGGGCTTCCAAGGAGCGCCTGGTGGATTCCAACTCCCAACCATAGTTCTTAACCACTATGCCACCAGGGTTTCCGTTCAGCATCATAGCAACATGCAAGCTTCCACTGACAGATGGGTGCCAGCTGTGCCTGGAGCAGGGTTATGTGGTCCAAAATATGGCTGCCCAGCTCTATCGCATTAGAAGGGACTGTGGGTGGCTAACCAGCCAGGGGCCTGACTTCCATCCACAACTCCTCTAGTGTAGCTTGGTTCCCATAACCCCACAGGAGCCAGAACTCCTGGGCACCTCTTCTTCCTTCTGGTTCAAAACCAAATAGGTCCACAGCTTTAGGCCCACTTTCGGCTTTTTTTTTTTTTATTCTCTTCTGGTTGTAGTACACAGAGGTATTTATGTACACGGCCATACTTTTCTTTAAATTCTTCTCTCCTTTATTTCATATATGACTACTATGCCTTTGGAGCAAAAGAGAACTCAAATTTTGAACTTGTAACACCATCTTGACTGGAATTCATGCTCATAATTTTTCAAATTTATGACTAATGCAAAGCTGGAATTTACCCAGATTACATTCTTAGGAGAAACTCCTTTTAAGTAGAGAAAAGAGGAAAAAAGTTGAAGATAATCTAACTCACAGATTTGAGAGAACATGAAGATGATGTTACTGAAGGTACCTGAAAAATTATTCTTGTAGGGAATATAACTTCAAGCATAGATAGTTTTAGAAACTAAAGTGAAGGTGGGACACTTTATCTTAAAATAAAAAACTCTCCTACCAAAACAGATGAACGAAACAACCAATAAACAACAATAACAATAAAATCAATAAACAACCCAACACTGATATTGGTGAGTGGATGAGTCAGAATGGCAAAAGGAAAAGGAGCTCAGAAAAAGACATTTTTACAGGCTGAGATGAGGGCAAGACACTTTGTCTTAAAATCAGCAAATCCTACTTCCCCTTCATCCGTGGCCAAAAACAATCCCAAACCAAACAATAAAAATTCAGGAATAAACCTATAGAGTTGAAATAGACTTGACAGCACATGACAACAGCAATAAATATATGGAACTATGTGAAAGGAGAGAGGCAGAACTAACCTACTCAACCGTGACCCCACACTGGGTGGTATGGAGCAGTGCCCTGGACTGGTTGTGAACAAGGATATAGCCCTTCCTCAACCCCCAGGGCACTAGGACTTCTACCTATTGCCTTGTTTAACAAAGCATCTGTGGGAGCCCCCTTTCCTTCTGGGGTGGGGAATAGAGAAAAAGAAGACTGAGAATGCTCTGGCCTTTGCTGTCCCAGGGAGAGAAATGCAAGGCTTTCTGAGGATCCGAATATACAGTGCGGGGCTTTCCTGAGCCTCCATGCCTATTTCCACTGTTTGTCAGACTTAGGGCATAAACCCAGATTGACTAAGGAGTGAAGGAGCTGTCTTCAGGGATGGGACACTTCTCTGGTTAGAAATATTCTAGCTGGACTTGATAATAGTTCTTTTAGTGCTGCCAGAAAACAATGCTCTTGTCTGACATCATGGGGGTTCTCTTGGCTTCAAAGCAGGCAGGATATAGACTTGCTGCCTCCTGAACAATTGTACTAGGGCTGAACATCGAATCAGGCCTTCGTAAGTCAGGAGGGGGAAGGTCAAAGTGTATTGAATTTAGCATGGAGGAGTGGAGGGTGTTTAGCTGGGAGTTAAGAGACCTCGGACCCCACCCAGTCCTAACACTTTCTCACGGTGTGGCCTGCACTTCATTGTCCTCTTCAACAAAAGGAAGGGTTGGACATTATTTTCAAAGACCCTCCTGCTTTAATATTCCTATAGTGGGGTGGGGTGTGGGTGGGAGCACATAGGACATAGTTGCTCAATTGGAAGCCAAGTGAGCAATTTAAGTCTAAAAACCAAAATGGTAAAGAGAAAAGAGAACCCATTCTCTTCTCTTAAAAAGATCAGGAGATTTTTAGATCTGATCTCATCAAAGTTTTTTCCTTCTCTTTTTCTCTCTCTACAAAAAAAAAAAAAAAAAAAATCATATTTTACTTTATTTTACTCGTAATCCCTTCTGATGATTTCAATACTTATCAGCCTCTGTGTAGAGCTGCTGGTTTTCACATTTAAGATAGAAAATTTTCATGTAATGATCTTAAAATTATTGGTGTGCACCTCACTAATGGCTACACGCTAGGAAATTAGGGAGGGTATGACCAATGTTTTTGTTCCTTTACTGTTTTTTATTCAGATCTATCCTCTTCCCTTTCTTCTAGATAGAAGAATCCATAGAAAATCACTATTTCTCTTCTGGTTTTAGATTCAAGATGATACATCCATTTATCATTCATTCACTATTTGTTGAGAGCTACTATGTGTGTCAGAAGTCCCTAGGTGGTGCAAATGGTTAAGGTGCTCAGCTGTTACTGAAAGGTTGGAGGCTTGAATCTACCCAGTGGTGCCTTAGAAGAAAGGTCTGGTGACCTACTTCTGAAAAATCAGTCATTGAAAACCCTATGGAGCACAGGTCTACTCTGACACACGTGGGGTCACCATGAGTCTGGCCGACTCTATGGCAATTGGTTTACTGTGTGTTGGGAGGTAGTTCTGTGACAGATACTGGTGACAAAGGAGGGAACAAGACAGATGCTATCCCTGTCTTCCTGATACTTATAGCCATGTGAGGGAGGGGCACAGCCTGGAAACATGAAAGCGGAAAAATAAGTTATGTATTGTGATAAGAGCTATGCGGCTGAGACAGAGAAAAGAACAGGGTGATGGTGTGCCCATCTGTGTATGGGGAGCTTTTTGAGTGTGCACTCAGAGAAGGCCTCTTTGCAGAGGTAGCATTTAGTTTGAAACATGATAAGGAGCAGGAGCTATTCCAAGAGTGGGGCAGTGAAAAAGTGCTGAGGACTCGGGTGGGCGAGAGCGACCAGTGTAAAGAAGTAATGAATCCCCAGTGCAGGGGGGAAATGGATACTTGTCCTCTTCTCTACACACTAGAATAATGGAATTTTTATTCATAAGACTTGGTTTAGCTATAGCAAAAAACGTCTAAATTCACATATATAAAACATTGGCAAAGGCTCCTTAGGCAAGTTTGCAACAATTCAGCAGGACTGACCTTTAGCACAGGATCTGGCAGAAATAGCTTTAGCGTGTTGTCTCTTTTAGTGGTGAGGACCAACCAGTTGGATGTCTTCCTTCAAGCAGGAATACTTGTTTGTAAAGTTTGAGGTGAAAAAATCTCCAAGTTATTTTTTAATCCTTCCATCAACAGGAGACAAAAGAATGGAAAATGAATTCACATAGCAATAGCTAACATTTATGGATCCTAATCTATGCCTGGCTCTTTCTAAGTGTTTTACGTGTTTTTAGTTTAAGCCCCACTTCATCCCTGTGAAGTAGGAATTGTTGTTATCCTGGTTTTATAGGGAAAGATAGTGAGGCACAGAGAGGTCTACGTACTCGCCCCAGGCTGCACAGCTGTGGGCTTCCAGAGCCTGCGCTCTTAACCAGGGCAACACTGTTTGCAGGGTTCAGTTTCACATAAGGACCTCAGGTATCACAACATTAGGAAGGAGGAGATGGAGGCTCTCTCTCTTTCTGGAATTAAGAGAACTGTCAATTTTTCATCTAAGAGAGAGATTTCCAGGCCCCATCATAGCTACTAAGTCAGAATCTCTGAGAGTAGAACTCAGGAATTTGCATTTTAAAATTACTACCTAGTTGATTCAAAATACTGACCACTAATGTTTCAGAAGCTCAGGGAGATTCACCAGTAGGGAGGCAAGAGAAGGATTCTGAATTCCTTCAGTGGTAACAGTAACCAGTAACAACAATAACGAGAATAGTGATAATCGTGCCATTTCTTGAGTGCCTTCTCTGGTTCAGACATTGTATTAATTGCTTCCATGTGTGATTATATTAAATCTTGATAACTCTGCAAGGAGCATAAGACTACATTTTACAAACGAGGGAGTCTAAACTCAGAGAAGTAACTTGCCTAAAGTCATGCAATGAGTTGCCAAACTTATATTCAAACTCATCTTTCTGCTTGTGTTCCACAGCATTGGGCTAGGATCTAAAATTCTGTGAGGTCATTTATACAGGGTAGCCAGATCAACAAAATTGCCTTTCTGTCTCATCTCAAAATATAACCACTGACCAAATGCAGTCTTTCTAAGGTGTGTGACCATTGACAAGTTGTTTAGCCTTTCATTTGCTTAATCGTGAAATGGAAAAAATACAGTGTCTACTTCATAAACTTGTTACAAGGGTTAAATGAGATAATCCAGGTAAAATCTTTAAAAAGTACCTGGCATTTAGTAAGCACTCAATAAAGGTAGCTGCTATTAATATTAACATAAGTAAACTGCCCAACTCTTTCCTAAAATGAGCCTGCGCAATTCTTCTGTGATCAGAATTTCTGATGACCAGTATTGATTGCTGATTTCCTCTTGGCCCTCTTGAACTGACAAGAGAAGCATACTTCTTAAAAAGCAAAAACAAGCAGAGTCCTCAGATGTTGTCTTTGACCCACCCTCAGTGTTCACAATTCTGACTTCTGCCCAACTTTTTCATTTCTGCTACCTCCCTCTTGTCAGGTGAACGTAAACTTTTCACTGATCACTGACATCCTCTTCATTCATTAATTCGATAAATATTTATTGAAGATTTATTATGTGCAAGGCACTCACTATTCAGGCACTGTAGGTACAGCAGTGAACCAAACAAAGACCCTTGCCCTCCTGAAGCCTACATTCTAGTGGGGGTCAGGACACAGACAGTAAACAAATAAGTCAAGTATAAAGCATGTTAGATAGTGGTGAGTTCTAGGAGAAAACTAAAGCAGGGAAATGGGATAAGGAATGCCAGGGGATGATGGGATAAATTTTAAATAGCATCGTCAGGGACATCTTCACCAAGAAGGAGTATTTCAGCAAAGGTTTGATGGAGGTGATCAAGTAAGTCACGTTGGTTTCTGGGAGAACATTCCAGGTAGAATTTCAGAAAGCGAACAGTTCTTGAGGCAAGTCTGTTTGAGTAGCTGCTGCAGACTGGGTGAAGAGGTGGTAATAGGTGCTGTGGTCAGAGAGGGTCTTATAGGCCACTATAGAAAAATCTCTGGGTTTTACTTTGAGTGAGATGGGATGCCACTGTAGGTTTTGAGCTGAGAAATGTTATGCCATAATTGATGTTTTCACAGGAAACACTCTAGCATCTCCACTGAGAATAGACTGTAGAAGGACAAGGGTTGAGATAGAGTGATAATTACATGACTGTTGCAATGATCTCAGGTAATTTAAGGAGAAAAGAAAAATTTAATTAAAAGGATGTTGGGTAGCTCATCAAATATCTGAGCTGTCTGAGAGCCAGCTCCACCATAGTGCAGAACTGCTCTGGTCTGACTCCAGCAATGCCAGCACAGGAACCCAAATATTGCAGCTTGCTCCCCAATGCCGTTGATGCTGGATCCATCTGCTAGAACACTTGCCACTGCTGCATCTGACAACCAAAAATAGATTCCGTCACTCATCACTTCTGGTCACTTAGCTGGTGAGTCTAAATCTAGGGGATATCTGACTGGTGGAGCCTAGGACAGGTAGCCATGCCTATGCACAGGTAGCTACAAGGGCAGCAGGTAAAGTGATTTAGGTCCCGTAGTGGGAGAGGAGTTCTGCCTCATAATGTGGGCAATACCCAACCACAGAACAGGAATTCAGATATTAACTGAACAAAAATGAATGACAGATGTCCACCACTGGTAGGAACTTCTGTTCCTTGGACCTTCTGTGTTTCTGCTTTGCAGTGCACCAAACGGCAATTTGGAGAAAGACACCTGATGGTTTTTAACAATGGCAGAAGCAGTACAATGATGTCGGTGGTTCTCATAGTTATCTGCACCACAACCTCACAATGTTGGTGATTCATGCTCACCATGTGAGTCATGTTGAACAATTTTTTTCATTGTTCTATAGTATTTTACCTATTTCATAACTAAAGGCCTTTTGATTGCCTCCTTCTGCTTCTTTCTTATCAGTATAATTGACAGTTCAGAATGATGGGTAGATGGGGAAATTGAAAAGGGATGTATGGAGCCAGGGAAAAGTAATACCCTTTGCCATCAAGTCGATTCTCTTATAGCGACCCTATAGGACAGAGTAGGACTGGCCCATAGAGTTTCCAAGGAGCACCTGACAACCTTTTGGTTAGCAGACGTAGCTCTTAACCACTGCATCACCAGGGTTTCCTTTGGGACAAGTAATAAGCGCCTGGTATTCTCACAGCCCCTACGTCTGTGTCAGTTTGTCGTACTTTGGGGGCTTGCATGTTGCTGTGATCCTGGAAGCTATGCCACTGGTATTCAGATAACAGCAGGGTCACCCACGGAGGACAGGTTTCAGCTGAGCTTCCAGACTAAGATACGACTATTATTCAAATATACACACTAACCACTAGGACCAAAGATGAAGAAATAGAAGATTTTTATCAGCTGCTGCAATCTGAAATTGGTTGAACATGCAATCAAGATGCGTTGATAATTACTGGTGATTTTAATGTGAAAGATGGAAACAAAGAAGGACCAGTAGTTGGAAAATATGGCCTTGGTGATAGAAACAATGCTGGAGATCAAATGATAGAATTTCGCAAGACCAATGACTTCTTCATTGCAAATACCTTCTTTCACCAACATAAACGGCGACAGTACACGTGGACCTCGCCAGATGGAACACACAGAAATCAAATTGACTACATCTGTGGAAAGAGACAATGAAAAAGCTCAATATCATCAGTCAGAACAAGGCCAGGGGCCGACTGTGGAACAGACCATCAATTGCTCATATGCAAGTTCAAGGTGAAACTGAAGAAAATCGGAGCAAGTCCACGAGAGCCAAGATATGAACTTGAGTATATCTTACCTGAATTTAGAGACGATCTGAAGAATAGATTTGACGCACTGAACGCTGGTGACCAAAGACCAGACGAGTTGTGGAATGACATCAAGGACATCATCCATGAAGAAAGCAAGAGGTCGCTGAAAAGACAGGAAAGAAAGAAAAGACCAAGATGGATGTAGGAGGAGACTCTGAAACTTGCTCTTGAACGTCGAGCAGCTAAAGCAAAAGGAAGAATTGATGAAGTAAAACAACTGAACAGAAGATTTCAAAGAACGGCTTGAGACGACAGAGTATTACAATGACATGTGCAAAGAGCTGGAGATGGAAAACCAAAAGGGAAGAACACACTTGGTGTTTCTCAAGCTGAAAGAACTGAAGAAAAAATTCAAGCCTTGAGTTGCAATAGTGAAGGATTCTATGGGGAAAATATTAAACGACGCAGGAAGCATCAAAAGAAGATAGAAGGAATACACAGAGTCATTATACCAAAAAGAATTAGTCGATGTTCGACCATTTCAAGAGACAGCATATGATCAGGAACCGATGGTACTGAAGGAAGAAGTCCAAGCTGCTCTGAAGACAATGGGGAAAAACAAGGCTCCAGGAATTGATGGAATATCAATTGAGATGTTTCAACAAATGGACGCAGTGCTGGAGGTGCTCACTCATCTATGCCAAGAAATATGGAAGACAGCTTCCTGGCCAATTGACTGGAAGAGATCCATACTTATGCCTATTCTCAAGAAAGGTGATCCTACTGAATGTGGAAATTATAGAACAATATCATTAATATCACATGCCAGCAAAATTTTGCTGAAGATCATTCAAAAATGGCTGCAGCAGTATATCGACAGGGAACTGCCAGAAATTCAGGCCGGTTTCAGAAGAGGACGTGGAACCAGGGCTATCGTTGCTGATGTCAGATGGATCCTGGCTGAAAGCAGAGAATACCAGAAGGATGCTTACCTGTGTTTTATTGACTATTCAAAGGCATTCGACTGTGTGGATCATAACAAATTATGGATCACATTGCGAAGAATGGGAATTCCAGAACACTTTATTGTGCTCATGAGGAACCTTTACATAGATCAAGAGGCAGTTGTTCAGACAGAACAAGGGGATACTGCATGGTTTAAAGTCAGGAAAGGTGTGCACCAGGGTTGTATCCTTTCACCATACTTATTCAATCTGTATGCTGAGCAAATAATCTGAGAAGCTGGACTATATGAAGAAGAAAGGGGCATCAGGATTGGAGGAACACTCATTAACAACCTGCGTTATGCAGATGACACAACCTTGCTTGCTGAAAGTAAAGAGGACTTGAAGCACTTACTAATGAAGATCAAAGACCACAGCCTTCAGTATGGATTGCACCTCAACATAAGGAAAACAAAAATCCTCACAACTGGACCAATGAGCAACATCATGATAAACGGAGAAAAGATTGAAGTTGTCAAGGATTTCGTTTTACTTGGATCCACAATCAAAAGCCATGGAAGCAGCAGTCAAGAAGTCAAAACATGCATTGCATTGGGTAAATGTGCTGCAAAGGACCTCTTTAAAGTGTTGAAGAGCAAAGATGTCACCTTGAAGACTAAAGGTGTGCCTGACCCAAGCCATGGTATTTTCAATCACATCATATGCATGTGAAAGCTGGACAATGAATAGGGAAGATGGAAGAAGAATTGATGCCTTTGAATTGTGGCGTTGGTGAAGAATATTGAATATACTGTAGACTGCCAGAAGAACGAGCAAATCTGTCTTGGAAGAAGTACAACCAGAATGCTCCTTAGAGGCAAGGATGGTGAGACTGTGTCTTACATACTTTGGACATGTTGTCAGGAGGGATCAGTCCCTGGAGAAGGACATCATGCTTGGCAGAGTACAGGGTCAGCAGAAAAGAGGAAGACCCTTAACGAGGTGAATTGACACAGTGGCTGCAACAATGAGCTCAAGCATAACGACAATTGTAACAATGGCTCAGGACTGGGCAGTGTTTCGTTCTGTTGTGCATAGGGTCACTGTGGGTCGGAACCGACTGGACGGCACCTAACAACAACAGCAACAACAACGTTCTCACAGCTGTCAAAACTTTTACCTCAATCACTTTATCAGGTGACTCATATTATAAATGAACCGAACATTTCAAATAAGCGGAATTTAGCATCTGCCATTCCTCACTTAGAGAGACTGGACCACTAGCAGGGGCGGATTATCCAATAGGCAAGGTAAACACAATGCTTACCAGATCACCTGTAGTCAGGGACCGATTACCCAATAAGCAAGGTACGTACGGGCTTACTTGCTAATCTATACTGCACAGTTTCACCACATCAAAAATTCTGCTTCTAGGCATGGCTGGCATCTGTCTCTCTCCCAACCCCACAGCACTTTCCTACAGAATCAAAGCCTCTTTTCAAATTTACAGTCCCTGACAGGGGCAGATGACCCAGTAAGTACAAGTAAGCCCGTGCTTACTTGTGCTTACTTACTCATCTGTAGTGAAATTGTGCACTACAGATGATCTGGTAAGCAAGGTAAGCACCATGCTTACCTTGCCTATTGGATAATCTGCTCCTGAGAACCAGGCATTGTGTCACATCCCTAAGATCTTTCCTCCCCATTTCCTATTTAAATTCAATATTAATAGCTAGACAATGACCTGGTGTTCAAACTAAGAAGCTGAAATGGCCGCAAAAGGCAAATTCTTAGTCCCTACTTGAAAAATTACCAATTCAAAAGTTAATATTTGTAGATGATTACTACAGGTTGGAAGTATATTACCTGCTTCCATTCTTGTTTAATATTATAGTTCCAAGTTCTGCTCCTTGCTTAAAGTTTTCAGTGTTGTAAATAAACCTTGATGGAATTTTAGAAAAAAAAGTTCCTCGGATAAAATAACCTGGGAGCTGTTAAAAAAAATTGCTACACCTGGGCTCACTCAAGACCAATTAATTCAGAATCTTCAAGTCCCAGTTCCCCAGCCCTCTTGATTCTACCAGACAGCCAGGGCTGAGAACCACTGATCTAGGCCTTGGAGGTATTTGGGTATTGAAGCAAAGAACAGCCAGGTGGTGGCTCAGGTGGTATAACTCCAACTTGACTGAAACAAGACATGGGAATGATCAGGTGGCCTGAAGATAGTGTAGGCACTAGAACAGGGAGGGATGAGGTTCTAACTTGTAGCTGTGAGAAGGTGGAGAGGTTGCCAGGGAAAGCTGGTGCTTCCTGACAAGGTCATAAGGTTCTACTCTTGAAAAAGAGGTTACAAGCTTAATTTCACATAAGGGTAAAATCAGCCTTAAAAACAAGATGATGACTGTGTCATCAACTATGTTACTTATCGATCAAGTAAGATGGAGAAAATGGGTTGGAGAGGGTGAGCTTCCAGGGCCAGAGAGAGGGACCTGCAGGAATAATAACCAAACCAGTTGCCATCTAATTGATCCCTACTCATGGCGACCCCATGTGTGTCAGACTAGAACTCTGCTCCATAGGGTTTTCAATGGCTGTGATCTTTTGGAAGTAGATTGCCAGGCCTTTATTCCAAGGCACTTCTGAGTGGATTCCAACTGCTAGCCTTTCAGTTAGTGGCCGAGTACTTAACAGTTCACACCACCCAGGGACTCCAGGAATGATAAAAGAGGTGACTATCAGGTTGTATGGGACTTTGATTTGAAGACAGTGCTGCACCAAAGGTGGTGGTCTGAGAATTCCAGCTCTCAGAAGAAGCAATGGCAGAAGCCCCAATGGAGGCTTTGCAGGCCGAGGAGAAGTGGTACAAGCTGTGGGGCCTGTGCCAGCTGCTGAGGCAGGAGGATCTCCCAGCAACATCTGGTGGGGTAATCTGGGAAGCTTCCTGCCTTCAATGCCTCCAGGCCTGATTTGGTGGCCTCATTAGGGATTGTGGTCACCAGCAGCTCTTAGTAAATTGCTGTCATGTTTAAACCAGTAGGAGAAAATTCTGTGTTTGCAACTAAGAACTCTGAATGATACACTTACTTAATATTCATTTAACCAAATGGAATAGAAGATATTCCCATTTAATAGAAAAGAATTTGAGAGTCAGAAAAGTTAAGACGCTTGTCCAAGGCCAGAGTCAAAAAAGGAGGCAGAACTGGAGTCCAACTGACATGTGAATGACCCCCCAAACCCATATTCTTCCTCTGTACAGATCCTGGAAAGGGGCCACATGTGCTACTAGAGGTAGTTGGAGTATCTTTGGCTGGGAAGCCTTCTCTTTCATGGTTCAATTGAGGGAAATGACCTGGGGCTCAAGGTTGCCTAAAATTTGCAAACCAATGTCTGCCTTTTATTAGACATGAAAATTATTCCCAGGAATGTGGGTTCTGACGGGATGTTCCTGTGGTTTTGTGTTTTTGTATTTCATCATTTTTTAGCAAAAAGTCTTTCTGAAAATTTTCTTCCTTTTCAGAGTTGAACTTACAGGAGAAGGGATTTTTCCTACAGCTTAGCCAGTTGTAGGGTGGTCACACATGTATGCAGCTCAGGGACCCAGTTGTGGAAAAACTAGGTAGGTGTGTCCAGGAGGGAAGTAACCGGTGGTCACTGTTGGACCCTTTTTCTGCCAGGCCCTCACAGATGCCACTCACTCAGGACCCCCAAAACAATGTATTCAGACCCAAAAGCCGCTGTAGTCAGGGCAGCTCTACACAGTAAACCAACTCTAGTTGTCTTTGGAAAGCTCCTGAAAATTAAAAGCTGGATGGAACTTTAGACATCTCATTTTGCACAGGAGAAAACTGACCCAGGAAGGAATTCTCTAAGGGCACACAATTAGCTGCCAGGCAGGGTGATTGCTTTGAGTTCAACACAACAGAAACTACAGAAGCGCTTTATAATCAGAACAAAAAAAGTTTAAGAAAAAAGAGCATATGGCTCTTCATGTGTTTTACAATTTCAAGGGAGAGAGTTCCCAGGCTGAGAGATTAGAGAACGTGTGAACTGTAAAAGCTGGGCAGGAATTCAGGTGGGGTCAGGGTCCTCAGAAAAAGCTTCAGGGGAAGCGCAGGGGCTGGAGCGGGCGAGGGTGCGCGGGGTCGGTGTTGGGGGCGAACAGGAGGGCGTGGCAGCCTTATGACATAGAGGGGTAATGAACGGAGAGAGCAGTTGGAGTCCCCCCTCTCTGAGTGGGCCTGCGGAAGGGAAGGAAGCCCTCTTCTCCACCGAACCCCTGCTCAAAAAACCCCTGGGTCCTGGAGCAAAAATGAGAAAAGCCGCGAAGATGGCTCTGCAGAGGAGCAAGGCCACGGGTGGAAAGGCAGTTGAGGGAGTCTGTGCCGAGCGGTGCAGGAGGCTGAGACGTTCAGCCCGCCGCAGCCCTTCTGGGCGCACTTCCCCCCGCAGCTTTGCTTTCTTCCAATCTGGGCTCCAGGTTGTTGATTCCCCCCAGCGTCCTCTCCACTCAGCTCTTCACCTCCTGCTGCTCTTTAAGCTGCGAGATACCACAACAGACCCATGGCCTTTTCCAGTTAGCTGGAGAAGGGAGAACACGCAGAGGCTGGCCTGTCCAAGGCTGTCCCCTCCGCCCGGCCTCCTGCCAGCCCACGCCTCACCCCTGCCCCGCACAGTCACCAGCAGGTGGAGGCGCGGGGTACACCTGACAAGCAGCGCGCCCGCCTGGGCTCTCGCAATCTACCTCTTGAGAACACGATCTTGTTCCCGAAGGTGACGCTTTCAAATCCCAGTTTCATTACGTTTTTGCGTTTTCTATTTACCGAATCTCTGTTCGGTTCCTGCTCTTGTTGCTGATGGGTCGGGGGGTTGGGGGGGGGATGTATTTGGCCCTTTGGCAGTTTATTTATTCACAGTAGCCACGATGTCAAATAAGCAAGTACACACTATAAAACCGAGGAATAAAAACCCGTTGCTATCGAGTCGATTCCGACTCATAGCGACCTAACAGGACGGAGTAGAACTGTCCCGAAGGGTTTCCAAGGAGCGGCTGGTAGGTTTGAACTGACAAACTTTTGATTAGCAGCCGAACTCTTTTAACCACTGTGCCATCCAGGGATAGAGCTGTCAAAAGAATGGGGATAAGAAAACCGAAAAACACAAATCCAATATCCAGAAATCGGAAGGGGCATCTCCCTCAAGGATAATGCCTCAGCCTCCCCCGCCGGGGAGAAGGGCGGAGCCCCCTCCCTCCCCCGGTGCTTTCCAGTTTGCCTGAAAAATAGAGTCTTAGTTTTCCGGGTTTTAGTTGGTTTTGCCTTTCGGACCCCTTGCTCTGAGCTGCAAGGCGTTTCCAGGATTGATACAAACTAGCTTTTTCCTCTGAAGTTTTTGTTCATCCATTCAACGCCATTTTTACTGAGTGCCTAACATGTGCCAGGCATCGTTCTAGTGAACAAAATAAAATCTTTGCCTTGGTAAGAATTTACATTCTTGAGAAAATAAAGAACAAACGTAGAAGGTGGCTTAAAAAAAAAAAAAGAGCAGGGTATAGGAGGTCAGAGTGTGGCGGGTTCCAATTTTAAATAGGGTGGCCAGTAGACCCTCAGTGGAAACCTGCTGGGCAGGAATTAGAAAGTCCTTTAGCTGCCTTGGCCCCAGGACATCCCCCTCGGAGGCACTTCTTTGTGTACACAGATTTGCATAGCTCTGGAGACCCTCTAAGGGGCTGGCTGTCTTTTAGTGCTAGAATAGGATGGAATGTGGAGCATCAATTATTTATATTTTAATAAAGCCTTAGAGCTTTTTTTTTTTTTTTTTTTTTAGAGCTTTGACTTCCTCTGCTTCCATCCCTTACCTCAGGAGATTTGTGAAAACAATTTTGATTTTTTAAAATAGGTAGGAAGGTGGAGGAGGGGAAGATAAATAAAAAACACAAAGAGTTCTGTGATGCAGATGTCACAGGGGTACTGAAGTAGGCTCCTGAGAAAGGATTAGCGGCAAGTGGGTCTGGCTTTAACGTAAGAAACAGCTACATATGGGGTGAAATCAAGGAATGTTATTTTAATAATCCTAAATTCGATTCTTCAATTGGCACAAAATGTTAAGCTCTCCACCACTAGCCAAAAGGTCAGCATTTCCCACTCGGCGGGAAAAAGATGTGACAGTTTGCTTCTGTAAAGATTACAGCCTTGAAACCCCGTAGGGCACTTGTACTCTGTCCTATAGGGTCTCTATGAGTCAGGATCGACTCGGTGGCAATGGTTTTGGTTTTGGGTTTTTAAAGTTTCTTTATTGTGTGTTAGTCATCTAGTGCTGATAAACAGAGATACCACAAGTGGATGGCTTTAACAAACAAGTTTATTCTCTCACCATCTAGTAGGCTAGAAGTCCAAATTCAGGGTGTCAGCTCCAGGGGAAGGCTTTCCCTGTAGGCTCTGTCATCAGTCTTCCCCTGGACTAGGAGGTTCTCTGTACAGAAACCTGAGGTCCAAAGGACACGCTCTGCTCCCGGCACTGCTTTCTTGGTGGTGTGAGGTCCCTAGCTCTCTGCTTGCCTCCCTTTCTTTTTATCCCTTGTAAGAAAAAAGGTGGTACAGTCCACACTCCAGGGAAACTTCTTTACGTTGGATCAGGGATGTGAGTTTAGTAAGGGTGTTACCTTTCACCCTAACCCTGTTTAACCACAGGCAGAGATTACGATTTATAACACATAGAAAAATCACAAAATGGAAGACAACCACACAATACTGGGAATCATGGCCTAACCAAGCTGACACATATTTTGGGGGGATACAGCTCAATCCATGACACTGTGTCTACCACCCTCTCCCTCTCTATGGTAGAGGGGTGGGTACAGAAGGAAAAGGTAGATGAAGGGAAAAGAAAATCTTACCTTGTCATTCATCCATTAGTCCATATAATTCTTACAACAACCTATTTTTCAGAAAAGGAAATTGGGACATAGAAAGGTTAAACAGTTGCCAAGACTTTATAGCAGGTTAATGCCAAGGAGCCTCAGCCTCCAGATCTGTGCTCTTACCCAGTACACTAGCTGGCAGGGCAAGAATGCAAGCTCACTAAATTTCCCCGTTGTCCAGTTTACCCCATCTCCAAGGAAGGTAGGGCAATGTTTACAGCAGGTTCCTTGCTGTTTAAAAGCATGCCTAATCATTTTAACAATGAATTCAAAGCAAGGGAAGACATTATTTTACTTCTTGAAACAGTGAACTGGGTTGAATTCACTATAGCTTATAGTTGGCTCAGTGCTTGAGGAACATTGGGCCATGAAGAGAATTTGTTGTCTAGGGCCAGGTGTGCCTACACTATCTCCAGTCTGCTCTGCTCTTTGGGCCGGTGTTACTTTTCCATTGTTTTGTCATCTTAGTTCTCCTAAGTCACTTCTCTTCATTCTTGGGGAGTCTGTCTCTTCCTGAATCATCAATATTTCTAGGCTTTGCACTAGCATCTTTTTTTTGTTATTGTTTTTGTCACTTGCTTCTCATTTTTCATTACTTTTTTTTTTCTGCTCCCTCTTCTGTTTTTTTTCTCACTCACTTTTTCTGGGTTGCTGGATCTTGACGTTCTCCCTGGCTGGCTTTTATAGGCTTCTGAGGTCCTGCTCTCCTGAATGTGCTCTTTTGTCTAAGGGACTAACTAGTTGCCTCATGTCTTCCTTAACCTTCAAGGTTTGGATCTTTCCAGAGTGAACCACTGCTCAGTCCCAGAGGCCTTTGGGGGTATTTTCAGGTTTGCAGCTGTTCTGAAGAACAGAGGGTGCCAGATGTCAGAAAGATAGCAGTTGGCTCTTAACGCATTATGTTACTGTTTTTTTATTTTTATTTTTGGCAGCTAAAACTTGCCTCTCAAGTCCCTTGCTTATTTTAAAATTAGTTTGCATTGCATGAGTTCAAACTAGTTAAGCTGTGGGGGGCAAATAAGCCAAGATATTTGTTGCACTAAATTTCAGGAAAAAATCTGAATTAAAAATTGACTTCAGGTAATGAACAAAATATTGTTAGATAATTAAAAACTGATGATAGTGCTGATACTAATACTATTAAAAAAAAAAACCAAAGTATAGTGTAAATAAGCAAAATAGAATGACAATTCAGAGGGAGCATTTTAGACTTTTCAAATTCCAGGTAAGTAAATATCCTACCCAAGAAATCTCTTACTCTCTATTATCTTGAGAGATTGGAAAACCTATCTTTGTCTAGCTTCTGCATTTCATAGGTCTTTCATATCTGATATAAATGTGGAACCAAGGGTCATAGCTTGACCTAAAAGTATGAGAAAACAAAGTGATTCAACATCTTTAAAACACCAATCACTTTTTCCTCTGTATAATTTTAGAAAGAAAGCATGGAGCAAATTGGTTCAACGCACAGCTTCCCACCTTCCTTTTCCTTTCACTCACTTTGGAAAAGAAGAGAAAAACACACCTCTTGCTCATTCTGGATCTTACTATGAAACATTAATACCTTGGGATATAAAAGGCTTCTGGGCACCCAGCAAAACAACAATTCAGGAATGTATCTCTTCTCAGGCAGAGACACATGAAAGCAAAGCAAACAAAGAAAGCTTTGGGAGGAAATACTGAAGGTGTGGTGCTTTGTTTCATGCAGGTGAAAATTCAAGTAAGGATTCATGTCTCCATCAATCCGTCTATCTGTTCATCCACCCACCGACCCACCCACCCGCCGACCCATCCATCCGTCCGTCCGTCCGTCCATCCACCCGCTCATCCACCCATTCATCCACCCATCCATCCATTCACCCAGCTACATAGCTTAGAATTTAAAAATAATATGCGTGCTAAGAGATGTGTATCAGCATATTTATTTGAAATGATAAATAACAGAAAGTCATATCTGAATGAAAGTCTAATGTTGATCGATTTACCAATGAGGACAGCTTTGCCAATTATGTTATATGGGGGACGTTTCTATAAATTGTATGAGCTAAATTTGCAGTTTTAAAGTTTTGAAAAAAAATTTGAAGTATTAAACAATTTACAATATGGCAGAAATTTCATACATTGCCTTTATTTAAATTAATTATAGAAATTTTAGATGCCAGCTTTAAAATGTGTGACTGGTGTAGAGTTTTTTCAACATTAGTTTACCCTGGGGGTATCAGAACAAAAAAGTTTGCCATTGCTGTAAAGAACGGTCAAGGGAGCAATGGTATTTTGCTTAGAGAAGATAAAGAAAGGTGAGAATTGTGAATGGGGTACTCAATAGCACCTAACAATAGCAAATGTTATCAAGCAATTTAATTCAATTGAACAATTGTCTTAAACACTTGCTTTGTACAGGGCACTGGACAAGGTGCTGTGGACATACAGAGATTAGTAAAATGCTAAAGAACTTTCCTGCAGTTGAAGGAATTTATACAGAAGGTAGGGGTAAAGGAACAGATAAATATGGGGGACAGAATTAGGGCTAATTGATAGAAACTATAGGAAGATCGTTTCTAATTGACCTAAAGAACATTCTAAAATTAGAGTTTCTCAACAGTAAGGTTGTATCCTTTCACTGTACCTATTCAATCTGTATGCTGAGCAAATAATCCGAGAAGCTGGACTATATGAAGAAGAACATGGCATCAGTATTGGGGGAAGACTCATGAACAACTTGTGATATGCAGATGACACAACATTGCTTGCTGAAAGTGAAGAGGACTTGAAAAATTTACTGATGAAGTTCAAAAACCACAGCCTTCAGCATGGATTACACCTCAACATAAAGGAAACAAAAATCCTCACAACTAGACCCATAAGGAACATCATGATAAATGGAGAAAAGATTGACATTGTGAAGGATTTCATTTTACTTGGATCCACAATCAACACCCATGGAAACAGCAGTCAAGAAATCAAAAGACGCATTGCATTGAGCAAATCTGTTGCAAAAGACGTATTTAAAGTGTTGAAAAGCAAAGATGTCATCTTGAAGACTAAGGTGTGCCAGAACCAAGCCATGGTGTTTTCAACCACCCCATATGCATGCAAAATTTGGAGGATGAAAAAGGAAGACCGTAGAATTGATGCCTTTGAATTGTGGCATTGGCAAGGAGTATTGAATATGCCATGGACTGTTAAAAGAATGAACAACTCTGTCTTGGAAGAAGTACAGCCAGAATGCTCCTTAGAAGCAAGGATGGTGAGACTATGTCTCATATACTTTGGATGTGTTATCACTAGGGATCAGTCCCTGGAGACTGAGTACTTGGTAAGGTAGAGAGTCAGCGAAAAAGAGGAAGACCCTCAAAGAGATGGATTGACACAGTTGCTGCAACAGTGAGCTCGAGCATAACAATGATTGTGAGGATGGGGCAGGACTGGGCAGTGCTTTGTTCTATTGTACATAGGGTTGCTGTGAGTTGGAACCAACTCGATGGCATCTAACAACAACAACAATGACAGTAAACTGGCTAACTTGCCTTCTGGTTAACCATGAGTACAGAGTAATGTGTGTTGGACTAACCCTGTTAGTCCTGTTGATAAAAATTAGATAAAGAATTAGACAAAATACTAAAAAATAATTGTTTCAAGGCACTGGAGAGCAACCAAAAATGAGCTGAAACTGGAGGGCACTTGACCGGGGAAACAAGGGAACCACACAAGGTGAAATCCACATTTCATAGCTCTTCCCTGTAAGACAGACCCCAGTCCACCCAGAGGGCTCAGAGCTTTCTCAGGTATTGAAAATGTTCAGTGTCTTGATTTGGGTATGGATAACACAGGTGTATACATGTGCCAAAACTCACACTGTGCATTTTATTGTATGAAAGTTAAACCTCAGTTAGAAAAGTGTCAATGAAAAGGGACACAAAACAGAAGGAACCAGAATCTTCTGTTGCTGTGTGTTATCCAGTGCTGTAATCTGTATGTGAGCAGATTGCCAGGTCTTTTCTCCCACAGAGCTGCTGGTGGGTTCAGACCACCAACTTTTTGGTTAGTAGCCAAGTACTTAACCATTGTGCCACCAGAGCTCCTTCTCCAGTTGCTACAAGAAATGAAAAGAATTCTGATTCCCAGTCCCAGTTTCCAGGCTCCCTAGATACTTTGCCAGTAACCACTGGACTGCTAACCGAAAAGTTGGTAGTTTGAACATACCCATCAGCTCCGCAGGAGAAAGACCTGGTGAATCTGCTCCCATACAGATTACAGCATAGAAAATACTATGGGGTAGTTCTACTCTGTCAAACAGGGTCACTATGAGTTGAGTTCAACTCAGAGACACCTAACAACAACAACTAAACACATTGCCATGTCCTCAGAACAAATTGGTTTGTGTAAAAAATAATCTATGCCATGCATTGTTTTGGTAGGAAGTAGATCCCAAATAAAATAAAAATAGGAAATCGCAACTTCAAGTATGATATGACTCTTCCTAGTAAAGAGAGTCAGAGCAATGACTGGACAGTCCTGCATCAGACTTTTAAAATATGATCTGGCGTGTCCAAGAATAGAAGCCCTGGTGGCACAATGGTTAAAGTTTGGCTGCTAACCGAAGTTCAGCAGTTTGAACCCGCCAGCCAAAGATGTGGCCGTCTGCTTCCATAAAGTTTTACAGCCTTGGAAACCTATGAAGCAGTTCTACTCTGTCCTATAGGGTTGTGGTGAGTCAGAATTGACTCTATGGCAATGGGTTTGGTTTTGGGATGTACAAGAATGTTCATGGCAGCACCATGTATGTGGTCCAAAACCAGCCCAGCCCAAATGTTCATCTTCAGTAGAATGGGTATATAAATTGTGTATATTTAAGCAACAGAATATTTTATAACAATGAAAACGATGAGCAAACTACAATTACATACAGCATGTATGAATCTCACAAACGTAATATTGAGTTTTTTAAAAAATCCATGAAAGAGTATAAATTGTTTGATTTTTTATCTTTTATATAAGTTCAAAAGCAGGCCTAACAAATCCTCATGGTTAGAAGTCAGAGTCATTTTATAGCTGAGGAGGCAGCGGCTGAAAGGGGCACGAGGAGACCTCTGGGTACTGATCATGTTCTGTCTCAATCTGAATGCTGGGCCATGGGTATGGTCATTTTGTGAAAATTTCTAATAGAGCTGAATGTTTATGATTCGTGCCTCAATAAAACTTAACCCCCCCCCCCCCCGCCCCGTGCCAAAAAAAATGTGGCATGGTGTTAAATTAGTCTGGGTTGAATGGATGGCCCTGCTGCTCTGTATAATTGGAAGCTGAAGTAGAAATAAAGATGCCTCAGGGGTTGGAAGCCATTTTGAATCAAGCTCAGGGTTTTGTTCAGGTGTCTGTTGGGAGTCCTGCTGTCACCACTTCTACCCTATCAGTCACGAACCATGGTTCTTCTCCCCAGCCATTACAAGGTCTTTCAGACCTCTGGCCCTTATTCAAACTGTGAAATGGCAGACAATTTGAAGCTTACCTATAGGGTCAGAGGGAAGCCTGTGTTCCATTTCTACGCACACTTTTCCTCAGTTGTCTGCAGTGCAAATGTCCTTCACTTTTCAGTCAGGATCTGAATAACCCATGAGAGCTGGACAGAAAGTTTTGCCAGCTTGAGTCATCTGATTGGAAATCTCTCCTGTGAAACCTAGTGGGAGGGATTTAGGAATTCTTGCTTCTGTTAGAGGATTGCTTTTCCTATGGTGGGGAATGCAAGGAATGAGGGGGAGACCGTTTTCTAAAAAAGGGCTGTAAGGAGGTATGTGAATGAGATAGCTTGGTACAGGCAGGGTTGTCTCTGGATCCTGCCTGGATGCCATGCCATTAAGTCAAAGCTGCGCAGACTCAGCTGGGACTTGTTGCCATCAAGGTTGTCTTTGGACAGTTGGGAGAAAACAACACAGCCTCAACGTGACAGGCCCCACATTCTGCAGACTTAAAAGGGAAATCCTTTGGATTCTGACTGGACTCCTGGGGCTCAGGCCTGGCCTTGCCCTGAAGCTGCAAAGAGGAATAAAAATGTGGACAAGGCTGCATGTGGCTGTGATTGATTCTTCAGGTGACCAGTGGTCTTTTCATTCCTGAAAATTTTACAGCCCGATGCCACAGACACCTAGCCCCGGCCTTCCCTGTTTCTCCCCACTCACCCAGACCTCACTCCTACCTACTTCTGCTTTTTCATTGTACTTTTCAGCATAATGCTTCTTAACCTCACAGCTACTCAGAGGTTTGCCCCCAATATTACTACCCCTTTAAATATCACTACATATACATATGTATATGGAGCCCTGGTGGCGCAGTTGTTAAGAGCTATGGCTGCTAACCAAAGGTCGACCGTTCGAATCTACCAGCTACTCCTTGGAAACCCTATGGGGTAGTTTGCTCTGTTATATAAGGTCTGTATGAGTTGAAATTGACTAGATAGGAAGGGGATTGGTTTTGGATTTTATATATGTATATACGTATATATATACACACACAGATCTATCTATATACATACACAGCTGTCCCCTGGTATCCGAGGGAGATTGGTTCCAGGACCCCTGCAGATACCAGAACCTGAGGATGTTCAAGTCCCTTATATAAAATGATGTAGTATTTGCATGTAACCTCTGTATATCCTCCCATATACTTTAAATCATCTTTAGATTACTTATAATACGTAATACAAGGTAATGCTATATAAATGTATGTTTAATCACAATTGAAGACTTGCTTTGGAAGGTAGCCTTTCTCTTTTGTGAGTCTCTTGAGCTCTTCTGGGCATCAGCTGATGCTGGTTCTCCCATGATCTTGAAGTTCTTGAAGTTGTAGTGCTTTACATAGCTAGCCAACCATCCCTTACTAGCCTGACTCCATCTTCTCGCTCTCCTCAACTCCTCATGCTTAGCCTTTGAGGGATCACTTTGACCACTTCATTGCTTTTTAGGAGCTATTTTTTCACAGAAACAAAGGGTGCACACAAGTAGTGAAGGAACTAGATGCGAGGCAAACAATGCTCAAACAATGAGTGCTGGAGAGAGACTGAGGAAGATCTGTGACATGGTGAGAGGCTACAGCAGGATATGCCTGCACATCACTTCATTTGTGTGCATTCAGTAAATGCTCAGCATGCAACAAATTCAAGTTTTGCTTTTTGGAACTGCCCCCCACCCCTGCTCCGAATATTTTTGATCCATGGTTGGATCTGTGGATGCAAAATTCCTGGCTTCTTGTAGTGGTGTGTCTTAGTTATCTAGTGCTTCTATAACAGAAATACCACAAGTGCATGGCTTTAACAAACAGATTTATTCTCTCATAGTCCAGGAGGCTAGAAGTCCAAATTCTGGGTGCCAGCTCTAGGGGAAGTCTTTCTCTCTCTGTTGGTCCAGGAGCATCTCAGCACAGGGACTCTGGGCCCAAAGGATGCACTTTGCTCCTGGCATTATTTTCTTGGTGGTATGAGGTCCCCCTATCTCTCTGCTTGCTTCTTTCTTTTATATCTCAGGAGAGATTGACTTAAGACACAACCTAATCTTGTAGATTGAGTCCTGCCACATTAACATAACCTCCTCTAATCCTGCCTCATTAGCATCGTAGAGGCAGGATTTACAACACATAGGAAAATCATATCAGATGACAAAATGGTGGACAATCACACAATACTGGGGATCATGGCCTAGCCAAGTTGATACGTATTTTGGGGGGACACAATTCAATCCATAAAAAAACATAGCATGGTGAAAATAGCCTAGTGTCCTTATCTGAGGCAGACGAAGGACATGGCAGCCAGATCTAGTGAGACAGAACAGGACAAAGCAAATCTGAGATTTACAGAGCTAAGCCTGCCAGACTGGATATAGAATTGCACTGAGCTAAGGAAGAGCACTGAGTTAAATCCAGATTTTTGCATAATCCACTTAACCCCCTGTGGTTCCTGGTCCCTTGTAGCTTACACTAACCTCTCTGCTGAAAGGGGCATTCTTCTGATTAACCAAACACAGGTTCTTGCCATGCTTGCACCAGACACCCTGCTATGATGTAAGCATGTATTGATTACCCTCAAACATCAAGAATTAGAATAAATACATCTCACTTTCAGAACAATTCACATGAAGACGGGTTTTGTTTGGAGCAGGGGACAAGTGTGAATGGGGATATCTGTGTGAATACTCAAAATCCAAGCCAAAGTGTCTTGTTTATTCTGGATTCAAGACTGCAATATAAGGGTTAACTTTCTATCAGAACATGAAATATGTTGTTTTCTACTAGGAAGGAGAAAAAAATCTTAGTGCATACTGCGTGCTAGGCACTTTAAGCCTGTTGCCGTATAGTCGATTCTGACTCACAGGGACCCTATAGGACGAAGTAGAGCTGCCCCATAGGGTTTCCAAGGAGAGGCTGGTAGATTCGAACTGCCAACTTTTTGGTTAGCAGCTGAGCTCTTAACCACTGTGCCACCAGGGCTCCACTAGGCACTTTAGTTATGTTAATTTACTTAATCCTGATCATAAACCTCTGGGGAAATATTTTATCCCATTTTTACAAATGAAGAAGCTTGAAGAGAATATATAGCAGCTGTAGAGAAAGAGCCAGAATTGCTGCCCACACTTTAAAGCCACATTAGTATGTGACCTCGTCAAAACCACATCTCTACCATTTTTTTCACTAAATTTAATTTAGTTTAATTAGTTTTGTTCCTGCTACTGTGCTAGTGGAAACCCTGGTGGTGTAGTGGTTAAGTGCTACGGCTGCTAACCAAAAGGTCAGCAGTTTGAATCCTCCAGGCACTCCTTGGAAACTCTATGGGGCAGTTCTACTCTAGCCTATAGGGTCGGAATTGACTGGACGGCACTGGGTTTGGTTTTTGGGTTTGGACGTGCTAGTGGTGTAGCTACTACAAAGAATAAGATGATCCCTCTCTCTGAGAGAAACTAGACTCACAGACGTGAAACAATTAGAGCATGTTTTGTATATAACCAAGTTGTTGAGTTAATGAGTAAATACAATTCAACTGAGTACAAAGAGATGGGTGTTCAAGATGGTTCTATGAGGGAATCCATCCCAGTGGCATCACTATAGGGATACAAGGTTTGTGGACTGCACCAGGTGACACTGTGAGAGGGGGTGACACAAAATGACTATAAAATTTTTGCCCAGTGTTTCAGCAGAAATTTATTATTTTTTATAAAAATATTCCTGTAGTTCGTCAAAATGACAGCAAAAAAATTTTCATAAGCCTAGCTTACATGTATCAATATATCTACAAGGCTAAAGCTCTATGTTAATTTACTTTTTAAACCTTATAATGCCCTCTGGTCGGAGCTGTCATTATTACCCAATTATAATGACACTTCAAATCACATGGTTTCATCTGCACACTACAAACACATGCTATTTTTTTCCTTGTTGCCACTGTTTTTACAGTCTGATTTTGTCTATTTTTCTGGTGTTTCAGCTACAATACTGTGGTGATTAGCATGCCGGGGTTAAACCATGAGTTATCGCACTGGGTGACACCAACCATAGTGATGCCACTGATCCATCCTAGAACAGATGAAGAAGGTTTCATGGAAGAGGTGGCACTAAGCACTGAAAGATAAAGTTGACAAGGTGAGAAAGCAGCTGTGGGCTGGCTGATTTTGGTGTAAGAAATTCAGCCCTCTGCACTGACTGAGCCCAATACATTGATTTTCACTTTCCTTGCTGTATTAGTTTCCTAGGGTTGCCATAACTCGTTTACCACAAAATGGGTGGCTTAAAATAACAGAAATTTATTCTCTCATAGTTCTGGAGGCTAGAAGTTCAAAATCAAGGTGTCAGCAGGTTGATTGCTTCTGAAGGCTCTGAGGGAGAATCTATTCCATGCCTCTCTCCCAGCTTTTGGAGAAGGCAGGCAATCCTTGGCATTCCTTGGCTTGAGGCAGCATAACCCCAGTCTCTGCCTCTGTCTTCCCTCTGCATCTGTCTCTCTTCTGTTCTTTTTATAAGGACACCAGTCACATTGGATTAGGGCCCATCCAATCCACTATGACTTTGTGTTAACTAATTCCATCTGCAAAGGCTCTCTTTCCAAGTAAGGTCACATTCGCAGATATTGAGGGTTAGGACTTGAACATATCTTTTTGAGGAATACAAATCAACCCATAACACTTTTGTAATGAAGAGCTTTAGAAGTTTGGGCAATGAAGAGAGTTAAAATTCTGAATTCGATAGGAAAATACCATCTTTAATTTCTCCTTTATTGTTCTGGTCTTTTTCTATACCCTTTTAAAATTCTTTGTTTTCTTTTCTGTTTGTGGAAAACTAAGCAAAAAGGGGCTATCCTAGAGAAGGCTTGCCCCCTTCTAGTTTTGGAATTGCCTAGTTAATTGCTCTAAGCCCCAGCTTTATCCTCCTTCAAGGCTTATTTGAAATTTGTGTCAACATTGATAGAAGTAATTGCTTTGCACCTAAAAACCTTTCTTAGCTCTATTTGTTTTTATACAAATGACGCCTATATTTTGTGTAGTGTGGAATGTTAGTAAGCTAAGAATCAGCCCTGAGATCTGAAAGGAATTGGGGGGCTGATCTGGTTTTTCTGAAGTGTGCTATTTACTCAATGTCTTTCAGCACCAAACCTGTCCTTTTATATTCTGCTTTTTGATGCTAGCATTGGGAATCTGCAAACCCCATTTCTGCCTTGCCAGCTGTCTCCATGTCGATTCTACCCATAGGGGCACTAGAGGGAGACTGGAAGGCAGGAGGAGGAAGAAGAGGCCTCCTCCTTCCTGTTAGTTTACTTTGGGATCCCTGTTTGTTTCCTGATCCTGAGAATACCACTTTAGCATCACAGCTTCTCCCTGGCAGCAACAGTTCTTTCCTGTAGCAGCAGCTGAATTTAGTTTGCTGTTTTTCTAACACTGGCAGAACCTGCTTCATCTGGGCTTCTTCACCAGCACCAGCTGAACAGTGCTCCCTTCTAAGAGGTCTGAGTTTCAGCTCCACAGGGCCTCCTCCTCTCAGCTTCTAAGTTTTAATAATTCCAACCTCTTCCCTTTGTTCTCTCAGCTCTGAAGGGCGTAGCATCTATCTCTGTGATATTTCAGAGTTCTCTTTTTTCCTTTCATAGCTAGTTGATACTGAATTGATTCTGACTCACAATAACTCCATGCTTGTTTTTTTTTTTTTTTTTTTGTCAGAATAGATCTGTGCTCCACAAGGTTTCCAATGGATGATTTTTTTTTTGGAACTAGATTGCCAAGCCTTTCTTCCAACATGCCTCTGGGTGGACTCGAACTTCTGACCTTTCAGTTAACAGCCAAACATATAAACCATTTGCACCAGGGACTGCTAACAACTTTATACTAGTTAACAATTCTGTTTACATTTTGATGTTTCCTTCAAAATGGCTTCATCAAATCAGCGAAGTCAAAGTGTCCTGCTTTGATTAGAACAAGGGTTTTCAACACAAATAAAAAGTTGGCAAACAAGTGCGAAATAGGATTATAATGGGAAATTGTAAAAATTCCTTTAACTCTTGTATGCTTTGAACATTTTCAAAATTTTCTCAAGAGGTAGGTAGATATAGATGTCATATATAGGACTTAAGTTTACTGTTTCTCCCTGTGGAAACGTGTTTTTCTTTAAGTCTTGAACATAGTTACAGTAAACCGGTTGCCTTCCAGTCAATTCTGACTCATAGCAACCCCTTAGGATAGAGTAGTACTGCCCCGTAGTTTTTTCAAGGCTGTAAATCTTTACGGAAGCAGACTGCCACATCTCCCCCATAGTTATAACGTTATTGCTATCGTTGTTAGGTGCGGTCGAGTTGCTTCTGACTCATAGTGACCCTGTGTACAACAGAATGAAACACTGCCCAGTCCTGCGCCATCCTCACAATCATTGTTATGTTTGAACCCATTGTTGCAGCCACTGTGTCAATCCATCTAGTTGAGGGTCTTCCTCTTTTTCACTGACCCTCTACCAAGCAGGATGATCCTTCTCCAGTTGCTTTAAAATCCTTGTCTGCTAATTTCAGCATCTGAGTTATCTCAAGATTAGTCTCTCTTGATTGCCTTTTCTCCTGTGTATGGATCACATTTTCTTGTTTCTTTGTATGTCTAGTAATTTTTTATTGTATTGCTTATCTGTTATGTTCTTACATACGATACTGATTTTTTTTTTAAAGCAGGGAGAACAAAACTCTGAAATATCAGCTCAGTTCTTTAGCTTTAGTTGAGCTTCTGGGAGGCTGATCCACACTTGGATGATTCAGGGATCAGTCAGGGTTGAGTAGTTTATAAACAGATTTTGGGGCTGTTTCTCTCTGATTCTGTTCTTTCTGGAATTTCTCCCTTACTTTCCAGCCACTGTGGTTGCCCTGAACTCTGCCCCCTAGTACTTCAAGCAGTATGATTATGGGTTTCTATGCCCTGCAGAAGCAAAGTCCTTGTGGGGCAGTGGTTAAGCACTTGTCTGCTAACTGAAAAGTCAGTGGTTCGAACCCACCAGCCACTCCATGGGAGAAAAATGTGACAGTCTGCTTCCATAAAGATTTATGGTTTTGGAAATCCTGTGGGGCAGCTCTGCTCTATCCTATAGAGTTGCTATGAGCTGAAATTGACTTGATGGCAATGGGATGTCCTACAGAGCATAGACCAGAGCTGCCCTCAGATGAAAAGCTGTAAAACAAACAAACAAAAAACCAGAAAACTTAACCAATGCCATTTTCTTCTAGATTTCAACTCCTCTCCAGTGTCGACCTGCTTTTATTTGCTCTCTGATGTTTTCAAGTAGTGGTTTTAAAATATTTTGTCTGGGGTTTTTAATTGTTATTTGCAGAAGGGTTCACCTGTGAAGAGCTCCTTGGCCATTACTGGAAGTAGAGTCTGTCTTCATGGAAGATGTTCAGTTCCTATAACTGTTCAAAGAAGGTTTGAGAAGGTGTGTAATTTTAAGCTTTCTTCTTTTTTTATTATTGTACTTTGTTTTTGTTTTCCCAGAGACATTTCTTTTCTTATTTTTAATTTTTTATTATTATACTTTAGATGAAGGTTTACAGAAAAAAAAAAAAAACTAGCTTCTCATAAACAATTAGTATATATATTGTTTTGTAACATTGGTTACCAACCCTACAACATGTCAACGCTCCCCCTTCTCAAACTTGGGTTCCCAATCACCAGCTTTCCAGCCCCCTCCTGCCTTCTAATCCTTGCCCCTGGCTGGTGTGCACCTTTAGTCTTGTTTTGTTTTATGGGCTTGTCTAATCTTTGGCTGAAGAGTGAACTTCAAGAGTGACTTTAGTACTGAGCTAAAAGGCTGTCTGGAGGCCATACTCTCAGGGTTTCTCCAGTCTCTGTCAGGCCAGTAAGCGTTGTCTTTTTTTGTGAGTTAGAATTTTGTTCTACATTTTTCTCCAACTCTGTCCCGGACCCTCTATTGTGATTCCTGTCAGAGCAGTCAGTGGTGGTAGCCAGGCACTGTCTAGTAATGCTGGACTCAGTCTGGTGGAGACTGTGGTAGTTGTGGTCCATTAGCCTTTTGGACTAATCTTTCCCTTGTGTCTTTAGTTTTCCTCATTGCTCCCGAAGGGGTGAGAGCAGTGGAGTGTCCTAGATGGTCACTCACAGGCTTTTAAGACCCCAGGCACTACTCACCAAAGTAGAATGTAGAATTTTCTTTATGAATTCTGTTATGCCAATTGAGCTAGATGTTCCCTGAGACCATGTGCCCCATAGCCCTCAGTCCAGTGATTCGGTCCCTTAGGGAGTTTGTACGTGTCTGTGGAGCTTCCATGACCTTGCCTTGTACAAGTTGTACTGGCTTCCCCAGTATCATGTACTGTCTTACCTTTCACCAAAGTTACCACTTACCTATTGTCATCTAGTGTTTTTACATCCCCACCCCTTCCCTCCCTCATAACCATCAAAGATTGTTTCTTTTTCTCTGTAAACCTTTTCATGAGTTTTTATATTGGTGGTTTCATACAATGTTTGACCTTTTGTGATTGACTTATTTTACTCAGCGTAATGCCATCCAGATTCATCCATGTTGTGCGATGCGTTGCAGATCCATCATTGTTCTTTATTGTTGCGTAGTATTCCATTGTGTGTATGTACCATAGTTTGTTTATTCGCTCATCTGCTGATGGGCATCTAGGTTGTTTCCATCTTTTTGCTATTGTGAACAATGCTGCAATGACCATGGGTGTGCATATGTCTATTAGTACAATGGCTCTTATTTCTATAGGGTATATTCCTAGGAGTGGGATTGCAGGATCGTGTGGTATTTCTATTTCTAGCTTTCTAAGGAAGTGCCGTATCATTTTCCAAAATGTTTGTACCATTTTGCATTCCCACCAGGAGTGCGTAAGAGCTCCAGTCTCCCCACAGCCTCTCCAACATTTGTTGTTTTCTGTTTTATTGATTTGTGCCAGTAATACCAGGATGAGATGGTATCTCACTGTGGTTTTGATTTGCATTTCTCTAATGGCTAGTGATCGAGAGCATTTCCTCATGCGTCTGTTAGCTGCTTGAATGTCTTCTTGGTGAAGTATCTGTTCATTTCCTTTGCCCATTTTTAATTGGATTATTTATCTTTTTGTTGTAGAGGTACAGGATTTTCCTACAGATTTTAGAGATTAGACCTTTGTCAGATTTGTCATAGCCAAAATCTTGTAGCGTGCTAGACTGTTGTTGAATCTTTGTATTAATTCCAGTAGTTTTCTTGTGGAGTTTTTTTGATTTTCTATATATAGTATTCCCCAAGTGTCTGTCAGTTTGTCGTACTATGAGGGTTTGCATGTTGCTGTGATGCTGGAAGCTATGCTGCCAGAATTCAAATAACAGCAGGGTCACCCATGGTGGACTGGTTTCACCTGTCCTTCCAGACTAAAACAGACAAGGAAAAAGGACCCAGCAGTCGACTTCTGAAAAGATTTAGGGAGTGAAAATCTTATGAATAGCAATGGAACATTGTTTGGTATAGTGCCGGATGGTGAGCCCCTCAGTTTAGAAGACACTCAAAAGACAACTGGTGAAGAGCTGCCTCCTCAAAGTAGAGTCTACCTTAATGACCTGGATGGAGTCAAGCTTCCAGGACGTTCATTTGTTGACGTTACACAACTCAGAATGAGGAGAAACAGCTGCAAACATCATTAATAATCAGACTGTGGAATGTATGAAGTATGAATCTAGGAAAATTGGAAGTCATCAAAAATGAAATGTCATCAAATTGGAAATCATCAAAAATGAAGGCTGATATCCTAGGCATTAGTGAGCTGAAATGGACTGGTATTGGCCATTTTGAATCAGACAATCATGTGGTCTACTATGCTGGGAATGACTACTGTAAGAGGAATGGTGTTGCATTCATCGTCAAAAAGAACATTTCAAGATCTATCCTGAAGTACAACACTGTCGATAGGATAACATCCACACGCCTACAAGAAAGACCAGTTAATACGACTATTATTCAAATTTACACACCACCTACTAAGGCCAAAGATGAAAAAATTTAAGATTTTTACCAACTTCTGCAGTCTGAAATTGATCAAGCATGCAATCAGGATGCATTGACAATTACTGGAGATTCGAATGCAAAAGTTGAAAACAAAGAAAAAGGATCAGTAGTTGGAAAATATGGCCTTGGTGATAGAAATGATGCCGGAGATCACATGATAGAATTTTGCAAGACCAATGACTTCTTCATTGCAAATACCTTTTTTTCACCAACATAAACGGCAGCTATACACATGGACCTCATCAGATGGAATACACAGGAGTCAAATCAAGTACATGTGTGGGAAGAGATGACAGAAAAGCTCAGCATCATCAGTCAGAACAAGGCCAGGACTATGGAACAGACCATCAATTGCTCATAAGCAAGTTCAAGTTTAAACTGAAGAAAATTAAAACAAGTCCACCAGAGCCAAAGTATAACCTTGAATATATCTCACTTGAATTGAGACACCATCTCAGGAATAGATTTGATGCATTGAACACTAATGACCAAGGACCAGACGAGTTGTGGAATGACATCAGGGACATCACACATGAAGAAAGCAAGAGGTCATTAAAAAGACAGGAAAGAAAAAGACCAAAATGGATGACAGAAAAGACTCTGAAACTTGCTCTTGAATGTCGAGTAGCTAAAGCAAAAGGAAGAAATAATGAAGTAAAAGAGTTGAAAAGAAGATTTCAAAGGGCAGCTCAAGAAGTCAAAGTATTGTAGTGACATATGCAAAGACCTGGAAATGAAAAACCAAAAGGAAAGAAGACGCTCAACATTTTTCAAGCTGAAAGAACTGAAGAATGAATCCAAGCCTCGAGTTGCAATACTGAAGGATTCTATGGAGAAAATATTAAAGAACTCAGGAAGCATCAAAAGAAGATGGAGGGAATACACACAGTCATTATATCAAAAAGAATTGATTGACGTTCAACCATTTCTGGAGGTACAATATGAGCAAGAACTAATGGTACTGAAGGAAGAATTCCAAGCTGCGCTGAAGGCATTGGCAAAAAACAGGAATTGACGGAATACCAATTGAGATGTTTCAACATACAGATGAAGTGCTGGATGTACTCAGTCATCTATGCCAAGAAATCTGGAAGACGGCTACCTGGCCAACCGACTGGAAGAGACCTGTACTTATGTGTATTCCCAAGAAAGGTGATCCAACCAAATGTGGAAATTATCAATGTCATTAATATCACATGCAAGTAAAATTTTGGGGAAGATCATTCAAAAGCAGCTGCAGCAGTATATTGACAGGGAACTGCCAGAAATTCAGGTTGGATTCAGAAGAGGACGTGGAACCAGGGATATCATTGCTGATGTCAGATGGATCCTGGCTAAAAGCAGAGAATACCAGAAAGATGTTTACCTGTGTTTTATTGACTATGCAAAGGCATTTGACTGTGTGGATCATAACAAATTATGGATAACATTGCAAAGAATGGGAATTCCAGAACACTTAATTGTGTGCATGATGAGCCTGTACATAGATCAAGGGGCAGTCATTCAAAAAGAACAAGAGGATACTGTGTGGTTTAAAGTCAAGAAAGGTGCGCATCGGGGTTCTATCCTTTTACCATACTTATTCGATCTATATGCTGGGCAGATAATCTGAGAAGCTGGACTATATGAAGAAGAATAGGATGTCAGCATTGGAGGAAGACTCATTAACAACCTGCAATACGCAGATGACACAACCTTGCTTGCTGAAAGTGAAGAGGACTTGAAGCACTTAACTGATGAAGATCAAAGACCACAGTCTTCAGTATGGATTACACCTCAGTGTAAAGAAAACAAAAATCCTTACAGCTGGACCAGTAAGCAACATCATGATAAATGGGGAAAAGATTGAAGTTGTCAAGGATTTTATTTTCTTGGATTCACAATCAACAGCCATGGAAGCAGCAGTCAAGAAATCAAAAGACGCATTGCACTGAGCAAATCTGTTGCAGAAGACCTTTTTAAATGTTAAAAAGCACAGATATCACCTTGAAGACTATGGTGAGCCTGACCTAAGCCGTGGTGTTTTCAGTCACCTCCTATGCATGTGAAAGCTGGATGATGAATAATGAAGACCAAAGAAGGATTCATACCTTTGAATTGTGGTGTTGGTGAAGAATATTGAATATACAATGGACTGCCAAAAGCATGAACAAGTCTGTCTTGGAAAAGGTACAACCAGTATGTCTCACATACTTTGGATGTGTTGTCAAGAAGGATCAGTCACTGGAGAAAGACATAATGCTTGGTAAAGTAGGGGGTCTGTAAAAAAGAGGAGGAACCTCAGTGAGATGAATTGACCCAGTGGCTGCAACAATGGGCTTAACATAACAAGGATTGTGGGAATGGCTCAGGACCAGGGAATGTTTCATTCTGTGGTAGGTAGGGATCGCTTTGAGTAGGGATCAACTCAATGGCACCTAACAACAACATGTAGCATATCATATCATCGGTAAACAGGGACAGTTTTACTTCTTCATTACCAATTTGGATGCCCTTTATTTCTTTTTCTTACCTTATCTAGCTAGGACTTCCAGAACAATGTTAAATAGGAGTGGTAAAAAAGGGCGTCTTTGTCCTGTTCCTGTTTTCCAGAGGAATGTTTTCAGCCCCTTTCCATTAGGAATGATGTTAGATGTTGGTTTTGTATAACCAAAAAAAACCCAAACCCAGTGCTGTTGAGTTGATTCCAATTCACAGCGACCCTATAGGACAGAGTAGAACTGCCCCATAGAGTTTCCAAGGAGCGCCTGGTGGATTTGAACTGCTGACCATTTGGTTAGCAGCCGTAGCACTTAACCACTACGCCACCAGGGTTTCTTGGTTTGGTTTTGTATAGATGCCCTTTATTATGTTGCGGATTTTCCCTTCTATACCTATTTTATTGAGAGTTTTTATCAGGCACGGGTGTTGGATTTTGTTGAATGACTTTTTGTGTTGAGATGATCATGTGATTCTTTTATTTATGTGGTAGATTATGTCAATTGATTTTCTAATGTTGAACCATCCTTGCATACCTGGTATGAATCCCATGAATCCCACTTGGTCGTGGTATATTATTTTTTGATATGATGCTGAATTCTTTTGGCTAGAATTTTGTTGGGAATTTTTGCGTTTATATTCATGAGCGATACAGTTCTGTAATTTTGGGGTTTTTTTTTTTTGGTATCAGGGTTATGTTGGCTTCATAGAATGAATTTGGAAGTATCCTTTCCTTTTCTATGTTCTGAAATAGTTTGAGTAGTACTTGAAATTTGTCCATATCCTCTAGGTTTTCAAATTTGTCGAGGTATGGTTTTTTTTTTTTTTTCCAAGTGTCCACCTGATTTAATTAGCTCACTCTTCATCAGCATCTCCCCCCCCCCCCCCCGCTGACCAGTCCCTTTCATGTCTGATGAGTTGTCTTCGGGGATGGTTCCTGTCCTGGGCCAACAGAAGGTCTGGGGAGCATTGCCGCCAGGATTCCTCTAGTCGCAGTCAGACCATTAAGTATGGTCTTTTTATGAGAATTTGGGGTCTGCATCCCACTGATCTCCTGCTCCCTCGGGAGTTCTCTGTTGTGCTCCCTGACAGGGCAGTCATCGGTTGTGGCCAGGCACCAACTAGTTCTTCTGGTCTCAGGATGATGTAGGTCTCTGGTTCATGTGGCCCTTTCTGTCTCTTGGGCTCTTAGTTGTCATGTGACCTTGGTGTTCTTCATTTTCCTTTGCTCCAGGTGGGTTGAGACCAATTGATGCATCTTAGATGGCCGCTTGTTAGCATTTAAGACCCCAGACGCCACATTTCAAAGTGGGATGCAGAATGTTTTCATAATAGAATTATTTTGCCAATTGACTTAGAAGTCCCCTCAAACCATGGTCCCCAGGCCCCCGCCCCTGCTCCGCTGGCCTTTGAACCATTCATTTTATCCTGGAAACTTCTTTGCTTTTAGTCCAGTCCAATTGAGCTGACCTTCCATGTATTGAGTGTTGTCTTTCCCTTCACCCAAAGCAGTTATCTACTGATTAATCAATAAAAAACCCTCTCCCTCCCTCCCTCCCTCCCCGCTTCGTACCCACAAAAGTATGTGTTCTTCTCAGTTTTTACTATTTCTCAAGATCTTATAATAGTGGTCTTATACAATATTTGTCCTTTTGCCTCTGACTCATTTCGCTCAGCATAATGCCTTCCAGGTTCCTCCATGTTATGAAATGTTTCACAGATTCGTCACTGTTCTTTATCGATGCGTAGTATTCCATTGTGTGAATATACCACAATTTATTTACCCATTCATCCGTTGACGGACACCTTGGTTGCTTCCAGCTTTTTGCTATTGTAAACAGAGCTGCAATAAACATGGGTGTGCATATATCTGTTTGTGTGAAGGCTCTTGTATCTCTAGGGTATATTCTGAGGAGTGGGATTTCTGGGTTGTATGGTAGTTCTATTTCTAACTGTTTAAGATAACGCCAGATAGATTTCCAAAGTGGTCGTACCATTTTACATTCCCACCAGCAGTGTATAAGAGTTCCAATCTCTCCACAGCCTCTCCAACATTTATTATTTTGTGTTTTTTGTATTAATGCCAGCCTAGTTGGTGTGAGATGGAATCTCATCGTAGTTTTAATTTGCATTTCTCTAATGGCTAATGATCGGGAGCATTTTCTCATGTATCTGTTGGCTGCCTGAATATCTTCTTTAGCAAAATGTGTGTTCATATCCTTTGCCCACTTTTTGATTGGGTTGTTTGTCTTTTTGTGGTTGAGTTTTGACAGAATCATGTAGATTTTAGAGATCAGGCGCTGGTCTGAGATGTCATAGCGGAAAATTCTTTCCCAGTCTGTAGGTGGTCTTTTTACTCTTTTGGTGAAGTCTTTAGATGAGCATAGGTGTTTGATTTTTAGGAGCTCCCAGTTATCTAGTTTCTCTTCATCATTTTTGGTAATGTTTTGTATTCTGTTTATGCCTTGTATTAGGGCTCCTAGGGTTGTCCCAATTTTTTCTTCCATGATCTTTATCGTTTTAGTCTTTATGTTTAGGTCTTTGATCCACTTGGAGTTAGTTTTTGTGCATGGTGTGAGGTATGGGTCCTGTTTCATTCTTTTGCAAATGGATATCCAGTTATGCCAGCACCATTTGTTAAAAAGACTCTTTTCCCCAATTAACTGACACTGGTCCTTTGTCAAATATCAGCTGCTCATATGTGGATCGATTTATATCTGGGTTCTCAATTCTGTTCCATTGATCTATGTGCCTGTTGTTGTACCAGTACCAGGCTGTTTTGACTACTGTGGCTGTATAATAGCTTCTGAAATCAGGTAGAGTGAGGCCTCCCACTTTCTTCTTCTTTTTCAGTAATGCTTTGCTTATCCGGGGCTTCTTTCCCTTCCATATGAAATTGGTGATTTGTTTCTCTATCCCCTTAAAATATGACATTGGAATTTGGATCGGAAGTGCGTTATGTGTATAGATGGCTTTTGGTAGAATAGACATTTTTACTATGTTAAGTCTTCCTATCCATGAGCAGGGTATGTTTTTCCACTTAAGTATGTCCTTTTGAATTTCTTGTAGTAGAGCTTTGTAGTTTTCTTTGTATAGGTCTTTTACATCCTTGGTAAGATTTATTCCTAAGTATTTTATCTTCTTGGGGGCTACTGTGAATGGTATTGATTTGGTTATTTCCTCTTCGATGTTCTTTTTGTTGATGTAGAGGAATCCAAGTGATTTTTGTATGTTTATTTTATAACCTGAGACTCTGCCAAACTCTTCTATTAGTTTCAGTAGTTTTCTGGAGGATTCCTTAGGGTTTTCTGTGTATAAGATCATGTCATCTGCAAATAGTGATAGCTTTACTTCCTCCTTGCCAATCCGGATACCCTTTATTTCTTTGTCTAGCCTAATTGCCCTGGCTAGGACTTCAAGTACGATGTTGAATAAGAGCGGTGATAAAGGGCATCTTTGTCTGGTTCTCGTTCTCAAGGGAAATGCTTTCAGGTTCTCTCCATTTAGAGTGATATTGGCTGTTGGCTTTGCAGATGCCCTTTATTATGCTGAGGAATTTTCCTTCAATTCCTATGTTGGTGAGAGTTTTTATCATAAATGGGTGTTGGACTTTGTCAAATGCCTTTTCTGCATCAATTGATAAGATCATGTGGTTTTTGTCTTTTGTTTTATTTATGTGGTGGGTTACATTAATGGTTTTTCTGATATTAAACCAGCCTTGCATAAAAAAGAAAATTTTTTTTTAGCCTTGCATACCTGGTATAAATCCCACTTGATCGTGGTGGGTTATGTTTTTGATATGTTGTTGAATTCTATTGGCTAGAATTTTGTTGAGGATTTTTGCATCTATGTTCATGAGGGATATAGGTCTGTAATTTTCCTTTTTTGTAATGTCTTTACCTGGTTTTGGTATCAGGGAGATGGTGGCTTCATAGAATGAGTTGGGCAGTATTCTGTCATTTTCTATGCTTTGAAATACCTTTGGTAGTAGTGGTGTTAACTCTTCTCTGAAAGTTTGGTAGAACTCTGCAGTGAAGCCATCTGGGCCGGGGCTTTTTTTTGTTGGGAGTTTTTTGGTTACCGTTTCAATCTCTTTTTTTGTTATGGGTCTATTTAGTTGTTCTACTTATGAATGTGTTAGTTTAGGTAGGTAGTGTTTTTCCAGGAATTCATCCATTCCTTCTAGGTTTGCAAATTTGTTAGAGTACAATTTTTCGTAATAATCGGAAATGATTCTTTTAATTTCAGTTGGGTCTGTTGTGATGTGGTCCTTCTCGTTTCTTATTCAGGTTATTTGTTTCCTTTCCTGTATTTCTTTAGTCAGTCTAGCCAATGGTTTATCGATTTTGTTAATTTTTTCAAAGAACCAGCTTTTGGCTTTGTTAATTCTTTCAATTGTTTTTCTGTTCTCTAATTCATTTAGTTCAGCTCTAATTTTTATTATTTGTTTTCTTCTGGTGCCTGATGGATTCTTTTGTTGCTCACTTTCTATTTGTTCAAGTTGTAGGGACAGTTCTCTGATTTTGGCTCTTTCTTCTTTTTGTATGTGTGCATTTATTGATACAAATTGGCCTCTGAGCACTGCTTTTGCTGTGTCCCAGAGGTTTTGATAGGAAGTATTTTCATTCTCGTTGCATTCTATGAATTTCCTTATTCCCTCCTTGATGTCTTCTATAACCCAGTCTTTTTTCAGGAGGGTATTGTTCAGTTTCCAAGTATTTGATTTCTTTTCCCTAGTTTTTCTGTTATTGATCTCTAGTTTTATTGCCTTGTGGTCTGAGAAGGTGCTTTGTAATATTTCGATGTTTTGGATTCTGCAAAGGTTTGTTTTATGACCTAATATGTGGTCTATTCTAGAGAATGTTGCATGTGCACTAGAAAAAAAAGTATACTTTCAGCAGTTGGGTGGAGAGTTCTGTATAAGTCAATGAGGTCAAGTTGGTTGATTGTTGTAATTAGGTCTTCCGTGTCTCTATTGAGCTTCTTACTGGATGTCCTGTCCTTCTCCGAAAGTGGTGTGTTGAAGTCTCCTACTATAATTGTGGAGGTGTCTATCTCACTTTTCAGTTCTGTTAAAATTTGATTTATGTATCTTGCAGCCCTGTCATTGGGTGCATAAATATTTAATATGGTTATGTCTTCCTGATCAATTGTCCCTTTTATCATTACGTAGTGTCCTTCTTTATCCTTTGTGGTGGATTTAAGTCTAAAGTCTATTTTGTCAGAAATTAATATTGCTACTCCTCTTCTTTTTTGCTTATTGTTTGCTTGATATATTTTTTTCCATCCTTTGTGTTTTAGTTTGTTTGTGTCTCTAAGTCTAAGGTGTGTCTCTTGTAGGCAGCATATAGATGGATTGTGTTTCTTTATCCAGTCTGTGACTCTCTGTCTCTTTATTGGTGCATTTAGTCCATTTACATTCAGCGTAATTATAGATAAATAAGTGTTTAGTGTTGTCATTTTGATGCCTTTTTATGTGTGTTGTTGACAATTTCATTTTTCCACATACTTTTTTTTGTGCTGAGACGTTTTTCTTAGTAAATTGTGGGATCCTCATTTTCGTAGTGGTTGACTTCATGTTTGTTGAGTCGTTACGTTTTTCTTGGCTTTTATCTTGAGTTATGGAGTTGTTATACCTCTTTGTGGTTACTGTATTATTTACCCCTATTTTACTAAGTAAAAACCTAACTAGTGTTGTTCTATATTGCCTTGTATCACTCTCCATATGGCTGTTCTATGCCTCCTGTATTTAGTCCCTCTTTTTGATTATTGTGATCTTTTACATATTGACTTCAGTGATTCCCTGTTATAAGCATTTTTTTTTTAATTAATCTTAATTTGTTTTTGTGATTTCCCTATTTGAGTTGATATTAGGATGTTCTGTTTTGTGACCTTGTGTTGTGCTGGTATCTGATGTTATTGGTTTTCTGACCATACAATATCCTTTAGTATTTCTTGTAGCTTTGGTTTGGTTTTTGCAAATTCTCTAAACTTGTGTTTATCTGTAAATATCTTAATTTCGCCTTCATATTTCAGAGAGAGTTTTGCTGGATATATGATCCTTGGCTGGCAGTTTTTCTCCTTCAGTGCTCTGTATATGTCGTCCCATTCCCTTCTTGCCTGCATGGTTTCTGCTGAGTAGTCTGAACTTATTCTTATTGATTCTCCTTTGAAGGAAACCTTTCTTTTCTCCCTGGCTGCTTTTAAAATTTTCTCTTTATCTTTGGTTTTGGCAAGTTTGGTGATAATATGTCTTGGTGTTTTTCTTTTTGGATCAATCTTAAATGGGGTTCGATGAGCATCCTGGATAGATATCCTTTCGTCTTTCATGATGTCAGGGAAGTTTTGTGTCAGGAGTTCTTCAGCTATTTTCTCTGTGTTTTCTGTCCCCCCTCCCTGTTCTGGGACTCCAATCACTCGCAAGTTATCCTTCTTGATAGAGTCCCACATGATTCTTAGGGTTTCTTCATTTTCTTTAATTCTTTTATCTGATTTTTTTTCAGCTATGTTGGTGTTGATTCCCTGGTCCTCCAGATGTCCCAGTCTACATTCTAATTGCTCGAGTCTGCTCCTCTGACTTTCTATTGCGTTGTCTAATTCTGTAATTTTATTGTTAATCTTTTGGATTTCTACATGCTGTCTCTCTATAGATCCTTGCAACTTATTAATTTTTCTACTATGTTCTTGAATAATCTCTGTGAGTTCTTCAACTGTTTTATCAGTGTGTTCCTTGGCTTTTTCTGCAGTTTGCCTTATTTCATTTGTGATGTCTTGAAGCATTCTGTAAATTAGTTTTTTATATTCTGTATCTGATAATTCCAGGATTGTATCTTCATTTGGGAAAGATTTTGATTCTTTTGTTTGGGGGGTTGGAGAAGCTGTCATGGTCTGCTTCTTTATGTGGTTTGATATGGACTGCTGTCTCCGAGCCATCACTGGGAAACTAGTTTTTCCAGTAAATCCTCTAAAAAAAAAATGCAGTCAGATCCCTATCAGAGTTCTCCCTCTGGCTCAGGCTATTCGGATGTTAATGGAGCCGACTGGGGAGGGTGGGGGAGGGATCAGAGAGCTAGGAGAGTAGCACCTCAGAATATAGCCAGAGTTGCTTGTCTTGCTTGGGATGACTATTATATCTGAGATTTCCGCGGGGCGCGTCGTCTATGTGTACTGGCTGTGTGGAGATTGCCCCTGGGGGGTCTGGCCTGCTGACATCACGGTCAGATCCTCCGCTGTCAGCCCCACCCCCAAAGTTAAGGCTCCCCTACTGGGACGGTGCACTCCCGACTCCAAAATCGGTCGCTGCCTCCCGGGGACTCCCCATCCTGCCAGCCGCGTCGCGCCCCGCCCCTGCGAACTGGCTGGGCCCCCCCCCCGGGGTCAGCTCAGGAGAGCAGAACAGCTCCCCGCGCTTGCGCCACGACTGCGCGTCCCGGCTGGGACGCCGCTCTCCCCGCTCCAAGACCAGCCACTGCCTCCCGGGGACTTCTCCCACCGGCTCGCGGCGCAGCCCGCGTGAACTGGCTGGGACCCCCCCGGGGTCAATTCAGGGGGATGGAGCTGCACCCCGCGCTCACGCCACGCCCGCGCCTGCCAAAATCCCGGCGGGACGGCTCCCCGGCTGGGACGCTGCTCTCCCGGCTCCAAGACCAGTCACTGCCTTCCGGGGACTTCTCCCACCGGCTGTGCCGCCGCGCCGCCCGTGCGAACCAGCTGGGCGCTGCCCACGCGAATGGCTGGGCCTCCCCCCGGGGTCAATTCATGGGGATGTAGCTGCTCCCTGCGCTCGCACCACGCCCGCTCCCCGCGAAAATCCCGGCGGGACGGCTCCCCGGCTGGGACGCTGCTCTCCCCGCTCCAAGACCAGTCACTGCCTCCCGGGGACTTCTCCCACCAGCTGCGCCGCCGCGTCGCCCGCGCAAACCGGCTGGGCCCCCCCGGGTCAATTCAGGGGGATGGAGCTGCTCCCCGCACTCACGCCATGCCTGCCAAAATCCCGGCGGGACGGCTCCCCGCCTGGGACGCTGCTCTCCCCGCTCCAAGACCAGTCACTGCCTCCCGGGGACTTCTCCCACCGGCTGCGCCGCCACGCCGCCTTCGCGAACCGGCTGGGCCCCCTCCGGGAATGAGTTCGGGGGCTAGGGCTGGGCCCCTTGTCTGTGCCGTCTGCCCCCCTGGGCTCTGCCCCAAATCGGGCTCCGAAGGTCACCTGACTGGTACGCGGGCTCCAGGCTCTGAAAACAATTGCTGTCTCCCCGTATTTGTTCGTTCTCCGTCTCTAAATCTGTGTTTGTTGTTCAGAGTTCGTAGATTGTTATGTATGTGATCGATTCACTTGTTCTTCCGAGTGTTGCAAGAGGGATCCGCGGTAGCGTCCACCTAGTCCGCCATCTTGGCCCCGCCTCCCTTGAGGTATGGTTTTTAATAGTACTCTGTTATAATCCTTTTTATTTCAGTCGGGCCTGTTGTAATATCCCCTATTTCATTTCTTATTTGGATTATTTGCATCCTCTCTTGTTTTTCTTTTGTCGATTTGCCCAGTGTTTTGTCGATTTTGTTGATCTTTCCAAAGAACCAGCTTTTGGTTTTGTTGATTCTTTCTATTGCTCTTCTGTTCTCTATTTCATTTATTTCTGCTCTGATCTTTATTGTTTCCTTCCTTCTCCTGGCTGTGGGCTTCTTTTGATGTTCGCTTTCTATTTGCTCAAGTTGTGTTGCTAATGTTTTGATTTTGTCCATTTCTAATTTTAGGCTTTCTTACACATTGTATGATAAATTGTGATAACTCACGTATACAGTATTTTTATGGAAATGACATGCACCTTCTACGTTTGTTTGCCAATTGCAACCTCCCCTGTGAGGTATTTTCGTAAGCACTGCTATGCGAATTTTTTTTTTCATGTTACTTAAAAAAAATTACCATAAATACTTACAAAAATTCCTCATGGGAGGAGGGCGCAGTTGGCAAACAAACATAGAAGGCACGTGTTATTTGTGTAAAAATATGGTGTGTTTCTAGAATGGTTCTCCCTATTAGTTTTTAACCAAAACTTGTTGCTGTTGAGTTGATCCTGACTCAGACTACCTTAAATTTGAAAAGGTTAATTTCCTCTCAGAGGCCTTTTGTCAAGGCTTCTTGCCTGCTTGTATAAGAATGCCTACAGAATATTCCTATAATCAGGGCTGAGCAAAGCCAGGCTTCTAGAACAGCAACTGGTGGGTTCATGCCGCCAATCTTTTGGTTAGCAGCAGAGCACCTAACCACTGCACAACCAAGGCTCCTTCTAGAACAGCAGTCCTTTAGAAGTCTGTCCCCAGGCACTAAAGAAGGCCCAGAAACTGCTTCTCCTGTGTGTTGGGCTGGATTCTCCACTGACTGCCTAGCTCGCCAGGAAGCCTGCCTCTCCTGGTACATTTTTGCTGCCATGTCATTGCTTCAACCATTTGACAGAGGCATCCAAACATGCTCCAAGGGGCAGGAATTCAAAGTCGCTCCCTAGATCAAGGAATGTCACCAGGCATCTCAGACAGGACATTGGAAAAGGAAACAAAGGGGAAAGCTAATAGAGTCATTGTCTGGGGGTACATTTTCTTTTCAGAACCCTGCATACAGCTTTGCAACTAGTTCTTATGTCCAATATCAAAGAGGAAAAGACTCAGTCTTCCCTGCTGGCATAGTTCTACTCACATGGAACAATGTAATACCTGTTTCTCCCAACCTTCTCCATCTGTTTCTGCTACAGGAATGTTGTTGTTGTTGTTAGGTGCTCTTGAGTCGGTTCCGACTCATAGCGACCCTCTGCACAACAGAACGAAACACTGCCTGGCCCTGCGCCATCCTTATAATCATTGTTATGCTTGAGCTTATTGTTGCAGCCACTGTGTCAATCCACCTCGTTGAGGGTCTTCCTCTTTTCTGCTGACCCTGTACTTTATGAAGCATGATGTCCTTCTCCAGGGACTGATCCCTCCTGACAACATGTCCGAAGTATGTAAGACGCAGTCCCGCCATCCTTGCTTCTAAAGAGCTTTCGGGTTGCACTTGTTCCAAGACAGATTTGTCTGTTCTTTTGGCAGTCCATAGTATATTCAATATTCTTCACCAACACCACAATTCAAAGGCGTCAATTCTTCTTTGGTCTTCCTTATTCGTTGTCCAACTTTCACATGCATATGATGTGATTGAAAATACCATGGCTTGGGTTAGGTGCACCTTAGTCTTCAAGGTGACATCTTTGCTTTTCCACACTTTAAAGAGGTCTTTTGCAGCAGATTTACCCAATGCAATGCGTCGTTTGATATGTTGACTGCTGCTTCCATGGCTTTTGATTGTGGATCCAAGTAAAATGAAATCCTTGACAACTTCAATCTTTTCTCCATTTATCATGATGTGGCTTACTGGTCCAGCTGTGAGAATTTTGTATTCTTTACGTTGAGGTGTAATGCATACTGAAGGCTGTGGTCTCTGATCTTCATTAGTAAGTGCTTCAAGTCCTCTTCACTTTCAGCAAGCAAGGTTGTGTCATTTGCATATTGCAGGTTGTTAATGAGTCTTCCTCCAATCCTAATGCCTAGTTCTTCTTCATATAGTCCAGCTTCTCAGATGATGTGCTCAGCATACAGATTGAATAGGTAAAGGATAAAACCCTGACACACACCTTTCCTGACTTTAAACCACTCAGTATCCCCTTGTTCTGTCTGAACAACTGCCTCTTGATCTATGTAAAGGTTCCTCATGAGCACAATAAAGTGTTCTGGAATTTCCATTCTTTGCAATGATATCCATAATTTGTTATGATCCACACAGTTGAATGCCTTTGAATAGTCAATAAAACACAGGTAAACACCCTTCTGGTATTCTCTGCTTTCAGCCAGGATCCATCTGACATCAGCAATGATATCCCTGGTTCCACATCCTCTTCTGAATCCACCCTGAATTTCTGCCAGTTCCCTGTCAACATACTGCTGCAGCCGTTTTTGAATAATTTTCAGCCAAATTTTACTTGTGTGTGATATTGTTCTATAATTTCCACATTTGGTTGGATTGCCTTTCTTGGGAATAGGCATAAATATGGATCTCTTCCAGTCAGTTGGCCAGGAAGCTGTCTTCCATATTTCTTGGCATAGACGAGTGAGCACCTCTAGCGTTGCATCTGTTTGTTGAAACATCTCAATTGATATTCTGTGAATTCCTGGAGCCTTGTTTTTTGCCAATGCCTTCAGTGCAGTTTGGACTTCTTCCTTCAGTACCATTGGTTCCTGATCATATGCTACCTCTTGAAATGGTTGAACATAGACGAATTCTTTTTTGTATAACGACTCTGTGTATTCCTTCCATCTTATTTTGATGCTTCCTGGGTCGTTTAATATTTTCCCCATAGAATCCTTCACTATTGCACCTCGAGGCTTGAATTTTTTCCTCAGGTCTTTCAGCTTGAGAAATGCCAGGCATATTCTTTCCTGTTCGTTTTCCATCTCCAGCTCTTTGCACATGTCATTATAATACCTTATTTTGTTTTCTCAAGCCACCCTTTGAAATCTGTTCAGGTCTTTTACTTCATCATTTCTTCCTTTTGCTTTAGCTGCTTGACGTTCGTGAGCAAGTTTCAGAGTCTCCTCTGACATTCATCTTGGTCTTTTCTTTCTTTCCTGTCTTTTCAATGACCTCTTGCTTTCTTCATATATGATGTCCTTGGTGTCATTCCACAACTCGTCTGGTCGTTGGTCACTAGTGTTCAATGCATCAAATCTATTCTTGAGATGGTCTCTAAATTCAAGTGGGATATACTCAAGGTCATGTTTTGGCTCTCATGGACTTGCTCTGATTTTCTTCAGTTTCAGCTTGAACTTGCATATGAGCAATTGATGGTCTGTTCCACAGTCAGCCCCTGGCCTTGTTCTGACTGATGATACTGAGCTTTTCCATCATCTCTTTCCACAGATGTAGTCAATTTGATTTCTGTGTGTCCCATCTGTTGAGGTCCACATGTATAATCACTGTTTATGTTGGTGAAAGAAGGTATTTGCTGTGAAGAAGTCATTGGTCTTGCAAAATTCTATCATTTGATCTCCAGCATTGTTTCTATCACCGAGGCCATATTTTCCAGCTAATGATCCTTCTTCTGTGTTTCCAACTTTCACATTCCAATCACCAGTCATTATCAATGCATCTTGATTACATGTTTGATCAATTTCAGATTGCAGCAGCTGATAAAGATCTTCTATTTCTTCATCTTTGGCCTTAGTAGTTGGTGCATAAATTTGAATAATAGTCGTATTAGCTGTTCTTCCTTGTAGGCATATGGATATTATCCTATCACTGACAGCATTGTACTTCAGAATAGATCTTGAAATGTTCTTTTTGACAATGAATTCAACACCATTCCTCTTCAAGTTGTAATTTCCAGCATAGTAGACTATACGATTGTGTCTATCAGTTTGTTGTATTGTGGGCGTTTGTGTGTTGCTGTGATGCTGGAAGCTATGCCACTGGTATTCAGATAACAGTGGGGCCACCCATGGAGGACAGGTTTCAGCTGGGCTTCCAGACTAAGACAGACTAGGAAGAAGGACCCGGCAGTCTACTTCTGAAAAGCATTAGCCAGTGAAACCTTATGAATAGTAGCAGAACATTGTCTGATATAGTGCTAGAAGATGAGCCCCCCAGGTTGGAAGGCACTCTAAAGACAACTGGGGAAGAGCTGCCTCCTGAAAGTACAGTCGACCTTAAGGACATGGATGGAGTAAAGCTTCAGGACCTTCATTTGCTGATTTGGCATGGCTCCAAATGAGAAGAAACAGCTGCAAACATCCATTAATAATTGGAACTTGGAATGTATGAAGTATGAATCTAGGAAAATTGGAAATCGCCAAAAATGAAATGGAACACATGAACATTGATATCCTAGGGATTAGTGAGCTGAAATGGACTGGTAGGGACCATTTTGAATCGGACAATCATATAGTCTACTATGCTACAGGAATGTTACTTGGTTTTTCCAATAGGTCAGCCCTCAGAAAATACACTGAGGGATGTCACTGTCATTTTTAACTTGTTATTCCCAATTTTTCCACCCTTACCACAAATGAAAGGCCAATTACTATTTACTTTTTGGGGTGGGATCCAACCCCCTTGAAGTACATGACCTCTCAGAGGAGGTTGAGTGAAGTGGGTCTCTGTCAGGAAAGAGGAAGAGGAAAGAATTGTTGGGTGGATAGTCAAGAAGTATCAACTACAATTGGATATTCTTCATTAAACCTGTTTGGATATTAATGTGTTTAAAGTATTTGTTAACACTAGACACTTGTCAATATCATAATCCACTGGTTCTCAGACCCAGCTGGGAAGCTTTAGAAACTATTGATGACTAGATCCCATCTCTAGAGATTCTGATTTGATTGCCCCAGGTGCAGCCTAGGCATTGGGATTTTTATAAGCTCCCCAGATGATTCTAATACGTAGCAAAGTTTACACACCATTGTCATTATCCATCTTTATTTTATGCATTCCATATAGAAAAGAGAACTAGAAATGTAGTTGCAGTTAAACACTACTGATGCTTTAGTAACAACGTCCAGACTGTCAGTAATCGATTTTTTTTTTTAAATCTGTTATGACTGGTATGGTCTGCCATGTGTACAAACATGGTGAAACCTCCATTTTAGTGTTCAGAATAACCATTTGAGCTTTTCACCTACCCTCACCTGCTTTGGGAGAGAGCACAAGGGGACAGAGCTCTCTAGGCTGCTTTCATTCTGACCTTGGAATTGTCCAAGAAAATCCCTGGGGCTTACTCAGTCCACAGGTCCAGTCCTGATTCTAAACCCCCCACGGAGAGAGTAACGTAGAGTGTGTTCCCTCCTCCAGCAGACCCTCCACCTTTTCCTGTCATTTCTTCTGTTAACTGCCACATGACGGTGCTTATTTAAGACAGGTGCAAGTGGTGTCTGCTGCTACAGCAATGCCTTTGCTGGGAGCAGCCACAATAGCTCTTCGGCTATTATGCAAAGAATAAAGTTACACTTCACCAGGCACTCACTATGTGTATTTACTCATTTTTCCAAACTGCTAACTCAAAGGAAAAAAAAAATGTTTTGTTAGCTGGTTAGATGAAACTTGAGCCAGAAAGGTTTTTTTTTTAAGCAGAAAGTCCCTTCTACTAATTTCTCTGCCTGCTTGGGATTTGAATGTCCTCTCTCAATTATGCAAACAGGCTTTGAGTGGGCACCTAATATCCTGGAAGGTAAAACGACATTTTCTGGCCTAAAAAAATTTTCTGCTCCTCCCAATACAGAGATATCCTGCACTGGGAGGAAAGAGATTAAAAAATTTGTAGATAAGAAGGTCAAAGGAGCTTCTGGAAAGAGATAAGCTCTCTTCTATTTTGCAGTTCGGTATGGTCCTGACTAAGGTACACCAGCAGCGAAGGCCACCCCGGGCCCTCTCAGGATAACCCACAGTGACAGCAGGATCTGGTCAGTGACCTGGGCTCAGTACCAAGTCTGGATGTCACTGTGAGGAGACCTGGTCCGGCTCAGCGTGTGGCTAAAGCCAGAACACATCCCCAATTCTAAGGCATGATGGCTGACCAAGTGAGTGGGAACAAAAAGGCTTATCTTGGGAGCCTAGCAGCAGGGAGCCTCACTGTGTCCATTTTCAGCCATGAATGCAGCGGTGAGAGGAATAGCAATAGCACAACCTACCAGTGGTGAATTGCTTAGATCTCCGCTGTCCCAACGGTAGCCACTAGCCACATGTGGCTTTGGAGCACTTGAGATGTAGCTAGTCCAACTGGAGATACGTGCTGTAAGTGTAAAACGCACAGTAGTTTTTGAAGATTTAACATAAAAAAAAAACATTGTAAAATATCTCATTAATAATTTTCGTGTTGATTACGTGTTGAAATGATAATATTTTGCACATATTGGGCTAAATAAAATATTAAAGTTAATTTCATTTTTTTTTAATGTGGCTACTAAAAACCTTAAAATTACATATTTGGCTCACATCTGTGACTCACATTGTGTTTCTGTTGGAGATTGCTGGTCTAGATTATCCCGTTCTCATTGTTGTAGGAATTTGGAAGCCAGTAATATCAGTGAGGATGCTTCAGGGTTCAAGTAACAGAAACCACAACACAAAGTGGTGTAAATAATAAAGAAACAAATTGTAAAGTATTATTTCACAGAGCTAGCAATCAGAGGCAGGCAACACCAGGATTGTTAATACAGTGGCTCAATGACATCCTTAGAACCCGGATACTTCTCACATTTCCACCCTGCTGTCCTCCGTGTAGGCTGTGTATTTGGACTGGCTCAGCTCAGCGCCAAAATATCTTTGTGGGAGTTCCAAACATCACATCCAGACATTTTAATGTCCACAGGAAAAAGGAGGGGGGTTGCTTTTTCTTGTCTCTCTTATTAAACCAGTTGCTGTTAAGTTGATTCCAACTTAGGATAACTACATGTGTGCCAGAGTAGAATGATGCCAGGCCTTTCTTCTGAGGTGCTTCTGGATGGATTCAAACCTCTACCTTTTGGTTAGCAGCCAAACGTGTTAACTGTTTGCACCACCAAGGGACTCCTCTCTTTTATTAGGAACAAGGAAATATTTCTCAGAAGCCCTTCCTACCTTCCTCTTATGTCTATGGCCAGAATTAGGTTGCCTAGTCCTTTCCAAGCCAGGCACTGGCAAAACAATTGACACTGAATGTCTTGGAGTAGTCCAGAGTAAGGTATCTGTTGGGGAGAAAAGAACCATGACTATGGACTGGACATTTTGGGCCAAATAACCCTTGATGTTCTTGGACGTTTCAGGAGAGAGCACAAGGGGACAGAGATGATTTAATCTGAAATGCAAAAGAGATGTTATACTATTTGTATCCCTAGGCTACTGAAGCTTAATAAATAACTTCACATAAGTAGACAAACAAAACTAATGGAATCCCATAGCTCAGTGTGGTGAAATGGAGAAGCACTGTATTACAAAGAGTTAAGAGATCTGGCTTTAATAACATCTTGATTTCTAACCTGCTATGGCATCTGTAAGGAGCTCTGGTGGTGCAGTGGTTAAGTGCTTGGCTGCTGACTGAAAAAGGTTGGCAATTTGAACCCACCAGCTGCTCTGCGAGAGAAAGATGTAGCAGTCTGTCCCTGTAAAGACTATAACCTTAGAAACCCTATGGGTTTCTACTGTACAGGGTCACTATGCACTGGGATCGGCTTGATGGTAGTGGGTTTGGTTTGGTTTTTATGGCATCTGTGAAGCTCAGTGAACCCCTTTGGGCATCAGCTGGCTAATCTTTAAAATGAATGTTCAAAAATTTTGAGTCGAGATGGCAAAATAATCACACAAATAATTCTCCATACTCATACAAGCACACAGGGATGGAGATATAAATGAAATACAAAATATAAAAAATATATACATAATACTTGGAAACAAAAGTAAAATCTCTGTGGAGTAAAAAATGGCAAATGTTTAGAAAGTTCAAGTCATGGGGCATATGGAAAGTAGGTATCAAAGTTCCTGTGAAATGGGGCCAAGTGAACTCTATGCATCATGGGAGACCAGCCGCTCTGAGTTAAACAGGGGGCTGGGACAGCACCTCCGACCAGGAATCTGGGGCTGAAATAGCTCTGTCTGACCACTTGGGCTGTGGCTAGATGAGGTCCACTTGCCTATGACCTAAAGTAGAAAGAGAGGTACCCACATAGTAAAGGAACCAGGCCTGCATCAAGCATAGGTATACTGTGCTACCCAGATGAAATGGACATCCTGAAACTCTAATGTAAGACAATTCTGAAACAGTAGAGCTCAGAAGGCCAGGCTGTGGCAATCATAGGAAGGAGCAGGCTTCTGGGGGAAAAAAAAAAAAAAAAAAACTTTCACATAGGATGAAATCTTATATTTACAAAGGACATAAAAAAAAAAAAAGAATTCCATTATTACAAGAATTTGTTAGCAGACTCAAAAATGAGGATCTATAATTTTTTTTATACCTGAAGAAATTGAAACAACATAGAAATCTTCAAAGAATTGTAAGTTTAATATGCTTAGAATTCTTTTTTTTTTTTAATAATTTTTATTGTGCTTTAAGTAAAAGTTTACAAATCAAGTCAGTCTATCATACAAAAACCCATATACATCTTGCTACGCACTCCCAATTACTCTTCCCCCTAAGGAGACAGCCCACTCTCTCCCTCCAGTCTCTCTTTTCATGTCCATTTCACCAGCTTCTAACCCCCTCCACCCTCTCATCTCCCCTCCAGGCAGGAGATGCCAGCATAGTCTCAAGTGTCCACCTGATTCAAGAAGCTCACTCCTCACCAGCATCCCTCTCCAACCCATTGTCCAGTCCAATCCATGTCTGAAGAGTTGGCTTTGGGAATTGTTCCTGTCCTGGGCCACCAGAAGGTCTGGGGGCCATGACCACCGGGGTACTTCTAGTCTCAGCCAGGCCATTAAGTCTGGTCTTATGAGAATTTGGGGTCTGCATCCCACTGCTCTCCTGCTCCCTCAGGGGTTCTCTGTTGTGTTCCCTGTCAGGGCAGTCATCGGTTGTAGCTGGGCACCATCTAGTTCTTCTGGTCTCAGGATGAGGCAGTCTCTGGTTCATGTGGCCATTTCTGTCTCTTGGGCTCGTAATCACCTTGTGTCCTTAGTGTTCTTCATTCTCCTTTGATCCAGGTGGGTTGAGACCAATTGATGCATCTTAGATGGCTGCTTGCTAGCATTTAAGACCCCAGACACCACTCTTCAAAGTGGGATGCAGAATGTTTTCTTAACAGATTTTATTATGCCAGTTGACTTAGATGTCCCCTGAAACCATGGTCCCCAGACCCCTGCCCCTGCTACCCTGGCCTTCGAAGCATTCAGTTTATTCAGGAAACTTCTTTGCTTTTGGTTTAGTCCAATTGTGCTGACCTCCCCTGTGTTGTGTGCTGTCTTTCCCTTCACCTAAAGTAGCTCTTATCTACTATCTAATTAGTGAATGCTCCTCTCCTACCCTCCCTCCCTCCCCCCTCTTGTAACCACAAAAGAATGTTTTCTTCTCAGTTTAAACTATTTCTCAAGTTCTTAAAATAGTGGTCTTATACAATATTTGTCCTTTTGCAACTGACTAATTTCACTCAGCATAATGCCTTCCAGGTTCCTCCATGGTATGAAATGTTTCATAGATTCCTCACTGTTCTTTATTGATGCATAGTATTCCATTGTGTGAATATACCATAATTTATTTATCCATTCATCTGTTGATGGGCACCTTGGTTGCTTCCATCTTTTTGCTATTGTAAACAGTGCTACAATAAACATGGGTGTACATATATCTGTTTGTGTAAAGGCTCTTATTTCTGTAGGATATATTCCAAGGAGTGGGATTGGTGGATCATATGGTAGTTCTATTTCTAGCTTTTTAAGGAAGCACCAAATCGATTTCCAAGGTGGTTGTGCCATTTGACATTCCCACCAGCAGTGTAGAAGTGTTCCAATCTCTCCACAGCCTCTCCAACATTTGTTATTTTGTGTTTTTTGGATTAATGCTAGTCTTGTTGGAGTGAGATGAAATCTCATTGTAGTTTTGATCTGCATTTCTCTAATGCCTAATGATCGTGAACATTTCCTCATAAATCTGTTAGCTACCTGAATGTCTTCTTTAGTGAAGTGTCTATTCATATCTTTTGCCCATTTTTTAATTGGGTTATTTGTCTTTTTGTAGTTGAGTTTTTGCAGTATTATATAGATTTTAGAGATCAGGCGCTGATCAGAAATGTCATAGCTAAAAACTTTTTCCCAGTCTGTAGGTAGTCTTTTACTCTTTTGGTGAAGTCTTTGGATGAGCATAGGTGTCTGATTTTTAGGAGCTCCCAGTTATCTAGTTTTTCTTCTACATTCTTTATAATGTTTTCTATACTGTTTATGACATGTATTAGGGCTCCTAACATCGTCCCTATTTTTTCTTCCATGATCTTTATCGTTTTAGATTTTATAGTTTGGTCTTTGATCCATTTTGAGTTAGTTTTTGTGCATGGAGTGAGGTATGGGTCTTGTTTCATTTTTTTGCAGATGGATATCCAGTTATGCCAGCACCATTTGTTAAAAAGACTGTCGTTTCCCCATTTAACTGTTTTGGGGCCTTTGTCAAACATCAACTGCTCATATATGGATGGATTTATGTCTGGATATTCAACTTTGTTCCATTGGTCCATGTATCCGTTGTTGTACCAGTACCAGGCTGTTTTGACTACTGTGGCAGTATAATAGGTTCTAAAATCAGGTAAAGTAAGGCCTCCCACTTTGTTCTTCTTTTTCAGTAATGCCTTATTTATCCGGGGCTTCTTTCCCTTCCATATGAAGTTGGCGATTTGTTTCTCCATCTCATTAAAGAATGTCGTTGGGATTTGGATCGGAATTGCATTAAATGTATAGATCGCTTTTGGTAGAATAGACATTTTTAAAATGTTAAGTCTTCCTATCCATGAGCAAGGTATGTTCTTCCACTTATGGAAGTCTCTTTTGGTTTCTTGCAGAAGCGTACTGTAGTTTTCTTTGTATAAGTATTTTACATCTCTGATAAGATTTATTCCTAAGTATTTTATCTTCTTGGGGGCTACTGTAAATGGCATTGATTTGGTGATTTCCTCTTCAATGTTCTTTTTGTTGATGTAGAGGAATCCAACTGATTTTTGTATGTTTGTCTTGTATCCCGATACTCTGCTGAACTCTTCTACTAGTTTCAGTAGTTTTCTGGAGGATTCCATAGGGTTTTCTGTGTATAAGATCATGTCATCTGCAAATAGAGATACTTTGACTTCTTCCTTGCCAGTCTGGATGCCCTTTATTTCTTTATCTAGCCTAATTGCTCTGGCTAGGACTTCCAGCACAATGTCAAATAAGAGTGGTGATAAAGGGCATCCTTGTCTGGTTCCCAGTCTCAACGGGAATGTTTTCAGGCTCTCTCCATTTAGGGTGATGTTGGCTATTGGCTTTGTATAAATGCCCTTTATTATGCTGAGAAATTTTCCTTCAATTCCTATTTTGCTGAGAGTTTTTGTCATGAATGAGTGTTGAGCTTTGTGAAATGCCTTTTCTGCATCAATTGATAAAATCATGTGATTCTTGTCTTTTATTTATGTGGTAGATTATATTAATTGTTTTTCTAATGTTGAACCAGCCCTGCATGCCTGGTATGAATCGCAATTGGTCATGGTGAATTATTTTTTTGATATGTTGTTGAATTCTATTGGCTAGAATTTTGTTGAGGATTTTTGCATTTACATTCATGAGGGATATAGGTCTATAATTTTCTTGTGGTGTCTTTACCTGGTTTTGGTATCAGGGATATGGTGGCTTCATAGAATGAATTTGGTAGTATTCCATCCTTTTCTATGCTGTGAAATACCTTTAGTAGTAGTGGTGTTAGCTCTTCTCTGAAAGTTTGGTAGAACTCTGCAGTGAAGCCATCCGGACCAGGGCTTTTTTTTGTTGGGAATTTTTTGATTACTTCTTCAATCTCTTCTTTTGTTATGGGTCTGTTTAGTTGGTGTACCTCTGTTTGTGTTGGTTTAGGTAGGTAGTGTGTTTCTAGGAATTCATCCATTTTTTTCTACGTTTTCAAATTTGTTTGCTTATAGTTTTTTATAGTAATCTGATATGATTCTTTTAATTTCAGTTGGGTCTGTTGTAATATCGCCCATCTCATTTCTTATTCAGGTTATTTGCTTCCTCTCCTGTTTTTCTTTTGTCAGTTTGGCCAGTGGTTTATCAATTTTGTTGAGTTTTAAAAAAAAAACAGCTTTTGGTCTTGTTAATTCTTTCAATTGTTTTTCTGTTTTCTATTTCATTTAGTTCAGCTCTAATTTTTATTATTTGTTTTCTTCTGGTGCCTGTGGGTTTCTTTTATTGCTCTCTTTCTACTTGTTCAAGTTGTAGGGATAATTCTTTGATTTTGGCCCTTTTTTCTTTTTGGATGTGTGCATTGATTGATATAAATTGACCTCTGAGCACCGCTTTTGCCGTGTCCCAAAGGTTCTAATAGGAAACGTTTTCATTCTCATTGGATTCTCTGCATTTCTTTATTCCATCCTTAATGTCTTCTATAATCCAGTCTTTTTTGAGCAGTTCACTTTCCAAGTGTTTGATTTCTTTCCTCTGCTTTTACTGTTATTGATTCCACTTTTATGGCCTTATGATCAGAGAAGATGCTTTGTAATATTTCAATGTTTTGGATTCTCCTAAGGCTTGCTTTATGACCTCATATGTGGTCTATTCTAGAGACTGTTCCATGTGCATTAGGAAAGAAAGTATACTTGGCTGCTGTTGGTTGGAGTGTTCTGTATATGTCTATGAGGTCAAGTTGGTTGATTGTGGCATTTAGATCTTCCGTGTCTTTATTGAGCTTCTTTCTGGATGTCTTGTCCTTCACCAAAAGTGGTGTGTTGAAGTCTCCTACTATTATTATGGAGCTGTCTATCTCACTTTTCAGTGCTGATAGAGTTTGTTTTATGTATCTTGAAGCCCTGTCATTGGGTGCATAAATATTTAATATGGTTATATCTTCTTGGTGTATTGTCCCTTTAATCATTATATAGTGTCCTTCCTTATCCTTTATGATGGATTGAACTTAAAAGTCTATTTTGTCAGAAATTAATATTGCCACTCCTGCTCTTTGATTGTTGTTTGCTTGATATATTTTTTTTCCATCCTTTGAGTTTTAGTTTGTTTGTGTCTCTAAGTCTAAAGTGTGTCTCTTGCAGGCAGCATATAGACGGATCTTGTTTTTTAATCCATTCTGCCACTCTCTGTCTCTTTATTGGTGCATTTAGTCCATTTACATTCAGGGTAATTATGGATAGGTATGAATTTAATGCAATCATTCTGATGTCTTTTTTTGTGTGTTGACAGTTTCTTTTTCCCACTTGATTTTATGTGCTGAGTAGATTTTCTGTATATATTGTCCTTTCCTCATATTTATTGTTGTTGATTTTGTTTCTTTTGAGTCTGTATTTTTCCCTTGTATTTTATTTTGATGAGTAGGATAGTTTGTCTCCTTTGTGGTTATCTTATTATTTACCCATATTTTTCTAAATTTAAAACTAATTTTTATTTCTTTGTATCGCCGTATCTTCCTCTCCAAATGGAAGGTGTATGATTACATTTCTTAGTCCCTCGTTATTATTTTAATGTTGTCTTCTTCTATATAATTAACATCGCCTTTACCCTGTGTTGGGCTTTTTTTTTTTTTAATCTTGCTTTCTTTTTTTGAATTTCCCTGTGTGGGTTGACTTCTGGTTCCTCTGCCCAGTGTTCTAGTCTTGGGTTGATACCCGATGTTATTGACTTTCTAACCAAAGAACTCCCTTTAGTATTTCTTGTAGTTTTGGTTTGGTTTTTACGAATTCCCTCAACTTGTGTTTACCTGGAAATGTCTTAAATTTCACCTTCATATTTAAGAGACAGTTTTGATGGATATATGATTCTTGGCAGGCAATTTTTTTCCTTCAATTTTTTAAATATGTCATCCCATTGCCTTCTTGCCTGCATGATTTCTGCCGAGTAGTCCGAGCTTATTCTTATTGGCTCTCCCTTGTAGGTGACTTTTCTTTTATCCCTCGCTGCTCTTATAATTGTCTGTTTATCTTTCGTTTTGGCAAGCTTGATTATAATGTCTTGGTGACTTTCTTTTAAGATCTACCTTATGTGGAGTTCAATGAGCATCTTGGATAGATATCTTCTCATCTTTCACAATATCAGGGAAGTTTTCTGCCAACAAATCCTCAACAATGTTCTCTGTATTTTCTGTTATCCCTCCCTGTTCTGGTACTCCAGTCACTCGTAGGTTATTTCTCTTGATAGATTCCCACATGATTCTTAAGGTTTCTTCATTTTGTTTTAATTCTTTTATCTGATTTTTCTTCAAATATATTAGAGCCAAGTGATTTATCTTTGAGTTCAGAAATTCTAGCTTCTACTTGCTCAATTCTGCTCCTCTGACTTTCTACTGAGTTGTCTAATTCTGTACTTTTATTGTTAATCTTCTGAATTTCTGATTGCTGACTGTCTATGGATTTTTCCAGCTTATTAAACTTTTCATTATGTTCCTGAATAATCTTTCTAATTTCTTCAGTTGCTTTATCTGTGTGTTCCTCAGGTTGTTCTGCGTATTGCCTCATTTCCTTCCTGATGTCTTGAAGGGGTCTGTATATTAAACTTTTGTATTCTGCATCTGGTGATTCCAGGAATGCACTTTCATCTAGAAGATCCCTGGATTCTTTGTTATGAGAGCCTGTTGAGGTGATCATGGCCTGTTTCTTTATGTGACTTGGTATTGACTGTTGTCTCCGAGCCATCTATAAGTTATTGTTAATGCTTGCTTACTGTGTCATAGCTGCTTGCTTTGTTTTGTTTGGTATACCCCTATGGGTTGCTTGAGTGAGCTAGCTTGATTATTTTCACCTTTGGAGCTCTGATGTCCTGTCCCCAGCTGGCTAGAGCTGTTATCAGGTATATCAGCCTAGGAGTCCATTTGGTAGCTGATTTCAAGTGTGTAGTACAGGCTCTGTCCTACAGTCTTAGAGGGGCAGGGGTGATTGGCATATATACCGGTTTCTGATTGCAGCAGGGGGTCAAGCTCTGAACAAGGCAGGGGGCTGAGAACCGACCCCCATGTATCTCTGAGGAAAATGCGCCTCTGTTCCCTAGAGTGTGCTGGTGGGTGGGTTCTGCAGAGGGACCATGGGCACCCAAAGTTTTGGGTTGTAAGGATTGGGAGGTACCAGTTATCTTTGGGCCCCTGTTGCGGGTGGCTGGGTGACCTGAGTGGAGCTATCAGTCCTTGGGTCCCTGATGTGGGTAGGTGAGGACCTTGTTTAACAGGCAAAGCAATGTCAAACGTCAAACAGCCACCTCTCCACCACACAGCTGAAATGGTTGGAGTTTGCCAACAAGGGCCTATTCTCCCGAAATAGGCCCACACAGGTCCATGCAGAAGGGAAAGGTGTTCAAGACCACGGACGGTTTATGCCTGGACAGGAGCTGCTTCTGTCCTGAGCTCCCCCGGTTAATGGAGCTAGCAAATAATCTTTTCCCCCCAGTTGCAAATTTTTTCCTTCCCCAAGGCCAGGAGAATGGCTCTAGGTGCTCACCAGGGTGTATCTCAGGCCTAGGGATTCAGCTGCTGAAGCCAGCTTGGAGGTGGGGGGCGGGGGGCGCAGTAAAATATACGCAAGTACTTAGCTTTTGCCAAGAGCGCTCCGTTCTCCTCAGGTTCCGGAGGCGTGAGTGGGCTGTGTGGCTGGCTGCTGCTCCCTGAGGAAACTGTGGCCGAACGCTAGGACCAGCCCACCGCCACCGCCACCGCCACTGCTTCGGGAATGGTGCCTGAGGGCTCCCCGTGATTCAGGTCCGGCAACTCCTCTCCACTTTTGAACGGCCTCTTCCTTCCCTGTCCCTCAGTTCATTGTCTAAGCTTGCCTTTGATGCTCAGGGCTCCCAGCTTGTCACAAATATACTCATTTCACTTGTTTTTTCTGGTCTTTGTTGTAAAGAGGGCTCATCGGAAGCGTGTCTATTCCGCCATCTTGGCTCCACCTCTAATATGCTTAGAATTCTTAAAGAGATTAAGGAGGAATAGCATCCTCTTCGTATTAAAATGGAGGTTATATAACAAGAACAAACAGATATGAAAACAAACTGGTTGGAAATTTTGGAAATTTAATTTTATTTGCTGAATTAAGAAAAATAAAATCAATACTTGGAATAAATGGGTGACTAGGCACAGCTGAAGACAGAATTAGAGAATTGGAAAATTGAACTGAGGAATTATCTAGAACAGAGCTCAGAAAGAGAAGGATATGGAAAAATAAAAGAGGAGTTAAGAGGAAAGAAAAATAGATGGGGAATCTCAAGGGAAAGGATAGTGAGAATTAAGCAGAAGAAGTATTTGGAAATATAATGGCTGAATTTTTTTAAAAAATTGAAATATAAACCCTCAGACTGAAAAACCTTCATGATTGATGAGGAAGACAAAAATAAAAGAAAATCTCCATTTAGATGAAGTGCTCTGAAGTTAAAATAGATGTCAAAAAATTAAAAAATATGCACTGATTTTATAGAATTATTGTGAGGCTCAAATGAGCAATGAGTGTGAAGGTGCCCTGGGAAGAAGAGCATGATTACAATGCTCTGTTGAGTTAAAGTTGATAATCACTCACCTTTCTCCCTACTCCTGAGTTTGGAAGCAGCTATAAAAGGCAGACAAATGGAGATAAAAATATTAGTTTTATTACTCATAAATCTGGATTGGAGAATACTACCCACCCTCAAACAAAGTGATTCTGATACACAGTAAATGTGGACATTGCTTATTGTATTAGTTTTCTATTGCTCTTAACTAATTGTTACAAATTTAGCAGCTTAAAACAATACACATTCGTTATCTCACAGTTCCTGTGGATCTGGAGTCTAGACATGGCTCAGCTGGGTCTTCTGCTCAGGATCTTACAAGATTACCATCAAGGTGTTAGCCAAGCCACATTCCTTTCTGGAGCTCAGGGTCCTCTTCCAGGTTCTTGTGGTTGCTGGCAGAATTCAGTTCATTGTGGTTGTAGGGCTGAGGCTCTCAGCTCCTAGAGGCTGCCCACAATTCCCTGGCATGGAGCCCTCTCCATAGGCAGTCCACATGATAGCAGCTTGCTCCTTCAAGTTTAGCAGGAGAGTCTCTCACTCCAGGCTGCTAAAACAGGTTTGTATGTAACATATTCATGGGAGTGATATCCCATTACCTTTGACATAAACTAACCAAGTGAAGGACATCCCATCACCTTTGTCATATTTTGTTGGTTAGAAGAAAAACACGGTCCAATCCACACTCAAGGGGAGTGGATTATACAAGGTATGAACACACCAGGAAGGAGGAATTACTGGGAATTACCCTAGGATCTGCCTACCTCACTTACTGCCCTAGTCTGTAAAATGAGAATAATATCTCACAAGGTTGCTGTGAGACTCAAGCAAAATAACAATATGAGAAAGTGCCAGACACAAAGAAGATGCTCAATACTGTTAAGTCCCCTTTCCTGGTCCAGGTAGGAGGAAGAGGGCAGACTAAGAATCTGGAGTTTTATCAAGTGCCCCAATTCTGATGCAGGTGGCCCAAAGACCACATTTTGAGAAACACAGAGAGGATATACCATCTGCCCAAGGCCCTGCAGTAAATGATAGAGCATGAACTAGAACTGGATTCTTTGCTATGGCTTCAGAGTCACTATATCACAGTGCTCCAACCTTCCCTGTCCAATGCCTCCTAAGATTCATGTCACTCTCGAAAGTCAGCCCTAGGACTGGGGTCTCCAGATTTCTTTGTGTACCCCATCAATGAAAATATTTGAGAATACATCCCAAAATATGTGTATCTGTTTACTTACTAGTTAAATATACAAGCTATCATATCAGTTTGTTATAAAACATAAAAAAAAGAAATTTTAAAAAGATGGGAAAAAAGACGTAATAAACCATATTTTAAAGTGTCCTGCTAATTACCATAGCTCCACTCTATCATTAGCTTATATCAGCTGATATCAGTTGAAGTTTTTAATAATGACAGAGGGTGTATATTTCAAATAGCCTTCTTCATAATGGTCAGTATTTTTGGCAAACTTCTCTACAGAGCTGATTAGATTATCACCATTTTTACTTTGTAATATTGTCGAAGGAGTAGGAGAAATATCAGCTCTGCCATTTTCTTTGTGTTTACTTGAGCTTGCACTGTCAATATTCTCTTCAATTTGTAACTTTTAATGGAAGGAATCTTTTCAAGTCAGCTGTCTAGATTGTTAATTGGCAGTGTATAAGCTGTATTAGGAAACCGTGGTGGTGTAGTGGTTAAGTGCTATGGCTGCTAACCAAAGGGTTGGCAGTTCGAATCCCCCAGGCACTCCTTGGAAACTCTGTGTGGCAGTTCTCCTCTGTCCTATAGGGTTGCTATGAGTCAGAATCGACTCAATGGCAGTGGGTTTGGTTTGGTTTTTGGTTTAAACTATATTATGTCACAATACTGAAAGTCAATGAAGGAATGATGGTATAATAGTCAACCACTCCACAGTGTGGAATTCTTTTCCCTCTGGATAACTCAAATTCTGTTTGTGACATGTGATCGTCTTATGTATGGACCCAGGGAGGATACCAGTGTCATTTGGTACATTAAATATTGGTAAATCTAAATTTCTCTTTTAGAAGGATGAATATAAATAACTGTAGAAGTTCTGTCCACCCTTCTTTAGAGATCAGTGAGTTGGACTATTGATTTTTTGCTTGTTAACCCAAGTAAATCAAAGTTTGGGATTCTGGCATCATTTAAAAACAGTCACTTAAAGGGATATTTATGCTATCTTTAACCCTCCACTTCCTTCCACCTCTAATGTATATAATTTCTATATACTACCTCTGATATCTTTCCCAATATCTGACAGAAAAAAAGAACGAAACTAAACAAGATTTCAAAGGGCAACTCAAGAAGATAAAGTAAAGGACTGTAATGAAATGTGCAAAGACCTGGAGATAGTAAACCAAAAGGGAAAAACACATTCAGCATTTCTCAAGCTGAAAGAACTAAAGAAAAAATTCAAGCCTTGAGTTGCAATATTGAAAGATTCTATGGGCAAAATATTGAATGATGCAGGAAGCATCAAAAGAAGATGGAAGGAAGAGTCACTGTACCAGAATGAATTATTTGACATTTGTGATCATTAGGGTTGTGTGTTAACTTGGCTGGGGCATGATTCTCAGTGGTTTGGCAGTTATGATGTAGTTTGGGAGTCCTATGATGATATGATCACTTCCATGATGATATTTTATATATGTGATCACCTCCACGATGGGATCTGCTGCAAGTAGCCACTCAGTTGAAAGGGAGTTTCTTTGGGCATGTGGCCTGCATCGAATATAAGTGGACATTCTGGCAAGGCCTGTGGGCTTTTGCTTGTGCTGGGTCCTGCAACTGGCACCTGTTCATCTGACCTCCAGTTCTCGGGACTTGAGCTAGCAGTTCACCTATGGTCTTGCTTGCCAGTCTTAGGATTCTTCAGTCTTTGCAGCCTGTGAGCAAGAGCCCTGCTCTCTGACCTGCCCAAGATTTCTTGGATTTGCCAGCCCTTGTGGCTTTTTTTGTGAATCAGGAGAAGCCTCCAGCCTGACCCACAGATTTGGGACATTCCAGCGTCTACAGCTGCGTGAGCCATTTTCTTGATATAAATCTCTCTATATAGATGTTTATACACTTTACTTGTTTTGCTTATCTAGAGAACCCAGCCTAAGACAGTGTCCAGCCATTTCAGGAGGTAGCATATGATCAAAAACCAATGATACTGAAAGAAGAAGTCCAAATGGCACCGAAGGTATTGACAAAAAAAAGGCTCCAGGAATTGACAGAATGCCAAATGAGATGTTTCAACAAATGGATGTAGCACTGGAGGTGCTTATTCATCTCTACTGAGGAATTTGGAAGATATCTTCCTGTCCAACTAACTGGAAAAGATTCGTAATTGTGCCCATTCAAAAGAAAGGTGATCTAACAAAATGTGGAAATTATTGAACAATGTCATTAATATCACACACAAAATTTTGATGAAGATAATTCAAAAGTGGCTGCAGCATTAGATTGACAGGGAACTCCCAGAAATTCAAGCTGGATTCAGAAAAGGATGTGGAACGAGGGATATCATTGCTAATGTCAGATGGATCTTGGCTGAAAGCAGAGTGTCATGGATTGAATTGTGTCCCCCAAAAATATGTGTATCAATTTGGCTAGGCCATGACTCCCAGTATTGTGTGATTGTCCAGCATTTTGTCATCTGATGTGATTTTTCTATGCACTGTAAATCCTACCTCTATGATGTTAATGAGGTGGGGTAGGCGGCAGTTACGTTAATGACCCAGGACTCAATCTACAAGATTGGTTTGTGTCTTGAGCCAATCTCTTTTGAGATACAAAAGAGAGAAGCCAGCAGAGAGACAGGGGAACCTCATACCACCAAGAAGGTAGTGCGCTGGGAGCAGAGCATGTCCTTTGGACCTGGGGTTCCTGTGCAGAGAAGCTCCTAGTCTAGGGAAAGATTGATGAGAAGGACCTTCCTCCAGAGCTGACAGAGAGAAAGCCTTCCCCTGCAGCTGACACCCTGAATTTGGACTTTTTACTTACTAGATTGTGAGAAAATAACTTTCTCTTTGTTAAAGCCATCCACCTATGGTATTTCTTTTATAGCAGCACTAGATAAACAAGACATAGAAAATACCAGAAAAAATGTTTACCTGTACGTTACTGACTATGTGAAGGCATTCGACTGTGTGGGTCATAACAAGTTATGGATAACATTGTGAACAATGGGAATTCCAAAACACTTAATTGTGGTCATGCGGAACCTGTACATAGACAAAGAGGCAGGCCTTCGGACAGAACAAGGGGATACTACATAGCTTAAAATCAGGAAAGGTGTGTGTCAGGGTTGTATCCTTTCACCATACTTATTCGATCTGTATGTTGAGCCAATAATCCAAGAAGCTGGACTGTATAAAGTACACAGCATCAGGATTGGAGGAATACTCATTAACGACCTATGATATGCAGATGACACAACCTTGCTTGCTGAATGAAAGAGAAAAGGACTTGAAGCACTTACTGATGAAGATCAAAGACTATAGCCTTCAGTGTGGATTACACCTCAACATAAAGAAAACAGAAGTCCTTACAACTGGACCAATAAGCAACATCATGACAAATGGACAAAATATTGAAGTTGTCAAGTATTTCATACTACTTGGATCCATAATCAAAACCCATGGAAGCAGCAGTTGAGAAATGAAAAAAACATTGCATTAGGCAAATCTGCTAGAAAAGACTTTTATAAGGTGTTGAGGAGCAAAGGTGTCACTTTGAGGACTAAGGTGTTCCTCACCTAAGCCATGGGATTTTCCATTGCCTTATATGTGTTTGAAAGCTGGATAAGGAAGACTGAAGAAGAATCGATGCCTTTGAATTGTGAAGTTGGCGAAGAATATTGCATATACCATGGACTGCAAGAAGAACAAACAAGTCTGTCTTGGAAGAAGTACAGCCAGAGTGCTCCTTGGAAGCAAGAATGGCAAGACTTAGTCTCATGTATTTTGGACATGTTATCAGAAGGGACCAGTCCCTGGAGAAGGACATCATGCTTGGTAAGATACAGAGTCAGTGAAAAAAAGGAAGACCCTCAATGAAATGGATTAACACAGTGGCTGCAATAATGGGCTGAAACATACCAATGATTTGTGGATGGTGCAGGACTGGGAAGTATTTTGTTATGTTGTACAGAGCGTCCCTATGAGTCAGAATCAACTCCAGGGCACCTAACAACAACAATATGACAAGGCTTAAGCAAATTCAACTTTACATCAGCAGAGGGCATCCCTTCCTTCTAGGACTGTGAACAATACTTACAATAAGAGGCTATTTTAAGACCCAGGTCCTAGGAAAAGAAGTCTTGAGAGCAGTCTCTAAGTCTATAATGGCTGAATGAAGCTTAGACATCATTTAATCTAATATGCTCATTTCCCAGGTGAATTGAATTCCAGACAATTGCTTAGAATACCAAGGCTAGTTGGTGACTAAATCAAGACTAGAACTCAGGAGTTGAACCCTCAGTCCAGTGCCCTCTCTAATATTCCCTATAGCCATCTAATGTGCATTTATTAAGCAAGGGTAAGATTAGTCCATTTACATTTAATGTAATTACGGGTATATTTAGGTTTTAACCTATCATCTTATGTCATGATTCTTTTTTTTTTTTTACTTCTTCTATGATTTTTTTTTCTTGTTTTCTGAATTCTTTCGAATTGACTAAGCTTTTTTTTTTTTTTTTTTTTTATCATTATCTCCCTCCCTTACTATCTTGGAAGATTTACACTAATTATCTATTTTTTTTTAGCAGTTAACCTAAAAATTATATTTTGTATCACTAACTTATCAAAACCAAATCAAACCCGTTGCCATCGAGTCGATTCCAACTCATAGCCACCCTATGAGACAAAGTAGAACTGCCCCATAGAGTTTCCAAGGAGAACCTGGTAGATTTGAACTGCAGACCTTTTGGTTAGCAGCTGTAGCACTTAACCATATGCCACCAGGGCTTCCAGCTTATCAAAATATAATGTAAATCCCAATCTTCATCCTTGTCTAGTGTAATTTAGAAACATTAGAACACTGTACCTACATTTATTCACATCCCAACTTACTTGCTATTGTTGTCACAGTTTAAAATTCTATATAATTTTAAATACCACAAGATACTTTTATTAATTTTTTCTTCATTTCTTCCTGCATATGGATTATTTTACTTCTTCATAAAGTACGTCTCTTAAAATTTCCATACTCTCTCATTTTTTTGTTTTGTTTTTTAAACTGCCTTTATTCATTTTTTATATTTGATACATATTTTTGATGGGAATAAAATTCTAAGTGGGCAGTTATTTTCTTTCAAGGTCGACATATTTCACTCTTTTGACTTGAATTATTGATATTTAGAAGTTAGCTATCAATATAACTTCACTTCTTTGAAGGTAATATGTCCTTTTCCTTGTGGCTGATATATATATGGATGTGTGTGTGTGTGTGTGTAACATCTTTGGCTTCACTATGATGTGTCTGGGAGTGCTGGTCTTTACATCTATGTTGTGTAGGATCTATTGGCTTCTTGCATCTGTAGATTGATATCTTTCATTAGTTCTGAACATTCTCAGCTATTATATCTTAAAACATAGCTTTTAACTCATCCTCTTCTCCTTCAAACATAGCAAAGTTGTTTTACAGTTTGTGACTAATAATTCCGAAAGACATTATCTTCAGTATTTACGAGCCTGTTTTTGTTGTCTGTTTTTATGCTGGTTCTTGCTTAATGTGTGTTTTTTCCATACATGCCTGGTGATTTTTGACACTGTATTGGACATTACATTTAAAAAATTCTTTGTAAGAATATTTGAGGCTTAGATGATACCATCCTCTTTCAAAGAAGATTTTTATTTGCCTCTGCCAGACACCTGAGGTGTTGGTCTGAGCCTATCTCAAACCAAGGTCAAGGCTTGATGTTCCCTACCACCCAGATAACATAAATCTAGGTAACAATTCACTAGTTCACTCAAGGTTTGCCTTACCTAAAACTTCAACTTCTTGAATGTCATTTTGAAGTGGGGGTGGTTCATTAGAATCCCCACCACTGGGGGTTGTGGGCCTTGCCTTTGCCCCCTGATCCAAGAAGTTTGCCAAAAGTACAGCTTAGTTTTTCAGCTCTTTCTTTAGGGTTGGAAAATGCACTCAAGGCAAAATCAGATATGAGTGTTTATCTTATTCTCTCAATTCTCTTCTGCTAGATTTTGGCTTTGCAGCTCCTCACTACCTTGTTAAGTACTTTGATGCTTTTAAGATTTTTTTATATTTCATCCAGTTTTTTAGGTTTTCTTGGTGGGAAGTTTGGTACAAATTTCCTAGTCATCCATTACTGGAAGGAGAAGTTACAGTTTATATAATTCATCAGAGGAAAAGAAGATGTTTAAGAGTTTTTCTCTTTCTACTTCATCATGTTTTATGAATGTGTTAATCACTGTTAGGCACTTTTTATATGCCAAGAAAGTAATATATGCTAAAGAACCAAAGTTATTATATAGTACTCATCAAGCCTTTTCAAAGAATTCAATCTGCTATGAAATAGTTTATAAGACAACTTTAAGTCATAGTGCTTGTGGCCTTTGGGATTCAGTAAGATAAATGTGTGTCCCATAAAGACATAAAATGTATAACTGAAGATCCAGTGATCCATATATAACACACATGAATAATATCACATACTACAAAGGGCACTTTTCTCTTTGACTGAGAGCCTCTGCCCCTTCTCTTGCCTCTTTTCTCTATTTTGACTTATTTAGTGATGCCTTCCCTAATCATTGTATCTAAAATGGCAAACTCTCCCTCACCCCCATGCTTCTTAGTCTTCCATGCTTTTCTTTTCTCCATGATCCTCCATCATCTTGCATACTTTACTTTATATCATATATGTGTGTGTATATCTATATATCTATATAGATATATATATATACACACGTATATATAGTTGTTGGAAACCCTGGCGGCCTAGTGGTTAAGTGCTATGGCTGCTAACCCAGAAGTCAGCAGTTCAAATCTGCCAGGCACTCCTTGGAAACTCTATGGGGCAGTTCTACTCTGTCCTATAGGGTCGCTATGAGTCGGAATCGACTCGACGGCAATGGGTATAGTTGTTGTTGTTAGGTACTGTTGAGTTACTTCTGACTTATAGTGCCCCTGTGTACACCAGAATGAAATACTGCCTGGTTCTGTGCCATTCTCACAATCATTGCCATGTATCAGCGCATTGTTGTAGCCACTGTGTCAGTCTATCTCATTGAGGGCTTTCCTCTTTTTCACGGACTCTCTACTTTACCAAACATGATATCCTTTTCCAGGGGCTGGTCCCTCCTGATAACATATCCAAAGTATAGGAGATGAAATCTCACCATCCTTGCATCCATGCCTCACCATCCAGGAGTATTCTGGCTGTACTTCTTCCAAGACAGACTTGTTCATTCTTCTGGCAGTCCATGGTATATTCAATATTCTTTGCCAATACCATAATTTTAATGCATCAATTCTTCCTTGGTCTTCCTTATTCATTATCCAACTTTCGCATGCATATGAGTTGATGGAAAATCCCATGACTTGGGTGAGGCACATCTTAGTCCTCAAAGTGACTTTTTTGCTTTTTAACACTTTAAAGAGGTCTTTTGCAGCAGATTTGCCAAATGAAATACATCGTTTTGTGTCTTGACTGCTGCTTCCATGGGCGTTGAGTGTGGATTCAAGTAAAATGGAATCCTCGACAAATTCAATACTTTCTCCATTTATCATGATGTTGCTTATTAGTCCAGTTGTGAGGATTTTTGCTTTTTTTATATTGAAGAGTAATCCACACTGAAAGCTGTAGTCTTTGATCTTCATCAGTGAGTGCTTCAAGTCCTTTTCACTTTCAACAAGCAAGGTTGTCTGACCTGCATATCACAGGTTGTTAATGAGTCTTCCTTCAATCCTGATGCCAGGTTCTTCTTCAGATGGCCCAGATTCTTGGATTATTTGCTCAGCATACAGACTGAATAAGTATCGTGAAAGGACACAACACTGACAACACAGCTTTCCTGGTTTTTAAACCATGCAGCATCCCCTTGTTCTGTTCAAATGACTGCCTCTTGGTCTGTGTACAGGTTTCTCATAAGTACAAGTAAGTGTTCTGGAATTCTTATTGTTCACAGTGTTATCCATAATTTGTTATGATCCACACAGTTGAATGCCTTTGCTTAGTCAATAAAACACAGGTAAATATATTTCTGGTATTCTCTGCTTTCAGCCAAGATCCACCTGACATCAGCAATGATATCCCTTGTTCCACATCCCCATCTGAATCCAGCTTGAATTTCTGGCATTTCCCTGTCCATGTATTGCTGCAACCACTTTTGAATTATCTTCAGCAAAATTTTACTTGTATGTGATATTAACGATATTGTTTAATAATCTGTGCATTCTGTTGGATCACCATTCTTTGGAATGGACATAATTATGGATCTCTTCCAGTCAGTTGGACAGGTAGCTGTCTTCCAAATTGCCTGGCACAGACAAGTGAGTACTTCCAACATTGCATCTGTTTACTGAAATATCTCAACTGATATTCCATCGATTCCCAGAGCCTTCTTTTTCACCAGTGCCTTCAGTGCATCTTGGACTTCTTCCTTCAATACCATCAGCTGTTGATTATATGCTACCTCCTGAAATGGTTGAAAGTCAACCAGTTTTTGGTACAGTGACACTTGTTATTCCTTCCGTCTTCTTTTGATGCTTCCTTTTTTTTTCATTATTCAATATTTTGCCCATAGAATCCTTCAGTATTGCAACTCAAGGCTTGAATTTTTTTAGTTCTTTAGGCTGAAAAATGCCAAGCATGTTCTTTTCCTTTTGATTCTCTATCTCCAGGCCTTTGCACATTTCATTATAATACTTTACGTTGTCTTCTCAAACCACCCTTCAAAATCTGTTTGCCTCTTTTACTTCATCATTTCTTCCTTTCACTTTAGCTACTCTACATTCAAAAGCAAGTTTCAAAGTTTTTTCTGACATCCCTTTTACTCCTCTGTCAGTTTGTCGTACTGTGGTGGCTTGCCTGTTGCTGTGACGCTGATATTTCAAATATCAGCAGGCTCACCCATGGTGGACAGGTTTCAGCTGAGTTTCTAGACTAAAACAGACTAGCAAAAAGGACCTGGCAGTGTACTTCTGGAAGAACTGGCCAGTGAAAACCTTATGAACAACAGTGAAACATTGTCTGATACAGTGCCAGAAGATGAGCCCCTCAGGTTCGAAGGCACTTAAAATACAACTGGGGGAGAGCTGCCTCCTCAAAGTAGAGTTTGCCTTAATGATGTGGATGCAGTTAAGCTTTCGGGACCTTCATTTGCTGATGTGGCACGACTCAAAATGAGAAGAAACAGCTGCAAACATCCATTAATAATCAGAACATGAAACGTATGAAGTATGAATTTAGGAAAATTAGAAGTCATCAAAAATGAAATGGGATGCATGAAGATCGATATCCTAGGCATTAGTGAGGTGAAAAGGACTGGTATTGGCCATTTTGAATCAGACAATCTGTATGGTCTACTCTGCTGGGAATGACATTTTGAAGAGGAATAGCGTTGCATTCACCATCAAAAAGACCATTTCAAGATATATCCTGAAGTACAATGTGATAGGATACTATCCATATGCCTACAAGAAAGGCCAATTAATATGACTATTATTCAAATTATGCACCATTCACTAATGCCAAAGATGAGGAAATTGAAGATTTTTACCAACTTCTGCAGTCTGAAATTGATCAAACATGCAATCAGGATGCATTAATAATTACTGGTGATTGGAATGAGAAAGTTGGAAACAATATCACTGGTAGTTGGAAAATATGCCCTTGGTGATAGGTGTCAGAGATCACCTGATAGAATTTTACAAGACCAACGACTTATTCATTGCAAATACCCTTTTTCAACAACATCAGCAGCGACTATACACATGGACCTGGCCAGGTGGAATATACAAGAATCAAACCGACTATATCTGTGAAAAGAGACAATGGAGAGGCTCAATATCATCATTCAGAACAAGGCCAGGGGCCGACTGTGGAACAGACCATCAATTGCTCATATGCAATTTCCAAGTTGAAATTGAAGAGAATTAAAACAAGTCCATAAGAAGGAAAGCATATCCTACCTGAATTTAGAGACCATTTCAAGAATATGTTTAACACATTGAACGCTAATGACTGAAGACCAGATGAGTTGTGGAATGACATCAAGGACATCATACCTGAAGAAGCAAAAGGTTATTGAAAAGGCAGGAAAGAAAATACCAAAATGTATATATATATATATATATATATATATATATATATATATACACACACACACACACACACACACATATGTGCATATATCTACCCATAACCCAAAAAACCCCAAAAACCCACTGCAGTTGAGTTGATTCTGACTCATAGGGACCCTATAGGACAGAGTAGAACTGCCCCATAGAGTTTCCAAGGAGCGCCTGGCGGATTTGAACTGCCGGCCTCTTGGTTAGCAGCTGTAGCACTTAACCACTACGCCACCCGGGTTTCATGTATATAATATGTATATATGTATGTATATACATATATGTATTTTAGGCTCTATTAAAAAAAAAAAAAAACTAGTGCCATCGAGTCGTTTCCGACTCTTAGGCTCTATTACTGCCTCTCAATTCCTCAGTGTCCCCACATGAGTGTGATATTTTATCTGACAGTATGTTCCATTTTAATAAGATTGTTACCATTATTATCGCACTATAATCTTTCATATTAATGTGATAGATTGAAGAAATGGCCACAATTCCTCCTATACCTGTATGCACATACATTTGCCATGTAATTTTACCTCTCCTCTCATCAAGCGGTGGATTCTATTCTTCATCCCCTTAAATCTGGACTGGGTTGGCTGTTTTAATCAATAGAATGAGTGGAGTGACACTGTATATGTTTCAAGTATAGGCCTCAAGAGGCCTTGCAGCATCGACTCTCACCCTCTTGGAACCCTGAGATATCCATGCAAAGAAGTCTGGGTTAGCCTCTTGAAGACGAGAGACCATGTAGAAAGAGCGGTCAACCAACTGCCTGCACCAACCACCAGTGAGTGAGAACACAGATCATATAGCCTCATTTTGAGCCACCAGATGACTGCAACTACATGTATAACTTCAGGAATACCAGCAGAAGAACTTCCCAGATAAACATGGCCCAAATTGCTGACCTACAGAACCCTGAGCAATTAAAACAGTTATTGTTGTAAGCCACATAGTCTTGGGGTGAAATAAAAAAAACGAGACAAAAACTATCTGCTGAAAAGAAGAATTGACCATGTCTTAGAAAACATTTGAATAGTTAATTATTCAAGAACCAAAAGGATGGGTGTTCAGTTCTTATCACAGCTTAATTTAGCTCATATCAGACTAACTCTTCTTCAGATGATAACTAAAATCTTTGAACAAAATAACACAAACAACAATGAATGAAACCAGGCACGTACCAAAGAGGAGTCTACTTGAAGAAGGGACTGGCATGAGGTAAGTTTTTTTTTTTTAATGGCTTTTTATGGCTGCAGTCAGTGTCACATAGGGTGAAGAAAGCTCTTAAAGAAACCCATAATCTTTCTGATTTGAAGAACCAGAGGTCAGAGTTCAGGACAACCACAACTTCTTGTAAGTGAAGGAGTATTTACTTAGAGGAGAGAATCAGAGCGTGGGATCCCAAACCCTGCCTGTAGACTCTGGCTAAATCTCTGGCTGAACCCTGAGTCTTTTACGTGCAGGGCAGACATCACATACCCCAGCTAAGGCTAAAAAAACTGATCTTGGATTTGAACTGCTGCCTAACTCAATGTAGACAGTTTTCAGTTTGAATTCAGCCAAATTAACTGCTTATCCAGAAAAAAAATTATTCAGAAAAACAACAGAATACAGGGTCTCTACAATATATCCTTATAATTGCTAGGATACAATTCAAAATTATTCAACATATGAAGAGACAGAAAATTCTGACCAATACTCAAGATAAAAGACAGTCATTGGAGACCAAATTGGATATGACCCAGATGATAGAATTAGCTGCAAGGTTTTAAAGTGGCCACTATAAGTATGTTTAAGTACGTAAAGGAAAATATGTTCTTAACAAATGAAAATATAGGAAACTAAGTAAAAAAATAGAAACTATAAAAATAGGAATCAAATAGAAATTCTAGAACTGCAAATTATAATATTTAAAATAAAAATTCTCCAGATGGGCTTAACAGTAAAATGGAGATAAGAAAATCAGTGAACTTGAAAATAGTTCAATAGAAATTATCTACTATTAAAAAAGAGAGAAGAGAGGTTTTTAAAAGTGAGCAGAGACTCAGAGATCTGTGGGACGGTATCAAAAGGTCTAACATGTGTAACTGGTGTCACTAAAGTAGAAGAGAGAAAAATGAGATAGAAAAATACTTTTAAAAAGTAGGTGAAAATTTCCCAAATTTGGAGAAAGACCTAAATTTACAGATTTTGGAAGGAGAATAAACCCCAAGCAGAATTAATTTACACACACACATGCTCAGGCACAGAGTCAAACCAAGCTGAAAATCAAAGTTATGGGGAAAATTCTTGAAAGAACTCAAAGAATCTCGTTACAGGCTCATTCCACACCAAGGAGAATGCTGCATCCAGAGTTTAGTGAATTGTTCTTGGAATATTTGGGGAAAAAAATTTTGGTGGAGGAGAAATTGCTATATTTCACTACATAGGCAAATCCTGTATTTGAGAAGCTCATCCACACTAAGTGTCAGGTAAGATGGGAGTGAGGTTGGAGGGGAGAGTAGCAGCCCTTCATTTTCATTTGTTGGGTGAGGCTTCAAGGAGAAGAAAGGATGCTGGGAGTTCTCTGGAGGACAGAAGGTTTTTGACACAAATATCTCTAAAATCAGGGAAATAGAGGAGTCAGGTACTCATGGTAAACTTGAGAATGACTTGACCAGAAAGTCTAGTGTTTCTTGGAGTCAGGGGAATTTTTGAAATGGAATTAGAGGAAAGAAATTTGGGGAAAGTGGGAAAGACCCAGGAGATTTTGATTATTTAACAGCATTTGTTTTCTCAGGATGATTTACCTCATTTCTCTCACAATCCAGTATAACATTTTTTAGGGTGGATAAGTTTCATGAGTAAGTGTTTTGAAAAGTAAGAAGGCAGATTATGTCCCTTCTCTTTCACAAATATATCACCAGGGTACTGAAGGGAGCTGCAAAGAAATCAGCTTTGCTGGAAGTGTTGGGGCCCTGTTTTGGCAAATGTGTCCTTAGTTCATGGAGGATGATTTTAATGACTGAAAACAAATAAATTAACAAAAGCCCCAATGTAAAACCAAAACTTGTTGTTTGTTCTCATTGTATTTTTCATACTAGACTACAAATAAAATTATGGTGCATTAGTTTGTAATGTAAACCTTTTTTTCCCCCTTCCCTGCCCACCCAACTCTCAGCATCTTTATGCTTTAGGGGTAGTATCTCCAAGGGAAGGGACAGGCATGTACTCCAAGAAATGGCTGAAGGCTGGTTGTCTGATGTTGAGGCAAAGGGCCGGGTGTCACATCCCAGGGAAGAGCACCAACAGGGAAAACTACAACTCAAGCAGCATCATGGCCAGTCTTCCAGGCCTGTCTGCAGCTCTTCCTGTAACCAGAGGCCTTTTCCTGTGTTTGAGTTCACCACCAATGGTTGTCCTATCAAAGGTAAACAGCAGCAGTCTAAGCAAACTACTCTTTTCCCAAAAGAAAGCTTTTAAGTTTTCTTTTGGAGGAGAGGGGAGGGGGTTGTTTGAGGACTGGGTGGAGGAGAGGGAGGAGGATTGAAGAGAGGAAACACAAGTGACCCCAGAGCCCTGTCCTGCTGTGTTTCTTTCTTCTTTTTTTATTTCTTTTCTCCTCACTCATTATTTTTGGCTGGGACCTGGGTCCTTTGTACAGGCTGCCTTCTATTCACTGACAGCTGCTTTGAACATCAGTCATATTGGGTCATCTGCCAAGCTGTGTGCCTCTAGCCACATCCCTCTGAGGTCTCTGATTTGTCAGCTTCAAAGCGCCTCACAAGTGGTGACTTGCCTCCTTTAGGGTGAGTGTTAAGAGAAGGGGAAGCCTGGAAAAGGCTGGTAAAAACTCTGACCTTAAGGCAGGAAGCTTTCATCTCATCTTAAGAAGTCAAGACAAGAGAAGAGTGATAAAGCCACTCATTGGCCAACTTCCAGGGCCTTGTGGCCAATAAATGGGAGGACCAGGGGTAGAAGTCAAATCTGGTCATGTCTAGTCTGAAAGTATTCTTCCCAAAACGTATTTCTCAAGGAGTCTTAGGCTGCCTCACAGGTACCTCAACAACGATGACATGAGAGTGGGGTGGGGGAGGGGAGGGGCAATGAGAATGCCCAGTGGATGGAGCTACACCTTCTTCCTCCGAAAGGAGCCTTTCTCCTTTGGTCTTATTCATTCACCCATTCGCTTATTCACTCACTCAAAAATATTTATTGAGCAACTTCCATGAGCCAGGTGACTCTTCTAGATGCTGAAGATACAATAAGGAACCAGCAAAGCCCAGGTTCTCATGAAACTTGCATTCTGTTGTCCATATCAGTTTTTAGGTAAGTTTTTTTTTTTTTTTTAATGAAAGGGCTCAATTGGTTTTTTAAAGAAAATAACATAGTTCCAACATATAATTTTCAAATCATTAACTGGTTCTTTTTAAGCACCTGCAACTTTAAGTGTAGACTTTGCCACTGCATAAAGCAAGTTAGCTGTTGATCCCTCAGTGATTTATAATCTCTCAAGAAAAGACACCTAAAAAGGGAAATGGCCCCAGACAGCATCACCACCACTCACCAACAAATGTGAGAAAAAAATAAACAAATTCCCACAGTATGTTATATTCACCTCAGGCATCACTATTAAATTCACCCCTCTGGTATTCCATATATGACAAAATGATGACACACATACAAAAAAAGAACACTTTAAATGCCCTTGGATGGCGGGGAGGTGGGAGGGAGGTGGGCGCAGCAAGTTAACAGTCTGTTTGGGTTTCCCAGTGAAACTCTGAAAGCTACCAGTAAATATCTCCACCTGGAATTTTGGTTTGAAAAGTTAAGGCCAAAAGTTGCAAACTAGCAGCCTCCCAGTTGCTAGCATACTGATTGGTTTTTGCTGCACAACAAATTACCTAAAAACATAATGGCTTAAAAAAAAATTTTTTTTTTATCTCTAAGTTTCCGTGGGTCAGGAATTAGGGAACAGCTTAGCTGGGTGGTTTGGATCAGGATTTCTCAGGAGGTTGCAGTCAGAATGCTGGCAGGGCTGTAATCGTTTGAAGGCTTGATTGGGCTGGATGATCCATTTCCTAGATGGCTCACTCACAGAGCAGTTAGCAGATGGCCTCAATTTCTCAGCATGTATCCCTCTCTATAAGCAACCTGAGTTTCCTCATGACATGGCGGCTAATTCCCCTAGAACAAGCAATCCAAGAGTGTGAATGTCCTAGTGCTTTATGACCTAGTCTCCTAAGTCATTTGCCATCACTTCTGCATTATTATATTTGTTAACAACAAATCACTAAGTCCATCCCACACTCGGGATGAGGATTAGGCTCCATCTCTCAAAGAGAGGAATATCGAAGAATTTGTGAATACATTTTAAAAACATCACACTAAGGTTCCCTTCACATATATAATTCATGTTTTTCCTGGAAAATTTTAAAATAAATCAGACATAATATTATTTCATCTTAATTACTTCACTGTATATTTTTTAAAGCCACCATGTCATTACCACATCCAACACAACATAATAATTCTTTAATATCTTCAGTCTGCTTTCAATTCTAAAATTTTAAAATTAGGAGATTCCATATAGAAATTCAGATTTCTCTTATTGGAAAAAAAAAATAAGATGATATGGTCACCGAGGCCTAGGTTCTCACATGGTTACAGACCACTTTATATGAGACACGGGCTCTTCACCATGCTCCTCACCCCTACCTGTTGGACAGCAAAGAACAAACAAAAAAACCTGTTGGCAGTGAGTCAATTCTGACTCATGGTGACCCCATGTGTTACAGGGTAGAACTGCTCCAGGGGTCTTTCTTGGCTGAAATCTTTATGGAAGCAGATTGCCAGGCTTTTCTTCTGTGGCACTGCTGGGTGGGCTCAAACTGCCAACCTTTAGGTTAGTAGAAGAAAGCAAACTGTTTGTACTACCCAGGGACCTACTGGGTAACACATGGGTCCCTAATTTAACACATTTGTGTTACCTGCTTCTATCATTTAAGTATTTGAGTTTACCACTAGACTAGGCCCAGTGAGGCTGGAAGATGTGGCAATGGGATTGACGAAGGGAGAACCCTGACATTGGACAGGTTATAGGATTTGTTAGAGTAGCAGCCACCTTGGACCTCACCTGTGCAGGGCTGTAAAAATGACATGGGTAACTAACTGTGGGGATTTGGGCATTAATCACTGAGCTCTTAGAAGATCCGGTGGATGTTTTTATGGCAGAACTTGACACTGAGGGAAGTAGAGCCATGAGAAGAACCAGACACCTTTGAAGGGACCATGAATCAAACACCATGGACTGAGGATCAGTCCTATTTTCCTGTTGTTGTGTGCTGTCAAGTTGATTCCAACTCATAGCAACCCGTATGACAGAGTAGAACTGCCCCATAGGGTTTCCTAGGCTGTAATCTTTACAGGAGCAGATCGCCATGTCTTTTCTCCCACGGAGTGCATGGTGGGGTTGAACCACCAACCGTTCAGTTAGCAGAGCATTAACCACTACACCACCAGGGGCCCTTCCTATTTTCCTAGGACTATGTGAATGTTAGGTTCTGGTAACCCAAGGAAGAGTGTGAGATTCATGAGAAATAATTATATAGAATCATTAGCCAACTTTATCAAGTGGGGGACATATTCATATATAATTTAGTGCATAAAAATACTTTCTTGTTCCCCATGTGCCACAGACACATAAAATCCTAGGACGCTTGGCAAGAGTTTGTAAAGCGAAGAAAAAGCCTTTATAACCACTCTTGAGGAAGGAACACTGTGAGAAGTTGAGCTCTACTGAATCACGGATGTGAATACTGGAGGAGAATGTCCGCTTACCTCTGGCTTGGTAATAAACTCATGGGTGTTTTTTAACATAACTACTTCCATTGCCCAACTTAAAAAATCTTGCTTGCTTATATCAGATATTTGGAGCTTAGTTTGCATTTTCCCATAAAGACTACATGCTTCTTGGTGATTAAGTTCACATACCAGTCTTTAAAACCCACAAAGTGCTATAACTAAATTATGATACTACCACTCTACCACAGGTAACAGTTTCCCTAGAAAATGTCTGCCTAAGTATCAACATGGAATGCCTAGTGTAAAATTTCCTCAAGCCTAGCAGTTAAAACACTGAGTTCTATTCCATCTCTTAAACTCAGCTCTCCCGGGCCAGCTTCGAGGATGCCACTAGCTTTTTGGTCACAGCACTGGATATGTGCTAGAGGAAAGGGAACTCTGTTAAGTGGGTGTTGAGACATTTAAGGATGGGGATACACCTTGACACAGTGACAGGAGGACAAGCACATCAGGCAGTGGGGTTGGAGTAAAGGTAGGTATTCGGCTGGTGGAGGTTCTGGAAATTGGGCCTGGAGGTACGGCCACGGTAGAAGATGCAGCTGTTCAAAAGTATGGGTCTTTTATAAGCCAGCTATTTTTATGCCCAGTACTGCCTACATTCATTCTTCAACAGACTATTGCCATACAGCATGTCAGTGTAGCTCTCATGCTTTGTCATCCCATGACCTTTCTAGGCACTAACATGTCGCATACATCTTCTGACAGTCCTTACTGGCACAATCCAATTTAGACTAGATTCTCTGCTTCTACTCTTGCCCCCGGCCCCAATCTATTCTGTGAACAGTGACCAAAATAGTCTTTCTAGATTGCAGATATGATCATGTTACTCCCTGTGTACAATCCTTTAATGATTTCTCATCCATCTTAGAATTAAGTTCAGAATCTGAACTCAGACCTACCAAGCCTTCCCCATCTTTGCATGACTCATGTCTGCTCATTCTTCAGGTCTCAGCTTCAATACCATTTTCTCAGGAAGACTTTTCCTGACCTTCCTGCCCAGACATAATACCCTGCTACACGCTCTCCTTACTTCTAGGCTTCCTCCTCAAAGCATGAACTGCAATTGTAATTGTGTAGTCACTCAGGTACAATTTGCTTAATGTGTCTCTTCCTCCAGGCAGTAAAATTTAGCATGGCCCCCACACCTAGCATGGGGTCTCCTGGTCCATAAGACAAGCTCATTAAATGGTTGCCCAATGAACTTCTGTTCCATACATTTTGTCTTTAATATTACAAATCTAAAAAAAAAAAAAAAATTTTTTTTTTTTTTTTAACTATTACCCTTCAATTTTAGCTGTCCATAGCTGAGTTTTTACTATGTGACAGGGAGTGTTTGTTTAGAGGGCAGGGTTAGCTTAGAGGTTGAAAATTAGGGATTGGAACCAGAATTCCCTGATTTTGAATACTTACTAGTCACGTGATGTCGAAGAAGTAGTATAATCTCTCCATGCTTCTGTTTCCTCATCTATAAAAATGGTAGGGTGGGTGAGAATAGTAGCACCTACTTCACAGGGCTGTTGTAAGGATTAAATAAATTATAACATGTAAAGAGTTTAGGTAGAATTCCAGCTTCCAAACACCCCTGTGGACAAATTTCCAAGTGTTACAGGATTTCACTTTTTACATAATTGGCACACTGTAATTATGTAAAAAATGTTAGCTATTCTTCTTATTTACTCCAGATGTAATACAAGATGGGTGTTATTATCTCTACCAAACTAGGAAACTGGATGGGTAAAGCAGACTTTTAATAACTTGTTTAAAGGAATCCTTCATATTATCTTTGCATACCAAAAAACCTAAATAGGAAGAATGAAAGGAATGTTCTCATATTTTTGACAGTTGGGACTTGGAGGATATTGGGGCTTGGCGAGATGAAGGGAATAAATCAAAGAAATAAAGTAAGTTTCAAAGCACTTTCAGGCCCAAGAGTTGGCCATCCCTTCTGCACATTAATAAAACAGAACTTCATATGTTCGTGAGAAGCCCAGAGGAGGGAGAAGAGACACACTTTTCACAGAGTCTGTAGAGGAGATAGAGAGCTGAGGAAGCATGACTCAGAGCAGCAGGAACCAGCTTCTGAAGGATTCTGCAGGAAGTGAGAACAGTGGTTCTCAACCCTTTTTGAAGCTCCTGAGGAACTCTGCCCGTATTTCCAAGGTCATCGCCATGTCCTCAAACCAAATTCATTAAAAAAAAAAAAAAAACTATACCATGAATCTCATGTGGTGTAGGAGGAAGTGTGTGCCAAAAGAAATCAAACAAAAAGTTGAGAATCACTGGAGTGGACCGTATTCCTGGAAAGGGAGTCAGTCCTGTACCAGGCTTTTAGAAAGACATCTGGTTTGGACAGGAATGTTGCCAGCAGCCTGTGCATGATGGACTTAAGCTAAAAACAACCCAAATATTCATCTTCAGTAGAACAGGTACATAGATTGTGTTATAGTCACAGATTGAAATACTATTTAGCAATGAGAATGCATGAACCACAGCTACGCTCAGCAATAGGGATGAATCTTGCAAATATAATATTGGGGCAAAGAAATCAGAATCAGAAAAGTACAAACTAATGCTATTTCTTATGTTTGCTCAAAAATAGATAATGCCCATCTATTATGGGTTGAATTGTGTCACCCAAAACTGTGTGTCAACTTGGCTAGGCTATGATTCCCAGTATATATTCCCACCTTTTGTCATCTGATATGGTTTTCCTATGTTTTGTAAATCCTGTCTCTATGATGTTAATGAGGCAGGACTAGAGGCAGTTATGTTAATGAGGCAGGACTCAATCTACAAGATTCGTCAATCTTTTCAGAGATATAAAAGAGAGAAGTGAGCAGAGAGAAATGGGAACTTCATACCACCAAGAAAGCAGTGCCAGGAGCAGAGTGCATCCTTTGCATCTGAGGTTCCTGCACGGAGAAACTCCTAGAGCAGGGGAAGACTGATGACAAGGACCTTCTCCTAGAGCTGACAGAGAAAGCCCTCCCCTGGAGCTAGCACCCTGAATTCAGACTTGTAGCCTCCTAGGCCGTGAGAAGAATATCTCTTTGTTAAAGCCATCCACTTGTGGTATTTCTGTTATGGCGGCCCTTGTGTATGTGGAAGTAGGGGGCTGATGGGGTGGAAGGGGCATTACTGCTTCAGCCTCATCAGGTTTGGTACTTTGGTTTTTCTCCTTGCCCCCCAACCCAGTGGCAGGTGCTTGCAGACTTCTTTCTCTACTCAGGTGATCTGTATATGCCACACAATTTAGGGCTACCAGAGGGGTGAGTGGAAAGGCCATAACCTGTTTCTACACACACTTTTCCTCAGTTATGTGCAGTGCAAATATCCTTCACTTTCAGTCAGGGTCTGAATAACCCATGAGAGAGCTAGACAGAAAGCTTTGCCACCTTGAGAGACCTGATTTGAAATCTCTCCTGTGAAACCTAATGGGAGGGACTTAGGAATTCCAGCATCTAGACAACCAGTCGCTGATTTTCTAAGTATTAGAGGATCACTTTTCCTATGGTGGGCAGCACAAAGAATGAGAGGAAAACCCTTTTCTAAGGAAGGGCTGTAAGGAGGTATGTGAATGAGATAGCTCGGCACGGGCAGGGTTGTCTCCAGGTCCTGCCTGGATGCTGTGTCATTAAATCAAAGCTGCGCAGACTCAGCTGGGACTTGTTGCCATCAAGGCTGTCTTTGGGCAATTGGGAGAAAACAACACAGCCTCAACGTGACAGGCCCCACATTCTGCAGACTTAAAAGGGAAATCCTTTGGATTCTGACTGGACTCCTGGGGCTCAGGCCTGGCCTTGCCCTGAAGCTGCAAAGAGGAATAAAAATGTGGACAAGGCTGCATGTGGCTGTGATTGATTCTTCAGGTGACCAGTGGTCTTTTCATTCCTGGAAATTTTACAGCCCGATGCCACAGACACGTAGCCCCCCTTCCCCATTTCTCCCCACTAACTCTGATCTTACCATACTTACATCCACTTTTTCATTGGACATTTCGTTAGAGTGCTTCTTCACCTCACAGCCACTCAGGTTTGTCCGCAATATAACGATCCCCATAAAAGGGTCAGTCCCTTTGTATTCCTTCCCTGTTCTCTCATGCTCTTCCCTTGCTTTCTTAGGTTTTAATTGTAATTTTCCTTCCCATTTCTACAAAGGCAGGATACAGAGGAAGGCCAGCAGAGGGCAAAGAGCACTAGAGCTGGAATCAGGAGGCAAATGGATATTGTGGTTCCTGCCACTGATGTGTGTGACCTGGCAAACCCTAGAGGTTCTATTGACTCTGTACTTGGGCGTAGGTCAGCCATGTCATAAATCCAGTGCCACGCTTTGTACCGGTCTTGGTGCCATAGTGAATGCAAAGGACTGTACATTGGATCTTGCAATCCTACTGAACAACACTATCTTTATGTCCTCTCTGATAGATACTCACACACATACACCGAGAAGATAGATAGATAAATGGAGAAAGAAAACTATTAAAGCCAAGGAATAATCTTATAGACCATAGTGTTGTTGCTGTTAGTTGCCGCTGAATTGATTCTGACAAATGGCGACCCTGTGCGTGCAGAGTAGAGCTGCTCCATAGGGTTTTCAAGGCTGTGACCTTTTGGAAACAGATGGCCAGGACTGTCTTCCAAGGTGCCTCTGCATGGGTTGGAACCGCCAACCTTTTGGCTAGTAGTCAAGCACTTAACCATTTGTACTACCCAGGGACCGAATAACCCTTACACAGAGACTGAATCAGAATTGTTCTCTCCCTGAACTCACTTTAATAGCTTTTTGTGATCAGGTGTAGCCCTCTACCCCATTTTTTTCAAAATACAGTGAAATAAAGGAAGTAGCTTGAGGCTAGTTTTTCTTTTGCTGCCACAAAGGTCCCTATAACTGCTGGTTCCTGTTTGTGGTGAAAATGGTCTTAACCAGATGAATTAAGGGGACAAGACACACCAAACAAATCAGAGAGCTGAACCCAAGCTTATTCCTAAGAGCAGCTAACCCTAAACAGAGCTCCCACCTGCATACGGAGCTCCCAAGAGCCTGACCTTGGTTAAGGGTATTCTCCATCATTTTCTCTGCTCCTTCTGCTCAGTCTCCTTATCCCTTTTCAAAACCTGTGGCTAGTTTATCGAAGATCTATGGCTCTTCACAGTTTTTTGAAAACAAATTAGAAGTCACCTGCCAGTTTTCCAGAGGTCACTAAATCCAAGAAGCCTTAGGGTAAAGGATAGGACAATATAAACAGCAGTTCTGCAATAGCCTTGTCCGACTGCAGACAGTGGTGAGTGGTAAGTTGCTTTTTTTTCTTTCTTATCCACCGGCAAAGATAAAAGCTGAATTTGGTCCATTGTATAAAGCTCAGTGACCAGCGCATAAATCTGCAGTTTGATCCTGGAAGAATTCTAAGGATCTAGAGTTGAGCTAAGGAATTGTAGCAATGCTCAATTCTGGTTTCAAAGGGCCCAGGGAAAGCCAAAAGCCCTGGCCGGCTGGCCATGCCTCCCAGTCTCCCAGCTGCAGGTTTGCCTCAGTTAGCCCAGCAGCCCAAACTTTCCCTTGCTCAAAGTCAACATGACATGATTTGTTCCCATTTGGCTGTATTAGTTCTGCAAACCAGATACCAGCGACTGCACGCTCGGGAGAGTCTGCCCTTCTGGAACGCCATTTGTTTGGCAAGGCCAGGCCACTAAGGCATTTTCACCTCTTTAACGCTCCCAGGACAGAAGACAAACTTTGAGGAATTCCTTTTTTCAAAGTTTTTTTTTTTTTTTTTGCCCCTTCCAACATTTTGTTTAAGAGAAAATGAGATGTCTATCTTCTGTTTCCTTATTTTTTTTTCAGGAAAGCAAAGGGTTGTTGACTTCCTCCCTCTCCCCTCCCTTCCTTCCTTCTTCCCGAAGGTACTCATCTGAGAAAAAGAGAACGAAGTATTGTTCCTGTTCTCTTTCTTAAGTCATCTGAAACACTGTCCCTGCGAGTTCTTTAAGTTCCCTTCAATCTGTACACAAGAGAAAGAGGGAGAGAGAGAGAGGGAGAGAGACAGAGAGAGCAAGGGATCAGGTAAAGCATTGGGGCTGCTGCAGCCATTCAGAACTCAGGAGCTGGTAAGTTACCCATGCAATCGCTTCTACTTCCATTTCCATATCCCGGGGATGGAGACAGCCGTGGGCATCTTCACTAGAAAATAACCTTGCTGGGCGTAGTCCTTAATCAAAGGGTAGGACTGATGGATGCCCCAGAATGTAAGCTTATACCTTTTTTTTTTTGGAAGAGAATACTGATGCTTTGCAGAGCTGAGACTGGAAGAACTAGAAATAGACCTTGCAATGGGGCTAAGGAGGACACTGAGTTAATCTGAATTGTAGCTCTGATACCATGGCTGGGTTAACCAGGAGGCACTGGGGTTTGTGCTGTGTTTCACTGAAGGATTCACTCTTCCTCTGGGCTGTATCTTGGGGACCTTATCATGCTGTCTGCTAAGAACTGTGGTCTGCTCTGGGGTTTTTGCTACACGTTTTCTGGATTGAGGTGCCATTCTTGTGTTCTTTTCTTTCCATTCAATACCCCTATGTTAATTAGAGACTGTTATTCTGCATCACTGAAGTAGGAGGGAAAAAACGGGGATGTCACTTTGAATTGTACTGCGCCTGGGGGGCTTGTGTGTTTAGGTTCATGAGTGGGTTGAGTGTAAATTTATTGTCCACTGTCAATGTAAGATGTCATCTGTCACACAAAAGAAGAGGAAGATTTTGAAGCATGTAACTTTAGTTTTGGAAAGCAGCATGTGGCTTATAAAGGAGGATTAAAGTTGATCGCTTATGTCAGTAAGGGTGAAAAACTAAGCTACAGATGCAACTGAAAAACATTCCCCCAGTGCCTGGTTTTCTAAGCGCCAAATAGAGCACAGCAATCTAGGCAAGCTTATACACAACTAGTTTGAAAATGTCTAACTTGTTTCAATTAAATTCATCAGAAAGTATAATGTTACCAAGAACTCATCATGGCAAACCACAAGGCAGCAAAGTTCACATTATCAAAAATAGATCAGCAAGGTCATTTTGAAAGGCTGTGTATATTTATTAAGAACTTAACTCAAGGAGGTATTGACTGGGTGAAAAGCAAAGTCTATGCATTTTAAAAAATATATTCATTTCTATGAAATTTACTAAAGTCACCTGGGATGTGAAGGGTGTGACAAAAATAGCTGGTCTCTCATTTATAAAATAATTCGGCCAGACTAGGCATTAACCACACTCAAGCAATTAATCTTTATTTGAAACTGAGCCATCATCTTAATGGGATGAGAAAATAGGATAGAACTGGACGTTTATGTGGGTTTTGTCTCATTAGTCATACGCCTTTTTTCTTCTCCTTTTTCAAGAAACTTTCCTTAAAATGAGCAACATAAAAAAGACTTGATTCGCGTTTGCTGACTTAAGGATGACGATGTGAAATTATTCTAGTAACAGTTCGAAATGGTTTCCAGCCCCTTACCATACACCCTAGCCACCCCTCTTCATAGATCTTTAGGTCAAAAGGTAGCTGGGGCTGATCAACTTGGGTATTTTGCATCTTAATCAGCAGTTGTGACCCCGGTAGAAAATTCAGGGCTGCAATCTTGACTTGCTTCTTTCAGTTTCATTTCTGTCTTTGATGATGTGTTTAATTTTATGCCAAATTAAAGCAATATCAAAGAATGCTCTCTAGTTTTGATTACTGAATAAAAGCATCAGGTCCAACACAATATGAAAAAAAGGGCAGCAGAGTTGTGCTGACTAAAGATGAGCAATGCAAGGCAAAAAAGATGGGAACATCAATGGCTCAGAAAACAGCCCCACTCCTGGCATGTGTCTTCATTGTGGCCAAGATTAAGGAGCTGGGGGGTATATTATGTATTTTCTTAAAAAGGAAAAATACATTATTCAATATTTGCAGTTACGGTGTTAAGTCATTGCCATGAGAATATTTGTTGGATATTTCAGCTACCTTAAGAAAAAAAGCCATCGACTAGTTTAGTCTAGTCGCTACCACTCATTTATCTTTACTGAACTCCAAAGAGTAAGTTGACATTCGTGGAAACTTCCAGCATGATTGGGGTCATCAGATGTTCTCTCATGATATCATTAGGGGAACTCCAGCTTGGAATGGTCCAGAATTTGAGAAAAATTTCTGCCCAAGCTCTATATATCACTAAATTACAAATTAGTCATATGGATTTTAAATCATGCTAGGATATTTGTCTGGTAGATTCGTGTGCTGGGATGTGAATGAAATTACAGCAAGTAGAACATCAAAAGCACAGACTTTGTTGTTAGACAAACGTATGTTTAAATTTCAGCTTTGTCATTTACTCGCTGCAGGCTTTAGGCCACTAACTTGGCTCTCTAGCTCAGTTTCCCCAAATGTAAAATTGCATCAATATAATAGAATTGCTGCGAGGATTAAATAAGATTGTTTATGTAAAGCAATTAGCACATGCTTGGCAAGTAGTAGGAGTCAATAAATGTCAGTTGTAATTTCTCAAAAGAGTCACATACTAACACACTTAAGGGTACTGTATTTTTTTAAAAATTTTTATTGCACTTTAGATGAAGGTTTACAGAACAAACTAGTTTCTCATTAAACAATACACATATTGCTTTTTGACATTGGCTATAAATCCCACGACATGTCAACACTCTCCCTTCTCAACCTCGGGTTCCCTATTACCAGCTTTCCTATCCCCTCCTGCCTTCTAGTCCTTGCCACTAGGCTGGTGTGCCCCTTTAGTCTAGTTTTGCTTTATGGGCCTGTCCAATCTTCGGCTGATGGGTGAACCTCAGGAGTGGCTTTATTACTGAGCTGAAAGGGTGCCCAGGGGCCATACTCTCAGGGTTTCTCCAGTCTCTATAAGGCCAGCAAGTCTGGTCTTTCTTTTTGAGTTAGAATTTTGTTCTGTGTTTTTCTCCAGCTCTGTCTGGGACCCTGTATTGTGATCCTTGTCAGAGCAGTCTCAGTGGTGATAGCCAGGTACCGTCTAGTTGTACTGGACTCAGTCTGGTAGAGGCCATGGTAGATGTGGTTCAGTAGTCCTTTGAACTAATCTTTCCCTTGTAGGGGTACTGTGTTTTTTGAGGTAAAGAGTAGAATACATTGCCTGTGATTTGTGCCACTATTCTTTGTGTGTGTGTGTGTGTGTGTGCCACTATTCTTAATACTGAACACCAAATCTCTGTCGGAACAAAAATTATTCCTCATGGCTTCACTTTGTCATACAGGGTCACTGTGAATTGTAATCAACTTGACAGTACATAACAACAACAACATAGCTTTAGAGTTGAACATACATTAAATGAAGATGTTCTGAACCCCAAATTCTTGCAAGATAAAGAAAAGTAGAGTTTGATGTATTGACGTTCACTTCTGCGAATGGCAGAAATGCGAGATTTAGCCTCATTAAAATGCCAGCTGTGTTAAACAGAGCTCAATGCAGGGGAAAGGTTGCCTCGTGATAAAAATTTTCAGTTCAGATGAATGCGTGAAGACGCTGCAATTATGTTTTAGACGTTTTCTTCTCCCTTTCACCCACTTCCCCAAGCTCTCGAACTCTGTCTTTGGTGACCTTTTCCTGGCCACCAATGGCTATAGTCTATTGTGGCTGTTCCAGGACTCAGCCCGAGAGAAAAGGGCTTGAAGCAACATGTCCCCCACCTCTCTCAGGGCTGATCACACTGGGAGAAACCTTTCTCCTCCAGCAGTTTACAGTGAGCCACTCAACTTCACACCGATAATAGAATTCCATCATCACCACATTGTATGTGTGACTGCATGTGTGTTGTATATGTGTATAGGGTGCGTGGTTGGTCCAACTTCTATTTTTCTCTCACTCTAAACTTTAAAACCTACATGCTGGTTAGTTTCACAAGTTATAAAGATACTTTAACTTAGGTCTTGTCTTAGTTAAACTGCCTTCCACTTTCCAAAAACAAAACACACAATAACACAACACCACCACACCACCAACAACCAAAGCATTTGAGGTTTTTTTGTTAGAATAAAAAAAAAAACAACACCCAACAGTTGCCATCGAGTCAGTTCCGCCTCATGGCGACTCCATGCGTGTCAGGGTAGAACTGTGACAGGTTCTGGTATAGTACGGAGACTTGTTTGGATGCAGCATCTTCTTCTGTCTTCTTCAAGACTGTACTGACATGAAATATAAATACACATTCTAAAAACCATAGTTTTAAATGGAATTACTATTCAGCATTGGATGTTCTCTTTCAAAATTGGTTTTGAATATATGGATTGTTATTCTAGGAGCTGTAAATGTTATGGATTTAAAAAATATGCTAGCCAGTCAAGCAATCCAACAAGACTGATCAATATTTATAACCCATATACCACCAAACCAAAACCCGCTGCCATCAAGTCAATTGCAACTCTTAGTGACCCTGTAGGACAGAGTAGAACTTCTCCATAGGGTTTCCCAGGCTGTACACTTTACAGAAGCAGACTGCCACATCTTTCTCCCGTATAACCCATATATAAACCATAAAGAGATCAATTACTTTTTTTTCTATAAACACTGTAATTCTGTATAAATAGCATATCTTGATTTATACATTTCTATATTATTTGTATAATATAACGAGCATGCATTCTTTCAAGAGAAATAGCTGTTAAAATTTTTCTATTATTTTAAATATTGGTAGATTTGATCTCAGAAGGTTTTATTTTATTTTGTTTTTAGAATATGTACTGTGCTGAACCTGTTAGAAGTTAGATCCTTGTCCTTAAGTTTGTGTGACATGGAAAGGCAAAATCTGATAATAGGGTTTGAAAAACCAGCACCCTCAAGTCATGTTAAATCTGCTTTAATTATAAGAAAAATGCAAAGCCTATAGGAAAAGTGTTCTGGCTTCCTTGATTGACTTTATACCTAAATCACTTGTTTTTTTTTTTTTTTTTCTGATATGATTACATGGCTATGAATCTGAGCAGTAACGGACACAGGTCTTCATCTAGCAGGAACACAGAGATAAACGTTTTGATGTGCAGTCACAGAACCAGCTAGCCTAATGAAGGCTGTTTTTTGTTTTTTTTTTTTCTTTTGACGGTCCAAGTATCAAATACATTGGGATAAAATAAGGATATTTAAAAAAAAAAAAATTTAGGTAAAAGAATAAGAACATTTCTCCAGCAGAAGTTACATGTAATACATAAGCTCACTAGACTGAAAGCACCATGAGGACAGGGACTTTGTGTTGTTCACTGCCGTATGCCCAGGACCTAGCATTTTATAATAATAAAAACCAGTTGCCTTCAAGTCGATTCTGACTCATAGTGACCCTATGTCTATCAGAATAGAACCGCGCTCCATAGTGTTTTTAATGGCTTAATTTAAGGAAGTAGATTACCAGGCCTTTCTTCTGAGGTGCCTCTGGGTGGACTTGAACCTCAAACCTTTCAGTTAGCAGCTGAGGGCATCAACTGTTTGCATCACCCAGGGACTCCAACATGATAATAGGTATATAATAAATATTTGTTGAATAGATGAATTCATGAATAAGTGGGCTAGAGAGTAAAATATGTTATCCTTATTTGATGCCAAATAAAGCAATTAAGAAGTTAAAAAAAAAAAAAGTTAGTCACATTTTTTGGGACTGTACAATGCCAAACTGCCAGTTTGACGTGTCCTCCATCTGAGCTGGCTGAAATGATAGGCTTGTTCCACCACTATGTGCATGGGTCTGCTATATGTATATTAAAGGGCCATCTTGGCAAGGACCCCCAACCAAAAAAACCAAACCCACTGCCATCGAGTCGATCCCCACTCATAGCGACCCTATAGGACAGAGTAGAACTGCCCGATAGAGTTTCCAAGGAGCGCCTGGCTGATTCGAACTGCCAACCTCTTGGTTAGCAGCCATAGCACTTAACCACTATGCCACCACGGTTTCCGCAGGGACCCCCACCTACTTGCTTATGGAGAATAAGCATATATCAGACACACAGAAAAAACTGTTGCTTGCATTTTATTTTCCATTTGTTTTCTGGGCAGATGATGGGTTAGCAAATTGTTTTTGGCGAGAGAGAGAGAATCGTCATTTGTTTTTCCTTGACTAAAGGAGCTGTGAGCCAGGCTTCAGCCTCGTAGGAAATGCTCAGCGCATTCTGGTTTTTTATAGGCAGGGCAGTAAATCCAAGGTAAAGGGATGCCACTTGGGCTGAGTTTACACAAACACATGGGGCGAATTCAGGGCGGGAAATGATATCCTTGTTGAGCACAATGCCCTTTCCTTTATTTAATTAGGCAAAGCAGAGAGCCAAAATGAATAAATACTAGATTGAGACAGTTTTGCATTTATCAGGCAAGTTTGTAGTGGTAAATATAAATGCTTAATAACAAGTTGGGATTTTGGATGTTGTTCATTACATTTAACGACAGTGGGGTCCATGATTTCAGTTACTTGTAGCAGAAACTGAAAAAGCTCTCTCTGTTCACATTGATAAAGCTCTCTCCTTGATGTCAGGCACCAGTGACATGCAAAGGCAATTTTGACCCGTTGTCCTATTTTCTTTCCATATATTAGGGCCCTACTTTGACCTCATTCTATGATGGCTACTTATACTGTGAGAGAATGCTACAACAATGTACCACTACCACCAGCAACCACCTTTAAGGAGTCATTACCAGGTGTGAGGCTTAGTTAGAACTTTACATATATTATTTCACTTAGAAACCCTGGTGGCATAGTGGTTAAGAGCTACATCTACTAAACAAAAGTCGGCAGTTCAAATCCACCAGGCACTCCCTGGAAACTCTATGGGGCAGTTCTACTCTGTCCTATAGGGTCGCTATGAGTCAGAATCGAAAAACCACGGTAGTGGTTTTTTGTTTTTTTTTTTTTTTGGTATTTCACTTAATCCTCCCATTCTAAGAAGTAGATGTTTTATTCCTCCCCATTTTAGAGATAAAGAAAGGCAATCACCTTGTTTAACACATAAATCAGAGAGAGTAAGTGATTTGTTTAAGGTCACTATATATGTTGTTTGTTTTTAGGTTTCTTATTAAAGAGAAAGTGCCATATATAGCTAATAGGTATGTGTGTGTATGTATATATGTACACATATATACATATATGTATGTGTGTGTTGTGTATATACACATATATATATACACCCGTTGCCATCAAGTCAATTTTGACTCATAGTACGTGCGTATGTATGTAATTAATTATTCCCATAAGGCAGTATTCCCTAAAATGTGGTTGCAGGACCAGCAGTATCGACATCACCTGGGAGCTTGTTAGAAATGTTGAATCTCAGGCTTCACCCCAGACACTCAATAATAATTAGCATTTTAACAACATGCCCAGGCGATTCAGGTGCACACTCAAGTGTGAGCAGCACTGCCTCAGGGTTCTGACCTATTGTACACACACGGATCTCTGAAGATAAGTTCCTGTTCTGAGGAGTTACAAAGCCATTTTTTAACTTTGACCTTGTCCAAGACAACATAAACCAAAAGAAAAAAATAACCAAACCCGTTGCTGTTGAGTAGATTCAAACTCACAGCGACCCTACAGGACAGAGTAGAACTGCCCCACAGGGTTTCCAAGGAGCGGCTGACGGATTCAAACTGCCGACTTTTGGTTAGCAGGCAAGCTCTTAACCACTGCACTACCAGGGCCCCCAGAGAACCATTAAGCATGCTTTTTTGTGGTCTCATCCAGCGAGTTAACTCAATACCAAGGGATCCCAACAATCTCAAAGAGGAAAAGTCTCAAGTATTGTTTTTCAAGAGTATTCTGAGCAGCAATCATAAGAATCACCTGGGGTGGATTCTAGCCCCTTCCCTAGAATTTATGAATCTGGGATGAGGCCCAAGGCTGTGCCTATTTCACAAGCTACTGGCTGAGGGTAAGGAAGTCTCCCAGGGAGGGCAAGGACTAGTATTTTGGGGACGTCACCGCCCAAAGTGTCCAGATTTTCTAGCAAATTCAAATGCTATCTAAAAACGAGAGAAAGAGAGCACCACAGAGACCTTCCAGTAGGGTCTTCTTTTGAATGTTTCATAACGGGGACAGGAAACCCTGTCACCTTCCTTGTGGCTTCCCAGGGGAGAGGAATGGAGCCCCCAGCTTGCAGTATCACAGCTCAGGAGGAGTTGCCAGTACACGTTTCTCACTCTTCCCAGTTAGAAAACTCTACAGAAAGAATCCTTAGAGTTTCCTTTGCATTGGGGACTCACCGTTCTCTCTTGGAACAGAAATCAAGAGGGGACTATTGTTGGAGGGGTGCGGAAAGGAAACAGGGCGGAAGAGAGCTAGGGGAGGACCGGAATAGCCTCTGGTTTGCTTCAGCCTGGACAAAACGGGGCCTCTGCCTGCGTGGAGACGGTGGGCTCTCCCCCTTAATCCACGCGCTCTGGCTGTCTTCCATGGGAATTGTAGGGGATGGAAGAACTTCACTTTTTTCAATGCTATTTGATGGAACACCTACTAAATACACCACTACTATTTCTTGCTGGCTGTTTTTCATAGTTGAGGCAGTTTTCCTCCCTACAGCAGAGTGGGTCCTCCTACTACTCCCCAGGTCCTTCTCCAGAGTGCTTTTCTGGGGCTGGGTGGAGGGGGGAGGGAAGGAATAAAAGACAAAGAGTGGTCTTCCAGAATTATGCCTCCCCCACACACACCAAAAAGAAGAAAGTATGTATTGGGCACTTTGAAGGTGCGAAGGAGGATTACATTAAATCTATCAAGATGGGGTTTCTGAGCTACTAGGACTTGAGTTCTTAGGTGGCAAGAGGAACAGACAAGAAGTTCTACCAGGTTACCATTAGGCATATCCAGGACCCTGCCTCCTACCTGTGTTTTAAAGAGCTGAGCAAGATGGGAATATTCCGAGCATTGGCTTTATTGGCCCTCAGGAGCCATCCAGTAATGCAACGAACAAGTCGGCACCTCCTCCAGCAGTGCCCGAGTTCCCCCCCCGCCCCCTCCCCGGGCATCCCCAGTGATGTCGTAGCACAATCACCTGTCTCTCAGCTCCTACAGCTCCAAGAACATCAGGCCCCAGGTGATAATTTTTATCTCCTGGCTGCAGCCTGGGCCCCAGGTCTGATCGAGGATGTTGGAGAAGGAGTGAAGAGCCTAGCTTTTGGGAAAGAAGATGCAGCCCAGCAATACATAATTTTGAAGCAGGTGATCCCATTTGCTGTGTCTTCAAGGCCTCTTCGTGCTCAGACATCCCACTGTAACCTGGCTTACACTGGCTCCTTTGTGTTCCTTCACAGGCTAGCAGGAGAGGGATTTTGGCATCACATACTTAATACATACCATTTGGAAGAACTTTTAATGGTGAGCAAATCCCATCGCAGAAGGATTAGGGCATAAAGTACCAAATTTCTTTGCCCTTCAAAGAATACAGGTATTTGAGGGTGGAGGGTTAGTTGGTTGATTTGATAAAGTCCTGACTGTTGCGTATATACTTTACATGTGCCTCACACAGCAGTATCTGACCACACACAACACAGCCTACTCAAAATCATTGGTTCTTATGGAAGGAAATCACAGATTAGCATCAAATTGTTTATTAGCTCGAGACTGTAGCATTTGGTTCTCAGTCCCCTGTACCTCCAAGCAGATTTACTAATTACATTTTTCTTAGCACTGTTAAAATGAGTTTGAATTTTGTTAGCTAGAGACTGTGAGGATGGGAGAACACTGAAAGAGTCTTTGAGTATTATTACAAGCAATTTATAAAGTGCCTTGTTCACTGTGTGTGTCCTTTTGAGAATATCAGTAATGCAAAAGAAGACTAGACTTGGAGTCAGAGAAAAGATGTTTGGGTGTGGTTACTGGCAGATCAATGAACCCAAATGCATATGAGAATTTATTACATGAATAAAATGACATTGCATATCAGAAAGGGAAAGTTGTTGCAGTTAATGATGTTGGGACAACGGGATGGCTATTGGGGAAAAACTTGTATCCTTACTTCATTTCTTACATTAAGATAAATCCCAGGTAGATCAACAATTTAAAATGTTAAAAATGAAAACAAAAATATTAGAAAAGGATGGGAGGTTATTTTTTAAATCTTGGAGTAGGTAAATTCTTTCTAAGTTTTACAGAAACCCACATACACATGCACCGGTTGCCACAGAGTCAATTCCAACTCATGGCTACCCAATGTGTGTTACAGTAGAACGGTGCCACATAGGTTGGTTTATTGGAAGTAGATCTCCAGGCTTTTCTTCAGAGATAGCCTCGGTGGACTTGAACTACCAGCCTTTCAATAAACAGCCAAACACTTAATCGTTCATGCCACCCAAGGACTCCTTAGAAAAACCCAGACGCTTTAAAATTTTTATAAATCTTATTACATTAAAATAAAAAATTCTGCAGGGCCAAAACTCAATAAACAAGGTCAAAAGACAAAATCCTGGGGAAAGCATTTGCTGTATGTAATATAGGGTTTAATATGAATAACATAATCATGGGAAAATGACATGGAACAGATACTTCACAGAAAATGAGCTATATTTGGCTCTTAAACACATAAAAAATAAAAGATACTCATCCTTATTTGTTTTTTGTTTTAACCTGATCAGATTGGCAAAGATGAAACATTCGATAGCATCTTTGTTTCTGGCCCATTGCTGTCAAGTCAATTCTGACTCATAGTGACCCTATAGGACAGAGTAAAACTGCCCCATAGGGTTTCCAGGGTGGTGTAGTGGTTAAGAGTTATGGCTGCTAACCAAAAGTCGGCAGTTCTAATCCACCAGGCGCTCCTTGGAAACTCTATGGGGCAGTTCTACTCTAAGTCACTAGGAGTCAAAATCGACTCAGCAGCAATGGGTTTGGTTTTTGGGGGGGTTGTTTCTGGAAACCTGGGGGGGGACAGTGCTCTAATACATTCTTTGCGTAATTGTGAATCACTAAAACTTTTTCTATATAGAAAGCAATTAGTTAATGTCTATCAAAATGTAAAGTTGACTTACCTTGGAATTTATCCTACAAACATGCTGATAACATTGCAAAATGACACAGGTACAATGCAATACGTTTGCTACAGCATTGTTTGGAGCAGGAACAAACGATTGAAATAGCATGAATATTCATCAATAAGGGACTGGTTAAATTAAGTATATTATATCCATACAGTGGAATATTATGCAGCCATAAAAAGAATAAGGGAACAGAATTGAGACCAGAAATAAAACCCTTGCATATATGCTCAATTGATTTTGACAAAGGTGTGAATGTATTGCAGTGAGAAAAAGGATAGTCTTTTCAACAAGTGGTACTGGAACACTTGGATATCAAAATACAGAAGAAAAAAGCAGGAACTTAGACTATTACTTGACACCATACACATAGATTAATTTGGAGTAGATCATAGACCTAAATGCAACAGCTAGAACTATAAAATTTCTAAAAGGATGCATAGGAGAAAATCCTTGTGACCTTCATGTAGGCAAAGTTATGACACAAATGCACAAACAATAAATGAAAGAAGTCAGTAAATTGAACTTCATCAAAATTAAATACTTTCTTCAAAAGAAGACATTGGTATAGAAATGAAAAGACAAGTCACAATCTAGGAGAATATATTTGCAAAACATATCTGTAAAGGATTTTTTCGAAGAATATATAAAGAATGCCTACAACTCAATAGTAAGAGAAACAACTCAATTTAAAAAAATAGACAAAAGATTTGAATAGATACTTAACCAAAGAAGATTGACAAATGGCAATGTTTTACATAAGGAGATATGCAAAAGGGCATGCAGTGTAAATCAATTTGGAAAATGCAAATTGAAGCGATGATTACACACCACCATGCACACACTGTTGTTAGCTGTCTTTGAGTCAGTACCCCCCACCCCCGCACTCATGGGAACCCCATGTACAACAGAATTCGACTGTTGTGGTACATGTTTTCAACATCCATCTCCACTGACAGAAAAGTGGTGGTGGCTGTGCTTCAGTTGAAATGGCCGTGAATTGAACCTGGTCTCTGTATGGAAGATGAGAATTCTGCCACTGAACCACCACTGGCCCCCTACACACCCAGTATATATATTAAAAAAAAAAAAGTCGATTCTGACTCATGGTGACCCCGTGTGTTACAGAGTAGAACTGAGCTCCATGGGGGTTGTCTTGGGCGTAATCTTTATGGAAGCAGATCTCCAGAACTTTCTTCTGTAATGCCACTGGGTGGGTTTGAACTACCAACCTTTTGATTAGTAGTAGAACACAAACCATTTGTGTCACCCGGGAACCTCATACACCCACTAGAATATCTAAAACCAAAAAGACTGAAATTACTAAGTGTTGGTAAGGACATGGAGAAACTGGAACCCTAGTACACTAGTGGTGAGAATGTAAAATGGGGCTGCCATTTTGGAAAATTGTTTTGTAATTTCTTAAATAGATAAATATATGCTTACCATATAGCCTAACAATTCTACTTCTGGGTAACCACCCAGTGAAATGAGGTTATATAGCCATCACACAGCCACACGAAGTCTTGTACACAAATGTTCCAGCAACATTGCTGATTAGAGCCTCAAACCAGAAACAATCCAAAGTCCATCAAATGGTGAGTGGGTAAACAAAATGTGGTATATCCATACAATGGAATAAAAAAAAAAAAAACCCAAACCAAACCCGTTGCTGTCAAGTCAATTCCAACTAACAGTGACCACATAAGATAGAGTAGAACTGCCCCATAGGGTTTCCAAGGAGCAGCTGGTGGATTTAAACTGCCAACCTTTTGGTTAGCAGCTGAGCTTTTAACCACTGTGCCATCAGTGCTGCATACAATGGAATACTACTCGGCAATACAAAGGAACGAAAAAGAGGAAGACCCTCAACGAGATGGATTGACACAGTGGTTGCAACAATTGGCTCAAGCATAACAACAATTGTGAGGGTGTCACAGGACCGGGCAGTGTTTCTTTCTGTTGCACGTGGGGTTGCTATGGGTCGGAACTGACTCGAGGGCACTTAACAATACAAAGGAACTACTGATACATGCAAAACCCAACGACGTAGATAAATCTCAAAAACATCATGCTAAGTTAAATGATCCAGACACAAAATACTACATATTGAATGATTTCATTTATATGATATTTCTGAAAACACAAAATTATAGAGACAGAAGATTAGTGTTTGCCTGTGAGCTGGGATTGACTGCAGATGAGCATAATGGAAATTTCTGGGGGTGATGAATATATTCCAAAAGTAGACTTTGGTGATGGTTGCACAACTGTGTAAATTTTCTAAAACTTATCACACTGAACACTTAAAAATGTGTAAATTTTATGTAATATGTGAATTATACCTTGATAAAACTATTTGAAAAGTTGAGGGAAAATGAGGCCATTCTGTATGTTCTTATATTAGAAAAATCTCAAACATGTATATTTATGTAAAAAACAAGGGTCTGCCTGTATATAGAATGCTATCATTTTTTGAAAAAAAAAAAAAAAGGATAGCATTGAATACTCATAGAATACCTTTATAAGAATACTATCATTGTTAGGTGCCATGGAGTCAATTTTCAACTCATAGTTACCCAATGTGACAGAGTAGAACTGTCCCGTAGTGTTTCCTACGCTGTAGTATTTATGGGAGCAGATCACCAGCCAGGTCTTTTCACCTCTGGAGAAGCTGGTGGGTTCAAACTGCCAACGTTTCAGTTAGCAGCTGAGCTCTTAACCCTTGCACCACCAGAGCTCCTTAGAAGGATACCATGGACCAGCTAATAGAAGTTGCCTCTGGGCAGGGCAGCAGGAGCTGGAGGACAGGGGTGTAAGGAAATTTTATTTCATACTATATCCTTTTGTACCCTGTCAAAAAATAAGAAGAGGAAGAGGAGAAAGTTAGTTTTGAATCCCAGATCAGCCACATGAGCTCTGGGCTGGTGGGCCAGTCTGAACCTATGTTTCCTCAGCTGTAATCGAAGGGGTTAGACTCATTGATCTCTAAGGACGCTTCTGCTCTAAGAAGTTAAGGATGATCATCTCCCACCCATCTACATTCCTCTTGTCCTTTCCCTGCCAGCATGTCACCACATGCCTCCTAGAAAGCAACAACCAAAGGCTTTGTTTTTTCTCAGTCACCTCTCAATTTATTGGGTCTCTGTGAAAACGTGGGTGTCAACCAGGGTGAGGTGGGTGTCAACCAGGGTGAGATGGGTGCCCAGAAAGCCAGGAGAAAAAGTGGCAAGGCACTATAGGGAGAGGTATGATTACAACCCATGTCCTTGGGGCAGCTGGTTGGAATCAAGTCCTAATCCTCCTGCTTGCCAGCAGTGTGACCACTCTAGTTTCTTTGTCTGAAGGTTTGACAGGGATAAAACAGCACAAACCTCTTAGGGTTAGTTGTGGGGATTAAGTGTGATGATTCATGTAAAGTGCTTAGCACAGCGCCTGCCTCAGAGTGATATTCGGTAAGTGTTAGCCCTTTTAATTATTAGTTTGAACTCTGCCTGCTCATGGAAACCCTGGTGGCATAGTGGTTAAGAGCCATGGCTGCTAACCAAAAGATTGGCGGTTTGAATCCACCAGACACCCCTTGGAAACTCTATGGGGCAGTTCTACTCAGTCCTATGGAATTGCTATGGGTCAGAATTGACTCGACAGCAATGGTTTGGTTTGGGATTTGGTATGCCTGCTCATAGGACCAGGAGCTTTCTTGGGGGTGGGAGGAAAAGAGAGCTCTAATTTATGAAGCTATGTACTCATTGACACCATGAACTGGGAGTCCTGAGTATTATGAAATGGTTTGTTTTTCTATCCAACAAACCAAAGGAAGAGGCTGGAAAAATTCTGCTGCTTCCAAGCCAGTATCTCTGAAGGAAACACCTTTTTCTAAGTTCTATCCCCTGGAATCTGATGTGATGAATTTAGGCTGTAAAATTCTGAGATTGTGCCATTATGTGGGGGGCTGAGCCAGTTAAGTAAAACTGTGAGTTTCAATTTATATGATAAGTGTGCTTTAAATTACATTTAGATCAAAATATCATTAAATATGATTAAGACCATTGTACAACCTCCTCTCCAAGGTAGTCTCTCAATAAATACGATTGAATCCAACCTAACTCAACCAAACCAAACATATTTCATCACCATGACATACACAATGCCCCTGTTCCCAACTTCAGTGCCTGGACAGCACAGCAGGGATGTAAGCTAAACCATAAAATTCTCTATGGGTCCCTGTAACTTCAAGCCTCAACCACAGAGAGCAGCCCTACCTCCAAACCACCTCCTCCGATTTTTTTTTTTTTTTCTGACAGCTTTTAAGTGAATTGAATTCCTTGCCTGTGTATGAGGTGATAATAAACCTGTCTTCCATGTATTATCTGCCTTATACGTTATCTGAGCCCTAGTGGTGCTGTAGTTAAGAGCTCGGCTGATAACCAAAAAGTCAGCAACTTGAATCTACCAGCTGCTCCTTGGAGACCCTATGGGGCAGTTCTACTTTGTCGTATAGGGGCTGCTCTTAGTCAGAATCAACTGGATTATGTCCTAGAACTAGATTCTAGAAGGTAAAGTTTAGTTTCATGTTTCCCCTGCTCACTAGTCCTTTCTAGTTTGCCTGTTCTCCCTATCTACATTGGAACTATATCTGTCAGGGACTGAGTTTTTCACTATTTTTGTTCTCTCTAGGAGTACAAAATATGATACCTCCATATTCTGGCTGGTCTCATATTAATTCTCACTGAAATCCTTTGAAACAGCGATTATGCCCACTTAAGAAATGAGGAAACTGAGGCTCAGAGAGGATGAAGCATTTGACTGAGATCGTATAGCTCTGTGAATCTTCGGAAGTCCATGGAGTTATTGCAAGTGGTCTGTGTATTTAGATGTCGAGTGCTTAGTGTCTGTAGACTGACTAAATAATGTTTTAGAAGTATGCGTACTTCTATTTTTCAAATCTAATTATGTTCCTCTGGCAATTAATAAGATATAAATTGATTTAAGAATGTTACTGAATTCAAAATAGCTTTTGGTTATTTTGTATTTTTTTAACTTATCGGGGATTTGCAAAATGAATTTATTGTAAAAAGTTACAAAAGGGTCCTTGGGCTGAAAAGGCTGAGAATCACTGCAGTAAACCAAAGCTGGGGTTCAGCGATAAATTTGGGGGCATGTTTTGGATAATCAGAGGAGCCCTGGTGGTAAAGTGGTAAAGCGCTCAAGCTACTAACCTAAATGTCAGCAGTTTGAACCCACCAGCTGATCCACGGGAGAAAGATGCGGCAGCCTGTTTCAGTAAAGATTACAGACTTAGAAACCTTATGGGGCAGTTTTACTCTGTCCTATGTGGTCACTATGAGTCAGAAACAACTCAACAACAATGGGTTTGTTTTGGATAACCTAGGACTTCTGATGGCAGTGAGCCTTTCCATTCTTAAACTGCTACCTATGGTAAATTTATGTATTTGGTAGAAATCTAGAAATTGTCTGGAAGTATTCATCATTATTGTTTAAATTCTTTCTTCATCTAACAACTATCTCCAAAAAACCTCCTAGTTCTTTCATTATCTGAGTGACCTTGGGTAATTTGCTTAACCTTGTTGTGTCCTAGTTTCCTCACTGATAAAATGGGGGAAAGAGTAGTACCTCCCTCAGAGGATGCTGTGACAGTCACATGAGTTAATGTAACTGTCTTTAACACATTCTTGTTGCATAGTAAACACTCAGCATACATTATTGTTATTGTTGGTATTATTAGGCATCACTTGCCTCAGTTTTGGCACATAGCAGGGGCTCAATAGACATTTTTGGAATGAATAAATAAATGAATTAAAATGTGAAATGGGAAGAAAAAGAAATTCTAGATATGCAATTCTATTATCTACATTTCCTTAGTCATAACCCACAGTCAAAGGTGGACAGGATAGCTGCTTTTATCCAAATGCTACTTTTGGGTGAGTTCAAGCCAGAGAGACGATGTTTCGGTATCTGATCCAGCTGACTTTACAAGACTACCAACACTATGTGTAAGATGCATCAAGATTTGCATTTAAGGGATCAAGTGGAAAGCATTTGGGCTTGGAACTGATGTGAAGTAGAGGCTTTATTCCTCATTAAAAACCATAAGAGGAAACAAGACTATGAGACCATCTAAATAGGACGAGAGAAGCAAAGCTTTCTTGCCGCAAACCAAAATGCTGAGGACCACAGTTATAAGAGGGTCAAAGGAAGTTAGAATGACCTTTCATAGCAGGCGCAATGCTTATCTGGCTTAAAATTTCACTTCCAGATCACCCCATGGATAGTTATTTAGCTTTATTACATCAACTTCTGGGCTGATAGACAAGGTTTTTTTTTTCTTTAGTGTTTGCAAAACGAGGGGTTGAAGGTAAGAGAAAAGAACTTGTTACTAGACTTTAAAAGATGGGGCTGGCATGAGTTTCTGTGCTGGCTGGCATAGTTTTTTTTTTTTTTTTTTTTTAACAAAGGTCTTCAGGCAAATAGGCCAGTGTAATGATAATGAATTTTTCAGAATTGACTGCTTTTTCCAAGAGCAGGCATTAATACTCATCAGCAGCTACCATTCCTTCGCTGGCCCACGTAGGGTAGACTCAGTGCTGGTGCTATGGATGCTATAGGGAACAAGACGCGGTCTGAACATTTTAGAAGGTCGCAGTAAATTAAAGTCTGTACTGAATGGAGATAAATATGCTTCCCTGTCACCTCTATCCACTGGCCCTGTTTTTACTCATTGGGACCACATGAAACAAACCCCGTCCTTCCAAATGTCAGCTCTTGTGCTTAAATATAAGCCATCAATTGCCCAGGCTTCTAATACATCACATGCAAGATTCCTTTAGCCATGACAATAAGGTTTTATGTCTCCTCACCATCAGGTTATAGTCTTCTGCATACACTCTAGTTAGTCTCTATCCATAATGTGTGACCCAGGACTATCCAAACATCTCAGTGGACTTGGCCCATACAGGTCACAGCTGGTCTCTCTGAGGCCCACTGTAGACTCACAGCAACTGCTGGGATTCTCCCTTAAAAGGTCCAAGTGAAGGAGCCAAGAGCAGTATTTTAGTTATCTAGTGCTGCTGTGACAGATACCACAAGTGAGTGGCTTTAATGAACAGAAATTTATTTTCTCACAGGGAGGCTAGAAGTCTGAATTCAGGGTGTCGGCTCTAGGGGAAGGCTTTCTCTCTCTGTCAGCTCAGAGGAAGGTCCTTGTCTCTGAGCTTCTGCTCCAGGGCGATCTTCATATTCTTGGCATCTCTCTTACCCCATCTCTGCTTCTCTTGCTTGCTTGTTTAATCTCTTTTATATCTCAAAATAGATTGACTCAAGATATACTCTAATCCTGCCTTATGAATATAATAAAGATAACCTAATCCTCATTGACATAACCTAATCCTGACTCATTAACATAACAAACACAACCCATTCACAAATGGGATTATAACCACAGGCAGAGATTAGGATTACAACACATATTTTTTGGAGACACAATTCAATCCATAACAAGTAGAAAAACAGGTGACTGAGAATGAGAATTATTAATTTGTCTTAATATTTTCCTAGAGCCCCAGCCCTAGTATTGTTTTAAATATTCCTCTTTCTTCCATACAACCATGATAATAATATCTTTGTACAAGTGTTAGGAAGATCAAATGCTAGTAATAATTACTTATTTATTGAATGCCCTTTTTTCGTATGTGCTGGGTGCTTTATATTTCATGCTTTATGGAATCTCACAGTAACCTTGCAAGGTAGGTGTCATTATGTCATTTTTTGTATGACAAAACTAAGGCTCAGAGATTAAGTTTACCTGCCACAGCTGGTAAATGGAAGACTTAGAATTCAAACCCTGGACTGCCTGGCTTCCAAGTTTGTGCTTCTTCTTTTACATGGCTAAGCCTTGCTGTGATACAACACACTTGAACATCCTTAATACTTTGCCTGGCCAATAACCCACTGCTGTAGAGTTGATTTCTACTCATAGCAATCCCAAAGGGTTTCCAAGGCTGTAAATCTCTATGGAAGCAAACTGCCACATCTTTCTCTGGCGGAGTCACTGGTGATTTTGAACCACCGACCTTTTGGTTAGCAGTCGATTCGTTTTTACCACTGCACCTGACCAATAGGTGCTCAATAAATGTTTGTTTCCCTTTCTTTTATTATCCTTCCTCTTCCCCCAAATAATCACATTCAACCCAAAAATGAGGAAGAGGGCTTACAGTTGCCAGAAGTATGTGCCAGACACCCAAAGTGATCATACAAGATGAATTCCAACATGGTGTGGCTGGTAGCCATCTAAGCCTCTTCAGTGGAGCTATGGGTCTGTTCTACAGAACCCCTATTAATATCTACTAGGCTGGTTAATTTACTATCAAGGGAAGTCTGGGGGTTCTTTCTAATCACCCCCTACCCCTTATAGCTTTCTCTTCTTTCTTTGAATAATTCCACTCATTCCCCAAACCATCCAAATAATTCAGCATCTTTTGCGAACTCCACAGCACCTCAGACCTGGTCCTACCTTCTTTGGACCTTCAAGTCCACAGGTCAGAGCAAGGTAGCTAGCAAGTGCCACCACCAGGAGAGGAAGGGAGCCTCAAGGCAGGGTGCTCTTTGGCTCCTCCTACCCAACTGGGGTTCTTTATGCCTCTTTGAGAGCTCTTTCCTGTCACATCATCATAAGCAACTGTCATGCTCAAGTTCACTGCAAGTGGGGAAAGTCAAGTCCTCCCAGGAGGCATTTGGAAATGGGAAGGATGCTTTTTAGTTATCACAGTAACTATTGGTGTCTGGTGGGTGGATGGGTGGGGGATGGGGATGTTAAAGTTCTGCAGTGCACACAGCAGTGTGGCACAATGAAGAATGAGTTCACAAATAACAATAGTGTCTGTCCCTCTTGAAAAGGCCAGGGCTGTGACAGCCTTCTTACCATTGTCTCTTCCTGCCAAACACAGTACCAGCTCCTCCAACTAAGCTCACTACAAATCTTTTGATTTGAATGAATGTTCTCCTTCATCACCTTTCCCATCTTTCCACATGACTCCTCCTCACTGGAGGTTCTGAAAGAGAGCGGTCCTACTAGCCTCTGATTTCTGAAACTGATTTCAAAGATGTAGGCTTTATTCAGCTCTATCTCATGTATATTCCATTCTCCTTTCCCTCCCCTCATCCATGAATTTTCAACAAACTGGAGACCCACAGATCTAAAGAATGCCTTCTGAAATGATTAGTAGTGATTTACGCTTAGAGTAAAGCTCAGAGACATGGCTTTCTAGGGTAATTTTGGGTAGGAACATTTTCCCTCCAAAGTGAATTTAAATGTCCCAAGTAGATATTAGGCTGATGGCCTAACTGATTAAGTTTTTATGTAATTAAGGCTAAGTGATTTAGTCAAAGCAGCCGCAGTAGCCCTGTCCACTTCCCCTCTCAGACCCATGAAGCTATAGTCTGGGACAGGTGGAGGAAGGGAAAGGCCTCTTGAGGAGCCAGCGGGAAAATGTTGAAGCATGATCTGACCATCTTTGCCATTCTGGCTGAAATTTCAGGAAAGCTGGTATTGAGTAGATGTAGGACTCCAGCTTCCTCCAGGACAGATTCTCTGTTATAGGAGAGTCAGAGGGGTTCGTACCCTGGTCCCAGCTCAGTGATAGCAGCCTAATGCTGCAGTGTGAACATCACAGCTGGAAATTTTCAGAGTTCATTGGTTTTACTTTCTGGCTGATTCCCTTGAGAAGACCCTTAGCTCCTTTCCCTTTTGTAAATTTCAGAGAGAAAGTTTTCTTCCCACCATGGGAATTCCCATCTCTGCTCTACTCAGGGGCTCTCCAATTTTCTTATAGGGTGTTAAGGGATCCTTTAAAAGTTCTTAAAAAACAAAGTTTATTTTTACTCTCCAATTGAAAACAACTCTCTGAGGAGGAGCATAGCTCAGGTCTGGTAAGGAAGGATCATGAAACAAAACATTTAATAGGGGAGGAAAAACTAGTATGTACTAAGCACTTACTATATCCCGTTACCAGTTGTTGTCTAGTCAACCCTGACTCAAGGTCCACGTGTGTGTCAGAGTAGAACTATGTTCCATAGGCTTTTCACTGGCTGATTTTTCAGAGGTAGATCACCAGGCTTTTCTTCCAAGGCACCTCTGGATAGATTTGAACCTCCAGCCTTTTGGTTAGCAAGCAGCCAAGTGCATTAACCCTTTGCACTACCCAGGGTGTCCCTGCGAGCTAGAGTACTCCCAGAAAACCAGAACCTATAAAAGCAAGGAAGAGGGGGAGGAGGGTGAAGAGGAATGTAAAATGGCATCAGGAGACAAAGAAGAGCTAGTATAGCCAAGGGAGAACACGAAGTATAGCCTAAAATAAAACAAGCACACAAAACACTTGGGAAGTAATTTACTGATTAACACAGTGATTGAAGAACTACGTTTTCTACTGTTACTCTGTCTTTATCCATTAAAAAAAGACAAAGCACTTTTTCTAAAGCACAGGTAGCCATAACCTGAGGTAAATGGTTTAACCTTGCTTGTATTCTAGCCATAAAGCATGAACTCAAGTACTGCTTGCCCAATGAAGTATAAAGTTTGCAAAACTCTTTTTTGTATTTTTTTAATTTAAGTATTAAACCCATTGCCATCAAGTCGATTCCGACTCATAGTGACCCTATAGGACAGAATAGAACTGCCCCATCGAGTTTCCAAGGAGCACCTGGTAGATTCGAACTGCCAGCCTTTTGGTTAGCAGCTGTAGCTCTTAATCACTATGTCACGTTGTTAAATACCCACCCACTGCCTTTGAGTGGATTCCGACTCATAGCGACCCCACAGGGTTTCCCAGGCTGTAAATCTGTACAGAAGCAGACAGCCGCATCTTTCTCCCACTGAGCCACTGGTGGTTTCCAACCAGGAGCCTTCAGTTAGCGGTTGGTTGCTTTTACCATCGTTCCACCAAAGTTCCCGTATTATTACATAAAATGCCTGTTTAGGAAGGGAATGCTCCACCAGCATTATATGTGCCTTAACTAGTAGTCAACACCTAGCAGAGCTAGTTGTCAAAGTTTATTATAAAAAGAACCTAGCCCTTGATCACTTAAAATGGAAAAGAAAATAACAAAGGAACAAGCCCAGGCACCATTGTCTTGGTTCAGAGAGAGATTCCTGAGCTAAAGAAGGCATCATTTACTGGAATGGAAAAATATAGGGCCGGAAATTGCTCAGAGGTCTCCTGTCTTTTCCTGTGCACATGGAGATGCACACTGTGTTGGCTACTGTTTTGGATCCAAATCTCAGTTTTAGAAATAGCCGGAGTTGTGTCCTTGGAAAGGGAGAGGGCCGTGTGGTGTATTTGTGTGTGGTGGGGTGGCAGTGGGGGAGGTGGGAGGATGTCGGGAGGAGCTGTTTGGATGCTATGACACTGATTGTCCTCTGGACTGCTTCCTGTGCCTTAACAGACAGTTATCAGAGCTGAGCTGAGGGATCGGGCAGCTTCTCTGGGCTTAAAAACCCTCCAAGTCTCCTAAGGGGGTCGGTGGTGGTTCAGTGGTGGAATTCTCCCTTTCCATGTGGGAGACCTGGGTTTGACTTCTGAACAGTGAACCTCATGCAGTCATTGGAGGCTTGTGTGTTGTTGTGGTGCTGAACAGATTTCAACAGAGATTCTAGACTAAGACTAGGAGGAAAGGCCTGGCAATCTACTTCTGAAAATTTGAAAAAAACAGTGACAATCCTATGGATCGCAACAGTCCGATATGCAGCCCATTATGGGGATGACGCAGGACTGGGCAGCATTTCATTCAGTTGTACGTGATTTGGGGGCTGAGTAAGCAGTAACTAACAACAATAGTCTCCTAAACTAGCTCTGAAGTGGAGCCAAGACTGCCCCACTGACAACACAGTCCAGTTCTGCATGTTTACACTGTGTTTGAATAAATAAACAATATTGGTCAACAATCTCATGTCAGACACTGTTTTAGGCACTGGGAACATATCAGGGAACAAAAGACAAACACCCCCATGCTCATGAAGCTTGCATTCTAGTAGAGGGAAAAGGACAGTGAATAAATAAATAAATAATCTAGCGTGTTAAAATAGAATAGTCTCACTGAAAAAGGTAATATTGGGCAAAAAGTGAAGGAGAGAGCCAAATAGGCATATGGAGGAAGAGTTGTCTAGGCAGAAAGAGCAGCAAGTGCGAAGGCCCTGAGGTGGGGGCATACATGCTGTGTGCAAGAATCAACCAGAGGCCAGCAGGGCTGCAGTGGAGTTGGCAAGAGAGAGTGTGGTAGGGCACGAGGGCAGAGGCTAGCAGGGAATTACACCACGTAGAGCCTTGTAGGCCAGAGTGTGAACTTTGGATGAGATGGAAAGCCACTGGAGGATTTTGAGCAGGAAAGTGAAAAGTTCTGGCTTACGTTTCAATAGGGTCAGCCTGACTGTTGCTGAGTAGACTAAAGGGAGGCAACGGTGGAAGTAAGGATAAGAGTTAGGAGGCTATTGTGACAATCCTGGAAGGAGGTTGTTGTGGCCTGGACCAAGGTAGGGGCAGTGAAGGTGGTGAGAAACGGCTGGATTCTGGATATATATTGAAAATAGAGTCCATAGAATTTGCTAATCCATAGGCTGGGGTACTCAGTTGATCTGTCCAGGAGAACGTAAGTGAACTCTGAAGGAATGATGAAAGGGTTGTTCCTTCTCCACTCAAGAGGTAGTAAAGGAAGAAGACAGACAGCTAAAGCAGGCTGAATTCTTCTTGGTACAACCATTTCCCCTTTCTTCCTTTGTTCCTTCCCGTTAATTGAGGGCCTATTACGTGTCAGGCACAGTGCTGGAATACAATAGTGAACATGAGCTAATAGGGTCTCCACCCATATGGAGCAAACTGTCTGTGGGAGAGTCAGACGTTAAGTGAATAATCACACAAATAAATGTAAACTGACCACTCTGATATGTGCTATGAGTGTCAAAATTGGTAATCTGCCCAGGCCAGGAGGTCCTGAGGAAGGGATGCTTGATCTGAATAAATATGTATTACCCAGGCAAAGGGAGATGGAGGGTGGGGAATAGTGTTCCAGGTAATGGAGTTGCCCCGTACAAAGGTTCTGAGAGTGGAGAGAGTAGAATGAGGAACTGAGAGAAAGCTTGGGGAACACAGGCAAGATATAGCTGGAGAAATTGATGGGGTCAGACCATATAGGACCTGCAGGCCATATATAAATTTTGAACTTTATCCTAAGACCAATGGGAAGCTACTGGAGGCCTGTAAGTGGAATGACATGGTCATATTGCCTGTTGAGAAGCTCGCTATGGTTGCTGCATGGAGAATGGATTACAGGCGTGGAGTAAGCGTAATGTGGGAGACCACTTATGAGGGAATTGTAGCACCTCAGGTGAGACAGTGGCTGCTTGGAGCAGAGAGTTGGTTGTGGAGATCATGATGAGAATAAATGCAGAGATTTGACAGGTATTTAGAAAGTAGAACTTGTTTTTTGATTGGCCATGAGAGATGACAGAGTAGAGTTCCAGAACAATGCCTAGTCTTTGTTTAAAATAATTGTACAACTGGATGTAAAACTCTCCCACTTGTAGAGTTCACCTACTTGTATTAGACCAAGTCACAGGGGAAATTAAAAATTTGATTTTTCTACATATCTTGAAAAATAACAGTTACTATATGATGGGTTATGCCTGTGGAGCAAACAGCTGCAGCCCTGCGTATGGGAATGGGAATGGGATAGATGGTCTCCTCCAGGCCCCTCCAGCCCATAGCCTGGTTGGAAACTGAATTGATGGAATCTTGCATCTAAGATACAATCTCTAAACCAGTGCTGCTTAATAGAAACATAATGCAAGTCACAAATGTAATTTTATGTTTTTAGTAGCCATATAAAAAAGTAAAAAGAAGCAGGTGAAATTAATTGAAATAATTTATTTAACCCAATACATCAAAAAATATTATTATTTCAACATATAATCAATAGAGTAATTATTAATAAGATTGTTTTAGTTTCTTAGTGCTGCTGTAACAGAAATTCCACAAGTGGTGGTTTTAAAAAACAGAAATTTATTTTCTCACAGTTGAGGAAGCTAGAAGTCTGAATTCAGGGCATCGGCTAGGGGAAAGCTCTCTCTTGTCTCCGGGGAAAGATGTCTTTCAGTTTCTGTAGACTCGGCATTCCTTGATTTATTGGCAATCTCCACCTGACCTGTATCTTCCCCTCCCTTTCTGCTTGCTTTTCTATACCTAATCTGCTCTTTTTATATCTCAACAGTGAGTAGGTTTAAGACACACCCTACGCTGACATGGCTTCGTTAACATAACAAAGAACCCAATTCCAAGATGGGATTACATCCACAGGTATAGGGGTTAAGATCTAATACATATTTTGGGGGATACAACTTAATCATAACAAAGATATTTTACCTTTATTTTTGTACTGTCATTGAAATCCAGTGTGCATTTTTTATACTCACAGTGCATGTCAATTCAGACTAGCCACATTTCATGTGCTCAAACAAAAGCCATGTGATTACTGGATTGGATAGTTTTGCTCTAAACCACGGAAGCAGCCACATAGGTCTTAAATCCATACACAAAGCACTGGAAATATAGGTCCTTCTGTAGTAATTTAGAGAGCCCTGGTGGTGCTGCGGTTAAGAACTTGGCTGCTAACTAAAAGGTTGGCGGTTCAAACTCACCAGCCGCTTTGCAGAAGAAAGATGTGACAGTCTGCTTCCATAGAGATTTATACCCTTGGAAACCCTGTGGGGCAGTTCTACTCCGTCCTATAGGATGGCTATAAGTTGGAATCGACTCAATGGCAGAGGGTTTGGATCTTTTTTTCTGGTAGCGCAATGGCAAAGTGCTCAATTGCTAACCAAAAAGTTGGCAGTTTGAACCCACCAGCGGCTCTGTGGGAGAAAAGACCAGGCAATCTGCCCCCATAAAGATTAAACCCTATGGGGCAGTTCTGTTCTGTCCTATAGTGTCACTACGGGTGGGAATCTACTCAACGGCACGCAACAACAACAACATAGTAATTTAGAAAATAAGTAATACCTTACTTAAAAAGAGCCTTTTAAATTTTAAAATCTAACACTTTGTTATTAATTAACTGTGTGAATTTGAGGAAGTCAGTTTACAAGTGTGTGCCTTAGTTTCCTCACCTGTCCAATGAGGGAGTATGGTGGGGCTAGATAATGTACACTGTCCTTTTCAGTATAAACGATCTTCACCTACAGGTTAGGGAAATTCAAATTGTTTTTCCTTCTCTTTCTCTTAATTGTCATAGTTCCCCAAAAGATCTTTCCAACCTTCTAAACTCTTCTGTGACATCTGAAGGGTGGAAAATCGGCTAGTTCAACAAAAAAAACTGCCAAAACTTCGAGTGGTTTTCATTCCAAGTTAAAAAAAGTCAGATTTCTGAATAAAACACCAAAACAGAACAAACCTCATTGCCTCGAGTCAATTCCGACTCAAAGCGAACATGTAGGACAGAGTAGAACTGCCTCAGGGTTTCCAAGGAGCGGCTGGTGGATTTAAACTGCCAAGCTTTTGGTTAGCACCCGAGCTCTTAACCATTGTGGCACCAGGACTGGCTGGATATTTAATGATTGAGGAAACATTGTTGATTTTTTAGGTGTAATGTAGTATTGTGGCTATATTTTAAGAAAAAGTCCTTAGGTTTAAAGATGCATCCTGAAATGTTTATAGATGAAATAATATGATGTTGTGAATCTACTTTAAAACCATCCTGTTTGGGAGATGGGAGAGTGAGGTATAGATGAAACGTTATGCATTTGAAATTTCATGTGGTATATGGGAATTTGCTGTATTAGTCTCCCTACTTTCACATAGTTCGAATTTAATAGATGGGGCTTTTAAAAAAGGTAGATTTTTACTTTCTTAGGTTCTACTGCTGGCAGGATTTTTAAACATTCTCCTTAAATACTGTGTGTTCTTCATGGTAAAGATGAAAAAGCCTACTTGATCATCAGGAACACGCAATTCTTATTTAATAGTGCAGTGGAATGAAGCCCTGGGCACAAAATCCCCATCATAGTTGAAATATCTCTGGGGGTATTAGTGATCATATGACTTTGCCTGCTTGTCCTTGCCTTTGGTTTAGGAATCAATACTTATAAAAGAAAGGTTGAATCAATATTTATAAGAGAGAGTCTGAACCCCTATGATTCAAGGAGAGCCTCAGATGTCCCCAGAGCCACACAGGTGTACAGGGAGTCTGGCAATGTAGCATTGACTAAACAAAATGCTTTGCAAATACGCAGGGGTGCAGCTGCTTGCTCCACAGGCATAAAGCATGTTACTTCTTTCTCATATTATGGAGGTTATGTCCTGTGGAGATAGGTAGAGGCTGAGGATGGAGCTCGTGGAAATGTGGCCTCGAAGCACTGAGACCCACAAAGGGAAGTGTGAGCACAGGTCACTTGTCACTTGTGTTGCTTGGACATTGTCTCCATTTCTGGCATATCACTCTCTCGAAGTTCTGTGAGAGATTTCTGGCCCCTCTTATCTACCCTCCCCTCTCAAATGTCGCGATGGGGGGATAAGGTTGATCTTCAGCTCCAAAATACTGCTTAAGGCATTATGGGGAGCAGACATATAAACGGAGGACATAGAACATCTTGCAGGGGTGGATGCCTTCAGATACCTTTGTCTGAGATGTTCGGATCTCTGGGACTCCACTGAGTACTTGACCTCTCACTCAGAATTAAAGAGCAAGGGCTCATTTTAACTCCTAAAGGAAGACTATTTGTTAATACCTTTTTAAAATAGTGTCAAAAAGAAAGAGAACAGGACTCAGTCTGAGAATGTTTTCCTTTTGCATTTTTCATTAGCCAAAGGAGTATTGAGTTTGGGGCACCAACATACGGCACAAATGTTAATTTTAAGGAAAATCTGGCACGTTCAACATGCTAAACTGTGCTACTTTCTACGCATGTGATTCTTGGCTTCAGCGATGGCGATACAATGCCAGATTCTCTTAAATGTCAGGCATTTAAAGAAATGGTTTCTCAGAATTTAAAAATTATACAAAAATAAATGGAAATGCTACTGGGGTGTTTCTAAATAACAGAAATACAACCCTTAGGGAAAACAAAGCTGCCCAGGAGGCCATAGTAGACTACGGGTTGAATGTCAAACAACAGCGGAGTGCTGTTATAACTCCTGAGCAATGTATCACAATTCCATGGTGCATTAACCAGGTTATAATCTGAGACACCAAGAGGACGTCCAAATCTTTGGAGTGAAGAAGTTGTAACATTTTTCCTTGAGGACGCCTCCTGTCTGTTGACAGAACTCATGTATGTGAGAGGAACAGATGAGAATTATTCTAGAGGAAAAGATCCCCCCTTGGTGTCGGCAAACTCCCGAATTCAGTAATGCCAATGGTCAGAGCAGCCTGGTACTGAAATATGTTGAGCCTGGAGCCCTATGCTTGCCCTCACTGAATTTCCCTTAACCACTTTGGTTTATGGAGTTCTTCCCAAGTTTAGATCTGACTCTTCACTCCACTGGCTCATTATCATTCTAACACTCTTCGCATGTCCTATTGTAGGTCATCATCCATATCTGGATAAAATGCTCATTTTAAGATTGCTCTGTCTCTGTTCATCAGTTGTGTCCAGATTCCTAGCTAGTGTCATACCGTATAACAGAGACAGAGATCTAAAGGTCTATCTTCCCAATGGATTGATAAGACAGTGTAGGGGGAGGAGGAAATTGAGAATGACACAAAAGCTTCACAAGGACCAGTATGGAGTCAAGGTGAACTGGGGGAAAAGTAACATATGAGAACTGAGATTCCAGACACTTGAACTCTAGAACTTTAAAACCCTGGTATCCTCCCTGTGCTTCTGTCAGATGGGAACATCAATAAAACCTAAACTACTGATATCTGCAATCCTTTCCCATGCTCTAAACACTCCACAAATAATTCTCTTCATCTCACAGGGTTGTTGTGAGGACTAAATGTGATAAGTGGCATAAAAGTGTTTGAAAAGGTTGACGGTTATCTCAGAGTAAGTTACCACAGAATCATGAAATAATTCTCTCAATAAACCTGGAATTTTTCTTTTTTTTTCTTATTTTACAGGAGCTTACTTAATTTCAGGTAGAAAATGAAAAGGTCCGTAAAAGGTAAAAATAACATTTAAAGAAGCGAGTAATTTAAGTATAAGTTAGGTTGACCTTTCTGGAAAACAGTTTAGTAGTTTAGTAATATGTATTAAAACCTAAAAATTCACACCCTTGACTCAATTATTCTGTTTCTAGAGAATCTAATCTAAGAAAATAATTAGAGATGCAACAAAGACTTATGGACCGAGTTGTCTACTGCAGTGTTATTTATATTGCATAGAGGTATATAGTAAACAGTAAGAGTTATAAAAGAAAACATATTTATGCAGAATAAAGAACTTGAAGGAAATAAACCAAAATATTAACATAGTTACTCTTGGTGGTGATATTATTGATTATTTTAATTTTCTCCCTTAAACTTTTTAGTATTAAATTTTTGCAGTGGTAATGAATTTACATTATTTAAAGGCCCTGTGGAATTGTTCACCTTCATCTACTTCTGGTGCCAACTCATTTTGTCTTTTAATATGCTTTGATTAATAGCCAGCTTATCACAACTGTTTTCATGACTTTCTTGTTTTTTTTTTTCTACTAAAGTCAGTGACTCTATGTTGGCTTTATATTAAACCTGTCATTAGTCAACAGAAGCCCTAGTAGCATAGTGGCTAAGTGCTGCAGCTGCTAACCAAAGGGTCAGCAGTTCCAATCCGCCAGGTGCTCCTTGGAAACTCTATGGGGCAATTCTACTCTGTCCTATAGGGTTGCTATGAGTCGGAATTGACTCGATGGCTACGGTTTCTTTTTTTTTTTTTCTGTCAACAGCCCACACAGCACCCAGATTGCTGAGTCACCAGTTGGTTTTAGGATGTCCACATATGGTGCTTATTCTTTCCTTGAATATTCCACATGCTCTTTCTTTCGTAAGAAGTTCACGAGATGTGAGTTGGCCCAGGACTAATTTCTTCTGAAAGAAGATATATGCAGGGACACTCTTAAAGCGTGACTTGCTTGATTGTCCCCAAGAAGTTTTAAGACAGAAGCGTTCTTTGTTCATGCTAAATTTCCTATTCATTGTTACAAAATAGCTATTTACTCTGAAAATCTAACGGTTTTAGAAATGATAGGCAATACCGTAAACTCCGGATTAAATTTGCTCATATTTTGTTATTGTTATTACCAGGCGAGACCAGATGTTTTCTTATTTACTCCATTGTTCACTCATTCAAGCAGAACAAATGAAGATAAAAACCTGAAGTGACCATCTCCCAGATGTGCCACTAAGTGATGTTATCAGAGGTATCCTTTTTTTATGAGAGAGCCAGAGGTTAATGATCTAACAGACTCAGTGTGTGGCTGATAATCTATAGGTAAGTAGAGAGAGGAAGAGGGAGAGAGAGCACCAACTAGAATGAAGTCATCCCAACATTCAAAGTCAAACAGCTCCTAGGAAGAGAAAATAGGTCATGGAAAATCACTTCAAAAAAGTCTTTCTTTTGTCAAATCCTGCAGGGAAATGTTCTTTAGCGCGTGATCTTCTAGATTCGGTCTTGTAGGGTTCAGGGTCTCAGAACAGTCCCCTCAGTATCTTAATTGGCTTTCCCTCACCACCCCATCAATTTGTCACACCATTCTTACTCAATCTGAGAGCCAGCTATTTCTGCACATTTCATACTGATTTGAAAACTGTCCTTCACACTTAGGTTTTAGTCTCTGCTCATGACATGCCGTCCGTATGAGGATGATTTAGTTTCACACACGGACTTTTCTCCCGGGAGATTTCGCTTTAGATGAGCTTCAGGCCTGGTGTAGTATACCTGGTCCCAGAAACCATTGCCATGTGAGAGCCTGTGGAGCTGCTTTCGTCTTCTTCCCTTGTATGGAGCTATTCTGTCTCCCTTTGTCCAAATTCTCATATTTTAAATCTTGGCTGTATTTGTATGTTGTTTTCATAAATGTTAAATCTGAAATTCAGTCTGATACCTGTCTCCACTATCATTCCCTCCAATCATCTAAATTGCATAAGCCAGGTGTATGTTTATATAGAAAGATTATACACACCCACGTGCACACATACACACACACAAAACATAAATATGCCCCATATAATCTTCTGTGTGTTATCTAAACATTTCCATTCCTGATGATTCCATGAGAATTGGGTGTCCGGTGTTACTTGAAACTGGCCAAGTTTTTAAAAAATTGTCATCTGTATTGTTCTTGTGGATTATCTTTTGACGACGTTTGTCCAGTTTTCTCCTTCAAGCAGTCCCTTTTCTGATTGATTTGTAGAAGCTCTTAAGTACTGAGTAATATTAATTCACGGCTATATGTTGTAAATATTTTTCCAGTTTGCCATTTATTTTTTAATTTTGCATGATTTTTGACAGAGAGGAATTTTTCTTCTTATGTAATCAAGCTATCCAATTTTTCCAGTTTCTAATTTTTAGCCAAAAGGTTTTAACAGCTCACAGGCTTAAGGCAAAGGCATTCTAAGTCCCTCTCCCTGAATGAGTTGGCCCAAGGACTGTGAACTAAACTGGTCCAATGTGCTCTGTCATGTCTTTGAAGCAAATGAGCAGGGCTTAAACCTGGGAGAAAAGGCTGGATTTACAGTCACCTGGAGGGGGAAGAGCCCATTTTGAAACTAGAGGAATAGAATTAGGTGGAAAATCTCTTGGGAGGAAGCCCCTGTGTGGGGTGATGGTGATGAAACTTATGTGTGTGTTCAAAAGAGGCATTTATGTGACTAGAAATTGGATGACTGTTCTGTAACCTTTTCCAAGTTCCTGAGCTTTGAGCTGATTTCAGGGGATTTTGGGGGGCCAATTTCTCTGCAGACTTGGGCAATCTGAATGATTCAGTGGCCAGGGTCGCCTGGGCATGGGGGAACCCTTTTGGTGGCCAGTAGTGTGGTGAGGAGGTGAAAGGGCCTCCCTCACCACCTCAATGACCAGTTCCCTGACAAATGCCAGCACTTAACTTTGAAAAGTGTTTTCATACTTTGCAAAGATCTTTCACATACTCTGCCTTGTTTAATTCTTACGGCAACCATGTAAAGTAAGTAGGGTACAGCGAGGCTCTTTATTCTCATTTTTATGGACTATAAATAAAAAAGAATATAAAATTTAAGAGCTAGCTTTTGAAACACAGTGATTGAGTTATGAAGCCAGGCTGGAACTCCAGGTCCCCTGGTTTCTGGGGAGGTGTGTAGCCCACTACAGAGAGGCAGCGTGGTGTAACAGATGGTGAGTGGGCAATGGCATCAGACACCTGGATGAAAGGCCAGCTCAGCCACTTACTTGCTCTCTGACCTCAGGCAAATAACTTCCCCTCTGAGCTTCTATTTCTCCTCTGTAAAATGGGAACAATAGTACCTGTCTTGCAGGGGTTAGTTAAATGATATTATGCTCCATTTTCTTCCATTCTTTTATCTTCTTGGCATTGGGTGTTGTTTTTGAGAGACACCTTGAAACTTCTGTGGAAGGAGTGTATGTATACCCATGCTGAAGAGATGGAAGAGTGTGAGGGGCCCCTGCACAGGGTCTGCCTGATGGTATCTCCTCTTCCACTCTGCCAGCTTACAAACACCTGAGAACTACATACACTTCGAAACTTTCGCTGAAGGGTCCTTGTGTGATTTCATAATCCCACTCATCCAAATGCCTTTTCCCATCATAAGATTTAGGGTATTGCTGGCATTGAGAATATGACTCATTAAAAATACAATAAAAAAAAATATTTATCCAGTAGACTGCCGTATAATTGGGCTCAATGCGTGTTTGTAATAGCTCATATGTAAATGTAAAAGAGCTGAAAAAAGATTGTGGAAATAAAAGGATTCCAGCAACAGACCTCAAGAGAGAGCTTAGTATGTGGCTAAGAGCAGAGCCCACAGGCCAAATCCAGTTCACCATGTTTTTGTAAGTAAAGTTTACTGGAACACAGCCCCTCACATTTATTTATGTGTTGTCTACGGCTGCTTCCTGGGTGGTGCAAACAGTTTAGTCTTGGCTAGTAAACTAAAGTTTGGTGGTTTGAACCCCCCTGTGGTGCCACAGAAGAAAGACCTGGCAATCTGCTCTGTAAAGATTACAGCCAAGAAAACCCTATGGAGCAGTTTTGCTCTGTAACACATGGGGTCACCCTGAGTTGGAATACACTCGATAGCAATGGGTTTGGTTTTTTGGCTTATTGTTGCTTCCACTACAGTGACAACAGAGAGTGTATGCCTCACAAAGCTGAAAGTATTTACTCTCTGATGCTTCACAGTAAAAGGGTGCCAACCCTTGGATAACAGCTGCTACTTCCAGGCTATGTGATCTTAGACAAGTCACTTATTCTAGATTTGCCTCAAAATCCTTATCTATAAAATACAGGTAATAATAGTACCCACTTTACAAATTGTTGTAGTGATTAAATGAGATAAACCATGCAAAAGCCTTGCATATAGTGAGTATTCAGTAAACAATAGCTATTATTATAAGGAGCCCTGGTGGCACCATTGTCCAAACAGTTGGCTATTCAAACCCACCCAGCGGCTTTGTGGAAGAAAAGATCTGATGATCTGCTCCTATAATGATTATGGCCTAGAAAACCCTGTGGGGTAGTTCTACTCTGTCACATAGGGTCACCATTAGTCAAAATCAACTCAGTGGCACCTAACAATAACAATATCATTATTTTTTACTAATATCATTGTTTTACAGCAAAGCCCTTTGGGTAACACTCACTCTGACCCAAGAACACAAACCTATTTGTCCTACCCCAGTTTCGAAAGCCTCTCCTGTGGATATCAATAACAGCTAAAATAGTCACCTCTCGCTGCCACAACGATAATTGCTTAAGAGCAGCCATTTCAATAGCATTAGCTCAGCTTCCAGGACACTAAAACCATACTCTGCCTTTCCTCCACACTTAATATAGATACTTAGCTCAGTGTAACTGAGTATTTTCCAGTAGCCTGTGTACCCTATCTGGCAGAGGGGGGATTGAACGAGGCGTGTTGTTGGAATTAAATGTCAAGAGTACCACCTGGTTCTTTCTAAAAATATGGACTAGATATTCCAAAAGGTGTGAACCATCGATCAAAGTACAGGGGAAGATTTTGCATTTAATTGTTTGTTACAAAGCAAATTTTTTTAAAAAAGAATACCAACCATTTAACACCTATTAACAAATGGCCTGGAAATCCGTTGAGGGAGCTGACAAAACAGTAGTCTGCGATGCCTTCTAAATATAAAGAAGAAGTCTTACCCTGCAATCCAATCAGGGAGGTGATTTCCAAGACAGAAGTGAAAAACAAAATCCCACAGCCCAACCTTTCAGAAGTATCATAGTCATGCAGGGAGAAAACCTTTTCCCGCCCTCTTCCTCATAGTCAACCTTTGCAGGTTAGAAGAGCCATCCCTATGGGGAGGTCAAATCTCTAGGCCAGCTTCTTACCAGGTAGTTGAGCAGGGTCTTAGTGTAAGAGGGAGGCCCCAGAGGAGCAGAGGGGTGAAACAGGCTCTCCGGCCCAAGACACATGCACATAAACAATAGACTGATGACCAACCCCCCACCAGCAGAGTACAGCCTGACCTGTCCAGGTAGCTTCCCTTTGTAGATCACCTGAGCTCCAAAATGGCCTTTGTGGTGGGCTGTGCTTCATCAGATCGCCCTTGGAATAGAGAAGAATCTTTTCCTCACCCCTACACCCCATCACCAGAAGCCTGGGTGAATGACGGAAGGGAGGAGTGACTGAAAACCACAAGCTCCTCCCATCAGAATCCCTCCTCCACTACTCCTTGCCCACTCACGCTTCCTTCACTATATAACCACTCACCTGTTGAGCTGATTCTGACTCATGGTGACCCCATATGTAACAGAATAAAACTGTGCTCCAGAACTTTTAATAGCTGATTTTTTGGAAGTAAATCACTAGGCCTTTCTTCCAAGTCTCCTCTGGGTGGATTCAAACCTCCAACCCAGCGCGTTAACTGTTTTCACCACCTAGGGACTCCCCGTCACTGTCATTTACATTCAACATCTCCGTACAGTAATTTTCAACCTTGGATGCACATGAGAATCACCTGCAGAGCTCTTAAAAAACACCAATGGCTGCACCCTACCCCCAGAGATCCTGATGTAATTGAGGTCTGGAGAAGGGCTTAGGCATTGTATTTTACATGTGTTGCGGGGGGGAGCAATGGATTTTTAAAACCTCCCAAAAGATTCTAATGTGCTGGCCTACTACAAGAGCTGGACACTCTTCTAGGTGGATACAACCGTGAATAACGTAAGTAAGGTACCTGCGCTCATGGAACTTACAGTCTAGTGGGGCAAGATAGATAATAAACAAGTGAATGGCTAATAAAACTTGGGACTGTGAGAGGGCTGAGGATGGAGGCATTTGTAATGATAGAGTAGCTTCGGGCATCATTGCGGGTCATATTCTGCTCCTTTGCTTGTGGTGAATTCTGTTAGAGCTCAGGGCTAGTGCTGTGGCCATGGTCAGATGTCTGCTCCTTGTTCAGGCCAGTGAGTGTCACTCTGTCCCTTGAGTCCAGATTTCTACAGTCTGAAGAATGGGCGAATGGGAAACATCGATTGGGCAGGTCAGCCCAGTTCAACTACTGTAATAGGATGCCACTTCAAAGGGCATGTCTTACCCTCAGTGGTATAATTCCAAAATGCCACAGCCTACTGTCCCTTTTACCTAAGCAAAGAGGGAAAATCTTGAATAATCCTTTTTTTTTTTTTTTAAAAACTAATATTCTATTGTTTTCAGTAAAGGTTACACAGTGGTTTAGGTTCCCATTCAACAATTTCTAAACAAGTTCAGTTGTTCATTGACATTGGTTACATTCTTCACAATGTGTGAACATTCTCAATATTTCCATTCTGGTTGTTCCATTTCCATTAATCTAGTTTCCCTGACCCCTTACATTCTCATTTTTTAAAAAAACTTTCTTATTGTGCTTTAGGTGAAAGCTTACAGAGCAAATTAGTTTCCCATTTGATAGTTTGTACATAAAGTGTCCCATGACATTTTGTTGCATTCCCCACAGTGGGTAAGCACTCTCCCCATTTCTGTCCTGGGTTGTCCATTTCCTTTGATCTGGAATTTTCTACCCCTTCTTGCCTTCTCATCTTTGTTGTTGGGCAAGTTTTAAGACTCCAGACTCTACTCACGAGAGTAGGATGCAGAACATTGTCTTTATGAACTATTTGTGCCAGTTGACATAGACGTCCCTCGAGTAGATGGTCCTTCACCTTCAAGCCTAGGAACTTCATTTCACGAGGTATTTGGTTATGTCTAAGAAGTTCCCATTACTGTGCCCCCTTGCGTGCCCTGTTGTCTATATTAATATACATGTAGCACTTAAAATTATGTATGTAGAAATATCCACAACCAAACCTATATCTGCAGGTAGGTGTGTACCCTTAATCCTCCCACACCTTTTTACCATACATTTTTTTTTTACTACCTATGTATCCATTCATAAATTATTGTTAGTACAGTTGTTGTAGGATTGTCTATGTTATAGTAATTACCGTAGTTGCCTTTATTCTTGCATTCCGCTCAGTGTGTTCCTTTGCCTTGGTCCTGTTGTGCTGACTTCCCACATGTTGTGTATTGCCTTTCCCTTCATCAATGTTAACACGTCTTCAATTTAAAACCCACTGCTGTCGAGTAGATTCCGACTCATAGCGACCCTATAGGACAGGGTAGAGCTGCCCTGCAGAGTTTCCAAGGAGCACCAGGTGGATTCAAACTGCCAACATTTTGGTTAGCAGCTGTAGCACTTAACCACTATGCCACCAGGGTTCCCGTCTTCAATCTAGCTAGTAATTTTCCTTCCCTCCCCCTCTGATTCCTGGTTACCTTTAAATAATTTTTTTTTTTCTGTATGTCAACCTTTTTTTTTTTTAATATAACAGTGGTCTCATAAAATGTCATTTTGTGATTGCCTTACCTCACTCAGCATAATCTCCTCCAAATTCATCCTGTTGTGAAATGTTTCTCAGATTCATCGTTATTCTTTACCATTATGTAGTTGTGCATTGTGTGTATGTACCACATTTTGTTTATCCATTCATCTGTTGATGGGCACTTAGGTTGTCTCCATCTTTTTGCTATTGTGAATCATGCTGCAATGAACATGGGTGTGCATATGTCTATTCATGTCATGGCTGTTATTTTTTTAGGGTATATACCTAGCAGTGGGATTGCTGGATCACATGGTATTTCTATTTCTAGCTTTTTAAGAAAGTGCCATGCCATTTTCCATAATGGTTGTACCATATTCCATTACTACCAGCAATGTATAAGTGTTCAAATCTCCCCACAACCTCACCAACATTTGTTATTTTCTGTTTTTTTTTTTTGGATTAGTGCCATTGTTTTCAGGGTAGTTTTGATTTGCAACCCTCTAATGACTAATGGGAAACCCTGGTGGCGTAGTGGTTAAGTGCTATGGCAGCTAACCAAAGCCAGCAGTTTGAATAAAACTGGCGCTCCTTGGAAACTCTATGGGGCAATTCTATTCTGTCCTACAGGGTTGCAATGAGTCGGAATTGATTCGACAGCAATGGGTTTGGTTTTTTTTTTTTTTTTTTGGTTTAATGGCTAATGAGGAGCCCCGGTGGCACAGCGGTTAAGAGCTTGGCTGCTAACCAAAAGGTCAGCAGTTCAAATCCACCACCTGCTCCTTGGAAACCCTATGAGGCAGTTCCACTTTGTCCTGTAGGGTTGTTATGAGTTGGAATCAACTCAACAGCAATGGGTTTGGTTTGGTTTTTAATGGCTAATGATTATGAGCATTTCTTCGTGTGTTTGTTAGCCACCTGAATATCTTCTTAGGTGAAGTATCTGTTCATGTCCTATGCCCATTTTTTAATTTGATTGTTTATCTTTTTGTTGTTGAGGTGTTGAAAATATCCATACATTTTAGAGATTAGACCCTTGTCAGATATGTTGTAGCCAAAAATTTTTCCCAGTCTGTAGGTTCTCTTTTTACTCTCTTGGAGAAGTCTTTTAATGAGCATAAGTGTTTAGTTTTTAGGTCTCATTTATCTAGTTCATCTTCTGCTCCATGTGGATTTTTAGTTATTTTTTGTATTCTATTTATGCCATATATTAGGGCCTCTAGTGTTGTCCCTATTTTTTCTTCCATGATCTTTATAGTTTTAGGTTTTATATTTAGGTCTTTGATCCATTTTGAGTTAGGTTTTGTGTATGGTTATGAGCCATGGGTCCTGTTTCATTTTTCTACAGATAGACATCAGTTTTGCCATCACTGTTTATTAAAAAGGCCACCTCTTCCCCATGTAATGGGCTTTGGGTCTTTGTCAAAGGCCAGCTATACGTAGGTAAACCCACTAACCCACTGCCATCGAGTCGATTCCGACCATAGCGACCCTATAGGACCCAGTAGAACTGCCCCGTAGAGTTTCCAAGGAGTAGATGGATTTATATCTGGGTTCTTGATTCTGTTCCATTGGTTTATGTGTCTGTCATTGTGCTAGTACCAGGCTGTTTTGATTACTGGGGCTGTATACTAGGTTCTGAGATCAGGTGGTATGAGGCTGCCTATTTTGTTCTTCTTCAATAATGCTATACTTATCCAGGGCCTCTTTCCTTTCCATATAAAGCTGGAGATTAGTTTTTCCATTTCATTAAAGAATGTTTTTGGAATTTGGATTGGTATTGCATTTATCTATATATCACTTTTGAGTAGTAGTGATATTTTCACAATGTTAATTCTTCCTATCCATGAGCATGGTATGTTTTTCCATTTATGTAGGTTTATTTTGGTTTCTTGCAGTAGCATTTTGTAGTTTTCTTTGTATAGGTCTTTTACGTCCCTGGTTAGATTTATTCCTAAGTATTTTATTTTTCGGGGGGCTATTTTTTTTTTTTATTATAAATGGTATTGTTTTTGTGATTTCCTTCTCGAAGTTCTCTTTGTTGACGTAGAGGAATCCAACCGATTTTTGTATGTTGATCTTATATCCTGCTACTTGGTTGAATTCTTCTATTAGTTCCAGTAGCTATATTGTTGATTCTTAGGGATTTTCTGTGTATAGGGTCATATCATCTGCAAGAAGGAATAGTTTTACTTCTTCCTTACCAATTTGAATGTGCTTTATTTCCTTTTCTTGCCTTATTGCTCTAGCTAGGACTTCCAGTACAATGTTGAATAAGAGTGGTGATAAAGGGCATCCTTGTCTGGTTCCTGTTCTCAAGGGACTGCTTATAGTCTCTCTTCATTGAGAATAATGTTGGCTGTTGGTTCCATAAAAATGTCCTTTATTATGTAGAGGAACTTCCTTTCTATTGCTATTTTGCTGAGAGTTTTTTTTTTTTTTAAAACAGGAATGGGTGTTGGACTTTACCAAATACCTTTTCTGCATCAACTGAGATGGTCATGGGATTCTTTTGTTTTACTTATGTGGTGGATTATTATATTGGTTGATTTTCTACTGTTGAACCATCTTTGCATACCTGGTATGAATCTCACTTGGTCATGATGTATTCTTTTTTTGATATATAATTCTTTTTTTAAAAAAATATATCCTCCCACACTTTCTCCATTAATGAAACCTTCCTGACCAGCCCACTCTGAAGTAATATTCTACTGTCAGCATCATTATTGAACACAATTTGCTGACTTGTAATAATGATAACACACACAAACACACAAAATATATCAATTTGGTAAAGAATAGCTTTATATAGCTAGTGGATATTTGAGAGGGAAAAAGGATATGAATATAATATCTAATTGAAAAAAATTAAATATAAAATTGAGGCGATATAATAAGCTGCATTTCTGAATTTGACGATCCCCTCCTCTGCCCTGATGTCCTTTTTGACAGCTTAAGTATTTAAGGAAGGACACAAACTGCTGAAGGCATAAGTCCTGTGATTATTTCATTTCATAGAAGAGTTATTAAACCTTCAGAGGTTTAATCAACTGTGGTATTTTTCACTCTTCCTCCTCCTTTCTTCCTTTGGGTTCAGGGAAGCACACTGCCATCTGAGGTGTCTTTAAGGCTGGCTGAGCTCACTGTGGCTGGTTCCACCCCAGCACAGCACAGGAGCCTTGGAGCTCACTGTGGTCCCTTGCCCAAATCATTCCTTTTAACTGCCATTTGTGGTGCTTCTGAGGAGTCCCTGGGTGGTACAATTGCTAAAGCACTCAACTACTAACTTAAAAGTTGGTGATTTGAACTCACCCAGAGGCAGTTTAAACTCACCCAGAGGCACCAAAGAAGAAAGCCCTGGCAATATGCTTCCAAAAGGTCACAGCCTTGAAAACTCTATGGAGCAGTTTTACTCTGCACACATGAGGTTGCCATAAGTGACTAGATAGCAACTGGCTTGGTTTGGTAGTTGCTTCTGAGACAGGGAGAAATGGGTGCCAAAAAGACTCCTTATCTCACATTCTCTTGATGCCTAAAATGCTGATTTAAGGGTTGAAGTTTGATCCCCAGCACCAACAAATGCTCTGTAAACAATGTGCAAATTCAACATAATGCTCACAGCGACAAATAACCCACAATGGTAATGTTCGCTGTTGTAAATTTCTCCACATGCAAATTAATTCATACTGATTCTGAACTGGCAACCAATGGTAATATTAATTCCTCTGATGGAGATACAACCTAAATTCACATGTAGTCTTAAAGCCACAGACAACTCTGTTCTTAAAAGCAGCTGTAACACTGCATGGTAAGAGAATCAAACAAGCAATGGCTATGTCTTGAGTACCATCTTAGGGATCAGCACAATGCAAAGTGCAACAGGAATATGAATTCCAGGCCACAAGGAGCTTATACTCTGGTTGGGAAAAACCTAACCACCGTGACGTAATCATAGTGCAATACAAGGGAACACTGCATTTATCTCAGGGCTTGGTGGGGTGATGCAATAGGATTGTGAAAAAGAGAGATAATCGGGATGAGAGCAGAGAGGAAGAGCTTACAGGATGAAGCTAAACTTAAGTTCAGCCTGGACAAATGGAACGGATCAACAGAAAGAGCATTAGAATATTTTTGAGTGGTAGACCAGTCTAAACAAAGGCAAAAGAAATAGGAGTTATTTTGCCTCATAGGGAGAATAGTGAAAAAACCTGGTTTGAATGGAGTTGAGAGGATTTTAGAAAGAAGAGGAATAGAGTTGGACATAATTATAAAAGACTTTGAAAATAGGTAGAGGAATACACATTCAATTTGCTCAGTTAGGAATGTGTTTAGCTGCAAGCCACAGAAATCTGCATGCATTTGCTTATCCAGCAAAGGATTCTTTTTCTTAAACAACAAAACGACGAGCACCAAGCTTGTACAGAAGGTCCATATTGATAATTTTTGTTTCTAAATTTTATTCATTTTGATGTTGTTGTTGGGAATATACACAGCAAAACATACACCAATTCAACCATTTCTACATGTATAATTTAGTGACATTGGTTACATTGTTACATTGGAGTTGTGCAACAATTCACACCCTCCTTTTCTGAGTTGTCCTCCCCCATTAATATAAACTCACTGCCCCCTAAGGTTCCTATCTAGTCTTTCAAGTTGCTGTTGTCAATTTGATCTCCTATAGATAGTTCTTAAAAGAGCATAATGCTCAAGGCAGACATTTTTACTAGTTAAGCTAAACCATTGTTTGGTTTTAAAAAGACTTTAGGGAATATTTTTGGTTTAAGGTTTAAAGATTATCTCAGGGCAATAGTTTCAGGGGTTCCTACAGCCTTCATGGCTCCAGAAAGTCTGGAAAAAAGTCCCTGAGAATTTTGAAATTCTGTTCTACATTTTCCCCTTTTTGATCAGGATTCTTCTATGGAATCTTTGATCAAAATGTTCAGTAATGGTAGGCAGGTACCATTCAGTTCTTCTGGTCTCATGCCAAAGGAGGCACTTGTTCATGGAAGCGATTAGCCCCACATTCCATGTCCTCCTACTATTCCTCTGTTACTCTAGAGACCAATTGTTGTGCCTTGGATGGCCACTTGCAAGCTTTTAAGACCCCAAGCGCTACTTAAGAATTAGGAAATAGAACAGAAGCACTAAACACATTATTAGGTTAATTTACTGGGATGTCCCATAAAACTATGACCCTGAACTTTCAAACCAGAACCAGATCCCATGAGGTTTTGGGTTATACCTAAGCAGCCTCAGCAGCTACTCTTTTTTTGGCCATTGTTGTAAATATTTTTATCACACAACTTTTGCCAATTCAACTTTTTACAGCTGTACAACTTACTGAAAACAATTACAGTAATTGGCTGTGCAACCCCACCCTTAATCAATGAGATTTTTCCATTGCCATTAACTCCACCTTCCTCCCCTCTCCCCCTCCAAGCCTGGTAACCACTAATAACCTTTGATACTTTCCATCTCCCCCTCCACCATGGGGAGGGGGGGCTGTCATTAAGCTTGTTGCTTCATGGTTTTAATATGGCTGAACCACCTCCAGCCTCATCTTCACATTCCAGAAGGAAAGAAGAAAGGGGTGGTTTCTGCATTAGGAATAGAAAAGCTTTCCCAGAAGTCCTTAGTAGTCTTCTGCTTGTATCTCACTGGCCAAAACTGTGTCACAGGCTACCCCTAAATGAAAGGAATTCTGGTAAGGTAAGGCTACTGATTTTGTTGGGCACATTGTCACCCCAAGAAAAATCAGCATTCTGTTTCTTACGGGAGAAGAGGAAGTGGATATGGGAGCACCAATTAGCAATCTCTACACACTATGTATGGCAATTTCTATACCCTATGTTCTATGGTTGTAGGTTCCTAAACATGGAGTTATCTTAGAAAAAGTAATAACTTTTTAGAAGATGGATTTGGCTTTGGTATACAAAGGATTTAGAAGGAAGGAGAAGAAAAGTTAGGAAAGGTGGATAGAAACTATTGTAAGTAATCCAGGAGTGAAGTAATGAGCACTTGGACTAGGGTCCCAGGTATAGGATGGAAAAAAGGAAAGAAGCTAACGGTCATTTCCAAGGAACAATGGGCAAGATTTTGTGACAACCACCAACAAGATATTAAGTTTTGGCAAACTGACTTCCTGGCCTTTTATTTTTCTTCTATGCATAAAGTTAACATTTGGGGTGGATGGGAGAGAACTTATTAGAAAGGAGATGTTGATAAGAAAAGAAAAAAAAATCCCAGAGTCAGAGATATGTTCAGGCAATAACAAATTCTGAAGTATTATTACATTTAAGGTAAAAAAAAAAAAAAAAAAAAGGCACCTGAGGTATAGAAAAAGGGACAAGTTAGCTTCAAACCTGGGAATTCTAATACGAATGTTCTTGGAAATATAAACATCGCTTTCCAGTTATAGTCTCTAAACACAACAGATAGTGGACCATTAGAGTAGCCTCCAGAATTCATCTGTGCTTAAAAAAGCAAGATGAACCAGATCGGAAAAGCAAATCACATCCTTTGATAACTAATCCTACAAACAAAAAAAGTATTCCACCTATGTGTTAGAGGATGAGTAGAAAGAGCAGGGATTCCAGGCCTTTTCTTGTAGTTTTATCTACTAGTTACGCTAAAAGAACAGAATAAAACCCTTTTAAAACTAAAAAATATTGCAGTTTGAAAATTCATCACTTAAAAATGTATTAAGTGCCAATGAAGACAGAGAGAGGTTCGGGGAGTGGTTCCTGATCTTGAGAAGATGGCCACGTTGTGGGAGAGGCAGATTATTGCCATCGCCCATGGAGGAAGCTACTTAACCAACGGTGTGGGCACAGGCTGTCAAAGCTGAGAGAAGGGCGGAACTAATTCTGCCTGCGGGTTGGAACAAGCTTTGTGCTTTGACATTTTCTGGTTCTACAGGGGCATAAATAGGACCGAACTTTTGCTTTAGCCTAAAAGGGACTTTTAAGCAACTCAGCTACCTTAGGACCCTGGGGACCCTGACCTTGCCAACAGCCCAAGTGGCTTATCCATCCATAGCATCCCAGAATTCCCTCTCAGCATTAGGGAAGAGCTATGAAAAAATTCAGGGATGGGCAGTGTAGAGAAGCTGGATTAGTCATAGTTGCAGCATGTAATTCTGTAATTACTGTGAATCTTCACATGAGACTCATTTTTATCTGGACTTCCAAAGTCAAATGTAGTTTCTTTTACTTGTGTGCATCTGGGCTTTCTTAGTGCAATTAATCAAAGGTGAACCCCACTTTGCAAGTTATTGGGGCAGTTATTTATGTGAACTTGGCTTGGGATGAACCGGGGCAGGTTGAGTCAGCCAGTTATCCCTTCTTTCAGATGACACCAGAATTCTGCTTGGAATAGGGAGCAAGAGCCTAATTTTTGTCAAATAAATTCCCAAATATTGGATCCTGACAACATATAAGGCACTAGGCAAATTTCAGACTTTCTAACCAGATTAAGTTTGAAATATTGGATTATCCACCTACATAGAAAGGTGACTAGCAGCACAAGACCTCATCAATGAATGAAACATCAGACAAGTCTGATAGAATTTGGAGAAGTAAGGGATTCATTTCCAGTTCTGGAAAGAAAGGTGTCCCCTCTAAGTCTCCAGAAAGCCTCCACTGGGTTAAGTTCTCTCCATCTCCCGACTCTGCAGAGTATTGGGACCGGTCTGGCTGAGGTGTCCAATGAGAGGTGTAGAAGAAGGAAGGCAGCTGGCTGCTCAGATACACCTCATATAATAACAGTGCCTGGTGAGGCCACCACTACTCAGGATTTGGTCTGCAGGTTGGGAGATCCATAAACTAGCTCCATTTTCCAAGAGCACTCAGTTAATTGGGCTTAGGGGAAACGACTGATAAGAATGATCTAGGGGCCTGAATGTCAACACCAACGTACTGATTTACAAGGGGTGTTGTTGTTATTAGGTGCCATCGAGTTGGTTCCAACTCATAGTGGCCCTACATACAACAGAACGAAACACTGCCCAGTCCCGCGCCATCCCCACAATCTTTGTTGTGCTTGAGCCCATTGTTGCAGCCACTGTGTCAATTCATCTCGTTGAGGGTCTTCCTCTTTTTCTTTGACCCTGTACCTTACCAAGCATGGTGTCCTTCTCCAGGGACTGATCTCTCCTGACAACATGTCCAAACTATGTAAGATGTAGTCTCGCCATCCTTGTTTCTAAGGAACATTCTGGTTGTATTTCTTCCAAGATGGATTTATTCATTATTTTTGCGGTCCCTGGTATATTCAATATTCTTCACAAACACCACAATTCAAAGACGTCAATACTTCCACCTTCCTTTTTTATTGTCCAGGTTTCACATGCATATGATACAACTGAAAATACCATGGCTTGGGTCAGGTGCACCTTAGTCTTCAAGGTGACATCTTTGCTTTTCAACACTTTAAAGAGGTCTTTTGTAGCAGCTTTTCCCAATGCAATGCATCTTTTGATTTCTTGTCTGCAGCTTCCATGGTTATTGATTGTTTATCCAAGTAAAATGAAATCCTTGACAACTTCAATATTTTCTTCATTTATCATGATGTTGCTTATTGGTCCAGTTGTGAAGATTTTTGTAGTCTTTATGTTGAGGTGTCCTCCATACTGAAGACTGTGGTCTTTGCTCTTCATCAGTAAGTGCTTCAAGTCCTCTTCACTTTCAGCAAGAAAGGTTGTGTTATCTACACAATGCAGGTTGTTAATGAGTCTTCCTCCAATCCTGATGCCCCATTCTTCTTCTTATAGTCCAGCTTCTCAGATTATTTGCTCAGCATACAGATCGAATAGGTATGGTGAAAGGATACAACCCTGACTCACACCTTTCCTGACTTTAAATCATGCAGTATCCTCTCGCTCTGCCTGAACAATTGCCTCTTGATCTATGTACAGGTTCCTCATGAGCACAATTAAGTGTTCTGGAATTCCCATTCTTTGCAATGATATCCATAATTTGTTATGATCCACACAGTCGAATGCCTTTGCATAGTCAATAAAGTGCAGGTAAACATCTTTCTGGTATTCTCTGCTTTCAGCCAAGATCCATCGTACATCAGCAATGATATGCCTGGTTCCACATCCTCTTCTGAATCTGGCCTGAATCTCTGGAAGTTCCCTGTTGATAGAGTGCTGCAGCTGCTTCTGAATGATCTTCAGCAAAATTTTACTTGCATGTGATGTTAATGATATTGTTGATAATTTCTACATTCGGTTGGATCACCTTTCTTGTGAATAGGCATAAATATGGATCTCTTCAGTCAGTTGGCCAGGTAGCTGCCTTCCAGATTTCTTGGCATAGATGAATGAGCATTTCCAGCCCTGCATCCCTTTGTTGAAACTTCTCAATTGATATTTCATCAATTCCTGGAGCCTTGCTTTTCGCCAATGCCTTCAGAGCAGCTTGGACTTCTTGCTTCAGTACCATCGGTTCCTGATCATATGTTACCTCCTGAAATGGTTGAACGTTGACCAATTCTTTTTGGTATAATGACTCTGTGTATTCCTTCCATCTTCTTTTGATGCTTCCTGCATCATTTAATATTTGCCACTTATAATCTTTCACTATCACAGCTCAAGGTTTGAATTTTTTCTTCAGTTATTTCAGCTTGAGAAAAGCTGAGCATGTTCTTCCCTTCTGGTTTTCTATCTCCAGCTCTTTGCACATGTTATCATAATACTTTATTTTGTCTTCCCGAGCTGCTCTTTGAAATCTTCTGTTCAGTTCTTTTACTTCATCATTTCTTCCTTTTGCTTTTGCTACTCGACATTCAAGAGCAAGTTTCAGAGTCTCTTCTGACATCCATTTTGGTCTTTTCTTTCTTTCCCGTCTTTTTAATGGTCTCTGCTTTCTTCACCTATGATGTCCTTGATGTCATTCCACAACTTGTCTGGTCTTTGGTCATTAGTGTACAACGCATCAAATCTATTCTGGAGATGCTCTGTAAATTCAGGTGGGATATACTTAAGGTCATACTTTGGCTGTCATGGACTTGTTCTAATTTTCTTCAGTTTCAGCTTGAAGTAGCATATGAGCAATTGATGGTCAGTTCTACACTTGGCCCCCGGCCTTGTTCTGACTGATGATACTGAGCTTTTCCATCGTCTCTTTCCACAACATGTAGTTGATTTGATTCCTGTGATTTCTATCTGGTGAGGTCCACGTGTATAGTCGCCATCTATGTTGGTGATAAAAGGTATTTGCAATGAAGAATTCATTGGTCTTGCAAAAGTCTATCATGCAATCTTCGGCATTGTTTCTCTTACTAAAGCCATATTTTCCAACTACCAATCTTTCTTCTTTGTTTCCAACTTTTGCATTCCGATCACCAGTAACTATCAATGCATCCTGGTTGCATGTTTGATTAACTTCAGACTATAGAAGTTGGTAAAAAATCTTCAATTTCTTCATCTTTGGGCGTAGTGATTGGTGTGTAGATTTGAATAATAGTCGTATTAAGTGGTCTTTCGTTAGGCATATGGATATTATCCTATCACTGACAGCGTTTTACTTCAGGATAGATCTTGAAATATTCTTTTTGATGATGAATGCAATGCCATTCCTCTTCAAGTTGTCATTCCCGGCATAGTAGACCATATGATTGTCCTATTCAAAATGACCAATACTAGTCCATTTCAGCTCACCAGTGTCTAGGATATCGATGTTTGTGTGTTCGATTTCATTTTTGACAATTTCCAATTTTCTTAGATTCATACTTCATAAATTCCAGGTTCCGATTATTACTGGATGTTTGTAGCTGTTTTTTTCTCATCTTGAATCATGCCACATCAGCAAATGAAGGTCCAGAGAGCTCGACTCCAACCACATCATTAAGATCGGCTCTATTTTGAGGAGGCAGCTCTTCCCCAGTTATCTTTTGAGTGCCTTCCAACCTAGGGGGCTCATCTTCCAGCACTATATCAGATAATGTTCCACTGCTATTCATAAGGTTCTTACTAGCTAATTCTTTCTAGAAGTAGGCTGCCGGGTCTTTCTTCCTAGTCTGTCTTAGTCTGGAATCTCAGCTAAAACCCGTCTTCCATGGGTGACCCTGCTGGTATCTGAATACTGGTGGCATAGCTTGCAGCATCAGAGCAACACACAAGCCCCCACAGTAAGACAAACTGACAGACATGTGGGGGTTACAAGGGGTAGAAGTGTATTTTCTGAAAACCAAAATGCTCTTGTCCACTGATGGTAGACTACATTTCAAAGAATGTTGGAACAATTATAGAATATTGTTTACTGAACATGCAGTCAGGGACAAAGAATTAGAAGACCTTGAAGGATAACTTAATGCACCTTTCCTGCCCCACAACAGTCCTTCTAAATAGAGTACATAGGAAAAAATGCTGATGTCTGCCTATTTAAAATCTTCCCTTTGGCTACAGCAGGAATTAATACCATCAAATTCTTATAATCTAATTTCCCTCCTTAGATAGATAGGTAGGTAGATAGACAGACAGATAGCTGTTAAGTCAACTCTGAATCACGGTGGCTTTATGTACAACAGAATGAAATGTTGTCCTGCGTCATCCTGCTTGTTTGAGTCTATTGCTTCAGTTATTGTGGCGATCCACCTCCCCAAAGGCTCTCCCTTGCCCTCGCTGGGAGGGCAGCAAACCTGATGTCCTCCTCCAGCAATTGATCCTGATAAAGCAAGCGGGTCAGGTATTTTTTTTTATTGTGATCCATAGGGTTTTTTTGGCTAATTTTTGGAAGTAGATCACCAGGCCTTTCCTCCTAGCCTGTCTTAATCTGGAAGCTCTGCTGAAAACCTGTCCACCAGGGATGACCCTGCTGGTATTGGAAATACTGTTGGCCTAGCTTCCAAATGTCACAGCAATATGGGAGCCACCAAAGTACAACAAACTGACAGATGGATAGTGACCTTTTATATGCCATATGCATATCATTGTACACATTCCATAGACATGAATCAATTCGGTTTTAGAGAGTGAAGTCTGATCACTTTGGCTGTTGTTGGATATTTCCCAAAATCCTCAGTTATATTTTTTATAATGAGGTGCAAAGTAGCATTTTTTATGTATTTCTTTTATATTTTTAAACTTATTTTCAATTTACACACAGTAGAATTCACCCTTTGAGTTCCTCAAGTTTGACAAATGCAAAGTTGCATGACCACCACCACCACAATGAAGGTATTTTTATCACCCTCAAAAAATATTCCTTCATGCTACTCCCTCGAGTTACACTTTTGAAATAGTTTCCTTCCACAGATGACTAACCTCATCCATTATGTGTTGATTCTTACTTCTGCTAGAAGAGAGCCATCTTTTCTGGCATTATCTACCATTTCTGAGGCCCACCACACTGAACATGCTGTCATTACCAGACATAGGTAAAATGAAGCTTTCTAACACATGTGTGTGCTTAGCTAGACATCTGTGTGTCAAGTTTACTTGATCTGTGAACATAAAACAATCCACGTATATTCTATGGGCATTTCCCCCAAAGGAAGCTGGAGAAAAATTCTAGCATTCCAGTTGAAGCTCCATCTATGAGATATATGTTAGCTCTGAAGGTTGGGGAAGAGAACTGCTAAGTCATATCTACGATTCATTTCCTTCCTTTTAGATGAGTCACGAGGGCAGAGATAACTCCAAGAGACTAGCAGCTGTTTCAGAACTCAAGTAATTATATTCATTCCTGCTTTCCAGAAACTAGACCCAGATATGAAGTACTTAAGAGAAAAAGTTAACTTTCCTAAATTAAACCTACATTCATTTTAACCTATACAAGTTAGCAGCTGAATTTTTTTAAGCGCTTTTAAAAGTATATATAAAAATGGCACATACCCATGCTCATTATCAACAATTCAAACACTACAACACTAAACTTGACTTCTATTACGTTATATCCTGGTAGTATTTAGGAGTTTAAAAAAAAATTAATGTGAATTCACTTGACTATTTCACATGTGAACAGTTTTTGTCACTAGTTAATATTTTGTGACCACCTAGAGGACTCATCCCATGCGACGGGCTGACAGATAACTTTTTATAACAAAATGGGAGGAATTTGGGTTTATAAAATAAGATGGGGGCCAGATGTGCACTCTGGAAGGGCCTTGGGATATGGGGTCTGGCTACCACCAGGGATCTGGTCAGCCCTTCTTGGCTGTACCACTGACCCAGGGAGTGACAAGGCAGACCACTCAATTGCTTTGAGAAGATATTGATCTGTCTGCCAGATGCATACAGTGACTCTTCTATTCCTGCCAATCTCAGGAATGCAAGACTAAATCATTACTTGCCAAATATCTGTAGATGAATAACTCAACAGTACAACTACATATATATTAAGACAATTGTGTTGAATCATTAGAACACTTAATTCTAAGACTCAAAGAGTTTCCAGCTGTTAACCCAAATCCAGAAAGAACCAGGTGATCCAATAAAATTCACTTCAGAGGAGTCTTACAAGGTCTCTTTGTATTATCAGAGAGAGTAATTATCAGTCCATAAGTATTGTACCTGCTTTCCTGTTAGCCCCCCACAACTTCTCTTACCATTGAGTGCCATTCTCACGCTTTTCCTCAGCTCTCACCTGAGAGCACAGCACCATGGTGGACCACAGAAGCAAACTGTCCTCAGATTAAAAAGAAAGCCTGTGTCTCCAATAGTAAAATGGAACATTTTGTAATAAAACATTGGGAAGCTTCAAAGAATAAATACTATGTTCTCTCTTTTTCACGTGAGAGTGGCTGTTCTTGGTGAATTTCAGTTTGAACAGAAATCAGTGTCATGGAGTAGAGATAAGAAGACCTGCCCCTGACGTGCTGACTCACTGTGGCTCTTCGAAGAGCATTTACCAGAATGACTTTCGATTCGAATGAGAACCACAAAATACCAGTAATTTTATCTGGGGAATGTTTATATTTTGGTGCCGTAGGTGAATTCCCAATCAAAGGGCATTATTAGAAATATTTTTTTTCCATATTAAATGTGGTTTCATCTTGGTTAGGCCTTGCTTTTCTAATTAGCCCTTAGGGTTCAAAGAGGATTGTTTTTAAAATCCATTCCTGCTTCATTTCGTTGTAAGTAACTCTCATGGTAATGCCTATCAAGGAAGACACCCTGAATCCCAGATTCCTTTAACACAGATCAAACCCAATCTTTTCTCCCTCAAGCTCTTATTGTTGTCGTCAGTTGCTGTTGAGCAGATTCGAAATCACGGGAACCCCATTTGTTACAGAGAACTGCTCCATAGCATTGTTTTAGCTGTAATCTTCATGGAAGTGGATTGCCAGGCCTTTCTTCAATGGTGCCACTAGATGAATCGAACCACCAACCTTTAGGTTAGCAGTCGAGTGCAAACCATTTGTACTGCCCAGGCAGGGACCTGAAAGCTTCCTGATTGATAGCCTATTGGGTTTGGTGATCTTTGTAGAAAGCCAGGGACCTTAGAATATTATCTGACCATAGCAGTGAACATTTATGATTATTCTAAAGCCTTATCTCCTTCATTACCACAAAGGGTAGAGAGCTGCTAGCTTCCCAAATGTTTCGTGTAGGTTAGAAGAGTGCAGGGTGACCATCCATTCTTGGTTTACATTTCACATTCTCAATCTGGGGCCGTTCTTTTTACCCCTACAGCGCTTTTGACTTTTTAGGGATCTGTTTTCTGACTGAGTTGTAGAACTTTGTGATGCTTTGAGGTTGGCTCCTTAACATTAGTGTAGTTAGGATTTAAGGTTTACCTTGAATCTGAGAGTCAGTTCGGAAAATACTGCCCTTGGAAATCGAGGAGGGTAAGCAACAGCACACACAAAGTGTGAGTATCGAGATCTCCCACAGTAACTAACTGGAGAACTTGTTAGCGTGTTGCTGATCCGATGGCAACACACTAGTCATCAACCCAAACCAACCAACCCCAAGGTCACCAAGAAGCCCTCAGTCTAAATAATGCAAGAGACAATTGTACATTTAAAGTTCCACATGGAGACTTTAAAAACAAGAACCATTCAGTTATTCTCATCTCACAGCAGTTCACTAAGCTTCTGCTTTGTGCTGGGCCCCATTCTAGGCACTGCAGATACAGCAGTGAGAAAGCTGGACCCAATCCCTGCTCTCATGGTCTAGCAGGAATTCCAATAGCTGGCTTGTCAGTGTCGACCCAGCGCTGTCCCAGCATCTGAGACAGGTCTCACAGTCAGGTCCTTCTGCCTCTAGAAAGATTGTTGTTGTTGTTAGGTGCCATTGAGTTAGTTCCAACTCATAGTGACTCTATGTACAACGGAACAAAACGTTGGGTGGTTCCACACCATCCTCATAGTTGTTGTTATGCTTAAGCCCGTTGTTGCAGCCACTGTGTCAATCTATCTCCTTGAAGGTCTTCCTCTCTTTCGATGACCCTCTGTCAAGCATGATGTCCTTCTCTAGGGACTAATCCCTCCTGATAACATGTCCAAAGTATGTGAGACGTAATCTTGCCATCCTTACTTCTAAGGAGCTTTCTGGTTGTACTTCCTCCAAGGCAGATTTGTTCATTCTTTGGCAGTCCATGTTCAATATTCAGTATTCTTTGCCAACACCACAATTCAAAGGCATCAATTCTTCTTTGGTCTTCCTTATTCATTGTTCAGCTTTCGCACGCATATGCAGCGATTGAGAACACCACGGCTTAGGGCAGGTGCACCTTAGTCCTTAAAGTGACGTCTTTGCTTTATAACACTTTAAAGAGGTCTTTTGCAGCAGATTTTCCCAATGTCCCATGCATTTTCAGTTCGTCGTACTGTAGGGGCTTGTGTGTTACTGTGATACTGGAAGCTGGGCCACCAGTATTCAAATACCATAAGGTCCACCTATGGTGGACAGGTTTCAGTGGGGCTTCCAGACTGACAGACTAGAAGAAGGACCTGGTGGTCTACTTCTGAAAAAAACTAGCCACTGATAAACCTTAAGAATAGCAGTGGAACATTGTCTGATACAGTGCTGGAAGATGAGCACTTTAGGTTGGAAGGCACTCAAAAGACTGGTGAAGCGCTGCCTCCTCAAAGTAGAGTCATCCTTGATGTGGATGGAGTCAAGCTTTCGGGACCTCCATCTGCTGATGTGGTGTGACTGAAATGAGAAGAAACAGCTGCAAACATGGCAACTGAGCTCTTAACCACTGTACCACCAGGGTTCCACATTAATAACAGGAATGTGGAATGTATGAAGTATGAATTCAGGAAAATTGGAAATCATCAAAAATGAAGTAAAACACATAAACATTGATATCCTAGGCATTAATGAGCTGAAATTGACTGGTATTGGCCATTTTGAATTGGAAAATCATATCTATGGTCTCTAGAAAGGTAGCCTCTGATATTAGAGCAGGGGCAATTCTTCAGCTTCCCATAAAACCAACTGCCATCAAGTTGACTCCAACTCATGGTAACCCCATGTGTGTTAGAGTAGAACTGTGCTCTACTGGGTTTTCAATGGCTGATTTTTCAGAAGTAGACTGCCAGACCTTTCTTCTGAGGTACTTCTGGGTGGTTTTGAACCTCCAACCTTTCAGTTAGCAGCTGAGCTCGTTAACAATTTATACCACCTAGGGTTCTTCAGCTTCCAATAGACCTACTACAGTGGCTCACAAGACCACCCAATCCCTTTTTCTTGGACTGTCTACACATCAAAACTTTCTGTTATTAATGTGGGCTTGCAGATATCTCAGGGTTATGCAGTGGTTAAGCCCTTGGCTACTAAGCAGAAGGTCAGCAGTTCAAGTTCAGCAGGTACTCCTTGGAACCCTATGCTCAGTTCTACTCTGTCCTATAGGGTCGCTATGAGTCAGAATCAACTCAACAGCAATAGGTTCAGTTTGGTTGGCAGATATCTCAATTACAGGAAATAAAGCCATAGAGCAGGGATAAGAATATTTCTAAGCTGGGAGGTTTATCTCCGCGCTGAATGAATAAACTCATCCTGGCCTTATCCATTGACCTCTTTGTGCTTGGTTCACATTCACAGCTATGACAAGACCAACTTGGTGTAAAAGGATAAAGTCTCGGACTTGCAAAACAGAGGCCAGATGCCAGTCAGTGGTGACCAAGAGCTTCGGCTTGAAAACATCAGCCTGCCTCAGTCCGTTGATCTTCACCTGAACCTTTCTCTTCGACCACTCTTTCTTACCCCTCAAAGTCACCACACTGTCTAGGATTAATGCACTTTCCCATACACATCCATTTTAAGTCTCTAACACTGCTATGCGATAAAACCCCATTCCGTGGATCTGAAAATTAAATTTCAAAATTAAGTTGCTCAACCTCCCAGAGCTGCTAACGCTAAGTCAGAATTTACACACAGCTCCTCAGACTCCAAGCCGAGGCTCTTTCCACTATCCCAAAGCTGTCTACTTAAAAAATTTCAGTTCTTCTTTCTTTTTACATATTTTTTTTCAAAACAGACTGGTGGGGAACTGTCTCACAACCTGCCAGCCTTCTTCAGGGGCTCTGAAAGCAGCACAGATTACTGGCTCAGGGACGGCCTGTGGCCGGGTCCCCCACCTCCACGAGCTTGGAGCTCTCCTTCAAACCGGATTCTGGGCAGAGCCGCTCCGCACTGAACTCCTGTAGCTGTCATGGGTGCCTGTGGGGTTATTTTTAGAACTAGGGGGAGGGGAGCGTGTGGGTGGCACACACTGAGGTTTTCAAGGAGTCTATAAATACTTTTGCTGAGGCCACCCAGAGTTTTAACTCAACTGATTTCAAGATAAATTATCTCCTGAGGATAATTCCTCACTCTTCCCTTCAACACCCTCCATCCTCGATATGTGTGTGTGTGTGTGTATATCTTTTTTTTTTTTTAACCCCACCTAGGGCTTCTCCTTATCACCCCATGCTCAAAGACAGACAGGGATATTAATAACTAGCAGTAGCCAAGGCTGAGGTATCTCTCAAGAAGACCAGGGGAAGCAGATCTCATTCCCCTTGGCATCCAAAGGGATGGGAGATGGTCTTTAAAATCTTTATGCAGGAAGAGACTCCTGATTTAAAGGTCTGGAAAAAATGTCCACAGATAGATTCCAATGTGTTTTTAAACCTCCTGGGTTATTCTCCAGCAGTCAGGCTACTACTTCAGGGGTGGCAGAATCATTACATGTACAAGTCAGAAGCAGGGGAAATTAATTTCATGACATTAAAATCATGGGGAAATTAAAATGTACACATGCATAGTCTGCAGCTTTGTCACTGGGGGGACATAATCTTTTTATGTTAAAAACACGTCATCTCTGTTCATCAATGTTTCTTTGCTTTACTAGGTCAATGGTGATAAAATAAAAATGCGAACGCTGGAAGTAAATATGTTTTTGAAATTAGCATTATATATTAGAAGTGCCTCACCTAATATATTAAAATGAGTCAATTATTAGATTATGTCACAGTTAAAAAAAAAAAATTTGAACAAAGGCAGCAATAATGTGCACAATCCGAAATACCTTCAGTTTCAAAATCAGTGGTAACATTCCTTTCCAAGTAGGTAATTTTCCAGGAGAAGATACAGCATATGGTATAAAGATACCAGACCTCGTTAGTCATGCATTTTCAAGCACCTTCTTAACAATAAAATATATGAGAGATTCAATAAGTTCTGGCTCCTGTTGTAACATGTCTCCCTTTTTTTTTTTTTTTTTTTACTACTTCTCAAATCAAGCTCCTAAAGTGAACTGAGGCATCATGTAAATTCTGACTTTGTGTTAGCAGCTGCCCTTTGTAATTCAGATCAGAACTAGCAGAGAACCAGTTTGCTGTGAGTTTGCCTAGTCACTTATAACCCTGAACACTTTTCTCAAGTCTACGCAGACCTTTTGCTAACAGAAACTTATCTCCAAAGTGGTTATAAAACCAACTGTGGCCAAAATGAGATTCCAGAGAAAGGATCTGTCATTTTCTTTCTCTATTTCAATAGGACACATTTAGCTTTGTCTGAGAGCCAATTATCCTGTATATGCAACAAATTCTTGGACCAGGGCCACACCCTCTATAACTCTATGTGAATTTAGGGATAAGGACCTGCTAACTGCAAGCCAAGAGCCAATATCATGACCATGAAAAACTGTCCAACAGCCTCAGCTGTCCTCATCCATGTGTTGGTCCTTCCTCTCTTATAGCAGCAGCACTGCTATGCTCACTTTCATATCATCCCACACTCCTCCCAGTTTTGTAAAGCTAGACATTTTCCTCCAAGTGCCTGGTCCTTCAGGCAGCAGTGGTAGAAGACCTTGCATTTCAGCAAGAATTTTAGGAGGAAGTAGGAGAAGAGTGAGACCCAAGGCTCTGGCCCTTAATTAGAAAGCCCCAGATCCATGGAAAGCAAGCCAAGGCTCTCTTCCCACTCACATAAACACAAAGCAAACATTAACCAACATTGTTTCTTAGCTTTCTGAAAATTTCACTAACAGCTTTAAATAATGCCCAGATATTCACATAATAAAGCATTTCCTACTAATGGCGACCTCATGTGTATCAGAGTAGAACTGTGCTCCATAGGGTTTACGATGGCTGATTTTTTTTGAAGTAGATCGACAGGTCTTTCTCTTGAGATGCCTCTAGATGGACTCAACCCTCCGCCCTTTTGGTTACTAGCCAAGTGCATAAACTGTTTGCACCAACCAGGGACTTTATTCACAGTATACATATTTTCCCCTCAATTCTACTGTTTGTGTTTGAACTTGGTAATTACAAATACAAAAAGTCCAATTTTGTTCAATTATGCTGCAGTTTACAAACTTCTCATAAGGACATACATGCAATTTGGGAATGTCTGGGTACTTTTAAAAACTGTATTACCTGACCAAGGGCTATAACAAATCACTGGAATGTGTTGGCCCTCTCACCCCTGGGGCCTTCATTCTGTGCTGCCCAGCTTATAGCCACTCCTAGTGGCCAGAATCCTGAGTTTGTCCACAACTCTACCCAGCCTTGTCTCCAGTGGCCCTAGGCTGGGCATTACACCAGGCCAGACAGACTGGCTCCATGGGAGCTTCTCATGATCACAGGGGGCTAATTCCACTCAAACTCAGAGGACTTAGGTAGAAACAGACTCTCACAGAAACGTGGAGCCAGCCACGTGGTTCAGTCCACCATTGTCTCTGTGAGAAAGATAGAAAAACATCAAGGAGACATGGGAGAGACAACATGGCCTCTGGTTTAGACTCCAGCCTCACACTGTCCCCCAGGCAGGCCTGATGCAGTCACCAGGACACAGTAGCTGGCTCAGCAAGGGCAGAGGAACTGTGAGGACTGCAAGAGTCATCCAAAGTCCATGCTTAACACCTGCCTGAGGGGAGAGACCCAAGTGCAGTTTGAGAAATTCAGAATCTGGGCATTTGTCTCCTGACACTGCTTTGGGTTGAGGATTAGAAGGTATAAACTGCCAAGATGTCTTTACAACATTGGTTTGCCCAATATGCTTTTCTTAATCATGTGAGTCTCTTCCACTCAATACTGCTCAGCAGCACACCTTAGTCAGGGTGGATACTCAGAAAATGTTACGTTGAGTTAAGCGTTAAAGTCCCTTCTCTTCCAGCAGCTAAAGCTCCAAGTAAGGGAATAAAAGTGGAAATTAGTTCCTTTGTAGAAGAAAGGACCATAAAAGACATATATATTACCGTCGTTGTTGTTCATTGTTGTTGGATGCCATCGAATCTATTTCAACTCATAGTGACCCCGTGTGACAGAGTAGAACTGTCCCATAGAGTTTTCTAGGCTGTAATCTTTACAGAAGCAGATTGCTTGCTACGTCTTTATCCCAAATAGATGCTGGGTGTGTTTGAACCACCAACCTTTCGGTCAGTAGCCAATTGCTTAACCATTGCACCACCCGGGCTCCTTAAATCACTATTAAGAGATGCAAATACATCTCAGATAAGTCACAACAGAACGTGTCCCACTGAGTAGCTTTGTGACTTAAGCATGTCACTTACCTCTCTGGACCTTCGTACCCTCATCTTAAATGGGAACAGTGATCAGATGAGCACCCAACTTTCATTCCAATCAAGTCCACTCACATCTCCCACTCTCCAGCATGAGTCTGTGGATTTACACTGGAAGCCTCTTTGAATCAGCTGGTGGCCCTGTTCCGGGAGGCCAGTGCTTTCCACATTAGGAACTGGGTTCCCAAGGGGAGAGCAAAGTGACATTTTGAACATTCCTGGGGCAAACGAAGGGTCAATATTAAGTATTACTTTTCATAAATTCATACTGAGCCCATCTAGCCCAAGTCCTCAAGGGAATGAGATTTTTTTTCTTTTAAAACAATATTTCTTTCTCTTTAAAGGAAACTTGCCAAGGATGCAGAAGGAAATGAAGATGATCAAAGATGAGGATGTGCATTTCAATCTGGGTGTGAAGAGGGCCCCCTCCTTTCCCCACTGCCTGCAGCCGGTGGCCGCCCAGGGTAAAGCCCCCCAAAGACACCCCTTCCCAGAGGCTCTCCGGGGGCCTTTCTCCCAGTTTCGGTATGAACCTCCTCCAGGAGACCTAGACGGATTCCCCGGCGTCTTCGAAGGAGGAGGGTCTCGGAAACGGAAGAGCATGCCCATCAAGATGCCCTATAGCCACCCTGAGGAAGAAGCCCCTCTTGCCCTCCACTCTGAGGAGAACAAAAACCAGGGCCCTCCGAACCTCCCGTTGCTGTTCCCGCAGCCCCCGCGCCCCAAGTATGACTCCCAGATGATCGACCTGTGCAACATGGGCTTCCAGTTCTGCCGCACCCTGGAACACCTGGGGGCCAAATCCATCAAGCAGGAGCCCATTAAGCCCAGTGCCGTGTGGGCCCAGCCAACATCCCCTCCGTTCCTGCCCACACCCTACCCCTATTACCCCAAAGTCCACCCGGGCCTCATGTTCCCCTTCTTCATGCCCTCCTCCTCCCCTTTCCCCTTCAGCCGGCACACCTTCCTGCCCAAGCAGCCCCCGGAGCCGCTGCTGCCACGGAAAGCTGAGCCCCAGGAGAGTGAGGAAACCAAGCAGAAGGTGGAGAGGGTGGACGTGAACGTGCAGATCGACGACAGCTACTACGTGGACGTGGGCGGGGCGCAGAAGCGCTGGCAGTGCCCCACCTGCGAGAAGTCCTACACCTCCAAGTACAACTTGGTGACCCACATCCTGGGCCACAGCGGGATCAAGCCGCACGCGTGCTCTCGCTGCGGGAAGCTCTTCAAGCAGCTCAGTCACCTGCACACCCACATGCTGACCCACCAGGGCACCCGGCCCCACAAGTGCCAGGTGTGCCACAAGGCCTTCACGCAGACCAGTCACCTGAAGCGTCACATGATGCAGCACAGCGAGGTGAAGCCGCACAACTGCCGAGTCTGCGGCCGCGGCTTCGCCTACCCCAGCGAGCTCAAGGCGCACGAGGCCAAGCACGCTGGCGGGCGGGAGAACATCTGTGTGGAGTGCGGCCTCGACTTCCCCACCCTGGCCCAGCTGAAGAGGCACCTCACCACGCACCGGGGCCCCATCCAGTACAGCTGCTCTGAGTGCGACAAGACCTTCCAGTACCCGAGCCAGCTGCAGAACCACATGATGAAGCACAAAGACATCCGGCCCTACATCTGCTCCGAGTGTGGCATGGAGTTCGTGCAGCCCCACCACCTCAAGCAGCACTCCCTCACCCACAAGGTGAGGTGGGGATCCCCACCCAGGAGAGGGGGCTGGCTGCGCCGAGGGTATAATGAGCAGAGCCCTGGCGACCTGAACCGTTCTCCCAATTGTGACGCTGGGGGATTGTGTAGTCCTGAGCAGGAGGCTTCTTCTCTGAGCCAAGTGTCCATCCTCGCCTTAAATGGGGGAAATGAAGAAATTATTTAAGTCCTTTCCCTACCAAGGAGTCCCTGGGTGGTGCAAAAGGTTAACACACTGGGCTGCTAGTGGAAAGGGCGGAGCTTCGCGTCCAACCAGAGGCACTTTGGAAAGAAGCCTGGGATCTACTTTCAAAAACTCAGCCACTGAAAACCCTATGGAGCACAGTTCTACTCTGATACACACATGGGGTTGCCATGAGTCGGAATCTACTCCAGGACAACTGGCTTCCTTACCTAGCTTTCTAAAGTCTGAGTTAGCCCGTGATCTGGGGATAGTGCAGACATCCGATAAATAATGAGACATTTTGTATAAGAGTGTGAAGAGGGATGAAGAAAAACAGCTGGTAGTTGTGTCATTGCTTCCTAGCACCCCTCCTAGAATCCCTATAATTCTGTTTTTAGAAACTTCATCTAGGTGACCCTGCTGGGAAAATGTGTCATCAGACCCTATATACCCAAGACCATTCAGTCCTTAGCTACATCAGCCAGAGCCTTCTTCTAGAGAATTCTCTTCACCTTTTGCTGTTGAGGCAGTGGCTACCGTTTGGTTTGTTTTCTCTGTCAGTTGTGAGACCTGCTTCATGTGCAGGTGGCCTTGAGGGAAGGAGAGCCTGGCCCAAGCGCAGCAGGAACTGCGGTTCCCTGAGTTGAGCCTGGTTGGGTGTAGTACCCTGTGGTTTGTATTGTAGGAGGCGTAAGAAAGCATCCTTCTCTGGTTGGTTTGGTTTTGTCTTTCCTGGGCTCAGGTCTTCAAGGAGAAATATAAGTCCAAGGGCCTAAAATTTGACTAGTTTGGAACCAAATCTCTGGTGTCTTTCAGGGTGAAACAAGGTGCTAGTAGTATCCCTGAAATTCTACCTCCCTAAGCTGAACCCTGGCAGAGCAGTGATTAAGTGCTATGGCTGCTAACCAAAAGATCAGCAGTTCGAATCCACTAGGCGCTTCTTGGAAACTCTATGGGGCAGTTCTACTCTGTACTGTAGGGTCACTATGAGTTGAAATCGACTAGACAGCATTGGTTTTGTTTTTGTTTTTGTTTTTTTAAGCTGACTTAGGTCTGCTTTGAGCTTCCCAGAGGGGAGTTTTGACCTACTCACCTCTATCCTCACACCCTTGATCGCAAGTGATTTTCTTGGCAGTAGAGACTTCTAGCAAGCCAGAGTTTTTAAAACATTCTCTAATTCTGAAAGGCCAGGGGAGGACATTGTCCAGCCGAGATAACATTTCTGCTGTGCGATAATGGGTTTCATTTGTTAGGTCAGGACAAAGCACAGGGCATTTTCTGGCTCTGCAGCAGAGACAAAATGTGTGGCTGCCTTACAGGCTCTGCACAAACTGCTCCTGCCCTGTATTTACCAAAGGCACCTGGAGATGCCATGCAAGGGGGAGTTACCATGCCACATCCAGGAACCATCAACAAAGAACCTAGACTGAGATGCAGCCACAAAGGGGACCAGCAGCTTATTTTAGGGATGCCTGCCTATGTTGAAAAGGACTCAAAGTTGCATTTTACAATATATAAAAATTCTATAAAGTAGTAGAAAATGAAGTAAAGTTGGCACAAGTGGTTAAGTGCTTGGTTGCTAACTGAGAGGTCGATGGTCTTAGTCCGCACAGAGGCCTCTGGGGAGAAAGGTCTGGTGATCTACTTCCGAAAAATCAGCTACTGGAAATTCTATACAGCATGGTTCTATTCTAACACATGCGGGATGGCCATGAGGCGGAACTGACTCAACACTGACTGCGAGTATTTAACACTGTATTTTTTTTTTTTAATGCCAGGTGCTTTATATCTCATTTAATCCTCTTCAACAACTCTGATAGCCACAATTATTATTATAACCATTTGCAGATGAGGACACTGAGGCATGGGGAGGTCACCTAGGGCTCTCTGACTTCTGCTCTTAAGCTCTTGAACAGTCTACTGTAAAGACTGTCCCCTCTCTCGCTCCGTTCCCATCATTCCTCGCCATGTTCCCTGCTTCCTTCCGAGCCCTTGAAAACCCCCACAGCCTCCCCCCCTGTGCTTTGATCGATCCCACTGGAGACACAGCAGCCTCCTTTGTTCCCAAAAAGTTGTGTTCAGGCTTGCATTCACGTGAGTTCCAAGCCAGCCGACATGTGCATTTTACTGGGACACACGATGCTCTTTAGAGAATTCTGAAAACAGTGTTAAGTAGATCCCAGGACAACTGGATCATAGCCAACTTGAGAGAAAATGTTGAGAGAAGAAAGATGCTGAAGTAAATTTCGAAACCCATAAAGAAAATATTTTTCATAATTGTAAGCTCACTGTTTGAATATACAACACAATTTTTTAAATTATCTTAAGAGTGTGTTAAAATTTAATTCTAAAGAGGGGGTCAATTTCTAGAGTTTTTCATTAGCATAAACCCATACTCAGCAGCAGTCATTTAGATGGTGAGTGTTCGAGCTGAAAAGAACCACAGGGTTCTCAGGACCCACGACTTCATCTTGAGATAAGGAAAGCGACAACTAGGAAAGGCCACGTGACAGGGTTATGATGCAGCCAGTAAGTGGCTAGGTGGAGGCCTGAAGCCATCATGTAATGCCATGGACTCAGCAACACTGAGGCATGATACAAATTAAAGAAACAGAAATGTAGGTAGAGAGAGGCGGAGCTGGGCTTGGAACCCCATTTCTCCTTACATCACTACAGATACCATGTAACACGGACTTTATAAGGTATATTTGTTAGTTGTCCTAGTCCTACAATAACCTACAATGCTATGGTTCTCTAATTTTGCCTTCTCAAAAGTCTTTCCAGGAAAGGCCTTTTCAGGGAAGCAGCAGTTAGTCAGGAGTAACTGATACTCTGCTCTAGCCATGAACCCCCCAAGTGCTCTCAGTGGAGAGCACTGATGCTTAAATACTCAGACACTTCTCCACAAATAATTTTCTAGTTCAGAAAGCTGTTCCCTGTCAAATTTCTCTATAAGACAGAAGCCAGCTTGGGGGCTCCATAGCTATGCCACACAGAGGTCACTCTGGCTGAAGCCTGTGGGAACCCAGGGGACCAACTCGACAGTGTGATTATCGAGTTGTAATTTATTGAAGTGTGGGTATAAGCTGTTTTTCTGGGGTTTTCAAGTACGTTAATGAGAACTCAATAGAATATTGGTTTTCCTATGGGAAATGATAACATCAGTTTAGAAGGCTTTGTTTTTTCATTATCATGAAAGCTGGATTATAGACTAATTCCACAGATCACTCTAGTGTTCTTACCAAAATCCTATTAATCCCTGAGAACTCTTACCGTAGGAGTCACCCCGGCAGCAGCAGGAACACCAAAAGCAATAGCTTTCTTTTCCTCTAATGGTCTCGCTGGTTTATAGTTTTCAGAAGAAAAAAAAAATTATGTAATCAACCCTTTTCAACAACATAGTAATTTAACAAGGTTGAAGCCACACCATTTGGAACTCAACATCTATCACCAGGCTCTTTGTGGATTTATCTGGCAGAGAGAGAAATGAGGACTATAATTACGATGAAAGCGTGCTACCTGTTACCACCGTTTTCCTGAACCTTGCCTCCCTCCAGGGTGTGAAGGAGCACAAGTGTGGCATCTGTGGACGGGAGTTCACCCTGCTGGCCAACATGAAGAGACATGTGCTGATCCACACCAACATCCGTGCCTACCAGTGTCACCTCTGCTACAAGAGCTTCGTGCAGAAACAGACCCTCAAGGCACACATGATTGTCCACTCTGACGTGAAGCCTTTTAAATGCAAGGTGAGCAGCGTGTCTGGGAAGGAGTGTGGAAAAAGTGGATTCAGAGGGTTGTGCAAATGATCCACAAGGAAGGGTCCCCAGAGAACCTTCTGCTTCATTTCACTAGGGGTCCAGAGTAGGTGCTTTAACAATGCCGGGTACGATCTGCTGCTCTGACCCTCTTTTCATCCCACCTATGCTCGCGCTAGCCCTCGTTGGTCCCTGAGAAGTCTGCTGTATTTGTCTAACTGTGGAAGCAATATCTAGAGCAAGTATGTTAGAGGGAGAAGGAGGATAGGCTGCTTCTGGGTGGAGGCAGGCAGTAGGAGAAGGTGAGAAGGGTGGAAGGTTCATTTGTAGAATGAGGTTTCCAAAGGAAGAAGGCGATGTAGAGAGCTCCTGTTTTAGACTGGAAAAATCAGGGGTAGCCTTCTCCCCTTTACAAATCAATGAGTAGAATGTAGAAAGGAGTCACAAAAACTTCTAGCACTGTCTCCTCTCCTTTCCCACTCTCCTCCCTTCCTGGCGCTTGAGCTGAGTGGTGTAAACTGAGAGAAGTCCTCCTAGAGAAGATAAATGGGATTTCAAGGCTAGCCCTTCACATGATCTCAGAAATGCTTGGTTAGGGTAAGGAATAACCATTAGTAGAGTTGTTTGAAGTGTTTTCTATTTGCTCCTAAATAATATGCGGTACAGAGATTGTAAAAAATGGTGTGGGGACATCGGACCTCATCATCTAACTTCACAAGGGGGGAGGAGAGTCATTATCAGCATCAATAGCCCAAGGCTGATTGCTGTAAGGTGGAGGTCAGACATATTTCCACCCTCCAACCTTTTTACCAATTCTGGCACCAGCTGTCCCGCCCATGGCACTCTCTACTTCTCTGCTGGGTTTAATAATTCATTGCCGTGGCTACACAGAACTCACAGACCATACTCACAGTTATGGGGTTTATTAGGGAAGTAACATGTTACAGTGCAGGATCAGGAATGGCTCAGGATACAGTTCTTTGGCCAGGACAGCTTCTCAGCCATGCCCGCAGGCAGACCTCTCTCTCTCTCTCTTTCTTTCTCTCGTCTCCTCGGCCCTTCAGCCCCTTAGCCCAGGCAAGTGTTCCAAAGCTCTTTAGCTCCTCCAGTAAGTACCCAGAGGCACCCCACTCTGCCAGTAAACCTCTGCCTGAAAGCACTCGGCTCTCTCACTCTGTGGGTCAGCATGCCCCCTATAGCTACCTTGATCCATGGTCTCTAGCCCACCATGATCTCGTGCCAGCCTCCTGGTTCTGCTGCCTCTGCTACCACCATTTCTCTGCCACTGCTTCTTGCTGTCTCTTGCTGTCTTTGGTATTACAGCTGTCTGTCTCATTCTGTCCTGGGCTAGGGGCCTTTTAGCACAGGGACCCTGGGTCCAAAGGAAGTGCTCCACTCTTATCTCTTCTTTCTCGGTGGTAGTGAGATCCCCTCTTTCCAGCTCTCGGGTGGCTCATTTTGTCAGCCTAGCAGGATGGCAAAACTGGCCAATCCCCTTATAAGGGTTCCATGTACCTACTTGCATGGTTCCACCCCAGCAAGAGTTCTATGCGCCTTATTTGCGTTGTTAGCAAACTAGCTAATCCCCTTGGTGGGCCATAGCACCTTATTTTCGTAGTCTCACCCAGTCATTTGGTGGGAATTACAAGATCACAGCGAGAAAGGCCATATAAAAGCGAATAATCTCACCACACGGATTGAGCATCTTTGTTAAAATGTACGTGTCAGATTAAGTGGAATGGATTTGTATTTCATCACCTGAGGTAATGTGGGAACTGGTGGCCTGTAAAGCCCAAAGCACTGATGTGTTTCTCAGAAATGCTCGAGCTTTCCAAGTCTGTGACTCCCCAGTACTGGTTCCCTTCTCCACTTCTAAACTTAGAATCTTGCTCAGGATTGCATAGTTTAATTTAAGGAATGTACAGACCAGTGTTATCCTGATCATGAAGAGAGAGGGCTGAAGGGAAAGACGAGGGAAATTATCATGTTCAGACAGTGTTTGAGCCCTTCTGTTTGAAATGGAAGTTTTCATTTTCTCTGTTATTCTGTGTCTGATGGGGTCCAAATGATGTTCTCTGTTGATCCCTATTTCCAAAGTGGGGTTCACTGTTTTCAAGGGCTGTTCCTGATTTAATCCCTCTGCAGCTTGTCCCCTCACTTAAAGGAACCCCCTGTGAAGCTGACTACTTTCCTGTGCTGGCCCCTCCTGGGACGGGGTGAGAGGGGTCAGGAACCAGAGCTTCCCTAGACCTGTGTGGGCATTCTCCGGAGGTAGGGGAGGGAGGCTTCTCCCTCCAGCCCTTTTCCTGCCACCCACTTGTGTTTCCCCTCCTTTCCTTCAAGTTCTCAGTGGTTTGAAAGTCAGTTTATGTCCATCTTGGGTCATCCAAGCTGAGGTGGGAGGAAGCTGCAAGCAGGATTGGCTACATAATTTGCAGAGCCCAGTGCAAAATGAAAATGTGAGGCCGTTTGTCCAAACATTATTAAGAATTTCAAGATGGCAGCAGCAGAGCATCAAACCAAGCATGAGGCTCTTCTGAGTGTCTGGCCCTGTGTGACTGCACAGGCCACACACCCATGAAGCCAGCCTGGGTACATGAGCCAAAGAACTCCACAGACAATCTCCTTTCTCTGTTTTAGCATTTCTTTGATTTCCTTCTGGCTCCACTGAGCCCCTTACATTTAACAGAGCTGTTTTCTCCTGCCAGGGGTTAACTGCCTCCTACAGTGGAGGTGCAAGCAGGCTCTCTTTGCCACTCTTCATTCCTTGGTTGAGTTTACTCTTAGGCTTCTAGCACGAACTATATTTTTTTATCTTTTCAACTGGTGGTGGGGTACATAAAGCTGTTAAAATATGGGGGAGTCATTGGAACAGTTTTGTTATTGTTAGCTGCCATCGAGTCAGCTTCGACCCATGGCAACCTTATATGTATAACAGAATGAAACGTTGCCCAGTCCTGCACCAACTTCATGATCATTAGTATGTTTGAGTCCATTGTTGTGGCTATTTTGTCACTCCATCTCACTGAGGGTTTCCCTCGTTTTTGCTGACTCTGTACTTTACGAAACATGGCATAGTTTAGAGTCCCCTAAAAATCCACGCTTGGCCAATACAACCCTTTCCCACCTTCACCTCATCCATTTGGTAAAACCAGGCAGAAAGCTTCCCTGAAATGGAAGAATATGTTGGGGACAGAGCTAAGTACAGGAAATAGACTCGGTAGGCTGTATATGATTTGGAGGACGCAGAGATAGTTCTGCTTCTCTGCCCTCAAGAGCCCAGGGAGGCCTGGAGAATTTCTTGGATCAGGTGGTATCTGAGGACCTAGAGGGTTCTCTTTAGTACCAGTGTACAGAAAGCTACATAATACAATACAACCTGGGCGCAGTGATGCAGTGAGTCAGCCTAGCTTAACGTTTCAGCTCTCCCTTCAGGAAAGACTGTCTTCTCCTCCCCCACCTCCAATGGCGATGCACCATGCATAGACCACAGAGTGTCTGCTTACAGTTCAGAAACTCAATTTTAATCATCCGTCTTTTTGCTGAGGGTTGATTAGGCCCTGGATGTCTGATCTACACCATAAGATCCTGTAAGAGTGTTGTTTAGACATTGGAATGCCATCTTTGAAACAAGGCACAGTTTATACTTTACAGTGGGAAGTGGGTCTGGCATGGAATTGGGCTGGTCATCTGTACAGGTCTTTTCCTCCTGGTGGGCAGAACCTCTCAGGAGATCACAGGTCAGGAAGCTGCCTGAAGAGTGTATCTATCATTAGAACAAAAATAATTGGACTTCAAAGAGATTTTTGTCAAACTTAGGTGACATATCGCCATTCTTAAACATTTCTGAAACATAAGAACTGGTGTCAGTCACCTTAATCCAAAGCCTTCTGTTTCCTGGAAAGTGCCAGAAGCATACTGCCAGGTTCTTCCCAACTCCATCTCCCTGCAAAGTGTCACCCTGCTTGCTGTCCTCTTTGCACCATCACCCTTCTTTGTTTCAGCAGACGTTCAGAGCCTGACTGAGTTTAGAGGTTATGTCATGAGGCTGTTTGTGTTGGTAAATTATCTCCAAATCCCACTATAGGATGGGCCATCTAAAGATGGTCCCTTGTATGTTGCATCCCATCCATGTTGTGTTGTTTCTTGGAAATCTGGCCCTGGGTGGAGATGGCGGGGAGTTTGGGAGTTGGAAGAGGAAGGGAGAACCATTTGCTCACTGTCATGTAATTCATGGAGTCCCTGAGTAGTTCAAACAGTTCATGCATTCCACTGCTAACCAAAAGGTTGGAGGTTCGAGTCTACCCAGAGGTGTCTTAAAAGAAAGACCTGGTGATCTACTTCTGAAAAATCAGCCATTAAAAGCCTTATAGACCACAGTTCTACTCTGACACACATGGGGTCAGCATGAGTTGGAATCAACTGGATGACACTGGTTTGGGTTACATAGTTCATAGCCATCAGAGATAAATGGCTGGCTGGTAGCAGAGAGATGTTGAAGAACAAGCCCAGACAACGAAACCCCAGCTTTATAGCGGTAACAGGGAAGAGTTACTGACTTCACATGATTAATATAGCTGGAAGAAAGAGGTAGGCCTTGCTCCAGCCACATTCAAAGAGTTAACTGTCTCCAATTTTTCTTAAGAAAAACTTCAGTTTCTTCCTGACAAAAAACCCCTCCTCCTGTTGCAATATGAATTGGTTCTCTCCAGCCCCAAGCTCAGTGGAAACAGCTGTCCATAGCAAGCAGAAAGGTTCACTCGCTGTGGGATTAGGCAGTAACAATAGGATGGAAAATTGGAGGAGAGGAAAGGTTTCAATTTTGTTTCTTCTTTTTTTTTTTTTCTTGTAAAAAAATTACTGCCCCTCCAGGCCCATTTGCTATTGGCTTGATTTCTGGACTCCTTATTTCTTGGAGCCAGCTGGAGTTTTTCCAAAGGCCTGTGCCTGTAGACTTAAGCCATGTTTCAGAAATATGCTTCCCAGATTCTGCGTAAGCACGCAGGGGTTGATTTGGTTACTATCCCTGTGGCAGCCTCACTCTATAATAGCAAAGAACCAGCTGCTGTCTTTGGGAAACCTGTCCAGGAAAAGCAGCCATCCAGAATTTCCGGGACAAGTTCTCCTTTGAGATGGGTGAAGCCGGGAGCTGCCTAAATTATGAATCATCAGGTCATCTGCAGCCTCGTGTGATGCAGAGGTTTGAAGGTCTAAGGGCAGAGCGGTTAGAAGAGGGAGAAGGTCTCCCTGCAAAGGGTACCCCTACCGCCACAGCCAAACTGGCTCCAGTTCTCCTTTAATCTCTTCGATGCTCCGTAAGGGGAGAAAACAGATGGGGGTGTTTAGAGGCCTGGTGCTAGGGGTCAGGGCTTTCAAGCTGGCATAGAGGGGGTTAAGGCAGTGACCAGATAGAAGCCCTTTGGCAGCAAACCCCTCCTTAGCAGAAGGAAGGATATAGCTGCATGAACTGCCTGCTTAACAATGCCTCACATGTCCCCTGGGGCCCGCCTGCAAATAGATTTCATCTTGCTTTCTCTTGTACTTTTCAAAGCTTCCTGTTTTCTCACGGTCCTTTTGGAAAGTTTACAGTCTCTCTCTCCCTCCCTCCCTCTCTCTCCCTTTGAGGAAAGGAACACCCTTCTTATTAAAAGAGAGAGAGAGAAGAATGTAAGGGAAGGGCCCTTTTGCAGAGGCCTTTCTCCTTGGCTGCAGGCTGACACCCTTTGACCTTTCCTCTCAGAATAGGAAAACACAGGTTTCCTGGTGCATCTCTGTCCTGAAGCTTAGACCAGGCTGGTTGAGCGAGGTAGCATGCCTGTTCTTGGCATTGTTGCCCTCTGGCCCCAGCCAAGAGGCTATACACGGGCCATCACCTTGTGTCTGCACACAACAGACAATGTCATCTCGTTAGGACTTGTGGGAAGTTGCCTGAGGTGCCTCTGGGCCCTGGACTGGGGAGGGAAAAGGTGCCCGTAGACCAGAATTTGGAGTTCCTGTGGAGATGAGGGAATGAGGAGGCCTAGAGTGGACAGGGCAACTATTGGCTGTTTGACGGGGAGAATGAGGGCTGAGGAGCCAAAGAGTGGGCTCCCTCAAAACCCATAATATGAATGAATCTTCCGTTCCCAGCCACATTTCCTGGAGCTGAATCCAGCATAATTGCTTGCATTTCTATTATGTCACAAATCACTTAACCAACAAAAACCAAACCCAGCGCCCTCGAGTCGATTCCAATTCATAGCAACCCTATAGGACAGAGTAGAACTGCCCCGTAGAGTTTCCAAGGAGCACCTGGTGGATTCAAACTGCTGACCCTTTGGTTAGCAGCTGTAGCATTTAACCACTACGCCACCAGGGTTTCCACAAATCACCTAGTAGGTACTTACTCCAAGGATTCTTCACTTGGTCCTTCCTTTATTAGTCCCTCCAAATAATTTGGTTTAAAAAGATTGCTATCTTATCTTCAAAGACCTTTCTATTTCTGGAATGTAGAAGATTCTACTATGTAGGTGACAATGATAGTTATAAGAGCCAATATTGAGCTCTTACAATTTGCTGAGCCCTTTACATGAATTATCTCATTTGTTCCTCACAATACCCTTCATAGGAAGTAGGGTTATTATTGACATTTTACAGAAAATGGAAGCTTAGCAACCCTCTGGGCCCTCACCTTCACCTCTGTTCTCTGCCACCTCAAACAGTAACAATCTGTGCAACCCATTTTTAAAGAACAGTTCAACCATTTGTTCCAAATTTGTGTTGCATTTTGATGTTCACTTAAAAACTGATACAGGTGGGGAAGCTGAGATTTAATACCAGAGGCTGATTAATGCTGCTCATTAAGACAACTGAGGGTTCAACCAGGGAGTGGCCCAGCTGAGATGACCACCCACAAGATGAAATCAGAGTCCTCAACTTCTCAGGCAGCTTCCTGCCGTCCTCCCTCCTTCCCCCTCCCCTCAACTTTTTAATATCTCTTCAGACCTTGGCAGGTCCTGACTTGGGCAAACTCTTAGGTGCATACCTCATGAATAAAGGGGGCCTTGCTTTAAATGAAGGAGCCCTGATGATGCGGTGCATGCACTTGGCTGCAAATTGAAAGGCCAGCGGTTGGAGCCCACCAGCCACCCCAAAGCAGAAAGATGTGGCACTCTGCTTCTATAAAGATTACAGCCTTGGAACCCCATGGGGCAGTTCTACTCTGTCCTGTAGGATCCCTATGAGTCAGAAATCCACTGGACGGCAGTGAGTTTTTTTTTTTTTTTTTTTTGGCAGGGGAGGGTTTGATTTAGATAGCTGCTTTTCCCAGGAGAAGAAATTAGTGCTTTGATGTCCCTTCCCCACTATTCTTTTTTCTAGCCTCATTGCCTCCCCTACTATAATGATTCTATTTGGAGCCTACTTCTCAATCCCTACCCAAAGGCACCATCATTAAATGACTCCATCACTAACTGGCCCCTTTTTTTTTTTGACCCTGGTTAACTGTGACTGAGCAGTCTCTTTCTGATTTTCAACATCATAAAATACCTCCGTACATTTGTATATTGTCACGTGAGGACAATCTTCTGAGAAAGATGAAGAGGACAGGGTGTTCTGGAGAAGAACCAGTGGAATTTGTGGAAGGTTCAGAGGCTAAGAAAAGGAAGAAGGTAAGGGGGTACCCATCAAGAAGATATGAATAGTACCCAAGTACCTCAGGTCCTTAGTTAACTGGCTTTAACCTTCTACCACTAAGGACTTTGTTTTCAGACTAGTATACACAGGTTTAGTGGGGGAAAGGAAGATAAGTAGAGATGCCCACTTTTTGGAATTTTTGCATAGGGTAGTGATATTTTCCTGAATTGTTCATTTATTCACCCATCCAAATACTTAGGTATTCATTGTTACCAAGTGCATAGCCCTGTGTTGGATACTAAGGTTGGCTGCAAAGAAAGGGAAGGTAGTAGGCTTTATATTGGAGACAGCCTGGGACACCTTTCTCTGCTTCAGACACCTTTTAGAGTTGACATACCTCCACTTAGCCTGGGAAAGCTAGCAACTGGCTGGCTCAGAGGCTACCATAAACCATGAAGGATAACTCCGTCATATAAAAATTGAATTTTACCAACACCACAAAAAAATAACAGTCTCTTTTACCAGTCACATATCAGATAATCATAGCTGGCCACCCTCAAGTCATGTCCCGTAGTAAACCTTCCCTGGAACCATACGCCCTGACTTCAGGGGGCAATATTTTAATGTCTTAATATTCCCATGTACCACTAAAATGTCCTGGAAAGTCCAGTACTGAATGAATTGAACCAGAAAAACTTTAGAATAGAAGAATACTCCCTAGACTACAGCAAAGGATCTTAAAAGGTAGGTTGTCTGTGCTTGAGGAAGATTCCAAAAAACGCCCAGCAGTAGCCATTATGATGTGTGCACACCAGTGTGTGTTGAGTGGGGGGTAGGAGCTTGGTTGGGGCAGGTGAATTGAAGGATCTGCACTGACCCCAATGTCCCCACAGCTATGGCAGCAACAAGCAGTTGATTGTTACAGCAGTGATAGTTAACCTCGCCTGTAGTTTGAGGTTGGTTGACCTGCCTAAAAATATTTAACGAAGAGAATTTATCCTTGTGTCCAATCTAAACAAAGGGCACACTACACATTGTTCAAGTTAGGCTAAACCCTTTAGACCACTCCAGCTTCTAATACCTCAGTAGCCACAGGTAACATTATACAAGAGGAACCTCTCCACTCATGGAAGCCAAGGGCAAAAGATGCCCATCCTTTTCTTTCAGTTCTCTTTCTAGTCTATAGGACTATGAGACTCCCATGAATGCCTGGACTAGTGCAATAAGTTAGTTGACCTTTCAGCCTCCAGCTTCTCTCCCCCTACATGCTTAACCACCTGTGGCTTTTGCTTGTATCAGGTCTTCTGCTGGAATGTGCCCCAAGCCTTCCCTAAGGCAACACTTAATTACTGAGGGCCTCCCATGTATCAAGGTTGGTACTGGGCAGAAAATACAATAAAACAACAGGCAAAATGAAGAGAAGTGAAGTTCTGATACATGTTATGACATGAATGAACCTTGAAAACATTAGGCTGAGTGAAGTAAGTTAGACACAGAAGGACAAATATTATATGATCCCACGTACATGAAATATCTAGAATAGGCAAATGCATAGAGACCAAAGTTTATTAGTAGTTACCAAGGGCAAGTGGGATGGGAAAAGGGGTGCTGTGTTTCTGTTAAGAGTGATGAAAAAATTGGAAAAGGATAATGGTAAAGGTTGCACAACATGGTGAATGTACTTAGTGTCTCTGAATAGTAACATGTAAAAATGGTCAAAATGGCAAATCTTTTGTTATATGCATTTCACCATAATAAATGTTAAAATAAAAAAAGGCAGGAAGAGCCTTCATGGATGTTACAGTCTACTGAGTGAGAGCATATCTGGAATGAACACTGACCAAAGGTCATACTCAGGCATTCCAACGAGTTCACTCCAAATCATCAGGAACCATCCCATCAACAACGATATACATTTTCTAAAATGACCCGCAACTGAAAATACCTAAGTAGAATCCCAAATTCAAAGCTTTTTTCCTTAGACTTGATGGAGAACTGGGTAAAAACTAAGCTAATAAATGTAACTCTACCAGAACTTTGAGCCACAGGTTGATGTATCTTAATAAATGATCTCTAAAAGAAAGCAAGTATCCATACGTAGGACTTCTCCTGAGGAAGTTGAAATGAGACCAGCTTTCTTATCCTTTCCTCCTCTTGGGTCACCATTTTCAAATGAATGAAACCATTTCAGGTCTCTGAATACTGAGCTTGGGACATCCTATTTCAATACACCAAATTCATTTTTTTTTTAGTAAGGAAGCAAAAAGTTCTTAAAATCCCCAAATATGAATCATTAAAAAATACAGAACTAACTATTCATTTTCTGTACATGGCTTATCTGTGATAAATTTGTAATCCCAGACTTGCTTCCTCTTACCACCCAGCACTCTTTTAGGCTAATCCCCAAGGTTTTCACTTATTAAGTCTACTCATTCTTCAAAGGCCAGCTCAAATCTCACCACCATAGTCACCTGAAGAAAATGTTGCTTTCGTTAATAAAAATTCAATCCGATACATCCAACACTGGCCTTGAAAATACGTCCCAGTGAAAAAGGAAAACTGGTGAGAGCCTGAGGGGACGGTATACCCCAAGAGCTGTTGCATCGTGGCATCTCTCACTATATATCACTGCACCACTCCACTGGCCTCTGAGGGAGGGAAAGGAAGGAGGTTGTTTCCTCCTTGAACACTCAGGTCAAAGCACAAACCCAAATCCATTGTTGCATTCCTTACATCACAACCAAGGAGGGGCTGAGGTTTCCAAATTTTACTCTACTAAGGCTTGGAGAGGAACCATGGTGGCGTAGTGGTTAAGTGCTATGGCTACAAACCAAAGGGTCAGCAGTTCGAATCCGCCAGGTGCTCCTTGGAAACTCTATGGGGCAGTTCTACCCTGTCCTATAGGGTCGCTATGAGTCGAATCGACTCGACAGCAGTGGGTTGGTTCGTTGTCAGGCTTGGAGACAACAAAAGGAAGAAAAACACCCCAGAGCAGCTGCTTCTGTTTTATACATTCATCGTCTGCATAAATTGCCTTTGGAAACAAGGGTTGTAATCTTCCGAAAGAAGTTGAGAACCACCGTTGTGGTCCATCATGTACTTGAATTTTGATGGAGATAGAGAGAAATGATGAAAAAGAAATAAATAAAGCAATTTACTTTTTTGTATACCAGAAAATACCTTTGTATTTTCAGTATTTCAAATCTCTACCCTGAGAAAATATACACTCCTCCCCTAGATGTCCCCTTGTTCCTTTTAACCTTGACATTCATCCCAATAAACAGCAATTTAGAAATGAGAGAAGCATTACCTGATGTAGTCTAACAGAAGACATATTTGAGGGACACAGTATGGAGAGGTGACCTCTGATGTCCAATAGCCTGAGTTCCTTATTCCCACTGCAGCACCCACTATCTGTGTACCTTGACCAAGTGACTCAATCCTTCAGTTTACCTTCTGTAAAATGGGGGTGATGACAGCATCTATCTCATAGTAAGAATTAAATGAGATATTCTCTCTATGTATGGACTTAGTATTATGCTTTCCATATTGTAAATCCTTCACAAATATTAAGTAATCAAATCCTTAATATCGGCTGACTGAATATTACTTAAAATGATGTACACTTTGAGGAATTGCTTTTCAAATCAGCTTTTTTCCTTTTCCAAAAGTGGCATTCAGAAGACATTTTAAAGGCTTTAAGATTTTTACCTTGGGTTTAAAAAATCCCCATACTCTAGGAACATGAGTCTCATGTATTCCTCCCTACCTGCTCCGCCTCTGAGACTGAGCAGAGTCCAGCTCCTCTCTGACTTCTGTGGGGACATTTGCCTTGGAAGCAGTTTAGAATACTGTCTAAATTGCCCAGGGTGGCTGTCACAAAATATTGCAAAGTGGGTGGCCTTAACAGAAATTTATTGTCTCACAGTTCCAGAGGCTAGGTGTCCAAATTCAGGACGTGGGCAGGGCCATGCTCTATCTGTCACTCTAGTGGAAGGTCCTTCCCTGTCCCTTCCAATTTCTGGTAGCCCCGGGTGTTCCTTGGCATTCCTTGGCTTTTAGATGCATCTTTACAAGGCAAGTCTTTCTCCTGTGTGACCCTATCTGTCTGTCTGTCCTTCCCTTTTAAAAAACACCACTCAGAAGAGATTAGGGCCCAGTCTACACCAGCATGTGTAGCTTGTTACCTTAAGTGATAACCTCTTCAAAGAAAGATCCTATTTCCAAACAAGGTCACATTGACAGGTACAGGGATTAGGATTTCAACATAACTTTTTGGAGGACACAATTCAATCCATAACAAACACCAAGATCCAAAACAAAGTAGAAGCAGTGTGAACCAGCCCATTTATCCTCACGCAGGCCTGGATGTGGGTTCACCTCGGCAGGGTCCCCTACTCTCGAATGACCTGTATTCTCCTCGTCACTGCCTCTGACAGCTATGTGGGAAGGAATTCAACCGGATGCACAACCTCATGGGCCACATGCATCTACACTCTGACAGCAAGCCCTTCAAGTGCCTCTATTGCCCGAGCAAATTCACCCTGAAGGGGAACCTGACGCGCCACATGAAAGTCAAGCATGGCGTCATGGAGCGAGGCCTTCACTCACAAGGTGAGCACTCTTCCAGAAGCCACCAGGCTGTAGAGCCCAGTGGGAGAGCAAATGGGGGCTGAGTTTTTTTTGGGGGGGGGGTGGGAGAGGCGTTGCTTGGGGAGATACCTTCCTGTCAGAAAGGAGACTGATTTTTAAGACCAAAGCCGAGAAGCGAGAGTAGGCTTATCATGTTACTTTAAAAAAAAAATAATGCTAATGTCTGAAGATAAGCCAAAAGAGCCATACTCGTTGCCATTGAGTCAATTCCAACTCATAGCAACGCTATAGGACAGAGTAGAACTGCCCCATAGGGTTTCCAAGGAGCAGCTAGTGGATTTGAACTGCTGACCTTTCGGTTAGCAGCTTTAGCTCTTAACTACTATGCCACCAGGGCTCCAATATCTGAAGATGGTAAGTAAAAATAAAATATAGAAAGTAAGTGGAACATAATAATGATGACAGTCAGCACCATTTTTGGTTCCTTTGTTCTAAACACTGCATCAGGTACCTTGTCACCCTCAATCTTCATAAGTCAAGGGCATAGGAACTTCTATTACCCCTATTTTACAGATGGGGAAACTGAGGCCTCAAGAGATTAAGTTGCCTAAAGTTGCTCAAATGAAAAGTGGGAGTGTCAGAATTTGAACTCAGACCTTTCTGACTCTAAAGGCTTTATAGTATCTGCTTTGTTGCACTGCTGTTAAAGGGCACATAATTTTTCCTTTGCTTTCTAAAAACCAGATCTTCAAGCTCTGCTCTAAGCAGAAGTGTGTTTATAGCAGGCTAGATCTCCTCTGCGTGTTCACAACTAGATACACCCAAGGACAATTTTTCCTGCATGGTTAGGGCTGACCAGCCTCTATGCAAAGTAGGGACTTATGTCTCCCCCACTGAGTCCTAACTGAACTAATGAAAAGTTTTCAGCTTCTTTACATTCTCAGTCCCAGGACCCTTAGCAGTGAAGAATTGATGTTGCAGATTTGAATTCACCAGAGTCTTTCCTTAGTCACAACCAGTCCTTCTATAAACAGGCGATAAATGCACCTCTGTCCAAGGCAGTGAGCTACGTAGGGAATGAAACCATATTTGTCTTCTAAGAGAAACCCGTGTGTGGGTTGTTGTTGTTGTTGGGTGCCATCGAGTCAGTTCCTACTCACAGCGACCCTATGTACAACAGAATGAAACACTGCCCAGTCCTGCAAGATCCTCACAATCATTGTTATGTTTGAGACCATCATTGCAGCCACTGTGTCAGTCCGTTTCATAGAGAGTCTTCCTATTTTTCTCTGATCCTGTATCTTACCAAGTATGATGTCCTTCTCCAGGGACTGGTCCCTACTGATAATGTGTCCAAAGTATTTGAGACAAAGTCTCGCCATCCTTGCTTCCAAGGAGCACTCTGCCTGTACTTCTTCCAAGACAGACATGTTTGTCCTCCTGGCAGGACATGACGTTTTCAGTATTCTTTGTCACCAGCAGCATAATTCAAAGATATCAGTTCTTCTTCAGTCTTCCTTATTCATTCTCCACCTTTCGCATGCATATGAGGTGATTGAAAATACCCTGGCTTTGGTCAGGTGCACCTTAGTCCTCAAAGTGACATCTTCACTTTTCAACACTTTAAAGAGGTCTTTTGTAGCAGATTTGCCCAGTGCAGTATGTCATTTGATTTTTCTTTTAATTTTTGTTGTACTTTAAGTGAAAGTTTACAAATCAAGTCAGTCTCTTATACAAAAATTTATATACACCTTGCTATATACTCCTAATTGTTCTCCCCCTAACGAAACAGTATGCTCCTTCCCTCTACCTTATATTTTCGTGTCCATTCAGCCAGCCTCTGACCCCCTCTGACCTCTCATCTACCTTCCAGACAGGAGATGCCAACATAGTCTCGTGTGTCTACTTGATCCAAGAAGCTCACTCTTCACAAGTACCATTTTCTATCCCATAGTCTAGTCCAGTCCCTGTCTGAAGAGTTGGCTTTGGGAATGGTTCCTCTCTTGGGCTAACAGAAGGTCTGGGGATCATGACCACTGGGGTTCTTCTAGTCTCAGTCAGACCATTAAGTCTGGTCTTTTTATGAGAATTTGGGGTCTGCATCCCGCTGCTCTCCTACTCCCTCAGGGGTTCTCTGTTGTGTTTCCTGTCAGGGCAGTCATCAGTTGTAGTCAGGCACCATCTAGTTCTTCTGGTCTCAGGCTGATGTAGTCTCTGGTTTATGTGATCCTTTCTGTCTCTTGGTGTCATTTGATTTCTTGACCACTGCTTCCATGGGCACTGATTGTGGATCCAAGTAAGATTAAATCCTTGACAACTTCAATATTTCTGTGTGGGGGACAGAAGACAATTATACATATAGGTCACAAAATAATGTGAGTTGGCCCCTGCTTATTGATCACTACTGTGTCAAGCACAGCGGAAGGCCCTTCGGAGACATTATTGCTCTTCTCTACAATTCCATGAAATAGATGGTGTTACTTGGATTTTATGTAAGAGGTGACCAAGGCCCAGAGATGTTATATAAACTGTTCAAGGTCAAAAACAAGTCTGGAGTCACAGCTGGGATTCCAACTCAAGCATTTCTGAATCTGAGCCAGTGTTCATGACACTAGGTAAAAACATGGGGTGATTTGTTTCGTTCGCTGCTGCTTCCATCCACCTCGCAAAAGAGGTAGTAAAATAGAGGCATATTTTCATAAATAAGATACACACATGCACACATAGCGTTAAACAAAATGATTGTAGCTTTCAGATTTTTCATGACTCATTGAGTTCATGGTGACTCCTGGGTGCCAGTGAACCATGGTCATCACAAAACAAGGCCTAGAGTTTGTGCAAAAGCTGTGAAAATTTTCTGGTTAGAAAACAAAAGCAGTTTTTTTTTTTTCCTGAGAACATTTTTCACCTGAATTATTCATTTCGTCTCGAGTTGCCTGAGCCACTTCCCAAGCTAATCCTGGATTTTTACAGAAGAGGGCAAATTTGTATAATTGCTGGGACAGGAGACATGCGAGGCCATGAGGACAGACCTCTGTCTGAAAGCCTAACCTGGTCACCATGATTTACCCAACTCTGATGCTCAGACCTTAAAAGGCACCTAACGGCTCTGTCATTCTTCTGGAAAATTCAAGAACATCACTATGTATCAGTGAGATACTTTGAAAAAACATTTAACAGACTTTCAACAATTTTAATGTTTTCATCTACAAAGAGTGTTAACGTTCTTTCACTTTAGTTTTTGAAATGTCTCAAAATTCGTGACCTAGATTAAAGAGATTGTCCCTGTGCCCCGACAAGATTAAAGATAAAGATAGCTTCATTACCTGACAATATTATAAAGTAGGCAGAGTTGGACATCGGGGCCCCCTACCCTTCCTTTGTTCACCCCCAACCTAGAAGCGTGATTCTTCTGCGGTGAAGCAGAGTCTGGCCTCACCCCTTGGGCCCCTTCCTTCCAATTTCTTCTCTTTAGTACTCCTGGGCTGCATCCTCAGGGTCTGACCACTGGCTCACCACTGGCCTTAACAAATGATGCGATGAAATGCTACCACACATCTGTTGGCCACTAAAAAGCCCATCCCTATAGGGCCTTCAAGGAGTCCTGACGGTGCTATGGGTAAGTGCTCAGCTGCTAACCGAAAGTTTGGTGGTTCGAACCCATCCATTGACTCTGCAGCAGAAAGACCTGGCAATTTGTTCCTGTAAAGATTATAGTCTAGAAAACCCTATGGAGAAGTTCTACTCTGTCACATGGGGTCGCTGTGAGTCAAAATTGACTTGACAGCACCTGATAACAACAATACAGGGCCTTCAAACTGAAACTAAGAGTGAGACTCTCTTGTATCACCCTTTGTAACACCAAGGGCACTTGTGGTTGGACCCAGGGCCTTTGTGCTCTGTCTACTGTGTCTACACATAGGGGTCCCTGGTCACGGGGTGGCCTTCTGAGCCCCAAGTTTAACCTCTTGTTTTCAAGACTAAAATATCTTTATTATTGCTTTATTTTTCTCATGGTAAAATATTTTTTAATGTAAAATAAGGAATACATTAGAAGTGAAAATAAAAGTATAAAAACGACCTCAGATTAATTATCTGTGATATTTTGGCATACACCCTTCCAGGTGTTTTTTTAAAGAGATAATTAGGTAGATAGGTAGGTAGATGATAGATAGATTAGGTAGGTAGGTAGGTAGACAGACAGACAGATGATAGATAGATAGATAGATTAGATCGATAGATCGATAGATAGATAGACAGACAGACAGATAAAAAAATTTGTAGGTAGAATTGAGTCTGCATTTTAAGTACAGGTGTTTTACTTAAGAAGAGACTACCTTTTTATGATCATTAGTAGGTATTTATATCACCTACACATAGTTCATTGTACGACTGTACCATAATTTATTTAACCAAAATCGACTCAAGGGCACTGGGTTTTTTCTGGGTATCTAAATAAGTATATCAGTTGATTTCTGTGTTTCACTATAATAAACACTACAGCCATGAGCAACCTTATGCATGCAATTTTTGCAGCTGCTTATTTTCATAGTGTAAATTCTCAGAAGTGCAATCACTAAGCCAAAGGTACGCTTATTAAAAAAAAAAACTTTTGGCACACATTGCCAAATTCCCCTTATGGGGTTTGTGCCGATTTAGACACCATCTATGACAATGCCCACAGCTCTGCATCCTTACTGTGAGTTATCTATTTTTAAAATGTAAAAGCAAAACACACTAAATGGCCCTGGGTACGAACTACCCAGTGACCTATTTTCATCGTTTTTCCTCCTTTGGTTTTGTAGGTTTTGGAAGGGGAAGACTTGCCCTGGCTCAGACGGCAGGTGTCCTGAGGAATCTGGAACAGGAGGAGCCCTTTGACCTTTCCCAGAAGCCCCGGGAGAAGAGGCCAGCATTTCTTTCTGATGGGGAGAGCGCCAGGGGAAGCTCCTGCCATGAGGAGGAGGAGGAGGAGGAGAACTGCTACGAGGTGGAGCCCTACAGCCCTGGCCTTGCCCCCCAGAACAAGCAGCCCTGCTCGCCCCAGGATCTATCTAGAAAACCTGAGCAGGCCACAAGGGCTCTCAGAGAACCCTGTGAGGAGGAGAAGGAAGAAGTGCAGAAAGAAGAGCTGGAGGACAAGAGCAAAGACAATCTTGGTGCAGAGGGCGGTCAGGAGAGAGAGTCTGCCCTCCCAGATGAGCGCCTAAGCCTCAGGGCTTTTCAGAGCACCCAGCGGGGCCCCTCTTTTTCTGATTACTTATACTTCAAGCACAGAGATGAGAGCTTAAAAGAATTACTGGAGAGGAAAATGGAGAAACAAGCAGTGCTTTTAAGCATCTAAGTGGACAGTTTTAAAATTACATTTGGAAAATGAGAACTAGGCGGTTCAAATATAGCTTTCTGCATGAACTGTAATTTGCTGGGGACTGGCAGATGGTGTAAATCTTGACAAATGGCTCAGACTGAACGAGTAGGGACAGTCCAAGGTAATGCAGGTGCCTCTCAGGTCATTCACTGGGCCCCCAGTACTTGTAACACACAAGCTGGGTCTTCCTTGGTATTTTATTTGTTATTTTATGCATCTCTTATCACTTCAGTATAATAAACTATACATATTCATCTAGATATCTAGTTGTAAGCTGACTCTGAGGTGCTTTTAGGAATTCTCTTTTCCTTTGACTAATATGCAATACATGGCAGATTTCTTACTACTTGCAAAAATATGGTGCTTCACGTGTTACCTTAAAAATAACTATTTAGTGACAGTTGTTGAGTTCATGAAAGCTATTTTTTCAGATAGATGAAAACATTAGTAGCTGTATATATAGAAATAACCTTTTTTAAAAAATCAAAAGTGCCAGAAATGACACAGGCGGGTGAGTTATCAGAGGAGGATGGTCTCAAGTAGTTGCTATAGATACAAGATAAAATTTCAGGAAAATATGAACAATTTTGACTAAGGAAAAACCAGCAATATTTAGATTTTTGCCTGTGTCTGTCTTGTTTTGCTTCAACTACCTTCATCAGATGGGGCATTTGAAACATACTTTCGAATGACCCGGAAGTGCTCAGGGGTTCTGGTTCCTCCGTCCTTACTCCTTTCTGGCAGCCCCAGCAGAGCCCTGTCCTGGAGACTGTTGCTGCCTTGCACCAAGGCCTTACATCCTGTAAAATGACATCAGGAAGAGGTGTCCCCAAGTAAATAGCAGATTTCTCCTCAGTGCTGGAGCTGGGAGGGAAGTCCCCCCTGAAATCTAAACTCTGACTTATTTTGGATTTTAGAATAATCACCAGCTTATTACTAATAAGTGAAACACTGGGCTGTGTTCGCAATCCTGGCTGCATATTAGAATCACCTGGGGAGCCCTTTAAAACAAAGGCCTGGTGATCTATTTCTGAATAATTACCCACTGAAAACCCTGGCAGAGCACAGTTCTACTCTGGCACACATGGTGCTGCCACAAGTCAGACTTGACTAGATGGCAACTGAGGTTTTTTTTTTTTTTTGGTGGGGGGCGGGTGGGGGGAGGCTTGTAAAAAGAGGCTTATAAAAACCCAGGGGTTCTGATTTAATTGGTCTGGTGTGGATCCCCAGCATCGATATTTTCCAAATTGTCCCAGGCGATTCTTAGATGCAGCCAGGGTTGAGAAAGACTGATTGGGCTAAGATACCACTCACGCACTCCTATGGACTCCAGGACCCTCTCCCAGGGACTCTATAAATATTCCTGTTCCTGGCTTCAGACTCTTTAAGACAGAGAACGGAGACCTCATAATCATACTGCTGGCCTAGGCTTTCTTACCTGTTCTCTAAGTGGTTCTGTAGAACCACTAGACATACATGTAGCTCACACACACACAAACACACACACGTACTTTGTATAGAAACATGCTTTTTTGTACTAGAAGATGATGCCTGTGATGTTTCTGGTCATTTAATATGTTTAAAAATGCAAGGTAGACCTGTAGTAACTATTTCTTTCCAAATGTTTGAACCATGATTCTAGTGAATGAAGATGACTTTACTAGGTGGATTGGGCCTAGCAGGTGAGCCTTCCTTAGGCAGCATGTTGAGTAAAGCAGAATTGATATGGCGCTACACAGATATGACCAACCATAAGCAGTGACCCTTCTGGTACTATCTGTGTTTATGTAAAAACTGCCTCTTGGCTGGATGTTTCAACTCTTATTTGTAGTGCTCGGGACTGTTTGCTATTTTGCTCCCTTTCTTCCCTGAGTTCCCAGTACATTCTTTTAAAAGACCTGTCCATGTTTGACTGCTGGACGCCAGTCCAGCAGGCCTGGTGTTTCCCCATCCTCTAGTCCTCATCATCCATTCATTCAGCAGCCATGTATTGAGGACCTAATAGATACCATACCTAACTGCAGTGCTGCAGACTTCTAGTTTGTTCTGGGTATGCCTAGCCGGAATTGAAAAACACTGAAAACCAAACTCACTGCCATTGAATCAAGTCTGACTCATAGAGACCCTATAGGACAGAGTAGAACTATGCCATAGGGTTTGCAAGGCTGTGATCTTTATGGAAACTGACCACCACATCTTTTTCCCACCTAGCTGGAATAAAAAAAAAAAAATCTAGAGTAACAGGCTCAAGTCTTTCCCAACCAAAACAAATCATGTGAGAATATTTGAGGAACCAGTTAATGTTGAGATGGAGAGAGTATAGACTATGATGGTGGTTTTCAAGTTATGTTTTGAGGAGCCAGAGGTCCCTGTCAGGCCCCTCCAGAGCTGCTGAGGGAAGAAGGAGAAACCAGCCCCCACACTGACTCCACTCAAAGCAGCTCATATTTCATCTGTTTTATGTTAGAGTTCCAAGTAAAATTTAATTTGGAGGGAGGAAAAAAAGTCTAGGGAAAGTAATAAAAATGTGTTATGGAGTGTATCCCAAGGTCTGTTTTCAGTTCTTGACTCTGGGTGTGAGAAACTTAATTAGATCTAACCTGATGGTTGCACTGACCTGCTGAGAACCAAGACTACAACCTTGTAGTCTTGACCAATATCCTGGTTTTCCTGAGACAAACTTAGTTTATACCTGTTGTCCAGGATAATTACCAACAGTGTCATCTTAACCCTAGAAAGTATACCAGTTTGGATGACAAATTTTATGGGTGACCTGTGCATGAATGCAGAGCTAGGGATGAGTTGGCCAAACTTGCCTGATGGGCTCATTAACCCATACAAACCTGAAGAAGAGCCCATCGGAGCCAGCTTCAGAGAATTAAAGGATGAAACCATCAAAGGTTACCAATACTTCAAGGGCCAGGACAGCATGACATACATCATATTGTGACAATTTGAAAATGGGTCACTACCCAATGCTTTCCAGGCTTTTGACCACTGTCACTTTGAACTAACCGACTGACCAGCCAAGTGATGTATTTTTCTTTTATCCTTTTTATTCAGGTCTATGATTACCCCTCTTGATGCCTTTCAATTCCTCTTTTATTCTCTCTTTTAAAAATATGACTGACTCCCCATTGGCTATGAGACTGAGGCTGACCTCTCATTAACCCTCTAGGGTAACCAGTATATCTGTATATGAGTAGGTGCGTGAGAAAACTCAATGTGCGTACTGTATTTATTAAACCCTAAAGGCATTTAATAAAATACCAACATCATGTTTTGAATTATGATTTTCTGCTTTTTTGGAACAAAGTATATACAAAGCTAACATTTAAAGTCCTTCACGTATTTGGACATTACACCAAATGTTGATTTTGTACAGAATTCTGGCTGGCTATTTAAAAACTAAAACTTCAAGTGTGTAACAACCCAAGTTGTGAATATTGATTTCTGCTTCAGTGAAAAAGCAGTTTACCTGAAAATAGCATGTAGCCTATTTTTTGTTAATTTAAGCAAATAAAAACATGTTTAAAAAGCTGAGTTAATGATTTGCGAAGACCTGAGATTTTGCAAGTCAACATCTCACTCCCACCCTCACCCCCTCTGCCAGGATGATTCTGTTGATTGGGTCCTCAGCCCCAGGGAGACAGGGTTGCTGGAATCTTCCTCTCTCTCAAGGCTTCAGACAGAATTAATGACCCTCAGCCCATCTTCAGGCAGGTGACATCTTCGTCATCCTCTTCCTTTTTCCTATTCAGAAAAATTAATTTTGGAAGCGTGCAAGAATTAAGTGGGTGGTTGGAGGAAGGATTGCCTCATTATGCCTCAAATTCCTTGTAGGATAAAGTTCAACCACACAAAGGTTTGCCAAAAGGCGGTATATTCTAGTGAGTAAGAGCACAGATTCTGGTGCCAGGCTGCATGAGCTCATAGCCTAGCTCTCTCACTTCCAAGCTTTGGGTCCTTAGACCAGCTAGTGAACCTCTCTGTGTCTCAGTTTCCTCATCTGTAAAATGGAGCTAGGGACAGTACCAACCTCATCAGATTGTTGTGTGCGTTGAATTAATGTATGCAATACACTTAAAATGTCCCTGGTCCATAGTTTATATTTTGTAAGAATTAGCCATTATTAATGCCAACATAGTGGCCAGAAAACTAGAGAACTCACAAAGCTGTTCATAGGAAGTTGTCAATTTCTGAGGGAGATTCCCTTTAAAACAACAGTGAAACTGGAACATTTACTAAGCACTGTTGTGTGTCAAGCACTGTGCCTAGTGATTTACACACTTTATCTCATTTAAGCTTCACGCAGCCATGAGAAGCGAATGTTGCTACCCCAGTTTTACTGATGAGGAAATGGTAGCTCTGGAAAGTGAAAAAAAAAAAAAAAATTACCTAGTTAACAAGCTCCTCCTTTGCCTCCAAAGCTTGTAGTATGCAGAAGGTTAGGTTTTCCGGAAGCAGATGCTTAGACAAAGTTTGGATGCAAGGTGGTTATTAGAGATCAACACCAGTGCAAAGAAAGGGCAGGAAAAAAGAGACAGAAGCTAAAGTGCAGTGGAGGCTGGACAAATTCTCGTTCACATGCTCAGAAGCTCTAGGGAAAAGGTCTATTGGAGTTATACGGTATTGGGTCAAAATGTCCAGATCTCTACATCCCCAGATCTGTCAGTCACCAGATAGGGCCTGCCCTGGGAAGGACATCACCCCAGCAAAAGTGAGACTCTCTGGAGCTGGGGAAGACCCTGTGGGAGCTGTAGATGAAGTCTGCTGACTGCACTCCCCCAGCTGGGTACAAGTCCTTCCTAGAAGAGAGATCTGGGCAGCACATCTCTGTCTACCACTGATCACCCCTTGTAACACTCCAGCCCACTTCTTCACAAATATGGAATCCTAAATTCCAATTCAGGATTCCAAATGGCCTCTCCGCCTGAGGGAAAACATAAAAGAGGAAGATTAATGGGACAAACTTCATCCCCCACTGCTGCGGTTGATCTAGGAACCACAACCGATACACATCACCATTAGATACCACCTCTGCCAGACTCAGAGCTGGCTTTCCTGGTGGTATGACCCAGATCTTCATCCCTAAGGGGGATGCCTTGTATCACGTTGGGTCAAAACGTCCAGATCTTTACATTCCCAGATCTCTCAGTCACCAGGTAGGGCCTACCCTGGGAAGGAAATGACCCTAGCAAGGATGAGACTTTCTGAAGCTGGAGATGGGATACCTTTCTCAGGCTGGGGGTGCTGTACCTATTTATTTACCATCACAATTGGGAAAGGGAGTACCAAAAGAAACCCAAGTGAGTCACCTGGTTCTACATGTATTCCTTCCTGACCAATAATGTAATGATAGCCCTATCTTCTCCTGATGATCAAGTCAATGTCCTCCACCAAGGTGGTGACTCCTCTCCTTCGGTGCCGGTCTCTGGAAACAAGGAACAAAAAGTTCCCAGGTGGTAGCCATAGCTTATAATTCAATGCAACTCTTACGGTGTCCCCCAGTGAAAGTGACCACTTTGAGGGCCACAACTTTTAATCCTGCAGAGCCCATTGTTACAGGGATGGGAAGTACAAAGTTCCACCACTGGGAGTGATGGAAAGTGGGGCCACTCCTACTTAGACCCATGGTCCCTGGATACAAGCATTCTTCCTGCTGGGGACACATCATACAAAAGCTATTAATTCAATGTGTATATCGGATGATGGCCCCCTATTCTTGCAGAGGACTGCCACCAAACTGGTGCTTCATTTATATCTGCGGTAGACAATTCCAGCACTCTCAGGAGCTAGCCATCTCTCAGTGGTGTATATATGGTATGACCAGTGGCTCGTGTAATCATGGGCCCATCTCTGCACCTCATTTACTGTAAAATGAACCTTGTGATTTCCTGTGATGTTATGTGAGATTTCATAGAGGTGCTAGCTGAGGTCTTATGAACAGGAAAGGCAAACTATGCCCAGAATAGGTATCTATTCTTGTGAGAAAGAAATTCTGGGCTTTCCAGGATGAAAAAGGCTTAGGGTAGTCAACTTCCCATCAAGTAGTTGATTGGTCTCTGTCTTAGTTATCTAGTGCTGCTATAACAGAAATACCACAAGGTGAGGCTGACTCAGAAGGGCATTGAGGATTGGGGAGAAATGATGAGATATGCATTTTTGAAAGCTCATTCTGGCTATAGTGCGGAGAATGAGTTGAAAGGAAGCCAAGATGATGCTAGGAAGCCATTACAAGGTAATCGTGGTAGTCCATGAGACATAATATTGTCTGGGTAAAGAAAGTAGCAGTGGAGGGGTTAGAAATGGGTAGTTTAAAATCTGTTTTGGAGGTCCATTCAACTTCTTCTACCCAAGGCAAGTTTTAATAATAAGGTAGATGCATTTATTTCTATCTATAAAATAAAATATCGCTTGATATAAAGTCCATCTCCTCACTCAATGACCAAAGGGATGAATTAGATTTTTTATAGCTATCATAAAACCATGTTCTTTTGGCAGGAGAGCATATTTACTAATTGATATCCATAGAATTAAGTCCATCTGGTTTCTCACAGTTCTGTTCTGGGTTGCAATTGGTGAAGATGTAAATAGTCAAGACCTAGGGAAGCAAAGTTTCTAAGGCACAGGTCCTGGGAAGAAATGACAGAAGTAAGACAAATGACTGCAGAGTTAGAAAAGCAGAAAATTAAGGAAAGAGGCTGAAACTCCAAGGCCATAAGGTGAGGCAGCAAAGAGCCTTTTCCATCTCCATAGCCCCTGTGGATATCTCTGACCCATCTGGCAAAATAATACATGTCCATGATAATGGACTTGCATGGTCAAAGAAGAGTCAATCAACTTTATCATCTTTATTAACTAAATGCACTCTAAATACATTTCCATTTAAAAACATTCAATTCTCAAAGGGTAACAGTCCAGTTATTTGAAAAATATTTCCCAGTCTGCACTTATTTTGCAACAATGCAGAATAAATGAGATGTTCTCATATTCTAAGTCCCAAGGACATTTGTCCCATGGCATCTTAAGAAGAAACAACAAAAACGTGTGTGAAATTTGTCCCTGGGCCTAAGGAACGCACAGTTCTTAGCAGGCCTGTGGATACTGGCAGGAACACGGCTAATGATTTTCAAATCTCCTTTCTCCAAGTCTCTAAAGCCTTGAAGCTAAAAACTCTCTTCCCTGTGAAAACCCAGGTGTGAGCACGGTCTGGCTCCCCGAAGCACTCTGGTATTTCATTTTTTTTGCACAGCAGAGCTGAGCCAAGAGTAACTTCCAGTCCCATTACAAACTCTTTCTGCAAGTGAAGGAAGACATGCCCATTTGATAGCTGGGGAGTGACCCTTATGGGGTCCCTGGGGGCCCAGTATCAGTGGCGCTCACTGTTTCCTCTTCTCTGGATGCAACAATATATTAAGAGAGAAAAAAAAAGAGAACGTTGGCTCTTTTCATGATTTTCCTTTTTAATATTTGTTGAAAATGGAACTGTGTTCTCTTGATCCTTCAAACAAATGGAGAGGAAGTGGAAGCCAAAAAGTTTCTCTTAGGTTCCCCAGAGAGGGTGGCTGTGTTTGTAGTGCAATGTGAGAAAAGTTCTTGTGTCTCTGCTGCATTGTCGCGTTGTACTGGAGTGATTCGCACTAAGAAGAGTGGGATGAATACAATTTTTATGTAAGAGAAAATGATGGAGCCACAGTCTTCCAATCAAAGATCTCAATTTGCCCTTCATCTCTTAAGACCAGCTTCCCCTGGCCCCACCCCATCTTTATAAAATGATGAAAGAAACACAAGTACACCCTCTGAACTCGACACAAACAACGAGTCCAGCCAGAAGTCCTTGCTGTTCAATACGCACTTGGACAAGGAGGATGAGAGGGTGGGGGCACTCAGAAAGAAATGCCTTCGGTCACAGTGCCGGGGTGAAGGGCTGGGGGTGGGGCGGAGTACGAACGTTCCTGGCATAAGACCTGAAGAATCGTTTTCAGCTGACATGTGAAATATGCAATGTAAGTCTTTTCGTGGGTGAATCTTAATAAACAAATGGCCTTTGGATGGAAAATGGATAGATACATTAAGAGACATCTAAAAGGATTACAAAGATACTTCTTTCAGTGTAGCAATTCATCATTCTAAACTTGCTGGCAAATAATTTTGCTTCTTCCTCTAGAAAATAGCAATAATGACACTGGTTTCCAACCTTGTGTCAGATGAGGGGATGGATGAGGTAAAATCTATTAATCATTCTGAACTTGCAGAGACGATAGCTGTGCCATTTGTCATTGTTGAGGAATAGTGTCCTTTCCACCTGGTACCAGGTCTTGTGAAGCAAAGTGCTTCACTTATAGTGGCAGGTTACCCATGTCAGAATAATATTTAAAATCCTCAGCTGTGCTTTTGCAAGACTGTATACATACAGTATTAAGTCAATTGCTTCTTCTCACTTCTTAAAAAGCAAGTGAAAATAAGAGAAATATGAAATCCCCAGCAACGGTAAAGCCTTTATAGAAAGAAAGAGCAAAAATCAAAGCAGGTTATGCAGAGCCTTAGAAACATAATTACAATGTCAACCTTCCAGGGGACATTCGATAAACATTAATGGGGTGTAAGGACGCATCTCTGTGAAGCAAGCACTATTGACAGGGTCAAATTCCCTTAGAATTCACACTAAGCCCCTATCTGAGGACACAGATGATTCTGTGGATTTCAAAGGGTTTGTATTTCCAAAAGCTCTGAATGCCTCCACGGAGTTAATCCCCTTACCTTTGTGCAGGGATACTTGACGTTTGATCTCAGGTTTATCTCCTCAGATGCTTTGCTTTGTTTGGACGGTTAGCTCTCTGACCAAAGGGCTTAGCCAACGCTATGCCATCTCCCAAAACTTTTTAAAATTGGATTCAGCCACTATCTCTGCTTGGGATACTATAAGAAGTGTATAAGACTGATACATGGACTTACCGGGAATACTTTCAAGGAGGCCGATACAAAATTGCTGCTGTTCAAAAATATGCATCATTCCACTATGGCCAATCACAACTCTGTGGAGAAGGAGAAAACTTCCAGAACAATAAGGCGAGTGTCTCAGTGAAGCAACTCCCCCAGAGAGACATCTATCAGGCTGGTAAAAATTAGCCAAGGCGATCGTTCAAAGTCTCTGGAGATTGGAGATTGACCAAAGGGTTTACAACATACTAAAAAGTGTTTATTCAATGAAATCTACAGAAACCCAGTACGAACAGTGGGAGACTGTGACAATTGAGCTAGGGGCTCTCATCCCCTCCACCCAACTCCATATTGCAGAAGACTATTCCAGTGGACTGAGCAGCCAAGTGGAAGCCCCTATCTCCCTTAGCTTCCTGGAATGGGAAGGCTATTCTGGGTGGATTGGGTAGCCAGTGAACATCAGCAGATCCTGTCCCCCAAGCCCTGTGCTGGGTGGGTGGTGTCAGCAGGGTAGCAGAGATGGTTCTCTCACCCCTGGTCAGCAGGAAGGATCTGAGTGGGGCAGCTGGTAAAAAATGAGTCAGTCCCTCGTTTCCCCACAGCTCTGTGCTGTGGAAGGGCTGTTCTGGCAGACTCAGCAGCTGAGTGACAGCTGCTAGCTTCTCCAGCTTCCTGATACGGCCAGCTTGGCAGCTGGTGAACATCGGCAGAATCCAATTCTCCCAGCTTTGTGCTATGGAAGTTGTGTACTGGGGCGGTGGTGGCAGCCCTACAGCAGCACCAGCCCTGCTCCTCCCCCCACCACCCTCTCCCAGCTCCATAGGAAGAACCTAGGAAAGAAAAGCAAGTCCTCTCCATCCTCCCCCAGGTCCTGGTCCAGAGTGCAGACGATCTGCATGGAAGAATGGGGCTTGGAGCACGCTTCAAAGCTTGGCAACACCCGGGTCCTGCCTGAAGACCCTGACTTTATTTGGGTCAGGCCGTGTGTGCAGCAATTTATTTCTATAGAGTGTTGTCAAAAACAATACAGCACGCATGTAGCAATCAGCGGAGGCTAACAGTTTGGTATGATACTGTTAAAGGGTACAGATTTTCTTTTTTGGATTATAAAAATGTTCTAAAATTGACTGTGGTCTCACTGAAATTTGAATTGCATACCGTAATGGATGAATTGTATGGTGTATGAATTAAGTCTTAACAAAGCTGTTACAAAATAAATAAATAAGATTAAAATCTTTTAAAAGAAAGAACAGTATGCTATTCCACAGCCAGATTTGACTGTGATTCATCAACTGGCAATGCAACAGTGTCATTTTCCAACGACATGTGATAACACTGGATTCAGTGGCATTGAATCCAGCTCTCCAGAAGTGAAAGGCTATTGGGGTTTGAATGTATCTGCTCAGACTACTTCTCATGGCTCACCGTTCTAAACGATTTAATTGGCTGCATGATTGGTCATCAAGTTTCCAAAACCAATGAAATTCATTAGATGTCTCAGACACCGATCAAAATTGCAAACCTAGTGAAAGGAATAACTGACAGGCTGGTTCCCTGCGCCGGATCTGCTGCATTAGCCTGGCTCCATGTCTAATCAACATCAGGCTCTCCTCAGAGAAGGGTAGCGCGGGAAGCAGCCAGGACAATGCAGATTCACCTATAATCCCCTTCTGCATTCACCGTCACCCAAGATCCATCTGCGAAGTTTCTGAACAGTCAGCAATTCCAGGTTTTGACTGTTTGTAAATTTTCACTTTCTACATATTTTGTCATCCACTTGTGATTTTTTTTTTTAATTAAAAGCATTTTAATTGCTTCATCTCTTCAGCCGTTGTGCCGAGGTTCATATTTACTTTTATAAGCTTCTTCCTGTTCTTTTCTTTCATTAATATTTTTTCTTTTTGTTTATCTTGAAAATTAAGACTGGAATATTAAAACGTTTCAGCTTAATTCTGAAATGTCAGGATTAAAAAAAAAATTAAAAGATGGATTGGAGCTTTTTCCTCGTGAATAGAAACTCCATGCTACAGCCATTTATGTGGGTTTATTCCTGTTGCTGCTGTTTTGTTCTTCCTGTCCCTCAAAGGACAAGGATAATGCTTGTAAATGCCTATAGCAAAGTAAGCACCCGGTACATATTAGCTCTTAGTATAGTCACTAAGTGACCATATGGGGACATGCCCAGAGCAGGGCCTGGCACACAGATGACTTCCAAACCATGTCAGTTCCTGCCTCCCCTCCCCCCCATCCTTGCACTGACCTGACCACAAATATGAGATCATTAATACTGCTTTTAGGGTGATGACAACCCCCCCCACCAAAAAAAGGCAAACCCACAGGTGTCAAGTCAATTCCAACTCATTGCAACCCTATGGACAAAAAGTTTGGGGGAATTTTTCCCCCGTTTCTTGCCTTCTTGGTTTACTGCGTTCCCAGGCTTCCCCTACATCAGATGGCTCTTCTGAGTGACAAAAGCATGCCTCCCTGCCACGTAACCCAATCTGCTGCAGGGCGAGGTATCCTCAGCCAGGGCTGGACCAGCATTTGCATTCTCTTCACGTGAGCCGCCTTAAAGAGCATCTGGAGGGAAAGTACCTCTCCAACTGTGACAGACAATCGAGCAGCATGACAGAGCCAGGTGCACTAACTGATATCCCCAGCGCTAGCCCTAAATTACAGCACATTGATGCTGACTTCTGAGGAAGTCTCAGATTTATGTTGCTTCCAGTATATTTAGCAGGGATAACTTTTAACTTTGAAAGGAAGAACAATTTAGCACGCAGACAGCACAGGCTTTTAAGGCTTTTACTGCATAAGGCACACACCTGAGCTTTACCATAGGCCTGTAGTGTGTCATAGGCAGCAGTGTTTTTCAACCAACAGGTCATGGCCCATCGGTGGATCATTAAATCAAGTTGGTTGAGACCAGCATGTTTACAAGATGGAATAGGACAGAATAGGAACTATCAGAGAGCATTATGTATAATAAGACTAAGTGACTTTGGTGGTACATTTTTTAGGGATGGATGGATGGATGGATGGATGGGTGGGTGGGTGGGTGGGTGGATGGATGGATGGATTGCAATATAAATGTTTTTCTTAATTCTGGTCATAGTAAGAAGAGTTTGAATGCCACTGATATACTAGATATATAGAAATATATACATATTGTCAAAACAAATGAAAACACCTACTCTGGTTGAAGAATTAAATAATTATGTGAAAGTAAAGGGAAACCCAAGTCATTCAGCCCATACCTTCTATTCACAATGTTATAATTTTGCTTCACCACAAAAAGTGAGAAGAAGAAAGAGACATACAGTGAGCCAGAGAGAAAGAAACAGAAAGACAGAGACGAAGACCACCAAAGAGTGTGTTCACATCCTCAGAGACATCAGGGAAGTTTCTCCCCTAGTCACTGGAGGTGGGCCAGTGAGGGAAATAAGCCAGCTGACTGGATTCAGCTCTTCTGGGACTCGAGCGCTGGGTAAACTTGACTTTTAGCTCATGAAGAACAGAGACCAAATCTCTTGTCTCTCTCACAGTGTCTTATCACAGTAGGTGTTGTGGCTGTTTGAGAAGGACACAGCGATGGACTTGTTGAGACAGTCTTCTTTTGATGTCTGTATGTAACTCACTTATGGAGTTTTTACATATGTTTTCTCAGTTTACGTAAAGCACACCTTGTTTGATGATTATAACGGTCTTCAGGCAGTTCGCAGTAGAAAGAGTTTCCAGTACTTAGGAGAGAGCCAGGCATACGCGGACAATGCATAAACAGCTAGGCAACTCCTAGAGATCAGAGCTAGATAATGAGTCAGCAGCCTGGGTGGCAGCAATTCTAATTTTAGGGATTTGTTCCATGCTTTTACATGTACTTGTGCACCAAGGTGATTGTACACATATGTACCTCGAGGGATATTTTAAAATAACAAAACTGTCTAGATGACCATCAACAGGGATTATCTAAATAAATTATGATACCTACTTCGACATTATTGTTGTTATTGTTAGGTGCCATCAAGTCGGTTCCAACTCATAGTGACCCTATGTACAACAGAACAAAACACTGCCTGGGCCTATGTCATCCTCACAGTCATTGCTCTGTTTGATCACATTGTTGCAGCCAATGTGTCAATCCTTCTCCTTGAGAGTCTTCCTCTTTTTTGCTGACCCTCTAACTTATCAAGCATCATGTCCTTCTCTAGGGACTTGTCCCTCCTGATAACATGTCCAAAGTATGAGAAGCAAAGTCTCGCCATCCTTGCTTCCAAGGATCACTCTGGCTGTACTTTTTCCAAGACAGACTTGTTCATTCTTCTGTAAGTCCATGGTATAGTCAATATTCTTCATCAACGCCATAATTCAAAGGCATCAGTTTGTCTTTGGTCTTCCTTATTCATTGTCCTGCTTTCACATGCATGTGAGGCAATTGAAAATATCATGGCTTAAGTCACTCACACCTTAGTCCTTGTCATGGATTTAAAAAATATGTGTCAACTTGTCTAGGCCATGATTCCCAGTATTATGTGGTTGTCCACCATTTTGTGATCTGATGTAATTTTCCTATGTGTTGTAAATCCTAATCTCTGCCTTTGGTTAAAGAGGCAAAATTTGGCTATGCTAAAGGGGATTAGGGTGGGATGCAACACCCTTACTCAAGTCTCAGCCCTGATTGGATGTAAGGGGAGTTTCCCTGAGGTATGGCCTACATCACCTTTTATTTTACAAGAAAAAGGAGAGAGAAGTAAGCAGAGAGATAGTAGAAAGAAGTGCCAGGAACAGTGTGTGTCCTTTGGACCCGGGGGCCCCTGAACTGAGAAGTTCCTAGACCAGGAGAAGAATGATGACAAGGATCTTCCCCCAGAGCTAAAACTGATGACAAGGACCTTCCTCCAAAACTGACGAGGAGAGAAAATCTTCCCATGGAGCTGATACTCTGAGTTTGGACTTCTAGCCTCCTGAATTGTGAGAGAATAAATTTCTTTGTTAGAGCCATCCACTTGTAGTATTTCTGTTATAGAAGCACTAGATAATGAAGATAGTCCTCAAAGTGATATCTGTACTTTTTAATACTTTAAAGGGGTCTTTTGCAGCAGATTTGCCCAATATAATATATTGTTTGATTTCTTGCCTTTGCATAGTCAATAAAACATAAGTAAACATCTTTCTGGTGTTCCCTGATTTCAGCTAGGATCCACCTGATATCAGCAATGATATCCCTGGTTCCATGCCCTCTTCTGAATCTGGCTTTAATTTCTGGCAGTTACTGCCACATAGTACAATACTGATATGTTAGAATCTCCAGAAGAGTAAGAAAAAAATTGTTATAGGTTAAAAAAATACATACGTAAAGTTTTCATCATGTTGGCTGAGGCTTTCATTGAGACTGTATCATAGCTTAACTTTTACATCTGCCTAAACCTTCCCGTCTCTTCCACAGGTATTGTATTAGTTATTCACTATGATATAACAAATTACTCCAAAACTTAGCAGCTTTAAACATCAATTAGCATTATTATCCTGCCAGTCAGGAATTTAGCAGCAACTTAGATTGGCTGTTCTGGCTTATAGTCTCATGAGGTTACAGTAAAGACATCATCTGGGGCTGCAGTCATCTGAAGGCTTGACTGGGGCTGGAGAACCTGCTTCCAAGACGGCTCACTCACATGACTGGTAGGTTGATGCTGGGTATTGGCAGGAGGCCTCAGTTCCTTGCCATATGGACCTTTCCATAGAGCTTCTTGAGACTCATGACATGGACGCTGGCTTCCCTTAGGACAAGTGATCCAAGAAAGACGAGGTGGAATCTGCAATGTCTTTCATGACCTAACCTTGAAGACAAACTCTATCACTTCTTCAGTATGCTACTGGTCACATAGTTCACCCCTATATTCAATATGGAAGGGGACTGTACAAGAGCATGAATCCCAGGAAGGAAGAAACATTGAGGGCTATCTTGGATACTGGATATCACAAGTATTTAATTCCCTAATAAACCTTCAAGCTTGTCACAGTTTGGATTCTTTACGAAGCTGACTCTGAGAGAAAGTTTAGGTTGTAGGATGTTTATTACTGAATGCTCTTGAAATCAACATTTGTGGAAGGGAAGGGAGGAAGCAGAACTAGAGAGAGGTAAACTTCAAAGCATGATGCAGACTGGCAACTTCAACCATCCCATGGGGAGCTCTGGAGTTAGAAAGGCCCTTCCAAGCTGTCCTATGTTGGATGGAAAAGGCTGGGTGTTTATATACATGCCTCCATCAGTCATTATATATAGGCTGCTCAGGAAGTATGACTTTTTGAGAAGCTGCTCTCTGTAGCTGCAACAATCTCTGAGGGGGTGATTGCTGAAGGCCTTCTATGGAAAGCACTTATAGCAGTAGGGCAGCAAGTCATTCTTTGAAGGAGAGCCTGGATGGTGCATCTTCATGATGGAGACAGAAATCTAATCTCTGTCTCAAAGTTGGCTTCCTGGGAAAACCAACCTGTAGTATTTACCTAATACCTTTCTGTACTGTTTGAAGTATTTTAAAAATATACCATATGTCATTATTATATTTTTAAATAAGTAGTGGACATCAATAAGCAAGCAGGGTTAGGAAATTAGGCAAAAAGCCTACATAGCAAGGAGGGATGAAATGAGATTAGAGGGGTCCCTGGGTGGTACAAACAGTTATTGCACTCAGCTGCTAATGGAAAATTTGGAAGTCCAAGTCCACCCAGAGGCATCTTGGAAGAAAGACCTGGTGATCTACTTTGGAAAAATCAGTCTTTGAAAACCCTATGGAGCACAGTTCTACTTGGACACACACAGGGTCACCATGAGTTGGACTCAACTTGATGGCAACTGGTACTGGTTTTTATGAAGCATCAAGCAGGAATCTTGACAACAGGAAAAAACCAACAACTTGATTCTCATCTCTACATCCTCATAGGACACCACCAAGGACCTACTCACTATCTCCTCAAGCCTGATATCAAAAGAAAGAAGAACTACAGCTTTATGTTACAGGCAAGCCACTACGATAGATTTTTGGTAATCTGTCCAACATTACATAATAATCTGTCATGGCTTTAAAATATGTCCACAAATTATTTGATAGTCTTCCCTTAAAGAGGTAGGGTCTAATCCTTCTCCCTTTGAGTGTGGGACAAATAAAATGTGGCAAAAGTGACCCCGTGTGATATAAGAAACTATGTCATAAAAGGCTTTGCAGTTTCCTCCTTGCTCTTTTTTAGACACTTGCTCTGAGGGAAACCAGCCGCCATACCGTAAAGACATTCAAGCAGCTCTATGAAGAGGTCCATGTGGCAAGGACTACAGCCTCCTGCCAACAGCCAGTTAGGAACTGAGGCCTCTAGCTTACAGCTAAGTTAGTGAGCTGTCTTGGAAGTAGATCCTCCAGCCCTAGTCAAGCCTTCAGATGATGCAGCCCTGACAACACATTGACTGCCACCTTATTTGAGACCCTTGAGCCAGAATCCCCCAGCTAAATCACTTTCAGAATTCAAGAGTGTGAAATAATAAAAAACTAAGTTTTGTTTTAAGGGACTAAGTTTTGTTTTAAAGGACTAAGTTTCGTATAATTTGTTATGCATCTATAGACAACTAATACATGATCCAGTAGCCACTAACTTTCACCCTGAGACTCTGATTGTCATATAATTGAAGACTTTGTAGGAATATAATTGAAGACTTTGCAGGAGAGGCCAAGGGTAATAAAAGTCTCGGAACATTTTAGGGTTAGAAGAGAGTAAGGTAAAGGGGGCAAATATTTATTAAGCACCTACTGTATGCCAAATTATATATAAACACTTTACATACCATTATGGATTGAATTGCATCACCCAAAAATGTGTTGCAAATCCTAAACCCCTATGCCTGTGAATGTGATCTCATTTGGGAATAAGATTTTCTTTGTTACACTAATGAGATCATATCAGTGTAGGGTGTGCCTTAAGCTAACCAGCTCTGAGACAAAAAAAGAGCAGATTAGGCACAGAGAAGGAAGCGCAAGTAAAGGGGAAGATACGTGCCACATGAAGGCAGCCAAGGAACCAAGAAAAAGAACCTGAAAAGAGACAAGGACTTTCCACCACAGCAGACAGAGAGAGAAAGCCTCTCTCCAGAGCCAGTGCCCTGAATTTAGACTTCTAGCTTTGTAAACTGTGAGGAAATTCATTTCTGTTCATTAAAGACACCCACTTGTGGCATTTTTGTTATAGCAAAACTTAAGAAATTAAGACGCAAATGTTATCTCGTCTATTTATTCCATGAATATTTTTGAGTACCTACTATGTGCCACAAATATTTTTGAGTGCCTATTATGTGCCATATACATGCCCATCCCAAGAAAGGTGATCCAACAGAATGCAAAAATTATCAAACAATATCATTAATATCACACACAAGTAAAATCTGGCTGAAAACCATTCAAAAGCGTCTGCAGTCTTTGACTTTCTAGAAACTGCCAGAAATTCAAACTGGGTTTAAAAAATTACGTGGAACAAGGGATATCATTGCTAATGTCAGATGGATCTTGGCTGAAAGCAGAGAACCCTAGAAAGTTTACCTGCATTTTATTGACTATGCAAAGGCACTTATTTGTGTGTATCATAACAAATTATAGGTAACATTGGGAAGCATGGAAACTCCAGAACACTTAAATTGTCCTCATGCTCAACCTGTACATAGACCAAGAGGCAGTCTTTCGAACAGAACCAGGGGATACTGCATGGCTTAAGATCAGGAGAGGTGTGCATCAGGGTTGTATCCTTTCTTCATACTTATTCAATCTGAATGCTGGGCAAATACTCTGAGAAGCTGGACTATATGAAGAAGAACAGGCATCAGGATTGGAGGAAGACTCATTAGCAACTTGCGTTATGCAGATGACACAACCTTGCTTATTGAAAGAGGAGATGACTTGAAGTACTTGCTGATGGAGATCAAAGGCTACAGTCTTCAGTACAGATTGCACCTCAACATAAAGATAACAAAAATCCCACAACTGGACCAATAAACAACATCATGATAAACGGAGAAAAGATTGGAGTTGTTAAGGATTTCACTTTACTTGGATCCACAGTCAATGCCCATGGAAGAAGCAGTCAAGAAATCAAATGACACTTTGGCCAAATCTGCTGCATGAGATCTCTTTAAAGTGTTAAAAAAAACAAAGATATCACTCTGAGGACTAAGGTGTGCCTGACCCACGTCATGATATTTTCCATTGCCTCATATGCTTGTGAAAGCTGGACAATGAATAAGGAAGATCAAAGAATTGATGTATTTAAACTATGGTGTTGTCAAAGAATATTGAATATACCACAGACTGCCAAAAGAATGAACAAGTCTGTCTTGGAAGAAGTACAGCCAGAGTGCTCCTCAGAAGTGAGGATGCTGAGACTTTGACTCATGTACTTTGGACATGTTATCAGGAGGGACTAGTCCCTGGAGAACGACATCATGCTCGGTAAAGTAGAGGGTGAGTGAAAAAGAGGAAAACCCTCAATGAGATCACACAGTAGCTGCCAACAATGGGCTCAGACATAGCAACAATTCTGAAGATGGCACAGGACCAGGTAGTGTGTCATTCTGTTGTAGATAGGATTGCTATGAGTCAGAACTGACTGGATGGCACCTAATAACAACAACAACAACTACTTGCCAAACACTATGCTAGGTGCTTTACATACATTATCTTATCTACTTACTTAATCATCCCCCTCCCCCAAGAAAAATAAGAAGAAAGAGAAAAAAGAAAAGAAGAAATGGCAAGAGGAAGGGAAGGAAGGAGAAAGAGAGAGAAAGGAAAAAAAAAGAAAAAAATGAAGAAACCTATGAGCTCAGTAGTGTGATCCTCCTTTTATAGATAAGTACACTCAGGCTCAGAGAGTTCAAGGGATTTTCAGGCCCTGGAAATGACAGACCATGACTCCTATTTTCTTTTCACTTCCTGCAAAGCTTACAACTGTAGATGTATAACTATATTAATTTGAAAGTCTAAGGAGAACAAAGTAAATGGTGACTAGTCATTCATGACTCATAAGAGCACATGAGGAGCAAGTAGCGGAGCTGGGACACAAACCCAAGCCTTGCATATTTTGAAGTTCTCTTTCCTCCACACCAGACAGAGAATGGTGAGAAGTGTGTTTAGGTAGGTGGCTGACTGAATCCATTTACTATACCCGAGTGATGGATGGGCACGAGAGCACCAATGAGTTTTGGGTGTTGCAACTAAGCTATATGAGAAAAAGAGCATCTTTTCTGCTCTAAAGGCCTCCAGAGGAAGAGATTCTACTACTCAGATAAATCTTCCCTCCAGCTAATGTATCTACCCTGTGAATACAGAATACATGCTCGTGATTATTTACTCAATATCCCTTTTATACTTAGACAGTAATTAACTCCTTCTTTTTCTCCCTCTTCCTTGATAAGGTTAAGTACTTTCACCCCTTTTATATCTTTTTCCTTCATTGTTCTTTTCATTATTTACCTATTTGCATGGATGAAACGGAAATATAACCTGAAGATCTGAATTGCACTCATTTAAAATAATTTGAGTATTATAAATTGGGCTCCAATAGTATCTTTGTGTATCCTATCCTCCTCCACAATTGAAGTTTCCCAGAAATATCCTTTCCATAATTCTCTGCATCTTTCACAACTTGCCTAAATCGCTGGTGGACTTAGACAATTTGATCATGAAAGTCAGTGATGCCAAGAGGTGGTTTGAAGGCTCTAGCCTCTCCATACCTATCAGCCCCATGTCCAAAACCTCCTTTATAGGAATTGTGTCCCCTCAAAAGATAAGTTGGAGCCCTAGACCCCAGTACCGATGAATGCGATCTCATTTGGAAATAGGGTCTTTGAGGATGTTAGCAATTATGTTAACACGAGATCATACTAGAGTAGGGTGAATTCTAATCCCATCTGAGTGATAGCCTGTAAGAAGAGAAGAGACACAGAGAAGCAGAGGGACAACGGCCATACGATAATGGAGTTTTGCTGTGGCTGCAAGCCAAGGAATGCCTGGGGCTACCAGGAGCTGAGAGAAACAAGAAAGGACCTTCCCCTAAAGCCCTCTAAGAAAATGTGGCTCTGGTGACACCCTGAATTCAGATAACTAACCTCAAGAACTATGAGACAACAAATTTCTGTTTTTATATGCCACCCAGTTTGTGGTATTTCGTTATGGCAGTCCTAGGAAACTAGTACATTCCTTGAAGCTTCCAAAAATAAATATACCATATAACTAAGTCTAGCTTCAGTTAAGCCCCTAACTGCCTCGTCCAGCAACATTTGCATCCCTGAAACTAACCTATATAGACATCTGGGAGTGACTGCTGGCTTTGGCATACCATAAAGAAAGTCTACACATTTTGACTTTTTGACTTCTACTCAATGAGGGGAGCAGCTCCTAACTAGGGATCTAGAAGAAAGTCTCTTGATTTTTACTTTGGTTGCCAGGTTAAGAGAATGAGGGATGTTTCTTTCTTTGGAAACTGGGTTCTAACTCAGTCTGCCCAGCATTGTTAGCACAGGCTTCCCTATGCATGCCCCAGGTAGTCCTCATACAGAAGAATAGCGACAGCCTACCAGCCCCATTTGTAGCTAAAAAGGGCTTTCCTTATTCCTGTATTTTCTACTCTCTTCTTATGTTGTTCTTGAATCTCCGGACCATGAATTTAGCTCTTGTCCTTTTGACCCTTAGCACTCACTTCCTTAGACATTTCATCCTCAGCTTCTTCCACATCTAAATAAACCCAGAAAACTACTTTGCCCAGTGTTATGGATTGAATTGTATCCCCCCAAAATTATGTGTTGTTTTCATGAGTTGGAATCTACTTGTTAGCAACTAACAACAAACAACATACCTGTGGATGTAATCTCATTTGGGAATAGGGTTTTCTTTGTTATGCTAATGAGGCCATATCAGGGTAGAATGTGTCTAAAGCCAATCACCCTTGAGGTATAAAAGGAATAGGTTAGACACAGAAACAAGAATCAGAAACAGGGGACGATATATGCCACTGGAAGAATGCCAAGGAACCTAGGACAAACCCTGAAAAGAGACAAGAACCTTCCCTCAGAGCCAACAGAGAATGAACAACTTCCCCTAGAGAAAGCGCTCTGAATTTGGACTTCTAGCTTCCTGAACTGTGAGAAAATAAATTTCTGTTTGTTAAAGCCCCCACTTGTGGTATTTCTGTTATAGCAGCACTAAGAAACTAAAACACCCAAGACATGCCAGAGCCTGGGAGCCATCTTGTGGCTGCTTGCTTGGCCATTATCATATCTTGTGATATCATTAAAGACAGCTGAAAGGAAAGGAAAACTGAGTCATGGGTAAGTTTCAAATTTCCAGAAGAGGGAGTCTCTGAAATTAATAGGGCATTCCAATGGTAAAATGCAATGGGGCTCTCAACATATCTTGGCAGCTGTGACTTCTCCAGAGTCACCAACTTCTCTAACAAAATCCAAGCCTTTCTGGAGTTGATGACACCTGTATATGACATTTATTTAGGACTATTTGTGTGCCTGCCTTAGTTTCAAACACAGTATCTGGAGATTAGATGACTTTAAAAAAATAATCTCCCAGCTCAACTGTAATTCTGTTAGACAGAGAAGATCTCCAGAGTGCTATGAGAAAACTGATTAACAGGAAAAATTACAAAGGATTTTTGTTCTTTTCTATTATTATGTTACCTCCTTAATCATAGCCTTCCAACCACTATCTTTACTTCCTAAGATTTTGTCTTTGAACCAATAATCCTAAGAACTGTTCTTAACTTTTCCAGTATCTATATGCCCAATGATTTTCTAGGCAGAAAATGTATTTTGTGGAACTGGTGGTCCCAGTGAGGGATAAGGAGAAATGACAACCCTGAAATGATGGGGGTGGATGGGAGTGGAAAATCTAAGAATAACTCTAAAATCAAACATTATAAAGGATACCAAGTATGAAAGAAAAATGAGACAGAGTATCAGGTGGTACATAGTCAGCACTTTTACAGAAGATGTTAATAATGCTATTGAGGGAGGAAAATTAATAATTGCAAGAGGAAATAATGGGAAAGATTTAGGAATCATATTTACAATTTCCAATGCATATGTATATATATCAAAGCCCAAAATATGATAGTGAAAGTAACTCAACATTTTGGTATAAGGTAAGTGCATTTGTTTGTCAATATTATTTCAAAAGGATTTGGGGCCACAGAGTCAGTAGAATCTCAGATACTGTTAAAACCCTGTCAAAAAGATTACTGGTAGTCCCAGGTCATCTGCTATTCACATACCTGCAGGAAATCTCATTCTGCTAAAACCAGACCATTTCATAAATTCCTAATGCCTCTTACTAACATCTTTGCTCAGAATGCAGGTGAATCAATAAAAGCAATACAGGCCCAGGCTTAATTCTGAGCAGAAAGGTAGAACTGATCAGTAAATTGGAAGTGAAGGGAACCTTGGGAGACAGTGGCTATAGTAGATATTTATTGTTCTTCAGCATTCTATGATGTATTCTCCCTACTACAGGTAATGACACGCCAGTTTCCTCTGAGGCATTACCGCCTCCCCATTGTGTGCAGGCTCATCGGACTTGTCAATTAGGGTGCTCTGCCTTCTCCTAGCCAAGGGGTGAACATTTGGCCTAAATTAGGCCATCCAGACTCACTGTCTCTCCTGGGATTTTTAATCTTAAATACATTGACTGAAGGATAGAGTAAAGCCTACTGAATGGACTCCTGGAGCCACCTGGTTCTGTCTGTGCAGAGCCTAGTTCTGAAGCTTCCCATCAATCTATGAGCTTCCTGATAACCTTTACAAAACTTCCACTTGTGTTTAACTTGGCCATAGTCTATTTCTACTGCTACCAACCTAATAACCTTATTGAATATGACATTCATACACTCTACATTTTGTGATAGCCCAGAGGAAAATATAGGGCACAATTAGGCATCTAGCTGAGGTTGTGAAAATTCAAAGAAGTTGATATGAATAGAGTTACTTAGGGTAAGTGGCCTAAGACTCTACCAAAAAAAGAAGAAAAAAAAAATGTGATAAAAATGATCTGGTGTAAAGGAAAAGAGAGAGGAACATAAGGATGTCAATGAGTTGCTAATTGGCCACTTCAGTGACATCAGATTATAAAAGATCATACACACACAAGATCAGAGAACAGTACATTACTAAGAGGGAAAAGAAAGATTGGCATAGAAGAGTAAAAATCATAGCTCAAAGCTGAACATCAGAAAAAATGAATCAAAACTTACGAAAAAATCTAGAAGCATCAAAATGGCCTTTTGTAGCTACGACCAAAGCAAAAAATGTCTGGGACAGTGTACTGAGACTAATGTTCTAAGGCTAATGGTTGACAAGCGGAAAAATAGAACTTTTCACAACTCTCATTTTGCTTCTATCTTCTCTATGAAAGAGAAAGGTCTTCAAACCTGAAAGTGCAGAACAAACATGGTTAAAAAATAATTGAAGTCCAAGATAGGGGCTGAGAGAGTAAGAGGACAGCAAGCCTCTGTAAAAAAGACTTCAATTCTTCAGCCCTAGATGAATTCTGTCCCAATGTTCTGACCCAACAAACCAAAGAAACTGCAGAAATGTTGTCAGTAAGTTTTGAAAAATCAAAAAGAATGAAAAAGATGCCTGAAAATTGGAGATAGGCAAATGACTTTATTTCTGAAAGGAGGTAAGGTAGTACAATATTGGATTTTGGAATCTAGGAACAGTCACCTTAAGGCAGAATGTCAGATCACAAAGCTGGTCACTGGCAGAGCTAGGATTTAAACTCTAGGTTTAAGTAACACTGGTTATTTGAGTGTTACAAGGCTTAGATTGCCACATCTGTGAACTGTATGGTGCTTATCACAACTTAAACAGATAAAACCCCTCATGCTATCCATCAGAATGAGATGAGGATAAAATGGGCTGAGTAAGAGTTCAAATATATGAATTTCTAACTGGTTGAAAAATGCTACCCAGTGAATGTTGAAAGATGACGCAATTGCCTTCTGGAGAGCAGGATCACCGACTATGTCACAGGATTCTATTCTTGGCCATCATGTACAACATTTATCAATGTTGTTAGTTGCCATCGAGTAAGCTCCAACTCATAGTGATCTTATGTATAATAAATGAAACATTGCCCAGTCCTGCGCCTACTTGATGATTATTGGTGTGCTAGAGTCCATTGTTCTGGCTACTGTGTATTTTAAGTGCCTGCCAACTCAGGGGGCTCATCTTCCAGCACTATGTTGGATAATATTCTGTTGTGATCCAAAAGGTTTTCAGTGACTAATTTTTGAAACTAGAAAGCCAGGCCTTTCTTTGTAGCCTGTTTTAGTCTGGAAACTCCACTGAAAACCTGTCCACCGCGGGTGACCCTGCAGATATTTAAAATGCTCGTGGCATAGCTTCCAGGATCATTGCAACATACAAGCCACCACAGTATGACCAGTTGACACAGACAGGTGATACAAAAAGTTATACAAAAACACAGAAGCTACTTTATGGCTGACTCAAAACGAGGACAAATAGTTAATATATTGGACATAAAAAAAGAAATCTAAAAATCATCTCTAGGGTAATTTATATGCAGAAGTTTATTTATGGATAATTTGGAAAGATGTTTATTAAGGTTCTGGAAAGTATATATACCAAGATATTCAAAATGATTAACTCTGAGTGGGTGGTATAATAACATTTTTAATGTTTTTGTTCATCTGTATTTTATATTGACATTGTTTGTTATGACAAGTATTCCTTTCATAATAAGAAACAATAATAAAAGAGATTTATTTCAAAAATAAAAAAAATTTCCATTGGTTGGAAAACGGAAAATGTAAAAACAAACCGGAGTAAGCTAACATAAATAACGCTCAAGTCCTGTGTTAAGTAAAAAATAGCTGTTACATAAGCATAAAATGGAGAAAAGACGGGCTCCAGAACAGTTTATTTGAAAAAGTTTTGGAATTCTTAATTGGACCTAAAGTCAATATGTGACAAAAGGGTAGACTCGTGCAACGGTAGCCAGTGTTGTTGTTGTTAGGTGCCATCAAGTTGCTTCCAACTCACAGCAACACTGTGTAAACAGAAGGAGACCCTGCCTAGTTCTGCATCATTGTTATGCTTGAGTTCATTGTTGCAGCCACTGTGTCAGTCCATCTCATTGAGGGTCCTTCTCTCTTTCGCTGACCCTCTACTTTACCAAGCATAATGTCTTTCTCCAGGGATGGATTCCTCCAGATAACATGTCCAAAGTATGTGAGATGAGTCTTACCATCCTTGCCTCTAAGGAGCACTTCGGCTGTATTTCTTCTAAGACAGATTTGTTGATTCTTTTGGCAGTCTGTAGTACATTCAATATTCTTCACCAACACAATTCAAGGGTGTCAATTCTTCTTCAGTCTTCCTTATTCATTGTCCAGCTTTCACATGAATATAAGGGGACTGAAAACACCATGGCTTGGGTCAGGCACACCTTAGTCCTTACAGTGACATCTTTGCTTTTTAGCGCTTTAAAGAGGTCTTTTGCAACAGATTTGCCCAATGCAATGCATCATTGAATTTTGTGACTGCTGCTTCCATGGGTGTTGATTATGGATCCAAGTAAAATGAAATCTTTGAAAACTTCAATCTTTTCTCCATTTATCATGATGTTGCTTATTGGTCAAATTGTGAGGATTTTTGTTATCTTTATGTTGAGGTGTAATCCACACTGAAGGCTGTAGACTTTGATCTTCATCAGTAAGTGCTTCAAGTTCTCTTCTCTTTCAACAAGCAAGGCTGTGCCATCTGCATAACACAGGTTGTTAATGAGGATTGGTTCATCCAATCCTGATGCCACATTGTTCTTCATATAGTCCGGTTTCTCAGATTATTTGCTCAGCGTACAAATTGAATAAATGTGGTGAAAGAATACAACCCTGACGCACACCTTTCCTGATTTTAAGCCACGCGGTATCCTCTTGTTCTGTTTGAACAATTGCTTCTGTCTATGAATGGGTTCCTTATGAGCACAATTAAGTGTTCTGGAATTTCCATTCTTCACAATTTGCTATGATCCACACTGTTGAATGTCTTTGCATAGTCCATAAAATACAGGTAAACATCTTTCCAGTATTCTCTGCTTTCAGCCAAGATCCATCTGACATCAGCAATGATATCCCTCGTTGCATGTCCACTTCTGAATTGGCTTGGATTTCCAGCAGTTTCCTTTCAGTGTACTGCTGCAATCACTTTTGAATGCTCTTCAGCAAAATTTTGCCTGTGTGTGATATTAATGATATTGTTCAATAATTCCCTCATTCGGTTGGGTCACCTTTCTTTGGAATAGGCATAAATGTGGGTCTCTTCTAGTCGATTGGCCAGGTATCTCTCTCCAAATTTCTCGGCATAGACTGGTGAGCACTTCCAGCGCTGCATCCATTTGTTGAAATATCTCAATTGGTATTTCCTCAATTCCTGGAGCCTTGTTTTTCACCAATGCCTTCAGTGCAGCTGGGACTTCTTCCTTCAGTACCATCAGTTCTTGATCATATGCTACCCCTGAAATGATTGAAAGCTGACCAATTATTTTGATACAGTCACTTTGTGTCCTCCTACCATCTTTTTTTGATTCTTCCTATGTCATTCAGTATTTTGCCCATAGAATTCTTCACTATTGCAACTCGAGGCTTGAATTTTTTCTTCAGTTCTTTCAGCTTGAGAAATGCTGAGCATATTCTCCCCTTTGGGTTTTCTAACTCCAGGTCTATGCACATGTCATTATAATACTGTTGATCTTTCAAAGTTCTATCATGCAATCTCTGGCATCGTTTCTATCTCCAAGGCCAATCCTTTTTTTGCAACTTTCACATCTAATGACCAGTAATTATCAATGCATCTTGATTGCATGTTTGATCAATTTCAGACTGCAGAAATTGGTAAAAATCTTCGATTTCTGCATTTTTGGCCTTAGTCGTTGGAGCATAAATTTGAATAATAGTTGTATTAACAGATCTTCCTTGTAGCCATATGGATATTATCCTATCACTGGAAGCATTGTACTTCAGGATAGATCTTGAAATGTTCTTTTTGATGATGAATGCAATGCTATTCCTCTTCAATTTGTCATTTCCAGCATAGTAGACCATATGATTGTCTGGTTCAGAATGGCTAGTACCAGTCCATTTCCGCTCACTAATGCCACAATATCAATCCTTATGCATTCCCTTTCATTTTTGATGACTTCCAATTTTCCTAGATTCATACTTCGTACATTCCACATTCCAATTGTTAATGGATATTTGCTGCTGTTTCTTCTCATTTTGAGTAGTGCCATGTCAGCAAATGAAGGTCCCTAAAGCTGGATTCCATCCGCATCATTAAGGCTGACTCTAATTTGAGGAGGCAGCTCTTCCCCAGTTGTGTTTTGAGTGCCGTCCAACCTGAGAGGCTTATCATCTGGCACAATGTTTCACTGCTATTCATAAGATTTTCACTGGCTAATTTTTTTTTTTTTTTAGAACTGCCAAATCCTTTTCCCTAGTCTGTTTTAGTCTGGGGGGGTAGCACATCTGAAACCTACCCACCATAGGTGACTCTGTTGGTATTTGAATACAGGTGACATAGCATCAAGCAACACACAATCCCCTACCATACAACAAACTGACAGGTGCGTGGGGGTAGATAGTATTACTAGAATATAAAAGCCTGGCAGAAAGGAGGTGGTGATCCAGTTGAACTGTGGTCACACCCCATATGAAGCACCGTATCCAGTTTTGAGCTCCATATTCTAAGATGGACATTGATAGCCTAGAGAAAGATCAGAGAATCATCTGAACAGTGACAGATTTGGAAAACATCTCTCCTGAGGACATCTGACCTAAGTTAACTGTTCTAGGCCAGAAAAGGCTTAGGGGGTGGTATGTGGCAGCTGTCACAGTTCAGTCAGTAGTTGGTCAGGTCAAGCTAGAGTCCAAAACCAGAGAAACCCACCATGGAGCGGCTACGATTGGGGAATTTTCTGGCATCTGGGAGCTCAGGGAGGTCAATGGAGAACAGAAATATCTTGCAGATGTCAGCAGGCAGTAGTCTAGGAAAGCAAGTAGTAATAGGGGCACCTGAGAGCTGGTACTGAAGGCCCAGCAATAATCCGGTAGATTTAGAGGGAAAAGAGAACTGTCTAGTTCCTCAGGAGCTGGGGTAACAGGCAGGAAGCAATGAAAGCAACTCAAAAATAGGGATCAAGAGAAGGATTCAGTTAGCACTGAGATAAAAGTTGGGATCGACTCGATGGCAACAGGTTTAGTCACAAGGTATAAGACAAAGAATATAACTTAGTGCAGTGGCTCTCAGATATGGTATTCAGACTAACAGCATCAGCATTACTTAGGATCTTGTTAGAAATGCAAATTCTCAGGCCCACCCAAGGCTCACAAGATCTTTGCGATTCCAGTGCGCAGTCAAGTTTGAGAACCAATGACTTAGTACTCTTAGTACACATGGACTCTAGAGTCAGAGTGCCTGGCAGAATCCAAACTCTGCCAGTTAGCTAGCAGTGTGACCTCAGTTTCCTTGTTTGTAAAATGGGAATAAAAATAGCACCTACCTTATAGGGTAGTTGGGAGGATTAAATGACATATATGTGTAAAGTACTTAGAATGGTGACCGTGGTACATAGAAGAATTATATAAGTGTTAGCTAAAATATTGTTCTTATTATTAGTCATTAGAACTAGGATACATAAGTGAAATAGAACCACCCGTAATATTGCTTGACTAAACCACAGAGGTTGGAACTCAAGGATCTTTTTGGCTGGGCCCCTCACTGTAGACCAGTAAGTTGTTGTAATTGTAGAAACCGGAGAAGGTGGGGCAGGGAGCCACAAGGGCAGGTGTAAGAACTGGCTTCAAATGTTTGAAGGGCGATGCTCCCTTACTCCATATTTCTCCTGAAAAACACTAGGGCTAAAGGATGGAATTTAGAACTTTTTTTTAGTTAATATAAGGAAGAACTTTAAAGCTGTTAGAAATGTCCAGGAATGAAATGAGCCTCTTCCAAAATAAGAAAACTCTTCCTTACCCTACATACGTAGTCTGAGACTGGATAGTCGTTTGCGAAACGTATCATAAATCAGATTTCTAAATGGGGAGGAAAGTTAGAGTCTCGAAGATTTCTTCCACTTTTTAGAATCTAGGAGTCTAGGTCTTTGAGCATTTAGAAATGCAATAGATCCCTGTCTCCTCCTGATACATGTCATTTCTCTTAGCATAAATTCTCTTCCTACCCCCTCTCCCTGCCACTTTTTCCCTTTGGCTCACGTTCGGCTCTGGAATTCGTTTCAGCTCTGGAATCCAGATGTGACCTGATTTTGAGCCTGGAATGAGTTATTATGTAACAGGGTGAGTTATTATAATATTAATTTTTGCCTTTTTGTTTTTATTCTCATCACTCCAGATTTTCTGAAAGAAACAAAAGGGATTTTACCCTCCTCTCCCCACAACTAAACGCTAGGGAGTCAAGCCTTTATTCTTACCTTCAAGAAGGAGTATGCTTCAGTGATTCAGTGATGCGACTCGCACGCACGCACACACACACGCACACAAGAAAAGCTGTGAACACAAGGAAGGCAACCCCAAAGAGGCCTTATTTTCAAAGGTCTCTGGGGTTGCCTGCGGGTGCAGAAAGCACTTTGTGTTTTGAAGATAACAGAGGGGAGTGTTTCTTAAAGCAGGTCATTGCTTCCAGGATACTAGGAAAGAGGACACAAGGATACTAGGAGCCCTAGCGGTTCAGTGGTTAAGAGTTTGGCTGCTAACCAAAAGGTCGGCAGTTGGAATTCACCAGCCGCTCCTTGGAAACCTTATAGGGCAGTTCTACTCTGTCCTATGTGGTCGCTATGAGTTGGAACTGACTTGATGGCAGATAACAACAATAACAGGAAAGAGGCAGATTCATCGGGGGAGGTGAGGTAACCCAGAGTTTAGGAGTGAGGCCTTTACCACCCCTGTGAGCACCAAGGGGCATGGGCATCCAGTAGAATCTAGAGCTACAACAGCCCATTGGGCAAGAGCTGGATCCTCAACAGAGATGTAGTAACTTTCAGAGGTGCCACCAGAGGTAGAGAGAGAGAGAAGACCCAGCTTCTTCCCATCCCCAGCTTCCCACCAGCGCCTCACAAGGGCCAGGTGACCTGGGAGCCTGAAACAAGAGATCTGCAGGGATCAGCCCACTGAGATTCAGAGCAAAACAGGGGGAGGCAGAGCAACTATCCTGAGGACAGACAGACCAAGACTGGCACAGGTGGCATGGAATATTAAGGGTTTTGATACATTGGTTTCCAGAAAGGTCTGCCAATTTACACTCTACTGTTGTAAATGAAAGCCTGTCTCATGACACCTTTGCTAGTATTGAGTATTTTCATTTAATAAATAATATTTTCCTCTAATTACCAAGGTAATACATATTCATTGTAGGAAAACTGGAAACTAGAAAAATACTAAAATCCCCTCTAAACTTACCACTTAGAGACAAACAGTATTAATATTTAGAGTCATATTCTAGTCCTTTTTCTAAGCGTATATTTATTTCCAGACCTCTCCTTCTCTTTCTCTCTCTCCCTGTCTCTCTCTCTTTGTGTGTGTGTGTGTATGTACAGTCATGTGCTGCATACATCCTACCACATACACATCCCTGATCTCATAAGGTTTTTTTTTTTTTTAAGGGAAAGCAGCTTTCCTTTTGTTTATTTCCCCCAGTGGTTTAAAAGACACCAAACCCAGAGTGAATGAGCAGTCGGGCTCCATGTTGCATCCCAATCGCCCGCAGCTCCTTCTCCTCCACCTCCTCCTCCTCCTGGCTTCATTCAACCGCCCAGCAGCGGTGCAGCAGTTCACTCCCTGCTTAGAGCAGCACCTGCCACGCCTCCTACGTTCTTGCCAGTGGTCCTGACAGGGGCAGCTGGCCAGGCCTGGAGGGCTCATGGGCACCCAGCTCCAGGCAGTGGCAGCTGCACACGACCAGGAAGCGGCTGCACCAACAGGGAAGTTGCAGCCAGGGCTGCCATCGCCAGCAGCGCTCCCAGCACCCACACACCCTCTCCCCTCCCAGTCCCCGCGGTCACCTCTCCATGCCTCCATGCCCCCCCGCCCTGCTCCCAAACCTGTGCAAAGTCCCAAACCAGCTGCTAGAGCCGCCCCTGTCCAGCTGGCAGTCGCACCTCCTGTATCCAGTGGATACAGCTCTCAGGCTTTGTCCTGCAGCAGGCAGCAGTAGGAACTGTGGGGGCACTCCTGCTCCTCGGGCTAGGGGAACAGCAGCCAGGGCTAGGCAACCTGTGGTATTGGCACAACGACCAAATCACCTGATGTCCTTTTTCACAGAATGTGTCACGGATGTTAAGCAATGCATGATTGTATATATACTCATATGCACACATCTATACACATATACACATATAGTATAAAAACCAGTTGCTGTCAAGTCGATCCGGACTCATAGCGACCCTAAAGGACAGAGTGGAACTGCCCCAGAGAGTTTCCAAGGAGCACCTGGTGGATTCAAACTGTCGAACTTTTTGGTTAACAGCTTTAGCCTTAGCTCTTAACCACTATGCCACCAGGGTTTCCCACATATAGTATACACACGTATATTTTTAAAATTTTATTTATCCATTATTGTACTTTAGATGAAGATTTACAGAACAAACTAGCTCCTCATTAAACAATTAGTAAAGAATTGTTTTATGACATTGTTTGCCAACTCCATGACACGCCAACACTCCCCATTCTTGACCTTGGGTTCCCAATCACCAGCTTTCCTGTCCCCTCCTGCCTTCTAGTTCTTGCCCCTGGGCTGGTGTGCCCCTTTAGTCTCGTTTTGTTTTATGGGCCTGTCTAGTTTTTGGCTGAAGGGTGAACCTCAGAAGTAACTTCATTACTGAGTTAAAAGGATGTCTGGGGGCCATACTCTCAGGGTTTTTCTAGTCTCTGTCAGGCCAGTAAGTCTGGTCTTTTCTTGTGAGTTAGAATTTTGTTCTACATTTTACTCCAGCTCTGCCTGGGACCCTGTATCAAGAGCAGTCGGTGGTGGCAGCTGGGCACCATCTAGTTGTGCTGGACTCAGTCTGGTGGAGGCTGTGGTAGTTGTGGTTCATTAGTCCTTTGGACTAATCTTTCCGTTGCGTTTTTGGTTTTCTTCATTCTCCCTTGCTCCAGACAAAGTGAGGCCAGTGGAGTATCTTAGATGGCAGCTCAGAAGCTTTTAAGACTCCAGACACTACTCACCAAAGTAGAATGTAGAATATTTCCTTTATAAACTATGTTATGCCACTTGAGCTAGATGTTCCCTGAGAACATGGTCCCTACAGCTTTCAGCCCAGTAATTGGGTCCCTCAGGGAGTCTGGATGTGTCTATGGAGCTTCCACGACCTTGCCTTGGACAAGTTGTGCTGGCTTCCCCAGTATTGTGTACTGTCTTACCCTTCACCAAAGTTACCACTCATCTTTTTTTTTCTTTTTGAATTGTGCTTTAGGTGAAAGTTTACAGCTCAAGTTAATTTCTCATACAAAAATTTATACACATTATAGTGATCAACACTAGTTGCAATCACTATATGAAATACACCCTCCTATCTACCCTTTTTTTTTTATCTACCCTGGTTTCCACTTCTATCCAACCAGTTCCTGTCCCTTCCTACCTTCTCATCCTGCCTCCAGATAGTACCTGCCCATTTGGCCTTGTACACACACATATTTTTTATGAAGTTATATGTATTCTATACATAATATTTGGTAGCTTCACTTTTAATCTTAACAATGTATTGAAAAAATAAAATAAAAATCATTTTAACATTAAATTACATTTGACATCTGTTTTGGCACCCCACGTGGCTCCAGAGCTGTGCTCTTTATACTACACTGTATTCCTTTCATATTCGGATCTGTAAATAGCCCATAGAGCCTGACTGTAGGTCCCCTGAGGGCACACACTTCATTTAATTTATCACTATAGCCCCTACAACTGTATTTCTCAAATTGTGGTGCTGTACCCACTGTTTTCAAATGGGTTTTTATAGTATAAATGTCTATTTGGAGCATCAATTTATTCAAGATTTTAGAGAAAAATACCATTTTATATTAAAACAGAATCTGATATATTATGGAATAGAATGAAAAATTGATAGAAATATTAAGATAAAACAGAACTTGAGCGAGATATCATGCTTGCAGCAGTCACTGTCAATTAAACACCACCACCTCCAATCTGTGTGGCTTCCCTTGACTCCTCTGTGACCTTAGGAGTACTTCCCTGGGAAATTTTGAGAAATATTATAGCACTGCAAAGTGCCTCATACACACAGTTGGTGCTCAGTAAACATTCTAGGAATGAATGGAATTAGGTATTACAGTAAAACCTGTGAGAGTTGGAACTTGCCTTGTTTTTCCAGATCTCCCAAGTTTTCTGCCTTTGAGAGTGTGCAATCTTACCACTTTTATTGTTCTCTATCAGTGGAAAATATTTGAGTTTTCCTTCTCTGACAGGTTTCCACCTTATACTGGTTCTGGCTTTTCCAGATTTTTCCATAATTTCTTTATTGTAGGTAAAACAAAAATTGCTGTTTACAAGAGTGTTCATTTTATTTCTGAACTTTAGAGCTTCTCCTGAACTTGATATTTGCTTTCCTGGATCCTTGAACTTACATCACTGTTAACATATATAATAGTACAACTCAAAAACCCAGCAAGGGACTACCACAGACCCTGTCTGCTCATCCCCTGACTTAGTGATTCAGCCTGCTGGGTGGCAAAATTTGGGAAGACGGTTTCTTCCCAGCTTCATACCCTCAAGTCTTGCGCAGTTCCAGGCTTGTTGTAGTAGGGACTCAATAGATAACTGTATTTTTGAATGGTTAGAGAATGAGTACACAAATGTTCTCTATGAGACTACCCACATCAGCACCATCAACATTATATTGTTGTTGTTGTTAGGTGCAGTTGAGTCCGTTCCAACTCATAGCGACCCTAAGCACAATAGAACGAAACACTGCCTGGTCCTGTGCCATCCTCACAATCATTGCTATGTTTGAGCCCATTGTTGCAGCCGCCGTGTCAGTCTATCTCGCTGAGGACCTTCTTCTTTTTCACTGGCCCTCTACCTTACCAAGCATGATGTCTTCCTCCTGATAACATGTCCAAAGAACGTGAGAAAAAGTCTCACCATTCTCGCTTCCAAGGAACACTCTGGCTTTACTCCTTCCAAGACAGATTTACCTGTTCGTTCTTCTGGCAATACATGGTATATTCAACATTCTTCGCCAATACCATAATTCAAAGGCATCAGTTTTTCTTTGGTCTTCCTTATTCATTGTCCTGCTTTCGCATGCACGTGAGGCGATTGAAAATATGGCTTAGACCAGGTGCACCTTAGTCCTCAAAATGACATCTTTCCTTTTTAACACTTTAAAGAGGTCTTTTGCAGCAGATTTGTCAAACACAATACATTGTTCGATTTCTTGACTGCTTCTTCCATGGGCATTGATTGTGGATCCAAGTAAAAATAAAATCCTTGACAACTTCAATCTTTTCTCTGTTTATCATGATGTTACTTATTGTTCCCATTGTGAGGTTTTTTGTTTTCTTTATGCTGAGGTGTAATCCATACTGAAGGCTGTCGTCTTTGATTTTAATCAGAAAGTGCTTCAAGTCCTGTTCTCTTTCATTCAGGAAGCAAGGTTGTGTGATCTGCATATCACAGGCTGTTATTGAGTCTTCCACCAACCCTGATGTCATGTTCTTCTTCATATAGTGCAGCTTCTTGGATTATTTGTTCAACATACAGGTTGAATAAATATGGTGAAAGGATACCATCCTGATGCACACCTTTCCTGATTTTAAATCATGCAGTACACCCTTGTTCTGTTTAAACGACTATCTCTTGATCTATTCACAGGTTTCACATGAGCACAATTAAGTGTTCTGAGATTCCAATTCTTTGAAATGTTATCCATAATTTGTTATGATCCACACAGTCAAATTTCTTTGCATAGTCGATAAAACACAGGTAAATATCTTTCTGATATTCTCTGCTTTCAGCCAAGGTCCCCCTGACATCAGCAATGATATCCCTTGTTCCACATCCTCTTCAACATTAAATAGACTCAAAAATAAGATATGGAATAATTTTCTCACAGATGAAGACAATAAAGTTACTATCCCTGACAGTGCCCTCAGAAGCAAGACTTGTTTGTCTCATGTTCTAAAAGATGGCACAGATGCTGGAGTTTACTTTTCCTATGGGAAGTAGCTTCCCTAGATCTGTCTTTAAACACATTTCAAATAAAAAAAATTCATTAACACATCTAGGATTCAAACTGAAGGCCAACATGGCCTTAAGTAAATAAAAGCCTACAGGCTCCTGCAGAAAGGAAGCAGAGGAAGTGGTTTGCTTACATTTATTTACAGACATTTGGGCCAGAGTAGCAGCTTGTCCTTGGCCCTAGCACTCAGGCTCCTTCTAGGCACAGTATCAGAGCTTCAGGCAAATCAAAGGCAAAGACTGCCTTTGAGTTTCTATCGCTGGACTCCTGATTTGTATTTTACTTCCCCATATTCGTAAAGTGATGACAGAAAGACCTCATGGTCACTACGTGAGATATGAGACACTTTGCAACTTTGATGAGCTTTTGAAATAATTTCCAGCTACTTATTTTCCATGAAACATAGCTACAGTCTGCCAATATTGCTTGGTATCATTGGCAGACCAAGCCGTAGCCACTTACCAATGGAAATAATATGGGAAATGGGTGCTTTCAGGTATTTCATAGGTAAGGAGGGGCTCACAAGATCGACAAGACTGGATAAAGGGACATAGAATCAAGATGTGGTAGTTGCAGAAATGTAGCTCACCAAAAGTGAGGGAGGAGGACCAATGGTGATTTGTACTTCTGATACCCTCAGCTGTTCTTTTCTGGGTATGACCTAGAGTTAGCTGCTCACACGTGTTTTTTTGTTCTTCCCATTTTTAGTCTAAACTGTTCAATGGGAAACATCACCAATCAATATCTAGGCTAATAGGCCCCCAACACATAGACATAGGTTGGAAGTGCTGGGGCCTTTTCAAGCCAGTTGCCACTGTTCCATGTTCCTTTTTTTCACTCCAGCATTTCTATAATTGACTGAGACTCCCAGCAGAAGGAAAATATAGGTCCTTTTCCCTGTCTTCTCAGTGAAAACATCACCATTAACCATTTCCCTCCACCCAAAGATTCTAAGAATTAAGAGAATGTAAGAAGGGTTCCACTTTATAAAAAAAAAAAAAAGTCTTAGACTAGGCAATTCATCCTTTCCACAAATATTTATTGACCGCTTGTCCCATCCCAGGTTTTGTTCTAGGTACTGGAGGTGCAAAAAGCGAACAACATAAATTTCCTGCTCTCATGGTGCTTACAATGTAGTAAGGAGAGACTGGCAAAACCCTTAATATTCCATGCCACCTGTGCCAGTCTTGGTCTGTCTGTCTCTCCTCAGGGTAGTTCTCTGCCTCCATCTGCTTTGCTCTGAATCTCAGCGGGCTGATCCCTACAGATCTCATGTTTCAGGCTCCCAGGTCACCTGGCCATTTGGAGGTACTGGTGGGAAGCTGGACATGGGAAGAAGCTGGGTCTTCTCTCTCTCTCTACCTCTGGTGGCACCTCTGAAAGTTACTACATCTCTGCTGAGGATCCAGCTCTTGTCCAACGGGCTGTTGTAGTTCTAGATTCTACTGGATGCCCACACCTCTTGGTGCTTACAGGGGAGGGTAGAAGCCTCACTCCTAAACTCTGGGTGTCTCATCTCCCCGTGATGGCTCCCCAGCCTCTTCCTGCACCTGTGTAATCAATTCTCTGCATTAATCCCCCACAGTTATAAAAACTTTAGGGTGTTTTCTGTTTCCCTGGTTGGATTCTAATTGATACTGTAACTGATTCATATTTACTTCTAGTCATCTATTACAGAGAAATAATCAGAGAAGGTGACATCAAAAATTTATGTAAAAGGACACTCACTGTAGTATTACCATTTGGAAAAAAATAGAAATGGCACAAATGTCCAAAGGAAGCCAATGATTGATAAAGTGTGGTATATTTACACGGTAAAATAATATATAGTCATTGGAAATGATGTTTCAAAAGAACTGGAATTATCCAAGATAACACTCATATATACATTTTGTCTATCTAAATATTAACAGATAAGTCTTAAGGAGAGAGCTTGCAGGTTCCTGGGCCCCGCTGTACATATTCTGATGCAATAGGTCTGGCTTAGCACCCAGCAATGTTCCTAGAGTGCTTAGCCATCCACCATCAACAGGTGACTGGCTTCTCAGCCAATTACAATTGAACTCTAATCTTGTTCCCTGAGAAAGTTTAAATGATTTAAGGAGGAGAGAGCTGAAGTCACGTTTCTTGGTTTCCACTCTCAAGTAGCCTCAGACTTGGAAAGAGCCTTAATTTCAAGCTAATTGACCTGTCAATCTTACTTAGAAGAAATTGGTTTCCTTTGATCAGAGTTGGGAAGATAGCATTGAAGCTAAAAGAGGTGTTTGCCAGCTTCTGTCTTAGATAAGGCTCTTCTGGTGCCAAATTGCAGAAACCAACCCTGGTAATCTTAAACGTAAGTAAGTAAATAGGTAAATAAACACACACACACAGACAGACAGGCAGAAGTTAACACACAAAATCCAAGGAAGATCTAAACAACCAAGATTAGGGAAGGGCTGGACCCTAGGCAGCTCCAGTCATTAACATTAGCAGCAGTGCTAGGCCTCTACCCTCACTCCACAGTATGGACTTCTGAGATCTGCGCCTCTCAGTTCAAAATTCCAAATTCATCAGAGACAAAATCAGATTGGCTCCACTTAGGCCTTGGGACCCTAGACCAATCAGCTATGGCTAAGAAAGAATACGGCGTCGAGATTCCAACAAAACAGTAGGGGCCCATCCATGTGAAGGGGGAGGGGGCCAGTTCTCAAAGAAAGAGAAATGAGAAAGTGATAACTGCCCCAAGAGGTCTTTACTCTCCTGAATCCCTTCCCCAGACTAAGTCAGCAGTAGCACAGGCCGATTTGTTGACTGTCCTAGCCCTTAGTCCTTGGCTCTGAAAACATATCTAACCATCTCCGAGGATACCAACCATTTCTGTATTTTTTTCCCAGTCTTCTATACTACCAATTCACACTCCTCTAGACCAACCTATTTCTCATTTGTCTCCTGGGTTTCTTTTCCCCACAAGTCCCACCCATATGAAATCTGAATTCTTGTTTATACTGCACTTATATGCCTCTGTGAAATCCCCTTTCTGGAGGGGAACTCCTTTAGGATCAATGAGATGATAGAGCTCTTTGAATAAATGACACCAGGAAATCAGTCAGTAAGTCCCGGTTTGGGTTATTTTCTAGTGGCAGTGATGGGTCAGGTTGAGTCATCCATATTCTTGTTCAGTTTCCCATGTGACCTCTATTGTACATTGGCAAGTGAACTGACTAATGAGGGGGAGAGTATAGTTTTTGTCTACAAAATAAAGCTTTATCCAGTAGAAAAGCTGGGTGGCCAGTACAGGGAGAAAAAAACTAATATAAGCACACCACCACCAGACTCTAAACAGAACTAGTTACCAGTTCTGAAAATAACTTATGTCTATACCAAGTCAACTCCCTTCTCCCGATTTCTCCTTCAAGGGTGAGCTGACTACATTGTTAAAAACCAAAGCAGTTTTCTTGGGTACCTCCATACTTTATTCTTTCTCTTAAGAGTCATGATAAAAAAAAAAAAATTTTTTTTTTTTTTTTGATAAGGAGACACAAAATTTGGACATGTTATCCTCTGAACTGAAACACATAATAGGAGATGTTTAGCTTGCACTGACTGTGTGATATTGGAGCCAGTTACATAACCTCTCTGTGACTATTTTCTCCTCAGTAAGATGGAATAATAGTCCCTTCCTCAAGTGAATGTTGAAAGGATTACGTAAGTATTTTGAAAAATTAAGTGGTTTCTGGCACGTGGTTAATTGCTCAATAAATATTAGCCATTACAACCATTCCCTGGCACCCTCTGGCAGTGTTTGGTACACCATTTCTGTGGAAGTGTGCTGCATTGTAAATATTAGTTTACACGTCTGCCTCTACCCCTAGACCAGGAGCACTGTGTGGAAGTACTTTGTTACATGTGTTCCTAGCACCCAAAGAGCCCATGAATGCTGAATGGATGCAGCAAAGATTGCTGGAGAACCAGGATGTGTCATCAGGACTGGCATATAGTAAAGAAAACTAATGCCAAGGTTCTGCAGCCTGTGTAAAGACTGAATGTGTTAACTAGAGAGTTTGCCCAAAGATATAGAGAGGGGATGGAGAGGACACTAGTGTATCAGTGTCCAGAGAAGTGGAACTAATAGGAGATATATATAGATATAAAAATATATATATATGTATAAATCAAACCTGTTGCTGTGGAGTCGAATTCGACTCCTAGCGACCCTACCCTATTAGACAGAGTAGAACTGTCCCAGAGAGTTTCCAAGGAGTTCCTGGTGGATTCGAATTTCTGACCTTTTGGTTAGTATCTGTAGCTCTTAACCTCTACTCCACCAGGGTTTCCTATATATATATATATATACACACACAAGCATATATATATGTGTGTATATATACATATACACATATGGAATGGTTAAATATATTAATTTACTAATACGTTATTTTTAAAATTATATATTTAACCAAGGACCCCTACTGGCACAGTGGCTAATTGTTCGGCTGCTAACTGAAAGGAAGGAGGTTCAAACCCACCAGCCACTCTATGGGAGAAAGATGTGGCAATCTGCTTCCTTAAAGATTACAGCCTTGGAAATTCTATGGGGCCGTTCTATTCTGTCCTATAGGGTTGCTATGAGTCGAAATCAAATTGGCAGCAATGGGTTTTATGTATTTAACTATATATACAGAGAGAGACAGAAAGAGAGACAGAGATATTTATTTTAAGGAATTGCCTCACTCAGCTCGGGGGTGGGGTGGGGAGGCTGGCAAGTCTGAAATTTGTAGGGCATGTCAACAGCCTGGAAACTCAACTAGGATTCCTAGGTTAAAGTCTTGAGGCTAAATTTTTTCTTCTCCCGGAAACCTCAGTTTTTGCTCTTAAGGTTTTCAACTGATTGGATGAGGCCCACCCGCATTGTCAAAGGCAATCTCCTTTACTTAAAGTCAACTGATGTAAAACGTTAATCATGTCTACAAAATGCCTTCACAGTAACATCTAGATTGGTATTTCACTAAACACATTGGGCACCATAGCCTAGCCAAGCTAACAGATAAAATTAAGCATCACAAGTAATTAGGGATGTTATACGACCTTGGACAACAAGTAACCTTGGTAGCCTATGGAGAGGGGAGGAGCTGGGTAGTTGATGGATACGGGTTGGTGGAAGACTCAATTGTATGCCCTTTGAAACTTTATAATATTGAACCATACGAATATATCTGCTTGTTCAAAAAGCACATTAAGAAGTTAAACAAAAGAATTCCTTACTTTCACATTTAGTGATTTCCTGAAGTCTCTTAGATGCCTATGGTTAGTTATATTCACGTTTGTGACCAAATCAGTTCAAAAATTGCATTCTAGTTAATCTATCCTTAAGGATATTTACTTTCTAATGCTCTTTTAAGCCTCTTCCCACTCGATTATTGATTTCCACATTTACATTTTTTAATCGCGATAAATTTTTTTTAGGGAAACATCTTTGAGTTTGAAAAGGAACAAGATAGTTCCAATGATGGCCGTATTTTTATTTTCCTGAGAGCAGGGAAGTGGGAGACATGAAGCAAAAGCAAAAAGAAAAGAGGAACTTCTTCCAGTACATGCTTTCTGTTTCCATTCATCGTGAAATCATCCTGAAAATTGGTTGAACTTTTTGTTATTGAACTTTGCCCTAAATCTCTAGTCACCTAAGTAAAATAAGTGATTCTTATCTCAGATATTTAACAGACCATTCAATTTATAGAAGACTCTGTCCTGATGCCATTTCATTCCTTGGCATGGAGTGTGTGGTCTACAGCCCCATCTCCTTTGGGGCCTCAGGGTGGGACTGAGACAAACAGGGAAGATCAAGAGTGAAGGTCAAGTGCTTCAAGGTCGCCCGCCTTTACCTCCAGTAGCCTTCCCCCTTCTCATGGTGCCTCCTGCCTCATGCTGCCCCTCACTTCTACCCTTCCAGGGCCACCCCTCCCCCCAACATCGGCACACAGATACAGACACTCACACGTGCGCGGTGCCTCCAGCCTATAGCAGTGGCTGTCAGATGTGAGTGTGCATCGAAGTCACCTGGATGTTAAAACACAGATTCTGGGCCCATCACCAGAGTTTCTTCTGATCCAAAAGGTCTGGGAAAGAGCCCAAGAATTTGCACTTCTAACAAGTTCCAGGTGATAGTGATATTGCTGGTCTGGGAATCACAGTTTGAGAACCACTAATTTATATCTTTCACTTCTACAAATCTGGTCGTCACTTAGAAAAGATCTGTATCTCCTGAGGTTCACCCTTCAACCAAAGATTAGACAGGCCCATAAATCAAAACAACACTAAATGGGCACATCAACCCATGGGCAAGAACTAGAAGATAGGAGGGTACAGGAAAGCTGGTAATGGGGAACTCAAGGTTGAGAGAGGGAGAGTGTGGACACATCATGGGGTTGGCAACCAAAGTCACAAAACAATATGTGTATTAACCGTTCAATGAGAAACTAATTTGCCCTGTAAACCTTCATCTAAAGCACAATATATATAAAAAAAAAAAATCCTTATCTAATTAATGAATTAATTCTAGTATAGTGGGGAGAGCTTGGGTTTTGGCAGAAGGTAAACCCAGGTTCACAGACAGATGCTGTCCTTTATTATCTGTGTGATGCTGGATCAGGAGTCTTAACATCCCTCAGTCTCAATTTTCTTATCTGTAAAATGGGAGTACTAATACCTACCTTGTATAATTAAAAAACATGACTTGTGTAATAGATCTAGACCACATTAGATATTTGGCGAATGTCAGCTTCTTTTCATCCACTCCCTTTCCTGTGGTAAAGGGCTGGTTACCACTCAAAGTGTTATCCCATGAGGAATACCCAGAATGACAATCCCAATTGCTTACATTTGTGCAACTCTTTACATTTAAAAAAAAAAAAATAAGGTCATATACATTATCTTCTGAGGCCTGAGAATCTACATTTTTAACAAACACACAAGATAATTTTTATGTACACCAAAGTTTGAAAGCAACTAATATTTCATTTAGTCATGAACAGAACCCTGAAAGATAGTATTATTAATCTGATTTTATAGATGAGAAAACTGAGACTCAAAGAGACTTAAGTGATTTGTCACAGTAACAGAGGTAGGTCCCAAATCTTTGGTTCCTGAATCCAGTTCTTCAATACAAAGATAAAAATCTTTAACAGCGGTATTTTAGGCCTCAGAGACAGGAAAATGGGGTAGATTATTTTTGCCTAGAAGACAGCTATTGTTGGTACCACCTAATGCCTGATGGGTGATTTGCATGGAAAGTTGGAAATTGCTGATTGGTCAGCTCACATTTGGCATTGTCTGAGTATGTGGCACCTATACTGTTAACAAGAAAGGATGCACCTGATCCAAGTGTCCTGCGGCCTTTCAACTCTGAATGGCTGAGTAAGTGCCAATTGGCTTTCTGGGATGGAATATTTAGTGATCCTGCTGATAGACAAGCTTCCCCCTTTTTCATTCTTCCTTCTATAGCTCGATCCTAATAAGGGAAGGATGCAGTCACTTCTAAATGTGGTTCTGGAAAAATTTTAACCCAGGAAAGAACAAATCCTGGCTTAGACCTTTACAAGTAGGGATGGCCATCAGCCAACAAACCACCAAGTTGGGTTATTTATACTGTAAAAGGAAATAATTTACTTGCAAGCTACCTCATTGCAGCTTCTGCCTAATCCAAAACATTATCTAAAAAAAAACTAAAGCCAGAGTTGAAATTAGCAAAACAAAATATTTAGTGGGCATCCACATGGCTTTCTATCATAAATGTGAAATTCCATGCAGTTACCTAAAATAGAGGCTCACTGTTTAAGTGGCCATTTTCTTTTCGTTTTTTTTTTTTTTTTATTGTACTTTAGATGAAAGTTTACAGAACAAACTAGCTTCTCATTAAACAATTAGTAAACATATTGTTTTGTGACATCTGTTGACAACCCCACGACACATCAACACTCTCCCCTTCCTGATCTTGGGTTCCCTATTACCAGCTTTCCTGTTCCCTCCTGCCTTCTCATCCTTATCCCTGGGCTGGTGTGCCCCTTTTGTTTTGTTTTATGGGCTTGTCTAACCTTTGGCTGGAGGGTGAACCTCAGGAGTGACTTTATTTCTGAGCTAAAAGGGTTAAGTGGTCATTTTTAATTGAGATTAACTTGATTCTCTCCCTGACCTTCTCACCCCAGAACTCTTCTTGAGCACGTGTAAGGAATGTTCCTCTGGAGTCTGTCCATAGAGTTTTTGTATTTACTTATTTTGAGTAAAGGATGCTTAAGAGAGAAAGCTAACTATACACAAGGGCAGAGAAACTAGCCAAGGGAGATATTAATCTCAAAATCAGTACAAAGAAGTCTACAACTAGAAATGAGTTTTTTGTATCTAAGGACTCTCAGACCTACATGGTTGTGACAGCAAAATCACGTAAGCCCAAAGTTTCCCCATGAGTTTTGGAAGAGAAGCCCACTTTCCCATCAAAGAAATGGAGCATATCCTCTTCTATTTCCATCTGGAGCCAGACACACGGTATATATAAATTTTTTTTTTTTCTAATGCAATTGCTCCAAGAATTCACAATAAGCCGCACTAGGAATATGAGAAGTTAGATCCAACGCTTATGGGAAGACCTTGAATAAGGTTACTTTTGCTAGACTGTAAAATACTTTAGAGTTCAAAACCACTTTTTTACCCTCTTTTTACAGGTGAGCATGAGCCTAGATTGAAGTGAGTAGTAATGGCCTCTTGAGGGAACTATTGCTGTTGCTGTTGGTTGCCGTCCAGTCTATTCTAACTCATGACGATCCCATGTGTGCAGCATAGAACTGCTTCAAAGGGTTTTCAAGGCTGTGACCTTTTGGAAGCAGATTGCTAGGTCTTACTCTGAGGTGACTCTGGGTGGGTTTGAATCACCAACCTTTTGGTTAATAGCCCAGCGTCTAGCTATTTGCATCACCCAGAGACTTCTCTTGAAAGAACTAAAAAATAAAAAAAAACCATTGCTGTCAAGTTGATTCTGACTCGTAGCAACGTTATAGGAGAGGGTAGAACTGCCCCACAGTGTTTCCAAGCCTGCAATCTTTAATGGAAGCAGACTACCACATCTTTTTCCCATGGAGTGGCTGGTGGGTTCAAACCAACAACCTTTTGGTTAGCAGCTGAGCACTTTAATCACTGCACCACCAGGGCTCCTTTGAGGGAACTAAAAACCAAAAAAACTCATTGCTATCAAGTCAATCCCAACTCATAGTGACCCTACAGAACAGAGTAGAACTGCCCCATTGGTTTTCCAAGGCTGTACATCTTTATAGAAGCAGGCTGCCACACCTTTCTCCCAGAGAGCAGCCAGTGAGCTCAATAGCCAACCTTTGGGTTAGCAGCTGAGCTTTAACCACTAGGCAAACAGGGCTCCTGTTGAGGGTACTAGTAACTGTGAAATAGACCTTTTTTTTTTTTTTCACAACATAAAATCAAAAACCAAACCCATTGCCGTCAAGTCAATTCTGACTCATAGCGGCCCTACAGTAGAACTGCCCCATAGGGTTTCCAGGGAGTGGGTGGTGGATTTGAACTGCTGACCTAACATAGACATGGCTAATTTGTGGTGTTCACAGGCCATGAGGAAATCAAATCAGAAACATTAACACCAATTTCTGAAGTCTAACTGAAGACCCAGAGCAAGAGTTTATGAGTCAGGTGAAAGGATGAACACAAAGACAAAGATACCACCTGGGAATATTCTTAAGATCATAAAACTATAAATCACAAGCTGAATTTTCTTTACGCATTGTGAGTTTCTCCTGTTGGAAATGAAAGTTTGCAAGAGGAAAGCCAACCAGCTCAGTCGTTTGATATTCAAAGTAGAACTTGTCCCAAATGTAGACAAACCCACTCATCTTGAGCTATCTCCTTAAAGGTGTGCTGCTCCCTAACCAAGAGGGTTACATAAGCCATTGAAATCCAGTCAGAGAATCCAAGAAAAGAGGTAAGTCAGGGTCTTTCTTATTGATTTCAGAGCAATTTTACTTACACCTGGACCTGTAATGATTTGGATTATAGAATTCTGGACTTAAACTCAGGCCCAAGCAAATCTGAAGCATACCATGACAAGGAAAACAAAAATGGAAAGGGTAGGTGTGTTGGACAATACAAACAAGCAATTTATGTGTAATCCATAAATGCGAGCAATGGATTCATTTATTCATTCACTCTCTTGTTCCTTCATTCAATAAGTGTTTATTGAGTTCCTGGTCAGAGCAGAATCCTAGGTTGTGATATTCATAGATATCTTCATACTTTGTGTACAGCACTAGGGGTACAAGGTACAGTCCCTGCCTTCAAGGCACTCACAGTGTAGTGCAGGAAAGGGACAAGTGGTCATTGATCACATATAGAGTGGAAAGAATTAAGATGGAATGGTAAGCACCAGCTAGTAGTGGAGCTTACAGGTGGACACATCCCAGCCTAGCAGTATCAACAGCACCCACCTGGAGCAGATTGCAACTGAGAAGGCTCTGAAAGAGCAGACAGAATTTAGCCAGGCTGAGAGGAGGAGGGAGAGCAGTGTAGTGTGAGAATGCAGCAAATGAAAATGCAAAGAAATGACAGAAGAGGCTAAACAGGAGGAGCCATTTTGGATCAGCTGAGTGGTCAGGGGAAAGAAGAGAATTGCCAGGAAAGGAAGAGGAGAGAGGGGCAGAAGTGAGGAAAGAAAAAAAAAAAAAAACCATAAAACCCACCCAATTTCCATGGAGTTGATTCTGACTTACTTTGACCCTATCCATGTGTTACAGTTAGAGCTCCTTTTCCCATGGCGCTGCTGGGTAAGTTTGAATCACCAACCTTCAGGTTAGCAGCCCAGTGCAAACCGACTGGACCACCCAGGGACCAATGGGTAAAAAAAGGGGAGAGTAAAGAAGGAGAGGAGAGAGGAGAGGGATGGATGTAGCCAGAGCCCTAAGCTGCCTTGGCTGTCATCCTCCCCGTGGCCTACTGATCATAGTCCCCTGGGTTTCTGCATGTGGGTCTTTTCCTGTGTTAGTATGTGACTGCAGTTCCTTACAACTAAAAAAATTCTGACCAAAACAGTTGTTTTATGCCATATTGAGTTGATTTTGACTCATGGTGACCCCGTGTGTTACAGAGTAGAGCTGCTCCATAGGGTTTTCTTGGTTGTAAGCTTTTTTTCTTTCTTTCTTTCCTTTTATTGTGCTTTAAGTGTAAGTTTACAAATTAAGTTAATCTCTCATACAAAAATTTATATACACACTGCTATGTACTCCTAGTTGCCCCCCCCCCCAATGAGACAGCACACCCCTTCTCTCCACCCTGTATTCCGTGTCCATTCAGCCAGCTCTGTTCCCCTCTGCCTTCTCATCTGGCTCCAGACAGGAGCTGCCCACGTATTCCCACGTGTCCACTTAAGCCAAGAAGCTCACTCCTCACCAGTATCATTTTCTATCTTATAGTTCAGTCCAATCCCTGTCTGAAGAGTTGGCTTCAGGAATGGTTCCAGTCTTGGGCTAATAGAAGGCCTGGTAACCACGACCTTCAGACTCCTTCTAGTCTCAGTCAGACAATTAAGTCAGGTCTTTTTACGAGAATTCGAGGTCTGCATCCCACAGCTCTCCTGCTCCATCAGGGATTCTCTGTTGTGTTCCCTGTCAGGGCAGTCATCAGTTGTAGCTGGGCACCATCTAGTTCTTCTGGTCTCAGGCTGATGTAGTCTCTGATTTATGTGGCCCTTTCTGTCTCTTGGGCTCATAATTACCTTGTGTCTTTGGTGTTCTTCATTCTGCTTTGCCCCAGGTGGGTCGAGACCAATTGATGATGCATCTTAGATGGCCGCTTGCTAGCGTTTAAGACCCCAGAAGCAACTCACTGAAGTGGGATGCAGAATGTTTTCTTAATAGATTTTATTATGCCAATTGACCTAGATGTTCCCTGAAACTATGGTCCCCAAATCCCCGCCACTGCTATGCTGGCCTTTGTCTTGGTTGCAATCTTTATGGAAGCAGACTGCCAGGCCTTTTCTTCCACAGTGCCACTGGGTGGGTTCAAATTGCTGACCTTCTAGTTGCCAGCAGAGTGCAAACCATTTGCACCACCCAGAGACCTAACCAAAACAGGGGTTCTTGATATTCAACAGACTGAAATGCAAGTAGGTCTCTTTATTTTTAAATCAGCTAGTAAGCACATGGTTTATAAAGAGCTGTTCAACTAAACTTTGCCATTTTGATAATCTGGGTACAAACAGCTACTCAGGACTGGGGTTGGAAACATCTAGCTTTGCCACTTTATTTACTGCCACTTTGGGGCCCTGGTGGCATAGTGGTTAAGAGCTCAGCTGCTAACCAAAAGGTTGGTAGTTCAAATCCACCAGCCACTCCTTGGAAACCCTATGGGCCAGTTCTACTTTGTCCTATAGGGTCACTGTGAGTCGGAATGGACTCAACAGCAGTGGGTTTTATTAAGTACTCCTCTGCTTCTTACTACTTGAAAAACGCTCGCTGTAAATTCCTCCCTTCAAGCCAACTCAATAGTTGAACATCCAAACTAGGGGAAATACTGGTTGCTAACTTTTCAAAGCCAGGCTTCAACCTAATGATGCAACATAATTATCGGGGAAAGTGCTGTGAAAGACATTAAAAAAAGTAAATAACAAAAAAGCATTATATCTTCCCAGATAGCATCTTTATCTTCACAACACCTATACGTCAAAAAAATCTAGTTTAGCCAATAATAACTGCTTAACAACAATAATAACAAGAACAGCTTAACTTTATTTTGGAGAATTATTTCTTTTCTCTTCGCTTTACCACTTCCTATTCAATCATTGTCTATTAAATGTTTTCACACCACACTCAGAAACCGATAACACAATGTAACTGAACGTAAACATCTCTAATCTACCCCTTTCTTAAAGTTTTGTTCCTCATTTTTCTTCCCACTTCCCCTTAAGGAGGATTTTTCTCTCTTTCCTAAATGGGCTTAAACCCATAATCAGTCCTGTGAATACTTATCCAGGATCTTTTTGCATGCAAAATGACTTTAATGCTTTAATCCCAACACAAGATCTCCAAAAATAGAGAGGTCATCTTTGAGGAAAGAAAGAAATTCTAGGAAGCCTAGTTACAAATCATTAAAAGGCTCTGCAAATAATTGTACCTACAAACTAAAGCACAGAATTTCCTTCGCCATGTCCTCTGAATATAATCATATCCCCAACTCTGAAGGATCAGCACTATATCCTTGGGATCACTAATGTCCCTCCTCTCAGGTCATGTTTTCTAGGGTCTGTTTAATCTTCTCTTAGCATCAACAACGTTTATCCATCTCACCGTTCACTTGCCTATATGTTGAATGGCTTGTGCACAAGGGCTTATACTTGCACATCCAGCAACCAAATGTCCCCAACTGTCTTCATTTTCACTGCCAGCCGTGGGAGACATTTGCCACCATCCTGCTGAAACTTTTCACATTCCTTCAGTGAACCGTTTCCCATGGTGTGTGAACCACATTCTATCGCTACTTCTCTCTGGAGGTTTCAATTCTTAAAATTTGGTAATACTGAATCTCTTCTTAATTTCCCCCCAAGAAATTGAATTCCTCTCTCTGGGTACACTTTTCTCTCAGAATTTTTTTTTTTAAAAACCTCGTTCCATGTTCTCTTTACATAGGCGTTATCCCTTTCTACCAATTTAAAATAGCAAGGTAGAGGCTAATTCTCTTTCTCCAACTTTCCTTTCAGATCTTAAAACAGCTGAAGAAATTTTGTCCTGTTTATTTAGTTCTAGTCAAAATATGTTTAAACCAAACTATTAAGCAGTGGTTACCCCCGAGGAGTGAGAGATGGGGGTGGTGAGGATTCTGAAGGGAGTGAGGTGTCTTTACTTTTTATTTTATCTATGTATCTATTGCTTATAGTTTTTATCTCAATATTGTATTACTTTTGTAATGAAAAATATTTCTATTATTTAAAAATACCCTTATATTATTCAAAAAGGAAAATAATTTCTACCCAGTGCTTTTAAAACTCCTCTAAATTTTTTTTTCTAATATTATGATGGAGTCCCCAGGTGGTGCAAATAGTTAACACGCTCAGCTGCTAACCAAAAGATTGGCAAGATTGGCAATTTGAGTCTACCCAGAGGCGCTTCAGAAGAAAGGCCTGCTGATCTACTTCAGAAAACAGCCACTGAAAACCCAGTGGTACTCAGTTCTACTCGGACGCACAAGGGGCCGCCATGACTTGGAATCAACCCAATGGCAACTGGTTTTATTTATTTATTAATGTTGATGTTATGGTTATATTATAGTTAATGGTTAATGTTATGGTTATAAAAGTTTCCATAACTGAAGACTTACTCGCTGAAAAGGGGAGGGAACAGAGATAGTGAGAGACTGTGAGGCTGGGGAGGGAGCATTGCTCAAAGTCAGCATTCCCTCTGTTTGTAAACTGGAGCATCTGACCAAGCTCCATGAGCATCAAATGATGAAGGTTGAACATGGAGAGCACTTAGGTTCTTATGAGACAAAACTTCAAGTTACTTCGACGTCCCTTCAGAAACTCCTTATTCAAAAGGAAAATTTGGTTCTTAGTTTTTCCTCTATACAGTTTGATATACTCAGAAATTTTTTAAAATAAGCACATGTTGCTCCTGTAATTAAGTGCGCATGCGCACGCACACCAATAAATGAGGAAGGGAAGGAAGAAATAGTCTGGAAGAACACATTCCAAAATGTCAGCTCTGGCTAATGGAATTCTAAGCAGTCTGTGTTTATGCAGATACTTTATGATTTGTTGTTGGTGGACTTTTTGCAACTAGTGTGTATTATATTTATCTTCAGAATATATAATACAACTCATTAATTTACACACAGATAGACACACACATAAATAGTTCTTCATCCATAACACAAAGAGGGCTCTGGCAGGGGCCCCATTGCCTAGAAATAGAGTCTCATTTATCTACTTTCTCCTTTCTCTCCCCCGAGGCTGACTTTTGAGTAGGCACAAGTATTATTTAAAGAACTCCCTTACATATAAAAACACACACGCACACATCCCAAACTCAACTCCCATTCTCCTGACGTTAGTAAATTTTACTAGAAATCTTTCCTAATATCTGGCACTAAGGTGGAGGCCCTGGGTGGTACAAATGGTTAACACACTCAGCTGCTAACCAAAAGGTTGGTGGTTTGAATGAACTCTGAGGGACTCCAGAGGAAAGGTCTGGAGATTTACTTCTGAAAACTCGGCCACTGAAAACTCTGTGGAGCACAGTTCTACTCTGACACACATGGGGTCACCAAGGATTGGATACACTAAGGTATCCATCAGGGTCCCAGCATGAAACCAGAGGGCAGGGAACCTATTGATGCAATCCATACAGGACAGCCTCCCAAGGCCCAGAGCAGGGCAGTGAAAGGTGAAGAAAGGAGATAGAAGAACAAGCAGAAAATATCCAGCAAAGGTGTGAATGGTGGTTATTTTGGTAGTTATATTTTTATAGAAAATCATATTCAAGCATTGAAGCATATATTTAAAACTCAGTCACAACTGTTATACACTCTATGAATAATTCTGGCTGTTGGGACTAAGCTGCTAGACAGTAACTAGATTTGCAGGCCCAGAGAATTGGGGGAAAGCTGCCAGTCTCCAGAATATACTTTAACTGGGTCACCGTTTTCTACCAAGCCCAGTACCGGTCCAGGCTCTTTAAGCGATGTGTCTCTCAGTTGCCTTTTTGATTCTCATAACAAATTTGCAAACCTCTGGGCCTTTCCAAATTTTATCACTCTGTCTAACATTTCAACCTGAAAGTCACACATCCCAGTATCACATTCCAAAATACTGACTTTTCCTAAATTGCTATTTAAAGGAGATTGTATCTACAGAATTAAAGTAGTCTTCGTTTTTTTTTCTTTCATATACATATATATATGTATATATATATATTTTTACATGTGAATTTTTCACATTTGCATGGGTTTTAAGGAAGGAATTTTTCATTTCTGCTTTCTTACCTCATTTAAAATGCCTTCCCTCTTGTAACTTTTGGGCATCTCTCCACCATATCAGCCACCTTCAGATCTCTTCTGGACACTCTCCCCCTGGCGAGTAGAGCCTTCCTTCTAGGAAAAGCTTTTTCTCATAGTGGAATCATAAGCAAGAAAAAGCCTCACACATTATTTACACTGACTCCTTCATTTTACAGATGAGAAAATTTCCTCCTGCTGTTTTCTCTTGTTAATGGCAGGGCTGAGCTTCAACTAATCTCTTCCTTTTCCATTTGTTTCCTGGTGTCATTTACCTTTCAGTTAGAGTCTAAGATCTCCTATACTTCTAATAACTTAAGATTTTATACTCACACACATATATGTACTGCATGTGTGTGCGTGTGTGTATGTATGTATCTACACACACACGCACACACATATCGTTTTCTTCTTCCAGACAGTCTTTCCCATATTCTATTTACCAGATCAGAGGACTGATGATATTGAGATTTCTCTTTCTCTTAGTGTCTGGTTAGGTTTAGGACAGGAATGTATAATTTCGCCATGAATCATTGTTTTAATCTCTAGCCTTCTGGGACATAATTGTCTCAAACTCTTGCCACACCTCAGTGTGATTGCCCCAGAACTTTCCTGGGTCTGTGTGGTAGACTGCATTGTGTTCCTATGTGCAGCAAGCACCTTCACACCACCACAAGAATGCCTTCACCTGATCCTTACAAATTGCTGTGAATTGGAACAATTGTTCCCATTTCAAAGGGAAAATAACAAAGGCTTTGAGACCAAGTGACTGTCCCAGGTTAACTTAGCTAGTTGAAGGCAGAGCTGGGCTATAAGCCTGAATTTTCTGACTCCAACTTTTTCCACATCATTTTTTTAAAATATGTATATTACTTATTGGAGCTCTGTTTTTTCTTTCTTTTACATCCTCCACCATCAGGAAAGAGGTAAGAGAATGACAGGGAAGAAAAGACCACCAGTCCTTCCCCTTTTCTTACCTAAAGTCAAGGACCCCCCCAAAGGCCTCTGCTTTTTCTTTTCTTTTCCCCCAAAAGAATCAAGAGCATTAGTTTTTCCCCACTTCTTTTCTTCCTGCTCTAACATCTACCTGTTGATGTTCATTTAATGTTAGGTTTATTGTAACATTTCTCTAATAATTTTCATGCTGTGTTTTAGGGCTTTTCCCCCACCGTTATTCACCCTTCGTTTTTCTCCATTCTCAAAACAATGTACTAGAGATTATGCCTACCCGAAAACTCTTCCTTATTGCTATTTTGTTTCAGTAAAATAATTCCAGGCAACTTTGGGGGACAGTTAAGGGAATAGAGAGAATTATACATTCCTAGATACCATCTGTGATATGCAGGTGACACCACCTTGCTTGGTGAAAGCAAAGAGGGCTTGAAGCACTTACTGATCAAAAGTAAAGACTACAGCCTTCAGTACAGATTACACCTCAACATAAAGACAGCAAAAATCCTCACAACTGGACCAATAAGCAACATCATGGTAAACAGAGAAAATACGCTGACGTTGTCAAGGATTTCATTTTACTTGAATCCACAATCAACGCCCATGGAAGTAGCAGTCAATACATCCAGTGATGTGTTGCATTGGGCAAATTTACTGCAAAAGATCTCTTTAAAGTGTTAAAAAGCAAAGATGTCACTATAAGGACTAAGCTGCACCTGACCCAAGCCATGGTGTTTCCAATCACCTCATATGCGTGTGAAAGCAGGACAATGAATGAGGAAGACCAAAGAAGAATTTATGCCTTTGAATTGTGGTGTTGGCAAAGAATACTGAATATACCATGGACTGCCAGAAAATGAACAAACCTATCTTGGAAGAAGTATAGCCAGAATGCTCGTTAGAAGCAAGAATGGTGAGACTTCGTCTCACATACTTTGGACTTATTATCAGGAGGGATCAGTCCCTGGAGAAGGATATCATGCTTGGTAAAATAGACGGTCAGTGGGAAAAAAACAAAGACCTTCAACGAGATGGATTGACACAGTGGCTGTGACAATGGGCTCAATCAGAATAACAACTCTGAGGATGGCCCAGAACCCAGGAGTATTTTGTTTTGTTATACATGGGGTTGCTATGAGTCAACAGGACCTAACACAACAACAACAAGGCACCAGTTTATAATGAAACTGTAAAAATAAATTCAGTCACACTAAAAGTGTGATCCATATAAGAAAATATTGTAAGGTTAGTTCCCTGGGACGTCCCAGTTAATTGGCCTAATAATATGTTTAGTGCTTCTATTCTACCTCCTAGTTTGTTGCATAGTGCCTGATGTTTAAAAGCTTGTAAGCTGCCATTCAAGACAAAACGATTGGTCTCTATTCACCTGGAGCAACAGAGGAAAAAAGAAAGTTAGGAATAGGAGGAAGAAATGAAATACATGGCTAATTGCCTCCATGAACATATGCTTCCTTTGCCATGAGACCAGATGAACTGGATGGTGCCCAGCTACCAATACTAAACATTTTGATCAAAGATTCTATAGAAGAATCCTGATCAAAAGAGGCAAAGCGCAGAATAGAATTTCAAATTCTCATGGATTCCAGACTTTCTGGGGCCACACAGGCTGGATGAGCCCCCAAAACTATTGCTCTGAGATAATCTTTAAACCTTAAACCAAAAATATTCCCCGAAGTCTTTTTAAAAACCAAATAATAGTCTAGCTTAACTCATAAAGAATGTCTGCCCTGAGAATTGTGCTCTTTCAAGATCTATCTTTATGGGATCAAATTGACAACAGCAACTTGAAAGACTAGATAGGAAATGTAGGGAGCAGTGAGTTTATACCAATGAAGGAGGAACAACTTAGAAAAGGAAGGTAACAGTGATTGCACAACTTGAAAAATGTTATCAGTGTCACTGAATTGTACATGTAGAACTGTTGCTCTGGTGTATGTTTTGTTGTGTATGTTCTCAACAACAACAAAATACATAAAATTTTTAAAAAAGAAGAAAAAAATTCTATCAGCCTCAGGATTAAAGAAAAGAAGAAAATATTGATAAATTGGATTTCATCAATATTTAAAACTTTTGCATTTCAAAATACATCACTAACCAAATAAAAATACAAATCACAGATTGGGAGAAAATATTCCCAAATCATGTATCTGATAAAGGACTTGTATCTAGCCTATATAAAGAACTCTAAGAAGATAACCACATTAAAAAATGAGCAGAAGATTTGAATAGATACTTCACCAAAGAAGATATAGGAATGTTTAATAAGCATATGAAAAGATGTTCAATGTCATTACCCATTAAGGAAATGCAAGTTAAAACCACCGTGAGTTACTAGTTCACACGCACTAGAATGGTTAAACTAAAAAAGAGAGTGACAAGTGTTGGAGAAGAAGTAGAGAAATAGGAACCCTCATTCACTGCTCAAGGAAGCATAAAATAGTGCAGCCACTTAGGAAAATGGTTTGATAATTTCTTAAAAAGCTAAACATAAACTTACCATAACCAAGTTGCCATCGAGTCTTCTGACTCATAACAACCCTACAGAACAGAGTAGAACTACCCCATAGGGTTTCCAAGGAGTGGCTGGTGGATTCGAACTGCCAACCTTTTGGTTAGCAGCCAAATTCCTAACCACTGGACTGCAAGGAATCCAAACTTACCATAACTTACCATATATCCTAGCAATTCTACTCCAAAATATCCACCCTAGAGAAATGAACTCGTACATCTACACAAAGACTTGTATTGATACTCATAGCTATATCATTCATAATAGGCAAACGTTATGAAACTGAAAGAAACCAGACACAAAAGAGCACATATTGTCTTTGTGCACTCACAAGAGCTAAGACAAACAAGTAGTGAAAAGAGGCTTCATATTTTGCCTTTGTCAGGGTCAACTTTTTTCGTCAAAACCTGTGTTCTCTATCACCTACCAGGTTGGCCTTCTTCCCACAAAGTGAGCTTTAGCCTGTTTAGTTTGCCATCTGCCCTAAGCCCATTCAAACCTCAGGTGGCCTGCATTTAAAAAAGCCAAAAACCAAACCCAGTGCCGTCAAGTCAATTCCAACTCATAGCGATCCTATAGGACAGAGTAGAACTGCCCCACAGAGTTTCCAAGGAGCGATCTGTGCTGTTATAGTAATGAGAATTATCCGCCTGGAAAAGGGGCCAGTATGGCTGGGGAAGCCAGACTAGAAATGGCTGATGGACAGAGTCTCCCTGTTTGGGCTTTAAGTAGCTGGAATAACATTACATTTACTTGTCAGACTATCTATACAATTGTTATTTGCACATAATTCATAACTGGGCTTTGTGCTGTACACCTGAGGGTTTACCTATCACTTACCAGATATGCTGAACCAGGTGCAGTCATTTCTAAGGGACCTGGAGTCACTCCATCTATTTAAGGATATTTTGGGTAGCTCTACCACGAAATATGATAAACTGATTTTAGAAGTTAACTTATAATCAATATGTTGAAGAAGAACAAACCTTATGATATAATCATCAAGCGAATTTGTCTTTGGCCACATTATCTCCTTAAACTCACTCCGTGGGGCTAGTTCTTCTCCAGTCCCTGAAAGAAATCTTAATCTCCTGACGTTTCTGGTTACTACTGTCTGAGACAGCTTATTGTCTCAACTCAGTGACTAAAATGTCCAGTCCTATATGATCATTGAAAATCTAAGTCTGGTTTAAAGTTGAGACCGTCCTCTCCCTTCCATGGCTGACCTCCAGCTTCTTCTGGCTGAAACCCTTCTTCCCCTCAGATAAACCACTTTGACAGAATGTATTCCATACCAACTCTCTGTAGTGTGGACCATCATGTTTATTGGAAACCCTCATGGTTCCCTTTACTTTCTTCCTTTTGAGTCCCAAACTCTGGGAGAACAGATCGATCACAACACAGCATGAAAATCATCTTTGCTTCTGGGGTCAGAGCATCTCTCACTTTTGGGTTCCCCCAAACTGCAGAAGACACATTTTTAGCTTTCTGAGTAGTGTCTTTGAAACCTGTCTCTCTCGAGGTGAAGGGAAGGGAGAATCAACCCCTTGGCCCCCTGTCCTCCTTTCTGGAACAGATATAGGGAATTAGTCCTCCATATTGATTCTAACTCTTCTGTGCTTTCCTGTGCTGAAAAATTGAAAACAATGATTTTCAGATTCCTTTGTAGCTAGGGCTCTAGGTGCAAACTAGGTTCTGTTGACTGAAGGTACTTGGAAGCAGAGTAGAGCTGGTGGGGACAGTTGGCGAAGCTCTTCCCACTGCATACAAGGTCATGGAGATGGAGATAGTATTTTTCTGCATCTGTGATCCAGTGTCCAAACATTATCTTCATGGACATTAAGTGACAGTCGCACAGTGATGGCAGAGGTTTTCTTATCCTGGGGTCACAGCTATGGCAGTATGATCTTGACATAAACAGTTCTAGTGGTGGCGTTTTAACTCCCCACTTTCTGGATGCTGGCCAAGGTCGCAGCTTCCTGGGAACCGTCGTCCTGTTGTGAAAGTCGTTTCTATAGACTTAGCCTGAAATCCACTCCTCCAGCCCTTCTAAACTTTCCTCACACTAAACTCCTTGTAGTAAACCTCATTCTGATTAAAATACCTAAAGTGGTTTCTATTTCCTGCAACTGAACCCTGACTAAAACACCTCCCCTTGGAGAAGTGAGTGGAGAATATAATTTACATCAACAACTCTTTCCCCAAATCCTCTGGACAAATCCACTAAGAATAAATCTGCTGTCCTTTACCCCCATTTGTTTTATACTCTCATAGTGGATGAAGAATTTAAGATCATTTCATCAGCTTTGTGTCTTGGTCTGCCATCCCCTGTGGATCTTGATGCCTTTGCTGGAGCTTCCATTTTCACCTCCCCTTACTAACTCTCTGAGGGCAGTCCTTATTTTCAGCTCTTGTATAGCACTTCTCTAGAGCTCGTATGTTTTTATCATGTTTTATTACATGAAAAGGACCCAATATATATTTTGCTCACAATGAAGATAACTTCTTTATGTATCTTTATATACACGCAAATCCATTGAGTACTTTACTGGATTAACGACAATGTTAATTTTCCCCAGCCTAAATTTTGTTGACTAGACTTTTAAGTGCTTGACTACTATCCAAAAGGTTGGTGGATCGAACCCACCCCAAGTGTCTAGAAGAAAGGCCTGGCAATCTGCTTTCAAAAGATCATAGCCCTGAAAGCCCTATGGAACAGAGTTCTACTCTGAAACACATGTGGTCTCCACAAGTTGGAACGGACTAGACAACAACGTTTTTTCTTTTTTCTTTGGCCCAGCCTCAGGAACAGGCAGAGGTGTAGGAAAATTTGAGGGATCTGAGAAAAACAATTTCCCTTCCAGAATTGTCACCCGACTAACTAGCGGTACACCCCTAAGAGACTGATTCCTTGTCTTGGGTTTTGTTCCCTGACAAAATGCAGATAGCTGGGTCGTTGTTAAGCCATATTTTCCAGATGTACCTTATGTGAGTTCATTGGAAGCTGCCCTCAGAGCAAGTTTTGATGAGAAGGGAACAGAGAGAACATGAACTCCTCTGCAGTCGAAATGAATAAATGCACTGTTTGGAAGGATTTGGCTTCCTCCATTACCGCAAGTCACCCCCTACAAAATAAGAGGAATTGTGTTTAAGAGGAATAAGCTTTCCCTTAGTATTATGTAGAGTGTTAATAAAAGCATCTTTTGAAAACTTTGTTGTTTGCCTTGATTTCTAACATAATCTACTCCAAATGGTTTGCTTGCTTGACAGATGCAACGTAGAGATTCAGACCTCTAGCCTCTCTTTCTAAACAACTTGCTGGCCCTATGTTGTTGTTGCTGAGTCGATTCTGACTCACGGAGACCCTATGGGTGCAGAGTAGAGCTGCTCCACAGGGTTTTCAAGGCTGTGACCTGTCAGAAGTAGATCTCCAGGCCTATCTACCAAGGAGCCTCTGGGTGGGTTTGAACCACCAACCTTTTGGCTTGTAGTCAAGTGCTTAATTGTTTGTACCACCTGCCCCTAAGCCCCTCCAATATAAGAATTATAGAGCAGCTGCTGTGGCTCAGAATATTAGAGGGTGGGGAACAGGTAGATGGATCCCTCCAAGGTGGAAGAAAGATGAGGATGGGGAAGGCTAGGACCTCCTTCACAATTGTGCCTGGGGCAACATACATTGTTTCTGTAGCCAGCATTGACATGAACCCCAAAATAACTCTGTGAAAAACTACTGCTCTCCTAAAGCTTGCAGCATGCTTCTTTTTTCTGATCTGAATCATAGCAATGTTCTCTGACTCATCTGCCAGCATTTAATCAAAGTTTCACAATATCCTTCCTATGTGAATACTTTCTGGCTTCTCCCTTAAATTTTATTTTGGCAACAGATTATCCTTTGAAAAAATGGCTCCAGGATCTCCTGCATTCCAAGGATATCCAACCAGTTCCTCAGCCCCTCTTGTGACCTCCCTCTTCTCTGCTGAGAGCCTCTGACAAAATCACCAATTCCCTTTGTCCTGCCCTCTTCCCTTGCCTGTTGTGTCACTTTCCTGCCTCCTTTCCTTGCATTATTTTCTCCACTAAAAGTTTCTTGCCCCTTTTGGCTCCTCTCTGATCCCCCAGGGGACAGTGGCCTTCACTTGCTAGCAAGCAGGGCTTTGAACCGGTTCAAACTAGTTCAGTCATGGCTAAACAGGAAGAGACCTGAATTTTTTTAAGTTTGGATGAAGTGGAACAATAATGCGAAAGGGAAAGCCCTGGAATGGGAGACTGAGAAGGGGCGTAGTGAGCCCTTTCAGGGGCCTGATGTGGAAGGTTGGACTATGGGCAGGGAATACACCAGGCTGAGACTCAGCCTGAATGCTCAGTGGCCGTGTGACCTTAAATGAGTTCCTCAACATCTCAGGGCCTCAGTTTTCTGTAAATTCAAATAGTTCACAATCATATCAATGGTTGGCTTAAAAGTATTCAGAAAAAATCCTATCATAGCAACTTCCATTACATAGAAAATTTCTGTATTTAAAAGTAATTTGCTAAATGTTTACCAGTGTTATTGCTGTTAGTTGCTATAGAATTGGCTCCAACTCATTCGACTTTATGTGTAACAGAACAAAACTTCGCCCAATCCAGCACCATCTCTGTGATCTTTGATGTGTTCTAGCCCGTTGTTCAGGCTATTGTGTCAACCCATCTCATTGACAGTTTCCCTCATTTTTGCTGAAACTCCACTTTGCCAACTGGTAAACTAAATGATGTCTATTCAAAGGACAAGCCCTGGTGACACAGTGGTTATGCGTTCGGCTATTAACCAAAAGGTCAGTAGTGGGAATCTACCAGCCGCTCCCTGGAAACCTTATGGGGCAGCTCTTCTCTGTCCTGTGCAATTGCTGAGTCAGAGTTGACTTGACGGCAATGGCAATGGGTTTGGTTTTTGGTTTATTCAAAGGACAACGATGCAGTCATTAAAATGCATGCAGTGACTCTTTGGGCACTGACATGGAACGATGTCTAGAAAGTAAAGAAAGCAATTTCCAGAGCAATATGTCTAGTATAATCCCTATTTTAAAAAAGTATATATTATTACATTATCTATTACATGTAAGTTTGCCTGTGATTAGAAAAAATCTTAAAGGATACAGGCCACACTTTACAATGGTTACCTTGGGTGGAGGGTGAGGTATATGAACTAAGGAAAGGAGCTTTAATTTTCTTAATTCTCTGTTCCTATATCATTTGAAATTTTTACAAGCATTTCTTCAATAACTATATGGCACCAATTTTGAATCATTTTGAGGAAGCAGTTTCCGTACCGTGGCTCAGTGTTCTGTTGATACATTTAAAATCCTGTAAAACAAATTGTCTAACATCATAAGAATTTTCCTTTGGCCCCCCTTCACAAAACTGTCATCTAGTCTTAAAAGTAGATACATAGGTAGATAGGTAGGGAGGGAGGGAGGGAATGAGGGAGGGAGGTAGACAGACAGACAGACAGTCAGATAACTTCACTCATCTGCCCTATGGAAAAATGAGAGCTGAGCTGATCCCAACTTTTCGTTCTGCCTTCAAGTAGCAATCATTCTTCAAGCCTTCTGACTTCTCGCCACCCCAAATATCTCAATCACCTAAGCGAAATTGACTTCTACTCCCAAATCCTAACAAGCCAAAAATTTCAAGGCCCAGGGAGAGAAAATGGAGTTCAAGGCTGAGATGAAGTGGAGGTTCTGAGTTTTTTTTTGTTTTTTTTTTTTCCTCTTATTAAGTTCAAACTACAGTATGCTGTTTTATACGATTAATTCCTTACCTAGAGAACAGGCCCACGTTCTGCCTTATAGACTATAGTTTCAGTAGATTGATTTTTTCAAGTGATTTATTTCAACCCGATTATATTTGTTGCCAAGGAATTTAGATGTCACATGAAGTTTACTAGAGTGGGATTTTACTTATCTTATATTACCAAATGAAGCCATTTCCCTCTGATCCTATTCACTGGTGGAATTGCTGTGAACTCATTTTGTTCATGGCTAGCTAAGACAATGCATGGACTGTTAAAACAGTGACACACACACATACATGTGAACCCACACACATGTGAACCCACACACATATGCGCACACATGCATACATACATGGTCTTCATTCATCACATCCTCCCAGGATAGTCTGATACATCTTTGGTAACAGACCTCTCCTGCAGCACCCAGTGCCCCCTAGGAGGAAAGGAGTAAGAATAAATTAGGAGTGTGATTTTGTCCTTCTTCCCTCATTGTACCATCCAGTCTATTTTAAGACTGCTGGACATAAACAGGCCTGGTACCCACATGACTCAGCCTCTTCTAATTACAGACAGCAGGAGCCTGTTTGGCAGGGGAATCTGTCACAGTTTCTGAGTTCCAATGGTTATGGCTGGTGCGGGTGTCCTCTCCTTCCCATGTATGAGGATTTGATGGAAATTACATGTCAATCGTGTGCATTTATGTGAAAATGGGACATTATTTGTTCCACAGGGGCAGTGCGCTTCTTGAAGACAACATCAACGTTAAAACACTCAATTATCTTTATTTTTAAAAAGCAGTTATTTGAACTATGAGATATTTTTATTTATGCATTTTTAGATTTACACCACGTTTCTGCCTAAGGACCCCCACCTCCCCTGTCACCACCTTTATAGAGGCCACCTTCTCATGTCTCACCTGGACTACTGTCGTGTCTCCCAACTGGTCTCCCTGCTTCTGTTCTGGCCCCACCACACCCCATTCTCCACAAAAGATGCTAATTATCATTTTAAAATGCAAATCAGGTCCAATCTCAAACTGGTTTACAAACACTTCAATGGCTTCCCACTGCACTTTGGATAAACTAGAACCTCCTTTGCAAGTGCTGATGGGTCCTGCTCCCTCCCCACAGCATTCGGGCTCTCTGACACTTCCTAGACCACATCAAGCTCTTCCTGCCTCAGCACTTTGCACTTCTTTCCTCTGCCTGCAATGTCATCCCTCTGCTCTTCATTTGACTAGCTTCTTCTCTTTCTTCAACTCAAAGTTCTCCTCAGAGCCGCGCCCTCCTCCCTAACCGTTAACCAAAGCTTCCGCCTCCATTACTCTCCTTTATAGCTTCCTTTTTATTTCCTGTTTTAATACTTTGTTTTTGTTGCTGTTAGCCACCACCGAGTTGGCCCAGGCTCATGGTGACCCCATGTACAATGGAACAGAATGTTGGCTGGTCCTGTGCTGTGATTCCCATAATCAGTTTGTGGATCATCAGACTGTTGTGATCCATAGGATTTTCGTCGGCTGATTTTCAGAAGTAGGTCACCAGGCCTTTCTTTCTAGTCCGTCTTAGTCTGGAAGCTCCACTGAAACCTGTTCAGCATCATAGCAACACCGAAACCACCACTGACAGATAGGTGCTGGCTGTGTCTATTACTTGTTTATTCTCTCTCTCCTCAGTTGACTGAAACTTCCGTGTGGGAGTGGACCATTAGTGCTTCATCCCTAATGCCTGGTTCAGGAATCCTTGAAGCTCCTCTGGGGAGTCCAGATTATGAACTTCTACCATATCATCAGCATGAGTTATTGCTAACAAAATTTGCCTTAACGTTCTCATTAACATCATCAAATTTTATTGACCAATTTGCCAACATTAGTCTAAAATCTGTTAACTCTTACTCAAAATCTATAAGTAAAGCTTTTAAGTAAACATCAAGGAAACTAGGATACAGAAAACAGCCAGTTTTAAGAGAAGAGTTTGCTTAGATTAGCTCTCCTTCAGTTCGAGGAGTGCGATAGCTGATTTTCGTGATGGAAAAAGATCAGGGAGCAGTTTGATAGGACAGGATGCAGACACATTACTCATCTCTCCCAAATCAAATGGTTTCACAATGACCACATTATTTTATTTCAAACAATGGGAATTCCACAATCATTGGCGCATCTATATTCAACAATAATAAGGAAAATATCTTAATGTTCTCTTAAAACTCTCTGTGTTGATACCTTCCATTCACATGAACAACACCTGTGATTTCTTTTTTGTGTTCACAAATGTAAACTATTAAAACAACCAGAGTTTAATTTTTTTTTTTTTAATTTGTGCTCCATAGGTTTTTTCTTTTTAACTGTTCTTTAGGTGAAAATTTACAGCTCAAGTTAATTTCTCATTCAAATATTTATATACATATTTTTTGTGACATTCGTTGCAATCCCTATAGATGTGACAGCACTCTCCCCCTTTCCACCCTGGGTTCCCTTTGTCCATTCATCCATCCTGTTCCTGCCTTCTCGTCCTCCTTTTGGATGGGAGCTGTCCATTTGATCTCATATATTTGATTGAACTAAGAAGCACGTGCCTCACGTGTATTAATTTTTTGTTTCATAGGCCTGTCTAATCTTTGCCTGAAAAGTAGGCTTCGGGAATGGTTTCAGTTCTGGGTTAACAGAGCATCCGGAGGCCATAGTTTTGGGAGTTCCTCCAGACTCTGTTAGTTCATTAAGTCTGGTCTTCTTACATGAATTTGAATTCCATTCTACATTTTTCTCCTGCTCTGTCCGGAACTCTCAGTTGTATTCCCTTTCAGGGCGGTCATTGGTGATAGATGGGCACCATCTAGTTCTTCTGGTCTAAGAGTTTAAATTTCTTTATATTTCAACAGTAAAATTATTTGTGCTCTTGTGAGGATTTTGTCAAAGTCATGACTAAATTACTGTTATTTTATGGGAATTTATATTCAAAATAGGTAAAATTAAGCACAAAGCTCTTAAAAGACGTACTTTACATTGGCTACATAATTCCACAGTTTTGAAACAAAACAGCAATGAGTGTTGCCTCTGACATAATCAAAGGCTAAGTAAGAAAAAATTCTGTAGTGACTCCCACATAACTAATCAGTTGGACTGATATATGTTTATTGAGCTCTAACTAGGGCCTAAGCACTGAGCATCAGAAAACACAAGAAGCATAATCCTTGACTTCAAAACTTAAATTTAGGGGGAAAAGTTACACAGAGGTTATCACATTTTACATTTATTATTTTTCTAACTACTTATTTAATTACATTTAATAAGCTCTTGCTAGTACCAAATTCTCTGCAAAGATTTTACAGGCCTTATCTCATTTAATCCTCACAACAACCCGACATATACTTAATTACATAGAATTGAACATTTAAGACAACTGAGGCTCAGAGCAGTTAATTGACTTGCTTACTGACACATAGCTAGTAAGTGGCAAAGCTAGGATTTCATCCAAATCTGTCTGACTCAAAACCATGACACGGTTGGGGGGTAATATGTAGGCTTCTCCCAGGAATACGGAAATAAGATCAGATAATAAGATGAGAACATGAATTTCATAAGGGATTGACCGTGTCCGTTTCATTTCCGATTTTATCCCTAGGACATAGGACAGTGCCTGGCACACAATAGGTCTTTGGTGACTATTTTTTGAATGAGTAAGTGAATGAATAAATGATTGGCCTCTGACAATCAAGGTTTGAAAACAACAGATTCTAGCTCAGATCAGAGCGATATGTGAAATTTGGTGAAGATCTGATTGAGTGTATTATAATCTTAGAATAAAGATTTAAATCAGTTAGCAGAGAGGTTGATTAGTCTTGGAAACATTAAAAAAAAAAATCTGTAGAGACAAAAGATGTAGGCTCCGTTTGGTAATCCTATTTCTAAATCAATTTCATAAGTTTGTTTAATGAAAAATCATCCCTAAAAGATGAAATATCCTTCTCTTGGTATGTAGATACAATCGGTCCTTGAGGTGGAGAGATACAAGCCTAGACCTAGGGCTGAAGTAAATTCACAGAAGGAAGGTTCTTGGGAGTAGGCATATTGGGATTTCCCCAAGAGACTCAAGACCTTGACAACTATGTCAACTGTAAGTAGTTCAGAGGAGAGAAACATCTAGGAAGCTGTAATAGAATGGATTGGCTATGTGCAGAAGATGAATTAGGTTACATTTGTAGGTCCTCATTCCCCAAGTCATCCTGAATGGTGGTCTTGAAATAGCAAGCAGAGTATTTAATACACAGTACAGATAGGTATACCCAGGGACTAGTAGGATGTAGGCATGGAGTTGGCACCCCACAAATGTTGGTGAAAATGTTTACTGGGCACAAATATTAACACAATACAGAGAGTCTGAGAAGGCTGTTGGTGACTTTGTCAAGAGCAGTTATGGAGAGAGGCCAGCCTGGTATGATGAGCTAAAGAGAGACTGGAAGGTGAACAAATGGTTATGAAGAGGAGAAGAGAGATCAGACAATAGCTAAAGAGAGGTGTGGGGCCAGAATATGACCTGGCAATGTAACATCATCCTTGGGTCTAGTTAGCCATTTTAGTGCTAGAAGTAATTTTATTCTCATTCAGGGATTCCTAGAATGTCCATGAAAGAGCTTGGCAGGAGAAGGGGGGACTAGGAGGGTTTCCATTAGATATGTGATCCTCCTGAAAGTGTACAAAGATCTGGATTTGTGTGTATTTTTCTGGAGAGAGGATACATAGGATCATGACTCAAAAGTGTTTATGAGCCACTGATCTCATCTATTGCCTTCAACTACAATATGGGAAAACCAAGGCTCAAGAAGCGAAGTGATTGGTCCAAGGTCACACAGTTACTTAGGGGCCATAACTGTATCTAGAACATAGATTACCTGATCTTTGAACTTCTTCCTAAAAGCCGCCTGTGGAGAAGAATGTGGTGTCCTACAAGGAGCAAGTCAGGCTGCCTTCTGAAATTCACATACACAGAGGTTACAGGGGTGTGTTTAGTCAGTACAGTTTCACTAAGGAAAAAAACAATTCTCAAATCTCAGTGGCTTAACACAATTAAAGCTTTATCTACTGCCCCATCACATCTGATATGAATTGTGAGGCTTTCCTCCAAGTGATGGTGCAGGGACCCCAGCATCTTCTGTCAAGCAACTCTACCATCTTGGAGTCATTTATTTTCAGGCAGGCAGGTGAGGAAGAAGGAGGGCATGGAGGATCAAGAAGGGTGTTTCACGGTTTCACTTCCACCCACATTCCATAAGCTACACCTCAGTCCTGTAGTTTCAACCAACTACAAGGGAGGCTGAAAAAGTCATCTTCCTATATATGCAGTAGAGTGACCAACCATTCCAGTTTTCCTGAGACAATATTAGGTTTAGCATTGAAACTCCAACATCCCAGGAAACCCCTCAACCCTAGGAAAACCAGGACAGTTAATCACTCTAGTGCTGGAAGAAGTGGAAGTGGCTTTAGTGAGCATCTAACAATCATAGGGTATTTGACAGAGCCAATAAGTAGTGTTACTCATTCCCCATTTAACTTCTGAAACAATTAAATAAAACAAGAAGGAGATGGGGGCGGGAATCACTTTTATCACTGATAAAGCTAGATCAGAGAACAAGCCTTTATCTCTGGACAAAGGGGCTCCCTAATGCTGAACCCCAGAATGAGACAGAATTTCTCACCAGTCACAGGCAGTGCTGGACATTCCCACACGGGAAGCTGACTCTGATGGAGCATAGGAGAAATCTTGCTCTCTGTGAGCAGGTCTGTCATCAAAAGAACAATGGAGCTGACCTTTGTACATCCAGTTTATTTTTCCCAGACTTACTGCGAAGCCACCCCACTTCCCTGGGTGGTGAAGAAGGGTCAGGGTGTGAGTGAAGGCAAAGAGAAAGGAATGTTATAGTAATTGATATTCCTTCACAAGGAAAGAAACTCCAGACATGGAAAAGAAACATTCCCATGAAACAAGGAGTAAATTCTCAGTGTAATAGTGTGACTTGAGAGCTAGAAACACCCAGGATAGCAACCAAGGTGAACTCAAGATGATAGGACTGGAATGTCATTGTATTCTACTGAGCAGAAACTTAACTGTATCCTATGCTATTTGAAAAAAGATGCATGTACAGGAAAGATCAGATGTTGTTAGTTGCCGTTGAGTCAATTCTGACTCATGGCCACCCCATGTGTGTAGAGTAGAACTACTCCTTAGGCTTTTCAAGGCTGTAAACTTTCAGAAGCAGATCATCAGGCCTGTCTTCTGAAGGGCCTCTAAGTGGGTTCAAACTGTCAACCTTTCAGCTAATAGTTGAGTGCTTACCCGTTCGCGCTACACAGGGACTCCAGGTATAGACTAAAAAAAAGAAAATGACTTCCGAGCAGCGAGAGAAGCCCTGGTAGCGCAGTGGTTAAGAGGTACGTCTGCTAACCAAAAGACTGGCTGTCTGAATCTACCAGCCACTCCTTGGAAACACTATGGGACAGCTCTTCTCTGTCCTGTACGGTCACTATGAGTCAGAGCCAACTCAATGGCAATGGGTTTTTTGTTTTTGGTTAGAGCAGTGAGAAGCTGGATGAACCTATCTTAGTGGGCTGTATCTGTGAGGGAGAGAGAACGGGAGGCCCTTTAGGGCATCATGAACATTGATACTATGGAGCCAGTTTCTCTTGTTTTGATTCCACATCCAGCAAGCAACCGTCTGATAAACTATCCCCCACAATGATATATTTTTTATTACAAATTAATGAATCAGCATTCTGGCTTGTATATATCAGTCTGTATGACCTTGGTTAACGTCTATGGTTCCAAACAGGAGAGATCCTCCATCAGTATACTGAACAAATCAGGCTCTGTGTCTGTAAGGCTGAAGGCGAGACCTTAGACCATTGTCAACTGCCTTAAGATAAACGCCACTTCGAAAGACCCCTGGACAGACAACCAGGAGCTCTCCTAGAGGTACACCACTGTGCCACAATGGAGCCAACCTTTTAAACTGACATTATCAAAGCATGCATAACTACAGGAAAATAAATCCCAGTTCTAGAGTAAAAGAAGATTGTCAACTACACAGTCCAACATAGAAGTTATGCTATGGTATGTGACGTGGAGTGGGGAGAGGAAAGGGAGGAGAAGCAAAATTCATTGGACACCTATGTTGTTTTATGCAGGTACTATGTACTTTTTTTTTTTTTTTTTTATGTACTTACCTTGGTTTGGACCCACCCAGCAGCTCCGCAGAGGAAAGAACTGGCAATCTGTTCCCATAAAGATTACAGTCTACAAAACCCTATGGTCTGTTGTATTTTGTCACATGGGATTGCTGTGAGTCAAAAATCTACTCGAGAGCACCTAACAGGGACAATTATCCTCAATAATAATAGGAATAACCAGAAAACTAGAGGCTTGGGGAGGTTAAGTAAATTGGCCAGAGTCATACAACTGCTAACTCTCAGGGGTGGTATTCAAACCCAGGCTAATTCAAAGAGAAATAATAACAGTAAGAAGAGATAATTCGTGTAAAAATAGAAAAGTACCCTTGTTACCTAAAAGAGATTTTTCTGTCTTACCTCAAGTTCTTTTTAAAAATATTCAGTAGATTCATGCTGTTTGGAATGATTTTGGGGTCTTGCCTGAAGGTCAGGAAATAATAAGCTAAATGAGAAACTCTGGGATAAACAGAGGTCATAAAGCACTATGTTTTTATGCAAATAATATACACTTTCTATGTTTGTTTGCCAACCGTGCCCTCCCCCCATGAAGTATTTTCATAAGCACTGCTATGCCAATTTTTTTTACACGTTTCTGTAAAAAAGAAATTAGCACAGTGGCCTCATGAAAATATCTCGGGGGGGAGGGCAAGGTTGGCAAAAAAACATAGAAGGTGTGTGTTATTTGCATAAAAAATATGGTGTATTTCCTTATCCTGCCTCCCTCCCCACAACGTCTGTTTGAATAATCAATATATAGATAACAATGCTTGCAGAAGTGATGGAAACTCAGTATTTATATGAACTGGTTTCCCTTGTGGAAACTTGGGTTTGGGGTTTTGTAAACAGATTAAATTCCAAATTCAAATTGCTGCACTGCAGCTTATTAAATATTCACTTTATATAAATAAATAGATGCATTATTTACAACAAGGCAGATAAAATATTTACACTGTTTTTCTCAAGAGCCGCTGGCTGGAGTCACCTTCTTTCTGGGCCAGGGAATAAGATGAAATTAATCTTTTGGGGTGGATATCCTAATAGGGGCCTAACTTGAACTAGGAAGCCACCTTCAGTTTATGCCAAACTCCAGGGTGCAGCCTTATTTTTATCTAAGCTTTATCCTTGGCCTCTGACATTGTCTTGTCCCTCATCTATGTTCCTGAAACAGTCATCTGGCATTTGGTGTAGAATCACTTGGAATTTCAAAATGCAGATTTCCGTTTTCTGTCCCACCCACTCTGAAATCTGTGTTTTTAACCAACTTCCCAGATAATTGTGATCACTAAAAGATTCAAAGCTGTTGTCTAGTTCTTTCAGGCTCCAGACCAGGAACCAAGTTTTTGTTTTTTCTCAAAGGCCAAGTCAGCTTATAGCTCTTCTTGGCATATCCAGTAAACTTCCTGCATCTGGAAGCAAGAGACAGGGCCTTTTCAAGTCCTTCTGTACTGGGTCAATTTTTGTGGGCCATGAACATTTTTGCGGCCCATGAACATTTTTGCTAACATTTGCGGGACACCAACTCCAGGCCCACATTCTACTAGTGCCTGGGTGTACCTATCTGTACTGTGTATTGCATCCTCTGCTTGCTAGTGCAAGACCACCATTCAGGATGACTTTGGGAATGAGGGCCTGTAAATGTAATCTAGTTCATCTCCTCCATAGCCAACCCAATCTACTCCAGCTTCCCAGATGTGTCTCTCCTCTGAACTCTTACAGTATTTACAGTTGACATAGTTGTCAAGGTCCTGTGTCTCCTGTGGAAACGCCAATATGCCCTAAGAAAGAACATTATACAACAGACTTGGCCAACATGAATCTGATTCACATAAGTCAGGGAAGAAGAATTCAAAACTGTAAATTAAATTTCTCTCTTCCATAGCAAAATGATTATAAGTCAGGAGTGCAAAATTTTCTATCTTCAGGAAAACATAAAAGATCTTTGGGGAAATGGGAACTCTAGTATATTGCTGCTACTCGAACGATGTCTGGTAAGAAAGTTGTCTTGAGCCTCATCCTAGACTCAATAGGAGTTTGGACTTCGTCTTTTGAGCTCTAAGAAGACACTGAGGGGTTAAAGCAGAGAAAAGGCTTGATCCCACTTTGAATTTTCAAACCTTAGTCCAGCTGCAAGGTGGAGTATAGACTGGTGGGGCAAGGAAGACCAGATACAAGGCTGTGGCCATGGTCCAGGTGAGACAGGGTGTTGACATGAGGTGTATGGATTTGGGAGACACTTAGGACAGAGAGCAAACCCTGGTGGCGTAGTGGTTAAGACTTATGGCTGCTAAACAAAAGGTTGGCAGTTTGAATCCACCAGGCACTCCTTGGAAACCCAATGGGGCAGTTCTACTCTGTCCTATAGGGTTGCTATGAGTCGGAATTGACTTGATGGCAACAGGTTTGGTTTTTTTGGTTTTAGGACAGAGAATGGACAGAGCCTGGAGACTTCACTGGATTGAGGGATGGGAGAGGTAATAGAAAGGAAGAAGTTAAGGACAGGATGACCCTCCCGTGTTGAGATGGGATGCACTAGCATGAACATCACACATCACTGAAGAACTCAGATTATAACCCAGCAGTTCTGATGTCCAAGGTTTTTCAAATACATTATACTCCTTGGTTTGCATAAGACCAACTAAGTGATGGAGTTTTGTTTGTTTGCTTCATTTTACAATTAAGAAAAGAAGCTCCTATGATTTTTTTTTTTTTTGGACTGGGGTGTTTGATAATATAAAGGAAATTAAAATTTTTATTTTCTAGGTACTTAAACACTGAGTTTCCACCCATCTGTCAAATGGAAGCTTGCATGTCGCTGTGATGCTGAACAGGTTTCATTTGAGCTTTCAGACTAAGACAGACTGGGAAGAACGGCCTGGTGATCTACTTAGAAAAGTCAGCCGATGAAAACCCTAAGAATCACAAAGGTCAGATCTCATTGTACGTGGGGCTGCCATGGGTCAAGGGCTGACTCAATGGCAGCTAACAACGCCAACAATATCTAAGTTCCTACTGGACTTATTTCTCTGTTTAAGCTCTCTTAGAGGTTGGGCAATGAACCAAAGCTTCAACTTTTATTCCATAGAACTGAAAATATGTAAGACTCCGAACCTGAAATTTGGAAGTAAGCACTATATTTTTATCAAAGAGCAAATCATGTGCTCCTTGTCTTCTCTCACTCATTCCCTCCCACTCTAGGCTTTCCTGAGATGGTTTATTTGGAGAGTGTTAGTCCCCAGGTTGGTGATCTCTAACTAGAACCAGAGGAAATGAACCAAAATAGTAGCCCTGATTGCCTGTATTTAGTGCGTGTGTGTTTTCTTAATTGAAAAATAATTAAAATTATTATCATTATTAAAAATTCAAGCAATCAATGCATAATACAGAAAGGGAAAATATCCTGCCATCTCACTCCCAGAAATACGCATGTTAACAGTTTTGTGTGTACGTGCCCAGATTCATGCACTAACATAAGATTGCTAGGAATTAGTCAGGCCTTGAGTGGTGACCCCAGGGTTCCAGGCAGAGAGGCAGCATGTACTTGAGTTTGGAAATAAAAGAACAAAGGACACATTAGAGAAGCTGGAGGTTCAGTGTGCCCCTAGGTCATGGAGGGTGAGGCAGCAGTGGTGAGAAGCGAGGGGTGGAGTCAGGCAGGGACCTTGCAGAGCACCTGTATGTGTGCTTTCCTGTCTATGTACGTACGGAGGTACGTATGTGTGCCTGCACGTGGGCACCTATGCACCTTCTGAACAAATTAGGCTATAGGTCGGAATCAACTCCACAGCAATGTTTTTTTTTTTAATGTGTTCTCTAAGGAGTCCTGGTTGCTCAGTGGTTAAGTGCTCAGCTGCTAACTGAAAGGTCAACAGTTCGAACCAGCCAGCGGCTCCCTGGGAGAAAAAAACCTGATGATAAGCTCCTGTAACGATTACAGCCTAGGAAGTCCTATACCCTACTGCCATCGGGTCGATTCCGACTCATAAACCCTATGGGGCACTTCTATCTTGTCCTATAGGGTTGTTGTGAGATGGAATCATTCAAAGACACATAACAACAACAAGGATGATGCATTCGCTAAAGGAGCCGTGGGTGATGCAAATGATTTGTTCTCAGTGACTGCAAATTCACCCAGCACTGCCGGAGAAGCCTGTGATCTGCTTCGATAAAGGTCCCAGTCGAGAAAACCGTATAGAGCACAGTTCTGCTCTGTAACACATGTGCTTGCCATGAGTCAGAATCAGTGTGAGAGCAACGGGTAGATGTTGTCTAACAAAACTTGTTTTCCACATGGGGAAAACATTGCATTTAAAAATAGTTCATCCTTTTTAAAACAGCTTGTCATATTCTATATTTGGATATAAAAAATTATTTGGCCAATCTGCTATTCATGTGAGTAGTTTCCAGTTTTTACTACTACGAGTAAATGAACATTACTGCATACCATAGAGGTATACATGAAGGCAGGACCAATATTGCTAGGTCAATGGACATGCATATTTAAATTTTTACACTACCTCTTGTGTACAAGATTGTCTATTCCTTACATACCAGCACTGTTGGTGGTGTTGTTAGGTGCCAGGGAGTCAATTTCAAGTTCAAAAACCAAACCTGTTACCATCGAGTCAATTCTGACTCACAGCGACCCTATAGGACAGAATAGAAGGCTGTAATCTTTACAGAAGCAGTTGCCACCTCTTTCTCCCAATGAGAGGCTGGTGGGTTCAAATCACTGACCTTTCAGTTAACAGCCGATTACATAACCACCACACCACCAGGGCTCCTTATAGTGACTAGATGCTGTTTATTATTTGTTGTCAACCTAATGGCCAAAATATCTCATTTTAAACTTTAAGTGTTATTGAGGTTGAACCTCTTCAGCTATTTGTTGCCTCCAGGTTTTTATCTGCGAATTACCAGTTCATGCATTTTGTATCTGATTACTTTAGGTCAATCTTTCTTCTGCTTCCAATAAAAATGTTACTGTATTGTACTTACATTTTACCAGAGTGTTTGCGAAACAATGAAAATCAATGACCTTCAGTATCTTGGAGTCATCCATGTCTTTATGTTTTTAACGAAATCGAAGGGTTCTAATTTTCTATTATAAACTAGCCATATTTGCTCCTGGCCTTTTTCTTTTGGCCTGTACTGCCTTGGGGAGTCCCTGGGTGGTGCAAATCGTTAAGCTGTTCAGCTGCTAACATAAAGGTTGGAGGTTCAAATTCAGCCAGAGATGTCTTAGAAGAAAGGCCTAGTGGTCTACTGAAAACTCAGCCATCGAAACCCTATGGCACACAGCTCTACCCTGACACACATGGGGTTGCCGTGAGTTGGAATCAACTCCATGGCAACTGGTTTTATTTTTTTAGTACCGCCTTGATCCAGGGAACCTCAAACTCCTAATTACCCCTGTTAACCTTTTTAAGAAAGGACATTTAAACTGCCCCTAAGGAATGTTTTGGGATTCATACTTTCTTTTTCTACTTATAAAACCATTCGTCCCTGGAGTTGATTCCAACTCATGGTGATGCATGTGTGTCAGTGTAGAACAGTGACCCATAGGATGTTCAGTGACTGATTTCTTCCAAGGCATCTCTGAGTGGACTTGAGCCACCAACCTTTCAGGAGCAACCAAGTGAGTTACTATTTGCAGCACCCAGGGACTCCTTCTATTTATAGACTTATGGTCTTGTGGGAAGGAGACGTACTTTTTCTTTTGAATATGGCATGTCTTCCTGTTTAGTCATCACAGTTCTCCATTACCAACCCTGACCTTGTGCCACCAGAAATCCAAATTAGTCCACATGTGGGCTCCGTTTTAGAGTTTACTGAAACTCATACCAGATTTCGTCCCACATTCTTTATGCTTAGTCTCTAGTTGGGCAAAATGGAAGAAGAAAGCTCTCCTAGAAGTTTGTCACATTGCTTTCTGGACTGTCAAGGGTGAGACAGAAAAGCAAGGTTAGAAGTTTTAAATACATATGTAAGGTTCCGCTGGAATCGTAGATTGGAGAGCATTTAGCATTCTTAGAACACAGAATTTGGAGTGAAATGCCTTTTAGGTGAGGCACAAACCAACTCCCTCGTTTTACAGGTAAGGTCCAGGTCATATGGCCAGTGAGTGGCAGAGGTGAAGTGGAGGTTTCTTGACTCCTGGTCCAGAATCTTTCTTCTCCTAGGATGCGTCCTGTCCTAATCTAATTGGAACAAATAATTTACTTAGAAGATTCATATGTTATTAATCCTGGAAGTCACGTTAGTGATTGCCTATCACAAAGGAGGAAACTCGGTCTCGGAGAGATGAAGTGACTTGCTTAGGGTCACAGGGCTACTAGGTGTACACTAATCACAAGGCTACTAAGTGGCACATCTTCTCATTGCTGAAAACGATGTTCTCTACCGAGTCACTTCAGCATCCCTCCCCAGAAGTGGCCTGAGTCCTCAAAGCAGGTGGAAACATTTTTTAAGTATCAGTGTGGTGGCTGCCTCAGAAGTGAAGTAGTGAGAGGCTACCTCCTCTGAATTCTCTGAGAAAACGCTAGTCTGCCCTTTACGGTGGGCTAACCCTGCACTTCACATCTTATTGAAGAAGAAATAAGCCCTGTGGTCCTGTTGGGTTTGTTCCTTGTGTTTTCCGAGTTGATGCATTTTATTTTTATAGTAAAAATATGTCATTGCTTTCCTACTGTTTAAATTAGGTTCTTTTGTTTTTAAGGAATACTGATGTAAGCTAGCTTGAGAAAAGGGGGTTTTATTACAGGAACTGAGATAGTTCCAGGACTGAGGCAGCCCGAGGGGCTGGGAGCTTCAGGGACCCACTAGGCGCTCTATCTCTTTCTCATGGCTTCTCACTTCTCCTTGTGCTTCTGCCCAGTTCTCCTCTCTCTCCTAAGTGGCTGATTCTGCTCATTAGGGGTTTCTGTACTTACTTAACTCTGGCTTGCTCACAGCTTCTGCTGGCCACGTCCCTGACCCTCCCTCAGGGTACTCGTACAGTTTCTGCCCTTGCTGCCACTGGCTCATTCCTTTTGTGTTTTCTAGTTCCAGTTCTTGAAAGATAGAGGATCTGATTGGTTCAACTCATCTATTTGTACTAGGGCATACTAAAAAAATTTTAAAAAACCTCCAACCAGTTGCTGTCGAGTTGATTCCAACTCATGGTTACCCAGTGTCTTGCAGGGTAGAACTGCACTCCATATTTTCAAGGTTGTGACCTTTCAGAAGCAGATAGTCAGGCCTTTCTTCTGAGGCACCTCTGAGTAAGCTTGAACTGCCAACATTTTGGTTAGTAGTTGAGCTCTTAACCATTTGCAACACCTAGGTGCTCCATAAATAAATAAATCTAAGTTTCACTCTTTGGATTCATACCTTAGAGTTCATGGTCGGGAAACGAGGGAAGAAGGAGAATATTCCAGGTGAAGAGAATGGAGACCATCACAGGTAAAGGTGTAACAATAACAAAAAAACCCAAACCCATTGCCGTGGAATCAATTTTGACTGGTGATAACCTTATGTGTTACAGAGTAGAACTGCTTCACAGGATTTTCTTGGTCTTTACAGAAGCACAGAAACAGATTACTGGGCCTTTCTTCCACAGCACCTCCAGGTGGGTTCAAACCACCAACTTTTACGTTTGTGGCACCCAGGACCTAAGCAAAGGTGTAAAGTTGGGCAAGTATAAAGTGGTGCAGAGCCCATCAACTGCAGGCACAGATTCCTGCTGGGGCTAGGAGGAGATTAAATATCAGAAGCAGCCAGATTCTTGCACAACATAGAGACCAGGCTAGGGTGTAACTGATATTTTTGGAGGCCTTGGGGACTCATGGAAGGCAAGGTGCGCTGTGACCAAGGCAGCTGTTTAGATTAGAAGGATCAGCCTAGAGACAAGTGCCAGATGGATTGGAATAGGGAAAGTCTAGAGATGTTTTATAGGCACACGGAGCTGTAGTGGCCCCTGTAATCTAAAGAAATGTGTCACAGCTGCATCTTCTCAAGCAGGGACCCCTTGTCAAGTTCTCTATGTTTCCTTCTTCTCTGTGACAATCACAAGCTTGGCAGTGTCAGCCCCCTCGATGAGAACTGAGTTCTGCTATAAGCCATCACTTTTGATGGAGAGAATGCTGTTAATGTCCCTTACTACATCCTGTTCGAAGCTCCAAAATGCTGCATTTATTTGATTTTTAAAAACAGAACTACTCCAAAGGGTAGTGAGCACTGAGAGGGTAAGGCTGTGGTAGAAATTTCCCCTGAAAGTCTTAACCGCCGGTGAGATTTTTGTGTATGTATCAATCATACCATTTCCATCCTCATTCTCTGTTCCTGTCACTCCAAGTATGAGAAGAAAAAGACTGCGAATAAAGGAGAAGTTCCTAGGACTTTACCTTCCATTTCTCCTTTTTCTTTTCCATAGTACACTTACCATGAAATGACTTGTAAGAAGTTGTAGTCAATTAGGTTAAGGTATTTGTAGCTTTGTCTTGGGAAGAGTGGAAATCAGCAAACTTTATCCCTCTCCCTCCCCTGCATTTTATAGCTATCGAGAACATTTATATAATCTGGGCATGTCGATAACACGACATTGGCTCTGAAACATGTCTTTCTGCCACCAGAAGTTAAGCGTCAAGTGTGGAGGTGAATTACTTCGTCAATTTTATTGTTGAGAAACTGGAGAGCGAGTTTAACCCCTAAGCCCTGAGGGGGTCAGTAATAACATGGTGGAAAACCCAAGGGATAAAAATGATGACACATTTGCCTGCCTTTTCCTTTTGCCCCAGGCTCAGTTTGAAGTCTTTCTTCCTTGACATCTTTGAAATAATAAAATTACAACCTTGATAAAATCAGAGAAAACTCCTCTGTGTAAAATTTAAGTTGGTGATCCTCCCCTCAACCAATGAAATACTAATCAGATCAAATACCTTAATTAGCTACCCTTAATGTGTAAGGCACTGTGTTAGGAGCACAAACTGAATTATTTGGCCTTAAGAGTGTTGTTGTGTGCTGTTGAGTTGATTCTAATTCATAGCAACCCTGAAGGACAGAGTAGAAGTGCCCCATAGTGTTTCCCAGGCTGTAACCTGTAGGGGAGTGGATCGCCAGGTCTTTTCTCCCAGGGCCTCACTGAGTGCTTAGCCACTGCACCACCAGGGCTCCTTCCTTAAGAATGTAGCGACAGAGAAATAGTCAACAATAGTGGTAACAGGCTGCTTTGAAACAGAGGTGAGTTGTTAAAATTTCAAATTCTGTTTAATGACTCCAAGGCACATTTTACCCAGTAGTTTTTTTGCCAAGTGCTAAAATCAACTCATTGCATTCTCCAGGGCTTAAAGCATAGGCCATTAGATGTTTCAAACAACACAATGCCAAAGCATTCATAAAAAGACACAAAGCAGGCTCAGGCTATTAAGTCATGGGGCTTTGCTGTCAGGCATGGATGAAGGCCAGATGCTGGGTGATCCTCAAACTAGCTATAAGGTGCCCTGGCAATTAGGAGTACCACGCCCTCCTTTTGGCCCCATCAGCAGCTGGGTTGGGTGGACATAGGGTTATTAGGGTCTCAGACTGAAATCGTGAGAGACATACATGCCAAACAGAATTTAGTTGGTCAATGCAAGCTTTGTGAAGGGTACTGTTTACTATCTAGTTCAAATTCAGGAGGATCTTGGTGGGTCTAATCTATATATTTTCACCTCTGGGAATTCTGTAGGAGCACTGGTGTTGCAGCAGTTAAGATCTTGGCTGCTAACTGAAGGTCAGAAGTTTGAACCCATCTGCTGCTCCATGGGAGAAAGATATGGCAGTTGCTTCCATAAAGTTTACAGCCTTGGAAACACATCGGCAGTTCTACTCTGTCCTGTAGGATCGCTATAAGTCAGAGTCAACTTGATGGCAAGGGGTTCGGGGTTTTTTTTTTTGTCTGTTTATTTTTTGGTGGAAATTCTGTGAGCCAGGACTGACTGGCTACAGTTGAGCTAATAACTCTGTGGTGTTTAAGCTTCCTGGAAAAAAAAAGTGGGAATGTTGGGATTTGGGAACAAAGAGAGGCTAAGTCTGTGTCAGCGTTTCAGGAGGGAGCGCTCCAAGTAGGCAGGGAACTTACTGAGGTGAAGGAGGGACAGCTATTCCCCATCTTGCGATACTCATTTTCATAGTCAAGGAATGTTTTGAGTATCACGGGTCTATGTCTTCCTGCCCAGGAACTTGTAAATACCTGCATATGGGCCTTAAAAGTCTGTAGTAACTTGAGGGTAAGACAATTCAAGATTATTTGGGGAAAAAAAAACGTATTTGCTTGGGGCCTGGGTACGAACCCTCTAGTTTTAAGAAGAATAGAGCAGAGCATGGACTGCAAGAGAATTGGGGACAGCAGGAAAGAATGAAAACAATTCTTGAGAAATGGAGCACCTGAAGCAGCAGCAAAGACTCTAGGGAGACACCAGGGACCACTGGGGAAGGGAAAGGACTGGGGGCTTAGAGTTACAGTAACACAACCGTGAGGGAGCTCTGGGCCAAATACCTCTGTGCCATCATCCAAACTTTGAATATCGCCAAGGTCTGTGTAGCCTGAGAAAAACAAGGGTTTCTCTCAATACTTGGTGAAATATTGACTAAAAATGTCACTATTTTCATCGAAATTTTGTGATGGGACAGGCTTGGGAAGGTGAACACAAGAGCATGGTCGGGGGGTATGCTAATTGCTGGCATGGGGGGCAAAAGGAGAGGAGAGTCTAAGATTATCTCTTGGAGTCAGAATTTGGGGGGAATGACTTACATGCCTGACACAGTTAAATAACATTAGAATATCTGATTCTATGTCCAGTGATTCTCCAAAGTTTGTTTGATGTGGCAGATAGCCCAAGAGGACTGTTTCACTTTCTTCAGGTCAGATGTGGATCTTAAGACTCTAAGGAGCTGAGAATGTCTACCTTAGTTACCTCCTCAGCTTTGAGGAACAGGAGGACCCAATTTGATCAAACCCAGCCTTCCTGCCTCAAACCTCCTGTGAACTTAGATCAGTCGAGAACCAGAATTGGCAATGTAGGAGGTCTCTCTTTACTGATACTCATACAACCACTTACAACAATAGTGCATTAGTTATTTCCTGTTGTGTAACAAATTACCCCCAAATTTAGCAGCTTAAAACAACAATAAACATTTCTCTCACACAGTTTCTGTAGGTCAGGAATTTGGGAGCAGCTTAACTGAGTATTTCTGGCTCAGAATTTCTTATGAGGTTGATGTCAGCGAGGGCTGCAGTCATTTGAAAGCCTGGCTGGGGCTAGAGGATTCTTTTCTAAGATAGCTCACTCATACAGAAGGTAACTTGATGCTGGCTATTGGCAGAAGCCTTAGTTCCTTCCCACATGAACTTTTCCATAGGGCTGCTTGGGTGTTCTCTTGACATGGCATCTAGCTTCACCCAGAGCATGTGATCCAAGAGAAAGCAAGGCAGAAAGAAGCCTCAATAATTTTATGATCTAGCTTCAGAAGTCATACTCTGTCATTTCTCTGATGTCCTACTGGCTATATAGATCAGCTCTATTCAATGTGTGTATGTGTCGGGGAAGCGCTACAAGACGGTGTGAATACCAGGGGGTGAGTGTCATTAGGGCCCATCTTAGAGGAGGCTGGGTATCATAAAAGACACCATCTATGAGAGCGTGCTGTGAGACAGGCACCTTGCCAAGCACTTTGTATACGATACCCCTTGAGGGTCATTATCTTATTATCTCCATCTTAGAGGAGAGGAATCTGAGGCTTAGAGATAGTAAATTACTTACCAACGTTTTTCCATGTCCAGCTTGCCCTCAATTTGCACACCTAAGGAATTAGGTTTAGGTCCTGTTTTCATTCTGCAAACAAGCATTGAGTGCCTAAGATGATGAGACAGGCCCTGTGCTAGGCTCTGGGAACACAAAAACAGACCCAGGCCCTGACCTCAGTCTAGAAGGGAAGGCTAACTTGTTCTGAGTAGTAAGGGCATCAAGGCATTTAGATGAGTTACAAGCATAGAGACAGCACTGCGTTTAAGGTATAGCGGGGCTCATGGAGGGAATAATCTATTGTCGGTAGGAATGGGTCAGAAAAGGCTTCTTAGAGAAGGTGATGCTTGAGGTAAGTCTTAAGAGGGGTCAGGCACATTCTCAACTGTGAATGCACCACTACGTTTAGGCCTAGGGTAAGACTGGGAAGTTCCAACTGATTCCTATGGAACACACCCATCTTTATCTCCTATGTTTTTGTACATCTATGTTTGGTGAAGCCAGATGACACTTTACAATATGGTCTGCTGAATGGAGCCATGGGGGTCTCAAATCAGGAGACTCAAGTTTTACTCCCTGTTTTTCCATTAACCCCTGTGTGGCCTGCATATTTACATATGCCTCAGTTCCAGGTTCCCTTAAATTGGGATAAAATGATCTTCCATTAAAACATCATGGGAAGAAATGGTTGTGAGGATCCAATAAGATCAAAGGTGTAAATGCTGTTGAAAACTTCAAAGCTTTATTTTCAAAATGATCTGAAGTGGTGAACTAGTTCCTCTGCAGCACATTTCTTACCTCTGCCACCCACCCTACCCCCACCACACAAAGAAGGGACGTCATTTTTAAAATAAAATCTTTTTCTTTTTTATGGTGATAGATATATACATAACAAAACATTTGCCATCTCAACAGTCTTTACATGTACAACTCAGTGACATTAATTTCGTTCATCATATTGTGCAACTATTACCATTATCCATTTCCAGATTTTTCTTTCACCTTTAACAGAAGCTCATTGCCTCCTAAGCAATGATTTCCCCTTTTCCCTGCCTTCCCACCCACCTCTGGTAACCACTAATAATCTTGGGTCTGTATACACTTGCCTATTCTAGATATTTCATGTTATTCTAGATATTTCATGTTAATAGAATCATGGAGAATAAGGAATCAACAGCTCTGGAGAATGTGTGATGCACTAGACTACCTCTGAAAAAATTTAGAGAAGCTTCAATTATCCATCTGAAGTTGTGTTGCTGAAAAAGTTGGATGATGGGGGGAAAGAGAGACAAGTATAATATTTGAGATTGTGAGAGTGTGCTTTGTACAGCTCTTTCTGGACTAATATCAGATGGATAACACTTTATGATTCACTGTTACCATACATTTCATTTTGTTTGAAAGGTTGAACATATTCTTTTCTGATAATGTGCAAATCTTGTGCCTTATTATTATTGCAAAGCAAATGAGCAATATTTTACCTATGACTATCCCTTTAATATATATATATATTTCTATACACATACATACATACATACATATATATATATATATATATATATATATATATATATATATATATATATATGAAAACCACAGTTTGCAGTTCTGGGGAAAAAAAAGATTAGGAATGCCAAATACTCTTAATCTGAACTAGATGCTTATGGGATACAATTCAACGTAGAGGTGACCACTACCGTCCCCCATGTCTTAGTTTACTACTGCTGCTATAACAGAAATACCACAAATGGGTGGCTTTAAAGGGCAGAAATGTATGTTTTCACAGGTCTGGAGGCTAAAAGTCCAAATCAGGGTCTTGGCCATGTTTATCTTTCCTTGTTGGTAGCCCAGACTGTTCCTTGGCAATCCTCACATGGCATCTGTCTTCCTGTGTGTGTGTATGTGTATGTGTGTATCTTTGTATCTAATCTGCTCTTTTTACAACTCAAAAATGATTAGTTTTAGAACCCATCCTACTGATTATGTACAGAGACAGCTGTGCAGTTGTGGAATTCACAACTATTCAGGCTGGCAAAATATAGACAGCTTCAAAGAAACCCAAAACCAGAGCATCACTCTTAGCTGCTGCAGAGAGACTGCCATCAGCTGTCTTAGCAGTCTGGCCCACCCCTCTGACCTTTACACCGAGGAGTGTGAGGCTCTAGTTGTGAAGAAGCTACAAGAAATTACAATGCATGTTATCTGGGCAACGCTGGTATTTGCAGCTATTCAACTGTTGGGCGTGCCATGTGTATGCATTGTGTTGTGCAGAGTAGAGATCCTGCTGATGAGCTCCTCATCACCGATGGAACCAATACATAGCAGCAAATTCAAACCTGAGCTTTTAGTCTTATTCTGATTTGGAAGGTGAATTGAGCAGGTCTGCCGCTCTTAGCCTCCTGGGTTGTTTTGGTTAAAGCACAACATGTACTGATATTCAACACAGCAGCCTGGCTCTTCCTTTGCCTACCTACCTACCCTTCTACCCGGGCCTTTCTTTTCCCTTGTTCTGGCTGATTATCCATGTCCCTAAGTTTTTAAGTATGGTGGTAAATGTTCTAATTTCAGAACTATTTGCGAATTGTATAGTGTGGTAGAATTAAAGGAGGATGTGGGCCTGCTTTTGTTACCTCCAAGCACTAATGGGGCTGATTCTGAAGTACCACTGGACCCGTTCAGTCTTTACAATGAAGAATTCTTGGTTGAAGGTGTTGGAAGGGAAGGGGAAGAAGTCAGCTGTCTGGTTAGAATTAATACCAGATAGTACCCCTCATCAGTGTCCTTTTAAAAAATGTATACTGTAGCCCAATAAGATAGCAATTGTACAAAATGGCTAAAATAGAGTTTGGAATCATATGGTATATATCTTGGTTCATCTTCAAAATCAGAGACTGATCTTTGAAACTAGTAGTTTTTAATCAAAGCTAACTTTATAGGAGGAGTATAATGTACACACTGTTTTAAAACAATTAGTGTGTGTGTTTTATGATTGAGTCCATTCATCATAAGTCTTAAACTCATTTGGAAATAATGTACCCATGTAGACTAGCAAAATAGTATGTAGATGTGATCTCAGTTATAAATAGAAAATTTTAATTCACTAAATTCTGTATCACTCCTCAGGGTGAGGGGGGAAGAAATGATTAGATTTAGAACCCACCCTACTCATAACAAAGAAACTGCTATTTCTAAACAGGATTACATCCACAGGTATGGGGTTGGATTCTAACACACATTTTGGTGAGAACACAGTATAGTATCATGCATACCCTGGGTCGCCATCATCATGACAATCATCATTATAGTTGAATGACTAGATATTTAGGGCAAGTAAAAAACTCTCCGCAATAGTGATTATTTCATGTAACTGTGAATCTTGTGGTATTATTTGTATGAATAATACACACAGGATATTGATTTCTTTTAGAATCAAGTCACTTTCATCGTATTATGCTCTCTTCTCCTTCTCTTAGCTGCAGACTGTCAAAGCTAGCCCCACAACACTGTTAGGCTCTCCTTTACCACTTCAGTGAGGCCTTTTCACCTACACAAGGGCGTCAGACACAATGTTATGCCTTGTATACACCTCAAAGCACACTGGCAAAGCTGCCCCAATATCCCTCAAGTTATGAGAACATTTTCTCTTTTCTACTAAGGAGGCTCAGCCAGTTCTGGGGTAAAATCTGGTAATCCTGGATTGGGAAGTGAAGATTACCTTGTTCTGTAGAAAGTGAAAGAGGAATTGAAGCAAGGAAGGTGAAGCTGTACGTGTACTTCCAGAGTATGGACTTTGTCCTCTTCCCTTGAGCACTCCTTTTATCATGAGTGGTCAAGGCCTTGTTGCCTAGCACATTTTTTAAAATATGGCTTTAAGGACTTTACTATGGTTAGAAGAAGACACGGGAATCCATAATATTCTTCAGATACTACTTTTTTGTTTTGCTTTCTTTTTAATTAACATATAGTAAAATTAACTTTTTTCTTGGCATACAGTTTCATGAGTTTTAACACATGTATAAAGCCAGTTTCTATCAAGTTGACTTTGACTTGTGGTGACCCCATGTGCGTCAGAGCAGAACTGTGCTTCATGCATATTCCACTCTCTGCCTGCAATGCCCTTCCCACTTCTATTTACTTAGAGAACTCATCCTTAGAAGTCACCATCTTTGGATGGGACAAGGTCTTTCCTTACAGTTTCCATAGCACCTGGTGATTACCTGTAACATGGCATTCTTGAGCGCCTTTGAATTTGTTGTTCTCTCATCATTGCCATCTTCTGCACAGAGTCCAATGCTTGGCACAAGTTGGTGCTCAATAAATATTTGTTGAATTAATAAAAACATTTTCCAGATACATTTGGATTTCTACAGTTAAGTATGAAAGTAGACAAAGACAATAAGTCAATGAATGAGAGTGGCTGTGGTCTAATAAAACTTCACAAAAACAGGTAGCAAGCATGATCCGGCCCTCAAGCTGTAGCCTGACAATTTCTTTACTAGAAAGAAGACAATAACAAACAATAAAATAATTAAATAAATATAAAATTCAAATAGTAAGAAGTGGTGTTAAAAGGGGGGGGCAGGATAAGGGATACTGAGGAAGAGAGGTGCAATTCAGACTAGATGGTCAGGGAAGGCCTTTCTGAGAAGATGGCATTTGATCAGACGCCTGACTGAAGTGAAGCAGCAACCCAGAAGAACATCAAGTGCAAAGGCCCTGAAGCAGGAATGTGCTGAGGGTCTTCAATGGACAGTAAGGAGGTCTGTGTGGGAGAAAATGCAAGTAAGGGAAAGGTAGAGGTTGGAGAGTTCAGTGGGGCCAAATCATGTTACCATATGGACTTTGGAGTTGATTCTCAGTGGAATGGGAAGCCAATGGAGGTCTTGAAAGGGAAAGACATGTTCTGAGTTTTCACACAGATCAAGCAGAAGGGGTCAGGGTGACTTCTCACAGCTCCTACTTGTCCACACGGTGAGTATGGCTGAATTAGTAAAAGGTGCCCCTTCCTATGGGAAGAGCAGCCTTGGAGTTTAGCCTCCACTCATTCCCTTAGCCAAATGCCTTTGCCTGGGTTATGACTTGCACAACTGTGTATCATGATCCTTGGTCTTAGGTGCTGCTGAGGTTATTTAAGAAACCCAAACCAAATGGTATTCATGAGACTTTCTAAGACTTTGATATATTTGGTATGCAAATTATTGACCTTAAGGCAGTCATTTCTGGGGCCACAGCTTAGTGTTTCAGGGCAAATGGGAGGGTACTTAACTTTAGGGGTGCCCCTTCTCTTTCACCTGGAAGGAGACTCAGCCAATTCCTGAGACCTTTCACCACTAGGACAAGCATTTCCCTTTATTCTTCATTTTGAGGTAATGCAAAGAAGCATAAAAAAAAAAAAAAAAAAATGCAAAGAAGCATAGACGAGGGAAATAGGGCAGAGAGTAAGCAGCATAGATCTCTCTCTCTCAGTTATGGAAACTTGTACAAAAGGAACCTTGTGGCAATAATGATAGTTTTCATTTCCTGTTCTCTGTTAAACTACAGGTTGCCAGGAATGCATTGTCCACATTTGCATACAGGTTAAATTTCTCAAAATTTGAGTCACTGCAGCGTAGTAACAGTGGGGAATGTGAAACAAAGGCTTGAGCTTCGCTGCCATACTGTTTATTGTCTATGGGTAAATTTCTTTAGAAATTGGTGTGGTCCTATCAGATCTGATGGGAACAAATTCAGTTGTGAGCTCCCTGTTTGTTAGCTGGTCTTCCTTTCACTTATTATTTTGTATGGAGAGTATGATGGAGAAGAGGAAGAAATGAAAGGTATCATGAAATGAAAGACATCATCATCATTAAACACAAGTGATAATAGATGACTCCAGGGACTTCCATAATAACTTTAGACAAACTCATCAGGGACCAACATCTTTTACTTTCCTAATGTGCTTCTGAAGGTTCTGATACCAGGAACAAAACAGTACTTTCCAAACACCGTGGACTTCACCTAAAAATGTTATCAACTGAGTCGTAATGATCATTGTGGTTAATGCTTTTCCCAATGTTGTCTTAATTAGTCGTACAATTTCCCCTAGTCTCACACGCATGTAAACTTTTACTTCTTACTCAGGAATTAGATTGAGCATCATTTATTCGTTTATTGATTCCAAGAATGAGAGAATGGGATCAATTTAAAAATGAAACTTCTTCTCCTAGCTGCTACAGGCAAATACAATCTGGTTACAATCCGGTTACCTCAATTTAAAACAATAAGGATGAAAATAATGGGATAATATGATTAATTTAATGGTAATAAGCATTTCTAAACTTTAAGTAGAGGTTGAGAGATATAGTCCCAGAGTTGGACTTTAAACCTAAATCTGAAGTTAATGGATGGTAGGAGGTATCTGAATATCAAGCTAGAAATGTTGAACTGGCAAGCACATTTTGTTATTTTTAATCTGCCCTCTCTGTTTTCCAGGCAAAATGGATCCTTGCCAAATACTGTCCAGGTACCAAACTCTGTCTTTGTTATCTAGTGCTGCTATAAAAGAAATACCACAAGCGGATAGCTTTAACAAAGAGAAATTTATTCTCTCACAGTCTAGTAGGCTACAAGTCCAAATTCAGGGCTTCAGTTCCAAGGGAAGGCTTTCTCTCTCTGTTGGCTCTGGAGGAAGGTCCTTGTCATCAATCTTTCCCTAGTGGAGGAACTTCACAGCCCAGGGACCCTGGGCCCAAAGGACGCACTATTCCCCCCGGCTCTTGTTTCCTGGTGGCATGAGGTCCCCGTGTCTCTCTGCTCGCTTCTTTCTTTTATATCTCAAAAGAGATTGATTTAAGACACAATGTAATCTTGTAGATTGAGTCCTTTCTCATTAACATTACAGATGTAAGATTCACAACACATAGGAAAATCACAGCAGATGACAAAATGGTGGACAATCATACAATACTGGGAATCATGGCCTAGCCAAGTTGACAGATATTTTGCGGGGACACAATTCAATCTGTAACACCTTCTACAGGATATAGCCCATGCACAGCTGGTGAGGAAAATTGTTAGATTGGTTGCTTGCTTTTCTCAACTTGGCCTTTTCAGATCTTCTCCCCTGAAATAAAGTAAAACCCAGAGTTTTATGGTAGAGGGAAAACAGGACTGAAAGCAAACCTGGCTTCTCCTAAGTTCCAGTAAAGTAGCCTCCACTCTGAGTCAGTGAGTGAAACAGCAAGAACACAGGAAGCCAAACTCCGTCACCAAGGAACCTGAAATAGGGACCTACAGTGTTTTTTCAAAGGGAGACACATTAACAAAATGATGGGAAAACACAAAATACAAGAACAGAGAAAGAAGAAAGAGGAAGTAGAATTCAAGGAGGAAAAAAAAAATCATAAGACATTAGTTTATTGAAATGTGAACAAAAGGCAAAATTGAACCCAGCCCGCTCCAGCCCAATTTGCTTGCTAAGACATCAGTCAGCTCAATGACATGCAGACTCATTTTACCTACTTTTCTCAGAAACTCTAAAATGGAATCAGAAAATTTGCTACTTGGGGACAGCAACAGTGTGCTGGTCATTTTTGTATCCCCCTCTGTACCTACCTAGGTGTTCTGCGCATAAGAGGATTTCAAGAGTTAAATAATTGATAACTTGTAAGTGATATCTATACTTGCCCAGTGACAGGTGGAATTTAGATAGTTTGGAGAATAAAAAGAGGTTTCTAAGAAGTATCTGCATAGTTCATATGAATAAAAGATTATAACTTTGAGTCCAACCCATGGTCCACTGAGTTCAATATTGTTACTCTGAGGGGTATAACAAAGGCCGTGGAATGGCAGCAGTACAGGAGTCCAGAGCTGCCATTCATATGAGTTGATTCACTGATGAACTGCTCTACTCTTCACTCTGTCAGGACTGACCCTTCATGAGTGAGCTTCATGCTACTGATTCTTTACTTGCAAAGTAGGCGCTATGCCTTAGTGATAGCACCTACTCCCTGTGCAATACGGTAGGACACTGCCTTAGTAAGGGCCCTCCCACCACCTCTAACATCTTAATGAGATAAAGTGAGACTTGGTTCAGGCTGTTCAACTCCCAAATCATAAAGGAGTTTGACCAAAGGACCACCCACCAGATTTTTTTTTTAACTTACAAGTGAAATAAATCTCAGAAAATATGTAGAGAATAAGCATCTACGCAATAGGATTTTTCCCAACTCTGTCTCTCAATACTTTTATTCCTGACCTGGTACACTCAAGTCATACGAACTCAGTGGGTCCCATTTTGAGTAATTAGCAGTTTATTTCTTCTCTTACCCCCACCAGCTATTGTAAGAGTCTTTTCCAGGTACTTCTGGTGGTTCCCACGAGTTATCTATTGAATATTCATCAGCAAGTCATCTTTACTACCAAGGGCATCTGCCATTTTCCTCCTCCCTGGCTCTGGTCTCTGTCAGGGATATCTTTCTTGGAATCTCAATCTCACTACAATTACTACGCTGTGAAGTCTCAATGTATATTGAAGGTTTGTGATAATGGAAAATTTATCTTCAGTCTATTCCTGTTGTTGTTGTTAGGTGCTGTTGAGTTGGCTATGACTTATAGTGACCCTATTACAACAGAATGAAACACTGGCCTGTCCTGCACCATCCTCACAATCATTGTTATGCTTGAGCCCATTGCTGCAGCCACCGTGTCAGTCCATATTGTTGAGGATCTTCCTTTTTTTCACTGACCCTGTACTTTATCAAGCATGATGTCCTTCTCCAAGGACTGATCCCTCCTGACAATATGTCCAAAGTATGTAAGATGCAGTCTCGCCATCCTTTCTTCTAAGGAGCATTTTGGTTGTACTTCTTCCAAGACAGATTTGTTTGTTCTTTTGGCAATCCATGATATATTCGATATTCTTCGCCAACACAATTCAAAGGCATCAATTCTTCTTCAGTCTTCCTTATTCATCGTCCAGCTTTCACATGCATACAAAACAATTGAAAACACCATGGCTTGGGTCAGATGTACCTTCGTCCCTTAAGTGACTTCTGTTCCCATGAACAGGCAATGATAAATACACTAAGATATCACAATTTCTTTCACATAAAATGAAGAAAGTTCCAAGAGTTAGCACATTCCTGAACATGGTCAGGTTGACTACCATCTGAAAAGGGTAGAGAGGCAACTAAATAATTAAAAGCCTAATTTATTTTCATTTCTCTCACATGTCAATGTGATTTATAGCAAATAAGGGCAGTTAATTGTGGTTTTTCTCTTCTTAGTTTAGGAAGAAACCCTTTCCCAAGTGGGACAAATGACTGTCCTTTTCTTTCATAAGGAGCTGAGTTGGGTGTTTTCAAATGAAACATCCAGCACACGCGCACCCACACAAACACACTCGCATTGGTACAATTTCTACAGAGGATCAACCTCATTGTTTTCTTCCATCTAAACACATCCCTCCAACACAGGGTAATTCTAAACCTGAGTGAAGGTGATATTCTTTGTCTCCCATCAAGTCTACAGTTCCTGTCTAGCGGGCAGTAAGAACCTCTGTTCTCTCTGAATTCTAGAAATGGAAGATGCATTTGAAAACCGGCACCTTTTAAAAATAGTGTCTCTAGGCGCCCTCTGCTGTCTACTAGTGATAATGCAAAGCACAAGGTCTGCCAAGGATTACTAAACACACACGCATATTTACATACATCACACATATATTTTAACGTTTTTTTGCTCCATGGTCCCTTTGAGGATCTGCTGAATCAGCACTAAGAGCTGCCTGCCCTGGAAAGTGTACACACAGGTACACACAAACATACATACACACATTGCAGCTATTTGGGTAGGCCGTGCATTCAAGGAGATGAAAACATGAGCTCTGGAATCAGACCGCCTGGTTCAAACACTGTGCTTTCCCACTCCCTAGAGTCATAGCCATGAGCAAGTAATATCATCTGTAAAATGGGGTAATAGTACTTCACGGGTTTTCAGGAGGATTAAACGAGATAATGTACACAAAGTGCTTTGTACAGAGCCTGGCAAATGGTCTTTTTATACGTTAGCTTTCTTTCTCTTTTATGAACCTTAGCATAAAAAGCCTTGATTTTATTGTCATTGTTGAATTCATTATTATCCACATACCAAAGCAGATTATGCTAATCTACATTGGAAATGAAGTTTCTTCTGTTTATTATAGACAGAGGCAAACCTCTGGCCCCAAAGTTTCATGTTGAGTTGCTTGGTTCTCTCCCGGCTTCTCACCTGGCAGCATTCACAGGTGGCCACCCTATACCAGATGCAACCAGAACATACTCTTCAAATTACCTTTCATTAATCCAGTAACTCCCAGCTCTGAAAGTGGACATTGCCTTAACCCCCCTGAACTTTAATGGCTACATTATATGTCACCTGTGATGCGGTGGGATTTCCCCTCTCCCCCCAAGGTTCTGTTGCTTAGTTGCCAGGAATGTGACTTGCGTTCATGGATTCAAAGTCAAATCGAGGTGTAGGGCAGTCAGTTTGCCTGGGAGAACACCTTCCTTCATGATGTCACACGTAATTCCGCAGGATGATCTTGCTGTCTGGGAGTGAAGGAGATTTGGGGGATTAAATGACGGGGTGATGCTGGGCTCTTTGGTGTGGACAGCTTGGCTTGACCTGGGACAGGAAAAAGGAATCAGAGAAAATGAAGGATTTAAGCATCCCTCCACTGGGTGGCGCAAATGGTTAAGTGCTCGACTACCGGCTATAAACATTGATGGTTCAAAACCACCCATAAGGACCTTGGAAGACAGGCCTGGTGATCTGTTTCTGAAAGTTCACAGCCTAGAAACTCTATGGAGCAGTTCTACTCTGTACACACTAGGGTCACCAGGAGTCGGAATTGACTTGATGGCAACTAACAACTATTGCTCTGAGAATGCACTTCTCCGGCAGGCCACCATTCACAGGCCATGCTGCTTGCTGTCTGGCAGGCTGACTTAGAGGTCCTGGTTCTCTCTCCTCTCAGGGCCTGATCAAATGTGGCCCCCTCTTCCGTCCCTAAGCAGCCAGCTTTGGAGTGTTTCAGCTGCAGGGTAGTGATTAGCAGCCAAGAGTGTGGTTCTTTTCTTTCCCTCTGGGCCTTCTCTCCCCAATCCTACCTTTAATCCATGAGGTAATCCTGCCTCTGAGCTCCTGGAGGCTATAGCCCTTGAAGAAGGGTCCACTGAGCAAGGCGGGCAGGTGCGTAGAGTGAGCAACTCAGCTGTACTTTGACGCTCGTTCATTAGCAGCTTACAAGTTTCACCTGGCACTTTTATACCCACCCCAATCACTTCTTTCTTAGATTAGTTGAGTGCCTGAATTTCCCCCCATGAATTCAGAACTGGAAGATAGAGGGGCTCTGGTCCAGGATATTAATGCACTAGTCCACTTAGGGGCCCCGGGCCTACAGGCCAAGTCAATCTACTTGTCTTGAGTCTTGACTCTGCCTTATGTAAAACTGGGATGGAAATAGTCACCAGTTTATTGAAAAGTTGTGAAGTTCCTGAAGTATATTATGGCAGATGGTACATATTAATTAACATGTGCCATAATATACTAATTCATTCTTTAAAAAAATATTAAGGCCCTATTATACAGTAGTATGCTAAATAGGCGTTTTGGGGTCAAACAAAAGGAATGTAGGATATTTTCTCCCAGGAGAGGCTAGATATACTTAGGAGGAAAATGTCCTGTAACAACACAAGGCAATGTACTTTAAGTGTCAAAATGTGTCACGTACACAATTGTTGTTGCTGTTAGGTGCCATCAAGTTGGTTACAACTCCTAGCCACCCTATGTACAACAGAATGAAACACAGCCCGGTCCTGTGCCATCCTCATAATCATTGTTATGCTTGAGCCCATTGCTGTAGCCACTGTGTCAATCCATCTCATTGAGAGTCTCCCTCTTTTTTGCTGACCCTCTACTTTACCAAGTACGATGTCCTTCAGGGACTGATCCCTCCTGATAATGTGTCCAAAGCATATGAGACAAAGTCTCATCATCCTTGCTTCTAAGGAGCATTCTGGCTATACTTTTTCCAAGACAGATTTGCTCATTCTTTTGGCAGTCCATGGTATATTCAATATACTTTGCCAACACCATAATTCAAAGGCATCAGTTTTTCCGTCCTCTTTATTGTCCAGCTTTCGTATACATATGAAGCAATTGAAAACACCATGGCTTGGGTCAGGAGCACCTTAGTTCTTAAAGTGACATCTTTGCTTTTTAACATTTTAAAGAGATCTTTTGCAGCAAATTTGCCCAATGCAATGCACCATTGGGTTTCTTGGCTGCTGCTTCCATGGGTGTTGATTGTGGATCCAAATAAAATGAAATCCTTGACAACTTCAATCTTTTCTCTGTTTATCATGATGTTGCTTATTAGTCCAGTTGTGAAGGTTTTTGTTTTCTTTACATTGAGGTGTAATCCATGCTGAAGGCTGTGGTCTTTGAACTTCCTCAGTAAGTGCTTCAAGTCCTCTTCATTTTCAGCAAGCAAGGTTGTGTCGTCTGCATAATGCAGGTTGTTAATGAGTCTTCCTTCAATCCTAATGCCTTGTTCTTCTGCATGTAATTCCGCTTCTTGGACTATTTGCTCAGCATACAGATTGAATAAGTATAGTGAAAGGATACAACGTTGACCCACGCCTTTCCTGACTTTTAAACCACACGGTATCCCCTTGTTCTGTTCGAACGACTGCCTCTTGACCTATGTACAGGTTCCTCATGAGCACAATTAAGTGTTCTGGAATTCCCATCCTTCACAATGTTATCCATAATTCGTCACGACCTACCCAGTCGAATGCCTTTGCATAGTCAAAAAAAACACAGGTAAACATCTTTCTGGTATTCTCTGCTTTCAACCAGGATCCATCTGACATCAGCAATGATCCTCCTGGTTCCATGTCCTCTTCTGAATCCAGGTTGAGTTTCTGGCAGTTTCCTGTTGATGCACTCCTACAGCTGCTTTTGAATGATCTTTAGCAAAATTTTACTTGAATGTGGTATTAGTGATATTATTTGATAATTTCCACTTTCAGTGGGATCACCTTTCTTGGGAATAGGCGTAAACATGGATCTCTTCCAGTTGGTTGGCCAGGTAGCTGTCTTCCAAATTTCTTGGCATAGATGAGTGAGCACCTCCAGCGCTGCATCTGTTTGTTGAAACATGTCAATTAATATTCCATCAATTCCTAGAATCTTGTTTTTCGCCAATGCCTTCAATGCAGCTTGGACTTCTTCCTTCGGTATCATTGGTTCCCGATCATATGCTACCTCCTGAAATGGCTGAATGTTGGCCAATTCTTTTTGGTGTAGTGACTCTGTGTAGTCCTTCCATCTTCTTTTGATGCTTCCTGTGTTGTTTAATATTTTCCCCAAAGAATCCTTCAATATTGCAACTGGAGTCTTGAATTTTTCCTTCAGTTCTCACCATATATGTCTTCTTACTATATATGTCCTCATATCCCTCTGGACTATTCCATTAGAACTCTGCATTTATCCCAATTGCAATTATGTAGTTATTTGCCCGGTTATCCATTTAATGTCTGTTTCTCTTATAGAATGCAGGTTTCATAAGAGCAGAGGGCATTTCTTAATACCCTTGTTTTGACTTCATGTTAATGAATAAAAAATATTTCAATCATAAATACACCAACATCAACCATTTTTTGTTGAGAAGATATCTTTGAGCTAATGTCATTTAAACCTATTTAATTCCTTGATCCATTTTGTATGCAATAGTCAAACCATTTCCTTTTTAAAAATACCATTTTTACTTTTTTCTGACATTTCCATTGGGATCAATTTTAAAGCAAAGTTTTGGTTCACCATACAGTTTTCTATGCATATCAAATTTTACTGAACATAATTTTAGCCACTTTTTTTTTAATGGCTATTTTGTCTAACGAGTTTAATTTCTCAAGTCAAATTTGTACATGGAAATGTTATAAAATAAATTTGAATCTTGGGTTATTTTAGTCAAGCCCTGTGCAGTTTTAGCCTTATGTTGCCTGAGTTCGTACGGATTTCTTTGCATATTTACTTTTTAAAGCAATAAATAGATATATTTTTTCACTGACCTTAAATCATGATGCTCTGGGACTCCTACTTCGATGAATTCAGCAGAGGGCTTGGAGTAAGAGTGAGGCAACTGCAGGGTGAGGGAACTTGTGAGTAAAAGCAAATAATAGAAGCCGCAGACCTCAGAAGTGGGTGGCAGCAGGACCCTCTAAAAGGCCTGCTAGGACTTTCCACTGCTCCTTCCTTCCATAACCAAGGGCAAAGATGACCCAGAGAATGGCTCTGAAGCCCAAACCTCCCATCCGTAGGAAGAAACTCAAACTCCTCTTAAACCAGTGGTTCTTAGAGTGTGGTTTCTGGGCTAGCAGCAGCAGCAGCAGCACTTGAGAACATATTAGGGACGCAAATTCTTGGGCCCTACCCCAGATCTGTTGTTGTTAGGTGCCCTTGAGTCAGTTCCAACTCATAGTGACCCTATGTACAACGAAACAAAACACATTGTCAGTCTTGCGCCATCCTCACATTGTTGCTGTTTGAGTCTATTGTTGTAGCCACTGTGTCAGTCCATCTCATTTAGAGTCCTCCTCTTTTTCAGACCCTCTACTTTACCAAGCATGATGTCTTTCTCCAGGGACTGGGCCCTCCTGATATCATGTCCAAAGTATGTGAGACAAAGTCTCACCATTTTGAATCAGAAACCCTGAGAATGGGGCCCAGCAACCTGTGTTTTAACAGGCTCTCCAGGTGATTCTGATATGTGTAAAAGTTTGAGAACCACAGCCTTATATCTGGCTACCATCTCTGCTATGAAAAGGATGGATTGAATATTTACCTAAAAGAAATCGAAGACTAAAATATCCTTAAAACAAGATCAAGTCTCCCATTGATTCCCCTCTCAGTTTGTAAATACAAACAAAATTTTCTATTGCAAAGACATAGTGGCATCTACAATTTGCCTACCTGAATTATAGCAGTAAATCATTGCCTCCTGTCATAGATCGAATTGTGTCCCCCAAAATATGGGTATCAGTTTGGCTGGGCCATGATTCCCAGTATTGTGTGATTGTCCACCATTTTGTCATCTGATATGATTTTCCTATGTGTTGTAAATCCTATCACTATGATGCCAATAAGATGGATTAGCGGTGGTTATATTGATGAGATCTACAAGGTTAGATAGTTTCTAAAGCCAATTTCTTTTGAGATATAAAAGCGAGAAGTGAGCAGACAGGCATGGGAACCTCATACCACCAAGGAAACAGCACTGGGAGAAGACTGTGTCCTTTGGACCTGGGGTCCCTGTGACTGAGAAGCTCCTTAACCAGGGGAAGATTGATGACAAGGACCTTCCTCCAGAGCCAACAGAGAGAGAAAGACTTCTGCCGAAGCCGATGCCCTGAATTCAGATTTCTAACCTCCTAGACTGTGAGAGAATAAACTTCTGTTTGTTGAAGCCATCTGTTTGTGGTATTTCTGTTATAGCAGCACTAGATGACTAAGACACCTCCCCACTACAATTTCCCGGTAATATTCATTATATGAATTGGTTAAAAGCTTGTATTTATTTCTTGAGTCATTCTCAACAAAACTGTCAGCAAAAATTGCCCAGGATTGGTCTATTCTTCGGTAGGACTTTGATCACTCTGTAATGAATGCAGGTGACTGGGCCAAAATGTCCTTGTTGTCAAAATGGCAGGATAAAAATGTTCTGCCTTGGAAAGGGATCTTGTTTGCCTTTTACCTGTGGAATCTCAAGCGCTTCACAGTGCCTTGCCCTTTGTAGATGCTCAGTATAGACTTGGTGAATGAATGAATGAAGAATCCTTGAGCATTGGAGCAGTTTGAGAAAACCTCATGGAAAAAAAAATGACACATAAATTGGACCTGGAAAAAGGAGTAGGACAGGACGGACAGAGAGGACATTTTCGGTGATGAAAAGGATACATAATGGGCTGAGCAAAAACTTGGAGTTAGGTCTAAATGTGGAGTGTTTGGGACTGAGTGAACAATACTGGAAAAAAATTCTGTTCACAGGGGGATTATGATGACCACCAACATCAGTAAATAACATAGCAATAATACAAATAAGTTAGTGAATGAAATGAGTGCTAATCCTCTGCTATGTTTCCTGCCATATTAGGTACTGGGCAAACAATGGAAAACAAGAGAGACATGACACCTTGAATCTAGAAAAGAACAGAAAATGGGCAATGCGAGGAGTGTGAGAAGGGCTTTGATAAGTGAAGTGCTGGGGCATATAGGTAACTCATCTAACCTGGACTTGGGGGTAGGTTGGTACAGAAAGCCTTCCTGCCTGAAAAAATGTCTAAACTGAGACCCAAAAGATGAGCAGGAGTTTGCTAGAGCAAAAGAAAAATTCTGTTGATATTTCTGAGCAAGACGAAGAGCTCATTTGTTTACAGAATTCCTCAAACAGGTCCAAACATTCTGAATGCTATCGACAGTAACAGTAACAATAGTTAAAAGTTGTATAGCACTTACTATGTACCAGGCACTGTTCCGCTTACTTTACAATTTATCATCTCATCTTATCCTCACACCAATCCTATGATGTAGTTACTACTATTATCCCCATTTAACAACTGAGGAAACTGAGGCACACAGAAGTCATGTCATTGATCCATGGAAACATTAAGTGGTGGGAACCCTTAGTATGGTATCTCTGAAGAGATTCTCTTTCTTCCCCTTAGTGTCTTAGTACTGGTGTAATGGAAATACCACAAGCGCATGGCTTTAACAGAAATTTATTTTCTCACGGTTTAGGAGGCTTGAAGTCCAAATTCAGGGCACCAGCTCTAGGGGAAGGCTCGCTCTCTGTCAGCTCTGGAGGAAGGTCCTTGTCTCTTTTCAGCTTCTGATCCTCATTTCCTTGGTGATCTTCATGAGGCATGTATCTTCCCTTCATTTGTGCTTCCTTCTCTGTGTCTCATAACAACTCATAGCAGCCCCATAAAGTAGAACTGCTCCATTAGGTTACCAAGGAGTGGCTGGTAGATTTGAACTGCTGACCTATATTGGTTAGCAGCTAAGCTCTTAACCACTACACCACCAGGGCTCCTATGAGTTCGAATTGACTCAATGGCAATAGGTTTGAATTTTGGTTTCTTCTGTGCCTAATCTGCTCTTCCCCCATGTGTTTGTCAGTTTGTCATACTGTGGGGGCTTACGTGTTGCTGTGATGCTGGAAGCTATGCCACTGGTATTCAGATACCAGCAGGGTCACCCATGGCAGACAGGTTTCAGCTGAGCTTCCAGATTAAGACAGACTAGGAAGAAGGATCTGGCAGTCTACTTCTGAAAAGAATTTAGCCAGTGAAAACCTTACGAATAGCAGCGGAACTTTGTCTGACATAGTGCCAGAAGATTAGACTCCAGGTTGGAAGGCACTCAAAAGACTGGGGCAGAGCTGCCTCCTCAAAGTAGAGTCAACCTTAATGATGTGGATGGAGTAAGGCTTACAGGACCTTCATCTGCTGATGTGGCACAATTCAAAATGAGAAGAAACAGCTGCAAACATCCATTAATAATTGGAACCTGGAATGTATGAAGTATGAATCTAGAAAAATTGGAAATAGTAAAAAAATGAAATGGAATGCATAAACATTGATATCCTAGCCATTAGTGAGCTAAAAGGGACTGGTATTGGCCATTTTGAATCTGACAATTATATGGTCTATTATGCTGGGAATGACAACTTGAAGAGGAATGGTGTTGCATTCATCGTCAAAAAGAACATTTCAAGATCTATCCTGAAGTACAACGCTGTCGGTGACAATACCTATACGCCTACAAGGAAGACCAGTTACTAAAATTACTATTCAAACTTATGCACCAACCACTGTGGAACAGACCATCAGTTGCTCATATACAAGTTCATGTTGAAACTGAAGAAATTAGAACAAGTCGACAAGAGCCAAAGTATGACCTTGAGTATATCCCATCTGAATTTAGAGATCATCTCAACAGATTTGACGCAGTGAACACTAATGACCCAAGACCAGGCGAGTTGTGGAATGACATCAAGGACATCATACATAAAGAAAGAGGTCATTAAAAACACAGGAAAGAAAGACCAGAATGGATCTCAGAGAGACTCTGAAACTTGCTCTTGAACGTCGAGCAGCTGAAGCAAAAGGAAGAAATGATGAAGTAAAAGAACTCAACAGAAGATTTCAAAGGGTGGCTCGAGAAAACAAAGTAAAGTATTATAATGACATGTGCAAAGAGCTAGAGATGGAAAACCAAAAGGAAAGAACATGCTTAGCATTTCTCAAGCTGAAAGAACTGAAGAAAAAATTCAAGCCTCAAGTTGCAATAGTGAAGGATTCTGCAGGGAAAATATTAAACGATGCAAGAAGCATCAAAAGAAGATGGAGGGAATATATAGTCACTATACCAAAAAGAATTGGTTGACATTCAAGCATCTCAAGAGGAACTGATGGTACTGAAGGAAGAAGTCCAAGCTGCTCTGAAGACAATGGGGAAAAACAAGACTCCAGGAATTGACAGAACATCAACTGAGATGCTTCAACAAACAGATGCAGCTCTGAAAATGCTCACTTGTCTATGCCAAGAAATTTGGAAAACAGCTTCCTGGCCAACTGACTGGAAGAGATCCATACTTATGCCTATTCCGAAGAAAGGTGATCCAACTGAGTGTGGAAATTATTGAACAATATCATTAATATCACACATAGGCGATATTTTGCTGAAGATCATTCAAAAGTGGCTGCAGCAGTATATCAACAGAGAACTGCCAGAAATTCAGGCCAGATTCAGAAGAGGACGTGGAACCAAGGATATCATTGCTGATGTCAGGTGGATCGTGGTCGAAAGCAGAGAATACCAGAAGGATGTTTACCTGTGTTTTATTGACTATGCGAAGGCATTCAACTGTGTGGATCATAACAAATTATGGATAGCACTTTGAAGAATGGTAATTCCAGAACACTTAATTGTGCTCATGAGGAACCTATATATAGGTCAAGAAGTAGTTGTTGGGTCAGAATAAGGGGATACTGCATAGCTTAAAGTCAGGAAAAGTGTGCATCAGGGTTGTATCCTTTCACCACACCTATTCAATCTGTATGCTGAGCAAATAATTTGAGAAGCTGGACTATATGAAGAACAGGGAATCATGACTGAAGGAAGACTCATTTACAACCTGCATTATGCAGATGACACAACCTTACTTGCTGAAAGTGAAGACTTGAAACACTCACTGATGAAGATCAAAGACCACAGCCTTCAGTATGGATCACACCTCAACATAAAAAAAAAAAAAAAAAATCCTCACAACTGGACCAATAAACAGCAACATAATAAATGGAAAAAAAGATTGAGGTTGTCAAAGATTTCATTTTACTTGGATCCACAATCAACAGCCATGGAAGCAGCAATCAAGAAATCAAAAGATGCATTGCATTGGGCAAATCTGCTGCAAATGACCTCTTTAAAGTGTTGAAAAGCAAAGACGTCACCTTGAGGACTAATGTGTGCCTGACCCAAGCCATGGTATTTTCAATCGCATCATATGCTTTTGAAAGCTGGACAATGAATAAGGAAGACTGGAGAAGAATTGACACCTCTGAGTTGTGGTGTTGGCAAAGAATATGGATTGCCAAAAGAATGAACAAATCTGTCTTGGAAAAAGTACAACCGGAATGCTCCTTAGAAGGACGTGGAGGCTGTGTCTTACATACTTTGGACATGTTGTCAGCATCAGTCCCTGGAGAAGGACATCATGCTTGATAAAGTACAGGGTCAGTGGAAAAGCGGAAGACCTTTAATGAGATGTACCGACACAGTGGCTGCAACAACGGACTCAACCATAAAAATGATTGCGAGCACGGCGCAGGACCATGCAGTGTTTTGTTCTGTGGTACACAGGGTTGCTATGAGTTGGAACCCACTCAACAGCACCTAACAACAACAACAACAACCATCTGCTCTTTTTAAATTTTAAAGGTGATTGCTTTAAAACATACCTTACACTGGTATGTTCTCACTAACATTAACAACAAAGTCCTATTCCGAAATGGGATTATATCCACAGGCATAGAAATTCAGGATTCACAACACATATTTTGGAGGGAGACACAATTTAATCCATAACATTCCACTCTTTGGCCTCCCGAAAATTAATGTCCTTAGTATAGTGTCTTTGAAGAGATTCTCCTTCACCTCCAATGAGACATAATGCAGTATGATGGGAAGGACTAGTAATCTGGATTTTAATCTCAGTTCCACTTCAATTTAGTTATGCCAACTTGAAGAAGTAATTTTCTCCACCTTAAAAGATGAGGGATTACTCCTACTCTAAAATTTGAGTCTACGAACAATCCTTGCCTCAGAACAACAATGAAGTTAAAGTAAGCACCTCAGTTTTCGAAGTAGCGCTCAAGGACGAGTGCAGTATTCTTGGCAGATGTATGCAAAGGCTTTGAACATCACTTTGGGCCTTCAGAAACAAAAGGCACAACTGAGGTGGGTTCATTGTGTATGTCTCTTTAGCACATCAGTGACCAGATATGGTGACACTCACCAGATACTATATTTCAAACCATTAAGTGATGAACCCACAGGAACCGGAGGAAGCTTTGTCCTGTTCCTGACACATTTATTTTTACAACAAAATAAGGCATCCAAAGAGAGAAAACATCTTTAACAAAGGAGATGAACTACAGGAACAAATATTTATGACCCACAGAGAGAACGTGGCAATACAGAGGCACTTATTTTTACTGGCACTTATTTTGAAAAGCACAAGTCTTGCTTGTGACCAAAGCAGTAATCATTTAAATTGGGCTTACTTATCAGTTCTGAAAGCTAAATTCCAGTTCTGTTTGTGTTTCTGAGAAAATAAAACAAACATCATCCCAGGAAGTTTTTTAGGAACCTTTTTATTTCTTATTTTTGAGAAAATTTGACCCGACTGAACCTTGATGAAAATTTTAAATCAATATACAGATATACACGGGCACTATTATTTTGCAGCTGGAAAAATGAGGAATCAAGTGCCTTACACAGAGTCACTGATATAAATAGTAGAAGCAGTGAGAAAATCCTGGGCTCTTTCCCAACATGGTACAATAGGTTTTGCGGATTTGAACTGCCGACCCCTTGGTTAGCAGCCGTAGCACTTAACCACTACGCCACCAGGGTTTCCAGTAGGGTTTCAGATCTCCCAAATTAAGCAAAGGTATAATTTGCAAGGAACTGCTCCCCTGAAAATCAGTCAGTCAGAGTTGGCCATACTCATAGCCGGATGTGAAATTCATTCCTGATAGTGCTTGCAGGGCTCCACTCTAGTACAGGAAGCTGGACTGGGAAACAGGTCCACATTCCTTCAAGGATACTCGGCACTTTACACAGGCAAAGCCTCGTTTCTAAGGGAGCTGAGTTTTCTGCATGCTTGTATCTCGGCTGCTCACAGTGGCACACTTATTAACTTCTCAGATCAGCATGCCAGCATTTAATAAACTTGGAGATTTAGGGAGAAGACCAACTGTCAGGATAATGTCCACTGAAGATGAGATGCCTGATTTCTTAGGAAGCCAATGACTGACTAGAAGCAGGGGTCTCTCCACTTCGGTGGTTTGAAACTAGGGTTACTCAGCCAACAGGGACTGACTGAGTGGCTGGAAAGTCCGAAGGTTGAATGTTCTCTTGTTTACCAGCACCATGTGGGATGTCCTGCCCCTGGGGGCGTGGCACAGCATAGCATCCAAAGTGTGCGTGGTGACCCGGCCAGATATGTGCAGTTTTGCATAGATCTCATCGAACGTGGCCCGAAGGCTGGGGATATCCTTCACTTTTTCCCTCACTGCGGCTAGCTGGAAAAAAGCAAGAAGGACAGATCATTACATCTCTCTGAGATTCTTCCTCATTCTTTGCTCCTGTTCTCATCCTCCAAAAAGCAGAGCTATACCTATATAAAAATGTATAGTGTACACCCAAAGTGGTGAAAATGAGGGTACTGGGGGACACAGATATTCCACAAGCTACATACAAAATTCAAAATCAGCACTTGAAAATCATACCTAATATTATATAAAATGAAGGTTAGATTAACAATACAATGAATTGCACCAAGGGAAAGGGGTCAAATAGCAATGGAATCCATTTGGCAGTGGTCAGGTGAAAGGTATTTGGAATTCATTCTAGAAGTCACTGGAGGGTTTAAAGCAAGACACGATCTGATTTAGTTTAAAAGCTGTATAGAGATTGGAGTGGAGGGGGACAGGAAGGTGGAGATTAATCAGGAGGCCCCCACTGTGGCTCAGAAGAGAGATGATGCTGGTTTAGTTTGGGAAAAGGATAGTAAAGATGGAGAAACAGATGTATGTGAGGTATACTTTGGGGGTTAAGCTGAAAGGATTTACCATGTAAGTGGTGAAGGAAAGGGAGGAGCCAAAGATAGCTTCCCAATTTGGGCTTTAATATCTTGGCAATGGGTGATATCCTTTACTGACACGGGGAAGACAAGGCGGACCAGATCTGGAGGGGAAAAATCAAGAGTTCTGTTTTGGACATGACTGAGATGCCTGAGAAACACCTATGTGGACATGACAGGAACACTGCGGAATATACAAGTCTGGGGCATGGAGAAGAGGTCTATACCAGGGTATAAAGATTAGAATCATAAGCACATGAGTGCTACTCATTTGTACAAAAATGGGAAAGCTCAAAATCAGGATGTGAAGCTACTTTCTGAAAAAAGCCAACATTTTGCTTAGTTCAATCTTTGTCATGAATCCAACATAACATTTCTTGATGAGAATTTAATTGGGATCAAGATTCCTAACAAACTCTTTGGTCTATGTTCATCTTCTAAATATATCATAATCCTATTTGCTACCTGAACATCTTCTTTTCCAATGACAATTCCCCACTGACCCTGCAGATAATAGGCTTAAGTACCTCTTTTGAAAAGCACAAGCCTTGCCTGTCACCAAAGCAGTAATCACTTACATTTGGCTTACTTGTCAGTTCTGAAGGCTAAATTCTAGTTTTGTTTGTATTGCTGAGAAAATAAAGCATTATTCTGAGACCCCTCAGCGAACAGCTTGATGAGTCACATAACTCCATCAGCTTTTGAACTAGTTCTAAATATGTGTACATGAGATTATATGAGGCGCGTTCTTTTTTTTTATAAAGCTCTGCATTTTACAAATACATACATGTATCTACAATACATAATGTTCCACTGCTATTCATAAAGTTTTCAGTGGCTAATTCTTTTCAGAAGTAGACGGCCAGGTCCTTCTTCCTAGTCTGTCCTAGTCTGGAAGCTCAGCTGAAACCTGTCCTCCATGTGTGACTCTGCTGGTATCTAAATACCAGTGGCATAGCTTCCAGCATCACAGCAACAGGCAAGCCCCTGCAGTATGACAAACTGACAGAGATGTGGGGATTACATCTCAGCATAAAGAAAACAAAATCCTCACAATTGGACCAATAAGCAACATCATGATAAACGGAGAAAAGCTTGCAGTTGTCAAGGGTTTCATTTTACTTGGATCCATAATTAACACCCATGGAAGCAGCTATCAAGAAATCAAAAGACACATTGAACTGGGCAAATCTGCTGCAAAGGACCTCTTTAAGGTGTTGAAAAGCAAAGATATCACCTTGAAAACTAAGGTACGCCTGACTCAAACCATGGTATTTTCAATTTCATCATACGCATGTGAAAGCTGGACAATGAATAAGTAAGACTGAAAAAGGACTGACACCTTTGAATTGTGGTGTTGGCGAAGAATATTGAATATACCACGGACTGCCAAAAGAACGAACAAATCTCTCTTGGAGGAAGTGAACCAGAATGCTCCTTAGAAGCAAGGATAGTGAGACTGTGTCTTACACTTTGGACATGTTGTCAGGAAGGATCAGCCCCTGGAGAAGGGCATCATGCTTGGTAAAGCACAGGGTCAGTGGAAAAAGAGGAAGACCCTCAACGAGGTGGACTGACACTGTGGCTGCAACAACGGGCTCAAACATAACAATGATCGTAAGGATGGCGCAGGACCAGGCAGTGTTTCCTTCTGTCGTGCCTAGGGTCGCTATGAGTCGGAACCGACTCGACAGCGGCTAACAACAACATACAATATACATATGTATACATAAGAACATTTACAAATATAGTGTTATTAAAAATGAGCTATGTGTAGAGATTAGACTATAAACTATCTATCATATAATCCAAAAACCATTGCCATCAAGTCAATTCCATCTTATAGCAACCCTATAGGACAGAGGAGAGCTGCCACATAAGGCTTCCAAGGCTATAATCTTTATGGAAGCAAACTGCCACATCTTTCTCCCATGGAGCTGCTGGTGGGTTTGAACTGCTGATCTTTCAGTTAGTAGCTGAGTGTTTAATCACTGCACCAGGGCTCCTTAAACTATCACATAAAAAACCAAACCCATTGTCATCGATTCGATTCCGACTCATAGCGACCCTGTAAGACAGAGTAGAACTGCCCTACAGGGCCTCCAAGGAGCGGCTGGTGTAGTCAAGCTGCTGAGCTTTTGGTTAGCAGCCAAGTTCTTGGACACTGCACCACGAGGACTCTAAACTATCATACAGGTGATATTAAAAGTAGGGTATTAAAAAGAATTGCCTATTTAGTGCTCATGTTCAAGGTGAAATGACTTAAGGTGCAGCATACAGCTTCCAAAAGAAGCAAAGCAAACGTGCCAAGTGGGAGGTAAACTGATCTAACTGTATCTACTGCCTCAGTTCTCGTATGCCACTAGAGAAATATTAAAGGGAACCATTCCACAATTTAAGTAGAAAAGAAATTGTAACACATTTGTTTGTTAGTTTAAAAAATAAATTAATGAAGAAATAGTGAATATTTTAGTGGATTCAGTAACAGCACTGCAGCACATCAACAATTCTTTTCAATATTCCTCTGGTGGTATAACAGCACCTACACAATAATTTATAGTCTAATCTCCACATTGAGCACATTTTTAATAACACTATATTTGTAAATATTTGTACATATAAGTATGCATATTGTATATACATGTATGTATTTGTAAAATGCAGAGCTTATAAAAATAGAACACTCCTCATGCAATCTCACATACATGTGTTCAGAACAAGCTCCAAGCTCCTGGAATTATGTGACTCATCAAGATGTTCCCTGAGGGGTCCCACTATAACCAGGGAAACAACACTGAACTAGAGGGTGACTTTTCTAAGAAAAATCAGTCTTATAGGCTTTAGGGGAAAAATCAAATTAGAAAAAGAAAATAGATTTTTTCAATGGTTTATGCGGATTCTTTAGTCATACAAACGCATGACAGCATACTGACGGGCCAGGTCTCAGGAATGATTAGCATCAGTGCTGTTGGGAACATTTAAGCTCTGTCAGTATGACATGTACACATATGTAACTGTGTGCTTTAAAACCTGTTAATACTTCCAGTTCCCTTAAGCCCAAACCCAAACGCACTGCTGTTGAGTCGATTCCGACTCATAGCAACCCTTTCAAAATACACTCCAAAAGAATTTGGGTCGGTCACAACCTACAGAGCTTTCAAATAGAAAGAAGCTATAAATTTAATCATAACCAGAGTTAGTCAGTTTCCTTACAAATTCCTTTTGACAGCAGGAAGAAACCTATGGGTGGAAGTGAGGAAATGGGACAGGGCCATGAAAGCCTTATTGTGGCAGAGGAGGAGAAAGAAGCCACCTGTTCCCTATTGCCAATCCTGCTGTCTCAGATGTCAGTCTGGACCAGTACTAGAAAACGCAAGGGAACGAAGATCAACTGACAGGTCGCTTAGTCAAAATAACAATACCAGCATTATTACCAATAATATGATCGTTGTAAATAATCTATGATTTCTTTACAGCTCTTTCTTTCTTTAAGGAACCCTGGTGGCAAAATGGTTAAGTGCTCAGCTGCTAACTAAAAGGTCTGTGGTTCAAACCCACCAGCAGCTCAAACCCACCAACAGCTCCACAGAAGAAAAGACCCGACAATTTGCTCCTGTAAAGATTACAGCCTAGGAAACCCTATGAGGCAGTTCTGCTCTGTGATATAGGGTCACTGAGTCAGAATTGACTCGATGGCACACAACAACAAAGAAATGTACAAATTACTATTATTTCAAATGACTTGGAATGATTCCTTTCGTAAGGTTAAGTCATCAGTGTGGCATTTGTTTCATTTCGCTTTCAATTTTTAGCAATTGCCTTTTTCTCTTTATTTTTATTTAATTTTGTTTTATAACTCTGTAAAGCCTTTACACGGTTCCAAAGTCAAATACACAAACAAGGTACATTCACAGAAATAGCTTCCATCACTCACCCCTCAATCTCTTACAAATAATTGTTTCTATTAAGTTTTGATTTAAAACACACACATACACACATATGTATGCATTATACCCCTTCTTAAAGCATACCATACACACTGTTTTGCATCTTGCTCTTTTCACTTAATAACATATTGTACTAATCCATGGATATAGTGATCCATACCACTGTATGTAGGTATTCCTCATTTCTTTTTACAGCTACATAGCAGCCCTTTGTGTAGATGTACCCTAGGTTTTTCAATTGGTCCTCTATGGATAGAAATTGAGGTTGCTTCCAGGCCTTTGATATTGCAAATGATCTGCAACAAATATCCTTGTACAGACAATATCCTATATTTTTCCCAGTGTATACTTGAAATATATTCTGAGAAATGGGTTGGTTAAGTCAAAAGGTAAATACATTTGTAACAGGGCTTCAAACCAGTTCGTTCCAGTTCAAACCCCTGCTGGGAATTTGCATTTTCACCCCAGATATACTGAATCAGAATCTACAGTTTAACAAGATCCCTAGGTGATTCTTTTGCGAAATAAATTTTGAAAACCACTGCTCTACTAGTGGTTCTCAGAACTGGTCCCTGAGCAGCAGCATTAGCATCAACCAGGAACTTATTAAAAATGCAAATTCTCAGCAGGGGTTTGAATCAGAACCGACCAGTCCAAAACCCTGATTTGTAGTTTTCCTAGATATTGCTGAGTGCCTCTCCACAGGGGCTGTACCAATCTACGTTCCCCCTACAGCACAGGATGTAGTGCCCGTTCCCTAGGGCCTCGCCAACAGAATGCTGTCAAACTTCAGATTTCTGCTAATCTAAGGTATGAGAAATGGCATCACAGGGTAGTTGTAGTTTGCATTTTTCTCAATATTAGCAAGGTTGAGCATCTTTTAAAATGTTTAAGAGCCATTCACATTTCTTTTTTTTAGTGAACTCTGACCAGGTCTCTTGCCCATTTTTCTTTAGGGTTGTTGAGTGATTTCTGCAGCAATTGCATACTCACCACTTCTTCTGAAAACTCTTGTTTTTTCACAAAGCTTGATAAATTTCCTTTTGCAGCATCCTTTAGTATCTCCATCAGGGTTTCCAACATATTTGAGTGGATATGGATGATAATCTGAATAAAAGAAAAAATTATCAAATACAGTACCGAGCCAGTATTTTCACTGTTGAGAAATGTACCATTAGACACGTTGATGCTATTTCTTAATTCACAGGCTTGGACAAGTTCAAAAGATGCCTTGAATGTATGTCCATCAGCCAAAACTTGCTTTCTAACTTAAAAACTTGCTTAAGAACTAAATGAGAGGAAGCAGGGTAAAAGAGAAAGAGCATGACTTTGGAAAATGGCAGACTTGGGCTAGAATCCCAGCACTGCAACTACCAGCCACAGGACTGCACCAGATACTTAACCTCTGATTTCTAATTTCCTCAGCTGTAAAATGGGGAAAAGACCTATGGATTCCATATTTTAGGTAATTATGAACATTAAATAAAACACCAACACACACAGGAGGTAGCCAGTAGACATTCACATTAGGTCTTCCTCCCCATCCCCTCTAGATTTGGTGGATAAGACAATCAGACAATCTCATAAGATTGGCTGTGGGGCAAATAGTACCTTAAAATTTTTTTGGGGGGGTGCTATGGGTTAGGAAATTGCAGACCACGGGTTACTGCTGGCATAAAGTGGAAGCCAGCTGAAGTCTTCAAAAGGCACTCCTATCTGCACTATGTGTATTCAGAAACTTTCAAAACTGGATACTGTACTTTGCTTTTGAAAATGATACCACTAAACACTTTCCACCAGATAGGCACAACTAACCCAAGAAAAAAGCAACGTATCTCCCTCCTGATTAACAACCTTCACTATTAAAATTTGAAAAATACAAAAAAGGTTTAAAGAAAATAACTACAAAAATGACAATAATTCAGAGCTCACCAACCCATGTTAACTGCTGTTTATAATTTGAAAAATTATCTTCAAAATATATTATTTTTTCTCAAAATTTGACCCTTTTGGCCAATATAATGAACATTTTCTTATACATTTCAGGAAAAAAGCCTCATTTTTAATGTATGCATAAATTCATATGAAAATATACCGGACTTTATTATATCAATCAACGTGTACATTTTAACAACTGACTAGCTTCTTATATACTTGATTTCCAGAAATGAAATTATTCAGTCGGAGGGTATAAACAACCTGAACTTGGTTGGGCAGTGGTCTGTTCCCTTGAGGGCAAAGACAAGTCAGCCATGTTGACTGCTGTATCTCCAGTGCCTGGCACCCAGTATGCACTCAATAAATAGTAAGAAGGGGAGGATGAGGCCCCCAGCAATTTATAAGGATAAAGCTCCTGGAGCCCCATGCCAGAAACTGTTAGTGATGTGCTCCCAGAAGATTTCAACTTTTCTTCGTAAGTTTTCCCAACTTCTCTCCCTGTCTCCAGCAACCACCTGATTCGGAAGGGATTTCAAGATTAAGGTTCAATACCTGGAAGTACACTGATGAAGGGCAATATAGGTGAGGCACTCACTGGTGGAGGGCAAAAGAGAATGTTTATAAAGCTAAGGGCTTGCCTCAAGTCTCAGGGTGTGGTTAAGGAATGCCAAAGCAGGGCAGAGCACATTGCTTTTATATCGCAAATTTTCAAACAAAAGGGTGGGAAAACTGAATTATCAAGGAGCAGGGGAAAAGGTGGTAGGAAAAACTATTTAAAGAACACATACTTCCTGCCCCCCTGATCTTCTGACCCCTCAGGAAATGAGGACAGGTCACTGCGTACCTTTTGATCAAAGGAAGGAACAGAGGCCCTGAACATGTAGAAATCTGCATTTCTTGTTTATTTTATGAGTTTGCTATATTTGAATTGGAATATCATAGTGTGGTAGGGTGGCTGGATGGTGCCAACAGTTAAGCACTTGACTACCAGCCAAAAGGTTCATGGTTAGAACCTACTCAGAGGTGCCTAGGAAGGCTTGGTGATCTGTTTCCAAAAAGTCACAGCCTTGAGAACCCTATGGAGTAGTTCTCCTCAGCATACATGGGGTCACCATGAGTCGGAACAGGCTTGATGGCAACTAACAACAACATCATAGTAGAGACTGACAGCTGCCTAACCAATGTCCATTCTCCCATTCTCTTTTGATATCGGAACTTCCTAAAGTTAACTGATGCTGTCATGTGATGTGCAGAACTTAATGACTGTATGCCCCAGGTTTCTGTGCAACTAGGTAGAGAGGTGTGATCATGGGACTAAGTTCTGGCTAACAACATATAAGGGCAAGTTGTTGGTTCAGGGATTTGGGAAAGCATCTTGAAAAGGGACCAACTTTTTTATCCTCCCCCATTCTTTCTACTTCTTGCTGGAACAGAGATGTAATAGATGGAAGTCATGTGCTTAGGATGGTAGAGTGGAAACACAGAAGGAGGCTGTGTCCTGAAGACAGCTTGGAAAGCCACACCAAACCCGGACTGGTCTGTGATATAAAAGCAATGTTGACACTACCTCTGGTTGTCTACACAGAAGAAAAGTAAAGCCTCTAATTTGTACAGGCTCTTTCTTTCTTTCTTTTTGAGCCTATGTTGCTCCCAACTAAATGCAATTAACTTATACATACGGGTGAGACACTGCCATAAAGGGATTTATATGAAATAAGTCTTTGTCTCCTTTCCTACCCAGGCAGCATACCAGACTTCCCAGCAGGAACTAGAGCTTTATAGTAACCTTAGTGAGTAGGAGAAAGGGGCATTAAAATATTCACCTGTGTTAACAAATAAATAAGAAAATAAATAAAAAATAACTACTTGTCAATCCCCCTGAAAGAGCAAGGTAAATTCAATTCCAAAATGGGTCTCCATTTGGAGACGTGCCCGATTTCCACAGAAATGATAAAAATTCATATAGAATCAGTGGAAATCTACCCATGTTGGTCTCTGATACTCCCAGACATATTTAAAAGTAGAATTTAAAAGTAAACTTTGATACTGAGCAGCACTGCTAAAGACGGACTATAGTTCTTTCTTTCAAGACTGATAGGTTTAAATTCAGATCGAAAGGGCAGAGTAGATACGTGTGTGTCACGGTGAGATCATCTGCTAAATCAAGGCAGTACGAAGCAAGTTATTAGCTGGGAAAATGAGAAACCAGACCCTCTGAGTCACATTGGCAGCAAGAACAATTTAGATGAAAAGAAAATTAAGTAGAGGGAGAAAATTAAGTAAGTTCAAATTCCAGTTGGCAGCAGCTAAAGATTTTAGCATAAGGCGTTCATTTTTAAAGTAGATCAGAAAAAAGGAAAAAAAAAACTTCATTATTTTCTGCTAATACTCAGTGAACAGACTGCTTGCCTCTTTCTCAGATTTCCATTTCTTAATAATTATCAAACTGCCTTTAGGATTCCAAGGGGATGACTCAGCCTTGGAGAAGCTAGGTTACATTAAATCACTTAAAAAAAAATTGCTCTAATAACAGAGATCCAGAATCTGAAAGATTATTAAACTTGAGAATGGCAACCATGTCTTTCTCATCATCCTGGAGGGAGATGAAATAGGGTTATATTTAAATATGACAAATTTAGATCGGAAAATTGGAAGAATTTCCGGAGTGAGAATTTTTAAACAATAAAACTATAAGTTTCTTGACGGTGGATAATTCTGTGACCCAACTCAGGGAGAAGCTGATTCATATTCAGGATCAACACAAGGTCCTATGTGGTCCTTGCCCAAAACATGCCCATTCTGATATGTTTATTCCCTGACTCTCCTTTCCCGCCACTGCCTCACTCTCCCCACCATCTTGGGAATTCTCCTACTGTGAAGGGACACTTTCACTCTCAGCAGATTCATGTTTTATTTCTACACAGTGCTTCCTCGTTTGACAAAAATCACTACTAGATGCTTATAACAACTGTGAAAGATGGCAAGGATTTAAACAGACGAGGAATTTAAGTCTAAGGAAGTAGAACACATGCATTAAGGACAGATCATGTTTTCTGACATTCAGTCCTGCATTCTTTGCATTATTCAGGAAGAGCAGCTAGTCTCAGCCCTGTGCATCTCACCTCTGCACATCTGAAGTGGTGGGAAAACCCTAGGCTTAAGAGCCAAACAGATTTGTTTGTGTTAATAACCCAACTCTGCTCTTTAATTAGCTGTGAGAACATGGGTAAGTTACTTATCCTTTGAACCTTAGTTTTCCACAGCTACCATTTTTTTGGTTTACCATATGGAGAAATATCGTTCTGACACGGTCATATAACGTGAACTAACAAATGTAAAGAACCCACATCATACCTTATTAAATGTTCTAATTAAAATCCTGCCTATCTAATTCTCTTCAATTTTTCACCACAAATCCTCACTGATCCCCCTCGAGACCTCACTTCAAGTCTAGGAAAAGCAACTAATGATCCACATAAAACATCTCTCACCACATTCACTCATATTTCTTTCCTACATGACATGATGCACCACTTGGATAGCTTTAGCTTTAGTGGAAGAATCTCTTGCTAATCCTAGCAATTCCACTTCTGTCTAACCATAAAAGTGGTGCCAGCCACTCAGAGCAGACTGTGTTTATTAGGAAACAGAGACAAAGACAAAAGCCATTTGGTGTCTGCCGTAAGACCAGGCTTACCACTCTGTTCAGCTTACCAGTATCACTGGCTCAGCGACCTGAACTTCTGCACTCTGGGCCTTTGCCAGCCTGGGCCTCCCAGATCTCAGCTAGCTTGGGAATCGTTATGTGGACCCACCTCCTCTGATCTGCAGTGTCAGCAACTGAATTATGTCCTCCAAAAAATATGTGTATCAATTTGGCTGGGCCATGATTCCTGGTATTGCGTGATTTTCCTATATGTTGTAAATCCTGCCTCTATGAAGTTAATGAGGGAGGATGCCCAGCAGTTGTGTTAGTGAGGCAGGACTCAAGAATGGATTGTGTCTTGAGGCAATCTCTCCAGATATAAAAGAAAGAAGCAAGCAGAGAGACAGGGGGACCTCATACCACCAAGAAAGCAGTGCCAGGAGCAGAGTGCATCCTTTAGACCTGGGTTCCTGCTCAGAGAAGCTCCTAGTCTAGGGGAAGATTGACGAGAAAGACCTTCCTCCAGAGCCACCAGAGACAGCAAGGCTCCCTCTGGAGCTGATACCCTGAATTTGGACTTTTAGCCTACTTACTGTTAGAAAATTAACTTCGCTTTGTTAAAGCCATCCACTTGTGGTATTTCTGTTATAGCTGCACGAGATAACTAAGACGTGCAGTTTCTGCTTAATCCCATAGGCCGGCCTGGTTCCAGGTCCCCAGACTCAGAATAGTAGCTTTCTGCAGCAGGCTATGACAGGTAGGCTATCAGCCCTCTTGGATTTCCATACACTGGTGCTATTTCTTCCCTATCTTTTTCTGATGCTTCCTCTGCCTCTCCATTAATGTCTTCTACACTCATTCCTGGGTCCTCCTACTTCCCTTTCTTTGTGGCAGCCATCAGTTCATATCAGATCCATCCCAGGCTTTATATAGATGAGGTCTTAACTGACAGCTCTGACACTCACTTCCTGTCCAGGTTCATGCCCTTTATAAACTGCAAAATCCCTTTTGGATATTTTTCTAGTGTGAGTGTATAATAAAGTTTAATATTTTCCCTTCCAAACTATCTCTTCTTTTTTTTTGGTTCTCTGTTATCACTATTTCTACCTTCTGAGTTCCCCAGGCTCTTCTCATGTGGAAGGCAGTTTGAAAAGTCAATGTTAGGTCAAATATAAGGTATTCTGATCTCAGATTTCTTGGCTGACTTTGTTCTCCAAAGTTCACCTTTATTAAAGGCTTATCTAGCCCTTATCTTAAAAGTCTCTAGCTCTACACCCTTCTCTTTCATTGTCCTCTGGACACTGATCTGGGGGTGATATTTGAGGATACCCACTATGGGCAGAACTGAAAATCCTCATTATCTTCAAGTGTTACTACTGCTTTTCAGAACCTTGGAGTTATACCTAATTCCTATTCACTGGATTCTAGGATTTGTTACAAACAAATATTCCTTTTTATTTAACATACCTCATTTCAAATAATACTACAAGTGCTAGCAAACGTTCATTGAACACTGACTACATACCAGGTACTGTGCTAACTACTTTATATGTATTATTTTCTTTCAATTCTTACAACAAAAGAATAAGTACTATTTCTACTGCTGTTTGAGATAAAAGGAAACGGGGGTCCACAGAAGTTAAGCAACTTGCCTAAGGACACAGAGCTAGCAAGAGACGGTTAAAATTAACAGCTTACATTTAAAAGAACCCTCACCAAAACCAGTCCCCCAAAAATGCCCTTCCATCTCTGTCTCCATTACCTCTCACAGCCCTGTCCTTCAGAGCACTGTGCAAAGACAATTTCCTCCCTAAGCTCTGCTGTTTACTCCTGCTGACCAGCTCCGTCTTTCCCTTCATTCCCAATCTTGGAATACTGCATCAGCCGTGACCTGTTACCCTGGTTCACATCACACTGGTGTTTACACATTTCTGCTCTTTTGGAAGTGTTTTCTTTATCTTGACCCCCTGTCTGTTTCAGGAGACTCCAAGTTCCTGAAAGCGAGGGGCTTTTCTTCTGCACTCTCCAGAACACAGATGTACTTGGCATACAAGCAGAGCCTGAACTGGGGTTGGCTGAGTGGGGGCTGTGGTGACTTTAATGAAAAGACAGCCTGTTTCATTGGTCCAGGAAGGTGTAGGTGACTTGCTGCTCAAAAACTGGCAGCGGTAACAGGATATGCTTTGAACTCTATTACTGGAGTGGATCCTGTGACTCTGTGAGGAATTTTTTTGTTTTGTTTTTCTTTCAGTTTCAGGGATTAAGGTTTTGTATGTCTTATCTGTATGAGCGCAGCCTCCTTGCTGACCCAGACATTAAGGCCTCAAACAAGTGACACACATGTGGCTCAGATAAGCTCTCAGTCAATGGGGCAGATAGACCATGGCAAACTGGAAACATATTAAGAATAAAAATAGCTAAGGCTTCTTGAGAGCTTACCACGCTTCAGGCTCTATTTCATGCACCTGAGGTGTATTAACTCACTGATCACAATGACCTGTAAGTTAGGTACCACCAATGGCATACAATTAGCACACAGCTTTTTCTCAAGGTCCAGTAAAGAGACCGGAGAGTACACCTCATTCTCTCCCTTGTCTCTACATCTACAGCATTCTGCAGCTCTATTTAAACACTTACTCAACCATGTCTGGTATCTGAACATATCTACTTTTCCCACCAATTTATAAATCCTGGAAGAATGAGATGTGTTGACTCCACTCACAGGACCTACAATATAACTTTTACATAAAGTAGTTCAATGAACGATTGTCCGTTCAAACTAAATGAAGGCCTCGAGAGATCAGGTCAATGTACCCAGACAAAAAGTCTAAATACCATTTTATTACATTTCAAATCTTAGTTTAAACCATAAGAAAGTCACTTACATTTAAATTCATGCAGGTCATGGTTTCTGGCTTCATGATTTGAGAAAAAATGGACATAGCTTTTGCCACTTGGTTCTGGAAGGGAAAAAAAAATGTCATAGCCTAAATCATATATTACTCTGCTATTATAAGGATCCCTGAAAGAAGTCAAGAAATTCCTGTTCATGGGGCCCCAAGGGGTTGAAGTTCATAAAGAAAATCAAGTTTTTTGGGTACTCCAAAATGAACACTCCATAAAATGTTTCACCCAGCAGCACATAATTGAATGCTTTAACAATCTGCCTGAATCCAGTTTTTAAGATAAAGGCATAAAGTTGGTATTTCTCTTTCTCCCACTGGAATCAGCCCAAACAAACAAACCAAGAATGAGAAGCACGTTCGACATCACTAGAAACCTCAAGTCAGAGAAGAGGCAGTAGCACTGCCAAAACACTGGTGAGGGAGCATGTAAAGTATTTCACATTTTCTTAGGCCTCGCTTGGAAAAGGACAGCCCTGAGGAGGGGCCCTGCAAGAGAGGGCTGTTCCAGGGTTGCAGCTGTAACTCTGTCCTCCGTGTGGTAGGATCTCAGGGAAGTCCTCTCTTCTCTCTGGACCTCAGTTGCCTCAATCTGCCAGTGAGAGGGATAGGCTAAATGATCATTAATGCCTCTTTCAAATAAGAGTATTTGGGTCTAGCTAAGGGAAATATGATGGACTCCACTTCTAAAATGCAGCGATTCAGCAGTCCTGATTCATCTGAGGTGAATTCAGCTCTGGAGAGCATTCAAATTAAATTACTCTCCGAGAACATTAAATATTAAATTGATCATTTGCAATTTCCATTTTAGTTACTTGAGCAATTTCTCTCAGAGTGCTGATTAGAATCAATCTAACCCAGCCCCTTCTAAACAGAAATACATGTTAGGTCCTCAACCAGAGATGGAGGCGTACTTTGGAGGCAGAAGTGTGGATGTAGGCTGCCATGGCACCAAAGCCATTGGTCTCTTCGTGGGAACTTTTCCTTCAAGATACAGTCAGAAGGAAAAATAATAAAACTAAGAATGAATGAAAGTAGTAAACTCCTGCCCAGTCATGTGCACCCGAATCCTCACCTGATTCAGAGCTAATGCCACAGCGAAACACGAAGCTCTCCTGGGGAGAACGTCTCCTTTGATTAGGGCTTCTTCTCTTAATGTAGTGCAGATCTTGAAAGACTCAGGGCTATTCTGTGAGGAGACAGGATTGCTTAATGATGCCAAGAACCTTTTAGTTTAATAAACAGTCCTCAGTATTTCATATTTCCTTTAGCAAGAAATTCCCCAAGCCTATCTCAAGCCACTTAAGATTAAGCCCTAAAAGAGACTATTTGCAAATAGACCAGGTTATTTACATACTAGCAGCTAAAAATTTAAATTAACATTATTTTTAAAGTTCTGTCAATATTCTGCAGTTCTGGCAGTTTTCACCTGCAAATATAAAAGTTTCTTTGGTTTCTATACACAAGTACCATAATACGATGTGTAAAGAGTCAGCCTGCTTGTATATTCAAGAGTGCAGTAAAGCTCAGCAACACTAGGAAATGCTTCCTGGGGAAATTTCCAATCGAAAAATACCCATGTAACCCAAATACTTGAAAATATGAACACTAATTTGAACATAAGCTATGAATGAATTTCATGAAAAGAGAATCTTAAAAAAAAAATCCAAGAATATGACTGAAACACAAACCAGCAGGAGAGCAACGGTAAAACTGAATCCTCTTCCTTTAGACATGCTGAAGGTAGAGAAGCCTTATGAGAGCATCAGCTTTGCATCTTGGTTTTCATCTGTCATGACATGACTCACAATTCAAATTCTCAAAATAAAGTCTGAATTTGATGAGAGAGGACAGTTCTCGGGATTGGCTTGGAATCTGTGATGGCTGACCAACTCAATTCATCAACTACAGTCTCCACTGAGCAAAATAAGTTATTCTTGGGCACAACACAGGGGAGAAAAGTCCTTTAGCCCTTCCTACGCAACAGAATTAAATTCTTTCCACTTCCTTATACACTCAGGGAGGAGTGCTTAAGTAGATACACATCACTTCAGCCTTTGGGCCCCAGGCCAGAAAACTGGGCGTCACAGGCTCAATAACTGATGTTTAAGAGCTGTTTTGTTTGCTTTCTATTTCACAGAATCACAGCATGGTATAATTGGAAATTATGGTATAATTGTCCCAGAGGACAGCAAACTGTGATCCTGAGGCCACATTCAGCCTGTGGCTGTAAATGGTTTTTACATTTTTTTTTTATTATTAACTTTTATTGAGCTTCAAGTGAACATTTACAAATCAAGTCAGACTGTCACATGTAAGTTTATATACATCTTACTCCGTACTCCCACTTGCTCTCCCCCTAATGAGTCAGCCCTTCCAGTCTCTCCTTTCATGACAATTTTGCCAGCTTCCAACTCTCTCTATCCTCCCATCCCCCCTCCAGACAGGAGATGCCAACACAGTCTCAAGTGTCCACCTGATATAATTAGCTCACTCTTCATCAGCATCTCTCTCCTACCCACTGTCCAGTCCCTTTCATGTCTGAAGAGTTGTCTTCGGGAATGGTTCCTGTCCTGGACCAACAGAAGGTTTGGGGACCATGACCGCCGGGATTCCTCTACTCACAGTCAGACCATTAAGTATGGTCTTTTTATGAGAATTTGGGGTCTGCATCCCACTGATCTCCTGCTCCCTCAGGAGTTCTCTATTGTGCTCCCTGTCAGGGCAGTCATCGACTGTGGCCGGGTACCAACTAGTTCTTCTGGTCTCAGGATGATGTAGGTCTCTGGTTCATGTGGCCCTTTCTGTCTCTTGGGCTCTTGGTTGTCGTGTAACTTTGGTGTTCTTCATTCTCCTTTGCTCCAGGTGGGTTGAGACCAATTGATGCATCTTAGATGGCTGCTTGTTAGCATTTAAGACCCCAGATGCCACATTTCAAAGTGGGATGCAGAATGTTTTCATAATAGAATTATTTTGCCAGTTGAGTTAGAAGTCCCCTTAAACCATGGTCCCCAAACCCCCACCCTTGCTCCGCTGACCTTTGAAGCATTCATTTTATCCCGGAAACTTCTTTGCTTTTGGTCCAGTCCACTTGAGCTGACCTTCCATGTATTGAGTGTTGTCCTTCCCTTCACCTAAAGCAGTTCTTATCTACTAATTAATCAGTAAAAAACCCTCTCCCACCCTCCCTCCCTTCCCCCCTCGTAACCACAAAAGTATGTGGGGTTTTACATTTTTAAAGGCTTATAAAAATGAAAACAAAGAAGAATATGTGACAGAGACCCTATATGGCAGAGACCATGTGTGGCATCCAAAGCTTAACATATTCACTATCTGGCCCTTCACAGAAAAAGTTTGCTGACCCAAACTCAAGCCCATCATTCCACAAATGAGTAACCTTAGATAAGTGACCAGTTCAAAACTATATAAACCAGTTAATGCTAAAGTTGAGACTAGACCCCAAGTTTCCCAATTTCTGGTTCAGTTTTCTTTCCACTGTAACCCATTAAGTCATGGTCTCAAGCAAATAGCAAATAACTCATTTTAATGTAACAAACATGTATTGAAGATCTACTGTGTATGGGGTACTGTGTTAGGTGCTTGGATACAAAGATGCTTCAAGGAGCTAACACTCTAACAGAGGGGGATGAAAAGTACATCTACTTAGCACAACATCAGGCAGTGTTGTAAGTACCCTGAATGTGACACCAATACAGCACAATCAAGGGATATCTGGGGCAGAGAGAGGTCGCTTCCAGTTTAGATGATCATAGAAAACTTCACAGATGAGTATGAGGTGGCCCTCTAGTTTGCCACTGAAGGATGGTAAGATTACCATGGGGTGAGGACAACAGTGAAGACTGGTCTAGCAGAGTCCAGCATTAGCTCTGTAGCAAGACAACTCTAAAGTAGGGCTCAAACACCAAGAGGCTGTCTCTTGTCCTTATCTATATTTCCAGCTTTTCCCATGATAAAACTGTCTGACATAGCTAACTTAAGTTTTATAAAAATGAATACATTTAAAATTAGAATGTTTGCACCAGTTGGAAAGCAGACCTCAGAGTAACTGATCCTCTCTCAAACACTACCCACAAAAGCTCTGAAAGTTAAGGGCAGAGAGTCTTACCAGTTTGTAGCAAATTGCAAAAGCAAGGATATAGGTATCTTTGCTGAATTTCACATCTTGATTTTTCATTTCTATCAGTACTTCCAACGCACCTGCCAAAAGTCAGGAGTGGGCCAGCAGTGTTAAATGTGTCAGAGCAAGTTCAGACTCCTCTATTGTAGGCCCCAGAGCTCTAATCTGTTTAGCAGCATTAGCTGAAAAGTATATTTCAGCACAATAAAAGCTATTTGTCAAAGTCATTTAGCCAAAAAACCAAAAACCAAACCCAGTGCTGTTGAGTCGATTCAGACTCACAGCGACCCTATAGGACAGACTAGAACTGCCCCACACAGTTTCCAAGGAGTGCCTGGTGGATTTGAACTGCCAGCCCTTTGGTTAGTAGCTGTAGCACTTAACCGCTATGCCACCAGGGTTTCCAGTCATTTAGCAATTAACTAAGTTTCAAAATAAATATTGAGATCATGCAGAAAGAACTAGTATTTTAAATCCTGCTACAACTTCAGCATAAGTAAAATCTGGCATGATTAGTTTAAGGCACGCCATGCAATGCAATATTGTTTTCAGACTTAAAGAATGAGGTCTCCATAACTCAGCCACTAATCCGGAATACAAGGGTCATTTCTGCGTGGCTCATTTTTTTTTTTTTTTTCTTCTAATTATTATGCCAGCAAAGACAGCAGAATTTCTAGCAAATATACATTGGAGTACTTACTTTTATATTTGCCTTTGATAAATAGCATATCCATCAAAATATTGAATGATGTGGAGTCTGGAAAGAAACCTTGTAAATGCTAGAGAAGAAAAACAATACAGCTTGGTTAAAAGTTACAACTATAAAGGTGGTACTTATATTTCATCTTAACCATCCAGGATTTATTTTTCTTTACCTTTATTCTTCTGGCCTCCTGAATTCCCTAATAAATCTCTGATATACTAAGAATTAATTTTTTTAAAAAACATAAAATGCTGCCTACTCTCTTGGCTGCCATGCCTTTGGGAACGGGCATGCGGAACACAAGACAAGAGGCATGGGAAGAGATCTCTGGGTTTCAGAAATACAGCAAAGAACGCCTTCATGAAATGTGGCTCTGCTATGTTTAGGGGAAAAGAGACAAGCCAATTCAACCGGCAGGGCTAGTCCTGGAACTTGGGTACCACGAACTTAACATAAGATGGAACCTAAAAATATACTCGAGGACTAAGACAGGACGGTCTCGTGCAACTAGATCCTCTTTTGGCAAACAGATAATGTAATTGTTTATTCACTTTTTGAAATACTTCATTAAAATAGTGGTTCTCAACCTTTTTCTTCTAACATGTTTCATGGCATGCTAGCATGCATGACATGTGATATGCAAATGTGCCATTAAATGTCTTGCTCAAGTTTGTTCTTTTTTGAGATCCTGCAAGTCAGACTCTGTTCTAGGGGCTGAGAATAAAGAGTTGATGAACAAAACATACATTCTGCTCTTAAATTCTAGCAGGGCTATAGTAATCAGACAATGAACAAGTAAATAAAACAAGTGACAGAAATAAAAATATACTTTCAGATATCAATCAGGGCTATGAAGAATGATGACACAGGATAAAGGGAGAGGGACAATGGGTGGAAGTTGGTCAGGCAAGGCTCTTTGGGAAGAAACCTTTCATGGACTGAATTGTGTCCCCCCCCCCCAAAATACGTATTAACTTGGTTAGGCCATGATTCACAGTATTGTGTGGTTGTCCTCCATTTTGTGATTTTAATTTTATGTTAAAGAGGATTAGGATGGGATGGTTATACCCTTACAAAGGTCATATCCCTGATCCAATGTAAAGGAAGTTTCCCTGGGGTGTGCCCTGTACTGCCTTTTTTTATCTTACAAGATATTAAAAGGAAAGAGAAGCAAGCAGAGAGTTGGGGACCTCATACCACCAAGAAGGCATTGAGGGAGCAGAACTCGTCCTTTGGGCCCAGGGGCCCTGCTCAGAGAAGCTCCTAGTCCAGCGGAAGACTGATGAGAAGGCTGACAGAGAGAAAGCCTTCCCCTGGTGCTGACGCCTTGAATTTGGACTTCAGGCCTACTTTACTGTAAGGAAATAAATTTCTCTTTGTTAAAGCCATCCATATGTGATATTTTTGTTATAGCAGCACTAGATGACTAAGAGAAAGCCTGAATGAAATAAAGGAGAAAAGCTCAATGATGAGGGTGTAGGGCATTCTAGTTAGAGGGACCAACAGAAGCAAAGGCCCTGGGGCAGGGCCGTGAACTTGGTATGTCAGAAAAATCGAGACAGTCCAGCATGGAGTGAGCAAGAAGGAAAGAGTGGTAGGGGATGAGAGAGCATAAATAGCAAGGGGTCTGAGTTTTAGTCTAAGTGTGATGGGAAGCCACCAGAGCAACCTTATCCAACAGAAAGATAATGCGAGTCACAAATGCAAGCCACATATTCTAAATGTTCCGGTAGCCACATTAAAAGAAATAGACGAAATTAGTTTTAATACCAAAAAGTAAAACCAAACCCGCTGCCGTTGAGTTGATCCCTACTCACAGTGACCCTACAAGACAGAGTAGAACTGCCCCATAGAGTTTCTAAGGAGTGCCGGGTAGATTCGAACTGCTGACCTTTCGGTAGCAGCTGTAGCACTTAACCACTAATATGTTATTTAACCCACTAGATCCCAAATAATGTAATTTCAACATGTAATCAATATGAAAAATTATTGACGAGCTATTTTGCATTCTCTTTCATAACAAGTATTTGAAATTTATTAAGTATTTTATACATGCAGCACACGTAGCCACATTTTAAGGGCTCAGTGGGCGCACACGGCTAGTGGCTACTGTAGTGACAGGGCAGCAACACAGGGCGTTGAATGGGGCCACAGTTACAGAAGCAGGATTAGGCTTTAGGTCACCTGGCTCTAATGCAGTTCATTCCAATACTCCAGGGAACATATTTATACATTTATACATGAATTTTTCATACACAGGTAGACTAAAAAAAAAAATTCTCATTTTTTTCTTTTAATCATAAAAATTAACACACGCTTGTTGTAAAATAGTCAAACAATACAAAAATGTATAAAGTAAAAAGTATTTTCTATAATTTTAACCCTTAAAGATAACCAGTGATTTGGTATATATTCTTCCAGATTTTTAATACATATATACAAATATGTAAATATGCATATTTCTTTTTTAGGAAAAAAAAGGATCAAATTATCTGTACTTTCTAAAAACCACCTTTTTTTCTGCTTACTTATATATTCGGGTCTTCTTTCTAATACACAGGTATCCTTAAAGAGGAGCAAGCCTATAGCAAAAATTTCACCATGAACAGACAACTTTATATGAAAAGGAATAAAAGACAGAAGGACAGTTAGTTATGGAGGTTCCTAATAACACTAAAACGTACATGATGGTCAGCCCTGGCCTCCAATCTAACAAATGCTTCTGACCTTGGATGAGATTATAATGTCACTAGGACCCAGTTTTCACATCTATAAATAAAGATAATAATAGTATCGGCCTCACTAGGTGGCGTAGTAGTTAAGTGCTATGGCTGCTAACCAAAGGGTTGGCAGTTCAAATCTGCCAGGCACTCCCTGGAAACTCTATGGGGCAGTTCTACCCTGTTCTATAGGGTCGCTATGAGTCGGAATCGACTCGACAGCACTGGGTTTGGTTTTTTGGTTTGGTCACTAGGGCTGTTGTAGAAAACAAATGGAATAAAACATGTATAAAGTGCTGCTTAATAAACACAATGCCAAGGATGTAGTGAATATTCAATAAATGGTGCTTATAATGATTGTTTTTAGGAAAAGAACACCAAACTATGTGATGTATTTGAAAAGTGGAAAGCACTTTACACATGTAAAGTCTTCAAGTGAAAAACAAAGATAGAAGCACACGTAAAGGGTAGGAAAGGCATCTTAAAATGGCAGCCAGTCTTCCACTATCTCCCATTAAAAGCTATTAAAAAGAGAGGGTGTCAGTCCCCAGTTGACCCACATCCAAGGTAGGTAGATATCTTATAATCTGTATGACTGATGTTCTAAAGAGATCTACGCCTCTTCAGAGAAACTGACTCCAAGGGAGCTTTAAAAATGCAGGGAAGAGCTGATCCATTCAATCCAGTGGCCCCTCTTGGAAAACATAATCCAGAAATAACATGTATGGTAGAGATGCCTTTCCTCACATCACCAAAAATACCCCATCCTCAGCACAAGGAGATCGCCCTGGAAAGGAAAACAATCAGTAAAGAATAACCTGGTCTTTGATGAGCTCCAGGGCAGATTCCTCAAGATCCAACTCGTAACAGAGCCTCATGAAGAGTGGTCCAAACTTATAATTCCCCAAACTGACATTTCTGTTCTCTGCATGGTACCTGGTAATCAAAACAATTCAATGAGCCAACAGGTGGGATGCACAGACCATGGCAGTTGCTCTGCTAGGTGTTGGAGACACAATGAAGAATAAAGTACTCTTGTAGTCTGGAGGGGTGGAAGTGCAGACTTGAAAAGAATGAGGAATTCTGGAGTAGAAGTATACCAGGCATTAAAACAAACAAAAAAAAAACCACATACACACACAAACAGGGTTTGTTAGAGGCTGACATCGCTTATAAAATAAAAGGAAGGAAAAACATACATTTTAATCATCTTCTAAATCACCAGTAGTCTTCCTAGGACCAAATATGGGCATATTAGGGAAAAGCAGGGGTCTGGCATCGTTAAGAGCATTTGAATGGCACCATGTTTTTATACGGGCCTCGCCTAGAGGGAGCAAATGAAGAAGTAGGCTCTGTCCTCCTTACAGCTGGCTTCATCCCCATGTAGGACAGCAGACAACCAACAGATGCATTTTATAATTTACAGCAATTTCTGTTTTTCTAAGCTAGGGGAAGGAATATACGCGTGCTACAATCATCAGGCTGAACAAGTCAAATTCAGTTTTGAAATTCTGAGTTTTAGGAAAAAGGCTATTTCAAAGACAGTGATCTTTTATATGTGGCTTGAGATTTCTACAATTCTGCCAGTCTGCCAATGAGCCCTGGCGGCAAAACGGTTAAGCACTCAGCTGCTAAAAGAAAGGTTGGTGGTTCGAACCTACCAGTAGCTTCGTGAAAGAAAAGACCTGGTGGTCTGCTTCTGTAAAGATTTCAGCCTAGGAAACCCTATGTGACAGTTCTACTCTGTCACATAGAGTCGCTACGAGTTGGACTCAGCTCGATGGCACCCAACGGTAGCAGCCGGTTAGAACTACAGAACTGTATGTTGCTAGTGGAAACTTACTTTCACAAACCAACTCCTTCCGCTTTAGACACTAGGAAGACAATCTGGTGACACCTCATGAAGAAGCACCTCATGATTAATTAATTACTTGTAAATCAGATTTTAGGAAGATTCATTATTTAAGAATGAATGTCAAACACCACGGGAAATACTCTGACTTTAAAAATGAAATAGTTCTTTTTACTGTCTGTTAAAATGGCATTATTAGAATAGCATTATGTCTAAACAAATATACTACCAAATAAAATGATAACGTATACTTTTTTAGGTACATTTCATAATTATAGAAGCTACAGAAAATATGCATTTCTTCACTATAGCACTTATGAATAAACTACTAAAAGACAATATAGTGTAGTGCTAAGGGTTCAGACTCTGGCTCCAAACTGAATGAGTTCAAATCCTGGCCCTTTTACTTACTGTGTAACCTTGAGCAAATTAATTAACCACTCTGTGTCTCAGTTTCTTCACCTGCAAAATGGAGATAAGAGGAATACCCAACTCAAAGAGTTTTTTGTGAGGATTAAACGAGATAATGTGCCTGGCACAGTATCTTCAATATTTGCTGGCTCATAAAATTTAAGACAGACTGGGTGTCATGGATTGAATTGTGTCCCCCCAAAAATATGAGTCAACTTGGTTAGGCCATGATCCCCAGTATTGTGTGGTTGTCCTCCATTTTGTGATTGTAATTTTATGTTAAGAGGATTAGGATAGGATTGTAACAGCTACCCTTACTCAGGTCACCTCCCTGATCCAGTATAAAGGGAGTTTCCTGGGGTGTGGGCTGCACCACCTTTTATAGGTCAAGAGATAAAAGGAAAAGGAGGCAAGCAGAGAGTTAGGGACCTCATATCACCAAGAAAGCAGCACTGGGAGCAGAGCGCATCCTTTGGACCTGAGGTCCCTGCGCCTGAGAAGCTACTCGACCAGGGGAAGATTGATGATGGGGTATCTTCCTCCAGAGCCAACAGAGAGAGAAAGCTGTCCCCTGGGGCCGACACCCTGAATTTGGACTTTAACCTACTAGACTGTGAGACAATAAATTTCTCTTTGTTGAAGCCATCCACTTGTGGTATTTCTGTTATAGCAGCACTAGATAACTAAGACACTGGGGAATACATCTTTAAAACCAATATTACTTTAGCCTCATGAGCTACTTGTGCTAGATTAAAAACAAAATAAAGCAAAAACAAAACAGGCTTCCCAATTTAAATGATACTGATACTAATAAAGTGCTAGAAAGTCACTGAGATAATGTATAACCTTCTTCTTGACAAGAAGCATTCAAGTAGGAGGATTTAAAATCCCCCTATAAACTAAACAACAATATTTGGTCAAGATTATGAGGAGATTACGTTGCTCCCAATTTTTAGCTCATTCTGGTTCATTATGTACTCTTCTTTCCCACCCGTGGGCTGCCTGTCTCAGGAAGAGAGAGAACAGGTTGGGTAGGTCATGGATCCACCATCTTCCCACTTGTCCAGCTGTCCACAAGTAGAGGAAAAGGACAACTGGGTAGAGAGTTATTAGCATCAATAAAGGAATTATGAGTCACACTTTGAATGTTTATGATAAAAATAAGAGCGGAAAGAGTGTTAAGAATTTTTATACTGTTTTGCTACTCTTACAAACATCTAATAGCTTTGTGTAGTAAAAAGAGGGGTGAGAGGGAGACAGGCCGAGGGTGTCAAACAATTCAACTTTAAGAAACTTAAATAACTGAATTAGATTTGTTGATACATATGACTGTAAATTAGCATAGCCCTTTTGGAAAATAATGTGGCCATTGTGCTGGCAAGCTTTAAAATGTTAATACCCTCCAATCTCAAAAATAAAATAAAGAGTATACCTTATTCATAAAGTTGCTCAACATGGCGTTATTTATACTGGTGAAAAATTGGAAATAATTTAGATGGGGAACCATAGAGGCATGGTTCATTAAATTACCTAACATACCATGCAATACTGTATAGCCATTAAAAGTATGAGTCCTAAGTATATGATTAATTAACAAGGAAAAACATTTACGCTATAATACTAATTTAGGAAACTAGGAAATATGGTAATAATTACAACCACGTAAAATAAAGCCTTCCAAAACACCAAAATCTTTGTATAAACAAAATGTGTGATAAAATATATCAAAATAGTAACAGTGGTTTCTTAGGTGTAGTAGAGAGGCTCCAAAGATGGCCACCATCAACCCTTTCCTTCCTCCCCATACAGTGCTGCTCCATCCCTGCAGAGGTGGAGTCTACTCCCCCTTCCCTTGAATCTGGGCTGCCTTGACAAAGGGAAGGCAACAGAAGTGAAGCTGTGCCAATTCTGGGTAGCTTTACAAGGCCTGGCAGCTTCCACTTCTCCTATGTGCCAATGCACTCAAGCTAGACTAATGAATGGTGAGACACTACAAGGAGAAAGAGGCCATACTGAGGAGCAGGAGGCATCAGAAATGTGAGTGAAGCTTTCCTGGACCTCCTACCATAGCCTAATTGCCAGGTGACTATAGATGAGGACTGATTTTAGCTGATACCAATACAGAACTGCTCAGTTGGGCCATGCTTGCATTCCTGACCCACAGAATTGTGAGAAGTAATAAGTAATTGTTTTAAGCCATTAAGTTTTGGTATGGTTTGTTATGCAGCAACAAACAACTGAAACACCAGCATTTGTGATAATGTTTTTCTTCCTTCTTTTTTGGTGATTTTTGATGAATTTTGTGTAATTTCATTTTTCCTTTTCCTTTTAAAAATAACATTTTTTCATATTATAAAATTAATAATGTCCAACGTAGACAAATTTGAGAAATCAAAAAAGTATATGTTTAGATAAAATATAATCTATAATTCCTAGAGAACTACGGTTAACTTTTGGTATATAGTCTGGTCTTTTATAATGAATTTTTTGTGTTTTTCTCTATATAAATGTACACATAAATGCAGGTGCACATACACAAGTATCTCTTTAAAGAATGGAGAAGGGAAGCAATGAACTTAATTTCAGAAATCGAGCCTACTGATTTGGTGCCATACCTCTCACTGGTAAGCTAAACATCTGCTGGGTTTTCTAACAGCAGGCTACGATTACAATGAGTTCCTTCTGACATGGGAAACTCAGATAATAGTTCAGAGAGGTATACTGGGCATAAAACTGGAGGAGAGAGAATAGTTAGGAGTCCCCTGAAGTGATCCAAGTGAGACACGTGGAGGGCTGAACTAAGATACTGGTAATGTGGATAGAGAGGAGAGGGCTAGAGGTAAGAGAGACTAAGGAAGTGGAAGAGGAGAGGCAAATGAGATAAGGGAAAAGGAACTCCCAGGTATCTGTCCTTCGTAAGTGGTCAGTGAGACAGAAAACACAGGAAGAGGAACACGTTGGTATACGTTGGATCTGAAGACCTAGAGAACATGTAAGTGGAGATGGTGAATAAGCTGGTGATTTCTTTGGGCACGAATTACCTGCTTTTCTATTCTCAACACCTGGCACACAGTAGTAACCCAATAAGTGTCTGCCGAATGAATGAATGAATATAAAGGTCTGGAGCTCAAGTCAGGCACTTGGACAAACAATTTGGAAGTCATCGGTGAAGAAGTGACAGCTGAATTCTTGGCAGTGGAAGAGACTGCTCAGGAAAAGGAAAAGAATGAACTGAGATGAGGGCTGGCAGGGTTCTAGGGAAACTCCTTACCTGTAAATGACATTTTTAGCCAGCTGTATATCACCCTGAGAGTCACACAAATGAAGCAAGGTTTTCAGCTCCTCCTTTAAGATGAGTTTGTTCTGGGCCAACTTCTCTTCCAAGTTTTTAAAATAGGTTTCTGGAAGAAAACACAGTATGGTGGCCATCACTCGGGCTGACTGGAATTGCCAGGAGGCTACCCTGAGGAAGATGGGACACCTGAACCTGGCTCAGTGCAAAGGGGCTCGGAGGGGGGCTCACAGACATGCACTTCCCTCTCCAGCTCACCTCCTCTAGGGCAGTGTGTCAGAACATGGCTCTGAACCAAAGCATCTATGTCATATGGGGTACAGTCCCAGGTCCCACTTAAGACTCTACAAGACAGAATCTCTGGGGTCTCTGGTGTGTCTGTGTGTGCGGAAACACAAGAATACACATTTTCTACTTGCTGGGAAATTCTTACGCATACTTAACTCTGAGAAATACTGCCCCAGAAGCTGAGCCCAAATAACTGAATCTATGAGAGATACATGAGGAAAAAAAAAAAAGAGAAAACATAACCAAGGTACCCATACTATCAACTGGCAGGACACCAAGCAATAAAGCTGAAAGGAAAATGTGAATTGAAGATGGGTTTACCCACAGTGTTTGACCCATGTGATCCAGGAACACTTCACATTTCTTTCATTTGATTCAACTTGACCTCTCTTTCATTCCTCTTGGTGCTCATTACTCAATTGTGAGAAAACATGCCACAGCTCTGCGTAATGCACAGGGGGTAGAAGACAGTCTCTAAACAGCAGCAAACTCCACATTTAGCACAGACTCATTTCAAGGTGGTCAATCTATCCTTGTCCCTTGTCATTTCTGCAAAGAACTTATGATCTCTGATCAACTGTGGGGACAGTCAAACACCAATGAAAACACAGCCTCTTGGGATTGGGACGGAGCTGTATTCTTGCCAGAATGTGGAGTGAGATGGAAGGCAGGCACTAAGCAAGCATCTGCCTTCCGGTAGGCAAGGCTGTTCTCAGCATCAGAAGCTGCCAAGAAAAGTCTACAGGGTTTGTCCCAATGCCCAGAGCACTGAAGGAATGCTGCTTACAGGAGCTGTACAATATACATAGAAAACATAAGAACTGCAGGCTGAGGCAGACACTATTCTCAATTTAAAAGAAGGCCCACTAGGTCTGAGACAGTGCAGTGGATCTTCCCATCTTTACTTGTATAACCACATGACGGTTAAAGATTTTAGTGCTGGATGGATCCGAGCTGATGTCTAGGCTCTGTCACTTGGATGGTGTGGGTGAGAGATCTTAGCATCTGTGAGACCTGATTCCTCTTGTGTAACGTAAGGATCAAGGCACCTACTTCAACAGGGTGTCCTGAGATAATGTATGGAAAGCATTGAGCACAGGGCCTAGCACATAATAACTGCTAATAAATCAGACATTATTGCTTTCATTTTCATTCTCTCTGTCACTTGTTAGATTTAAGAGGATTTATTCTATTAAATATTTCTGAACAATTTCCAATCTAAAAGATTTCAGAGATGACTCTACATCTTTTCCCCCTTAATCCTTTTAGTAAGTCTTAAGAACCCAAAATTTCAACAGATTTGTATTTTAAAACAAATCAATCAAAATATAAGTGCTTATCATATATTCATACTCAATGGTATCCTTCTCTGTGTATAACACAAGGACGGACAAGATATGGTTCCTACCCTCAACATGCTTAGAGTTTATTTGGGAAGAAAAGATACATTTCTATGAAGCTATCTGAAAGCAATGATGGACAGGCGATACGTGACTGGTTATAAGCAAAAGAGGAGAAGAGAGGTAAGTGGCAGGAACAGACCAGGTTTGGTGGAAGCGGAGGGATACTAGTAAGGAAGGGGGCTGGATAGGATTGGATAACCAGGGGGCACACCAGGTATGGGATCCGTATAGACTTGAGAATGAACTCGGCAAGCATGAAAGGTGGTGAGGGGAGAATTTTGACTAGATTAACTAGGAAATCGTATTGGACTCCAGGAAGACAGGGTCCATTTATGCAAGAGCTAGGAAGCCAGTGGGGTGAGTTTGTACATGATGTGGTGTGCAACATAGCACCACTGCAGATTCTTAAAGTGAGGAAGTGTTGACAGGGTTTTATAAAGATCAGGCCACAGTGGAGTAGATTGGCACTGACTACATTAACTGCCTTACAAAACACATGTACAACCTTCACAGCCTGTTGAAGACTACAACAAGTCGTATAGCGGCTAGACTAGGACATGGAGCCCTAACTCTGCAAACCTCCCATTGCTTCAAAATACATGGTTGAAAAGGGAAGACAGAAGTAAAATCTAGATTGATTCTACAGAACTGGAGATTAATATATTGTCGCCCACTTCTAACGTATATATTCTTGTTCCGTAGGTGGTATTAGATAATAATATGATTAGAGGAGTGGCGAAGGAAGACTGATTTCTGGAAGACTGGACTTCAAGGGAATGCTAGGTGCTCATATATACTAGGCAGTGAGATGAAGGGCCTATAGCTGAGACATCAGTAGGAACAAACAACTGAGGTCTTTAAAGAGATGAGAAAATTGCTTATGTTTATAAAGAAATATGAAGTACTGGGAAAAACTCAGTGTGCAGGAGGGAGGGAATAAACACAAAACTTCTCATATGTTGGAAAGGAATAGACTAGGGTTGTGGTACTGTTGGTTTTTTGTTTGTTTTGTTTCAGCTTTTTATAATAAACATTTTCAAACATACCCAGAGTAGGAAGATCGTACAAAGAACCCCCGCGTACCCATAACCCAGCCTCAACAATTATCAAAATGTTGCTGATTTTGCTGGTGGCTAAATGGTCAAGATTTTGGCTGCTAACCAAAAGGTTGGCAGTTCGATTCCACCAGCCACTCCTTGGAAACTCTAAGGGGCAGTTCCGCTCTGTCCTATAGGGTCACTACGAGTCAGAGTTGACTCAACAGCAACAGGTTTGGTTTGGTACCACCCTTCTTAATCCCGCTGGATTTTTTCAAAGTAAATCCTAGACTTCTTGTTAGGCAAGTTTCTCCTCTTTTTAAAGAAATCTTTCTTTGATCCTATTGACTTTCCCAGCATGGAAAGGGAAATATCAAAATGTAGTATCACACATAGTAAACTGTTTTGTGTCATTTTATTTCATTTATATACAGGTAAGTATGCACGTACTGGTGTTGCAGTGTAAAATATATTTTTTGCTGAGATTGCATCAAAGGAATTTGAAAGCCAGTCATCTGGTGCAGTTCTTCTTAACTTTATTGCAGATATGAATTGTCTGGGGTGTGAGGTTTTGCATTCTACCAACCTCCAAGGTGATGCCTGTCCTGATGGTCCTCAAACCACACTTTGAGTGGCATGGATTTAGAGAGGACTGGTTACAGCACTAGCTTTAGTATTTTTTCCTGCAATCTTGGGGAAGGAATTAAGAGGACAGCTGTAGACTCTGCAATAGCAGACAGCAAGATGAAAAGTAAATATAAGGTTAGACTAGGAAACTTAGAATAAATGGTTCCAAGTTTTTCTATGGGACATGAGTTCATTGAGGGAGAGAATGAATAGGGAAAAAGACAGGAAACCTGAATGACAGATAAATGAAAGAATTGACAAAATAGATTCTATTACCTTTGGTGCCAGGGAGATTATGTGCAACAGTCACCTTCTCATGCTGAAATTCTCTTAATTTCATAATACCATCTGTTAGTAGGTATCGTTTAGCTAGAAATTAGGGGAAAAAAAAGTCATTTTGATTGCTTTATACTTAACAAACAACATGATAGGGTATGATTGAATCTTTTTAATTAACTGATCTTATCTCTATCTATTATAAGCCGTCTAGCCAGGTTTATAGCAACCCCTCAGATAGCAATCCTGATGGGAAGAAACATCTCCAAACTACCAGGGAATGCAGTCCTCAGCCAAGCAAGTTTTGTATGTGTGTATGTGAGATACGTTTACATACATACATATATATATACACATATACATGTATATAAAAAAATATACACATATATATATACATATACACACGTGAGAGGAAGAGAGGATAAGTTACTATGTCAGAATCATCTAGGGAGCTTTTCAAAGCTATACATGTTGATGTTTTCCTCCCCCAATTCTAATATATGTACATCTAGCAGGAGCCCTGGTGGCGCATTGATTAAGCATTGGCTGTGTCAAAAACCTAAATTTTTTAAAGAAACACCAAAAATTAGTGTAACAGAATATATTTATTGCGAGTAGATACCATTCGAATAGGGCATTGTCACCAGAACAAGTCAGGAAGGTGCTCTGAGGTCACTGTTAGGTTAATTTCTCAGAAGATAACATCAAAGTACAGGACAGGGTATGGAAACAGTCACCAAGGACATGCCATACACCCTAAAACAGCCTCTAGTCAGACCCTGGAGTTCCTGCTTCTGGAAGTTGGCTGCACATAGTTAATTTTCCAAAAGAACCCAACGCTCTGCTAAGCTGCTCTTACTAAGCTATTGTTCCACCTGAAGGTGACTCCAGGGAACCAGTTCTATCAAGGTTCAAAAGGACACATGAAGGTAGATGGCCTGTGTGGCTCACCCCAATTCCATGATACGAGAAATCTAGATTCCAGGAGAATCAAAGTGATTTTTTCAGCTGCTAACTGAAAGGTTGGCAGTTTGAGCCCACCAGTGTCTCCACAGAAGAGACCTGGTCATCTGCTTTCATAAAGACTACAGCCTACGAAACCCTATGCAGTAATTCTACCCTGTCCTAAAGGGTCACTATGAGCCTGTCAGAATTGACTCAGTGGCACACAATAACTATTGAACAAATGTTATACTGATCCATAAGGATATGAAGATGAACAAGACTTCAGGAACTCATGGTGTATCAAGAAAAATAAGCATGCAAATAAATATATTAGAGTAACATTAATAAATGCAGCAATAGAGCTATGTTCAAGGCATGGAGTAGTAGTACTAAGGAGCTAGTAATTAACTGTGTATGGGGTAGAGTTGACAGGAAACCGGGATTTAAAGAACAAATAGGTATTCACCAGCTGGGTAAGGGGTAACAAGGGCATTAAAAAAAAAAAAACAAAAATGAAAAACCACAGATAGTCCCTGACTTGTCATGGGGTTCCATTCCCACAACTCCCACAGTCCTGACTAAGTCGAATACCTCTCTTTTTTTTTAATTTTCATTATTATTGCCTTTCGTTATCAGTATCTTTATAAATTTAACCTTTGAATATCTTCAAGTTAACATCTGAGAATGATAACATCAGCACTTTAAGAGCTGCAACACTGTATTATGTATTACTAACAAAAAGATGTACCAAAAAAAAAAAGATGACCTTAAGTGCCATTCTTTGCAACTCCAGTGGGTTGTAAGTCAGTCAGGGACTATCTGGATATTTTTTAAATGAAGGTGCAAAACAGGCATCTGTAGTTTTGGTTTTGGCTGCTAACCAAAAAGTCACTTCAAATCCATCAGCCACTCTTTGGAAACACTATGGGGCAGTTCCACTCTGTTCTATAGGGTCACTATGAATCGGAACTGACTAGACGGCAACAGGTTTGGTTTTTGGAGAAAAGCACGTAGTGTAGTAGAAAAACCTACAGTGTGACCTTTGGAATTCCCAGTTTTGTCATTCGTGAAACAGGGGTTTATGACCTCTTAGGTCTGGTTCGAGATATACTCAAGACACACCTGAAATCACTGACCACATCTTAGTAGAGAAGGCGGATTTGGGAAACATGCTTTCTTTAGGATACATGAGGTAAAATGGGGTGTCGCTTGTACAAAAAATCACCCACCAGAAGGCTCTGTGTGCTGCAATAGCTGAAAACATAAAAAAATAAAAACCCATTGCTGTGGAGTCGATTCGGACTCATACCGACCCTGTAGCAATAACAACTTAGCAATAAAAATAGCTGCTTATTTATGGAAAGTGAAGTGGATGCTACTGTGGTGTTGTTGCCTGTGACCTTGGACAAAATGCTTAACCTGTTTCCTCTCATGCAAAAGGAAAAAAGAATTCTCCGCTGGGTGTTTTGAGGATGAAAGGAAGTAATGTATGTATGTAAAATACCTTACACCAATGCCTGGAACAAAGTTGAAGAATTTTTATTATTGCTCACTAGCATTTTTAAATTTACTTCTTCCCCTAAGGATGTTAAGGAATAATTTTATAAATAAGAAAACATGTTTAGGGTCGTTCAGAATGTTAGTTGCTGAGCTGGGACTCCAATTTTGGGGAGTCTAAGGCCTCTGTTCCCCAAACCTGCAGAAAAGTACACCCACGAGGGACAGGGGGTCTCGGAGAGTAACGTCGTCTCATCTAGGGAATACTACAGTCCAAAGGTCAAGACGCCACCCCAGCCAGCTTTCGGTCCTTTGGCACGCGTTGGTCACGGCACCCAGGTGTAACCAGACAGCAAGGACTTGCCCGCCAGCTCCAGGCCACTGAGTGACGCAGACATTGCTGTTACGCCTTCAAAGTGACGCCCGCTGGTGTCTAAGGATCCCTTCTCTCCCATCCCTCCTCCTTCCACAATTTGCCCAGCAGGCCTGGGGCCGCGATACCTCCGAGAGGACACCGGCAGCAGCAGGAGCAGGAGCCGCCCACACCGGGATACACCCAACTTCGCTGCGCCTGTAGCAGAAGTTGCTTGGAAGGCCGAGACGCAGCAGCCATGCTGTCGTGGGCCGCACCAACTGCGGGAGTCGGGAAGGGGACCCAGTGTCGGCCCTACAGCCCAGAGGGCCGAATGGGATTCGTCCAACCCCGCGCGCCCAGCGAGGTCGGCCTGTAACCCCGCCCCTTTCTCTGCCCGCAACCCCCGGCCGTCCTTCCCCTTGGTACGCTCCAAGATGGCGGCTTCCATACTGCGGCGTGGGTTTCTCCTGGTGCGGAAAGTGGCTCTGCCTCAGTTCTCCCCGGCAGGTTGGTGGCTGCTGCTTTAGTGGGGCTGCTTCATTAGGCCCTGAGAACTCTGTCCCTTGAGTAACAGGAATCATAGGTTTTCGAAATGACATGAAATGCATCTGAGGTCTGGTTGCCAGAGGAGCCATTTGGGGGTATTTGTAGCGCAGAAAAGGAAGGTAGTCTCTGACCCACCTCTGCCCCCAATATAATAGTGCCAGCCTGTCCAAAGGTGTGAAGAGCAAAGAAAGGTTATAGTATGAGGGACGTTGCATATGATTTGCTGGATTTGTGTGTTAGGGTGGTCGTCTTTTTGCTGACCATGAAAAATACAAATGTTCCCACCCCTGGGACTGTGAACTTTTTCTCCCTGCTGAGGCTGCGCTTCCTTGGAGGGGGTTCAGATCAACCTTTCCGGTTGCGTCCCAACACACGCACACTTGGCTGGACCGTAGTCTTCACGTCGTCGAAGAATTTTTCAGTACTGATCTCACTTTACTTGATGACCTTGGGAACAGTTTTCGGTTTTTTTGGTCTTGCTTCAGTTCACCACGTGTAGACAATAAATGTTAATAGTTAACGTCTAGAGTACTTTGGTATTTGAGTTGAAAGGCTGCCCACTCATGAACAACTTGGTGGGTTTGTTGATGAAAATATTGGGAATTTTTTCAGAAAGCATTTACAGAAGCCAAATTTGCAATGATTTTAACCACATAATCCTGAAAGGCATGCCTAATTATGTGATTAAAATGTAATAATAACATTCATTGTTTTGAATGCCCATTATCTCCTCTTTCCAGCCTGTAAAAAACCCCCGTTCTAACCCCTGTAAAAAAGCAGCATGCACTTTTGCTCACACTTTCTAGGAACAGCCACTAAATTTCAACTTGAAACCTCATAGTTGGCCGCTAGAAGTTTTCTGAGGATTAAGTGGTTGACCTAGCTGTTGAAGATGGTTAATGACACACATTACCAAAAGCATTAAGCGCTTGGTTAAGTGCTTGGCTGCTAACCTAAAGGTTGGTGGTTCGAACTCACCAGCCACTCTGAGAAGAAAGATGCAGCAGTCTCCTTCTGTAAAGATTACGGCCTTGGAAATCCTGTAGGGCAGCTCTACTCTGTCCTATACGGTCAATATGAGTTGGCATTGACTAGTCAGTAATGGGTATCACTATTGACAGCTCATTTCTATGTTTGTCATAGATATCTATTAGGAAAATTTTCCATTTGCCAAATTTAAAGTCTTCATTCTTATATCGATTTTCTTTTGTTCTACACTCAACGGAGATGGAGAATCATTACTAGTTGTTCTTTGTTAGTAGGTGCCATCAAGTCTGTTCTGACTCATACCAACCCTATATACAGCAGAATGAAACATTGCCCAGTCCTAAGCCATGCTCACAATCATTTTTCTTGAGCCCATTGTTGTAGCCATTGTGTCAATCCATCTCATTAAGGGTCTTCCTCTTTTTGGCTGACCCTATATCTTACCAAGCATGATGTCCTTCTGATAACATGTCCAAGCATGAATGATCCCTCCTGATAACATGTCCAAGGTATGTAAGACAGTCTTACCAGCCTTGCTTCTAAAGAACATTCTGGTTGTACTCCTTTTAAGACAGATTTATTCATTCTTTTAGCAGTCCGTGTTATAGTCAGTATTCTTCATCAACACAATTCAAAGGCGTCAGTTTCTTCTTTGGTCTTCCTTATTCTTTGTCCAGCTTTCGCATGCATATGAGACAATTGAAAACATCATGGCTTGAGTCAGGTGCACCTTAGTCCTTAAAGTGACATCTTTGCTTTTCAAAATTTTAAAGAGGTCTTTTGCAGCAGATTTCCTCAATGTAATCTGTCGTTTGATCTCTTGACTGCTGCTTCCATGGGTATAGATTGTGGATCCAAGTAAAATGAGATCTTTGACAACTTCAAGCTTTTCTCCATTTATCTTGATGTTGGTTATCGGTCCAGTCATGAGGATTTTTGTTTTCTTTATGTTGAGGTGTAATACATACTGAAGGCTGTGGTCTTTGATCTTCATCAGTAGGTGCTTCAAGTCCGCTTCACTTTCAGCAGACATGGTTGTGTCATCAGCATAACACAGGTTGTTAATGAGTCTTCCTCCAATCCTGATGCCCTGTTCTTCTTCATATAGTCTGACTTTGCAAATTATTTGCTTATACATATTGAATAGGAATGGTGAAAGATACAACCCTAATGCACACCTTCCTGACTTTAAACCATGCAGTATCCCCTTGTTCTGTTTGAATGATTGCCTCTTGATCCATGTACAGATTCCTCATGAGCACGATTAAGTATCCTGGAATTCCCATTCTTTGCAATGTTATCCGTAACCTGTTATGATCCACACAGTCGAATGCCTTAGCATAGTCAATAAAACACAGGTAAACACCTTTCTGGTATTCTCTGCTTTCAGCCAGGATCCATCTGACATCAGCAGTGATATCCCTCATTCCACGTCCTCTTCTGAATCCAGTTTGGCTTTCTGGCAGTTCCCTGTCAATATACTGCTGGAGCTGCTTTTGAATGATCTTCAGCAAAATTTTACCTACATGTGATACTAATGATATTGTTCAATAATTTCCCCATTCTGCTGGGTTACATTTCTTGGGAATAGGCATAAATGTGGATCTCTTCCAGTCATTTAGTCAGGAAGCTGTTTTCCAAATTTCTTGGCATAGATGAGGGAACATTTCCAGTGTTGCATCCATTTGTTGAAACATCTCAGTTGGTATTCTGTCAGTTCCTGGAGCGTTGGTTTTCACCAGTGCCTTCAGTGCAGTTTGGACTTCTTCATTCAGTACCATCAGTTCCTGATCATATGTCACCTTCTGAAATGATGGAACATCGACCAATTCTTTTTGGTATAGTGACTGTGTACTCCTTCCGTCTGCTTTGGTGCTTCTGGTGTCATTTAGTATTTTCCCTGTGGGATCCTTCAGTATTATAACCTGAGGCTCGAATTTTTTCTTCAGTTCTTGAGAAATGCCGAGCATGTTCTGCCCTTTGAAATCTTCTGTTCAACTCTTTTCCTTCATTTTTTCTTCCTTTTGCTTTCGCTATTGGACAGTCAAGAGCAAGTTTCAGAGTCTCTGCTGACATCCATTTTGGTCTTTCCTCTCTATTCTGTCTTTTTAATGAACTCTTGCTTTCTTCATGTATGATGTCCTTGATGTCATTTCACAACTCATCTGATCATTGGTCAGTAGCGTTCAACACATCAAATCTATTCTTGAGATGGTCTCTAAATTATGTGGGATATACTCAAGATCATACTTTGGCTCTGGTGGACTTGTTCTGTTGCTGGCTGTTCTATGCCTTTCATTCATCAAGAATAAACAGGTAAGACACAGAGAATTTTCCACACAAGCAAAGCATTATTGAAGAGGCTTGCAAGTGGAGACGAGGAGGGCCTAGGCAACGCTTACCCCCATCTCTCAGAACAAAGAACTTGCATGAGTTTTTAAAGGTTTTTGAGTGGGAAGGGGTTTATGTTTTTTCATAGGTATAGGCAGGGTTTTCCGTCAAGTGGCCCATCTGGGCAGGGATATGTTAACTACAGTGCACACCGCAGCAGCTTTCTAAGATGGCTTCAAGATGGCTCCTATCCCGGAGGCTTCTGGGATTCATAGCAGGACTTATTATGGGGTGCTGTGCTTGCACAGTCTGTCGATCCCTGAGTTCAATTCCCCGGATTCGACTGTAGCTCTCTGTAGCCCCTGGTGCAGGGTCACATAGCAGCCAGAGGTGGATGTTCTGTGCGTGGTTCCATCTGGTTGCTGTGGAAAAAAGCAGCTTTGAGAAAATCTATGAACTTTATTGTTAGGTTGCCTTGACTCATTGTTTCAGGGTGTGTTTAGTCTGTTGGTGATTATCCCTTATCATCTATTTGCAGCTTCAGTTATATACAAGGTTAAAACTGACCTTAGGGCCTCAGAATTCCCTGTCTTTGTTCTAATTTTCTTCAGTTTCAACTTGAACTTGCATCTGAGCAATTGATGATCTGTTCCGCAGTTGACCCCTGGCCTTATTGTGATTGATGATATTGAGCTTTTCCATTGTCTCTTTCCATAGATGTAGTTGATTTGATTCCTGTATATTCCATCTTGTTGTTTTTAGGTGCCATGGAGTCAGTTCCAATTCATAGTGACCCTGTGTACAACAGAACAAAATACTGCCCAGTCCTGCGCCATCCTCACAGTCATTGTTATGCTTAAGCCCATTGTTGTAGCCACTGTGTCAATCCATCTCATTGAGGGTCTTCCTCTTTTTCACTGACCCTCTGCTTTTCCAAGCATGATGTCCTTCTCCAGGGACTGATCCCTCCTGACAGACAACATGTCCAAAGTGTGAGACATAGTCTTGCTATCCTTGTTTCTAAGGAGCATTCTGGTTGTACTTCTTCCAAGAAAGATTTGTTCATTTTTTTGGCAATTCATGGTATATTCAATATTTTTCTCCAGCACCACAATTCAAAGGCATCAGTTCTTCTTTATTCATTGTACAGCTTTCACATGCATAGGAGGCAATTGAAAACACCATGGCTTGGGTCAAGCGCACCTTAGTCTTCAAGGTGACGTCTTCGCTTTTCAACACTTTAAAGACGCCTTTTGCAGCAGATTTGCACAACACGATGCCTCTTATGTTTGCTTGACTGCTGCTTCCATGGGTGTTGATTGTGGATCCAAGTAAAATGAAATCCTTGACAACTTCAATCTTTTCTCCATTTATCATGATGTTGCTTATTGGCCCGGTTTTGAGGATTTTTGTTTTCCTCATGTTGAGGTGTAATCCATACTGAAGGCCATGGTCTTTGATTCTACAGTAAGCGCTTCAATTCCTCCTCACTTTCAGTAAGCAAGGTTGTGTCGTCTGCATAACACAGGTTGTTAATGAGTCTTCCAGCAATCCTGATGCCCTGTTCTTCTTCCCAAAGTCCAGCTTCTTGGATTATTTGCTCAGCATACAGATTGAATAGGTATGGTGAAAGGATACAACCCTGACACATGCCTTGCCTGACTTTAAATAATGCAGTACCCCCTTGTTCTGTTCCAACAATTTTCAGTTGATCTATGTACAGGTTCCTCCTGAGCACAATTAAGTGTCCACATGTATAGTCACCGTTCGTATTGGCGAAAAAAGGTATTTGCAATGAAGATGTTGTTGGTCTTGCAAAATTCTGTCATGTAATCTTCCGCATCGTTTCTGTCACCAAGGCCATATTTTCCAACTACTGATCCTTCTTTGTTTCCAACTTTTGCATTCTAATCACCAGTATTTATCAGTGTATCCTGATTGCATATTTGATTGATTTCAGACTGCGGAAGTTGGTAAAAATCTTCAATTTCTTTATCTTTGGCCTTAGTGGTTAGTGTGTCAATTTGAATAATAGTCGTATTGATTGGTCTTCCTTATAGGCATATGGATGTTTTCCTATCACTGACAGCGTTGTACTTCAGGATAGATCTTGAAATATTCCTTTTGACAGTGAAAGCAATGCCATTCCTCTTGAAGTTGTTATTCCTGGCATAGTAGACCATATGGTTGTCCAATTCAGAACAGCCAGTATCAGTCCTTTTCAGCTCACTAATGCCTAGGATATTGATGTTTTTGGGTTCCATTTCATTTTTGATGACGTCCAGTTTTCCTAGATTCATACTTCATACATTCCAATTATCAATGGATGTTTGCAGCTATCTTTTGTCATTTTGAGTCATGCCACATCAGCAAATGAAGGTCCTGAAAGCTTGACTCCATCTATGTCATTAAGGTCGACTTTACTTTGAGGGGAAACCCTGGTGGCATAGTGGTTAAGTGCTACAGCTGCTAGCCAAAAGGCCGGCAGTTTGAATCCACCAGACCCTTCTTGGAAACTCTGTGGGGCAGTTCTACTCTGTCCTGTAGGGTCACTATGAATCGGAATCAACTCAATAGCAATGGGTTTGGTTTGGTTTTTTTGGTTTTACTTTGAGGGGGCAGCTCTTCCCCAGTAGTGTTTTGAGTGCCTTCCAACCTTAGGGGCTCATCTTCTGGCACTATGTCAGAGTGCTTCATTGCTATTCATAAGGTTTTCACTGGCTAATTCTTTTCAGAAGTACACTGCTGGGTCCTTCTTCATAGTCTTAGTCTGGAAGCTTAGCTGAAACTGCCATGGGTGACTCTGCTGATACTTGAATACCGGTGGAATAGTTTCCAGCATCACAGTACAACAAACTGACAGACATGTAGGGGCATTACTACTTTTTCTTTTAAAACAAAGAGAAAAAGTTCAGATGACTGATTGCAAATATTTTATTCCATTTTGTGGGTTGCCCTTCTACTCTTTTGATGGTATCCTTTGAAGCACGAAAGTTTTTAATTTTTGTGAAGTTGCCGTTCTTTGTCATTCATTCATTGAACTCATGTTTATTGAACACTATCCTATGCCAAGTATTGTGCCAGGTGCTGGGAATACAGCTTTGTCACCTTGTGCATTACCCCAAGTTTGATGTACTGAGTTTCTCTCATTTACCACTGGGGTGCTGAGTCACTGGGTAAATTATTGCTCTTGCATTATGTGAAATGGAGGTAAATATGCTGATCCAAGTCATACTTGCATCCTTTTTGCTTTAGGGTTGACTAATGATTGTAAAGCATTTGAATAATGAGCTAAGCAACAGCCCAGGAATTGTTTTGGGTTCTAAGAAAGAGTTTTAGGGCTCATCTAGGCTATAATTGAGTGGAAATAAATGGCTCCAAGCCCTGAAGTTATAGGAACAGAATTACCAGCATAAAATTACTCATAAGATCATTGTAAAATTTTTCAGTTTTTCTGTGTATTTTACTTTCTAGATGTTGAATGCATTTTGTTGTGAATGGAGTTGTGAACTATGCAGTGTTGGTTGCAGTATATTACTAGAATCTTTAAAATATATAATCTAGTAAATTGAAAATATGACAAAAATATGTTTAATAAAGATAGATATGTAAAATGAAACTATTGTGAAGCCTTGTTTGTTGAGATAATTGTCTTTTTCCTCAGAAAAAAGGTGGCTGCTTTCTGCGGCATACGTGGATAGCCAGAAATGGGAAGCAAGAGAAAAAGAACAATGTCACCTTGGTAGGTACCTGTCAGTCTATGGTATGTGTCGTTTTCAGTCACTGATGTGTGTGTATATATATATATGCATATACACATACACGTGATGTATGTATGAAATGATGCTTTCATGATGATCCAATCCAGGTAAACACATTCTTTAAAAGAATTAGACGGTTATTTCACACATGAAAAATCATTTTCTCTGTCCTACAAATTTTTGATATTTCATATTTGCCTTAAATAGCCTCCCTAAGTTAGGTAAACAGTTCTTTTCTTTCTTGTTTTCTTTCCATTCTTATCATATACAGTTGATTCTCATTATTTGCAGCAGTTACGTTCTGTAAAGCCTCCGTGAGTGTTGAATTAGCTAATACTGAACCATTGCCCCCAGCAGAAATACAGGGTTAGGTTCTGTGAGCCTCTGGTCACATTTTTGTCAACCAATAAGTACATAATCTTGTTTTATATGTGTTTCTGTTTAAAGACACCCTATTTAATATATATTATTGATTCATTAATATTGAGCTTATGGCCAACAGCACTATAATTAATGCTTGGATGAAGCTTATTTAACACATGTATTTTCCCCATAAGGCACATCACAGCCTTCTTGTACTTAGTAGCATTAGGCAGAGCTTCAGCACCGTTTTAAAAAGCGAAATCACCAACAAAAAGCACAAAAATGGGAAAAACATGACACTAAATAGACCAGAAAAAGGACACTTGTTTATAGTGTGAGAGCTGAAACAAAAAGTCAAAGTGGAACGTGCTCATTGGGCACGCACATGTCTTCAAATGACTGCCAAAGCACTGCGAGTATTGCTTTTAGGGTTACAGATAAATGTTAGCGAGTAGGCAAATTCACAAATAGAGAATCCATGAACGATGAGAATCGACGGTAGCCTTTCTATTTTACATTCTCTGCAGAGAAAAATAAATATTTCACACTTTCATCCTTTTCTATTGTCAGTCTCTTCATTTTTTTTAACTCCTTTTGTAGTCTCAGAGCTCTCTTCAGTTCTTCTCCATTACATTACAGTGATAGATTTGAAGCAGTTTTTAGTTTCTTATAAGCCATTTAGAGAAGATAGTTGTCTAACATCTTCGCAGATAGTAGCCTCCTGATTAGTCATGCTTTCGTTTTCCTATTCCCTGTGTCGTATCACAAAGATACTGCAGCATTTCTTTATTTATTTATTTATTTATTTTATTGTGCTTTAGATTAAGGTTTATGGTGCCAATTAGTTTCTCATTAAACAATTAATACACATATTGTTTTGTGACATTAGTTGCCAACCCCACAAAATGTCAACACTCACCCCTTCTCAACCTTTGGTTCCTCATTATCAGCTTTCCTGTCCCCTTCTGCCTTCTTGTTCTTGCCCCTGGGCTGGTGTGCCCATTTAGTCTCATTTTGTTTTATGGGCCTGTCTAATCTTTGGCTGAAGGGTGAACCTCAGAAGTGACTTCAGTACTGAGTTGAAGGAGTATCCGGGAGTATTATTGGGGTTTTTCCAGTGTCTGTCAGATCAGTAAGTCTGGTCTTTTTTTGTGAGTTAGAGCGTTGTTCTACATTTTTCTCCAGCCCTGTCCAGGATCCTCTATTGTGATCCCTATCAGACCAGTCAGTGGTGGGAGCCAGGTACCATGTAGTAGTGCTGGACTCAGTCTGGTGGAGGCTATGGTACTTGTGGTCCATTAGTCCTTCGGACTAATCTTTCCCTTGTGTCTGGTTTTCTTCATTCTCCCTTGCTCCAGACAGGGTGGGACCAGTGGAGTATCTTAGAAGGCCTCACACAAGCTTTTAAGACCCCCAGATGCTACTCACCAAAGTAGGATGTAGAACATTTTCTTTATAAACTATGTTATGCCAATTGAGCTAGGTGTTCCCCGAGACCATGGTTCCCCACAGCCCTCAGCCAAGTAATTTGATCTCTCAGGAAGTTTGAATGTGTCTATGAAGCTTCCATGACCTTGACTTGGTCAAGTTATGCCGGCTTCTCCAATATGGTGTACTGTCTTACTCATCACCAGAGTTACCACTAGCCTATTATCTATTTAGTGTTTTTCCCTCTACTCTCTCGTAAACCTCAAAAATTATTTCTTTTTTTTATGTAAACCTTTTCATGAACTTTTAAAATAGTGGTCTCATACAATATTTGTCCTTTTGTGATTGATTTATTTTACTCAGCATAATGCCCCCCAGATTCATCCATGTAGTGAGATGTGCAGGTTCATTATTGTTCCTTATTGTTGCATAGTTTTCCATCGTATGTATGTACCATAGTTTGTTTATCCAGTCATCTGTTGATGGGCATTTAGGTTGTTTCCAGCTTTTTGCTATTGCAAATAATGTGCAGCACTTCTTTTATGAAAAAACCAAGACCTAAAAGAAATCACTGACCTTATGAGCACTTTATAAAAAATGTACATACTTAGACTTTTGATTCTGCCTGCTCCTTAACAAATAAACATCATTAAAACCAAAAAACAAACAAACCCATTGCCATGGCGTCAATTCCAACTCATAGCAACACTATAGTACCAAGTAGAACTGCTCCATAGGGTTTCCAAGGAGCAGCTGGTGGATTTGAACTGCCAACCTTTTGGTTCACAGCTGCACTCTTAACCATTGTGCCACCAGGGCTCCATAGGTTTGAACCTCCAGCCTTTTGGTTAGCAGTTGTCTGATTCTCACTTTTTTAAGACCCAGCATAGCCTTTTTATAATAAATATTTTTAATGCCCTTCTTTTATTTTCCTGAAATGCAACTTACAGATAGTATAACTTATTTATGTATATCATAAAAATCAATATAATTCCCTAAACTGATACAAAAGTCCCTGTGCATGGGGTCACCATTAGTTGGGGGCTGACTTGATAGCAACGAACAACAACAAACAAGAAATAATATGTATTTCAACATATAAATAAATGCTTAGGCAAAACTACACTGGAAAAGCACAGTGAAGTGGCTAGATGCTTGCACTTAAATGCAGAGTCACTTTGAACATGACAGGTACAAATGCAGATGGAGACAGGTGTGTTGCACTGGCAAAATCAAATACCAAGAGTGGCATTATCATGAGTGATATAATTTTGTTTACAGAAAGGTAAACAACTCTTGATAAAAGTTCTGAACGCATCAGTGTTTACTTCCCTCAATTTACATGGTAGTTGATTTATAGAACAGTCAGCTTATTTTCATATTATTAAAAAGAACTGATTTTATGCAAAATGGAATTCATGTAGTTAAGTATAAACAGGTTTTTTGTTGTTGGTGTAGGAATGTCTGCCATGTCATAAATGGCATGGTATATGGGTAACTTTTTAAAACTTTCTACTTGGAAATAATTTTAAACTTAGAAAAACTGCAAGAATAATACAAACATCACTTATATACCCTTTACCCAGACTCACCTATTGTTATCATTTTGACCCATTTAATTTTACTTTTTTGTTCTCTCTCTATGCATATGTACTTTTTTTTAAACCATTTGAGAGTTTGTTTTGTATATCATTGCCTTTTCAGTCTTAATTCTTCAGTATATATTACCTGAGATGAGGATATTCTGTTATATAACTACAGCACAGTTACCAATTTTAGTAAATTTAGCATGATACAATAGTTTATTATTCATATCCCAATTTTGTCAGTTGACCCAGTAATGTCTTTTATAGCATTTCCTCTCCAATTCAGCCTAGGATCACATATTGCCTTTAGTTGCCTTGCCTCATTAGTCTCCTTTCACCTGGAGCAGTTCTTCTTCCTTTCTTATGACGCTGACTTTTTTTTTTTTTTTTTTTAAAGAAAATGGTCTTTTCATTCAAATAAAATGTTCATCTTTTTTGGAGGAGCCCTCGTGGTACAGTGGTCAAAACGCTTGGCTGCCAGCCAAAAGGTTGGTGGTTCGAACCCACCAGCCACTCTGCAGAAAACAAAGATATGGCAGTAGGCTTCTGTAAAGATTACACCCTTGGAAACCCTATGAGGCAGTTCTTCTCTGTCTTGTACGGTCGCTGTAAGTCAGATTGATTCGTCGGCAGTGGGTTTGATCCTCTTTTTGAGTTTGTCTGACACTTTCTCACAATTAGATTCAAGTTATTGTGTCTTTCTCAGGGTATCACATCTGAAGACACATCTGTCCATATGCCCTTACTGGTGATGTTTAGCACCCAGTCAAGTGTATCAGATTTCTCTGCTGTATAGTTACTGTTTTTTCTCTCGGTTGACTTATTGGCGGTCTGTGGGGAGACACTTTAATACCATGCAGAAATAGTCTGCTACTCATCAAAAGATTTCCCCTAGATTTAGCATCTGTTGATGTTTCTTGCCTCAGTCAATCTTTACTGTGATGGTTGCAAAATGGTGATGAGCAATCACTCCACATGTACGAGTTAGCACTCACTATTCTACTGTAAGCCAGAGTGCTGCCTTCTCTTTTTCTCCTTATCTATTATCAGTATGGTCTTGTGGATTTGTGGATTTTTTTAGTGATTCATTATCATCCTTAATTATTTTGTTGGTCAGATTGTCCCAGATTTGGCCAATAGGAGCCATTTCAAGCTAGCTCCTGTCTTCTCTGTCTTTATTATTGAACTTCCCTGCTTTCTGGCATAACAAGATATCCACGGGCTCGTCTTGTACCTTTCCTGCCCCTACCTGGGACCAACTGTTTCTTCAAGAAGTCCTTGTTCCTTTTAGTGATGAATGGTATTAAAAGCCCAAATTCTGGGTGCAAGGTATCCTCATTGCTACTGTGAAATCTTTGCTTCTTGGCCCATTCAGTGTACAGAGTTAGGAGAAATATGTATGCATATATATATAAACATACATATATGCACATGCATGTGTATACGCATACATATATATTTTAGAAACAATGAGTTCATACCTACCCCTCCAATTCCAGTTCATCCCCACAAGGTCTGTCTTGCCTTTCTCTATTCTGTATATCTCCCTTCTTCCATACTGAGATCCTTGGCTCCCAATGGGGACAATGTTTTGATTTATGGGACAGTCTCAGGAATTGCAGGTCATCTAATTTCACTGTTGTCTGCCCATTAAATGCCAATAATGCCCTCTAGTCTTTTTGACAGTCAAAAAGTTGTAAATATCTAAAATGCCCCCTAAAGCCAGTACTACTCATTTTGGGGACCACAGTCCTAGTGATGAGACCAACATGGACCCAAATCTATTGCAAGGCTATTGTGTGCTATGTATGAATCGTAAGCAAAGTGCTATGGAAGTATCAGTTGCCATTGATTCTGACTCATGGCGACTCCATGACCACATGTGTGTCAGGGTACAACTGTGCCCCACAGGGTTTTCAGTGGCTGATTTTCTGGAAGTAGAGTGTTAGGCCTTTCTTTTGAGGCACTTCTTGGTGGACTCAACCTCCAACCTTTTGATTAGCAACTGAGCACATTAACTAGTTGCGCTGCAGAGAAGGGAACCATCAATTCCTCAAAGCTAAGTGTTAACACTTTTCTAAGTATAAATGGAAGGTTAGGAAACAATGAGACCCCTTCAGTGTTGCACTGAGTCAGATGCTGGATAAAGTCAGTTCTCTGTTATTCGGAGACAAATCCAGGGGAACGTTGTCAGGGCAACCTGAGTGAGCAGCGGAATGACCATGATTCTGTGCATTCTGCAGTGCAGAGATATCATGGAGGTCATTGTCTCATTTACTCTGTTCAGACTGGTATACTTGGGAAGGCAGTACTATCATTTACTGATATTCCCTTGCCACTGTGCCAGTTTCCTATGCCTACCATACCCTAAGGCCTGAATCTCTATCCTGTCAGAATTGATTTTTCCTTCCCCTCTATTCTTACAGCACTTTGTACCTTCCCTATGTGCTGTGAAGTGAACTTTGGAGGCAGGTGTCTGGGTTTGAATCCCAGCTGTGCCAGATTTCAGCTATGTCACTTAACCTTGGTTTTTTGTATCTGTAAATTAGAGATGATGATAACGCCTGCCTCAGTTATGTTACCCATATATCCAGAAATATGTTGAATGAGTGAGTGCTTTGGCCTCTTGATTTTACCCGCTATATACACGGTAAATTAAGGTTCTTGAACTCAAGCTGCTTGACAGGAGAGGGCCTTTTGAAAGTGTAAGACTATTAAAACTAATTTTTCTACTGTGTAAACCCATTGCTGTGGAGTCGATTCTGGCTCATAGCGACCCTATAGGACAGAGTAGAACTGCCACACAGGGTATCCAAGGAGCAGCTGGTTAGACTGGAACTGCTGACCTTTTGGTTAGCAGCCGAGCTCTTAATCACTGCGCTAATTCTGTTACCTCTTCTCCTTAAAACAAAGAAAAACTTTTTGCTTTTAAGCGATATTACTGCATGTGTTTCCTAATTTTTATTTGCGTCTTTGGGTTCAGGTAATGGCAATGAGATAAGGCAGAAAGCAGTGGTCAGGGGGACGCGCCTGTTGCTGTATCCCTGAAGACTAGGCAGCAGATGGCAGTGTGGTCTCTGCAGAAACAGTGCAGCCCCTTGCAGATCAGCAGGGTGTATCCGCGCAGGTCCTCCGGGAAGCTCTCCCCAGTGCGGGGATGTGCTCAGCATGTGGAGCGCTGTGATTGGACGCTGTGGCCAGGAGGGCTGTGAGGTGCCTGGTGCGGGCTCACTGATTGGGGGGAGGACGGAGGACGATATGAGGCATTAATTACGCTCGGCCCCATTGGAGAGCGTGAGTGGGAGGAGGGCGGGGTGCCGGAGAGAGGGAAGGTGCGCAGTGTGTGGGTGTGGGGCTTTGATTTACTTAAGTGATTTCACCTCCACGCAGGGCGAATACTGCGGAGGGAATGTTCTTTCGGAATGGCAAGTGCCCTTCCGGGGAGCGAGTGCGTTCTCTCTTCAGTCTCATTAGTGGTTTTCTGCTAGAGTTTTCGGGGATGGCTAATGGAGACCTTCCAGTCCCCAGTATAAGGGTAATTTTTTACTACCAAGATTTTGATTGACGCCAGTAGTATTATTGGTGTAGCTACACTCTGCAGTCAAAGGGCCAAACAGACCCTGAATGCAGAGCCAGCCCTTTTACATAACTCAAAATGCAGCCTTCATTCAGTGCTGGTCTTATGCCACGTCCTGTGCTAAGCAGTCGCAGGCACCATCTCATTTAATGCTCACAACAGCGGCCTAAAGTAGCTTCTGTTATTCCAGATGGTGACATTTGCTTGAATTTGCTTGGGGTCATAGTATTGAGTTGCCTTTCTGCTCAAAAATACCTTTCTCAGTGATCATTGTGGTAGCTGAAATTCTGCCACGGCATCTTTTCTTTGCATTAAGGCAGTGGATTTCTTTCTTTGCATTAAATACTGTTTTATTGCAGTGAAATATACATACTGAAAAGTGCACAAATCATAATGCATAGATTGATCAACTGTCCAAGTGAACAAACCTGTGCAAGAAATAGAACATTCATAGCCTTCCAGAAGCCCTGCTCAGTCACTACCCCCATTCTCTTCAAAGGTTACCACTATCCTGACTTCTACTACCATTGGATAATTTTTTTACAAAAAGTTTTATAACAGAAAATTTAAAACATGCATAAGTACAGAGGATAGTATGAGGAATCCTCTTTACCCATCACTTGATTTCAACAACTATCAGTTCATAGCCAGCCTTTGTATCCTTTCTACCTCCACTCATTCCCCCATCCGGATCCATTGGATTATTTTGAAGCAAATCCCAGACAGCATATCATTTCATAAATATTTCAATATATGTCTCGAAAAAGTAAGGACTTTTTTATCATTATTCCGTCTAAAATATTAATACCCCTTAAATATCGTCAGATATCCAGTCAATATTCATATATTCCCAATTGTCTCATAAATATTTTTGTAAATAATTTGTTTGAATCAGGATCCAAATTAAAAAAACCCAAAAACCAAGGAGCGCCTGATGGATTCGAACTGCCAACCTTTTGGTTAGCAGCCGTAGCTCTGAACCACTACACCACCAGGGTTTCCTCTAGAAGATAAGGATTTTTAAAAAAGTACAACTGTAATACCATTCTCGTATCTAATAGTTACTCCTTAGCATTATCAAATATTCAGTCAATGTTCACATTTCCCCAAATGTCTTATAAATTTTTTTGAAAATTTTCAGTTGAAATGGGATCCAGATAAGGTCCATACATTGCAGTGTGCTGAGATGTCTCCTAAATCTATAGGTTTCGCTCTCCCTTTCTTGCAGTTTTATTTGTTGAAGAAACCAGGTCTTTAGTCGTATAGAGTTTTCTACATTCCGAATTTTCTGATTTCATCCCCATGGTGTTACTCAACATGTTTCTCTACCTTCCTTCTATCATTTATTACTTGGAAGATTTTTGTAAGAGAATTTTCCTTCATCAGCAATGTAGTTATCCTGAGGTGTAGTTCATACAGAAGAGGCAGTTTTCAAATTAATGAGTTGGTTCCCTAGTATCCTCCAAAGGTTGCCAGTGAGGTTTTTCTTTTTCTTTAATTTACGAATGCATGGATTTAAGCATTTGAGGTATTTTAATCCATTGCAGTTTTTTTTTTTTTTTAATTGATAGGGTGTTCTCCAACTGTGCTCTGCAGAACCTTGGGAGTTCTTGGGCTTTCCAACTTCAGTCAAATTTCAGTTTTTGACTGTTTATGTACTGGGGTTACCTTTGACTAAAATAAACACTGAATTCAAGCATTGCTTCTGAAATTTTTCTACTAACATGCAAGCATATTGGGGAGGTGCTGTGGTTAAGAGCTAGGGCTGCTAACCAAAATGCCAGCAGTTCAGATCTACCAGCTGCTCTTTGGAAACCCTATGGGGCAGTTCCGTTCAGTCCTATAGGGTCGCTATGAGTCAGAATTGACTCCACAGCAACGAGTGGAGGATTATCAGCATTGACCAAGTAGTAGCTGTTGAATTACAGCATAGAGCCCACAGTGACTAGGACACAGGAGAAAAACCATTTTGGAGACGGGAGGGCAGGTCTGATGGAGACATTTGGAGCCCTGAGTTGGGGTTAGGGGTGTTGGGGGTAGGTGTGACCTTGGCCTTAAGTTTGCTTGAGTTAGCCTGTGTAGGGACCAAGGGCCCAGGTGACTTGAGTTGAATTAGATTCTTCATTCCTACTGAACTAAGTTTTTTTTTTCCGATTTTTTTCAGTTTATAAGTTATTACAAAGTAAGGGACATATTTTGATTTGGTTTGCTTTTTTTTTTTTACTCACTTACCACATCCAGAGAGAGTATTATACCATTGACATTTTTGAATTCAGGCAGAAACCAAGCACTATAGTCCTCTCTGACAGACATTTCTCCCATTAACTGAAGTTTAGTTTTGCTGTGTCATTTCAGTGGTGGAAATGTTTGGCTTGGTGCAGTAATTTTTCAGATCCTGCTCTTGGGCCTGATGGAGATTTTCTGAAGCCTGCTTTCCTAACTTTTGTCAGGTCGATATTTGCATCCCTGTGACATCTGTTCATTTACTAGGTTTCCTATTTACTGTCTGCTGGCTATTCTAGAGATGGGACTGACTTGTCCTTTGTACTCTTATTTGCTTAGTATATAGGTACACAAAACTGGCTCTTACATTTTTCCTTTTTTGGATCCATTTGCTTTAAAGCTTCCAGTGACAGACAAATAGGAAAAAATCTAAAAATCTATATCCAAATCGGTTCCTGTATTAGATTTTCCTACTTCCTTTTATTCTATGCATGCTATAGTTAGTATTTGTCTTTTAAAATATGATAAACAAATAAAATTTCAGCCTGTCTTTTCCAAGGCCACTTCTAGGAAGTACAATAATACGTCGTATGTAGTTCTTTATTACGTAAATTAGGCAAGATGCAGATATGGCCATAACTTAGAGCTTAGTGTTGACCGAATGGGTAAAGATAATGTACAGTTATATTACAAATCATGAAAAACTGAAATTGTCTATGATTTCTCCCCAGAGGCCCACAGGCTTCAACAGAGGCTCCATCTTTCCTATAGGGACCTTCCCCATCACAACTTTAGCCTACAGATCCATGCTCTTATAAGAGGCTTCTTTTACAGCACATCTCTACTACTAGTTTTGCAAGGCTTAGGGAGATTGCCATTTTTTTTTTCTGAGAATTGTATGCACTTTGAAGCTGTATTATTTTGATATACAGCAGGTTAAATTTATATTCCTATAATGCAATGACCCACCTAATCTGTGAAAAATAGTGCTTTTTGTCTTTATGTTTATTACATCTGATATTAACATAGCTTGCACCAGCTTTTTTTGACTAATTTGTCTACCGTATTTTTCCATGAATTTAGTTTCAACTCTTCTGTGTCCATGTTTTATATAGCTAGTTTTGTATTTTTAACAAGTCTGATAATCATTACCTTTTAACTAGAAAGTATCATATTTACATTGTCATTTTATGATTACTGATATAAGTAGATTTATTTCTGTCATTACTTCCTGAATTGTCCTACCTTTCTTGTTTGTTCGTTTTTGTGTTTGTGTGTTTTTAACCCCTCTACTTATCTGGAAATTATTTACTCTATTTCTACTCTTCTAAAGGTGGTTATCCTATAACTTTTAACATGTATATTTAACTTAAATTTTAATGTTAATCACATTCTGCTATCTTTTAGATAGTATATTTAGATAGCATTACACACACACCCCTAACGATATATTACTCTCCAATCTTAGCCATCACACATCTCAAGTCTACTTTTAGGGGTCATTTTCCTTCTTCCTAACACACATCCTTTAGAAGTCCCTTTAATGATTTTTTGTTGCTGGTAAATTCTCTGTTTATGTCTGTCTAAAAATGTCTGTATTTTGCCCTTATTCTTCAAAGATAGTTTTGCTGTGTGTGTGATTCTAGGTTGATAGTATTTACTCTTACTACTTTGAACATCTTCTGGCTTTCATTGTTCCTATTGAGAAAACACCTGTTGGTATAATTGTGTTTTCTTTGTAAGTTATCTTTTCCTTCTGGCTTCTTTTAGGATCCTCTTATTCTTCACTTTAAGTATAATGTATTATGGTATGACTTCAGTTTTAGTTATTTGACCTGACTTTATGTATTTCCTGAATCCGAAGACTCGTATCTTTTATCAAATCTAAAAAATTATCAGCTATTATCATATATTTTTTTCCACATTCTCTTTATTAACTTTTTCTGAGAATTCAATCAAATGTATATTAGACCTTCTTATTCTGTCTTCTGTATCTCCTAACTCCTCTTTCATATTTTCCATCTTTATATGTCTTTGTTGCATTCTGGGTAATTTCTTTCAGATCTACCTTTCAGTTTACTAATTCTTGGCCTCACTCGCTCTTTATTTATCGAGTTTCTGTTTTACAGCTTTGCTGAGGTATACTTTACATCTGATAAATTTTGACGTAGTACATATATATATGTCCTTGAAATCATCACCACAATTAAGGTAATGAGCTTATCTGTCACCCCCAAAGTTTTCTCCTACTCCTTTTTAATCCTGTCATCCTACATTTTTCCCTCCTCCTGAAAGCCTCTAGGCAACCGCTGAAATGTTTTCTGTCACTATAGTTTAGTTTGTATTTTCTAGAATTTTATGTAAATGAAATCATACAGCATGTGCTCTTGTTTTGTTTGGCTTCTTTCTTTCACCCTGTGTTTGCTTTTCCTAGGTTCCTGAGAGCACTTTCAAATCAAGACCACTTTAGACAATATTCTCAGTTTGGTATATTTTGGATCACATAACCAAAAACCGGTTGCCATTGAATCCATTCCAACTCATAGTGACCCTACAGGACAGAGTAAAACTGCCCCATAGGGTTTCCAGGGAGTGGCTGGTAGATTCCAACTGCTGACCTTTTGGCTAACAACTGTAGCTCTTCACCACTATTCCACCAGGGCTCACGTAGGATGCGTGAATTAACAACCTAAAGAGGCATATGGGTTGACTTTGTAGTTTAGAGAAACCTTAGGGGACAACTGTACTTGCTGTTTGTTTACCTTTGCAAGGTGCATTTTCTTGTAGTTCAGCTTTTTACTATAGGTATAGCTTTTTTTTTTTTTTTTTTTTTATAGCACTAGGTGGTCCTGGCTTTACTTAAAGACCTCTGAAACAGCTTCTCATCTTACAAAGGCCTTGGTTTTATCTTCTGTCCCCGATAAGCCATTAAAATTGAAGGTCTCTGTCACTGGAAATCTGCAAACACTCTTAGGGTAGCTGCTACCCTCCTTATTCCCTTAGATACTCAAGGTTTGTGTTCCCACATACCTTTGGCCTCTGACAATTACATCTGCACTTTAGAAAGCTCGGTCATATATTTGGAAAAAAATCTTTTAAATATTTTATTGAGTGTTTTATTTTTAGTATAGGAGAATTTTTAAAAAATGGTATTTAGTCTACCTTATTCCAGAAGCGGAATTCCATAAAATATCCTCTTTGAGCTAAGTATTAATATCAGAGACTTATTTTGTGTTCCTTCTGTGGTCATTCTCAAACATAACTGACTCTAGTGCTTGATTGGCTTGATCACAGTCTCCTGGGGGCAGCTGTTTAAAATTTTGAATTCCCATAGCCTCGCCCCAAACCTATGGAATCAGAATCACTCTCTAGGCTCTAGATATGAGGCCTAGGAATCTGATATTTTATGTCCTTAGGTCAACAACAGTATTGTGTTGCCTTCAAGCAAGAAGGGCATTTATATGCATTTATTATATGTGTGTTTATATGTATATTTATATAGAGAGAGATACATAGATACACATATGTAAAATATATACATTTCATTTTGGGGCATACTTTCATATTGTCTATACAGCTTAAGTTTTGTTAAAAATTAAAATTTCAGATCAGTTTTCCCATTTAGCCTTTGTTGTCCTCAGCCACCAGCTGCCATATGTATTCCTGAGTAGCTGAGTGGAAGGCAAGAAAGCATGTCGTTTGGCACATCCCATAAACAAAACCTGGACGTCTGCTGGCCCTCACTGAAATGTGAAGTGTCACTTTGCCGCAGCAGAGTCCAGAAGCCTGCAGCGCTGCCCTCTGTGCCGCAGCTGCCCCAGCTTTGCTGGCCATCCCCGCTCTGTGCAGTTTTCTGCCTCATTCATCACGTCAGTGCTCTAATGTGCGGTGATTGGTCACATATTACATTTAGCAGCAAACCTTTCTCTGACTTGCAATATGCAAATGTTATTCATAAGATCCAGGTCCTGCAGCTGTTGTCTTTTGAGGTCCTAGCTGATTTCACTTGACTGAAGAGGCCTTGGTGTGAAGATGCCTTGGTATGAAGGGTTAAAATGGAACCATGAGTTAGCACACTTCAGAGGTGACCAGTGAAGCTAACTCAGCCCAGTGTTTGGTTATACATTTCTGTGCTGTGTGAAACTCACAAGGAAACAGAATCCTGTGTGATTTTAGTTAATTAAACTAGTGGATTCTTATCTTGCCTTTTTTCGTTAAGGTATAAACTTTGAGTAAAGCGAGCTGACTCATAATTACCTGTCATCTCCAAACAAGAGCCTTCATTATGAAGTGATTGTGAAGATTTGGAGCCATTAGAGAGCTGTTTAATATCTATTTTGTGAGCAAGTAGATTTAAGACTATTAATTTGCCTTAGTGTGAACAGGTTTTAGGAACTTTTTTTTTTTAATATTCTTTAATAACCTGGCATCAGTTCCTTTAAGACAGTCATAAAAAAATCACTAATTACTTTTGCATTATATCAGGTTTTAGGGGTTTCGCAAAATTGTTTTCCCCTAGTAGCTACTGTCATTGAGAAAATTGTCCTAGGGAATCTGTTGTCGTCAAGTCGATTCCCACCCAGAGCAACCTGCAGAGAGACTGGTGGGTTCAAACCGCGGGCCTTTCTGTTAGCAGCCTACCACTTCCCCACTGCATCACCAGGGCTCCTGTCCTGGGATAGGAGAGAGGAAAAAAATGGTTAGAATGTGTTAAAAAAAAAAAAAAAAAAAAAGTGTAGTTACATTATAGTACTAAATACCCAGCAACAGTTTTTCAACAAAAACTTTTTAATTGATTACCTCTTGAGTGTCTCTTTATTGCTTAATACTAATTTTTTCCACCAGGGAGTAAAAAATAACTTGGAAATTCAAGCAGTTTATTTTTTCTCACTTCCTTTTTCTCCTCCTTCCCTCTTTGTTCCTTCCTTTTGTTCATTTCTTAAGGTATTTACTGAGCGCCTTTTATGGCATTTTCCTCAGGACTGAAAATATATCAATAAATTAAGTTCTTGCCTTCATGAATTTTACTTCTTGTGTAAGAGACAGATTATGTAGACATTTGTCATAAAAGTATTTCGGATTTTATCCTAAGTATGGTGAGAAGTCATTGGCTAGTTGAGACAAAAGAATAACAGGATCTGATTACCTTTTAAAAGGATCGGTCAGACTATATGAAGGATAGAGACAATAACTGAAGCAAGGTGAGGAATATTGATGGCTTAGCAGTGGAGGGGATGAGGAATATATATTTATATTTCAAATGTGGAGCCTATAAATTTGCCAACAGGTTGGTTATAGATTGTGAAAAAGAACAGGGGTCAAGAGGGACACCTAGGTTTTGGCTTGAGTAAGCCAGTTAATGTTACCATTTACTGAGGTGAGAAAGCTTGGGGAAAAGCCGGTTTGGGGCAGAAGGTTGGGGAATTAATGGGATATATAATGTTTTTTTTTATAATGTTTAGATACCTATTAGATGCCCAAATGGAGATGCCTCGTGCAGTTGGAAATACAAGTCTGGAGTTAAAGGCAGGATTCAAGGCAGGCATATCTACATATGGAATCTGAAATAAAAGTGTTATTTCAGACATACCAAGTATACCTATGGATGTTCTGCTAAAATGAACCAAAATAGGAATAGTTCAGGCTGAAAATCATTAAGGATCGCCAGGGTGCCTTTCTGGTTGATTCAGAGAATGTATAAAAGTCATTTGATAAATTTTAATTTTTTCGAACAGCTGGTATATTTACCTGGTTCGTAGTACAAGGAATAAATGTGTAAGCCTCCCTTGGCTTCCTCCCGTGGCACACTTGTGTCTCCTTTCAGAGATACTTCATTTTTAAAAACTGAATATATGTTAGGATTTTTCAATAATCCTTACTCCAATTAATCGTTTTAAAAATGTCCCTAATATTCCTTTATTCTTGTTAATTTATATAAAAATAATTTCTAAAAAAGAACAAGAAAGAGCGTCTGTTTTAATATTAATTTCATAATGTTGGCAACCATCTGGCATGAGTTCTGTTAGATTTTTCTTAGGAAATATGTCTATTTAACAAGAGTCTTTTTTTCTTCTTTGTCTTCACAGCTGATCTAGCATCTTTAATGGATAAAACATATGAGAGAAAGTTACCTGTTAGTTCTTTGACAATATCACGGGTAAGAAAATTTAAATACATATATATATATATTTTTTTTTAAAGAAGAAGAAAAAGGAAGAATGGAAGAAAGCCTCTTTATGTAGATCCAGAAAACCAAACCTGTTTCCATCGAGTCAATTCCGACTCATAGCAACCCTGTAGGACAGAGTAGAACTGCCCCGTAGGGTTTCCAAGGAGCAGCTGTTGGATTTGAACTGCTGACCTTTGTGGTTAGCAGCTGAGCTCTTAACCACTATGCCATCAGGGTTTCCCTTTATATAGATGAGGGTGTATAAAGAGACAATACCCTTTATAGGAAATATATTTTTCCAGAGTATGTTATATCTTTGCAGTTACTAATAGATATGGTGAGGTAGTGTCATAGATTGAATTGTGTCCCCCCAAAATATATGTATCAATTTGGGTAGGCCATGATTCCCAGTATTGTATGATTGTCCACCATTTTTTCATCTGGTGTGATTTTCCTGTGTGTTGCAAATCCTGTCTCTATGATGTTAGTGAGATGGGATCAGTGGCTTTTATGTTAATGAGGCAGGACTCAAATCTACAAGATTAGATTATGTCTTAAGCCAATCTCTTTTGAGGTATAAAAGAGAAACAAGCAGAGAGACACAGGGACTTAATACCACCAAGAAAGAAGCACTGGGAGCATAGCGCGTCCTTTGGACCCAGGGTCCTTGCGCTGAGAAGCTCCTCGACCAGGGGAAGATTAATAATGAGGACCTTCCCCCAGAGCCAACAAGGAGAGAAAGCCTTCCCCCGGAGCTGGCACCCTGAATTCAGACTCCTAGCCTCCTAGACTGTGAGAGAATAAATTTCTCTTTGTTAAAGCCATCCAGTTTTGGTTTTTCTGCTGTAGTAGCACTAGATAACCAAGACAGGTAGCAAATGTCTTTGGCTGAATTAAAATGTAATAAATTTACCACACTCTGATGTCAGTAATCACTTTTCTATGTCTGATTTATCTTAATATTTTTCCAGGATATGATACTCTGGTCTACTATACCATGATTTTTTTTTTTAAAGAGTTGATGCATTTTTCAAAGTAATACTATTTATTTGTTAATGTTAGAGGTGTTTTTGTTACCTAAAAAAAAAAAAAAAATTTTTTTTTTTTTTTAAGAAGGTCTATAAAGAATGCATGTTAATGTTAAGCTGCTATAGAGTGGTGGAGTGGAGAATAATATTAGGCTAAGAATCAGGAACAGTAATTGATAAAAACCAAACCAAACCCATTGCCATAGAGTTGATTCTGACTCATAAAGACCCTATACCAAAAAACCAAACCCACTGCTGTCGAGTCGATTCCGACTTATAGCGACCCTTTAGTAATCATTATTTAACATCTTCTATGCCAGCTATTGCGCTGGGTTCTTAACCTACGTTATCTCTGTTAATTCCTACAGTAGCCATTTGAAATAAATGTTTTCTCAGTTTTATACATAAGGCTCAGAATGATTGAATAGCTTGTCCAAGTTCCACAGTTCACAAGTGGAAAAGCTGGAGTTCAAACCCAGATCCCTGTGACATCAAAATTCTTTTCTTATGACTCCCTCAAATATATCTGGTCTTGTCTTTACCATGAATTTACTTTGTGACATTGAGTAGCATGGCCTCTCTCAATTTCCTCTTTTCCAGTATGGGGACATTAGCAGGGTTTTGAACCTGTTTGTACTAGTTCAGTCATGGCCAAAAAAATGAAACCAGAAGAGACCTGAATTTTTTAAATTTGAGTGATCCAGAGCCATAAACAGAACAGGAAAAATTATGGGTCGAAGTCCTGGAATGGGAGACTTGGAAGAGGCATAGTGAGCCTTTTCAGGAGCCTGATGAGTGAGATTGAGTTATTGCCAGAACTTAGGACAGGGTCTATAAGTCCCCTGTTTTATTCCCTCTCCCTCTTTGTGAGGTTTTAATTTTATTCCCAGCATGTATCATCTCCTACTTGATCTTTTTTGCCCCTGAGCCTCTACTTCAGGGTAGAATCCATCCTTGTAATAGTCCTTTTTATTTGTTTATTTGATCTATAATTAAAGAATATACTCAGGAGTGTTATGGTACGAAGGGAGATTGTGTTGGTAGAGAAATCACAGATTGACTGGTTCATAAGCAGAACTTAAATTGGAGTAGGAAAAATAATTACATGATTGAATTCTTGGATGAAAATTTGAGTTTTCATCTCTTGGGCCATGTTTTTTTAGCCATCAAAGCCTTCATCCTTTCAGCCATTGTGTTCCCATGTATTTGGAATGTGGAATATAGAGAAAAGATAAAAGAAAATATTAATGACTATAAACATAACTAATAAAAGAGCTGAACAGAAGATTTCAAAGGGTGGCTCGAGAAGACAGAGTAAAGTATTATAATGACATGTGCAAAGACCTGGAATTAGAAAACCAAAAGACAAAAACAGGCTTAGCATTTCTCACCTAAAAGAACTAAAGAAAAAATCCAAGCCTCAAGTTGCAATATTGAAGGATTCTACAGACAAAAAATTGATTGACACAGGAAGCATAAAAAGGAGATGGGAGGAATACACTAAGTCACTGTACCAAAAAGAATTGGACAATGATGAACCGTTTCAGGAGGTAGCATATGATCAAGAATCGATGGTACTAAAGGAAGAAGTCCAAGCTGCGCTGAAGGCATTGGTGAAAAACAAGGCTTCAGGAATTGATGGAATACCGATTGAGGTGTTTCAACAGGGGGATGCAGCACTGGAGGTGCTCACTCAACTATGCCAGGAGATTTGAAGACAGCTACCTGGCCAACCAATTGGAAGAGATCCGTATTTGTGCCCATTCCAAAGAAAGGTAATCCAGCCAACCAATTGGAAGAGATCCGTATTTGTGCCCATTCCAAAGAAAGGTAATCCAGCAGAATGCAGAAATTATCAAACAATATTACTAATATCACACACAAGTCAGCTTTCCTGGAGATAAATCAGAAGTGATTGTAGCAGTACATTAACAGGGAACTACCAGAAATTTCAAGCCAGATTTAGAAGAGGGCATGGAACAAGGGATTTTGTTGCTGATGTCAGATGGATCCTGGCTGAAAACAGAGAATTCCAGAAAGATGTTTACCTGTACTTTATTGACTATGCAAAGGTATTTGACTGTGTGGATCATAACAAATTATGGATAACACTTTGAAGAATGGGAATTCCAGAACACTTAAATTGTGCTTATGTGGAACCTGTACATAGACGAAGAGGCAGTCTTTCAAACAGAACAAGGGGATACCGCATGATTAAAATCAAGAAAGGTGTGCGTCAGGGCTGCATCCTTTCGCCATACTTATTCAGTCTGTATGCTGAGCAAATAATCTGAGAGGCTAGACTATATGAAGAAGAACGTGGCATCAGGTTTAGAGGAAGACCCATTAACTTGTGATAATGCAGATGACACAACCTTGCTTGCTGCAAGTGAAGAGGACTTGAAATACTGATGAAGATCAAAGACCACAGCCTTCAGTACAGATTACACCTCAACATACAGAAAACAAATATCCTCACAACTCGACCAATTAGGAACATCATGATAAACAGAGAAAAGATTGAAGTCGTCAAAGATTTCATTTTACTTGGATCCACAATAAGCACCCATGGAAACAACGGTCAAGAAATGAGATGACGTATTACAGTGAACAAACCTGCTGCAAAAGACCTCTTTAAAGTGCTAAAAAGCAAAGATGTCACCTTGAAAACTAAAGTACGTCTGACCCAAGCCATGGTATTTTCAATCACCTTATATGCATGTGAAAGTTAGGCAATGAGTAAAAAGACCAAAGAAGAATTGATGCCTTTGAATTATGGTGTTGGCAAGGAATATTGAATATACCATGGACTGCCAGAAGAATGAACAAATCTGCCTTGGGAGAAGTACAGCCAGAATGTTCATTAGAAGCAAGGATGGCAAGACTTCATCTCACATATTTTGGACATGTTATCAGAAGGGACCAGTCCCTGGAAAAGGATATCATACTTGGTAGAATGTCAGTGAAAAAGAGGAGGAACATCAGTGAGATGGATTGACACAGTGGCTCCAACAGTGAGTTCAAACATAGCAACAATTGTGAGCATAACAAAGGATTATGAGGATAACAAAGGACCAGGTGGTGTTTCCTTCTGTTGTTCTTAGAGTCGCTATGAGTCGGAACCAACTCAATGTTCCCTAAGAACAGCAGTTACAAATATAGCATGAGAAACTCTCTTGTTCAGAGCAGGGTTCATGTTTAGCTTTCAGTCAGTTTTTCTGTTCAAGGTTGTTGTATATTCTTTGTTTACATTAGCATAAAAGGGTTTTAAGGATGGAGCCGCAACATGTGAACATTGTTCCAATAAAATAGGTGTTTTCTTTAAGTTCAGTGTGTCAGCTAGGCCTAATGTATGGCATGATTTGTACTTAATCTAGGGTTTCTTTTTCTCTCTTTTAGTTTGTAGACAACATTTCATCTCGAGAAGAAATAGACCATGCAGAATATTACCTTTACAAGTAAGATTTGTATTTCGTTTAGCTATATACTCATAATATGGATCTTTGCGAACAGCTGTCTTCATCTTGCTGTTTAAAATATTAATGGATAAATATGTAAATACCAGAAGACTCTTGGTTCCAGGCTTTTTTTTTTTAAGTTCCCATCAGTCTTGAGATGCAGCATTTCAAGAAAGGGCTAGCCAGAGTATGTTTTCTGTAGTCAGGTACCAAGACATTGTCTCTGCCTTTTTCTTGTATCTCCTGGCTATCCAATGTATATGCTGTTCTTTCCGAATTACTGTCTTGGGAATCAAGAGACCCGTGGCCCAGGGCCTGTCTCTGTCACTCCGTAGTTATGTGGCTTTAGAAAATTCATTCCACTTCTTGGCCTCATTTTCCTTATCTGTAGAAAGATTCGTGTGAGTCATTTAAGTTCAAATAATTTTTTCAGTTTCTAACAGCGTGTTCAGTTCTTCCTCTGCCGTTGGTACTTTTCCATGTTTTTTTGTATTTTGAAGCTTCTCATTGGTTTCTACTGTAGTTAAAAGACATTTTACTGTTCATTTTTGATAAATACCCATTTACATTCTCTTTGCCCTGCCATTTTCCTTTTAGCTTCTCTTTCTTGGCTATAAAATGGAATTTAAAATATTAAATATCTGTGCTCTATTAGGAACGCAGTAAAGCTGTTATCTTAAGGGAAGGAGCGATTAGTTATTCATTGATTAGAACTCTGCATATAATTCATATATAAATTAAGATTAGTTTTATCTTGAATATTCCACCTTTTTTTCTATTATTAATATTCCTGTTTTAGCAGATTCTGTTAATTTTTTCATATATTTAGGCTTCTTATATAAACATAAATATTTCACTAGAACCATAATATAAGTAAAATTTCAATCATATTTCCTATTGTAAAGTTTTTGATAGACTGTGTTAAGCATTTGAGTCAAGGTTCCTTAAGAAAAAAATGTAAGACTTCTATGATAAGATTTAGAAGAGTAGCTAGGTTTCTTTGTTCTAACACAGTTCCACTGTTTCTTCTCAAAACACATTAATTATGGATTCCCAGTGGAGGGTAAGAAAGGATACGGAAAAAATAATTGGCCATCTTTTTTTTTGCCCTGGAAACTATATTGTTTACTGACTGTAGTGAGTGCCATGGTTAAATCGTGAGGTCCCTTAAATATAGACCTTTTATACGGTCTTTGTTCTGACTAGAATTAATTGAAAGAAATCTTACTTATTAAATCCAATCTGTTTAATAACAGTGGAAGGTAAGAAGGAGAGGGATAAAATACTATAGCATATCATAACATTGTATCATTCATTACCCTAGCCAAGTCATCCAGTTCATTAAACACGAACTGTTATAACTTCGTGGTAACTAGGCATCTACGAGATACACATTTTTTTTTTTTAATTAACATTAAGATCTAATAAGAATATATTTTCATTTCACACTATTATCTATTTTCATAAATCTGTTTCAATGATAGGTTTTTAAGTGCATATGTATATTTTTTAAACAAGGATGGTTATTTATTTAAATTATAAATGCTATACAATGACATGGAAAGAATTAAAACAGTAAAAAGAAAGTACTATTAAAAAGAAAAAGTTACCCTTTCCCATTCTTTAATTCCAACCCCATTTTGCTGAGATAACTATTTTAAATTGTTCTGATTTTTTGTTCTTTTAATTGTTACCAACATGAACCTTAACAGTATACACAAAGAGCTCTCTTTGATGGAATATGTCTGTTAAGTCCTTAGACAATATCTGTTGCTGCCTTGCTGTAAAAAATGAATTGTAGTGCACATAAACTAGCTTCTACCTCTCCTCTCTCATCGCTTGATTTTTGTTTGTTGCTTATTTTATTTCTTTCAGCATTTTCTTTAACCATAAATAATATTCTTAAACTGATAGTTTTGGTTTTAACTAAAGTGTTTTATACTGGAAAGGTAATTCAGGTGCATGGTTTAAAATTTTCAACATAAAAAAACAAACAATGAAAAGTAGATCTTTTTTTAAAAAAAAAACATATTCCCAGTCGTGTTTATTCACCTCTGAAGACAACTGTTTCTTGACTCTCCTTCTGTTATTAGTTTGTGCATATACAGACATATATGTGTAATCATATGTGTATTTTTTATTTAATTTTTTGAATGGGAAGTGCATTTACATGATTAAAATTCAAAGTAAGATATGCAGTGTAAACATTTCCATTCCTGTCCCCTATTTTAAACACAAAAGGTGATATATATGTGTATGTATATTTATATACATAATTAATACCTTGCTTTTTAAGCTTGTGTCATGGAGATGTCTCCATCTCAGTTGCTGCTGCTGCTGTTTATTTTTTTAAGAACCACGATCTTAGCTTTCCCTACTATGATAGATTTTCTTTTGGAACTTGTCAGCTAGAGGCCAATGTTATTTTATGGTGAATAATGGAAGCTTATGTATAGTTTGCTTTTATCAGTATCTCTTTGCTGGACTATTTAGTCATTAATTCTAAGCTCAGGACTACTCAAGTCAATGAGTGCTGTGCACACGCAGACAAGTGTGCCCCTGAGGCAGCTCTGTGTCTCCATTTTGGGGAGATAAACCTGCGTGTCACCAGTAAAATTGTGGCATCAGTAAAAGCCGTTATTTTCATGGTTATAACAAGCTTTAACAATTCCTATATTAGTATTTGATTGCTGCATTAATGAAATGTGAACTCGAGCCATAAAAATTTCTTCTTTCCACGTGGCATCCTCATCTTCATTCACAGTGTTTGCAAATTACATTTTTAAAGGCTTATTTAGGCTTTCAAATCATTTTGGAACCATTGCAAGCTTAAAGATGCATGAAATTAAACTTGCTCCCTTTTTTTAAGAGCATCAATAATCAGAACTGATTATTTAATCTGCAACATAATGATAATCCCTGAAGGGTAAATAATAGAAATTTATAACATATACAGCGTGTATTCTCTATATTAAAAATATAACTTTTTAAAATTATCCTTTTGGTTTTTAGCAAAAATATGGGGAATGCTGAATTAATTGTCATACAGTAAGAAGAAACTGTGCAGAATTCCACGGGAAGGCCTGTTTTTCTCAGAATACAGCTCTCTGCGTTGTCATGGAGAATAGCATGCCACATGGTAATGACAGCAAGTCAAGGTTGCATGGCAAACTGACTGCTGCCAACACATTTGTCCACGTTCTACCTTGGCCTGCAGCACCTTTCCTCAGCTGCTTAGCTGACCTGGCAGATACCAGGCATCCCTAGTTGGAGGCGGATGGCAGGTCAGGAATAGCTAGGGTAAGGCAGATGGCAGCCTGCATGTCTCCTGGTCCCGGTTGGCAGCCAGCCTGAAAAGGGAGCACCAAAATAGCTTCATTTTTCAATAAGCAAAAATATCCCAATGGTTCCTTGGAAGATGAGAGCTCCACTCCTCAGGCCTATGTCGCAGGAATCCATTTCTGCCTGTAGAGGGAGGGAGAGGCGGGAGTTTATTAGGAGGGAACAGCATGCTTGAGTTAAAACACTAGTAATTTTCCTTTGAGGCCATAGAGATTATGTTTTACAGCCGTGAAAGGATATTTTAAATTTCTCCGTCAGCATATTGCCAGATCTCGTTATGTTTGAGCATTATTAAGAAAAGAATAAGAGCCCAATGGGAAATAAAGGATGTTTAGAGTATTTTTTTAGTAACACTTCTATACTTTAACATTTCAGATGCTTTATTTAGTTCTTATTTGCTGATTCTTACCAAAGACCTGGGAGATAGTCTGTTACTACTAATGGCTCTTTATTAGAAAATAGCAGATTGTCACGGGTGTAGTACATGCCTTGCCAAAGACCCATGGGAGTTTTGTGATGAGAGTTAGTATTAGAACTCTCAGCCTCCTTCCTTTAAACTTGGCACTTCTCTTCCCACTGGTCTTAGTGTTTCAGCCTGGAGCTCGGTCACAGTAGGGCGTGGAAGCGAACCTTCAAGGGGGTCTATCCTGCCTTTGGCTCAAACATTCCACCTAACTTTTCTCTGGTGTGAATAGGTCCCCAGGAGTCTCTTGTCCTAGGAGTCCATATTAGTTCATGCAGCTATGAACATTCATGTACAAATGTATGCTTTCACTTCTTGGAGGTAAATATCTAGCAGTGAAATAACTGGAGCATATGGTAGGTATGTGTTTAACTTTTTAAGAAACTGCCAAATTTTTTTCCAAAGTGGTTATACCATCTTACATTTCCAACAGCAGTTCAGTTCGTCAACATTTTTGCCAACGCACTTAGCCATTCTAATAGGTGGTATCTCATTGTGGTTTTAATTTGTGTTTCCCTAATGGCTGAAGAAGTTGAGCATGTTTTCATGTGCTTATCTGCCATCCATATATCTTCTTTGGTAAAGTGTCCGTTCATATCTTTTGCTCATTGTATAATGAGTTGTTTGTTTTCTTCTTATTGCATTTTGAGAATTCTTTTCTAACAATCTGTGGTTTGACTTTTCATTCTCTTGTTTTTCGAAGAGCAGTTTTTTTTTTTTTTAATAAAGTTCAACTTGTCAATCTTTCCTTTTATTGAGCATACTTTTGGTGTCATATCTAAGAAATCTTTGCCTAATCTAGTGCCTTAAGATTTCCTCCATTGTTTTCTTTTAGAAATTTTATAGTTTAAGGTTTTATAGTTACGTCTATGATCCATTTTGATTTTGGGTTTTTTTTTTTTTTATATGGTACAAGGTAAGAATCAAAGTTAATTTATTTATTTTTGCATAAGAATATTCAGTTGCTTGAACACCATTTGGGAGTTAGGATTTGAACTTTCTCCATTGAATTGCCTTTGTTGAAAATCAGGTGTTCATATATGTGTGGGTCTGGTTTTGGACTGTGTTTCCTCCTGGGGAGGAGGACAGTACAGAAGAAACACTTGCCTAACAGATTTAATTTTTCTTGTCCCACAAGCTGATGCTTACCTTTTTTTTAACATCATGGTTTAGTCAGTATTTTTAAGTGTTAACAAAGCTACAGATTATTGGAATTATATTGTTCCCCCCCACTGAGGAGCTGAGAGTAGATAGTAGACATTTTCAGTTCTTGATTGCTAGAAGCAGATTGTTTATATTGAATCTTTGATTTGGGTGTCTCTTCTTCATTGACCTGTTGACATTCTCTTATTCTTTTCTTTCTAAAGCCTTATATTGACCTAGTTGGCAACTTCGTCTTTACTTTAGCTGAAATTACAAGGGAGGGTCATTTAAACCAGACCCTTCCTGGGTATGGGAAATGGATGCAAGGAAAACAGCAGACTTAGAAGAGAATCCGCCTAACTGGCTCCATCACTTCTCAGCAAAGTGTAGCAAGATGGGAGAGGCAGATTGATTTTTAGTTCCTTTTGAACGAGGTCTTTTTAATGCAGCTGTCATTTTCTTTAAGTCATTGTGCATTCCCAGAACATTGGATGCATCCATATTCAATTACCAGTGTTAAAAAAATGAAAGAAAACGCATTCTAAAGCTAGGTCATATTTACATTTCAGTTCATCAGCTTTCTTGAAATATCCATGATTCTTCCCGTTGTTATGGATAATCTAGAATTGCTATGACATGCTGATTATCATAATATTACCACTGGATTGAGAGATCCTAAGACAATATAAAATTTTGGTTGAGGTGTCACATAAATAGACTTCTATCTGAATCATAATAAAGAACAACTCTGTATAATGAGGCTATCTCTGTCTCCTGATTGACAATTCATACTAACAGTACAACAAATTTTATTAAAAGAAAAATTGCTAGAATACATAAATACACTACGTACTGTTTAATGTTGCTGTCAAGTTGTTTCCAGCTCACGGTGATTTCATGTGTGTCAGAGTAAAATTGTGCTCTAGAGGGTTTTCAATGGCTGATTTTTTGGAAATAAATCACCAGGCCTTTCTTCTGAGGCACCTGTGGGTAGACTTGAACCTCTAACCTTTCAGTTAGCAGCTGAGTGCTTTAACTGTTTATACCACCCAAGGACTCTGGATATTGTCTACTTAGTAATTTGTTTGGCACACTGTAGTCCCTAAAATAAATACAACATTAAATAATCATAAAATCGATATGTTTTGTTAAAATTTGTTTTGACGTTTTCATTTTTTACAAAAAGTACATTTGTTTTTCAAAAGAACTCTAGGTGCTTAGACTGGTTGCTTTAATGACTTTCTTCTCAAATCTGATTACAAAATCGAGATTTCTACACCTGGAAAATAAGTAGACGCTAGTGACCAAAAAAAAAAACCTCTTAGAAAAAAATGTTAAATTTTTAACTGCCAAAAAAGCTATAGTAGAAGGATCAATCACAGTAAAAATTTTAAAATCCAAACAGAAAAATTTAGGCAATTTTTATTTATTATACAGACCCTGGTGGCGTAGTAGTTAAGAGCTACGGCTGAAAACCAAAGGGTCAGCAGTTTGAATCCTCCAGGCGCTCCTTGGAAACTCTATGGGGCAGCTCTACTCTGTCCTGTAGGGTTGCTATGAGTTGGAATCGACTCGATGGCACTGGGTTTGGTTTTGTTGGTTTATATTTTATTTACAGATACCTCAACAATTAATATTTGCTTTAAAAAGTGCTAGATACAGCATAGCATACTTCTTTAGGTTATAACAGTAAATAAGCTTCCATTTTAATGACTACAATGGCAAACTTAATAGCTTGTCAAACTCATTAACAAAAACATTTTTACCCCGCCCACATGGTTGGGATCTTTCATTGTGTCCAGTTCTCCTCTAGTATATGTGTATATGTGTGTGTGTTTGTCTTCTAATATACCTAATATATATGTATGTATAAACACACACATACACAATACATTACTAACGTAGGGAAATAGAAATAAGATCAAGAAGTATGTATTGAATACCTAGTATACATTTAGAAACAAGAAGAATAAGAGGGAGGATTGCAAGTGATATGAAGGAAGATTGATTTTGTGAAAGTCAGTAATCATTCTTTTTCTACTGAAGGTTAATTTAAACCCCAGCAGAATTTGAGATAGAAGTAAATTAAGATAGATTTCATGGCTATAAGACATGATTCTCAGCTCTGTTTATAAGGGAAGTTCTGAAGCCAATAGAAGGCTTAAGACAAGCATTTTTTAACTCAATAGAACTTTGGTGTGCTCAAAGGAAGGATGTGGTATATTCAGTACAACAAAAGATTATAGTTTATGGTTGGGGATAACTAGATACATGAAACCATTCAGGATCAACCAAACCTAGGATATAATAAATGGGCAAACTGATTGCTTTTATGTACCACGATGTGTGTTTTAGATAAAATCTGCTTTGGACAGGCTAAAAGAGGAAGAATTGATGCCATTATCAGCAGACATTCATAAAAGAGTTAGAACTTGAGATGGCCTTGAGGATTGGATGAGTAGAGGAAACAGGGGGTAGTATTCAGGACAGAACAGGCAGTATAGAAGTTAGAAGAGTAGGGTGAGAACTGGCTTCATGGGGATGACAGGAGACTGTTCTAACCAGAGACGATGGGGCCTCTCGAGGGAGAAGTGAGAAATAAGGCAGGCAGATTACAGAGGGAATAAAATGCAGGCAGGGAAGAGGTGAGAGTTTAAAATCTGTCATTATCATATATCGCTATTGGATGTATTAATTAGCTCAGTTTCTATAGAGAGAATGTTGGCAACATCTGTCAAAATTACAAAGGCACATACTCTTTGCCCAGTAATTCCACCTCTAGGAATTGAGCCTCTTGATATGCTTGCATGAAATAACATATGCACAAAGGTATCAGTTGCAAAAAGTAAAACATTATGCCCAACAATAGAGATGTGGTTAAATTAATTATTCTACAGACATACAGTGGAATACTGTACAGTGACTGAAAGGAATGAGGCAGCCTTATTTGTATTTGTACTTCAGACATTAAGCGAAAACAGCAAGATGCAGAACTTTGTATAGTATGTTGCCACTGTATTGTGTGTGTATGTAATACGTGTGTATGTGCTTTGATGCATCTGAATATATATTTAGTATACATGTGTGTTTATGTGCATGTATGCACACGTATACATAGATATAGATAGTTCATAGAATGTCTGTGTAATAATGCACACCTACACACAAAAACTGTTACTACTCATACAAAAAATGTTAACTTGGTTTCCTCTAGGGAAGAAATTTAGGTGACTTCTTACAGAGTTATCTTTTGTACCTTTTTGAATTTTATATCATGGGTGTATGCTATTTATTAAAAAAAAAATGTTTTAAAGGTTCTTCAAGGTACGATGTTATCAGATTCTTGAGAAGTTTTTTATAATAAAAGTATTTCGGGATGGTGAATAACAGGGTGGGCTTTGAACTGAAAGGGATAAGTGTTAGAGGGAAATTGTGTGTGCATGAGGTAATAAAAATCCTCTCCTATGGCGGTTGACAGTGAAATGAAGAGAGATAGGTATTGTACATAAAAAATTGTACATAGGAGGGGAAAAATCAATCAACAGAACTAATGACAGGTTGAATGTGAAGACAAAAAACAGAGTTGGTCAAAGACAAACTGGAAATTGAACCTCAGTTAATGAGGAAATGGCTAGTCCATTCATAGAATTGCTGAAGTGGAAACGTATTTAGACAATAGCAAGAAGGTGGGTTTTTCTTTTGCCTTTCATGTTACACATACACATGTTCAAGTTTGCTGCATCACATGTTGACTACTGACCACACTTGGACCGTTTGTGAGGAATACCACAGACCTTTGGTGTAAGAACACCTGCCAAAACGTACCCTTGAGGTCTTCCTGTTGTCCTGGCACTAACTGGTGATTAGACTAGGTAATCTCTGAGATCCTGCCAACTTTCAGAATATATGAAAATGAAGCCTCGGAAGACTAAGCAGTTTCCTTAGAGCTGTGTGACAAGTCTAAGCTGTAGCTGTGAATAAAGGCTTGACTTCAAGTTCAGAAGCTCATCAGTTAGACCCTCGTATCTTTTGTGCCAGCCCTTTTTCCTGAGGCAGTCTTGGTAATAAACCAGAAGATATATACTCACTGAATACTTAAATAACTTAACAAAATGACATAGAGTTAATAAAATCCGGAGAAAACCTAGCATATAAAGAAATTCAACAGTAAAATGTATTATCATGGGGAAAAAAAAGTACTGAAGAGACTCTGAAGGTGTCAGAAGGGGAGGAAACGGTAAGATGTCCTGGATTTTAGGACCAGTTTAGTTCCCACTTTGATCTGTGACTTGAAACTAATCAGTGAACTCACTGGAGTCAGCTTCCTAGATAAGCAAATGACCTTGATACCTCCTGAGACACTTCCCATATTTAAAATTCTGTGTTTCTCAAGTCTCACTGATATAGAAACTAGACTTATCCCCAGAAACCTCAGACTTTGGAAGTGTGCAGTTCTGGTCTTTGTTTAGTTTCTCGCTCGGAACTTCGTTCACTTAAACTGTCTGATTGATATTTTCCCACCTTAACCACAAATATCAAAAGAAAAACTAATGTAAAATTAAACAACATTTTTTCGTCTCTTACGAATTTGGGGTAAGGCTTCATTTAATATCTTATTTGTAGATAAAACCAAACCAAATCCATTGCCATTGAGTCAATTCCGACTCATAGTGACCCTACAGGACAGAGTAGAACTTGCCTGTAGAAATTCCAAGGAGCGACTGGTGGATTCGAAATGCCGATCTTTTGGTGAGCAGCTGAGCTCTTAACCACTGTGCCACCAGGGCTCCTATTGTAAATACTTTTGATAGATTTCTTGAGGTGAGAAAGTTGGATGTTCACTCACATTTTCCAGGAAACTAATTTTTGTGCAATATGTATTTGACATTTCCTTGTCATCATTCTCTGAAAGGCTCACAAAGCACATATTTGTGTGTGTGTGTTACAATAAAACTATTGACACTGACATGTGAATTTCATAATTATTTTCACATGTCACTAATATTTTTCTATTTCTTTCCCTGACCATTTAAAAGTATAAAAACCATCCTTAGCTCATGGGCTGTTGAAGAAAGGCAGCAGGCTAGATTTGCCCCATTGGCCGTAGTTTGCCAGCCCCTGGTGCTTGTTTGCTGAAACATATGAGGACTTTGCTTCATGGGTGGGATATAAGAGAACACAGAGCAAGGAATTTTCCTCTCAAACAGCTACAAGATAGCATGAATCCTGAGGAGAAGTACATTTGATCTTGTAAGCCCCCAAAAGTTCTAGCATTCACAATTGCACCATAAACACAAAAATGTCAAGACATGTAGTTCTACCTTTGGAATCCTGAGCTAGGCATGCAGATAAAAATGTTCCCTTCCCAGAACTTTTGCTGTCAGCAGTACCCAAGTCCCTGTCTCCCCAGGTGTCTACAAGCAGTGCCTGGTGAAGGCTGGATGAGGTGGGTCTGTGAGCTACGAGTGTGCCACCTCTCCCCACCGTTGCCCTTGGAAGCTGCCTGGGAAGTTGGAGGCTGCAATGCTGGAACCCAATCTTATTTTCCCAGTGCCGAGAAGGACAGTGCTGTAAAGCACATATTTTTGATACCTTGGGTATAATTGGGATTAAAAAGAAGAGGACTAAAATAATCCCATTCTAAAGACTGTAGAATCCATTGTGGATTAAAGCTAAAAAAAAAAAAAAAAAAAACTCTTACAGCCTCAAATAAAAAATGAATTCTAAATTCTTTTTCTGTAGTATGAAAATCTTTGATCCAAAAAACCTACTGGCTATTGTCAGGACTCTGAAGTCATGATCAAGGTATCAGGAACTGCAGCTGTAGGGCAGCGAAAAAGACTAAAATATAGTCATATTTATTAAACAGAGACTTCAGTAGACTTTTGTATGCAAGGCACTTTGATTTAAAGATAATTAAGAGATCTTTCCAGGAGCTGGTACAATACTTAAGGGAGAGATAAGTAGTTAAGCAGAAGCTTCAAGAAGAGATTTGTGGGAACAGAAGTTTCGGTTGATTGCATCATGATTTTTGAGGCCAAAGGCAAATAAATTTTTGAGCATTTCCAGATGCCGTGTGTCTAGGCAAGAGGACATTTGGGAGCTAGAAGTATTTGATGTGTATTTTCTTTAGTGATCTTGGCTGCTATTGTGTTCATAATAGATTTCAAGTTACATTTGTTTTTGCCAGTCAGATTTTATATTTTGAAGTCTATTCTGTTCTTCTTGTTAATTACAATGCCAGTTTCAAGGCAAATGGCGTCACCATTTCATAGTTCTGCCGGCAGGTCTTCCAACTCCAGGACTCTTTCCCTTATAGTACGTGAACAGTATATTTATTTTACACTGGCTGTTACATGGCTTGGTGATAGATGCTGAATCTCATTATTCTTCATTGTTAAATGCCCTGGCAGAAGTTTTAATGGAAGAACACTGAAATTATTTGTTAAAATGAAAACTTTATGGATCTCGTACATAGAGATTATTACAGTCCTCCATTTGCTAATAGCAAGTAATAGCAGTTAACATGCATGGCACACTTACAAACTGCTTTCAGACTCCAGCCCAGTAGACTGCTGTTGTCTGAGTATACCGTTCCCTCCCTCCATTTCCTTCTAATGGAATACAATCTGTCTTTTAAGGCCTATTCCAAATTCTGCCATATCCATAAACTTGCCCTGATTTCTGCCATTTGAATGTGATCTCTGTTTCCCTTGATCCTTCTACAGAATTTTATTTTGTCTATCCAAGGGTGCTTACCTTAGTCTCTTGTCTTTTGGCTGATCAAAATCATGTCTTTCTTATTTTTTCGTACTTGAGAAGTGGTCTAGTGTGAGTGGTAAGAGCATGGGCTCTGGAGCCAGGTTGCCTAGATTCGAACCCCAGGTGTGCCATCTACTAGCTGTATGACTTATTTATATTCTCTCTCAGTTTCCTCGTCCCTAAAGCAAGGATTGAAATAGTGCCTGTGCCTTAGAATAGTTATAAGACTTAAAGGAGTTAATACACTAAAATGGTGCTTAGGATAATCTTGGAACAAAGTAGGTCAGCTCTCAATAAATTTTAGCTTTAATATTGGCTATACTAGATTTTAACGTCTTGATATTCCTTCCCCATACTTTCTCTCCTGAGGGAAAATGTATTCTGAACCCCAGTTTGTTTAGGTTTCCAAGACTATATTCCCCAACCATCTTTGCCATCCTTTACCCAAAAGTTATCAAGGGACAAGGGTTATTGGAGCTTCAAGGATAATGAACATTATCCTTGTTCGTTATGAACACTAGTATTTCAGCTCCCAGCTGGAAGGGGCATCACGTTTTTGGAGGGGCTGCCTCATCCTAAAGGACAACTATTTGAAGCTCTCATAGAATTATACTCATATCACTGAGTTTACAGCAGCTAAATACCAGAAGGGGGCAGCAGAAACTCATCAGCTTCCCATCTGTGGAGAAGGAAAAGTCTAAAGATGATTCTCAGGAGAATCCTGCACCCAAACTGATCTCTGACACGATGTTATCGAATCAATTATTAATAAGTAGTAGACTCTAAAAGAGAGGTTTGTTCTGAGAACTGGCAGCATGACAGGAACACATTTAAACAGTTGAAATAGAAATTCAGGTGCTGCTTCCCGTGGTTTTAGCTCTGATAGCTGGAGTGCCCAAGAGCAGCTTAGAATAACTAAAGCTGTTAATGTTGTCAGCATTCTCCGCTGTTTGTTTTATTTTATTATTTTGTTTTCTCAGCTATAGGAAACTGAGTAAGTTTCTAACTGTATAGCCTACTGTTATGTGGGGAACTAGGCTAACTGCTATGGTTCTGCAGGTTAAAATAGAATATACAGCTTGTCTGTAATTTTTTTAAAGTATTCCTTGCTTATTAAAAAATAATTACTAATTTTTTTACATCTTACATAAAAAAAATTTTTTTAAGGAAAAACTGCTCACTTTTTTTTTAGTGCCAGACTTTTTATGATACCTTTCCATTTTATTTGTTTTAAACTTAGTTGAAACTGACTCTCAATTTTCATCTATAAATTCAATGCGGTTCCAACCAAAATCTCAGCAGAATTTTTGTGGAACCTGAGAAGAATATCCTGAAATTCCAATGAAAGAATAAATAAAACAGTTTTTAAAAGACTAAAGTAAAAGTGATTGGCCTACCAGGTAGATAGCAAGACTTATTAGAAAGTCGTGGTAATTAAAAATGAGATGTTGGCTTAGACTGAGAAAAATAGACCAGTGTATAGAGTACCCAAAAAAAACCAAATAGGGAGCCCCAAAATGGATTTACACATATATGGAATCTGGAAAGTATCACACATCAAAAGGGAAAGAATGGATTAATTAATAAATGGTGCTTGGACAATTGATTATATGAAAAAAATATTAACCCTTCACATCAAAACACACATGCATGCATAAACATTTTTTAAAGATAGGTTAAGGACCTAAATAGAAGCAGCAAAACATAAAGCTTAGAAGGCAATATATGAAAATATTAATATTTGTATGACATTGGGAGCACTGGAGAATTTATTGAACAAGACACAAAAATCATAACTGTTAAAAGATTGTTAAATTTAATACATTAAAATTAAAAACTTCTGAACCACAAAAGACACCATTAACAAAAGACCATGGTAAAGATTGGCAGTGCATGTAACTGACAAACATTATTCAGAATACATCTGGATAATCAATAAAGTATTCCAATAGAGAAATTCACAGAATAAGAAGCCAGAATGGACATAAATATATGAAAAGATGCTCACTCTTACTAATAATCAGAAAAGTTACAAATTAAAATGATACACATTTTTACACTTACCAGATGCAAAAATGGAAAGATTTGATAGTAATAATTGTGGCAAAGAAGAGGAGCAACGAGAACTTGGATTCACAACTGGTGGGAGTTTAAAATTATATAACCACTTTAAAGACCAGTTTGTCAAATGAACTAAAAGTGAAGGTATATGTGGTTTTCTACTCAGCATTCTACTTCTAGGTATTTATGTTAAAGAAACTCTGGCATGTCCAAGGATTAAGTTACAAGAATGTTCATTTTAGTGTTGTTCATCATAGTAAACACTACACACAACTTAAATGTCCATCAACAGGAAAAGAGAAAATTAAAGTGTGGTGGACTCTTTGAGTGAGATGCCATACAACAGTGAGAAAGAATGAACTATACGTATCAGCATGGTTATCTCAAAAACATAATGAGTGAAAAAAGCAAGGTGAAGAACTGTATAGTTCATGCAGCTTGTAAACATGCGAAGCAGTACTACAGTTTATATGGGTACATGTTTAAAGCATAATATGCGGTCAAGTCGATTCCGACTCATAGTGACCCTGTAGGACAGAGTAGAACTGCCCCATAGGGTTTCTAAGGCTGTAAATCTTCACAGAAGCGGACTGCCACTTCTTCCTCACATGGAATAGGCTGGTGGGTTCAAACTGCCGACCTTCTGGTAAGCAGCTGAGTGCTTTAACCACTGTACCACCACAGCTCCTAAGAGTGTTAAAAACCTGGTCAAGAATGATAAGCACTAATAATCTCAATAATCACAGTTCAGGATATCTTTTACCTGTGAAGAAGGAAGGTGGAATTGGAATAGGATCAGGAAGTGTATATGGGGGGTTCAACTATTAACTGTAATGCTCTATCCCTTTAAAAGGAAAAAAGTATGAAGCAAATGTGACAGTTTTAGAATTTGATGAAGGTAGGTGGTCCAGTTCATGGGTGTTATGTTCTCTGTGCTTTTCTGAATGTCGAATATTGTTCATGGTGTTTTCATCTCTTCTCTTACCAGTCAGAACAATTGGTTTTCACATTTGTTGCAGATTTACTGGAGCATATTTGAGGCTAATTCTTTCTCACTTCGTCGTTGAAAAATCTTAATGTAGAACTGATGGCCCAGCTTGGGTCAGAGTCCACTTTGACAATAATATCAGGGTAATATGTTTGGGCCAGCTTGGGCCAGATGACTACCCCTGTATCAATCAGCTGTGAGGTAAGGTCATATAAGAACGGGGTAGCTTCTAAGGGATGCTAGATAATATTATAAGATGTTCACGATAAGCCTAATATGTAAATAATAAATATATTAATATCACAAAAGATACAACCTTAGAATGCTTTTCTTTTAAAACCTTTTTATTATGAGAAAATCGAAATATATAAAAAAGTAAACAGAATAGTATAATGTACTCATGTGTTCCTTATCCACACTCAACAAGTACCATTAGCTCCTAGTCCAACTTTTTTCATGTGTACCAGGGTTCAGCAAGTTTTCTCTAAAAGGCCAGATAGTAAATAATTTAGGTCTTGCAGGCCACACATAATCTCTGTTGCATAGTTGTTGTCTTTTTTCCCCTAACCTGTGTCGAAGGCCCCCAAGTCCCTCCCAGGTTCAGTGATTTATTAAGAGAACACACAGGGCCCAGCATACAGTTGGACTCACAGCTAAGACTTATTACAGCAGAAGGATCAAACAAAATCAGCAAAGGGAAAAGTGGGTGGGGCAAAGTCTGGAGGAAACCAAGCACAAGCTTCCAAAAGTTCCCCCTCTCTCTCTGTCTCCCCCAGTGGAGTCACACCGGACACACTTAATTTCACCAGTATTGAATTTTGACAACAGGTGAAATGTTTTCTACGGGAACCTCATTAGAAACTCAGTGCCCTAGGTTTTTACTGGGGGCTGGTCACATAGGCTCCCTCTGCCTAGCACATACCAATATTTCACACTCCCAGGTAAAAAATGGTGTTCAACACAAACTACATTGTTAATATGAACAGCTTACGCATAGTGAGCCACTCTTAACAGTTAGGGAATGGTAGGAACCCTCACAAAGTCCACCAAGGGCCAACTGTACAAGCAGGCCTTCTAATAATAGAAGTCTTCTACCTGCTATGTTAGTTTTAAAAATTGGGTAGTTTAAAAATCGGGCCACATTTGGGTCCTAGTTTGCCAGCCTTTTCTGTGTATCCTCACCTACTTCGCTGTCCTTAAACTTTTTTTTTGGGGGGGGGGGAGGTGTGGGCAAGGAGGAAGAAGAATGATGGGGACATATCATTCTTTTGTTTTGCTTTTGAGAGGAAAAAAGCAAAGACTAAGGCTTAAACTCCAGAGCTTTTTTATTTCTCAGCCTGGAGCTTGAGGAGGAACAATCTGTAGGATGGCTGTTTTATATCCCAGCTTGAGCCTAGGTGTAACTTTCATCAGCTCTGCAACAAATGCTGGATAACAACAGATGGTTGGCATGTGCTCCTTACTTACGGAGGTTTCAGAAGAAGAAAGCTGACCTTGTTAACTAGTAGACATTCGACTTGCATGGGTACTGTATATGGATACTGATAATTTGGCACTTTACTTAGGCGTTTCTCTTACATAACTGCAGTACAATGATCAAAATCAGAACATTTATCAGTAATACCATACTATAATCTAATACACAATTAGTATTCAAATTTTGTCAGCTGTCTCATTAATGTCCTTTATGGCTTTTTGTCCCTCGTCTGGAAACCAAGCCACATTACACTTACTTGTCATATCTCTTTAGTCTCCTTTAATCTGGAACAGGTCCTCAACCTTTTTTTTTTTTTTTTTTCTTGACCTTGACATTTTTAAGAGTACAGGCCAGTTAATCTGTAGAATGTGCCTCAATTTAGGTTTCTCTGATATTTCCTAGAGAATTGATTCATGTTACGCGTTTTGGGTAGGAGTACCACAGAAGTGATGTTGTGTCCTCTGTGGATTATTTTATGGAAGCATGTGCTGATGGGCCATCCTAGTTGGCCATGTCCATTATGATCCTTTTATTAAAGTGGTGTCTACTAGATTTCTTCACTGTAATTGTACTAAATTTTCCTTTTGTAATTAAGTAATTTGTGGGGAGATACTTTGAAACTATGTACATACTGTGTTTCTCATCAAACTTTGACCCACTAATGACATCTTTTGATGATTTTCTAAGTGCATCATTCCTTTTATATTTTAGTTGGCATTCTACTGTTTATTTATTTATTCAGGTATTTATTTCTGTCATAAGGACTCCAGATTTTAATCAGTGAGTTATAATCCATTACTTATTTTGATGCACAAATGTCCCAGATTTGGTCGGTGAGAGACCCTTCCAGCTGTCTCCTGTGCTGTTTTGATGTGTGCCTGTCACCCTTTTAGCATTTTCTTACTACCTAGCACAAAAACACGTTCTAGTCTCATCTTTTACTTTCCTGCCCCATTTTCCCAAGGAGCTTGGATTCTTTTTAGTGGAGAATGATATTCAGAAGTCAAGATCTAGATGTCAGGTGTGCTTATAGCTATTGATTTGTCATTGCTCTCAGGCACTGTCAGTGGGTAGAGCTGGAAAATCAATCGTCTGTGTTTTTATTTAAAACCATCTCCTTGCTTATACCGTCAATCCCAGTCTAACACAGCAGGTTTCATTTTTGTTTTTCTCCCTCCCTAACTTTGTAGTAACCTTCTCTCATAGTGAGAACCCCGATTCCCATTATTCTTTGTCATGTATATGTTTTACAGATATTTTCTCCTAATATATGGTTTTTTAATTTACTTTCTAAATAAATTTTAGAGAATTTTTAATTTTGGTGAAATCTGATTTAGCCATCTTTTATGTTTATTATTTTCCGTGCCCTAAGTAATTATTGCCTACCCCTTGGTCATGAAGATATTCTCCTATGTATTTTTCTTAAAAGCTTTATAATTCTAGATTTTATATCTTAACTTAATTTTCTGTCTTGAGTTAATCCTTGTGTATGATGTGATAATTTTTTTTTTTTTCCATTAGAATGTTCCTATTTCCTCTGTTGGTCTGTTTGTCTATCCTAATGTCAGAACCACTCTCTCGATTACTGTAGCTTTATAGTTTTACTATTGTTCTGGCTATTTTAGGCTCTTAACCTTTCTATAAAATTTTTTTAATTATATTGCCAATTGTTACTGAAAAGGCCTGATGGGATTCTGATCAAGATTTTGATAAATCTGTAGACACATTTGAGAATTAATAATTTTTTTTTTTAATTGTCCTTTAGGTGAAAGTTTACAGCTCAAGTTAGTTTCTCATTCAAAAATTTGGGCAAATACTGTTTTGTGATATTGGTTGCAATCCCCACAATGTGACAATACTCTCCCCCTTTCCATCCCGGGTTCCCTGTGTCCATTTGTCCAGTTCCTGTTCCTTCCTGCCTTCTCATCTTCTCTTGGGCAGGAGTTGCCCATTTGGTCTCACGTATTTGATTGAACTAAGAAGCACGTTCCTCACATGTGTTATTGTTTGTTTTATAGGCCTGTTTAATCTTTGTCTATAAAGTGGGCTTTGGGAGTGGCTTCAGTTCTGAGTGAGCAGAATGGCCAGGGGCCATAGTCTTGGGGGTTCCTCCAGTCTCTGTCAGACCAGTAGGTCTAGTCTTTTTTTGTCTTTGAATTTTGTTCTACATTTTTCTCCCACTCTGTCTGGGACTCTCTGCTGTGATCACTGTCAGAGCGATTGGTGGTAGTAGCCAGACACCATCTAGTTCTTCTGGGCTCAGGAGGATGGAGGCTCTGGGTCATGTGGTCTTTTAGTCTCTTGGGGGTATCTTAATAATTTTGAGTCTTCCAACCTATGATCATGATTTAAGTGTTCTTTTTTTTTTTTTTTTTAATGTTTACTTTTTCTCAGTAATGTTTTATAAATTTCAGTGTAGGCATCTTGCAAGCCTTAAATTTATTTCTAAATATTTTATGGTTTTTTATGCTGTTGTAAGGGAAGTTATTGTATTAGATTTTATTTTCCATTTGTTTGCTATTATTGTGTAAAAATATAATTGATTTTGTATGTTGACCCTTTATCGTGAGTCTTTTTTATAAATTTACTCATTAGCTCTAGCAGATACTTTAGTAGGAAATTTTACATATCCAATCATCTTATCTGTGACTCGAAGCATATTTATGTCTTTCTTTCCAGATTTCATGCCATTTCTTTTTTTGTCTTATTGTACTAATCATATGCCAATACTGTGTTAAATAGAAGTAGTGGAAGCAGACAGCCTTGCTTTGCTCCTAATCTTAGGGAAAATGTTCCGTATTTCACCATTAAGAATGATGTTAGCAGTAGGTTTTTTGTATATGCCCTTCATCAAGTTGAGGAAGATATCCTCTTCGTCAAGTTGAGGAAGTTACCTTTTATTCCTAGTTTGCTAAGAGTTTTTTTTTGTTTTGTTTTTTAATCATGAATGGGTGTTAACTTTCTTTAAATGCCTTTTTTGCAATTATAGAGATGATCATGTGGGTTTTCTCCTCTATTCTCGTAATATAATGAGTTACATTGACTGGTTTTCAAACGTTGAGCCAGTGTTGCATTACTGGGATAAACTCACAAGAATGTATTGTTAACTTGTTAACATTTGCTAGGGGTTTTTGTGTCTTTGTTGTCAGTTATAAAACAAAAAAAATTTTTTTTTTTTTTTGTTATATTGGGCCTTAATTCTCTTTGCTTATAATGTTTCTGTATGGTGTTGGCATTAGGATTATGTGATATCACAAAATGTGTTGGGAAGTGTTCCCTCCTTTATTTTCTGAAAGAGATTATATAACATTTATATTATTTCTTCATTATTTGATAACATTCACCAGTGAAGCAACCTGGGCCTGGAGTTTTCTTAAGAAGAGTTTAAATTACAAATTAATGTTTTTTAAGAGATAAGCCTTCTCAATGTAGTTTTAATTTGCATTTCTTTCATTGTTGATGAGGTTGACATTTTTATATGCTTAAGAGTCGTTCATAATACTGTGAACTTTCTTTTCTTATCCTTTACCCCATCTTTCTATTAGGTCATGGTCTTTTTTAAACTGATGTTTAGGACCTCTCTTAATGTTTCAGGGCTATTTTGCTATATAGACATTTTTATTTCTTATGTAGTTGAATTTGTCAATCTTTTCTTTTATGCCTTTTGCATTAGCCTAAGAATGGCATTCTCTATCCCAAGAAATAATCCTGTTTTCCTGTAGTGAATTAACGTTTTCTTTATGTTTTAAGAGAAAGTCCACAATTCTATTCACCTCTTTGCTCAACCTCCATTATCCCCCTTCCTCCTATGTTTAGCAACCTCAAGTTGCTAGAAATATTTTCCAAATACTTTTTTTGAATATTCCCTCCTTCCTGTACCTGATGGGGAGGCCTAGATGATGGTTTAAAGTTTCACATATGTTACCAAGACCTCAAGTAGCCTATAAGGCATCTTCATGCAAATTAGACAGGTACTTCCTTTTCTAGACAGATGAAGTAGGAGAAAAGTCTCTTTTTCTGAAAGATGTAGCCTTGTACCTGAACACACAGTTGTTAGGGCTCGTTTTAGCCTGTATTCACACCTTTGGGCAGTGCTCAAAATGAACCACTTTATAAGGCGAACCTGTATATAACAATCCTGAATTTAATCTTGCACCATGCAAATAATATAGTCAGTGAAAGGATTATTAGGAAAGCCGGATGCATGTTTCCCCCTTTGCCTCCTCTTCCCTGTATAAGCGCAAGCCCCAAAGCTGACTAGCTACATCATTCAACGTGCTTCCTTAAGTAGAAGTACTAATGACTGTGCATACTAACCCTCTGCATTTAGTGGTACTTAGACCGGGGAGAGTGGTGAATGAACCTCTCTAAAGTCTAGTTGGCCACCCATCAATTGGAGAGACATTGTGCGTTATCAAGAAAAAGATCAAACAATGTGATTGCTTGTAACTCTATAAAAGTTAAGTTTTATCATCTCATTTTTTTTTTAATTATCTTCATGTAACAGCCTACAAAATTAAAAGGGCAGCTATTTTTGCCCCTCAAAAAAAAAAAAATTTTTTTTTTTTTTCATAGATGAAGGGAGTAAGCCAGAGGAGAAACTTTTCCAAGGTCAAAAAGCTAGTGAGTGACAGAAAAAAGCCTTGATCCCAAATGTTTTAAAGTTCCAGGTTCTTCCTCCAAAGCTGAAGGAACACTTATTTCCCATATCACCCAATCTTAGAAAAAATGTCATCAGTTCCGCAGTGATCCAGGGAGGTTAAATTTAAATCATCACAAAATTGGGGGGGTATATATTTTGTCCTCCTGAAAGTATATTCTGGTATCTCTGGCATGCTCACATACCCTTCCCTAGTGGTGCCAAGTCACTTCCTACTCAGAGACACGGTGCAGAGAGAATAGTATCTTTTTTTAGGGATAGAGGCAAAAGTTGCCTAGTATTTATTTTGACTTGTTGGTAGAGATCTGAGCCTCTGGGCTTTTAGAAGATTGAAGGACAGTAATTTTGAGGGTAACGTTATATTCTGAAATAGTGCTATGATAAATTAAGCTTGTCATGTTTATAATTCTAAATTTTTTTATATTTTAATGAGATAGCTTTTAGGTTTATTTTAGACTGCTCTTAGCTTTCAAGTCTCTGGACAGAATATGTGTTTAATGTCAAGTAGGGAAATTGTTGAGGCTGACCTTGATGCATATGTGGGCTGAGTTGGGGAGTCACTGTGAGATTTGTTTTTCATGCCTCTAAAAAATCCTTGCCCACCTCTGTCCTTTCCTTTCTAAGTGTTTTCTTTGCAGATCGTAATCTTTTGGGCTCTACTGTTGAATCTTTTTGGCCGAGTATTTTGTAATGAGTCACAGTTCATTTGGATATTCATTTGGAAAGCAGTATCTGAGCACACTCCCCCCGCCCTGGCCAGGATCCTGCTGTTTTATTGCTACAAGTGCAGATTCTTTTTAATTTGTTTTGGTATCTGCATCTTTGGCAGCAGTAAATTTGATTTTGACTGCAGACATTTTTGACTTTGGACAAAATGTGTTTCTGGAGAATCACCAATGTAAGGTGAACTTCAGAGGATAAAGACTATGACTTATTTGATTTGGGATTCCCAGCACTTATCCACGCCTGGAACGTAGCAGAACCTCAATAAATACTTGTTGAGTTAATGACTGAATGAAGTCTTTATAAAAACCAAACCAGATATAAAATCCTGATTGTGTATACATTATCTTCCTCTTTTCAGACATCATTTGAGCCCGTTTAATGAACACGGATTTTTTTTTTTTTTTTAGGCTTTGAAACATAGAGTGTCAGTCTAAGGAGTTAGTGCGGTTAACAGTGAGCACTGGAAGACTCCATGTGGCTCTACCAAAATGGTTATAGTCTGAATTCTAGTCAAGTTAGTTAACCTTGCTGACCTCGGTTTTCTCACCTTTTAAATAAAGATAGAAAGTTATGTAGGAATCACTGAGCTTATACATGTAGAAATGCTCTGGAAAGTTAAAGCATTCTACAGATACAAACAGGCATTGCTCTCAGTGAATGGTCCCTAGAACCCTGAGGCCACACTTCGGAAAGATCTGGCTGCCCTTTTTGCTGTAAGATTCAGCACGTTTTCTACTGTACACGAACCCAGTGGTTACACATCCCACATTTCTGGCTATGTATTGCTACTGCTCCTGTAGTTCAGTAACATTTTCCTCATCATTTCTCTGACTATAGTTAGGAACTGAGTCAGCAGCAGATTACATACCAATCAACACCAACCCATTGCTGTTGAGTCGATTCCGACTCCTAGCAGCCCTATATGAAACCTACCCCATAAGGTTTCAGCTGGTACATTCAAACTGCCGTCTTTTGGTTAGCAACCGTAGCTCTTAACCACCGAACCACCAGTGTCCAGCAGATACATAAAAAAATACATGGCACCAGTTTGGGGACATTCACTTACATTCAAATCCAGGCCTCAGGAAGGTTGTTTTTTAGTTACTTTACTCAGGTTAGTAGTTGAGGTAGTTATGTGTATACTGTATCTAGTGATCCTTGAAGGAGGTTGACAGAGATACCCACTCTCTCAATACATTCGAAGTGGGCCAGAGAAGGAAGGCATGGGCCTTAGAAATAGGAGAAGGAGGCACTGTGAATATCTGATTTTCTGGGCCCAGGGTCTTTTTGGTTCCTTGAGGATAGAGGGACTGCTACATAGCTGGACATTCGTACTCTCTCAGAATGTCACCTCTTTCTGTTGTTCTTCATGGGTTACTTTTAATATCCCGGTATTTTGTCTTCCGGTTTTTTGTTTGTTTGTTGTTTAATCCCTCTACCAATGCCTGTTGCCTTTCCCTCCACACTCTTGTATCTTCCCCTTCTCTTTGCTATGGGATATGATCCCAAGTCAGACTCTAACCTGTTTTCTATTTTTATTTCTAGCACCTTCAAAGACGAGAAAAAAAAAATTAACAAATTTCAAATCGGAATCTTGCTTTTAATTTAGTATACTAATTGTTAGTTTAAGGTAACTGTACCTTAGTTAAATTCATTAATATCCTAAGTCTACTTGAATGTCATTCTCTTAGTTTTTGTGGCAGAACCAGACTCCTCCAATTAACATAGTAGATGTGGCTTGTGTTTTACAAGTTATATTCATGGCTTCTTGGATTTGTAATCCCCAGTTGTAAAATAGAGATGTGATCTTCATCATCTGCTTTCTCTGTAACTCTATGTGACACCTGTCCAAGTAAACTTCCTTTATTGAGGTGAGAAAGCTATGGGACTCTTATGTTCTGACAGTCCTCAGTGAATTCACCATCTCCTACCAGACTAGAAGCTAGAAGAAGACTAAAGTGATTGTCCAACCCCCCTCAAGGCATAGCCCTGTTCTCGATGCCACGTACTTCAAGGATAGCCCAGATCGTTTATGTAATTTGGCTCCAGCCTACTTTTCCAGCCAGATATCACCAGTCCCTAGCATAAGCTGCTGTACACTTACAGAATTCTCTTTCCTGGCTCATTCAGTATTGCTCAGCAAATATTAAATTGAATTTCCTCTATAAACCAGGCCCTGGGGATTCATTTTTTTCTCTTTAAGAGTCTGCCAAATCTTAAGTGCCCAGTCTCCATTAATTCATTTCAAATTACTCTGGCCGAAATGACCCCCTGACTTGCACACCAGTAGCATTTAGTTTGTATTACTCAGGTTACATTGGTCACATGTGGCATAGCTTTGTGATATTATCACATTTGTGAGATTACCAGCTTTCTGAGAACAGAAACTTTGTCTAATAAAACTTCATAATTACCAAAGAGCTTTAATAAGGACCCTGCAACAAATAGTAATTACCTGTTAAATAAATAAGCATTTGCAACTCTTTGCCTTCCTAAGATCTTGTTAGCATCTCAAGCTGTAAGATTAAAATCGTTTTCTCCAGCTCTGCCAGCCCTCTCATTTTTATGTCTGACTCCTCCTCACCTTCTAATTGCTCCTTCAGCCAGTGTTTGCTTTGTTTGCCTCTCATACTTATTTCCTTCTCTAAGCCTACTACCTGCTTCATTTTTCCCTCTGTCTTCGTTACACTTGATTCTTGACATCTCCAGCTAACTTTTCCCACCAAGTGGAACAAACTAGACATTTGGTATCCTTTGTTTTCATGTGAAGTTTGGAAATTGGTATGTCATTCTTTCCTGAAAATTATATAATTACAACAGCATGTATGTCAATGAGAAGAGCTTTCATAAAAACATTTATATCGAAGCCATTAAATTTTGGGGTATTATACGTAACCAACAAACCAGTTGCCTTCGAGCCCATTCTGACTCATGGTGACCCCATGTGTGTCAGAGGAGAACTGTGCTCCATTTGGCTTTCAATGGCTTGATTTTTTTTGGAAGTAGATTGCCAGGCAGCCTACTTTCTTCCAAGGCACCTCTGGGTGGACTCAAACCTCCAAGCTTCTGGTTAGCAGCCAAGTGCTGTTAATAGTTTGCGTCACCAGAGACTCATATAATGCAGACCTTTTATTAGAATGTACTTTAGATATTAAGATATTAATTATTATTATTTAGATATTATCTCCATTTACGATCCAGTAGCCAGTGCAGTGAGAATGGTGGTAGCTTTTGTCTATCCTCCTCCCCCATTCAACAAACTTATATAATGTTCCTCCTGAGCACAATGCTGGGTGTAATACACAGATACTGAACAATGCCAGCACTCAAAGATCTTAGGATCTAATGATCTATTAATTCCTTCTGTTACTGATATAGGAAGGCCCTAGGAGATAATCAATGGAAAATGCTTTCTTTTGTTACAACCCAGGGCCTGCCTTTCATACCATGAAACATGGTACCTTATTTACCAAGGGGGGGGGGGAAGACATATTTGATTTTTTTCTGGATATATGGGAAACCCAGTCATGAAAATGAACCAAATAGAAGTTCGTTCAGTACTTAGCAAGTTTTTCAGACACAGGCTTAAAGTCCTGTCGCTTCGTCCCTGGCAAAATTCCTGTGAAGTATACATCCTTCCTTCCATGTGCTAGATGGAGCTATCTCCCCCTTTTCTTCTATCACCCCCATTGAGGTTGGTGCCATATTTCCCTCCAGACCCACAGGTTGGAGAGTTGGTTACTATTGATCATAGTATAGAAGTTTTCATTTGAGACTTAGTTATCCTCTAATGAGGTGTCCAACAGTAGTCCAGAAGTAGCCCTGTTGCATTTATTTTTATAGCTCTAGCATTTAACAATCCCTAGTACATTGGGTACTTACTGTTTGCTGAACTCTTATTGCTGAGTTTTGGATTGCTTTTTTGAGTTTGTTTGTGGGGTTTTTGGGGAAGAGAGGATGCAACAAGGTAAGAGACCCCACAGAAAACCTTACTGAATAGAGAGAATAATAGTAAAGCAAGAATTTTATACCAGCCTTCATTTGAGTACTGACCACATGATGATATGTTGTGACTGAGTCTAGACAAAACCTTTTCAGAAGATACTCTTATTCTCATTTTATAGATGAGAATGCCTAAAACTTGCCTAAAAATTTACTAGGGATTGGCAATCCAGAGATTGAAACCCAGGTTCTTTTCCTCAAAAGCCCAAGTTTTTAACTTGGCCATGCCACTATTCCCAAATCAAGGTTAGGGAGTATAGTATACATGGTTATGTATGTTTAAACTTGCTGGCTAGAGAGGGTTAGGGGCAGGAGGGTTGGTGTTTTTTATAGATATAAAAATGCACATAATTTGCATTTGTACTGCCACAACTGATGTCTGCTCTGACAGCCGTCATCTGATCATGGGACTCTTCAGCAGTCATGACTCAGCCTTAGAACCTGTCTCAATATAGCACTCTAGGCAGCTACTACCAACAAATGGGAATTGGCCCACAAATGAGATCTTTTATGTTGTACTTGTATTAAAACCGTGATGGAGAGCTGGGTAATGGGCAATTGACAGAGGAGAAGTTGTGGGTCATGATAACTAGTCCTTATTCTGCTGCATATGGTACAAACATTACATAGCCAATCCCTACTCAACAATTCTCTCCTAATACTCAGAATTCTATATGAGATTCAGAGCTATTACTACAGAAGAGTATCTATTTTTATTTTTCTACTCCTGTTCTTGTTCTACTCTCATAATCTAGTATAAAAATATAATGGAGTGGGAGAAGTGCGTAACAGTTGTTGGGTTTTTTGTTTGTTTTTTTGTTTTTTCCTCTATGTATCTATAGCAGTGGGGTATTTTTTTTTTTTTTACATTACACTTTCCTGATCAGCATTTGAATCACAGCAGTGTAGCAATTTTTCAGAAGCATGTGGAATGGAAGGTACCACTTAAATGTAAATGATTTAGTTAATTATTGTAGAAAGTGATATGAAATTTGACATTTTGTTGCCCTGGAAACACAGCCCAGCCTCCCATGTATATTTTGAACCATGTAACTACTTGTAACAACATTTAACTATTTGACTGTTTTATAGTTAGACTACATCCTTTTGTGCCTGATACATATTTTATTATGTAGTGATTTTACCTTCTCTCTCAATGGATATCCATTTCATTATCATACTGTTCTTAGCACAGAAAGAAAAAGAGAAAAAGAATGTAGAGTAAGGAGCAGGAGATGCCCTCTTCCCTTTCTGATTAGTATGTTGTGGTAAATCTAAAACTTTACTCTCCATCGTACATATTGGAAGTGTAGCCTTGTTTGACTCTGGTGACGGCAGCCTAAAAGTAAATGTGATTGTCTTGAAATTATGAATCAGTAGATAGAAAAGAGAAATAAAACAGTAGGGAAAGTAAAGATAAAAGCCTGGAAAACAGGAAATATAACTTAAGAAATGTATAATGAGAAGGTATTTTTAAGGCATTCTTGTATTCTTACTAGGAGCCCGGTGGTACAGTGGTTAAGCATACAGCTACTAACAGGAAGGTAAGTGGTTCAAATCTACCAGCTGCTCTGCAGACAAAGATGTGGCAGTCTGCTTCCGTAAAGCCTAGGAAACCCTGTGGAGCAGTTCTAGTCTATCCTATAGGGTCTTTCTGAGTCAGAATCACTTGACAGCAACAGTTGTGTTTTGTTTTGTTTTGTTTTTTTTCTCCCAATACTCTTATACCAGAAAAAATTCCAGGTAAACATTTAAATTTAAAAAGTGAAACCATTTAAGTCTGTGAAAATAAAATAGGTAAATGTTTTTTTAATCTTGGAGCATGGAGACCTTTATGACCTAAATGTGACATAAATCTCAGAAATCATAATAAAAGGCAACAATTATACATGTAGAAATTGTTGAGATGGCATATGTTTTGTTATATATATTTTCACGACAATAAAAATTTTTTAAAAAATTAACCAATTTGTCCATATGAAAATTTAATAAGTAAGCTGTGTCAGAATACCCTAATTTTAAGTAAAATGATATAAGAAATTGAGAAATAGTGATTACAATATTCATTGTTTATTAATACCCTTAATAAACAAAGAGTTCAAAAACATCAATAATAGAAAGACAGATGTTGCAAAATAGGAAGGAAAAAAAAAATAAGGCAATTCTAGAAAGGACAGCAAACAGCCAGTAAACATAGGAAAAGCTGTTCAGCCTTACCACTAAATAAAATATGCAAATAACATAAATAACTTTCTGCCTGTTATTTTGCTATAAAGATTAAAAGTTTAACAATGCCAATTCTTGTGGAAACAGATATTCCAAAAAAACACTGCTAGAGGCATAAATTGGTACAACTTTTTTGAAGGAATTTATCCTAAGGAGAAATTTGTACATATGTCAAGGAAATTAACTGAGCTTTGTAACAGAGAAAAAAGTTGATGCATCCTAAATGCCCATTATTAGAGAATTGACTAAATAAACCATGGAAAACCAACTTTCTATGGTGAGAATTCAAGTGATTTTTACTTCTCTGGACTCGTCTATAATGATTAAATTTACAAGAAAATTATTATATTTATAATGAGGAAAGATAGTTTCTCACAACTTAAAAAAGGTTTTTAAATGGATGCTTGTGAAGAAGCCACTGGGGAAATTGGATTTTCAGATTGACTGGAGTAAAGGCCAACAGATATTCAGGAGGTCTGGTAGTAGAATTTTCTGGTTTAGGTGATCTTAGTGGCTAGAGGAACCACCACTGGAGATCAAGAATACAGAAAGAAGAAGCGTGGTTGGAGGAAAAAGGTAGATATAATATGCTCAGTTCTGAATATAGTATATTAAGGAGCCACACAAATGGACATGTCCAGGAGGGGATAGAATATATACGTCTGCAGCTAAGGGAGATGTTTGGGCAGAGACATAGATTCAATAGTCATCTGTAACTAAGCTATATTTGGAAGTCATACAAATCTTATTTTTTCTTCCCATCAAAGCCTGGAATATGAGTTTTTTGTTTTTCTTCTGAAACAAGATATCAAAAGAAGATTTAAAAAAAAAAAAACTCAGCTTCCAGGAAAAGAATTTTCATAAAAGCCATTCACATGAATCTGCATGGGAGCAGGGAAGTCACCACCATGTCTGATCCAATTGATTCAGGATTGTGGCTGAATGTAGCTGGCATAGTGGTCAGTTTCCCCCTAGTAGTCCTCTGTGAGAGAAAAGACAGACTTGCCAGCTAGAAAAAAATTAGACCATCTGCAGTAAAGGAAGAAAAAAAATATTCTGAGCACTTGTGAGCCTCCCGAGGCATGGTTATATTATAGATTCAAGTCTGTTTGAGCTGTTCAAGATCATCTAATTCAACCCCCTCATTTTGCAGAGATGGAAACTGTAACAGAGAAGGAATAAAAGACTTTCCCAAAGGCACATAGCTATTTGTAATAGGACTGGCAGGTGTACAGTTCTATGAGAATTCCAACAAAAATCATTACAATTATAAAATAAAATTGGATAGTGGGTGGCAGATCACAGCTGAAACTTCAGGTGCCTGAGGTACCTCGTAGGCTATTCTCCTGCCTGTCAGTGGTATATAAAGAAATGATTGCACATCTACTCTACTTATTCTTTGCATTTGTATTTCTTTAAAAAATCATCTTAGGAACCACCGTAAATCCTGAGGTTACCACAAATGGCATATCTGGCTGTTCTGTACAGGAACAAACCTCAGCATCTAATAAGAACGGTCTAGTAATGTCTTCTGGTGGAGCTAATGCGTTCATTTGTAAGGAGTCTCACAGTGTTTTCATCTTATTCTTGAGTTGTGCTAACGTAGTGTGAGTCGGTGTAGGGGCACTGAGTGTAGAACTGGTGGACATTTCATGAGAAAATAAGCATTATAGCAGACCCACTGTTTTGAGAATCACTTACAGATGTCTGGAAACCCTGGTGGTATAGTGGTTAAATGCTAACGGCTCCTAACCAAAGGGTCAGCAGTTCGAATCCGCCAGGCGCTCCTTGGAAACTCTATGGGGCAGTTCTACTCTGTCCTATAGGGTCGTTATGAGTCGGAATCTACTCGACAGTACTGGGTTTGGTTTTTTTTTTTTTTGGTACAGATGCCTAAAATCAGAGCAATTAGGATAATTCCTTCTCTGCTTTCTAAACTGCCTCCATTCTGTCTCATCCAGGTACTTCTGCTGTCCCACCCCCTGCAATGTTAAATGACTTCGGATAGCTGTTTGAGTGAGAAGAAAGAGGGCAATACATTAAGGCTCAGCTAATATGGTTTACATAATAAAATTATCAAAGAGCCCTTGGCTGAGTTTGCATAATCATCCCAACACTTTGTTTATAAATGAAGAAGGTGAAAGGGTTGGTTAGATAATTTCTAGAGACCCCCTTTCTAGCTCTACAATATTTTATAATAGGATATCAGCACAGGTTCTTTCTCCTATCTCCCCCTCCCCTTAAATTTTATTTTACTCGTTCTTTTATTAATACCTTTATAGATATTTAAATTTTTGGAATGGCTATAGCTCTGCTTCTTAAATATAAGGTGCATATCATTTCCATTTGATAGCAGTTTCTTACTTGTGAGTATAGATATATACATTTGATAGCAGTTTCTTACTTGTGAGTATAGATATATACATGTAAGAGAACAAAACATACAATTTCATGATACATGGAATGTATCACATTCACAGATATACATGTCTATGATATCTTTACATGCATATAGTCATTGTATGCACATATTCATTGAAGGCGAAACCTGGTGGTGCAATGGTTAAGATCCCAGGCTGCTAACCAAAAGGTCAGCAGTTCAAATTCACTAGCAGCTCCTTGGAAATCCTCTGGGGCAGTTCTACTTTGTCCTATAGGGTCGCTATCAGTCGAAATTGACTCGACGGCAACAGGTAGTCATTGAAGGAACGTAATAATATGGTGGCATTTGATTGTCATTTGTGAATAATAGTGGAAACCTAAGGCCTGAAGTGATTGCTGAATATCCGTATGTAATATTACATTCCAGGATCAGGAGAGAAACAAGACAATGGCTTTCATTCAGTGTGATTCAAACCAAATTATTTTATCTCTGACTTCTGAAATAACAAAGTTTTCTAGCCAGACGAATGTCCCTTCTGCCAAAAGTTAATTGTAATTCCAATAATAAACCCAGTGCCGTCGAGTCGATTCCAACTCATAGCGACCCTATAGGACAGAGTAGAACTGCCCCATAGAGTTTCCAAGGAGTGCCTGGCGAATTCGAACTGCCAACCCTTTGATTAGCAGCCCCAGCACTTAACCACTATGCCACCAGGGTTTCCAATTCCAATAATATAATAATAATAATATTATTTCCAATAATACCACCTGTTTTATTGTTGACACCCTGATTGGGGCATTGTTGTGTGCCGACAGCAAGTCAGTTCTCACTCTTAGCGACCCTATAAGGCAGAGTAGAACTGCCCCATAGGGTTTCCAAGGCTGTAATCTTTACGGAAGCAGATTGCCACATCTTTCTCCCGCAGATGGGCTGGTGGGTTCAAACCACCGACCTTTCAGTTAGCAGCCGAACACTTAACCACTGTGCCACCAGGGCTCCTTGACCGGGGCATTAGGAAGCCTCAATTGCTGTTAGGTAGTTAATAGAGACTTTACCACCCCACCCCCCACCCCCAAACCACCTAATTCTAGTATCAGGCAGCATAGCTTAGTGACTGGAATAATGTAGGCGTTCAAGAAAGGTTAGATGCTGATTTTATCATTGAATACATCAGCTATGTGCTGTGTCACCTTGAGCGCCTAGAGAAAAGAATTGTGTGAGGAGGGGCATCAGGCAGTGGTAAAGTAGCTTCTCCCGTAAGTGTTTGTATTGGGACAGGTTGGTACTAATTTAATATATAGGCTGTTAGAGCTTTCCCCATACCTGTTTTCCTTATTTCAGATGTATATGTGTATACTGGATATATGTCAAGAAATGTGTTATATTTTAGATGTGAAAGGTAAGCTTTTCTGTGTAGAGCTACTAAATCCTGAGTATTTTTTTGATGCAGTGAATAAAAATGTCATTCACATGTCTTAGCAGTAGGGACATCTTTGAAGAAAAGAACAGTGGTAACCAAAAAGCAAAAGACCATTAAACATTTCAAATAGCAGTCCTGATATTTGAATGACCTAATTCACTAAAGTAGACTTTTTTAAATCAATGTTTTGAGTCTTTTTATCCCTTCAGTTGGTACATAATAAAATACACTCAATGACATGGCTGTGTGTAATATCCCATGTGGTATTTGCAAGGAATGAAAAATTTAATCATATTTGTTAGAGGAAGCAGTTGCTTTTGTGTGCTGTATTGCTCTATGATGCTGTAATACAAGTGGTTCTCCACAGTGTGCAAAAGGAAGAGATCATTTTTCCCTGTTTAACTGTAGTATTGAATTCCCTAAATTCTGACAATTTCCACCTCTTTCTGTTAGGCTGTGGCGGTCCCCTCCATGTAAGGAGAGGGCGTGGTATTTAGCTTTGTGTCAACCCTAAGGATGATAAATGGGGGTGGTTGTTTTATTTCCCTTTCTTCTGTTTGTCTGTTTTTCTACTGTTATTCCCTTCTGTTTTTCCTCCCTTCTGAGATTTTATGTGTATAATATATAGTCACACACACACACAAGCAAGCCAGACTGTGGCATGATATATGCTCCCTAATTCTCCAGATTTTTTGAGAGCCTGCTATAGGAAGTTATCCCCTAAGTACCTTGGTTCTCTGCTAGGCTTCAACCTAGATTAGATATTCCTGTTGTGTTGCTTTCATAATCTTGCTAGATCCATTCCTATAGGTTCTTCGCCCTTCAGATATAAATAAAATAAAACACTTGATTGTTTTTTTTTTTAATGGAATCATCATAGTGGGAATGTCCTGTAAATATGACTGAAATTTTACCCTTTAAATGAAGAAATGCAATATTACATTAATCACCTACCCTCTTAAAAGAGAAAATTTACCAATTTTGATTTAATTGTATTTCATTGCTCAGAGTAAGTAATCATGAATAGTGATATTTCATGTGATTATCTTTTCCTTACCCCTGGAAAAAAAGAGAGATAATATTATGCTTTAGGGACTTAGTATTTCTTAGTAACACTTAGCCTACCATTGCATTGGGCAAATCTGTTGCAAAAGACCTCTATAAAGTGTTGAAAAGCAAAGATATCACCTCTTAGACTAAGGTGCACCTGACCCAAGCTATGGTGTTTTCAGTTACCTCATATGTGGACAAAAGCTGGATGATGAATAAGGAAGACCGAAGAAAAATCAATGCCTTTGAATTGTGGTGTTGACGAAGAATATTGAATATACCATGGCCTGCAAAAAGAACGAACAAATCTGTCTTAGAAGAAGTACAGCTGGAATAATCCTCAGAAGCAAGGATGGCAAGACTACGTCTCACATACTTTGGACATGTTATCAAGAGTCATCAGTCCCTGGAGTAGGACATCATGCTTGGTAAAGTAGAAGGTCAAAGAAAAAGAGGAAGACCCTCAAGGAGATGAATTAACACAGTGACTGCAATAGTTGGCTTAAGCATAACAACTGTCATGAAGATAGCACAGGGCCGGACGGTGTTTTGTGCTGTAGTACATAGGGTAGCTGGGAGTTGGAACTGACTCGATGGCACCTAACAGCAACAACATGCCATCCGTGGACTGGAGTCTTAACATATGTACATTAGAAATAACTTTGGGTTACCTTGTATTTTATTTCTGCCACTATATAAATGTTTTCAATAAAACATTTTAGATTGAATAATTCAAAAGATAGTATGGTGACTTATTTTTGGGCTTCATTTAATGATGTTAGAGTTGAAAGGGTTGTTAAAGATCTGATCTACCCTTCCGTTTTGTAATTTATTGCAAGTGAATTCCAGAAGGGTTAAATGTCTTGCCCCAAGAAGTTTTTTTAAACAGAGGATTATTACTGCTAAAATTTACTTAAGTGTTGAAGTATATTTTACGTATCATCATTACTTTTAGATTTTCATATAGTTCTTAGATCAAACAGCCTATAGAAGTCTTCTGGTTAAAAGTGGCAGATTGAATATAAGTACTTATATTCATTTCTTCCTGAAATATCCACAAATATAGCAACAAAGGGATTTTTTTTTTTTAAAGGCAAAAATCTACAAAATAGAATAAGAGAGGAGACAACAGAACAAAATTTTTGAAGCTAAAAAACAGATTGACAAGAGGTAATGGACTGACTTAGCAGAAAGAGAAAGCCAGAACTTAAAATTGGCAGCCCAGACCATAGGACCCCAGGAAGGTCTATAAATAGGAGGCAACAAATAATTCCCAAAGTAGAGACTTGAGTGGAGCTGAAAGCAGGAGGATTGATTGAAAGACTTCATAAAAAGTAGAGATTGTTTCTGTCCAATTCTTGCAGAAGACTGATGATTGTCTTTCTGGAAAAATCAAGCCAGGACCCTGGACTTAGAGATGCAAATCCTTTTTATTATACCCCTCAGGGAGGAGACTGGAGGAGTCTTCTCTGGGGAAACTGACCAGTCCAAAAGAAACGATCTATGGATTCTTTGGGAATCTCCGAACAAAATAACCCTGTTAGACTACCCTGGCAAAGGCATGAGATGAAAGATAAGAACCTAGTGTCGTTTTTATTTCTACATCTTGCCATGCCATGTGCAGTTCTGGCGTCCAGAGTAATACATTTTTTATACAGCAAACCATCTAAATGTGAGCCAACTCTTTCTGATATTCAACAACAACCATCAGCAGCCTGTTTCAAACACTAGAGGGAAAACCACCGATGATGGAGTCATTGAGAGCTCTTGGGGTAGTTTTTTATCTCCCTCAATTTATCCCCTTTCAATTTCAATTTCCTTCTCTGTAAAAAGGAAAAAGTGTATATAAAATACTTAGGATGATGCCTGCCACATAAGAAGTACTCAACACGTCATCGTCATCATCATCATTCTCAGTCTCCATTAAATAAAGATTTTGCACAAGTTGCCCAGAGAAAAATAAGTTTTCCTTCAGTATGATTTTTTTAAAAAGATCTAAATACTCAGTAAAGGCAAACTCTTTTGTATTCTATTCCATTTTATAAATATTTATTCATTTATTCATTGCCATTACAGACTGGTGAAAATGTAATTAGTACAAGTATTACTAATAAATTAGACTTTATTATGGTGGCAGGGGATTGTGGAAAACCCCAGAGATGATCTGACGCCATGGTCACAATAGCAACACCTCACTCTATCTCTCTCATTTTTTTGAGCCTGTTTTAACCTAGAATCCTAAAAGACAGTGGTTGTGTCCACTTTTTTTTTTTCAACGTGAGAAAAACTTCGTGATAAAGTATTTGTTTTTCATCGATATTCCATGGTAGCCCTTTGCATGTGGCTGCTATTGTCAGCTCTGACCAGGTTTCTGAAAAGCGTGATGGCTCCATTGGGGCTGGGGGCGGGAGTGGGAGCTTTCAAACTTAAACTCTTTTTGAATTACCTGCGGAGCCCTGGTTGGCATAGTGGTTAAGAGCTCAGCTGCTAACCAAAAGGTTCCAGCCACCTCTTGGAGACCCCCTGGGGCAGTTCTGCTCTGTCCCAGAGGGTCACTATGAGTCAGAAGATTTGACGGCAGTGGGTTCTAATAGAAAAGTGATGAAGAAGGCAGGGAGGTTCTTGTCTGCTGTGGGGGAGCAAAGATCCCAGACAGGGTAGCGACAGTAGCAAGTGCTGGAGCTACCTTGGATAGGTGGGCATGTTTTGCACAGATGCCTGTTTCTTTCTTCTGAGACTCTGTTCCAAGCACAGTTCAGAGCCATGGGCAGTGCTTGGCAGCTGCTCTTTTGAGTGGTTCAGTTTATCTTCAGTAGGTGTTCGTGTTGTTGTTAGTTGCCATCTAGTCCTCTTCGACATGGTGACCCTGTGTATAACAGAACAAAGCATTGCCTGGTCCTGTGGCATCTTCATGATTGTTGATATGTTGGTATTTACTCTAGGCTGGTGGGCACTGGGCTGATGGAGAACTCAAAGTAGAAATGTAAACACTATTGTATTCTAACTACAGGTAGTCCTCGACTTACAATGTATTCAACTTACGATGAATGGGACTTAACGACCATTTGTTTTTTTATTTTTACATCTTATCATCAGTAATACATACTACATACAGTGTTGCAGCATGTAATTTGGCAATGCTATTCTCAGACGTTCAAAGGTCAAATTTATAAAGATACTGATAATAAATGACAGTAATAGTGAAAAAAAAATATATTCAACTTACATCAGAAGCAACTTACGACAGGGTCATTGGAACAGAACCTTGTTTTAAGTTGAGGACTACCTGTATGCCTTGCTAAGGTTGTGAGTATCAACCAGTCCAAGGGCAGAAGAGCACTAATAGGTAAATTAACTCCTGATTGGGTCACCCCTGCCTCAACCTTTCTCTGTCATAAATAAGATGAGAAGTCCTGTTACTGGTCACCAGGCTGACTGGCACACCCCTGCACTGGTTGGCTTTGAGACTTTGTGATTGTGAAAAGCCTCTTTCCTCCCCTGTTTTGCCTCTCAGGACCTTATTTGAGACTTCTGTTAGAGAAATGAGAAATCTGCGATTCTTCACCTTCATATTGATCTTGTCAGGCATGTACTGCACATTCGTACCCAGTGCTGTGCAAGTCACCTACCGGGGGATGGAAATTGTCATAAGAGCTCACAGTTCTTGAGCACTCACCATGTGCTAATCATTCTGCTAAACAGTTTACACACTTTAGCTCCTTAATCTTCTGTCTGCCCATAGTTGTACCATATGAGGCGGGTATAACTTTTACTCCCATTATACAGATTAGGATGCTGAGGTCTTAAGAGTCAGCTTCCTCGCTAGGAGCCCTGATACATGGCATAAACAATATACAAAACATTACTAATAATGCACAAACACCAGAAGACAAACTAGATAACTGGGAGCTCCTAAGAATCAAACACCTATACTCATCCAAAGACTTCACCAAAAGAGTAAAAAGATTACCTACAGACTGGGAAAAAGTTTTCAGCTATGACATTTCTGATAAGCATCTGATCTGTAAAATCTACATGATACTGCAAAAACTCAACTACAAAAAGACAAATAACCCAATTAAAAAATGGGGAAAAGATATGAACAGGCACTTCATTAAAGAAGACATTCAAGTAGCTAACAGATACATGAGGAAATGCTCACGATCATTAGCCATTAGAGAAATGCAAATCAAAACTACAGTGAGATTCTGTTTCATTCCAACAAGGCTGGCGTTAATCCAAAAAACACATAATAATAAATGTTGGAGAGGTTGTGGAGAGACTGGAACATTTATACACTGCTGGTGAGAATGTAAAATGGTACAACCACTTTGGAAATGGATTTGGTGCTTCCTTAAAAAGCTGGAAATAGAACTACCGTATGATCCAGCAGTGCCACTCCTTGAAATATATCCTAGAGAAATAAGAGCCTTTACACGAACAGATATATACACACCCACGTTCACTGCAGCACTGTTTACAACAGCAAAAAGATGGAAGCAACCAAGGTGTCCATCAGTGGATGAATGGATAAATAAATTATGGTATAGTCACACAATGGCATACTATGCATCAATAAAGAACAATGATGAATCTGTGAAACATTTTATAACATGGAGGAATCTGGAGGCATTATGCTGAGTGAAATTAGTTCGTTGCAAAAGGATAAATATTATATGAGACCACTATTATAATAACTGGAGAAATAGTTTTAACGAGAAGAAAATATTCTTTGATGGTTACAAGAGTGGGGAGGGAGGGAGATAGTAGACAAGAACTATTTTAGGTGAAGGGAAAGACAACACACAATACAGGAGAGGTCAGCACAACTGGATTAAACCAAAAGCAAAGACATTTCCTGAATATACTGAACGCTTCCAAGGCCAGCGTAGCAGGAGTGGGGGTTTGGGGACCATGGTTTCAGGGGACATCCAGGTCAATTGGCATAATAAAATCTATTAAGAAAACATTCTGCATCCCACTTTGGAGAGTGGTGTCTGGGGTCTTAAATGCTAGCAAGCGGCCATCTAAGATGCATCAATTGGTCTCAGTCTACCTGGAGCAGAGAAGAATGAAGAACACAGAAGACACAAGGTAATTATGAGCCCAAGAGACAGAAAGGGCCACATAAACCAGAGACTACATCAGCCTGAGACCAGAAGAACTAGATGGTTCCCAGCTATAACTGATGACTACCCTAACAGGGAACACAACAGAGAAGCCCTGAGGAAGCAGGAGAGCAGTGTGGGATGCAGACCTCAAATTCTCATAAAAAGACCAGACTTAATGGTCTGACTGAGACTAGAAGGACCCCGGAGGTCATGGTGCCCAGACCTTCTGTTAGCCCAAGACAGGAACCATTCCCAAAGCCAACTCTTCAGACAGGGATTGGACTGGACTATGGGACAGAAAATGATGCTGATGAGGAGTGAGCTTCTCAGATCAAGTAGGCACATGAGACTATGTGGGCAGCTCCTGCCTGGAGGGGAGATGAGAGGGCAGAGGAGGTCAGAAGCTGGCTGATTGGACACGAAAATAGTGAGTGGAGATAAAGAGCGTGCTGTCTCATTAGGTGGAGAGCAACTAGGAGTATATAGCAAGGTGTGTATAAATTCTTGTATGAGAGACTGTCTTGATTTGTAAACTTTCACTTAAAGCACAATAAAAATTATTTAAAAAAAATTTTTTTTTTAAGTTTCCTGAGGTTCCAAAGTGGGAACAGTTCTCTCTGATGCCAAATTTTGTATCTTTACTACTTCTATGCTACCAAAGACAGTTACACCACAGGCCTGAGCCTTAGGAAAGAGACACACTTAAAGCAATTAGTAAACAATACCAGACAGAACATCATCATCATCCAGTGCTAAATCAAGCCAACCGTAATAGTAGTAGTATTATTTATATACATGCTTAGTTCCAGAAGGGATTAAAAGCTGTCAGAACACTTACCTAATTCTCATTTGACGTTCATAGAAGCCTAGTGAGTAAGGCATTATCACCTCTATAGATGACAAAACTGATTCTCGGGGCAAGTGACCTCAGCAAGTCAGCAGTGAGTCAGGGCTGGGTTCTAATCAAACTTAGAGCAGCAATCAAGATCGCCTTTATGCAGGATTTTTCTGGTGGCAGTGCTGGTTAGAGGTAGCATCCAATCCTCCCTTATGTCAGGTGGGGCCACAGTGGTTTTGTTCCTCCTGACTCTGTGGAAGCATACGTTACTGGAGTTTGGCTCAGTGTCTGCCAGACAGACCCTTAAATTCAGGTAAGAAAAAAAAAATTTTTTTTTTAAAAGACAAACCAGCTGCCATTGAGTTGACTCTGACTCATGGTGACCCCATGTGTGTCACAGTAGAGCTATGTATGCTCCATAGGGTTTTTAATGGCTGGTTTTTCAGAAGTAGATCACCGAGCCTTTGTTTTGAGGCACCTGTGGGTGGACTCAGACCACCAGACTTGCAAAGTAGTAGTCAAGCGCTTAACCATTTGTGCCACCTGGGAAATCCGTGTACCTTAAAAGCTATAAGTGCTGTTTATGTAATTTGGAGCTGAGTTAATGGCCATAGAAGTTACACAATGAAAACTGAAAATGGAACCAGCATTTAGACCGGCAAGTTGCCAAAAAATATGAACTGTATGCCACTTTAACGTACTCAAAACTGGGCACATCTCTAGGTAATAAAGTATAAAGACTTGCATGGGAATGATGGACACCAGCGTTCCTTCTCTGGGAAGGAGGTAAAGGAGCATAGCACTTTATATCTGTAAAATTTTATTAAAAAAAAAAGTCTGAAGAAACAAAGACTGGTAAGGATTATTGAGAAGAGGAGAAGAGAAAAGCTGGATTCATTTTTCTTATGAGAGCCACCTGAAAATATTTTAGCACCGGGGTGTATGAAATAATGTTATATAAATGAGGAATTGCATATGATGCTTATGAATTAACTTGCTAAGCTTCTTGTAGATGTTCGAAAAATACATATTTTTTTTTTATTATCCCAGTCTAACCTCATACAAGACAAGGCGTAAATTTGGTTCATCTTTATAACCTGTGTCCAGTGTAGCATCTTGTCTCATAGTAGGTTGATGAATGATCTGATGCAGAAGAGAGCCGCTTTGTCCTCACCAGATGCTCCATTCTATTTTAATAAGTGATTCCATATAGGTACAGAAGTGGAACTATTCTTTCTCTAGTTTCTTTAACATTCAGCTTTTCTTTAATGGTATTCTATTAACAAACAAACCAAACCAGCTCCCTTGCTTGTTTGCCTAAAGTTAGCAAAGGGAACATCTTACCTGTTCCGTTAAGACTGCATTCATTGTAGCCGTCATGTCCATGTGGACAGTCTACATGCTAAAAAAAAAAAATTGAAATCCCACTTAATATGCACTCAGAAAGGATGAGCTCCTGCCGCTTCCAGCTCACTGGCTGCAAGTGTCCGGCATACGAGCTAATGATGTTTAGGAAGCTAGGGAAGCAAAGTTAGTTTCATAGCGAGTTTCTTTCTCCTCTCCCACACAGCGCAGCTGTGATCTGCCACGCGATCGATAGCCTTAGCCCTTTTTAAGGTACAGGAGATGCTTCTCTGCGTCTCTGGATCACAGTGGCAAACAATGGGGACCTCTGCAATGGTATTTCACCTCCTTGGTGTTCGAACTTCGTCACTTAAGCCTGTCTGGAATCTAGTTAACTATTATTCATCAAAGCTTTTTTTTTTTTTTTAAATAGTAGAAGTGGGAGGCGTGTAGAACCAGAGAGGAAAGACACTTTGCCAAGGACCTCTGTCTCCTTCCCCTTATGACTCATGCTTAGAAAAGCAGAGGGACTTTGGAAAGCTGCCTACAGTCACAGGAGGCAGCTCTCCTGGCACTTGGAGACATTTTTAAAATTTTCTCAGGCAATAAAAGATGTTTTTCAAATTGTTCATTCCCTCCTTCTGGGCCAGCCTAAGAGCTTTTGTTTAGCTGAAGCATGGCAGTTTTAGGGAAGCTTTGCCAGCAAGAACAGATGACCCCAGACCTTTGTATTTGGTTGAGCTGTAAAGAAATAGCTCTTCACTGTTCAAAAATTTGTAATCATTCCTTGTTATGATTATTATCATATTAAAAGGAATTGTCTCTGGGCCCTAAGCCTTTTTACAATGTGAAGCTCATATTTGGTTATTCTTAAGAGTTTTCTTAGCATATATAATAGAAGTTGTTATCATTCCCACTTGAAATTGTAGTTGCCAGCATTCAGTCCCCATAATCTCTTGGTTTTAGGGAAGTGAGTGGCTTGTGAAATATACAATAGAGTCAGCTGTGCCCTGAGTGGCAATTTATTTATATTTGATTTACTGTTCATTTATTTGTATCACTGCCGTTTTATTGGGAGCTGCTCTGGGTTAATAGAAACTTGTAAATGACTGATGTTTTAATGAATGGATTTAGGCTTATTATTCTTTACAGTCATTACACTTATAGGAGCCCATAGTGGCCCAGTGATTAAAGCAATCATCTGCTAGCTGAAAGGTTGGCGGTTTGAAACCACCAGTAGCTGCACGGTAGAAAGATGTGACAGTCTGCTTCCATAGAGATTTACAGCCTTGGAAATCCCATGGGGTCACTACTAGTCGGAATCGATTTTTGAGGGCAGTGGGTATTCTTTACAGTCATTACACTTAAGTGCTAGCAGGGGTCTCAAGAGTCTAGCCTAAGCCAGAGTTCAGATGTATTTTTTTTGGCCCAGATAGTGTGTGTTTTCAAAAATATAACAAGGTTGCCACTTTGCTTGCTTTGCACCTTTTGTCTTACATGATTTTTCATGCATTTCTAGTAACTGAATGGCTTCTGTAAACATTTGAGTTTGTGGTCCAGATAAGCCTCCCTCTGCAGTTTACAGCTGAAGGAACTGAAACCCTGAAGGTTTGAGTGACTTTTCAAAGTCAAACAGCTAATTCAGGTCAATTTCAGAACTATTTCACAGCCTAGGTATTCTTCTCTGGATTCTGTTTCTAAATTTAGAAGACGTGTCTATTTTTTGGTATGTTAGAGACCATTGTGAAACTACAGAGGAACTACAGAGGTGCTTTCTCAAGACATTTTACAAATAAAAGATTGGAGAAGCAGTGGTGGGATAAGGAGCTTAGTTTAGGTCCTGTAGCTAACTGTGCTTATCATGGGTAAATCGTTTCATCTCACTGGACATCAGATTCCTCATCTCACTACACTTCAGATTCCTCATCTCGACAATTTCACATCACTTAGTGCAGGGCTTAGTAAGTAATAGGTTCTCAATAAATAGTGCAATGAACAGTGGATGTTGAAGCTCCCTACAGCACTAAATTATAGATTCAGTAATTCCGTATAAACTTTTCTTGTTTTCTCTACCCTCAGTTTATTTGGCCTATATGGCTTTCAAAGGCTCTTCCAATCCTGAAAGGAGTCTAAAATTTTTTTATTTAAAACTCATTAGGTGAATTTTTTGAACCATGGACTTTGTCTTCTGTCGTCGTCATTTTAGTTTCACTCTCCTATCAGCTTTTCTGTCCCTGAACTTAATGCACTGCGCAGGAAGGAGCCGAGTAGGGAGAACAAGTGAGGAGAAGGTGGCTTTCCAGAATTACCACATATCATTCCAATTCCTCTGCCATTTTTGGTCTCTTGTCTTGTTCAAAAAAGGTAGCATTCCCTCTTGGCTTCAACTCTGTTTATAATAGGCAGGATCATATTTCAAAACCAACAGTGGATTACTATTTTAAATTTAAATAACCCATTGCCCTCCATTTGATTCAGACTCATAGCGAACCCTATAGGACAGAGCAGAACTGCCCCATAGGATTTCCAAAGCTGAAATCTTTATGGAAACAGATTGCCACATCTTTCTCCCATGAAACGGCTGGTTGGTTCAAACTGCTGATTGGTTAGCAGCCAGGCATTTAATCATTGCACCATCACCACCCCACAAAAAAACACCAAACTTGTTACTGTTGAGTCGATTCCAACTCATAGGGACCCTATAGGACATAGTAGAACTGTCCCATAGGGTTTCCAAGAAGCAGCTGGTAGATTCGAACTGCTGACCTTTTGGTTAGCAGCTGTAGCTCTTAAGGACTGCGCCACCAGGGCTCCTTAAATATAAACAACACCCATGGATTTCAGCGTACATTATTGGTATTTATACAGTCTTAGGAGGCCTACTCACTGTTGCCAAATCATCAAGCACCTAGTATTGTAGGACACAAAATGAAAGAAAGTTTGTCCTTTGTCTTATAAGAGCTTAAAGACTTGTCAGTAGAGTTACAGAAATGGAAATTGGCTACATACTTGGGCTGTCGAACTGGAAATAACTAGTCTTACCTTGTGGTATAAACAGAGAATTCTTAGGGACTCAGCTTTTTCATGCAACAGAATCAGAATGTTAAAAGCATTGAGATGCTTTTATCTAAAAAAGAATCTGACTCTTAAGAAATCCAGATTACTACTAGTTTCTCTTTCCTCGGAAACACCCGTAAAGAAATCCATAGTCTCACGCACAAACACAAAAATCTGCTCAACACTGGCCTCACTCGTCCTTGCGTATATCCTGATGCGCCTCATCCCCCAGGCCAGGCGTCTTTGCCTACACATTGCCTTAGTGGCAGACCTAATCCTGACAACTTTACTAAGCCTGGAATGCTCCAGAATTCTGATTTCTGTTCCTTCAATTTTCCTCCTTTTTTTTTTTTTTTTTTTTTTGCTTTCTCCTCTTTACCTTCCTCAGAATAATTCAGGTGTTCAGCCTACCAGTGGTTAATTAATATATGCGATTTTCCTGTCTTAGTCATTGTATTATTCATGATTTTGCAGAAGTTTTATCTGAAGCTCCTAACCAAAGCTCTAGAAGACATCAGGAAAGGTTTTCATTTTTTTTAAAACTGGCTCGTTCATTGCTCATAGGTTTCCTGCTCAAAACCACAAGATAGTTCCCTTATCTTGATTCATACCAAATGAGTTCCCACAACTTTATATGCTTTTATAAATAAGACTGGTTCCAAGATCCAATTTTCCTCAACTTTCCACTGTTCCTAGCCAAAGACCTTTCTCTTTAGCCCAGTTTTGGCCTTCAGTGACTGACTGCCTCCCAGTCATGCAGCTGACCCCTAAGCCAGTGTGTGCCCAGCTTTAAGTGAGTGGAGAAGCCCCACCTGGTGCTTCTGGCTTGAGTTCATCAGTGGGTCAGCTTTTGGCCACAAAGACAGCTATCTTCTGCTTGAGGAACATCACAAAAAAGGTACCTCTGCATCTGTGTAAATACTTTTTTTTTCTTCTCCCATTCTTCCTGCAAATAATCCTCCCCTGGCTATGCACATACAGTCTCCTTCCCTTGGGGGCTGATAAAAACAGGTTCAGGCTTCATGCAAAGAATCACTGGCTTCATTCTGACTGACTCCTTATCTTTACATAACCCTGAAAGTGAGAGAGAGAGAGAGCACGCATGTGTTCAGCAGAGCACAGAGTCCATTTATAGGTGTTTTTCTTTCTGTATCAGAAAGGGAGAGGTGTCATCTTTAGATAGTTTGGAGTTACAGGAACTGGGTAAACTTGCAGGGCTAGAATATGGATCACTGTGCCTGGCTCACGGTAGCTACTCAGTAAATACTTATTACATGAATGAGTAAGAAATACGTCTCCGAGATTGAGAGAGGCAGAGCTGGCAAAACAGCAGCCAGGCCAGAGAGAAGGGAGAGAGAAAATAACTTGGTGACATATGACCTACTTCTGATTGCTTCCGTTCTGTGAAAAGACATGGACATTAGAGTATCTCTCCTGGAGGAGCTTTCTCATACGTCATATTTATACCAGTGTGTTAACCAGGTGAAATGCTAATGACCTCATTTTTAAGCCCTGTGTCTGACAAATTCAGACTTTGATATCTAACAGGTCCTTCTGTTATCCATCTTCATTTCAAAAAATGTGTTATTATGCTGCATTTATTTAGCACTTCACATTTTCAAAATTCTATGCCTGTGTTATTCTTTACCAAAAACCCACTTACTTATCACCCTTTTTAGAATGGCAGGCAGCGATAGCAGAAGGTGAAATGACTGTATGAAGGACTCAGAGGAAACTACTTGCAAACTGAGTTTTAATTTTTTCAAATTCTTTTTGGAAATTGAAAGGATATGCATTATAAACCAACCAGCAGGTAGAAAGTATGGTTTTATTATCTTATTTGTTTTTCTTCTTATAAAATTAGTAACTCTGAGGCCAGAAAGGGACCCAAGGAGGTTAGCTATATGAAATTTCCTTAAATGGACCCCCAAAACCTGAAGAGGTTGACTACAAAGGGACATTAAGGAATTTTCAGGGGTGATGGAACTGTTCTTATATCCTGATCATGGTAGTGTTTAAACAACTAAATGTGTTTGTCAAAGCTCAAAAAACTATACACTGAAAAATGATTTTTTCTCTGCATGCATTATATCTCAATAAACCTGACTTGAAAAGGTTGTTTTTTTTTTTTTAATCTGCTTTGTGGAATAGATAGTGAATTCACTGGAAATGTTCAAGCTGGGACTCGTTCACCCTGTGCCAGGGATAGGAAGTGTTGGAGGGGGTCTTTGCATATGGTACCTTACTTAGTGCGGGCTTAGTATATATTTATGAAAATTAGCTGAAATTCTTCTTTAAGAATCTGTGCTCTCAAGCAGGAAAGAGATTTGGGGGGGGGGCAGTCCTTTTTATTTATATTTTTATCGTGCTTTAGATGAAGGTTTTTAGAGCAAATTAGCTTCTCATTAAACAGTTAATACACATTTTGTTTTGTGACATTGGCTGCCAACCCCTCAACATGTCAACACTCTCTCCTTCTCAACCTTGAATTCCCCATTTCCATTTGTTCAGCTTTCCTGTCCCCTCCTGCCTTCTTGCCCTTCCCCTGGGGCTGCTGTGCCCATTTAGTTTCATACACATGGTTGAGCTAAATGTATTATTGTTTGTTTTATGGGCCTATCTAATCTTTGGTTGAAGGGTGAACCTCAGGAGTGACTTCAGTACTAAGTTAAAAGGGTGTCCAGGTGCCATATGCTCAGGGTTTATCCAGTCTCTGTCATACCAGTAAGTCTCATCTTTTTATGTGAGTAAGAATTTTGTTCTACATTTTTCTCCAGCTCTGCCTGGGACCTCTATTGTGATCCCTTTCGAAACAGTCGGCGGTGGTAGCCCAGCATCATCTAGTTGTGCTGGACTCAGTTTGGTGGAGGCTGTGGTAGTTGTGGACCATTAGTCCTTTGGACTAATCTTTCCCTTGTGTCTTTGGTTTTCTTCATTCTCCCTTGCTCCAGATGGGGTGGGACCAGTGGAATATCTTAGATGGCCGCTCGTAAACTTTTAAGACCCCAGATGCTACTCACCAAAGTAGGATGTGGAATATTTTCTTTATAAACTGTGTTATGCCAATTGAGCTGGTCCCTAGCCCCCAACCCAGTAATTTGGTCTCTCAGGGAGGAAAGAGGTTTTAATTTCTCTAATTAATCACTGTTGTAACTTTAAATAGTGAAAAATGCCATTTTTATTTTGGGCAACTCATCAGTCAAGATCTATTTCTACAACACTGGCATTTTTATTATCAATTCCTATATTAGACTCTAGGAGCTCTGGTGGCTCAGTGGTTAAGTGCTTGGCTGCTAATCAGAAGGTTGGCAGTTTGAACCCACCAGCCCCTCCTCAGGAGAAAGATGTGTCAGTCTGCTTCCTTAAAGATTTACAGCCTTGGAAACCCTATCAGGCAGTTCTACCCTGTCCTATAGAATTGCTGAGTCATAATCGACTCGATGGCAGTGGATTATGCCCTTTTTGTGGTTCAGATTAGGATTCTTTAAGGTGATTCTAGATTCCTTTGGGACAGTTGGTGGTTGTGGTGGCTGCTGTCAAGTCAGTTCTTTCTCATGGCGACCCCATGTGTGCAGAGTAGAACTGCATGCCATAGGGTTTTAAAGGCTGTGACCTTTCAGAAGCAGATCTCCAGGCCTGTCTTCCAAGGTGCCTCTGGATGGGTTCGAGCCACCAACCTTTCAGCTAGTAGTCAAGCGCTTCACCGTTTGTCCTACCCAGGGACTCCTCTGCCCTCTTTTTTAATTAAACATTTGGCAAAAATATATTCATTACAGAATTATCAAATTTTTATTTGTGGGAGTTGGGGGCAACTAATAATTGATAAAAGAAGAGTTTCCATCAGGAATCAAAGTGGATAGCAGTGATTGAATCAGATTGTTCTTTTTAAATAGTCACGTGACTCCCTTTTACTCTTTGATTCTGGTTTAGGGAAACTCTCAACCATTTTGATAATTGCAGACTTTGCTTCATTGATAAGATGACCAGTCCACACTACAAGCTTTAAAGCCAGTGTGGCTTCCTTCCTTCCCTTTATCCTCACCCAGCTCCGTATCTATCCAGCCAAGCAGCTGAGTTTTCCATCTGGAAAGCCTGTTGCCATAGGATACAGAATTCACGAGGGAGCGAGGAAAGCACATGTGTATGTTTAAGACTGGTGGCTCTCATAATCAGATAAACGTTGTGGAAAGCTTGCTCACTCATATGGAAGAGCCAGTGTTGCAGCTAAATGGTGGAGCCCCTGGGCTCTAGGCTCTGGCATATGAACGTTAGTCCTGCTCAGCCTGGAGCAGTGTTATTTGTGATATTGAAAGAGCTGATGAGCATTGCCACTTGTGCTTTTCAACCATAATAGAGCCTTTACTTGAATCCTCCTTCCTCTCCTACCCCCACCCCCACGCCCTCTTTATTTTTTGAAATGAGTTGGTCGCAAATAACAAGTCACAGCCTCTGGTGTTTTGTTTTTTTTTTCACTCTTAATTTCTTTTATATAACCTCCCCTCCCTTCTAAGAAATCTCTAAGGTTTCCAAGACTGTTGTCCCTGGGTCAGTTTTGCAGCCTTTGATTCTGTTTTCCTTCCTTCCCCGTGACATCAGTCTTGAATGAGCAACAGGGGAATATGCTGAAGAGTCCTGAATATGGCCTGATTTTTGAGGAGAGGAAGCTTCTCAGTTCCTGCCATTGGTTTGGCCATGATTTGGCTTCCTAGGCTAGTTCTGTCTTCACCTGGACACCCTATTCAGCACTGTGGACAGAGATCTCTTCAGCCAGGGGATACTGACTTTTAGAACTAGAGCTGGAGTTTGAGAGCACACTTCTTCACCTCCTGCTTCTCTTTTGTGTGTGCCTCCTTCTTCCAAGAAATGCACATGTCCTTAGATTGTTGTAAGTTTATTCATATTTGATAAAATAGAAGCTCAGAACATCTCTTCCCTTCATGAGCACAAGCATTGTTAGGTTATTTGAGATTCATTTGTTTATCTTGTCCACACTCACAAGGTTTGCCTAACTTGGCAGCCTGCTGGCCTGGGCAATAATAAAGCTTCTGTCGAGGTGAACAAACAGCTGATGGCATGGAGCACAGAGGGGACTCCTACAGTGGCCGTCTGTAATCTGCCAGGCTGGTGGTCAGAGCAGATGAGAACAAAGCCAGTCTGTTTGCAGGCAAATTGGAAAATCAATGTGTTGGTTGTGCTCTTGCCTATTTGCCTTTCTTCTGGCTGAAAGGGAGAATACTTGTCCAGCAGTCCTCAGAATCATCCCAGGCAAGTGCCCCTTCCGGGGACTTACCTGCCTGTCCTGTCACTGCTGGTAGTTCTGAAAAGGGCCCAAGTTCTTCCTGAACTGCTTATAAAGTCGTTGTCAAAGAAATTCTCAAACTCTCCATCCAAAATTGAGCCCTACTACCCCGATATTGTGTGTTGCTTATATTCTAGGTGACGACTCACACAGGTTGAGTGCTGATTTCCCTTTGTAACACTGAGGGGGCCTTAGATGGGACTTCATTTGCTGCTCCACTGGGAAATGCAGGAATTGCACTTCAGGCAGCATATTTCATAAGGTGTGTGTGAGGCTTTTACTGTTCTTCCTAAATCTACTCGATGTTGTCACTTGAAAATGCCCTGGACATGGTTGTGTGTCTGGGTATGAGGTCTTAGAGAGCAGGGATCATACCAGGTAGCCCTGTTCCAGAGTGGGAGAGGGACGAGATTTATTGAAAGCCTCCATCTTGAGCCTGTTGACAAATTTCTCAAAAGGGGAGTGTGCGGAGATGATTATATTAGATGTGTAAAGTCTTAAGTAACTTTCCCTTTAGGCTCCTGAGGAATAAAGTCTGAGAAGGGAAGACTTTAAAAAGGAAAGACTTTTCTGTTCCTTGTTGTGTTGAAGTTAGACTCAAAAGGTTAGCAAATGACTTTAAGCAAATTTTAATTTGAGCTTTGAAAGTCTACAGCTAAGTTGTCTCTATCAATTCTTGTTCCAAGCCTGAAAACAATCTGCTGGTCATGAATAAGAGAAAAGAATGTTTGGTAGGGTATGGTCATGATGCTCTTATTTTAATGTCCATCGAAAAGACAAGCTCTAATGTTAGTGGTCATTAGAGACATCCTAAAGCAGAGGATTAGGTTTCAGATGAGGGCTAGGTTTTAAATGATTATAGGTAAAGAAAGTAATTGCCATTTTTTTATTTTGTTTGCTTGCTTCCTTGTTTTTTGGTTTTTTAATGTTTCGTTTTTTAGAAAAAAATGGACTAAACCTAGCAACCATTACAACTAGAAAAACCTCTAGCATCTAGGAGTCCCCCTTTTGTATCTTTAGCATTTATCATATCCTACCTTGTATTATTGTTAAACTATTTCTATATGTATATTTTGTGATGAGAGTACAAATGCCCCAGAGATTCTTCAGATATACCACAGATGTTAACAAAATGATGAGTAGGTAATACCATTTAATAAATGTGTTGACTGAAGCTTTTTTATTTACTAAATATTGACTGTAGGCCACGAGTAATGCCATGACAGGCACTACTTACCAGGGAGCATACAGGCTAAAGAGGAAGCATCACCACCATCTCATTTTTTGGACTGGTATTCCACTTGACTTTTTTCTTTGAAAAGATAAAATTAACTTTTATTTGGCCTTAAAACTTTTAAATCTCCTATTTTTAAGAGTAACAGGAGAAGAGCTCGAGTAGCTTAACTATTGATTTGAAAACGTGAGGAAAAACATGAGATACTAAACAGTCTGTTTTGTTTAATCTCTGTGAGAAGACTTATTAGGTCTGGTATCTAGGGCACCTGTACAGTGCCTTTCTCTGGCCAGCTCACTCTCATCCTGAACATAATTTGACATCTTCCTATCTTTCTGCTTATAAAGGGGTGAATTCTGAGCAGAAAAATTGAGCGAAAGTTTATAGCCAAACCTAAGATACTCCAAAGAATGGGGAGAGCTAGATGGCCATATCTTATTTTTGCAAAATCTCTCACCAGAGCACTAATAAATAGCCTAAATTAATACTGCTTCTCACTTCCTCTCCTTTTCTTGGCTTCTGCTTTGGCAGGGAACCTATTCAGCAGGAAACTATCCCAACAGCAGGTAGCAGGAAATAGCAGGTGGCAGACTGAATTAATCAGCCTCCAAAATACACTAATATTAGCCTGTACCCTTGACTCTCAGATAAAGCACAGAATCTCTTAGCGCCATGTTTTTTTGTTTTGTTTTGTTTTTTCTTACCCTTTTTTTTGGTAAGAAAATAGTTCAATTTTAATGGGGCCCAGAAATTGACCTGTTTCCTGAATGGTTAAAGAAAACTTGAGGACTTCAGCTGACATGAGACCATATATGAAGATCTGCCCTAATTGAAACAGATACCAAAAAAGAGGGATCACAAACCCTCCCCACAGCTTGTTTGAGCTCTGAGTCTTTGGCCTAGACTCCAAGGGACAAGGAGAAGTAGCTTCAACCCCAGGTGTTACCAGTATGTGTGAATGCAAGGCAAGAACAGCATTCAGAATTTTCTCCAAGTACCATTCCTTTGTGGAAATTTATTAATAGATATACTTCAGCCTGGGCTGCTAAGACTTTCATGACCTGGGGATCTATAGGAAGGGAGAGGAGGTGGAAAGACTAAATGGAGCTAGAAGGAGGAGGAGGAATCATGGATCCTGGAGGGCCTGATGTTAGACTTTGCCAGCCTGTTTGTTCAACTTTTTTTTTCTTCTTTTTTGTTTTCTTTTGGTTCAATGAGGGGTGGCTCATTCTCGCCTAAGCACCCTAAGAAATGTTAAAATCACTCAAAGTTGATTTTCTCCAGAGTTACTGGGCTATTCTGTTTTTCATTTTTGTTTCAATCTGTTTTATTTTGAACTTCCAAAGTATCAGCTTCATATCTCTTTTCTGATGAAATATGTATTTCATTAATAGAGTGTTTTCCCCAAATCATTTTCCATAAATCTCTTTTTCTTATTAAGAGTTTGAAGCAGAGGGGTATTAAGTAAGGAATAAAATTTTCGTGATACTTTTGCTATTTGTCATTATTCTGCCTTTTCTTTCCCATTTCAGACTTTATAGTTAATGAGTTTCATTCTCAAGTTTTTAATGACTTTTGACTTTTCTGGCTGTTGGTCACCTTGATACACATGTGTAAACATCTGGGAGGAGGACCAGCTGATGGAAAATATGCTCTGACATTGACAGTTAAGAGTTAACACCAATTTTCTCTCTTCTTATGCTTTTTTTAGATTTAGACACAGCCCCAATTGCTGGTACCTGAGAGACTGGACTATCCACACTTGGATTAGGCAATGTCTAAAGTATGGTGCACAAGACAAAGCCTTATATACCCTTATTAATAAGGTGAGTGGTTTCCTGGCACCTCTAGCTTCTTTTCCTGAGTTTAGATGATTGTACCTATGACAGTACCGCAAAGAATGGTACAAGATTTTTTTTTTAATTATTTGCTCCCAGATATCTTTTTTGGAATTCCAGATGTCCTTTTTGGAAGGGGACTGGATATCAATTAATCTACAAATTAAAATAAAAATTCCTGTAGCTTCTGCTTTTCCAAACCTAGTGACTCAGAAATGGATAGGTGTCTTAGTTATCTACTGTTGCTATAACAGAAATACTGTAAGTGGATGGCGTTAAGCAACAAATTTATTTTCTCACAGTTTAGGAGGCTAGAAGTCTGAATTTAGGGTGCCGGCTCTAGGGGAAGGCTTTCTCTATATCAGCTCTGGAGGAAGATCCTTGTCTCTGAGCTTCTGCTCCTGGGCAGTCTTCATGTGGTGTGGCATCTCTCGTCCCTCAGGTCTGCTTCCTCACTTGCCTGTTTAATCTCTCTTATATCTCAGAAGAGATTAATTTAAGACACATCCTACACTTATGCTGTCTCATTAACATAGCAAAGAAAAGCCATTCCCAAATGAGATTATAACCGCAAGTATAGGGGTTAGGATTTACAACATATATTTTGGGGGGACACAATTCAATCCATAAAAATAGGTAAAAGCAAAAGGTAATCCAATCAGAAGAACTCTGCACCCTTGTCTATTTTATCCTTGATCTTTAAGCCTTGGATTTCTTGCCCGGTTCACTTTGGTGTGGTTTAGAGAAAAAGACAAGACCGTTTTTATTGGAATGTGATCTCCAGAGTATTCAGACAATCTTACACAGATAAAAAAGACAGTAATACTAGGTTATTCATAATGTATTGTAAAAACAGCTTAGGGGCAGTGTCTGACCTCGTTTAACTTCACAAGGGGGAAGGAGAACCAAAACTAACAGCCCAAGGCTGATTCCTATGAGACAAGAGTCAGACATGCTCCCTCTCCCTGCCGTCTTTACCAATTCTGACACCAACTCTCCCTCCCACAGCACTCTCTACTTTTCTGCTGGATTCAATAATTCATTGCAATGTCCACACAGAACGCACAGACTGTGGGGTTTATCAGGGAAGCAACAGTTAACAATTCGGGCTCGAACACTCAGGATACACTTCTTCCATCCAGAACAGCCTCTTGCCAGCTGTGCTCACAGGCACTGCTCTCCCTGGCCCTTGGCCTCTGGCCAGAGGCACTCAGCTTTCTCTGTGGGCCGGGAAGCTCACCATGCTGGGTTTCTGTGGTCAGGTCTCTTCTGCCACTGCATCTCACTGTCTTCAAGGTTACGGCTTGCTCACTCCCTTGGTCTCCTGCTTCCAGGAGCTTCTGAGCACAGGGATCCCGGGTCCAAAAGATGTGCTGTCCACTCCTGGCTGTTCTTCCTTGGTGGTGGTAGGATCCTCCTCTCTGCTCTGAAATTAACTCTCTTTTAAGGCAAAACTGACCAGTCCCCTTGGTGGGCCTCAATTACCGTATCACAGTCCTGCCAAATCACCTGGGTGGGAGTTACAAGGCCATGGCTAGAGAAGCCATGCACGAAAGTAATTAACTGCACCTCATGTATCTTCCGAGCTCCCTGATTCCTCCCCTAAGGCCCAAGAACCTATTCGGATCTTTCTGAACATTATACTCCATCCAAGGGTTGAGTCTTCATTACCTGTGTAATATGAAATAAAGTCCAAAATAAACAAACGTTTAGAATAATATTGTGAGTTTTAAGCTACAACACTAGTTCATAACAAGATTTTAGCAATATTTTTTGAAAATGCTTCCAAAAGGCCAAAGCCATAAAAACTCTGTAAAGGCCAGTTCTACTCAGAAACACATGGAGTCGCCATGAGTTGGAATCAGCTCCATGGCAACTGAAAAAAAAAAAAAAAAAGGTAAGGGGAGGGCTGGAAAGAGCTAGGTCCCTTGATGAGAACTGTTTAGGTGATGGCCTTGAATCTCAAGATGAGGAAACAGAAGGCCCAAGAACTGAGAATCACTGATCAGCTGATTTCTAAGACCCCTTCCAGGTCTAATGATTTATCATTGTAAAATATTTTCTTTTGCCCCGCCCTTAGGGATCAGTGTTGGTTTGTATGACTTCTTTGAGAAATACGGATACTGTCCATGGGGCACAATCTTTAAAGCAGTGGCTTTTTAAACTTTTTTTTTTTTTCTTTTCAGCACCTAGGGGGATCCCATGCATGTCTATTAGTAACGGACTTAATTCAGCAGTGATTCGAAACTGGAGGTTGGGACCATATCTGAATCTCCTAAGGGAGTGGGTATAGTTTGAAAAAACTCCTCCCATGTTTCTGGTGGTTGGTGGGGATGAATGGGGCAGTGTGGCCACTGGTGGCCAATCCCACCGAAATAAGAACTTAAAACAAAAATGCAAAAATGTAACCTCATCTAGGTCATTGGTGGTCAAACTTGAATGTGCATGAAAATCACGTGGGAAGCTCACTAAAACTTCAGGTTTCTGGGCCCCATTCCCAGAGATTCTGATTCTGTGGTGCATTATTCAAAGCACTCCTACGAAATTCTGAAACAGGTGTTAAAGCCTCCACATTTTGAAAAATCTAGATTCTCAAATATTCAGTGGCTTCTGAATATAGATAGCATCCTAGGAGTGTGGTTAGTAGCCAATATTTTATTGGCATATTTCTTGGGCTTTAAAAACCAGCCTGAGGACTAGAAAATGTTGTATAATGTGTGCTTTGTCATGAGAGTTCATTTTTGCGATGATATTCACAGCTCAAAAGAAATCACTGCACCAGCAGGTTTTTTTTTTTTTTTTGGTAGTATGATGAGATGTTAGAATTGAGCTTTGTTTTTCACATATCAATTCTCTTAAATATCAGACACCCACTCACAACTTTCTCATCCTGACCAGCAGTTCCAGCTACCAAAACTCATGAGTCACAGCTTCTATTTCACTGTCACAGATGCTGGAAAATGATGGTCAAATATTTTAAAGCTAATGGTGGCAAGTTTTATCCCAAATAATACGTAGGCATATATTATAGACCGAATTCAAGTGGAGATTTTTCTTTTTTCCCATTATAGGTTCAGTATGGAATTTTTCCAGATAATTTTACATTCAATATACTGATGGATTATTTCATAAAGAAAGAAAATTACAAAGGTAAGAAACCAAACCCAGGTCCAGTTATTATGGGTCTGCCAGCTCCTCAAGGGAAGTATGTACATATAGGCACTTTCCTTCTTTTATATCTTGTTGTCATCTTTTTTACATGTCTATTTCAGTGAGAAATAGATGCATTAAAAAAAACAGAAATAGATGCATAGTTGATTTACCATACCACTTGGCCAGTTGTTCCTTTTTCATCTAAGTTTTCTCAAATTTATTTGTACTGTCCGTTTAGGCAGAGGTCAGTGAATTTATGTAGTTAAGCAATGTGCCTTTCCTGGGCTTCTGTGTCTGCTGAAGATTATAGTAATGTGGTTATTTACTTGACTGTTTTTATACCACCATTTGCCATGAGGCCAACTTTGGTGTATTTAATCACAGTTCTCATAATATGTAAAATGTCAGACTGTACAATCAGTTGACTTACCCAGGAGAGAGCTGTGCACTAGCTATGAAGGTAAATCATCCACCTACCTGGACTTCAGTTTCCACACCTGTGAAATAAGTGGGTAGGTGACCTCTGAGGTCTTGTTACTCCCAAAATGCTCTGATCCAATGAAATTTATTTAAAATGGCTCCTAGCTTTCCACCACAGTAGGGAAGGCCAAGGAAGGGTGAGGATTGCAGCAGACTCCTACCCAGTGGTATAAAACACCTGATTTAGCCTTGTAGTGTGTACAATAGAAGCTAAAGGCTAGAAAAGACCTAGTTTATGGAAAAATGAGGACAGGGTTTATTTTTTAACTTCTTAATTCTATGTGTTTTCTACTTGCCCCACTTAAGAGTGTTTATCATTTGTAGTTTAACTAAAAAATGTTTATAATTAAATACAGATTTGATGGCATTACTTACAACTAATTTTACCTCATTTTTATTTTTATCTTCTTGCCAGATGCTTTATCGATAGTTTTTGAGATCATGATGCAAGAAGCCTTTGAAGTGCCTTCTACCCAGCTTCTCTCCCTCTATGTTTTATACCATAGCCTGGAAAAGAAGACAGACTTCAGTGTAAGTGATCTACTTTAAAGCATTACTGAGAGCCTTAGAAAAAGCTGCTCAGAATTATGAGGTGGCCAGAGGAAAACCCTACCCTCAGAAAGTGCAGCTCTGTGGCCATGCATAACCAGGAACAAGTGATCATGGTGTATCTATATATTTAGTTACAGGTTTCCAATGAAGTCGAACTGGCTGTTTTCTCCACTTGCGGCAATTGCAAGTGAAAGTCTTTATGCACATTTTTGAAACTTGAGCTAGGCTGAGTGAGCCTCAGACATTCTGAAATGGGTAATGAATAATCCGTAAGAACTGGACATGGCATATCAAAGAAGCAGTGAGGCAGCTAACTGACCACAACCTCAGGTGTTAAATACTGATTATTTAACTTGAATCGGTATTTTCCTAAGGTTGCTCTGGCTCATGGTGTTCTGAAAGGTCCAGAATACCAAGTTTTGATTTCAGCTGTTAATTTAGGGCATTTAGTCATTTTTTATTGCTATTCTAAGAATAACAACAAATACAACTAATATTTAAATAGTATTTACCTTATACCAGATTGTGTTCTTGGCGCTTTAAATGTATTTATTCATTTAATCCTCACAACAACTCTATTCAGGCTAGAAGCCTGGGGCACAGTGATGTCACCTAGTCACCACCCACCTAGTAGATGGTGAAGCCAAATAGTCTGGCTCTACAGTATGTGCCATTAGCCTCAAATGTGACATCAAAACCTCCCACTTTTGGTGGGAACTGAAAAGGTCACCTAGTCTAACCCACATTCTAAAGAATGCATGGTGTGTTTTGCCTGTCTAAGATGAGTGTCACGGCCTATGTATGATATAGCACATATTCATTAATTCAATAAATATTTATTAAGCACCTACTACATTCCATACATTACCATGTACTGTTTCCACAATGGTAAGCAAGTATCTACATTTCCTACATACAATCTAGGAAGAAGATGGACATTTAAAAACAAAACAAGCAAGTACAGGTAGTTCCTGACTTACGACGTATTCAGGTTACAGCAAACTGCACCTAGGACCATCTGGATTTTTGTTTTCCTTGTACATCTTATTAATAATATATATGTATGTATTAAAATATATCTATAAGTTTATATGTAATGTTTCCAACCCCTGAAGACAAAGATCACATTTATAAAGATACTGATAATAAAAAGCAATAATAATGAAAACTTAAAAAAAAAAAGGTATTTGACTTAGATCAGAACCGACTTTATGATGGAGCCATTGGAATGGAACCCCATCGTAAGGCAGGGACTACCTGTACAGTATAAAATTACAACTCTCATCAGTGCTATAAGAAAAGAGGTTTATGAGAGGCCCATATTGTAGGGAGATTTTGTATTTTAAACCTAATGAGATAGGTTAGGAAAGGCTTCTTTAAGGAAATAATTCTTGGGTTACTATTTGAAGGATGAATGGGAATTAACTGGCTGAAAAAGAGAAGAATAATCCAAATAGAAGAAATTTGTTACTGTTAAGTCAGTTCTGACTCATAGCAACCCAACAGAAGGAAACAGTCCCCAGTCCTGTGCCATCCTCACAATTGGTGCCATATTTGAGCCCATTGTTGCAGCCACTGCATCAGTCCATCCCATTGAGGGTCTTTCTCTTTTTCACTGACCCTCTACTTTACCAAGCATGATGACCTCCAGGGAAGCCCTGTGGCAGAAAGAGCGTGGTAAGCAGAAAGGGGTTGAAAGAAGATAACCAACATGGCTACATAGAAGAATGATAGGGATACCATGAGTGAAATAAGGTTGAAGAATGTAGGCCATACTATCTCTTTTTGTCTTCATCCTAAAAATAGAAGCCATTGAAAAGCTGTGAGGAGAGTGGGGTAATGTGATCAGATTTGTGTTTTGAGAAGATCCCTTTGGCTGCAGTGTAGATAAGAGAGCAGGGTGGTGCCAGGATGACTGTGGTTAGACCAGTTAGGGTACGGTTACAGTAGTCCAAGCAAGAGACGGTGGTAGCTTGGGGGATAGGAAGTAGCTAGCAGGCATATTTGGAAGGCAGATAACATGACAAAGAGTTGGATATGGAAGCAGAGAAATAGTCAGATACTACCATCTCAGTTTCTAACTTGTGTGTCTAGATGGAAGGAATGCCATTTGTTTGCAAAGGGAACTCTGAAAAAGACCAAGTTTTGTGAAGAAAGTTATTTATTTGTCTCTGATTATATTGCATTTTAAGATGCCTTTGAGACATTCAAGAGATTTCAGGAGGGACTTTGGGAGCTTAATGGAAAGATCTGGGCTGAAGATTTGATTTTGGAGATTTAATTTATGCATTCATGTATAAGCATCTGCAGATGAGCCAGAGAGCAAAAGGAAGGAATATCAGGAATTCAGACCACAAAAACTGTGGGAAGAGAAGAGGGGGGTGTATAACGTAGAATGCTTCTGAAAGGAGAGGTGAAATGAGGACCTAAAGAAAGGTTCATTGAATTTAAAAAAAAAAACCCAGTGCTGTCGATTCCGACTCATAGCGACCCTATAGAATAGAGTAGAACTGCCCCATAGAGTTTCCAAGGATCATTGAATTTAGTGACACTGAGTTTAGAGGCACTAAATAGTAACCCTTGTTTCCATGGAGTAATGGTGTAGGAAGCCAAATTGGAGTGATTATGGAGTGAGTTTAGAGGTGCAGAAATGGAGACAAAGAATATAGACAACTCTTCTGAGATGTCTAGCTATGAAGGGAGTGAAGGGAGGGTGAGTTGGACAATGAGAATTTGCTTTGGGAAAAACAGAAACAGAAAATGGGAAAACCTAGAGTGCATTGATGAAGTAGCACCTGATTTATACTATGTATAGTAGGTAAGGAAACCCTGGTGGTGTAATGGTTAAGAGGTACAGCTGCTAACCAAAAGGTCGGCAGTTCAAATCCACCAGGTGCTCCCTGGAAGCTCTGTGGGGTAGTTTTACCCTGTCCTGTAGGGTTGCTAAGAGTCAGAAATGACTTGACAGCGACGGGTTTGGTGTTTTTTTCTGGTTATAGTAGGTAAGGGCTTGGAAGAGATCTAATATTTTACATTAACACATAAATAGTTTATCATAAAAGCAGCAGTGGTTACAGTTATTCCCAGGTAATCATCAAAAAATCCCTAAGACATTCATCTGTTTGCTTGTTTTCATTCATCTTTTTAAAAGTCCTCTTACAATATCACCATCTCACTCACCATCAGCATCCCTGCTCAGTTCTTAGCATCGAGGATGGTTGTCCCTTATGGATTTTATCACTCATTTTAGCCCCTGTTGCATCTTGATACTGGAGGTCATGTTTTACCCCACCACAAAAAAAAAAAATGTTTTTAATACTCCTTATTTACTATTCTCTGGGCCTGCTTTTCATGCAGTTTATTTGAGGAAAATCAGACCTCCCTGGATTAGAGTGATTTGCTTTTTAAAGTGAAATGACCTGGTCCTTAATTATAGCTCTTTTGCTATCTGTGCTGCAGAAGTGCCTGAGGAGGTTTCGTTTTTCTCCCACGGTCTTTGCTTTTTTCAAAGGTTTAGAAAAACCTTGAGAAATTACATTTGTATTGCACAAAAGCCATTCACAGTAAAGAGGTTTGGGTGCCTATTAACACCTGGGACGCCTTCCTTCCACCCGGCTGCAATTGGCGCCTGCAAACCTCATTCATTCTCTACTTCATCCCTGACCTCTGCGGCAGAGACCAGAGCAGGGCAGCCTGAGCTTTGTGTTCTGTATTTGGAAGCGAGAGCAAGTGCTCTGGCGCTGGCCAGTGTGTACTCACATGGACCAACAAGATCTCCTCACGTTGTCTAGGGGGTTGCCAAGGCTCTCCTCAGGGCCCTGTGTTCCCAGCGAGTCCCTGAGCCACTGCTGTTGCTAGTCAGCTGCAGGCTTAGCAATGCTGGTATTTGTGCCGCTTCTCTCCCTGCCGACCCCCATTTCTCAAAAGACTTCAATTTTATTGGTGTGTAATTTTGTATCCTGGGTTGAAAAAACTATCACTAAGTGTTTCTGATTGCCTAATTTGCTTTTGAGAGGCATAAATCTTTCTAAAAGGAACTTAACGGTGGAGTTTATTTTAACACCACGAAGGAGAAGGAGTCTTATCATCACTGAATTATTTAAAATTCTAAAGCTTACACCAGCATGTCATAGCAATGGAAGTGAGTGCCTGTGGGGCCGATGGTATGTTAAATCGCAGTTGGCTGTCTCAAGGCAACGTTGGTCTAAAATGTACTCTTTATTTTTGTTTTGGTTTTGGTTTTCTGATTGTAAATATAACTCTTACTCATTGCAGAAAATTTTGGAAATAATGAAAAGTAGAAGGAAAAAAAAAATCACTTATAATTTCACCTCCAAGAAATCTGTTAACACATACAACTCTTCTTTTCTCTGTTTTTATTTAAACATAAATACCTTTTATTTACAAAATTGGGATATTTATTGTATTTTTGCTTTCTTTATTTACTGCTACTCTTTTCTTCTGTGTCATTAAAAATCACATTTTTGCATAAACTATTCATTGCATGTATGGACCATGATCTGGAATGTTCTGTTGCAGTGGGAAGAGGAGAGGAACTTCGGTGCATCCCTGTTACTCCCAGGCCTAAAACAAGAGAACTCAGTGGGTTTGAGTTCGCAGTTGTATGGCTATGCCCTTCTTGGTAAGCTGTGTGAGCCTTACAGATATTTTCTATCATGAATAGAATTGATACATTCTTCTGCTTCATAATTAAATTCTAAATTGATTTAAATTTACTAGTGAATAAAGCCTAAAAATAAATAGACCTGAATGGCCTTACAGCAATGTAAGGTTTATAAATACGTGTTACTTCATTGCTCTTCCATCCTCTCTCATAAGTAGATATGGATTTGAGGAAGCACCTGTTCTTGACCATGCACTGCGGCTGCTTGCCTTTGTTTTCTGAAAATCATCGGTGTTACAGCAGGCTGACTGCTTTTGAAGTTGATCTTTTCCAACAAAACGTAGTATGGCATTCTTGAATGCTGATGCTGATATAAACTGACACAGAGAGAGGAATTTCAGAGTTTATCAGACTAGCTAATAATTGACCACTCTTTTTAAAAATCACTTTTTCCTTATTTACCGTCTGCCATTGGTTCTGATTTGCATATTTTTTCATTTGCCTTCAGATTACCATTCAGGACTTTTATGCTACGTAGAGTGTTTAGGAAGCTGTCAGGGCTAGGAAAATGTGCTTTGTTGTTGTTCATGAGCAGAGGTCCTGATCCTCTGGTCCTAGTCCTGGTAGCCACCAGATCAAAAGCTCTTTGCTGTCATTCTGTCCTGTGCTGTGCAGCCTCACTCAGCCCTGATGGCAGCAGCTGCCAAGGAGGTGACTGTAGTCCAGCCCCAAGCACCTTAAAGGTCTAAAATTAGCTGTCATCTGATAAGCTGTGTCTGTTTATGTGCTTCTGTAGCTTTCTCAAATCTTCCTTCCCAGGAAAGATAAGTAAAGGTTGATTTAAAACCTGGCAGCTCAGGGTGACACCCTTGGTCATTAGTGCAGAGCAGGTTCCTGCCACTCTCCGACCGGAGGGCCCTGCTGGCAGGTGTCTGCTTCTTGAGTTTCAGTTGTGATGATTTGAGGTGCTGAGAGAAGCACTCCTGTCCTGAAGGTCAAGAGGATGATGAGGTCTTTGTGATTTAAGAACTGATGGAGCTCAAATAAAGGAAAAAAGAGGAAGTGATTTTTTTTTTTTTTTCTAGAAGGACAGTAGATTGAGTGTTTTGGAGCATTTTGAAAAATGTTAAACATTTCCTGGCAGGGAAAGTTGTTAGTGCTGACAAGATTTTCATTGGAGAAAAGTTCTGGGATTTCTTTTTCCGGGGAAAATTTTATTCTTGAAACAAAAATAGTGTTTCAGTTGTTAGATTCTTTTTTAAGGGTATTCCTACTTAGAGGCAGATATATCAACTTCTCTAAATTTCCCTCAATCCTATGATTCACACATTCTTATCAGTAATCTCCACCAGCCCAAATGAGAAAGAAGAAAACAAGTGTGCACAACTTTGCATTAAAAAATGTATACCGTTAATTTTACCACATTCTTCATTGCCCATCTGAAATTTCACCAGGTCCGTGGACGGAATGAGGCTCTTGGTACAGATTTGCAATGATCCTTCTTTGTTTGTAGAGCTGCCATGTGTCTTCATGTCCTCAGTCTCAGGGATGACCTGGCTGAGCATCCTTCGTTGTTGTTTTTGACCACAGGGAAGGTAGAATTGCGTCAAGGACTGCGGGCGGTGTACCACGACATGCCTCTAATTTGGAAACCAGGGTATCTCGACAGAGCCCTTCAAGTGATGGAGAAAGTGGCTTCCTCCCCAGAAAACATAAAGCTCTGTAGAGAAGCGGTATGTTCCTCAGTTCTAATTCAGTGGGATTTAGCCATCTTCTGTTCTCCATAGTAAATCGAGCTTTGAATTTGTTTTCACTGTCCTTTCCCGTCCCCCTTTCTGTGTTTCAATAGAGTATGTATTTATGCAGCTTTAAAAGGAATGAAAAGCCATAAAGATTTTCAGTGCTGCTGACAAACAGGAATAGAAAATAAGGTTCATGTTGATTTTATAGTTCGTTGTCTAAAAGGGCGACTATTTCTTCCACCCTGAAGTTCACACTGAGTTCAACAAAATACTGCCCACTCCACTGTTCCCTTCTTCTCCAAAAAATGCTCAAGGAGACCTCAAGAGGGGGTATGATTTTATCTTAAATACTTTTGTCCATTCCTGTACCTTTAAGTAGTCACTGTTGACTACATAGTGTTTTCTTCCTTATAAACCCTCAAGAAATGAATCTGGGGACTGGAGATGGCACAGTCTTACGTTCCTTCCATTAAATTGTTCTGTGCTGAATGCATGGTGCTGAGGAGACCTCGATCTGATATTCCCTTCAAAGTTCTAAGGTGTTCACTTGGTCTGGGCTAGGGAAGTATCCTCCCACCAGCCCCAAAGCTCATCTGTGTTAGTCACCTAGGGCTCTTGGTACTATGAAGGTCCTAGACTTAGCTTAGACTATAGGAAACATGGTATCTGACAGCCACATTACAAGCCTTACACCCCATAGGGAGCCATAGCACCTGCCCCTGTCCCAGCAGCTTTCATAGTCAAAACGAGGCCTAGAAAAACATTGGTTGTTTTGTTACCAGTGTAAATGTTAGCTTTGAGCTGCTTATTTGTTTTGTCTTGACCCTGATCACTAGGATCACTTGGCTTTCATATCAATCATGAGATGCAAGTTTGGTGCCTATACTAGTGCCTCATACCAATGTCTAGTGAGTTGTTATGTACAACATGCGAACAAACAACTAGACACTGTCCAGTTCCATGCCATCATCACAATGGTTGCTATGTTTGGGCCCATTGTTGCAATCCATGTGGTAACAAAGGATACATGTTTCTAAAATGTATATTCATGTTTTAATCTTGCTTTAGTCAGTGCTAGTAATTGAAAACACAAAATTATATAGAAATCCTTTGCCACGAAAATGTTTCCTTCCATCCTGAGCAAGATTTGTAGGAAGTGTCTGACTTAATAGGAACGTGATTCAGATATCGGCAAGGACTGGATACGTCAGGTTTGGGTGTAATGTATTAAAACCCAGTAACCCAGTGCTGTCATATTAGTGGTACTAAAAGGCCTTGGGGTACCTTATGGATTTTTGTTCTAATATAACATAGACAGAATTAATCAGTATCCAAGTGGGTGCTTATGTGGGCCTTAATGTTGTCTCTATCCCGTCTCTGGTGGTTAGGTCCTCCCTGGGTCATGGGAGGTGCACTCCAGAGTAAAAGTGGTGGAGGGAGAGGCAAAACAAAAATAAACCCTCTGTTTTATAACTTACCTAATCTGTAAGTCCCAGAAATCACCTCATTAAAATGAATTTCATGTATGCTTCTCTGTTCTTTGCTCGCAGCTTATGTGAATTGCACTGATGCCTAATTTGTAGATACCCTATAAATGAAAATCTTTCTCTGAGAGAAGCTCTCACCCATATTCAGAGGCTTAACTCTGCCTTCAGAATGACTCTCTGTTGGTTGTAGCCTGTGGTGGTCTTTCCTTTTGTCCCAATTCCAAACTGACTGAGGAGGAAAGACAGAAGGAAGAGGTGCTTTAGTGTCCATCAAGCATAATTCTTAGACACCTACTTGGTTGTCTAAAAGTGAAATCCAATGCCATCGTGCTCATTCATTTGCACAGATAATTCTGAGCTTGCTTATTTGTACCATTTGTTTTGTACTAAGTTTTCCACACCACCTGACAGGGTGTTCCTAATGTGAAGTAATACAACCATTTATATTTCCCTACAATTTTACAAGAGAAATCTTCTCACGGTTTTTTTTTTTTTTTTAGATCCTGTTATTTTCTCCTTTCTTTTACCTTCTCCAGCCTCTCTTCTCAATATGTTTTCAAGGCTGCAGGATGAGTAGCCCCTGACCCTCTTTCTGCTCTACAGCTCGGTGTGCTGGATGTAGTGCTGCAGGCTCTGACTTCTCCAGCCGATGGCTCTTCAGAGGAACAGTCCCAAAAAGGTGGAGACCACCAGGGAGCAGAAGACTTGGTAGAACATTTAGACATAGAGGAAACCGAACAGTCCAAGCTTCCCCAGTACCTGGAACAGTTTAATGTAAGTCGGTAGCAGAATTGAGTCTATCTTAGCTGTGCATTCAACATGCTTCTCTGCTGTGGTGATAGACAAGCAGTCCTTTCATGCATCAGTGTCACACACAGAGACATTAAAAGATGACATCAAAAATTACATTTTTATTGCTTCACACAGGAAGTGGTCTTAAAAGAAACAAATGGAATTTTTATGCTCCTTTTCGTACTTGAGATAATCGGTCACAGTTTTGTTCACTAGAGCTGCTTGTCATTTCCCACTCATCCGTGACGTGTGTCTGGTGATTGAAGGCCTGATGGGTGAGTGTTAGCTTGCCTACTCACAGCAATAGCCTGACTGCAACCCAGGGTGGGCAATATCCGATCATTTCTCCATATTGCATGAGATTTGCTTGATAACCCAGAAGCCCAGACAGAAATTTTAGGAAGCCACATTTGCGTATGATAGAGAGAAGATGATAATTGCAGGCGTCTTTTTTTGTTCATCTTCACCAGTTTTGTGATGTTCCCTGGGCCATTAGAAATACTCTATTGTCTAGGATGAAAGATGTAAATAAGTTTGCACTGTTTCTTTCCAGAACAGCCCTGAGCACTCAAGTCCTTCAGTAGTGTTCATCTGCACATCCCAAAATGCTTTGTGATCAGCATTAGGAAAGAAGAACCATGTCCAAGGTTTAAACTCTTGATTTCTTTCTTTACTGCAAAGAGAAAAAAAGTGCTGCCTGAGTGGGAATTCTTTGAATGTAGCAGAAAACCTTCCTATCCGTGCAGACTGACCTATTGTGTCATTTTGAGACAGAGACATGTAAACTTCACTAGATTATTACATTTAAATGTTTTCAGCGTATCAAATTAGCTATGGGAAACCTGTTTCCTCATTTTATAAGGAGGATTCTGTTGTATTTTTAGCAGCTGTTTCTACCAGTATTTCTCTGTTCATAAAGCTGAGGAAGAGAGGTTAGACAATTGAGCCTGAGAAAGAGAGGCTAGACAATTTTCCCAAGATATACCAGGAATTGACAGTAGAGCTAGATTGAAAATTTGCATACCCATCCTTTCCTCTTAATTTTGCCTGTAGATTTTGGAAAGGTTTTAAAACAAAAACCTACTTCACCCCATAGATGGTCATTCACATCAACCAGGGATGGCACACCATTCCAAAAAGGTGCAACCTCTTTCTCATGTTTCCTGTATAATTAGCCTCAGAGAATAAAAACCTGTGCCTACATTAAATTCTCAGCTCTCGCTCTTCCACAAATGCATTTTTATGGAAATCAAAAAAAAAGATTATGGCAGGAGGTCGAATGGAAAACACTAAATAGACAATAGATAAGTGATGACTTTGGTGAAGGGTAAGACACTACACAGTACCAGGGAAGCCAGCACAGCCTGTACAAGGCAAGGTCATGGAAGCTCCATAGACACATCCAAACTCCCTGAGGGACCAAATTGCTGGGCTGAGGGCTGTGGGGACCATGGTCTCAGGGAACATCTAGCTCAAATGCCATAATATAGTTTATAAAGAAAATGTTCTACATTCTACTTCAGTGAGTAGTGTCTGGGGTCTTAAAAGCCTGTGAGCATCCGTCTAGGATTCCCCACTGGTCTCACCCCTTCGGAAGCAAGGAATAATGAAATAAACTAAAGATACAACGGAAAGATTAGTCCAAAGGACTACTGGAACATATCTACCACAGCCTCCACCAGACTGAAACCAATACAACTAGATGGTGCCGGGCTACCACCACTGACTGCTTTGACAAGGGACCGCGATAGAGGGTTCTGGACAGAGCTCGAGAAAAATGTAGAACAAAATTCTAACTCAAAAAGAAAGACCAGACTTACTGGTCTGACAGAGACTGAAGAAAGCCAGAGAGTCTGGCCCCCTGATACCCTTTTCACTCAGTAATGAAGTCACTCCTCATGTTTACCCTTCAGCCAAAGATTTTACAGGCTCATAAAACAAAATGAGACTAAAGGGGGACACCAGCCCAGGGGCAAGGACTAGAAGGCAGGAAGGCACAGGAAAGCTGGTAGTGGGGAACCCAAGGTCGGGAAGGTAGAGTGTTGACATGGGCTTGTTAACCAATGTCATAGAACAATATGTGTACTAACTGTTTAATGAGAAGCTAGTTGGCAAAAAAAAAAAAAAAAAAAAGATGAATACTTATTGAATGCTAGCTGTGTGTTAGACACTATAGCTTTTCATTTATCTTCACAGAAGCTCTGTGTGGCCGATATTGCTCTTCCCATGTTACATGACACCAAGGCTGAGAGAAACATAATAAGACTGGGTTTGAACAAAAGTTTGCTGACACAGAATTGAGTCCTAATTCTGATGTCCCAAGCCATCTCCTTGGCCTCAAACCACATGGAGAGTGATGTCAGAAAGAAATCATTTTACATTTCCTTTTCTTCCTGTGGCCTGGTTGTTATTAGAATGGCATCATTTCTTTGAGGTCCATTTTTATATGACTGACCCTTCTCAGTCAGCCTCTGGCCATTCCGTGAAGCCCATGGATACTACCTACCTTTCACCCCCGTTACCAGAGCAGACCTCATCACTATGCCAGTTCATTGTGTTTGTTTGTGGAACACGGGGACTTGTGGTATAAGCTACTGCTGGGGCCATAAATGGCTCTCTCTGCTGATTTCCATCTTGAAGTACTTAAGTAGAGGAATATTTTTAATACCTTACTTCTCTAGGGGTACGATACTGACCAAACCAAGCTGCCATTTCAGATGGGGCTGTATGTAAAGGCTGATCTGCTGTGGAACACAGCAGGTGGAAGCTTATAATAGTGCAGGCACTCCTGGGAGCTGTTTAGCATACCATTAGTAAGAAATCCTTGAAATCATTTCCATCTGTTGAAAGGAACACTGGTAGGGCAAACATTTATCCCAGTTATTCTGAAGGGAAAGATTTGAATAGGCTCCTGTTTATCATACGCTTCTGCATTTTATTTGCATCTTAGAATTCTTTGTTCTTGGCGTTTGCTGCTTGGTTTGGTGTAGTTAGAGTGGAAACATAGATTTGTTACACTGTGCTGTCTTTGTGGTTTAAAACAAGAAATTATACAGGGAGTCACAAGCATGTGAAGTGTCATTTACTGTTTGTGAGTAAAAGGAGGAGAGATCACATGTGGTGCATCTTAGCAAAATTGCTGGGCTAAGAAAATGGCAAAAGCTAAGTGTGTCTGGATGAAAGGCTGCCTAATAGACTCCTAGCAAAGCACCTTGTGCTGCAAGCAACACGCGTGGATATTTTGCAAGTAACGATCTCTTCTCTTTTGCTCTCTCTTTTTCTCCCCCCTGCTTCCCTTTTTTCCTCTGGTTTTTGTTTTGTTTTTTCCTTTATTTTCCATAGGCCTTACATTCTAAGCTACAGGCTCTGGGCAAAGTTGAGTCAGAAAGCCTTTTGACTCTGACCACCCAGCTCATCAAGGACAAGCTCCCCACCTATGAAGCAGAGGACATCGCCAACTATGAGCAGAAACTGCAGCAGTGGCATCTGGAGCAAGTACAGTTGATTCAGAGGGAACGGGAGCAGAGGGAGAAAGCAAAACAGGAGTATCAGGCTCGGAGAGCGGCAAAGGCATCTGTCTAACGTGGCCCCGCAGGGCCCCAGCCCCTCCTACAGGAACTTCACTAGGCCCCAACGTAGGATTCGTCGGTGACCACGACGGCAGCCTCAGCTTCCTCCGTATTTCTTCTGCTTTGCTTAAAGCAGGACACATGTGGTATCCAAGCCAGGATGCTCTACGTAGCTCTGATAGAGGAGCACACCTGGGGAGAGAGGGACAAAGGTATTACATGGGCAGGACTTCAAACCAAGAACGGCACATGGGCTTGTCAAACCCAGCCACTGTTTTGTATAGTATTTTCAAGGCCTTCACGTTTTTTTTTTCACATTACACTTGACATTGTGACTTTTGGCACTCTTCAGAACCTGTCTTTCAGGATTAAGTCTGAAGGGAAACCATCACAATGACTGCCCATCCAGATGTCAAGAGGGGCTGTGAAATTATGAGTATAGAAAGTGGTCATACTGGGACCTCCAGCTAAATACCTAAGCTCCTAATACCTAGTGCTGTGGTGGGAGGAGCTGTGTGACTGAAGTGTCAGATCTAAAGCACAGACTTTTGAATGGTCTTCTCTCTCCCCAGCCCAGGCACACTGGGCCAAGGGGACCTGCATGTCCTGAGACCCCAGTCTCCTGTCCATTGAGCTGGTTGTAGGGTGTTCACTCATTCCCACTTTGTCATTTCCACCATGCTTCGCTTTTCCAGACCAGAACCTGAGCTGCACAGAGAAATCCATATGGGAGAGAACACAGGCCACGAACCTGCTTGATTTCAAATTTCAGTAACCCAAAGTGGTACCTTCAGAATGTAAGGTCTTTGGAAGAGAAAGGTAGCCCTAGCTGTGAAGCCTCCTCGACTTGGCTTCTCCATTATGTTGGGGTGACTTTTTTTTTGTCTGAAAGCATTGTCTTAGCTCTTTTATCAAGTAGATAAAATGAGCCTATTGTGTGTGCACACACGTGCACAACTTGTGAATACACATTTCTGTTAGAGATGTTGGAGAGGGTGAGGGCTGAGATAGGTCATGAGATGGAGATGTGAATAATTGTAAAACTGTGAGGAGGTAGAAAATTTCCTTCTGGTTTCTCCTCTGTGAAAGGGGTAGAGGGGCACCTTTTGCTTGCTATGTAATAATTTTGCCTTTAAGTACAATGGAGTATTTTTATTCACGATTGTGCTCTTTCATCAAGAACCTGTGGAAATAAATGTTGTAAGATTATTTTGGTATATTCTTTATTTTTGGGGAAAGGGAAGTAGAGACAAAGAATCTCACCATCATTATTTTTACTATGATTTTAAGAACATATTTTCAACCCTCCTCCTCCATTAGACTGCAGCGTTTAGTAAAATAACAGCAACAGCAAACATTTATTGAGGATTTACTGTGTGTCAGATACTATGCCAACAATTCAAACCTTATGAGGGAAGTACTGTTATCTCCATTTTATGAATGAGGAAACTGAAACTAAGCTGCCATTCCTCCTCACCCTGCATATTACTGCCATGTGTGTTGTGTTTAGTTGCCATTGAGTCAGTTCCGACTCATGGCGACCCATGTGTACAGAGTAGAGCCGTGCTCCATAGGGTTTTCAAGGCTGTGACCTTTTGGAAGCAGATCGCCAGGCCTGTCTTCTGAAGCAACTCTGGGTGTGTTCAAACTGCCAACCTTTCGGCTAGTAGTTGAGCACTTAACCGTTTGCACCACCCAGGGAACCTACTGCCATGTATAACTACAGTAAATATCCAGCACCCAGGGCCCTTTAGACCAGCAAAGCTGAATCTTGTTTGGGTAGAGGGTAATGGCCAAAAATTAATTCTGGCATTTTAGTCTATTGACTATTGCTGCTTGAAATCTGTTGCTTTGGGGTCAATTCTAAGTCATGGCAACCCCACGTGTTACAGAATAGAACTGTGCTCCGTAGGGTTTTCTTGGCGGTAATCTTTAAGGGGAAACCCTGGTGGTGTAGTGGTTAAGTGCAATGGCTACTAACCTAAAGGGTCGGCAGTTCAAATCTACCAGGCGCTCCTTGGAAACTCTATGGGGCAGTTCTACTCTGTCCTATAGGGTCGCTATGAGTTGGAATCGACCCGACGGCACGGGGTTTGTTTTTTTGTTTTTTGGTTTTTTTTCTTTTAATCTTTCAGGAAGCAGATCACCAGGTCGTTCTTCCACTGAGCTGCTGATTCAGTTCAAACCACCAACCTATAGGTTAAGAGTTGAGTGCAAACCATTTGCGCCACGTAGGGACCCTCTATCACTGCATGTCACATCTGCTTAATACTTGTAGCTTTTATTTTTGCCTCCGTTCTTCCTCCCTATCTGTCCCTATTGCACTTCCAATCCTCCCAAAAAAGAGACCACTTCTGCCACTGTGCTGCTATCCCAGGAGGGATTTTCCTGTTTCCTGCTCCTCAGAATTCCTTCAACACTTGGGTCCCCACATCTCTAGGAATACTCCCCTTTGGGAATTCTTCTCCAAGTATACTCTCCTTTCCCCATGCTCTGATCTACTGAACTGTAGAATCTGCTCTCCCACTTCTTGATGATTGTGAGATCTGACGACATTGGTCCTCTCTTTCCCTGGTACCACCCTCTGTATTTCCTCTGTGTGGAGAATACTTGGTACCCTGGCCTCTGGGGATGGTCTTAGCTATAATAAAGTATCTTCCCTCTAGCTGACCTATGAATCCTCCAGCCTCATATCACTAATCCAAGATCCTAGACCTTGAAGTCTCATTCTCCCAGTCTTGCTCTTCTCTCATACCATGACTCCTACTGAACCAGCTTCTCCCTCTCCCAGCCTGCAAACCCTTAGCCCTTGCTCAACTGCTCAAACCCTTGATCTCTAGAATTCTGACCCTATTTGCTTTCCTCCAGGCCTGGGCCCGGTGATCAGCCATCTCACTGAAGCTCTCATTGTACCTGTTGCTGTCGCGTCAATTCCAACGCATAGTGACCCAATAGAACAGAGTAGAACTGTCCCATAGGGTTTCCAAGGAGCAGCTGGTAGATTCGAACTGCAGACATTTTGGTTAGCTGTGGAGCTCTTAACCACGATGCCACCAGGGCTCTGAAGCTGTCATTAGCATCTTTAATTTCCTCTCCCTTTATCTAGACCTGCTTGCCATCCTTATACCCAAGTAGACTATTTGTTTCTTTCTGTTTGCTTCTGACCTACTAAGTGTAGGCATATAAAAACACGCTAGACTGATAAGTACCCCTACAAATTTATGGCTGTCCTTTCCAACTCAGTATTCTTTATATTTCATTGACTGTTTTTTTTTCCCAGCAGCTTGTCAAGCCCCAGACTCCTGCCCCCAGAATGTCTCTGTATCATATTTTTATCAAGAAAATTTCAGCCATACGGCACAACCTCAGTCTCCCTCCTTTCTGCCTCAACAGTTCTCCCTCCTTACCAGTTCTCTCCGTCATTTCTCCTACTTCCAAGTAATAGGTATCCCCTCTCTTCTTTCCAAGGTTGTCGTTGCTGTCGTTAGATGCCATCAAGTTGGTTCCAACTCATAGCGACCTTATGTACAACAGAACTAAACACTGCCCAGTCCTGCGCCATCCTGACTATCATTGTGTTCAAGCGCCCTGTAGCTACCTTGTCAATCCATCTCATCGAAGGTCTACCCTTTTTTTGCTGACCTTCTTCAGAGACTGGTCCCTCCTGTTAACACGTCCAAAGTATGTGAGACAAAGTCACACCATCCTTGCTTCCAAGGAGCACTTTGGCTGTATTTCTTCCAAGACAGGCTTGTTTCTTCTTCTGGCAGTCCATGGTATATTCAGTATTCTTTGCCAACAGAATAATTCAAAAGCATCAATTCTTTGGTCTTATTATTCATGGTCCAGCTTTGGCATGCATATAAGGCGATTGAAAATATGGCCTGGGTCAGGCACACCTTAATCTTCAAAGTGGCATCTTTGCTTTTTAACACTTTAGAAGAGATCTTTTGCAGCCAATTTGCCAAATGAGATATACCAGTTGATTTCTTGACTGCTGCTTCCATGAGCGTTGACCATGGATCCAAGTAAAATGAAATCCTTGACAACGTCAGTCTTTTCTCCATTTATCATGATGTTACTTATTGGTCCAGTTGTGAGGATTTTCGTTTTCTTCATGTTGAGGTCTAATCCATACTGAAGGCTGTATGTAGTCTTTGATCTTCACCAGTAAGCGCTTTGAGTCCTCTTCGCTTTCAGCAAGCAATGTTGTGTCATCTGCGTATTGCAAGTAGTTAAGGAGACTTCCACAAATCCTGATGCCACATTCTTATTCATATAGCTTCTCAGGTTATTTGTTCAGCATACAGATTGCATAAGTATAGTGAAAGGATGCAACCCTGACGCACACCTTTCTTGATTTTAAACCATTCAGTATCCTCTTGCTCTATATGAATGACTGCATCTTAGTCTACGTAAAGGTTCCGCATGAGCACAATTAAGTGTTCTGGAATTCCCATTCTTTGAAATGTTATCCATAATTTTATCATGAGCCACAGAGTCAAATGCCTTTGCATAGTCGATAAAACACAGGTAAACATCTTTCTGATATTCTCTACTTTCAGCCAAGGTCCATCTGACATCAACATTAATATCTCTCCTTCCATGTCCTCTTCTAAATCCAGCTTGAATTTCTGGCAGTTCCCTGTAGATGTACTGCTGCAACTGCTTTTGCATATTCTTCAACAAAATTTTCGTCACGTGTGGTATTAATGATATTGTTGTATAATTTCCTCATTCTGTTGAATCACCCTTTCTTTGGAATAGGCAAAAATATGGATCTCTTCCAGTCGGTTGGCCAGGTAGCTGTCTTCCAAATTTCTTGGCATAGATGAGTGTGCACTTCCAGCACTGAATCCAGTTGTTGAAACATCTCAGTTGGTCTTCCATCAATCCCTGAAGCCTTATTTTTCGCCAGTGCCATCAGGGCAGTTTGGCCTTGTTCCTTCAGTACCATCGGTTCTCGATCATATGTTACCTCCCGAAATGGTTGAGAATCGACCAATTCTTTTTGTACAGGGACTCTGTGTATTCCTTCCATCTTTTTTTGATGTTTCCTGTGTCATTGATGTTTTGCCCAAAGAATCCTTCAGAATTGTAACTGGAGGCTTCAATTTTTTCTTTGGTTCTTTCAGCTTGACAAATGCTGAGAGTGTTCTTCCTTTTTGGTTTTCTGACTACAGGTCTTTACACTTTTCATTATAATATTTTACTTTGTCTTCTCGAGTCACCCTTTGGAATCTTCTGTTCAGCTCTTTTATTCCTTCATTTCTTTCATTCCCTTTAGCTACTCTACATTCAACAGCAGCTTTCAGAGTCTCCTCTGACATCCATCTTGGTCTTTTCTTTGTTTCCTGTCTTTTTTAATGACCTCTTGCTTTCTTCATGTGTGATGTCCTTGATGTCATTCCACAACTCGTCTGGTCTTCACTCACTTGTGTTCAGTGGGTCTAATCTACTCTTGAGATGGTGTCTAAATTCAGGTGGGGTATATCTAAGGTCATATTTTGCCTCTCATGGACTTGCTTCAATTTTTCTTCAGCTTCAACTTGAACTTGAGTCTGAGCAAGTGATGGTCTGTTCCACAGTCGGCCCCTGGTCTTGTTCTGACTGATATTGAGCTTTTCTATCACCTCTTTCCACAGATGTAGTCGATTTGGTTCCTGTGTTTTCCACTTAGTGAGGCCAACATTTAGTCACCATTTATGTTGTTGAAAAAAAGGTATTTGCAATGAATGTCATTGGTCTTGCAAAATTCTATCATGCAATCTCCGGCATCATTTTTGTCACCTAGGCCATGTTTTCCAACCACCAATCCTTCTTTGTTTCCAACTTTTGCATTCCAGTCACCAGTAATTTTCAGTGTGTCTTGATTGCATATTTGATCAGTTGCAGACTGCAGAAGTTGGTAATCAGTTTCTTCAACTTTAGCCTTAGTGATTGGTACATAAATTTGAATAATAGTTGTATTAACTGGTCTTCCTTGTAGACGTATGGATATTATCCTGTCACTAACAGCATTGTACTTAAGGGTAGATTTTGAAATGTTCTTTTTAATGATGAACACGCCATTCTTCAAATTGTCATTCCCGGCATAGTAGACCATGTGTTTGTCTGATTCAAAATGACCAGTACCAGTCCGTTTCAGCTCACTAATACCTAGGATACTGATCTTTATGCATCCCATTTCATTTTTTACAACTGCCAGTTTTCTTAGATTCATACTTCCTACATTCCACGCTCTGATTATTAATGGATATTTGCAGCTATTCTCATTTTCAGTCATGCCTCATCTGCAGACGAAGGTTTCAAAATCTTGACTCCATCCACGTCATTAAGGTTGACTCTACTTTGAGGAGGCAGCTCTTACCCAGTCATGTGTTGAGTGCCTTCCAACCTGAGGGGCTCATCTGGCATTGTATCAGACAATGTTTCGCTGTTCTTCATAAGATTTTAATTGGCCAATTTTTTCAGAAGTAGATGGCTAGGTCCTTCTTCTGAATCTGTCTTAGTTTGGAAATTCTGCTGAAACATGTCCACCAAGGGTGACCCTGCTGATATTTGAAATATCAATGGCAAAGCTTCAGTATCACAGCAACATGCAAGCCACCAGAGTACAACAAACTGACAAGCGCGTGCTAGAGGGTGGAAATTAATCCGACAAAAATTCAGGCACTTCCACCTCAGTGAAATTTCTAGGGGTCCAGTGGTGTGGGGCATGTCGAGATATTCCTTCTAAAGTGAAGAATAAGTTACTGTATCTAGACCCTCTCACAACTAAAAAAAGGCACAACACCTAGTGGGCCTCTTTGGATTTTAGAGGCAACATATCCCTCATTTGGGTGTGCTACTCTGGCCTATTTGTCAAGTGACTCAAAAAGCTGCTAGTTTTGAGTGGGGCCCATAACAAGAGAAGGCTCTGCAACAGGTTCAGGCTGTTAGGTTGGACTCTTCACTTGTGACCTTGATTCCAGGGCCATCCCTTTTCCACTGTGCATCATCTCTATGATTTCTTCTTCCAGGTCTACAGACCTCTTTCCCTTTCGAAAGCAGTAAACCTTATTTTTTATTATTATTTTATTGTGTTGTAGGTGAAAGTTTACAAAGCAAGTTAGGTTCCCATTTAGCAATTTTTATATGAATTTTTCTGGGATGTTGGTTAAGTTTTTTACAGTATGTCAGCATTCTCATTATTTCCATTCTGTTTGTTCTGTTTCCATTAATCTAGGTTCCCTGCCCCTCCTTGCCTTCTCATGTTTGCTTTAGGGTAAATATTGATCATTTGGTCTCATATAGTCGATTATTTAAGGGAGCACAGTACTCGCTATTGTTTGTTTTGTAAGTCAGTTGTTTATTTCATAAGCCAAGCTATTATTTGGATGAAAGGTGACCCCTGGGTGTGGCTTCAGTTCCAATTTCAAAGGGTGTTACAGGGTGACAGTCTCTGGGGTTCCTCTAGTCTCTATCGGTCCAGTAAGTCTGGCGTTTTTTAGGAATTTGAGTTTTCTGTGTTTTTCTCCTATGTGGGACCTTCTATTGTGTCCCCGGTAGTACTACTGTGTCCTGCCACTGCCACCAGTCAAGCTACTATCACTCACCTTCCTTTTGTCACAGACTTGTAGAGTATCTACACTCACTAGTTGCTCGTTCATTAGACCCTAAGCTTGGCCATCCCCTTCACTGCTCTGCTGCACAGCACCGTCATCAACTGCAGTGATCCGTTTGCCCCCTTAAATGCTCTGTTGCATTTGGCACCCTGACCACCCCTGTACAAGCCAAGAGAGGCACCTGCAGCAGACACACTGTCTGTTCTAGCTCTGTCTTCTGTGTTCACAAGCACTTGTTAGGCATGTATTGAGTACGAGGCACCATGCTGAGTGCAGTGGAGTTGACAAAGATCAATAAACTAGATCCTACTCTGAAACAACAGAGACCAGTAAAGGAGAGAGACAGTCACGGTCACACCTCTTACTGCTCAGCTGAAAGGTATCATTACAGAGACACATACAGGGATGTGGGGTTCACAGGAAGAGACTTCAAGCCTGGAAATCAGAAAACTCTAATGAAGGGAAGTAATTACCCTCTGCCTTGTGCTTTAATTAGTCACATATGGTTGTCTCAAGCTGCCCTGGGTGGAGCTAGGAGTCTTCCTCTCCACCCAGTCTTGTGTAGAGTAGGTGTGTTCAAGAGAAATTTTTTTAGATTGAGCTAAAATAAACAATTCAATTAAACTTGTTTTAGCCCATACTCCACACCTACCCTGGAAAAACAAAGGCGGGGTGGTGGAGAGAAGAAGAAAAAAACAGTGGTGAAGCTCAAAAGCTAGCACCTTACCCTCCTCCAAGGAGCTGTGTTGCAATAGCATCAAGCCTTGCATTTTGTTGTCCTACCTTCAAGCTGGCCAGGGATGTCAGAGAGGTATGCGGGAAGGTTGCTGCAGATTGGACAAGTAGTCAGAAGCTTTGAAAAGAGGTGTATTAAAGCCATTTTTTCAATCAAAGTGAAAACGGCTAGCTTTAACATTCGATGCTTTTTTTTTTTTTTTTGGTCCCTGGAAGTATAACCCAGCGTTCTCTTTGCTCCATCTATGTGTTGAGCTTTAGGAGAGACCCTTTTATTTTAACCACTGCAGAAGAGAGGACAAATAGCCGCTCTTTCAATACCAAAAATGAACCAGTTTTTGTCATGTTGGTGGAAGAAAAACTTAGTTTTGGGTATGAAAGGCATTTTTAGAAACTCATTGTGTCACTTAGGGCCTCCAGGAAGCAGATGGTGAGACAGGACTGAAAGCTGTTTATTGGGCAAGAGAAAAGGAGGTAGAAGTAGGAATGGGCAGGAAAGCCCTCAGATGAAGATGGAAATCTACATCTGTGAAAGGAGGGGGAGAGGAAGCACACCACCTGGCTTCTTTTGCTTTGGGAAGAGGAGGAACAGGCTGGGGGCATCGTCACCATTGCTGTCAGTGAGCCAAGGTGTGACTGCCTTTCCACCAGCAAGCTCATTTCCTTGAAACTTTTAATCCTGTCCATGGTTTGCTACATCAATTCAGGTATTTCAGTTTTGCTCCAGGCTTCTCTGAGCCATCCTAGCAGCAAGTTTGCACTACCCTTTGGAGTCATTGTCCCAGTGTTAAACCTCTTGTCCACTTTGTGGATTCTGAATTAATTTTTCAGAACTAATATGGAGGAGGGGGAGACGGTTGGCACCAGACTTTAAACTCCATGAAGACAGGTACCGCATGTGCCTTGTTAATTATTATATCCCAGCACCAGGAACAGTAGCCACCGTGAGGTGAATGCTCAGATATTTGTGGAATGAATAACTTTTGTTGATGGAGTTGAAAGCCTTTCCGATTGAGCTCTAATTCCCCCACAGAAATACTGAGACACTAGAAGCCATTATTACTACACTGAGGGTTTAATGTCAAAGCGAGCCTCTTTGGATTCCTACAAAATACCATGTGGACCAAACAAAAGTTGAGCTCAGATGGGAGGTTCATGAAAAAAATATCAGGGTTTTTTGGAAGTATCCCTGTTTCTTATCTGTATCCCACTTACCCCCTTCAAAGCAGAAAGTTAAAAAAGTGATGAAACCATGGCTCAAATCTTATAATTCCTTTATAATAATCTTGTAATTATCCTTTCTAATAAAAGTATTTATCGGCTGCTATGAGTTGGAATCGACTTGACAGCAGTGGGTTTTGGGTTTGTTGGGAGCAACATATTAAACCTTTCAAGTGCATTATCTTATTTAATCCACAAGAATATAACTCATTATTATTACAGCTCCATTTTATATATAAGAAAGCAAAGGCTTAGAGAAATTAGTGAATATCCAAGCTCACCCTCAGTAAATTGGAGATTAATTGAAATCAGTCGGACCCAGATCTGATTTCTAAGGCTACAACCCCAAACTTGGAAGATCACTGTCTTAGTTTGGGTTCCCCCAAAAACAGACTGTCAAGCAGGAATTTGGGAGCAACTGCATTGGCCGGAGGTGATCCCAAGAAGCCATGTGAAGCAGGGAGAATTTGATACAGAAAAGGAAAGAAAGCCAATAAAAGTGCACCATGGAGTGCATCAGGCTCAGGGCTGCTGGAGACCTCCTGAGAGAATGTAGGACAGGCCTCAGCTGTTTGCACTGAGGGGCAGGAAGCAGAGAAATTCACCCATTAGCTCCCGTTGCCCCACTGGTTGGAGCACTCCTGTTGCAGTGCCAGCACGTTCCCATGATCAGGGTACACCCTCAGGCAGAGAGGCCAGGAAGCCATGTCTCCACTATTGGGGGACAGTCTGCAGGTGACCTCAGGAGTAAGTCCAAGACAGTGGGGAGGTTTGCTTTCCAGGGGACATGAGGCAATGTCTGGAGGTATTTCTGATTGTCACAACTGATGAGCTGCTACTGGCATCCAGTGAGTAAAGGCCAGGGATGCTGCCAAACATCTTACAATGCACAGGGCAGCCCCACAACAAAGAATTATCCAGCCCAAAATGCCCATAGTGTCACGATTGAAAAAACCCTGGTCTAAGGGATAAGGAAGGAACCCTGGTGGTACAATGGTTAAGCGCTCAGCTGCTAACTGAAAGGTCAGCAGTTGGAACCCAGCAGCTGCTCTGTGGGAGAAAGGACTTAATGATCTGCTTCCATAAAGATTTCAGCCCAGAAAACCCTATAGGGCAGTTCTACTCTGTCCTATAGGGTCACTATGAGTCGGAATCAACTCAGTAGCACACAACTACAACAAGGGATATGGGTAAGGCACCACAAGGCTTTTGCAGTTGCATAGATCCAAGAATAATGTTTGTGCTAAATGCTTCATTTATAATTCTGATGCTTAGAAGAGCAATTAGTTGTTTCTTGTCTAACTCTGAATATAGGTATAAAAAATGCAGTGATGCAGGGTAGGCCATTACTTTTACCTAAACAAGAGCCATCATGGAAAATGGTAAAACATGGTTTATATGGTTTTGCTGTTTGGAGATTGGCAGAGAAAAACTTAGACTGCACAATGTTAAAACAGGTAAGGACGACTATCCAAAAAGGTATTGAAAGGGAGGGGAAAGGACTAAGGGAGAGGAGGGGGAGGAGACCAGAACTCTGTGCTCCCACTCCACTGAAGCAGAGGTTGGGAAGGGTTTTAAAGGATGAAGTGAGATGGTGAAAAAATACTAAATGTCATTAGGGCAGTCTAAGCAGTGGGGTATGTCAATCACATCGAGTCATCTCCTAGTTCCCTGTTAAGGGTAGATAGAGAATGTTCCATCTGGACTCCATAAGGGCAAGAGAGAAAGCAAGGTCAGGGGCCTAGATTCAGGAAGAAATCTGCCTAAAGTTTAGTCAAAATGAGGAAAATGCTAGTGCCATCTTGTCTAGCCATTTTCCATAAGACAAAAGGGTGGGAGGATGTCCAGGATCATGAGGCTTGGGTAAAATTCAACATTTTCAGGATATGTAACTGGGACCAGCTGTGTCTTGAGTTTCAGGACAAAGATGCTGTGATGTGACTTGCATGAGTCAGCAGAAGCCAACTCCTTTCACACCCACTAGACTCACTGGACATGGAAGAAAGGGACGAAGCTTGAAGGGATCCCCAGAGCTTTGGTTTGAGTGAATCATAAAAGCAGAGAGTGTAGGGATGATTGTATTTTCATTAAATGGTAATTAATAATTCTCAAGGAGCTCAACTTTTCAAAATCTGAAAAAGGTAAATTTTTAAAACCCTGCTTTAGAAAAGGGGGAAAGAGGAGTTCTCGCTCACGTAATTATGTCAGGAAAACTGCCTTTTATTCTAAATAACAGCTTCTTAGTGGAAAATAACCATTTCTTTCCACATTGATTCGGCTTTTTCCCTGACATTGCGTACTACCATGAGGATGTTACAACGTGTATGGTAACAAGGAAGCCCAAACAAAAGATGGTGATGCCCCTGAGAGCGTGGCTGTAACCGCTGGGATCTTTGTTTAAAACAAAATAGTTACTTAGGCTTTGTGTTTATGTATGAATGTTAAGGATTCCAGATCTGAGCTGGGCATGTTCAGAAAACAAACGGTCGTTCTTTCCAAAAGCATCTGAAAGTAAATTCCATTATTGCTGGATCACAAACCATGGAGAAGACATATAAAGGATTTCTAAAAGAAGCATCATATGCTCTGATGTACCCAAGGGTAGGAGAATTTTATTTACTTTTTTGGCTCCCATAATGCTTCATCTCTATAGAATTTATGCTTTAATCCTTATAGTTAATACACCCAAGATAGTATGTGGAATAGAACAAGAATGCCCATTAAAAGTTTTCTCCGATGACAGTATGGTAGGCCATTGCCAGCATCAGTGTTTCCCAGGCTCCAGCTCTGCAGTAATTATGTACTTGCCTTGATTATAACAACCGCAGTGAAACCTGTAAGAGCTGGAAATTGACAGGACTGACTTGTTTTTCCAGCTCCCACAAGTTTTCTGCCTTTGATAGGGTGCAGTCTTAACACTTTTCTATCGCTCATTTTAATGGAAAATATTTGAGTTTTCCTTCTCTGACAGGCTTCCACTTACACAGATTCCAGTTTTTGCAGATTTTACTGTATATTAATAACAAATCATTGCTGAAAGCCCATTATCCTACCTAATTAAATACATCCTGTCATCCTTCCAACAACCGTACAAGGCAGGAATTATTATCCTCATTTTGTAGAGGAGAAAACAGACTTATATGACTTGCCCAGGGGTGCACAATTAGTAAGTAGCAAGGGCAGTGTTTGCATCCAAGTTCGTCTGATCCCAAGCCTACTTTCCAACAACTACACCACATAACCGCTGTGTCAACCTGAGACTATATTCACTCATTCATTCAGCAAGCATTTATTGAACACCTACTATGTGCCGGGCACTGTTTAAAAAGTCACTCAGGATATAGAAAGGAACAAAAAAATTCTTTCCCTCCCAGCACTTACATTCTGTGGAAGGAGACAGATAATAAGCTAATCAGTCTATAATGTATCATATGGTGATAAGTGTTTTGGAGAAAAATAAAGCAAGGACGAGAAATAGAGAATGCTAGTTAAGTGGTGGAGGTGCAATTCAAAACAGGCTGGTTAGGGAAGGACTTGCTGAGAAGATGACATTGGAGCAAAGACCCAAGGGAGTGAGGTTGAGAGCCACGGAGTCACCTGGGGGGAAAGCACAGCAGACAAAGGAAACAGGCTGTGCAAAGGTCCTGAAATGGAAGCATTTCTGGCGTGTCTGAGGGATGATGAGGCTAGTGTGGCTGGAGTAGAATGTGTAAGGCAAGGAGTAGGGGATAGGAGGTCAGAGAGAAGGGGCATAGGAAGGCACGGATTTTATAAGGCCTTCTAGCCTGTTAGTAAGGACTGGAGATAAGCAGCCACTTGAAATGTTTGAGCACTAGGTGGCATGACTCAGCTTAACGTTTTTTTAGAGGATTATTCTACTCTAGCTGCTGTGTGGAGAATCAGCTTCTCTGGAGGTTACCGACCATGTTTTCACAGCTGGTGGAGCAGTGCTTCAGAGGCTTGGTTCACAAGGTGATCAAAGACAGAAACAGGGAGATGAGTTAGGAGGCTACTGCAACAATCCCAGAGGAATGATGGTGGCTTGGGCATGGGTCTTAACAGTGAAAGCGGGAGGATGGGACTATTCTGATGTATTTGGAAGAGAGAGCCAGCAGAATTTGCTGACTGGCCAAGTTTTTTGACCTGAAAACTGGAATTACGCATTTGCCATTTGCTGAGGTGGAAAAGTCTAAGGGGAGAAGCAGGTTGGAGAGGGAGATCAGGGTTTGTTTGGGGACATGTTAAATTTTGTTTGGGGTATGTTAAAATTCCTTATTGGACATCCAAACAGATCTTAATAAATAAAAAAAAAAAAAAAAGGTCTTAATAGGCAGCAGGATATATGTGTTTGGAGATCAGAGAAGAGGTTCAGGCTGGAGATATAAGTGTACAAGTCATCTGTTTATACATGCATTTAAGTTCATGAGCCTACATTAATGCAGCATGCATTTCTGGCTTGTGTGGAGATCTTCTGAACCATGAAATAGAACTGTGCCTTTTGGTCTGTGGAGAGACCACCCCATGAACGAAGCCTGGTCAGCACTGCTCTATCATCTGTGAACACATCGCCAGAGAGTCAGCTAGAAGAACTGCTCATAGTAAAGGTACTGGATATGACCAAAACAGCCTGCATACAGGGCTCCAGTGTGTTTCCAAGACACACAGTATAAGACCAACGATGAAATGGTGACTTGGGGTTATACAAGAGGCCAAGAATTCATGAGTCAGGAGTGTGTTAGGAGATCATCGTTAAGGACACAAAGCATCCAGAATGAGCACTACAATTTGCCTAGAAGACAGGAAAAAAAGAAACTGAGAGAAACCTACCTTCACCATATAGAAAAGGACTAGCTAGAAGGGAGTGAACTCTTCCCTGTTTTTTCTGGGCCTGGGTCTGGAAGGAATGGGAGGGAAGGTGGTATAAAGAACAGGGGGGGTTCAGGTAGGGTGACCTGGTTTGCCCAGGATTGAGAAATTTCCTGGGACTCGGGACTTTCAGTGCTAAAACCAAACTAGCACTGTCCTGGAAAAACCAGGATGGCTGGTCACCCTAGGTTCAGGCCAGAACTCGATAGTTTGGCAGTAGAATGGAAAATAACAATGGAAGTTTAGTCTGATAGATTTAAGTAAAATCTCTTAGTAATCCTTTCCTACCCTGAGGTCTAACATGCTTAACCCTTAGTTTCTAGAGAGATTTCAGAAGCCCTTCTGGCTAATAGTGACTTCTAATAAGATCAGTTAATGAACTCTATAGTTCGGAGGCACAATGTGAGGTCAAGGAGTGTGTGTGATAGATGAAGAGACATCATTATGACTCAGGACAGGCTACAGTGGCCTTTTGAGGCCAAAGAACCATCTGTGAAGTTTTGTGTGTGTGTTGTCATGTGGAAGCAACTGAGGCGCCAGGCCCTCCCACTCTATGTGCTCCCCAGCATGTGCTGGCCCTGGTCTCCGTTGAGTCTTTGTGTGAGCTCTTTCCCCTGTCTGAAATGTGCTTTCTGCCCAGCACACACACACACACTCCAGCTTCGACGTCACTCTGACGCCTTGCCTAGGGTTACCTAAAGTTGCCCTTGAACTTTGGAATCTCATGCCACAATGTAGTACCATTCCGTCCTTGCTGGTCTGCCTTCCTCGGTCAGTTAAGGCAGCAGTTATGTTTTGTTGACCTTTACATCCCTGCAGTAAAGTCCACTTCTGGATGCAGAGTAATGGTACAATAGTCATTTGAATGACTGAGGGGAATTTCTCCTCTTTTCAGGCACTCTTGTAAACTAAACAACCTTTAGTCCATGAGTCAAATCCACAGCACATTAATGTTATTTATATAGAACTTGGGTCCCTGAATGGCACAAATGGTTGGCACTCAACTACTAATCAAAATGTTGGCAGTTCTAATCCACCCAGCAGTGCTGCAGAAGAAAGACCTGGCAATCTGCTTCCACAAGGATTACAGCCAAGAAAACCCTATGGAGCTCAGTTCCACTTTATAACACATGGGTTCACCATGAGTTGGAACTGAATCAACAGCAACGGGTTTACTTGTTCTCCTAAATACAGAGCTTATTCTATAGTAGTGAGCAAGAAACTAATTAGGAGCTCAACCAAATGACAGACTACAGTAATTCCAAATGCAAATCAAAGTCATTTTAGACCCAGAATGGGGCCTATAATCCTACTTTCCAATCTCCTTCTCTTTGCTTTTATTGTAATGTTTACAAGAAACTTTTAAGAAAGCTTTGATACATTAGTATGCTAATATGCTTCCAAATTTTAAGAGCAAAATCTCTGAATTCTCTATGTTGTTGTTGTTAGTTGCCGCTGAGTTGACTCAAACTCACGGCGACCCCATGTGTGCAGAGTAGAAGTGCTCCATAGGGTTTTCAAGGCTGTGACCTTTCAGAAGCAAATCACCAGGCCTGTCTTCCAAGGCACCTATGGGTGAGTTCAAACCGCCAGCCAGCCTTTTGGGTAATAGTCAAGTGCGTAACCATTTTTGCCACCTAGGGACTTCTGAATTCTCTATAGCACCTCAATTTTGAAAACTCGCTCTTTCCAGAGTACTGATCGCCCGAGTGCACACATTGTGATTCTAGAGGCTGAGATCATATTTCTTCATCAACTCACCTACCCGTGTAGTCCCAGCATCACACTAAAGCTCTCTACAAAGGGCTCTGATATGCGTCTCTTAGAGTCTCCACCTCTGGCTGTTCCTTGCGGGCATCCGTGAGGGGATCGGGAATCAGGGGTAACCTCAAGTGCCATGGGCTGTAATTAGAGTAGAAGGCGGAACCCAGAACCACTGGAAGTTACCCACACTCACCTGAAAACGCACGCTGACAGTGGCACTTCAGAGTCGTTTGCTCTTGAATCTGCAGAACCTAACCTAGGATGGCACATCTATTGTGGCGACACTAGTGCTTGCTGTCACCTGAACCAGCTGGTTCAGACCCTTTTCCATAACCAGAAACCACTTCAGTGTCCTTAGTGTCTCCAGCTCCACAAGCTCCGCCAGCTTGTAATCTGAAGAGGCTCAAGCATGATAAACCCACAAACAGGAAGAAACCTTTAACTTGAAATTCCTCAACCTGGCAAAATACTCTCCCCCATGATAAGCCTGGTAAGATGGAAGGAAACCTGTTTAAACATTAAATTCATGGCAGAAATAAGCAAAGAAGTTTATTGGAGAAGTTACATTTGATGACTGTGGTAAGAGGACCTCCCACTGCCTTTTTTTCTCTTGGGAGTTGGGTTTTGACACGTACATTTTCATTTCATGTACGGAAAGGAAAGATGGCGATAATAACACATTGGGTGTAGTTAATGAGTGGTTCTTAGCCAACAACTTTGTAGAGCCCACAATATCAGCCTTGAGACCATCAAATTTGACCCTCTTGTCAAAAGTCCCTCATTTTACAGATGAGGAAAGGAACAAAGGAAGGCCAGACAGGAAAAGTGACTGTGGTTTGCAGCTAGGTGTGGCAGAGCTAGGATTATTAGAACCCGGTGTCTGATGTATTTTTATTTGTCGTTTGCACAGGAAACCCGCCCAATATCCTCCTTCAGCTACACTGGTCTGTTTATTTATTTCAAGGTCAATGATGAGTTTAGCTATTTGCTCTGTTGTTGTTATTGTTAGTTGTCATTGAGTCAGCCCCACGCTCATGGCGACCTATGCACAATGGGGTCATTCCCCACCCCCCGGAAGTAGATCTCCCGACCCTTCTTCCTAGTCCATCTTAGTTTGGAAGCGCCTCTGAAATCTGTTGAGCATCATACCAACTGTCCCATATGGAAGGCAAGAATTCTACCACTGAACCACCAGGGCCTCCTACTTTTTTTAAGCAATAATTCTAATTGTCCCTTCCCCTCACCTCCTAGTTTCTAACATTGGTATGTCCTTAAACCCTAAAATACTCAAGGGCTTGGCTAGTAGCAGTTGGATAAATTAGGAGCAGGCCCTCTTGCTCCTTGCCAAATGTCTGGATCCCCTGTGAGAAGACACTCATCTGCCATGAATGCCTCAGCTGCCTGGGTTGTGTGTGGGCGGAAAACCTCAACTCCCGAGGAGCCAAACTCAACAACACAAAGACAGCACACACATGAACTTTTGTCACTTTTGTATTTTATTGTGGAACTGAGATTTTTTTTTTCTTTTTCCTTTTACATCAAATATCCTCAATGGAAGAGGGGATATTGCACACAAATATCATAAAAGCACTACATATTACTTTCACTGGAAACTAATTCTCTACATTAGATATGACTGGATAGGATAGAAGTGATGCAGGATTATAAGACATAATACCATACACAGCTGCAGACTGACACAAACACCATTCAGAACAAGAGAGAGGAGTGTGAGGGGCTTCTCAGGCTGGCTCAAGACCACTCCCTCCCAGGGGGAAGAGAAGGCTGCATGCAGCACATCGGCGCTGTGCTCCCCAGGGCAGCCCAGCCTTGATGCCTCTTCTCGGTCGGTGGCTCCTGTTCTGAGAGCTCTGAATGAGGGCAGAGAAGCTGCTTATTTTTTCTCTTCCTTTTCAGTTTTTGATGCTGCCTTTTAAATTAGTAAAGTCACAGGTTTTTTTGTTTTTTGTTTTTAATAGCAAATAGTTTTAATACCAGGTGAATAACCTAATTGCTTTTGAAAAAATGCTCATCCCTAGGCTGCTTTTGGTGTGTTGTTCAGTTGGCTAAAAGATAAAAGCCTACAGTTCCTTTCATATGGGAACAAGATCTTTTCTTCTAAATCAGAAGCGCAAAAAAAAAAAAAGTTATCATCCTAACTCACAATATCTTTACTGAGCAAGAGCCTCTTGTGACAGGTGACTAAAGAGAGGCAATAAAAGCAACTTCGGAATCGTAGAACGGCTCCAGAGAGCTGAAATTTGGGAACAGAGGGGAAACGCAAGATGGTAAAATTCCATTAGCAAATGATTAAATCTTATTAAAAGAGTATTGGAAAGCTCCTAAACTGCATAAGCTATTGGAGACACTTAAAACATTCATATACACTGGGGAAACCATTCACTATGATATGTAAGGTTTAAAAAAAAAATTTTTTTTTTAACTCCATGGGAAATGACGTTTAAAGAGGGAGTCAGTCATTGTATCCAGTCCCACCACAAGACTGAGAAAGCATGCACAGGGGTTGGGGTTCGGGAAAAGGGGTAGAATTGGTTAAAATTGAAAATGGAGGATCATCTCTAACATTTAGTCTCTGTAGAATTTTGTTTAAGAATACTACCAAAAAGGTCATGATCATGAGTGCTATCTCGATGGAATCCCATCATTTCAACAGAGTGTAAATTCTTTCCACTCAAATATTCAATCTGTACAATTGGAGTCAGTAATCAGTATCAAACAAAGCTCCTAGAAGTCTGTCAATCTTTTGCTCTCACCATGAATGTACATGGTACATTGTGATGGCTGTTACAAAACTAATCGTGTACGTATGAAACTAGCAAAATTAGGTTAGTCACAAGGTAGGAAAGGTGTCTAGAAGGACAGGAGCAAACTGTAATGCAAAGTTTGGTTTTCCTGGTTGGTCATCATTGGGAACAGTGGGTGGAGAAAGGTGCTGAAATATTTTCTAGGAAAAAGAGCCAGCTGACCAGTGACAGTTTTTGTATATTTTTTCCCATTAAATCCCATAGCAGAACAGAAAAAACAGGAGTCGGATAGAGTGGTTATAATTGAAGATGGGCTATAATTCTCCTAAAATGTTTGTACTTTTTAAAGCAAAGTAAAGTACATGTATCTTAAGTAAGTCTCTTAAGTGGTCTCATGAAATGTTTGACTAGATCAGTTTATACTCAAAATCATTTTCATCACAATGACTTTTCCACTGTGTGTTAATTTTTTGTACCCTTAATCAATGTGTTCTTTTCAAGGACTTGAGAGAAATAGGGTAATAAATAAAAGTGTTTCTAGAGAAGCCTAACAAAAATAGAACATTTATAAAAAAAAAAAACTAAACATTTGAAAAATGTCATTCACAGCATTAAGTAGACTGCATAGTCCCTCAGTGAAGGAAGGGACCTTGAAGAAGCATTGTTTAAACCCTCATAGCAGTTAGCAGTGCAAAACATATACTTATCAGTCAAAAATAAACTAACAATGTTAATTCTGAAATAAATAACAGACAATAAAATGAGGTCACTGTCCACTACTTCGTAGATCTCAGAGTCTGCAGGAAATGCAACACGACAGAACACAGTATAGTTGTCACGGAGAAGTTGTTCCATCTGAACACTGGGTGCAGTGATCTGCAACTTGAAACCTGACATCAGTTTTAACCATGATCTGGCTTCCCAGGTTCACAGTTCAATGATGGAAATGATCTCTGGACTCTACGTGATGAATCGTGGGAGTTGGGAATTCATTTGCTTTCAATGTATTATTTCTTTTGTTTTTTCTCCAGAAAAGAACATCCCAAAGCAAATTTATGCTAGGGTCCTTTGAACGTGGCTTGGCTCTTTTACCACATGGTTGAACATCTTGAAAGAAGTATGTAGGATGATGTACTTGTAAAGGCCCTGAAACATAGCCTACCATGCCGTCCTCCCCCACTCTCAACTAGCACATACTCGGATTTCTATGTTATGGGGATCAAGGGGTGGAAGGTATCATTATTCCTGTTAGTTATGGGTTTTTTAATATTATTACTGCAATATCAGACTTCAGTCTCACCAGAACTTCAAAAAAATCATTCATTTTTTGTCTTACGAAACACTTAAAAAAAGACTTCTTTGCAATTTCCTGTAAATGAAAACATTTGTTAAAAAGTTCGTCTATGAAAAGTTCTCACATATCTAAAAAAAAAAAAAAAAATTCTTCTGTACATTTGTTCCCACTATTATGTTGAAATTAATTGAAAATAAAAAAAGCAAATGTAAGACAAAGGAAGGTAAATACTGTACACCTGCTGAGAACCTCTTCCACTACAAGATCCACTGTTTTCCCAGTTCTGATCATAGAAGCCATTTCAATCTTGAACTTGCAGTAGTAAAGAAGCTATGAAAGGCTCAATTTGTTTGGCTGAGGGGCCACAGGTGCACTGAGGTGGTGTTCAACACACATGACTCAGCATCAAACCATTGCACCAATCAGATCAGCTTCTAGTACCCCCACATGCGCACACACATGCTCCTTTAACTCAAGTATCTATAATCCTACACAGATGTTTTATAAACTTGCCGCCTCACATTAAAAAATAAGTGCATCAAGTATCTTTGTACATTCAAGTCACTTTCTAAGGCAAATTGTCTACCGTATGTACTCCCAACTGCTTTGGTATTTGCTTCAGTTAATTGGGGTGGACTTGGGTGTTGACACATGCAGGTTAATTGACTCAGAGCGGCCTAAGTGGGTGGACAAATGCTGGGAGCATGCCTTAGATCAACCTAGTCGTGTGTTTACAAAGTCTGAGAGTTCCGAAGGGGGTTCAAACCACTTGCATGTCCAGTCTACACTCGCTATGCTATGTCAGTGTGCAGCCCTCAAACTGAAGGAGCTAAATTAAGGCGTGAAAATCTCACACGCCTTCATAACAAGTTTTGTTCTTTTTGTTTTCTTCCGCCAACTTGTTTTAGAAAAGTAAGACCTTTTTTGATGACTCAGTCTGACACAGATTGAAGTTTCCCTAGGTAGACTACAGAATGCCTATTGCCTGAGAAAATGCAGACCTAACTCTTGGTTATTTTCTTGTCCTTACCCCACCCTGCTCTCTCTTTTTCTCTCTGGGTATCTCACCAGCAATCTTTCCCTTACATCTCCTTCTCTTGCATTCTTTTTCTTTCTCATTCTCTGTTTCTCTCTCTCCTGTGTTCTCTCTCTTTGTGCGCTTGCTTTCCCTCTTGCTCTTGCTCTCTCTTGCTCTCTCTCCCTCTCTCTCTTAAGACAAATGCCTCTACCTAGCAGAAGTCAGTTGGGTTTGCTAGTGCATGGTTTCCAAATGTTCAGCAGCGATGAACTGGGGTAGGTAATTCTGCAGTAATTTGAACCCTATTGTGGGAATACTGTTACTTCCCTTAGCAATCAGCAAAAACTGAGAAATATTAGTGACTTGTATCACCATGACACAGTATAGCATTTGGCAGGTAATAGTTCAGTGACTTAATTAGGCGAATTGATTTTTTAGAAAAGATGGTTTCAAATTGAAGAATTTCTGGATGTAAAGTTCAAATCCTGTGGTGTGGCTGGTCTTGGTTTTTACAGTTCAATCTTGCATGCAGGGAAGGATTCATCTTGCATAACCACTGTGCTGCTGCTTGCTAAAACCATGATGTTGAGGTCTTGCTGTTTCTCATGGGTCTCCTGGTACCATTCTCTCATCACTTCTGAGTCATGAGTTGGGATCAGGGTCACCTGCAGGGAGAGAAAAAACAAATTTAAAGGCAGAGCTAGAAACCAGATGAAAAAAAAAGTAAGAAAACAATGACAAGGTGTTAGTTAAATCATTAGAGGAAGAAGGGAAAAGCAAGGAACATTTTCTGTATTCCTCAAGAAATGCAAAGGACGTTTCAACTTTCATTTTCCAGGAACCAGAACAAAGCCACAAAGAAATTATTTATTCTGGGGGGAGATGAAGGCTGGAACCAAAAGGCAACTAATGACTAGTCAATAAGTTCATCTATATTCACTGCCAGTTTTTCAATTCTTTAGTGTTAAGAGAAGTGCTTCAATTATGGTGCAACTTCTTGTATTTCCTTTAACACAACTGGTGAGTTTTGCATTAAAGATGCTGTATATTTAATCCAAGGAATTTTAGCTATTGTGGTAACTTAAAGCCCTTAGAAGTCCACTAATTGTGTGTAATTGTAATTTCATCCTGGAAACAAAGATTTGTATCTTTAACTTGCGTGTGTGATTGGGGGTGGAAGAGCGGGGTGCATGGGTAATGGCTTAAATAGAAAAACTTTCCTCTAGTATTCATTAAGAGGTCACTTGTCCTTCTCATTAAATCTCTATGATTAAGTAACATGTAATTCTATTTAAGATTATGCATACGCAGTTTACTATGTGACTCTGAAGAACCACAAACAAAACACAGATAAGGAAAGATCACAGCTGAAATAATATGGGGCGGCTCATGGCCAGACAGGTTATTTGGAAGTAGACATTTGGGAGCAACCTATTGAGGACCATTTTCAGCAGTGTCCCTCCTGTGGAATTTCACATGGACAGCTGATTTTCTAAAAGTCCGTATTCTTAGCTTGGTCTATTTATGAAATGCAAAGGAGTAAAGACGATTCTTTAGTAGCTCTCACATTTAAACATAATCACTTTGATTCATGCACACACAATACTCTTGGTATATTAGGGGACAGAGCAAGTAATCTTGGACCCATTTTGCAGATAATTTAGTTATGCCCTTCTGGAGGTGAAGTGGCCTTCCTCCAAGGCCGTGGTGGTGGTGCCAACACAAATATTTGAGACCAGGTTCTATTTGTTAAATCTGCTTTGCCCTCAGGAATGTCATGTGTGATAGACCCATGAGGCACCTCATATGGATCCACAGGCATAAAGGTGTCTCTGGGTACAGCTCCATCAGCAGTGCAGACACTGTCCTTGGGCTCTTACCTGCATGTTACTGCCCCACTGAGCCTTCCCTTCCAACAAGGCGTCCAGGACAGCCCGGCTGGGCTCCTCAGCAGCAGGGTCATTTCCACTCACCACGTAGTAGGATGACCTCACTCTCTTGAAAAATTCGACATCAACATTCTTACTATTGCTGTGGTTGGGAATATAGCACAGGTCCAAATACACAGGGGGACCTGGAGGCACGGCTGAGGATTTGGCCGTCTTGGTGGTTCCTGGTCCTTTGGTAAGTAAACAAAGACAAAGAAAAAGCAAGGGTCACAGCAATGAGAAGGGACCTACACATCCAGTCTACGTTCCCTACTCATCCACGAAGAGATTCTCTGGGACATGCGATGGGAGCACTGGGCATTTCCATCCCCTGGGAACTTGTGGAGGGCATTCAACACTGACAATCCGAGAAAATATAACATGGTAGTTTACCATCACAACAGAGAAGTGAAGAAGTGGATGGTTTCCCTTTGTGAACAACGCATTAGCAGAGTGTTTCGAGGCCTTTCAAAAAGATAGAATTAGAGAATAACTCTCCTCCTTCAAGAGCTACTAATGTGCATCTTAATTTGAAAAATGATCTAAGAAACAGATTTTAAAGTCAAAAGGAGACACTTGCATTTGGTAAAGCATAGTCAAGCGATCTCAGGAATCCACTCTAGGATTTCATTTATAGCAATTTTATAAGCAGTTGAATACCCTCACATTGGATCTTGCAAATGGATCAGATTTCAATCCCATATGGATTTCAAAGGCCCTCAGCACCTCACTCCATTCGTAAGCAGTGATGAACCACTGTGTTCTCTCCTCTGCACAGTACTTTGAAAAGCCAGACACGTCCCTCCCTAGAACAAGGCTGGATACTGAGCTTTGGCAAGAGGAAGGCTAAGAAAGACTAGGCTTTGTCTAGCCAAGCAGGACATACCAGACTGGGGAGGGGGACACCTTGTAGCCAAAATTCCCAGTCTAAATCAGAACAGGCTGGACAAAGTAAGAATAAGGACGGTATCCAACCAAAAGTTCCTGGCATCTTGTTTGGTGGGTTGGCATTCTCACTTGTTCCAGGAAGCAGGGGCCACCTCAGCCAGTTCTCCTGTAGCTCGTGGGCCCTTTCTCCCCCTTCAACTTTCTACTGGGTAAGGGAGACAGAAATCTGCTGCAACTGAGTCCCTGCAGGTTCTTCTAACTGGTGGGCCCCTCAGCAGGCCTTGTACCAACTTTTCTGCTTGAGAATAGTACTGCCCCCCAGTGGAGAAGTCCACCCAGGCCAAGACTGAAGTCTAGGTGGGGGCTGATGTGGAGAACACAAGCCATTAAAATTAAGGCTAAAACTTTGCAAATGCAGTATAACAAACAGGAAGAGATGATAGAAACTGGACTCGAAACTGAGTTCATACAATGAGCCATGATCAATTAAAATGTTCATTGTTTATGTGGCTCATATTAGAAGCTGCTCTTGTATCCCCTCCCCCATTCCACCCCAAACCCCAACAAACATACTCACACTGACAAAACTAATTTACAAATCTCAGAAGGTTTAACGTCTTTGAAACACTAACAGAACTAGCATTAAAAGGCAGCGGCTCTTCACCCTAGATGCACAAAGAATCACCTGAGGCTCTTATGAAAAATGCTGATGCCCAGGCCGCGCCCTCCAGACTCTGATTTACAACTGGGCTGGGGCTGGGGCTTGGGCACCACTATTTGTTAAAAGGGCCCCAGGTGATTTTAATGTGCAGCTGGTTTTGAGGTCACCGCTCTAAAGTCATTGAAAACACAGGCTGGATCCTTTATGCTTGATCCTCTTTCCACTCTCTATGGGATTTTTAAAGGCTGTCATCACATAATCAAAACCATCAGTGAATTCTGTCAACTGTCCAATTTTATTTTTTGCAGGAGGTTGGAGGGTAAGAACCAGCCAAACTGATACTTGAATAAACTGACTCACTTTTTGACTACATTAACTGGTCACTTTAATGAACCTGAGCTGAAATTCAGCCTTCAAAATACTGATTTGTGGGCCTTCTAAAGAATTATGGCTTGTAGCAGAAGTTTGTGTTCCTTTTCTTCTAATAACCTGAGCGCTAAATCACTCCCATGAACACCAAATGAATATTGCTCACAGAAGCACAAACCGAGGAACTTGCCAAAAGTCGACCCAGGTTTGTTTTAGATATCAATTAATAGTGTGATTTTCCCTTTTTAGAAATTCATCAGAAAAGCATTTTAAGGCATGTTCAAATTAACTTGTCTTTATTTATTACTTTGCCCTTAGATTACCTCTTTAAATGACCAAAAAGATTTTTAAAAAATCAATTGCATGGGCTAGGGCATATGTTCTCGCAAGTTTGGTGGCATATTTAAGTTTGTTTTTATCCATTGGAATGGATATCATGTTTTCTCCGAAGTGTGGATGAGCTGACAACTCTTTCAGACCAAGGAGGGACTTGTCTGGTGGTTTGTCATGAATTATAAGCATGAACAAATGCAGTTTGTTTTCTACATGCATGTAAAAGACGAAATCTGATGAGAACTGAGTCCTGAAATTGATGCTCTGTATTGCTTAAAGTAAAAATTTGTAGCTATAACTGATACTTTCTAAAATGTACTGAATTTGAGAGCTCCAAAGCTTCATCGATCAGATTTTCCCTAATAAATCAAGGAAATGTTATTTATATTTTGTTTTATATGTTTGAGTCAATTTATATTACTTTGTGAACTGTGATCTGAAAACCCCAATTAACTGTGTAAAACAAATAAAATGTATTAATGCAAATCGCCATGTGGGTTGGAAGCAACAAGAGGAAGCTGGGTCACCTGTTCCATAAAAAACCCAGGTCATGTCTGAGGAGTAATATAAGTCTGGGAATCAAGACCAAAACAGGAATGATCAGAGCCAAGGTCATTGCCAAGTAGGATCTCAATCTGCAACAGTGTGATGAATCTCTACTAGTGAGGCTGTGGAGTAAGAGAGCCTTCGATACTTCTCTCTCAATTTGTACTGGGTACCCACTGGTCAACTGAAATTATGGTATTTATTGGCTGATAATAAAACAAAAGCATTGCCTTTAATAGGGAGGTATCTCCAGCCTGATGATTTTTTTTTTTAATAGAAAAAAAAAATTGGAATATAAATCTTGGGATTAAACTGCTTATTCCAGGCTTGACTCAGAACACTTCGGTTTTCCCTTGTCCTTTCGGATCTTTGGCCTGTGTCTCCTCGGCTTGATTCTGGGGCCGGTGTGGCTAAAGGCAATGCTGACACAGTCTGCCAGGGAAGGTTTAAACTATACCCTTGGTTCTGAAGACTTAGAACAAAGCTTCAGCTGCTGTGTTCCAGAATGGTGCAGGCCCAGGAATCCCGTCTGGTGAGCCTGAGCTTCTCTGGGTCATATGCTGAGCTATCCCTAAGTCTAAGGGGCTCACTGGGCTGGGATATCTACCTTCTGGCACAAAGAGGATAGTAAAGAGAAGGTAAAGCACCAATTTGTGCTCCCTCATGACCCTAGCACAAAAAGGGAAACTTAAAGGCTCCAAACAGCTTCTTCAAATGAAAGTAGGACTGTTGTGGCCTACATCGGGGCGCCCACATCTTCCTTGACCTACCTGCAGTTGCGGTCTTCACTGACTTGGATGTGGAGGTGTTGGTGGCATTCTTGGTCTCCTTGTCTTCCCCCCGGGCAGTTTTGACCTCAGGAGCAGTGGTGGGTTTTGTTGCCTTTTCTACAGATTCTTTCTTCTTGGGAGAAGCCACTCTGGACACCTTATCTGAAGACTCTTTCAAGCCCACTGGTTTTGGAGAAGCAGCAGAGGGCTTAGACTTCCCATCACCCTTTTTGACAGGTGAAGATGACTTGGTCTTTGTACCTGGCTTTTTGGTTTTGGTCTTCTCTTTCAGGTCTTTCTTCAGAGCTTTGCCGAGGTTCTGCTCAATGGCCAAAGCCTCTGGATCCACCATGGACACATCAGGGTGGCGGGGAGATGGGCTGCGGTCTTGCATGGGTGCTGGAGGTGGGTCCATGTGTTTGTATGTGACGGTTTTGTCTGTGGGAATGGTTTCAGATTCATCTTCAGAGTCGATGTTTGCATCAGCTGTGATGGAGGGGCACTCTTCAGTCTCCGGGGGAACGTCCGAGTCTGTCTGGGATGGGGCTGACTCGCTGACTGAGGTGGGAGGGGTTTCATCACACTGTCGCCCCTGTTGCTTGCCTCCTGGAGGTGGCGGGGCTCCCCCTGATTGAATGAGGGGCTTCTCAGACTCTTCAGTTGGCTCTTCACTGGCAAACCACTCCAAAGGATTGGGATTAATGAAGGAGGGTGAAAGCTCTGTCTTGGGATGCTTGTATTCACAAGAGGACACGAGGCATAAATCAACATCCTGGCGGGCCTCTGAGGGGGACTTCTTTTCTGCAGTATAGCATTGGTCTGAAGTCTCATAGGAATATGTAGATGCCTGGGGGGTTCTGGTGATTTTCTCTGTGGTCTCATAGCAGTATGCGGAAGTATCAGGGGTTTTTGTAGGTGTCTCATAGGAGTAACTTTCAGACTCGGGAAAAGCAGTGATTTTCTCAGTGGTCTCATAAGAGTAGCTGGAATCCCCAAGTGTGTGGCCACCATCTTCAGTGTCATCATAGCCATTGCTAATGTCATCCAGTAGCCTGCTAGACCTCTCGGTTTTTTCATAGCTGTAACCACTCACTTCAGGGGTCCTCGTTGTCTTCTCACTTATCTCATATGAGTACCCACCCTCTTCAGGGGTCCGTGTGGTCTTTGTAATTTCATAGGCATAGCCATCATCTTCAGGGGTCTTGCTGGTTTTCTCAACGGTCTCATAGGAGTAGCCACTGTCACACGGGGATTTTGTGGTTCTCTCCGCCTCCTCATAGTAATAGCCACCTACATCTGGGGTCTGGTGGGTTTTCTCATAAGACTCATAACTTTCTTCACCTGGGGACCTGGCTGTTTTCTCTGGCTTTTGATAGGCATAACTAAAATCACCAGGTGTTCTTCCACCACTGTCCTCCAAGCCAGATGTGGTCAAATCTCTATCCAAGGCTAGATGGTGTTGCATTGTATCAAATAACATTGAGGCACGGAAGCTGTAGGGCTCTGCGGATGCTGCATCCACTGATGGAGAAGAGGAAGTGTGGCAAGCTGCTGCGCTCTCTTTAACTGCAGAGGTAGAATCTGAAAAACTAGGTGAATATAAAGGAGAGGACTCTCTTGGGGTCAGTGGAGAAATATCAGATTTTGGTGAAAGCTTCTCTCCTTCCAGACTTTGCACTTTTTCAGATGTGAGCGAGGCATATAAGGATATATCTCTGGGAGGAACCACATCGGATAGAGTATCTTCCTGGAGAGGAGAAGCTATCTGAGAAGGGGTATGAGCGGAAGAGGTGGATGGGGAGGCCTCTACCTGAGATACTGAGATAAGCTCAGAAAGATCATTATCTTGGGTGTAGGATGGCTCCTCCGTTGGTGGTATCTTATGTGATAAACTGGAGTCCTGCAAGTCAGAAGGACTATAGTCCACTTCAGTTGGCCCATTCTCAGTGATGTGAAGCATACCTACACCCACAGTAGGCTGATCTGGAGACTGTCGACTGAAGTCCATAGCAAGGGAATGCTCAGGGGATTCTTGGCCAAATTCAATAGACATTGAGGATTGTTCCGATCTGTGATCTTGAACTGGTGTCCTGGATTTGGCTGTTTTAGGGGAGAAGTCTGGTGGAGAAATTGACATTGGTCTTGGGCATTCTTCTTTAGATGGAGACATTTCTGTTTCCTGGAAAGTGGTAGGTGTTTGCACAACAGACACTGAAAGGGAGTCATCAACTTCTGTGGAATGTGGGGAGCCAACCTCAGCATGTAGAGAAGGAGACACATCATCTGTTGTTGGCTCTGGAAATGAGCTTGTAGCCACAGAAGCTGTGGAGACTGAAGCCACACCTTCCATATGAGAGTACGTGTCTTCTGCTACACCCTCATCAACAGGAGTAGCTGACTTGTCTGAGACAGTGCCTTCAGAAATGGACATCTTGGTATCTTCCTTAAAAGATCCAAACTGGCTGACATCAATTTGTGTAGGAGACACATCTCCTCCTAATTTTCTTTCATCCAAAGCCAGTCCCGGTTGAGAACTCATGGCTTCAACATCATCAGTTTTCTTTTCTTCTCCAAAGTCTTCCTTTATTGGTATAAAGTCTGCGCTTTTCTCTTCCTGCTTCTCTTGGAAAAGACCAGTGGAAGTTATTTCAGAAGCTGGACTTATTTGGTCTGGAGAACCTTGTTCTCCAATTGTTCCTTCAAAGGGGCTTTCAGTACATCTGTCGGGAGTCTTGCCATCAGCATTTAGAAAGCTTTCATATGCAGACTCTGATCCAATTAGGGGAGGGCTACGTAAAGGAGATAAAACTTTTTCAATAGGAGACTCTGAATCAGGCACGGGTTCATCCATGGGACTTATGGAAGGCTTTTCATTGTCATCTTTGGCATCATCAAATTCAAAACTCACTGGAACTGCTGGTGGTTTTTCAATGACTTCTGTGGGGAGATGACTGGATTTCTCATCAGTGGGAGATTGGTAGTAAGGGGTGTGGCCAGCACTGCCAGTCACAGACTGAGATGGAGACACCACTTCCAGAGTCTTATCCTCTGGACTAGCAAAATGCTCTTCAACTACTTCTTGGGTCACCTCGGGAGACACTGGGGCTGCCGCCTCTGCTGAGACTTTAATCTCATTGGGCATCAGAGAGAAATTCACACTACGTTCACCCAGAGGGGTCTTTTCTATGGGTGATGGTGGAGATGGACTCAGAGATGGACTCTTGGATGGGCTAAGTTTTTCATCTGAAACTGCTGAGGTGTCTTTGATCTCCAACGTGACGCTGGCTTTCATTTCTTTCTCTTCAGAACAGTAAGCATCACGTAGAGCAGATCTGCTGAATTTGTCTTCCTCCATGGATGAGGGTGGTGATATGGTGGAGGCTGAAACACTGTAATCTTTGCCTTCAGTGGCATCTGTTTTTGACACGTCAGATAATCCATTGAGTGACGTAACAGGTTTGGGGTATTCCTGAGAATACAGTGAGGACTCATATTTGGTGATGTTTACGAATTCCTGAGATGGGGATTCTGTCTCTTCATTGTTAGTCTCATCACTCATCACGTCACGAGGAGTAGACATCTCATCCATTGGGGTGGGCTCACTGGATATCTCAATAGTAGACTGTGTATAGCCAGAGGTGGCAGTGAATTCCTCAGGCTGGTCTTCTCGATTCTCCTCATCAGAAGCGGTGGCCTCACTCTCTGAACCTCCAGGTAGAGTCTCATCATGAATTGAAGATGCAGGTTCTTGGACAGGAGACTGGGCTCCCAGTTGCTTGGTTGATGTGGTAAGGAATCCATACTGATCCTCAGCACCACCGGCCTCTGCAGCCTTATCAACCACTGCCATCACATAATCTTCAGCTTCAATTTTTTCAGGCTCATATTCTTCCTCTCTGGAATCCTCTGCTTTGTCCTCCTCATCACCCTCCTCCTCAGACTGTTCAGCCTCTTCTTTCTCAACTGCCTCGTCCATATCTTCTTCTGCTCGGTCATCGCCACTGGCCACAGATTCCCTCTTCTCCTTGATGTGCACATCTGCCTCAGCCTTCACACTTTCCTCATCCTCAGTGGGGCTGTGCTTAGTTCTCATATACATGCTTTCTTCACCATCCTCTTCTGGCTCCTCAGCCTCCTCAGTTTCTGCCTTCTCTTCATAGTCTCCAGTCTCTGAGGATTCTTCAAAACCAGCTCCTTCATCTTCAAACTTTTCAATGTCATCCACTCCCTGTTTCTCGACTGGCTCCAGCTCTTCGGGTGTTTGCTCACACTCACCTTCCCCTTCAGTAGTGGTGATTCCCTCATCAGGGGACTCGGCAGGACCTTTGATGACTTCTGTCTCTTTCTGGATGACGTATGCTTCAACTGGTTCTGTTTCCTTCAGTTTCTCTTCATCTTCTATTAGTTCCAGCTGAGGCTTGATGTCCTTTGCTACATCAACCTCTTCAGCCTTTAACTCTTCAAAGTCCTTGGTTAGATCCTCAGGGGATGACATAAGGGACCTCTCAGCTTCAAGTTCTTTGGCAGGGCCAGTCGCTTCAATTCCAGCTGCCACTGACATGGCTTCTGCAGCGGCCACAGTGCTGATGGCTGCAGCTGCAGCCTCTGTTGTCTTGCCTTCCTTCTTAATGACTTTAATTTTTCCTTTCTCCTTTGGCTTCCCGGCAGCAACAGCATCTTTCTTGACAGGCTCTTCCTTCTTGGGTACTTTTGGTTTTAATGCAGCTGGTTTTTTTGCTTCAGGTAGAGGAGTAGATGGCTTCTTTACGTCTTTAGAGATCTTCTTGATTTCTTTTTTGGGTTCCTTTTCTTCCTTTTTAACTTCCTTCTTTTCTTCCTTCTTCACCTCCTTCTTGGCTTCCTTCAATGGTGTTTCTTTCTTAACCTCTTTCTTGGATTCTTTTTTCTCTTCTTTCTTGATTTCTTTTTTGACTTCTTCCTTTTTTGTTTTTTCCTCCTTCTTAACAGGTGTTTTGTCCTCCTTTTTAGCCACCTCTTTCTTTGGCTTTTCCTTTTCCTCTTTCTTTTCTTCAGGTTTTGGCTTTGTTTCCTTTTTCACGGTCTTCTCCTTGGTGACTTTGGGTTTGACGTCTGTGGCTTGCTTTTCAGCCACCTCAGTTTTCACTGAAGGCTGGTCTTCTTTGCTGGGCACCTCCTTTTCACTCACTGAAGGTTTGGTGTCTATTTTTGTTGGCTTGTCTTTTTTCACTGTTACCTTTTCTTTGCTTTCCACTTTGGGTGGCTTTTCCACAAGGTTAGCTTTTGTGATGTCAAGGGTTTCTTCTTTAGACTCTTTCCGCACAGATTTGCTAGGGAGTGGTTTTGTGGCTGGCTTCAGACTTTCTCGGCTATCAGCCCTTTGTTTCAGTTTTACTTGTTTCACTGCAGGAGTGGCTACCTGGCCGGTGAGATCCTTCTGGGTGGCCAGGGGCTGTTTGAGGAAGTCTAAATGTTTGAGTTTTTCCAGCCCTTCTAGGATGTTGTATTGGGTGCTATTTCCAGGAAATAGGACTCGGATGATTTTCTCTGCAGGGTTTGCTGGATGCCACACAATCAAAGATGAGACTGAAGTTAAATAGGAAATTGGAATATCTACTTCTTGACCACTAGGCAGAATTAGTTCAGCCTTGTCTTTGTTAGTGCCAGTCCACTGCTGCATAAAATACTGCATTTCCTTGCTGTTCTTGACAGGGTTAAGTACATACATCTCTAGTTTACCAACTCCCATTTTTTGGAAAAGAATGACAGGATCGATGGTGTTGCCTACACTTCTAAATAGAGGTTCTGGTTTCATGGACAATTTGTTTAGGTACTGAAGAGTGAAACAAGCTTCCTCTATGCTTCTTTTCATCTTGATGTTTGGCTCAGGGTTTTTCAGATTTTCAGGTACATTAAGAAATACAACTCCCAAGTCAGGGGAGATGAGGTTTTTCATCCAGTCACTATTTGTGGTGGAGCCCTGGGACTGTTCCTCCTCGAGCTCTGCTATTTTTCGCTGGAGCATGCTGTTTATTCCAGGCAAATTGTCATCCCCAATGTGGGTGAGCAGGATGGAGTCCACTCGGTCCAAGTGTCGGATGAGCTTCCAGAAGCAAGACTTTCTTTCCGATCCTCCATTGATTAGCATGTTGAATCCATTCACTGCAAACAATGCAGAATCGCCCCTCCCACCTGGAAAAATGTAACAGCAGGGCTTGGACAGCTTTAGAAATCCACCAGATGTGGGAGGTTCCAGGATGTCAAAGGGAGATGGGACTTCCACTGATTCTGAGAGATACTCAGTAAACTCTGAAAGTCCTTCCATTTCTGGCAATATAGAGGCTGAGTTGAGTTTAATATTGATGAAATCTTGGAGATTGTGTCTGTCAAGATTGGAGTTCTTCCAGTCCCCTTCTTCAGGACAGAACAGGGTTAAACTGGCTTTGTTGGCAGGGTGGGTTGTGCTCAGTAATTCCCCAATCTGGAATTTAAAAAAAGAAAGGAAGGAAGAAAAGGTTTAAGTGACTGTCATTACTGATCCATCATCTTCTTCTGTTACCAGATATCATAGGATCACTGGATGCATACAGGGCTAATGCACTTGCGTAGTGATGCTGGTTGTTTAAATGATGAAATACTTCCACACTGGCAGATAAACAGCCCCTTTCCTGAGGCCCCATACTATCCCCCTGCTACATCATCCACCTACCAGCCCCTCTCCTAGGGCCCATTCCCCTTCCCTTGATCCAGCAACCTTGGGTCCCTTCTTGCCCAGTAGGGAAACTCCAGACCTTGCCCCAGTTATGAGGCTAGTGCTACCTGGATCATCAGGGCCTGTGCCATAAAAAAAAATAGCAGTGATAAAATACTGTGTCACCACTGGGTATTTGCCATGCAAAGATACCCTTTAAAAAATATTAAACTCTCAAAGGGGAAGGCTGTGTGAATCATTCACCAATGATATAGAATCTTTTCTTTTATTCCTCCGAGTTTGGCAAAAAAAAACTGATTGACGCACTGAAGTAATTGAGATAATAAGGCATTTGTTGGTATCTCCTTTTAGACTTTGGTAAGTACAAAAGAAAAAAGTTGGTTTTGTGTTTATTTTTTCTGGGAGACAGGAAGTTATGGATTGGCCATTACCGCAAAATTACTGATTTTTGGCATCAGTTGACACTGCTTGAAATATGAGTGATTGACCTAGCCAATTCTCATACTATGGCTTAAAGGGCAGTCTTGCAAATATAAATGCTTAGAGTGATTAGATAATCATACAAGTGAGTGGCCAAATTCACTCCTCATTTGTTTATGTTTAATCCAGGGGAAGACACCATGCCCTCTCACAACTCCCATTCTTTTAAGGACAAGCTGGGTATGCATGGATGAAGATCAAATTTTAGCTCAAATGGTTTTCAATACGTTGTTTAGTACTTCCCACAGGATGGGAATGTGAAAGAGCAAAGAAGGAACAAAACCAGGATTATAGTTTAATGAAAAAGCAATTTTCTGTTCCGCTCAGTATTATGGCCATGTGTTTCATGGTCTTAGCCTAATGAACAGTGAAGGGGAATCATGTCATAAACTCTAGTCTTCTTTCGGTTTCAGTAAAGCTCATAAATCAGCTGAGAGTTTCAGGCTGAAAGGAGCCCTGGGTCTTGGTGGTACACGATGAAAGGGCAAAGCAAAGTTTTCATTTGGTCCAGGCATCTCTGAGCTGGCAGGTCTGTGCTCTTACCTTCTAGAACTAGAGTGGGTTTTCTCTGCATCTTATAGCCCCTGAATGCTAACATTCTGAGGCTTTGTGTGTGTGTGTGTGTGTGTGTTTGTGTGTGTGTGTAATTTATAAAATCTGAGTTTCCTACACTACACTACGGTAAGACAGCCATTTTTGTTTCGTTAGTCTATTAGACCTAAGCATAAAATTTTGTGAAGGGTCACAAAATAACAAGTCATTGACTTTGTTATTTTCCTCTGATTTAACTTCACAACTTCCTATAAAAGTGATTTTGGAAGCTAACAAAACTAAAAGAGCAAATAGTAACCATCCTTGGGTGGAAGCTTTGCTCATATTATTTGCTGGTCAGCCAAAACAAGTATAAGCACCGAATATTGTTTCTTGCCCAGTAATTAGCACAGACCTTTGTCACCATCACCATAGCACAATCAGGATTCTCCCAATCCTAATTACTAATGCAAACTTTAATTCAATTATGCAAACTATTCACATTGTATAATACATTTTAGAGAAAAAAATCCAGGATAACTCAAATGGCTGAATCTTTACTAGTGAAATATTTAAAATGAAGCTTAGTTCATTTTAATTTTTGAAATCCCACCCTAGCTGAGAGGTGTGGCAGCTAAGGGTATAACCCTGCAAAGGTAGGGGGTATTCCAACATTAGCTCTTTTTATGTGAGATGTGTGATCGCCAAGTTCAAGGAGAAGATAAAAAAGCTTGAAGAATACCTATCTACTTTCTATCTTATCTCTATTATGAGTTGCTATGAAATGTAGAAAGTGAGCCACCCCTCACCACCAAGAAAAGAAAAAAAAAAAAAAACACCCAGGTTGTACAGAATTCTGAGGAAGTCAGGGGTAATGATAAACAGCAATGAAAGGCTGGCAGATAGAAACCTACGGTGTACGACAAGAAGCACAGAAGAAAGTCAGCGCTGCCGGGCAGGTTTATTTTCAGACAGGAGAAATCCAGTCCCTCTGGAGAAATAGCAGCATATTGTGCATGATGAGGCAAAAATGCAGAGATGAGGGCTAGAGACAGCCAGTCATGAAGGAGATGGGTGGGAAGGGGAACAGGAGGAACAGAACCAACTACTACATCCTTGGAGCTACACAGAAGAAATAAGTCCCCACTTTCCCCCAGAGCCTGATTCCAGACCTGTGGTCCCACAAGCACACTAGACAGTGAGTGACTTAATGCAAAGACCATGTCTTCAGAGTGCCTGCCTGCGCTCCGTCAATGCTTATTCAATGAAAGCATGAGAACAATAAAGAGGAGCTAACAATGCTAGGAGTAACAAGGAAACTTGATACCAGTTCTTAGACTTGGTGACTGTGACTTCCTCTAGAAGAGTTTGGAAATCGCCATCATAGTAAATGGTAGCTATTATAGCCCATTATACTAAAAGGCCACCATCTGTCTATTTGTTGTACTGTTGTGGCTTGTATGTTGCTGTGATGCTGGAAGCTATGCGGCTGGTATTTTAAATACCAGCAGGGTCACCCATAGTGGACAGGTTTTAGTGGAGCTTCCAGATTAAGACAGACTGGGAAAAAATGCCTGATGATCTATTTCTGAAAAATGCCAATGTAAACCTTATGGATTACAACAGAATATTGTCCGATACAGTACTGGAAAACGAGCCCCCTAGGTTGGAAGGCACTATATAGTGGCAGTAACAATGGACTCAAATGCATCCTCTCCCAATTGACATTTAATTATGAATAGGATGGACTCAAATATACCAATGATCATTCACATGGTACAGGACCAACAACATTTTGTTGTGTTATACGTAAGGTCGCCATGAGTCTGATCCAACTTGAGGGCAACTGACAACATACTAAAAGTTCCTGGATGACAGAAAACATTTTTTTTGTATCTTTGTATCTTATTTATAATCAGGCTCATAATCAGGTTCAGTAAATGCTTGTTGAACTTCACTAAACTTGGCCAATTCAACACATGCTGTCTTCCTGGAGTGGGTGCTTGGGATGTGATGAGAGCCTGCTGGTATTTATCAAACACACTGACTAATACCCCTCCCTCGGCTTTTATAAAGGTGGATCAAAGACTTGACTGAAAGAAATATTGCTTTGGGGCAAAGATAGTCTTTTTTGTTAATTATATTTTTTTTTTACTGAATGCAGGCATACTGGATGAGAAAGGAAGAGATAGGAAATAAATGACTTTACTGCAGATGGCATCAGTGAAACAAGATTTGAATTCCTAAACCATGGGCTACTAACTACATTTCCTTTTTTGATTAAGTTACTGGCTGATGAGGAAATATTGCAGACAGTGTTCCTCTGGGTTTTTAGCAAGGCGTTTAGAAGGACTTCAGAACAGTATGATACAAGAATTAGGCAGATTTGTAACCAGCCATACAAATTTTTTTAAATTTCCCATCAAGTCAATTTTGGCTCATGGTGACCCCATGTGTGTCACAATAGAACTATGCTCCACAGGGTTTTCAATGGCTGATTTTTCAAAAGTAAGACCACAGGGCCTTTCCTCCGTGGAGTCAAACCTCCAACCTTTCAGTTAGCAGCTGAGCACCTTAACTGCACCACCAGGGACTAGACATACAAACAGTGCTGCTCTATGGGAGCCTGGAGGGAGATTTGTTGGTGGCCCACCTCAGGGCTCATTTTTGTCCTGCTGAGTACTCACTTGGATGAAAATGGTGAAGAAATATTTAACAAATCTGTGGATACCATGAAAATGGGATACATGGCAAAATGGTGGGTGTCAGAATTTAAGTATTTGTAAAAACCCTTGACACTGGGATGAAAATAGCTCAATCAACTCTAACACAATGGAATTCCAAAAGATTAAATGAAAGGTCCAAAAACCAGCTGGGTAAAGTGCTGGTTTGAGAAATATGGCTTAACAATGATACCCATGGAAAAGACTCAGGGATTCTGATTGACAGTCAAATGAATTTATCATGAAGCTAAAGAAGCTAAAGCTTCAAGGCCCCTCACTGGCATGGTCCCCTTCTAAACATCTGTACTTAATTTTAGTATTAATAATTTTGATTCTTTTCCTTAAAGGGGACTCCCAAACTGTATAAATTGCAGAGCCCCTCAAAGTCTGCATCCTCTCCCAACTGACATTTAATTGTGAATAGAAATGGCCAAAAGTTACTTTTAGACTTATGTCCCAGAAAATTTGTTGGAAACTAAACAAGTCATCAACTCTCGTAATCCTATCCTGATCGACAGACCTCTGGAAGATGATGTCCAGTCTGAGTCATGATGTTTTAAAGAAACTAGACCAAAAAATAAATTTTAAAAACTGAAACAAGTCTCCCTTGCTGGCTTCTTTTCCTTGGCCTTAACCTCTAAATGCTAGATATGGGTCCCTTATTCTTCTTAATGCATTCTTCTCCCTAGCTCATTTCATCTAGTTTCAGGGCTTTAAATATCTCTAATTTTTTTTTTAATACGCTGATGGAGCTCTGGTGACACAGTGGTTAAGAGCACCACTGCTAACTAAAAGGATGGCAGTTCGAATCCACCAGCCACTCCTTAGAAACCCTATAGGGACAGTTCTGCTCTGTCCTAGAGAGTCACTGTAAGTCAGAATCAACTCAACAGCAACAGGTTAATATGCTGATGGCTTCCAAATTAATATCTCAAGGTCAACTCTGAATTCCCTGAGCTCTGGACTCATAGATCCAACTCTGTGATAACACCAAGGCACCAAGAACTCAACATGATCAGGGCTGTGCTCTCTGATAATGCCAAGGCACTAACATGTGACCAGGGCTGAACTCTTGAATTTCCCCTATTAACCATCCCATCTCCCCTGCCTGCCAGTGGAGCAGGTTTGAAGGACAGTAACCAGGCAATGTAAACAACTTTTAATATCTTGTTTTATGAAGAACAATGGGTGAAATGGGTGTTTAATCTACAGGAAAATAATAATAAACATTGGCAATGTTGGTGGAGAGTGTCTAAGACACTGTTAGGTAGAAAAGAGATCACATTCCTTCCTTAAAGATACAAGGAGACAAACTGAGGAAACATCTGACAGAGAGATTGAAAAATGCCCCCAGGAGACGGTGATTTCACATCCCTGGATTTCAGGGAGGGGATGGGTTAGCCAGATGACTTTTCTATCTGTAAGTTCTGGTTTTTGCGTTAACTTCCAGCACAAAAAAACCTGAAGCTCAAAATATATTGATAGTTCTAATTTTCAGCCCATTTATTTTCAGCTATTCTTTTCAAGAAATTGATTGTTTTTGTTTTCCCCAAATTACGTATTTCTGGTTTCTCTGGAGTGACTTGTATGCTTCAAGGACTGGATAAAACAGAATAGAACTGGACACCAAACAGCTTTACGGGTCCCTTTGTTACTGAGACAGTCTGCACACAACCCTTCTTCCAAGGAGATAATAAGCAGTCATAGCTCCAAAAAGGCTGGGAGCCACTGATCTACTCCAGGGATTTTCAATTCACTTTACCTGTGGCACCCTTCCTTCCAGCCCCAAACAGACAAAGGTTGAGCTGCTCTGACTGGGGCAGGAGAAACATCTGGGCAGATCATCTACCCAACGTTCTTCCCTTCCTTTGCCTTCCCCTCCATTCCTGACACCACTGATCTAGTCTGTTACGGGAATCGCTAGAGAATCTTTTCCACATAGGTTGAGCATTACTTTCTCCAATATATCGGAGTGGGGGGAATTGGGGAGGCAGAGGAAAGTATGACTTACTCTTCCGCCTTAATGAAACCTGCCTGAACATAATGAAGACACGTGCCCTTCAGAAGCCCCACAATGATTACAATCCCTGAGAGTTTTGCCCTTTCATGAAACTCCATTCATCATTCAGTTAAAGCCACTTCTTTTTCTTCTGTAATTAGTGGCAAATCTGATGCACACACAGACCACTGTGCTAAAATTCTACTTCTGTGGACTGGCAAAAATGATTCAAGCAGCAATATTCCCAACATTCTGTCTTACTAAAAAAGAGTGGATTATCTGAAGTCCAGATGACTGAACTGTGATACCTCCTTATTTAAAAATTCGGCAATGACAAACCCTTTTCTTTACATATTTCCTTTGCTTGGTTTTACTGGGAAAAACAGAAACCAATGACATGCAGTAGCAACAAACCACTAGAAACTAACTGCAGAACTGCACAGGAATGAAGAGAGGCACCTGTGTGCAGGTAAATGAGCGGAGGGCTCAGGGCTGAACTGAGCCTACAAACAGAGCAGTTGACTGCTCACCTGTGTCACTGGGCCTTGGGGCTACATCCAGGCCTCCACAGCTCTTTCCCTTTCCCGGGTACAAGGTGCTGAGTGTGTGACCTCACCAGCTACTAGGCAAATGTTTGACTGCCTCTGAGCAAAACATGAGCATGGGGACACAATCTTGCAAAAGATTCACACATCGATTTCAAGTCAGTAGTTACAGTAAGCATTGCAGCTCTAGCTTTGTAATTTCCATGCAGTTTAACAAAGGTTGACCAGTTGCTATCAAGTCAATTCTGACTCATGGCAACCCTACATATGCCAGAGTAGAACTGTGCTCCATACTCATTTCAATGGCTAGCTTTTCAGAATTAGATCACCAGGCCTTTCTTTCAAGGTGTCTCTGGGTGGACCTGAACCTCCAACCATTTAGTTAGCAGCCAAGGGCATGAACTGTTCATACCACCCAGGGACTACTAACAAGGGTTTACTGGGCCTTTACTCTGTGCTGAGGGCAATGGATACAAAGATGAAGGAAGCATAGAGCCTGAATTCTAGCAGCCTTGGAAGAAGACAGATTGTGAACTCTGGAGAAAGACAGGGCCAAAGTTTTCATTGTGCAGTAGTAAAGACAGTACTGGCTGTAAGTGAGCCTTTCAGCCTCTGAGGAAGGAGCCAACAGACAGACTTGGGGTCCCTTTGCAGCTATGGTGGGCGGCAGTACTATCTCCCTCAAGACACAGATGACACCACTATCCTGCAAGCTGGAACATCAAACGCTAGGTAAAATATTCCTTTTCACAGTGCTTTCTTTCCCTGAAGTAGGTGGAGAGTGACACTCAGTTATGCCATCGACCAGTGTTTTTGCAAAAGCCTCCAGGTGAGCCAAATGAAGCTGGGCAGCCTGTTCACAGCTCTTGCTAGTGCTGAAAAAGTATGCAGAGATCTGTCTGTGAAGTGCAGGGCTAACGAAGATTCAGTGCAGAAGGACACAGGGCCCTCTGCAATACCCCCGAGACTGAGGGCTTCCGTCTCAGGAAGGCGGTTTTGAACAGAAATGGTAAGTCATCCTGTCAGCACATCCCTCAGCCTCTCACTTAGAAAACCGCTATCAGCTCTGGGCAGGCCCCAACCTGCTGTGGTGAAGGCCCGGAATTGTTTCTGTAGCTGCTACACACCATTAAGCAAAATGAAGGAGGCCCGTTATCTTAGAGATGGAAGTTTCCCAGCCAGGATAAATTGTCAAACAGAAATAACCAAATCAAAACCTTTTATCTGATTTTAGCGAATACCACTAACTTCCTATCATTTTCAATACTTCACATGTATCATCTTTTTATAAGATAGGTGTTCATAAGAAATACTAATGATCCGGCTTCAGGCCAGCTACTTTAACCATCTTTTTCTTGTTCATAGACATGCCCTGTTTTCCTATACATCTCCCATTCTAGAAATGTGCCTTCTCAGCCCAAGTTCAAACAATGGGACCAGGAATCAAAAGTAAGAAATCAGAAATAAGTAGACAAGGAAAAGTAGGTACAAGTACTGGAAGAGATCAGGGCAGTTAAATCCTACCAAAAGCCCGAGAGATCTGGGGAGTATTCACTCATAAAAACAAGAAACCTGGGTTCTCTTTCTGGCTCTGTCATGTTTCTTGGACATCATTTTTGCCATCTGTAAAATGTTGAGTGTGCTGGCCCCCACCCACCCATCTATATCTTGGACAGGTTGAGAATGGCTCAAATTAATTACAGACGAGACCAGTGAATTATAATTGGTGATGGGCCATTGAACTATATGGTATGTTAGATCATATGTTTTTGCTTATTTCAAAGGAGGTGTGACATTCTCTCCCTTCTGCCTCTAACTTCCCCCACTGCTTTCAAAGAACAGCTTTTAGCTGCAACAATAACCAAGCAACTGAAAAGCTTAAGACTTTTCCAGACAGGAGCCCACCTCTTGATCGGTGAAAATCTCTATGAAGTTCTGGAAGGAGAAAGAGCCGGACTGGAGAATGAGTTCTCCGGTATTTTCAAAGCACTGCCCGGTCAGCACGAGCAGCTTGTGTCGGGCGGCGTCCGTGATCATTAAGCGCACCTGAAACAAAGCACAGGGAGCAGGGCGTGAGCCATGGTGGCACTGACACCCTACCTCCAGGACAAGTCTTTGGAGCCTCATTCATTCCCTGGCATTCTCATGTCCCTTTGGGGGGTTGGACACAGCCCTGCCCATAGCCATCATCTACAAAGCCCATGACTGTACCCACCAGCTTGCCCATGAGTGCCATTTTCAAAGTTCTGCTACAACCACGACAGTAACAGTCATTGCCTTTCTTCCCATAGTTTCCTCCTCTTTTTCAAAGCAGTATCTACATGTGGCACATAGCTGCTCGGAAGTGACTGCATCTGTGGGACGTGGGAAGACTTGCGAATATCTTGCATGAGTCACCAAGTACTGTCCAGGTCCCCAACTGCCTCAGGAAGGACAGGTTTCCAAGTAGGGTCCCAAGTCAGCCCTCCCTCCCATCCAGGATCCTTTTTCTTACTAGCCATACACTGAGCACATAGCTCCAGATGCAGTCTTCAATGAGATTGGCAAGGAGCCGGATGTAAACAACATAAACAAAAGGCTGCCCCTGAAAGGGAGTCTTTTAAATAGAATTGTAAGTAGTTTGCACTAAATAACTTTCTGTGAACTTTAAGTGGCAAAAAGCCAGCCTGTCCTTCAGTAGAAACAGGGTTGTAAGCATAAAGATATTCATTCAGACCCCAAATCAGCTCAGCACTTACTCCATGTTAGGTATCATGGTAGGCACCGAGGGAGAGAGAGAAAAATAGCCAGATCATAACTCCTTCCCCCAGCAACCCTACAGCCTAATCATGGAAGAACACATGTGCCTAAGTAATTGTTCCAGCCCCATCTGCTCCACAGGCAAGCCTGAATTCCTTATTTTTCCTTTTTCATTTTCACAGCTGTTCCAGGCAGTCTGCCTGGACATATATTAAATCCTCCAGCTTGTTTCAGTTATAATTACTTCCTGATTCTGTTAGTCACACAGAGATTGCTATCTCGTCACTTTCCTCAACCTTGAGCCTTAATGACTTATCAAAGAAGTCCTGCAGATCTAAAGCAGGTGGATGTGGAATCAAAAGAGGATAGCCAAAAAGTGGACATAACCCACATGTCCATCAATTGATGAGTGTATAAACAAAAGGTGGTATAGACATACAATGGAATAATATGCAGCCATGAAAAGGAATAAAGTACTAGTATACATATGTTACAACACAGATGGACTTTAAAAATGTTCAACTAAGTAAAAGAGGGTAGACACAAATGGCCACATAGTATATGGTCTCATTTATGAAAGACCCAGAATAGGCAAATGTATAGAGACAAAAAATAGATTAGTGATTGTCAGGAGCTGAGGGGAATGAGGAATGGGATTTTTTAGAGTTGATGAAAATATTCTGGAATTACATAATGATGATAGTTGCACAACTTTGTGAATATACTAAAAATAACTAAATTTCACATTTTAGAAGGGGGGATTTTATGGTACATGAATTATATCTCTATTAAAAAAAAAAACAAACAGGCTACAATCAAAAAGATGCTTAAATCATGGGCAGAAGAGACACTGGGTAATGGAAGCCCCCAGGGACTTTGGGTATTTTAACGCCCAAGAAGCAACGCAATCTCAAAGATGCTAACTGTAATAAAGGACACGGAAAATGCATCTGTATCAACTCCTGGCCTGGGTGACCGGGGATTCCTGGCTTCAGCCAAGTTCTTATTGCAAAGTGGCTCTGAAGCACCCAGTTACTCTCTGTGGCAACGATTTCACGTGGTGGTAATAATAACATGAATAATAACAGCAAACATTTATATTTCAGTTATTACGTGCCACACTCTATTCTAAGCACCTGACACATCTAATCACAATATTAACTATGAATATTAAAGGTAGGCGCTGTTATGATCTCCATGTCAAAGAGGAGGAAACAAAGAGGAGAGACAAAGAGGCAGGAAGTATCTTGCTTGAGGCCGCCCAGCTAGTAAGTGATAGTCCTGGGATTAAGAAGCCAGGCTGTCAGGCACCAGAGTCCATACTCCTGATCCCCATGCCATCCTGCTTTTCAGTAGTGATAAGGGGTGTGCAGGATAGATCTGAATGGAGCTTCCATCGGAGATGCCGTTCTTCTCCAAATCTGGTTCTGTTATTTCCCAAAGGCTCCGAGTCTATTTCCCCTACTACATGCCTCCCAGACACCATGCCAGCAACATCATCATCCCCCATACAGACTCAAGATTTTATAGTCCCTTGACTAGACACAACATTACAGTGCCAGCCAGTGTCTTCCACCTTGCCTTTATTGAAGAGGGGAAGAGGGCTGTGTAAAGTTCAGAGAAGCTAGATTGGGAAGGGGGGTGATGTAGGGTGGTGCTGATGAAGACAAAAGCCACTGACTGAGGGCTGAGGAAGCATTCCTGGGCTGGAACTTCTCTTCTCTGTGTCCCTCCCCCTGCCCGCACCTGCCCCGGCCCCTGGGATCGGCTGGGTCCTGCCTGCATGCTCCGCATATCCTGCCCTTCCCTGGACTCTGCAGAGCCAAACGGCTTACCTCAGTGCTGACTGCTTCATCTGAAGGGTTGATCAGGACCACTGTTTCTAAAATGTCACTTCGGTGATGAAGGATTTTCTGTCCTGCAGACACAAAAAGACACAAAGAAGGAGACCTTTAGTTTTTCCGGATTAGAGTTGCCCCACCTACTTCTGGGGCAACAGAGGGGTTTCTGCCTCTGAGATGGCAAACCCACACAAGAATTCTCCACACTATCTTTGGAAGCACAACTGGTGCTCCCAAACAGGAGCGTGTGGACCCCAGCAGATTTGTGCAGAGGTGGGTCTGTGTGATCAGGGGCTCCTCAAGCTCTCACACCCCGAGTTTTCATGGTTGATCGCAGGGCTGCCTTTGGTTGCTGAGGGCGGGTTTTCTTCTGAGACAAGCAGTGGATGCCAGGAAAACTCAATGGGGCTCTTGACATTTCTTTTCTTATGGTAATGGGGGATGTTTCTCCCTATCAGCCTTTCTTCTGCTGAGAACTGTGCTGAGATTAATTAGGGGCCTTATTGTGAAATGAATGGCATCCAGAAACCCCAGCTAACAATTAGCCCAATAACAAGAATGGCTGTCTGAGGCAGGCTTACAGTCTGTTGGGGTATTCATTAATGAATTCACTTGCTTGTAGAAAAGTGGAGAAACTGCAAGCAATGAAAAGTGGGGAACAACTCTCCTGCTGGACAGGGTGGCCAAATTACCCCGTAAAGACAAGCACGGTTGATGGAGAACAACAAAATAAAGTGTTGTGCAGGATACGGAAGCCTGTCTAAAGAGGGTTAGAATTCTGCTGGGCCTTTGGTGCCACCTCTTACAGGTTTTAGGATATCCTGTGGCTAAGCCACCTCCAGCTGTGGTGAACTGAGGTGTCTGAATGACACTCTACAAAGACCCCTCTCTTCCCTCAAAGAGATGAAAGTGATCAGGCAGATGTGTGGCCAGATGTTGGTGATATATGCTCTGCCTGCTAATAAGGCAATGACGTGTAGAGAAGAAAGGCGTTTACTCAAACATGGGGGAGGGAGACTAGGGGTTGGGAGGGTAGACAAGAACATGGCTGCTGCGTGGAACTACAAAGAAAGGGGTGACAAGAGGAAATGGGATAGATTCTGGGGGAGACAGTCACCAAAAGAGAGATACACAAGAGAATGACCAAACAGCAGTCTAGGGTACACAGCTCAGTTAAGAGTATTTATCCTTTATATCACCAAGGACCAAAGATACTATAAAAACTTAACAGGCTGGCGTACTTACCCTCATCCCTATGATCAAGCCCATCCTCATCCACTGTCTGATCCTCCCTAACAGCTAGCATTTACCCAACAAACCCCACATTAGACACAGAAGCCCAAACTAAACAATAATAGTAGCTTACCATGTGTCAGGCACTGTTCCAGTCACTTTACATATACTGATTCATTTATTTCCAGAAGAGCTCTATGACATAGATACTATTATCATCCCCCTTTACTTACTGTCGAGGAATTGAAGCTGTGGTGGACTGAGGTGTCTGGAGAATGAACTAACCCAGGTCACACAACTCATAAGTAGCTGAGCCAGGATTTAGACCCAAGTCACACGGCTCTAGGGGCCATATGCTTAGCTGCTACTCCAAGGTGCCAGAGGTGACTGATGGTTACTGGGACTAAGATTTAGAACATCGGTGAAGGTACAGATATAAACACCAAGGTGAAGCTAGGGCCAAGTCCAAAGGAGTAAAACAAGAGATGTGCTTGAAGAAGCAGAAAGCCAGGAAGCAGCCGCAGAAGAATAGTGACAAAAACAAAAAAAAACAACAACAAAAAAACACAAGAATGGCAGAACATTCACATAAAAGAGAACAAAATTAAGAGAAGATATGTGATGTTTTATTCCAAATGCCTAAACATTAAAAAAAGAAACTCCACACAGTCTGAGCAGGCGAAGAATTGAGTTTAAAGGAGAAAAAAAAAAAAAATTAAACTAAGCCACAGGAAAGGAAGAATATTATGAACGCCAAAGTCTGTCATTTATCAGATACTGCTTTGGGGCTTGGCTGTGTTTTGCTTTTGACTACTGTGTGCTTTTAAAGCTAAAGCAAAGGAAAATCAAACTGAATAGGCAAACAATAAAAGGAAACCAGCAAAACACATAAAACCACCCTCTTCCTAGGTCCTTCCACCAGCGGCCTCCTCAAAACAAAGTCTTGAGGAACATCATGGAAGTTAAGCAGAAGCAAAATTAAGCCAAAGCTTAAGACCAAGGAAAAATGAATAGCCATTTCCTTAATCATACTTTGACGTGACTGTTTCCAGCACCCGAAACATCAGGCAGCATAATGCCAAGGTATGACCACAGTGGTGACTACATCTTGGAAAAACCCACAAAAGTAGACTTCAGCAAGGTTCACAAAACTGGCTCCCTCCCCAACAGATGATAAAGAAATCAGAGCCTCTTTCTTCCTAAGGGATCATACATGATTCTCCCAACCGTGCTAACTGTACCTTCAAGACGAGTGTCTAAGCAGCAACAGCCCTACACAGACCAAGCTTCTGCCCCACCCAGCATGCCCTTCCCCAGACATACAAGCAAAGGTGTCTGCTGCCATGGTACTACTCCCTGGCAGGGGGGCTTCTTACCATCCACGAGAATTTCCTTTTCCCTTTGGCTTCGTCACTTGCACAAACAAAACAAATGCCATATGAGGGCTGCCGTATACAACTCCTCCCACGTCAGTTTTCAGACCTGTTTGCCCAGGAATTCAACTAATGATTTTCTTTTTATCCATCTTTGGTAATACTGAGAGGAATATGGCACCAAGATGCCATCACTGCTCCTTCAACAAAAGCCTTTTTATAGAATTTGATTTGAATGAAGGAGGGGATTTAAAGAGAGAGAGAAGCCTCAGCTCGTGTCACAGCCAGACTGCTGGCCAGATTTTTCCCCAGGACGACGTAACCAGGGCTGGGCCGTCCCAGCATCTGGCAGACCCAGGGCCTGAGTGCCGTGCCCCCACCTCCGGCAACCCCGTGGGATGCCATCTCTCCCGGCTGCAGGCGGCTCTCAGCTCAGGCTGTTGGGATGCTCACGAAGTTGCATATTTGGGGAATGTTTCACACTGGGCAGTGGGCCAGGCATTCTGAAGGAGAGGCCACCACCCTCGGCTGTAAAGGTCTCATTCAGCTGCTTCAGAAAAGAAGTTCCCAGGAAAGAAAGGCGACATGTTTCCAGCCTCTCTCCCCACCATTATAGTCTGCCCTCTCCATTTTCTGGTCTCCATTCTGCACCTCACAAGGAAACCATTAAGGGGGTCCAGCCAATCGTTAACTTTCCTCAGCACTGGTCTGAGAGAAGCCAAAGTGGGGGTTTGCGAGAGAATGACCATGGCACTGATTGCTTTGATGAGAAAACGTCTTGGAGGGCTTCCCCCACGCAACGCAGTGTAATCATGAAGGCTTGACTAGAGAGAAAGTCTGTCATGTGGGTGGTGCAAATGCCGAAGCTCTCAGCTGTTAACTGAAAGGTTGGCAGTTCAAATCCACCCCAAGGTGCCTCAGAAGAAAGGCCTGGTGGTCTACGTCCAAAAGATCACAGTCATTGAAAACCCTGTGGAGCACAGTTCTACTCTGACACACATGGGGCCGCCGTGAGTCAGAGTCGGCACCATGGCAACTGGTTTGTACGTACGTGTGTGACAAAAAAGGGGTCTGCTCCACCTCAGAACCAAAAGAGGGTGGTCTGAGGATACCTGAAAGCAGCAGGGTCCTTGCAGACAATGAGACACTGGTCTGGACCCTCCCAAAGGCTGTGCTTAAAACTCAAAAGAGAAGCATTTATTTTTCAGTTATTGCTGGGGCATTTTCCTTTTTTAATATCTGACAAAATATTCTGAAAAATCATCCACTGAAAACCCTGTGGAGCACAGATCTACTCTGACACACATGGGGTCGCCGTGAGTCAGGGTTGACTCAAAGGCAGCTAGTTAGCTCCGTAGAGTTTAGGATTAAACTAAACACATATCCATATACACGCGCACACACACACACACACACACACACACAGAGTCTTCCTGATTTAGAAGAGACTGAACATAGCTGAATTCAGAGACACCACTAAGATGCAGCCACAACCACTCAGTGCCTTCTCCCCTGCACACAGCTGACCCTTCTTTGCTTTCACACACATCCCACAGATTGGCTCCAGAACACAGAGGCTAGGAGGTTGTAACATCTCTGCTCTGGTCCTAGCTAACAGTCAGCCGTAACAGTGTCGGCACAGGCAGGAAGCTGTGAACAAAACAGCCTAGCACCAAGGAGAAAGCACTGGATCCAAAGCCACAGAAGCACTAGGAGGTGGGGGAGAACCCTTGATGAAAAACCAGCCTTGCTAAAATATTTTAAATGTCTTTAAGAGGACAACAACTTGATATATTTTGAAGATTAATTTTTAACTTCCATATCCAGTAATGATCACAATCCAGAACTTTATTTCAACAACTACTTTTTCTGGAAAAGCTAAAATGTCAAACATAATCCAGAATGGTTAACTGAACAATCAAGTCTTCAATTTCTGCTCAGTATGAAAGGGAGAAGATAAGGAAGGTCCCGAATCATGGATACAGATGGACCAGTAACCAGGGCTAAGCGTCAGGGCCAAGGAACTGAACAAGGGGAAAAGTTCTCCTCCCCACCCATCTCTGCCCCTGGCCCCAGCAGCTCCACACCCGATGCCCACCACCCCCACCTTCGTTCACCATCTGATTCTCCAGCCCTTTGCCCAGGTCAAGACCATAGTGGATTCTTTCTTGAAAAGGCATTTGATATTGTGATTCAGCACTAGGAACACTTCCAATGGGAACAAGCAGAAATCTTAGAGAGGGTTAAAGATGATTCTAGAGTTAGGGAATTGTGGGATAAAGTAGGGCTGGAGCTATGTAGATAAAAGCACAGTTTGGTAAATGAAGAATGCCACAAATACAAAATATTTTGTTGTTAAAAATACGTTTTCATTAAAGAAAAGCTGGAAGAGAGGGAGGGAGGGAGAGAGGAAGGGATAGAGGGAGATAGGGAGGAACAGAGAGGCAGAATGAGAGAAATGAGTGCTCTTCAGCTCTACCTCTTCACCAAGGCGGATTTTTGAAGAGGAAACATCTCACCTCTAACCCCGTGTGCAAATAAACAACACAGCCTCAGGGTAAAAGTTAGCTAAATGGGTAAAAGTTAGCTAAATGGATAAAAGCAAGAAATAAAAAGGTGCTCAGTGCAGAAATTAAAAATTAATTACCAACAGATTTCCCAGCAGCTTTTAATAACAATTTTTTATTTTTAATCACATCCAAGTCTCTTTTCTGCAGGAATCAATATAAACGCAAAGCAAAAGTGTGGTCTGTTTAGAGAGAAAGGGAGCTGGAGGAGGGAGGAGCCGTAAGATGCCTGAATCAGCAAAGTTTCTAATGAATCTTCTTTTCTTCTGGAGAACAGAAAGTGAGCCATCAGCAGCTCCAGAGCCCTCACAGATATCCTCTGTCTGTATCCCTGGTAGTTAACGCTGGGGCACAGAGCAGGCCCCAGGCCCCGCCTGGCAGAAGGTGCTCCTAAGCTCCCTCCTCAGAGGGAGAGAAGTTACCAGCAAGTAAGGAGACCTCACAAGCAGCACAAAGGCCTGTTCTCAGCAGCCTTTGATGGTTCACCTGCCCTCCTTCCATCACACCTCAACATTTCTAAGCAAGAAAATCAGAGAGGAAGAAAAAAAATGGGGTGTATATAGGTTCCCTGGTAACAGTGCTTCTGAGAAGTTACAATTAGCATGTCTCCTCCCAGATGCCCCACAGTTATGGCTCAGAGGAGGGATCCAGGAGAAGGGCTGAGGGCTGCCATTTCTTGGAACAAAAAATCACCTCAGTCCTGAGGGAGAACGTGATCACGAGGCAAGGCTAGACAGCTAAATCCCTTCACCTCTACCGCTGAGGCCCTCTTAAAAAACAAAGGTGCTGGGAGACTTCGTATCTTCTGATCGCAAGGTTCCCCAAAGACCAACAGTGTTAGAACAGAAAACGGAAAGCAAACTGTTACCAGGAAATCACACAGATTCCCTCTCAGGGGATGAAAGCTAAGCACGAAGGGAAGGTGTGGAGCCTCCTTGATTTCTCAGAGGCCCAAACACATCAAAATCGACTTGTTCATCTTTTCACATCATCTGCCCTTACACAGCTCAGCCTAAGGCTTGGAAAAGAACCCTTTTTAGACTGGGTGTTTCATAGGCAACAGAGAACATGGTTAAAAAGACGGCAAAAGCATAATTCAATCAGGCATGAAGGTTTTATGGTCACACATACGTTAGAGCACCATCTGTGGGCTAGGTACTATCCTTGTTGTTGTTGTTATTAGTTGCTGTCAAGTGGACTCCTGCTGGCCTGGATCAAAAATCAGTAAATGTGAGGCTAATACTTGGAAGTGGTTATTGGTAGCATCTAATTCTTTGACCACCAGAGAGCCCATAACAAGAACATAGCAATGAAACTTTATACATGTAGAGGGCTTTGAAGTCTTCAAAGCATTTTGTCCTTTAGGTACTTCCTTATTTAATTGTCATACCACTCATATGAAGTGGTTGGGGCAAATATTATTATCCTCTCTTCACCAAAGATCTCACAAACAATACAGTAGTGCAGAACAATAAGCCATGATGCATTCCACTAGGCCACCATAGCTGGGGGGCAGGGCTATGACACTGTTGTTTTTCTTTTCTTGACCCAGTCCCATCCAAAGTAAAGTTTTCAAGTTGTGATGCCAAGATTCCCCTTCATGAGAAGTAAACATGCAGCCTGGGCGGCCACTGGTCAGTCAACACCTTCTGAATTACACGGCAGGACACACACTCACCCTTGTGGCCTGGCACACTGGCCTCCCACATGCACCCCAGAGGCCAATTCCCTCTTTGTTTCTGCTCAACAATCAGAGCCAAGTTCTCACCCACTTTCCCTCTGATATTCCTGGAAATGGCATTTCTTTTCTGTTTCTGCATTTGTTTCATCTCTGATGTACATTCCTGCATGTCACATCACTCTTGAAATACTGAAGTTTTTTTTTTTTTTAATTAAAAAAAAAAAAAATCCATTGTAAACAAGTTCAGGAGATTTTGTGTATACACACACACATATATATATATAATTTTTTTTTTAATTTAAATAAGTTGATCACTGCCTGGGAGTTAAACAACTTTTTTTTATCTTGGAGTTACTATACAATTTGAGTCTATACCTATTTTTCTCCACATTCCTGGACCTTGTTGCAGTTAACTATGTTTTCTTATTGTTGTTGTTGGGTTTTGTTTTTCACATGTCTGCTAGTCCCTCTGCCCCACCCTTCCTGTGCATTCTCTGCCACCATTTATGTTTTCCTGGCCCTTAGATGCCCACTTATAAGCAAACCACCAAAACCCTCAGACTTCCAAGGTCTCTCCTTGTTCTAAACATATTCACAGTGTACACATGCAAACCAAAGCCTCGTATTTCAGGCAAGCAGGCAGCCCTTGCTTCTGGCAGCACAGAGAGCCTGATTTTGCATTTCACAGCCCATCATGTTCCAACTGCTTCCACTGGAAGCCCAGCTCCTGGGAGAAGAGGATGCGAGGTGACAACGGGCTCCAATTCTTTTTGTAGGGTTCTCATTTTACCTTCTTCCCAAATCCTCCCTTTGGTGTTTTATTCTCCTACCTAGTGCCATATTCTTAGGGATGAGAACCCAGGATACCAAAGGTTAGAAAGAAGTTCCTGTCCCTTTTTTTTCCTCTATTTTTTGCTGTGGCTGAAAGAAGTAGAAATAAATACCACAGATGGTGCTGACGAAAGCCTGGCCCCACATGGAGGGCACCTAAGGAAAAGAGCAACACCAGATGCTGGCACCAGTGAGCTGGATAAGAAAACGTGAGGTCATTTTTTCAACAGTCTACATACAGATGCTACAGATTCAAAAAGGACACCAAGTGAAGGGCAATGCATTGGCCTTCAACATCTGTCTACTTCATTGCCACTTATAACGCACTCTCCTCTGTATTCGCTCATTTCAACCTTGACAACCGTGACCCGAGTCTATGAACTGGCTGCCTAGGGCTAAGGCGGGGTGGAATGTCCAAGTGCCCTGTTCTCTAAACAAAATTTGTTGTGGAAAAAGAAAAATATTTCTACTCCCCAAGCACAAGAAAGGAATCACTTCTGCCTTTAAGATGGGATGAGCCCAGCAGCCAAGGAGGAAACATTTTACCCACGAACTTGAGAGAACAACTTGTCACTCTTATGGTCAACCAGTTGCCATGAAGTCGATTCTGACTCATGGTGACCGCATGTTGTCAAAGTAAAATTGTGCTCAGGGTTTTCAATGGCTGATTTTTCAGAAGTAGATCTCCAGGCCTACCTTCTGCAGTGCCTCTGGGTGGATTCGAACCACCAACCTTTCAGTTAGCAGGTGAGTGCTTTAACCGTTTGCACCACCCAGGGAGTTCATTTAAAGGTACAAAGATTTGAACAGTTTTCCAGAATTTAATTCAGGCAAATGAGTGCTACTTTCATAAATCGAGCACTGAGATTAAAGCGTGAATAGGATGCTACCCCTATCCTGAAGGGCATATAGCTTAATGGGAGACTTGGTAGTTTTGACAGTTTCTAATTCAGGAAACTAATTCGGTTAAGTCAGGAGTAGCATCTGACACACAGAGGAGCTCAATCAATATTTGATAAAGGAATGAATAATAAAAACGGCTAGGATATATTAAATAGCTTCCCTGGGTCAGGCACTGACCTTAATTCTTTACATGTGCTATCTCATTTAACCTTCACATTAACCCTATGAGGAAGGCACTATTCCTATTTCACAGATGAGGAAAATGAGGCACAGAGCTGTTAAGCAACAGCCCAAGGGTCCATATTAGCAAGTAGTGGAGCTAAGACGGAAACCTGGGTGGTCAGTCTCCTGAGCCCAGGCTGTTAACTAACAGGCCATTTTAAAAGGAGGGAATGAAGGTAGATGAGAGTGAGTTTGGTTTGGGGCATGTTGAGTTTCAGGTAGGCAGAAATGCAAACCTGACGCTAAGGCGGAAGGATGGGCCAGAAGCACAGATCTGGGAGGCGTGAGCGTATTTTTAGCTGATGTTCTTGGAAACAGAGAAAGAGCCTCTTAATCTTTCTTGCTGAGAACAGTGTTGGGAAATGCCACAATGTAAAGGGCGGGTAGAGTCCGGGGGGGTGCTGCAAGTGGTTAGTGTGCCTGGCTGCTAACCGGAAGGTTAGCGCTTCATGTCTGTCCAGCGGTACCTCAGAAGAAAGAGCTGGCAATCTACTTCCAAAAGATTTGCCATTGAAACCCTACAAAGCATGGTTATACTCTGACACACCCAGGGTTGCCAGGAGTCAAAGCTGCCTGGATGGCAACTAGAAAAAACGGGCTGGCAAAAGCAGGAAAAAGCTGGTGAAGGTAATGGACCAAAAGTACCAGGGAAGTGCTTACCTTCTTCTCTGTTCACCCTTGCTCACCCCCTGAGCTCCATATAACTGCAGCACTGGCCCGATTTGCAAACCAAGAACTAACTACCTCTGCAGAGAGGAGAAGCAAGGAGACATTAAACAATCCAGTTGTAATTCATACCTGGTTTTCAAATTCAATTGAAAACGCACTTGCTTTGACCTACACATCTCTGCCATAATGCATTACACAGCCTCTAGGCATTGCTTCATTTTCTGTCAGCAGCCTAGGAGACACATGCCTAGCAGAGGAAAAAGATCAGCAGTTCTAGAATGTTAATATACCCCACAGTCGCCTGAGGAGCTCAATAAAATAGAGATTCTCAGGGCACATCCTCAGAAATTCTGATTCAGGAGGTGTGGGGTGGGGCCTGGGACTCTGCATTTTTGCAGTTTCCCAAGTGATCCTGATAGAACTGTGGTCCCTTCTTTGGAAGACAGTGTAGATGATGAATACTCTATTAAGCAATAACTGTGACCTCAATGAAAAGCACCCTCACATTGTTTTTCATGTATTGCTATCCTAATGTCTGAACATACTGCTAGAATTATTTCCCTTGGGAGTAAATGTGATAATTAAAGGCTCAAACAACTTTTCCTGGTAAGTATTGATTTTGGAATAATTTGACAGGTTTATGTGACATTTAATTTCCCATCGAACTCCTGCCATTTATCAAATCCAGGAAAACTGCTGACTTTTCACCTTCATCTGTTCCTGTTCAGAACCAAATTATCACACTATTTGCCCTCAAAACCAGCTGCCTTAAGAACAAAAATCAGAGTTTTTTGGTATCTGGCTACTGAAAAGGAAACAGAAAAAGGAAAAAATTCAAATAGCTCACACAACATATATTAAACCTAGCATCTAATAATTACTAATCCCTTAGGAAGCTCTTGGAGCCCTGGTGGCACGGTGGTTAAGAGCTCAGCTGCTAACCAAAAGGTTAGCCATTAGAATCCACCAGGCATTCCTTGGAAACCCTGTGGGGCAGTTCTACTCTGTTCTATAGGGCCGCTATGAGTCAGAATTGACTTGACGGCTATGGGTTTGGTTTGGTTTAGCTCTAGGCCAGAAAGATATAGTATGGGTTTATTTTTCCCCCAGTAAAATCCACATTTGAATTGTGGTGCTGGCAAAAAATACTGAATGTACTATGGATTTCCAGAAGAATGAACAAATTAGTCTTAGAAGAAACACAACCAAAATTTTCCTTAGAAGTGAGGATGGCAGACTTTGGCTTGTTTACTTTGGACATGTCATCAAGAAAGACCAATTGCTAGGAAAGGACATTATGGTTGGTAAAGTGGAGACTGTTGGCACATCAGGGTAAAGCCCTGATTCCTCTTTACCTTCCTGGTCCTTGCCCTCAGTTACGCGCCCTGTCTGCTGACCCAAAATGATATCTCACTTAGAGCCTACTTCTCAACTTCTCTCAGTCAGATGTTCTACTCATGTCTGATTGAATCTGAAGCTCACTCTTTCCATTTTTAAATGTCTTTCCTTTAAACCCATGGCCCACGGTCAGTCATTCATTACCTCTACCATATCTGTAGATTTCATCACTTGCTGTCTTCTTTTAATAGCCCAGAAAGAATGTCATATTTGTTTACATCTTCCTCAGTATACTCCTTTTCCTTATTCTAAGCTATAAAGAAGTAAGTCTTTTCCCCTCTTCCATGTTACCCTTTTCTACTCTCCATATGTTGGTCTAACAGGCAGCAGCAAGAGAAGGGCACCATTTTTTAAGACTTTATGGGCACAGAGGGCAGAAAAAATATATCAGAAGAACTCTCTTGACTGGAACACTTAATACACTGCTGGTGGGAATATAAAATGGTACAACCACTTTGGAAATCGATTTGGCACTTCCTTAAAAAGAAGTACCACACGATCCAACAATCCCACTCATTGGAATATATCCTAGAAAAATAAGAGCCATCACATGAATAGATAAATGCACACCCATGTTCACTGCAGCACTGTTCACAATAGCAAAAAGATGGAAACAACCTAGGTGCCCATCAACAGATGAATGGATAAACAAATCCATTATGGTATAGTCACACAATGGAATACCAGGCAATGATAAAGAACAATGATGAATCCGTGAAGCATCTCATAACATGGATGAATCTGGAAGGCTTTACGCTGACTGAAATCAGCCAGTTGCAAAAGGACAAATATTGTATGAGACCACGATTATAAGAACTCAAGATATGGTTTAAACACAGAAGAAAACATTCTTTGATGGTTACGAGGGTGGAGAGGGAGGGAGGGAGAGGAATATTCACTAACTAGATAGTGGAAAAGAATTATTTTAGGTGAAGTGAAGGACAACACACAATACAGGGGAAGTCAGCACAACTGGACTGAATCAAAAGCTAAGAAGTTTTCTGAACACAACCAAACACTTCAAGGGACAGAGTAGCAGGGGCGGGGGTCTGGGGACCATGGTTTCAGGGGACATCTAGGTCACCTGGCATGATAAAGTCGGTCAAGAAAATGTTCTGCATCCCACTTTGGTGAGTGGTGTCTGGGGTCTTAAAAGCTAGCGAGCAGCCATCTAAGATGAATCAGTTGGTCCCAAGCTACTTAGAGCAAAGGAGAATGGAGAACACCAAAGACACAAGGAAAATACTAGCTCAAGAAACAGAAAGAGCCACATAAACCAGAGGCTCCATCAGCCTGAGACTGGATAAATTAGATGGTACCTGGCTACCACCAATGACCACCCTGACAAGGAACACAACAGAGAGTCCGTCATGGAGCAGGAGAAAAGTGGGGCGCAGAACTCAAATTCTAGTAAAAAGACCAGACTTAATGGTCTGATTGAGACTGGAGGAAGCCCAGAAGACATGGCCCCCAGACTCTCTATTAAACCAGAAGTAAAACCACTCCCGAAATCAACTCTTCAGACAAAGATTAGACTGGCCTATAAGACATAAAATGATATTCGTGAAGAGTGTGCTTCTTAGTTCAAGTAGATACATGAGAATAAAGGGGCAGCTCCTGTCAGGAGGCAAGATGAAAAGGTAAAAAGGGACAGGAGCTGGTTGAATGGACACAGGAAATCCGGAGTGGAAAGGAGTATGCTGTCACATTATAGAGGGGGCAACTAGGGTCACAAAACACTGTGTATATAAATTTTTGTATGATAAACTAATTTGAGCTATAAACTTTCACTTCAGGCACAATTAAAAAAAAAAAACTCTCTCCTTCTTCAACAAAATCCAAACCCAGTATTTTAGCAGTAAAGTATTTATTAAAAGGGAGTTATTACGTGGACTGGGAGTCCCTGGCTGGTGCAAATGGTTAACACACTCCCTCACCAAAAGGTTGGAGGTTCAAATCCAGCCAGAGGTGCCTCAGAAGAAAGGCCTGGGATCTACTTCTGAAAATTAGCCATTGAAAACCCTGTGGAGCACAGTTTTACTAAGGCATACACAGGGTCTCCATGAGTCAAAATCAATTCGACAGCAACTATTCATAAACTAATGCAGTATTCTCCTAGAAGCATCTTACAGAGTTGACTGCCTTTCATACCATTTCTTGTTTTTAGAGGGGATAAAGAGATATGGAACTCATCTCACTCCTAACTGAGGCCGCATGAGGAATCATACTTTGATGGATAGGAATGCAGATCCCTGGCTTTCAATTCTGCCACTGAGATTTTTCATTTCATCTAATAGCATTCAATCCAATAAGTCATACTATTAAAAAGCTTATATGAAAATGGTAATCTACAATACCAGTGTATTAATTTACACTAAACAATCTAAATTTTCAGTAAATCAGATTCTAATGCCAACTGGTCGCCACATTCATTCCCATGCCCCAACCCTCCACCCCCAGTGGAACAGTTTGTTTGAAGGTTGTTGCTTGATGATACCATTTATTGTGTCATTATAATGAAGGTATTAACCCTGCTTAACTCCAATCCATTCCTCACAAGTCCAGCGCATGTCTTATTTCCTCTGGGAATAGCTCCCTGTCTACTTCAATTCCCAGAGTTGTCTCGTCCCCCCACATTTCAATAGCAGTTAATGGCCTCTATATAGGGTCACTAGGAGCCGGAATAGACTCCGGCAGCAGTAGGTCTGGGTTTTTTTATATCATAGAAGTCAATTAAAGAAAGTACACAAATATTTACATGAGTTATTCCCTCCAACTAAGTTATAACATTTTAGTTAACAAGAGGCTTACACATACTTTCATGTATAATATCTTATTTGAACTTCCTGTGAAGCTGACAATATCTATGTAAATCCCACAGACCCTAGGTCACAATCTTCTACCTGTAAGCATTCAACACATTTGACGACAGTCTTCTGCAAAATGTAACAACTAAAAATATAGATACCACAGTTACATACAAACACCCAATCAATTTCTGAGTAGGATTTGATATAATAGTACAGACTGAAATTCAGCCTCTAGAAGTCAGCAAATCGGGTGCTCTACCTTCAAGGTTTGAAAAATGACACTCTGGTGTCATCATTAGGAGAAAACCCATTGGTATACATAAATAATTAAAAAGGAAACACTGTCTAGCTCTTTTTTCTACATGATAAGGACCAAAAAAAATTTCCAAAGTGCCAGGGGTTGTTAGCGTTCATTTGTTTTTTTGTTGCTGTTGTTTCTTTTTAACAAGTGCATTGAATTTTGCCTCTGGTCGTCCAGCCACCCTTTATAATTCCTTAAGGAATTAGTAGGGCACCATTAGGAAGATTTGGATTTTATATTCAACTACAAGGTCACTATCAATGGAGAGTCACAGTGTGTCCCCGAACCACACTTTTTGCTGAAGACTTCTTTCTTACTTTAATTATTTATTTTAAGTTGAATACCATTAACCTTCTCTGGGAGGTTGTACCTGAATCAATATATCTGCGGACTTCGGAAAACTTGATATAGGAAACGATAAACAAAGGAATAAATTAGAGGCCATGTAGTTGTAATTAATGCGTACTTAACAAGCAGAGATTTGTTTCTGACACCATTCAATCAAGTGTGACCAAGGGGCATTTTCAAGATACTGATAAATGTATTCTGAACCAACAGATACAGCTCTCCTGAGAAACAGGACCAGAGCCTGTGATACACAAGGGATTCATACAAGGTATTCAAGTAAATTCCACTCTCTTCTATCTTCTTTTTAAAAAGACTGAAACTGCAGTTTAGAATGGATTTAGGGAGGAAGTCAAATAAACTGGGGACTTTGGGAAAACTTGCTCTTGAGAAATCTCCAGGAGATTTTAATTTTTTGAGAAGTAATAGGTTCGCATAAGAAAGTCAACACGCATAAAATCACTTTCTACATTCCTACCTTCCATTATCTTCTGCTGGATATTTTTAATGCTTTATGCACTTGGAATATATGCAATTATCCCTATGTATGTCAGTGGAAGTTCTTACCATGCAGTGCTCTTCGCTTTGTCACAAAGAACACAGTGTAAGTTGCGAGTACGTTTGGTTCCTATAAAAATGCCAACAGGTAAACAAGCGCTGGGAAAGAATGGCCCAAATCAGTCTCTGCAGAGTATGTATCCTCTGCTCAGGCTCAGAGTATGCATAATTAAAAGAAACAACATCTGATTCCTCTTCAGAAAGGAACGCCTCTCCATTTATTCTGGATAGAGGCTGTCATTTGAGAAGCTAGAAAGGTGAGACGGGGCACGCAAAAGCTGTAGGGGCACTACTGACTCAATTTAAACTCTGCTATCGATTTTTTTTTTTTTTTTAATCGGGAAATGGGAAACCCTGGCAGCATTGTGGTTAAGAGCTACGGCTGCTAACCGAAAGGCGGCAGTTCATATCCACCGGGTGCTCCCTGAAAACCACATGGGGCAGTCTACTCTGTCCTATAGGGCCACTATGAGTCGGATTCGACTCGATGGCAATGGTTTTTTGTTTGTTTTTAATTAGGAAATGAGTGGATTCAAAATTACTAGTTCTTACAGGAAAGATAAGAAATCCACTTGTCAATACTTCAATCCTTGGGATTTGATGCCAAAAAGTAAAGAAAAACATATTTCTTTTTCCTGTCCATTTTCTTTCAATATAAAATATTTGCTCACTGTAATAAGTTTCATTAGAGAAATTATTCCTTTAACTTTTTTTTTTTTTTAATTTAAAGAATGACATTCACCCAAGGGTATCTAATGAAATACAAGTTACATGGTTTGACACATAAAACACTAGTCTGAGCGTGTCTTTCCTATTAATGGATCATTATTTAAAGTGGGCCCAGTTAAGTGCACTCCCCAGTTCCCTTCTGAGTCTTGTGGCCAACTGTGAAATGTCTTGTCCAGAAGAGTAGCAGAGAGAGATCCAGCTCACACTTTCTTATTAACATTTGCTAGAAGCTATAATAACTACTCTGGAATTTTATCTTAACTCGCTAACTTTCTAGTCTTTCGGTAGGTGGAATTTTTGCTTTTAGTATTAAAAAATCCAGTTAACACAATCCAGACAATGGGACAGATGCTGTGAAAAGCAGTATCGCACATAGGAAATCGTACCCCTCTGCTCACTTATTTTCCATAAACTTTGCATGGAACAGAGAGCTGTTGATTTAGCAGAATGCTAAACCATTCTGCAAATCTGGATTCCCTGTTTCCCTTTGTTCTGCCTCCACCTTTTTGTAATGTCTACATTTTGGCATTTCTGCCTTGCCTCTTTGGTTTCAGAGCTTTCCCACTGAGCATTACCCACTAAAAAAAAAGAAGAAAGAAAATATAGCAATTAGCATATATTATGCGGCTGCAGCAAACTAGTATACTCACTGATAAGCATGTCTGTACGAAAGAAGTCTGCCCTGCTTTGTCATATGCGCTGGACTGCCTTGCACTGCTCACAGCCTGCCATATGCCAGCTAGAGATGCCCGCCCCTTCCCTTCTTTCCCAGCCACTGCACAGCCCAGCCAGCTTTACTGGATCGAAGTATTTAATGAGGTTTTTTTTTTTTAATTCAGCTTTGGCTCTGAACCCTGGCCAGCTATTGCTGCCTGGGGCTGGCATTTCCCTTTATACATCATCCGAAAACAGTCATGAAGAAAAACAGTGTCACTAACTGCATATCTATGGGAGATTCACTCTGCCTCGGATTATCCTGGGCTTTGCTGCCTGCAGACAAAATTGGCTAAAGGCAGTCACCACTGAGAGCCAAGGGGAGAGGGAGGAGATAGCTCTTGCTTTGCCCTTTCTAGGGAGTGAACAGTGTGCTCTCTTATCACTGCGCCTCAGTTCAGCGAGGAGAGGGAGAATTAGACCACACAGAACATTCTTAGGACCAAAGTTACATGCACTTTTACCAACAGGCACCCATCGTGTAACAGGACCCTGGAGTACCCCTCTCTACCATGATTCCAGTGGCTGATTCTTTCCTCTCCGACATTAGAAAGGGGTCTGCCTGCTCCTCTTACCTCCCAGACTCTCCTGTGGATTATGAAACCACTAATGCCCCTCAAAGGAAGGCTCTATATAAGCCACAGAAGCTAGTACTCTAAGAGAATATGTTGAGAAAACTCTGAGACCTATAGGGTTCACACATACCTCATAAATTATACAGTCTTTCTTACACTTGCCAAACAATAGCCAGGATGTTGGACTCTAGAATGTCAGGGCCTGGGACTGGCAGCCAGAAGTCCTCTTGCCAGCTGTGTGATTTGATGCAAGCCCTATCTTTTAAATGGGGATAATAATAATACCTGATTCTGAGAATCATTGTGAGGATTGAACATGATGTGATAGGAGAGCTATTTAAATGTTTGGTATTATTATGACTTCTGCCTCCCAGTCTCTCAGGTCCTACAGTTAGGCTTTGCACCTTCCTCCATCATACACTTAGCATGCTTGATCACAGTATCTACCAACAGGTGGTACAAGTGCTATTGGTGGTATGCAAGTGTGGTGATACACAGATGAACTTCTTTTTAATTTTAATAGTGATGTATATATTTTTTATATAATGTATATTGTTATGGTTATACGGCATTGCTTCTGCATCTAGTGTAGTGATATAGGTACTGTTTGAAAAATGGTTAAATGAACAAATGAGCATTACATCCAATCCCCCTGTTGAGTGGATGAGAAAATTGAGACCAAGGGAGGTCATGGGACTTACTCTGGCCCCATCCAACTACAGCTTTGGCCAGGACTGGGACTCTGTCATTTTTGGTTCTTCCTCCTAGCCCACACTCCTTCAGCACCATCTAATGACATAAGTAATATCTCTATTGTATATGCATTTTAACCAGCTGATGTATGTCTTCTTTAATCCTGACTTATTTTAGACACTGGTCTGTGGACTTGACCTAATCTGTAAGACTCAAGAATACACTCATTCATCTATTCAACAAATCTATACTACACACTTCCTACAGCCCAGGTGCTAGGGATACAGTAGTCAGCAAAACTTCCTTTCTAGTGGGGACAGAGGAGCAAAAAAAGAAAAGAAATAAATAAGAAAAATACCTGATAGTGCTTGACAAAGAATTAAAGTAAGGGCATGTGAAAGAGACAGATTGGGTGACAAGTTTTTGACCACATGGCTAAGGAAGATTAACACCAAGAAATCCATAAAGAGTGAGCTGATAAAATTAAGTTTTATTTCTAAAGAGTTGGCCCTGATGGTTTCTGTGCTTTGGTTTTAGCCTTTCAAGGTTCTCGTGATGTTCTAAAACCAAGTGTAGGGCAGCATATGGGTATGGCACAAGATATACATGTACTGGTAAGTACACGCAATTGGAAAGAGAACTTTAAAAAAAAATAAAAGGATGCAAGGAAGGAGTTTTCCAGGGAAAAATACTAATCAATAGGTAAATACTAACTAAAAGGCAAAACTACCCAACAAAGAAATACTAAAATTAACCCAGATGAAACATCCTTGCAAGAAAAACATTCAAAGCAAGCCATATTCACCTGATAGACTGAGAACTCTCCCCTCTAAAAGAGCACTACTTACCCTGCATAAAGGAAGATCCCAGAGGACACAGATAAGGAGCTTAAAGTGAAGTCCCATCCACCTCGGAACAGAAGTATTATTTAATTGCTAAAGGTGACTGCATTGGCTTCCTGGTTACCCTGCATGTAATTCCCATAATTCTTTGCTGCTGTCTTGTCAGAGCATAAACTCTGGGGTCTAACAAGAAAGCTGGCACCCAGCAAAAAAAGAGACGGCAGCATCACCAGGAAAATAGTTCCCATCCAGTTCTTTGTCAGTTCCTTTTAGGCCATAAGAAGAGACCAAGAGCCAAATTCAGTGGCATTGAACAAAGGAACCATTGCTCCTCAACCCAAGATGCCCAAAAGATTCTAACCAATAACTGATACTAAAATATGAATTTCAGACCACGGATAATTTCACCCTTGTCACAGACTATCAACACCTCTCACCTAGACTGAGAAATGCCTCTTACCTGCTCTCCTTGCCTCCAGGTGTACCCTTGTCCAATCCATTCTCCAGACTATAGCCAGAGGGATCTTTTTATGTACAAATGTGCTCATAGTTAAGAGCTCAGACTCTGGAACCAGACTTCATGGGTCCAAATTCCAGCTTTACCACTTACAGGCTATGTTATCTCAGGGTGTTACTTTACTTCTCAATTATTTCATCTCTTCATCTGTAAAATGGGAACAATAATAGTACCTACCTTATAGGGTTGCTGGAAGGAATAAATGTGTTGATAGCTAATGTGCTTAGCAGAACAGTAGTAGATAAGTGTTCATGCTATGTAAGTGTTAAATGCAAGCACTATGCTTCATCATTATCATCAAAATCATGTTACCTTTCTCCTTGGACACATTTCAGGTCTCCCCAGTGCCTTTGAGATAAATAAATCTAAGCTGTTAACATGGCTTACAAGGTCACTCACGCTCTGGCCCATCCTTCCCATTTCAGCCTTCATCTCACCACTGTGCCCGTCACTCTACACTGTAGTCACAAGGCACCACTTATACTTCCCTGAAGCTTACTTTATTCTATGTGGTCTTTTCTGGATCTTTCTGGGTCTTTCCCTTCCCAGAATAAGCTTTCTCCCCAATTCATTTGGCTGCTTCCTACTTGTCCTTCTTTGTGAGACATCACTACCTTTGGGGAGTCTTCCCTGAATGCTCCATCTCCCAGAGCACCTGGAGTTCAACCTGTGATTGAAAACACCCCCCTATGCTTCTCCACGTGGTCAGCACTGACACCCACGCTGATGTCAGAAATCAGATTTCAAGATGGAATATGGTGCTCTCTTATAGATAGAAGCTTGGCGTTTATTTCTTATTTATTAGTAGAGATGACTGTGTGAAAGACTTCCTAATCGAAATGGTAGTTAGAGGTTTCTAAAAGAGTCCAGTAATATTGATTAAATAAATAGAAGTAGAATAGTTGAAAAGAGGCTTTGCAAATGAGGCAAAAGGGAAGGGAGATTGATTTCGACTAAAAGTTAGCATTTAGATATTTTTAAAACCTGCATAAATGTATCCCACACAAGCTATGGTTCAACCTATTCATAAATACCTGAGAACAAGTTGCTAAAAATAGGTACTTCCTTTAATCTAGTCATTAAGTAAATTACTACATTTTACCTACAAATGTGGGGTTTAACTCCAAACAACTGACAATTTAACCCTTTTAAAGCCCTGGTGGTGCAGTGGTTAAGCATTCATCTGCTAACCAGAAGGTCAGCAGTTTGAGTGGATCAGCTACTCCTTGGAAATCCTATTCAGCAGTTCTACTCTCTCCTATAGGGTCACTATGAGTCAGAAATGACTTGATGGAAACGGGTTTGGTTTTGGGGATTTCTTTTTGGAGGGGGAGTTATGGAGAAGGTTATCTCTTGAGGTAGTGAGGCCTCACCTGTGCAAACAGATACGAAACCAGGAGCTGCTGGTCTGCCTGCCAGCGGTTATAGAATGGTGGTGCCGGACCCTGGCTGATCATCAGGGGTGCTTATTAAAATTACAGATTGCTGGGCTCCCGGGAGATTGTTCTAGTGCTGGGTGGAGGGCTAACTTCCCTAAACAGCCTCTCCAGTGGCCCCTTTCAATTCTTAGTTTCACTGGTTTATAAACACTTGAAACTGTAATAAGCCACTCCTCTGGAAAAGTTCTCTTATCAAATTCCACAATATGCTTAGAATCAAATTAACGCCATTACTTATCAGCATGGGGATCTCTAGGACTTGTAATATGAGGTTACTGGGGGGAAGGAGAGAATCATAGGGGTGCAGAGCTTTCAAAAGATGGAAGAAAGGAAGGAAAAGAAAGAGGTGGCATTCCTGAATGAAAAAAAAAAAAAACTTCCCCATTTAGGGACTATAGGAGGCCAGGAAGGAGGAGAGGGAGAGTAAAAATAACTAAGGAAAGGATCTAGAAGCCAATGTGAGAACAAGAGCAAAGGACTGGGCATTTGGGGCCTTGCTTTATTTCATGGTTGCGTGTAATTCGATACTCCAATACTGATGGAACGCTGACCCCATGCACGGCCCTCAGCATTATAAGCTGGGGGTCGACGCAAAGAACAAGATGGCCCTGCCTTCTGGGCAACACACACTCTGGCAGGGGAAGATAGAGCAATTAAGAGCGGACAAAAGAATAGTCATGGGGTAAACATAGGGCTTAGGAAGGCTTTCTGTGTAAGGTGGTATCTTAGCCATCTAGTGCTGCTATAACAGAAATACCACAAGTGGATGGCTTTAACAAACAGAAGTTTATTCTCTCACAGTCTAGGAGGCTAGAAGTCTGAATTCATGGCGCCAGCTCCAGCAGAAGGCTTTCTCTCTGTCGGCTCTGGAGGAGGTCCTTGTCATCAGTCTTCCCCACACCAGGAGCTTCTTAACTCAGGGACCCCTGGTTCGAAGGATGCACTATTCTCCTGGCTCTCATTTCTTGGTGGTATAAGGTCCCCCTGTCTCTCTGGTAGCCTCTTTTATATCTCAAAACGGATTGATTTAAGACAAAACCTAATCTTGTAGATTGAGTCCTGCCTCATTAACATAACTGCCTCTAATCCTACCTCATTAACATCACAGAGGTAGGAATTACAACACATAGGAAAATCACATCAGATGATAAAATGGTTGACAATCACACAATACTAGGAATCATGGCCTAGCCAGTTGACACACACTTTGGGGGAACACAATTCAATCCATGACAGGTGGTATCTAGATGGGACCTAAAGGATGATGAGTAAAATGAGGCAAGGAGGCACCCAGCAGGAAGCTACAAGCCAGCTAGGGGGAGGCCCAAAGAGGCCCTCAGGGATGGAGTGACCTAGTTTAACTAGACTTCTAGAAATGTGAATTGGGATGAATCTATCCAAACCCCTGTTTTATAGATAAAAACATGAAAGTCCGGAAAGGCTAAGTGACTTGTCCAAGGGCACGCTGCAAGATAATGGCAGAACCAGGAGTAAAACATGGGTATCCCAACACTCAGTCTGTTCTTCCCCAAAAGAACCACTGCAGAAGCTGAGGTTGCTCTTAGGAGCCTTGTGACCTCACAGTTCTGTGATCTGGAATGCCTCTCTCCTAGTCCTACACTCTATCCTGCAGCAAACAGAAACATTCCATTAAGTGATATCATCTCAATTGGAGTAAAAGGTGTCTCTGATTCTTAATCTAGATATTGCTCAGATTCCTTACTGGGAAGTCACAGATGGGCTGGGAGAGAAGTCATTTAAGTTCAATTCTTAGGTTACCCATCTGGGTCAGTGATGGCAAAAATATGGAATCTCATCCACTTGACTAAAGCTGTTGGCATAGAGCTGGTCACACATCCTCCTTTCTTTCGGGAAAGGAACAGACTAGAAAACATAACTGTCTTATTTATAAAACAATTTAGAGTGGAGGCAGGGAACTCTTAAACGACAATGCCCACTACAAATTTCTCCTCTTTGTTATTGTTGTCAGCTGTCATCTAGTCAGCCTCTGACTCTCAGTGACCCCATGCACAATGGGATCAGACTGTTGTGATCCACAGGGTTTTCACTGGCTGATTTTCAGAAGTAGGTCACCAAGCCTCTCTTCCTAGTCTGTCTGAGTCTGGAAGCTCTGCTGAGCTCTGGAAACTCAGCATTATAGCAACATACAAGCCTCCACTGTCAGACAAGGGGCGGCCGTACATGAGGTGAATTGGCTGGGAATCAAACCCAGGTCTCCCGTTTGAAAGGCAAGGATTCTATCACTGAATCACCACTGCCCCCTTCCTCTCCTTAAAAAAAAAACAAAACCAAACCCGTTGCTGTCATGTCGATTCTGACTCATAGTGACCCTGTAGGGCAGAGAAGAACTGCCCCAAAGGATTTCCAAGGTAACCTTTATGGAAGCAGTCTACCACATCTTTCTCTCCAGGAGGGGCTGGTGGGTTTGAACAATGACCTTTCAACTAGTAGTTAGCCAAGCACTTAACTACTGCACCACTGGGGCTCCTTTTCCTCTCCTTAGGCTCCTCTATATCGTGCTTTCACCGGCTTCAGATAAAACCCACATGGCAAACTCTAAGTGATGGATGAAATGAAAATCCTCACACACTGCACTAGAAGGCTTCAAGCCAGGAGCAAAATCACCCCTGAGCAATCAATGCTTACCGTGCCATAATTAATATTCTACCCACGAGCATTCACAAAAGTTTAAAGACTCAAAATGGAATTGGAAGTGCTTTTTAATGATGATGGCTTAATATTTACTAAGTCCCCACTGTGCTGGATCTCTCAGAATGCATGTAAACAGCAAAGACCCCAGGATCCTTCGAGGTGACAGAATCTAAGCAAAGAAGCAAAAATCATGTGAGCATACTTCCATTTTCATGTGCTATTTCATGAGCACAACCATAAAGTGCTGCAAATAACTACAGGGAGTAAGGTAGTAAGCTGTTTATTAGGAGCGATTTCCTTTTGTTTTTTCTTTATTTTCTTTTTTAGGATAATTTTCTTTTTCTGAAAACCATTTATTTTTATCTATTTCAAAGAGTAAAAGAAAAAGGGAGGAAAAAGAAGATGGAAAGATTTTCCCCCAGTCCTGTCATGTCCTGACATCAAAGATTTTTCAATTTAATCCCTCTGAAAATCTCAGAGGAGCTGACTTTAAATTGTGATACTTCTGCCTCAGAAAGCCATTTTGCCAGTTGTACCTGTTTTGCTAAGTGGCATGCCATATCCTTGATCACAGAATTTTAGGTTTTAAGAGTCACAGAGTCCAGTCCCCTCCCTTGGTGCTTCGTATGGTGTGATGTGGCCTATAGCACTACCTCAGACTTGATTGAAGACCCTCTTGCTCTCTAGTGATAATAACTTAAACCAGTAACTAGTTGCCATCAAGCCAATTCCAACTCATGGCAAGCCCACATGTATCAGAGTAGAAATACACTCCATAGAATTTTGAATGGCTGATTTTTTAGAAGTAGACTGCCAGACCTTTCTTCCAAGGCACCTCTGGTGGACTCAAACTTCTAATCCTTTAGTTAGCAGATGAGTGTGTTACCTGTTTGCACCACCCAGGGACTCCGATAATAACTTAATACTATCGTAAGAACTCTGAAGTGGCTGTCAATCCTCGCTTTTTTCAATACCTATTTTTTTCACCACACCATCAACAGATCCTAAGTGTCAGCTAAGGGACAGAAGTCTCTAGGAGTGGAAGGCGGAAGAGTTTGATAAGCTCATCAATAAGCATTAAGAGTATTAGTCGTCCTACCCTGTGGCCCTCATCATTTCTGCAGAATCACTATCTCAATGCATAGTTCTGTATCTCTGAGAAATACCACAAACATGGTAGAGTGGGAAAGACCCAGGACCTGGCTGGCTTTTAAACTCACTGTGAGCCTTCTCCTCTTTTGCTCAGCTTTCTCATTTGGAAAATAAAGAGCTGATACTAAAAAAAAAAAAAAAAAAAGGCAGGGGGGGAGCAGAAGAAAGCCCCATGCAGGGGCACTCATTGCTTCCTGGAAGCCAGGAACATTGTCACTACCTACAACTTCCCCTGTCTGTCTATTTGTCTGACTCCTGGTTGCAGTAGGGTAGGGGAGCAAGAGGTCTTTTTAGTTAAAAAGAGTCTTTCATAGAGAAGTGGTCTCAGTTTGTTAAGGGATTGGCCCAAAGTCAGGCTGCTTGTAAGTGGTTAGGCTCGGATTCAAACCTTGGTGCATCGGGCACTGAAGCTCATCTTCTATCCTTGGTCCCTCAGTACCACTGCATTCAACACCCTGGCAGACTCAGTGCTGCGCTCGTCTCTGCTCCCTGGCCTACAGCTGTGGTTCTTGAAGGTGCATGTACCAAAATCTAAGGAAAAACCAATACATTCTCCCCAGGGCTCCTGAGGCGGAGAGGGCAGGAGTCCTACTGTTTGCCCTAGTCTCCACTTCCTGAGGATTAAGAGATTTCTTACAAATCCTTTATGATGTCACGGATACACAGGTCTCAAGGACATGTCGCTATAGCAAACTTGAAATATTATAGTACAGAATGAAACTACTAAAACAGGGGGCCACTAAACTGATACGAGAAGGCACCCTACAACAATCACAGAACACTGGGAACCCTTCTTACCTGAAGAGATAGCAAACAAAAGGAAAAAGAAAAAAAAAAGCCTTGTTTCTAAACACTATAATCAGCCAGGCTACTCCCAGCCTACATTTAATTCCTAGACAATAGTCATGGTTGCTTAAATAACTTCAGCTATTTCTAGCTTGGCAAAATAAATACAAGCTTACAGAAAAATATAACTTGCAGTAAAAGAGTTAATACTATCACTCTTGATTAAAGATGTTACTTGTTTTTTAGGAATCTTTTCAAAAACTGATGGAAGTGGTTGCAGGAAGTCTTTTGTTGTTGTTGTTTGCTTTCTTTTATTTTTAACTACCAATACGCAATTGAAAACTGCCCTTTGCTCTCTGTCCCTGATCCACAATAACACCTTCTTCCCTCTTGTTTCCCAATTCTCATTAATGCTCAGCGTGAAAATAGAAATAAAAGGAGGGAAGAAGATAAAGGAAAGGAATAAAGTGATCTGCCTTCCCTCACTCAGTTCAAAAGCATATCTTTACCTATCTCCATAAGCACTAGAACAGACAATGCATTTGAAATGTCGAGGGTGCTGTAGAGCAATAAGGAGATTGATAAGGCTGCTTGGGTGAGATTCTGATTGTCAGAGCCCCGCCTCCCACCATGTGAAAGGCATTATTTCACGTGGGCAGAGGTTATATAAACCTCCTTCACAAGTTAAAACAACCGACGAGTAAGGCCTGGATCTCACACAATACCCACCCAAACCAAATCAACTGCTGTCAAGTCGATTCTGACTCCTAACAACCCTGTGGGACAGAGCAGAACTGCCTCATAGGGTTTCCAAAGCTGTAAATCTTTACGGAAGTAGACTGCCATGTCTTTCTCCCGTGGAACGGCTTTTGGGTTTGAACTGCCAACCTTTCTGTTAGCAATCGAATGCTTTAACCACTGCGTTTTCACATTGTACCGTCACGGAAAACTTTTCTCCCTTAAAATTGAATTTGGTAGAAAACTCATTAGTTCCTGGAGGGTCCCTGAAATTCCTGCTAAATCTTCACAAATGTTCCTTTCTTCATTTCCATCACTGAATGCCTTAAGGGTTTCCTCCAAATCCATCAAACCAAAACCAAACTAAACCCGTTGCCATTCTGTCGATTCTGACTCACAGCAACCGAATGTGTTTCAGAGTAGAATTGTGCTCCACTGGGTTTTCAGTGGCTGTGATCTTATGGAAATAGATCATTAGGACTTTGTTTGGAGGAGTGGCTGGGTAGACTCGAACAGCTAATCTTTCGGTTAGTAGCCAAGCTTTGGCGGATTAACCAGTAAACAAGGTATACGCAGGCATACTTGTGTTTACTTACGAATCTGTAGTGCACAATTTCATATGGCTTTCACATCAGAGATGTGGTGAAAAACATTTGAAATTGTGCACTACAGATTAGAAAGTAAGAACAAGTAAACCAGTGTGTATGTTGCTCATCGGGTACTCCATCCCTGGCTGAGAACAAACCATTTCCACCACCTGGGGACCTAAATCCATCGAAGCCACCTTTTAATGATCATTCCTCCAGGGCCTAAGCCAAATAATGCCTATATGGTGCTTATCAGTAGCATAAGACTAGATGTTCAGTGTCATGAGCTGTGTCCCCCCAAAATAACTGTCAACTTGGCTAGGTCATGATTCCCTTGTATGATTGTATGACTGTCTACCATTTTATCTTCTGGTGTGATTTCCCTATGTGTTGTAAATCCTATCACTATGATGCAATAAGATGGATTAGTGGCAGTTATATTGATGGGGTCTACAAGATTAGATAGTGTCTTAAGCCAATCTCTTATGAGATATAAAACAGAGAAGCAAGCAGAGAGACATGGGGACCTCATACCACCAAGAAAGCAGCGCTTCCAACAAAGAGAAATTTATTTCTCTCACAGTCTAGTAGGCTGGAAGTCCAAATTCAGGGCATCAGCTCCAGGGGATGGCTTTCTCTGTTGGCTCTGGAGGAAGGTCTTTGTCATCAATCTTCCCCTGGACTAGCAGCTTGTCTGCGCAGGAACCCCAGGTCCAAAGGACAAGCTCTGCTCCTGGCACTGCTTTCTTAGTGGTATGAGGTCCCCCCTCTCCTTGTTTCCCTTTCCTTTTATCTCTTGTAAGATAAAAGGTGGTATAGACCACACTCCAGGAAAACTCCCTTTACATTGGATCAGGGATATGACCTTAGTAAGGCTGTTATAATCCTTGTGTCATGGATTGAATTGTGACCCCCCCAAAATATGTGTCAACTTGGTTAGGCCATGATTCCCAGTATTGTGTGGCTGTCGTCCATTTTGTGATTGTAATTTTATGCTAAAGATGGTTAGAGTGGGATTGTAACACCCTTAAACCCGCTGCTGTGGAGTCGATTCCAACTTTATGAGACACAATTCAATCCATGACACAAGGACTACAATAAAAATAATGAGGAGTAGTAATAGGTAGCATTTAGTAAGTGCTTTCTATGTGCAAGGCATTGTTGTGTTTTGCATATATTATTCCCTGTCCTTTTCCAGCACTATGTCCCATTGTCCAGAAGTGATTACTGGGAGTTTGGGACCTCACTTTTACCAAAAGGATCCATTAGTGGATAGTCATAAATCTTAGCAAGTAAGTGTGGGTTGTCTAGTCATTTTTCTCCACTTTCAGGGACTGAGATCAGTAATTCCTTTTACGTTCTGCTGCCCACTTGCTCCAGACACCCCCCTCTCTGCGATCAAAGGCGTCCTCCCCAGCCACCCCCCAGAGAGGCCGTGGAAGCCCACAGCTGGCTCTTCCCAGGAACCCATGTCCTGACTGCTGCCTGTTTCTCACTGTCTGGGTTCCATGGCTGCAGCTGTTGACCTGTGTTTTGCTGCTATTTGCACTTTAAATAAGAAATCAAATGACGTATTGCATTGGCCAAATCAGCTGCAAAAGACTTCTTTAAAGTGTTACAAAGCAAAGTTGTCACTTTGAGGACTAATGTGCACCTGACCCAAGCCATGGTATTTTCAATCGTCTCATATGCATGCAAAAGCTGGACAATGAATAAGGAAAACCAAAGAAGAATTGATGCCTTTGAATTATGATGTTGGCAAAGAATATTGAATATATTGTGGACTGCCAGAAGAACAAATAAATCTGTCTTGAAAGTACAGCCAGAATGCTCCTTAGAAGCATGGATAGCAAGACTTCGTCTTATGTACTTTGGAGATGTTACCAAGAGGGATCAGTCCTTGAAGAAGGACATCATGCTTGGTAAAGTAGAGGATCAATGAAAAAGAGGAAGACCCTCAATGCGATGGACTGACACACTGGCTGCAACAATGGGCTCAAGCATAACGACTGTGAGAATGGTGCAGGACTGGGCAGTGTTTTGTTCTGTTGCACACAGGGTCACTATGAGTCAGAACCAACTCAATGGCACCTAACAACAGCAACAACAATTCAAGTCAGTCCATCATTCAGCCACCCGTTTAACACACACTTACTAAGTGCTGACTAAGTCCTGGGCACTGTGCCCTCGGCCAGTCGGGGTGGATGTGGGGAGCTGATTCCTTTACAAATAAATCTACCGTCTGGCCCATATGATGTGCTGCTTATCAGCTCTGACTCATGACTTCCAATGTCTCCCTGGGTCTCAGTGTCTTCACATGTAAAACGGGGGAAGGGAACAGGATTGAACTGGCTGCTCGTTGGCAGTCCCTTTCTTCTCTGATATTCGACGGCACCGTTGGGTATTTTGGTCCTGCACTGTGTCCCTGTGTAGGTCAGAGAAAACACTGCTTCCTATAATGTGCACAGAAATGCACAGCAATGAAAGTTGGAACCAGAAGAGCCATATTTGAGGTCCTGGTTTCTTGGTATGCAAAATGGGAATAATGACAATTGCTATCTACAGGATTGCTCAGAGGATTGAATGAGATAATGTGTGAGAACCGCGTTGGAAAGCACTGTACAAATGTGAGAGAGCCCTGACATTCCTGGCATGTAACAACCCTGTTCAGGATCAGAAAGCCATAGCTCATCTTTCTACTGTCCTTACACAGCTCTATCATACTTCATGCTTTTACTGCTCAATTAGCACACAATGGCTTTTATTATATGGACGTCCTATTTCATTATCAGGTTGCTGTTTGTTTTCTTTCTTAAGAAGAGGAGATTTGAAATTTTTCTGTCTTCATCTAATGTTTTTTGGTCCACAGGCAAATGCATCATTTAGTCAGATTTTTGCCTTCTCTCCCAGATTTCACAAAGTATTCCTGGCTTAAAGCCTTAATCTTATTCCAAGAAGGGGTTTAAGAAATTCCATACGTAAGAAAGTGAGACTGAGGAGCAGGGAGCAGTCAGTGTCTCGGCATAGGTCTGCACCTGCCAGCCTGAGGCTTCCCTGAGTCTTCGCACAGTCTGGAGTAGCAAGTTTGATGGAAAGGCCATTAAAAAAAAAAAAAAAAAAAAGCCAGTGTTTCAAAAGCAGAGGAAGTAAGTTTCCTCAAAAAGTTAGATATAGAATTACCATACGATCCAGCAATTCTACTCTAATGTATACACCCAAAAGACTTGAAAGTAGGAACTCAAACAGATACTTGTATACCCACGTTCACTGCAGTATTGTTCACAATAGCCAAAAGGTAGAAACAACCCAAGTGTGTGTTTGTCAACAAACACATGGATAAAAAAAATGTGGTATATACACGCAATGGACTACTCAGCCATAAAGAGAAATGAAGTTCTGATGCATGCTACGACAGGGATGAGCCTGAAAAACAAAGAAGCCAGTCACAAAAGGAAAAATATTGCATGACTCCACTTACATGAAATATCTAGAAGAAGCAAATGCATAAAGACAGAAAGTAGAACAGAGGTTATCAGGGCTGGAGGGAAGGGGAGTGGGGAGTTACTGCCAAATGGGTACAGAGTTTCCATTTAGGGTGGGGAAAATGTGTTGGAAATGGACAATGGTGAGGGTTGCACAGAATTATGAATGTAATTAATGCCTCTGAATTGTCCACTTAAAAATGGTTAAAATGGAAAACTGTGTTTTATATATATTTCACCACAATTTAAAAAAAAAAAAAAAAAGGCAAAGAAAGAGGGGGAGGGTTGCTGGCAAGCCCAAGGAGGTAGATGTGTGTTCAAAATGAAAATCCTTCTAACTGCCATTTGTACTGCTTCTATCAGATTTTCCACTGAAAGGCTATATAAAAGTGAAGGGGAAACTGTCAACAAAAGAATGAATTTAAGAAATGTTTCAAAAACAGACAGCCCCAGTAGATCCGAGCATCCATCTTCTTCCAGCCCTGCAGATGTTGGAAATACCATACGGAAAGACACTCAAATATGATTGTGTGTGCCTCAACATAATGGAAAACCTTACCTTGTATAGACTTAAATACTCTGTCCTACTTACAGAGGTATTTTCATTTACTCCACCACATATTTTTGTTATTAGCATAACTACGAGAAACTTCCACAGGCAGGAATACATAAAACCACAGCCTCAGTTTTGGAGCCGATACATTCTGCCCAAATCATACTTTCAATCACAGGTCACGAACCAGGCTCTAATGGCTCCCCACTGCGCTTGGAATCAAATTCATACCCCTCAGCTCAGCCCTTAGGCCCTTTCACATATTGGCTCTTTGCTATACTCTGAGGAGAGTGAGATGCACAAAATGTGTGATTATCACTCTTAACGAGCTTAACAATCTAGTTGTAAGGCCATATTTTCATGTATAAACTATTTAGAAAACAATATCCACTAATATATCATTAAGTGCTAAGTCAGTGAAGGGACACAAATGTGCAAGGACATGGTAAGGATTCATTCCCACTCACCAGAATGTGCAGCCTCCCATTAGCAGTGGGTACCCCTCCTCAGAAAAATACCTAGTCCAGTATCCAACCTGGAGTCTTGAATAATCTAGGCTCTGGAGCACCCCGATGTCATCCAAAGATTTTCAGTGCATGTGGATTTGTCAGGGCAAAAGTTCACCAGATAAGAGATTCCTAGTGTAGAAGATGCTCTTGAGATATGTAAAGATTATCAGGAACTGTTAGGGTGTCTGCTCACAGCTCAAGGAGGGACACAAAAAGGGGAGGAGGTGAGAAAGTTCAGTACCTATTAGAATCCCAGAACCAGTGGGCCTGGGGAACAAAGACCCTGGTGAACAAAAAAGTAGATTCCAAATCCAAGCCCGGTCACCAAGAGCCACACAACGACTAGGCCTAGAAGCCGTGTTCCACAAGCACCTCTCCATCTGGGAGGAGCCCGGGTTTGTTTATTCACAGAAACCCTGGTTGGCATGATTCTTGAGTCCAGCTGGGGCGGGGAGCTGGGGAAGGCTGAAACGATAAACGTCGCTGCTGCAGCACTTCGCTCTGACTCCTGCCTTCGCCTGGCCATCTGTATTGGCCAAATTAACTAAAAGTTGTCAAACCTCCCCTTTGTGTTGCATAGACACTACCTCTGTGTCTGTTTACAAATAGATGAAGTTGTTAAAAGCAAACTGGAATGGAACCAAAAACGTTCAATTGATCCAAAAATATGTCAGGCTAGCATATACTTCGAGGAAAGTCCCTCTGGCTGTGTGACATTATACATATGCAAGAAACAGGTCCATCCGCTTCTTGGCCCTAAATCCTGTTCCCTCTGGTCATGAGAACACTTCATGTACATACGGTTCCAGGGAATCCGAGAGTGTCTACTGCATAGCTACTACAGGAAACATAGGGGAGTAAGCTAGGAAAAGGAGGCATGTTAACAAAGAAAATGAATCCCCCAGTGGAAATATAGGCAAAATAGTAATAAGAATTCCACACCGATATTATTTTAGGGGCTTGTTTTGTTTTACTTTTGTTCACTATGTCAGTGAAGTACAAGCCATTTCAATCAAGAACAGCTCCTTAACTGTTTCTAACTATAGTTCCAACCTGCAGGTTTTAGTAAGAAATTTTCAGAGGTCATCTTGTCAACCTAAGTAAAACAGATTTTTTTTTTTTTTAATGGCCATCGTAAAAGCGGTAGCACAGGCTCTGGGAGACAGTCTTTGTCCAACACACTGGCCACAAGTTCCCACAGCCAAGAGCTGGAGATAGTCTCGTCGTTTCAATTCTCATTTGTTATTTAAAATGAACTGGTGGTCTCCAAACAAAGTGGAAGTAGTTCTCTCCTCTCTCTGTCTCTCTCTCTGGTCTCTTTGTTTGAGGTCCAACAGGAAGGAATCCAGAGAATAAAGGGAGGAAAGGAGGCTGAATCTAACACGCTCAAAGACAGACATTCCTAAGTGCCTGTCTTATTTATCTCCCGCCCATACCACCAAAACCCACATACCATCCAGCTGCTTGTTGTCCCTCCGGGAGCCAATTCCAGTCCCTTGTACATATCATCACTTCCCTGACTCCAGGCCTCACTTTGCTTGTCCTCACTTTACTTGAGAAAGACTGTAACGGAAGGTTGGTTCCCCCGGAAATAGCAAAGTACCATTGCTTCTAACAAATACTTCCAAGATTTTGTTATTGTTGTTGTTAAGTGCTGTTGAGTTGGTTTCAACTCATAGCAACCCCACGTACAACAGAATGAAACACTGCCTGGTCCTGCGCCATCCTTGCAATCGTTGTATGCTTGAGCCCATTGTTGCAGCCACTGTGTCAATCCATCCCATTGAGGGTCTTCCTCTTTTTAGCCAATTAAAAGACCTCATACTTGTACATGACTAAATTTCAATGAACAATTCCTCTTAAGTTAAATGTGGTCCCAGACATCATGAAATAGAAAGCATCCAGCAGGGAAACTGAGTTTTGCACATCCACAGCCCCTCACGTGGCCCCTCCTGTGAGAGCACTGGCCACCTTGAGCAGTACAGTCTGTTGCCATGTGACAGAACAAGGCTAGCATATCACCTTACGTTTATAAACGGGAAGGCAAGAAAGACAAATTTGTGTAAAAAGAGCAGACACTCACCTGTAGCAAATATGAGGTAGCTCAGCAAATACTTGTCAGACACCAGACATATTCATAGTACAATTTCCTGACTAAATTTTATTTTCGTATATTCACTCCTGAGACTCTAGATAAGCTTTCTTCTCAGACTTCATATAGCCTTGGTTTCTTTGTGGTTCCGCTGGAGGAACCACATTACTGCTTCTGATCACAGCAATGCCACTAGCCGTCCAAAGTCAACTCTGCATCCGTGCTACTTTCAAGGGCTAGCTCTACAATGTTATCCTCACTCAAAACAGGACTTTATAACAAAAGCTGTATTTTTAAGAATCTGATTGATTATGGGGCCTTGGTGGTACAGTGCAGGAATGGTGGCATAGTGGTTAAGAGCTTAGCTGCTAACCAAAAGGTCAGCAGTTTGAATCCTCAAGTCACTCCTTGGAAACCCTACGGGGCAGTTCTACTCGCCACAATAAAACCGGACAGCAATGGGTTTGGTTTTTTATTGGTTGGTCGATTTAGAAGAAATGCCATAAAAATATCTTGAGATTTTCTCAATGCTTTCTTTTTTTCTGGGATTGTATAATACCAAATTCTTAGTTTTGGTATAACTGATATTGTCGTTAACAGCACTGCACAATGTCAGTTTCGTAGCTTTGATAAAAGTGATGATGATGCTGTCACATCACATGGTGACATGCACTGTTAACGTTAGAGGAGGCCAGCTGGAAGGTCTACGGGAACTCTCTATACTATCTCTGCAACTTTTCTGTAAACCTAAAATTGTTTAAAAGTAAGAAGTTTATTTTTATAAGAAAGACCACTCTGAAATGTCTCAAGTGATTGAAAACATGTTCAGGCATGACACAGTGGTTATCTACAATCTAAAGAACAAAGGAGGGAGTTGTGACAACCACAGAGGGCAAAGCCAGGACCCTGGTGCAGTGGGCCCAGCATGGCCTGTTTGGGGCTGACCTCCATGGCAACAAGACCAGCCTCCTTCAGTTTCACAGACATGGCTTTTCTAAACCTTTAAAAAAAACTATCAGAGTAAATGCATGCCCACTGTAGACAAGCTGGATGCCACAAATGAAGAGGCACCTAGTACTCACCTACAAGTACTTTCATTATTGTGCATCTTTGATCAAATTTCCTTCCAGCACTTTTTCCACACATACCTTTTTTACATAGTTGAAAACACAGTTCTTTTGGTCCTGCTTTCTTCACTTAGTATTCTATCTTAGTATTTTCCCACATAAATCCAAAGCTTTGTAAATGCAAGGTTTAACACTGCACACTACCTCCACTGCCTGGCAGACCCAGGGTTTGCTTAACCAGGCACCAGCTGCTGCTCCAAGAAGGTGCATCAAAGTTAGGGCTGATGGCGTCACACCACAGAGATCACTTAGGGAAAAAAACAATCGGTCCTGTACCCAGTTCTCTTTGGGCTTAAGTTACTCCTCACTGGTTGATTAGGCAGAGCAGCTTGTTCCGGAATGTTTGGGGCCAGTTCAGCTTTGTGGCTATTTAGTGATGCTTAGAATAAAATGTAGTCACCAGCAGAGAAAAACTTAGACCGTGAGAGAACGGGATGCAAGGAACTCTCAGTTCCTTGGTATAAAACAGTAAATGAATTATGAATGAATAATTAGTATATAATAAAATAAAAATAGAAGACATTGAGACCTAGAAAATCATGGTATTTTAAATGAGCCAGTCCCCTTCAGTGACACACTAAGTCGACACGTTCATTTTTTTGTAAAAACTAAATGGGAGAAAATATTAGCCCAATTTTGAAAAATGGTTGAAAAGCTGAATATGCTAAAGAGGCATAAATGGCCTGGGCTCAGTTCCTTCTCTGGAAAATGGGATCCTCTGTGATGTGCCTACTCAGGTGCACACACAGCCAAATCCTAAAATAAACTTAGTCCTGCTAAGATTTTCCTCCCTGAGGTACACTCGAGTGGCTACATCAATATTCAGGAAGAAAAATCAAACATTCGCAGAGAAGTTGTTTCCGAGGAATAAATTTAAATTTTTATTTGAATTTCATCTGTCCCACTTCCTCCCTTCTGGCTATAGGGTGTATCTGGAGCTATAAGGAGAAGAGAGAACTTTCCTTTTTGTTTCCCCCTTTCACACCTCCGATTTCCTGTTTCAGTCCACTTGTTTCCACAGTTCTAACCAGAAGTATGCAGAAGTGACAGAAGAGGACAGAGATGTCCCCACTGAGCAAACAGACTCTATCCAGAGGCCATCCAGGGAGACTTCCAACAATCTGTGTGGAAAATCAAGTCCATCTCTAATTTTACGGGTCTGGACCAGGATCCTACTGATGAGCTAACAACCCTTCAACAAAGCCAACAAATCACCAAACATTCATGTAAATTTCAGTGTTCATCAGGTTGACATTATACAGTGAAACAAATGTCTATTTTGAAAAAGAGGGAAAGCAATGATTTTGCTTACCACCCGTCCTAAATCTCAACATGCCTGATTGATGTATTTCCCCAAGAGGGGATAAATCATTTGGTTGGAAATACAAAATTCTTTCTGAGGTAGTTTAAAGGGATCTCAGAGATGGTCAACTACATTCTCGTTGGTATATACTGAGTTTGTTCATTCAAGAAAATATTTACTGAGCACCTACCATGTGCCAGGCATTGTGTTGGATGCTGATGGGAAGCAGTCTCTGGCCTCATGGGGGGTGAGACATTAAACAGATAATCACAAACAATTATAAGATGCAGGGCTCTATGAGAATGCATAACATTGTTGTTAGCTGCCATGGGTAGAGCTGGCACAGACTCATGGCAACCCCAGGCACAATGGGATCAGGCCATTGTGACCCATAGAGTTTTCATTGGCTGATTTTTTGGAAGTAGATCATCAGGCCTTTCTTCCTAGTCTAAGTCTCAAAGCTCCACTGAAACGTGTTCACCATCACAGTAATACACAAGTCTCCACTGACTGACGTGTGGTGACTGCATTTGCGGGGCACTGGCTGGGATTCGAACTTGGGTCTCCCACACAGAAGGTGAGAATTCTACCACTGAACAACCACTGCCCTCTGAGAATGTATAACAGGAAAGCCTAAATGAATCCAGAGTGTCAGGAAAGGGAGGACCTGAAGGGTAAGCAGCAGTTCTTCGCCAGATGAAGACAGGGGAAAGAACCAGCCTGGATAGCTGTAAATGCTCCAATTTGGAGATTGCAGAGGGATGGACAAAGAGGCTGGCGTCTCCTGACTCCTCTATGTCAGCACCACCAGAATGTGGCTGCTTCACTGAAGCTCCTTTGTACCAAAGAAGCATCCACAGTCCAATTCATGACCAGCATTATTTTAGAGAGCATTCCAGAACAAGGGGCCTTTCCCTGCATTACTACAAACAACCCTCCTTGCCTCTCCTGTTCCCTTCCCCACCTCAGCATGTCCTGGGTGTGTGGAGAGTGGATCCATGTCCTAGAGCAGTGGCTCTCAACAACTCATGAGCACAAGAACCATCTTGGGGACGGAGCAAATGGGGAGCAACTGTGTAACAAGTGTGGGGTTTCCTTTTGGCGTGATGAAAATGTTTTGGAACTAGACAGAGGTAATGGCTGCACAACACTGTGAATGAACTAAATGCCATTGGATTGTACACTTTACAATGGTTGATTTTATGCTATGTGAATCTCACCTCAATAATTAAAAAAAAAAGCATCAATAAATAAATAAAACCATCTGATGATGAGCTTGTTTAAAATGCAGATTGCCAGATCCCACCCATGGAGACTTCACTTCAGCCCTGGAATGAGACTCAGGAGTCTACATATTCTTAACATGTACCACCCTTCCCTCCACAAAAGATTTTCATCAAAGTTTTAGCTATTCCAGCCTTTCTGTGATTAATTTGAGAAGAACATTCAAAGTTAGCAAGATAGTGTCTAGAACAGGTAACTGATTCCCTAGACAGTGTTTGCAGAGTACCCCGAGTGTGTGCCCTTCTGCCATCTCCACTGGTGTGCATGAACAGAGAGGGCGAGTGGCTGACCCCTGAATTCCCAGAGGACGGATGGGAAGGATAGAGGACTATAAGGAGCCTGTGCAGCCTCAGAAGTCCCTGGGTGGTGCAAACGTTTAAGCACTCAGCTACTAACTGAAAGGTTAGCGGTTCAAATCTACTCAGAGGCTCCTCAGAAGGGCCTAGTGATCACAACCATCGAATACCCTGTGAAGTATAGTTCTATCCCACTCAACTCCAACTGGTTGGTTTTTATTATTGTTGTTGTTTTTTGTGCAGCCTGAGGGTAATGGAAAATTCCATGGAATAAAGCTTCAGAAGTGGCTTAACTAAGCTGGATATGTTCTTTGAAATTACTCCTACTTTTAAATATTCAAATCCCTCATTACTGTGGATAACTGGCTATAAACTGGGTAACATCTTTATAACCAACTGTTCTTACATTTAAAACTGACCATTTCCCTATTTTGGGTGATGTTCCCTCCTCTGTAACTAAAAGTAATTTTGGAAACCACTGTTCTGAACTCCACTTTGCAAGGTCTCCTTTTACCTCTCACGTTAATTTTTTATCTGGGTCCAGTACGAAGGTTTTGGTTTTCAGTCTATAAATCTGGCAGTGAAGACAGCATGCTGAGTCTTCCTCTGGTTCATTCTGCAGTCAGCAGGGTTTCCTAGGCAACAGCCACCACCTCAGTCCATCAAATAGTCACCAATCTTCTCCCTTGACATCGCCCCCAAGTCCTCCCCTCCCAGCTGGCCGTCAGCACAGCACCACTAATCTTCTGTCTGTGGGGGAGGAGGGACAGGCAGTCCTAGGGAGGATCCATGAAGACTGGCCACTTCATCACCCAGTGGGGTGCACACAGCCCTGGAGTGTCCTCTGTGGGCCTCACACTGGCCTTCTAGGACTGAGTAGCCATGTCAGGGGCCTGCCTTTCTTTCCCAGCCACTTCCCCCGTTTCTTTTTTTAATCAGAAAAAAGGATCCGTGCAGTAATTCGTATCAGAGTCATCCTGCAAGAGGAGAGGTACTCTTCAAGACTTTGGCCCAGTGATTAAGGAAGGCCTCTCTGATGCAGGTTCATCAATAACATTGTTGCTTCTAGGCTCTGCTATTGAAAAAGGCTTTACCGATAACCAGCTGTCGTCGAGTCAACGCTGACTCGTGGTGACTGCGTGAGTGTCAGAGTAGAACCGGGCTCCACAGGGTTCTCGATGGCTGATTTTTTGGAAGCCGACCACCAGGCCTTTCTTCTGAGGCTCCTCTGGACAGACTCTAACCTCAAACATTTTGGTTAGCAGCTGAGTGTGTTAACTGTTTGCACCACGCAGGGACACTAAAAAAGGTTTTTGTTGCCCCATAAAGGGGCTGGTGCTGCATGCCAATAGCATGTACTTCCCATACTTGGAATCCATTTGCCCCAGACCTACAAGGTCATCAGAAGTTCATTAACAAAGAAATACTTCCCACTGGCATGTGAGGGTCTTCAGAACTGAAGGGCAGGCTCTAGGGCCAGATTGGGCATGTATACGCTGCCTCCACTACTTACCGGCTGTGGGATCCTGGGCGTGTTACTCTGTGCCTCAGCTTCCTCATCATTAAATGGGACGTTGTGAGGATAACATTCGTAAATACATGTAAATAGCTTAGAACAGTGCCTGGCACATGGTGAGCTTTCAGTGAGTGTTGGATATTATTACTCTTGGCTCATACCAAGAGTGGAGCTCAAGGCAGGCTGAGTTCACAGGGGACAGGTGAACAAAACCAGACTCAAAAGCTGCCAGCTCTGTCTGAGAAAGGCATGGCCTCTTCCCTAGAATATGATTCATCCACAGAAATCCCTAGAAAGGTGGCCTGCCTGAAATCATTTTTAGATTTAATGAAAAAAGCAATCTAGTCCAAATTAGATGAGCTGGATGACTCTGAGAGCCAGCCCTGGGGCACTGTTCAGATTTTCGGTTGTGGGTATAATGCTAGGCTGAATTAAATTGATATAAATGAGTTAATGAAAAATTCAGTCTCCCGCATACTGACAAATCTTCTGTACAAGGGTTTCTAAAACAGCTCCACTGAACAAGCTTCTTGCTTATAATAGAGGCTCTCTCCCTCAAAAAAACCAGAATGTAAATTTAACTTAAATAGCTTTTCCCAAATCACTCCCAATGACTCCCTTCCTTATCTGGCCTCTTTCTCCAGCCTCAGCCTTTCTGTTCAGATTCCCTGCAAACTGGCTACATTTCTAGGTCTTAGTTTACTCCTAGAAATCCCTCAGTGGCACGAATGGTTAAGTGTTCAGCTATTAACCAAAAGGCTAGCAGTTTCAATCCACCCAGAGGCACCTCAGAAGAAAGGCCTGGTGATCTGCTTCCCAAAAATCAGCCACTGAAAACCCTAAGGAGCACAGTTCTACTGTGACATACATGAGGTCACCGTGAGTCAGAATCGACTCAGTGGCAACTGGCTTGGTTTTTTGCTTTTGTTTTTTACTTTACGCCTGAATGAAAAGTTAATGGATGTGGCTGGTAGTTCATTACCGGACCAACGTGTAACAATATATCATGCTTCATGCATAATAAATAAGTGAAATTTCTGAAACAACAGGGATGAATATAACTGAGATCTCGAGTGAGGCCCTCTACGTGCCCACTGGACATTATCATAATTACCTAGAGATTTAGGACAACTCAGCTTCCCACCATCATTGCCTTGTGCCTTAAGGAAACCCACCAGCACTTCACCGCTTCTCGGAGGAGATGCTTGGAGTGTGAATGGAATATTGTCAGGTGAAATTAGGCCACTTCTGAGTTGTGCCACATTCCACTGCAGAATCTAGCTGATGACGCAAACACTGAATAATGACACTGATTCACGCATTATATTCATCAGAATGACAAAGCACTCACCCTGGCACCCTGTTTCACTTTGCTAATGAAAAACAGCAAGCTTTGAAGACCACCATCCATCAGGAGAGAAAGAGAGCTCACTTCCAGGAACGACAGGTGCACGACAATAGAAACAGCATTTTTTTTTTCGAAGTACGTGGGCTGCTGCCAAAGATTAAAATCATCCTGTGTTTAATATCATTCTCTCTCTTTGTGTTCCTCTGAGGTTTAGTATTTTCTTTCAGGAGAGAAATCAAAAAAGTTGATGTCAGAAACTGCCAAGTTCCTGGGGGATCTTCTACAGTTTCATACTACGTTGGTGAACATTTTCCACTGGGGTCTCTATGACTTTTTTTTACAGGGAAACATCCTTCCCTTCAGTCCAGTGGATAAGTCTGAACAAGGGTAGTTCTCAAAAAAAAATATTAAATAAACTGAGCTGAGGCAGGAGTGTGTCCCAGACAGTGCCCCCACAGCTGCGGAGAACGTGACCTTTGCCAGAACAGAGTGTCATTCACCGGCAGCACAGGGGGCAGACAGGGATGGGCCCTCCTCTAAAAGCAGGGGGAGCAGCAACAATCTCACAGCTTAGATGCAGGAGAAAAGAGGGATTTATGTTTTAGTCGTAAGAAGGAATTTATTAGTACTTCTCCCACGTAGCCCCTTCTCACCCATTTCTAGTTCTAGCCTAGACCACCTCTCAAAAGCATCACTTGGCTAGTTCTTCCCCCCTAGTATCCTACAAAGCACCATCTGAAAGACTCAAGAATAACACTTCATGTCTCACAAGGTTATTATTCAGCAGCCTCAACTATAAGAAATTCAGCTTGGAATCCAGTAAAAATGAAAAAGGGAGGGGGGAACATTTGAGCAGGCAAAATTAAAAAAAAAAAAAAAAAAATGCCCCTAAATCACAAAACTACTGTAGCAGAAAAGCTCAAGGGCTTTACTCCAGGGAGACCCCTCTGGATTTATCACGCAGAGTCAAGTCTCTCCTTCCCTCTCTTTCTCCTTTACATAGGTCAAGCAAGCTTAGTTACTAGGTTCTGCAGTCTCTACAAGATTCGCTTACCACCTGTCTGTCAGTTTGTCATACTGTGGTGGTTTGCGTGTTACTATGATGCTGGAAGCCATGCCATCGGTATTTCAAATACCAGCAGGGTCACCCATGGTGGACAGGCTTCAGCAAGCTTCGACTATGACAAACTAGGAAGAAAAGCCTGGTGATCTCCTTTCGAAAATTTTTGTCGTTGTTAGTTCCGACTCATAGCAACCCTACGTACCACAGAACAAAACACTGTCTGGCCCTGCGCCAGGCTCACAATTGTTGTTAGGCTTTGTTGCATGAGTCCATTGTTGCAGCCACTGCGTCAGTCCATCTTGTTGAGGGTCTTCCTCTTTTTCGGTGACCCTCTACTTTACAAAGCATGATGTCCTTCCCCAGGGACTGATCCCTCCTGACAACACATCCAAAGTATGAGAGATGTAGTCTCACCATCCTTGCTTCTCAGGAGCATTCTGGTTGTATTTCTTCTAAGAGAATTAGCCAAAGAAAACTCTATGGATCACAACAGAATATTGTCTGATAGAGTGCTGGAAGATGAGCCCCCTAAGTTGGAAGGCACTACACAACAGCCACAACAATGGATTTAAACATACCAATGATCACGAAGACAGTGCAGCACCAGGCAATGTTTTGTTCTGTTATACATAAAGTCCACATGAGTCTCTGACTAACTCGATGCTGACTCGATGGCAACTAACAACAACAGGATTCACAAAAGCAAAATACAAGGAAGGCTATTTAGAACAACTACACTGAAAGTAACTTAGAAGGAAACAACATGATACAAGTGAGGAGACCCAGATGAGTATGTTTTCTAAAAGACATGAATTGAAAAATCAGAGCAGGGACTGTTTTCTCTGGTGGCAAATCAACAGGTCCTCTCCAATAAGACATTGAGGGCATGATGACATAATCCAATTGTGCATGTTCATAATGATGACCTTGAATCAGCCTTTAAATGCCTGGGTTCTGCTCAGGGTGCTCTAACAAGGCCTAGCTGTACTGCCTCACCCCATAGCCCTGAAAAGGAAATGTGTTTGTTTGCCACTTGGATTGCACTAAACATTCTCTTTTATACTTGGCATCTCAGCGTGGCAGTGTATTCTTCTGTTACTAAGTTCTCAAGACTAATATTTCACGTGGTCTTTTCTGGTTATTCTGGTCAAACTCTACAGTTTATCAATGACATCTGAAAAGATTTCTCTATGCCAAATCAGTGCTTGCGCCTTTCCATGGCAACTGCACACACACACACACACACACACACAACTTACGGACACAACAACAATACTTTATTAGAACTTGAACATGTCAACATCTCAGCAATCAAACTTTGCAGCACGAATTGCACATGAGGACTAGAAAATCTTATTTCTGAAGTTGGGCTTATAATGATTGCATCTTGTCTTCAAATCACTGAAAAACTTTATGCCTCAATTCCCCCCTCCATCTGTGAAGTAAGAAATAGGCAACGCACACCACAGTTGGAAATTTCAAAATACAGAATATAGCCCATATAAAAGTATCCCGCAACAACTTATGCTGTGGAATTTCTCATTCCCTTCAGGGAGCATTTTTTCCCTGAGAAATCTCTTTTTCCTTTATTTGAAGTCTCCTTACTACTAATTCCTAATCAGCTGCCGTTGAGTCAACTCTGACTCATGATGACCCCAGAGTAGAACTGGGCTCCATAGGGTTTTCAATGGCTGATTTTTCAGAAGCAGATTGCCAGGCCTTTCTTCTGCAGTGCCTCTGGGTAGACTCAAGCCACCAACCTTTTAGTTAGCAGCCAAATGCCTAAAAGTTTGCGCCACCCAGGGACTCCTACTTAGTTCAAAAACCACCCAGTGCCGTCTACTTAGTTCTAAGTCTCCTCAAATCATCTTTGAGAATGAGAAGTGTATAACTTTATGCAAATACTTCTAAGATTATCTTTTTTTAGGTTTGATTTTATGCTTGTTTCCACATAAATACTTCTCAGTTAGTTCCAAGATCCCTCCTTAGAAAAACTTAGAAGCAATTTCCCCACCTCTTTCCTCCTGGTGATCGGAGCAATTACATGGAGTTTTTGAATACAACCTCCTTCTTACCTACTGAAATGATGCGGCTGTGAGAACGCAAGCCCAGCCCAAGGTGGGGCAGCCTCAGCATCACCATCCAGTCTGCACAATAAGCAGCCGCCCAGACCTCCATCCCACAAGAGGATCTGAAATCACTCCTTTTCACTTTGGCTTTGAAAAAGCTCCAGCCTGCCCTCCACCCTCAGCCCAGGTGGGGGGTGGGGTGAGGAGGGAGCTGGAGCCCCATGGTGGGCACAGTGAAGGTGGCACAGCCCATAAGCCATCCCCCACCACCATCATTCACGCTTCCTCCAGGCAATCGAGCTGGGCACGGAGCCAAGGTGGGAAGAGCCATCAAACTGTCACTGGTAATGGCTCCACATGTCTCCTTTGCTTTTGCCCTGTCAGCATTTTAGGATTTAGGGTTGGGGGCTGTGTTCCAGAAATAATTTAAAAAAACACCCATTTGCAGAAACACGTGGCAGAGCTTTGTGGCCTCTGGGGCCCTCAGCAGAGCAGCATCAGGAAAGAGAGACAGACTCGGGCCCATCAGTGTGGGCTTCCTTGGTTCCAAAGTTTTCAAGATGGGGAAGGCCCGCCAGAACCATGTAAATGATGGCTTTGCTGCGCCCCCACTGTAATCCAGCATTAGGGTAGAAACGATTTGAAGCTGTATTTTCTTTTTCTTTTTTAACCAACTCTCTTAGTAATAGGATATCATTGCCTTAAGCTTGTCTTTCTTTCTTTTTTTTTTTTAACTGTGATCCTCTTACAAACCAAACATAAAATAGAGTCTCAGAAATCTCTCCATATAAGGAGTTTCAAGACCGAGACTGATTCTGCACCATGTTTGTTGGGCTCAATGGAGAAAGTCATTCTAGGTCACTTTTAAGCTTTCTGAGTCATGCAACACGGAGGCCTGAGAGGGTAGGTCACACAGGAAAGGGCCTAACCTTTCTGAACACCAGGCCAACCACGAGTGGGAAAAGTCACTCTCTGGCTACTGGTCCCCGTGCAATAAGTTAATGATTTCAAGAGACCCATTCGGCCCCAGGACATGGGCTGGTCTGTGGTGGAATGCCCACACAAAGGCTCTGAACCCAGAGGTCTTTTCATTTATTTCCAACTGGGCATCGGAGGCCATTAAAAACCTGCTGAAGAAATTAAACATGTTGTGGCTTCCAAGTCCTGTTCAAGAACTGCCAATCACGTAAATTCTGGAACACTGGGTGCCCACTGTTCTACCCTACCAGTTATACTCAGAGGTATGTCATGGTCACCCATGGGCCATGCAGATCAAAGGCAGAAGAGAAGGGGAAAAATGGGAATAAACAAGGAAAGAAGACAGAGGGCTAAAGAGTAAAGTGAAGGAAGGAAGCAAGAGAAGGAGAAATGACAGGTGCTGGGAAGGATCCCTGGGGCGCCTGCCCCTCACTGGCCTGGGTGATGCTCCAGAGACCAGACTAAAAAAAAAAAAAAACATTGTCGTTGAGTCTATTCCAACTCATGGCAACCCCATGTGTGACAGAGTAGAATTACTCCATAGGGTTTTCTTATCTGTAGTCTTTACAGGAGCAGATTACCAGGATTTTCTTCCAAAGCACTGCTGGGTGGGTTTGAACCACCAACCTTTAGGTTAGTAGTCGAGCACAAACCATTTGCACCACCCCGGGACCTGGAGACCAGAGACTCCAGATAAAGCACAAGTAGTAGTGCTGCATCGTGAGAGGCCTGCATACACCTCCAGGGATGAGTGGTCCAGAAGCAGGGCTGGAAACCTGCGGAGCACTAACTCCCCTCCCCCCAAGGGTTTGTGGCTTAGAGCTGTGTTACTGTGTGGTCATCGACTATTCACAATGACTCACAAACAGAGGTGGAGGTTGAGAAAGAAGGGGAAAAGGGCAAGCTGAACACAGGGAGCAAAACCAGGCCCACTTAGATCTTGGCCCTTTTGTTTTTCCCTGTTGTCTACAGTTGGTGGTGATTTCATTCATTTGCATAGATGTAATCTAATTGCTTCCATACACACAATTTTACCTCTTCAGATACATCTTTTTAATTTGAGAATTATTGGATATGTGTAAATTTCTTTTTTTTAACATGTTCCTCCTCTATTATTTGTGTCCTATTTCTGACACAATGAGTATAACATAGGAAGGATCTATCTTCCTTTCAGATTTCTCTGCAAAGAAGTTTCCAAGTGATATTTAATTGTTCTCAGGACAATGAAAACATGCCTCACCTTATGTACAACCTCACATTTGATACCAACCAGCAGGCAGAAGGCAAAGTCAGGCAGCTCAATATCTAAATTGCACATTTAGGTGGTCAATTAAAACTTATTGATTGGTTTATATCCACCTATGTTCCGCTTACAGCCTATATTGGTCTTTTGGAAACCCTGGTGGCATAGTGATTTAGAGCTACAGCTGCTAACCAAAAGGTTGGCGGTTCGAATCCACCAGGTGCTCCTTGGAAACCCTATGGGGCAGTTCTACTCTGTCCTACAGGGTCTCTATGAGTCGGAATCGACTCAACAGCAATGGTTGTTTTTTTTTTTTTTTAATTGGTCTTTTAATAGTAGCTGACATTTGGAAGAGGCTGAAATCCTGGCTTTTAAGTTTCAGAGGACATTATGAAACCACCTAAGAAGATCCATGTAAACACAGGCCCACTATTGTCCTATTGCTTCTTTGCAGAAAGTAGTGTTATAGGCAGGAGGGCTGTCTGTTACCCTGATAGGTGGCCATCTGTCCACCTTCTCTTGTTCACCATTTTTATAGCCATTACTTTTATGTTGCCTAACTGGGGCCCCATTAGAAGTATGCCCAAGGTATAAGAGATCTCGATTGGCTGTGAACGGTCATCTTGACCAACAATCTAATCTCTCCATATAAACCCCAGAATATGAATCTAAAACAAACACTTAGAAGATCTTTCAGAATCTGTATGTTTTATTTATAAAGACACTAATGTTCACCCTGTCAGCACCAGTTCCTTTCTTTCCCCACATGTATATCTGTCAGAAAAAAGAAACAAAGTGCGTGGCAAACCATGGCCCACAGCCATGATATAAAATAAAAACAAATCCCATTTTACATAGAAAAAATTATCCCTCCATTTTGGGTACATCTTCAAAAAGCTCTATACCAGCGTTCTTGCAAATGAGGGTTGCCATACTTTAGCATGGCATGAGATCAAATCAGTGGGTCACTACCAGTATTTCTTTTAATAGAATGGAAAATGTCATAGTACACAGTAGACAGTAAGGATAAGCAGTGCTTTGTGAAACTTTTTGTTTCAATTTTTTGTGTATGTGGGGATCGCCATATTATACTGTGTCTAAAGTAAAAGAAGTTTATAAACCATTCCTATAAGACATATAACTGAATGTAAGTTTGTCTTTAAGATTAAAAAAAATAAGACCCCCTGAATTGGGCCTTTCTTATATATCAGTTATATTGGATGAAAGGAGCCCCGGTGGCTCTGCTGCTCACTGGAAGTTTAGCAGTTCAAACCCACCAGCTGCTCCATGGGAGAAAGATGTGTCACGGTCTGCTTCTGTAAACATTTACAGACTTGGGAGACTATGGGGCAGTTCTACTCTGTCCCATAGGGTTACTATAAGGCAGAACCAACTCGACGGCAATGGGTTTGGCTTGGTTTTGGTATGCTGGATGAAGATCTGCCTAAAGTTTCAATTCTAAAACCACATGTACCATGTATGAGATGAAAATTAACCTGATGATAATTACAAACCCGCATTTTTAAATTGGAAAAAATATACATATTGCTGAAGTATCTACAGTGAAAACTGTGAGAGCCAGAACTCGCTGGGACTGCCTTATTTTTCCTGGTCTGGCAAGTTTTCTGCCTGTGATAGGGTCCAGTCTTACCATTTTTCTATGGCTCTCTATTAGTGGAAAATGTTTGTGTTTGCCTTCTCTGACAGGTTTCCGCCTTACACAGATTCAGCTTTTGCACGTTTTACTGTGCCGGGTTCGTTTGTATTCTGTGACATGTCCATGCTTTCCTTCTGTGGTCTCCAAGAGAGAATTCAACTGCCTTTCTCACCCTCAGCTGCAGTCCTTTCCAGGTGCTCACGTTATGCTGACTTATCATTCAAAACTGACCAAGTACCAGGATGACTTCAGATACATCTGATCCAAGGGAGTGACCAGCAGGAGCCTCAACGTGTCTCAGCATTGGCCAGACATCGCAGGGACTCACACTCTACCTGACAGGGCTAGAAGCTGCCTCCACATGCTGCTCCAAAAAGGAATAAACACTCAGCACTGGGACAAAATTCAGAGCTCTGGGAGTTGGGTGACTTGCCCAAGGTTGAATACAAAATGTCCTAGCAGGGCAGTCAGAAGAAGAACCAGGCTTCCAAGTACCAGCCCCAACACCATGCACTTCGACATAAGATTTAATATGGAGTTGCAGATTGACCCTGGAGGTCACCAGAGCTGGAGGTAGGGGATTAGCAGAGTTTTTTTCTCTTACAACTGTTTTATATATCTACGCTAACCTCCTTAACTCAAACTGACATCCGTGGCTTTTTGTGCCATGTCATTATTCTACTACATGCTAGTTTGAGGTTTCTGAGGTTAGCAATTCAGAAGAGCTTTCCAACCTCTGACTCAAATGAGCTCTATTTTCCCCAGACACATAACTTACTATTGAATCTCATTTCCATGAGAAACACAAAAGCCATAGTGATTCATGTCTCAAATGCTAGACCCACTATTTTTGTTTAAAAAATGGCTTACATTTTTTCTTGATTGTAAAATAATATGTAGCCATAAACCCTTTGTCTTCAAGTCAATTCTGACTCATAGATGAGTATGTACCCAATATATAAAATTTTAAAACAAAAAAGGTAAGGAAGAAAAAAATTTTCATTTACTGACCTACTATTCGGTGATAATTGATATTAAAATTTGGGTGTATCTGGTCTATGAGTATATAGAAATTGGTACAAAATTACGGTCAAACTAGAAAATAACTTGATGCAACCTGACTTTTTTTTACCTAACATTACAAATCAGTATAACCTGTTGCCGTTGAGTCAATTCTGACTCATGGTGACCCTATAGATTCTTTGAACATATGATTTATAATGCCAGCCAAATATTGCAACCTATTGACGAATCGTCATTAGTTACACCATTCACTATCGTTAAGAACTTTGAGTTTTTCCAGTTTTTCACATATATAAATAATGAATCAGTAAACATCTTTTTATATACATTTTTGTGCATATCTCGGGTTATTTTTTTAGGAAAATTCCCTGTACGGAATTACCAAGCCAAAGGGTTTGAGCATTTTTAAGACTCCTAATACATGGAAAAATTCCATTCAAGAAAAGTTGTATCTATTTATATTCAGTTAGCAGAATGTGAAGGGGCCTATCTTGTTCTCTTCACCAATAATGAGTAGTATCATTATTAAAAAAAAAAAAAAACTTAAAATTTACAAGTAAAAATTTGTATCTGGTTGTATTCATTTGTATTCCTTGATTTATAAAGAGGTTGAACATTTTTTCAATGTTGGCCATTTTGTATTTCTCTCTCCTCTCTTCTCTCACTCTTTCTGTCTATGTGTATGTATGTATAAACTTAATGTTCATATCCTTTGCTCATTTTTCTATGTGAGTTAAGACTTTACTTATTTATTTGTAAGAACTCTTTATATCATAAGGATATTAAACTTCTGAATTTTCTATTTGCGGCAAATACTTTGGGAATCATTTTTAATTATGTAACAATTTAAAGTGATAAAATGCATTGGGGTTTACAATGTCCTAACAATAACTCATGCCATCTACTGGTAAAAAAAAAAAAAAAAAAAACACCCAGAATCTATATTAGTTCTTCATGTTTCAAGATAAGATGCAGAATTAATATTTTTTCTATGCCAATTATTTTAAAGTTTTGAAAACAAAAGACTAACAGTTGATTGAAGCTATTTAAGATGTTTTATACTTATACTATGACTAAAGATTTTTATTTACATTTAAATTTTTTAAAGGTTACTTCATTCAAATGAACAAAAAAACTCTTGTCTCTTACTAGACATTACTAAGAGAAAGCAAAGTGGTTTAGTGCTGAATCATCTCAAAGGCAGTAAGAGCAGTTCTGGTGCCAACTCTGAACACAGGTATATGTGCCTTGCTATAAGGAATCATAATAACTGAAGACCCAAATTTAATAATCAGACAAATGAGGACAGGTGGCCTCATTATTTATTTTTATAAAAGGCATTTTTTGAAAGGGACATCTTTAAACCTGAGCTTCTCCTACACACTGGTATGTTCTATTTGTAGGTCATTTAAAATTACTGCCAGCTTGATCAGACCAGGTAAATGAGGGGAAGCTGCTGCCATTTCATTCTGAATCAAGATGGGTCTTATCAGTTAAAGATTGTAAGGCTTTCATGTAATGCAACTGGAAAATATGATTTAATTTGTGGCTTACAGGAAACACTAGTTATGAAATACATTTATTACCTGTATGTCTCTAACAGATTGACCCAGGAAACATAATACACTCAGAGGTTCTACAGAAACTTAGGCTGTCAAGATGACCAACTAATAATAGCAGTAGGGCCAATGGGTCATTGATTTCACTCATATGCATGGAAGGCAAGAGCCAAGCGACAAGATTTATCACCAAATGGTCTGACATCCCTAGGAAGATAAATAGAAGAGATGCTTGATAAAAAGCCATCTCAGTGAATAAATGATATTGTGAATTATCACTCAGGCCCTGAAAGGTCTGATGTAAGCAAAAATATGAATCACCCCAATAACCCAGCTGATTTCATGAGCCATAAACACAGCCTTCGGTAAAAGTGAAAGGGCAATTGGGGCACTAGGTGGAAGAAGATGCAGAAATCAGAATCTATCTCTCTGCAATTTGTCGTGACCAAATGTAAAGCACTCAAAATTGAGTTCGTAAATTTTTCATAAAATAAGTTTTGGTATTGTCCCTGCAAAAAAAAGGACTCACATGTTATTTGAGCACTCACTTTAACAACCTCTGGACAGGCTTTTCCCTGCTGGCTGACTTAGGCTCAGTGGACAAAACTGACAAGCTGGTAGTTTGGATACAAAACATTCCCTAAGGGGGCAGAGGGGTCAGCAAACAATTGGCCTGGTCTGATTTGGGGCAGGATCTGACAAGGGATGAGAGTAAAATGATTATATTCCCCAACGGAAAGCAGCTGAGAAGTTCTCCCCTTTTCCTTCCATCTAAACTATGAAGTGTGGTGAGCAGATTTTAAATTACCCCCAGAGAACCAAATCCACAGATGAGGAGAAGCCTTGAATGACAATTCCCTGCTGAGAGCTCAGAGAGGTCACCATGGAGCCCTAGGAAGATGACCCAACCACCCCTTCAGCCAGCTGGGAAAAGAGCATCTGGCTATCCACAGACAGCCATTTCAGTTTCCTCAAGCAATTGCTGATTTACTGTTCATAACGTGTTTCCTATGAATTACATTTACATTCAGGTACTTGCGGTAAGGGAGCTGTTTTATATTTCGGATAACACAAGGAGTGCTGGAGGTAGGAATGGAAGAGGCAGCAGCGATATTCACAAAGCTAAATGTTGAGAAACTCAGTGGCTGGCCCCTGACACAGTAAGTAGATGCTCAGCACACGTCAGTGCCTTCTCCTCATCCCACACACAGGTACCACAACAGGTGATTCGATGGTCTAGTCCTTTCTGGAACACACAGGCAGAGCCTGGCACATCCAGGTTTCCTGCTGACCAGACAACCAAACATACTGACCCTGAGGAATCCCATCTAAAGACAGTGTGCTCCACCTCAAACCCCAGTCTGAATCAGGGTCTTCTTTCTAAAACATTGTTCTTATGGGGAAAAATGAGCTAGGAATCTGGACCTGAAAAGCTCGAAGAAGAAAAAGAAATAGTTCACCAGCTGGAATTCAAGGCAAAACAAGAATAAAAATGGAAAGGTCCCAGGGCACTCTGGTTGGAAAATTATCACCTGGCAAGACAGCCTGGTTTGGATTGGATTCATACTTCTTCACAGAACAACTCTGTTCCAAAGAAACCGAGTGTCCAAATATAGAGAACTGAGAAACATTTTAAGGGCTTGTGAAACTTACTCAGAAAAATCTGTGGAAATTTTTTTTTTGTCCTTCCAAACCTTTGGTAAAATTCAACAAGACTGAAATTCTAAAACCCATATAATCTAGGTGACCCTCAATCTCAGAGCTCCCAGGTCCACTTCGCAGGGAGGGGATCTAGACTTGCAAGAGTCAGTTCCCTAACCAGTGACTGCAAAACACTGACAGAACTGAGTGAAAAAAAGGAAGAGAGGAGGCTGCCGCCTTTACTCACCAAAGGTAATAAGGTCACCTCATAACACTAGCTTGTCTTTTGAAAGGAAATAATTTTGAGAGGTAAAATACCACAGCCGATAAGTACCAGTACAACCCTATACATTACAGGCACTATTGCTGGTTAATCCCACTATACAGATGAGCAAACTGAGGCTCAGGGCAATTCAGTAATTTGTCTATGGTCACACAGCTAAGTAAGAGCCAGAGCTGGTATTTGAACTCAGTTTTTCTGCCCCTGGTGGTGCAGAGGTTAAAGCATTTGGCTGCTAACCAAAAGGTCATCAGTTTGAACCCACCAGCCGCTCCAAGGGAGAAGGATGTCACAGTCTGCTTCTGCAAACATTTACAGCCTTGGAAGCCCTAGGGGGCAGTTCTCTGTCTTACAGGGTCACTATGAATTGGAATCGACTTGATGGCAACGAGTTTTCTCCGCCCCAGAGTCATTACTCAGCTGCTGTAAAGGATGAAATTATTCCCTTTCCCCAACTCTGCCGGTGATTTTCTTCCTATGTTTATTTTTGTGGGAGGAGTTGGAAATGATTGATGAAAATTATGCTCTTCCATGAACTCAGCTCTGGGCTCGAAGCTGTAACTTAGGCTTCTACCTCACTCCCTAATTTACTTGTTCACGAGGGAAGGAAGCCTAGAGCTTTACCCTAAGAAGTAAGGAATGAGACATCGATAAATATTTAATGGACGCCATTACAAAAATCTGAAACACTTTAGCGAGGCCTGACGGGCCCAGCTGCCTGCATGCCCTTTCCACCCAGCAGCGGCCACCATCCTGGCCCTCCTTTCTCAGGGACATTTTCTGCAGCAGGGCCCTGGCCATTGTGGGCTCTGTGAAGAATGATATCCTGCTTTTGTAAGAGAAGGCGCAGATTTCCCATGCCTGCTTTGTGTCCCAGACTCTTTCACTAATTGATAGAGTGGCTACAGAGCCCACCACCATTCATGCAGTCGGCACATGGCTGCTCCTACATTTGCACGTTTGTCTTGTTTTTTGTTTGTTTGTTTGTTTTGTTTTTTAATCTCTCCTACAAGGTAAGACAACAGCTCCTGTTAACAAAATGAAGCAAAACCAAATTCTTCTTAACAAAAATGAAAATGTCAGTAGGACGTCTCTCTTCATGCTAATCCACTGTTTGATATGCAATGACGTCATTCCACAGAAGCTGGCGACGAACGTTATGTCTGCTGTAATTACAGGGCTTAATATGCAGGATAAGGGACATGGCTGTGAAGTGCAGGCAAGCTCTTCCCACTGGGCCCTCCTTGGGAATACAATCGAGCCCCCAACTGCAGTGGGGAGTCTTGCTGTGACAATACTAAAAGAAGCAGAAATCAAAGGACCACCTTGGTCATGGAGTCAGGCTTGATTTTCTGACACAAACTTTATCCTCAAGCAGCCACTTAAATAAAAGTACATTTTTCTCACGCAACTACAGTGTCACAAAAGGTAACAAGTACACGAACAAAACTCTCCCTCACAAACACGCAAAAGCTAAAGTTAGACAAGAAAGCTGTAACTCTGAAGGTTTCCACACAGTGACAATAAGAATGAATGTGGCACTTCTTTTGGTGGGGGCTAGAGGTTACGAGAAGGGAAAATGCTATTTCTACAATATCATAAAGAAGAGAGGGATTTATATAAAGTTTTGAAATGTGTAAACTCTTGATTAGATAAAAAGAAATGGAAGTATTTGGCTCCAGGGAACTTCCAGTATAAAGAACTGATAATACTATAAAGGAACCCTATGCCCCAACAAATTATTGATGAAGAATACTATAGATTTTATAGAGAGGCAAATATTACAGGTTATTTGAACATTGAGTCAAGATGAATCAGCTTTTCCTGCTGATTTGATATGAACATTTCTTATTCATTGCCTTGAATGACAGGTTAAAAGCATTAATCATTAACAAAGATTTTTTTTAAGTACTTTTATCTGAAAAGCTAAAAAAAAAAAAAGTAACATATTTGCTAAACTATTGGTTTATAGTACAAAATTCGTACACATTACTTAGAATAAGAATAGAATGCCATTTACCGTGGAACCAATCCACCCTGTTGTTGTTGTCAACCCTCCTAGAGAAAATATTTTTTTAAGAATGACACATATAATTCTCTCTAAAATACTTGATTTCAAGGGATATCAAAGGCATCAAAATAGTACCACACTTTATAAACAGGGCAGCACAAATGAAGGCTATACCATTTAATTATTACTCTGAGTTAGAATTACAAAAAGTTAACATGGGTGCAGACCAGGAGAGCCTGATATATCCAAATCTGTGAATTTTTTTTTAATATTCACGACAAAAACTGACCATGGCAATTTATAATAAAGAGAGGACTAGACACTGACAGGTGGAAGGGGGTTCAGGGAGGAGGGAGAAACACACCAAAAGGAAATGAAATACACATCCTTGAATCATATGTTACTCCACCCTCTGAAGAAACAGTGCATATACTAACAACAGCTGATCTTTACAGGGCACTTGGTAAGTTTTAGCGCTTTTCATGTTATATAGTCATTGAAATTTCATAAATCCTCTTAAGGTCAGTTCATGGATGAGGAAACTGAGGCACAGAGATGGAGCTTCTATTTGAACCTCTGAGCCCACACCCTTAACCTTTCTGCTGGACGCAAAGAAGGTAGGGAAGGTTTTGATTCACTCTGCAAATACCCCTATAGCAGGGTAACTGATTCGTTCTTTCGCGCCCCACCCCACCCCTCCTCTAGCTCCTCACCTTCAGAACCCAACCAAGACACACAGCCAGAGGAGGCAGTGGAAAACGGCTGTCCTGCATTATAACCTGAGCCAAAGGGTTGTCTCAGGGAAAGCACTTGTAAGTAGGAGTAGAGACAGGAAGAACCAGGGGAGGAGTACGTGCTAGAGCCTGGTCTTTCTAGCAGCCTATCTGTATGAAGAATTACAGATCCCATCTAATTCTCTGTCACAGGCAGAAGCACTGACAGTGAAAACGACTCTTCCCAGGCCAGGATTCCACACCTGATGAATGCCTGCCGGGTCATGGACACGGGGCAGGGATATGAACCTGAATCTGACTTCCTGGTTCTCGTTAGGAGAGGGTAAAACTGCCAGCGCCCAAGTGGGCAGCCAGAACCACTAAGGAGTCTCTACAACCCTATGTGTGGGCAAATGCTGAGTCTGGGCAGACTTTTACTTGTTCAAGAAGGAGTAAAAAAAAAACAGAACTCAAGATGAGACCTTTGAAAAAGATTCTGCAGCATGAGAAAAACTATCATTATCTTGAAACTTGCTGGAAAAAATATCTCTCTAAAATTGACTATCTATAAGAAACACAATAAAATGTTAGAAAATGATACTTGGTGTCTACAGAAAGGTACCAAGCACGGCCTCAATGAAATGACAGAAAGCAACAAAGATAGGGTGGGCTGAATTACAGGCAGAGATTTAAAAAGAAGGAGCCAGTTGACTCAACAGAATAACTCAAGGGAAGACAAAATGCAATAAAACCCACTCAGTGCTGTCGAGTCGATGCCCAAAACGCAATAGGAGAATGTAAATCTGCACCCGAGGCAGTAAATAGCGGAACTGACACTGCAGAATGCTGATTCTGGGGTGGGCAGGGCAAGTGGGCGATGCTCTCCCAGGACACACAGAAAAAGACCAAAGAGAAAATGACAAGACAGAGGATTCGATATAACACCAAGTTCCATTATAAGATTATACATATTCTTAAGGCTAAAATCAGAATAACTAGAAAAGAAAAACTGAAAAGGATACATAAAGAACTTTGCTGGCTGAAAAAAAAAAAAGGCCACAGTCTGCAGACTGAAAGGTTCAGAACACTTCAAGAAAAAATTAATAAAAATATTATAACATACTTTAATTTCAGATGAATTCAGGAGATAAGCTAAGATTTGAGAGTGAGCAGTGCTGGGAAGAACCTCACGCCCCATTCATCGTTCTCTACAAGCAACGTATACATAAGGTATGATTCTCAGTAACCACATAAACCTTCAAATTCTGATGTCTCTGTTTCACATCTCTTTTTCTCATTGGGATTTTGGCAGCCCAGCAAACTTGTAATTAAGTCCATGTTTTCATGTGGCCACAGAAAATTCAGGTAGTTCTCTGGTACTTTGATTCTTGACTCAAAGTAGAGTAGTAGAATTCTTACTAGAATATTGACATCTTTATAGAAATATTTTTTAACAAGTTCTATTTAGTTGTTTCTGTTTTCAAAGAAATGTGCTTCACATTGATTCTTATGAAATTTAGAATAAATCTGTTTACACCAGAACCTGTAAAACTAAGATGGGTTATTAATATTTCATTAAAAAGGAAACTTAAATAGAGTGCCTGATACCTTAATAGATCTCAGCTCTAAAGTTCCCTTGACCAGGTCAGTTTCCTCTTTTCTATACTGACATAGCACCATATTCTCTTCCCTCGTACTTCACACAGTTTGTGACTGTTTGATTAATGTCTGTCCCTCCACCTTGAGTAAAGAGTTCAATAGTAGGGACCATGTCTTTTTTTTTTCTGGCTTATCATTGTTAACCTCAGTACTAGACACAGTACCAGATTCCATTAGACAAACAACATACTTCTGTGGAATGAATAGACTTAGTGTAAATGTTTTCATTCACTATTCAGACAAGCAAGTTACGTCCTATGAATTCCAAAGAACTTTGTACCAACAAGACATCTTGGCTTTACACATTAGCTATGTTTATCAACTTTGCATGAAAACCATTTTTAAAAAAATATTTGAGTGACTTTTTTCACTAACATCTATATATTTTAGGTAGATATTATATCACCAACAATTAGATATAAAAGGAACCTTAGAAATACTGAAAACAAAGTTCATAAATACTCAGTAATTTCTCCACAATGGCATAAATCTACTTAGCAGTAGAAAAGGGATCAGAGATCAGATTTTCTGCCCCACCACACACACACACACACACACACACACACACACATATCCCCTCACCTGCCCCCACCCCTTGCCCAAGGCTCTGTCCATTGTTTCTCAAGAGACTGGCTCTTAACCAGAGCTTCTATGTTGCTAAGTCTCTGAAAGTAACTGATAGTCTGTAAATAAATGCTTTGGCACACCTCAATGTTTAAAAGAATCCATAGTAAAAAAATTGTTTGTCATGTAAATAATCACTGCAAATTTTCAGATTTCTTATGCAGCTTATTGCTCAAGCCTAATTACAGCTTCTCAAACCTATGACACTTCATTAGTCACTGTCCTACCTGCATGGAGCCAGTACTATGTGTCAGGCACGGTTCTAAAGCTCTTTATCAAGGGACATTAGTCTCAGGCCTCCTTATCTCTATGGTTAAGAGATAATTGCATTCCTTTTTTCTTATCATTCAGTTGCAATTGGGAGAAAGCCATTTCTGAAAAGTTAGAATCCTGGAAGATGAAAAAATTTACCCCATTTTTCTCATTCAAGGTAGGTTTTTGTTTCGTTGGTTGTTTCTTATTTTCCTTGGAAAAGTTGGAGCTTTTTTGGTAACTAGTTTCAAATTTCTGATGAGTCTGCTTTTCTTTTTTTATTAGAAAATCCATTTGCTGGCTAAAAGATTCCAGTAATAGAAATTTCTATCTGATGACTGAATCGTATTTCTAGACTACCCCTGGAGTGAGTCAATTTGCCATATTATTTCATTTATATTTACATGCTAGAATGTTATTCCAAAGGCTCCAAATAGTCCCTGTTCTATGTATAACACAATAAAACAAAAATAAGACACAGTATAATGACATGTATAACTAAAACATAATGTAATGCTTCTTTAAAAAGTAGACACTGATCTCATGTTAGATGTTTTTAAAATAACCCAAACCAGCTTTATTTGTAGAAAAGAAGGCGGTGGTTGGGGGATGGGAAGGGTGCGCTAGGAAAAAGAAAAGGAGGAGAGAAGAAAGAAAGACAGGAGGGAAACAGATGACATTAGAGGAGACAAGAGGCATGAGTGATACAGATGAGAAAATAATGGAAGAAAAGTAGGTGAAAATACATGAAATGTCACTTCTGCATCTATAGATATTTACTGGGATGTTCTAATTCTTCTTGAAAACGAAAAGATGGATGTGGCTTCAGCTATTTTTGAAATAACATATAAGTCATACACACACAGTATCATGTATGCACAAGTAAATGGCTGCATGATTTAGCCATACAAACGTTTCTATTCCCAGGATTTAAGATATCCTGATCAATCTTAAGGAAACTCTGGTGGTGTAGTGGTTAAGTGTGATGAGATGACTGCTAACCAAAAGGTTGGCAGTTTGAGTCCACCAGGTGCTCCTTGGAAACTCTATGGGGCAGTTCTACTCTGTCCTGTAGGGTCACTGGGAGTCAGAATTTACTCAGCAGCAACGGGTTACATAGAAATGCAGTCGTATTAATACTGAGGTGTCCATTTGACAGCCTTAATATAAAGAGTTTGCTTACCACTGTTTCATTAGTAAGACTCACATTTACAGAGTCTTATTAATCAACACTCCCTCGTTTTTTACAGAGTAATTACCACTAATGTTCATAATGATGACCTTGGGGCACAGGGAAAAGACCTTCCTCCTGAATCATCCAGGAAAGATTCAATTAGATTGTTCTGAGTTTGGGTTCCAAGTAGGTGGCAAACTAGGTGCATTCTCCTGGCGTTCTCCTCTTGTGTGAATGCTTCTCACTTGGCCTGTGCTTCAATAAAATGCCAATATTTACCCAAGGTGTGCACATGCCTCTTTTACAAAAAAAAAAAAAAAACTTCCCTTTGAAAACATCACTTTATTTGGGAGGGAGAGGGGATAACAGATTTCTAAATATGTGTTTTCTATAAATAGTTTGAGTATATAATATTCTGGGCTAATATATAAATTTGGTTTAGGAATTTGTAGTCAATTCTAGAAAAATTTGAGATTTTCATATAAAAGAAACAACTGTATTACTGGATTCTAAAACTTTGAAAAACAATAATCCCATAAGGAATTACTGGCAACTCTAGAATATTTGATTAAGAAGACCACCGTACTTCTCATCCATAGGGTTATTATCATCAACATTGTTATTGTGCATAAATTATCTTGAGTTTTAGAAAATTCTGTGAGGTTTGCTGTAAACATATCACATTTAGATTTTAGTGACTGAATTAAACATTTTTTGCAAACATGATCAAATTAGAGATAGGATGAATTGGGATTGCTAACCTTAAAGGTATTAGATACCAATAGTCAATCATGAGACATATTACCATAAAAATCACTTTTCCTACTAGATAATCATGACCTTCTGATAATGATTACCAGCATACAAGTTGTGAACTGGCAGTAATAATTTGATCTGAGCATTGCTTCCCAAGGGCATTTATATCTGCATGTGCTGACTTGTTAAATTACGCTGTGCTAATTGATGGCTCACAAGACATGCACAGCTGATCATGCTTATTAAAATGCAGGTCATTCTCAATTACCCATAATAAACTATGTGCTTGAGATTTTTAACACACTCAACCTGCAGCTCATGAGGTTCAACCTTCAGCCTCCTTCTAAGACCTGTGAATAAGCAGCTAATCTGAGACTCGATGGAGCTCCCAACATCAATGTGGAAATTCTAATTTTAATGAGAAAACAACATATATATTGCCTATTTGGCATTGTGTAGGTAAAACAACCATGGGTTTGACTTTTGAAACACCTTTCCATCCAGGTGTTTGGCATTATGCAAACATAATTAAGTTTTGTCTTGTTTGGTCTTTCTGCAAGGGAAAGATGATAGAAAAAGCCCAGGGCCAGGAATTCCCAGACTAGGAAATCAGGCTGAGTGTCAAAAAGCTGTGCTGGCCCAAGGTTGGACATCTTCCCCTAAAGTTAATCACACTAGTTAATGGGAGAGGCAGATTTTCTAAACAAAATTCTTTCACTGATACTTTAAAACCTGAATAAAAACTGTTTTAACAAGCTCAACAGAGTAAGACAAGCTCCCTTCTACATTTCGGTGGTAAGGCAATTTAGTAAAAATTCATAGATTCAAACCGGAAGGGGCTTAGGTATCATTTAGTTCATCATTTCCCACGTTATGCTCTACAGAAATCCAGGTCCATGGGCCCAAGTGGTGCTAGAAGTAGTTGGTCAAATAAGGTAATGAAACATAAGGCTAAACGAAATTTAACAAGTTTATTATATGCCTTTACATGCAGTATGGCTTTTCAAGGAATAAGATCTTATATGCCATAGTTCCCAAACTTATTTCACCATGGTATTCTTTTCCATGGAACATCTATTAATGTTTTACACAGTTAATGACTGGCAGAACAAAGTTTAGGATACCACGATTTAGTCTAATCCCTTTAAGAAGAAACTTGACTCACAGTAACTTCTCAGGGAGCCATATAAGCAACAATAGCCTTGGCGAACCAGACCTGCTACATTAGACCAGGCTTGGAGGACTTTCTAGCAGGGGAGGTCCTGGCAACCAGCTTCTCAACCTCTCTGCTTCCCAGTCACAGGGACAGCAGAATTGAGTGCTCTCCAAAGCAACTATCTAAGCCTCAGAGTGGGTGAACCAATTATTTCAGATTTGCTCCCATAAAACCTTTTACAAACTGTCCCTTATGTCTTCTGAGTCTGCCAACGGACAATTTTCCAGTACTCAGAGATGAACAATCTCGAAGTTAATTTTATGATTTCAGTTCTGCAGTTTTGTTCTCACGTGCTTCCAGAGTGGAAAATCTTTTCATAATTGAATTAAAGGGCTTAACTTAAATGTATCTCCAAACTAGTGAATAATTGAGCTCGTATTCAAAACTCCTTGATCAGAAAGTGAGTTCAGTATGTTTGGGTATGTTACATTTATGCCTCAACTTATATAGATAATATGATTATATATTCACATAATATATCCTTAATGTGTATTTTTTTATGTACATGTATTTTTAAAAATAATTTGAACAAACAGAATTTACAGAGGGACCCTCCTGCTAAATCCTTATTTGCCACATACTATTTTTATAGACTGACTTGTTCTGGTAGTTGTCTTATTTCCACCACTCAGCTGTAAACAGCTTTCAGGCCAGAGTTGCTTACACATCTTCATATGGCCTGCTGAACCAAGAACTGGAACTGCCTCTTGCTACAGGAACTACTACACAAATATTTAATGACAGATTCACAGATAAAAAAAAAAATTTTTTTCACAGATAATAGGTCACCTTCTAAAACAATACATCATATACTGTGAAAAACTTATCTCCTTCCCAATGGATTAGACTAGGTGTTCTCCTCTCTCCTGTTGGAGCTTGCCCTCTCTTCTCTCTCTCTCTCACACACAAACACACACACAAACCTGAACAAATTACACTGAACATAATTCAACTACCTATAAAGCACTTCAGCATTTTGCAAGGCCCTGGGACTTCATTGTGAACACCACTTCCCACTGAGTGGCATGGCCAAAAATTCTTCCTATTTGAGACTGCTTGGAACTCTAAGGAGTGATTGCTATACCATCTCTAAAAAGGCACTGAGTTCAAAAGGGGAGGAATTTCATCAAGTAATTTCCACACCTGTTTCCAGTGGTCTTTCAAAAGTCAAAGCTTCAATGTAACAGTTTAAAAGGGCAGAGGACAGCCACTCAAAATGGCCGAGGATCTCTGCACTGAGAGAGAGGTGTTTGCCTGGGTTACGGAAGTTATTCCATCTTTTATTTTCTTCTTATCAGGCTAACTTTCCCAAATGTGATATTTCAGTAACTAAAAAGCAGCATCTATGGAAACCCTGGTGGCCCAGTGGTTAAGAGCTACGGCTGCTATCCAAAAGGTCAGCAGTTTGAATCTACTAGGCGCTCCTTGGAGACCCTATGGGGCAATTCTATTCTGTCCTATAGGGTCTCTATGAATCAGAATCAACTTGAGGGCAGCTGGTTTGGTTTTTTATTAGGCAAAGCGAAGTTATTGGGGTAAAGTGCTGGGAAAATGTGTTGTTCCCTCAGGAAGTAGCTATTCCTTCATTAGAGATGCAAACATGTGAGAGGAAAACAAAGAAGCTGTGAATTTGGTCCCAAATGCTCAATGTTTGTTTATACATAGCCTCCAGTGAAGACCTGTTTCATTAAGAAAGAAAGGGTTAGCCTAATAGTAGAGCACAGGTTTACAGGATTCTTCTCTAAGACAACAAAGGCAGCCCTTGGGGTGTTCGTAGTTTATCTTAACCTCTAGGGAAGGTCACAAGGCAATTTTGAGAGGCAACCACATTCTGAGTCTTGAAAATGAGGTGTGGTTACCACTAAGAAGAGCCACATTCAGTAAAACACTACTTTCCCTTAGCCTTTTGGTGGAAGCTGCCCTCAGTCTGGAAGGAAAGAGAGAAGGAGCTGGAGAGAATGAGAGAATGAACCACTACTAGTGTTCATTTTTAATTAGATAATTATATTTTTAAATCATGTGCAACTCTTTTCTAGCTGCATTTCCTATAAGCGTTCATCTTCCCAGTCTTGACCATATGCAAGCCGTTAACATAAATTATAGGGTCGCCATGAGTCGGAATTGCTCGATGGCAAAGGCTTTGGTTTAGTTTTTTCTTTTTAACATAAATTGGCATAGTTTATTAAAATAACATTATTTTTTGTCTTATATTTATGTTAATTTCTCTAGTCCCTGAGGTCCATTTTGAAGTGGCCTTCCCCAGGGGCCTTTCTTACTTTCTCACATTTCCCTGGAACCAAGGAAAGCTGACTTCCAGGCAATGGAAATTACCCTTAGACCACTGCAGAGAAAACAAAAGGGGTGAGCCCTGGAGTATGATGTTTTGGGATACTTGATCGTTGCCCGGGTAGCGTTTAATTAGTCCTGGGTTGCGGCTTTGGTGGGGGTGGGGCTGCTGGTACCTGGGTAACCTTTGTCATTGGGACTGAAAAATCAAAATGCAGTGCTTCCTGTAACATCCAGTCTCACCCCTAGTCTTCCTCAGGAATTTGAGTAAACACCTCTCTCTCTCTCACACACACACACACACACACACCACACAGCATTTGTAAATTAGGAAAACAATCTTTGTTAGTGTTTTTTAAAGCTGTGGGTGACTTACTTCCCCCCACTAAACTATGAGGCTGTCTCATTCTTCCATATATCCATTTATAGTTCCTTGCCTATTAGAAAGCAAAAAAAAAAAAAATTACTTGAAATTGTTTGAAGAAGTCTATTAGTTTATGCTTCATTCCTCGTCTTCCCCCATATTCCTCCTATTTCTAGCGTGCATCCAGAGATGCTGAATAAAATCCCCCGATAGACCATCCCAAAGCAGGCAGTACAAAGCAAAGGGAGCATAGCTGCTTGGTGGTTTGCTGTTGTTGTGTGTTTTCTTTCAAAAAAAAAAAAAAAAACAACTTTACTACCAAAAACCATGGGGTCCCTTTGGTCTCTGGAAATGAAGACAAAGGCGCTGCCATGCAGCATAAGACGCTGTTCTTGATTAGCAATGAGAGCAAGCTGTTCTGCAATGTCCTTAGTTGGATTTAATGGAGGGGCTATTGACATTCCCCAAAATGGCTACTGGGCCCAGGCAGCCAATATTCTGCTACCTTCCTGCTGCTGCGTGTCTGTGCCAGTGGTTCCACTGTGCCCATTAGGAACTGCATGAGAGCCATTACAGTCGGCAGAGCAAAACATCCTTTTTACTCTAAAAAAAAAAAGTGAGATGAATAGGTATTTCTAGGGTGGTCTGAATGAGCCATTATTACCGACCCTGAGGAATGCGAGCCCCTGACCATGGCAATGAAGCACCATTTTATTCCATTCTGTTGGGCACACACACACACACACACAAACACACACACAATCACATAAAGGTGTGAGCATCTGGATGCCAAGAATCCCCAAATTTTAAAGTTGAGCAAAGTGCAAACCTCGCAGGAATTCCACCTTGTGTAGCAGACACTACAAATTCTGGATCTTCTCTGAAGGTCTGGTCCTTTCACTGTTATAAAGGGAAGGGGCTGGGGGTCCACAGTGCGTGGCTCCTGCTGCAGACACTGAATGGGGGCGCTGGGGCGAGAGCTGTGAGCAGGCGGGGCTGTGACCACTCCACCGACTGCAGCCAGGCAGGCAGGGAGGGATAGGGGCAGGGTAAGGGGGAGAAAGGCGAGGAATTTGCATTAAAATAGGGAGTCTCCATCCCAGGTGGCCAGCATTGACCTCAATGGACATTAAAAAGAGGTCTGGCTTCTTCAACAGAAATAAGGCTCTCTTTTTTATTTGTTATGTTTCTCTAATGCCAGGATTCCTCCCCAAAAGAGCCTCGTGGACATGTGGGCAAGTGCCTGTCCTTGTGCACGCATGTGAGAGAGAAACCATGGCGATAAAGTATTGACTGCCCCTCTAAAATAGCAGGTTCTCCCAGCGTTAAGGCAGCCTCTTTAATGCAACTGGAACATATATTTGTGTGCTTTATTGTTGAGAGGTCAGGTGCAGGGCTGAAAACCCATTCATTACCCCCTGTCATAGAGCGGTGGGTGCATGTGAGGCACATACAATTAAGCTACAATTCTACACAACAACAGACTAAACATGCAAGTCTAGACCAGAAGGAAGAGGACGGAAAATATTCTTAAGCATTTGCTAAGAGCATTTTAACATTTTCTTAACATTCTACAAACAAATAGTAGCTGCAAAACCTTGCTTCATTAATATCAATGGGAGAAGAGGATTCGCATGACTTAAATTCAAAGGGCTCAATTTTAGTTCTCCATCAAAACCAATGTTTAACAGTCACTCAGCACAAATCCAAGGATGCCTGGCAGTGGTGTGTTTACCTTCTAGGGAAAAGGCATGGATTCATAAGCAAAACCACCCCTGTACACATTACAAAATCAGTCACATCGTGTGCAGGTTTGTTAATGCGATCCAGGAGTTATGAAACTAGTGACAAAACGTAAATACACCAAGCCCTTGCTATTTATTCAGCTGATGAAGAAATAAACCCTAAGAAGTCCCAGTTTGTTAAAACTGTCAAGGTCTACAGTCACTCGTTTACTGGGGAGAGTAGAACGGAAAATGAGCAGTGTGGATTATCATAGTTAGAAACCAGGCAAGCAAACCCTCACTGCACCTTAGCATCCCCTCATAGAGACCTGACAACACCATTTGCAAGTGGTCTATTTACAACCTTGCTCTAAGCGTGCCAGGCCAGAAGCTTAAAGCACTGACTGCCTCCCTTTTATTCTCCTGCCCAAAGTACCTTCCAAAGCTCAGTCATAGAATGCTGCTGCCCCCTACACATAACCAGCAGCTATGTGCCTTTTGATAGTGTTGAAGGCAATTGTTTCACTGAGAAATAATTTTAATATGAATTAAAAATTACTACAAGGAGGAAGCCCGCCAACCTCTAAATTCAGTAATTGCCAAATATACAAGTCAAATAGATCCTTAATATGGGAGAGACTATTAATACTAAAAAAAAAAATTAATACTAGCTTACATTTATTGTTCACCATGTGACAAGCTCTTCACATGCATTAATTCCTTTGATCCTTATGAAAACGCTATGACCTTCCCTCTCTAGCCTATGATTACATTGTACAGGACCAGGCCTCCCTCTGATCATCCCTATTTCACACTGTTAACCCTCCTTTTTCCCCCTCCCTCCCAACCCTGGTAACCATTAATAAACTTTGTTCTCTATATGTTTGCCTTTTCTTGTCTTTTTATATAAGCAAGGTCATACAATATTTGTCCTTTTGTGATTGACTTATTCCACTTGGCATAATGTCTTACAGCTCCATCCATACTGTAGCATATATCAAGACTTCATTTCATGTGGTAGTTCTGGAAACTCTGATGGCATAGCGGTTAAAAGCTACGACTCCTAACCAAAAGGCTGGCAGTTTGAATTCACCAGGCATTCCCTGGAAACCCTATGGGGCAGTTCTCTGTCCAATAGGGTCGCTATGAGTCCGATCGACTTGACAGCAACCGGTTTGGTTTTTTAGGGTTTTTTTTTTTTTTGCTATGCCAGTTCTATTTTTAGATTTTTGAAGAACCATATACTGTTTTCCACAATGGCTGTACCATTCTGCACTCCCACCAGCAATGGATAAGGGTTCCAATTTCCCCAAATGCTTGCCAACATTTGTTATTTTCCTTTTTTTTTTTTTTAAATCTTAGCCATCCTAGTGGGAGTGAAGTGGTATCTCACTGTGGCTTTGTTTTGCATTTCTCTCTGATGGCTAATGATGCTGAGCATCTTTTCATGTATTTGGTGGCCATTCGAATGTCCTCTTTGGTGAAATGTCTATTCAAATCCTTTGCCCATTTTATGATTGGGGTATTTGTCTTTTTGTTGCTAAGTTGTCGAAGTATTGCTCTATTTTGAAAAGACTTGATAGTTGAATTTTTACATGAGTGAAAGACGGGTTGTGTGCTCATGAAAGAATATCTAACCTTTTCTCTCAAGACAACTGGTCTCATATGACCCCTGCTTAGACTAGCCAGAAAGGGTTTTATGCCTGGTGATTGTCCAGAGCAAATCAGCAGAGTATGGGTCCTGGGCACACGGGAGATGTTTGCTGAATAATCTGTAGGCAAGCCAATTCTGCATCAGGTTCAAGAAGATGACCCTAGATGGCTTACCATTCAATGAACTATAGTATGCCAGAGTCAGATGGGGCTTAGAGATTCTAGGGCTAATGTTCTGGGGAACCAGGGAACCCACAGTCTCACTATTCATATTGTCCCCCCTCCCCAACCTTGTGCAAACATAGCGCTCATACTACAGGTTCCTGCTCAAAGGGTATTTGTTCAAAATGACTAAACCTTTTAGAGTTGCCTTGAATGGGGCCAGTAATCTTGAAGAAATGGCTAAACTAAATCTCAAAACTATATTTAAAAACTCATGAATGGGGTAAGCTAGTACAAGGGAACACATTCGGTTGTGCCACCTGGACAATCTCTGTTAGCTACAACTTGAAGCTATTGCCAGTCTTTTATAAGCAATCTCTAATTTTTAAAAACAACTCCAAAAGGTTTAATGACGGACAGGAATGTAAAACAGATATAAGAGCAACCTCATCCCTAATCTACTTGCATCAGGGAAGACAACAAATACTTTACCACAGCTCTGCAATCAGCTAGCCTAAAAAAAAGAAAAAAAAACTAAATGAACAAATGACTTTTTTTTTTTTTTTAGGGGATCTGTCATTTATCTTGTTCCTTGCCTCTATGTTAACTTAGAATCTTAAAACTCTAAATGCAGATTCAGCCAGCTCCATTTAAGATGGCCTGAGTTACACGTGTTAGCTTTTAGAAAACTTCAGTGCATGGGGAAGAGCCTACTAGATTTGGACCCACTTACAAACAAATAGACTTTGATTTTTTCCGTAAACCATTTCTGGTTTGATCACAAAAAGCTAAAGGCTTCCTAAATGGCCCTTTTCTAGATGCTTAGTCCCGACAGAGGGGACTGGTCCTGTACAATGTACTCAGAGGCTGGTCACAGTTTAGTGCTTTCTGGAGTCAGCAAGAATGGTAAGGATGCTGTGTGTCCATAGGCCACTCCCTAGACATAGCATCTAGCACAGCACGGATATAACTAGGTAGGTAACCCGTCTTTACTGCAAGTGGCAGTTTGGGGGGACCTGACCTTTTTAATCCACAACAGTTAACACTGGGTTATTGGTCAAAAATTGGTGAATTATTCAGCAATTCTTGCAGCCTTTCTATTTTGCAATACACAGCTGTTAGTCTATAAAACAAATTCAAGTATGAATGAACACAATGGGAATCACATTTTACCAAAAAGTAGTCTTACAAGCAGTCATAAGAAGAAAACTGAACAATCTACATAAAAAAGGGATAAAAGCCTGACTTTTACTGTCATTTTGAAATAAACATAGCTGTAGGAGAAAGGATACTTCTGATTTTTTGTGAGATGATTTTTAAAAGTTATAGAGATTTGCAAGTCACAAAAACACAACACAAAAGCAGAAACAGCCATATACTGTACCTTTACTTCAGCAAATGGTGGGCTGTTTGACAGGCTCTGGATCATACTCACTCTCTGCTGTTTGACAGGCTCCGGATATACTCACTCTCTGCTGTTTGACAGGCTCTGGGTCATACTCACTCTCTGCTGTTTGACAGGCTCTGGGTCATACTCACTGTCTGCTGTTTGACAGGCTCTGGGTCATACTCACTGTCTGCTGTTTGACAGGCTCTGGATCATACTCACTCTCTCTTTGTTTTTTTTTCCTCAATGCAAAGTTACTTAAGAGCTGGCTTTTCACATGGCTTTGCAGCAAGTTTAACTTTTAATGAACAGGTTCTTGTTAAGTTTTTCCTAGCATATTTACTCAATCTCATACTTGGAAACTACAAGTCATTTGGATAACCAAAATGTATGGGATTTTATTCTAATATCATATCCAAAGGGGAGAGCTGGAACGGTCTCAGTGGCATACTGCTAGCGAGCTGCTGCCAACCTTGACTCATGATGGCACCGACATCCTATAAAAGTGGACTTAAATCTCAGCTTGCACAATGCTAACAGAATACCATCTACACAGTCAAAATAGACAGAACTCCATTTCTGACTTTGTATCAATGCCAATAAGCTTAGCAGTCATACAACGAAAACATGTAGACAGAAAAGAACTTTCTCTACTCTGTGTTACATAAAATTCAAGTGACATTCAAGAAATAAAATGCAATGTAGTGTCTATGGCTGATCCATGGTGGAGCTTTTGAGAAACACATCCTGGGTTTGAAGTCTTTATGGGCCAGAAACTATCCCATAACTCCCCGATGTGATCAAGTGGGAGAAATATGGATCACTGCTTACAAGGGGAAGGCAAGTGGATGGGTCAGCATAAGCACACTGCTAGCCCTACAAACATGGCCCAACTACATCCCCAATAAGCGGGCTGGTTAATGGAAGCATCTTCATGTAAGACAAGTTTTTGTCTCCTTACCTGTAATTATTCGCAGGATTCTTTTTCACTTCTGTAAGAAAGGCTATCTTAACAGCAGTTTGGCATATCCAACTCACTTTACCGACACGAAGGAAGGTGAGTGACAATGCAACAGTGGATTATAATTCAAGGATGGGGGTATATTAAACTTTGAAATGGCATAGATGTTGTGGGATTCTGGAGGTATCCAATTTGTATTCGTAACCACATTTAAGTAAAATTAACATGTAAATAATTAGCAATCTCTTGAGCTCAGAGTACAGTGAGATAAAAGGAAAAAAAAAAAATTTACCCCAAAACTTAAAAACTGCTAAAAATCCACAAAAGAGATAACCCTTGCAGTGAAGACTTTGAATGTGGCTTCTGGCTAACCCAGTTGATAATAACAAATACAAAAAATCCTTTAGCAATAAGATGAAGTTTTTTTAAGGCTGTAGACAAAGCCTTCAGCCAATGGTCTGTTCTCTTTGTCCTTTCAAATTCTACATTGACCAATATTGAACAAACCCTCACCTGGGACTTCAGGAGAGAATCTTGCAGAGTGTCGAGACACAAAAAGTTTCAGTTCTTGGTCCAAGTTGCACTCGATCAGGTTTGTGTCCCATGATCGGATTCCTAGGGAAGGAAAGCAAGACAGTTACAAGCTTCCAGCTAGTCATTTCAGGGTAGTTTGGAAAACCTCACTGTAACATTTCTCAGGCTTGAGGGGAGGATGTGGAAACTCCTTTTCTGAAGAGCTGAGTGACCAGCAGGGATGCCCACAAAATGGGAGGGCTGGAGGGGTCTCTCTGCCAGGCCACAAGGGAGAGATAACTAGCAGTGCGGACTGAACTTCTGCCCCTCCTAAAAATGTAAATGCAGCTTTTCTGGAAGGGCAAAAGAAAACAGTTATTAGGAAAATGACAGACTCCACTCCAGGGCGGAAGTAGGAAGGGCAGAAAGATGGTGTGTTCTTGAGCCGCTTAAGAGGCCACCAGAACATCTCTGGCTTTCCCATGGCCCACTTGTAGGTAGTAAGAAAATGTAGAATGGGGGTAGAGAAGATCTGCGGACTGGCATTACGCCCTTTGTTTTTAAAATGATGTTCTTGCACTGTGCAGATGTATTCTGTGAGCACATATAGTTTCTTTTCTTTACCCATTCCATTTTTGACCTTGGTTTCTAAATCCCTAGTTATCAATCCAAAATTTGTGTGATCTTTGATTAGAAGGCTGGATTTCAGTCTTCGAGACTTGGCCTACCCATCCTCCCAAGCATTATTTTACCTGACTGGCTTGGCAGGCAGCTCTTTCATTCACAATTGTTAGTTGTATTGAGTTATCTTACCAAAGGCAAAGAAATGTAGCAATTTTTTTTACTTTATAAAACTATGGAGCTGGAGGCCACGAACGGTCTATTCGCACAGAAGTTCAGGGTTACTTTCTCAAGTCCGGAACTTGGGGTGAGAGGAATGCCAGGGCGAGAATGAAGGCAGTTTCCTGTGCTGATGCTCGATCTCCCTGGTCACTTCCTTCCTTTCCCTCTGCCCTCCTCTCTCTTGCCCTCCCAGATAGAATGGCTCAGAGGTAAACCCAAAGGACATCAGAGAAGGGAGATCTGGGGAGTAAGTGAGGAAAAATGGGGAACCACAGAACTCTGGGGTATGTCTGTTTGCTAAAGAGAAGCCAATATGTAGTATTCATGACTGTACCTTATATAGAGAGAGCATCCTCAGTTGCCAAGAGCAAATCTCTGAGCAACTAGCATGTATTGCATACCTACTAAGGGCAGGGGCTTGAACCTCTAGGTGTAACGCAGCAGGTGTACTCTCTCTAAATAAGCATCTGGACAAGTAATAATTTTTATTGATCATTAATTAGTCAGGTATACAGACTTGACCATTAGGTATATAGAAATGGCAGTGTATTATTTAAACACACCTTAATTCCTTAATATGATCTGTTTTTACTCCCATTTATATCTTGTGCAGTTTTCCCATCTTGCAAAGAATCAAGATTGCCTATATATAAATATTACCTCCGAAAATTCTGGAAACTCAGTTCACTGCACATCTAAAATACCTTTTCAGATTACACATGAAAGACCTTTTTGACCATGAGGAATATTGTCAAATGGACATACGTCTACTAAATAGAGGCAAAAATATCTCCTGTGATAAATGGGGAGAATTCAGGTATGCAAGAGTTAACATTCCTAAAGAGGGGCTAAATTATTACAAGAATTTTATGGGTCTCCCCGGAACCATTAACAGCCTCAGTTTGCATTTGCACTAATGGAGTATTTAAATTTTAACAAGAAAGGCTTGTTGAGATTTGCGTATCTTTTTAGTCCAGAAATGATAAATGGGTTCTTTTTGTTTCATGGAAAGCTTGACAGGTTGAGAGGTCTGAATTCATTAGAATATTTTACCTCAGCATATACACTACATACTCATCTAGTGTGAAAAATCATTGAGTTCCTGTCTGAGCTGCTTAATTGGTATTGTTGACTGCATTCTCTGCGCTCCAGGTCTGAGCTCTACTTTGTCTTCTGGCTTGTCAACCTGGGTCAATAAGTTAATAATGAAACATGTATTTAAATTAAATTCATACAATTTTCTGCCTTTGTTCCAACTAATGTCCAAATTGCTACATTTATTTGAATGACTTCATTGGGGTTATAGGTAGACTTGCTCTTACGTTGTCATTCACCATTTTTTCCTTGGCTTCAATTTACTTACCATGACACATGCAATTAAATGTTTCCTTTATATTTTATAAACGTCTGGCTTTATGATTTATAATTTAGCGATGGAGAAAGCACCAAACAATAGAAAAACTATTTTAGTAAGTTTTAAATTTTACTAGTAAACAGATGATAAAAACTAAGATTTCTCATTTTTGTACTCCCAATGAAATTAAAAAATTTAGCTTAGCGTCTCTTTTTAGGTGAACAGTTTCCAGCCAAATTATTTCTTAACAATGCATAATCACTACTAAAAAATCACTACTACCACTTATAAAATAAAGGTTACAATGGGTTCACTAGTTATTTTAGTTGGAAAGAGAAATTTTGGCAACAGGCCACTTTCTCTACCGATTTTAAAAATAAAATACTTTATACTTGGTACTTTCTACTGGATAATATTTCTAGAGGGAAGTGGTATTTTGCAATGAAAGTTCATATTGCATTTAATAGGTGTATCTCCCCTTTGTGACTAAGTCAGCTAAGAGTGGGCCCTCTAGAGCTCATAGAATGGGAAAATATCTCTTTGGCTCTTCCAGATTCTCTCTTTTTTCATCATTGGCGAGGATACTGGGGTGTTGGTAAAGAGGTTCTGATGAAGCCTTGCAGAAGCAAGTTATCTGGTCTCTGATGCAGGGTGAGAAAACCAGGACAAATCCCGCATCCTTCTTCTGACTATGCCCCCAATATACCTCAGATCAAGCTCTTCCCTGAGCCTTAGCTTCTCCAGGGCTCTATGAAGACTGTGCCTCTTGCTGGCTTATCCGGGTGGGATAAGGCGAACCTCGACTTTTTAAACACCTGGGCTCAGAGGGCATCTGTCAGCCCTAGGAACTCAGCAGTGTGACTAGGCATCCTAAGAAGCTCACAGCCTGCTTTGCAGCAACCACCCAGCCAGGAGGTGAGGGACATTACTGCGTCTGTTTTTCTGGAGCCTATTCTTGCCTGGCCTTATTGGCCAGGAGGTAACAAAGGAACTTTTCTTCTCTGACCCCAGGTAGTAAGAGTCCACAAAGGGTAGGCTAACATGCATATGAAGTTTACAGATGGACAAAGGAGAAAAGATCATGTGTGGAAGGGTGGGGGGTCACCACAGGACAAGTCAGGGTGAAAAATGAGAAAGAACCAGATAGCCTATGGTATACAGACTATAGCTCTCCTACTTTACCAATTATGCAAGCATCCTGCAGTATTGTTTAATGAAACCTACATCAAAAAAAAAAAAAGCACCTTCCATTTAAATGGCTAATATCTATATTACTAAAAGAGGCAGTAGATTTCAGAAAGCAGAATGAAATGGCCATGTGTTAAAGGTTGAAATGGCACATGGGCTCTATTTGACAGCTATCTGGGCCTTACCCATTGTATACCCACTGCCATCGAGTCAATTCTGACTCATAGCAACCCTACAGGACAGAGTAGAACTGCCCCATAGAATTTCCAAGGAGCAGCTGGTGGATTCGAACTGCCAACCTTTTGGCTTGCAGCTGTAGCTTGCCATAGCTTTTAACTACTGCACCAACCAGGCTCCTATTTGGGCCTTAGACAAGTTCATTTTCTTCTATGGGCTGCAGGTGCTCTCTCTGAGAAATAGTTTTTAAGTATTTTTGCAAATATCTAAATCACTAAGCTATAATCATAAGATTCTATTTGTAAAATTATGCTTTAAAAGCTTACTGAAATCAGATTAGAGACATAAACCAAACAAACAGAATTAAAACAAATGATATGCTAAGTTCAGGCAGCCTTTATTTTCAGGGAAAAGATTTCTTATTCTTTCCCTTGACCTAACCACCTAACCTGGTGATCCTCAATCCAATTTCCTTTTTTTTTTTTTTCCTTTTTTAGCCAACAACTTGATGTTCATAATGTGCATGCTATGTGTAAAGCAGACAATATCTTATATATTGAGCTCATAATTTCAAAGCATTGAAGCATTGATAACAAATAATTTGGGTCTCGGATAACAGCTCACAATAGAAGCAAATAAAAGAAGTGATTTACAATAATTTATTTATTGACCTAAAAGTTGGAACTTGTTGAAAAAATAAGCCCTTAAAAAAGATTAAAAATGAATTACCAATTTATTGACCTTAAATTTTGGAACTGGCTTGTATTTCAACACGGGTTACAGAACCCTTAACAGACAAAACCAATTAAGCAGTGCAAGCAAAAATTCATCTGCCTTTTGACTTTGAAAAATATAAAGATGAGTATCATAAATGTAACACTCTCCCAACATTTTATTTAACTCCCACCATGTATGGGTTTTTTGTTTTTGTTTTTTCCTATTAAAACAAAATGACAAAAAACTAAACCCCAAACCCTTCCTGGGTTCTTAATTGTATTACTATCTCAGACAGAAGACAGTCAGTAAATGATCTGGGTTGCAATGTAATCAGCTAAACTTATATCAATCCAGAGCAAGAGATGTTACACATCTCTCTCTCTTATGTACAAATTCTGCTGATTCCCAATGTTCACCATTAACTGGAAACATCAAATTGACACTTAGTATTTCTTATATGTTTTAATTCCTCTGAAAAAATAAAATGAAAACTCCTTTCACAGGGCTCTAGAATTCAGTTTGCGAGCATGGCTGTATGCAGTCTACGTATTAAAATAAACGAGAGGAGTAGGGGCTCTGCTAAAACTGAGGAAGGCTGTGAAATCCCTGTTGTGGGCTAATAAGGGAGAGGGCGGGGCATGGAGCCAGTGGTAGAGACAATGGTTTGGCATAAGGTCTTCCACAACTAAACAAAGCTAGACCAGTCCAAGGAAAGATGATTGTTGCAAACTCTGGGGAAGATACAGCCAGGCCCCACATTATGCTTTTTGAATATATTTGAAGAGACTAGAGCAATCATCTCTCTTCCTTGGTTTCAAGAAGCATTTACTAAACATCCAATTCAGGATGTTTTCAGGCCTGTTGATTTACTGCATTACCACCATCTCCCTACAGATTTACAGGTTATTTTCTAGGTCTTCCCAGAGACCCCTCAATAATCAGATGGCAAGAACCCAAGTCACCGGGGTCTCTAAACCCACAGAGCCTCAGTTAGAGGGGAGGGGAAATAGGATAAAAAGTAACAGATGATGAACTGCTTTCTCAGCCTGTGACTAAGGTTCAGAGCCAAACCCCCTGGAGCAGATCCATCTTGCTTCACACAACATGACCCAGTGTCACCAGCAACAACAGCAGCGCCACCAGAGTGACTTCTGGAGGAGGCCCAGCTGGGACCTGAAGGCTGAGGCAGCATGTCATCCACAGGGGAACAGAGTCAACCTGCCCTGTTGCTAAGTCATCTCAGATCATCTGAAAAGCTACTGGAGCAGTATCTTCACTTAGCATTGGAAGATGCTGCTGCAGGAGCTGAAGCCAAGACCCCAAGACCCAGGAGAGCAATCTCCAGAGGAAAGGCAGCATCTGTTACTCTGAATAAGGAAACAGCTCTGTTCACTCACTTGGTTGATTTTTAATGGGATCAATAAAACCATTTCAGAGTTCTGTGCAAAAACCTGAGCAAATAAGGGAATTAAAAAATCAGGAAGGCATGATGACTGGAAAGGGAACCTGAGGTGGGCTTCTGGGATCCCAGCAATGTCTGTTTCTTGATCTGGATAACACAGGTGTGTTTGTATTGTGAAAATTCATTGAGCTGCTCATCTATGATCTGTGCCCTTTCCTCTACATAAAATACTTCAATACACTTTTTTTTTTTTTTAATAAGAATTAGGAAGGTAAGTTCTGAATCTTATCACTCAGTGAAGCAGGCTGAATAAACCCCCTGAGGATTCCCGCTCTGAAAGGATGATCAGCAAGTAACAAAGCAGGAAGATAATTAGATCGAAGGTGACTGCTAACCCATCTCCCTGCATGGGGTGCTGCCCACAAGTGGATGACTGTACAAAGGCAAGCTCTGAAAATTGCTGTATTTGAAATTTCTCTCTGATGTTAGCCTGCCTTGCACTACCATCAGTGCCAGGGCCAGAAAACAAGCGATGCTGCAGTACTGGTCCTTCTGTCACTTGTGAATGGTGTGACCTTGAGCCAGTCTCCTATCCTTCCCGCCTCTCTGGACGCTCTAAAATGGGGGGTGATGATCCCTCTCCTGGCACCACACTGAGTGGTTATGAAGATTTTATAGATAGAAAAACATCTTCTGATGTATTATTGTTTCCCTGGCAATGGTGCAAATGATATTTTTTAAAATCCTAAGTAATTGATTCCTACAGTAACCACACCCAAAGTCAGTACGTGTGAAATTTTTCAAGGAGGAAAATGTGCAATATACCAAATTAAAACAGTTCTGATTAAAGGCCTGTGGTTTGAAAATGAAGGGTTGCTGAGATGCTCAAATAAAGCATTTCACTAGAGAAATCTCTCTACTCTTGAATTTTTTTTTTCCGAATAAAATAACACGACTGCTTTCTGCTCACTTTTTTTTTTTTTTAGCTGAAAAGGAAAATCAGTGCTTCAAAGTTAAACAAAAGAACCAGGTCCTTAACTCCAGTCCCCACCCTGCAGCCTTTTGTTCTAGTAACTAGTGGCCGTTTCCAAATGCAGAGGCAGATGACAAGCGTTTATTTTTTCAACTAAAACAAGCATTTTCTTTCGTCTTTTATTATTGGGGGTGGGGAGAGCAGGGGGCGAGGGCTGCGTGAACGCCCTTTGTCCGCCTCGGGCTGCCGTAGAGACCGCAGTGCGGACTGCACCACGCCCACCAGCCGGTGTCTCGGGTAGAAACGCTTCAGCACCACCCCAAGAGAATAGAGCACCGGCTGGGGCTGCGGAGGGACCCGGCGACGCCTGCCAGGGGCGAGGGGAGGACCGGGACGGAGAAGGGAGCGGTGGGGGTAAAGGGAAAGGCAGAAACGAGACCTGTCCACCCGGGGGCTCGGAGCGCAACAAAGCCGGGCTGAGGGAGCAGTGGGGGCGCGCAGCCCTGGCAAAAGCCCGAGGCCCGGCTAGAGCGCACGCCCAGCCAGCCGCGCCCGATGGGCGCCGCAGTGCAGGGGGCAGGTGCGGCGGGCGGGTGAAGAGCACTGCGGCAGCCTGGGTGGGGCTGGGGAACCGGTCGGTCCACGCGCCCCAGGCTGTGCCCGCTGGACCCCCTCAGCCCCGCCCAGGACTCCCGGGGAACCGCTATTCGGCCTCTGCAGAGCGCGCTCCTCGTGCGGGCAATCGGCGAGGAGCTGGCGCTACCCGCCGACCCCCTCCCCTCCAGCCGTCCCTCCTGAGGCTGGGACTTCTAAAAGAAGCCCCACCCCGCAACTTGGGGTCCCATTGTCCTTTCTGAAAGCTGCAACTAAGGACCCAGGGGCCGTAGCAAGGCGGGCTCTCTCTGGGAACGGAGCGCAGGCGGTTCTCCATCCCTGCATCCCGGGCGGGGGGGGGGTGGGGAGCGGTGGGGGCGGGCGTGGCCCTAGCACTAGCCTAGTCATTCCCAGGAAAGAACGAATCTTGCGGTTTTTAAGCCAGAAAAGGCATTTTTCGGGGGCTAAGGTGGCCGTGGGTGAGGACTATTCCCACACGGGCCTTGGCACATGGTGTTTCAACCCAGGGCCTGCCGGCGAGGGGACCCCCAGCCATTTGAAGGGAGAGAGAGAGGGAGGCTGAAAGGGAGTGGTTGCATCAGGTTCTCCCCCACCCCTCTTTGGCCCCTTGCGATTGCACCTTTATTGTGGCCTCCGCTCCTCTGACACCTGCCTTTCATTTAGCGGGAGAGGCGGTGGTCAGCTCCGTGACAGATTCCCTCAAGGTTATCAGGCATTTACTCTCTCAGGGTCTCAAATGTAATAATTCGGATTATTCTCCGAAAGTAACCCAGAAAAGACTCTGGACGCAGTGCGGGAGGTGGCAGGGAGCGGCAGGGGTGTGGGGAGCGTCGGGGGAGGAGGGTGGCCATGGTGCCCTGGGTGGGGTCGCGTTTGCGCGTCTCCTTGCGCTGGTCTCCTGGGGACCTGGGGACGCGGGGACGCTTACCGAGCTCGATGTTGCCGATGGCGCGCCGCAGGTGCTCCTCGGTCACGATCTCGCCGACGACCACCAGCAGGTAAAACTTGCTGTCAAGGAAGCGGTGTGACAGGCTGGGTGAGGTGGACACCGCCGGGTTGGCGATGCTGCCGGACGGCTCGGGTTCGGTGGCTTCCACCACCACGGTCGCCATCCTGCCGGCCTGCTGTGCCTCGGCGATGTGTCTCGCTCCGGCTGCTCCTCTTCTCTGCCGCAGGAGAAAGGATTATCAAGGAGGGTGCTGCCTCCGCTCCGCCCCCTGCGTCCCCCCTCCTCCTGGCGCTGCGTGCCACCTCCCCCTCTCCTAGCTGGCGCTGAGCGCGCCGCGGAGAGGAGTGGGGAGTGAGAGAGGGCGGGGAGGCGGTGCCGCTTCTACATAGAGACTCGTCAGGGAGCCCAGGAGGAGGAGGAAGAGGAGGAGGAAAGGACCACCCGGCACATCCTCACGCGTTGGCTGCCTCAGCTCTTCCAGCCGTTGGCCCGGGGCTGATGTCATCTGCAGCAAATCATCTCGCCCGCGGCCCGGAAGCTGGAGGGACGAGGTGTTTGGACAATGGTCTGGGCAGGGCCGAGAGCCGGGGACGGGGGAACCGTAACGGCTCTCGCTGCAGCCGTCAAGGGGGAAAACACTTGTAGTCCACACATGCACACCCACTGCCGGCTCTGAACCCCCACCCTGCTTGTGCAGGAGACTAGAATGGGCTTCCGTTTTCAGAATGAAGTGTTTCCCTTGTCTGAGGTGCACAAGTCAGGCCATTGCCTTGCACCCCATCTGCAGTGAGGCCAGGTTCTCAGGAGCCTTAATAGCTACAGTAGATTTGATGCTCAGGGTACCCTGCCCAGGAAGACGGAACCTGTCTTTTCTTTGACCTTGTGGGTTTAGGAAGACATTTACCAATAGCAATATTTACCGTCTTCACTTAGTACATCAAACGTGCAAAACCTTAACCTGCTATTGTTCAGGCTTTGGATCCTACTCAGAAGGCCCAGGGGTGAAAAATACTGACTTAGTGGTGCTCATGGGAAATGAGAGCAATACAGATGCATTATCTTAGACACAGATTTCTTAATAACATGCTGAATGGATAGTATCAGGCATAACAAAGAATAGAAGATACTGTCTCTACCCAGCAGGATTACAATGATTATAATGTACTTTTCAGTTCCTTGGGGAGCACACAGGCAAAATTATTTGACAATGATGTCTTAAAATATATGTAGCATTGGGGATTTTTTAGTGTCTTTGTCTAGAAAAATTCATAAACGTGTTGCATTTTTTTTTTCCTAAGGACACCCTTCTACAACCATTTCTCACAGACTTACTGAATACAGCTTCTGTCTGAGGAAGGGCGGTGGAAATGGAACAAAGTGTGCAAATACGGTACCATTGTAAAAGACTGGGGGGTTGAATGTTTAGGGAAGAGGAATGGATGGAAATTAGAGTAGTTCATATACCTTTAACACCAGGATGCATTTTTTTTAAAATCACCTGGATAATTCCAAGATTGCCAAAAAAAAAAAAAAAAAGAAAACCCACTTTGTCTTCAGTGTTAAGCACCATAACTTGTAGTCTTTGCTCTTAGCTTTTTCCTGAAATCCTGATGTGCTAGACCTGGTGGGCAGCCATCCTACATGCCAATCTGATCAAAGGGAAATAATGATACTGTCTGGACTGTAGCATTTGGGGGCTGTGGCAAACTTACTGGAGAGCTGAATTCACCAGTGAACAATGACTAAGAGTTTCCCAGCGAGATGGTAACAGATCGTGTCTTGGTCAAGAGAAGACATTTAATTGTTGTTATAGAGGTGAGGCTAGCACCAAAGGTCAGAATGGGGGAGGGGAGGACTATGGTGAGGTGCACTGTTTTCCAAAGGTCAGCCATTGGAGCCCAGCCTCATCTAGCAATTTCTTTCCAGACTATGAACTGCCATTGCTTTTATTCTTGAGATAGTTTTCTTTAAACAACTCATTCATTAATTTACTTCAATTTATTTTTTAACTGAAATTTTATGTTGCTTTGTAAATGGAAGAAGTACAGCCAGAATGCTCCTTAGAAGCAAGGATGGTAAGACTTTGTCTCAGGTACTTTGGACGTGTTATTAGGAAGGACCAGTCCCTGGAAAAGGACATCATGTTTGGTAAAGAGCAAAAGAGAGGAAGACCCTCAGCAAGATGGACTGACACAGTGGCTACAACAATGGGCACAAGCATAACAACAATTGTGAGGATGGTGTAGGACTGGGCAGTATTTTGTTCTGTCGTACATAGGATTGCTATAAGTTGGAACTGACTTGATGGCACCTAACAACAACAACATATAAATGGAAACACCAATATCACATAAATAGGAGGTATCCATATTATAAACAATGAAAATAAGATAATGTGATTAAATTTTTGCTAGGTACTGTTACTTGCACAAGACTGAGCCTGTGGTATACCCTCTCTAGGTTAAAAGTAGAGATTAGTAAATGTGAGTGAGGTGTTAAAGACATACTAAGCACTTAACTAAGTTGTTCTTGATGTCATGACAGAAAGATTGAATGAAAATTACAACAGAAGAGCTTTCTTACTGTGTGAGTCAATGCAATTAAATGCTATGACCATGAACCACCTAACTCTTCGCCCACACTTTGAAAAACAAAGACATAATGGGAAGAACACAGACTAGGGATGCTGACTCCTACTTTACAGCTCTGTAACTTCAGGCAAGTGACTTATTGTTTTTGAGCCTCAATGTTTTCATCCGTGTGGTGGGGAGAACAATATCTTCTTAACTGTTTGAATATGTGTGTGAGAGAGAATTAAATGATATAACATGTAAGTACCTAAAACAGTGATTAGAACATAGTATGCACTCAATATATGATTGATGAATTGACCTGAACCACTAATACCAATGTTTTTTCCCAGTTCCTTACACAATGGAATGAAATCCTTACAAAATACGCAGTTGGGCACAGTCACCAACATCCCTGAAACAAGAATAGAATATTAAGTGACACTGCAAAACCAGTCTCCTCTCGTCACCCCAAGAAAAAGGATACAGCTCTAAAGAGGTGGAAAGGGAAAACTGACGTTTCAGAGTGCCTGTATTGCCAACTGCCCACTTGACATCCCTTGGATGTACCAAAGACACCTCAAACTCAACAGTCTCCAAAGCCAAATCAGCATATTTGGCCTTCAAACCCAGTCATCCTTCACTTTCCAAGTTTCAGTGAATAGTATCTGTCCAATGATGCAAGCCAGAAACCTCAAAGTCATCTTGGATTCCTTCCTGACCCTCAGCCCTGTGTGCAAACCGGTATGGAGACTGGTCGATTTTACCTCCTGAGTATCACTTCAGTCCATCCATTTATCTCCACTATCACCACCCTAGTCCAAGCTACCAACCTCTTGAGAGATAGTAGTATACAGGTTAGAAAATGGATTCTGGAGTCAGACTGCCTGGTTTTGAATCCCAGCACCATAATTTATTAGCTGTATGGCCTTGGGCAAGGTGCTTAACCACTCGGTGATTTGGTTTTCTCATTTGGATAGTCTTCTATCTCATAGGCAGGGAATATGTAAAATGCTTATAATAGTGCCTTATGTGTAAGTACTCAATAAGGGTTTGTTATAATATTTAACAGTTTACTATGGAAAATTTCAAACATATGTAAAAGTAGAGAGGATATTATAAGACGTACTATCATCCAGTTTTAACAATTATGAATTCATGGCCAATCTTTCTTCATCTGAAATATCTATTCACTCTGCCTTGATTATTTTGAAGAAAATCCCTGATATCATGTAATTTTATCTGTAGATATTTCACTGTTATCTCTAAAAGCTAAAGATTCTCTCTTTTTAACATAACAAAAATATCTTCATTACATCTAAAATTAACAATAATAATTTAACATTAGTTATCCCATCTGTGTTCTAATTTTCCCAAATAGTCTCACTATTTTTACAGTTTGCTTGTTTGAATCCAGATTTAAATAAAGTCTGTATATTTCAATTGATTGACATGTCTCAAGAATAAACATATTAATTTTCAAAATAATGAGTTCATTCTATAACATCTTTCAGAGGTGACTGATAACATTTTTTGTATCAGTAAGAATATAATTTGCAATCATTATTCATTATTCATATCCATATTCTTTAATCGTCACATCTTTGGACAGTGGTATGACAAGATGTTCCCTGCTCATCTTGTACATTTCTGGCCTCAGAACCTAAATTAGCCATTTCTCTGATGAACACTGGTTCCTTAAGTAGGAAATGGTATTTGGAGACCATAACCTGGATACTAGGGGTACTTATTGCTACTATCTTGGTCATCATTTCTAGATATTTTCGGGGGACAGGGATAGGAAATACATTTTTTTTCAAGGTCATTACTAATACTGCCAATTCAAGATAGGACTACTACAAAGATTTTGCTTAACTTTCTAGCCTGCGTTTGTATTTCGTTTATCCCATACTGAGAATTCTAGTTCTCAAAGATACCAAAGCGATAGAAATAGAAAAGATAATTATTCATTTGCTTTATCCCACAATATATACAGATACATTAACAGCAGTCTCAGTTAACAATACAACACTTTTGCCAAAAATATGATGACTAAATGCTGTAAGTCGAAAATCGACTCCACGGAAACAGGGTTGTTTTTTTTTTTAAAACAGTTTAATTTTTTTTTTTTTTTTGCAATTGTTGTTTTTAGGATGTATCACATTAAAAAAGAACCAAAAATCCCAGTTGCCAGACACCAAAATGATCACTTCTTTGTTTTATCCCCCAACAGGCACACACAAAAAAGTCTTAGAATATTGATAGGATTACTGAAAGCAGTTTAGGATTTTTGTGGGGGATTTTTCAAAAAAAAGATTTTTTTTTTTTTTGTCATTAGATATGTCCCAATAGAGATACAGTTTTAAAATCGCTTAAATTAATTCCTTTTTATATGATTATGAGACAGACTCAATACATTCTTAGGTTTATTTGTTTCATTTTGTTTTCAATTTTTAACAATTATAAAATTAAATTTTGCTTTATAGTTATGCAAAATGTTTACATGGTTCCAAAGTCAAATCTAAAAAAAAAAAAAAAAAAATTTATATTCAGAGAACTTCAGCAACTTCTATCTTTGCCCCCTGCTCCCTGCTCTCTCTCCCTATACATAACCTTTTCTTGGATAGCCATTTCAAAAAATGCAAATAAATGTGTGTGTGTGTGTGTGAGTGTATTTATATTTATATATTTATGTTTCTACCCCCCACTACCTTTTTTGGATAAACAGCAGGATACTATGCACAATTTTCTCCACTTTGCTTTTTTCACTTAACTGTATATCCTGAGATACTCTGTAATGGTATGTATTAATAGTCCTCATTCCTTTTAATAGATACGTAGTAACCCATTGGATTTATTACTGATTTATTTATCACCAGCCCATTATTGATGGATATGCGGGTTCATTTTTTTTATTATTATAAACAGTATTTAGCTATTTTTTTTTTCTCTCCTGTGCAAGACCAATAGTCACCTGAGTGACGTGCCCGCACCCACTGTGGCCCTCATCTAATCCATGCTCCACGCCAGTGGAGAGTAATCTGCTCCCTTCTCCTAGCTGTGTGAACTGGGCTCTTCCCATCACCATCCTTCAACAGCAAACAAAACAAAACTCTAAGTATATAGAGCAAAAAATAAAATTTCCTCCGTCTCAAATTCTGCTTCCCTCTTTAGAGGTAACCACTGTTATTCATCTGAACTAGTTCCTATGCATTTGCAGATAGAGACATAGAGGAGCTCTGGTGGCTGCTTGACTGCTAACCAAAAAGTTGGCCGTTGGAATACATGAGCTGCTCCTTGGAAACTCTATGGGGTAGTTCTACTCTGTCCTATAGGGTCGCCGTGAGTTGGAATCAACTCAATGGCAACTGGTTTGGTGTTTTTTTTTTTTTTTTTCAGATAGGTAGGTAGGTAGATGGATGACAGAGGTAGGCAGACAGACATAAAAAAAAAAATAGATATAGCTTTTTCCCAAATGGGATATTTTACATACTGTTCTTTAAATGACATGTTCCCTTTGGAGCCCCTTTCATGCAAATATATAAAAATCTGCCTTATTTTTTAAACTGCTGCATAGTAACCCACAGAATGAATTAACCATAGCTTATGCACCCTTTCCCCTAATGGTGGTGCTTTAGAAGGCCTTGTTTTTTCCTGTTATAAACAATGTTGCAATGACCACACTTGTACCTGCTTCCCTGTACATGTATATGAGTACCTCCAAGCATAGATACCTAGAAGTTCAATAGATGAGTGGAAGGTAATACATAGTTTTAACATTTGATGACCTCTGCCAAATTACCCACCAAAGAGGCTTTATAGGTTTATGCTCCCACCACGTCATTGCATGTTTCCCACATCATCATATATATATCTTTTAGCTTCTGCTCATCAGAAGGGAAAAAAATTGAGTATCTTTTCATTTGTTTTGTTTTTTTAAGTAACAGAATTTATACTTAATCTTTGCCCTTGTTTTCTATTGGACTCTTGGTTTTATCTTTATTGGTTTGTAAGAGCTCTTTACATAATCTGGATAATAGGCAGTTGTTATCAGTATATGTCACAAATATTTCCTTTCAGTATGTTAGGTTTTGTGTGTAAATCTATTTATATCTTTGACAATATAGAATACCCACCCAACCCAGTGCCGTTGAGTCAATTCTGACTCATAGCAACCCTACAGGACGGAGTAGAACTGCCCCATAGAGTTTCCAAGGAGCGCCTGGCGGCTTCGAACAGCCGACTCTTTGGTTAGCGGCCGTAGCGCTTAACCACTACACCACCAGGGTTTCCATATAGAATATTAACTTTTTAAAAACACTTTATTGTTTTAGATAAATGTTTACACAGCAAATTACTTTCCCATTCAACAATTCAAATACAAATAGTTCCATAATATTGGTTGGTATCCCCTGACTGTGTCAGCACTCTCCCCATTTCCACCCTACCTCACCAGTTTCCGTCCGTCCAGTTTCCCTGCCCCTCCTTGCCTTCTCATCTTTGCTTTTGGGCAAATGTTGCACATTTTGTCTCATATAGTTGATTGTTCTAAGAAGGACATTCCTCACTGGTGCTATTTATTTTATAGGCCAATCTATTATTTGGGTGAAAGGTGACCTCTGGGAGTGGCTTCAGTTCCAGGTTGAAAGGGTGTCTTAGGGCGATAGTCTGAGGGGTTCCTTTGGTCTCTACCAGTCTAGTAATTCTGGTCTTTTTCAGGAATTTGAGTTTTGTTCTACTTTTTTCTCCCATTCTAACCAGGACCTTCTATTGTGTCCCTGGTCAGAGCGGTAGGTAGTGGTAGCCAGGCACCATCTAGTTCTTCTGGTCTCGGGCTAGAGGATGTTGTGGTTCATATGGGCCATTAATCCTGTGAACTAACTACTTCCTTGAGTCTTTGGTTTCCTTCCCTCTCCTTTGCTCCAGACAGGAAGAAATCAATAGTTGTGTCTTAGATTGCTACTCACCAAACTAGGTTGTAGAACATTATCTTTATGAACCCTGTTATGCCAATTGACCTAGATGTCCCCCAAGACTGTGGTCCTTAGCCTTCAAGACCAGTAACTCAGGCCATGACGTGTTTGGCTATGCCTAGGGCATTTCTATAACTCTGCCCACTATGTGCTCAATTATGTATATGAATATATACATAGCATGTACAAACATGTACATACAAATGCCCACAACTATACCTGTACATGCAGGAGTATGTACTCCCATACACCCTCCCACACCTATATAACATACATATCTACCTATGTAACCACTTACGAATATTTGGCTGTTATTGTTGTTGCAGAATTATATACATAATACATTTACCATGGTTGTCCTTTATTCTTGCGTACCTCTCAGTGTCTTCATTTGCCTTGGTCACACTGTGCTGACTTCCCCCATATTGTGCATTGCCTTTCCCTTCACCAGAATTAACACATGTCTACTATCTAGTGATTAATTGTCCCTTTCTTCCCCTCGCATCCCTGGTAACCATCAAAGCACATTGTTTACAGTGTGTAAACTTATTCTTAACTTTTTATAAAAGTATTATCATACAATATTTGTCCTTTTGTGATTGACTTATTTCACTCAGCATAGTGTCCTCCAGATTCATCTGTGTTATATTTCATGGACTCATCATTATTTTTTATCATTGTGTGTATCTCATTGTATGTATATATTACATTTTGTTTATCCATTTATTCACTGATGGGCACTTAGGTTGTTTGCATCTTTTTTCTATTGTGAATAATGCTGCAATGAATATGGGTATATATATGTCTATTCGTGTCACTGCTCTTATTTCTCTAGGATATGTACCTAGGAGTGGAATTGCTGGATCGTACAGCATTTCTAGTTCTAACTTTTTGAGGAAGCACTATAGCATTTTCCATAGTGGTTGTGCCATTTTACAGTCCCACCAGCAGTGTATAAGAGTTCCAATCTCCCTATGACCTTGCCAGCATTTGTTGTTTTCTGTTTGATTTTATTTTATTTAACAGTGTTATTTTTGTAGGGGTGAGATGGTATCTTATTGTAGTTTTGATTTGCATTTCTCTAATGGCTAATGATCATGAGTATCTCTTCATGTATTTGTTAGCCGACTGAATGTCTTCTTTGGTGCAGTGTCTGTTTATGTCCTTTGCCCATTTTTTTTTTATTGGATTGCCTGTCTTTTTGTTTTCGAGGTGTTGAAGTTTTCTACATAAAAGATTAGACCTTTGTCAGATATGTTATTGCCAAAACTTTTCCCTAGTCTGTAGGTTCTCTTTTTACTCTTTTGTTAAATCCTTTTGATGAGCATTAGTGTTTAATTTTTATGAAGTCCCAGCTATCTAGTTTATTTATCTAGTTTATCTTCTGTTGTTTGTGCATTTTTACTTATATTTGATAGTATATTTATGCCATAAATTAGGGCCCCTAGCTTTGTCCCTATGTTATCTTCCAGCAACTTTATAGTTTTAGGTTTAACATTTAGGTCTTTGATCCATTTTGAGTTTTTGTATATGGTGTGAGGTATGGATTCTGTTTCATTTTTCTGCAAATGGATATCCAATTTTGCCAGTACCATTTGTTAGAATATTTTTATAAGGTTAAACCAGTCTTCTTTTATGAATTATTGATGGGTGGTCATATTTAGGAGGGATCCCTCAACCCAAATCTTAAAACTATTCTAATAATTTTGTAATTTTGTTCAACTGAGGGGATATATAATTCAAATCAAAAGACTAATAGTGGAAAGGATATTTGAGATTGTCCTGTAAGAACTGTTTTTCTTAATATGCAGATGGAGAAAAGGTGATCTATATGAAGATAATATCATGAACAAAAACAACCAGTAAAAATATACTGAGTTTATTCCTTTCTTTTATACACAAAAGATGTCACACTGAACAAACAATTCTACACCTTGCTTTTATCACTTAACAACACATCTTTGAAATATTTCCATAATCTTTCATAAAAAGCATCCCTATTCCTTTTGACTAATGTGTAGAATTCCATTGTGTCTGACTACCGTAATTAACTTATTACTCCTCTGTTTTTTTTTTTTTAAATCACTCCTCTATTGATGATTATTTCCAATCTTTTGCTAATAAAAGCAATGCAGTAAATAAGCTTCTGTATTTGTTTGCTTAGTTTCCTGGTGCTACTATAACAGAAATACCACAAGCAGGTGACTTTGAAGATCAGAAATATATTTTCTTACAGCTCTGGAGGCTAAAAGTCCAAATCAGGGTCCTGGCCATGTGAATTCCTCCTTTGTCAGTAGCCCTGGACATTCCTTGGTTCCTTGGCTTGTAGATGATCTTTATACAGCATCTGTTGTGTGTTTCTATGTTTAATCTGCTCTTTTTCATAACTCCAAAGTGATTAGATTTAGAACCCACCCAACTCAGGTTGATTTAATTAACATAGCAAAAAAAATCCTATTCCCTAACAGGATTAATCAACAGGTATAGGGGTTAGTATTTCAACATTTTTTGGGGGGCGGGGACACAATTTAATACATAGTATATGTCATTTTCCCTCTTTTAGAGACTATCTGTAGGATAAATTCCTAGAAAAATTGCTGAGTCAGAGGTTATACATATTTGTAATGTTGAAAAATCACCTCTTATAGGGCCACTAGGAGACCCTGGTGGCATAATGGTTAAGAGCTATGGCTGCTAACCAAAAAAGTTGGCAGTTCAAATCCATCAGGCGCTCCTTGGAAACTCTATGGGGCAGTTCTGCTCTGTACTATGGGGTCACTATGAGTTGGAATCATCTCAACGGCAACAGGTTTGGTTTTTTGGTTTATAGGGTCACTATGCGTCAGAATCGCCTCAACGGCAATAGGTTTGGTTTTTTTAGGTGTTGTACCAGTATGTACTTCTACCAGTACTGCATGAGTGGGCTTTTAATTCCTTGTAATATGTTTTCAAACCTTTTGATTTTTGACAGTTTAATAGACAAAAAATTGTATCTCTTTGTGATTTTAGTCACGTTTATTTTATTATGAGTGGGGCTAAATATCTTTTTTTATGTTTAAGGACTATTTGCATTTCCTTTTTTGTGTACTGTCTGCTTATATCCTTTGCCCATTTTTTCACTGGACTGTTAGTGTTTCTCTTATTGATTTGTATGCATTCTTATACATTAGGGAAATTAGTCTTTTTCTGTTACATGAGTTGCAAGTGTATTTTTCTGTTTGGCAGTTGTTTTTCTGACTTTAAATATCGTAGATTTTACCATGGAGACTTTTTTTTTTATGTAGTTAAATTTGACTAGTTTAATTTATAGCTTTTGAGTTCTGTGTTAGAGCTAGAAAGGCCTTTCCCATTCTGAGATTATATAAGAAAATTTCTCCCAGGGTTTTCTGTAGTACTTTTAAGATTTCATTCTTAGTATTTTAGATTTATCTGGAGGTAGACTATGAGCTATGGTTCCACTTACTGGTTTTTTCCACTTCCAAAACAGCACCTTGTTGATAGAAAATTTCACAGAATTTTGAAATGATTTGGTAACTTATCTTTCTCCCCCAAATGATTCTGAAATCTGTAAGAGGAGAGGCTTTTATATTTTCACTCCCTCACTTACCCACTGTTTAATCCACTGCCAGCCCCAGCCCCAGCCCCAAGCTTAGCCTAGTGCCTGGCAATTAAACAGTTCTTGCTTTTGCATTTCTTGACTGCTCTGGACGTAAGAAATCCACTGCCTGAGCTACGGCAAGGCCTACCCGGGGAGTGGCTAAAAATGAAACTGAGGTGTTCTCTGGCCAGTCAGTGCCTTTTCATTAAATTCAGGCTCTTACCCAGTAAAAGTGCCAAGTGAGTCATAGCAACACATGTAGAGGATGGCATCCTGAGGGGAAGATAATTATAGTGGAAATCGCCAAGGCTGCTTGGAGATGGGACTGCTCAGCCGGCACTGCAGACAGCAGCCTCTGCCACAGCAAACAGTCAAGCAATAACAAGCAGACTTGCGCAAGGTGGGAAGCTGCAGACGTAAATGCAGGCTCCCTTCCCAGGCTACCAGCAGCCCCTGGGGACAATGTGTCCTAAGCAGGCAGCGATTACAGAGTCCTCCCAGCTCACACTCTGGGAGGATATCGCTGTCTAGCAGAGGTGCTCCAGGCTGGGGCAGGGGTGCTGTCTCAGGACTTCAGGGGTAACATCTGGGTGGCACTAGGTCCAAGAAGGAGTGGCTTATGTGTCATCTACTAAGCCTAGACAGCAGTAACTGAGTATCTACAATCTGTCACATGTTGTTCTAGGCCCCAGGAGGGCCTGGGGAGCTGGTCTCTGGCTCAGGTTAGTCAGGAAAGTCACATATGCACATAAAAATATGGTGAAAGGCAGCAGAAAAGTAATGCCCTGACAGGGACCATGTTACTCAACAGAGTATGGAGGAAGAGAAGTTCCTGGGTGGTATACATGGTTAACATGATCAGCTGCTACCTGAAAGGCTGGTGGTTTGAGTTTACCCAGAGGCACCTTAGAAGAAAGGCCTGGTGACTGACTTAAAAAAAAAACAAAACCAGCCACTGAAAACCCTATACAGCACAGTTCTACTCTGACGTACATGGGGTTTCCATGAATTGGAACTGACTAGATGGGAACTGGTTGTGGGGGAAGAAGCAGTTGCTTCCAGCTGGCGGGGCAGGAAAGCTCAGAAGGAGGAAGGAGGTGGAAAGAGGCCTCTAGCAGCCTGTGCATACAGCCTGTCTTAGGAGAGGGAGACTCTGAAGACCAGTTTTTGAGGCTATTAGGAAAAAGCAGATGGAACGGAGTGATAGAATAATGGCCTCCCAAAGATGTTCGGATCCAAATCCCTGGAATCTGTGAGTATGCTACCTTTCAAGGCAGAAAGGACTTTGCAGATGTGATTAAGTTAAGGATCTTGACATGGGGAGATTATCCTGGGTTATCTGGCGGGCCCAATGTAACTACAAGGGTCCTTATAAGAGAGAAGCAGCAGGATCAGGGTCAGAGGAGAGGCATGTGTGTGGTGAGAGAAAGAGAGAAAAAAAAGCGAGAGAAAGAGAGAGATTTAAAAATGTTATACTGCCAGCTTTGAAAATGGACAGGTCAAGGAATGTGGGTAGCCTCTAGAAGCTGGAGAAGGCAAGGAAACGAATTCTCCCCTAGAGGCTCCAGAAAGAACAAATCCCTGCTGACACCTTGATCTTAGGACTTCTGCCCTCCAGACAGCTGTAAAATAACAAATTGGTATTGTTTGAAGCCACTACATTTGTGGTCTTTTGTTTCAGCAGCAACGGGAAACTAACACAGGTGGTTAGACACTTGGAGAGATGCAGGGGCGGCTTACCCAATAAGCAAGGTAAAACCAAAAAACCCAGTGCCGTCGAGTCGATTCCGACTCATAGTGACCCTATAGGACAGGGCAGAACTGCCCCACAGAGTTTCCAAGAACTGCCAACCTTTTGGTTAGCAGCCGTAACACTTAACCACTACCCCACATGCTTAAAACAAACAAACAAAAACAAACCAATTGCCATAGACTTGATTCTGACCCATAGTGCCCCAAACCCATTAACCTCAATTCCAACTCATAGCGATCCTATAGGACAGAGTAGAACTGCCCCCATGCTTAGGGCATCAACCAAACAAGGGCATAAGTTGTTCAAAGCAAAGAACCATAAATGCCAAGCAGACAGAACACAAGGGAAAGTGAGTGCTGCAATGGAGGAGAACCGGCAGGGCACTAAATGATACCATTTTATAAATTTTGCATACAATAACAATTATATTTTCCTTTTCATTTTGGACTGAAATTAAATTTTTGCGTTAATGTCCAAATTTAAATGTACATTTTATTTTATAAATTTTACTTGTTTTTTTAATTTTATTTATTTTCAATTATTCAAATTTATTTGCTACAGTAGAATGAAATTCAAAAATGACATAATTTTATATTCAGGTAAAACAAAACAACAACAACTTAGTACAGCACAAAATGAAAGCTCACAGAAGAGAAAAACAAAACGATTTTTTTTCTTTTTTGAGGGGGGAGAAATTCTCTAAAGACAATTCCAAAATTAACTTTCTTTTTCAAATGTAATGAATCAGAAGTTAGACTTCTTCCACTGGATGCTGAGTTTAATGGGTGCAAATCGTTGTGCTAGTACCACTAGTACTGAAATTAGAAGTAGCAATATGAACATAACAGAATTTGTTCCTAATTCTGCATCCATTCCTTGCTATAGAAAAAAATAAAATAATGGTATAGAAAGTGAAACTCTTAGAATCTGAAATTGTCACATATGCAGACCCCATAAGTAACAGAAATACAGATTCTGCTTTGTGGAATATTTTTTTCTTCTAATGATGCAAATTATTGGATCAAAAGAGGGCCAAGTGATTGTCAGCATCACGGTGGACCATTTGAAAATTTATGTCAAAAATTTCTGGATGGTAAACAAGGTTCTGTAGCCAGAATATATTTCTAGGGTACAAAGCTACTGGTGAAAATTATAAAAGGGAGTGCTACTGTATTCTCCATCAGTCTATCTGTATATTGCTTTGTTCGCAAACTATTCAGTCCTAAATCATTTAATTCTTGATTTGCTATGGATGGATTTAGCAATTGGTGCAACTCAAATGTGATTGATAAACATGAAACAGTTCAATTCACAGAGATTTTATGTTGTCATATTTAAACTGAAGACATGGTTTGGGCTTTACTCAGAAACTGGAAACAAATGAATGAAGAATGTCAGTAATGGAAAGTCATTTTGCAATGCACTACTGCTGTCATTACAACAATCGTCGAATGGGGACTGTATTTTACAGAAAGAAATTAAGTGTTTGGATCCCCACAAAAGGGAAAATTTTGTGGTTTACTTGAACTTATTGCTCAGTTTGATCCATTTTTAGCAGGTCACATCTCAAAATATGGTAATACAGAAAACGGCAACCCATCGTATATGTTTGGAACAATATGTGAAGAATTAATAAACTTAAGTGGCAAAGTTTGATCAAGTATTTTCAGTGAAATAAATATAGCCCAACATTTCAGTTTGTCTGTAGCTTCTAGTCCTAATCTTTCTCATACAGACCAGCTAAGTATTGTTTTAAGATGTGTATCTCCAATGGATAAAAGATCTGGCAATCTGCTGTAAAGATTACAGCCAAGAAAATCCTGTGGGGTAGTTCTACTCTGTCACATGGGTTGCTATGAGTCGAAATAAACTTGACAGCACATAACAACAACATGCGCCAGGTGTACCAGATACTGTTGTAGTTCCTGAAGATACAAAGATGGAGAAAGCAAGCCTGGTTCTTACCCTCATAGAGCTTTGTTTCCAGAGTGGAGGAAGTGCAGATATGGGAAACTAGAGAAAGCAGAGAAATCACATTTTAAACAGTCTTTAATGGGGGAGGGGGGTCTTCGCTGGACTAAATGCAGCCCAAAAGATTGTGAGGTGGCACTGGTTCCACTTGGAATGAAGTGGCAGCTCGTATGCCTTTGAACCACCACTGCTGTATACACCTCCTGTATCCACTGCCAAGGAGTCAATTATGACTCATAGCGACCATGTAGGATAGAATAGAACTACCCCACAGGATTTCCAAGGCTGTAAATCTTTATGTAAGCAGACTGCCATATCTTTCTCCCATGGAGTGGTTGGTGGGTTCCAATTGCTGACCTTTTGATTAATAGCCAAATGTTTAACCACTGTGCTACCAGGGCTCCTTCCACCTGCACCAGGGAGTGAGAATTCTGGCCACCCTCATGGAGCTGACATAAGAAAGAGTCAACTGGCAGTAAGGAGCATGGAGAATATGCCAGAACCAAAGGAGCTTGGGATGATGACAAGACCCGGGAAGTCTCTGTGTAACCTGGCATTTGTAATGCTTCACAAACATTGTCTCACTGAATTCTCACACTTCAATTTTCCAGATTACAAAACAGACACAGGGAGATTATTATGACTATCGTTAATAGATATTATTGCAACCTGGAGGCAACATGACTATAGAGGACTTTCTCAACCTTTTAAACTGTAGGCCCCCCTGTGGAAAATATAAAAATATGCCTTTGAAGTATTTGAAATTTCAAAATATGTTAATCATCATGACTAAAAACAAACCAAAGCAAGGGGTAATTTTGAAAGAAGCTTTTGGATTTGCTCTGGGAAGATGTTTTACTTTAATCATGACAGCAGTGTAAAGTAGTGACCCACAGCACGGAAATGTGGAAGAAGGTGCTACTGAGACCATTGTAACATGTGTTTGTCTTCAAGTCACACGTGCTCTCCCACGAGATTTTGATCCACCTCTCTCCGCATTGCTACCACTGAGGATTATCCCAGTAAGTGATGATTGACAGTGAGGAAGTTAGGCGATATTTGTGTATCTGATTTCTTCCCATTCTAAAAAAAAATTATTAAATACAGAATCAATGTACTTGATGGAAAAATTTCACAACACCCAAATGGAACTAATCTCCCAAAATTTAACTAACATTATGTTACAGTATGGTGCAGGGGTTAATCAAATGAGTTTATAGTCAGGTCGCCCAACTTCAAAGCCCAATCTTACCATTTGTTAACTATGTGATATCAGACAAGCTACTTCACCTTGTGTCTCAATTACATCATTTGAAAAATGTGGGTATATATTAATCATCTCTATGTCAGATAGTTCAATCATTCCTTCATTTACTTAATTTTCTGCTTGACTAATCCTAGTTTCTATTTTGTTTTAATTTTAACATTGCTAAGGAATTCTTTCTAAAGTATATTAAACATTCCCTTTCCCTCTTACAGAAAGTGTTTTGAACCCAACTTACCTTTCTTTGATAACTCAGGGTCATCATTATGAACATGGATTGAAATACATTGACGGTTATTGGGATGTTGTCCCTGCAATAAATGGTCATGTATCTACTTCATATAAGGGATTTTACTGGTTGGTTCTTGGTTTCTTGTTTGTTTACCACCTTCATTGCTGCCAGGATGTCAGCTATCACTTCCTGATGATATTAATGTTATCACCTTGAAGAAATTTCAGTAGCTTTTAATATGTAAACTTAGACTACCAAACCAAATAGGTCTAACTGGGTTCCGAGTTGCCCCATGAATCAAGTGCATGAGCTTTAGTGTGGGGATTTTCTAAGATTTAGTTGGTTAATCCGAGGCCTCTTTTCACTTTACTTTTGGTCTTATGTCGTCTCTTGTCTGCCTGAAATATCAGGATAGCTGAGTTTTGTGCAGATGAAATTTTTCTGCAAAAAAATATTCAGAACACACGAATTTAGAATTCAAGTTAAATGTTATTACAGAGCCGAAAGTAGAACTTATTTTGAAAAGACTTCAAATTGTTATAACTAAAACAAGTACAAATTATTTAAATGGGGTAAGAGGAGCTACAATTGGAGTGTCAGTAGACTCTGCTTAAACAGAATTCGAACTTTCCCTGGTTCATCTTTAAAAATTTAACTCTGAACTTGTGAACTCAGCTTATACTGTATTAATGTACACCTAGTCATATTGTTTTGTAAGGTGGCTACAAATTAATGGTGCTTTGAACTTATTTTAAAATACCACTTTTAAAATTGATATCAATGTTTTTGTTAGTTCTGCTTAAAAAAATGTTTTCAAAGAGAATGTTCGTCTTATATGAAATATATCAGCCTTCAAGAATGTTCTCATGGAATACTGAATATGACTTCTAAATGTACGAAGAGCCAATGGGAACCATATTTTTTAAAAATAAATTTTATTAAACTGCATTTTCATGATTAGTGATTACATGACTTCTCACATCTACCTTATGTAATACAGAAATACGGAAAGAAACTTACCTGTCACAACATCTTTCTTCGCTGGGATAACCCCAGGACGTTATGCAAGAAGAGGAAACTGTCCAGATTTCAGATTTGAATGAGGAGAAAACTTCTGAGCTTAAGGCTAGAAAGTCTAATAAACAGTGAAGGGTAGTGGGGCTCTACCAGTTGCCTTCAGTCGACTCTGATTCGTGCATGGTGACCCAATCTATGTTTTCAATGGCTGATTTTGGGGAAGTAGATCACCAGGTGCCTCTGGGTGGACTGGAACCGCCAACCTTTCAGTTAACAGTATAAGGCATTAACCATTATACCACCCAGGGACTTCAGCTGGGCCCTCGTTCTTAAGTGTCTTTGAGTCAGTTCTGACTCACAGCTAACCCATGTATAACAAAACAAAGCACTGCCCAGTCCTGTGCCAACCTCCCAATTGTTGCTATGTTTGAGTCCCTTGTTGCGGCCACTGTGTCCGTCCCTCTCATTGAGGGTCTTCCTCTTTTTTGCTGACCCTCTAATTTACCAAGCATAATGTCCTTTTCCAGGGACTGGTCCCTCCTGATATCATGTCCAAAGTACGTAAGATGAAGTCTCACCATCCATGTTTCTAAGGAGCATTCTGGCTATACTTCTTCCAAGACAGATTTATTCATTCTCTGGCAGTCCATGGTATATGCAATATTCTTTGCCAACACCATAATTCAAAGGCATCCATTCTTCTTCAGCCTTTCTCATTCATTGTTCAGCTTTGCGTGTGAGACAATTGAAAATACCATGGCTTGGGTCAAGTGTGCCTTAGTTCTCAAAGTGACACTTTACTTTTTAACACTTTTAGGAGGTCTTTCGCAGCAGATTTGCCCGATGCAATGCATCTTTTGATTTCTTGACTGCTTCTTCCAAGGGCGTTGATTGTGGATCCAAGTAAGATGAAATCCTTGACAATTTCAACCTTTTCTCCATTTATTATGACGTTACTTACTGGTCCAGTTGTGAGGAATTTTGTTTTCTTTATGGTGAGGTATAATTCATTCTGAAGGCTTAGTCTTTGGTCTTCATCAGTAAGTGCTTCAAGTCCTCTTCACTTTCAGCAAGCAAAGTTGTGTTATCTGCGTATCACAGATTGTTAATAAATATTTCCTCCAATCTTGATATCTTGTTCTTATTCATATAGTCCAGCTTCTTGGATTATTTGCTCAGCATACAAATTGATCAAGTATGGTGAAAGGTACAACCCTGACACACACCTTTTCTGATTTTAAACCCCACAGTATCTCCTTGTTCTGTTCAAACTACTGCCTCTTAGTCTATGTACAGGTTCCTCATGAGCATAATTAAGATTAAGTGTTCTGGAATTCCCATTCTTTGAAATGTTATTTATAATTTGTTATGATCCACACAGTCAAATGCCTTTGCATTGTTAATAAAGCACAGATAAACATTTTTCTGGTATTCTTTGCTTTCAGCCAGGATCCATCTGACATCAGTAATGATATCCCTTGTTCCACTTTGTCTTCTGGATCCAGCTTGAATTTCTGGCAGTTACCTGTCAGTGTGCTTGCTGCAACTTTTTTGAATGATCTCCAGCTAGAGCAGGGCTCTAGGCAGGGACAGGTTACCCAATAAGCAAGGTACATATGAGGTTACTCGTGCTTACTTACTAATCTGTAGTACCCAATTTCACATGGTGAAAAATAAGTGAAATTGGCTCTACAGATTCATAAGTAAGCACCAGTCAGCTCATGCATACCTTGCTTAGTGGTTAATCCGCACCTGCTTCTAGCCTTTGCTTTTCTATCTATAGGAAAGAAACCTGAGACATTTCCTCTTGGAAGGATCCTCATCTACTTGCGAGCCTCCACCTTGAGGTCTCTGGAAGAGTAAAGCGCATTGTGAAGGTCCAACCTTGAGTGAGCCTGGGTATGCCTTCAGGTGAAGAGTCAGGTAGAGTGGGGTATGGCCACACCTGCCTACTTCAGGGACCAGTGGGTAAAGATTCCAGACATACACTGGTAGATTCTGTTCTTCTCCAAACATTGCTAATGCAGGAAGATGGCATTAGAAAAAATGAAAATCTTGCTTGCCATTGTATTTCCAAAGCAAAGAATGGCCTGGTGGTCTACTTCTGAGAGACCAAAGAAAAGAAACAACAAAACCTGCTGCCATCGAGTGGATTCTGGTTCATGGCAACCCCATGTATTACCGAGTAGAACTGGTCATAGCGTTTTCTTGGCTGTAATTTTAGGGAAACAGATCGCTTGGCCTTCCTTCTGCAACACTACTGGATGGGTTTGATTCACCAACCTTCTGGCTGTAGCAGAGAGCAAACCATTTGCACCACCAAGGGACCTTTCCAAAAGTAAGATCGCAGCCATTGAAGACCCTATGGAGCAGTTCTACTTTGAAACACATGGGGTTGCTGTGAGTCAGAATCAACTTGATGGCAACTGGTTTGGTTTATTATTGTGGAGATGTGGCATGTTTGTTATTTTTCAGCAGCAAACTGCAGCCAGTGAGCCTGACAGGAATTCGCCCATGTTCTCCTTACCTCTTAGGATGGCTGCCCCTGGGGCAATAGAATCTTCTGAAGATAATCAGTGAGCTCCAAGCTAAGGAATTCACCAAAGGCTCAGTGGGCTCTTTGAAGTCAGAAGAACAAACTTAAAACCAACTGAAAGGTGGGTTCTCAAAGGCTTCCATGCCCACTTCCAGCTAAAAAATAATGGGTTATACCAGATCATCAAACTGCTAGATTCCTTTGTGGGGGAGAATGTACCTATCGTATCAGAAAAAAAAGAGTCTCCTAAATGTGGGACTGAAAAATTAAGCATGGCCTACTATTCCTAAGGAATACTCTTCCTAAGATCTATAGTGGGCTTGTATCCAGGCTTCCCACTTTTGTGAAAACCACGCATGACTCTAAAACTGCTGATCTCTCTGCCAGACATCTCCTCTGCTGAAATACAGTTCCCTTTAGGGTAAGAAAAGACAGACATTCACTAAAAAACAAGCTACCTGGGAGTAGAAATGAATGGTAAAGACCACTGAGGAACCAAGAGGTATCTAACCTGGATAGATTCCTGCTAGATACATCCCGAGCAAAAAGCCAGTCAGGTCTCCAAGGAGAAGGGGGCTGTTAGCTGCTTTAAGCTGCACCTGACATAGGACAGCCTCAGTTTTCCAGGTTGACTAAACCAAAAGATTCATTTTATAACGAGAGGATAGTAAAGAGAGAGTTTCTCTAGATCTGGATGAAGTTTTAAGAGTCCTCATCCTCCCGGGACCCCCAGAAGTGCATGGGAGAGGATACCTCTGCCAAACTGCCCGGTGTACAAATATGAGGTGTACAGGGCTCTGAAACCCAAATCAAGAAAGCACGAGGGCTTCTACAGGTCTAATGCCAAAAGCTCAAATATTAAGAGCAATTACATCTTACTATTTATTGAACTCTTGCTATGCGCATGGCACTGCAAGGAATATCTCATTTTAATCTCCAAAAAATCTCCGTGAAGTGGGTGCTGCTCATGCACTGAACAAATATTTACTGAGAGGGTCAGTATGTAATTGGTGCTGGGGATGCAACAGTGAACAGGGTAGATAAGGTCTCTGCTCTGGCAGTGCTTACCTTCTAGTGGAGGGAGCCAAACACTGAACAAATGGGTCCTTCCATCCAACACATTTCATTGACTACCTAATATATGCCATGCATTCATTGTTCTGGACACTGGGAATACTGCAGTGCCCCAGTAAACAAAAAAACTTGCCCTCACAGAGCTACATTCCGGTAGGGAGAAGACAGACAACAAAAGAAAAAAAAATAAGTCATGTATGTTAGATATTGGTAAGTATAACCAGGGAAGGGGAATAGGAAGATAGGGGGTGCCATTTTAGATAAGGTGGCGAGAGGAGTCCTCACTGAGTTGGTGCCAAAATAAACACAGAAATAATCAAGGTAACGTCAAAGAGTAATAAATTTTGTGAAGATAATAGATCAGAATAAAGGGGTTGGGGGAGTACTTGAGATTGGCTGACAGTCTCTTTGAAGGGTAACATTTGAATGAGATCCACATGGTGAGAAGCCAGCCATGGGAAGAACCAGGAGTGCCTTCTAGATAAATTTCTGAGGTGAAATTGTGCTTGTGCATTTGAGAGAAAGACAGGCAGTGTAGCTGGTGCGTGATGAACACAGGGGAGTGGCAACATGATGTAAAATACAGTTTAGGAGGTAGGCTGGGAACAAATCATAAGAGCGCATGCACTCATTAACCCATTTTTCAGATGAAGAAACTGAGGTTCACACAGTATTGAGATTCCATTGGCTCCAGAGCTCATACTTGTAACTGTCCACATACGCACAACCCATTCCTGGCAGCGCATAGCTAAGTATCAGTTATAGACTAGTTATGTAAGAAAACAGTATATGCTAGTCCATTTTTTCCATGGGGTATCAAGAACACAAACGCATCTATGTTAGAGATTTCCATGCGGGTATACCTAGGCAAGGGCTGAGGGAGACCTGGGTGCCTAATCCCTCACTTTGAGCAGGGTCCTTCAACCGCAGCCTGGGCCCCCCAGCCGCTGGCACCCCAGCCAGGAAGAAAGACCATTGCCTATCTGGTTGTCTCTAATCACAGGCCAAGAGCCCTCAGGGTCTGCAATCAATGAGCTCATGTACAAGGTATTCACAGGCAGAACACCAGGCGCCTTCCCATGCCCCACCTGGACTCAGGGAACGTAAAAGGTGGAAGAGAATGCACCGCAGGATTGCAAGAGGAACTGCCTTTTTAATATTGATCTTACATCCCTACCCCCCTCTATGCCACCCATGGACCAGCAGTGTACCCTCAGAGCTTCCCAAGGAAAATACCTTTTTGTAAGCACTGAGGGAATCAAAAAACAAGCAAAAATAAAACTACCTTTTTTCCAAATTGGGGTTTAGGTTTCCCATTATGTTCACTTCCTCTGTTTTACCTTCCCTCCACCCAGTGGCTCCTGAACTTGTGCCTTGGGAGGTAAAATAATTTGGCTACTGCAGGCCATTCTGAGTCTCGGTTTTTAAACAGAGGACAGCAATTTTCTGCTCTCTTATCTGCATCCCAGCTCTCCCCGGCGACAGTTATCTGTAGGGCCACCCGCTCTCCCTGAATCAGAGGAATGGACTTGGTAAAGATGCCAACCCTTTAGAAAGGCTGTCGGCTGGTGGCCCTGCAGGAAGGCTGGGCTACCTGCCTCATCCTGGCTACTCGTGTCTTGGTCTCTTCTCCTTCTGCAGCCTCTTGTGTCCCAGGGGAGTCCTGAAGCCCTTTTGCTGACCTCATTCTTCCCAGCCTGAGCCCAGTGCAGGTGTTCTGGAAGGACTTCTTTTCTCAGCATTCTCCTGTAATTCTGAGGTTAGCCCATGAGGTTAGCCCGTGCCAGACTCCCCTCAGAGTCTCCCTTTGTGCCCTTGTTAAGCGGGAGTTAGTCAGATTAGCCCCACCCTTTTTGGAGTGGGTTGTTGATCCCTGATCATCCCTTTTCTGAGGGCTTCTACCTCTGCCTGGTCCTTGGGTGGCGCAAATGTTTTGTGCTCCACTACTAACCTAAATGTTAATGGTATGGATCCATCCGGCGGCACGAGGGAGAAAGGACTGTTGTTCTGCTTGCACAAAGATTACAAACAAAATAATTGTATGGAATAGTTTTCCTCTGTAACACATGGGGTTGCCATGAGTTGGAATCAACTTGATGACAATGGCAACAGGTTTGGTTTTCTGCCTCTTCCTGTGTTTTTACCCCCCCACCTTGTTCCCCCGCTATTTTATTTGGCTTCGGTTAAAATATCCCCCTGATTCCACCCTCAGCCAGCTCTAGCTCCTCTTTGGAACAGAGAATTGATTAATTCTTGTTTTCTTTCAAACACACTGTCAACCTAATCACAGAAAAGTTCAAGGTGATGGAGTGAACAGCCTGGTAACTGTTGCAAGAAGTGTCTCTTTCATCCCACAGTGAAAATATAGTCCTTGAAAGGGAAGCAAGCACATACTGAAGCTAAGAGGTTACAAACAGAGGCTCTGAGTTCATCCTGGTTCTTTGACTTCATCCACTGACATGGCCATGGGCAAGTTACTACACCTCTGAGCCTTCATTTTTTTTATCTCTGTAATTAGGTGACAATAGTACTTACTTCAAGCTAATATTGAATGAGTTTTTTTTTTTTTTTTTAAGTAAAACGCTTAACACAGTGTCAGGAACATAGTAAATGCTCAGTGGATATTAACTAGGAGTCCCTGGGTGGTGCAAAAGTTAATGCTAATGGTTGGCTGCTAACAAAAAAGGTTGAGGGCTTAAGTCCACCCAGAGGTACCTCAGAAGAAAGGCCTGGCAATATTACATCCGGAAAATCAGCCATTGAAAACTCTCTGGAGCACAGTTCTACTCTGACATATGCTGGGTCGCCATGAGTTGGAATCAACTCAATGGTAACTGGCTTACAGGAGTTGCTGCGAACATCTTTCCTGTTATCACCTCAGCACCTCCTGCAAGCCTTGGATGGTGGGGCTTATTTCTCTTAACCTCATTTTCACGGGAATGGATCCAGTGCCTGATGATGACACTATGCCTTGATGATGGGGGTCGTCACAGAGGTGTGAATGCGGCTTTCCAGTTTCCCTGTCATTCAGCCCATAGTTGGAAGTTATTTTTAGATTGCTTATTTTTTTTATCCCAGTGAGCTGCAGAAAAAGTAAGCAAAGATTATTTCTTTCCTGACTATGCATTTGCAGTACACATTTCCAGCTTCTGTATTGTCACAGTTTGTTAGGCACTTAGATTCTCCTGGGTCCTGTATTTGGATGTTTCATTAAACCCAGCACTCATGGTCCTTGCTACACTCTCCTTGAAATAACCCTGACTTCCTCATGCTCCATTTTTTTACATCCCTATTTTTTACCTTCACTGTTGTTTGTCTCTACTTTCTTGGCATGCTTTTATATAGTACAGGAATGCAATCCAAAGGATTTGATATTTTTCAGGGACAGCTTGCACTGTGAAGAAAAGTAACAAGTATCTTCTGCCTCTAGAGTTTATTTGCATTCTAAATAAAACTGTATTTTTTTTTAAAGCTCATCTGATTAAGCCTATTTAATTTGCCTACAACAAAATTCCCTATTGCCATTTTTTTTTTTTACATTCCTGAAAACAAGATTTAAAAAATTGCTTAAATGACTATCTGCCCCTGTATATGTAAGCTCCAGGAGGCCAGGGGGTCCAGGCATGTATCTGGCTGATTCATTTTGTATCCTTGGTGCCTTGTAACTGGTCTGGCTCACAGGAGGTGCTCAACAAATGTTTTTTGAGTGAATATATGCAATTTTAAAGACTGACCCTTTTATTTAAAAAAAAAAAATCCTATACTCAAATATTTTTGCATCCTTTAGTCTTCCGATGACCTCGTGAATTAAAAATGTTGTTGGGGGCTGTCAAGTGAATTCCAACTCATGGCGACTCCATGTGATAGAGTAGAACTGCCCAATAGGGGTTTCTTGGCTATAATTGTTACAGAAACAGATTGCCAAGTCTTTCTGTCTTGAAGCCACTGGGTGGGTTTGAACCACCAAAGTTTCAGTTAGCAGCCAAACACTTAACTGTTGTACCACCAGGGCTCCTTTGAATTAAGAGTAGAGGAAGTAAAGGGGATGACCAGAAGGGGAGTAGCTGACCTAAGGTCCAGGAGTGGCCAGAGCTAGGCAAGTGCTTCTCCCTTGGGCTTCAAGTTTGACTGATTTGTTGAGTTCCAGATGCATGTACACTGGCGAAATTATCCAGTGCGGAAACATTAGAAGCTGTAATACACAGACTTTAATCAAGTCCAGAGGAATTAACAATCTAATACTGAGTAAGTAAAGCCCCCACTGGAAAGCCAATAGCTTCATTAGGAAAAATTTATAAGATGCGGAAAAAAAAAAAAAAGATAAATCGAAGCTAATAATGCATTAAACATTTTTATAGAATAGTCTGTGTTACTGGTTCCATTAACCTCACTATTCAGTGTGTTGAGTTTACAAAAATGCTAAACGTTGATAACAGTAATTAAACAGGGAAGCATGACAAACCAGAGCATCTAGGTGAGCTGCTAGGCATTGGGCCAAGTGCTTTTAACCACCTAACAGAGGTATCTGTCAGAAGGAGAGAGAGCAGAAAAACAAGGAGTAAAAGGAGAAGAAAGAGGAGGAAGAATAGGAGGAAATAATTTGATTTGCTTCTAGCAATGAAGTTATCTCTTTCCACCCTCCTTCTCTCCAGCCTGCAGCCTTAATGACTGGATTCCTTTTGGTTACATTGAAAAATACCCTGGACTGGCCATTTCTTCGGGCTCAGTGGTTGGTCTGGTGGACTGGTGCGTGGCTGCAGTTGCTGGCCTGCCCTGGCCACTAGCCCCTTGTTTTCCTCCCTGGGCTCCAGGCTCCAGAAGGCAAAGTGAACCAGAGTAGTGGGGAACTGGGAAAACCCGCTCTGGGGTCTGGTTTCCATTGCTTCCCATCATGTTTCCTAAAGTGGGTCCTATAGAACACTCATCCCAAATACTTCTCCATGAAAAGAAGTTTTCAGTGATTAAAATAATGTCTATGCGTAGGAGTAGAGGAACAGTGCAGATTGCTTTTCCTTTGGAGGATCACAATGACAAATAGTATATGAAAGATGTAAAAACAATTTCATGGAAAATCATTTAAAGATCTAATTCAATTTTTCCTAAGCATATTTGACTGCTTTGGAGAGCACCTGTTAGCATCTCATAGAACTTTTGGAAATCTTTCGAGTGTGTGGGGTTGGGGTTGCAGGGGTGCTTCTTATACAGTGAAGCTGAAGTGTTCTCTGGGACACCTTGTCAGTCACCCAATTTCATCTCTACCTAGTGCAATTTATCATTATTTCAGCACCACTATGCACAAAAGAACGTTATGTCTGGTAAAGTGGAAAGTCAGCAAAAACAAGGGAAACCTTCAATGAGATGTATTGACCCAGTAACCACAACAATGGCCTCAAACATATCAAACATTATGGAGATGGCATAGGATCCAGCAATGTTTTGTTCTGTTATACAGAAGGTCACTGTGAATCAGAGCTGATTTGAAGGCAATGAACAACAACACCATGCAACATTGGCCTATGGTGATTATCACAGGAATAGAAAGATGAATAAGGTCGTCCCTGCCTTCAGAGAGCTTATGATCCTGTGTTAAGGACCAGACAAGCACATGGTATAATGAAAGAACCTTGGAAGGAGTACAAAGTGGGAGTTCAGAGATGGGAGAAGGTACAACCTCCTGGGGGTCTAAGAAAAGGCTTCACAGAGGAGGAGGCATTGGAGCAAAGCTTTGAAAGGTGCACAGATTCAAAAGATTGAGATGGGGCTGGACAGAGAACAGCATTTAGGGAGGGCTTTGAAAGCATAGGGGAAACAAGTGACCCCATGTGCCTGGATGTAGGGGGCACACAAGGAGATATTAAAAGGGAACCTGGAGAGGTAAGCTGCAGCCCTAGCACAGCAATGCTTGAATGCCAGATTGAGACAGTTGGATGAATTCTGTGGATGATAGGCAGCCACTGAAGACTTTTGAGTAGGAGAGTGAGTTAATGGGAGTCCTATTTTAGGAACGATGGGACAAAATTACATATGTGACATGATAGAACAGGTGAAGCAGAAGCATAGAGACTAAATAATATTCCATTTGAGTAGAAATAAAAGAGAATGGTAATGAGATCCTAACTTGAGAGGAGGTAGAGGACACTGAGGCCCATGAGTGGTTCCCCAGGACCAAAGTCCAAATTCCTTGGCATGACTTAAAAATCTTCCCATCACCTGAATCCTACCTGTCTCTCCAGCCCAATATCTCACTGTCCTCCTGTCTTTCACACTCAACTCCCCAAGCACACCAAATTCCTTTAAGCTACTTGAACTTTCTTTCTCTTACCTTCAGATCTTTGCTTATGCTACCCCCTTTGCCTAAAGTGATGAAGAAGAAGAAAATGACGACGATGATGGCAGCTAGCACTTAAACAGTGCCGACTACACAACTGTCGCTGTTCTCAGTGTTTGCATGTTTTAACTATTTTCTAGGAGAACCTTCTTTTTTGAAGCAGTGTTCTGTCTTCTCTCATCTTCCATGCGGGGAGGGTACCATTGGTATGGAGTACTAAGTTAAGATTACAAGTATGGAATTCCCAGCCCAGTCTAAGTTGTTGGAGACATACACCTAATTGTAACTGAATTTTTTAGAAAGTTAAAAGACTGCTCTTCTGTATTTTTGTATGTATGTTTCTGTCTGCCTATTTTTAGAAAAATGATAACGATACTAAAAATGATCAGAAAATTTTTTTCCACATTGCTAATCCATCGTTAATCTGTCACTTTGTCATACTGAGGTGGCTTATGTGTTGCTATGATGCTGGAAGCTTTGCTACCAGTATTTCAAATACCAGCAGGATCACCCATGGTGGACAGGTTTCAGTGGAGCTTTCAGGCTAAGACAGACTAGGAAGAAAGGCCTGGTGATCTACTTCTAAAAAAAAATTGGCCAGTGAAAATCTATGAATAGCAGTGGAGCAATTTCTGATATAGTGCCAGAAGATGAGCCCTTCAGGTTGAAAGGCATTCAAAATATGACTAGGGAAGAGCTGTCTCCTCAAAGTAGAGTCAATCTTAATGACATGGATGGAGTAAAGCTTCTAGGACCTCCATTTGCTGATGTGGCATGACTCAAAATGAGAAGAAACAGCTGCAAACACTCACTAGTAATCAGAATATGAGATGTATGAACTATGAATCTAGGAAAATTAGAAACCGTCAATGAAAAGGAACACATAAACATCAATATCCTAGGTATCGGTGGGCTGAAATGAACTGGTATTGGCCATTTTGAATCAGACAGTCATATGGTCTACTTTGCTGGGAATGATAAAATGAAGAGGAATGGTGTTGCAGTCATCGTCAAAAAGAACATTTCAAGGTCTATCCTGAAGTACAACACTGTCAATGATATTTGACTATTATTCAAATTTATGCACCAAGGGCTAAGGCTAAAGATGAAGAAATTGAAGATTTTTACCACCTTCTGCAGTCTGAAATTGATCAAACATGAAATAAAGATGCATTGATAATTACTAGTGATTGGAATACAAAAGTTGGAAACAGAAGAATCAGTAGTTGGAAAATATGGCCATGGTGATAGAAACAATGCTGGAGATCTCATGACAGAATTTTGCGAGACAAATAACTTCTTCATTGCAAATACCTTTTTTATTCAACAACTTAAACGGCAACTATACAAGTGTACCTCGCCAGGTGGAATACACAGGAATCAAATCAACTACATCTGTGGAAAGAGACGATGGAGAAGCTCAATATTATCTGTTAGAACGAGGCTGGGGCCCACTGCAGAACAGACCATCAATTGCTCATATGCAAGTTCAAGTTGAAGCTGAAGAAAATTAAAACAAGTCCATGAGAGCCAAAGTATGATCTTAAGTATATCCTGCTTGAGTTTAGAGACCGTCTCAAGAATAGATTTGATGCATTGAACACTAATGACCGAAGACCAGATGAGTGATGGAATGACATCAAAGACATCATACATGAAGAAATCAAAAGGTCATTAAAAAGGCAGGAAAGAAAGAAAAGACCAAAATGGATGTCAGAAGAGACTCTGAAACTTGCTTTTGAATGCAGAGTAGCTAAAGTGAATGGAAGAAATGATGAAGTAAAAGAGCTGAACAGAAAATTTCAGAGGGCGGCAGTTGGAGAAGACAAAGCAAAGTGTTATAACTACATGTGCAAAGACCTGGAGGTGAAAAACCAAAAGGGAAGAACGTGTTTGACATTTCTCAAGCTGAAAGAACTGAAGAGAAAATTCAAGCCTCGAGCTGCAATATTGAAGGATTGTATAGGGTCTCTATGAGTCAGAATTGACAGCAATGGGTTTGCTTGTTTGCTTTATGGGCAAAATATTGAATCACCTAGGAAGCTTCAAAAGAAGATGGAAGTAGCCAAAGAGTAGACAGGTCCATAAAACAAACAATAATACATATAGCTCAACTATGTATATGAGACTAAATGAGCACATCATTCCAGAGGCAAGGAAAAAAATAGGAGGGGACGGGAAAGCTGGATGAATGGAAATGGGAAACCCAGGGTTGAGAAGGGGAGAGTGTTGACACATCATGGCATTAGCAACCAATGCCACAAAACAGTATGTGTGTTAATTGTTTAATGAGAAACTAATTTGCTCTATAAACCTTCATCCAAAGCACAACACATAAATAAATATTACAGCAAAGAAAACTCTATGCGGCAGTTCTACTCTGTCGCATGGGTCGCTATGAGTTGGAATCAAGTCGACAGCACCCAGCAACAACAATCTGAATTAATATGTGTTGTAAATGTAAAATAACACTGAGTTTCAAACATTTTATACAAAAAAATACATGTCAAATGCCTCAACAATAATTTTATATAGATTACATATTGAAATGATAACATAGTGGACATATAGGATTAAATAAAAGATATTATTAAAATAAAAAAAAGATAAAAGTAATACACGGAGTCACTGTACCAAAAAGAATTGGTCAACATTTTACCATTTCAGGAGGTAGCATATGATCAAGAACTAATGGTACTGAAGGAACAAGTCCAAGCTGCCCTGAAGGCGTTGGTGAAAAACAAGGCTCTAGTAATTGACAGAATACCAACTGAGATGTTTCAATAAACAGAAGCAGTGTTGGAAGTGCTTACTCATCTATACCAAGAAATTTGGAGGACAGCTACCTGGCCAACAGACTGGAAGACATCCATATTTGTACTCTTCCCAAGGAAAGGTGACCCAACAGAGTGCAGAAATTATTGAACGGTATCATTAATATCACACGCAAGTAAAATTTTGCTGAAGATAATTCAAAAATGATTGCAGCAGTACATTGATAGGGAACTGACAGAAGTTGAAACCAGATTCAGGAGAGGACATAAAACAAGGGATATCACTGCTGATGTCAGATGGATCTTGGCTGAAATCAGAGAATACCAGAAGATGTTTACCTGAGTTTTACTAAGTAAAGACTTGACTGTGTGGATCATAACAAGTTATGCTAATATTGTGAAGAATGGGAATTCCAGAACACTTAATTGTGCTCAGGAAGAACCTGTACATAGACCAAGAGGCAGCTGTTAGAAAAGAACAAGAGGATACTGCATGGTTTAAAATCAGGAAAGGTGTGTGTCAGGGTTCTATCCTTTCACCGTATGTATTCAATCTGTATTGTGAGCAAATGATCTGAGAAGCTGGACTATATGAAGAAGAATGGGGCATCAGGATAGGAGGAAGACTGATTAACAATATACATTATGTAGATGACAACACTGCTTGCTGAAAGTGAAGAGAACTTGAAGCACTTACTGATGAAGATCAAAGATTAGTCTTCAGTATGGATTACACCTCAACATAAAACAAAAATCCTCACAACTGGACCAATAAACAACATCATGATAAATGGAGAGAAGATTGAAGTTGGCAAGGATTTCATTTTACTTAGATCCACAATCAATACCCATGGAAGCAGCAGTCAAGAAATCAAAGGAGGTGCTGCATTGAGCAAATCTTCTGCAAGAGACCTCTTCCAAGTGTTAAAAAGGGAAGTGTCACTTTGAGTACTAAGGTGCACCTGACCTAAGGCATGGTGTTTTCAATTGCCTCATATGCATGCAAAAGCTGGGCAATGAATAAGGAAGATGGAAGAAGAATGGATGCCTTTGAATTATGGTGTTGGCAAAGAATATTGAATACACCACGGACTGCCAAAAGAACAAACAAACCTGTCTTGGAAGAAGTACAGCCAGAATGCTTCTTAAAACCGAGGATGGCAAGACTTCATCTCACATACTCTGAACATGTTGTCAGGAGGTATCAGTCCCTGGAGAAGGGCATCATGCTTGGTAAAGTAGAGGATTCACAAAAAAGAGGAAGACCCTCAACAAGATGGATTGACACAGTGGCTGCAACAACGGGCTCAAATATAGCAACAATTGTGAGGGATGGTGCATTCCATTGTACATAGGGTTGCTGTGAGTCTGAACCAACTCAATGGTGCCTAACTAACAACAGCAACAATTGCCAATATCTAAACGCAGTGCTATTGTCTGTTTTGGTCACCTCTGTCTGTATCCATGGTACATAAAACAGTTCTTGGCACATGATACATGGTAAATATTTGTTGAATAAATAAAAGTATGAGTTGATAAATTAATAAACAATTAATTAGTTAATAAAAATATGCTGTGGTTCCCAAGCCAGCTCCACAACTCCTGGCTCCACCTTTGTTTCTTCGAGTTAAACCCACCAAGATCACAGCTGCCCACTCACTTTTATCCTGTGATCTTCACTGAGGGTTACGAATGACATGACAGGGCGAGAGTTGTGACCCACTGTTGCCATCAATTCCGACTCATGGAAACCTCACCTGTTTCAGAGTAGAACTGTACTCCATAGGGTTTTCAATGGCTGTAATTTTTATAGAAGTAGCTCACCAGGTCTTTCTTCTGTAGTGACACTGGGTGGATTTGAACTGCCAACATTTCAGTTAGTAGTTGAGTGACTCCAGGACAATATGAATGTTGCTGCCTCTTCACCATGCCTGGTTGCTTGCCCTACATGGACCATGGTGTGGTGGGATAGGGGAAATACTCTAAAGGAACTTAATCATCTCAGAGGACCGGGCTATGAGAGTGGGTATGGGAGAGTGGGAAAGAGCAGTGCCAGACATGACTTGTCACTGGTTCTTGGTGGTGTAAGGAAGACTTGAACTCAGGGGATGCCACCTGTGCTGTGGTAGCGCCCAGGCATACCTTGTCCTGAGTTTCACGGAAAGAGACCTGAAGGCCCGCTGTCGTCTTTATAACCCTAGAGTTTTATATTCCGTGTTCCTTACCAGGTGATGGTGTGGGACAGGAACCAACATGGCTAAAGATACAGAGAGACAGAGTGTGACTGTGTGAGTGAGGAGACTGGAAGGATTTAGAGATGGAACCAAAAGATGTGAAAAAGAGAATCGCTCTTACCTCTTTAATCGATTTCCTACAAAATCCTGTCAGGTATCTGATTTGTATCCTTCTGCGAATATGAAAACTTTAACTCAGGAGGAGTCACTTTGACTCATTAAATTTTCATTTTACTTTCCAAAGTTTGAGTTATGATTATAAGGAATCTGAAGACAACCATATTTCCAAATAGATAGGGAGACATATGATAATGACTGACTGGAAGCAAACATTGGATAAAGTATAGTGGGCTCGAAGGGATATATCTTTATGTGGGGAAAGAAGGTTAGTTTTAATATGGCAAAAATTTGCTTGATCATTCTAGTACAATGGAAAATTGAGATTAGCAAATAAATAAATAGTTATCGTCAGAGAAAACCAGTTTCAGCTTTTTTTTGGTATGTGCTCTTTTTAAATTTGTGTATATGTGTGTGCTACATGTATATTTGTTTTTCTATTTTTGAAAATGAAATCATATTTAATATGCTATTTTGTGCCCAGAAAGGATATAGATTTTGTGGATGTGAAGCTTATAAAATTTGGGGCCCTCTTGCAGAAAATGTCTCAAAATTACGAATTCAAATACAGGTGCATGGCCTTGGAAGGGGCCCATACAAGTGAGGGGGCCCAAGGTTTAAATGGTATTAACTTCTCAGTAAATCCTCCTCTTTATTCTCCGCTTTTTGTTTCACTTGATATGTGGTAAACATCCATAAACTTCTTTTCTGCCTCAGATCTACAGGGAGAGCACTTGGAAAAGCACACAAGTTGGGCACCTAGAGTGTACCTGGCACCAGGGACACGATGAGAGGAAGTTGGGCACCTGGCCTCAGAGCTCTTCTGCAAAGGAATAGGCAAGTAGCCTCTGCCTGGAGCCTCCGAAGGGCCTGTGTACAACTCAGTTACTTTATAGGGCACCTGCGACTGAGTCCTGTAAGCAGCACCACTCACGATATTCTTCTTAGAAGCCAACCCAACAGTAATTTATCGGGTTTGCAATTTATTTCCAGTCGAGCTTTCCAAACTGGGTTTCAGGAGGGCGAGTCATTCCGCCTGCTGCTGCTTACCACAGTCACATTGTCTTCCTCCCCTGTGGCTCAGGCTCCAAGAGACTTTGTTCTGAGCCTGTGGCTGTCGGAGCACGGCCCTGAGATCTATCAAAAATGGATGTTACCATGTCAGTGATATAAATAATGTAGCTCCAAATATGGGGAAAATGGATTTGAAGACTATAATTAAGTAAAGTTTTGAATGTTGTTTAAAGTTAACCTCTATGCCTTCAGTTTGAATCTTTACAGCTCTGAATTAGAAGGCAATTAATCCTTTTCTATTGCATTTGAAATGCATACCATCAGGCAAAGGGAGCTTTGTCACAGGTTAAGCACTATGGTGGGACAGAGCAGATGTCAAATGTGGTGTCCTGTCTTAACGTGTTAACAGTAGTGTTAAAAAGCAAATGCTAGGATAATCCTCATTTAAACACACATGATTATATTTCTAAGTTATTATCAAATACCAATTACTAAAGTGTTCACATTCGTTTTTTCTTTCTGTAATATTTTATTACATTTTTGGTGAAAGTTTACACAGGTTCCCATTTAACAATTTCTATACATCTTGTTCAATGACATTACTTACGTTTTTCACAATGTGTCAACATTTTCAATATCTCCGTTAATCCAGCTCCCTGCTCCCCTTTACCTTCTCATCTTTGCTTTAGGGTAAATGTTGACCGCTTGCTGTCATATAGATTTTTTTTTTTAATCAAAAGGAGCACAATACTCACAGGTGCTATTGTTTATTTTATGTGCCAATCTGGTATTTAGCTGAAAGGTGACCTCTGGGAGTAGTTTCAGCTCAAAGTTTAAAGGATATCTCAGGGCAATAGTCTTGGGGGTTCCTCTAGTGTCAACCAGTCTAGTAGATCTGGTCTTTTTAAGAATTTGAGTATTATTCTATATTTTTCTCCTATTCTATCAAGGTCTGTCTATTCTTAGCAACCACCCAGTGCTGTATGTCTTGATAAGGAGGATTCTGGAGTTCAGGTTCTTAGCATTCCTCAGCTGAGGAATGGACTATCATTGTTCAAAAGGGGACCTATCTCATGAATATATTTATTCAAACCACCATATGATGAGAACTTATTTTTTAAAATATTTTCAAGGAGACAGATCTCCAACTATACTAAATGAACAGTCCATACTTCAACACTGGAGCCACTGGAGATGATTGCCCAACACCAGCGGACATCATAAAAAGATAAAAGTACGTTCTCTTAGTAGAATACTGTGCAGCCATGAAAAAGAGAAGGCTTTTACGTATGATATCAAAAGATCCCTAAAATACTTTGTCCAATGGGAAAATAAGCAGGGTGTTGAACACAATCTGCTACTGTGTATGGAAAAAAGTGGGGAAGAGATATTTGTCTGTATAGGAATAAAGCATCTCTGGGAACGATATATAAGAAGGAAGAAAACTGAGTGGCAAAGGCATAAGGGAGGGTGGGAGACTTGTCACTGTAACTCAGTAAAATTTTGACGCAAGTAACTATATTACCTATACACAAGTTAAATTAAAATAATAGCACAATTAACCACCACCTAAGGAAAACTTACATTTCCTATGCTATAATTCAAATCTTATTCCTGGGCTTCAAAGTGACTTGCTTCCATATGTTCTCTGTACCTTTCCTTAGAAAAATCTGCCACGGAGCAACTTTCATCTTAATTTCCCTTTGCAAATACGGTTTTTAAAAAGCTTCTCTCTGCTAGCAAAATTAACATGAAGGGAAGTTAGGGGACACCGTGCCTTTTTTTTTCTTAAACATTTTTCTTTTCTTTAAGTGCAAGTTTACACAGCAAATTAGTTTCTCATTCAATAATTCATACATAAATTGTTCCTTGACATTGGTTGCAATCCCGGCAATGTGTCAGCTCTCTCTCCATTTCCACCCTGGGTTCCCCGTTTCCATTCATTCAGTTTCCCTGCCTTTGCCTGCCTTCTCATCTTTACTTTTGGGCAAATATTGCCCTTTGGTCTCATATAATTGATTGTTCTAAGGGGCATTCCTCACTGGTATTATTGTTTATTTTATAGGCCAAGCTATTATTTGGGTGATGGGTGACCTCTGGGAGTTGCTTCAGTTCTAAGTTAGAATGATGTCTTAAGGCAATAGTTTCAAGGACTCCTCCAGTCTCTATCAGTTCAGTAAGTCTAGTCTTTTTATGAATTTGAATTTTGTTCTACTTTTTTCTCAAATTCTAATTGGAATCTTCTATTGTGTCCCTGGTCAGAGCAGTTGGCAGTGGTAGCCAGGCACCATCTAGTTCTTCTGGTCTCAGGCTAAAGAAGGCTGTGGTTCATGTGGGGCATTAGTCCCTTGGACTAATTACTTCCTTGAGTCTTTGGTTTTGTTCATACTTCTTTGCTCCAGATGGGAAGAGACAAATAGTTGTATCTTAGATGTCCACTTGCAAGCTTTTAAGATGCCAGATGCTACTCACCAAACTAGGATGTAGACCATTATGTTTAAGAACTATGTTATGCCATTTGACCTAGATGGAGGATGTAGTGTCTCGATCCTTGAAAAGGGAACCTTTATTTTCTGGAACCCTCATTCAGGTTTCCCATCAGATGGGGAATATGGGGACACCAGGCTTCTTAGGATGCTACTAGGAAGGAACCAGCAAGAGAAATACAGCCAGGTTCCAAGACACCTTTCTGAATTGCTGCAATGATTGGCAGCCTTCTTGGAGACATAAGGAGTCCATGGATGGTGTAAACAGTTAACATACTTGGGTACTAATTAAAAGGTTGAAGCTCAAGTCTACTCAGAGTCACCTCAGAAGAAAGTCCTGTTGATATACTTTTGGAAAATTGGCCATTCAAAACTGTATGGAGCACAGTTCTGCTTTGACACACATGGGGTCACCATGAGCTGGAATTGGACAAAACTGGTTTGGAGACAATACTGGTCCCCTCCCATGCCCCTCCATCACCTGGGAGAATGGGGCTGGGGACTCCAGAAGGCAGAGCAACCTCAAAAAGTTGATCTATGATATCCTCCTGCAGGAGCTGAAGAGTAATGGTGCCTGAGCTTCTAAATGTGACTGATCATCCCCTCTAGGTGGAAATCCCTCTGGAGGACCCAGGGAAGGAGGACACTCAATTGCACTAGCCCATTGAGCATAGATGCTGAGCAGAATGGTTCCAAACTGTACATCTCCACACAGCAGATGCAAATGATGAGCTCTCCTTTTAATTCATCTGAGATCTTCAATACTCAAAAGTCTTACCAAAAAACCCAAAACAGGATTACAAGAGAACAGCCTTCTTGTGGATAAATAAAAAAGCTTTATAATTGCAAAAAATGTTCTACATTTTACTTTGGTGAGTACCATCTGGGGTCTTAAAACCTTGTGAGTGGCCATCTAAGATGCCTCACTGATCCCATCCTGTCAAGAGCAAGGGAGAGTGAAGAAAAGTAAAGGCACGAGGGAAAGATTAGTCCAAAGGACTAATGGACCACAACTACTACAGCCTCAACTAGACTGAGCCCATTACAACTAGATGGTGCTTGTCTACCACCACTGGCTGCTCTGACAAGGATCATAATAGAGGGTCCTGGACAGAGCTGGAGAAAAATATAGAACAAAATTCTAACTCACAAAAAAAGACCAGACTTACTGGCCTGACAGAGACTGGAGAAACCCTGAGAGTATGGCACCCAGACACTCTTTCGGCTCAGTAATGACATTGCTCCTGAGGTTCACCCTTCAGCCAAAGATTAGACAGGCCCATAGAACAAAATGAGGCTAAATGGGCACACCAGCCCAGGGGTGAGGTCTAGAAGGCAGGAGGGGACAGGAAAGCTGGTAACAGGGAATCCAAGGTCTAGAAGGGGAGATTGTTGACATGTCATGGGGTTGGGAACCAATGTCACAAAACGACATGTGTACTAGCTGTTTAATGAGATGTTAGTTTGTTCTGTAAAGCATCATCTAAAGTACAGTAATTAAAAACAAAGCTTTATAATTGCTCCTATTCTGTTTGGTGGACATGGAGGTGTTTTGTTCTCAAGACATTGTATCTACCTAAGATAAATAGCAAAAGATGACAGCATCAATAGAAAATAAAAGACATTTCAGTCCATCAATAACTGGACAGTGACAAAAATAGGCACTCAGAAGCCACAGCACAGAATGTCCCCTCCAAGTTCTATGCTTGTGGAGGAAATGGATTCTTTGGCTGATATCTGAAAACTCCTCAGAGACAGTTGTTTTTAAAGAGCCTCTCCTAAGACCTCTGGCTCTTCTAGATGTCTTCTTGTTTCATTGCAACTCAGCATTGTTCAGGAGCTCAAATGTGATGCCTTCATTCAGCGATACACAAAAAACTCCTGTCCTCTCTTCCCAACACCCCAGCATCAACTGCTGACTAAGGTATCTGACCTCTAGATGTTGACACAAATGCAGAAACTGAAGCTCATAGCAATCACTTGCTTGTCCTTTCTTTCAGCAAGAATTTGGATACCAGCAGTAGAAGGTTGAAACTGAGGGGGCTGAAGACCAAGGCAAAACCTTGAGGGGAAGAAGAAAATCAGGGATTCAAAGAATTTCAATGTTCTTTCTGCTTAACAGGGGCATTAAGCCACCATTTACACCCCAGCAGTTTACTTAAGTCATCTAATCTCTTTAAACTTCAGATTCCTCATTTGTAAAATGGGGATAATAATAGTCCACCTCAGAGGTGGGGCCAAGATGGCAGAATAGCAAGAGACTTCCAGCAATCCCTGTTACAACAAAGACCAGAAAAAACAAGTGAAACAATTATATTTATGACAAGCTAGGAGCCCTGAACATCAAAGACAAAGTTAGAAAACAGACTGAGCAGCAGGGGGTGCGAGAGATGGTTCAGAAGCAGAGAGGAGTTGCTGGACCTGAATCGCTGGGATCCCTCAGGCACCATTCCTGGAAGCGGCTGCGCTGGGCTGGTTGGTAGCGTTTGGCCCCAGTTTCCTCAGACTCACACCTCTGGAACCAGGAAAGAACAGTGCTCTCAGCAAAAGCTAACTATTCGTGTATATTTTACCCCCCACCCCCAAGCCAGCTTCAGAGGCTGTTGATTTCCCTGGGCCTAAAATATGCCCTGTTGAGTGCCTGGAGCCATTCTCCCAGCCTTGGAGAAGGAATAAATTCTCAATTGGGGGAAAAGATAATTTGCCAGCTCCACTAACCTGGGGAGCTCCGGGCAGAAGCAGCTCCTGTCTGGGCATAAACGGTCCATGGACTTTGAATAACTTTCCCCTATGCATGGACCTGTGTGGGCCTATTTCATGAGAATAGCAGACTGCAACTGTTTCAGCTGTGCAGTGAAGAGGTGGGTGTTTGATTATTGACACCACTTTGCCTGTTAAACAGGGTCCTCACCTACCCACATCAGGGGCCTAAGGACTGGTGGCTCCACTCAGGCCACCCAGCCACCTGTGACAGGAGTCCAAGGATAACTTGTACCTCCCAGTCCTTACAACCAAAACCATTGGGTGCCCATCGTCCATCTGTAGAACTCACCCACCTGTATACTCTAGGGAAGGGTGATGCGCTTCCCTCAGAGTCACTTGGGGGATGATTCTCAGCCCCCTGCCTTGTTCAGAGTGTGACACCCTGCTGCAATCAGATACCGGTATGTACACCAAACACCCCTGGCCCTCTAAGACTGTAGGACAGGGCCTGTACCACACACTTGATGATCAGCTACAGAGACACCTGAGCTGAATCCACACAAGAAAAGTGAATGGACTCATAAGCTCATATACCTGATAACAGCTCTAGCCATCTGGTGATATGATGTCAGAGCTCCTAAGGCAAAATAATCAAGCTAGCTCACTCAAGCAACCCATCTGGGCTTATCAAAACAAAACAAAGCGAGGAGCTAGGATACAGTAAACAAACATAAAATAAACTAATACAATAACTTATAGATGGCTGAGAAACAACAGTTAATATCAAATCACATAAAGAAACAGACCATGACTGCTTCAACAAGCTCTCAAAACAAAGAATCAAGGGATCTTCTAGATGAAAGTGCCTTCCTGGAACTACCAGATGCAGAATACAAAAGATTAATGTACAGAAACCTTCAAGACATCAGGAAGGAGATCAGGCAATATGCAGAACAAGCCAAGAAACACACGAATAAAACAGTTAAAGAAATTAAAAAGGTTATTCAAGAACATAATGAAAAATTTAATAAACTGCAAGAATCCATAGAGAGAGAGCAATCAGATACTCAGATGATTAACAATAAAATTACAGAATTAGGCAACTCAGTAGAAAGTCAGAGGAGCAGAATTGAGTAAGTGGAAGGCAGAATTGGTGTGCTTGAAGTTAAAGAACTTGGCACCAACATATTTGAAGAAAAATCAGATAAAAGAATTTTAAAAAATGAAGAAACCTTAAGAATTATGTGGGACTCTATCAAGAGAAATAACCTACGAGTGATTGGAGTGCCAGGACAGGGAGGAATAATGGAAAATACAGAGAGAATAGTTGAAGATTTGTCGGCAGAAAACGTCCCTAAAGTCGTGAAAGATGAGACGATATCTATCCAAGATGCTCATCAAAATCCACATAAGGTAGATTTTAAAAGAAAGTCACCAAGACATATTATAATCAAACTTGCCAAAACCAAAGATAAAGAAAGAATTTTAAGAACACCTAAGGATAAACAAAAAATCACCTACAAAGGACAGTCAATAAGAATAAGCTCAGACTACTCAGCAGAAACCACGCAGGCAAGAAGGCAATGGGATGACTTATATAAAGCACTGAAGGAAAAAAATTGCCAGCCAAGAATCATATATCCTGCAAAACTGTCTGTCAAATATGAAGGCGAAATTAGGACATTTCCAGATACACAGAAGTTTAGAGAATTCGTCAAAACTACAAGAAATACTAAAGGGAGTTCTTTGGTTAGAAAATCAATAATATCAGGTATCAACCCAAGACTAGAACACTGAACAGTGCAATCAGAGGTCAAGCCAGACAGGGAAATCACAAAAATAAATCGAGATTAAAAAAAACACTCAAAACACGGAAACAGCAATGTTGTTATATAAAAGAAGACAATATTAAAACAATAAAGAGGAACCGAGAAATGTAGACATAGATCTTTGAAGTGGAGAGGAAGACAAGGTGATATAAAGAAATAAAAGTCAGGTTTAAACTTAGAAAAATAGGGGTAAATGTTAAGGTAACCACAAAGGACACTAACTATCCTACTCATCAAAATAAAACACAAGAGAAAAATAGAGACTCAGCAGAAACAAAAACGAATAAGACAAAAAGACAATATATAAAGATAAACTACTCAGCACAAAAAATTAAGTGGGAAAAAGAAAGTGTCAACAACACACAAAAAAAGACATCAAAATGATACCGCTAAACTACCTATCCATAATTACACTGAATGTAAATGGACTAAATGCACCAATAAAGAGACAGAGAGTGGTGGAATGGATTAAAAAAAACCACAATCTGTCTATATGCTGCCTATAAGAGACATACCTTAGACTTAGAGAAACAAACTGAAACTCAAAGGATGGAAAAAAATATATCAAGCAAGCAACAATCAAAAAAGAGCAGGAGTGGCAATATTAATTTCTGAAAAAAACAGACTTTAAAGTTAAATCCGTCATAAAGGATAAGGAAGGACACTATATAATGATTAAGGGACAATATACCAGGAGGATATAACCACATTAAATATTTATGCACCCAATGACAGGGCTGCAAGATACATAAAATAAACTCTATCAGCATTGAAAAATGAGGTAGATATCTTGGTGATTATAGCAGGAGACTTCAACACACCACTTTCAGTGAAAGACAGGACATCCAGAAAGAAGCTCAATAAAGACGCGTAGGATATAAATGCCACAATCAACCAACTTGACCTTATAGACTTATACAGAACATTCCACCCAACAGCAGCCAAGTATAGTTTCTTTTCTAGTGCACATGGAACATTCTCTAGAATAGACCATGTATTAGGTCATAAAGCAAGCCTTAGCAGAATCCAAAACATTGAAATATTACAAAGCATCTTCTCTGACCATAAGGCCATAAAGATAGAAATCAATAACAGGAAAAGCAAGGAAAAAAAATCAAACACTTGGAAACCGAACAATAACCTGATCAAAAGAGACTGGGTTGTAGAAAACATTAACGATGGAATAAAGAAATTCATAGAAGCCAGTGAGAATGAAAACACTTCCTATCAGAACCTTTGGGACACAGTGAAAGCAGTACTCAGAGGTCAATTTATATCAATAAATGCATACATCCAAAAAGAAGAAAGGGCCAAAATCAAAGAATTATTCCTATAACTTGAACAAATAGAAAGAGAGCAACAAAAGAAACTCCCAGGCACCAGAAGAAAGAAATAATAAAAATTAGAGCAGAATTAAATGAAATAGAAAACAGAAAAACAATTGAAAGAATTAACAAGACCAAAAGCTGATTTTTTGAAAAAATCAACAAAATTGATAAACCATTGACCAAACTGACAAAAGAAAAACAGGAGAGGAAGCAAATAACCCAAATAAGAAATGAAATGAGTGATATTACAACAGACCCAACTGAAAGTAAAAGAATCATATCAGATTACTATGAAAAATTGTACTCTAACAAATTTGAAAACCTAGAAGAAATGGGTGAATTCCTAGAAACACACTACCTACCTAAACTAACACAGAGGCAGAACAACTAAATAGACCCAGAACAAAGGAAGAGATTGAAAAGCTAATTTAAAAAACTCCCAAGAAAAAAAAAAAAACCCTGGCCCAGATCGCTTCACTTTCAAAGAGTTAACACCACAACTACTAAAGGTATTTCAGAGCAAAGAAAAGGACGGAATACTCCCAAATTCATTTTATGAAGCCAGCATATCCCTGATACCAAAACCAGACAAAGACACCACAAAAAAAGAAAATTACAGACCTATTTCCCTCATGAACTTAGATACAAAAAGCCTCAACAAAATTCTAGCCAATAGAATTCAACAACATATTAAAAAAATAATAATAATTCACCAAGACCAGGTGTGCAGGGATGGTTAAACATTAGAAAAACAATTCATGGAATCCATCATATAAATAAAAGACAAGAATCACATGATTTTATCAGTTGATGCAGAAAAGGCGTTTGACAAAGTTCAACACCTAATTGTGATAAAAAACCATGAGCAAAATAGGAATAGAAGGAAAATCCCTCAACACAATAAAGGGCATTTATTTATGCAAAGCCAACAGCCAACATCATCCTAAATGGAGAGAGTATGAAAACATTCCCCTTGAGACTGGGAACCAGACAAGGATGCCCTTTATCACCACTCTTATTCAACATTGTGTTGGAGGTCCTAGCCAGAGTAATTAGGCTAGATAAAGAAATAAAAGGCATCCAGGTTGGTAAAGAAGAAGAAAAAGTATCTCTATTTGCAGATGACGTGACTTTGTACACAGACAACCCTAAAGAATCCTCAAGAAAACTACTGAAACTAATAGAAGAGTTCAGTAGAATATCAGGATACAAGATAAACATACAAAAATCATTTGGATTCCCCTACACCAACAAAAAGAACATCAAAGAGGAAATCACCAAATCAATACCATTTACAGTAACCCCCAAGAAGATAAAATACCTAGGGATAAATCTTACCAGAGATGTAAAAGACCTACAGAAAGAAAACTGCAAGAAACCAAAAGAGGCCTATATAAGTGGAAAAACACACCTTGCTTGTGGATAGGAAGACTTAACTTTGTAAAAATGTCTATTCTACCAAAAGCCATCTATAGATACAAGGCAATTCCAATCCAAATTCCAAAAACATTCATTAATGAGATGGAGAAACAAATCACCAACTTCGTATGGAAGGGATAGAGGCCCTGGATAAGTAAAACATTACTGAAAAAGGAGAACAAAGTGGAAGGCCTCACTCTACCTAATTTTAGAACCTATTATACTGCCACAGTAGTCATAACAACCTGGTACTGGTACAACAACAGATACAGAGACCAATGGAACAGAATTGAGAATCCAGACATAAATCCATCCACATATGAGCAACTGATATTTGACAAAGGCCCAAGTCAGTGAAATGGGGAAAAGACAGTCTCTTGAACAAATGGTGTCGGCATAACCGGACATCCATCTGAAAAAAAAAAAAAAAATGAAATAAGACCCATACCTCACACCATGCACAAAAACGAGCTCAAAATGAATCAAAGACCTAAATATAAAATCTAAAACAATAAAGATCATGGAAGAAAAAATAGGGACAACGCTAGGAGCCCTAATACAGGGCATAAACAGTATACAAACCATTACTAACAACGCAGAAGAGAAAGTAGATAACGAGGAGCTCCTAAAAATCAAACACCTATGCTCATCCAAAGACTTCACCAAAAGATTAAAAAGATTACCTACAGACTGGGAAAAGTTTTTAGGTATGACATTTCCGATCAGCATTTAATTTCTAAAATCTATAAGATACTGCAAAAACTCAACTATAAAAAGACAAATAACCCAAATAAAAAATGGACAAAAGATATGAACAGGCACCTCACTAAAGAAGGCATTCAGGTAGCTAACAGATACATGAGGAAATGCTCACGATCACTAGTCATTAGAGAAATGCAAATAAAAACTACAATGAGATTCCATCTCACTCCAACAAGGCTGGCATTAATAAAAAAAAAAAAAAAAACACAAAATAATAAATGTTGGAGAGGTTGTGGAGAGATTAGAACACTTATTCACTGCTGGTGGGAATGTAAAATGGTACAACCACTTTGGAAATCGATTTGTCACTTCCTTAAAAAGCTAAAAATAGAACTAACATATGATCCAGCAATCCCACTCCTTGGAATATATCCTAGAGAAGTAAGAGCCTTTACAAGAACAGATATATGCACACCCATGTTCATTGCAGCACTGTTTACAACAGCAAAAAGATGGAAGCAACCAAGTTGCCCATCAACAGATGGGTGGATAAAATAAGTATGGTATATTCACACAATGGAATACTATGCATCGATGAAGAACAACGATGAATCAGTGAAACATTTCATAACATGGAGGAATCTGGAAGACATTATGCTTGGTGAAATAACTCAGTTGCAAAAGGACAAATATTGTATAAGACCACTATTATAAGAACTCTAGAAATAGTTTAAACACAGAAGAAAATATTCTTTGATGGTTATGAGAGGGGGAAGGGAAGAAGGAGGGGAGAGGGATTTTCACTAATTAGATAGTAATAAAGAACTATTATAGGTGAAGGGAAAGACAACACACAATACAGGAGAGGTCAGCACAACTGGAATAAACTGAAAACAAAGAAGTCTCCTGAATAAATTGAATGCTTCACAAAGCCAGCATAGCAGGGGTGCGGATTTGGGGAACATGGGTTCAGGGGACATCTAAGTCAATTGGCATAATAAAACCTATTAAGAAAGCATTCTGCATCCCACTTTGGAGAGTGGCGTCTGGGGTCTTAAACTCCAGCAAGCAGCCATCTAAGATGCATTAATTGGTCTCAACCCACCTGAAAAAAAAAACTTGGAGCAAAGGAAAATGAAGAACACCAAAGACACAAGGTAATTATGACCCCAAGAGACTGAAAGGGCCACATAAACCAGAGACTACATCAGCCTGAGACCAGAAGAACTAGATGGTGCACGGGTACAACCGCTGATTGCTCTGTTAGGGAACACAACAGGGAATCCCTGAGGGAGTAGGAGAGCAGTGGGATGCAGACTCCAAATTCTCGTAAAAAGACCAGACTTAAGGGTCTGACTTAGACCCGAAGGACCCCAGAGGTCATGGTCCCCAGACCTTCTGTTAGCACAAGACAGGAAACATTCCCAAAGCCAACTCTTCAGACAGGGATTGGACTGGACAGTGGGATAGAAAAAGACACCGGTGAAGAGTGAGCTTCTTGGATCAAGTAGACACATGAGACTTTGTTGGAATCTCCCGTCTGGCAGGGGGAGGTGGGAGGGCGGAGGGGGTCGGAAGCTGCCCAAATGGACACGAAAAGAGAGAGTGGAGGGAAGGATTGTGCTGTCTTATTAAAAAAAAAAAAATTTACGGGAGAGTAATTATGAGTATATTGCAGGGCACGTATATAAATTTTTGTATGAGAGACTGACTTGATTTGTAAACTTTCACTTAAAGCAAAATAAAAATTAAAAAAAAATAGTCCACCTCGCAAGGTGGCTGTGAGGATTAAATGAGATAATCAATGCCCGTAAAACACAAAGGCATCCCATGGCACAGAAAACACTTGAAAAACGGGAGCTATTATTTTTGATGCCTTTGAATTATGGTGTTGGTGAAGAATATTGAATACACCATGGTCTGCCAGAAGAACAAACAAATTTGTCTTGGCAGAAGTACAGCCAGAATACAGAAGTGAGGATGGTGAGACTTCATTTCGCTTACTTTGGCCATGTTAATCAGGAGGGACTAATCCCCAGAGAAGAACATCATGCTTGGTAAAGTAGAGGGTCAGTGAAAAAGAGATGTATTGACACAGTGGCTGCAACAATGGGCTCAAACATACCTACTATTGTGAAGATGACACAGGACCAGGCAACATTTTGTTCTGTTTTACGTAAGGTCGCTGTGAGTCAGAGCCAACCCCAGGGCACCTAACAACAACATTATTTTTGTTATTATTATGGGAAAGGTGGGGAAGAAGCAAAATGTAAAGTTTCCAGTAGCCTTGTCTTAGGAGAAGCCCAGGTTAGATCTGGGGAGCAGGGATCACATTTTGTTTTTCCAAGTGCAGGCCTGGAAACCAAACAGAAAATTCGGCAAGGAAATGATTGTGCTGCTCTCTTCTCTGCCTACCAGTTCTTGGGAAGGATGTTACCACCAGGCAGGCCATAGCGCCTGTGAGCCTCCCCCCTCCAACACTAATAACAGCAGCCTTCCTTGTTTATCTGTAGCTCCCAGCCAGCTGTCATCCAGGTTATTCCAGAGTTGATTTGTAGCTGATGCAACTGTGATCGACACAGTTATCATTACCATAAAACCTAAGGTCACATGAAGGCGAAGACAGGCTAAAGAATCTATTATGTTCAATGAAAATGATATGAATAAATCATCTTGATAAAGAAACAACTATAGGAAAACACATAAACCCAAGCAAGGCATCATATTTTTATGTGATTTTATGACTTGCTTCCTTTCCTTTTTGGCCTACTTCCCTTCCTTTAGGCACCTTGATCTTTTCTTGTCTGAGACAGGACCCTCTTTTGTGGTCTTCCATAGTAATAGTAAGGAGAGCTATTCCTGGAAAATATTTAGGGTCCCACATTAGCTATACTGAGAACATGGATGTGCTTGAGTCGAATCATTTCTTAAAAGGCACTTTAAGGCTGGAGATGGCTGCTATCAGTTTTATGGGCCTCAAGATTCTTCCCCAGGGAAAAGTTTATAGCAACCCCTGAAAAGTGGCAGGCTCCTGAGCCAGTGGAGCCTGAATGCAATGATGGGGCACAGGATGCTTTTCTTGTTGTTGTCTGTGTGCAAACAAAGTGTTGGACCAGAAAGGGAGAAGATTCTGTTTGGACTTGTTAAAGGCCTTCTAAGACAGCCTGGGTGTGCAAGATTGGGCAACATTTCATTAGTTATACATAAGGTCACCATGAGTCAGAGCCGACTCAATGGCAACTAGAAACAACGAGACAGCCTGGAAGTAATTTTAATATCACCAGGTCTTTTCACAGCTTCTGTGTGTTTGGAGCACTCTCCTTCTCTGAGCTGCTGTGATTGAAGTCCAGCAGAAAACACCAAGCCTGGAACACAGTGGGGCAGTATTACAAAGCTCTGGGCACCTAGGCCATAAAGGCAGGCAAACCAGCTCACACAGGATTAAGTCACCTAGATTGTCTGAACTACATTGAACAATCCTAATCTGGCTGGGACCATTTGTGTGGAGATCTTTCTTGTAGGACTATCTGTTCCAGAAATTCTTCCGACCCCCATCTCTCTAACAAGTTTGTGCTTTATGATCTTCTGTGTGTGATAGTCTTTTTGTTTGTAAACAGCAGCAATACTGAGAAGAATAATATCTTATTTGAACAAGCTTTCATTGTGTACCAAGTACTTTTACATGTATTTGTGGAAGACTTTAGGAGCTTATCACGGTCTTCTTTGTTATTGCCCCCAAATATTTATGTGCATAGCCATGGTTTAACTGTGTCTAAAGAGCCTTGTAGTTTATTTAAAGAGCTTTTTAAAATGAATACAGCAGAAGGCTAACATAACAAAACAAACAGATCCTACCCTACCTCTGGTTAAACCATGCCCCTGAAAGGTAACTGCTGCGTAAAGAAATCTCTCCTGCTCGCGTTAGTTCTGCCCACCTCCGGCAGCATTGCATAGGGATGCTTTAGCATTGGCTTTACGCAGCACTTTTCATTAAGTAGCTCAACCAGGAGTTCAGATTCGTGGGCTTTTTGAAGAGCCAATATCTTATACAAGAGTAGCCCTGGTGGTACTGTGGTCATGTGCTCAGCTGCTAAGCTAAGGGTTGGTGGTTCAAACCCACCAGTCGCTCTGGGGGTGAAAGACATGGCAGTCTGCTTCCGTAAAGATGACAGCCTTGACAATCCTCTGAGGCAGTTCTACTCTGTCCGATAAGGTCACTAAGAGTCGGAAATGACTTGAGGGCAACAGGTATCTTGTACAAGGAATCCCAGGCTAGTGTAAAAGCTGGACTACTAGCCAAAAGGTTGGCAGCTCAAGCCCACCCAGAGGCACTTTGGAAGAAAAGCCTGGGGATCTGCTTTCTAAAGGTCACAGCCTTGAAAACCTTAAAGGAGCAGTTCTTCTCTGAAACATGTGGGGTTACCATGAGTCAGAATCGGTAGCAACTGTTTTTTTTTGTTTGTTTGTTTATCTTACACAATGCCCTGGCTCTGGCCTTCTAGCTTATTGGGGATGTTGGATAAAAGGTGTTTAGTCTTGGGGGTAGCCAGATATTTCCATCTTCCCAAATAGTTGAGATCGATCATTATTTGTTGGCTTTGAAAGAATTTTTATTTCTTTATGGCATTGCGTTCCAGGGCCTAGGGATGTCTTTGGCAACAGGAATGTATGATTTCTCTATTCCTATTAGAAACGTAGATGAGAAAAATAACAAGCAGGAGGTTTTATCTGTGTGGCTAGACATCTGACAAAACGTCTCTTCCGTGCATTTGCATTTGTGCCCAAGTTGTCTTGAAAATGTGACGTCCTTTAGGGGTGACAGAATCCATAGCCTACAGTGTAGCTCTTATTTTTTGCATGAATGACCTCAGCTAAACAAATGTGAAATATCTCTAATTTTGAGGAGGGTGCTCTTATAGGTTTTCTAGCAGAAAAATATATATATTCATTCTCCTTCTTCCATTTTACTGAGCATGTCTCCTTGTTTTCCTCATGGCTCTTAAAGTACCACAGAAAACTTTAAGCTCAAGCGAAGAGCCATGCCTCCCAACACAATTTCGAGGAGGGAAGCATTGTCTGGAGAAAAATTGGTGTATATGGCTTGGACTTCTACCACCACTGGAGGGTTCGCCTGCAGCACTATCACAGGAGGGAAATTCAATTTTGCCTTAAGTTATTTGTCATTATTAATTGCAACAGTGGTGTGCCTTCATTTAAGAAAAAAAGATAACAAAAGAACGAAACCAAAAACCGAGCCCGAAGTTATATAATGTGTTAACTGATACTACATTATCACTATATTTTTCATTTTGCTAAAGAATTTGGCATCTGGGTACCTTACTGTATGTTTCCATAGCCCAGTGAAAACTGCATTCCGTTAATTTTTTTTTTTTTTTTTTGCAGAGAATGTGATTGGAAGACATGGTACTGAAAGACACACGCACATATATAGATAGATAAGTAGGTAGTACTCTCAGTATTTATGAAAATACTGCATACAAAACCTTATTTCGAATGTTTAAAAATAACACTTAGTTTACCTTCTTGAAGCTGTATTGAGTGAGCAAGGCGGAAAGGTGCCCCGTGTTCTGGTAAGATGACTCTCCTGACATTAGACAAATCTACTTAACCTCTACAACGCGATTGACACACTGGTTGTATCCTCAATGAGCATTAGTACTCTGCTAATGATGTCCTCACATGCACATGGTATTGATCTGCTTGGGTTCCATCTCACTAACCCCAGCTGCTTCCCGCTATCAGGGAGAAGCTGATGAATAAGGAAAGGAAAGAAGGGACAGGGCGGAGGGGACCAGTTCTTTCCTGTTCACTTCGGAGGCTTTACATGACCCTCTACAACAGCAACAACAAAAATTACTGCAAGCCAGCCAGTGAGAGAGTGTTGGAAAAACGAGTGTTGGATACCACCGTGGGGGCCCACAGCATCAGAATCTGACCTAGACCCTGTGTTTAATCTAGGCCCCCTCCTATGTGCCCCAGGATCCTGCACCGAGGCAGGGGAAGTTCTCTTGCCTTTATTTTTCCATAGCCAGAAACTGAACCAAGTATAAGGTAGTACTTCAGAGAATGGAAGTTGGGCCTTCTAGAGACCCCAGTGAGTTGCTGATCTACCGTGTTTCTGTGATGTCTCAGTTTCCTCATCTGTAGAGTGGCTAGTACCCAGATCAGATGAGATAATGCCTATATAGTGTTTGGTGTAATGCCCAGCATGGTGTTACCATTGAAAGAACATTGTGGCTTTTGCTGCTGCTGCCGCTTTTTTCATTGGTCTCTGAGCTGATAAGTCTGCATCCAGAGCTGATGGGACCCCAAACAATGGAGAAAATAAGAGCTTCTTAGACACCCTGGCTGACTTGCATCAGTTTCTCTATGAAGTAGTGGGGAGATGTGGGGATTTCTTTCCAATTAAATTAGAACTGTCCGTTTACACGTGCTGGGGTATTTATTGGTTCTTTCAAAGCCCTGCTTTTGCAATCTGCCATGTTAGGCTCTTACTGTTTCATGTCTCACAATTTTTTTAAAAAATTATTTTCAGCTAGGTGTTTGCTCTTTGAGCAGTTTTGTGTAGGACAGCATTAAAGGGAAAAAAAATATTTCCAAGCAATTAAGTTGCTTGTGAAAATGAATTTGTGCAAACTCAGAAATGCAATACCTAAACAAGAGGCTGATCTCTTGATTTAAGATGGCAAACACTGCATCAATGTCCAGCTATGGAAAGGCCTAGAGATGTGCACCTAAAAATAGAACCAAGGCTTATAGGATGATAACTATCTCTCTATATGCTATGTAAATAAGAAAGTTGTCTTTCCATCCAAGTGGCTAAATATGGAGAGATCCTGAGACAGAGTTTCTCCTCTTATTGATGTGACAGGCTCTATTGCAAGAGTTGTTTAATGCTGTAATAGGTTAGGAGCACATTCTTTTAAATGCTCACAGCAGATGCAACTAGCTTTCTTCTTCTTCCTTAAAATATGTGTGAAATCTGTGTTTTTTGTATGTCCAAGGGCTGATGTGGATGGCCTGTTTCCTGACTGTTGCTCTTGAAGGACCACAGAGGTGGTGGTATGACATCCTCCGCAGGGGGTCCCTGTGTGGCCCCTGCCTCTGCTCAGAGTGAGGGACTTTCAGCTCTTGCCATCAGAGGTTAAAGTGGGAGGTACCTCTTGACTCATGCCTTTCCCCATTTCTGTTGTTACCCAGAGCCCCACCAGCCCATCTTGTTCTCTGCGGTCCAGGCACATGAGTCAGTTTGCAGCCACAGACAAGCTTCCCTGCAGTAGGAAAGAATTTGTGGGTTATCTCAATCTCAGGGTACAGCCTCCCACTGCTCCTTTAGGTAGGCTTTGGATCCAGTGCTTTCTAAACAGGGATTTGCACTGAGGTCATGGGGTATTTGGAAGTGTGGTGCTGGTTTTGGTTATCTTGTGACTGGGGCTGCTACACCTTTAGTGAAAGAAGGCCAGTGGTGCCCCGATGTTCTGCAATGTACGGGCACTCCTCACAGAAGAATGTCCCAATGACAGTGGTATCCCCATGGAGAACATTCCTTTTAGACACTTTCTAAGTCACTCTTCTTTCAATCACAGGTCCCCTCTCATTATCTAAGACTGACCTCTGAAGCCCCCTTCCCACCTCATGAGAGCTCTGTGTGGTAGTTTAACTCTGAGTGTAGTGCCTGTACCAATCTGGGCAAGGTCCACCTATGACCTCTGGCCTCTCGGGGGTGACATGTATCATCTATGCGCACAGGAGGAAATCAGGACTGAGGGTGAACTGTCTGACTCTGAGCCCCCAAGCCCTCTTTCTGGTCTGCTCTCTCTATCTGCTGGTCTTTGGCTCTAACCCCACTGCCTGGCCAGCTGCTCACTCCTCCCTGACTTGGTCTGCTCAGGTCTTAGCTTAATTCTCAGTTCTGGCCACTTCCTCAGGCCTCTTGGTGTGTTGCCTGGTTCTCTACCAGGGGAGACTTTTTCTGCCTGGGCTCCAAATCCATCACTCTGGGTTTGGGTCAGACGAGTTCCCCTGATGTGGTTATTTCTAGGTGGCAGTGTTATAGTGGGCTTTTATATTCTCCTATTTACACTGTTCTAATTTTATTTTCTAACAATGGACACGTAGTCTTATACCCCCAGCCTTTGTCAAATAAATGAATATGTTTTTGTTATTTAAAAAATCAAACAACACAGAGAAATTTAGAGTAAAAAGCAATCATCTTGCTTCCCCCAACCCCAATTTGATTTATCTTCTCCAGAACTGGTTATCAGCTTGGTGCGTGTCGTTCCAGAAATCTATGCACTTACCCATACATATATGCATAAATCAGCTAGAAAATCAGAAAAAAATTGAAGTAAACAAATAGTGATTTCTTGGCAGCCCTGTGGTCCACCATCACCCTTAGGCTCCATCTTCACATGTCTATCCTGAGGCTCCTTCTCTCTCAGCTCACATTCCCACTCATCTGCTTTCTTGGGGCCTGGTTGCCCTTCTCCAAATCCATTCTCCTCCACTCTTCTAAGCCACTGCTTCTTTCTGAAGTCTTCCTAGCTTATCACAACCTCACCCCTCAGCTATATCATCACATCGATTGATTTTTTTCCTCTCCACTTCTAATCAGATTCTTTTCTGGGGAAAGGAGTTATAAGTCATATGTTCAAGCATTACACAGTAACATATAGTTAGGTGTCACACCTCCTTAGTGCTGCTGTAGCAGAAATACTGAAAGTAGGTAGCTTTAAGGAACAAAAATTTATTATCTCACAGTTTAGGAAGTCGAAATTCAGGGTACTGGCTCTCAGGGAAGGCATTCTTTCTCTGTCAGCTCTGGGGGTAGGTCCTTGTCTCTTTTCAGCTTGTGTTCGTAATCTGCTCTTTTATCTCTCAAAAGTGACTCAATCTACACTGCTATGGCCTCATTAACATAACAAAGAAAAAGTCTATTTCCAAATGGGATTATATTCACAAGTATAAACCGAAGCACAAAATCCATTGCCATCAAGTCAATTCCCACTCATAGCAACCCTATAGGACATAGTAGAACTGCCAGATAGCATTTCCAAGGCTGTAAATTTATATGGAAGCAGACTGGCAAATCTTTCTCCTGAGGAGCAGCTGGTGGGCTGGAACCACCTATCTTTCATTTAGCAGCAGAGCACTTAACCACTGTGCGACCAGGGCTCCTTCTTCATTAACATAACAAAGAAAAAACTTCTGTTCCCTAATGGGATTATATTCACAGATATGTTGTTGTTGTTGTTAGGCCCCCTTGATTCAGTTCCAACTCATAGCGACCCTGTGTACAACTACGAAACACTGCCTCACAATCAGTGTTAGGCTTGAGCCCATTGTTGCATCCACTGTGTCAATCCATCTTGTCAAGGGTCTTCCTCTTTTTCACTCACCCTCTACTTTACCAAGCATGATGTCCTTCTCCAGGGCCTGATCCCTCCTGATAACATGTCCAAAGTATTTGAGATGAAGTCTCACCATCCTTGCTTATAAGAAACATTCTGTTTGTGCTTCTTCCAAGACAGATTTGTTCCTTCTTTTGGCAGTCCATGGTATATTCAATATTCTTCACCAGCATTACAATTCAAAGGCATCAATTCTTCTTCTGTCTTCCTTATTCATTGTCCAGCTTTTGCATGCATATGAGGCAATTGAAAACACCACCACAGCTTTGTCAGGGGCACCTTAGTCTTCAAGGTGACATCTTTGCTTTTAAACACTTTAAAGAGGTCTTTTGCAGCAGGTTTGCTGAGTGCAATGTGTCTTTTGATTTCTTGACTGCTCCTTCCATGGCTGTTGATTGTGGATCCAAGCAAAATGAAATCCTTGACAACTTCAATCTTTTCTCCATTTATCATGATGTTGCTTATTGGTCCAGTTGTGAGGATTTTTGTTTTCTTTATGTTGAGGTAGAATTCATTCTGAAGGCTGTGGCCTTTGATCTTCATTAGTAAGTGCTTCAAGTCCTCCTCACTTTCAGCAAGCAAGGTTGTGTTATCTGTATCATGCAGGTTGTTAATGAGTCTTCCTCCAATCCTGATGTCCCATTCTTCTTCATATAGTCCAGCTTCTCAGATTATTTGCTCAGCATACAGGTTAAATAGGTATGGTGAAAAGATGCAACACTGACACACACCTTTCTGACTTTAAACCACACAGTATCACCTTGTTTTGTTCGAACAACTGCCTCTTAATCTATATACAGGTTCCTCATGAGCACAATTAAGTGTTCTGGAATTCCTATTCTTCAAAATGTTATCCATAATTTGTTATGATCCACACAGTCAAATGCCTTTGCATAGTCAATTCACAAGTACAGGGGTTAAAATTTACAACACAATTCAATCCATAGCAGTGGGTAACCACCGTCTTCCTCCTGGGTGACTCAGAATTTCACTTTAACATACTTAAAGTAATTTGCATTTCTTCATACAGTCTCTCCAGGGTGAATTCTCAATCTGAACAAGTTTTAGAGAAGATGAAAGACATTGTTACCACAACTTTTTACAATGTAAAAATAATAAAACTGTATGGTCAGTTTTCAGTCCCAAGGTAGACACTGACCCCTTAGACGCGTAGCTGAACATCTGATATGTGGAAAAATCCAACTGAGAAGCAGCAGCTAAAAATAGAATTCAGAGAAACAATGAGTCATGGCTTAAATGAGCAAATATATTAAACAGTATATTAAATAGAACTAACTCTCCAAAGGGACATTAAGGCTGGCTTGATAATCTTCCCCATCTCAGGGCTGTAGGTGTTAGAGAGTCTCAGAGTTATTTGAGATCAAGAGCATTTTTTTTCTTTTCTTTTTTGGTAATTTCATTGTATGGTTGTTTTTTTCCTCTAAAAGATGGAATCTGCTCCCCTCTTTCATACTTATTTTAGTCCTAAGATAAAGGCCGATTCAGACTGATTTTTTTTTTTTTTTTCTCCCTTAAATGGGCTATAAACCCATCGCAGAAACAGATAAACAAACTGGCTCTGCAGGTTTAGCAGGACAGTAACATCTATGCTAATCCCTGATCAGCCAGGTGCTTGCCCCTGGGTGACCTTGAGCTAAAACCAGCTTCCCTGCTCCTTGTTCTCCAGTTAATTCCTGAGACAGTAACACTGCCATGGTCTTCTGCCCTCCTGGGCTGTGGGATAGGGCAGCAGATGAAAACACGGGAAATCCTTCTGCATAAAGGAAGCCTTTGGTGACACAGGCATGATTAAAAGACACAAGTCAGCTCAGACAGGGAACTCTAAACCTTGAATCTGGCTCCTTCCCCAGTCATAGAACCCAACCACCCTCACCTGGGTGGCAGGCATTGTGCTTTCGGTTGTGGGGGGAAACAAAGATTTAGCAGTCAATCCAGCTGGGGAGAGCCGACTAACACGTGTAAAAACTCAGACTGCAGTACTAGAAAATAACTAGTGTCACCACCCACCAAGTGTCCCAAGGATGTAACTTCCGTATTAGGAATTTAAAATATCTTCTATGGGAGATTTCCCACCTCCCTGGGTTGTGTGCCTTCTAGGAACTCAGCTTTTATCTCACCACACAGAATTTGATTATAGCCAATTTGATATTGCTTATTGTTCCATACAGGCTTGTCTTCTGGTCTGTGAGCTCCTTGTGGGTAAGAGTTACTTGCTTCTCTTAAAACTTAACAATTCATAGAGATATAATGCTCTCGCGCTCTTTTTTTTTTCTTTTAACAGTTCTGAGATATAATTCACATACCATACAGCTCACCTATTCAAAGTACATAATTCAACAGTTTTCAGTATATCTGCAGAGTTGTGCAACCATCACCACAATCAATTATAGCACATTTTTATCATTCCAAAAAGAAACCCCATACCCTTTAGTTTCATCCCCAATACTCCCATCACTCCCTCCCCCTCTGTAATCTACTCTATCTCTATAGATTTTCCTCTTCTGGACGTTTCATCTGAATGGAACAATATAATTTCTGGCCTTTTGTGACTGGCTTCTTTTATTTAGCGTAATGTTTTCGAGTTTCGTCCATATTGTAGCATGTGTCAGTACTCCATTCGTTTTTTATGACTGAATAATATTACATTGTATATAGATATACCTCATTTTGTTTATCCATTCACCAGTTGATGGACATTTGGGTTGTTTCCAGTTTTTGGCTATTATGAATAATGCTATTATGACTAGTCATATACAAGTTTTCGTGTGAGCATATGTTTGCATTCACTAAGGGAGCCCTGGTGGTGCAGTGGTTAGCAGTTCAATTGTTAATCAAAAAGTCGGAAGTTTGAACCCCCCAACCTTTCTTTGAAAACCCTATGGGGCAGTTCTACTTTGTCCTATAGGGTTGCTATGAGTTGAAACTGACTTGCCGGTAAGAGGCGTGGTTTGGCTTGTTTGTTCGTTTGTTTGGTATATACCTAAGATTGGAATTGCTGGGTCATGTGGTGACTACGTTTAATTTTTAAGGTACTGCCAGACTGTTTTCCAAAGTGGCTGCACCATTTTACAATTCCTCCAGCAGTGTATGAGGGTTTTGATTTTTCCACATTCTCACCAATATTTATTATTACATAGCTTTTGATTCTAGACACATGAGTGGGTATAAAGTAATACCTCACTACGGTTTGATTTACATTTCCCTGATGATTAGTGATGTTGGACATCTTTTCATGTGCTTATTGGCCATTTGTATGCCTTCTTTGGAGAAATGTCTATTCAGATCCTTTGCCTGATTTTTAATTGTCTTTTTATCGTTGAGTTGTAAGTGTTCTTTATACATTCTACGTACAAGTCCCTTATCAAATATATAACTAGGAAGTATTTTCTCTTATTCTATGAGTTGTTTTTTTACTTTCTGGTTGATATCCTTTGAAGCACAGAAGTCTTTAATTTGGATGTAGTCCAATTTATCTGCTTTTTTCTTTTGCTGCTTGTGCTTTTGATGCTGTATTTGAGAATCCATTACCAACTCCAATGGTTTCTTTTTAAGAATTTTGTAGCTTTAGTCCTTATATTTAAGCCTTTGATAGATTTTGAGTTAAGTTTTGTGTATGGTTGTAATGATCTCTTAACACATGCCTATTAGTTGTTCATTCATTGTATTATCAAGGCAGTTCAAGCTGAGTTTCATCACTTATTAATCACTCAGTAAATATTTATTGAGGGCCTACTATGTGCTAAGGGGGTAATTGCAGTTCAGTGGTAGAATTTTCACTTTCCATGTTGGAGACCCAGGTTCATTTCCTGGCCAATGCACCTCGTGCACAGACATCACCCATGTGTCAGTGGAGGCTTGCATGTTGCCCATGGAAGTAGTAATCGAGATATCAAACAACACATTGCACTGGGCAAATCTGCTGTAAAAGACCTCCTTAACGTGTAAAAAGCAAAGATGTGACTTTGAGAACTAAGGTGCTCCCGATTCAAGCCATTGTATTTTCTATCACCTCATATGATGTGAAAGTTGGATGATGAATAAGAAAAACTGAAGAATTGACACCTTTGAATTACGGTGTTGGCAAAGAATATTGTTTATACCATAGACTTCCAGAAAAACAAATAAATCTGTCCAGAAGAGTACAGCCAGAATCTTCCTTAGAAGGAAGGACGGAGAGATTTCATCTTTACTTTGGACATGTTGTCAGGAGGAACCAGTCCCTGGAGAAGGACATCATGCTTGGTAAAGTAGAAGGTCAGTGAAAAAGAGGAAGACCCTCAACGAAATGGATCGACACAGTGGTTGCAACAATGAACTCAAGCATAACAGTTGTGAGGATGGCTCAGGATTGAGTAGTGTTTCGTTCTGTTCTATGTAGGTTGCTATGAGTTGGAACTGACTCGGTGGCCCCTAACAACAACAACAACATGATGCTGAACAGGTGTCTGCAAAGCCTCTAGACTAGGACAGACTAGGAAGACAGGCCTGGCATCTACTTCCAAAAAATCAGCCTGTGAAATCAGTCAGTGAAAACTGTTGTATAGATTACAACAGTCCGATATTAACTGATTATGGGGTTGGCAGGACTGGGCAGCATTTCACTCTGTTGTGCATAGGGCCACCGTGAGTCAGAGCCAACTAGACTGTAGCTAACAACAACTACATACCGGGTACTTGTTAGGCTCTTGGGATACAATGATGAGCAAAACAGTTGAGCCTTTTTCTCAAGAAGTTCTCAATGCGGTGGGAGAGACAGACAGTAACATAATCCACAAACAGCAATAAGTGATGTGAAGAGAAAGTATAAGGCGGTTTGAAAGAGTTCAGCATGGGGGACTGATCCAGTCTGGAAAGTCATGGAAGGTGGTTGTTGGAGGGGGGAGGACAAGAGAGACAGGCAAGTTTGGGGTGAGTAGTGGGAAGAATGGCCTTGTGGAAGAGCCACAGCACCAAGAATGAGAGAGGAGGATGAGAAGAGAGAAAATTAGAGACATGGGCAGGAAACAGAACAAGCCAGTCCCTTTGCTAAATACTTCCTATGTGCCAGGTGTTGTAAGCTCTTTTAAATGCTGCATTATTCCAAAGAATTTTCATTCCAACCCTGAGAGGTAGGGTCAGTATGCAATCCTCAAACAAGGAAACCATGGCTCAGAGAGTTTAGGTGACTGATAGTGCTGCCCAGCTAGCAAGTGGCACAGCCAAGACACAAGTTCAGTGCCATTCAACTCCAAACCCTGCTCTTTCTGGTCCACTATAATGCCTTTGCTCAGGACCAAAATCATCCTCTCAGGGAACCTCAGAGCTTTAATTTTAGGAAAGAGCAGACTTGCTTGAGATATTTTAGTAGAGCCTTGGAAGAACTAGTCTGGGGACAGGGAAGGATAGAGCAAATACCTATGGGGCTGGAATCTCCTGGCCTGTAAGAGTACAAAAATGTCAGCTGCACTACAAGTCATTAGAGAAAATCCTAGTCACCTTCATTGTCAGTAACCCAGTCTTAATTATTGCTCTTATACAGAGAAGACATATTCCAGGACAAAGACCTCCAGCATCTCATTGCCCTAGCTTGGAGGTCACAGTGGACTTTCAACCTGCCCTTAGAGCCTGAGAGGCCTATGCTTCTCTGGAGGAGTCTGATGTGCTATAATTCTCTACTTACTGCAAGGACTTCAAAACTGTACCTCCACATTGCATGAGATCATGACAGGCCTTGTCTTGACCAGAATGGCTGATTCTTCTGATTAAATAAAACCAGTAAATAATTTGATGGGACTTTCCTCCCCTAAAGGCACCTCACCCTTTTAAAAGGCAGGATTGTCAGTGTAGGTATGTGATTCTGAGCTCAGCAGGGGCCTGGAGAAGACTGATACAGCAGGAAACTCTAGACTCAAATGAAATTTCTCACCTGATTATCCAGAAGCCAGTAGGCTGGTGTGGCCATAGAGCCTTCGTGGCAACCAAATGCCCTTCTTCTCTGGAAGTTGCAGGCTTTTAGCTTTCAGATTCTGTCCAGCTGGAAGCTCAGGCAGGGATGATAAAGCACAGCTTACAGCAAAGCTTTATGAAATGCAATCTCTTAACAGCAGACAAGCCAGTTTACTTGTCTCAGACCACAGTGCTTCTTGAGATTTCTGTGCCTCTCTCTCCCACCCTGAGCCAGCTCTTCCCTGCTTATCTGTGAGCATGAAAATGAGACTAGGGATAAATTGGCTTCAGTGATGAGCTTTTGGTCTTCGAGTGTGTGACTGAGTGCAAGCACACATGCTGTTCGTGCAATGGGGTCTCGCCCCTTAATCCCTTTATTCTAGCTCTTTTATTTTATGTGTCATTCGATTTTGCTTTGTGGCATCACAAACTCAAAATGCCAACAAGGGCCAAGCAAGTCCCATAAATGATGAAAATGGGCTAGGCAAGAGGGAGCAGAACAGATGGAAGAACTAGAGATGCCCTCTCTAAAAGGAACGACAGCCCCTCAGCCCTACTTTATTGTTGCCGTGCGAAAATCGGGCCAGTGATGGCAGATCTGACCATTTTTTTCAAGAAAATCAGAAATCCTGAATTTTATTTGACATTTCTGTATTCTGAAGCAATGTGAGGACAGACGCACTGAAGGGCAGATCCAACCTCCTAGACTTCCAGCTTCTAGTTTCTGCAGAAGAGTGTGGTGGTTGAAAACGTAGGCTCTAGACTCTGATGAGCTAAATTTGCGTTCTGCACTAAAGTGGACTTTGAGCAAATGACCTAATCCTTTATCATCATCATTATTACTACTAACTCACTCACTGAGATGTTTTGAGAGTTACATGAGCTAAGCACAATGCCTAACGTATAGTAAACGCTCAATAAAGGTTAACTACTTTTATTTTACCCTGATTCCCTTTGAAAAGACATTTCTCCATCCTGGAAGAGCAAAGATCCATAGTGCTGAAAACTGCCCAGCAACAGGCCCTGCTGGGAGTGTTGGAGCTGTAGGATCAGTGGCTCGCTTTCCTGCAGCGCATCCAAGGCCAGAAACCCAGCCCCTCCCCCACCAGGCATGCTCAGAAACCATAGCTCCTGCCTTAATTACCAGCAATTAAGCTGCTTCAGTCTGCGATGCAGGATCAGGTCCTTGCCATGGCCTCCCTGAGGGCCTTACAGGAATACGGCTCAGCCCTTCTGGGGCCTCCTTAACCCCAACTGTTTATTTAGCCCCTGTCCCCAGCCATGCAAACCTCCCTACTGTCAGAGCAAGGAAAATCAGAGGGTGGTGGACAGGGGGACCTTCCTGAGCTACATTCTAAACCTCTGCAACCAGACAGGAGATCTCAAGGGCAAACCACAGCTCACAAGATTCCCTCTGGGTTGCAAAATGAAATATGGAGGTCCTTGTCCCTGCCAATACATTGTTTGCAGTGCTAGAAAGGTTTGTAAAAGGAAATTTTCTTATAACTAGAAAGGAGACAATGCATTCACTCCAGTGGAAAGGAAAATTGAGAAAAGAGAAATCAAAGTCTCGTGGTATGGGAGAAAGGCAAAGTAGGAATGGCAAAGGTGCATCTTTAAAGCAGGACCCTCTCCACAAAAGTTGAGGGGGCTAGTTAGGGTCAGGATGGGGGAAGAGGGGGGAAACATGGGGAGGAGGGGCCGAGCTGTCCTTTCAGTTCTCCAGACGTGCCCTTCTGGTCTCAGCTGACACCCGTACAGAGTTTAAATAGCGTGATGATGAGCACCCTGGGAACTCAGACTTGGAGATACACTTTGATAAAAACCCCTTCTCAGTCTGAAGTGATCTTCAGCACAGGCATATACCAAAACCAAACCAAATCCAGTGCTGTTAAGTCGATTCCAACTCATAGCCACCCTATAGGACAGAGTAGAACTGCCCCATAGGGTTTCCAAGGAGTGGCTGGTGGATTCAAACTGCCAACCTTTTGGTTAGCAGCTTAGCTCTAAACCACTGTGCCACAGGTATATAAAAAAAAAAGAGGTGCTTAAATAAGAGGAGGCCAGGTTTCCCCCTCCCTGTTGAACCCTACATCTCTGGTGCAGATTGAAACAGCTAGGAAAGTCCCCTTTCCAGGTTTTTGTTCAGCATGTACCTCAAGGTGGCTCTTCCTAGTCCCTTTGGAGACCAGGCAGGTGGTCCACACCTGCTCTTGGCTCGGGGGTGCTGGGCAAGATGAAGTTGGTGCTCAGGACAGCTGAGCCACCCCCATTTGCAACCCCAGGATACACTGAGCCTCTGGAAGTGTGAGGCAGGAACTTCCATGCTCTCTACTGCACAGATGGCTTTGTTCTATTTACAGATCAGAAGTCAGTGGCATTTTGTAATTCACTGCTTCAGTAGTTATTAATGTCTGTCAACCCACTTAAAAAACACACACACTTAACTAGAATTTAACAAAGTTTTAAAACGAAGATTTAAAGTAACTTCTATATCTCATAGGCATGTCTGTATTTCCCGAGATAATTTAGGCAAGGAAAATGCTCGCCAGCTGGATCAGTGTGATTACCTATCTCGGCAGGCTCTTGTCCTTTCTCTTCTTTTGTAACAATTAACTAGATTATGGCACAAGCTTACTTCACTGAGCCTCTGCACAACTGGTCACTGGGTGCTTTACCCATCTGTTTTTTCCCCCAATCTCGTTAATTGTATTCTACTAAATGGCATATCTACAGCCTCAATGAGCATAAAGTCAGCCACACGAGGACATGAATAACGAGTAAATTCATACCCAGCTCCTTCAAGTCCTAATCTTTCAGAAACCAAGACAGGCCAATCAAATGCATGGCATCATTAATAAAAAGTAGAAGATATTTGCAGACGCCTGGGAGGTTGGGGTGACAAAACTAGAGCCTCCATTCTACTCATGAATGCAAAATCGAGATTAGGGGTGCCGGGTGTAAACCAACTCTACAGGGAAATTCATACACAAAGTAGACCATGTTTCTGGGAAGCTTTTTCACTGGGGTGCTGAATGGGGTCATATGATGAGAATTCAACTATATAAACTCCAGCAGAGATGTTAAGAACAAATCCACAAGACTAGCCCTCTATCCTTTTACCTCATCCCGGGTTATAGTCAGTCCTGGATCTCTGCTACTTAGGACACATGGGCTTGCTCTCTAAGTCTATGTTTCTTCAGTTGCAAAATTAAGGAGGTGGTATAGTTATTCCTTAAAAATCTTTCCAGCTATAATATCTGAAATTATTGGACATTCTTTAATTCTTTTTTCTCTAGCCCGCCAATTCACCCCACTTGTATGGCATTGCACAAGCCCCATAGCCTCACCTCCATGGAAGATAAGTCACCTAGTTAGAACATTATGCCTTAACCATTGGTGATGTTTCAGCACCATGGAGAGCGATATGCAAGTTAAATTATCACCCTCCCCACCTTATCCCCAAAACCCTTTGAGGTGATATGCCTATGTCAAAGTTCATTCATAGCTATATAAGAGATGGACCCCAAGCAAAACCAATAACATCCTTATTACAAAAACAAAGCCATTTCAATAGATATACCCAATTCTTTACTCCCTTTGCCTTAATTCAGTAATCAAATTACAATAGGAACATTTTCTTGTGTAGCCAAGCCCCTGTGCCATAGCAGGGTATTAGAGGTCATTGGATGTAAGCTCCTGTCCAACATAGGAAGCACTTCTATAGTAGCCCCGAGTCCAAGGTAGAGATGAAGAACATGAAGAGATACATGTTTCCAAATTTCTCAGGAAAAAAAGATCAGATCATGAACTTTTTAATACTTTGGGGTGAGATTAAAGGATGAGGGGAGTAAAATGAGCCTGAAGGGGTGTCTAGAAAAAAATAAAAGGACTGATTTACAAAAAAAAAAAAAAAACAGTTGCTATAATGTCAATTGCAACTCATGGAGACTCCAGGTATGTCAGAATAGAGCTGTGTTCCACAGGGTTTTAACAGTCAATCTCATGGAGCAGATCACCAGGACTTCCTTCTAAGGTATCCCTGTGTGGACTTGAACCACCAACCTTTCAGTTAACAGCAAATTGCTTTAATCATTCACACCACCCAGAGATTCCAAAAGACTGATTAGAGGCAGTAATACACCTGCTAAGTTTAATTCGAATGAGTTTGTGGTGGACTTCACCAGCACAGTTGCTGAATCTTTTGTGAACACCGTTGAGTGGTACTACTAAAAGTTGGCCATGGAAGGCAGACACCATTTGTGCAGGAATAGTAGGAAGGCAAAGGCCCATGGCATCCTGGCATGCTGAGAAGAAGCCAGAACAAGAAATGAACCAGAAGAGTTGAGATGAGTGTTCAAGAGACTAGAGGTCACACTGAGCACGTTGAGTAGGCTCAAAAGAAGAATTTGGGATGTACTCTTGGAGCAACAGGATGAACAATGAAGTGGTTTAAGGTATGCTCTGCCGTGGGTGGAGTGGTGATAATCTTTACTTGGGAGCTTGAGGAACACAAGCCCAGGTGTTCAGATGATTATAAAATTTCTGATGAGCGAAGCAGAGAAGAATAGCACCATATTTCCAGGATTTTCTACATCATTTCTAATTTTAAACCAGTCTTACTGTCAGTGCCAAACCATATATTTACTTTAGAAAAGACCACTGCATGGAAAGGGAAGCCTTGCTCTAAGTCTTGAGGAAGGGAGAGAAGAGCCCTGAAAGTAGTAGATTCATGCCAAAGTGGAAAGGATAGCAGAAGAACAGGAACAAGAATCAGAAAGACAATAGGGTGCATGCATTGTATTTGCCAGAATAATCAAAGTGAAGTTGAGTCTTTTAGGTAACCACAATGACTGTGTCATTGTTATTCTCAGGGCCCAATTTATGTGGAAGATACGCACTCTGAGGAAGTCCAAGGAAGGACTTATTGAATTGTTGAGGTGCCTAATTCAAGTAGTCAGGCAACCAACATCTGTTACCCAGAAAAATGTGTTCCCAGACTTATCTTCCACCTAGGGGAAAGAGACAAAGCAGCATAGATGCAGCATTTGAGGAATGAGTAATCCTATTTTTGTTAGAAAAAACAGCTGGACCAATGAAACTGCTGTAGGTGCTGGGGAATATATTGCTTTATCATTCCTTGATGCTTTGCAAGAGAAGAAAACTGACATTGATTACTAAGAATTTAACTATATCATGGGTTGGTAGACGACAGCATCAATGAAAAAGCCAACTAACCTACCTCAGGGGAAATAAAAATTGGGGAAAAATAGATTAATAGCTACCATGTTAATGAGATAACATGGTATTCCCACCAGTCAGGGTTAATTCTTCTGTGATCTCAACAACTGAGTGTGACTGGTGTACTCAAATAAAACAATTACAATGATAATCACAGTTTTGTTTTCCTTCATGGCTTTATACAGCTCTCATGCAGGCCAGAGAGAGTTGGGTTTATTTGTTTATTCACTTATCAAATCAAACATTTGCCAAAGACTCAGTAAAACCAGGCACTTATTCTATGTAGGTCCTGAGGATATAGCATTGAACAAAACATAAAAAAAAATAATTAAAAAAAAAATGCCCACACTCATGGAGTACACTTTTTACTGAGGGGAAGTAAACAAAAATAAATCAGCAAAATACATACAATGTTAGATGGCAGTAAGTGATATGAAGAAAAACAAAACAGAAAATGGGGACAGGGACTGTATGGGGGCTTTAGATGGGGTGGTTAAAGAAGATCTCACTTAAGATGGGGTGGAACAAATCCAGTAAAATCACTTCTAAGTGATTGTGAAATTTGGCTTTTACTCTGAGTAAGATGGGGGAGGCATTGGAGGGTGTAGACAGTAAAATGGAATGACGTGACTTAGATTTTAGAAGGATCACTCGGGTTGCTTTGAGAAGAATAGATTGCAAAGGGCATGGGCAGATTCAAGAAGACCAATAAAGAGGTCACTGCAACAATCCAGGTGAAAATAATGGTGGCTAGGACCAGAGAACTATAGCGGAAGAAGTAAGAAGTGATCATATTCTGGAGATAAACGCGGTAGAATTGTTATGGGAAAGCAGCTTTCAGCTCAGTAAAAGAAAGACCTCTCCAACAGAGTTTTTACAAATCTGGATGATGTACTAAGCTTCCTGTGTCTGAAGATAGAGAGAAGTGAATAGCCTCTGTCATAAAAAAGAAACATGTAAGGGCACTTACACATTCTGTTAGAGAGTCAGTCCATTAACAGCTAATTGGAGTTTCTTTAATACCCAGAGTTAATTTGCAACCAACTTATTCAATTTTGTTCCTTGAATGGTGGCTGTTTTCTCTCTCTGGTTGGGCTAATTCCAAGCTTCAGTTATCACCGCAGCTTATGATTTCTTAAGCTACATCTCTAGCCCCAAACTTTCCTTTTAGCTCATTTCAATGGAGTGAGAGAAATACCATTTGGATGTCTAAAAATCACTTCAAACTGAACATATTCAGAATAATAAAAGCTAACATTTGTGTAGCACTTATTATGTGCCAGGCTGAGTTTAGTGCTTTGTATATTTTACCTCATGCTAAATAAGTTACCCAAGTCATATAACTCATATGCATTAGAACTGGCCTTTAACTCCAAGAGGGCTGGCTCCACTGAACCCGGGAACTTAACAACTATAAACAAATCAGCAGAGCTTTAAAAAAAAAATTGAAATCCTGTTCTTGCCACTGTGTTCCTTCCCTTTGCGGATGGCAACTCAGCTACAGTAGTTACCCACCTAGGCAGAAATCTGTAGTTACCTTAGATGTGCCCTTCACCTCACCTCCTACATCAGTTTGTTTCCAAGTCCTTCCTATTTTTCTTCCACGTTGTTCCACTCATCCCCTCCTTTCCCTTCCCAAGGCATTGTCCAATGCACTGTTCTCCCAATCTCCAGCCTTGGCTCCACGGTCTATCCTTCATTTCTCCCATAGGTATCCTCTGAACTGTGCAGTGATCAGGCTAGGGAGCCTGTCTTTGAATATGGTCTCCTCCAAGGGCATCAAGTGTCTGGGACATTAGGTGCTCATCAAAGTCTACCTCAAAGCGTGAATGAGCCCTTCATTCCCTCTTTGCTCCTTGTTTCCAAGAAATATATGCAGTTCACTCTCCCTCTGTATTTAACCCATTCTTATCCACCTCCTCCAATACTTCCTTAAATTTTCAAAATCCACCTCCACCCTTACTCTTTTTACCCTCCCAATATGTTCAAGTCTTTCCTAGTTTAAAAATGTGCGTATATATGTGTATGTATATTCAGAGCACACACACACACATATAGTGTGTATATATACTCCTACTCCTCACTTATTGACTATCTCATTATCCGACATTTCACATTTACGATGAGAGTAAAAAATCTATTATCCGGCTATTTTGCGTGTTAACTTCGTATGTCTGGCAGTAATTCTTTCATGGCCTGTGGGACATATAGCGCCCATCTACATTTTCCACCTCTCAGGTACAGAGGAACATATGCATCCCACATGAGATTTTGTGATCTAATGTGGTCATCCTCTATTTTCACATAATGCCAATTTTCATGTAACAACCTGGTCTTTGGAAACTAACACGTCAATGAGTGGGGAATGGTGTATATTTGTATATATATATATATTTGTGTGTATGTGTATACGCAAACCCTGGTGGCATAGTGGTTAAGTGCTATGGCTGCTAACCAAGAGGTCAGCAGTTGGAATCCACCAGGCACTCCTTGGAAACTCTATGGGGCAGTTCTACTCCATTCTATAGGTTTGCTATGTGTCGGAATCAACTCTACGGCCCTGGGTTTGGTTTTTCGGTTTGGGGTATGTGTATATACAAGAAGCCCTGGTGGCTCAATGGTTAAGCTCTCTGCTGCTAATCAAAAGGTCAGCAGTTCTACTCTGTCCTATATGGTCACTGTGAGTCAGGATTGACTTGATGGGTTATATATAATATGTATGTATATACTTGATTTGTATTTCCCCCATCATCAGTGTACACACACACACAATCGCATGCTTTCTTGAACATGTCCTTTAAAGCACAAAATTCTTAATTTTGGTGAAATACAATCTACAGGTAGTCCCAGATTACGATGTATTAGAATTGCCATGAGCTGCTCTTAGGACCATCTGTTTTTTTTTTACATCTTATCATTAGTAGTATGCACTACTTTTTCCAAATGCTGAAATTATCAAACAATATTATTAACATCACACGCAAGCAAAATTTTGCTGGAGATGATTGAAAAGCCGCTGCAGCAGCATATTGACAGGGAACTGCCAGAAATTCAAGCCAGAACCAGGGATGTGGAACCAGGGATATCATAGCTGATGTCAGATGGATCCTGGCTGAAAGCAGAGAATAGCAGATAGACGTTTACCTGTATATTATTGACTATGCTAAGGCATTCGACTGTGTGGATCATAACAAATCATGGATAACATTGTGGAGAATGGGAATTCTGGAACATTTGATTGTGCTCGTGAGGAATCTGTACATAGATCAAGAGACAGTCATTTGAACAGAACGAGGGGATACTGCATGGTTTAAAGTCAGAAAAGGTGTGTGTCAGGGTTGTATCCTTTCATCATACTTATTCGATCTGTGTGCTGAGCCAATAGTCCGAGAAGCTGGACTAGATGAAGAAGAATGGGGCATCAGGATTGGAGGAAGACTCATTAACAACCTTGATATGCAGATGACACAACCTTGCTTGCTGAAAGTAAAGAGAACTTGAAGCACTTACTGATGAAGATCAAGGACCACACCTTCAGTATGAATTATACCTCAACATAAAGAAAACAAAAATCCTCACCACTGGACCAATAAACAACATCATGATAAACAGAGAAAAGATTGAGGTTGTCAAGGATTTCAGTTTACTTGGATCCATGATCAACACCTATGGAAGCAGCAGTCAAGTAATCAAAAGACACATTGCATTGGGCAAATCTGCTGCAAAAGACCTCTTTAAAGTGTTGAAAAGCAAAGATGTCACCCTGAGGACTAAGGTGTGCCTAACCCAAGCCATGGTATTTTCAGTCACATCATATGCATGCAAAAGCTGGACAGTGAATAAGGAAGACCAAACAAGAATTGACGGCTTTGAAATGTAGTGTTGGTGAAGAATATTGAATGTACCATGGACTGCCAAAAGAAGGAACAAATCTGTCTGAGAAGAAGTACAACCAGAATGCTTCTTAGAAGCAAGGATGTCGATACTACTTCTCACATACTTTGGACATGTTATCAGGAGGGATCAGGCCCTGGAGAAGGACACCATGCTTGGTAAAACAGAGGGTAAGCGAAAAAGAGGAAGACCCTCAGCAAGATGGATTGACACAGTGGCTGCAACAATGGGCTCAAGCATAACAATTGTGAGGATGGTGCAGGACCAGGTAGTGTTTCCTTCTGTTGTGCATAGGACACTATGAGTCAGAACCGACTCAACGGCACCAACAGCAACAACACAGTGTTGCAGCACTCAATTTGCTGATGTTACCATTCTCAGATGTTGACTTGCAGATGTTCAAAGACTGGATTTATAAAGATACTGATAGTAAAAAGCAATAATAACGAAAATTTAAAAAATAAAAATAAAAAGAGATAGCATATATCAGAACCGACTTACGATGAAGTCAACGCAACAGAACCCTCTTGTAAGTCAGGGACTGCCTGTAGCTATTTTTTCTTTTGTTGCTCATGCTTTAGGCAAAATAACTAAGAAACCATTGCCTAATTCATGGAATTCATGGACACAAAAATTCACATCTAGTTTTCTTATAAGAGTTTTATAGTTTTAGTTCTTACATTTAGGTCTTTGGTCCATTTTGAGCTAATTTTTTCTATAGAGAGTAAGGTAGGGGCCCAACTTAAATCTTTTGCATGTATGTATCCGTGCCCTGACTTTTGAACCAAAGGCTGAAAAAAAAGAGGCCCTAAGTACTTCACAGTATGAAGAGACATCTCCCCCAGAACCCACCAAGAGTTGGCAGAATGGGGTCTGCCACAAAAATCCACTACACCTGACTGCTGGTTTGTGGTCTTTACGAACAGATAACTGGGGAGGAGGAGGAAAGAGGGGGCAGAATCTGTAGGGGTTCTGTTTTCATGGTGAGGGTAGTGAGGGGCTCCAGAGACTCATTTGTGAGGTTGGGGTCACCTAAAAGAAGGAGAGCCTGATTATTTCACTCCCCACATGAACACTGATTAAGGAGAGGACTTGCTGATCTGCTAGGGAGAAGAGAAATGGGACAAGGTGACCAAGCAGCAGGAGTACTAGCACTGGAGCAGCTGAGGCCCTGGATCAGGCAGGCACTGGGAGGGTGCCTGGCTCATAGCCATCTCCATGATACACCTCTAAAAGTATTGCTTCCGGGACAAGGAAAACCTCAGAAGTAAGAGGCATTGGAGTGTATTGCTGATAGCTGTGAGAGGTAGAGCCAGAATTAGATTCCTCCAAGTCAGAGAACTGCTCGGTGAGGAGGCCCAGGGCCCCTCTGCAGAACACACATGCCCCACTGAGAGATAAGATAGGGGAGACACTCTGCCTTTTGCCAGCAATTAAGCTGATGAGATTTAGGGCCTTGCAGGTTTGGTAATATCAGCTGCCTCTGTACTCCAAATGGAAGGAGTTAGAAATTGTGAACTTGAAGTGACAGCTTAGAAGGAGATAAGCCTCAGACTCTAAGCCATTTTCAATTACCTTCTGTTCAAGCGTTCTCTGCTAGACAACAAGCGCCAGTTCAGTAGCAAAGATTAAATTAAAATTCTAAGGTTAGATTAGAAGGGTTACCTTTGCCAACAAGTTTTGTAGCTACCTAGCCTTAAGGTACTCACAATGACAGAATACGGAGGATGAAGGGGTAGAACTGTGTCTATAGAGTTTTCAATGGCTGATTTTTCAGAAGTAGATAACCAGGCCTTTCTTCCAAGGTACCTCTGGGTGGACTTGAACTTCTAACCTTCCAGTTAGCTGCTAAGCATGTTAACCCTGTGTACCACCCAAGGGCTTCCAGAATACAGAGAGAAGTAAGAAAAGTCAAGAGTGCTCAATCTTAAAAACTATGTGTAAGTAAATTTGCTATAACTCACACATAGAACTGACCAGAAGAAAATAGATCAGAGCCTACTGTTTTTGGGAGAATTGTATTGTCAAAGAAATCATATGCCTGACCTACAAAACTTGTGACTATAACCCCAGGGCCCAAATCTGCATTAGCAGAACATGGGCTATACAAAAGTACAGTCTTCAAGAAGGACCTAGTCTCTAGTGCTTATTTCAGATGTAACCATGGAAACCAGTGGACAATGAAGAATATCCAGAATGCTGAACCAGGGGCTGCTGGATTGGTTAATCAAGGAATGTATTCCACTGCCAGACAAGGGAGCTGGCTATTCCTGCCTGGTGGGACTACATAATTGCTATGCACCAGAGACTGCTTGTGTTTCCCGTTCCCTATGCTCTTTTCCAAGAGCCCTGGTGGTAGAGCAGTTAAAGCACTCGGCTGGTAACCAAAAGGTTGGCAATTGAAACCCACCAGCTGCTCTGCAGGAGACAGACGTGGTAGTCTGCTTCCGTAAAGATTTACAGCCTTGAAAACCCTATGGGGCAGCTCTGCTTGTCCTGTAGGATCGCTATGAGTCAGAATTGACTCGATGGCAATGGGTTTTGGTTTTGGGTTTTTGATATGCTCTTTTCCAAAAGGGAGTTTTATTATGTTTTCCTATTCCTACTCCAGCCCTGGAAACCCTGATTAAGAACTACGGCTGCTAACCAACAGGTTGGCAGTTCGAATCCACCAGGCACTTCTTGGAAATCCTATGGGGCAGTTTTACCTTGCTCCGTAGGGTTGCTATGAGTCAGAATCGACTCGGTTACCCCAGTGCTACACATTGAGAGTGTTGGTAGCAGATAACTTGTTTTCTGGTCCCAGCCTACAGGGATTTGCATCTGGATCTAGTGATTGTTGTTGTGTTGTTAGGTGCCATTGAGTATGTTCTGACCCTGTGTACAACAGAACCAAACACTGCCTGGTCCTGGGCCATCCTCACAATCGTTGTCATGCTTGAGTCCATTGTTGCAGCCACCATGTCAGTCCATCTTGTTGAGGGCTTCATCTTTTTTGCTGACCCTCCACTTCACAAAGCATAATGTCCTTCTCCAGGGACTTGTCCCCCCCGATAACATGTCCAAAGTACATGAAATGAAATCTCGCCATTCTCACTTCAAAGGAGCACTCTGGCTGTATTTCCTCCAAGACAGACTTCTTTATTCTTCTGGCAGTCCATGGTATATTCAGTATTCTTCACCAACACCATAAGTCAAAGGCATCAATTTTTCTTTGGGTTTCCTTATTCATAATCTAGCTTTTGCAGGCATATTATATGATTGAAAATATCATGGCTTGGGTCAGGCTCACCTTAGTCCTCAAAGTGACATTTTTGCTTTTCAACCCTTTAAAGAGGTCTTTTGCAGCAGATTTCCCCAATGCAATACCTTGTTTGATTTCCTGACTGCTGCTTCCTTGAGCATTGACCGTGGATCCAAGGAAAATGAAATCCTTGACAATGTCAAACTTTTCTCCATTTATCATGATGTTGCTAATCGGTCCAGTTGTGAGGATTTTTGTTTTCTTTGTGTTGAGGTGCAATTCGTGCTAAAGGTTGTAGTCTTTGATCTTCATCAGTAAGTGCTTCAAGTCCTCTTCACTTTCAGCAAGAAAGGTTGTGTCATCTGCATGGTGCAGGTGACTAATGAGCCTTCCTCCAATCCTGATGCCCCATTCTTCTTCATATAGCCCAGCTTTTCGAATTATTCGCTCAGCATACAGACTAAGTACGGTGAAAGGATAAAATCCTGATGTACACCTTTCTTCATTTTAAACCATGCAGCATGCCCTTGCAACTGTTTGAACGACTGCCTCTTGGTCTATGTACTGGTTCCTCATGAGCACAATTAAGTGTTCTGGAACTCCCATTCTTTGTAATGTTATCTATAATTTATTATGATCCACACAGTGGAATGCCCTTGCATAGGCAGTAAAACACAGGTAAACATCTTTTTGATATTCTCCGCTCTCAGCCAAGATCCATCTGACATCACCAATGATATCGCTCGTTCCACATCCTTTTCTGAATCTGGCTTGAATTTCTGGCAGTTCTCTGTTGATGTACTGCTGGAACCACTTTTAAATGTAATTATCCATTACATGCATTAGTTTGGGTCTGCCAAAAGTTGAAATTAGATAAGCAATAGACCTCTTCAGGAAAGGAGCAGGAAAAGGCAAGGAGAGCTTTCAAACCACAATACAGCTCTGACATTTGTGGAAGGAGGGAGAAAAGAAAAGAAAGAAGGGAGGGAGGGAAAAAGGAAGGAAGGAGGAAGATGGGTTTGGAAGAGTCTTAGACAATGGTGAATTTTCAAGAAAGATTCACCAGCTTATGGGGAGTTCTTGAGACAAAGTTATCCTCAGAGGAGTCCTGAATCACACCCGAATGAGCCTGTATTTGTACCTCTGCCATGGTGATTGGGAGCACCTCGGGGTAAGGGCAGCCTCAGCAGAAACATGGTGGTGGATCCAGAGAGGCAGCAGCTGGGGCTATCAGTCCATTATGCTCCCCATGGCAGGAGATCTGAGTGGTATATTTTCATGGCTGGTACACTATATCACTCTGTCAACCTTGAAGAAGTTTCATCTGCTCTGAGCTTCCATTTTCATTGCTACAAGCTCTGTCCTGGACTATTTGTTGTTTCTGGAAAGCAATTTATCCTGGGCTCTTTAACAGCGGCCCAGGATCACATTTGATACCTCTCAGGGGAAGCACATGTTCCTCTTTTTTCCCCATACTCAGATTAGACATTCAGAAAGTTTTTAGTCTTTGTTTGCAACCACTTTTGCTGATCTTCTGAGTGGATTGGAAAAACCAACTACAATGACTGGCAGGCCTCATCTTTTTCTATAACTAATTTAAAGTCAGTTCTGCCTCAAAGTCCATTGGGTGAGGACAAAATCTGGATCATTGCAGAAGCCAAAGAACAACATTTAGTCAGGTGGCATTTGTTCCTGGAGCTCAGCCTCCCCTTGTCATGTTTGGTAAGGGATTTGCTTTAAAAATACTTCTCGGGGAACAAATACAGCTTTTCTCTGATATCACTTCAACCACATCAGAGATGCTGGAGCCCTGGAATTAAAAACGATAAAATAACCCATTGTTCTTAGAAGGAACTCACATAAATGGACCACTCAGGCACCCTTACTTTCCAGGCAATAGCTTTATTTGTATTCGGCTTTACCTTTGCTTAGATTGCCTTATAGAAAGGATGTTATTCTATATTAGTGCTAGTTGTGGTGAGACATTTGACAAATGTTTAGATGTCCTTGTAGGTGTGCTATCAGCGAGGAAGAGGTAGGCGGGAGATGGTCAGAGATGGGTTCCACACAGGAGGGATGGCTTTCACATTGATCATGAACATTTTCACAGAAAATAAGTATTTAAGGAAAGACATGGGAGTATGTGAGGAAAAAAAATAGTGATCACATACATTCAGATGGGTTTAGTTTATCAGCCAGTTTGTAAATTATTAAAAAATCATTGATTTTGTCTCTGTTATTATGACCAAAACAGGCATGGTTTCTAGCATAATGGCTCTTGCTATCTAATAGGAAAGGCAGACAATAACAAAAATAAATATTCTAATCTAACCTCAGTGCCCTTACCAGATTGGTGGGCAAGGCACATATGATATACGTGAATTTAACAAGGTGTTTCGCAAAGTCTCTCATGATATTCTTCAAGGCAAAATGGAATAATGTGGGCTGGATAAAAGTCCCATTTTGCACTGGGGTCCAAAAATTGAACTTCCCAAGTAAAGAAATGAGGAAATGTGGGCCAAGAGGAGTTTTCTCTGCAGAGACTTGTAGAGTCTGAGTATAGAAAGCCCAGAATGAACCATCACTCCTGTATGAAGACCAAAAGCTGCAGCACCTGGAACCTACCATACAGGACATGGAAGGTCAACAGCAAAATGGAGTTGCTGTAGCCAGACTCACAGTGATGCAGAGGGAATGGCTAGTGCCACCTGGGAAACACCATAGGCTGCTTTACATGAGGCCTAATCCACTGCGGTAGACCTTAAGGCTGCAGTCTAATTAGGGCATTGTTATCAAAGCACATGATGGAATACTTTTTAAATTATACCTCCTTGGTAGAACATACCAACAGGAAGAGGTCACAAGCTATAACTATGCCTGAATTAAAGTACAAAACAACAAAAAAAGGTCTCACATATAAATTATTTGTAAGAAACAATTAAAATTAGATTCAAGTATTCTTATTTTATTTAAAATAAAAATAACAAACATACTGAGATAGGTAATATTGAGGGCTTACTATGTACCAGGCAATATGCTACATGTTTTATGTGCATTGGCTCCTTTAAGGCTCACAGGAAGCTATGAGGCAGGTGCTGCTCTTATCTCCATATTTGCAGGGGAGAGGCTGAGTCTTGATCAAGGTTAGTAAATGGTAGAGTCAGAATACAAATTCAGGTTTGCCTGGTTCCAGAGCTTACTCTTTTTGTCAATAAATAATGCTACCTCTTGAAATTCAATTTTTTTTTTGTTACAAATAATGGCACAAAAATACCAACTTTTAAAATATGAGAAGTGTGTTTTAATCAAATGTTAGTCAGTATAAGAAAGATTGTCGTATATCCACACTGGGTAAAGCATCAAAAAACCCAAAACCAAACCTATTACTGTCAAGTCAAGAACTACCCTATAGAGTTTCCAAGGAGCAGCTTGTGGATTCAAACTGCCAAACTTTTGATTAGAAGCTAAGCTCTTAAACACTGCCACCAGGTCTCCAGCAAGTCTCTCTCTCTCTATATATACATATTTAACATAATAGGAAAAATCCTGTTTTCATAGATACATTGCAGAAAAGTAACAGAAAGCAGGAACTCCATGTTTAGTGATATTCTGATAGTCTTAACACAGTTTGCTCCCAAATCCGTTGTTTGATCTTGTATATTTAAGCCCTCAATATTTTAGAAAAACTTGACAGTTTATTTTTCCTTTGCAGAATTATGATTTCATACTTACGTAATTCAGAGTTTGAGAACAAGACTTTGCTTTTCACTTGAAACATTCTTTTCTCAGGATCTGAGCCACAGGAAATGAGTTTTTCTGTAGATGTGTTTAATATACAATAGATCATTGCTCTCCATCATTGAGATTCACTCAATATTCTCTCATTCCTGCATCTTTTTGCTTCAAGGAGACAACGTGCCTAGCTCCACTCTACAGATATTGATTTCTTTAAACTAGTAGTAATAATTCTATTCCCTTTTATCAGATAATCACTTTCCTAACCCCCATTGCAACAAAGGGTGGCCATGGGGTCCAATTTTGGTCAATGAGATATAAGCAGGATTTCTGACTGGGAGCTTTTAGGAAAGATTCAGTTTTCAAATAAAAGACAGACACAGAGGAAAAGCCTGCTGGAGCCATACCTTGTCTGCCTTCTACTTGCTTCTTACGTGGACGTGTTGCCAGCAATACCAACCGCCATCTTGTGACCATGAAGCAACATGCTGAGGATGCTGAACAAAAGACAGGAAAGGCCCAGATCTTTGGTGTCAGCGCTGAACAACTCAACCAAACCTACCACTGCTTACCTCCCTACTTCTCACTAGGCAGCAAAACCAAAGTTTTAATTGTTTAAGCCACTGTTTGCCAAGTTTTTATTTCTTGGTATTGAAAGTCTTCCTTCCTATTACATATCACAGTGCAATATTTACTTGGTTAGTGTTGTTGAGAGAAAAAAATCACATGCTCCTGCATTGGTCATTTCTTTCTCTACTTGAGGATGGCAAGCCATTTCCAAAGGCTGATTCTCACGTTGTAATAGGAACCATATATAATAGCATTTTTCTTAAGTTATTTAATATGAAATACATTTTAGAAGAAAAACTTCTGTTGACATTGATTTTTCTTCATGGACCACTCAATATCTTGTTGTTAGTTACCATCAAGTCAATTCTGACTCATGGTGACCCCATGTGTGCAGAGTAGAACTGCTCTCTATAGGGTTTTTAAGAAGCAGGTCACTAGGCCTGTCTTCCAAGATGCCCCTGAGTGGGTTCAAAGTGCCAACCGTTCCACTAGTAGTCTAGCTCTTACCTGTTTTTGCTACCCAGGGACTTCATTAACATCTTAAAGCTCCTGAGATGGGAAAGACTGACCCAATAAGCCCCTCTCTTCCCAGTAAACGTCAGTGGCTCTTAAAGCTGTCCCCATGGCTACTGATTGGAGCCTAGACGAGGCACAGATCACAGACAGAGCAGTCTGACATTGGCATTTGGCAGAGTGCTCATCAAAGAAACCTAAACAGGCTCAGAAATACAATTCCTAATGGTTGTACTTAAGGAGTAAACTTGATGCCAGTGTGGAGACAATGCCTGCAAGTCCTTAACAGTTGGTTTAATTAAAGCCACCATGACAACTCGGGCTAGTGCTGGGGACCTGGAACTGTGTGGTCCAGAAGGGAATGTATGGTGGATGCAGACCTAGGATGATGAAAGGACTAGGACACAGGCTGCTTGCTTGTTCTCTCTTGGGAAAGGCTTCCAGTGCTTCCCCAGTGAAGAGGCATTAGAAGTTCACACCACAACTGAATTACTTTTTACTTGCTGTTAGATATTATCATGCCTTATAAATTCTTGAGCAAATTACATTAATTTGCACTTCATAGTATGGGGTCAGTTACTTTCAGTTAATCTTTTTTTTTTTTTTGCATTTGTAAGTTTGCAAGTTAAAGAGCCCTTTCAGGGTGACAGCTAATGTGGGTGGACCCAATTATGATTTTAATCAATGTCCCCATGCCTAGATGAGTGCCAGTTGGTGTGCATTGACTCCCTCCTCCCCAGCTTAAATGGGCTAATAATTATAAAGCACCTAACAGAGTCTGCTCAAGGTAAATACCCACAAATAATACCTTTCTCTCCCTGCCCTTACGAAATTCTTTTCCCCATTGTACTTCCTGTGAATAACAGTACCTTATCCTTATTGAGGGGGGTGATGGTTACACCATCTTCATCTATGGACATCTCAAAGCAGACAACATACCTTAAGAGGAGCAATGAGAAAATTCTTCTAGCTGAGATTAAAAAATCATGTCCTTTGCAGAATAGCTGAGATAGTGGGCATGTTTAGCCTGCACTAAAGAAGTCTCAGAGGAAGTTTGCTTGATAGATGTTTTCAGCTATGAAGGGCTGTCATGATGAAGAAGGCTTGTTCTGTGTGGGCCCGAGAGGGTAGAAAAGGAATAATGAGTAAAAGGACTAAGGAGTTTTTTGTTTTGTTTTGTTTTGTTTTATGGCTACCTGTATTAATGGCGCAGTTCTTAGGAATCCTGGGTGAGTTTAAGGGAGTACTGAGATTGTGGTTGGAAGACATGGACACCCAGGCAATACCCTTGTTCTAGCCCAAATCAGATCAATATTTCACCGAGATTTGATAAGCTACAAAACTGAATTGTCCTCGCAGTTCCTGCCTATTCCTCACCATGACATGTAACAAAAGGGACAGGACAGGTCTCTGCTCCTATCTTGTTCACAATCCTGTCTCACCCTTTGACAGTCAAAGCTTTTAACGCTATTGCTAGATTCCACATTACACTTCAGAGAAGCAAAACCCCTAAATATTACATACGTTTGGACCAGTTCCTAGGGGGAGGAATTTGCTGGAAATAACAATGTTATTCTAAGGCAATTAGTTAGGGGTAATTGAAAAAAGAAACAAACAAGGAAAGCATTATGCAAATATGAGGCTATTCGCAGCAATCAAATCCATCTGCCTTGAAAAAATAATGTCAGTTGAGGGACTGTGAAAGTTTTTGGCCAGTCTGAGTTATTGCCCTTCTTTGTCATCAATATCAGGCTTGCGCGATTATTGCTCTTCTTTCCCCACACACCTTCACATTTTCTCTCACATTACAAGTCACTCTTTCCTCTGCTTCAGTGCTAGATGCTCTTCATCCTTGAAACCCGTAAATCCCCAACATCCGCCATCCCACAAACCCCCCTGTGCTTTGAGGAACACTAATGGGCTCACAGTCACAGCAGAGGGGGCAGAACTCAAATGCAGATGGAGTGGTCATGGCGGGGGGGGCCCCTCTTCTTGATCTCTGACCTAAGTGTCCTGAGATTACCAGGAGTCCGGTTATCTTTTCTGATAGCAATATCTGAGCACAGCTCTGGCTGTCTAATACAGAAGAACAAAGTGAAACCTCTTCCCTAAGGAAAAACAGAGGAATTTCTTTAAAGGTACAGTGAATATAACCTTATACGTGGAGTCCTTGAATACTTTATAACCTGCTGCTGTTGAGTTGATTCCAACTCATAGCTACCCCATAGGACAGAGTAGAACTGCCCCATGGAGTTTCCAAGGAGTGCCTGTTGGATTTGAGCTGCCGACCTTTTGTTTAGCAACTGTTGCTCTTAACCACTACACCACCAGGGTTTCCTGAACACTTAACAGAGGATGATACTAACAAAGGAGACTACAGTCATATTTTTTTTTATTATCAGTCATATATTTTTTAATATTGTTGTTGTTAGTTGCCATAGAGTCAGCTCCGACTCACAGTGACCTTATATATAACAGAAGAAAACACTACCCTGTCCTGCGCCATCTTCATGATTATTGAGCCCTCTGTTGCCCCTTTACCAACCTAAGGGGCTAATCTTCTAGCGCTTATACCAGACAACATTCTGTTATGACTCATAGGGTTTTCATTGGTTAATTTTTGGAAATAGATTACCAGGTCTTTCTTCCTAGTCTGTCTTAGTCTGGAAACGCCACTGAAACCTATTTATCATGGGTGATCCTGCTGGTACTTGAAATACACAGCTTCCAACATCATAGCAACATGCAAGCCACCATAGTAGAACAAACTGACAGACAGGTGATGGGAGATATAATTACAAAAAATAAAACCACTCATTTTAAGTCTACAATTCAATGATCTTTAGTAAGTTTACAGGATTGTGCAACCACTCCCACAATCTAATTTTAGAATATTCCCATCAGCTCAGAAAGAAACCTTGTGCCCATTTACAGTCACTTCCCATTCATGCCTCTAGTTCTGGGCAACCTTTAATCTACTTTCTGTCTCTATGGTTTTGCCTTTTCTGGACAGTTCATACAAAAGGAATCATACAACATGTGCTCCAACTTCTTCCATTGAGGACAGTGTTTTTGAGGTTCCTCCTCATTGTAGCATGTAGTATTTTGTTCCTTTGTATTATATTGGTACACTCCATTTCATGCATCCATTCACTGGCTGATGGATATTTGTGTTGTTTCCACTTTCTATTATAAAGAATGCTTGTTTGAACATTCATGTACAACAGATATTGAATTTTAAGGGTTTAGTTAAAATGTTATCCTATTCTTTCTTACCAATGGACTAAGAAATTGTTATAAAGATCTAGATTCTTCCACCTGGGTCCTATTATTTGAAACTGTTTTCTTCTCAATGACTTCCTTAATGTGTGCTCTTGACTATTCCTTGGTGACAACATATAGCAATGACCTGCTTGCTCATTCTCTATAAGGCCTTGTGGATTCCTTCACCTCCCTTTGTAAAATGTCCAATTTCATACTTCAGTTCAACAATCAGAATGTTCTAATCAACTTATTTTCTTTCTGTCTTGAGATCTTCAGCCACTCTTTTCTTTCCCTATCTTGTGGGGCATCGTATAAAGGTTGCTTTGAGGACACAAATAAGCTCCTGGATCTTGGTGATGTTTAGGTGCAAAAATCACATTTCAGACTGGGATAGCCATTAGGTAAAACAGGCAGCACTTTCTCTAACAGTTTGCTTTTTAACTAACCAAGCAGCTTGGATTATCCTGGCACCGATGTTCGGGAGCAGGGAGCTCATTCTTACTTTAGAAAGGAAAAATCACTCATTTAAACTTGAAATCCTTTAAAAAGTGATATTTGTATAAAAATGGCATAAAGAAAAAGTTTTTCCTTTTCATTCAGATCTTAAAATATGGTGCATATTCATACCTTGTATTTCCTACAAGGGAAAGTAAAAATTCCATTTATTTTAATGATGATCTAGTCCATAATGTTCAATCGGTAGACTTTATGACCTTGATACTTCAGGAAATTGGATTCCAATAGGTAAAGGAAAGACTGATTTTCATTTAGTGCCATGTGTCATGCATTGTACCAACACGACTCCTTAGAGTGATATAACCTCTCCCCACTGTGGCCTGAAGCACCCTGGAGGTGCAATGGTTAAGCTCTCAGCTGATAATCCAAAAGTTGGTGGTTCAAACCTACTAAGCTGCTCCGTGGGAGAAAGATCTGGTGATCTGTTCCAGTAAAGATTACAGTCTAGAAAACCCTATAGGGCAATTCTACTCTGTCACATGGGGTCAATATGGTTGGAATTGACTCGATGACAATAACAACAACAAGGACATCATGACCTAGAAGGATGATCTACAGCCTGGGTAATGGGCATCTGTTCCTTAGGCCAAATGTAGCACCTTTGCAAAGATGTGTTCAACTTGTGTGTCTCTGAAAGGGTCTCCCCCGGTAACTTTTCAAAGACAAGACCTACACATTGACCCAAACCTCTGTGGGAATAAGTCTTTTAAAATCTACTTTTGGATGCCACAAATGGGTCCAGGTTTTTCTGCCACAGTCTGAGTCCACTCTGCCATAATTCAGTCTAAACTGGACAGCTATCAAAACTCAACACACCTGTTTTGGTAGTTGAGGCTCTTTAGGAGTTCTAAAGAGTAACGGAGTATTTTCCCTCAGGACATGGGAGTCAGAAAATTCCCTAGTCCAAGGCGAACTCAGAGAAAAGTTCTAAAAATCTTTATAAATTGTCAAATTATTTTATTTTTCCACGTCTTCTTGCAGTTTTTCATTCACCCCATCACTGTTTAGAATAGTAGTGTTATTCTAAATCAGTTAGCCTGGGCAATACAAAAACAAACAAAATGAAAAAGGACTCCACTACACAAATGTATAACCAAGTATAAATAAAAAATTATAAATGGAAGATTTGAAATTTTTTTGCTTGACTGAGTTATTAAACCTCCTTATGGGAATTAGTTGGCTTCTCTGTGGTTATTAACATTATTTCTCAACAGTTTTGGGTCTAGAAAAGTATGAGCTATCTACCAATGAGAGCTGCCCTTTTAGTAGAATTGAGTCTTTGGGAGTCAGTGAATTTTCTATCACTAGAAGTGTTGTTTGAGGGAGAAGAATGTGGAAGTCTGCTTCCATAAAGATTAAAACCTTGAAAACGCTATGGGGCAGTTCTACTCTGTCCTGTAGGGTCTCTTTGAGTCAGAATCTACTCAACAGCAATGGGTTTTAGATATGTTGTTAATTGAGGGAATCAATGAACCTCAAGTAACCTCCACTTGAAGTGGTTATGGGGGAGATTCATACCTCAGTGGGCAGGGCAGAGGGTGATCGTGGGGTTAGTTAGTGTCTAAGGGTTTTAAAACTTCATGTTTCCAATAGTTAACCTCAGGTGGCAAAAGAGAGATAGATATGAACAATCAATATGCTGATTTCACTTTCCATTCACTATTTAAGTTCTTCAGGGAATTTAATGTGTTTTTCTTCAGTTTCATTGATTGTGCAATTCTAGTTTCTCTAAGAAGTTTCATTATTTATCAAAGCCTCTTGGCAATTCCTGTATAAATAAGCTGCAATCCCAACAAAAAATATTGATGGAACAAATTCTGTCCAGATTCTCTGATCCGGCTCTGATATAAACTCCATGTCTTATTCTAGCCTGCTTTTTATTGCCTAAGAAATGGAATTTGCTTTGGGAAGGCACAGATTGTCATGCTGTTACTTGATTTAAAGAATTCTGGAGGATTTTCAGCTCTGGCCCCAGAGAGTTTTACTATTCTCTGACTTAATCATGCTTCAGAAAAGGAGCTCTGTGGATTTATTTTGCAAAGCATTTTTAAAGCTTTCAGACTATAGTCAATGAATAGCTGAAATTCAGAATAATGTAAACTTATCTTTTATCTCATTCCTTTGACCAAAGGCTTGTTTGAAGATTACCATCTGATTAATGGAGATAAAACACATTAACTGCCCTCAAACTAAGAGTAGGCTTCAGATAGCCAGGGTTTGTGGGACCACATTGAGGACCAGCAGCCTCTTTTAGGGACAAGAGTATAAAGAACCACTGCTTTGTATCTTTCTCTGTTGTCACATGCCACATTTCTAGGCAAAGAAGTTGAGCTGCCTATTAGACATGACCCTCTGCCCTGAGAGTCTGAGGGGAGTCCAGAGCTGCCTGTTTTCCTCAAGCCCTTGTTCTGCTGGGTCTTTCCCAGCATGTCCCTGGGCTGGCCCAGGCCAGGGCTCCAGCCCTTGTGAGCAAAGGCATTTTTAGTAACTATTCTTTTGGACAATAGGCTAAACCAGTTGCCATCAAGTCATCCCTGACTCATGGCAACCCCACAGGTGTCAGAGTAGAATTGTGCTCCATAGATTTTCGTTGACTATTTTTTGGAACTAGATTGCCAGGCCTTTCTTCCAGCATGCCTCTGGGTGGACTAGAACCTCCAACCCCTCGGTTAGCAGTTGTCTGTACCACCCAGGGATTAATAGGCTAAACGGTCTGTTTATTTTGCCTAAAGGGACTCTAGGGAGGGAACAGGGGCAACCTAAAAAGTTTTTAAGATGAAGCACTTTTTTGTTGTTGTTCTCTCAGTATATCCGACTAAAGAAAGCAGGCTTAAGCTTAGAACAGGAGATATTTATTTGTTTATTTTATTTATTGTGCTTTAAGTGAAAATTTTTGAATCAAGTCAGTCTCTCATACAAAAAGTTATACATACCTTGCTGTGTACTGCTAGCTGCTCTCCCCCTGATGAGACAACACACTCCTCCTCTCCACCCTGTATTCGCTGTGTCCATTCAGCCAGCTCTTCCTTCTCATCTTGCTCCGAGACAGGAGTTGCCCACATATTCTCAAGTGTTTACTTGAGCCATGAAGCTCATTCCTCAACAGCATCATTGTCTGTCTATCTTATACAAAAAAAAAAAAAAGTCCAGGCCAATCCCTGTCTGTAGAGTTGGCTTCGGGAGTGGTTCCTATCTTGGGCTATCAAAGGGTCTGGGAACCATCGTTGTTCTTAATCATTACATAGTGTTCCATTGTGTGAATATACCATAATTTTTTTACTCATTCATCCATTGATGGGGTTGCTTCCATATTTTTGATATTGTAAACAATGCTGCAATGAACATGGGTGTGCATATATCTGTTTGTGTGAAGGCTCTTATTTCTTTAGGGTATATTCCAAGGAGTGGAATTGCTGGGTTATGTGGTAATTCTATTTCTAGCTTTTTAAGGAAGCACCGAATCAATTTTCAAAGTGATTATACCGTTATACATTCCCACCAGCAGTGTATAAGTGTTCCAGTCTCTCCACAATCTCCCCAACATTTATTATTTTGTGCTTTTTCTATTAATGTCAGCCGTGTTGAGGTGAAATGGAATCTCATTGTAGTTTTGATTTGCATTTCTCTAATAGATAATGATTGTGGGCATTTCCTCATGTATCTGTTAGCAACCTGAATGTCTTCTTTAGTAAAGTGCTTATTAATATTCTTTGCCCATTTTTTAATTGGGTCATTTGCCTTTTTGTTGTTGAGTTTTTACAGTATCGTGTAGATTTTAGAGATCAGATGCTGATCAGAAATGTCATAGCTAAAAACTTTTTCCCAATCTGTAGGTAATCTTTTTACTCTTTTTTGTGAAGTCTTTGGACGAGCATAGGTGTTTGACTTTTAGGAGCTCCCAGTTATCTAATTTCTCTTCTGGTGTTTGTACAATGTTAGTAATGTTTTGTGTACTGTTTTTGCCATGTATCAGGGCTCCTAGCATTGTCCCTATTTTTCCTCCCATGATCTTTATTGTTTTAAATTTTATATTTAGGTCTTTGATCCATTTTGAGTTGGTTTTGTGCATGGTGTGAGGTATGGGTCTTGTTTCATTTTTAGTTATGCCAGCATCATTTGTTAAAGACACTGTCTTTCCCCCATTTAACAGACTTTGGGCCTTTGTCAAAAATCAGCTGCTCATATGTGGATGGATTTATGTCTGGATTCTCAATTAAAACAGGAGGTATTTAGATGAGATATTAGAAAGAGCTTTCTGGATGGGGGACATTAAGTGGAGTTTCCCCAGGAAGGGTAGACAGTTCAGTGCTATCTGGAGGTAGGAAGATGAATTATATCAATGTTCAAGTGTTCTCCTGGCTGTAGGGCTCTGTAATTTCTCGTGGATATGGTTTCTATTTTTGAAGCAGCAGAAAGATTTGATTTCGAAGATAGATAGGAAATCTGTGTATGGGTGAACCACTGGGGTGAAAAATCTTAACCTGAATTCCCTAGACTTACTAATGGTCATCAGAAGCTTGCTAATTCCCTGAAATTGTGTGCAAAATTATGTCTGCATATGTATTTAGGGGAGAACATTCAATTTATCAACATTGCAAAGGAGTCTATGGTAATAATAATAAAAACAGAAACAAAAAACATTAAGAATCATTGCTCGATGGAAAGAATTTGGTCAGTGAGAATGATTAACTCTGATCCTGACTGTTCCTTCTCCAACCTTTGTCATGTGGTGAGAAGATGAGGAAGAAGGCTGGGGAGGGTGGAATAGAGCCTTCTTCACCTATGGAGAGCTGAGTTATAGAGAAGGAAGTTCAGGTTGCCTGCATTCTCATTTGTTCATTCATTCATTTGTTTGACAAGTATTTACTGAGCACCGACTACGTGCCAGGCACTATTCTAGACATTGCAGATCGGATATAGCAGTGAACAAAACCAAGGTTCCTGCCTTTATGGAGCTGACATTTTAGATGGGGGAGGCAGATAATAAATAATAAACACAAGAGTAAATTATGTGGTGAAATCGGGTTAAGGGAATTCACTGTGTGTGTATGGGGGAGGTACAGGGCAGGGTGTAGGCAATTTGCACTATTCTATAGGACGAATCTCAAAGAGGAGATGCTATTTGAGCAACAACTTAAAGGAAGTGAAGGAGTTAGGCTTGCAGATGTCTTCTATCTGGAGAAGAGCATTCCAAGCAGAGGAATGAGCAAGATGCGAGAGTGCCAGGCGTATTTGATGATTAGCTGGAGTAGAGGAAACAAATGGGAGAGTAAGTAGAAAAGGTAACTGAAGGAGGGGAGGCAGGCCATGTAGGGCCTGGTGGCCATTATAAGAAGTTTGGCTTTTACTCTGAGCGACACGGACATTTGTTGAAGAGTTTTGAAGGGAAGAGATGTATGATTTCACTTATACCTTAAAAGGATTAATCTGGCTGCCAAGTGAGGAGGGTAGAAAGAGAGAGATCAGTAAAAAGTGATCCAGATGTGAGACAATAGTGGGTTCCACCAGGATGGCAGCAGTTAAAATGGTGAGAGGTGACAGGATTCTGGATGTATTTGGAAAGTAGAAGACAATAGGATTTCCTCATGGATTAGATAGCAGGGGTGTGTCTTTGTCATCTAGTGCTGCTGTAATAGAAATACCACCAGTGGATGGCTTCAACAAAAAGAAGTTTATTCTCTCAGTCTAGTAGGCTAGAAGTCCAAATTCAGGGCATCAGCTCCAGGAGAAGGCTTTCTCTCTCTGTTGGCTCTGGAGGAAGGTCCTTCTCATCAATCTTCCCCTGGACTAGGAGCTTCTCCGTGCAGGAACCCTAGGTCCAAAGGACGTGGTCTGTTCCCAGTGCTGCCTTCTTGGTGGTATGAGCTCCTGCTGTCTCTCTGCTCGCTTCTCTCTTTTCTATCTCAAAAGAGATTGGCTTAAGACACAATCCAATCTCATAGATTGAGTCCTGCCTCATTAACATAACTGCCCATAATCCTACGTCATCAATATTGTAGAGACAGGATTCATAACACGTAGGAAAATCACATCAGATGACAAAATGGTGGACAATCACGCAATACTGGGAATTATGGTCCAGCCAAGTTTATACACATTTTTTGGGGACACAATTCAATCCAGGACAGGGTGCGTATCAATACTCTCCAGCTTCTCTTTTTGCATTCTTCCTCCTCACTGAGTTCTTGGGTAGACACTGTCATGGCTCACTTTCTTTCCCAGCTCAGCCTATGGTCTAGATCTGTGCTGCCTAGTAAGGTAGCCATTAGCCCATGTGACTATTGAGCACGTGAAATGTTACTAGCCCAGACTGAGATGAACTTTAAGCGTAAAATACACACTAAATTTTGAAGACTTAGAAGAATGAGAAATATCTCATTAGTACTTATAAAAAACATTGTTTACAAGTTGAAATGATAATATTTTGGATATATTGAGTTAAAAATATATTATCAAAATTAATTTCATGTCTTTCTTTTTACTTTTTTAATATGGCAAATAGAAAATTTAAAATTACTTAGGTAGCTCACGTTATATCTTATAGATCAGTTGGACAGCACTGGTCTGGAAGACGTGTGAGAGACCCGTGGTTACACTTGAATCATGAGTCCCTTTGGGTTCATCCCTTTGAGAATGGAGAAGCTGACTTGAAACCCCTATCTAAGAGTGATTAAAAAACCAGTTGCCATCGAGTCAACTCCAACTCATGGCAACACCATTTGTATTAGAGTAGAACTGTGCTGCATAGGCTTCCAGTGGCTGATTTGTTGGAAGGAGATTGCCAAGCTTTTCTTCTGAGGCACTTCTGGGTGGACTTGAACATCCAACCATCAGTAAGTAGCCAAGTGCTTTAACATTTTGCACCACCCAGGGACTTCAAAGAGTGATAAAGGGACATTGAATTTCCCAAATACTTGTCCAGCAGGGCCTTACAAATACTGCTTTCTGTGAAAGGAATGAGCCATTTGCTCATGGGCAGAAACACTGAGGTTGGTCTGTTCCAGCCTCACCACCAATGGCTGGACCTGGCTTGTAGGTCCCCTTTAGGGGACACTGATCCAGGCAGCCAGAGATTTAATCCCTTCCCTCGTCTGCAGCAGTGCCCCATCAAGCCCCATGGTGGCGTTCCTTAAGTCCGACACCATGACCTCCAACTTAAAATAACACATCATATTGACCTAGTGGCTTTATATGACTGTTTAAAACAGGAAGGCTGGGTGGCATCAGAGCATCCATATTGAAAATGGGTACACAGTAGAAGTGTGTATTTCTGGATTATTTTTCCTACTTTTTTTGTGACTTAGAAAGACCTTGCACATACACTCTTCAAGCAGTGACAATGTCTGCTTTAGGAGAGGGTAATGCTGAATACTGCACGAAGCTGGTGCAAGGTAATTAGTGCAAAAGATTTTAGACCCATTTTGTCAGAACTTCTGAGGAGAGGGACTGGGGCTTCACATTTTAATCAAGTCCCCTGAGTGATTCTCATGCTTCCTAAAGTCAGAGAACTTCTGCTGGGGAGAAACAGAACAGGGTTATGCTTAGCAGTTCTCATGTGTGGCAGTTTTCCTTCAGGCTCGGTCCATATGTGCGTATATGGTCTATATACGCGTATATGTACAAGGATGTGTGCGTGGGTATGTGTGTTTTTGGCCCTTCTTCTCAGTCTATCCAAATTATAGGACTCAGATAGTAAAAGTCACCATCTTTTCCCACTTGAGTGTTTACTACTCCACACTTCTAAACTCTGACTTCAGCCTTAAGACAACAAGTAGGAAAAAAGCTCAGTTTCTTTTTTTAGTAAAGTTAAGGCTAAAAATGTATGAGACTGTGCGTGCGTGTCTTGCTAGAGAACCATCTAGCAATAGAAGATCAATATGAGTGATCACCACAACAAAAGCCTTAACCTATTTTCATTGCCTGGGAGGAAAATTCCACCCTGAGTCACAGGCAGACAGCTCCAGGCAACTCCCGTCTCACAAGCTCAGACTCCTCAAGCTTCCCCTCCTCCTGTGTGGAACTGCTAAAGATGAAAGGGTAAGGATCTGTCCTGACATCCATTAAGGGTCCTTTAAAGCCCTGTCTCCTTTTACACCCCTTTCTCTATACCCACCAGTTTCTCTCCAATTCTTTGTAGCCCAAGACATCTTCAGGGGGATAGCAAACTGCCCCTCCTCTGAGTGTAGGCACAGGAAATTTAAACCAAACCCATTGTCCTCCTGCTCAGCAGCCAGGCCATGGACCACAGCCAATAAAACACAGCGAAGTGTTAAGGCGTGTGTTTCCCTTTGGCCATACCTAAACAATTCCCTGTTGCTCTGCCATCTCCCTGCTCTGTTTCCTTTAGATTGTAGAGTCTTATGGGGAAGCATAATATTACATTTCTCTGGTGAAACTGATCCAGGGGGCCACTTTCCCAAACTTGGTTTATTACCTGAATTGCAATTTTCAAGAAACAATGCAATGTGTAGGCAGCCATGAATGTCTGTTTAACTCCTAGTGGACCTGCATTGGAGTACTGTCCTAGCTGCACTGTTTCAGATCTGCCTACTGAAAACAATGACGTTTTCATGTGGCCTGAGTACTGAGTCTGAGCAGAAGGAGGGATGACCGAATAGGAGCAGGGGCAAGGGGGTCAGAAGTGTGTGTGTGGGATGGGGTAGTGGGACTCTGGCTTGGGTGGGGAGGGGACCCAAGGAAGATGCTCCTGAGCACCAGTAACTCAGTCATTCTTTTACCACGTAAAAAGAGCTAGTGCCCGGAGGTATTCCAAATTAGGGGACAAAGGACAAAGGGAGAGGCTTAGGATCCTGGATGATCTCCATGTTATTCACAAGGTGAGGGTTTATAGACCGGACATGGCTCACATTTTATTTACTTCTATCAACTATCTCAAAAGCAGTACCTCAAGTATTTCAGAATTTGTGAGATTATCCTGCTTTTTAATATTTCTGACAGGTGTCCTGCGGGTCCGTCTGGAATGGCAATCTGTCCCTTTCTTCTGTTATGCAAATGTGCTCACCCTGTTTTTGTTGTCAGGGAGAGGATCAGAGATGAAAGATGTCCCTTGTAACCAAGCTCTTCTGTCAGTGATGTATTAAAAACACTGTGAAGCATCCAAAAGGGACAGACAGGCTGCAGGGCTTTCTCCTGATTACAAGCCATGCCGCTTCTCTCCTGCTTTTACTGGAATGCTTTGGTATTTGCATTGCGTTTTCTACAGAGCCCCTCCTGCCTCTGTTTCTGTGGCTTAGATGTTCTTCATTTGTATTTCTGATCCCTCTGACTTTAATATTTGACCTTTGTTGAGACAGAAAACATGTGAGGGAGCCGGACTGTCAGTTGAGAATGGATGACATGGGGCTGGCTTCAGTACAAAGTGGTTTATACTCACAGCATCGGTACCGGCTTATCTTTTGAAGAAGATACGAAATTTAAATTGTGTAAGATTAGGATTTTTCTCAGAGCCAAACCATATTTTTGTTGTTCTTAAAGGCTGAAGCAGGATTTTTAAGACTTGTGGAAGAGCAAGAAGGTTGGAGGAAGAGAAATGTGTTGGCAGTTCACCAGAGCGTGGAGTTAATTATGTCTCTTGTACAAACCCTTCAATATTTCTCTTTTCATATTAAAGCCACACTCTGTTCTACAGCCGTATTGATGATGTTAACCCATTGTGACCCTTGAGAGAAGAAGGCACAGCTTTATTTGGGGAGAGTAATAGGAAAACAAAATAAACAAGGCTTGAATGATAAGCTGGGTCTCACACACAAGTCACGTTGAAAAATTTTGCTGAAAGAGAGGTTGGCAAGAAGGTAGGAAACTTCTCTGTGACTTATCACTGTTTTCTGATGAGAAGCCCTGTCTTTAAATTATGGCTTATAGAATCTCAGGGCTAAGCAGACCTCAGAAACTCCTAGTCCAATTTCCTCTCTTTCCAACCCCCTCCCCTCCCTTACACCGTCAGAAGCATCTTCAAGGTTCAGCTTGACCACACCAGGTGGGAATGGGAAGCTCTCTGCTTCATATTGAGCTGAGATCTGTCTTCCTGTAGCTTTCACTCTTTGGGACTTGTGCCTCTGGGCTTTGTGGGGATGGGAGATGACTCATCTCTGGCAGCCTATGACGGCTGAACATCAAGTCAGGCCAGGATGGATGGCTTTCTACCTACGGGCTCCAAGGGGGACATGCTGATTCCTTGACCCTAAACCCCAACACCCTGGTGCCCACATTGGAGTGGCTGACCCACAGTCAACATCAACACCTTCTATACCCTTACCATTCACAGTATGGTTCCTGGACCAGCAAATCAGTATCACCCTGCTGCTTATTAGAAATGAAGAAGCTGGAGCCCTAATCCAAACCTACGAGGCAGTAGTGGTTCAGCAGTAGAATTCTTGCCTTCCACATGGGAAATCTGTGTTTCATCCCCGGCCAATGCACCTCAGGTGCACCCACAACCCACACATGTGTAAATGTATACAGAAGTCACGGTTCTAAGACTTGCTCTTTTCATTTAGCATTATTTTTATTTTTTTAAGATTTATCCATGTTGTTATACATAGATCTAGTTCATTATTTTTATTCAGCATCATGTTTCAACATACACATGTATGAGGCTATGGAAGAGATCCAGATGTGAGGTGATCTGAAATCTATTTCTGGAAGCGGTAGTGGAAATAAAAGAAGAGGAAGAAGAAAGGAATGGCTGTTGAGAAATACTAAGAATAAAGAATTTTCAAGACTTGTTGAATAATTGAGTCTAAAACAAAAGATAGAAAGAAATACGATTTGGATGTTTTTACTGTAGGTAACAGAGACTGACTAAAAAATTCCAGATGGGGTTTACTGTTATTAAATTTGAGGCACTCACATTTCAACCAGGTGGTAACATTCTTAGGCTGTGGCAAATGTGAGTCTGGGACCCAGGAGAGAGGTGGGGAGTCATGGGGCAATGATGAAAAGAGAAAATATCCTCAATGTCGCCTATTATATTTTACATATTTCACAGTCCCTGGGTTGTACAAACAGTTAAGTTCTCAACTATTAGCGGAAAGGTTGGCAGTTTGAACCTACCCAAAGGTGCTTCAGAAGACAGGCCTAGTGATCTGCTTCCGAAAGGTCACAGCCTTGAAAACCCTATGGAGCAGTTCTACTCTGCACACATGGGGTCGCCAAGACTTAGAATTGACTTGATAGTAACTAAAAACAACAACAAAACAACAGACTAGCTACACTTATTGAGTGCTGACTATGTCAGCCACCTTTCTAAGGCCTACACTTCATGCATACTGATTCATTTAATCTCTACAACTCTATGAGGTAGTTACTATTGTTATTTTAATTTTGCAGATGAAAAAACTGAGGCTCAGATTGTCCAAGTACTTGCCCAAAGTCCCAGAGCTTGTAAATGATAGATCAGGAATACAAACCCAGGCAGCCTGGACTAAGAATTTGCTCCTAGCCCTGTTGGCGTAGTGGTTAAGAGCTCGGCTCCTAAGGTTGGCAGTTCAGATCCACCAGCTGCTCCTTGGAAACCCTATGGGGCAGTTGTACTCTGTCCGTTTGTCACTATGAATTGAAATCAACTGGATGGCTACGGGTATACTCCAGTTTCTGAATACTCAGTCAGCATCATAAATCACACACAACAAACTTACAGTCAATTTGCTGAGTCAATTTCTGGGACAATTTACTGAGACTGAATGTCATTGACATTTCTGGATGACATTAAAAAGTAGGAAAGCAAGAAAACACGATTATTTTAAAGATAACTTAGTGAAAACAATCCCTTCTTTTGATCGATATAAGTGATAAGTAGTTGAAAGAGGTTAAAAGAAGTTCTTTTGTAGACATTATTTTTCCTCTCCAAATAGCTGTTAAAAACCCTTCCTCCTTGCAGATCTGGGATGGGTGAAATGGGACCTTAGGAAGCACCCCATGTGCCTGCATTTTTCTGCTAAGGCCTGTTAATGGGCCTGGCACTCCCACTAGACTGTGAAGCCCTGTGGGGACAGGCACTTCCTGGCACCATCTAGGAGATCAATATATTGTTTTATTGAATAAAGGCATCATATTTGCATGTGCTTTTTGTTTTGTTTTGTTTTACGGGAGCTCAGAGAAGCACCTCATCCAAACCTCAGATATGTAACAGGGAAATCTTCCTACAGTTGATGACATCCAAGTTGGGTTTTAAGAACAAATTAGAGCTAGCTGGAAAAAGCTAGGGGCTAGGGTTGCCAGGCAGAGGGTGTAGCTGGAAAAGAGGTGCGGCCTATTCAGAGTGTGTGGCTGGAAGAAAGCACAAGGAGTAAGGCAGGAGATGAAACCAAAGAGGCACACAGGGGCCAGGCTGCGGAGTGTTATCAGGGTTCTCCAGAGAAACAAAGCCAATAGGACATGCGTGTGTATATCTTATACATACACACACACACACACACAAACACACACACATATATAGTTGCTGTTAGGTGTCGTCGAGTCAATTCTGACTCGTAGGGACCCTGTGTGACAGAGTAGAACTGCCCCATAGAGTTTTCTAAGCTGTAGTCTTTACAAAAGCAGACTGCCAGGTCTTTCTCCCACAGAGCTGCTGGGTAGGTTCAAATTGCCAACCATTCAGTTGGCAGTCGAGAGTTTAACCATCGCGACCCCAGGGCTCACTCACTCTCGACGCCAGGGCTCACTCACACTTTCTCTCTCTTTGTGTATAAAGCTGACCACTTATACGTGTGCAGATGAGGAAGATGAGGCTCAGGTTGTTCAAGTATTTTCCCAAGGTCCCAGCATTTGTAAGTGGTAGATCAAGGATACTAATTCAGGCAGGCTGGTCTAAGAATTTGCTCCTAATTATACTTCCATTCCTTGATACTCAGTCGATCTCATAAATCACACACAGCACTGTTACAGCCATGGGACAATTTACTGAGACTGAATATCATTGTCTTTATTTATTTATTATTTTTATTTGTTTAGTTCTGAGGCACAGGACATATATATATATATATATACACACACACACACACACACACACATTGTTCTGTGCCATTGAATTGATCCTGACTCATAGCAACCTTATAGAGCAGAGTAGAACTGATCCATAGGGTTTCCAAGGAGCAGCTGGTAGATTTGAACTGCTGAACTTTTTTGGTTAGCAGCTATAGCTCTTAACGACTGCACCACCAGGGCTACGTATATATATTTTTATATATTTATTTATTTTTATATGTAGAGAGAGAGACAGACAGAAAGAAAGACAGAGACAGAGACAGAATTTGAGATTTATTTTAATGAATTGGCTTATGTGATTGTTGAGACTGGCAAGTCCAGAATCTGCAGGCCGAGGTCTTTAAGCCAGGCCGGCAGACTGGAAACTTGGGAAAGGTGTTACAGTCTTGAGGCAGAATTCCTTCTTCTCTAGGAAACTTTAGTTTTTGCTCTTTAGGCCTTTAACTAATTGAATGAGGCCCATCCACATTATTGAGTGTAATCTCCTTTACGTAAAATCAACTGATTTTAAATGTTCATTACATCTACAAAATACCTTCACAGCAACATCTAGACTAGTGTTAGACCAAACAACTAGGCACCGGAGCCTAGCCAAGTTGACATGTAAAATTAACCATCACAAGGCCTTTGGACTTTATCCTGAGGACAACTGGAGAGTCACTGAAGTTTTTTTTTTTTTTTTCCTATTGATTATTTCTTCTTGAGATTTGTAAAAACTGAGAAATAACTTACGTATGGTAAGGTGAACAAATCTAAGTTAAGGTGATTGGCCATCCTGGGTTTGTCGGGAATAGGAAGGTTTCTGGGACGTAGGACTTTTAGTTTTAAAACCAAAAGAGTCTTAGGTGATCCAGTACAAGTTGGTCACTCTAGCTAAAGCGTGCCACTCAATGTTTACATACATATACACCACGTGTCCACCACCACGTGTCCACCACCACGTGTCCACCACCACTATAGGGTAGCTATGAGTCAGAATTGACTTGACAGCAATGGGTAGCAATGGCTAGTCCACCACCAAGATCAAGCTCCAGATAGCTTGATCCATCAACATCCTTCACCTTATCCATCAACCACTTATCCACACCCCTTATCTACCAACATCCCTCCCCTAAATACCTACTATCCCCAAACCTCTTACTGTAGATTAATTTTGTCTCTTTTTGAGCTTTATGTAAATGGGGGAGTCCTGGTGGCACAGTGGTTAAGCGCTTGGCTGCTAACCAAAAGGTCGGTGCTTCAAAACCATCGGCAACTCTGTGGGAGAAAGATGGGGCAGTCTGCTTCCATAAAGATTTACAGCTTTGGAAATCCTATGGAGACAGTGCTACTCTGTCCTGTAGTGTCACTATGAGTCTTTATCTTTGACATGTAAATGGAATTACACAGTATTTCTGACTTGGTTCTAGCTTTTTTTTTTTTTAACTTCACTTTATGTCTGTGAGATTCATCCTTGTTTTTGCTATAGTTTGTTATATTTCGCTGTTGAAGAATATTCCATTGTAAGAGCATATCTCAATTTGTTTATCCATTCACTTGTTAATGAATGTTGGATTATGTCCAGTTTTGGTTATAATGAATAAAGCTCTTGTGACTATTCTTGTGTGTGCCTTTTGGTGGGCCTAGGCACTCATTGTGGAATCGTGGGGTGATAGGGTGTAAGTTTAGTTTTAGCAGCAATTGCCTAACTATTTCCCAAAGTGGTTGCACCATTTACACTTTCACCAACACTTTAGAGAGTTCTTGTTTCTCCACACCCCTATCAACACCTGATGTTGTCTGTCCTTTTACTTTTAGCCATTCTAGTGTGTATGAAGTTATACCTCACAGCTTAATTTGCATTTTCTAATGACTAATGTTGAGAATCTTTTATTGGTCATTAATATCTCTTTTTTAGCTAAGTGTTCAAGTCTTTTGCCCATTTTAAAAGCTGAGTTGTTGGTTTTCTATTGCTGATATTAAAGAGTTATTTGTATATTCAGAATACAGGTCCCTTTGTTGTATATTTATTGCAGAATATATTTTCTCCCAGTCTGTGATTTACCTTTTCATTTTCTTAATGGTGTCATTTGAAAAGCAAAAGGCTGAAGTTCTAATTTATCAGCTTTTTTCCCATGGTGAGTACTTTTTATGCCTTGTCTAAGAAATTATTGCTTAACCCATGGATATGAAGAGATTCTCCTATGTTTTCCTTTAGAAGTTTTCCTTTCTCCTTGGTGGTTAGATCTATGATCTGTCATGAATTAATTTTTGTTACAATGTGCAGTATGGGTTGAGGTTCATTTTTTCCATATGGATATGGTGTTGTTCCAGCACCATTTGTTGGAATTGCCCATTGAATTATCTTGGAGCTTTTGTCAAAAATCAATTGACCATATATGTGTGGCTCTAATTATGAGTTATCTAATACGTTTTATTGATCTATTTTTCTATCCGTATATCCCAATACCACACTGAATATGTTGCTATGATTTTTATAGTAAGTCTTGAAAGTAGATAACTCAGGCCTTCCAGGTTTGTTTTTTGTTTATTTTCAAAATTGTTTTGAGTATTCTCTATTCTGTGTATATCTGTGTAAATTTTAGAATTTTGGCTATCTCTATGAAAAAGTCTGCTGGGATTTTGATGGAGATTACACTTCATCTGCAGATCGGTTTGGAGGAAAACTGACGACTTTATACTACTAAGTCTTCAATCCATGAACTTGGTATATCAATCCATTTATTTAGGGCTTTTAAAATTTCTCTCAATACTGTTTTGTAGATTTTCGTTTAGAGGTCTTGCACATCTTTTATTAGATTTATTCCAAGACATTTGATTTTTCTTATGCTACTGTAAAATGGTAAAAATTAATTAATTGTTGCTACTACACAGAAATACAAGCAATTTTTGTATATTGACCTTGTATACAGTGATATTGCTAAATCATTTATTAATTTAAAGTTTTCTATTGAGTTTTTATGTACGCAATCATGCCATGTGTAAATAATGCTAGTTTTATTCCTTTCCAATCTTCATACCTCCTTTTTTGCTAAGCTTATTGTACTGGCTTGGGCCTCCAGTGCAGTATGGATTAATAGTGGTTATAGAGGATATTTTTGTCTTGTTTCTGAACTCAGTGGGAAAGCATGTAGTATTTTACCATTAAGTATTATGTTTTCTGTAGGACATTCCCTTCTATTCCTAGTTTGCTGAGAATTTTTCCCAAGAATGGATGTTGAATTTTGTCAAGTGATTTTTATGCATATATTGAGATGATTAAACAAATTTTCTCCTATTCTAGCAATGTTGTGAATCACATTGATTTTTGAGTGTTAAACCAACTTTATATTCCTGGAATATATAGCCATTATGTATTATCTTTTTTTATGAATCACTGGATTTTTTTTTTAATGTATTATCTTTTTTTATGTATCACTGGATTTAATTTACTAAAGTTTTATTTAGGATTTTTACAGTTTTGCTCTTAAGTGAGATTGGTCTGTGATTTTCCTTTCTTGAAATGTCATTCTGAGGTATTGGCATCAAAGTAATGATGACTATAAAGTGAGTTGAGAAGTATTCATTATTTTTCTTTTTTGTGTAAGGTTGGTATTATTTTTTCCATAAATGTTTGGAATAATTCACTAGTGGAGCCATCTGAAAGTGGAATTTTTTTGTCTGTGGAAATTTTATTAATTAGAAATCCAAATTATTCGTAGATATACGAAGATTCAGATCTTCTCTTTTGTGTGTGTGTCAGCTCTGGAAATTTGTGTTTTTCAAGGTACTTATCCATTTCATCTAAAATTGTCAAATTTATCAGCTTAAAGTAAGATTTGTACTTTAAAACAAATATATCAGTAATTACATTAATTTTAAGTGGACTAAACACTACAATTAAAGACAAAGTTTGCTAATATTATTAAAAAACAAAACCCAATTAAATACTGTTTATAAAAGACAACTTCACATTTAAGGACTCAGAAAGACTCAAAGTAAAAGGATAGATAAAGATACACCATGCAAACCAAAGGCTGGTGTGGCTATATTAATTTCAGACAAAAAAGACTTCTGTCAAAAAGTATTGCTAGGTATAGATCTTTGAAAACATTAATAAAATTAATAACTCCATAGTTAGACTAAAAGATTAAAAAAAGAGAGAGAAAGAAAACAAATTTTGATAATGACCAAAGATCCAATTCAACAGAAAGATTGAACAATTTAAAGTATGTGCACTTAATAACAGCTTCAAATATGTAAAGCAGAAGTTGTCAAAACTAGAAGGAGAGATAGACAAATCCATAATCATAGCTAGAGATTTTAACATAACTCTCTTAGTAACTGATAGAACAAGCAAAAAAACAAACAAAATACATAAATAAGGAAATAGGAGATTGAACAATAAGATTAAGCAACTTGATCTAATCTAACACTGCACCAAACAATTTCAGAACACATTCTTTCCAAGTACCTATGGGACATTTACCAAATACCATGGTTGGCCTGTAAAACAAGGGGACATCACTACAGATCCTAAAAAAAAAAAAAAAAATTTTTTTTTTTTTTTTTTTTACAGACATTAAAAACCAAATCCATTGCCGTTGAGTCGATTCTGACTCACAGCGACCCTATAGGACGAGTAGAACTGCCCCATAGGGTTTCCAAGGAGCAGCTGGTGGATTTGAGCTACTGACCTTTTGGTTAGCAGCCGAGCTCTTAATCACTGCATGACTAGGACTTGTTATGCAATAAATTTGACAGTTTTGAAGACTGACTTTTAAATATGGAGTATCATGATCAGAATTTCATTTTAGAAAGATTACTCTGGTTGCAGTGTGGAGAAGGGATAGATGCAGGCAAGACCAGGGGCAGTGGTGGAGATTAGGAGCCTATTTGCAACAACTCAGGCAAAGATAATGGTGACGTAGGTAAAGAAGAGGATCCCTTGGTGGTGCAAGTGGCTAAGCACTTGACTAATAGCTGAAAGTTTGATGGTTCGAACCCAACCAGAGCCACCTCAGGAGATAGGCCTGAACTCTCCTTCTGAAAGGTCTTGAAAAACCTATCAAGCAGTTCTACTCTACACACATGCAGTAACCAGGAGTCGGAATTAACTCCATGGTAACTAATAACAACAGGTAAAGAATGGTAGTAGCAGGACTAAAGTAGAGATCAAATGAAAGAGGAAGTGACACAAGAAGGCTGAGGTTCAGTGAAGTTAAGTGACATTGCAAAACATTCAGTCAAAAAATATTTATCGAATACCAACTATATGCCTGACACAAGTTACAACAGTTAGCAAGACAGATATGGTCCCTGCCCTCATGATGCTTACAACTAGTAGCTGTATCTAGAAGTCTTTACTCCAGTTCTTTCCTCAGGATACAGCAGCCCAGACCTACCCTGTTACGTGACTTGTTTTGTCTACTGCATCTGATATCAGCATCAGTGTCCTTGCAGCTGCGTTATTGCATCATCACGATGGCCATGTTCCTCGGGCAGCTCTTACTGATTTAAACATTTTATAAGAATAAGCTGAACCTTGAAAAATTTCCTTGATTTGGCTCAAAGTTACATATACTAGGAGAGGGCTATGCAAAAAATCAATGTGTTTTCCTTTTAAAATGGGAGCTGGGTTCTTTGTCATAGAGGCATTTGCACTCTGCTGGGCATTTTGCATTTATCTCTTCCGAGATAGAGCTGGTGGCCAAGGTTTGGGGAAAACAGCACCATTTGTTGGAATTGTCCCTCGATTTACCTCAGAGTTTTTGTCAAAAATCAAGCCCCTTACAACTACCTTTTTCAAAAACAAGGACTGTGGGCAGCCTGGCACCCTGTATTCATCTATTTTACTTTTAGTTCTTCCTCTGAATTTTGAACCACAGAATGCTGGACGTGGAAGGAATTGTAGAGACCACTTAGTCCAACTCACACATTTTAGAGAGGAGGAAACCAAGGCCTAGAGAAGTGAGTGACTTGCAAAGTCATTCAGCTACTTTGACACAGAGCCAGGGACTAGAATCCAGGTTTTTCCAGTGCTCAGCACATCTGCACCACAGCACCGAGACCTAGGGATCTATATCTAATCTGCTTTCCATTTTGGAAAAGAAAGCTTTAGTTTTTGCTCTAAACGACCATTCTTAGTTCATATCCCCATTTTTATCCACATACTGTGTTGACTTCTCACCATTGTCTCTGGCTGAAGGGATGCTGACACCTATACTATGCAAAGCAAAAGCAGGTGCTATTTGGGGTGATTTCAAGGACCCAGGGAATGGACCACTTCTTCCCACTTGCTTATAATACTTGCTTATAGATGCCTGAAATTTCTAAGTTATTCATTATATAGGGAGAGATAAGGGCTGTGGTGCAAACGCTCCTGGGAAGGGAAATGGAACGTCTTTAGTTTACAATGAATAGTAAATAATTGATATTGGATTCCTTCCTGGGAGCACTCTTTGATAGTCAGGAGGGAAGATAATGCACAAGGGCTGAGGGAGCCTTAGGAAGGATGGAGAGAATGTCCCTGAGCTAGAAGAAAGGGACAGAGGAAGTGCGTATGTGAGGGATGGGGGACAGATGCTGGGGAGGTGGGTTAGAGGTAGAAGCTTCCAAGTACAAACTTTGTCTAAGCTGTCAACTCTGCATCACAGTTTGGTCCTGCCTTGGCCCTATTTGTCAGTCTGTGGTGCTTGCATCCTAATCCTAGGCCTGCATATACTGAAACACTTCCATCCTAGATGCCAGCTACAGGGAATGCAGGGGAGGGGGATGTCTTCAAGCCAGTGAGCACCCATCTAGCTGTGCACCAGAGATGGACCCCAGACTTAAGGCACTAAGCCTTGTTTTTGGTTCTTTGTTATAGGAGGTCATCATGGTTCTCTGCACAGTGCCTAGGGGATTGGCTGGGATTTCCTGCAGGAAGCAAGAAGCAGTATTGAAAGTTAAATTGGAAGTAGGAAACCTGGGCTTTAGTCTTGGCTCTGTCACTAACTCTGGGGCTTTGACCTCTGTTTCCTCAGCTGTAAAATAAGGAGGATGAACTTGGGGGTCCACATCTGCTTTCCATATCTAAGATGTTAGGATCTTCAGGAAGGATATTGTTTTAATTTCCTAAGGCTGCTGTAACAAAATACCACAAAATGGTAGCTTTGAAGAACAGGAATTTCTTATCTCATGGTTCTGGAGACTAGAAGTCCAATTCTAGGTATTGGCCATGCTGATTCCTTCTGAGAGCTTTCAGAGAGGAACTGCTTCCAGCCTCTCGCCTAGTTTCTGGTGGCTGCTGGTAATCCTTGGCCTTCTTCTTCTGCTTATAAATGCATCTGCCTCCATCATCACATGGCATTTGTTTTCCCCTATGTGTGTCTTTTTCTCCATGTCTGTTCTGCCTTTTATATCACTCAAAAAGGATTAGGATTAGGACCCACCCACCTCTGGTATGACTTTTTAAAAATTTAACTTATAACAAAAGAAAACCCCTATTTCCAAACAAGATCACGTTCACAGCTATGGGGGTTAAGACTCCAATATATCTTTTTTGAGGGACACAATTCAATTCACAAAACATAATTTTATAGGTTCTATCTTGAGAAGAGTACTATGACTTGGAATAAAGGAATGACTGGGCACAAAGAAAGGATCTTGTTTTCTTGATTGAGTCCCTTAGGGCTCCCTCCAGTTTAGGGGGCTGGGATCTAGGGATATTGTCATGATCCAGCCAAGGTTTGGCCCTAATCCAAGGAGGCCTGTGATGCTCTGGATCTTACCTAGAGTAGGTGTTGAGGCCATGAATGGGATGATAGAGAATCTTCTGCTCCTCTCACCAGCTAGCCTATGGCCCAGGAGAATCATTCTCTTCCTCGGAGGAACCACCCCCATCAGCCCAGGCCCAGGATCCTGGCCTAGAGCTTCATTCAGGCCTGAAGGTCATTTCGTTTCAGGCCTGTTCGGCTGCTTCTTCCCCCTTCCCTTCTCCCAAGGCCCACTGAGGACTCTGTCCCTACATCAGGTTTTACTTTCCTTTTGCAGCTCACCACAGTGATTCCACCTTAAGCACCGTGTTATTTTTAACGTCTGCGGGTGCTTCCCATGTCTCTCACCTTCTGCTCTGGGACTTATGCTTGTACTCCATTCCCTGTCAGATTCCGGGGCTTCAGCCTTTTCCAAGGGAGCCACAGGCCTCACTCCTGGGATGTCGGCTGTGTTGGGATTTCAGGACCAAGTCTCTCGTAAATTAAAAAACCAAACCCATTGCTATCGAGTTGATTCTGACTCATAGCAACCCTATAGGACAGAGTAGAACCACCCCATAGGATTTTCAAGGCTGTAAATCTTTACAAAAGCAGACCGCCACACCTTTCTCTCACAAAGCAAGAGAGTTACCAACCTTTTGGTTAGCAGCCTCATAGGGTTTTCAAGGAGCGACTGGTGGATTTGAACTGCCAATGTTTTGGTTAGCAGCCTAAGCTCTTAACCACTGTGCCACCAGGGCTTCTAGGGCTCCATCAAACCAAAAAACCAAACCTAGTGCTGTTTAGTCGATTCCAACTTATAGCAACCCTATAGGACAGAGTAGAACTGCCCCAGGGAGTTTCCAAGGAGTGCTTGGTGGATTTGAACTGCCAACCCTTTGGTTAACAGCCGTAGCACTTAACCACTACGCCACCAGGGTTTCCACGGGCTCCATACTCCCTTTAAATTCAGGTAAGTGTTTGCTTGGTATCATGTCACGCCTGTTTGATAGAGGCAGGAGTTAAAGAACTCTAGCAGCTTCTAAGCCTTTAATCAGCAAAATCATTTGATGGAAGCAAGCAAGTTGTCAAAGTGGCACAGGGGTTAAGTGTTCGGCTGCTAACTAAAAGGTTAGCAGTTCAAATCTACCAGCTGCTCCTTGGAAACCCTAGGGGGCAGTTCTACTCTGTCCTATAGGGTCGCTATGAGTCTGACTATGAGTCAGAATCGACTTGATGGCAATGGGTTTATCTAGCAAAACCTCAAGCCCTAGCCCTTCTCTTCAGGTCTGCAGGCAGGCTTGGATGCATCTGAGTAGCTTCTTGCTGCCTTACTGCAGGGGACAACCCTGTCTACTTAGGGCCTCTTCTCATGGGAGGAGTAACTCTTTTCCCCGAGTCCCTTTCCATTCAGCCCATTGCCCACACTTTTCTTATCCTTCTAAGAATTTTTATACCTTCTCCCATTCTTTAGAGTTCAGCATCCTTACCCCCACTGTTAGGGACTGAATAGTGTCCCCAAAACAGACATGTTGAAGGCCTAACCTCTGTACCTGTGAATAGTATCCTGTTTGGAAATAGAGTTTTTCTTTTGTTATGTTAATGTGGTCATACTGGAGTAGGATGGGTCCTAAACCTAATCCTTTCTGAGTGGTGTCTTATAGAAAAAGAAAACAGACAGGGAAAGACAGGCACGGGGGACAAGACCATATGAGGAACCATCTACAAACCAAGGAACCCCCAGAGCTACTGACAAGGAAGGACCCTCCCCTAGAGCTGATGCCCTGATTTGAACTTCTAGTCTCCAAAACCATAAGAAAATAAATTTCTGTTCTTGAAAGCCACCTACTAGTGTTATTTTATGTTACGGCAGCCCTTGGAAACTAAGATACCCATCCTTTCTGCTCCACCTACCACATTAGCCCGGCCTTCCTGAGATATAATTGTGATGTAAATTCAAGGAATCCACTGAGTACAGTCCCCATGTTACCAACAAGATCTATTCCTGTGTCTTTAAGTCTTTAAGCTGAATTTGTAGGTCAGTCAGAACAGGTGCATACAATTCTTATTTAGCCTTACTTTCGCGCAAGAAAGGAGCCCTGGTGGCTCAGTGGTTAAAGTGCTCGGCTGCTAATTGAAAGGTCGGTGGATTGAATCCAGGCTGCTCCACAGGAGAACAATGTGGCAGTCTGCTTCCTCAAAGATTACTGTCCTACAGGGTTGCTCTGAGTCAGAATCGACTTGACAGCAACGGGTTTGGTGGCTCAGCAGGGCAGGAAAAGGCTCCAAGACTTTCCATGATGTAAAGGCTGCACGTGCAGCAAGTGAAGATGATTGTGATGAAGAATCTGTTTCGAGTAGGGGTTGTTTCAATAGTTTCAAAGTGAGGGCAAATTTACATAACATAGAAGGGCAAGTCCAAGTCAAATGTACTTGTAACTGGGACACTTACTTTATTACAATGACTCCCGCACCACCTGCCCATGTTTCCAATGTCCCTAAGTCAACCCTGAGTGATGGCATTGGCAGGGTGGGCACTAGGCCCAGCCAGGCTTCAGATGAAGGGCTGCCCAGGTTCCATTCCTAGTTCCTTTGCAAAAGTTCCCCACAGAAGCTGGGAGCCAAGGTGAGGATAAGATGCATGGTTTTATCCAGGGTCATTCCTAGGGGCTTGTAACCTAGTGGCTGGATGTTGAAAAGGCTCTAATCATATGGAAAAGAAAAAATGCATTCAAAGTTAGGGAGAGTGGTTTGCTGTGTACATATAAATAAGAAAAGCAATTCAACAGTAAGGAAGGACTTCCACCTCATCTAAACTCTCAGTACCAGGTCTGTGCTGGACAGCCCCCTAGGCCTTAGGCTGTGCTGGGAGAGTCAGGCCCTTGGCGGAGCAGCCCTGGGAACTAGGTGAGTCAACAAAGAAGGGGACCCCAGGTTTTCTGTGTGGTCACTTTCTAAAAGGCAAAGCCTGTGGAAATCAAAGTCCATCCAGAAAGGAGCCCATCAGCTAGAGGTAAGCTATTGGGTATATATATGTGTGAGTGTGGGGGGATCCTTGTAACAGTGGTAGCCTCTATTGTAGGGCAATGGAATGTAGCAAAAACATTCTGTGTCTTCTCACACACTGACACACTCATGTATGCTCACTCACACACATTCCCTGAAAGAAAACTGTTCTTCTTTTTGCTTTGTGCCTACCAAATGGGGCCTTCCAGTGTCTCTAATTTAATATCTCATTTTCCTTAAGATTCAGGAGAAAAGGCTCAGATATGCCCTCTGGAGCAGCAGAGGATGCAGAGGGCTGTGCGGCAGTGCCCTCCTCACCTGCCTCTCCTCCCTCAACGGCCCTCCAAGGAGCCATGACAGAGAAGATGACCAGGCAGTCTGGTGAGCTGAGAGCTGGATGCTGAGTTCATTCTGGGGTCAGCCACGCAAGCTAAGCAGCTGAAGCTTTGGCCTGGAGGAGATGTTGAGTCAGCAGCCTAAGCCCAAGGTGAGAGGTTAGCTGTGGAAGGGACATTGTTGTTGTTTGGTGCCGAAGAGTCAGTTCCAACTCACAGTGACCATATATACAACAAGGGGAGGGACAGCTATGAATAATTTACTTATCAAGAGAAAGCCCTGCAGGCAGGGCAAAATGGCGGCGTCTTCAAAAATGGTCTAATGTATCACCACTCTCCACTCTTGGCCTTTATGTGGCATTTTGAATCTCCCGTCTCCCCTGCCAGAGTCCAGTAAAATGGCTCTCAGGAAGTCAATTATTTCCAACCTAGTGCAAATTTAACTAGTTGCCATTTAGTTGATTCTGACTCATGGTGAACCCATATATATCAAAGTAGAACTGTGCTCCATAGGATTTCAATGGCTGATTTTTCAGAAGTAGATTACCAGGCCTTTCTTCCAAGGCACCTCTGGGTGGATTTGAACCCCCACCTTTTGGTTAACAGCTGAGCATGTTAACTCTTTGCACCACCCAGCGATTCTCCTTGCCTAACTAGTTTGTCCTTTACTGCCTCCTCTGTAAAATAAAATACCAGTACTTAATGGGTATTGGGGTGCTTCTATGGGATGAGGAAAAAAATTTCAAAACTAGAGACAGCTGGTGGTTGCACCACACTGTGAATATACTAAATTCCACTGAACTGTATACTTTTAAATGGTTAATTGTATGTTATGTGAATTTTACCTCATTTAATTTTTTTTTTTTTTTTTTTTTTAATACCAGCTGCTTTTCACGGGGTGGTTGTGAGACCCAAAAGGGAGAGAGAGTATATGTGAAAGAAGTGCCAGACTGAGCTCCTTCTTTCTGCTGATTAATTCCTCCATGGCCCTGGGCCTGCAATTCAGGTGCCTTCCACTAGAGGAAGAGTGTAGTCTATAAACCTGCAGAAGCCAGGTATTCTGCGCTTCCTCAGCAGTTCGAATCCACCAGGTGCTCCTTGGAAACCCTGTGGGGCAGTTCTACTCTGTCCTGTAGGGTTGCTATGAGTCAGAATTGACTCGATGACAATGGGTTTGGTTTTCAGGCACTTCTAGCTGCTATCTGACACCAGTTACCTAGGTTTCCATGAATGCTGGGACCCCACCTTTGGATGACGGCCCTCTTACTTACTCTATGTCAGGTACCTGGACTGAGTCCTTATTTATTTTCTGAGCCTTGCAGTCCCTGAAAGTGATAAAGAAGCCCAAGAGTAAATGTTTCTAACAAATCAAGTCATGGACTCTGCCAGATGTTGTTTTGATAAACTGAGTTTCCTGACAGCCTGAAACTCAGGCTGCTTGTGCCATCCTCCTCTTAGTTTCACAAAGCTAGACTTTCCCATCTCAGATGAGCATGTCATATGCTAGGCTTCCTTTAAGCTTTTTCCGAGCATATCCAAAAATGGTCCAGGCTGCAGTGGTTGGTCTCAAAATGCAGCATCACAGGTCACCCCATCCTCTATCAGCTTGGCAACATTTGCGTCTCATATTAGAAGGGAAAACATTGTAATATGAAAGAGGCAATAAGCCCTGAAAGCCAGCCCTCAGGGGGTTTGGCTCTAGAAGCAGAAAGTGAGGAACAACTTTCAAGTCTATTTACTGGATGCAGGACACTGAAGACCTTGAGCGTGACCAGAGTCACAAGGTTAGAGCCCAACACAGAAATACATAAAGGAGACATTCCAGCTTCTCTTTTCTCTGGCTGCAGTACCAGCAGTGGATAATAAGAAAATGCAGTGATTTTTTTTTTCTTTTTAAACACTCTTCCATTTTCCCTCTTGAATTCAGCCCCATGCTCTGTGTACAGAGAGTTGGGGAGCAAGGATGGTGGTTCAAACCCACCTATAGACACCTCAAAAGAAAGGCCTGGCACAATCTGCTTCTGAATAATCACAGCCTTGAAAACCCTATTGTGTTAGTCATCTAGCACTGCTATGACAGAGATACCACAAGTCGATGGCTTCAACAAAGAGAATTTTATTTTCTTACAGTCTAGTGGGCGAGGAGTCCAAATTCAGGGTGCCGTCTCCAGGGGAAGGCTTTCTCTCCCTGTCAGCTCTGGAGGAAGGTCCTTGTCATCAGTCTTGCCTTGGTCTGGGAGCAGCTCAGAGCAGGAACCTCAGGTCCAAAGGACACGCTCTACTCCCGGCGCTTCTTTCTTGGTGGTATGAGGTCCACATGTCTCTCCGCTAGCTTCTCTCTTTTATATCACAAAAGAGATTGGCTTAAGACACTACCTAATCTTGTAGACCTCATCAATATAACTGCCATTAATCCATCTTGTTACACCATCATCGTGATAGGATTTACAACACATACAGAAATCACATCGGAAGATAAAACAGTAGACAATCGTATAATCATACAAGGGAATCATGACCCAGCCAAGTTGACAGATATTTCTGGGGGACAAAATTCAATCCATGACACCTATGGAGCATAGTGCTACTCTGCACACACGAGGTCACCAAAAGTGGGAAATGACTCATCAGCAACCGGTTTGGTTTTGGTTAATACCATATAATGATGTGCTACTGTGCGTCTCTTCCCAACCCTGTGTTCAGTGCCAACACGTTGGCTCAATGCTATCTCGAAAGTGGCCATGGTGAGGGTTTTTATACCACAGAAATCAGCAAACACCATATAATCACCGTCCCTTCTCCTTGTTCCTCCCTTCTTCTTCTTATGTAGCGCTGCTATAACAGAAATACCACAAGTGAACGGCTTTAAAAAACAGAAATTAATTTTCTCAGTCAAAAACCAAAATCAAACCCATTGTCGTCAACTCATAGCAACCCTATAGGACACACACTAAGAATGGCCCGGCAGAGAGACAGGAGGAGCTATGGCATGGACGACATTGTGGAGCCAGCAGCCCTCTCAGATTGCCCAGTTCTGAACCTTTCTCATGTGAAAAATAAACCCGTTTGGTTAAACTGCTCAGTTGAGACTCTCTCTTTCTTCTTTTCCCCCAGTTGCCACTGAGTCGATTTTGACTCATGGCAAACCAGTGTGAGTCAGAGTAGAACTGTGGTCAATAGGGTTTTCAATGTCTGAATTTTCAGAAGAAGGTTACCCGGACTTTCTTCTGAGGTGCCTCTGGGTGGGTTCAAACCACCAGCCTTAACCATTTGCAACACCCAAGGACTTCTGGGACTCTTTCCATGCAACCAAATGGAATCCCTTACCAATAGAGAAGGCTTTGTGTATTGGCTTTGTGAAGAAGTGATGCTTGAGCTGATCTGAAGCGAAGCAGGAGAAATGAAACATCAGCTAGCTGATCTGGGGAAGGAAGCAGGTTCACTGGCAGCACAGCTCTCAGGCTTGCACCCTCTGAGCTCTGACCTCTCCCTGCTAAAAATGCCTGGAATTTGCCAGATGAAACGGAAGACCTCGGTGAGGTTGCTAGGCAGTGGCAGCACCATGCCCTAGTTCAGAGGCAAGAAGAATAGGTTTTGTTTTGTCCCTAGTGGTGTCACTTCATTGACGGATTACCTGTCTAGCTAGTGTGGGGGCCTCTCATGCATGAAGACTAACTCAGGCTGTAACCAGCCAGCCTGGCACAGTGAGCAGCAACCTCTCTTCCTCAGCATCCCTACCCTAGTCCACTTGTTGTTGCTGGGTGCCAAAGAGTTGATTTCAGCTCATAGTGAACCCCATGTGAAAGAGCAGAACTGCCTCAGAGGGTTTTTTGTTTGTTTGTTTGTAATCTTTATGGAAGCAAATTGCCAGGTCTTTCTCCTGCAGAGTCGCTGGATGGGCTGGAACTGCCAACCTTTTGGTTAGCAACCTAGCACTACCAGGGCTCCATACCTGAGTCCACTGTTGTTGTTTGCGCCATCGAATCAATTCCAACTCATAGCGACCCTATATGACAGAGTAGAACTGCCCCCATAGGTTTCCTAGGTTGTTATTCTTATAGGAGCAGATAGCCAGGTCTTTTCTCCCAAGGGCTAGAACCTCTGACCTTACAGTTAGCAGTCAAATGCTTAACCTCTATACCACCAGGGTTCCTTCCCTAGTCAACTAACAGCCTTCAAATCTTACCTCCAAATTCTCAACCCTCAGGCAAACTAGCCGCCCTTTCCTGCCTGCCATAAAGCTGCAAAGCGGTTTTTACAGGGAGGGGCCTTTTGAATTCAAGAACAGAAAATCCTCACGTTAAAAAAAAAAAAAAAGCCTTCAACTGGTTGCTAGGATTTTGTGTATCCTGCTTACCACGCTTTCCTATGAAAGAGACTTGTCTCTATAGAAACGGCTGCGTCACATGGGCTCTGTACCCGGCGTCTGAGACCGAGGCTCCCTCTTCAGAACACGTTTCCTATCAGAGCCGCCCTCGCCGAAGTGTGTGCCCCAGGGCTGGGGAGGGGAGGACCCTGGAGCTGCTAGTGGCTTTAAATCAGTCTCGATTCTCTCTCTCCTCCTCCTCCTGTCTGCAGTGCAAACTTAAGAAAAGAGGCGATTCCAGTAATGAAGAGCCTTTCTCTTCTGTATTTCTACTTTTCTTCTTAGCCCTGGAAAGCTTAGGTTTCTACCACACCCTGTACGTGCGCTCGCGCGCGCGCACACACACACACGCATTGGGCGTTCTATTCCGATTTTAGAAAAGAGGCAGCTTAGAGGGGTTCATTTGATTCAACACTCAAGATTCCATCTTGTTTATGAGGACTCAAGGCTATATCAGGTCAGTCTGCCAAAAAGCTCTTTCCCTTCAGTCCAAGGAAAATCTATGCTTAGGGAGTTGGGGAGGGGGTGGGGGGACCTTCTTCCTAACCTTAGAGAGAAACGCAAGGTCACACATTCATCCTGCATACAAGGTTATTATTCCCCTGCACAAAAACACAGGTGGTCCTTGCCTTATAAACAGGATGACCATATAATTTGTCATTCAAATCAGGACACGTATGACAGGAGCTCTTAGTAATTATGCTGGAACCACAGGCATAAACCAGGACTGTCTGAGCAAACTAGGACGTTTGGCCACTCCACTTATAAATAAATGCTTTACAAACAATAGGAACCGGTTGCTATCGAGTCAACTCCAACTCACAGCAACCACATGTGTGTCAGAAGAGAACTGTGCTCCATAGGGTTATTGATACTGATACTGGTACGTTGGAAGTAGATTGCCAGGCCTTTCTTCCAGGGTGCCTCTGGATGGACTTGCACGTCCAATCTTTTGGCTAACAGCCAAGTACATTAACAGGTCGCACCACTCAGGGACTTCTTACAACCAATACACCCCCCCCCACACAAAAAAAGCTTCCTGCAATATTCTCCCTAAAAGTTTGCACTGCTCCTGTAAATTTAGAAATTTGAAGAAGGAATGATATCATGGAAGGAGTAAAAGATTTTCAAGAAGAAAGACCCCATAATACAATATTTCATACACATGTTTGGGTATCTGAAGGATAAACACCCCCCAGCACTATGGAAGAGTGTCTGCTTCCCCACAGCTTCCCCAACATGTGTCTTAAGTCTTTTAAACCATAGTCTCTCCAATTTTCTTAAAGAATTACATGATCCCTCTTTTGTGTGGCTTTTTCTGCTCTGTTCACAGCCAGACTTTTGATGCCTCAAAAATTTGGTTCTGGCTTGATCTTAACCAAGTGCGTTTAGATTACCTTAGACTTCTGTGAAAGGAACATGGCAGAGACTAAAGATGGAAGGAGCCAGCCTCTTCATAACGTAAAATCCAGTAAGTCAAATCCCTCTCACTACTCTTCTTCTTCAGAAATTCCAAACTACTCTTGTTAACTTTTCCAGTCAAACTGTAGCAACAGTTAATCTTCTCCTAATTTTTTTTCTTGAAGTATTATTTTGAAGTATTAGCATAAATGTTAACCTAGGGGGAAGTGACATCTAAGTCTTTAAGTCTCCTGCTTTCTTACATAAAAAACTGATTTACCTTTCCATTTGTTCAAGTCTTCTTTTGTGTGAGGGATTTATAATACCAATTCTTGGACCCCAACTCTGGATGCTCTGATTCAATATACCTGAGACTGGGCCCAGGCCTGGGAACAACTGCCCCAGGGCACGGGGAGCCTGTGGCTTGGTGAGAAGTTCACGGGAACAAGAAAAGAGGCCCAAGGGCTGAAAAGACAAGCTTCATTTATTCCACAGCATTGGCTGGAGCCTGCCTCAAATCCTAAAACTGGGAGGCAAACATTTTTCCTATGTTGCAGTACAATAATCATGGATGAAACAGCCTTTTATGTGTTGAACCAGGAGCCTGGCCAAGTGTGGTGAAGCAGAAAGAGATGGGGGTTAGACTCATTCACTAGCTACAGGAATTTGATGAACTTTACTCAGCTTGTCTTTTACTCCCCACTACCATCTGAAAAAAAAAAATTTTTTTTTTTTTTTTTACCATCTGTGAACCAGTACCCCCACTGCTGTTGAGTTGATTCCAACTCAGCAACCCTATAAGGTGGTATGAAATAATACATCCACCCAAAATTGTTGTAAATATTAAGTGAAATCACATATCTATTTAGATTTGAGCCACTGCACAATACCTTCAAGCTATCAAACATAATAAAAATGGAAGATGTCATTAATGTAATTTTTTTCTGTTGGGAAATTATACTTTAAGTTGCAAACATCTGACCTGCAGCTTTTGAAATACAACATGCCCTTGAGTTTGGACTTCTTACAGGCTGTGAAGATTGATGCCTATATTCTTTAAGCCATGTGCTTTAAGAAAGAAAACAAGGCATGGTGAGGTCTCTTTAGGGATCAACAAACAGAAGATGACCATCCAGGACAGTATGGTTGACTCTATTTTGCTTGCCATGTACTAGGAGACTTAAGGAGTTCCTGGGCCAAGCACATCGTTAAGTGCTTGACTACTAACCGAAAGGTTGGCTGTTCAAACTCACCCGAAAGCACCTCGGAAGAAAGGCCGACTGATCTACTTCCGAAAATCAGCCATTGAAAACCCTGTAGAACACAGTTCTGCTCTGACACAGATGGGGTCGCCATGAGTCGGAATCAAGTCAGTGGCAACTGGTTTAAAAAACTTAGAGCAAGAGATCTGTCAGCTCAGATTGGCGACGTCAATAGCGATACATATGGAGGGTCTTTGTTATTTAAATGAATTCACAAAAGTAGAAAACTAAAGCTCAGGGTCTCCCAAAAATAACGTTACTCTCTCAAAAAGTAAACCCCAACATTTGGTAATCCAAATTTCTACATTCTTCCAATTGCTGGGCAAGTGAGTCTCATTCCACACCTCTTCTGATGGGATAAATAATGTGTGTTATCTGCCTACCCCACCAAGCACACATCCAAATGATTAAAATAAATGGGACTCTGAGTGACGTGTATGAGGACTGAAGTACCAAAAAGTACTGGTAGTACTGTACTTTATGGCCAATAAGCTAATTTGTGGAATGATTCCATACAATGGCTCTGAAGTTAAAGGAAGAAGCAATGAGCCCATTCATAGATTAGCCTCAAATGTAAGCAATTTCCTTTTAAACGATGAAAACGTACTGTTCTTTTCTGTTCCACCTCTGGTGTCACCTCATAGGCGTTAGTACCATTTATATCCTATTTTAAAGGATACCATGCTATTTATTCCTCATGACCCTTTTCTTTTTTAGCATTCCCTCCTACCCTACCTCTCTATTCTTGAAAATATAAACTTCTACTTTATTTTCGTTTAAAAAAGAAGCACCTCCACAACTATACATTTTTTGACATTTTTTGGAAGTCAAAACTGCGCCATGTAATAAAAACCACAAAAATGTTCACATCCTTTGATTTAGTCATCCCAACCTTGGGAAATGATCCCAAGAGAACAATGCAAAAGAAGAAAAAGATTTGTAGGAAAATATTGGAAAACATAGGGCCAAATAAACTACTGCTGAATTTATAAGGTAAAATACCACACAACAGCTTTCAAGGAGACATGTGAGACTTTGTAGAAATACTTTTAAATTGCTTGTCATCAGTGAAAAGTGAAGAATAGAAAATTAAAAAAAAAAAGTATGTATTATATAAGCATAATATGATTACAGTTACATAAAAATTATGGCCATGCCTGAAAATGATCAGAAGAGGCTGGAGATACCTGTGTGCCAAGGAGAAGGGGCACAATTCCTATACGGGGCTACTTTATTAGGAAGCCTAAAAAACAAAGATGCTCCCACTAACTCCTGCTAAGCAACTCACACTTCCTGCTTTCCCTACCTATTCCAAAATATTGTAGATAAAAATGGAGGATTTTGCATCAAATAACATTTAAAATTTTATCTGCGAAAGACTAACTGTGAATTTTTCACTACTTCCCAAATTGCCACTGCAACCACTCCAGCTGCCGCTAGAGTAGAATTGCTTTGTGGCTTCCTGGAAACATTGCACAGGTGGTGTTAAAAAAGGTCCTTTTTATAATTCTAAAAAGTGACAACTTGATTTCCCTAAAGCAGGACCCCTCATCAGGCTTGAGAATGGGGTGGGTGTGGTGGTTAAGCTTGTGTGTCAACTTGCCTGGGCCACGATTCTCAGTGGTCTAGCAGTTATATGATGATTTAACCCCCCCCCCGATGAGATTTGATGTAATGTAATCTCCTCCATGATGAAGTCTGCTATGGGCAACCAATCAGTTGAAAATGAGTTTCCTTGAGGGTATGGCCTACATCCAATATAGATGGACTTTCTGGCAAAGTTGTTTGGCTTTTGCTCTGTTCTGGACCTTGCATTCAGCTTATCATCTGAACTCCAGTTCTTAGGACTTGAGCCAGCAGCCTGCCATCTTACCTGCTGATCTTGAGTTCATCAGCCACTGCAGCTACATAAGTCATAATAAGTCAGAAGAAGCCTGTAGCCTGATGCCTGACCCACAGACTTGGGACTTTCTGACCTCTACAACTGCATTTATATCAACCCATTTCCTTGATATAAATCTGTCTCTGTTCACTGGTTTTGCTTCTCTGGAGAACCCAGCCTAAGACAGTGGGGGATGTGGCATAGCTCTTATTTATGTTTTTATATCTTTGCTAAAATGTTCCACCACCCGTCTGTCAGTTTGCTGTACTGTGGTGACTTGCATGATGCTATGATACTGGAAGCTATGCCACCAACATTTCAAATACCGGCAGGGTCATCCATGGTGGACAGGTTTCAGCGGAGCTTCCAGACTAAGGCAGCAATGATGAAGATGGTGCAGGACCAGGCAATGATTTGTTCTGTGGTACGTAAGGTCAGCATGAGCTGGAACTGACTCCATGGCAGCTATCTCTGTCTATCCTCTATTTTATTAAAATGTTGCTAACATTGTTTCCAAATTTTGTGACACACAGACACTCTAACCATGCCCTGAATCAAAAGCAGAGGCAAACTGTATCAATTTGCTGGACTTCAAACATAATTTATTTCTTGAGCCATAGGCCAAAATTTAAAAGAAAAGTAAACCATTTTAAATCCGTATAAAACCTAATTCAAAATAAAATAGAACAGATGCATTACAATATTGTACGGAAGGCAGGGATATGTTGTTCTATTCAAGTTTCTACTCTCAAATCATAATTATTTTCCCAACTAATTTGTGAATTCACATCTATTTTGTTACAGGGCGGGGGCTGGGAGAGGACACACGCAAAGAATTTTAATAACGATGGCTGAAATATATAGCACTTACTACATACCGAGTATTTAAGTATTTTGTGTGAATTAACTCATTTAATGATCCCAATAAATCTAAGATGTAGGTAGGATAATCACCCCCATGTTACAGATGTGTAAATCAAGGACCAGAGAGGTCACACTACTAGAACATATTTGAGCCAGAAGTCAAGCCCTGCTGCTGGCCCTCGAGTATGTACTCTAACCGCCACATGCACAGCCTCTAAATAGGCAGGCCCAGAGAAGTCAGCAACGTCAGCTCGGTACTCTTAGCTTCAACCTCGTGCTGCCCCCGCCTGGCATCCAGGCAAGAGTTCCAGGAAAGGAGTGGGTATTGCCAGGCAGCAACATGCAAGGGGGGGAGCCAGAAGAATCAGGGTTTGGCCAACCCGGGCAGGACATTTGAGTGTATTTGGGTCCCGGTATCTTTGTTCTGAGTGTGGCACAAAATGTTTGTGCTCCTCTACTAACATAGAGGTTGGTGGTTCAAACCTACCCACCAGCCACAGAAAGAATGGCCTGGTGATCTGCTTTCATAACAATTACAGCCCAGAAAACTGTGTGGAGCAGCTCTACTCTGTAACACACAGGGTCACCATGAGTCAGAACTGACTCCACGGCAACAGATTTGATTTGTTTTTTTTCCTCTGTTCTTAAGCAAAATGCTTGCCCAGCTGGGCTCACTGGCTCGTTGTGAAGATGAACTTTGTGAAAGTGTTCACTAACTTATAAACTCTGCATACATCAGATATTATTTTTTCCCAATGTTAAAATTTCTAAATACCTGAATTTCAGTGGAAATATTGTTAAAATGTATCTCAAATTTTGCAGCCTTCTCTAAACAGTTTAAAGTGCTTTCCTGATGACTCAATTTCAAGTTGTGTATAAAGGGCTGTTTGCCCCTACATTAAAGCCCCTCAGTTCTTATGTCTGGCTCTGTGTTCTTCTGAGTCACCTGCCTTGAGAGAATAAACATAGGAGGGCAGAGTGGGGATGGGGTCCCAATTCTTTTCCACCTGGCGTCTCACCTTATCAACCTCCCCACTTTAAAATTGCCATCTCCAATCTACTGTGGACTGGAATCCATCTCCAAGCTACTGTAATGAAACCAAGCTTATCAGAATCATGTCAAAAATAAGAGAGTAAGTAATTTCTGGTGAGGCCACATCCAGGGACAGATAACTCAATAAACAAGGTATGCAAGGGTTTACTTGAGTTTATTACAATTTCACTGAAATCTTTTTCAATTTCATGTGAAATTGTGCACTGCAGATTAGTAAGTAAACGCAAGTGAGCCTGTACATACCTTGCTTAATGTAAACCCTTGCGTACCTTGCTTACTGGTAATCCGCCCTGGCCATATCGTCTTTCTTCTGGTTAAATCTTATGAGCCTCAATGTTTAGACTTCATGATACTTACTTGACTGTTTTAAGGCTTTTTCCTGGTGAACTGCCATGAGCCAAAGGTTGATGTAATATTATTTTGAACAGTCTTATAATCAGTCCCTGACTTATCTACTGCCTGGGCTATAGATTCTGAATATCAGAAGACAGTTTTGGGGTTACCACTGCCTAACCATCCCTCTCTGACCACTGCCTCTTCACTTCCACCAGAGTTGGCCATAGTAGCCATGTTTGTTTTCTATGAGCCCACCCCTGTGGTTACAGCTGATTGGACCTGACTCTTTCCCCAGGAGAACCCTTGCACATGTACACCTGGGAGGCATGGCATGCATGCTCATTGGGATATTATTTGTAGTAGCAAGAGACTTGTAAACAACCTAAATGACCATTACTAAGAGAATGAGTAATAAACTGCAGTGTATTTATTTATCAACAGAATATTACACAATACTTAAAGTGAATGACCTACCTCTATTTGTATTAATGTGGTTAAATTTCAAAAGCACAATTTGAGCAAAAAAGCATGCTGTACTAGAGTACCATGCATTTGAAATTTGGAAGTATGCAACAGTAGCATGTTTTGTTTACAGATACATGCATTTGTAGTAAAAAGATAAAGAAATGCATGAGAACAATAAATACCAAATTGAAGATACTGGAGTAAAACATGCAAAAGCTGGAGCTTGAATAAGGTCGAAACCTGTCAGAGGAGGAAAACTGAAAAAATTTTTAATAATAGAGAGCAATAGAAAAGTGGTAAGACTGAACCCTGTCAAATGCAGAAAACTTGCGAAATCCGGAAAAACAAGGCAGTCCCATCGAGTTCTGGCTCTCGCGGTTTTCACTGTAGTTAGCTCTGCTAAGCAAGGAGGGAAACGGGACTGGGGAGGGAAACCCAGGAGTTTGGAATTATATACCCAATGCTTTATTTCTTGACCTGAATGTGTCTTAGTTCTCTAGTGCTGCTATAACAGATATACCACAAGTGGATGGCTTTAACAAAGAGAAGTTTATTCTCTCACAGTCGAAATTCAGGGCGTCAGCTCCAGGGGAAGGCTTTCTCTGTAGGTGAAACTTCCCCTCAGTTTGTCTATTATAACATGTATTTTATGACAGAAAAAAGATATTAATATATAAAAAAAAATCTGAAAAATTACCTAACTGGGCACAAATCTCTTATCCCATAATGAGGAGCAAAGCTTACAAAAAATAAGAGAGAGAGAGAGTCACATTGACTGAACTTTTTACTAAGGTGTAAATGATTGATACACAAGTCAGGAACAAGAGAATAGTGAATGCCTGAAAAATGTGTGTATGTTTATGTGGGAATAGGCAGGAGGTGAAGTGAAAGGGGAAATCAGAAACAACTATCACAATAAGGAGGAAACTGGAGACCCCAAGATAAATCTATGCTGCTACAAATGATTAGCTGGCCTAGTGACTCCTGCTCATTGGAGCATGGTCTTGTGTTCTATGCACCCATGGGGAGTATTGTCTGTGGGTTAGCCTGAATGGTTCCACTTCACAGTGAGGAAGTAGAGGCCTAGGTTTGCTAAGTTGCTGGCCTTTGTCTCCCAGACACCCAAGGACAAAGCTGGTTTGTGTCTGAGCTCCACTTGCTGCCCAGCCTGCCCAAGGCCTGTGACATCTCACCAGGATCTGCTTCTCTGGAACCCTTTGGAATAATTATCTGTTCTGCCCTGATCATTGTAAACAGAAGCACTTGACTTTTAATTAATGGAAACGGATGCATTTCTTTAATATGCACAGAAGTAAGAGATTGATTTATGTATTTTTCACACACACAGGGACAGCTTAATTTAATGGAGCTGAAGGGGGTAGGGAGAGGGTCTTAGTAAGACCCATCTGGCTTAGCTCCTGTTTAGCATGGATCACTTCCCGCTTCTGACAGAGATGCTAATTGTGAGCCCCGCTTCCAAACACCATAGGATGTGGTGTAATTATCCCATTCATAAAAGAATTCCAATAAGGGCTCTGTTTTGAATTTGATGGAACATAATGAGAAATCTCTGTGGCAGATGACAACATTCTTCTTTCAATTAATGGGATGCTTGCTCAGAGTCGTCCCCAAAAACATTAGGCACTGATTAGAGAGATTTATGGCCTCTGAAAGAACCAAAAACAAACATTCTTTAACTAGAAAGTGTGGTAAAGCTATCTCCTTTGGAGTCTTCTGGGAGGCCATTTACTTAAATGTGAGTAGATGGAAGAACTTTCTAGAATACTTTTTTCCAGCTCTGAAAGTCAAATGGCCCAAATGCAAACCTCATTAGGCCATTTCTATGGAGAGTTTCATTCATTTCCTCCTTCCTTCAGTCATTTATTCAAAAAAATCACCCAACAGGTATTTATGGAACTTTATTAGGAGCAAGGTATAATGTTAAACTGCAATGATGAATCAGAAGAGGAAACTTCCCTTAAGAAAAATCTACGTTTGAAAGAAAACTGACGTCAAGTTAGAAATCCTTAAGTCAAGTTCAAGCTTTCCCACTTGCTAGCTTTGTGACTTTGGGCAAATCAATTAACCTCTCTGAGTTCCAAAGTCCTCAAAATGAGGATAATAGCACTTGCCTTTCAAGCCTCATAGAATTGCTGTGAGTAAAATAATGTATGCAAAATCTGACCATAAAATCCTGCATAAATGCAAGGCTATTGATATTCAGACGCTTACTGTCCACTAGGGGAGATTTGCAGCACACAGAAATGCCTCTATTATGAGGCAAAAAGCCAATACTATTTTGACATACCCATTGCCAGTGAGTTGATTCTGACTCATAGGGACCCCTACAGGTTAGAGTAGAACTGACCCATAGGGTTTCCAACACTCTAAATCTTTACAGCAGTAGACTGCTACATCTTTCTCCTGAGGAATGGCTGGCGGGTTTGAACCACTGACCCTTCCATTAATAGCTGATTGCTTAAACCACTGCAGCACTAGGGCTCCTTGGTATTTTGATAGAGGTCCAAATTTATTTGCTGGTTCAAAATATCCGTTAAACCCTAACATGGTCCAGATGATATGTTCAAAATGATAAGTGCAAAGGGGTTCGGAAGAGGAAGAATTATCTGTCTATTCTTTAAATGCCCCCCAAAATTGTTCCCAGTTGTTACTGTATCCCTATAATTACTAGTATGACTCTTTTTCTAATTATCATAAAGCTTGTGCACATTTTGATTGCCTTTTACTACAAGAATCTACCATCACTCTGGAAATAGTAATCTTATTCAAGCCTCTCCCTGCCCTCCCTCCCTCTTTCTCTCACCTGAGGCAGTATAAAGAAGATGGACCAGCTTTGGAGACACATAGACTTGCCTGGTTTTCTGCTCTGTACAGAGGGGAATCACATCTACTTTATAGTATCCTTGTAAGGTTGAGAGCAGTGCAGGTAAAGCTTCTGGGGTATTGAACATACCCAGCAACTGAAGCCAGTATTATTGTAATGAAAGCCATTTTAATTTCTAATTCTTCTGATTTCCTCCATTGAGGGAATGACTCAGGTTTTGATAAGAGGATTTGATTCAACTGAGTCATAGACTTTTTTTTTTTTTTTCCACTTATTGATTTGGGAAAAGAAAAATAAGCATGGTTGTTTCAGCAGCCAATTATTCAGAAGCACTTGCTGTTTTTCTCACAGCCCTTAAAGTATCAGAGCCACAGGATCCTCTTTTTCCAAACGGCCCCAGTTTATTCTCAACTGTTTCTCGTGTGGCACACTTTACATCCACCCCACCAAAGGCAGGGGACGTCACTTCAACATTTTCAATAACTCAGTTTACAGTCATACCTTACCTTTTAAGCACTGATGCTACATTGACTAAATTTTTTTTTGCTTTATTTTTTCTTTTAATTCTATAATTGCAATACGAACTTATTAAAAACTGTAAACAATTCAGAAATACATAAAAAGACAAACTTTGTTTTTGGTCACTGACTCCTCCATCTCCCTCTGCTCAAAAATAAGATCTGCTAATTATATTGTAAGTATTACTCTGAATATTTTCCAGTTAATTTACAAATGTGCATTTATAAGGATTGTGCAAATCGTACCATTCTCTCTCTCTTTCTTTCTTTGGAATTACTTGTTAAGGCACTAAAAAAAACCCACTGCAGGCGAGTTTATTCCGACTCATAGCAACCTACAGGACAGAGTAGAACTGCCCCATAGGGTTTCCCAGGTGTGGCTGGTGGATTCGAACTCCCAACCTTTTGGTTAACAGCCAAGCTCTTAACTACTGTGCTACCAGGGCTCCCTGTAAGGCAATGGGGTATGACTAAATGTATGATGAACAAGACTTTACAAGTGAAAAGAATAATCCATTTGTGTAAAGTGTTTTGTACATTTGTTCCTGTGTGGGGGACAAAAAATTTGGCTTTGTCCTTGGACTCTGGTTTCAGAACATAATCCAAGCAATCAAGATGCCTTTGTTTTCCAAAATAGCTGAGCAAGTAGGGGCTACACATGCTCCACACCTGGCAAACTAACTTCAGAAAGGGGGGTGGGGGGCAAATGTCGTTATGCATATTCATTGATTGGATGGATCATAACTATGCATTAAGGCCCAAGTCATGCATATTTTTGAGGTCTGGAAGATTAGGGGACCTGGGACCTTGGAGTGCTCTTTTTGGGACCGCCTGGATCAATGAGAACATCCATGCTCATGAAAGGGAGCAGCACCTCCCTGGGACCATGGAGCCCCCATGCCAGGAACTCTCCCAGACCTTGCCCGATGTGTCTCTACACTGTATCCTTTCTGGTTATAATAAATGGGTAACTGTAAGTATGGGGGGAGCCCTGGTGGTACAGTGGTTAAAGCATTCGGCTGCTAACCAAAGGTTGAAGGATGGAACCCGCCAGTCGCTTCGTGGAAGAAATATGTGGCAGTCTGCTTCCATAAAGATTTACAGCCTTGGAAACCCTACGGGGCAGTTTTACTCTGTCCTATAGGGTCACAATGAGTTGGAATCAACGCCATAATAGTTTTAGTTTTGTAAGTATAGGTAATAGTTTCCATGAGTTCTGTGATTCATTCTAACGAATTATCAAACTCACCATAGGGCAGTGAGAATCAGCAGAGAGGCTGACGTTTGCCAATTTGGCAGGAGCTGGAAGGACAGAGTCCTAACTTGTGGAGACCCAACTGGGTAGTTAGAGTCAGAAAGAGAAAGTGTCACGTGGTTGGCTGGTGTCAGAATGATGAAATGAGAAAATGGGGATATGAGTTATCTTCATATTTTGGAAATTAGTCTTATGTTGGCTACTATTCAAACACTGTGAAACCCAGATCATGTTGTGACCTACAGAAACAATTCCACTGAACTTTTTTAGGTAAAGTTTTGATAGTTCATGATGATTCTTGATATTAATTTGGCTGTATTTTATTACAGTCTTATTGATTTTTTTTTTAGATAAATAAATAAGAATTTATTTGTTGAGAACTATTCAGCAGTTCTACTATTCTCCTGATTTTACCTGGACAGATAATGTCCCCGCATTTTTTTTTTTAATTGTACTTTAAGTGAAAGTTTACAGTTCACATTAGTTTCTCAAGCAAAAATTTATACACACATTGTTATGTTAGCCTACTTGCTCTCCCTGTAATGTAACAATGCACTCTTCCTTTTCGCCTCGTGTTTCCTGTGTCCGTTCAACCAGCTCCTGTCCCCTTCTGCCTTCTCATCTCACCTCCGGACAGGAGCTGCCCATTTAATCTCATGTATCTACTTGAGCTAAGAAGCACACTCTTTACGGGTATAATTTCTTGTCTTATAGTCCAGTCTATTCTTTGCCTGAAGAGTTAGCTTCAGGAATGCTTTTATTTTTGGGCTAACACAGAGCCTGGGGGGCCATGTCTTCTGGGGTCCCTCCAGTCCCAGTTAGACCATTAAATCTGGTCTTTTTACTGGAATTTGAGTTCTGCATCTCACTTTTCTCCTGCTCCATCAGGGACTCTGTGTTGTGTTCCTGTCAGGGCAGTCGTTGGTAGTAGCTGGGCACCATCTATTTCTTCTGGTCTCAGGCTGATTGCCTTTTTTTTTTTTTTAAATATTTTATTGTTTTAAGTGAAAGTTTACACAGCAAATTAGGTTCACATTTAACAAATTTTGGAGCCCTGGTGGCACAGTGGTTAAGAGCTTGGCTGCTAACCAAAAGGTTGGCAATTCAAATCCAACAGCCCCTCCTTGGAAAACCTGTGGGGCAGTTCTACTCTGTCCTATAGGGTCATTATGAGTCGGAATCGACTAGACAGCAATGGATTTGGTTTTGGTTTCAACAATTTTTATATGCATTGTTCTGTGCCACTGGTTATAATTTTTACAATGTGTCAGCATTCTCATTATTTCCATTCTGTCTGTTCTCTTTCCATTGATGTAGCTTCCCTTCCCTTCCTTGCCTTTTCATCTTTGCTTTTGGGTAAACTTTGATCCTTTGGCCTCATATAGTTCATTGTTTAAGGGGGCACACTACTCACAGGTGATACTGTTTATTTTATAAGCCCATCAATTATTTGGCTAAAAGTTGGTCTGCAGAAATAGCTTCAATTCTAAGGGTATATTAGGGTGATAGTCTCAGGGGTCCCTCTTGCCTCTATTGGTTCAGTAGGTCTGGCCTTTTTTAGGAATTTAAGTTTTGTTCTACATTTTTCTCCCATTCTATCTGGGACCTATTGTGTTCCTGGTCAGAATGGTCAGTAGTGATAGCAGGGTACCATCTAATTCTCCTGGTCTCAGGTTAAAGGAGGCTGTGTTTTGTGGGGGCTATTAGTCCAGTGGACAAGTTTCTTCAAAACTTCGATTTCTTTCATGTTCTTTTGCTCCCTACTAGTAGAGACCAATAGCTGTATCTTAGGTGGCCGCTTACAAGCTTTTAAACCCTAGACACTACTTATCAAACTAGGAGGTAAAACAATACCTTTGTGAACTATGTTATGCCAATTGACTAAGTCGTTCCTTGAGACTATGGCCTCAAGCCTTTTAACCCAGTAAACCAATCCTACGATTTGTTTGAATATGTCTAGGAAGCATCCATAACTGCACCACCTATGTGGTTTGTTGTATATGTGGGGTATATATGTAGCACACAAAAATGTGCATATACGTATGTCTGCAGATACACTTGTACATGCACTTACATTTACTTGCATATGCCTTCCTGTACACATGTATGCATCCATATCTACCTACATAACCACACACATGTTTTTTGGTTGTTTTTACAAAATTGTGTATGTTATGGTATTTACTGAAATTGTCCAATTTTTCTCATGTATTTCTTATTGTCTTTGTTTACCTTGGTCAAGTTGTATTGACTTTACCTATATTTGGCATTGCCTTTCCTGTCACCAAAATTAACAAGTTTCTACTATCTAGAAAGTGATTCTCCCACCCTCTCCTCCCATCCCTGGTAACCATCAAAGAACTTTGCTTTCTGTGTATATATCTATAGAGGACAATACGATATTTGTCTTTTTGTGATTGACTTATTTCATTCAGCATAATGTCCTCCAGATTCATCCATGTTATAAGGTGTTTTGTGGAATCCTCATTCCTCTTTATAGTTGTGTATTATTCCATTGTATGTACATACCACAATTTGTTTATCCATTCATCTGTTGATGGACACTTGGGTTGTTTTCATCTTTTTGCTATTGTGAATAATGCTGCAATGAACATAAGTGTGCCTATGTCTATTCTTGTCACGGCTCTTATATCCCTAGGATAGATACCTAAAAGTAGGATTGCGGGATCATAAGGTATTTCTATTTCTAACTCTTTGAGGAAGCACAATAGTGTTTTCCATAATGGTTGTACCATTTTACAATCCCACCAGCAATGTATCAGAGTTCCAATCCCCACACAACCTCATCAGCATTTGTTGTTTTCTTCTTTTTTGGTCATTGCCTTTTTTGCATGGGTGAGATGGTATCTCACTGTGGTTTTGATTTGCATCTCTAATGGATTAATGCCTACATGTCTGTCAGTTTGTCATACTGTGGGGGCTTGGGTGTTGTTGTGATGCTGGAAGCTATGCCACCAGTATTCAGATACCAGTAGGGTCACCCATGGTGGACAAGTTTCAGCTGAGCTTTCAGACTAAGATAGACTAGGAAGAAGGACCCAGCAGTCTACTTCTGAAAAGAATTAGCCAATGAAAACCTTATGAAAAGCAATCATCGAAAAGAACATTTCAAGATCTATCCTGACCAATTAATAGAACTATTATTCAAACTTATGTTCCAACCACTAAGCCAAATGAAGAAATTGAAGTTTTTTTTTTTTTTTTTTTTTGGCCACCTTCTGCAGTCTGAAATTGGTTAAACATGCAATCAGGATGCATTGATAATTATTGGCTATTGGAATGCGAAAGTTGGAAACAAAGAATAAGTATCAGTATTCGGAAAATACGGTCTTGGTGATAGAAATGATGCTGGAGCTCACATGATAGAATTTTGCAAGACCAATGATTCTTCATTGTAAATATCTTTTTTCACCAACTTAAATGGTGACTATACCCGGCAATGGTTTATACACATGGACCCTGCCAGATGCAATACACAAATCGAATCGACTAAATTTAATCAAATCGACTAAATCTGTGGAAGAGAAGATGGAAAAGCTCAATATCATCAGTCAGAACAAGGCCAGGGGCTGACAGTGGAACAGACCATCAATTGCTCAAATGCAAGTTGAGTATATTCCACTTGAACATAGACACCATCTCGAGAATAGATTTGAAGTGTTGAACGCTAATGACCGAAGACCACATAAGTTGTGGAATCACGTCAAGGACATCATACATGAAGAAAGCAAGAGGTCATTAAAAAGGAAAGAAAGAAAAGGCCAAAGTGGATGTCAGGAGAGACTGAAGCTCACTCTTGAACGCTGAGTAGCTAAAGCAAAAGGAAGAAATGATGAAGTAAAAGAACTGAACAGAAGATTTCAAAGGTTGGCTCAAGAAGACAAAGTAAAGTATTATAATGACCTGTGCAAAGAGCTGGAGATGGAAAACCAAAAGGGAAGAACACGCTTGGAATTTCTCTAGCTGAAAAACTGAATAAAAAATTAAAGCCTCAAGTTGCAGTAGTGAAGAATTCTACGGGAAAAATATTAACTCAAGAAGCATCAAAAGAAGATGGAGGGAATACACAGAATCATTATACCAAAAAAAGAACTGGTCAACATCCAACCATTTCAAGAGGTAGCATATCATCAGGAACTGATGGTACTGAAGGAAGAAGCCCAAGCTGCACTGAAGCCATTGGCAAAAAACAAGGCTCCAGGAATTGATGGAATATCAACTGAGATATTTCAACAAATGGTTGCAGCACTGGAAGTACTCACTAGTCTGTGCCTAGAAATTTGGAAGACAGCTACCTGGCCAATCAACTGGGATGGATCCATATTTATGCCCATTCCCAAGAAAGGTGATCCAACTGAATGTGGAAATTATCGAACGGTATCATTAATATCACATGCAAGTGAAATCTTGCTGAAGAGCATTCAAAAGCGGCTGCAGCAGTATATCAACAGGGAACTGCCAGAAATTCAGGCCGGATTCAGAAGAGGGTGTAGAACCAGAGATACTGTTGCTGATGTCAGATGGATCCTGGCTGAAAGCAGAGAATACCAGAAAGATGTTTACCTGTGTTTTATTGACTACACAAAGGCATTCGGCTGTGTGAATCATAATAAATTGTGGATTACATGGCAAAGAATGGGAATTCCAGGACACTTAATTGTGCTCATGAGGAACCTGTACATAGATCAAGAGGCAGTTGTTCAGATAGAACAAGGAGATACTGTGTGGTTTAAAGTCAGGAAAGGTGTGCATCAGGGTTGTATCCTTTCACCATACTTATTCAATCTATGTACTGAGCAAATAATCCAAGAAGGTGGACTATGTGAAGAACAGGGAGTCAGGATGTGAGGAAGACTTATTAACAACCTGTGTTATGCAGATGACACAACCTTGCTTGCTGAAAGTGGAGAGGACTTGAAGCACTTACTGATGATGATCAAAGACCATAGCCTTCAGTATGTATTACACCTCAACATAAAGAAAACAAAAATCCTCACAACTGGACCAATAAGCAATATCACGATAAATGGGGCAAAGGTTGATGTTGTCAAGGATTTCATTTTACTTGGATCCACAATCAATGCCTATGGAAACAGCAGTCAAGCAATGAAAAGACACATTTTTGCATTGGGCAAATCTGCTGCAAAAGACCTGTCTAAAGTGTTGAAAAGCAAAGATGTCACCATGAAGACTAAGGTGTGCCTGACCTAAGCCATGGTATTTTCCATTGCACCATATGCATCTGAAATCTGGACAATGAATAAGGAAGATCAAAGAAGAACTGACGCCTTTGAATTGTGGTGTCGGTGAAGAATATTGAATATACCATGGACTGCCAAAAGGACAAACAAATCTGTCTTGGAAGAGGTACAGCCAGAATGCTCCTCAGAATCATGGATGGCGAGACTGCATCCTGCATACTTTGGACACATTGTCAGGAGGGACCTGTCCCTGGAGCAGGACATCATGCTTGGTAAAATAGAGCGTCAGTGAAAAAGAGGAAGACCTTCAATGAGATGGATTGACACAGTGACTGGAACAATGGGCTCAAGCACGACAGCTATTGTGGGCCTTGCACAGGACTAGGCCGTGGGGTTGCTATGAGCCGGAGCCGACTGGACAGCACCTAACAACAACAACAACAACAACAACAATGGATTAAGGTGTGACTGACCTAAGCCACGGTATTTTTAATCACCTTGTATGCATGTGAAACCTGGACAATGAATAAGGAAGACCAAAGAATTGATGCCTTTGAATTATGGTGTTAGCAAAGAATACTGACTGTACCATGGACTGCGAGAAGAACAAACAAGTCTGTCTTGGAAGATATACAGCCAGAATGCTCCTTAGAAGCGAGGATGGCCAGACTTTGTCTCACATACTTTGGACATATTATCAGGAGAAAGACATCATGCTTGGTAAAGTAGAGGGTCAGTGAAAGAGAACCCTCAACCAGGTGCATTGACACAGTACCTGCAATGATAGGCTCAAGCGTAGCAACGATTATGAGGATGGTGCAGGACCAGCAATGTTTTCATTCTGTTGTACGTGGGGTTGCCATGAGTCGGAACTGACATGACGGCACCTAACAACAATGAATGGGTAACGATCACGAGCACATTTTCACGTATTTGTTGGCAGCCTGAATGTCCTCTTTGGTGAAGTATCTGTCATGTGCTTTGCCCATTTTTCGGACTGGATTGTTTATCTTTTAATTGTGGAAGTGCTGAAGTTTTCTATATATTTTAGAGATTAGACCCTTATAAGATATATTTTTTTTTTTTTAAGATATGTTCTTGCCAAAGATTTTTTCCCAGTCTGTAGGTTCTCTTTTTACTCTCTTGGTAGAATCTTTTGATGAATTTAAGTATTTAAGTTTAGGAGGTCCCGGTTATCTAATTTATCTTACGTTCTTTGTGAATTTTTCGTTCTGTTTGTTAGGTTATTTATACGGAAGATTAGGTCCTTTAGTTTTGACCCTATGCAATCTTCCAGGAACTTTATAGCTTAAACTTTAATATTTAGGTCTTTGATCTACTCTGAGTTAGCTTTTGCACATGGTATGAAGTGTGGATCCTGATTCATTTTTCTACATATGGACATCCGGTTTTGCCAGCACCAGTTGTTAAAGAGACTGTTTCCCATTGAATGGTTTTTGACCCTTTGTCAAAGCTCAGCTGCCTGTAGATGAATGGATTTGCATCTGGGTTCTCAATTCTATTCCATTGGTTTAAGTATCTGTCATTGAACCAGTACCAGGATGTTTTAATTACCATGGCTGTGCAGTAATTTTCAAAATCGGGAAGTGTGAGGCCTCCTACCTTGTTCTTCTTCAATATTGCTTTAGCTACCTGTGGCCTCCTTCCTTTCCCTATAAAATTGGATATTTGTTTTTCCATTTCACTAAAGAATGCTGTTGGGATATGGATTGGGATTATATTACATCTATAGGTTGCTTTTGGTAGTACTGACATTTTTACAATGTTAAGTCTTCTAGTCCATAAGCATGAAATGTTTTTCCATTTATGTAGATCTCTTTTAGTTTCTTGCAGTAGTGTGTTACAGTTTTCCTGTATAAGTCTTTTACATCCCTGGTTAGGTTTATTCCTAGGTATTTTATCCTTTGGGGGCCTATCGTAAACATTATTGTTTTTTTTGATTTCCTTTTCAGAGTCCTCCTTTTAGTGTAGAGGAACCAACTGATTTTTGTGTGTTGATTTTGTACCCTGACACTTTGCCGAATCTTTCTATAAGTTCCAGTAACTTTCTTGTGGAGTTTCTAGGATTTTCCATGTATGGGATCATGTCATCTGCAAATAAGGATAATTTTATTTCTTCCTTTCCAATTTGGATACCCTTTTTTTCCTTTTCTTGCCTTATTGCTCTACCTAGGAATTCCAGTACAGTATTGAGTAAGAGTGGTGATAAAGGGCATCCTTGTCTCATTCGCATTCTCAAGGGTAATGCTCGCTATTTTTCTCCATTGAGAGTAATGTTGGCTATTGGTTTTGCCTATATGCCCTTAATTATGTGAGGAATTTGCCTTCTATTCCTACTTTGCTAAGAGTTTTTATCAATAAAAGGTACTGGATTTTATTGAATGCTTTTACTGTGTCATCTGAGATAATCATGTGATTCCTTTCCCTTGTTTTATTTATGTGGTGAATTACATTGAATGAGTTCCTAATGTTGAACCATCCTTGCATCCTTGATATGAATCAGACTTGACCATGACGTTTTATTTTTTTGATATGCTGTTGAATTCTATTGGTTAGAATTTTGTTGAGAATTTTTGCATCTACATTTACGAGAGACACTGACCTGTAATTTTCTTTTTCAGCGGCATCTTTGCTTGGCTTTGGTATCAGAGTTATATTGGCTTCATAGAATGAATTAGGGAATATTCCTTTTTTCTCCATGTTCTGGAATAGTGTGAGGAGAATCGGTGTCAATTCTCCCAATGTTTGGTAGAATTCTCCAGTGAAGCCATCTGGGCTGGGGCTTTTTTTTGTTGGGAGTTTTAAAAAAAATTTTTTTAATGACATCTTAAATTTCTTTTGTTATGAGTCTGTTCAAATTTTCTAGCTCTATTTATGCTAGTTTAGGTAGGTAGTGTGTTTCTAGAAATTCGTCCATACCTTCTAGGTTTTCAAATCTATTAATATACAATTTTTTTGTAATACTCTGTTATGATCCTTTTTATCTCACTTGGTTCTGTTTTGTGTCACCCATCTAATTTCTTATTTTGATTATTTGCATCTTCTCATTTCCTTGCTTTGTTAGTTTTGCTAGTGGTTTGTCAATTTTATTGATCCTTTCAAAGACCCAACTTCTAGTCCTGTTGATTCTTTGTATTGTTTTTCTGTTTTCTATTTCATTTATTTCTGCTCTGATCTTTATCATTTCCTTTTTTTCTGGTATCTGTGGACTTCTTTTGCTGCTCCTTTTCCGTTTTTTCTAGTTGAAGGGTTAAACTATTGATTTTTGGCCTTGTCTTCTTTTTTGATGTGTTCATTTATTGCTGTAAGTCCTCCCCTGAGCACTGCTTTTGCTGTGTCCCAAAGGTTTTAGTATGTTGTGTGTTCATTCTCATTTGATTCTAAGAATTTTTCAAATTCATTTTTAATTTTTTCCATTACTCAATAGTTTTTAAGTAAGATATTATTCAGTTTCGTGTATTTAATTTTTTCCTTGTTCTTTCTGTTACTGATTTCTAGTTTTATAGTGTCATGATCAGAGAAGGTGCATTGTATTATTTCAATGTTTTTTAATTTATTGAGGCTTGCTTTGTGGCTTACAATATGGTCTATTCCGGAGAATGACCCATGTGTGTTGGAGGAGATTGTGTACTGTGTTGCTGTTGGGTGGTATGTTCTGTATATGACTATGAATTCGAGTTGGTTGATTGTGTTATTTAGATCTTCTGTATCTCTGTTGCATTTCTTTCTAGTTGTTCTGTCTATTAGCAAAAATGGTGTGTTAAAGTCTCCCTCTAATATTGTAGAACTATTTCTCTTTTCAACCCTTTTGAGTTTGTTGTATGTATTTTGGAGCTCCGTCATTGGGTGCATAAATATTTATTATGGTTACGTCCTCTTTAAAGTGTTAAGAAGCAAAGATGTCACTCTGAGGATTAATGTGATCCTGACCCAAGGCATGGCATTTTCAATTGACTCATATGCATGCAAAAACTGGACAATGAATAAAGAAGACTGAAGAAAAACGGATGCCTTTGAATTATGGTGTTAGCAAAGAATATCGAACATACCAAGGACTGCCAGAAGAACAAACAAATCTGTCTTGGAAGAAGTACAACCAGAATGCTCCTTAGAAGCGAGGATGGTAAGGCTTTGTATCACGTACTTTGGACATATCATCAAGAAGGATCAGTCCTGGGAGGAGAATATCATGCTTGGTAAAGTAGAGGATGAGCAAAAAAGAAGACCTTCTAGGACGTGAATTGACACGGTGGCTCTAACAATGGGCTCAAACATAACAGCGATTGTGAGGATGATGCAGGACTAGGCAGTGTTTCGTTTTGTTGTACATAGGGTCACTATGAGTTGAAACTAACTCAACAACACCAACAACAACAATGTCCTCTTGGTGGATTGAGCCTGTAATCATTATATAATACCCCTCTTTTTCTCTTATAATGGATTTTGACTTAAAGTCTATTTTATCAGAGGTTATTATTGTCACTCCTGCTCTCTTTAGGTTACTTTTTGCTTGATATATTTTTTTCTATTCTTTGATCTTTAACCTATTTATGTCTCTGTATTTAAGGTGTGTCTCTTGGAGGCAACATTTTGATGGGTCATTTTTTAAATCCATTTGCCATTGTCTCTTGACTGGGGCATTTAATCCATTTACATTCCTTATTGATTTCTTTTTTAAAGTTTAAGTGGTACAGGATTGAGGCCTTAAAATTCTATATTTATTCAAAGACCTTAAAAAGCTAGAGGATATCAGGATGGTGGTGGTTGTTGTACCTCAGTGAAGCCCAGTAACAGGGTGGCTGGGCACAGATTGGTGTTGGTATTGGGAGATCTGCACATCCTGCACTGCTGCAACAGTTTGCCAGCTAAATTCAAAAAACTGCTGATGCCAGGAAAGATTCAGCACATTCTCTGCACCGGGAACCTTTGCACCAAAGACAGGACTCTCTCAAGGCTCTAGCTCGTGATGTTCCTATTGTGAGAGAAGACTTTGATGGAAATCTGAATTATTCAGAACAGAAAGTTGCGACTATTGGACAGTTCAAAATTGGTTTGATCCATGGACATCAAGTTATTTGCTGGGGAGATATGGCCAGCTTAGCCCTGTTGCAGAGGAGTTTGATGTGAATGTTCTTATTTCAGAATACACACACAAACTTGAAGCATTTGGGTATGAAAATAAATTTACATTAACCCAGGCTCTGCCACTGGAGCATCTAATGCCTTGGAAACAAACATTATTCCTTCATTCATGTTGATGGACATCCAGGCTTCTACAGTTGTCACTTACGTGTACCAGCTAATTGGAGGTGTTGTGAAAGTAGAACAAACTGAATACAAAAAATCTTAAAGCCAGGCCTGTCTTGATGATTTTTCTGTTTTGTTTTGTTTCCATTCTCCTGTTTAAATCAAGTAATTGAACATTTAAAGACACAAAATTGTATCAATTTTTTTTACAGTAAAATATAATGCTTTCTCTGTTAATACATAATTTCTATAAACTTCTTGTAAGCTTTAAGAATATATTTAGTTCACAGTATATGTTTTCCATGAAAAAATGTCTACCACATAGTGAATGATCAGCTCTTAAAAAAGCTTATCCTGGTAAATATCTTCAAACTTTATACTTGGAAGTTTATTACAGAAGTAGTGCATGAGGAGAAAGACGCTATATTTTCCTGTATACACTTTTCTCTTTTCAGAAATAAACTTTAATCTTCCATTAAAAAAAAAACAAAACCTAGAGGCTATCACTAAAGCTGACCATGATAGAAGTTTGATAAAAGCATTCGTGAGTGCAAAAATCGAAGTATCAAAAATAATGTTAAACAAAACCTCAAAGCCTTATATTGTCTGTATTTTGGCTTGTACCGTTCTTGTCTAATGGTATGAGATTCTATCGGAGGTGTTAGATTTTCTGTGTTGGTGTATTCTTTGATGTTCCTTTGAAGTTATGTAATGATTTCCATTTGTCTTTTAGATTGTTGGGGGGCTTCAATGATGCTGACTGGAGACCACTATCTGGAATTGCACACTGTAAAAATGGCGTGACAGCACCATCTGACCTCTAACTTCATAAGGGGGAAGGAGAAACAGGATCAACAGCCCAAGGGTGGCTGATTCCTATGAGGCAGAGGATGGACATGCCTCCACCCTCCAGCCTGTTTACCAATTCTGACTCCAACTGTCCCTCCCGTGGCACTCTCTAGTTCTCACCTGGGTTTGATATTTGTTGCAATGGCCACACAGCACTTACACCCAATACTCATGATTATGGGTTTATTACTGAAGTAACAGGCTACAATTCAAGTTCAGGAAAGCTAAGGATCTAGTTCTTCCGCCAGGACAGCCTCTTCTCAGCCAGCCTGCAGGCATGCCTTTCTCTAGCCCCTTGGCACCTGCCCTGCTGGGGCTCTTTTAACAAAGCTCTTTTAACTCTGCTGATAAGGGCCCGGAGGCACCCCACTCCACCAGCAAACCCCCGCCCTAAGGCGCTCAGCTTTCTTGATCTGTGGGCTGGGAAGCCCACTGCACTATCTCCTACTGGCCTTCTGCTGGGTCTCCTGGATCTGCTGCCTTTGCTGCTGCCGTTTCTCTGCAACTGTTTCTTGCTGCCTCACCATCTTCAGTGTTATAGCTCTCGCTCTGTTATCTCCTGGCTCTAGGAGGGTCTTAGCACAGGGATCCCAGGTCCAAAGGACATGCTCCACTCCCATCTCTTCTTCTTGGTGGTAGTCAGTGCCCCTCCCCTTCCACCTCACTCTGGGATTGGCTCTTTTTTAAGCCTAGCAGAATGACAAAACTGACCAATCCCCTTGTTAGGACTCCATGCACCTTATTTGCATATTAGAAGGCTGTCCAATCCCCTTGGTGGGCCGCAATCACCATAAATGCATAGTCCCACCCAATCATTGTGTGGGAGTCACAAAAACTATGGCTAGGAGGGCCATATTAAATAATAACACTGCACCACACACAGGAATCAAGCATCAATAAGAAAATTGAAACTTCTAAATTTGAACTCATAATTAATTTGAACAATATGTACCATTAAAAAAGAAAATCCCAAACCAAACCAGTTGCTGTCAAATTGATTCTGACTCATGATAATCCCATATGTGCAGAGCAGAACTGTGCTGCATAGAGTTTTCAAGGCTGTGACCTTTCAGAAGCAGATCACCAGGCCTTTCTTTTGAGATAATTAAGGGGAGATTTGAACTACCAACCTTTCGGTTACTAGTAGAGCCTTTAACCATTTGCACCACCCAGAGACACATATATACCATTATACTTCAGAATTAGTAGGAAGTGGAAAAAATGGTTTTATGAGCTCTCGTATTGCAGCAAGATAAAAAGAAACGTGATTATGTTAGAAATATTAATTGGGACACATGACCTTTTAAATGAAGGTCATGTGGTGCTCTGTCAGCAGAAGTGTTGTGCATCCTGCTGTGTTCCAAAGTGCTCCTGGGAAAAAGACAATGGGCACCCCCAGTGTCTGCCCAGATGTTGGTCTCTAATTCATAGAGGTTAGGATTTATGGCACATAGGATAATCACATCAGATCACAAAATGGTGGGCAACCAAAAAATACTGGGTATCATGGCCTAGCCAATTTGGCATACATTTTGAGGGGGCATAACAAATGGAAATACCACAAGTAGGTGGTTTTAACAAACAAAAATTTGTTTTCTCACAGTTCAGGAGTCTAGAAGTCTGAATTCAGAGTGCTGGCTCTAGGGGAAAGCTTTCTCTCTTTGTGTCAACTCTGGAAGAAGGTCCTTGTCTCTTCTGAACTCCTGCTTCATGTGGTTTGGCATCTCTTTTCCCCTGTCTCTGCTTGCTAGCTTGCATTTAATCTCTTCTGTATTTCAAAAAAAATTGACTCAAGATACACCCTACACTAACCTGCCTCGTTAACCTAACAAAGACAACCAATGCCCAAATGGGATTATAACCACAGGCATAGAGGTTAGGACTTACAACACATATCTTTGAGGGACACAGCTCAATCCATAACAATGACCATGCCCACTTCTGACAAATAAAAGCTATATGGAAACTGTCCCTCTCCATTCTTCTTCATCTGATTGGGGAGTCAAGTCTAGCAGAAAGTGGCTCTAAGGAATATGAAGGGTTCTCCAATATCTTTGATAGCCCTCTTACAATTATGAAGTTATCCATCTTTCCAAAGCAAAACACTTACCTTATTCACAGAAAGGCTGTAAAACAGAGAATTTTATTTACGTAGTTCAGTAAAATGTATGATTACTGTTTTATTCTGGACCTGGGAAATTCCAATTTACTGATCCTACTTTTCTCTATCTGCTTTCAGCCGTGGCAACCTTGGGATGGAATTGTTCTCTTCAGCTATAACCCAAGATCACACAAAATAACCAATATGCTCTGATAGCCTTACTCTTGACTACCAAATCCCATAATGCTTCATCCTCAAAGAACACTTAGTCTGAATCCCAGGAGACAGCGGCCGTGAATTGGCAAACAACTTCATTACTGCACAACATGGTCTGATAGAAACCTCATGTTGACCCAGTCTTGTTCATCTTCAAGATTATTCTTTCTTGGATGTTTGCTTTTATACATAAAGAATCAGAATTTTATTGAAATTACAAATTAATTGTGGGAGAATTATTTATTAACGTTACTGAGTTTTCCCATCAATGTGCTTGGCGTATCTCCCCATTTATTCAGAAATTAAAGACTTAAATCTAAACCATCTTTAATATTTAAACATCTTCTGCAATTTATTTCAATGAAGTCTTATATTTTTCTCCATCAATGTCTCACACCTTGTCAATGCATTATTTTTTCTTTGTTCGTTTCACATAGTTGAGATCAATGTAACAGTTATTCTCCTTGTTATTCCAAATTAACACCACCTAGGCTGACACCAACTCCTTCTACAAGTACCAAAATGCTTGTACAGGTAATCACAATCATTATAGGTCACACTTGAAGGGTGCAGGAGTTGTGAGAGCTCTAATGACTGGGCTCATCCTGTTTGGGGCCTTTATTATTTATTCATCCACTCATTCAACCTCCTTTTTGCTTATAATAAAATTTCAAACAGCAAATATTTGCAGGCTTTTTGAACTCTGCTTTGCCTCACAGTTCATCTGAATCTTTAATTAATTCTATAAACATGGTTGAGTATTTATCATATGCAGAATACTGCTATAGGACCTGAAACTGGGGGAGGCACAGAAATTAGAAGGCTCTGGTAATTTTTGCAGCGGAATTCACTGATACCCTACACTGGCACTTTTTTCTTCTGCCCCCAACCAAGGCTGCTGTCTTGTTCAGAAGGAATAAGAGGTTTCCATTCCAAGGTGCAGGTGACCCACATGAACGCCTCCAATATACAACGAACCGTTGTGGGTTTGCATTATTATGCACTGACAAGACCAGTGAGGCATTTCACGAAGTCTCCAAGTATGAGCATTGGTCACTTGTTTTTATAGAAAAAGCCCCAAAAGTCATTATTGTCACCTTCAAGGAATAACAGTTTATTGGAATGAGCCCATGTCACATAAAAGGTAGGGGCAGGGACATAGAGCAAGGGGAATAGCAGCTGAGGGAAGCTGTGCTTGCTAAGGTTGTGTGCAACTAAGCTTGCCAGAGTCAAGGGCAAGAGTGAGAATCATGGAAAGCTTCCTGCTCTTCCAGCAATACTAATGCCCAGCTCACCTGACCCAAAGGTGGAAGCAGAGGCAGAGCAGAAATTAGGGTGAGGTCTTGCAACAACCTTTCTTTTTCCCCTGCCATCTTCCATGCCAGCCTTCATGGCCTGGTACTCTTAGAACATTCCTCTGGGTCTCACTGCATGGGCTCTGATTTCCCTGAGCATTAATCCTCCTATAGGTCCAATCATTACTACCCCTCTTACTTCCCACTAATAAAATGGTCTTGGGTCTCATTCTTTAAGGTCTCACCTCTCACTTTCCTGTGTTGCTGTTATGGATTGAAGTGTAACCCCCTAAAATATGTGTTGTGAACCCTAACCCCTACACCTGTGGATGCAATCCCATTTGGCAATATGGTTTTCTTTGTTATATTAATAAGGCCATATCAGTGCAGGATGTGTTTTAAACCAATCACTTTTGAGATATAAAAGAGCAGATTAGGCACAGAAGCAAGCAAGCAAGCATGAATGGGGGAAACATAGATATCGAATGGAGATCTCCAAGGAATGCTGAGAAGAACGATAGAGAAGCCGAGATAAGGATTTCCCCCCAGTGGGGAACAGAGAGAGTCTTTCCTTGGAGCTCGTGTCCCAAATTCAGACTTCTAGTCTCCTAAACTGTGAGAAAGTAAATTTATGTCCATTAAAGCCACCCATTTCTAGTATTTTTGTTGTAGCAGCACTAGATGACCAAGACAGTTGTTTTCTAGATAATTCAATAAATTCATTCTGGCTGGTGTATTATGGCTCTGGATGCTGCACTCATTCATTCATTCAACAAATAGTTATTGATTTCCTACCACATACAGCCTTGTACTGGGCTCTGGACATACAGAGACAAAAGACACAGTCTTTGCCTTCAAGCAGTTCACAGACCAGTGAAGACAGATAAATAAGCAACTAAATTACAATCAATTCAATTTCATGGAACCAATTTTCACAAAATGCCTACCATTCTGGGGGACATTTTAATAGGATGCCTTCACCCAAAAGATGACTTTTACTGGGAGAATTTCAGGCAAAATGAAGACTATGTGGAAAAAAATGTATGTAAAATGCTCTGTAAACTATAAATATTTGCTATTATGGTACACAACAGTTGACCACGTCAAAGCCACAGCTATTGCTTCAGCCTCCCAGCTCCCTTAGGAAAAAGCAGAGACAAGGAAAATGCAGTTTTTCTTGGGCTTAAATACAGCGACAGGGGAAATCTGGAGCTCCAGATGACTCTCTCAATGGATGAATGAATGTTTCCCTTCAAAGAGTGCTATGCTTCTCTGGGTCTACTGAAGCACTGGCTAGTTGTGACAGATGAAAAAAAGGCCGTGTCAAGTAGCCAACAAGCAGTTAATTACTTCCTTCTTGTTTATATCTGTTTCCCTTTATGGAGAAGAAGGAATACTTCTCCTAGCAAAGCCTCTCTTTCCCTTCCCTGAGACGTGCACAATTGGAAACAAGGAGATGGGTATGGAGATGGTTTGCAGCCTATCAAGGCAAGCCATAAAGTGCATCGCGTCAATGCCTCTTCAGGACATCCTCTGTAAGGCAAGGGGAGTGCTGCCCTTGGTGATCCCAGAGAGACTGGAGAGACACCTGATTTGAACCACTTCTTGTCCAATCAAAATTCAGAACCATGAGTTCAATTATCGTCCTCTGCCACTTAGGAGAGAAACTTTCAAATCACGGCAGAGAACATGAATTCAATCTGACAAGTGTAAGAGCTTTCACACAAGTTAATAGAACTTTAAATTATGGAGACGCTCAAAAATCGCTTTGGACTGAAGATTTTCTCCATGATGCTTATTCATGTTCCCTTGAATTTCTGAAAATGTCCAGAAAGCTGATATCCGAAAGCTTTTCCCATTCACTTTTCCACACTGCAGTGGAAGGTTTTATTTATTTATTAGTGGAGGAAGTTTATATTTATCACTTCTGAGCCATTCTGTGCCTCTTTGGGTCCTCTGAGAAGCAGAAGCTAATTGGAATAAAATGTGCAGAAGGGACACCTTTATGGTGGGTACAGGAGAGCTGGAGCAGGAGCAGGAGCAGGAGCAGGGGTAGGTGGGGAGAGCCTTCAGATTGCTATGCAGGGCTAGTAGCTGTGTGGTGAGTGAGCTAGTCTCCAAGCCCCACTCTACATACCAACAGTATCAGTTGGAATCCTACAAGAAGCAGGCACAAAAATAGAATTAGATATGCAAGAGATTTATTGGGAAATGTTTGTGAAGGGGAGAAGTGGAAGAGTGGGTGGAAATTACCTTCAAAACATGATGTAGGTCTGACACCTGTGAAAGGAGAGAGCTAAGAAAGGAAGTAGGAGACTCCCAGGCTGGAGTAGATTTGAGAAGGCCCCAGCTAGTCCAACGGGGAGTCCCAGTGCAAAGAATGCCCCCCATAGGCGTTTAACAGGAATGTCATGAATCTAGTATCCCTGGTTTGCTCAGTCCTAGCTGGTATCAGACCAGGGAAAGCATGACCTCAGTGTGAACTCACTGATGATTGAATTTGCAGTAGTGAAAACTATCCGCTAGCTACCCTCCTAGCAGTAGGTTCTCTTGATAGGATACCTGAGCAGTGAACCTCGGTAGCTAACACTCCTTCCTGTGGAGATGAGAAGCCAAACATCCAGATGTTAAGGCCTGTGGTCAACCTCCAGTGGACAGAAACTTGGAGAGCTGAATTAGGTCCCCACTGGTTAGGTGGAAAAGCTCAAGCCATGGACAAAGCCTTCTTTGGGCCATTTTGGGGGGAATGTTCTACATATATAGCACGTCCTGATTTCCTTTGGCCTTGTCAGAATTCTTGCTCCTCTAGACTGAGCTTCTGTATGTAGAACAAATTCTTCCTGTCTGCTGTTTAAGCAGGTGTGACTCAGAACTTCTCCAGGGATACTTGGGCCAAACCAGGTGGTCTTAGATACTCAAGTAGGCACTTTTCCTCTGAGCTCAAGGGGAACTGGATTCAAGCCCATAAAATTAGCTTATTGTAATTAACTCTGACCAAAGTATCTATTTCCGAGTACCTGATCTAAACACTTTAATTTTTATACTGACCCTGAATTAAATACTTTAATTTTTATATTGAGCCTTTTATGCAACTTCTTTGGTAGACCCATCTTCAAATACTAGAGGTCTAATCTGTTTGATTAAAGAAGCAAACTAATGCAGGTTTAGAAATTGAAAACAAGTAAATCAGCTATATTCTCCCTAGAAGAGGCCGAAGAAAAGGACAGCCCAGGCAATTTGCTCTAAATCTCGCTAGATGGGACAATGGCTTTTTTGGGGAGCCCATTTCAGGGGAATTATAAATAAAACCCTCCAAAGACTAGAGCAAAAGGGAAACCAGAGTCCTGGGTGAGAAGGCAGGCAAAGAAGAAATATAAAATTCAAAGCCAAGCAGGGCATTAATGGAAAAATTTGGGCAAGTTGTTTGATGCCTGGGAGTCTCTATTTCCTTTTTCATAAGACACTAGAAAAATGCCTCTCATTTATTACATAGTTAAAGAGAGTACGAAACACAAAACAGCATAACGTAGTAAGAGGGTGAGCTCTGGAGAGAGACTGCCTTGGTACAAGTCCCAGCTCATCATCAAATTGACCTTGAAGCTATTTAGTCGCTGAGTCTCAGTTGCCTCTTTTTAAAACACAGGTAATGATAATATTACCAAAGTCATAGAGCTGCTATGAATATTAAGTCAAAATGCATATAAAGCATTTAGCACAGCACTGTGTAACAGACGTGGTCAGGGCCCACAGGAATTACTAATTCAGTGAACCCCAGCTCGACTTCCAGCTGCCATGCCTGCATTTCTTTGCTTGGAGGCTTTTTCTGAGTCCAGGCCAAGTGTGCCAGGGAATGAATGTCCCCCCAAGGAACAACACTCAACCAATGTCTGATGGTAGTTAAAAAAAAAAGAACAGTTGCCATGAAGTCAGTTCTGACTCCTGGAGACCCCATGTATGTCAGAGTAGAACTATGCTCCACAGGGTTTTCAATGGCTGATTTTTTTAAAGTAAATCACTAGGTCTTTCTTTCAAGGTGCCTCCGGATGGACTTGAACTTCCAGCCTTTCAATTAGCAACTGAGTGCTCAATTATTTGCACTACCCAGGGATTCCAGTCTGATAGTTGGTGCATAAAATACCCCAGTAACCTTGCCCGCCCCTTGGAAGGAGTCCCTGGGTGGTACGAACAGTTAAGTGCTTGATTGCTAGCGGAAAGTTTGGTGGTTGGAATCCACCCAGAGGCACCTTGAAAGACAGGCCTGGCCATCTGCTGTTGAAATGTCACAGCCTTGAAAATTCTATGGAACATGGGGTCTCCATGAGTCAGCAACAGCAACAGCAACAGCAACCTTGCCTCTTGGGTAGGATAACTCTGAGGCGATTGTCTCATGTTTCCGCAGTGGCATTGGCTCAATAACACACCTTTTATTGACTACATTTTCCTCTCTGTCTTACTTTCCTACTCTCCCTCCGGTTTTCCTCCATCTCCCGATGTTATACTTGCACTTAAATTCTTGTGTCAGGATCTACCTCTGGAGGAACTGCCTATGACAGCCAGGCACAAAAACACAACCAGTTAAAGCTAGCTGTGGTTATTGTAAGAGGTGTGCCTTATAAAATATAAATCATTATGTAAATATTAGCACTAAAAAATTTTTTGTCAGATTCTCAGTAGAAAAAAATATCCAATAACATCACACTTAGAGGTCTAGAAAGAACCTTGAATGTCATCTTGTTCATTCCTACCAGCAAACTCTTACCCTCCTCAGCAGCTCCCGCCCCAATATACTCATACTCACACCTTGGTATTCGGCCTTTACAATGGCATACAATGGAGTAGTTTTCTCAGGCTAACCCAGGCAGAGGAAGGGAGGCCACCACACTTCACACTCCTAACTTCTTACTTTTCAAGTCATATGGTGCATCAAAGTGAGATGAAACCAGAGGGAGGGAAAACCAGGGGTCTAGCTAAAGCTACAACAGACTGGGCAACCTCTAGGATGGCTGGGGTTGCCCAGGAGGCTGCCTGGGTTTAGATTGTTGGCCTAGCAGCAGGCCTATATGCCTCCAGGTACCCCTTCAAGCCAGCCATATGTGTGTGCTCTTTAAATCACACTCTTAATAGGTCAGCATGGGGACCAGCCTGCAGATTGACAGAATCGCAGGTTCCAAGGCAGCCTCACCGCCACCTCCCTGGCACCATCTGCCCACCCCCAGCCTCTGCCCCTGAATCCCATTCAAGTGGTGTAATTGAATGAATCCTGCTTTATTTAGAAATGAAATATGGCCCAGAGGGTTTTCTTCCAGAGCTCATTTTCAGTTCAGTTAGCACATCTTGGCCCACAGGGAATCCCAAATACCAACGCATCACTTCCCAACCAGGTGGGCTGGCCTGCCTCCACATCCTGAGAGCACCTGCCACCAGGGCAATAAGATGGCTAGTGGGGGAGGAGGTATGACACCCTGAGCTGTGTGTGTAAGTCACATGCCAGGTGGAGGGAAACCCGTGATTGCAGAGGTTCAATTTATCACATCAGAATTTTATTTATGCATCTGAAGTATAACCTAGAATTAACCTCCACAAGAGAGGAATATATGTATATAATTTGGGGGGCCACTTTGTGTATAGCTGAGTCCCTAGCATCTGGAACAATGCCTGATACATGGCAGATACTAGATGTTTTATTTTCTTTTTAAAAATTAAGGTAAAGTTTGCACATAGTGAAGTGCACACAGGATGTGCATAATGAGCTTTGACCGATACATCTATCCATTTAATGCACACACCACTCAAGATGTAGAACATTTCCATCACCCCAAAATGTTCCCTCCTGCCCCGTCCCAGCCATCTCCCTGCCCCTGCCCAGAGGTGACCGCCGTGCAGATCTCCGTCTCCATAAATTAGACCGAACTCTGTATATATGAAGGCAGACCGTCTGGACTCTTTTATGTCTGACTTCTTTTGCTCAACCTAATAGTTTTGAGATTCATCTATTTTGTCGTAGCTTTCAGTAACGTATTTCTTTTTATTGCTGAGCAGATTGCATTTATGAAGGTAATTTGTCTTTTCTCTTGCTGATAGACACGGGAGTTTTTCCCAGAGTTTGGTGGTCCTGAGTAAGGCTGCTATGAATATTTTTGTACGAGTGCTTTTGTGGACACATGTTTTCCTTTCTCTGGGTAAATACCTGGAAATGGAATTGCTGGGTTCTGTGATAGATGTATACTAAACTTCTTGAGAAGGAGCCACACAATTTTCTAAAAGGATTGTACCAGCAATATACATAAAAAAAAAAAAAAATACTTACCAATATTTGATGTTGTCAGTCTTTTGGTTTTAGCCATTCTACCTGGTGTGATAAGGGAATCTCGTTGCAGTTTAATTTGCATTCCCCTGATGACTATTATTCCTGAGCACGTTTTCCTGCATGTGCCGATCATTTACATATCTTCTTTTGTAACTTGTCTATTTAACTCTTTGGCCAATTTCTGTATAGAGTTTTATTATTATTATGAATACTAAGGAGTTCTTTAAATGTTCTAGTTACAAATCCTTTGTAGAAAATAAATATGCCTCAGACTGGAGAACGTCTCAGCAGAAGCTTCTGACTTTGATGAAGTCCAGTTAATATTTCTTTATTTTCCTTTCAAAGCCAGTTGGACTGTCATTCCTGATATTGTTAATTTTTGTTTTCTCTCCCTCCCTTCCCTCTCCCTCTTCCCCTACCCTTTCTCTTCCTTCTCTCTCTCTTTTATACATCTCATTCTGAATTCAGAATAATCTTAATTAATCTTTTAATTAATCCTTTTCCAGTGAAACAACTTGCGGCTTTGTTTGTATGCTTACTATTTCATTGGTTTCTACTGTTATCTTTATGTTTTTTTCTTCTACTTATTTGCTCTTCTTTTTCTAATTTTTTAGAAAGTTTAGATGAGTGATTTTATATATTTCTGGTTTTCCAATACAAGCATTTAAAGCTATAGGTTTCTTTCTAAGAGCTTTTGTAGCTGCCTCCCACAAATTTTGATATGCTGTGCTGTCATTTGAATTCAATTCAAAATATTTTCTAGTTTCCTTGATGATTTCCTCTGTGACCAACAGGCTACTCAGAGATGTGTTGCTAAATTCCAAATAACTGGGGATCTTCTAGATGTCGTTTTTGTTATTGATTTCTAATTTACTTATATTGTGGCGAGAAAGCATACATACAGTCATTTCAAATGTATTGAGACTTGTTTTATGGCTAAGCACATGGTCCACCTGGTTCCATGGACACTTGCAAAGAATGTGAATTCTGTAATTGTTGGGTGAGTGTTTTATAAGCAATGATTATATTAATTAAGTTGATTGACTGGGCTATTCACATCATTTATACCAGAGCTCAGCAAGTTTTTTCAGTACAGAGCCATGCAGTCACTATTTTCAGCTTTGTGAGCCATTGACTCTCTGTACCAACTACTCACCTTCACTGCGGTAGTGCAAAACTAGCTATAAACAATACATAGACAAACAGGACGGCAGGATTTGGCTAACCGGCTATAGATGGCAAGTATTTGTTCTATATTGTGGCGAATATTCAATCTACTTCTTTTATCAATTACTGAGTTGTTGTTGGATGTTGAGTCAGTTCCGACTCATAATGACCCTGTGTACAGCAGAATGAAACTCTGCCTGGTCCTGTACCATCCTCACGATTGTTGTTATGCTTGAGCCCATTGTTGTAGCCACTGTGGCAATCCATCTCATTGAGGGTCTTCCTCTTTTTCACTGACCCTCTACTCTACCAAACACAACATCCTTCTCCAGGGACTGATCCCTCCCGATAACATGCCCAAAGTATGTGAGATGAAGTCTCATCATCCTCACTTCTAATGAGGATTCTGGCTGTATTTCTTCCAAGACAGATTTGTTTTTTCTTCTGAAAGTCCATGATATATTCAATACTTTGTTAACACTGTAATTCAAAAGCATCAATTCTTCATTCTCCCTTATTCATTGACCAGCTTTCACATGCATATGAGGCGATTGAAAACATCATGGCTTGAGTCATTGACTCATAGCGACCCTATAGGACAGAGTAGAACTGCCCCATAGAATCCCCAAGGAGCACCTGGTGGATTCAAGCTGCCCACCTTTTGGTTAGCAGCCACAGCACTTAACATGAGTCGGAATCGACTCGACGGCAACCTTAGTCCTTAAAGCAACGTTTTTGCTTTTCAACACTTTAAAGGGGTGCAGCACATTTGCCGGATACAATGTGTCATTTGATTTCTTGACTGCTGCTTCCGTGGGTATTGATTGTGGATTCAAGTGAAAAGAAATTCTTGACAACTTCAATCTTTTCTCCATTTATCATGATGTTGCTTATTGGTCCAGTTGTGAGGATTTTTGTTTTCTTTATGTTGAGGTGTAATCCATATTGAAGGCTATGGTCTTTAATTTTCATCAGTAAATGCTTCAAGTCCTCTTCTCTTTCGTCAAGCAAGGCTGTGTCATTTGCATATCACAGGTTGTTAACGAGTTTTCCTCCTGATGCCACATTCTTTTTCATATAGTCCAGCTTCTCAGTTAATTTGCTCAGCATACAGATTGAATAAGTGCAGTGAAAAGATGCAACCCCAACACACACCTTTCTTGACTTTAAACAGCACAGTATCCCCTTGTTCTGTTCCAATGACTGCCTCTTGGTCTATGTACAGGTTTCTCATGAACACAATTAAGTATTCTGAAATTCCCATTCTTCTCAATGTTTTCCATAATTTGTTATGATCCACACAATCGAATGCCTTTGCATAGTCAATAAAACACAGGTGCATCTTTCTGCTGTTCTCTGCTTTCAGCCAGGATCAATTGGACATCAGGAATGGTATCCCTGGTTCTACATCCTCTTCCGAATCTGCCTTGAATTTCTGGCAGTTTCCTGTTAATATAGTGCTGCAGCCACTTTTGAATGATCTTCAGCAAAATTTTACTTGTGTGTGATATTAATTACTTTGTTCGATAATTTCCAAATTCGGTGGGATCACCTTTCTTGGGAATAGGCATAAATATGGATCTCTTCCAGTTGATTGGCCAGGTAGCTATCTTCCAAATTTCTTGGCATAGACAAGTGAGTACTTCGAGCGCTGCATCCGTTTGTTGAAACAACTCAACTGGTATTCCATCAATACCTGGAGCCTTGTTTTTTGCAATTCCTTCAGTGCAGCTTGGACTTCTTCCTTCAGTACCATTGGCTCTTGCTCATATGGTACCTCCTGAAATGGTTGAATGTTAATTCTTTTTGGTAGAGTGACTCTCTGTATTCCTTCCATCTTCTTTTGATGCTTCCTGAGCCATTTAATATTTTCCCTGTAGAATCCTTCAATATTGCAACTTGAGGCTTGAATTTTTTCTTCAGTTCTTTCAGTTGAGAAATGCAGAGTGTGTTCTTCCCTTTTGGGTTTCCATCTTCAGGTCTTTGCAAGAGTCATTATAATACTTTACTTTGTCTTTTGGAGCTGCTGTTTGAAATCTTCTGTTCAGCTCTTTCACTTCATCATTTTACTTCATCATATACTGAGGGGTGTGTTAATATCTCTCCTTGTAATTGTGAATTTGTTTAGTTTTTCCTTTAGTTCTGTCAATTTTTGCTTCATATGTTTTGAAGATAGAGCATAAATCGCATGGTTGTATCTCAAAAACATAATACAGAGTGAAAGAAGCGAGCCCCATAGATTTGATTGCATTTTTTAAAAAATAAAAAAACAGGTAAAACAAAATAATTCAATGTTTAGGGACTGTACTGTAGATAGTTAAACAATAAAGAAAAGCAAGAAATTGATTAACACAAAATTCAGGACACTGGTTACCTCTGGCGGGAAGGGAGGGGTATGATGGGGAGATGGGGAGAGGACAAGGGACTTCTAAGTTCCTGGTAATGCTCTCTTTCTTATGCCCAGTGATGGGTGCAGCCCATTTCAATGTTTAAAATTATCTTTTATTAAACTGTACATATTTTTTTACACCTTCTTTTGATGTGGAGGAACTGGGACACTTATACACTGTTGGTGGGAATGTAAAAATCATGCATCCACTTGGGAAAACTGTTTAGCAGTGTCTTAAAACGTTAAACATGATATTAAATTTACCGTATGATCCAGCCATTCTACTATTAGATATTTACTCAAGGGAAATGAAAGTATGTGTCCATACAAAGACTTGTAAACAAACTTTCAAAACAACTTGGTTTGTAACAGACAAAAATTGGAAGCGATGCAAATGTCCCTCAAGAGATGAGTAGATGAACGAATCGTGGCACATTCGTACACTGGAATACTACTCAGCAAGAAAATGCAATGACGTTTCAGTGCAAACAACATACGGTGGCTGGATCTTAGAATAATTATGCTAAGAAGCAAGAAAAAAAAGAATACAAATTGTATAATCTCATATCTATAAAATTCCAGAAAATGCGATCAAACCTGTAGTGACAGAGAACAAATCAGTGGTTGCCCGTGGGCAAGTGGTGGGATAGAGGGATACCAAAAGGTCACAGGGAGCAAATCAGTGGTTGCCCGTGGGCAAGTGGTGGGATAGAGGGATACCAAAAGGTCACAGGAAAACTTTTAAGGCTGAAGGATGTGTTTATTATCTTGATTGTGGTGATGGTTTTATAGTTGTATACATATATCCAAACTCATCAAATTGTACACTTTAAATATGCATAGCTTATTGTATGTCGATTATACCTCAGTATAGTGGTGTGTGTGTGTGTGTACAAAATCAACTAAGATTTAGTATCTAGAATGTATTAGAAAATTCCTATAAATTGATAATACAAAGATTGCCATTAAATAGAAAAATGGGAAAATGCATGAACATGTATATTATACATAATTGCATATATGTATTCATGTATTATATACAATAATATAATCATTATATAACATAATTATATATATATATATATATACATAAAATGAAGAAAATAAACCAGGGTACATGAGAGAGACTCTGAGGATATGCTATTGTAGATAAGATGGTCAGCACAGGCCTCTCTGAGCAGGTGGCTTTTGTGGTTTAATAGCTGTGGCCAGATTGCCTTCTACAATAGCTGTAACAATTCACATTTCTACCAGTTATGAATGAAGTTACCATTTACCCCATTTTCCTGTCTTGGCAAATATATCTCCCTGGTTTTGCTGGTCTGGTGAAACACATCCTTTCTCAAAATATTACCCTATTCTTTACATCTGTCCCAGGTGATAATTAATTTATTATTAACCCGGAGGGGCATTCTTCCAAACAGAAACGCTCAAAATTTCCCAGGGGCTGCTTGGCCGAGCCATGGCATGCACACCTGCAGTACTCAAATGGGGTCTCCAGAGTGCCCATCCTTCCACACCTCTCTCAGTGTCAGTTCATCAGGGCCAACATCTCCTGCCTCTTTCCATTCAGCAGACCTTTGAGCAGGGCCATCACTGCTCAGAGGAGGTTCTGAGTAAGCAAGAGAAAGATGGCTGCCTCCTCCTCTGCAATCCCGTAGCAGGAGATACTCCCAATCTTCCCTTAGAGAGAGAAAGAGAAAAGTGTTACACAGGCTGAAAAACTCACTAGTTCAATTTCGAAGGCACCTTTATAGAGACAAGCAATTAAGCTTTGAAATGTTGCTTCCCTGGTGTAATATCTTCCAATCTGGTAGCACATTTTCTTTGACTCAGAGCTAACAAAAATCAACAACCATGCGTTTGGGAGGGGGGCCAGATGATGACGAGGGAAGAGGGGGTGGAAAAGTGGGAGGGAGAGAATGGTGCCAAGCATTTTAGCTTAAAAAATTACACAGGGTCAGTACCTAAATTTCCGTAGTGGAAAAGAGAAGTGTCTCGGTGTACACAACCCCATTTTAGGACCCTATCCTGAACACCCGTGGCCACCCAGCTGGGAGAATCTGACCATCTTGGCTCCCATGGGCCAATCACAAGGAAGGCTCTGGTTACATCTTGGACATCCTTCTCTGTACTGAGGAAGGCAGAACTGTGACAACGTAGCCAAAATGTTAAAAAGAAAAAGGGGGTGAGGGCTTACAAATAGAACAACTGGTTATTCTACTACTGCTTTCTCCCAAATCATGATTTACCCTTGAGAACCCAGAGTTCTGCATTTAGATAACAAAATCAATTTTTGTTGTTGTTGCTCAGATACCTGCAAGTTCAATGGGGTCATTCACATCAGACCCTCTCAGTAAACTTCAACATTGCATCTGTTGCCTGGTAGCCATTCAGAAACAATGTTAAATCCTGTGGCTATTTTATAGTGCTATCAATTTGCCATTTGTCCTTGTTGTTTTTAAAAACAAGCACATTCTTACTATCGTTCCATCTCTTCATAATGAAATCTTTGGAAGATCAGCAAAGCATTTCAGGCATTTAAACTTGGATGTACACAGTGAGGCAAGGTATGGGCCAATGATTAAAAAGGAAGGTGCAATGATTCTACTTAGTAGACTTCATTTTCCACACATGCTAAGCTGCCCCTGGTGATAAGTCAGCCATTTAAGAAGGTATTTTAACTACTGAATGGTACCTTGCTACTCCCAATGTATAGCTTAGGTCCTTGTGCCTTTATCTGTGCTGCTTTCTTTTGGAATTGAGCTTCTCTCTGCCTGTCCAAGCATCATCCATCAGCTGACTATGTATTTGCTCACCTAAGATTTATAGAAATCCCCTCCATGTGTCAGGCTGTTTAAGCATTTAGGCCCTAAGATATATAAAAAAAATAGTTCTCATGGAGAATCTGAGAGCCTAGTGGAAAAGAATGAAAAAACACACACGCATGTATACACACACCTTACTTACCTGTGTGAGTCATCTACTGCTGCTATAACAGAAATACCACAAGTGGATGGCTTTAACAGAGAAATTTATTTCTTCACAGTAAAGTAGGCTAAAAGTCCAAATTCAGGGTGTCAGCTTGAGGGGAAGGTTTTCTTTCTCTGCTGGCCTTCTCTTCAATCTTCCCCCGGACTAGGAGCTTCTCCGTGCAGGAACCCCTAGTCCAAAGGATGGGCTTTGCTCCTGGCACTGCTTTCTTGGTGGTATGAGGTCCCCCACCTCTGCTTCCTTCCCTTTCCTTTTCTCTCTTGAGAGACAAAAAGTGGTACAGGCCACATCCCAGGTAAACTCCCTTTATGTTGGATCAGGGAGATGACCTGATAAGGATGGTGTTACAATCCCACCCTAATCCTCTTAACTTAAAATTACAATCACAAAATGGAGGTCAACCACAGAATACTGAGAATCATGGCCTAATTAGCTGATACACACATTTTTGGGGGGACATAATTCAATCCATGACATTTCCCCTACCCATGGCTGTCGAGTCAATTTTGACTCATAGTGACCCTATCAGACTCTAAAGGACAGAGTAAAACTGCCCTATATGGTTTCCAAGGAGCATCTGGTGGATTTGAACTACCAATATTTTGGTTAGCAGCTGTAGCTTGCTGTAGCTCTTAACCACTCCATCAACAGTGCTCCATGTATACACATAGTGGTTAAGAATATAAGCTTTGACGTTAAAAGACCAGGGATCAAACCCCATCTCTGGCATTTCCTACTTGTGTGGCCTTGATTAAGTCACTTAACCTTTTCAAGCTTTGATTCCCTCCTCTGTAAAATTGTGGTTTATTTATCTAACAAATGCTTCTTGAGTGCTCACTTTGTGCCAGGCTAGATGCTAAGGATCTAGCTCTGGACCAGACAAAGCCCCTCTCAAGTACAGTTGGCATTTTTAGTCCATGAGACGGACATTTAAAAATTAATAAATCACTAATATATCAGGTAGTGATTACTGCTGTGCAGAAAAATAGATCCGGGAAAGCAAATAGTGAATGGAGGAAGCTGCTCTTTTAGGTAGGCCAGGGACTACTGCTCTGAAGAAGAACCATTGGGCAGAGAGCTGCATGAGTTGATGGAACGTGCATGTGACAATCTGGGAGAGGAGCATACCTGGCAGAGAGAAGAGTGAGGCCCTTGGTGGAAGTATGCTTGACATGGCCAGTGAATAGCAAGGAGGCCAGTGTGGCTGTGAGCAAGGGAGAGAGGAGTATGGTAGGAGTTAAGACTGGAGAGGTAGCAAGGGTTAGTTCACACTGGACCATGTAGGCCACGGTAAGGGCAATGTGAAAAGGAATCAATAATAGCAGCTTCTTTTTAAAGTTTCTGTTTGAGTAAACAAGGCCGTGTGTGCTAGGGGTGTGGCATCAGTAAGCACTCAGTATGCACTGGCTGGGGTCCTTAGCCAGTGAAATGGTTAACACGGTTGGCTGCTAACTGAAGGTTTAAGGTTCAAGTCCACCCACAGGCACCTCTGAAAAGGCCTGGTGATCTGCTTCCAGAAAACTAGCCATTGAAAACCCTACTGAGCACAGTTCTACTCTGTCACACACGGGGTCACCATGAGTTGGAATCAACTCAACGGCAACTGGCTTTGTTTTTGTTTTATGTATCGGCAGTTACACAGGTGACACAAGGACAATAATAGAGCTTTGAATCAAGTATTAGGGAGGCATAGTGGAGGGCTCTGGGGAATGAGAACATGTCTGCCCTCAAGAAATCTACAATCTAGTACAGGAGATAAGATAAGGGCCCAAAAACATAGTATGATAAATAAAAGAGAGGCCACTGGGAATGCGCAGTCTTCAGCATTTTAGGAAAAAATCATGTTTTTTCTCCTTGAAGATCTCACTGTAAGATCCGTGATAATAGATCTGGGCCTTTCTTATTCACTGTAGCATTTCTGGGGCTCAGCACAGTGCCCAGCACAGAGTAATCAATCAATATTTGTTGAATGGGTCTGCAAATTGAGTAGATGAGAGTAACCTCACATATGGAGACATTTCCAATTTCTTGGTACTGACAAATATTGGTTTCTTAAATTCTCAGATGCAAATAAAAAGATTCTTTACATCTTTATGGGTCCAATTAGTTGAATTTTTAACTGAACCACTGGGATTCTTGGAAACAAATGACAGAGAATCTCTTTAACCCTGTGGAGTGGTTATAAAGAGATCTCAGTTGACCTCTGAGAGAGAATGGCCAGGTTTCTTGTGAAATACAGCCCCAATTATACCTCTGATTGGTCCCTGGGGTTGAAGTCCCCATCTGGTTGGCTTTGTTGGGGTCAAGATTCATAGAACAATAGGACAGCAAAGGTCTCCAGAGGTCATCAGCCAACTTCCACAGCAGTTATGTTTTTATTGTGACAGCCATCAATGTGCAGATTAAAAAATAACTTGTCCGGTGTAAGTTCCTGGCCCTACTCTGGCTAAGAACTCTTACGCTTAGTCAGATACAGAGCTGGGGCACCTACAGGGCACATGATGTCACCAAATCATCCAGTTCATCTTTCTACTGGTCAGGAGTAGTACCGGGGGCCTCGCTGTGTACCCAGCAGTAAAGGTCAGAATACAGAGAGGCTGTAGATCTGAGGGTGAGGCATGGCTTGGATAGCCCCAGAGCAAGGTAGAAGAGTCCTTCCCAAGTGGGGGAGAAACCAGAAGCTAGCTAAGGAGGAGGAGACTAACAAAGTCAGCATCAAGCGCCGTTGCTAGGAAACAAGAAAATCTTGATGCAGTGAGGTCCCAGGAATCAAGGCTAGGTGAAATAGGAGAAAGGCAGGAGAGGGAACAAAACATAAATGATTCACAGAAAATGTAAGGGGAAATGCTTAAATTGTCAAGGTGCCAAGCTCATTCTGAAAAGCAATACAGAAAAAAAAAAGAAAAAATGAAATGGGGGTATTTGGAAAGAGATGAGAAACTCAAATGACAGAAATTGAAGAAAGATCAAGTTAAGCTAGTGCCGGGGTCTCCCACTGCACAAAGGTGCCAACACTGCCGTCACTCTCTCCTGAGCATCCTGGCCCCTCTCTCACCTCATAATTTGAAGTCCTGCTAGCACTACCATGGAAACTGTTGTGATAAACCCTAAAGCTTGGTGAATCCTTGAGACTGGTGTTCAGACAAAACAGCAGATGCCATAAAAAAAAAAAAAAAAAAAGCTGAGGGAAGTTCATCTCCAAAGCAAAAGGTCAGCCTCGATCTGAAACCCTTCCCATGATAACGCCTCAACTGTTCTGATTTGTGAAATAGCTACTTAAAACCCACCCCACGGCTGTCGAGTCGATTCCGACTCACAGCGACCCTACAGGACAGAGTAGAACTGCCCCATAGAGTTACCAAGGAGCGCCTGGCGGATTTGAACTGCCGACCTCTTGGTTAGCAGCTGTAGCACTGAACCACTTACGCTACCTGAAATTCTACCAGTTAAAGATGCACATGTATAACTACATAACATACCCGCTTTTAAAAGACAAAAATCTCTGAGGGTGTTATTGGAGGTGTTAGTTAGCTATTCACATGTTAGTAATATCTAATTACTAACATTTCAAATATCTACCTGAGATTGTCTTAAGGGGATGGGAGCTTTTATCAAGGATGAAGTTTAGTAAATGACTCTTTATATTGCTTCATAAATTTTGTTATATTTTATATTTTATATATCTACTACTTGGCACAGTGGTTAAGAGCCATGGCTGCTAACCAAAAGGTCAGCAGTTTGAATCCACTAGCCACTCCTCAGAAACCCTATGGGGCAGTTCTACTCTGTCCTATAGGATCGCTATGAGTTGGAATTAACTCAATGGAAACGGGTATTTCTGAAAAGGATTAAAATATTTTAAAAATCTTGTGGACTAAGATAGGCTGATTCTGCCCTCTCCCTCCCATATGTGCATAAAATAGTGAAGATATAGGTAAAGGTTAATTGGACGACAGTTGGGGATGGTGGTGGAAACATTGAGTTGAAATAATCCCTAAGAACATAGAAATAAAATTGTTACCTACTAGTTAAGCTACAAAAGCCATACATGTTGGATCAGAGCAGAGAAATACTATATCGTCTTTAAGAATCAGAATGGGTCCCAGGCCTGCTGATTTTGGCTCTTAACTGTTTAAAGATATCACTATGGTTAGAGCAAGAATGTGTTTGGCAAAAGGCCAGGAAAACCTAGGAAAGAGAGGGTGAAAGAAGCAAGTCCTGGGCCTTGAACATGCACACTGTGTTGAGAAGAGGGAATGGCGAGCCCTAAAGATGGAGCCTGTCCAGTCCTGAGACAGTTGATGATGCAGGTCTTTTTTTTTGTTTGTTTGTACTTTAGATGAAGGTTTACAGAGCAAATTAATTTCTCATTAAACAATTAATATCTAATCTTTGGCTAAAGGGTAAACCTCAGGAGTGACTTCAGTGCTGAGTTAAAAGGGTGCCCGGGGGCCATGCTATTTCTCCAGGATGGCATGGGTCTTTTGTTACAGTTTATTCTCTAATCTGAATGCAGGCTCACAGCTTTCTGGCTGCTCTCCAGCTTCCCTTACAGATTTGCTTCCAAGGAGAAAATGCACTGGTAGCAAACTGCTTATCTCTGGGGCTTGTTAGCCATTCTGGTTGGTACATCAAACTGGTGTGAGTTTGCTTAACATAGGTCAGACTCTAAGATCTAATCATTTCTGTTCCTAAGGCTAGTAACCAAGAGGTCTTGACCACACAGGGGGCTGTATGCACAAGCCCTGATTATTTTGAACTGTGGCCAAGAATTAGAACTGCATTAATAAAGAGAGGAGGAGAAATCCCCTTCCTCTTTCCATTTCTTTTCCTACCCTCCCCCATCCCCTTTTCTACGCCACGGGGATCTCCTGCTCTTAGACCCCTCATTTGCATTACGGCTTAGCTTTGTTATGGGTAAAATGGCTTCTGATGAATATCTTCAGGCCCTCCTCCCGCCAGTGTTTCTAAGAGAAAAAAAAAAAATGTTCATTCCAATGGCTGATTCTCAAATGAATTCTGGACTATGACCCAATTACAACTAGGGGACATTTTGTTCCTGTAAAATGATCTTTCTAGCCAGTGTCTGGGAGCTAGCTGGGAAATGCATTTAGTAAATCACTCCCAATGGCTTGGGGAAGGACAGAGAAGGTTCTAGAAGAGATGAGTCAGGCTAGGGGGTGGGCGGTGTGGATGGAAAAGAACAAAGAGCCAAGCAATATTCTGAAAACAGAATTTGTACCCAGCCAGAAATAACTGTCTGGTCAGGTCTAGCTAAAGGCTTTCTGAAATGATGAAGCAAATATTAACAGAGAAATCTTTAAAAGCCTCTCTCGGTGAAGATAACACTCTTCTTGGTGATAAGCTGGGTGGGTTTATAAATAACATGTTCTGTCTTTGCCAGGCAATCTTAATAAGGTCTTGTTCTCCCCTCCAGAGTTGGAAATAGAAGGTTTATATCTCAATGAGAATATAGCAACTGACGCAGTGCCCCACCTACATGCAGTGGCCAAGTGATTCGAGATGAACATGGTAACTGTCACACTGGCTCCAAAAAGCTAGGAATCAAAACAAAAAGACAATGGTCAGCTTACTTCCAAGCCCCTAAATGCAAATGGTGGGTTTTGGTAGGAATAGCTCAATACTCATCAGGTTACTTCTTACCTAGCCAGTGTGTGTCTGTTAGTGGTGGGACTAAGATGAACCAGAAAAAGTCAGTACAAGGTAGTTGCTATAGTCTTTCTATCCTGAAGTTAAGCACGTGACTCCTTTCCAAAGGAACCATAGCAGCACCTCTATCAGAGTGCCATTCTTCCACATGTTGCGAGCTGCATTCATTCATTAAACATGTATGTATCAGCTGTCCATTAGGAGCCCTGGTGGTACAACGGTAAAACTCTCGGCTGTTAACCAAAAGCTACCAGCGGCTCTTTGGGAGAAAGACCTGGCAATCTGCTTCCATAACGATTACAGACAAGAAAACCCTATGGGGCAATTCTGCTATGTCACGTGGTGTTGCTAGAAGTCAGAATTGACTCGCTGGCACCCAACAACAACAGCAACAACAACACATTCCAGGCACTCCCGGTCCAGGAGTGGGGGCAAAAGCTACCTGGCAGGAAGAGGGGGTGTGTCCAAGGGGCTTCAAAAGTACAGGGGAAAGGAGTAGAGGGCAGTGGAAGCACAGATGGCCTCAGCCAGGTTCAGCCCTACCTGATGACTCACTTACAAGGTAGAGAAGGGCAGAACATCCAAACAGGAATGTGGTAGAAAGGCTGGATCTGATTCTGTCTGGGGACAAACAAAACACACTCAAAACAAAACCCAAACAAGCCACACCGAGTAAATAGACACCAAGACTGATCATATTGCAATACACACATAGTGGGGAGACAGGAGAACATTAGGGGCTGACGCGAAAGCAGAGCAGACGATGGCCCAGAGTGACAAGGGACTGGAGCTTTCACATGGAGAGCAAAGATTAGCCTGACAGGGGCAGAGCACACTGCTATTTTGACAGTGCCTGTCGGCGTTGATATACTCAGTGTCCCCTCTGCTTGAGAGAGTTGATGCAGCTTCCCAAGTAACCTGACAACTCAGAAGGCACAGGCAGGCCAGTCACAGAGCAGCAGTGACTGGCTTCAGCATGGGATTGGGGCAAGTGCTGCAGCTCTGGGGTCAGAGTTCAGTGTCTAGCAGAGCTCTGCCTCTCCCTGAGCCTCAGCATCCTCATCTGCAAAAGGGGGAGAATAATACCCATCTTTCAGAATTGCTTCCGAGTGAGGATTGAATAAAATAATCCCTGTACCACATGCAGCACAAAATAATAAGTAGTCAACACATGTTAGCTCTTATTGTCACCAACAATAAAAACCCAAACCCAAACCCAAACCCAAATCCACTGCTGTTGAATCGATTCTGATTCATAGCAACCCTATAGGACAGAGTAGAACTGCTCCCATAGGGTTTCCAAGGAGCGGCTGGTGAATTCAAACTGCCGACCTTTGGGTTAGCAGCCCTAGCTGTTAACCACTATGCCACCAGGGTTCCAACAAAAAAGCAGAGTTATTATTAATTGGTGTCTGGGAAGGCATTGCTACCCCAGGTATTTACGGGATGCAGAGCTTTGAGTTTTTAGATGAGACAAGAAGGGGACTGTGCATTCCCTCTTCTATGGCTCCTCACCTGCCCCATCCCCTTCTCCAGGGCCACACTAATTAAGCAAGCAATGCTGATTGTTTAGCTCAGAGTCTTACCTGCCCATCCCCAGAGATCTTCCCCTCTCCCACCCACTCACACATTTGCAGCTACAGCTTCAAGGTGGCTGTGGATAGGAATTAAGGGAAAAGAGGAGGGAAAAGAAAACAGCCAGAAACCACATTTTGAAGAAAAAAGGACTCCTCTTGGGGGCGGGGGGGCAGGGAGGGAGAGTGAGGGGTGAAAAAAGACTGCAATTTGGCAAGAAAATGCCTCTCCAGATCTAACACACCACTGTAGAACAAAGGCAAAGATACGGAAAGAATTCTGCAGGCCTCTGAGGGGAGGGGAAACTGAGGCTTAAGACTGAAAAGGCATTCAGTCAAGTTAAGGAGCCAGCAAGCTCACTGGCTGACAGGAGCTGAGGGCCTGTATCCTGGCAAAGCTACAACCAGAGTTCCTGCACAGAGCTGCAGCTGCAGGCCAGGAATTGTCCAGAATGTAGAATTAGGACCGGTTGGAGATCTTGTGGAAAACAATGCAGAGTCTGGAAAGCATTCAGAGATTCAGACCAACAATGAGGAGAGAGGACAGTGAGAATGGGGGTGGCATGAGGCAGGGCCTGATTATCTCTCCACAGGGGGCAGAGGTAGGAGGGGGACAAGGGCACCCAGACAGCATCCACTCTGACTTAGAGGAATAGCCAAAGCAATCCACCCTAATTAGATTGAGGATGTTCTTTGCAATTAATCCATTAGAATAAGAATCTTCCCGAGAGTCTGGAAAGTAATGCCAAACAAAGTACTGGAGTAGAGATGTAAGAACTACCTCAGACGGATCGTCTCAGGCCCTTGTTCTGCCCAATGGCCCCTGGTCCCCCCTCCATTCCAGAGAATGATGGCATACCCTACCAGACAGATGCCAAGGCCTGCCCAAGCAGAGCTACTCTCAGGCTCCTTCTGGCTGGTTTAAACACCTGAAGGAAAGAGAGATGGTGTTTTGATTCACAAGGCTCTGTGTGAGAGCACTCTAAAACTGAAGTGTTTGCATGATTAAAAAATGATTGACTGAAACCTGAATCAAAACTCCAGTTTTGAATGAAACTTTAGCCTGTTCTAAGTCCTCCTTTCTGCCTTTCTAAGAATAGAACCTGTGATTTAGAGCTTTAAGACATGTAACTTCTTATGAAACTTTAACCACCCTCAGCAAACAATAGAGGGGAGTAAAGTTATAGTTCGTGAAGAAATGTTTGTCAGAAAATATTTGTCAAGATGATCCCAGGAGAATTCTTGTTCTTGGAAAAATGTATATGTAGATCTTTCAGAAAATCACTTACGAGGCCAGTTCTAGCAAGTCTATGTTAGAAAATAAATTAACTAACCTTGTAAAATTTTAGCTTGCTATTGTCTTGCAACCATACATAATCCCAAACCCTCTTACCCACTTTTCTGTATAAAAGCTCACCCTTCCTTCAGCGTGTTAAAAAACTAGATACATTCATTTTGTACCCTGTGTTTCCCAGCTCAAATTGTATTCGTTGTCCTCAATAAAACTCTTTGCTTTTGCTTTTGCAAAGCAGCCTGTTTTACTCTTCGACAGCCTTACCAGGTATATCTAATGGGTTAGGAGTGAGAATTTTGATCCCTTATTATGTGTTCTAATAATCTGAAAACCAAATTAAGAGGCAAGGAGTAGGACAAAATGCGAGAAAGAAGTTAGATTACCGGAGATGATAGTATGGCTACAGAAAGAAAATAAGTGTTATGAACGGCCCTGATTAAGGTTTTTAATCATCTCCTTCAAATTTCTAGTTTCCTCCTTAATCCAAAGGATGTCTATCAGGGTAAGCACCTTGACATAGAGATTCTTATCGGTTGTCAAATAGGACTGGTATAACCCTTCTGCTTCCTACTCTCCCGCCCCCTGTCCCCACCACCCCCATCTACCCCAGGTCCTAGGTTTAGGCTATTTCGTACAACCAGGGTTCTGCAGACTTGGAACTTTTTGATATAGAAATAATGAATGTGTTGGACTCTTTTAGAAGCTATGCTAGACACCCTGACCTTTGCTGGAACCCCATAGTCATTCATCCTGGGAGAGGCACAGCAGAGCAATGATGGGTATCAAACACTGAATATGGGATGACCAAAAGACACCCACTACAAGTACATTGGTGCAGGGCTTTTATGCTGCTGATTCTCTCCTTAAAATTAAAGATGAGAAAGAGTCCCAAATTAGTCAGTGAACCCTCATACCTTATCAAAATTCTCTGCACAGGTTTTCACAAATACTTTCTGCCTTTGCATATTTGTGCTGCTTGATACTATTAAAAAATAATCAAAGCACAAAATAATTAAAGTATATAGGGTTTATTCCCCACGATGCAACTGTCAGTATGTCATATCGCGGTGGCTTTCGTGTTGCTGTGATTCTGGAAGCTTTGCCACCAGTATTTCAAGTACCAGCAGGGTTACCCTTGGTGGGTGGGTTTCAGCTAAGCTTCCAGACTAAGACAGACTGGGAAGAAGGATCTGGCAGTCTACTTCTGAAGAAACTGGCCAGTGAAAACCTTGTGAATAGCAACAGAACATTGTCTTATACAGTGCCAGAAGATGAGCTTTTAAGTTGGAAGGCACTAAAAATACAATTGGAGAAGAGCTGCCTGCTCAAAGCAGAGTCAGCCTTAATGACGTGGATGGAGTCATGCTTTCGGGACCTTCATTTGCTGATGTGGCATGACTCAAAATGAGAAGAGACAGCTGCAAATATCCATTAATAATCGGAATGTGGAATGTACAAAGTATGAATCTAGGAAAATTAGAAGTTGTAAAAAATGAAATGGAACACATAGACAATGATATCCTAGGCATTAGTGAGCTGAAATGAAGTGGTATTAGCCATTTTGAATTAGACAATCATATGGTCTACTATGCTGGGAATGACAACTTGAAGAGGAATGGCATCACATTCATTATCGAAAAGAACAGTTCAAGATCTATCCTGAAGTACAAAGCTGTCAGTGATAATACTTATACCCCCACAAGGAAGACCTGTTAGTAGAATTATTACTCAAATTTGTGCGCCAACCACTAATGCCAAAGATGAAGAAATGGGAGATTTTTACCAGCTTCTGCAGTCTGAAATTGATTAATCATGCAATCAAAATACATATGATAATTACTGGTGATTGGAATGCAAAAGTTTGGAAACAAAGAAAGAGGAATGCATAGTTGGAAAACACAGCATTGGGGATAGAAAGGACGCTGGAGATTACATGTTAGAATTTTGCAAGACCAATGACTTCTTCACTGCAAATAATTTTTTTCAACAACATAAATGGTGACTATACACATGGGCCTCAACTGATGGAAAACACGGAATCAAATTGACTACATCTATGGAAAGAGAAGATGGAAAAGCTCGATATCATCAGTCAGAACAAGACCAGGTGCTGACTACAGAACAGACCATCAATTGTTCAAATGCAAGTTCAAGTTGAAGCGGAAGAAAATTAAAACAAGTCCACGAGAGCCAAAATATGACCTTGACTATAACCCACCTGAATTTAGACACCATCTCAAGTATAGATTAGATGCACCAAACACTAATCACCAAAGACCGGACAAGTTGTGGAGTGACAACAAGGACTTCATACATGAAGAAAGCAAAAGGTCATTAAAAAGACAGGAAAGAAAGAAACGACCAAAATGGTTGTTAGAAGAGACTATGCAACTTGCTTTTGAACAATGAGTAGCTAAATCAAAAGGAAGAAATGATGAAGTAAAAAAGCTGACCAGAAGATTTCAAAGGGCAGCTTGAGAAGCAAAAGCAAAATATTATAATGAAATGTGCAATTACCTGGAGAGAGAAAACCAAAAGGGAAGAACACGCTTGGCATTTCTCAAGCTGAAAGAAATGCAGGAAAAATTCAAGCCTCGAGTTGCAGTTTTGAAGGATTCTATGGGCAAAATATTGAAAGACACAGGAAGTATCAAAAGTAGATGGAAGGAATACACAGAGTCACTGTGCCAAAAAGAATTGGCCGATGATCAACCATTTCAGGAGTTAGCATAGGATCAAGACCCTATGGTAGAGGTCCAAGATGCAGTGAAAGCATTGGCAAAAAATAAGGCTTCAGGAATTGGTGGAATACCAATTGAGATGTTTCAACAAACGGATGTAGCGCTGGAGGTGCTCCCTCGTCTGTGCTGAGTAATTTGGAAGATAGGTACCTGGCCAACTGGCTGGAAGAGATCCATATTTTTATCCATTCCAAAGAAAGGAGATCTAACAAAATGCGGAAATTATTGAACAATATCATTAATATCACATACAAGTAACATTTTGCTGAAGATCATTCAAAAGCCATTGCAGCAGTACATTGACAGGGAAGTGCTGGAAATCCAAGCCTGATTCAGAAGAAGACATGAAACGAGAGAGATGATTGCTGATGTCAGATGGACCTTGGCTGAAAGCAAAGAATACCAGAAAGATGTTTACCTGTGTTTTATTGACTATGGAAAGGCATTCGACTATGTGGATCATAATAAATTATGGATAACGTTGCGAAGAATGGGAATTCCAGAACACTTAAATTGTGCTCAGCCTGTACATAGATGAAGAGGTAGTCATTTGAACAGAACAAGGGGATACTGCATGGTGCGTCAGGGTTGCATCCTTTCACCACACTCACTCAATGTGTATGCTGAGCAAATAATCCGAGAAGCTGGAATATATGAAGAAGAATGTGGCATCAGGATTGGTGGAAGACTCACTAACAACCTTCGTTTTGCAGATGGCACAACCTTGCTTGCTGAAAGAGAAGAGGACTTGAAGCACTTACTAATGAAGATCAAAGACCACAGCCTTCAGTATGGATTATACCTCAACATAAGGAAAGCAAAAATTCTCACAACTGGACTAATAAGCAACATCATGATAAATGATTAACACTGTAAAAGATTTCATTTTATTTGGATCCACAATCAACCCACACGGAAGCACCAGTCAGGGAATCAAACAATGTATTGCATTGGGCAAATCTGATGCAAAAGACCTCTTTCAAGTGTTAAGAAGCAAAGATGTCACTTTGAAGACTAAGGTATGCCTGAATCAAGCCATGATATTTTCAATCATCTCTTATATGTGGAATAGCTGGACAACGAATAAGGAAGACCGAAGAAAAATGGATGCCTTTGAATTACGGTGTTGGTGAAGAACATTGAATATACTGTGGGCTGCCAGAACAGCGAACAAATCTGTCTTGAAAGAGGTACAGCCAAGAGCACTCCTTGGCAGCGAGGATGAAGAGACTTTGTCAGTCCTACTTTGGATGTGCTATCAGAAGGGACCAGTCCCTGGAGAAGGACATCATCCTCGGTAAAGTACAAGGTCCTCAAAAAAGAGGAAGACCCTCATTGAGATGTATTGACACAGTGGCTCCAACAATGGGCTCAAACATAATGATTGTGAGGATGGCACTGGACTGAGCAGTGTTTTGTTGTGTTATACATGGGGTCTGTGTGAGTCACAATGAACTCAACAGCATCTAACAACACTTAACAGGATTTATTTCAGCAGTTTATCTGTTTGCCTACAGCCAGATCATTTTGTTTCGACAACAACAACAACAAACAAAAAGTTCAATGCAGGCTAGTTACAATGAGATTTTTAAGGAAAACATGAGGAATGGAATAGAAAATCAACCGCTGACTAATCGTGAAGCAATTGATTGAATCGTGCTTCTCCCCGCTTCCCTCTACCCCTCCCATCAGCTATCATCAGGTTACTAGGTGGTCCTGGCATGTGTGGGTGAATGGGGAGAGGGCATTCATTTGACAAATCTTGAGATGTAGTCTGGAGGTTTTAAAATAAAGGTACCTCAATTGCTCCAAGAATTTCCAAAGATTCAAAATTCTTTTTTCTCAGGAAACAAAGGCAAAGACCAATTCGCTTTTTGGTGAAGTTAAATTCTTTGCACAGAGTAAATTTTAAACGAGTTTATGGTTAACGTATATCTTATCACAAGAGGGGTTTATGAAGGCTTTATCACTTTGTCAAGCAGTTTTTCTTATTATTAAGTGCATCATGGGAATATCTTGGTTCCTTTCCATACACATGTATCTGGTGCAGGACGTGCCTATGCGTGATACCACGGTTGCTTAAATTTGATTAACACAAACCAATACATGAGCATATTTGGACCACTTGGGACTCCAAGACACCAGGAGGTGACTCAGATGGAAGCAGCAATGAGGAACATCTGGAAGGTGAGCTCTTCCTAAGAGTGTTTTCCCTGTTACATCAAGATTTTTCAGAAATGGTGGAGCATAGCTTGTACACTCAGAACTAACACGCTCCTTGGAACCATCTCTTCCATCTTAATGCAGAAGGTACATTTTCCAACGTGAAAGAAGATATTCCTAGCAGTAGATTATTTGTGATAAAGAATTCAAGTAATTCTGATTATTTTAAAAGAGTAAGATGCTTCAAGATTTTAGAGAAACGCGTTATCAGGGAATGTTCAGGGCTGAGAATACTCTGCAGAGTTCCCTAACTTACGATGGGGCTTGTCAGATGCCCACAGACTGAAAGCAATAAAGTATAAATAATTTACAACTGCTTGGTATTATCCTGTCTACTTATACATCTTTAATAATTAATTCAACTCAATCTTTAAAAAATTATCTCAAGGTAACTTAAATCATTCTCTCTCTTTTGCCTGTTAAAAACAGATCATTTCCTGTCTGGTACTGGTCCTTCCCAAGAGAGATGTATTTATTTGTACATGAGACATTTCCCTATTGTTGGTTTCCACGGATGCATTCTGCACATGCTCAGTGAACACCACGATCGTGATCAGAATTCCCCTACAGGTGCTCACTGTTGTCAGGAATGGTTTTAGTGTTTGATATGTATTGACGTAATGCCCACAAAACAAACCTATTACCTCCTATTATTTCCCCATTTTACAGATGAAGAAAATGGTTACAGAACTCAGACTGTTCCCATCACACTGGGGTACTCCCAAACTGATAAATCAATACCTGCCATATTTATCATGGCAACGAGGCTGTGTGTTACTTGTACTATGGTATTAAAAAAAAAAAAAATTAGATGGGCTAATTTGTATAGAAAATTCGTCTTGCTTTAAAAGAAGTGGGCCTCTTTAAATAGGGGATTACTAAATCCTGCTAAATCATTCACATAGAGAAAGCCTTGGGGGATGGGGAAAGGGAAGTGGCAGGGTAATTGAAAATAGCTGAGGAATAGTGACATCAAATGCCTCCAATATAAAAGGCAGAGGGACACCAGCCGCAGAAGATTCAGAGACGAGGGTAACTGGAGCATGTTTATATCTTGTAGAACACAGTTTGCTCCAGAAATTGAAGATAACGCCAAGAGGTCAGAGACAAGGGGCTGCTGTAGATGGAAAGGACAAAGTTGAGCAGAAACCCCCAAACCCAAAAAAGAATCAGATCAGGTAAATTCAAGACACTGTGGCTCCAAGTAACTAATAAATAACTACATCGTATTTACATAGCATTTTTCCCTGAGACTTTGCCTCTTAAAAATGGCTAAGGTCAAAGCAGAGTTAGCACAAATTAATGAACTGTATAATATGCCTTTTCCACTGTATACTTTTATTTTTTGTTTCAGCTGTATATTTGTTATTTGTTTCGTTTTGCTTTTTTGATTGAGGTAAGAAATACAAAAATGAAATAGGTAAAGTATGTGAATCTTATATGTATAGATCAATGAAATTTTTACGTATATAAATGTAACCACCACCTGGATCAAGATACAAAACATTTCCACCATTCCAGAAAGCTCCCAGACAATACTGACCAACCCCTGCCAGAGGTAAAGGCTATTCTTACTTCTAATACCGTAAATTACCTTTACCAGTCATTGACAAATGAGATTAATGAAACTAGACAGTATATATAATTTTGATTCTGGCTTCTATCACTCAGCATAATGTCTATAAGATTCGTCTACATTATTGTGTATATCGATAGTTTATTCTTTTATATTGCAGTTTTATATTTCACTGGGTGACTCTATCTATAATGTATTTATTTATCCTCCTGTTAATGGACTTTTGGGCTATTTCCAACTTGGGAATATTTTGAATAAAGCTGCTATGAAAATTTTTATACACTTTTTTAAATTTATTTTTTTAACTTTAATACAAGTTATTTTTCAGAACATTTTTAGTTTTACATAAAAATTGCCCAGAAAGTATAGAGGGCTCCTGTATACTCTCTCTGTACATAGTTCCTCTTTTTATTAACATCTCTTATTTCTCCTGGTGGCGCAGTGGTTAAGTGCTACAGCTGCTAACCAAGAGGTCAGCAGTTCAAATCCGCCAGGTGCTCCTTGGAAACTCTATGGGGCAGTTCTACTCTGTCCTATAGGGTCGCTGTGAGTCAGAATCAACTCAACGGCAGTGAGTTTGGTTTTTTTTTTTTTTTTTTTGAGGAGCCTGGGTGGCATAAGCAGTTTGCAATCAGCTGCAAACCTAAAGGCTGGAGGTTCAAACCCACCCAGCAACTCTGAGAAAGAATGGCCTGATGAGCTACTTCCATAAAGATTACAGCCAAGAGAATCCTATGGAGCAGGTCTACTCTGTAACACAGGTGGTAAATTGGAGACCAACTCAAAGGCAGCTAACGTTTCTCTTGTTATTACCATCTGGCTGTAGAGTGGTACAACTGTTACAATTGAATGACCAATATTGATACACTACTATTAACTGAAGTTCACCTGACTAAAGTTTACATTCGGGTTCAGTCTTCGTGTTGAATAGTTCTCTAGATTTCAACAAATGCGTAATGTCATGTATCCACCATTACAGTTTCATGCAGGACAGTTTCATTGTCCTTAAAATGCCGTGTGCTTCACTTATTCATTCCTTCTTCTTCCTCCTGAATCCCGGTAACCACTAATCTTTTTATTGTTTCCATAGTTTTGCCTTTTTCAGAATGCCAGATAGTTGGAATCCTACAGTATGTAGCTTTTTCAGGCTGGCTTCTTCCACTTAGCAATCCGTGTGTCAGGTTTCTCTATGTCTTGATGACTCATTTCTTTTCATCATTGAATAATATTCCATTGTTTGGATGTACTGCAGTTGGTTTGAAGGACATCTTTGTTACTTCTGTTCCTTGGCAATTATGAATAAAGCTGTTATAAACATTCCTCTGCTGGTTTTTATATGGACATAAGGTTTCAATCTATTTGGATAAATCTATTTGGATAAATTGCTGGATCATACGATAAATGTCATCATCATGGAAGGAATACACAGAGTCACTGCACCAAAAAGAATTGGTCAATGTTCAACCATTTAGGAGGCAGCATATGATCAAGAACCGACGATGGTACTGAGGGAAGAGTTCCAAGCTGCACTGAATGCCTTGGTGAAAAACAAGGCTCTGGGAATTGACGGAATACCAACTGAGGAGTTTCAACAAACGAATGCAGCACTGGAAGCACTCACTCTTCTATGCCAACAAATCTGCAAAACAGTTACCTGGCCAACTGACTGGAAGAGATCCATATCTGTGTCCATTTGAAAGAAAGATGACCCAACAGAACGTGGAAATTATCGAACAATATCATTAATATCACACTCAAGCAAAATTTTGCTGAAGATCATTCAAAAGTGGTTGCAGCAGTACATTGGCAGGAAACTGCCAGAAATTCAAGCTGGATTCACAAGAGAATGTAAACAAGGGATATCATTACTGATGTCAGATGGATCTTGGCTGAAAGCAGAGAATACCAGAAAGATGTTTAGCTGTGTTTTATTGACTATGTAAAGGCATTCGACTGTGTGGATCATAACAAATTATGGGTAACATCGTGCTCATGAGGAACCTGTATGTAGACCAAGAGGCAGTGGTTTCAACAGAACAAGTGGATACTACATTGCTTAAAGTCAGGAAAGGTGTGCATCAGGCTTGAATCCTTTCACCTTACTTATTCAATGTCTATGCTGAGCAAATGATCTGAGAAGCTGGACTATGTGAAGAAGAATGCTGAATCAGGATTGGAGGAAGATTCATTAGCAACCTGCAATATGCAGATGACACAACCTTGCTTCCTGAAAATGAAGAGTACTTGAAGCACTTCCTGATGAAGATCAAAGATCTAGCCTTCGGTATGGATTGCACCTCAACATAAAGAAAACAAAAATCCTCAGAACTGGACTGATAAGCAACATCACGATAAATGGAGAAAAGATTGAATTTGTCAAGAATTTCATTTTACTTAGATCCACAATCAATGCCCTTGGAAACAGCAGTCAAGAAATCAAGAGATGCATTGCATTGGGCAAATCTGCTGCAAAAGACCTCTTTCAAGTGTTAAAAAGAAAAGATGTCACTTTAAGGACCAAGGTACACCTGACCCAAGCCATGATGTTTTCAGTTGCCCTCATACGCATGTGAAAGCTGGACAATGAATAAGGAAGACCAGAAAAGAATTGATGCCTTTGAATTATGGTGCTGGTGAAGAGAATATTGAATATACCATGGACTGCCAGAAGAAGGAACAAATCTGTCTTGGAAGAAGCCTGAATGCTCATTAGAAGCAAGAATGGAGAGACTTTGTCTCACATACTTTGGACATATTATCGGGAGGGACCAATCCCTGGAGAAGGATATCATGCTTAATAAAGTAGAGGGTGAGTGAAAAAGAGGAAGACCCTCAATGAGATGGATTGACACAGTGGCTGCAGCAATGGGCTCAAGCATAACAATGATTGTGGGCCTGGCGCAGGACCAGTGTTTCATTCTGTTGTAGATAGGGTTGCTATGAGTTGGAACTGAATCGATGGCACCTAACAACATGATAAATCTATGTTTAACTTTATGAGAAACTGCCAGGCTGTCTTCCAAAGTGGCTGTACCATTTTGCATTCCCACCAGCAATGAATGAGAGTTCTTATTGCTCCACATCCTTACCAGCATTTGGAGTTGTCAGTGTTTGGGATTTTAACCATTCTACTCTCTAGTGGTATATACATGTGTTTTTTGCTGGACAAATGTATTCATTTCTTTTCAGTCTGTCAGCCCTCTTTGGGAATTGCTCCAGCTGAACAAGCTGCTTCTCCCTTAGCTCACACCTACAGCTACATGGGAATTCCTTAAGACTAGATGGCCAAGGAAGAAAAAAACTTAAGTTCATGGTTAGATCAGTTAGGATGTGAGTAGAAACCAAAAATGGATGGTGGTATACACTCAGGGGTGAACTTGAAGATGGAGATGGTTATGGTTTGAATTGTGTCCCCCCAAAATGTGTATCAACTTGGCTAAGCCATGATTCCCAGTGTGGTGTGATTGTCCTCCATTTTGTCATCTGATTTGATTTTCCTTTGTATTGTAAATCCTACCTCCTGGTGACATAGTGGTTAAGAGTTCAACTGGTAACCAAAAGTTCAGCAGTTCGAGTCCACCAGGCACTCCTTGGAAACCCTATGAGGCAGTTCTATTTTGTCCTATAGGGTCACTATGAGTCAGAATCAACTCTACTGCAACAGGTTGGTTTTTTTAAGATGTTAATGAGGTGGGATTAGTGGCAGCTATGTTGATGAGGCAAGACTCAATCTGCAAGATTAGGTTGTGTCTTAAAACAATCTCTTTTGAGATATAAAAGAGAGAAGAGAGCAGAGAAACAGGGGGACCTCATACCACCAACAAACAAGAGCCAGAATAGCACATCCTTTGGGCCTGGGATTCCTGCAGGGAGAAGCTCCTCAACGGAGAAAGATCGATGACAAGGACGTTCCCCTAGAGCCGACAGAGAGAGAAAGCCTTCCCCTGGAGCTGGGACCCTGAATTTGGATTTCTAGCCTCCTAGACTATGAAAAAAAAAAAAAAATTTTTTTTTTTTTAGACTATGAGAGAATAAACTTCTCTTTGTTAAAGTCATCCACTTGTATTTCTGTTATAGCAGCACTAGATAACTAAAAGACAGGGGAGAGGGTCCTCCTGAGCATAGCTTTAGGCAGTGAATCTGCTCATCTACTTTGTGTGAAAAGAGAAGTGGCAAGAGACTAGAATACACATAGACCCTTGGGCAGTGGCAAATGGCTCAGCCAGCTGATCAAAGGTTTGGAACAGAGATTGGAAGATAAGTGACAAAAATTCTTAGATGCATGTGGATAGATATATGGCAGTGACTGTAAAATGTGAAGAACTGAGTATTTATTGCATGTTAATACCCATCAGAGCACCCACCATGGAAAAACTATAAAAAATCCAGGTAGACAAAAAAGACTCAACCAGTTTACTTTAACCAGTCCTTGTCATTGGCCATGCCACTGCTGGCATAATGGGTCATGGTGGTAGGGATGGAGACTGTATCTGTTACCAATAACATGCCTGCCACTCAGGAAGGCTGATCTTGGTAATGTTGCTGTCAAATATCTAAACTTCCAGGAACAGAGGCCAGAGATCAATCCCCAGTATGGGCCCATCCCTCAAGTAGATCAACCAGTGACTCGGTGGTAGGTTGGTTACATTGTACCCCTGCCATCCTGAAAAAGGGTAGTGCTTTGTTTCTAACAATAATATACACATATTTGGCTATGAGTTTTCCTTTCCTGCCCTCAGGGTCTAAGTCAATCCCACTACCTGAGGGTTTACAGAGTGATCCACCAGACAGGATCCTTCTTAACATCATATCAAACCACGGGATCACTTTATAGCAAAGGATCAATGTTAATGGGCACAGGATTATGGGATCCACTAGTTATATCAGATGCCTTATCACTTGGAAGCTGCCAGTATAATAGAGTGATAGAATGACCTCTTGAAGGCACAGTTGCAGTGCCAACTTGGAGGTGGTACCTTGCAAGGATGGAGTGTCATCCTTCAGGATACAGTATACGCTCTAAATTGGCAACCCTTATATGGTGCTGTGTCTCCAGTAGATTTAACACATAGGTCCAAGAGTCAAGGGGTGGAAGAAAGAATGTTTAGTGTTCTCACTTTACATGACTCCCAATGACACACTGGGAGGATTTGGGCTTCCCATCCCTGAAACTCTGAGCTCTGTGGTTTTAGAAGTTCTGGTTCCCAAAAGGAAACAATTCCACCTGGAAACACAGCCAGAGTACCTTTGAACTATGGTTACTTCTTGAACATTTTTGGCTCCTTATGCCAAGAAACTAGTCAGCAAGAAAAGGTGTCACTATACCGGCAGGAACAATTGACCCACATCATAAGGAGTAGGGCATTCAGGTGAACCATTTTGGTACCTCTTGATACTCCTGTGCCCAATTTTGGTGCTAAAAGGACAAGTGCAGCAACACTGGCCTATTAAGGATGTGGTAACCATGACTTACTCTCTCAGGAATAAGGGTTTGCATCATGCCACCAGATAAGCCATTAGACTAGCAGAAGAGCTAGCTGACAAGGAGGGAAATCTAGACCAGAAGTAGAGGACAGGGAGGATGAGTATGAGTCTCAGTTGTAATTGCAGAGACTATAGTTTGTCCAGGAAAAGAAGTCCATCAGAAATCTGGAGTAGCTGCTCTCCAAACTCTATGAAGAACTGAATCTGAGTGGAATAAGGGGTGAACGATAGCAGAGCTATGATGAGCTGCCTGGATCCCTCTCTTCATGACTGAAGGACTTATTTCCCTAGCCGATAGGAGTGCTGCTGGCAGACAGCCCTTAGCAGTCAACTCTCTTTAGGAATTACCTTGGTTAAAGACAGGTGCCTCACCTAAAGTCACACCTCCTTCTTAGGCAAGCCCGAATCCAATGACTCATCAGCACTGGGGTATTGCGGTGTGATTAATTATTTTTGTGTGTGGCCTTTTTAGCTATGGCCTTGTAACTCCCACCGAGGTGATTGAACAGGACTGCGTGATAGGGTAATTGTGGCCTATCAAGGAGATTGATCAGTTTTGCCTTAAGAGAGAGCCCATTCCAGAGCCTAGAGGAGGATCCTACCACCACAAAGGAAGGACAGCCAGGAGCAAAGAGTGCATCCTTTAGACCCAGGATCTCTGATCTGAGAAGCTCTTGGAAGCAGGAGAGAGAGAGACAGCTGTAACCCTGAAGATGATGAGAAGTGGTGGCAGGAGAAACCTGGCAGCAGGAGACGGTGTGGTGGGCTTCCCAGCCCATGGAGAGAGAAAGCTGAGTGCCTCTGGGGAGAGGCCTAGGGCTAGGCAGAGGTGTGCCTGCGAGCACAGTTGGGAGGAGGCTGTCCTGATGAAAGAACTGTATCCTGAGTGTTCCTGAGCCTGAATTGTAACTGTTGCTTCCCTAATAAACCCCGTAATTGTGAGTATGGTCTGTGAGTTCTTTGTGGCCGTTGCAATGAATTATCGAACCCAGCAGAAAAGTAGAGAGTGCTGTGGGAAGGGTGGTTGGTGTCATGATTGGTAAAGATGGCAGAGAGAGGAGGCTTGTCTTACCCTGCCTCATGGGAATCAGCCTTGGGCCGTTAGTCTTTGTTCTCCTTCCCCCTTGTGAAGTTAGAGGAGGTTGGACGCTGCCCTCATGCCATTTTTTACAGGTATAAAATGAAACTCTCTTGCCCCAATTCTGAAAAACTCTGAATGACAATTCCAGCTTCAGTGTTTATTAGGTTGGCTGAGGTCTTTGCTGAGGCTGCCTTGTAGCCCTGCCCTTCCCTGCCCTGCCCTTCCCTGCCCTGCCCTGCCCTCCCCTCCCTTCCCCTCCCCTCCCCTTCCCTTCTCTTCCCTTCCCTTCTCTAGGGGTTGGTCCCAAAAATCTCCCTAATAAACTTCTTACATGCTAATCTTCTTCTCAGAGTTTGCCTCCTGGAGAAATCAACCTTCAAAGAGTTTTCCAATGTGGCTGATCCAATCTACACTTCCATCAGCAAAATATGAAAATTTTAATTGCTCCATATCTTCAACAACACTTGGTATTGTCAGTTTTTTTCATTTTAGCTGTTTCAGTAGGTATTCAGTGGTATCTTGTGGTTTTAATTTGCTTTCTCCTGGTGACAAATGATGTTGAGCACCTTTTCATGTGCTCATTGAACATTTGGATATTCTTTTTTGCCTGCTTTTATTGAGTTGTTTGTCTTTTTATTATTGATTTATAGGGATTCTTTACCTACTTTGACTATAACTTTAGGCAAAATTAAATGTACTGCAGAGAAATTTCCCAGTTTATGGCCTGTCTTCTCACTGTCTTAATCATGTTATGCCTGTTTTAAAAAAATACTTTTTTCATTTTGAAATAATTATAGATTCACAGAATATTGCAAAGATAGTACAGAGAAGTCACCCCATTTTTCCCAAAGATTTCATCTTACATAACAGTAATGCAATACTAAAGTCAGGAAATTGGCATTGGTACAATGTGCATATAGTTCTATGTCATCTTATCACATGTGTAGATGTGCAGCCACCACTGCAATCAAGATACAAAGGTTCCCTTCATGCCACCCTTTTACAGTTACACTCATCTGTGTCCCAACCCTCCACCATCCTAACCCTGTCAATCACTAACCTGTTCTCCATTTCTACAATTTAGTAATTTCGAGAATGTTATATAAATGGAATCGTCTAGTACATGACGTTTTGAGACTGACTTTTTTTCACTTACCATAACACCCTTGAAGTTCAACGAAGCCTTTTTTGTATTTAGAAAATTGTTTTACTATACTCTGTTATTTATCTATTTACGTTTGATAAGAAAATTTACCAGTTTAAGTTTCGTTGTTATAAAAAGATTCTCATCTTTCATATACACACTGGAGTGATAATTCCCTGGGGTTTTGAATGTTCAGGCCTAGGGATCAGACACGGTGTTCATCCAGGAGGCCTATACACTGCCCATATCTGGTGGTTCAGGGAGAGGGCAGCCTCCACTATCACCTGTGGCCCACGGGGCCCCCTCCCTCCATGTTATGTGTGCAAAATAAGGATGTACAATGGAACAGCTTGAACCTACTCATTTCATTCTTACTGAGAAAAACATATGACTCATTTTGCTTTTAAGAATGATGAAACACAGGTTTCAAAATGGGGCATATTAAAAAACCTCATTTGTTCTTATCACTTTCAGAAGAAATTAGGACATCCTCACTGAATGCCAAAGTGTCGGTGATGCCTCCTTTATCTCAGAGGACAATATTTCTCAGAAGGCTTGTGTCCCTTTCTGCCCTCCGTGTCTCTTCCTCCTCCAGGGCGCCATGTCCTGGCACCTTCTTTAAGGTGTCTGCCATGAGCACTGAATCTTGAGCTTGGTTCTGTGGCTGTGCCTGCTAATCACAGCCTGCAAAACATTTCTGCCTTTCACTTTAAAAGCGGCACACTTGGTGGTACTTTATTTCAATTGACTTTCTTTGCATTTCAACTGTATACTACAGTATCACAGATGGTCATCGAAACAACGCAAGAAGTGACTGCTGCCTTTCCTCTCATTCAGAGCAATGGGGATGAGGGGGAATAGGAACTGAGGGTTTTTCTAAGGTGGTTGGTTACTGTGCAAGGAACAGAAAATTTCTGGGTTAGTTCAGGTAAGTGTGAGACTCCACGGGAAAGTTGCACATTGAGCAATAATGTAGACAGCATCTCAGGGACTTCTCAGAAAAAGAAGTGCCTTGGGACCAAGCTTCATGGACAGTGGAACTGGAGGACAGTTAGGCTCCAAGGCAGCCCTGGGGATCTCTGCAGGAGGGGCTCGTGTATCTACACTCTACAGCTGTCTAATCATGCTGCAATGAGACTGCACCTCCTCTGCATCTTCTCCTTTACCTTTCTCTACTTTTCTACTTACTCAGTTCGTTGGTGGTGGTGGTGGTGGTTCTTCCCAAATCAGTTCCACCTCATGGCAACCATATGTATAATGGAGCCAAATGCTGCCCGGGCTTAGTTAAGTTTCTCTATTTCTAGTTCAAATTTTGGAGGGATATGATTGGCTGAGTTAGTTTCTCTTTTTTTTTTTCAGGCTAGACTATGGATTAGCTGCTCTAGGTCAGGTGCCTGTCTCTGGTCCCATCAGGTGTGCTAGAAGGGTTTGGGTTATGTGTATGTGACTTAGAATGTGACTGCCTAAGTCTGCCCTTCACCAGAGGCAGGGGTGCATTTTTACTTAGATGGGGCTTTAGATGTGGCAGCCATCATGGTTGACATGTCTAATGTAAAATAAAGAAAGAGGAAATAGGTAAGCAGTTGGTTTTCTCTTCCTTGAAGATTAGTTTCCAAAGATGGTTTCCAGGGGAAAAGGCAGGGCTGGTGACTGGGGCTGCTCTGAATTGATCTATTCTCACCTCACACATAGGTACCACCTATCAACGATAATAAGTTGGTGACTAAATTTTCAAACCACATGTGTAAATTTTCAATCTACATTTACCATGTGGATTAATCTGCTATTTCTGTAATAATGCTGCATAACAAACAACTCCCAAAATCTCAGTGGCTTAAACAACAAATATTTATTTCTTCTTCATATGTCTGAGTTGTGGCTCTGTTGGGCCCAGCTGAACTCAACTGGAGTCAGCTAGGTGTGGCTCTAACCTATAGACCTGCTCCCTGTACCTCTCATTCTGGGACCCGCACTGAAGAAGCAATGGTTACTTGGGGGAGAGTTCTTATGGTGATTAGGAGAATTGCAAGAGGCCAAGCCAAACTACGCAAGCACAATTAGAGCCTCTGCTCATAATGTTTCTGTCAATATCCCAGTGGCCAAAGCAGGTCACACGGCCAAGCCCAAGAGGGGTAGGGAAATACACTTTTCCCGTGGGTTGAGGGAAAGTGATGGGGAGGGTAAATATTTGTTGACCATTAACAACCTTCTAGATCTACTAGACCATTAACACAACCTTCTAGACCTACTAGACCAAGCGTTTTCTCCTACTGGCCTGAATCACAGTGGCAGGCCAAACAGGATGGTTGATGGCATATTGGTTGACTCTGTAACCTCCTCAAATGAAGAAATCACACTTCAGCTTTTTTTTTTTTTTTTGGCCTAACTTTGAAGTATCTGACACTGTGTATCCCTCCAGAAGGTATTCATTTGGATCGATCAAAATTTTCAGCGTTCTGGTCTAGAATCAGCGCTAATCAACATGCTACTTATGATCAAGTTAATTAATATTTTCTCTGCTTGAAGGGCTGTTGGGTAGAAGAGGAAATGATAAAATGCAATAGTTGAGTGCCTGGGTTCCAAAGTAAAAATGGCTGGGTTCTAATTCTACTTCCACGAATTCCTTGCCACGTGACTTTGGACAAGTTGCTTAGCCTCTCTGTCTCAGTTTCCTTATCTATAAAGTGAGGGTAATAATACTAACAGCCTGATAGGGTTGTTATGAGGATTAAACAATACCCTCATGGAAAGCCCTTTAAGTAGAATCCGACCCCTAGTAACTACACAACTCTAAGTTTAAAAAACAAAAAAAAGCAATGTCTGCCTTTTGAGAAAGGCAGGGTGATAAAGTGGAAAAAGCTGGGATTTGGAGCCAAAAGACTTGGGCTGAGTCCCAGCCCCACTAGTCACACTACCTGTGACCTTGACTGAGTCCCTGTTTCCTGACCTGTGAAATAATGGCTCCCCCATGAAGGTGTGAGGATCAGATGAAATGTGTGAACACACTTTTGCAAAGTGAAAACCACCAGACAAACGTGAGCTGCTTTTATCAAATTATTGTTTTCTGCATTTTATGCAATAACAATTAATCAACGGTGGAGAGATTTTCTGTGAGACATTTCTAATTCCTTCTTTAGAGACAAGCCAATGACAAATGCCATTTATTTGAAGCTTTTGGCTGGGTAGACCACCACCTTCCCTAATCTAGCAGAAGCCCAGCAAGCTGATCCTCAGAGACATACATAGACAGTAATGTTGTAATCCTCTTTTCTTAGTGAATGCTTTGGCTTTTCATAATTCCACACATTGACGTGGAATGCCTCAAAATTTTCACGAAATATTTACTTGGCACTGCTGTTTTGCCTATATCTGTTGTCTCCACTTTCTCTCCTCTCATCCTCTCCTGTACTCACCACACTTCCAATATTCCACATCAAGGGCACTGATGACTTTGACAATGCCAAATTCAAGAGTCATTCCTTAGCAAATATCTTATTCAACCTGTCAACAGTTTTGATTTTATAGTCGATTACTGCCTCCTTTTTGAAACACTTTCTTTCAACTGACCCCTGGGACACCACCATCTCTGAGTCTCCTGCCCTGGCTGCTGTTTTCAAGGTCCTTGGCTAGCTCCTTCTTATCATGCCAGCCTCCAGATGTCAGAGGCTCAGCCCTCTGCTCTCTTCTCATCTCTACCTACATTCATTCCCTACTCTCATTCAGCCTAGTGGCTTTAAATATGGTGGCGCAGTGGTTAAAGGCTATGAATGCTAACCAAAAGGCCAGCAATTTGAATCCACCAACCGCTCCTTGGAAACCCAATGCGGCAGTTCTACTCTGTCTTAAAGGGTCACTATGAGTTGGAATCGACTTGACAGCAACGGGTTTTGGGTTATATGGTGACAAGCTCTGTAACACATGGGGTCACCATGAGTTGGAATTGACTTGATGGCAACTAACAACAATAACCCAACCAATACATTTCCCAAAATCTGTATGGTGACAAACGAACCCTGGTGGCACAGTGGTTAAAGCACTTGACTGCTAACTGAAAGATCAGCTGTTCAAACCCACCAGCTGCCCCATGGGAGGAAAATGTTGCAGCCTGCTTCTGTAAAGATTTACAGCCTTGGAAACCCTATGGGGTACTTCTGCTCTGTCCTATAGGGTCTCTATGAGTCAGAATTGACTCCATGGCAGTGTGTTTGGTTTTCGGGTTGGTATATGGTGATGAGAAATCTCTGGGTGGTGCAAATGGCTTATCATTCGGCTACTAACCAAAAGATTAGCTGCTCTAATCCACCCAGAAGGACTTCAGAAGAAAAGCCTGGTGATCTACTTTGGAAAGATCATACATGCCCATTGCCATTAAGTCAATTTTGACTCATAGCCTTTAAAAATCCTATGTGCAGTTCTACTTTGAAACACATGGGGTCGCCATGAGTCAGAATTAACACAATGGCAACTGCTTTTTTTTTTTTTATATATGCTGACAATTCCAAAATTTCATTCTTTAGTCCAGAATCACCCCCGAACTCCAGAGTCATAAATCCAACTGCTCAATTGACACCTCCACTTGAAGGCCTAAGAGACACGTCAAGTGTGACGTGTCCAAAGCTGAGTCCCTGATGTCCAGTCTCCCACTTCTCAGTAAATGGCAACTCCATTTTCTTGTTGCTCAGGATAAAAACACAGGAATCATCCTCATATCCCTCACACCCCACATGGAATTTATCAGTAATCCTTGGCTCTATCTTCAAGTTACATCCAGAATCTAACCAATTTTCACCAACCTCTACCATGCCCCATTCTTCTCTGATCCATCAACATCTCTTGGCTGGATTACCAAAATGACTTCCTGTTTCTATCCTTGTACCACTCACCTCCCCTCCCCCAAGAAGCCAGAATGATTCCTTTAAAAGATTAGTCATGTTTTGATACTCCTTTGATAAATACCCTTCCAGGTCTTCCTATCTACTTAGAACAAAACCCCAAATCCTTACTCTGACCTGCAAGAACCTACACGTTCTGCCCCCTTTGATCTTACAGACTACCTCGTTTATCATTCTACCTCTTACTCTTGGCTACTCTGCTCCAGCCACAGTGGCTTCCTTGCTCTTCTGGACACACCAGTCTGCTCCGACCTCAGGACCTTTGCATTTGCCATCAAGCAGTGCCCCTCTTTCACGACGCTGTAGGTGCAAACAGATCAAAAGGGAAGGTGTTAACAGTGTGTCTCCAGAGGTAGAGCTTTGAAAGTTACCATTTTATCCTTCATGCTTTTTATACCTTCTTGATTGTTCTCAATGAATAACCAAACCAAACCCGTTGAGTTGATTCCGATTCATAGCAACCCTACAGGACAGAATAGAACTGCCTTATAGTGTTTCCAAGGGGTGGCTGGTAGATTCGAACTGCTGACCATTTGCCTAACAGCCAAGCTCTTAGGCACCATGCCACCAGGGCTTCTCTCAGTGAATACCATGTATTTATTTTGTAACCAGAAAAATAAATGTGATTTAAATTAAGACCAAGATCATAAAAAAAATAGTGTTGCATGTTTAAATGCCACTGCTTAGCCACATTGTAAAAGAATGCTGTGTTTTTGGCGCAGGCTTTCCATGCAGCCTAACCCACTGCTGTCCAGTTGATTCTGACTCATAAAGATGCTGTAGGACAGAGTAGAACTACCCCACAGGGTTTCCAAGGCTATAATCTTTATGGAAGTAGGCTACCACATCTCTCTCCACATTGTGGTTGGGGGGTTCTAACCGCTAACCTTTCAGTTAGCAGCCGAGCGCTTAACCACTGTGCTACCAGAGCTCCTTAGAAGGTGAATATGCAGCCAGAACTCACACAAAGCCCACTGTCTCCTTTGGGTCTTATCCTCCCTATCCTCTTTGTCCCTCCCACATCTCCCCTAGTTAATGGGCCTCAAACCAGGATGTGATAACTGATCTCGGGGTGAAGATTCTGACTCACCAAATTAACCTGCAATGAAATGATTTTTAATATGTAATCTAGAATAATAAGTAAATAGTTATTTTCCCCTTGTGAGTGGCATTATCTGTCATTCTAAAATTAATTTTAAGAGATGCTTAAAATATGGAGCAATAGCATGGTTCCTCAGGCCAAGCAGTTAATGAGTAATTCAATCTGTGTAAATTATGAATCTCTAGTCTTTCAATGCTGTTTTCCTTTAGAGCTATTATTAACCCCCCTTGTTTTCTCAGTTACTATGGAGATTTACATTCTGACTTTACAGGGTTTTCTTTGCAAAATGCATAAGCCTCTAGTGGCCTACTTGAACTTAATATAAACAACAAAAATTCTTTAGGTATACTAAATGCTAAATAGGGCATTGGTGGTTCAGTGGTAGGATTCTCGCCTTTCATGCAAGACACCTGGGTTCAAGTCACGGCTAATATGCCTCATAGACAGTCACCACCCATTTGTCTTGTTCACTGTTATAACCCAGAGATTGGGACAGAATTAGGCACAAGAAAATGCTCAATAATTATCTGTTGAATAAATGGATGGGTAGATTAAGGGACAAACGCTGTCACATCTCCTATGCAAGTCCCCACAAACGGTTTCTCCAACTTTCCCCCCAGATCATCAGCAGCCCAGTACTGTGTTCACACAAGATCTGCTTGAAGGAGGGCCCAGAGTCTGCCAGAAGGCCAGCACAGGCTTTTCATCATCCCAACTTGGTCTCTGCATTCACAAAGGAAGCTGATGCTTCCACTCCTGCCAGGCCTTGCAACCTTTGCCTTGTAATTCCCAAGAAATCTAAAACAAAAGCAAGGGCTTGGTAACGTGTAGGCACCATGCTGACTGAATAATGACGCGAGGATTCCTAGACACATACCCTCAGCACTGTCATCTAAGCTCCCACGGTGTTTCTTATAATGACCACAGGTAGCTGTATTAGGGTGGTGGGATCTCTTGAATGGCATCAGGTCAGACACCTAAGGAGCCTCATATCCTACTCTTTGTTATTTGGCCCTATTTGCTGCTGTGGTCTTCTGTGATCATGTGTTCCTGAATTTGCATTGCATCCTATACATCTCCTCTGGTGTTCATTTTGTGACTATGATTTCACCTTGAACACGATTTAAACGCAATGGATGCTCCAGGTTTCCTCATGTAAGGATAATGATATACACAAACTGCTAATTTCAACAACTTCTTTTATTCCCGTGACGGATCCTCAGGCACTTGGCCATGACCTGGGTAGCTCACAGACTGCTTTGTCAGCTGGACACTTTTTTTTCTTTTCTTTTTTTTATTGTGTTTTAAGTGAAAGTTTATAATTCAAATCAGTTTCTCATACAAAAACTTATACACATTTTGTTATGTGACCCTAGTTGCTCTCCCTATAATGTGACAGCATACTCCTCCTCTCCACCCTGTATTTCCTGTGCCCATTCAACCAGCTCCTGACCCCTTCTGCCTTCTCATCTTGTCTCCGGACATGAGTTGCCCACATAGTCTCATGTGTTTACTTGAGCTAAGAACACTCCTCACCAGTATCATTTTATGTCTTATAATCCAGTCTAATCTTTGCCCAAAGAGTTGGCTTCGGGAATGGTTTTAGTTTTGGGCTAACAGAGAGTCCAGGGGCCATGTCCTCTGGGGTCCCTCCAGTCTCAGTCAGACCATTAAGTCTGGTCTTTTTACCAGAATTTGAGTTCTGCACCCCACTTTTCTCCTGCACCATTAGGGGCTCTCTGTTGTGTTCCCTATCAGGACACTCAGGGTGTGGTAGCTGGGCACCATCTAGTTCTTTGAGTCTCAGGCTGATGGAATCTCTGCTTTATGTGGCCCTTTCTGTCTCTTGGGCTCATATTTTCCTTGCATCTTTGGTGTTCTTCACTCTCCTTTGCTCCAGGTGGATTGGGACCAATTGATGCATCTTAGATGGCCGCTTGCTAGCTTTTAAGACCCTGAACACCTCTCACCAAAGTGGAATGCAGAACGTTTTCCTAATGAACTTTGTTATGTCAACTGACCTAGACGTCCCCTTGAGTTGGATGCTTAGTGTTTATAATTAATAAAAGCTTTTACCTAGCACTAAGTAAGAATATTTTCACTAGTTATATACAACAATAACAGAATAATAGCCATCTGTCTTAGTTATCTGGTGCTGCTATAACAAATACCACAAGTAGATGACTTTAACAAAGAGAGGTTTATTCTCCCACAGCCTAGGAGGTTAGAAATCTGAATTCAGGGCGCCAGCTCTAGGGGAAGGCTTTCTCTCTGTCGGTTCTGGGGGAAGGTCCTTACCATCAATCTTCCCCTGGTCTAGGAGCTTCTCCGTGCAAGGACCCCTTGGTGACATGAGGTACCCTTTTCTCTCTGCTCACTTCTCTCTTTTATATCTCAAAGGAGATTGACTCAAAATACAACCTAATCCTGTAGATTGAGTCCTGCCTCATTAACATAACTACCTCTAATCCTGCCTCGTTAACATCATAGAGGTTAGGATTTACAGCACACAGGATAATCACATCAGATCACAAAATGGTGGACAACCACACAATATTGGAAATCATGGCCTAGCCAAGTTGACACACATTTTGAGGGGGCACAATTCAATCCATTACACCATCAATAAAAATAATACCAAGAACCAAAAACCAAATTTGTTGCCGTCGAGTCATTTCCAACTCACAGAGACCCTATAGGACAGAGTAGAACTGCCCCATAGGGATTCCAAGGAGAAGCTGATGGATTCAAACTGCCAACCTTTTGGTTAGCAGCTGAGTACTATACAGCACTTACTTTTTTTTTTTTTAATTTTATTGTGCTTCAGGTGAAAGTTTACAGCTCAAGTTTGTTTTGCATTCAAAAATTTATATACATACAGTTTTGTGACATCGGTTGCAATCTCCTCAATGTGATAGCACTCTCCCCATTTCTGACCCAGTTTCCCCGTATCCATTCATCCAGTTTTCCTGTCCTTTCCTGCCTTCTTATCTTTGCTTTTGAGCAGAAGTTGCCCATTTGGTCTCATATATTTGACCGAACTAAGAACCACGTTCCTCACATGTGTTATTGCTTGTTTTTTAGGCCTGTCTAATCTTCATCTGAGAATCGGGCTTTGGGAAGGGCTTCAGTTCTGAGTTCGCAGGGTGTCCAGAGACCATAGCCTTGGGAATTCCTCCAGTCTCTGTCGGACCAGTAAGTCTGATATTTTTTTGTGAATTTGATTTCTGTTCTCCAGTTTTCTCCTCCATTGTGATTGCTGTCAGAACGGTTGGTGGTGGTAGCCAAGCACTATCTAGTTCTTCTGGGCTCACGCTGGTGAAGGCTGTGGTTCATGTGGTCCTTCAGTCCTCTCGGATAATATTTTCCTTGTATCTTTGGTTTTCTTCTTTCTCCTTTCTCCAGATGAAATGGGACAAATAGGTGTATCTTACATGGCCACTTGAAAGCTTTTATAACCCCAGACGATACTCACCAAAGTAGGATGTAGAACATTTTCTTTGTCAACTATGTTATGCCAATTGACCTAGATGTCTCCCAAGACTATGGCCCCCAAGCACTTACTATTTTAACAGTTTTAAGAGTTTTACATACAGTAACTCATTTATTCCTTATAACAGTCTTATGGTAGGTATTATTGTAATCATCCCACTTACAAATCAGCAAACAAGGTACAAAAAGGTAAATAATTTCTGGTGAGTGGCAGAGCCAGGATATAAACTCAGACAATCTTAGTCTAAATCAAAGTTATAAAACCCTATACCTTCTACACTTATCTAAAGCAATAAACATTATTATAGTGCCTCACTCTTAAATCTTAATATCTCTAATCTACATATTCTCTCATTACCCATCTATATTCCTCCCTTATCTTCTCCAACTTATCAATTAACATTAATAATCATTAACATTTATGGAGAACTCACTGTGTTAGGGCATGCGGCAAATATTTTACATCCAATATCTCACTTCATTATCCTAACTACCTGCTAAAATATACACTATTGTCCCCATTTCACAGAAGAGAAAACTGAGGCTTGGCAAGGAGAACTATCTTCCCTTAAGTGTCACAGCTAGTAGAGTGGCTGAGCCAGGATTCCAGCCCAGATCTGTGTAGCCCCAAGGCCTGAGCTCTCAATCATTACACTGCATTTTGGCCTTCCCTCTGGGGAGCTCTCTTAACCTGCACCCCCCCAGCTACTGACCCTGCAGCTCCATGACCGTCTGCCCTTTATCAACTCTACTACCTCCATCCCTACCGCCCACACCCCGGTCTGTGACCTACTTGAAGACAGGACCTCTATCATATTTTTCTTTCTTTTGCAGTCTTTCCTTGAATCGTATATACAGAGTATACCCACTGCATGTTATTGACTGAATTGGGTACTTGCCTGCCATTTCTTCATTCTGTCATAGCCTAAGAGGGTCAGCTTTTCTGGAGCACGCTTACACTAGTGAACCATGGTCCTTTCTTTTTGTTGATTAGCTTTTCTTCCCTTGGCTCAAGGTCTGGCTTTACTGCCTGATACAGTAGCCTCTGGACAAATGTTCACCCTCTTCTGTTGCTTTCCCATATCTACCCCATGGGGCCAGTGGGCTCTATCCAAGGACACTTGCCATTACCTCAGACCCAAAGACGTCACTGAGGCCATCTAGTGGTCTTCTCACCAAACTTAAGTCAAGCACAGTGGTCAGAGCTGCTCTTCTCCAAGGAGAAACATCCTAGAGGGAATTGGCTCCAGGCTACAGCTATGCAGAACGGAGGAAAGCCAAGTTCTGCAAATGCTCCCTGCTAGTGAATACCTAGCCAAGCCATGTACTCCCCAACCGAACGATGGGTGTAGAACACCCACACAAGACCTCTCTGGCAGCGGGATTTCCAGACAATCTAAAACCAACCCCTTTAGGAGTCTTCATGTTGCAAATGCCCCGGGCAAAACACAATTTCAAGTACTTCCAGGTGAACAAGGTATTTTTTATTCCTTTGATTACTTTGCATGAAGACATATATATTGTTGTTGTTAGGTTCCACCAAGTTAGCTGTAACTCATAACAACTTTATGTATAACAAATCAAAACTTTGCCCAGTCCTGCACCATCTTCATAATCACTGGTATGTTTGAAGTCATTGTCTTGGTTGGTGTGTCAATCTATCATATTGAGGATTTCTCTCATTTTTGCTGATCTTCTACTTTACCAACCATTATGTCATTTCCTAGTGATTGGTCTTTCCTGATAATGTGTCCAAAGTAAGCAAGCCAAAGTCTCACCATCCTCACTTCTAAGCATTCTGGTTGTATTTCTTCTAAGACTGATTTGTTTGTCCTGGTAGTCCATGATGTATTCAATATTCTTCACCAACACTACAGGTCAAATTCATCAATTCTTCTTATGCCTTCCTTTTTCATTGTCCAGCTTTTGCATGCATATGAGGCAATTGAAAAGACCATGGAGATACACACACACACATGAATCAAACTGCTTCTATACTGGACTTTTATCTTCAACATATCATTTAGCCAAATTGATAAACTTGCCAAGTCTCATTCTGGGGCAGATTCCATCTTCTCCCTGTAAAACAGCCTTTCAATTGATCACTGGTTTATATTCTCCTGTATTGCTTGTTTAGGGATATGCTTTTGCTATATTTATAAAAGTCTCTAAATCATCCTGGGCTACTCTTACTGACATCTATAAAAGTAAAGGCATACTCCACGCCCTTCCACCATTGTGTGTATCTGATAAAGATTTTGCTGCTGCAGATCAAACAAGCTGCATTGGCGGACATTCTGGGTGCCTTGCGTGTGCCATCAGACAGAAGACTGGGATTGTCTGGAGCACTTGGAAGAAAAATCATTACCCCAGTGCTGCCTCCTTATCTCAGCTTGTAAAAATAAATATTTGCCCAACGATATGGCAGGTTTATGACCTGCATTTAATACAGCAATGAAAAAGTCTATCACTGTGTGTGTATTCGTGAGAAAGAGAGAGAGAGAATGGCAAAGAGTTAAAGTTGCCATGGGAGCCCCTGGTGCTTCTGAACTTTTATGATTATGAACAGTAATTAGATGTAATGCTTTACGGCCGTGAAGCACCTCATGGGCTCCTGATAATTGCAGAGTGTTTGGCAATTAACTCATCCTTCCTGAGATTCAGGTTGGTGTAATTAACCCCATGAGGACAAGCACCCCCAGAGAAGGGGAGTCACGTGGGAAGAGCCACCCAGCTTTGCAGTGGCACAGACAAAGGGAAGGCCTTCATCAGTCCTTGCCTTGTACTCCCTCCATCATCACTCTCTGCGACAGGCCCCCTCTTAGCCTGAAGCACTTTTCCTAGATGGCTGGGTTGGGCCAGTGGGAGTGTTTGCCTGTATTTGTGGAGAGGTGAGCAGAAAAAAACCTGGGGACCAGGCCTTCACTGTTTTATTTCATTGGCTGTGGACATACAGGCTCTGCAGAGCTGTGATGAGGTAGCTGTTTGTGGGGAGAAGAATTCAGAGAGCCACCTGGGAAAAGGAAAGTTGGAAATATGCTACTTAGCCATAATAAGCTAAACCTTCATGAAATCAGTATTTATGTCCTCTTTTCCCAAAGCAGCTGCAATCTGGGGTTGGTCCTTAGTCTTGCAGCTTTTCTACTTACTGCCCTACAATATGAACATGCTATTAGCACCTACAGAAAGTTGAAAAGAGAGTGGATATCCTTAATGCAAAATGTTTTTGACATTTTTTATATCTTCTTCCTTTTTTCTTTTTCTATTATTATTTTTTAGTTTAGTAAAGTCAGATAGTCCTCAGGTATGAGTTGAAGAATGACACTAAATCAACAAGTAAATCCTGAAATGAATGAGTGGGTGATAAGTTTTGGCCCTGTCATGTCCATCAGAAACTAGATCTCCATTTTCGCCACAGGAAAACAAAGTATAAATCCTGAAAATCTCAGCCAACATCTTTTATGTTTCAACTTAAATTCCAATGGACTAATTCAAACATTTCATTTTCTTAGTTGAAGGCTATTGCGTTCTGCATGCTGACAGATTCCAATGAGTGAATGCGTTGGATCGATTCCATTGACAAACTGTACCACATTTCTCACCCCTGCCCAAACTACCCACAAGGCTCAGGGACTGTTTGGTAATGGATTGCAGCATCGACTCAAGACATTAAGGTGATATATGGAGTTGGCACCAAGGATCACCTTTGCCAGTGCTGTGCTGAGTAGGAAAACAACATGCGTGTTTTCTCTGGGTGCAGCATTCTCATTAATACCTGCCCCCAGCAAGATGAATATCTGATCCCATTAGCGGATACAGCTTCACTGGCAACTAAGGCAGGCACAGAGGGAACAGGCTGAGTAAACCATGTCTTTTGCTTTATTCTGTGGAAGAATCTGTGCAGAACAAAGCCCCTGGCGTATTTTAAAAGAATGTTTTGTACCAGAAACACTAATTTGCTATGATTACTCCCCTTACATTTGTGAGATTCTTACCCCACACTTGTTTGGAAAGCAGATTAGAGTTCCTTTTAGTGATTTTTCTGCATGAGCCAAAAAAAAAAAAGGGACCTCCAAAACCTCTAAAAGGAAAAAAACCTCAAATGCAACCATAAAACCTCTTGGGTGCTGGGGTATAGAAGCACTCACGTGCCAGGAAAAGAAGAAATGATCCTGAGCCAGGAGGCAAGTGTTCCTGACAGGAATCTGGAGGTTAAGGAAGGAACTGGAAGGGCACAGAGGAGCCAGGGACAGGATTGAGACTGGGGAGGGAGGAGGGCTGGGGTCTTCCACAGTCTGTGTTATATACCTCTGTATTCTTTGCAACTCTTACAAGTTTTGTTTTGTTGGATTCAAGAACAAATATTAGTTTCTTATAACCCCACTGTTTTTTAGCTCCTCGGCATTGCTCGGTTTGCTGAGGTAGAGAAGAGAGAGAGGCTGCAAGCTGAAGGAGCAGAGCCTGGGCTAAATTCTCCGGATCAGGCAGGAGAAAATAGAGAGGTCCTTGGACAGGTTCTGAGAGTGGTAGGCAGGAATTAGGGGAGAATTAGACTGGGGAAAAGAAAGACTCTAATGGAAGCATCTCTTTCTTCCTTCTTTCCTTTCTCTCTCTCTGCACTCCCTGCCCCCTGGCCCCGTCCCTTTCTTTCTTGAAATTTTCCGTCCCACGCAGTATAGACCCTCTCTGGTCTGCTATAAATCATCAGTAAAGCCTACATTTCTCACTAAAGCCTTGTGGAGTGAGTTTTCTCTTTTAAGGGATATAAGAAAAAGAAAAAAATTTTTTTTTTAAGAAGATGCTAAATCCTGCTTTGGGGTCGGCATGAGGACAAACTAGGGGACAATCACATGTGAACTACATACTCTTTTGGTTCCTATAATAAAAAGTGGTTGGTGTAGCTGACGGGGGTGGGAGTTTGGAACCCTGATCCCACATTTCTTTATACTCTGTTAGCAACGCTAGCCTCTGTTCTTCATATTCTGAAGTACCCTCACCCTTCTTCCCACTTCTCCTATCCCAAGGGAAGCAGACCTGGCTGGTCATTCTCAGGGTCAGTGGCCTGGAGTGTGGGAACATACCAGACCCACAGCATGAGCCCAGGCTGCCACGCACCCCCTGCCTCACCCTCTCCTGCTGCCTGTTTTCCTGCACTTTGGCGAGCTGGGTGGCCTGTCCTCTCCAATTCTGCACAAACCCTTAAGGCCTGGGCTTAGGTGGGAGCAGAAAGCAAGATTGTTACTCCACTTGTGAGCACCAGTCATCCAGGCCATCCAGGAGGCAGGAACAGATGACAGAATGCTCTGTAACTCCATCTCAGGGGGTGCAGAGGCAGGTGTCAAAGGAGCCAGCACCTCCTTCATATTCTTAACACATCTTTGCAAGACTTGAGACCTTGCACATTTACTCATGGTGCTGATCAGAAGAGCTTTTTTGAGAGATTAAAAAAGAAAAGAAAAGCAAGCATTCAGGCATGCAGTCTTAGTAATTAACACTGCAGGGCCCAAGCAAGAGAGAAAGCACATCGGACTTCTGAAGCAGCAGTTCTCCCCACAGCAGCCTGCTCCACGAAGCTGCGGGCTGGTGCTGTGATTCTGTGACTTCAGAGAGGCCTCTGGCCACTTCAAATGGAATGCAGGCTAAGGTCTGGGGCAAAGTCATCATTGTCAAAGCCAACCAAAGAGGCAGCCAGAAGTCACATCACCTGGAATTCACACCAATCAATAATCAAACCTATTGCCCTCAAGTCGATTCCGACTTATGGCGACCCCATGTGCTACAGAGTAGAACTGCTCCATAGGGTTTTCTTGGAGGTAATCTTTAAGGAAGTAGATTGCCAAGCCTTTCTTCTGTGGTGCCACTGGGTGGGTTCGAACCTCCAACCTTTCACACAGGTCCAGAGTAAAACAAATGGTGCAATGATTGAGTGTTTATTGTGTGCTGGGCCCTGTGTTAAGTTCATTACCTACCTCCTGTCACCCAATCCTCCCCCAAAACTCCATGCACTATTAGCTGCACTTGCTCACTGAGGAAAAATAACTGCCCATCGTCACATAATAAGGAAGGTCAAAGACAGATTTGCCTGAATCTCAGCCCAACATGCTCTCCAGCAGTGTGCCATACTGCCTCACCCTTCTTTTGCTGTTTTTCTATTTCCAGGGCCTGGTATAGTTGGTATTGGATTAAAGTTTGAATATTATGAAAGAGAATTTTTTTTTTATCACCTTCATGAAGCCACCTCCAACCCCAAGTCCCTCCTCTGTGCTCACAGTGCACCTTTGGATGACTGCCGTTACTGCTCATATCACACTGCTTGTAATTATTTACTCATATCCATCTTCCCTGCAAGACCGTGAGCTCTTTTGGGTGTGTTAGCATGTCCTACACATCTTCTTCAACTTTGTGTTTCTCCACAGCATCTACCACAATACTGTTGTACTGTGGTGGCTTGTGTGTTGCTATGATGCAGGAAGCTATGCCACCAGTATTTCAAATACTGGCAGGGTAGCCCATGGTGGATAGGTTTCAGCAGAGCCTCCAGACTAAGACTAGAAAAAAAGGCCTGGAGATCTAATTCCAAATAATTAGCCAATGGAAACCCTATGGATCACAACAGAATACTGTCCATTATAATGCTGGGAGAGGAGCCCCATAGATTGGAAGACACTCAAAATACACAGTGGCTGCAACAATGGGCTCGAGCATACCAATGATCATTGAGATGGCGTGGGACTGGGCAACAGTTCGTTTTGTTGTACATGGGGTTGCCATGAGTCAAAGCCAACTCAGCATCAGCTAACAACAGCAACAAAGATGTTTATAGAATGTGTGAATGACCCCAAACATTTCCTGAATAAGATATACAGAGAACCAATAATGGGGCTCGCTCTATGCAGCAGCCATACCAATAGACGTGGAATCAAAAGGCCTGCCCTCCAGCCCAGCTCCCTTACTTATCAGCTGTGTGCCTTTCAACAAGTCCTTTAGCCTATCTGGGCTTCCATTTCCTTGTCTACAAATCAAGGCGGTTGGACTGAACACCTCAAGGTCATATCTAATGCTGAGTCCAGACTGAGCCTAGAGCCCATGCAATTCCTTTATGAAATGACCTGCCCAGGTAAGATGCTCCACACTCAGGTAAAAGAATGCCCTTCCTCAGATTCTGATTCAAGGACTTATTTCCCAGGTTGGCCAGCCCCATAGCTCTGTCCCCTCTCACCAATCTGTTGGCCCCTTGGCTACTTCTATGCCCACATACCAACATGTCAGCCATATCCCTTCAGTCTGACACTCACTCCAGGCTCTTTCTAACTCAACTTCCTCCCTAGCTACCTACTTATCTCTTCCTATGGATCTGGTCCTCAGGGTAATACCCCTTACACCTGTCCCACTCTTGGGGCCCAAACTCACTCAAGAGCTGTGATGCCTCTAATTAAAATGTCAGTCTCCATCTTAGAGTAATTCCCCAGACATTCATGAAGGGTTAATTTTTAATTTGCAGTGAGGTCTTATTAATGTATTTGAGCAAACAGATTGGAGGACATGCTGCAATATAGGTATTACTAATTAGCACCATGCACACTATTAATTGGGCCCTGCCTATTCTTGAATTCACTCCCTGTATCAAGTGTGCCGTAATAAGCGCGTGTGAGAGCGTTATGTGAATTAGACTGCAGGCCCTCTCAATCATTGCCCGGTGCACAGAGGCAGGCAGCTGCAAAAGCAGGTACAGACTGCTGCAGACAAAAAAAAAAAAAAGAAGAAAAGGCCTTTCCTGCTTTTCACTGCGTATGAATCCCCCAGTCCAGAAGTGTTTTGCAGGGAGGTGATTGCAGACATAAGCAGTTGAATTCTGGTTTCTAAACCCAGCATACTTGGGAGAAAATGATTTAAATTTGTCTTTAAAATAGGGGGAAATTTTTGTTCTGAGGCTTCTTTGCAAAGGGCTTTGTACTGTAGGCACAAAAAGAAACCATAGGAACTGAGGATGCATAACCTGGAAAAGAACAGACCTCGGCAGGGATGCTGGGCCTTCAGAAGGGCGGCCGTGAGGAGAAAGGCTCTGTCCCAGACCCCTCCAGAGGGCAGAGCAGAGCAGGGGGTGGGAGATTTCTGCTTGACATGAGGGGGCACTTTCTAATGACAGGACTTCTGAGTGGTGAGCTTCCTGTCCCTGTGTTAAGTCCATTCTAATAGCTACACAGCAGGGTTGTCTTAAATGGGTGCCAACCAAATGAATGGGCCCAGATCAGGTGAACTTGAATATTCTCTCCAATCCTGACATTCAGCCAGAGTGTTCAGCTTCATAATTAGGAGAGGAGGTCAGTGCTGACTGGGCATAGGCATGTATCTTGGGCCTGGAAGCCTTTTTGCATCTTTGTTTTTTTAAAATTCTTTCAATAGCTTTACCCTTGGGGCAGATATTTTGGTTGGCTGATTCAGTAGCCATTCCCAACCCCATTCTCACTTGCTACCTTTTTCTATAAAGGTTACCATTGTAATTGAGTTGATTCCAACTCATAGCGACCCTATAGGACAGAGTAGAACTGCTCCACAGGGTTTCCAAAGCTGTAATCTTTACTGAGTAGACTGCCACATCTTTCTCCTGTGGAACGGCTGCTTAGCAGTTAAGTGCTGTATTACCACTGCGTCACCAGGGCTGCTTCTTGGAAGAGTTAAATTCTTGCTTTCCCAGCCTCCTTTGTGACGGGGCATGGCCATGTGACCCATATCTGGCCTATGAACATAAATGGAAATTTGCAGGAGAAGGAGGAGGCTTGTGAGGCCTACAGTGCCAGGTGCCATCAGGAAACAGAGGGCACACTCAAATTAGGCTAACTCAAGGAGGGTTTAATAAAGGCATTATTGGCATAGATGCGGACAGGGTTTAGGAAAATCACAAGTGCAGTACTCCTGACTAGTAACAGCAGAGCTATTCCCATCCCTCAGCTCAAACAAGGGAAGAAGCAGTTACTAGACCCAGAAGGAAAGAGTTGTACTGAGAGGGCTGCCTTGAGAGAATCTGCGGCCTTAGGTTGAGAAGCACAGTCAGCCCAAGAGAGTGCCACAGGAAGGGAACAAGGGAACAACTACCCTCACCTCATTTCCCTCCCTCCCATTAGTCTCCTGCCAAGGCTCCCCATTGGCCTATCCCAACCAAACCTGGAGACAAGCTCCATGTATGTCAGTGTCCTGAGTAGAGGGTAGGGGAGGAAGAGTGGAAAGAAGACCAGGAGGGCAAATGAGAGCTCTCATGCAAAGGACCTAATTTTTTCTTGGAAGCGATGCCTGGAAGTGCAGCAGCCACCTTGTAACCATGAAGTGACAAACCTAAAGGGGTTTACTGAGGGGAAAGTTTACCTGGGAATCTGACCCAGAGAAACTGACTTCCCTTCATCCAGTCGTGCTGTAGTATTAGGAAAGGCGCTAATGTTATTACTAGTTCCTTGCCCCTGGTGGACAGGCAAATATTTAGCCATTATCTCCAGACAGCCAGGGGAGATCAGGAGGATACAACAACTCTCATGTGGAGGGCCAGTACCCAGATACCCATTCTGACTGACCAATGTCCATCCTCTGCCAGCAAAAGAGATTTTGTATGAGCCTGCCTGTAACAATGACTTAGAGGACCTGACACGATCTTGGTCAGGTAAAATCATCCGTCATGGGGAAGCTCCATGGGGACTGGAAGGTCAGAGGTCCTGGGCCTTCCCATGGCAAGAATCCTCCCAGGGCTCTAGATTTACACAGCCGTCTTCCCACGGTGAGGACAGGGAGAGTTCTTGATGCCTTTCACCCATCACTGTACAGCTACACAATGTATAGGAAATAATCCAGCCCTTGGGCAGTTTAAAATCTGGGGAGATAAAGAACCATGCATGTAAGGAAGAATTAGAGGACGTTGGAATGTGAAACTGTGGGAATAGCCATGAATGCTATAGGAACTAAAGGTAGGTATTGGCCAGGAGAAGCAGGCTGACCAGACTTAGAATTTCAGCACTTCAGAGCGTTAGCTGTGTGACCTTGGACAATTAATTTTTCTGAGCCTCTTTTTTTCTTATCTGTAAAACGCAAATAAGAATACAGGCAGTCCTGGGTTACCAATATCCGATTTACATCCAACCCATAATTACGAACCAACCCTCATAAAGCGCTCATATAAAGGACCTAAATTTGAGGTAGGCACAATGGTTTGTAATAACAAACAGGAGCTACTTTGTGATGCACATCAAAACATTATTATTATTACTGTATTATTATGTTAAAGATGTCTTAGTGTACTGGAAATGTTTTTTTTAATGTTTTTTATGCATAGAAAGGTACACTATATGCTCTTTACTAAGACAAGCATTTGACTAACTGATGTTAGATGAGAACCTTTCCTAACTGTTCCAACTTACCTACAAATTCCACTTAGAGACAGAATTAGGAACAGAACTCGTTTGTAATCTGGGGACTGCCATTATTCAACTTCCTCAACTGTTTTAAAGATTATAGGTAATGTGTAAATTATTATATAGTAACAACATCTCTATACTGTTTGTTACAAGCCAGGTACTGTTACATAGGTTAACTCTATGAGGTAGGTACTGTTATCATAACCAGTATATAAAGGGGGAAACAGAGCCATTGAGAGTTAAGTAACTTGCCCAAGGTCAGCAGCTGCTAAGTGACAGAACCAGAATTTGAACCAGATAGACTGGCTAGAAGTGGTCATCTTAACCACTAACACCACGGTGGCTGATACAGCAAGTGCTTAATAATTCCTTGTTGTTTCTACTATCCCTGCCACTGCCCCTCCACTACCAGCATAGTTAGTGTAGTCTAGACTATTTGATGAAGTTTCCATCAAGAGAAAGATCTGGGCCTAAAGGCCAGAGTAAGTTTTTTTAGTTATGTGGAAAGAAGAAGAGAACATCCCTGGTGATGATACAACAGGAACAAAGGTGGGAGAGGCCCTGGTCCCTGTGGGGGGCAAAATAGACCCGGTTGATAGGCTCACAACATGGCTGGTGAGCAATGAAAACCAGGGGGGATAGATAGGGCTGGAGCCAGACCTTGAAGTTTCCTGAAAGCCGTGAGAAGAGTTTGGACACAGTGCCTGCCACGGGGAGCCAGTCCAGCACTTAGGCTGGGCACTGTGACATGTTGGAACAGAGTGGTATGTTAGAAAGTTAGCTAAACCTCAGAGAGACCAGCCTTGGCAGGGAAGCCAGCAAGGACACTGTAGGTAATAACAAGGTCTAAAGTCATGAAACCACGAAACTGGAAAAGAAGGGAAGATGTGACTGTCACTTGGATGGTGAAGACTTGGTGTAAGAGACAGCGGGGTGAAGGAAAGTGGATGAAGAAAGACATATTAACAGACGGCCCCCACGTTATCCAGGTACAACCCATAAAAGGAGCAATTGCATCTTTCCTCAACTTTCACTTCCTCGGGGGGTGTCAGTTTGGCTTAGCGCACCACACCAAACATTTACAGAGTTTATGACCCACCAGCCCTGCCTGAGATGGGTAGTACTCACGAACATTCACTCCATGGGTCTGAGGTCCCTTGACTCCCAGCGGATGAGTTTTTCCTTTTCCTGTATAGCAAATTGGAACAACCCATTGTGACGAGGACTCTCTGAACCTCCAAGAGATGGGCTGCTTGTCTGCAATAGCAGAGGAACCATGAACCACCCAAAGTGTGCTGTTAACAAGTCTTTTGTTTAGAAATCATGATGGCTTGTTCATTTGATACAAATACATGCCCACATATTTTCAAGGAAAGACTAAGGGAAAGCGTGTCCAAATGTATCCAAGTAAGGTTAAAAGATGATTGAAAGTAGATGGCGTCATGGCTCTTAATTTCTGTCCTGCGTGAATCAAGAAAGGAGTCAGGACATTCTCTACTCTTAAAACTGTTTTGCAAGGTCAATTGTTGCAAACTCAGAACTCATTTGCAAACCAATTTGTTGCAAATCCCTACACATTCTCACCAAGTGAAGCACCAGCTTTGGGGTTTTGAGACTCTTTGGAGGGTTGCATGATTGATCCTACCTTTAGGCAGACAGCTGAAGCCATGTAGGACATTAAATGAAAGGGAAGAAAGGGCAAGTGAAGCCATTTGACTAGGCTCAGCTTTTTGGTGTCTTCTCTCATTTTCCTACGGCCATATTTCTCTGAGCAGTACTCCTTCCTGGAGATGGTGGGAGAGGCTAGGGAAGCTCCCTACACCTGGCAGCAGGTTCCAGAGACACCTGAGCAAAGATGACAAGAAACCTTCACCAGTGGAGAAGCCCTGTGTAGTCCAGCAGCAGAAAGGCACACAGAGCAGTCTCTTTCGTTCTACACAGCTAAGCCCAGCTCCCAGGCGAGGAGAAATTAGATTTGTCTGACAAGATTTGTTCTGTCAGAAAGCAAGTTTTATTTTTACCCTAAAGCTCATGATCTTCTAGGTGTCTGCAAATTGGGGAATTATTTTTACCCAGATGTAGAAATAAAGTTATTCCGCTTTGGCTTCCTGCGTTCACTTCCCACACGGTGTTGGCTCTGGTTGCCAGAGTCTAGCTGACCTTTTTAGAGGCTGGACTGAACTGGAATCTTGCCTGTGTCACTTTCAAGCTATGTTAATCTAGGCAAGTTTTCTGTGCTTTTTTTTTTTAAATCTTCTCTGAGTCCCAAGCTCCCTACATGTAAAATGCATGGGGTTGGACTAGAGGGTCTCTGTGGTGTAAAAGAATAAAAGGACAAAACTTTTAGAAAATATATCTATTTTAATGCAATCTTTTTAGTGTTTTCTCCTTCCCATTTATAAAAAGGGCAACACTTTGATTCTGGAGATCTGAGAACATTTGCCATATTTTGGAATTTTATCATTTTTACCAAATGGAGTGAACAAGTAGTGGAAGGGAAAAAAAAAAAAAAAAAAAAACACGGGAAAGTACAAGAAATAAAACTGCTCAGTTTGCAGTTTTTAGATTTCAAGGCCCAGCTTAGCAGACACCCTGGCTGAGTTCCTCACTGACTCCTGGCTGGTATACTTCTTGGCTGAAAGCACCATTGGAAGCCCCGTTTCTCAGCATCTGCCTTCCAGATGACTTGACATCTTCAGGGTTAAAAACAAAAGAGTTGAGCCACAGGGAACATAATACAGTCTTGTTGAGTCTTTTGAGGGATATAAAGGATTACAGGACAAGATTTTGGCCCTCTCGATGAACACACATGGAACAACGGTACCAAAAAGGGACTTTCAGTAAGTACTGACAGCCCTCTAGCTGTTCAGAGGAGGTCGGTCAGGAGGGCTGGAATAGGTGTGGCATGGGAAACATTTAGGCAGCAACACCAACCATCCAACAACACTGCCGAAAGCCAAGAATGAAAGTAGGTTAGCTCTGAGCAACCAACCTAGTTGCTACATAGTTCATTCATTCCTTTTTGCCGTTAAGATTCACTGGGCACCTGCTATGACCCAGAACGGAGAATAAGGAGATAATAAAACAGGACTTTGCCCTCCCAGACACTTCTTCAAGTAAAAAAGCTTACAATTTAGTATGTTACTAAAGTTCAAGTATTTACCTAAGGGAGAGTACCTGGGACCCTTATATAGCCTAATTACTCTTTTTAAAAAATTAACCTTAAGTAGGTATAATTTAGTTATAATAAAATTCGCAAACTTTAAGTGAAAATTTAATGACTTTTTTTGTAAATTTACCCAGATATGTAGCCATCACCATAATCCAGCTTTAAAACATTTTTATCATCCCAACAAAAAAATTTCTTAGCCCATTTATCCCTGTTTCCACCAACTCCAGCCAAGCTCTTATCTACTTTCTGTCTTCATAGATTTACCTTTTCTGGACATTTTATATAAATGGAATCATGTAATACGCGATCTTTTGCATCTGGCTTCTTCGCTTAGTATAATGATTTTGAGGTCCATCCACGTTGTAGCATGTATCAGTGCTTTATTTTCTTATGGCTGAATAATATTTCATGTATGTACCACACTTTATTTATCCACTCACCAGTTGATGGACATTGGAGCTGTTTCTACTTTTTGGCTAGTATGAGTAATACTTCTATGAAGATTTACATTCAGATCTTTATATGGACACATGTTTTCATTTTTCTTGGATCGGTATTTAGAAATAGAATTACTGGGTTGTATGGTAGACTTACGTTTAACTTTTTAGGAAACTGCGAAACTATTTTCCAGTGTCTGTACCACTTCTTTTTTTTTTTTTTAGTACCGCTTCATATGCCCATAATAATATATACCCCCACGCATCTGTCAGTTTTTCTTAGCATGTTGCTGTGATGCTGGCAGTTATGCCACCAATATTCAAATACCTGCAGGGTCACCAAAAACAGGTTTCAGCTGAGCTTCCAGACTAAGACAGACTAGGAAGAAGGACCTGGCAGTCTACTTCTGAAAAGAACTAGCCAGTGAAAACCTTATGAATAGCAGCAGAACATTGTCTGATATAGTGCTGGAAAAAGGTCCCCCCAGGTTGGAAGGTACTCAAAAGACAACTGGGGAAGAACTACCTCCTCAAAGTAGAGTTGACCTAATGACATGGATGGAGTCATGCTTTCGGTACCTTCATTTGCTGATGTGGCACGACTCAAAATGAGAAGAAATAGCTGGAAACATCCATTAATAATTGGAAGGTAGAATGTATGAAGTATGAATCTAGAGAAATGGAAAATTGAGAAAAATGAAATGGAATGCATAGACATCAATATCCTAGGCATTAATGAGCCAAAATGAACTGGTATTGGCCATTTCGAATTAGAAAATCATATGGTCTACTCTGCCAGGAAAGACAACTTGAAGAGGAATGGCATTACATTCATTGTCAAAAAGAACATTTCAAGATTTATCCTGAAGCACAGCTCTGTCAGTGACAGGATAATATCCATATGCCTACAAGGAAGACCAGTTAGTACAACTATTATTCAAATTTACACACCAGCCACTAAGGCCAAAGATGAAGAAACTGAAGATTTTTACCAACTTCTACAGTCTGAAATTGATCCAACATGCAATCAGGATGCATTGAAAATTACTGGTGATTGGAATGTGAAAGTTGGAAACAAGAAGGATCAGTAGTTGGAAAATACTGCCTTGGTGACAGAAACAATGCCAGAGATCGCATGATAGAGTTTTGTAACACCAATGACTTATTCATTGCAAATACTTTTTTCACCAACATAAATGGCGACTATACACGTTGATCTCACCAGATGGAATACACAGGAATCAAATTGACTACACCTGTGGAAAGAGAGGTTGGAAAAGCTCAATATCATCCACCAAAAAAAGGTCAGGGGCCTACCACAGAGCGCACCATCAATTGCTCTTTTGTAAGTTCAAGTTGAAGCTGAAGAAAACTAGAACAAGTCAATGATACCCAAAGTATGACCTTGAGTATATCCCACCTGAATTTAGAGACCTTCTCAAAAATAGATTGGACACATTGAACCCTGATGACTAGAGACCAGACAAGTTGTTGAATGACATGAAGGACATCATACATGAAGAAAGTAAGAGACCATTAAAAAGAGAGGACAGAAAGAAAAAAACAAAATAGATGTCCGAAGAGACTCTGAAACTTGCTCTTGAAGGTCAAGGAGCTAAAGCAAAAGGAATAAATGATGAAGTAAAAGGGCTGAACAGAAGATTTCAAAGGGCGGCTGGAGAAGACAAAGTAAAGTATCACAGTGAAATGTGCAAAGACCTGGAGATAGAAAAGGGAAGAACAAGCTCGGCATTTCTCAAGCTGAAAGAACAGAGTTAAAAATTCAAGCCTATCACAATATTGAAGGATTCTATAGGGAAAATATTAAATGATGCAAGAAGCATCAAAAGATGGGAGGAATACACAGAGTCACTGTACCAAAAAGAATTGGTCAACATTCAACCCTTTCGGGAGGTAGCAGAAGATCGGGAAGTGATGGTATTGAAGGAAGAAGTCCAAGCTGCACTGACGACACTGGCAAAAAAACAAGGCTCCAGGATTGACAGAATACCAATTGAGAAGTTTAAACAAAGGTCCATGCCGAGAAATTTGGAAGGCAGCTACCTGGCCAACAAACTGGAAGAGAACCATATTTATGCCTATTCCCCAAAAAGGTGATCCAACCCAATGTGAAAATCATCAAACAATGCCATTAATATCACACACAAGTAAAATGTTGCTGAAGATCATTCAAAAGCAGCTGCAGCAGCATATCGACAGGGAACTGCCAGAAAGTCAAGCCGGATTAAGAAGAAGATGTGGAACAAGAGATATCATTGCTCATGTTAAATGGATCCTGGCTGAAAGCAGAGAATACCAGAAAGATGTTTACCTGTGTTTTATTGACTATGCAAAGGCATTTGACCATGTAGATCATAACAAATTATGGATAACATTGTGAAAAATGGGAATTCTAGAACACTTACTTGTGCTCATGAGGAACCTGTACATAGACAAAGAGACAGTTGTTCAAACAGAACAGGGGGCTACTGCATGGTTTAAAGTCCAGAAAGTTGTGCATCAGGGTTGTATCCTTTCACCATAATTATTCAATCTGTATGCTGAGCAAATAATCTGAGGAGCTGGACTCTATGAAGAAGAACAGGGTATCAGGATTGGAGGAAGACTGCGTCAGGCAGATGACACATTTTTTCTTGCTGAAAATGAAGAGCACTTGGACCACTCACTGATGAAGATCAAAGACCAAAGCCTTCAGTATGGATGACACTTCAACATAAAGAAAAAAATCTTCACAACTGGACCAATAAGCAACATCATGATAAAAGGAGAAAAGATTGAAGTTGTCAAGGATTTCATTTTACTTGGATCCACAATCAAGTCGATGGAAGCAGCAGACAAGAAATCAAATGATGCATTGCATTGGGCAAATCTGCTGCAAAAGACCTCTATAAAATGTTTAAAAGCAAAGATGTCACCTTGAAGACTAAGGTGCACCTGACCCAAGCCATGGTGTTTTCAATTGCCTCCTATGCATGGGAAAGCTGGACGATGAATAAGGAAAACCGAAGAGGAGTTGAAGCTTTTGAATTGTGGTGTTGATGAAGAATATGCCATGGACTGCCAAAAGAACGAACAGATCTGTCTTGGAAGAAGCACAACCAGAATGCTACTGAGAAGCATGAATGGCAAGACTACGACTCATGTACTTTGGACTTGTTATCAGGAGGGATCAGGCCCTGGGGAAGGACATCCTGCTTAGTAAAGTAGAGGGTCATTGAAGAGAAGAAGACCCTCAACAAGATAGATTGACACAGTGGCTACAACAATGGGTTCAAGCATAACAATGTTTGTGAGGATGGTGCAAGAGTGGGAGGTGTTTTGTTCTGTTGTACATAGGGTTGCTATGAGTCAGAACCGACTTGATGGCACCTAACAACAACAGTAATATATGAGGGCTCCCGTCTCTCCACATCCTCACTATGATTTGTCTGTCTTTTTGATTCTAGTCTTTTTACCAGTTAACCAGTTGCCTTTGAGTCAATTCCAGCTCTTGGTGAACCTATGTGTGTCAGAGTAGAAGTATGCTATATAGAGTTTTTAATGGCTGATTTTTCAGTCTTTCTTCCAAGGTGCTCTGGGTGGACTTGAATCACCAACCTTTGGGTTAGCATCCAAGTGTGTTAACTATTTGTACCACATGTTGTTGTTGTGTTGAACTGTTGAGTAGAATCTGACTCATAGCAACCCTATGTGTTACAGAATAGAACTGCTCCACAGGGTTTTCTTGGCTCTAATCTTTACAGAAGCAGATCACCAGGGCTTTTTCTTCTGTGGTGCCTCTGGGTGAATTCGAACCACGAACCTTTCTATGAATAGTCCATCGCAAACTGTTTGCACTACCCAGGGACCTTATTGTACTTACCAGGGACTCCTATGGCCTCCCACAGACATTCTAGTGGGTATGAACTGATTATCTCATTGGGATTTGAATTTGCATTTCCCTAATAGAATCGACTCGGCTGCACTGGGGCCTGGGTAATGACTATAAGGAGCTGTGATGGCACAGTGGTTAAATGCTTGTTTGCTAACCAAAAAGTCAGCAATTCAAATCCACCAGCTGCTCCTTGGAAACTCTATGGGGTAGTATTATTGTCTGATAGGGCCACTATGAGTCGGAATCTTCTTTGGTGAAACATCTATTCAAGTCATTTGTGCATTTTTCAATTGAATTGTTGATCATATCGTCAAGTTGTAAGAATTCTTCGTATATTCTGGATAAAACTCTTTTATCAGATGCAATTTGCAAATATTTCTCCCAGTCTATGGCTTGTCTTTTCATGGTCTTAATGGATGTCCATCTTAGTTATCTAGTGCTGCTACAACAGAAATACCACAAGCAGATGGTTTTAACAAAGAGAAGTTTATTCCCTCGTAGCCCATTAGGCTAGAAGTCAGAATTCAGGGCACCAGCTCCAGGGAAGGCTTTCTCTCTCTCTCTGCTCTGGAGGAAGGTCCTTGTCATCACTCTTACCTTGGTCTGGGAGGTCCAAAAGACACACTCTCCTCCCGGCACTGCTTTCTTGGTGGTATGAGTTCCCCATGTCTCTCTGCTCACTTCTTTCTTTTATATCTCAGAAGAGATTGGCTTAACATACTACCTAATCTTGTAGACCTTACCAGTATAACTGCCACTGATCCGTTTTATTACATCATAGTGACAGGATTTACAACATATTGGAAAATCATTTCAGATGAGAAAATGGTAGATAATCATGTAATCATACAATGGAATCATGACCTAGCCAAGTTCACAGATATTTTGGGGGGACATAATTCAATCAATGACAGTGTCTTTTGAAACAGAAAACTTTTAATTTCGTTGAAATTATGGAGCATAGCTAAGAAATTTATGCTTAATCCAAGGTCATGAAGACTTTCTTCTGTGATTTCTTCTAAGTTTTATACTTTTAACACTTACATTTAAGTCTCAGACTCATTTTGTGTTAATTATTATATGTGGATATCCAGTTGTCCCAGCAGCATTTGTAGAAAAGACTATTCTTTCCCCATTAAGCTGCCTTGGCATCTTTGTTGAAATCAATGGAACATAAATATAAGGGCTTATTTCTGGACTCTCAACTCTGTTCCACTGGCTTGTCCTTATGCCAGTACCGCACTAACTTGATAACTGTAGCTTTACAATATGTTTTGAAATTGGGATGTAAAAGTCTTCCATCTTTGTTCTTCTTTTTCCAAAATTGGGTGGGCCATTCTGGGTCTTTTGCTCTTCCATATAAATTTTAGGATCAGCCTGTCAATTTCTGTTTAAAAAAAAAAAAACTGCTAGAATTTTTATATGAATTACATTGAATCTCTAAATCAATTTGGGATGAATTGCCATCTTAACAACATTGAATCTTCTAATCCATGAACATAGAATATCTCTCCATTTATTTAGATCTTGTCTAATTTTTCTCAGCAAAGTTTTATTATTTTCAGTGTACAAGTCTTACACCCCTTTTGTTAAATTTATTTAAAATAATTTATTCTTTTTGATACTATTTTGAATGGAATTTTTTTCTTAACTTTATTTTTGAATCGTTCATGTTCATATATAGAAATACAATTGATTTTTGTATCCTGTGACTTTCCTGAACTTGTTTATTAGTTCTAATAGCTTTTCGTGTGTGTACGGATTCCTTATGAATTTTATCTAATCATTCTTACTTTAAGCACAGTCGTAACAAGTTTTAAAATTGAGTTTACCAACCTACAGCAGACTAGTAGCTACCAATTAGGGGAATGAGTGGTCCAAGGAACAGAGACAACTGTATCCCTAACAGTTGACATATAGCCTAACAATAAAGAAAACCCACCCATTGCCATCAGGTTGATTCCGACTCAGAGCTACCCTATAGGACAGAGTAGAACTGCCCCATAAAGTTTCCAAGGAGCGTCTGGTGGATTTGAACTGCCAACATTTTGGTTAGCAGGTGTAGCACTTAACCGCTATGCCACCAGTGTTTCCAAAAAGAAAACAGAAGGGAAAAAACATAGGAAAAAAGATACGAGAACTCCAGGGTCATAGTATCTGGCCCATTCAGCACTGGAATGAGAAGTACCATATACTTCAAACGACACTGAGCATACTACGGTATTAGCAGCTCATGATAATCAAACCCCCTCCAAAAAAAATTAAAATAGATTCAATGACTGTTACTGAAGAAAAAATAGAGATGTGAGTGTATGTGTACCTAAAATAGTAAAAATTTTTAGTTTTAACATTTGAAAAATTCCTTTTTTTCTTTTAGAATGCTCACTCAGAGAGATGCTCTCGGGGATTTTCCTGTCTTTTCTTTTCCCTGAATTCAGGATCACTCTGGCTGCCACTGGGGTAATCAGGCATTTTCCTAGTGTTTCATGGGTACAGTGTATCTTGGGACCTTCTCAAGTTAATTTGTCTCAGAATATCGTCTCCTGCCAGCATCAAGGAGTTGGTTAAGTCTGGGTGCAGGACTGACGCTGCCTATCTGAATTCTCAGGCTAATAGCCTGTAACGCCAAGCGCAGTGAGAAACCATGCAAAGGAAATTAATACTGTGGAATAGCCTCCTAAGTGAGGGGAGAGGAAGCCCAGCTGGAGCCATTTAAAGTGAGGTAAGTGCTCACACACACAGCATCGCTTGGCCCCTGGGGCAGTCCAGACCGCCTGACATAGACCCACAGCACAGCCCGTCCCCCAGGCCCACTCTGCAGTATACTTCCATCAACTTGGATAAAACAGATGGGCAGGGCCTGAGGGACAGGGAGGCAGGGTGTGCAAGAAGCAAATGCAGGCCAGGCCTTTGTGATGCTCCTAAGAAGCTGCCTGGGAAACAATCCCTGGGGTGGAGATGGAGAGGTGCCGCCAGCTGTTCCACATGGTCCCAGGAACACTTCAGCCTGGCGCCTTAGAGACACAGGTGGTAGCAGGTGGGGACTTCAAAGGGATCCCTCCAGTTTCCATCGGTGACATTCTGTATTGTAGTCCTCTGAGGGGAGGGAAGTGAAAGGAGAGGGAGGAGGAGGGGAGGGAGAGTAGAAGAAGAGGAGCCACAAAGATGCCGCGTCATCTCAGATCCTCTGGGCTTGACTCTTGGCTCCTGCTGATCCCAAGGTCCTGGGAAGATGCTCATGCCTCCTCCCAGCTCCTAGCTGAGTCTCAGCCCTATCTCCCCAGGCCCATTCTTGGTCTCAATGCCCCTCTGCTGCCATGGAGAATTTCCCCTCCCTCAATCACATTTTTCAATCACAGTCCACCCCTGAGATCTTTGTTAGAAGCTGGGAGAAGGGGGTAGGGGACACTTCAGCTTCTCACAGACATCTCTATGGCAAACAGCCAGAGCAAATACCAGGTCCTGGTTCACAGCAACTAGTGGAATTCCAGGCTGTCTACCTGCAAGGAGCCTCTCGGCTGCTCTGGCTCCCAGCAGCTGCTGAGCCAGGTTCAAGCAGATCAAACAATAGCTGACTAGGGCCTGCAAGGTCTAGTGCCCAAGCCAGGGACCTGTGAGCTGCATACTGTTTTGCCTCTTTGCAGGCAGGAGATGAATCCAGCAGGAGGTCCGGAAAGCCACTGTCTGGACCAAGTGCCCTCTCACAACTGTCACTTGGGTCTGGCAGCCACCAGCTGCACCCTCCCACAGCAAGCCAAGCTCTGCGTGCACATTCATCCAATCTGAGCATTTGCTTACTGACTTGCCTGCCTGCTAACATCAGACCAGGGTCAGGAGAGGGCAGAGGGGGTGCTGGGCCCTGGGAGAGTAAACAGAGGAACATCACAACCAGAAGCTGGACAGAAGGTTCCCTAGTGGTGCAAACAGTTTGCACTCAGCTGGTAACCTAAGGGTTGGCAGTTAGAACCCATCCAGTGGCACCAGGGAAGAAACAAGTCTGGCAATCTGCTTCTAGAAAGGTTACAGCCAAGAAAATTCTATGGAGCAGTTCTACTCTGTAACACATGAGGTGTCCTAAGACATAAATCAACAACAAAAACAAAAACAGCCACAGATTCTGAGACAGTCCAATTTCCATCTAGAAGGCCTTAGAGAAAACCAGAAGCTGAAAACAGCGAGAGCTGCAAAGAAGCCAAACTGACAGGTAGACAGGCTTCTTGAGTTGTGAAACTAGGACCCCGTTCTCTGGATTCGGGAAGCAAAAATATTTGTCCTCGTGTTTTTGAGAGCAACCGTGGTTAACCAGGAACCCGGGGAGCAGGCCTGCTGGGGGGCAGGGCAGATGAAGCACTAGCCTTGGGCACCTGTGGAGAGCTAAATATGGGAACTTCAAACAGAAGCACAGCTTGTCCCCTGCCAAGCAGGCAATCAGAGTTCTCCAAACAGCAGCTGTTTGGGTAACAATGCAGAAACCCTCCATTCTTTCAGCATTGTGAAGGACTGAGTTGTTCTCAAATGGCAATTAAAAAATTTTTTTTGAGTGTTATCCCTAAATCAGTACCTGTGGCTCCCATCAAAATAAAGAAAAATGATCATGAGAACTGTATTCCCAAAACTCATGTCTGTAATCAGTGCAACTGGTGAATATGTACCGAGTTCCTATTATGAGCTAGGCACAAGAGTAGATATAAAAATGTCCTTCCAAGAGCTTATGAGGTGATAGAGAATATAAGATGTGGACACAAGCAACAAGGCAGACGATGGTGCCTTGCAGGAGGTCTCTTACAGGAGAGATCTGAAACAAATGCTATCACCATGCATGGGTTAGCATACATACATATATTTCCCAGCTCTGTCTACAGAAAAGGCCTAGAAGCAGTGACACCCCACTAGCCACAGCATCCCCAGTGCCAAGATCTTGGTTTCTAAATACCTTTCTCCAATAAAGGAAGCCAAGTCTGCTTAGAGAAATGGCTGATTCTAAATCTGGGCAGGAAAAACATAAGATGAACCCACAGTATCTTACAGTGCCAGAAAGAAAGGAAACTCCAAAAAAAAAAAAAGAAGAAGAAGGATGGGGAGGGGACATGTCAAAAGGACACAGGAACCAATCTGAAAAAGCTCCCAATAGCCAACGTAAGAACAACTTGAGCAACAAAATAAATAATAATTGTATATACAACTATAACATAAAGGGGAAGGGTAAAAGGACATACATATATGGTTGTAAGGTTTCTACATTCTACTTGAAATGGTAAAATATTAAACTTAAATATAATGTGAAAAGTTAAGTATGTATATTAAAATCCCTAGAGCAACCACAAAATACATACAAAAAGATATAGGCAAAAAGCCAAACCAAACCCAGTGCCGTCGAGTCAAGTCCAACTCATAGCAACCCTATAGGACAGGGTAGAACCGCCCCATAGAGTTTCCAAGGAGCGCCTGGCGGATTTGAACTGCCGACCCTTTGGTTAGGAGCCGTAGCACTTAACCACTACACCACCAGGGTTTCCAAAAAGCCAATAGATGAATTAAAATCCAATATTAAACATTCCAGTATCTCAAAATCCAGTATTCAAATATCTGAAAAGAAGGTATGAAAGAGGAAACAAGAAAACAAAACAAACAACTCCCCCACATACACATAGGAGACCAAAAAAATTATAAAATAGTAGACCTAAACCCAACCACACCCATAATTATATTAAATGTAATATAAATTGGATTAAAAAAACAAGGCCAAACTACATGCTACTTGTAAGAAATCCACTTTTAATATAAAGATATGAATAAATTAAGAGCAACTTGATGAAAAAAAAAATACCATACAAGCACTAATCAAAGGAAAGCAGTAGTCAATATATTAGTATCAAAGCAGATTTATCTTTGAAAAAGATGAAAGGGTCAATTCACCAAAAAGACATAATAATTGAAAATGTGTATGCACCTAAAAACAGAGCTTTAAAATGCATGAAGCAAAAATCGTTAGAACTGCAAGGACTTCAAGACTCATTTCTCAGTAATCAATGAGAGAGACAGAAAATAAAAAGGGACATAGAAGACCTGAACAACACAATCAATCAGCTTCACCTAACTGAAATTTGTTGAACATTCTACACAACAATGACACCGTGTACATCAAGCAAACGTGGACCATTCACCAAGATAGATCATATTCCAAGTCACAGAACAAAGCTCAACAAGACTTGAAATCAGTTAAACTAGAAATCAATAATAGAAATTTTGCTGGAAAATCCCCTAAAATTTGAAAAATAAACAACACACTTTTAAATAAGCCATCAGTCAAAAAAGAAATTAGAAAAACATTTTGAACTGAAAAAAAATGAAAACACAATGTATCAAAATTTATGGAAAAAATTCTCTTAAGAAGAAATTTATAGCACTAAATGCCCATAGTAGGAAATAAAAAAGGTCATAAATCAATGACCTCAGCTTTCATCTGAAGAAACTAGAAAAAGAAGAGAAAACTAAATTCAAAGTAAGCAGAAGGAGGTCAGTGAAATAGAAAAATGGAAAAATAATACAGGAATAATGATCAGTAATGAAAAAAGATATATAACTACACAGCCTGCAGACATTAAAAGGAAGTAAGAGAGGACTATTGGTGGTGCAAATGGTTAACACCCTCACTGCTACCAGGAAGACTGGTGGTTTGAGTCCACACGAGGCACCTCAGAAGAAAGGTCTGGTGATCTGCTTCTAAAAATCAGCCACGGAAAAACCCACGGAGCACGTTTCTACTCTGCACACAGGGGGCCACCATGAGTTGAAATGGACTCGATGGCAACTGGTTTGGTTTTGCTTTTTGATATGAACAAAAATATTCCCACAAATTCAACTAATTAGATGAAATGGACAAAAACAACCAAAACTCACTCAAGAAAAAATAGATAATGTGAATATCCTATGTCTATTAAAGAAATTTAATTTGTAGTTAAAAATTTTCCAAGAAAGAAAATTCTAGGTACAGATAGTTTAACTGGTGATTCTACTAAACATTTAAGGAAGAAATAGTACCAATTCTACCCAACCTCTTCCAGCATTTAGAAGAAGTGGGAGCACTTCTCAGCTCATTTTATGGAACCAGCATTACCCTGATAGCAAAACTAGACAAAGAGATTAGAAGAAAACTTCAGACCAATACCCATTAGGAATGTAGACACAAAAATCCTTGACAAAATATCAGCAAATTGAATATACCAATATATATAAAGGATAATACATTATGACCAAGTAGAGGTTACTCCAGGAATGTAAAATAGCTCAATATTTGAAAATCAATAGAACTCACCACTGTTGTTGTTAGGTGCTGTTGAGTGGGTTCTGACCCTACATGCAACAGAAGGAAACACTGCCGGGTCTTGCATCATCCTCACAATCGTTATGCTCGAGCCCATTGCTGCAGCCACTGTGTCAATCCATCTCTTTGAGGGTCTTCTTCTTTTTCCTTGACCGTCTACTAATTCACCATATCAGCAGACTAATGAAGAAATATGACATGATCATTTCAGTAGATGCAGAAAAGGCATTTGATAAAATCAAACAACCAGTCCTGCTTTGAACAACGACAACAACAAAAAAAACTAAGCAAAGTACGAAGACAAAGGAATTTTTTTAACCTGATTGAGGGTGTGTGTACACACACACACACACACACATACATATATACATTCTACAGCTAACATCATACTTAATGGTGAACGGCTATTTTCCCCTACGATCAGGAAGGAGGGTAGGAATGTCTGCTCTCACCACTCCTATTCAACATCACACTGAAAGCCCGAGTAAGTGCACTACGGGAGGAGAGAAAACCGTCTCTGTTCATTGATGACATGATTGTTTACACAGAAAACCCCAAAGAATCTACAGAAAAAGCTCTTACAACGAATAAGTAAGTTTAGCAAGGACACAAAATACAAAAATTGATTCTATTTTTATATGCTAGCAATGAGCAATTTTCATTTGAAAATGATACCATTTATAATGGCACCAAAGAAAATGAAATACATTGATATAAATATAGCATATATAAAATATGTGCAGGATTTGTATGCTGAAAACTACAAAACATTGATGAAAGAAATCAAAGAAGATCTAAAAAATAAAATGAAGACATATACTGTATTCACGGACTGGAGGGCTCGCATTGTTAAGACGTCATTCTTCCCCAGATTGACCTACAGATTCAACGCAGCCTTAATCAACATCTGAGCAGGCATTTTTGTAGAAGTTGTCAGCCTGGAGAATGGATAAACAAAGAGTGGCCCATCCCTACCATGGAGTGTTATTGTTGTTAGTTGCGGTACAGCTGATTCCCACTCCTGGTAACCCCATGTGTGCAGAATAGAACTGCCCCATAGTGTTTTCAAAGCTGTGACCTTTCGGAAGCAGACCATCAGGGCTGTCTTCCAAGGGGCTTCTGGGAGAGAGGTTTAAACCACCAACCTTTCAGCTAGTAGTCAAGCACTTAACTGTTGCATTACCCAGGGCCTCCATGGAGTACTACTCAGCAAAATGAATGAACTATTGATACACAAAACAACATAGAGAAACAACAAATGCATTTTGATAAGTGAAAGAAGCAAAACTTAAAAGGCTACATACTGTATGATTTCACATATATGACATTATGGAAAACACAAGGCAATAAAAAGAGAATAGATCACGGTTGACCAGATATTAATGGCAGCTGGTGGTGGTTGTACAAATCTACACATTTATCAAAACTCAGAACAGTACACCAAAAAGAGTGAATGTTAGCATATGTAAATTTAAAATAATTTTCTTTTAAATGCTGTGGCCAGGAAACTTTACTTCTGGCTAGAGCACGTGGCATTGAATGGGCCTTGAGGGGTGGGTAGAGCTGGGTGGGGGTGACAGGGAAAAGGCATCCTAGAGGGAAGAAACAGAGTGAGCAAAAACATAGAGGCAGAAAAGTGGGTTGTTTTTACTGATTATCAGGGCCCAGGTTAGGTTCTTGACCGTCCTTAATGAGCAGGGGTGCCCAACCCCGTTACAGGTCTGGACTAGACACACCCTATCTCAGGCTATGTGGGATGATTGTCACCCATGGCTCACCCAAAACTTCCCTCTGGGGCTCAATTGGTTAGCAGCTGAGCACTTAACAATTGAGCCACTAGGACTCCCTGTTAATAACATATATATATTTATACATAAACTTTCTATGTGCCAGACACTATTCTAGGTGAATACATACACACACACACACGTAAATATATATGTACGTATGTACACATGTATATGTATGTACACACACAACTTACTGAATTCTCACACTGCCCCAATTGAGGTCTGTACTATTATTCTTGCTGTTTTACAGATGGAGAAATTAAAGCAATGAGAGGTTAAGAAATGTGCCCGAGATTACACATACTCATCTATAACAAGTGTTGGCTCTGGAATGTGGACCCAGGTCTGGCTTTATAGCCTGCGTTCCTGACCATGACTGTCCTCTCAGAAAGAACAATCCAGAGCAGAACTTTCTAAGACGTTCCACGGCCCAGAGCAAAATGTGCCATGAGCTGCCCCTGACCCATATCCCACACCCCCAGTAGTGTTTCTAACCAGGTGGAATCTGGTTAAGAAGCATGTGGAGGACAGTTAGGTGTTGACAAGAGGCCCCAAGCAGCCTGGATGACATGTAAGGAGAGGCACAGGGGGCACTGTTGCTAGGCAACCTGCGGCAGGCCTCTGGTCCTCTCAGAACTCTGGTGTTGTCTCCTAGGTTCCTCTGTTCTTTCTGAACAACAGCTGATGGCACCAGCTCTTTCTTCTCTTCCAGCTTGCTGACCCTCCCCGCTCCCAGTCACAGCTCATCCCCAGTCACATGGTGCAAGCTGCTTGGCTTCACTCCAAAACTCCCAGTGGGAACCAGATAAGGAGCCTCCAGTCATGCTCTGAGTCCAGCCTCACTTCTTGGGAAAGTCCAGCCTCACTTCTTGGGAAAGTCCAGCCTCCCGTGGCAGCCACAGATGGTGGGTTCAGCCAAGGGTCCAGCCAAGTACCAGCAAACCATTTCACGGCTCAAGCTCAGCCTGAATGGGGGGCAGAGGTGGACAGCTTGTTGGTGGGGTGAAGAGGTTTTCCTTGCCTTCCTTACCTTTCTCCTTTCTCAAAGGTATTTGCTTTGCTACCAGTTCTGCACAGGAATCAGCAAAATGCACTGCTGGTGGAGCCTCACGAATGTGCCTCTTGGGCTCAAGGGAAATCCAAAAGGAGGCAGATTAATGATGCTATTCTCCGTACTCCTTGTCTGGCTTAACTGTGAGTCATTGGAGGTGAAAGGCTATGTTCAAAGAAGACAAAAAAGCCAAAAACTGAGATCACTGTGACCCAGCAAAAAAGGTCAGACTCTACCCCTCCCCGTGTAAAACCATCAGATGCTGGAAGAGCAGGGTCATCTGCCTTCTCTGCCACCAAACCCACCCATGTTGGCATGATTCATGGTTGTTATGGATTGAATTGTATCCCTCCAAAATATGTGCTGCAAATCCTAACCCCTGTACATGTGGAGGGGAGCCCTGGTGACACAGTCTTTAAGAGCCCAGGCTACTAACCAAAAGGTCAGCAGTTCGAATCCATCAGCAGATCCTTGAAACCCTATGGGGCAGTTCTTCTCTGTCCTATAGGGTTGTTGTGAGTCAGAATCTACTCAAAGGCAACAAGCTCTTTTTTTTTTTTTGATACCTGTGGATGTGGTCCTACTTGGGAACAGGTTTTTGTTATGCTAATGAGGCTATGTGAGTGTAAAAAAAAATTTTTTTTTTTTGAGTGTAAGGAGTGTTTTAAACCAACCACTTTTGAGATATAAAAACCAGATTAAGCACAATAGAAAACAGAGGGGTGGGGAGCAGGGGCTGGAAAAAAACAACACTCTCTCAAGAAGATAAAGGCTGATCAGTCTACAAGCCCAGGAACTCCAAGGATGATGGGCTAGAGAAACCTACACAAAGATTCCTCCCCCGCCCCCCAGATCTGGAAGAGAGAAGGACAACCTTCCTCTAGAGCCAGTGCCCTGAATTCGGACTTCTAGCCTCCTAAACCATGAGAAAATAAATTTCCGTTCACTAAAGCTGCCAGCTTGTGGTATTTGTTATAGCAGCATGAAGAAACTAATACAATGGTCCAGTCTCTCCCCACTGTGGCTTTCCTTGGCACCACCCTCCTCTACTGACATAATGAAGATGCCACTCCTTCCCACCACACTATCCCTTTCAGCTCATATTTAGCCACCTTTTAAAACACTGAATTATACCGCTTTCAGAAAACAGCCTCGCTGGGTGCCTTTTATAGACTGGATTCTTGGTTTTTATAACTTACGTGTGTGACAGCCAGCAACATGCTAGAAATCTCTATTAAACTGTTGTCTTTAGGAAACAAACTTTTTTTTTTTTTTTTTGCACAGGAAGAACTAGGAAGGGGAGCCCAGGAAACAGCTCCCTCCTTAGGTGCACCTTGATGGCAAATTTTGCAGAGGTAAAACTGTTAGGTCAAGACTTCATACAAACCAGACCTGTAAAAGCACTGAGAAGCCCACCAGCTGCTTTCTGTTGCTGCCACCAGGGTAAGGCTAAAAGTGTCCTTCAGCTACACTCTAACATTTCCTCCCAGGGCATTTCCAAAAATGGACTCCATTCCAAGGTCACTGGGGAATACTGAGAGGGTATCAAGTCTGCTTGCCAAACATTTCTCTACCCTACAGTGGAATCCTTGGAAACTCTGGTGGCGTAGTGGTTAAGTGCTACAGCTGCTAACCAGAAGGTCGGCAGTTCAAAGCCACCAGGAGCTCCTTGGAAACTCTATGGGGCAGTTCTACTCTATCCTTTAAGGTCGCTATGAATCAGAATCGACTTGATGGCAACGGGTATGAGTATGGGTACAGTGGAATCCAGAACTATCCTGAAGGTCTTTCAAGGAAGGGGGAAGACACACAGGATGAGGAGACAGAGGGCAAGGCATGTGAGACTTTCAGAGCTGTAGAAGCTGCAGAAGTCTCCTACTGGAAGCAGGAGGAAGTTGTACTTCTAATCTGGGACCTTCTTCTAATCTGGGACCCCAGATTTGGACACCTGCGCCAAGGAAGATGGGTTCATTCTCAACAGTCCATCTGATGGAGTTTCCAGGGGGAAGAAGTAGGTAGCTCATCATTACTTCATTTCTCTGGGAAAACACAAAAGGCATAGTTTGTCTTGGTGAATAAAGCATGGAAATTCCCACTTGGCCCTTATATTTCCTTACCCACCCAGTCTCAAAAAGGTATCGTGTTGGGCTTAGTAGTCCTGAGGCTTCAAGCGAGCATTCTGGGTCACTTTCAATAGGGCTAAAAAAAAAAAGGGACTTCTGAACAATCCTGCGCTCAGGAAGAAGAGTGGGGAAATTTTTTAACTTCTAATTCCAAAAGCGCTTCCTCCCAACCACATCCTTCCATCTCTCTCTCTCCCCCTCTTTCTCTCTTTCACATACACAATACACACACACACACTTGCACTCAATAATTGGTATAATAAATTGATTTGCTTTCCTAAGAAGCAAAAATCTTCCTCAATTCACGATTCTGTCCTCTATCCTCACCTCTAGGACCACATCCTCCCAAACCATAAATGAGGCATGAAGAATTGAATGAATTCAAGTGAATAAAAGAAGCAATTCATGTCTCTCACAGCCATAGCAGAAACCAAGAAAGAAGGAAAGGGAAAGAATCACACTGGAGTATGTGCTCTCAGGGAACCTGTTCACAAGCTCCAAGAAGACTATCCAGAAAAAAAGAAAAAAAAAAAAACTTACCAGCACCTGGAATTATTCTGTTCCCAAAAGAGGCTGGTTGAATTGTGTTCTCGGATGAACCCTTAGGTTCTTGAATCTCCTAGTGTCACATTCTCAGCTGGTGGCACTTGATCATCTTCTCCAGATATCCAGAAAAGTCACAGAAGTTTTGGGGAGAAGCAGGGTTTCCTACTACATCTGTTTTCTTCACAATGTTGGTGATAAGGCTTAGGTCATATGGGCAGGAGTAAAATTCTTTTTATGGAGACTGGTAATAATAACATCATTGCAGTTACTATTGCTGCTTAACAAGCCATCCCCAAACTTAGTGGCTTAAAATGACAATAATCATTTATTTTGCTCATGAATCTACAATTTGGATGGGGTTCAGTGGGGCAGCTCTTCTCTGCTCCAATTCCAAGACGGCTCACTAGTGTGACTGAGTGAATTATACCACAGATTAGTGTAATCTGCCATTTCTGCTTCAAAGAGGCCTCTCCATGTGGTGGCTTGGGCTTCCTCGGAGCATGGAGGCTGAGTTTTTTGAGTGAGCATTGCAAAGGAAGCAAGCAAAAGCTGTATCACTTCTTTATGCCTCAGAAGCCACAAAAGTATCACTTCCCCTAAAGACACATTCCAGACGGATCAAAGAAAAAGAACATAGACTCCACCACTTGATGAGAGGAATGTTACAGTCACATTGTAAGAAGAACATCTTGGATGAAAGATACTATTGTTGCCATTTTTTGGAAATACAGCCTGCCACAAACATTAGCTGTAACTAATACACATTGCCGCCTTACTCTATATTCTAGACTCAGAGCTGAAGTATTTAATATGGGTTCTCATTTTAAATCTCCCAGCAACTCTATGACATAGATATTACCATTATCCCCATTTTACAGATGAGGAACCTGACGCTTAGAGGAAGATTCAATAATTTATTAATTTGTAAGTGGCAGAGCTGGACTTCAAATCCAGATTCACTTGAGTTAAATAACAGATTCTAACTACATTCCTCTCAGAACAGATGGATAGTCCTAGTTTGGGACTGATTAAAGAGAATAAATGAAAAGAGAACAGAACGTGGGGATAGGAGCCTAGATTTTTAGCTCTAGCTCTATCACTAATAATTAGCTGTTGCTAGGCTATAGAGTCAGTTCCGACTCATAGCGACCCTTTGTACAACAGAATGAAACACTGCCTGGTCCTCACCATTTTCATAATCTTTGTTGTGCTTGAGCCCATCGTTGTAGCCACTGCGTCAATCCATCTCATTGAGGGTCTTTCTCTTTTTCTCTGACCCTCTACTTTACCAAGCATGATGTCATCCTCCAGAAACTGGTCTCTCCTGATAACATGTCCAAAGTATGTGAGATGAAGTCTCTCCATCCTTGCTTCTAAGGAGCATTCTGGCTGTACTTCCTCCAAGACAAATTTGTTCATTCCTCTGGCAATCAACATTCTTCACCAACACCATAACTTAAAGGCACCAATTCTTCTTCTTATTCATTGTCCAGCTTTCCCATGTAGGTGAGATGATTGAAAACACCATGGCTTGGGTCAGGTGCGCCTTAGTCCTCGAAGTGATACTTTGCTTTTTAACGCTTGGAAGAGGTCTTTTGCAGCAGATTTGCCCAATGCAATCATTGTTTGATTTCTTGACTGCTGCTACCATGGGTGTTGATTGTGGATCCAAGTAAAATGAAATCCTTGACAACTTCAATCTTTTCTCCATTTATCGTGATGTTGCTTATTGGCCTAATAACTGGAGGTACCATTTATTACATGCTGTGTGCTATGTGAAGCACTTTACATACATTATCTCATTTATTTCTTAAAATTATACTGTGAAGGAGTTATTATATCTATTTAACAGACGAGGGAGTTGAGGTGCTCAGGGTTGAAGTCACTTACCCACGTTGCACAAATGTTAAAGCAGATTCCTCAACCTCTGCACTATCAACAACTTTGGCTGGATAACATTTGTTGTTGGGATTGTCCTGCGCATTGCAAGGTCTTTAGCAACCTCTCTGGCCTCTACCCACTGGATACCAGTAGCACCCTTATGCCCTAACTCCCAGATGTGTCAACCAAAAATGTCTCCAGACATTTCCTAATGCCCCCTAGAGGGCAAACTTGATGACCCCACCCCTCCTGTTTGAGAACCACTCCCTTAAAAGTAATACTAGAGAGGCCCAATTATAAGTTTTTACAGAGGTCTGGTGGTCAGTGTGTCCTTCCTCAGAGGTCCCTGTCCTCTTCACTGGTAGCATCACCAGTTGGGAAATCAGGAAGGGATTTTGACGATATAACTCATTTGTTTTTTCCCTCTTGTTGAGTTTTTCCTTTTGCCTTAGACTCTCATCAACTTCTCAGAATGATTTCACATTAAAGTGGTAGCTCACAAATGCTAGCAAATAACCAAATGCCAGACCAAAGTATAAAAGTTAGGTCTTTCTTTGCTCCTCCCTTCTTTTCTCTCTCCCTCTTCTCCTCCCCACCTCTGATTCTGTTTTCTCTCTTCTATTCTCTTTCTCCCTTTCTACCATCCTTTCTCATCAGAAGCCACTGGCAGAGCACAAGAGGTCCACTGTTGCCAAGAAATTGTTTGCATTCTTGGGCACACTGCTTCCCAGCAGGCCCTTCTTCTGAGTGGAAACTGAGGCAAAGCCAGCTACCCCATCCCACCACCAGGCAGCCTTGGACCAAAGGCCAGAAGCAAAAAATGGGCCTCTCTAGGCATTGCAGAGACCTGGTTGCTCAGTGGTAAGAGCTCAGCTGCTAACCAGAAAGGCTGACAGTTTGAATCCACCAGCTGTTCCTTGGAAACCCTATGGGGCAGTTCCACTCTGTCTTATAGGGTTGCTATGAGTCGGAATCAACTCGACGGCAACAGCTTTCTAGCATTGCCTTCAATGGGTACTTGACCCTGAGGAAGGGCCAACTCCTTTCCGCATCCACTCAGGGATGAGCACCTCGGGGACATACCTGGAGCAATAATTCACAGGACACCAATGTTGCCCCCCCCCCATTCACCCCCTGTGGTGTTCTCAAGACCGCTTCCCTCAAATCATAGAGTACTAGAGTGAGAGGGGAAGGCAAAAAAGAATCCCTCACCAGTAGCTCAAGATCTCTAACCTTCACTCTGGGAGCCATAAGACTGCTCATGACCTCACAAGGTATCTGGGACAGAATCCTAGGTCAGAAGTGTTTTTGTTCAGAGCCCAGATCTGTGACAGCTTCTACCCTTGGGCCACACATCTGCCCTTGTGAGAACAAAACTCATCCTTCTTCTGCATGAGAGCCCATGAAAACATTTGATGCAAATTTTCATACATTCCAACACTTCCCTCCCAGAGGTGAAACACCCTAGTCCCTTTGAATATTGTGATAGGATTTGCAGACACAGCACTAGCCTGATCATTCCCCCTTGCCGGATGCATTTCCTGTTGCCATTGTATAACTCTCAGTGGGTATATATTCCGAATGAAATTTACACATTCTTCTTCTTCTTCTTCTTTTTTTATGTTTTCCCCATTGCGGTTCATAGCAGCTGTCTTAGTTAACTAGTGCTGCTATAATAGAAATAGTACAAGTGAGTGGCTTTAATTAACAAATTTATTCTCTCACAGTTTAGGAGGCTAGCAGTCTAAATCCAGGGTGCCAGCTCCAGGGGAAGGTTTTTTCTCTCCTTGTCATCAATCATTCCCTGGGTCTAGGATTTTCTCAGTGCAGGGACCCTGAATCCAAAGGATGCACTGTGCTCCTGGCTCTTCATTCTTGGTGGCAGGAGGTCCCTCTTCTCTCTGCTCACTTCTTTCTTTTATATCTCAAGAAATTGACTCAAGATACAACCTAATCTTGTAATTAGAGTCCTGCCTCATTAACATAACTACCTCTAATCCTGCCTTATTAACATCATAGAGGCTAGGATTTACAACACATGGGAAAATTACATCAGATCACAAAATGGTAGACAACCGCACAATACTGGGAATCATGGCCTAGGCAAGTTGACACATATTTTGAGGGGACACAATTCAATCCATAACACCAGCAATCTCTATAATACTTGATACCTAGTGTATTTTTCCAAGCCTCAGCTCATTCTCTGACAGACTGTCCTTACACTATTACTTCAGGTTTGTGTCATCATTTGGGATCTCTCCTGTATCCTTAACCCATGGAATCATTGAGTCTCTTAATACTGAGCCTATATTTTTATTAACACAGCTGACAATGACATTAGCTTCCTGGTAGCCATATCACATTAATGACCCACATTGAGCTTATAGTTATCAAAAGCTTTAAGGTCAATTTCACATTAACTCCTATTAATGTGGTCAATAGTCACCAATGGCATGTATGCAGTCAATTTTTTTAACCTGAGGCCTGGACTTGACATTTGTCTCTACTCAGCATTAACTTTTTTGGCTATGATCTAACCTTTTAGTTTATTTTTGAATCTCAGTTTTGCCTTCCAACGTATTCTCATCTAAGCTTTGCATGATCTGCATATTTGAAAAGCCTGCCTTCTATGTTTTCATCTAAGTTGCTAATAAAAATATTGACTATGATGATTCTAGGTTTTAAATTGTCTAGTTCAGTTGTCTGCCCATAAAACAGCAGTATGGGTGTGGGTATCTAAGCATTGTTGTTGTTGTTTTTGTTAGTTGCCATGAAATCTGTTCCAACTCTTGGTGACCTATGTATAACAGAACAAAATATTACCTGATCCTGTGCCATCATCATGATCATTGGTATGTTTAATTCCATTCCTGTGGCTATTGTGTCAATCCATCTCATTGAGGGTTTCCCTCATTTTCATTGGCCCTCTGCTTTGCCAGACATGATGTCCTTTTCTAGCAATTGGTCTTTTCTGATGATGTATCCAAAGTAAGCGAGCCAAAGTCTTGCCATCCTCACTTAGATGAAGCATTCTGGTTTTATTTCTTCTAAGACTGATTTGTTCTTTCTTCTGGCAGTTGATGGTATATCCAATATTCTTCGCCAGCTCCAAGTTCGAATGTATCAATTCTTTCTTTTTCACTATCCACTTTTCGCATAATACTCATGTTTTAAATTTTTGTCATAGAGATAACCTGAGGAGCTTTGCTGAGAAACTTGCTGGTTGGACCATGGAGTAGGTAGGGGTCAGGAGAGTTTCTGTAGTAGGAACCAAGCCTAGAAAAGTGGCTGAGATATCAGAAAGCAGACTGGAAAGTCAGTGGGCATTCTATTTGAGAAAATGGAGTCAGACAGGGAACAAGAAGTTTAAGAGACTCAAAGCTGAAAGCCCTATGCTAATCAAAGAGACAGGACAAAAGCCTTCGTCTCAGAACCTGAAGCCAGGTGGAGCCCTGTCACCATGGCAACTTGTTCTATGGCATACACAAGAAATGATGTAAGCCTGAGAAGGTGTAAAAGAGGGACAGGAAGCAAGAGAGGCCTGTGATGGCTCCAGGTAATCACTACTCTCTTCCCTACATTCTGCCAAATTGTCTGATTTATCCTCAGGGGATTAACTACCATCTGAGGCTTCTAGAAACAAACTTTAGGAAAAACCAGGAGATATGCTTGCCTCTAGTCATTTGGCACCTCTTTCTCTGCAGGTCTTTAAAGATGACCAATAACAGCTTTGTAAGTCCATTGCAAATTTTTGGTGCTCTGTGATGTAATTCATTTAGTCTTGAAAGTGACAGCCACTTAGTGCAATTAGTTCTTTTTTCTCACCCCATCCCCCATCTTTGGATGCTGTTTCTCTCTAAGCCATGTTTATTCTGCAGACTTTCAGTTTGGAGATCCTTCTTCCTGATGTAGTAGGGAAGAAAAACAGGAAACCAGCAGCACTGCTTTCCCTGTCATCTGCTAATATTACGTCATCTGCTCCCAGCCATTGTTTCTTCATTGTTTTTGAACCTGTGTAAGCTTCTTAAAAGCCCTTGTTTTTGCCCTTAGCATTTTCCACTAGCCTCGGCTTGTGCTGGGATTTCATCTCTGTGGCACGATTCCTTCAGGTTTGTCTCATCCTTTTGTGTTTGGCTTTGACTAGATGCCAATTTTTTTTCCAACGGAATAACTTTATACCATCAATATTTTATTTAGGGGCCTTTTTCTATCCTCCTAGCTGAGGCGTCTTCCCTCTTAGAGCCACTGGTTATAAACTCTCACCTCTGTCTTTCTGGCTTTAGTCCTGAGCTTTTGTAATCCCAGAGCGTACAGTAGCAGTGCAGTTCTAGAGGTGCAGACAACCAATGAGCATGGTGTGTGAAAGAGATTCTAGGTGGAACCTGATCTTAAACAGGAAAATGAGCGTAGTAAGGAGAATTAGAGCAATTACAAACCCAAATTCCCCTGGTCACCTGGGTTGTTTGTAGAAATACAGATACTTGGGCCTCACCCTGGGCCTCCTGAATCTCTAAAGTAGGAGTCAAGAACATTTGTAAACAAGTCTACCAGGTACCTTTATTGCATACCAAAGTTTGACAACCACTTCACCAGAGGTAGGAGAAAGGAGGGCATAGTAACCTCTGCCAGCGAAGACGGATTAGGAAATCGAAGCCTACCCATTTCTCTCTGTACCACTGTAGAGACTGTGAGTTGAAATCCCCACTCAACACCCCTACTATTTCAAAGGAATCTTTCAGCCTGGGTGAGAAGGGAGTTAAACATGGGAGACACAAAACACTAAGTATTAAGGGAGAAAGTTCTAGGGTCAGCTACAGAACTAGAATTTCTTGCTGATATTAGAATAGTCACCCTTGCACTATTTGCTTTCTTAAATGTTTCATAAGAAGAACATTCAGTGCATAGACACCCTGTCATAGATATGGGGACCAATAACAGTGGAAAGCACGTGAGCTTTGGAGCCTGACACAGACCTGCATTGGAGTACTGGGTCTTCCACTTAATAGCTGAGAGACGTTGTTCAAGTTGCTTAACTATATAAGCAAAGTGGGGCTAATAATTCTAGCCTTGATATTTGCCAAAACCAAATGAGTAAGTAATATATACGTAAAGTACCTACTGTACATTAGTCTTTCAACTTAACATTCCTTTCTCTTCCCAAAGGAGGATATATGCCCAGATACTAACCGTTTTTCTCATTCTGTGGAGGAATCTTAAGGAAAATTTCATATGCAATTTAGTACAATACAAAACTATTGAAAACAGCCAACAGCTTCAGAACAAGAAGGGCTGCATTGGTCTTAAGTGGAATTCTAATTTAAGGCTTGACTTAAATTTAATTTAATTTAAGGCTTGCCTGTTGCTATGCCATAATTTCAGAATGAGTTTTTCTGATAAGGACTAAAAATTAGTTTTGCAGTGTATCCTGGAATTCTCTTCATAAGAAAATTCTTTTGGAATATGAAGGTTTTAGGATTTTGCTGAAAGTGAAAAGGATTTGTAGCACTTACTAATGAAGATCAAAGACCACACCCTTCAGTTTGGACTGCACCTCAACATAAAGAAAACAAAAATCCTCACAACTGGACCAATGAGTAACATCATGATAAATGGAGAAAAGATTGAAGTTGTCAAGGATTTCATTTAACTTGGATCCACAATCAACAGCCATGGAAGCAGCAGTCATAGAATCAAAAGACGCATTGCATTGGGCAAATCTGCTGCAAAGGACCTCTTCAAAGTGTTGAAGAGCAAAGATGTCACCCTGAAGACTAAGGTGTGCCTGACCCAAGTCATGGTATTTTTAATCGCATCATATGCATGTGAAAGCTGGACAATGAATAAGGAAGACAGAAGAAGAGTTGACGCCTTTGAATTGTGGTGTTGGTGAAGAATCTTGAATATACCATGGACTACCAAAAGAAAGAACAAATCTGTCTTGGAAAAAGTGTGGCCAGAATGCTCCTTAGAGGCAAGGATGGCGAGACTGCATCTTACATACTTTGGACATGTTGTCAGGAGGGATAAGTCCCTGGAGAAGGACATCATGCTTGGCAGAGTACAGGGTCAGCTGAAAAGTGGAAGACCCTCAATGAGGTGGATTGACACAGTGGCTGCAACAATGAGCTCAAGCATAACAACGATGGCTCAGGATGGCTCAGGACTGTGCAGTGTTTGTTCTGTTGTGCATAGAGTTGCTATGAGTTGGAACCGACTCGACAGCACCTAACAAAAACAACAACAGGATTTTGAGATTCTGTTTCATAAGGATTTGTCTCTTTTAAATAATATTTTAATTCTTTTATCCTCAGTGTGAACTGTAGTGATTTATCCTGTGGAGACTGTATCTTTGATTATGATTGTTTTTTCAACTATAATGTTGACCCATTGACAATCAAGGCTCTATTTATCTAGTTACCATCTATCAGTGGTACAGCTACATTGTATCTAGTATGAACTGGTGGGTCACTGCCTCCAAGCTCCAATAACCCCTAAGCACATTTCTTGACACATGTTTAAAGATTGCCGGAACTTTTCTCCTGCCCCTCGTGGGAAGGCTTTTCTGTCTTCCCCCTTGCCATTGAGTCATTTCCAACTCATGGCAATCCCATGTGTTACAGAGAAAAACTGCTTCATAGGGTTTTCTTGGCTCTAATCTTTACAAAAGCCGATCATCAGGTGTTTCTTCTGTGGCACTGCTGGGTGGGTTCAGATTACCAACTTTAGGTTAGTAATTGAGTGCAAACCATTTGAACCAAGCAGGGACAATTCTCTTGCCTTTAGGGGACCCAATTAGGGGTTTCGTTTGTGGTCACCTCTATACTTAGGTAACAACTCCTTAGATGTTAAACCTTTAGAATAGAACCAAAGAATACAGCATACTGTCCAAGCCCTTCTACTATGTGAAAAACTAAGGCCTGGAGTGAAACCTTTTCAGCTTTTGTTGTTAGAGAGTTGGTTAATGGGGTGACACACACAGGAAACATCAAGGTGCCGTCCAAGGGTGGGACTTCTTTTCAGACTCCAAGTAAGAAGTTATATTCTTTTCCAAGATGGAGACTTAAAACTTCCATCTTATCACTCTCACAGTGAGAGGGCAGCCAGAGATCTCTAGTAAGTGAGTCATTTTCATTAATAGCCAGCCATTTTCATTAACAGCCAGCCATTTTCATTAACAAGGCAAGGAAATAGTCAACATTTTTGCCAGACATACTGCAGAAAAGCAGAGCTGTCTGGAGGCATTAATCAGTAAGATTCAGTGCATAAAGCAAGTACATGAAGAAAGAAAGAAGTATTCTGGCACCAAATGACCTGGGAACCATAGCAACAGGAAATCCAAAAAAGATACAGATTGCTCTGGAGCAGAGCATTTTTGCTTAACCTTGTTTGTTAAGGATGATCACCTGTTTCCTAGTAAGCAGGACCAGAGACTGTTATCAGAACCCCTGGCATGTTCTTTATAGTTCTTGCAATTGATTTTGTGTTCCAAATTGTATCTAATTCCCATTAATGATTTCTGTCATTCTCAACTATGTCTTTCTGCATTTTTATGAAGGCCAAAACTGTTTGAACCCTTTTGGGTATGGTCAATAAAGATGCATGGCTAAGTGAACCCTCCTTGTTACAATTAAGGTCCTGATGTCAAGAATAGTTTAATCCAGGTAACTGGAGCCCTCCCACATCCACCCTCAAAATTCTGTCTTAATGAGACTTAATTCCCAAGATTCCTAGGTCTTAGAAAATAAGAAGCAGAAGTCCTTCATAAAACCAATAGGTGTTCCCATATGTTAATTTTGGTTAATTGGCCCCTCAAGAATGTTTCTGTTTTAACTCGTTAAGTCAGGAATTTTAAATAGGAAATGGGGAGTAAGAAAAGAGTATTAGTTAAAGAAGGAGGCAAGCATGAAGGCTCCAGGCATTTGGAATTAGCTGCTATAACAATTAACAAAATACACAATGGTTCAAAGAAAATAGAAGTTTCTTTATCTCAGTCCAAGGTGGATGTTCCTTCTCAGTGGAGGTGCTTGCCCTTACCTGCTAACTGTCATTCAAGAACTCAGGCTGACAAGAGCTCTGCCTTCTTCATTACGGTTTTTAAGGTCACCAAAATCATCTCCCTCTCAAGGACAGAGCATGGAGGAGTGTTTATGGAAAATTTCTATGGGCCAGGCCTGGAAGTGGCACATAGCATTTCTTTCATTTTCCATTGGCTAGAAGTTAGTTACATGGCATCACCTAATTGCAAGAGAGGCTGGGAAGTGTGATCTTAGCTGTATGCCCATGAAGATGAAGACACAGATTTTAGATAGTAGCTAGAAGTCTCTGACACAGAAGGTACATGTCTGAGGTACTAATGCTTCATTTATAGAACAATTACAGAAAGTCAGGAGGTGGTTATGGTCACAATAATAAGAGTAAAACAAGAACTACTGTTTACCGAACACTTACTGTGGGTTCAGGCCCTGCATTAAGCACACACATTATCTTATTTAATCCTCACACCAACCCTAATTTTGCATTTCAGGAAACTGAGGTAAAAGAGGTTAAGTCACCTGCCTAAAGTTTCATAAACAATTAGTCACAAAGAGTGATTTGAGTTTCTAAGTGTGTTGTTGTTAGGTGCCCTCAGGTTGGTTACAACTCATAGCAACCCTATGTACAACAGAAGGAAACACTGCCCAGTCCTGCACTATCCTCACAATCATTGTTATGCTTGAGCCCATTGTTGCAGCCACTGTGTCAATCCATCTCATTGAGGGTCTTCCTCTTTTTCGATGACCCGCGACTTTACCAAGCATGATATCCTTCTCCAGTGACTGGTCCCTCCTGATACCATGTCAAAGTATGTGAAACAAAGTCTAGCCATTCTTGCTTCTGAGGAGTATTCTGGCTGCACTTTTTCCAAGACAGATTTGTTTGTTTTTTTGGCAGTCCTTGGTATATTAAACATTCTTTGCCAACACCATAATTCAAAGATATCCGTTCTTCAGTCTTCTTATTCTTTGATCAGCTTTCACACACATTGAAAACACCATGGCTTGGGTCAGGAGCACCTTAGTCCTTAAAGTCACATCTCTGCTTTTTAACACTATAAAGAGGTCTTTTGCAGCAGATTTGCCCAATGCAATGCGTCATTTATTTTCTTGACTGCTGCTTCCATGGGTGTTGTTTGTGGATCCAAGTATGTTTACTTTGTAATTATTTTCACAAACACTTGTATAGCACTTATAATGAGCCAGGCACTCCTTCTGTGTTTTACAAATAGTAACTCATTTAATCCTCATAACAACCATATGAGGTAGGTATTATCCCCATTTTACAATGAAGAAACTGAGGCACAGAGATGTTAGGTAACTTAGGTAACTTGCCCAAGTAAGTAGCAGGCTAGGTCCAGTGCTAACTCTGAATCACCACTCTGCTACCCCTCAGGCAATGGGTAAACGTGAACTCTCCTAAGCCCTGGCACTAGATCAGTCTATTTCTGTATACATTGGTAAGAAGAATTCACCATAAACAAAAAAGTAATAGTAGCCAATGATAGCTAATATTTACTGAGCATTTCCTAAATGCCAAGGGCTGTGCTAAGCAATAATAATATTATAATAATAAGCAACATTAATAACACTCTTCACAGCAATGCTAGAAGGCCATTCCATTTTATCTCCACTTTACAGATGAGAAAATTGAGGCTTAGAACTTGTATGAGGTGTTTAACTAGGAAGTGGGAGAAGAGTTGGTATTTGAAGTCAGGTGGCAGTTGGTATTTTGTATTTACTACTAAATTTAAGATCAGTGATCCCTGACAATCTTTAAGCCTTACACCAAAAATTTTCCAGGAAGTTTTCTTAAAACCAAACAATAGGTTAGCTTAACTAGTAAAGAATATCTGCCTTGAGCATTATGCTCTTAAGATCTATCTATATGAGATGAAATTGACAACAGCAACTCGAAAGATTAGATAGGAACCTTAGGGGGCAGTGAGTTTATGTTAATTGGGGAGGAAAAACTCAGAAAAGGAGGGTGAGAATGGTTGCACAACTCAAACTGTGTAATCAATGTCACTGAACTGTACATGTAGAAACTTGAATTGGTACGTGTTTTTGCTGTGTATATGCTCCACAACAACAACCAAACAAAATAAATTAGTACCAAAAAAAAAAAAAAAGAGTAATTTGAACACAAGCTGTCTAACTCAGAAGCCCATTCCCTTAATCACCTCATTATATAATCAACACAGCATCATGGAAGGACCAAAATATAAATTGCAATCTGCTCCAAACTTACGCCAAGCTTCTCCTATTTTCAATACCAGGAAAAGGAAGGAATGATCTTCAGATTTTGAAAATTCTCAAGTGAATGAACTTGAAATAGAAAAGCAGGAAAGCCTTCGGCCAAGTTTAGACATCCCTTGAACTGCTTGGATCCTGCCATTGAAACCCAGCCTGAGCCTTTCTGATTTATATTTAGTTCTTACCATGCACCATTTCCTGGATCCATGAAACAGATTTAAGCCTTCTTGTGAGGTTTTTTTGTATATAAATGAGATTTCTAACTGAATGAAACAGAATGCAGCTAAACCTGGGGCAAGACTGTCCACAATGCATAGAGTTTTCAAGGAGCGCCTGGTGGATTCGAACTGCTGACATTTTGGTTGGCAGCCATAGCACTTAACCATTATGCCACCAGTGTTTCCCTACAATGAATAAGAGCCAAAATTTAACAGTAAGAAGACACACTTACCTAAACAGATTGGGCTTTGCTGCAGCCAGTCTTCCTGAAAGATTGAGATTCCCCTCAGAAACCTGATTTGTTCCATGAGTCTGTTGTCCCTGATCTGAGCCTGGAAGCTGAAGTCCCCTGCGATTTACTTAGCATCTTTTCCCAACACTGTCTCAAGCCCTAAAAAGGATAATGCAGATGCTGCAACTCTGCAAACACTCTTATAACCTTTGCGGTTTGACCTTGATTAACTCTAGTTGGTCACTCGGGCCAGATGCACACCAGAAACTCCAAGTGAGCTGGGATAGTGAATTCTGCTCACCACCGTCTGCAGTTAGAAGCTTTCAGTACCCCTAAGCACTGGGATCAGGTATACTCTTGGGTTTACATTCAATATATCATCATGGGCAATGGTCCTAGTACAAGGCCTTTTGCCTACCTGCTGAAGCACCTTGCTCACTTTGTGAGGTGATTTGGGATGAACCTTCACCTTTCACCTCTGCTCTGGATCCTGCATGTACTAACTCTCTAACCAGTAGTATGTTAACACAAGTCAGCCTAAGTCTAGAGCTGTTAATGGAATCCTTGCCTCCCATTATATCCATGGAAAGAGGTAAAGGCAAGGAAAATTACCTTGTTGCCTTAATTACCTGCCATGAGAAAATTCCCCTTTTCTTCCACAGATTTTGTGTAACTGTTTCTTCATGAAAAGAAATAGAGTGAACTGAAACTGTTACTGGAATACTGTGAACTGTTAACAAAGCTGGGTGGTAGGTACAGAAGTGATCATTGTATTATTCTGTGTAATCATTTCCTGATATTTTCAATGTTTCATAATAAATCAAAGGGAAAAAACTGGACTGAGTTTCTTTCTTTCTTTTTTTTTTAGTTTCTAAATCTACACTGATCAGTGGGTCCTGGGCTGTGGATACCCAGGTGGAAAGTCAGGTTCAAGTTCTCTGTTGCCTCAAAGAGCTGATTACCCCAGATACTGAATATGTATCCAAAGTTATTTTTCTTTCCATTGACTTATACCTTCTTCATATTGTCCTGGTGAGTGTGTGTATCCCAATTCAATCTCCCAGGGGTCCCAGTGTAGTTCTATCAATAGATATAGTAATTTGCCTCTTAATAATTTCATAGGTAGCTTAATAGGGCAATATATTAGAAACTGCACAGGCATTTATTTCCTTTTCCCTGTATTAAATTTTCTACATAAAGTTCTTTCATTATATTTATTCATAAGTAATGTTTTTTGGTGATGTTATAAATGATATCTTTATTAAAATTAAAATTCTGATAAAAGAAATAGAATTGATTTTTATGTATAGATTCTATAACTGGCAAACTTGCTGAACTATCTTATTAATTATTATAATTTTCCTTGATAATTTTCGGTTTACTTTTCATGTGGAAAATTAAACCATCTGCGTATAATGACAATCTCGAAACCTTTTATTTCTTCTTTTTGTCTTACTACACTGACCAGGGCTTTTAGTACAATGTTGAGCAGAAGTAGTGATATCACGACTGAATAGCAGATTGTTCCAGCATCATTTGCTGAGAAGGTTATTTTTTCCTCCATTGTATTGCCTTTGCATCCTTCTAAAAAAAAATCAAACCTGATATAGATATAGTTTATGAAGTGGAGCTATATAGAAACCCTGCTGGCGAAGTGGTTAAGTGCTATAGCTGCTAACCAAGAGGTGGTGGGCAGCTCGAATCCACCAAGCGCTCCTCGGAAACTCTGTGGGGCAGTTCTACTCTGTCCTGTCGGGTCGCTATGAGTCGGAATCGACTTGACAGCAAGGGGTTTGGTTTTTGGTTTACAGGGTCGCTATGAGTCGGAATCGACTTGACGGCAGTGGGTTTGGTTGTTGTTTTTTTTTTTTAATGTGTATATTTCAGGACTCTTTTTTATTTGGTTCTGCTTATCTATATACCTATCTTTTCACCAGTACCACACTGTCTCAATTATTGTAGCTTTATAGTAAATCTAGAAATCAGTTAGTATGAGCCCTCCAACTTTGTTCATTTTCAAAATGATTTTAGCTATCCTAGCTCTTTTATTTTCTATCTAAATTTTAGAATCAGATTGACAATTTTTACAAAAATGTCTGCTGGGTTTAGTTCTTTTATTTTATATCTAAATTTTAGAATCGGATTGACAATTTCTACAAAAATGCCTGCTGAAATTTTGATTATGATTGCATTGAATCCATAGATCAATTTGGACAGAATTAATAACAATACTGGGCCCTTTATTTCACAGACAGGGTATGGCTTTCCATTTATTTAGATCGTCTTTGATATCTCTCATCAGTGTTTTGTATTTTCCAGCATAGAAATCCAGCTGACATTTTGTAAGATTTCTCCCTAATATTTCATGTATTAGAGGTTATTATAAATGATTCTAATATTTTAAATTGCTATTTCTAAATGTTCATCACTAGTGAGTAGAAATACACTTTATTTTTTATACTGACTTTGTATTCTGTGACCTTGCTAAATTCACTTATAAGATCTAATGCCATCTTTATAGATTTTCTGAGACTTTCTACATATGCAATTCTATTTTTTGCAAATAAAGTTACTTTTATTGCTTCTTTTCCAATATGCGTGTCTTTTCTTTTTCTTGCCTTTATTATGCTGGCTAGGACCTCCAGTGTGATACAGAATAGGAATGGAAAGAGTGGGCATCCTTGCCTTGTTCCTGATCTTAGGAGGAAGCCATTCAATCTTTCACCACTTAGTGTAATGCTAACCCTTTGTTGTTGAGTCATTTCTGACTTACGGGGATCCCACATGTTTCAGAGTAGAACTGTACTCCATAAAGTTTTCAGTGGCTGCAGTCTTACAGAATTAGATTGCTAGGGTTTTCTTCTATGGTATCACTGGGTGGATTCAAACCTTCAACCTTTCAGTTAGTAGCCGAGGGCAAACCGTTTGCACCATCCAGAGACATTAATATGATGCTAGATGCATTCTTTATAGATGCTCTTTACACAGTTAGAAGAAGTTACTTTTTATTCCTAGTTAGCAGAGAGTTTTTAACATGAGTGGATATTGAATTTTCTCAGATGGCTTATTCTGTATCAGTTGAGATAATCAAAAGATTTTTTTTTCTTTTAGTCTCTTGATAAGATGAATTACTTTGATTTATTTTTTTCAAAAATCTCACATTCCCAGGATAAATGTCATTTGGTCAAGATGTATTTTCCTTTTTATACTTGCTGAATTCAATTTAAGGGACCCCTAGTGATACAGTGGTTAAAGTACTTGGCTGCTCCATCAGAGGAAGGTGTGGAAGTCTACTTCACTAAATATTTATAGCCTTGGAAACTCTACAAGGCAGTTCTATTCTGTCCTGTAGGGTCGCTATGGGTTGGAATTGACTTCATGGCAGCACGGTCAGTTTGTTTTGGTTCAAATTCAATTTGCTAATATTATGTTAATTTTTGTGTCTGTGTTTATGAGGGATATTGGTCTATAGCTCTCTTTCACTATAGTATCTATGTATAGTTTTGGTATCAAGTTAATGCTGACCTTATGAAAGGAATTTGGAAGGTTCTTTCCTCTTCTATTTTCTGGAAGAACTCGTTTACGACTGGTATTATTTCTTCCTTAAGTGTTTGGGAGAATTCATTAGTGAAGTCATTTATATTATTCTCCATTGCTGCATAAAATGTTGCCCCAAACTTTAGCAGCTTAAAGCAACAAACATTAATATCTCCCAGTTCCTGTGGGTCAAGAATCTAAGAGCAGCTTAACTGCCTGGTTCTGGCTTGAGGCTTTCTGTGAAGTTGTAATCAAGCTGTCAGCCAGTACAGGAGTCATCTCAAGATTTGATAGAACTGAGGAATCTGTTTATGGATGTTGGCAGGCTTCAGTTCCTTTCAGGTTGTTGGGCTGAGGACCTCATTTCCTCTCCATACCATGAGAGCCTTTACCTAGAGCTGTGTACAGCATAGCAGCTTGCCTTACCAGATAGAGGAAGAGAAAGAACCCAAGACAGAAGCCACTGTCTTTTTTATAACCCAATTTCAGAAATGATGTCATCCCATGTCATCACTTCTGTCTATTTCTATTTGTAAGACGTGAGTCAATGAGACAAGATCACACTCAAGGAGAAAGGATTATACAAGGGCGTTAATACCAGGAGGTGGGATAATAAAAGGCTATCTTACAGGTTGCTTACCACACCATATATGCCAAAAGTTTTCAATTTCTTGAATATATGTAAACCCTTTGGGTTTACTGAAGGAAGAAGTCCAAACTGCACTGAAGACATTGACGAAAACAAGTCTCCATGAATTGACAGAATACCAACTGAGATGTTTCAACAAACAGATGCAGTGCTGGAAGCGCTCACCCATCTATGCCAAGAAACTTGGAAGACAGCTACCTGGCCAACAGACTGGAAGAGATCCATAATTATGCCTATTCCCAAGAAAGGGGAACCAACAGAATGTGGAAATTATAGAATAATATCATTAATATCACACACAAGTAAAATTTTGCTGAAGATCATTCAAAAGAGATTGCAGCAGCACATCCACAGGGAACTGCCAGAAATTCAAGCTGAATTTAAAAGAGGATGTGGAACAAGGGCTATCATTGCTGATGTCAGATGGAACTTGGCTGAAAGCAGAGGATACAAAAAAAAATGTCTACCTGTGTTTTATTGATTATGCAAAGGCATTCGACTGAGTGGATCATAACAAACTATGGATAATATTGTGAAGAATGGGAATTTCAGAACACTTAATTATGCTCATGAGGAACCTGTACTTAGACCAAGAGGCAGTCATTTGAATGGAACAAGGGAATACTGCATAGTTTAAAGTCAGGAAAGACGTGTGTGAGGGTTGTATCCTTTCACCATACTTATTCAATCTGTGTGCTGAGCAAATAATCTGAGAAGCTGGACTGTATGAAGAAGAACATGGCATCAGGATTGGAGGAAGACTCATTAACAACCTTCGATATGCAGCTAACACAACCTTGCTTGCTGAAAGTGAAGAGGACTTGAAGCACTTACTGATAAAGATCAAAGACCACAGCCTTCAGTATGGATTACACCTCGACATAAAGAAAACAAAAATCTTCACAACTGGACCAATAAGCAACATCATGATAAATGGAGAAAAGATTGAAGTTGTCGAGGATTTCATTTTATTTGGATCCTCAATCAACCCATGGAAGCAGCAGTCAAGAAATCAAGAGATGCATTGCATTGGGCAAATCTGATGCAAAAGGCCTCTTTAAAGTGTTAAAAAGCAAAGATATCACTTTAATAACTAAGGTGCACCTGACCCAAGCAGTGGTGTTTTCAATTGCCTTATGTGCATGTGAAAGCTGGACAGTGAGAAAAGAAGACTGAAGAAGAATCGATGCCTTCAAATTATGGTGTTGGAAAAAATTATTGAATATACCATGGACTGTCAGAAGAAGGTACAATTCTGTCTTGGAAGAAGTACAACCAGCATGTTCGTTAGAAGCAATGATGGCAAGACTTCGTCTCACATACTTCGGATGTGTTATCAGAAGGGACCAGTCCCTGGAGAAGGACATCATGCTAGGTAGACAGTGAGTGAAAAAGAGGAAGGCCCTAAATGAGACAGATTGAGACAGTGGCTGCAACAACCTGCTGAAGCCTAACAAAGATTGTGAGAATGGTGCAGGGCCAGGCAGTATTTCATTCTGTTGTACATAGGGTCACTATGAGTCAGAGCCAACTTGACAGCACCTAACAACAACTAATGACATTCAAGTTTATATATTTCTTCTTAAGTGAGTTTTGGTAGATTGTGTCTTTCATCTAAAAAAATATGTCTGTTTCACCTAAGCTATCAAATTTGTTGGCATAAAGTTGTTCATAATATTTCCTTATTATCTTTTTAATGCCAGTAGTATCTGTAGTAATATTCCCTCTTTTGTTCCAGGTATAGGTAATTTGTACCTTCATTCTTTTTTTCCTGGTCAATCTTAATATGGGTTTATCAGTTTTACTGAGCTTTACAAGAACCAGTTTTTCATTTGTTGTGGATTGAATTGCGTCCACTAAAAATATGTATTGAAGTTCTAACCTCTGTACCTGTAAATAAAATCTGGTTTAGAAAATGAGAGTTTTCTTTTATTATGTTAGTGAGGTCTTCCTCTTTGGCCCTAGTGGTTGGTGCGTAAATTTGAATAACAGTCGTATTAACTGGTCTTCCTTGCAGCTGTATGGATATTATCCTATCACTGACAGTGTTGTACTTCAGGATAGATCTTGAAATGTTCTTTTTTTATGATGAATGCAACACCATTCCTCTTTGAGTTTTCATTCCCAGCATAGTAGACTAATGACATGTGCACAGAGCTGGAGATGGAAAACCAAAAGGGAAGAACACACTCGGCATTCCTCAAGCTGAAAGAACTGAAGAAAAAATTCCAGCCTCAAGTTGCAATAGTGAAGGATTCAATGGGGAAAATATTAAATGATGCAGGAAGCATCAAAAGAACATGGAAGGAATACACAGAGTCATTATACCAAAAAGAATTAGTCAATATTCAACCATTTCAAGAGGTGGCATATGATCAGGAACTGATGGTACTGAAGGAAGAAGTCCAAGCTGCTCTGAAGGCATTTGTGAGAAACAAAGCTCCAGGACTTGGTGGAATATCAATTGAGATGTTTCAACAAACAGATGCAGCACTGGAGGTGCTCACTTGTCTATGCCAAGAAATATGGAAGACAGCTTCCTGGCCAACTGACTGGAAGAGATCCATATTTATGCCTAGTCTCAAGAAAGGAGATCCAATCAAATATGGAAATTATAGAAGAATATCATTAATATCACACATAAGCAAAATTTTGCTGCAGATCATTCAAAAACGGCTGCAGCAGTATATCAACAGAAATTCAGGCTGGTTTCAGAAGAGGATGTGGAACCAAGGATATGATTGCTGATATCAGATGGATCCTGGCTGAAAGCAGAGAATACCAGAAGGATGTTTACCTGTGTTTTATTGACTATGCAAAGGCATTCGACTGCGTGGATCATAACAAACTATGGATAACATCGCAAAGAATGGGAATTTCAGAACACTTAATTGTGCTCATGGGGAACCTTTGCATAGGTCAAGAGGCAGTTGTTCGGACAGAACAAGGGGATACTGACTGGCCTTAAAGTCAGGAAAGGTGTGTGTCAGGGTTGTATTCTTTCACCATACCTATTTAATATGTATGTTGAGCAAATAATCCGAGAAGCTGGACTATATGAAGTAGAACGGGGCATCAGGATTGGAGAAAGACTCATTAACAACCTGCGTTATGCAGATGACACAACCTTGCTTCCTGAAAGTGAAGAGGACTTGAAGCACTTACTAATGAAGATCAAAGACCACAGCCTTCAGTATGGACTGCACCTCAACACAGAGAAAACAAAAATCCTCACAATTGGACCAATGAGCAACATCATGATAAATGGAGAAAAGATTGAAGTTGTCAAGGATTTCATTTTACTTGGATCCACAATCAACAGCCATGGAAGCAGCAGTCAAGAAATCAAGAGATGCATTGCATTGGGTAAATCTGCTGCAAAGGACCTCTTCAAAGTATTGAAGAGCAAGGATGTCACCCTGAAGACTAAGGTGTGCCTGACCCAAGCCATGGTATTTTCAATCACATCATATGCATGTGAAAGCTGGACAATGAATAAGGAAGACAGAAGAAGAGTTGACGCCTTTGAATTGTGGTGTTGGTGAAGAATCTTGAATATACCATGGACTGCCAAAAGAATGAACAAATCTGTCTTGCAAAAAGTGTGGCCAGAATGCTCCTTAGAGGCAAGGATGGCGAGACTGTGTCTTACATACTTTGGACATGTTGTCAGGAGGGATAAGTCCCTGGAGAAGGACATCATGCTTGGCAGAGTACAGGGTCAGCTGAAAAGTGGAAGACCCTCAATGAGGTGGATTGACACAGTGGCTGCAACAATGAGCTCAAGCATAACAACGATGGCTCAGGATGGCTCAAGACTGTGCAGTGTTTGTTCTGTTGTGCATAGGGTTGCTATGAGTTGGAACTGTCTCAACGGCACCTAACAACAACAGCGACAATGTTAGTGAGGTGATACCAGAGTAGAGTTGATTCTAAAGCTAATCACTTCTGAATAGTATCTTACTATAACAGCAGAATAGACACAGAGATGCAGCAGATAGTCTACAAAAAAAAAAAGGCCAAGAATTGCTCCCCTTACCACAGACTAGGAAACCTGGTGGTATAGTGGTTAAGTGCTACGGCTGCTAACCAAAGGGCTGGCAGTTCAAGTCTGCCAGGTGCTCCTTGGAAACTCTTTGGGGCAGTTCTACTCTGTCCTATAGGGTTGCTGTGAGTTGGAATCAACGGCACTGGGTTTGGCTTGGTTTTTTTGGTACCAGAGAATAGGAGAAAGACCAGAGAGGCCCACAGAGAAAATCAACACAGCTCAGACCCTGATTTGAATGTTTAGCTTCTAATGTGAGAAAACAAATTTCTGTTCTTTAAAGTCATCCACTTGTGGTATTTCTGTTAAGGCAGCACTAGGTAAATAAGACAGTATTTGATTGATTTTTCAGTTATCTTTCTGCTTTCAGCCATATTGATTTCTGTTATTATCTTTATTATTTCCTTCCTTCTACTTGCTTTGGGTTTTTTTTTTTTTCTTTTACTAATTCTTTAAGGTAAGAGTTTAAGTACTGACTTGATATCTTTCCTCTTTTTTTTTTAAATTAATTTTTATTAAGCTTCAAGTGAACATTTACCATTCCAATCAGTCTGTCACATGTAGGTTTACATACATCTTACTCCCTTCTCCCACTTGCTCTCCCCCTATTGAGTCAGCCCTTTCAGTCTCTCGTTTCGTGCCAATTTTGCCATCTTCCCTCTCTCTCTATCTTCCCATCCCTCCTCCAGTCAAGAGTTGCCAGACACTCTCCAGTGTCCACCTGATTTAATTAGCTCACTCTTCATCAGCATCCCCCCCCCGCTGACCAGTCCTTTTCATGCCTGATGAGTTGTCTTCGGGTATGGTTCCTGTCCTGTGGCATCAGAAGTTCTGGGGAGCATTGTCTCTGGGATTCCTCTAGTCGCAGTCATACCATTAGGTATGGTCTTTTTATGAGAATTTGGGGTCTGTATCCCATTGGTCTCCTGCTCCCTCAGGAGTTGTCTGTTGTGCTCCCTGACAAGGCAGACATCGATTGTGGCCGGGCACCAACTAGTTCTTCTGGTCTCAGGATAATGTAGGTCTCTGGTTCATGTGGCCCTTTCTGTCTCTTGGGTTCTTAGTTGTCCTGTTACCTTGGTGTTCTTCCTTTGCCTTTGCTCCAGGTGGGTTGAGACCAATTGATGTATCTTAGATGGCTGCTTGTTAGCACTTAGGACCCCAGGTGCCACAATTCAAAGTGGGATGCAGAATGTTTTCATAATAGAATAATTTTGCCCGTTGACTTAGAAGTCCCCTCAAACCAAGTTCCCCAGACCCCAGCCCCTGCTCCGCTGACCTTTGAAGCTTTCATTTTATCCCGGAAACCTCTTTGCTTTTAGTCCAGTCCAATTAGGCTGACCTTCCTTGTATTGAGTGTTGTCTTTCCCTTCACCCAAAGCAGTTCTTATCTACTGATTGATCAATAAAAAGCCCTCTCCCTCCCTCCCTCCCTCCCCCCTTTGTAACCACAAAAGTATGTGTTCTTCTCCGTTTTTTCTGTTTCTCAAGATCTTATAATAGTGGTCTTATACAATATTTGTCCTTTTGCCTCTGACTCATTTCGCTCAGCATAATGCCTTCCAGATTCCTCCATGTTATGAAATGTTTCAGAGATTCGTCACTGTTCTTTATCGATGCGTAGTATTCCATTGTGTGAATATACCACAATTTATTTACCCATTCATCCGTTGATGGACACCTTGGTTGCTTCCAGCTTTTTGCTATTGTAAACAGAGCTGCAATAAACATAGGTGTGCATATATCTGTTTGTGTGAAGGCTCTTGTATCTCTAGGGTATATTCCGAGGAGTGGGATTTCTGGGTTGTATGGTAGTTCTATTTCTAACTGTTTAAGATAACACCAGATGGATTTCCAAAGTGGTTGTACCATTTTACAATCCCACCAGCAGTGTATGAGAGTTCCAATCTCTCCGCAGCCTCTCCAACATTTATTATTTTGTGTTTTTTGGATTAATGCCAGTCTAGTTGGTGTGAGATGGAATCTCATCGTAGTTTTAATTTGCATTTCTCTAATGGCTAATGATCGGGAGCATTTTCTCATGTATCTGTTGGCTGCCTGAATATCTTCTTTCGTGAAATGTGTGTTCATATCCTTTGCCCACTTCTTGATTGGGTTGTTTGTCTTTTTGTGGTTGAGTTTTGACAGAATCATATAGATTTTAGAGATCAGGCGCTGGTCTGAGATGTCATAGCTGAATATTCTTTCCCAGTCTGTAGGTGGTCTTTTTACTCTTTTGGTGAAGTCTTTAGATGAGCATAGGTGTTTGATTTTTAGGAGCTCCCAGTTATCTGGTTTCTCTTCGTCATTTTTGGTAATGTTTTGTATTCTGTTTATGCCCTGTATTAGGGCTCCTAGGGTTGTCCCTATTTTTTCTTCCATGATCTTTATCGTTTTAGTCTTTATGTTTAGGTCTTTGATCCACTTAGAGTTAGTTTTTGTGCATGGTGTGAGGTGTGGGTCCTGTTTCATTCTTTTGCAAATGGATATCCAGTTATGCCAGCACCATTTGTTAAAAAGACTATCATTTCCCCAGTTGACTGACATTGGTCCTTTGTCAAATATCAGCTGCTCATACATGGATGGATTTATGTCTGGGTTCTCAATTCTGTTCCATTGGTCTATGTGCCTGTTGTTGTACCAGTACCAGGCTGTTTTGACTACTGTAGCTGTATAATAGGTTCTGAAATCAGGTAGAGTGAGGCCTCCCACTTTCTTCTTCTTTTTCAGTAATGCTTTGCTTATCCAGGGGTCCTTTCCCTTCCATATGAAATTAGTGATTTGTTTCTCTATCCCCTTAAAATATGACATTGGTATTTGGATTGGAAGTGTGTTATATGTATAGAAGGCTTTTGGTAGAATAGACATTTTTACTATGTTAAGTCTTCCTATCCATGAGCAGGGTATGTTCTTCCACTTAAGTATGTCCTTTTGAATTTCTTGTAGCAGAGTTTTATAGTTTTCTTTGTATAGGTCTTTTACATCCTTGGTAAGATTTATTCCTAAGTATTTTATCTTCATGGGGGCTACTGTGAATGGTATTGATTTGGTTATTTCCTCTTCGGTGTTCTTTTTGTTGATGTAGAGGAATCCAAGTGATTTCTGTATGTTTGTTTTATAACCTGAGACTCTGCCAAACTCTTCTATTAGTTTCAGTAGTTTTCTGGAGGATTCCTTAGGGTTTTCCATGTATACGATCATGTCATCTGCAAATAGTGATAGCTTTACTTCCTCCTTGCCAATCTGGATACCCTTTATTTCTTTGTCTAGCCTAATTGCCCTGGCTAGGACTTCCAGCACGATGTTGAATAAGAGCGGTGATAAAGGGCATCCTTGTCTGGTTCCCGTTCTCAAGGGAAATGCTTTCAGGTTCTCTCCATTTAGAGTGATGTTGGCTGTTGGCTTTGCATAGATGCCCTTTATTATGTTGAGGAATTTTCCTTCAATTCCTATTTTGGTAAGAGTTTTTATCATAAATGGGTGTTGAACTTTGTCAAATGCCTTTTCTGCATCTATTGATAAGATCATGTGGTTTTTATCTTTTGATTTATTTATGTGATGGATTACATTAATGGTTTTTCTGATATTAAACCAGCCTTGCATACCTGGTATAAATCCCACTTGATCATGGTGAGTTATTTTTTTGATGTGTTGTTGGATTCTATTGGCTAGAATTTTGTTGAGGATTTTTGCATCTATGTTCATGACGGATATAGGTCTAAAATTTTCTTTTTTTGTAATGTCTTTACCTGGTTTTGGTATCAGGGAGATGGTAGCTTCATAGAATGAGTTGGGTAGTATTCTGTCTTTTTCTATGCTTTGAAATACCTTTAGTAGTAGTGGTGTTAGGTCTTCTGTGAAGGTTTGGTAGAACTCTGCAGTGAAGCCGTCTGGGCCAGGACTTTTTTTTTGTTGGAAGTTTTTTAATTACCGTTTCAATCTCTTTTTTTGTTATGGGTCTATTTAGTTGTTCTACTTCTGAATGTGTTAGTTTAGGTAGGTAGTAATTTTCCAAGAATTTATCCATTTCTTCTAGGTTTTCAAATTTGTTAGAGTACAATTTTCTGTAGTAATCTGAAATGATTCTTTTAATTTCATTTGGCTCTGTTGTGATGTGGTCCTTCTCGTTCCTTATTTGGGTTATTTGTTTCCTTTCCTGTATTTCTTTAGTCAGCCTAGCCAATGGTTTATCAATTTTGTTAATTTTTTCAGAGAACCAGCTTTTGGCTTTGTTAATTCTTTCAATTGTTTTTCTGTTCTCTAATTCATTTAGTTCAGCTCTAATTTTTATTATTGGTTTTCTTCTGGTGCCTGATGGGTTCTTTTGTTGCTCTCTTTCTATTTGTTCAAGTTGTCGGGACAGTTCTCTGATTTTGGCTCTTTCTTCTTTTTGTATGTGTGCATTTATCGATATAAATTGGCCTCTGAGCACTGCTTTTGCTGTGTCCCAGAGGTTTTGATAGGAAGTATTTTCATTCTCGTTGCTTTCTAAGAATTTCCTTATTCCCTCCTTGATGTCTTCTATAACCCAGTCTTTTTTCAGGAGGGTATTGTTCATTTTCCAAGTATTTGATTTCTTTTCCCTAGTTTTTCTGTTATTGATTTCTAGCTTTATTGACTTGTGGTCTGAGAAGATGCTTTGTAATATTTCGATGTTTTGAATTCTGCAAAGATTTGCTTTGTGACCTAATATGTGGTCTATTCTAGAGAATGTTCCATGTGCACTAGAAAAAAGAGTATATTTTGCAGCAGTTGGGTGGAGAGTTCTGTATAAGTCAATGAGGTCAAGTTGGTTGATTGTTGTAAGTAGGTCTTCCGTGTCTCTGTTGAGCTTCTTACTGGATGTCCTGTCCTTCTCCGAAAGTGGTGTGTTGAAGTCTCCTACTATAAATGTGGAGGTGTCTATCTCGCTTTTCAGTTCTGTTAAAATTTGATTTATGTATCTTGCAGCCCTGTCATTGGGTGCATAAATATGGTTATGTCTTCCTGATCAATTGTCCCTTTTATCATTATATAGTGTCCTTCTTTATCCTTTGTGGCGGATTTAAGTCTAAAGTCTATTTTGTCGGAAATTAATATTGCTACTCCTCTTCTTTTTTGCTTATTGTTTGCTTGATATATTTTTTTCTATCCTTTGAGTTTTAGTTTGTTTGTGTCTCTAAGTCTAAGGTGTGTCTCTTGTAGGCAGCATATAGATGGATCGTGTTTCTTTATCCAGTCCGTGACTCTCTGTCTCTTTATTGGTGCGTTTAGTCCATTTACATTCAGCGTAATTATAAATAAATAAGTTTTTAGTGCTGTCATTTTGATGCCTTTTCATTTGTGTTATTGGCCATTTCATTTTTCCACATACTTTTTTGTGCTGAGACATTTTTCTTAGTAGATTGTGAGATCCTCATTTTCATAATGTTTAACTTTATGTTTGTTGAGTCGTTACGTTTTTCTTGGTTTTTTCTTGAGTTATGGAATTGATATTCCTTTTTGTGGTTACCTTATTATTTACCCCTATTTTTCTAAGTAAAAACCTAACTTGTATCGTTCTATATCGCCTTGTATCACTTTCCATCTGGCAGTTCAATGCATCCTATATTTAGTCCCTCTTTTTGATTATTGTGATCGTTTTTCTATTGATTTCCATGATTTCCTGTTATGTGTATTATTTTGTTTATTTATTTATTTTTTAGAATTAATCTTAATTTGTTTGTTTTTGTGCTTTCCCTGTTTGAGTTGCATTGATATCAGGACGTTCTGTTTTGTGACCTTGTATTGTGCTGGTACCTGATATTATTGATCATCAGGCCAAACAATCTCCTTTAGCATTTCTTGCAGTCTTGGTTTAGTTTTTGCAAATTCTCTAAACTTGTGTTTATCTGTAAATATCTTAATTTCTCCTTCATATTTCAGAGAGAGTTTTGCTGGATATATGATCCTTGGTTGGCAGTTTTTCTCCTTCAGTGCTCTGTATACGTCGTCCCATTCCCTTCTTGCCTGCATGATTTCTGCTGAGTAGTCTGAACTTATTCTTATTGATTCTCCCTTGAAGGAAACCTTTCTTTTCTCCCTGGCTGCTTTTAAAATTTTCTGTTTGTCTTTGGTTTTGGCAAGTTTGATGATAATATGTCTTGGTGTTCTTCTTTTTGAATCAATCTTAAATGGGGTTCGATGAGCATCTTGGATAGATATCCTTTCGTCTTTCATGATGTCAGGGAAGTTTTGTGTCAGGAGTTCTTCAACTATTTTCTCTGTGTTTTCTGTCCCCCCTCCCTGTTCTGGGACTCCAATCACTCGTAAGTTATCCTTCTTGATAGAGTCCCACATGATTCTTAGGGTTTCTTCATTTTTTTAAATTCTTTTATCTGATTTTTTTTCAGCTATGTTGGTGTTGATTCCCTGGTCCTCCAGAAGTCCCAGTCTACATTCTAATTGCTTGAGTCTGCTCCGCTGACTTTCTATTGCGTTGTCTAATTCTGTAATTTTATTGTTAATCTTTTGGATTTCTACATGCTGTCTTTCTATGGATTCTTGCAACTTATTAATTTTTCCACTATGTTCTTGAATAATCTTTGTGAGTTCTTCAACAGTTTTATCAGTGTGTTCCTTGGCTTTTTCTGCAGTTAGCCTAATTTCATTTGTGATATCTTTAAGCATTCTGTAAATTGGTTTTTTATATTCTGTATCTGATAATTCCAGGATTGTATCTTCATTTGGGAAAGATTTTGATTCTTTTGTTTGGGGGGTTGGAGAAGCTGTCATGGTCTGTTTCTTTATGTGGTTTGATGTCACTGGGAAACTAAATTTTCCAGGTAATCCGTTAAAAAAAAATGCAGTCAGATCCCTATCTGAATTCTCCCTCTGGCTCAGGGTATTCGGATGTTAATGGAGCCGCCTGGGGAGGGTGGGGGAGGGATCAGAGAACTAGGAGTGTAGCACCACAGAATATAGAGCTGATCCCCGCGTTCACGCTCCGCCCCGTCCACCAAAATCCCGGCGGGACAGCTCCCCGGCTGGGACGCTACTCTCCCCGCTCCGAGACCAGTCACTTCCTCCCAGGGACTTCTCCCTCCGGTGCGCCCCGCCTCTCGCGGGAACTGGGTGGGCGTCTCCCGCACGAACGGCTGGGCCCGCCCCCGGGGTCTATTCAGAGGAATATGACCGGACCCCGCGCTCACGCCCCGCCCATGTATGCCAAAGTCCCAGCCGGACGGCTCCCCGGCTGGGACGCTGCTCTCCCCTCTCCGAGACCAGTCACTTCCTCCCGGGGATTTCTCCGTTCGGTGCGCCGCGCTGCACGCGCGAACTGGGTGGGCGTCCCCTGAACGAACGTCTGGGCCCCCCTCGGGGTCGCTTTAGGGAAATATAGCTGATCCCCACGCTCGCGCCACACCCACTTCCCACCAAACTCCCGGCGGGATGGCTCCCCGGCTGGGACGCTGCTCTTCCCGCTCCAAGATCAGTCACTGCCTCCTGGGTGCTTCTCCCACTGGCTGCACCGCTACGCCGCCCGCGCCAACCAGCTAGACTCCCTCCTGGGTTGGGTTCGGGGGGGTAGGGCTGGGCCCCTTGTCTGTGCCGTCTGCCTCCCTGGGCTCTGCCCCAGCTCAGGCTCCGAAGGTCACCTGCCTGGTACGCTGGCTCCTAGTTCTGAAAACGATCGCTGTCTGCCCGTATTTGTTCGTTCTCCGTCTCTAAGTCTGTGTTTGTTGTTCAGAGTTCGTAGATTGTTATGTATGTGATCGATTCACTTGTTTTTCCGAGTCTTTGTTGCAAGAGGGATCCGCGGTAGTGTCCACCTAGTCCGCCATCTTGGCCCCCTTTCCTCTTTTTTAATATAAGCATTTAGTAGTCATGATGGTTAAGGTTGTATGTCAACTTGACTGGGCCACGATTCTCAGTTTCTTGGCTGCTATGATGTAGTTTGACAGTTAAATAATGATGTAATCACCTCCATGATGATATCTGCTACAAACAGCCAATCAGTTGAAAGGGAGTTTCCTTGAGAGTGTGACTTGCATCCAATATATATGGACTTCCTGGCAAAGCTTGCTGGCTTTTGCTCTTTCTGGATCCTGCATCTGGCTCATCATCACCTGACCTTCAGTTCTTGGGACTTGAGCCAGCAGCCATCTGATCCGCTGATCTTGGATTCTTCAGTCCCTGTAACTACATGAGTCAGGAGAAGCCTCTAGCCTGATGCCTGACCCATGGACTTGGGACTTACCACCCTCTACAACCACGTGAGCCATTTTCTTGAGATAAATCTCTCTCCTCCCCATAACTATATATATGCATATACATGCTTCACTGGTTTTGCTTCTCCAGAGAACCTAGCCTAGGACAACAAATAATAAAATAAGAAACATCACCAGAAGAGCAGACAGTAAATGTTGGGTCTGTACCAACCTGAGAAATTTGGAGAAAATCACAGCCTTGTTCTTTCTCTCAATAAATTACCATTCAAGGATCATCACTTCCTTGACACCTGTATTGAAGGGTGTGTGTCTGTGCATGCCTGGGTGTATATATAGCTTACCCTACCCTACCAATCACTGTTGTGACTCATAGCAAGCCTATAGGACAGAGTAGAACTGCCCCATAGAGTTTCCAAGAAGCGCCTGGTGGATTTGAACTGCTGACCTTTTGTATAGCAGCCAAAGCACTTAGCCACTATGCCACCAGGGTTTCTGGATGTATATATAGAAGTATCAAATTGTGAACATTTTTTCCTAGTTAAGATGGCTGATGGCTGATGGCTGACTTGTCCTGACTGATAACTGTATTTCCAATTTGCCCTTGTAATAAATCAGAGAGAACATTGGTCAGAAATCTGCCTAGAGCAATATGATTATTTACTTCAACGGTTTGAGGCCTTGAGGTCCCCAAACCACAAGGGCAAAGTAACTTGACTTGGGGAGAAAACCCTGCCCTGGCTGAAGGCCAAGGGGACAACTGACAAGAAACATAGACTGAGTTTGTGTGTGTGCAAGTGGCTTCCAGCTCTTTTCTATCACATCATATTTTCTCGCCATCCACTCCAGAAGACCAGGCTCATTGCTGGTCTCCAGATGCTGCAGCTGACAGTGAATGATCATTGCATCTGCTCTCCTACCCTAGCTGCTAAACTGTGCTAGAAGTTAGACATTGATTTATTTGCTTGTTTGCTGCTAAAATCAGCCTACCTAAAAAGGAAAGTAATTTAAATTGTACCTTGCAGTGAGAGTTTTTATCGCTTCTTAACCCCTTTCTTGGACAAAATAATCTGAGATTAAGGCAGCGGTACACCACACTCCCCCACAGAGTTGAATTGCTCTGTATCTTATCCAAAGTGCCATCTATCAGAAGCAGTAAAGCATAATGGTTGGAAAGCATGTTTCTAGTTATCTAGTGCTGCTATAACAGAAATACCACAAGTGGATGGCTTTAAAAAAGAGAAATATTCTCTCATAGTCTAGTAGGCTAGAAGTCCCAATTCAAGGTGTCAGCTCCAGGGGGAGTCTTTCTCTCTCTATCAGCTCTGGAGGAAGGTCCTTGTCATCAATCTTCCCCTAGAACAGGAGCTTCTCAGTGCAGGAACCTCAGGTCCAAAGGACATGCTCTGCTCCCGAAGCTGCTTTCTTAGTGATATGTGGTCCCCCATCTCTCTGCTTTCTTCTCTCTTTTATATTTCAAAAGAAATTGCCTTAAGACACAACCTAATCTTGTAGATTGAGTCCTGCCTCATTAACATAACTGCCACTAATCCCATCTTGTTAACATCATAGTGAAGGATTTACAACACATAGGAAAATCACATCAGATGACAAAATGGTGGACAATCACACAATTCTGGGAATCATGGGCTAGCCAAGTTGATGCACATTTTGGGGGGACACAATTCAGTTCATAACCCATGCACTTTGGCATTAGTGGAATAAGGTTTCCCAGCTCTACCATTTCCTACCTGGGCTTAACCTCTCCAGGCCTCTGCTTTCTCATTTGCTCAGCACAGTGTCTGCCTCATGTTAAGTGCTCAGTAAAGAGGAGCTATTCTCATTGTTATCATTGTTTCCAACACTTTTTCACCCAGAACTGTGTTCTGTCCAGATGCATATTCACAAATGGATGTTCAGGGATTACAGTCCATATAATTTGGAACTTTATTACCTCTATGATCCATTCCCCAGAAAGAAGGGATTAAGTCCAGAATGGTGGCTTTATTCACAGTTAGCTACCCAGACATATACTCCTGTATATGGAAGTAAAAATCCCCAGTTGTTCCTAACAAGTATCTATAGCATATGCAAAGCATACTGCCAGGAGCTGGAGGAGACAAAAACATGTAAGACTTGAGGAGGCGAAGCCAAGACGGCGGAATGGACAGACACTTCTGGTGAGCCCTGTTTACAACAGAGACCCAAAAAAACAAGTGAAACGAGTATATTTGTGACAAGCTGGGAGCTCTGAGCATCAAAGGTAGGCTTAGATAACGAACTGAGAGGCAGGGGGAGGAAGAGACCGTTCAGAGGTGGAGAGGAGTTGCCAGACCTGAATCGCTTGGAGCCCTCAGGCACCATTCCCAGAGCGGTGGCGGAGGTGGTGGGCTGGTCCTAGTGTTTGGCCACAGTTTCCTCGGGGAGAGGAAGCCAGCCACACAGCCTACTCATACCTCTGGAACCCAAGGAGAATGGCGCTCTCTGCAAAAGCTAAGTAATTGCACATATTTTACCGTGCCCCCTGCCCCACCACTAAGCCGGCTTCAGCAGCTGAATCCCTCGGCCTAAGACAGACCCTGGTGAGCACCTAGAGCCATCCTCCCAGCCTTGGGGAAGGAGAAAATTTGCAATTGGGGGGAAAAGATAATTTCCTAGCTACATTAATTGGGGGAGCTCAGGACAGAAGCGGCTCCTGTCCAGGCATAAACCATCCATGGACCTTGAGCACCTTTCCCTTCTGCATGGACCTGTGTGGCCTATTTCGGGAGAATAGGCCCTTGTTGGCAAACTCCAACCATTTCAGCTGTGTGGTGGAGAGGTGGGTGTTTGACATTTGACATTGCTTTGCCTATTAAACAAGGTCCTCACCTACCCACATCAGGGACCTAAGGACTAGTAGCTCCACTCTGGTCACCAAGCCACCTGCAACAGGGGTCCAAAGATAACTGCTACCTCCCAGTCCTTACAACCAAAAATTTGGGCACCCATGATCCCTCTGCAGAACCCACCCACCAGCACGCTCTAGGGAACAGAGACGTGTTTTCCTCAGAGACACTTGGGGTTTGGTTCTCAGCCCCCTGCCTTGTTCAGAGCTTGACCCCCTGCTGCAATCAGATACTGGTATATATGCCAATCACCCCTGCCCCTCTAAGACTGTAGGACAGAGCCTGTACCACACACTTGATGATCAGCTACCTGAAAACCTGAGTGGAATTCATACAAGAAAACTGAATGGACTCCTAGACTGATATACCTGGTAACAGCTCTAGCTAGCTGGGGACAGAACACCAGAGCTCCAAAGGCCAAAATAATCAAGCTAGCTCACTCAAGCAACCCATAGGGGTGTACCAAAACAAAACAAAACAAGAAGCTACGACACAGTAAGCAAGCATAAACTAATACAATAACTTATAGATGGCTCAGAGACAACAGTCAATATCAAGTCACATAAAGAGACAGATCATGATCACCTCAATAGGCTTTCAAAACAAAGAATCAAGGGATCTTCTAGATGAAAGTGCATTCCTGGAATTACCAGAGCCACAATAAAAAGTTTAATATACAGAACCCTTCAAGACATCAGGAAGGAAATGAGACAATACGCAGAATAAGCCAAGGAACACACAGATAAGGCAACTGAAAAAATTAGAAAGACTATTCAGGAACATAATGAAAAGTTTAATAATCTGAAAAAATCCATAGACAGGCAGCCAGAAGATTAACAATAAAATTACAGAATTAGACAACTCAATAGAAAGTCAGAGGAGCAGAACTGAGCAAGTAGAAGCTAGAATTTCTGAACTCAAAGATAAATCACTTGGCACTAATACATTTGAAGAAAAATCAGATAAAGAAATTTTTTAAAATACAGAAACCTTAAGAATCATGTGGGACTCTATCAAGAGAAATAACCTACGAGTGACTGGAGTACCAGAACAGGGAGGGATAACAGAAAATACAGAGAACATTGTTGAGGATTTGTTGGCAGAAAACTTCCCTGATATTGTGAAAGATGAGAAGATATCTATCCAAGATGCTCATTGAACTCCACATAAGGTAGATCTTAAAAGAAAGGCACCAAGACATATTATAATCAAACTTGCCAAAACCAAAGATAAAGAGAGAATTATAAGAGCAGCAGGGATAAACGAAAAGTCACCTACAGGGGAGAGCAAATAAGAATAAGCTCGGACTACTTGGCAGAAACGATACAGGCAAGAAGGCAAAGGGATGACATATTTTAAAAATTGAAGGAAAAAAGCTGCCTGCCAAGAATCAAGTACCCAGCAAAACTGTCTCTTAAATATGAAGGTGAAATTAAGACATTTCCAGATAAACACAAGTTGAGGGAATTTGTAAAAACCAAACCAAAACTACAAGAAATACTAAAGGGCGTTCTTTGGTTAGAAAATCAATAATATCACATATTAACCCAAGACTAGAACACTGGGCAGAGCAACCAGAAGTCAACCTGGACAGGGAAATCCAAAAAAACAAAGCAAGATTAAAAAAAAAAAAAAAAAAAAGCCCAAAACAGGGTAACAACAATGTTATTATATAAAAGAAGGCAACATTAAAATAATAAAGAGGGACTAAGAAATGTAATCATACACCTTCCATATGGAGAGGAAGATACGGTGATATAAAGAAATAAAAGTTAGGTTTAAATTCAGAAAAATAGGGGTAAATAATAAGGTAACCACAAAGGAGACAAACTGTCCTACTCATCAAAATAAAATACGAGGGAAAAATATAGACTCAGCAGAAACAAATTCAACAACAAATATGAGGAAACGACAATATACAAAGAAAATCTAAGCACATAAAATCAAGTGGGAAAAAGAAACTGTCAACACACAAAAAAAGACATCAAAATGATAGCACTAAATTCATACTTATCCATAATTACCCTGAATGTAAATGTACTAAACGCACCAATAAAGAGACAAAGAGTAGCAGAATGGATTCAAAAACAAGATCTGTCTATATGCTGCCTGCAAGAGACACACCTTGACTTAGAGACACAAACAAACTAAAACTCAAAGGTTGGAAAAAAATATATCAAGCAAACAACAATAAAAAAGAGCAGAAGTGGCAATATTAATTTGTGACAAAATAGACTTTAAAGTTAAATCCATCAGAAAGGATAAGAAAGGACACTATATAATGATTAAAGGGACAATACACCAAGAAAATATAACCATATTAAATATTTATGCACCCAATGACAGGGCTGCAAGATACATAAAACAAACTCTATCAGCATTGAAAAGTGAGATAGACAGCTCACAATGATAGTAGGAGACTTCAACACACCACTTTCGGTGAAAGACAGAACATCCAGAAAAAAGCTCAATAAAGACACGGAAGTTCTAAATGCCACAATCAACCAACTTGGCATTGTAGACATATACGGAACACTCTACCCAACAACAACCAAACATACTTTCTCTTCTAGTGCACATGGAACATTTTCTAGAATAGACCACATATGAGGTCATAAAACAAGCCTTAGCAGAAGCCAAAACATTGAAATATTACAAAGCATCTTCTCTGACCACAAGGCCATAAAAGTGGAAATCAATAACAGGAAAAGCAGAGAAAAGAAATCAAGCACTTGGAAAGTGAACTGCTCAAAAGAGACTGGATTATAGAAGACATTAAGGATGGAATAAAGAAATTCAGAGAATCCAATGAGAATGAAAACACTTCCTATCAGAAACTTTGGGACACAGCAAGAGCGGTGCTCAGAGGCCAATTTATATTAGTAAATGCACACATCCAAAAAGAAGAAAGTGCCAAAATAAAAGAATTATCCCTACAACTTGAACAAATAGAAAGAGAGCAACAAAAGAAACCCACAGGCACCAGAAAAAAACAAATAATAAAAATTAGAGCTGAACTAAATGAAATAGAAAACAGAAAAACAATAGAAAGAATTAACAAGACCAAACCCTGGTTTTTTTAAAAACTCAACAAAACTGATAAACCACTGGCCAAACTGACAAATGAAAAACAGAAGAGGAAGCAAATAACCCAAATAAGAAATGAGATGGGCGATATTCCAACAGACCCAACTGAAATTAAAAGAGTCATATCAGATTACTATGAAAAACTATACTTAAACAAATTTGAAAACCTAGAAGAAATGGATGAATTCCTAGAAACACATTACCTACCTAAACTAACACAAACAGAGGTAGAACAACTAAATAGACCCATAACAAAAGAAGAGATTGAAAAGGTAATCAAAAAACTCCCAATAAAAAAAAGCCCTGGTCCAGACGGCTTCGCTGCAGAGTTATACCAAACTTTCAGAGAAGAGTTAACACCACTACTACTAAAGGTATTTCAGAGCATAGAAAAGGAAGGAATACTACCAAACTCATTCTATGAAACCACCATATTCCTGATGCCAAAACCAGGTAAAAACACCACAAGAAAAGAAAATTATAGACCTATATCCCTCATGAATGTAGGTGCAAAAATCCTCAACAAAATTCTTGCCAATAGAATTCAACAACATATCAAAAAAATAATTCACCATGACCAAGTGGGATTCATACCAGGTATGCAGGGATGGTTCAACATTAGAAAAACAATTAATGTAAATCACCACATAAATAAAACAAAAGACAAGAATCACATGATTTTATCAATTGATGCAGAAAAGGCATTTGACAAAGTTCAACACTCATTCATGATAAAAATCCTCAGCAAAATAGGAATAGAAGGAAAATTCCTCAACATAATAAAGGGCGTTTATACAAAGCCAACAGCCAACATCACCCTAAATGGAGAGAGCCTGAAAACATTCCCACTGAGATCAGGAACCAGACAAGGATGCCCTTTACCACCACTCTTACTCAACATTGTGCTGGAAGTCCTAGTCAGAGCAATTAGGCTAGATAAAGAAATAAACGGTTTCCAGATTGGCAAGGAAGAAATCAAAGTATCTCTATTTGCAGATGACATGATCTTATACACAGAAAACCCTAAGGAATCCTCCAGAAAACTACTGAAACTAATAGAAGAGTTCAGCAGAGTAATGGGATACAAGATAAACATACAAAAATCAGTTGGATTCCTCTACACCAACAAAAAGAACATCAAAGAGGAAATCACCAAATCAATGCCATTTACAGTAGCCCCCAAGAAGATAAAATACTTAGGAATAAATCTTACCAGAGATGTAAAAGACTTATACAAAGAAAACTACAGTACACTTCTGCAAGAAACCAAAAGAGACTTCCATAACTGTAGGAACATACCTTGCTCATGGATAGGAAGACTTAACATTACAAAAATGTCTATTCTACCAAAAGCGATCTATATATTTAATGCAATTCTGATCCAAATCCCAGTGACATTCTTTAATGAGATGGAGAAACAAATCACCAACTTCATGTGGAAGGGAAAGAGGCCCCGGATAAACAAGGCATTACTGAAAAGAACAAAGTGGAAGGCCTTACTTTACCTGACTTAAGAACCTATTATACCACCACGGTAGTCAAAACAGCCTAGTACTGGTACAGCAACAGATACATGGACCAATGGAACAGAATTGAGAATCCAGACTTAAATCCATCCACATATGAGCAGTTGATATTTAACAAAGGCCCCAAAACAGTTAAATGGAGAAAAGACAGTCTTTTTAACAAATGGTGCTGGCATAACTGGATATCCACCTGCAAAAAAATGAAACAAGACCCATACCTCATTCCATGCACAAAAACTAACTCAAAATGGATCAAAGACCTAAATATAGAATCTAAAATGATAAAGATCATGGAAGAAAAAATAGGGACAACATTAGGAACCCTAATACATGGCATAAACAGTATACAAAACATTATAAAGAATGTAAAAGAAAAACTAGATAACTGGGAGCTCCTAAAAATCAAACACCCATGCTCGTCCAAAGACTTCACCAAAAGAGTAAAAAGACTACCGACAGATTGGGAAAAAGTTTTTAGCTATGACATTTCCAATCAGCACCTGATCTCTAAAATCTGCATGATACAGCAAAAACTCAACTGCAAAAAGGCAAATAACCCAATTAAAAAATGGGCAAAAGATATGAATAGACACTTCACTAAAGAAAACATTCAGGTAGCTAACAGATATATGAGCAAATGTTCATGACCATTAGCCATTAGAGAAATGCCGATCAAAACTACAATGAGATTTCATCTCACTTCAACAAGGCGGGCATTAACCCAAAAAACACAAAATAATAAATGTTGGAGAGGCTGTGGAGAGATTGGAACACTTCTACACTGCTGGTGGGAATGTCAAATGGTACAACCTCTTTGGAAATCATTTTGGTGCTTCCTTAAAAAGCTAGAAATAGAACTACCATACGATCCAGCAATCCCACTCCTTGGTATATATCCTAGAGAAATAAGAGCCTTTACAAGAACAGATATATGCACACCCATGTTTATTGCAGCACTGTTTACAATAGCAAAAAGATGGAAGCAACCAAGGTGCCCATCAACGGATGAATGGATAAATAAATTATGGTATATTCACACAGTGGAATACTACACATCAATAAAGAACAGTGAGGAATCTGTGGAACATTTCATAACATGCAGGAACCTGGAAGGTATTGTGCTGAGTGAAATTAGTTGCAAAAGGACAAATATTGTATAAGACCACTATTGTAAGAACTTGAGAAATAGTTTAAACTGAGAAGAAAACATTCTTTTGTGGTTACGAGGTGGGGAGGAGGGAGGGTGGGAGAGGGGTATTCACTAATTAGGTAGTAGATAAGAACTACTTTAGGTGAAGGGAAAGACAGCACACAATACAGGGGAGGTCAGCACAATTGGACTAAACCAAAAGCAAAGAAGTTTCCTAAATAAACTGAATGCTTCAAAGGCTAGCGTAGTAGGGGCAGGGGTCTGGGGACCATGGTTTCTGGGGACATCTAAGTCAATTGGCATAATAAAATCTATTAACAAAACATTCTGTATCCCACTTTGAAGAGTGGCGTCTGAGGTCTTAAACGCTAGCAAGCAGCCATCTAAGATGCATCAATTGGTCTCAACCCACCTAGATCAAAGGAGAATGAGGAACACCAAGGACACAAGGTGATTACGAGCCCAAGAGACAGAAAGGGCCACATGAACCAGAGACTGCCTCATCCTGAGACCAGAAGAACTAGATGGTGCCCAGCTACAACCGATGACTGCCCTGACAGGGAACACAACAGAGAACCCCTGAGGGAGCAGGAGAGTAGTGGGATGCAGACCCCAAATTCTCCTAAGACCAGACTTCATGGTCTGTCTGAGACTAGAAGGACCCCAGTGGTCATGGCCCCCAGACCTTCTGTTGGCCCAGGACAGGAACCATTCCCGAAACCAACTCTTCAGACATGGATTGGACTGGACAATGGGTTGGGGAGGGATGCTGGTGAGGAGTGAGCTTCTTGGATCATGTGGACACTTGAGACTATGTTGGCATCTCCTGCCTGCAGGGGAGGTGAGAGGGTGGAGGCGGTTAGAAGCTGGTGAAAAGAACAGGAAAAGAGAGAGTGGAGGGAGAGATCAGGCTGTCCCATTAGGGGGAGAGTAATTGGGAGTGTGTAGCAAGGTGTATATGGGCTTTTGTGTGAGAGACTAACTTGATTTGTAAACTTTCACTTAAAGCACAATAAAAATTATTAAAAAAAAAACAAAAACAAAAACATGTAAGGCTTGACCCTGCTTCTAGCAGCTTGCAATCTAGGTAGGGAAATCTTGCGCATATCTATTAAATGTTAACCAAGTGTATGAGGTAGCATTTGACAAACTTTACAAAAACATGTTTAATTCCCAGAGTGACCTATGGTTAATCTACATGTGGAATTCTTACTATTTAATGATAAGTAATATTCTAAGATACAATACTGAAGGTTTAATTGTATGTGTTTAAATTCAGATGATGATTGCTAAGCTTTTTTTAATTTATGGAGGGTAGATATTATGCTATCTTTAGGTATCCATTAAACATACAAAACAAAAGAAAGAGATGCATTTGGTAAGAGTTTAAAATCTATACCTCACTTCTGGGAAGATGGTGGAATGAGCAGAACTAAGATTCTGAACCTCCCACACAAGCACCAAGAAAAGCAACTAGAAATCTGTAATCTCAGTTCTGTAAGAACTCTCAAAAGTATGCAGTGGTTTGCAGCAACTAACCACAAGCTGAAATAAGGAAAACAAAAATTTTAAATGGTAGGAAAACGTTTTTTTCTACTCTTTCCACCCCTCCTCCCCTTTCCAGTATAGTAGCCACGGCTACTGCTGCAGTGAAGTCAGACCACAGTTTGTGTTCTCAGAGAGAGCTGATCTCTGGCTCTGGAGCGAACAGGGCAGGCTTTGCTGTTTTGATCTATCTGGGAGCTTCTGGAAGGACTGAAGCCTTGGTATGGCCTGAATTGGAGTTCATACAGAGTGGTGGAGAGAGGGGCAAACAAACACTGAAGGCCGTAACTGCTTAAGAATTTGTTGCAGAAATTAGCACTTTAAAAAGTGTTGAAAAAGCGACATGCTTGCCCAAACCCAATATGTTATAATCTTCTAATGTCTCAGCTTCAAAAAGAAATAATAAGGCATATAAAGAAATTGGAAATGATGGCCCATTCAAGACAAGACAAAGCAAAAAAAAAAAAAAATTGTCTCTATGGAAAACTAGATAATGGACAGAATAAAAAACTTTAAAACAACAGTATTGAACATGCTCAAAGCACTAAAGAAAAACAGCAAAAAACTAAACGGAATCAGGAAAACAATACATGAAAAATACGAGAATACCAACAAAGAGATATTCACTTAAGATTTGATTCTTGGCAAAAAGATCAATAAAATTCACAAACCTTTAGCTAGACTGACAAAGAAGAAAAGAGGGAAGATGAAAATAACTAAAATTAAAATTGCAAGTGGGGACATTACTGATGCTTCAGAAAGAAAAAGAATCATAACAGCATACTATGAACAATTGTGCACCAAAAAAATTAGATAATGTACATGAATTGGACAAATTCCTAGAAACACAGAAACTACCTAAATTGACTCAAAAAGAAATAGAAAATGTCAACAGATCCATAATAAGTGAAAAGATTGAATCAGTAATCAAAATCTTCCCAAGAACAACAACAAAATCCCGGGCTAGATGGCTTACCTGGGAATTCTACCAAACACATAAAGAAAAATTGACCTATTGTTAAACTCTTCCAAAAGAGAGAAGAGGAAGTGACCCTTCCGAAGTCATTCTATGAGGTCAACATGACACCAAAGTCAGAGAAAGACACCACAAGAAAAGAAAACTATAAGCCACTATCCCTTATGTATGTTGTTGTTGTTATTGTTGTTGGGTGCCATCCAGCCAGTTCAGACACATAGTGAACCTATGTATAACAAAACTAAGCACTGCCCAGTCCTGCACCATTCTAACAATCAGTGTGCTTGAGGCCATTGTTGCAGCCACTGTGTCAATCCATCTCGTTAAGGGTCTTCCTCTTTTTCAATCACCCTCTACTTTACCAAGTATGATGTCCTTCTCCAGGGACTTGTCCCTCTTGACAACATATCCAAAATATGTGACATGAAGTCTTACCATCCTTGCTTCTAATGAGCGTTCTGGTTTTACTTCTTCCGAGACAGGTTTGTTTGTTCTTCTACCAGTCCAGGGTATATTCAATATTCTTCACCTACACCATAATTCAAAGGCATCAATTCTTCTTCAGTCTTCTTTATTCATTGTCCAGCTTTCACATGCATATGAGGCAACTGAAAGTACCATGGCTTGGGTCAGGCACACCTTTGTCCTTAAAGAAACATCTTTGCTTTTCAACACTTTCAAGACGTCTTTTGCAGCAGCTTTGCCTAATGCAATGTGTCATTTGATTTCTTGACTGCTCCTTCCATGGGTGTTGATTGTGGATCCAATAAAATGAAATTCTTGAGAACTTCAATCTTTTCTCCTTTTATCATGGTGTTACTTATGGGTACAGATGTGAGGATTTTTGTTTAAAAAAAATATATATATATATATTTTTTTTTATGTTAAGGTATAATCCATACTGAAGGCTGTGGTCTTTGATCTTCATCAGTAAGTGCTTCAAGTCCTCCTCACTTTCAGCAAGCAAGGTTGTGTCATCTGCATATCTCAGGTTGTTAATGAGTCTTCCTCCAATCGTCATGCCAGTTCTTCTTCATATAGTCCTGATTTTGGATTATTTGCTCAGCATACAGGCTGAATAAGTATGGTGAAAGAATACAAACCTGATACACACCTTTTTTAACTTTAAACTGTGGAGTAGCCCCTTGTTCTGTTCAAACTACTGCTTCTTGGTCTAAGTATAGATTCCTTGTGAGCACAATTAAGTGTTCTGGAATTCCAATTCCTCACAATGTTATCTATTTGTTATGATCCACACAGTCAAATGCCTTTGCATAGTCAATAAAACACAGGTAAACATCTTTCTGGCATTTTCCATTTTCAGCCAGGTTCCACTTGACATCAGCAACTATAACCCTTGTTCCAAGTCCTCTTCAGAATCCAGTTGAATTTCTGGCAATTCCTTTAAGTATGTAGATGCAAAAATCCTCAACAAAATACTAACAAACTGAATCCAAAAGCATATGTAAAATATTATATACTGTGATCAAGTGGAATTTATTCCAGGAATGCAAGGGTGGTTCAACACTAGAAAATCAATCAGTGTAATACACCACATTAATAGAACTGGAGGTTGGGGGGAGCCATAATCATCTCAGTTGATGCATTTTATGAAGTCTAACACTCTTTCATGATAAAAAAAACACTCAGAAAACTAGGGATGGGGGGAAATGCCTCAACATGATAAAGGACATTTATGAAAAACCTACCTTTAACATCATAACATAAGATCAGGACAAGGATGTCCACTCTCACCACTGCTATTTAATAATGTACTAGAACTACTAGAGCAATTAGGCAAGAAAAAGAAATAAAGGCAGCCAAATCAGGAAGGAAGCGCTAGAGCTATCTCTATTTGCAGATGACATTTTCCTTTATATAGAAAATCCCAAAGAATCCACAAGAAACTAGTACCATCATATTTCAGGGTACAAGGTCAACACACAGAAATCAGTTGGGTTTCTAAACACCAGCAATGAGCACTCTAAAAAAGAAATTAAGAAAACAGTTTCATTTACAATCTCATCTAAAGAATGAAATACCCATAATAAATGAAACAATGGAAGTGAAAGATTTGAACACTGGAAATGATAAAACATTACTGAAAAAAATTAAAGAAGACCTAAATAAATGAGAAGATATTTCATGTTCATATATTGAAAGACTTGTATTGTTGAGATGTCAATACTACCCAAAGCGATCCATAGATCTAACACAATTCCTGTGTGTATACATATGATGCGGTATTATTTAGCAATAAAGATGCATGAAGTTCTGATGTATGCCACAACATGGAGGGAACCTTGGAAACATTATGCTAAGTGAAATAAGTCAGAAGGACAAATATTGTATTACCTCACTTACATGAAATATCTAGAATTGACATAGAGACCAGACTTTATTAGTGGTTACTGTGAACAGGAGATATAGGGGAGAGTAGGGAGTTATTGCTTAAGGTTTTACACATAAAAATGGTTGAAAAGGCAAAGATTTTAGTACGTATATTCTACCACAATTTTTTTTAATCTATACTTGTGCAAAGTTTACTATTTGCCAAAGCATTGCATTTTAGCTACTCACCAAACCCAAAACCAAACCAGACCCAGTGCCATCGAGTCGATTATGACTCATAGTGAGCTTGTAGGACAGAGTAGAACTGCCCCATAGAGTTTCCAAGGAGTGTCTGGCAGATTTGAACTGCCAACCCATTGGTTAGCAGCTGTAGCACTTAACCACTATGCCACTAGGGTTTCCTAGCTACTCACAGTCTAGGGAAAAGAGTACAGTTTTGATTTATCCAACATCTTTGACTAACTGTATGCCTGAATGGAGTTTGAGCAACATTATGGGGTTCATATTGAGAAATGACGACAGCTTAGGCTGGATTTGGGCAAAACAATTTATGATTACAGAGGTTTTCCTGGCCTCCCATAATCCTCTGCTAACTGTATTATGGAAATGATGGTAATTACTTCAAAGTCCCTGGTGATTCCTGTGTCTTTGGTGCCGTTCATTGTCAATTTCCCTCGGTCAACCAGCTGTCTCACGGACTTGCCTTTTGTGCCAAACCTTTAATGAAACTGGCATTTGTGTCAATAAACTTTAAGCCCATCTTGCTGAGATAATTATCTGGGTCACTCAAATTTCAGCTACTTCAAATAATTATGGCCTTTTAGCCTTGAATATAAGGTGATGATTAAAGGAGAAGGAATCAGGGGTCCCCATGCCTAAGTCAATTAGATGAAAACGCTGGCAGGTCTTGGCTCAAGCTTTTGATTTGAATGCACAAGGCTCTGGGCTATGCCAGGGTCTCAGAGAATAAGTCACTCATAGAATACACATTTGTTTAGCTGAGCCACGATCTCATTTGCAGACATAACAATGTCGCCATATTAGTTGTTAAGTGACAAATCCTTCTGATGAACACTATTATAAGGACTGCTCTGCGGTACAATAGCTCAGAGGATGAACAGCTAGAGTTTAATCCCCTTTTCCCCAAAAGGAACAAAGATTATAGCAAAAATCACTGTACAGATTTCAAAGCTACCCACCTTCAGGTGATAAAGATGAATTTTATAGTCTCACTAGTTTTATTTTCCATGGCTTGGTAAAACTTCAAGGAACAATGTTTTGGTCACTTCATGTAATTCTCCGTACATATATAAGGTAGCAAAACTCTCACAAATTATTTTTTAAAAGGCCAATGGTCTTATTTTGGTCAAAAGCTTGAAATGTTCAGGGTGAAAAATCTGTGGAGAACAGGAATTTGTGATGCTTAAATCTCTTTCATTCCGTGGTCGAGAAAGGCAAAGCCATTTATTAATCACCCCCGCCCCCTCCTATACCTCCACCTGTCAACCTCTAAAACTGGAGACTGATGGTAGACAGACTTCTTCTGCAGACCGTAATTGCCTGCCCAGCAGAGAAGCTATCTCCAAAGCAACCAAGATAGGAGCTATGAATTCAAGCTGAGAATATCTATGTAAATTGCTTGCAGTGAATTGAAATTTCCCAAAAGAAAACTGTACTGTTTCAGTCTATTAAATGCATTCATATCTCAGATGCAGGGATGTACTCTTGGAACTAGGAACTGTCCATACTTTGTACATTGTACACAGAGATAAGACTCAAGCGCTTTATAACTTCACCTTAAATTTTTAAGGAAACCCTGTCATTATTGATAATATAATTCAATACTGGTGATTCATTATTTAAAGCAGCCCTGACTGTCCACAGCTGCCCACATCAGTTCTGAAGTAAAATCATGGTGTCTTGTATACCCTTACCTCATATTAACTTCTTTTTTTTTAATGTGAGCTTTGTCATGTTTTTGTGCAATGTACTTTTGGTCTTGGACATGCCTTGACCATTCGATATTAGATGTTCCCATAAATGTTCCTGTTTTATTTTGTTCTCTTAATATTTTCTTCCATAAACCCCTGTATCCCTATAAAAGGATCTAGGTCAGATCATGTTCTATTGCACTAAGCAACATTTTTATTGTTCAGTTAATAAACGAATTTGCCTAGACAACCCTGCCTACAGGATGAAATATGTCAGCCCTTGGGGGCACAAAATGTCAGGAACACTTGACGTAGATTTTCAAATCATTGAACGACTAACCCTTTATTTGGCCCACAGCCTGCCTACGTTGGCCATAATGAACCCTTCTACATGCCCCTACATACTCAATAACTTTAGGCTGCCTCAAGCTGCTTATGAAAATCAAAGACTAGGGAAAAAAACATGAGACTCACTCTGTAGCAGATGCTCTCCAATACTCATTCTCCTCTTCTTCTAGTACAATAGGATCCCTGATTTTTAGCTGGGCACATGGCTGTCTGGAATAAAGACTATTTCCCAGCCTTCCACATAGTTGGGAGTAGTAGAGGACTAATTCAGGCCAATGGAATATAAATAGAAGTTTCTTTCAAAAATGTTTGGGGAATTCTATTTAAATTTAGCTGCCGTAGGCCCTTTGTCGCCTTTCTTCTTTGTGCTTTCCTTCACTCTGCTGTCTAGAAGAAATGGCTAGAGTTCCAGTCACCATCTTGGGGCAACAGGTCAAGGGCTGTACCCTTGGGATGGCAGAGAATGCTATGGAACAGAGCCACCATACTAACCCTGGGCTATCTACCTCTAAACCTTACCTGAAAGAGAAACTCACTTCCATCTTGTTTAAGCCACAATTATTTTGGGTGTCTGTTACCTGCAATGGAATCTAACTTTAACTATAGGCACTCTCTGATTTTCATAAGCATCAGAGGCTGATTTTCTTTGTAAGTGGATTCAGATCATGAATTTTTCAAGCAACTGGTAAGACCACGTGTTTGACAAATATTTGAAAAACTAATTAAAAGACTAACTCTATAAGAAAGGGTTTAGTTATTCATTTAGCACCAAAAACAGAATTTTACCAAATGAAAAATAAAAAATCTTATTTTTTGTAAGCAATTTGTTATTGAATTCTAGAATCAAGTCACTGAGTGACTTCACTTTCTTAGACTCACTTTGCTCATCTGTAAAATGGGCTGATTATCTTCAGGCTGGGGGATTGAAAAGGAGCAGTTCTAGAGGAAAGCTGAGTGAGTGCACCTCTGGCCCTGCAGTCCTCATCTGATCCCAACCAGCTCTACCTATTCCATGTAAGATTTCATTTTTTAAAACAAGTTCACTATGGAAATGAGAGTCTTGAAAACCACTGGATGAGATAATCTTTAAAATCTCTTCTAGTTTTGACATTTTATCATTCTAAAGACCCCCACATGACCAGGATGAGGCAGGTGGTTAAGTGCTGCTGTGAGCTGAGCCAAATTGGGAGCGGCATTGTCCTGGATGTGTTGCCAAAGGCAAAGCCCTAGTCAAAGACTGCAGAATTGAACTGGGAAGATGTTACATCCAGAGAGAAGACCACAGTATAGGGGCATTTCTCCTATTTGGTTCCAGTTAATCAATTAGCACAAAGATGAGTACATATTAAAGAATAGACATCTGCTTAATAGATGCAGTTAAAGATTATATATTGATTAACAGATACGTATTATAATTGAGCAGAGCAGATGCAGCCTGGGTGAATCTCATTTCAGTGAGGCTGGCTCATTCGTTCATTGACATTAACCAGAGGAAAGTCATGCCAAGGCCTGAGTGGTGCACATCCCCCACCCACAATGCTTTCTGGATGGGTCTAGAGCAGTGCCGTGGGAGGGGCTCAGCCAGCTCCACCCCAGATATGAATTGGGCACAGATATGGCAGCCAGGAGACCATGCTCTGGTCTCAGCTCTGCACCTTGACCAAGCCATTTTCATGCTCTGAGTCACAGCTTCCTCTTCTGTAAAATGAGCAAGTTGGTCTAGATAATCATACTCATTTTCTAGGGCTACCATAACAAAATACCACAAACTGGGTAACTTAAAACAACAGAAATGTATTCTTTCCTGTTCCGGAGGTTAGAAGTTTAGATGCAGGATGTTTGCAGGGCCATGCTCCCCACAAAGGCTGTAATGAATGATCCTTCCCCGTCTCTTCCAGTTTCTGATGGCCCTGGGTGTTTTTTGGGTTTTGGCAGCATAACTCCAATCTCTGCCTCCAACTTCACTTAGCCATCTTCTTTCTGCATCTGTCTGATTCTGTGTCTCTTATCATTGAACACCAGACTTATTGGATTAGAACCTACCCTGTTCCAATATAATCTCATGTTAACTGCGTTACCACATCTACAAAGACCCTATTTCCAAATAAGGTCACATTGACAGGTATCAGGGGTTAGGACTTGAACATATCTCTTTGGGGGACACTAATCAACCCCTAACAATGCTTGTTAAATACTTTCAGTTCTAGAATTCCATGGTGTAGTGTGTAAGGTGTGTTCGTGGTGTGTGGGGGGAGGGGAGGGTGGAAGGAATGCTTCTTCCCCACTCACAATGTCTGTTTGGATACAAGAAACTGCCCCATGGGACACTTCTAGATTCTCTTCACCCCTCTATTCACATTGCACCTGTGAAGGAGAGGCTTATTTAATTGGCAAATTTGGGGAGAATAAGTAAGATAAGGATCCAGCAGTCTACTTCTGAAAAACATTAGCCAGTGAAAACCTTACGAATAGCAGCGGAACATTGTCTGATACACTGCTGGAAGGTGAGCCCCGCAGGCTGGAAGGCACTCAAAATATGACTGGGAAAGAGCTGCCTCCTCAAAGTAGAGTTCACCTTAATGACGCGGATGGAGTAAAGCTTTCTGGACCTTCATTTGCTGATGTGGTATGACTCAAAATTAGAAGAAGCAGCTGTAAACATCCTTTAATAATCAGAACCCGGAATGTACAAACTATGAATCTAGGAAAATTGGAAATCCTCAAAAATGAAATGGAACCCATAAACATTGATATCCTAGGCATTAGTGAGCTGAAATGGACTGGTACTGGCCATTTTGAATTGGGCAATCATATAGTCTACTATGCTGGGAAGGACAACTTGAAGAGGAATGGTGTTGCATTCATTGTCAAAAACAGCGTTTCAAGATCTATCCTGAAGTACAACGCTGTCAGTGATAGGACAACATCCATATGCCTACAAGGAAGACTAGTTAATATGAGTATTATTCAAATTTATGCACCAACCACTAGGGCCAAAGATGAGGAAATAGAAGATTTTTATCAGCTGCTGCAGTTTGAAATGGATCAAACATGCAATCAGGATGCATTGATAATTACTGGTGATTGGAATGCGAAAGTTGGAAACAAAGAAGAAGGATCAGTAGTTGGAAATATGGCCTTGGTGATAGAATAATCCCGGAGATCGAATGATAGAATTTTGCAAGACCAACGACTTCATTGCAAATACCTTCTTTCACCAACATAAACGGTGACTGTACACATGGACCTCGCCAGAGGGAACACACAGAAATCAAATTAACTACATCTGTGTGAAAGAGACTATGGAAAAGCTCAATATCATCAGTCAGAACGAGGCCAGGGGCTGACTACAGAACAGACCATCAATTGCTCATATGCAAGTTCAAGCTGAAACTGAAGAAAATCAGAGCAAGTCCATGAGAGTCAAAATATGACCTTGAGTATATCCCACCTGAATTTAGAGGCCATCTCAAGAATAGATTTGATGCATTGAACTCTAGTGACTGAAGACCAGATGAGTTGTGGAATGACATCAAGGACATCATACATGAAGAAAGCAAGAGGTCATTGAAAAAACAGGAAAGAAAGAAAAGACCAAGATGGAGGTCACAAGAGACTCTGAAACTCACTCTCAAATGTCGAGCAGCTAAAGCTAAAGGAAGAATTGATGAAGTAAAAGAACTGAACAGAAAATTTCAAAAGAAGGCTCGAGAAGACAAAGTAAAGTATTATAATGACATGTGCAAACAGCTGGAGATGGAAAGCCAAAAGGGAAGAACACACTCGGTGTTTCTGAAGCTGAAAGAACTGAAGAAAAAATTCAAGCCTTGAGTTCCAATAGTGAAGGATTCCATAGGGAAAATATTAAATGATGCAGGAAGTATCAAAAGAAGATGGAAGGAATACACAGAGTCATGGTACCAAAAAGAATTAGTCAATATTCTACCATTTCAAGAGGTGGCATATGATCAGGAACCGACGGTACTGAAGGAAGAAGTCTAAGCTGCTCTGAGGGCTTTGGGAAAAAACAGGGCTCCAGGAATAGATGGAATATCAATTGAGATGTTTCAACAAATGGATGCATTGCTGGAGGTGCTCGCTTGTCTATGCCAAGAAATATGGAAGACAGCTTCCTGGCCAACTGACTGGAAGAGATCCATATTTATGCCTATTCCCAAGAAAGGAGATCCAACCAAATGTGGAAATTATAGAACAATATCATTAATATCACTTGCAAGCAAAATTTTGCTGAAAATCATTCAAAAACGGCTGTAGCAGTATACCAACAGGGAACTGCCAGAAATTCAGGCCAGTTTCAGAAAGGATGTGGAACCAGGGATATCATTGCTGATGTCAGATGGATTCTGGCTGGAAGCAGAGAATACCAGAAGGATGTTTACCTGTGTTTTATTGACTATGCAAAGGCATTCGACTGTGTGGATCATAACAAACTATGGATAACATTGCAAAGAATGGGAATTCCAGAACACTTAATTGTGCTCATGGGGAACCTTTAATAGATCAAGAGGCAGTTGTTCAGACAGAACAAGGGGCTACTGATTGGTTTAAAGTCAGGAAAGGTGTGCATCAGGCTTGTATTATTTCACCATACCTATTTAATATGTATGCTGAGCAAATAATCCGAGAAGCTGGACTACATGAAGAAGAACGGGGCATCAGGATTGGAGGAAGACTCATTAACAACCTGCGTTATGCAGATGACACAGCCTTGCTTGCTGAAAGTGAAGAGGACTTGAAGCACTTACTAATGAAGATCACACACCACAGCCTTCAGTATGAATCACACCTCAACATGAAGGAAACAAAAATCCTCACAACTGGACCAATGAGCAACATCATGATAAATGGAGAAAAGATTGAAGTTGTCAAGGATTTCATTTTACTTGGATCCACAATCAACAGCCATGGAAGCAGCAGTCAAGAAATCAAGAGATGCATTGCATTGGGTAAATCTGCTGCAAAGGACCCTTGAAAGGTTTGAAGAGCAAAGATGTCACCTTGAAGACTAAGGTGCACCTGGCCCAAACCACGGTACTGTCAATCGCACCATATGCATGTGAAAGCTGGACAATGAATTAAGGCAGGCCGAAGAAGAGTTGACGCCTTCGAATTGTGGTGTTGGTGAAGAATATTGAATATACCATGGACTGGCAAAAGAATGAACAAACCTGTCTTGGAAGAAGTGTGGCCAGAATGCTCCTTAGAAGCAAGGATAGCGCGACTGCTTCTTACATACTTTGGACATGTTGTCAGGAGGGATCAGTCCCTGGAGAAGGACATCATGCTTGGCAGAGTACAGGGTCAGCAGAAAAGAGGAAGGCCCTCAACAAGGTAGATTGACACAGTGGCTGCAACAATGAGCTCAAGCATATCAACGATTGTAAAGATGGCGCAGGCCTGGGCAGTGTTTCATTCTGTTGTACATAGGGTCGCTATGAGTCGGAACTGACTCGATGGCACTTAACAACAACAACAACTAGTAGACATGTTCAACTCCAAATTTCAGGGGGCAGATGGTTGGCTTCCACTGCTGTTCTTTGCATGGGGTGGGCCTGCCTCCATCTGGCACTGCCTAGGAGAAGGTAGGTGTTCCTCATTCTGGGGTTCAGCACTAGCAACCCCTCTTGGCTACAGTCCTAATGACACATCCTTCAAGCTGGCCTGGTGTGACTTCATTTCTCAGTCTGAATGTGCAATATAGCTGAACTGGTATAACAGACTGTTGAGTGGGCCATAAGCTTGGACCCCCCCCCCCATTACAGCATCAAAGGATCCCTCTGTCCTGTCGACTGGTTGTGTCATCAAGGCCTGCCTGTGTGACATGAAATGCAAACAGGTAATGCAGCCTATCTGAGGAGCAGCCCCCATCAGCAGCCTGATGGATGAGGGGAGAAACCTGTTTTCAAAGTCATGTCTTTAAGAGCTCTTAATCTACTACTGACCCAGTTCCTTCTCAGTAGCAGCTAGCTAAGCAGAGGCAAAATGTGAGAGTCATCAGGTTCCCCAGGAAACAATTTTTGTCAGCTGATGTCAGGCGATGAATTTGGAGCCTGGTAGGCAGGCTTCCGGTCTGGCCAAGCTCCTCTGGGTGGTTCAGCTAACCTGGAGCCCCCCGCTGAGGGTGGCCTCCAGCCCTTGCAGTCAGAGGAAGGAAACTTCCACCTGGCAAAGCTGTTGGCTGCTGTTAGAATGAACCATTTTCACACTCCACCGGTCCCTAGCTTAACTGTTACCTCCTCAGGAAGGTGTGTCTTCACCTGTCTAGATCAGCATTTCTCAACTCTGGTGGCCCATTAGAATCCCCTGTGAGGGAAATTGTTGTTGTTGTTAGGTGCCATCGAGTAGGTTCTGATTCATAGAGACCCTATGCACAACAGAATGAAACACTGCCTGGTCCTGTGCCATCCTCACAATCATTGCTGTGTTTGAGTCCATCATTGCAGCCACTGTGTCAATCTATTTCATTGAGGGTCTTCCTTTTTTTTTTTGCTGAACCTCTACTTTACCAAGTATGATGTCCTCCAGAGACAGATCCCGCCTGATAATAGGTCCAAAACATACCAAAGTCTCGCCATCCTCAATTCTAAGGAGCATTCTGAATATACTTCTTCCCAGACAGATTTGTTTGTTCTTCTGGCAGTCCATGGTAGATTCAGTGTTTTTCAACACCATAATTCAAAGACATCAATTCTTCTTCAGTATTCCTTATTCATCGTCCAGCTTTCCCATGCATAAGAGGTGCTTGCAAGCACCATGGCTTGGGCCAGGCGCACCTTAGTCCTTAAAGTGACATCTTTGGTTTTTTAACACTTCAAAGAGGTCTTTTGTAGCAGATTTGCCCAATGCAATGTGTCTTTTGATTTCTTGGCTGCTGCTTCCATGAACATTGATTGTGGATCCAAGTAAAATGAAATTCTTTACGACTTTGGTATTTTCTCCATTTATCAACATGTTGGTTATTGATCCAGTTGTGAGAATTTTTGTTTTCTTTATGTTGAGGTGCAATCCATACTGAAGGCTGTGGTCTTTAATCTTCGTCGGTAAGTGCTTCAAGTCCACCTTGCTTTCAGCAAGCAAGGTTGTGTCATCTGCATGATGCAGGTTGTTAATGAGTCTTCCTCCAATCCTGATGCCCCATCTTCTTCATATAGTTCAGCTTTATGGATTATTTGCTCAGCATATAGATTGAATACGTATGGTGAAAGATACAAGCCTGACGTATACGTTTTCTGATTTTAAACCACACAGCATCCCCTTGTTGTGTTCAAACGACTGCCCCTTGGTCTATGTACAGGTTCCTCATGAGCACAACTAAGTGTTTGGGAACTTCCATTCTTGCAATGTTATCTATAATTTGTTATGATTCACACAATTGAATGCCTTTGCATAGTCAATAAAACACAGGTAAACATCTTTCTGGTATTCTCTGCTTTCAGCCAAGTTTCATCTGTCATCAGCAAAGATATGCCTCATTCTACATCCTCTTCTTAATCTGGCTTGAATTTCTGGTAGTTCCCTGAGGATATACTACTGCAACTGTTTTTGAATTATCTTTAGTGAAATTTTACTTGTGTGTGATTTTAATGATATTGTTCGATAACATCTACATTCCGTTGGATCACCTTTCTTTGGAATGTATATACGGATCTCTTCCAGTTGGTTACTTGGTGGATTAAAAAAAAAATCTATCATGCTTGGGCCCCATCCTCCCTGAGTGAATCAGAATCTCTGAGATGGGCTGTGGCGATTCTTTTAAGAGGCCAGGGTTGGGAACTGCTCACTTTGGCTCTGGTTAACGAATGCCTTGGCCATTGCATTTACCTGAGTGGCTTCAGTACCTGCTCATCTGTGACTTCCATGAGAGAAGGGATCATATCATGTCCTCCTCTCCAGAGCTTAACACAAACCTTGACATGCAACGGCATTCAAATAGAATCTGGTGAAAAACATCTCATTATAATAATATATATTATAATTCAGGAAAGAAAAAACTCAATATATTTTTATATTGAAAATTAAGGAGAAGTATATATGTTTGCGGAAACCCTGGTGGCATAGTGGTTAAGTGCCATGGCTGCATTTCAAATTCACCAGGCGATCCTTGGAAACGCTATGGGGCAGTTCTACTCTGTTGAACTGGTTGTACTTCTTTCAAGACAGATTTGTTCGTTCTTCAATATTCTTCTACAGCACCGCAATTCAAAGGCTTCAGTTCCTCTTTGGTCTTCCTTATTCATTGTCCACCTTTCACATGCGTATGATGCAACTGAAAATACCATGGCTTGGGTCAGGCACACCTTAGTCTTCAAGGTGACATCTTTGCTTTTCAACACTTTCAAGAGGTCCCCAAATGGGAATTCCTGTTCTTCGCAATGTTATCCATAATTTATTATGATCCACATAGTCGAATGCCTTTGCATAGTCAATAAAACACAGGTAAACATCCTTCTGATATTCTCTGCTTTCAGCCGCGATCCATCTGACATCAGCAATGATATTCCCGGTTCCATGTCCTCTTCTGAATCTGGCTTGAATTTCTGGCAGTTCCACATCGATACACTGCTGCAACCATTTTTGAATGATCTTCAGCAAAATTTTGCTTGCGTGTGATATTGATGGTATTGTTTGATAATTTCCGCATTTGGCTGGATCACCTTTCTTGGGTCTTGGTGTAAATATGGATCTCTTCCAGTCAGTTGGTCAGGAAGCTGTCTTCCGTATTTCTTGGCATAGACGAGTGAGCACTTTCAGCGCTGCATCTGTTTGTTGAAACTCCTTAATTGATATTCCATCAATTCCTGAAGGCTTGTTTTTCCCCAATGCTTTCAGAGCAGATTTTTGATTTTTTTTTTCCTTCAGTACCATTGGTTCCCGATAATATGCTGCTACCTCTTGAAATGGTTGAATGTCGACTAATTCTTTTTTGTATAATGACTGTCTATTCCTTCCATCTTCTTTTGATGCTTCCTGCATCGTTTAATATTTTCCCCATAGAATCCTTCACTTTTGCAACTCAAGGCTTGAATTTTTATTCCGGTTCTTTCAGCTTGAGAAATGCCAAGCGTGTTCTTCCCTTTTGGTTTTCCATCTCCACCTCGTTGCACATGTCATTATAATACCTTACTTTGTCTTCTCGAGCCACCCTTTGAAATCTTCTGTTCAGTTCTTTTACTTCATCATTTCTTCCTTTTGCTTTAGCTGCTCAACCTTCAAGAGCAAGGTTCAGAGTCTCTTGTGACATCCATCTTGGTCTTTTCTTTCTCTCATGTCTTTTCAAAGACATCTTCCTTCTTCATGTATGATGTCTTTGATGTCATTCCACAACTCATCAGGTCTTCGGTCACTAATGTTCAATGCATCATATCTATTCTTGAGATGGTCTCTAAATTCAGGTGGGATATACTCAAGGTCATATTTTGGCTCTCATGGACTTGCTCTGATTTTCTTCAGTTTCAGCTTAACTTGTGTATGAGCAATTGATGGTCTGTTCTGTAGTCAGCCCCTGGCCTTTTTCTGACTGATGATACTGAGCTTTTCCATAGTCTCTTTCCACAGATGTAGTTGATTTGATTTCTGTGTGTTCCATCTGGTGAGGTCCATGTGTATAGTCACCATTTATGTTGTTAAAAAAAGGTATTTGCAGTGAAGAAGTTGTTGGTCTTGCAAAATTCTATCATTTGATCTCCAGCATTGTTTCTGTCACCAAGGCCATATTTTCCAACTACCAACCCTTCTTCTTTCCAATTTTCACATTCCAATCACCAGTAATTATCAATGCGTCCTGATCGCATGTTTGATCAATTTCAGACTGCAGCAGCTGATAAAAATCTCCTATTTCTTCTTCTTTGGCCTTAGTGGTTGGTGCATAAATTTGAATAATAGTCGTATTAACTGGGCTTCCTTGTAGGTATATGGATATTGTCCTATCACTGACAGCGTTGTACTTCAGGATAGATCTTGAAATGTTCTTTTTGACGATGAATGCAACACCATTCCTCTTCAAGTTGTCATTCCCGGCATATTTGACTGTATGATTATCTGGTTCAAAATAGCCAATACCAGTCCATTTCAGCTCACTAATGCCTAGGATATCAATGGTTATGCGTTCCATTTCATTTTTGATGATTTCTAATTTTCCTAGATTCATACTTCGTACATTCCAGGTTCTGATTATTAAAGGATGTTTGCAGCTGTTTCTTTTCATTTTGAGTTGTGCCACATCAGCAAATGAAGGTCCAGAAAGCTTTACTCCATCCGCATCATTAAGGTCGACTCTACTTTGAGGAGGCAGCCCTTCCCCAGTTGTGTTTTGAGTGCCTTCAAACCTGGAGGGCTCATCTTCTGGCACTGTATCAGACATTGTTCCGCTGCTGTTCATAAGGTTTTCACTGGATAATTCTTTTCAGAGGTAGACTGCCTGCTGGATCCTTCTTCCTAGACTGTCTTAATCTGGAAGCTCAGCTGAATCTGTTCTCCACTGGTGACCCTGCTGGTATCTTAACACCGGTGGCATGGTTTCCAGCATCACAGCAACATGCAAGCCCCCACAGTACAATAAACTGACAGACACATGGGGGGAATGCTAATTTATATTTACTTTTATTTATTGCTATTATGGAAACCCTGGTGGTGTAGTGGTTAAATGCTATGGCTGCTAGCCAAAAGGTCAGCAGTTCAAATCCACCAGGCACTCCTTGGAAACTCTATGGGGCAGTTCTACTCTGTCCTATAGGGTCGCTATGAGTAGGACCCGACTTGACAGCAATGGGTTATTGCTATTATTCCCTTCATGTTACAGAGGGTAAATTGAGGCTCAGAGTGGTTAAGTGACTTGTCCAAGATCCCACACAGTTAGGACTCAAAGCAAAGTCTTCTGACTCCCAATTTCATGTTCGTTTACACAGCATTTTGAAAAGAGGGATAAGGAGCGGCAGGCAAGATCATCTTACTTTTCCAGATGTGAAAATTCCTGACTAAGAGAGAGGATTTGCCTGGAGGTTATACAGACTGATGGATTAGAATGATTCAGAGGAAATAGTGTTGGATTCAGAATGAGTGGATTTCTCTTCTGCTCCGACAAGTGCTAACTGTGGACCTTCACCAGGCCATGTCTCATGACTGTGCCTCAGTTTCTTCCTCTGTAGCCTGAGAGGACTGATAATGTGATCACTAGGCCTTCTCCAGCCCAGGCAGCCCAAGCCTGTGTGTGAGCTGTCTCTGCACTGTGTGCATGTCATCTCTGCTCCTCCCTTTTGGGCATAGCAGCTTCCTTTCACCCTCAGCATCTAGGCTGAGCCTAAAGAAAGGAGACAATAAATCACCCCCTCCCTACCCAGAATGCCTCATTTTCCAAGGAGATGCAGAAAGATGAGGCCGCTGGGGACTGCAGTCCCTCCCCTCACCCAGGCAGCTGCATTCATTATGCACATCCGAGCTGGGAAGCTCTGGGGAGCCCTGTTGCAGGAGATGATGGTCTCAGGTTCTTCCTCTGGAGTATTCTGCGAGGTAGTAAATAGACATAACGAGTCTCTGGCTTCTCCTTACTGTGCCAAAATGTCTCTCTCACTGGTTTTGCCAGTCACCAAGCTCCGTTCCTCCAGGAAAAGAAGCTCTGGTCTTCCTCTAAGTCCAAGAACAAAAGAAACTAGACAAAGAGTGTATTAAAATCAGGCAAGGTAAAAAAAAAAAAAAAAAAAAAAAGGAAGGAACTACAACAAAATATTTACATTACCTCTGGGTGGTGGAATTATGGTGATTTTTTTCTTTGTGATTTTCCTATGATTCTTTCTTCACAATGAATAGGCATTACTTTTCCAAAGAGAAAAATATACAATTTTTAATTACTAAATTATTCAGTTTTTACTATTTTTATTATTAATAATTTATTATTATTGCTATTGTTCAGGAATTAATGAGAAGGTGAATTGCCTCAGCTTCTTGCTTTTATTTTTTCTGCTGTCAGGAGACTCTAAGCTGTGGGCAGGAAAAGTTTCTTGGTGTTTGCTGTCCAAGAACAGTGGCCAGAATATAATGCTAATTCATATTTATTGTTATTATTCCCTTTATGTTATAGAGGGTAAAAGGCTCAAAGAGGTAAAGTGACTTGTCCAAGATCCCACATGGTTAGGACTCAAAGCAGACTTCCGGCTCCCCATTTTGCATCTTTTATACACCATGTTGAGAACATTCCTTTGAAATAAAGAGAGGCAGGCAGTATCAGTTCACTTTTCCAGATGGGAAAATTTCTGCACTTGTGGGCAGGCAGAAACCCCATAGCTGACCTAGGCTACCAACAGTCATAGACCCTGACAAGCTGGGCAAAGCCAGATGAGAAGATTGGGGCAGCCTGTTTCCCTGACCCAAAGCCATCTGTAGGTCACCTGCCAGGTAGTTGGATCTAACAGGAGGCAGAAAGCAGTGTTTTTTGAGCACAATTCTTGCTACTCCATAACAGGCCACAGGGACCTTTGACAAAGGAGAATCTCCTTAAAATAGCTAAGTACCTGTTTTGACAAGAATAAACAAACCCGTGGTTAGCTGGTATGCTGTAAAAAGAAAGATTTTTCAAAATAATAACTGAGATCTGTACCCAAGACCTGCCAAATGAGGAAACAAATTGAATGCAACCATAACAAAGCAGGTAATGGGTTTGAGTCCCTACTGAGTGCCAGACACTGTGCCTGCTGCCCCCAGGACTCAGCATTTCACACCACAGCCACACTCACAGTTCCTTTTTACCTGATCCTCCCTACAACCCCGGGCAAAGAGCAGAGCAGACACGGAATTTTACACTAGGTAAACAGATAAAATGAAGGAGAGGATTGTGAGCAAGGGGAAAGCTGGCATCAAGTTCCCTTTCTCAGTTCTAGGTTAGAGCACTCTGGATAGAGAGTTGCCAGAGGCAATCACCTGAGACTACCTGGTGGAAACAGATGGTGCCATTTTCTCTGTCTAATAAAGATGTCCTTCTCAAGCTAAATTTGAGGGCTGCCTTCCTTTTTCCATCTTCTTCTTTCTGCTTCTTCTCTCATGTCCACTCTCTTGCTCAGTCATGACACTCCAGCTACTCTGGAAACTTTCTGTCTCTTGTGCACATCATGTTCAACCTTATCTCAGGTTCTTTGCATCTGCTTTTCCTGTGCTGGAATGCCTTTCCCACGGCTCTCTGCATGAGGAATTCTTTCTAACTCTCAGGTCTGTGTTCAAATAGTACCACACTGGAGAAAACTTCCTCGTACACACTTGCTAGTAAGTAATCCTACATCTCCCCCCACCCCAACTCTCTTCCATCTCATCACCCTGTTTTGTTTCTGCAGGGCAGGTCCAAGGCCTAGAGGGGATCAGTTAGGCTTCCTAAAAATTTAATGTGATCCCCCAACTCTCAGATATTATAATCAGCAACTGAGTATTCTCTTAGAAAAGATTTTGCATTCTGGAAGCATTCACCTGTGCATGTCTTGGAAAGTGATATTGATCTCTCTCCCATGAGTCCTGACTTCCTCTCTATCCTTAAATAGAGTAAATCCTGTTTCATTTATCCAAGCATTGTCAGAGCCTGGTCTTTCCAGTCACACATTCTTAGTAAAGTGTTTGCACAATTTATCATTGTAGCAGAGACTGTTAGCTGTTCCTCAGTATATGTTCTCTCCTTCTTCCTTTATATTAAAAAAAAAAAAAATTTTTTTTAAAGCTGTTAAGTATAAAGACTACATTTCCCAGACTCCCTTGCTTTTAGGCATGGTCATGTGACTAAGTGCTGGCCAATGGGATATGAGCTAAGTCATGGTATGGAACTTCCAGGTCATATATTTAAAAGGAAGGGGAGTGCCCTCTACTTTCTCTTTCCCCTTCCCACTTGACAGAATGTAAACTACAGGAGGTGGTGAGACATCTTCAACCTTGCAGAAGACTGCAGATCTTGTGATGGCAAGATAGAAGAAACCATAGGGTTGTTGCACCAGTCCTAGGCTACTCACTCCCAGACTGTACATGAGAAAGAAAGAAAATTCTCTCTTTTTTAAGCCATTGTTATTTGGGTCTTTGTTACAGCAGCCAACCCATAACCTACCCAACGGAATTTAAAATTTCGTATTTATTTATTCTATATTGCTCTCTATTACCTCTAGAAAACAAATTCTAAGAGAACAGAAAATTTTATTCTTGATTACCATGTATCAACAGAACTTGGAATGGTGTCTGGTAGATACTAAGAACTCAGTAAATACTTGCTAGATAAATGAGTAAATGAAAGTGTAAACGAATCACTGGCTTTCAGTGGTTAACTGACTTTCCTTCTGCCCAGTTTTTTGCTTTTCCCATTGGTTTCCAGCCCTCTTTCAAACTTTTCTGACACTATTATAACAGAGCTCCCAGTACTGGAAGGACCCCATCTCTACCTGCATACTCCCCTGGCCTTAGTGGAAATGAAGTTTTCTGGATGAAGGACCTGAACTCAGTTCTTTGTAGACCCAAATCAGTTTGGAAAGCCTTGTGACCCAAGATCACACATCCAGGAAAGTCACCTGGGACATCAGATAGCATCTGGTCCTTCTCTGGGTTTCCACCATGGTGCTCAGTTTCTTCCTTTTCATGATGAAATATCAATACATGAAAAACAGGGAATTATCCACTATTCCATCTGTTCAACTTTTATTTCACATCCCAGAGGTCTTGGGGCGATTTAAGGTCTGTGTTGGGGTGACTCAGCGATATAATGTGAGCCACAAATGCAAGGCGTATATGTAATTTAAAACTTTATAGTAGCTGTATCACATTTAGAAAGTGAAAAGAAATTATGAAATTGATTTTAATAATATATTGAATATAATAATATATTCAAAATATCATCTCAACATGTAATCAATACAAAAATTATTAACGAAATATTTCACATTCTTTTTTCCTACTGAGTCTTTGAAGTCCATGGGTATTTTACACTTATGGCACATCTCAATTTGGACTAACCACATGTGGCTACCATATTGGACAGCACAGGTCTGTTGAAAATGATATTGAATTAGATTATGCTCAAGTTCTGTTCTTAGCCAATCTCCAAAGCAATTTGACCTTCAGTGTCTTCATCTGTAAAGCAAGGCTAACTACACCTGCTTCACAATGTTTTGGGGAGAATTATAGAGCTAATATGTGATGGCATTAAATAAGTGTGAGTCAGCATGTTGTTTTTGTAAAAATAAAAGCACTTTCCAGCACACTCTGTCTCTGCTACTCCTCTCCATTAATGTCAGAGTTATTCAGTAGATTATGGCAGGAAGAAGGAGAAGGACTCACCTTTCAGGCCCACAGATGAATCCTGTATGACTCCTTCTAGTGCCATAGTCCATCTCAGACACAGGAGGAGTTCAAGTGGGGGACATTATATGTAAAAGTATTTATGTATATTGTATCACAAATCAATAAATAATAAATCTAGTGCATTCTCCTGCCTTCCTGGTGGGGCTAACTAAGAAATAAGCCATCCTCACACTGTACTGAATTTTTTGGCCCTCTACTTTACCAGACATGATGTCCTTTTCTAGCAATTCGTCTTTCCTGATGACCTGACCAAAGTAAGGGAGCTGAGGTCTTGCCATCCTCACTTGTAGGAAGCATTCTGACTGTATTCCTTCTAAGGCTGATTTGTTTGTTCTTCTGACAGGCCATGGTGTACTCAATATTCTTTGCCAACATCACAGTCGAAATGCATGGATCAGCCCTATTCAGGGTGAGAGGAAACTATACAAAGGCAGCAATACCGGGAGGCAAGGATTATAGGGACCATCTTGGAGGCTGACTGCTATAATCATCAACTGATGTCAGTTGACAGTGGGAGCCCTGAAATATTATTGCAACTTGATTGGTTCTGGAAAAGAGTTTCTGGTCTATCTCTAACACACACAGACATAAGTATTACTGATATGTGCAACATAGATATTATGTGATGGAAAGAGGCCTAGATCTGTCACCTCTCTTCATGGATCCTTCCCTGAATTGCTCATCCTGGACCCTAGAAATTGCCTGCAAATGTCCCTTGAGTTCGTGTTTAGCCCCAATCCTTTCTCTTCCCCAATCGGCCCATGGACCGCAGAGACTGCAGAAGACCTGACCACAGTTTGTCCAAGTCACAACACAAAGGCAGATGATGTGATCTGGTTTGGAGCATGTTAATTTGAGGTTATAAGGCATTTAGAGACAAACAGACCTGCCTTCCTGTTGAAAGATAACTGAAATCTACAGCACGAGTGGGACCATTTATATTTGTTTAAACTGTATGACTAGATGAGCCCTCTTAAGGAGAGAATTAGGAGAGGACAGAGAAATGAGGATTAAAAAAAAACAACAGCAAACCAGAGGAATCAGAGGCCAGAGAAGGCATGGCTAGATAATTCCAAATCTCATAAGCTTTCCGAAATTGGCTCCCACATTAATAGAGTCGTGTGTGTGTGTGTGTGAGCACATGCACGTGTGTGTTTGGCTCTCTTTCTCTCTATTTGCCTGAACTTGGAAGTTCTCTTTCCTCTCACCCTCATTTTCTTTAAAGATCACCAAATCTTGTCATTCCTGCTCTGAAGGGTCTGTAGCATCGGTTTTCTCCCTTTCATTATCAGTCTGTCCTGGCTCATGGATTTAAATCTTTGCCCTCCGCCCACCCCACCTCCATCCTTAAAGTGTGAGTACCTCTGAGGTTAAGTCCTTGAGAACACAGTAGTTCTTAAACTTCAGCAGTTCTCAGTGTAGGATCTGAAAGGCAGTATGTTTAACCAGCAGCCAGAAGGGATTTGTGAAACACGCTTCAAGCCACAGAGTAACCTTGTTTCTCTAATGCTTTCCTCCTATGGCATCTGAGAACAGCCTGCAGGCAGATCTGGCTTCTCTGACGCCCCTACTGCAGAACCAGATTCCAGGGCATGAGCGATAGGAGTTCTGCACACACGCACACATACACTCTCTCACTCACACACAGTTGCTGAGCACAGTGTCAGGAGGGCCCCTACCCACCCCTGCAGTGCCTGCTCTGAACCCAGCCCTCCAGCCTTCCTCTCAAGCCTCAAATCTTTCAAAAATTCCCAGTAGGTCACAGCCCTCTTCCTCCCCCAGACAAAAACACAGTTCAGAGGCAGGCAGCAAATTCCTGCCTGAGAATACATATCTCTGGGCTGATTAAATAAACAAAGTTTAATTAAATTAAAATAGAATCAGAACCGGCCTCAACTCTGCTGGCAGCCCAGTGGAGTCCCTCAGGAGTCTTTCATTTTCCTAAATGAATTATTGTTGCCTGCTTTGGGGCTTGTCCTGAAGGAAAGGGGCCTCTGGGGGAAAATGGCTCTCTCTGTCAGAGAACAGAGTCCCTGGGTGGTACAAATAGCTCAGCATTCTACTACTAGCCAAAAAGTTGTCAGCTCAAGCCCAGCCAGAGGCTCCTCAGAAGAAAATCTTGGTGATCTGCTTCCAAAAGATCGCAGCCTTGAAAACCCTACGGAGCAGCTCTACTCTGACTCACATACGGTCGCTATGAATTGAGATCGATTTGATGGCTTACTGGTGGTCAAAGAAAAGCAGTTATGGGGTCTTTTTATTTAGAGGACCAGGAGGCTTTGGAACCGTTGTGCCTTTTGGGGAAGTAAGCATCACACCCTGTTAATGGGCACAGGAAGAATATGACAAAGCCTGCCTTCCTAAAACCAGGCAAGCACTCACCAGATATATGGCTGAGATGGAGAGGGAGAGACTGGGTACTAGTAAAGCCGCAAACTCACCCACGGCTCAGAGTATTGTGAATACGCTTAGGAAATTCAGAGAGACAGGCTTTGAACGGTGTTGGTTGCTGGGTTGCTGCCAGGGAGTCAGCAGGGAGAAAAATAAAAAGCTCCTGTTCTAGATAATTTTATCTAGGGAGAGCTGGAAGAGATAAAGAAAAAGCAACTATTGGAACCTTACAGAGCAGATAAAATGCCTCTGCTCAGCAGGGGAAAGCCCAAGTTAGCCTTCACAAGGCATGCGTTGGAGGCTAGAAGGAAAGAGCTTCTCAGCATGGCTGTGGGTTGGCACCAGCTGGGCTCTTCCTGGGAGCTTAGTTTATTGTTGTTGCTGTAAATTCACTTGTGTTGGAGACAAGGTGATGGGGGAGGGCAGGACTTCACTGCCCCAGGAGAACCTATCAATGCCTGCATCTCACCTGCGCCCCATCTGAAAATTAGATGGGGTGGTACACTGTGCGAAACCCCTGGAGTGCAGGCACCTATCAGCCAACTTGGGGGTCTCTCTCCTTGTCTCTTCCTCTTTCTGCAGGGGCTTGCCTCTTCACTCCTATCAGTCTCTTCCTGCAGGCTGGGAAGGAAAGGACAAAGAGATAAAATGCACATTCTGCAAGTTCCCTAGGAAAGTCTTTGGGGGAGGGAAGTTGAAACTAATGGGCAAGCTGTGGCTTTCCCTCGTCCATGCTGCTTGCACTTCCATTAGCCGAGAAATGTGAGAAGGGGACTGTGCAATCTATCACTGTCCTTTGTGTGTGCTGGTGACACTGCTGATGATGTTACTTTCTGGTTTCAAACTTACCTTTGTCAGCAGGACTTTTGCTCAAATTCCTTATAGAAGTAATGGCTTACATCACCTTAGAGACTCTTTAAGCCCCACCACTGGCTCCTGACTTAGCTCATCTCTCATCTACCTCTACTCCTGACTGAGACTCCTAGCAACAGTTGAGTAGATATCACTGTTCCTGAAACCCTATGCACATGTTTCTGCTTCCAAGACCTAACCTGAGCCCTATCCCAGCCTGGAATGTCTCTCCATTAGCTTTCTAACAAGTTGTGGAATTGCCTTCTTGTCAGTCTCGTCACATCCTCCCTACTCGGTGAAGCCTCCCAGACTACTTCCACGGCTCAATTCACTTCAGCCTTTCCAGTGATCCCAGAGTTCTGTGGATCAAGTGAAAAAGTACACTGTAAGCCATGGAACACTTCACCAGTCTGGGGTATGATGCCAAGTGTCATGGCTGACTCTACACTTCAAGCATATTAAAGAGCTACTTAAAACCCAAAGGACCCGGGGCTTGTAGTTCAAAGCAACAGACTCAGCCCTCAGGCTCGTTATCTCCTTTCTCTACAAAGAATCCAAGAGAGACCTATCAGGAGACTTATGATTTCAAAGTCTCTCTGTAGCACACAAAGCAGATGGAGGAGCATTAACTAAAATCTGAGCAGAAGGGGCTGCAGAGAAAGTAAACACAATGGAGGGCAAGGGTAGGAAATGAAGATGATGAGGATGGAAACAAGGTCATTAATTGAAAATCAACTTTCTCCTCCTCAGTTGGTAATGGTAGTAGACATAGGTAGGAAAAATAAATCTAAACCTAGAATATTCTGATGAGAATAAATCACTGCCCTCCATATGAAAGAACCCACAGCAATCAACCTACCACATGTGCCTGACTCATCATCCCAGTTTACCATATTGGAGTCTCAGGGTTATACTGTCAAACTGGGTACTGAGAAGTGTCAGATCAGCCTTTGTGAATTAAAGTGCTATGTTCTTTGATTTTTAAGAACCTCATCTACATCAGGAGGGAACAATTGCTGGAGGAGGACATCATGTTTGGTGAAGTAGGGGGTTCATGAGGGCACTGGAGACCCTTGGTAAGATGGATTGGCACATTAGCCACAACGATGGACTCGTACATGCTGGCAATTGTAAGGATGGTGCAGGCCCAGGCAGCATTTCATTCTGTTGAACAGGGGGTCACCATGAGTCAGAATTAACTCAATGGCAGCTAACTAACTTGCAGCCAGGGCTTTTTGGTGTGCAGCCTCAGGGCATACAAATATTCTCATGCATTGGTCATTCTGAGAAACCAGTCTGTATAACTCTTCTTCAAACCTCCTGCTTTCCTGTCCTCCAGATTCCTAACCATGCCAAAGCAGTGTCCTACCCATGAATTAGCGTATATTCTTCCCCCAGGTCATCTCTCTTTCCTTGCAAGTGGATAGTGAAATGTACTGCTCAGAATTCTGCCCATTGGGAGGATTCATCTTTCCCAATGTCCTTCAAGGCTACGCCAAGTGAAGCTGCTGCATAGGTCTACTTCTGTCTGATGCCAGAGCTTCGAGCTCAGTTTGATTATGCAGTTTTTGATCCTGGCTAGATAGACATCTTTCCCTCCCTCCTCCAGCCACAGACACCCAGAGCATGACTTCTACCACTCTTCAGCTTCAGGCCCAGCCCCTGAACACTGTAGACAAGCATGTCCCTTTATAGACACGATTACCTTAGTAAAGGCTCTGGGAGACACCACAGAGTTCATCTGGTCCAGCTATAAACCATAAAAAGCAAACAGGCTGCCGTCAAGTCAGTTCTGACTCATGCCGATCCCATGTGTTACAGAGTAGAACTGCTCCAGAGGGTTTTCTTGGCTGTAATCTTTACATAAGCAGATCACCAGGCCTTTCTGTCATGGTTCTGCTGGGTGTGTTCAAACCACCAATCTTTAGGTTATCAGCCGATCACAAACCACTTGTGCCGCCTAGGGACCTGGTCCAGCCACACCCTGATGATTATTTCCTTTGAGACTACTCAGAGCTGCCAGACATGGGTTATTCACATGGTGGACACCCATTTGAGTCCTGACCTACTGACTGACTGGCTGACCATGATATCCTGAAAAGCTAGATATTTGAGACCCTAGGTATCTGAGTTCCCAGATGCCTCAGGTCTATATTATAGTATTTAAAAAATGAGTACATTATAGCAATGAGGCAGTGAGGTTCAGTGGTGAAATTCTTGACTTCCATGTGGAAGACCTGGGTTCCATTCCCAGCCAGTGCACAGCCACCACCCATCTGTCAGGGGACACTTGTGCCTTGCTATGATGCTAAATAGGTTTCAGCAAAGCTTCCAAACTAAGAGGGACTAAGAAGAAAGGCCTGGCAATCTACTTCTGAAAATCAGCCAGTGAAAACCTTATGGATCACAACAATCCAATCCACAGCCAATCATGGGGATGACTCAGAACTGGGCAGCATTTTGTTCTGTTGTGCATGAGGTCACCATGAGTTACAGACAAAACTGACAATAGCTAACAACAACATTATAGCAGGCTGGATGTCCCAGGAAGTAGACTCTGAGATAAGTATTAGAAGATAAATGATTATTTGGGGACAACTCTTGGAACAAACACTTTTGAAAGGGAAGAGAAAGATGCAGGATTCGGCATAAAGGAAAAATGGACCGTGATATAGAATCAATGAAGGTCTCAGTAACTACTTTGGAAAGCTCTGAAGCTGAGGTGGCCTTTCAGAGCTGTCCTCAGTTGGAGGAAAGGGTACTGGGCCTTTACACCCCTGCGTTGATCAGTCATTGGGACTGTCCTGCAAAAAGGGAATGGTAACTGTCTTCTACTGAAGAGAAGAAACAGAAGCACCCATGTAAGATGTGGCGAATACAATTCCATGAGGCCTATACCAGCACAGTCCAACAGAAATATAGTGCAAACCACATACATAATATTAAATTTTATAGTAGCCACTTTTTAAAAATAACAGGTAAAATTAATTTTAAATTAATTAATTTTAACAGGTAAAATTGATTTTGACAATATATTTTGCTTGGCCCAATATAACCAAAATATTATTTCAATATTCAATCAATATAAAAAGAATTTCTAATGAGATACTTTATGATTTTTGTGTGGGCATTTTACACATATGGACACTAAATTTTTATTGGAAATATTCGATCTGTACTTGTTATTAGGTGCCATCAAGTTAGTTCCAACTCATAGCAACCCTATGTACAACAGAATGAAACGCGGCCTGGTTCTGTGCCATCCTCACAATCGTTATGCTTGGTCCCATTGTTGCAGCCACTATGTCAATCCATCTCTTTGAGGGTCTTCCTTTTTTTCACTGATCCTCTACCAAGCACAGTGTCCTTCTCCAGGGACTGATTCCTCCTGATAACATGTCCAAAGTATGTGAGACATAGTCTCATCATCCTTGCTTCTAAGGAGCGTTCTGGTTGTACTTCTTCCAAGACAGATTTGTTCTTTTGACAGTTCGTACTACATTCAATATTCTTCGAGAACACCACAATTCTTCAGTCTTCTTTATTCATTGTCTAGCTTTCACATGCATATGAGGCAATTCAAAACACCATGGCTTGGCTCAGGCCCACCTTAGTCTTCAAGATGACATCTTTGCTTTTAACACTTTAAAGAGGTCTTTTGTAGCATGTTATGGGTTTTTTTGCTTAATGCAATGTGTCATTTGGTTTCTTGTCTGCTGTTTCCATGGGTGATGATTGTGGATCCAAGTAAAATGAAATTCTTGACAACTTCAGTCTTTTCTCCTTTTATCATGATGTTGCTTATTGGTCCAGTTGTGAGGATTTTTGTTTTCTTTATGCTGAGGTATAAGCCATACTGAAGGCTGTGGTCTTGATCTTTATCAGTAACTGCTTCAAGTCCTCTTCACTTTCAGCAAGCAAGGTTGTGTCTTCTGCATACTTAAGGTTGTTAATGAGTTTTCATCCAATCTGATGCCCTGTTTTTCATGTAGTCCAGTTTCTCAGATTATTTGTTCAGCATACAAATTGAAGAGGTATGGTGAAAGGACACAAATCTGACCCACGTCTTTCCTGACTTTAAACCATGCAGTATCATCTTGTTCTGTTCAAACAACTGCCTCTTGTTCTGTGTACAGGTTTCTCATGAGCACAATTAACTGTTCCGGAATTCTCATTCTTCACAATGTTATCCATAATTTGTTATGATCCACACAATCAAATGCCTTTGCATAGTGAACAAAACACAGGTAGCATCTTTCTGGTATTCTCTGCTTCCAGCCAGGATCCATCTGACATCAGCAATGATATCCCTGGTTCCACGTCCTCTTCTATATCTGGCGTGAATTTCTGGCAGTTTCCTGTTGATATACTGCTGCAGCCGCTTTTGAATGATCTTCAGCAAAATTTTGCTTGCATGTGATATTAAGGATATTGTTCTATAATTTCCACATTTGGCTGGATCTTCTTTCTTGGGGCTAGGCATAAATATGGATCTCTTCCAGTCATTTGGCCAGGTAGCTGTCTTCCAAGTTTTTTGGCATAGATGAATGAGCATTTCCAGTGTTGCGTTCTTTTGCCAAAGCATCTCAATTGATATTCTGTCAATTCCTGGAACCTTGCTTTTCACCAGTGCCTTCAGTGCAACTTGGACTTCTTCCTTCAGTACTTTTGGTTCCTGATCATAATTCACCTCCTGAAATGGTTGAAGGTCAACCAGTTCTTTTTGGTATAGTGACTCTGTGTATTCTTTCCATCTTCTTTTGATGCCTCCTGCATCATTTAATATTTTCCCTGTAGAATCTTTCACTATTGCAACTCGAGGCTTGAATTTTTTCTTCAGTTTCTTCAACTTGAGAGATGAAGAGCATGTTCTTTCCTTTTGGTTTTTTATCTCCAGCTCTTTGCACATGTCATTATAATACTTTACTTTGTCTTCTTGAGCTGCCCTTTGAAATCTTCTGTTCAGCTCTTTGACTTCTCGTTTTTTCCTTTTGCTTTAGCTACTTAACATTCAAGAGCAAGTTTCAGAGTCTCTTCTGACACCTGTTTTGGTCTTTTCTTTCTTTCCTGTCTTTTTAATGACCTCTTGCTTTCTTCATGTATGATGTCCTTGATGTCATTCCATAACTTGTCTGGTCTTTGTCATTAGTGTTCAATGTGTCAAATCTATTCTTGAGATGGTCTCTAAATTTAGGCGGGACGTACTCAATCAAGGTCATACTTTGGCTCCCATGGACTTGTTATAATTTTCTTCAATTTCAACTTGAACTTGCATATGAGCAATTGGTGGTCTGTTCCTCATTCAGCCCCTGGACTTGTTCTGACTGATGATATTGAGATTTTCCATAGTCTCCACAGATGTAGTAAATTTGATTCCTGTGTATTCCATCTGGTGAGGCCTGACTGTACAGTTGCAGTTTATGTTGTTGAAAAAAGCTATTTGCAATGAAGAAGGCATTGGTCTTGCAAAACTCTATCATGCAATCTCTGTCATCATTTCTATCACCAAGGCCATATTTTCCAACTACCGATCCTTCTTCTTTGTTTCCAGTTTTCCCATTCCAATCACGAGTAATTATCAATGCATTCTGATTGCATCAATTTCAGACTGGAGAAGTTGGTAAAAATCTTCAATTTCTTCATTATGGCCTTAGTGAATAGTGTGGAAATTTGAATAATATTCATATTAACTCATCTTCCTTATAGGCTTATGCATACTATCCCATCACTGACAGCACTGTACTTCAGGGTAGATCTGTCAGTTTGTCATACTGTGGGGGTTTCATGTTGCCCTGATGCTGGGAGCTATGCCACTGATATTGAAACACCAGCAGGATTACCCATGGCAGACAGGTTTCAACTGAGTTTCCAGACTAAGACAGACTAGGAAGAAGGACCCGGCAGTCTACTTCTGAAAACATTGTGAAACATTGTCTGACATAGTGCCAGAAGATGAGCCCCTCAGGTTGAAAGACACTCAAAAGACAACTGGGGAAGAGCTGCCTCCTCAAATTAGAGTTGACCTGAATGACTTGGATGGAGTCAGGCTTTCAGGACCTTCATTTGCTGATGTGGCACCACTCAAAATAAGAAGAAATAGCGGCAAATATCCATTAATAACCAGAACATGGAATGTACAAAGTATGAATCTAAGAAAATTGGAAAAAGTCAAAAATGAAATGGAATACATAAACACTATCCTAGGCATTAGTGAGCTGAAATGAACTGGTATTGGTCATTTTGAATTGGACAACCATATGTCCTGGGACCCTACCACTGCATAAAATATTATTTTTATAAGAAAATGAGTTCCTAATTCCAGGCAACTATTTTTTTTTTTTTGCTTAGCTGGCAACTCCCTGTATGTAGATTCTATTATACAGCGCTTTGTCCATAGTAAAGCTCAGTAAATATTAGTTTAGTATAAATAAATAAAGGTGCTGATATTCTTGGATCTAAGTATATTCCTTCACAAAGAAACAAACCAAATGCATTCTGGAGTGGTTAGTGGCCAGATTTAGAACAGACTGTGATTAAAATATTCATCCATCAATTCAGAGCCACCTTTTCTTATAGCAGCAACAACAACAGCAGCGAAATTTTCCCCAGTAGCTGGAGGCCATATGTTAAATAAACTTGAAGAAATATTTTCAGCAACAAAAGTCAACTTCTCACATCTAAGGCTGTCAAAAATATGAATTCTGAAACTTGATCTAAACTCAATTTTATATTTATAAATAGAAGATTTTTTTCTGTTACTGACACATGAAAATAAGCAAATGTCACATCCCAATTTGATCAAATTCTCTGGTTAAACTTTCATATTAGTTAAGAAATGTCTGTATGTAATTTTTTGTGAAATACTGGTTTAATGATATTCTTTTTTCTATTTTTTCCTTTTGTTTAAATTTGGATGCAGTGAAGATCATTCTTTTGTTTGTCGAGGAAAGTACTTTGGTTTGCTTTTACTGTTATAATTTATTACACAAACAAAAATATAACAATATTAAAGGAAAAGAAAAATTTGCTCACAATTTTACCACCTCTACCAATCAAAAGGTTTTATTTCTTTGTGTTCTGGTCTTCATCTATATGCATGCGTGAGTGTCATCATACAATTCTTTGGTATGTGTTCCTTATTAAATATATGAAATTTTTCACAGAGTTAATTAGGGAATAGTTATGTAAGGTAAGTGATGCTTAAATCTGCAATAAATTTTATTGAGTGTTTACTATGTGCCAAACCTGGTCTGCCCGACTTTGTGAAGTCCAGAGCACAAATAGAGGCCCACATATTTAATATGCTTAATATTTAAAAGTTATGAACAAGCTAACAAACCATGACCATCAGCACCGCCCTTCCACTATCTTGCCCAATGTACTCTTATAATAACCTGGAGGACCAAGTTCAAATTTAAATTCTTGGACTGCTCAAAGTTCTGCTCCAGAACACAGAGCTGCAAGGAGAGCTAGCTCCCAGCCCCACCACCTGTCTCTCATCTCTTCCCATCCACAGCTCTGCCCACATTGAAAGCGGGCTCTCTCATGCCTATAAGGACACTCCAGCCCAAGTCCAAACTTTGGTCACAACTCCTGCAATCAGCCACCACCTGGCTATCTTTCAGACTTAGGCATCTTAGTTATCTAGTGCTGCTATAACAGAAATACCACAAGTGGGTGACTTTAACAAACAGAAATTAATTTTTTTCAGAGTTCAGAAGGAAAGAAGTCCAAATTCAGGTAGCTGCATCTAGGGGTCCAAATTATGTGGTAAGGTCCTTGGCAATCTTGTGTTATGTATCTTCCTCTTCATTTGTGCCTGCTTGCTTAATCTGCTCTTTTATATCTTAGAAGAGATTGACTTAAAAAACACCCTATACCAATACTGCCACATCAAGGTAACAAAGAAAACCCATTTCCAAATGAGATTATAACCACAGGTATAGAGGTTAGAATTTGCAACACATTTTTTGGGAGACACAATTCAATATATAACACTTAGGGATCCACATACCAGCAGGAAAGTCCACCCTCAAAAGAACAGATTCTAGGAAGAGGACCATGTAGCCCCTGGATGTATACTTTGGGCATTTGAACAAGAATTCCAGAGTCTGGACTGTGGTTCAGAAGGGCGGAGGTCATGGATGACTCGTTGGCCCCACACACTCCTTGGCTTGGGAGGTGAGGTACAATTGGATGAGAAACAGAGCAGGATTCTGTAAAGCGCAAGGCCCAGGCAGGGCCCTGATTGCCTGAGCCTAAGGATGGAACTGTGTTGGGCACCTTACACTCTTCTCACATTAAAATCTCACAGCAAACCTATAAGGTGAGTGCTACCACCATACCTCCACTTTACAGATGAGGAACACATGAATCAATGAGTTTAAGTTTTCTGGCATCTCTCTGTGAGGAAGAAGTGGGAGCAGGGTTCCAAACCCAATAATCTGACACCAGTGCCTGTGCTGCCTCTCATGCTTTGGAAAACTGGCAATCTGAAGAAGAGACGTCCTATGATGTCACAGTCCCATGAAAACGTTTTCACAGGGTTGTTACCACCCAATCAGTTCATTGTGTCATTTTACCCAATGATCCATCTTTGTAACTGAAACTTTCATCCGAATATAGGCAAAGGTGTTGCACACATTCACGTCATTACTAACTTAATTATGCAAACAAGCCCTCGTCAAATATCGATAGGAATAGTACCATTCTCATAGATTTATTGTTGAGAAAATAAGTAACGTAGTTAGTGCTTAACCAGATCTCAGTTCTCTGAAATTCAGGCTTGACCCTGCCTCCCACCCTCTCAAGCACACTGGGGTTACAGCAATCTCTTCCTCTGGCTCCATACCAAGTGCTTCTTCCAATGCACAGATGCTTGTGTCAAGGACAGTCACTCTAGCTTTGCAGCAGAGGTCTCCTGATCATCAGCAGTGCGATTATCTTTGGAAAATTTAAATGTGGTACAGAAAAGCTATCCTGAACCAGAAAGTACTAAAGTGGGCACTGCCAATCAAAGTGAATGAATGCCTGGCCTAAGCCCAACTGGGCCCTACTTTCTACTCACAGAACGGACTTGCGGAGGCTTGCTGCAGTTAATTATTCACTGTGTGTCCCTTGAGCCAGTCTGTAGTTGTTATTAACTATTAGTACTCTACTTCTGAAAAGTATTAGCCAGTGAAAACCTTACAAATAGCAGCAGAACATTGTCCAATATACTGCTGGGAGATGAGTCCCCCAGGTTGGAAGGCACTCAAAAGATGACTTGGGAAGAGCTGCCTCCTCAAAGTAGAGTTGACCTTAATGACATGGATGGAATAGAGCTTTCAGGACCTTCATTTGCTGATATGGCATGACTCAAAATGAGAACAAAGAGCTGCAAACATCCATTAATAATTGGAATGTGGAATGTACAAAGTACGAATCTAGGAAAATTGGAAATCATCAAAAATGAAATGGAACACATAAACATCGATATCCTAGGCATTAGCGAGCTGAAATGGACTGGTATTGGCCATTTTGAATCGGAAAATCATATAGCCTACTATGCTGGGAAGGACAACTTGAAGAGGAATGGTGTTGCATTCATCGTCAAAAAGAATGTTTCGAGATCTATACCGAAGTATAAAGTTGTTGATGATAGGATAATATCCACACGCCTACAAGGAAGACCAGTTAAGACCACTATTATTCAAATTTACACACCAATCACTAAGGCCAAAGATGAAGAAATAGAAGATTTTTATCAGCTGCTGCAGTCTGAAATTGATCGAACATGCAATCAAGATTCATTGATAATTACTGGCAATTGGAATGCAAAAGTTGGAAACAAAGAAGAAGGATCAGTAGTTGGAAAATATGGCCTTGGTTATATAATTTTGCAAGACCAACGACTTCTTCATTGCAAATGCCTTCTTTCACCAACATAAATGGTGACTATATACATGGACCTCGCCAGATGGAACACAGAGAAATCAAATTGACTACATCTGTGGAAAGAGACTATGGAAAAGCTCAATATCATCAGTCAGAGCAAGGCCAGGGGTCAACTGTGGAACAGACCATCAATTTCTGATATGCAAGTTCAAGCTGAAACTGAAGGAAATCACAGCAAGTCCACAAGAGACAAAATATGACCTTAAGCACACCCCGCCTGAATTTAGAGACCATCTCAAGAACAGATTTGATGCATTGAACACTAGTGACCGAAGACCAGACGAGTTGTGGAATGACATCAAGGACATCATACATGAAGAAAGCAAGAGGTCATTGAAAAGGCAAGAAAGAAAAAAAAGACCAAGATGGATGTCAGAGGAGACTCTGAAACTTGCTTTCGAACGTTGAGCAGCTAAAGCAAAAGGAAGAATTGATGAAGCCAAAGAACTGAACAGAGGACTTTAAAGGGTGGCTCGAGAAGGCAAAGTATTATAATGACATGTGTAAAGAGCGGGAGATTGAAATCCAAAAGGGAAGAACACGCTGGGCATTTCTCAAGGTGAAAGAACTGAAGAAAAACTCAAGCCTCGAGCTGCAACAGTGAAGGATTCCATGGGGAAAATATTAAACGATGCAGAAAGCATCAAAAGAAGATGGAAGGAATAGACAGAGTCATTATACCAAAAAGAATTAGTCGATGTTCAACTTTTTCAAGAGGTAGCATATGATCAGGAACTGATGGTACTGAAGGAAGAAGTCCAAGCTGCTCTGAAGGCATTGGAGAAAAACAAGGCTTCAGGAATTGATGGAATATCAGTTGAGATGTTTCCACAAACGGATGCAGCACTGGAGGTGCTCACTTGTCTATGCCAAGAAATATGGAAGACAGCTTCCTGGTCAACCAACTGGAAGGGATCCATATTTACGCCAGTTCCCAAGAAAGGTGATCCAACCGAATGTGGAAATTACGCGACCATGTCATTAATATCAGAAACCCTGGTGGTGTAGTTGTTAAGTGCTACCACTGCTAACCAAAGGGTTGGCAGTTTGAATCTACCAGGCACTCCTTGGAAACTCTATGGGGCAGTTCTACTCTGTCCTATAGGGTTCCTATGAGTTGTTTGTTTATCATTAATATCACACACAAGCAAAATTTTGCAGAAGATCATTCAAAAATGGCTGCAGCAGTATATTGACAGGGAACTGCCAGAAATTCAGGCCAGTTTCAGAAGAGGACATGCAACCAGGGATATGATCGCTGATGTCAGATGGATCCTGGCTGAAAGCAGAGAATACCAGAAGGGTGTTTACCTGTGTTTTATTGACTATGCAAAGGCATTCAACTGTGTGGATCATAACAAATTATGGATAACATTGTAAAGAATGGGAATTCCAGAACACTTAATTGTGCTCATGAGGAACATTTACATAGATCAAGAGGCAGTTGTTCGGACAGAACGAGTGGATACTGATTGGTTTAAAGTCAGGAAAGGTGTGTGTCAGGCTTGTATTCTTTCACTATACCTATTTAATCTGTATGCTAAGCAAATAATATGAGAAGCTGGACTATATGAAGAAGAACAGGGCATCAGGATTGGAGGAAGACTCAGTAACAACCTGCGTTATGCAGATGACACAACCTTGCTTCCTGAAAGTGAAGAGGACTTGAAGCACTTACTAATGAAGATCAAAGACCACAGCCTACAGTATGGATTGCACCTCAACATAGAGAAAACAAAAATCCTCACATCTGGACCAATGAGCAACATCATGGTAAATGGAGAAAAGATTGAAGTTGTCAAGGATTTCATTTTACTTGGATCCACAATCAACAGCCATGGAAGCAGCAGTCAAGAAATCAAAAGACACATTGCATTGGGTAAATCTGCTGCAAAGGACCCTTGAAAGGTTTGAAGGGCAAAGATGTCGCCTTGAACACTAAGGTGCACCTGACCCAAACCATGGTATTTTCAATCGCATCATATGCATGTGAAAGCTGGACAATGAATTAAGGCAGGCCGAAGAAGAGTTGACGCCTTCGAATTGTGGTGTTGGTGAAGAATATTGAATATACCATGGACTGGCAAAAGAATGAACAAACCTGTCTTAGAAGAAATACAACCGAATGCTCCATGGAAGCAAGGATGGTGAGACTGCGTCTTACATACTTTGGACATATTGTCAGGAGGGATCAGTCCCTGGAGAAGGACATCATGCTTGGCAGAGCACAGGGTCAGCGGAAGAGAGGAAGGCCCTCAACAAGGTGGATTGACAGAGTGGTTGCAACAATGGGCTCAAGCATAACAACAATTGTGAGGATGGCTCAGGACCAGCAGTGTTTCGTTCCGTTGCACATAGGGTCGCTATGAGTCAGAACTGACTCGACGGCACCTAACAACAACAATAACAATCGTTAACTAAGGGGTGAAAAGAAGGTGGGAGGAACAGGTTCCCGAACAATCTTATGTACACACATTAGGTACATAACAAATCAGCCGCTTGTTGATCTACATGCAGGAAAGCACACAATTAAACAAATTCAATGAGCTATTCCAAAGTAAAGACATCGTAGTAGCCACAATTCAAATCAAGAAATAGAACATTACCTTTTGTCTGGTTAAGGAAGTTCCCTTTCATTCTTGGTTTGCCAAGGGATTTTTATTATTATTAACAGGTGTTTAATTCTATCAAATGATTTTTCTATGTGAATTAATATGATCATATAATATTTCTCCTTATTTAGTTAATGAGATTAATTATACAGATCAATTTTTTAATGCAAAATCAGCATTACCTTACTAGAATATACTTCTGATGTATTATCCTTTTTATGTATCACTGGATTTAATGTGTTACTATGTTGTTTAGGAGTTTTCATTTCTGTTCGTGAGAAACAGATCTGTAATTTTTTTATTTTGTAAAGAACTTGTCATGTTTGGCTTTTAAAATTATGCTGACCTCATAAAATGAGTTAGAAATGGTTCCTTCTTTCTATTCTCTGGAATAGTTTATGTAAGATCAGTTTGTTTGGTTTTTTTTCTTTAAAATAATTTAGAACTTTGCTGATGAAACCATCTAGGCCTGGAGTTTTCTTTGTGGAAAGATTTTTTCATTAGGGATTTGATTTCTTTTACATCTATAGGACTATTCAGATTTTTTTATTTCTTCCTTTGTCACTTTTGATAAGCTATCCCCCCCTCCCCAGGAATTTATCAGTTTTATCTTGTCAAATTTATTGGCATAAAGATGTTTGTTATATATCTGGAGGCATAAAAATGGAGAGGTGGATATTATTGTTGACTTGGAAAACTCAAGGAAATCAATTTTAAAAAGCTACTAGAAACAATAAGAAAATTCCACAATATTGTGGGATAGAAAACTAATATAGAGAAGTCCACGTTAGAAGTTAGGAGATTACAATGGAGGGAAAGACCCCCATTTACATTAGCAAGAACAACAACAAAAGAATAATATTTTAACAAATAAATTTAACAACAAATGTACAAGACCTATAAAAAAAAGTTTAAAACATTTTAGGATACAACAGAAGACATAAACAAAAGGAAAAGCAGATGATATTTTTGGTCAGGATGACTCAATGTCATTATCCTTTCTTATATCAAGAATATGCTGATCTTACAATTAAAAAAACTTTTTTAATCTTAAAAAATATATATGCTTATCTTAAAGACTCTATAGAAGAATCCTGATCAAAAGGGGGAACATACAGAACAGAATTTTAAATTCTCATGGAATGTAGATTTTCTGGACCCATTGAAGCTGGATAAACCCCTGAAACTATTGCCCTGAGAGAATCTTTAAAACTTAAGCCAAAAATGTTCCCTGAAGTCTTCTTTAAACCAAACAATAAACCAAAAAAAAAAAAAAAAAAAACCCTAACTCATTGCCATCAAGTTAAGTAGAACTGCCCCACAGCATATCCAAGGAACAGCTGGTGGATTCAAACTTTTGACCTTTTGGTTAACAGCTGTAGCTCTTAAATACTGCACCACCAGGCCCCAACCAATCAATAGTTTAGCTCAATTAGTAAAGAATGTCTGCTTGATGGAAAGATTAGTCCAAAGGACTAATGGACCACAACTACCACAGCCTCCACCAGACTGAGTCAAGTACAAAAAGATGGTGCCCAGCTACCACCACTGACTGCTCTGACTGGGATCACAACAGAGGGCTTCAGACAAAGCTGGAGAAAAATATAGAACAAAATTCTAATTTACAGAAAAAAGACCAGACTTACTGGCCTGACAGAGGCTGGAGAAACCCTGAGAGCATGGTCCCCAGACATCCTTTTAGCTCAGTAATGAAGTCACTCCTGAGGTTCACCCTTCAGCCAAAGTTTAGACAGGCCCATAAAACAAAATGAGACTAAAGGGGCACAACAGCCCAGGGGTAAGGACTAGAAGGCAGGAAGGGGCAGGAAAGCTGGTGATTGGGAACCTAAGGTCAAGAAGGGAAAGTGTTGACATGCTGTGGGGCTGGTAGCCAATGCCACAAAACAGTATGTGTATTAATTGTTTAATGAGAAGCTAGTTTGTTCTGTAAACCTTCATCTAAAGTATAATACTAAAAAAATAAATAAAATTTTTAAAATAAAAAATACATGTGTGTGTATACCATATGTGTATACATGTGTATATATAATGATGCATCACTTTATGTCCACTATACTTTCTGTAAAATAGGATGTTAGGTGATTTGGATGTTGTGTGAACACCATATTACAGTATATACACTCAGTCCCCAGGTTGCCAGCCCTGGCTGCTGAGGATAGAATCCATATGGGATCAAACCGACAACAGCAACTCCAGAGGTCAGGTAGGAAGCTTAGGAGGCAGTGTGTTGATGTTAATGGGAGAAGAACCATTAGGAAAAGGAGGCTGAGAATGGTTGCATAACTTGAAGAATTTAATCAGTGTTACTGAATTGTACATGTAGAAATTATTGAATTGGTGTATGTTCTGCTGTGTATATTTTCAACAACAATAAAAAATAAATAAAATAAATTAATTTTTTAAAAAGAGTATCCTGGTGTTTTTAATTTGATTTTTAAATTATCATTATTTCAATAAAACTTCAAGTAATCCTTTTTTTTAAGTAGATAAAAGGATTCTAAAATTCAAACTGAAGAATAAACAAGATTAGCATGGAAACTCTGACACGAACTATTCAGAGTTAGGCCAAACTTCACAGGCAGAGTCCTTCACAAAACTGCTTTCACTTCAGACACCAGTTACAAGTTTGGGGGTCCTCAGGCCACCCTTGCTTCTGACCAACTGGCTGCAAATATGTGCATTCTCACTACCTTCTCGGTTTTGATGATTTGCTGGAACAACTCCCAGAACTCAGGAAAACGCTATACTTAACAGCCACTGTTTTATTACAGCAAAAGGATATAAATCAGAACCAGCCAAAGGGAGCGATGCACAGGGCTCGGTCTAGAAGAATCCCCCCCAAAAGGGCTTCTATTTTCCCCAGGGGGTATGTCTGCTTCCAGCACATTGATGTGTGACAATACATAGAATATTGCCAATCAGGGAAGTTAGCCGAAGCCTCAGTATCCAGAGTTTTTAGAGAAGCTTCATTACATAGACATGATTGATTGCATCATGGGACACATGATGTATCTCCAGCTCCTCTGTCTCCCCCAGAGGCTGAGCTGATATCACAGGGCTCAAAGCTCCAACTCTGTAATCACATGGTTAGTCGTTCTGGAGTGCCCAGCCCCCACTTCTTTATCATAATCTACCAGGTGTGGTTGAGGAGGCCACCACGAATGACAATGAAACTCCAACCACTGGGAAATTTCAAGAGTTCAGAGGTTACCTCCCAGAAACCAGGGACAAAAACTACAAAATTACTTATTACACACAACTCATCATAGATAAAGAACAATCTTGCTAACATATAAACATGATAAGAAAAAAGACCAATAACCCATTATAAAAAGGACAAATATTATGAACAGATAATTCAAAGAAGATGCAAATTGTTCTTAAAACATATTTAAAGATGCTCAGTCTCACTCATAACAAGAACTATGCGAATTGAAAACTACTGTAAAGTACCATTTTTCACCATAAAATTGGCAAAAATCCCAAAATTTGATAGCATATTCTGTTGCCAAGGCTATAAAAACAAGCACTTTTATACTTTGGTGGTAGGAATATAAATTTGTACCACCCATATGGAGGGCAATTTGGCAATAGAATTACCAATGCATGTGCTCTTGAATCCAGCAATTCCACCTGGGGAATTTAATCCTATAGATACATTGATATGTTGTCATAATGGCATATAAGTAAGTTATTTATTACAGCATTGCATTCAGAATTGAAAGATTGGAAAGAACCTGGATACTGGTCAATAGGGGGCTGGTTAAATAAATGCAACAGAGTATTTTGTAAAAAAAAAAAATTCTTTTTTTTTTTATAAAAAGAATTAAGAAAACTCCTATATTGATATGGAAAGCTCTCTAAGATGTATCATTAAGTGAAAAAAGCAAGGCATATTTATATTTATAGAATGATGTGTATAGCGTGATAATAGTTATCTTACAAAGGAGGGGAAACAGTATCTTTTGTACTGTTATATATGTTTATTTTCAAAATCTCTAGGAGAGTAAATAAAAGACTAAAAAAACAGTGGTTAGCTGTTGGAAGCCAGGGAACTGGGAACATGAATAACAAATGTGGAAAGGAGATTTTTCACTGTAAGCCTTTTCATACTTTTTGGTGTTTTCACCATGTGAATGTATTACTATTAAAAAAATTTTTTTTAATAATTTGAATCAAAGAATTATCATAACAATACTATCGAATTCATTCAATTCCACAAGTGGCTTAAATGCATTGCTAATTCTAGCAAGGCCCTCTGTGCCATTACTGGGATGGTTTTGACTGCAAGCAGCAAAAGGCTTAAACAATGAAGGCAATTTATTATCCCAATTAACAAGACATTCAAACTCAGACTGTCACAGGTCTGGAATTACAGCTGGCCTAGAATTGCCTCTGCATCACACACAGACAGACCTGACCATTCACAGCCAAAATGGGCAACGTCCGTATCTTCCTGTGCTTTTCCCCCTAGCTCCTCAATAGAATTCCTCTCAGGTCCAACTGGCCAGTAATACATAGCATATCCACATCCAAGCTGCAGGAAAGACTGGAACATATAGTAATAATTATAACAGTAATCACTAGCAAATACTGAACACTTACTATGTGCCAGGTACCATCATAAGCACTTTACTGGATTAACTCATTTACTCTTCAAAGCTAGCTGCTAGGGTGGTAGTATTATTAGCCCCATTTTACAGATGAGGAGTCTGAAGAGAATTCAAAAGAGGGTATGCAACCAGGGATATCATTGCTGATGTCAGAATTATAGATAACATTGTGGAGAACGGGAATTCCAGAACACTTGATTGTGCTCATGAAGAGCCTGTACATAGATCAAGAGGCAATTGTTTGGACTGAACAAGGGGATACTGAGTGGTGTAAGGATAAGGTTGTATCCTTTCACCATGCCTATTCAGTCTGTATGCTGAGAAAATAATATGACAAGCTGGACTATATGAAGAAGAATGGGGCACCAGGATTGGAGGAAGACTCATTAACAACCTGCTTTATGCAGATGACACAACTTTGCTTGCTGAAAGTGGGGAGAACTTGAAGCACTTACTAATGAAGATAAAAGACCACAGCCTTTAGTATGGCATAGAGACGTGGTATTTTCAACTGCATCATATGCATGTGAAAGCTGGACAATGAATTAAGGCAGGCCAAAGAAGAACTGACGCCTTTGAATTGTGGTGTTGGCGAAGAATATTGAATATACCACGGACTGCCAAAAGAACGAACAAATCTGTCTTGGAAAAAGTACAACCAGAGTGCTCCTCAGAAGCAAGGATGGTGAGATTGAGCCTTACATGCTTTGGACATGTTGTCAGGAGGGATCAGTCCCTGGAGAAGGGCATCATGCTTGGTAAAGTAGAGGGTTAGTGGAAAAGGGGAAGACCCTCTACGAGGTGAATTGACACAGTGGCTGCAACAATGGGCTCAATCAAGCGTAACAATGATTGTAAGGATGGCGCAGGACCAGGCACTGTTTCATTCTGTTGTGAATAGGGTCACTATGAGTCAGAACCAACTCGACAACAACACAGATGAGAAAACTGAGGCACAGAGAGGTTAAATAACTAATGCACAATCACAGTTAGTAAGTGGTGGAGCTGAGATTCACACCGTGGAAATTGGCTGCAAAGCCAGTGATCCCAACAATCATGTGTATTACCTAAAAATAACTCTTCAGCTTCTAAAGCTGGAGACTGATTCCACCAGCCAGTAAGAGGTGGCAAGAATGGCTATTGGATATACAACCAGTAGTGTTTCTCTATAAAAACATTACCCAACTTGCAGCACTTGACACACACAACAAGCCAGCAGGGATAGACCTTGGACATTTTGTGGACAGCTCCCCATGATCTCACTAGACCTATCAGGCAGGAGGAAACAATGAGCAGTGACCTGGATCTTTCTAGAAGCAACAGCAGCAGCAACTCCACCTAGAGAAACCTCCAAACCAATAGTCTCCATGACCCCCAGGGCACACTGGAATGAGCCCCAGGGAACAGACAAGCTTCCTCCCAGGGGCAGGACAAGAACAGGAGGCTGGGGTGCTCTCATGGAAGACTCTGGGGTGCTCTCCTGTACTGTCAGATACCCACAGTTCAACTGCAGCCCAATTATCCAGAGCTGCTTCTTTCTATCCAGGCAGAGGTAGTGCCAGACTGTCAACCCAGAATTTCACTTGCATCAGCAGAGACCCAGCCTGGGAATCCAATGGAGTTTTTGAGTTGTGAGAATTCCAGCCCTGCCCAAGCTTCACAGGCAAAGCCCCAGACAGTCAGTCTGCACCGTGGTTGATAAGATTTTCCCTGGACCTTTTCCTACTTCAGAGGCTTCCACCCTTTCTGTGCCTCACTTGCCACTTGAGAGCTCCCAACTGCTAAGTATGTCCAAAACATTCAAGACAACAAGCTTTTTTTTTTAATGAAACCTTCCTTTCTCTAAGACTTCACAGCAGCTAACTCTGGCCCTCATGTGCTAAAAATACTGTTTTTCTCCCCGTCATTAATCCAGTAGCTTTTTCACATATTTGCCTTTTCAAAGAGTTAGAGATGCAATGATTCAGTTTCCTCACCTCCCAGGCAAGTAGCCCAGGGAAGGGGGTGGAGGTATTCTTAGCCTGGAGAGCACTTTGCTCTGTGGTATGCAAACCCCCAGAGCTAGATATTTCTAGACCAGGATAAAGAGGAGCTCAGAGTGAGCAGAGGAGGCTAGGGGTTGAAGGCCCTCAACAATGAGCTTATTTTCCATGGAACATGCTTGCCGCCTATAGTTCTGAAACAGATCCACTGCCCTATGGTACACCTAACTTTGCTCAGAGAAGAGTAAGCAGAGGAGAGAAATTCCTGTTCAAGTTTCCCTCTCCTAGGAGTGTCAAAGCATTAAGGTGGGCCCCTGTCTGTTCATCAGCCTAGGGGGTCATGGCTATGCTGAAGAGGGATAAAGGGATCTAGCCATCAGGGCACCCAGACTCCCAAGCAAGAATTGTAAGAATAAGATGGAGTGTGTCTTGTTGACCATCACGACCAACTATCCTCAGGCTGCAGAAAGGCCATAAAAAAAGTCACGGTTATATATGCCCCAACCCATAATGTTATTTGTATTTTCTAGAGTCACGAAAGGAGCATTTATCGCAAGCCCAGGCAGTCTGGTTGAGCCACCTACCTTTGCAGGTTAAGTGAAAAAAGGCCAAAAGATCTGAGAGCTATGTCCATGTTCCAAAAAAACCAGGTCGGGCTTTGTAACATCTGCTTTCAGAACTCTTCAGCCTGAGTGTCGAAGTGAGACAGTGGTCAGGGTACCTAAAACCCAGCTCTGGTATAGCCATTGACGTTGGCCAAGTCACATCGCCTCCCTGGGCCTCTGTGAGGAGGTAGATTCTGATCTCCATGAGCCTGTCCAGCTCAGAAGTTCTGAGCTTCAGAAGAGAACTTTGCTTCTCTTCGGAGGATGAAGTGCCTTGTGCTCCACCTCTGCATCTGGCATCGGTTTCCTTCACTTTGTCTATTCAGTCCTGCCCAGTAACTGGTGGAAATGATAGGCTCACTCCCTGGCACAACTTTCAACAGTCTCTTATCCTTGGGTGGCCAAAACAATGGATTATTTATATAAGGTGCCAAATAATGCCCCCAAAGATGTTCACACTGTAATCCCTGGAACCTGTGAATATGTTACATTACTTGGCAAAGGGAGTTTGAAGATGGAATTAAGGTTACTAACCAGCGACTTTAAAATAGGGGGATTATCCCGGATCATCCATATAGGTCCAATCTAATCACATAATCTCTTAAAAACAGAATTTTCTCTGTCTGGAGTTCAGAGAGATGCAGCAGAAAGCAAAAATCAGAGAGATTCAAAGCATGAAGGGAACATTGCTGGGGAGGACCCCATGGAAAACATGGGAAGAAAGTGGGCAACCCTTAAGAGCAGAGATCAACCCCTGGCTGACAGCTGCCAAGAAAATGGGAACCTTGGTTCTACAACCACAAGGAACTGACTTCAGCCAACCACCTAAACGAGTTTAGAAATAGGTTCATTCCCCAGAGCCTCCAGAAAGGAACACAGCCCTGCTGACACCTGCAAGACTCAAAGCAGAGGACTCATCTGAGCCCCTATACGCCCAGCTTTTAAGCCACTGAGTTTGTGGTAATGTTGTTACAGAAGCAACAATGTTGTTACAGGATGTCCCTGACAAGTGTCCCTGACACAAAAACTTGTCCTTCCAGATACCTGTTTGTATACCTGGCAGAGGGATGAAAAATCCTGGCCCAGGGTCTGTGCTGTTCCTGGCCAAGGAGCTCTGTCTTATTTCCAGGAACTGATATATTTTTAAAAGCTTGACAGAAGGAAGAAAGTGAAGACAAAAGCAGGAAGTAGAAAAAGAAAGGAGGGAAGAAGGGGAAGAATTGGCTCTAATATTGTATAACTCCCATAGGCGTGGATCCCCCAACAATGCCCACTTCCTGATTAATAAGTTGGATGCAGTGGCCACATGGAAGAGGAGGGGCCAGGAATGCCCTGGGGTTGCTTTGGAATCTAGCAACTTAAGTGTCTGCAGAGAACATCTTGCAAACAGCCCTTTGGCTCTGAAAATGCAAATGATCACGCTGGCTGCCAAGTGTCACCTGAGAAGCCCAACTGGCATAGAAGTCATGGCTAAGCTCCATTCTCACCGCGCCCACCCCACAGAGTCAAAAGGGCAGAACACTCAGCAAGCTGCACCCCAAAGCCCATGTGCGGAATCTGAACCGAGAAGTGTGGCAGAGAGACAAGACACTCAGACCCCCCTGTGGCTCTGGGCGGGGCTGCCTCATATCTGGACAAGAGTGTGAGGACAGAGCTCTGTAAACAAATCTGTCTATGGGTGGTCATGAGAGGGTCTTACTGCTACAGCCATAGCACCCAGGGTATCACCATCTTGGGGATACCTAAGCCTCTTCCTAGACTTCCTCCTCCTCTCCGCTCTGTTTCTGCCATCGCTCCCTCTCTCTTTCTCCCCTTCTTTTCACCTCTCTTGCCTTCCTTTCAAGTTCCAAACTGAAAACTAGCCCTGCTATCTCTAGCTTTCCTTTCTCCTGTATCCTCTGAAATTTGTGTACTGAGATTGTACCATTAATTCTTATTCCTCATAAACAGGGAAAGGAAAGAGGACAAAATTTAAGAGGCCATCCAAAGGCTATTTCTATCTAGCTCTGGAAAGTTCTCCAGTGTATACACAGACCCATGCATGCAACTCCATTCACATTCTCCCCGCACCTCTGATCCTCAAGTAACCAGGGCTCTAGGGAAGCAAACATCTGGAGAAGCGCACCAAGAGGGACCACAAATAATCCACTATGGGGGAAAAAAGTGTGAGATCATCAAGAGCCTTTAGGCTCAGAGAGAACCTGAGAGTTCTTCCCATCTGGTAAAATAATTGTAATGGCTGACCTCATTCCACAGTTGGGCCAAGCACCAGCCAGGAACCTGTACTGCATTTTAAAGGTTAAGATGAAAAGATTGGGAATAGCAGCCCATGATCTAGGCCAATGTTTCCTGAGCTTTCAGTGAATGATCTATCCAGACTTCACATAAGAAGAAAGGGTAGTGTAGTAAGGACTGGGGAGGAGCAGAGGCTTACTTCTCTGCCTACTCCCCATCTAAGTACACGGCCGTTCATTTGCTTGTCCTTCCAACCACTTCCATCATCCCATATACACATTGCATGTGTGTACACACATATGCACACACCACACAAGCCAGCCTCCTCTATGCTTCTCCAAGCCCAAGCCCCATCTCAGCCTGTACTCCAGCCTACTTGGGAATGCCATGTAAATTTCAGCCAGGTCTGAGGGATGCCTCTTCTCATGCAAAAGTCAGCATGGAAAAGGAGAAAGTGGCCAACCACAAAGACACCAGCACCAAGCTGGAAACAGAGCTAAGAGCAAGAGAAGAAATCAGGAGACCAAAATGGATCCTGCCACCAAACCCAGTATATCTTCAAAATCCATGGAGCCCTCCCAGCCCCACCAAGCTATTGTAGCCCAGCCCAATGGAACCCAGGGGCCTAAACTCCTATTGTGATTTTGCACATGAGACCCTGAGGGAGGAATTTGTCCCAAGCATGTGGAACAGCATGTCCCCTAATTTGATCATTTTTCTTTCTCCAGTGCCATCTGTTGAATACTATTATTCTGCTGAAACACAAGCTGTGCCAGTATTTATTTCTTTCTCTCTTGCTTCTAAACCTCATGATACGAATAATTCTTCAAAAAGAAACTTTCAGCATTTGAGTCCCTGCCCCATGAAAAACAATAACAACATAATAAAATCTAACATTTATTGAACGATTATCATTGCCAAGCACCGTTCTAAGCATTTTACATGTAAAACAAACAAACAAAAAACCTTTGCCATCAAGTCAATTCTGATACATAGTGACCCTATAGGACAGAGTAGGACTGCCCCATAGGGTTTCAAGGAGCAACTGGCGGATTCAAATTGCCAACCTTTTGGTTAGCAACCAAATGCTTAACCACTGGCCACCAGGGCAACCCTATGAGGTAGACTATTCCCTTTTCACAGTTGAGGACACTGAGGCACAGAAAATTAAGTGATTTGCCTGAGGTCATAGGGTTAGTAGGTAGTGAATCCAGGATTCAAATCCAGACAGCACAGCTCCAGAGTCCACAGTCTTAAGCTCTAGCCATTGTAATTTCTTGCATCCCCAACATTGTATCTAAGGAACAGTTCGCCCCTACAAAGAAGATAATAATGAATCAATGCAGATAAACAGTGCATTGTCTATACTACCATCACTAGCTGCCTTTGAGTTGATTCCAAGTCATGGTAACCCGAAGTGTATAAGAAAAAATAAATTTGCATTCTCGGCAAACACCTACCACCATATGATGGGATGCAAACACTCTTCTCCCACTGACACACATACCTTTGCACATACCAGCTTACAGTGGGATTTTAACCTTGCCTCAAAGGGCCATCTGTGCATGGGCACAGGTATAAGACTCTTTTACTTACTTATGCTCTTGGGTATAGACTAGCCCAGAGGACAATAGAACATTTTTAGGGTACTTGGGGAAATTAAGGTGGAAGGCAGAGAGGAAAGAGGCTGACCTCCAACCCCCAAGAGCTCCTTGCTGCTAAGTAGTTGAGAGCCAGGGCAGCTGGATGATCTGCTTTTTTGAGGTGGCCATGTTGCTTCTCTCCTTTGACCACATCCTCTTCCTCCTTAGCTGTGCTCTGGCATTTAAGTATGGCCTACCTGAATACATCCATCCCATCACCATATTGCAATGCTAGATAAGAGAAACCAAGATTTGGCCTTTGATAAGGTTTTTGAGACATCATGCAGATGGGAGGGACTGGCTGTACTCTTTTACCATGGATCATGATTTGCCTTTTAGACTTCTACTGAAAGCCATGTTCAGGGGAGTGAAAGCATTCCAAGACATATAAGCATGTTGGTGATATATTTTATTCATCATATGGGTGATGAATACCACATATCTCATTGATATCCACTTTGCTGCAAACTCAGCAATTAAAGAACAGTGCTATTATTGCTACCCGTATTTATCAGTTTTTAATCCATAACTGACTAGCATATAGCCAATGCCGTAACTATAAGTAACATCAAAATCTCAGTGGCTTAACATCAGAAATCTTTGCTTTCCTTTGTTATGGGTCTATGGGTCAATAGGGCTTGGCTCAAACTGTACGTTGTGTTTGCATCTGTTCTATTTATCTCTCAATCTCACTGTACTAGCTTCTACTTGGGAAGCTTCTGTCGTGTCCTTATCATGGCAGATAGCAGAAAAGCCTAAGAGGCCAGGCCAAGCAATGCAATCATACAGAGTTCCTGCTTGTATCACTTCTGCTAAACTTCCCTTGACCAAAGTCATATAGCCAACTCCAGCAACAGTGGGGTAAAGAATTTACTTCTGTATGGGGAGGTTCTGCAGAATCACATGGCAAAAGGCATGGATGTGTAATTCTATAACCCAAAGGAGTAAAGAATTGGGAATAATCCAATCTACCTCATTATCTCTATAGCCTTCAATATTGGATTTTCTTCCCAGAGTCCTTTTTGAACTACCACGTCTCAAAACCAGAAAACCACTGGACAAATAGTCAGTAGCATATAGAGTCCATCAGAGGGAAGTTAGGTACATCTCACAGACTCAGGGTCTTGACTGTGGTTTAGCAAAATAACAGCTAGGTTTTTTTTGTTTGTTTGTTAGTTTGTTTGCAAAGTGGCAATGTGGTTGTAAGGCAGAAAGAGAATACAAGAGAAGTGGGGTGAAGAAAGTGAGAGCTTGCCTGCAATTTAAAACCAAGGATAAGGATAGACATGAGAAGAGACAACCACAAACATCTCTCAGAAAAAGAGGAAGATTTATAGCTCTTGATCAAAAAGTTACTAATTACATTTATGAGAAGAAATAACCAGCTTTCCTCTGTTCTCTTCCCACAAAAAGTAAAGAAGCAGAAGAAAGGAAGAGGCAGAAAACAAGGCAGAAAAATAACAGAATGTTAGATACTTTGATTTAAAGTCTAATTTTTATAATACAAACAATAATACTCCTGTAAAAAAATTTAAGGTAGATGAGCAAAAAGAATAGAATAGTTATTCATTATCCTACCACTGGAGTCCCTGTGTGGCACAAACGATTAAATGCTCAGCTACTAACCAAAAGGTTGGTGCAGTACGATGAATTCCTTTTGTATGGCCTTTCTTGCCATGGTCTTATTAACTCTCACCCAAGTGACTGGGTGGAGGTATTCAAATAGGATAATTGTGGCCCACCAAGGGGATTGAATACCTTGCTAATAATGCAAATAAAGTTCATGGCATCCAAGTGGGGATGGGACCATGCAAATAAGGTCTATGGAACCCTAATGAAGGGATTGGTTGGTGATTTTGTCCAACCTGTCAGGCTTAAAATGTGCCATCCCAGAGGCAAGAAGGAGAGGATCTCATGGCCAACAAGGAGAAAGAGCCAAGAGAGAAGCACATCCTTTGGGTCCGGGATCCCTGCACCGAGAAGCTCCTGAAACCAGGAGACTGAGAGAGAGCTGTAATACTGAAGATGTCAAGAGCTGGTAGCAGAGAAAAAGCTGCAGGAGAAACTGGTAGGAGAAAACATGGTGGGCCTCCTGTCCCACAGAGTGAGAAAGTTGAGCGCCTTTGGGCTGGGGTCTTGTTGGCAGAGTAAGGTACCTCCGGTGAAGCTAGGTTTACTGACCCACAGAGGTAGAGCTGAGCACCTGTTACTGGCAGACTGGGGTTCCTCAGGGCATTTATCAGCAGAGCTAAAAAAGGTTTGTAACACTTGCCCAAGCAGGGCAGAAGCTGAGGGGCCAGAGGGTGGTGTGCCTGTGGGCATGGCTGAGAAGACACTGCCCTGATGGAAGAACTGTATCCTGAGCATTCCTGAACCTGAATTGTAACCTGTTGTTGTTAGGTGCTGTCAAATTGTTTCCAACTCATAGCTACCCTATGTACAACAGAACAAAACACTGCCCAGTCCTGAGCCATCCTCACAATCATTGTTATGGTTGAGCCCTTTGCTGCAGCCACTGTGTCAATCCATCTTCATGAGGGTCTCTCTCTTTTTCACTGTTACTTCCCTAATAAACCCTATAATCATGAGTATTGTCTGCGAGTTCTGTCTGGCCATTGCAATGAATTATCGAACCCAGCAGAGAAGTAGAGAGTGCTGTGGGGAGGGATGGTTTGTGTCAGAACTGGTAAAGATGGCGGAGGGAGGAGGTATGTCTAACCTCTGCCTCAAAGGAATCAGTCTTGGGATGTTGATTTTGATTCTCCTTCCCCCTTGTGAAGTTAGAGGAGGTCAGGTGGCAAAGACCCCAGGTCATTTTTACAGTTGGTGATTTGAATCCACCCAGGGGCATCTCAGAAGAAAGGCGGGACACGCTGCTGCTGAAAGAGCATAGCCATTGAAAACCCTGTGGAGTGCAGTTCTACCCTGAAACACATGTGGTCACCATGAGTCAGAATCAACTCAATGGCAAATGTATACATTTTATTTCTTGTTTGTTTTATCCTACCACCGAGAGATAAATATGGTTAGTATTTTAATGTACATCTTTCTAAAAAAAATACATATAATTTTTAAACTAGAATTCTATTGTACTTGCTGTTGTGTAAACAGGTTTTTCCACCTAGTAGAATATGTCAATAAATATATGTCTCCTGTGTATTCCATTTTAAGTATGTGCCAAATTTAACAATTCACTATTATTAGACATTTATGTGTTTTCAGCTTCTCACGGATACAAACAGCCATGCAATAAGCATCTCTGATTTTAAATCTTTGCACACTTGTCCTATCAGTTCTTTAGAATAATTTCACAGAAATAGAATTTGGGGGCCAAAGGGTGTGCACACTTTTAGGCTTTTGGTACATATTGCTAAATGGACTCCAGGAGAGCTATATGGATTTAGATCTCACCAGCAGTATATGTGTGGTCAGAGTTGTATCTTTCACCATACTTATTCAATCTGTATGCTGAGCAAATAATCCAAAAACCTGGACTGTATGAAGAAGAACACAGCATCAGGATTGGACCCAACAAAACCCAGATTGGAGGAAGAATCATTAACAACCTGCGTTATGCAGATGACACAACCTTGCTTGCTGAACGTGAAGGGGATTTGAAGCACTTAGTGATGACGGCAATGTGGGAGTGATGAAGGACAAAGACAACAGCCTTCAGTATGGATTACAGTTCAACGAAAAGAAAACAAAAATCCTCACAACTGGACCAATAAGCCACATCATGATAAACAAAGACTGAAGCTGTCAAGGCTTTCATTTTACGTCAATCCACAATCAACACCCATGGAAGCAGCAGTCAAGAAATTAAAAGACACTTTGCATTTGGCAAATCTTCTGCAAAAGACCTCTTTAAAGTGTTGAAAAGCAAAGATGTCACCTTGAAGGCTAAGGTATGCCTGACCTAAGTCATGGTATTTTCAATAGCTTCATATACATGGGAAAGCTGGACAAAGAATAAGGAAGACCGAAAAACTGATGTCTTTGAATTGTGGTGCTGGTAAAAATATTGAATATACCATGGATAGCCAAAAGAATGAACAAATTTATCTTGGAAAAAGTACAACCCAAACGCTCCTTAGAAGCAAGGATGGAGAGACTACATGTCACATATTTTGGACATGTTATCAGCAGGGATCAGTCCCTGGAGGACATCATGCTTGGAGAGGGTCATCGAAAAACAGGAAGATCCTCAACAAGATGGATTGACACAGTGGCTACAGCAATGGGCTCAAGCATAGCAATGATTGTGAAGATGGTGCAGGACCGGGCAGTGTTTCGTTCTGTTGTACACAGGATCACTATGAGTCAGAATCAACTTGATGACACCTAACAACAAAAACAAAGCAGTATATGAGGATTTGTCAGTGCATTGATTTTAAAATGTTTTCCTAAAAAACTTAAGCAGACATCAAACTCAAAGAATAAGTAAAACCCACAAACACCACACTTCCTGGAAGATAGGATCAAATAGCAAATGCTATGAACTCTACATCACTTTTGACTCAAGCAGGAGGATGAAAGATGAGCCCAGCTGGTTATCTGTCAGCCAAGACTTTGAGGGCAAAAAGAGTCAATAGAATTAACTGCGCTCCATGTTCCATCAGATCCTTTCAAGTCAAATTTATTTCATAAACCAGTTGCATTTATTATAAGGATAGTAACACACATCATTTCCTAAACAACTTTTATTTAGAATAATGATAGTAACACACATCACATATAACAGCAAACAACCTATAAAATGAAAAGTAAAGTCCCCTCTCCCACTCATTACCCCCACTTCCCAGGACTTACTATTAATTATTCCTTATGTAAATAGCCAAATATTATCTATGCATTGGACATATATACAGATATGTCATTTTTTAAATGTATAACACTTTCACTTCTGGGAAAGATGGAGTAACAGGGACTGGCTTTACCCTACTGTTGGGAACAACTAAAACCATACACAATATATCAAAACAAGACATTGGGCATAAAGTGACAAAAGACATGATCCCTAAGAGTTGAGAAATTAACTAAGTCACCCTTACTGCATGGTAAGAGTTCCCAGGCTGTGGAACAGGGAAAGAGAAACCAGGCAGAGTCCAGGAAATTGAAGAGATGAAGCTAGGAGTCCAAGAAGGTCAAAGTGGCCAGCATTTTCAGATTAGAGTACCAGAGAGGACAGAGCTACAGAAAGACAGTGGAAAAAAAAAAATCAAAGAAAGAGATCTATATAGGCTCATCCTTGTTTTTTTGGCCGAATCTTGATCAATGGGTGCATGTGAGGAAAATACTCAAAGCAGAAGAAAGTACCGTTGAAAGGATAGAGGGAAATCTCAGTTCACACAGTTCACACAGGGCTGGGAATAGTTTCTGTTCCCCAAAACCAGAGTGGAAACCTCATAATTCACATAGCATCAAGTAGAGTACTCAAAGGGATTTGCCTCAGTAGTGGAGCAAAATAAACCCTAGACTAAAGACTGTTCTGGGTCCACCTAACAAAACTTAAAGGCAAGAACTGAAAGGATCAAACTGTTTCCAAATAACCACAGCTCAGAACAAATTTCAAGAATCTTTATAGAAATACAAAAAATAATAAAATAAATCTAGCACCCAATACATAATGTCTGACATTCAATCAAAAATTACCAGATATGCAAAGAAGCAAGAAAATGTAACTTATTATAATAAGAAAAATCAATCAATAGAAACTGATCTGTAACTGATGCAGATGATAAGTTTAGTAGACAAGGACATTAAAACAGTTATTATAACAATATCCCATATATACAAGAAGCTAGAGAAACAACTGAGCATGGAAGATATTAAAAAAGATAAAAATGGAACTTCTAAAAAAAAACTACAATGTGTGAGATGAAAAATACAATAGAAGGGATTAACAGCATGTTAGACATTACAGAAGAAAAAGATTAGTGAATTTGAAGACAAAGTAGTAGAAAAAGCCTAAAAATGAATAGAGAATCAGTAAGCTGTGTAACAACTTAAAGCAACCTAATATATGAATAAGTGGAGTCTCCAAAGGAGAAGAGGAACAGAAAAAAATATTTGAAGAAATAAACGGCCAAATTTTTCCAAATGTGACGAAAACTATAAACCCCACAGATCCAAGAAGCTCAACAAATTCGAAGCACAAAAAAACTGAAGAAAGCTACATTGAAGCACCCTTTTTTGAACACCAGGCTGCAGGCTCTGTAGTCTATAAGACTGCCCAGGTTCAAATCCCAGCTGTATTATCTTCTTGCTCTGTGATTTGGGACAAATTACTTCACTCTCTAAGCCTCTGTTTCTTCATTCAAAGGGGGCTAATAATGGCATGAACCACATAAGGTTGTTATATAAATTAAATTAGATAATGTATGCAAAACCATTGGGCACAGTGCCTGGCACATACAAGCTGATCAGAAGATGTTATTTGTTGTTATATTTAATATTACCACAGTTATCATTGTAATTTAAGAGATGCCAAGGAGATCATGTGTGTACAACCTATGCAGTCACAAAGGGTCCAATGATTGGTTTAATACCCTTCTGTCACCATTTTGAAATTCTTAATAATTTTCTCCTTGAATTTGTGTTTTATAAGTAAATCCAATGGGACAGTGGAGTATTCTCATGAGCAAAGGAAATACACACAGTATGCAAGTCTGCTGGTTCCTTGCAACACTGTTCACATATAGCATTAGCGATGCCCTAAGAGCACAAAATTCTGGTGCCTAGAAGTGATGCATGGGAGTACAGCAAAACTTAAAGTGAGTACAAGGTAAGTGTGTTACATCTATGACTGAGTCAGTGAAACCACTGACAGCCCCAGGACAGTACATTTTCCTTTCAAACCAGAATTTCTTTCAAATGCAGGAAGAAGGCAGTGGCAGTCTAAGAAAAATGAATGACTAAGGAAACTAATCGTATCCTTCCTTGTTGTTATTAGCTGCCATAGAGCAGGCTCTGACTCATGGCTACCTTATGTTTAGCAGAACAAAACTTTGCCTGGTCCCATACTATCTTCACGATCTTTGATATATTTGAGTCCATTGTTTTGGCTTGATTGTATCAATCCATTTCACTGAAGATTTTCCTAGTTTTTGCTGACCCTCTACCATACATAATGTCCTTTTCTAGGAGTTGGTCTTTCCTAACGATGTGCCCAAAGTAAGCAAGACGAAGTTTTGACTTCCTAATGTCAAAGGAGCATTCTAGTTTTATTTCTACTGGGGCTGATTTGTTCATTCTTTCGGCAGTACACGGTATATTCAATACCCTTCCTTACTCATCTTAAAATCTAGTTGCCATCGAGTCAATTCAGACTCACGGTGACGCCATCTGTGTCAAAGTAGAACTGTGCTCCACGCAGCCAAGCGCATTAACCGTTTGTGCCACTCGGGAACTCCTGACACATTGTATATATACCTTGATGTTGTTGTTGTGTGCCGTCAAATCAATTCCGACTCATAGAGACCTAAAGGACAGAGTAGAACTGCCCATAGGGTTTCCTAGGCTGTCATGTTTATGGGAGCAGATCGCCAGGTCTGGTGAGTTTAAACCACTGACATTTTGATTTCCAACAAAGCACTTAACCATTGCACCACCAGGGCTCCTCAGGTACACCCTAATCCCTCTTGTTTCCCCATGCTGCCCAGCAAGATGCCAGCCTAAAGGTAATTAGTTTGAATTGCTGCTCTTCCCAGGAATATCTGCATTTTAAGTAAAAGACAGAATTTTAGGTACAGCCAGGGTCAGTTAAAAGGCAATTTGGGGTTCAGGGCTCTGTCCAGACCCTCACATCATGGGAGAAGGATTTATTCAACTCCTCCCACTCAAAATGCAGCCAAGTTCATTGTCCTCCTTAGCTTCTTCTCCAGGTTTTGTTTAGAGAAGGAATTCCTTGCTCTTGGAACCCTGGGGGACAATGGCAGACTATTACTAGCTTCGGGGCTAACTAATGCCTCTTAACAAGCTCCTCTCTTGGGGGAGGCCTGGGCCTGCATCTGCTCTGAGGCCTGCTTCCGCAAGCCCGCGTGGGGAGTGTCATTTAAAATCTGTCCATCTCTTAAGACAGCATCTCGTCACATGACAGCCATGCCTGGGGAAGCAGGATGTTACAGACAGAAGTGTCCTTTCTAATGACACATGCAGAGCAGCAGGAAGAGTCTGCCGGGGGAGAGACCACGGAAGTGAGCAGTGAATAACACTGCGGCCTGGAGAGCACAGACTTGGAGACCATGTCACACCAAGGAGCATCCTGGGCTGGGCGGTTCAGAGGAGCTGCAGATAATGATTTAATTGCATTGATACGGGCCTTGTTTCCCCAAGTGGTTTATTCTATAATTTGTGCAAACTTTTGTTATAAAAGGAAAGTAATTCTGCATTCAGGAAGCACTATCGATCCTGGCTAATTTGGTCTATAAGGGGCAATTTAAACAGACAGTCAGGTTGCCATGGTAACATTCCTGTTTTATTTATAGAAACAAGTTCAAGGTACAGGATGTGAGAAGCAGTGTATCTCACTGCTGTGATTTTCGAATTGTGTTTTGAGGAGCTGGGGGTTTGGGGAAGATACTCTGAGGCTGAGATGGGGTGGGGGTTTCTGACTCCATCTCCATTACAACTACGGCAGCCTCACTTATATTTTAGGGTTCTGCTGCTAAAAAAAAAAAAAAAAAGGTTGAAAATCACAGAATTACTCTAAAGAGCTGGATCTCGAATTAGAAGACCGGACTGAGAATTAGAGACTAGGTCCTAGTCCTTTCCTACCCTGAAGCAGGCAAAGAGCCTGATGTCCATGGAGTTCCCTGATCCTAATAGCCGTCTTTGTTACCCTCATGTAGGACCAGACAGAGGTCTATACACCTCTCTTAACCTCTGTTCCATTCTCTTCCTAACCACTGTACATGACTCTCCCGTTGCCCCTGGGCCTGGTTTCTGCCCCAGCCCTCCCTCTGTGCCTCCATGGTGGGAAGACACATGTGCACACACCAACATCTTGCAAGGCCAGATTCACTTATTTTTGCACAGACCATGGGGGAAATTTTCCTGCAATCTCTGTTTATTAAAGGGAATCTGGAGACTATGGAGTGAGCTGCTATAAAAACCTGCTTCCTTTCAATTGTTTATCTATGTGAATCAGGATGTCCTTGACACGTACAACCAAAGAAAAAGAGAAAGATGGAGGCAGGGAAGGACAGTGGGGGAGAAAATTCACAACATCTAAGACTAATAGAAGAAAAGATACAATTGCCTTCCACAGCCTTCTGTAACAGTGTTTTGATTTGACCGCACTCTACATTCATGCCTGAGTAATAGGGATAATGGTTTGGATTCTTCTCTGTATTGTTTCTCTCTCTCTCTGCTTCCTATCTGCCATTACGGTCCCAGGAATTGTGGCAGGTGAATGTAACTCAGGGAGGAGGAGAATATGGCATAAGAGAAATCTTTCTCTGCCGGATTCGAAGAAGGGGAAAGACTGCGAACCTGCCCCATCTGCCATCTTTAGGGAGTGGGGCAAGATGAGAGGAAGGGGGAGGCGAGGATCAGACACATGAGTCACTGCTTCCCTCACCCTGGGACAAAGCCCCAGGGGAAGGGGGGAGGTCTTTGATGGGTTGAAGGTCTGGTCAAAGCAGAGAGAGAGCTTTATTGTGCTCTCTGTCCAAAACTCTTTGGGAAGAACACACCGTGTTGCCCAGGATAGCTCGTGACTGTAGCAAGTAAAATTAGAGGCCTGGAAAGGATGGGTAAAGAGCTGTGTTTGCCTTTAGAGAAGCTTCAACTCCCATATGTCTTTCTCATGTGTCAGGGAAGTAACCCAGAAGAACCGTGCCGCTGTGTGTCCTAGAGTGTAGATAGTTGGTATCCTGGAGATGAGGAACTGGGGTGGGAGGAGGAATTGAGACTGTAGCCAGGAGCCTCAGGAAAGATGACTCCTGGAGTCATGGATCAACCTGTAGGATCTATGGCACTAGCAAGAGCCCAAATGGGAAGATAGGAGTTAGCCAAGAAGAATCACCTGAGTCCATCAGCCACAGGTTTCAGCAGCAGCAGTCCAGCCACCCCAAAGCAGAGACTAGTGAGAATCCGAAGAGCCCTGGAGGATCTGAGAATCTCTCTACCCCTACTATGCAGATACTCCCTGGTCGAGAGAGAGAGGAAGGAGAAGGAATCAGGGGAGAGCAGCTTTGATAAGCTTGGTAATATTTTGAATTGACTGAATTGACCAAAATAAGACAAAGTGATTACTTGACATCTTTGTATCTCCTCCATCACCACCCTTACCTCACCCAGTGGTGTGCTGATAATGTTCAACAACTTTCTTTCTGGGGAGGTAGGAGAGCCCCCGTTTGTAGTGTTTGCCAATCTCTGTGGTGTAAATATTTCTACTATGGTCAATTTCAAGCTACCCACATGATGTTACCAAACATAGAACTAGAAAGAGATGTGCAGTGGCATGTCATTATATAGTAAGTATTTCTACCATGCAGACACAATAAATGGAAATAGCATCAAAAGCATAGATAATAGTAAAAGTAGTAAGATAACTAGGATGTGATATGTTTTATATATTTATAATTTTAATATCACTTATTTCCTTGTAAGTTCATATAATTTAATTTTTAATAATGAATGGGTTTAAAAACTGGCTTACAAGATTCCAGATAACTTAACAACGGGCTATCATGAGCTGATATGAGCTAGCTCAAGCACAGCACTGTCTCACCCAATCCCTATTACCCACTCACACTGCAGGGTGGAATTTTTTATGAAAATTATCTCAGTGCTAAATAATAGTAATATAAAGCTACTTTCTCTTTCCAGATCTAAATGTTGTTGTTAGTTGCCATCAGATTGGTACCAACTCCTGGCGACCTTATGTATAAGAGAACAAAACATCACCTGGTCCCATGCCATATTCATTACCTTTGGTATGTTTGAGTCCATTGTTGTGGCTATTGTGCCAATCCATCTCACTGAAAATTTCCCTTGTTTTCACTAACCCTCCATTCCCCATATGCCAGTTTGTTGTACTGTAGTGTCTTGTGTGTTGCTATGAAGCTGGCAGCTATACCACTGGTATTTCAAATACTAGCAGGGTTATCCATGGTGGACAGGTTTCAGCGAAGCTTCCAGACTAAGATGACTAGGAAGAAAGGCCTGCTGATCTACTTCCGAAAATTAGCAAGTGAAAACCTTTTGTTACTACTAGGTTGTTACTAATACCTGGCCCACTATGTATTGTCCTGAATTTTGCATGCTTTTTGGCCCAAGCAAATCAGTTAAATGTCCCTTAGCACTGACCTTAGACCTGGGCAACCAAGACACTTGCCCTAAACCCTGCACTTTGGAAGGCCCTCCATTTGTGCCACTATTCCCTGAGCAAGGAGTTTGTGGGCCCAAGGAGATATGCCTACACAGAGCCAATGCTCCCATTCTAGACCACACCCAGGCACACACAATTCCTGATTTCTCTGCCCCAATGGCCATGAGCCTGCTTCCAGAACTGTGTGGATCTCCTCTAAATCTGTCCTCTGGAGGGTACTCATAGACCTGAGTGGTGACCTAGGTTTGGAGGTGGATAGAGGTGAATGTTCAGACTGGAAGGTCCTCAAATACGTGTGCAGTTTCCCTAATGAAGCTAGACGAACTGGGGGATGGCACGAGGAGGGTGTCTGTATTTGCACCCTTTCCCCAGGCAGGCATGATGGGCACCTTACTCCAGACCTAAGCTCCACAGCATCCGTCTTTTTTCTTTGTGCCTCTTTCGTGACTACTAGGGGGAAGAGACTTATTCAAAAGTTAAGTTTGATAATTTCTTTCCATGAGAGTCTTATGTCAACCTTAACAGAGCTAACACAATAGCCCATGAGAAATAGATGACAAGTCTTACCACTGCTATGACAAGCTGTCTTAAAGAGGCTACAGAGGAAGAGCTGCAACTCTCACAAGCCTGAAAAAGCTTCCCTAAAGGCTTTAGGTCCTCCAGCAGGGTGAGAAATAAAACATCTATTCAGTTCAACAGCATTTGCTCAGTACTTATTATGGGCAAGGCACTTCAGTAGGTACTTTTTGCCAACCATGTGGGGAAAACATTAGGTTCTGCTGTCAAGGAATGTCTCATCTAATACAGTGAACAAAGCAGGAGCTGATGAAACCTGGACATAAAGAACTATAATAGCAGGTAAAATATTGTCAACGTAATAATAAGTTAAAAAATGCATGAGAAATTGCCAAAAACTGGAAGTAACCAAGATGTTCTTCAACAAGAGAATGGATAAACAAACCGTGGTACATGCATACAATGGAATATTATTCAGCTATAAAAAGAAATGAGATGTCAGACCACAAAAAGACATGGAAGAACCTTAAATGCATAAGACTAGGTGAAAAAAGTCAGTTTGAAAAGGCTACGTGTTGTATAATTCTAACTGTAGGACATTCTGGAAAAGGCAAAGCTATAGGAACAGTAAAAAGATCAGTGGTTTCCAAGGTTTCAGGGGATGAGGGAAGCAGAGACAGGGAGGGATAAATAGGTGGAGCACAGGATGTTTTTAGGGCAGTGAAACCATTCGGCATGATACTGTAATGGTAGATACACAACATTATGTACTTGTCAAAACCTACAGAACTGTACAAAACAAAGAGTAAAACTTAATGTAAACTATGGATTTTAGTTAATAATAATGTATTAATATTAGTTCATCAGTTGTAACAAATATACCACATCGATGAAAGATGCTAATAGTAGGGGAAACTGTGGACAAGAGGAGTGTTTTCAAACTCTCTGTACTTTCTGCTCAGTTTTTCGGTAAATTTAAAACTGTTCTAAAAAATAAAGTCTATTTTTGAAAAAGTACTCTTGAAATGAGAAGAAACAGGTGCAAACATCCATTAATACTCAGAAAGTAAAATGTATGAAGTATGAATCTAGGAAAATTGGAAATTGCCAAAAATGAAACGGAATGCATAAACGTGGATATCCTGGATATCCACGATGTTAGTGAACTGAAATGGACTGGTATTGGCCATTTTGAATCTGACAATCATATGGTCTCCTATGCTGGGAATGACAACTCGAAGAGGAATGGCATTGCATTCATCGTCAAAAAGAACATTTCAAGATATATCCTAAAGTACAATGCTGTCAGTGATAGCATAACATCCATACCCCTACAAGGAAGACTAGTTAATATGACTATTATTCAAATTTATGGACCGACCACTAAGGCCAAAAATGAAGAAATTGAAGATTTTTACCAACTTCTGCAGTCTGAAATTGATCAAACACTCAATCGGGATACATTGAAATACTGGTGATTGAAATGCAGAGTTCAAAACAAAGAAGGGTCTGTAGTTAGAAAATATGGCCTTATTGATAGAAATAATGCTGGAGATCACATGATAGAATTTTGCAAGACCAATGACTTCTTCACTGCAAATACCTTTTTTCACCAATATAACAGCAACTATACATGAGAACCTCATCAGATGGAATACACAGGAATCAAATTGACTACATCTGTGGAAAGAGTCAATGGAAAAGCTCAATATCATCAATCAGAGCAAGGCCAGGGGCCAACTATGGAACAGACCATCAATTGCCTATATGCAAGTTCAACTTGAAACTGAAGAAAATTAGAAAAACTCTATGAGAGCCAAAGTACTGCCTTGAATATATCCCACCTGGATTTAGAGACCATCTCAAGAATAGATTTGACCCATTGAACACTAATGACTGAAGACCAGATGAGTTGTGCAATGATATCAAGGACATCATACATGAAGAAAGCAAGAGGTCATTAAAAAGACAGGAAAGAAAGAAAAGACCAAAATGGATGTCAGAAGAGACTCTGAAACTTGCTCTTGAATGTCAAGTAGCTAGAGCGAAAGGCAGAAATGATGAAGTAAAGGAGCTGAACTGAAGATTTCAGAGGTCAGCTTGAGAAAACAAAGTAAAGTATTATAATGACATGTGCAAAGACCTGGAGATAGAAAACCAAAAGAGAAGAACACACTCAGCATTTCTCAAGCTGAAAGAAGTCAAGAAAAAGTTCAAGCCTTGAGTTGAAATAGTGAAGGATTCTACAGGGAAAATACTAAACGTCACAGGAAACTTCAAAAGAAGATGGAAGGAATACACAGTCACTATACAAAAAAGAATTGGTTGACATTCAACCATATCAGAAGGTAACATATGATCAGGAACCAATGGTACTGAAGGAAGAGGTCCCAGCTGCACTGAAGGCATTGGCAAAAAACAAGGCTCCAGGAATTGACACAACACCAATTGAGATGTTTCAACAAACAGATGCAACACAGGAAGTGCTCACTCAACTAGAGATCCATATTTATGCTTATTCCCAAGAAAGGTGAACCAACTGAATGCAGAAATTTTCGAACAATATCATTAGTATCACACACAAAAAAAAATCACAAGCAAGTGAAAAAGTGGCTGTAGCAATATATTTACAGGGAACTGCCAGAAATTCAAGCCAAAAAGAAGAGGAAGGAATCAGGGATATCATAGCTGATGTCAGATGGATCCTGGCTGAAAGTAAAGAATACCAGAAAGATGTTTATCTGTGTTTTACTGACTATGCAAAGGCATAACAAATTACGGATAACATTGCAAAGAATGGGAATTTCAGAACACTTAATAGTGCTCATGAGGAATCTGTACATGGATCAAGAGGCAATCATTTGAACAGAACAAGAGGATATCATGTGGTTTAAAGTCAGGAAAGGTGTGCATCGGTGTCTTAGTCATCTAGTGCTGCTATAACAGAAATACCACAAGTGGATGGCTTTAACAAAGAGAACTTTATTCTCTCACAGCATAGTAGGTTACTAGCCCAAATTCAGGGTGTCAGCTCCAGGATATGGCTCTCTCTCTGTGTTGGCTTTGAAGGAAGATTCCTTGTCATCAATCCTTCATCTGGGAGCATCTCAGCACAGGAACCTCAGGTCCAAAGGATACACTCTGCTCCTGGCACTGCTTTCTTGGTGGTATGAGGTCCCCCCAACTCTCTGCTTGCTTCCCGTTCCTTTTACCTCTTGAGAGATAAAAGGTAGTGCAGGCCACACCCCAAGGAAACTCCCTTTACATTGGATCAGGAAGTGACCTGGTAAGGGTATTACAATCCCACCTTAATCCTCTCTAACATAAAATTATAGTCACAAAGTGGAGGACAACCACACAATACAGGGAATCATGACCTAACCAAGTTGATACACACATTCTTGGGGTGACATAATTCAATCCATGACAGTCAGGTTGTATCCTTTCACCATACTTATTCAATCTGTATGCTGAGCAAATAATCCCCAAAGCCAGACTATATGAAGAAGAAAGGGCATCAGGATTGGAGGAAGACTCATTAACAACCTGCATTATGCAGATGGTACAACCTTGGTTACTGAAAGCGAAGGGGACTTGAAGTACTTACTGATGAAGATCAAAGACCATAGCCTTCAGTATGGATTACACCTCAACATAAAGAAAACAAAAATCCTCACAACTGGACCAATAAGCAACATCATGATAAATGGAGAAAAGATTGAGGATGTCAAGGATTTCATTTTACTTGGATCCACAATCAACAGCCATGGAAGCAGCAGTCAAGAAACTAAACAAAGCATTGCATTGAGCAAATGTGCTGCAAAAAGTCTCTTTAAAGTGTTAAAAACCAAAAATCTCACTTTAAGGACTAAGGTGGGCCTAACCCAAGCCATGGTGTTTTCAATTGTCTCAAATGCATGCAAAAACTGGACAATGAATAAAGAAGACCTAAAAAGAATTGATGCCCTTGAATTGTGGTGTTGACAAAGAATATTGGATATACCTCAGGCTGCCAAAAGAACAAACAAATCTGTCTTGAGAGGAGTATCATCAGAATGGTCCTTAGAAGCAAGGATGTCAGGACTACGTCTCACATACCTTGGACTTGTTATCAGAAGGGACCAGTCTCTGAAAAAGGACATCATGCTTGGTAGAGTATAGGGTCATCAAAAAAGAGGAGAACCCTCAACAAGATGGATTGACACAGTGGGTGCAACAATGGGCTCAAACATAACAACAATTGTGAGTATGGAGCAGGACTGGGCAGTGTTTCGTTCTGTTGTACATAGGGTTGCTATGAGTTGGAACTGACTTGACAGCACCTAACAACAAGAACAACAGTAACAACACACTTTAGCTCAAAACAAGGAGAGATCACATCTAATCACAAGTGCGAGCCAAGAAAGAAGTCCTGGAAGAGATGATTTTGAGATAGGCCTTAAAAGGTGTTAGATTTTCAATAGAGAAAGAGGTAGGAGAGAGGAGCATCTACAAAGAAAGGCAACAATATGGGAAACCTTACAGCAAAAATAAAGGATAAGTGGTTGGCATGGCTAATTAGCTATTTTGACTGCAATCTATAAGGGACATGGGTAAACAATGAGAAAAATGTTTAGAAACATAAGTACATTCACTAATTCAGCAATAATTATTAATTTACTATGTGTCAAGCACAGTTATAGATGGAAATAAAACAACGAAAGTCCCTAGTCCACAAGGAGCTCATACTGTAGTGAACTGCACAGTAGAGATCTTGAATACCAATGAGGAGCCAGAGGTTTTTGAGCAGAAAAACTAATACATCTTCTTTCTAAGCAGTTGCCATGGTAATTTAAGAGCAACAAGATGAAGGATTGTTTATTTTACTGTAACGAAACCTCATGAAGTGTACTACCTCTTGAAGACTGTGACCTTCTTCAGAGAAATCTCATCTTGTCTCTCTTTTAAGCACATCATGAAAGTCCAAAATCATTATGGGTTTCTCAACTGTTAGTGGAATCAACTGGACAGCACACAACAGCAACAACAGTGAGGGGCAAGACTTTTCCTCAGGAACTTGAGTGGGAATTTCAAACAGATTGGATTTAAAACAACATATGCCTTTATGGATTCTGTTACATCTCTCTAGGAGGCTATGACACTTAATCAGGGTTTGGTCAGAAAAACAGAAACCACTCAAGGTATTTCAAGGAAGGAATTTAATATGGGGAACTGAAGGTTTACAAAGGACTGGGAAAGCAAAGGTCAAGGAAAGATGTCATATGCTTCTTTATTAGTTTCCTAGGACTGCCATAGCAAATTACCACAAGCTCGGTGGCTTAAAACAACAGAAATGTATTCTTTCACAGTCCTGGAGGCCAGAAATTCAAAACCAGGGTGTTGGTAGTATTAATACCTTCTAGATGCTCTGATGAAGAATCCATTCTATGCTTCTCTCCTAGCTTCTGGTAGCTACCAGCTTCTGGTATCTACCAAGACACTCATTGGCTTGTAGCTGCCTAACTCTAATCTCTACCTCTGTTTTCACAAGGCCTCATTCTCTGTGCCCCTTGTATTCTCCTTTTCTTGTAAGGACACTTTTCATTTGTATTTAGGAGCCACGCACGTGGTTTATCCAGGATGACCTCATCTCAAGATCTCAACATCTGCAAAGACCCCTTTTCCAAATAAGGTCACATTCACAGGTGATGGGGGTTAGGACTTGGACATATCTTTTGGAGGGTGCCACAATTTAACCCACTCCAGCTTCCAAGAAGTCCAGAATTTCAAGGGTTTCAGAAAACTACCACTGATGATCTGAGCTGCCTGCAGCAGCAAAAGAGACACTTTTCGGGAGGACAAGCAGAAGACACTGGCAAACCTCACTTCTGCCATCTACCAAAGCCTACATACTCTCCTGTTCCTAACATGGGAGTGATAACAATTTCTGCTTTTCTTCTTCCTTCACTGCATGAGTGCCTCTTATTCCAGAATCTAAACCAGAACTCTGATACCAGTGGATTCTGAAGAACATAGTTTCCAGGTTTCCAGCCCCTGCAATACAAGAGAAAATATAGACGCAAGTAGGAATGATTGTTAGTTACCAAGAAATACCCTCCCACACATGCATAATATGCAGACTACTTCCCTTGTGAGCCATGTGTTTGAAGACAGAGATTGGGAGTGAAAAGATTGGGAAATGAAGAACTACTTCTTTGGATGGAGCCCCCTACCTTTAGAAGACAAGTACCATTCTATCAACATGGAGATACAGAATAAGAACACGCCTTCAAAGCCCTAGCCTGAAATGGACAAGAATATCTAAAATGTAATCCTGATTTCACCAGATATGGAAAGTTGGTGACCTTTTTACTTTTGGCAATTGCTGAAGGACCTATGTATCTCTGGCACAAATTGGCACACAAATTATTTTTCATTGATTTAGTTGGTGTACAGCTATGCTGATTTTAAAGCAGCTAGAAAATCCATTTCTAAAATAGAAGGACTTTCTTCTAAAAGCATATCTAGTTACCAAGTTCATTGTGTTCTTGGACCAAAGTGGTTTTAGAAGGAAAAGAAGAACCTGATTCTATTTTTCAGTCTTTCCCTCAAGCCATAGATCAGTGAGTCTTTTTGGTCCACTCATGGGACAACTCCCACCCAGGACATTTCAGCATATTATTTACTTTAAGGGTCATCTTTATCTTAGACAGCTTTCCCAGAATTAAACAGAAAAAGCCTGGAAGTAGGAGCGTATGAAACTTCATGTCAAAAGACTGTCAGAGAAGGGGTTTTTAGTTGCAGGATTTTCCTACTAAACCCTGCAAGGCCAAGCACACTCTTGCTTTTTCCATTCTGACCTGCCTCTGGAGGGCTGGCTGGAAAAGGCCACCCAGCAATGAGCTCTATGATGCTGACATTTTCGGCCCAAAGCCAAACTTTCAGATACGATGGCCACAGGGCTTACCTTTGCATGATGTTTATCCAGGTTCAAGTCTCAGAGCCTCCTCTTTGACACCAGCCCAGAAAAATGCAGAGGCAATAATTGGGCAGTGTTTTGCAGGTTTTGCCCAGAGGTGATTTCTTTCCCCTCATGAAAATGCATTACCATCCAGACAGTAGGTTTTCTCATTAATAACGATGACAATGACCAGCCCTCCTCATTTATCAACTTATTGCTCATCCAAAAATGTCAAGTGATCTAATATGATTAGGTAGCTGTGTGCAAGTGTCTCTTATCTGAGTTCCCTTCTGGACAATCTAGGAGACAACCTGGCTTTACCTTTGCATAAAACTGAATAATTATTGAAGAATCTTTAAAGGACTATGGGACCTCAAGATTTTAGCCAATTCATTCTTTGTCTCTGGACAGAAGCACATGCAAGTCATTTAGGAATAGTAGTCATATCTAAATGGAGTCCGTGAGTGGCACAAATGGTTAAGTGCTCGACTATTAGGAGAAAGGTTGCAGTTTCAACCCACCCAGAGACACCTCGGAAGACAGGCCTAGTGATCTACTTTTGAAAATTCATAGCCTTAAAAACCATATGGAGCAGTTTTACTCTGCACACATGGGGTCCCCATGAGTCAGAATCGACTCCACAACAACTAACAACAACAATAACCAAAAAGAAAAAAACCTTTGCAGTCAAGTCAATTCCAGCCCATAGCAACCCTATAGGAAAGAGTAGAACTGCCCCACATGGTTTCCAAGGAAGGGCTGGTGGATTCGAACTGCTGACCCTTTTGATTAGCAGCCAAGCTCTTAACCATTAGGCCACCAGGGCTCTATTCCACCCAAAAAAAGCAATAGTCATATCTAAACTATACCTACAACTATGGAGATGTATATTTTAAATATGCATAAATATATATATATATAACTAAAGGAAATGTGCCTGAATCTGTGTTAAGTGCTTTACCTGCGTTATAACCACTCTATGAGATATTATTCTTATTCCCAAGTCATACAGTTGTAAATCAAGGTTGAGAGAGATTAAGAAATTCATCCAAGTCAGTGACAGAGTTGAGGTTTACCATAGGTCTCTGGGCGGCACAAACGTTTTGTGCTTGTCTACTAAACAAAATGTTGGCAGTTCAAACCCATCCAGCAGTGCCATGGAAGAAATTCCCATCCAGTGGTGCCACTTCTTAAAGATTACAGTGAAGAAAACCCTATAGAGCTGTTCTATTCTGTGACACGTGGTTTGCCATGAGTAGGAATCAAGTCAGCGGCAACGGGTTTGCTTTGGTTTTTGGTATCTTAACCATGAGACTCTGCTCCTACTCCAGAGGGTCCTCATTTCTAAGAGAAGGATTATGTTCTTATTGTCATGGCTGTTCTTTTCATGTGAATTCATGCCATCTTTCTTTTCTTTTAATACAACTTAGTAAATATTTTGAGTGCCTACAAGATGAATATTCTTTTCATTATTCTTTTTATCAACTGAATCTTACAAACTCTCTCATGTATCCTTGGTATTTCCCAAGCCCTCTTACGATGAGTTTCTCTTAAAGTTTAATTTAAACACCTTCCATTACAATGCAAGTCCCCTCTCCCTTATTTTGTCTTGAGGGAAAGCAGAACAGATGCTTCCTATTTTTGTTTTTTAACATGGTTGGAAAGTGCTAATTGTGTGTGTGTGTGTGTCTGTGTGTCTGTGTGTGTGTGTGTGTGTGATTTCTAACTACAGAGAAAAAGATGATTTCCCATCAGTAAAAAAAAAAAAAAAATTTTTTTTTTTTTTTTAATTTGAAAGAGACGTGCTCTTGGGAGGTAATCTCCAGTTTCTTTACATATTCAGATTGTTTCACTTGTATTGTTAACTGTCACAATCTAAATGGAATAATTAACATGACATTTATACCGCGGCCACTACCCCAGCTAATCCTTTTCTGAGATTCATAAAATGCCAAAGACACTCTTGACTTATGAATAAACATTTGAACTGGCTTCTAGGCCTCGTGGTCTGCAATTCATGGCCCAGGCTGATCCAAGTGGAAAAATTTAACCTAACATCCAGGATTTGAATAATGAAGACTTAAAGGAACCTCAGAGAGACCATTTACCTTGGTGTCTTCCAGGAATAAGTAGAATTAACTTTATCAGAAGTAGCAGCAAATCTGGATGCAAAATTTCAAAACAGATAATGCATTTCTGAACTTATTTATTTTAAAGTTAGAAACTCTTTAAAAGGGGAGCATTGCCTTTAAGGCTCTAATTTTTTAAAATGACTTAAATTGTTGTTTAATTGCCTGTTTCTAGAGAGGTCTCTGGAGGACTCTTTAATTAAATGTTTATGATTTCTAATAGCTTGGCGTCATCTCCAGTAGCTACACATTAAGTTCCATGACCCATTCCAATTCATCTTCAAAGTGCTAACATATTATGTAAGATTTCACAGACCCAAGAATGTGTTCATTTCAAACACCCAAATGTAGGACAATACGGTGCTTTTGAGTTGTCAGGGCATTAAAGTTGACAGTTTGGAACCCATGGAAGCAGAAACATAGCCATTCTCTATAGCCAAGAGATTAGTGCTATTGGTAGATTTTTATCTTTAAGGAACCAGATAAAGCAAGTTGTGTTCAGCCATGTTCGAAATGTTGTTTTACCCCTATCATTGTCAGGACCATGACCATTGTGTACTATGCTATTTATTTTCAAATCGAGTGAACATCAGCATTTCCTGGAGAGCTACTAATGCATCCGATGTGGTAGACTTGGGAGTTGGCATTTTTCAGAAGCTCTGAAAGAAATTTCAATGATCAGCCAAGCTTGGGATCTACTGGTCAATGATGCTCTGGGCTTGAGCCATCCCTGAACAGAATTGAGACCTAAGCCAAGGGAGACACACAGATGCACAAGGCTGTGACAAGAAGTAGGGAAGAACTAGAAAAAGAAAAGGGGTGAGAGAGGCAGGCAGGCAAAAGACAGGAGGCAGGAAGGGAGGGGCAGAGAGCCACCTGTGGCCTAGCTCTCAGCTTTGTTTAGGAACTTCTCAGCCAAGAAGCAGGCTTGGATGGGAGGACAAATCCACCTCTATGGATTCAAGGCACTATAAAGAGTGAAGGAAAGTCAGCACTCTGAAGCCAGACTACCTGGGTATGAATCCTGGCTCTGCCACTTGCAAGCTGGCAAGTTACATAACCCCTCTAGGCCTCAGTTTCCTCGTTTCTAAAATGAGGATAATATAGTAGCTACCCCATAGAGATGGTGAAAGAACTAAAAGAGCTTTAAGAGTCTAGCACAGCACCTGGTTCCTAGTACACAGAAGCTACTGTTATCTTTCCCCATTATGACCAAGGCACCCGACTGCTGAGATTAAAAGTGGATGTACGATCGGTCTCAACCCACCTGGATCAAAGGAGAACGAAGAACACCAAGGTCACACAATAACTATGAGCCCAAGAGACAGAAAGGGCCACATGAACCAGAGACTTACATCACGCTGAGACCAGAAGAACTAGATGGTGCCCAGCCACAACTGATGACTGCCCTGACAGGGAGCACAACAGAGAACCCCTGAGGGAGCAGGAGAACAGTGGAATGCAGACCCCAAATTCTCATAAAAAGACCAGACTTAATGGTCTGACTGAGACTAGAAGAATCCCAGCGGTCATGGTCCCCAAACTTTCTGTTGGCCCAGGACAGGGACCATTCCCAAAGACAAGTCATCAGACATGGAAGGGAGTGGACAATGAGTTGGAGAGAGATGCTAATGAAGAGTGAGCTACTTGTATCAGGTGGACACTTGAGACTGTGTTGGTGTCTCCTGTCTGGAGGGGAGATGGGAGGGTAGAGAGGGTTAGAAACTGGCAAAACCATCATGAAAGGAGAGACTGGAAGAAGGGAGCGGGCTGACTCATTAGGGGGAGAGTAAGTGGGAGTATGGAGTAAGGTGTATATAAGCTTATATGTGACTGACTTGACTTGTAAACTTTCACTTAAAGCACAAAAAAAAATTATTATTTTTTAAAAAGTGGATGTATATGTATGCACTGGGTTGGTATGTATACAAACTGTAAAATAAAAGTCTAACTGACCCATGTCATGGTCAAATCCATGGCCTGGACCTCAGGAGCACCTCACACTAACCCACAGGGCTATCCAGTCACTAGTATGTGAAGCACATGGGTCACAATAAAGGAAAAAGTTTGGGAATGACAGTGATGATAAGGAACTTAGCACAGCTTCACAATACACTCTTTAGAAATTATGTCCCATAACGTGGAAGATTAGGGTAATTAGAGTTGGAGGGAGGTCAGAAGCTGCTTGTGATTGAGAGATTGCAGGCATAATGGAAGGTTCAGGAGCCAGGTAGCTGAACCCTGTGCTCTTGCAGGTGTTTCAACTTGCTGAGCTCCATTCCCTCCCTCACGACACAGGCATCATAACACCTTCTGCAGAGGACTGTGAGGGTTAAATAAAATAATGATAGCAGAAACCAATGCTGCAAGAAATATGGCATCATTATTACAGTTTTCTTACAGCATTCTTTGACCCACATCATCATTCAGGGATTCAAGAAACATGAATTTAAAGTTAGGAATAAGTAGCTGTATATTCCTTCCACCCACCTCCCCACCCCCCCCAAAAAAAACCCAAATCAAAATCATGATAAAAGGAGAAAAGATCGAAGCTCTCAAAGATTTCATTTTACTTGGATTCACAATCAACACCCATGGAATCAGCAGTCAAGAAATCAAACGACCCACTGCACTGGGCAGATCTGTTGCAAAAGACCTCTTTAAAGTGTTGAAAAGCAAAGATGCCACCTTGAAGACTAAGGTGCTCCTGACCCAAGCCATGGTATTTTCAATCGCATCATATGCATGTGAAAGGTGGAAGACCGAAGAATTGACGCCTTTGAATTGTGGTGTTGGCAAAGAATATTGAATATACCATGGATTGCCAAAAGAATTAACAAATCTGTCTTGGAAGAAGTACAACCAGAATGCTCCTTAGAAGCAAGGATGACGAGACTTACATACTTTGGACATGTTGTCAGGAAGGTATCAGTCCCTGGAGAAGGACATCATGCTTGGCAAAGTACAGGGTCAGCAGAAAAGAGGAAGACCCTCAATGAAGTGAATTGACACAGTGGCTTTAACAGTGAGCTCAAGCATAACAATGTTTGTGAGGATGGCGCAGGACCAGGCAGTGTTTCCTTCTGTTGTGCATAGGGTTGCTATGAGTCGGAACCAACTCGGCGGCACCTAACAACAACAACAACATGATCTTTCCGACGTAGATCTTCAGGTCTTTCTTCCAAGGCACCTCTGGTTGGACTCAAACTGCCAACCTTTATGGTTAATAGCCAAGAGCTTAACTATTTACACATCCAGGGACTCCTTGTATGCCTTTGGTGCTTAGTAACTAATGTCAGAGAGTGACTGGGAAAGTTTTGTTTTACTTATTTTTATTTTTGGAAGTTTTACTTGTTTTTGTTTTGTTTTGTTTTGTTAGGAAGGGAAGGAGAAAGGGAGAAATGAGGGAATGAAATACTTACGTACAGCAAAATAAGCTTTTCTTGAGAAAGTTGTAATAACTGGGGAAGCAACATGACAAATGCCCAGATTCCATTTCCTACTCTTTCCTCCTGGGTCATAATCCCCCCAGGAGAAGTTTAGGCCTTGGGCCAACCCCAGCGAGGAGCCAGGCTCTCAGGACTATTTATAGAGCTGGGCTGTTGGGCAGAGTCTCTTCAGAGGTAGATATTTCAAGCTCTTTCTAATTCAGTCCTGGGCCATAACAGTTTGTGTTTAAGTGCTTTCACATATCAATATCCTAGGTCTCACTGGATGCACAGATTAAAACAATATTAGTCATCCTGGTTTTCTCCACCAAGTGAAATAAATTTGTCAGTAATCATCATGCATTGTTCTCCTTTGTATTGCAGGAGAAAGATTTAGCCTTTATTGTCACTTATTTAGCTTTTTCCAACCCTGGAAAGATAAAATCCAGCTGTAACAATGGCAGCAGCTGTACTTGTTTTAAGCATCTTCTAAGATTCCTCTTCCTCCTTAATAAGGATTTTGAGATTACAGCATGCCTTCTCTTCAATTTAGATGGCAGTATGAATTATGAATATATCATCCACTGTGAGGCCCACCAGTCACTGATATTGAACAGTTGGCTTCAATTGTTTTCCAGAGACTCAAACAGCCTATTGATAAAATAGCTCCCACTGCCAAACTCAGCCCGTGGTAAGGAGTGTGTTTTTATTTGATGAGAAAGTACAGACTTGCAAGGGTAGACTTGGATTGTCACCAAAAATGATGAAGGAAATGGGGATGGAGAGCTAATGGGACCAAGAATGGAAGGGCCTTAAATCATGTTTCTTAGGGTTTATTACATGCTAGGATAAATTCAGTGGGGGGAAGAATGGCAACTATTCTCAATTTTTCCCTTCTGGCTACATGAGAAAAAAATCTATACTAATATCAACTTTGATAGATAATTAGTCACCCAATTGACACCAAAATGGATTTGTTATTAATAAGAAATTATTATATTGAAAACAACTTTTCAAAAGAATGGCTTGGAATCTCATAGGGCTTTAAATTCTTTGTCATAGTATCAAACATTGCCACAATATTGAGCTACACTACATACTTGGTATTTTTCTGTTTTTCTAGAACTTATACATAAACTCAAGACGTGAAACATGAGAGCAGAAGTCTGCCAAGTCTTGGAGACCTCAGATTTCCATTCCATTTTTCCCCTCATAATTTTTTTTTCCTTTGCCAATCACAAAAGTGATAGATATTCAATGCAGAATACCTGGAAAATTAAAAAATGTCTGAAGAAAAAAAATACCCATAATCTTATACATGGAGGTAACCATTAACATTCTAATATATGTCCTTCTAGTCTTATTTGCATATATATGTGCATTTTTTTTTACAAAACTAATGGCTTAGTATATACCGTATTTTATAAATTGTTTTTGTTACTTAGCAAACTATCATAAACATTTTTCTGAGATGGTATATAATAGTCTCTCACATGGATGTACCATAGCTTACTTAACAAATTCACTATTCTTTTAAATTAGGTGTTCTAGTATTATAAAAATGCTATAAGAAATTTTTTTCTTGCATATTGTGTAGCAGAGTAGGAAACTGTCTAGATTCCTGAGGGATAAGAAACAGAATCAGCACAAAGCTGGTTCCTATGGAGTGGAAGCCAGACATACCTCTACTCTACTGTCCAACTTCTTTACCATTTCTTACACCAGCCAGTCCCCCTATGGCACTCTCTACTTCTCTGCTGGGTTCAGTAATTCATTGCAAAGGTCACACAGAACTCACAGACCATACTTACAGTTAAAGTAACAGGCTACAAGGTGGGATCAGGATCAGGAAGCATGTAGGCAAGGTCTGGAAGGCTTCTCCGAAGCAGAGAACACATCCTTCCCTTCTGCAGTGTAGGACAGCTCTCTCAGCTCCTCTCAACCCTCTCAGAACAGGCCTCCTCTTGACCTTGTATGCCCCTTGGCCTCCTTGCCATCAGCCCCTCCACTGCTAACTGGCCCAGCTCATAGCCAGTGCAGCAGCTTGCTCAGCTCTCTTAGTTGCTTTCCTAGCAGCAACTTCTGAAGTCACCACCCATGTTGTCACCATCTCTGCTGCAGGGTCTCTTCCAGGTCTCTCACTATCTTCAGAGCTACAGTCCTTGACCTGTGTTAAGGCTCATTTAGGAGATTCCTTGCCTCCTACCTCTTCTTCTTCTCTCTTCTTGCCTCTCCAAAAAACCTCTGTGGCATTGGCTGCTTATATAGGCAGAATTCTTGTCAATTTCAAGGCACGGCCCTCCCAGCAGGACCAAAAACTGGCCATCCCCTCAATGGACCACAAGTCACTCAATTTTCATAATAAACTGAGCAATCCCTGCAAACTGTATAAAATAGACCAATCGCAGGGCAGATTGCACCCCAGGGCTAGACAAAAAGTATCAAACCATCAAGTTGTTTAGAGCTTACCCAGGAAATGTTAATTACAGAGGAGTAGCAAGGGGCAGTTAGACAGGGGCATTTGCCCCTGGACTCAAGTCCATTGGGGCACCAGATGAGGCTAACTGGTGAATCACCACTCCCACCACGAGGCCAGCAGGGCGTGGGGGGGCACACAAATTTAGAGATTGCCCCTGGGCATTCATTACCCTCCCTACACCTCTGGTCAATCAACCTGGATAAAAGTAACCAACCCTCTGTGGTAGAAAACTAGTGCAAAGATAACTCCTTAGGGCTTAGGGGAAAAAAGTCTTGCAAACTGTTTTACCAAAGAACCAAGACAAAAGGCTACATAAAGGAACTCATTTTATCACACACATATATCTGGTCGTGGTGTTGTTGGGTGCCATTGAGTCAATTTTGATCGTAACAGCTGCATAAGACAGAGTAGAACTGCCCAATAGGGTGTTCTAGACTGTAATCTTTTTGGAAGCAGACTGATAGATCTTTTTGCCACAGAGCTGCTGGGTGGGTTTGAACCACCATTTCAGTTAGCCATAACTCTGCTAATTTCTTTGGGGTGGATTCTATAAGGCATGCTCCTAGAGCTTTTAGTACATTGTATTAAAATGGCCTCCAAAAATGACGTAGCAGTTAGCCTTCCTCCAACTATGTACGAAAGGGCCTGTTTCTCCACACCTCACCATCACTGGATATTATAATTTTTAAATGATAATTTGACACCAAAAAGAAAATACGGAAATGGTGTTTCATTGCCTCGCTTACTTTTTTTTTTTTAAATACTTTTTTTTGCATACACTAACCATTAATATTTTTTCCTTTGGGACTTGTTTCTTGGTTCCATTTGTCACTTTTTTTTTGTATTGAGCTGTTTATATTTTTTCCATAGATTTGTAAGAACCCTTCCTTTAAAAAAAAAAAAATCCGTGTTTTTTCTATCATTTACTTGGTAATGTTTCCAATTTCTGTTTTGTTCTTGATGTTTTGACACCAAAAGTTTCTAATTATTATGTATTTAAATGCATTGTTTTTTGTCCTTTGTTTTCTGCCTTACAGAGTCCTTCTCTTTCCCAATCCCAAGATTATATAATATTTATCTAATTTTATTTTCTCTTAGGGTTTCATATTTCTATCCTTAATTTTTTATCAATTAAGAATTTATTTTGACTACAACAAAAAGACAATACAATTAAAAAATGGTTAAAGGAAATGAACAGACACTTCACCAAAGAAGACATTCAAGTGGCTAACAGACACACCAGGAAATGTGTATGATCACTAGCCATTAGAGAAATGCAAATCAAAACCACACAATGAGATGCCATCTCACCCCAGCATTACTGGCACAATCAAAAAAACAGGAAATAGCAAATGCTAGAGAGGCTGCAGGAAGACTGGAACTCTTATGCATTGCTGGTGGGAATGCAAAATGTTATACCCATTTTGGAAAACAATATGGCACTTTCTTAGAAAGCTAAAAATAGAAATACCATCCAATCCAGCAATCTCACTCCTAGGAATATATTCTAGAGAAATAAGAGCCATCACAAAAATAGACACGTGCACATCCATGTTCATTGCAGCATTGTTCACAATAGCAAAAGATGGAAACACCCTAGATGCCCGTTAACAGATGAATGGATAAATAAACTACAGAGCGTATACACAATGGACTGCTATGCAATGATAAAGAACAATGACGAATCTTCGAAGCATCTCACAACTTGGATGAATCTGGAGGGCATTATGCTGAGTGAAATAAGTCAATCACAAATAGACAAATATTGTATGAGACCACTACTATAAAAACTCATGAAAAGATTTACATACAAAAACAGTCTTTGATAATTACAAGGGAGAGAAGAAGTGGGAATGGAAAAACACTAAATAGACGATAGATCAGTGGTAACTTTGGGGAAGGGTAAGACAGTACACAGTGCTGGGGAAGTCAAAACAACTTGTCCAAGACAAGGTCATGGAAGATCCATAGACAGATCTAAACTCCCTGGGTGACCGAATTACTGGGTTGTGGGCTGTGGGGACCATGGTCTCAGGGAACAACTAGCTCAACTGGCATAACAGTTTATAAAGAAAGTGTTCTACATTCTACCTTGGTGAGTAGCAGCTGGCGCCTTAAAAGCTTGTGAGTGGCCATCTAAGATACTCCACTGGTCCCACCCCATCTGGAGCAAGGGAGAATGAAGAAAACCAAAGACACAAGGGAAAGATTAGTCCAAAGGACTAATAGGCCACAACTACCACAGCCTCCAACATACTGAGTCCAACACAGCTAGAAGGTGCCCAGCTACCACCAACAACTGTTCTGACAGGGATCGCAATAGAGGGTCCCAGACAGCTGGAGAAAATGTAGAACAAAATTCTAGTTCATAAAAAAAAAAAAAGACCAGAATTTCTGGCCTGACAGAGACTGGAGAACCCTGAGAATATGGCCCCCCAGACAGACACCCTTTTAGCTCAATAATGAAGTCACTCCTGAGGCTCACCCTTCAACCAAAGATTAGACAGGCTTGTAAAACAAAATGAGGCTAAAGGGGCACACCAGCCCATGGGCAAGGACTAGAAGGCAGGAGGGGACAGGAAAGTTGGTAATAGGGAACCCAAGGTAGAGAAGGGGAGAATGTTGACATGTCGCAGGATTGGTAATCAATGTCACAAAACAATACGTGTATTAATTGTTTCATGAGAAGCTAGTGTGTTCTGTAACATTCATCTAAAGTACAATAATTTTCAAAAAATTAATCAATTAAAAAAGATAATCTATTTTGAAGTCACAAGGTAGGGAAACTAACAATTGTTTCCCAGGTAATTAGCCTGTTGCTAAAAAAAGACATTCATGAGATAATCCACCTTTTCCTCTCCAATTTGTAATGGAACTTTTGTTACATATTAATTTTTAAATATAGATGTAAGATCTATTTATAGACCTTTAAAGCTTTTATAATTTTGTCTATTTATCTGCCAGTAAAAACGGGTTGACTTTATAAATGCGTTTGGCAACCGGTGGTGACTGATAACCCATTGTTCTTATTTTAACATTTGTTATTACTGTTCCCATTGTTTATTCTTCCAGATTAAACTGGAGAATCAATTTTTAAGTTAAAAAATTCTGTTTGGATTTTGGTTGGAATTGTGTTAAGTTTATAAATAAATTTTTGGAGAATTGAAATCTCTATAATAGTGAGATTTCCCATCCAGAAACACAGTCTGCCTTTGATTAACTGCTTTTAAAGTGTTATGGTTTCCTTCATACAAGAACTGCAACTCTTGTAGTTTGTTCTCTAATTACCTTAAGTTTTGGATGGCTATTTTGAATGTTAAAGAAACTGCCCATTTTTCTAATAGGTCATTTTACTGGATTCTTTAGAGTTTTTCATTGGTGTCTTGGGTTTTTCCTGGTGACCAATTATACTATCAATAAATAATGATGATTTTGTTCCTTCCTTTCCAGTATTTATACCTCACTTATTTTTCATACCTAATTGCTTTTTATCATTTTCAGAATGATGTTGAACAATAATGGTGAAAGTTAGCATTCTTGCCTAGGTTTTTACTTTAATAGCAATTATTCTGTAAGGGCTAAGGTGATTTAGGTGTTAACTCATTGAAGCCATCCAACAGCCCTCTGAGTTAGGTACTATTGTTATCCTCATTTTATAAACAGAGAAACTGAGACACGGAGATATTGAGTAACTTGCCCAAGGTCATACTGCAAGTAACTGGCAGAACCAAGATTTTAATTCAGGCATTCTGTCGAATGGGGTGGTAATAATTTCCAGCGTGCTGTAGCATAACAATGAATAGATTCTCCCTTGTTAGATTGGGATAGAATATAGGTAGTGGAGGCACCACTAGCCTCAGCAGTATCTCTAGAATCTCGTACTGTCAACGCTAGCCTACAAAGGACAGCTACCATCAGGCCCCCTGGTAACAACTGCCATGACAAGATTCCAAAAAAACAGAGGCAGGTAACAGCACTTAACCATCAGAGGCAAGGGCAGAGCATAACCATCATAACAGGAAGCAAGGTTGGAATGGCAGCTGGGGCTGCCATGGTATTCCTAAGGTCAAGAAAGATGGCCAGCCAATAAGTGTATATATGTATATACAAACATCAATGGCATGATCCATCTAGTTTTTTCTAGGGGAAAGGCTTGGGAATTAAATGGGGCCATGATGGGACCTGGCATTCTCTAAATCTTTGGGGGTGGCACCAATCCACCAGTGATGCAATATTGCTTCTGATTTTGTTGGTGGTGGTAGAACGGGGACAATTTTAAGATTTTCACCTGACCTTTCCTATAATGTGGAACCCTGGTTGCGCAGTTGTTCAGAGCTTGGCTGCTAACCTAAAGGTCAGCGGTTCAAATCCAACAGCCACTCCTTGGAAACCCTATGGGGCAGTTCTTCTCTGTCCTGTGGAGTCGCTGTAAGTCAGAATTGACTTAACAGCAACCGGTTTGGGTTTTTTGTTTTTTTTCATTTGTTTTTCCTATAACGTGTCAGTCAGGGTCCAGTCAGGAGATAGATAACATACATAATGGTATTTAACAGAGAGAATTTATTGTGAAGAATTGTCCAGTAGGTATTAAAAAATTGGAAAGGCAAAAGAACACTAAGGTACATCAGAGATGACAACTGCAGGAAGCAGCTACCTCTGCTAGGACTGAGCTAACAAGGCAAGAAGTTGGAATTATTGATTTTTAGAAGCTTGAAAAAGGGACTGACACTCAGACCTCTGAAAGGGGGGCACATATTCAGCCCATGGTGATGACTCTGAGCTGAAGGATGGTCCCATGGGGTGATGACCTAGAACTCCAAGGAGGAGGCACTCACCAGCTGGTTCTGGTGTTTCTGAGGCTGGCCTTGCAAGTGTTGGAAAATTGCAAACTGGATTCAATTACCGTGACTGTAACAAACTGCCAGCGCCAGGGTAGGAAATGAGACTGAGGTGATGCTAACATGAATGGGAAGCAAATAGGAAACAGGAGTATCCTTATCCCTTTAGTAGCCCCTTTTGGTAGATTGAATTTAGAGCCAGCTGGTAAAGCAGAAATGTGGTTTGCAGGGCCCCAGCACCAACATCACAAAGTAGAATATAGAAGGATGGGTTTGCAGCTGAGAGACAATAACTTAATAATCAGCACATGGCTTTTACTCTAGAGGTCAGGGAACCAATATGAAATTCTACCAATGTATATCTATCCATATTATGGACCCAAGACCTAAGGAAATGACCACAGGTATGGTCTATGAAAACTTTGCACCCATAGCAAGACAGACTTGGGCCCAGAGTACACTTATCATCTGACACCCAATGTCGCCTCTGTAATGGGGTGAGGGCTTATAGTGTTTTGGACCCACAAGTCTCAGTGTCAACTCAGATCCTGTATCCAATAGCCCTTGAAATATCATATGGATATTCTCCTTTCTCCAGTGTACAATTACTCAGGTAAATGGCCACATGTCACTTTGGGAAGAGCTGAGAGTATCATTACTGTAAACAATTGGGAAATGTGTTCTTTTCAACCCCTCCCAGAAATGAAAGGAGCCTTGGTGGCATAGTGGTTAAGTGCCTGGCTGCTAACTGAAAGATTGGTGGTTTGAATTCACCAGCCATCCTCTGGAGAAAAGACCTGGCGATCTGCTCCTGTAAAGATTATAACCTATGAAACACTACAGGGCAGCTCTATTCTCTCCTACAGTGTCTCTGTGATTTGGAATCAACTTGGTGATGCACAACAACAACAACCATTGAAAAAGTGGCTCGGTGCTTGGCAGATCTCTTCATGTCTTGGGGGCTGCATTCACTGTACTTGTGAAATCTGCTCTAAACCATTTTTTCGGGAGTCAGACAGCTGCCAGTTTTGAGTGGGCCCAGAGCAGACGGGAGCTGTGCAGCAGGTCCAGGTTATGGTACAAGCAGCCCCAGTGCTCAAGCTCTATGACCCAGAAGATGTCATGGCACTAGACTCATTAGAATCTCGGACAAGCCTTAGAGGGGCAGCACAATGCAGACCTGGAGAGGTCTGGAGAAAGGACGTGCCATCTGCAGCAGAGAGCTCTCCATCACCCAGAAAACAGCTGCTACATGCTACTGGCTAAGCACCTGACCATGGACCGTCAACTGACCATGCCACCAGTGCTGCCCTTTGTGAGTGGGTATTATCAGGCCCACCAGGTCATAAGGATAGCTCAGAAGGTATGGGGCTCAGACTCCTCAGGGATAAAGATCAGGGCTACTCTACCAGGCAAGGAACCTAAGTTAGCAGAAGTACTGGCCAAGGAAAAGGGCTATCTACAAAGGGTGGACGAGAGGAGAGAACATTTAATGTGGCCTTGGAACAAACTGCAGCAGCAGAGAGTAAGAGCTTGGCCCACTAATCTTCCTATTGGGAATCATTTTATTTTATTTTATTCCTTGAAAAAGTAGTGACAGGAGAGAATAAACTTAACCTAGGGCACAGGGGGATCTGAGTGGTACAGGGCTGGACTGTAGCAGATGCTGTTGGTACCCTACCCATATCCCCTCACCATTAACTTTTCTGAGCACACTAACTTGACTTCTATGAGTCAGCACAGAGATGTATTTGCCTGAGAATTTTTTTCTGACCTGCAGACCAACTCTACTCCTGTGCACAGCAGGTCAGGTGTGCCAGAGAATTTACATCATTCCCCCAGGGGCAGCCTTTACCTAATAACTGATGGTCTAATATCTGAGCTGTCTCACCTCTCAAGTGGTGTATTAGTCTCCTGTGGTTGCTGTAACAAATTACCACAAATTCGGTGACTTAAAACAACAGACATCTATTCTCTCTTGATTCTGGAGTCCGAAATCAAGGTGTTGATAGGGCCACATGCCCTCCAGAGGCTCTAGAGGAAAATCTGTACCTTATCTCTTCCAAATTCTGGTGGCTGCCAGCATTCTTTGGTTTGTGGCCACATCATCACTCTAATCACTGCCTCTGTAGTCACATTGCCTCTCCTCTCCTGTGGTCATATGTCCCTCAGCCTCTCTCTTATAAGCATACTGTGATTGTCTTCCCATCTCAAAATCCTTAATTACATCTGTAAAGTCCTTTTGTTTTTTTGCCATATAAGTTTAGTTTAACATTCACAAATTCCAGGGTGGTGGGTTTCAGGGCATAGTTTTTTTTTTTTTTTTTTAGCAGGGGGTGGAGGGGAGGAGGACGGGGCTATCATTCAGCCTACCACAGGTAGGGCAACCCTGAGGCCTGTGTTTTACACTGGCAAACAGAGTTCCCTGGGAAGGATTAAACTCCAGTGAACTACAATGCTAGCTTGCTTGATAACGAATCTTTATTTGCCGCCCTCTTTCATTTGTCTCGGAAACCCTGGTGGCCTAGTGGTTCAGAGCTATGATTGCTAACCAAAAGCCCATCAGTTCAAATCCACCTGGTGCTCCTTGGAAACCCTACGAAACAGTTCTATTCTGTCCTACAGGGTCACTGTGAGTCAGAATCGACTCCACTGCAACGTTTTTTTTTTTTTCCCTCTATCTTGGATTTGGTTTGGTTTGTTTTTTTTCCCTGTCTTGGGAGCCCTGGTGGCACAGTGGTGAAGAGCTCAGCTGCTAACTAAAAGATTGGCAGTTTGAATCCACCAGGTGCCCCTTGGAAACCCTATGGAGCACTCTTACTGCATCCTATGGGGTCACTATAAGTTGGAATCAACTCGACAGCAATGGAATTTTTTTTTTTGGTTTTTGGGGGCTTTTTTTGTTTTATTTTGCCAGTCTTGCTTACTCCCCTGCTACCCTTTACCATGATCACTTTCAAAACAGACTTACTTGCTTTGTCTATTGCCTCAACGTCTGCTTCTAGGGGAACCCAAACTAAAATAAGGGACTGCTGTTGTTAGGTGCTGTTCAGTCAATTTCAACTCATAGTGACCCCATATGACAGAGTCAAACTGCCCCAGAGGGTTTCCTAGGCTGTAATTTTCACAGAAGCAGATTGCTCATATTTCTCCCATGGAGCCACTGGGAGGGTTTGAACCATTGACCTTTCAGTTACCAGCTAAGCACTTAACTATTGCGCCCCCAGGGCTTCTTAAAAATAAGAGACTATACCTACCAAAATAGAGACAATCTCTATTTCCTTCCCATCATTTCATTCAACAATAACTCCTAATTTCTTCCCATTGTTTCCTGGAATTGTTCTCTTATTAGTTCAGAAAGAAAAGGATAGTGGGCTGGAAAAGTAATGGAAGAGAGTATACTCTGGCCACTTAATGGATAAACACTTGCAGGTAAGGCAACTACACTATTTTCTGATGGGCACAAATCCTGGTTCTCTGCCTAAAGGAGAAGAGAGTGGAGAAAGTGCTGTCTCCCTGCACTGTTCAGATGATGCTCTTGCATGACCTTCCTGTGAGATCCTGGCACGTGTTGTACATCAGTGTTGCTTTTGGGCATCACTGTGAATTTCCACATATTCTCTGTCTTCATTTTCTGTGCCATCATATGTATTTTAATGCAAGTTGAATGAAACTGCATAATGGAGGCTACTGGTCGTATGATATTTTGCTCTGAATGTCTGCAGTATTCTATCTCAAGAGATAGCGAAGTGATAAAAGGGAAGCCAGAATCCCAAAGGTCCATGGAGTCCTTCTTCCTGGAGTAAGGCAGTCTTTCCATATAGAGTCACAGTACTGTCAGCAATAATAAGCTGCATCCTTTACAGTACTGGAAATTCACATCCTTATCAGCAGGGTTCTTCAAATGATTCCTCAGAAAATTATTCATGAGCTTGGGGTGGTGGGGGTATATAAAAGAGAATAAATGATAAATGGTGGGTGTACATTTCAAAGAGTCATTAAAAGTCATAATTCTTTCTCCAGAGATCTAAACTGGTCATTCAGTAATGCGTGGAATATTTTGAGAAGAATTTTAAAACAATTTAATTTAGTAGTCAGTATAACCAAGTATTTCTTTCTCCAAGGAACATTTTAATGGCCGAACAATCACAGTGCTGCAATAAATTCTGGAAGTATAGGGGCTATTTCCTTTGGGTCTGGGTCATGATTTGAGTGATTTTTCATTGATTAAGGGCCACTATTATCTGGGTGACACTTCTTGTAATAATAACCTTGCTTTGTTCCCCATCTTGTCATATTTATCTTTCCTGACCAGCTGCCATTCACACTATGACCCTGTGGATAGCAGCTAGTTGCCCTGACCTTTGTAGCTAGTAAACCCAAGGAGGCTAATGAGCTACCCATCCATACCAATCCTAATTAGCTGTCTTCAATAGCTGCAGGAGAGAGGTAGTCCTTAGTGATCTTTCCATCATAAAAAAATTGAGAGAAAATTAACCTAAGCTAGAAGGTAAAAACCAAGAGGAAAACACCTTGGAAAATCCATGGAGTTTCTCTGCCAGACTGAAGTTCCAGTTTAGCACTTCCAAAGCTTTCCAGTGTGACTCTGGAGAGGATGATATTGGTTTAATGATTCAAACACATATTCAGTGTGATTCATCCAAAAGGTGCTAGAAAGTGAAGAATCATGAGACCATCTAAAGGAGCCATGGCTAAAAAATGATACATTACACATTTCAATATAAAACATTTGGGTCACCTAGACAGCTAATCTCCCTGAATCTTCCAAACAACATTATCTGGGAATATGCTTTGAAACCATGGCATAATTTTATCTTTGTATTCAGCAACAAAAATACTATAGAAGCATATTTATTTAAATTTAATGTTCATTAATATTACCTGGAGAATAAAAATATAACAATAAAGATTACCTGGACGGGTAATCTTGAGGCCCAGCCTGAGATTCTTATTCAGTTGATCTGGAATGGGACTTAAGAATCAGAATGTTAAACAAAGATGAACCAAGTTCATCATGAATTCTGCTTAATAAAGTTCCAATGAATAAAGATTAGAGCCAAGAACTGTGGTGAAGCCCAAAGGTTCACCACAATTTAATACTATCACCACTGGGGCACTGAGATGCAAATGGAGCACGTGGGATGTCAGGATGACAGGTGAATACAGCCCAGGAGCCATAAGGCTGTTGGAGCTTTCAGCACATTTTTCAACTGGCCCATTTAGATCCAAACTGCTTTCAATGTGAAAATTACCCCCCGGGATTAAGGAGGCAAATTTATCCTTTGAGCACCTATCATTTGCTTAGGACTGTCTAGTTATTACAGGAAAGTCAAAAGTAGAGTAAGACATGGTCCATGTCCTTGAGTAAATAGGTGAGATTATGTCACTACCATGAAATCAGAAAAGAAAAATGAAGTTCTGAATTGAGCCCTGACCTTGGAAGAACGTGATCCATGCAGGCTGTGGTGCCTGAAGAAAGCTTAATGTGAAGAGGTGGGAATTACACTGGAACTTGACCTGGGAAAATTTTGGATTTAATTGGAGGGAAAAATGGAACAGCAGGAGCAATGATGTTGTATCTAAAGTGGGCATGCATATCAGAAGGCAAAGCTCAAATGCGTCGGAGTCTACCAGCTCATTAGATTTACATATGAGGCTTGGGTCTCAGCCTCATAAGTGAGATATTCATAGAAGGTGGGAATTGTACCAAAATTGCAACCCTTGGAGTGACTTTTGTATGTGAAAGCTGGAGAATGAATAAGGAAAACCAAAGAAGAATTGATGCCTTTGAATTGTGGTGTCGGCAAAGAACATTGAATATACCATGGGCTGCCAGAAACAAACAAATCTGCCTTGAAAGTACAACCAGAATCCTTCTCGGAAGCAAGGATGGTGAGACTTCATCTCAGGTACTTTGGACATGTTATCAGGAGGGGACTAGTCCCTGGAGAAGGACATCATGCTTGGTAAAGTAGACAGTCAGCAAAAAAGAGGAAGACCATCAACGAGATGAATTGACATGGTGGCTGCAACAATGGGCTCAAACTTAACGATTGTGAGGGTGGCGCAGGACTGGGCAGTGTTTTGTTTTGTTGTATATAGGGTCACTATGAGTCAGAACCAACTCAACGGCACCTAACAACAACAAAAAGAGTGACTTTGGGGAGAAAAAATCAGTAGATTGTTCGAAGAGAATTGAATTGGAATAGCTCTGAGGGCAATGTCTGGGTCTTCCGTTTGCATGCTGGGTTGTCTGAATCACACATTTAACATCTCTGTAGCCTGGTCTTCCTCAACCCTTTCCTCCAAGGTGGGGCCAATACTATTTACATCATAAGGATTTCTTTGAGTTCTGAATAAATGAGAGAAAAAATGAGAGCGGTGCCTATAAATGGCTGTAAACCACCCGTAAAAGAGAAGTGTGGGAATTTGCACAAATAACAATAAACAGTGAGAGAAAGCAAAGGGAAGTGCTCCCCTCTCAGCAGCAGCGTAGAACGGCTGGAGCTGGCAGACCCTGAGGCAGTCTAGGGGCTGGGATTAGAAGCGGAAGCCAGGTGCCCTGCTTCCGAGAAGAGCTACCTGAGAGGAAGGAGGCACCTTCTAAGAACCAGGGGCACACACCCTATTCGTGAGCAGTAGTACAGAGACAGCATCTTAAGTAAGTCAAAATCTTAAGAAGGAACCTCAAGACAAGCTGACAGTTAAACTGGGAGGAGACATTTTTGATAGCCAGTGCTTAAAGGGGCCTTTAGAGTTTGCTGCCAGCCTCGGGCTACCAGGAAGGGGCCTTTTCTCTCCCCATATGCAGAGGATTTTCACATGTCACTCTCATCTTAAACCCCACTCCTATAGGAGAAAACAGACTCAAAAGGGATTTTAGTAGCTGGAAGGACAAAGCAGATCATACAAATGTCTTTATAAGAGAAAAGCTTTGTTCACAATGTAAATCTCAGAGACAGTATTTCAGGCAAGAAACTCTCAAACTTTTTTTTTTAATCTTAAACCCAAAATATTTTTAATGTTATTTTTCAGAAATAAATCTGGAGGAGAAAGTCACAGGCAGGGATACAGTGACATCCGCTATCATTTGTTGTTTATTTCCTTTGAATTACTATGCTTACAATTGTTATTATCTCCAGGTATGTCAGTACCTGGATTAATAACATTTTACAGCCAAAACAGGACTCGGTATGTGAAGGCATAACCCCTCATTTGTTATGGATTGAATTGTGTCCCCCAAAAAGACCTGCTGAAGTCCTAACCCTTGTATTTGTGAATGTGACCTTGTTTGGATATAGGGTTTTCTTTTGTTACATTAATGAGATGCCACCTTGAAGACTAAGGCTGGCCTGACCCAAGCCATGGTATTTTCAATCACATCATATGCATGTGAAAGCTGGACAATGAATAAGGAAGACCAAAGAAGAATAGACACCAAGGTGGACAAGCTATATTAAAGAGTTTGTGTTTAATCCTGAGGGCAATAGGCAATCATTGAAAGATTTCAGGCTGGGGAGTAAAGTAACTAGATCTGCATTTTAGAATTGCCTGACTGTACTGTGGGTGATGGAAGGTGGGAGAAATCTTTCAATCTGCCCCCAAACCTGGAGAGAACTCAGGCAATCCTGGGAGTCCTTTTCAGAGGGGACACCTCACCTACACACCTGTATTAGGCTGCAGGCAGTTTCCAGCCACGCTATATCCTCCTGTCCTCCCAGTGTCCCCACAACACGCGCTGCAGCTAAATCCTCCAAAATGGCAGAAGACAAACAATCTAATTAATAAAGTTGATTACAAAATAGTTATAAGCTAGGAAAACTACAAAAGCCTATTTCTGTTCCCATTATAATTAAAGGGAGTGGAAGGGCTAGAGAGCTATTTATTTTTCAAGACAGTGATTTGGGGTGAACTCCACAGTCTGAGAACACGGTCCTTGACAAGACTGCCCTCCCTTCAGACATAACCGCAAGCTCCGGGGTCCCAGGCCATCCTCACTTCTTATCAGCTGGCTCCAAATTCAGGGGCATCCACGATCACCTCAGGTTTGACAATTCACTAGGACAACTTACAGAACTCAGGAAAGTGCTATAGTTTTATTCTAGAAAAAGGATACAAATCAGAAGCAGCCAAATGTTGTGTATTTATGTGTTCACTAATGCTATAGGGTCACTATGAGTCAGACCCGACTCAATGGCATATATCAACAACAAAAGCACGTAAGTCTATTGTGTACTCAGAGGCTGTCTGGGAGGGTCTGTTGTCCTTTCCCAATGGAATCAGAGCATGTCACTCTCCTAGCACATCAATGTGTGACAATATGCAGAATATTACCAACCAGGGACGCTCATCTGAGCTTCAGTGTCCAGAGTTTCTATTTGGGTTCCTTTACATAGGTATAATTGAACTAACCATTGGCCACATTATTGAACTCAACCTCTAGGCTCTCTCCCCTTCCCAGGGGTTCAGCTAATATTATATGATTCAAATCGCCAACCCTCTAATTGCGTGGTTGGTTTTTCAGGCAATCCATCTCATTGAGGGTCTTCCTCTTTTTTGCTGACCCTCTACTTTACCAAGCATGATGATCTTCTCCAGAGACTGGTCCCTCTTGATAACATGTCCAAAGTATGTGAGATGAAGTCTTGCCATCTTTGTTTCTAATGAGCATTCTGGCTGTACTTCTTCCTAAGCAGATTGGTTTGTTCTCCTGTAGTCCATGGTGTACTCAATATTTTTCGCCAACACCATAATTCAAAGGCAACAATTCTTCTTTGGTGTTTCTTACTCATTGTCCAGCTTTCACATGCATATGAGGCCATTGAAAACACCATGGCTTAGGTTAGGTGCACCTTAGTCTTCAAGGTGACAGCTTTGCTTTTTGACAGTTTAAAGGGGTCTTTTGCAACAGATTTGCCCAATGTAATGTGTCTTTTGATTTCTTGACTGCTGGTTCCATGGGTGTTGACTTGTGGACCCAAGTAAAATGAAATCCTTGACAACTTCAATATTTTCTCCATTTATCATGGTGTTGTTTATTGGTCCAGTTGTAAGGATTTTTGTTTTCTCTACATTGAGGTGTAATCCACACTGAAGGTTGTGGTCTTTGATCTTCATCAGTGAATGCTTCAAGTCCTCTTCACTTTCAGCAAGCAAGGTTGTATCATCTACATTTTGCAGGTTGTTAATAAGTCCTCCTCCAATTCTGATGCTGTGTTCTTCTTCATATAGTCCAGCTTCTCAGATTATTTGCTCAGCACACAGATTGAATAAGTACAGTGAGAGGATACAATCCTGACGCACAACTTTCTTGGCTTTAAACCATGCTGTATTCCCTTGTTCTATCTGAGCAACTACCTCTTAGTCTAAGTACGGATTCATCGTGGGCTCAGTTAGTATTCTGGAATTTCCATTCTTCACAATGTTGTCCATAATTTGTTAAGATCCACACAGTCGAATGCCTTTACACAGGTAAACGTCTTTCTGGTATTCTCTACTTTCATCCAGGATGCATCTGACATCGCCAATGATATTCCTGGTTCCATGTCTTCGTCTTAATCCAGCTTGAATTTCTGGCAGTTCCCTGTCTATGTACTGCTGCAATCGCTTTTGAATGATCTTCAGGAAAATTTTACTTGTGTATGATATTAATGATATTATTCGATAATTTCCACATTCTGTTGGATCTCCTTTCTTTGGAATTGGTACAAATATGGATCTCTTCAGTTGGTTCACGAGGTAGCTGTCTTCCAAATTTCTTGGTGTAGATGAGTGAGCACTTCCAGTGCTGCATCCATTTGTTGAAACATCTCAATTGGTAGTCCATCAATTCCTGGAGCCTAGTATTTCCCCAATGCCTTCAGCGCAGCTTGGACCTCTTCCTTCAGTACCATCAGTTCTTGACCACATGCTACTTCCTGAAATGGTTGAATGTTAACCAATTCTTTTTGGTCCAGTGACTCTGTATATTCTTTCCCTCTTCTTTTGATGCTACCTGTGTCATTTAATATTTTCCAGGTAGAATCCTTCAATATTCCAGCCCAAGTCTTGAATTTTTTCTTCAGTTCTTTCAGCTTGAGAAATGCCAGGTATGTTCTTCCGTTTTGGTTTTCTACCTCCAGGTCTTTGTACATGTCATTAGGATACTTTACTTTGTCTTCTCTAGCCACCCTTTGAAATCTTCATCCTTTCTTCCATTCGCTTTAGCTATTTGACATTCAAGACCAAATTTCAGAGCCTTTTCTGACATCCATTTTGGTCTTTTCTTTCTTTCCTGTCTTTTTAATGACCTTTTGCTTTCTTCATGTATGATGTCTTTGATGTCATTCCACAGCTCAACTATCTGGTCTTCAGTCATTAGCATTCATCTATTCTTGAGATGGTCTCTAAATTCAGGTAGGATACACTCAAGCTTATACTTTGGCTCTCGTGGACCTGTTTTAATTTTCTTCAACTCAACTTGAACTTGCTTATTAGTGATTGATGGTTTGTTCCAGCCAGCTGCTGGCCTTGTTCTGACTGATGATGTTGAGCTTTTCCATCTTCTCTTTCCACAGGTGTGATCAATTAGATTCCTGTGTATTCCGTCTGGTTAGGGTCCACGTGTATAGTCACTATTTACGTTGTTGGAAAAAGATATTTGCAATGAAGAAGTCGTTGGTCTTGCAAAATCTATTATGCGATCACTGGCATCACTTCCATCACCAAGGCCATATCTTCCAACTACCAACTCTTCTTCTTTGTTTCCAACTTTTCCAACCCAAGGAGTGTATATTAGATAATCAATAAAGTATGGTCTGAGTAAATGAAAAACAAAGGAAAGATATTTATATCTCCCTCAGTATAAGAGGCTGCAACAAACGAAAGATTATGTCGTCTGGAGGTGTGCACAATGTTTTCCTGAAGGAAGAACTTTTGCGTAGCTGACAGATTGATAATAAAATAAGCTGGGAATGGCATCTCCTTGTGACCCCTGGGCCCCGTGATCTGCCTCTAATCCAGTCTGTGTGATGAAGGCATTCATTGGTCTGGAAAAAGTGGCAAGAGTAAGATGCTAACCCTAAACCCATCCTATCCCCGCCTAATGCTTACCTTCTCCATGAAACTTTCTCTGACTACTTGAGGGTTCTGTGAATTTTGAACTCATAATAATTTTCATCTGTTCTGTCCATTAAGTTCTAATTATATTTTGCCTATGATCTCATTGGTATTAGCAGGTTACACTCATATTTCTTTCTCACATTTCCTATGTTTTATCTCTACAACTACTGTTAATACTTTCTAGTATCTCCCACAATGCGTAATACATGCGAGGCATTTAATATATGTTGGTTGAATGATAATAAAGACATAAGCTTTGTCAAGTGTTTATTACATGCCAGGCACAAGAAAAAGTATTTTACATTCATTATATTATTTAATTCTCAAAACGAGGTAAGTGCTATTATCCTCATTCTATAAGGAACTTGAGAACTAGGGAAGGTAAATGATTCATTTGAACTCATATAGCCAGTCAGAATGAAGCTAAGATTTGAACCTGCTGGGAGCCAGGCTGCAAGGGCGGCCCCTCTGCACCCACTGCCCCCAGCATAAACATCAAAGAGTCCCTGAAAAGTCAGGAGGAGCCAGGCTGCAAGGGCAGCCTCTCTGCACCCACTGCCCCCAGCATAAACATTGAAGAATTCCTGAAAAGTCAGGAGGAGCCAGGCTGCAAGGGCGGCCCCTCTGCACCCACTGCCCCTAGCATAGACATTGAAGAATTCCTGAAAAGTCAGGAATATCTCTGTCATCTGTGTTATGTTTCTGTTTCATTTTCAGCCTGTGTATAGCAGAATGTATAAGCATAAAATTCCATTATAGATTTAGGGACCTTTGGACGGGGGGCGTCCTACTCATAATCCCCTAGTGAGATCCCGGGTAGGGACAGCCCGTGTATTACTTGGGGATCAACATGAAGTTGTCTTAGGGGAAAAACAAATAGCTCGACTATGGAAAACAAAAACAGGATGGTGGAATCCTGGTATTTACCGAGGCCTTTTTGTGATTAAACCACCACCCACACATGATCCCATAAAAGTGGAAAAACAAAAGGCAGTGAGTTCTCTCAGCCAATTTCTCAGCCAATTACAGGTCAACCTTCTCGTCTACCCCGCTCACTGTTGCGCTTGACTGGTCTTTGGGTATAGAGATTGGGCTAATTGTCCTTGGCATAATCGTGGACAATATGACGTAACCCAAAGTGGCTGGACTTCAAGAACTTGACCACCCTGGACAAGATGGACAAAGCCTATGTGGCAATGGTTTTGCAAAAAGATTAATTGTTATAAAAACTGTGGAAGGTATTGCAAGATTAAGCATAAGTGTAAAGCAGTGTGAAGTCAATTGTTACTCTAAATCAACTAAACAAAAGCTCATTGTATTTGTGTGTGTATGCGGAACTGTACTATGTGTCACTTGGAAAATTATGTCTCTGGGAAATGATGTTTATGATTATATCTTGTACTGCCCCTTTATTGATCATGCGATGTTATGCTTTTGTAAGCTTATGATATAAAAGACCATGTAAAAAATAAAGAGCAGAGCCTTCTTTTTCTGCAAAATGAAAATATAAGACACACTACCTCTCATTCTTTTTTTTGCCGAACTCTACCCCTCCTCTGGTAACCCTGTTCATTGCTGAGGCTGGCCCCCGGCATGAACCCATATCTGTCTGACTCAGAGTTCACACTCTAACCACTGTGCAATGGGTGGACAGAAGGAGAGATTTCCTACAAGGCAGAAGTCAGTTCTTCCAGTTCCATAAGTCCCAGAGAGATGCCCACAAATACATAATCAGTAGGCCATAATGAATGACAAATATTGATATGGCCTCTGAGCTTAATTTCACATACATCTAATCCAGCACCTTAAAATCACTCAAAAATTAATCTGAGCCACAGCAACCAGTGGAAGATGGCTTCTCGTTTCCCAATATGACAGTCAAAAAAAATTATTTTTATGGTCCACAACTCTCTACAGTCAACTAAACTGTTATCTGATAGAAACTGTAAAGCAAAACACTGTTAAGAAAAAACAAAAATCATATACCGTATGCTATTACCTGTGGTTTTATCCCCTCCTTCCCAACTAATTTTAGCCTGTTTCCTGTCCTTTGATTTACTTGGCCAACAGCTCCCAGAGTTAATTGGCTGGAAGGCTGAGATGCTAGAGGTTGAAGCCATTGTCTCCCACATCTCTTGGCAGGCAAGCACACACTCCTGGGTGGTGGATCAGTCACCTCCCTCCAGTGGGCAGGGAGCACCAGGCTCAGAGCTTCATCTCATGTACCCATTGCTATAGAGATAATTCTGACTCACGGTGACCCTAGAGGACAGAGTAGAACTGCTTCATAGGGTTTCAAAGGCTGTAATCATTATGGAAGTAGACTGCCACATCTTTCTCCAGTGGAGCCCCTGGGTGGGTTAGTAGCTGAGAACTTAGCCACTGCTGCACCACCAGGGCTCCTTCTTCATCTCATAGGGTAATAAAATCCTGTTGAGGAATGAACAGTTTCCAGCTGAGGGAGCCGGTTGCATTGCTGATAGCTCCCACAGCAGGAAGGGAATGAGACTGACATCACCATCAGCCACCACCACAAGTCTCATCAGCCTTGATCACAAACAGCAAGGTGAGGCTCTGACTACCGAATTCAGCCTCTTCTCCACTCCAGAGGCTGCTTCTTGATGAAATGTGGACCTGCTCTACACTGAAATGATAGCTTGCACTGGGGTTCATTCATGCTCCATATTCACCTAGTTCAAAATCAGCCAAGCTCTTAGCTGTGTGTAACAAATCCTCAGGAGCCCACGGGGGAAGAAGGTGGGGAGAGCCCGAGTAACCTCCTGGATTCTCATAGGCAGGCCTTCTGACCTGCCTTTCAAACGGAATTCCAGGCAAAATCAAATTAGCCCATCATGCATCCTGTGTGTGGCTAGAAGCATCTATTCAGATAAACCTCAGCCTGCAAATAAAGTTGATTCTTTTTAAACAAGGTAATAGGGGTGAATTGTTTTAGTTTCCTGGGCTATTGTCTTCTAAAGAGGAAACCTTCATTTGTCTACTAAAATATAATGAATTTAACCAGTGTGGGCCTGAAGACTCATCTAGTCCAGTCAGATGGGGACTAGCAGCTGAAGCTCACAATTCTATTTTAGGGGAATTGAGTTCCAATTTGCAGACAAATTCAATTGTGATTCCATCAGAAAGCAAAACATAATTAGAGGACTTTTATTATCTACTTGCATCCTTAAAGCTGAGGAGAGTGGCAAGTTATTAATTTTTTTTCCCTTTGAATATAGCTTTTGGCAGGGTTGTGCCATTACAGCACCTTTCGTTTCAAAACTCAAAAGGACTGCTCAATTTTTCATTAATTATGGGACAGTTGCTATTTATCATGATAGGGAGCCAGTATCAAAACCTTCATTTTTCAAATAAAAATGCTAAAACACAATCAGCTCAATGACATGGGCGAAGTTATATACAAAGAATTGCTCTCTGGAAACAGTGGTCTTTCAGTTTCTCAAACTCCTTTATGTCTTGAATGTTCTCCACCCAACTCCCCCACCTCCCATCCCAAGCACCCTTTGACCTAGTTAACTCCATTCATTCTTCAGGTCTCAATGTAAACATCCTTTCCCCTGTTCTATGCTTCCATGCAACTATATACATATTTTTCATAGTATTCAACATAATTTGAAACAATTTATTTATTTTCGTGGTTATTTGATGAACATCTGTTTTCCCCACTGACTGTAAGGCCTACTAGGGCTGGGGCTGGGTCTGTGCTTGCTCATCACTGTATCACAAATACCCAGCACAGACTCTGACTCAGAATAGGCTCAGTTGGTATTGGATGGATGGATGGGCAGATGGATGGATGGACGTGTGGGTGGGTGGATGGATGGTTGGGTGGGTGGATGGTTGGGTGGGTGGGTGGATGGAAGGATGGATAGATGGATGGAGGCATGGATGGGTTTGCTTTATATGTAGCACCCAACATTGCATGGCAGAGCTAAATATTTAAATATTAGTCAAAAAGCTGTGCACAGTTTTCTAACCATGATGTAAAAGGGAAAATAATGATTTCGAAAACGAAAGCCAAGGTTGTCTATCTCAGCAACACCTACTGATCACTTGCCACTGCTACCACTGCCATGAAAGAGCCCTTTGTTAAAGGGAAAAAATCACTCTTTCTCCAAACATGAACACATGGTGTTTATACACATAGAATGGCACTGTAATATCAAGTCATAAAAATTAATTGGCTATGTATCCAGTTCTTTAGTGATAGTTAACAATCATAATCCTTAGTCATGGAGCAGTTGGGCTGCACCAAGTTGTGAAAGAACCCTCCATGTAGCTTCTTGAATAAATTGAACATCTCTGAGATTGCAGGGTGCCTCAAGAATATTAAGTTTGTCCTTACATTGCAGTTCTTAATTACTTCACTATCCAAAGATCTCTAATGACAATGCAAGTCAGCCAAACAAACAAGGTCTTTGTAGGAAATCTTTATGAAATATTTGCCATAGAGACAGCAATGTGAAAACACACAGGAAGCTTTTGCCTTCCCCCTTTGATGCAGATTTTCCTACGCTGAATGCTGAGCCAACCTAAAACCAAACCAGCCCTGTCAGGGAGCACAACAGACAACTCCTGAGGGAGCAGGAGACCAATGGGATACAGACCCCAAATTCTCATAAAAAGACCATACTTAATGGTATGACTGCGACTAGAGGAATCCTGGAGGCAATGCTCCCCAGACCTTCTGTTGGCACAGGACAGGAACCATCCCCAAAGACAACTCATCAGGCATGAAAAGGAGTGGTCAGCGGGGGGGAGAGAGATGCTGATGAAGAGTGAGCTAATTAAATCAGGTGGGCACTGGAGAGTGTGTTGGCAACTCTTGACTGGAGGGGGGATGGGAAGATAGAGAGAGAGGGAAGACGGCAAAATTGGCACGAAACGAGAGACTGAAAGGGCTGACTCAATAGGGGGAGAGCAAGTGGGAGAAGGGAGTAAGATGTATGTAAACCTACATGTGACAGACTGATTGGAATGGTAAATGTTCACTTGAAGCTTAATAAAAATTAATTAAAAAAAAAAAAAAAACCAACTGCTTTCAAGTCGATTCCTACTCACGGCAACCCCACGTGTGCAGAGTGGAACTGCGCTCCATAGAGCTTGCAAGGCTATGACCTTTTGGTAGCAGGTAGCTAGGCCTTTCTTTTGAGGTGCCTCTGGGTGTGTTCAAACCATCAATCTTTCGGTTAGTAGTCAAGCACTTAACAATTTGCTCCATCCAGGGACTCCTGAGGCAACCTACTCCCTGACAATATTGGAAAGCAAGTGAAATTTGCCTTAGATCCTTTCCTACCTCTCTCCAGTAACCCCTCTCATCTTCTCAGGTTCCCTCTTCAGCCTCCTACCCCATAGTTCAGAATTCCCTGCCCAACCCATCCACTCACTCATCCTCCACACACACACACACACACACACACACACACACACACACTCTTCTACATAAGGCAGCTCTGTCCATCAATGGCCATGCTGTAAATCTCACCTTCTTTATTATCTTCTGTGCTATATATTCAGCTGGTTCCTAGGAAACTAACCCTTGACCAAATGTTGGTAACTGACAGCAGGCTTATGTGGTATGCTCTTTTATATTTTAACTAAAAGCCATATCACCTCCAAATAGTCAGTTTGCTAATGGTGGGATATTAGGCTTCAGTTTCAAGACTATAGTGTACCCTAAAATGTGAATAAGCTGTGGCCTAAAAAAAAAATTTTTTTTTTTATTTTTTAATCTTCCTATAAGGGTACAATGGTAGCTCTGTGGCAGAATTCTTGCCTTCCATACAGGAGACCTGGGTTTGATTCCCTCTGGTCTGTCAGTGGAGGCTTGCATGTTGCATGATGCTGAACAGATTTCAACAGAGCTTCCAGACTGAGACAGGCTAGAATGAAAGGCCTGGTGATCTACTTCCGAAAATCAGCCAATGAAAACCCTATAAATCACAACAGTCCAATTATTTGCAACTAATCATGAGGATGGTGCAGGACCTGGCAGCAGTTTGTTCTGTTGTTCAAGAGGTCACCATGAATTGGGGGCCAACTCAATAGCAGCTAACAACAACAGCAAATCTTCCTATACATAAGACAACTTCATCCAGCATTCAGAATTCTCTTTCTGGTATAGCAAATGACCCAAGAGGGTGGTGTTACACCACTGTTTTACTTCAGCAAATCCCAAGCCTTTTGCAGAAACTGAGGCATACCCTAAGAAGACCTACACACACACACAAAAAAAAGAGCCGCCTGTATTCTCAGCAACTCCTTCCATTCCACTGACACTGGTGTTTTACCAGCTCAAACTACTTGATGGTAAAGTGGGGGCTTTTCACTTTTCTCATCTTAATATACCTACCCCTGAGCCGAAACGATACAAGGCAAGAAGTGAAAATTAGCCAACAAGTCACTACGCAGCTGGAATGGGCAGTCAGCATTATGCTGTCTGGAAAAACAGAAGTCATTGCTGCTATTTAGCCTGGGTGTGATTCTTTATCTGATTCTGACATCATCTTTGAAGTTGAATCCATTTCAGGTGATGGACAGCATTTCCTCTCCCAGCCTGCCAGTGGTGCCTAGACAGACAGCCTTAACTGTGTGGCAAGACTCACTGAGGGAGGCATCAGAGAGCTCGTCGCTCTCTAGTCCGCACCCTCATCTGCAGCAACCTCCCAGTCGATGCCCTGCCTCCAAGCTGGAAACTGTCCCATCAACTCTCCTCATTCATGACCTATGTGCTCTGTCTAAATATAAATCTGACTATGTCCTAGAGAGGCCAGCACCTCAGAGGGGCTGAGTAAATGTCGACTAGTTAGTTGAGGGAATAAATGAGTGTGGATAAAATCTTGCACCACATCCTCTGAGCTTTCTTGATCTGGAGAGCAACTTAGTTTTATTTTACACATATCTGGTGAAAGAGATGGCATTTTGAACTAGCTAGGGTTCTTTTTCTAGGGATAGTAACTGCACCATAGTTTTAATCACAAAAATAGTACACAAAACAGATATCTCTCAAAGATGGGATGAGATTCAGAGAAGCTATGTGGGACCAGGTACTGTTAAGGATGAAGCAAGGGGTCTGAGATGGGGTGAAAATATTTGTTGTGTATAAAGTGGTCATTTTCTAAAAACATAGATAATGTATTCTTATGGTTTGAATATTGTAAAAAAAAAAAAAAAAAAGAAAATTTAAGGTTTACAAAGAAAAATCTTTCCACCCCTGTCTTCTAACTACCCATATTCCACCCTTCAGGTGACTACTATTTTATTTTCTTGTGAATTTCTAGAGTTTCTTTATGCATATGCCAAGAATATATATTGTCCTTCCCTTTTAAACAAAAAGGAGTCTCTGACTGGAGAAACCCTGAGAGTATGGCCCCTGGACACCTTTTTAACTCAGTAGTGAAGTCACTCCTGAGGTTCACTCTTCAGCCAAAGATTAGACAGGCCCATAAAACAAAACCAGACTAAATGCACTCACCAACCCAGGGCAAGGAGGAGAACACAGGAAGGGAGGAGAAAGCTGGAAATGGGGAACCCAAGGTCGAGAAGGGGAGAGTGTTGACACCTCATGGGGCTGGCAACCAGTGTCAAAAAAGAATATATGTTGTTCAATGAGAAGCTAATTTTCTCTGAAAATCTTCATCTAAAGCACGATAATAATTTTTTAAAAAAGGAATCTCTGGGTGGTGCAAAAGGTTAAGCGCTCTACTACTAACTGAAACGTTGGCAGTTCAAACCCACCTAGAGGTGCCTCAGAAGAAAGACCTGATGAACTCCTTCCAAGGAGCAAAGTTCTGCTCTGCAACACATGGGGCCTCCATGCATCGGAATTGACAGCAACTAGTCTAGTGTGTTTTGGTATATGCATTGTTCTGAACATTCCTTTTGATAGTTGAGTAGTATTTTGTCATATGGATCTACTGTGATTCACCAGTCGCCTACTGATGAACGCTTGCATTGCTTCCAGCTTCTGTTGTTATAAATGGTACTGCAATGAATAACCTCATACAAAATTTGCTCTGAACCTATGCAAGTATATCTGAGGGATGCTTTGCAGAAGTGGAATGCCTTGGTCCTCTTTTAAGCTACAAGCTAAATCATCTGTTTTTAGTGTGTCTCAAAACATCCCAGTATAGATGACTGCATCCCCAAAACAGCATTAACACGTATTATGCGAGACTGGGAATACCATTTTAGCAGCACCAGCTAGTGTTAGTGAAGGACCTGATCAACTTACAGGTTCTACCAATCCCTTTCTTAAATATGGTGGACAGTTACTGTTTTTTGGCCACTCAGACACCTTAAAAATGGCCTGAATATCATCCAGAAGGGAAATACACCCAGTTAACAGAACTTAACATAGTGCACCTTGTGTTTACATTTCTTAGAAGGAGAGATGACCTTAGGCAAAGATCGGCAAAGATCTACAGTGAATCGCAGCAAGTGTTTAATGATTCTGGTGGCTAGTTGGAGATGACAGGAGCAAGATGGGAGAGCTGGTGAAAAGGAAGGATTTGAGGAGAAGAAGTATATAAACATTGCACACTTAGGCTCAGAGAATCAGACTATTGGTGCCCCATATGAGCAAATGCTCACCAACAAGCCATCAGTGTGGAGGAGACCTTTAATAAGCCAGTGGTTTTACTTATGTCAGGCAGCCTCCTTCCTCTGCCACGCAAGTGCTGACCCAGTGAACTCATGAACAAAGTAGGCAGGATGGCTGGGATGGAGACCCAGCAACATGGAGTTTCCATCCCCAGGTCTGATTCAGCTAAAACCGCAGCTGAATGCCCAATCTGCCTGCAGAAGCATCCAACCTTGACTCTCCTTGCCTCAGGGAACTAGCCAGCTTTTTAGCTATGCTAAAAAGTTTCCATCATGGAGGCACAAGATATTTTATTTACTGAAATAGACGCTTATTGTGGATCTGAATTTTCTTTCCCTGCCCCTCATGTTTCTACCAATACCACTATCTGTGGGCTTACTATATGCATTATACACTGTAACTTTGTCTTTTGCAACAGAGCTTCTGACCAAGTGCTTCTGTCAGGATGCTCTGGGGTGTCTGGTATCTCATCACATACTCTAGTGTCCAGAAGCAACTGCTCTCATAGTATGATATAGTGTAGTGTATTGGAGTCTTGGTTCCAGTGCCAGCTGGATGGCCACATCTTACAGTTTGATGTGCTCTCCTGCATGACGCAGCACATGCTATGAGGCAGCCAACAATACATGGCATGCTTTTTCTCCTCCTCAGTTCTAGAAGCTCAGGGGAGGAAATGGTAATGATGCCTAACATCATTGCTCTTAATGATATACCCACATTTTCACTGAGCTCAGCTGGATTAAAGATTTTTAAAATCTCAGAGATACCCCAACAGAGGACCCAACAATGGTTCCACTGAATTGTCAGAACAGATTGACTCCTGGCCATTTTATACTTTTCATCCCACTGGGCAAGCAGGCAAATAAAAAGGTGGGGGAGTTACATGTTGCTGCTACCCAAAGGAAATCAGGAAGAAGAGATGGGCCACAAGGGACAGCTCAATGGGACACATCCTAATATTATCATGTTCAATGGTAAAAGTTCACAAGTGACTCCTACGACTATAAACCATCAGGACCGCTAAGGACTTAGCTCACACCAGAGGGATGATTTGGGACACACACACACCACTTCCCCACAGTTAAAGAAGCCCAACCAGCTAAGATGCCACCAGAAGGCAAAAGGAACAGAAAAGTCTATATACACAGCCTCTATTCATATTCTCTTCCTTACAGTGTAATGTATTTCAGAAGAGGACATGGAACCAGGGATATCATTGCTGATGTCAGATGGATCCTGGCTGAAAGCAGAGAATATCAGAAGGATGTTTACCTGTGTTTTATTGACTATGCAAAGGCATTCGACTGTGTGAATCATAACGAATCATGGATAACATTGCGAAGAATGGGAATTCCAGAATACTTAATTGTGCTCATGAGGAACCTATACATAGATCAAGAGGTAGTTGTTAGGACAGAACAAGGGGATATTGATTGGTTTAAAGTCAGGAAAGGTGTGCGTCAGGCTTGTATTCTTTCACCATACCTATTCAACCTGTATGCTGAGCAAATAATACGAGAATCTGGACTATATGAAGAAGAACAGGGCATCAGGATTGGAGGAAGACTCATTAACAACCTGCATTATGCAGGTGACACAACTTTGCTTGCTGAAAGTGAAAAGGACTTGAAGCACTTACTAATTAAGATCAAGACCACAGCCTTCATGGATTACACCTCAACATAAAGAAAACAAAAATCCTCACAACTGAACCAATGAGCAACATCATGATAAACAGAGAAAAGATTGAAGTTGTCAAGGATTTCATTTTACTTGGATTCACATTCAACAGCCATGGAAGCAGCAGTCAAGAAATCAAGAGATGCATTGCGCTGGATAAATCTGCCACAAAGGACCTCTTCAAAGTGATGAAGAGCAAGATGTCACCTTGAAGACTAAGGTGCACCAGACCCAAGCCATGGTACTTTCAATCGCATCATATGCATGTGAAAGCTGGACAATGAATAAGGAAGACCAAAAAAGAATTGATGCCTTTGAATTGTGGTGTTGGCAAAGAATATTGAGTATACCATGGACTGCCAAAAGAATGAATAAATTTGTCTTAGAAGAAGTACAACCAGAATGCTCCTTAGAGGCAAGGATGGTGAGGCTGTGTCTTACATACTTTGGACATGTTGTCAGAAGGGATCAGACCCTGGAGAAGGACATCATGCCTGGCAATGTATAGGGTCAGTGGAAAAGAGGAAGACCCTCAACGAGGTGGACTGACACAGTGGCTGCAACAATGAGCTCAAGCATAACAATGATTGTAAGGATGGCGAGGACCAGGCAGTGTTTCGTTCTGTTGTGCATAGGGTCGCTATGAGTCAGAACCGACTCGACGGCACCGAACAACATCAACAGTCCCCAGCTTACAACGGGTTCCATTCCCACGACTCCATCTTAAGTCAGTTCTGACGTAAGTCAAATACTTCATTTTTTTTCTTTTTTAGTTTTCATTATTATTGCCTTTTACTATCAGTATCTTTATAAACCCAATCTTTGTCTTTAGGGGTTGAAAACATTACATATAAACTTACAGATATATTTTAATGTTCCTGTTGTTGTTGTTAGGTGCCTTCGAGTCAGTTCCAACTCATAGTGACCCTATGCACAATGGAACAAAACACTGCCCAGTCCTGCACCATGCTCTCAATCGTAGTTACACTTGAGCCCATTTTTGCAGCCACTGTGTCAATCCACCTCGCTGAGGGTCTTCCTCTTTTTTGCTAACTCTGTACTTTACCAAGCATGATGTCCTTCTCCAGGGACTGATCCCTCCTGACAACATGTCCAAAATATGTAAGACGCAGTCTCACCATCTTTGCCTCCAAGGAGCATTCTGGTTGTACTTCTTCCAAGACAGGTTTGTTAGTTCTTTGGCAGTCCATGATATATTCAATACTCTTCACCAACACCACAATTCAAAGGCATAAATTCTTCTTCAGCCTTCTTTATTCATCATCCAGCTTTCACAAACGTATGATACGATTGAAAATAAAATGGCTTGGGTCTGGAGCACCTTAGTCTTCAAGGTGACATCTTTGCTTTTCAACACCTTAAAGAGGCCCTTTGCAGCAGATTTGTCCAATCCAATGTGTCTCTTGATTTCTTGACTGCTGCTTCCATGGGTGTTATTTGTGAATCCAAGTAAAATGAAATCTTTGATGATTTCAACCTTATATCCATTTATCATGATGTTGCTTATTGGTCCAGTTGTGAGGATTTTTGTTTTCTTTATGTTGAGGTGTAATCCATACTGAAGGCTGTGATCTTTGATCTTCTTCAGCAAGTGCTTCAAGTCCTCTTCACTTTCAGCAAGCAATGTTGTATCATCTGCATAATGCAGGTTCTTAACGAGTCTTCCTCCAATCCTGATGCCCTGTTCATCTTCATATAGTCCAGCTCCTCAGATCATTTGCTCAGTATACAGATTGAATAGGTATGGTGAAAGGATACAACCCTGCTGCACACCTTCCCTGACTTTAAACCACACAGTATCCCCTTGTTCTGTCCTAGCAACTGCCTCTTGATCTATGTACAGGTACCTCATGAGCAGAATTAAGTATTCTGGAATTGTCGTTCTTCGCAATGTTATCCATAATTTGTTATGATACAGGCAGTCGAATGCCTTTGCACAGTCAATAAAACACAGGTAAACATTCATCTGGTATCCTCTGCTTTTAGCCAGGATCCATCTGACTTTAGCAATGATATCTCTGTTTTCATGTCCTCTTCTGAATTCAGCCTGAGTTTTAGGCTGTTGCCTGTCAATATACTGCTGCAGCTGCTTTTGAATAATCTTCAGCAAAATATTGCTTGAGTGTGATAGTAATGATACTGTTCAATAATTTCCACATTGGATCACCTTTCTTGGGAATAAGCATGAATATGGATCTCTTCCAGTTGGTTGGGCAGGTAGCTGTCTTCCAAATTTCCTTGGCATAGATGAGTGAGCACTTCCAGTGATGCACCTGTTTGTTGAAACAGCTCAATTGATATTCCATCAATTCCTGGAGCCTTGTTTTTTGCCAATGCCTTCAATGCAGCTTGGACTTCTTCCTTCAGTACTATCAGTCCTGATTACATGCTACCTCTTGAAATGGTTGAACATTAACCAATTCTTTTTGGTTCAGTGTCTCTGCGTATTCCTTCTATCTTCTTTTGATACTTTCTGTGTCATTTAATATTTTCCCCGTAAAATCCTTCACTATTTCAACTCCAGGCTTGAATTTTTTCTTCAGTTCTTTCAGTTCGAGAAATGCCAAGAATGTTTCTCCCTTTTAGTTCTCTGTCTCCAGCTCTTTGCACATGTCATTATAATACTTTACTTTGTATTCTCAAGCTTCCCTTTGAAATCTTCTTTTACTTCATCATTTCTTCCTTTTGCTTTAGCTGCTCGACATTCAAGAGCAAGTTCCAGAGTCTCTTCTGACATTCATTTTGGTCTTTTTTTCTTTCTTATCTTTTTAATGACCTCTTGCTTTCTTCATGTATGATGTCCTTGATGTCATTCCACAACTCCTGTGCTCTTTGGTCATTACTGTTCAATGCATCAAATCTATGCTTAGGATGGTCTCTAAATTCAAGTGGGATATACTCAAGGTTGTACTTTGGCTCTCATGGACTTGTTCTAATTTTCTAATTTTAATACATACATACATACATAGTACTAATGATGAGATGTATAAAAAAAAAACAGTCATAAGTGCAGTTCCTCCAACTCAAATATGTCTTAAGCTGGTGACCACCTGTATTTCTACAGATTTTTCTTTCTTTTCTTCCCCCTTTCCTTTATCTTTTAGAGTGTAGTGGTTGGGGGTTTACTTTACAATTTTGTCCCTGAGTTCAAGAATATTGAGGCAAGATTATGATGGAATTCAAGAAGAATAGATATTTCCCTGACTTCCTGGGCTTGGGGCTGGGTGTGGTTGCCAGTGTGCCCTTTTTATCTTCTTATTTTTTTTAATAATTTTAAACTTATTGAAAAGTTGTGATAATTAAACAAAGCATTCGTGTGTACCCTTCACTCAGATTCATCAATTTTTATCATTTAGCCACGTTTGCTTTGTAAATCTCTCTCACGAGAGAGTATATATACAGAGAATATGTATGTATATATATAATGTATATGAGATATACATATTATTTTCTTCTAAACCATTTGAGAGTTAGTCATAGATATCATACTCCTTTACCCCTAAAATACATCAGAGTGTGTGTTTTTGAAGAAAAAGAATATTCTTTTGCATGACCACAGTACACTTATCAAAATCAAAAAATGTAACATTGGGCGTTCATGGTCCCCAAACCTTCTGTTGGCACAGGACAGGAACCATTCCCGAAGACAACTCATCAGACATGAAAGGGACTGGACAGTGGGTAGGTAAGAGATGCTGATGAAGGGTGAGCTAATTATATCAAGTGGTCACTTGAGACTGTGTTGGCATCTCCTGTCTGGAGGGGGGATGGGAGGATAGAGAGAGTTGGAAGCTGGCAAAATTGTCACGAAAGGAGAGACTGGAAGGGCTGACTCATTAGGGGGAGAGCAAGTGTGAGTACGGAGTAAGGCGTATATAAACTTATATGTGACAGTCTGACTTGATTTGTAAACATTCACTTGAAGCTCAATAAAAGTTAATATACAAAAAAATTTTTTTAAATGTAACATTGATGCTGTACTGTTACCTAATGCGCAATTTATATTCAAATTTCCCCAATTGTCCCAACAACGTTTTTGTCACAGTTTTTCCTTCCCAGTACCCAATTAAATTTAGTTTTGTGTCTCTTTAGTCTCCTTTAATCTGGAACAATTCCTCATCCTTTATTTGTCTTTCATTACTTTGACATTTTTGAAAGAGTACAGACCAACCAACTATTTTGCTGAATCCCTCAATTTGGGTTTGTCATGATTAAATTCAGATGAATGCATTTTGGATGGAAATAATACGTAAGCAATAGTGTGTGCTCCATGCACACACTCTAGGGAAATCAGTATTTGTTGTTTTGGGTTTTGTTCTTGTTTTTTGTAAGAGAAATAATTCAGACTGTCCCTAAGTAGGTAGGAGCCATGGCCCCCACCTCCCACCACTGTAGTTGAAAAGGCAAAGATTTTCCCTGTCCTCCACAGCTGAGGAAGGAACGCTGGTGGTGCAGTGGTTAAGCGCTAGGCTGCTGCTGATCAAAAAGCTGGCGGTTTGAAACCCACCAGTTTGAAACCCACTAACCCCTCCACAGGGGGAAGATGTGGCAGTCTGCTTCCATAATGATTAAGAGGCAGTTCTGTTCTGTTGTACAGGGTCACTATGTGTTGGAATAGACTCCACAGCAGTGAGTTTGGCTTTTTTGGTTTGCGGTTGTGGCAGAGGCATGTGACCTTTGCTTAGCCAGTCAGATGCTCCCAGCTGGGACTTTGTCCCGGAGGGAGCAATGCAAAGATGGAGGCCCAATCAGAGATTATTTTTGTTGGTAGCGCTAAGAGTTCACACACTCTGGGGAAAGAGCTCAGTGACGGTGGGACCAGCAGTGGAACCCCGTGCCTATTCTGTGGGGCTTCACTGTGTACTTGGCTGCTTAATTTTCAAGCTGGAGCCACTGACATTGTCATCAATTGTGTAATCTACCCTTATTCTTTCTAATACATATTTTTCTGCTTACAAAGGCCAGAGTTGGTTTCTGTTGTTTGCAACTAATAACTCTGACTGGCATACTGTTACAGAGTGAATAATGTCCCCTAAAAATATGTGTTGTAAATTCTAACCTCTATGCAAGTTATAATCCCGTTTGGGAATGGGTTGTCTTTGTTATGTTAATGAGGCAGAATTAGTGTAGGGTGTATCTTGAGTCAATCTCTTTTGAGACATAAAAGAGCAGAGTAGTGATGTGGGAAGAGAGATGCAAAGCCATATGACAATCATCCAGGAGCAGAAGCAGGACTTTCACCCAGAGCCACCAGAAAGAGAAAGACTTCCCCTAGAGCCAGAGCCCTGAATTTGGACATCTAGCCTCGTACACTGGGAGAAAATTAATTTCTGTTTGTTAAAGCCATTCACTTGTGGTATTTCTGTTGTAACAGCACTAGATAACTAAGACAGATACTAAATAAAGTTCCAAGGTGGGAGCCAAAAAACTAAAAGAGCTGTTCCAATATTTGAAGCATCATCAGGAAAAGCACAAAGTGGCATCTATAACCTCATGTTCCCTGGAGCAAAGAAGCAGCACATGGTTTTGCTACAGTTATGAACTCATGGTTTAAAACCTAGGCTTTCCATAACGAAGGTTAACCAAGAGAAAGAGTAGTATCTTTTCTACTTAGTTTTGCTTTCTCTGAAAAATATAACTTCTTATTAAAATCACTAAACATAACTACCTTTTGGTATTCACATAAGTATCCATAGGGTATAATGTTCAGAGAAGCTATAAACCTCAATTGAGGCAAGTATATAAAAAAAATCTTCAATAAGTGGAGAGAGAAATGTTATTAGATAAAAAGACTCAATATTGTAAAGATGTCAATTATCCCAAATTAGTCCATAAATCATTGCAACCCCAATAAAAACCCTACTTTGGAGATTACTTAATAAAGCGGGATTGTATGTGTTAGAACTAAAAACCACAGAAATGCTAAGCACAAAATTCACAATAATGTTTTCCACTAGCCGGGAGAGGTGCAGTGATTCAAAAGGTTTAGGGAAGGATAAGGCAGGAGCTTCTAAGGTACTGGTAATGTTTTACTTCGTAAGTTCAGTGGGGAGTATACGGGTGTTAATGTTATTAACATTCTTTACATCTCCTATACTATACACGTGCACACACACACTTATGTGAGGGTGTATGTCTATACATTATTCCAGAACATTTTAGAAGGTAAATAGCCAAAAATGCTAAAAATAATAATAATGAGAAGTAACTTACCTTAACAAAAAACCATTGTCGTCGAGTCAATTTCGACTCATACTGACCCTACACTAGATATTATATATGCCCTTTTAAATATTGTGATAATGATATAGGAAGTGATAGACAGAAAAATAGAGCATAATGCATAAAGACTCTAGAAATGGACTCAAAAGGTAATTTAGTTTGATAAAGATGACATTTCAAGTCAGTAGAGAAAATAAGGATTAGTCAATGATGTATGTGAAGACATACTAAAAAAAAATCCAAGCCAAACCCATTGCCGTCAAGGCAATTCTAACTCCTAGCAACCCTACAGGACAGAGTAGAACTGCTCCACGGGGCTTCCAAGGAGCACCTGGTGGATTCAGACTGCCAACCATTTGGTTACCAGCCATAGCACTTAACCACTATGCCATCAGGGTTTCCTGGAAGACAGACTAGAAATATGAAATCTGTAAATGAATCCCTAACTCATTCCTACGCCAAAATAAGTTCTGGATGAATCTCAGATTTAAATTTAAAAAATTAATAATAAAACCATAAAATACCATAAAAGGAGTAGAATAAAATTTCAGTGAGTAAAACCAAAAAACCAAACCTAGTGCCGTCGAGTCGATTCCCACTCATAGCGAGCCTATAGGACAGAGTAGAACTGCCCCATAGAGTTTCCAAGGAGCGCCTGGCAGATTCGAACTGGTGACCCTTTGGTTAGTAGCCGTAGCACTTACCCTCTACGCCACCAGGGTTTCCAAGACCCTGTTACCTTTGAGTTGATTCTGACTCACAGCAACCCAATAGGACAGAGTAGAACTGCCTCATAGGGTTTCCAAGAGGCACCTGTGGATTAGAACTGCTGGCCTTTGGTTAGCAGCCATAGCTCTTAACCACTACACCACCAGGGTTTCCTAATTTAAGTGAGTATGTGTATAAAAATGGAGTGAGGAGGCTTTTAATAAGCAATATACAAAAGCAAGAAAGTATAAAGAATAAGTTAGAGTATATGATTGATCCATATGACAACATGAAAAATTACATATCCTGTGTGGTAAGCTGAATAATTGTCCCCCCAAGGATGTCCGTGTGCTAATCCCCGGAACATGTGACTGTCACCTTTTATCAAAAAAGGGGCTTTGCAGGTATGATTAAATTAAGGATCTTGAGATGGGGAAATTATTCTGGATTATCTGTGTGGGTCTTAAATGTAATCACAAGGGTTCTTAGAACAGAAGAGCAAGAAGGTCAAAGAAGTAAGCAGGAGATGTGAGAAAGAAGCAAGAAGTTGTCCTAGTGCAGGGAAGAAGTCACAAGCTAAGAAATGCCAAGGCAGCCTTTAGAAACCAGAAAAGGCAAGGAAACTAATTCTCCCTTTGAGCCTCCAAAAGAAGTCAGCCCTTGCTCTGTTCGAATGACTGCTTGTTGGTCTGTATACAGACTCCACATGAGCACAATTAAGTGTTCTGGGATTCCCATTCTTTACAATGTTACCTATAATTTGTTTTGTTCCACACAGTCGAACACTTTTGCATAGTCAATAAAACACAAGTAAACATCTTCCTGGTTGTCTCTGCTTTCAGCCAGGATCCAACTGACATCAGCATTGATATCCCTTGTTTCATGTCCTCTTCTGAAGTCTGCTTGAATTTCCAGCAGTTCCCTGTCATGTACTGCTGCAACTGTTTTTTAATCACCTTCAGCAAAATTTTACTTGAGTGTGATATTAATGACGTTGTTCAATAATTTCTGCATTCTGCTGGATCACCTTTCTTTGGAATGGGCAAAATATGGATCTCTTTCAGTCATTTGGTTAGGTAGCTGTCTTCCAAATTTCTTGGCATAGATGAGTGAGCACTTCCAATGCTGCATCCATCTGTGGAAACATCTCAATCGGTATTCATCAATTCTTGGAGCCTTGTTTTTCACCAATGCCTTCAGTTCAGCTTTGACTTCTTCCTCGATACCATCAGTTTTGATCATATGCTACCTCCTGAAATGGTTGAATGTCAACAAATTCTTTTTGGTACAGTGACTTCGTGTATCCCTTTCATCTTCTTTTGATGTGTCCTGTGTCATTCAATATTTTCCACATCGAGTCCTTCAATACTGCAACTTGAGGCTTGAATTTTTTCTTCAGCTCAGTAGAGACCCAAATAACCAGAAGAGCACAGGATATGCAGCCACTAAAGGAATGCCTGTCCTCCGGTCTTTGAACAACGGTAAAGTTAGCATTCAGATGGAGCCGGGTACTGAGTAGAAATCAGCCATCCCAAAGTCTGAACACCCATGACCACCTTAATTTCACATTTTACAACCCAAAGCTTTGTCGTACTTTTAATAAGACCCACCAATCAAAGTGTGCAAATGCAATTAGGACATTAAGTGTTATGGATTGAATTGTGTCCTCCAAAAACGTGTGCGTACTTAGCTAGGCCATGGTTCTCAGTATTGTGTGATTGTCCACCATTTTGTCATCTGATGTGTTTTTCCTATGTGTTGTAAATCCTGCCTCTATGATGTCAGTGAGGCAGGATTAGAGGCAGTTAAGTTCTTGAGGCAGGACTCAATCTACAAGATTAGGTTGTATCTTGAGTCATCCTCTTTTGAGATATAAAAGAGAGAAGCTAGCAGAGAGACAGAGGACCTCATTACTACCAAGAAAGAAATGCCAGGAGCACAGTCCCTGTGCTGAGAAGCTTCTAGACCAGGGGAAGATTGATGACAAGAATCTTCCCCCAGAGCTGACAAAGAGAAAAAACCTTCCCCCCCTGGAGCTGGCACCCTAAATTTGGGTAAATCTAGCCTCCTAGACTGTGAGAGAATAAATTTCTCTTTGTTAAAAACATCCACTTGTGGTATTTCTGTTAATACCAGCACTAGATGACTAAGACATTAAGCAGCTTCCATAAAAATAAATAAATAAATAATTTTAAAAAAATTTTAGCCAGTGATATCAATGCCAGCTAACTTATTGAAAAGTCAGAATTTACAGAACTTTGTGACCAAATTTTAGACTAAGGGCTGGGAATTGATGAAATCCCTAATGTAATCTTAACCCAACCTATCTCGTTTGGATGAAAAGAAAATCTGGCTTATTGCAGAATTATGTTATGTTCCAAATGTATTAAAGCAGAGTTTGTTTTATTTGACGTTTAGTCTGGGTCATAAGAGGCCTCTTTGCCCGAAGAATAAATCTCGGAAAGAGAAAGTAGATTGTGAGGCTGAAATTTCAAGCGTTCTGCCTAAATCCAAGTGACAGGGAGAGGACCTGCAGGCACAAAGAAGCAATTCTATTTAGAAACGTCACCCTGCAGGTTGCCAATTAAAAATCTTTGTTGAGATGCAGTCAGGCATGGAAGTTGTCATGTGTTGTGAGAAGACTTAGAGGCACCTGAGTCACTGGTAGGTGGATTGCTTCCATAGGCTTGGGGTGTGGTATCCAGGCACCCCATCTGAACTGAGGGAAGCTTCTCTTACTCAGAAGCTTTGGGACTCAAAGAGACAATGTTATGGAAATGAAAAGCATCAGTTTGAAATTCAGACTATTATTCTTGTTAGCTGCCATCGAGTCAGCTCTGACTCACGGCGACCCCATGTACAACAGAATAAAACATTGCCTGGTCCTGTGCCATCTTCGTGATTGTTGGTCTGCTCAAGTCCATTGTTGCTGCCACTGTGAATTTTGAGTGCTTCCAGCCTAGGGGGCTCATCTTCCAGCTGTGTAATGAACATTATTCTGCCGTGATGCATAGGGTTTTCACTGGCTAATTTCAGGAAGCAGACCAACAGCACTTTCTTCCTAGTCTGTCTCAGTCTGGAAGCTCTGCTGATACCTGTCTACCATGAGTGACCCTGTTGATGTCTGAAGTCCACTGGCATAGTTTCCAGAATAGTAGCAACATTCAAGCCACCACAACACAAGAAACTGACAGATGGCTTGTAGTTATCCTATTACTAACTAATTCTATTATGAAGCTGCCAATTCTCTGGATCTTAGTTAATCTTCAATATAGTGAGAGATTTGAGCCAGAGAATCTCTGAGGTTTCTGACTGCCTTAACCTCTAACTCCATCCAAGGAAATGGGAGCCTGCACCCTCCCACAAAGGCTCTTTGTTGTGGAATTCCTTGCCCCCGACTCTCCAGACCCTACGCAAACTTGATCTTTAGAAATTAGCATTTTATTGATTTTGACATAGGCTGTCATTGATGCTTCTGTTTTATGTGTTTTAATTAAATGTTATTGTTTGACACTGTGCCCTGAGGGCATGTGTCAGGAATGGGCAAGATTTCATAAATCAGATCCAGAGTTCTACGTTAGGAGTCCATTGATTCTTTTTATGATGTCCCTTGGATCAATAGAGAAGTTTTGATGTTCTCTTTATGGCTCAGGAAAGGTTTCTTTCCATTTTTCTCCTACCTTGTTGAAAACACACACAAAGCCCTTCTCCAAAACTCACCCTCCCTTGATATAAAAGTGAGCATTTTATTTGTTTTCAATGTTGTTGGGTTACTAGGCGCTCTGATCTCCCCCGGAGCCATCTCTGCGTGGGGGCTGTAAGCTAGTTTTGCTCTCTAGCGTGAATCTCAGCTCGGGACTGTCGTTTCTATCTATTCCTCTCTCTACCCACCCCCCTATGGTTCCCCTTTGTGCCCTACACATTGCACTGCAGGCTGGACCTCCATTAATTCTAAACTTCTCCTGGATGCTTATGTTGCCAGGGATGGCGTTTTATTAGCTCTCTTCACCACATGTGCCTAGCAAGCTGCTTTGCACAGAGTTATTGCTCAAGGCATATTGGTTGGATCTCACTGAGGTGAGGGCAGAGTTGATGCATTTACACTTCCCTCAAGTAGAATCATCCTACAGCCAGCTGAGATTCATCCTCAGAACCTGTCCCCCAACTAGGTCAGGAAAGGTCATGGTTAGAGGGGAAGAGATGATGGATTTTTAGAGCATATTTCTGTTTATTAAGTCCAAACAATATTAACACCCTGTATTAAAAAAATGTTATTACATATCCTGAATTTCTAGAATAGTTTGAAAGATGGGAAGAACTGCTTATTAGCCATTCTTTGCTCATGTTGAATAAATATTACTGGAATAAATATCTACATAAAAATTTGAGACCAGGGCAGATGCAAGCAACTTCTTATCTTCCTCAATTCAAATCCAACCTCCTCCAACACTAGCATTTTCATTTTTCTAAGATCATAGGAATTTGCTTAATTATAGTTTTATTTATTTGACAAATATTTAGAGAGTGCTCACTGTGTCCCAGGCACCATTCTAAGTACCCCACATGCATTAATTCATTTAATCCTCATAACAACCCCATGAGATAACCAGTTGCCTTCGAGTCAATTCAGACTCATACGGACCTTATAGGATGGAGTAAAACTGCCCCAAATGGTCTCCAAGGAGTCACTGGTAGATTCAAACTGCAAGCCTTTTGTTTAGCAGCCGTAGCTTTTAACCACTGCGCAACCAGGGCTCCACCCCATGAGATATACCCAGTGAGATAGGTACTATTATTATTATTAACATCCTCAACCTACAAGGAGACCTACAAACAAAAGAGATAAGCAACTTGGCCAACGTAATTACCAGAGTCAGGATTTAAACCCAGGCAGCTCAACCCCAGAGTTTATATTTTTAACCATTATTTAGGCTGCTTCCATCTTTGTCACAATCACTCATTTGTTATTTCATGTCAATCTGGACTCTCCAATTGTATGGTGAGCTTCCTGATGGGTGGAACCATGTTTCCTACTGTATTTATTACCATCCTTCTACCATACTCATTCAATAAATATTTATTAAACACTTCAATTTTTTTTTTTTTTTTTAGGTGTCTGGGAAGGTCCCTGGGTGGCACAAACGGTTTGCACTCAACTGCTAACTTAAAGTTTGGGGGTTGAACCCATCCAGCAGTGTCATGAAAGAAAGGCCTGGCTATCTGCTTCCATGAAAACTACAACCAAGAAAACCCTGTGGAGCAGCTCTACTCTGTAACACATGGGGTCACCCATGTTTCGGAATCAACATGACAACAACAGCTTTGATTTTTTTTGGCTTATGTGTCTAGAAGTTTAAGGCATATAACAATGAACCGGACTATCAAGATCTTTGTCTCCTGGATCTTACATTCTAATGAGAGGAAACAGGTGATAACCAGGTGAACAAACCAATTAACCAATTGAGAAGAGAATTAGAGATCATCACAAGCGCTCTGAAGGAAATGAAACAGAGTAATGGGATAAAGAAGACCCAAAGCAGAGGAGCCTCACCAGATTATGTGGTGAGAGAGGGGTTCTCTGAGGAGGTCACACCTAAGCTGAGTGCTGAGGACTAACAGCCAGGTCTGTGAGGATTTGAGGGAAGGGAACGCCAGTCAGCATGTTCAAAGGTCCTATTAGAAATAGGCTTGGCAAGTTCCAGAAGGAGAAAGGCCAAAGTACCTAGATAGCAAAAATCAAGGTGGAGAGAGGAAGGAAGCAGAGCTCAGATATTGCAAGTCTCAGAGGGTAGAATTCTGTTGACAGTGTCGTGAGAAGCCATGGTACATGACATAGTACATGGCCACAGTTAACTTTAAATGATTCCCACACCTCCTTTCTTTTGTGCCTCTCAGCACATCAAGCTACCGGAAACCACTGAGCACTATTTCCAGGGTACCCTGTTATCCCACTTCCCCTCCACACCTCACCCCACCACAGTTGTTGTTTTTGTTGGGTGTATTGGTCAACCTTGCAGACCCGGAGTCAGATTGTCTGAGTTTCAATCTCCACTCTCCTGCTCACTAGTTGAATGACTGTGGGCAAATAATCGAACCAAAGCTTCAGTTTTCTGATTTGAAAAAGGAGATCATAAAGTATGCATCCCAGTAGACTACTGTAAGGATTAAATGAGTTGATAAGTGTCGTGCTTGGCGCAGTGTCTGGACATAGGAAGCAGGCACCTAAAGACAGTTTTTACTTGGTGGTGGTTAGGAATTCAGCCTTGAAGGGAAAACGTTGCCTGGTAGAAAGTGCTGGAATCTCTGACATCAGTTATCCTGGTTTCTAGACCGGCAGTAACAGATCAGTGAAAAGGGTCTGGATTAAAAAAAAAAAAAAAAAGTGTAATCCAAAATGTCTACTATTTCCCAAATAACATGGTCCCTCATTTTATTTTTATTTATTTCATTTTTTAATGAAACACACTTGACAGTTCAAATCTCATTAACTCGAAGTCCATTCTCTCCAGGCCTAGGGGTTTTGAACAGGCTGGATTCTGTTTCATATTAATGCCTGTACAGAGATAACACCTAAAGTGGTGTGACCTTCTGACAGAGGAGAAAACGAAGGGCACCATGGTCAGTAACTTAATGCTTGGTCAGAAGAAAAGAGAGGAGCATTTAACCCGACGAATGCCAAGGCCAGCAATTCTCTCCAGATTTCCTAAGAAATAGAGGCTTTACCGAAACACCCAGACGTAGGCCTCCACCCCTAACACCAAGCATTTTCTTTTCTTTGGCTTGCCAAGGAGCCGATTAAATCAAGAACCAAGCCCTGGCACCATCTCCTGGCAGTTTCAAAAACTGAAAACCAGGCATTGTAAACAAGGAACTCTCCTTCCTTGACAGAAATTAAGTTCAGGAAAAAAAACTGGTAATTTCATGATAACTTCTGTGTTTTCAACCTCCTGTTAAAAAACTCGAATCAAGAAGAACTCAGAACAGATGGTAACAGTCTCAGCCACTTACAGTCCCCACAAGGGACTGTCCCTGCTCTGCCACTACTTCCTTTGTTTCAGTAAGAGCTTTTCACCCAACAGGGGTACCCAGACATGAGAGGCAGCATACTTATCTTCAGTGGGCCAGTGCTTGGCCCACACCAACCAATGCACCCAGTCTTACATGAAAATAGCTGTCCCCCAACTACTGTGTCCTTTGCCCAAATTAATACCTTTGAGTATCTCCACTTACTCATACTTTAGTCAAAGAAATCACACATGGAATCTGCTTCAAAGAGTCGGCTCTCAATTCCCTGTACAACTGCAAGCCTACGTTCACCTCAGTACCTAGAACCTTGTGATAAGAATCAGTTGGAGCCTTGCTTTCATTGAGGAAAGAAAAGATAGCCACCCTCGTCATCATGGCTGCCTTCATTTTCCAAGGATTTGATGGGAGAGGTTGTCTGCCTAGCCTGGGGAGCTCCAGAGTTTATCTCCAGCTCATATTCATCTCAAAGCCAGGTAACTTGGCATCAGCGGACACTGGGCCTAAAATGAGCAGGAAAAAAATAAATCTACAGGGTTGCTTGCCAGAGACTGAACCGCCCCCCCCCCAAAAAAAAACCCACCACCAACAACAAAGAATTGGCTCATTCCCACAGAGGAATGAGAAAGACAATTTGAAGACAGGAAAGTCACTGGCTGCAATGGGTCCTCCCTTCTCTAATCAAGGTTATATCTTTACTTATTTAAGATTTGTTGAGCCCTTTCTGCTTGCCAGATAACATAATAAGCACTTTACATGCAGCTTTGCTTTTAATCCCAACAACAGCCCATGCAATTTGTACTATATTTCCACTAGACAGATAAGGCACCTTGGCGAGCTTAAACTTGTCTGGCGCAGACTCATCTTGAAGCCAGGTGACGTGGCATCAGCAGGCACAGGCCCTGAAATGACTAGGAAAAATAGATCTACAGGGCTGCTTGCCAAAGGCTGAACAAAACAAAACAAAGAATCTGGCTCATTCCCCTGGAGGAATGAGAAAGAAAATTTGAAGACTGGAAAGTCACTGACAGAAAAGTCACTTAAACTTGCCCAAGATCTTACAGCCAAAAATGGTAGGAATAACTCTTATCATTGTTGTTGTTGTTAAGTGCCATTGAGTCGATTTTTGACTCATAGTGACCTCATGTGATGGAGTAGAACTTCTCCCTAGGTTTTCCTAGACTGTAATCTTTACCAGAGCAGAATCTTTACCAAGGAATCTGTAATCTTTAGCAAGGAATTCAAACTCATGCATCCTGATTCCTTTTTTTTTTTTTTTTTAATTGTGCTTTAAGTGAAAGTTTGCAAATCAAGTCAGTCTCTCCTGCATAAACTTATACACACCTTCCTAGGTACTCCTAGCTGCTTTCCCACTACTGAGACAGCACACTCCTCCTCTCCACCCTGTATTCCCCATGTCCATTCAGCCAGCTTTTGTCCCCCTCTGCCCTCTCACCTCCCCTCCAGACAGGAGCTGCCCACATAGTCTCGTGTGTCTACTTGAGCCAAGAAGCTCACTCCTTACCCTTACCATTTTCTGTCCCTGTTTGAAGAGTTGGCTTCAGGAATGGTTCTAGTCTTGGGCTAACAGAGGGTCCACGGACCATGACCTCCAGGGCCCCTCTAGTCTCAGTCAGACCATTAAGTCTGGTCTTTTTATGAGAATTTGAGGTTTGCATCCCACTGTTCTCCTGCCATCCTGGTTCTTAAGCACTGCAATAAAATAGCTTCAGAGACCCAGGACCTAAGACTTCCCCATGCACTTCTGGACACATAGCCCCTCCTCATATTGGTAGGATGAATGAAACGGGATAAAGAAGGTGCTCTCCAGAGCCCTGTGAACGTGGGCATGGCAGTGGAAGGAAGGAAGGGTGCATTAGCATCAGGCACCACCTAACCTTAGTTCTTTTTGAGCAGCACTTGCCCAATATAAATCGTTTGCCCATAGTCCTCACACACACTTGATGCAGTGACCAAACAGTAGTCCATCGCATCCCCAGCCCAGTTTTTGGGACCCTGTCAGTAATTTTCTCACACATCCATGCCTGATGATTGATTTCTCGTTGTTACATAATTGTCCACCCATTGGAAACTCCCTGGAGAGAGTTATTATTTGCAAAAGCACAAAAACAAATGCCATTAACTGAAAATAAAATTAGCCAGTCATTTCTAAAACCCAGCAACTGCCCTGTGGTCTCTGGGGACCCTTCGCTTTGCCTGATCCAGCTAAAGCAAAGATTTCTTTTAATACTAAAATGCCAGGGGCCAGGGAGCAACTTTGTCTTGCTTATATAGACTGATGAGGTCTGGTTGTGTCCAGAAGAGGGAGACAGACTTTTAAGAACCACAGAAAGCCTCAGGATTCCTGATTCCAGAAACCACCCAGGCACAAACCCTCAATATGTAGATTTTGTATTTTTTTTCCAGATAACATTGTTGTTGCTTTTTTTTCCTAGAAATTTAATGAACATTCATCAACCATCTGTTGGGTTCCTGGCACTGTGGATATAAAAGAAACATCAGAACACCTGCCTTCAGAGAGCTTACAAGCTAGTTATGGAGACATGACCCACATGAAGCAATTGGAGAATTAGACAAGGCAGTGCACAGTCAAGTGTGAGAGGGTCAGGTGCAGATAGTAAGGACTCTGCACACTCAGAAACAGAAATGATCAGCATGGTGGGGGTGGCCAGAGGAGGAGCTGCTAGTTCTGCCACTCAGGTGCCCCAACCTCACAGCTCTTCACTGGACCTCAGCTGCCTTATCTGTAAAATGAGGGAGTTCATCCATTCATTCAACAATTTTTTTTTTTTGAGCCCTAACCATAAACCAGGCACTGTTCATGGTTCTGTTGGTACACTAGCGACCAAGACAAAGACCCTAATGGACCTACCCTCATGGGTTTTATAGCCTGCTCAAGGAGAAAGGGAAAGTAGGCAATAGAGATAACAAGATAATTACAACATTTAAGCACTTGGCTGCTAACTAAAGGTTGGTGGTTCAAACCCACCCAGCGGCTCCACAGGAGAAAAGCCTGGTGATCTGCTCTGGTAAAGATTACAGTCTAGGAAAACCTAGGGAGAAGTTCTACTCCATCACATGAGGTCACTATGAGTCAAAAATCGACTCAATGGCACTTAACAACAACAACAATGATAAGAGTTATGAAGAAAGGTAAGTAAATCAAGATAAGGACAGAGTGGCAAGGGGGCTGTGTTAGAGGAGATCTCAGCAATCAAATAACGTTACAGTGTGGATATGGATGAAGTGAGGGAATAACTCATAGGATATCTGCAGGAACAGCATTCCTAGAAGGAGGAGCAGCAAGGCCAAGGACCTGAGATAGGAATTATGTGAAATGTTTGAGGAACAGCAAGGAGGCCAGTGAGACTGGATCACAGTGAGTATCTGAGCAGTAGATGGAAATGAAGAGCAGCCAGGAGACAGCTCATGAAGGGCCTTGTAGGCTATGAAAAGGAGGTTGGATGGGAAGCCTTTGAAGGCTTGAGAATGTGGGATGGTACCAGGGAATCTCAAACCAACCCCAAATCTAAGAAGTGGGACCTGAGCAAGACAGCCCTGAATAAGCAGGATTTGGAATGGAGGAGGGCAGTTGCTGAGTACTCCTATGTAAGGTGGTAGAGGTTCCTTTGCAGTTAGTGAGTAATGTAATTAGGAAAATAATAAAACGAAGAGGGAAAAGGTATCAGGAGTAGAAAGTCCAAGACTGTTTTAGTTACCTAGTGCTGCCTATAACAGGAATACCACAAGTGGATGGCTTTAACAAAGAGAAAATAATTCACTCACAGTCTAGTAGGCCAGAAGTCCAAGTTCAGGGTGTCAGCTCCAGGGGAAGGCTTTCATTCTCTGTCGGCTCTGGAGGAAGGTCCTTGTCATCAATCTTCCCCTGGACTAGGAGCTTCTCAGTGCAGGAACCTCAGGTCCAAAGGATGTGCTATTCTCCTGATTCTTATTTCTTGGTAGTATGAACTCCCATGTCTCTCTGCTCACTTCTCTGTTTTATATCTCAAAAGAGATTGACTCAAGATAACAACCTAATCTTGTAGGTTGAATCCTGCCTCATTAGCATCACAGAGGCAGGATTTACAACACAGAGGAAAATCCCATCAGAGGACAAAATGGAGGGTAATCACACAATACTGGGAATCATTGGCTACCTAAGTTGACACATATTTTCCGGGTACACAATTCAATCCATGACAAAGACCAAGAAGAGTCCCAGGCATTTTATGAGCAACTTGGGAAATATATGGTGCCGTTTACCCCCTTTAGGCTGCCAGAGTCCCAATGCTTCCCTCAGCTGTCCAAAGATGCCCAGTGTGATGCCCTATTAGGTCCATGCAAGGTCCTTTTCTCCTGAACACAAACCTACCATTCAAAACTCGTCCATCCTGTGTTTCAGTTCCACTGTTATCTCTATTAGTGTTATTTATTTATCTCTAACTGGTGGTAATGTAGAATAAATCCAAACTAATTGATAAAAAAAAAAAATAGTGCATCTCAATTTTTCTATGAAGTATGCTGAGGCAGAAGAGGGAAAATACATGTGCCAGAATGTCTGGAAGATGTAAGAAGATATAATCCATTGCAAGCAGGAAATTTATTTGAAGACTCATGATTTATCCTAAAATTCATGTAAATGTTGCATTCTAGTCCAAATCTATTTTTAAGAACCTAACAATAATGTTTTCTATTACTCAATGAGCAAATATGACCCTATGAGATGATATGCCTCATGTATCCTGTGCCTGGCACAATATACCTTATCCCTAGGGCTGGACAAGCTCAATTTGAGAAGCATGAAGTTGATAACAAAACTTAACCCCAGTCAAAACACTCTTCTCTCCAGAAAGACACTAAGTGTTGCTAATATTTGGGATTTCAAACATCACGGCTAACTATTACAGGAAATATTTGAAGCAGAGGGCTTCTAAACAGATCTCAGCCTCTCTCTAAAAGAAGACTCTATTCTAGGCCTGATTTCACAATTTTAGTGAAGTCTGCAAGAGCTGGAACTCGATGGGACTGTCTTGTTTTTCTGGGTCTCACAAGTTTTCTGTCTTTGACAGGGTGCCTACCACCCTTCTAGCGCTCTCTATTAAGAATCTTACCTCATAAACACCCAGCTAGTTTTCCTTCTCTGACAAGTTCCCATCAGACATAAGTTCCAGCTTCTGCAGGCTACTGTACTTAAGTTCAGTAAATACTTAAACATGTATAAGCCTTCTCAAAGGCGAGTTGAGTTACTCATACAAATTGGAAGTAGTCTGCATCTTAGCCATCTCTGAACATGAACAGGTAATGATGTAAATAAATTGTGCAACATGGCAGCTGAGTAGCCATTACATAAATGAATGAATTCCCCCAATGTCACATGCCCCTAGGCAGTGACGCTGTTGCAACGAATAAAAAGCATTCAGAAAGGAACTGACACTTCCTCTGTTACCTAAATGATAGTTTACAACATCTCTGAGTAGCTACATTTCTCATATGGTGTTTGTTTAATATTTGACAATATCTTGGTTCATACTGCAGTGGATTAGAGTTAAAATTATCACTTGTACATACACAGTGCCTACACAGATGGGAGAATGCGTTTATTTGGGAAGGAAAAAGAAATCAGAAGGGAAAAAAAGAAACTTTCCATAATATATGAATTAATAGCACTGTGACTACACAATGCTGTATTAACAATAGTTTGAGGAGCTCATTCTAAATAACTGTCCTTGCTTCCAATTCATGCTACACATAATCGAGGGCTTTCCAGCTACTACAAAGGGAAGGATACCATATTGAATGCTGTCAGCACTAGAGATTTCAGTAGGCTGATGCTGCCGTACAGTGGGGACTATTGAAACGACAGCTGCAGGAACCTTCACCTGCCTCCATCCAAACAAAGAGAAAATAAAAAATATTACTGTCTACTTGCAGTTCATTCACATTAACAGTAATTGTAATCAATATCAAAAATAGGATACCTTATATAATTCTAGCTGCATTGTGTAACACAAAATGTACTGAAGATATAATAAATACATAAAAATTCCTTTTTGTCATTTTACCTTATTTCCTAAATATCTAGCTTTTATTTTGTTTATAGATATAGATCACTTTCTTAAAATTTAGGTCTAGTGTATAATTTTTCTGCTTAATAAAAAAATTAATTATATCTAATACCCTGAGAGGTCTTTGGGTGGAGCAAACATTTGCACTTGTCTAATAACCTAATGACTTGAACCCACTCAATTGCACCACAGAAGAAAGGCCTGGCAACCTGCTTCCATAAAGATTGCAGCCAAGGAAACCTCATGGAGCAATTCTACTCTGTAACACGGGGGGTTGCCAGGAGTCAGACTCAACTAAATGGTGACAGAAATTAAAATTTTTGCTTTGGGGTACAAAAATATCTCAATCTGTGATGAAAATTTTTGTTCTTTAAGATTCTCCCTTTGGACATTGATTTTACGTAGGCTCCTCTATCCAAAAATATTATTAATTCTTATATATTAAATGGAAATTTTTGTTTAAAACAATGTCTATGTAGTTAATTGTAGGGCCTTTTGCCACTTAATCTTTTTAGGCATATAACCAACATCTGAAATTCAATAAATTCCTAAACTCTCACTCTAACTTCAATGTCCGGTCATAAAACATGAACAGGAAAAGCCACTGAAAACCTTAACAGCAGTAAAAGAATGGGGTAAGATGTACTGCCCCTAGATTTTTACGTATATTTGAATTATCACCACCCATTTTAGCAAATAGGAAAATTCCTAACTCGTGTTCTTGTTCTAACTCAACAAAGATGCAACAAAACCTTATTATAAACTCCTATCACTTCCGAACACAGCAGATTTATTAGGACAGGGACTTGGCAGACACTGATAGAGGAAATTTTAGTTTAGCTCACTGCCGTAAATTACATAAATGTGTCCAAGCATTAGAAACTCCCTGGAGGGAATATTTCTTTAGAAATAAAAAGAAAATGTAATTTGGGAGAAATGTATTTTAGGTTATTATTTGTCAGGGTAAGGAAGCTAAATCTTGCCCCAAAATAAATTTTGCCATCTAGACTGCAGTTTAGAGAGAAATGAGACTGTAATCTAGCCTTTCCTCCTGCTTTCACAGTAGAATCACCCACAGTTATGATGAGAATCATCCCAAATAATAAGGCGTAAAAGCTGGCATTGCCTCACATGCTATTAGTCTATTTGCAGATGGCACCACAGTTTACAGCACAACCCATTAGAAGAAATGCTGATTCCACAAACACTCTGCTTCCGAGCAAGAATGGAATTCTTAGTAATCGCAAGAGTGCCATACTCTCTTCCATCTTTACAAAATTCACATTAGAGCATCTGAAAAGTTAAAGGAAATAATTCTCTCCTCTTCAAACCACTGCAAATTTTTTGGGACCAAATGCGAATATAAACTAAGAAACATCTTTTTTGATCTCTAATTCAATCATAAACAAGTAAACATAATTATTTTATAGAGTGGTAATTTAAAAGGACCTAATATGTTGGACAGTTATCAAAATACAGCCAGCAAAACATTAGTTAAGATTCTTCTAGCATAAAGTAAAAAATATTGACTATGGAGCTGCCAAACAGAGAAAAGACTGAAGTTGTCAAGCATTTCATTTTACTTGAATTCACAATCAACATCCATGGAAGCAGCAGTCAAAAAATCAAAAGACTGCCCCAGATAAGTAAAGCATTATTGAAGAAGAAGAACAAAGTGAGAGGCCTCACACTACCTGATTTTTAGAACCTATTATACCACCACAGTAGTCAAAATAGCCTAGTACTGGTACAACAATGGATACATAGACCAATGGAACAGAATTGAGAATCCAGATATAAACTCATCTACCTATAAGCAGCTGACGTTTGACAAAGCCCCAACGTCTGTTAAATGGGGAAAAGACAGTCTCTTGAACAAATGGTGCTGGCATAACTGGATATCCAGCTGCAAAAAAAAAAAAAAGAAACATGACCCATACCTCACACCATGCACATTTTGAGTTACCAAATGGATCAAAGACCTAAATGTAAAATCTGAAATGGTAAAGGTCATGGAAGAAAAAACAGGGATAATGCTAGGAGCCCTAATACATGGCATAAACAGAATACAAAACATAACTAACAATGCACAAACACGAGAAGAGCAACTAGATACCTGGGAGCTCCTAAAAATCAATCACTTATGCTCATCAAAAGAGTAAAAAGACAATCTACAGATTAGAAAAATTTTTTGGCTACAACATATCCAATCAGGGTCTAATTTCTAAAATCTACAAGATACTGCAAAACATCAACAACAAAAAGAAAATAAACCAATTAAAAAATGAGCAAAGGGTATGAGAGGGCACTTCACCAAAGAAGACGTTCAGGAAGCTAACAGATACATGGGGAAATGCTCACAATCATTAGCCATTAAAAAAAAAAAAAATACAAATCAAAACTACAATGAGATTCCATCTCGCCCCAACAAGGTGAGCATTAATCCAAAAAACACAAAATAATAAATGTTGAGGAGGTTGTGGAGAGACTGGAACACTTATACACTGCTGGTGGGAACGTAAAACGGCACAACCACTTTGGAAATCCATTTGGTACTTCCTTAAAAAGCTAAAAGGAGTAGCATTTTTGACGATCCAGCAATCCCACTCCTCGGAATATATCCTAGAGAAATAAGAACCCTCACACAAATAGATGTATGCACACACATGTTCATTGCAGCACTATTCACAATAACAAAAAGATATAAACAACCAGGTGCCCAACAACAGACAAAAGAATAAATTATGGTATATTCGCACAATGGAACAATATGCAACAATAAAGAACAATGATGAATTTGCAAAACATCTTACAACATGGATGAACCTGGAAGGCATTATGCTGAGTGAAATTAGTCAGTCACAAAAGAACAAATATTGTATGAGATCACTATTCACTAAACTTTCATCTAAAGCACAATTTTTTTTAAAAATCATTTTTGTATGAGATACTGACTTGGTTTGTAAACTTCCACTTAAAGCACAATTTAAAAAATCAAAAGACGCGTTGTATTGGGCAAATCTGCTGCAAACGGCCTCTTTAAAGTGTTGAAAAGCAAAGATGTCACCTTGAAGACTAAGGTGTGCCTGACCCAAGCCATGGTGTTTTCAATGGCTTCATATGCATGTGAAAGCTGAAAGGTGAATAAGGAAGACCAAAGAAAGAATAACACCTTGAAATCAAGGTGTTGTTGAAGTATATTGACTATATCATGAACTATCAAAAGAACAAACAAATCTGTATTGGAAGAAGTACAACCAGAATGCTCCTTAGAAGCAAGGATGGCAAAACTACATCCCACATACTTTGGACATGTTATCAGGAGGGATCAATCCCTAGAGAAAAACATCATGCTTGGTAAAGCAGAGAGTCAACAAAAAAGAGGAAGACCCACAACCGGATAGATAGACATAGTGGTCCCAATGATGGGCTTAACCATAGAAAGGACTGTGAGGATGGCAAAGGACCGGGCAATGCTTCATTCTCTCGTACATAGGTGTCCCTATGAGTCGGAATTGACTTGATGGCACTTAACAACAACAACATGGAGCTGCCAAATCCAAAAATAGGCAATTTTACTGAAAACAGGAAAAAGACTCTTGGCAGATATTACCAATTTCCTCTCAAATAAAGGAAGATTGTGAATTCCAATTCTTACGCTTTTTTTTTTCTTTCTTTCCTTTTCTGATAGCTTACACTTATGAGCTGCCTTAACTCTATAAGCTTAAAGGGAAAGCCAAACTAACCCATCAACTTCTTCCATTTGTACTTAATGTTTGGACAGATGGAGACTAAAATAATACTCATAAAGCTCCTATCTTTGATTCAACAAACAGCTAATGAGGATCTGCTATTTGTACAATGTTCTGGATAGTAAGAAATGTGTCTGGGTAAATCTTACCACAATTTCATCACCTACTCCAGGAAGCCTTCCCAGCTGCACTTTTCTATTCTGATTTTATTTCTACTTAAGATTAATTTGTCAATGTGAAATAATACTTGCTCATCACAAGAAACTTGGAAAATAGAAATAAAATAAGGGGGAAAGGCATCCATAGTTCCACCAGAGAGAAATCAAATTTTAATAGGCTTCCTTATAGTATTTTGCTAACTTTATATTATTGCAACATGTAATATATTCAAAAAAGTACAAAGTGACTTTTTAAAAATTAATATAACAGCATTACAAACTGTCTTAGTCACTTCACGCCGCTGTAACAGAAATACCACAAGTGGATGGCTTTAACAAACGGAAATTTATTTTCTCACAGTAAAGTAGGCTAAGAGTCCAAATTCAGAGCGTCAGCTCCAGGGGAACGCTTTTTCTCTCTGTCAGCCTTCTCATCAATCTTCCCCTGGACCAGGAGCTTCTCAGCTCAGGGACCTGGGGTCTAGGGTCTACAGGACGCGCTCTGCTTTCAGAACTGCTTTTTTGGTGGTACGACGTCCCCATCTCTCTGCTCCCTTCTCTCTTTTGTATCTCAAGAGATTGCCTCAAGACACAATCCAATCTTGTAGGTTGAGTCCTGCCTCACTTATACAACTGCTGCCCATCCTCCCTCATTAACATCATGGAGGCAGGATTTACAACATACAGGAAAATCATAGGATACTGGGAATCATGGCCCAGCCAAACTGATACACACATTTTTGGCAGGACTTAATTCAATCCATGATACAAATAAAGGAAACTTAACATATATATAAAACACTCCATCCAAACAAAGCAAAATACAAAAAATTCTCAAGTGTGCATGGAACAGTCTCTCATATGTTAGGTCACAAAATGATCCTCACTAAATTTAAAAGATTGAAAACATTCAGAGTACATTCTCCAACCACAACGGAACAAAATTAGAAATCAATGACAGAAAGATATATGGGAAATTCACAAATCTGTGGAAATTAAACAACACACTCCTAAATGGCAAATGGATCAAAGAAGAAATCAAAAGGGAAATTAGAAAAGACTCATTCATCCTTCTTTTAAGATGAATGAAAATGAGGACACAACATACCACAGCTTATGGGATGCCGCTAATGCAGTGCTTAGAGGGAAATTTATAGCTGCAAATGCCTATATAAGAAAAGCAAAAAGAACTCAAATCAGTAATCTAAATTTCCATATTAAGAAACTAGAGGGAAAAAGCCAAGCAGAAAGATTCCAATTCACAGTGACCCTATAGAACAGAGTAGAACTGCACCACAAGGTTTCCAAGGAATAACTGGTGAATTTGAACTGAGGACCTTTTGATTAGCGGCCGAGCTTTTAACAACTGTGCCACCAAGGTTCCAAACAGAAAGAAGGAAATAAAAAAGATTAGAGCAGAAAAATGAGATAGAGAACAGAAAAACAATAGAGTAAGTGAAACCAAAATTTGATCTTTGAAAAGTGTCACAAAATTGACAAATTTTTATCTAGGTTGACCAAGGAAAAAAGAGAAAACTCAAATTACTATAATTAGAAATCAAAGTGGGAACATTGATACTGACCTTATAGAAATAAAAAGGATTGTAAAGAAATACTATGAATTATTATATGCAAATAAATTACACTACCTAGATGAAATGGACAGATCCCTAGAAAGATACAAAATGGACTCAAGAAGAAATAGAAAACCTGAGTAGACCTATAACAAGTAAAGAGATTGAATTAGTAATCAAAACACTACTCACAGAGGTAGTCCAGGACCAAGTGGCTTCCTTGGTATTCTCTATTTCATTCATTTCCACTGTAATCTTTATTATTTCCTTCTTTCTGCTTCTTTTAGGTTAGTTTACTCTTCTTTCTCCAGTGTCTTATAATTAAGTTATTAATTTGAGATTTTTTTCTTTTAATATAGGAATGTACAGCCATAAAACTCTCTCTAAACACTGCTTTAGCTACTTTAAGCTGCATCCTAAAAACTTTGGTATGGTTTGTCCTCTTTCTATTCATCTCAAAGAATATTCTCATTTCTTTTTTGATTTCTTCTTTAACCATTTTTTTATTTAGAAGTGTGTTATTTAATTTTCACATAATTGTGAATTTCCCAAATTTCTTTACATCATTGGCTTCTAATTTTCATCCCATTATTGTAGGAGAACATATTTTTTTATTATTTAAAGCCTTTTAAGTTTATCAAGGTTTATTTTATGGCCTACTATATGATCATCATAAGGAGCCCTGGTGGTGCAACGGTTAAGTGCTTGGCTGCTAACTGAAAGGTCGATGGTTCAAATTCATCAGAGCCCCCCTGAAGAAAGATGTGGCAGTCTGCTCTGGAACAGATTACAGCCTTGGAAACCCAGTTCTCTTATTCGGTCGCTATGAGTAAGAATCAACTCAGCAACAAGTTTGGTTTGTTTTGAATGATCAGTCCTGGAGAATGGTCCATGTGCACTTGAGAAGAATGTATATTCTGGTGTTTTGTGTCTCAGCATAGAATTATTTTAAAAAATAATATAGTTTTGTTTTTGTTCAGAATAGAAATGAAGGCTTTATTAACAAGGCAAGTAATGCTAGCTGCTGAAAAAAAAAATTGCAAACATTTAATGGCTTAATAAAATATAAAGTTTTTTTGCTCAGTTCACAATCTGTGCTTTAGAGGGCAGTGAACAAACACTCCATGCAGTTCTACAGGACTTGCTATTTCCATGCAGTTGCTTCTCCACCTTGAATACACACCTCAAGTCTGCCCAGGGGTTATCTACCAAACAAGTAAGGGGGGCGAAGAAGGCATAATTTACATAACTGCCTGAGGTTAAAACTTGTCCATCTCTTTTGCTCACATTCTGTTGTAGAAACCGGTATATCGTGTGGATGCAAAAGGGTTAGGAAGTGGGTTCTGGTGAGCATATATGCCCATTACAAGAAATCTGAAAAATAAAGAAACATACTTAAAGAGAAAATAAAAATTCCACAGAATTCCACCACTAGTGCTAAGATTTTACAAACTTCCTAAAAGCTGTGGTTTGTTTGTTTTGTTTGATTGGTTGGTTGGTATTGGGAGATAAGGAACAGGAGTCAGAGTTGAGAACATTTAACATAAAGTAATTCTTAAACTGTCATAGTGCTGAAACCTGTTCTGCATAATATCAATCTGCAAGCCTCCACTGGCAGAATGGGGGTGGTTGTGCGTGAGGTACATTGGCCAAAATCATATCACCAATGCCCTCAGGCTAAGATGGACTGGGAAGAAAGACCTGGTGGCCTTCCCCGCAAAAATCAGCCAATGAAAACCCTATGGATCACAGTGGTCTGATCTGCAACTCAACCTGGGGATGGCACAGGACCGGGCAGTGTTTTGTTCCGTTGTCCATAGAGTCTTCATGAGTCAGAGTCCGACTTGATGGCAGCTGACAACAACAACAACAATTTTTAAACAGTATTAGCACAGGAACCCTCACAGCTCATAGATAGAGAATGATATGCAAGAGGATTTGACATCCTATTTCTCCCTGGATCATATACTCATCTTTCCCAATTTAGGAAAAAAAAGACTGAAGGCATTCAAGATGAGTTTTTTTTATTATTTACTTTATTGGATTTTTCTTTCAAAAGGGCCACATAAACCAGAGACTACATCAGCCTGAAACTGGAAGAACTAGATGGTGCCCGGCTACCACTTAATACTGCCCTGGAAAGGAACACAACAGAGAATCCCTGAGTGAGCAGGAGAACAGTAGGATGCAGATCTCAAATTCTCGTGAAAAGACCACACTGGATGGTCTGAATGAGGCTTGAGGGACCCCAGAGGTCATGGTCCCTGGACCCCTTGTTAGCCCAAGACTGGAACCATTCCCAAAGCCAACTCTTCAGACATGGATTGGACTAGACTATAAGACAGAAAATGATACTTATGAGGAGTGATCTTCTTGGCTCAAGTTGACACATGAGGCTATGCGGGCAGCTCCTGTCTGGAGGTGAGATGAAAAGCCAGAGGGGGATTGGAGCTGGTTGAATGGTAATGGGGAACACAAGGTGGAGAGGAGTAGTGTGCTTATTAGGGGGAGAGCGGCTAGGCGAACATAGCAAGGTGTGTATAAGTTCTTGTATGAAAGACTGACTTGATTTGTAAACTTTCACTTAAATCACAATAAGTAAAGATTTTTTTCTTTCAAGCAAAAATGCGATACATACTTTCATTGCCTTTTATTACAACAAAACAAAAAAATCCTAAAGGTATCAGAGAAAAACCTAATGATGTTCCCTTTTCCCAGGCCATCGCTCCTGCTCCCACCTCCCCCTGAAGATGGTAAATGTCAACAGTTTAACACCATGCTCTTCTGTACATCCATACCAATGCACACAAATGCAAATACTCACACCAATAGAAGTTTTTTTTTTTACTTTTTTTTTTTTTTTTCTACAAGAGGAGGCTCATTCTCTATACATTTCTCTGCCACTTGCTTTGTTGGTGACCCTCTCTGTGGGTCAATGCATGTAAGTCTAACTCTTTCTTCTTAACAAGCTTCATAGTATTCAAGATGTGCACTTACCACTGTTTATTTAACCACTCCTCATTGAGAGTATTCACCTTTGTTTCCTTTTTTTTTCCTTTTCAGATAATCAAATAATGTGTACCTGTATACATATACTTACAAACCAATGCTTTTATTTCTGTAGGATAAAATTCAATATGAGTTTTAAAGATGCAGAAAATAGTTATTTTCCTTGCAATGAAAAAAAAAAAGGCCATTCTGTTGCAGTAAACATCCCTGCTTAGTGGAGAAAGGGGAAAAATATTTTTTCTCAGCACTGAGTCACAGCCCTGTGAATAGTTTAGGCTTTATTTGCAATTACATAAACAAAATACAAATTTTAAGTGGTCACCAAACAAGGTATTAGATTCTATCTGTACCAGGAGGCAAACCATTTATCCTGAAAGACACATTTCCTGGTACAGGAAAATGAGCAGAAGAGGAAGGAAGCAGCGTAGGGAAGCACTGCTGGATCAGGCTTCACCCTTTGACTGTAAAATTTCCCAACAACAAAGACTCCAACAGAGGCCTGGTTCAGGGCTCAGATTCAGTTTGGGATTTGGCTTTGGTTAGAACCACAGGTCCTTTCAGGCCTTGAAGCCCTTTCTCTCTCTACATTTCTTCTTCTCTGAGTTGGCTGGAGCAGCTTTTTAAAGAAGAGAACGTGGATAGTACGATCCCTGTACCCTGACATATCTAAGAATAGTTTTCTACCGCTGTCATCCACAAAAGACAACTCAACTATATTTTAAATGCTTGGACATCAGACCTTTCTCCCTCAAAATCCTGCAGATACTGAAGTTTAAAAGCTTTCCATGTTCACTTGACTCTGAAGATAAACAGATTTTAATTTCTTTTCGGGTGTCATGTGAGGGTATAAGAAACCCCTACACTTGTGTGTTGTGTTCCCCCCACTTCTTCCAGGAGTGTGTGCAAAGGTGTGTCCTTGTATGCGTGCACACGAGTATGTAATATAGATATTGTTATTGTTAGTTGTCATCGAGTCAATTTCAACTCATGGTGACTCCATGTGTGCATAGTAGAACTGCTCTATAGGGTTTTCAAGGCTGTGACCTTTCAGAAGAAAATCACCAAGCCTGTCTTCCAAGGCACCTCTAAGGGGATTCGAACCACCAACCTTTCAGCTAGTAGTCAAGAGCTTAACCATTACAGAAAGCAATGTTCTTTGATGGTTACCAGGGATGGGAGGGGGATGAAGGGGGAATCACTTTCTAGATAGTAGATATTTGTTATTTTTGTTGACAGGAAATGCAATAGCCCATATAGATGAAGTCCACATAATTTGACCAAGCTAAATGATGCTACTAAGAAGTACACAAGAATAAAGGACAATTTTGGTAAATGCTATAATATATACAATTTTGCAACAACAGTAATAACAGCCAAAAAATATTGTGTGGTTATACAGGTAGGTACATATGCATATATGTGTACAGGAAGGCACATGCGTGTGTATGGGTGAAATGTATAGGTGTATCTGTAGGCATATGTTTGTGTGTGCTGCAAATATATTCATATATATAATAAAGCACATGGGGGCACAGTTACACATACTTCTGAGACATAACCAAACACCTCGCAGGATTGGTTTACTGAGTTTAAAGGCTTAGGACCATAGTCTTGGGAGAAAACTATGTCAACTGTCATAACATAGTTCATACAGTTATTCTACATTCTAGTTTGGTGAGTAGCACCTGGGGACTTAAAAGCTTGCAAGCCGTCATCTAAGATACAAACATTGGTCTGCACTTGTCTGGAGCAAAAGAGAAAGAAGGAAACCAAAGACTCAAAGAAGGAAATAGTCTACAGGACTAATAGCCCACACAAACCTCGGCCACATCTATCTTGATACGAGAAGAACAAGATGGTGCCCAGCTGCCACTAATGACTGTTCTGATCAGAAACATAATAGATGATCCTGGATAGAATGGAAGAAAAATGTAGAACAAAACTCAGATTCCTAAGAAAGTCCAACTTACTGGACCAGAAGAGACTAGAGGATCCCCCAAGACTTTCACCCTGAAATACCCTTAAAATTTGGGACTGAAGCCTCCCAGAGGTCACCTTTCAGCCAAATAATAGATTGGCACATGAAATAAACGGTATCACCCATGAGTACTGTGCTCCTTTAAATAATCATCTACATGAGACCAAATAGTCAATATTTACCCTAAAGCAAAGATAAGAAGGTAAGGGGGCAGGGGGTGGCAGGAAAGCTAGATTAATTGAAACAGAACAACCAGAATGGAAATAATGAGAATGCTAACACATTGTGAAAAATGTAACCAATGTCACTGAGAAATATGTACAGAAATCGTTAAATGGGAACCTAATTTGCCATGTAAACTTTCACCAAAAATACAGTAAAATAAAAAAGGATAAAGCTAAAAAAATAAATTTTAAAAAAGAGCTTCACCGTTTGCACCACCCAGGGACTTGTGAACATAAATGTAGTAAACTAAAAACGTACTCCCTGTAGCTGAAATAAAAGTCCCTACAGAACTTTAAATTATCAAAGAACCTCAGCCAATTGAGACTAGAGGAATCCCTGAGACTTTTGCCCTGAGATACTTTTTAAGTCTGGAACCAAAACTATCCCCTGAAGTCATATTTTAGCCGAATAGCAGGTTAGCTCAAAAAGTAAACAATGTCACCCTTGAGTAGTGTGCTCTTAAAAAAAAAAGAAGAATTATATGAGAACAGATGGGCAACAGTTACTCCAAAGCATAAATGAGAAGGTTGGGGGGCAGTGAGACTAAGTGAAGATGGAAATGAAACAATTAGAACAAAAATAATGAAGAGTGTTGATACAATGTGAGGAATGTAACCCATGTCACTGAACATTATATATAGAAATTGTTTAACGGGAGCCTACTGTGCTGTGTATACTTTTATCAAAAATACAATACAATATTAATAATAAAATAAAGGTCCCTAGGTGGTACAGTTTGCACACAACTACTAATTTAAAGTTTGGCAGTTCAAATCCACCTACCACCACCACAGGAGAAAGGCCTTGTGGTCTGCTTCTATTAAGAGTACAGCCAAGAAAATTCTATGAGCAGTTCTGCTCTGTAAATACCTGGGGTCACCATGAGTCGGAATCAACTCCTGGCGATCCCCTGTGTGTCAGAGCAGAACGGTGCTCCACAGGGTTTTCACTGATCGATCTTTCAGAAGTAGATCACCAAGCCTTTCTTCCAAGGCACCTCGGAGTGGACTCAAACAGCCAACCTTTTGGTTACTGGCTGCACATTAACTGTTTGCGTCATTCAGGGACTCCAAGCCAACTGTAAACAACGACGACAGAAATAAAAACCGGCTGTCCTCAAGTCAGTTCTGACTCATGGTGATCCCATGTGTTACAGTGGTGAAAGTGATCAGTTGCCAACTGAAAGGGCAGCAATTCTAAACCACCAGCGGCTCCAAGGGAAAAAGATGTGGCAGTCGTCTTTGGGGAGATTTACAGCCTTGGAAGCCTATAAGGTCACTATGAGTCGTAATCGACTAGATGGCAGTGGGTTTTGGGTTTTTTGGAATCTTAATGGAAGCAAATCTCCAGGCCTTTCTTTCACAGTGCCACTGGGTGGGTTCAAACCACTACCCTTTAGATTAGTTGTCAAGCACAAACCAGTTATGCCATCCAGGGATCTGACCTAACTGTACAGGAATATGAAACCCAGCTCCCTGGCCTGAGTTTGGGCAAACTCTGAGGGTAACTTACACTCCAGTGTTCCCCTGATCGAGCAAACTAAAGCTACTCTCCTTGAGGCTCTGCCTGAAATCCTGTGCTAGCCTTTCCCTGTCCTGCTTCCTACATTCCCTGACCAGTTTCTCTGGGGAACTCTGTATGGGGGTCACAACCTACCACACGTGGTCTTCACCCTCCCGACTTCAGGATTGAATTTGATGTTATGCAGATTCAAATGAGCCTGGGACCTATGGAACCAGTCCAGGCTAGCAGAGTTCGTTCGCAACAATATTTTTAGCAGCAGCACTTCTGCCATAAGGAATCTATAATTTCTCAAACCAACTCCTAGCCTTACCTGAAATCAGCAATAGATCAATCAGCATCTGAGGTTGGTACTAATCCTACAGCCACTGTTAGGAGAGATTTTCATGATTTTTTCCCTTTTTTTTTTTTTCTGGGGTGGTGGGGAACAAGTGGGATTAAAATGTTGTGGTTGTTATTATTGTTTGTGAGGCCATTTTCCAGAAAATAGGCAAAATTCAACAAGAGATGAGCTCATTTAGTGTTTGCCAAATTCCACTGTGAAATCTCAATTCAGAAATTATGCTTGCTTGCTGATTTAATGACTATATTTTAAAAATAAAGAAGGAGGAAACTGCCCATTAAATCTGCCTCAAATGAGGTAATAGAGTTACATTTGGATACCCCCAGATGCCACCATGGCTCATAATTTATTCTCAAGGAAGAAATAAAATAAGTCAGAGCCCACCTCCCACTCTGAAGTAGTTACGTGGTTGTGTTCACCCCCAAAAACAAACAAGCAGGGGCCAGAAGTACTGTGACATCAGAAAAAAATTATCTCACTGTCAGAACCAAAACACAGTGGAATAGCATCTGGATGTTATTTGTCATTGTCTAGCGCAGAGAGGAATGAGGAAACTAGAAAACCTTTTGGTCCAGTGTTGTGTTGGAATCAGCTCAAGCCAGCATACCAGAGCCAATAGTGCACATCTCTTCCCGACTCCAAGTCCAGTGAGATCATGTTAGTAACTTTAAATTGGCCATGATGGGGATAGACAGGCAGGCAGGCAGGCAGGCAGGTAGATAGATGATAAATAGCTGTCATCTAGTCAACTCCAGCTTATGGCTGCCTTATGCACAGCAGAATGAAAAATCTCCTAGTCCTGCATCGTCCTCACGATCCTTGGCATATAGCAGTGGTTATGGTTATTGTGTAAATCCATCTCACTAAGGGTTTCTCTCACCCTCGTTGGCCCTCTACTTCATCAAACATGATGTCCTTCTCCAGCAATTGACTCCTCCTGATGACATGTCCAAAGCAAGCAAGTCAAACAGTGTTCTGTTGTGATCCATAAGGTTTTCATTGGCTAATTTTTGGAAGTAGATTGCAGGCCTTTCTTCCTAGTCTGTGTTAGTCTGGAAGCACCACTAAAACTTGTCTACTATGGGTGACCCTTCTGGTATTTAAAATACTGCTGGCATAGCTTCCAGCATCACAGAAACAAACAAGCCACCACAGCATGACAAACTGACATAAGGGTGATGGAAACAGTTTCCGCTGAGTCAGCTCTGACTCATTGCAATCCCGTGTGTGTCAGAACAGAACTGTGCTCCATAGGGTTTTCAATGGCTGATTTTTTGAAGAAGATTGCCAAGCCTTTCTTCCAAGTTGCCTGAGTAGACTTCAACCCCCAACATTTCAGTTTTCAGCCAAGCACTTAACTGTTTGTACTACCCATGGAAATTGGCAAACACTACAATTCAGGGTGTTTGTTTGTTTGAAAGCCCATTTACCAATATATCTTATTATAAGAAATTTTAAAACAGACTACTCCAGAGAAAGACATCATCCTTGATATTGGTTATACTCGAAAATGGCCAGTCATGGCCAACAATTTTCCAATTCATTTATTACGTTGCTTCATTTACTGTTCATTATTGCTAAATGCATAAGCAGGGTACTTTGTACATCATTTGCCCTTTGTCTCATCAGAAGCATTCTATTATTGAACAACTTATCTCATATTTGCGTGTAGCAGTTGTCATTTTCTCACCATATTCAATTTGTAAAGTCATCTTGATTTTTATTTCCATCGTAATTAAAGGTCTTTTCTTACCAGCAACTTTAATATTCTCTTTGCTTTTGCATTTTCAGGCATGGCTATGTTAATTATTTTATAAAACATCTCCATACTCAAGAAACATGGCCTATAGGTTAATATATTACAAACTAGCAGAAATCAAAATGGTTGCTTGCAACCACTTTCATCTTCTGTTGGTGACCAGTGAAATCAACATGGTTGTTTGTCCATAAAAATGTGTAGCAGGGCCATCTAAGATGCATCAATTGGTCTCAACCCATCTGGATCAAAGGAGAATGAAGAACACCAAGGTCACACGATAACTAACAGCCCAGGAGACAGAAAGGGCCACATGAACCAGAGACCTACATCATCCTGAGACCAGAAGAACTAGTTGGTGCCCGGCCACAATTGATGACTGCCCTGACAGGGAGCACAACAGAGAACCCCTGACGGAGCAGGAGATCAGTGGGATGCAGAACCCAAATTCTCATAAAAAGACCATACTTAACGGTCTGACTGAGACTAGAGGAATCCCGGCAGTCATGGTCCCCAAACCTTCTGTTGGCACAGGACAGGAATCATTCCCGAAGACAACTCATCAGACATGAAAGGGACTGGACAGTGGGTGGGAGAGAGATGCTGATGAAGAGTGAGCTATTTGTATCAGGTGGACACTTGAGACTGTGTTGGCATCTCCTGTCTGGAGAGGGGATGGGAGGATAGAGAGAGTTGGAAGCTGGCAAAATTGTCACAAAAGGAGAGACTGGAAGGGCTGACTCATTAGGGGAAGAGCAAGTGGGAGTATGGAGTAAGGTGTATATAAACTTACATGTGATAGTTTGACTTGATTTGTAAACGTTCACTTGAAGCTCAATAAAAGTTAATAAAAAAAAGGCAATGAGAAAAAATTCAAATGAAAATATTTAGTTTACCTTTGACATGCATCTCATACTGCTGTACTTTTAAAATACTTTTGACGCTGAAAAATCCTCACATTAACTGAACACAAATGTACTGTTTGGACTATGATTATAGGAAAAGATTCATTACCTTAACAGGTATTTATTAAGCAGCTACTATATTCCAGGCACCATCCTTGCTGTTGAGGATAAAATGGGGATGAGGCACTGGTCCCTACTATCAGTGAACTTAAAATCCAGTGGGGGGCGGGGCCAAGATGGCGGACTAGGTGGACGCTACCGCGGATCCCTCTTGCAACAAAGACTCGGAAAAACAAGTGAATCAATCACATACATAACAATCTACGAACTCTGAACAACAAACACAGATTTAGAGACGGAGAACGAACAAATACGGGGAGATAGCGATTGTCTTCAGAGCCAGGAGCCAGCGTACCAGGCAGGTGACCTTCGGAGCCCGATTTGGGGCAGAGCTCAGGGGGGCAAATGGCACAGACAAGGGGCCCAGCCCTAGCCCCCGAACTCATCCCAGGAGGGAGTCAAGCTGGTTGGCGCGGGAGGCGTGGCGGCGCAGCCGGTGGGAGAAGTCCCCGGGAGGCAGTGACTGGTCTTGGAGCAGGGAGAGCAGCGTCCCAGCCGGGGAGCCATCCCGCCAAGAGTTTGGGGGGGAGCAGGCGTGGCGTTAGCGCGGGGACCAGCCACATTTCCCTAATTGACCCCGGGGGGGGCCCAGTCGTTCGTGCGGGCGGCGCTCACCCAGGTCGCGCGAGCGGCGCGGCGCACCAGAGGGAGAAGTCCCTGGGAGGAAGTGACTGGTCTTGGAGCGGGGAGAGCAGCGTCCCAGCCGGGGAGCCGTCCCGCCGGGATTTTGGCGGGCGCGGGCGGGGCGTGAGCCCGGGGATCAGCTACATTCCCCTGAATTGACCCCGGGGCGGCCCCAACCGGTTCGCACGGGCCCATCCGGTTCGCGTGGGTGGTGTGGAGGAGCAGCCGGTGGAAGAAGTCCCCGGGAGGCAGTGGCTGGACTTGGAGCGGGGAGAGCGGCGCCCCAGCCGGGATGCGCAGTCACGACTCAGGCGTGGGGACCTGCTCCACTCTCCTGAGCTGACCCTGGGGGGGGGAGCCCACCCGGTTCGTGGGAGTGGCGCGCGACGCGGCTGGCAGGACGGGGAGACCCCGGGAGGCAGCGACTGATTTTGGAGACGGGAGTGCACCGTCCCAGTAGGGGAGCCTTAACCTTGGGGGAGGGGCTGACAGCGGAGGATCTGACCGTGACGCCAGCGGGCCAGACCCCCCCCCCGGGGGGCAATCTCCACACAGCCAGTACATAAAGGCGACGCGCCCCGCGGAAATCTCAGATCTAAGAGTCATTCCAAGTAAGACAAACAACTCTGGCTATATTCTGAGGTGCTACACTCCTAGCTCTCTGACCCCTCCGCCACCCTCCCCAGGCGGCTCCATTAACATCCGAATAGCCTGAGCCAGAGGGAGAACTCTGATAGGGATCTGACTGCATTTTTTTTAGCCGATTTTCTGGAAAAACTAGTTTCCCAGTGGTGGCTCGGAGACAGCAGTCCATATCAAACCACATAAAGAAGCAGACCATGACAGCTTCTCCAACCCCCCAAACAAAAGAATCAAAATCTTTCCCAAATGAAGATACAATCCTAGAATTATCAGATACAGAATATAAAAAACTAATTTACAGAATGCTTAAAGACATCACAAATGAAATTAGGCTAACTGCAGAAAAAGCCAAGGAACACACTGATAAAACTGTTGAAGAACTCACAAAGATTATTCAAGAACATAGTGGAAAAATTAATAAGTTGCAAGAATCCATAGAGAGACAGCATGTAGAAATCCAAAAGATTAACAATAAAATTACAGAATTAGACAACGCAATAGGAAGTCAGAGGAGCAGACTCGAGCAATTAGAATGTAGACTGGGACATCTGGAGGACCAGGGAATCAACACCAACATAGCTGAAAAAAAATCAGATAAAAGAATTTAAAAAAATGAAGAAACCCTAAGAATCATGTGGGACTCTATCAAGAAGGATAACTTACGACTGATTGGAGTCCCAGAACAGGGAGGGGGGACAGAAAACACAGAGAAAATAGTTAAGAACTCCTGACACAAAACTTCCCTGACATCATGAAAGACGAAAGGATATCTATCCAAGATGCTCATCGAACCCCATCTAAAATTGATCCAAAAAGAAAAACACCAAGACATATTATCATCAAACTTGCCAAAACCAAAGATAAAGAGAAAATTTTAAAAGCAGCCAGGGAGAAAAGAAAGGTTTCCTTCAAGGGAGAATCAATAAGAATAAGTTCAGACTACTTAGCAGAAACCATGCAGGCAAGAAGGGAATGGGACGACGTATACAGAGCACTGAAGGAGAAAAACTGCCAACCAAGGATCACATATCCAGCAAAACTCTCTCTGAAATATGAAGGAGAAATTAAGATATTTACAGATAAACACAAGTTTAGAGAATTTGCAAAAACCAAACCAAGGCTACAAGAAATGCTAAAGGAGATTGTTTGGTCAGATGACCAATAATATCAGGTACCAGCACAATACAAGGTCACAAAACAGAACGTCCTGATATCAACTCAAATAGGGAAAGCACAAAAACAAACAAATTAAGATTAATTCTAAAAAATAAATAAATAAAATAATACACATAACAGGAAATCATGGAAATCAATAGATAAACGATCACAATAATCAAAAAGAGGGACTTAATATAGGAGGCATTGAACTGCCAGATGGAGAGTGTTACAAGGCGATATAGAACGATACAAGTTAGGGTTTTACTTAGAAAAATAGGGGTAAATAATAAGCTAACCACAAAAAGGAATATCAACCCCATGACTCAAGAAAAAAGCCAAGAAAAACGTAACGACTCAACTAACATAAAGCTAAACATTATGAAAATGAGGATCTCACAATCTACTAAGAAAAATGTCTCAGCACAAAAAAGTATGTGGAAAAAGGAAATGGCCAACAACACACACGAAAAGGCATCAAAATGACAGCACTAAGAACTTATTTATCTATAATTACCCTGAATGTAAATGGACTAAATGCACCAATAAAGAGACAGAGAGTCACGGACTGGATAAAGAAACACGATCCATCTATATGCTGCCTACAAGAGACACACCTTAGACTTAGAGACACAAACAAACTAAAACTCAAAGGATGGAAAAAATATATCAAGCAAACAATAAGCAAAAAAGAAGAGGAGTAGCAATATTAATTTCCGACAAAATAGACTTTAGACTTAAATCCACCACAAAGGATAAAGAAGGACACTATATAATGATAAAAGGGACAATTGATCAGGAAGACATAACCATATTAAATATTTATGCACCCAATGACAGGGCTGCAAGATACATAAATCAAATTTTAACAGAATTGAAAAGTGAGATAGACACCTCCATATTTATAGTAGGAAACTTCAACACACCACTTTCGGAGAAGGACAGGACATCCAGTAAGAAGCTCGATAGAGACACGGAAGACCTACTTACAACAATCAACCAACTTGACCTCATTGACTTATACAGAACTCTCCACCCAACTGCTGCAAAATATACTTTTTTTTCTAATGCACATGGAACATTCTCTAGAATAGACCACATATTAGGTCATAAAACAAATTTGTGCAGAGTCCAAAACATCGAAATATTACAAAGCATCTTCTCAGACCACAAGGCAATAAAACTAGAAATCAATAACAGAAAAACGAGGGAAAAGAAATCAAATACTTGGAAAATGAACAATACCCTCCTGAAAAAAGACTGGGTTATAGAAGACATCAAGGAGGGAATAAGGAAATTCTTAGAAAGCAACGAGAATGAAAATACTTCCTATCAAAACCTCTGGGACACAGCAAAAGCAGTGCTCAGAGGCCAATTTATATCGATAAATGCACACATACAAAAAGAAGAAAGAGCCAAAATCAGAGAACTGTCCCGACAACTGGAACAAATAGAAAGAGAGCAACAAAAGAACCCATCAGGCACCAGAAGAAAACAAATAATAAAAATTAGAGCTGAACTAAATGAATTAGAGAACAGAAAAACAATTGAAAGAATTAACAAAGCCAAAAGCTGGTTCTTTGAAAAAATTAACAAAATTGATAAACCATTGGCTAGACTGACTAAAGAAATACAGGAAAGGAAACAAATAACCCGAATAAGAAACGAGAAGGACCACATCACAACAGAGCCAAATGAAATTAAAAGAATCATTTCAGATTACTACAAAAAACTGTACTCTAACAAATTTGAAAACCTAGAAGAAACGGATAAATTCTTGGAAAAACACTACCTACCTAAACTAACACATTCAGAAGTAGAACAACTAAATAGACCCATAACAAAAAAAGAGATTGAAACGGTAATTAAAAAACTTCCAACAAAAAAAAGTCCTGGCCCGGACGGCTTCACTGCAGAGTTCTACCAAACCTTCAGAGAAGAGTTAACACCACTACTACTGGAAGTATTTCAAAGCATAGAAAAGACGGAATACTACCCAACTCATTCTATGAAGCTACCATCTCCCTGATACCAAAACCAGGTAAAGACATTACAAAAAAAGAAAATTTTAGACCTATATCCCTCATGAACATAGATGCAAAAATCCTCAACAAAATTCTAGCCAATAGAATCCAACAACACATCAAAAAAATAATTCACCCTGATCAAGTGGGATTTATACCAGGTATGCAAGGCTGGTTTAATATCAGAAAAACCATTAATGTAATCCATCACATAAATAAATCAAAAGATAAAAACCACATGATCTTATCAATAGATGCAGAAAAGGCATTTGACAAAGTTCAACACCCATTTATGATAAAAACTCTTACCAAAATAGGAATTGAAGGAAAATTCCTCAACATTATAAAGGGCATCTATGCAAAGCCAACAGCCAACATCACTCTAAATGGAGAGAACCTGAAAGCATTTCCCTTGAGAACGGGAACCAGACAAGGATGTCCTTTATCACCGCTCTTATTCAACATCGTACTTGAAGTCCTAGCCAGGGCAATTAGGCTAGACAAAGAAATAAAGGGTATCCGGATTGGCAAGGAGGAAGTAAAGCTATCACTATTTGCAGATGACATGATCGTATACATGGAAAACCCTAAGGAATCCTCCAGAAAACTACTGAAACTAATAGAAGAGTTTGGCAGAGTCTCAGGTTATAAAATAAACATACAAAAATCACTTGGATTCCTCTACATCAACAAAAAGAGCACCGAAGAGGAAATAACCAAATCAATACCATTCACAGTAGCCCCCAAGAAGATAAAATACTTAGGAATAAGTCTTACCAAGGATGTAAAAGACCTATACAAAGAAAACTACAAAGCTCTACTACAAGAAATTCAAAAGGACATACTTAAGTGGAAAAACATACCCTGCTCATGGATAGGAAGACTTAACATAGTAAAAATGTCTATTCTACCAAAAGCCATCTATACATATAATGCACTACCGATCCAAATTCCAATGTCATATTTTAAGGGGATAGAGAAACAAATCACCAATTTCATATAGAAGGGAAAGAACCCCCGGATAAGCAAAGCATTACTGAAAAAGAAGAAGAAAGTGGGAGGCCTCACTCTACCTGATTTCAGAACCTATTATACAGCCACAGTAGTCAAAGCAGCCTGGTACTGGTACAACAACAGGCACATAGACCAATGGAACAGAATTGAGAACCCAGATATAAATCCATCCAAGTATGAGCAGCTGATATTTGACAAAGGACCAGTGTCAGTTAATTGGGGAAAAGATAGTCTTTTTAACAAATGGTGCTGGCATAACTGGATATCCATTTGCAAAAGAATGAAACAGGACCCATACCTCACACCATGCACAAAAACTAACTCCAAGTGGATCAAAGACCTAAACATAAAGACTAAAACGATAAAGATCATGGAAGAAAAAATAGGGACAACCCTAGGAGCCCTAATACAGGGCATAAACAGAATACAAAACATTACCAAAAATGATGAAGAGAAACCAGATAACTGGGAGCTCCTAAAAATCAAACACCTATGCTCATCTAAAGACTCCACCAAAAGAGTAAAAAGACCACTTACAGACTGGGAAAGAATATTCAGCTATGACATCTCCGACCAGCGCCTGATCTCTAAAATCTACATGATTCTGTCAAAACTCAACCACAAAAAGACAAACAACCCAATTAAGAAGTGGGCAAAGGATATGAACACACATTTCACTAAAGAAGATATTCAGGCAGCCAACAGATGCATGAGAAAATGCTCTCGATCATTAGCCATTAGAGAAATGCAAATTAAAACTACGATGAGATTCCATCTCACACCAACTAGGCTGGCATTAATCCAAAAAACACAAAATAATAAATGTTGGAGGGGCTGCGGAGAGATTGGAACTCTCATACACTGCTGGTGGGAATGTAAAATGGTACAACCACTTTGGAAATCCATGTGGCGTTATCTTAAACAGTTAGAAATAGAACTACCATACAACCCAGAAATCCCACTCCTCGGAATATACCCTAGAGATACAAGAGCCTTCACACAAACAGATATATGCACACCCATGTTTATTGCAGCTCTGTTTACAATAGCAAAAAGCTGGAAGCAACCAAGGTGTCCGTTAACGGATGAATGGGTAAATAAATTGTGGTATATTCACACAATGGAATACTACGCATCAATAAAGAACAGTGACGAATCTCTGAAACCTTTCATAACATGGAGGAATCTGGAAGGCATTATGCTGAGCGAAATGAGTCAGAGGCAAAAGGACAAATATTGTATAAGACCACTATTATAAGATCTTGAGAAATAGAAAAAACGGAGAAGAACACATACTTTTGTGGTTACAAAGGGGGGAGGGAGGGAGAGGGCTTTTTATTGATCAATCAGTAGATAAGAACTGCTTTGGGTGAAGGGAAAGACAACACTCAATACAAGGAAGGTCAGCGCAATTGGTCTGGACTAAAAGCAAAGAGGTTTCCGGGATAAAATGAATGCTTCAAAGGTCAGCGGAGCAGGGGCTGGGGTCTAGGGAACATGGTTTGAGGGGACTTCTAAGTCAATTGGCAAAACAATTCTAGTATGAAAACATTCTGTATGCCACTTTGAAATGTGGCGTCTGGGGTCCTAAATGCTAACAAGCGGCCATCTAAGATGCATCAATTGGTCTCAACCCACCTGGAGCAAAGGAAAATGAAGAACACCAAGGTCACACAACAACTAAGAACCCAAGAGACAGAAAGGGCCATATGAACCAGAGACCTACATCATCCTGAGACCAGAAGAACTAGTTGGTGCCCGGCCACAATCGATGACTGCCCTGTCAGGGAGCACAACAGAGAACTCCTGAGGGAGCAGGTGATCAGTGGGATACAGACCCCAAATTCTCATAAAAAGACCATACTTAATGGTCTGACTGCGACTAGAGGAATCCCGGCAGCAATGCTCCCCAGACCTTCTGTTGGCACAGGACAGGAACCATCCCCGAAGACAACTCATCAGGCATGAAAGGGACTGGTCAGCGGGGGGGAGAGAGATGCTGATAAAGAGTGAGCTAATTAAATCAGGTGGACACTGGAAAGTGTGTTGGCAACTCTTGACTGGAGGGGGGATGGGAAGATAGAGAGAGAGGGAAGACGGCAAAATTGGCACGAAACGAGAGACTGTAAGGGCTGACTCAATAGATGGAGAGCAAGTGGGAGATGGGAGTAAGATGTATGTAAACTTACATGTGACAGACCGATTGGAATTGTAAATGTTCACTTGAAGCTTAATAAAAGTTAATTAAAAAAAAAAAATCCAGTGGGGAGAGAGCCCTTATGCAAAGAGTCATGTGGACGAATGGACACGGGAAACCTGGGGTGGAAAAGGAGAGAGGGAGACTGCTGACACAATGCTGGGGTTGCAACCAATGTCACGAAACAATTTGTATGTAAATTTTTGAATAAGAAATTGATTTGTGCTGTAAACTTTCACCTGAAACACAATAAAGATAAGAAGAAAAAAAAATGTGTAGCGGTTAATTCATACTACAACTTGGGTTCAATGAGAAAATCTAATTTCTTTATTTTTGTCTACAATTAATCTAGTCTTCCTACCATAATTCTCTACTACTGCTTATCAAGGGAAAATTAACTAAATGTCCAATCCAGTTTAAAGTTTAGTTCAATTCAATAATTTAAGTTATCGCTTAGGTTGCATTTAACTTATCACATAAAACACTTAATTTCTCAGATGGCATCCCCTTTCCCTGGTTCCCCCTAAGCTGTCATTCAGATATATGGGGAAAGGGATGGTGTCTTAGGTATCTAGTGCTATTATAACAGAAATACCACAAGTGCATGGTTTTAACAAACAGAAATTTATTATCACACAGTCTAGGAGGCTAGAAGTCCAAATTCAGGGCACCAAGTCATGGGGAAGGCTTTCTCCCTCTATTGTTCTGAGGCAAGGTCCGTGTCATCAATCTTCTCCTGGGCTAGGAGCTTCTCAGCACGGGGACCCCAGGTCCAAAGGACGTGCTCTGCTCCCAGTGCTTCTTTTTTGGTGTCATGAGGTTACTATCTCTCTGCTTGCTTCTCTCTCCTTTTATCTTGTAAGATGGAAACCCTGGTGGCAGAGTGGTTAAGTACTACAGCTGCCAACCAAGACATCAGCAGTTAGAATCTGCCAGGCTCTTCTTGGAAACCCTACGGGACAATTTTACTCTGTCCTATAGGGTTTCTATGAGTCGGTATTGACTTGACAGCAGTGGGCTTGATTTGGTTTGTTTTAAGATAAAAGGTGATGCAGGCCACACCCCAGGGAAACTCCTGTTACAGCGAATCAGGGCTTGACCTGCTAAGGGTGTTGCATCCCACTCTAATCCTCTTTAACAGTAGCTAGCCTTGCCTCATTAAGCACAGGCAGAGATTAGGATTTACGACACATGGGAAAATTACATCAGCTCAAAAAATGGAGGACAGCCACATAATACTGGGAATCATGGCCTAGCCAAGTTGACATGAATTTTGGGGGGACACGATTCAGTTCCTATCAGATGGTTAGCTTATAAGTCTGCTGGGGGCTCCCCCTTATGCATCCTTGAGCATGCCCTGTCCAACATCTGGTAGTCTCGGGTGGTGTCCCTTGTAGGAATCAGCAGCTGCCAACCTCCTATCCTAATATTCTGACTCAGACATTCTCCTAGGGAAAATCTGGCCATCTCCTCTTTGCTGACTCAGCCTCCCTGGGCCTCTTGTGAGCTGTGTGCCCCCGAGCCTCTGCTGCTTCTTCCATCTGCAGCTCCAGCCTGGCTATTAGGTCAGCTCACCTCACTGTGGCTGACTCCACAGCTGGCTGGCCAGTCCTAACCACAGAGTGGCTTGGAAAAGCTGAATCTAGAGGACTCACCCTCCGCTGAACCACTCCATGCCACCAGGTTTATCTTTATGTTGCTGTACTCAAAATGAGCAGGGGCAGTCTGAGAGGCATTCCCCTCTGGGATCCCAAACAGGTACAATCAAGAGTCCCCTACCCTCAAAGTGCCCCTTAATTTCTACAACATACCTCCTCAGCTATGGGCCAAATCCTGAGTAGGCATCTCTGAAAACAAACATCTGACAACTTCATTCTCGGCCTCACTGCACCTGACCCCTACCCACAATCCCCTGGGGCTGGACAGAGGCAGGCTCTCCCACTCTTCTTCTCCTGAGGAGCTGCTTTATATAAAGCTCTAAGGTCCCACCAAGCCTGGACTTGATGTTCTTAAGAGTCTACAAAGGAAATAAAGCAATACTTTCTCAAGACAATAAGCTAGATGACAAGGCAATTACCCTGTCACAAATTCTTATTTTTAATGTTAGAAAATGAATTTATTACTGGCCACTCTTTCTGCATTCCTTCTGCAATATTTCTCATCTCTCCATGAGCATGTGGCTGTCTTGGACTATGTGGGTGAAGGTATGTACTCCATAAGAAAAGAGAGTAGCATCCATTTTTGTAATATGGTCTTTTTCTTGAGTAGAGGAGCTTCGCGTTTCCTGATGCAGAAGGACTACACTTTGAAAATGAAATGTGCCAACTCTATTCCCCACCTCCACCATTGACCTCCACCATCAACTTCTCTATAGTGTGCGTGTGTGCGAATGTGCGCATGTGTGTGAATACACGTCGCCGTCTTTAAGACTGATGCAGAAAGATTGGAGAGACGGAAGTGGAGGGAAAGGACTGTCCCAAAAATCAGGACATGTAGCCGAGAGATGGCTGTTGGATTATTACAGGCCATAGAAGTATCTGATTTGGTATCAAAAAGTGAGGGAAACATGAATTATCTTCCTGCCTTTCTTCAGGTGCATTTCTGGTATCATGAAACCAGTTGCTATGGAGTCAGCTCCACCTCATGGCGATCCCATGTACGTCAGAGTAGAACTGCGCTCCACGGGATTTTCAGAGGCTGGTTTTTCAGAAGTGAATCACCAGACCTTTTTTCTGAGGCCCCTCTGAGTGGACTCAAACCTCCAAACTTTCAGTGAGCAGCCAAGCACCGTTTGCACCGCCCAGGGACTCCTCTGGTATTATACTTAGTGGCAATTCCTCCCAAATTTTGGTGTTGGAGTTTCCCTCTTTGCTGGGAGCTTATTTCTTTTTCTGTATCTTCAAAGGTGTTTGAAGTTTATAGCAGCCTCGGAGGGAGTAGCTATCAGATCCCATTTTAAACAGAATACCTAGACCCCTCACCTACGCCCTGACACATCTAACTTGGATGCATCTTCTGTCTGCTCCCTTAGTGCTCTTTACGTTCCTCTGTCCTTGTGGTTCTAGGCTGTTGTTGTTGTGGGCCATTGAGTCGATTCCAATGCATAGCAACCCTATAGGACTCAGTAGAACTGCCCCATAGGTTTTCGTAGGCTGTGATCATTATGGGAGCAGATCACCAGGTCCTTCCTCCCTCGGAGCTGCTAGTGGGTTTGAACTGCCGATATTTTGGTTAGCAGCTGAGATGATTAACCACTGAGCCACCAGGGCTCCTTGGAGATATAGGTCCGTACTGTAAAAACCAGTAATTTACTTTCCAGTCTCCCCAGCAAAACTGTAAGCTCCTTTAAAAAATAACCATATTTCCAAATGGGCGGCTCCTGTCTGGAGGCAGAATAAGAAGACAGAAAGGGACAAGAGCTGGTTGGATGGACACGGGAAACCTGGGGTGAAAAGGAGAAGTGTGTTGTCACATTATAGGGACTGCAACTAGTGTCATGTAAAAATATGTGTGTAAATTGTTTATGAGAATTAACCAGAGCTGTAAACTTCCACCTAAAGCACAATAAAATAAATTAAAAATAACCATGTCTCACCTTATTTTGAATCTCTGGCACCTAGCACAGTGCCTGACACACACACACACACAAAAAAAAAAACACATAGTAGGCTCTAAAATGAACACTCTTTAATCTAGGGGCAACCACATTCCTAATACAGAAATGCATCCAACTAGGCACAACACTGTAATCTTTTGGAATCTTCGGAACTAGTTAATTTACCTCACAGAACACAAAGATCGCAATGCTCAGTGGGAAAGTAACTAATGGGGAAGGAGGAGAAATGTTTTTTATACCTTTAGTTTGTTTACTTGCTTACTTGCAAATTAGATTTTTTTAAGGTAGTTAAAATTTTGTATTAAGCTAAAAAAAAAAAACTTTTAGAATTTGGAAGATTTGTGTCTAAACATCCAGTAGGCATTGTGACTGAGTTATACAAACATCTACAGATGATGATAAAAGTATAATTTTCCACAGCAATTACAGAAGCCACTTAACCTGAGTACCCTCATCTACAGGTGAGGAAACTAGCCAAATAACGTAACATTGCATGCTTTTAACCATTTCCAACAGACTTTCTTACCTCTCAACATGAGGTTCTGGTACTTAAAACTTTGCCAGAGACATGTACTATTTTCCTTTCTTTACTTTTTCAAAGTACATGATGACGCTAATAGGACTTTCTTTCAAATGTCATTTGTATCGGCGACAATGTCTTATGAGCAAAAGTAGTTACATTAAAGTTAGAAGTTTATGAAGGTTCTGCTACTTCTCACTACCATAAAACTGTGTAAAAATTCAGTTTCAGGTTAGTTTCTAACCTAATACCATATCAATTTTTTTCCTTATTATTATCAAAGAAACACATTACAAATGATAAAATAAAATGAAATGAAAAAGTACTGGTATCAGGGAGGCGCGGGGTGTACAAATTGTCAGGGGGGTGACACCAAAATGACTGCCCATAAAAATTTTTTGCAGTGTTTCAACAGAAATTGATCATTTTTAATTTTAAAAAATCCCTACAGTTAGTTATAACAACAAAAACATTTTTCATAAGCCTAGCTTACATGTCTCAGTATATCTACGAGGCTAAAACTCTGTGCTCATCTACGTTTTGAACCTCCTGATGTCCTCTGCTCAGAGCCGTCATTGCTACCCAGTTACGAGGACACTTCAGATCACGTGGTTTCTTCCGCACACACTATAAGCACACGCTGTTATTTTCATGGCTGTCGGTGTTTTTATAGTCGCTGATTTGGTCACATTTTCTGGTGTTTTAGCTACAACCTCGTGGTAATTACCAAGGATCTTGTATGGTCTGGTACAGGAGAAGGTCCGTGGGGTGGGCTGGGGCGGGGACAGGGTAACATCGTGAGTTACCGCACTGGGTGACACCAACCCTAGTGACACCACTCACTAGTATCCTACCCCATTTCCCTTTCTTAACCATTTCTGGGTTTTGTGCTTCTGATAGTTAACATCCGTACCTCGAAATAACATGCTTATCAAATTATTTCTTGATTTATTAATTTAATTCACTATCTATTGATTCAACACTTTGAAAAAATGAAGTTCACTATTTTACCTTACCCCTTTCCCTCCCCCCTCTCCCCAAGTTTTCATATTTTAGCTCTTCCACTGGTGATCTTTATCCTTTAAAATAATAAATTTACACCTCTACCTTTTGTTCCATAAACTGTGGGAGTATCTCTTGAGTCCCTGTCATGCCAGATGAAGACTTTAGCAGCCCTGTCCTTCCCCTTCACCTCTGCTCCTCTACCAGTCCACCTCCTATCTTCTGCCAACTGCTTATTTAGTTTTGTTTTTGAAGGTTAATGATATTCAAAATGCACATAATTTTTGATCGTGCACTTATATTTAAGAACGGGAGGCTAGGTAATTGGCAAGGGTTTTTTCTACTGTTATGTTTGTAAGTCTGTGTTCCTGTTAGGTTTCTCCCACCAATAGGACAGCTCTGTGTGTGTGTCAGTGGAGCTTGACAACTAGCTGAGTTCACTTTAGGGGCCTCAAATGTCATATTGACATTTGGATTGTAAATGCTTCAATTATTTTAATAATAAAACCAGTAATGACATGCAAGTTTTCATAATGTCAGACCAGCAGTGCTTGATGTCCTTCTTCCCAATTCCCCAGAAAATAGCCAACAAAAAGGGAAGGACTATATTGGTAATAATGCCTCAACCAATGCTAAGAAAAGGCCATTCATAAAAAGTCCAGGGATTACATCATTAGCAAGGATGGACTGAGAAGTAAAGTGCTGGACTTCAGCAGACCAACACAGACAGTGTCTCAGAAAGTGGAAAAGGGCTCTGACTCCCACCCACGATCTGCTGCTGGCTCAAGCATAGATTCCATTGGTCATGAAACAAATGAACATCCTTCTACTGCATACGAACTGTCTTTTGAACCAGCCAGAATCAGGTCCTTCCACTCCCCTTAAGCCATTCACAGTATTGATCAGTTGCAGCCACAATCAAAATATAGGGAAGGTAGCACTTGTACCTATGTTAAGCCAAGCTAGGCGCCCACACCATCAGTCCATATTACCAGAACACATCATGTAACCATATGAACTCAGATCATCCCAAAATACCTTCCTTTGTGCAAAAAGTCGGGGAAGAACAAGGTGTAAAATAAATACATTTATCTAGTTGTCATGGGCATGATATTTACTCTCTAAGAGTTTTTAATGAAGTCATTGTAAATAACATGCAAAAGAAATTAGAATACTAAAACTAGGGGAAGCAAACATTTAATAACAAAAATCGCCCGACTGATACATCTGTATGAAAACTTCAAAACCACCAAAACCCTTGACTTTGGTAGATCCTGTTCCTCACTGTCCAGTGGTGCTGCTGAACAGGTAAGCCCCCAGACACCTGCAGTGCTCTGTTTCAGCTGCAGAGGGCAGTGGAGGACCAGTCTCTTCAGTGCCTAGTTGTTTACTGGACTTCAAACTCAGCCTAGGTTTCAGGTACGTGATGACCTTAAAGTCCACTGTGGCCTGCAGACTGGGCCTGCTTCCTGATTCTTCCTTTATGAGGCAAAATTTAAGGAGCCAGAGCTGTTGAAATAAAGATAATCAGACCAAAGCCCTGACAAGCTGTGTAATTCTGGAAGCGGTGAATACGAAGAAAGGGCTGACGATCTGTTTCTTAAAGATTACAGCCAAGAAAAGCCTATGGAGCAGTCCCCTGTTCCACGGGGTCATCATGAGTCTGTTTGGGTTGTTGGCTGGGAGGGTGGGCGAATCTGAGAGGAAGTTTTCTTGTGACCTGTCTGTACCGTAATCTTCTTCAAACCTGAGAGTGATACCTTTATTTCTTTCCACACAACAAGATTTTGACCATAGTCTCTCTCCTTAGAATGTCTCCCTCCCACCCATCCTGCCCCTCATGCTAGACGGAGTTAGTCACCATCACTGTTTCTAACTTGCCAGTCAAGAGCTGGCAGCCCTGGGACCAGGGCAGGCACCCAGCTCCTGAAACAGCTCTGGAAGCTATGGACGCGGGGAGCCGGAGAGTAAGCCCTGGGGCACCCTGAACGGGCACTCCTGGTGTATGCGGGCAGACGGCACAAATGGAGTCCAGAACCGCTGACCTCTCTGTGTTGGGTTTTTTAATCCGTCTCGTCCATTTTATTTATTTTCCTTTTAAAATTGTTATTCACTTTTAGTTATACAAGTGAACGTGAATACATTCCCACAGTAAAAAATATTAAATGCTACATATAAAGTTAACTCTCTCCCAGAACCCTCAATGCCAGCCCCCTCCACAGAAGGAATCACCATTCATTGGTTTGGTTCAAATCCTCCTAGCACAGATATTCACATATCCACACTTACTGAAATAATATAGTTTTATTTTCAAAATACGTAGTTTAATTTTGTTGTTGTTGTTAGTTGTTACTTTGTTAGTTGTTATTTTAATTTTGTTGTTGTTAGTTGTTACTTTGTTAGTTGTTATTTTAATTTTGTTAAGTGCTGCGGCTGCTATCCAAGAGGTTGGCAGTTCAGATCCACCAGGCGCTCCTTGGAAACTCTATCGGGCAGTTCTACTCTGTCCTATAGGGTCACTGTGAGTCAAAATCGACTTGAAGGCAGTGGGTTTGGTTTTTTTTTTTTTTTTGGTTTTGTTGTTGTTAGTTGTTACTTTGTTGTTATTTTAATTTTGTTGTTGTTAGTTGTTACTTTCAAGAAATGGATCAAAATATACCTATTGATCTGTAATTTTCCTTTTCACTCAACTCAAACCTACTCAACAGTAGGTTTTAGATGACTTTTGAGGAAATATATAGTTCTGAATCCCTGGGTGGTGCTAGGAACCCTGGTGGCTGGTGGTGCAGTGGTTAAGAGATTGTCTGGTAAACAAAAGGTCGGCAGTTCAAATCCACCAGCCATTCCTTGGAAATCCTATGAGACAATTCCATTCTGTCTTATAGAGTCACTAATCGACTCAATGGCAATGGGTTTTTGGGTGGTGCAAACAGTTAATGTGCTTAGCTGTTAACCAAAAGTGTGAGTCCACCCAGAAGCACCTCGGAAGAAAGGCCTGGCAATTTACTTCCTCAAAAATCATTCATTCTAAACCCTATGGAGCACAGTTCTACTCTGACATATATGAGGTCTCCATGAGTCAAAGTCTACTCAATGATTTTCTAGGTCTACTTCATACTCTGTACCTGCTGGATGTTGTTAGACGCCATCGAATCAATTTCGACTCATAGCAACCCCATGTGACAGAGTAGAACTATCCCATAGGGTTTCCAAGGTTGTAATCTTTAGAGGAGCAGAATGACAGATCTATTCTCCCATGAAGCTGCTGGTGGGTTGAAGCTGCCGACCCTCAGCAATCAAGCACTTAACCATTGCATCACCTGGGCTCCTTACCTCTCTCTGTATACACATTCCCTCTATATTTACATTGTTTATTTAAGCACCACCCAAGTCTTGAACAAGAGGGGACAGGATTGCTGAGGTCCTTCACTCACTGAGTAACTGATTCAGGGACAGAAAGCGGTGTCTCAAGCTCTGAGAGCAAACACTGTTAAACTCTGTGAGACGCTTGGTGAGAGCCCATAGATCTCATCTATGCAGCCTGATGCAGCTCATCCAGCCAATGTCCATTGTTTGTCTGGCTGTGAAAACTGCAGCTGTTAACTTAGTTAACCTATCAAGACGATGCATAATAAAGCAGTCACAAAAACAATGGAATGGTATTTAGTCCTTGATTATGACTCAGATGTGGACATTTGACCTGTAACTGTTTCTTCCATATTCATGCCCTCCACAATCTGCTGCTCTGTTCTGCCCGTGCAAAGTATGACAACGAGCAAGCACAAAACAGTAACCGAACAACTCATAGAATCGCGTGCTGTTCCCACAAAGGCGCGTGATTTCCTGGGCAAAGGACAAGGTTTCATATAAGCTCTCCAGCAGCTTTTCTCAGAGATCTGTGGGATGGTAGGTGTGGAAGTTTACCCATGACTAAGAGCCCACAGTTAAAGTGAAAAGCATCCTGTGCTTTTTGCTGTCAGCTAGTCAGATGATGAAGATTACAGATGAGGGCTCAAGGATGTCCTTTTAGTCACCAGCCTCTATTTGATCTGCTCGGTATAACATCATATTGTTCTTGACTTCTTGCTAACAAGATTAGAAAGGATTCCATCTGCATCTCAGACAGAGCTGGAGAAAAAATGTAGATCAAAATTCTAACTTACAAAAAAAAGACCAGACTTAATGGCCTGACAGAGACTGGAGAAACCCCAAGAGTATGGCCCCCAGACACTCTTTTAGCTCAGTAATGAAGTCACTCCTGAGGTTTACCCTTTAGCCAAAAACCCATAAAACAAAATGAGACTAAATGGGCACACCAGCCCAGGGTCAAGGACTAGAAGGCAGGAGGGAACAGGAAAGCTGGAAATAGGGAGCCCAAGGTCAAGAAGGGAGAGTGTTAACATGTTATGGGGTTGGTAACCAATGTCATAAAACAATATGTGTACTAATTATTTAATGAGAAGCTAGTTAGTTCTGTAAAACTTCATCTAAAGTAAAATAAAAAAAGAATTCCATCTGCACAGATCACTGCATATAAACCCCAAATCTTAACACTAGCCCCAAGAAGACCTTCCATTCATTCCTGTTTAATTGCATCATCTGAAAGATGGCTAAAAGTCCAGAAATTATTCTGAAGAAGACATTGGCTTGGATCCCTCAGGTGAGGCCTTAAAACTTACATCCCACCATGTAATACTAATAGCAGTTGCCATTGAGTCAGTTCTGACTCATGGCAACCCATATGTGTCAGACTAGAACTGTGCTCCATAGGGTTTTCAATGGCTAAATATTTAGAAGTGGATCACCAGGACTTTATTCCAAAGTGTCTATGGGTGGACTCGAACATGCAACCTTTTGGTTAGCAGCTGAACAAGTTAATAGTTTGCACCACCCAGAGACTCCTGCATTCTGCCACTTTCAGCTTACTATTTAAGGAGACAGCACCTTCAGTACCCTGGTTTTGGTCTGCAGGAGTTTCTTACAAGTGCAGGTCCTTGGTATATTTTCTAGAGCCTGGGCCCACGACTAGCAGGAATCATCAGTTAGCTTTCTTGGAAGTTACAAGAGAAATCTAGAGGAAGCCTAGCAACAAAAATTTAACATGTATTTGGTTGAGCAAGGCAACATTTCTGTGAACTTGCTTAGGAAAGGAAGCTGGGAGCTGTGCAGGCTGTTGAAATTGAGGGACTGTAACTTTTGAGGGAGTTCCTGGGTAGTGCAAGTGGTTAAATGCCTATTAGCCAAAAGGTTGGTGGTTCAAACCCAGCCAGAGGTGCCTCAGAAGACAGGCCTGGTGATCTGCTTCAAAAGGTCACAGCCTTAAAAGCCCTATGGAAGGAGAGATCCAAATCAAAACCACAGGGAGATACCATTTCACTTCCACTAGGATGGCTGAGATTAAAAAAGAAAATAACAAATGTTGGCAAGGATGTGGGGAAATTGGAACCCTTATCCCTTGCCGGTGGGAATGCAAAATGGTACAACCATTGTGGAGAATAGTGCAACAATTCCTTAAAAAACTAAAAATAGAACTACCATATGACCAGCAATTACACTTCTAGGTATGTACCCAAAAGACTTGAAAGCAGAGACTCAAACAGAAACCTATACAGCAATGTTTATTGCAGCAGTATTCACAGTAACCAAAAGGCAGAAACAACCTAAATGCCCATGAACAGATGCATGAATAAACCAAATGTGGTACATACATACAGTGGAATACTACTCAGCCAAGAGAAGAAAAAAAGTGTTGATACATGCTACAATATAGGTGGAGCTTGAAGACATTATGCTGAAAGAAATAAGTCAGTTACAAAAGGACAAATATTGTATGACCTCACTTATGTAAAAAGACAAGTGTATAAAGGCCAAAGTTTATTAGTGGTTAATTTTTTTTAGGGGCAGGGGCGAGGGGGAAGGGGGCAGGTAATAATGGTGATGGAAAACTGCATTGACTAAGGGTAGGGTTGCACAGCCAGTTATTGTAACAGCTGTCAATAAGTTGTACAACTGTAAAAAGTTGAACTGGCAACAGCTGTGTGATGTATTTACAACAATGGCAAAAAATTAAATTAAATAAAGGAGTATCTGCTGAGACTACTTACATACAACCAAACACTTCATGGGATTTGATTAATTGGTTTGGAGGTTTAGAGTTATGGTTTCATGGGACATTACAGTTAATTGGCCTAATAAGGTGTTTAGTGCTTCTGTTCTACCTCTTAGTCTGTTGCGTAGTGCCTGGGGTCTTAAAAGCTTGCAAACGGCCATCCAAGATAAAACAATTGATCTCTATTTGTCTGGAGCAATAGAGGAAGAATGACAGTCAGAAATAGGAGGAGGATATGGAATTTGTGACTAATTGCCTCCATAAACAACTGCTTCCATTGCCATGAGGCCAGAAAAACTGCATGGTGCCCAGCTACCATTACCGAACATTTTGAACAAAGATTCCATAGCAGAATCCTGATCAAAAGGGGGAAAATGCAGAACAGAATTTAAAATTTTCATGGACTGTAGACTTTCTGAAGCCATGAAGATTGAATGGCCCTCTGAAACTATTACCCTGAGATAATCTTCAAACCTTAAACCAAAAATATCCCCTGAAGTCTTCTTAAAACCAAACAATAGTTTAGCTAGCTTAACTGGTAAAAAATGTCTACCTTGAGCATTATGCTCTTTTAAGAATTACCTATATAGAATCCAAGTGACAACTGCAACTTGAAAGATTAGATAGGAAGCTTAGGGGGCAGTGAGTTTATATTAATGGGGGAAGAACAACACAGAAAAGAAGAGTGAGAATGGTTGCACAACTTGAAAACTGCAACCAATATCGCTGAATTGGTGTGAGTTTTGCTATGTATATTCTCAATAACAACAATAAAATAAAATAAAAACCTGTGGAGCAGCACTACTCTGCACACAGGAGGTCACCATGAATTGGAATCAACTCAACAACAACTAAAAACAACATAACTCTTTCAACAGAATTCCTTCATGCTAAAAATAAGTGTATGACAGCATGAAGATACAGGTTTGTTCCAAATGTGTGAGGCTAAGTCGCCTTTCAGTTGAACGAGCTTGCTGTTTCTTCACAACTAACCCAATGGCTTGGGATGGAACCACGGGTCTTAGACTTTTGGCTATTGTCAGGGTGATCCTGGCTGTTGTTCTTTCTGCTCTGGTTGATATGGTCAGGATGCCTTGGGTGTGGACCCATGTAAGAACATGAGATCATGTCCACTGTCCTGATGCTGACCATCCAGCTGATCTGCTGCCAGATCTGAGGCATGCCTAGGACTTATGGATGGGCTGCTGCAGGTGACTGCCGTCAGCTGTCCTGTTTTGATACTTACCTGGAAATTATCCATAGGAGTAATGACACAAAGAGATTTGTGGAATAACTCAAGGAAAAGAATGGATGATCTGTGGGGACCGTGGTCTCAGGGAACATCTAGCTCAATTGGCTTGAGTTTATAAAGAATGTGTTCTACATTCTACTTTGGTGAGTAGCGTCTGGGGTCTTAAAAGCCAGTGAGCAGCCATTTTGGATACTCCACTGGTCTCACTCCTTCAGGACCAAGGAAGAATGAAGAAAACTAAAGATACAAGGGAAAGATTAGTCCAAAGGACTGATGGACCACATCTACCATGGCCTCCATAAGACTGAGTCCAGTACAACTAGATGGTGCCCAACTACCACCACTGATCACTCTGACAGGGATCACAATAGAGGGTCCCAGACAGAGCCGGAGAAAAATGTTGAACAAAATTCTAACTCAAAAAGAAAGTTGAGACTTGCTGGCCTAACAGAAACTGGAGAAACCCTGAGAGTATGGCCCCCAGACACCCTTTCAGCTCAATGAGGTCACTCCTGAGCTTCACCCCTCAGCCAAAGATTGAACAGGCCCATGGAAAAAAAGAAAACTAAAGGGGCACACCAGCCCTGGGACAGGGACTAAAAGGTAGGAGGGGACAGAAAAGCTGGTAATAAGGAACCCAGGGTTGAGAAGGGAGAGTGTGGACATGTCGTGGGGTTGTTAACCAATATCATAGAACAATGTGTGTACTAACCATTTAATGAGAAACTAGTTTGTTCTGTAAACCTTCACCTAAAGTACAATTAAAAAACAGAAAGAAAAAAAAAAAAAGAATGGATCATAAGATGGAACTTTTTAAAACCCAGCCTTTCTTTAATGAAAAAATAAATTTAAAATATTTGTAATGGAACCAACTTTTCTTGCTTTAAGCGACTTTTTTTGGGCAATAATGACTATTTTTTTTTTTATTATAGTAAATGGTGCTACAGCAATTTTTAAGAAACAAGTAATAAAGTAAAACGTGCTGGCGAACTACAGCCCACAGGCCAAATCTAGCCCACTGCATGTTTCTGTCCAGCCCCCATACTAAGGATATGATTTGTACATTTATAAATGTTAGGAAAAAAGTCCTAAGAAGGATGATGTATCGTGACATGTAATTTTTTGGCATCCATAAATAAAGTTTTATTGGAACACAGCTTGCATATTATCTATGACTGTTTTCTTGCTACAACAGCGGAGCTGAGTAGTTGTGACAGAGACTATATGGCCCACAGAGTCTAAAATATATCATCCTTTACTGATCCTTATTGTAGAGCACTAATTCATAACTGTTCTAGCTTACTCTAAAAAGTATAACAAAAAGTATGTTTTTATATATAAAGATAAATATATAAAAAATAGATAAATCAACATGTTCCAATCAGTGTACTTTTTAATGTTTTGAACAAAAGTATGAAATAGGTCCACTTGCTTATTTTAATATTTCATGCTTTTGTTCAAAACTCTCTGAAATATGTCTGCGTAGGCATTATACCAAAAGCCATTGCCACTGAGTCAATTCCAACTCCTAGCAACCCCAAAGGACAGAGTAGAATTGCTCCATAGGATTTCCAAGGCTGTAATCTTTATGGAAGTAGACTGCCACATCTTTCTCCCACGGAGAGGCTGGTGGCTTCAAATCGCTGCTATTTCGGTTGGTTAGCAGCCAAGCCCTTCAACCACTGCACCACCAGAGCTCTACTAGGGGTTATAAGAGATGTTATTTCGAATCTTGCATTAGGCAATTTCCCAGTTGCCTTTTTTTCCAAATATGTTCTAACCTGCTCTGATAAGATTCTTCAGGAGAAAACGGAGTTAGAAAAAAATTCTGAATCAAAACCAAGTTTTAAATTGTCATTTTAACATGTACTGAAAAGCTGCCCTCCAGAAGACACTATGAATTTACAATCACACCAGTAGTATATTTCCTTGTATATATCCATTTCCCCATATCCTTGCCAATATGTTAATTTTTACCAATCTGATTGCTAAAAAATATTGTCTTTACATTTGTAGTTTCCTGATTCCTAAGGGAAACCCTGGTGGCATAGTGGTCAAGAGCTATGGCTGCTAACCAAAAGGCTGATAGTTCAAATCTGCCAGGCACTTCTTGGAAACTCTATGGGGCAGTTCTGCTCCATCCTTGTAGGGTCGCTATGAGTTGCAAGCGACTCAATGGCAATGGGTTCGATTCAGTTGATTCCTAATGACCATGGGCATCTTCTCCTGTTTATTGGTCATTTTACTCCCCCTATTTTTTTTTTTTTATTCTGTGGGTTACCTATTAATACCCTTTGCTTGTGGAAAAATGATATCTTACTCTTTCTTAATTTGCGTTTCCTGATTACTAATGAGGCTAAGCATCTTTTCATGTTTATTAGTCATTTTTAAATTTCATATTCTGTGAATTTTCTGTTTAAATTCATTGCCAATTTTTCTACTGGGTTGTTTGTCTTATTCTTGTTAGCACTGAATTTTTTAGATTTACGATTGTTTTGGGGCCTCAAGGTACAGTCAGTTTTCGGAGAGCAAACACACACTGATGCCACAATCTAAATTAAACTCTTATCTGAGCCAATCCTGGGGGTGGCATATCGCCCCTTGTCTGTTTTCTACACCTAGAATAAAGCACAGCAAATTGCCAGATGACAAATTAGCTGTCTTGTCCAGCAAAAGCCACATGTCTCTTCTTTCCTCCTCCAAATAAGCTGCTCAAAGAAACAAGGAAATTGATCATTAAAAATAGCAGCTGCTTTTGTCAGCAGGACTCAGTCAAAATCAGTTTAGGATTCAGACATGGTTCATCCTCTGTGTGTGGAGTAATGTTGGAGATTGCTTGAGAAGATAGCAAAGAAATTGCCAGACCCTCCTGGGTTGGGGGGCTGCTGAACAAGACCAGACTGGCCTGCCAGGGAAAAAATGCAAAGGCAGGAAAGTGACCAAGTGGAAGTTGTTTATTAAGAAGGCCATGGCTACTCCAGAATTAGGATAGGTTGACAAGTCCAGAGCGCATGAATAGGGCCAAGAATAGGAGATAAGCTAAGGTTTAGGAATAGACTGGCCTGGAAAAAAAAAGAGAGAGAGGTAAGGAGTAAAGCCAGGCGAACCCTGGTAGCATGCTGTTCCAAAGAGGAAGGTCCCCAGCCTACTGTTAACAGCCACGGGGCACATTTTCCATGAGTCCTCAGGCTGAACGGTTTAAAACAGTGGCTCCCCACTCTCACTGCACAGCCTGTGGATACCTGGGCCCCTCCCCAGACATGCAGATTCATTTGGTCTAGGGTGGGCCCAAGGTATCAGTATTTTTAAAAACATCCCAGGTTAACATAAAGCCAGGGTTGAAAACCACAGGCTTAAAGATATGTACTAGCTTCAAGGATTTCATTGTACTTAGACCCACAATCAACACCCACGGAAGCAGTAGTCAAGAAATCAAAAAGATGCATTGCGTTGAGCAAATCTGCTGCAAAGGACCTCTTTAAAGTGTTGAAAAGCAAAGATGTCACCTTGAAGACTAAGGTGTGCCTGACCCAAGGCATGGTATTTTCAATCACATCATATGCATGTGAAAGCTGGACAATGAATAAGGAAGACCAAGGAAGAATTGACACCTTGGAATTGTGGTGTTGGCAAATAATATTGAATGTACCATGGACTGCCAAAAGAGCAAACAAATCTATGTTAGAAAAAGTACAACCAGAATGCTCCTTAGAAGCAAGGATGGCAAGACTGCATCTTACGTACTTTGGACATGGTATCAGGAGGAATCGGTCCCTGGAGAAGGACTTCATGCTTGGTAAAGTACAGGATCAGTGGCTGCAACAATGGGCTCAAGCATGGCAAAGATTGTAAGGATGGCACAGGACTGGGCAGTGTTTCATTCTGTTGTGCATAGGGTTGCTGCAAGTCAGAACCAACTCTATGGCACCTAACAACAACAACAGGCTTCCTAGGGCTGCTGTAACAAAACGCCACAAGCTGGGTGGCTTATAAGAACGGAAAAGTATCGTCTCACAGTTCTGGAGGCTAGTAGTTTGAATTCAGAGTGTTGGCAGGGGCATCTTCTCACTGAAGACTCTAGGGGACAGCCCATTCTTATCTCTCCTAACTTCTGATAGCCCCAGGCATTCCATGACTTGTAGATGCATCTCACATGACCATCTTCCTTCTGTGGTCTCTCTGTATCTCTCCTCCTCTTTCATAAGGACACCATTTAGATTAGATTAGGACCCATCCTACTCTGGTATGACCTATGTTAACTGATAACATCTTCAAAGACTCTATTTCCTAACAAGATCACAGATACCAGGGGTTAGGACTTCAACATGAAATCAGCTGGAGTTGAGGCAAGAGGTGTGGCCACAGCCTTGTGTGCGTTATTAGTTGCTGTGCTCAGAGTGACTAAAAGCCCTGCCCTGGGTGGGAAGCTGCTCTGGACCGCCCAAAGCCAGACCCAAGAGGGAAATAAAGCCCAAAGTATTGTGCCACAAGGGAAAAGACTCATGCCTGGAAGAATTGTGACATCATTGTTTAATCCAGGAACCATGGCAGAAGTGGCTGATTTGAGCAGAAGATAATTTGTGAGAACCCACCATGTGTCTGTCAGTTTGTGGTACTGTGGTAGCTTTCATGTTGCTCTGATACTGGAAGCTTTGCTGCCGGTATTTCAAATACCAGCAGGGTCACCTTTGGTGAACAGGCTTCAGTTGAGCTTCTAGACTAAGACTAAGAAGAAGGACCTGGCAATCTACTTCTGAAAAAATTGGCTAGTGAAAACCTTATGAATAGCAGCAGAACATTACAATGAGCTCAAACATAGCAATGATTGTGAAGATGGTGCAGGACCGAACAGTGTTTCGTTGTCTTGTGCATGGGGTCACTATGAGTCAGAATCAACTTGACAGCACCTAATAACAACAACAATACCTGTGTCTGTCAACTACTGTCAGTTTGCTTCACATTTAGAGATACCAGTGAATTGCCTAAGAGAAAAAGGTGGGCTGAAGATGTGGGTTAGGAAATTACCATCCCCCCCTCCAAAAAAAAGCCATGGAAATGAACCACATTATGCACAAGGAGAGACCAGAGATTGAGATGAGAAATGCGTCTAGGATAGAACATTGGGGCATCCTACATTTAAGGTAGGGCAGTATAAGGAGATCCAGAGAAGATGCCAACCAGCCACCAGGGAAACAGAAAGAGAACTAGGCATGTGCAAACAGAGGAGAGATTTGAAGAAGGCAGAGTGCTCTGCAGAGTAAATGGAGAGAAGATCAGGCCACAGTACGGCAATGGGAGAGAAGCCCTTCAAATCTTCCACAGTGAGGAAATCATTGGTAGCCTCTGAGAGACAATTTCAGGGAAAAGAGAGAGGCAGGAGACAGCCTTCCACTGCAAGGCTCGCTGGTGCCCTAAAGCTTGTGGACTGGATAGCATATTAGGAGCTCTTCCTTCACCAGCCAGTCTTTCAGGAATTGTCTACTTCTTGTGTCTGGAGTCCACTGAAGAAGCAAACAGTGCCTTATTTTATCCAAAAATGTGTGGTCAAACTACATGATAGGGCTTTTGCTCATGTCCCCACTTCCTAGATGCAACCCACTGAGTGTGGAACCCAGCCCCCTGACCCATCCTCATGGAATGGGCACCTGGGCTCCCTCAGCTAGTTCTGGCCAGTTCCCTTCCTTGAGGTTAAATCGTTTCCCTATATTAGCCTTGGTAAACCTCTGTTTTATACCTTGTGGACTTACCTTCAACCAAGATCCGCAACTATCTCCTGGAAGACCTGGTTTCATGCTACCTCGGGATGGCTGACAGCAAGAACAGACATGTCAGTTGCCCCCTTGCGTTGGAGATTTGATGTTGTCAACCCATCGGTTCTTGTTGGTCCCTTCCCCGTGCCAGTTTAGTCTGCTCCCTGGCACTTTTCCCTCTGTCTTGTGAGCCCCAAGCATGCCGGGGAGTGGGGCCACATCACTGATAACACTTGCATTCATACGGCTCTTGGGAGCTACACCAACATGCCTTTTGGAGTGCCTCGATGCTTCTGCCACTATGAGAGTCCTTTCATCACTTTTTATTTTAATGTGAACAGACATATCAACTCATTTATCTCAATTACAAATCAACAGAGAAAATTCAAGCACTTAACAGAGTGAATATGAGAGCTGTTTCCAGGCCGCAATTATCTTCCTGTTGGAACTCAGACAAAACAAACCTCCTCTCATCTCCCTCCACCACATTCACCCCCTGAGCCCATCACCTGTCACTCCTCAGACCCTGATGATCCCACCAATGAATAAACAATAAGGCTTTAAGCAAGTTTCCTGGACCAAGCCAAGCCCACGCTGCCTGTGGTGGGTTGGTGATGAATGATCAGGGATCCTGGAAAATGCTGTGCGTCATGTATCAGCCAGGAAATAATTTCTTGGTGTCAACTTTTTAAAAAGTGATTTCTAAGAGGGTTAAAAAAAAAAAAAAAAAAGCCCACAAGACATCACCACATTCTTTCAATTTTGTAGAATACTTTGATATGCTCAGATGAAAGCAATAGTCCTGTGTCATTAATGTAGGCCTGTGGACAATTCCCTAAGGTTCAGTGGATATTGAACCCACCCTGGCAGATGTGGGGGAAGCAGCACAGGTCATCCCAGCCCTGTTGGGAGCTGGGTTCTAGGAACGTTAGATGAGTCCTGGGTCTCTTGTCAGAGGATTGAATGCTCCTCTTTCCAAAGCCTGCTTCTTTTCCAAACTCTGTGCCATTTCCTTATGAATCAGGTCAGATATAAAAACCCCCTCAAGGCATCTGCTGATGGGCTGGATAGACAGAAAGGACAGGCTCACCTTCAGTCCTAGCAAACCTACTGACTGCCTCAGCTTTCCCACTGGGACCAAGGATGCACAGAGTTTGGAGCAAACACAGTGCATGTCTGTACTGATACCACACTTGCTCCCACTCCAGCCCCTCCTTCCTGCCCTTATCCTCTCCTTTCCAGAATCGCCAGTAATGTTCATCTCATTAATCCAAATAAGAATATTGCTAAGGAATTATTTTGGACCTCCTACCTCAAAACCCATACGTTGCTGAGGACCTTCAGTGGTCATATTTTATCCCCCTCTCCAGGTCCTGGGTATCGATCTTTTCCTGCTGTATCTATTTTTATTGGCCTATCCTATAACCCTTGGATGGGTAAAAGATACAATATTATGCAGAAATGTAGATAATATAGCCCATTAAGCTATATTAAACTGCACACACATTTACACTTGCCATCTGTCTTAGTCATCTAGTGCTGCTATAACAGAAATACCACAAGTGGATGGCTTTAACAAAGAGGAATTTATTTCTTCACAGTAAAGTAGGCTAAAAGTCCAAATTCAGGGCATCATCTCCAGGGGAAGGTGTTCTGTCTTTGTCGGCCTTCTCATCAATCTTCCCTCGGACTAGGAGTTTCTTTGTGCAGGAACCCTGGGTCCAAAGGACACATTCTACACCTGGCACTGCTTTCTTTGTGGTATGGGGTCCCCCAACTCTCTGCTTGCTTCCCTTTCCTTTTATCGCTTGAGAGATAAAAGGTGGTGCAGGCCACATCCCAGAGAAACTCCCTTTACATTGGATCAGGGAAATGACCTGAGTAAGGGTGGTGTTACAATCCTATCCTAATCCTTTTAACATAAAATTACAATCACAAAATGGAGGACAACCACAGAATACTGGGAATCATGGCCTAACCAAGCTGATACACACATTTTTGGGGGGGTCACAATTCAATCTATGGCACCATCTCAGTGAGTCTAGCAACAGGACCAAAGACTTAACAGTTGCTTTCTAAGTTTCTTGGGCCAGAGACTCATTATTGGAAAAAGCAATTCAAGCGATGGCAAAGAACATGCCACCTGCCCACAGGTAACAGCTGCAGAGTGTCAGAATGGTCCAGAAGGAGGCAATGGGAACACAGTCCCAATCCTGATTTTGTCCCCGGGTCACTCTGGGTATTTGTTCTCTCTCTGCCTCACCTTTCTCCTTTGCAGATTGAAAATACTGGCCGCCACCAGAGTGGGCCAGGCTGAGGAGTCCCTAATGAGGGATTTGGCAGCATTTTAGAGCTGCCCTGTGTGGAACAGCACGTCCTCATTAGCACACATCCTCGCTCTCCCCTTGGAGGTACCAGCAGCTCACCACAGGCAGCTTAGAGAGTACAGACGCCCACAGACCTGTCAGCTCTGTGAAGGCCCTTGGTAGCATGAGGGCCACTCAGTTGCATTGTCACTGCTCATAACAAAATGATGTTTGTGCTTCTATTTCTACCAAGAATAAATCATTTACTTAGAAAATTTAATGAAAACTAAACATCATTACCTCATTGGCATCTCACCAAACACAGTCGTGTTTATCCCATTAACGGTGCTGAGATTTTATGTGAAGCTTTGCTTTTCATTTTGAAGGCTATGGAGAGAATCTAGGCCAATGGAAGTGAGTGGTGTTAGCGGTCTGGGAGAACTTTTGCCTGCCCAGGTGGTCTGCAGATGGGCAAGTTCAGGTCCAGGCCAGTCTTTTAACGTGTCCATCTCTCCATTTATCATCTAGTTTGAGTCACTTAAAATAAAATGGACACCTCTTGGGTAAAATAAGACCTGCCTTGTGTCACAGTGAAATATTCCTGGAGGTAAACTTTGGGACCTGCATCAAGCATTCAGTAATGGATTACATTCTGATTACAAGGACTTCACTACTGCAGCTCGAGGTCTCTTTCCTACCTTCCCCCCAGGAGCCCTGCACCTTCGCCTTCAGAAGCAGCAACTGCAGCCACTCAGGGCCAGGAACCACAACTGCATGGTGAGCCCTTACTTCACCATGGCTCTTAGGAGGAAGGGTGCGGTTGTTTTCACTCTATTCATGGTCATATGACCAAGGACCCAGGAATGACAAACCCTGCCCTGCAATCACATCTACTCTCTACAGAAAGGATCTAAGAGGGCATACACAAGGAACAATAGCAAAATGAGAATAAAAGACCATTTTATTAATAGCTCTTGAATGCCTGGCATTCTAAAAAGAGCTTTGTTTAAATGCTGATTGAACAGGTAGATTCTGCTTGAGAATCTAGGACTTACCACTTCCTCCTGAATCTAAATCTTAGGGACTAACAAGCTCAGGTGTGCTTATGGAGAGGAATAGAGATGGATGAGCCCTCAGGGCATGTCAGGGTTCAACCATCCAACTTCTTGGAATCAAAATGAAAAACAAAGGACTGACAGTTTACCACTTCTACAGAATAAAGAAAATGAGAAAGAACAAAATAGAGGTAAGAGAGCCAAAGATGGCACCTTTCAAGGCACATTATCCCCGCCCACTTGTACCTGAACATGCATTTCAGGAGAGGAACTCGGAAATTAGGAAGCTCTGACTTTATGTAGAGCTCTGGGAATCTCTCCATCCCCCCCATCAGAGAGAGATAGGGCTTACTCACTATCCTAAAACATAAGCAAGTCTCCTTCAGGAAGAGGAGGAAGGGAGTTTTATTACCCTGGGATGTCTCCAGGGAAAGAGATGTCTGTAAGCTTTACTCTCCTGGGAAGTCTCCTTATAAAAACATTGACTATGATTGCCTTTGCTCAAGGACGTGGGCTATGCAGAAACATGGGATGTTCACAGAGAATTCTTCCAACAACTATATATTTCCATCTAAATACCACTTTTGCTACATAACACGAGGTTTTTTTGTTTATTTTTTAAGATTTACAAATATGTTTATTATTTTATTTGTTCATCATCCTTTCTTGCATCCTAGTCTGTCTTCATGGAATATTTTCATTCTTGTTGATGTTTATTCTTTGAAAATTTTTAAAGTGAAGATTTGTTTGTGGTAAACTTTTTCAGTTATTGGACTTTAGGTCTTATTTAAATCATAAGGAGAATGATGATTTTTTTTCTTAAAGCCGGTAATCGACCTGGTTAGGGTCAGGTTACAAGTTTTGACCTACCTTATATGAATGGTGGTTCCCGTGTCAGGTCAGTTTTCAAAGTCTATGCAGTGCTGTTTGGAGCACTCTTCCATTGGGCCAGCAGTCTACCCCAAGGGCAATATCTTTAATATACTGTTTAGGATCAGATCCACACATGCACAGCTTGAAGTTGAGCCCATAGGTTTATATACTTGAGCTCTCTTCTCTCCACAATCTCCCCAGCACTTTCCAGCTACATGAAGTCCCCTCGTCTAATTTTTCTGCCAGAAATTTAGGGTCTTGGTTTCCCTATTCTGCTGTGTCCTTCCCTTTACTACATTTCCATCCAAGACCAAGAAGGAGGACAGAGAGAAAAAAATGTAATAAAGATAACAAAATATAGAAATTAAAATAATACTATAAATCACATAATCCCAAAGAGTTAAATTACATGCATTTATAGAAGCAAGGAGGACTGATGGCATAGTGGTTAAGAGCTACAGCTGCTAACCAAAAGGTTGGCAGTTCAAATCCACCAAACACTCCTTGGAAACCTTATGAGGCAGTTCTACTCTGTCCTGTAGGGCCGCGATGAGTTGGAAACAACTCAACAGCAAAGGTTTGGTTTTGGTTTATAGATGCAAAAACAAATATGTGGAATAAAAAATATCAGAATGCTAACAATAGTTATTTCTGAATTGTGGAATTTGATAGATGTTTTTCTTCCTGGATAATTGTATGTTTTCTGCAACAAAAATGCAATGCTGTATAATTAGAAAATTTAATTGGGTGTTTTTATTTTCTACACATACAGAATTCAGCTTGCTATTCTGTTATTTGCCAGACTCTCTGTTCATTTCTGCACTACGTAGGTGGAAACCTTTAAAAGGACCCATTTCTTTTTTTTTGCGGGGGTGGGGGCTGGAATTTAAGTGAAGGTTTATAGAACAAACTAGTTTCTCATTAAACAGTACACATATTATTTTATGATATTACTTAACAACCCCACTACGTGTCAACACTCTCCCTTCTCAACCTTGAGTTCTCTGTTACCAGCTTTCCTGTTCCCTCCTGCCTTCTAGTCCTTGCCCCTAGCCTGGTGTGCCCCTTTGGTCTCACTTTGTTTTACGGGCCTGTCCAATCTTTGGCTGAAGGGTGAACCTCAGGAGTGACTTCATTACTGAGATGAAAGGGTGTCCGGGAGCCATACTCTCAGGTTTCTCCAATCTCTGATAGGCCAGAAAGTCTGGTCTTTTCTTTTTGAGTTAAAATTTTTTTCTACATTTTTCTCCAGCTCTGTCAGGGACCCTCTATTGTGATCTCTGTCAGCACAGTTGGTAGTGGTAGCCAGGCACCATCTAGTTGTGCTGGACTCAGTCTGGTGGAGGCCGTGGTAAATGTGGTCCATCAGTCCTTTGGACTAATCTTTCCCTTGTATCTTTAGTTTTCTTCATTCTTACTTGCTCTCGAAGGGGTGAGACCAGTGGAGTATCCTAAATGGCTGTTCACAGGGTTTTAAGACCCCAGACATTACTCACCAAAGTAGAATGTAGTACATTTTCTTTAAACTATGTTAGGCCAATTGAGCTAGAAGTTCCCTGAGACCATGGTCCCTACAGCCCTCAGCCCAGCAATTCAGTCCCTCAAGGAGTTTAGGTGTGTCTATGGAGCATCCATGACCTTGTCTTATACAAGTTGTGCTGGATTCCCCAGTATTGTGTACTGTCTTACCCTTCACCAAAGTTACCACTTATCTATTGTCTATTTAGTGTTTTTCCCTCCCATCCCTTCTAACCATCAAAGATTGTTTCTTCTTGTATGTAAACCTTTTCAGGAGTTTTTATAGTAGTAGTCTCATACAATATTTATCCTTTTGTGATTGACTTATTTCACTCAGCATAATGCCGTCCAGATTCATCTGTGTTGATAGATGCTTCACAGGTTCATCATTGTTGCTTATCATTGCGTCGTACTCCATTGTGTGTATGTACCATAGTTTATTTATCCATTCATCTGTTGATGGGCATCTAGGTTGTTTCCATCTTTTTGCTATTGTGAACAACGCTGCAATGAACATGGGTGTGCATATGTCTATTCGTGTGATGATTCTTATTTCTCTAGGATGTATCCCCAGGAGTGAGATTGCTTGATCATATGGTATTTCTATTTCTAGCTTTTTTTTTTAAGGAAGCACCACATCATTTTCCAAAATGATTTTATCATTTTGCATTCTCATCAGCAGTGCATAAGAGTTCCTATCTCTCCTCAGCCTCTCCAACATTTTTTATTTCCTGTTTTTTTGATTCATGACGGTAATGCCGGGTAAGATGGTATCTGCATTTCTCTAATGCCTAGTGATCTCGAGAATTTCCTCATGTGTCTGCTGACTGCGTGAATGTCTTCTTTGGTGAAGTGTCTGTTCATTTCCTTTGCCCATCTTTTAATTGCATTGTTTGTCTCTTTGTTGTAGAGGTTGTCATGGATTGAATTGTGTCCCCTCAAAAATATGTGTCAACTTGGTTAGGCCATGATTCCCAGTATTCTGTGGTTGTCCTCCATTTTGTGATTGTAATTTTACATTAAGAGGATTAGGGTGGGACTGTAACAACACCCTTACTCAGGTCATTTCCCTGATCCAATGTAAAGGGAGTTTCTCTGGGATGTGGCCTGCACCACCTTTTATCTCTCAAGCGATAAAAGGAAAGGGAAGCAAGCAGAGAGTTGCGGACCTCGTAACACCAAGAAAGTAGCACCAGGAGCAGAGTGCGTCCTTTGGACCTGGGGTTCTTGCACCTGAGAACCTCCTTGACCAGGGGAAGATTGAGGACAAGGACCTTCCTCCAGAACTGACAGAGAGAGAAAGCCTTACCCTGGAGCCAATGCCCTGAATTTGGACTTGTAACCTACTAGACTGTCAGAAAATAGATTTCTCTTTGTTAAAGCCATCCATTTGTGGTATTTATGTTATGGCAGCACTAGATAACTAAGACAGAGGTGTTGGATTTTCTTGTAGATTTTAGAAATTCGGCCTTTGTCTGATTTGCAATAGCCAAAACTTTTTTCCGAGTCTGTAGTTTCTATTTTTACTCTTTTGGTGAAGTCTTTTGATGAGTATAAGTGTTTAATTTTTAGACTATCCCCGTTATCTAGCTTATCTTCTGAAATTTATGTGTTGTTGGCTATGGTTTGTATCTTGTTAATGCCATGTGTTAGGGCCTCTAGCATTGATCCTGTTTTTCCTTCTATGAACTTCATAGTTTTCGGCTTTATATTTAGGTCTTTGATCCATTTTGAGTCAGTTTTTGTATATGGTGTGAGGAATGGGTCCTGTTTCATTTTTTTGCAGGTGGTCATCAGTTTTGCCAGCACGATTTGTTAAAAAGACTGTCTTTTCCCCATTTGATGGGCTTTAGGCCTAAAAGGACCCATTTCTAGTCTCTATAATGTATGTCTCAGATACCTTTTCATGTTTTTGTTAATGATAATAGTAACAAGACAGCTGGCATTTATTTTTCTTATGTTTTAATTATTTAGTTTGAATTAACTAAGTTAATCCTTACAGTCACCAGTGATTATCAGTACATCTTGATCGCTTGTATGATCAGTTTCAGATTGCAGAAGTTGTAAAAATCTTCAATTTCTTCATCGTTACTGGTGATTTGGAAGTGAAAGTTGGAAACAAAAAGAAGGATCTGTAGTTGGAAAATATGGCCTTGGTGATACAAACAATACTGGAGATCAAATAATAGAATTTCACAAGACCAGCAACTTATTCATTGTAAACAGCTTTTTTCGACAACGTAAACAGCTCCTATACACGTGGACCTAACTGGATGGAATACACAGAAATCAAATTGACTACCTATGTGAAAAGAGATGATGGAGGAGCTCAATATCATCAGTTAGAACAAGGCCTGGGGCCGACTGTGGAACAGACCATCAACTGTTCATATGCAAATTCAAGTTGAAGCTGAAGAAAATTAAAACAAGTCCACGGGAGCCAAAGTATGACCTTAAGCATATCCCACGTGAATTTAGAGACCTTTCAAGAATAGATTTAATGCATTGAACACTAATGACTGAAGACCAGAAGAATTGTGGGATGACATCAAGGATATCATACACGAAGAAAGTAAAAGGTCATTGAAAAGACAGGAAAGAAAGAAAAGACCAAATAGATGTCAGCAGAGACTCTGAAACTTGCTCTTGAACATAGAGTAGCTAAAGCTAATGGAAGAAACGATGAAGTAAAAGAGCTGAACAGAAGGTTCCAAAGGGCTGCTGGAGAAAATAAAGTATTATAATGAAATGTGCAAAGACCTTGAGTTGGAATACCAAAAGGTAAGAACACAGTCAGCATTTCTCAAACTGAAAGAACTGAGAAAAATTCAAGCCTTGAGTTGCAATGCTGGAGGATTCTAAGTGCAAAATATCGAACATTGCAGGAAATATCAAAAGAAGATAGAGAGAATACACAGAGCCACTGTACCAAAAAGAATTGGTCTACATTCAACCATTTCAGGAGGTAGCATATGATCAAAAACTGATGGCATTGAAAGAAGAAGTCCAAGTTGCACTGAAGGCCCTGGTGAAAGACAAGGTTCCAGGAATTGATGGAATACCAATTGAAATGCTTCAGCAAACTGATGCAATGCTGAAAGCACCCACTCATCTATGCCAAGAAATTTGGAACAGAGCTATGTGGCCAACCAACTAGAAGAGATCCATATTTGTGCCCATTCCAAAGAAAGGTGATCCAACTGAATGTGGAAATTACCAAACAATATCATTAATATCACGCACAAGTAAAATTATGCTGAAGATAATTCAAAAATGTTTACAGGGAACTGACAGAAATTAAAGCCAGATTCAGAAAAGGACATAAAATGAGCAATATCATTGCTAATGTCAGACAGATCTTAGCTGAAAGCAAAGAATACCAGAAAGATGTTTACCTGTATTTTATTGACTATGCAAAGGCAATCAACTGTGTGGATCATAACAAAATTATGGATAACATTTCAAAGAATGGGAATTCCAGAGCACTTTATTGTGCTCATAAGGAACCTGTACGTAGACCAAGAGGCAGCTGCTCGAAGAGAACAAGGGAATACAGCATGGTTTAAAGTAAGGAAAATTGTGTGTCAGGATTGTATCCTTTCGCTATACTTATTCAATCTGTAAGCTGAGCAAATGATCCAATAAGATGGGCTATATGAAGAACAGGCATCAGGATTGGAGGAAGGTTGGTTAACAACCTGTGATATGCAGACGACACAACCTTGCTTGCTGAAAGTGAAGACTTGAAGCACTTACTGATGAAAATCAAAGACTATAGCCTTCAGTATGGATCACACTTCAACAAAAAGGAAACAAAAATCTTCACAACTGGACTAATAAGCAACATCATGATAAACAGAGAAAAGGTTGAAGTTGTCAAGGATTTCGTTTTACTTGGATCCACAATCAACACTCATGGAAGCAGCTGTCAACAAATTAAATGATGTATTTATTGCATCAGGCAAATCTGCTCCAAAAGATCCCTTTAAAATGTTAAAAAGCAAAGATGTCACTTTGAGTATTAAGGTGAACCTGACGCAAGCCATGATATTTTCAGTCGCCACATATGCATGCGAAAGCTGGACAATGAATAAAGAAGACCGAAGAAGAATTGATGCCTTTGGATTATGGCATTGGCAAAGAATATTGAATGTACCGTGGACTGCCAGAAGAAGGAAAAATCTGTCTTGAAAGACATAGAGCTAGAATGCTCCTTAGAAGTTAGGATAGAAAGACTTCATCTCGCTTACTCTGGACATGTTATCAGAAGGAACCGGTTCCTTGAGAAGGACATCATGTTTGGTAAAGTAGAGGGTCAGTGAAAAAGAGGAAGATCCTCAATGAGATGGACTGACACAGTGGCTCCAACAAGGGGCTCAAACATAGCAATGATTAGGATGGTGCAGGGCCATTCCGTGTTTTGTTCTGTTGTTCATTTGGCTGCTGTGAGTCAGAACCAACTCAATGGCACCTAACAACAACTATCCTTACAAAAACCCTAAGAGCTAGGTATAAGATTTATTTAAGTAGCTTGGTTAAGTTGCTAGCCCAAGGCCACATAGCTAGGATAGTTGTTCCTCACTAACACCATCAGTGAAGAAGAAAACAACAGTTTGCACTCCATACCTATATACTGTTTTATGGCCTGTTTTCTCAGAAATAACTTGGTGAGATTGTTTTACATGCCAACAAAAAGTAGAAAGAGAGCTCATGGAAAATTCATTAGGTTTCCTGATCTAATAAATTAAAACAAGCAATTGTAATTTCTGCGATGACAAAACTTCCTGGCCAAAATCAATATCTGTCTCAATGAGCAGTGTTTGGCTATTCTCAGTCTAATCAAGACAAGCAGAAACCTGTATGACATCAGCAGTGGTCGGAGTCAAAAGAGCCTTTGGTTTCATCAGGCCCTAGGGACTCCTGCAATTTGGTTCACATTTCAATTAAAAGAGCCTGAAATTCATTAGCTGTGCTACTGGCTGCTAGAGAAAGTTTTGGTGCCTATTTCTCTCACTCTCCATGTGCGTATATATTTCATCTTTGATGCTGAGATAATCAATCACCTTGCTTTCAAGATACAATGGAAAATAAGTGTTGTTGATTTCTTTAGGTAACATCATGTTGGAATTCGGAAGTCACTTCAGCCCACAGACATTGCTCTTCAACCAGAAGGGGCCTGAGTCATCACCAAGCAGCTTATTTAATTTTACTCTAATAAAACCCTCAAATACATCACCTCCTCTACCCAAGCTCAATAACATGGCCCTTTGGGACTCCATATTTGTGGTTTTTTTTTTTTTTTTTTTGGTCTTTGTGTACCTTCCTCATACTTCAGTGATAACTTAGAGTCTTTGGAAGTCCCAACTCCCTTCCTAAAAATAATAATAAAAGTCTATGTAGTTTCATGCCAAGGAAATAAACAATTTATGGGAAAAACCAAGATCTCAAATCCACGATGGCAGCAAAACTTGGATATATTTGCATGGGCCAGCCTGAGCAGCCTGAGTATGGGTCTGGCCAAGCAGAGAGTGACCATGGAACCTGATGAGAGTTGGTTAGACCAAGTTGGTGGCTTGGATCAGCTGCCAAGAAAGACAGAGTCATACTCCAGCCCAGCGGCTGAGCACAGAGTGTTAGTCTGGCCAGAGAAACGAACATCCTAACAATTCTCACTAGAAACAAATCTAGATCCTAGAACAGTGCATTGTCTACAATCCTCACAGGTGTTTTGAGGGAACAATTTCCTTTCTAACTAAAACCTATAGGTGCCAAACTTTTAACAGAAAAATGCTCTGAGGAGAAAATCTCCAGGTAGAAAGAACAGTAGAACGAAGTGTTTAGGTTCACAGGCTCTGGAATCAGACTGCTTTGTAAATACCCTGCCACTCACCAGGTATGTAAGACCTTATGGTACTGGCTAAACTCCTTAGCCCCAGTTTCCTCATTTGTAAGTACAATGATGGGACTTAGGCCATAAATTGTTGTAAGAATTAAATGTGACTATGCATATAAAGTGCCTAGTTTATGATACCAAAAAAAAAAATAAACCCGTTTGCCATAGAGTCAGTTCAGACTCATAGCAACCCTATAGACAGAACTGCCCCATAGGGTTTCCAAGGAGCAGTTGGTAGATTTGAACTGCCAGCCTTTTGGTTAGCAGCCAAGTTCTCAGCCCCTGTGCCCCCACGGCTTTCTAGAAATAGTAGCTGCAAGGGGCAGCTGAGCAGGACTTACATTGTATAATTCCAGGGAGCACCATTCATTCAGAGGGCAATGAGAACCATACCCGTGGAACTGTAAAATGTGGCAGGCCACAGCTGCCCCTGAGGTCTAACTCTTTTGCTCATACCCTCGGGCTTCGCGGATACTTTCTTCTCCACCAACCATCCTTAAAATCTTGGACCAATAATGATACAATTTTCCTTCCTTTTCCATGGTGCTGCTGCGATAGATTGAAATTTTCCAAGGAATGTCACTAAATACCAATGAATAATCTAAATATGAAATTAAGATACAATTCCATTTACTATGGTATCAAAAAGAACAAAAATATGAATAATTGTAACAAAGGAAGTACAAAATTCATAAGCTGAAAATTGCTAAACATTATTGAAATAGCTTAAAGAAGACCTAAATAAGTGGGAAATTATTCTCTATGGATTGGAAGACTTAATATTGTTAAGATGGTTGTTGTTGTCATTAGCTACCATTGAGTCTGCTCTGAATAATGGCAATCCCATATACAACAAAATAAAATGTTGCCCAATCCTGTGACATTTTCACCATCATTGGTTTGCCTGAATCCATGGTGGCTTCTACTGTGTATTTTGAGTGCCTTCCAACCTAAGGGATTCATGTTCCAACACTATATTGAAGAATATTCTGATATTGAGTCTCCATTGGCTAGTTTTCTGAAGTAGCCTTTCTTCCTTGTCTGTAGTATCCTGGAAGCTCCACTAAAAACTGTCCACCATGGGTGACCTTTCTAGTAATTGAAATACCAGTGGCATAGCCTCCAGCATCATAGCAACACATAAGCCACCACAGTACAACAAACTGACACACAGATGGTGGGTTAAAATGGTAATACTCTCAAAATTTTTCTACAGATTTAATGCAATCCCTATGAACATCCAAGCTGCATGAACCACAACTACCACAGCCTCCACCAGACTGAGTCTAGCACAACTACCTGGTGCCTGGCTACCACTACTGACTTCTCTGACAGGGATCACAATAGAGAGTCCCGGCGAGAGCTGGAGAAGAATGTAGAACAAAATTCTAATTCACAAAAAAAGGAAACAGACTTACTGGTCTGGCAGAGACTGGAGAAACACCAAGAATATGACCCCCAGACACCCTTATAGCTCAATAATGAAGTCATTCCTGAGGTTCACTCTTCAGCCAAAGATTAGACAGCCCATAGAACAAAACAAGAATAAATGGACACACCAGCCCAGGCGTAAGGATGAGAAGGCAGGAGAGGTCAGGAAAGCTGCTAATGGGGAACCCAGGTTGAGAAGGGGAGAGTGTTGACATGTTGTGGGGTTGGCAACCAATGTCACAAAACAAAATGTATATTAATTCTTTAACAAGAAACTAGTTTGCTCTGTAAACCTTCATCTAAAGTATAATTTTAAAAAAATCTAAGCTGCAATTGACAAGCTAATCTAAAATTCACGTGGAAATGCAAAAGACCCAGAATAGCTAAAACAATCTTAAAAAAGAGGAACAAATTTGGAGGAATCACACTTGCTGATTTCACAACATACTACAAATCAAGACATCGGGCACGGGCATAAAACCGATTTCCCAGTATGTTCCCTGCAATCATCGTACACCACTGTCTAGAGGCTAGACCCACATTGCTGCCATACTGGACCAGAACAGATAATTAATGTTACCTAGTTTTTTAGTGGAAGAGTAAGGGGTGGGGTGCAGAGTGGGAAATAATTATTTTATAGTTTTACCAGGATATTAGTTAATCCATGTCTGTTGTCTGGAGTCCAGCAGGTACAATCAAAAAACTCTGTTGGGGATGTCACGACAAAATTTTGTGACACTAAGATTCCCATATGGAGCCCTGGTGGCACAGTGGCTAAGAGCTACAGCGAGTTATGGCTGCTAACCAAAAGATTGGCAGTTCGAATCGACCAGGTGCTCTTTGGAAACCCTATGGGGCAGTTCTACTCTGTCCTATAGTGTCGCTATAAGTCAGAATTGACTAAACGGCAATGGGTTTGGCCTTTTTTGTTTGTTTGTTTGTTTGTTTTAAGATTTACATACCCTGGGGTTGGGGAGATCCACTCCCCAAGTAAACTGCCCAGTCCCTGAGGGAGACATCCTAACCACTCCAATAGAAATGCACAATGGTGGCACCTCTTCCTTTCCTTTGTGTTCATCTCATTTATTTAAAATCTGCACTGTCATTTTCATTCCCCATTAACCTTGACCTCCTAAAATTAATTGTTAGACTCAGCCTAGAAACTTAATTCACATTCTCTTGCTAGCCACGCACACAGCCCCTCATAACAAGCACTCCCCACAATTTCATTTCTGGTTTTTTTCTCTGTGTCTCTATTTCTCCAAACAGGGCAGAACACAGAGGCCTTGGAGCAGCAGTTGGTACATGCCAAGCTTGTCCCTCAGGGACCCTGTGAAACATAACATATCCTTGGCCATGTGCTTAACTCCAAACCCTTCCATTTCCTCAGTGATTTTATTCCTCAGACCTTGAAGAGCCTTGAACAATTTGAAGTTATTTTCTCACACAACTAATATCTACAGCACTTTTATTTTGTACCAGGCTCATCTCTGGGGAGTCAGTGGTGAACTAAACAGACACTACCCTTGTCCTCAGGAAGCTGCTAAAGGAAGCTTTTGTACATGATTAAACTGTTAATCACATACAAAATAAAAGCTAATACCTAAATTAAAAAATAAAAAAACTTGTTGCCGTCACGTGGGTTCCGACTCATAGCAACCCCATAGGACAAAGTAGAACTGGCCCATAAGGCTTCCAAGGAGTGGCTGGTGGATTCAAACTACCGACCTTTTGGTTAGCAGCCATAGATCTTGGCCACTGCACCACCAGTGGCTCCGATACCTAAACAGGCACTGTTTTAACTACTCAGCATGTGTTAACATTTTGTTTTCCCAATAATCCTAAACATTGGTATTATGTATATCACCATTTTACAGACGAAAAAAATTAAGTCCAGAGGGCTAAGTAACTTGCCCAAGGTTATTTAGCTAAGCAGTAACGGAGCCAGAATTCAAACTCAGGCCATCAGGATCCAGATTTTGTGTCCTCAGCCTTCTCAGTGTTTGTCTCTTTGTGAGGTTATGAGTATAAACATTCCATGTACATTCCATTTTTCTTTTGCAGCAAGATCTATTTTATCTTGAGTAACAGACCAGAATGAAGATTGCAAAACAAGGCTGAAAAAACCAGACAAAGAAAAAAAAATAAGGGTCAAATGCCTGACTCCAAACCCATAAACCCAGTGTAGTTTGAGAGGAGCCTTCTGTGGTCTTAGAAATGAACACCATCATAGAATCCCACTAATCAGAGAAAAGTTTTCAGAGCTTTTACCACTGCAATAACCTTGCCCCAGAGATGTGTGGCCATCCCACAGGTTACAGTTCTAGATAAGGTTGCTCTGGCTCCCCAAATCAATCCCTGACCTCATCAAAATCAGATTGCAGATTTCATTAATCAGATTCTCTTCTCATGTAATAGCTTTGATCTCTACTGACATTTTTCCTTCAAGGAAATGCAACCATATTAAAAGTATGCCCTGTTGCCATTGAGTCAATTCTGACTCATAGCGACTGTATGGGACAGGGTAGACTGCCTCACAGAGTTTCCAAGGAGTGCCTGGTGGATTCAAACTACTGACCTTTTGGTTAGCAGCCATAGCTCTTAACCACTATGCCACCAGAGTTTCCATTAAAAGTATAAGAACATTGAAAAACCAGCCATCATACAGAAACTGCTTCTTCTCCCCTTAAAACTCTAAATATGACCAGCTGCATGGCAGTGCAGCTGTGGTTTGAAGTGTTACTGTGAGAGGTCTCTCCCAGGACAGGACCCCGCTCTTTCTGTAGGGCTTTTCCCCTGAGGACACACTCAGCTCAGTCTGAAGAACACACCAGATGTTAGTCATGGGTCTAGGAAATAAAAAAAATGCAAAGAAATGAATGAGAAGCCCAAATCTTCTAGCACCTACCTGCTGAGGCCTCAGAGACCCCAACAAGGTCCCTGTGAGAGAATTTAACACAGAGAATAAAGTGAAAACAGTATTACCAGGTAGAGCTTGGCCCCCAATCCTACTCTGAGGAACCCTAGACGGGTAGACTGGATCATATTTCAGAGGGTCTTGTGTTGGCTTGTCTAGATTGGCCTAAGCAGCCTGAATCAAAACATTTGAGTGCCTTTCGTGTTCTGCTGCCCCAGGCCCATACCCTATCTTTGTCCTTGAGATCTCACTAATGATGAGAAAAAACAAGGAACAATACCCATTGCCATCAAGTCGATTCCAACTCTTAGTGACCCTATGAGGACAGAGCAGAAGTGCTCCATAGGGTTTCCAAGGTGCAGGTGGTGGATTTGAACTGCCGACCCTTTGGTTAGCAGCCTGAGCTCTTAACCGTTATGCCTCCAGCTTGTGGAAAAACACACCAAAGAAAAGGGGAATCTTTTCCTAAGGTCCTCAGTATTGGCCAAAATTACCTACCCAGGGTAGGCCTAGGATAGAGAGGGGAAGGAAGTCTCCCAAGGGAAAAAAGGCTCCCAGCCGATCTCACTGCAGTAAGGAGAAAAGCACTCCAACTCCAGCAAGAAAACACTCAGGGGAACCAAGAGCCAAACCGATAGGGAAGATTCAGGAAGGACAAACTCCCTGAAAGCTTGGAACAATGAACAGGGGTGATGACTTCTTATTTTCTCTTTTACCCAATTTTTATGAAAATAGTAATAAAGTTAGAAACGAAAAAAAGTATTTTTAAAAAATGTTCAGCACCAAGAACAATGTCTAGGAATGCCTGAGTAGCACAAACAGTTAACCACTGGGCTACTAGTCAAGATTAGTGGTTTAAACCTACCAAAGGGCACCTCAGAAGGCAGGCCTGGAGATCTGCTTCTGGAAGGTCACAACCTTGAAAACCCTATAGAACAGTTCTACTCTGTGTACATGGGGTCACAGTGAGGCATAATCCACTCAACAGTAACTAACACCAACCAAAACAGAACAGTATCTGTCATTCATATATTTGTTGCATGAATCCACGCTCTCCCCCCACCAAATAAAAATTGTAAGACTTCCACAACAGGTTTAGGATCCTATAATAACTACACACTAGACCAAAAGAGCTGATAAAACTTTTGGTGCATTGAACCTCAGGCTGTCTGCTGTTTTGAAATGGGGCACCCCATTTGGGAGTCTACTGCCAGATGTTTATCTGTACCTTCTTGCTATGAGGACAAGAATGATACAAGAGTGGGTCAGATGTGATAAAGAAACCCCTCCACTATGCCCTACAATGTCAGAAGATGTGCAGAAGTAGAGCCCACTGTCATGAAACAAGTCCTATAGAAGCTGTTCTCAAACATACAGAGTCCAAAAAAATGATGCAGAACTTTTCTTTACTCTCAGAAATAACTAACTTTTATATGGAGACTAGGTTCCAGAGTGGTTAAGAGTTCAGGCTGCTAACCAAAAGTTGGCAGTTTGAATCCATCAGCTGCTCTTTGGAAACCCTATGGGGCAGCTCTACTCTGTCCTATAGGGTCCCTATGAGTAGGAATCAACTCGATGGCAGGGAGTTTGTTTTGTTTTGTTTTGTTTTGTTTTGTTTTGTTGAGTACTTACCGTGTCCAGGTACTTTTAATACTTATTTGGCACAAGAAGTTTTCCATCAGCTACTAAACAAAACTGCGGTTTGAACCCACACAGGAACTCTGCAAAAGGAAGGCCTGGAATCAGCTTCCAAGAAGATTACAGCCAAGGAAACCCTGTGGAGGAGTTCTACTCTGTAACAGATAGGATTGCCATAAGTCAGTGGCTAACTTGACAGCAGCTAACAACAACAACAACAAGTCCTTCTTGAAACAACAAGGTCAGCTCAAACTGGGGGGAAAAAAATGGCCTCCTTAGATAGCAAAAGTAATGTTCTGAACAGGGTATCAGTAGCTTTACTAGACAGTCTTGTTTTGGGTGGCAGTGTCTAGTTCTTGGAGTCATGTTTCAAGAAGGTCTCTACCTGAACTGTGAAGACACCCTAGTAAAGGTGTCTGCATCTCCTACCTGAAGGAATAGGCAGGCTAAGTGACAACCACACTGGTAGCACACTGACATTGATATTTAATAGAACCTTTATCTGATTCATTTTATACTAGCATGCCTTCTTTCCCACCACTCGTCTATCAGTTTGTCGTATTGTGGCAGCTTATGTGTTGTTATGATGCTGGAAGCTATGCCACTGGTATTTCAAGTAGCAGCTGGATCACCCATGGTGGACAGGTTGCAGCAGAGCGTCCAGACTAAGACAGACTAAGAAGAAGGGCTTGGTGATCTATTCCTAAAAAATTGGCCAGTGAGGTACAACAACAGATATATAGACCAATGGAACAGAACTGAGAATCCAACCATAAATCCAACCACATATGAGCAGCTGATATTTGACAAAGGCCCAAAGTCAGTTAAATGGGGAAAAAACAGCCTCTTTAACAAATGATGCTGGCATAACTGGATATCATCTGCGAAAAAAATGAAACAAGACCCATATCTCACACCATGCACAAAAACTAACTCAAAATGGATCAAAGGCCTAAATATAAAATCTAAAATGATAAAGATCATGGAAGAAAAAATAGGGACAATGCTAGGAACCCTAATACCTGCCATAAACAGTATACAAAAGATTACTAACAATGCAGAAGAGAAACTAGATAACTGGGAACTCCTAAAAATCAAATACCTATGCTCATGGAAAGACTTCACCAAAAGAGTAAAAAGATTACCTACAGACTGGGAAAAAGTGTTTAGCTATGACATTTCTGATCAGCATCTGATCTCTAAAATCTACATGATACTGCAAAAACTCAACTACAAAAAGACAAATAACCCAATTAAAAAAATAGGCAAAGGATATGAACAAGCACTTCACTAAAGATATTCAGGTAGCTAACAGACACATGAGGAAATGCTCACGATCATTAGCCATTAGAGAAATGCAAATCAAAACTACAACGAGATTACATCTCACCCCAACAAGGCTGGCATTAATCCACAAAACACAAAATAATAAATATTGGAGAGGTTGTGGAGAGACTGGAATATTTATACACTGCTGGTGGGAATGAATGTAAAATGGTACAACCGCTTTGGAAATTGATTTGGCACTTCCTTGAAAAGCTAGAAATAGAACTACCATACGATCCAGCAATCCCACTCCTTGGAATATATCCTAGAGAAATAAGAGCCTTTACACCAACAGATACATGCACACGCATGTTCATTGCAGCACTGTTTACAATAGCAAAAAGATGGAAGCAACCAAGATGCCCATCAATGGATGAATGGATAAATAAATTATGGTATATTCACACAACAGAATACTACCCATTGATAAAGAACAATGATGAATCTGTGAATCATTTCATAACATGGAGGAATCTGGAAGGCATTATGCTGAATGAAATTAGCGGCAAAAGGACAAATATTGTATGAGAAAACTATTAAAAGAACTCGAAAAATAGTTTAAACAGAAGAAAATTCTCTTTGATGGTTATGAGAGTGGGGAAGGAGAGAGGGAGGGTTCACTAATTAGTAGATAAAAACTATTTTAGGTGAAGGGAAAGACAACACACTATACAGGAGAGGTCAGCACAACTGGACTAAACCAAAAGCAAAGAAGTTTCCTGAATAAACTGAATGCCTTGAAGGCCAGCGTAGCACAGACAGGGTTTGGGGACCATGGTTTCAGGGGACATCTAAGTCAATTGGCATAATAAAATCTATTAAGAAAACATTCTGCATCCCACTTTGGAGAGTGGCATCTGGGGTCTTCAACGCTAGCAAGCGGCCATCTAAGATACATCAATTAGTCTCAACCCACCTGGATCAAAGGAGAATGAAGAACACCAAAGACACAAGGTAATTATGAGCCGAAGAGACAGAAATGGCCACATAAAGCAAAGACTACATCAGCCTGAGATGAGAAGAACTAGATGGTGCCTGGCTACAACCAATGACTGCCCTGACAGGGAACACAACAAAGAACCCCTGAGGGAGCAGGAGAGCAGTGGGATGCAGACCCCAAATTCTCATAAAAAGACCAGACTTAATGGTCCAACTGAGACTAAAAGGACCCCAGAGGTCATGGTCTTCAGACCTTCTGTTAGCATAAGACAGGAACATTCCCAAAGCCAACTCCTCAGATAGGGATTGGACTGGACTATGAGATAGAAAATGATGCTGGTGAAGAGTGAGCTCCTTGAATCAAGTAGACACATGAGACTATGTTGGCTGCTCCTGTCTGGAGAAGAGATGAGAGGGCAGAGAGGGGCAGAAGCTGGCCAAACAGACACGAAAATAGAGAGTGGAGGGAATGAGTGTGCTGTCTCATTAGAGGGAGAGCAACTAGGAGTGTATAGCTAGATGTATATAAGTTTTTGTATGAGAAGCTGACTTGGTTTGTAAGCTTTCACATAAAGCACATAAAACTTAAAAAAAAGAATTGGCCAGTGAAAACCTTATGAATAACAGCAGAACATTGTCTGAGATAGTGCTGGAAGATAAGCCCCTCAGGCAGGAAGGCACTCAAAATACGACTGGGGAAGAGCTGTCTCCTCAAAGTAGAACCCATTGCCATCTAGATGATTCTAACTCATAGCAACCCTATAGGAGAGAGTAGAACTGCCCCATAGGGTTTCCAAGGAGCACCTGGTGGATTCGAACTGCCGACATTTTGGTTAGCAGCCAAACTCTTAACCACTATGCCACCAGGTTGTCCCCTCAAAATAGAGTCAACCTTAATAACACTGATGGAATAAAGCTTTTGGGACCTTCATTTGCTGATGTGGCATAATTCAAAATGAGAAGAAGCAGCTGTAAAATTTCTTAAATAATCAGAATGTGGGATGTCTGAGGTATGAATCCAGGGGAATGGGAATTCCAGAGCACCTAATTGTGCTCATGAACATGTACATAGATCAAGAGGCAGTTGTTCAAATAGAACAAGGGAATACTATGTGGCTTAAAGTCAGAGTTGTATCCTTTCACCATATTTGTTCAGTCTGTATCCTGAGCAAATAAATCTGAAAATCTGGACTATATGAAGAGCCACAAAACATCAGGATTGGAGGAGGACTTATTAACAAGCTGCAATATGCAGATGACACGAACTTTCTCGCTGAAAGTGAAGAGGACTTAAAGTACTTATTGAAGAAGATCTGACTTCAGTATGGATTACACATCAACATAAAGAAAACAAAAATCCTCATAACTGAACCAATAACTAACATCATGATAAATGGAGAAAATATTGATGTTGTCAAGGATTTCATTTTAGTTGGATCCACAATCGGTACCCATGGAAACAGCAGTCGAGAAATCATATGAAGCGTTGCATTGGGCAAATCTGCTGTAAAAAACTACTTTAAAGTGTTAAAAAGCAAAGATGTCACTTTGAGGACTAACGTGCACCTGACCCAAGCCATGATGTTTGCAACAGCCTCATATGCATATGAAAGGTGAACAATGAATAAGGAAGACCGAAGAAGAATTGATGCTTTTGAATTATGGCGTTGGTGAAGAAAATTGAATATACCGTGAACAGACAAATCTGTTTTGGAAGAAGTACAGCCACAATACTCCTTAGAAGGGAGGGTGGTGACACTTTTTCTTTCATACTTCGGATACATTATCAGGAGGGACCAGTCCCTGGAGAAGGACATCATGCTTGGTAAAGCAGAGGGTCAGCAAAACAGAGAAAGACCCTCATTGAGATAGACTGGCACAGTGGCAGCAACAATGGGCTCAAACATAGCAACGATTGTGAAAATGGTGCAGGACTGGGCGGTGTTTCATTCTGTTGTGCGTAGGATCACTATGAATCAGAAATGACTTGACGGTGCCTAACAACAACAACATGCCTTCTTTCACCTCCTGTATCTCTACAAGGAAAGAGTTCAAAGGAATTCAAGGCAAAGCACCCACCCTGATTTATTTATGAAGTATCGTCTGTCTCTGCATAGCCTTCTTTAGAGGGGGAATTATTTTTTCCCTTTTCCTGAGGGACATCATTACCATAGTGATAATTAATGAAAGGCAGCAGCCAGAGTTGGGTAAATTATTAATGGTTTCAATTATCCAGAGAACAGACAGCCAGCCCCTGCATGGAGTTGTCCTTGATGACAACATGCAAGTGCTCTGGGGAAGCAAGGATGTTGGATGGAGAATCAGAGCTTGTCTGTGTAGATCTGTCTTTTAGAGTCCATACACACAGGTCCAGCCTTTCTCATCCAAATGGGCTGGGTTTTCATGCAGAGGTGTATATGGATTAAAACTGGGATCTGGTCCCTCTGGCAGATTGTAACCACTATCAGATTCTCCTACAGAATAGCAGAGCAGGAATGAGGCCTGCTTCCAAGACCTGTTGGAAAGTTAGGGCCAGTGCATGAAATTGAGAACTGCATTAGGAAATCAATGCTGAAGTATAGCTGAAGAACCTGTCCAAAATATAACTCATCCTATCAGAGCTGAATAATTGGAAATAAATATCAAGAGCTAAGATACACAGACAAAAGAAATCTCAGGCAAGCTGGGAAGATGAGGGTGAGGAGTATCATGTTGGAATGGATGAAAGACAAATTTCCAGAAGAGAGGGATTCAATGCTGCAGAAGGAATCTTTCTTCCTCGGTAGGCCCAACTGTATGGGTCCCACTTAAATGGGGCCTTCTTGTTACATTTAAGCATAAGCTCTTGGAGGGCGCCATCTTGACTATTTTCTTCTCTACTGTATCTCTGGAACCTAGCACAGTGCTTGACACAAGGTAGGTGCTCAAAAAAATGTTTGTTGGATAATTAATTAATTAATAGATACACCTATTTTACCATGCTGGAAATTGGTGAGAAGAAAGAAATATTGATACACATGTTTTCAATAAAATCGCAGCAATTGTTGCTTGGAGTAACAAAGTATTTACTGAAAAAAATCACCAGGGAACTGGAAGAGAGGTTTCCGCTGTACACCCTACAACAAACAACTGAATAAATGCTCGTTTATGTTCTGCCCCCAAATTCCCTCTCCAGATGTGTTCTCCCTTAGCCCTTCACCAACACAGCACACATGTAGTCTCTCCTCCTCATATCTCTCCCCCACCACACACACTTTCTCTTCCTCCCTCCAGCCCACCCTCTCACTCCCTCCCTTACCAAGTGGCAAAAGAAGAAAAAGTTCTATTAGTGCATGTATATATATGTGTGTGTATATATATATACATTTTTTTTAACCCATTCCTCTTATAATAGTGCAGTAATTTAGTCAGCCTGTGATACCATTGCCACATGCCATCTCAGAGCCCTTGGCACACTTTCTCCCTTTGTGGGCCAGAAAGTGTGTCACCAGCCAGACAGGCTTTAGCAAAATAAAATAGATAAAGCTTGTCCCCAGTGCCTCCCTACTGGGCCCCTGATACCTCTCTGCCTCTCTGCCATCACACAAAAGAGGATATGGAAAACTTTAACCAACGTATGAGTAAACGAATGGACTGTACCTCTCAGGAATATTTGCCCATTCCAATGAAAAGAAGTCTGGGAAAATGATTGAGGTGACTGATACAGTGAGAAAAGATTAGCTACCGAATGAAACCAAACCTATTAATTAGAGAACAACCTCGAAATTTTTCACTGAGACTCAGAGGAAAAAGATCAAGATGAAAAGAAGATAAGAAAAGATATATAAAATATAATATAGCTCATATAAATACAGATATGAGAGATCCTGTACTTATCTAAACGGAATTCCAGAAAGAGAGAACTGAACATGCTACTGAGAAACAATAATCACAGAAATAAGAGAAACATCTTTTACTTAACCCAAGAAAATCTTAAATCTTAAAATTGAAAGGGAGGGCGGGGCCAAGATGGCTGACTAGGTAGAAGCTACCTTGGATCCCTGTTGCAACAAAGACTTGGAAAAACAAGTGAATCGATCACATACATGACAATCTACAAACCCTGACCATCAAACACAGATCTAAAGAGTTGACCTGAGTGACAGAGACTGAGAACAAACAACCACAGGGAAGCTACGACAGTTTTCGGAGCCTGGAGCCAGCATCCCAGTCAGGAAACCTTGCGCCAGGCTTTGGACCAGGTGCAGGGGAGCTGGGCAGGGCATCCTGAGATGGTACTAACACGGGGCGCAGCCCTAGCCCCCTGAATTGACTTCAGGGGCAGCGCAGCGACGCAGCTGACAGGAGGAGAAGTCACCGGGAGGCAGCAACTGGTTTTGGAGCCGGGAGTGTGGCATCCCAGCCGGGGAACCTTGGTGCTGGACTTTGGACTGGAAGCGGAGGAACTAACCACGGCTTCTGAGACAGCACAAGCACGAGATGCAGGCCTGACCCTCGGGGGCAATCTCTACCCAGCCAGCTCACACAGTAGACACGCCCCTTGGGAATCTCACATAAAACAGTCATCCCAAGCAAGTTAAGTAACTTCGTCTATATTCCGGGGTGCTACTCTCTCCTATTTATCTGAACCCTCCCCTCCCCTTCCCAGGCGGCTGCATTAACATTGGGATTTCCTGAGCCAGAGGGTGATCTGCGCTGCAGTTTTTCTTTCTTTTTTCTTTTGGTCTTTTTCTAACCCATTCTCCTGGCCTGAGAGAAGCAGCTACAAAAAACCCAGGGACCAAAAATCCTTCCCTAATTGGACTAAAAACACAGAACCAGCGCCAGCCAAGCTTATGTGATCCACAGTCTTGGGCTTTCATCCCTACGGGGAACAAGGTGGCTATTATAATGCAAAGGCATTCCTGATAGGGATCTGAGTGTAATTGTTTTAGCAGATTACTAGAAAGACAAGTTTCCCAGGTCTGATATCTCTGCATATTCAACAGAGCCCTCACTGACCCACAACAGGGAACTGAAGGCTGAAGCTCCCCCCAGACCACCTAGCTTCCTGCCTTAGGGGTCTAAGGAGGGTGACATCTACAAATCTGTACAGGTACCTGCATTGGGGGCCTAAGGTACAGCTGCAGAGCCCACGCACCAAGGTGCTTTAGGAATAGAGACACACCTACCTCACTGACACTTGGGGGAAGCCTGTCAGCATCCTGCCCCCCCTGGAGTGTGAAACCCTGCTGCTGCTAGAATCTGGTGCTCACAACTATCACCACTACTTCTCTAGGTGGATAGGTGACAGTCTGCACCACACACTTGATGACCCAAAATCAGATTCTACTCAAGAATAGTGAATGGACTCAGGCTTATATATCTGGTAACAGCCCAAACCAGCTGGTAATAAGGCACGAGTGAGTCAAGGGCTACAACAATCAAGACAGTGCAATCTAGTAGCCCATCTACATATATTGAAAGAAAACAAAACAAGATAAGACTCAGGGAGCAAATATAGAATAAATCACTACAATATCTTAGTGATGGCTCGGAGACAGCAGTTGATATCAAACCACATAAAGAAGCAGACCATGATTGCTTCTACAACTCCCCAAACTAAAAAATCAAAATCTTTCCCAAATGAAGATACAATCCTGGAATTGCCAGATACGGAATATAAAAAACTAATTTACAGAATGCTTCAAGACATCAGGGATGACCTCAGAAATGAAATAAGGCAATCTACAGAAAAAGCCAAGGAACACACTGATAAAGCAGTTGAAGAAATCAAAAAGATTATTCAAGAACATAGTGGAAAATTAATAAGTTGCAAGAATCCATAGAGAGACAGCATTCAGAAATCCAAAAGATTAACAATAAAATTACAGAATTAGACAATGCAATAAGAAGTCAGAGGAGCAGACTCGAGCAATTAGAATACAGAGTGGGAGATCTGGAGGACCAGGGAATTGACACCAATATAGCTGGAAAAAAAATCGGATAAAAGAACTTAAAAAAATGAAGAATCCCTAAGGATCATGTGGGACTCTATCAAGAAGAATAACTTGCGTGTGATTGGAGTCCCAGAACAGGGAGGGATAACAGAAAATACAGAGAGAATAGTTGAAGATCTTTTGGCAGAAAACTTCCCTGACATCATGAAAGACGAAAGGATATCTATCCAAGATGCTCATCGAACCCCATTTAAGATTGATCCAAAAAGAAAAACGCCAAGACATATTATCATCAAACTTGCCAAAACCAAAGGTAAAGAGAAAATTTTAAAAGCAGCCAGGGATAAAAGAAAAGTCTCCTACAAAGGAGAATCAATAAGAATAAGTTCAGACTACTCAGCAGAAACCATGCAGGCAAGAAGGCAATGGGATGACATATATAGAGCACTGAAGGAGAAAAACTACCAGCCAAGGATCATATATCCAGCAAAACTCTCTCTGAAATATGAAGGCGAAATTAAGACATTTATAGATAAACACAAGCTTAGAGAATTTGCAAAAACCAAAGCAAAGCTACAAGAAATACTAAAGGAAATTGTTTGGTCTGAAAACCAATAATATCAGATACCAGCACAACACAAGGTCACAGAACAGAGCATCCGGATGTCAACTCAAATAGGGAAATCACAAAAACAAATTAAAATTAATTTAAAAAAACAAAACAAAAATTCTCAAAACAGGGAATCATTGAAGTCAATATGTAAAAGATCACAATAATCAAAAAGAGGGACTAAATACAGGTGGCATAGAACTGCCATATGGAGAGGGATACAAGGCGATATACGACAATACAAGTTAGGTTTTTACTTAGAAAAATAGGGGTAAATATTAAGGTAACCACAAAGAGGTATAACAACTCCATAGCTCAAAATAAAAACCAAGAAAAACATAATGACTCAGTAAACATAAAGTCAAATACTACGAAAATGAGGAACACACAATTTACAGAGAAAAATGTCTTAGCACAAAAAAGTAAATGGAAAAATGAAATTGTCAACAACACACATAAAAAGGCATCAAAATGACAGCACTAAACAAATACTTATCTATAATTACGCTGAATGTAAATGGACTAAATGCACCAATAAAGAGACAGAGAGTCTCAGACTGGATAAAGAAACACGATCCGTCTATATGCTGCCTACAAGAGACACACCTTAGACTTAGAGACACAAACAAACTAAAACTCAAAGGATGGAAAAATATATATCAAGCAAACAATAAGCAAAAAAGAGCAGGAGTAGCAATATTAATTTCTGACAAAATAGACTTTAAAGTTAAATCCACCACAAAGGATAAAGATGGACACTACATAATGACAAAAGGGACAATATTCCAGGAAGATATAACCATGTTAAATATTTATGCACACAATGACAGGGCTGCAAGATGTATAAAACAAACTTTAACAGAACTGAAAAGTGAGATAGACACCTCCACAATTATAGTAGGAGACTTCAACACACCACTTTTGGAGAAGGACAAGACTTCCAGTAAGAAGCTCAATAGAGACACGGAAGACCTAATTGCTACAATCAACCAACTTGACCTCATTGACTTATACAGAACTCTCCACCCAACTGCTGCAAAGTAAACTTTTTTTTCTAGCGCACATGGAACATTCTCTAGAAGAGACCACATATTAGGTCATAAGACAAACCTTTGCAGAATCCAAAACATTGAAATATTACAAAGCATCTTCTCAGACCACAAGGCCATAAAAGTGGAAATCAATAACAGAAAAATTAGGGAAAAGAAATCAAATACTTGGAAACTGAACAATACCCTGGTGAAAAAAGATTGGGTTATAGAAGACATTAAGGAGGGAATAAAGAAATTCATAGAATGCAACGAGAATGAAAATACTTCCTATCAAAACCTCTGGGACACAGCAAAAGCAGTGCTCAGAGGCCAATTTATATCGATAAATGCACACATACAAAAAGAAGAAAGAGCCAAAATCAGAGAACTGTCCCTACAACTTGAACAAATAGAAAGTGAGCAACAAAAGAATCCATCAGGCACCAGAAGAAAACAAATAATAAAAATTAGAGCTGAACTAAATGAATTAGAGAACAGAAAAACAATTGAAAGAATTAAAAAAGGCAAAAGCTGGTTCTTTGAAAAAATTAACATATTGATAAACCACTGGCCAGACTGACTAAAGAAATACAGGAAAGGAAATAAATAACCCAAATAAGAAACGAGATGGGCCACATCACAACAGACCCAACTGAAATTAAAAGAATCATATCAGATTATTACGACAAATTGTACTCTAACAAATTTGCAAACCTAGAAAAAATGGGTGAATTCCTAGAAAAACACTACCTACCTAAACTAACACAATCAGAAGTAGAACAACTAAATAGACTCATACAAAAACAGAGATTGAAAAGGTAATCAAAAAACTCCCAACAAAGAAAAGCCCTGGCCCGGATGGCTTCACTGCAGAGTTCTACCAAACTTTCAGAGAAGAGTTAACACCACTACTACTAAAGGTATTTCAAAGCATAGAAAATGATGGAATACTGCCTAACTCATTCTATGAAGCCACCATATCCCTGATACCAAAACCAGGTAAAGACACCACAAAAAAAGAAAATTACAGACCTATATCCCTCATGAACATAGATGCAAAAATTCTCACCAAAATTCTAGCCAATAGAATTCAACAACATATCAAAAAAATAATCCACCACGACCAAGTGGAATTTATACCAGGTATGCAAAAAAAAAAAAAAAGAAAATTTTTCTTTTTTTTATGCAAGGCTGGTTTAATATTAGAAAAACCATTAATGTAATCCACCATATAAATAAAAGACAAAAACCACATGATCTTATCAATTGTTGCAGAAAAGGCATTTGACAAAGTCCAACACCCATTTATGATAAAAACTCTCAGCAAAATAGGAATTGAAGGAAAATTCCTCAACATAATAACGGGCATCTATACAAAGCCAACAGCCAACATCACTCTAAATGGAGAGAGGCTGAAAGCATTTCCCTTGAGAACGGGAACCAGACAACGATGCCCTTTATCACCGCTCTTATTCAACGTTGTGCTAGAAGTCCTAGCCAGAGCAATTAGGCTAGACAAAGAAATAAAGGGCATCCGGATTGGCAAGGAGGAAGTAAAATAATCTCTACTTGCAGATGACATGATCTTATACACAGAAAACCCTAAGGAATCCTCCAGAAAACTACTGAAACTAATAGAAGAGTTTGGCAGAGTCTCAGGTTATAAGATAAACATACAAAAATCACTTGGATTCCTCTACATCAACAAAAAGAACATCGAAGAGGAAATCACCAAATCAATACCATTCATAGTAGCTCCCAAGAAGATAAAATACTTAGGAATAAATCTTACCAAAGATGTAAAAGATGTATACAAAGAAAACTACAAAGTACTACTGCAAGAAACTAAAAAGGAACTACTTGAAGTGGAAAAACATACCTTGCTCATGGATAGGAAGACTTAACATAGTAAAAACGTCTATTCCACCAAAAGCCATCTATAGATACAATGCACTTCCGATCCAAATTCCAATGACATTTTTTAATGTGATGGAGAAACAAATCACCAACTTCATATGGAAGGGGAAGAAGCCTCGAATAAGTAAAGCATTACTGAAAAAGAAGAAGAAAGTGGGAGGCCTCACTCTACCTGATTTTAGAACCTATTATAAAGCCACAGTAGTCAAAACAGCCTGGTACTGGTACAACAACAGGCATATAGACCAATGGAACAGAATTGAGAACCCAGATATAAATCCATCCACATATGAGCAGCTGATATTTGACAAAGGCCCAGTGTCAGTTAATTGGGGAAAAGATAGTCTTTTTAACAAATGGTGCTGGCATAACTGGATATCCACTTGCAAAAAAATGAAACAGGACCCATACCTCACACCATGCACAAAAACTAACTCCAAGTGGATCAAAGACCTAAACATAAAGACTAAAATGATAAAGATCATGGAAGGAAGAATAGGGTCAACGTTAAGAGCCCTAATACAAGGCATAAACAGAATACAGAACATTACCAAAAATGATGAAGAGAAACCAGATAACTGGGAGCTCCTAAAAATCAAAAACCTATGCTCATCTAAAGACTTCACCAAAAGAGTGAAAAGACCACCTAGAGATTGGGAAAGAATTTTCAGCTATGACATCTCCGACCAGCGCCTGATCTCTAAAATCTATATGATTCTGTTAAAACTCAACCACAAAAAGACAAACAACCCAATCAAGAAGTGGGCAAAGGATACAAACACGCACTTCACTAAAGAAGATATTCAGGCAGCTAACAGGTACATGAGAAAATGCTCTCGATCATTAGCCATTAGAGAAATGCAAATTAAAACTACGATGAGATTCCATCTCACTCCAACAAGGCTGGCATTAATCCAAAAAACACAAAATAATAAATGTTGGAGAGGCTGCAGAGAGATTGGAACTCTTACATACTGCTGGTGGGAATGTAAAATGGTACAACCACTTTGGAAATCTATCTGGCGTTTTCTTAAAAAGTTAGAAATAGAACTACCATACAACCTAGAAATCCCACTCCTCGGAATATACCCTAGAGAAATAAGAGCCTTCACAGGAACAGCTATATGCACACCCATGTTTATTGCAGCTCTGTTCACAATAGAAAAAAGCTGGAAGTAACCAAGGTGTCCATCAACGGATGAATGGTTAAATAAATTGTGGTATATTCACACAATGGAATACTGCGCATCGATAAAGAACAGTGAGGAATCTGTGAAACATTTCATAACATGGAGGAACCTGGAAGGCATTATGCTGAGCGAAATTAGTCAGAGGCAAAAGGACAAATATTGTATAAGGCCACTATTATAAGATCTTGAGAAATAGTATAAACTGATAAGAACACATACTTGTGTGGTTACGAGGGAGGAGGGAGGGAGGGTGGGAGAGGGTTATTTACTGATTAGTTAGCAGATAAGAACTAATTTAGGTGAAAGGAAGGACAATACTCAGTACACGGAAGGTCAGCTCAACTGGACTGGACCAAAAGCAAAGAAGTTTCCGGGATAAACTGAGTGCTTCAAAGGTCAGTGGAGCAAGGGCGGGGGTTTGGGGACTATGGCTTAAGGGGACTTCTAAGTCAATTGGCAAAATAATTCTATTATGAAAACATTCTGCATCCCACTTTGAAATGTGGCGTCTGGGGTCTTAAATGCTAACAAGCGGCCATCTAAGATGCATCTATTGGTCTCAACCCACCTGGAGCAAAGCAGAATGAAGAACACCAAGGTCACACGATAACTATGAGCCCAAGAGACAGAAAGGGCCACATGAACCAGAGACTTACATCATCCTGAGACCAGAAGAACTAGATGGTGCCCGGCCACAACTGATGACTGCCCTGACAGGGAGCACAACAGAGAACCCCTGAGGGAGCAGGAGATCAGTGGGATGCAGAACCCAAATTCTCATAAAAAGACCAGGCTTAATGATCCGACTGAGACTAGAGGAATCCCGGCGGTCATGGTCCCAAACCTGTTGGCCCAGGACGGGAACCATTCCCGAAGACAACTCATCAGACATGGAAAGGACTGGACAATAGGTAGGAGAGAGAAGCTGATGAAGAGTGAGCTAATTGCATCAGGTGAACACTTGAGACTGTGTTGGCATCTCCTGTCTGGAGGGGAGATAGGAGGGTAGAGAGGGTTAGAAACTGGCAAAATTGTCACGAAAGGAGAGACTGGAAGGGCTGACTCATTAGGGGGAGAGTAAGTGGGAGTATGGAGTAAGGTGTATATAAGTTTATATGTGACAGACTGACTTGATTTGTAAACGTTCACTTAAAGCTCAATAAAAATTATTGGAAAAAAAAAAATTGAAAGGGTCCAACAAGATTCAGGCAAGAATATCTGGAAACAGACCTACACCAAGATACTCCTCCTCCTTCCCTAATAGGTTTAAGAGGGATAGGTGTGTATACTTCCAATTTGGATGACACCTTAAATTTATGCTGTGAAGTAATCCCATCATAAGGGTAGGGAAAATGCTAAAAAAGAAAGCTGAAAAGATACAGGTAGGCTCAAAAAAAAAAAAAGATCAGTGTCCCAGGGGAGCAGAAATTCAATGCCACGAGCAAATGGAAGCCTGGGGGCTGCTGGGCTAGAGATGCAGAAGTAGACAGTGCCAGCTACGAGTTTGACTCCTGTGGAGTAAATGGACTAAACTACTCTAGAGAACCAGGCCCACTCCTCGAAGCCAGGGCTGGAGTGAGGCTCTTCCAATCTTGAATACAACCTTTACTTTGTTCTCACTGTTGTAGATGACTACCTGAGGCTATAGCTTTAATCCAGTGAAAGAGGAGGACAATTTCATGGCCTTGAAACCAGGAATTTAATCAAGCCACTTACTGGCTAAAATCCAGAGTCATCACTTGGAAGAGAGCTGGCTAAGATGCCACCAAACCATCTATTTCTAGCATTACCACAGGCCAGGAGACCCAAACCACCACTGTAAAACCTGGCTCTCAGCTTGGAGACTGTCTTAGTTTCCTGGTGCTGCTATAACATAAACACCACAAGTGGGTGGTTTTAAAGAACAAAAATTTTTTTTTTCTAGTTTTTAGAGGTTTAAAGTCCAAATCAGGGTCTCAGCCATGTCGATTTGTTCCTTGTCAATAGCCCTGAGTATTCCTTGATTCCTTGGCAATCCTCTCATGGCATCTGTCCTCCTCTGTGTGTACATGGGTCTCTGTGTCTATACTGCTCTTTATATAACTCAGAAGTAGTTAGGTTTAGGATTCACCCTACACTAATAGGACATCAACTCTTTGATTGATTACATTAGATTGCCTTATGGAAAGTGATTACATTACATTAAGTTACATTACCTTACATGTAAGGTAATTGCATTACTACATTAGATTAGGTTACGTCCACAACTAGAAGGGTTAGAATCCAAGACATATTTTGAGGGGACACAATCCAATCCATAACAGGGCTCAAAGGCCGAGGAGAGGCAATCACAAAGCTGCTAGATGGTGGGGGTGGGGGAGAATACTCTCCTATTTAAAATGAGCCAGCAAACCCAAATTCTAAGACACATGAAGGAACTAATGGTAAGAAAGACAATAGAATCAACCATCAGGACAGGAAATCACCCAGTAACATTTGTTTTATAAGTACACTTGTAAAATATGTTTTTTAAAAAGGTGAAACTAAAACTTCAAAAACAATAGCAAGATGGTATCATTATTTAATGCAAAGTTAAAGTGTGCTGGGTTCTTGTGCCAGAAGAATGAACAAATCTGCCTTGGTAGAAGTACAGCCAGAATGCTCTTTAGGAAGAAGGACAGGGAGACTTTGTCTCACAAACTTTGGACATGTTATCAGGAGGGAACGGTCCCTGGAGAAGGACACCATGCTTGATAAAGAGAAGGGGCAGCAAAAAAAGAGGAAGACCCTCAATGAGATGGATATTGACACAGTGGCTACAACAGTGGGCTCAAGCATAGCAAAGATTGTGAGGATGGCGCAGGATAAGGCAGCGTTTTTGTTCTGTCATACACAGGGTTGCTACGAGTCAGAACCGACTCACCAGCACCTAACAACAACGAGAGAGAGAGGGCATATATGTAATTATCTTGTTGTTAGTTGTCATTGAGTCAGCTGTGACTGATGATAACATTATGTGTGGTCTTTAAGGTGTGTGTCAATTGGCGGGGCCCTGATTCTCAGTGGTTTGGCAATTATGATGTAGTTTAGCAGTGATATAATGATGTAATCATTTCCATGACAAGATCTGATGTAATGTGATCAACTCCATGATGGGCTCTCCTGTGAGTAGCCAATCAGTTGAAAGGGAGTTTCCTTGTGGGTGTGGCCTACATCCAGTATATGTGAATTTTCTGGCAAATCTGACTAGTTTTTTGCTCTGCTTTAAAGCCTGCATTCAGTTCATCAGCATCTGACCTCCAGTTCTTGGGACTTCAACCAACAGCCTGCCATCTTACCTGCTGATCTTCAATTCATCAGCCTTCACATTGGTGAGCCAGCAGCCTGCCTGCGGTCTGACCTGTGGATCTTGGTTTCGTCAGCCCCTGCAGCTATGTGAGTCAGGGGATGCCTGATGCCTGACCCATGAACTTGGGACTTGTCAGCCTCTACAACCCCATGAGTCATTTCCTTGAGATAAATCTCTCTCTCCTTCCCTCCCTCTCTCTCCCTCTCTCTCTCTGTATATATAGGCATCACTGGTTTTACTTCTCTAGAGAAACTAGCCTAAGACATAACAATGAAATATTGCCCAGTCCTGCACCATCTTCATAATCTTTGTATGTTCAATCCCATTGTGTCGGCTGTTGTGTCAGTCCAACTCATTGAGCATTTCCCTCATTTTTACTAACCTCTACTTTACCAAGTATGATGTCCTTTTCTAGCAATTGGTCTTTCCTGAAAAAAAAAAAAAAAATCTGATGAAGTGTCCAAATAAGCAAGTTGAAGTCTGGTCACCTTCTCTTCTAAGGAGCATTGTAGTCATATTTCTTCTAAGGATGATTTATTCATCATTTTGATGGTCCATGGAATATTCAACATTATTCACATAAACAGTTACAGAATGAACCATTTGCTTCTCCTCCTCAGCATATGACTTTATGTCCTGCTCGCCTTGGAAAACAGAAGCCATAAAAGAACTACCCCAACTTCCTGCCAACTCACCTATAAAGTCACCGGCATCTGTGAGCATTCCATGGCCAAGCTGTCCTCCCACACTCTCCCTTTTCCCCAGAGCTAATCTTTCCCCTAAATCTGGATGTTATACTCTCATCCCTGACAGGAGCCTCACTCCATCAATTACCTCCTCTTTCCTCTGAATTTTTAACCTTTCCCTTTCTACTGAGTCCTCTTCTCAGTAGTTCAGGGAACATCAGCTAGAAATATTTGGGTAAACTATTCTCAAGGCAAAACAGTTGTGCTGAGGCCCTCAAGAGTAGAGACCCTGAAGAGCACACCCACCCATATGAAGGTAAGGGAAATAAATAACAAACACATTAACTAGGTAAGAGAGTTATACTCATCTTCCCTGGTGGTACAGTGGTTAAGAACTCAGCTGTTAACCGGAAGGTCATGTCCACCAGCCGCTCCTTGGAAACACTATGTGGCAGTTCTACTCTGTTTATAGGGTCGCTTTGAGTCAGAATCAACTCAACAGCAACAGGTTTGGTTTTGGTTTGGTTTATCAATGAGAAAAAGAAGACTGAGATTTGAATCCAGGACAACCACCTTCCTCACTTCTGGCCTGGCTTTCTCCTGAGATGTTCCTGATCTATGAACATTGATTACCAAAATCTGCCTGGTATCTGATCAAGACAACAACATACACCTGTGAGAGCCCAGGGACCTCTATACACGGGTAGACCCCTGGACCTCTTTCCATTTGTCATTCATTTTTTAAGAGTTCACTAGTCTTTCAGTTCCACAAGTGTATCAACCTCTATCCTGCCTTTGGACTTTTGCACATATGGTACCCTCTGTCTGAAGCACCCTTCCTTTCTCCTCCCTCCATCCATCCCTGCCCATGGCATGATTGGCCCCTTATCCTTCAACTCTTAACTCAAATATCGCCGTCACTGCTATCACAGTATCCTTCATAGAATTTCTAATGGCTTTTTATTTTGTTTGTTTTTTTCTTAATAATTGTTTTCCCCACTAGACCATAAACTCCGTGAGGACAGAGATCATGTCTGCCTTGCTCACCATTATGTTCTTTGCACCTAGTACACGGTAGACACTCAGAAATGTGTGAAATGAATGAATGAATGAATACATTAATGAACTGTATTAAAAACTAGCTTAGTCTTATCTAGCTCGGTGGTTCTAAGAAAGGAAACTGAGCAGAACTACCTGACAATCTTATTTAAACCACTCATCCCAGCACCCTCCTCCCTAATTTCACTATTCATTCATAGATTCAGATGCACCATTATCAGAACTGGGAATGTGTTTAGGGACCATATGTCCCTTCCAGCCCTCCAGATTCTGGCATGGTTTGAGGGGTGTAGTATCAGTACTCTGTGTGGGAAGCAAAGTAGTCGTGCATAATTGAGAAAAGTCCCTTAGTAATTTTCATATGCCATTTCCATCCCCCTGCGAGAATCTCTAAGGAGCTCTGGTGGCACAGTGGTTAAAGCAGTTGGCTGCTAACCAACAGGCCAGCAGTTTGAACCCAGCAGCAGCTCCATGGAAAAAGACATGGTAGTCTGCTTCCATAAAGATTACAGCCTTGGAAATCCTATGGGGCAGTTCTACTCTGTCCTATAGGGTTGGTATGAGTCAGAATCGACTTGACAGCAATGGGTTTGGGTTTTTTTCTTTTTTAAAATGAGAATCTCTAAAGACTTGTTGTGGTGCAATGGTTCAGTGCTTAGCTGCTAACTAAAAGTTTGGCAGTTTGCATCCCCCCAGTGGCTCCACAGGTGAAAGACCTGGTGATCCCTCCCTTAAAAATTACAGCCAAGAAAACTCCATTGGTCTGTTCTACTGCATCACATGGGATCACTATGAGTCACAATCGACACCATGGCACCTAGACAACAAGATGAGCCTCCCTGCTCTAGGTAGATCATTCCCGTGCCTTGTAATGTTCCCCAGATGTTTAGATGTGGCTAGTTGTCAAAGTTCAGACCCCTGATCTTTCACTGACTCTCTGAAACTGGTCTCTGAGCCTTTCATATGGATGACTACTTTTCTCATTAAAACTTTCTTTGATCTTTAAAGTTCTTGTCCCCTACCACAGGGACCTCAAATCATTGAACATACTAAGGAATTCTATCTGAAGAGAAATTCTAATATTTATAAAATGAGAAGGTTACATTTAACCATTATAAAAGGTATATCTAACAAGTCACTCAAGATTAAATATTGCCATCATTAATATAAAATGTCATTGGCACCATGATCTTAAAATCTGGTCTCCCAGACAAAATTTTTAGAAAAAGCCTTTGTATGCCCCAACCAAAGATTCCCCATCACCAATGCCTACCTGGTAACCACTTGTCCAGACCCTTTAGTTTTATTAGACAAGAAAAGAAGGCTGATATACTAGGGGTATGGAGGAGGAAGACGAGATAAAGGGGTTTAGAGCAGAGTTACTATTCCCTTCTTTGAACTACAAATTCCCCCAGCATCTCTTGCTTTCAGGGGCCACAGTCCAGGTTGAAGGTTGAAGCAGGAAGTAGTTCTAAGCATTAGTCACTGAGGGGCCTGTGAAGCACTAATCAATGTTTAAAGCAATTAACTGATCATCCTAGGAGTGACTCAAATGTGAACAATTAAGGGGCTCAATAACGGGGTTAGGATTTTAACTGAAATGCTCTTTGGAAAAGTAACAAAGCATGAAACTATTAAATAATTCTTTGCGGTTTTTAAAGATAAGAAGGTACTACATTTTAATCACTAATCAGCCTGTTAGAGGGAACTCAAATGGAAATGTAACCAAAAAAAAAAGCACATTGGCCCTCAGTGAGCTCGTTTCAATTAAAAAACAAGGTGGTTTCTGGAGAATTTGGAGCCCAAACAACCTGTTAGATTGTCTGACGTGACATGGACAATTCTTTGGAGCCAGAGGGAATAGAGCTGAAATCATGATTTAGGATCAGGTGACTTAAGCCAATTTTTTTTTTTAATTTATTGTGCTTTAAGTGAAAGTTTACAAATCAAGTCAGTCTCTCATACAAAAAGTTATACACACCTTGCTATGTACTCCTAGCTGCTCTCCACCTAATGAGACTGCACATTCCTCCTTTCCACCCTGTATTCCCCGAGTCCATTCAGCCAGCTTCTGTCCACCTCTGCCTTCTCATCTCACCTCTAGACAGGAGTTGCCCACATAGTCTCATGTACCTACTTGAGCCAAGAAGCTCACTTCTCACCAGTATCATTCTCTGCCATATAGTCCAGTCCAATCCCTCTCTGAAGAGTTTTAAGCCAATTTCTTAAATCTCTCTTGGCCTGTTTCCTCCTCTGAGAAATGGTAATAATATCTGTCTTGCAAGATTATCAAGAAGAGTAGACATGCTAATCATCATAAGAACACTGTAAATAGTGATTACATATAATATTTTCTATCAGCATACTATATCTCCCCATGAATCAGGGCACATACTTAATTTTTTTAAGTTCTACTATTATTCAGATGCCTCTTGAGTTTGTTGTTAGCATCTGTTCCTCTCATAACATGACTCCTTAAATGTTACTTTGTCTGGTTTAAACCGTTGGAGATGTGACCTCAGGCAAGCACCCTGAAGTATGGAAAGGCTACTAAACCTCACATTTAAGATTATGTATTTCTTGGGTCAAGTCTGCACCTAACAATTTTTGTTTGCTTACCTCAAAAGTATTTCCTGAAATGACTATTTTTTCCTTTGAATAAAGCATTTTCCCAAGATTGTATATTGACTAGTAGAAAAGGTTGGGTATCACACCCTCAGGAGCACCTGATCTACCTATTTGCCTTCGTTTGGAACAAACTGCAATCCCCAAAGGGTCTGTGTTTTATTGATGTAGAATGGGTAAGATGAGTTGCCAAAACAAAAGTTCTGATTTTTCAAATTGCTTTTTATTTGGCTAAAATCTGAGACAATTGATCCTTTATTGGTCTCACTGTTAAAATTAAGGGTCTTAGTTTTCAAAATCACATCGGCTCAGCACCAACCATCCCTATCTCACCATGCACACTTGCAGCCCTCTCCACTGCAACCAAAGAACAATAAAACCAAAACCAAACCCACTGTCTCAAAGTTGATTCGACTCATAGCCACCCTACAGGACAAAGTAGAACTGCCCCATAGGGTTTCCAAGGAACTGCTGGGGGATTCCAACTGCCTATCTTTGGTTAGCAGCTGAGCTCTTAACCACTGTGCCACCAGAGCTTCTCAAAGAACAATAGAGTATACCAGAGCCTGTGTGAGAAACTCCTAATTAATGAGCAAAACTTCTTGGGGGCTGAGGTATCAGTCTCCCAATAGATTGCTATTTTAAAAAATATTTCTCTTTGAAAACAACAGCCTGATTAGTCTCATCATTCCTGCTTGAATTTCTTACACAGAAACAACGATGCAGGATGCACAATTATTAAAAACACTTTATTATGTATAATTTGTACATGCTTCAATTTGTGTTTCTTCAGGCGACGAATTTTCCAGGTGATGACATCATCTACCAAGATTAGCTACATCTAATTTTCCTCCTGCAGTGCCACATACAAAAATACAGTTTTCAAAGCAAAATTCCCCTTCTTTAAACAAAGATACACAAGAGCTTGCTGGACAAATAAAATGAGAAAAGAATACTTTGCACAAGTATCAACATCATACAAGACATTACCCTTCACACAGTAACTTCTAATGTGTTCTTTTATTTGGGAACAGCAGGAAAAGAGCCCCTTCTCCCTCAGAGGGAAAGTGCAAGCTTTGTTGCCAAACTCCAGGGGTAAAGATGTGGTCCTCCGGGGGAAATAAAGGGAGGGGGATGAATAGAGGAGGGTGGCAGCCCCTTCATAAGCACTTCAGGAGGAACGAATTGCAGGAGGTCCCTCGGGGACAGTCGCACAGCTTCCCGATTCTCGCTCCTTTCCGCACAGCGCACTGCTCGCCGGCGTCACACTGCAAACAACACACGTGTGGTCATCTGGCGTGAGCAACCCTAGACTTCCAAGGGGCAGTCTCCCCGTCAACGTGATTTCTGCCTCTTGGGAGGGATGGATATCTCCCATCACCACCACGAAGGGGGCCTCGCCCTCATCATTTCAGCTAGATTACATTAAACAAATAAATAAAACTTTTTTTTTTTTAAGTATTGGGACCCTCCTCCTTTCCTCCCATCTTTTTGAGAAAGAAAATTACATATATATATATATCACATTTCCCAGCTCTTGCCCTTCCAAAGAAAAAACAAACCAAAACTTTTATCGAAGAAATGAGCAACACTTTCCCACAATTCCTGATCCCAGCTCCCCTCCTCCTGTGGAGAGAAGAAAGATTAAAGTGTGTGTGTGTTGGTGTGAATTGTTTTATCCAAGGAAGGTGACCAGCCCTGAATCAGGAATTTTGATCCAAGAACTCGGATCAAAACACTGGCAGTGCTCCAGAAGGCAGGGAGAAATTGGGGGAGCAAGAACTGAGTGGATTCACCCCCAACTCTGACACTTCTTCCTGAGGTGAACCCAAAAACTCATCCTCAGGAAATACTCTTTCTCACACAGACTCAAGAGCTGGTTCCTGCCATAGTTGTTCAGTCCTCTGAAATGTCAGGTCTACCCTTTGCCCTTGGAGACCGAGGGAGGAGGGCTGGCAGTGTAAGCGAAGGGGTGCCCACAGAATTCTGCAAACCTATTGCCATCCTAGGGAGAAGGTCGTGTGTAAGATTCAAGGTGGTGTGTTTTCTCTTGGAAAAACAGAGTAGGGAGTTACCCCAAAGCCTTACCATGGGGACTTGACCGTACTTCTTCTCATAGATGGGAATGCGTTTACTCTTGAGCTTCTTCAGGACTTCCTGCAGCGCTTCGATCTGCAATACACCGCCCCGGAGCTCGAAGTTGCCGCCTTGGCTGCGAGCCCAGCCCAGGTGCTCACTTCCTGCCCTAGTTATAAGGTGCCCTGGACCCACACATATTCTGAGAGTGGGACTCCGCGACAGCTCAGGGGAGAGGAGGGTGGAAAGTTAGAGGAAGAGAGCGGTCGTCCTGGAGTCGCTGAGCTGAGGCTCGTGTTGATCCGAAAGGCAAAACGGGATTCCTTCTACAGACTGCCCGTGCAGCCCATAAGCTCGACAGACTACAGACTACAGTGGAGCCCATAATCTGGAGACAATATTCGGATAGCAGCGGGTACCTGGGCTTTGCGCTCAGCTCCCCGCGTTCTGTCTCTGGGAATGGGAGTTGGGGCTAGGGGATAGGAGGGCATGCAAAAGGAAGGGACTGAGAGGCAGCCCAAGGGGCTCCGGGGCGAAGGGGATACCGACCAGCTCCTTCTCATGGGAGGGGTCCTCCACAGCGGAGTAGATGTCCAGGGCTCTGGGCTGAAGCTCGGTGTCCTCCTGGGCACCGGCGCCCAGCAGAGGTAGCAGCAACAGGGCGGCGGCCAGGAGTTGCAGCAGCCGCAGGCGGGAGCTCTCCATGGTGCTGAAACTCGGCGCTGCTGGGGCACTCTGCGCTCCCGCATTTTATAGCAAGCCAGAACCCGGGTGCAGGGAGAAAGGAGGGGGCGAGCTACGAAAAGGGTATGGAGGAGGGTCCGGGTCAACTGTTTGTAGGCAGCGCTCCGCGGCGGCTTGACGTCAATGCCCGCCGGGCTCCAGGCGCCGGGGAAAGAAGCTCTGCGCACAGCTTGGCTAAAGCTCAGAGAACACGGACCCCGCGCCCCTAAATGCGGTCAGCCCCGTGGCAAGGGGCCCCCCAGCTGAAGCAGGGGGGCAAAGGGTGAAGGAAGATGATCGGGAGGGGGGTTAGTAAATGGAAAATGCCTTCGGAGAAAGGAGCAGGAAGAAAAGTCCCTCTCCATCACCTAGCAGCGGCGGCAGCAGCGCAATCTACCTCGCCAGCCCTGCCTTTCCCCTCACCCTCGCCGGATGTATGGCAGCAAGAAGAAGGTCCTGCCTCCAGGCAGGGATGTATGCTGAGCACCTAACTAGGCAGACAGACACTCGGGGGTAGAGGAGGCAAACATACTACACGAAAGAAAGAGAAATCGCGGCTATCTCCAAGATGGGTGTGTTAAAGATGAAGAGGAGGCAGGGGAAACAAACCAACCCCGACCAGCGCGATGTGGGGAGTGCAGTACTGCCTCCACCACTTACAAGCTGTGTGACTTTGGACAAAATAAAGACCCTTTCTGAGACTTAGCTTTTTCTTTTGAAAAACGGTTTTAAATGATGTACATCACAGGGTTATCAGGAAGATGAAATGAAAGATTGGGTATGTAAAACTCCTGGCCCTTAGCACAGTCAATGTTAACCCTCCTTGCTCCTGCCTTTTGAGCCTTGAGACTTTCCATGTGGCCTGAGCACTATCTTTCCTTAAGGCAAATTGAACCATCCTCAGAAACCTCCCATTCCCCAGCATCCACCCACCCCATCCTCCACCCACATACCCAGAAGCCTGTCCAGAAAGAAAGGAAAAGGGGGTGAAAAAAATGCAGCTCCCTGATTATAAAAATATCTTCAGAGATCAAAAGTCAATGGTGAACTAGGTCCTCAGGGACTTGCGAAGACACAGTTTTTTAAAAGGTTGTTGTCCTTCAAACCTGAATGCAAATGAAATTCTTGTAGAAGAGGCAGATCCTTCCCCCTTAGACGTAGAGGCCTATTCCATGGCTTCTTTCACCACACCTTCTTTTCCTCAACTGCTCCATTACTGACACCCCAGTGCTGGAGAGTTGCCCCAGTCCACTTATTTCCTATTCCCTACCCACCACCTCCATCTTCTTCTGCCCTCCTCTAATCCAGGTTTCACTAGAAACCAGTGTTTTCCCCTTTAAAAAGACATCAATGGCTTCCCTTCCTACTAAGCACTAAACCTATTTCCTCACTCTAATTTACAAAGTGCTATATGATCTGCACCCCCTAACCTCATAGATTACCACTCACCCCAGAACCCTCCACTCCAGCCTCACTGACCTTCTTTTTTTTTTTCCTCCAACAGTCCAAGATCATTCCACCTTTGAGGTGTTTGCACTTGCTATTCTTTTTTCCTGCATCTCCAAATGGCTGACAGCTTCTTGTCATTCAAATCCCAGCTTAAATGTTCTTAACCACCTAATCTAAAATATCCACCAATTTATTCTCCCACAAAGTGCTCTGCAGATAATGTGGATCATGGGAATAGTTAATACAAAATATGTAGCCGACCACTTCATTTATCAAGTGTTTAATTGTTACCCAAGTGCACACTGGGAAGCAATTCAAGAGGTAATATCTCTTCTGATGAATAGCACACATATTAACAGCATCAAAATATTTGGCTTTGGGGTAAATCCAACTTGAAAAATGTATATAACTCCTTCCCTGAGCCGTGTCTTTAACACACACCTTTAAATTCTGTACAAAAAAATCTTCAGTGGTAGCACATATTACTACTTAAACCTCACAGAGATATTTGGCACACAAGGCAAAAACTACCTCCAGTGATCTTAAAAGTATTCTAAGCTTCAGAAGAATAAATAGCTCCACATAAGATTTAGCTTATACTTCCCTAAAAAAAAACAAAAACCAGTTACCGTCAAGTCACTTCCAACTGACGGCAACCCTATGTGTGTCAGAGTAAAACTGCTTTCCATAGGGTTTTCAATGGCTGATTTTTTGGAAATAGTTTGCTAGGCCTTTTTCCAACATGCCCCTAGATGGACTCAAATCTCCCACTTTTTGGTTAGCAGCCAAATGTGTTAACCATTTGCACCACTCAGGGACTCCATCCTTCCCTAAGGATGTGGATATTTCCAATGCAGTACTGTCTCTCAAACTTTGTTCTACCCAGACACAGGTAATAGCTTTCCTTTCCGGCCACTTATACTGAAAAAATAACTGAAAAGTTCAAATCCTGTTAGGTTGGTGCTATCATCTTCATTAACGAAGACACCACATTTAGCTGGGGGGGTTAGGGAAAGGGTCCTTGGACAACCTTGTGAAGCAATCCAGGGGGAATCTTGATCATTTATATGTCATAATGCTTTTTGCATCTGTGAAGAGAATGACTTGATAAACTGTCTTTAGGAAGCACGGTACAGAAAGACAGACAATTTTCTGCCCACAAGATAACTTATGTAAGTTATTAAAGGAAGGGAGCAAAGGCATAAGATGTTCCACACCATGTTCTACACCATGTAAGATGCATGAAATTCTTCACACCATGCCATATCAGGAAAAAATTTTATGTTATTGCTAGTTGGTAATCATTCCCTTAGACCTAATCACTGTTTCTCTTCACAGATATAGAAAAGGGAGGCAGGTCACCTTGCAAAAGAGAAGCAGTGACTAGGGTGTGTCTATGGAGATTTACTGTGGACAAACCCCTCTGAACCACCCCTCCTAAGATAGAGTCAGCATCTATTTCTGCTCTGTGAAATAGCTCAAGGAGGGACATCTCATCAGCAGTAAAATCTACTGGCACTTATCAGAGAAGGAAAATTTAAAGCTTGGGAAAACCTCTTCTTGTCTCTTAGAGTTTTGAATCTTTCACTATTAAAAAAACCTAATAACTTATTTGTGGCTTACCAAGACAAAAAAAGCATCCCCTGGTTTTTAGTCCAAAAACTCCTTAGAGAATTAGGGCTGGCCAAATCACTCGATGAAGACTCTAGACTCCAAAGACGTTAAATAATAAGAAGGCGATAGAATCCAACACCAAAATGAGATTTTCTCCCAAGCTCTAGGACTTCTCTCTCCCTTCCTCCTTCCATTCTGAATCACTTCTTTTCTTATACAGCCGAGAACACCGTTGGCCTTTTGGGTTGTCATGTTGCTTAAATGTCAGATTACTTTGTTATCCATTAACCCCTCTCTCCACTCTTCACCCAGGTCTAGCTCAACATTAAAATTTCTTTCATTTCACTGGCTCCTTAAATATTTGTGTTTGAGATTGTTTCTCTTCACTTGTATTAGCTACCCTTTCCTCCAGGTCAAACATCACTCTGTTCTCTCTGGTGCACATTTACAATCTCACCCTTTCGTTTCTACATTGTCTGTGCTACACCCTTCCTCCAGAAGAGAGATTAATTTCCATTGATATTCATCTTGTGTTTACCAACTTTCAATCCACAGCCTTCCAAAGGAACAGGCATTCACTCTGATCTGACTGAAAGCCTTTATCACTACTTGGAAGAAAACAATCTTCAAGTAAATGACACTTAGTTGTGCACAGTTGGGAGGTGTTAAAGATGCAGGAGGAAAGAATATGTGCTTCACAGGCAGCCTCTGAAGGAGCAAAGCAGGGGAAATTAGACAAGACTTTCCATTCAATTAAAAAAAATTTGAGTGCCGCTATGTTCAAAGCACTGCTAAGTGCTGTAAGGACTGCTAACAAGACAGAGTTTTTGCTTTTGAGAATCTTTGGGCTTGGTCATGTCCACAAATACCCACAATATAAGAATCCAGTGAGGTGAGGATCCTAATGCAGATAGAGAAGCCCAGAGATGGCAGAGATTAATTTCCTCTGGAGCAAGGAACTGTCATGAAAAAATGGCATATGAGCTGCTGGGTCTTAGGGAATGGGTAGAATTTCAGCAATAGCAAAATCCCACTTTGGGGCTTTGGGAGCAATTGGGCAGCATGAGTGAAATCATGGAGATAAGGACATCAGGGGAACAGTGCTATTCCCCTCAAAAAAAAATGTGTAAGTCCTAATCCCTGTACCTTTAAATGTGACCCTGTTTATAAATGAAATTTTTCTTTTGTTACATTAGTGAGGCCATACCAGGATAAGGTGGGTTCAAAACCTAGTCACTTCTGAGTGGTATCTTATATAAAGAGCAGAATTGGCCCAGACACACACAACAGGAGGAAGGCACACACCATATGAGAACCCATCTATAAACAAAATAATGCCACAGATTTCCAGCAGACACCAGAAACTAGAAGAAAGGCCTATGAAGGAGTCAACACAGCCGAAACCTTGAGTTGCACTTTTAGCTTCCAGAACTGCAAGAAAATAAATTTCTGTTCTTTAAAGCTACCTACTTATGGTATTTTTTGTTAAGGCGGCGCTAGGTAACTAAGACAAACAGTGAGTGGTCTGGGGTGCTGGACAGTAAACAGTGGAAAACAGTGGAGCAAGAAAAGAAAAGTCCAGAGCAGCAAGTGAAAGTTCCAAATTAGGATTCAATGAACAGGAGGTAATAGCATAGGTAAACTCAAAGGATTAAACTTTTCAAATACTAAAACTAAGAGCAATCTCTTTGGCCATAACAATCTGGTCTAAGAAAAGTGACCCCCACCAGATATGGGAAGGTATCTCTGACACAGAGATACCTGCCCTGGGACAAGGGAACCTTTCTTTGAGTACCAGCACAGTAGTACCCTTTGCTGGGGTGCAGCAGACAGAGCGGCATACCTATCTCACACTTCCTGAGCCATTCTTCTCTTCTAACTTTTCTGGATCCAGACCTCCTAAACTCACAGGAAGTGTAGGATTAGCATTAAAGCACCAGACTAGAATGCCCTAAGAGATGAACTATACCATTAAGTAGAAAGCAATTTGAACCCTTCAATGACTGCTCATTGCTGAGAGATTCAAGTTAACTTCCCAGTGTGGTGTCAAAATTTCTCATAATTTAGTCTTGGCACATATTTCCAATCTCATTTTCCTCAACTCCCAACCAGTCCCATCAGAAGATGTCTTATATTTTATTTTGCAAATACGCCATAGTATTTTCTTAATTTTGCACTGAATAAGAGGAACAGGCCCGAGTACACTGTATAACAAATAACCTCCAAAATCTCAGTGACTTCAAAAACACAAAGATTTATTTCTCAATTATGTTACATGTGCATCAAGGGTTGAGGGAGTGTTCTGTTCATCACGGTTCCTCAGGGGGGACTGACAGAACAGCCTCTATCTCTGACCTTGCTGCCTGTGTTCCAGAGAGAAAAAGAGTTCTAAACAGTTTGAACCAATAATTAAAAGCTTTTGTACAGAAATGATACTTCACTTTTTTTTCCAGTTCATTAGCTTCAACTAGCCACATGGCTCCACCACCGTAAAAGAGGCGTAGAAAGTACAGTGCTACCATGTACCATGTACCTAGAATGCAAATATTTGTGGAACAGCATTAATGACTAGCACGTGCACTCTGCATTTGAATGCTTCTGCCTTGACCATATTCTTCCCTGTGTCTAGAATATTCTTGTCACACCTTGAGCATCCAACAAACCCATGCTTCAAGACGCATCCTATCCTTAGCCTTCAGCAATACCTGATCCTTCTCACCACTAGATTTGCCACATCTTTCTTTCTATAGAACTTTCTATGTATGTTTATTAACACACCTAACAAACATTACATCACATTATGGCTAGCTGTTTATGGCTATCTCACTTGCTAGACAGGGAGATCCTTAAGGGCAGAGAATATATCCAATCACATTTGCACTCCCAGGGTTTACCATGGTGCCTGATACACAAACATGGAGGAGAGAGTTAGTTGCTATGAAATGAAAGATAATCCTAAGACACTAACTAGATGACCATCAGTAAACTACATAATCTATTATAGAATTGATTCATCAAGCAGTTTAAAAAAAAATTTTTTTTTTTTAAAAAGCACTGAATATTTAGATTATCACCCTTGTAGCAGGGGGGAAAATATGCCAGAGAGGGTTGAAATAATTTCACAGCTAGCGAGTTTCAGAAATAGGATTTCTGGAGTACAAACCATAGTCTCTCACAACAGTTTCTCCTGTGATTAAGTGCATTTCAGTTGCAAAATGGAAAACTTTTCCCAAATGCAAAACTTGCTGTGTCACCAGGAAGAGGGTTATTGTCTCCACACTCTTGTCATAGACTTCGTCTTCATTGCTTTTCCCTCACACTTTCTTACAATGTGGGAAGAAAACTGGGCATGATCACATCCTAAAGAATCTTGGGAAGTTTAAAACCTGCCCCTGATCACCAATCTCCAGAACACTTTGATGGACTTAGATCAGCGATATGGGTGAAGCGACCCCTGAACTAGACAGGAGTTTGGTTTAGATGTCATCTAAGGCCACTTTCAAAACCATGATTCTGAGAATCTTCTATGCTTCCTTCAGAACTTATCTAAGTGAAGTCTATTTCTTTTGACATAAACTATAACCTCAGGAGAAACAGAATGCCGTCTGGCATTATCCAAAGAGGCAGAGCCTGAGGGCAAAAGTATATTTTATAGGAAGAAGGGCCATCAGCTAGTCTTTCCTTGATTTTCTAGGGGATCTCTGACCCTGACATTTACTGTGCATTGGCAGAAGTTTAATCTGGTTCTGATTTTAACAAAAGATTCATCAAGTTGGCTTGGCTTACCAGCTTAACCAGGGCCCAACTTCTTCTGCCTTGCAAGCTAGATGTATTGGCATTTAGATCTTTGCACTTCCAATCAAGCTGCCTCTCTAAAGCCAGCTTGGCGAGGGCTCTGAGATGGATGGGCTAGCAGTCATTCCCTAAGCTCCTCCAACATTTGTTGAAAGCCCATGGGAACTGTTCTTATCACTCAGGAAGGTGAGATTAGACTGGGACTTCGAGAAAACTGAAGCAAAGAGGATGGTATTGACAGGCTTGCCCAAGGTCATGTGTCAAGTTTTCCTCTCCTAGTAACTGACTCCAGGAAGACAATTGTTGGAAAGCCCAGTTTAGCTTTATGAATGGGACAAGACATGGTAGGCTCTTTTATTTCCGTATAGAAGAAGCTTAGAGAGCTTAAAAAAAAAAAAAAAAAAAAAACCCAGTGCTGTCAAGAAAGCTTAGGGGAGGAAATTCAATCAAAAGAGGAGTACCAGGGAAGTGTCTTAAAGCTACATTTGCCATACAGAGTTCACTGTTTGGGGGAAAGCTTTGGGGGTGGGGGGGGGATTATGAAGATTCCAGGGGGTGCCAAAGACCCTCAACTTCCCTCAGTGCCCCATAAGTTTTTACTCTTCTCTAAGGAAGATGGCTTTTCAATCATACTCTCCTCTCCTAGACTGCCTCCGGGGCCTCTACACCCATTCATCTGAGGATGTCAGCTGTTCCCTCTCTCTTCTGTGTGTCATGGTAGTCTGTGGTTACTATTCCCTCTGGCCAAATGTACAATGATATGTTTATATTGTGGTACTATTTCCAAATATTGAGTGTCCCTCCCTGGAGGAGGATTATACTTTGGGCACCTGCTGAATTCAGATGTGGCCATGTGACTTGTTTTAGCCAGTGAAACACAAGCAGAAGGGTGATGTGTCATTTCCATAAGGAAACTTTAAATGTCAGTACATACTTTGCCCTGCTATTAGCTCTGTGTTCCAAATAGAAGCAGATCTGTCAGCCTGGGTTCTGGAGGGTTCTGGAGGGAAGAAAATGTTCAGAGAGCTACCGTCAATCTTTAGTGAACATGTAGTGTAAGCAAGGAATAAATATTTGTGGATGTAAGCCATTGAGCTTTGGGGGTCATTCATTTCGGCAGCAATTCAGCCTCATCTGACCAATACAGGTAGCAGACTAACATGTCCATCAACATATCTCTTAGATAGTATTAGTTAACTATTACTGCATAAAAATTACCCCCAAAACTTAGTGGCTTCAAACAACACATATATATCACCTCACAGTTTCTGTGGGTCAGGAATATAGGCACAGCTTAGCTGGGTCCTTTGCCTCAGGATCTCTCACAGGCTGCCATCACAAGAGTCAGCCAGGATTGAAGTCATCTCAATAAGTGGGGCAGGATCTGCTTCCAAGATCACTCAGTAGTTGTTGGTGGGATTCACTTCCTCATGGACTGTTGGACTGAGGCCTCAATTCCTTATTGGTTGTTGACCAGAAGCTCCCTCGGTTCCTTTTCTGGTGGCCCACTCCATCAGAATAAGAAGGCAAGAAGAGCCTGTGAGAGAATACTAGGCAAATGTCTCTCTAAAACTAATCACAGAAATGCCATCCCATAATTTTTGCCATATTCTATTCACTGGGGTCCAGCCCACACTCAAGAGGAGGGGATTAGAAAAGGACATGAATACCAGTTGGCAGGGATCATCGGGACCCATGTTAAAAACTGCCTACCACAATGACTTCATCAAAAAAATAAAATCAAAAAGTATTGTTTAAGAACCTAAGCTTGAATAGTGAGGTAAGAGATAGAATTGTGGAATTTTATAAGCAGGGCCCAGAGAGGTTAAATACCTTGCCTAGGAACACAAATAGAGGTAAAGCTGGAAATAAAATTCAAATCAGTGTTATTTCCACAGGCAGAAATAAGTGAAAAATTAAATAACAATAAAAGACAAATTGCATTCAACTGAAACAGAAACTGGGGCACCAATTGCTAACTGAATGGCTGAATAAATCACTCAGACAGCGAGTAAACTAAAAGTGCAGGGAAGCCAAGCTCTTTAGGTTGGGTCAATCAGAAAAGGTAGGTCACGATAAAGATATAAGCCTTTGAAAGGTAGAAAGGTCTGGTTGAGCAGAGGAAGGGAGTAGTCAAACTAAGGCTTCTTCAGGGCCACCCACAGATATCACAGAAATGTTGATGTCACTATTCTTCTTTCTCAATCTAAATTCATCTGATGGCTTTCTCCAAACTTGCATATCTCTGGCTCATTGTGTATCAGGCTGGGGGCCAGTTAAGAGGACCCTCTGGTGGAAGTATCAGAATCAACTCGAAATTTTTGTTTTTCAAACTATGTATTCTTATACTCTACCCCTAAAATCTTGGGTTCCAGAATCTCTGCGGAAGAGGGTAGTCCAGCTCGTGTCCTTTGAAAACCTTGCCTCAAGTGATTCTGATATAACCTCACGGATATACGCCCCTTGTTGTGTAGGATTTTATCCTTAGAAATTAATAGAAGTTGTCAAGGATTTCATTTTACTTGGATCCACAATTAATGTCCATGGAAGCAGCAGTCAAGAAATCAAAAGACACATTGCATTGGACAAATCTGCTGCAAAGGACCTCTTTAAAGTGTTGAAAAGCAAAGGTGTCACCTTGAAGACTAAGGTACACCTGACCCAAACCATGATATTTTTAATCACATCATATGCATGTGAAACCTGGACAATGAGTAGGGAAAACAGAAGAAGAATTGATGCCTTTGAACTGTGGTATCGGTGAAGAAGATTGAACATACCAGGGACTTGCAAAAGGACAAACAAATACGTCTTGGAAGTAGTACAACCAGAACACTCCTTAGAAGCAAGAATGGTGAGACTGCGTCTTATATACTTTGGACACGTTGTCAGAGGGATCAGTCCCTGGAGAAGGACATCATGCCTGGTAAAGTACAAGGTCAGAGGAAAAAAAAGAAGACTATCAACAAAATGGACTGACCCAGTGACTGCAACGATGGGCTCAACAATGGGGATAACAACAATTATGAACATGCCGCAGGACCAGGCAGTGTTTCATTCTGTGATACATAGGGTCCCTATGAGTCAGAACCAACTCAACAGCACCTAACAACAACAGGTTTGTCATGAATAAACTCATTTCGTTTCTGCAAGGTAGTCATGGGCAGGCGAACAAGTAAGACCTTACAACATTCATTTACAACCAGAGAATTAACAATTACAGTTGCAATGTTAGTTCAACGCTTAGAGTCCAAATCTTTACACTTTTACCTTTTGTAAGTGGTCTCAGGAGGAAGACTTGATCACAACTTCAACTTGTGGAGGTCTCTCATAGCTGGGATTAAGGTCAATTGTGCTACACAGAATCGCAGTTCAGATTCTGAGTCTTTGGAGAGAGTCAGACTCCAGACAGAGGTTTCATCTCTGCCTTTTCTTAGTAAGTGAGCAGAAATTCAGGGTTGATATGTGGAATTCTCACCTTGGCCTCACATGATAAAGCCCACTGTGGCATTAAAGACTAGTATGTTATGTCTTCTTTCCAGGGTTAGAGATCAGTTGAATATCACAACTTTTCTTCAGGGTCAGAGATTAGGAAGGTTGTTTAGAATTATGTCTCAAGCCTAGTTTACAAAATTAACTATGTTATGTTTTCTTTTGTCACAGCATGCCAGGTCAAAGTCGACTTCAAGGTTGTTTACATTCTTCATATACTTCAGATGTCCAAGTTCAGAAATTTTCTAAATAACTTTCTAATGACTTACAGGTTTCTAACAGCTTATAGTTAATATTAGAGAGTCTCATAAATGTAGACATAATTCTATTTCTAAGCTCATATTACAAGTGCTTATACTTATGTATTTTGAAATCATAATAGTGACTTATACCTTATGGTACTTGAGAGCATCATAGAAACATACAGAACACCCCTAATTAAGGACTACCGCTTAGGTTCTCCAAATTTGTATCATCTTGTGAGGTGTCAGGGAGCACATTTTGCCCTACAAAGATCTCCAAGGACAAGTCTTTTTGAACTTCCAATACCTCTTACTCATAAAACACAAATAGCTCGATCACTAAGCCAGTATAGACAGGTAAAGTCACTTTTAATGACTTTATAGCAGAGGTTTCCATCATACCCTTATGTAAGGTGTCATGGACACATCCCAAGTGGCTTTCCAAGAGTGCATGTCATACAGATATAAGCCCCCAAAATAGTAAACAAGCAATTTAACTTTGATGAAAGTCTGAGCAGATAGTGTGTTCGCAGTTTTGCAGATGATATAACTGATAGTTTAAGTAACTGGGCCCAGGACTCCAAACAAGTAGGAAGGAGTTTGGACCTCTGAAACCCTAGTGTTTTGTTTTCATTGTCCTTTCATTTTATTTTTATCAACTTTATCATAACAAAGAGGTGGGAAAAAGAGGAAGCAAGAAAAAGAGAAAATAAAACTCGAATTCTGAAAAATGTTTTAAATATTGTAAAAGACATTCCTTGATGGTCAGTACCCTCCTTGTAACTTGAAAAACCAAATAAATCGTTTTCCTTGGGGAGTTGGAAAATGTCCAGTTAAGTCTCTAAGTCCAATCTTTGACTTTCTTTCTGAATATGAAATAGGACTGACCATTTTATGACTGAGACCATAAGCTTTGGACTAGGATCTGTCTTGGGGCCCCATCAGAGATCTTCTCCCTGGGTAGACAGGAGCTGTCTTTAAAGATCTTTTGGCTAGTGGAAGAGCGAAGTCTCACCTTGTGCCGACACAAAACCCAGCATGCCTCACTGAAGAGTAGAGACCCAGAGGAGCAACAGCTGTGAGCATTTATAATGCTTTTTGCCCAGACGCAAATGTCATTTTCTGCCATTTGCACTATTGGCCAGGGTAACTTTCAGATGAAGACATCACAGATGGACACTGGCTGGCACCCGCAGGAAGTCTCAAATGAACCATAGCTATAGCTTTGCCTGCAGTGGCTGTCAGACATTTACAGAAATCCATCTCTCCCTGTACTTAGTAACAAACGTCTCCTCAGGAAAAGAAAAAAAAAAGACTTCAAAGAAAACTGTCAAGTTCATTTTATTTTCATTTCTGAAGCAACAACGCACATAAAAGAGCAAGTAGTTTCTAAACACCATTAACTGTGTCCTAGGAATCTTCAGATTTGCCATAAAGCAGTTGATGTTTGAAACACATCAAGGGAAACTTTGAAATAATGCTCTACTCCCTTCTTATACACTCTCTTTCCCCACCCACAATTCTGTATAAATACCTCTTAGGTCTGGAGTTGTAGACATAAAACTGATAAGGGCCCAGGCACAGATGAGTAAATCAGTATGAAGTGAATAGCGCTGGTGAAGAGGTGCTGGAAGACAGGTAAAACAGCAATTTTGCACACAAGGCTTTATGAACCCATTTCTCTGACACACAGAATTGAGGCTGGAGTGGCATTATGGGGAAACCATAAAGCTGAGGTTTCTAACTTGTTGGCAGATTAGAACCAACTGGGGAACTTTTAAGATACTACCACAGTATAAGCCCAGCAGCCCAGGTGGCGCAACGGTTAAGCAATTGTCTGCTAATCCAGCAGGAGAAAAGACCTAGCAATCTGCTCCCATAAAGATTAAACCCATTGCCATCAAGTTGGTTTGACTCATAGTGATCCTACAGGACAGAAGAAAACTGTTCCATAGGGTCTCCAAGCCCATAGTCTTTATGGGAGCAGGCTGTCACATCTTTCTCCCACAGAAGGGCTGGCAAGTTCAAACCGCCAACCATATAATTAGCAGCCAAGTGCTTAATCATTAAAGCTAACAGAGCTCCTTCCCGTAAAGATTACAGCCTAGGAAACCCTATGGGGCAGTTCTACTCTGTCCTATAGCATTGCCATGAGTCAGAATCAACAACACAGAACACAACAACAACATGTAAGCCCCACCCTCAGAGATTCTAATTCGATTGACCTGGGGTGACACCAACAAAGGTCATTTTAAAAGCTCCTTACCACCAGAAAACTTCTAGGAACTTAGCAAAGTTGCAGGGTACAAGGTCAACAAACAAAAATCAGTTGGGTTTCTATACACCACCAATGAGAAGTCTGAGAGGGTAATTAGAGAAACAATTCCATTTACAATAGTATCTGTTATGGATTGAATTGTGTCCCCCAAAAATGTGTGTCAATTTGGCCAGGCCTTGATTCCCAGTATTGTGTGATTGTCTACAATTTTGTCATCGATTGTGATTTTCCTATGTGTTGTAAATCCTGCCTCTGTGATGTTAATGAGGCAGGATTAGATGCAGTTATGTAAACAAGGCAGGATTCAATTTACAAGATTAGATTGTATCTTGAGTCAATCTCTTTTGAGATATAAAAGAGAGAAGTGAGCATAGAGACAGGGGGACCTCATTACCACCAAACCAGAAGAGCCAGGAGCCTATGTCCTTTGGTCCCAGGATCCCTGCACTGAAAAGCTCCTAGACCAGGGGAAGATTGATGACAAGGACCTTCCCCAGAACTGACAGAGAGAGAAAGCCTTCCCTGGAGCTGGCACCCTAAATTTGGACCTCTAACCTCCTAGACTGTGACAGAATAAATTTGTTTGTTAAAGCCATCTGCTTGTGGTATTTCTGTTACAGAAGCACTAGATAACTAAGACAGCTTCTAAGAGGATAAAATACCTAGGAATAAATCTAACCAGGACCTGAAGGTCTTATACAATGAAAATTATAAAATGCTGCTAGAAGAGATTAAAGAAGACTTAAATAAATGTAAAAATCTTCCATGTTTATGGATTAGAAGGCAATATGGTTAAGATGCCAATACTGCCCAAAATGATCTATAGATTCAACACTGATCAAAATTCCAACAGGCTTATTTACAGAAATGGGAAAACCAATCCTCAACTTTATATGGAATGGCAAGAGGCCCTGAATAGCTAAACCACTGTTGAAGAGAAGAACGAAGTACAACTCACGCTTCCTGATTTTAAAACATACAGCCACAATAATCAAAACAACCTGGTATAGTAAAAGGCATATCCCATATCCCATTGCCATTGAGTCAATTCTGACTCACAGTGACCCTACAGGACAGAGTAGAACTGCCCTATAGGGTTTTCAAGGCTGTAATCTTATGGAAGCAGACTGCCACATCTGTCTCCTGCTGAGCAGCTGGTGAGTTAGAACTGCCAACCTTTAGGTTAGTTGCCAAGTGCTTAACCATTGTGCTCCAGGGTTCCTTAATAGACACATAGACCAATGGGATAGAATTGAGAGTCCAGAAATAAACCATACATCTATGGTCAACTGATTTTTGACAAGGGTGCTAAGTCTATTCAATGCAGAAAGAAAAGTCTCTTTAACACATGGTATGGGAAAACTGGATTACCACATGCAGAAAACTGAAACAGGGTCCATGCCTCATACCATACAAAAAACAAATTTAAAATGGATTAAGGACCTAAATGTGCAATCTAAAACCATAGAATTCTTAGAAGAAAATGCAGGGGCAATGCCTTAAGGCCTAGCTTTTAACAATGGATTATCTAATTTAATAACAAGAACACAAACAGCAAAAGACAAAATAAATAAATGGGACCTCATAAAAATTTTAAAAATTTGTTCATCCAAAGACGTTACAAAAAAAGAGAAAAGATAAGCTACTGACTGGAAGAGTATACGTCCAATAAAAATCTAATAATCAAAATATATATAAAACTCTGACAACTTAACAAAAAGACAAATAACCCAATCATAAAATGGCCAAAGGACTTGAGTAGACATTCCACCAAAGAGGACATTAAAATGGTGACCAAACACATGAAAATATGCTCAACATCATTAGCCATCAGAAGAATGCATGTCAAAACCACAATGAGATACCATTTCACTCCCACTAGGATGGCTAAGGCTAAAAAAAAGAAAAAAACAGAAAAAGGTTGGCAAGGATGTATGGAGAAATTGGAACCCTTATCCACTGCTGTTGGGAATGCAAAACGGTACAGCCATTATTTTATGTGGTGGTTCTTAAAAAAACTAAAATAGAACTACCGTCTGACCCAGTAATTTCACTACAAGGTATATACCCACAAAACTTGAAAGCAGAGCCTCAGAGACCTGTACACCTGTGGTCCTTGCAACATATCTGCAATAGGTAAAAGGTGGAAACAACCTAAATGCCTGTTAACAGGTGAATGGATAACTAAAACATGGTACATACATGCAATGGAATACTACTCAACCAGCAGGAGAAATGAAGTCTTGACACGCGCTATAATGTGGATGGAGCTGGGAGACATGCTGAGTGAAATAAGCCAGTCACAAAAGGATAAATATTGTATGACCTCACTATAAAAAGACAAGAAAAGGCAAAAGTAAAGAGACCAAAGTTTATTAGTGGTTACCAGGGGCAAAAGGGAGGAGGAAAGAGGGGTGTTAATGGTGATAGAAAAATCACGTTGAACAACAGTAGGGTTATACCGATTATTGTAATAGCCATCAATAAGTTGTACACCTGTAAAAAGATGAATTGGCAAAAGCTGGGTGACAGATATATTTACAAGAACAACAAAAATAAAAGAAATAGCTTTCTGAAGCTGCTTATATACAACCAAAAACTTCATAGGATTTGGTTCCTTGGTTTGGAGGTTTAAGGTCATTGTTTCATGGGATATCCCAATTAATTGGCCTAATAATGAGTTTAGCACTTCTGTTCTACCTTCTGGTTCATTTCGTACTGCCTGGGGTCTTAAAAGCTTGCAAGCAGCCAGCCAAGACACGAAAATTGGTCTCAGTTCACCTGGAGCAACAGAGGAAAAAAGAGAGTCAGGAATAGAAGGAGGATATGGAATGTATGGCTAATTGCATCCATGATCAATCATCTCCTTTGCTATGAGACCAGAAAAACTGGATGATGCCCAGGTACCATTACTGAACATTTTGATCAAAGATTCTATAGAGAAGAATCCTGATCAAAAGGGGGAAATGCAGAAGAGAATGTCCAGTTCTCATGGAATCTAGACTTTCTGGAGCTATGAAGATCAGATGAACCCCTGAAACTATTACCTTGCGATAACCTTAAACCAAAAATATCCCCTGAAGTCATCTTAAAACCAAACAATAATTTAACTTAACTAGTAAAAAAAGGTCTACCAAAACAATATGCTCTTTTAAGATCTATATGGGATCAAACTGACAACAGCAACTTGAAAGATTAGATAGGAACCTTAGGTGGGAGTAAATTTACATTAATGGCAGAGGAACTACTCAGAAAAGAGGGTGAGAATGGTTACACAATTTAAAGAACGCAATCAATTTTGCCAAATTGTACATGCAGAATTGGTTGAATTGGTACATGTTTTGCTGTGTATATTCTCATCCACAACAACAAAATAAAAAGTAGGGGAGAGGGGAATTAATGAGGGAGTTATATTACTCTATACCATAGAAAACACTAACAGGCAATTTAGCATAGTATTTAAGGTCATTGACTCTGGGGCCAAACCACCTGGCTTGAAATACCAGTTCTGCTACTTAACAGCTGTGTGACCTTGTGGAAGTCTCTGTGTCTCAGTTTCTTCCTCTGTAAAATGGGAGTAAAAGAGTCTGCCTCTTAGAATGGTTGTGAAGGTTAGAAGAGGTAATAAACGTATATAAAGCTGTTAGAACAATATCTGGCCATAGTAAGGGCTCAACAAATGCCCACCATTATTACTACTACTGAAAAAAAGCTCTTCAGGTGGAAGTTAGGAGTCCCTCGTGGCACAAAAGTTTAAGAGAGCAACTACTAACTGAAATGTTGGCAGTTTGAACCCACCCACCCAGAGGTGCCTTGGAAGATAGGCCTGGCAGTCTGCTTCCAAAAGGTCACACCCTTGAAAAGCCTGTGGAGCACAGCTCTACTCTGCACACATGGGGTCGCTGTGAGTTAGATTGACTGGACAGTTGGTTAGTGGAATTTGAAGTATCTCAGTCTTATAACTAGTTGAACATCATCTGGACTTTTGGGTCAGTTTAGCTGTGTTCTAGCTTAAGAGACAAAACTCAGATATCTACAGGGGCCAGCAAGTAATGTAAGGAACAAAAAGGGCCAGATACAAGGCAACAGAGGTCTTCAGATTTCTTCAAAAGATGAAAACTTGAATTTTTATGTGAAGCTTCCCAATTTTAAAAATTTGACAGTTGACTTAAAATGAAATTCTTTGAAGATGCACAAGGCAGCAGCCTTAGTTCCCACCCACAGCGTTTCCTATGCTGGATCCTCAGATGACCTGTGTATCTCGTTCTGTCCTGGATAAACTAATACGATTGAGGAAAGAGAGGACAAGCCTGCAGAGCTTGATTGCGTGACCTGTAAACATTGGCCCCCATCAGTTTCCAAGGGGAGGGGTTCGAGTGGGGTTCTCATTTATACACATGTCTTTAATTGATGTACGACAAGGCTGTACTTGGGGGAGACACAGGAATATTCCCATGACCCAAATTGGTGACCCTGACCTTAAGAGGCTTTACCGGGACTTAGACAAAGATGTGCCACGGGGACCAGGACTTTAAAGGGAACTCAATAAAAATAAGGAAGGGAATATTGACTCCCCAAAAGAGCACTGTTGAGCACTTTTATGAAAATCATTAGTGTGTTGTACAGAAAAAGGCACAAGCACTGAAGCCAGACAGTTACCCCGTATGACGCTGGACAAACCAAACCATCTTTCTGAGCCTTACACTCCACAGCCTTGAAATGCACATAAAAATGCCTCCCCCATAAAGTTGCAATGATTAGATATAATAAATATTTAGTACCCAGCACTGTGCCTGGCACATAGAATATGCTCCATAAACTCCCAAACAGAAAAGGCAACAATTTTCGTTCCTTGGTAATCTAATCAAAGCATATCAGAGCCCTCACAGTTAAGAGTTCTTTCAAACGTCAAGTTTAATTCAAAATTGCTTTTGCTTATCTACAGCAACTGAAAATCAGACATTCGTTCCACAAATAGGAATTTAAACACAGGTAATAAACGCCTTTTCCCATCAGAGCTCTTGCTTTCTCCTAGCGTTTTACTAAAACAAAAAAAAACAATCCTGTTGGCACCAAGTAGATTTTGACTGTAGACAGAGTGAAATGGCCCCACTCAGTTTCCAAAGAGCAGCAAGGCTCTGGTAATTCCTATTGCCCACTGAGTTCTGCTCACTTTTCCACATACCTCAACTATATTACAGTATTTACTCTACAACCTGCCTCTCAGCATACCAGGATTTGAACAAATCACAATTTGATACCCACATATTTGTTGCCATCGAGTCAATTTCGACCCACAGCAACTCTATAGTAAAATTGCCCCAAAGGGTTTCCAAGGAGTGGCTGGCGGATTTGAACTGCTGACCTTTTGGTTAGCAGCCAAGCTCTTAACCGCTATGCCACCAGGGCTCCCTAATCACAATTTAGTGGTCTACATAACATCTCCTGACATAGCTACCCTTGGGAAAGAGAATTGTGTCTTGTTCATCTTTTCATCTTCTTCAGATACAGAAATGCCACCCAGGAGACCAAAATTATACCCAGTGGACATTCCCCCAGCCTCTTTGTGCAAAGCCCCACCTAGCCTCCAGCACTCACTGCTAGTTCTGAACTCGTATTTCCATCTCGGTGGGCTACAGTCAGGGCTTACCATCTTCCAAGACATCCACCCGGTTTGGGAATCATATTCAATTTAACTCCACAGACATGTAATGATTTCTCTGTCCAATCACTCTGCCAGGACCCTCTGAAGGAAAAGAGAAACATTACATGGCCCTTCACCCAAGCCCCCCACAATATTGTGTCCCATGTTTGCTTGAAAGGATGACATTCCATCAGTGGGTAGACAGCTTTTTATTAATAATTCTCTGCTCCATAACTCTTCACCAAGCCATCTCTGATTCAGATGCCCTGGTCCAGGAGTGGAGTGGGTTTTACTATTAACTAACGTAACTGATTATTTTTAAACAGAGAATTTTTATGTCCAAGTGGATCCCCTTCAAAGCAGATGCTCCAGGGAATAGTATGCTGTTGCTGTTAGTTGTTGTCAAGTCTACTCCCACTCATGGTGACCCCATGTACAACAGAGTAGCACTGTGCTCTGTAGGGTTTTCAGTGGTCCTGTTGTTGTCGTTGTTGTTGTGTGCCGTAGAGTCTATTCCGACTCACAGCAACCCTACAGGACAGGATAGAACTGCCCTTTTGGTTCCCTACAAGGCACACAACAATAACAACAATAAATCTTTACAGAAGCAGGTCGCTGGGTCATTTCTTCTGAGAGCCGTTGGTGGGTTCAAACCGCCAGCCTTTTGGTTAGCAGCCGAGCACTTAACCATTGCACCACCAGAGCTCCTTCAATGGCTTTATACCTATACTCAAAACCTCAGGCCCTGCAGCGTTTTTGTTGGAAGGTTCGCTATAGTTGATCTAATTAGCAAACAGTTATTGAGCCCTTATACACCAGTATGATGGAGAGATGCAAACATTTCTTTGTGCTTAAGCAATGCCTAGGCTGCCCTGTGGGGGCATCAAACAATTGTAGTAAAGTGTGAGATGAGCTGTAAAAGAGGAAATTGTGAAACGCTCTGAACACTGAGCTGTGCCTGAGTTGTTGTTAGCTGCCTTCGAGTAGCACCCTCACATGCACACTCATGGGGGCCCCATGCACAATGGGATTAGATCCTTGTGATCCATAGGATTTTCATTGGCTGATTTTTAGAATATCACCAGGCCTTTCTTCCTAGTCTTAGTCTGGAGGCTCCACTGAAACATGTTTAGCATCATAGCAACACACAAGCCTCCACTGATCGATGAGTGGTGGCTGTGCTTGAGGTATGTTGGACAGAAATTGAACTCAGGCCTCCCACATGGAGGTCAAATATTCTACCACTGAACCACCCCACTGCCTCCTGAGCTGTGCTTCCAGCCCCTTTCAAATCCCGTTCTCCAATATAACAGCCATTGTGATCTTTTTTAAACATAAATTGAGTCTTGTTCCCCTGCTTAAATCCCTTCACTGCTTACCTTTGCGCTTAGAATAAATTCCTAACATCTTTCATGTCTCACAAAATCCAAGTGTTCTGATCCTTGCTGACCTCTCCACTCTCATATATTTATTTAAAAGGAAAAAAAAGTTGCTATCGAATCAATCCCAACTCATGGTTACCCCATGTGTATCAGAATAGAACTGCTCCATAGGATTTTCTTGACTGTAATCTTTACAGATGCAGTCAGGCAGGCCTTTCTTCTGTGGTGCCACTGGGTGAATTCAAACCAACAACCTTTACAAGTCAAGTACAAACTATTTGCGACACCCAGGGACCTTTTGGAAGGCCTACTGGATGGGGCTAGAAGCCCATTCCTCTCCCTCTCACATGTGCATTCACATACACATGCATGCATACACACAACACCCATAGGCATGAGAGGAGGGGCAAGCCACACAAAGCACACCAGGGCTCTGCAGAGGGAGACACAAACCTGCCCAAGGGCATTGTGCCTGACAGTGATCTCTTGTGAGGTACAATTTGGGGTTTATTTTAAGATCTTAAAATCCTGGCCCATCACTCCCAAGTTCTTTCCCAAGGCAGTCTCTGTAGGGCCTTTGCTCTGGGGCTCCTGTCTAACCCTGCAGAGTCAGTCGCAGGACGACCTTGACACTGCCACCTGGGACACGGGTGTGACGGTACAAGTGAGGGACTGTGGACCACTGGATGACATCATGCATGATCTAAGCCCTGGATTTTCAGTACAGTACAAGCTTCATCATAAGATCTGACAATACAGATCCGATGCCTCCAGAATGGAATGGCTAAGATTCCTTTTCCTAGTGACCAGGCAAATCGAACTGAAAGGGCTGTTGGTAATACCCTTTGATTGTAGCTCAAGGGCTATTTCCCTGGACTAAGCCAGGGTCTTGTCATTAGCTTATTCTTTTATAGCTGTACCCACTGGGGGGATTTTAGCTCTAAAATATATAACATTCGAGAAATGGGAAAAAAAACTTTTATGATTTATAGTGAAGAGGTTGGGGGGGTGTGAATAATTTAGTATTTTTAGGATAGAATGGAACTTCTTATTGAACTGTAACCCAGAAGAAAAGATGCATTAGAGCCCTGGGAGGCGGGGGAGGGGGCAGGGACATTCAGTAGATTCTAATACCAGAGCACCGCCAAGTGTGCCAATAACAGTAAGTTGTCACTAACAGAGGCATCATCACTCTAGGCCACACATTGCTCAAAGCATTCCTCATGTAAACTGAGGACCAAGAAATATGCCATTTTCAGATGAGGAAACTAAGGCTCAAAGAAGTGACATGGTCACTCAGTTTGTGAATGGTAGAGTCTGAGGTCCCTTGTTAGTTGCTGTTAGATGCTGTGAAGTGGGTTCGGACTCATAACGATCCTATACACAACAGAATGAAACACTGCCCCGTCCTGCGCCATCCTCATAATTGTTACTATGCTTGACCCCATTGTCGCAGCCGCTGTATCAAACCATCTCATTGAGGGTCTCCCTCTTTTTGGTTGATCCTCCACTTTACCAAGCATGATGTCCTTCTCCAGGGACTGATCCCTCCTGATAACATGTCCAAAGTATGTGAGATGCAGTCTCGCCATCCTTGCTTCTAAGGAGCATTCTAGTTGTACTTCTTCCAGGACAGATTTGTTCGTTCTTTTGGCATTCCATGCTATATTCAATATGCTTTGCCAGCACCACAATTAAAGGCATCAATTTGTCGCTCTTCTTTATTCATTGTCCAGCTTTCTCATGCATATGAAGCAACTGAAAACACCATGGCTTGGGTCAGACACACCTTAGTCCTCAAGGTGACATCTTAGCTTTTACACACTTTTAAGAAATCTTTTGCAGCTGATTTGCCCAATGCAATACGTCTTTTCATTTCTTGACTGCTGCTTCCATGGGTGTTGATTGTGGATCCAAGTAAAATAAAATCCTTGACAACCTCAATCTTTTCTCCTTTTATCATGATGTTGCTTATTGGTCCAGTTGTGAGGATTTTTGTTGTCTTTTTGTTAAGGTGTAATCCATACTGAAGGCTGTGGTCTTTGATCTTCATCAGTGCTCCCAGTCCTCTTCACTTTCAGCAAGCAAGGTTGTGTCATCGGCATAATGCAGGTTGTTAATGAGTCTTCTTCCAATCCTGATGCCCATTCTTCTTCATATAGTCCAGCTTCTCAGATTATTTGCTCAGCATACAGATTGAATAGGTATGATGAAAGGGTTCAGCCCTGACACAGATCTTTCGTGACTTTAAACCGTGCAGTATCCTCTTGTTCTGTCCGAATAACTGCCTCTTAGTCTATGTACAGATTCCTCATGAGCACAGTTAACTGTTCCAAAATTCCCATTCTCCACAATGTTATCCGTAATTTGTTATGATCCACGTAGTCAAATGCCTTACACAGTCAATAAAACACAGGTAAGCGTCTTTCTAGTATTCTCTGCTTTCAGCCAGGATCTATCTGACATCAGCAATGATATCCCTGGTTCCAATCCTCTTCTAAATCTTGCTTGAATTTCTGGAAGTTCCCTGTCGATACACTGCTGCAGCCGCTTTTGAATGATCCTCAGCAAAATTTTACTTGCATGTGATATTAATGATATTATTCGATAATTTCCACATTCGGTTGGATCACCTTTCTTGGGAATAGGCATAAATATGAATCTCTTCCAGTCCGTTGGCCAGGTAGCTGTCTTCCACATTTCTTGGCGTAGAGGAGTGAGCTCTTCCAGCACTGCATCCATTTGTTGAAACATCTCAATTGGTATTCCATCAATTCCTGGAGCCTTGTTTTTTGCCAATGCCTTCAGTGCAGCTTGGACTTCTTCCTTCAGTACCATCGATTCCTTAGGTCCCTAGGTGGAGCAAATGGTTTACACTCAACATTAACCTAAAGGTTGGTGGTTTGAACCCATACAGCTAAACTGTGGAAGTAAAGGCCTACCAATCTACTGCCTTTAAGATTACAATCAAGGAAACCCTACGGAGTAGTTCTACTCTGCACACATAGGGTGGCAAATAACAATGACAAGTCTGAGCCCAAAGGCCATGCCTTCTGCCACATGGCCCCATCTGTTCTTCCTGCAACCATCTCTGTGCCTTAAACTGGGGGGTGCGGGGTGGGGTGGGGAGTTAGTGAATAAGCCAGGGAAAATGCAACTTGAAATCAAGAAGGAAGCCACCCTCCACAGACCTGCCATGCTGTCCTCTCCCTGCCCCCATCCAGGCTGCCTCATCATTAGCCTCCCCTGGGGCAGATGGCTCTCAAGGACCTGCAGGAGCAGAGGGCAGAACAAGGACAAGTGGACAAAATCCTCAAGACCCTCATCTCCCACTATTCACACTGTCCTATTCACCCACAAGCACAGGACACCTGGGGACTTGGCTTTGAAACATGGACAGCACTTGGCATTAGTTACCACAGTTTTCTGAACCTGAAAACAATGTACTTTTTAAAAGCTGCCTTCTTTCAAAACTCCACAGATGGAGCTGAATCGAATGGGTGCCGTTTAAATATAATCTAGCATAAGTTTCTTTCTTGATAGAATAGTAATAATAATAGTAGATGCCCACTATTTACTGAATAAGGTCCCTGGGTGGCACAAACAATTTGTTCTCAGCTATTAACTGAAAGGTTAGCAGTGTGAACCCACCCAGTAGCACTGCAGAAGAAAGCCCTGGCAAACCGTTTCTATAAAGATTGTTGTTGTGTGCCAGCAAGTTGATTCCAACTCATAGCTACCCTACAGGACAATGTAGAATTGTCCCATAGGGTTTCCTAGGCTGAAATCATTACAGGAACTGATCGCCAGGTCTTTTTTCCATGGAGTTGCTGGTAGGTTCCAACCACTGACCTTTGGGTTAGCAGCCATTGCACTGCCAGGGCTCCTTCCATAAAGATTACAGCCTTGAAAACCCTATGAAGCAGTCCTACTCTATAACACATGTGTCACCATGAGTCAGAACTGACTCGATGACAGCAGGTTTGGCTTTTTGATATTTACTGAATATCTACTAGGTGTAAGGTGCTTAACATGAATTATTTCTGAATATATAAGAAATAATGTCCACTATACTAACATATTAACAGTTTTTAATAGTCGTTCATAGTACCGTAATAGTTACAATTAAAATATTAAAATACTTTATTTATCCATTTTTAATCATTAGTAAAAGTAACAATTTTATCATTTCAGACCTAGCACTTTTTTATATATAATTTATTTTCTTGTTGCTGTTTGTTGAAAATATATATAGCAAAACATACACCAACTCAACCATTTCTACATGTATAATTCAGTGACATTGATTACATTGAGTTGTACATCCATTCTCACCCTCCTTTTCTGAGTTGTTCCTGCCCCATTAACATAAACTCACTGACCCCTAAGGTTCCTGTCTAATTTTTCAAGTTGCTGTTGTCAATTTGATCCCATATAGATAATTCTTAAAAGAGTATAATCCTCAAGGCAGACATTCTTTACTAGTAAAGCTAAACTATTGTTCAGTTTTAAGAAGACTTCAGGGAATATTTTGGTCTAAGGTTTAAAGGTTATCTCAGGCCAATAGTTTCAGGGGTTAATCCAGCTTCCATGGCTCCTGAAAGTCTGCAGTCCGCGAGAATTGAAATTCTGCTCTGCATTTTCCACCTTTTCAAAAGATTCTTCTACAGAATCTTTGAACAAAATGTTCAATAATGGTAGCTGGACACCATCTAGTTCTTCTGGTCTCATGGCAAAGGAGGCAGTTGCTCATGTAGGCAATTAGCCACACATTGCATATCCTCCTCCTATTCCTGACTGTCTTTCTTGCTCTGTTGCTCTAGGCGAACAGAGACCAATTGTTGTATCTTAGATGGTTGGCTTGCAAGCTTTTAAGACCCCAGGCACTATGCAATGAACTAGGAGGCTGAACAGAAGCACTGAACATATTAGGCCAATTAACTGGAATGTCCCATGAAACCATAACCCTAAACCTCCAAACCAAGGAATCCCATGAAGTTTTTGGTTGTACATAAGCAGCTTCAGCAGCTACAGACCTAGCACTTTTATAGCACGTATAGTTTAGAACATTTTGTCCTCCTAACGATGTTATTACTCTTTTTTTTTTTTTTGAAAATCAGGAAACTGAGGCTGAGGAGAAGTGATTTAACCAAGGTCACACAGCTAATGGGTAGCAGAGCTATGGGCCTAAACATCTGATTGCAGAGTCTAAGCATATGACCTCTCTGCTCTTCTCCTTCAAATGCTTAATGATTTTCCACTGAGAGTTCTTGAGAGAGCAAACAATGACTGCATAAAACTAATTGTAAAAACAATAATACTAAGCAAATTCAGACAAGAATCCTTCCCTGGGACAGAGCCAGAATCCCATACAATTGGTGGAAACATTTTTACATGCTGGGTTAAGGTCAAAATAAATGATGAGTGTTTAATGCTACCCATTATAGAGATTCTAATGTTTTTAAGATTAAGTAAATACTTAGAAATGCTTACATTTGGTAACTTGTCCAGTGTCACCATTTATAAATTAATGGGCATGGTTTGTGATGTATTACCTGGATGTTTGTGGGTGACCAGCCAAAAACCCATGCAGATGAATCTTGGGGACAAAACCCTAAATATTTTATTGTGTCCACACGCATATGTGTGTATATGGAAGTACTTGTGCGTATATAAGCATGTGTGTGCACGTGCCATGTGTGTAATGTACAGCAACCTGCAAGGTTTACTGATAGGAAATAGGATACTCAGGTACGATATATAATGTGTCCACCATCACACAGTTACATGAGTGATGTTGTGTTGTAAGGTGCTGTCAAGTTTGTTTTGACACATAGCAACCCCATGTAACAGAACAGAATGGTCCCATAGGGTTTTCTAGACTGTAACCTGCAGGTCTTTTCTCCCACAGAACTGCTGGATAGGCTGGAATCAGCAACCTTTCAATTAGCAGCCCAACACTTAAAGGTTACACTACCAGGCTCCTTACATTAAATGGTAAAGCCAGGATTTGAAGCAGATCTAATCCAACATCTTGGTTATCACTTGTTTTTCACGTAAAATTCTATGGAGCAAGTTTGATACAAGCTGGGAACATCTGCTTTTGTAGCATGTTTTTTAGTACATCATAGACTAATTGTTCCTTCCTCCATTTTCTAAGTGGGCTATTTTAAACTAGAATATATAGTAACAAAAAAACAAGAAATTTTGTGGAAAACATGTCTATGGATACTGTTATTAATTTATTATCTTTGTTAGTCATTGAAATTGTGATCCTTATCACAATGGTGACCAGCAGGATAATTCTGAACAAGATATCATCTACAGAGCAGGCAGGGGATGATCAGACCTCACGGTAACTGGGTCACACAAACAGAAACAAAATGCCTGTGAGCTCTGCTCAGTTCCTTAAAATGCTTGATTAAAAAACATAATTTACATTTCTTTGCCTTTAGCCACAACTGTGAGGCAAGTGTCAACCTTTCCCTTTGCTTTAACTCTAGCTAACCCAGAGGTCATTTAAGATAACTTCCCAAAGGTCGCAGTACACATAGAAAAGGATATTGGCTGTCAGGTCCATTGAGTTTAAGATTCAGGCTGCTTTCAGCCAGAACTGACTTTCCTGGCGTGGGGGTCCAGTTGCCTTAGCCCTCCACCAGCTCAAAGAACAAAGGGACCCTCTTGGGAAGGCCTGCTCTATGCTGTTTATGTTTCTCTCTCTCTCAAACTACTTCAGAGATCAGGATTAGGGTTTAGGGATAGGTAGGGCTGGATTAAAACATAGGTGGGTCCTAAACACTGATAATCTGTGGTGCCCACTCCTCTGCTTACTCATGTATTCAAGATATGTTATATTGGGATATGTGAGTTTTATATGTATACTCAAAACCACATGTATATATATGTGAGTGTGTATGTCTTAGCTATCCACGATGTAACTTCTTTTTATACGCAACTATAATATTAGTGAATGAATGCAAAATTGGTGTATGTCATTTTAGTTGAATATGATGAACTAGATTATAAAATTTTTAGTGGATGCAGGGTACTAAGATTTCTACTATATTCCACATTTTCTACAAAAAGAATATTTCACATATTCTACAACAAAGAAAATGAGTCAGTGAATTCATTCCTTGTTTTAACAATTAATGTAAAATACTGTTGATCTTCCACAATGAAAAACTGACTTTGGCAATTTTGCTTTAAATGGCTAAAACTTCTATTTTAATGTTTCCTCTGTAGTAAATGCTATAATTATAAATGAAAAGATGTCAAAAAGAAAATTTAATGATCAGAAAATAAATATTACAACAAATTACTATATTTTATTTTTAGATAGATTTTTCATCTTTAACGTTATAATTAAAAACATTTCTTTCTATTCTTTGCCGTTAACAAACTCTTCAGTGATTTTATCACAATTAAGCTGCCGAACAATATCTACTTCCATAATAATAAAGATAACGAATTGAGTCTTTCTTGAATCCTTGTATGCTGAGAGTTTTTGAGTCTCTTTAGGGACGAAAATGAGTGTTTGGTTGTATGGTTTGTGATCGTTAAAGTCAGGAATATGTGTAAAGCAATTTCAAAATTGGGAAATATGTGTTGTATTTTAACTTCTATTATGAAATCGTACATGCCTACATAAGTAAAAATTTTTTTCCTGAACTTGTAAACTTAGTTCTCATATAAGAATGAAATTGTCGCACTTCTTTGTAAATGTTTATATTTAAGTCATTGGAATAAGCCTGTACTAATTTCTTGGATGCCTTCATGAATTCTTCATCAGGTATATTCACTTTGTTTAAGAAGGAAAAATCTATTTGAAAGAAAGTCATACACTTTCACCCTTCTTTTCATGCAAGAGGCAAGTGTGTCAATAATGGTGTAGTATGTGGTCATGAGAAATTGATCTCCGGCACTCAATGAAATTTCTGGAGCTCTTCCGTCATTTACTTGTTTCTTTCTAATGCTTCTGTGACAGTGAACTGCCTGATAATCAGTATTCGGCAGTATTTGTTTTGTTGTCTTTTCAAATTTTTCAAAATATTCTCTTAAATTATGTAAACAGCCTGTTAATGACTGGTAGAGATCTATGCATGTCTTTAAATTTACTTCTGAATCTTAGGGGGCTTGACTTGTCCGATGAAAATGCTGCAATATATTATTCCACATAACCAACATAAATACATACTCTAGTGTTCACATTTTGTTGGCAATGTTTTCAGCTTCTCTTTTGGTATCTCCTTTTTTTAATTTGGTCTTCAGCAATATTTGCTAAGACATCTAGAATCTCAGTGTATGAGTTCAGGATTGCACTTGTTGCTACAGCAAGCACTTCCCAATGTGGATTAGAAAGACATTTTAATACTCAGTCATTGCATAAATATGTTTTTAAAAACGTCCGCCAGTGAGTAGAGGCAGTAAAAAATGTGTAGAGTAACTGAACAGCAGAAAAGAACCCAACTGCTCCCAGACAACAATCTACTGCCCTACTTCCTACAAGATGAAGCGAATGTGCAGCACATGGTATAAAAATGGCATGGTTGTTATGTTCTAAAATTTTCCTGTGCGTGCCTTTATAATACCCTGACATATTGGCAACGTTGTCATAGGACTGGCCTCTGCACTTAGAAAAATCAATTTTGCAAATTTCACATGACTAGTAAAGTACCTGATTTGCAATTTCTTCACTGGTATGACTTTTTAAGCTAGTAAATGTGATAAATCACTTGTCAGGTTTTCCATTCTTTGAAGATACGTATCTTAAAACAATACTTAGCTGATCTGTATGGGAAAGATCAGGAGTGGACCTACAGACAAACTGAAATACCAAGCTATATTTATGTCACTAAAAACAAATGATCAAACTTTACACTTATTAAGTTTAATTCTTCACATGTTGTTTTAGGTAAATTCAATGGATTGCCATTTCCTGTGTTACCATATTTGGAGACGTGACCTGCTAAAAATGGATCAAGCTGAACAACAAGTTCAAGTAAACCCCAATAACTTCCATTTTGTGAGGACCCAAACCCTTCATTTTTTCCTCAAAAAGATAGCCTGAGTTCAGCAATTGTTATAATGACAGCAACCATGCTTTGCAAAACAGTTTTCCAATACTGATGCTATGCAGTAATTTGTGTTTCCAGTTTATGAGTCAAGCCAAAACCAAGTCTTCGGTTTAAATATGACAACATACAATATCTGTGATTTGAACTGTTTTCATGTTTATCAATCATATTCGAGTTGCACTGATCGCTAAACCCATCCATAGCAAATAGAGAATTAAATGATTTAGGACTGAATAGTTTGCAAACAAAACAATACTCAGAGCCAACTGATGGAGAATATAGTAGCCGCTTCTTCTTACAATTTTCACCATTAGTTTTGCACCCTACAAATATATTCTGGCTACAGAACCTTGTTCATTCACCATCCAGAAATTTTCGACACAAATTTTCAAATGATCCACTGTGATGCTGACAATCACTTGGCCCTCTTTTGATCCAATAATTTATATCATTATTAGAAAATTATTCCATAAAGCAAGATCTGTACCTTTGTCATATATGGGATCCTCAGATACAACAATCGCAGATTCTAAAGCAGCTTCACTTTACACCATTATTCACTTTTTTACTACAGCAAGTAATGGATGCAGAATTTGGAACAAATTCTGTTATATTCTTATTGTTATTAGTAATTTCAGCACTAGTGTTACTAGTACAATGATTTGCATCCATGAAATTTGAACATTCAATGGAAGAAGTCTCTTCTGATTCCTTACATTTTAAAAAGGAAGTTAATCTTGGAATCATCTTTAGGGATTCACAAATCCTTTACTTCTTATCTTCTGTGAGTTTCCATTTTTGTACTCCACTTAGCTGCTGTTTTATTTTACTTGGATATAAAATTATGCCACTTTTTAAGTTTGTTTCTACCATAGAAAATAAATTTGAATAATTGAAAATAAAATGTGTAAAATAAAACTTACATTTGAATCTGGACATTAACACAAAAATTTATATTTGAAAATTAGTAATTAAAAAAATTGATTTGAAACATGTAATTTTGTTCTTCAGGTCTGAGATAATCAAAAGAAATAGTATGTACAAGACAGTTGGGAATAATTTCATTCATTTGTCCTATGATGTTTGTTGGCACTAGTTTTTTTTTTTTTTTTTTTATGATGTTTGTTGGCAGGCCCTTAGCAGAGCTCCACAAGTGTTTTTCATCTTGAAATCATACTTTAAAACTTGCATGTTCATTTTCTCTCCTTTGATGCTGCATCTTCACAATTCACTGGACTACTAGTTATGCCCAACGGGGGTGAACGAGCGCAAAGAGCATGATGCAAATACAAGGGTATGCTCAACCCGAAGGCTGGTTTTGGTTTGATTTGCATAGGACCAGATTTGCATTGGGCAAATCTGCTGCAAAAGACCTCTTTAAAGTGTTGAAAGACAAAGATGTCACCTTGAAGACTAAGGTGCGCCTGACCCAAACCATGGTATTTTCAATTGTATCATATGCATGGGAAAGCTGGACAATGAATAAGGAAAATAGAAGAATCATTGCCTTTGAATTGTGGTGTTGGCAAAGAATATTGAATAAACCATGGACTGAGAAAAGAATGAACATATCTGTCTTGGAAGAAGTACAGCCAGAATGCTCCTTAAAAGCGAGGATGGCAAGACTATGTCTTACATACTTTGGACATGTTGTCAGGAAAAATCACTCCCTGGGGGTCACCCCGGCACCCCTCCAGGGATCTTGGTGCAGCGGGTAGAATAATGGGGAGTAGGAAGGCCAGGGGATCTCTGAATGGTGCAAACTGTTAACTCTCTTGGCTGCTAACCAAAAGGTTGGAGGTTTGAGTTCACCCAGAGGTGACCTGGAAGAAAGGCCTGGCAATCTACTTCTGAAAAACTATCATTCAAAGGAGAATGAAGATCACCAAGGTCGTACGATAACTATGAGCCCAAGAAACAGAAAGGGCCACACGAACCAGAGACTTACATCATCCTGAAACCAGAAGAACTAGATGGTGCCCGGCTACAACCGATTACTGCCCTGACAGGGAGCACAACAGAGAGCCCCTGAGGGAGCAAGAGATCAGTGGGATGCAGACCCAAATTCTCATAAAAAGACCAGGTTTAATGGTCTGACTGAGACTAGAAGAATCCTGGTGGTCATGGTCCGCAAACCTTCTTTTGGCCCAGGACGGGAACCATTCCCGAAGACAACTCATCAGACATGGAAGGGACTGGACAGTGGGTTGGAGAGAGATACTGATGAAGACTGAGCTACTTGTATCAGGTGGACACTTGAGACTGTGTCGGCATCTCCTGTCTGGAGGGGAGATGGGAGGGTAGAGAGGGTTAGAAACTGGCAAAATGGTCATGAAAGGAGAGACTGGAAGGAGGGAGCAGGCTGACTCATTAGGGGGAGAGTAAGCAGGAGTATGGAGTAAGGTGTATATAAGCTTATATGTGACAGGCTGACTTGATTTGTAAACTTTCACTTAAAGCACAATAAAACTTATTTTTAAAAAAAAAAATCTATCATTAAAAATCCTATGCAGCTCCCACTTTGAAATGTGGTGTCTGGGGTCTTAAATGCTAACAAGCGGCCATCTAAGATGCACCAATTGGTCTCAACCCACCTGGAGCAAAGGAAAATGAAGAACACCAAGGCCACACGACAACTAAGAGCCCAAGAGACATAAAGGGCCATATGAACCAGAGACCTACATCATCCTGAGACCAGAAGAACTAGGTGGTGCCGGCCACAATCGATGACTGCCCTGACAGGGAGCACAGCAGAGGACCCCTGAGGGAGCAGGAGATCAGTGGGATGCAGACCCCAAATTCTCATAAAAAGACCAAACTTAATGGTCTGACTGAGACTAGAGGAATCCCGGTGGCCATGCTCCCCAGACCTTCTGTTGACACAGGACAGGAACCATCCCCGAAGACAACTCATCAGACATGAAAGGGACTGGTCAGCGGGTGGGAGAGAGATGCTGATGAAGAGTGAGCTAATTATATCAGGTGGACACTGGAGATTGTGTTGGCAACTCTTGTCTGGAGGGGGGATGGGAGGATAGAGAGAGAGGGAAGCAGGCAAAATTGTCAAGAAAGGAGAGACTGAAAGGGCTGACTCAAGAGGGGGAGAGTAAGTGGGAGTAGGGAGTGAGATGTATGTAAACTTATATGTGACAGACTGATTGGATTTGTAAACGTTCACTTGAAGTTTAATAAAAGTTATAAAAAAAAAAAAAATCCTATGCAGCAATTCTCATAGAGACCAGACTTAATGGTCTGACTGACACTTGAAGGACCCCAGTGGTCATGGCCCCCAGACCTTCTGTTGGCCCAGGACAGGAACCATTCCCAAAGCCAACTCTTCAGACAGGGATTGGACTGGACAGTGGGATGGAGAGGGATGCTGGTGAGGAGTGAGCTTCTTGGATCAGGTGGACTCTTGAGACTATGTTGGCATCTCCTGCCTGGAGGGGAGATGAGAGGGTAGAGGGGGTAAGAAAACCAAAAACCAAACCCACTGCTGTCAAGTCGATTCCAACTCATAGCAACCCTATAGGTCAGTGCAGAACTGCCCCATAGAGTTTCCAAGGAGCACCTGGCAGATTCGAACTGCCAACCTTTTGGTTAGCAGCTGTAGCACTTAAGCACTGCACCACCAGGGTTTCCAAGGGGGTTAGAAGCTGGCGAAATTGACACGAAAAGAGAGAATGGAGGGAGGGAGTGGGCTGTCTCATTACGGGGAGAGCAACTGGGTGTATGTAGCAAGGTGTATATAAGTTTTTGTGTGAGAGACTGACTTGATTTGTAAACTTTCACTTAAAGCACAATAAAAATTTTAAAAAATATGTCCTATGGAGCACCGTTCTCCTCTGATACACATGGCGCTGCCATGAGTTGAAACTGATTCAGTGGCAACTGGTGTTTTTTTTAGGAAGGCCAGGAACTTGGGAAGCCCAGAGCTGTGGAATAAGGGCCAGAAAAATTGGCTCACAATCTCTATTTTGCCCTCTACCCTCTGGGCAACATTCTCTCTCTTTTTTTAAATGATACATATTTTTAATTTTTCTAATAAACTCTAATTTTTGGAGCAATAAAAACTGTTCATGTTGATAACATCCTGTAAATCTTTGTTTGTTTGCCATCACACATACCACATTTAGTTAAATGCAAGGTGTGAGTTTCTAGATCTGCCCTCAGGGAGGCCTCTGGGTCCTCAGAGGCCCAAGGAGGAGGAAATAGGGCTAAACCTGGATTTCTAGATTTCTTTGTGAAGATGCTGAAGCTGAGAAAGGCCTGCACAAGGGAGATTGCAGTGTCTGTCCCAGAGATGGATCAAAAGAGAGAATGGGCAGTCCTCTCTCCTGGGTATTTGGGACAATTGCTTCTATCAAACCTGGTCTTTCTGTTATTGTCCCACCCCCATCACCACCCTGCCAGTGAAGTACTCTTTTCTTTACTCCTGCCTGCCCCCGTCTTACTCCTTCTCTGCAATTCTTCACTAATTCGACACATTAAAATACTCCACCAATTGTCCAAGAATTAGTCACACCACTCAATTATTCCTTGAGCTCTTTATTACTGACAATTAAATAGTTCTTGGCTCAGTCATGAGACCTACTATGTCTCACTAAAAAAGAAATACTGTTTCAACCATTCTCACTCCTACAAATCACACACTCTTTCAAGTCGGCAACAAATGCCTGTAATTGAATATCTGTTGAATAAGTAATTCTTTTACATAATATTTTTTTTTTCTTTTTGGGGACACTGGTTACCAGCCCCACAACATATCAACACCCTCCCTTCTCCACCTTGGGTTCCCCATCACCAGCTTTCCTGTCCCCTCCTGCCTTCTAGTCCTTGCCTCTGGGCTGGTGTGCCCATTCAGTCTCGTTTTGTTTTATGGGCCTGTTTAATCTTCGGTTGAAGGGTAAACCTCAGGAGTGACTTCATTATTGAGGTAAAAGGGTGTCGGAGGTGGGGGCATACTCGCAGGGTTTCTCCAGTCTCTATCAGACCAGCAAGTTTGGTCTTTTTTTCTGAGTTAGAATTTTGTTCTACATTTTTATCCTACTCTGTCTGGGACCCTCTATTGTGATCCATGTCAGAGCAGCCTGTGGCGGTATCCAGGTACCATCTAGTTGTGCTGGACTCAATCTGGTAGATGCTGTGGTAGTTGTGGTCCATTAGTCCTTTGGGCTAATCTTTCCTTTTTTTTTTTGTATGATATTTTGTTGAGTTTTTGGTGAAAGTTTACATAGCAAGTTAGGTTCCCATTTGACAATTTCCACACAAATTGTCCATTTATCACAATCCGTCAACATTCTCACTTTCTTTTTTTTAACAGTTTCTACATGTACAATTTAGTGACATTGATTACATTCCTTGAGTTGTACAACCATTCTCACCCTCTTTTCTGAAATGTTGTTCCCTCATTAATATAAACTCACTGTCCCTAAGGTTTCTATCTAATCTTTCTAGTTGCTGTTGCTACTTCGATCCCATATACATCATTCTTAAAAGAGTATAATGCTCAAGGCGGAACTTTTTTTACTAGTTAAGCTAAGCCATTGTTTGGTTTTAGGGAGATTTCAAGGAATATTTTTGGTTTAAGCTTTAAAGATTATCTCAGGGTAATTGTTTCTGTGGTTCATCCACCCTCCATGGCTCTAGGAAGTCTGGAGTTCACGAGAATTTGAAATTCTGTTCTGCATTTCCCCCCTTTTCATCAGGATTCTTCTTTGGAACTTTTGATCCAAATGTTCAGTAATGGTTAACTCACTACTGAAGTTACTCCTGAGTTTCACCCTTCAGCCAAAGATTAGACAAGTCCATAAAACAAAACAAGACTAAATGAGCACACCAACCCAGGGACAAGGACCAGAATGCAGGAGGTGACAGGAAACTGGTAATAGGGAGCCCAGGGACAAGAAGGGGAGAGTGTTGACATGTTGTGGGGTTGGCAATGAATGTCACAAAACAATATGCATATTAATTGTTTAATGAGAAACTAATTTGATCTGTAAACCTTCATCTAAAGTATAATTAAAAAAAAATAAATGTTCAGTAAGGGTAGCCAGGCACCATCCAGTTTTTCTGGTCTCATGGCAAAAATGGCAGTTGTTCATGGAGGCAATTAGCCACACATTCTGTATTCTCCTCCTATTACTGACTTTCCTTCTTCCTCTGTTGCTCCAAGTGAATAAAGACCAATTTTTGTGCCTTAGATGACCTCTTACAAGCTTTTAAGACCTCAGGCACTACCCAACGAACTAGGAGGTAGAACAGAAGCACTAAATGTGTTATTATGCCGGTTAACTGGGATGTCCCAGGAAACTATGACCCTAAGTCTCCAAACCAAGGAAGCAAATCCCATGTGGTGTTTGAGGATAAATAATATTTAAATTTTTTTTTCTAATAAACCCTAATTCTTGGAGCAATAAAGACTGTTTATGTTGACAACATCTTGTAAGTCTCTCTTCTTTTTTTTTTTTTTCCGCTTTTTGCCTTCACACATATCACATTTAGTTAAACACCCAGTGTGGATTTATTTACAGAGTGAAGAGATTTTTAACATCTCCTCTGCCAAAGATCCCTTGATAACTGCTGTCTCTTAGGGACAATGTGCACCTCTGGGGAATTCTTCCATTAGCCATGGTTCATCGCCACCCTCGAAATTTATTTTGTTTCTACATGTGACTCTGTAAATAGAGAAGCCTAACGTAGTGCTTTGGCATTGAACAAGCCTGAGTTCAAATCCCAACGCAGCCACTGTTTCTCTCCTACATGTGCATAAAGAGCCGTGTACATGGAAGAGTGCTACAACACTGTCCTTAATAGAAAAACATAGGAAACAACTCAAATATTCATCCCTAAGGAAGTGTATTCACGTAACAGAAATTACACGAGAGTTAGAAGAAATGATGCAGTACAGACAATGACAACAGCTCACATTACCAAGTACTTACAGGGGACAACTGGACAAATTTCTGTTCTGTAGCTGGTGATTTCAAGTGCACTCCCACGGAGCAATATCAGTAATGCTTGACTGAAAATACAAAAATTCAGGATAAATCTATATCATCAATAGAAATAAACAATTGAACCCATTTGCTTTAGAAATGGACAGCCAGTGGCGTCTTTTTTTTACTATAAAAATACGTCTTTAATAATAACAACGCCAACAACAAATACCAGTTTGCAGTGCAATGGGCTTGTCTTTATACATGGCCTTTCTAGCCCTGGGTTTGTAGTTCTGCCAAGATGATTTGCAAGGCCACGGTCTTGCAAAGGGATTCGACAGTTTACCATACAAATAAGGCACATAAAACCTCTGCAGGAATTGAACAGTTTACTATGCAAATAAAGTGACTGTGGTCTACCGAAAGGATTGGTCAGTTTTGGTCTTGGTGGGAGGAGTGAGTTTATGAAAGGACCAAACCCACAGAGGTTGAGGGGAACCTCAAGAAGAACAACCTGGGGCAGAGTGTGTCCTTCGGACACGGGATCCCTATGCTGGGAACCTCCTAGACCCAGAAGACAGAGAGAGCTGTAACATTAGAGAAGGTATGAGATGGCACAGGATGGCTTGAGACAGTGCAACCGCAGGAGCAGTAGGAACCAGCGCTAGATGGCTGCAGTGGGCTTCCTGATCCAGAAAGCAAGAAAGCTGAGCACCTTCAGGCAGGAGGCTTGCTGGGTTGGTGGAGTGGGGTGCCTCTGGGCACTATGTCAGTGGAGCTAAAGAGCTGTAACACTTGCCCGTGCAGGGTACAGGCCAAGCCCAAACTGGGTCGGCCCAGGTCGAGAGCAAGGCCTGCCTACAGGCACAACCAAGAAGAAACTGAGAGCTGTCTTGGTTGGAAGCTGTCATAATTGAGGATCTACATCCTGTCTCCTGAATTGTTCTTGTTACTTTCAAATTGATCCTGATTCTGAACTGTAACCTGTTACTTCCCTAATAAACCCAATAACTGTTAGTATAGTCTGTAAGTTCTGTGTGGCCATTGCAATAAATTATTGAACCCAGCAGAGAAATAAAGAGTGGCACGGGAGGGACAGTTGGGGTCAGAATTGGTAAAAAGGTTGGAGAGTGAAGGTATGCCTGACCTCCACCTCATAGAAATTATCACTGGGCTGATCTTGATTCTTCCCTCCACACCTCCTGTGAATTTAGATGGCTTGTCATACCCCTATGTTACACAGTTATTGAGCACTTTTTGTGCCAGGCACTATTCTAAGTGCTTTACATGTTTTAACTCAATTAATCCTCAATAAATAAATAAAGTAGGCATTGTTAGAGTCCACATTGTATAAATAAAGAAATCCAGGCAGAGAGATGATAGGAGATTTGCCCAAGGTCACACAACTAGTAACAGTAAGGCTGTGAATTAACCCAGGCAGCCTGGCTCCAGATGTTGTGATCTTATAACCATATCGCTGTTTCTGTATTTGAATTAGCATAAACAGATGTTAATATAAAATGTGAGTGGAAAAAACAGAATGCAGAATTTTATGTATCATTTACAGAAACTTAAAGAGCATGTAGGTATAATAACAATACCAGGTATTGGCTATAAACATAAAAATGTATAACGTAAAAGTATTTTTAAGTGGACTGGAAGAAAAAAAAATCTGCTACACTAAATTCATGACAGCGGTTCTCTCTACGGAAAGAGGGGAAAGCAAGATCTGGGGCTGGAGGGGAGGTGATAAAAGAGGATTTAACTGTATCTCTAGGAGCCCCTGGGTGGTGCAAATAGTTAAGCACTCAACAACGAGCAAAAGTTGGCGGTTTGAACTCACCCAGAGGCACCTTGGCTCACCATGAGTCGGAATCCACTCAACACCAACTAACAACAACAATTGTATCTCTAATGTTTTATCCCTTTTAAAAGGAAATCTAGAAAATGAATATTATAAATTTCTAACACACTTCATTCTGGTTGATAGAAATATGAGTGCTTGTTCTATTATCCCTTGGATTTTTCAGTATTTTTTAAATCTCACAATAAAAAAGTGAAAAACAAAGGGAAAAATGCACAAATTTCAGCTGTGCTATTTAATAACTGGAATCTTGAATAAGCTACTGATCTCAGAGACTCGGGTCCTAATCTATAGAGATGCCAAGGATATTATTACTGCAGCCCTAGGGCTATTGCAAAAACTATGAGGTCATGTGTGTAAAGTACCTTATTGGTGCCAAGGAAATGGTAGCTATTATTTTCGAGACTTAGCCTAGACATGCCTAGGACTGACATAGTCGGAGCAAAAGTGACTGAGAGAATGTGAGGACTTTGAATTTATGGGTTTCTTTCTTAAAATTTTGCAATATGAGAGGTACTTTAAAAAGAGGAAAGGTGATGGAAGTGCTGGGCTGGCCGTATCAGAAATAAAAAACAAACCTATAGGGTCATAACGACCCTATAGGGCAGAGCAGAATTGCCCCATAGGGTTTCCAAGGAGCTGCTGGTGGATTTGAACTGCTGACCTTTCGGTTAGCAGCCATAGCTCTTAACCAGAAAAGAAGAAAGTCAGCCTACAAAAAAAAAGGTCTTTCTTTTCATCACAAGTCTGGAAGAGAAACTTGTACCAAAATGAAGAGTCATTCCACAAGTTGATCTTTTTTATTGTTGTAAAAACACATATAACACATTTGCCAATTCAACATTTTTTACATGTACAATTCAGTGACACCAATTACATTAACGATGTTATGCAACCATTACCAGTATCCATTGCCAAATTTTCCATCACCATAAAGAGATACTCAATGCTTCCTAAACAATGACTCCCCTTTTCTCCCTCCTTCCCACCTCTCGTAACCACTAATAAACTTTGGTCTCTACATATTTGCCTATTCTAGATATTTTATATAAGTGGGCTCATACAATATTTGTCCTCTTGTGATTAACTTACTTCATTCAGGATAATGTTTTCAAGGTTCATTCACATTATAGCATGTATCAGAACTTCATTTCTCTTTACGGCTGAGTAATCTTCCATTGCATGTATATGTTGTTGTTGTTAGGTGCTGTCCAATGGGTTCCAACTCATAGTAACCCTATGTACAACAGAATGAAACACTGCCAGGTTCTGCACCATCCTCACAATCACTCCTATTTTGGGGCCCATTGTTGCAGCCACTGTGTCAATATATCTCATTGAGGGTCTTCCTTTTTATCACTCTCTATTTTACCAAACATGATGTCCTCCTCCAAGGACTGGTCCCTCCTGATAACATGTCGAAAGTACGTAAGAAGTCTCACCATCCACCCTCCTAAGGAGCATTCTGGCTGTACTTCTTCCAAGACAGATTTGTTCCTTCCTCTGGCAGTCCATGATATATTCAATATTTTTGCCAACACCGTAATTCAAAGGCATCGATTCTTCTTCCGTCTCCATTGTCCAGCTTTCACACGCATATGAGGTGATTGAAAATACCATGGCTTGGGTCAGGCACACATTAATCCTCAAAGTGACATCTTTGCTTTTTCAATAGTTCGAAGAGGTTTTTTGCAGCAGATTTGCCCAATGCAATGTGTCATTTGATTTCTTGACTGCTACGTCCATAGGTGTTGATTGTGGATCCAAGGAAAATGAAATCCTTGACAACTTCAATACTTTCTCCATCATGACCTTGCTTATTGGTCCAGTTGTAAGGATTTTTGTTTTCTTTATGTTGAGGCATAATCTATACTGAAGGCTGTAGTCCTTGATTTTCATCAGCAAGTGCTTTAAGTCCTCTTCACTTTCAACAAGCCATGTTGTGTCATCAGCATATCACAGGTTGCTAATGAGTTTTCCTCCAATCCTGAGCCACGTCTTTCATATTTATCCGTTTATTTATCCATTCATTTGTTGATGCACATTCCACAAGTATTGACATAAGGTACTTGGAGTGCCCATTTATCATCATTTTTGCCACCCAACATCTAAACCCCCTTCCTGTGCTTGGGAAATCTACCATTGTATAAATCTTGGTGGGAGACAAGGATACAACTTCCTCAACATAAACCACAAAGGACAGATACTGGCTGCCTGTGACTCCTGGCCTCTAGCCACAGCCAGATAACCTAAGTTTGGTCAACTGGATGTTCCCACCTTACAGCCCTGACTTAGACAAATGTGACAAAGAAGCGGAGCAATTCAGCGTTCACTGTGCTGGCAGCAGCCGTGGTATCTGGTATGCAAGTGACTGTACCAACTATGCAAGGGCAATGACAGCAGCACCCTGGCCAGGATGCTCTGGAGCAGAGCCTTGGCTGCCATTCCTGTCACCTAGGTTCCTAACCCTTGGTTCCTCCCATCTTTCAAGCTTGGTCCTCCATGCTCTTATCAATTCTAGGAATTAATCAATATCCTCTGATCAATTTAACTTACATTGTTTGCAATCAAGAATTCTAATGGGTACACCCTGCTGTATGTAAGGTTCTGTGTTTGGTGAATGAAAGCTACTAATGCAACTATAAAGGCTTTGGGAACAAAAAGTCTTAGGTTTAAATCCCATTTCTGCCACATATTGCAATGATACCATGGGCAAGGTATTTAAAATTTTAAGCCTTGGTTCCCTCATCTAGAGATCAGTACTCACCTTATAGAACTGTTATGAGAATTGAATGAAATAATGATTAGAACATTCACTAGCTTGCAGGAAGGGCTATGATGATAATGATGAAGAAGATGGTGAAAAAGGAAGAGAGGAATGGTTCCTGTCCCCAGGGAGCCAAAGGAGAAAGATTAAAAAAAAAAAAAAAAAGGGACATAAAAATTTATGCCATAAGGACTCTGGACTGTACCTACTGTAAAGAACTAGAAAGCCAGTCAAAATGTACAAAACAACAGTTTTCAGACATTAAGCACCAGGCAGTGCAGGGCTGTGATCCCTAAAAAGAGAAAAATAAGGTGAGCCCAGCACAGTGAGGGAATCCAGAGTATGGTTACCCTGAGCTGAGGGAAAACGAACCCATAGTATGGGGGAATGAAGCTTTGAAGCTAATCACCTTTACTTCAGTTTCAACAACATTATCACCACAGAAGAAATCTTTTTAGGTCCACATTTTAATGCAGTTTTTTGTATCAATAAACAAAGCAGAAACTTGCTGGCACTTTCCATATCAAGAAATCAATTTTTCTAAGGCTCAGTTCCATTTTGCATTCATGTGTCCACATAGACAAAGACGCAGTGATTTGGGCTTGAGTGAGCCTTTCAGAAACACCCAGTAATTGGTGCCAAACATATATCAGAGCTCAAGTGACAGAAATCAAGCAGACTTTCTGACTCACTCCATCTTTTACGTCTTTAGTATAGCACAGCAACCCTTCTGCAGTAATAACTCTTTCCTCCCATGTCAGACTTTGTACTTGTCTCCCTAGTCATGGATCTAGTGACAAGATGAGAATGGAGTGGGACTTGAGGATGCTAAAAAAAAAAAAACAGACCCATTGCCATCAAGTCTATTTAGATGCATAGCGACCCCATGCGTTACAGAATACTACTACTGCATGGGGTTTTTTTGGCTGTAATTTTTTTTTAATTAATTTTTATTAAGCTTCAAGTGAACATTTACCATTCCAATCAGTCTGTCACATGTAGGTTTACATACATCTTACTCCCTTCTCCCACTTGCTCTCCCCCTATTGAGTCAGCCCTTTCAGTCTCTCGTTTCGTGCCAATTTTGCCGTCTTCCCTCTCTCTCTATCTTCCCATCCCCCCTCCAGTCAAGAGTTGTCAACACACTCTCCAGTGTCCACCTGATTTAATTAGCTCACTCTTCATCAGCATCTCTCTCCCCGCCCCCCCCACTGACCAGTCTTTTTCATGCCTAATGAGTTGTCTTCGGGGATGGTTCCTGTCCTGTGGCATCAGAAGTTCTGGGGAGCATTGTCTCTGGGATTCCTCTAGTCGGAGTCATACCATTAGGTATGGTCTTTTTATGAGAATTTGGGGTCTGTATCCCATTGGTCTCCTGCTCCCTCAGGAGTTGTCTGTTGTGCTCCCTGACAGGGCAGACATCGATTGTGGCCGGGCACCAACTAGTTCTTCTGGTCTCAGGATAATGTAGGTCTCTGGTTCATGTGGCCCTTTCTGTCTCTTGGGTTCTTAGTTGTCCTGTGACCTTGGTGTTCTTCTTTTGCCTTTGCTCCAGGTGGGTTGAGACCAATTGATGTATCTTAGATGGCCGCTTGTTAGCATTTAGGACCCCAGGAGCCACAATTCAAAGTGGGATGCAGAATGTTTTCATAATAGAATTATTTTGCCCATTGACTTAGAAGTCCCCTCAAACCAAGTTCCCCCGACCCCAGCCCCTGCTCCGCTGACCTTTGAAGCTTTCATTTTATCCCGGAAACCTCTTTGCTTTTAGTCCAGTCCAATTAGGCTGACCTTCCTTGTATTGAGTGTTGTCTTTCCCTTCACCCAAAGCAGTTCTTATCTACTGATTGATCAATAAAAAGCCCTCTCCCTCCCTCCCCCCTTTGTAACCACAAAAGTATGTGTTCTTCTCCGTTTTTTCTATTTCTCAAGATCTTATAATAGTGGTCTTATACAATATTTGTCCTTTTGCCTCTGACTCATTTCGCTCAGCATAATGCCTTCCAGATTCCTCCATGTTATGAAATGTTTCAGAGATTCGTCACTGTTCTTTATCGATGCGTTAGCATTCCATTGTGTGAATATACCACAATTTATTTACCCATTCATCCGTTGATGGACACCTTGGTTGCTTCCAGCTTTTTGCTATTGTAAACAGAGCTGCAATAAACATGGGTGTGCATATATCTGTTTGTGTGAAGGCTCTTGTATCTCTAGGGTATATTCCGAGGAGTGGGATTTCTGGGTTGTATGGTAGTTCTATTTCTAACTGTTTAAGATAACGCCACATGGATTTCCAAAGTGGTTGTACCATTTTACAATCCCACCAGCAGTGTATGAGAGTTCCAATCTCTCCGCAGCCTCTCCAACATTTATTATTTTGTGTTTTTTGGATTAATGCCAGTCTAGCTGGTGTGAGATGGAATCTCATCGTAGTTTTAATTTGCATTTCTCTAATGGCTAATGATCGGGAGCATTTTCTCATGTATCTGTTGGCTGCCTGAATATCTTCTTTAGTGAAATGTGTATTCATATCCTTTGCCCACTTCTTGATTGGGTTGTTTGTCTTTTTGTGGTTGAGTTTTGACAGAATCATGTAGATTTTAGAGATCAGGCGCTGGTCTGAGATGTCATAGCTGAATATTCTTTCCCAGTCTGTAGGTGGTCTTTTTACTCTTTTGGTGAAGTCTTTAGATGAGCATAGGTGTTTGATTTTTAGGAGCTCCCAGTTATCTGGTTTCTCTTCATCATTTTTGGTAATGTTTTGTATTCTGTTTATTTCCTGTATTAGGGCTCCTAGGGTTGTCCCAATTTTTTCTTCCATGATCTTTATCGTTTTAGTCTTTATGTTTAGGTCTTTGATCCACTTGGAGTTAGTTTTTGTGCATGGTGTGAGGTATTGGTCCTGTTTCATTCTTTTGCAAATGGATATCCAGTTATGCCAGCACCATTTGTTAAAAAGACTATCATTTCCCCAATTGACTGACACTGGTCCTTTGTCAAATATCAGCTGCTCATACGTGGATGGATTTATATCTGGGTTCTCAATTCTGTTCCATTGGTCTATGTGCCTGTTTTTGTACCAGTACCAGGCTGTTTTGACTACTGTAGCTGTATAATAGGTTCTGAAATCAGGTAGAGTGAGGCCCCCCACTTTCTTCTTCTTTTTCAGTAATGCTTTGCTTATCCGGGGGTTCTTTCCCTTCCATATGAAATTAGTGATTTGTTTCTGTATCCCCTTAAAATATGACATTGGTATTTGGATTGGAAGTGCGTTATATGTATAGATGGCTTTTGGTAGAATAGACATTTTTACTATGTTAAGTCTTCCTATCCATGAGCAGGGTATGTTCTTCCACTTAAGTATGTCCTTTTGAATTTCTTGTAGCAGAGTTTTATAGTTTTCTTTGTATAGGTCTTTCACATCCTTGGTAAGATTTATTCCTAAGTATTTTATCTTCTTGGGGGCTACTGTGAATGGTATTGATTTGGTTATTTCCTCTTCGGTGTTCTTTTTGTTGATGTAGAGGAATCCAAGTGATTTTTGTATGTTTATTTTATAACCTGAGACTCTGCCAAACTCTTCTATTAGTTTCAGTAGTTTTCTGGAGGATTCCTTAGGGTTTTCCATGTATACGATCATGTCATCTGCAAATAGTGATAGCTTTAGTTCTTGGCTGTAATTTTTATGGAAGATCACCAGACCTTCCTTTCGCAGCCCCACTAGCTGGGTTCGAACTGCCAACCTTGAAGTTAGCAGATGAGTGCTAATGATTTGCGCCACCCAGGGACCTTTTAAGGACACCAGGCATCCTTTATAAAGCAACTGCCCCAGGTAAGATTGTTACAAGGTCTTCAAAAAAGAGTGAATTTGGGATTCAAGATTTTCAGCTTCATCTGAATCCATCCAGATGCCCCCATTCCAAGTCTTAAGGTCCCATTCCTACTGGGTCAGTGCCCTAATTCTCATAGGAGAGATGTGTCAAGGCTGTGAATTCAATTAAATATTGTGTCTGATTTTCCGCAAGATTGGCTTTGTGGCTATTAGAAACGGTTATTTTAGGGCTGTCATTGAAGCTCTCTGGTTCTCTGCGACTAGAGTTGAGAATTTAAAAACCTAACCTTGCCATTTTCTTCCTCTAAATGCTCCAGGCTACTCGGAAGAATCTGTCAGAGGCAATTTCCCTTTGTATTAATCATTACTGCCACAAGGCCAAGTACAGCAGTGGCTCGTTCCGCAAAGGCACTCGTGTCAGTAGACACTTCATCACAATTAACCACATGTGAGATAGTTTAGAGATTGGATTTGCCACCAAATAGGTTTCAGCACCAAACTTAAAAAAAAAAATTTTTTTTTAATTTCATAGTTCTTGAAATTTTAAAACTATAGATGAAAGGTTATAAATCTGTGGTAATATAACTATATCGGGGGAGAAGGAAGAGGAGATGGAGCTGGTTCTGTAAATGAGCAAAAAAATTTATTTACTATAGCAAGAAGTAAACAGATAATTTCTAAAGTCGAAAAGCAAAGAAATGTGATTATATATGCATTTATATAAGATATGGAGCTAATCAACAAAACAGCAAAATACATAAATGGTTAAAAGTGGTTGCCTCTGTGAAGCAGAGCAAGGAATGGATGAGGAAGGTGGAGCAGGGAGCTACTACAAGCCTGTTTGTTCTAACCATTTACATGTATTACTTGATTTGAAAAAAATTTTTTTAAGGAGTTTAACGAGGCTCAAAACACGCAGGATGTTATATGCCAAGGAACACGCCCCACCCCCAAAAAAACTCATTGCCATTGAGTCAATTTGGACTCATGGCAACCCCATGTGTTAGAGAGTAGAACTGCTCCATGGTGTTTTCTTGGCTATAATCTGTACAGAAGCAGATCACCAGGCCTTTCTTCCACAGTGCCTCTGGGTGAGTTCAAACCACCGACCTTTAGATTAGCAGCCAAGAGCAAACCATTTGTACCACCCAAGGACCTATACCAAGGAAAGGCATTTAAATTTCATCCCAAGTGGTAGGGAGTAAACAAAAGTATTTAATCAAAAGTGTGGCATAGTCAAAAAAAATAAACGCTTTAAGAAAGGTCAGGAGGGTCTGTACATTCTATACCTGACCTGATTCTGCCATCTCAACTTACAAATGGCAGCCCTTCAGATCTTAGAAATACTGATTACATCGCCCCATAGTCACTCTCCTCTAAGCTAAATACCCACTTCCTTCAACATCTTCTGGATTATGCTGTTCACATCCTCCAGATCAGTGGTACCCAACCTATGATGTTGCTATGGATTGCATTGGACTCGCCCAAAATATGTGTGAAATCCTAACCCCTATACCTATGGATGTAATCCTGTTTGGAAAAAGGGTTTTCTTTGTTATGTTAATGATGCCGTATCAGTGTAGGGTGCGCCCTAAACTTAATCTCTTCTGACTTATAGAAAGAGCATATCAGACCCAGATGTGCATGCAAACAGGAGAACACAGTCTATCTGATGAGGAGGGAGGCACATGATTCTGCAAGCCCAGGAACTCCAAGGATTGCCAGATACTAGAACTTGAAACAAAGGACAGCCCTCTAGAACCACACCCTGAATTCAGCCTTGTAGCCTCCAGAACTATGAGAAAATAAATTTCTGTTCTTTAAAGCCATCCACTTACAGTATTTTTTGTTACAGCAGCACTAGCAAACTAAGACACAGAGTAAGGAAGACGGGAGAGTCACAACGGCACCCAGTTTTCTGGGCTGAGCAGCAAGGCAGATGCTGTTGCTGAGAGCAGGACTAAATGCCTACCACCTAGGCCCATCCCATAGGCCTTCCTAGAGGCTCCAGAGAAATGGGAGCATTCTCATCACCTGTGTGTTTGTGTAGTTGAAATAAGCCTGAAACCTTTACGGATCTAATTCAATTGTGGGACTAATTTATTTGATTAAAAATAATCTCAAGTTATCCACCATCCACATTGGTGACAAATCTTCCCTTCTTTAGTCTAGTTATGCTTGGCTGGATGGGATGAAGTGCCAGAGGTCCTCAGAGACCTCAATCCCCTGTTTAATCCACTGAGAAGTTACAACACAGGCAGCAGGGCATAAAGAAATGACTCAGAAACAATCCTGTGGAAGCAAGATGTCAGCTGCTTTCCATTATGTCATATTATGTAATATATTCTTTTGTTTTTGTTCTGATCTTAAACTTTTTCCATCACCTTGGATAAATTTCATTAGAAACATTTAGCTATTGGTAACCACTCAAGGGAAGTACGTATACAAGGCAAACCTTCATCTGTACTGTGAGTTGTACCAAGAAAATTTATATACGACTGTTATGGATTGAATTGTGTTTCCCAAAGAATATATACTGAAGTCCTAACTCCTGGTAGGAAACCCTGGTGGCGAAGTTGTTAAGAGCTATGGCTGCTAACCAAAAGTTGGCAGTTCGAATCCATCAAGCGCTCGTTGGAAACTGTATGGGGCATGACCTTGTCAGGAAATAGGATCTTTGAAGATCTTATCAGGTTAACATGAGGTCATACCAGAGTTGCATGGGTGCTAATCCCATCTGAGTGGTGTTTTAAAAAAGAAAACAGACTTGGGGAGTTAGACAAAAAAAGGACAGCCATATGACTACAAAGGCAGGTGCAAGCCAAGGAACACCAAGGATTGCTGGCAGCCACCAGAAGCTAGGAGAGAGGCAGGCATGGAACAGTTTCCCTCTCAGAACCTTCAGAAGGAATCAACATGGCTGATAGCCTAATTTGGACTTCTAGCCTCCAGAATGGTGAGACAGTACTTTTCTGTTCTTTAAAGCCACCTACTTTGTTATTTTCCTACGGCAACCCTAGGAAACTAAGGCAACAACCTAAAACTTAAGATTTTAAATTCACAGAAGTATCTTAAAATCAACAGTTGCCTCATTTTGAAGTCTACTAATTGAGCCTTACCCTGTGCAGTCATTCTCAGCTTTGACAATGCATTGGAATCACTTCGGGAGCTTTAAAAAATGACTAAATTCCTCAGGTGATTTTAATGTGTAGTCAGGGGTATGAATCACTGACTTAACTGAACACTTAGTGAGAAGTTAAGTTTACCCTACCCTGAAAACGGGAGAGGGAGAGAAATGTGTAATGACTTAGCTAAAAATATAACAAACAAACAAAAATCCATTCCCATCAAGTCCTTTCCAATTCCTGGCAATCACATGTGTTACAGAGTGGAGCTGCTTCACTTCGAGGCAGAAAGGTGTGGCAGTCTACTTCGTAAAGACTTACAGCCTTGAAAACCCCATGAGGCAGTTCTACTCGGTTCTATAGGGTCTCTATGAGTTGGAATTGACTCAAAGAAAGTGGGTTTGGTTTGTTTGTTTTTTCATCTTTATAGAAGCAGATCGTTAGGCCTTTCTCTCACGGTGCTGTTGGATCGGTTCAAACCGTCAACCTTTAGGTTAGCAACCAACTGCAAACTGCTTGTGCCAGAATGGTGATATCACCTAAGCAGAAATTTATCTTAGAATCTTAAAATTTTAAAACTAGAAAGGAATTCAGAAATCATCTAGAGCAGCGGTTCTCAAAGTGTAAGCCTCAGACCAGCAGCATGAGCATTAGGTGGAAAGCTGTTTGAAATTCCTGGGCCCGTTGCAGGCTTAAGGAATCAGAAACTCTGGGATGTCAAAAAAAAAAAAAAGCTATATTGTAACAAACCATCCAGTTGATTCTGATACAAGCTCAAGTTTGAGAACCACGGCTCTAGGGCAATTACAGTGAGCTTTAAAAAATATGGAATTGACTCCCCAATGATTTAGATTGAAGCATATTTTAAAATCTACTTAGCTGATTCTAATGTGAAACCAGAGTGAAAAAACCACTGATCTTCCCTCCCCTTTATTAAGAAATAAAGAAATGGAGGGGTTAGCCAAAGATTAGACAACTAGTTAGCACCACCACCTGCCCAAGAACCCAAATCCCTTAATTCCAATTGAGCTCTTTGCAATAAGCAATTATCTTACTCGGGATGCTAAATCCATTCTAATACGGATTTAAATTATGATCCATACATCAAAAATTTCATGGCTCCTTTACTTGCACTGCTCAGTTCTAGTAACTTGATCCTGTGCTGCTTGTTGTGTTGCCATGGAGTCAATTTCGACTCATGGAGCCCACATATGCGCAGAGTAGAACCGCTCCATAGTGTTTCCAACGCTGTCACCTTTCAGAAGCAAATCACCAAGTCTGTCTTCTGAACCACCTCTGGGAGGACTGAAACCACCAACCTTTAGTAGCCAAGCATTTAACCACTTGCGCCACTCAGCCACCTGATCTTGTGATTACCTTTTCTATATCCCTCATGATGGACAGTTATCTAGTGCTGTTACAACAGAAATACCACAAGTGGAGAAGGCTTTAACAAATAGAAATGTACTGTCTTACAGTCTAGTAGACTAAATGTCCAAATTCAGGGAGCCAGCTCCAGGGGAAGGCTTTCTCTGTCAGCTCTGGAGGAAAATGCTTGTCATCAATATTCCTCTGGCCTAGGAGCTTTTCTCAGCGCAGGGATCAGAGGCCAAAAGGATGTGCTCCCTTCCTGGTTCTTCATTCTTGGTGGCATGAGTTCCCTAGTCTCTCTGCTCACTTCTCTTTTATATATTAAAAGAGGTTGACTCAAGATACAACCTAATCTTGTAAATTGAGTCCTGCCTCATTAACATAACTGCCTCTAATCTTGCCTCACATCATAGAGGTTAGGAATTATCACATCAGAGAGGAAGTTTGGAAAATCACATCAGATGACAAAATCAGGGACAATCACTCAATATTGGGAATCATGGCCTAGCCAAGTTGATACACATTTGGGGGGACACAACTCAATCCAAAACAGAGAGATAAGTTTAAAAGCCAGGCCACGTTAAAATCAAGAAAAAGTACAAAGATAAAAATATCAGTAGCCCCAAAACCTAGTTAACAGTTGATTTCCTTATAAAGTAAAAACAAGAGCTTCACAAATATTTGCAAGCATCTATAGAATAATGCAAAGTGTTAACATTTCAAAGGGATTGTTGACAATGTTTACCAGTCATATAAGACCATCATCATGGCCTTAAATGTACCCAAAGGTCACTTAAAGTTACCTAAGAAGTCACTTAGTTCTACCGCCTGTTTCTTGGTACCAAACCCAAAAAATCCATTGCCATCGAGTCAATTCCAACTCACAGTGACCCTATAGAACACAGTAGTACTGCCCCCATCGAGTTTTCAAGTAGTGCCTGGTGGATCTGAACTGCAGACCTTTTAGTTAGCAGCCGTAGCACTTAACCACTACACCACCCCGGTTTCCGTTTCTTGGTACAGCTGTATTTAATTATCCCCAGAGGAAGACTGTCAGATTCTTAAGGCAGAATTCCAATTAATGGTACCCTAAAATCTTGTTCAGGGACATGTTTCATTGAGTAAAAGGTTGCAATAAATCATCTCCCTTGCAATTTACACACACAATCCATCTAGCTGGTGATGGTAGTGGGAAATCACATCTCTTCTGTTTTTAATGTTCCTCATATTCAAGGACAAATACCCTCAGTTGGAAACCCTGGTGGTGTAGTACTTAAGTGCTAACAAAAGGTCGGCAGTTCAAATCTACCAGGTGCTCCTTGGAAACTATATAAGGCAAGTTCTACTCTGTCCTATAGGGTCACTATGAGTCAGAATTGACTCCACCACAATGGGTTTGGTTTGGTTTCTACCCCGAGTTGTAGCCCTGGTGGCACAATGGTTAAGAGCTACCACAAGCTATGGCTGCTAACCAACGGGTCAGCAGTTCAAATCTACCAGCTACTCCTTGGAAAACCAATGGGGCAGCTCTACTCTGTCCTATAGGGTCGCTATGAGTCGGAATCAACTTGATGGCAACGGGAACCCTCAGTTTATTCATCTGTCTCCACCATCATTTTTACTTAGTTCCAATGTTCCAGTGGATTCATTTCTGAAGCCTTTTTAAAATGTGAGCCATAAACTTTTCACCAAATTTAAAAATACAAAGAAACTTTTTAACATTTGCCTTGCATGACATGCTAGCAGTGAGAGTTTGTTACCGCAAGGATCAAAACCTGACTGGCACCAGCCAGTGCTTTGCACATAAGAAGCATCCACAAGTTAAGCAAATGATTAATTAGTTACTTATACATTCAACAACAGAAGCTTCTGCTTGCGTAGGAAAAATGATTTATTTATACAAATTCTATTTTGAAAACACTTTTCTTGAAAACTGGAAAATGGAAGCAATCTTGTCTCCCTTTCATTCTTCAAGTACCCAGGGAAGCAAATTTAGATACTAATAAGCTGCATATTTGTAAAATTCTAAGTTACTCATATTGTCCTATAAAAGTGGTAAAATAAAACAACAAAAATAGACCTGCATATTTTGGTAAAACAATTGTTTATTGTTGGATATGCAAAATAACCTAATTGATTTAAATGTGGTTTTAGTAATAACTGTCATCTTCCTAAGAAAGGCACAACTCCTAAAATATCCACTAATCCTTGGCTTAATGGTTCCTACCAAAGGAATAGCATCTAGTCTTGACAAAGAAAATCATTTTGTTTTCTGACATGGATGCAAATTTTAATTGAAAATATTTAATATAATTTGCTATTTTAAAATATTTAATGTTTTCCTTCTGAAAAGGCAACCTACCTCTGAATTGTGATCACCTATCTGTATACCCCCCGAAAAACTCAACTGACTTCCTGACTCAAATGAAGCCCACAGAGAACACTACACGCAAATGTTTCAAATATTAATTTTATTAGAAAAACCTTTCATGGTGGTGTTCATGGTTAAGTAATAAAATCAATTACTTAATTTTAAAAACTACGTAGTCTGAGTTTATCAATTACAGTATGAGTTTTTTCGTTCTTGCAACAAATATTTGTGCACCTACAAAGTGCGAGGCGTTGAAATACAGGATAAACAGGAGGATGCTTGCCCTCAAACAGCTTACATTCCATTCTAGCAGGTGGAACGATATTAAAGAAATATTTAAAATAAGATGATGAGTTTGACATAGAAGAAACGGATGGTGTTTTGTAAGAACTTATAGCAGGACATCTAACCAAGTTCAGGGAAGTCACAGAGATATCCTTGAGGAAGGTGTTTAAACTGAGCAAATGGAGTGCTTAAGTAGAAGAGTAAATACTTAAGCAGAAGGAAGAGTGGAAAAAGAATGGAAGCAGAATAGTTCAGATAGAGGGAAACCTATAGACCCTAAGGTGGGAAGGACCTGGTAGATTCAAGGAACTGGAAGTCATCCAGAAGGGCTGCAGCACCGAGTATAAAAAGATAGTCAAGATGAGACTGAAGAGGTATCAAGCAAGATCATGGAAAGTATTAGGGGTCTGGCATTTCTTCTCCAGGAAACCACAGACACTTTCTACATCAGGGAGTAGTGTAACTGTTATGGATTCAATTGTGTCCCCCCAAAATGTGTTCCCAGTATTGTGTGGTTGTCTTCCATTTTGTGATATGATGAGATTATCTTATGTGTTGTAAATCCTAAATTCTATGATGTTAATTAGGCAGGATACAATCTACAAGATTAAGCTGTATCTTGAGTCGATCTCTTTTGAGATGCAAGAGAAGACAGCAGAGAGGAGACAGACCTCATTACCATCAAGAATGAAGAACGAGGAGGGGAACCCATCCTTTGGACCTGAGGTCTCTGTGCTGAGAAGCTTCTAGATCAGGGGAAGGTTAACGACAAGGACCTTCCCTAGAGCCAACGGAGAGAGAAAGCCTTCCCCTGGAAACCGTTGCCCTGAATTTGGATTTCTAGCCTCCTAAACTGTGAGAGAATACATTTCTATTTGTTAAAGCCATCCACTTGTGGTATTTCTGTTATAACTAAGACAATGACCAAATGTGCACTTCAGAGTTGTCATTCTAACTACAGAGCAATGAACAGATTAGAGTAGGTAAGACTGGAGTCAGGTAAACAACTTCTAAGTCCTGTGGTGGTAAGAGACAAAAATGAGTGAGATACATGGATAGGAAGACTCAACATTGTGAAAAATGTCAATTCTACTCTACCCAAAGCAATCTACAGATACAATGCAATCCTGATCCAAATACCAACGAGATAGAAAAACTAATCACCAACTGTCTTAGTCATGTAGTGCAGCTATAACAAAAATACCACAAGTGGATGGCTTTAACAAAGAGAAAGTCATTCTCTCACAGTCTAGACGACTAGATGTCCAAATTCAAGGTGCCAGCTCCAAGAGAATACTTTCTCTCTCTGTCAGCTCTGGGAGAAGGTCCTTGTCATCAATCCTATATGGAAAGGAAAGATGCCCCAGATAAGCAAAAGCATTATTGAAGAAAAAGAACAAAGTAGAAGGCCTCACACTACCTGATCTCTGGCCTACTATACAGTCACAGTAGTCTAAACAGCCCGGTACTGGTACAACTACAGACACATTGACCAATGGAACAGAATCAAGAACCCAGATATAAATTCACCATCTATGGTCAGCGGATCTTTGACAAAGGACCAAAATCCATTAAATGAGGAAAAGACAGTCTTTTTAACAATTGTGCTGGCAAAACTCGATGTCCATTTGTGAAAAAAATGAAACAGGATCCATACCTCACATCATACACAAAAACTAACTCAAAATGGAACAAAAAACTAAATATAAAACATAAAACAATAACAATCATGGCAGAAAAAATAGGGACAATGCTAGGGGCCCTAATACATGGCATAAATACAATACGAACCATAACTAACGATGCGCCAATGCCAGAAGAGAAACGAGGTAACTGGGAGCCCCTAAAAATTAAACACTTAATGCTCAGCAAAAGACTTCACCAAAAGAGTAAAAACAGAACCTAGAGACTGGGAAAAATTGTGGGCTATGACATATCCAACAAGGGTCTAATCTCTAAAATCTATAGAATACTTCAACACCTCAACAACAAAAAGACAAATAATCTTATTAAGAAACAGGCAAGGGATATGAACAGACACTTTACCAACGAAGACATTTAGGTAGCTAACACCACATGAGGAAATGCTCGAGATCATTAGCCATTACAGAAATGCAAATCAAAACTACAATGAGATAACATCTCACCCAACATCACTGGCACAAATCAAAAAAACACAAAATAACATATGTTGGAGAGGTTGTGGGGAGATCAGAACTCTTAAGCACTGCTAGTGGGAATGTAAAATGGTACAACCGCTATGGAAAATGATATGAAGCATCCTTAAAAAGTTAGAAATAGAAATAACACATGATCCAGCAACCCGACCCCTAGGAACATATCCTAGAGAAATAAAAGCCATCACAAGAATAGACATATGCACATCCATGTTCATTGCAGCATCGTTCACAATAGCGAAAAGATGGAAACAAACTAAGTGTCCATCAACAGACGAATGGATAAACTACGGTACATACACACAATGGAATACTAAGCAACAATGAAGAACAATGATCAATCTGTTGAACACTTCACAACATGGATGAATCTGGAGGGCATTATGCTGAGTGAAATAAGTCAACCACAAAAGGACAAATACTGTATGAGACCACATTATAAAAATCTGAGAAAAGGTTTACACACAGAAAAAAATAATCTTTGATGGTTACGAGGGAGGGGAGTAGTGGGGAGGGGAAATCACTAACTAAATATTAGACAAGTTAACTTTGGTGAAGGGAAAGACAGCACACAGCTTGACCAAGGCAAAGTCATAGAAGCTTCCTAGACACATCCAAACACCTTGAGGGACCAAGTTACTGGGATTGAGCACTGGGGACCACGGTCTTCGGGGGACATCTAGTAACATAGTTCATAAGGAGAATGTCTTACATCCTACTTTGGTGAGCAGCATCTGGGGTTTTAAAACCTTGCAAGCGGCCATCTAAGATACATCTATTGGTCCCATCACATTTAGAGCAAAGAATAATGAAGAAAATCAAAGATACAAGGGAAAGATCAGTCCAAAGGACTAATGTACCACATGAACTACAGTCTCCACCAGCCTCCTCCCAGAAGAACTGCAAGGTGCTCAGCTACCATCCCCAACCACTCTGACAGGAATCACAATAGATGGTCCTGGACAGAGTGGGAGAAAAATGTAAAACAAAATTCAAATTCACAAACAAAAGACCAGACTTACTGGTCTGACAGAGAGTGGAGGAAACCCGGAGACTATGGTCCCTGGACACCTTGTTAACTCAGAACTGAAGTCCATCCTTCACCCAAAGATTAAACAGGCCTATAAAACAAACAATAACACATGTGAGGAATGTGCTTCTTAGTTCAATCAAGTAAACAAAATCAAACAGGCAACACCTGCCCAAAAAGCAAAGACAAGAAGGCAGGAAGTGACAGGAAAAATGGATGAATGGACATGGAGAACCCAGGACAGAAAAGGAAGGGGGAGAGTGCTGACACATTGCAGGGTTTGCAACCAATGTCACAAAACAAGGTGTACATAAAATTTTTAATGAAAAATTACTTTGTGCTGTAAACTTTCACCTAAAACACAATAAAACTTGTCAAATATAAAAATAAATAAGATAATCAATAGGTCTTGATGACTGTGTTAGAGGTTCCTAAAGACACCCAGTCTGGTGTACTTGTTATATATGCAGGTCTAGAGCTCAGAGAACTCAGTTAAGAACTGTCCACAAGGAGTCATCCAAGCTTAGATGGTGACCGAAGCCCTGAGAGGGGTTGAAATGGCCCACCGAAAATAAATCAAGGTACAAGGAACACATGGATTTAAGAATGAGAAGATACTTCTGTATTACAAGTAGTCCCCAGCTTACAACTGGGTTCCATTCCAATGACTCATCGTAAGTTAGTTCTGACCTAAGTTGAATACCTCATTTTTTTTTTTAGTTTTCATTATTATAGTCTTTTATTATCAGTAGAAGAAGCCCTGGTGGCACAGTGGTTAAAGTGCTTGGCTGCTAACCAAAAGTGGTTCAAAACCACCATCTACTTCACCGGAGAAATATGTGGCAGTCTGCTTCCATAAAGATTTACAGCCTTGGGAAACCTATGGCGCAGTTCTACTCTGTCCTATAGGGTCGCTATGAGCTGGAATTGACTCGATCGCAGTGAGTTTGGTTTGGTTTCGGTTATTATCAGTATCTTTATAAATCCAGTCTTTATTTGTCTTTGGGAGTTGGTACAAGAATGATAACATCAGCAAATTACACACTGCAACACTGTATGTGGTACATATTACTAATGATAAGATGTATCAAAAAAAAAAAAAAAGATGGTCGTAAGTGAGGTTCATTGTAACTCAAATACTTGTAAGTCAGGGACTACCTGTATTTGTATCTTTTAGAATAAGGACATATTCATATATTACTAATAAAAATTAAAAACAAATATAGGAAGGGGAAGTAAGAATCAGTAGAGAAAGAGAGAACTACAAAGGAAACCAACAAAGAATTGTCAAAGAAGTTGGTAGAAAACCTAGTGTGTTAAATCATGGGAGTTAAGAACAGCATTTCAAGGACAAGCGTTCAACTGATTAGAATACTACAGAAAGTAAAATCAGATGAAGATGGAAAAGAATCCACTAGTTTTCGGCAACATGGAGGTCAATGGGGGCCTTGGAGAGGGCTGTTGGCAGTGGAAGCCAGAAAGGGGTACGGTGAGGAGAGAATGGGTTAGGAAATACAGCCCAGAGTATAGACAAATTTGACTATGATGGGAAGAAAGTAAGATGGTGGCTGGATGGAAAAGTAATAGATGCCTTTTTTAAAATAAGTGTGTCAAATATCATCATGCATAATCAGCAAAGCATTCATTTCAGTGGAAATACAACTTTATGTTAATAATTTCAGTAATACCTGGAATTTACAGTAACAGAACTTTTCATACTACTTGTGGGTTACAAAGGAATCCATAAACCATTCTCTTCATCATTGGTGATAAAACTAGGCCAAGAGAAATTTCTCTGAGAAAATTTAAAAGGGGTTTATGTTCATCAAATAAATGTCCGCATTGATTTTTTTTAAGTAGAAAAGTATAGTGCACTGTGATAAGAAAACAATTTTATTACAATAGCCACATGTTCAAAAATCTTAACATTTTAAGGCTACTAAATGTGCTAACTTTAAATACACGTCCAACGGAAAACACTTCACTGCAGTTACATCCTAAAGGTGCCAAAGTCAGTCTTCTGGATTGGTGCGTTGAGAGCTGCACTAATACTGAGACCCACGACAAGTCTGGTGTCCACTGGATCAATGATTCCATCATCCCACAGCCTGATAAAAGAACAGAAAGTAATTATGAAGTCACCACCAAACTACCGTTTATATACTCCACACCCAGAAATGCCAAGATGTTTGTCTTCAGGGAATATAGGGGTCTACTAATTAGCATCTGTGTACTGCCATCTTACAACAGAAACCATGCTCAACGGAGGACGGAAGGAAAGAAAAATGACGTGAGCTTAGTCCCAATTCACTATAGAATGTCATATTAAATTTAAGGCATAGCAACTACTTACTACAAAAAAATCTCAAAATAATCCCTGATTTTAAAATATTTTCACTTCAGGGAAAACCTTCCTGTCCACACAATGTACAAATTAAGTTGGTTCATTCTGGTGAATGTTGAGAACCGCATAAACCTAGGTAACAATCTTATACATCTCCACTGGAGAGGGTGTACCCCGCAAGAGTTCCCCCAAATTCTTAAGAAACTATGAAAATTACTGAATAGGTGTCAGCACATTTTACTAACAAAATAAATGCCTTTGGATGTAGTTCTTCGAATTTTTGCAACAACTGGAAAAACAAGTGATAACTTTAAAACTGCTTTAAGTAGAAATATTAGTTTGCTTTTCATCGATAATCTTAAATTTATAAAGAAAAATGAATGAGAAATAATGCTTTTTAAAGGTTATTAGTAGGTGGCAGTTTTCCTTTCTCTAAATAAACTGCCTTCAGGATCTGAACATAGCATCAATTATTAAGGCACACAGACAGAGCAGGAATCAAATCTTTGCTCATAAAACATTCATAAGAGGGACTTTGAAAGTATCAACAGCCAATAAAAGAAAGCCACCCTTGTAATTTGTAACCCATGTCAACTGATCACACCCCCTTCTGCAGGCTACAGCAATGATACAGCAGGCCCAGTAAGAAGTGGCTGATTAGTGGTGTCCATTAAAAACGCTGAGGTAATCAAACACCTGATTAAAGTTTGATTATAAGAACAACTGAGCAGAACAAAACCAGTGTGTTGCATTTGTGATATGTAAGGATTAAGAAAAACTAAGGACATTACAGTAGCAGACAATGACAGAGCTCTCTGAAAAGACAGATCTAGCCATGTTCAAGCCTATCCAGACCAGGGAGTTTTATTGTTAAGCCAAACCCAAGGAAGGTGTCCTAAGCTGGCTTGAAAGCCCTTTCATCTTTGAGAGAAAGTTGCTGTCTCCATGTCACCACCTGTTTCACAAGGAAGGCTAGGCATCTATACATTAATAGAAAAACCTTACTGTCTTTTAACATTTATTTCCAGAGATAAGTCTGTCTGGGTCATCTGTTCTCCTACCTTGAATGTAATCCATTAGAAAGAAAGAAAAAAAAAGGAACTAGAGAAAAATGTACAACAAAATTCAAACTCTCCAAAAAAAAAAACCAGACTTACTGGTCTGACAGAGACTGGAGAAACCCTGAGAGTATAGCCCCTGGACACCCTGTTAACTGAGTACTGTGGTCACTCCTGAAATTTACCCTTCAGCCAAAGACTGCTGTTGTTGTTAGCTACTGTCAAGTTGGTTTTGACTCATAACAACCCTCTGTACAATGGAATGAAACACTGCCTGGTCCTGCACCATCCACACAATCGTTTGTATGCTTGAGCTCAAAGATTAGACAGGGCCATAAAACAAACAATAATACACACAGTTCAACCATGTATATGAGACTAAATGGGCATAGGCACATCAACCCAGTGGCAAAGATGAGAAGGCAGGAGGAAACAGGAAAGCTGGACAAATGGAAATGTGGAACCCAAGGTTGAGAAGGGGAGAGTGTTGACATGTCGCAAGGTTGGCGACCAATGTCACAAAACAATATATGTATTATTTAATAAGAAACTAAATTGTTCTGTAAACCATCTAAAGTGCAATAAAAAAAAGACGCTGATCATATGAAAACAATAAAGGATTCGATCTTTTTCAAGAGATGACATCTCAGCGAGGGCTGGAAGACAAATGAACAGCTCACATAAAATATGCCATTTTTCAAAGTTTAATATTTCAACTGTCTGTGAATTTCAGTCAAAATCCTACGTGAAAAAACTGTAGGTGAACTTGCAGTACATATTTTGTATTTTATCTTAAATCTCCTGGATGGTTTGCTAGTTCTCCTTCGCTTTTACTGGCTACTGTATAAGTCTGTTTAAATGATGGCAAAAAGAGGAAAATGATTATTTCTCAAATCAAAGACTGTAAAAAATATTTTGTTCTTAATTAAATGATGGCCCACCACAACAAAAATATGCCTGTAAATTCTTTTGTAAAGACATGTATTTAGCAAGGGGAGAAACAAGACTTTTTTAAAACCCCAAATGGTATTATATGAACTCGGACACTAATTACGCTCTTGAAAATAGGTATGCTTCATCTTTGCACACCAGCGGTTAAGAGCAGTGCCTGCCAGGAAGGATGCGTTCCAATGACTGAAATGGATCCTAACGCTTGATTTTCCTTTCTCCCTCTTCTCCAGTTTGCCTTCACAAGTACCAGTCATAAATCACAGCATAACCTAATTTTAAAAGACACAAATAGTTGTTTTCTTTTTTCCATCTGCCCAAGGGATAAAAGAAAAACATGACGCTTATCCTTCAGAGTGGAGAACATTAAAGTTGTTGGGAAGAAAGAAGTCTGAAAGCCCATCTCCAGCTGAGACAAGCATGATAATTTATTACCTCATTAAGTGGTATAAGAAACAAACAGCTAGCAGCTGCAATGCGCATGAGGTAATTACTTTGCACTGACACACGAACCCTGGCTGTGACTAATCACCTCCTGAATGTGCCAGCACACTTGTTAACAAGCGCCAGTAAGTTTTCGATTTCAGGCTTAAATGGGGTAAAAACAAAATAATCAAAGAGAGTGGTATGACAGGCATCCACATTTTTAAGTAAAAAAATAAAGCCTAAATCCTGAAAGTGAAACAGTCAGGATTGTAACTCTTAAGTGCCCAGCTCCTAGCATGGCCCAGAAGCCAGGGCCTGAAGACTTCGGCACCTCTGGCTGCAGTGCCCTCCAGTCACTGGGGCGGGGGACGGGGTGGCAAATGGTGGTGGATCCACAGCACTGGGAAGCCTGGGAAGAGGGACAGTGTTTCAGCAGCAGGCGTTCCCGTTAGAAAGAGGCAGCAGCACAAAATCAAGCGTGTGCAAACATGATTTTTTCATTCCCACAGGGCTGGACCATCCTGACTGCTCAGACCAATATAAAGCTGCGTATAAAGCTGCCCTGCCAAGACGCCCCCAGCAGGCAGCGAGCCACTGGCTCCTTCCTACCTTGCACTGGAATAATAAGGGTTTCCTTCCTCTTCAAACCTCTTAATGATGGGCTCTTTTAAAGCTGCTTCATCAGCACTGGAGAACTGAAAGAAGAGAGACCGTTAGAAAGCGGGCTTCAATGAAACAACAGATCCTGTTTAGATGACCTCAAAAAAAAAGGTGCAAAGGTTTTATGAATAATAATATTATAACTTCCATAAGCAGAATCAGGTATAGATTAGAAGTGATGCTTTAACATGCATTACCTCACCTGAGACACGAGTAACAAGTGAGTGCACCATTACCTCTCCCTTATCAGAAACAACATCTGAGGCCACTTAATGGAAAGTCAAAACCAAGGGTACGGCTGTACTGCAGCTGGGTACAGTAACACATGTGAATGACACAACATAACAAAGCGGCTACGTTATATATAGCAGCCCCTGTTTAAAAAGGTGAAGTATCTAATTTTCACTCGAAATGGCTAAAATGTAAAAAATTTTAAAGCTTAAGGGGTAAACATCAACCACACCTTGAATAAACTCTTCAGTCAATTTCCTGGATAGTCGAGAGATATTTCTCCCTAATTTTGCCTATCAAGTATTACCAGGAGCAAGTGATAATTAATTCAGATGTAAAAATCTTCGTAAGAACTTATTTTGAAATCCTGAAAAATATTTTCAACTTAAAAAAACTCCCACACCAAAAACAAAAGACTTATTTCAAATAAATCACCCCTTCTTTTCTGTAAATACTTTAATATCATTTTACAGATCAGGAATTTGGAGGGAGGTCCACTAGTGCCCTGTACTTTCCTTTCACATATGAAAATAGATGAATTCAGAATTATACGTATATCAAAAAAAAAAGAAATCACCATGCTAGGCTTCTTGGATACATAATCAATGCCCATGGAAGCAGTAGTCAACAAATCACGCAACATACTGCATTGGGCAAATCTGCCTCAGGAGACCTCTGTAATATGGTGAAACACAAAGATGCCATTTTGAGGACTAACATGCACCTGACCCAAGCCACAATATTTTCAATTGCCTCATATGTATGTGAAAGCTGGACAATGAATAAGGAAGACTGAAGAAGAATCGATGCCTTTGAATTATGGTGCTGATGAAGAATATTGAGTATACCATGGACTTGAGGAAGAACAAATAAATCTGTCTTGGAAGAAGTACAGCCAGAGTGCTCCTTAAAAGCAAGGATGGCAAGACTTCACCTCATATACTTTGGACATGTTATCAGGAAGGGACCAGTCCCTGGAGAAAGACATCATGCTTGGTAAGGTAGAGGGTCAGCAAAACAGAAGAAGATGGATTGACGCAGTGGCTGCAACAATGGGCTCAAACATAGCAATGATTGAGGATGCCACAGTGTTTCACCCTGTTGTACATAGGACTGCTGTGAGACAGAACTAATTTGACGACACCTAACAACAACAACGCTAGGCTTCAGAGTTTAGGACACATCTTTGAAATATCTGGTAGGATTTCAAATCCCACCCTGTTCACCCCACCCCCACAGAGCTCTCCCTTTGCTTTGATACTAATTGATACTAAAGTAAACCTGAAACCTCAACTCAAGTCTGTAGAGCTCCTGCTGCTCGGAAAAGACAATCAGGGACGTGAAGCATAGATAGGTGCATTCAAGGAGTGCGGTGCGATGGATCGCTTTTCTGGACTTTCTCACCATGCTCTTGTAAATCCCACCCAAGTGTTTGGATGGAAGTATACGTATAAGATAATTGTGGCCTATCAAGGGGATTGGACAGCTTGCTAATAATGCAACTAAAGTTCGTGGCACCCATGTCAGGGTGGGACCATTCAAATAAGGTCTATGGAACCCTAATGAAGGGAATGGCCAGTTTTGCCATTCCACTAGGCCTAAAATGAGGCATCCCAGAGGCAGGAGGAGGCATGGTGAGCCAGGAGAAGAAAGCTGAGCACCTTCAGACAGGAGGCTTGCTGGGGAGTAGGCTGCCTCCAGACACTCAGTCAAGCTCGGTTTGCAGACCCACGGAACCAGAGCTAAGCACCTTATGGCCAAGGCTTACTGGTGGAGTGGGGTGCCTCTGGGCACTTATCAACAGAGCTAAAAGAGCTTTGTAACACTTGCCCAAGCAGGGCAGAGACTGAGGGGCCAGAGAGAGGCATGCCTGCAGGCATGGCTGAGAAGATGCCATCCTGATGGAAGAACTGTATCCTAAGCGTCCCTGAACCTGAATTGTATAACCTGTTAGGTCCCTAATATATCCCGTAATTGTGAGTATGGTCTGTGAGTTCTGTGTGGCCATTGCAACAAATTTTCAAACCCGGCACAGTAGTAGAGAGCACTGTGGGAGGGACAGTTGGTATAAGAATTGGTAAAAATGGAGAAGGGAAGCATGTCTGCCCTCTGCCTCACGGGAATCAGCCTTGGGCCATTGATTTTCTCCTTCCCTCTTGTGAAGTTACAGGAGGTCAGATGCTGCCCCCAAGCCATTTTTACAGGGAGGTGGGAACACCCTTCTCTGACTTTATATTTCCCCAACCTTGCAAACTAGGTGGTTGACCAGATGATTCCTGAACACCCTGCAAACTAGGTGGTTGATCAGCTGACCCCTGAACAGCAGGGCTGAGGACCTGAAAAGGTAGGACCTCTTCTACTTCATTCCCTGCTGTGCTGAGGCAACAGTGCACCTGAACAATTTCAGGAACCTGCAGCAATCATTTTCAGGCTTGTTGCTTATACAAAATAGTTAAAAGTTTTAACAAAAATTAATGCAAAATTTCAGAAGACTCTAACAGAGACACAAACAAAAGAATCAGTTTTTAAAAGCCACTTGCTGATTTGCCTTTCATCAAGTCTCCACTGCCCTTTCCATTTTTTCTCTTTTACACTTTCACAGTATAATCGCATTATACATTTCTCATTAGGCAACCGGAGCCCTCCCACTCAAGGTATCCTTAACAACTGAAATGTAAAATACAAAAAAAAAAAAAAAAAAAATCTGCTGCTTTAGGTCATAAAATCAAAGAAATAAATCAGATGTATTTATATCTCACTAATCGAAAATGACTAAGACTTAAACATCTTTATGCTTCACACAGTCACACGCAGTTTCTGAAGTGTTTTCTTGGCAATTCTGAAAAACCTATAAACTATCACAAAGAAGGCGCCCCAAATGAAACAGCTTTAAAAGAAGAAATGTAGAAAATGTATGAGTAAGCCAAAACCGCTGAAACAACTTCTAGGTCAGCTTTTGTCCAAAAGAAAGCCAAACAGTTCATTCCGGAATCCCACCTACCCATGAACACAGAGTGATTCTGGGCTCTCTGCTCCTTGGTTCTGGGTGCTCACCGGTGAAAGCCTAACCCAGAGATGGATAAGGAGTGGCATTTACCTGTTTCCCTTCCCGTGCTTTTTGGTCCTTTGCTATTGTTGCTAACACACTTGCTGCCTGCTCACCTCCCATCACTGAGACGCGAGCATTTGGCCACAGGTAAAGAAATCTTGGACTGGGGGAAGAAAAAAGGAGTCAAATTAATTCATTGTACAACACAGGTTTGCTAATTGTCAGAGGCCCATGTTTCTCCTTTATATAAGTGGCTCTAATTCTAGTTCTAGCTGCGTATTACAATCATTTGGAGAGCTTTAAAAAAAATACCAGACCAATCTCCAGGGATGGAGCCTGAGCATGGATGTGATTTTTAGGCTCTCCAGGTGATTCTGGCATGTAGTGACAGTTGAGACCACTCCTGTAAATGATCCCAACTGAGAAGCTGAGCTAATACACTTTGAATACATATACATGTTTTTATAGACTTTATAATGCAATGTAACACAAACCTCCAAAACTACATAATTACATAAAGTAGAAAGAGTTTCTTGAAATGCCAGTCACTGATTCTCAACCCTTCTGATGGTTGGATACATTTGTCTTCCTTTTCTTTCTAGAAATGTACTAATATAGTATCACCATTATTATTTATCTTCAACAAAACAAAAAATAAAAGATCACGCCATAATTCTCTTTTGCAACTTAAGCTTTCATTAGCAGTCCATCTTGGAAACCATTCAAAGTTAGTACACAGAAGTCTACTTTATTCTTTTTAATGGTGGCAGAGCACTCCACTACATGGCTGTACAACAGTGTATTTAATACTTCTCTACCTATGAGCCTTCCTAATTTTTTGCTTCTACAATACTTCTGTAATAAACTTTCTTGTACTTATCTATCTGGGCACTTGCAGGCATGTTTCCACAACAGAAGTTGCCAAGTTGTTCTCCACAGTTGTTGTATTACTATATACAACAACTAACAGTGTTGAAGTGCACCTGTCTCCTCAGACCCCCAGCCAATAATGGGTATGGGATCACCCACCTTTGCCAACATAATAGGCAAAAAAAAAAAAAAAAAGGTTCTGATTTAAATTTGCAACAAATATATTGATTCACTTCAGAAAAACCCGTAAACAAGTCGTCATCTTTTGTTTTTAATCCATTTGAACATGCAAAAAAGAAAGTCTTTTCTTTTTCCATCTCCAACAATGAGATACTTTTTGAGGAAGAATGGGAGTGCACAGGAGCAAGCTTTCTAAAGCTCTGCTCGGCAGCCCATTTGGATGGGAATATAGTTGCAGTCATGAGCCAGACAGGCTTTCTTTTCAACAAATGACATTTGAACCACTTCAGTCAACATACAGCAGGCATGATAACCCAAAAAGCCAAAAGCACACATGGCATAAGGATAGTAGTGAATTTAAAAAAAGATTAATTCATTCACTAAGATGCTCACTGAATGCCTACAGTACACCAGGCTCTGCTCCATGTACTCAGGATACACAGTGAACAAAATAAGGCAAAAATCCCTGCCATTATGGAGCTTATGTTATAGTGGTGGAAGACAGACTATAAATAAGTAAAACCTCTAGTATGCTAAGCCAAAAACCAAATCCACTGCCATCAAGTCGATCCGACTCATTGCGACACTACAGGACAGAGTAGAACTGCCCCATAGGGTTCCCAAAGAACATCTGGTGTATTTGAACTGCTGACCTTTTGGTTAGCAGCCATAGCTCACCATAGCTCTTAAGCACCGTGCTACCAGGGCTCCTCTAATATGTTAGGTAGAGAAAAATAAAGCAGAGAAGGCGATCAGGAATACAGAGCTGGGGAAGTCTGCAATTTCAGAGAGGGGCCAGGGTAAAGTCATATCACCAAGAAGGAGTGGAAGGAACCAGCCATGCAGACGCCTGGATGGGAATTCAGGTAGAAGGAAGAGCAAGTTTGAAAACACTGAGATGGGAGAACACTTGGCACATTTGAAGAATAGCAAGGAAGCCAGTAGGGCTGGATTAGAATAAGCCAGAGGGAGAGTGGAAAGAGGAGGCAGAAAACTCACTGCAGGCCAGATCAAGGGAACTGAGTTCTACTTCCCAAGTCTACAAATCATTTTACCGCTGTCTCAATGCCCTCAGTCGGAGGGGTCCCAAATCTACCGTTCCTCAATGTTTTAAAATGTTTTAAAAACAATAATGCCTGTGATGAATGCATCAGTGGATCTTTTTAATTTTTTTTTTAACTAAAGTATAATACACATACAGAAAAGTACACAAAGCTCTGATCAGGGTCACAATAGATGGATCCTGACAGAAAGGGAAAGAAATGTGGAACAGAACTTCGAATTCTCTAAATCTAGGCTTACTGGACCCATTGAGACTGGAGGAATCCCCGAGACTATTTGCCGTGAGATACTCTTTAAACCTTGAACCGAAACTATGCCCTGAATTCACCTTCTCCTGAAATAGCAGATTAGCTCCAGAAGTAAAGAATGTCACCCTTGAGTACTGCATTCTTTTTAAAAATCATCTATATGAGACCAAATGGACAAGTTATTCTAAAGCATAGACGAGAGGGTAGGGGGGAGGGGCCAGTTAGATTAAATAAATGAGAATGGAACAATATAGAACAGAAATAATGAGAATATTGACAGATGTGAAGAATACAATCAATATCACTGAACATTAAGTATAGAAATTATTAAATATGAGCCTGTTTTGCTGTGTATACTCTCACGAAACATAGAAAATATTAAAAAAAAAAAGTACACAGAGCATAAACATACAGCTCAGTGAATTGCCTACCACAAAGTGAACACTACCAAGTCAAGAACACTTCCAGGGGTCCAGAAGCTCTTTGCATGCTTCCTCTTAACCACTCTTTCCTCCCTAAAGTAACTAGTACCTTGACTTCTAGTATTATAGTATAAAAACCAAAACCCACTGCTGTCAAGTCAATTCCAACTCATAGCAACCCCACAGGACAGAGCAGAACTGCCGCATAGAGTTCCCAAGGAGTGCCTGGAGGATCTGAACTACCAACCTCTTGATTAGCAGCTGTAGTGCTTAACCACTACACCACCAGGATTTCCATTACAGTATAGAGTTGCCTATTTTTAAACTTTACCATACAGTGTGTTGTTCTGTGCCTGGCTTCTTCCACTCAACACTGTTGTTTGTAAGATTTTACTAAGTTGATGCTTATAGCTGTGTAGCACAATTTATCCATTCTACTGTGGATAAAAGTGTAAGTCCTCTCCACTTTGGGGCTAGAAATAATGAACAGTGCTGCCAGGAACATTCTTGCGCAAGTCTTTTGGGGTGCATGTGCACCTATTTTGGTTGAGTAGAGTTGCTGGGCATGCATCCATTTACTCCTGCCAGCAGTGTATGAAAGATCCACATCCTTATACCAGCCCAGTCTTTTCTACTTCAGCCATTCTGTTGGGTGTGTACTGGTTTCTCATTGTGTTTTTAATTTGCATTTCCTTGATGACTAATGAGATTGTACCATACCATTTCGTGTTTATTGGCCATCTGAATACCTTCTTTTGTGAAGTGTCCAAGTCTCTTAGCCTTTTTTCTATAAGTTTGTCCAGACACAAGTCTTTCTCAACTACATGTTACAAACACAAAAATCTACGGCTTCCTTTTTTTCACTCTCTTAATGATGTCTCTTGGTGAAATTTTTAATTTTAATGTAGTCCAATTTATCAATCTTTCTCTGAATGGTTAGTGTTCTCTGTTCCTATTTAAGAAATCTTTCTCTAGTCCTATATTCTAAAGTGTCTGCCAGAAGTGCCTTTCACATTTATATCCACAATCCACCAGGAATGACTTTTGTGTATGATGTGGAGACAAATTTTCACTTGTTTTCATGTAGAATCCAGTTGGCCTGGCACCATTTATTAAGAATGCATCCTTCCTCCACGACCCTTCAGCACCATCTTTGTCATTAATCAAGCACCAATAAATGGGTTGATTTGTGTCTGGCTCACAATTCTAATCCACTCATCCACTTATCTATCTTGCACAAATACTACACAACCTGCATTGTTGTAGTTACTGCAACTTTATCACACCAGTCAGTGTTTCATTCAGTTGTACACAGAGTCACTAAGAGTTGGAACCAACTCGAGGGCTCCTAAAAACAACAACTTTATTGTAAATCTTCATATCTGGAAAAGCAAATCTCCCCTCCTTCCTCTTCTTCAAGAGCATCTTGGCTATTCTTGGCCCTTTGTATTTCCATTTAAATTTTTACAGCCAGCATAAGTTCTATCAAAAAATTTTTTAATTAAAATTCAAAATAAAAAAACTGCTAGTATTTTGTTTGGGGCTACATTGAGATCAACGTATACCAAATTGAAAGAGAGATCAATTTGGGAAGAATTTTAATTCTTTATAGTTTTGAGAATTCTAATCCATAAACTTGGTATATTCCTCTATTTATTAAGACTTTTAAATTTCTTTCAACAATGTTTTACAGCTTTGTGTATATAAGTCTTATAAATTTTTCATTAGATTTATTGCTAGGTGTTTGGTGTTTTTTGATGCTGTTGTAAATGGAATCTTTTTATTTCATGTTCTAACTTGTACTAAAATTTTTCTTGTTTTAGTATATTAACCTTGTAGCCAGCAAGCCTGCTAAACTCACTTATCAATTCTAACAATTTATCTGTAGATTCTTCTGGGCATTTTATGGGAACAATTACGTTGTCTTAGAATAATGAAATACATTTCCTTCTTTCCAATCCTTATGTCTTTTATTTCTTTTTCTTATCATACTGCACTGGCTAAACACTCCAGCACAATGTTGAATAAATGCGGAAAAAGCAGGCATTTCCTTATTCCCAATCTCAAAGAAAAAAAAACTTCCAACATCTCATCATTAAGTATGACATTTGCTGTAAGTTTTTTGTAAGTACCCAATATCAGATTAAGGAAGTTCCCTTCTATTTCTAGTTTGCTGAGAGTTTTTATCATAAGTGGCTGTTTAATTTCATCAAATATTGTGTCTGTAGTTCTTGAGGTGATTGTATAATTTCTCTCCTTTATTCAGTTAAAGTACTGAATTGATTTTTAAATCAACCTTACATCTCTAAAATAAACCCAACCTAGTCATCTTGGATGAACCTTTTTATATATTGCTGGATTTGGTGTTACTGGTTCATTTTTACATCTATATTCATGAATGAAATTAGCCTATAAACTTCCTTTCCTGTAAATGCCCTTGTCAGGTTGATAATCAGGGTTATACTAGCTTCACACAACAAATTGGGAACTGTTCTTTCTTTTTCTTCTTTCTAGAAGAGTTTTTATAAGACTGGTTTTATTTCTTCCATAAATGTTTAGTAGAATTGAAGCTCTCTTGGCCTGCAGTTTTCTTTGTGGGAAGATTATTTATAAAGCTACTTACATTTTCTATTTCTTCTTGTGTCTGCTTTGATAAACTATATTTATCCATTTCATCTAAATTTACTGGGCATAAAGGTATTTTTTATAATAGCCTCTTAATATCTGTAGTCATATCCTGTTTTCCACTCTAGATATTGGTTATATGTGCCTTCTCTAATTTTCAGTCTTGCCTAGGGTTATTGATTTCATTAACCTTTTCAAACAACTTTTGGCTTTATTGATTCTTCTATTTTATGTTTGTTCTCTATTATGTCCTTTTTCCTATTTTCCTTGTGTTTTAACATGCTGTACTTTTTCCATCTTCCTGAGCTAGATGCTTGGCTGAACTGATTTTCAGCCTTCTTTTCCAGAATATACATTTAAGGCTATATACCTCTCTCAAAGGAAGACTTTAGTTGTATCAGAGAAGTTTTGATATCTAATTTTTCATTATTAGATAGATATCTGCCACCAAATAGATTCCGACTCATTGGGTACAACAGACTGAAACATTGCCCAGTCCTGCGTCCTCTTCACAACTGCCAGCACACTTGAGTCCACTGTTGCAGCTACTGTGCCAATCCATCACCGACGGTCTTCCCCATCCTTGTTGGCCCTCTGCTTCACCAAACACAAGGTCCTCCTCTAGCGATTGATTCCTCCTGATGATGTGTCCAAAGCAAGCAAGTTGAACAATGTTCTGCTGTGATCCATAAGGTTTTCATTGCTAATTTTCAGAAGTGTATCACTAGGCCTCTCTTTCTAGTCTAGTTTAGTCTGGAAGTTCCCCTGAAACCTGTCCACCGTGGGTGACCCTGACCGACAACATAGCTTCCAGCACCACGGCAACACATAAGCAACTACAGTATGACAAACTGAGGGCGGTAGTTTTCATTATTAGCCATTTTAAAATATTTCTTCATCCCCATTGTAGATTTCTTCCAAGTAGTATCTTAGTATTAAATTTAATTTCACCCCTTCAGATGACACAAAGTATGGTATAACTGATTAAAGTTTGTGAATGCCACCCTATATTTTAAATAAACCTAAAATAAACTGACTATAATTATACTTGAAGTATGTTTCAGATACAATCATGACAACCACCTACCTATATGCTCTGCCACACATCCCATAGTTGCCAGCCCCATATGACCCCCCAATGATGACGGTTATCTTAGGCACATTGGCACAGGCTACGGCAGTCACCAGCTTAGCACCGTCCTTGGCAATTCCTTCAGCTTCATAGTCTTTACCAACCATAAATCCTAAGAGAAAGAACAGAGCCTGTGGGTGATGGCATTAATGTCAATTCCCCCAAGGGTACTGTAAGTACATCTTGCCTTAAATTAATTTTACTACAGCCCTCCCACCCTAATATTTATACGTGAAATATACCCCAAAAAAGTTTGCTTTAAAAGGTAAAATAAAATTTTCTCCAATCACTTTCTAAACTTTCCTAAGATGGTTCATCTGATACACACAAGATCTTCTATAACGATGCAATTTATCTTCAAAAAATTATCTCAAAACAGTAGCTTGATGATGAAAGAACGTGACATGGCAAGCCAGGGAAAAAGTACAGTGATAAGCCCAACAGAGAGGGCTTCAGTATGCACTGACCTGGTTTAAAAATATGGATTATTCCTTCTGAAATGCTGCTTTAAAACCCTGATGAAGTGAAGATTAATGTTTTATAGAGATGGGTAAGAGTCCTTGCCAGTGACTCAATAGCAAAATTTTAAAAACTCATTATACAGGGTCCTTCCACTTCTTCAAGCCCCTCAACTCTGTTGAAATTGCTCTGTAGCTTCACTGTGAACTCTAGGCCTTGGACTCCTCCTTCTTCTCCCCCTAAACACCAAGACAGGCTTTATTTACCTCCCTACCCAACCCAGTTTCCAGGGAAGGCATTTCATTCATGAACCACAGACTTACTTGCCCACTTGATCACCACTATTCCTGCTCTGTAAATCTCCAGTATTGGGTCATTCGATTCCACCAATATTTATGGAGCACCTATAGTTGATGCTGGGGGCACTACAGTAATGACATGAACAGTCCTGGCCTTCAAAAAGCACCTTCTGCTTCCTCCAGGTACCCATCTCCACTGGGCCGTCAGAATAGCCCAGAAACCCCCTTAGCTACCTCATCTTGACTACCTGTAACATTTCAACAACAGCTGTCTCAAATATCAACTTTCTTCAAGCTCTCATGGCAACCCCGCTCCCTCACTGCCTCCCCCCTCCGCTATTCCTGTAGATGATTCTGCCTTCAAAAAGGAGATTGACGCCATCTCATTTGACCTTCTCCAAGCCTTCTCCTTTCCACCTCTAAAAAAAACTCTGCATAAAAGGCAAAATGTTGATGTACACTGAGTCTGTTCACTTCGGCAATGCAATTGATGAGAACATCTTAAGATCCTGGTGAAGAACCAGATGGTATCCGGTGGAAAACCAGCACCATGAGTTTAAAGAGCCTGCAATGGCTGCCATCTAGGAGCTCAACTAAGCCCAGGTATTGATCATAGATGTATTATCTCCAATCTCTGAGCAAAAGGAGGGAATGATTTAGAAAATAATATTGGAATCATTATTCCCTGTCCTTGAACACAGAGAATGTGACCCAGTTGGGGCTGGGCTCACAAGGATACATCAACCGTGCCCTGAAGTATAATGACAATTATCTTTTTCTATTAGCATTCAGTGAATGCAAAATTTGTTGGACCAATGAAGGCCCTCCTGTCATTACTGAAACCTGTATTAAGAAAGGCAATTCAAAATGTAGGATCACAGTTTCTAGCCAATCTAAGAAAAGGTGAAGCTTTCAATGGTTTTGCCCGTTTTATAATGTTAATATATACTGACGGCTCTGTAACATTCCTTGGGCTTGGTCAGACAGGCTCTAGCAGTGTGCTTGTCTGTTTTCTCACTCTTGCCTATTCTGTAATATTCTTCGGACACAGGCTGACATGGCTCTAGCAGTATGCTTGTCCATTTTCCCACTTTTGCCTTTTTGAATATATGCCAAATAAAACTTTCTTTTTGCTTTACTAAAAAAAAAAAAAAACAAAAAAAAAACTTCTGCATAATCATGCTCCCTTTCTTCCTTTACTCTTATCTCTGTGAAAAAAATGAAAAGATTGTTCCTGAGCCCTCTTCTCTCCTAGATGTTCTTATCTATTCCCACAGTTTTAAACATCATCTCCATATTATAATGTTGTTGTTGGGTGCCATTGAGTCGGTTCCAACTCATAGTGACCCCAAGCACAACAGACCAAAACACTGTCCAGTCCTGTGCCATCCTAACAATTGTTGCTATGCTTGAGCCCACTGTTGCTGCCACTGCCACTGTGTCAGTCCATCTCATTGAGGGTCTTCCTCTTTTTTGCTGACCCTCTACTTTACTGAGCATGATGTCCTTCTTCAGGGACTGATCCCTCCTGACAACATGTCCAAAGTATGTGAGACGCAATCTCGCCATGCCCCCAAGGGGCATTCTGGTTGTACTACTTCCAAGACAGATTCGTTTGTTCTTTTGGCAATCCATGGTATATTCAATATTCTTCGCCAACACCACAATTCAAAGGCATAAATTCTTCTTCTGTCTTCCTTATTCATTGTCCAGCTTTTACATGCATATGAGGTGACTGAAAATACCTTAGTCCTCAAAGTGACATCTTTGCTTTTTAACACTAGAAAGAGATCTCTTGCAGCAGATTTTCCCAGTGCAATGAGTTTTTTGATTTCTTGATTGCTGTTTCCATGGGTGTTGATTGTGGCTCCAAGTAAAATGAAATCTTTGAATATTATGATGGTGCTTACATTTCCATCTCCAGCAAAAACACCTTTTCTGAGTTCAAGATTTATCCAACTGCCTCTGTATATCTCCAACAGGATGTCTCACAGGTCCCTCATGCATCACTGCAAAACAAAATTCAGCCTCTGCTCTTTGCCCCCCACCTAATCAAAAGAGCAAAACAAAACTAAAATGTAAGTATCTTCAAAGCACAATGTTTAGCTTAATGTTGGTTAATAAACCATGGATCATTATTAGAAACAAGGCCCCTGGACTAATTCAACTTCAATATCATTTTTATCTGCCCTTTTACATAGTTTGCTACATAGGGTCCTCTTTCAGGCTACCCTCTGGATATCACTCCTCTCAAAACTCATCAAATCAAATATCTAAAACTTAAATACAGCACCAGGTGAAGATATTTTATTTTTTAGTACCATTACTATTTAAAGTCATGTTGTTAACAACCAGACTGTTTACCTTAACTTCTTGGGTACAATATTTTCTAGGTGGACTCAAAATATACTTCATTCCATTTTCAAAAAAATGCAGACCTCTACTTCCTCAAAACTACAATCCCTTTAAATCTGTTGGCTATCTATCGTAGTTTTTACCAGAAATAAATATCAAAGGCTTCCAAGCATTTGCATCTTTTGCACAGCCATTCTTTTTCTGGAACCTCTCCTAAAAAAGTATTATTATAAAGAGAAAAAGCTTTATGTACCTTTACCATATTATGTGTCACAGCAAAAAGGGCAGGGGAAATGATTTAAGTCACAAATGTGATGAGAAAAACCATATGATAAGCCACTAAACTATGTCTGAAAAAAAGAGAGTGACTGGACGAAAATATACCAAAATGTTACAGAAGTTGTTTTACGGTTGTTTTCTACTTTACTGTCTTTTATAACGTTGTTTTAACGAACAAGCATTACTTTCATACTGGAAAAACATTATATTTAATGTCACCTTCCTTCTTAGACTTAAACATTCTTAAACATTCATAACAAAGTGGATGGAGTTAGATACTGCGCTCCATGACTATCTCTGCGACGTTATCAGCTTGTATCGATGGAAGAGTGCCTGTAGCATTCCTTGGACTTTCATAGCTTGTCATCAAACTGTGTGCAATACAGACTGTTGTTACTGATGCTCACAAAAAATCTGTACTTTCAACAAATATTGTATGAGACCAGTACTGTAAAAATTCATGAAAAGGTTTCATACAAAAAGAAACAATCTTTGATGGTAATGAGAGTGGGGAGGGGTTGGGATGGAAAAACACTTAATAGACAGTAGACAAGCAGTAACTTTGGTGAAGGGTAAGACAGTACATAATACTGGGGAAGCCAGCACAGCCTGTACAAGGCAGGGCCATGGTAGCTCCACAGACACATCCAAACTCTCTGAGGGCCAAACTGCTGGGCTGAGGGCCGTGGGGTCCATGGTCTCAGGAAACATCTAGCTCAACCGGCATAACAGAATTTATAAATAAAATGTTCTACATTCTACTTTGGTGAGTAGCATCTGGGGTCTTAAAAGCCTCTGAGCAGCCATCTAGGACACTCCACTGGTCTCACGCCTTCGGAAGCAAGGAAGAATGAAGAAAACTAAAGACACAAAGGAGAAATTAGTCCAAAGGACTAATGGACCACATCTACCAAGGCCTCTACCAGAATCAGACCAGTACAACTAGATGGTGCCCAGCTACCACCACTGACTGCTCTGACAGGGATCACAAAAGAGGATCCCAGACAGAGCTGGAGAAAAATGTAGAAAAAAATTCTAACTCAAAAAGAAAGACCAGGCTTGCTGGCCTGACAGAGACTGGAGAAACCCTGAGAGTATGGACCCCAGACACCCTTTCACCTCAGTAATGAGGCCACTCCTGAGGTTCACCCTTCAGCCAAAGATTGAACAGGCCCATGGAACAAAACAAGAGTAAAGGGTTTTATTTTTTTACTAGCCCCGGTGCGGGGACTGGAGAGTAGCAGGAAACAGGAAAGCCGGTAATAGGGAACCCAGGGTTGAGAAGGGAGAGTGTTGACAACCGTAGGGCTGTTAACCAGTGTCATACAACAATGTGTGTACTAACTGATGAGAAACTAGTCTGTTCTGTAAACCTTCATCTAAAGTTTAAATAAAAAAAAAAAACTGCACTTTAGTATGACCTAAAGGATGACCGTTAAAGTCATCATTTGTGTCTTTTTTGTTTGATCTTGATTTTTTACTTCTGTTTGTATTTGATTACTTCATTCCGTTTGCTTTTTTTTTTTTTTTTTGGTGAGGTGAACTTTTTTTTTAATTGTAATAAATATGTATGTAACAAAACATTTGACATTTTACATGCCTTTTTTTTTTTTTTAACATCTTCTCAACTCCACTCCAGAAAGACACTTGAGGGTACACAATACATACTGAAACTATTTTTCAGAAGTTTACCAAATCCTATGGCATTTTATCAAGTCTCTTCTCTTTAACATAGCTGAACAATTTGACACTTTTGACCATTCCTTTCCTCCTCAAATTGATTCCTTGCTTGGTTTTCATGCCTCCCCACTCCCCTGTTCCTTCCAACTACCCCAAGCCAACGGCCCTTCTCAAACACTTTCATGGGCTCTTAGGACTCCTCTGCATTCTGAACATCCCCAAGGATTCAGTAGCGTTTCGTTCTTGGTTTCCTCTGTCCCCTCAACAGTCTTCCACCATCACCTCCTCTCGCCTCACTCTTCTGCTGGAGATCTAGTCCCACGTGCTACTTTCTTACCAGTAATGTTTTGAAGGAACAGAAGAGGAATATTTCTTTGGCAGCACAACTGGATGAAGTGAGATCCCTATAAGCAAATAAAAGTCTTTTTAAAGGGGGATTATCGAATCTATAATCATCACACATCCTACAAACAACATCACAATTGGGTCAAATACAATAAAAATACACTTTGCTTGGCTAGTCTGACCTTATATTAACAGTAACAATGACACTATGGTGGTGATCCATGATCAGTAGGATGTGTGGCTGTGGGTTTGTACTGCACTTGTTTTGGACGGTCACCTGTGTAACCACTGGTGCACAGCTGTAGGACAACTGCCATGCAGGGGAAGTAGTCGATCATAACATTCCTAACAGCAAGCAAAATTTAAATAACAGAGAAGAAAGAACTGCCTGTCAGTGAGAACTGTTGACACTTGCTATAAGATATTCTCTGGTTCTTCACTTTAAAAAGGATAGAATATAAACCCTTGGGGTCGCTATGAGTCGGAAGTGACTTGACGGGATATAACAACAACAAAAACATGGGATGGCTAGAATGGCATTTACGTTTTGATGACCACCTGAAATACTTTCACACACCAAGATTACAGTAAAATATATCTTTCTTACCAACACACCCCAAATAAACGGGGTTTTACATTGGATGAGTGATAGGGACCTTCCAAACTTGAGTCTAGGAAATTAATTATTTAATAAAACAAAATTATAACTGTTCCTTTCCATAGCTTCTAAAAATTACAGAAGTAAGAAAACTTTTATAAACCATTTCTTTTATGTTTTGGCTCCCATCGGCTGATCCCTTGACCTTTGCTGGGAAAGCCTTGAGAGGCACCGAATCTCAGCATGATTGCTTGACCTCAATATGACTGTATTCACAAGCACAAGGAGATCACACAGACCTCTGTGGCTTATTTCAACAAATGAAATGCCAGGCTGAGGGCAAATAAAATGCTCAGTTTTGTTGGTGCCATACTAACAAATAAAACTGGGTGGAGCTTTGTTTGGCCTTAGCCTGACACTTCATTTACTGAAATATGTACATTACATATTTCATTAAATATCATTACTTCAGAAATATTTAAAGAAACACTACATATACACTATTAAATGAAAACAAGTAAAACCTCTGTATATCTCTCTCTATATAGTTTTATATATGTGTGTGTGTGTGTGTGTATAGAGAGAGAGAGCCTAGTAGAGCAGTGGTTAAGAGCTAAGCTACTAACCAAAAGGTCGGCAGTTCAAACCTACCAGCTGCTCCTTGGAAACCCAATGAAGCAGTTCTACTCTGTCCCAAAGGGTCACTATGCATTGGAATCAACTCGATTGCAAGGGTTTGGTTTTGGTTTTATATTTACACACACACACCAATCTTATAAAAAAATAAAAACAACAGAATAAAAAAAACATAACAAAATGTTTCTGGTATAATTATGGACGATTTTTTATTTCCTTTATTTTCACTTTCTTGTTTCAGTTTTATAATCAGGGTAGGGGAACAATAATGAATAGGATATAGAAACTGAATTTATTGGTAAAACACTTCACCAAAGCCAAATTCTTCCTCAGAGTATGCTACCTATATTAGTAAGAGACATCTCACCTTGCCGTATACTCTAATTTCAAGAGGCAAAACATCTTTTTTTTTTTTTTAAGAAAACAAGTAACTACGTGAATTACATTTATCCCAAGTTTAGGTAACTCTGAGACACTGATGACTGAAATCAAATACTGAGCCAAAAGATATTCAAGAATTTCCTCTTTTAAAGCCAAAGCTCCAGGAATAAGCTCCTACTATCCTCCCCTTTCCAAAAAGTAAAAACAGAAAAGAGAGAAACTGATAACAGGATAGAACAAAATAAACAAATCATGTCTCAGAACTACCTGAAGAGGATCTTAGAATACCTCAACACATGAAGCACTTGAGAGTGAAACTCTCAAGATGTGTTCTCTATCTTCTTAGAATATGTCACGTCTTCTACGGTAATTATAATTACTATATAATTATAATTTGAGTATTTTATAAGAACTTTCCTAAAATTAATAATCTGATATTTTAATAGTGCTCTAGATAGTTTAATGTAAAAAAAAGTAAGCCACCACAAAAATTGTTTGTAACACTAACTCACACCCACAACCATACACACACATACACACAGAGTTCTGTTTGTTAAGGCATCTGGTTAATCATTTAAAAGCTTTTATGCAGTAAATTTTAATTCATTAATTGATCTTCAGAATTATGTTAAACTACAACAGAAAATCTTAAAACATTTTTAAGAGTACTTGCCTTTTTTGCAGATTCAGAAAAGAGGACTCCATTGTTTCCAACAATACCTACTGGGTATCCAAATATTCTAGCAAATCCTTAAAAAATTTCAAAAAAGATTTATGTATTTTAGAGGGCTTTTAACTCACAATAACAAATACACATTTATGCATGCTTTAATTTCAGATCAAAGTTTGAAATGTAAGAGATTTTATGATATAAAAGAGTTCATGTCACAATTCTTTATGCCTAAGGTACTAGAGTCTAGTTTTTTGTTTTGGTTTTGTTTCAGAAAAGTTGTATTACATGTAAAGATATCCACTTGTCTGGTTAGTTCGGTTAAATGGTTGGCTTGGTATGTCATCCATTCATTCATTCACTCAACATATATCTGGGTGTCTGCTGTGTAGTAGGCACCAGGGATATGCTGGAATATAGCAAAACAAAGACGTACTGTCCTTTAAAGGTCAACTTTAAGATCTTTTGGCCAATTTCAGGTGACTAGCCTGCCTGAAAATGGTTGCGGTAATGATAGGATCTTAAAAGAAAAAGGATAAATTCAGCAAGGCCAATTTGAGAAAAAAACAGAACACAGTCAAGCCTGGTGATAACTAAGTTTAAAGTAAGAAACCCAGTTAGAAGAAAAATGAATCACTACACTTTCACGTCTGTGTTTGCATCTTTTTCTTTCTCCTGCCCACAGAATTCATTTACATCTCGCCACCACTCTCTCTACCACTCTGAACGCCCACCCCCCATGCTCACAAACACACAGGAGAAATAAGGGAAAAGAAAAAGAAAAACACAAACTGCTGTTTTATAATGCAGAAATTTTTAGGTGATTTCAGGGAAGGCTAATTGTTTTGAAAATTTGAAGAACGAAGAACTTCACTAGAGAGATAGATCTTCTCAAGAGTGTGATTTTCAACAAGCAAAGTGAATAAAAAAGCCGACTTTGAACTTATAGAGAGGTATCAAATACTTGGAACCCAAGAGTCAACAAACTGTACTTATGGAAATGGGTCAAAGAAAGCATGCTACAAAAGTTTCTGGAACAAAAGTTCTCTGTCTCTTCAAGCTCCAGCTGGACAGGCAGTGGCTGACTGAAAGACAGACCCAGTGCATGGTACCCACCACAAAGCAGGAGCTCAAAAAGTTTGCTGAGGAAAAGTTAATGGATAAGATAGTGGAGATGGCTGTACAACATGATGGACACAATTAATGTCACTGAACTGTACACGTAAAAAATGTTGATATGGCAAATATTTTGTTAAATATATCTTTACCACAAAAAAAATTAATGAATGAGAGAGTCAACAATGAATTTTTACAGTTTGTTTCTGTTATTTACTCTAGCCTTGTCTTGATTGTTTTGTTTTCTTTTTTAATCATGATTTTATGTGATAAAATCAACACTGGTTTGATGGCCACCTAGATTCCTCTTTGTCTTTCAGGCCTAAATTCCCAACCTATGTCTGTGCTGTACATTCTCAGTGGCACTCACTGCCACTTACAGAAGCAATTCAGAGAGGGGCCAAATCCTAAAAAGGTCTAGCAGTCCACTCTTAACCTGTCACACTCATAAAAGGAGATGGGAACCCAGCCCAATCACTCACCGGTAAGATGCTATCCCTGAAGATGCACTGTCCTGTTGACTATTTAGACCTTCAACCCATACTTAGCCCAGCTTGGGGTTCACCAGGCATAGGACCTACTAAGTAGGGCACATGTCCCACTATATATGGACACCCATGGAGGGAGGGCCTTCACCAACTTCCTGATCCACACCTGAGGTCCAAACAGGAGAGCAAAATGTCCAGGAAACTACCAGGGCCTATTATCGTAGGTATTGAGGCAGGAGGAAACCCTTGTCAGCTGCCAGAGACACTTGATCCTCATAAAAATCTATTCTTCTCCTCCCTCTCCCTTACCTTCTCATGCCCACCTTACCCTCTCATGCTTCCCCTCACCCTCTCACGTCCACTCCACATCCTCTCATGCTCACCCCTCACCCTCTCATGCCCACCCCTCCCTCACCCTCTCATGCCTACCCGTCACCCTCTTATTCCTTCCCACTCACCCTCTCATTCCCTTCTTCTCCTTACTACTTATTTGAATTCTAGGGCAGTCAAGAAGAGATGGGAAACTGGATATATCCCTGGTCATCTAGGGGGCAAGGGTGCCACAAGCCTTTTAGCAAGTACGGGACAAGTACTTTTGAGTAGATGACAAGGACAGCCCATCCATCTTTAGAGAAGGCAGAAACTGCTCTAACTTGTTTTAAACTGTTTCACATTGAGGGTTACATCTTGAACTATTTGGTGACAAATCCTGACTATACATCAAACAAAAAGCTCTTAATCACTTAAATGCCTAAATACAAAAACATAAATTCCACTCCCAGTGTGAGCCCTCCGCTTGCTCATAAATCAGACCAGGAGAACCTGTTGTGACTTTTCCTTAAGCCTCAACATATATTTGCAGTTTGGATTTTTGCAGATAGTTTCTATTCTACTCTGATATACTGTCTTCAGATTAGCTACTAGATTTTCAAACTTTTTAAGACCAAATAAAATTTATAAAATTTGTTTTGCCATTTATCCAAGATAGACTATTATGGGTCTACCATCTGCATCAAATATTTTCCTTCAAAGGTCTACAGAGTTAAACAGTTTTGACAAATGAATTAACTTTTACAAACATCCTTTTTTTTTTCATATTTGGTATACTTCCCTGTGTTTTCAATCTAGTATTTGCATAAATTACCATAAGATCTACACAGAAGCTGTGGGAAGCCCTAACTCACTGTATCACGTCTAGGAAGTTAAACATAAAACTTCCCAAGGGAACTGGAGACTAAAGAACAAAGGAGATTGTGCTAAAATTTTCAAAATAATTATAGTCATCAAGAAAAACTAAAAGAACTGCAAATATTTTCTAACTTTACTATGATAAAACATTTTTATACAGTTAATGCCACAAAGTCATAAATAAGGGCCTAACCACAGCATCTAGCTGTCATCATTTTAAACTCTCTGGATCCATGAAGCCATTCAGCTACAATCTTTTAAAAATAGCTCCTTTTGAATACTGACTCACACATTTGTACTGCTCTAAATAACAAAGCTCATGCCAAGTGTTTCAAAGCCTTGAGACAAGACATCATTATTTTCAAAGTAACAGGAAATGCTCATAAGTTCAATTCTTCTCCATCATACCTGTGACTAATGTGTCTCCATACAAGGCTTTGAACTCATTGAATTTGCTTCCATCAACGATTCTAGCAATGACCTAGGAGGAAAGATAACAATGTCCCTGAGAAATCGCATTAACAAAAGAATGTTTGTGTTAAAGTTATTTATAAGGAAAACAAGTTCACAGTGAAGTTGTCACTTTCACAAAATTTCACCCTACACAGAAAATCTTCTCACCAGAATTACACTTTACATGCATGTCCTGAAGCCATGCTGAGCTCTGATTTTACACTTCACTATAAAAGTAACAGCACCATGTTGCACACAAGAGAAGCAAATGAGACTCCATGGGCTGGTTGCCAGCCTGAGAGCTTGAAGGACTGTTCAACTGGATCCTCAGAGCTTTAGGGAATCATTCATGAAGCAGAGGACATGACACAGAGCTTTGAGTCAGAAGACATGGATGCCAAGTAACAGTGTCACATGTGGTCTGTGTGTCCTTGAGTAAACCACTTAATCCCTCTAAGTCTCTGTTTTCAGGTCTGGAAAAACAGGACAAAGCTGTGAAGATGTGATGAACTAAATTAGGAGCCTAATAAAAGAAAACTGAAATTAAGAACCATCTTCGAGTCCCAGCTCTACCATCGAGGAACCAGAATCACAGGCTGGTTACCTAGAAGTCTCTAAGTCTCCATTTTCTTTGTTTTTTTTTTTTTTTGTTGTTGTTGCTTTTGTTTGAAAGTTATAAGGTGTATTTAAAAAGTGCTCACTAAAGCACACTGCCTGGTGCTCATTAAAAGGTAGCTGCTGCTATTATTATTATTTTAGGCCCCCAATAAAGGTTTAATGATTCTGAATCTGATGTACTTGAAGGATCATCCCACGTACACATTATTAATCTAAAAGGAGTAGAAATTACTAGTTTATCCTTAGGGCTCATAATTATACATCAGGACTATTTCGAAGAGTCCCAAACAAGAAGCACATTTCAGACTTCTTCACAAACTATTTTAGATGATAGGCATTATTTTTCCACCTACCTCATGCTTCCCTTTTTCTGTTTACCACATCAATCAAAGCCTCCTTTTATAAGATGCAAAGGCTGCAAAAATGAGTGAATGTTTCCCAATATCTTTCTTTCCATAAAGTACAAGCTTACTTTGAATTATTATTTAGTTATTTTCCTAAAAGGCCTGATAATATGAGAAAATCACATTGCTCTGTTCTAGGTACTACATACCTCCAAAATTGTACCTTTTAATAATCAACATATAACAACTACCATTCTTTTCACACATCAAAACAGTAAACGGTCTCAAAATAATCAGTGCACCTTCAAAATAGTGCGCAGATAGAACAAATTAAAAAAGGGAGAAAGGGTACTATTTACTAAGAGTAGCATAGGAAGAAACAGAAAAAGTCTACAACAAAGATAAAGCCACTCAAATGGGACAGCAATCTAGGGCCATTTAGTATAACACGACCTTCCTATAGTTCACACCACCCAGCAACATAAGGTATATCAACTCATCTTCACAAAAATCCAAGTTTCAGGAACAGACAGGGCATCAGGTACTATTTCAATTTCTAGAAACAGAAACAAATACTCAAGAGACGTTAAATTCCCCTATCACTGACTGGGGGAACAAGGACTGGAATCTGGGTTTTCTAACTCATATTCCAGTGCTATCCCATAGCTCCATAGACTCTTTAAGACCTGCACACATGGCTTACTTCCTATTATAGAAAATATAGTAAGTTACAATCATATTCATGAGCATGAATCAATGAAAGATAGAAGTTGAGGGTATTTTAAGAAGCCTGGAAGGAGTCTATCTTTTTAAAAAGATTTCCATTAAGATGAAATGGAAATACCATGAATGCATGGATTTGGATCTGCTTTTGTGTATCCCTGGTGCCTGAAACAATGTCTAGCATAGAACAAGTACTCTATAAATACTGCCGAATAAATGAAAAAAGGTATATATCCTGAAAAGAATGAATCCTTGGCCATCTAGAAAACTTGACTACCTGGAACAATTCCTTTTTCAAGTACATCAGATTTTAAGTACCATATTTTCTGAGCCTGTAATTAACTGAAACGTCAAATTAGAACCCCAATCCTAAAACTTACAATTAACCAAGTCCTTTGCTAATATGAAGTATCAGTTGAAGCTCCATAAAATCCAAGATTTAATACTCTCTAGAAATAATACAGTATTACCTAAATAATTATATATAACCATATAATACAATATTATAGTCATCAATTCATTCAACAAGTACTGAATGCCTACCATGTGCCAGGTATGGTATAGTTCTAAGAACTAGGGATCTAGCCATGGAAAAAGTTTCATGAAGAACTTTGAAAGACATGGAGAAATATTTTAATATTGGGTAAAATTGAAAAAGAAAATACATGTCTATGCTGTATCAACATCTAGAAATGTGTATTGTGTGTATGTACGTGTGTGTATACACACACATTCATACATTAAGGCAAAACACCAAAATATTAGTTGCTTTCTATGACAGAATTTCCTTTTATGTTTTTCTGCATTTTGTAAATTTTTCACAAATAGTACATAATAGTTTAATAGTCAAGGGGAAAACTAACATAAAATATTAAGACTTTTAGCACAGAACATGATATTAAGATAATTTCCCAATTTAAAAATCCTTTTTCCAGCTATGGATACCGATCAAAATAAAAGACTACATGCTACATGCAAACACTAAGCACTAGGAATCTGATCTGTAACCATAGCAACATCTTCTCCTGTAATCAAAAGTCTCATCTTTGCTAACGTCATATTGATCTAAAAGGGTCTGTTTTTCTTTTGCAACAATGTACTGACATTTCACCCAGTTCTCAAAATAAAAACACTGAAAAGAAAGAGCTGAAATTGCGAAGGTGCCCTACATCATTCCTAATGCCCACATGAAAATGGAGGCCTGTTTATGAACAAACAGAGCTTTGTCATTGTGAGATGAAAATGGTACAATAAATAAGAGGGTTTTTTTCCCCTCTCTGAGCCCTGGTGGCACAGTGGTTAAGTGTTCGATTGCTAACCAACAGGTCAGCAGTTCAAATCCACCAGCAGCTCCTTGGAAACCTTATGGGGCAGTTCTACTACGTCCTATAGGGTCACTATGAGTCAGAATCGACTTGACAGCAAAGGGTTTGTTTGCTTGCTTGTTTTTATGGTGTATTTACAGTGTACCAAAGATACCTACACTATGGAAAGATATCTTCCCCTTACCTGTCACTCCTTGAGATCACCATCAGTCCCTAGGCATGAACATATCTTAACAGACTTTAGCTCCGAAACGTGGATTCACAAAGAGACGGACAGCATGGTGTATAGTTCACAGACCCATTTTCACATACCTCTCGAATATCAAAGGTCCTCTTAAGGTTAGCACCAACTATTCCATATAATTCATCAGCAGGAAATAAAGGGTCTTCAGAAGGTTCAATGGTAACCTACAGAAATACAGAAAAATCTTATTAACCTGTTTAAAGACATCATCTCAAGGTGACATAAGCCAAAATGCTTTCCAAGAAAAACAAAAGATATAAGAACAGATCCTACTCACATCCAATTTCTTCTGGTAATTTAGACACCTCACGGCCTTCCTAGTTAAGTGAAGGGCATGAATTTCATCCAAAGCATAGTGGTCAGTCACTCCAGACTTTCTACAGAGTAAAGCACACTAAAATAATCAGAACAGGGAAAAGGGAAATGATTAAATACCTTAAACCCCAAAAATCTTCCCTCTTCTAAGGATGATGGCACTTTTACCTTCAAAATACTTTTTAAAATGTCTTCTTATTTGTACTCATAATGTCCCTGGTAAAACAGTATTATCCTTGTTTTGCAAAAAAAAAAAAAACTTCGCCTTATGACCACTAGCAGCTATACAAAAATCCATGCCTTCTGTTTCTCCACCTTGGTCTTCTACTAGAGGGTCTTGCTGACTACCCAAAAAAAAAAAAAACCAAACCCAGTGCCATCAAGTTGATTCCGACTCATAGCGACCCTATAGGACAGAGTAGAACTGCCCCATAGAGTTTCCAAGGAGCGCCTGGCAGATTCGAACTGCCGGCCCTTTGGTTAGAAGCCATAGTTCTTAACCACTACGCCACCAGGGTTTCCTACAGCATACATTAAATACCCATTCCATGCACCTCAAACAAAATTCTATATGATACAGTCCAATCATGCTTTCATGATGTCAGTAACAGCAGAAAGTATCTGTGACTGAGCTTCTAATAAAGATACCAACTACATCCTTTGTTTCTAAGTCTGCTGAGCCCTCTCCTTAGAAAGCTACATCACAAAAGTAAGCCATCATAGGTAAAAACACAAAGGCTTGAATACAACTGCCCCTCAGATCACAGGTGGACATGGGTATTGATAAAATGATTTTGCAGCAAGGGTCATGGAGGTTCTTGTTCAATTTCAAGTTTGGTGTGAATGAAGCATGGGCTTGCTCAAGTTATTAGTTCTGTCTAGACTAGATGGCTTGTTATTTCAGAAGCAGATACATATGACTTCCTAGTAAACCAAAACCCACTGCCATCAAGTCAGTTCCAACTCATAGTGATCCCACAGGGCTTCTAAGGCTGTAAATCTCTACAGAAGCAGACTGCCACGTCTTTCTCCCACGGAGCCACAGGTTTCAAACCACTGACCTTTTGGTTAGCAGGCAGTCACTTTAACCACTGTGCCATCGGGGCTCCTAGTAAAGTATTCTAAAAAAATTTTTTTAAAAACTAAAGTAAGGCAGAAAAAAAAAAAGATTTCTGGTTAATTTTATGAGCCAGGATTCTGCTGCCACAATCTAAATTTTGACATCTGTCTAGGGAAAACACCAAAACCTTGGGAGGCATTTCTTAGAGCCAGGTTCTCACAGTGGTTTCATGTCCCTCTCCACCTCTAGAGCGGGTACTCCTAAATCAGAGTAGAGGCCAAGCTCACTCCTCTTTATAGTCCTCCAATGCCTTGCAAATGACAGACCCTTGAATTTTTCATTTAATCTGGCATTTTTCAGCTGATCTATCTTTCAAACACTTCACAGTAGAAATTCAGTAAGCAACCAGAAGTAAAAGGGATTGCTTCTAAATTGGTACATCTTTACAATAAAATGCTTCCTTATAAAAACTGCCTATTATTTATCACAACAGCAGAAGCGGGAAACCTTTGATGACACACTATATTCTAAATGTTTATGTAAGATCTTAGGGATGACTAATCAGAGAGGTATAAATATGTATTTATAAAGAGAAAGAAAACCCAAAGCAATATGAATACTAAATTTTATGACACTGTTTAAAAAAAAAAATCATCTAATCATTTTTTAATGATTTTAAACAGTTTATTAGCAACAATAATAGCTAATAGTAACAGTGTGCTTAGTGTGTACCAGGCACTGTGTTAGGAGGTAGGTACTATTCATATCTTCATTTTACATGAGGAAATGAGGCTCAGGGAGGTGGGGTAGTTTGTCTAAGTCACAAGGCTAATAAGTGAGGCAACTAGAAGATAAATTCCAGAGCCTACACTCCTAACTTGATACATTGCCTACAGCTTTCATAGGCACCAGATTACTTTTTTAAAAATAGTCAAAATAATAATAATAATGCTCCTCGAAGAGTATCTTCATCTCTTTCCTCTGATTAAGCCCCTACAAACAATGGTAGCCCACTTAGTCCTACTCACCCTACTCTACCTGTGCCCTCATTCTCTCCAGGTTGAAACATCCACTCCAGTCATGCCAATTGACGCCCTGTCTCTCTGAAATGGCGAGTAAATGGCCAGATAGTGTGAGGAAAGGGCTAACTCAGCAGGACTGGCCTATTTCCTCTCTTCAGGACTGGCCCTTGGCCCTCTCTTAGAAGATGAGCTCTGAAGGTGAGCCCTTGGAATATTCTGCCTGATAAGAGTGTTTTTGTATGCCTGAGGCCTTGGGCCAGGCAGTAGCAGTTTGGTCAGATAATTTATGCTAAGAATGAGATTTATAGTGAGCACCTGTTTTTGCTCTGAGGTGCTTAAATCTGAGTAGGTAAGGTCAGTTACGCAGGCACTGCATGCCTACGTGACTGACCCCCAAGAAAAACCCTGGACACCAAAGCTCAGGTGAGCTTCCCTGGTTGGCAACACATCACACATGCTGTCACATATTGTTGCTGGGAAAATTCAGTGCATCTGTGTGACTCCACTGGAAACCCTGGTGGCATAGTGGTTAACTGCTATGGCTGCTAACCAAAAGACTGGCAGTTCAAATTCGCCAGGCACTCCTTGGAAACTCTATGGGGCAGTTCCACTCTGACCTATAAGGTTGCTATGAGTCGGAATCAACTCGAGGGCAATGGGTTTGGTTTGGTTTCTTTTCCATGACTCCACTAGGAAAAGGCTCCTGGAAGCTTGCAGTACCTGGTTTCTCCTAGACTTTGCCCACACGCCTTTTCCCTCTGCTGATTTTTTCTGTAATCTTTCACTGTAATAAACCATAACCATGAGTATAACAGATTTTCCGAGTCCCTCTAGAGAATCACAGAGCCTGAGAGTAGTCTTGGGGTCCCAGCACACAGATAGTAACACTGCAACTATGCTCATACAGTTCCATTCACCTGAGCAAGTAAGTATTTTGTTCAAACTCTGCCAGAAAACTCAATCCCTGTCTCCAACCTTTTCTCTGACTACCTCAATTCTACTTCATTCTTTCTTCAGACTTTAGATGTAAAATTGGATACATACTAGCCAATTAATTTTGTGATTTTTTTTTTTTTTTTTGGTTCATTCATTTATACACCTCTTATTAGCCTAATTAAACTATAAATCATTGAGGGCAGGTAGGGTTTAAGCTTGAAATTCTTCTATATTGCTCCTAACACTTAGTATAATCAATCTACCCCTAATAAGTGCTCAATGAGAAAGGAATGAATGAAAAACTGAGGCAAATGTCCCTTAACCAACTAATCAAAAGCAGGGCAGTGTTTTCTGATAGGAATGTAGAAATGCTGCAACCTATCTTCCTTCTCCCACCTACTGAACTCCTCCCGTTGCCACCTGCCTCCCTGGCTTTGCAGTTTTGCAGAGCAAAGGAAGGTTTACCGTACCTGCTAGGCCACTGAGTTCAATGATTAGATCTACATGCCATCTAAGTTTGAGTTCCTCAGGACATGGTCCTGGGCCCTCTCCTCCACCTACATTCACCCCAAAGTGAGCTTGCCTAGTCCCATGGTTTTGAAGTCCACCTTTATGCTGATGACTTCCAAATAAAATCTCTAGCCCACATCTCTCCCCAGAGCTCCAGACTCTTTTACTCAACTACCCACTCAGTGTCTCTACCTGGGTTTCTTACAGCATCTCTACCTTATCAGGTCCAAAAGGAATGCCTGGCCCCTTACTCCATCCCCAAATCTGCTCTTCCTCCAGTCCTCCCAATCTCAGAAAATAAAACCATTTCACGTCATCATCTGTCACCTCTTTTTCCTGTATTCCTTATACGAAATCCATGTACAAGTGTCTCAATTCCACCTCTAAAATGAATCTCCAATCTGTTCGCTTCACTCTACCTTTATTATCAACCATACCCATCTACACATCCACCATTTGTCACCTGATACTGATCCAATCACACAACGGGCCCCTACTTAGAGTCCTGCCAATCCTCCATGTAGTCTCCACTTGGCAGCCAGAGGGATTTTTCTAATGAAGTATCTGATAAAAGCACATCTTTGCTTAAACCCTTCAATGGTTTCCCATTGCTCTTAATAAAAGAATCCAAACCCTTTGAAGACCAAAAATAATAAACAACAATAATAATAATGGCAGGTTGATTTGTAGGTACTTACTTAAAGCAAGTACTGTTTCAAGCAATTTATATATAATTTCATTTAATCCTCACTAAATCCTAGGAGGTAAATCATATTCTTACCCTGAACCCTAACCCGAAAAGGTTAGATCAGCAGCATGCTGGCCAGCTTGCACCTCGCCCACAAGAGCTGACGGCACATATCTCTCTTTGATTTCACATTTGTGATGTCACGTTGGTAACATGAAAGCAGCCATGGTGGGATGATTTATACCACAGAAATTGGCAAACACCACAAATCGGGGTTTCCCCCACCCAGAAAGCCAGTTACTAAACATATACCAGTGTACCACTGGGTTACATCCACCTTTTATATGCTCTCCCTATACTTCTCCTTTGTAGCCCTCACTACACATATATTTAATTCTTTTGTTGTTATTAATTATTATAGCTCCTTGAGAGCAAAGACAACATCTGTCTTGTTCACTGCCTTATCCCCAGCACACAGAACAGCACCTGGTACATAAATGCTTGTTAAATAAATAAGAAACTGTCTCTCCAGTGCTTCTGGGATGTAACAGGACAGCCGACCATATTGGAAGTACAACCCTACAGCTTAAAGAATTTAACCTGAAAACAGCAGATGGAGAATGAAAAAGAACATGGTTTGATCTGGCAAGATTAGCACTTGAAAAAATAATTTAAAAATTCTTTTAAACAAACAAACAATATCTACCACAATTCTGGAAAGAAACGGCCGTTTCTCTTTCACCTGCAATGAAGATCAGCACCTCCAAGGTCCTCAGCTGACACCTCTTCTCCAGTTGCTGCTTTAACCTACAAGATGGATAAAAATCAGTGGTGACATCTGCCCATCAGAGATAATAAAAATGCTTTCCTAACATGCACATCTCCTGACTATACCTACCACCCTCTCTTTCACAGAGTGAAAGATAGTTGTGTTTTCTCATTCCATCCATTCAGCAAGCCTAGATACTTTCATCTCTGGTCTACGGATGGAGAAACTGAACCCAGAGCCAATAAGGAACTTGCCCACAGGCCCTGAGCAAGTGAAAAAACCAAAACCAAACCCGGTGCCATCAAGTCGATTCCAACTCATAACGACCCTGTAGGACAGAGCAGAACTGCTCCATAGAGTTTCCAAGGAATGCCTGGTGGATTCAAACTGCCAACTTTTTTGGTTAGCAGCCGAATTCTTAACCACTACGCCACCAGGGTTTCCTGAGCAAGTGAAGGAGCCTGCTTTGAACCTAGACGTTTCTGACCTGGAAGCCCACCTCCTTCCCCTGCATTATGCTACCTCAACACACATGTTAAAACCCTTGTGTCTCTACATATGCTGTCTCCACTGCCTGATCCCTCCTCCCTCTCACCTTCCTGGTGAATTCCCACTTGTTGAAGCCTCAGCTCTATGTGGCTTTTCCTAGCCTAATCTGGCCTTCCTGTCAATGATACCCACAGTATTAACAAAGCAATGTTTGCTCATCTGTGGTCCAGGATTATTCCACTTACACCTCCAACCTGGCACTTACCAGGCTGTAGTACAGTAATCTGCCATGTGTCTCTGTCTTTTCCTCTATACTGTGAGCTCTTTGAAGGCAGGAATTGTGACCTATCCACCTTTGAATATTCACATTTGAATAAACAGGTATTGAATGAACGCTTTCTTTTCATAACTCATCAACTAAAAATTTCCAGTTACCACCAAACAAACAGTGCATCTCTCTTTAAGGTGGAAAAAAATCTCCTTGATTATCTACATCTAAGATTCAGCAGATATAATTAAAAAGAAGGAAACTTCAAGTTATAAAATTAAGAATGACTTAAGTATAGCCTGAGAAATTCTAACAGGAAGAAGAAAGAAAAATTATTTAGTGATAAATGCCAAATTGATATCTTAGGAATTACTTATTGATTCCTACTTCTTTGGGATGATTAATTTGTTTCCTTTTCTTCAAACAGGAAATGTTTTTATTAGAATAATGAACATTAATCTAAAATACATCATAGAAATAACTTATGATCCTACATCAAAAGTTTTGTTATAAATAAAACATTATGCCACAAGGAGAGATAATTAAAATTTTCACCTCCAATTATTCTACCCACAGAACTAAATTCTTGGTTCTCTTCTTTCCAAAAAATTTCGTGTAAAACAGAATTCAGTCCCGAAAATAACTAATTATAAGTATCTGGATATTTAAGTTTGTAAAAAGGAATAAACAACAGATATGCTGTGTTTGGAAACCCTGGTGGTGTACTAGTTAAGTGCTATGGCTGCTAACCAAAAGGTCAGTAGTTCAAATCCACCAGGCACTCCTTGGAAACTCTATGGGGCAGTTCTACTCTGTGCTATAGGGTCGCTATGAGTTGGAATCGACTCGATGGCAATGGGTTTGGTTTTGGGTTTTTACGCTGTATTTATGTTCAGGTATCTGACTGATATAAACTAAAAAAAAAAAAACAAGGATTTGTCATCAATTATGTACTGAACACCCACTACATGTTTGATAATGATGAGAGGTACAAAGACGATAAAAGTCAAAGAGAAAATTAAAACAGCTCATTCTACTAAATAACAAGTGCAGAAAATACAAAGGGCTGGATAACAAAAAGCTCCTTCAAAAACTTATGTACTTCACCAAAGAAGGCATTCAGGTAGCTAACAGATACATGAGGAAATGCTCATGATCATCAGCCATTAGAGAAATGCAAATCAAAGCTACCATGAGGTACTATCTCATCCCAGCAAGGCTGGCATTAATCTAAAAAATGCAAAATAATAATATGTTGGAGAGGTTGTGGAGAGACTGGAAGACTTACACACTGCTAGTGGGAATGTAAAATGGTACCACCACTCTGGAAATCGATTTGGCCCTTCCTTAGAAAGCTAGAAACAGAACTACCATACGATCCAGCAATTCCACTCCTTGGAATATATCTTAAATAAAAGCCTTCACACAAATAGGTATATGCACACTCATGTTCATTGCTGCACTGTTTACAATAGTAAAAAAAATGGAAACAACCAAGATGCCCATCAACAGACGAATGGATAAAAAAATTATGGTATATTCACGCGATGGAATACTATGCAACAATAAAGAACAATGACGAGTCCGCGAAACATCTCATAACATGGAGGAATCTGGAAGGCATTATGCTGAGTGAAATTTGTCAGTCGCAAAAGGACACATAATACAGGGAAAGTCAGCACAACTGGACTAATTCAAAAGCTAAGAAGTTTCCTGAATACAACCAAATACTTCGAGGGACAGATTGGCAGGGACGGGGTCTGGGGGCCACGGTTTCAGGGGACACCTAGGTCAATTAGCATAACAAAGTATATTAAGAAAACTTTCTGCATCCCACTTTGGTGAGTGGCATCCAGGGTCTTAAAGGCAAGCAAGCAGCTATCTAAGATGCATCAATTGGACTCAACCCACCTGGAGCGAAGGAGCATGAAGAATACCAAAGACACAAGGAAAATAAGAGCCCTAGAGACAGAAAGGGCCACATAAACCAGAGACTCCATCAGCCTGAGACTGGAAGAACTAGACAGTGCCTGGCTGCCACCAATGACTGCCCTGACAGGGAACACAACAGAGAATCTCTGATGGAGCAGGAGAAAAGTGGGATGCTGACCTCAAATTTTAGTAAAAAGACCAGGCTTCAATGATCTGACTGAGATTGAAAGGACCCCAGAGGTCATGGCCCCCAGACTCTGTTATCCCAAAACTAAAACCATTCCTGAAGCCAACTCTTCAGACAAAGATTAGACTGGACTATAAGACATAAAATGATACTGGTGAGGCATGTACTTCTTAGCTCAAGTAGACACATGAGACTATGCGGGCAGCTTCTGTCTGGAGGCAAGATGAGAAGGCAGAGGAGGACAGGAGCTAGTTGAATGGACACGGGAAATACAGGGTAGAGAGAAGGAGTGTGCTGTCACATTGTAGGGAGAGCAACTAGGGTCACATAACAATGCGTGTATAAGTTTCTGTATGAGAAACTCACTTGAATTATAAATTTTCACTTAAAGTACAAAAAAAAAAGGGAAAAAAATTGCTATCCATTTTTTTAAACTACTAAATGCTACATAGCAACTGAACCCCACACTGTTTGTGGAATCTACAAGGCCTTTTCTCAACTTTCAGTAAAACAAGCATCAGAATTTAGAACTCTCAAACAGATGAGATGCTGCTGCTTCTGTTTCCCCCGCTAAAGATGGTCTTCCAGAGGCAGACTACTGAATGAAGTTCCTCCTCTAACAAAACTGTAGGCTTCTCTAGCTAAGCTGTTTCTTTTAAACGTATAAAACTGAATCCACTGAACAGACATAATAACTATTTCTCCTTAAAAAAAAAGGCTTCTCTACAAAACACCTAGCGTTATTCCAGGGTTATGATCCTGCCTGTATTCTCAATAAGATGCTTGCAATTTTTAGTCATATTTTTGTTTTCTAATGAAAAATAAGAACTACTCATGAAAGTTTGTACCCTGTGCAATATAAAAGTATGTTTTGAGTGAGTTTTCTTTTGATTAGCCAATGATAGTATCATATAAAGCTGGAGAAAAATCAAAGAATAATAAACAGTATACCAAACCAATTGCCACTGAGTCAATTCTGACTCATAGTGACCCAAAAGGACAGAGTAGAACTGCCCCCACAGGGCTTCCAAGAAACCCCTAGTAGATGTGAACTGCCGACCTTTTGGTTGGCAGCTGTAGCTATTAACCACTATGCCATCAGGGTTTCCAATAAACAGTACAGGCTTTTTCAATACTCCCTTGAGACTTTTAGGACTTTTGAAATAGCAGCTCTTCGGGTTTACTCAATCTTCAATAAAATCATTAAAATTAACTCAATCATTTTAAAAATACACTTATTTTATTTCAAAGCATAAGCTCTTTTTAACATACTCTTTTTAATAAGCTTTTATTAGTATTTCAAAGCCAAAGATAATCTTTGGCACACTTGAAGCAATACTTTCTTTTGAGATATAATTCACATACCATAAAATTCATCAATTTAAAGTGCACAATTCAGTGGCTTTTAGTACATTCACAAGTTTGTGCCACCATTACTACAACCTAACTCCAGAACATTTTCATCATCCCAGAAAGAAATACTGTACCCACTCTCCATTCCCCTTTCTCCCCTAGCCCTTGGCAACAACTTCCTGTCTCTATATGGATTTACCTATTCCAGACATTTCACATGAATGGAATCATACAACATGTGGCCTTATATGAATGGCTTCTTTCACTCAGCATAATTTTTTCAAGGTTCATCCATGTTGTAGCAGGAATTGGTACTTCATTCCTTTTTATGGGTGAAAGATGTTCCGTTGTATGGATATACCACATTTTGTTTATCTATTCATTAGCTTATGGTCATTTGTGTGGTTTTCACTTTTTGGCTATTATGAACATCTGTGTACAAGTTTTTGTGAAGACACATGTTTTTATTTCTCTTGGGTATATACCTAGGAATTGGCAGGTCAATGTGGTAACTCTGTTTCAAGAACTACCAGGCTGTCCAAAGGACATTTTACATTCCCACCAGCAGTGTGTGAGGGTTCCGATTTCTCCACATCCTCACAACACTTATTATTGTCTGTCTGTCTGACTATAGCCATCCTAGTGGGTGTGAAATGGTACCTCATTGTGGTTTTGATTTGCATTTCCCTAGTGGTTCATGCCACCATCTGTCTCTCAGTTTGATGTACTGTGGTGGCTTGTATGTTGCTATGATGCAGTAAGCTTTCAGACTAGGAAAAAAAAGCCTGGCAATCTACTTCCAAAAACTAGCCAGTGAAAACCCTATGGATCACAACAGAATACTGTCCAATACAGTGTGGGAAAATGAGTCTCCTAGGTTGGAAGGTACTACACAATAGCTGCAACAATGGATTCAAACGTGCCAACAATCATGAAGACAGCACCATTTAATCAACTGGGCAACGTTTCATTCTCAGTGGCAACTGACAACATTAACAAATAGTTAATTACACTGAGCACATTTTCATGTGCTTAATGACCACTTGTATATTTGTGTATTCCAATGCTTTGCTTATTTTTTGACTAGACTATTTGTCTTTTAATTATTGAGTTGTACGAATTTCTTACATATTCTAGATACAAGTCCCTTATCAGATATATGATGTTCAAATATTTTTCTCATTCTGTGGGTCGTCTTTTCACTTTCTTGATGGTGCCCTTCTTTGAAGCACAAATTTTTAATTTGATAACATCCCATTTATTTTTTACTTTTGTCGCTTGTGTTTTTGGTATCATATGTAAGAGGCTTTGCCTATTCCACAGTTAAAAAGATTCATTCCTTTGTTTTCTAAGTTTTATAAATATAGCTCTTACATTTAGGTCTGTGATCCACTTTCAGTTAATTTTGGGATATAATGTGAAGAGAGGGTCCAAATTCTTCTGCATGTGGCTATCCAATTGTTCTAGCACCATTTGTTGAAAGGACTATTCTTTCCTCATTGAATGGTTTTAGTGGAAGCAGTAAGTATCTACTTATTTTTTCTTCTACCTCATCTGTATTATTGTTCAATTCAAGGTCAGTAACAAGTTGATAAGCTATTAAGTGAAAATAATAAGGTGCTTACACATACAGTAGTCCCCCCTTATCTGCAAGGATATATTCCAAGACCTCCTGTGGATGCCTGAAACCATGGGTAGTACTGATCCCTACATACATACTACGATTTGTCCTATACATACACATAAGGCAGCTTAATTTATAAATTAGGCACAGTAAGAGATTAACAATAGCTAATAATAAAATAGAACAAGTATAACAATATACCGTAATAAAAGTTATGTTAATGATGGAGCAGGATGGCATGAGATTTCATCATGCTACGTACTCATTTAACATTTTCAAACCACAGTTGACCTCGGGTAACTGAAACCACAGATGGGGGGGGCTACTGTATTATGTTAACTTTCATGTGAAATGGAGGGAGATGGGGATATAACAGTATGCTTTTATATGCATAAAAAAAACTCTGGAAAAGATACAATAAATGTTGAAAAGTAGGGGACAGGGAACAGGCTGGCAACAAGAACTCTGACTCTTTGAGTCTTATGAATGCTTTATCCATTAAGTTTTAAAAATATATATAAAATAAGAACAAGTTACCAAGAATAACTATGAGAGGTTACTCTAAATTTCCAATGTTAGCAACCTTTACAAGGCACTGGAAGGGCCAGCTACATAATTAGCAGACCTAAATGAAAAATGAAAATGTGGGGCCCCTTACTTAAAAAGCAGGAAAAAAGTGCCATTTAAGCATTTAAGGTACTAAAATATAAGGCTTTTTCCTTTATTCTACAATTCCCTTGACCTGCCATGGTGCTTTTTATTTGGTATTTAATGTGTGCTCCCTCAAGTATGGAATACTCCCCTTCCCAGGCATCTCTGCTTCCAATGGGCCCACCGCTCCAGCCCACGGGGGACATATGACCCCCAAGGGATTGCAACCTCCACACCAGGATGCTCTTGGTACCTGGATTGGGAGCAGACAAGAAGCTCGTCACCCTCTCTGCAACCAAGTCGCCTGCTGGAGAACACACCATGACACTGCCAGGCAGGCACTGCGCTCCACACTACGCCTACACCATAGGAAGCATACCCCACCCCAACCCTCCCTGCACCCACGCACAGGCCCCACTGGGGACAGAGTGCAGCAGCAGTTGGGTGGGGTCCAGGGGAGTGGGTAGAGGCAGAGCAGGGGGCCAACAGCCCACTCTAGGGAGGTGGTAGGAGGCCAGATCAGGCAAGAGTCAAGGCTCCAGTCCCCACTGCACATTCTCCACTGTCCCATCAGACTTCACTTACAAAACACAAATTCAAAGAGAAAATTATGAAGAATTTTAAATGGTAACCACAGAGCCTGCAACGCCATGCATAGGGCCCTTGGGAGTGAAGCCCTATGCAACTTCGCTGGTCACCTTCCCATGAAGCCGGCCCTGATGACTGCGTTATGTCTCCCTAGTCTCCTCCTCACCTCCCCACCTGCCAACTCCCTTCCAGTGAATTGCGGTAATGCTTTCATTACTCTGCCATGCTTAATCATGGGCTTCAAAATGATAAAGAGAAGTTTGGATAAAGATACAAGTAATTACAACACCTTAAAACAAAATGTACCATTAAACATGTCAAATCTAAAAATATTAAATAAATGAAAAGAAGTGAAGGCTATTATAAAAATTTTTTTTAATAGCACAATACTTTGAATGTACTTAGCTATGCTCGTCAGAATCTAAACGTATTTGTGTATTGTGTATTTCTAGGACCTTTAATAAAATTCTTCTTCATGTGTCCTATGCCCAGTGAGGCAAGTTAGAGATTGGATATCAGCATATGAACTTATTCAGGTATGACAGAAAATTTGGACCCATGATTGATAGAAAACCCAATTTACTAATGAACTTCCCTCTTCCTTTAAAATTTCCCCTTCCTTATTTAACAGCCTCCCACTGTAATTATGAAGGCTGCAGTTGTTGCTGTTGTTAAGTACCACTGAATTGGCTCTGACTCATGGCTATCTTACATATATCAGAATGGATTGTTGTTCAGTCCTACACATCTTCCTGATCATTGGTATGTTTGAGTCCACTGTTGTAGCTACTGTCTCTATTTATCTCACTGACAGTTTCCCTCATTTTATCTGACCCTCTGTCTTACCAACCACAATGTCTTTTTCTAGAAAGTGATCTTTCCTAATCACTAATGACATGTCCAAAGTAACCAGGCCAACGTCTTGCCACCCTTGCTTCTAATTTGCATTCTGGTTGTATTTCTTCTAAGACTGATGTGATCATTTTTCTGGCAGTCCGTGATATAGTCAATATACTTCACCAACGCCATAGTTTAAATGCATCAATTCTTCTGTCTTCCTTTTTCATTGTTCTGCTTCCACATGTATATAAGGCCACTGAAAAAATCACGCCTGGGTAAACCAAAAAACTAAACTCTTTGCCATCGAGTTGATTCCAACTCCTAGCAACCCTAGAGGCAGAGGAGAGCTGCCCCATAGGGTTTCCAAGGCTGTAACCTTTATACAAGCAGACTGCCGTATCTCTCTCCTGCAGCCTGCCACATCTTTCTCCTGCAGAGCTGCTCGTGGGTTCAAACAACTAACCTTTCAGTTAGCAACCAACGCTTAAAACACTGTACTACCAGGGCCCCTCTGGCTTGGGTAAGGCGCACCATAATGATCAAAGTGACATCTTCGCTTTTTTTTAAACCTTAAGGAGGTCTTTTATAGCAGATTTTTCCAGTACAATAGGTTGTGTAGTTTTTTGACTGCTGCTTCCATGGATGTAATTATGATGGTAGATGATCAAAATTTAAGGCTCAGCATGTGGATCTACCAATAACTGTTCTGAAAACCAGGAAACTTAATTCTACCACACTGAAAGATTTTCTGTCAAACAGATCAGCACAGAATGTTCCAAAGCACATTAGTCAAGAATATGTTCTTACCAAGGGAGGTCCTGCCAAGAAAATGGTGCCCTGCTTGCGTACAATGATGTTTTCATCAGCCATTGATGGCAGGTAAGCCCCTCCTGCCGTACAGGAGCCCATGACCACTGCTATCTGGAATCCAAGCACACAACAAACAATGAGGTAGAGCTCAAACAGTGAACTGTATAACTTTTCTATCTGTAGTCCCACAAATGTTGCAGTAACCAGAGAAAATTACTAGTTGATCCCTGGACTTCATCTTAAAAATGGAGTCCTCTAAACATTTGGAACAGTTTCCTAACTTCTCGTATCAAAGCATTTTGAAGGGCTTATGTCACAGCTACAAAGTTTACGGACAACCTCACTGTGAGAGAGAAGACTGGGTTGATTAGACTATTGGCCTGAGCCACTAATGAGGAGAAGAAACCCACAATACACCCATGATTCAGCTGAACTGTATTAAAAGGATAACTTAAAAATCTAAAGTAATAACAAGTCCTCTTAAACAATTGCCACTTACCTCACAGGAATACTGAAATAATTCTCCAAATGAATGTTATTAGTATTTTGTGTTAATACTTTTTAAAAATATAATACTTTCTAAATAGAATAGTTTCTAAAAAAAATTAATGTTATCATTGCAGTTAAAACTCTTTCTCAAAAGAAAGTTCATTGTGAAGTTGGGTGTTGAGTACATGGAGGTTTACAGTATTATTTTCTTTCCTTCTGTATGGTAAGTTTTTTTTTTAATTTCTTCATCAGAGATTAGTATGGCACAAAGAATAAATAGGTGTTTGGCTGATTATTCCTAGATACGAATAAACAATATCACCAAAGAAAAAGAAGCATGTCATGGATATTATTTAAAAAATTATCATATGAAAGTAGTTTTGCTATTAATTTCAACGTCCCATCAGCTTCCCTTACAGTCATGCAAATACCTGTTTTTAAAAAAAGCATATCAGACTAGCATTAATCCAAAAATGAGAGGAAGCATGAGTTAACGTTTTTTCATCTAAACAGACTATCACAAAAAGCATTTTTCCGTAACTAAAGCTTTCATGTACGTTATTAAAAGCAGCCGCAGCATTTATCTGTCAGCATGTTACTAAAGTATTTTATCTCTTATTGTTTTGCTTATCAAACCCCTAGAAATTTGTTTACAGCTACAAAAACTCTTGCCCATGAGCACAAAGAGATATTCATTATTATACTGCTTATTATAGCAAAAAAATACAAATAACCTAAATGTCCATCAATACAACATTGTAAATGGATAAAAAGCTCTTTAAAAAAAATTTGACACAAAAATAACAAAATGAAATATTAATACTTACTAAATCCAGGTGGTAGGGTCATGAGTGTTACACTACTCTCTGTAGTGTATGCATGGTTTTAAATATTTTATGGGCTTTTTTTAAAGCCAAAAAACTAGAAAAGGTTTTGCAGGGAGGAAATTGTGAAAAGCACACACCGTCACTCTGACCTCTTGTTCCTGGTAATAGAACACCAGGTTCAGCTCAAACCATTTCAGGGCCCACTGCCCCCCACCCGCGCCCCCCCCCACAAAAAAGTGAAGAGTCACAATGATGTAAGAGAAAAGAAGAGCAACTATCAGTGTGTATTCACACACCAAACGGTGGAGAGGAGGAGACAAAGAAAGAGGAATTATTTTGTCAAAATGTAGTAATACAAAAATGAGAGAAATTAAATGCCATCATACCATATCAGGAGGGAACAAAAGATCTACCAATTAAGTAGCAAAGTCCCATGAAGGAAGAGCTGACAAATTATTAGCTAGACATATATACTTTAGGGAATTTTCTCATAGGCCAACGACATTCCAGATGCACGTCCCCTGTAAGCAAGGCAATCTGCAATCTCTGACACCTGACAATATATCATAGATGTACAAAACCTATTAGCAGGCGACAGTGGTAGGAGCCTTCTAACAGCCCCCAAGAATTGTGTAAGCCCCTCCCCTTGAGTGTAAGGTGAATCTAGTGGCTTCTAAGGAATAGATTACAAGTGATGTGATCTTACTTCTGTGATTAGGTTATAAAAAGACTGACTTCTGTCTTGCCCTCTCTCTTGCTGACACATTCCTTTGTCCTCACTTTCTTGCTTTGATGAAGTAGCTGACATGTTGTGAGATGCTCTATGGAGAGGCCACAGGGCAATGAACAGAGAGCGGCCTCTTTGGCCAACAGCTCGTGAAGAACTGAGGCCTCAGTCCAATAGCCCAAAAGGAACTGAATCCTGCCAATAACCACATGAGTGAGTTAGGAAGAGAATCCTTCCCAGTCAAGCCTTGAGATGACTGCAGCCTTGTGAGAGACCCTAGGCAGAGGACCCAGCTAAACTGTGCCCGGATCCCTGACTTACAGAAACTGTGAGATAATAAACGTATGTTGTTTTAAACTGCTAAGTTTGGGGTAATTTGTTCCACAGCAATCTATAACTAATTCAGACATCAAAAACCATCTGTCTTAAGTGACTACAACTGAAGTAAATTTGGAGACCTGGGACAAACTCTATTTAGAAGTATTTTGTTGTTGTTGTTTCTCTTCAATGTATCTCTCTGTAAACTGTTCATCTATTCCAAAGATGAGAGACAGACCACAGCAGAATTCTGTACCAGCCCCAAGAATGCTGAAAAAACTAAGAGCTAGACATGGATGAACCTTGAAACCATTATGCTAAGTTAAAGGAATGAGTCACAAAAGACTACATATTATATGACTCCATTTCTGTAAAATGTCCAGAATGGGCAAATCCATAGAGACAGAAAGTAGATTACTGATTGCCTAGAGCTGAGGGGTCAGGTGGAAATGGGGAGTAACTGCTAACAGGTGAGAGATTTCTTTTAGAGATGACAAAAAGATTATAAAATTGATTGTGATATTGGCAACACAGAAATGTACACTTTAGCCCAATTGTGAGTCATATCTCAACAAAGATGTTATTAAAATTTAATAAAATCAACTGCTAGAGTTACTTGGCATGCAGAATCAAAATTCCCATATGTTTTCATCAGTAAAGAAGACAAACCATTCTAGTCACAAGTACCAAACTTAATATTGCTGAAACAAATTCTGAGAGTAGAAACGAAAATTAAATAAAACTCAGATAAGAGAAGTCAACATTATCACAGAATCTCCTCTTCTCATCATTTAATTCCGAGTGATTCAATCACTCTCAGAACGGAAAGGCACCACAGCATCTCGGCTCAGGGACAGAGTGAATGTATAGTGTGCCAAGAAGGGCTTTGCCATTGTGTTTGCTCCTTCTACTCATAAAACACAGAAACCCCAGTGCTAACAGTACTGACAACTCTCCATGTCCCAAAGCATTTGGTTGCTTTACAACAAAGCTCTTACACAGGCCTCACTGGACAAATTATCTGGAGGTGCAGAAAGAAAAATCTACTGCATCTATACTAACTAACCCTTTGCCATCGAGTAGATTCCGACTCATAGTGACCCTATAGCACAGAGTAGAACTGCCCCATAGGGTTTCCAAGGAACCACTGGTAGATTCAAATGGCCAACCTTTTTGTTAGCAGCCGAGCTCTTAACCACTGAGCCACCAGAGCTCATCTATACTAAAAAAATAAAAAATACTAAGAGAGTATTAAAAGGATTTAACATAAATGACCGTAAACTATTCTAACCACACTCAGAAGTATAATCTGGCTGGCCTTGGGGACACAACTCTAGGCATTGTGCCAGGAGAGATACCACAGTGACCCTCACTGGCATCAGGACACGGTGAACTCCAAAGAACTTCACTGAGCAGGGCTGCAGTCCACCCAGTCGCTGGTGAGGTGGGCCCACTTTGTGATACGGATGAACCAAGAGATCCCTCTTGCCAGCATGAGGAGGTGTATGGTGTTTATAAGACTTGTATCAAAAGCTAGAAAGCAGCAAAATGGCTAAGAATGATGTGTAACTGACAATAACAATACTTGTCATCACCTCCACAGAAGGCACAAACAAAATTTTTAATAATAGGGTATGTGGAAGTGGTATGCTAGAAAATAGAGGTAACAGTCTAGAAAAACTTTGGCAAAATTTCATTACCTTCCAGGTCTTGCCTGAACAGAGACTGGTTCTCACTGCACCAAAAACAAATTATATATTGTAGGTCAGCGGCCTGCCCTATGGAAAAGGGCTTACTTAGGAAGCCATGAGGTTTTATACGTAATTCTGAAAAGCTATGTGAACTCTAGACCTCCATTCTCCCACTAAAAAAAAGCTGTAGAAAACTATCCAGTTCAAAAGAATACTGGGATAAGTGTAATATAACTTGGTGGGTGAAAAAATTCCAATTACTTGAGGGAAAAGCCATTAAAAATGTAATAACATAGGCCATTTAAGATACTCCACTGGTCCCACCCTGTCAGGAGCAAGGGAGAATGAAGAAAACCAAAGCGACAAGTGACAGATTAGTCCAAAGGACTAATGGACTGCAACTACCACAGCCTCCACCAGACTGAGTCCAGCTAGATGGTGCCCAGCTATCACCACTGACTGCTCTGACAGGGATCACAGTAGATGGTCCTGGACAGAGCTGGAGAAAAATGTACAACAAAATTCTAACTCAAAAAGGAAGACTAGACATACTGGCCTGACAGAGACTGGAGAAACTTTGAGAGTATGGCCCCTGGACACCCTTTTGGATCAGTAATGAAGTCACTCCTGAGGTTCACCCTTCAGCCAAAGATTATATAGGCCCATAAAACAAAATGAGACTAAAGGGGCACACCGGCCCAGGGGCAAGGACTAGAAGGCAGGAGGGGACAGGAAAGCTGGTAACAGGGAACCCAAGGTGGAGAAGGGAGAGTGTTGACATGTCTTGGGATTGGTAATCAATGTCACAAAACAATATGTGTACTAACTATTTAATGAAAAGCTAGTTTGTTCAGTAAACCTTTATGTAAAGTACAATAATAAAGAATAAAAAAATATAATAATATGTTTTTCTGAAATCTCTCATCTTACTTCTTTTTCAATTCAAAGTAATTGTGGAAAGCAGATATTGCCTGTATCACATTTTCTATCTGTACCTAAAAAGCTGCCCTTAAAAAATAAAAGGCACAAAATACACATCAATCCAATAGCTGTCAGGAATTTAAGAACATTACCAAATATACTGACTGAGCAACACTGCTGATTCTGGAGTACTCATGCTTATCTGTGCTGACTAGATGGGTTGAAATGTACACATCTTAGTTATCTAGTGCTGCTATAACAGAAACACCACAGGTGGATGGCTTTAACCAAAAGAAATTTATTTTCTGACAGCTTGGGAGGCTAGAAGTCTGAATTCAGAGCACCGGCTTTCTCTCTCTGTCAGCTCTGGAGGAACAACCTTGTTGATCATGACAGCCCCTTCTCAACTGTGTCTGGAGGCAGGTCTCTCCCTGCCCCTCGGCACCTCGGCCCAGCCTCTGCCCTGCTGGGACAAATGTTACAAAGCTCTATAGCTGCACCAATAAGTGCTCAAAGGCACCCTACTGCATCAGGAAGCCTCTTGCCCAAAGGCACTCAGCTCTCTCTCGTTCCATGAGTCAGCTCCCACACCATCTCATGCTGGTCTTCTGGTTCTACTGTCGCCGTCTTTCTGCTGCCACTTCTTGCCGTCTCCAGCATCACAGCTCTCTCTCTGTGCCTCCTGGTTCTAGGAGGTTCTCAGTGCAGGGACCAAAGGATGCAGTCCGCTCCCGTCTCTTCTTCTTGGTGGTATTAAGACACCCTATCTCATTAACAACCTGTGTCATGCAGATGACACAACCTTGGTAAAGTACGTCAGTGAAAAGGAAGAAGACCCTCAACGAGATGGACTGACACACTGGCTGTAACAATGGGCTTGAGCATAGCAACAATTGAAAGGACGGCGCAAGACTGGGCAGTGTTTCATTCTGTTGTGCATAGGGTTGCTAGGAGTTGGAACTGACTCCACGGCACCTAATAACAACAACAATCTGTTTGCTTCTCTCTCCTTTTGTCTCTTATAAAAAGTGTGACTCAAGCAAGGGCATAACTTGAATAAGGGTGGTAAGGGTGGTGACTGGGACAAGGGTAGTGATTTGAGTCACCCTCTAATAAGGTGGTGGTGACTCAAGATATTCCATCCTAATCCTTCCTTATTAACATAGCGGACAACTCGCTCCCAAATGGGACCATAACCATAAACACACACACACAAAAAAAACCACTGCCTTCGAATTGATTCCAACTCATAGTGACCCTATAGAACAGGGCAGAACTGCCCCATAGGGTTTCCAGAGAGCGGCTGGTAGATTTGAACTGCTGACCTTTTAGTTAGCAGTCAAACACTTAACCACTGCACCACCACAACCACAAGCATAAAGGCTAGGATTTATAACATATCACAAAACGGAGGATAATTCTCATCAGACCACAAAATGGAGGACAACCACACAATACTGGGAATCACAGCCCAGCCAAGTTAACACATACTTTGGAGGGACACAATTCAATCCATAATAACTCATAATACAAAAGTCCATCTTACACAGAACATTCCATTTCTTCCTCATTCTTTTTATCCAAGAGCCTCAAAGTAATCAAACTGAGGGATTTCATTTCTCCTAAGCACTGACTTCATAAACAGGTTGAAATGTGTTTAAAAATAGGTATATAGGGCCTCTCCTAACTAAGCCCCTCAAAACAATAACCAAGGTCTGAAACAAGCAAATCAACAAGATAAATTTTGAAAATAATGAGCTAGGTCAAGAGAGACAGAAGAGGGTGGGAAGAGAGGGAAGGAGAGGCCTCAGAATAATTTTGAATACATCTCCAAAAAAGAACAAGTAGGCAGAAACACAAACAGATAAAAAAAGCAAGGGACCTGAAGAACTGCAAATAAACATGGCCAGATGAATAATGCCTACTTCAGAAGATATAAACTGTTAGTACAAGCAAAAACATCTTGGTGCTGGTATACTAAGGATTATAGCGAAACAAGGAAAAGAACTGACGCAGCAGAGCACAGATCAATCTACAGCAAATTAGACTACCACTAAATTATAAAAATTAGTGGTAATGTAAGACCTAGAAAGCCAAGTATGAAGAGCCCACTTATGAAGAGAATTCTAAGTCTCACACTCAAAAAGCCAACAACATGGTAACTACAATCAGGAAAATACCATATGTATAAGAAGCACATTGGAATCCTGGTGGCACAGTGGTTAAGAGCTCAGCTGCTATCCAAAAGGTCAGCAGTTCGAATCCACCAGCCGCTCCTTAGAAACCCTATGTGGCAGTTCTACTCTGTCCTATAGGGTCACTATGAGTCGGAATCGACTCAAGGGCAATAGGTTTGTTTGTTTTTTTTAAGAAGCACATTGCCAAGATCATCATGGCAACAAGCATGGATTTGGAGAAGGCTCAGAAACAGTATGCTCAGGACATGAGACTCAGACACCAATATACCATCTTCAAAAAAATACATAAAATCACTTGCCGTTGAGCTGATTTTGACTCATAGCGACCCCATGTGTGTCAGAGTAGAACTGCACCCCACAGAGTTTTCAAGGCTGTGATCACTCAGAAGTAGATCATCAGGCCTTTCTTCCAAGGCACCTCTGGGTGGGTTCAAATCACCAACCTTTCAGTTAGTAGTTGAGCGCTTAACCATTTGCATCATCCTCAGGGACTCCATAGGGAGTCCTAAAAGCTACCATGAAGGAAGGAAAAATGAAGCAGAAGAGAATACAGAAGTAAGTATCGAGTTTAAATGTCTTCTCCTTGAGCACAAGAAGACATTTCAGACCTTGGAAGATATGTAGGAATCTGTCTATATTTTCACAGCTGCAAAGATACGGACATTAAGGTTGTTCCTTAACTTTTGCCATAACAAGCAATGTTACAATAAACTTTCTTGTACATGTCTCCTCATACATACACTATAATTTCTCTATAGTCTTAGCAAAGGAACTCCTGAGTACCCTTTCTTTTTAAAATCTGTTTTTCCTTGGATGAATAACCCTTATTACTTTATAGGAATATTACCATAATTAACCAAAGACTCAGTAAAGATACTCATTTCATAGGGACTCATAGTGTTTGGTTTGGTTCAGCAGAAATAACCTTTAAGACACTTTCTATGGAAAAAGATTAAGTTCTGTTTTTTATTTTTAGTTCATGTCACAGTATCTGGTAAGCACAGACATTTGGAGCAAAAAGCAGTACATTTCATTAACAAGAAATTACCTGTGTAATATTTTTAGAAGACATAATTGCCTGATTATAGAATATGCGACCAAAGTGATCTCGATCTGGAAATACATCTGCTTGTCGGGGTAAGTTGGCCCCTCCTGAATCAACTGAAAACAAGGAAAATGAAAGAAATAAGTAATCTCTATAAATAAAATAGACTAAACATATGGAAACTTATTTGGTGACACCATCAGTTCTCAATCCCATTCACAAAAATAGCCCAGCACTCTAGGCTATTCTAGAGCCTCTTTCTCCTATCTCCCAAAGTAGCCAAACAGATCCACTGTTTGCCCCCAATACCTGTTAGGCTCTTCAACCTCTGTGCAAGATTCCACTTGAAATGTATTAGGGCATTCTCTTCTTTAAGGACCAGCTACGGGCCCACAAATACCATAAATTCTTAACCAGTTCAGCTAAAAATCTAAACCAATACAAAGAATTCATGTGGCAATTTATCATATCTTGCCTTCTGATGCAGTTTTTAACTGCAGATTACAATAGTAGATAAGAACGTCAGCTGGGTTGAAAACAGAGCTCTGTTGCTTCACACCTATGTGACTGGTTGCTAGCCATTCTATGCCTAGGTTCCCTCATCCGTGAAATGAAGATAAAAGTAACAATCCCACAGAGTTGTTATTCAGGTGAGATGAACTAATGTATGTGAAGCACTCAGTTCAGCACATACTGTGTGTGCACATAGTATATGTTTAAAAAAAAGGAAAGAGAGAAAAAGTTAGCTCATCTTATACCTATTATTGTTGCCTGGAGCTCTTAGGTCTTTTATCGTCAATAAACACAATGACAACCTATCTTTAATTCATTAGAAGCTCTCTCGGTACATGACCTGCAAACAGTAGGGTCTCATCTGCCATTTTCTATATGTGAAAAGCAGCTCGCACTGAGTCACCCAGCTAAGTTAACTTTCCCAGAAGAAAGATCTCTGCATCAGTGCATCTATCCAAATGCCTGCATAAATGAACAATATGTGTTGAAGTTTTACCAGACTAACCCAATATCCAGGGAGTGCCAACTCTGAACTACCTTGCTTTTAGGTTCTTTTGGAAATATCCATATCTCTTAGATGCATTTTAAATTTCAAACAGAAATTTATAGTCATTTAAAATTAAATTTACTTTAAATTACATCTCTCAAATTATATACATACTCAAAAAAAGAAAAGAAAAAATCCACACATGTAGAGGACAACAATGCTGCATAAACCAGCTTTTTTCAGGGGTTATTCCTGAGTGATATCATTAGGAGTAGCTTTATTTACTTTCAGCCCTCCTCCCCAGAGTTTTAAGCAAAGAACATGCATTTTCTTTGTAATTATGGGAGAAACAAAGTTTTTAAAAATACTCATCGATAATATCAAATATACAGCCCTCTAAACAGTCATCATTGTACCAGCTAATAGTAGTTTCACAACTCTTGTGACTTACCCAAATAGATGCAGGTGAGCCTGTTTTGCAATGCAATTTCTTGTGCTCGTACATGTTTTTTCACAGTCACTGGGTAGTAAGAACCTCCCTTAACAGTGGCGTCATTGGCAACAATCATGCATTCTACTCTGAAAGGCAAAAATTTCATTGGAAAGAGAATATGAGAGATTTCTTCAATATTAAAGGCCAATCACACCTACGTCTCACTCTGAGACTCTCCGATATAACCTTCAACTTCCAGCACATATCACTAATGACACTCATTAGAAGACAATCTTATGTTATAAAAACAATGTTTAATCATGGTTCACACATGCATTTATATGATACATAATGATCACTTTTAACAAGTTTACAAATTCACCTTGATTTTTAAAGAGTCATCAGTCCTAGCGTGTGGCTAAATGCCTCCAAGAAAAACTGCCTCCTCTGCCATGAGAACCGGGAGAACAGAATGTGCCCAGCTACCATTACTGAACATTTAGAATAAAGATCCTATTGGAGAATCTTGATCAAAAGGGGGAAAATGCAGAACAGAATTTCATATTCTCATGGAATCCATACTTTCTGGAGCCATGGAGACTAGATAAATCCCTGAAACTAATGCCCTGAGATAATCTTCAAACCTTAAGCCAAAAATATCATCTCAGCTGCTAACCAAAAGGTTGGCAGTTTGAACCCACCAGCCACTCCGCAGGAGAAAGATGTGCCAGTCTGCTTCCTTAAAGATTACAGTCTTGGAAACGCTATGAGGCAGTTCTACTGCAATGGGCATGGGTGTTTTTTTAGAAGCTTCCAGAAGTTTTAAGAGCTCTGATTATTCTTCAGTTACCTACCCCACCCCCTAGAGCTGGGGGGAAGAAAGGAGAGATGTTGGGGTAATCAGATTCTACAAGCCTGGGACTCACACCTTGAGGAGGGGTATCTTCCAGCTGGTTCTGAGTTTGGGAGGGGAGGTAGGTTTAAGATGGAGACTGGAACCAACTGTAATGACCGGTGAAGAGGCATTGCTGAGTTGATGCTCACGGAAACAGCAAGCAGACAGGAAGCAGTAGGCCCCTTCTCCTCCTCCAGCCCCTGCAGCTCCCTCTAGCACCCCCTGTTGGCAGCACCTGGCAGTGACCAGGGGACAAAGGAAAAATGTAGCTTTCAGAGTCCTAGCCCCAGCATTACCAAGGCAAGTTTAGAGGGGAGCTTGGGGCAAGAGACAACAGCTTAACTGGTACAAAGGTGAAATAACTTTATAAACTGTCAATGCTACCCATGGGCATTTACTATTATCACAATTTCTTCCCTACAGTGCCTAGGCTAACTCCTTATTCTTTCTCTTTTAAAAATATTTTACAATATGGACTAGCAAAGAATATAAATCCTTGGTATTATCAGCATTTTAAATTGTAATAAATGAAAAATACAAAAAAAAAAAAATCCCAAAGTCTTCTTAAATCCAAACAACAGATTAGCTTAACTAGTAAAGAATGTCTGCCTTGAGCACTATGCTCTTTTAAGAACTATCTATACAGGATCAAAGTGAAAACACCAACGTGAAAAATTAGACAGGAATCTTAGTTGGCAGTAAGTTTACGTTAATGGTGGGGGGGGGAACAACTCAGAAAAGGAGGATGAGAATAGTTGCACAACTCAAAGAATGTAATCAGTGCCACTGAATTGTACACGTAGAAATTGTTGAGTTGTTATGTGTTTTGCTGTGTATATTCTTAACAATAACAAAATAAAATAAATTAAAAGAAGAACTCTACAGAGTAATTCATTGAATTCCTGTTGAAAATAAAGTGGAGAGAACAGTAATTAAACATGCAGCCTAGGGTAGTATTTAGCTTCTCACACTAGGGTATGTGGCCAGCAGGGTTTAGCACAAGATAAACATGGCTCCTCTCCTTTGAAGGTCAATTTTATTCACTAAGTCTCATGGAACCTTTCCTACATTAACATATTATAGAGTGGAATGCAAATTTTTAATGACTTTAATATTAAACAAACTAGATTTCAAAGGAAATTTAGGCTTAAGGCAGGTTGCAGGGCCAGAACCCACAACTCCAGGGTGTGTGTTCACACTTCTCTGCCACTGGGGGGGGGCAATGCACTAGAAAAGCTTATGAAGCTCCGGTGCTGGAAAGAGGCCAGGCTGTGAGGTCAGACAAAACTAGACTGAAACTCTGGTTCTACCCCTTGCTAGTTATGTGACTCTGGACAAGGACACACCCACCTTTGCTTGTCTATTAAAAAGTCACAAACATGTTACAGAATGGGAAATAAAATTAGTCCACAAAAACGCTGTATTAAACATCTGTTGGTTTTGCCTGCCCAACATTCATTATTCTGGCAACAGAATTCCTCTTTTTCTTCCAGAAATTACCTTTTCTTTATCCTTAATTATTAATCCCTGTAGCTCAAGGGGGCTGACCCAGGGCTCAACCCTGCACCTTTCTACTCAAAGGCCATACGCTGGCTCAGAAACCGACACCAGCCCCAAGCTAACCACTTAGGACTTCCTTTTCCACTGCAGTTGCTAAGCTTATAGACTATAAACCAGGAACTACTTGGAGGCATCTTTGCCTCTGTGTTTGCAGAGGCAAAGCCAAAGCTGATTAAGGCACAGCAGGAATAGAAAACAGCTTGTAGGAGCCTGATTATACTGCTTGGGCTCCTGAATCAAGCCATGCCCAAACTTCTCAGTTAAGAAAGTCGATAAATTCCATTTTCTCTTAAACTAATTTGAGCAGGTCCTGAACCTGTACAATTTCCAAGTGCAATTATTTCTTTCCAAGTCGGAAACTTTCTAGGGAACAAGGTGCCAAGAAAGAAAATAAAATATAAAAGCATAAACAATAAAATATTTATATATCCTTTTTTACATTTGTGTATGTAAAAAAAAAAAAAAAAAAAGGACAAGAACATGCTCCAAAGGTGTTCACAATCATTACAAATTGAGGTATAATTAAGGGTAACCCTTGTGGGGCAGTGGTTAAGCACTCAGGCTGCTAACCAAACGGTTGGTCGTTGGAATCCCCCAGTTCTATTCTGTCCTATAGGGTCGCTATGAGTTGGAATCGACTCTATGGCAACAGGTTTGGGTTTTTCTGGTTTACTCCCCTACTAGAAGCCCTGATGGTACAACAGCTAAATGCTCGACTGTTCTCCAAAAGGCTGGCAGTTGGAACCCACCCACTGATTCCTCAGGAGAAAGATATGGCAATCTTCGCCTATAAAGATGAAAGCCTAGAAAACCCTATGGGGACAGTTCTACTCTGTCACCTGGGGTCACTATGAGTTGAAATCCACTCCATGACCCCTAACAACAACCACCCTCCTTCTTAATGATGTATTTCCATGACATACAAATTTAGTAATAACTCTGCATTAAGTTCACATTTCTTTTAAAAGACTAATTTTTAAGTGCCCCATAAGGCTCCAAGAAAATAATGCCTCCATATTGGGTGAACATGAAGCAAATCACAATTGGCAAAGAGCCACGGGGGGGGGGTCTGAAGGTAGGGAAAGGAGCAAGGAAGGAACAGCAATAACCCAAAACCCAGTGCCGTCGAGTCAATTCCGACTCATAGCTGCACCTACCCTGAAAGCAAGGCTTGTGGGGAGAAGATGGAGGAACATACATCATAAACCAGCATCTGAGTCAAAAGTAATTGTGTCAGGCTCAGATTCAGAATAACTGAGCTCAAAGCCTAGCTTCCCCAGGGGCATGTGATCGTAGGCAAGTTACTGTAACTCTCTAAATCTATTTCTGGAGCCCTGGTGATACAGTGGTTAAACACTTGGCTGCTAACCAAAAGGTCGCCAGTTCAAACCTACCAGCCACTCGGCAGAAGAAAGATGTGACAGTCTGCTTCCATGAAGATTACAGCCTTGGAAACCCTACGGGGCAGTTATACTCTGTCCTAAAAGGCCACTGTGAGTCAGAATCAACTCAACGGCAATGGGGTTTTAAGCCTATTTCTTTACCTGTGGAATGGTGATGACAATAATAGTACCCATATCACAGAGCTGTTGTGAGGACTAAGACAATTAGTAGATGGAAAGTGTTCAGTAAGTTCCTGGCACACAGTAACTACGTGATGAAAGTGAGATTATACAGAGTTGATCCTCATTACCCATGGATTCCATGTTTAAGAATTCATTTACTCACTAAAATAAATTCGTAACCTCAAAATCAACACTCGGGCACTATCACAATCTTTCATGAACATGCACAGAACGTTGAAAATGTGAACTGCCTGATGTACATGTTCCCACCTGAGGTTGAACGAGGCAACACTCTGCTTTCCGGTTTCAGCTTTCATACTGTAAACAAGTATCCTTTTCGTGGTTTACTTAGTGCCATGTTTTTTGCAGTTTTTGTGTTTTTTGTGCAGGCAGTTTAAAATAGTCTGCAAGCCATTATAAAGCACTTCAAGCGCTGAAGTTCTGTCTAGTGTTCCTTAGTGCAAGAAGGCTCTGACGTGCCTCACAAAGAAAATTTGTGTTAGATAAGCTTCTTTCAAACATCAGTATAGTGTTATTGGATTAGAATTTAATGAATCAACAATATACTTTAAATGGGTATCTTTAAACAGAAGCACACATAAAACAAGGTTATGTATCAATCAGCTGACAAAAATGTTGTGACCAGAGGCTTACAGGAATCTAACCCTGTATTTCTTTGGGGGGGGGGGGGTGTGTGTGTGTCTCTGTCTATCTGTCTGTCTGTCTGTCTGTGTGTGTCTGTGTCTGTGTCTGTGTGTCTGTGTGCATAAATAAGTTTAACATCTAGCAATCTAGATTCCCTAAGTATACAGTGGTTCTCAAACTTTAGCATATGAAAACCAGGAGGGCCTGTTAAAATACACATTGCAGGACTCCACCCTGAGGGTTTCCAATTTAGGACTTCTGGAGAACACCTGAAAATGTGCATTTCCAAGAAGTTTCCAGGTAATGCTGATACTGCCAATGCTGTTGTCTAAACCAAAAGCCAAACCCACTGCCATCCAGTCAATTCTAACTCATACTGGCTGCTGTCAAGAGACTGCATTTAGACAACTACTTCCCTAAGACAGTGGTTTTCACTCTAGTTGTGCAAGACATTCCCTGCGGAGACTTTGAAAACTACACATGACAGACCCACACCTGGAGATTCTGATTAAGTAGGGAGGTCTGGATTGAAGCCCTTGGTTTTTTTCCCCCCTTTTCATCTTTAAAACTCCACACATAAATCTAGTATATATCTCAATAGAAAACTTCAGCCCTAAATAATATAAACAGTACTCCAACTTGCATGCCAACGTGCAAAGTTAAGTGCCGGATGCCTGTACCTCCTCTTCTGACCACATTGTGAAGTAGGTAGAATACTCACCCTGCTACTCTGCCAATGCCTGTAATGATGCCACCTCCAGGGACCTCCTCATTGCCATATAACTGGTAACCTGCAAACTGGGATAATTCTAGAAATGGAGACCTGCAAGGGAAAAGGATGTTGCTTGAACTAATGCCGTTAAAAAAAAAAAAATCACACTTAAATTGTTATACATGGAAAGCAAAGATTTTTTTCTTTAACACGGCAATGCTTCAAATACCCGTATTATATATAAATCCAACAAAAGGAATTTTTTTTTAATTACTTAAAATTTTTAATAAAAGAATTTACAAAAAAAAAAATCCAGTGTGAATATTTGGGGAACTCATGGTATATTCACACAATAGAAAACTAAATACTTATTTAAAAAAGATGTTGTACAGTGTGTTTATACATATAGAAAGAGAACAGCAGCTAATACTTATGTGACACTTACCGTATGTCAGGCCCTCACCTAAGACCTTCAGAAACACTAACTCTTTTACTCCTCAGAATTACTCTTAGGTGATCCTATTATGATCCCTATTTCTTAATAAGGAAACTGAGACACACAAAGAATAAATAACTTGTCTAAGGTGACACCACTAGTAAATGGCAGAGCTAGGATTTAATATAAGAAGTTTGGCCCCAAGTCCAAAACTGGAGGTGAGGCCAAGACGGCAGAGTAGTCAGACCCTTCCTGTGGTCCCTCTTAAAACGAGACCCAAAAAAAACAAGTGAATCGATTATACATGACAATCTAGGAGCCCTGAACATCAAAGGCAAAGTTGAGGCATCAGACTGAGCGGCAGGGAGAGAAAGGGATGGTTCAGAAGCAGCAAGGAGTTGCCAGGCCTGACCCGGCAGCAACCAGTACCCTGCAGGCTGGATCAGCTGGATCAGCTGGCATCCCAGCAGTGGTGCCTGGGATGCATCTTCCACATCAGGAGAGACCGAATGGTGGACGGTCTGCTCAACCCTCCAGAACCAGTGAGAAACAGCACTCAATCGGCAAAAGATAAGTACATGCATTTAACCTACCATGAGGATCAAAAAACACCCTCTTTGGGAAGAACCCCTCCCCACTCTGTCCCAGGTCCAGGCTGGCTTCAGCAATTGCTGCGTCCCCTGGGACGGAAGTAGGATCCATTGTGCACGCTGAGCCATTCTCCCAGCTTTGGAGAGGAAACAAATTAACAAACAGGAAAAAATAATCTGCCAGCTCCCCTATGCCGGGAACTCAAGGCAGGTACAGCTCCTTTGCCTAGGCACAGGCATATGCAGTCCACAGATTTTGAATGCCTTTCACCTCGGCATTGACCTGTGTGGGGTCATTTCAACAGTGTAGGCCCTCAATAGCACAGTACGACAGGGAATATATCTGAAGCCTAATTTCAACTGTATCAGCTATAAGGTGGAGTGGCAGGTTCGTGACATTTGACGTCGCTCTGCCCATTAAGCAGGGAACTCACCTACTCACATCAGGTGCCTGAGGACTGGTGGCTCCATCCACGTCACCTAGCCACCCACAACAGAGGTCCAAGAGTAAGCGGTGCCTCCCAGTCCTTACAGCCAACAGCATTGGGTGTCCATAGTCCAGCTGCAAAATCCACCCACCTATGTGCTCTAGGGAACAGGGACATGCTTTCCTACCAGACTCAGGGGCAGGCATCAGGCCCCTGTCTTGCTCAGCATGTGACCTCCTACTGCAGCCAGATACCTATGCCTACTCCAAACATCCCTGTCCATCTGGGATGCTGGTGAGAGCCTGCGCCACATACTTGGTGACCAACTACCTAGACACCTGAGCTGAATCCATACAAGAAAATGGACTCCTGGGCTCACATACCTAGTAACAGCTCTAACCACCTGGTGACAGGACGTGAGATCTTCAAAAGTGCCAGTAATCAAACTACCTCACACGACCAGCCTATTTAGGCATATCAAAATAAGAAGCTAGGACACAGTAAGCAAACATAAAATACATAAATATAATAACTAACTGATGGCTCAGAGACAACAGTCAATATCAAATCACATAAACAGGCAGACCATTATGGCTTCGGCAAGCGCCCAAAACAAAGAATCAAAAAATCTTCCAGAGGAAGAGAAATTTTTGGAATTACCAAGGGTAGAACTCAAAAAATTAATATACAGAGCTCTTCAAGAGATCAGGAAGGAGATCATGCAAAACGCAGAACAAGGCAAAGAACACAAAGACAAAGCAACAGGAACTTAGGAAGGTTATACAAGGGCATAATGACAAATTTAACAGGCTACAAGAATCCACAGAGAGACAGCAAACAGAAATTCAGAAGATTAACAATAAAATTTCAGAATTAGACAACTCAATAGAAAGTCATAGGAGCAGAATCAAGGCAATGGAAGTCAGAATTAGTGAGATTGAAGATAAAGCACTTGGTACCAACATGTTTGAGGGAAAATTATAAAAAAGAATTTAAAAAAATGAAGAAACCCTAAGAATTACGTGGGACTCTATCAAAAGGAGTAACCTGCGAGTGATTGGAGTACCAGAACGGGAAGATAACCGAAAATACAGAGAGAATTGTTGAAGTTTTGTTGGCAGAAAACCTTCCTGATATTGTGAAAGATGAGAAGATATCTATCCAAGAAGCTCATTGAAACCCACACAAGGTAGATCCCAAAAGAAAGTCACCAAGACATAATATAATCAAACTTGCCAAAACTAAAGATAAAGAGAGAAATTTTAAAAGTAGCTAGGGATAAAGGAAAAGTCATCTACAAAGGACAGTCAATAAGACTAAGCTTGGACTACTCAGCAGAAACCACGCAGTCAGAAGGCAATCGGATGACATATATACAGCCTTAAAGGAAAAAAATTGCCAACCAAGAATTATATATTCAGCAAAACTGTCTCTCAAATACGATGGCGAAATTCGGGCATTTTCCGGATAAAAAGAAGTTTAGGGAATTTGTAAAAACCAAACCCAAATTACAAGAAATTACTAAAAGAAGTCCTCTGGTTAAAAAATCGATAACATCAGATAATAACCCAAACAGGGATATCAACCCAGATAGGGAAGTCACAAATAAATCAAAGCTAAATCACTGAAAATAGGGAAACAGAGACGTCAATATGTAAAAGATGACAACATTAAACAAAAAAGACGGATTAAATAATGTAGTCATAGATCTTTCATATGCAGAGGAAATCAAGGTGATATACGGAAACAAAAGATTGGTTTAAACTTAGAAAAATAGAGGTAAATATTAAGGTAACCACAAATGAAACTAGCAATCCTACACATCAAAATAAAAAACAAGAAAAACAGGCTCAGCAAATATAAAATCAACAACAATGAAATGAATGAAAAGAAAATACACAAAGAAAAATAGCACAGAAAATTCAGTGGAATAAAGAAACTGTCAACAAACACACAAAAAAGGAGTTTGGCCCCAAGGATCAAGCTCTTAACCACTGCACTATTCTATCTCTGTTACATAAACATTTAAGATGTGCTGCTGTTGTTGTCATTTTTGCTCTTGCTGTTGTTAGGTGCCATCGAGTGAGTTCTGACTCATATCGACCCTATGTACAAATGAATGAAACACTCCCTGGTTGTGGGTCACCCTCAAGACAGTCGTTGCTATGATTGAGCCCACTGTTGACAGCCACTGTGTCAATCCATCTCATTGAAGGTCTTCCTCTTTTTTCACTGACCTTCTACTTTATCAAGCATGATGTCCTTCTACAGGGACTCCTAATAGTGTCTCCAAAGTACTTGAGATAAAATATTGCCATCCTTGCTCCTAAGTAGCATTCTGGCTATACTTCGTCCAAAACAGATTTGTTCATTCTTCTTTGTCAACACCATAATTCAAAGGCCTCAACTCTTCTTCAGTCTTCCTTTTTCACTGTCCGGCTTTCACATACCATAGCTTGGGTCAGGGGCAGCTTAGTCCTCAAAGTGACATCTTCACTTTTTAACACATTAAAGAGGTCTTTTGCAGCAGATTTGCCCAGTGCAATATGTCATTTGATTTCTTGACTGCTGCTTCCATGGGCATTGACTACGGATCCAAGTAAAATAAAATTGATTTCAGTATTTTCCCCGTTTATATTATACTGCTTATTGGTCCAGAGCTGCCAAGTTTTGTTTTGTTTAAGTTGAGGTGTAATTCATACTGAACCCTGTAGTCTTTGATCTTCATGAGTAAGTCCTTCAAGTCCTCTTTGCTTTCAGCAAGCAAAGTCGTGTCATCTTTCAGCAAGCAGAGGTTGTTAATGAGTCTTCCACCAATCCTGATGCCGCATTCTTCTTCATATAGTCCATCTTCTCAGATTATTTGCTCAGCATACAACTGAATAAGTATGGTAAAAGGATACAACTCTGCGGCACACCTTTCCTGATTTTAAACCACATACTAACCCTTGTTCTGTTCGAATGACTGCCTCTTGGTCTATATGTACAGGTTCCTCATGAGCACCATTAAATGTTCTGGAATTCCCATTCTTTCAATATTACCCATAATATGTTATGATCCACAAATCTGAATGCCTTTGCATAGTCAATAAAACACAGGTAAAAATCTTTCTGGTATTCTCTGCTTTCAGCCAGATCCATCAGACATCAGCAATGATATCCCTTGTTCCACATGCTCTCCTCAATCTGGCTTGGCAGTTCCTTGTTGATGTACTGCTGCCACCACTTTTTAATTACCTTCAGCATAATTTTACTTGCACGTGATATTAATGACATTGTTTGATAATTTCCACATTTGCATGGATCACTTTTTCTTTGGAATGGGCACAAATACGGATCTCTTCCAGTCGGTTGACCAGGTAGCTATCTTCCAAATTTCTTGGCACAGACAAGTGAGTGCTTCCAGTGTTGTGTGTTTGTTGAAACATCTCAATTGGTATTCCATCAGTTCCTGGAGGCTTGTTTTTCACCAATGCCTTCAGTGCAACTTGGACTTCTTCCTTAAATACCAGAAGTTCTTGATCATATGCTACCTCCTGAAATGGTTGAATGTCGACCAATTCTTTTTGGTACAGTGACTCTCTGTATTTCTTCCATTTTCTTTTGATGCTTCTGCATCATCCAATATTTTACCACAGAATCCTTCAATACTGCAACTCGAGGCTTGAATTTTTTTTATTTATTGTGCTTTAAGTGAAAGTTTACAAATCAAGTCAGTCTCTCACACAAAAAGTTATATACACCTTGCTATGTACTCCTATACGGTCACTGTGAGTCAGAATCGACTCGACAGCAGTGGGTCTGGGTTTATGTACTCCTAGCTGCTCTTCCCCTAATGAAACAGCACATTCCTCCTCTCCTCCCAGTATTCCCCATGTCCGTTCAATCAGCTCCTGTTCCCCTCTTCCTTTTCATCTCGCCTCCAGACAGGAGTTGCCTTACAGTCTTATGTTTCTATTCACCAGTATCATTTTCTATCTTAAAGGCCAGTCCAATCCCTGTGTAAAGAGTTGGCTTCAGGAATGGTTCCAGTCTTGGGCTAACAAAGAGTCCAGGGTCCCTCTAGTCTCAGTGAGACCATTAACCCTGGTCTTTTTACGAGAATTTGAGATCTGCATCCCACTGTTCTCTTGCTCCATCAGGGAGTCTCTGTTGTGTTCCCTGTCAGGGCAGTGATCAGTGGTAGCCAGGCACCATCTAGTTCTTCCAGTCTCAGACTGATGTAGCCTCTAGTTTATGTGGCCCTTTCTGTCTCTTTGGTTCTTTTCCTTGTGTCTCTGGTGTTCTTCATTCTCCTCTGCTCCAGGTGGGTTGAGACCAATTGATGCATCTTAGATGGCCGCTTGTTGAGGCTTGAATTTCTCTTCAGTTCTTTCAGCTTGAAAAATGCTGAGCTTGTTCTTCTCTTTTGGTTTTCTAACTTTAGGTCTTTGCACATTTCATTATAATACTTTATTTTGTCTTCTAGAGCTGCCCTTTGAAATCATCTGTTCAGCTCTTCATCATTTCTCCCATTCATTCGCTTTAGCTACTCTATGTTCAAGAGCAAGTTTCAGAGTCTCTTTTGACATCCACTTGGTATTTTCTTTCTTTCCTGTTTTTTTTTTTTTTTTTAATGGTTTTTGCTTTCTTCCTGTATGATATTCTTGATGTCATCCCACAGTTCTCCTGGTCTTCAATCATTAGTGTCCAATGCATCAAATCGATTCTTGAGATGGTCTCTAAATCCAGGTGGGATATACTCAAGGTCATACTTTGGCTCTCGTGGACTTGTTTTAGTATTCTTCAGATTCAATATGCACTTGCATATGTACAATTGACGATCTGTTCTTCAGTCAGCCCCGGCCTTGCTCTGACAGATGATACTGAGGTTCTCCATCATCTTTCTACAGATGTAGTCAATTTGATTCCTTTGTATTGTATCCAACAAGGTACACATATAGTCGCTGTTTATGTTGTTGAAAAAAGGAATTTGCAATGAAGTCACTGTCTTATAAAATTCTATCATGCAATCTCCAGCATCGTTTCTATCACCAAGGCTAGTTTCAAACTACCAGTTCTTCTTTGCTTTCAACTTCTGCATTCGAAGCAGCAGTAATTATCAGTGCATCTTGATTGCATGTTAGATCAATTTCAGACAGCTGAAGTTGGTAAAAATCTTCAATTTCTTAATCTTTGGCATTAGTGATTGGTTTATAAATACGAATAATAGTCGTATTAACTATTTTCCTTGTATGCCTATAAATATTATCCTACCACTGACAGTGTTGTACTTGAGGACAGATCTTGAAATGTTCTTTTTGACAATGAATGCAATGCCATTCCTCTTCGATTTGTCATTCCTGGTATAATAGACTATATGATGATCCAATTCAAAATGGCCAATACCAGTCCATTTTATCTTACTAATGCCTAGAATATCGAACATTGTGCATTCCGTTTCATTTTTGACGACTTCCAATTTTCCTAGATTCATACTTCATACATTCCATGTTCTGATTATTAACGGATGTTTGCAGCTGTTTTTTCTCATTTTGAGTTGTGCCGCATCAACAACTGAAGGTCCCGAAAGCTTTACTCCACTCACGTCATTAAGGTCAACCATACTTTGTAGAGATAGCTCTTTCCCAGTTGTATTTTGAGTGCCTTCCAACCTGAGGGACTCATCTTCTGGCACTATATCAGACAGTGTTCCACTGCTATTCAAAAGGTTTTCACCATCCAATATTTTTAGAAGTAGATTGCCAGGTTCTTCTACCTAGTCTCTCTTAGTCTGGAAGCTCTGCTGAAACCTGTCTACCACTGGTGACACTCCTGATATCTGAAATACAGATGGCATAGCTTCCAGTATCATAGGAACACAGAAGCCACCACAGTACAACAAACTGGCGGATGACTGGTGGTTCAAGGTACAGTAAGTGGAAAAAAGGGAAGTCATAAAACACATTTAGTATGATTCAACTTTTTGTTTAAAAAACATATATATATATATATATATATGTAGGTGTCTGATACATATATACATAAAAATGGTTTCAAGGATATACACTACTAGGTGTTAACAGTGGTTGTCTCTGTGTTGGTGTCCATGTTTAATATTTCCTATATTAATACTGCTTTTGTCATAAGAAAAAATATGTTTTTTGGCATCTTCATCTACTCCTCTCTCTCATCGCACAAGCAACCCTTCAGAAAATTCTGTCAGCTCTGTCTTCACAATATAGCCAGAATCTGACTATTCTTCCTACCTCAACTACTACCACCCTAGTCAAAGTTACCATCATCTCTCCCTTGAATCACTACAATAGTTTTCTAACTATCCTGTTGCTTCCACCCTTGCTGCCCTACTCTACTCACAGCATTTTTTTTTTTTTTTAGCCAGAAAAACATAAGTCAGATACACCATAATAGCCTCCTGCTCAAAACCGTGTAATGGTTCCCATTTCTCTCAAGGTAAGAGCCAAAACTCTTAGAATAGCCAACAAGGTCCTACATAATCTCAACCCCTGCCTCCTACTACTCTTCGCTCCAGTCATTCTGGCCTCCTGGCAGCTCCTTGAGAATACCAGGCACACCCTCACCTCAGGGCCTTTGCGCTAGCCATGTTCTCTCTGCCTAGAACACTCTTCCCCCAAATATTTGCAGAACTCTCTCTATTCATGCCTTCAAATCTTGTTCAAGTGCCACCTTCTCAGGGAGGCCTACCCTGACCACCCCATGTAAAACCACAACTAACCCCAACTCTTTCTCCCCCTTACCCTGGTCTACTTTTTCTTTTACCCATGGCATTTACCACCTTCCAACATTCTATATAATTTACTTATTACATTTATTATTTATTTTCTATTTCCCCCTGCTACAATGTAAACTCTACTTTCAGGAGGGCAGGAGTCTTTGTCTATTTTGTTCATTGATGTATCATTAGCACCTCAAACGATGTCTGACACCTACTACCAAAAAAAAAAAAACAAAAACCAAACCTGTTGCGGTCAAGTCAATTCTGACTCATAGCAACCCTATAGGACAGAGTAGAACTGCCCCATAGGGTTTCCAAGGAGCAGCTGGTAGATCCAAACTGCCAACCTTTTGGTTAGCAGCTTAGCTCTTAACCACTGTGCCACCAGGGCTCTTAGTAGACTCTCAATAAACATTCATTGTTGGATGAATGATAAAAAGCATTTATGTCAGGATGGCAGAATTACAGGGGATTTTATTTTCCTATAATGTGATAATACTTTTATCACTTAAAATGCTTATTTCAGTCATTACAATAAGAATTAGAATTCAAAATCATTTTATGAGTACCAAGGAATAGAGAACACTCTGTTAGCACACAGGTAGGTACCAACCCTGGATCTATAAGATTGTCGATTCTTTCTCTAGGTAACAGTTTTCCTCTTGATATGTGAAGGGCTCGGGCTTTCTCACCACCTCCTATGATAAAACAAGATTAGATTATATTTACATGATACAAGATCTCCATTTAACTTAATGCCAGAGAAACTTAGAAGGTTTAGTCCAAAACAGAGTGACTCTTTAAAAAAAAGTTCGACTTAATCCTGTGAGAAACTGCAAATTTTTCAGATCATTCACTCAACTTAACAAGCTGCCAACTTTCTAAAGTAAATAAACTGACTTTTTTCCTAAGCAAACTATCCCTGACCCCTCAGTACATTATGCATTTTCTGAATTCACTAGTAACTAAAGAAATTACACAGCATTTTTCTACAATTCATGCATTGCAAATTCTGCCTTATCTCCATCACATTTATTAAATAACCTACTACATATATCTAGTACTGCGCTACATGCTATGAGAAGTTTGAAAAACTCCTACCTTCATTTGTACCAAATGAAAGCATTATTTTAGAAATAACTTCCATGATAAGCACAGTAAAAGATACCTAAAGGTGACATTAGCAACCCATAACTTTTGAGGCCCTCAAATAGGACAGAGCTTGAACAGCTTATATAGCAATTAAAAAGACCCCTTTTGTTAGTATCTTAACTCAGAGATTTTCTTTACTAGTTGTTCCCAATATTGTTCACAACGTGACAGAGAAAATTACACTAACTGAAGAGCCTGCTGAGGTAATATGGTGAGGTTGCTTGATGCCAGAGATGTACCAAGCCTCATTCAGCCAACACAAGCACTGAGGAGCTCCATGTCTTGGGAACACCTATAACCCACTCTCACTCAGCAAACCAACCATAACAGATTAGGAATAAAAGTATCAAATTGTATCATATTTTCATTGTTGTCCAACAATTCCACCTTCATATTGTCTTTATTTAATGAAACGTTAAGGTATTTAAGCCTCCTTTTTTTTTTTTTTGGTCTTCGGGTGAGAAAAATAAGTTCGTATCTGTTTCAAACAAGCTTCCCAAGTTGAACCTTATTTTTCCAACCAGGACTCTTCACCATATTTGAAGGGATTTTTTTTTTTTTTTTCCTGCAGAGGTGAATGACATATTTTTAAAATTAAATCTGTTTTAAGGTTACTGAGAAAATTCTATCACGCATCTAATAGTCTTTTTAAATTAAAATAATGCTGGGACAGAAAGACTTAGTAACATGATAGTGTGAATTAAGGCAGATCAGTTCTCCCAACCACTGGCCAAGTTCTCTACTGAGGTGTGTTTAGGGGTAGGTGAAGGAGGGAGAGGTTACAATGGAGCAGAGGAAACTTTTGGGAGTGATGGCTATGTTCCCTGGAGCCCCTGGATCCAGTCACCTTTTCATGGTTTGGTTACAAGAACCAATAAATGCTGCTTTCTAGATTAAATAAGTTTGATTTGGATTTCTGTGGCTTGAAACTAAAGAATCAGGATACATGGAGACAAGATAAGAAGGCAGATGGGGACAGGAGCTGGCTGAATGGACACAGGGAATACAGGGAGGAGAAGAGTGTGCTGTCTCATCGGGCAGAGCAGCTAGGAGTACATAGCAAGGTGTGTATAACTTTTTGTATGAGAGACTGACTTGATTTGTAAACTTTCACTTAAAGCACAATTAAAAAAAAAAAAAAACACCGTCTGCATGAGTGCTATATGCTTCCTTGAGCAGTAGGATGAGGCTACCTCACATTTCACCCTTTCTCTTACTTTGAGAGCAAGTTACATTTTTTGGTAAAACAGTGACTGTTGTACCCAGGCTTGTCTCCCAGACTTTTTGTTGGTTGCTGATAAACTTATCTCAGCTGACTTTTGTCTGAAACTGCAAACATGAATCTCAGCTCATTGTTACCTAATATTGTCTCCCAGACTTTTTGTTGGCTTCTGATTAACTTCTCTCAGCTGACTTTTGTCTGCAACTGCAAACATGAATCTCAGCTCATTGTTACCTAATACTCTCTGCTCTGCTTCATCTCATATCATTTATAACTCTTTATGACTAAAAGGTCTTTTGGTCTTCTGCTGCAAAAGACCTCTTTAAAGACCTCTCTAAAGTGTTGAAAAGCAAAGATGTCACCTTGAAGACTAAGGTGCACCTGACCCAAGCCATGGTATTTTCAATTGCATCACATGCATGGGAAAGCTAGACAATGAATAAAGAAGACAGAAGAAATGATGCCTTTGAATTGTGGTGTTGGCAAAGAATATTGAATATACCATGGACTGCCAAAAGATCAAACAAATCTGTTTTTGGAAGAAGTACAACCAGAATGCTCCTTAGAAGCATACTTTGGACATGTTATCAGGAGAGATGAGTTCCTGGAGAAGGACATCATGCTTGGTAAAGTACAAGGTCAACAAAAAAGAGGAAGACCCTCAACGAGATGGGCTGACACAGTGGCTGCAACAAAGGGCCCAAGCGTAACAACAACATGTGGACATGGCGCAGGACCCACAGTGTATGTATTCTGTTGTATGTAGGGTCGCTATGAGTCAGAACTGACTCAACAGCACCTAACAACAATGATTAAAAGCAACAAAAACCCTACTGGCTTTAGCAATAGGACTTGTTTTAGTTTCTATTACGTAGGGATTGATCCACCATCTAAGACACGTTGTATCTCTAAATCTGCTTTACTTGCTTCATTCATAATTGAGCACTGTTAGAGCTGGGTGACAGGCACATGTGTTTTATATTATTACTCTCCTTGCTTTTGTATATACTTGAAATTTTCTGCGATAAAAAGTAAAATGAAGTCCTGCAAATGGGAAACTCTTAAAAAAAAAAAAAAAAAGAATCAGAATACAGGCCACTTTTGAAATAATATTCTTAAGCAGCTATATGAATTTTATAGCCTTCATTTTTTTAAGCTCTTTCCAATACCCTCATAGGTAGAAAGGAGCAATTATTACTATGTGAATGAAGTCTTTGCTTTAACTGCTCCCACTCTCTGTTTTCTGTTTGCTTATGTCACAGTAAAGAGTTTAATTGATTTTGACTCAACTGCAATGGTAAAAAAAGACAAAAACTGTAATATTCCAAATGAGTCTATTTTCTGCCCTTTTCAATTAATTTTGATTAATCTCTTAAGTGGAGAGAAGACAGAAATGTCTGTTTGTAGTGAACACCTATAATTCAGAGTCTCAAGTTATGAGTTATTGAAAATTTACTACAGGGATTAAATAATTTGACCAAAACTACTTAATTATTAAAATAACAAAACCAGTCCACCCCACCAATTTCAAAATTCTACAAAGGACCAAAATACTGAGTGCACTGCTGCACAAGGCACAGAACCCCAACTAGTAGCAATACTCTCTCCAAGGATGTTACGTTGAGACATTTTGGCAATAGTGAAAGTCATTTTAATTACAAAAGTACATCTCAAACAGTAAATAACAGTTTTGTGATGGAAAGTAGACAGAAAACAATAAACAGAAACTAAGTTCACAGTTTCATGGTGAGAAATCGATGCTCTCTCTTTCATCACTGGGCAAGCACGTCAGTTGTCAGCAGGTGCACCGTGGTTTAGGTGCTCCAAGCAGAACTACTCAGAGTACACCCAGGTTCCGCAGGCAGGACCTCCTGTGCCTTGGTGGGATTTTTTGTCACTGCCCGGCCCATTTACAGTTGCTCAGGCCCACCTGCAGCTGCTCAGGCCCACCTGCAGCTGCTCAGTCCCACTCATCTTGCTGCCTGCCACAGCTGCCTCTGGGCCTCTCACTCTCAGCTGGGGTTTTTGCTGCCGCCCTGGCCCACTCGTGGTCTCCATTGCTTCTGGTGCTAAGAGCATTACAGTTCTCAGCCCGCTACTATCAGAATGCTCTGCTGCCACTTCTCTGTTCAGCGGACACCAGCTGCTGTTTCTCCTGGTCCTACACTCTTACTAGGTCCAGGGTTTCTGCCGTTATCGGTGTTAGTCTCTTCTGAAGAACTTTCCAATCTCTTATCACCTGAGCTGATGTCTTCACCCCGGGACAAAGGAGTTCTTAAAGCAGATTTTCCTGTGTCCTCAGGGGACATGTTCACCCGTCCTCCAAGAGCAGATTGTTCTTACTCTCCAATCTGGAAGCCTTCTTGAGCCTCTGTTTTCCCAGGCTTTTACTGCATTACCACAGGCCTCCTGAGGCTAAGTCAGCATCAGGCTCAGGTGATCCCGCCTAGTCAGGTTGGCCTCTAATCATCGGCTCACGCATGGTCCTCCTCTCAGAACTAGGCCCAAAGGCAAAATGGTCCACTGCAAAGGGGTTCCATTCCTCAAACTGAGCTGCTTTCTTCCCTAAGACACTACCCACTTGAGTAAGCAACTTCAGATTGCCTCTTTGTTCATCTACCATAAGTCAATTATCTTGCCTCATCCTTAAAGTCCTCAAAGAGAAAAAAAAAAATCACATAAATGGTATTTTTATTTAAACTAAAGAGAAATCTACCAAGATTTGTCTGAATTATTTCCCTAATTACCTGTACTGGGAGTCTGTCCTCTGCATGTAGTAAGATCACATCTAAGAATGTAACACTCTTAAATCCACAGATTTACAGATATAACAGAAAAAACGCTCTATTAACATGCTGAAAAGATGTTTTTAAAGATGAAGGCTACAAAATTCATATACGTCCTCCTAAATAAAGTACTTGTAATATATAATATATTAAGAATCTTATTTTGAAAATGGTCTGTACTCGGGCTTTATTCTGTATTCAAGTCACATGGCCCTATAAAAGGAAAATTGTCTTAGATACCAAAAACACCACAACAGAATAATGAATCTCACCATATCACAAGGTATTTGTTTCTGCATTAATATTTCATACGCCTCCCTATACAATTCTGTCCAAGTAGAAAGAATGTCCGGTTTAAAAATATGAATTAGTGATAATTTGCAAAAGTTTTTAGGAAATCCCATTTATTTAATTAGCAAGAAGCCCACAGAGAAATTATTTCCAAGCTATGCAACACAGCAGAAAATGCGTAATTGTGTGAAGTTTAGTATACAGCATGAACACAGCTGATGAGCAGGAAATGTTTCAAGTTGCTTTAAGTAGGAGAAAAATTTCAGTGTAATGCTGTGGCTGAAATAAGACTTTAAGAAAAAATAGCTAAAAATTTGATAAATTTTAGTTTTTAATTCATTCAAAATAGTGACAATGCTGTATAAGCAGGAAGAACTAACCTAGTAAAAAACCTAGTAATAGGAAACATAAATTGAAATAAAACGCCTGCATATCGGCGAAGAGCCCCGGTGGAACAGTGGTTAGGAGCTTAGCTGTTAACTGAAAGGTCAGCGGTTTGAACCCACCACCTACTCCTTGGGAGAAAGACATGGCAATCTGCTCCCATAAAGATTTACAGCCTTGGAAACTTTATGCAGCAGTTCTGCTGTCCTACAGGCTCGCTGTGAGTCAGAATCGACTCATGGCAGCAGGTCTGGTTGTTTACATATTAGCAAATGCATAGTCTTGAAGAGTCCAAAGCTTAATGCTATGTGTTCTTCCTAAAACCAGTAACTATAAAGCAACATTTTGGTAAAAAAAAAAAAAAAAACAGTAATAAACTGAAGAATAAATGCTGTTTACCCAGTCTTATATGCTGTGCTCGTTCATGGAGTTGACTGACTAGTGCTTTCATCTGTTCGTAGTTTTCCTAAACAGAAACAAAAAAGGCGGAGGGGGTAGAAAATATTAGGAAACAATTCTCTTTTTACAAAAATAAGGCTCAAGAACATAAGTCTGTGCCACCCTGCTGCATGTTCTCCACACTGGGCCACCCAACCATGTGGTCTCAACCGTGGCCATACACCAGAATCACTGGGAGTTTAAAAGAAAAAAAAAAGCTGATGTCTGGTTCTCCCTGTCATCCAGAGATTCTGATGACATTGGTCTTGGGTGTGGCCTAGGCACTAAGATCTTTAAGAGGTCCCTGAGTGATTGTGATGTGCAGACAAAATAGAGGGACACCAGCCTATAATCTCCATTCCCAAGTTTCCATTCAGGGCAAAATGGAAACATATCAGATGGAAAGGGTTTGGTATGGGACAAATCTCCCATGTTACTATGGAAACGTTTTCAGAATATCATAGTGTCTGTTGACACTAACAGGGGAAGCCAAGACCTCTGCTTTATGATTAAGCCCAGGTTATGAGATCCATTTGGTTCACACTTGGCAAATACCGAAACTCCTCATGAGCTGTCTCAGATGAGAACAAAGCTCTGCACCACAGCATGTCTGTTCAGCCTATCATCAAGAGGCAGCATTAAAGCAGCTTGTATAATGTCACTTGAAAAGTATAAAGGGACTGAGAACAGCCAGTGAGGCCTCTGTACCAAGAACCTCCAGGTGGAAACACTGCTTGTAAGCAAGGGCTGTGTCCTTAACTTCTTTTGTCACCTGAGAGAACTCTATAAGAAAGATAACTGTTCTGGCAGGGTCCCAGGCAGGGTGGGAGAAAAATACAGGGCAAAATTCAAATTCACACACACACAAAAAAAGACTAGGCTTGCCGGTCTGACAGAGACTGGAGACACCCCGAGTATAGCTCCCAGACACCCTTTTAACTCAGTACTAAACCCACTCCTGAGGTTTACCCTTCAGCCAATGATTAGACAGGTCTATAGGCCCAACCATAACACACGTGGGAGATGTGCCTCAGTTCAATCATGTATACACGATTAATGGGCACATCAGCCCAAAAGCAAAGACAAGAAGGCAGGAAAGCACAGGTAACCTGGATGAATGGAAACAGGGAATCTTGGATGGAAAAGGGGAGAGTGTTGACACATTGTGGGGCTGGCAACCAATGTCACAAAACGATTTGTGTAGTAGCTGTTTAATGAGAAACTAATTTGCTCTATAAACTTTCGCCTAAATCACAATAGAAAAAAAAAATGGAATGCTAGGCTTTTTAGTAGAAAGGCCTCCTCCAGTTTGGGCGGAGAAGAGCTGTGGGAGATGGCGTCTGCAGCATCTCCAAAACCTTCTCTTTGGGGCTTTCGCCCTGACCCTGGGGCTACAGTCCCACACTGTGGCTCAGGGATGGGTGCACTATGCTGACTTCTGCTTTGCTCTGCTCTCATTCACCACCTTCCAACACACAGGTGACAAAAAGACCCAATTAATACACTGTTGCTATGTGGAAAAGACACTTTATTTCACTGCACAGGTAAACTGAAGCTACTATTGTTTGTTTAATGCTTTTTACAGTATATTCATGTCAATGTTAGCACTTATTCTAGAGTTAAAGATCCACCTAATCACCCTTCAGCCAAAGATCGAACAAGACTAAAGGGGCACACCAGCCCTGGGGCAGGGCCTGGAAAGCAGGAGCGATCAGTAAAGCTGGTCATAGGGAACCCAGGGCTGAGAAGGGAGAGTGCTGACATGTCGTGGGGTTGTTAACCAATATCATACAACAATGCGTGTACTAACTGTTTGATGAGAAACTAGTTTGTTCTGTAAACCTTCATCTAAAGTTCAATAAAAACATTTTTTTTTTTAAAGATCCACCTAAATTAAGTGTCTAAGTGTTTCAGAAACCTTGATCTTACGAATCCTTATTGATGGTCAAGGGCCATTACCAGGTAGGCAGCCTTCTAAAATGATCCAGTGTTTGAAATTCCACTTTATATCTCTACCCCTCTCAACACAATTTCTGGAATACACAGATCAACAAATTCTGTTGTTTTTAACGAAAGATCTTCTCATCGAGTTTAAGGAATGTCTGCAAAGGGGCCTCATCCATCCTTGCATTTCTTCACTTTTAAGCAGTCAGTATTCTAGGACACCCTACAGAATACACTGTTGAAACAGCTGGGAAAATACGACTTGCCAATTTTATTCAACGTGTCACTCCATGTGCTATTGGAATTTAGTCCTGCCAGGGAGAAAAAGAATAAAAAACCTAAGAGCATCCATTATCTCAGCCAAGTATGTAAAAGGTTAACCCATTTACTTAGGAACAATCTTATTCTCTGTTTAAAACTGAACTTTCTATCATGGAAAGTCTCAAATATGTGCAAAAGTAGACTTAGATAACGAATCGAATGTACCCAATGTACTTCAACAATTACCTATATATAGTCAAGTTGTTTCACCCATGCCCCCACCCCTTTCCCTGCCACAAATTATTTTGAAGAAAATCGCAGACATTCTAACACTCCATCTGTATTTCATTATCTCTAAAAGATAAAGACTTAAAATACATATATAACCACAATACCATTATCACATCAATAATCCCTTATATCCAGTTAGTGAAGACACTTCCCCAACTGTCACATAGATTTGTTTTTTACAGTTTGTTTATTTTAATAGGATTCTATAGGGTTGCTTTCATAACCCAGTACTTAAGTTCTTGTAACTCACTTGGTTTGTATAGCCTCTCCTCCCATCATCCACCCTGAATCTGGCTAGCTCCTACCCAACCATCGAGATCTAATTTACTCATTACTTCCCATCTGTAACTTTCTGTGAGCACCTTTTCAAAAACTTAGACATAGCTTATCATGCTGCACTACAGTTACCTGCTTTCTGTGTTTCTCACTAAAATATGAGCTCCATTCCTACACAAGTACCAAAATACTGCCTAATGCACCGTAACCACTTAATGTTTCTGAATTACACATTCTCTCCTGACCCCAAGAAATCTTGCTGGAAATTGTTTGTCTGAACCTGCTGGTTTTCTTTCCATCCCCTTATTTCCCCAAAGGCAGGAGCTCTTTAATGTGTCTTCTCTGTGAGTTATTTGCACAATTTAAATGTTATTTGTATCAGCTTAGAAACCACGGGACAGGTTGAAATATCCCAACTCACTAGCTGTGAGTTGTTTCTTTGACCTTAAGATACTTTCCCAGTTTCAAGAACGGCCATTCAAAGGTACTCTGGAATAAGTATTTTTCCATTTTCTATTAATATAACCAACTATTTAACTAAAGTCTGTTAAGCACGACCCAGGCAGGGTTAGCTATGCGTGGACAGTGGTTCCCAAAGCCGGCTGCCCCCAAACCCCTTGAGGATTTCATTAATAATGTTGATATAGGACCCCACTCCAGTGATTGAAAAGGTCCAGAATATATTCAGTAAGATCCCCAAGTGACAATACTAACCCAGATCCTAAGAAGCACTGATTTCGAAGAGATACAAAGTGCAGGGTCAGCTCTAAAAGTGAACTAAAACTTACTTGACTTGGAATTATTTTCTTTTTCAAACTGCACGACACCCTAGTGCATCCCAGAATCACGATCCGGGCTCCAGAGAAAAGAGCAGCAGCTGTTAAAGTGTCCCCACCCTCCACATGCTTCCTAGCTCCCCAGAGTGTGTCCAGTTCGTTCCTGGCGAAGGAAGGGGAATCACAGGCTCCGACCAGGGGTTTGAGGCCCGGGCTGCTGGGGTGCTCACCCAGCCTACCTGGTAGACGACAGACTCCAAGTCTGGCTGTGTGCCCAACGTGGCCTCCGAGTCCCCGTGATAGGCGCGCAGCCCACGGGCAGCGGCCCGGGCGCACGGACGCAGGGGTAACCTCAGGGCAGCCCACATCGCCGTGGGCACAGAAGGAGAGAGGAGAGCGAGAGAGCGGCCAGTGCTTTCCCCTCCTGGACCTTCTACTACAGATCCAACCCTGTTCTAGTCTTTGCAGCAGCAGACACCCCACAAACTCCTCTCAGATTCGCCGGTCAACCCCGGCACGTGCCCAAGCACGCTGCCGGCGATTGGTCAGGGCCGCGCGCTACGCCCTCCCAAACCAGCCAATAAGGAACAGAGGCGCAGCCCCGCGATGCCCTGTCCTATCGCGAGCCTGGGCGTTCCGGCTGGCGCTCTGGTCATGGGGAGGGGCAGCGCTCACCAGGGACCTGAGGTTGGGATTGTTTGGATTCGGCCTCAGCTCCTTTTCTATGTTGTTTTTTTTCTTTCTCTGCTAATAATTAAAAGGTTATCTGGGCACATCAGAAGGTTTATCCTTATGTGAGGACTAGAAACTGAGCAGGCATTAACCTTCCCTAAGAAATAAAACTCTTTGGCTAAAGTATATATTTATTAATTTAACAACAACATCAAAAAAATTTCAGCGTCTAATGTGTCAGCGGCACTGGTGACACAGTGGCTAAGAGCTCACCTGCTGATCAAAAGGAGAGCAGTTTGAACCCACCAGCCGTTCCTTGGAAACTCTGTAGGGCAGCTCTACTCTGTCCTATAGAGTCTATGAGTCTGAATGGATTCCGTCAAAAGGGGTTTGGGTTTTTTTTGTTTTTTTGGAATGTGTGTCGGCGCTCTTATTCAGAACAGAGAGCCCCCACAGTGCTGTATTAAAAATCATGTTTCCTTTGCTGGGCTTCCCCGGACCCCAGCTTTTCATTTGAATCCTGCTTTTGCTTGGAAGTTATATGTAAACCCCTTTGCGCTTGCATAATATGATGAAGAATTTTGCTGACAGAACTTGTATGAACTACCTACTGGTAAACCCCTTTAAAAGTAACTTGCCTGCCCGCCCTTGGCGAGCGGTCTTGGCAGCAGCATCTCTGACTCCCTTTCCTTGTACAATGAACTGAAGGTGCATTTCCCGTTCCTGTCTCTCCTTTTTTGGCCAATACGAGTCATGCCAAGCAAGAACCTGGGGTTTCCACCAGATAACATCGTGGTGCTGGGGATACAGGTCACAGCAGACAAGGTGCCTTCCTTTATGAAGCAGGGGAGATCATAAACAAGTAAACAAATAATAAAAATAAAAATTCTGCTATGGAAAAATAATATGGTGATATGATAGTGAATATATATGTATATGTACATCGGGGGGAAGAAGAGTTTATAAATAACAGAGTAAAAAGATGTGCATTGAAAACCACCTGAAGCAGAACTTCTCAAACTGGTTGTTTGAACCTGCCGTCTTGACATGTCATTGGATTCCAGGGAATCAGGTGACTTAGGCAAGAGAGCAAACCACCCCCCAACACACACCCCCCAGCAATGAGCATCTGGGAACAGGAGCTATGACCTCATTGCTCTTAGTATCTGCAGACCCTAGCAGAGTACTCAATGACTGCTAATAGGAGTGAATACATGTGCAAAAGAATGACTTCTTTTACACTTTTCCATCTGGGTGTGCACACACCTCCTCACTTGGTCAATGAGCCAGTTTCTTCTCAAAACAGACCTGCTGTTCAAAGGAAGTAAGCAGACTATGGCTTATTTAAAAGGTAAAAACATCAAAAAGTTTAGTAAAGCAAAAAAAAGTTTTATTTGGCATATACTCAAAAAGGCAAAAGTGGGAAATAGACAAGCATGCTGCCAGAGCCATGTCTGTTCGATTCAGAGGGACGTTACAGGTTCATCAGTACATATTAACATTACAAACGGTAAAACCATTGAAGGCTTCACCTTTTCAAAGATTGACTAAAAACTATGATCCGACATTCTGAATTGCCTTTCTTAACAATTATTGGCACAGGTTTTCAGTAAGGAGGGTTCTCATTGGACCAACAAATCTTACTATTCACTAAATACTAATTAAAAAAAAAAGATAAGAGTGGAAAGTATGTGGTTCTTTTATACCGTGTTTTATGATTTGTTTATGTGAAAGGATCCCTAAAAGATTTTTTCCACAATTGTCCTCGTTATTGTCTTTATACCTCAGGGCCCAGTTGATGTGTCCCTGTGAGTCCAGCTCCAGCTAGTCACATTTTAGGACAGGGAATAATGGCTCTGATATTATCTCCAAATCAGGCACTGTCTGCTTACATTTGTGGATCCTGGAAACATTCCCTTGGGAAACAGAACCTAGTAAAAGACTGGATAAGGGTTAAGACTACTGTGGTTTGGGAAATGTGGTCTCACAGACCAGAGAAACTTGTATGTTACATACCATTCCTGTTGTCGATGTCTCTCCTTCACAAACAAACTTCTCCAAAGAGAAGGCAATTGTAGAGCCTAAGTGAAGAATGCAGGCTCTAGGATCAACCTCTCAGAGCAGGAATCCTGGCTCCGCTAGCTGTGTGTCCGAACAAATTCTTTAACCTCTTTGTTCCTCAGTTTCCTCACCTGTAAAATAGGTATGATAATGAGAGCACCCACCTCATAAATTTGTGAAATTTTAAAGATTTAATCAATGCAAAATGCTTAACATACGGTAAGCATTCAGCAAATTTTAGCTTCTATTGCCCGTCTGGAAACCCTGGTGGCATAGTGGTTAAGAGTTCAAAAGGTCTATAGTTCAAATCTACTAGGCGCTCCTTGGAAACCCTATAAGGCAGTTCTACTCTGTCCTATAGGTTTGCTATGAGTTGGAATCGACTCTACAGCAACAGGTTTGGTGTTTTGGTTTTGGTTTATTGTCCCTCTAGCATGCAAGTGGAAACCCTGGTGGTGTAGTGGTTAAGAGCTATGGCTGCTAACCAAAAGGTCGGCAGTTCGAATCCACCAGGTGCTCCTTGGGTACCACATGGGGCAGTTCTATAGTCGTATGGGGTCACTATGAATTGGAATCGACTCGACAGCAAAGTGTTTGGTTTTTTGGTTTAGCCTGCAAACTCCTTAAGAAAAGAAATCTAGCATTTCCAGTTCAGAGTCTGTCATGTTGCCAGGTGAAAACCCCAGGTTTTGCTCGGCATGACTTGTTACAGCCAATAAACAAGAGGCTGAGGTGGGAGATCAGAAAGACCCCTTTATTTCATTGTATAAGGAAAGAAGCAATCAAGGCCGCCGCCTCCATGAGTGTTCACAGGCAGCTTGGTGAGGTGGGCTTTTACAGAGAGTAGGCACTCAGAGCTTGGCGATGATTATGCATTTTCTTTAGACAAGGGTTTGATCCCTCAGGATGGAGGAAAGGATGAATTTTTCTTTATTAGGATGTTAAATCTCCATCCAGAAGAGGGTTGAGGCTATCTATGGCCTGTTCTGTGGTTATCCTGTCAAAGACAATTTCAGGAGAAAGGGCAGCTTATTTTGCTCAGTGTAGGAGGATAAGTCAGAGCAGGTGTCTCTTAGAAGGGTTGGGCTCTGAGGCTGCCTGCCTCAGTCACAGAAAACCCTTCCATAAATATTGCTAAATGAGCAAATGAAAGTGTCTTCACTATTTCCGCAGTCTCACCACCCAACTTATTTGCTTAATTGCACAAGTAGTACATACACACCCATTCCTTTCTAATTCAAACAATTCAGAAAATGCAAAGATCTCACTGGAGCCCTGCCAATCCCATTTCCCTAAAGAAGTTTGAGGAAAGTTAAGGACTGAGTTCCTTTCACTGGATAAACTGACCCTAGAGAAAAAAGCTCCTCCTCCCAGAGCAAGAATGTTGATCCCTCCACTCCTTTTTCTTTAGGCCAAGTTGTACTCCAACTCCTTCTCCCTCTTTACCCCAACCCAGTCTTCCCAGTCTCCCACAGCCCCCAAGGAAAACAGCTCTGCAGGCATATGTCCGGATCTGCCTGTCTCCCTCCTACTTAGGCCAGTAGCTTCTAAGAGTCTTTATTTTTCCTGGGGGTGGGTGTGGGGGTGTGTCCTACTGGAATGGCCCTCAGGGCATCAAATGCAGAAATTAGCACTCTAGGATATAATCTGCCACGAAAGCCGAGAAAACAACCAGAACTAGGACATAAAAAAAAAAAAAGTTTGGCAGTTCTTAAGAAACACATACATGCAGCTCTACTTATGGTCCCAGCATCCTTTCTATCACCAAGGCCATGTTTTCCAACTACCAATCGTTCTTTGTTTCCAACTTTTGCATTCCCATTATCAGTAATTATCAGTGCATCCTGATTGCATGTTCAATCAATTTCAGGCTGCAGAAGCTGGTAAAAATCTTCGATTTCTTCATCTTTGGCCCTAGTGGTTGGTGCATAAATTTGAATAATACTCATATTAACTGCTCTTCCTTGTAGATGTATGGATATTATCCTATCACTGACAGCATTGTACTTCAGGATAGATCTTGAAATGTTCTTTTTGATGATGAATGGAATGGCAATCCTCTTGAAGTTGTCATTCCCAGCATAGTAGACCATATGATTGTCCAATTCAAAATGGCCAATACCAGTCCTTTCAGCTCACTAACACCTAGGATATAGATGTTTATGTGTTCCATTTCATTTTTGACGATTTCCTATTTTCCTAGATTCGTACTTCACACATTCCACATTCCTATTATTAATGGATGTTTGTAGCTGTTCCTTCTCATTTTGAGTCGTGCCATATCAGCAAATGAAGGTCCCCAAAGCCTAACTCAACCCACATCATTAAAGTCAACTCTACTTTGAGGCGGCAGCTCTTTCCCAGTCATCTTTTGAGTGCCTTCCGACCTGAGGGGCTCATCTTCCAGCACTATATCAGACAGTGTTCTGCTGCTATTCATAAGGTTTTCACTGGCTAATGCTTTTCAGAAGTAGATTGCCGAGTCCTTCTTCCTAGTCTGTCTTAGTCTGGAAGCTCAGCTGAAACCTGTCCACCATGAGTGACCCTGCTGGCATCTGAATACTGATGGCATAGGTTCCAGCATCATAGCAACATGCAAGCTCCCACAGTACGACAAACTGACAACAAAAACCAGTGGCCCCATAAGTGGTACAACTGCAGATCAAAAACATTTCCCTATTCATTTACTGCTGTTAAAAAAAAATACATTTCAATTCCACTTGCATATGTAACATATATAGCAGCCACATTATCCAAACATTCCAAATGCACACTGGGCACAAACAAGGTTTGACATAGTTATAAGAAGGCCAGATGAACAACAGTATCCCTGATTTTATTCCAGGATATTATACTAGAAACATTGGCAACCAGAAGCAAACTTGCTTTGTTTCTGAAATCTCATCCCACTTCTGAGCTTGGTCATACGTACATTTCACTAGAAATGAACACTTCGAAATTATGTCTCTGGTTTGTACGGACACCTCTGAAGGGGAAACATGGCCGGTGACAGTGATGTTGCTGTTGTTAGGTGTCTTTGAGTCACTTCCAACTCACAGTGACTCTACATACAACAGAACAAAATACTGGCTGGTCCTGTGCCATCCTCAATGGTCTTTGCTATGTTTGAACCCATTGTTGCAGCCACTGCATCAATTCATCTCATTGAAGGTCTTCCTCTTTTTCAATGACCCTCACTTTACCAAACATGATGTCCTTCTCCAGGGACTGGTTAAATTACATGAGACAAAGTCTCACCATCCTGGCTTCCAAGGAGCACTCTGTCTGCACTTCTTCCAAGACAGACTTGTTTGTTTTTCTGACAGTCCAGGGTATATTCAATATTCTTCACCAACACCATAATAATAATAAAAATAATAATAGAATGCATCAATTCTTACTTGGTCTTCCTTATACATTGTCCAACTTTTGCATGCATGCAAGGTGATTGAAAATACCGTACTTGAGTCAGGTGCACCTTAGTCCTCAAAGTGACATCTTTGCTTTGAACACTTTAAAGAGGTCTTTTGCAGTAATTTGCTCAATGCAATACATTTGATTTCTTGATTGCCTCTTCCATTGGTGTTAATTGTGGATCCCTGTAAAACGAAATCCTTGACAACTTCAAACTTTTCTCTGTGTACCATAATGTTTCTTATTAGCCAGTTGTAAGAATTTTTGTTTTCTTTATGTTGAGGTGCAATCCATACTGAAGGCTGTAGTCTTTTATCTTCAACAGTAAGTGCTTCAAGTCCTCTTCACTTTCAGCAAGGAGGTTTGTGTTATTCACATAATGCAGGGTGTTAAAGAGTCTTCTTCCAGTCCTGAGACAGGTTTTCCTTCATGTAGTCCAGTTTCTCAGATTATTTGCTCAACACACAGACTGAATAAGTATGGTGAAAGAATACAACCCTGACACACACTTTTCCTGACTTTAAGCCACGCAATATTCCCTTATTCTGTTTGAACGACTGCATCTTGATCTCTGTACAGGTTACTCATGAGCACAATTAAATGTTCGGGAATTCTCATTCTTCACAATGTTATCCATAATTTGTTATGATCCACACAGTTGAATGCCGTTGCATAGTCAATAAAACACAGGTAAACATTTTTCTGGTATTCTCTGCTTTCAGTCAAGATCCATCTGACATCAGCAATGATGTTCCACGTGCTCTTCTGAATCCGGCTTGAATTTCTGGCAGCTCTCTGTTGATGTACTGCTGCAACTGCTTTTGAATAATCTTCAGCAAAATTTTATTTTGTGTGATATTGATATTTTTAGATAATTTCTACATTCTGTTGGATCATCATTCTTTGAAATATGCATAAATATGGATCTCTTCTGGTCAGTTGGCCAGGTAGTTGTCTTCCAAATTTCTTGGCATACATGAATGAACACCTCCAGTGCTGCATCCATTCACTGAAACAAGCATTAAAAAAAACAAAAAACCCATAACAAAGTTTATTAAGAAGATGTTCTGCGTCCCACTTTCGTGAGTGGCATCTGGGATCTTAAAAGCTAGTAAGCGGCCATCTAAGATACATCAATTAGTCCCAACCTACCTGGAGCAAAGGAGAATGAGGAACACCAAAGACACAAGAAAAATATGAGTCCAAGAGACAGAAAGGGCCTCACAAACCAGAGATTCCATCAGCCTGAGACCAGAAGAACTAGGTGGTGCCCAGCTACCACCAACAACCACCCTGAGAGGGAACACAGCAGAGAGTCCCTGATGGAGTGGGAGAAAAGTGGGATGTAGAACTCAAATCCTAGTAAAAAGACCGGACTTAATGGTCTGACTGAGACTGGAGGGACCCCAGAAGACATGGCACCCCAGATCTTCTGTTAGCTAAACTAACAGAACCAACTAAACTAAGACAACTCCCGAAGCCAACTCTTCAGACATAGACTGAACTATAAGATATTAAATGATACATGTGAAGAGTGTGCTTCTTAGCTCAAGTAGATACATGAAACTAAATGGGCAGCTCCTGTCCAAAGGCGAGATGAGAAGGCAGAAAGAGACAGGAGCTGGTGGAATGGACACGGGACATACAGGGTGGAAAGAAGGAGTGTACTATCACATTATAGGGAGAGCAACTAGGATCCCATAACAATGTGTGTAAATTTTTGTATAAGAAACTAACCTGAACTGTAAACTTTCATTTAAAGCACAACAAAAAAAAATTAAAAATTATAATTAAAAAAAAAGATTATAGCCTTGAAAACCTTATGGGGCAGTTCTACTCTGTCCTATTAGGTTGTTATGAGTTGGAATCGACTTGACGGCAATGGGTTTGGTTTCTTGTTTTTGGTTGTTCTTTTTGAGTGTTAAATAAATGATTGTGTACTTCTGAGTTTAAATTAAAATAAACATTGATTCTGACTCTTGATGACTCCAATGTGTCCGAGTAGAACTGTGCTCCATAGAGTTATGAATGGCTGGTTTTTTGGAAGTAGATAGCTGAGGCTTTCTTCTGAGGCATCTCTGGGTGGACTCAAACCTCCAGTCTTTCAGTTTGCAGCCAAGCTCATTAACCAGTTGCATCATCTAGGGACTCCTATCATTCCTTACCTTATTAGTAATTCTTTTGTACTATTTTAGAATATGTTTTACTGGTTTTATTTCTTAGGTCTTCGATGGCACTGGGTTTTTTTGATAACTATTTTATCCAATTTTGGTTATTCTTGGCCTGCTTTGTCTTGCCTCAGTGTTTTGTCCTGTTTGTTCGTTTATTCATTTTCATATTTTTCCTAGCTTTTACTTATTTTAACTATTATTTTTTCTTGTAACATGTTGTTTTATTTAATTTTTTCTGTTTTTTTAACTATTTATTATACCAAAATTGTTCTTGTTGTCAGTATTTAGGGGCTTACACTAAGATTTTTACTCAAGAATGTGAAAAGGAAGAAAATAGAATTGCCCTCTCAGGCCGTTGCCCCAAAAAGATTAAGAACCACTACATTAAGAAATAGAATGGTTCCAAGAGCAGAAAAATTTACTCATCAGGATACAGATTGAATTGGCACATTAAAAGTCCTAATGGGTGGGGTAGGACTGGTTCGGGAGAGGGGAGTGAGTCAGCCAGGGGAGCATAGAAAGAAGTGAGGCACAGAGGCAAATATTGATAATGCCCACCTTAACTGCCCAAGGCAGAAAGTATGTTGGAGACGCACAAAATTACAACTTAGGTGCACAATTATAATCTTAAAATTTTGCCTAAAACAAATCCCTCACCCCTTGAACAATGAGAAAAAATTAACTTTATTTAGTCCGATAAGACTTAACACTTTGATCCAATAATTAAAACAGCTCTTTGAGGTCATGCACAGAATTTAGAGAAATAAATACACAGTCTCTCTCATTTCTCAGTCCCTCTCACCTTCTCTCGGAGATGGTATTTAAGTGTCTAGGGGCAGGGGAACTATTAAAACCTCATGGCTGTGAAGCGAAGGGGCTCTTGGACACTATTATGGATTGAATTGTTTCCCCTCCAAAAAATATGTATTGGAATCCTAACCCCTATATCTGTGGATGCAATCCCATTTTAGAATAGGGTTTTCTTTGTTATGTTAATTGACCATATCAGTGTTGGGTGTGTCCTAAATCTAATCACTCCTTAATTATAAACAGCAGCATAGACACAGAGACAAGCAAGCCCAAAAAGGGTAAGACAGATGCCACGTGAAGATCTCCAAGGAACTGAGGAATGCTGGAAGAGACAAGGATCTTCCCCTAGAGTTGACAGAGCCTTCCCCCATAGAAATCCCGGTGGTATAGTGGTTAAGAGCTATGGCTGCTAACCAAAAAGATGGCACTTTGAATCCACCAGGTGCTCCTTAGAAACTCTGTGGGGCGGTTCTACTCTGTCTGAGTCAGACTTGACAGCAGTGGGTTTGGTTCCCCCCCACCCACCCCATAGATGATGCCCTGAATTCAAACTTTTGGCCTGACAAACTGTGAGAAAATAAATCTCTGTTCTTTAAACCACCAACGTGTGATAATCCTGTTATAGCAGCACTAGGAAGCTAAGACAGACCCCTAATATCTTCCAGTCCACTCTCGTCCTGTTTATGAGAAGAGGTCGCTCAACATCTGTTGGGGAATGGCAATCCAGTCTTATTTCTAAATTCTCTGCTGGCTTCTACTGCTGATATCTATGCAGACATGCTCAATATCTATTTGTCTAATGTTCAGGCAAAGCCTGGAACCCTATCCTATAAACTCTTACATTGTTGTGTGCCCTCGAGTTGGTTCTGACTCATAGTAGCCCCATGTGACACAGTAGAACTGCCCCATAGGGTTTTCTATGCTGTAATCCTCACAGAGGAGCCCTGATGGCACAATGAATAAGCGGTAGGCTGCTAAATAAAAAATTGTCCATTTGAGAACCCACAGGAGGAAGACCAGGCAGTCTGTTTCCATAAAAACTTAACTCCTAAGATATCCATTGAGGCAATTCTACTCTGTCCTATAGAGTGGCTGAGTCAGAATACACTCCATGGGAAAGGCTTTGGTTTCTTCCGCTGTAGAAGACCTCTTTAAAGTATTAAAACACAAAGATGTCACTGTAAAGACTAAGGTGCTCCTATGGTCTGACTGTGACTAGAGGAATCCCGGCGGTCATGGTCCCCAAACCTTCTGTTGGCACAGAACAGGAACCATCCCTGAAGACAACTCATCAGACATGAAAGGGACTGGACAGTGGGTAGGAGAGAGATGCTGATGAAGAGTGAGCTAATTATATCAGGTGGACACTTGAGATTGTGTTGGCATCTCCTGTCTGGAGGGGGGATGGGAGGATAGAGAGAGTTGGAAGCTGGCAAAATTGTCACGAAAGGAGAGAGTGGAAGGGCTGACTCATTAGGGGGAGAGCAAGTGGGAGTATGGAGTAAGATGTATATAAACTTATATGTGACAGACTGACTTGATTTGTAAACGTTCACTTGAAGCTTAAAAAAAAAAAAAAAGACTAAGGTGCTCCTGACCCAAGCCATGGTATTTTTCAATCACCTCATATGCAGGCAAAAGCTGGACAATGAATAGGGAAGACCAAAGAAGAATTGATGCCTTTGAATTATGGTGTTGGCAAAGAGTTCTGAATGTACCATGGTCTGCCAGATGAACAAATATGGCTTGGAAGAAATATAGCTAGAATGCTCCTTAGAAGCAAGGACAGTGAGGCTTCATCTCATATACTTTGGACATATTATCTGGAGGGACCAGCCCCTGGAGAAGAACATCATGCTTGGTAAAGTAGAGGGTCAGCAAAAAAGAGGAAGACCCTCAACAAGATGGGTTGACACTGTGGATGCAACAATGGGCTCGAATATAGCAACAATTGTGAGGATGGTGCAGGATAAGGAAGTGTTTCATTCTGTTGTACATGTTGCCGGAGTCTCTACACCTTTAATTGAAGGAGGTTCTTGCCTCTCACTGGTCAAGAATGAACAGGTAAGGCATGGAGAATTTTTCACATGAGCAAAGCTTTATTAAAGAGGCTTGCAAGTGGAGACAAGAAGGACCTAGGCAAGGCTTACCCCCGTCTCTCAGAACAAAGGATTTGCATGGGTTTTTAAAGGGTTTTGAGGGGTTGGGGGAGATTTATGTTTATTCCTAGGTATAGGCAGGGTTTTCTGGCAAGTGGCCCATCTGGGCTGGGATATGTTGACTAAGGTGCCCATGCACCAGCTTTCTAAGATGGCTTTAAGACGGCTCCTGTCCCGGAGGCTTCTGGGGTTCTTAGCAGGACTTATTACGGGTGTCACACCTGTGCAGTCCCTCCTGTGGTGCTGGTTTTACTCCTGTCTCAGGTACTTGCATCAGGCAGAAGTCACCAGTTGGATGTGGATGTCTGCACATGCTCCAGGGACCAGATTGGGTCGGTCCTTCTGAAAAACATCTTACAAGGGAGTAAATTGTTTGTTCTTTCCTTATCACACATTCCAGGATATGTGTTTTATGTCATTAGCCAAACACATAGTATTGTAAGTAAGTTGCCAGTTGCAGGTGTTGCAGGGCTCCTTCCCTAGGGGTTCAGTCCCTGTTTCTTCCCTATCTCACCTCACATAGGGTCACTATGAGTTGGAACCAACTCGATAATACCTAACAACAACAATCTTTATGGAAGCAGATCGCCAGGTCTTTCTTCTGAAGAGCCACTGTGTGGGTTCTAACAGCCAACCCATAGGTTAGCAGCTGAGAGCACTTAACCATTGTACCACCAGGGTGCCTATAAACTCTATAAACCTCCTAAACTCTACCTTCCCCTTGATGTCTGCTGAAGCAATGCATTAAATCCAAAGTCCAAGGTGTTCTGGTTACTACTGCTGCATAACAAATTACGTTAAAACTTAGTGGCTTAAAACAAGAACTTTTATTTTGCTCATGGATTCTGTGGGTCTAGAATTTGATCAGGCCCCAGCAAGGATGGCTTGTCTTTGCTCCATGGTATCCAGAGCCTCATAATGATAACATTTGACAGCTGGGGTGACTCAGTGGCTGAGGCTGGAATCATCTGGAGGTGTCTTCACATATATGTCTGGGGTAAGGTTGATGCTAGCTACAGGCTGGGACCTCAGCTGTGACTGTCAACCGAAGCACCTACATATAACCTATATGAACAAGGATTCCTTACAGAATGGTGGCTTCAGAGTAGCCCAGCTTCTTACATGGTGACTCAGGACTCCAGAAGCAAGTGTACCAGCAAACAAGGTGGAAACTGCTTCACCGTTATGACCTTACCTAGGTTATCGCACAGCATCTGTGGTACTCTATTGGATTCAAGTGGAAGGGACATAAAAACCCTACCTTTCAATGGGAGGAGTGTCAAAGTCACGTACAGAAGAGCTTGCGCTGCCATTTTTTGAGAAAATGATCTGCCTCACTGGGCAAGTGTAATCATATTTGTACATCTGGCTTGATCTGCCTAATCTAATCAATCCTATATGATTTTTTAAAAACAATAAATGGGTTTAATTTTCCTAGAACTGAAATCATTTATGGTTCTCAGAGCTAATTTTTTCCAAAGCTACAATCAACAATTTTTCACAGAGCCCAAGGGAGAGGGGCAAGGGCAAAAGAGACAAGACACAGAAGAGAGGCATAGAGAGAGGTAGCAGTTGGGAGAGGGCAGAGAGGGCACTGACAGGGTCAATATGAGTCAGAATTGACCTGAGAGCAATAGGTTTGGTTTTGGTCCTCTCCAAAATCAAAAACCAAACCCTTTGGTCCTCTCAGTAGGTTACAGATCAGATGTGGTGACAGCACTGAGGGGACCAGGTAGGGGTATGTGGATGGGAAATGACACAGTAAGGAACATCAAAGCTCCCACTAGAAAAAGAAAGCCATCAAGCCCCAAACAGAAGGGGAGCCTTCCAGTGTACCTCAGAAATGTGGGCAACAGTAGGGGGGATAGGAGCAGAGTGGGGGCACATGAAACAGTAGAGTTTTTTGTTTTGTTTTTCTTTGATTAAGAACATTTCTCTAAAAATATGCCTTTTCTTTTATGACTGGGTGATATATATAACTGTAGGCTGACCTTGAGTACTGTGGAGAGAGGGAAAAGGACAGCTGCTTGTCTTCCTAGGGTGGGGTGTCTTCCTGCTCCCAGAGATCTAAAGGGGGAAGATGCTTTTACCATTCCCACCAAAGCTGGGTGAAGTCAACCCTTCAGATTCAGGTTCTTGGCCCAAACAACTTGGAAGCCCCCAAATCTTCTGATGATAAACTACAACTCCCATAATTCCCAGGGTCAGCAAAAGGAAAAACGGGCATTGCTGAATGGAAGGAAGCCCCTCCCCCACAGACTGTCCCACTTTCCCCGAATCTAGGCAGCTGGGATAAACCAAAAACCCACTGCCATCGAGTTGATTCTGACTCATAGTGACCCTATAGGACAGAGTACAACTGCCCCTTTAGAGTTTCCAAGGAGCACCTGGTGGATTCGAACTGCCAACCTTTTGGTTAGCAGCCGTAGTACTTAACCACTACACCACCAGGGTTTCTGGCAGCTGGGATAATAGGTGTGAAATAAGGGTGACAGGATCTCAAGAAGATGTCAGTCTTCCTCCCCCAACTCCCTTCATAATTTGAGGATTGCCCTACCCAGCCCTCCGCTCCCAAACCCTTCCACCAAAAATAAAAGAGTTGCTGTCCTGTCCATTCCAACTCATGCCAACCTGATGCGCATCAGAGTAGAAATGTGTTCCATCAGGTTTTCAATAGCTGATTTTTCAGAAGCAGATCATCAGGGCTTTCTTCTGAGGTACCTCTGGGTGGACTTGAACCTTCAACCTTTCAGTTAGCAGCAGAGCAAGTTAACCATTTCCACCATCCAGGGACTCCCCTCAAAGCCCATCCTTCTGTTCATCTTCCATCCCTCCCTCTCCTACCCCCAACCCCAGCCCAGAGGCCCAGAATGCCTAGGAGAGGGATTAAAAAAAAAAAAAAAAAACATTGCCTTAGTGTCCTTTCCAACTCATAGCAACTCTATAGGACAGAGTAGAACTGCCCTACAGAGTTTCTAAGAAGTGGCTGTGGATTTGAACTGCCAACGTTTTGGTTAGCAGCTGAGCTCTTAACCACTGAGCCACCAGAGGGATAGGGGGTGTCAAAAGGTGTAAACCGCTGGTCCAGGTCCCAACAGAAAGCCCTAGGAAACAGCTCCAGGCAGGGAGGGATACAACGGCCTCATCCCAGGGAGCAGAGGACTCAGATCACAGATCCCTGACTCAGATCACAGGGGTGTGGGGATATGGAGGTGAAGGCCAGGAGGCCTACCTCATTCAGGTCAATCTCCAGCCGTCGCGGGGGAGAGAGAGTGGAAGAGAGGAGCAGAGTGGGGTGGTGAAGGGGTTCTAGTTTGCAGTCATGGCCAGTTTCCCCAGTAACCCCTACGCTGCACAATTATGGGGTGGAGCCTCTCTTGAAACATGGGTGGCTATAGGCTCTCAAGATCTTTGATGCTTGAGGCCTCAGCATCTTCCTTAGCAGCCTTTTTTTCCCTCTCTTCCTCTTCCTTTGCCTCCTCTTCCTAAGGAACCCTGGACTCCCCTGGAGAGGAGCTGTTCTGCGCCTTTACCGGGAGAGACCTCTCACTCACCAAGATGGCCGCCTCCTTCTCCTCAGGTCCTTAGCCTCCTTGGGATGTTTTGGGGAGCGCCTTTCCGTTCTTCTCCTTGATTTGTTCTTGGAGGACCAGCTTCCCGTTCCCATTACTACTACTCTCAACATTGCTCTTCTTTTCGCCATCACCGTCTGTGGCCTGGGCTCCAGCTCGGGCTCCTCTTCTCCGCTCTGTTTCTGGGAGGATTAGTAGCCAGAAGCCTTGACGGTTGGGTTGTTCTCTATCTCCCAGAGCCCTTGCTGAACTGTTCCCTCTTGTGCTTAACAAACTTCTGCTTGGACTCCTCCTAAGAGAAGAGGTCTTTGGGGCTAGGAATGCTATCTGGTCTTTTCTTTTTGAGTTAAAATTTTGTTCTACATTTTTCTCCAGCTCTGTCTGGGACCCTCTGTTGTGATCTCTGTCAGAGCAGTCAATGGTGGTAGCTGGGCACCATCTAGTTGTATTGGACTCAGTCTGGTGGAGACCGTGGTAGATGTGGTCCATTAGCCATTTGGACTAATCTTTCCCTTGTATCTTTAGTTTTCTTCATTATTCCTTGCTCCCAAAGGAGTGAGACCAGTGGAGTATCCTAGGTGTCCACTCACAGGCTTTTAAGACCCCAGTCACCACTCATAAAAGTAGAATGTAGAACATTTTCTTTATAAACTGTATTATGCCACTTGAGGTAGGTGTTCCCCGAGACCGTGGTCCCCACAGCCCTCAGCCCAGCAATTCGGTCCCTCAGGGAGTTTGGATGTGTCTATGGAGCTACCACGACCTTACCTTGTATAGGTTGTGCTGGCTTCCCTGGTAATGTGTACCGTGTTACCCTTCACCAAAGTTACCACTTAATCTATTGTCTATTAAGTATTTTTCCAACCCCACTGCTCCCTTCCCTCGTAACCATCAAAGATTGTTTCTTTTTGTATGTAAGCCTTTTCATGAGTTTTTACAGTAGTGGTCTCTACAATATTTGTCCCTTTGTGAATGACTCATCTCACTCAGCATAATGCCTTCCAGATTCCTCCATGTTATGAGCTGCTTCACAGATTCCTTGTTATTCTTTATTGATGCATAATACTCCGTTGTGTGTATGTGCCACAGTGTGTTTATCCATTCATCTGTTGATGGGCGTCTAGGTTATTTCCATCTTTTGACTTTTTTACTCTTATCACAGGTATTTACTCAAGAAAAATAAAAGTGAGGCAGACAGCTTCAGATCCCATCCCTTCTGAGAGACACCTGCTCTGGATTATCCTGCTAAACTGAGCAAAATAGGCTGTACATTCTTCTGAAATTGTCCTTAACAAGACAACCACAGAATGGGCCATAGATGGCCTCAACCTGCCTCTAGGTGGAGACTTAACATGCTAATGAAGGAAAATCACCTCTTCATCCCAGAGAATCAAACCCTTGTCTTGAGAAAATGCATAGTCATTCCCAAGCTCTGAGTGCCTGCATGAAGGTCAATCCTTAACATTCATGAAGAATTTTCATTTCCTTATCTGCTCTCTGTAAAAGCCCATCTCCCCAAGCTGCCTGCCAGCAGTCATGGAGGCAGCAGTCCTGATTGCTTCTTTCCTTGTACAAAGAAATAAAGGCTTCTTTCTGATCTCCTACCTCAGCCTCTTATTTAATGGCTGTAACAAGTCATGCCAAGCAAAACTGGGGTTTTCACCTGGCAACAATAGTGTATATTCATACAAAGATTTGTATAGAAATATTTATAAAGCTTTATTTGTAATAAACAAAAACTAAACAGCCAAATGTCCACCAGGAGGTGAATGGATTAACAAGCCATAGTAGTATATTCATACAGTGGCATACTGCTTAACTATAAAAAGAAATTACATATAAGCCAATCTCAAAAGATTGCTATGTCAGGTGTCTCCAAACCACCCTCAGGTTTGGTGATTCTCTGGAAGTACTCACAGAACTGAGAACAGCTCTTATGCCCACAGTTTTTACTTATTACAGTGAAAGGATACAGATTAAAATTGGCACAGGGATCTGTGAAAATGGCTAATTGATCTCAAGTTTCCTATTAAACAGATTGACACCCTAGTAAAGTGCTGCATGGTATTTATAAGTCTAGGTGCAATGCAGAACCATCCTAGGTCTGCTGTACAAAAACCAAACTCAAGTCTCCGTAGTGGAGATTCACAGCCTCTCACCCAGTTACCAGAATAAATCAGTTTATAGACCCAGAGCCCCTTGACTGAGGCAGTGTCTGCAGCCTTCTGAAGGAGGCTGAGATTGCAGCCTCCTGTGTGTCCTATAAATCTTCCCCCAAGCTTTCCCCAGAGGAATCTATGAACATTTCCCAGGGAAACTGTGCTGGGAAAGAGAAATGACCAGATTTGGCGGGGGGGCTGGTGGGGGGCAGGTATTAGATACTGGCTCTGGAAGGCTTCTTAGAGTGAAGGTTAATGGACTTTGGGTGATAGGCAGATTCTTGGCCTGAGTCCTTCTCGCTGGAACGTGTCCTGTAGTTATTTCCTCAGTTCCAAAATGCATGCAGAAGTAGGATATAGCAGAATACTCACACTGTTTCCTTGACCCATGTGATGAAAGGAGGGCCAAGTGGAAGCCTTGAAACTTTCCTCACCCTCTTCTCCACCAAGACAGTACATCAGTCCTGGTGATTCCTACTACATCCCCATTTAACTCATTAGTTTGGCCAGTTGAAAAAGCCAAATGGGTCTTGGACAGTGATTCCCATTGTTTTTTGTTGCACTTTGGAACCACCTGGAGATTAAAAAGTAATAATAATACTGGCTTCTACCCTCAGGCATTGTGATTCCTGTAGGTTAACAATGCCTGCTCTATTTAAAATGAAACCAAGAGAGATTTACGGGAAGGAAAAACAACTTGAATTAAGGAGGCACTGAGTCGCACAGTGAGAAATTCAGCACACTCCCAGGTGTTACAGGCAGCCAGGCAAGATTTATACCGTTAAACCAGGAACTAATAACATAATATTCTGATTGGCTTTTCAGTGATTTGTAAAAGTGAAAGGCAGGTTAACAAAAGTCGGGGCTTTACAGTGATTGGTTTAAAGAGTCTTTGTTGACTAGTTATTACTTGGTGGTTTGTGTGCTTTGTTGGTTAGTTACTGCATGGTGACTGTAAGGAGTTTCTTGATTGGTCTGATGCTGTTTGCATCAATGCTCCTTGAGAACAAACTGACGTTAGCATTAAGGCTCCTTGGGAACTAACTGATAACAGCCTTAATTTGATTACAAGGAAAAACATTCCCATAGATACAAAATGAAGTCTCTACAATATTAGCTATTGCTAAGGCAAAAACAAAGGTTCAAAATGGGGTCAGGCCCAAGCTTGAATTTAGCCTTTTCAGATGTGACAGACACCTCTGGTTTAAAAGCCCCTACACAAGTTTAATGGTATGGGATATGACTGGGGCATAGAGATTTTTTTTTTTTAATTGTGCTTTAGGCGAGAATTTACAAAGCAAATTAGTTTCTCATTAAATGATTAATACACAAATTGTTTCGTGACATTGGTTGCCAACCCTGCAATTTGTCTACCCTTCTCTACCCCCAGTTCCCTGTTTCCATTCGTCCAGTTTTCCTGACCCTTCCTGCCTTCTCGTCTTTGCTTTTGGGCTAGTGTGCCCATTTAGTCTCCCATACAGGATTGATCTACGAAGCATGTTCTTCATGTGTGCTTTTATTGGCCTTATAGACCTGCCTAATCTTTGGCTGAAGGGTGAACCTAGGGAGAGACTTTAGTACTGAGTTAAAAGAGTATCTGGGGCCATACTCTTGGGGTTTCTCTGGTATGTCAGACCAGCAAGTCTGATCTTTTTTGTGTGTTTGTCATTTGAATTTTGTTCTATACTTTTCTCCCATTCTGTCCAGGACCTGCTATTGTGATCCCTGTCAGAGCAGTCAGTGGTGGTAGCTGGGCACCATCTAGTTGCTCTGGGTTCAGTCTGGCAGAAGTCATAGAGATTTTTTTAAAGCTTCCCTGGTGAGTCAATTGTGCAGTAAAGTTTGGGAACCATGGGTCTTGGGGGATAACAGTAAGTTACCACAAACTTAAAAGACAGTGATGCCAATCACAGCTGCAGTTCTGGGGTTGTGTGTTTACTACATCAAATCAACACAGCTCTGGGCACCTGGAATAACATTGACCTGGAAAATGCTACTTTTTCATTCCCACCTGTAAGGAATATTAGAAGTGCTTGCATTTTCATATGGCTGGGAAAACTGACCTTTATTTTCTTGCCATACAGTTATGTCAGTGCTCCTACCTTACTTTATAATATGCTCTGGAGGGACCTTTTTTTTTTTTCTGACAAAACATTATAATCAACCAATATATGGGTGTCTTAGTTTCTTAGTGCAGCTGTGACAGAAATACCGCAAGTGGATGGTTGTGATGGTTACGGTTGTGTGTCAGCTTGGCTGGGCCATGATTCTCAGTGGTTTGGCAGTTATGTAACAATGTATTCATCTTCCATGATATGATCCGATATGATCAGCCAATCAGCTGTAAGGGAAGTTTCCTCGAGGGTGTGGCCTGCATCCAATATATATATGGACATTCTGGTAAAGCTTACTAGCTTGTTCCGGAACCTACATCTGGCTCATCATAACCTGACCTCCAGTTCTTGGGATTTGAGCCAGCAACCTCCTATATTGCCTGCCGATCTTGGGATTCATCAGCCTCTGCAGCCTGTGAGCCAGTGGCCTGCCATCTGACCTGCCAATCATGGATTCATCATTCCCTGCAGCTACATGAATCAGGACAAGCCTCCAGCCTGATGCCAGATCCATGGGCTTGGGACTTGCCAGACTGTACAATGATACGAGCCATTTTCTTGCTGTAAATCTCTTTCTCATATGTATATAAAACCAAAACCAAACCCATTGCCATCGAGTTGATTCTGACTCATAGTGAACCTATTGGACAGGGTAGAACTGCTCCATAGGGTTTCCAAGGAACAGGTGGTGGATTCAAACTGCCGACCTTTTGGTTTGCAGCTGAGCTCTTAACCCCTGAGCCACCAGGGCTCCATATATAAATATATTGGTCATTACTCACAAAGGTTGGCTAGGCTACAGTCGCTGCTGACTGCCCACTCTGCCAGCAGCTGAGACCAACACTGAGTCCCCGATATGGCACCATTCCTCAAGGTGATCAGTCAGCAACCTGGTGGCAGGTTGATTACACTGGACCACTTCCATCATGGAAAGGGCAGCATTTTGTTTTTACTGGAATAGGCACTTACTTTGGATACAATTTTCCTTCCCTGCATGCAATGCTTCTGCCAAAACTACCATCTATGGATGTGCAGAATGCCTTATTCACCATCATGGTATCCCACACAGCATCACTTCACATCAAGGGACTCACATCACAGCAAATGAAGTGTGACAGTGGACCAATGCTCATGGAATTCATTGGTTGGTCTCACCATGTTCCCCATCATCCCGAAGCAGCTGGCTTGATAGAAAGATGGAATGGCTTTCTAAAGACATAATTACATTCCCAGCTAGGTGGCAATACCTTGCAAGGTTGGGGCAACGTTATGCTCTAACCCAGTGTTCAATACTTGGTGCTGTTTCTTCCATAGCCAGTATTCATGGGTCCAGGAATCAAAGGGTAGAAATGGGAGATGCACCACTCATTATTATCCCTGGTGACTCACTAGCAAAATCTTTGCTTCCTATTCCCACAACCCTATGTTCTATGGGTCTAGAGGTCTTAGTTCCAAAGGGAGGAATGCTCCCATCTGGAGACACATTACTGATTACATAGAACTGAAAGCTAAGAATGCCACCTTGCCACTTTTGCCTCCTTATGCTTCCGGATCAACAAAGAAGGGAGTTATCATACTGACTGGTGTGACTGATCCTAATTACCAAGAGTAAATTGGATTGATATTACATAATGGAGGTATGTCTAGAATACAGGAGACCCCTTAGGGCATCTCTTAGTACTACCATGCCATTGTTTAAGTCAATGGAAAACTACAGCAGCCCAATTCCAACATGACTACTAACGGCCTAGGCCCTTCAGAAATAAAGGTTTGGGTCACATCACCAGGCAGAGAACCACAACCAGCTGAGGTGCTTGCTGAGGGCAAAGGGAATATAGAATGGGTGGTGGTTTTAAGTACCAGCTATGACTAAGTGACAACTTGCAGAAATTAGAACTGTAATTGTTATGAGTATTTCTTCCTTGTATATGCACATCAAACATTTTTGTTTTCTTCACTTATAAAATATAAGATGTAAATGGGCTAGTGCATTTATGGTTTAAGGAGATGTGTACAGATACCAAGTTGACAAGGGGTGGACTCTGATGGTTAAGGTTGTGTGTCAACTTGGGTGGGCCATGATTCTCTGTGGTTTGGCAGTTATGTAATGATGTATTCCATGATGAGATCAGCTATGAGAAGCCAATAATTTGAAAGGGAGTTCCCTTGGAGGAGTGGCCTGCCTCTAGTATATAAATGGATGTTTCCAGCAAGGTTTTTGCTCCAGATCCTGCATCCAGCTTGTCATCATCTGGCCTCTGGATCTTGGGACTTGAGCTAGCAGCTTACCTACCTATCCTGGGATTCGTCAGCCTCTGCAGCCTGTGAGCCAGGATCCTGCCATCTTACCCACCGACCTTGGGATTTGTTGTCTCCACAGTCTGTGAGCCAGTGGCCTACCATCTGACCTGCCAATCTTGGGTTTGTCAGTCCCTGCAGCTACGTGAGTCAGAAGAAACCTCCAGCCTGACACCTGACTCACCAACTTAAATAACCTAAAAATAACCACTTTTTAAGGCTTTTTGGACTATTTCACCTAATGTCCCTAAACACAACCAGACAAAACAAGGTAGCCCATATATGTAGCTTGTTGATTGTCTGACAAAAACTCAGAGTTTTTTCTATCTGAAGAAATGGCTAGACTACCAGTAATGATTCCACAGATACCTCTCTAAGCTTAATTTTTTGGTCAAGATTTCACCAATATCCAGCTTCATTAAGTCTTGGTTTATACTGGAGTACAGTTTCCCATTTGTCTGCTCTACAGAGAAAACAAAGTGGGACGAAAAAAGAGTAAAAGAAATTGAGTTCTTATATCTAAAAATTCATTATACAAAGAGTATACAAAAAAGTAAGCAGCTTGTCACATCTCCCAAATGGGCAAGAGTCTATTCTTTACTTATGCAAGATTTAAAAAAAAAAAAAACCTCCAGAGCAATCATATAATAGAAGAAACGAAACTACGAATAAAGATGAATTCTTCCAGTTATGCTACATTTTTACAGAAGGAAGAAAGTAGTCAGCCCTTTGTATTCACGGGTTCCACGTCCACAGGTTCAACCAACCACGAATTGAAAACACTCAGGAAAAGTTCCAGAAAGCAAAACTTAGTCAGCCACCAAGCACTACACTGAATCCACATGAAGTGACATGTAGTCATATCCTGCTATAGCCTCCTACCATTTCACAGATCCTCAGTCTCTCTCCAGCACTTGTTGAGCATTGTTCGCTTCATCTCATCTATTCACTACTTGTGTTTTGTGTACCCTAGGCATGAGTGAGCTGAAATAGACTGATATTGGCCATTTTATAAAGGACAATCATATGATCTACTAAGCCAGGAACAAGTTGAAGAGGAATGTCACTGCATTTATCGTCAAAGAGAACATTTCAAGGTCTATCCTGAAATACAACACTGTCAGTGATAGGATAATATCCATACACCTACAAGGAAGACCAGTTAATATGACTACTATTCGAATTTACACATCAGCCACTAAGGCCAAAGATGAAGAAATTGAAGATTTTTACCAACTTCTGCAGTATGAAATTGATCAAACATGCAATCTGGGTGCATTGATAATTACTGATGATTGGAATGCTAAAGTTGAAAAAAAGATCGGTAGTTGGAAAATATGGCCTTGGTGATATAAACTATGCTGGAGATTGCATGACAGGATTTTGCATGACCAATAACTTCCTCCTTGCAGATACCTTTTTTTGCCAACATAAACGGCAACTCCACACGTGGACCTCGCCAGATGGAATACACAAGAATTCAATTGACTGTATCTGTGGAAAGAGACAATGGAAAAGCTCAATATCATCAGTCAGAACAAGGCCACGGGCCCACTGCAGAACAGATCATCAATTGCTTATATGCAAGTTCAAGTTGAAGCTGAAGAAAATTAGAACAAGTCCACAAGAGTCAAAGTACAACCTTGAGTATATCCCACCTGAATTTAGACACTGTCTCAAGAATAGATTTGACGCGCTGAACATTAATGGCTGAAGACCAGACGAGTTGTGGAATGACATCAAGGACATCATACATGAAGAAAGCAGGGGACATTAAAAAGACAGGAGAGAAAAGACCAAATGGATGTGAGAAGAGACTCTGAAACTCTCAATGTCAAGTAGCTAAAGCTACTGGAAGAAATGATGAAGTAAAAGAGCTGAACAGATTTCAAAAGTCAGCTCAAGAAGACAAAGTAGTATAATGACATGTGCAAAGACCTGGAGTTAGAAACCCAAAAAGGGATGGACATACTCGGCATTTCTCAAGCTGAAAGAACTGAAGAAATAATTCAAGCCTTGAGTTGCAGTATCAAAGGATTCTACAGGGAAAATATTAAATGATACAGGATACATCAAAAACAGATGGAAGCAATACAAAGAGTCACTATACCAAAAAGAATTAGTCAACGTTCAACCATTTCAGGAGGTAGCATACGTTCAGGAACCGCTGGTACTGAAGGAAGAGGTCCAAGCTGCATTGAAGGCACTGGTGAAAAACAAGGCTCCAGGAATTGACAGAATGCTGATTGAGATGTTTCAACAAACAGATGCAGCACTGGAAACGCTCACTCAATGCCAAGAAATTTGGAAGACAGCAACCTGGCCAATCGACTGGAAGAGATCCATATTTGTGCCTATTCCAAAGACTAGAGATCTATCCAAATGCAGAATTTATCTAACAGTATCATCAATAGCACACACAAGTAAAATTTTGCTGAAGATCATTCAAAAGTAGCTGCAGCAGTACATCAACAGGGAACTGCCAGAAATTTAAACTGGATTCAGAAGAGGGCACGGAGCCAGGGATATCATTGTTGTCAGATAGATGCTGGCTGAAAGCAGAGAATACCAGAAAGATATTTTCCATTGACTGTGCAAAAGCATTCAACTGTGTGGATCATAACAAATTATGGATAATGTTGTGAAGAATGGGAATTCCAGAACACTTAATTGTACTCATGAGTAACCTGTACAGAGATCAAGAAGTAGCCGTTCAAACAGAACAAGGGGATAGTACACGGTTTAAAGTCAGGAAAGGTGTGCATCGGGTCCTATCACCGTATCTATTCAATCTGTATGCAGAGGAAACAATCCCAGAAGCTGAATTATATGAACAGAGCAACAGGATTGGAGGAAGGCTCATTAACAACCTATGATATGCAGATGGCACAATCTTGCTTGCTGAAAGTGAAGACATCGTGAAGCACTTACTAATGAAGATCAAAGACCACAGCCTTCAGTATGGATTACACTTCAACATAAAACAAACAAAAATCCCCACAAATAGACCAAAAAACATCATGATGATAAATGGAGAAAAGATTGAGATTGTCAAGGATTTTATTTTACTTGGATCCAAGATCAACACCCACGGAAGCAGCAGTCAAGGAATCAGACGATGCATTGCGTCAAGCAAATCTGCTGTGAAAGAGTTAAAAAGCAAAGATGTCAACTTGAAGACTTAAGTGCACCTGACCCAGGGTGTTTTTCAATCACCTCATATGCATGTGAAAGCTGGACAATGAATAAGACTGAAGAATTGACGCCTTTGACTTATGGTGTTGGTGAAGAATATTGAATACGCCATGGAGTGACAAAAGAACAAACAAATCTTGTCTTGGAAGAAGTACAGACAAAATGCTCCTTAGACGCAAGGATGGCAAGACTTCGTCTCACATACTTTGGACATGTTATCAGGAGGGATCAGTCCCTGAAGAAGGACATCATGCTTGGTAGAGGGTCAGCAAAAAAAGAATATCCTCAATGAGATGGATTGATACAGTAGCTGTAACAACAGCACAGCAACGATTTTGAGGATGGTGTAGGGATTGGGCAGTGTTTTGTTCTGTTGAACATAAAATTGCTACAGGTTGGAACTGACTCAAGGGCACCTAACAACGCCACCAAGGGATGACTGGCTACCTGTGTAAAGCGCTACAGCTTCAAGAACTTAAAGATCACAAGAGAATCAGCCGAGGCTGCATAAGCATTCCCAGAAGAGCTCAAGACACTCATAGACAGACTACCTTTCAGAGGAAGTCTTCAATTGTGATAAAAACAACTATTTACATAGCACTTACATTGTATTAGGTAGTATAACTAATCTGGAGATGATTTAAAGTATATGGGAGGATGTGCATGGGTTACTTGTAAATACTATGCCATTTTATATAAGACTTGAGCACTCGAAGATTCTGGTATCCTCAGGGCGTCCTCAAATCAATCCCTCCTGGACAGGAAGGGACAACTATGAACTGTAGTTGAAAGAGAATAACCAGTTTTGGTTAAATGTACATAAATATCTTTATTTAGTCTTTTGAAAAGTAAGAAAATGACTATAGAAATTGTATAAAATAACTTTTATTTACATAATTCATACATCGTAACTGCTTTCTTTGGAACAAGAAAACTTACAAATTACAGATATTGCTTTATTGTCAAGACTTCTTCAAGCAAAATACTATACGTGGGCACTCCTATTTGAAACAACATGGTGGCAAACAGTGTATATTAATATTCTTATCTGTGCCTCAATCATTTACCAACAATTAGGCTTTTAAACCATTATGTTGATCACTTGCTAAGACGTTAAATGTTCAGGAGTAAAAGTCAAGAAAAGATAAAGACCTTTAATCATATCTCTTTTAAGGTTTATAAGATACAAATTCTCTGCAACATCTTTATATGAATCAGACTTAACATAGGTGTGAAAAGTCTTTCCACCTTGTAAGATAAATACATTGATTAAGTTTCTCTTTTTGCAAGATTAGTTTTAAGGATATAACAGTAGGATAATTTAGCTGGCTGACTTGATTCTCTAACACAATGTCCAAAGATAAAATCATTCTTTATACAATAAGCAAGTGACAGGTATTAACAAAGTTAAAAAAATAAATATTACACAAGGGATAAAACAATAGTTTAATTGTGGCAATTTAATATTCGAACACTAATTAAGAGAAAGCAGCTTTTTTCAGAATGAGACTTTCTTTTTTAATTACAAAAACAGAGTATTAAAATAGCAATGTGAGTTACTACCATGATTTTTTGGAACTTGTTAATCACATGAAATAAATGCCTATAGAGAATTTCCACTCAAATTTATAGATCCTCTTTTGTGACCAAAAAATTAAACCGTAAATTTCACTAGAAGACAATGAATAAGAAATGCTCTAACAGCAATAATTTCAATAAATAAGCATTACTCTCGTAACTTGCTGAGCCATATCCTATTTTCCTAATGAGCCTGAAACCTGGCTACCTTTTTGTAATATACGAACATAATTATCTAGGCTTTAAAATTTTTCCAGATGAAATGCTAATCATTTCATAATAGAATCAACACAACTGAGGCACAACTTATGACTTCAAAGACAAATAACTCATAGGCTTCGCCAACATAAAGTAAGAAAATTGCTGTCTAATGCAGGTGCCAGCAAACTAGGGATCAATTCCAGGCAGGCCATTTGTTTCCGTATTGTCTATTGATGCTTTCGCACTACAATGGAAGGGATGAGTAGTTGCCACAAATACTATTTGGCACAGAAGCCAAAAATATTTCCCAGAAAAAGTTTCCAACTCCCAATAGAGTGTATTATGAACCCAGGAAGTTTTTCAAATGAAGAATGCTCTTTTAGAACTTTACTTTGAACCAATAAAGATGTGCTTAGGTAGATACGACAGTTACATACGTAAATCATCCAATCTTTAAATTAAAAATAACCCTTAAGTTCATATTGATGATAATCACCAACTTTATCAAGCCTTATCATTATTTTCTGTTTTTAACATCGCAATTAAGTTCTGTGCTTAAAGGCTTAAGAGTTCTTTGTGCAGAATTTAATGGGAAAAACAAGGAATTTAAAGTTTTTTAAAAAGAGGAATATATGTGTATAATGGACTGTATGTTGTATGGAATCTGCCTCAGACATGAAGTTAACGTTTTTTTCCCTTCATGTGAATCCTGAGATTATCCACAAAATAAGAACAACAAAAAATTCACAGTAGAAAGGCAATATACTAAACTATGAGAAAAATGTATTCAAAACATACACACTATCCACACACTTTGTTATATCACTTAAAATATCTTTAAAAATTAAACAGGGGAAGGAGACAAACAAATTTGTTAATGCCTTCTTTACCCACAATCTGAGAGATGAAAATAATTAAAACTGGATATCCTTTTAAATAAAAAATTTAAAAATAAATAAGCTCTTTGATGTTGCATCTTCATAAATAATAAGTTTAAATACTAGTTCTTCAATTAGGACAAATGTTACATCAATGTGAATTATAAAAATACATATTTTTCAGTCAAATAGTTGATAATAGAAAAGTTTTTAGCATTTACCATACTAAAGTGGAGTTTCACAATTTACTTTCATATACTTAGAGGCAACTGAAAAGGCCTTCATCATTAAAAAAAAAAAAACTTTACAAAAAGAAGTTCGATAAATGTTAAATACAATCAATCTCTACATATGTCGGTACTGTGATTTATACAAAGAGACATTTATCTACGACATTCTAAAATGTCCGTGTGTGCTCAGCACAGGAAGAGTCAAAATGTAAACAAGAGGTGTGATTTCTGTCTGAGAATGCAGTCTCAATTGCTTGGCATTTCCAAAATGTTGAATTAATCAGCAGTGTTTCCCACTGAGTATAAAAGCTTCAAAATCAAGCTTATTAAATATTCAAAATTAACCTAAATAAAAATAGACAGCGATGTTTCTTTCTAAATACTGCTTTGTTAATGTAATTTAATCTGGAAATCCCAGGCTCAAAAAAAAAAAAAAAGAAGAAGCCTGTTTTACTCTGTTTCATCCACTTCAATGAAGATATCACTAAAGAAATATTGAGAGATGGTGGTTGGCTCCTTTTCAGATGTCTGATTTTGGCCACTTTCACATTCTTCTTTCAGTAAGGGCTGATCACAAGGAACCTAAGAAGGGAATAAATATAAGTCTGCTGTATAACATTTATACATTGCTAGTGGTTTTTAGTGGTAGTCTAAATTTGTATAAATTGTTTGAAAAGCAACAGAGCAATAAATACTAAAAGCTTTAAAATGTTCATACTCACTGACCCAACAATTTCATTTCTATGCTGTTATCTTAAGAAAATAATCATAGACATAAGAGGTTTATGAAAAAGATAATCTGTAGCATTACTTACAATAAAATCAGAAGCAGCTAAATGTGAAAAAACAGATTAAATAAATTACAGTGTATTTATACGATCCATTACTTTACCCTAGTTTCCATGTTTTCAGTAATGTAGAAAAATACATTGTTATTAAGTATATATTTAAAACATTTTTATTAGTAGTATAATAGACAGACCCATGAAACAGAACAGCACTCAAAGGAAACGTCATAAATCAAAGAGACCTTATCAAAAATTAACATACTTAAAATCTGTAAGAAATTAAGACAGCGTAGTATTGACACAAGAAAAGACAGATTTATCAATATATGAGAAGACTAGCAATAGCCCTAACACACTTGGAAATACAGTATCTGATAAAAGGACATTTTGATAAAATATGAATTACTGAGTAATGATGCTGGACAACACTATAACCATTTGGGGGGGGAGGGGGCAGACCTATGCCTCACCAAAATAAATTCTAGATGGATCAAAAGATTTAAATGATGGGGAACCCAGGGTGGAAAAGGGGAAAAGTCCTGACACATTGCAGGGATTGCGACCAATGTCACACAAAAAATTTGTCTATAAATTTTTGAAAGAGAAACTAATTTGCACTGTAACCTTTCACCTAAAGCACAATTAAAAAAAAAAACTAAATGTAAAACAAAACAAAACAAACTACTATAGGAGACCACGAAAAAACACTTTTATAATCCTGGATTTGGGGTGGGGGTATCTGTTTAAATGACATGAAGGCTAGAAATCAATGAAGAAAAGATTAATAAATTCATCTACATAAAAATAAAAAATGTTTGCATGGCAAAAACAACCACATGCAAAATCAAAAGACAAATGACATATTTGGGAAAAAATATTTGCAACATATATCACAAAGGGCTTTTTTCCTTAATATAATAAGAGCGTCTACAAATCAATATGAAAAAGACCAATAACCTAATTAAAAAAAAAAATTCAAGTGGTATGAACAGATGGCTCACATAAAATAAAGCATAAATGGCTGAAACACATGAAGGGATGCTCAGCCTCACTCAGTAAGTATATGCTCATTAAACCTACAATAAATGTCAAAACTGAAAAAGTTTGATAACATTAATATGAGGAAAAAGGCCCACTCATATACTACTGATAAGAGTAGACACTGATACAATCTCTAGGGAAGAAAACTAGGTAGTATCTGTCAAAAGAACAATCATGCTTTTTTATCAGCAACTTTACTTCCAGGAATTTAACCTATAGGTAAGTGTGCAAAAGACTATTTATAAGTTAGTTATTACTACATTGTTGGAAATAGCTTTCAAATACAATTTAAATGCCTACCAGTGTGAGACTAGTATCACTCTACAGTATATCCAAACAATGGAATATACACTCATTAAAAATAATGAGGACATGCTTGGGCATTTATCCCTGAAAAATAGAAACTTTTCATACAAAAACCTGTGCATGAATGTAATCGCTAAAAACTGAAATCAACCCAGATGTCCATCAACAGACCGACAGTTAAACAAAGCTGTGAGACTCCACACTACAGGATACTATTCAGCACTAACAACGAACAAACTATTGATCCACGTAACAATTTGGGTGACTCTCCAGGGAATTGTGCTGAGTGAAAAAAGCCAGTCCCCAAAGATCACATACCATACGCTTCCATTTACACAACATTCTTGAAATGACAGGTTCAATGGAGAATAGGTTGCCAGAGGTTAAGGACTGGGTAGGGGCAGGAGAGAGGTAGGTATAAGAAGGAATACAAAGGATCTTTGTGGTGATGGAACTGGTCTCTGTCTTGACTGTATCAATATCCTGTTGTGATAGTGTACCATAGTTTTGTAAGATGTTACCATTGAGGGAAGCTGGGTACATGGGATCTCTCTGTGCTATGAAACCATAGTACAGGTGAAACTATAATTATCTCAAAATAAAAAGTTTAATTAAAAAAAAAAAAAAAAGACTGAGGAAGCTCTTTCAGTACTGTTTTCTCAAAGATCTCAAATACATATTGTTAGGTGAGAAAAGCAAAGTATAGAACAGTATGCTATTACCCGTGTAAAAAAAGAAGGAAGCTTACATTTGTGTATACATAAAATGGGAGCCCTGGTGGTACAGTGGTTAAGTGTCTGGCTGCTGACCAAAAGGCCAGAGGTTCGAATCCAACTGCCGCTCCTTGGAAACCCCATGGGGCAGCTCTACTCTGTCCTATTGAGTCGCTGTAAGTCAGAATCAACTCCACGGCAACGGGTTTGTTTTTCTGGCATACATACATAAAGTACCTCTGGAAAAGTAAACCAGAAGCTGGTAACACCACATGCCTGTGGAAAAGGGGAACTGGGAGGCTAAAGACAGAGGTAGGGAAAAAAAAAAATCCTTTTTTGGTAGACTGTGGATTTTGAAACATGTATATTACTTATTTAAAAAAAGAGCAATTGAATGTAAAAACTAATTTAGATCCTCACGTCATACAATTATGCTCCAAAGTAAATAACCGTGAACTAGAGTTAATTTTTAAAAATTGATTACTGAAAATTTTATAACCCTGAAGAAAAACTTCCTAATTATAAAAGCGATTAAGAAATTACAAAGAAAAAAAAGTCATGGATTTGACTACTTAAAAATTTAAGATGTATGTATATCCAAAATCCGCCAAAACTTAAAAAAGTAAATACCTTGGGAAAAATTACTTGCAGCAAAAAGTTAAAAAGGTACTTGGCTTTTTTACAAAAAGATCTCATACAAGTTGGTAAGAAAGCCACTAAGATTCTAAAAGCTATAAATCAGCAGAAGAGGAACAACAACAACAGAGAAAATAAAATTAAACCAATGAAATGACATTTCTACCCTTCCACAATTACATTAAATAAGGAAAAAAAATTTTTTTGAAGTGTTAATAATGCTGGCAAGGAAGTGATGAAGCTGGCACTGCTAAGTTGATGGTAATTATAACAACCCTTCTACAAAGCAATTTGGCAATAATCTTGGTCTCAGAAAATAATTCAAAATATTAAAAAAAAATTTAAAAGATGATCTTTACGTGAAAGTCCCCCTTTCTTTGAGGCTCATACTACCCAGTAGATGATAATTAGCCTATTGTTCGTTGGGGTCTTTGCTGTTGTTGTTAGCTGGCATTGAGTTGGCCCCTGCACATGGCGACCCCGTTATGGAACAAAATGCTGCCCAGTTCTGCACCATCCCCATGGCTGGCTGGGAATCAGACTGTTGTGATCCACAGGGTTTTTCATTGGTTGATTTTTGGAAGTAGCTTGCCAGGCCTTTCTTCCTAGTCCATCTTAGTCTGAAAGCTCTGTTGAAACCTGTTCAGCATCATAGTAACTCATAAGCCTCCAGTGACAGGTGGGTGGTGACTGGCTGTGCATGAGGTGCACTGGCTGGGCATCAAACCCAGGTCCCCATAGAAAGCGAGAATTCTGCTACAGAACAACCAATAAGTCACCCCAATATTCTTCCAAAATCTTGGGTACAGGTCCACAGATTTTTCCATCCCAGCACTAGCTATCAATCTGGACAGCAGTTAGAATGCATAGAGATGAAACATTCCAACGAATTCTAGTTTTATGCTTCTTTGAATTCTCGTAGGTGTCAGGACATTTCTCCTAAGGCAAACAAAATTCAGAGACTCCTTCCTTTTATTTCCACAGACCGGGAAGGTCTTCGTATTAAAAGAATGGCTATCAAATGTCCGTTTATGACTAGTTCAACAGCTCTGTACTAAACTAGCTGTAACTTCCTAATTCAACACCACTTCTTCTTCCAGTAAGGGAGGAGGGAGCTTGATGAGGAGGACATGGACAGGAGCTGTACTGCAATAATTCCTGACATATAAATGAAAATAACAATTACCATGTTTTTTTCCTTGTATCTGGCATCCAACCCATTTTCTAAAAACAATAAAATACAGTAGTTACCACATACCTGAGCGGCTAAACTGTCAGTATTCTCAGACTGTGTATTAACAAGAAGACTTGAAGATGGAAGTTGATCAGAGGACTCTTGGATTTTTTTCTGGCTTTCATTAGGTGGATTAGGTCTTTTCAAATTTTTTCTTGATACAGGTATAAGAGGTTTGAGGCGCTTCTTACTATGGACTTGAGTAGGTTCATCAGACTCCAAACTATTCTTTGAACAAATTAAAGACAAAAATCCCAGGGGTCTTCGGCCAGGTCTAGAAATGCAAATGTAAAGATACTCAGGAATATCCAGGAAGACACATTCTTAATACCAGCCTCTTTCCATTAATGCTAAAATGACACACTTTACTAACTACTGATACCACTACACAATGACATGTAGTTGTGACAAAGGTCAAAGCTCACTCCAGGGCAGTGCTTCTAAAATGTTACTTGTGCATACAAATCACCTGAGGACCTTATTAAAATGCAGATTCTGACAGAGCTGGTGAAGGGTGGGGCCTGAGTCCTGAATTTCTAACAAGTTCCCAACAGACAGTCAAGCAGCTGATCCTGGGAGCACACTTGAATAGCAAGGCTCTAAAGCAAGAGTTAGCAAACTACGGTCCCAGGTCAAATGCAGCTTCAGTCCAGTCCAGTGCCGTGGTCAAACGCAGCTTACCACCTGATTTCGTAAATGAGTTTGACTGGAACGCAGCTATGCTCACACGTTTACATATTGTCTATGGCTGCTTTTATTCTACAGCAGCAGAGTTAAGTAGTTGCCAGAAGGAGTAACCGCATATGGTCCACAAGGACTAAAATATTTACGATATGTCCTTTTACAAAAAACGCTTGCTGCCTCCTGTTCTAGAACAGTTTCTCGACCTATTTTAACCCAGACTCCCTATGACACTTCATTCTATTCTCAATACATCTCTAAGGCCAGAAAAGATGGTACCGAGCTTTACCTCTCTGTAGCTTATGTTACAAAAACAACAGGTGCTCAAGCTACAGATGCCTTAGAAGGAAATCACTGCTTTAGCCACTGTTTGTTTTTGTCACTAATACCAAAAAAACAGATAATGTTTTGAATGCTGCTGACAAGCCAATACTTACTGATAACCTCTAAGACTAGTTTCTACAGTATGAGGAAAATAGTGTGAAAGAAGTTGGGTTTGGTCTTAAATTCCAGACTTACAGGGAGAAAGCCATGGTTTTATCTCTACGGACAATCACAAAAGAGAAAAATGCACATGTTATTTGGGACTTCAATATAACAATTTCCATAGCAACCTCTGGTGTCAGCCCTATGTCTCCTACCATCTACTTATGCATTGATAGCTACTGTTTAACAACCACGGACAATCCAGAAGAGAAAGTATGCAATACATTCTAAAGATCTCCTACTTAAATAGCCAAAGTTTCAGCACTTTAACAAATTAGGTTCTTGTTATATGGAATATATATTTATCTGAAAAGTCTTCCAAGTGTCTGACATTACTGTATTTCCTTTGTTGAAACTCTTTCCTTTTACATTACCGACAGAGTAATACATTTATAAAACACTATTCTTAGTGTTGGACTTAAAGTTTATATACATATTACATCTGTTCTGTATAGCTTTTATTTACCCAGTGGGGGTGGAGGGAAAGGAACATTTATTAAAGATTTTCTCAGGATACCTGGATAGGGGGGTTTTCGAAGATGACGTTTTGCTATCCATTTGGTGAGATTTAGAAGCAGCACCAGTTCTTTCTTCCTTATCAGACACAACCATCCCATCCTGAGGTAACTGAGTTGTATTCCTTTCTTCATGTGAATCTACTATTTTATCAAGAGATATGGTTTCTGTGCTCTGCAAAGCGGGTTCAAGTTGCTCTTTCTGAGGTTCTGGAGTTGCATATGTGCTTCCTGAGGTAGGGAAAATATTGCGTCGCTTGGAAGACTCCCCTTCAAAAAAAGAAACAAATGGTAAGCACACTCTGAAATTAATTCAATCTAACTATAATATTTGAAGGAAAAAAGTCATCATGGTATTCTATTATAAACTTATCCTAATGAGAATAAGTTAAACTATGGTTTGTGAGTTAGCTGTGCTGTTAAGAGTATCGCAACTGCTTACTAGCTATGGTAACAGCTTCTGCATTCAGATACCAAATAGTCATATTAATATCATTTTGACCTAGAAAATCTTTCTCCATAAATATTTCTTGAACCACCAAAATGACAGGGTGATCACTTTCTAATAATTCAAGGTTTGTTAAAATGTGGAAGCTAAGCCAATCCAAAATTTAGGTGGTTACTCTCAAGTATCTGTGTTATTACAGAAAAATAAAACCCACAGATTCTCAAATACTCAGTTTAGCTAAAGAGTTCTCTTTCCCAAACTAAACAGTGAACAAAATCCAAGTAATTAGGACAAAATAACGTGAAATTTCTTGTTAAATAGAAGACTTTCCCTTACAAAAACCAAAACCCAACCCATTGCCATCAAATTGATTCTGACTCACAGTGATTCTATAGGACAGAGTAGAACTGCCCCATATGGTTTCCAAGGCTGTAAGTCTTTATGGAAGCAGTTTGCCACATCTTTCTGCCAAGAAGCAGCTGACGGGTTTAAACCCGCCAACTTTTCGGTTAGCAGCCAAGCGCTTAACCACTGCACCACCAATGCTTCTTCTAGTCCTTCTTCCACCTTAGGATAGCTGTTTCTAAGGTCTTGTTACCATAGAGAGCTTTCTAGCGCCATGAAGGCAGAATCAAGCTGATAAGTGTAACTGCTAAAAGAAACCCCATTACAGGAGGCATCTAATATATTCATTAATACTTCAGACTTCAGTGTGTTGTGATATTTTAAATACATCTATCATAGAATGGTGGAGATGGAAGGCAGAAACCTCAGGACATTTCTAGAGGCTGGAAACTGTCACCATAATATTTTCACAGTCAAAACTGGGATAATTGAGATTAAATCTATGACACTATTACTATTATAACTGTTTTAAAGAATCAGAACTATCATAGATTATCAAACTCTTCTACCCTGTAACTCTAATTCTGTAAGATGCCATCAGCAACTTTTATTGCCGAGTGCCACTACCACTGTCAAGCAATGGCTGAAGATGTGACTGATAAGCCTAAGGTATAGCAGGTTTGAAAGAAATGAGGAAAAATATGAGGAAAAAAATAAAAACAAAGAGATGTATAAGATATGAGAAAAACATTTTAATACTCCAAAGAGACAAAAATTCCTGTAAAAATAGAAGGCCCAAGATCTTTCAGCCTCCAGAAGTGGCTTAAGCCTAATAAGATCTCTTTTCAGCTTCTCTAGTAGTTATCTAGGAATCTCTGAGTGATATAAACGATTAACACAACAGTCTGCTAACTGAAGGGTTGGAGATTCGAACCCACCCAGAGGTACCCTGAAAGAAAGGCTTGGCAACCTACTTCTGGAAAAAAAAAATCATTGAAAACCCTATGGAGCACAGTTCTACTTTGATACACATCAAGTTACCATGAGTCAGAGTCAACTTGACAGCAATTTATAGGTTTTAGCATCAATCTGGAAACCCTGGTGGCATAGTGGTTAAATGCTATGGCTGCTAGCCAAAAGGTTGGCAGTTCAAATCCACCAGGCACTCCTTGGAAACCCTATGCGGCAGTTCTACTCTGTCCTATAGGGTCACTATGAGTTGGAACTGATTCGACAGCAGTGGGGTTTTAGTTTTTTTGTTATCAATCTAATTCTCACGGTAAAGCTAAAACCCAAAACCAATCCCACTGCCATCAAGTTGACTCTAACTCATGATGACCCCATGTGTTACAGAGTACAAGTGTTCCATAAGACTTTCTTGGCTATAATCTTTTATGGAAGCAGATCAGGATGCCCTTCTTCCATGGTGCTGCTGGGTGGGTTCAAACCGCCAACCTTTAGCTTAGCAGTCATACGCAAACCATCTGCACCACCTAGGGACCTCTCTGTGTAAAGCTAAGGACCTATAAAAACTTTATATGCAGCCTTCTAATTCCCAAAATGCAGCTGTTCAGCTTTTCAAGAAAATCTCTGTATTCATGATTTTCTATTAGTTACAGGATGAAAGGAGCTTCTTTTGGCTACTCCGCCTTCCCCCTCCCCCGCAAAAAACCTAGTTGCCATCTAGTCAACTCCAACTCATAGTGACACCATATGTGCCAGAGTAGAACTGTGTCCCACAGGGTTTTCAGCAGCACATTGCCAGGCCTTTCTTCTAAGGCACCTCTTGGTAGACTTGAACTCCAACCTTTCAGTTAGCAGCTGAGCACATTAGCCATCTGCACTACTCAGAGACTCCCTGGCTACCAAATGTAGCCAAAATCCAAGATCTCAACAGGGAAGAGAAACTGCTGATAACAAAGCTATGACTCCTAAAGAAAAGTAAGCAAGACTGCTTCAATTTCAAATTTGAACAAGGTACATCAAAGATCAGGGATACTCAGTAAAATGCAATCAGGTTAAAATTTATTTCACTCACCTGTTTCCTCAAAAACATTTACTAATTCCTCTGAACATACCTGTTTTAAGAAAATTTACAAAAATGTTAGAACCCATTTATTGATTAAAATTAATCTTCTTTCTTTTTTAAAGTAAAGGAACTACGTATCTCCCAGAAACCTCTAGGGTCAGGCAACATCTTATGGGAATTTTACCAAATATTTATGGAAAAGACATTGCCACTGTTTTTTAAACTGTTCTACAGCACAGTAGAACAGGAAAAGCTTTCAAGTGCCTTTTATAAATCCAGCATTAGATCAATACCAACTGCAAACCAGTCTCACTTATACCAGTGCCAAAATACCAAATTAATTATTACAAGTTTAATTTGGCAAAACATCAAAAGACTAATATACCATGATCAAGTAGAGTTTGTTCTAGAAATGCAAAGATGATGTTATACTATGAAATCTATTAATATAATTCAACAGCTCTGAGGAGATAAAAATGTACGATCATCTCTACTTCTGGGAAAGCCTTCTGGTAACATTCATTCTTGGGAAAAAAAACTCAGTAAGACTAAATAGATACACATTTTCCTAACATCATAATATATAACTATCACAATCCAAAAGCCAGTATCCTACTTAATAAACACTAAAAGCATTCCATTAAAGTCAGGAATAAGAAAAAGATGTCTACTATCAATATTATTTTTAACACTGCTTTTGAGTTATACTAGACAATATAATTAAATAAAGAAATCAAAGCTCTAAAAAGTAGAAGAATTAAAATCTTATTTGCAGATGATATGACTGTTCACCTAGGAAACCCAAGAGAATCAACTGAAAAATTACCACATACAATGAGATAACTCTATAAGGTATCTAGACAGAAAAGAACCTATTGATAACAGCAAAAAATATTACAATTCTTAAGGATAACTAATAAGAAATGTACAAGATCTACATGAAGAAGAAATTAAAATACCATGAATTACACAAGACAAATAGAAAGACATGCCATGTTTTTAGATACGAATATTCAACGTCATAATTATAGGGTCAATTTTCCCTAAGTTAATCAGCCAGGTAATTTGATCCTAATACAAGCAGCAATTGGATTCTTAAAAAATCTGAACAAGGAAATTCTAAAATTCATACACATTTTAGAACATACAAGCAACTATGAGAAATCTGAAAAAAGAAGAAAATTGCATTGGGTGATGGGTACTGAGCGCATCATAAAGCTCCAATAATTAAAACAATGTGATACTTGCCCCATAACAGGTAGGTAGAACAATGTAAAAGAAAAGAAAGTTCAGAAACACATTTATTATAGACTGAATTGTGTCCCACCAAAAATTATGTTGAAGTCCTAACCTGGGGTACCTGTGAATATGACCTTATTTGGAAATAGGGTCTGTTACGGATTGAATTGTGTTCCCCAAAAATGAACGTTGTAAATCATAATCCCTATACCTGTGAATGGAAACCCTGGTGGCACAGTGGTTAAAGTGCTATAGCTGCCAACCAAAAGGTCAGCAGTTTGAATCCACCCAGGCGCTCCTTAGAAACTCTATGGGACAGTTCTACGCTGTCCTAGACGGTCGCTATGAGTCAGAATCGACTCGAAGGCAGTGGGTTTGGTTTGTTTTATACCTGTGAATATAATCCCATTTGGGAATACGGTTTTCTTTTTTACGTTAATGACACCACGTCAGTGTAGAATGTATCTTAAGGCAATTATGTTTGAGATATAAAAGAGCAAACTAAGCACAGAAGCAGCTAGCTTGAATGGAAAAAGATAAATGCTACACAGAGATCGCCAAGGAACACCGAGGAGAGTGCTAGAGAAGCTGACAAGGATTTTCCCTCAGAGCAGAAAGAGAGCGTTCCCCTAGCTGGTGCCCTGATTTTAGACTTCTGGCCTCCTCAACTGTGAGAAAATAAATTTCTGTTCATTAAAGCCACCGATTTGTGGTATTTCTGTTATAGCAGCACTAGGAAACTAAGGCAGAATCTTTGCAGAAGCAATTACGGTAGTTAACAAGATGTCATATTGGAGTAGGGAGGGCCTTAATCCAATGACTGGTATCATCCTCAGAAGAGAAGACAAAGAGAGACCCAGGGGGAAGATGGCCATGTGAAGACAGAAGCAGACTGGAGTTACGCTGCCACAGCCAAGGAACATCTGAAACCACCAGGAGCTAGAAGAGGCCAGGAAGGGTCCCTCTCCTATAGCCATCAGAGAGAACATGGCCAACACCCTGATTTCAGACTTCTATTGTCCAGAACCGTGAGAGAATAAATTTCTGTTGTTTTAAGCCACCCAATCTGTGGTACCTTGTTACAGCAGCCCTACGAAACCAATACTTCACCCAAACACATATGGGATTTAATACTTTTAAAAAGTGGAATTTAAAATCAGTGGGGAAAAAATGGGGAAAATTAAGTTGGCTCTACTCTATAAATTCTAGACACAGCAACAACATGAGCTAGAAGAAATTTTTTTAAATCTCAAAGAAGGTCTTCCAACGTATAACATAATCCCTAGAAGTCAAACACGAAAGAATGATAAACTAACTACAGAAAAAGAAAACGTTTGTATGTCTATCTGAATGCAGCATATGTGCATTCTAGAATTAAAAATTATAAAATCAATTTTTTACAAGATTTCCTCTATTGTTAAAATGGTAAAACAAAGTTTAGAAAATAAAAATCACAAATAAGTCCAATGAACAGATACACTTGTTTAAATTGCTGAAACTTAGTGACTGGCACATGGGAGTACATTATACTATTCTGCCTACTTTTATGTATGTTTGAAAATTTTCACATTAAAAAATCAACCAAAAAAGTATGCATGAGAAAACCACAAAAAGTAGAGTCAAAAGACAAATGACTCGGAAAAAATATTTGAAGCTCACATCACAGGTGTATATACAATTGAGAGTTCATCCAAATCTATAAGAAAAAGGCTAACAACTCGGTTGAAAAATGGTTAAAGAATATAAAGAATCATTTCATAGAAAAGGAAACACAAATGACTCTTAAGTATATGAAAAGATGCTCAACCTCACTCATAATAAGAGAAATTAAAACTACTGTGGGATACCACTGTTCACCTACCAGATATATGAAGATATGTACTGCCTTCTGTATTTGCTATCATCCAAGGGATATTGGTCTTCAACTTTCCCTTTGAGAATATGGGTTCTAAATAGACTTTTCCATAATATAGTTACAAACTATGATGAATGCCAGAAACAAAAACAAAAAGTTGCCATAAAACCAACACCTCAGAGGTCAGGCTTCCCTGAGGCAGTGATGACTGAGCTAAAGAAGAAGTTTGTGTGTTTTTCATGGGAATGTTTTATACAGAAGAGAGAGCACCTGAAGATGACCAACAATATGGCCAGAGAGTGAGTCAGAAGCTAGCACAGATGAGAATGGAGTCAGAAAAGGGCCAATAATCATAAAATCATTAGGAAGCTTTATTTAAGTATCAGGGTGCTAATGGTGATTACTATTATCATTTTACACACCAGGAAACCATCCTTCAGATATGCGCAGTAACTTGTCTAAGGTCTCACTGCTATTAAGTGGCACAGCCAAACTCCAGATCTGTATGATGCTTTTGTCCTTATTTTTAGCCACTGTCATAGTGTTAAGAGTGGGTTCATGATTAATGTCCACCAATTTTCAACTAGAACTGGCTGAAAGTGACAATCCAAAACGGTTTTACCTCTATTATACATGCTGAAAAGTACTAGATTTATCATTACGTATCTTTAAGAGTCTAAAGGAGAAAACAGAAATAAATCTGCTGGAAGACGCTTAATGATGCTATCTTACCTCAGAGGTATATTCCTGACAATCATCTCTTGAAGTCAGTGAACTTATTTTGGCAGGAGGAACACAGTCACTTTCTTCAAGCCTGCAATGAGCTCTCTTCCTAGATATAAGATCCAAGTTAGCCAGAGGCTTTTCAGAATCATCTCTTCCAAAATTAGATAAACATGTGGCATCTTGACCAATTGAAGTTACTGGAAAGCTCATGCTGCATAGAAAATAAACACATATTAAATCAGTGAATTAGAGGTTACTTAATGAGGTTAAAGCCTGAGCCAGTCCAATGAAAACTGCCCAAAAAACTCCAACGCCAAAACCAAACGAAGCCCGTTGCCATCAAGTCAATTACAACTCATAGGGACCCTACAGGACAAAGTAGAATTGCCCCATAGGGTTTCCAAGGAGCAGCTGGTGGATTCCAGCATAACTAACGTACACATGCTCATGGCCACACAAATGCTAGTTTCTAGCTCCATTCATATACAAAGGCTTACAACTTAGTTTCCATAATGATGAATTAAATTTGAGGTACATAAGCAGTGTTTTCCTTATCTATAAAGTTAAATTTTTAATCCAAAATGTCCCTTCCAAATATAAAAGGCTTCAATTTTTAATGTTACTTGATGACAGATGTCTTAATCAATGACTGTTAAAACACAACTAAATACTTCTACAATTAAGAAAATAAGATTTTTAGAAATAATATAAAAATGTTACCTCTCTATATACTATTTTTGCAACTTCTTGTGAATGTATATTTATTTCAAATATTTTAAAGAGTTTAAAATAAACATATGAATGTTTATGAAGTAACTACATTTTATGACTCAGATCACAAATTTTTTTTTAAAGCTTTCAAAATACTTAAAATATCAAACAGGCATTATAGAAACAGGTATCATATAAAAGTATTATGTCATTTATATACTTAAATGGCATCCTTATCAGACACAATTAATCATCTTACATTTCTTCTCTAAGTTACCACAAATTACTAAATAAGATCTTGATGGCAATTATAAACAATGTCAGTTAATGGCTTGTTCAATCAATACATAAAGCACTTTTCTTCTGAGCAAAAAGAGTTTAGCTCATTAATTACCTCACGTCACTCCTTTCTTCTGTATTCCTTGATTTAACCAATATGGGTGCTGGCAGTAAAGGGTTTGGCATTAACTGTGCAGTGGTGTTAGTAAACTCTTCTACTGCATCGGCTGGGATTTCCACCAGAGTTAAGATGAATGTTTGCTCATCCTCTCCATCTTGCTGTACATTAGCAACCAGATTCACTATCAAAGTTTAAAAGTTAGTCATAAAAAACTGAGCCATGAAACAACAGAAAATTATTATTTCATTTCTAAAACAGTTTCATGACAACTTATCACTAAGGCTAAAATTTAAACACCCCACTCTCAAAAAGTTATTTCATAAAGGATAATGAGACATTATGGAGATGATTTATAATTCTGAATAACAAAACTTATATACAACACACTTCAAGTTATTTTTGTTTTTTAAAAGGCCACCATGTGTGTGGATATATATATATTTTTAATTGTGCTTTATGTTCAAGTTTCCAATTCAAGTTAGCTTCTCAAAGTCTTATACACACATTGTTATGTGACCCTAGTTGCTCTCCCTACAATGTGACAGCATCCTCCTCTCTGCCCTGTATTTCCCGTGTCCATTCAACCAACTCCTGTCCCCCTCTGCCTTCTCTCATCTCACCTCCAAACAGGCTGCCCCCATAGTCTCATGTGTCTACTGCATCCAAGAATTCACTCCTCACCAGTATCATTTTATGTCTTAAAGTTCAGTCTAATCTTTGTCTGAAGAGTTGGCTTCGGGCATGGTTTTAGTTTTGGGCTAACAGAAAGTCTGGGGACCATAACCTCTGGGGTTCCCCCAGTCTCAGTCAGATCACTAAGTCTGGTCTTTTTACTAGAATTTGAGGTCTGCATCCCACTTTTCTCCTTCTCCAACAGGGATTCTCTGTTGTGTTCCCTGTCAGGACAGTCGTTGGCGGTAGCTGAGCACAGAACATTTTCTTAATATACCTTGTTATGCCATTTGATCTAGATGTCCCCGGAAACAATGGTCCCCAGACCCCAACCCCTGCTACTCTGTTCCGCAAAGTGTTTGGTTGTATTGACGAAACTTGTTAGCTTTTAGTTTAGTCCAGCTGTGCTCATTTGCCCTGTACTGTGTGTTGTCCTTCCCTTCACCTAAAATAATTCTTGTCTACTATCTAATTAGTGAATATCACGCTCCCTCCCTAAGGCCACAGTATATTAAGAAAAAAAAAAACTTTTTTTACTGTTTATCTATAGTTATATACAGGGGTTAAAATTATACTATTAGGTTCTATGACATTTTACTAAAGCAGATTATCATACCTGGTAGGTCTTGAGGGCTGATTACATTCTCTTGCTGGATTTCTGGAATACTAGTTGGTGTACACTGCCAGGAAAAATTAAAAGGAAAAAGTAGGATTGACCAAATCTTAGTTTTAAAAAGTTTTCTTGATAATTTTTAACAGATATTAGTTTATAACCTATTTAACTACATGTAGTTTTTCAAGTGTTTTGGATCTTTTAGCTTTCCCAATACATTTTTTATTCACTGAAATACAGACACACACATTGGAATCTTGACTAAACTGTTAAAAATCTGTATTCTATGAAACGATTTTTGAAGTGTCAATACTGGGAGCTGCAAACCCCTCAACTTTCTCTCTACCCCTATATACCAACCACTGTGTTACTAGTAGGTAACATCTAAATGGAGGCAAAATGGTCTCCTTGCCTTTAGTATGGCTCCCTCCAGTCTGTTTCCACAAAAATCAAACACATCATCTTTCTAAAATGCAATTCTGATTGTCATTCTTTACTGCTTAAAATCTTAAAACTCATTTTGCATTAATAATCAATTCAAGCAAAGATCAAGAGGCGCTAAAATAAAATCACTGTATAAAAACTGCTAGGCCTCACGGCACGGATTACTTACTAATACAAAGTGGAAAAGATGCCTATTTACAATAGAGAAATCTGGCAGGCACTCCCCTAGCCAAAAGATCAATTAGCATTACTAGTAATGGGACAAACTGATATTATGTATCTCCTCTTGATATGATGCAAAAGGAAGGCCACATCAACATCATTGTAGTAAAATCTTGCCAAAAAATGTTTAATCTGAATCTAATAACTAGGAAGCAATAAAAATATCCAGACTGTGGACTGGCCTGGACTCTTCTAAAATGTCAAGTTCACAAAAGAGGAAAAAAGCCAGGAAAACTGCTTTACATTAAAGGAGTCTAAGGAGAAATGACAACTAAATGCAACGTGAAAGTGTTGATTGGATCCTGAATTAAAAAAAAAAAAAAAAAAGCTATAATGGATATGATTAGGACAACTAGGGAAATTTAAACAGGAACTGTATATTACATAATATTATTGAATCAATGTCAAATTTTATAAGTATAATGATAGTACTATCACTTCTCTGCAGAATGTCCTTGTTCTTATGTAATAAAAGCTGGAGTACTTACGTGTGAAGGGTCATACCTGCTACTTACTTTCAAATGGTTCAGTTTTTTAAAAAGTACCTATCTATCTATAGATCTAACTGTAGGGATGGAGAGCAAGAGAAAGAAAGTAAATGTGACAAAATTTTAAAAATGCATGAATTCAAGTGAAGGACATATATGAAGACTTTGCATTGCTGTTCCAACTTTTCTCTAAGTTTGAAATTATTTAAAAAAAAGTTGAGGGAGAAATTTCATAACTTTGGATGCAGTCCAAACTCCTTAGTAAGTAATAAAAATCCTTTTATGATCTGTCCCCAGGCTACCTTTCCAACTATATCTCTAACCACTCTTTATTTATATTCTACTCATAATTACTTACAATTCCCTGAACATGTTATACTGTTTCACACCTGATCTTTACATGACTGGCTAACTCATGCTTGCTCTTCAAGATTTGGGATTCTCTCAATCCTGTCTACTCACTGGAATCCCTGGGGAGCTGTAAAAATATTTCTAAGCTTGGGGCCTACTCCCAGAGGCTTGGAAGGCGTTGAGCACCACTCCCATAGTGTCTTGGGCAAACCTCTCTCACAGCACCTATCACACTGTGTTTGACCATTCATGTTGTCATCTGTCTCCTACAACATTGTGTTCCCAGTACCTCCCACAGTGTCAGACATGTAGTAACATCTCAATAAATGCTCGCCCTGTGGATGAACTCCTCAGATTCAGGAGCTAAAAGCAAAAGGTGAATTCTCTGTGTACAATTCCTTTTTCAAAGCTTTTATAACAAAGCTGGATATTAGCTGTTTTATCTCTATGCTCCAGAGACTAAAGACACACTTAAAATTCTATTGTAATATATTCTTGCAAAGGCAACGCTAAAAGGACAGAAAACAGATCAGTGATTGCCAGAGGCCAGGGGCGGAAAGAGGGAGTAACTCCAAATGGGCACCGGGGAATATTTTGGGGCGACAGAATTGTTCATAGATTGATTGTGGTGGTAGTGGTTACATAACTACATGTTTATCAAAACTTGTAGAACTGTGCAATAAAAAAGGTACATGTAAATTATATCTTACTTTTTTTTTAAATGGGGGAAACAGTCTTAGCCACCCCTTGTTATATTTTACACACTTTTACCTCTGGTTCATGAAGTGTAAGCACACTGTCTCCACTGGAATGCTTTCTCAGGGGCTCTTTAATAGGACTCTCGCCGAGACCCCTATCTGGACCAAGTGTATGAGGTCCTGTCTCTGAAGAAACTACTGGAGCAACTGACAATCTCTGTACCTCTTGAGATCCCTCTTCTTGAGCTTCACTTCTAAAAAAGAGTTTTAGTATGTATTTGAAATCAGGCATACAATCACAGAATAAACGATTTTTAAAAGCTAGGTGCTTCAAAGATCATCTAATTCAATGGTTTCTGAACTTACAAAATATATTTAACACAGCAGAAGCTCTTTTTCAATCAAATTCTTAAAGTTATAGTTACCGCTATAGTTAAAACCAAATATAAACAGGATCTCTAGGATCTCTTCCCTCTCTTACCTTCCAGTTATGTTTGCTTCTTGTGAAATACTGGTTCCTCCGATAACCTGTGCACATGCCAATTTGCTCTGCTCCTTACTCTCTGCTGTTATAACAGATTCAAACTTTTTGTTCTCCAATTCTGTTTCCTGGACAGAATTTTCCTCAGTTTCTTAAATAAAAAACACATTTAAACATCATGCTGAGTGAAATAAGTCAGTCACAGAGGGACAATTATAATATTCCACTTTTATGAAATACAGTATTCCCCTTGTATGAAAACAGAGTTGCTGTTGAAGCTGCTTATGTACAACCAAAAAACCCTATGGGATTTGGCTCCTTGGTTTGGAGGTTTAAGGATATGATTCCATGGGACATTCCAAGTAACTGGTCTAATAACACATTTAGTGCTTCTGTTCTACCTCCTAGTTTGATGAGCAGTGCTGGGGTCTTAAAAGCCTGCAAATGGCCATCCAAGACACAACAATTGGTTTCCATTCACCTGGGACAACAGAGGAAGAAGGACAGTCAGGAACAGGAGGAGAATATGGAATGTGTGGATAATTGCCTCCATGAAAAACTGCCTCCTTTGCCATGAGACCAGAAAAACTAGATGGCGCCCAGCTATCATTATTGAGCATTCTGATCAAAGATTACATAGAATAATCTTGATAAAAGGGAGAAAATGCAGAACAGAATTTCAAATTCTTATACACTCCAGACTTCCTGAAGCCATGAAGGTTGGATAAACTCCTGAAACTATTACCCTGAGATAATCTTTAAATCCTAAACCAAAAATATCCCCTGAAATCTTCTGAAAACCAAACAATTGTTTAGTTTAACTAGTAAAACACGTGAGCTTTGAGAATTATGCTCTTTTAAGAACTACCTATATGGGATCAAACTGATTAAAGCAACTTTAAAGATTAGATAGGAATCTTTTTTTTTTTTTTTTTTAAGGGGGTAGTTAATTTGTGTTAATGGGGGAGGAGCAACTTTAAAAAGGAGAGTGAGAATGGTTATACAACTTGAAGAATGTAATCAATGTCACTAAAAGGCACATGTAGAAACCGTTAGTTTGTTATCAGGAAGGCCCAGTCCCTGGAGAAGGAAAATTAGAGGGTCAGCAAAAAGGAGGAAGACCCTCAATAAGATGGAATGACACAGTAGCTGCAAGAATGGGCTCAAGCATAGCAACAATTATAAGGATGGCACAGAACCTGGCAATGTTTCGTTCTGTTGTATGTGGGGTTGCTATGAGTCAGAAATGACTCAACAGCACCTAACAACAACAAGAAACTGTTGAAAAGCACACACACACACACAATTAAAAACTATTTCACCTCCACTAGGATGGCTATTACTAGAAAAAGAGAAAATAACAAGTGCTGGTGAAGATGTGAAATTGGAAACCTCATCCATGGCTGGTAGGACTATAAAATGGTACAACAGCTCTGGAAAACATTTTCGCAGATCCTCAAAAAGTTAAACATAGAATTACTATATGACTCAGCGTCATGGATTATGTCCCCCCAAAAATGTGTGTATCAACTTGGTTAGGCCATGCTTCCCAGTATTGAGTGGTGGTCCTTCATTTTGTGATTGTAATTTTATGTTAAAAGGATTAGGGTGGGATTGCAAAATCACTCTTACTCACGTCACCTCCCTGATCCAAGGTAGAGGGAATTTCCCTGGGGTGTGGCCTGCATCACCTTTTATTCCTCAAGAGATAAAAGGAAAGGAAAGCAAGCAGAGTTGAGGACCTCGTACCACCAAGAAAGCAGCACCAGGAGCAGAGTGCATCCTTTGGACATGCGGTCCCTGCACCTGAGAAGCTCCTCGATCAGGAAAGATTGAGGACAAGGACCTTCCTCCAGAGTTGATAGAGAGAGGTGTTCCCTGGGGGCCGACACCATGAATTTGGACTTGTAACCTACTGGACTGTGAGAAAATAAGATTTTCTTTGTTAAAGCCATCCACTTGTGGTATTTCTGTTATCGCAGCACTAGATGACTAAGACACTCAGCAATCCCACTCCTAGGCATGTACTCAAAAGACTGGAAAGCAGGAACTCAAAACAGATACTTGTGTATCAATGTTCATTGCAGCACTATTCACAGTAACAGATGAATGGGTAAACAAAGTGTGGTATATACATACACTGGAATATTATTCAGCAAAAAGAGAAATAAAGTCCTGATACATGCTACAACTTGGATGAATCTGGAAAACATTACGCTGAGTGAAATAAGCCAGTCACAGAAGGACAAATATTATATGATTCCATTTATATGAAATATCTAGAATAGGCAAATGCATAGAGACCAAAGTTTACCAGTGGTTACCAGAGGCAGTTGGGAGAGTATAAAGGAGAGTTATTACTTAAGGGGCACTGAGTTTCTGTTAAGGGAAAGGAAAAAATTTGGAAATGTACAGTGGAGATAGTGGTAAAATGTGGTGAACGTAATTAATGTCATTGAATTGTACACATAAAAATGGTTAAAACAATAAATTTTTTCATATATATCTTATCAAAATAAAAGTTTTTTAAATATAAAAAGTAATAATGAATTAACAAACTGTATTTGCATGTTGTACCATAGACATTGTTAAAGTGAAATCCTAGAAATCAGGAACCCCAAAGAAAAGAGGATGACAACTATACAGATTTTCTGAGTAAATGTTCAATACAATCTAGACAGCATGCTACTTGCACTGCTTTTCCTGCCCATACTACCACCCTAAAGGGTTGTACCCCTGGCAAGGAAGGGGAGGTGTAAAAGGAAGTGAGAGTAGGAGTCAAAAATTATACATTAAAATATAATGAGGTCATTAGGAAAATGAAAGCACTCTATGTAATCATATGGAGTTTACACTATTGTTTTAAAAATAGAGAAATGCTAATGCATAAAGACTCTTACAACTCAACAATAAAAAGACAAAAACATAACTTTAAAACGAGCAAAGATTTGAAGAGCCATTTCTTCAAAGAAGATATAAAAATAAGCACATGAATCTCTAAAATTTATAGAAAACGTTAACACCTGAACAGCAAAAAGACAAACAAATCCAATTAAAAAATGGGCAAAGGACATGAACAGGTACTTCACCAAAGAAGACATTCAGGCAGCTAACAAACATGAAGAAATGCTTGTGACCATTAGACATCAGAGAGATGTAAATTAAAACTACAATGAGATATCATCTCACCCAAACAATAATGGCATTAATAAATAATAATAATAGATGTTGGAGAGATTGCGGGGAGATTGGAACTCATATACTGTGAGAGGAAATGTAAAATGGTACAACCACTATGGAAAATGGTATGGCGCTTTCTTAGAAAGCCAGAATACCATACCAACAGATGAATGGATACCATACCACCAGATGAATGGATGAATAAACTGTGGTACGCACACACAATGGAATACCATGCTACAATAAAGAATAATGACAAATCCATGAACCATCTCACTACATAGATGAATTTGGAAGACATTATGCTGATTGAAATAAGTCAATCACAAAAGGACAAATATCATATGAGACCCCAATTACAAAAAGATAAGAAAAGGTTTACAGAGAAAAAAAAATTCTTTGATGGCTACCAGGGTTGGGAGGGGGACAGAGAAAATTATGAGCTAGACAGAAGACATGTGTTAATACTGGTGAAGGGAAAGGCAATACACAATATAAGGCAAGTCAGCAGAACACAACCAAGGCAGAGGAAGACACTGAGAGGAATGCAGGAATAAAAGCCAACCATGGCAATTACTATAACACAGACAATCTTACAACAACAGTGTTAATAAACAGTGATTTACAAATGGATACACAAGTAGATAGGTACACTAAAGAGGTGTGGGAGGGTGTAAGGGAACACACCTACCTGTAGATACAGGTTTTGTTGTGGATATTTCTGCACACACAATTGAAAGTGCTGTATGTTTATTAATATATACAATAGGGGCACAGTCATAGACATAACCAAACACCTTACAGGATGAAGTTTCTAGGCTCGAACACAAAGGACCATAGACTTGGGGGACATTTATATCAATTGGCACAACATACTTCATAAAGATAATGTTCTGCATCCTATGGGGGAGTAGGATGAGTAGTGTCCAGGGTCTTAAAAGCTTGCAAGCAGCCACCTAAGATACAACTACTGGTCTCTTCCCATCCAGAGCAAAGAAGAGTGAAAAAAACCAAAGACTCAAGGGAGCAATTGGTTCAAAGGACTATTGGACCACATGAACTACAGCCTACACGACCCTGAGACCAAAACAACTAGATGGTGCCTGGCTACCACTACCAACAGCTCTGACTAGGATCACAACAGAGGGTCCCACACAGAGTGGGAGAAAAATGTAGAACAAAAAATCAAATTCACAAAAAAGACCAGACTTATTGGTCTGACAGAGATTGGAGGAATCCCCAAAACTATGGCCCTAAGACCTTCTGACCTGGAACTGAAACCATTCCCAGAGACCACCTTTCAGCCAAGCAATAGACAGGCCCACAAAAGAAACAGTAACACCTGAGAGGAACATGTTCCTTAGAACAATCAATTATGTGAAATCAGAAAGACAACATTTGCCCAAAAGCAAAGATGAGAAGGCAGGAAACCCAAAAACTAAAAACCAAACTCACTGCCATCGAGTTGATTCTGACTCGTAGCGACCCTGTAGGAAGGGGTAGAAAATCTGGACAAAAGAAGACGGGGAATCCAGGGCAGAAATGAGAATGCTGACATACTGAGGGGAATGCAACCAATGTCATGGAACACTTTATGTACAAACTATTGAATGGGAAACTAATTTGCTCTGTAAACTTTCATCTAAAGTGTAACAAAAAAGTAAAATAAAAAAAACGAGCATGTGGAAAGAAATTCAACATCATCAGCCAACAGGGAAATGCAAATCAAAACCACAATGAGACACCACTTCACACCAACTAGAATGGCTATAATAAAAATGACAAATAAGAACAAGTGGCAGATGATGAAAAACTGGAACCCTCATACACTGCTGATGATTATATAAAATGATGCAGTGACTTTGGAAAACAGTCCAGCAGTTACTCAAAAGGTAAAACACAGAATTACCACATGACCCAGCAATTCCACTCATGGGTATACTATACCCAAGAGAAATGAAAACTTAAGTTCACACAAAAATTGTACATGAACGTTCATAGCAGTATTATTCACAACAGTCAAAAAGTGGAAACAACTGAAATGTCTATCAACTGATGAATGGTTAAACAAAATGTGGTACATTCATACAACGGAATATTACTTGGCAATGAAAGGAAGTACTGCTACATGCTACAAAATGGACAAACCTTGAAAACATTACACTAAGTGAAAGAAGGTAATCACAAAAGGCCACATAGTATACAATTCCATTTATATAAAACATCTAAAATAGGCAAATCTATAGAGACAGAAAGTGCGTTAGTGTTTGCCTTGGACCGTTAATGGGTATAGGGTTTATTTTTGAGGTCACAAAAATGTCCTGAAGTTGACTGTGGTGATGACAGTTATACAACAAAATGAATACAAATATACTAAACACCACTGAATTGCACACTTTAAATGAGTGTATGCAAATTACAGCTCAATAAAGGTGTTATCTAAAAAGTGATGAACAGTATATATCATTTAGCATGCATATATTTTTCTTTCTGAAGGGTTTATGTATGTGCGTATATATGTGTATACACACACACACATATGTAGATGCTTGTATGTATACAAAACATTTCTAGAAGTATACAATAAAAAACTGGTAACAACAGTTTACCACTAGCAGTGGGACTAACAAGCTGGGAACAAGGAAAAGAGGGAGTTTTATTCATTTTATGTCATTTGGGGGCTGTCTTTTTTGTCACGTGCATTACATTTCTAAGAGATATTGGCTTCAGTATCTGTGTGTGCACACACAGGAAAAATATCTATGACGAGATAAAAAGATTAATCCAGCAAATACAGCAAAATGGTAATCATTACTGAAACGAGTTGGTAGATTTATGGGTATTTATACTTCATTCTACTTTTCTGTATGTTTGCACATTTTTTTTAATTAAAAGAAGTTTAATGACCGAATATTTCATTTGAGAAGCTAATGCAATTTCATGTGCCAAAGTAATCTTATAACTTTGTAAGGGAAACATAAAATTTACCCCTTTGAATTTCCACTTCTTCCCCTTTGGTTACAGACAAACTGGGGACTTCCTGACGAGCACTAAGTCTTTTGGTCCCTAAAATCCTTTTAAGATTTGGCTTAGGCTTGGGAAATCTATTTCTTATTCTCAAATTACTGGTCACTCTAGAAGCTGTATTCCTAGAAAAAGAGACATAGGAAGAAAGAGAAATTTAGCCATCATGTAAGAGTCTCTATATTAATACATTGACAAATTTACTGTGCCACACTGTCTGCAAGCGTTAATTTCTTAATGCTAAAATCACAAAGTAGTAACTTTACAAAAGGTCTTGAACAGGAAAGAGATTCTGGGCCCTGTTTGTAAAATACAGACTACCATTTACATAAAACTATTTCATTACCGCTTCAAAGACATACATATTGCTGTAATTTTAACTTGCAAATCATTAAAGTCAAACACAGTCAATCCTAACTGAAAGGGTGAGAAATGAAATTGTCTACTTTACATTTATTACAAGCATTACTCAAAGGTACTAACTAAATTGATGGTTGATAAAATTATTTTTTATGGGTTGAATACTATATTTTTTAGTAAAACTCAAAAGAAATAATAGTGTAATAAAAAGCAAATTCAACCTGGTTAGTGGAGCGTTTTCCTTTACTTTCTCCATTAAACCAATTTCTTCTCTAATACTTTGTTCCTCCAATACAATGCTGTCTTCTTCTAATGATGCAGGAGATATACTAATGACAGCTGAAGAAAGCTCCTGACTTTCATGAATAATGTTGTGTTTTATATTATCTGGGCTAGAAGGAATATGGCTGTTATCCTTTGAATAAATATCAGGAAGTACAACTATTCCTATTGCAGAAAAAAAAAATAGAAAATTAAAATTAACCCAATATAAATATATATAGAAATAAACTAATTTCTTCAACATTTAAAAAACCCACTGCCATCGAGTCAATTCCAACTCATACCAACCCTATAGGACAGAGCAGAACTGCCCGAGACAGTTTCCAAGGAGCACCTGGTCGATTCGAACTACTGACCTCTTGGTTAGCAGCCGTAGCACTTAACCACTACGCCACCAGGGTTTTCAACTTTTAGTAATTTAAAAATTCTATACTATTTTAGGGAAGAAAGGCCTGGCAAACTACTTCTGAAAATAGCCAACAAAAATCCTATGGATCACAATGGTCTGATCCCATTGTTCATGGGTTCACTATGAGTAAGGGGTCGACTCAACAGCAGCTAACATTATTTTTTAAATTTGCTCTTTTTGGCTGCAAATGTAAATTTAAAATTTCATGTTTTATGCCAGGAATTTGACCTGCTATAAGCTTAAAAATGCTTACAGACTGAAAATGTGTGGTATTACAAGTAAAAATGAGTTTATTACTTTCAATAACTACATAATCTCAGATGGATTTGTACATGGGACTGCCTTAATTTACAATTTTTTAACAATTGTATTTTATGTTCTAGAGGTTTGTAACAAGCTCCATACTCTATCATTGAGACAAGAGCCCTAGAGAGAACACAAATCATACTTTCCTGATAAATACACGATTATGGGGCTAAAAGTCTAAGACCTTTTAAAATGAATGGCAAACCACTCATCACCCGTCACAATATTTACCAAGAACACAATTAGCATAATTATCCATTTAATGTTCTTAAAGTAAGAGATATTTAGTAAAGCATATTAGCTAATCTATAAATTCTGCCTAATATAAAAATCTGGGTTGAATTATATCTTTTGGCTCTGTCAAAATTAGCAGTTTAAATTATTTCACTAAGTAACTAACTGTATTGCCACTTCATACCGCATTTGATTATCATGTAACTGTGAGGACCATCTAAAGCAGCAGCCTTTTGCTAAAGAAACCTGTGTAAAGTGATCAGTGATCAATAAGCTCAGTTAACCAATGATCTTTATGATGATAAAGCTAGAGGATTCACTAGATTAACTATTCCATGAATATAAATTATTCTTAATAAACTAAGTGCGATATTCAAAATGGCTGCCACTATACCTAAAAGGGTTCAGGAAGTTAGTAGATGGGTAAATGCACACATTATTACCCTTTCAGGAAAAACAAAGTGATGCCAATTTCAAATGTAAAGGGCAGGTATTCATTTGTCATTCGAATGTAGGTGTAATTTCTTAAAAGTTTCTTTTCTTGTTAGACTTATCTTTTATTCTTACCATCACCCTGTTCAGTACTGACTTCTGACTGCAACACTAGATCTCCCATTGTCAGTAAAGCTATAGCAGCTTCAGTGCTTCCATCGTTGGTACCTTGTGAGAAAATACACCAGCCTTACAACATAAGAATGAATCTGGAAATTTAAGTGTGCTTATTTATTTATTTACTTTTTTACTAAAAAAATATTTTTAATGCAGGTGTTTATCTTCCTGTAACAAATTTAAATATCCCCTATCCTTTACTGGGGTAATGTTTTGTTTAGGTTATATACTACAAATAAATAAATTTACTCACTGAAAATGCCTGCCCTTGCCCTCCCCCAATTAAACAGCTTAATGCCTTCAAAGAATATAGTATTATCTGTGCAAATCCAGAAAAATCCACCAGTAATGCTTCATTAAATGTTTAATTTTTGACTCACCTTCTAAAGTAACATTCCCAGAATCCAAATTTCCCCTAGAGATAATATATTCAACAGCTATATCTTTTTGTTCAACGACCTATAATTCTGACTCATTTACTAGCTACCGCTACTCCTGAATCACTGTGCTATTATTTACCAAGCAGTTTTAGTAGTTTCCTTGTTAACAGTTACCTATTTCATCTTGGGTATGTTCACCTGTGGTCATTTCCTAAAAGAGAAAAAAAGATATGTAACATCTACTTTTCCAAGTACATGTTCTATTTCTCAAATAGCACTACATTTCACAGGTCTTCCTATACTTTTAATTACAATACTGATAAATTTTTCCCCCTTAATTTATCATTCATAAAGTTCATAGACAAGCAGAAAAAATTTAAGTCAATTTTTTAAATTTTATTTCTTGTTCTTAAGAATATACGTAGCAAAACATAGACTAATTCAACCATTCCTACATGTACATTTCAGTGACACTGAACTGTGTAACCATTCTCACCCTTCTCTTCTGACTTATTCTTACCCATTAACAGGAACTCATTCCTGCTAAGGTTCCTATCTAATTTTTTGATTTGCTGTTGTCACTTTGATCCAATACAAATAGTTCTTAAAAGAGCATAATGCTCAAGGCAGATGTTTTTTTACTAGTTAAGCTAAACTACTGTTTGCTTTCAGAAGACTTCAGGGGATATTTCTGGTTTAAGATTTAAAGATTATCTCAGGGCGATCGTTTCAGGGATTCATCCAACTTTCATGGCGCCTGGAGTCCATGAGAATTTGAAATTCTGTTCTGCATTTCCCCTCTTTTTCATCAGGATTATTCTATGGAATCTTTGATCAAAATGTTCAATAATGGTAGTCGGGTACCATCCAGTTCTTCTGGTCCCATGGCAAAGGAGGCAGTTGTTCATGGAGGCAATTATCCACACATTCCATATCCTCCTCCTATTCCTGACTTCCTTCTTCTTCTGTTGTACCAGATGGATAGACGCCAATTGTTGTGCCTTGGATGGCCATTTGGAAGCTTTTAAGATCCTAGGCACTGCAGAAGCACTAAACACATTACTAGGCCAATTACTTGGGATGAAACTATGTCCCTAAACCTCCAAACCAAGAAGCCAAATACTACAAGGTTTTTGGTTTTACATAAGCAGCTTCAGCAGCTATTCCTTTTTGACTTTGTTGTAAATATGTCTATCACACAGCTTTTGCTGATTCAACTTTTTACAGGTATACAACTTATTGAGAGCAATTAAAATAATCAGCTGTGCAACCCTATCCTTAAGCACCACGATATTTCCATCACCATTAACTCCCTCCCCTTTTCCCTTCCCACCCCTGGAAATCACTAAATAAACTTTGGTTTCTATACATTTGCCTTTTCTTGTATTTTTATATAAGTGAGGTCATATAATATTTGTCCTTCTGTGAATGACTTATTTCACTCAGCATAATGTCTTCCAGCTCCATCAAATATTGTAGCGTGTATCGAGACTTCATTTCTCCTACTGGCTGAGTAGAATCCCATTGTATATATGTATCACATTTTGTTTATCCATTCATCTGCTGATGTGCATTTCGGTTGTTTCCAACTTTCGACTACTGTAAATAGTACTGCAATGAACTATGGTGTACAAGTTCTGTTTGATCTTCTGCTTTCAAGTCTTTTGGGTATATACCTAGGAGTGGAATTGCTGCATCATATGGCAGTTCTGTTTTCATTTTTTAAGAAAATGCCGTAATCTTTTCACAAGGGCTGTACCATTTTGCATTCCCACCAGCAATGTGTAAGAGTTCTAATTTCCTCACAGCCTCGCCAACATTTGCTACTTTCTGTTTTTTAATCTTAGCCACCCTAGTGGGAGTGAAATGGTATCTCACTGTGGCTTTGATTTGCATCTCCTGATAACTAATGATACTGAGCATCTTTTCCTGTGTTTGGTGGTCATTTGAATGTCCTCTTTGATGAAATACCCATTCAATTCCTTTGGTCATTTTATGATTGGGTTATTTCTTTTTTTATTGTTAAGTTGTCAAAGTCTTATATATATATTGCCTTATTGGATTCTTGTTGGATGTATGGTTTCCAAAGACATTCTCCCCATCAGTAGCTTGGCTTTGAATTTTCTTGGTAGTTTTTCAAGTTTTTTTCAGTAGTCTTTTTTGTTTTGATGAACAATAAGTTTTTAATTTTTATGAGGCCCCATTTATTTTGTCTTTTGCTGTTTGTACTTTTGTTATTATATTAGATAATCCACTGTTAAAAGCTAGGCCCAAGAGCACTGCCTCTGCATTTTCTTCTAAAAATTTTATGGTGTTAATTTGCACATTTAGGTCCTTAACCCACTCTGAATTTATTTTTTGTGTATGGTGTAAAAGCTAAATTATTTTGTCTTGTCTCTTGATCCTTATTTTGCCTTATCCTTGTATTGTACACAAATTTTAAATCTGATCATATTGTTATAGACATCTGCCATTCTTAAGTACTTTTTCACGTTCATAATCCTTCAACTCTAGTCATATTTGCTGTCGGTTTTACCCAAAGCAAACTAAGATCTGAGGAGTATCTTACACTTTTACAATGCTAGGTGGATGAAAACCTAAATGAATTTTAATAAATCAAAAAGTTATTAGGATTTACAAAATAATTCTATTATGAAAACATTCTGCATCCCACTTTGAAATGTGGCGCCTGGGGTCTTAAATGCTAACAAGCGGCCATCTAAGATGCATCAATTGGTCTCAACCCACCTGGAGCAAAGGAGAATGAAGAACACCAAGGTCACACGATAACTAAGAGCCCAAGAGACAGAAAGGGCCACATGAACCAGAGACCTACATCATCCTGAGACCAGAAGAACTAGTTGGTGCCCGGCCACAACCGATGGCTGCCCTGACAGGGAGCACAACAGAGAACCCCTGAGGGAGCAGGAGATCAGTGGGATGCAGACCCCAAATTCTCATAAAAAGACCATACTTAATGGTCTGACTGAGACTAGAGGAATCCCGGCGGCCATGGTCCCCAGACCTTCTGTTGGCACAGGAGAGGAACCATCCCCGAAGACAACTCATCAGACATGAAAGGGACTGGTCAGTGGGTGGAAGAGAGATGCTGATGAAGAGTGAGATAATTATATCAGGTGGACACTTGAGATTGTGTTGGTGTCTCTTGTCTGGAGGGGGGATGGGAGGATAGAGAGAGTTGGAAGCTGGCAAAATTGTCACGAAATGAGAGACTGAAAGGGCTGACTCATTGTGGGGAGAGCAAGTGGGAGTACGGAGTAAGATGTATGTAAACTTATATGTGACACACTGATTGGATTTGTAAACGTTCACTTGAAGCTTAATAAAAGTTAATAAAAAAAAAAAAGTTATTAGGATTTAGAGAGCCAACAGAGAGAGAAAGAACTCCCCTGGAGGTGAAGTCCTGAATTTGGACTTTTAGCCTACTTTACTGTGAGGAAATGAATTTTTCTTTGTTAAAGACAAAAAAAAAAAAAGTTATATAAACTCAACAAACAATAATCAGTTGAGATCCAGCAATGAACAATCTGAAAATTAGGAAAATAAATTCATTTATATTAGCAACTAAAAGGATAAGATATCAGAGGAGAGGGGCGGGGCCAAGACAATAGAACAGCCAGATGCTTCTGGCTATCCCTCTTATAACAAAGATCCAAAAAATCAAGTGAAACGATTTTATTTACGACAAGAGAGGAGCCCTGAACATCAAAGGCAAAGTTAGAAAACGGACTAAGTGGCAGGGGGACAGAGAGACAGTTCAGAAGTGGAGAGGAGTTACCAGACCTGAATCGCTGGGATCCCTCAGGCACCATTCCCGGGAGCGGTTGTAGTGGGCTGGTAGTAGCATTCGGCCACAGTTTCCTCAGGGAAAGCAGCCAGCCACACAGCCTACTCACACCTCCAGACCCAGAGGACGGAGCTGTCAGCAAAAGCTAAGTACTTGCGTATATTTTACCGCTCCCCCCACCCTCAAGCTGGCTTCAGTGCCTGTTGACTTCCCTGGGCGGGAGATAGGCCCATTTGAGAACCATGGGCCATGCTCCCGGACATGGATAAGGAATAAATTCACAGCACAGGGAAAGATAATCTGACAGCTCCACTAACCTGGGGAGCTCAGGATAGAAGTGGTTACTGTCCAGGCATAAACAGTCTGTGGATTTCGAATACCTTTCCCCTCTGCATGGACCTGTAGGGGCCTATTTCAGGAGAACAGGCCCTTGCTAACAGACTGCAACTGTTTAAGCTGTGTGGTGGAGAGGTAGGTGTTTGATATTTGACACCGCTTTGCCTATTAAACAGGGTCCTCACCTACCCACACCAGGGGCATAAGGACTGGTGGCACCACTCAGGTCATCCAGCCACCTGTGACAAGGGTACGAGGAAAACTGATACCTCCCAGTCCTTACAACCAAAAGCACTGGGTGCCCATGGTCCATCTGCAGAACCCACCCACCTGTATGCTCCAGGGAACTAGGACACACTTTCCTCAGAGACACTCAGGGGATGCTTCTCACCCCCTACCTTCTTCAGAGCATGACCCCCTGCTGCAACCAGATACTGGTAACTACACCAAACACCCCTGCCCCTCTAAGACTGTAGGACAGAGTCTGTACCACAAACTTGATGACCAGCTACCTGGACACCTGAGCTGAATCCACAAAAGAAAAGTGAATGGACTCACAAACTCATATACCTGATAACAGCTCTAGCTATCTGGTGATGGGGTGTTAGAGCTCCAAAAGAGAAAATAATCAAGATAGCTCACTCAACCAACCCATTTCGGCATATCAACACAAAACGTAGCAAGAAACTAACATACAGTAAGCAAATAAAAAATAAACTAATACAATAACCTATAGATGGCTTGGAGACAACAGTCAATATCAAACCACATAAAGAAGCTGACCATGATCGCTTCAACAAGCTCTCAAAACACAGAATCAAAGGATCTTCTGGATGAAGGTGCATTCCTGGAGTTACCAGATACAGAATTCAAAAGATTAATATACAGAACTCTTCAAGACATCAGGAAGGAGATCAGGCAATATGCAGAACAAGCCAAGGAACACACAGATAAAGCAGTTAAGAAATTAAAAGATTACTCAAGAACATAATGAAAAATTTAATAAGCTACAAGAATTCACAGAGAGACAGCAGTCAGAAATTCAGAACATTAACAATAAAATTATAGAATTAGACAACTTAGCAGAAAGTCAGAGGAGTAGAATTTAGCAAGTAGGAAGGAGAATTGGTGACTGCGAAGATAAAGCACTTGGCACAAAAACATCTGAAGAAAAATCAGATAAAAGAATCTTTAAAAAATGAAGAAACTTTAAGAATCATATGGCACTCTATCAAGAGAACAAACCTACAAGTGACTGGAGTACCAGAACAGGGAGGGATAACAGAAAATACAGAGGGAATTGTTGAAGATTTGTTGGCAGAAAACTTCCCTGTTATCATGAAAGATGAGAAGATATCAACCCAAGATGATGATCAAACGTCACATAAGGTAGATTTTAAAAGAAAGTCACCAAGACATATTATAATCAAACTTGCCAAAAACCAAAGATAAAGAAAGAATTTTAAGAGCACCTAAGGAGAAACAAAAAAAAAATCACCTACAAAGGAGAGCCAATAAGAATAAGATCGGACTACTCAGGTGAAACCATGCAGGCAAGAAGGCAATGGGATGACTTATATAAAGCACTGATGGAAAAAAACTGCCAGCCAAGAATTATTTATCCCGCAAAACTGTTTCTCAAATATGAAGGTGAAATTAGGACATTTCCAAGTAAACAGATGTTTAGGGAATACGTAAAAACCAAACCAAAACTATAGGAAATACTAAAGGGAGCTCTTTGGTTGGAAAATCAATAGTGTCAGGCATCAACCCAAGACTAGGACAATGGACAGAGCAATCAGATGTCAAAACAGACAGGGAAATCACAAAAATAAATTGAGATCAAAAAATGCTCAAAACAGGGAAATGGCAATGTCATTATGTAAAAGACGACAACATTAAAATAATAAAGACAGACTAAAAAACATAATAATAGATCTTTCATATGGACAGAAAGACAAGGCAACACAAAGAAATAAAAGTTAGGTTTAAACTTACAAAAATAGAGGTAAATATTAAGGTAACCACAAAGGAGGCTAACTCTCCTATTCATCAAAATAAAATACAAGAAAAAAATAGAGACTCAGCAAAAACAAAATCAACAACAACAAGGAAAAGACAATATTTAAACTACTCAGCACAAAAAATTAAGTGGGAAAAACAATCTGTCAACAACACACAAAAAAAGACATCAAAATGACAGCACTAAACTCATACCTATCCATAATCACGCTGAATGTAAATGGACTAAATGCACAGATAAAGAGAGACAGTGGCAGAAGGGATGAAAAAACAAGATCCGTCTATATGCTGCCTACAAGAGAAACACCTTAGATATAGAGACACAAACAAATTAAAAATGAAAGGATGGAAAAAAATATATCAAGCAAACAACAATCACAAAAGAGCAGGAGTGGCAATATTAACTTCTGACAAAATAGACTTTGAAGTTAAATCTACCACAAAGGATAAGGAAGAACACTATATAATGATTACAGGGACAATATACCAGGAGGATATAACCATGTGAAATATTTATGCACCCAATGACAGAGCTGCAAGATACACGAAACAAACTCTAACAGTAGGAGACTTCAACACACCACTTTCGGTGAAGGACAGGACATCCAGAAAGAAGATCAGTAAAGACAAGGAAGATCTAAATGCCACAATCAACCAACTCGACCTTATAAACATATACAGAACACTCCACCGAACCACAGCCAAGTATACTTTCTTTTCTAGTGCACACATAACATTCTTTAGAACAGACCACGTATTAGGTCATAAAGCAAGCCTTGGCAGAATCCAAAACATCGAAATATTACAAAGCATCTTCTCTTAACATAATGCAATAAAAGTTGAAATCAATAATAGAAAAAAAGCAGGAAAAAGAAATCAAACACATGGAAGCTGAACAATACCCTGCTCAAAAAACACTGGATTATAGAAGACATTAAGGATGAAATAAAGAAATTCATTGAATCCAATGAGAATGAAAACACTTCATATCAGAATCTTTGGGACACAGCAAAAGCGGTGCTCAGAGGCCAATTTATATCAATAAATGCACACATACAAAAAGAAGAAGGGCCAAAATCAAAGAATTATCCCTAAAACTTGAACAAACAGAAAGAAAGCAACAAAAGAAACCTTCAGGCACTAGAACAAAGGAAATAATAAAAATCAGAGCACAACTAAATGAAACAGAAAACATAAAAACAACTGAAAGAGTTAACAAGACCAAAAGCTGGTTCCTTGAAAAAAATTAACAAAATTGATAAACCACTGGCGAAACTGACAAAAGAAAAACAGGAGAGGAAGCAAATAACCCAAATGAGATGGGTGATATTACAAAAGACCCAACTGAAATTAAAAGAATCATATCAGATTACTATGAAAAATTGTACTCTAATTTGAAAACCTAGAAGAAACAGACGAATTCCTAGAAACACACTACCTACCTAAAATAACACAAACAGAGGTAGAACAAATAAATAGACCCATAACAAAAGAAAAGATTGAAAAGGTAATGCAAAAACTCTCAACAAAATAAAGCCCTGGTTCGGACAGCTTCACTGCAGAGTTCTACCAAACTTTCAGAGAATAGTTAACACCACTACTACTAAAGGTATTTCAGAGCATAGAAAAACACGAAATACTACCAAACTCATTCTATGAAGCCACCATATCCCTGATACCAAAACCAGGTAAAGACATCACAAAGAAAGAAAATTATAGACCTATATCCCTCATGAACGTAGACGCAAAAATCCTCAACAAAATTCTAGCCAATAGAGTTCAACAACATATCAAAAAAATAACTCACCATGACTAAATGGGATTCATACCAGGTATGCAGGGATGGTTCAACATTAGAAAAACAATTAATGCAATCCACCACATAAATAAAACAAAAGATAAGAATCACATGATTTTATCAATTGATGCAGAAAAGGTATTTGACAAAGTTCAACACTCATTCCTGATAAAAATTCTCAGCAAAATGGGAATAGAAGGAAAATTCCTCACCATAATAAAGGGCATTTATATAAAGCCAACAGCCAACATCACCCTAAATGGAGAGAGCCTGAAAACATTCCCATTGAGATCGGGGACCAGACAAGGATGGCCTTTATCACCACTCTTATTCAACGTTGTGCTGGAAGTCCTAGCCAGAGCAACTAGGCTAGATAAAGAAATAAAGAGCATCCAGATTGTCAAGGAAGAAGTAAAAGTATCTCTAGTTGCAGATGACATGATCTTATACACAGAAAACCCTAAGGAATCCTTCAGAAAACTACTGAAACTAATAGAAGAGTTCAGCAGAGTATCGGGATACAAGATAAACATACAAGTATCAGTTGGATTCCTCTACACCAACAAAAAGAACATCGAAGAGGATATCACCAAATCAATGCCATTTACAGTAGCCCCCAAGAAGATAAAATACTTAGGAATAAATCTTACCAGAGATGTGAAAGACTTATACAAAGAAAACTACAGTACACTTCTGCAAGAAACCAAAAGAGACTTCCATACATGGAAAAACATACCTTGCTCATGGATAGGAAGACTCAACCTTGTAAAAATATCTATTCTACTAAAAGCTACCTATAGGTACAATGCCATTACAATCCAAATTCCAATGACATTTTTTAATGAGCTGGAGAAACAAATTACCAACTTCATATAGAAGGGAAAGACGCCCCAGATAAATAAAGCACTACTGAAAAAGAAGAAGAAAGTGGGAGGTCCACTCTACCTGATTTTAGAACCTATTATACCACCACAGTAGTCAAAACAGCCTGGTACTAGTACAACAGACACACAGACCAATGGAACAGAATTGAGAATCCAGACATAAATCCATCCACATATGAACAGTTGATATTTGACAAAGGCCAAAAGTCAGTCAAATGGGGAAAAGACAGTCTTTTTAGCAAATGGTGCTGGCATAACTGGATATCCATCCACAAAAAAATGAAACAAGACCCATACCTTACACCATGCACAAAAACTAACTCAAAATGGACCAAAGACCTAAATAGAAAATCTAAAATGATGAAGATCATGGAAGAAAAAATAGGGACAACACTAGGAGCCCTGACACATGGCATGAACAGTATACAAAACATTACTAACAATGCAGAAGAGAAACCAGGTAACTGGGAGCTCCTAAAAAATCAAACACCTATGCTCATCCAAAGACTTCACCAAAAGAGTAAAAAGACTCCCTAGAGAATGGGAGAAAGTTTTTAGCTATGACATTTCTGATCAGCACCTGATCTCTAAAATCTACATGATACTCCAAAAACTCAACTACAAAAAGATAAATAACCCAATTAAAAAATGGGCAAAGGATATGAACAGGAATGTCACTAAAGACGACACTGAGGTAGCTAATAGATACATGAGGAAATGCTCACAATCATTAGCCATTAGAGAAATGTAAATCAAAATTATAATAGATTCCATCTCACTCCAACAAGGTTGGCATTAATCTAAAAAACACAAAATAATAAATGTTGGAGAGGTTTTGGAGAGACCGGAACACTTATACAGTGCTGGTGGGAATGTAAAATGGTACAACCACTTGGAAATCTATCGGTGCTTCCTTAAAAAACTAGAAATAGAACTACCATAGGATCCAGCAATCCTACTCCTCGGAATATATCCTAGAAAAATAAGAACCCTTGCACGAACAGATATTTGCACACTCATGTTCACTGCAGCACTGTTTACAATAGCAAAAAGATGGAAGCAACCAAGGTGCCCATCAACAGATGAATGGATAAATTACAGTATAGTCACATAATGGAATACTATGCATAAAGAGCAATGATGAACCCGTCAAACATTTCATAACATGAAGGAATCTGGAAGGCATTATGCTGAACGAAATTAGTCAGCTGGAAAAGGACAAATATTGTATAAGACCACCATTTTAAGAACTCGAGAAATAGTTTAAACACAGAAGAAAATATTCTTTGATGGTTACGAGGGAGGTGAGGGAGGGAGGAGTTTTCACTATTTAGATAGTAGATAAGAACTACTTTAGGTGAAGGGAAAGACAACACACAATACAGGAGAGGTCAGCACAAAAGGATTAAACCAAAAGCAAAGAAGGTTCCTGAATAAACTGAATGCTTCGAAGGCCAGCGTAGCAGGGGCGGAGGGTATGAGGACCATGGTTTCAGGCGACATCTATGTCAACTGGCATAGTAAAATCTATTAAGAAAACATTCTGCATGCCACTTTGGAGAGTGGTGTCTGGGGTTTTAAACGCTACCCAGCAGCCATCTAAGATGCATCAATTGGTTTCAACCCACCTGGAGCAAAGGAGAATGAAGAACACCAACGACACAAGGTAATTATGAACCCAAGAGGCAGAAATGGCCACATAAAGCCGAGACTACATTAGCCTGAGACCAGAAGAACTAGATGGTGCCTGGCAACAACCGGTGACTGTCCTGACAGGGAACACAACAAAGAACCCCTGAGGGAGCAGGAAAGCACTGGGATGCAGACCCCAAATTCTCGTAAAAAGACCAGACTTAATGGTCTGGCTGAGACTAGAAAGACCCCGGAGGCCATTCCCAAAGCTAACTCTTCAGACAGGGATTGGACGGGACTATGGGACAGACAATGATACTGGTGAAGAATGAGCTTTTTGGATCAAGTACACACGAGACTATGTTGGCATCTCCTGTCTGAATGGGAGATGAGAGGGTAGAGGGGGTCAGCAGCTGGCCGAACGGACACAAAAAGCAAGAGTGGAAAAAAAAAGAAAATTACAGACCTATATCCCTCATGAACATAGATGCAAAAATCCTCAACAAAATTCTAGCCAATAGAATTCAACAACATATCAAAAATTAATCCACCACGACCAAGTGGGATTTATACCAGGTATGCAGGGCTGGTTTAATATTAGAAAAACCATTAATGTAATCCACCATATAAATAAAACAAAAGACAAAAACCACGTGATCTTATCAATTGATGCAGAAAAGGCATTTGACAAAGTCCAACACCCATTTAAGATAAAAGCTCTCACCAAAATAGGAATTGAAGGAAAATTCCTCAACATAATAAAGGGCATCTATACAAAGCCAACAGCCAACATCACTCTAAATGGAGAGAGCATAAAAGCATTTCCCTTGAGAACGGGAACCAGACAAGGATGCCCTTTATCACTGCCCTTATTCAACATTGTGCTAGAGGTCCTAGCCAGAGCAATTAGGCTAGACAAAGAAATAAAGGGCATCTGGATTGGCAAGGAGGAAGTAAAATTACCTCTAGTTGCAGATGACATGATCTTATACACAGAAAACCCTAAGGAATCCTCCAGAAAACTACTGAAACTAATAGAAGAGTTTGGCAGAGTCTCAGGTTATAAGATAAACATACAAAAATCACTTGGATTCCTCTACATCAACAAAAAGAACACTGAAGAAATAACCAAATCAATACCATTCACAGTAGCCCCCAAGAAGATTAAACACTTAGGAATAAATCTTACCAAAGATGTAAAAGACCTATACAAAGAAAACTACAAAGTACTACTACAAGAAATTAACAAGGACCTACTTAAGTGGAAAAACACACCTTGCTCATGGATAGGAAGGCTTAACATAGTAAAAATGTCTATTCTACCAAAAGCCATCTAGACATACAATGCACTTCCCGATCCAAATTCCAATGTCATTTTTTAAGGTGATGGAGAAACAAATCACCAACTTCATATGGAAGGGAAAGAAGCCTCGGATAAGCAAAAAAAAAAAAAAAAGCATTACTGAAAAAGAAGAAGAAAGTGGGAGGCCTCACTCTACCTGATTTCACAACCTATTATACAGCCACAGTAGTCAAAACAGCCTGGTACTGGTACAACAACAGACACATAGACCAATGGAACAGAATTGAGAACCCAGATATAAATCCATCCACAAATGAAAAAAAAAATGAGCAGCTGATATTTGACAAAGGCCAAGTGTCAGTTAATTGGGGAAAAGATAGTCTTTTTAACAAATGCTGCTGGCATAACTGGATATCCACTTGCAAAAAAATGAAACAGGACCCATACCTCACACCATGCACAAAAACTAACTCCAAGTGGATCAAAGACCTAAACATAAAGACTAAAACGATAAAGATCATGGAAGAAAAAATAGGGACAACCTTAGGAGCCCTAATACAAAGCATAAACAGAATACAAAACATTACCAAAAATGACGAAGAGAAACCAGATAACTGGGAGCTCCTAAAAATCAAACACCTATGCTCATCTAAAGACTTCACCAAAAGAGTAAAAAGACCACCTACAGACTGGGAAAGAATTCTCAGCTATGACATGTCCGACCAGCACCTGATCTCTAAAATCTGTATGATTCTGTCAAAACTCAACCACAAAAAGACATACAACCCAATCAAGAAGTGGGCAAAGGATATGAACACGCACTTCACTAAAGAAGATATTCAGGCAGCTAACAGATACATGAGAAAATGCTCTCGATCATTAGCCATTAGAGAAATGCAAATTAAAACTACGATGAGATTCCATCTCACCCCAACAAGGCTGGTATTAATCCAAAAAACACAAAATAATAAATGTTGGAGAGGCTGCGGAGAGATTGGAACTCTTATACACTGCTGGTGGGAATGTCAAATGGTACAACCACTTTGGAAATCTATCTGTAGTTTTCTTAAAAAGTTAGAAATAGAACTACCATACAACCCAGAAATCCCACTCCTCGGAATATACCCTAGAGAAATAAGAGCCTTCACACAAACAGATATATGCACACCCATGTTTACTGCAGCTCTGTTTACAATAGCAAAAAGCTGGAAGCATCCAAGGTGTCCATCAACGGATGAATGGTTAAATAAATTGTGGTATATTCACACAATGGAATACTACACATCGATAAAGAACAGTGACGAATCTGTGAAACATTTCATAACATGGAGGAACCTGGAAGGCATTATGCTGAGCGAAATTTGTCAGAGGCAAAAGGACAAATATTGTATAAGACCACTATTATAAGATCTTGAGAAATAGTATAAACTGAGAAGAACACATACTTTTGTGGTTACGAGGGGAGGAGGGAGCGAGGGTGGGAGAGGGTTTTTTTACTGATTAGTTAGTAGATAAGAACTGCTTTAGGTGAAGGGAAGGACAATACTCAATACATGGAAGGTCAGCTCTACTGGACTGGAGCAAAAGCAAAGAAGTTTCCAGGATAAAATGAATGCTTCAAAGGTCAGCGGAGCAAGGGCGGGGGTTTGGGAACCATGCTTTAAGGGGACTTCTAAGTCAACTGGCAAAATAATTCTATTATGAAAACATTCTGCATCCCACTTTGAAATGTGGCATCTGGGGTCTTAAACGCTAACAAGCGGCCATCTAAGATGCATCAATTGGTCTCAACCCACCTGGAGCAAAGGACAATGAAGAACACCAAGGTCACACGATAACTAAGAGCCCAAGAGACAGAAAGGGCCACATGAACCAGAGACCTACATCATCCTGAGACCAGAAGAACTAGTTGGTGCCCGGCCACAACCGATGACTGCCCTGACAGGGAGCACAACAGAGAACCCCTGAGGCAGCAGGAGATAAGTGGGATGCAGACCCCAAATTCTCACAAAAAGACCATACTTAATGGTCTGACTGAGACTATAGGAATCCTGGCGGTCATGGTCCCCAAACCTTCTGTTGGCCCAGGACAGGAACCATTCCTGAGGACAACTCATCAGACATGAAAGGGACTGGACAGTGGGTAGGAGAGAGATGCTGATGAAGAGTGAGCTATTTGTATCAGATGGACACTTGAGACTGCGTTGGCATCTCCTGTCTGAAGGGGGGATGGGAGGATAGAGAGAGTTGGAAGCTGGCAAAATGGTCACGAAAGGAGAGACTGAAAGGGCTGACTCATTAGGGGGAGAGCAAGTGGGAGTACGGAGTAAGGTGTATATAAACTTATATGTGACAGTTTGACTTCATTTGTAAACGTTCACTTGAAGCTCAATAAAAGTTAATAAAAAAAGTGAGAGCGGACAGAAGGAATGTGCTGTCTCATTAGGGGGAGAGCAATTAGGTATATATAGCAATGTGTTTGTAAATTTTTGTATGAGAGTCTGACTTGATTTGTAAACTTTCACTTAAAGCACAACTAAAAAAAGAAGAATAAAATATCTAGGAATAAATTTAACCAGGAGGTCAAAGACTTGTACACTGAAAATTACAAAAAGCTGCTAAAAGAAATTAAGGATGACCTAAATAAATGGAAAGACACCCATGTTCGAAGATTGGAAGACTTCATATTGTTAAAATACCAATACTACCCAAAGCAATCTATGGATTCAACAAAATCACTAAGTTCCAGTACCTCTTTTTTTTGCAGAAATGGAAAAGCTGATCCTCCAATTCATATGGAATTACAAGAGATCTAGAACAGCCAAAACAATCCCAAAAAAAAGAAGGATAAAGGAGGATTCACATGTCTCAATTTCAAAACTTACTACAAAACAACAGTAATCAAGATAGTGTGATCCCAGCACAATGACAGACATACAGATCAATGAGATAGAACTGAGAGTCCAGAAATAAACCTATAGTCAACAGTCAATTGATTTCGACAAGGTTACCAAGACCTTTCAATACAGAAAGACCACTATCAACAAATGGATAAATGAATAACCACATGCAAGAGAATGAAGTTAAACCCTTAACTCATACCATATATAAAATGTAACTCTAGAGGGATCAAGATATAAATTATTAAGAGCTAAAACTGTAAAACTCCTGGAAGAACGCAGGAGTAAATCTTTTGGAGCTTAGATTTGGCAAAGGATTCTTAGATATGACCCTAAAAGCACAAGCAACAAAAGAAAAAAATAGGTAAACTGGACTGTATCAAAATTAAATTCTTTTTGCCTCAAAGGATACCATATCAATAAAGTAAAAGGGCAACCCACAGAGTGGGAGACAACATTTGAAAATCATATATCTGATAAGGGGGTAGTAATCAGATACATAAAGAGTTCAGAAATAAAGAGGCAACCTAATTTAAAATGGGCAAAGAATATGAATAGACATTTCTCCAAAGAAGATACATGGCCAGTAAACACATGAAAAGATGCTCAGCACTATTAATTATAAGGGAAATGCAAATCAAAATCATAGCGATACCACTTCATACCCATTAGGATGGCTAGAATCAAAAAGTCAGATCAACAAGCATTAGTGAGGATGTGGAGAAATCAGAATTTTCATATACTACTGGTGGAAATGTAAAATGTTGCCGTCACTTTGGAGAATAGTCTGACAGTTCCTCACATGGTTAGACACAGAGTGACCATACGATCCAGCAATTCCATTCCTAGGTATAGACCTAGGAGAAATGAAAACATTATATTCACACAGAAACTTATACATGAATGTTCATAGCAGCATTATCCGTAATAGCCAAAAAGTGGAAACAACCCAAATGTCCATCAATGGATAAGTGGATAAACAAAATGTGGTATACTCACTATGTAATACTGGTATTGTTAGGTGCCATTAAGTTGGCTCCAACTCATAGTGACCTTATGTATGACAGAATAGAACGGTATCACTCGGTCATAAAAAGGAATGAAGTACTAATATATGCTACAACACAGATGAACCTTGAAAACATGCTAAGTTAAAGAAGACAGTCACAAAACACCACGTACTATATGATTCCATTCATATCAAAGTCCAGAATAGGGAAATTTACAGAGATAGAAAGTACGTTAGTAGCTGCTCACTGCTGGGAGTAAGGGATGGGGATATAGGGGGTAATAACTAAAGGGTATAGGGTTTATTTCTAAGGCGATGAAAATGTTCTAAAATTGATTGTGGTAATGATTGCACATATCCATGAATATACTAAAAACAACTGAATCCTACACTTTAAATGGATAAAGTGTATGGTGTATAGTATCTGAAGTACATTTCAACAAAGCTGTTTTAAAAAAGTTAATTTATGTGGTGAATTACATTAATTGATTTTCTAATATACAACCATCCTTGCATACCTGGTATGAATCCTACCTGGCCGTGGTGTATTATTGTTTTGATATAATGCCGAATTCTCTTGACTAGAATTTTGTTTAGAATTTTTGCATCTATATTCGAGAGATACTGGTCTGTAATTTTCTTTTTTTGTGGTGTTCTTTTTCTTTTTTTTTGCCTGGTTTTGGTATCAGTGTTATGTTGACTTCATAGAACAAGTTCAGAAATATCCCTTCCTTTCCTATGTTCTGAAACCGTTTGAGTAGTACTGCTGTAAACTCTTTTCTGAATGTTCGGTAAATTCTCCAGTGAAGCCATCTCGGCTAGGGCTTTTGGGAGGGGAGGGTTTTTTTTTTTTTTTATTACCTATTCAATCTTTTCTCGTTAAGGGTCTTTTCAGATTTTCAACATCAGTTTGTGTTAGTTTGGGTAGGCAGTGTGGAACAAATCAAAAAAACAGAAAATAACAAATGTTGGAGGCCATACGGACATTGGAACTCTTACACACTGCTGATAGGAACACAAAATGGTACAGCCATTTTGGAAAATGATACGCTGCTTCCTTAGAAACCTAGAAATAGAAATACCATATGATCCAGCAATCCTACTCTAGAAATATATCCTAGAGAAATAAGAGTCGTCACACTAATAGACATATGCACATCCACGTTCATTGCAGCATTGTTCACACTAGCAAAAAGATGGAAACAGCCTATATGGCCATCAACAGATGAATGGATAAACTGGTACATACACACAATGGAATACTGCACAATGATAAAGAACAATGATGAATCCGTGAAGCACCTCACAACGTGGATGAATCTGCAGGGCATTATGCTGAGTGAAATAAATCGGGACAAATATTGTATGAGACCATTACTATAAAAACTCATGGAAAGGTTTATACGCAAAAAGAAACAATCTCTGATGGTTATGAGGGAGGGAAGGGGTGGGGATAGAAAAACACTAGACGATAGATAAGTGGTAACTTTGGTGAAGGGTAAGATAGTACACAATACTAGGGACGCCAGCACAACTTATACAAGGCAAGGTCATGGAAGCTCTGTAGATGCATCCAAGCTCTCTGAGGGACCAAACTACTGGACTGACGGCCGTGGGGACCATGGCGTCAGGGAACATCTAGCTCAACTGGCATAACATAGTTTAGAAAAAAATTTTAAAAGTCATAAACTATAAATTACTCCAAGTCTTCACTTTCGAAAACAAGACAAATACCAAATAGGGAAGAGCATGAAACAAAATACATTTTAAATAATTTACACTTACTGTAGTGTTTCTGTGAGTTGGAATGGACTCGACAGCAATGGGTTTGGTTCTGGTTATACATTTAATGCAACAGAATTTAACATAAGCCTATATTAAGAACTATTAAAAAAAAAAAAAAAAACCCAGTGCCATCGCAAGCCAAATACAAAAACTATGGATTATTCACTAGTTTCTACTATCCATACTTATAGCTCCCTACATGAGAGAAATTACTTAAAAACTGTTTGTAAATGTAAAACTATCAAAATAAACCCTCAGACTTTCGAATGTAAACAACAAAAGGCAAAACGTATTAAAACGGATGCTTACAAGTGGTAATGCATTCAAACCTTCTTCTTGTTTCATCTCCTGGGTACTAACATCTGAGTTTGAGAGCTGATGTTCAACAGTAGCTATGCATGTGGTATCCGGAACATTCACTGTTATTTCAAGCTGTCAAAATGAGAAGTTTTATTATTTCGTTTTGGTGTACCATAAACAGCAAAACTAAAACCTCATTTCCCACATGAAAACGTAAAACAAAATGTTAAACTGAAGAAATAATCTACATTAAGAAATTAAAAGATAGTAATTCTTAAACCGATTGACAGTAACTTGGCAAAGGTAAAACATTTAAGATTTTTGAAGATTCTGTAATTATTAAAACCAATAAGCAAAATTTTCCAAGGCATTTTTTTTTTTAATTGCCCTGACAGTCGGAATTTGTTTCAAAAAAGGTTTTTTTTTTTTTGCATTTAAAAATAACGGTAATATCCTTAAACGTATCTTTATGCACATGTATACATTTTAATTTTTCATTGTGCTTTAGGTGAAAGTTTACAGAGCAAATTAGTTTCCCGTTCGATAAAGTGGTCCATGACACTGGCTCCATTTCCCTCAATGTGTCAGCACTCTCCCCATTTCCACCCTGGATCTCTCTTTCCTTTTCTACCCCTTCCTGCCTTCTCATCTTTGCTTTTGGGCAAATGTTGTCCTTTTAATCTAATATAATTGATTGTTCTAAGGAACATATCCCTCTTGGGTATTACTGTTTATTTTATAGGCCTGCCCATTGTTTGGCTGAAAGGCGGTCTCCAGGAATGGCTTTAGTTCCAGGTCAGAAGGGGGTTTTAGAGTCATAGTCTCAGCAGTTCCTTCCACCTCTGTCAGACCAGTAAGTCTGGTCCTTTTTGTGAATTTGATTTTTTGTTCTACATTTTTCTACTGCTCTGAGCAGGATCCTTTGTTATTATTCAGTCAGAGGGGCTGGTAGCCGTAGGTCAAATTTTCTTAGTGCTTGCATTCCACTAGGCCCCAAACAAGTCACATCTGCTTACAGATTATTTAGACAAAGACCTATTCAAGTTGTACTAACAACAAAGAGAAAAAAATGAACTATTAAAAGAAAAAGGAGAAAAACCAAGTAAGATTAGTGTCAAGGATTTGGAACAAAACCTATACCTCTTCCATTGTTTCCTCAATCTGTGTGGCAACAGGTTCAGGAGATCTGAGACCAAGGGGTACAAAGACTGGAGCTTTGTTTACTTCTTCTGGTGCAAGATGATAGCTTTCTTCTTCATAGTCAGATGCAAAATCTTCATCATCATCTTCTTCTTCCTGGGAAGCCCGAAGAGTCACCAGCACAGCCTTCGAGGCTCTAGGTTCCTTCTTAGAGCTCTTAGCCCGATTTCGTTTTGATCCACGACCTTTGGTGACATTTGGTTTGTTCTTTTGACGTATTCTCCTCTCAGTATGATTTATCTCACATTCAGAGGCAGAAGAGATAGCCATTCTTCGATCCAGTGCAATTTTGGAGTAATATGATTCTTTTGACAGTTGTGGACAGCTGGATGGGTTTAATCAAAACAACAATATGCTCATTATACGCACAAGGATAATTTTTATAGAAAACCAAATTTTTAAGCGTGAAATCCCAGTCAGGTCATTAAAATGAAACTCCTACCACCCATTTTTTCAAAAAATTATGTTCTAAAGGGAAAAATTTTCTGTTACTACTACTTAATTTCTCATTCAAAGTTACTTCTTAGTTATCTACCTAAAATTTTTTCATAGTAAGTTTTTAATTGTGGGCAGTTTTTCTCTTGCTATATAAGTGAAAATGAAATACAAGGCTGGACACAATTAGAAGACAAAAGGATAAAGGACACTGAGTCAATATACACAGAATATGGGATCAAAAAGTGATACTGGTTTATCCTACTGGGTAAATTGATCAGGTTAAACTAAAAGAGGGTCTTCACGGAACCTTGGTGGGAGAGTAAGCATGTAACTCACAAACTCGACCCAAGCATGCTGAGTGAAATAAGTTAGATACAAAAGGACAAATGTTGCATGAATCCACTACTGTGAAATACCAGAACTGACAAATGCATAGAGATAAAAAGTAGATTAGTGGTTACCAGACACAGGGGGAAGAGGGGAATGGAGAATAAATACTTAATGGGTACAAAGTTTCTGTTTGAGAAGATAAAAAAGTTTAGAAATAGACAGTGGTGATGGTTGCACAATGATGTGAATGTAATTAATGCCACTAAAGTACACATTTAAAAATGGTTATAATGGCAAATACACACATATATATATATATCCATAATAAAAAAAACAGAAAAAAAACGGGGGCAGAGGGACAGAAAAATCTAACAGAGCAATGTTGTTTTTTTAGAACTTTGGTTCCTTTCCACTGTCCTTGAAAACGATGGAAGAAGGAGGGTGCCTTTTATGTGTGCTTGTGACCCTATGTGAATCAGCACCCTAATTACTTAGGTAATACACACCATTCTTCGGTGAGGCTTCTACTAATGTCTAGTATACCCAATACTCAGAAATTTTAACCTAGGAAAGAGGAATCTTCCTAAGTAGATCTAAAAAAAAAAAAGTAAACTTTAGTAAAAGTAGGAATCAAAAGTGGGACAGAAACAGACCTGTCAATAAAAAACTATCTCCAAGTCTGTTAGCAAGTCACCTTTTTGCTATTATCAGTTAAGGTTAAGACATCCAAGGAGGAATAAATGATTTTTACCTTCTATTCTAAAAGCACTTATTATGTAAAATAAGACAAGGACAAATGTTGTACAATGCCACTTGTTACATAAAACTTTACCTTGTTGATTTATTAAGATACTGCTCTTCGATAACTGAAGACACAGAATTATTCCCTAGAGTTTCCTTTCCAACATTTCCTGATGGTCCAGGTTCTTCAGATTCAGCATCTTTTTTGGCTAAAACAGCCTCTGTGGGACCTGTACAATCTTTTCTTGCTGAAACCTCCAGAGATGCCAGAAGCTCAGTCTTTTTCTTAAATTTAAAAAGAAACAGCTCATATTACCATGGAAACAATCTGTTAATTTGGTTGGGTAGTTTGATCTAAAGCTCTAAGCTTACACAGATACAACTTAGTTTCTAAATTTTTATAGTACAGTCAATTTTCATGAAAAGTTACACAAACAAAAGGCAAAGCTGTACATTTTTAATTCTCTCCTTCATAATCCTGACAAAATAGAGCTCAGTGACAATTTTTTTTTTCAAACTTACTTTTAGAAGGAGCTGGATGTCAGACTCTTCTTGCTGCAGTAAATTATCTTCTAGCTTTCTTGCCTCGCTCTGATCTGCCATGCCTTTTTCTGTTCCTGATTTCTTTCTCTGACTATGGGCCCTTCTCAAATTTGGCTTAGCCCTTTGGAAGTGCCTTCTCCCCAGCTGGGCTGGACTAGGAGCATAAGTCTTATGTTCCTCCCTGGAACAAAATAAAAATCATGTTGAACAAAAACCAAAATTCCTTGTTAAATCAAACATTTTTGGACATAAAACTATTCCATGTTCAAAGGACTAAAAAACTGGCTACAAAACCACACATGTAAAATGAAAACACACACGCTGACATAAAATGAAGAACATAAAACCTTTGTTTCCATTTTCTGTATAGCACGGAATAGTTTCACAATATTATTAATCTATTTTTACTTTCATTAATTGATTCTGATGCCTAAAGTTTCTCCGAAAATTAAGTACTTTTACTTGAAGTAAGGAAGACTGAAGAAGAATTGATGCCTTTGAATTATGGTATTGGCAAAGAATACTGAATATACTGTGGACTGCAAGAAGAACAAACAAATCTGTCTTCAAAGAAGTACAGCCACAATGCTCCCTAGAAGTGAGGATGATGAGACTTCATCTCACATACTTTGGACATACTATCAGGAAGGACCAGTCCCTGGAGAAGGACACCATGTTTGGTAAGGTAGAGGGTCAGCAAAAGAGGAAGACCTTCAATGAGATAGACTGACACAGTGGTTGTAACAATGGGCTCAAACATACAATTGTGAGGATGGCGCAGGAAAGGGCAGTGTTTCATTCTGCTGTACACAGGGTCACTATGAGCTGGGACCAACTCGTCAGCACCTTAACAACAACAGTTGAAGGTGAATTTCATAATGACACTTTAAACAATGCCTTCAACCGGGCTCTGAAGCATGAACAAATATACTATGGTCATAACAACCTTGGTCCTTCTGGCTCAACAGTAGGTTTGAGGACTAGAGTCTATTCTCCCACAACATGTCTGTCAACTCACAGAAAAGGGTTTATCAACAGGCAATGTCATAAGGGTCCCAATATAGCCCACTGGTACCTGCCATGTCAGAGAAAGTCAGGGTTTCAAAAGTCAATACAGTAGCAATAGCTCCCAACCCAAGTAGCAGATATAAGGTTTCACGGGAAATATTTTACTAACTAGCAAGGATTTGAATGATAGGAAATCACTTGAAAGTTTAAAATCTAATATAAACCCGAATGTTTATAAAGAATAGCTGGGTATACAGGTGTCTACCATGAGCTCTCTGAAAGACCTGTATTGAAGGCTAATTTTACATAACACTCTCAATAAATTACCTAGAAGAGAAAGTAGACAGTTATTTTCCAAATGTGCCAACCTTATGAAGCTCTTCTGGCAATAAAACACCAAAGATGTTCACAGGAAGATCTAAGAAGGCTAATACATGCCAGTGGAGGTTAATGTACTTAGTAAAAAAAAAAATGTAACAAGTATACGCTATTTACAATAAAATATGATTCTGCAAAAAGATTGAGAATAAAATATATACGTGAGCAAAATGTGTCACTGAGGTCAAAATGGCCAATAAAATGACAGAAGAATAAGCTAATTTTAAAACTACAAAAAAATAGTTACTCTAAAGAAAGTTACCAGTCATGGTACATCTAACAGCTGGAATAAACTTCATGAACTAGAAAATATTAAAAAGTAAGAAAGGGGTGTGAGTTTCCATACAGGAAGTTTAAAAGTTGGATCTCTCTCATCAAGAAATACAAAGATTAAGTATAAAACAACTTAAAACATGAAAAGTTTATTTCATAACAAATAAAAGATGTTGCTGCTGTTGTTAGGTGCCGTTGTGCCAGTTCCGACCCATAGTGACCTTATGTACAACAGAACAAAACACTGCCTGGTCCTGCACCATCTTCACAATTGTTATGTTTGAGCCCATTGTTGTAGCCACTGTGTCAATTCATCTCATTGAGGGTCTTCCTCTTTTTCCCTGACCCTCTACCAAGCATGATGTATTTCTTCAGGGATTGGTCCCTCCTGATAAAATTGCGAAAGTAGGACAGATGAAGTCTCGTCATCCTCCCGTCTAAGGAGCACTCTTGGCTGTACTTCTTCCAAGACAGATGTTTGTTATTCTGGTACTCCACAGTATACTCAATATTCTTCACCAACACCATAATTCAAAGGCATCAGTACTTCTTTAGTCTTCCTTATTCCTTGTCTAGCTTTCATATGCATATGAGGCGACTGAAAATACACGGCTTGGGTCAGACAAACCTTAATCCTCAAAGTGACATCTTTGTTTTTTAACATCTGAAAGAAGTCTTTTAAAGCAGATTTGCCCACTGCAACACATCTTTTGATTTTCTGACTACTGCTTACATGGGCATTGATTGTGGATCCAAGTAAAAATGAAATCCTTGACAATGTCAGTCTTTTCTCCATTTATTAAGATGTTCTTTATTGATCCAGTTGTGAGCATTTTTGTTTTATGTTCAGGGGAAATACATACTGAAGGCTGTAGTCTTGATTTTCATCAGTAAGTGCTTCACATCCTAATCTTAGCTTTCAGTAAGCAAGGTCTTGTCACCTACGTATCTCAGGTTGTTAAGGAGTCTTCCACCAATCCTGATGCCATATTCTTGTTCATACAGTCCAGCTTCTCAGATGATTTGTTCAGCATACAGACTGAGTAAGTATGGTGGAAGGATGCAACCCTGATGCACACCTTTCTTGATTTAAAACCATGCAGTATTCCCTTGCTCTGTTCGAACAACTGCCTCTTGGTCTACGTACAGGTTCCACATAAGCACAATTAAGTGTTCTGGAATTCCCATTCTTTCCAATGGTATCCAAAATTTGTTACGATCCAACTGGGTGTTGTCTAACCCACAGAGTCATAAGTTGGACGTGCACAGCAGCACTCCATCATTAAATGGAAGTGGTATATACAAGATCAAGCCCAAGCAGGACTTGAAGGCACAAGTTGCATGAGGAAGTGGCCCAAATGCCCATGGTATCCACTCCCCTCACATTACCTTCCATCTCCCAATAGGCACCTATGGCCTCACGGGGAGTTCCTTATGACCAAATGACTGAAGAGAAAACTCATGCCTGATTTACAGATGGTTATGCACGATATGCAGGCACCACTCGATATGCAGCAGCACTACAGCCCCTTTCTGGGACCTCCTTGAAGGACAGTGGTGAAAGGAAATCCTCCCAATAGGCAGAACTTCGATAACTGCACTTGGTTGTTCATTTTGCTTGGAAGGAGAAATGGCCAGATGTGCAACTGTATACTGATTCATGGGCTGTGGCCAATGGTCTGGCTATGATGGTCAGGGAGACAAGGATTTATGGGGAAGAGGTATGTGAACAGGTGTCTCTGAATGGGTCAAAGAAGTGAAGATATTTGTGTCTCATATGAATGCTCACCAAAAGGTGACCTCGACAGAGGATGGTTTTAACAATCAAGTGGATAGGATGACGTGTTCTGTGGGAACCACTAATCCTCTTTCCCCAGTTACTCCCGTCATTGCCCAATGGGCTCATGAACAAAGTGGCCATGGTGGCAGAGATGGAGATTATCCACGGGTCCAGGAACATGGACTTCCACTCACAAGGCTGACCTGGCTACAGCCACTACTGTGCATCCAATCTGCCAGTGGCAGAGACCAACACTGAGTCCCCGATATGGCACCATCCCTCCAGATGACCAGCCAGCAACTTGGTAGCAAGTCGACTACCTTGGACCACTTCCATCATAGAAAGAGCAGCATTTCATCCTTACTGGAATAGACACTTAATCTGGATATGGATTTGCCTTCCCTGCATGCCATGCTTCTGCCAAAACTACCATTCGTGGACTTACAGAATGCCTTATCCACCACCACGGTATCCCACATACCATTGCCTCTGATCAAGAGACTCATCCCACAGCAAACAAAGTGGAGCAGTGGGCCAATGCTCACGGAATTCACTGTTCTTACCACGTTTCCCACCATCCTGAAGCAGCTGGCTTGACGGAATGATGGAATGGTCTCTTAAAGACACAATTATGGCACAAGCTAGGTGGCAATACCTTGCAGGGCCAGGGCAATGTTCTCCAGGAGGCTGTATATGCTCTAAACCAGCATCCAATATATGGTGCTGTTTCTCCCATAGCACGGATTCATGGGTCCAGGAATCAACGAGTAGAAATAGGAGATGCACCAGTCACTATTACCCCTAGTGATCCACCTGCAAGATTTCTGCTTCCTGTCCCCATGACCTTATGCTCTGCAGGCCTAGAGGTCTTAGTTCCAAAGGGAGGAATGCTCCAACCTGGAGACACATCACTGATTCCATTAAACCAGAAGCTAAGAATACCACCTGGCCACTTTGGGCTCCTTATGCCTCTGGATCAACAGGAAAAGAAGGGAGTTACCATAATGGCTGGTGGGACTGATCCAGACTACCAAGAGGAAATCGGATTGATATTACATAATGGAGATAAAGAAGAGTATTTCTGGAATGCATGAGATCCCTTAGGGTGTCTCTTAGTACTACCATGTCCTGTGATTTTTAAAAGTCAACGCAATTCCAACATGACTACTAATGATGGCTCCGACCCTCCAGGAATGAAGGTTTGGGTTACCCCATCAGGCAAAGAACGATGACCAGCTGAGGTGCCTGCTGAGGGCAAAGGGTGGTGGAAGAAGGTAGTTCTAAATACCAGTTACGGCCATGTGACCAGTTGCAGAAATAAGGACTGTAATTGTTACAAGTATTTCTGCTTTGTATGTGTGCATCAGGTATTTTTGTTTTCTTATTAAAAAAAAAAAAAACTTTTTTTTTTTTTAAATAAAATATAAGATGTAAATGGGGCTAGTGCATTTTTTGTTTACGTGTGTTAGCTATGTTAGGCTCAAGTATAAGTGTACCTGTGTTTATTCAGGGATTATGTATGGTTTGGGGAGATGTGTACAGATGCCAAGTTGACAAGGGGTGGACTGTGATGGTTAAGATTGTGTGTCAACTTGGCTGGGCCACGATTCTTGGTGTTTTGGCAGTTGTATAATGTCGCAATCATTTCCCTGTTGAAACGTGATATGTGATCACCCCCATGATGGAATATGCTGAGTGGTACTGGCCGGGGTGGGGCTTGTGGTGGCTCACCGCTCCCTCAGCCTTCATCTCTCTGCCTTCCACCACATCCTTCCTTCCTGCTCCCCTTGCAAAAGTCATTGGCTTGTTTTAGGTCCAGGAGTTGTCTTTTGTCTGACCTCTGGTTCTTGGGACTTGAGCTAGCAGCTTATTTGTCCATTTTTGGATTCGCTGATTTTCATGGCCTGTGAGCAAGAGTCCTGCTCCCTCACCTGCCTATCTTGGGTTCACCAGCCCCTGCAACTAAGTGACTCAGGAGAAACCTTGCAGTCTTGCCAGCTGACCTTGGCAATTCCTTGACCGTCACAACCTGTGAATGGGATCCCAGCTCTCCAAACTGCTCATCTTGGGTTCACCAGCTTCTGCGGCTCTGTGAATTGGGAAAGGACTCTATCCTGATCCAAGGACTTGGGAATGTCCCAACGCCTACAATTGCGTGAGCTGTTTCCTTAATGTAAATCTCTATGTTTATATGCATTACTGGTTTTGCTTCTCTAGAGAACCCAGCCTAAGACAGATCCACATAGTCGAATGCCTTTGCAGTCAGTAAAACACAGGTAAACATCTTTCTGGTATTCTCTGCTTTGAGCCAAGATCCATCAGACATCAGTAGTGATATCCCTCATTCCATGTTCTCCTCTGAATCCGGCTTGAATTCCTGGCAGTTCCCTGTCAATGTACTGCTATAACCATTTTTTAATTATCTTTAGCAAAATTTTACTTGCATGTGACATTAATGACATTGTTCAATAATTTCTGCATTCTGTCGGATCACCTTTCTTTGGAATGGCACAAATATGGATTTCTTCCATTCGGTTGGCCAGGTAGCAGTCTTCCAAATTTCTTGGTATAGACAAGCAAGCACCTCCAGCACTGCATCTGTTTGTTCAAACAACTCAATTGGTATTTCGTCAATTCTTTGAGCCTTGTTTTTTGCCAAAGCCTTCAGTGCAGCTTGAATTTCTTCCTTCAAAAGCATTGGTTCTTAATCATATGCTACCTCCTGAAATGGCTGAATGTCGACCAATTCTTTTAGGTACAGTGACTCTGTGTATTCCTACCATCTTCTTTTGATGCTTCTTGTGTCACTCAATATTTTGTTCATACTAAAAATCAAACCAAACCTATTGCTGTTGAGTTGATTGACTCTTAGCAACCCTACAGCCTATAAAAACAGCCTACAGAATCCTTTAAATTGCTTAAAAATTGAAACTCAAAGCTTGAATTTTTTTCTACAATTCTTTCAGCTTGAGAAATGCCAAGCATGTTGATCCCTTTTGGCTTAAATAAAGATAGCACTGCCTATACAGGTATGCATCGCTTAATGTCTACAATACGTTCCGTGAAATAGGGTGATTTGTGATTTGAATGTTGTATGAACATCTGGGTTCGTGGGAACACCTGGGTTCGTGGGGCCTGGGGTTCCTTGGTGCACTGCCCAGGGGCTGCTGTGCTTCACGCAGCCCAGGCAGTTCCCGCTGCAGATGCCTGAGGTGAGTACTCAGCGGGTCCCACCCAGAGTATGACCCGCAGCCCCATGAAGGTCAGCCTCACAAAGGTCACTGTGGGAAGGCTCCAGGCTCAGGCAGCAGAGGAGTGGTGTCCGTGACCCGGTACCCCTGCCAGGGCCAGACCACAGGCGTATAAGTGGTCAGACGTTGACAAACAGACATTATATAGCTCATGACTGTGTAACTGCAGCAATTTGCTAGTCCGAAAGTCATAAATCCTGAAAACTTAAGTTTAAAAACTAAACTGCTAATGTTACATTAAGTAACTTACTTAAATCTTCCAGGTTAATTTAGTCAATTATAAATGAGAGCATTTGGAGAGGCTGAATTTGAAGATCACTAGTCTTTAAAGTCTCAGACTAAAAATCAAAATCCTTATGATGGCCCTATATAATCTACCCTTCTCCATCCCCAACCTTTATTATTTGACATCTACCTTTCCTCTCTTTTGCTGTTTCAGCCACACTGGCCTCTGCTGTTCTTGAAACATGCCAGGCATGTGCTTACTTTAATGCTTTTGAACTGCTGTTCCCTCTTCCGCTGGACATTTCTTTGACTTGCTTCCTCCCTCTTTCAGGTCTTTTCTCCAATAGTACCTTTTCAAGGAAGCACTCTCTGACCAATGCTAATTAAAAATTAAGTCCCTATTCATCATACTCCTCACCCAACACACACCTGCTTTATATTTCTCCTCTATAGTATTATTGTCTGGTATACTATTAATTTAACTTATTTATTTTGTATATCATCTGTTCCAATTAGAACATAACCTCCGCTAAGGCAGATTTTTTCTTTTGTTTACTCTTATGTTGTCAGCACCTCGAACAGTGCCTGGCACATAGAAGACACTAAAATATTTGTTTAATGCATGAATATATAAGATTCTTTTCAGTGGAGAAATTGTATAATTCTGTAAGACCAAGAGGCATGAAATTATACATGGAAAGGAAATCCATAAATAGTTATTAGAAGCCAGAAATGTAAACAGGCTCATCTTTAATGTTCGGGGATTAGTATCTCAGAGTTTCCTGGAATAATTATCAGAGATAAAACTACTAGACTGGACTAATCACCAGCTAACTCCAATACAGCATTTGTAATACAAAAGGATTCGTAATATATTTTGGTGGAAAACACTGAGTACTTCACTTAAATATCCCATTTAAAGAAATGAAGAAGTGGCTTAGTACGGGAATTTGAAATTAATGTAAAAACTCGTCTAAGTCATAAAATAAAAACAATATGAAAAGGCTTTTTAAGACAAAAAAAGATAAAAGAAATCCATACTAAAATACAAAACTTCACATTAGAAACTCTGCCTAAACAGAACAGTTTAAAGCCATCCAAAATCAATAGCACCACTTGTTCAGACAGGTGACACAATATGCCCATATCCCGTATGTATGATTTCTTTATATAATTAGAGAGGGCACAAAGGCTACAACATTTCTTCTGAGTTCCCTCCAAAAAATAACGTAATTCTATTTAATTAAAGGAAGGTGGAATATTCAAAGTAAGAGTGCTGAAGACATGCTGGAGTACAATAAATACGTCACAAAAACACACCCCAGTTACACAGATAGTGTAGTGAACTACATGGATCATGAATTTTATCCAAGAAGGGTGTTTTTATTTTTCTTATATAGACTAAAAAGGAAGAAACTAATATATTCTGCTTTAACAGCAACAATAATAAAGCAGATGGCAAGTAACAAATGAAAGCTATGCTGAAATTTCTTTACCACACTAGTATGTCTCATTTAAAAGGTAATGTTCTTACCATTCGGCTCAGGGCATACCATATCATACCATACCAGGTGCCTTCAAGTCAACTCCGACTCATGGCAACTCACGTGTCAGAGGAGAACTGTGTTCTAGGGGGTTTTCAATGGCTGATATTTCCAAAGTACATTGCCCGTTCTTTCTTTCGACGAGCCCCTGTGCGGACTCAAGCTACCAACTTCTTGGTTAGGAGCCGCATACTAACTGCACCACCTAGGGACTCCAGCTTGGGGCATAATTACCTCTAAGTATAGTATAAGTAGCACTTCCTATTTATGAACTTCAGTCAGCAGGTTATACATTTCCAAAGAAGATGAAAAAAACTTAAGACCCTTTGTCCATTATTAACGGTTAGTTTTAAAATAAAAAATGAGGATTTTTTTAGACTTTTCAAAGAAATTACAAATTAAGAGGACATTAGCCATGCAATTCTTACAGCATATCAAGAAGCTGATTTAAAATATCCTAATTTTGTAATTACTATTTTATCTTTTATAACAATTTCCAGGGTGTGATATAAAATCAGTTATGTAAAAATCCAACCTTTATCTTTGAAAAGTTTTATGCTGTTCTGATTAAAAGTAAACTCACCTTATCTTTTCATCTAAAACATTAATTTTGTTAACATGAAGGTTTTCTACAAGAACCACATGACTCTGATCTTCATTGATTCTGCACTCGGACACTTTGGAAGATACAACTTCAATTTCAGTTCCAATTTGAGAATTTGGCTGAAGATGACAAAATATATTAGTTTTTTTTTTTTTTTTTTTTAACTGCAAAACATACCTCCTAAAATATTTCAATCATGAGGAAAGGTATTTAGTAAGATTCTAAGCCGGTGGAATCAGAGGCCATTGTGGCTGAAACTGCAAAAGACAGGAAAGGTGGATGCCAGGGTTTGTGATGTTCATGTTGTGCTGCCGAAACAAAACTGCCTAGCTCATAGAGAAAGTTTCAAGACTTATTATAGTAATATGTTTACTAACACTTTAAAAACTAAAACAGTCACCTGTTGTGAAACGAACAAAAAAATGGGTTTTTAAAAAGAGTTTTTTTATGTTGTTCAAATATGGATTACAATCAATTGAAGTATTTCCCTTGGTAACAGAGAAAAGAACAGAAAAACAAGAAGCAGCTAAAATGGACATTTTTAGGCATTAAAATAAAGATTTCTTTCTAACATGAAAAGGTTCATCAACAAGAGAATGGGTCAAACTGTAGTTCAAAACAGGGGAATATTATCCAGCAATTAAAAGTGATGTACCTCTACATTTCTTGACACAGAAAGCAACTTAACATATTAAAGTGAAAGACAATAAGTACCAAAATAGCATGTGTAAAATGATTTTATTGTTTAAATTTATATAAGTATCTGTATTTTTTTTTTATACACTAATCTGGTAAGATGCGTCAAAAGGTTTTCAGTAGTTATCTGAGGGTGGTTGAGACCTGGGGTAGTTGTTATTATTTAATATTATTATTTTTTAATTGAACGTTTTCACAATAATAGGTTCATTAGTTAAGAAAATAATAAATCTATTTTCACATTAATTACGTAACAATAACTCACCACAGCAGGGGATTTTTTAGTTTCATCTTTTTGTAACACTGGTCTTTCTTCCTTAATTATGTCTTTAGCTTCACTTTTTTCTACTATTTGCCTCTGTTCAATCTTTCTTATGTTTGGTTTGGGTCTCTGAAGTCGGCGCCTTATTGGTTGAGAAGTTTGGATACCACTTTCTTTCATTTCTTGTTGCAAAGTGTTTGTGTTGTAAGTCCTAGAAAATGGGACAGAGAAAAAGAGAGGGCACTCAATTGTAAAGAGTTGAACTAACGTAATAAATATGAAGTGTCAATCTCCTCTAATAATCTCTCTTTAAAAATAATGTTGGCCCATTAAAAGAAAACTAAATTATTTTGATTATAAATATTTTATAAAGGAAATAGTTAACAATCACAATTCTCAAAAAGTAATGGTTATATACTCACATACATACATTTCTAAATGCATTTCTTGGGTAAGATGTTAATCAGCTAACAAGGAATATATGCAGGCAAGCATTAAGAGCTGTTGAACTCAAATATGATATTCTACCTTAGGCACTCTTCCAAAGCAAAAAAAATAAACCAACTATCCTTTATTTAGGAAAAAAAAAAGTCCGCAGGTGGTGCAATCAGTTTCTGCTCAACAGCTAACCTAAAAGTTGGCAGTTCGAACTCACCCAGTGGAACTGTGAAACAAAAAGGCTAGCAATCTGCTTCCATTAAGATTATAGCCAAGAAAACCCTATGGAGTATTTCTACTCTGTAACACACGGGGTCACCATGAGTCAGGATCAACCTGACAGTAACTAACAACAACAACGAATCCTTTATATTCATTTTGAAAATACATTAAAAATCTTAATTAAAGCTAAGAAATATTTTAAAGAACAGTCTTTCTTAGATATTAAAAGAAACATCAACACTTCACCAAAGAAGACAACCAGGCAGCCAACAGACACATGAGGAAATGCTCACAATCATTAGCCATTAAAGAAATGCAAATCATAACTACAATGAAGTACCATCTCACCCTGACAATGCACTAAAAAAAAAAAAACCCACAAAATAACAAGCGTTGGAGAGGTTGTGGGGAGACTGGAACTCTGATGCACTGCTGATGGGAAAGTAAAATGGTACAACCACTTTGGAAAACGATATAGTGCTTCCTTAAAAAGCTAGAAAAAGAAACACCTTATGATCCAGCAATCCCACTCCTAGGAATATACCCAAGAGAAATAGGAGCCATCACACAAATAGACATATGCACACTCATGTTCACTGCAGCACTATTCACAATGGCAAAAAGATGGAAACAATCTAAATGCCCATCAACAGATGAATGGGTAAATGAATTATGAAACATATACACAATGGAATACTATGCAATTATAAAGAACAAGGATGAATCCACGAAGCATCTTACAACATGGATGAATCTGGAGGGCACTACGCTGAGTGAAATAAGTCAATCACAAAAGGACAAATATTGCATAAGGCCACTCTTACAAAAACTCAAGAAAAGGATTAAACACAGAAAAAAGCATTCTTTGATGGTTATGAGGGTGGAGAAGAAGGAGGAAGGAAAATCACTAACTAGATAGTAGACAAGGGTCAACTTCGGTGAAAGGAAGGACAACGCACAATACAGGGGAAGTCAGCACAACTAAACCAAAGCAAAAGCAAGGCAGTTTCCTAGACACATCCAGACACTTTGAGGGACAGAGTAGCTGGGGCTGAGGACCATAGTTTCCGGGACATCTAGGTCAACTGGAATAACGTAGTATATAAAGAAAATGTTCTACATCCCACTTTAGTGAGTAGCATCTGGAATCTTAAAAGCTTGTGAATGGCCATTTAAGACACACCTATTGGTCCCACCCCACTCGGAACAACAGAGAACGAAGGAAACCAAAGACAAGGAAAATACTAGCCTAAGGACTAAAGGACCAATTAAACCAGAGACTCTACCAGCCTGAGACCAGAGGAACTAGACGTTGGCCAGTTACCACCCGTGACCGCCCTGACAGGGGACACAACAGAGTCCAGGACAGAGCAGGAGAAAAATGTAGAACAGAAAGCTCAAATTCACATAAAAAAGATCAGACTAATCATCTGAGACGGGAGGAACCCCCAAAATTATGGCTACCAATGCTTTGTTAACCCAGGAATGAAACCATTCCCGAAGCCCACTCTTCAGACAATGATTAGGCAGGCCTATAAAACAAAAAATAATACTCGTGAGGAAAGTGCTTCTTACTTCAATCAGACGTATGAGACCAAATGGGCAGCTCCTGTCCAAAAGCAGGATGAGAAGGTGGGAAGGGACAGGAACTGGTCAACGGACACAGGGAACCCAGGGTGGAAAGGCAGAATGTGCTGTCACATTGTGGGGATTGCAACCAATGTCACAAAACACTATGCGTATAAATTTCTGAATGAGAAATTAACTTGAGCTGTAAAGTTTCACCTAAAGCACACACACATCAAAAACAAACATCAGTGTTTATTACCCTGTAGAAGCAACCAAGTCGTCTTCCTGAGCTTGTGTGGACTGAGGCTCCTCTTCTGGTTCACAAGAATGTGAATGTGAAAGGCTCTTTTCAGTCTGTACACGTGGTAATATCACAGCCTTTTCCTCCTTATGACCTGATTCATCTTTTTCTCTCAATGTCATTAGGGAAGCCACATTCTAGAAGACATATAAAAAAAAATTTTTTTTAAGTTCATCCAGGGTTGGTAAAGGTATAGGGAAATACAGACTTTCACATACTATTAGCAGAGGAATAAATTTTCAAAATCTTTGTAGAGTGCAATCAGACAATACGTATCCAAATTTTAAACTCCCCAGCAATTCCACTTCTAGAAAGTTATCCTACAAAAATACTCAATTTTCTAAAAATGTATATAAAAGGACATATATTATAGCATCATAATAACCAAAAAAAGAAACAAAATATCAGAAACAAGAAAAATAGTCAGTAGAAGATTAAATAAATTATAAAATCCTTACAATGCAACAGTACATAGCCATTTAAAATGTTAAATTTCTACATACTGTTCCAGAAAGGGGCCCTGGTGGCACAGTGGTTAAGCACTACTGAAAGGTAGGCAGTCAAACCCACCAACCGCTCCATGGGAGAAAGATGTGGCTGTCTGCTTCCCTAAAGATTTATAGCCAAGGAAACCCTATAAGTAACTTCTTACTGTCTCACAGGGTCACTACGAGTCAGAATCAACTCGACGGCAGTGAGTTTGGTTTTCTGCTTCCAGAAAGAGGCCCACAACATTGTATCAAGTGGAAAAACCAGAAGGCAAGGCTTGATGCTATTTTTTGCAAAACAATAAAAATACATGCACATTTTATTATTTATACGGTTAACTTGGGAGAGAGGGATGCAACATAAAGGACTCTCAGTTTTTAGACTATGTATCTTTTTAATTTAAAAGCTTTATAACCAGAAAAAAGAATTACAAATGTTGATAACAGCGAAGAACTAAGCTATTTTAGGATGTCAAATAAGAATTTTAATTCAAAAAACATATGTTTAGAAAACTCAATTTATGAGTATTAACAGTTCACTTCAAAGCTTTTGATGCGATCTTAATCTGTTATGGGTCAAGTCAATGAAGTATACAAAATATCACCTTTAATACATATTGAGCTTTTAATTTTCATTTCATCTTCACAACACAGTAACACAGTAATTATTATTCCTATTTTTCCTACAAAGAAATGATTACATCATGCAGTTATGGTCACATAGTGAGTAAAGGCCCAGGCCTCCTAAATGCCTTCCCATGACACACTTGCCCATCATCAGACTTCTGAGATTCTTACACAAACTACAGAAACAATGATGACATTACACACAGGAACAGTATCACACACAGTAAAAATAATATGAAGAAACACTTGTGAAATTTTAATTCTGTGTCTTTCACTTTAGTAACCCTCAACAGCTACTGTCAAAGTTAATTCCAACTCATGGTGACCCCATGCGTGTCAGAGGAGAACTGTGCTCCACAGGGTTTTCAATGACTAATTTTCCAGAAGTAGACTGCCAGGCTTTTCTTTCAAAGCACCTCTGGCTGGACTACAACCGCCAACCTTTCAGTTACCAGGTGAGAACATTAACCATTTGCACAACCCAGAGGCTCCTTAGTAACACCAATGACAAACACAAACAAACAAAAACTCCGTCTTCAATATCACTCACATCTTGAGAAGGGCAGTTATTAGTCTGTTCAGTGTTCTGTTGTACTACGACAGTCTCCATTTTATCCATTTCTAATTTCTTCCCAGGTACGTATTTTTCTGCTTCTGTAGTCTCTCTCTTTAAAGCTGCTCTTGCTAGGTTTGGTTTTGGTTTTTTGAATCGACTTCTCACAAAAGGTACTATTTTAACTTCAGATGGCTTCTGTTCTTGAGGAAGAGATTTGCTTTTGGGACAAGGATTATCAAGCTTTAGAATGAACTGAAAAGGCAGTGGACCAGAGTCTTAAGACAAGCTTACAGACTGGCAATAACATTATCAATTCTTAACAGAAAAACAAATTGGACTATTTGGTGGATGCTGAAAAATAGGAAGGCATAACCCAGGTATGAGCCTAGGAATACCATCTTTGCACAAAAAAATACAGGTTTGTCAAACCTGCGTTGACTTAGGAGTATGTGTTACATATGATTCTGTGTGTGCTGGGAATTTTCACAATTAACCATCAGAATGATCGTTTTTCCTAGCCTTCCCAAAACTATAATTTGCAAATATAACTTTCTATGCTTTCTTTAAAAATGCACACTTACGTACTTATACCTTAAATTAGTATTGGAACGCTGCTCCGGAACATCTGGAAATTGCATCCCTTGGTCCTCTATCTTACCAAGGTCAGAAGTCTGCAAAGAAGCCTCTGAATGACTTAACTGACTTGACGCTTCCTCTTCAGAATTTCTTTTCTCTTCTACAGACGTACGCACCACTGACTGCATGTCACTGCTAATGCTCTGGAGGAACAGTCATGTAAATCAGCACACTTACAAGATTTCTTAAGCATTTCTGACGTTTCAAAGAAAAGCCGAAACACTTTTCTTAAAAAATCTACAACTTTGTTTCTGATTTTTAAATAAAATTTAATTTACAAATGTTAATACATAGAGTTCAGGAAACTTCTTTTCATATTACATATTATCATTTTTCCAAAGCACAGATAATGGTATCTATGCCAAAAAAAAAAAATCCCCCAAAATGCTAAAATGTTAAAAATAGAATAAATGTCAAGTAACTGGAAACACTTAATAAAAGAAACTTTTTTAAAATGGAATAAAGGGGAGGAGATAGGAAATAAAAACGGATACAAATATGGTCAGAAGTAATTTCAAAGTATGTTCATACCAGGGTTACCACAAATTCAGTCCAATTTCCTATGCCCCTTTTATCTAAAGGAGCAATTTCAAATTGACATTAAGAACAGTAACTTCTAAGTTTCTTCAGGATCCTAAATATACATATTTAGGGCTAGAAAAGGGCTTCAGACTTTTTGAGATTTTAAAAACATTATTCAGCTTAAGGGCAATAATCATGAAATTAAATTTTCTCTGAAAAAAGTATTCAAAATTAACTTTTAAAGGACAGAAAAATACATACTTGTACATCTGGTAAAGGCATACAGCTGCAGTCACCACTGCTATTCTGTATTAAATTTATCTCGGTTTGTCTTGAGGTATCAGTCTCCTCTGGCTCATTTTTCCTTGGAGCAGTATCTACTTTTCCAGTATTTCTCAAATTGGCTACCGTTTCCTCAATAGCACTGATCTCTCCTGATCCTCTTTCCCGCAAGGAAATTTCTCTTCCAGTGTCTTTCAAATCTGCCTCCATTTCCTCAATAACAGTCATCTTTCCTGATACCTTGTCCATGACGAAAATGTTTCCTTTTCCAGTTTCTTTCAAATCAATCTCCCTTTCTCTTATGGTACTGACCATTTTTACTACCTTTTCCCTTGGGGAAATATCTCTTCCAGTTTCTTCCAAATCTACCTCCACTTCACTTATAGTTTTGACCTCCTCTGGGGCTTTTTCTGATGGGGGTATTTCTCTTCTTCCAGTTTCTTCAAAATCTGCCTCTCTTTCCTCTGAGGCAGCAATCATTTCTGGGATGCTCTGCCTTGGGAAAATCTCTCTTCCCGTTTCTTCCAAATCTGTCTCCATCTCACCTATAGTCTTGGCCTCCTCTGGGGCCTTTTCCTGTGGGGTTATTTCTCTCCTTCCACTTTTTTCAAAATCTGCCTCTCTTTCCTCAAAGGCAGTAATCATTTCTGGAATGCTCTGCCTTGGGGAAATCTCTCTTCCAGTTTCTTCCAAATCTGTCTCCATCTCACCTACAGTCTTGACCTCCTCTGGGGCCTTTTTCCATGGGGATATTTCTCTTCTTCCAGTTTCTTTAAAATCTGCCTCTCTTTTCTCAGAGGTAGCAATCATTAATGGTATCTTTCTCCTTGGGGAAATCTCTCTCTCAGTTTTTTTCAAATCTTTCTCCACTTCAACTACAGTCTTGACCTTCTCTGGGGCCCTTTCCCATGGGGATATTTCTCTTTCTCCAGTTTCTTCAAAATCTGCCTCTCTTTCCTCAGAATCAACTATCATTTCTGGTATCTTCTCCCTTAGGGAAACCTCTCCTTCAGTTTTTTTCCAATCTTTCTCCACCTCCTCTGGGACCTTTTTCCATGAGGATATTTCTCTTCTAGTTTCTTCAAAATCCGCTTCTCTTTCCTCAGAAGGAACACTCACTTCTGGTATCTTCTTCCTTGGGGAAACCTCTCTTTCAATTTTTTTCAAATCTTTCTCCACTTCACCTACAGACTTAACCTCCTCTGGCACCTTTTCCCATGGGGAGATTTCTCCGCTTCCAGCTTCTTCAAAATCTGCCTCTCCTTCCTCAGAGGAAGCAATCGTTTCAGAAGGAACAATGACTTCTGGTATCTTCTTCCTAGGGGAAACGTCTTTTTCAGTTTTTTTCAAACCTTTCTCCCCTTCACCTACAGTCTTGACCTCCTCTGGGGCCTTTTTCCATGGGGATAGTTCTCTTTCTCCAGTTTCTTCAAAATCTGCCTCTCTTTCCTCAGGAGCAGCAATCATTTCTGGTATCTTTTTTCTTGGAGAAACTTCTCTTTCAGTTTTTTTCAAACCTTTCTCCACTTTACCTACAGTCTTAACCTCCTCTGGGATCTCTTCCTGTGGGGATATTTCTCTTTCTCCAGTTTCTTCAAAATCTGCCTCTGTTTCCTCAGAAGCAGCAATCATTTCTGGTATCTTTTTCCTTGGGAAAACCTCTCTTTCAGTTTTTTTCAAGCCTTTCTCCACTTCACCTACAGTATTGACCTCCTCTGGGGCTTCTTCCTGTGGTGATATTTCTCTTTTTCCAGTTTCATCAAAATCTGCCTCTCCTTCCGCAGAGGAAGCAATCATTTCTGGTATCTTCTTCCTAGGGGAAACGTCTTTTTCAGTTTTTTTCAAACCTTTCTCCACTTCACCTACGGTCTTGACCTCCTCTGGGGCCTTCTCCCATGGGGATATTTGTCTTTTTCCAGTTTCTTCAAAATCTGCCTCTCTTTCTTCAGAAGCAGCAATCGTTTCTGTTATCTTTTTCCTTGGGGAAACCTCTCTTTCAGTTTTTTTCAAACCTTTCTCCACTTCACTCACAGTCTTGACCTCCTCTGGGGCCTTTTCCCATGGAGGTATTTCTCTTTCTCCAGTTTCTTCAAAATCTGTCTCTATTTCTTCAAGGACATCAATCACGTCTGATATGCACTCCCCTGGGGAAATTTCTTTTCCAGTCTCTCTCAAACCTGTCTCCATTTCCATAGTGGTGTCGATCATTTCTGATATCTTCTCTCTGAGAGGGACGTGTCTTCCAGTTTCTTTTAAATTTGTCAACATTTCCTTAGTAGTACTGGCCTCTACTGGTACCTTCTCCCTTGGTAAGGTTTCTGGTCTTGCCATTTCTCCCAAATCTGATTGCATTTCCCCAGAGGCAAGAACCTTCTCTGGTACCTCTTCCCTTGAGAAAATTTCTCTTCTTCCAGTCCCGCTTCCTATATTTGGTTTCTGAAATCGAGTCCTTATAATTGGGGCTTGTTTGCATATATTTGCTTCATTATCCTCTTGAATGCTACAAAAACAAAGAAACAAACACACACAATCAAGCTTTAAACCAGACTGCCAGTTGAAGAGATGATAGGTGGCAGACAGCAAAAACTGTCAAAAAAAAAATTAGGGAAGACCCAGGAGTCTGTGGGTAATATTTTAACAATGAGGGGGGTAAAAAATCCATCTTTTGAAATTACCGTAAATTTTAAAAACAATTAAATATAATGCTTTATGGGCAGGTATATATAAATAGAGAGAACAACTAATAAAGTCACTCGGAGGAGCAGTCAATTAGCCTTGAATCATCCCTTTCTAAATGTCATCCTTGCCATCCTATTCAAATGCTGGCTAGGACAGACTACCCAGTACTCTACATCGGAGCTTGTTCAAGGTGTGTCTGCTGTTTCTATCTCATAAGCACTTTGCTCTTCATAAAAAGCAGAAGCACTCTCACTAGATACAGCTCCTTTGTTTTGCTTTGTGTTTTGTTTACCATAATGAATGGTAAAATCACTAAAAATACATAAACAAATGAAAAGGCTCTAAGTAATAAGTTAAGAAAGGTCATCACTCTCCAGCAAAAGCTAGATCAAATGACACACTTGATTTATTTAGCAATGTTAAGCTAAGCAAGTGTAGAACTACACGTTCACAGCATTAAAAAAAAACCTTTACTAGAAATTATGTTACTGCTTGTTTGAAACTCTCTAGTCCCTAACCTATTCTTCCTCATTGAAACAGCTTTTACATAATGTAACTTTTTTGATAATACAGGGAAGCTCCTTAGGAACAAACTTCTCAAGTTATATTTGTTTAAAAAACCAACATGTTCATATACATCACTAACTTTATTAACTGACATCATTCAATGCAAAATTCATACCACAAAGGAAATTTAATTTAGTCCTAGTTGGACTTCAGGAGCCCTGGTAGCACAGTGAAGTGCTCCGCTGCTAACCAAAAGGTCAATGGTTCAAACCCACCAGCTGCTCTGAAGGAGAAACATGTAGCAGTCTGCTTCTGTAAAGATTTACAGCCTTGAAAACCCTATGGAGCAGTTCTACTCTGTCCTATGGGGTCGCTAAGATTTGAAATCGCCTTCAACGGCAGCGGGTTTGGTTTTAGTTAGACGGATTCCAGTCTATTCTCTGATTTATGATACTTTTCATCTTCACCCAAAAACATCTAGCTTTTAGTGAGGTTTCTATGCTAGTAACCTTGGTTTGGGTATCAAGAGGAAATATAAACTATTATGGCCTTTATAAAGTCACATGCTGAACACTGGCATATTCTTTAAACATATAGATGCTTTAAGCAAAGCCTTTATTAATAATTTCATCATGTCAACATCAGTTCAGATTTTAAGAAACAAATACGATGTTATTAGATTGTTTTTAAGTAACAAAAGGACTTTAATAAGCTTAACCTTTATGGATAAATAAGAAACAAATGTCACACCTCTTAGAGTTCATGAAAAACCAATCAGCAAATATTTCTAAGCACCTATTATATGCCAGGCAGGCACTTGCTAAAAACTGGGAATGCAATGGTAACAAGATACATCTTCTCATAGAGTTCGTATCAGGTACACAATTAAACGAAGGGCAGTATCTGAGATTGGAGATCAGATACGTAGTTGAACTAGATTACTTCTCAAAACATACAGGAGATCCAGAAATTCCCTAATCAGATCACAGACTTTAAGGAGAAAAGCAAAGAACGAAAGAGGAACAAAATTGGAGAAGGTAAAAAGACTGGGCACAAAACTATAAATCTTTTTCAAGGTCCACAAATGCCATTTTTCTAAACCACAGAGTTTAAGAATTTACAAAATATTTATACACCTCCATAAAATAAATGACAACCGTGCACAACGCAAACCTCAAAACATTTATAGGACGTAGGCAGGATGCAACCTTAGCGTAGAAAACTAAGTTTCAAAAGAATATTCACTAATTTATCACATAAAGAAGAATTTTAAATTTATTCTTCATTTCAGAGTCTTTTCCTTATTACCTCTTTCTCTAACACAGGATCTTGACCAAACCAAAGTATGTGGGGTACGGCTGTGGCAGGCAGAGGTGGGAAAGAACTGCCTCGTAGATATAAATAGGAGTTCGATTTGGTACAACATAGAATCTTAAAACTGTTATTAAGGACCTTAGAGATTCGAAGATCAGAAAGGCCACATGGTAAAACAGAAGGAGCACTGCCCTGGGAGAAAAAAGTTGTTGAGATCAGATTAGATATCAGTTATAATCAATATCCACTTGGGTTCTAAAACCAGAGGCCATTTGGGAAATTTTTCTACTGGGCCACATGAACTATTAAAATGAGTCTGGTTTAAACTGAAAAATGTAAATAAAAAATCCAAACTGCCAGGTATCTGTAACCAGTATCTATATCGAAGTAATACAGTTTGTACAGGGCTTCTACCCAGAGATTCTACGACACAGCAGTAAAACAGAATTTTACTTAATTACTTATTTGGTGGTGGGGGAGGACGGTGATAGGGAAGGAAGTAAGAAACAAAAGAATAGGGAAGGAAACAAGAAATAAAGGAATTTTTCTATCTTCTAATAAAGATCCTTAAAGTAATTCAGGAAACCTGGCTTTCACTCTTCTCAGGTTAGATTCCATTTAAATAGATTAATATAGCTATAAAAAAGTAGAGTGTAGGCCAGACTATGGATGTAAAAGAGTAGTAAAATATTAGTAATTGCTGAAACCGGCTAGGAGGGACACGAGAATCCATTCTTCTGTTCTCTCTGCTTTTACGTACATTCAAAACTCCCAAATGGAAATTAAAAAAAAAAAAAAAAAGGTACACTAATAATTCCAACAATCTAGTTTAGTGCTCTCCAAAGGAGAAATAACAAATACAGGGAGCTTTGGCTATGAGGAGTATAGGTTTCTACATATGGGTTTTACAAAAAATTTATGTAAATTTTAAATAAACGCAATATGTGAGCATCCTAATTCCAAAAAAACAAATATTAAGAAAATAACTAAAGTTTTCATATTTGGACAGAGACATCTAATTTAATATGCACATTAAAGGATCATGCTATCCATGTTAACTCAGTCTTAATTTATGATGAGTAGCTCTTTTCAAACTACCCATAACTTAAGAAATCCACATGAAGGCTACGGCATAAACTGCCTTGAAAAATGAAGTTATACTTTATACATTATGTAACGATATATACAAAATAAATCCATCTAATTCTCTTTTGGCTAAAAAATTGATTAACAATTTCTAAAATTTTATATGAAACTTCAAAATTACATAATCAACAAGATAATGTTTACCTCCGGCATTCTTTAAGACCCTTGGGCTCATCTGCTTGCACATTTTGAAAAGTATCTTTTTTCTCAGGCTGTGATGCAATGTCTCCACAATCGAAATTTTTACATGGCTGATCTTCTGTTTGTTCATGAGCCTTAATAACAACGTTTTTAAAGTTTTAGGTTTCATAACAACACATACATTTATAAAGACTTAGTTGAAAATTTTGTTCAATGAGTAGAATGAAAATGGTTAAGATTTCAAAATGATGAAATGAAATTCAAGGGAAGCTTTCTATCATTTTTTTCTTTAGGTATCTTAGAAAATATCTTAAGCCGTGCCTTTCACCTCATCTCAAAGCCCCATTCTGTTCCCCTAATCAGAAAGCAAGTATTTATTTCCTTCAGTCTTATCTATCAGAATTACCCCATGGGATCTATCTTTCTGATTATTGTGATCACATTATAGACCTTGGGAATTACAACAGAAGAAATTCGAATCTCAAATTATGCCACCTTTTACCCTTATCATGAAGTCTAGTTAACAGGTAAATAATCTAAAATTCATGACCTTTGTCTTTGGAATTCTAACTTTTTTTTTTTAAACATTCTATTAATTTAGGCAATGTTAAAATTCACATTTCTAGGTATATTTTCAAAAGGGAAGAGTAAATCCAAATACTCACTAGATAATACGGGAAAGCAAGTCCAAATACAAGGTAAGGTGAAGATAAGACTACATACTATGGAAATACTCAAAATTCAGACAGCTGAGTGTTGAATGGCTTTACAATTAGCAACACTGTTTTGCTATGAGATTTTGGCCATAAACATAATAAACAATGCACACACATAAATCATGCAGTGTTGCTGTTTTAAAAAGGGGGTGAAAAGAGGCTTATACTGAGGCTATAAATGTTTAACAACAACAAAAAAGCAGGGGGAATCAAAGTACTTACAGCTCTATCGATACAGGATTCATTTTCATTCTTTTCTTCACTGGCCCCAATTTCTTCCTGTGATGCTGGAATTTCTTTTCTTTCGGCAACTTTACCTACATTTGGCTTTGGCCTTTGTAATCGGCCCCTCGTTAGTCGTGCAGGTCTAGAAGCCTTTGGTTGATTATCTTCCTGAAGACAAACTTTTTCACTCAAACTGGAACAATTACAAATGAATAAAAATCAATGTTTATTCTGAATTCACATACTCTTGTTTTTTAATATTTTTTCTCCCAAATACGAATAAACTAGCCTTTTAGAATATAAGGTAATTCACATCTACAAAGATAGTCATAAAACTACACCTTACTTTTTGGAACAGACATGATCCTGGAAACCTGACTATAAAAAGCATTTTTTTTAATCGAATTTTCATTACAAAATTAGAAAAAACCACAGCTGATAAGCACGTGATGCTCCCCCTCACTCAGGGCACTAATGTGTCAGGTACAACTTCAGAGCATGAGTCAAGATCTGGTACGGTCCAGAACCCACTGATTCGGATTCGTATTAGAGCAAGACCTGTTCTAGATCTCAATGCCAAGTTAAACATTTCCTTTTGAAACCCCTTGCTTTACAGAAATTATCCAGATTTTGTTAAATTCCTGTTAATGGGTTGAGAGAAATACAATGTTAATTCAGTGGAACCACAAAACCAGACAAACCAAACCCCTTGCCATCAAGCCGATTCTGACTCATAATGATCCTACAGGACAGAGTAGAGCTGCTCCATAGGGTTCCCAAGGAGTGGCTGGCGGATTCGAGCTGCTAACCTTTTGGTTTGCAGATGAGCTCTTAACCACTACACCATAACATGATTTATTTCTGTAATTTCAAACACAGAGATTTTTTTTTAATGTTTCAAAAACACCAATAGTTGAAATGGACTATGGTAACACTTGCTAACAATAAAATCCAGATATTATCAAGTAGAAAGTAAGTTACTACAAAATATATTTTTAGATGAAAAAAAGAAAACTTGTTACTACAATCATTCCTAAAAGTTAATGGTTTTATTCTACTTCTTGGAATACTTACTCAGATACAGCCTCAGCTTCAACGCTCTCTTTCTCTGAATTCTCCTTTCCCAAACTGTCAAATGTATTCATTTGATCCTTTTCCACATGATTCTATGAATTCAATTTTTTTACAGTTAATCCACTTATTACAAAGAAATGTTCAAACTTTGTAATAATCAAATAAGTGTAAATTAAAGTAACAGTATCCTTTTTTTTTGTACTTCAAATTAGAAGAGATTTAAAAAAATCCTAAATGCAGATGTGAATGTTAAAACAAATAATCTCATCCATTAATAATGGAAGTAAAATTGGCATATCCTTTCTAGAAGGCTTTTTGCCAATATGAATCAAGAGCCTTAACAATGTTCATACTCTTTGACCCAGTAAATACTAAGACCTATTTTGGGAAAATAATTACGAAGAAACATTCAACAATTTATGTACTAGTACGTTCACTGGAACATTAAATACAAAAGTAAACAATGAAATCAGATAAAATACTCAGTAACAAATGGTTAAATAAATTAGGTTACACCTATATGATAACACAAAGTCTCTAAAAATCGTATTTTCAAAAATGACACAGAAAAACGTTAATGAAATATTAAGTACCAAACTAGGGTACAAAACTGAATTACTACTACTCAATTCTGTAAAAGAAATTTAGAAAGATATATGCTAAAAGGTTGCCAGTATCTGGATATTAAAATTACAAGCACTTTTTGCTTTAATTTTTACATGAACCTGTATTTTCCAGGTTTTCCACAATTAAAAAAAAAAACAAGATTATAATAATATAATGCAAAAAGTATGATTAAAAAAAAAGGTAGTTCACATAAAAGGAAGAAAAGTACACATTTTTAAAAGTGTTTTGGCATAAATAAAAAAACATATAACAACTTAAAGACAGCGAGGGTATAAGGAAGCAGGAACATTAAAATAACACTTGTAGCAATATAAACAGATTAAATCTTTTTGACTGTCAATTTCACAATGTATAACCAAAGCCATAAAAATATTTAAAATACTCTTTGACCCATTAAACCTACCACCTCTGAAAATTTATCCTTTGCCTGTTTTCCAAAGAAAGCCCTGGTTATAAAATTGTTAATTTTTACTTACAATATATATTTTTAATGGAAACAGCCTAAAAGTCCAACATTAGAGGAATGATTGGGTAAATTAACAATACTTTAACACAATACAGCCACTAAAAATATAAGACCCACGAAAGTGTAAGTGAAAAATGTCAGAGAATAATTTTTTAAATGCTATGATTAAAAACTACAGAAATCTTTAAATAGAGGGAGAGATAAAGGAGACCACGGAGAAGCATGAGTGCCTGTGTTTACATGAAAGAGGTATGGAAATAATTTTATGTATTGCTGCTTTGAGGTGCTGTCCAGTCAGCAACCCTATGTACAACAGAGTGAAATGTTGCTCAGTCATGCAACAACCTCACAACCGTTGTTATGCCTGAGCCCACTGTTGCAGACACTGTGTCAATTTATCTCATTGAAGGTCTTTCTCTTTTTTGCTGTCCTTCTCCAGGGTCTGACTGGTCCTGCCTGATAACGTGTCCAAAGTACATGAGATGAAGTCTCGCCATCCTTGCTTCTAAGGAGCATTCTGGCTGTACTTCTTTCTAGACAGATTTATTCGTTCTTCCAGCAGTATACAGTATATTCAATATTCTTCACCAACACCATAATTCAAAGGCATCCATTCTTCTTTGTCTTCCTTATTCATTGTCCAACTTTTGCATGCATATGAGGCGATTAAAAAAACCATGGCTTGGGTCAGGTGAAGCTTAGTCCACAATGTAGAAGATTTGCCCAAAGCAACAGGTCATTTGATTTCTTGACTGCTCCTTCTATGGCTGTTGATTGTGGATCCAAGTAAAATGAAATCCATGACAACTTCAATCTCTTCTCCGTTTTATCATGATGTTGCTTATTGCTCCAGTTGTGAAGATTTTTGTTTTATGCTGAGGTGTAATCCATACCAAAGGCTGTAGTCGCTGATCTTCATCAATAAGTGCTCCAAGTCCTCTTCACTTTCAGCAAGCAAAGTTGTGTCATCTGCATGACACAGATTGTTAATGAGTCTTCCTCCAATCCTGATGTCACGCTCTTCTTCATATAGTCCAGCTTCTCAGATTACATGTTCAGCATACAGAGTAAGTATGGTGAAAGGATACAACCTTGATGCACATCTTCCCTGAACTTAATCCAAGCAGTACCCACCCCCTTGCTCTGTTCTAATGACTACCTCTTGGTCTATGTACAGGTTCCGCATGAGCATAATTAAGGCGTTCTGGAATTCCCATTCTTCTCAATGTTATCCATGATTTGTTATGATTCACACAGTCGAATGCCTTTGCATAGTCAATTAAACACGGGTAAACATCTTTCTGGTATTCTCAGCTTTCAGCCAAGGTCCATCTAACATCAGCAATGATATTTCTCGTTCCATATCCTCTTCTGAATATGACTTGAATTTCTGTCAGTTCACTGTCAATGTACTGCTGCAACCGCTTTTGAATGATCTTCAGTAATATTTTACTTTTATGTGATGTTACTGATATTGTTCGAAAATTTCCACATTCTGTCAGATCACCTTTCTTTGGAATAGGCCAGGTACCTGTCCGTTGGCCAGGTAGCTGTCTTCTAAATTTCTTGATGAGTGAGTGCTTCCGGCATTGCATTCATTTTTTGGAAACACCTCAACTGATATTCTGTCAATTCCTGGGCCTTGTTTTTCACCAATGCCTTCAGTGCAGCCTGGACTTTCTTCCTTCAATACCATCGGTTCTTGAACCACACGCTACCTCCTGAAATGGCTGAACATCAACCAATTCTTCTGGTATAGTGCCTCTGTATATTCCTTCCATCTTTTTTTTTTTTTGGTGCTCCCTGCATTGTTCAACGTTTGGCCCATATAATCTTTCAGTACAACAATTTGAGGCTTGAATTTTTTCTTCAGTTCTTTCACCTTGAGAAATGCTGAGTGTGTTCTTCCCTCTGCGTCTTCTAACTCCAAGTCTTTGCACATTTCATTACAATACTTATCTTCTTGAGCCGCCATTATGTACCAAAAAAAAAAAAAACCATTGCCATTGAGTCGATTCTGACTCATAGCAACCCTGTAAGATAGAGTAGAATTGCCCCATAGGGTTTCCAAGGATCGGCTGGTGGATTCGAACTGCTGATCTTTTGGTTAGAAGCCAAGCTATTTATGTATAGCTGGTTTAAAAAATATTTTCAATAAAAATTTTATATAAGTAAACAAAAGACAGATTTATCACTACTGAAGACGTTTGAAATAGGACGTCCTAGCTTCTAAGAAAATGGATAAATGGGAAACTAATATGATAAGAATAAATCTAATATAAAGGTGCAAGTTCTTGTGTCTTTGTTTTAATAGTGGTTTTTTTTTTTTTTTTTTTTTTTACTATTTAGGAAAATTTTTTATAATTTTGTTCTCCATGAAATCTTTTACTCCATACCTTTTCAACTGAAGTTTCTGGATGTGAACTCTTATTCTTTGAGTCTGTTTTACCTTGTGAACTAACTGGTTTCTTCCCAACTGCTCTTGATAAATTGGGTTTAGGTCTCTGGAGTCGTCCTCTCACCGTCGGTTTAACATTTCCTGTTTGATCAGTTTCCCTAAAAAAATTAACATTTTCATGCAGTCATGTTCAATTGAAATTCTAAAAAATTCTAAAATAACCTACCCAAAGCCAGAAAAGAACTCCTTTAAAAACTTACTTCCAATAGCAGTAGCAAAAATGAAGAGCAACGAGGGGTAACTAGCCTGCTCTACAAGATACCAAAAATAATCTACACGACTGGCAAAATCTATTAAGAAAACATTCTGCATCCTGCTTTGGAGAGTGGCATCTGGGGTCTTTAACGCTAGCAAGCAGCCATCTACGATGCATCAATTGGTCTTAACCTACCTGGAGCAAAGAAGAATGAAGAACACCAAAGACACAAGGTAATTATGAGCCCAAGAGACAGAATGGGCCACATAAACCAGAGACTACATCAGGCTGAGACCAGAAAAACTAGATGGTGCCTGGCTACAACCGATAACTGCCCTGACATGGAACACAATAGAGAACCCCTGAAGGAGCAGAACAACCGTGGGATGCAGATCCCAAATTCTTGTAAAAAGACTAGACTTAATGGTCTGACGGAGTCTAGAAGGACCCCAGGGGTCATGGTCCCCAGACCTTCTGTTAGCCCAAGACAGGAACCATTCCCAAACCCAACTCTTCAGACAGGGATTGGACCGGACTCTGGGATAGAAAATGATACTGGTGAAGAGTGAGCTTCCTGGATCAAGTAGACACATGAGACTACGTGGGCAGCTCCTGTCAGGAGAGGAGAGGGCAGAAGGGGTCAGAAGCTGGCCAAATGGACACAAAAAGAGAGTGGGGAAGGAGTGTGCTGTCTCATTAGAGGGAAAGCAATTAGGAGTATACGGCAAGGTGTATATTAGTTTTTGTATGAGAGACTGACTTGGTTTGTAAACTTTGACTTAAAGCACAATAAAAAATTTTTAAAAAAATCTTCATAGCATCAGTAATTAAAACAGTGTGGATATGAATAGAGATAAATGGAACAGAATAGGAAATCCAGAAAATGATCTTTAAAAAAAAAAATACAATTTAGTATATGATAAAATAGCATCTCAAAACACTGAGGATAAGATGAAATACAAAATAAAATATTAAATAAGGAAATATTAAATGAAATTCTTTTAAAATGATGGAAAAACTGTTAACACCTAGAAATAAAACTGGCTCCATTCCTTACAATGTACTCATTATACATTTATACAAATGGACCAAAGGTTTAAATGATACCACAGGGAAGGCATGGATAAATTATCTTGTAATTTTAAAGTGAATTAAGCCTTTCTAAAATATGGTGAAAAGTTCAAGAATCCTAAAAGAAAAAACTGAGGAAGTTGACAAATTAAAAATAAAAAAATTATACATGGCCAAAACACCAAAAGCTAAGTCAAAAGTCAAACTACAAACCAGGAAAGCATGTTTGCAACTTGTAAGAAAAGTGGAACTTCCTTAATATATTAAGGGTTCAAAACAGTATGACCAAAAACCCTATTAAAAATTGGGCACAAATGTGGACAACTCTAAAAAAAAATGAAATGCAAATGGGTTTTAAATGTAAAGACACAGCATAATTGAACTGTACATGGGAAGACTGCTGAAATGGCAAATCTTTTGTTACCTATATATTTACCATAATAAAAGAAATATATTTTAAAAAATGCGAAGAGATGCTCAAATTCATGCCCAGTAAGAAAAGTACAAATTAAAACTAGAGTGAGATTGAAACCAAGAGAAAACACATGAATGAGCACATGTACACAAGCTTGACAAAATGTTAAGAATCAGATGTTCATTATACTATTCTTTCCAGTTTTCTTTAGGTTAGAAATTTTTCAAAACAAGAAACTGAGGGGGGAAAAAAAAAGAATGACATACCCCAGCCAAAAAAGGGAGTTGGGTAGCTGTCTCGATTGAACTGTATTCCCCCAAAATAAATGTCAACTTGGCTAGGCCATGATTCCCAATATTGTGTGGTTGTCCTCCAGGTTTGTGATTTGTTTTCCTATGTGTTGTAAATCCTAACCTCTGCCTGTGGCTAACGAGACAAGATTAGGTTATCTTAAGGAAGATTAAGGTGAGATGTAACACCCTTGCTCACGTTACATCCCTGATCTAAGGGGAGTTTCCCTGGGGTGTGGCCTGCGTCATCTCTTATTTTATATGAGATAAAAGGAGAGAGAGAAGGCAGCAGAGAGATAGGGGCTTAATGCACCAAGAGAGAAGCACCTGGAGTGGAGCCTGTCCTTTGGACACAGAGTCCCCGCACTGAGAAACTCCTAGACCCAGGGGAAGATCGATGACAAGGACCCTCCCCCAGAGCCGACAGAGACAGAAAGCCCTTCCTTGGAGCTGCCACCCTCAATTCGGACTTCTAGCCTCCTAGACTGTGAGAGAATAAACTTCTGTTTGTTAAAGGCATCCATTTGTGGCATTTCTGCTACAGCAGCATTAGATAACTAAGACAGTGGGTATAGTACACTGAAACCCCATTTTTTAAACTACTGGACCAGCAAAACTCCAGAAGTTTAACATCACTATTTATTGGCAAGGCTAAAGGGAGATAAGTATACTCCTAAAAAGAGTATATTAAAATTATACCTGTATATATATATGTGTGTATATATACATATACACAAACACACACACACATATATACATGCACATACATACATATCTCCTTTGAGTAAGCAATTTCAGTTTTAAAAACTTATCCTACAAATATACTTGCATACAGGCGAAAGGATATAGGTACGAGATTAATAGTTTAAGCATTGTTTGTAAAAACAACCCAATTATCAATAGGGCACCGACTGTATAAACTTTGATACATTCATACAACTGAATACTATGCAGCTATAAAAAGAACAAGGAAGGTCTTTATGAAAACACAGAAGAAAAACTGGTATGCATAGTATGCTACCATTAGATTTTTAAAAAGAGCCAAAAAAAATAGATAAAGAATACAGATTTATATTAACTTGAATATACATTTTTTAAAACCTGTGAAAGAGGACATGTAACACTAGTTACTTATTAGAGTGAATGGGGACAGGGTTGAAACGAGACTTTTCAGTCCGTACCTTTCTACACTTTTTGATGTTTGAACCACATAAATATATTTCCTATTCTAGAAAATAATCTAAATTTTTATTTTATACAAAAAAAAAATTTGATTCCAGATGTGAATCAAATGTGCTTTAATAAAAATAAGAATTCATAAGCTGAATAGCTTCCCTTTTGAGGTGAGGAGTTACAAGGGAGAAGAAAAGGAAGGCTACAATCTTTAGACATCTTTTCAAAAGGAGATTCCTGCAGTGCTCTTCTTTTTAGAGAAGATAGTAATTTAGCCAGTATCTGCATACTGAAAGACATAGTCACTCTCTTAAAGTCATCAATAACAAAATCTACTATTTCGATACCAGGCTCAAAAATAGCTCCGATCACATAAAAGTAAAATTTCATTGCAAATATTTAGGCTTGAGAACCTTGATGTCTCATTCTTAACGCCTCAAAGTATAATTACATATTAAACAGTCTACTGTCCCCTTCTAAAGGAAGAAACATTATCCTTTAAAAACCTTATCAAAATTTTAGAAATCTAGCCACAACAAAAATGTAGAAATAAATCCTACCATATAAAATACTTACAGTGACTTATTTTTAAGATCAACATTTCTTTCCCCTGTACAACTACTCTCAGTATCGTTCACCTCAGACAATGCTTTAGTTCCAACTTCTGAAGAAGGCAAATGTGAAGTGACTGATTCTGAAGACTCAGTTGATACTAACACGGCATCTTGTTGATTACTAAGGAAATGAAAACATATCAGGGAAAAAGATTCCTTAGTAATACATTTTTATATTATTTATTTTAAAAGTTTTTTTTTAAATACACAAATCCAAGACTCTGGAAGATGATCCTACATATTTGGAATAATCAAAACTGATTATTTTGGTTTTTCTATGATCCTTCTTGCATCATATTATAAAGAACTGTACCTTCAGAGTAAGCAGCAGCCAAAAATGAATAGAGAAAAGGCTTGGAAAAGTGTTCACGAATTCGCAAAATCACCAACTGCTAGTTACATGAAATGTACATGTAAAATCACAGTAATAGAAATAATCTTGTATTAAAATTGTATACAGGCAGTACTTGCTTTGCATGGTACCGAGTTAACTAGAAGTTGTGCAAGGGAGGACACAGCTGCTACACACTCAAGTTGCAGTTAATACTATACTATGTAAAGCAAGGACTACTTGTATTGTGAAATATTTCAACTAACAATAATCTAATTAACAAAAAAAAAGTTTCGACACATATGCACATTTTTGCCATACTATTTTTTTAAATTGTACTCTATGTGAAGATTTTACAGTACAAACTAGCTTCCCATTAAACAGTTAGTACACATATTGTTTTACAACATTGGTTAACAACCCCATGACATATCAAGAGTCTCCCTTCTCAACCTTGGGTTCTCTATTACCAGCTTTCCTGTTCCCTCCTGCCTTCTAGTCCCTGCCCCTGGGCTGTTGTGCCCTTTTAGTCTCCTTTTGTTTTCTGACCTGTCTAATCTTTGGCTGAAGGGTGAACCTCCGGAGTGACTTCATTACTGAGCTAAAAGGGTGTCGGGGAGCCATATTCTCGGGGCTTCTCCAGTCCCTGTCAGGCCAGTAAGTCTGGTCTTTTTTTGTGGGTTAGAATTTTGATCTACATTTTTCTCTAGCTCTGTCTGGGACCCTCTACTATGAACCGTCTCAGAATAGTCAGTGGTGGTAGCCAGGCACCATCCAATTATACTGAACTCAGACCAGTGGAGGCCATGGTAGGCGTGGTTCATTAGTCCTTTGGGCTTATCTTTCCCTTGTGTATTTAGTTTTCTCCATTCTCCCATGCTCCCAAAGGCGTGAGACCAGTGAATATCTTAGATGGCCACTCATAGGCTTTTAAAACCCCAGATGCTGCTTACCAAAGTAGAATGTAAAACATTTTCTTCATCAACTATGTTGTGCCAACTGAGCAACATGGTCCCCGAGACCATGGCCCCCACAGCCCTAAGCCCAGTAATTAGGTCCTGCAGGAAGCTTCAATGTGTCTGTAGAGCTTCCATGACCTTGCCTTGTACAAGTTGTGCGGGCTTCCCTAGGACTGTATACTGTCTTACCCTTCACCAAAGGTACCACTTATCTATTGTCTACTTAATGTTTTCCCACTCCCATCCCTCCCTTCCCTCGTAACCATCAAAGATTGTTTATTTTTGTGTATAAATCTTCTCATGTGTTTTTATAGTATTTGTATAGTATTTGTCCCTTTTGTGATTGACTTACTTCACTCAGCATAACGCCCTCCAGATTCATCCATGTTGTAAGATGCTTCACAGATTCATCATCGTTCTTTACCACTGCGTAGTACTCCATTGTGTGTATGTACCACAGTTTGTTTATCCATTCATCTGTTAATGGGCATCTACGTTGTTTCCACCTTTTTGCTATTGTGAACAATGCTGCAATGAACATGGGTGTGCATATGTCTATTCGTGTGATGGCACTTATTTCTCTAGGATATATTCCTAGGAGTGGGATTGCTGGATCATATGGTATTGCTACTTCTAGCTTTTTAAGGAAGCGCCATATTGTTTTCCAAAGTCATTGTACCATTTTGCATTCCCACCAGCAGTGCATAAGAGTTCCAATCTTGCCACAGCCTCTCCAACATTTGTTATTTTCTGTTTATTTGATTTGTACCAGTAATGCCAGGGTGAGACGGTATCTCATTGTGGTTTTGATTTGCATTTCTCTAATGGCTAGTGATCAGGAGCATTTCTTCATGTGTCTGTTATCCACCTGAATGTCTTCTTGGTTACTCTTTATTTTTTGCTCATTTTTTAAAAAAACTGAGTATTTGTCTTTTCCCAACGAATCAGTAAGAGTTCTTTACATACATAGTTTATTGGCTAGACTTTACACATAAAACCTCCCAATCAGTAGCCTTTCATTTTCTTCATGAAGTCTTTGCTAACAGAGTAATTTAATTTTACTGCAGTCAAATTTATTAATCTTATCTTTCAAAGTTTGCTTTTTGTCTCTTAAGAAATCCTTGCCTACTTGACATCATAAAAACATTTTCCTACTATTCTTTTAAAGTTTTAAAGATTTGCTTTACACAAGTAGTCTTTAATCCATCAGGTATTTAGGATATAGGGTGAAACAGAGATCTAATATTATCTTTTTAATATTTTAGCACTATCTGAGTAGTTAAGTCTATTGTGGCCCACTGATTTCTAATGCTACTTCTGCCATATCTCAGATTTCTAAAGGTCTCCTCCTAGACTCTACATTCAGTTCTACTGAGTCAATTTGGCTATCACTGTACTAGTGCCACACTACTTTAATTACTCTAGTTTTAGAAGTCTTAATAAATTTCTTCTTCCAAGTTGTTGCGTTTCAAAACTATCTTTACAACTCATGACCTTCTGCTCTTATATAACAATTTTAGAATCAGCTCACTATTTTTCAAAACCAACTGAGATTTTAGCAGTCACTTCAGGGTTGTTCTTCCACAAAATTAAGAAAAAGTCATGAGTATGGTTTCATATGTAGCTTGTGAAATTGTTCCTCTGAAGTCACACTTCATCACACTTTTCAAAAATAGACCATGACATAAAAAAGATAAGACTCACTAATAGCAATAATTACTCCTCTTCCACATATAATGATTTATTAGGTAATGGCTCTATATAGAGAAATGCTATTTTTGTGTGTGGTATACCATAATCTGGCTTTCATTTAAACATCTGTTCCTAATTTTATTTAATCAGTTCTAATATTCCCATTACATGCCACGAAGTCTAATAAAGGCAACACCCTTCTGTTAAACCATTATACTGAGAAACGGCAATGTCATCTCACACATCTGGTACACTAAAAGTAGCCACAACAACAAACCTGAAATTCAGCTCAACTCCTAACTAGACTGATTCTATCTCTCACCCTGACAGACCAGCAGCAGAGGTGTGCCCATTTCCAGGGACAACTACTGTTTATCTCAGTTTCTACTGTTATACATATGCTATCTGGCATTCGATCGAGAATTACAAGACACACACACAGAGACAAAAGACAAAGCAATCAACACAACCAGATTCAGAAATAACCCAGATGTTGAAATTAAGAGACATGCAATTTAAAATAATTATGATTAATATATTAAAAGCTTAGAGAGAACGGCCATCTAAGATACATCTATCGTCCCATCCCACGGAGCAAAAGAGAATGAAGAAAACCAAAGACACAAGGAAAATATTAGGCCAAAGGACTAATGGACCACATGAACCACAGCCTCCACCAGACTGAGTCCAGAATAACTAGATGGTGTCTGGCTACCACCCCTGACCACTATGACAGTGATTATGATAGAGGATTCTAGACAGGAAAGAGAAAAAATTTAGAATAAAATTCAAATGCACACACACACACACACACACACAATAACGACCATATTTACTGGTCTGACAGAGACTGGAGGAACCCCTGAGACTATGGTTCCTGGACACCCTCTAGCTGAGAACCGAAGCTATTCCTGAAGTTTACCTTTCAGTCAAAGATTACACAAGCCTATAAAACAAACAATAACACATGTGAGGAAACGTTCTTTTCAGATCAAGTACACAAGACCAAATGGGCAACACCATCCCAAAAGCAAAGATGAAAAGGCAAGAAGGGACAGGAAAACTGGACAAATAGAAACAGAGGAGAAGCCAGGGTGGAAAGGGGAAGAGTGCTGACACATTACAGGGATTACAACCCACGTCATGAAACAATCTGTGTAGAAACTTTTGAACAAAAACTAATTTGCTCTGTAAACTTTTACCTAAAGCACAATAAAATAAAAAAGCTTAGATAGAAAAACAGGATTAAAAAAAGCAGAAAAAAAAAAACCTAAAAAGTTCACACACCAGGACAGTCTGATTCAAACTGCTGAGAACAAAGAAAATCTTAGGGGCAATCAGAGGAACAAGATGACGTAAGAATTACAGCAAACTTATTGGGAGAAACTATGTGAGTCAAAGATCAACTGTACAAAAAACACTTTCAAAGTGTTAAAAGAAAAACAACCATCAACCCAGAATCCTTTATATAGCAAAAATATTTCTAAAAAATGAAAGAGCATTTTCACCACTGCTACTCAATATTATTATTATTCAATACTGTAATGAAAGTCCTAGCCAGAGCAATCAGGCAAGAAAAAGAAATAAAAGGAATCCAAATCAGGAAAGAAGAAGTAAAACTACCCCTTTTTGCTGATGACATGATCCTATATATATTCAGAAAACCCCAGTGATTCTACAAGAAAGCTACTAGAGCTAAAAAATGTAGCAAAGTGGCAGGATACAAGGTCAATACACAGAAATCAGTTGAGTTTCATCAGCAATGAGTATTCTGAAAAGGAAATTAAGTAAACAACTTTATTTAAAATAGTATTTAAAAGAATAAAATACCTAGGAATAAATTTAACCAAGGAAGTGAAAAACTTGTACACTGAAAAGTATAAATCATGACTGAAAGAAATTAAAGAAGTACTAAGTAAATGGATGGATATTCCATGTTCATGGATTAGAAGACTTAATATTGCTCATATTAATACAATGCAAAGCCATCTGTAGATTTAACACAATTCCTTTCAAAATTCCAACAGCCTTCTTTGCAGAAATGGAAAAACAAATCTTTAAATCTATATGAAACTGCAAAGAGCCCCAAACAGCAAAAGCTATCTAGAAAAAGAATAACAAAGTAGGAGGACTTGTACTTCCTAGTCTCAAAACACACTATAAAGCTACAGTATTCAAAACAGTTTGGTAACGGTATAATGTTAGCTATATAGACCACCAAACCAAATAAACCAAACTCACTGCCACCAAGTTGATTCCAACCCACAGTGACCTTATAGGACAGAGCAGAATTGCCCTGTAAGGTTTTCAAGGAGCAGGTGGTAGATTTGAACTGCTGACCTTTTGGTTAGCAGCCAAGCTCTTAACCACTGCACAGCCAGGGGACTCTGATGTATAGACCAGTGGAACAGAATTTAGAGTCCTGAAATAAACCCATACATCTCTGATCTACTGATTTTTCAACAAGGATGTATAGTACATTCACTGGGTAAAGAATACTCTCTTCAACAAGTGGTGCAAGGACAACTAGATTTCCACAAGCAAAAGAATGAAACTAGACCCATACCTCATGCTACATACAAAAATTAACTGAAAATCGATCAAGGACCTAAATGTGAGAATGTAAACTATAAAACTCTCAGAAGAAGCCATAGCAGTAATGCTTCAGGATCTAGTGTTTTAACAATGGATTCGTAGATAAGACACAGAAAGCATAAACAACAAAAGACAAAATAGATAAATCCCACCTCATCAAAATTTTTAAAAACTGTTCATCAAAGAACATTATCAACAAAGTGAAGAGACAATATATAGACTAGAAGAAAATTTTGGGGAACCATATATCTGAGAAAAAAAATTTTTTTTTAGAAGGGTTTAACAATCAGAATATTTTTATAAAAATTCCTATAATCCAACAAAAGATAAATGGCCCAATCAAAAAGTGGGCAAAGGACCTGAATAGACATTTCACCAAAGAAGAAACAGAAATGGCCAACAAGTACATGAAAAGATACTCAACGTAAGTCATTAAAAAAAAAGTGCAAATCAAAACTACCATGAAATATCACTCCATTCCAACTACCATGGCTATGATCAAAAACATGGAAAATAACAGATATTGGCGAGGATATGGAGAAATTGGAACCCTCATCCATTACTGGTGAAACTGTAAGATGACACAGCCACTATGGAAAGCAGTTTGGTGGCTCCTCAAAAAAATAAAAATAAATAATTGCCGTATGATCCGGTAGTTACACTCCTACTAGGTATAGGCAGTCCCCGAGTTACAAACGAGATCCATTCCCGACTGTGCCTTTAAGCCAAATTTGTAATTCAGTGACCCTATGGGACACAGTAGAACTGCCCCATAGGTTTTCCAAAGAGCAGCTGGTGGATTCAAACTGCTGACCTTTTGGTGAGCAGCTGAGCTCTTAGCCACTGTGTCACCAGGGCACCTGTAATTCAGTAATAAGTGCACACAGTTCTTATTTAGCCTTTAGTGCAAGAAAAGGCTCCAAGCCTTTTCAATGATTTAAAGCTGCATGTGCAGCAAGTGATGGCGACTATAATGAAGAATTTGCTGCAAGCAGGGGTTGTTTCAATTGTTTCAAAGTGAGGGCAAATATACGTAACATTGAAGGGCAAGTACTAGTCGTCTGTAAGTCCGATGTAACCTGAGGACTGCCTCTATACTCAAAAGTACTGAAAGCAAGAACACAAACAGGCACTGGTACACAAATGTTCACTGTAGCACTAGTCACAATAATCAAAAGGAGGAAACAACCTGAATTCCATCAACAGACGAATGGATAATCAAAATGTGGTACATACATACAATGGAATACTACTCAGCCATAAAAATAAATGAAGTCCTGATATACTACAACATGGATGAACCCTGGAAACACTATGCTGAGTGAAATAAGTCAGTCAAAGACAAATGCTGTGTGATCCCACTTACATGAAATAGCTAGAATATGCAAATATAGAGACCAAAGTTTCTTAATGGTTACCAAGGGCAGACAGGAGAGGGAAAGAGGGAGTAATTGCTTAGGGGCACTAAGCTTCTGTTCAGGGTGATGGAAAAATTTGGAAATGGATAGTGGTGATGGCTGCACAACATGATGAACATACTTAATTTCACTGAATTGTACATGTAAAAAATGCTGAGACAGCCAATGTCTGGGTATTTACATATTTATACAAATATGTATTATATAAATGTATATGTACTTATATAAATGCATATATATGTATATATTTACCACAGAGCAATGAAACATCAAAACAATGAAATGACCAGAGATTAAGAATACTACACAATGATAAATGGGGTCATTTTACCAAGAAGACAAGACAATCCTAGATGTGTATGTACCTAACAACAAAGCTTCAAAATGCATGAAGCAAAAATGAATAGAACTAGAAAGACAAATAAGCAAACCCACAATACAGCTGGAGACTTCAATACGCCTCGGTAAAGTCAGTAAAGACATAGAAAATACCTTGATGCAACAATGGGATCAGTTCTTTTCTCAACTTTTTCACTGGAGGATATGTCCACAATGTCATCATCTGTGTTCTGTAAGCAGGAAAGCTGCTGTTCCCTATCGCATTCACCTTCATTTACCTCTGGTCTTAAAGACTCGCATTTATCTACGAATACAAAATGCATGTTACTCTAAAAAACAACAGCAAAAACATCTCTTCAATTATTTTTTAAAGCAGAAAAGGATTTACAAATAGTGTTTTTCCTACAAGGCATTAATTCATTCATCATTCAAGGTCTTATATGCAAGACATACATCTTATCTTTAGAGCATAATGAAAATTTAATAAACTTACAACTGTGTTCTAAGACCCAACCCAAAATTCCCCAGGCAGTTTTAACATCTTCCTTTTATCTTGCTTAAAATTTAAATGATTAAGTTGACTTGTTTTATGTCTAGTCAGGCAATGAAAAATGGACTTGGCTACTCTCCTGCTCCTTCAGAAGTATCATAATTAATATCACAGTAACAGCTATCATTTACTGAGTATTCACCTAGTGGTAGGAACTCTGCTAAGTCTCTCTAATGCATCATCTCATTTAATCCTGAAAACACTTCTATTAAAAGGTATTATTATCCTCATCATAGAGAAGAGATCTTAAGTGACTTGCCCAAGGTGAGACATTTGTGAGTGACATAACTGGATTTAAAGCAAGGCCTGTTTGATTCCAGCATTCCATTTTGTAATTGTTATGCTATTCTGCTTAATGTAACGTAATGTAAGGTAATGTAATGTCTCCAATACTAAGCTGCAAATGTTGTGATGCCTATAAATCACACTATGCTAACTAGGTCGACTCATTTATTAAAATCATATTGGTGAAGATGAACTACATAAAATCTGAACTCATTATAAGGTTGTTTTGGTCCGCTACTATCTTTTTCTCTTGTTTACCTGACTGTGCTTTAATATATATATGAACTCTTAAGAAATCAAGCCCTCACTAAATTTTTAGCCCTCATTTTCTAACAACTCACCAGTATCAATATGTCTATATTGTAAGGGAATAAAACACAAGAAAAATGGGAGGAATACTTATTCCAATAGCTCTTTTATAGAAAGTAAACACTTCATTGTGAGTTCACAGAGGTCCTTCACAGAGGTAAAATATGTCTGCTCTATTAAAACATAACCAACATACATTTAACTATATACATGTGACTACTAATCATTGTTAATGGAAGTACACAGAAGGTAATACACATCTTAGAGACAAACTTTAGAGAAAAATCTCTCCTCTCCAGTTCACTAAAATTTTATTTTTTACGATGAGCTTATCTTTTAAAAATAACAAGGTAATTTAACATAGTACACCATGAATACAGAACCAATTAATAAGCATTGGTTGCTACTATCTAAAAAGTATTTAAGTTATACAGTATATTATTGTACATATCTTCTCAAGTAAGATATCAGCTGCTTAAATGTATATGAAACTTACTTTTGTGTTTTTCTCCTTTAGAAGGGCCTGCCTGAACGGTGGCATTTCCCAAATGGTTTTTTACTTCTTGTTCTTCAGCATCATCTTGATTCCTCCTTCTCCTTTTCTTTTGATTTAGGTCTGATTCTAACGCAATCTGTCCTGAATCCTGTTCTGATAAAGTCAGAGGTGACTGTTCTTCTTCAGCTGTCTGAGTATCCTTTAGCAGTCCTTCTGTGTCTGAAATTTTAGTACTCACAGACCCATCTAGACCATCATTCACTCCTTCACTGACAATTTTTTTCACTGAAAACAAGAGAAATTGTTATGAATTTGTAAACAACCTACGGAAACATCCTTAAAATTGGAGAATATAAGTATTCAAGGATGTTTTCTGAAGTATTATTTGGGTGAGAAAAAAAAATCGAAGACAATCTAAAAGGCCCAATAGGAAATGCCTACATCAGTTATAGAGCCCTGGTGGCACAGTAGTTAAAGTGATCAGCTGCTAACCAAAAGGCTGGTGGTCCAAATGCGCCAGGCTCTATGGGAGAAAGATGTGGCTGTCTGCTTCCATAAAGATTTACAGCCTTGGAAACCCTACAGAACAGTTCTACCCTGTCCTATAGGGTCGGTATTAGTTGGAATCAACTCAACTGCAGTGGATGGGTTTAAATCAGTTATAATACATTTATGCTATAACAATCCACGCAGCCAATAACAACGAGGTAGGTTTATATGCAGTCACATAAAAGATTTTCAAAACATATTGCTGCATAAAATAATCAAGTTGCAGAACTATATAGTATGATCTCATTTTTATTAAACAAAAATAACTACATATACTCTAAGACACACATGCACACCTGTAGGCAGACATCTTCTCTAAAAATATCTAATTTTACCATTTAATGAGGAAAGACGAGTTTCTTCAATAAATGGTGCTGGGATAACTAGATCTCCACATGCAAAAGAATGAAGTTGGACCCATACCTCACACCATATATAAAAACCAACTCAAAATTGGTCAATGACTTAAATATGAGAATTAAAAACCATAAAACACTTCAAAAAAAAAGTAGGGATAAAACTTTAAGACCTTGATTTTGACAAGGGCTTCTTAGATATGACACCAAAACCATAAGCAACAAAAAACAAATAAATTGGATTTGATCAAAATGAAAAGTTTTTGTGCAAAAGACTTTATCAACAAAATGAGGAAACACTCTACAGAATGAAATGGGAGAAAATAAATATCTGATCATCATATATCTGGTAATACCCAAACTATAAAGAATTTCTATAACTTAAAAACAAGACGACAAACAATCCAATCAAAAAGTACGCAAAGGACTTGAAAAGATATTCCACCAAAAAAGATAAATATATGTACATATCTCCAATAAGATCTTCAGTAACACAGTCATTAGAGAAATGCAAATCAAAACCACAATGAGATACTACCTCACATTCACTGGGATGGCTGTTGCCAGAAAAATAGAAAAGATGTGGCAAAACTGGGACCCTTGTGCACTGCTGGTAAGAATGTAAAATGATGCAGTATTGTGAAAACAGTTTGGCAGTTGCTCAAATATGACCCAGCAATTCTATTCTTAGGTATATACCCCTGAAAGCAGGGACATGAACAGATACGTATATACCAATGTTCAATGTAGCATTATTCACAATAGTTGAAAGATGGAAAGAACACAAGATGGCTGGATAAACAAAATGTGATACACACATACGATGGAATATTACTCAGTCCTAAGGAGAAATGAAGTCCTAATACATGGTAAGACATGGATGAACCTTGAAAACATATGCTGAGTGAAATACATCAAACACAAAGGACAAATACTATAGGATCCCATTTACATGAATTATTTACAACAGGCAAATGCATAGTGACACGAGTTTATTAGGGTTACCAGGTGCTGGGGAGAGAAGGAATGGGAGATAATGCTTAAGGAGTACTGAGCTTCTGTTTGGGTTGATGTAAAACTTTTGGAAATGGATAGTGGTGATGGTGGCACAATATGGTGAATCTAATTAATGTCACTGAATTTTACACTTGGAAATGATTGAAGTGACAAATTTTTTGTTAAGTATATTTTACCAAACACACCAAAACAAAACGAAACTAAACAAAAAAACTAATCTTAAAAGATAACAAAATTCAATGTCATTTACTTTTAAAAAAAAAAAAGAAAGTCAAAACCCCGAGAGTATGGCCCCCAGATACCCTTTTAACTCAATACTGAGGTTACTCCTGAGGTCCGCCCTTCAGCCAAAGATTAGACAGGCCCATAAAACAAACAATAATACATGTAGCTCAACCATGTATACAAGACTAAAGGGGCACAACAGCCTAGGGACAAGGACGAGAAAGCAGGAGGGAACAAAAAAGCTGCAAGAATGGAAATGGGGAACACAAGGTCAAGAAAGGGAGAGCGTTGACATGTCGTGAGGCTGGCAACCAATGTCACAAAACAATGTGTGTATTAATTGCTTAATGAGAAACTAATTTGCTCTGTAAACCTTCATCTAAAGCACGATAATAAATAAGCCAAAACAAGATTCTAAAATTAAGAAAATAAGACCTGATTTATTCTCTATCAGAACAATAACTAGGAATTTTAAAATTCTGAGACTTGTAATAATATATTTGAAGAATTCTTACATTAAATAAGATATAGTATGAGTTACTTGTGCTATCACCTGTAATGGAATAAATCACAAGAATTAATATATCTATCCTCACCTCCTAGGGCTATAGAAGACAAGTAAAATAAAATTAACTGAAGAATGAAGTAACTTTACATTTATCAATACTCCAGGAAAAAAGAATTCTAGCTTGGCTCTGTGTAGAAAAGAGTTAACACAGCAAGCTTGACTACTATCAGTTGAAAGTCCTGCTTATATGGTTGGGCAGTATTTGAGAACTCGGTTTGGGAGGGTTCCCACCTCACTAAATAATAATAGCTAACTGTGCCTAGTTTGTACAAACCATATGGTTTACACCGAACACCTGCTTTCCTTCTAGAAGTCTGAAATTTTAGTACGTGCCAAGGCAAAGGCTGTATATGTGAACCTGTTGCTGACAAGTCAATGCTGACTCAAAGCAACTCTACAGGACAGGGTAGAACAGCCCCATAATGTTTCCAAGAAGTGGCTGGTCAGTTTGAACTGCCAATCTTTTGGTTAGCAGCTAAGCTCTTAAACGAACAGTCCCCAATAAATACCTTGCGCACTAAAGCTCTAACGAGCTTTGCCGCAGACAACATTTCACACATGCTGTCGGACCTTGTTACTAGGAGAATCAATTGTATCCTGTTTGACTCTACTGGGAGACGACCCTTGGAAGCTTGTGTCTGGCTTCCCCTGGAGTTCACTGGATGCATCTTTTCCCTTTGCTGATTTTGCTCTGTATCCTTTTGCTGTAATCAATCTTCATTGTAAGTAGTACCACTATATGCTAAGTCTTATAAACCCTCCTAGTGTATCAACGAAGTTGGGAATGGTCTTGGGGATCCAAAACACAGACTCTCGTAGCTCTACGTTTAAGTCCTGCTGCCACTGTTAACACTGTGTGACCCTAGGAAAAAGTGACTAAGAATATCTGTGGCTGTTTCTTTGTGATTAAAACAATAGAAAAGGGGATAGGATGTGGACTAACACATACGGTTCCCTGTAGTTCCAAAATTTTGTGATTATAGCTAAACATTGTTCTCAGAGTTAAGAGTTCAAATAGTTGAAAAACATAAGACTAAAAACAGAAATAGCTACATATAAACAATTTTCTACATGCTGACATTAACCTTTAGAAATAAGCTGTGCTCTAACAATACAATCTAGTACAACCCCAAAGTATTACAGCTCCATTTTTTCAAATATTAAGATTTTATACCAGATTTTTTTACAGAGGAAAATGATAACTAATCAAACATGAAAAGTGAAACTCCAAAATTCTGATGCTTTTTTGTTAGCCGTAACTATGCTCTAGTGCTAGAAAGATGTCAAATAGTCTAGTCATGCAAAATATAAAATTTAAAAAGAAGCTGCTGTTGTGGCCCAGATAACTAGATTGAAGAAAAATCAATTCCCTTCAATGAACTCTTAAAGATTTGAAGGATAATATCGTAAGTATACTACTGCTAAGTAAAACAGCACAACTTCTTTTAAAATAAATACCTTTTACTTTTTTCCGTGGTTTGGAAGGTTTCTTCTCCTTTGGATTTTGATTTTTAACTGATTTTTGTTTTCTTTTCTCTTCTTCGGCAAGAACTTTCTGAAGCAAATGAGCAAAAAAATCGAAGTCAAAAGGGCGCTTTTCCTCTGTTTAAAAAAAAAAGGAAAAGAACTTTCAAATTTTGATTTTTTAAAGCACCGTAAGATCAAAAGCAAATGAGTGTGTCTATCATAGGAAAATACGTAACTCCATTCACTGTAGTACAGTTGTACGATAGAATACCACTCAACAATAAACAGGAACAAACCACTACTAAAACATACAACATGGATGAATCTCAAGAACATGCTGAGTGAAAGAAGACAAACACACGAAGAGTATATACTGTATGATTCCATGAATAAGACATTCTAGAACGGGCTGAATTAACGTATGGGAAGTCAAACGATAATAGTGGTTGCTCTGGAACAGGAGAACAGCAGCAGATATTAACCAGAAAGGGAAATGAGGGACCTTTCTAGAGCATAGAAAACATCCTATATCTTGTTTTGGGTGGTAGTTACATGAGTGTACTCACTGCCAATACTCATCAAACTATACATTGAACTGTATGTAAATTATAAAGCAACTTAAATAAATGGTCTATGGTAACTAAGAGGTCTTCAAAAAGCCTACCCAGCATCATATGTCCTCTCTTTATCAACCATCTTACTATTTACTCTTTCAAAAGTCAGCAAAGGTGAAAAGGAATGAATCCTGATCAGGATGATGCCCACTAAATACCCACCAACAGCACCATAACCAGAAAGAGCAATCAGTGAACAAACCAGGGATGCATTCACTACAGGAGTCAAATGCTTACCTAAGCTCTAAGGCTAAAAATGTAGTGAAAGTAAACAGTGCTCTGTACACAGAAGGCCACGACTGGTTTGGTCACACGATGGCCTCAGAAAAACAGGTATACATCAAAACAGAAATAAGTTAGTCTTAGGATACCACGCCCAAACCCGGAATTCCTAAAGGCCCTGTTTATGTGGACCAGTTTTTTGCTGTTCTGACTCTCTACAATACAGTTCACACTAAAATAATCCATAAGGAATTTCCACATGGTTCTCAGGAGAATTCAAAATGTAAGTTTCCGATAAAGTGTTTTTTTTTTTGTTTTAATTCTCTATTACAAACCACAGAAATCACTGAGTTTTAAATATATCTATTAAAATGGCTTTAAGAAAAGATTCGTACCCCCAATAGACTGCTTGCAGATTTATGGACTCTTTCATGATTATTATGTGTTAAACATAACAAAGTTTCAGAACCACTTCTCCCAAATGGAGAGAGTCAAAGATCACGATGTTCCAGGTCTTCCAGAAACTATTCCTGGAAGTGGTTTCCCTGAGGATCCAATACAACACTGGGTATTATAAGTCCCACTCATCGACCTTAATGTCCATTCATAAAATAAGTGTACATATCACACAACCTAAGTTCTCTCTATACTTAGGTTATTTTCTAAGATTAACACTATGGCAAATGGATATTGAATACATTTATTAATCATGGAACTTTGGTAATTATAACCAACCAAAACCCATTGCCATCAAGTCGATTCCAACTCACAGGACAGAGTGGGACTGCCCCGTAGGGTTTCCAAGGCTGCAATTTTTACCAAAGCAGACTGCCACATCTTTCTCCCACAGAGCAGCTAGTGACTTTGAGCTGCCAACCTTTCAGTTAGCAGCCAAACACTTAACCACTGCGCCACTAGCGCTCCTTTTGATAATTATAGGTCCATTCCAAAGAACATAGAAACTACTTTAAACAGTACATTTAATTTTAGTCATTTTCTTTATAGATCAGTTGAGGCTTTCTCTGAACTTAGAGGAAAAAATGTTATGAGAATATTAGCTAGAAACTGAAAGTTATATATCATTCCTCAAATCAGGTCTAGATTCAACTGCTACCTCTTCAAAAAGACCTTCCCTGACTACCCAATCTAAATATCCACCCGTTTCTTTCTTCTTCTTAGAAATGAATCACTGTCTGAAATTATCATCTTATCAACTGTATTTCTTCCACCAAATTAAGACTTAAGACTCTAAAAAGCAGGATTCTCATCTGACCTGCTCTGCCACCTATGCCAGGTGGGCAGTGCTGTTTTTGAATGACTGACTGACTATTGGAAGGAACCACCTATAATACTCTACCTTCCAGAAACAATGAACTCTTTCTTCCATACAGTTCCCTCTGAAGAAAGTGCACTGAGAAGTCATACCTCCAGTCCTTCTTTAACCTCTTAAGCCTCTGAACTCTATTTACCTGCTTTTTGTCATTTTAGCTAGTCTCTTGCCTTGAATCTGTGGCAACGGCTGGACTTCTATTGCTAAGGAGAAAAGTTTCTAATCTTCCTATGCCAATACAGGGACAAAAGGAATCTAAAACACACAGGAGCCAAATACAAAAGACTGATCATTTTTTAGAATCTCCAATGGTTCTCTGTAAAAGAAGCCTTAATACTTACGAAATGCTTTGTCTATTCTCCATCCATTTGTTTTCTCTTCACGTTTAAATTTATTCTGTTTAAAAGAAAAAAAAAAGCTATGTAATTTTCTCTCATTAAATAAATGAAATTATTTAGAAATATCAAGCATTAAAATGATGCTCTTATACGATTTAAGTAGTTTAAACCTTCAGCTTTTACAAAGCAGAGATCAAAGATCTAAGCTTCCAGATCCCCCTTATGACCAACAGCATGAATCTGCAATGGAAGCTGGGTTTACAGGCGACAGAAAAAAATAAAGTCAACTAGCACAGAGAAAATTAAATCCAGAATCTATAAAGCTAAGCAGTGTTAACTTTTTAAAAACTAATATATTCATATGAAATTTACATTATTGTTCTTACATGTTTTCAATGGCATGGAGTTGAGACTCTAGAGAAACACTAAGCAGAATTTTGAAGCAGGTAAAGTTTGAAAGCAGGAACATTCTTATATTTTAAGGCACATTTCCTCATACTTGCTTTACCACCAAAGATTCCTATTCTCAGTTCCACTCCAGATTACCTCCATTAGGATGTAGGTGATTAAGGTTTAGGGCTTAATCCATCCTAAGGTAATTAGGAAGTCTGAGAGCATAAACCAGTGTCTGAAAATTTGTAATCCTGCGTACACATACTGGGAGAGGGAAAAATCAGTCAATATCTGTCTTCTACAGATCAAGGGTCTACAAGCTTTTATTAAAAACACACACCAAAAAAAACCCAGATTTTTTATTGCACACAAAATTACTGGTGAGAAAAATCACATAAAAGAAACGAAATTCTTCACGGCCCCCTTCTTCTCTCCAAAAGTAACAAACCACTAACCTGACTTTTAAAGCAATCACTTTTTTGCCTTTCTTTATTGTTTTACCATTCACCTGTATATCTTAGACTCTACAGTTTAGCCCTGCTCGTATTTTTAAACTTGATGTGATTTTAACAGCTTTTAACCTATCGATAACCCACCTCTCTTCCTTTTTCTTTATTATTCTTTATAAAACTTGTTAACTATGTAATACAAAAGTTTTTCAAGGACGATCATCTTTCTTCTTGAAAAGGTTATAGTATATTTTAAACATCTTAAAAGTTAACAAAAATTACCACCACAAGAATCAACAGGCTATATGATCACTAAATTAAATGTCCTGAGAGAAATGCCAATAGGTTTCAGGTATTATTCTATTCTTAAACACTGCTATATCATATTTTACCTAATTGGGAAAATAATTCAGAAGTACCGACAATTTTCTTGGAACATGTGCTGATATTAGTCACTGACATCAATCATTAACAATAAGTCATTAATTTTCAGGCTAGAACCCCAGCTGAGAAAGATCACTCTAGGGTATGGTCCTTATCACTAAGTGGTGGCCTTTCTAGTATCTCTGGTGAATGCCTGAGAGTTAAGGAGATCCTTCCATTCAGCTGTGCTAGAACGTTATCTCCCAGCGTTACATGATTTCTAGTATCTTCTTTCTGATCTCATTCCTATAGTAGTTGCTCTCTGCTAGGCCTTGTGCTCTGGGCATCTGCAAACCAGACTTAGGTCAAGGACCCACGGAGAATTTCCATCAGGCTTGTGAGGTCTCCTTGACACAGATCCCTTTTCTCAAGAACCATGCCCCTAAAGATTCTCCACCCCTTCAGCTCAGTAGGAGCTGTACTCTGCTTGGCTTTTAACTCCCTCTCATTAATTAGGCAACGACCCAAGGCAGAGAATGAAAGAGATTTCAGCAGAGAAATGGAAACTATGAAAAATAACCAACTAGAAATTAAAGAAATGAAAAGATACCGTATTTTATGCAAATACTGCATGTTAAACATTTTTTGCCAACCGTGCCCCCCTGAGGTATTTTCATAAGCATGCTATGCTAATTTTTTACAGCAATATGTAAAAAAAAAAAAATTAGCATAGAGTGCGTAAGAAAATACCTGGGGGGTAGGGTGCAGTTGGCAAAACCATATAATGCACGTTATCTGCATAAAACATAGTACAGCACATTCATTGAATGTGCTTAATAGCAGACTGAAGATAGCAAAAAACGTGGTGAGTGAACCTGAAGACATAGCAACTGAAACTGTTCAAACTCAAATAAACAGATCAGACAAAAAATGGACAGAACTTCAGCAACACAGCACAGCTAAATGAAAAGAACGAAGCAAAAAATACACTAAAAGAAATGATGGTTAAAAATACAGTGAAAACATCAACCCACAGATCCAAAAAGCCAACAAACCCAAAGCAGTATAAAAACAAAGAAAATCACACCTAGGCATATCATACTGCTGAACACCGAAGTTAAAGAAAAAAATCTTGAAAACAGGCAGAGAAAAACAATTCATCACATACAGGGGAAGATTAAACAAAAAGTAAGCAAAAAAAAGTAAATGCTAAAGATTAAAAAACAATGAAGTAGAAAACATAATTGAAAAACTAATATAGCCAAAGTTGATTCTTTTAAAAGATTTTCAAAAGCTGACAAACTCTTAGCAAGACATAAAGAAAAAAATAAATGAATAAAAGAAAAGAGAAAACACAAACTGTCAATCAAAGAGTATTCCCCGCTTTTCAAAAGTTTGGTTTATGCCACTTTGCTTTTACAAAATATCTACATTAGTACCTGTTTTCACTAACTGAAAGAAATCCAGAGAGGATTTTCACTTTTATGAAAAATGGCAAAAAGCAGAAATAGTGTTCAGCAGCGAGCAGTTAAAGTGGCAGCATGCACCCCGAGCAGGTGGCCTAGCCCCCACCTTGGGCCTCAGGGCCTTCCCCAATTCCCTGAGGGTGGGAAGAGGTGTCGCTGTGGGTCACCAACCAACCCTCCCAGCCTGGTGGCCCCCTCCTTTCCTCCAGCACACCTCTTCTCCATCATGCTTCTTTTGTCCACTCTCCTCTCTCCAGGCTCCCAGCAGAACGTGATAGTCTCTAGCCTCCCAGAGAGCCTGGGCAGGTAAGCCAGGGGCTGGTCTCTACTCCTTTTCCCTAGGAGGTAGAGCCCTGCAGCAGGAGTACACTGCAGCTGCCAATCATTCCTCCCCCTCCCCAGTGTGTGCCATCAGCCATCTGGCCAGCCAGCCTCTCTCCGAGGGCCTCTATCCCAGGTACCCTATCCCAGGTACCGGTGAGGGTGGGGAGGTGGGAGTGGATCCCCTCTTTCTTGGCTTCTTCCGAGGCACCTTGCCGCTCCTCCACCTAGGCCTGGCCATCCCTGGGCTACAGGGGGGACAGCTCCCAGCCCCTTTGGTAAGGTCAAGATGGTGGACACTCTACGACACAGGAGCTGGAGAGGATAGCGAACTGGGGGTTGTGGCCTTAACCCAGGAAAGGGGCAGCCTCAGGACCTGTGTCCCAGTTAGGGGATATCTCTGTCCTGGGCAAGCTCCGTCCCCTAAAACTACACTCAGCATCTCAGCATTAAGCTGCTATAACTTTGAACTGTGTCTGTGAGCATCTGTGCTTTATTTCAATTTACTTATCATATCATTCCTCCTTTCACTATATGTTAGTGTTACCTTAGGTTTTATGTGTTACTTGGTATGAACTGGAAGGCTAATTTTGGGGTCTGGGAACACTCAAATTTTTTCCCAGAGAAAGTAACGATAATTCAACCACTCTGACTGGGATCACAATAGCAGGTCCTGGATAGAGTGGGAGAAAAATGTAGAACAAAATTCAAATACATTAAAAAAAAAAAAAACAGATTTATTGGTCTGAAAGAGACTGGTGGAATCCCTGAGACTACAGCCCTTAGACACCCTTCAAACCTGGAACTGAACCAACTCCTGAAGACCACCTTTCAGTCAAACAATAGACAGCTCTATAAACTGAAAAACAGCACCCGCAAGGAATATGCTCCTCAGAACAATAAACCATACTAGACCAAAAGGACAGCATTTGCCCAAAAACAAAGTTCAGAAGGCAGGAAGGGGCAAGAAAGATGGGCGAATGGGAATGGGAACCCAGGGAGGAAGTGGGTAGAGTGCTGCCATATGGAAGGAATTGCAACTAATGTCATGAAACAAAATGTGTATAAACTGTTGACTGGGAAACTAATTTGTTCCGTAAACTTCACCCAAACCAAACTGCAATGAACGGCTAAAAAAAAAAGATTACAGCCAAGATAACCCTATAGGACAGTTCTACTCTGTCATATTAGATCGTTATGAATCCAAATCAACTTAAAGGCACACCATCACAACAAAAAGACTCTCAGGGGGCTGTGACATATCTGAACCTGCCCCCCCCCCAAATTAATGGTAATTGCTACTCTGCTTTACACCATTTCGGTTTACTAAAGGGTTCGTAGGCACGCTCTACTTTCAGATACCAGAGAAAACCTATGTCACATTAAAAAGATAAGGTAATAGTATGAAAACTTCATGTCAATAAATTCAACAACTTGGCATCAAAACTGATGTAAGACACAGAAAATCTGAATAGCCCTATGTCTATTAAAGAAACTGAATTTATAGTAAAAAAAAAAAAAAAAAAAACAAAAAACTTTCCTCCAAAGAAAACTATAGGCCCATATGGTTTCACTGGTGAATTCTATCAAACATTATAGTACTAACTGTAAACAAAGCCTTTCAGAAAACACAAGAAGAGGGAGCACTACTCATTTTCTATAACTAGTATAATGCTGATATCAGACAAGAACATTAAAAGAAAATTATAAACCAATTATCTCTCATAAACAAAGATGCAAAAATCCTCATGAAAATATTAACAAACAAAATCTAACAACACATAAAAAGAATAGTACATTATGACCAAATTGTGGTTTATCCCAGAACTACAAGGTTGGTTCAACATTTGAAAAGCAATGTAATTTACTAAGCTTAAATACTATTAATTTTAACTTTCCTACACTTTGCCAAAGACTTAACCACACTAAACTTTTAGGGGAAGGTTCTAAATGATTTTTGAGAGAAATACTACAGTGACAAATTTATCACTGACTCCCCTCATATCATTCTTTCTCCAATCTTAGACAATTAATAATTTGCAGACTTCAACTGAACTGAACTTCAACTTAGCATTCTGTTCTGTATCAAAGATCAACGCAGAGACTATAAACAGTTCATCTCTTACAGAAATGCAATGAGTAAGACTATTTCATTACACTGTACAGTGCCCCTTATATAATATCCCCAGACGATCCAGGCCTAGTCTAATTCTAGAAACCTAAACATCTTTCACATGATAACACCGTGATAAAAAATAATATTTTGAAGTACATCACAAAGTAGCACTCGTTTGTTATTATGAACCACTGTAAGTAGCTTGAATTTTTTATATAGTAGTTTTTACGGGGGTTGGTTTATAAATACAGGTTATACGTAAGTCAGATGTTTGTAACCCAGGGACTGCTTGTACATAACTCTTCTTTTATCCTAGCTTCAGTGTCTTTGTTGGTACTCCTTCAAATCCATTTTAGAAGTGGGTACGGTATAAATAAAATACTGAAGTATATTGTACCCATATTAAAAATGAGAAATACTTCTTTTCAAGCAATAAACAGACATAAATGTAAACAAAAAACATAATAGGGAAAAAGGACAGACTGAGATTAAAAGCAAAGATAAGAAAATAATAGTAATACCAGTACTCTGGGCTCTTACCAGTCAACAAATGTGGTCAGTTTACTATACCTTAATTTCTATCCTTGCTCTGTGAGGAAAAAGTTGTCCAATCATAGAAAAGTCAGTTCCCACCATGCTGATGGCTAAAAAGAACATATCTGTTTCTGTAAAAGTAGAAGTTTTAGAAGGACTGAAAATTAATCTTCTCAATTCTTTCAGAGAAAAAAAATTCTGACATAAGTATATACTCTGAGTTAAAAATAAATTCAACAGTACTTGACAGTTTTTCATTAAAATCCAGTAAATCTTTAGTCATAGATTTCCATTTTATCGTAAAGAACTTCATGGAATATCTAAAAACATTTTCTTTAAATTTTTTAAGGAAAAAAGCATTAAGTATTAGAAATTTGCATGCATACACCAAAGCAGTTAGAATTAAAAAAAAAAAAAAGACATCCTGCCTATGTGGTCTCATTCAAGGTGTCCTAAAGAAAACTGTCAGTTATAGTCAGTATACTACCACGCTATGTTATCAACCAGGAAGTGCTAAGTAGTATGTGAAATAAAATAGCTAGGAAGATACACAAGTTACTTCCAGAGAACAGGACTGGGAAGAAAGAGAAGAGAGGTACAGAATCTTTCCTTTCGTTCTATATGCTTCTGCATGTTTGAAATCTTCCCCAAAACAAACTATTATTTCTATAATAAAAAGTAAACAACAAGCAATAGCATGCAAAAGGTAATGCATATTTTTTAATGGTACAATTTTTACCTGTAAAAACTTTATTACACAATACTGTCTGCGGTAGAACATTGTATTATGAGCATTTGAAATCTTGTTTCATTACAGTGAGGTTTGTTGTACAGGAATTTAACATAGACGAACAGTACAAAGAAAATGATCATAAAGCTAATTCTTAAAAAGGTTTCTAAGATAAAGTCAGGGATACAGTCCCACGTCAAGGAAGCAGGGACGAGAGGTAAAGTATTCTCCCTGAAAACTTCTGAAGAGAAAATAATACAGTAATTTGCATTTCATTTATTTACAAGCCACAAAAAAAACGAAAAAAAAAAACCACTGCCAGCAAGTCAATTCCAACTTATTTCAGGACCAGAAAAAATAATTCACATCATTTGAAATACAAAAGTTACACAATTTAAAATGAAAATTAGTTACCTTTATTTGACCATGGCTTAGAGTAATAGTTCTTCCTAAAGCTGGAGTATGTAGTCGTAGAGCCACGTTCAAATATGGGGTCATTTTCCTCAACAACACAGGGGCCTTTTGTCCTTAAAACTTCTACAGTTAAACTGAAAGAAACACATTTTCAAATGGATCCACAATTAAAATAAATAAGGAAAAAAATAGGAATTGAGATCTGAATAGTTCCATTTTGAAATTTACCATGGCAGTCATATCAAAAGTATGTATATTTTCCCAAACATTTGCTAATTTTCACCGAATGTGTGATTCCCAGGGGGTAAAAATAAAAGGTACCTTGTTTTCAAAATTCCTAACAGTAATATACAATTTACAAAATGCCTCTGGACCATCTAAAAAAATAATTTTACTGACTTCTGCAAGCCTCCCATATTCAACATGTATCGTCATGCTAAGCCCAGCAGGGGATACTGAAAAATACAAACATTTTATACTCGTGTTTTACCTTTCACCAGTCAAAGCACTTAAATACACTTTTAACTATTTAATGATTCATAAAATCATCATCATAAATTAATGGAAAACAGCCTGCAAAAAACTATCATCAACAGTGTTAAATTTATGTTTATCACAGAATTTAATGTTATAAAATTATTTCTCACTGTCAAAATATTTTCCATCCCTCTTTTATATTTACTTACTTATTTATCCTTTTAAAAAAAAAAAAATATATATATATATATACACACACACACTTTGGAAAGAAACCTAAATGCCACAATGCCAAATAATGTTTTAACTGAGAAATTAAACCAGAAGGTGAATTAAACATTACCATAGCAAAAACCTGACCCAAGCCATGTTGTTTTCAATCATCTCATATGCATGTGAAAGCTGAACAATCAATTAGGAAGACCAAAAAAAGAACTGACGCCTTTGAATTGCAGTGTTGGTGAAGAATATTGAATATACCATGGGGCCAAAAGAACAAACAAATACGTCTTAGAAGAAGTACAGCCTGAATGCTCCTTAGAAACAAGGGTGGCGAGGCTACATCTCACATACTTTGAATATATTATCAGGTGGGATCAGTCCTTGGAGAACGACACCATGCTTTGTAAAGCAGAGGGTCAGCAAACAACAGGAAGACCCTCAACGAAACGGACTGACACAGTGGCTACAACAATGGGCTCAAGCATAACAATGACTGTGAGGATGGCGCAGGATCAGGCAGTGTTTCGTTCTGTTGTACACAGGGTCACTATGAGTCAGAACTGACTCGAAAGCACCTAACAACATAGCAAAAATCATAAGATATGTTTCCTTATATATGTGTTAGGTCTCACCACACACCAGGATACACATTAGTTAATAACATGAAAATCTGAAAACCGACTTCAAGACTAGAAACCTAGCCTCAGTGGAGGATAGCATGTGATTAGTTGTGTAGCTCAACCCAATTACCAGTAAGTTAGGAAAACAATGGTGTTAGGTTAACGGATGGTAAGTCAGTAATACCATCTTCTCATACAAAACACAGCAGTACACAAATTGCTAAAAATTATAAACCCATTTAATCTACCTTTCCATTTACATCATCCATTATGCAAATATAAACATTAGGTTCTAAGTGACAATAACAGATATAGAAACTTGATCTCTCTCAAAACAAAGCAGATTTGTTCTCATGAAACCATAATTTATCTCTCTTTTTTTTTTTTAAGTTACCTTTCCTCATCCAAAATAATAGAACCGTCTTCTGCCACTTTTACTCGAGGAACCAGCAATGGCCCATCATCAGTCTCTTCTTCCATTTCTTCATTTTCTTCAGCATCAGGAGTACTCTTACTTTCTTGCCTACCGAAAGTAGTAACAACAGGTTAATTCATATAGCCTTGAGAAGTGTTTCCTCGACAGTATGAACTTCTAAAATAAATTATAACAAATTCAACTTTAGCTATTTCCAACTTTCCCTAATAATTAACTGAAAATACTATGGTTGTTTAATACATGAGATTTCCTCAAATTTTATTCTAGTAGTATTCAATAAGAAGCATTTGCTCTCTTTGAAAATAAGAGAAATGAATGCTTATCTTTTCCATCTCAAATGAACAGTAAATTAATCCGCCCAGTTATTATGGAATTAACAATAATAATGCCTTGGAGTTATACAGCATTACTTCATAGATTACTGTATTTACTCTTCAGAACAACCCTTTAGGATTAGTATCTTCATAACCATTTGAGGCTTACAAAAAATAAATAAGTTTTGCTTTAATTTACACAATGGTAAGGGCAGAGCCAAAAGTCAAACATAAGTTTCCTGATAATGATTCCTGATCCCATGCACTTTCCATTCTACTACACTGTCTCCTTAAGGTTTTATTACAGCAAATAAAACATATAAACCTATAAAACATAACCATTTTTAAAGCTTCAGAGTATAACTTTAAAACAACGTTGATCCTAGGCAAAACACCAATCACGCAATCAACCCTTGAAGTGACAAGCAGAAAACTCCCAATGTTACTGGAGTAATTTTCCACAATCTCCAACCTTGAATTACAAGGTTACAGTAACTTCCTAATAGGCCTCCTGGGGGGTTTCCTGAGAGTAAACTAACATTCAACAGTGCAAGGTAGAAAGTAACATGGAACTTGTAGAACAAACATCACATCAAGTGATATCAAAACCATACCTATTGCAGGACAATGTATATATGCATTTATAAGAGAGAAAGAGAAGGAAGGAAGGAAAGAAGGAAAAAAAACAAGGAGGAAAAGAGAGGTGAGAGATGGGAGAAAAGGAAAGGAAAAAGATACACATTTGCTTGGACTTGAGTAAACTAGAATGGGAATGATATATTAAAAATCCGTAACATTTGCTGCTTCCACGGAGGAGAAACTAGATGGCAGAAGACCAGAGTTGGGAGGCTTTTCTCAATATGCTCTTTTGTTACTTTTGAATTTTATACCATGTAAATATATTATGATTCTAAAATAAAAAACTCTTAATTCTAAAAGCTTTAATTTAAAATCATAACACTAGCCATTCTTGTACGTAATACACAAATAGTGCAGGGTTTTCATATTGATTTAAATCAGGCGGTTACTTTTATTCTTGCCAATGATTCTAGTTTCTAAAAACCTATCAAATGTAATTTTACAATAACAGAAAGAACCATTTGATTTCTTTTTCTTTTTTTTTTTAATGTACCCATCAGAGAATAATATTTTTTTAAAAGTATGAGATGCTTACTCTCTCGTCTGGACTGGCGTCAATGATTTTTCTGTTTTCTTTTCTTGTTCCAGTGAGGAACTATTAAACACAAACAACAGAATACTTTTAAATAAATCATTAATTCATATCTTGTCAATTCTATCAGTAGACAAGGAAATTATTTTCACCTTCATGTTGTTCTTATTTTTATTTCCGTTTTAAGATATAACACTTCTATTAATGATCACGTGGTCCAATGATCAATTTTTCAGTCAAAACTTTTGTTGTCAAGTACAAATAGCTTGTAAGCGAAGGGAGTCTCCCATGCCTGAGGAACAAAGCAACCTAGGTGGCTTGTCTCCAACTCCCAGATGTCAAACAACTCAAAACCTAGGTTTCTGGCCCTTTCTTCAACTGGGCCAAAGACCTAGTGAATCTGAAAAAGGCATATACTGAAAAATATGCCACAACTCCTATCTCCATTTGTTAAACCATCAACAACACAACAATGAGAAGACTGACCTTCCACCCACTAAATTAACTTTGATTAAAAAAAAATTAAACTTTGATTAAAGAAGCTTTATTCTTGGGGGAACTGTTAAACAAAACGCCACTATATTTAATTAAGAAATGGAGCATAAAAATTAGACCACCCCTTTGGATCATGTAATTGTCGTTGTTAGGTGCCATCGAGTTGGTTCTGGCTCATAGTGACCCTATGTACAACAGAACGAAACACCGCCCGGTCCTGAGCCATCCTTACAACCATTGTTATGCTTGAGCTCATTGTTGCAGCCACTGTGTCAATCCACCTCGTTGAGGGTCTTCCTCTTTTCTGCTGACCCTGTAGTACTCTGCCAAGCATGACATCCTTCTCCAGGGACTGATTCCTCCTGACAGCACATCCAAAGTATGTAAGACACAGTCTCGCCATCCTTGCCTCTAAGGAGCATTCTGGCTGTACTTCTTCTAAGACAGATTTGTTTGTTCTTTTGACAGTCCATGGTATACTCAATATTCTTCACCAACACCACAATTCAAAGGCGTCAATTCTTCTTCAGTTTTCCTTATTCATTGTACACTTTCACATGCATATGATGAGACTAAAAATACCATGGCTTGGGTCAGGTGCACCTTAGTCTTCAGGGTGACATCTTTGCTCTTCAACACTTTTAATGGTCATTTGCAGCAGATTTACCCAATGCAATGCGTCTTTTGATTTCTTGACTACTGCTTCCATGGCTGTTGATTGTGGATCCAAGTAAAATGAAATCCTTGACAACTTCAATCTTTTCTCCATTTATTATGATGTTGCTCATTGGTCCAGTTGTGAGGATTTTTGCTTTATGCTGAGGTGCAATCCATACTGAAGGCTGTGGTCTTCGATCTTCATTAGTAAATGCTTCAAGTCCTCTTCACTTTCAGCAAGCAAGGTTGTGTCATCTGCGTAACACAGGTTGTTAATGAGTCTTCCTCCAATCCTGATGTCCCATTCTTCTTCATATAGTCTAGCTTCTTATATTATTTGCTCAGCATACAAATAGATATGGTGAAAGAATACAACCCTGACTTAACTCAATTAAGGAAGAATTGCATGGCTGGTCCTATTATATCCTGGCAACCAATATAACAAAGAAAACTTATTTTTACTCTCAGAGGTAAAGGGCATCATTTACCACACCAAGAAAGCAGCTACAGGCAGTTCCTGGATTACGAATGAGTTCTAAGTCTGTCGTTAAGTCAAATTTGTACGCAAGTCTGAACAGTTAGGCATAGTTTGTAGCTAACGTCAAACATTTGTCTTAAGGTATAGTATCTAGTGTACCTTTTTATGAATACAAAACATAAAAGAAACACTTCCAGATACACTAAAACATCTGTAACATAATAATATAGTAATAATAACATTTTGATGCACATCACAAAGTACTGTATTTTTACACAAATAATGCGTACCTTCTAAAGAGTCGGAAACGACTCGATGGCACTAGTTTTTTTTTTTTCTATGTTTGTTTGCCAACCGTGCCCAGCCTTGTGAGGTATTTTCGTAAGCACGCTCCGGTAATTTTTTTTACAGCAACACATTAAAAAAAATTGGCATAGTTGCACTTATGAGAACACCTTGTGTGGGGAGGGCAAGGTTGACAAACACAGAAAGTGCGCGTTGTTTGTGTAAAAATACCAAAGTGCCTGTTTATGATTATGGATCATTGTATGTACCTCAAATTTTTAATATAATAGGCTTTATGGGGCTTGGTTTGTAACTACAGGTTGTACGTAAGTCGGACATTTGTAACCCGGGGGGCTGCCTGTAATTGAAACATCACTAATTTTTCCTATAAATTTGATCTAAAAGAACAAAAATGCTGTAACTTTTTGTCAACATGCTTTTGGGAAACTGAAACTAAACAAATGATATTTAAATCGCTTCATACCCAAAGTAAAAAAGAAATTATACTTACGTCATTGGATTGTTATTTGGCAGGTAATATATGAAGTCTCTCATAGTCATTTTTGAACGATCTGGTGGCTGCTGACTTTCATTAATAGCATATTTGTTCTTCCACTGCTTCTATATGCATAAGCACACACAGGTTCACTATTGTTTCATAAATATAGAATTTCAGATACACCATATTCAAGTGTATAACCTACTGATATATTCAATCCAAGTGCTTCAATAATATCTCTATTCCAATTATGTCATATTATAGAAAAAATTATAAACTGAATATTAAAAGTTATAGCACATTAAGGAATTTTAAAAACTAGGGAAATTTGGGATTAGTTTAGATAAAAGTTGAATGTATAAAATCATGCTACTGATGCATTCTGAGTACAATAGTTTACGGAAAATTTATAAATACATAGCTTCTGCTTATCCTACATTAAATTGGAATTGTGTATTTTATGGAATTCATGAAGCAAAAATGTTTAATTTTTAATTTTTCAAAATCAATCTAGTTAAGTAGATTCTATAAAACAAAACACTTTTACAGGCTTAGATTTGAACATAAAACCAAAACCCATAGTCGGTTCCAACTCATACCAACCCTATAGGACAGAATAGAACTGCCCCATAGGGTTTCCAGGGGTGGCTGGTAGATTCGAACTGCCAGCCTTTTGCTTAGCAGCCAAGCTCTTAACCATTGCACCACCAGGGCTCCAAACATACCTAGATTCAAATTCCATATCCTTCACTATGTTTGACACAAAGCAAATAACCACTCTGAGCTTATTTCCTCGTGTATAAAATAGTGAGATCTACTTCACAGTTTAGAGAATTGGATAGCAATATAAAGAATGAAGCAAAGTTGCTTCCCCTTAAAAAAACAGTATTCTGTAACTAATAATAAGAGCTGTCATTTGTTGGGCACTTACTATTTGCTGGGCCCTGGTCTAAATTTATTCTTCACAACCACCCAATGAGGTAGATACCATTACAAGTTTTTTATGGATAAGAAAACAGAGAAAAGTTAATTAAATTGCCCAAGGTCACCTAGCTACTAAGGGATGAGGCTAAGATTGAAACCTTAAGTATCTAATTCCAGAGCCTAAATGCTTCACAACTGATTTACTGTTTTTCCAGAAAAAGAATGAATTTTCCCAGCAATCTTCAAGATAAAAAAAAGGACAAAACCAACAGCCAACATTATTCTAAACAGAAAGAGATTGAAAGCAGACAAGGATGTACTCCCTCACCACGCTTACTCAATATTGTACTAGAAGTCCTGTCTAGAGCAATAAGGTGAAAAAGGGAAAATAAAACGCATACGAATTGGTAAGAAAGAAGTAAAATTAATCCTACTTGCAGGTGATACGATCCTATACATAGGAAATCCCAGAGACTCAGCAAGCAACTAACGGGAACTAACAGAAGAATTCAGCAAGGGGCAGAGTGCGAAAACTGATGTACAAGAATCAGTTGGATTCCTCTACACCAACAAAAAGAACTCTGAAAAAGAAATCAGGAAAACAATACCATTTACAAGAGCCCTCAAAAAGATAAAATAAAATACTTAGGAATAAATATAGCTAGAGATATATAAAACTTATACAAAGAATTGAAGAAAAAATTCAAGCCTTGAGTTGCAATACCGAAGGATTCTATGGGCAAAATACTGAACAATGCAAGAAGTATCAAAAGAAGATGAAAGGAATACACAAAATTACTGTACCAAAAAGAGTTGGTCAATGTTCAAACACTTCGGGAGGTAGCATATAATCAAGAACTGATGGTACTGAAGAAGTCCAAGCTGCACTGAAGGCACTGGCAAAAAAACAAGGCTCCAGGAATTGCTGGAATACCACCTGAAATGTTTCAACAAACAGATGTAGCACTAGAGGTCCTCACTCATCTATGCCAACAAATTTGGAAGACAGCTACCTGGCCAGTCAAATGGAGGAGGATCCATATTTGTGACCATTCTAAAGAAAGATGTTCCACCATAATGTGAAAATTATTGAACAATATCATTAATAGCACATATAGGTAAAATTTTGAACATAATTAAAAAATAGCTGCAGCAGTGCATCCACAGGGAACTGCCAGAAATTCAAGCCAGATTCAGAACAGGATGTGGAATGAGGTAAGTCAGTTTTTGACATGAGATGGATCTTGGCTGAAAAAAGAGAATCTCAGAAAAATGTTTACCTGTGTTTTATTGACTATGCAAAGGCATCCGACTATGTGGATCATAACAAATGACAGTTAACACAGAGAAAAAGGAGAATTCCAGAACACTTAATTGTGCGGAACCTGTACATAGATCAAGAGGCAGTCATTCAAACCAGGAAAGGTGTATGTCAGGGTTGTATCATTTCACCATACTTCTCAATCTGTATGCTGAGCAAATAATCCAAGTAAATGGACTATGTGAAGAAGAACACGCATCGGGATTGGAGGAAAACTGAGAACCCGCAATATGCAGATAACACAATCTTGCTTACTGAAAGTGAAGAGAACTTGAAGCATTTACTGATGAACATCAAAGCCTACAGCTTTCAGCATGGATTACACCTCAACATAAAGAAGATGAAAATCCCCACAAGTGGACCAATAAGAAACATCATGATAAACTGAGAAAATACTGAAGTTGTCAAACATTTCATTTTACGTGGATCCACAATCAATGCCCATGCAAGCAGCAGTCAAGAAATTAAATGATGTATTGCACTGGGCAAATCTGCTTTAAAAGACCTCTTTAAAGTATAAAAGGCAAAGATGTCACTTTAAGGGTTAAGGTATGTCTGACCCAAGCCATGGTATTTTCTATCACCTCATATGCATGTGAAATCTGGATAATGAATAAGAAGACTGAAGAGAAATTGATGCCTCTGAATTATGGTGTTGGTGAAGAATATTGAACGTACATACCATGGACTGCCAGAAAAATGAACACATACGTCTCAGAAGAAGTACAGCCAGAATGTTCCTTAGAAGGGTGGAGAGACTTCATCTCACGTACTTTGGACATGTTATCAGGAGGTACTAGCCCCTGGAGACAAGCATCATGCTTGATAAAGTAGAGGGTCAGTAAAAGCCAAGACCCTCGACATGATGGATTGACACAGTGGCTGCAACAATGGGCTCAAGCACAGCAATGATTATAAGGATGGCACAGGACCGGTTAGTGTTTCACTCTGTTGTACGTGGGGTCACCGTGAGTTGGAACTGACTCAACAGCACCGAACAACAAGGATAGCTGATCTTTGACAAAGCATCAAAGCTCATTAAATAGGGAAGAGAAAGACTGTTTAACAAATGGTGCTGGCAAAATTCGATATCCATTTGCAGAAAAATAAAACAAGATCCATTCCTCACACCATACATAAAAACTAACTCAAAATGGATCAAAGACTTAAATGTAAAACCAAAAGCTATAAAAATCATGGAAGAAAAAACAGGCACAAAGCTAGGTGCCCTAATGTATGGTATAAATAAAATACCAGACATAACTAAAAATTAACAACCAGCAGAAGATAAACTAGGTAACTGGGACTTCCTAAAAATTATACCCATCAAAAGACTCCACCAAAAGAGTAAAGAGAACTCACCAACTGGGAAAAAAAATTTTGGCTATGACATATCCAACAAGGGTCTAATCTCTAAAATTTATAAACAATTTCAACTCCTCAACAACAAAAAGACAAACAACCCAATGAAAAAATGGGCAAAGGACATGATCAGACACTTCACCAACGAACACATTCAGTCAGCTAAAAAACACATAAACAGATTCTCGAGATAATTGGCCATTAAAGGGATGCAAATCAAAACTACAATGTGATATCACCTCACCCCAACAGTAATGGCACTGATCAAAAAAACAGAAAACAACAAATGCTAGTGAAGTTGTGGGGAGACTGGAGCTCTTAAACACTGCTGGTAGGAATGTAAAATGGTACAACCACTACGGAAAATGATATGGCACTTCCTTAAAAAGCTAGAAACAGAAATACCATACAGTCCAGCAATTCTGCTTCTAGGTATACATCCTAGAGAAATAGGAGCCATGACAACAACAGACACATGCACATTCATGTTCACTGCAGCATTACTCACAATAGCAAAAAGATGGAAACAACCTAAGTGCCCAGCAACGGATGAATAAACAGTGGTACATACACAGAATGTACTACTACACAAGGATTAAGAATGATGACTCTGCAAAACATCTCACATGGGTGAATCTGGAGGACATCAAAATGAGTGAAATTAAGTCGATCACAAAACAACAAGTATTGTATGAGACCACTACTATAAATAGTCAGGAAAAGCTTTACACACAGAAAGAAACATTTTTTTGATGGTTATAAACGAAGCAGCAGAAGGGAGGGAAGATCACTAACTGCAGAGAAGACACATGTTAACTTTGGTAAAGGGGAAGGCAGTACAAAATGTGGGGGAAGTCAGTACAACATGACCAAGGCAAGGGGACACAGAGGTCCGCAAGAAAAAAAGGCAATGCCAGTAAATGCTACAACATATACAATCCTGAAACAACATTAATAACAAACAGTAATTTATGAGTGGATACACAGGTCAATATGTACACTGAAGAAGTGTGGGAGGGCATATGGGGTATACCTGCATGCAAATATAGGTTTGGCTGTGCATATTTTTACACACATATTCATATGTACTGCATGTATACTCATATATATATAATAGAGCACACAGATTGCAATCTTGGAAATATCCTAGACCTAACCAAACACTTCATGGGACTGAGTTACTGGGCTTGAAGACTAAGGACCATAGTCTCAGGGGGCATGTAGGTCAACTGACATAACATAGCTCATAAAGACAACATTCTACATCCTACTTTCCTGAGTAGCACCTGGAGTTTTAGGGCCCTGGTGGCACAGTGGTTAAGAGCTTCGCTGCTAACCTAAAGGTCAGCAGTTCAAATTCACCAGCTGCTCCTTGGAAACCACAGGGGGCAGTCCTACTGTCCTATAGGGCTGCTGTAAGTCGGAATTGACTCTACAGCAATAGGTTTGGTATTTTTTTTTTTTTTTTTTTTGGTCTGTGGTCAAAAAAGCTTTCAAGCAGCTATTTAAAATACAACTATTGGTCTCTTTCCATTCAGAGCAAAGGAGAGTGAAGAAAATCAAAGACTCAAGAAAACAATTAGCCCAAAGGACTAATGGACCACAGGAACCACAGCTTCCAGATGGTGCCTGGCTATCACTACAGACTGCTCTGACCAGAATCACTACAGAAGGTCCTGGTTAGAGTGGGGGAAAAAAGTAGAACAAAATCCAAATTCACAAAAAAGACCAGATTTATCAGTGTAACAGAGACTGAAGGAAGCCCCAAGACTGTGTCCCTTAGACACCGTTTTAACTTGGAAATGAAGTCATTCCACCCAAATAACAGACAAGCCTATAAAATAAACAACAACATTCAAGAGGGAAGTGCTCCTTAGAGCAATCATCCACATAAGGCCAAAAGAGCAACATCTGCCCAAAAGCAACAAGGACAAAGCAGGAAAACCAGACAAATGGAAATGGGGAAGTAAGGGTGGTAACAGGGAGAGTGCTAACACATTGTAGGTATTGCAACCAATGTCACAGAACAATCTGTGTATAAACTACTGAATGGGAAACAAATTTTCTCTGTAAACCTTCACTTAAAGCACAATAAAAACAGAACATGGACTCTACTACATGCACACTCAAATTTTCCCCGTTTATAATGTTCCATACCGCCAATTTAGAAAATATTACCAATTCAAATAAATATACCTTAAGTCACTTGGACATCCTCACATGAAAAATCATATTCAAAGTTTACTTCATAAATATACTATGTATATTTGCGTATAAAGCTTATATTTGTGTCCTTCACCAAAAACAATGAAATAAATTAATGAATAAAATGTGTAAAAAATAATACTGGTGGAAAAAATAGTTTATTGATAAGCTCATAATGCTTCCGAATCATTCTGACAAAAGTATTATAATGGATGGTATCTGGTTTTGTTCCCCCATCAAACTCTACAGATGCAAATTTTCCCTCTGAATGGTATGTTACTAATATAAAAACAGAAGTCTAGCAGGCAACAGTTAAAATTCTGAGTTTTCTCCTTTACCTTCTCTTTTCTCAATTCTTCTTTTAACATTTCTCTCAGTTTCTGGGCTTTATATATTCGGTATCTGTCGGAGCATGGCTGTTTCTCTTTTGTTGGAATAGGGCTTGGTTGTAAAGTTTCTTGATTAACAGTACATAAGGGATGAGATTCTGAAGGAACACTGACACTAGGTTTATCCAGACTAGAAGTACTTGATACTCGCTTTCTTCTCTGTGAAGCAGTAGGGGAAGATTTGCTGGATTCTTCAACGTCATTCTCACCATCAATCTTTTCACCAGTGCTAAAATTAAAAAAAAAAAAAAAGGCATCATGAATCTTATATATTCTAGTTTTAAAACCTTGTCTGGTGAAAATTAAAAAATAGGAAAGTCTTACTTATTCAAAAATCAATGACTTGAGATTGAAATTAATTGTGACAGAATTTGCAAAAAAAAAATTTTTAACAAATATGTACATTCTAATGAAATTGCAAATTTTATTCAAATTTCAAGTCCCTAAGCACATTCATGGAAACCCCAGTGGTATAGTGGTTAAGTGCTATGGCTGCTAAGCAAAAGGTCTGCAGGTTGAATCCACCAGGCGCTCCATGGAAACTCTATGGGGCAATTCAACTCTGTCCTATAGGGTTGCTATGAGTCGGAATCTACTCGACAGCAATGGGCGTTTTTGTTTTTTTTAAGCACATTTGAGCACACGATTTTATGCTTGCTTCCCTTAAAAACAAAAAAAATTAAGCTATAGAACAAAGCTTAATTAGTCTTATTTGAATTACTAGGTAACAGAGAAGTTTTTTAAAGTAAAGTTTATAATTCATCCTGACATCCCCCAAACTGGTCAAAATTACCAGCATCAACCAGAGATCAAACAAAATATACAAAACTTCAAACCTCAGAAACATTTGTATTGTAATATTTGAAAATACACATACATCTACATTAACCAAACCAAATTCTGTTTCAGGCAGAAATCATTTATCTTTTGTCAGGCATGATTCTACTTACACAGACACTAGAATAAGCTCTTCACTCAAAAAAACATTACTCAATTGCTCCAAATTACATATTAGATATGGTTCAGACTGAATATAGGATTGGAAGAATGTGCTGAAAGCAAATTAAGTCAATAAAAGAGGTTTAAGAATTAAAAGCAGAGATTCTACTTTTTTCACATGTTAAAATTAACCTTAAATAAAAATGGCAAATGCCTAAACATAGAATAACCTTTTCCAGGCACTCTTCTCCAATTTAGATTTTTATCTCAGCCCTTATAAAACGCGATACGTGGAATGCGTATCAATTTTTATAACTAGCAAAGCCCCCCCCAAAAAAAGAAAACACTTGATCAAAAACAAAGTATACTCCCTAAAAGTCAACTTTAAGAAACAACTAAATATCCTCAAGTTTAAGTGTCTCAAGGCTAGTCTCTGGATAATCTACTAAATTACCAATTATCATGTATTCATTAGGAGCCCTGGTGACACAATGGTTAAAAGCTTGGCTGCTAAGCAAAAGGTCAGCAGTGTGAATCCACCAGCCACTCCCTGGAAACCCTCTGGGGCAGTTCTACTCTGTCCTATAGGGTCGATATGCATCACAATTGATTCGACAGCAAGAGGCTTGGTTTGGTTTTTTGGTTTCATTTATAATTAACAGTATCTCTGCAAACTTTATTAACCTAACAGCGACTATCTGTGTGAGGAGCCATGGTGGTCCAGTGGTTAAGTGCTACCTGCAAAGCAAAAGGTCGGTGGTTCGAACCCACCAGCTGCTCCGCTGGAAAAAGATGTGGCAGTCTGTGGCAGGTTGCTTCAGTAAAGATCACAGCCTTGGAAACCCTATGGGGCAGCTCTACTCTGTCCTATGGGGTTGCTACAACTTGAAATAAACTCTACAGCAATGGGTTTTGCATTTGCACTCCGTTTTGGGGAAAAACATTCGTAACAGATTTATGTAAGAAATTTAGAAATTATTTAAGTATCACCAAGCTATCAACAAAATAACACCCTATATTCAGCACCAGTTCAGGCCAAAAGATGAAGATGAGCTAAAAAGAAAGGAATAAATTTTTCACCTTCCTGTCACAGTATAAAGAAGCACTGGTGGCACAGTGGTTAAAGCACTGGACTGCTAACCGAAAAGGTCGGCGGTTCAAAACCACCAAAGGCACCTCAGAAGAAAGATGTGGCAGTCTGCTTCCACAGATTTACAGCCTTGGTCACTATGAGTCAGAACAAACTCAATGCAGTGGGTTTTTCTGAGTCACAGCATAAGCAGAATTTGTGCTAACCCACTGTCACTTAACACTTTATTATTTCTCATATACATAGCATAGAAGCAGAGACCATACTAGCCTGATACGTCCTAACTTTACTTTGCTCCACCGTTTTCTTTTTTAACTAGTAACTTTTTTGAGTAACTACTCTGCCATGTTCTGTGCAAGATAGTTTATATGCGTTCTCTCTCTTCTCCACAATAACCCTCCAAGGTTGGTAATATTATCCCAATTTTACAGACGAATAAATCCTGCCTGGGAGAAGCCCATTACATTGTTGTAGTAAGCTGAAGAGTCCTAAACCCAAATGCGGTACATGACGCTAAAGCCATGCTTTTCCGTTCCGAAAACATGGTCACCATATTTAAAGGGGCACACACTCAAAGTACTAACACCAAAGCGAGTACCCAGACCTACTTTCCACTGACATAAACCAGCAGAGCCAAAGCAACACTGGTTTTCTCTTTTTCAAAATAAATACTTTAAAAATTAAAGATTAAAACCACTTTCCTCGCAAAGTACTCCAGAAGAATGAAAACTACCATAATCTGAATTCTCCAATGAACACCAGTACCACGTGTGTAGATATTCTTTAAGGCTATTATACTTGGATTCCCCGTCATCACTGTAAGACACGGCAGCCCCCCAGGGAATCGCAAGACCATGACAAAATCCATATGCACACACCCTCAGGACCGAGAAACAAACTGCAGCTTGGAGTGGTTTCATCGCCCCTAAACCGAAAGGTTTACGGCAAGTAAAGCTTACTCCTAAACTTAATTTGTTCAAATTCCAGGTGGCAAAGCTTACTCCTGTAGTAAAGTTAATTTGTTCAAATTTCAGGTGACAAGGCCGGGGAGGTGAGGGAGACAAAAACGCTCCTCTCTGCAAGCTCTTACCTGCCCCTGGGAGCCTTTTCTTGGGGTTCTGCTCCCCCAGTATCCACCAGGGGCACATCTCTGGGCTCCGCTGGCTTCGGAGCAGAGGCCGCAGCCGGCTCCGGAGGCCTGGGAGACTCCTTTCCACGCTGGAGGTTGGGAGCGGTGGACCCCCTGGCGCCTATACCAGGCCTGACGTTCGGCTTCACGCTAAGGCGTGCCCTGCGGAACATGGCGGAGCCAGGGGGCCCGGGGAGGCGGCCCCACGGCCGCTGAGCCCCGAGCCCCAGCCGCTGCTCGGAAAAGGGGTTAGGAACTGCGCCTTCTCACGAAGCTACACCACCAACCCGGCAGACAGCTACGGCAGCTTCACGCCCCCGCTGCCTCCTCCCTCCTCCCGCCGCCGCCTCTTCTTCATGACCCTGTTACAGTAACAGCTAAGTTTCCTTCTCTGCCCAGCTCTCAGCCCGAAGACGGCGCCGGAACTCGTTGCATCATCAGCCAGCGCCGCAATCCTACCGGAATGAAGTCAGACGCACGACGCCGAGAGCCATGGTAACTGCCAAGCTATGCATTAAAAAAAAAGCCATCTAGTCCATTCAGATTCGTAGCGACCCAACGGGACACAGGGTCCCCAAGGCTGTAACCTTTAGGAAGCACACTGCCCCATCTTTCTCCTAGGCAGTGGTCATGGGTTTGAAGCAAAAGCAGGTGAGCGCTTTAAACACTACCCCACCAAGTCTCCAAACTATGCATAGAGTATGGTTACCTGCGAACCAGTCGTTGAGGAGTAGAGCCTTGCACTCTTTTATCTGTAGGCTTCCTTTTCTTTTTTTTAAATTTTTATTGTGTTTTAAGTGCAAGTTTATAAACCAAGTCAGTCTCATACAAAAACTTACATACACCGTGCTATATACTCCTAGTTGCTCTCCCTCTAAGGAGACAGCACATTCCTTCCCTCCACTCTCTATTTTCATGTCCGTTAGGCCAGCTTCTGACCCCCTCTGCTCTCTCATCTCCTCTCCGGAAGAAGCTGCCTGCACAGTCTCATGTGTCTACTTGATCCAAGAAGCTCACTCTTCACCAGTATCATTTTCTATCCCATAGTCCTGTCCAATCCCTGTCTGAAGAGCTGGCTTTGGGAATGGTTCCTGTCTTGGGCTAACAGAAGGTCTGGGGACCATGACCTCTGGGGTCCTTCTAGTCTCAGTCAGACCATTAAGTCTGGTCTTTTTACATGTAGTCTTCCTTTTCTTGTTTCTAGCTGCCTTTAGAGTGGGCTCGTGACTCATAGCCACCCTATGCACAACTGAATGAACAGCTGCATGGTCCTGTGCCATTCCTATTACCCATTCTGATCCATAGTTTTCATTGGCTGATTTGCAGAAGTAGATCTTCAGGTCTTTCTTCCTACTCAATCTTAGTCTGGAAGCTCCGCAAAAGCATGTCCAGCATCACAGCAAACACCCAAACCTCCACTGACAGGCAAGTGGTTGGCGCAAATAAGATGCATTGGCCTGGAATAGAACCAGGTCTCTGGCATGTTGATGTTTTTAGATGCTTTTGAATCGGTTCTGACTAAGAGTAAACCTATGTACGCCAGTGGCATAGTGGTTAAGTGCTACGGCTGCTAGCCAAAAGGCTGGCAGTTCAAATCCACCAGGCACTCCCTGGAAATGCTAAGGGGCAGTTCTACTCCATCCTATAGGGTCACTATGAATCAGAATCAACTCGACAGCAACGTTTTTTTTTTTTGGTATTTAACAGCAGAATGAAACACTGCCTAATCCTGCGCTATCCTCACAATTGTTGTTGTTTGAACCCATTATTGCAGCCACTGTATCAATACACCTTATTAAGGGCATTAAGGGTACCCCTCCTTTTTGCTGACTCTCTACCTTACCAAGCATCATGTCCTTCTCCAAGGACTGATCCCTCCTGATAACATGTCCCGAGTACATCAGACAAAATCTCACTATCCTCGCTTCTAAGAAGCATTAGGGCTGTACTTCTTTCAAGACAGATTTGTTCATTTTCTGGCAGTCCATGGTATATTAAATCTTCTCCACCAACAGCATAACTCAAAGGCATCAATTCCTCTTTAGTCTTCCTTATTCATTGTCCAGCTTTTGCATGCATATGAGATGACTGAAAATACCATAGCTTGGGTCACGTGCACCTTAGTCCTCAAAGTGACATCTTTGCTTGAAAGCAGTCTTTTGAAGAAGATTTGCCAGTGCAATTTGTCACTTGATTTCTTGACTGCTGCTTTCATGGGCTTTGATTGTGGCTGCAAGTAAAACAAAATCCTTGACACATTCAATATTTTCTCCATTTATCATGATGTTGCTCATTGGTCCAGTTGTCAGGATTTTCGTTTTCTTTATGTTGAGATGTAATCCATACTGAAGGCTGTAATGTCTGATCTTCATCATTAAGGTTGTGTGTCAATATGGCACGAATTTCAGTAGTTTGGCAGTTATGGTATAGTTTGCTAGTTTTATGATGATGTGATCACTGCCATGATGAGATTTGATATGTGATCACATCCATGGTCGGATCTGCTGGAAGTAGCAGCTGAAATTTCCTTGGGGGTATAGATGGCATGGAATATAAGTGGACTTTCAGACAAGGCTCAAAAGCTTTTGCTCACTCTGGATCCTGCAGCTGGCTCCTGTTCACCTGACCTCTGGTTTTTGGGACTTGAGATACCAGCTTGCCTAAAGTCTTCCCTGCCTATCTTGGGATTTGTCAATCTTCGCAGCCTGTGAGCAAGAGCCCTGCTGTCTGACCCACCGATCTTAGGCTCACCAGCCTCTGCGGCTACGTAAATTAGCATAGGCCCCATCCTGACCCACAGACTTTAAATGTTCCAGTCTCTACAATCTACATTTCCTTGGTATAAATCTCTCTGTATACATATTTTTAAACATTGTTTTTATTTTTCTTTTTACAAATTTTAATATATTTACAGATATTTTTAATACATATATTTATATATTTTTAAAATATATATATCACTAATATCACATGTAAGCAAAACTTTGCTGAAGATCATTCAAAAGCAGCTACAGCAGAATATCCCCAGGGAACTGCCAGAAATTCAAGCCAGATTCAGAAGAGGATGTGGAGCCAGAGACATCATTGCTGATGTCAGACGGACCCTGGCTGAAAGCAGAGAATACCAGAAAGATGTTTACCTGTATTTTATTGACTATGCTAAGCCATTTGACTGTGTGGATCATAACAAATTATGGATAACATTTCAGAGAATGGGAATTCTGGAACACTTCATTGTGCTCGTGAGGAATCTGTACATGGATCAAGAGGCAGTTATTTGAACAGAACAAGGGCACACTGCATGGTTTAAAGTCAGGAAAGGTGTGTATCAGGGTTGTATCCTTTCACCATACCTATTCAGTCTCTATGCTGAGCAAATAATCCAAGAAGCTGGACTATATGAAGAAGAACGGGGCATCAGGATGGGAGAAAGACTCATTAACAACCTGCATTATGCAGATGACACAACCTTGCTTGCTGAAAGTGAAGGGGACTTGAAGAACTTACTGATGAAAATCAAAGACCACAGCCTTCAGTATGGATTATACCTCAACATAAAGAAAACAAAAATCCTCACAACTGGACCAATAAGGAACATCATGATAAAAGGAGAAAAGATTGAGGTTGCCAAAGATTTCATTTTACTTGGGTCCACAATCAACACCCATGGAAGCAGCAATCAAGAAATCAGTAGACACATTACATTTGGAAAATCTGCTATAAAAGACCTCTTTAAAGTGTTGAAAAGCAAAGATGTCACGTTGATGACTAAGGTGCGCCTGAGCCAAGCCATGGTGTTTTCAGTCACCTCATATGCATGAGAAAGCTAGACAATGAATAAAGAAGACCAGACAGAATAGAACTGCCCCATAGGGTTTCAAAGAGAGGTTGGTAGATTCAAACCACTGATCTTTTGGTTAGCAGCTGAGCCCTTAACCACTGTACCACCAAGGCTCCTCAATCCTTAACAGCTAATGTAACTTGTTTTCCTGGATTTTGGACTTTCTTGGTGCCTATTATCCCTTCTTTCCCTTTAAATTTTCCCATTTGTAATGGAATTTTTACCTTGTACTTTTCCGCCATTGTTTTTTGTAAACATGTAACTTGTAGTCTAGATTTCACAGAATCACAGATGAAGAGGAATTTTGCCCTAGGATAGGATATGCCTTGTCTCAACCATATTTGATAAAGATGATTCAGAAGATGAGATTTTGGACTTGGGGTTGATTTAAGACTTTGGGGATGATTAAAAAAAAAAAAACAGAAAGCAACAGGTTTGGTTTTGGTTTTTGGAATCCTGTGGTCATAATCCCATTTGGCAATAAGTTGTCTTTGTTATGTTAATGAGGCAGGATTCATGTAGGGTATATCTGGAGTCAATCTCCTAAAAAATATAAAAGGAGCAAGCAAAGAAGTGGGAAGATAGACATCAATCCCAATGGAGCTCTCCAAGGAACCAGGAAACAGAAGGTGAAGGGACAAGGACCTTCCCAAGGGCAACAAAGAGAGAAAGCCTTGTCCTAGACCTGGCACCCTAAATTTTAACTTCTAGCCTCCTAGGAGAGAAATAAATTTCTCTTTGTTAAAGCCAATTGTAGTATTTCTGTAATAGCAGCACTAGATAACTAAGACAGCAACATTATCCATAATTTGTTATGCTCTACACAGTCGAATGCCTTTGCATACTCAATGATGTTGTTAGGTGTGGTCGAGTTGGAATAGCAACCCCATGTACAACAGAACAAAACGCTGCCTGGTCCTGCACCATCCTCACAATCCTTGTTATTCTTGAGCCCATTGTTTCAGCCACTGTGTCAATCATCTCATTGAGAGGCTTCCTCTTTGTCACTGACCCTCCACTTTACCAAGCAAGACATACTTCTCCAGGGATTGGTCCCTCCTGATAACATGTACAAAGTACGTGAGACAAAGTCTCACCATTCTCGATTCCAAAGAGCATTCTGGCTGTATTTCTTCCAAGACAAACTTGTTCGTTTTCTGGTAATTCAGGTTATATTCACTATTCTTCATTAACACCATAATTCAAAGCATTAATTCTTCTTCAGTCTTTCTTATGCATTGTCCAGCTTTCACATGCATATGAGGTGATTGAAAACACCATGGTTTGGGTCAGGCACACCTTAGTCCTTAAAGTGACATCTTTACTTTTTAACACTTTCAAGAGGTCTTTTCACCATCTCCCTCATACCAAAACCAGGTAAAGACATTACAAAAAAAGAAAATTACAGACCTATATCCCTCCTGAACATAGATGCAAAAATCCTCAACAAAATTCTAGCCAATAGAATTCAACAATATATCAAAAAAATAATTCACCACCATCAAGTGGGATTTATACCAGGTATGCAAGGCTGGTTTAATATCAGAAAAACCATTAATGTAATCCACCACATAAATAAAACAAAAGACAAAAACCACATGATCTTATCAATTGATGCAGAAAAGGCATTTGACAAAGTCCAACACCCTTTTATGATAAAAACTCTCACCAAGATAGGAATTGAAGGAAAATTCCTCAACATAATAAAGGGCATCTATGCAAAGCCAACAGCCAACATCACTCTAAATGGAGAGAACCTGAAAGCATTTCCCTTGAGAACAGGAACCAGACAAGGATGCCCTTTATCACCGCTCTTATTCAACATTGTGCTAGAAGTCCTAGCCAGGGCAATTAGGCTAGACAAAGAAATAAAGGGCATCCGGATTGGCAAGGAGGAAGTAAAATTATCTCTATTTGCAGATGACATGATCTTATACACAGAAAACCCTAAGGAATCCTCCAGAAAACTACTGAAACTAATAGAAGAGTTTGGCAGAGTCTCAGGTTATAAGAGAAACATAGAAAAATCACTTGGATTCCTCTACATCAACAAAAAGAACATCGAAGAGGAAATAACCAAATCAATACCATTCACAGTAGCCCCCAAGAAGATAAAATACTTATGAATAAATCTTACCAAGGATGTAAAAGACCTATACAAAGAAAACTACAAAGCTCTACTACAAGAAATTAAAAAGGACCTACTTAAGTGGAAAAACATACCTTGCTCATGGATAGGAAGACTTAACATAGTAAAAATGTCTATTCTACCAAAAGCCATCTATACATACAATGCACTTCCGATCCAAATTCCAATATCATTTTTTAAGGTGACAGAGAAACAAATCACCAACTTCATATGGAAGGGAAAGAAGCCTCGGATAAGCAAAGCATTACTGAAAAAGAAGAAAGTGGGAGGCCTCACTCTACCTGATTTCAGAACCTATTATACAGCCACAGTAGTCAAAACAGCCTGGTGTTGGTACGACAACAGGCACATAGACCAGTGGAACAGAATTGAGAACCCAGATATAAATCCAACCACATATGAGCACCTGATATTTGACAAAGGCCCAGTGTCAGTTAATTGGGGAAAAGATAGTCTTTTTAACAAATGGTGCTGGCATAATTGGATATCCATTTGCCAAAAAAATGAAACAGGACCCATACCTCACACCATGCACAAAAACTAACTCCAAGTGGATCAAAGACCTAAACATAAAGACTAAAACGATAAAGATCATGGAAGAAAAAATAGGGACAACCCTAGGAGCCCTAATACAAGGCATAAACAGAACACAAAACATTACCAAAAATGACGAAGAGAAACCAGATAACTGGGAGCTCCTTAAAAGCAAACACCTATGCTCATCTAAAGACTTCACCAAAAGAGTAAAAAGACCACCTACAGACTAGGAAAGAATTTTCAGCTATGACATCTCCGACCAGCGCCTGATCTCTAAAATCTACATGATTCTGTCAAAACTCAACCACAAAAAGACAAACAACCCAATCAAGAAGTGGGCAAAGGAAATGAACACATGCTTCACTAAAGAAGATATTCAGGCAGCTAACAGATACATGAGAAAATGTTCTCGATCATTAGCCATTAGAGAAATGCAAATTAAAACTACGATGAGATTCCATCTCACTCCAACAAGGCTGGCATTAATCCAAAAAACACAAAATAATAAATGTTGGAGAGGCTGTGGAGAGATTGGAACTCTCATACACTGCTGGTGGGAATGTCAAATGGTACAACCACTTTGGAAATCTATCTGGCGTTATCTTAAACAGTTAGAAATAGAACTACCATACAACCCAGAAATCCCACTCCTCGAAATATACCCTAGAGAAACAAGAGCCTTCACACAAACAGATATATGCACACCCATGTTTATTGCAGCACTGTTTACAATAGCAAAAAGCTGGAAGCAACCAAGGTGTCCGTCAACGGATGAATGGGTAAATAAATTGTGGTATATTCACACAATGGAATACTACGCATCGATAAAGAACAGTGATGAATCTGTGAAACATTTCATAACATGGAGGAACCTGGAAGGCGTTATGCTGAGCGAAATCAGTCAGAGGCAAAAGGACAAATATTGTATAAGACCACTATTATAAGATCTTGAGAAATAGTATAAACTGAGAAGAATACATACTTTTGTGGTTACGAGGGGGGGAGGGAGGGAGGGAGGGAGGGAGGGAGGGAGGGAGAGGGTTTTTTACTGATTAATTAGTAGATAAGAACTGCTTTAGGTGAAGGGAAGGACAACACTCAATACATGGAAGGTCAGCCCAATTGGACTGGACCAAAAGCAAAGAAGTTTCCTGGATAAAATGAATGCTTCAAAGGTCAGCGGAGCAAGGGCGGGGGTTTGGGAACCATGCTTTAAGGGGACTTCTAAGTCAATTGGCAAAATAATTCTATTATGAAAACATTCTGCATCCCACTTTGAAATGTGGCATCTGGGGTCTTAAATGCTAACAAGCATCAATTGGTCTCAACCCACCTGGAGCAAAGGAGAATGAAGAACACCAAGGTCACATGACAACTAAGAGCCCAAGAGACAGAAAGGGCCACATGAACCAGAGACCTACATTATCCTGAGACCAGAAGAACTAGTTGGAACCCGGCCACAATCGATGACTGCCCTGACAGGGAGCACAATAGAGAACCCCTGAGGGAGCAGGAGATCAGTGGGATGCAGACCCGAAATTCTCATAAAAAGACCATACTTAATGGTCTGACCGTGACTAGAGGAATCCCGGCGGTCATGGTCCCCAAACCTTCTGTGGGCACAGGACAGGAACCATTCCCGAAGACAACTCATCAGACATGAAACGGACTGGACCGTGGGTAGGAGAGAAAGGGTGAAGAAGAGTGAGCTAATTATATCAGGTGGACACTTGAGACTGTGTTGGCATCTCCTGTCTGGAGGGGGGATGGGAGGATAGAGAGAGTTGGAAGCTGGCAAAATTGTCACAAAACGAGAGACTGAAAGGGCTGACTCATTAGGGGGAGAGCAAGTGGGAGTAAGGAGTAAGTTGTATATAAACTTATATGTGACAGACTGACTCGATTTGTAAACGTTCACTTGAAGCTCAATAACAGTTAATGAGAAAAAAAGATTAGGAAAAAAAAAGAGGTCTTTTGCAGAAGATTTGCACAATGCAATGTATTATTTGGTTTCTTGATTGCTGCTTCCACGGGCGTTGATTGTGGATCCAAATAAAATTACATCCTTGACAACTTCAATCTAATCTTCATTTATCATGTTTCATACTGGTCCAGTTGTGGGGATTTTTGTTTTCTTTATGTTGAGGTGTAATCCACACACAGGGCTGGAGCCTTTGACCTTCATCAGTAGGTGCTTCAAGACCTCTTCACTTTCAGCAAGCGAGGTTTTCTCATCTGCGTATCGCAGGTTGTTAATGAGTCTTCCTCCAATCCTGATGCCACGTTCTGCTTCACACAGTCTAACATCTCGGATTATTTGCTCAGCATACAGATTGAATAAAAACCCAACCAAACCCATTTTGCCATCGAGTTGATTCTGATTCATAGAAACCCTGTAGGACAGAGGAGAACTGCTCCATACAATTTCCATGGAGCAGCTGGTGGATTTGAACTGCTGTCCTTTTGGTTAGCGACCATAGCTCTTAACCGACATGCCACCAGGGTTTCCACAAATTGAGTAAGTATAGTTAAAGGATACAACCCTGATGTACAACTTTCTTGATTTTAAAGCATGCAGTGTCCCCTTCTTCTGTTCGAACAACTGCCTCTTGGTCTATGTACAGGTGCTGCATGAGCACAATTAAGTGTCCTGAAATTCTCATTCTTCCCAATATCAGCCACAGTTTGTTACGGTCCACACAGTTGCATGCCTTTGCATAGTCGATAAAAAACAGATAAACGTATTTCTGGCATTCTCTGCTTTCAGCCAAGATCCATCCAACATCAGCAATGATATCTCTTATTCCATGTCCTCTTCTGAATCTAACTTGAATTTCTGGCAGTTCCCTGTCCATGTACTGTTACAACCACTTATGAATTATCTTCAGCAAAATTTTACTTGCATGTTGTATTGACACTGTTCAATAATTTCCACATTCTGTTGGATCACCTTTCTTCAGAACGAGCGCAAAGATGGATCTCTTCAAGTAAGTTGGCCTGGAAGCCGTCTTCCAAATTTCTCAACAGAGACAAGTGAGGACTTCAGTGCTGCATCCATTTGTTAAAATATCTCATTTGGTATTCCATCAGTTCCTGTAGCCTTGTTTTTCGTCAAAGCCTTCAGTGTAGCTCGAACTTCTCCCTTTAAAACCATCAGTTCTTGATCATATGCTACCTCCTGAAATAGCTGAATGTCGACAAATTCTTTTTGTTATAGTGACTCCGTGTATTCTTTAATCTGCTTTTGATGCTTCCTGCCTCGTTCAATATTTTGCCCATAAAAAAAAAAAAAAACAAACTTGTTGCCATCAAGTTGATTCAGACTTATAGTGACCCTATAGGACAGAGTAGGACTGCCCCATAGGGTTTCCAAGGAGTGGCTGGTGAATTTGAACTGCCTACCTTTTAGTTAGCAGCCGAGCTCTTAACCACTGTGCCACAGGGCTCCATTTTGCCAATTTTGAAGGATTCTATTTTGCCCATAGAATCCTTTAAAATTGCAACTCCAGCTTAAATTTTTTCTTCAGTTCTTTCAGCTTGAGAAATACTGAGCATGTTCTTCTCTTTTGGTTTTCTAACTGCAGGTTGTTGCACATTTCATTATAATATTTAACTTTGTCTTCCCGAGCTGCCCGTTGAAATCTTTTTTTTAGCTCTGTTTCTTCATCATTTCTTCCATTTGCTTTAGCTACTGTACATTCAAGAGTAATTTTCAGAGTCTTTTCTGACATCCATTTTTGTCTCTTCTTTCTTTTTTGTCTTTTTAATGACCTTTTGCTTTCTTCATGTATGATGTCTTTGATGTCTTCCCACAACTTGTCTGGTCTTCAGTCATTAGCGTTCCATGCATCAAATCTGTTCAATAAAATCTACTCAATAAAACAAAGATAAACATATTTCTGGTACTCTCTGTTTCAGCCAAGATCCACCTGACATCAGCAATGACACCCTTCCTTCCATGTCCTCTTCTAAATCCGGCTTCAATTTCTGGTAGTTCTCTATGTACTGCTGCAACCACTTTTGAATTATTTTCAGCAAAATTTTACTTTCATGTGATATTAATGATATTTGTTCAATAATTTCCACATTCTTTTGGATCACCTTTCTTTGGAATAGGCACAAATATAGATCTCTTCAAGTCAGTTGGCCAGGTAGCTGTCTTCCAAATTTCTTGGCATAGACGAGAGCTTATAATGTGCATCCATTTGTTGAAACACTTCAGTTGGCATTCTATCAATTCCTGGAGCCTTGCTTTTTGCCAAAGCCTTCAGTGCAGCTTGGACTTCTTCCTTGATCATATGCTACCTCCTGAAATGGCTGAACGTTCAACAATTCTTTTTGGTACAGTGACTCTGTTTATTACTTCCATCTTCTTTTGATGCTTACTGCATCATTCAATACATGACCCATAACCAAAACTAAAAACCAAACCCGTTGCCATCTGTGATGGTTAAAAATGTGTTAACATTACAGGGATTGCAACTAGTGTCACACAACAATATGTGTATAAATTTTTGTATGAGAAATTAATTTGAGCTGTAAACTTTCACCTAAAGCACAATTTAAAAAAAGATTGTGTGCAAACTTGGCTGGGCCATGATTTTCAGTGTTTTGGAAGTCATATAATGTTGTGGACACTTCCCTGTTGAGATTTGATATGTGATATCCCCCATGATGGGATGTGCTGTGAGTATTAACGGCAGGGGCAGGGCCTGTGGCAGTTCACCACCATCTCAGCCTTTATCTCTCTGCCCTCCACCACCTAGTTTTCCTGCTCTCCTTGCCAGGACTTTTGTTTGCTCTAGATCCTGCAGCTGGCTCCTGTTCATCTGACTTCCAGTTCTTGGGACTTGAGCTAGCAGCTTACCTGCAGTCTTGCCTGCCAATCTTGAGATTCGTTGATTTTTACAGCCTGCAATAGCCCTGCTCTCTGGCCTGCTGATCTTGGGTTCGTCAGCTCCCGAGGCTAAGTGAATCAGGAAAGTTGGGACATAACAGCCTCTAAAAACCGTGTGAGCCATTTCCTTGATATATATGTATACGTTTATACATATAGGAAAACCTGGTGGCTTCGTGGTTAAGAATTTGGCTGCCAACCAAAAGGTCAACAGTTTGAATCCACCAGGTACTCCTTGGAAACCCTATGGTGCAGTTCTACTCTGTTCTGTAGGGTTGCTATGAGTTGGAATAAACTCAAAGGCAACGGGTTTTTTGTTTGATATATATATGCTATACTGGTTTTGCTTCTCTAGAGAACCTAGCCTAAGACACCATCCAACTCATACCGACCCTATAGGACCATAGGTCTTCCAAATAGTGGCTGGCGGATTGGAACTGCTGACCTTTTGGTTAGCAACCGAGCTCTTAACCATTGTGCCACCAGGGCTCCACCTTTGGCCCATAGGATCTCTAAGTAAGGCAACTCAAGGCTTGAAATTTTTCTTCAGTTCTTTAAGCTTAAGGAATGCTGAGTGTGTTCTTCCCTTTTGATTTCCTAAATCCAGGACCTTTCACATTTTCATAATATTTTGCTTTGTCATCTTGAGCTGCCCTTTGAAATCTTCTGTCCAGTTCTTTTACTTCATCATTTTTTCCATTTGCTTTAGCTACTCTACATTCACAGGAAAGTTTCAAAGTCTCTTCTGACATACAATTTTGTCTTTTGTTTCTCTCCTGTATTTTTAATGAACTTTTGCTTTCTTCATATATGATGTCCTTGATGTCATCCCACAAATTATATGGTCTTCAGTCATTAGTGTTCAATGCATGAAATCTCTTCTTGAGATGGTCTCTAAATTCAAGTGGGATATAGTCAATGTTGTACTTTGGCTCTCATGAACTTTAAAAAATTTTTTTCAGCTTCAAGTTCCATATGAGCAATAGATGGTTTGTTCTGCAGTCAGCCCTTAGCCTTGTTCTGCCGGATGATATTGAGCTTCTCCATCTTCTTTTTCCACAGATGTAGTCAATTTGATTCCTGTGCATTCCATCTGGTGAGGTCCTCAGGTAAAGTTGCTGTTTATGTTGTTGAAAAACATTATTTGCAACCAACAGCTCATTTGTCACGTAAAATTCTATCAAGCAATCCCTAGCATCGTTTCTATCACCAAAGCCATATTTTCCAACTACTGATCCTTCTTCATTTCCAACATTCACATTCCAATCACCATTAATCGTCAATGCATCTTGCTTGTGTATCTGATCAGTTTCAGACTGCAGAAGTTGGCAGAAGTCTTCAATTTCTTCATCTTTTTCAATAGTGGTTGGTGTGTAAATTTGAATAATACTTGTATTAACCAGTCTTCTTTGTAGGTGTATGAATATTATCCTATCACTGAAGCACTGTACTTCTGGAGCGATCTTGAAGTCTATTTCAGGAACATTTCAAGATGTTTTCAAGAACATCTCAAGATTCTCTGGCATGGAAAGGGAGAATTCTACCACTGAAACACTAATACGCCTCCCCCAACAGGTGTTCTTAGGAGTTATCGAAAAAAAGGAAAGAAAACAGTCAACCTCTCAACCCAAACTGTTACAAGAAGTATTAACATTGCTGGCTGATTTTGTTTTTAGAGGGTCTTGATGAGTAGAAATACCCTAAGAGCAATGTCTGCCCCCCAGTATCCCCAAGGTTTAGAAATTATAAGTTGAATAGAACATAGTGTAGAAATTCAGGTCTGAAAAAACTGATAGTGGTTATTTCCTAGAAATGGAACTGGATTTGTGGAAAAGAGGTCATGGCGAGAAGACCATTCACTGTACACCCTCATATACTTTTTAAATTTATGGTTAAAAATATATATATAACAAAACATTTGCCAATTCAACATTTTTTACATGTACAATTCAATGACATTGGTTACTTTTGTCATATGATGCAGTCATCACCACTCTCTGCTTCCAAATTATTCTATTACCATTAACAAAATGTCAGTGTGCCCTTGTATACTTTTTAATACTCATGTACTATCCATTCAAATATTATCATCCTTAAAAATTTGTAAATTAATATGCATATTCTTAACTGGTTCCAGGAGATAGTGATAAAGTGACAAACAAGACATTCCAGGTGGGGGAGAAGAAAATACAACAAATGAACAAGATAATTTAAGAATGTATTAAATGCTGTGAAAGAAATTTAAAGGATGATATGACAGTAATGGGAAGCTGTCTTATTTTAGGTAGAGTGGTTACAAAGGGCTCTGTGATGAGAAGAAAAATCTCCAGAGACCAGGTTGGCTCTGTTGGAATGGGTCCATGTTTGAACCTGCAATACAAATCTTCTGACTCATGGAAACACAAAGTCTTAACTAACTTCCTGGAAGTAGAAGAGGATTCTATAAGAACATCTTACTACATTAAAACAAAATGGGAAAGGAATAAAATTCTGAACTGATTGAAAAAATTGTTAGGTCATCTAGAAGGGGAAGAGAAGAAAGTTTTTTTTTTTTCCTTCTGATATTCTTTTGCTGTTGTTGTTGTTGAGAATATACACAACTAAACATATGCCAATTCAGCAGGTTCTATACGTATCATTTAACAAAACTGATTACATTCTTTGAGTTGTGTAACCATTCTCACCCTCCTTTTCTGAGTTGTTCCTCACGCATTAATATAAACTCACTGCCTCCTAAGCTTCCTATCTACTCTTTCAAGTTGCTCTTGTCGCTTTGATCCCATATAGATAATTTTAAAAGACCATAATACTTACAGCAGACCTTTTTACTAGCTAAGCTAAACTGTTCTTTGGTTTCAAGAAGACTCTGCATGATGTTTTTGGCTTAAGGTTTAAAGATTATCTCAGGGCAAATGGTTTCAGGGGTTCATCCAACCTTCATGGCTCCAGGAAGTCTGGCATTCATGAGAATTTAAAATTCTGTTCTGTGTTTTCCCCTTGTTCATCAGGATTATTCTATAGAATCTTTGAACAAAGTGTTCAGTAATGGTAGCTGAGCACCATCCAGTTCTTCCAGTCTCATGGGAAAGGAGGCAGTTGTTCATGCAGGCAATTAGCCACACATTCCACATTTTCCTACTATTCCTGACTCTTCATTGTCCTCTGTTGTTCCAGGTAAACAGAGACCAGTTGTAGTGCTTTGGATAGCTGCTTGCAGGCTTTTAAGACCCCAAGCACTATGCAATGAACTAGGAGGTAGAACAGAAGCAACAAAAATGCTATTAGACCAATTAACTGGGATGTCCCATGAAACCATGACCAAAATCTCCAAACCAAGGAATCAAATTCCCTGAGATTTTAGTTGTACATAAGCAGGTTCAAGAAGTCCTCATAGCACAATGATTAAAACACTTGGCTGCTAACTGAAAGGTTGGGGGTTCAAACCTACCCGCCATTCTGTGGGAGAAAGATGTGACGGTCTGCTTCTGTAAAGGTTTACAGCCTTGAAAACCTTATGGGGCAGTTCTACTCTGTCTTACAGGGTCACAATGACTCGGAATTGACTTGATGGCAGTGGGTTTGGTTTTGGGTTAAGCAGACACAGCAGCTACTCTTTGCTGTTGTTGCTGTAAATATAACTATCATACAACCTTTCCTAATTCAATTTTTTACAGGTGTACAACTTATTGACAGCAATTACAATAATTAGTTGTACAACCCTATCCTTAATCAGTGTGATATTTCCATCACCCTTAACTTTCTTTCTTAGGCTGGGACCTCCAGAGAAGCATGTTTATATACACACACACACGTATATACACACAGAGATACACACAGAGATAGAAAAACAGATTTATATCAAGGAAATGGCTCATGCAATTGCAGAGCAAGGCAAGTCCCAAGTCTGTGGGTCAGGCATCAGGCTGGAGGCTTCTAGCTGCAGGGGCTGATGAACCCAAGACCAGCAGGTCAGACGGCAAGCTGCTGACTCAGGTCCCAAGAACCAGAGGTCAGATTATGACAAGCTAAATGCAGGATCCAGAGCAGAGCAAAAGCCAGTGAACAGTGCCAGAAAGACCATATGTACAGGCCACACCCCCAAGGTAACTTCCCTTAAACTTATTGGCTATTCATAGCAGATCTCATCATGAAGATGATTACATCATTACATAATTGTCAAACTACATCATAACTGCCAAGCTACTGAGAATCATGGCCCAGTCAGGTTGGCACACAACTATCACAATCCACTCCTTGTCAACTTGGCCACTGTACACAGCTCCTTAATCCATGTGTAATCTTTCAATAAAGGCAATTATAAAGCCATACTTGCACCTCTATTATACAACTGACACACATACAACAGAAAATTCACTACCCCTGTTTACATCTTATATAAGTGAAGACAACCAAAATATTTACTGTACATGTACAAGGAAGAAATACTCGTAACAATTACAGTCCTTTTTTTTTGCAAATGGTCACTTGGTCATAGCTGGTATCTAGTACTACCTTCTTCCACCACCCATTCTGTATTTCCTCTACCTCAGCAAGCATCTCACCTGATCATGGTTCTCTTCCTGGTGGGGTGACCCAATCCTTCATTCCCAAAGGGTCTGGGCCATTAGTAGTCATGTCGGAATTGGGTTGCTGTAGCTTTCCATTAATCACAGGGCGTGGTAGTACTAAAAGACATCCTGAGGGATCTTGCACTCCACACATACTCTTCCTTGTATCGCCTTATGTTCCTCTCCATATGGAAGATCTAAGACTACATTTCTTAGTTCCTCTTTATTGTTTTAATGTTGTCTTCTTTTACATAATAACATCACTGTTACCCTGTTTTGAGCGTTTTTTTTTTTTTTTTTTCCCTGTCTGGGTTGACTTCTGATTGCTCTGCCTAGTGTTCTAGTCTTGGGTTGATACCTGATATTATTGATTTTCTAACCAAAGAACTCCCTTTAGTATTTCTTGTAGGTTTGGTTTTTACGAATTCCCTAAACTTCTGTTTATCTAGAAATGTCCTACCTTCGCCTTCATATTTGAGAGACAGTTTTGCTGGATATATGATTCTTGGCTGGCAATTTTTTCCCTTCCATTTTTTATATAAGACATCCCACTGCCTTCTTGCCTGTATGGTTTCTGCCGAGTAGTACGAGCTTATTCTTATTGGCTGTCCTTTGTAGGTGACTTTTTGTTTATCCCTAGCTGCTTTTAAAATTCTCTCTTTATCTTCGGTTTTGGCAAGTTTGATTGTAATATGTCTTGGTTACTTTCTTTTAACATCTACCTTATGTGGAGCTCAATGAGCATCTTGGATACATATCTTCTTATCTTTCACGATATCAGGGAAGTTTTCTGCCAACAAATCTTCAACAATTCTCTCTGTATTTTGTTATCCCTCCCTGTTCTGGTACTCCAATCACTCATAGGTTATTTCTCTTGATAGAGTCCCACATGATTCTTAAGGTTTCTTCATTTTTTAAAAATTCTTTTATCCCATTTTTCTTCAAATATATTAGTGCCAAGTGCTTTATCTTCAAGTTCAGAAATTCTGCCTTCCACTTGCTCAATTCTGCTCCTCTGAGTTTCTACTGAGTTGTCTACTTCCGTAATTTTATTACTAATCTTCTGAATTTCTGATTGCTGTCTATGGATTTTTCCAGCTTAATTTTTTCATTATGTTCCAGAATAATCTTTTTAATTTCTTCAATTGCTTTATCTGTGTGTTCCTTGGCTTATTCTGTGTATTGCCTCATTTCCTTCCTGATGTCTTGAAGGGTTCTTTATATTAATCTTTTGTATTCTGGCTCTGGTAATTCCAGGAAAGCACTTTCATCTAGACGATCCCTTGATTCTTTGTTTTGAGAGCTTGCTGAGGTGATCATGGTCTGTTTCTTTATGTGACTTGATATTGACTGTTGTCTCTGAGCCATCTATAAGTTATTGTATTAGTTTATTTTATGTTTGCTTACTGTGTCATAGCTTCTTGCTTTGTTTTGTTTTGATATTCCCAAATGGGTTGCTTGAGTGAGCTAGCTTGATTATTTTCACCTTTGGAGCTCTGATGTCTTGTCCCCAGATGGCTAGAGCTGTTATCAGGTGTATCAGTCTAGGAGTCCATTCACTTTTCTTGTATGAATTAAGTTCAGGTGTCCAGGTAGCTGATCATCAAGTGCGTGGTACAGGCTCTGTCCTACAGTCTTAGAGGGGCGGGGTGACTGGTGTAGGTACTGGTATCTGGTTGCAGCACGGGGTCACACTCTGAATGTCTCTGAGGAAAGCGTGTCCCTGTTCCCTAGAGCGTACAGGTGGGTGGGTTCTGCAGATGGACCATGGGTACCCAATGTTTTTGGCTGTAAGGACTGGGAGGTACCAGTTATCTTGGACTGCTGTTGCAGGTGGCTGAGTGACCTGAGTGGAGCTACTAGTCTTTAGGCCCCTGATGTGGGTAGGTGAGGACCCTGTTTAATAGGCAAAGCAATGTCAAACATCAAACACCCACCTCTCTGCTGCACAGCTGAAACAGTTGGAGTCTCACAGCTGAAGCAGTTGTAGTCTGCCAACACGGGCCTATTCTCCTGAGATTGGCCCACACAGGACCATGCAGAGGCGAAAGGCACTCAAAGTCCACAGACTGTTTATATCTAGAGAGGAGCCACTTCTGTCCTGAGCTCCCCCAGTTAGTGGAGCTGGCAAATTATCTTTTCCCCCAGTTGCAAATTTATCCCTCCTCCAAGGCCGGGAGGATGGCTCTAGGTGCTCAACAGGGCCTATCTCAGGCCCAGGGAAGTCAGCCGCTGAAGCCAGCTTGGGAGCGGGGTGGGGGGTGGGCACAGTAAAATATACACAAGTCCTTAGCTTTTGCTGAGAGTGCTGTTCTTCTCTGGTTCCAGAGGTGTGAGTTGGCTATGTGGCTGGCTGCTTCTCCCTGAAACTGTGGCTGAATGCTAGTACCAGCCTGCCGCCACTCCTGGGAATGGTGCCTGAGGGCTCCCCACAATTCAGGTCTGGTAACTTCTCTCTGCTTCTGAACCACCTCTTCCTTCCCCTGCCCCTCAGTTCATTTTCTAAGCTTCTCTTTGATGCCCAGGGCTCCTAGCTTGTCATAAATATACTCATTTCACTTGTTTTTTTGGGTCTTTGTTGTAAAGAGGGCTTGCTGGAAGCATCTGTCTATTCTGCCATCTTGGCTCTGCCTCCCCCCCCCACATACCCTTCTTTACCTCCATTTTGTAATACCTTTCCAATTTCCTCTTGGTAATCAGGATTAATCACACCAGCCAGATCCAGAGGCATAAGGAATCCAGAGTGGCTAGGTGGTATTCAATGGAATCTGTGATGTGTGTCCAGGTATGAACATCCCTTCCTTTGGAACTAAGACATCACAAGACAAAGCATAAGATTGTGGGGACAAGAAGTAAAAATTTTTGAGTGGATCACTAGGGGTAATAATGAGTAGTGCCACTCCCCTTTCCACCCCTTGATTCCTGGACCCATGAAACCTGGCTATGGAAGACACAGCACCATATATTGAACGCTGGTTTAGAGTATATACAGCCTCCTGGAGAACACTGCCCCAACCCTGCAAGGTATTCCTACCTAGCTGGTGCCAAAATTGTGTCTTTAGAAGGCCATTCCATCATTCAGTCAAGCAAGCAGCTTCAGGGTGATGAGGAACATGGTAAGACCAGTGAATTTCATGAGCATGGGCCCATTGCCGCCCTTCATTTGCTGTGAAATGAGTCCCTTGACCTGAGGCAATGCTGTGTGGGATACCATGAAAGAAGATAAGGCACTCTGTAAGTTCATGTTTGGTAGTTTTGGCAGGAACATTGTGTGCATGGAAGGCAAATCTGTATCCAGAATAAATGTCTATTCCAGTAAAAACAAAACATTCCCCTTTCTATGATGGAAGCAGTCCAATGTAATCAACCTGCCACCAGGTTGCTGGATGATCACCTCAAGGAATGGTGCCATACTGGGTACTCAGTGGTGGTCTCAGCTGCTGGCAGATTGCGTACTCAGCAGTGGCTATAGCCAAGTTGCCCTTGGTGAGTGCAAGTCCATGTTGCTGTGACCATTCATAACCTTTGTCCCTGCCACCATGACCACCTGTTCATGAGCCCATTGAGCAATAACAGGACTGGCTGGGGAAAGAGGATGACTGGTTTGCACAGAATGTGTCATACTATCCACTTGGTTGTTAAAAACACTCCTCTACCAATGTTACCCATTGGTGAGCATTCACATAAGACATAAGTATCTTCATTTCTTTGACCTATTCAGAGGGGTCTATCTACATACCTCTTACCCATACCTCCTTGTCTCTAACTTTCCAATCATGTTCCTTTCAAGTCCAAGACCATCCAGTCAAACCAATGGCCACAGCACATGAATTAGTATATAATCACACATCTGACCATTTCTCCTTCCAAGCAAAGTGAACAACCACAGGCACTGCTCAAAGGTCTGCCCATTGGGAGGATGTCCCTTCACCACTGTCCTTCAGGGAGGTCTCAGAATAGAGTTGTAGTGCAGCTGCTGTCCACTTTCATGTGGTGTCTGCATATTGCGCAGAACCGTCTGTAAACCAGGCACAAGTTTCCCTTCTTCAGTCAACTGATCATAAGGAACTGCCCATAAGGCCATACGTGCAGACCGGGAAATGGAAGGTAATGTGACGGGAGTGAAGGCCATGTGTATTTGGGCCATTTCCTCATGCAAATTATTTGTACCTTCAGGTTCTGCTTGGGTGTGATCTTATATATACCACTTCCATTTAATGATGGAGTGCTGCTGTGCATGTCCAACTTTATGACTCTGTGGGTCAGACAACACCCAGTTCATGATGTACAGCTCGGGCTGCATAATGACTTGGTGGCCCATGATCAAGCATTCAGTTTCTTCTAAGGCCCAGTAACAAGGCCAAAAGCTGTTTCTCAAAAGAAGCATAGTTATCTGCAGAGAATGGCGGGGCTTTGCTCCAAAATTCTAATGGTCTGCACTGTGATTCACCAATAAGGGCCTGCTAAAGACTCCAAATGTAAACTCTATCTGCCACAGACACTTCAAGCACCATTGGATCAGCCAGATCATGTGACCCAAGTGGTAGAGTGGCTTGCACAGCAGCCTGAACCTGTTGCAGAACCTTTTCTTGTTCTGGGTCCCACTCAAAACTAGCAGCTTTTCGAGTCACTTGATAACTAGCCCATAGAAGCACACCCAAATGAAGGATATGTTGCCACCAAATCCAAAGAACCACGAGGCGTGTGCCTCCTTTTTAGTTGTGGGAGGGCCAGATGCGAGAACTTATCCTTCACTCTAGAAGGAATATCTCGACATGCCCCACACCACTGGACTCCTAGAAACTTCACTGAGGTGGAAGGCACCTGAATTTTTGTGAGATTAATTTCCCATTTTTTAGCAAGCAAATGTTTTACCAACAAGTCCAGAGTCACTGACAGTTCTTCATTACTATGTCCAGTCAACATAATGTCACCAATGAAATAGACCAATGTGATGTCTTGTGAAAGGGAAAGGTGATTAAGGTCCCTTCAGACAAAATTATGACATACGGCAGGAGAGTTTATATACCTTTGAGGTAGGACGGTGAACGTGTACTGCTGGCCTTGCCAGCTATAGGCAAACAGCTTCTGGTGGTCCTTCAAAACAGATACAGATAAAAAGGCATTAGCCAGATCAATAACTGCATACCTGGTACCAGGAGATATATTAAATTGCTCAAGCAGTGAAACCACAGCTGGAATAGCCACCGAAATTGGAATCACCTGTTTATGTTTACAACAATCCAGTGTTATTCTCCAAGATCCACCTACTTTTTTGTACAGGCCAAATAGGCAAGTTGAATGGGGATATGGTGGAAATCACCACCCCTACACCCTTCAAGTCCTTGATAGTGGCAGTAATCTCTGCCATCCCTCCAGGAATGTGGTATTACTTTTGGTTTACTATTTTCCTAGGTATGGTCAATTCTAATGGCTTCCGCTTGGCTTTTCTTACCATAATAGCCCTTATTCCACTTGTCAGGGGTCCAATGTGGAGGTTCTAGCAGTTGCTGAGTATTATCTATTCCAATTATGCATTCCGGAACTGGGGAAATCACTACAGGACAGGTTTGAGGACCCAGTGGATCCACTGTGAGACAAGCCTGAGCTAATACACAATTAATAATCTGACCTCCACACACTGCCACTCTGACTGGTGGGTCATAGTGACATGTTGGGTCTCCTGGAATTACTGTCAGTTCAGAGCCAGTATCAAGTAATCCCCTAGAAGTCTGATCATTTCTTTTTCCCCAGTGAACAGTCATTTTTGTAAAGAGCCATAGATCCCTTTGGGGCAGGCTGGGAGGAAGATCAACAGTATAAATTTTTGGTAGTGTTGTGGGGTCCTTCTTCAAGTGGACCTGGCCTCCCCTTCATTCAGGGGGTTGTGGATCTGTAACTTCACTCAAGTTTGGGAATTGATTGAGGGGCCGTAACTCTCTATTCTGGCAATTCAAATTAGACTGCTGTTCGCTTGACCTTGAATTCTTTCACTTCTACAAGTCAAGTAAATACTTAGTAGATTTCCCATCTATTTCACTTTTACGGACACCACGATTAAGTCGCCAATGCCTTAAGTCAATACAAGTCAGACTATTCTGATTACTGCTTTGACTCTGCTGTTCATTACAGTAACCACACCCATCCTGTCTTTGTCAATTGAGCTCCATCACTTTGCTCTACTACATGGGTGCAGTCAACCCCACTGTAATTAAGGGTCTTAATTCAGTTAGGTCTGCTCCCACTGTCAAATTTTACGTGAAATAAAAACCACATCAGACTTCAAGTATGCTGGGACTCCATTCACAAATTTGTTCCTCACCATGGTGGTAAAAGGTGTGTTCTCTGGGCACTCTGTGTGGGTCTGTGGGTCTAACCTGATAAATCCATTCTAACATGACGATTTCTTTAAGCTTTTGGATACCTTCTTTTACAGTATACCAAGACAGGTCTGGTACTTCAACTTGATTTAGTATAAGCCACCATGTAATCCATGCTTCAGTGACCCAACCCAATAAATTAGATCCCTTCCTAACCTCTCAAGCTGAAACACTGAATGGAGAGTCTGTGCTTAGTTGCCCGTATCAATAAACTCAGGCTGTTCCAACTTTTTTGTGCCTTGCACCATTATCCCACACCCTTAATAGCCATTCCTACACATATCCCCCAGGTTTCTGTTTGTACATATTAGAAAAGTCAACCTCCTCTTGGGTCACACTTTGCACTTCACTTTTTGGGGATCACTGGAACTTAAGTCTATTTATAGGTCTAGAAGCAAAATGGGTGGTGGGGATGTGTTTTGAGAACATTCAGCAATGTCTTGTAAGGCATTTGCCTCAGATGATGCCCCAGGCAATGATTCAGACGCTTCCCCAGGCAATGACTTCAGATACCACCCCAAGCACTATCTCAGACAAAGCCTCGTCAGATGCAGCTGGGTAAATCTCATCAGATGTTTGTGAAGGGGGTAATGGTTTTGTTGGCCGGAGTGATTCAATGGAATTCAGGGAGTCAGTGTCCCCAGCTTCCTGATTATCTGCACATATGGCCCATCTGAAGTTTCAGTGTCCCATTTCTCCCCAAACAATGCCCTCACTTTTTCAGTGAGGTTGGGAATTAAATTGGCATTGTTATTCAACCACTCTTACGATAAGACTCTGGGTTTGGTTTATCAGCAATACTGACTTTGTTACTACAAGAAATAAGGAAAGGGCCACATAAACCAGAGACTACATCAGCCTGAGACCAGAAGAACTAAATGGTGCCTGGCTACAATTGATGACTGCCCTGACAGGGAACACAACAGAGAACCCTTGAGGGAGCAGGAGAGCAGTGGGATGCAGACCTCAAATTCTCATTAAAAGACCAGACTTAATGGTCTGACTGAGACTAGAAGGACCCCAGAGGTCATGGTCCCCAGACCTTCTGTTAGCCCAAGAAAGGAACCATTCCCAAAGCCAACTCTTCAGACAGGGATTGGACAGGACTATGGGACAGAAAATGATACTGGTGAAGAGTGAGCTTCTTGGATCGAGTAGACACATGAAACTATGTGGGCAGCTTCTTCTGGAAAGGAAATGAGAGGGCAGAGGGAGTCAGAAGCTGGCTGAATGAACATGAAAATAGAGAGTGGAAAGGAGTGTGCTGTCTCTTTAGGGGGAGAGCACCTAGGAGTATATAGCAGGGTGTATATAGATTTTTGTATGCGAGACTGACTTGATTTGTAAATTTTCACTTAAAGCACAATAAAGATTAAAAAAAAAATAAGGCTTTCTTGCAGGGCACAGGTGGCATCTTTGAGGTTGTTTATGTGGCACTTGAGCTTTGACTCTGAAGCCCTGAGCTCATTTCTTTCTTTCATCACTTTGTCTAGCAAAGTAGGACCAACCAACCAGCTTCCTTATACTTCTCATTCTGACAAAATTATAGAAAAGTATGAAGCATGTAATTACCCAGACATCACCTCTCACCAATACCTGATGTATTGGTGGTGATATTTTCTGTCTTCCTATTGCCACCTCACACCATGGATTAGCAGTGCCCTCTTTACTACTGAAAGCAGAGTCATCTACATCTTTAAGACTCATCAGACTGGAAAACCAACTTAGAAAACTCATCCTTACAATTTTGTTTCTCTAGAACCATTCTTGGTACCAAATGTCTTAGGCTGAATTTTCTACAGCAGCAAAATGAATAAGACATATGTATAAATATATATATGTACATATACTACACATGTATATGTACAAAGAGAGATTTATATCAAGGAAATGGAAATGGCTCACACGATTGTAAAAGCTGGAAAGTCCCAAGTCCATGGGTCAGGTGTCAGGTTGGAGGGTTCTCCTGACTCACCTCACATACCTTCAGGGGCTGACCGAACCCACAATCAGCAGGTCAGATGGCAGGCTGCTGGCTTAAGTCCCAAGAACCAGAAGTCAGATGATGACGAGCCGAATGCACGATTCAGAGCAGAGCAAAAGCCAACAAGCTTTGCCAGATTAAAGTCCATATATATTGTATACAGGCCACACTCCCAAGGAAACTCCCTTTCCACTGATTGGCTGTTCTTAGCAGATCTCATCATGAAAGCGATTACATCATTACATAACTGCCAAGCTACATCATAACTGCCAAACCTCTGAGAATCATGGCCCAGCCAAGTTGACACACAAACTTAATCATCAGGCTCCCCTTTCCCCCCTCACTTCCATCCCTAGTAACCACTGATAAACTTTGTTCTTCTCTATACATCTACCTTTGTCTTAGTTATCTAGTACTGCTATAACAGAAATTCCACAAGTGGATGGCTTTCACAAAGAGAAATTTGTTCTCTCACAGTCTAGGAGACTAGAAGTCCAAATTCAGGGTGCTACCTCCAGGGGAAGACTTTCGTTCTCTGTTAGTTTTGGGGGAACGTTCTTGTCATCAATCTTCCCCAGTTGAGGAGCTTCTCAGGGCAGGGATCCCAGGTCCAAAAGACATGCACCCTCCTGGTTCTTCATTCTTGGTGGCATGAGGTCCCTCTGACTCTCTGCTTGCTTCTCTCTTTTATATCTAAAAAGAGATTGACTCAAGATACAACCTAATCTAGTAGATTGAATCCTACCTCATTAACATAACTGCCACTAATCCTACCTCATTAACATCATAGAGGTAGAATTTATAACACACAGGAAAATCACATTAGATGACAAAATGGTGGACAATCCACAATACTGAGAATCACAGCCTAGCCACATTGACACACATTGACACACAAGACAATCCATAGCAACCTTTTCTTGTCTTAATTTTTATAAGTGAAGTCATACAATATATTTCCTTTTGTGATTGACTTATTTCGCTCAGCATAATATATTCCAGCTCCTTCCATATTGTAGCATGTATCAAGACTTCGATTTTCGTACTAGCTGAGTAGTATTCCACTGTACTTATGTACATTTTGTTTATCCATTCATCTGTTGATGAGCATTTAGGCTGTTTCCACCTTTTGGCTATTGTGAATAGTGCTGTATACACATTGTTGTACAAGTCTCCGAGTCTTTGCTTTCAAGTCCTTTGAGTGTATACCTAGGAGTGGAATTTCCGGGTCATATGGTAGTTCAATTTTTAGTTTTTTGAGGAAGTGCCATACTGTTTTCCACAAGGGCTGAAGCATTTTGCATTCTCATCATTAATGGATAAGGGTTCCAATTTCCCCACATCCTTGCCCATATTTGTTTGTTTGATTTTTATCTTAGCCATACTAGTGTTTATCGTAAAAAAAGAACATTTCAAGATGTATCCTGAAGTACAACACTGTCAGTGACAGGATAATATCCATATACCTACAAGGAAGACCAGTTAATACAACTATTATTCAAATTTATACACCAACCACTAAGGCCAAAGGTGAAGAAATGGAAGATTTTTACCAACTTCTACAGTCTGAAATTGATCAAATGCATCATCAACATGCATTGATAATTACTGGTGATTGAAATGCAAAAGTTCGAAACAAAAAAGAAGGGTTGGTAGTTGGAAACTATGGCCTTGGTGACAGAAGTGATGCTAGAGATCACATGATAAAATTTTGCAAGACCAACAGGTTCATTGCAAATACCTTTCCTCTACAACATAACAGCAACTATACACGAGACCTCGCCAGATGGAATATACAGAATCGAAATCAACTATGTCTGTGGAAAGAGATGATGGAAAAGCTCAATATCATCAGTCAGAACAACGCCAGGGGCTGATTGTGGAACAGACTATCAATTGCTCATATGTAAGTTGAAGCTGAAAGAAAATTAGAACAAGTCCACGAGAACCAAAGTAGGACTTTGACTATACACCACCTGAACTTAGAGACCATCTCAAGGATAGATTTGATGCATTGAACACTAATGACTGAAGACCAGGTGAGTTGTGGAATAGCATCAAGGACATCATACATGAAGAACGCACGAGGTCATTAAAAAGACAGGAAAGAAAGAAAAGACCAAAATGGATGTCAGAAGGGACTCGAAAACTTGCTCTTGAATGTAGAGTAGCCAAAGCAAATGGAAGAAATCATGAAGAAAGCAGAAGAGCTGAAAAGAAGATTTCAAAGCTCAGCTAGAGAAGGCAATGCATTATGATGACATGTGCAAAGACCTGGAGATAGAAAACCTAGAGGGAAGAGCATGCTTGGCATCTCTCAAGCTGAAAGAACTGAAGAAAAAGTTCAAGCCTCAAGTAGCGATATTGAAGGATTCTATGGAGAAAATATTAAATGATGCAGGAAGCATCAAAAGAAGATGGAAGAAATGCACAGAGTCACTGGACCAAAAATAATTTGTCTATGTTCATTTTAGGAGGTAGCATATGCCCAAGAATCAATGTACTGAAGGAAGAAGTCCAAGCTGCACTGAAGGCACTGGCGAAAAACAAGGCTCCAGGATTTGATGGAATACCAATTGAGATGTTTCAACAAATGGATGCAGTGCTGGAAGCACTCACTCATCTATGCCAAGAAACTTGGGAGACAGCTACCTGGGCAAATGACTGGAAGTGCTCCATAGGTGTACCCATTCCAAAGAAAGGAGATTCAACGGAATGGGGAAATTATTTATTGAACAATATCTTTAATACCACGCCCAAGTAAAGTTTTGTTGAAGATCATTCAAAAGCAGTTATAATACATCAGCAGGGACCTGCCAGTAATCCAAGCTGGATTCTGAAGAGGATGTGGAAAAAGGGATATCATTGCTGATGTCAGATGGATCATGGCTGAAAGCAGGGAATACCAGAAAGATGTTTACCTTTACTGACTATGCAAAGGCATTTGACTGTGTGGATCATAATTATGGTTAACACTGGGAAGAATGGGAATTCCAGAACACTTAATTGTGCTCATGAGGAAACTGTACATAGACCAAGAGGTAGTCGTTTAAACAGAACAAGGGGATACTTGGTTTTAAGTCAGAGAAAGTGTGGGTCAGTGTTGTATCCTTTCACTACACCTATTTAGTGTCTATGCTGAGCAAATAATCTGAGAAACCAGACTATATGAAGCAGAACATTGCATCAGGATTGGAGGAAGACTCATTAACAATCTGCGTTATGCAGATGACCCAACCTTGCTTGCTGAAAGTGAAGAGGACTTGAAGCACTTATTCATGATCAAAGACCACAGCCTTCAGTATGGATTACACCTCAACATAAAGAAAACAAAAATCCTCACAACTGGACCAATAAGCAACATAAAGATAAATGGAGATAAGATTGAGGTTGTGAAGGATTTCATTTTGCTTCTAACCACAATCAATGCTCCTGGAAGCAGCAGTCAAGAAATCAAAGGACTCATTGCATTGGGCAAATATGCTGCAAGAGATCTCTTTAAAGTGTTAAAAAGCAAAGATGTCACTTTAAGGACTAAGGAGCGCCTGCCCAAGCCATGGTGTTTTCAATCGCCTCATGTGCATGTGAAAGCTGGACAATGCATAAGGAAGATGGAAGAGGAATTGATGCCTTTGAGTTATGGTGTTGGTGACGAATAGTGAATATACTATGGATGCCAGAGGAAGGAACAAATCCATCTTGGGAGAAGTACAGCCAGAATGCTCCTTAGAAGCAAGGACGGTGAGACTTCATCTCACATACTTTGAAGATGTTATCAGGAGGGCCTAGTCCCTGGAGAAGGACATCATACTTGGTAAAACAGGGATCATTGAAAAAGAGGAAGACCGTCAATGAGATGGATTGACACAACGGCTGCCAACAATGGGCTCAAACATAGCAACAATTTGTGAGGATAGTGCAGGACTGGGCGATGTTTCATTGTATTGTGCATAGGGTCACTATGAGTCAGAATCCATTTGATGGCACCTAACAACACGAACATCCTAGTGAGAGTGAAATGATATCTCACTGTGGCTTTGATTTGCAGCTTTTTTTAATGGCTAATGCAGTAATGGCTAATGCGGTAATGGCTAATGCTAGAAACCCTGATGGCATAATGGTTAAGAGTATGTCTGCTAATCGAAAGGTTGGCAGTTCAAATCCACCAGGCACTCCTTGGAAACCCTACGAGGCAGTCCCACTCTGTCCTGTATACGGTCACTATGAGTCAGAAGCGACTCGATGGCAACAGGTTTGGTTTTTTTTTTTAAATGGCTAATGACACTGAGCATCGGTTCCTGTGGTTGGTGGCCATTTGAATGACCTTTTTGGTGAAATGTCTATTCAAGGCCTTTGCCCATTTGATTGTGTTGTCTTTTTGTTGTTAAGTTGTTGACATTTTATATATACCTTGGTTATTAGATTCTTGTTGGATATGTGGTTTCCAAAGATATTCTTCCAATTGGTAGCTTGTCTTTTAACTTTTTTGGTATAGTCTTTTTAGGAACAAAAAAATTTTAATTTTTATGAAGTCCCATTTATTTATTTTGTGTTTTGCTGGTTGCATATTTGTTATTATATTTGATTATCCATTGTTAAAAGCTAGGCCTGACAGTGTTGGTCCTGCTTTTTTTCCTCAGAATTTTACAGTTTTAGTTTGCACGGTTTAGGTCTTTAATCCAGTTTAAATTTGCTTTTGTGTGGTGTGAGGCATGGATCCTGTTTCATTTTTCTACATGTGGAAATTCAATTTTCCCAGGACCATTTATTGAAGAGACTCTTCTTTGCCCATCTAATGGACTTAGCACCCTTGTAAAATATCAGTTGACCATAGATGTATGTGGGTTTATTTCTGGACTCTCAATTCTATTCTGTTGGTCTATCTTTCTATTGTTATACCAATGCCAGGCTGTTTTGATTACTGTAGCAGTATCCATAAAAACCCATCGCTGTTGAGTCGATTCCAACTCATTGTTTTAAAATCAGGAAGCGTGAGTCTTCCTACTTTGTTCTCTTTTAACATGGTTTTAGGTATTCTGGGCCTCTTGCCATTCCATTTAAAGGTAAGGATTGGTTTTTCCATTTCTGTAAAGAAAGGTGTTGGAATTTTATTTGGAATTATGTTGAATCTACAGATCACTTTGGGTAGTACTGACATCCTAATAATAAGTCTTCCAATCCATGAACATGGAATATCTTTCCATTTAAGGACGGCATGTGCTTTTGAGAGCAGAAAAGCAAAGCTGAGAAGAAAATGGAGATATGTGGGTTCTTAGAGTAGCTCCCTCCTGTACTCTGGAAAGGCAATAAGATTTCAGACATACCTAGAGATGCTTAAGAACTCAACAAAGAAACCCCTGCCAAAGATTTCTCAGAAATCTTGGAGCCACTGACCAGGACCATACAGCCTTAACACGTTCTAGTATAAACTGAAGACCAGGGCCTCTCCTCAAATGGTCTGCTTCACCTGTGAGTCCTAAACATTCACGCAACTCTGTAAGGAAGTCGAAGAATGATGAAGGTTTAATTTCCCACTAGTAAACATATGGGGCAGAGTCAGATTTAATTTTGTTATTAAATATAAGGTCACAAGGCATTTGTTACACATCTGAGTTTATGGAGTAAAATTCTTAGTGGCATTATAGTAATTTTAAGTCTCCAGTTTTCTCTGGCAGACACACAATACATCTTGTGTACATGGCTATACTCCTACAACTCAAAAATTTTATTTTCAGCTAAAAGAAAAAGTGCAACTAGAGTGTAAGTTGAGAACACGTAACAACACTTACCTTCCAATTCCAAATTCTTTCACTCCCCTGCCTCTTAAAATGGTCTCTCTGTCTCTGAAAAGAACCGTGTCAAAAAGTCAGTCTTTTCCCTCTGCTCAAGTTACTCAAGAAAAGGCTCACAAAGTGGAAACAGATACCTGACCTGACCTGTGAGCAGTATTGAGGAGGAGGGGTGAGGTGTGGGGAGACTGATCATGTGTGCTGCTACCCAAGGCTCTCTAAGGTTGAAAGAATAATGACAATTGCTTACATTGAGTGCTACCATATATTGGACACTTAGTACTTCAAATATATTAATTCAATTAATGAGGAAGTTACAATTATCTCTCCATTTTACAGGTAAGGAAACTACCACAAATAACTTGTCCAAGTCTCACACTGCTGCTTATTGTTCGACTTGGGCTTTCAACCCAGACATTCCATTTCCAGAGCCCATAGTCTTCACCACTTTCTCCCACCTTCCCTAAAATAGGCGATTTTATGAGGTAATAACTGTTGAAGCTTGTTATATATACTTAAGGGTCCACTACAGTATTTTCTATACTTTTGTATATGTTAGAAATCTTCCAAAATAGAAGTTTTTTTAAGGCAATTTTAGGGTGTTCAGACCATCTGTACACACTTCTCAATTTATAATCATTAATGGAGTAAGTGAAGAAAATAAGTATCCACTAAACAATTAGAACCTATTCATACTTCTAGCAATGGCAGGTGCTCCACCGCGTTTATGTAGGTTCCGCCGAGAGAGGTTATTCTGGGCTATTCTGAATCAACCCTAAGGCTGCGTTCACACAACCCAAACACAGGTTCAGTAACCTGGAATTCCTAAACAACTGTCGACGGTGACGGCGGCCCTCGGGAAAAATGGGAAATGCATAGGCTTTAGAGTCAGTCTTAAACTTGAGTCTCGCTTCCACCGATTCCTCCTACCTGTTAGAGCTAGTCGCTTATGATCTCAGAGGCTCAGTTTCCTCTTCTGTAAAATGAGAACAATGAGGACTACTTTGCAGGGTTGTTGAGAAAATAAGAAGACATGCAAAGGGCTGACAGTTTCTTTCGCAGAGTTAACCCGCAATCTGTTCAAGGCCCTTCCCCTCCTTCCTGCCTCTGGAAGGCAATGAATGAAAGTTCTTCGTCGAAGAGTGAGACACTGTACTGCTTATTGTCGTTTGTTAAAAAAGGGAAGCTGGTCAAGCCCCAGTGCCCGGTACACAATGACGAAAACCCGCACGCGTCTCTCTCAGACCTGGTTTCTGGACTCTGCCAGGGGCGTGGCCAATTCTCCACGCGCTGCGGCTCACGCGCCCCAGCCAGGGACCGCTCACCCGCCCGCGCACGCGCAGTCGCTCGCGGGCCACGCTGGTGTCTGTTGTCAGGTCGCCGTGGGCGGGGCTGCTGACGGTGCCGTGGCGTCGCCCCGCAAAGGGTCGGCTCGCGCTTAGCCTTCCAGATCGACTGGTGGTGACCGCGGCTGTGCGTGGGAGGGAACCGTTGTTTTTCTGAGTCTCTCTCTTCCAGGCTCTGTTCAGTGGTCGGCATGGCCCGTGAGTGTGCGCAGGGGTGGGGAAGCCGCGGGGAAGCCTCCCGCCCCGCCACGCCCGGAACCCAGCACTGTCCCGAGGCCGCCCCGGGGCGCGGCTGGAGGGAGAATTGGGGGCCACCTGGTGATCCCCTTCTGTCGGGCGGGATGGGAACCCTGCCGTCACTCTGCAGAGGAGAAGGGACGCTTTTCCTCCGGGGTTTCGCCGCCTGCTCGAAGGAGCTCTTGGGTCCGGCCCGAAAGGCCGGTCTGCTTGCCCCTCAGGTGCAGGTTTGCACTGTAAGACACGTTTAAAGAACACCCCCTCCCCTCTCTCCGGGAGATGTGGAGGGGCAGCCCGGGCCTTGTCTGGAGGCGGTCTATAGATGGTACCTAAAGTCGTAAGGCCTAATGAGGACTAGGGGCTCCGACTGCGCCTCTTGCCTGGTTCTTTTGTTTGGCGGTCACAGGTAATGTTTTACAAACATCTGCGTTTGCTAGCTAAAAGGTCGAATTGTGAAGAGCTGAACTTGTGCGGTGTGTGATCTCTTTGTGTCTACCTTTTTCTCCCCACCCACACCCGTCAAAAGCCAGAACTTATTTAGGAATACTGGCTCCCTTAGACGGTTGGAATGCCCGTTTTAAAAGGTTTGATATTTATAGCCCGTGAATACCTTGACTGGTGTGATAATACCCTTAAGCCCGTAAGTGTTTACAGTTAAGCTTACTCCCTGTCAGATCTGGGAACCCCATGCAGTGGCAGTACTTGGCCGGCTTATCTATTAAAAAGCAAACTTGAGATGCACTTGAACAAGAGCCCTTTAATGGAATTATTAATAATTCTGGAAGTGGAAAAAGAACACGACTGTTTCTCTTTGTAGGTGGAAATCAAAGAGAACTTGCCCGCCAGAAAAACATGAAGAAAACCCAGGAAATTAGCAAGGGAAAAAGAAAAGAGGATAGCTTGACTACCTCTCAGAGAAAGCAGAGGTAAGTGGTACTTAATGGATTTCACAATTCTCTGAAGTTTTGATTGAAGCACATTTTGGAGAGTGAAAAGCATTTTGTAAACCCTTTGTAGAACTGGGCCTAACCTACAGAAAGGGGTAATAGCTACTGATATCTTTTGTGTGCTGGACACTAAAACCACATTGGATACACATTAGCCTATCCATGGATGAAGAATTTAAAGCTCTGAAGCTGTCTTGCAGAGAATCTCATGCAACTCCAATGCAACCATAAGAATTTGATTCAGAAAAATAATAGAACATCTTCCATATGCACGGCACCATTAGGTGCTAGGGATACAACATTGTCAAAGTGGAAAACCTAGCCAAACTAGCCCAGGTGACAAACAAGTGACTTGATTATAGTTGGACTGTTTGGAAGGAGATATAATAAAGAAGTATGTGTAGCCATACGGACTTCTGAAGCTCCATCAGTTTGGAAAGAATGCATTTACACAGCTTGATGTGAGACTATATCTGACAATACAAAAGTGCTACGGAAATACTTAAGTGAGACTGCATCTTAAGTAAAAAATAAATGTATTCCTGGTTCTAAAAAGGCTAGAACCAAAAAAACCAAACCCAGTGCCATCGAGTTGATTCCGACTCATAGCAACCCTAGAGGACAGAGTAGAACTGCCCCACAGAGTTTCCAAGGAGTGCCTGGCAGATTCACACTGCTGAGCCTTTGGTTAGCAGCTGTAGCAGTTAACCGCTATGCCACCAGCGTTTCCTCTAAAAAGGCTAACCAGAGTTAACTTTTATTGTCCATGTGTAACCTGGAGGTTGTGTGAATAATTTACTTATGCTTCATTCTGGCTTATCAGTGCTTCTTAATCCTGGATGCACGTTAGAATCACCTGAGAAACTTTGAAAGCTACCCAAGTCTGGGCCCTACACCCAGTTCTCATTTTTCTGGGGGTTGGGTGTTAAAAATCAACAGATTTTATTATACCTTAAATCATATAGCTACTTAATATCAGAAACTTTTATAAATATTCATAGCTGTTCCTCAGAACAACCTTGATATGTATCGCTCCCATTTTGAAAGGGCTTTGAGGTTATTAGTCCAAGGTCATGGTAGTAGTAGACATGGTATTTATCATAAGATCTGACTTCAAAGCCAATATTTTTTGCTTTTCCATTGGAAAGACATGAATGTTTATTTCTGCTTTTTACTTGCTTACTAATACGCTGAGTGGGTTATGTAGAAAACAAGTGAGGAAATGAAATAAATTTTTCTGTAACAATTTAACAGCCTTTTCTCCCATTATAGGGATTCTGAGATCATGCAACAAAAGCAGAAGGCAGCTAATGAGAAGAAGTCTCTGCAGACAAGAGAAAAATGATGACTGGCTAATTTGGAAAACCTGGGTGCTACTGCCAACTAGGTGTATCATACACTCTAAGATCAAGATTTTATAGAGTGAACAGTCACTACATATGTTATAGCTTATCCTTCTAAAACAGTCTATTTTAAACTTGACCTTTCAGCCTGACTTAGTGTAATGTTTTAGAACCATTCTTTGAAAAATAAAACACTAACCATGCATGTAACATATTGGTGAACATTATTTTTTATCAGCAGTGAACATTTATACCTTTTATTATGTAGATAATGTAACCAGATAAGATCTCATATAAATCTAGAGTCTTTGTCATAAACTTTGTTAAACTAGATCTTTAAAATCAATTTTATTGTATAATAGAATTTAAAATCCATTTGTATACTCTTGCTTGTAATCAGCAGGTTTGCTTGAATTTACAATAGATACTACAAACCACCTGGAATAGCAACTAAATGAGCTACTTATATCTTTAACATTTTTTGGAATGAGTGCCTTTTTTTTTTGAATGCCATTTTAAGTCTTCTTGAACCTCTTCCAAAATTTGTGACTTGATGGTAGTTAAAAATAAGGAAATACGTTAATCTAAAGAAAGGAAGGCTTGAGATCATATATGCATCATTACGTCAAGAGAATATAAATGCCGTTGAAGTAGTAAATAAGGAAACTTTAAGCACTCAGTTGCTAACAGAAAGGTTGGCAGTTCAACCCCACCCAGTGGCTCCCTGGAGACAGACCTGGTGATTTGTTCCCATAAAGATTACAGCCTAGAAAATCCTAGGGGGTAGTTATACTCTGTCACTTGGGGTTACTATGAGTCTAGAATAGGCTCAGCAGCAACCAACAACAACAAAGTAAATATTCAAATACTTGATTTTTCACATAATGCAATTTAACAAATTTTTACTGATCACCTAATGTGTCAACCACCATCTGAACTGACAGTTCAAGAGGTCACTTAATTATCTTGATGAGGGTTCTGATTATCTTGTGGTAGTCACTTAACAATGATACCAGGATAGAATTTAAGTGTCTCTTTAGGATATCAAATGAGACAAAGTTTCTTAGCCTGTGGTTTTATCTTCAATTAGCACAGATTCTTGCTTAAAGTAAAACTTTATTTTTTGGGTTAACTACAATCTAACTTTCTATGATGGCAATCACAAGGACAGAAGAATTACAACAGCTTAAGTTACATTCTAATTAAAGGGATAAGGAAGAAGACTGTAGCACAAAGATTTTTATGGATCTGATATCTGTAATTCTATCTCCAGAATTCCTACACAGAATGATAAACCATGAGTACAAAGAACTTTTCATGCTTAGGACATATCTTATTTGCTTTACGTTACAGAATTAAAAAAAGAATAATCTGCGTAATTTAAAGTTTCCTATCCGGTTGAAGAACTTAAGACTTCAGAACTTAAAACAATTCTTACAAAGGGAAAACTTCAGTTTCTAAAAGAACATGGATAATAGGATAAGAAAGATCTCTAGACTATAATTTATCATTAAGACTTAAATCCAAAACTGAGTATTTGTGATTGATTTTTTGTGGCATTTACTTGAATGAATCTATTGTTAAGATAATGGGTTTGAACTTTAACTTCAACATGATCAGGCATTTCCTCAAGGCAAATAGAAAAGGTTATCTGAGAGGAACACAATTTAAAACGTTGTTATCAGAGTATAGTGACACTTTAGTTTCTTATGCTGTATATTTAAGGAAGGTTAATAGCTAAACTTTTAAAGAGGGAAATTGGCCAGTTACAAGACAGTAAGGGAAAATGTGCAAGAATAATTTTAATTGGTAAAGTTAATGCATTTACTGACTATAGCAAAGCAAGAGGAAATTATTTAGGTGAAGTAGTACCAACTTTACGGTATAAATTTGGAAAATGTCAAACTCATGGAAACAACTTTCTAGGCATAATTAGAAATAACTATCTTGGATCATCCTCAAGAGGAGGTAGTGTATTACTAGCAATTTTCGTAAGTCCTGCTGAAGATATGAGGTAGCAGCTTCTCCTGCCCAAGGTGACCTACTGAGGTCGATTCCAGCAGTTATTGGTCCTTTCCGAATGCCTTTTCTATCAGTGGCTTGTGTAAGAAACTGTGATTGACTTATCAAACTCTAACCTGTTACTGAAAAATATGCTAAAAAGGAATAATGGTTATTGAAATCATTCTCCTAACTTTATATATCATATATTTTGCTGGAGGGTTTTCCATGTTTTTATACATGAGGTTTTTACCCATTTCCAGGAAACTGCTTAATCTCTTTTGTATAGGATTCTTTTCAAGTTCCACTTTGTAAAGAGAGCTTTTCTGTTCAAGGCTAGGGTCGTACTACTACCTTTAGCTTTGGGTCTACAATCCATTTAAAAACTATTGAACTTTTCAAAAATATAACCCTAAAGTGCAAACCTAATATAAAATTGACTTTGGCAGTCAGTTTATGAGATTTGTATACTTTACCGTCTTTGTCAGAGGTTTAGCATGATGTAAAATAAACATAATGGTTAAGTGCTTGACTGCTTACTGAAAGGTCGGTGGTTGGAACGCATCCAGAGGCAACTGCGAAGAGAGGCCTCAGGATCTGCTTCCAAAAGGTCACAGCCTTGAAAACCCTATGTGCAGTTTTACTATGAAAGACGTGGGGGCACCATGAGGCAGAATTGACTGGACAGCAACTGGTGATGGTTAAACAGAGAGCATCTTAGCTTCCTTTTTTTTAAATAGTATTTTATTGCGTTTTTGTTGAAAGTTTACACAGCAAGTTAGGTTTCCATTTGATAATTTCCATATAAATTGTTCAGTGATATTACATTTATCACAATATGTCAACATTAACTTTTTTTGAACAGTTTCTACATATACAATTTAATGACGTTGATTATATTTTTTAAGTTGGTGCAACCATTCTCACCCTCCTTTCTGGAGTTGTTCCTCTCATTAACATAAACTCACTGCCCCAAGGTTCCTATCTAATCATTGTAGTTGATATTGTCAATTTTATTCTATATAGATAGTTCTTAAAAGAGGATAATGCTCAAGGCAGACTCTTTTTTTAACTGGTTAAGCTAAACCGTTACTCAGTTTTAAGAAGACTTCAGGGGATAGTTTTGGTTTAAGGTTTAAAGATTATCTCAGGACAATTGTTTCAGGGGTTTATTCTCCCTCCATGGCTCCAGAAGTCTGGAATCAATGAGAATTTGAAATTCTGTTCCACATTTTCTCCCTTTGCATCAGGATTCTTCTTTGGAATCTTTGATAAAAATGTTCAGTAATGGTAGCTGATTACCATCCAGTTTTTCTGGTCTCATGACAAAGGAGGCAGTTGTTCACAGAAACAATAACCCACACATTCCATATCCTCCTCCTGTTCCTGACTGCCCTTCTTGCTCTATTGCTCCAGGTGAATAGAGACCAATTGTGCCTTGGAAGCTCTGCAAGCTTTTAAGATCCCAGGCACTACGCAATGCACTGGGAGATAGAACGGAAGCATTAAACACGCTATTAGGGCAATTAACGGGGATGTCCCATGAAACCGTGACCCTAAACCTCCAATCAAGGAACTAAATCCCATGAGGTGTTCATAAGCAGCCTCAGCAGCTTTTTCTGTTGTTGTAAATATGTCACACAACGTTGCCAATTCAACTTTTTACAGGTGTACAACTTATTGGCAGCAATTACAATAATTGGCTGTGCAACCCTAACCTTAATGCAACTTTTCCATCACTGTTAACTCCCCTTTTTCCCCTCCCCCATGCCCCGTAACCACTAATAAACTTTGGTTTCTATACCTTTGCCTTTTCTTGTTTTTTTATATAAGTGATCTCATACAATATTTGATCTTTTGTGATTGGCTTATTTTGCTCAGCATAATGTCTTCAAGTGTTAGCTTCTTAAGATAAGTTCCTAGTTGCCTTTAGTGATAAGCACTGATGAGAACCACCAAAATTAAACTGAAAAATACTTGATGTATTATTTTTATGAAATTGTGGTTAAATTTATTCACTAGGTCAAAACTGAGTAAGAATGTTGATTATACTACCTCATACAACTTTATCTCATAAAGTATTTGCTATATAATCACATTTTAAAAGATATTATCTTTATGAATGGCTAATAGTCCCTAGGTGGTATAAACAATAACACAACTCAGCTGCTAATTAAAAGGTTGGAGGTTCAAGTCCACCCAGAGGCACCTCGAAAAAAGGCCTGGTGATCTGCTTCAGTAATAAATGTAACAAACATTTTCAAGGTTATATAGATGAGATGGTGGGGGCCGGGGGTGGGCATAACTATAAAGGGGGAGCACCAGGGAGATCTTTGTGGTGTTGATGGTTCTGTATCTTCATTGCTGTGGTGATGACAATTAGTGGAAGATACACAGCCACTGTACCAAAGTCAATTTCCTGGTTTTAATACTGTACTATAGTCATGTAAAATGTAACCATTGGTGGAAACCAGGCGAAGGATACACTAGGACCTCTGTACTATCTTTTCAAGTTCCTGTGAATCTTTAATTATTTCAAAAAAAGAAAAAAAAGTACACTTGCTAGTGCAGAAAGTACTTAGTCACATAAATCCATATTCTATGTTCCTGAGAGATGGAGAAAGGAAAAAAAAAAAAAACCTGTGATTTTTTCCTTTCAGGTCAAGACTTACTGGGAAAGAAAAAGACCTCTCAGACACAGAGGTGTGAAAAGTCAAAACAGAATGTATTTACACAGGAAAAAAACAAAAATTGCATTCATTAGAACGAAAGAAAAAAATGTTTTAAAACTCCATCATCTGCTTAAGTTTTTATGTCTCTAATCTATGAAAAGCTCTAATTTATCAGTAAGAGTCCATTAGAAAAAAATAGAAGGGGAGGCTCTGGGTGGTGCAAAAGGTTACCATACTCAACTCAGCTGCTAACCAAAACGCTGGAGGTTTGACTATACACCCAGAGGTGCCTCAGAAAAGGCCTGGTGCTTTACATCTAAAAATCAGCCATTGTAAATCCTATGGAGCACAGTTCTCATCTAACACACCTGCTCTCTGTTCCATGAGTCACAGTTGACTTAGTGACAACTTTTTTTTTTTTTTTTTTAGTTTCCTAGTGCTGCTGTAATAAATATCACAAGTAGGTGGTTTTAAAGAACAGAAATTTATTTTCTCAAAGTTCAGGAGGCTAAAAGCCTAAATGAGGGTGTCAGCTATATTGATTCCTTCCTTGGTAGGCCCGGGGTTCCCTGGTTCTTGGGTATCCTCACATGACATCTGTCTTCCCCAGTATGTGCACATATCTCTGTCTAATCTGTTCTTTTTATAACTCAGAAATTGCTGGGTTTGGGACTCACCCTGCATAGGTTTGGCCCAATTAACCAAGAAACCCCTATTTCCAAATAGAATTACATCCATTGGCCTAGGGTTTAGAGTTTCAACACATGTTTTGGAGAGGGGGGCACAATTCAATCCATAACAAATGGCTATACTATTTTACACTCCTACCAGTAATATAGGAGCCCTGGTGGCGAAGTGGTTAAGAGTTCAGGCTGCTAATCAAAAGGTCAGCAGTCAGCAGTTTGAACCCACCAACCGCTCCTTGGAAACCCTATGGGGCAGTTCTGCTCTGTTCTACAGGGTCGCTATGAGTTGGAATCAACTTGACAGCAATGGCTCTTTTTTTATTTTATTTTTCTTACTGGCGATATAGGAAAGTTCCATTGCTCCACAGCTTCGCCAGGTATTGTCAGTCCTTCTATCTTTAGTCACGTTGGTGGGTGGCAGTGATATCATGGTTTAAATTTGCATATCCCTAAGAGTCACATGTTTGCTTGTTGAAAGTGAACAAGACTTAAAGCTCTTACCAATGAAGATCAAAGAATACAGACTTTAGTATGGATTACACCTCACCATATGATCCACACAGTCCAATGCCTTTGCATAGTCAATAAAACACAGGTAAACATCCTTCTGGTATTCTCCGCTTTCAGCCAGGATCCATCTGACATCAGCAGTGATATCCTTGGTTCCACATCCTCTTATGAATCCAGCCTGAATTTCTGTTGGTTCCCTGTTGATATACTGCTGCAGCTGCTTTTGAATGATCTTCAGCAAAATTTTGCTTGCGTGTGATATTAATGACATTGTTTGATAATTTCTTAATTTGGTTGGATCATCTTTCTTGGAACTAGGCATAAACACGGATCTCTTCCAGTCGGTTGGCCAGGTAGCTGTCTTGCAAATTTCTTGGCGTAGACGAGCCCAAAGAAGGAACTGATGTCTTGGAATCATGGTGTTGGTGATGAACATTTAATACTGTATACCATAGATTGCCAGAGAATGAATAAATCTTTCTTGGAAGAAGTACAGCCAGAACACTCCTTAGAAAAGAGGATGTCTCATGTACTTTGGACATGTTATGAGGAGGGACCAGTCCCTGGAGAAGGGCGTGCTTGGTAGAGCGTCATTGAAAAAGAGGGAGACCCTCAATGAGATGGATTGACACAGTGGCTGCAACAAGGAGCTCATCTAACAACAAGAGTAGTGATGTTGAGCATCTTCTCATGACCTTTGTTGCTTGGATTCCAGGCAGCTCTGTAAATGCTCTGTGCTTCAGTTTCTTCCATCTTTAAAATGGGAATGTTGTTAGCTGTAGTTCAGTTGGCCCTAACTCACGGCAACCACATGCACAACTGAACTAAATACTGCACAGTCCTGCTCCATCCCCATGTTTGGTTGGGGATCAGACTTTTGGATTCATTGGGTTTTCATTGGTTGATTTTCAAAAGTAGATGGTCACACCTTTCTTCCTGGTCCATCTTATTCTGAAAGCTCCACTGACACCCATTCAGAATCATAAAAAAACCCACCCAGTGCCATCGAGTTGATTCCGACTCATAGCGACCCTATAGGACAGAGTAGAACTGCCCCACAGAGTTTCCAAGGAGCACCTGGCGAATTCGAACTGCCAACCCTTTGGTTAGCAGCCATAGCACTTAACCACTATGCCACCAAGGTTTCCATTCATTCAGAATCATAGCAACATGTAAATCTCCACTGATGGGGCGGTCGTGGCTGTAAATAAGGTGAATAGGCTAGAATCCAACTTAGGTCTCTTTGCATGGAACTCCATTAACCAGTTGCCCTTAAGTGGATGTGAACTCAAGGCAACTGTGTGTATCAGAGTAGGACTGCACTCAACGGGGTTTTCAATGGCTGTATCCTTTCAGGAGTAGATAACTAGGTTTTTCTTCCAAGGTAGTAGATCTGAACTGCCAACTTTTCGGTTAGTGGTCAAGTGCTTAAATTGTCGCGCTCCCTCAGGGACTCTGCATGGAAGGCAGAAACCACCAAACCCACTGCCATCAAGTCGATTCGGACTCATAGGGACACTGTGGGGTAGAGCAGAACTTCCCTATAGGGTTTCCAAGGCTGTAAATCTTCATGGAAGCAGAATGGCCACATCTTTCTCCCACAGAGCAGCTGGTGGGTTGAACCACCGGACCTTTTGGTTAGCAGCAGAACGCTTTAGCCACTGCACCACCAGGGCTCCTGCATGATAAGCAACAGCCCCTAATTCATAGTGTTGTCGTGAGGTATACATAAACAAATAGGTAAAAGTCTTAAAAGCACATTAAAAATAGTAGCTATATTATTACTGGTTACTAAGTTGCACTGACTATTACTCTATTGCTTACCCCTATTTTCTAAATTACCCGCAATGAACATTATTTTCCAATAAAAAAATTGTTTAACATAAAAACACTGTGGTCGAACGAAAATGTGAAATTGAAAGATTGAGGGGGATATGAGGTGGAAAAAAGCAAAGCGGCCAAAATCGGAGATTGGTAGTACTCACTAGAGAGGACGCACAGTCCTTCCATTACCCAGCCACCCTCCAGACCACCGTGCTCTTCCGCTCCCAGAAGCCCCGGGCAGCGGAAGTCGTCACTCAGAAGAGCCCGAGCCTCACGCCGCGGATCCCGCAGTAGACTCGCCATGGCAATGGGCGGTAGCGGTGGTGTCCCAGAGCAGGAAGATGCGGTGCTGTTCCGGCGTGGCACAGGCCAGGTGAGGTCACGGCCGGCGCTGTCTCCCTCCGGGCTACCGGTGCGCGCTCTGAGTGCGCTTCTCCTGGCCTCGCGCTTTCCCTGGCTGCGGGGCGGGGCCTGGCCAGCCCTGCTCTATGCCCCACTCTCCTTCCTGCAAACTCGATCTGCTAGGGGCGCCGTGATGGCTTTGAGCTAGGCCGTACCGTAGCTTGACAGAACTTTGATTTGTTCCCCTGTATGTGACTGGGAGGAAGAGAGGACAGGACCAGGATGAAACAGAGAAACCAAGTAGGAGTCTAATGAAATGGTCCAGACCTGGATCAGGATGTTAGCATTAGAGTTAGTGCAAAGTGTTTGGATTCTGGATATATCTTCAAATCAGAAGCAACAGGTCTTGCAGATGAATTCGATGTGGAAGTTAGAGAGAGAGGAAAGTTAAGGACAACTCCCAGATTGTCCTGACCGTTGAAAAGATGAGGTTGTCTTTACTGAAATGAAGATGACTTCAGGTAGAGCCGGTTTATAAGGGGGAAGATTAGGAGTTCAATCCTAAAAAGAAAAAAGCGTTGCCGCTGAGTCGATTTCGCATGGAATGGTGGGGGTGAAATCTGATTGGAGTGAGTTCCATAGCGGGAAAGGAGAAATTCAAGATTGCGTTGGAAACAAATGTACCTAGGAGTTTTATTGTAAATAGGAGGTAGAGTAATTGCCAGTAGATAGAGGGTGAGGTGGAGTAGAAAGGGTTTTTTTTGTTGTTGTTGTTCTAGCCAGTTTATTTTCTTATTTTTGTTTATTTTTATCGTGTTTTAGATAAAAGTTTACAGAGCAAATTAGTTTCCCATTTTTGTTGTTGTTAGGTGCCATCAAGTTGGTTCCGACTCATAGTGACCTTATGCACAACGCAAACACCATCTAGTCGTGCACCAACCTCACAACTGTTGCCACGCTTGAGCCCATTGTTGCAGCCATTGTGTCAGTCCATCTCCCTGAGGGTCTTCCTCTTTTTCGCTGATCCTCCACTTTACCAAGCGTGATGTCCTTCTCCAGGGACTGATCCCTCCTGACAACATGTCCGAAGTACGTGAGATGTAGATGTAGTCTCGCCATCCTTGCTTTTAAGGAACATTCTGATTGTACTCCTTCCAAGACAGATTTGTTCGTTCTTTTGGCAGTTCGTGGTATATTCAGTATTCTTTGCCAACACCACAACTCAAAGGCTTCAATTCTTCTAGTCTTCCTTATTCATTGTCCAACTTTCTCATGCATATGAGGCAATTGAAAACATCGTGGCTTGGGTCAGGTGCACCTTAGCCCTCAAGGTGACATCCTTGCTTTTCGACACTTTAAAGAGGTCTTTTGCAGCCGATTCGCCCAACTCAGTGAGTCTTTTGATTTCTTGACTGCTGCTTCCATGGATGTTGATTGTGGATCCAAGTAAAATGAAATCCTTGACAACCTCAGTGTTTTTTTATCATGATGTTGCTTATTGGTTCAGTTGTGAGGTTTCTTGTTTTCTTTATGTTGAGGTGTAATCCACACTGAAGGCTGTGGTCTTTGATCTTCATCAGTAAGTGCTTCAAATCCTCTTCACCTTTCAGCAATCACGGTTGTGTCATCTGCGTAACGCAGGTTGTTAACAAGTCTTCACCAACCCTCATGCCCCATTCTTCTTCATATAGTACAGCTTCTTGGATTATTTGTTCAGCATACAGATTGAAAATGTGTGGTGAAAGGATACAACCCTGATGCATACCTTTCTGGACTTTAAACCATACAGTATCCCCTTGTTCTGTTCAAACGACTGCCTCTTGATCCATGTACAGATTCCTCACGAGCAAAATTGAGTGTTCTGGAATTCCCATTGTCCGAAACTTTATCCATAATTTGTTATGATACACACAGTTAAATGTCTTAGCATAGTCAATAAACACAGGTAAACATCTTTCTGGTGTTCTCTACTTTCAGCCAGGATCCATCTGACATCAGCAATGATATCCCTTGTTCCGTGTCCTCTTCTGAATTGGGCTTGAATTTCCGGCAGTTCCCTGTTGATATACTGCTGCAGCTACCTTTGAATGATCTTCAGAAAAATTTTACTTGCATGTTATATTAATGACATTGTTCGATAATTACCAAATTTGGTTGGATCACCTTTCTTGGGAATAAACATAAATATGGATCTCTTTCAGTCACTTGGCCAGGTAGCTGTCTTCCACATTTCTTGGCATGGACAAGTGAGTCCTTCCAGTGCTGCATTTGTTTGTTGAAATATCTCAATTTGTATTCTGTTAATTCCTGGAGCCTTGTTTCTGCCAGTGCCTTCAGTGTAGCTTGAACTTCTTCCTTCAGTACCATTGGTTCCTGATCATATGTTACCTCCTGAGATAGATGAACATCGACCAAGTCTTTTTGGTATAGTGACTGTCTGTATTCCTTCCATCTTCTTTTGATGCGTCCTGCGTCGCTTAATATTTTCCAGTAGAATCCTTCAGTATTGCAACTCGAGGCTTGAAGTTTTTCTTCAGTTCTTTCAGCTTGAGAAATGCTGAGCATGTTCTTCCCTTTTGGTTTTCTATCTCCAGGTCTTTGCACATATCATCATCATACTTTGTCTTCCTGAGTGATGCTTTGAAATCTTTGGTTCAGATCTTTTACTTCGTAATGTTTTTATTTCGCTTTAGCTACTCGATATTCAAAAGCAAGTTTCAGAGTCTCTCCTGACATCCATTTAGGTTTCTTTCTTTCCTGTCTTTCTATAGACTTCTTGCGTTTTTCATGATCATGTCCCTGATGTCATTCCACGACTTGTCTGATCTTTGGCAGTCAGTGTTTAACACATCAAATCTGTTCTTAAGATGGTCTCTAAATTCAGATGGAATATACCCAAGGTCATACATTGGACTTGTTCTTATTTTCTTCAGTTTAACTTGAACTTGCATATGAGTAATTGGTGGTCTGATCTGCAGTCAGCCCCTGGCCTTGTTCTGACTGATGATATTGAGCTTTTCCATTGTGTCTTTCCACAGATGTGGTGGATTTGATTCCTGTGTATTCCACCTGGTGATGTCCAAGTGTATAGTCACCGTTTATGTTAGTGAAAAAACGTATTTGTAATGAAGAAGGCGTTGGTCTTGCAAAATTCTGCCATTCGATCTCCAGCATTGTTTCTATTACCAAGGCCGTATTTTCCAGCTACCAGTCCTTATTTATTTCCAACTTTTGCATTCCAATTGCCAGTAATTATCAATGCATCCTGATTGCATGTTCAATCAATTTCACACTGCAAAAGTTAGTTAAAATCTGAAATTTCTTCGTCTTTGGTTTTAGTGATTGGTGTGTAAATTTGAATAATAGACATATTAACTGGTCTTCCTTGTAGGCGTATGGTTATTATCCTATCACTGACATTGTACTTCAGGATAGATCTGGGAATGTTCTTGTTGACGATGACTGCAAGATCATTCCTCTTCAAGTTTACACTCCCGGCATAGTAGACCATATGATTGTCTGATTCAGAATGACCAGTTCCAGTCCATTTCAGCTCACTAATGCCTATGATATCGATCTTGATGTGTTCCATTTCATTTTTGACGATTTCCAATTTTCCTAGGTGTACATTTTAGGGTCCAATTATTAATGGATGTTTGCAGCTGTTTCTTCTCATTTTGAGTCGTGCCACATCAGCAAATGAAGGTCCCCAAAGCCTAGCTCCATCCACGTCATTGAGGTCGACTCTACTTTGCGGCAGCAGCTCTTTCCCAGTCATCTTTTCAGTGCCTTCCAACCTGCGGGGCTCATCTTCTGGCATTATTATATCAGACAGTGTTCTGTGCTGTTCATAAGGTTTTCACTGGCTAATTCTTTTCAGAAGTAGATGCCCAGGTCCTTCTTCCTAGTCTGTCTTAGTCTGGAAGCTCAGCTGAAACCTGTCCACCATGGGTGACCCTGCTGGTATCTGAATACCAGTGGCATAGCTTCCAGAATTACAGCAACAGAAAAGCCCCCACAGTACGACAAACTGACAGGCGCACAGGGAAGTTTCTCGTTTAGATGGGTTTTTATATCTTTGTTTGTAAGATGGGAGAAATAGTATGTTTGTAAGCTTATAGAAAAAATCCAGTAAGGACAAAAAAATTGATGGTAATTGCTGGAGTGATGTCCTAGCATAGGTAAGAGGAAATGGATTTGGCCTTTGTTAGGATGCTGACCGTTTATGTGGTAGCAGTTATACGGGTACAGATGTGGGAGATTGTGAAAGTTCTCTTTTGGTTCCTGTTGTTTTCTCAGCGAAAGACTCAAGGTCACTAGCTAGGAGCAAATATGTGGGAGAAGGTGTTGGAGGTTTGAGGAGAGAGAAGTTAGAAAGCACCCCTCTAAGAGAATGGGTGAGTGTTGGACTAAAGAAATATAAGGCCTACTTGAAATTAAAACCAAAAAACCTGTTGCCATCGAGGTAATTCCAACTCATAGCGACCCTGTAGGACAGAGTAGAACTGCTCCATAGGGTCTCCAAGGAGCAGCTGGTGGATTCCAACTGCAGACCTTTTGATTAGTAGCGGAGCTCTTAACTGCTGTGCCACTGGGGCTCCTACTTGAGATTAATGGTTGCAAATTTAAAGATAATTGAGTTCATTTTATTATTGAATCTCGTGACTATATCTGCAAATACAGATAGTTTTAGTTTTTCTTTTCCAATTCTTACATCTCTTGTTGTTTTATTTAATTACTTTATCTCCAATACAGAGTTTATTATATCTGCAAATACAGATAGTTTTACTTTTTCTTTTCCAATTCTTATATCTCTTGTTGTTTTATTTAATTACTTTATCTCCAATACAGAGTTTATTGTAGTGGAGATAGTGGGCAACCTTTATATTTATACCTTTCTGAATTGCTTTGTTTCAGGTGTCTATTTTGTATGTAGTGTAGATTAGACTTGGCTTTGTGAACCAATTTGAAAATCATTTCTTTTGATAGGCAAGTTAAGTCCATTCACATTTTTTATGTGACTGAAATCAGATCTGGATGCCGACTCATGTAAACCTCAGGTGTGTCAGAGTAGAACTGTGTTCCACAGGGTTTTCATTGGCTGACTTTTCAGAGGTAAATCGACAGGCCTTTCTTTTGAGACACCTCTGGTTGGATTCCAATCGCCATCCCTTCAGAACTCCATAATTACTTTATACTTTGTTTTATTTATTATGTTCCTGTCTTTGCGTGGTGTATTTCTTTGTATTGTTGTTGTTTGTTTGTTTTTTTCCAATTTCTCTTGGTATTTAGCCAGGTGTGTGTTTCTCGTCTAGTAGTTTCTGTTATCCTGTAACCTTTTTTGTAATGCTCTTGACCACTTTTTTCTATTTTAAGTTTTATTATCTGGTTTGTCAGTTTTAAATAGTAGTATCCTTTGACTTCCACCTACTGTTTTTGTGAAGGATAATGAAGTTATTCTTTCTCCTTTCTCTCTCCCTTCTCCCTGTTTTATGCTGCATTGTTTCTGTTTTGTCTGAACATATGACATTAATATCCTTTGCTTTTCTCTTAGATCTACGATTAAGTGTATTTGATACTAACAGGTTTTTTTTTTTAACCAAAGTTTTTCCAGTCATATCTTGGTTGGATGAAGCTTATCTCCAGTAGATTCCTATGGAAAGGCTAGTGAGTACAGTATTCTTCCCCATTTTAAACTTAGCTTATGGTCTTGCTACTTGAAGGACATCTAGGCTGCATATAAATTCCTTGACTCATACTTTTTTCCCATGAGTATCTATGAAAAAGTCTGATGCTAACTAATTTTCCTTATTTTGTGAATGACTTGGTGTTTTTGCTTGGAAACTCTGAGGATTTTTTTTTTTTTTTTTTTAGGGTTTGTTTGTTTTAGTTTTTATTTTGCAGAGGCTCCATTGATACACTAGATATTCTTCACCAATCATCTTTATATACCACTTTATTTTTTTATTTTGTTTTTGTTCCCTTGGCTCTTTTCATGCCTTTCTGTGGTACCCTTTAGGTTTTCTGTCATACGTATTCTTCCTTGGATACCTTGTAGTCAGTCTTACTTTTTCTTCCATTTTCTTTCCTGATTTTGTTTAACTCTGGATTCAGATTTTCCCTTTTTGGGCCTTTTCTCTTTGGAATTAATTTTTTTTTTTATTCCAAGTGGTTTTTTTCCTTATTGCAGGTGCTGCTTTGGGATATCTAATATAACTTATCTGTTCGTGGTTGTTATTTGGGAAGTTTTATCAACTAAAATGTTTATCAGTGAAATTGGATGACTTTGTTTTTTGTTTATTTTGAAATGCCTTATTTTGCTGGTTTAGCAAGCTCAGACAGTGGAGATATGAGGAGTTTGTGTTGCTTACTTTGTACCTTGCTTCCAGAGAGCCCTCTGGAGAGCCCTCTTCTGTTCCTACAGTGGAGTGATATTTCCTTTACCAGTGGTGCCTTTTGCAGTTGTGGGGAATTGAAGTGTCTTCTGATTTTGTGATTTATTTCTTCAAGACCCTTAATTTCTACTGTTTTGCTCTCTTTCCCTTCACCAAGTCTGCAAGGAGCATCCCCCTCCCCCCCCGCTTCCAAGTTGCAGTGTAATCTTGAACAAGTCAGTTAACCTCTTAGTTATTACTTTCCTTATCTGTAAAATGACTTAATGGTTTTAAGTGCTTTTTTATCATATAGCGAGAATAACTGTTCTACATTGGAACACATTTCTCTCATATAATGGAGGTTAACACAAGAAGATGACAAAAGTTAGTTTTATAATTTAAAAAATGAGTTTTTTAAGCTTCTTTGCAAATTATTGATTAATATCCTATCAATCCAAGCTGCTAACTGAAGGTGTTTTGTAACCTGTCTTCCTGTTGCTGGACATTATGTATCTAGACTTACCTCCAACTACTCCATAACGTGAGCTTGATTCTAGTTGGATTTGTTGCCTCACTAACCCCTCAAATATACTGTGTTTATTTTTGCTTTCATGCTTTTTTTGGCTCGTGGTCTTCCCTGAATGCTTTATATTTTCTTCTCTACCTATCTAAATCCTTTTGATTTTTACTTTCTAGGCCTGTTTCTTCCGTGGTCACCCAGCATACATTAATTTTTTTCCTTTTAATTAAAATGTTTATTGTTTGTACTTCACATTTTAATATTTGATTATATTTGTTTTATATTTTCCTTGTTTTATGAGGTAATAACATCTTAAACTCTTGGTTGGACCAAATCTCTTGAGAGCAGGTAGTATGATTTTCCATACCTCCCAGTGATGAGCACAGTGCTCAAAAATATTTATTTTTAAATTGAATTAAATTTAAATAAAAACAGAAATAGCTTAATGATTTTTAGGCCTTTCCCAGATTATTTATTATCACTACTATTTAAAATGAAAAATTAATTGGTTAATCACCATTAACAGTTTGTATCCTTAAACATTTTGAGAGTTCTTTGAATAATCTATAGTCACATTGCAATGTCAAGAGAAAAAAGTTCTTTGGACCATAGGGTCTGTGGTCAGAATAGCATTACCCTAATTTGGATAAAGTCAACCTGGTGGCCAGGTATTTCTCTTCTTGCCAAATTAAACCTTTTATCAAATCTTAGAAAAGATTGAAGCATGCATTACCCTTGAAGAGATCCCACTGTGATCAGTAGATAGGTATTAGATAGTAGGGCATTCACTTTATGACATGCGTTTTGGAACATTAGCAGATTTCCATCATTGGGGGTAGTGTCACATAACCTCTAAATAGCTAGGCTTCCTGGGGTTTTATTTAGGTTTTAAAACACCCATTTTCAATGTAATTTGATTATGTCTGGATTTGGATGTCTCTTGCTACTGTCAAACATGTTTTTCATGAAACCCATCCAAACATGAATTGTTTTTATTCCTTATTCCTCCCAGAGTGATGATTCTGACATTTGGGATGATACAGCGTTGATAAAAGCCTATGATAAAGCTGTGGCTTCATTTAAGGTATGAAATGTTCACTCACTCTCCTTTGTTTCCTCGTATTATTCATTTGGTAAAAATTTAATTAGACAGCATACAGTAAAGTGTCAAAGTGCATGTTATTCAGCTTTAATTTTGATGATGAAGTGGAAATATGGGTTAGTTAAGTCAGATAATATCTTACTTTAGAAGTTAATAGCCTATCTGTATGTCATCCCTTTACCTAACCAACCATTTGCTGTCCAGTCAGTTCCAAATCATGGCGATCCTGTGTGTGTCAGAGTAGAACTGTGCTCCGTAGTTTTCAATGGCTGAGTTTTCAGAACTAGATCACCAGGCCTTTCTTCCAGGGCGACTTTGGGTGGACTCAAACCACCAACCTTTTGCACCACGAAGGTGCAAAATAGAGTTTTAAACATCTGTTGTTTTTAATATTTTCACATTATATCAAACTATAGAAGTCCTTTGATTCACATTAACAGGAGAAGAAAGGCAGTATGAATTACAATTTTAAAACATTTGACAAACCTTTACTGAAATGAAAATGATGATGCTGAGTAATAATAGGGTAGTAGTTAATACCTGTAGAGTGTTTATGGTATTCTAAATGCTTAATGTACATTAAATTAATGCAATCCTCTCAATACCCTGTGAGTTGGGTATCAAGTCAAGTATTGCTGATGGTAGAAAAATACAACTGTTTTAGGAAGTATAGTCTGGTTTTAGGGCCCAGATAAGACATTTACCCAGTTGTGCAACATCATCCTTTTCCCACTGTCTGAGGTAATTAGTCTTATTGATTAGCATGTGTGGACCATCCCACTCCAGACTAGGCTAGGCATAGAGAACACCAAGCATATAGAGTCCCTTTCTTTCCTGTAGTCACTCCTTTAGTGTGAGGTAAATTTCAGACCTGTTCATTTTCTTGCAGCTGAATTCTAGGTTTTTAAATAATGCCCTTTCCAGTATACACTTAGAGTAGAAGTAGACTAATGAAGGGTTACCAAGAGGGTTCTGTAAAATACAAATTGCAATGGGAGAGACTAGAGACTGACACCAGTTAGGTGCCCCGTGGTTCGTGAGGGCCTGAACTAGAGTTATGACAGGTAGAATGCCCAGTTTAGGGATGGGGCTGGTGATATTGCAAGGGGAAGTAGCCGGAGTAAAGGAGGAAAAAGAACTGATTTAGAGGAAAGATAATTTAGTTTTAATCATGTTGAGTTTGAGGTATGTGTGAAGAGATGAAATTGATAATTAGAAATGTTGGCTCAAGCCAAGGAAAAAAGTCAGAGCTGGTTAATAACTTTAGAAGTCCATTTGCATAGAGGTGGTAATAGGAATGGATGACTGTGAGCAGATAGGGATGGCTATCCTTGATGCCAATACCAAGTTTAATGCTTGATCAGAGAAGTAATAAAAGCATCAGGGCACTATGTTGCTATGCCATCTGGGTATCATGAATTTCAAGAGAGAGATGGGTCTAATATTACAGAAAGGATGAGAATGAGGAGTCTTGATTAAAAGCGTCTTTAGAATTGATGATCAGGTGTATGATGCCTTCAGAAGCAGTTTTGGTAGAGTGTGGGATGGTGAAAAGAGGAAATAAAGGCTTTCTGAAGTGGTGGGGTCTTGAGACCAGCTTATAGTGGTAACTGAGCTATGTTGTGATTTCTCTTTAATATATCAATCTGTAACATGTTCATTTCTATACATATTTTAATAGCATGCTCTAAAGAATGGTGACATTTGTGAACCTTCAGACAAACCAAAAGGCACACCTAAAAGAAAACCTACTAAGAAGAATAAAAGCCAAAAAAAGAATACCACGACTCCATTGAAACAGGTTATTTAAAACACCGAAATTTAACTTCAAAGTATTTCTTGTTACTGTCCTTATTAACTAGTGTAAAACATCTTTAACTTAAATGATTAGTATGGTGTAACTTAAACGATTAGTACATTGTTTTTCTGTTGACATACAGTTGTAAACTGCTATTAAACTTTGTATTGTTTAGGAATACGTATGCCAATACAAGTATAAGGAACTGAGTGGGAATGATAAATTCAGGGCAGCATTTACTTTGTGGATTAGACGAGAGAGGTGATGTTATTTTGGAAAGGTACCCGAGAGCCTTAAACTCAATTGGCACTGTTTTACTTCTTAACCTGAGAGATGGGTATCTTTTTTTTTTTTTCAGGCACCCTAAAACTTTTAGCACCAGAGAACCGAAAACTCTGGGAAGTCATTTCTGCTCGTTAAAACAATAGACCTGGGAGCTAACTGTTGGGGTGTCTCACTGGTCAGCTTTAGTTTCATCACTACCAAGGGGGACGCAAGCTACCGTATGATGAGTGCTTACGTTCCAGACCCAAGTGCTGGGTACTCTACACACTTTCCCTCCTTTCTAGCCCTCACAACGAATATGTGAGGCGGAAGATATTATTGCCATTTAACACATGAGGGGCAAATAAGACTGAAGAGATTAAGAAACTTTTTCAAAACTATATAAATGGCAGAGTTACAATTTAAGTTTATGTATTTCTGGCCCCAAAGTCTTTTTTCACTAAAGTATCCCGTTTTCCAGATCAGATAACTGGAGAGTGTCTCCCCCTGCCCCCCGATCCCCCTCGCCCAAACGAGATTATATTTTACAGTCTTTAAAAGAAGTGTATGTTTGTGTATCTTTGGTTTCTTTTGTAGTGGAAAGTTGGTGATAAATGTTCTGCCATTTGGTCAGAAGATGGCTGCGTTTATCCAGCTACCATTGCGTCACTTGATTTAAAGAGAGAAACCTGTGTTGTGGTTTACACTGGATATGGAAATAGAGAGGAGCAAAATCTGTCTGATCTACTTTTCCCAACCTTTGGAGGAGTTAATAATGTAGATCAGAATACTCAGGAGAATGCTCAAGAGGTGAGAATACAAAAAAAAAATAGAATTCTTGGAAGCCAAAAATGGATGAGAAACTAAATAGTATAAATCGTCAGTTTGATTCACTAAAACATTAAATTTTTCCTAATGATACCTGTATGACAAAAACACATTTTTTTTTTTTTCTTTTTAAAGAATGAAAATGAAAGTCAAATTTCAACAGATGAAAGTGAGAACTCCTCCAGGTCTCCTGGAAATAAACCAAATAACATCAAGTCTAAAGCTGCTGCATGGAATTCTTTCCTGCCTCCACCGCCGCCAGTGCCAGGGTTGGGAGTGGGACCCGGAAAGGTAAACCTGCTACCCACAGAAGGTTTCCCAGGTGGTAGTTCATAGTGTTTGGACATTCAGCCTCGGCATTAAGTTAACGGTAGCTTTTCCCCTGAAGTTTTTGCAGCTGTCTGTAACTGCTACAAATTCACACTTGGGAATTCCTTGAAAAGGAAATAAGATAATGATGCAGAATAGTTTATACTGAAAGACTTTCCCAGCTACTTTTGTGGAGAATTAGACTAATAATTTAGCAAAGTTACGTAAGTTAGAAAATATAATAATACTTTATCGTCAGCTGGATGATAGACTGTAGCTCACAATATCACCTGTGTAAAATATATAAAAATTGGGAGAGAACACAATTTGGATGTCCTATTGGCAGCATCAATATTTACACCTAATATGGATAAAATCTTGAAGAGCTCCTGGATTGTTTTGCGGACTTAAAAAGTAAATATAGATTCTATTTAGGCTTCTTTTGTTATAAATAATAGAAATTACGGAACAAAAAAGATTTTTATTGAAGCTTGCATTGTTTTTCAGTTTCCTAAATGTAAAATGATCAGCCTCATAAAATATATATGTGTGTGTGTGTGTATATATGTGTGTGTGTCTGTGTATATGTATATACATATCATGCTGCATTGGTCTCAGGACCGATCATTCATGTTTAATGAGGGATTTGCTCGTTTTCACAATATATGTATAGCCAAAAGAGCATCTATAAAAAGAGTGTGCAATTCAGTTAATTGTGGGAGGATATAGTCTCTTACGATTGAAATATTTTGCTAAATACCATTGTCTCTGGTTCCTTAGGTAGTTAAAAATCTTACTTTATTTTTACTTCCCAAATATCTGTATAGAAAGGAAATGAGAAAAATCTAGAGGTTGCCATTTGACTTACAAGTCTGTTTGATTTCAGTATTTGGTACATGACTAAACTTTTTGATCTATATAATATAGATATTATTCTGGGCAATCATTTTGATTCTTTTGGTATTGAATCATTTTCTGTTTCATATTGAAATTAGTATTTATTTATTTATTTATTTTTTTTTTAAATATCTCTTTACAGCCAGGCCTAAAATTCAGTGGCCCACCACCACCACCGCCACCCTCCTTCCTATCATGCTGGCTACCTCCATTTCCTTCTGGACCACCAGTAAGTGTAGAAGAATGCGGGTTAAACTCTACTTTCCTACACAGTTTGGGATTTATCAGAATATAGGTGATTGCTGGAAATTTTGCAAAGTGTAGGTGATTGGAAAATGTCATCCTAAACCAAACGTAGGGCAAGATTCTAATGAGCAAAAATTTGCACTAAATCTCTTGTTTCTTTTTTTTTAATGTTCTCTGATACCCAGACCCAGTCCTTTTATACCCCCACCTCTTGAGCCCTGGGTTGCCTGTTTCCTTCTTGGCAGAAGTTGTTTCTCATTCTATAGGGAGGAAGCCCCTGTTAGAAAGGATTTAATTACACCTTGCAGGGTAGTAAAGACTTGTCCTTCCTGGTAGGTATACTTAGATGTTAGTCTCTCATTCTGTGGACTGGATTTCTAATGATAAAATTTTAAGTATCAAAAATTGCCCAGATGAGGCTAGAAGAACTAGATGGTGCCCAGCTACCACTGATCACTGCCCTGACACAGAACACAACAGAGAATCCCTGACAGAGCAGGAGAACAGTGGGATGCAGATCTCAAATTCTCATAAAAAGACCAGGCTTAATGGTTTGACTGAGACTAGAGGAACCTTGGAGGTCATGGTCCTCAGATCCTTTGTTAACCCAAGACTGGAACCATTCTCAAAGCCAACTCTTCAGACAGGGATTGGACTGGACTATAAGATAGATAATGATACTGCTGAGGAGTGAACTGCTTGGATCAGGTAGACACATGAGACTATATGGGCAGCTCCTGTCTGGAGGCGAGATGAGAAGGGCAGAGAGGGACAGGAGTAGTTGAATGGACACGAGGAGTACAGGGAGGAGAAGAGGAATGTGCTGTCTCATTAGGGGGAGAGCAGCTAGGAGTCCGTAGCAAAGTGTGTATAAGTTTTTGTATGAGAGACTGGATTTGTAAACTTTCACTTAAAGCACAATAAATAAATAAATAAAATTAAAAAAAATAGGCTAGATACAAAGACACTTTTTGACAGGCTGTGTGTCTTGGTGTTGGGATAGGTGGATATTCTCCCCAAGATCTATTTAAAACTGTCCTTGAAATTTTTTTTTTTGAGGAAAAATATGGAAATATTCTTGGTCTTTTATCCAGTTTCATAATGGAACAACAAAAAAAGTTCTAATCAAAATGTTTAAACATTTTATGTACCCTATTTGGGAAACCCTGGTGGCATAGTAGTGAAGTGTTACAGCTGCTAACCGAAAGGTCGGCCGTTCGAATCCACCGTGCACTCCTCAGGAACTCTATGGGGCAGTTCTACTCTGTCCCATAGGGCCACTATGAGTCAGAATCGACTCAACAGCAACAAATTTTTTTATTATAATTTGATCCTTGTTCAATTTAATTTTGCTGGTTAAACTATCGGTTTGGCTTTCTCCAAATGTCAGAATTTTTTTTTTAATTTCAAATAGCTGATATGGAATGTAGGGAAAGCTACAATTAATGTCCAGTGTTCTTTATGTGAATTGGATCATCAGACTTCACGTTTTGTGTACTGGTTTTAAAAGTCCATCTTTTTCCGTTTCCAGATAATTCCCCCACCACCTCCCATATGTCCAGATTCTCTTGACGATGCAGATGCCCTGGGAAGTATGTTAATCTCTTGGTACATGAGTGGCTATCATACTGGCTATTATATGGTAAGTGATCACTTGGCATCTTTTCTTAACAATCTCTTTGTGGTTGTGTGACTAAAAAGTCATTTGTCTTAATGCTAAGGGAAAAAAGCTAGTCACAAAGGGCTACATATTGTATGATCCCATATGTGAAATGTCCAGAACTGGCAAATCTACAGAGACAGAAATTAGATTAGTGGGTATCTAGGTTGGGTAGGGGGAGGGAGAAGGATGGGAGTATTGGGGGAGTGATGGCTAAGGGATACAGTTACTTTTTGGGGTAATAAAAATGTTCTAAACTTAATGGATTCACAACTCTGTGAATATACTGAAAACCAGTGAATTGTATACTTTAAATAGGTGAATTGTGTGTTATGTGAATTATATCCCCATAAAGCGGTTTAAAAAAAAAGTCATTTGTCATGTAAGTTCCAAAGGTAAAAATTACTTGAAAGTTTAAAAAATATTAAGTTGCTCTTGCATCAGCCCCATTAAGTGTAATTGTAGTGCATTTAGAAATCTTTCATTGCATTGTTAGATTGTTTTTTAATTTTATTTGTTGTTGAGAATATACACAGCAGAACACACCAACTCAGCAGTTTCTGCATGTACCATTTAGTGACATTGATTACATTCTGCGAGTTGGGCAACCATTTTCATTCTCCTTTTCTGAGTTGCTCCTCCCCCATTACCATAAATTCACTGCCCCCTAAGGTTCCTATCTAATCTTTCAAGCTGCTATTGTCAGTTTTATCCCATATAGATAGTTCTTAAAAGAGCATAATGCTCAAGGCAGACGTTTTTTACTAGTTAAGTTTAACTAGTATTTCATTTTAAGAAGACTTCAGGGGATATTTTTGGTTTAAGGTTTAAAGATTATCTCAGGATGGTTGTTTCAGGGGTTTATCCAACCTTCATGGCTCCAGGAAGTCTGGAGTTAATGAGAATTTGAAATCTTGTTCTACATTTTCCCCCGTTTTGATCAGGATTATCCTATGGGATCTTTGATCAAAATGTTCTGTAATCATAGTGGAGCACCATCCAGTTCTCCTGGTTTCATGACAAAGGAGGTAGTTCTTCATGGAGGCAATTAGCCATACTTCCCATATCCTCCTATTCCTGATGGTCCTTCTTCTTCTGTTGTTCCAGGCAAATAGAGACCAATTGTGCCTTGGATGGCTGCTGGCAATCTTTTAAAACAGTAGGCGCTACACAACGAACTAGGAGGTAGAACAGAAGCATTAAACACATTATTAGACCAGTTTTGTTGTTAGATTATTTTAATTATACATTTTCTATTTTGAATGACACTTTATTTTCCAAACTCGTTAGTATTTGTGATATGATTTGAAGTTATATAGATTGTAGTATATGGAAAAATAATGGGTAATTTTTTTTTTTTTTATTTTGTAAAAGAAAAGAAAAATTAGATTCTGTTTGTGCATAGAGGAAGGTCTAGGGTAATAGGTACCAAACTGGAGCTTGGAGACTTGGACTTCAGACTTGTCATTTCATACATCAGTCTGTTGCATACATGTTCTATTGTAATTTAGCAGGGAATTTATTCTTATTTTTTTAAAAGGAAGCTGTTGTGCCATCTGAAATTATGATGTGTGATTGTAGCTAATTAATAGAAAAAAATTAACAACTGAATTGAAGCTGTAATTTTTTTTTTACGTATATCATCTGTACATATCCCCATTTAATATTCTTATTTAATGGATGGTTTTGGTTTTAATTTAAGACCAGTCATCTCACTCTAATTCTTTAACCTTTCCCTTTCTATACTTTAAGTTTCTGTATGTGTTTTCAATAGTTTGTTTTTCTCATTTTTTTAAATTATGAAATATTTTGAAAAATAACACATATAATGTGTACATATATGGTATTAACATACTTTGTGTTCATTAAAAAAATTTTTAGACAGGGAAAGCTAGAGGAGTAAAATCATAACTCTGTCACCTAGATGCACCTTATGTTGACTTATATTCAGGTTCATATTGTGCATAAGGTCCTGGTTTTTGGTTGATCAGTATTATTGTTAATGTAAAATTTTTATTAAATATAGCATGCATGCAGAAAAGTACATAAATTACAAGTTTGCAGCTTGATAATTTTTCACAAAATGATCACACCTGGGTCATCAGTGTCAGTATCAAGAAAAAGAACATTATCTCAACCGCAGAAGCCTCCTGGTGTCTCATTCTAGTCATTAGCTTTCTCCCTTTCAAGGATAACCATTTTTCTGATTTCTAACTTAGTAGATGAGTTTTGCCCATTTTTAAACTTCTTATGGGTGGAATCATATATGTGTGTGTGTGTGTTTGTTCAGTATTTGTATTGCATTTCATAATCTATTTGTTCTACTGTCGATAGATAATTGTGTGGGTTCCAATTTTTGGCTATTATAAGTAGTGTGGCTATAAACGTTTATTTTTCTTTTTTAATAGCTTCATTGAAATATTCACATTCCATACAGTTTACCCTTTTAAAGTATACAGTTCAGTGGTTTTAATATATTTACAAAGTCGTGCTATCATTACTACTTTCTAATTCCAAAACATTTTCATCATCCCAAAAAGAAACCTCATTCCCCTTAGCAGGAGGGCAGGGGTTCAGTGGTAGAATTCTCACCTTCCATGCAGGAGACCCAGGTTCGATCCTTGGCCAGTGCACCTCAAGTGCAGCCACCACCTGTCCATCAGTGGAGGCTTTTGTGTTGCATGATGCTTAACAGGTTTCAGTGGAGCTTCCAGAGTAAGACAACCGGAATCAAAGGCCTGGTGAACTATTTCCAAAACTCAGTCAATGAAAACCCTGTGGATCACAACAGTCTGATCATGCATGGGGCCACCATGAGTCGGAGCCAGTCGGACAGCAGCTAACAGCCACAACCCATTAGCAGTCATTTCCCATTCCCCTCTCTTTCCGGTCCTTGGCAACCATAATATACTTTCAGTCTGTATGGATTTGCTTATTCTGGACATTTTATATAAATGGAGTCATACAATATGTTGTTTTTTGGGTCCAGCTCTTACCTCTACCATTTTTTCTTTCAAGAAAAATTTGGAAACGGATGGTGGTGGTGATTGTATTACATGATAAACATAATTGATGTCCCTGATTTGTGCATGTGAAAAATGTTGAAATGGCAATTGTTTTGTTATGTGTATCTATCTACCATAGGAAAAAAAAATCAGAATATAAATAACTAAGAGCAATATTGTTGGAATAACATAAAATAGGCTGTAACTTTGATACTCATTGGTAACAAATCATTTTCACTACACCTTACAGCCAGTTGGGTGTAGATTAATAGTGAAGTGGAAAGCTGCTGCTTTAGTAAAAGCTAGTTTAATGTAAAATCCGAAACCAAACTCATTGCTGTCAAGTTGATACCTACTCATAATGACCCTATAATGTAGAAAAAGATAAAAGACATTGAGGTTCAGAAGAGAGAGGACATTTGGGTTGGCTCTCACCAGGAAAAGTAACAAATATTTGAGTATTGATTTTTTTTTTTTTTAACTTCTTCACTGGTTTCATTGTGTACTGGTCTTTAATGGCTTTGTCTTGATAAATAGGTGTGACAAGTAGTTTTAGGTCACTGTATATTTTATTTGATGGAAATAAGGTATAAGGAGCTCAGGCGTATCCCTAGACTTACTGAACGAAGAAAAAATTTCTTAATTGCAGCCTAGTAGTTTTTTACTTTGGCATTAGTTTTAAAGGACATTGGAAGGCTGTAAACTTTTTTATGATGGTATTTTGTTAAATAACATTAGCAGAATGTGCTATATGAAAAAAAAATACTTTTAAACATCTGTATAAAGTATATATGCTTGTCTTTTGAATTCCTTTACTTTTTTTTTTTTTTACAGGGCTACAGACAAAGTCAAAAAGAAGGAAAGTGTTCGCATTTCAATTAAGGAGTAAGTCTGCTGTCACTAAACAAGTGAATCTCACTTTTTGTTTTATTTTTTTTGGCGCATACTTTGTGATTTGTGGAAATCAAATCATTAAAAAATGAAATGTTAAAAAATTGAAAATTTAATGTGATAACAGTATTAAAGATGCTTTGATGCCAAAACTCACAGATGAGAGATTGATCCCAGCCCCATTAGAACTGTCATGGTGCTGAAGTATCATGTCACCAAATATTTGCTGGATGGTTGTGTGTGGGAATTTAATCAAGCCTTTAGATCTAATTTCCCATTTACAGGAAATACTGGGGATAAAGGATCAAGTTACGTGACAACACAAAAATAATTGGCCAAGTCTAGAATGTGGAATGTGGAACAGAAGATAACTGCCCTCATTCCTTAAAAATCAGTGTCATGAAAGAAAGAGAAAAAAAAAAAAAAAAACGGGGGGAGGGATAACTAGTCTAGATTAAGAGATTTCAGAGAAGGAACAGCCAAATGCAGTGTGGGGTCCTTGACTGGACCCTGGTTTGAGAAACTTATCTATAAAAGACGTGGGGGGAAGGAGAAAAAGACATTGAAGAAAGTTGAACATGGACTGGATTTTAAATGATATTAGGTAATTACTGCTAATTTTTTGAGCTGTGATAAGGGCGTTATAGTTTATAGGAGAATGTCTTTTTTAATTTTTGTACTGAAGTATTTAAAAGTGTTAAAATGTTTCTAATATTTTTAAAATGGCCTAGTAAACTGTGTGTGTGTGTATGTGTGTCTGCCTGAAACATATATGGCAAAATGTTAATTACTGAATCTAGGTGCCATGTATATACTGTACCATTTTTTTCTATTTTCTGTATGTTTGAAAAGTGCATAATAAAAATTTTCAATATTTTTAAACTACGTTTTAAAAAATTGTATGTCTGTAATATTCCAGTTGTTGCATTTCATTTTGTACTTGTGGCCCATATCTGTCAAATCATTTGCCTGCATGGTATGCCTCTATTCCTTTAGTTCAGTAGGCTTTACTAGGCTGGATAATGTTACAGTAAATATCTTCAAATATGTAATAATCTGATTCTTTTCTGTCATAGCCTTAGGTTGAATCTCTGTTATGTGACTGTCTGATAAAAGTTTTTCACTCATCACTATAAATTTATAATGATTTGTGGTAGATGTTTCCATGTTGCCTTGAAAAGCAAGTTTTTGAAAATCACATTTTCAGAATGAGATGCATTCCTGGCAGAGGAGCGTATTTTTTTATTGTATGATTTTCACATTTAAGAGTATAATTCCTTTTTGATTAAACTGCATTCAATTGAAGTTCTTCATGTGGGTTATTCAACCAAGTCTAAAAGAGTGAATAGAAAATTTAGCCAAGGAGATGAGATGGGTTAGAGTGTTCCAGGCAGAAAACCAAAAAAACCCATTGCCGTCAAGTCGATTCCGACTCGTAGCAACCCTATAGGACAGAGTAGAACTGCCCCATAGGATTTCCAGGAAGTGCCTGGTGGATTCGAACAGCAGACCTTTTGGTTAGCAGCTATAGCTCTTAACCACTTTGCCACCAGGGTTTCTGTTCTAGGCAGAGAACGTACAAAACTGGAAGGATCAGAGTACAGTGTGTTTAGAGGCATAAGGTAGCATAAATGTCATATCACTAATCCTAATACAACCCATCCGCCCTTATCCACCTCCCCTGCTCAATTCGTGGCATTTCCGCCCTCTTTGAATGTATTCTCTATTTATTTCTAAGACGTAACTTTTCACACTGTATTATCATTATTGTTTATATATCTGTCTGACTCAGAGGGGGCAGGTCCTATGTCTGGGTCTTCACTGTGTCTTCAGTATCTGGCACACTTTTTAGAATGAAGTGTAGGATGTGCTTAAAGCATGAAGGGAGGAGGAGGGAAAGTCATGAGAGGGAAAATGGTATATGAAAGAGACCTCAGAGTTCCCAGATCAAATCTTTCACTCATCGTGGAGGGTTAGGCATCACTTCTATTTTTTGCTGCTTTTTTTTTTCCTTTTCTTTTTAAAGGTGTTTTATTTGTTTTTAAACTTTTTATTTTGAGATCATTGTAAATACCCAGAGGGTTGCCAAGGTAGTACACAGAGTTTCCTTATACTCTTTACCCAGCTTCCTATGATGTTAACATCTGTCATAACCACAGTACATTTATCTAAACTAAAATTACCGTTGGTACAATACTACTAATTAAATGGCAGACTTTAATTGGATTTCCCATTTTTCCACTTTTGCTAGCTTTGTGTGTGTGTGTATGTGTGGTAAATACATATACAAAAAAATATTTGCCATTTCAGCATTTTACATGTACAGTTTTTACATGTACAATTTTAGCATTTTACATGTATGGTTCATCATGTGTATATCCCATCACTCTATTTCCAAATTAACTCTTGTCAGTTTTAAGAAAGACTTCTTAAATAACAAATTCTTCCTTAAGTGAATGGTTTTGAAAGTTGAGTTAATGTAATCATATTTGACCTAGGTTATTTTTAGGCACAATTTACCTTAACTTAAATATTGAATAACAAAGCACCTTTCCCCTTAAGTAAAGAGAGAACAAAGCCACCACCACACTGTATGTCTAGACAGTTGTTGTCAGTTAAATGGCGTTAAGTGGTTGCCATTAACAGAAATAAGCTACAGGGTTAATGGTTTTGAATATTTATAAACTTAAGTCATAAGTAGTTTGAAGCTCTTGGCCAATGGAAAAACAGTGGATTCAATCCAGAAGTCAAATTCTTAAAGTTCAACAAGAACAACTCCTGCTTCTGTAAAAGCCTGTGTTTTACATACAGCAATCAGTAGAAGACATTCAGTACTCAGTTATCTCACTAAGTATTAGACATTAGATCACTTTTATTTATGAATCATGCTTTTGAAGAGTATTCAAGAGCGCTTATACAGAATCAGTTCCTTTCTGATACATTTTTGAGGTTTAAATTACAATAAAATGCACAGATTTAAAGGGAAGTGTTTGATCAGTTTTGACAAAGCTGTGCCCTTGTTACAAACACCTCAATCAAGATACAGAACATATCTCTAAACCCAGGAAATCCCTTTGTGCCCCTTTCTCACCCCCAGTAACCACTCTTCTGACTTCTATGGGCAAAGAGTAGTTTGCCTGTTTTAGAATGTCATATAGTGGAATCATGCTGTGGGGACTCTTGTACAGCATTACTTTTAAGATATAGTTACTTGAGTTCAGCTAACATTCTTAGATAATATGTGTAGCGTATTATGAAAATATCAAGTATTATAGTTGGAGAAACTAGTTTCTGAACTTTGAAGATTTTTTATTTTTTATTGTGCTTTAAGTGAAAGTTTACAAACCAAGTCAGTCTCTCATACAAAAACTTACATACACCTTAATATATACTCCTAGTTGCTCTCCCCCTAATGAGACAGTACACTCCTTCCCTCCACTCTCTATTTTCATGTCCATTCAGCCAGCTTCTGTCCCCCTCTACCCTCTCATCTCCCCTCCAGGCAGGAGCTGCCCACATAGTCTCATGTGTCCACTTGATCCAAGAAGCTCACTCCTCACCAGTATCATTTTCTGTCCCACAGTCCAATCCAATCCCTGTCTGAAGAGGTGGCTTTGGGAATGGTTCCTGTCTTGGGCTAACGGAAGGTCTGGGGACCATGACCTCTGGGGTCCTTCTAGTCTCAGTCAGACCATTAAGTCTGGTCTTTTTATGAGAATTTTTTTTTGCTTTTATTGTACTTTGAGAGTTTACAAATCAAGTCAGTCTCTCATACAAAAATTTATATACACTTTGCTATATACTCCTAGTTGCTCTCCCCCTAATGAGACAGCACACTCCTTTCCACTCTCCATTTTCATGTCCATTCGGCCAGCTTCTGACCCCCTCATCTCCCATTCAGACATTAGCTCCCCACCTAGTCTCATGTGTCTACTTGATCTAAGAAGCTCACTCCTCACCAGTATCATTTTCTATCCCATAGTCCAGTCCAATCCCTGTCTGAAGAGTTGGCTTTGGAAATGGTTCTTATCTTGGGCTAACAGAAGGTCTGGGGACCATGACCTCTGGGGTCCTTCTAGCCTCAGGCAGACCATTAAGTCTGGTCTTTATATGAGAATTTGAGGTCTGCATCCCACTGCTGTCCTACTCCCTCAGGGGTTCTCTGCTGTGTTTCTTGTCAGGGCAGTCATCGGTTGTAGCCGACCACCAACTAGTTCTTCTGGTCTGAACTTTGAAGCTTTGATCCTTTTATTTTTGGTTATCATGACACATAAATTGACCTTTTATATTTAAAAATGGCATGTAATTTAGGGTAGCGCTATAGGCCACTTTTAATAAAACATGCTAGTTCTCGGTTTCCAGGTAGCAGATGACAAATGTGAAGCAGTGTTGCTGAGCATTAATGGGCCTTTGTCTTTAGATAACAGACTTCTGGTTAAGAATGAACAAAATCTTATGGATCTTGGTTTCAAGAGACTCTTGGGTATGTGTTAGTAGATTTGGCTTTCTGTTGTAAAGGAAACTAGAAACTGCTACATGATATTTATCTCCCCTTTATTAGTGATTATAATAGGTGTACTTTTTAAGTGATGACTTTGTAGTAGGCATAGTTAATAGTTATTTCATCTAATCTTTATAGCACTGATTGAGTTAGATACTATTATTCCCATTTTACAGATGAGAAAGCAGACTCACAGAAATGATTTGCCTTGGGCCACATAGTAAATGGTGGAACTATGTACGGCCTCTGAACTTTGTCCAGCTCTCAGCCCCTAGCAGCTGTGTCTGCCAGGCCCCTTGGAGTCTTGTCCTGCACATGCATAACTTAGGATTTGGACAAGGACTCAAGTGGAACTCCTACACAGATTTCTGGAGCTCTTTCTCTGCAAATCCCTCCTCTCCTGACCGTGCCTCCTCAAATTCCAGCTGCCTTATTCCAGTGCCCATACTCCAATCTCTGCTTCTTCCACTCAGGAAGACCACTGCTCTGCTCACGCTCCACCTTCCATCCTGCCACCAGAAAGGGGTGAATATGAAGCTCACGTAATGTGTTCACCGTTTTCAAGAGTCATAGCCCTGTGCTATCTGTTGTCCAGTGCCTGAAAACAGTTGTATCATATATCCTGGCCACCTTTATAGTTTATGGCAGGAGAGCAAGTCCACTACTAGCTACTTCCCCTGTTTTTTATTAAAATCCTAATTGGTGTAAACAAATGTTTGCATTTTCTTCATGAACACTTGGCTGAATGGCACAATTCATTACATCACCTTTCCCATTTTTGGAACAGTATTCAGTTGCGTGTTTCATGAAAGATTTGTCCACTGTGGTGATTAAAACACACTGAATGACAACAGTACACTCTACCTTTCAAGTACGTAAGAGTTAAATGTCAGAGTTGGGATTGTTGATACATATTTTTACATAGCAATGAGGAATCTATTCTGGGCTTTTTTACTTAACATAATTTCATAGAAGTATTTTTGTGTATTGATGATTAATTTCATGTACCGGGTCACAGATTCTACTTAGTTCTGTAGATCATCACATGTTGTCATATGCTCCCTCCCAAAAATAAACGAGTTAATGCCCCCATTCTTCACACTTATTTATTATAGTTTACTTAAGAATTATTTCATTCTCTGTTGTTATTCTTGGTTATGTAAAAGTTGCAAAATAGTTTCAATTTAGTTTTTGAAACATCCAGTTTATTCTTTTGATCATTTATTTTTAATTTTTATTGTGCTTTAAGTGAAGGTTTACAAACCAAGTCAGTCTCTCAATACAAAAACTTACATACACCTTGCTATATACTCCTAGTTTCCCTCCCTCTAATGAGACAGCACACTCCTTCCCTCCACTCTGTTTTCATGTGCGTTCGGCCAGCTTCTGACCCCCTCTGCCCTCTCATCTTTTCTCCAGACAGGAGATGCCCACAAAGTTTTTTGACCATTTTTTGTTTGTTTATTAAAAACATGGTTTTAGTCATTATTGCCTCATTATATGTATAGGAATCTGATAGGATTTATGTTTGAATGAAAAAAATCGAAAACTGTGTATATTATGCTTCCTGTTGTTTGTACAAATATGTATTTAATATAAATCATGTGTATGATTGTATGAGAATTGGTTATCAAGAACAATACTCATGGTAAGTTACTTCTAAAAGGGGACTAGAAAACAGAAGAATGTGAGAGAGACTTTTTTAATTTTATAATTTTTGTGCCGGGTACATTTATCACCAACAAAAAAACTAACATGTAATTAAAATAATCTGGTTAAAATGTATCTATCTTCATTATTTCTTTAAACCTTTTTAAAATTCTATTTTCATAGGTTACTCGTACAGTGTACTTTTATGGGTAAGTGCTTTTTCCTCTTACTGTATGTTGGAGAGCACTCCGTATTGCTATGTAAAGCTATCTCGTTTTCTTTTTTTAACAGCTTCAGAGTATTCTTATGTATAACCCATTGCCATTGAGTCGATTCCAACTTATAGCAACCGTATAGGACAGAGTAGAACTGCCCCATAGGGTTTCCAAGGAGCACCTGGTGGATTCGAACTGCCAGCCTTTTGGTTAGCAGCCGTAGCTCTTAACCATTGTACTACCAGGGTTTCCACGTTCTTATGTATAGTATACCATATTTATTGATCCTTTGTAGGTGAAAATTTAGGTTGTTTACAACTGTTTGCTATTTAATACTACAATGAGTTTTCTTTTATGTAGTTCTTTTTGTAGAAATTAGGAATATAGATTAAGTATTTAGAAGTAAAACTGCTGGATTGAAGAGTGTATGCATTGAAATTTTGATAGATTTTTACCAAATTGCTCTCAGTAGTGGTTGTGTTCATATATATTTCCACCAACATTGTTTGAGAGTTCCTGTTTCCCACCATCTAGCTGACAGTTTATCAAACCTTTGGGTCTTTGTCAATCTAAAACTTGAAAAATGGTTATGTTTTATTTGTCTTTCTGTTTATTTTTAAAAGCTATCTATCTCCTTTTTTGGAAAACCTTATGAACATTACCTTTAAGCGCTTTTTTAACTTTTTTTTTTTTTGTCCTTTTTGATTTGTAAGAATTTTTTATATGAGAAACCATCTCTGTGTGATATGAGTTTCTTTTTTTCTAGCATGTCATTTCTTTTGAGTGTGCTTATGGTGGTAGTGGTTGTTTTGACAGAAATGTTTTATTTTTATGCGGCTAAATTGTTTAATTCTCACAGTCCTTTTTATGGCTTTTGAGTTTTCTTCTAATGCTTCTATTTATAAAAAATTATTTTCCCTGTGTTTATGGTTATTTTCTTATTACCATTTTTTATTTTAGGTATTTGTGCTTAAACTATTTTTAATTTTTTTGCTTATAAAGCTTCATCTGTTTCTTTTTAAGTCATTTTACAATTTACAGAAGTAAAAATAAAGGGATAGTGAAAACTATTAGCAATTTTAATGAGAATTCAAATACAACAAACTCAGATTTTGCATATTTTTTCAGTTTTAAGTTTATTTATATATGTATCCAAAATAGGCAACTGTTCATCAGCTGTTATGTATGAACCTGGAACATAGCTATCTTTTAAATACTGATTCCAGATTTCAAATGCATCTTTAATGTGTTCTAATTTATCATTGCTTCTGATTCTTCTTGCACTTGCTTCATTAAAACATAATACTTTGGAAGACTTTGATGGCTCATAATTTTGTTGACTAGATATATATGATGGCTATCTTCGTTCATAACTGCAAAGATTTTCATTTTTATATTTATAAACACCAGTTACAATGATCGTCCATTTTTTCCATTTCTGTATCATCTTCCGGGTACCTTATGTTCACAGCTGTCTTTAACATTTGTCTGCTTAAACTCTGTCAAGTAAATTTTGGTGCATATGTATCATAAAAGATGAAAGAATGTTGTCATATGTCCTTGTAACAAAACAGGTTTGTTCAGGTCTTTATCACAAAATACTGTATGATGAAGTCCTTCATGTTGAATGACTGTAACTAGATGAGAATACCATGTTTCCTTTTTGTCCTTAGAAATAAATCAGTTCTTGAGTTGGAGAAAATTCAACTAAGTTGTTCCCAGAGACCCTCGTCCCAGTAACAGATCCCAGGAGTTGTTTGGATATGTCTAGGAAGCCTCTGTCTCTCTGCCCCCTATGTGCTTTGTTATATATGTGGATATGTATGCAGCACACACAAACTTGTATATACATATGCCAACTTAACACATGATTTTGATAATTGCTGCTTTGTAATATGTTTTAAAATCAGGTAGGGCAGATCAAATACTAGTATGCCTTAAAAGTTTTTAAAATATATTTTTGCTCATTTACTCTTCCAAATGAATTTTGCAGATAGTTTACCTAATTATTTAAGTATCCCATGAAGACTGAAATTAATATTACATTAAATCTTTATATTAGCATATTTTTATTCTGGTTTTACCATGTCTTTATCATTTTATAAGATGATAGGTTTTAAAATATAATTATATCTAGACTTTTTTCTTTCAAATTTAGGTACAGCTCTCTCCCACGGAGAATGGTATTTTGATGTTCCCTTGTCAGTGTGAAAAAAGCTTCATCATTTTCTTCATGAACACTTGGTTGGATAGCACAGTCCTCTGCATTTTTTCAGTTGTCGCATGTGTTCCATGCTTTAATAACCAAGGAAGTGTTTTTAGGGAATAATCAGTTTGAATAACTGGACAGTGCAAATATGGGTGGTTAAAAGATTCTCTGGGTTGCATATAGTGCATAAAAGTCATCTGTCAAATTACAGTTGAGCATGCTTTTATATTGTCACTTCCTTTGTATGTTAAACTTTTTATTGATACTTTTAAAAATAAATGTGATAAATCTTTTTTTTTTTTTAAACCTGAAATACATGAATATTTTTCTTTGGAATATATATGGTGAGGTTAAATCTGTCTGAAGATGTAGGAAGGAAACTACTTGGACTAATTGGGTAAAATAGTATTGAAAAGGTACAACCAGTTGTAAAGCACTCTCACTGATAATCCAAAGTTAAGAAACAAAGGCTAGCTGAGTGTCACAAGGACTGGATTTGCCCAGTCAGGAACCAAGACTCTGTCTGCTTCTTGGGAGTCTTGTTGTCATTTTCCTCTCTGTACCTTCTCTTTCTTGTCTTTGTCTCTGTCCTTGTCTCTCTGTTTGACTCCCCGCCTCCGTTTTCCCTTCCCTCTCCCTCTCCCTCGCTCTCTTCCCTACTTCCTCTCTCCCAACTGCTTCCTCTCTCAACTGTGCCTGGCCCATTTCCTCAAAGAAGATTCAGCACAGTTGTCTGAGTTTAATTTTAGTTATGAAGGTAGCTTATTTGCTTTTAAGTAATTTTTACTGCTTTAAATACATAATACAATTGGAAAATGGTTTTAAGTTCAACCAAGTTATTCATTTCAGTGAATATTTATTGAATTTTGTGTCTGTGCTAGCACCGTTCTAGGTGCTTGGAAGACAACACTGAACACAACAGATGAAAGTCTGCCCTCATGAAATTTGTAGTGGTGGGAACCAGACAGTAAACAAGTTAAATGTCTAAGGTGACAGATGGTTATAAAGGCTATAGATAAAAGAGAAGCAGGGAAAGTGAGATTGCGGGGGGTGCTTTTTAAAAAAAAATGGTCAGGGATGGGAAAATTTGGGAGCAGTTAATGGTGATGGTTGAACAACATGATGAACATATTAATGTCACTGAACTGTACAAGTAGAGATGGTTGAAATGGCAGAGGCTTATTATTTACCATAATTTAAAAATTATTTACCATGAATAAAAAAAGAAATCAGGGGAATCCTTGTTGGCATGACATTTGAGCAGAGATCGGAATGAAATGAGAGTGAGAGCCATTCAGATAACTAGAAAGAACCTTCTAGGCAAAGGAGATGACAGGTGAAGGCTTGAAGGAATGAAAGACTCTAAGGAAGACTCAGCCTCACATGTTCAGGGAACAGCAGGGAGACCTGTGTGACTCAAGTAGAATGAACATGGGGGAAGAAATTGAGATGGGGTTAAGAGGGGCAACCAGGGACCAGGTCACGTGTAGGCCATTGTAAGGTCTTCAGTATTTACTTTGAGCTGGGAATCTATTGGAAAGTTTTGAGCTAGAGATGTAGCATGATGAGACATAAAAAGTGCCTTCTGACTGCTATGTTGCAAATAGACCATAGGGAGGAAGCAGGCAGACTAGTTAGGACCAGTGGGTAGTACTGTTTGCATCTGAATGTATATTGAGGTAGAGCCTTCAGGATTTGTCAATAGATGGGATGTGGAGTATGAGAGAGAAGAGTCAAGGATAACTCCAAGCTTTTTGGCCTAAGCAACTGGAAGAATAAAGTTGGAATTTACTGAGCTGGAAAAGTCTACATAAAGAGTACTTTTTTGGAGAGGAATGGTTAAGAGTTGGCTTTTGGACATAAAAATTTGAGATGCCCATCAGTAGGAGTTGCATATGAGTAAGGAGTTCGGGGGAAAGTCTGGGCTAGAGATGAAAATTTAGAAGTCAACCCAGAGGCGGAATTTAAAGCCATTCAACAGGATGAGATAGGCAAAGAGTGAATTTAAATGAAGATGTTGTCAGGAAAAAACTCCAGGAGTACTCCCAGTGTTTAGAGATCAGAGATATGAGCAGAAACAGCAAAGGAAACCAAGAAGGGAGCCCCCAGTGAGTTAGGAAAATGAGGAGGGATGTGATGTCCTGGAAGCCAAGTGAAGAACAAACTTTGAGGAGGTGGGAATGTCATATGCTACCAATAGGTCACATGCTGCTAATGGGCCCAGTAAGATGAGGACTGAGAAGTGCCCATTGAATTTGGCAATGGGAGGTCATTGGTGACCTTGGGGGCTGTTCTGGTGGAATAATGTAGGTGAAAGCCTGAAGGGAGGGAGTGAAAGAATGAGAGAACAGTTGAAGATAGTGCATGTAGATGAATTTTGTATTGTTTACTTCTGAGTTTTTGTTATATTTGGATATTAATAAAATCATATTTGATACAGCTTTATTTTAGTAAGGGTGTTATTTTGTGCAACTTGTTTCAGTTACGTACCTGTGTATGTGATATGTATTTGATGTTGGTGGTGTGTGTATGTGTACTGCATTGTAATATTAAATATATTTTTTATTGTGGGTCATGGTAAAAAAGTTTGAAAAATATGGAGTTATGAAAGACTAGGTAGGCAACTCGGGGGCAGTGAGTTTATGTTAACGGAGGAGGAACACTTCAGAAAAAGAGGGTGAGAATGATTGCATAACTTGAATGTAATCAATGTCACTGAATTGTACATGCAGAAATTGAATTAGTGTATGTTCTGCTGTGTATATTCTCATCAACCACAAAAAAATAAGCAAGTTATTTAAAAAATATGGAGTTAAAGCAAGAAAGTGCAGGGAATCAATGTTCAAGGAAGAGGTTGAGTATATGTGGGATTTTACCCAAAGTGGGCACAGTGGGAGGATTTAGGGAGCTGAGAGGCTTGGGAAATGTGATCACAGAGGGGGAGTTTAGAACCAGAAGAGTGAGTGCTGGACAATGAGGGACGATCCAGTAAAGAAAAAGAGGGTATTTAGCTCTGTGGGCAGCATAGTCTCTGTTGCAATTTTTTTTTTAACCCTTTAAAAATGTAAAAATGACTCAGCTCAAGGGCCGTATAAAAACAGTCCAGGGGCCATACTTTGATGACACTGCACTATACTAAGAGGCTCTTAACAGAAGCTCTGAACAAATAATTTTCATGGAGTCCTGTTTGTTTTCAAATTATTATTTTTAATTGGTAGCCTTTAAAAGTAGCCTGCCTTTTACCTTTGTCCTCCGGCTGTCCTGTTCCCCTCTCTGAAGTCAATCACTGTTAGATGTTTTCTTGTATATCACTTGAAAAGTTTTCTATGAATGTGTAACATGCATGTGTACATCCTGTCATTCAGTTTTAAGAAATTTAACTAGGTTCTTTTTTCTTTAGGTTCACACTGTCGAATTTAACGTTATACTTGTGCCAGTTTTCAGTTTACTGAGTCTCATCTCCAAATCCATCCTTCATGCCTACTCTGCAGTAATGGATCTGGACCCTTGTCAGCAGGCAGAGTGTAACACTTTGTCAGTAGAGGGTGCTGGTAGCTGCTGGAGCAGCAAGAGGCTTCTTTTCCTGGTTCCAGTGAGCTATTCTAGGCAGATCCCTCCACACGTGTACCCGCCTTCCATAGCACCCAGCTCTGCAGTGTGGCTCCACCAGCACACATCTTGTGTAGTGTCTGGTTTCAGCAGTACCTGATGACCAGCAGCACGCCGCACCTTCCGTGAATAATTTCCCTGAAGCACCTTCTCAGCAAAGTTCCACCAGCCTAGCACCTCCTCAGGTCAAACCTTGCAGCCTCAGCGAGCCCCTCTGTCATCCAGTGAGTCAGGGCTGTGGCTCCAGTGAGGTCTGGACCTCAGCCCTGGGGGAGACTTGTTGTTCTTTTCTTGGGTGCTCTGTCTCAGCTAAGGGCTGGTGGCTGTTCTCTGTATCTGCTTAGAGGTCTCTGTTCCTTATCCAATCTCCATTATGCCAACCCTTTGTTATAGTTCATTCTTTATATTAAATCTTCGCTGGTCAAATTACTTTGTGGTTTCTGTCTCCTGATTGGACTCTGATATACAATACTAAAAACATTTCTGATTACAGAAGTATTGCATATTTAATCAGACGAGCAGGAAGATAACCCCATCTCCTCCTCGTAATCCCATCTTCCAGAAGTAGCCCATTAATGTTTTAGTGTAACTGGTTTTATTTTTAATTTTAAAGATAAAAATAATACAGGTACTTGTAAGATCAAAAACAGTAGAAAAGGGAGAAAGTGAAAGGTAAAAATGTCTTCCAGTAACCACTATTAAAATTTTCTTACATATCCTTCTAGAAAATCCTAATGCATCTACAAACATGAGAGTACTTATTTTAAGAAGTGGGATCATACCAGACATACAGTCTTTATGTTTCGTACTTAGGGAATAGGGGAGTAAAATTGGCTTTTTCTCTGGTAAGAATAAAAATGAGGATAAAATAGTCACTGCTTTGCAACTTACAGTAGCATCATGAATTTAGAATTGTCTTCTGGCCATCCAGGAAACTGCTGTTGAAATTCTGGACACAGACGTAGATTTAGGCACTCATTCAAACGGACTACCTGGAGTAATACGAAGTCACTAAAGTGTGTTTTCTATGAGTAGAGTGGATTCATAAGAAAATTATAAAGCCATTATAGCATATGGTGAACTCTCAAACATGGTTATGTAAAAAAGCATTAATAGTCAGTTTTCTGGAAAGCAGCTGATCTTCAGTAATGCTAAATTCTATTCTGTATTTTACATGTATACAGTGAAACTGACAGCTTGAACTTGATGGGACCACCTTGTGTTTCCTGATCTCGCAAATTTTCCACCTTTGACAGGGTGCAGTCTTAACCACTCTTCTGTCCTTTTAGTGGAAAATATTTTAGTTTTCCTTCTCTGACAGGTTTTCACCTTATACAGATTACGGCTTTCACAGGTTTTAGTGTGTAATAAATGTTGACTCAAAAGCTTCTGGAAAAAGGCGTTTTTCCCTAAGCCCTATTTCTTTTTCACATTGGCATCAGATAAAGGGAAAGTGTAAGTAAAGTCTAGTGTATGTGTATATTAAATATATGACTAGTCTTAAAAGGACTAAGAAATGTCTCTTAGTCCACAGAAGGTTCGTCTGGACCGCGTGTTCAAGTCAGCTGTTCATTCATCTGTATGTGAAACTAATTCGCTCCTTAAGTCAGTCATCTCATGTATAACTTGAGCACTTCTTCCACATTGTTCCTTTGAGATAGGTCAGTGCACCTCTCCCCGACCCCTCCTCGGCGACTTTGTTACTGTCTTTACCATAGTTAACCTGGAAACCTGATACTTGACCCTGAATAATGGAGGGTTAGCTACATAAACTTCATTGAAGGGCTAATCTTTACTCGGGGAGGATGATTCAGAAACTTTAGAGGTACTGGTAATGATCTATTAAGCTGAGTGATTGAGTATGCAGGGTTTTTTTTTTTTTTTTAATCACATGCCTTACACATTTCATTAATTTTGTCTGTATGTAATACTTATTGAAATGTTTTCAGACAAGTTTTTGGAACTGTTGACAGAAAAAACTTCTTGATTCAGCAGTTTTTAGCTGAATCTTCTATTTCTGAATGATTGGGGAGAATGGCAGTACCCATTTCCAGTGAATAGTTAAGTATTTAGATTGAGGGTGTCTTTTTTTCATGGCATTAAGCAATGTGATGTCTTCTGCATCCAGGAGCCAGCTGAACATGTTAAACTTGGTCAAGCGTGGCAGCCGTGACACACACTGACCCAAAGACTTGACTGTTGAGGCCTGAGCTTTGATACACTCTGTGAAATGCCTTGAGATAACTCAATTCTTGCAAGTCGGGCAGGTTACCAAGTTCTTGAAAGAAATTTCTATATCCTTCCTCTGTAATCTTGTTATTGATTGAAAGATTTAGGTTCTCAAGTTTCTGGAAACCTCCACTGATTGCTACCTTGGCTATGAAAACAAAATATTTATGAAATTAGAATCATAAGTACATCTGTATCAATAATGGCAGACTAGGTTATTTCAACCAATCTCCTGTCCAACCTCCGCCACCACCACCACTGAATATAGGAAATACCCAGTATAATATTTTAAAAATCTCCTTAAATATATCCTATATAGCTTGAGTCTTTCTGCTATATGCAGAAGGAAAGGAGAAAAAGAATGAAAAAGAATTGGACAGAAGCTGTATGCATATTGGTCAAGAACTTCCCAAGATGGATAAAAAGACATTAAGCCACAGATTCTAAAAACGCCATGCAGAATAAATACAAAGCGAACCCCACCCAGGCAGATTATACTAAAACTAGTTAAAAAAAAAAAAAAGCAAAGCAAAAATCTAAAGGCCACAGGGCGGGGTTCAGGGGGAGAAAAAGACATCTTCAAAGGACCAACAAAGGTTGACTGCCAACTAAACAAAATAAATGATGGAAATTAGAAACGTGAAAAAAAAACACGTAAAAGGACTGGTCAGTGGGGGGGGAGAGATGCTGATGAAGAGTGAGCTAATTAAATCAGGTGGACACTGGAGAGTGTGTTGGCATCTCTTGACTGGAGGGGGGATGGGAAGATAGAGAGGGAAGATGGCAAAATTGGCACGAAACGAGAGACTGAAAGGGCTGACACAATAGGGGGAGAGCAAGTGAGAGAAGGGAGTAAGATGTATGTAAACCTACATGTGACAGACTGGAATGGTAAATGTTCACTTGAAGCTTAATAAAAATTAATTCAAAAAAAAAAAAAGTGCCAAAATAGAATTCTGTATTCACTGAAAATATATTTCTATAATGAAGGCAAAAGAAAAGACATTTTCAGACAAAAAGTGAGAATTTCAGCAGACCCACACAAAAGGAAATGCTAAAGCAGTTTTTCAGGTGGAATGAATGATTCCTGATGAATGGAAATGCAGAAGAGACTAAGGAGCAACAGAAAACAGTAAATATGTGGTATATCTAAATAATTGTATGAAACAATGATAACGTCTTGTTGGATTTAAATTTATGCAGAATTAAATGACAGGAACAACAAAAAGGTCTAGATGGAGGTAAATGCAGTTAAAATGTTCTGAAGTCCTTATTCATGATGTGGTAAAAGTACTAATTTATATTAGTATCTAATAACTGAAAGATGCAAGTTGTAGTCTCGAGGATGCCACTAAAAAATAGTTTAAGAATGTATAACTAATAAGCTAACAGATGGGAAAAAATAGAATAATGAAGGCAAGAAAGGAGAGAAAAAGTATAAATGGGAAACATAGCAAATAAAAAAGATACAAATTTATATCATTAAATAAATATAAACAGATTAATACTGCAATTAGAACTAAAAGATTAACAGAATGGATTTTAAAAAACCTAACTATATGTTCTTTCCAAGAGACATACCTTAAATATAAGGACATAGACTGAAGTAAAAGGAAGGAAAAAGACATAAGATGCGAATAGCAAAAGAACACTGCTGTGGCTACGTTAGTATATGACAAAGTAACCCTTTAAGGCAAGAAGCATCACTAGAGATAAGGGGATCAATCTACCAGGAAGATCTAACAATTCTAAATTTGAATGTACTTAGCTTCAAAATATATAAAGCAAAATTATAACTAAAAGGAAGACAAATCAGCAATCATAATGAGAGATTTTAACATATTTTTCCCAATTACTGATAGAACAAGCAGACCCCCCCCAAAAAAATCAGTAAAGTTATGGAAGATTCAAACAATACCTTTAACACACTTGATTTGACTGCAGAAAACACATTTGAGTACAAATGGAACATTAAGATTGACCATATGTTGGGCCGTAATACAAATCTCAACAAATTTCAAAAATTATACAGTCTATGTTCTATGAGAACAGTGAAAGAAAGCTGAAAATCATTAGCAAAAAGATAATTAGACAATCCCCAAATATGTGGAAATTAAGCAGTGCATTTCTAAATAACTGATGTGTCAAAGCAATGACAGAAAATATTTTTAACTGAGAATGAAATGTAACATATAAAACATTTGAGAGGCAGCTAAAGCCAAAGTCAGTGATCTAACTATCCATCTCAAGAAGTTAGGAAAAAAGAACAAATTATATCCAAGGAAAGTAGAAGGAAATAATAGAGGTAAGAGCTGAAATGAATGAAAACATGGACAGTAGAGAAAACAAAGCCAAAAGTTGGTTTTTTGGGGGAAAAAAAAAAAAACTAATGTATAAACCAATCAAGGAAAAAGAGAAAAAGTATGAATATTATCAAGAATTAAAAAAGGGAGATATTACTACAGATCTTTAAAAAGATCATAAAACTATATTATGGGAAACTTTAGACAAGTGAAAAAAAACCACAGTTGTTAAGAGCTATGGCTGCTAACCAAAAGGTCGAAGCTACCAACCGCTCCTTGGAAACCCTGTGGGGGCAGTTATACTCTGTCCTATAGGGCCTCTATGAGTCAGAATCGACTCGACAGCAACGTGTATACCATATGACTCAGAAATTCCACCCCTAGAAATATCTCCATACAGGCACCAAAATTCATGTATAAGAATGTTCATATCAGCATTATTAATAGTAGCCAAATATTGGAAATAACCCAAAGGTCCATCAAAAGATAAGTAAATTGGAGTATATATCATCATAGAGTGAAATGATATATAGCAATGAAAATCAATGGACTATAGCTACATAAATCAATATGAATGAATATCACAAATATAATGTTGAGCAAAAAAAAAAAAAAAAGCCAGACACAAAAGAGTACATACTGTGTAGGATTCCATTACATAAAGTTTTAAAGCAGGCAGAAGCGATCTATGATGCTAAGAAGCAATATAATGGCCACCTTGGGAAAGCAGTGTCAGAGAGGGGACACACGGGGAAGCTTCTGAGCTGTTGGTAATGTTCTGTCTTCTAATCTGGGTGATTGTTACAAATGTATGTTCACCTGAAAACTAGTTGTGTTGTACCCTTATGATTTGTGCACTTTACGTATATTAATCTTGAACTTTAAAAAAAAAAATTTCTGTAATGAGTGTTTGGAGGATATGTGGCCCACTAACTGAAACATTAGGTGGATGTCAAGAACACAGGCTTGAGGTCTTGTATAACCTCAAACGGGAAGCCATATTGCACTTCCAAATCTTACCAGAATGAACCTAAATCTACAGATGGGCACTAGAGGGAACAATACGACAGAGAAAACGAACTGAGTTGAAAAATGTTTTAAAGGGAATATGTTTTTTAGTAGACATTTTGTAGACCTCAGCATCTGTAGTAGAAAGCTTGGATAACACCACCGACAAGCAAGCTGAAATGCTTTAATTTAAGGATAACTCACCAGTTTCCATCACGCTGTCATCATTCAAAGTCTGGAAAAATGAGAGAACTCAGAGACATCGAAGCTGCTGTCATTGCTGGATGATCAGCTTACCCGCTTGATAAATCCCATCCCCAGTAGGAAGGATCAGTTCTTCGAAGTTACTGAGAGAACCTAAAGTGTAGGCTATCAGAAGAGACAAAAAAATCTACTCTCTTTGTGCTATTTTGTTCCCACAACAATGGTAACCTATAGCCTCAAAGTCATGCGCAGCCCAGGAGACCCTAGGCCCCATGTAGCATGCAGGCCGTTCCTCTTCCTCTCCAAAGGCATTGCTGCCTCCAGACAACCATTCCTCCAACTTCCCCTGACCAACCTCTCCTGCACTGAAGTCCAGACCGCCTACTGTAGCTCCATTTCCTCTTTAAGATTGAAGCTGCTACAGGCCCCCAGGACATTCCCCTCACTCCTCAATGCCTTCAGCAGCCTTCCTTTCCAACCTTTTTCCAACCTGCTTCATGCTGCTGTGCTCAGTGATTTCAACATCTGCCTCACAGCCCTCAGCCTCACAAGCCACCACTCTCATAACCTTTGACCCCTTCTTAGCACAGCACACTGTTGATTACTAGAAAGTCCTTTATTTCTGAAGTCTCACACTTCTATAATTACAAATATCTGTTTCCTTAATGAGAAAGAGTGCTATTTCCATAATGTACCATGCAGACTACAGCCTCAAATCCACAGAGGCTTTAACTTGTAAATAAATTATAGGTCAAGTAGCTGTACTCATGTAAATCAAAGCGCCATTCTTAACTAGTTTGGGAGAATCACATTCAGCTGAAATTTGGATCAGTAATTTCTCCATAGTGTGGAAATTTTGGAATTCTTCAGGAATGATTGAAAAAACATTTAGCTTGTCATTGAGTTTCACAGACAGTTCTTTCAGGCACAGGAACTTGTCCAAATTAGGAAAGATTTGGTCTGGAAAGCAGCAGTTTCCCATCATTAATCTAAAGCATTCTAGATAAATAATTTTTAAGCTGTCACTTTAATTCATAAAGCTGTTTTCATATTTTAAAAGGAAAACCTTCCATTTACCATAAAATATATTCAGAACTTCATATATGAAGACACTTTTTTGCAGCATTTATTGATACCTATTTAAAAAAAAAAATTTTTTTTCTTTTTTATTATATATATATATTTTTTTTATATGGAAGGAAACCCTGGTGGCATAGTGGTTAAGTGCTACGGCTGCTGACCAAAAGGTCAGCAGTTGGAATCCCCCAGGCACTCCTTGGAAACTCTATGGGGCAGTTCTACTCTGTCCTATAGGGTCACTATGAGTCAGAATCGACTCGACGGCACTGGGTTTGGTTTTTTGGTTTTTTTATTATATGGAAAGTTTGTGCTACTCTCTTAACTCACAAAAATAAATAAGACACTGGCTTTGCCTTGCAAGCTGCTCACAGTCTAGCCAGGAAGATAGACTTGCAGATAGATAATTATGGAATGTACCAAGTGCTGTGATAAAAATACACATAGAGATTTCTCTTTTTTTTTTTTTTTTTCTCTCAGTTGTATGGAGGAATAATGGTGGTGTGGTGGTTAAGAGCTCGACTGCTAACCTAAATGTTGGCTGTTCGAATCCACTGGCTGCTCCTTGGAAACCCTATGGGGCAGCTTTGCTCTGTCCTACAGGGTCACTATGAGTTGGAATCGACTCTACGGCAATAGGTTAGCATTCATAAATGTACAGTTCAATGAGTTTTGACAAATGTGTACGCCCATGAAACCAACATTCAAGTCAAGAGAATGAATTTCCCATCATCCGAAAGTTCCCACCTGTCTCTTTCTAGTCAATCTTGCCCTGCCCATTCAATCACTTTGATTTCTAGCACCAGGCTTAGTTTTGCTTGTCATGGACTTATAAATGGAATCACACAGGATGTATTTTTTAAGTCTAGGTTCTTTTGCTTAGCTTCATTTTTTTCATGGTATCTTTTGCAAAGTGGAAATTTGAATTTTGATGAAATCCAATTTATCCATTTTTCTTTTATGATTAGTGACTTTTGTGTCCCATCCAAGAAATCTTGGCCTATCCACAAATCATGAAGATATTCTTCTGTGTTTTCTTCTAGAAGCTTTATAGTTTCAGCATTTATATTTAGTCTATGATCCATCTCAAAATAATTTTTGCATATGGTATGTGGTACATGAATATTTACTTACAGTTATTATCATTATTATTGTTTAGATAGTTCTGTCTTAGGCCAGTAGGACCCTCTTCAACTTGGCTGATGAGTGAGTCCTTTTGATACAACCCTAGTAATCTTTTATACTTCCTTGCTTTCTGTTAAAACAAAATGTTCTAAGCTCATGCTAATCATTTCCTGCCCTAGACTTTAAATCAACCATCTCTCCACAAAGCCTTAATATCTCTTAATGGAGAATGGCTATTTGAAGACAGCACTAGGATGCTTATTGATACTTTTAGGTATTGATTTTAGGCATATTTTCAGTGAACAGAGATAAGAAATACATATATTTATATTTAAAGATAAATATCTCATGATTTATACCGATATTTCCAATTCAAATTCAGAATTAGAGGGTGTTACTTAACTATCTTTGTATGTCCCTTTTCCCACATCAAGTGTCCTAGTTTTCAAGGTCATTGGAGATGATAGAATTAGCATATCCCTTTATTACTCATTTCCTCCATCCACGTTACACCCCAAATGGTGTCAGAATAATGATATGAACAGTACAATGAAAAATATGATACTTGACAACACCAAATGTTGGCGAGGATATAGAGTAACGGGAACTCTCATTCATTGCTGGTGGGAATGCAAAATGGTATAGCCACTCTAGAAGACAGTCTGGCAATTTCTTACAAAGCTAAGCATAGGATTATCATACAATCCAACAATCATGTTCCTAGGTATTTACCCAAATGAGTTGAAAACACATGTCCACATATAAACTTGCACACCAATGTTTATAGCAGCTTCACTCACAATTACCAAAAATTAGAAGTAACCAAAACATCCTTCTATAGGTGAATGGATAAACAAATGGTGGTATATCCATACAAAGGAGTATTATTCAGTGATAAAAAGAAATGAGCTATCAAACCAAGAAAAGACATGGAGGAACCTTAAATGCATATTGCTAAGTGAAAGAAGTCAGTCTGAAAAGCTCCATGATGTATGAGTCCAACTACATGATATTCTGGAAAATGCACAACTATAGAGTAAAAAGATCAGTGTTTGTCATCTGGTCAGGGGAAAAGGGGAGGGATGAACAGGTGAAGTACAGGACATTCAAAGGGCAGTGAAACTAGTCTTCATCACACTGTAATTGTAGATGCATGACATTATGCATTTGTCAAATCTCAGAGGACTGTATAACACAAAATGAACCCTAATTTAAACTGTGATTTTAATTAATAATAATGTATCAATATTGGTTCATCAATCATAACAAATGTACCACACTAATACAAGATATTAATGATAAGATACAACTATACATGGACCTAGCCAGATGGAATACACAGGAATCAAATCAACTACATTTGTGGAAAGAGATGATGGAGAAGCTCAATATTATCAGTCAGAACAGGCCCAGGGTCAACTGTGGAACAGACCATCAACTGCTCATATGCAAGTTCAAATTGAAGCTAAAGAAAATTAAAGCAAGTCCACAAGCATCAACATATGACCTTGAATATAGCCTGCCTGAATTTAGAGATAATCACAAGAACAACTTTGACATACTGAACACAAATGGCCTAAGATCAAAAGAATTGTGGGATAACATCAAGGCCATCATACATGAAGAAAGCAAAAAGTCATTACAAAGACAGGAAAGAAAATACCAAAATGGATGTCAGAAGAGACTCTGAAAGAATGTAGAGTAGCTAAAGTGAACAGAAGAAATGATAACGTAAAAGAGCTGAACGGAAGGTTTTAAAGAGCAGCTCAAGAAGGGACAAAGTATTATAATGAAATGTGCAAAGACCCGGAGTTAGAAAACCAGAAGGGAAGAACATGCTCAACATTTTTCAAGGTGAAAGAACTGAAGAAAAAATTCAAGCCTCAAGTTGCAATATTGAAGAATTCTATGGGCAAAATATTGAATGACGCAGGAAGCATCAAAAGAAGATGGAAGGAATACACATAATCATTGTACCAAAAAGAATTGGTCAACATTCAACCATTTCAAGAGGTAGCATATGGTCAAGAATCGATAGTACTTAAGGAAGAAGTCCAAGCTGCACTGAAAAGCATTGGTGAAAAACAAGGTTTCAGGAATTGACAGAATACCAATTGAGATGCTTCAACAAATGGATGTAATGCTGGAAGCTCTCACTTGACTATGCCAAGAAATTTCAAAGACAGTTAATAGTCCAACAGACCCATATTTTTTTTTTAATAATTTTATTGTGCTTTAAATGAAAGTTTACAAATCAAGTCAGTCTCTCACATAAAAACTTATGTACACCTTGTTACATACTCCCAATTACTTTTTAATGAGACAGTCTGCTCTCTCCCTCCACTCTCTCTTTTCGTGTCCATTTCGTCAGCTTCTAACCCCCTTTACCCTCTCATCTCCCCTCCAGGCAGGAGATGCCAACATAGTCTCAAGTGTCCACCTGATCCAAGAAGCTCACTCCTCACCAGCATCACTCTCCAACCCATTGTCCAGTCCAACCCATGTCTGAAGAGTTGGCTTCGGGAATGGTTCCTGTCCTGGGCCAACAGAAGGTCTGGGGTCCATCACCACCGGGGTCCTTCTAGTCTCAGTCAGGCCATTAGGTCTGGTATTTTTACGAGAATTTGGGGTCTGCAACTGACCCATATTTGTGCCCATTCCAAAGAAAGGTGATTCGACAGAATGCAGGAATTATAGAACAATATCATTAATATCACATGCAAGCAAAATTTTGCTGAAGATAATTTAAAAAAGGGATGCAGGCATATATCAACAAGGAACTATCAAAAATTCAAGCTGTATTCAGAAGAGGATGTGAAACAAAGGATATCATTGCCGATGTCAGATGGATATTGGCCCAAATCAGAGAACACCAGAAACATGTTTACCTGTGTTTTATTGACTGAACAAAGGAACTCAACTGTGTGGATCATAACAAATTATCAATAACATTTTGGGAATTCTGGAACACTTAATTGTGCTCATACAGAACCTGTACATAGACCAAGAGGCAGTTGTTTGAACAGAACAAGGGGATACTGCCTGGTTTAAAATCAGAAAATGTGTGCATCAGGACTGTATCCTTTCACCATACTTATTCAATTTGCATACTGAACAAATAATCTGAGAAGCTAGACTATATGAAGAAGAACAGGGCATCAGGATTGGAGAAAGACTCATTAACAACCCATGATATGCAGATGACACAACCTTGCTTGCTGAAAGCGAAGAGGACTTGAAGCACTAACTGAAGAAGATCAAAGACTACAGCTTTCAGTATGGATTACACCTCAACACAAAGAAAACAGAAATCCCCACAACTGGACCAATAAGCAACATCAAGATAAACAGAGAAAAGATTGAAGTTCTCAAGAATTTCATTTTACTCATATCAACAATCAATGCCAATGGAAGCAGCAGTCAAGAAATCAAATGACGACATACTGCACTGGGCGAATTTGCTGCAAAAGACCTCTTTAAAGTGTAAAAATCAAAAATGCCACTTTGATGACTAAGGTGCGCCTGACCCAAGCCATGGTATTTTCAGTAGCCTCATATGCATGCAAAAGCTGGACTATCAAAGAGGAAGACTGAAGAAGAATCGATGCATTTGAATTATGATGTTGGCGAAGAATACTGAATGTACCATAGACTACTAGAAGAAAGAACAAATCTCTGTTGGAAGTACAGCCAGAATGCTCCCTGGAAGTGAAGATGGTAAGACTTAGTCTTGCTTACTTTGGGCATATTATCAGGAGAGTTCAACCTTTGGAGAAGGACATCACACTTGGTAAAGTACAGGGTCAGGAAAAAGAGGAAGACTCTCAAAGAGATGGATTGATACAGTGGCTGCAACAGTGGACTCAAACATACCTACTATTGTGAGGATGGTGCAGGTCCGGGCAGCGTTTTCTCTTGTTGTACATAGGTGTTATGGATTGAATTGTGTCCGCCTAAAAAATGTGTGTCAACTTGGCTAGTCCATGATTCCCAGTATTGTGTGATTGTCCACCATTTTGTCATCTGATGTGATTTTCCTATGTGTTGTAAATCCTACCTCTATGATGTTAATGAAGTGGGATTAGTGGCAGTCATATTAATGAGGCAGGACTCAATCTACAAGATTAGGCTGTGTTTTAAATTAATCTCTTTTGAGATATAAAAGAGAGAAGTGAGCAGAGAAACGGGGACGTCATACCACTAAGAAACAAGAGCCAGGAGAATAGTACGTCCTTGGACCCTGGGTCCCTGTACTGAGAAGCTCCTCAACCAGGGAAGATTTTCCTCCAGAGCCAACAGAGATAAAGCCTGCCTCTGGAGCTGGCACCCTGAATTCGGACTTCTAGCCTCCTAGACTGTGAGAGAATAGTTTTCTTTGTTAAAACCATCCACTTGTGGTATTTCTGTTACAGCAGCACTAGATTACTAAGATAATAGGGTTGCTATGAGTTAGAACAAATTTGATGGCACCTAACAGCAACAACAATAGGAGAAACTGTGCAGAGGAGAGAAGGGTATACAGGAGCTCTCTGTACTTTCTGCACAATTTTTCTGTAAGCCCAAAACTGTTCTAAAAAAAAAAGTCTATTAAAAATATACATGATATTGAAAAAGTTACTTTTTAAATTTTTGAAATCCTTAAGATTTATTCTATGAAGAATCTACAGTATAACTATCATATTTTAAAGTCATTTGGAATAGTTTCTTCCTATGTGGTTATACCACCACCTGGCTATGCATTCTGATTCATTTGTTTCATTTTATTTATTTATTTTTTTGCATTATAAATTTAATTTTGTTAAATAATTATTAAAAATTTTCATGGCTCCAAAGTAAAATTTACCAAACAAGGTATATCCAAAGAAGTCTAGCTAAAATTCTTGTTTCTTCCGTCATGATCTCCCCCTCCTTATAGGAAATCATTTTAAACATCGGTACAATTTGCCATGTTTGATAGCAGTGTATCACATATTTTCATCCTCCTGTTTACCTGTAAAGCTTTAGTGTAACTTGTGGGAGTTGGGGGTATGACTTAGATTGACTAGGTTGTAGCCATAGGGTACAGGGTAGTTTTACCTCTAAGGGCCGAAGCTGTCCCTGATGCCAGAAGTTCCCCTTCTGTTAATACAGTAAGCTGTGTGCTTGTATGTGTACACACATGTTGTACCTCTAAATCCCAAGCAATCATGAGGCTGCTAGGATAAGGCCTCTACTATCCAATTTGATTGGGTCACACACACACAGACACTTTACAAAGTGTTGGCAATTGGAAGCTATTATTACTTATAGAAAGTAAACAACAAGAACAAATCACTTACGGAAAGCAAAAAGTAACAGGAACAGATTTGAGGTGAACTGGTCCCCCCCACTCCCATGAGTACCCCACTTAGCATCATAGGAGAAGAATCTTCTTATGTCTAAAAGGGGACCTGCTCACCCTTCCCAAGTTACCTTTGTCCATTTCTGTGTCACTGATCAGGTACGCTGTGGATCAGGGGTCAGCAGGTTTCTCTCTTGCTCAGCTGGTGTGTTGTCTGCTGTAGTCAGGTGCAGCAGACTGTGTTTGTTCCCTCTCTCTCTCTCTGGCTTTTCTTGGCTGGCTCTGGCTCCCTGTGCTTACTGGTCCAGCTTGCAACCAGCAGCTTCAGGACAACCCTGGGCCAGTGCCAGGCTTGGACTGGCATTACAACTCTTGAGGCAAAACTGTTATACGGGCAACTGCTGTACGGTGTATATGCCCAAGACTCTGTGGGAATACCTTTTGGCACCCTCAAGACAGGCCTCCTCTAGGCCCCCTCTGGACAGGCCTCTTGGCCTCAGGGTTACAGCTCTCAGCACAGCCGGTGCATCTGTCCCCAAAGGCAGGCCGGCTCGGCCCCCACTCTGCTGCATTCTCTGCTTGGTCATGCACCTGCACGCGCCCAGACTGTGGCTGCTTTTCCGTTACAGGCCTCTAACTCTCTTGGCAACTCTTGCCCAGAGGTGCTCAGCTCTGCTCTGTGAGCCAGCTTGCCCACTGGAGCTATCTGCTGGTTCACTGGTTCATGCTGTTGGCACCGCTGTCTCCGTTTCTCTGCTGCTCAGCTATGCTGTGCTTGCTGCCATTTCTCTTTAATGTTATCAGCTCAGTGTTACCAGCTCAGTACAACCCTTTCACTCAGATCTAGGAGGTTCTCAGTGCAGCGACACCAAGTTGGACAGGCTCCAGGCTCTTGTTGATCAAGAAGTCCCCCCCCAAAGCTCTGGGGGATTGGCTGGTTATATTGGAAAACTCCTTGTTAATTTCAAGGTGTGGCTTTCATAAACTGACCAGTCCCTTAGGCAAACTGTAAACCAACCAATTCTCTTGGGTGGGTTGCATACCACTTAGGCAGATAACAAACCAACCAACCCTTGCAAGACTGCTTAGGTGGATAGCAAACTGACCAATTCTCTGGCAGATTTCATCCTGACTGATCATTCTGGGAGAATTACAAACCCAGAGCCAGAAAAGCCACATAAGAGAAACCCACTGCACCACATACAGTAAATCACCAGTGACCTGGGCTCAAATAATTTAGAATTTATCATTATTTTAAGAAAACCAGGTCTAAGACTGGAATATGTTTTGGAAATAGCAGGATAAAAACTGTTTCTATTTCATATACACTTTTTGAAAGAATTAAGTGACATAATGTATATAAATCTCACCATAGTGTTTGTCAATAGTAATGGCTGAATTGATACTATTATTAGAAGTAGTACCAATACTTACAATACTATAGTATTGATAATCTCAAAATAATTGCAGACTTAATCCCCCACCCCCACACACACCTATTCAATTATGCTTTGGTAACAGAGATTTTACTAATCTTCCAAAAGTCTAGGTACCAACTATATAGAAATTATTTTCATGCAGAAATTTAAAAAATTAAAGAGATATTGAAGGAATGCGTATCACATGCCAGCCACCATGCTAGGTCCTGAACAATTAGGCAGACTTAATGGGCAGATCCCCCACGTGTCTGTCAGTTTGTCCTACTGTAGGGGCTTGCATGCTGCTGTGATAGTGGAAGCTTTGCCACCAGTATTCAAATAGCAGCAGGGTCACCCATGGTGGAAAGGTTTCAGCTGAGCTTCGAGACTAAAACAGACTAGGAAGAAGTACCTGGCAGTCTATTTCTGAAAAGATTTAGCCAGTGAAACCTTATGGATAGCAGTGGAACATTGTTTGATATAGTGCCGGAAGATGAGCCCCTCAGGTTGGAAGGCACTCAAGAGACGACTGGGACTGGTGAGGAGTGAGCTTCTTGGATCAAGTAAACACATGAGACTATGTGGGCAGCTCCTGTCTGGAGGGGAGATGAGAGGGCAGAAGGGGTCAGAAGCTGGCCGAATGGACGTGAAAATAGAGAGCGGAGAGAAGGTGTGTGCAGTCTCATTAGGGGGAGAGCAACTAGGAGTATATAGTAAGGTATATATAAATTTTTGTATGAGAGACTGACTTGGTTTGTAAACTTTCACTTAAAGCACAATAAAAATATTAAAAAGAGAGAGAGAGACAACTGGGGAAGAGCTGCCTTCTGAAAGTGGAGTGGACCTTAATGACTTGGATGGAGTCAATCTTTCGGGACCTTCCTTTGCTGATGTAGCATGACTCAAAATGGGAAAGAAACACCTATAAACAGCCGTTAATAATCAGAACATGGAATGTACGGAGTATGACTCTAGGAAAATTGGAAGTCATCAAAAATGAAATGGAATGCATAAACATTGATATCCTAGGCATTAATGAGCTGAAATGGACTGGTATTGGCCATTTTGAATCAGACAATCATATGGCCTACTATGCGGAGAATGACAGCTTGAAGAGGAATGGCGTTGCATTCATTATCAAAAAGAATATTTCAAAATCTATCCTGAAGTACAGTACTGTCAGTGATAGGATGATATCCATGCACCTACAAGGCAGACCAGTTAATATGACTATTATTCAAATTTACACACCAACCACTAAGGCCAAAGATGAAGATATTGAAGATTTTTACCAACTTCTGCAGTCTGAAATTGATCGAACATGCAATCAGGATGCGTTGATATTACTGGAGATTGGAATGTGAAAGCTGGAATCAAAGAAAAAGGATCAGAAGTTGGAAAATATGGCCTTGGTGATAGAACAATGCCAGAGATCGCATGATAGAATTTTGCAAGAGAAACGACTTCTTCATTGCACATACCTTTTTTCACCAACATAAACGGCAACTACATACATGGACCTCACCAGATGGAATACACGGAAATCAAATCAACTATATCTGTGGAAAGAGACAATGGAAAATTTCAATATCATCAGTCAGAACAGGGCCAGAGGCCAACTGTGGGAAAAAAGAAAACAAAACTGTGGAACAGACCATCAATTGCTCATATGCAAGTTCAAGTTGAAACTGAAGAAAATTAGAACAAGTCTACGAGAGCCAAAGTAGGATCTTGAGTGTACCCCACCTGAATTTGGAGACCATCTCAAGAATAGATTTGACACATTGAACACTAAAGACCAAAGACCAGACAAATTGTGGAATGACATCAGGGACATCATGCATGAAGAAAGGAAGAGGTCATTAAAAAGACAGGAAAGAAAGAAAAGACAAAAATGGAGGTCAGAAGAGACTCTGAAACTTGCTGTTGAACATTGAGTAGATAAAGCGAAAGGAAGAAATGATGAAGTAAAAGAGTTGAACAGAAGATTTCAAAAGGCAGCTCAAGAAGACAAAGTAAAATATTATAATGACATGTGCAAAGACCTGGAGATGCAAAACCAAAAGGGAAGAACACGCTCTGCATTTCTCAAGCTGAAAGAGCTGAAGAAAAAATTCAAGCTTCAAATTGCAATACTGAAGGAGTCTATGGGGAAAATATTAAACAACACAGGAAGCATCAAAAGAAGATGGAAGGAATACACGGAGTCACTATACCAAAATGAATTGGTCAACGTTCAACCATTTCAGGAGGTACCATATGAGCAGGAACCAATGGTACTACTGAAGGAAGAAGTCCAAGCTGCATTGAAGGCGTTGGTGAAAAACAAAAACCAAACCCACTGCCGTCAAGTCTATTCCAGCTCATAGCGACCCTATAGGACAGAGCAGAACTGCCACATAGAGTTTCCAAGGAGCGCCTGGTGGATTCAAACTGCCGACCTCTTGGTTAGCAGCCATGGCACTTAACTACTATGCCACCAGGGTGAAAAACAAGGCTCCAGGAATTGAATTGAGCCCACTGAATGTGGAAATTATCGAACAATATCATTTATACCACATGCAAGTAAAATTTTGCTGAAGATCATTCAAAAGTGTCTGCAGCAGTATATCACCAGGAAACTGCCAGAAATTCAAGCCAGATTCAGAAGAGAACATGGAACCACAGATGAAATTGCTGATGCCAGATGGATCCTGGCTGAAAGCAGAGAATACCAGAAAGATGTTTACCTGTGTTTTATTGACTATACTAAGGCATTTAGCTATGTGGATCATAACAAATTATGGATAACATTGTGAAGAATGGGAATTCGGGAACACTTAACTGTGCTCATGAGGAACTTGTACATAGATCAAGAGGCAGTTTGAACAGAACAAGGGGATACTGCATGGTTTAAAGTCAGGAAAGGTGTGTGTCAGGCTAGTATCATTTCACCATGCCTATTCAATCTGTATGCTGAATCACCATGCCTATTCAATCTGTAATCTCAGAAGCTGGACTTTATGAAGGAGAATGGGGCATCAGGATTGGAGGAAGACTTATTCACAGCCTGCGTTATGCAGATGACACAACCTTGCTTGCTGAAAGTAAAGAGGACTTGAAACATTGATGAAGATCAAAGGCCACAGCCTTCTGTATGGATTACACCTCAACATAAAGAAAACAAAAATCCTCACAACTGGACCAATAAGTAACACCATGATAAATGGGGAAAAGATTGAAGTTGTCAAGGATTTCATTTTACTTGGATCCACAATCAACATCCATGGAAGCAGCAGTCAAGAAATCAAAAGACACATTGCATTGGGGAAATCTGCTGCAAAAGACCTCTTTAAAAGTTTTGAAAAGCAAAGATGTCACCTGAAGACTACGGTGCTCCTGATCCAAGCCATGGTGTTTTCAATCACCTCCTATGCATGTGAAAGCTGGATGATAAATAAAGAAGACCAAAGAAGAATTGACACCTTTGAATTGTGGTGTTGGAGAACAATATTGAATATACTATGGACTGCAAAAAGAACGGATAAAAAGAAGTACAACCAGAATGCTCCTTAGAAGCAAGGATGGTGAGACTATGTCTCACATGCTTTGGACATGTTGTCAGGAGGGATCAGTCCCTGGAGAAGGACATCACACTTGGTTAAGCAGAGGGTCAGCAAAAAAGAGGAAGATGCTGAATGAGATTGACTGACACAGTGGTTGCAACAATTGGCTGAAACATAATGATTGTGAGGATGGCGCAGGACCGGGCAATGTTTCATTCTATTGTACATATGGTCACTATCAGTTGGAACTGATTTGATGGCACCTAACAACAACAACAATGGGCAGCTACATCATTAACTAACTGAAGGATAATTTTCAAGCATCATTTCACATGTAGATCATTCTTTTAATAATAATAAGTAATTTATGTCTGTTTATTGTGGGTTTTCATTAGATACTATTTTATTAATTTTGCCCGAGTTACTTAAAAACCATTCTATTACTTAGGCCTTTTACTAATAAATGCTACTGACAAAAAAAAAAAAAAAAAATCAGTGACATTTTATTTTAAATTTATTCTACCAGCAAGCATTTATGGTCTCATACCTTCAGAAGCTTTTATCCGCCTAAAACTAAATAAGAGTAAGAAAGTAAAATTAGACACCAGAACACTCATCCAAAATATATCGAGATATACCTTCTAACTTGGTTATCCTTGAGGCTTCCAGAGACTCCAGGGGCGTCAGGGTGAGAAGCAGCTTCTGTTCTGCTGCACTGAGCTCAAACTGGCTGATGGAACACTTGGTGAGAGAGGCCTTATATAGCTCAAGAGCCAGGCAGATGCTTTCAATAAAGGCCCTGCTGTGTTTGAAAATGGATTTCAGTGTGCTGTGAAGCTGCGAAGCTGAGAAGACTGTCCTCAGAACCTGAGCATCCTCGGGTCAATAGCATCACTATTAGTCACATGTCCCTCCAGAACAGGAATCTTGTACTACTTTGAAGAAAGGTTCCAGTAGCCAGTGCTGATGTCTGGTGATGCACTGAGTCGGATATTCTGAAAACTCATCATGTTCTCCTCTTTTTCAGCTAAATTCTGCTCCCATTCTTTCATAGGTTCAAAGGCAGAAGCATAGTCCTCATCTATAGCTGGCACCTGTGATTTGTCCAAACATGTTTCCAGGACTGAAAGATCTGCTCTGGGTGGTCTTTTGTTTGCTTTTATGAAGACCTGGATGCTCCTCAACAATAACAGGCTTTCTGGGTGGTCAAAAAAGTACTGTAAGTCAAGCACATCAAAACCAGTGTTTTCCCTTGAAGAAATCGCAAAATAAATAGAGAACATGCAGAAGCAGCGTTGCTTTGATAAGCAATATTTAGGGCAAATGCCAGTAAATATTCTGAAACCAATGAAAGGTAACCTCGAGGATGTAGTTGCCACAACCTCCTAATTAACTCCATCTTCAGTTTTTTTTTTTTTTCAGTGACATTTCTGGATAGTGCTTCAGATAGTCATCATTTTCAGATACAGTCTCAAATGACTGTTTATCATCAACCAGATAAAGCAAATGAGATACAATTTTTGGCCCTCCCTTTGTTGAAGGATGGCTGGAGACATAGTTCAGAAAATTGTTATAGAGACCTATAGCCATCATCATCATCATCATAAAATAGATGAGTTAATTTGTTTCAAATAATAAAGTCCCAAATCTTGATCTTCCTGCCTCTCCAAATCCAGGAGTTCAATCAGCCTCCTCCTGTAAGAAATTCTTGGAAAACAGGATTTAAAAACTGATAGACTGGTCTCAGTCTCTGGGCTGTGAATTTTCTCATCAAGCATATGGTTAGATCTTCATCTTCATCAGCCCCTGCTCCTGTGTGGTCATCATCACTAAACTCAAAGCAAGATGAAAAAAACCCTTTCAAGGCCAGCTCACCACAGGAGGACACAATCGCTTTGAGAAGTTCAGCTTCAGTTTTGTGCTTTAAGAAAAGGCATTCCATATAGGAACTGAAAACCCCCACATCATCAAAGTACTGGTCAAAAGGATACCGACACCAGTTAGCACAGACCGCTGCCACAAAGAGGGGAGTTTTCTGAATTCTCTGCAAGTTTTCGTTCTTTCTAACGTGAATCACAAACTTTTGCAGACGGGTCATATTGTGTGAAAACAGCTTCCATAATATATAGATGGCATCATAGAAGGGAAACTCTTTGATCTCTAGAATCTTATCTAGGTATCAGCAGATGTCCTGGGCCCTGTTCGTACGGACAGCAATCAGTAAGTAGGTCTCTGATGAATGGTTTTTTTTTTTTTTAGTTTTTCTGTGACTCAGGGAATTGAACACATTCCTCTGTAGTCATCCAAAAGGAATAACACCTGATTCTGTAGCTGCTGGACGATGCTCCTCAGGCACAGTTCAGTAACAGATCCTTCTGTCTCTAGGAGTTGGTCACAGACAATGTTGGCCAATCTGGACCAGTCTGGCAGAGGTAAGAGAGAGAGAGAAGATCAGGTGGAACCTGTTTAACAGGGGACAGCATCCAATGCCCGGAGAAGAGCTATTTTCTTCAGAAGGGTTGTCTTTCCTCTACCAGCTTCGCCTTCATCACACATGACAGTTCAGTTTGGCAAATACCTCAGGCAACACGAGGGGCTCCTGCACGTGGTTGCTGATGTGCTGTGAAGAAATGGACAGATCACAACTCAGCAACTGGTCAGTAGCTAGATGGGAAGAGACCCTAAACAAAGACATGTGGTGGAAACTGGCGCTGGTGTAAACTGCTCTTAGTCGCTCACTCAGACCGTTTGCCTCCAGAAACCACTGGGTTTCCCCCTGTGCTGTCCCTGTGGAGATAAAACAAAGTGGCACAGCTGAGACTGAAAGTCACATCTCTCCCAATCCAAATACCATGCTCTTTTCACTACATGATTCTGTCTCTACTACTGATGTATTAGGATCTTTCACAGGCTTCTATGACTCCCAGATTGGGATGAGTCCACTGTTCTAGCCACAAAGTCAGAGTATGGGGAGCATGTACCCAAAGTACCCCACTTTCCATGAACACATGAACACATGAGCACATGGAATCCTATAATTTCCCATTTAAAAATTTCAGCAAAGAAATTTGCTGAATGGTCCCTTTAAATACCAGTTGGTTTTTATTCAAGACACACTGGCTACTATCAATTTGGTCCTTCATTCGCTCTGGCGATGTGACAAGAACCCTGACTTTCTCTCACGTACAACACTGCATTTCAACACTGCTCTTCCGCTGGCAGCTCTTCCAACAAGTACAAATACTCTCTCTTTTCAAATCCTCTACATACAAATATATTTGAACATATATAAAATTCCACGTGCTACTTTACAGTTCTTACCTGGCGCTATAGAACTAATTGCTACTGAATCTTCAAGATTGCTTTCACGTGTGGTTTCCTGTGAAAAATAAAAGGCTTTATTAAATAAAAAATTGAATAAGAGGCTAGGGCATCATGTTATATTTGGAGGCTAAACATCTTCTAAATGCAGCCCACCCTCAAATACTTATGCTTGTCAAAAGGAGGGGTATTGCAAATACAAAACAAGAAATAGTCTGCAAATGTGCAAGAATATGTGTTCCTGGCAGTGGATACTATACAGGTAATTGGAATCGTAGCATCTAAGGCAAAAAGGATCCTCCAAAGATCATTAGACACAGCCTCTGCCCTTAGTTATTAACTACGTTTTCAATATTATACACCTGGGATATAGAAAGGCTATGTTTTTTCTTTAAAAATTAATTTTTATATATTCCCATTTTTTCCCCTTCAATTCTATTTTCCAATTCACAGTTATAAAAGATGCATCCAGTGAAAAACAAGTTGCTTTGTCTTCTTTTTGTGGGATGGCAAACATTCCTAATACACAGCCTCAAAATAAGGTGGTGTGTGTGTGTGTGTGCTAAATTGATAGTGGCTTATATCTCACAGAATTATGTAGAATTTCTCAACTTAAAGGGTCAAACTATTATCTGGGTTTAAATTTGGTTGGTCATTTACTTTTGTCAAAAAAATAAAAATCTTCTCAGTCCTGAGAAAGGCTAAGTAGTAACTCAGGCCTTCCTGCCCTCCAAGAGAAGATCCCAGATGGAATCCAGGTAACTGGGATGTTAACTCTAAATGTAAAGAAGTCTGCACCCCAAAGTAGAAGGGATTCCCTACACATTTCCTGAAGTTAGGTATCTAGGTGTCTCTCTTGTTTACCATGGTATCCCTGATGGCACCTAGCACACGGTACATGTTTATGGCAGGTGCTTAATAGATATTTGTAGAATTTACATATTTATTTATGATGAGCAATTCTTGTTCAAAATCAGTTTTCAATCACGTGATCACTTGCTGCTAAAATAAACAAAATGGTGTTGTTCTTTACCATTATTTCAGAAAGTTCACCATGGCTCTGAAGGTATGGAACCACTTCTGCAGAGGACTTCATATTCTGGAGAAATTGACAGCTATGCAGAAAAGAAAAGAGTTATAAAAATAGTTCTATGCAATTAAGCATTTGCACTAGGTGTTTAAACACATTGTTAGAATTTTAATGGCAAGAATTAAGTATAAAACTAACATTTCCAGTAATTCTCTCTGTCAGTGTCATTATCACATAAGACGTTTAAACTGTGGCTCTCAGCAATAGCAATGTCAATAGTTATAATGCAATGGTGGGGATATCCAGGGAATTTGGTGGAATGAGGGTATATTTAGCACTCACCCATGAAACCAAATAAAATGAACCTAAAGAATGAAAAACAAAGATGAAAACTCCATTTATGGATCCTGGAACAAAAAAAGGACGTTAGTGGAAAAAACTGCTTTCATTAGATGGAGTGGCAGGATTGTCGGAGAATCATTCCTTTAACGTTTATTTCCATTAATGTTAGAATTCTGTTTAAGTAATGCAAAAAAAAAAAAAAAGATTTGTGACTATTTACCTAGACCCTAGAAAAAACAGGCCTTCTCAGGGTCACTGTTTTCAGAGACCCATGTCATTCTAAAATATAAGAATATCTTTAAGAAAAAAAAAAAAAAGCTACAGTACCATTGTCTCTCCTAGAAGAAGATTAACAGTAATTCCTTACTGTCACCAAATATCAGTGTTCAAATGTCCACAATTCTCATTCTTTCTGTTTCTCTCCCCCTTTCCCCACCCCCCGCCCCCCTGGTTAATTTGAATCAGGATCCAAACAAGGTCCATGCATTACATTTAGTTGATATGTCTCTTAATGTTTTTAATTTGTAGAACTTTCTCCCCCTTTTCTTTCCTGTGTCTCCCTCCCTCTCTCTGTCCCACCCTCTGTGTGTCTGTGTGTGTGTGTTTCTCTCTCCCCGATACATGGGATATGTGCAGATTTAGGGCGATCTCTGGAAGGATTTGTATACTTGACGACTGGGGAGTCTGGCTGGAACGGCAATCCTGGAGAAATGCGTGGATCATCTAATGAAGTCCATTTGTCCATGTGGTCACATCTCCATTAGTAGCAGAGCAGGAACTAGCACTCAGGCCTCTTGACTCCCTGTCCACTCCTTAGTATACCACCACTAGAAAGAAAACTTAAATTTGAATTAGAAGTTTTTTTTTTTTTTTTTTAAGTTAATTTAAAAGCTGCTTCTCTTTTGTGGAAAAGGAATGCAATTTTTAAAAAGATATTCAATATGTTCTTTAAAAAATTCAAAATTCATAGATTAATTTCCATGTTTTAAGTGTGGTGATGTGCTTTGTTCATTAGATAAAACATGTTATTATTATTTTTATATAGCTCTCTTTACTGCCAGTAACTTTCATTGGACCATAGGAACTAGATTCAGTCATCACAGATTGTTTGTGGCATTCCTTATCATTCTCTTTGCCTTGACTTAGAATTTCAAACATAGAAAGAATTTTACACATAGAAACAGAAAAAACAACAACAAAATTCAAAGAACAAGCAAAAAACTTCAGCTTCTATGCTACTGTATATCCAGTCTTTGATTGTATTACGTTTTGTTTCAAGAGAGAAGATAATCTGAAGATTTCATTTTAAGTTACCACATGTTGTCACTAATAGAAATGAACAATTATATGAGAACAGCAGTAATTCTCATAAATAAATTTTGGGGTAAATTTTTGACAGTTTTATTTAACTTTAATAAAATTCACCAATTTTAAGTGTATAATTCAATAAGTTTTAACAAATATTCATTGTATGGCCACAAACACAACTATGATATAGGACATTTCTATTATAGTATTGGGGTAAATTTTAATTATGTTTATAATTACAGGTGTGAATTTCTTCAAAGTAAGAAATCCTCAGAGGAAACTGAGTCATTTGCTTCATACTAAAATATGCAGGAGCCCCAGTGACGCAATGGTTAAGAGCTCTGATGCTGACCAAAAAATTGGCAGTTTGAACCTACTAGCTGCTCCACGGGAGAAAAGACCTGCCGATCTGCTCCCCTAAAGATAAAAGCCGAGAAAACCCTATGTGGCAGTTCTACTCTGACTTATAGGGTCGCTATGAGTCAGAATCAACTTGATGGCACACAACAACATACTAAAATATTCACAAATGAAATTATTCTTTGAGATTTGTTTTAAAATAATAATCTGATTATTATTTTTATTTCAAAGGGAAAAAAAGGTGGATGAAGTATGAGTTCCATATGGATAAATATTTGTTAGGATATTCTCTATGTATATATTTGCAATTTGCCATAATAAAAGGTTAAAAATTGTTAAAAGAACAATGTACTCAGTAAAAACAAAGAAAGTCATATAGAAAATACTAGTAAATATACTATTGAAAAGAATTAAAGTTAATCACTTCATTTTCTTAGTAGGGAACTAAAGACCACTGCAATAATAAAAAGTCTGACTGAGTTTTTGAAGTAAAACATTTTTGTTTGGGATATATTCAACAGTGCATGAAACCATCTGAAATAATGTTTTAAACATTGTTTTTACATTTTCAAACTTCTTTCATACACTATACTACCCCATGCTAATTATTTCCATTTATTAAGGCAGATCCTGAAGCTGTCACTTGACAAAACATACTTAATGTATTTGGGAGTCATAAAAAAATGTTTTAAAAGCTGTTTAAAATTATGTAATTCAAACTTTTCACAATTGTACTGAGACCATTCCTGCTTGAATAAATTCTGGGGTGGTCCAGTTTTGGATAGAGAAAGATCAAAACTGTAGGAAACCCTGGTGGCATAGTGGTCAAGACGAAACTAACCAGTCTCACCTTCCTGGTGAGCTACGGTTGCTAACCGAAAGGTCAGCAGTTCAAATCCACCAGCTGCTCCTTGGAAACTCTATGGGGGCAGTTCTACTCTGTACTATAGGGTCACCATGAGTTGGAATCTGCTCGACAGCAAGGGTTTTTTTTTCTTTGGGGGGGGCAAATTTGTTGGATTAGAATTAGTGCTCAATCACCTGCCTAACATAAAGTAGGAACTCAGTAAATGATCGTTGCTGTTATTACAGTCCTCATCCACATCTGTCATAACATCTGTGGCGTGGCTAGGACAGTTCAAAGTGCAACTTCGTGAAACGCAACTTGCTTTGCACATTAGAGTTGGCCCTCAGATTGAAAAAAAAAAAACTAAACTAAACCCTCCAATACCAAATAGCAGTTAAGAGAATCAAAGATCATGTAGGAGCAGAGGAAGGAGGATGAGTGAGAAGGAGACTGGGGTCAGATTGGTCTCATGACTTATTTTTAGGGCCTTAACAAAGCAGCCAGTATTTCCTAAGGCCCAAATTTCAGGAAAAATAACTTTCTGGTAATATGCATTTTGCTGTTGGGTGCTGTTGAGTCAATTTTGACTCATAGCGATCCCACTTGACAGAGTAGAACTGTCCCATAGGGTTTTTTAGGCTGTAATATTTATGGGTGCAGATCACCAAGTCTTTCCCCCACGGAGCTGCTGAATGGGTTTGTATCACCAACCTTTCAGTAAGTAGCTGAGTGCTTAATCTTTGTACCACCAGGGCTCCTTGATAATATGCATATATTCTTGATAAATTAACACATTGAACTAAACCCAAAGCAAAACTAAAGCAAAATTTCTAAAGTTAAATTTTAATAAAATAGATCTTATACCTAATATGACTGCAGCATAATGAATCACTTAATGTGGCCCTCCTAGCATGGCCTTTGTGACACATACGTGGTGATTAAGTGGGACTATGAAAATAAGGTATATGGAACCTGTGATGGTTGGGATCGTGTGTCAACTTGGCTAGGCCATGATTACCAATATTGTATGGTTGTCCTCCATTTTATGTGTTGTAGATCCTGACCCCTACATGCTGATGAGGCAGGATTGGTATAGGGTGTGTCTTAGGAGGGTGTGACCCAAGTCCCACCCTTACTCAAGTTGTGCCTTTCCCTGGGATGTAGCCTGCATCTAAGATATACGTGTGTGTCCTGACAGGGCTCTCTCTCTGCATCTGGATCCCATGTCCAGTTTATGATCAGTTGACCTCCAGTTCTTGGGACTCAAGCCAGAGGCTTGCTGTCTGACCTGCTGATTCTGGAGTTCACCCGCCTCTACAGCCCCTTGGGCCTGAGGCCTATCATGTGACCTGATGTGCCAGCTTCCGTAGCCTTATGAGCCAGCAGGCTGTGTTTGGATTCGTCAGCTCCTGCAGCCACATGGGTCAGGAGAAACCTACGTCTGACCCACGAATTTGGAATTTGGGACTTGTCAGCCTCCACAACCATGTGAGTCATTTTCTTTATACGATTTGTGAGTTCTTTGAGATGTTGGAGTGAGTTAGGGGACCCAAACATGGGAGGAAGGGTACTGAGGGGAGGGGGAGTAGTTCACGTTAGAGATGATGGAGTGGTACAGGAGTTTGGAAAAGTTGAACATTTAGGACATCTTTAACCTCCGCCTCATAGGAACCAGCTTGGTGCTGGTCCTTTTAGAAGAAATTATTCGTTTCGTGAAGAAAGTTTCACAAAATATTGCAAAAGTAACTGAAATATGGAACCTGATCTTAAAACTCCAGAGGAATACTTTTAGAAAATGATTTCAGGTTACCCGTAAAGACAAAGCCAGCTTCTGAAAGCTCACTTGGGGATATTCCTTGAGTGTAAAACAGCCAGTTCTTGAAGGATTCAAGTCTGACCTCTTCTTCTTGGTACCTTACTTTGTCCCCTCTCAAGTTTTTCTCCAGATACTTTACCGTTATATCATACTTTGCAATGTTACCAACATCTTTTGCCCAAAAGGAATTCACAGTCTGGATATAACTTCTTGAGGTCTTCTACGGGGAGTCTCTTGAGGCTGATACTGTAGAGGATTAAGCTACAGCAGTAGCACCGAATCCCAGATATTACTCCCTTTAAATAAAACCCAGCAGCTGCCATCTTCTGAGGGGTCCAAGAGCTATATGACTCAGAAGTCACAAAAGACTTTAACCTCTTTGCTTCACTGCGCATTCTTGAGTTAAAGCCTTTCTGCATTTTTGCTTGGTCTTTCCGCTCCTCCTCTTCTATTTTCTTTGCGAGTTGAACTGCATCTATGCCCAGAAGGGCAGACGGTCTGGCAGCAAAGCATAATCAAACTAGGAAATCTCATTTAGAGGCTTCTCCTGGGTGGCCATTTTCTGGAAAGGGAAGGAAAAGTAGGTTGACTGAGTATAGTAACATGTTTATTATAAAGAGCACTTCCCATCATTTCTGAAGAAGGCAGGAATTGAAGGAGTGGCTGGATTTTCAAGTCAAAAGAAAAGTGGGAAATTATAAAGCAACAGTATTCATCCACTTAGTCAATCAACAAATATTTACTAAACACCTACTGTGTGTCAAGTGGAGTTCCTGGGTGGTGCAAACTGTTAACCACACTTGGCCGCTGACTGAAATAGTGAGAGGTGTATTTACTAACTAGATAGTAGACAACAATTATCTTAGGTAAAGGGAAGGACAACACACAATAGAGGGGAAGTCAGCACAATGGGACTAAACCAAGCTAAGAAGTTTCCTGAATACAACCAAACACTTTGAGGGACAGAGTAACATGGGCAGGGGTCTTGTGAGCATGATTTCAGGGGACATCTAGGTCAATTGGCAGAACAAAATTTATTAAGAAAATGTTCCGCATCCAATTTTGGTGAGTGGCATCTGGGGTATTAAAAGCTAGCGAGTGGCCATCTCAGATGCATCAGTTGGTCTCAACTCTCCTGGAGCAAAGAAGAATGAAGAACACCAAAAGACACAAGGAAAATATTGGCCCAAGAGACAGAAAGGGCCACATGAACCAGAGACTCCACCAGCCTGAGACCAGAACTAGATGATGTCCAGCTACCACCAATGACCACCCTGACAGGGAACACAGCAGAGAGTCCCTGAGAGAGCAGGGGAAAAGTAGGGTTAAGAACCCAAAATGCAGTAAAAAGACCAGACTTGATGGCCTGACTGAGACTGGAGGGATCCCAGAAGACATGGCTCCCGTACTCTCTGTTAGCCCAAAACTAAAACCATTCCCAAAGCCAACTCTTTAGACAAAGATTAGACTGGACTATAAGACATAAAATGATACTTGTGAAGAGCGTGCTTCTTAGCTCAAGCAGATACACAAGACTAAATGGGCAGCTCCTGTCATTTTGCCTTACACAAGGCAAAATGAGAAGGCAGAGAGGGACAGGAGCTGGTTGAATGGACATGGGAAACACAGGGTGGAAAGGGAGAGTGTGCTGTCACATTATAGGGAGAGCAACTAGGGTCACATAACAATGTGTGTATAAATTTTTGTATGAGAAACTAACTTGAACTGTAAACTTTCACTTAGAGCACAACTTAAAAAAAAGTCTTGGCAATCTACTTCCTTAAGATCACAGCTATTGAAAATCATATGGAGCATAGTTCTACTCTGATACACATGGGGTCACTGTGAGTCAGAATTGACCTGATGGCAGTGGGCTTTAATGCAAGGAAAACAGTCTCTTTGTCACCCGTGCATAAAATCCATTTCAGCAGTGGTTCCTCAGGAAGCTCTCTGTATCAGTCCACAAGATTACTTAGCTCTTTGAATAGCAACTTGTTTTGGTTATGTCTTGCTACCTCCCCCATAGAGTGTTAATTTTAAAAAAAGAAAATTTATATATGGAGCCCTGGTGGCACAGTGGTTAAGAGAGAGAGCTACTGACCAAAAGGTCAACAGTTTGAATCCACCAACCGCTCCTTGGAAACCCTATGGGGCAGTTCTACTGTGTCCTACAGGGTCACTATGAGTTGGAATTGACTCTACAGCAATGGGTTTGGTTTTGGTTTTTTGGCCAAGGGATAACAGCATGGCTCCAGGCCTTCCCAGGGATAAATAAGCACAGTGTTGCAACAGCCCAGCTGAGACCAATCCTGTATTTGCATAACAAAGTTCAATGGTCAATTTTGCTGGTCCTGAGGCCATTAATGGAGCTCTGATGGCATAGAGTTAAGAGCTTGGGTGCTAACCAAAAGGTTGGCAGCTTGTATCCACCAGGCGCTCCTTGGAAACCCTATGGGGCAGTTCTACTCTGTCCTATAGGATTGCTATGAGTAGGAATTGACTCGAAGAGCAATGGGTTTGATTTTTTGGAGGCCATTTCTAGGTAGGAGAGATGATTTCCAAGGCCCTTTCTAGGTCTTTTTTCTAGGTCTAATAGTCTTTTTACAAGTACTGAGGGGGCCATCAAGGCAACTATGTCATGCAGCTGAGATTTAAACCCAAGTTTAGTGGTACAGTGGTTAAGTGCTTGGCTGCTAACCAAAATGTGGGCAGTTCAAACCTACCCAGCAGCACCAAGGGAGAAAGACCTGGAGATCTGCTTCTGTAAAGATTACAGCATAGGAAAGAAACACTATGGGCAGTTCTACTCTGTAAAACATGGGGTTGCTATGAGTCAGAATCAACTCGAGGCACCCAACAACAATTGTGTGGCTCCTGTGCCTGTTCTTCCTCCAAACCACCCTGCCTCCAACAAGAGAGACAAGAAAAAGAAATAAGATGGCCATAGGCTGAGGCGTGGAAGAAAAGTACCTTTGCTGTAGATGGTAATTTTCTTACCGGAGGTTTATCCAGAATCCCTCTCAAGTGGACGGAGAATGAATGCTCTCTGTTTGTCCTTTAATGAGAAGCAATAAGAAAATATTTGAGGAACTTGAACACAAAGCCAATTTCACACTGTCTGAGAAATCACCAGTAAATAATGTAAGGTATTTCGTCAACAGGGCTTTGTCAGGTCCCAATAGAGTAACAAAACCTACCCGGTCCCACAACAGAAGTACTCTATTCTAAATAGTTTAAGATTTGTTTTTAAGCAAGGAAATTATACTGCTAGTATAAAGCTTATTTCTTTAATGGTGACCTTTTCTATCTTCCTGGTATTTTTTAGGTTCTTTTATTCTTGGAGTTCTAAAACTTCAAAATACTGTGTCTAAGGTGGGTCTTTCCGCATTCATTGTACCAGGCACTCAGTGGGCCTTTTCAGTATGAGTACTTGGGCATCTCATCAGCTCTGGGAAATTATCTTCTATTATTGCTTTGATCATTTCTGACTGTCTGCTATTCTCTGTTCAGTCTTTCTGGTATTCCCATTATTCAATTGAAGCTTTTATCTTTTTGTTTTCTCATATATTCTCAGTATTTTTGCTCTACTTCCTGGGAGATTTCCTCTCCTTTATTTTCCAACTCTCTAATACCCAAAAAACCCACTGCCGCCAAGTCAATTTCGACTCATAGCAACCCTATAGGACAGAATAGAACTACCTCCATAGGGCTCCCAGGCTGTAAATCTTTACAGAAGCAGACTGCCACATTTTCTCCCTCAGATTGGCTGGTGGGTTAGAACCACTAACCTTTTTGTCAGCGCAGAACTTTTGGTTAAACCACTGAGCACTTTAACCACTGTGCCACCAGGGCTCCTAACTCTCCAATAGCATTTTTTAATTTGAGCAATTAAACTTTTAATATCCCATAGGTCTTTCTTGTTCCTTATTTTCATAGCATCCATTTTTTTTTTTTTTTAACCAATACAATCTTCCTGAATCTCTCTGGGGATACCAATAGTTAACTTCTTTGTTTTCTGAATTATCTCTGTTACCTCCAATGTTATCATTACTATTTGCTTTAGTGTTTGTTTTTCACATTGCCAGCTTTCCTCGAATATCTAATGATCCTTGGTTTTCAATTCATGTTCAAGAATGAGGCAATTTAAAGACTGATCGGTCAAAATACGTTTGAAAAAAACCTAATTAAGAGCTACAGGAGTGTGACTGGAACCTGGGCCCTTCACGTTATGGTGAGCAGATTAGGGAGCCTGAGTTTACCCTGGAGAAGTTGTAAATGTCAGTGTAACCAACAGGATGAAACTGCTCCCCCCTCCTACTCCCATCCCAGCCAGGCTCTCTGACTTCCTGATATTTCTGTGTTGTCTCGGTAACAACACAAGGTCTTTACTGTTGCTTCTCTGCTTAAGGCCGCTTCACTCCTCACCAACTGCCCCGCCACCCCTCCATTCGGACATGAGCAATAAGCTGGAAAGCAAAGCTGTGCTTAGATGAACTTCATGCGTCATACATACCCCCAGCAGTCCTACTGCACCTCCACTGCACCCCCATACATGTTAATTGGTTCCTGAAATTGCCCACCTATTCCCAGAAACTTTATGAATTATGCATAAGTCCACTATCCAGAACACTGTAACTGCCCTAAAATCCCCAAATTCAGAGAGCTTGATTTGAGACTTAGTCTCCGAGCTCCTTGCTTCACCGGCTTGCAATAACATCCTCTTTGTCAAAGGCCTGGTATCTCTCACTTGACTCAAGGGGTCGCATTGGCAGGACCCATTCCCGTAGGGTTACATCAGGAAAACACTTTAGAAAAAATTATTTCAAGTTACCTGTAAAGACAAAATATATATATATGAATAGGTCACTAAAGGTCAGAATTGACTGGATACAACAGGTTCAACAGGTAAAGACAAAGCCAGCAGCTAAGCTCTCACTTGAGGATGTTCCTTGAAGATAAAATGGCCAGTTCTTTTTTTTTTTTTTTAAATTGTGATTTAGGTCGAAGTTTATAGACAAAATTAGTTTCTCATTAAACAGTTAATATACAAATTGTTTTGTGACACTGGTTGCCAACACCTCAATATGTCAACCACCCCAGGTTACCTGTTCCCATTCGTCCAGTTTTCATGTCCCTTCCTGCCTTCTTAGTGTGCCCATTAGTCTCATCTATATGATTGAGCTATGAAGCATGACCCTCACATGTTATGGTTGGCCCTATAGCCTGTCTAATATTTGGCTGAAGGGTGAACCTCAGGAGTGACTTCAATACTGAGTTAAAAGGGTCTGGGGGCCATAATCTCGGGGTTTCTCCAGCCTCCATCAGACTAGAAAGCCTGGTCTTTTAGTGTGTGTGAGTGAATTTGAATTTTGTTCTACATTTTTCTCCCACTTTGTCTGGGACTCTCTATTATGATCCCTGCTAGAGCAGTCAGTGGTAGTAACCAGGCACCATCCAGTTGCTCTGGACTCAGTCTGGTGGAGGTTGTGGTAGTTGAGGTCCATTAGTCCTTTGGACTAAACTTTCCCTTGTGTTTTTGATCTTCTTCATTCTCCTTTGCTCTAGCTGGGATGGGACCAGTAGATGTATCTTAGATGGCCACTTGTAGGCTTATAAGACCCCAGTCATTACTCATCACTGTCAGATGTGGAACGTTTTCTTCATAGACTATGTTATGCCAGTTGAGCTATATATCCCCAGAGACCACGGTCCCCAGGCTTCAGCCCAGTTGCTTGGTCTCTCAAGGCACTTAGATGTGTCTGTGGTTTTCCTCTAGTCAAGCTGTGCTGACTTCCTCAGTATTGCATACTGTCTTACCCTTCACCAAAGTTACCTCTTACCTACTATCTAGTAGATAACCATCATAACCATCAAAGAGTGTTTCTTTCTGTGAGAAAACATTTTCTTGTGTTTTTGTAATTGTGGTCCCATACAGTATTTGTCCTTTTGTAATTGACTTATTTCACTCAGCATATAATGCCCTTCCAGATTCATCCATGTTGTGAGAAGTTTCACAGATTCATCATTGTTCTTTATCATTGAATAGTATTCCATTTTATGTATGTACCATAGTTTGTCCATTCATCTGTTGATGGGCACTTAGGTAATTTCTATTTTTTTGCTATTGTGAATAATGCTGCAATGAACATGGGTGTGCATATCTCGACTTGTGTGACAGCTCTTATTTCTCTAGGATATATCCTTAGGAGTGTGATAGCTGGATCATATGGTATTTCTATTTCTAGTTTTTTAAGGAAGCGCCATATTGTTTTCCAAAATGGTTGAATCATTTTGTATTCCCACCAGCAGTGCATAAAAGCTCAATTGCCCCTCAACCTCACCAACATTTGTTATTTTTTGGTTTTCTAATTCATGCCAGTAATATCGGGGGGCGAGATTTGCATTTCTCTAACTGCTAATGATTTTGAGCATTTCCTCACATGTCTGTTAGCCCCCTGAGTGTCTTCTTTGGTGACACGTCTGTTTATATACTTTGCCCATTTTTTATTGGATTATTTTTTTTTTTATTGTAGAGGTGTTGGGTTTTCCTATACATTTCAGAGATTAGACCTTTGTCAGTGTCATTGCCAAATTTTTTTTCCCAGTCTGTAGATTCTCTTTTGGTGAAGTCTTTTGATGTGCAGAAGTGTTTAATTTTTAGGAGGTCCCATTTATCCAGTTTATCTTCTGGTATTTGTAAATTGTTGATTATGGTTTATATTCTGCTTATGCCATAAATTAGGGCCCCTAAAGTTGATCCTATTTTTTCTTCCATGATCTTTACAGTTTTTGGTTTTATATTTAGGTCTTTGATCCATTTTGAATTAGTTTTTGTGTATGATGTGAAGTACGGGTCCTGTTATTTTTTTGCAAATGGACATCCAGTTTTGCTAGCATCATTTGTTGAAAAGACTTTTCTCAAAGATCAGGTGGCTGTAGGTAGATGGATTTACAACTGGGTTCTTGATTATCATCCATTGGTCAATGTGTCTGTTGTTGTACCAGTACCAGGCTGTTACGACTACTGTAGCTGTATAGTAGGTTCTGAGGTTAGGTAACATGAGGCCTCTTACTTTGTTCTTTTTCTTCAATAATACTTTACTTACCCCGGGCCTCTTTCTTTTCCATATAAAGTTAATGATTAGTTTTTCCATCTCTTTAAGTAACGCTGTTGGTATTCAGATCGGGGTTGCATTGTATTTATGGATTGCTTTGGGTAGAATTGATATTTTCTCACAATGTTGAGTCTACGTATCCATGACCATGGTGTTTTTCCTTTTATGTAGGTCTCTCTTGGTTTCTTGCAGTACGGTTTTGTAGTTTTCTTTGTATAGGTCTTTTACATCCCCAGTTAGATTTATTCCTTTTTTTATCTTATTTTTTCAGGGGCTATTATAAGTGGTATTGCTTTCCTGGGTTTGCTTTCTGTAGTTGTCTTTATTGGTGTATAGGAATCCAACTGATTTTTGTATGTTTATCTTGTATCTTGCTACTCTGCTGAATCTTTCTATTAATTCCAGTACCTTTCTTGTGGAGTCTTTAGGGTTCTCTATATACAGTATCATATCACCCATGAATAGGATGTCATGGATTGAACTGTGTCCCCCAAAAATGTGTGTCAATTTGGCTGGGCCATGATTCCTGGTATTGTGTGATTTTCCACCAGTTTGTCATCTGATGTGATTTTCCTGTGTGTTGTAAATCCTGCCTCTATGATCTTAATGAGGGGGAATGGGCAGCAGTTGTGTTGGTCAGGCAGGACTTAATCTATGGGATTGGATTGTGTCTTGAGCCAGTTTATTTTGGGATATAAAAGAGAGAAGTGAGCAAAGATACAGTGGGACCTCATACCACCAAGAAAGCAATGCTGGGCACAGAGCACGTCCTTTGGATCCAGGGTTCTTGCACAGAGAAGCTCCTAGTTCAGGGGAAGGTTGATGAGAAGGACCTTCCTCCGGAGCCAACAGAGAGACAAAGCCTCCCCCTGGAGCTGAAACCCTGAATCTGGACTTCTAGCCTACTTTACTGTGAGGAAATAAATTTCTCTTTGTTAAAGCTATCAACTTGTGGTATTTCAGTTATAGCAGTACTAGATAACTAAGACACTTACCAATTTGGATGCCCTTTATTTCTTTTTCTTGCCTTATTGCTCTAGCTAGGACTTCCAGAATATTGTTAAATAGAAGTGGTGATAAAGGTCATCCTTGTCTTGTTCCTGTTCTCAAGGGGAATATTTTCAGCCTCTCTCCCTTGAGAATATTGGCTTTTGGTTTTGTATAGATGTTCTTTATTATGTTGGAGAATTTCCATCCTATTCCTATCTTATTGAGAGTTTTTAGCAGGAATGGGTGTTGGACTTTATTGAATGCCTTTTCTGTGTCAATTGAGATGATCACGCATTTATTTATGTGGTAGATTATGTTGATTGATTTTCTAATGTTGAACCATTCTTGCACACCTGATCATGGTGTATTTTTTTTTTCGTATGGTGCTGAATTCTATTGACAAGAAATTTATTAAGAAGTTTTGCATCTATATTCACGAGAGATATTGGTCTGTAATTTTCTTTTTTTGTGGTATCTTTGCTTGGTTTTGGTATCAGGATTTGCTGGCTTCATAGAATGAATTCACAATTATCCCTTCCTTTTCTATGTTCTGAAATAGTTTGAGTAGTACTGTTGCAAACTCTTCTCTGAATGTTTGGTAGAATTCTCCAGTGAAGCCATCTGGGCCAGGACTATTTTTTGTTGGGAGTGTTTTTTTTTTTTTTTACCTTTTCAGTCTCTTATCTTGTTATGGATCTGTTCAGATTTTGTATCTCAGTTTGTGTTAGTTTAGGTAGGTAGTGTGTTTTTAGAAATTTGTCCATTTCCTCTAGGTTTTCAAATTTGTTGAAGTATAGTCTTTCATAGTTCTCTGTTATGATCTTTTTTTATTTCTGTTGGGTCTGTTTTAATGCCCCCAATTTAATTTCTTATTTTGGTTATTTGCTTCCTCTCCTGTTCTTCTTTTGTCAGTCTGGCCAATGGGTTTGGCGATTTTGTTCATCCTTTCAAAGAAACAACTTTTGGTTTTGTTGATTCTTTCTATTGTTTTTCTATTCTCTTTTATTTCTACTCTGATATTTGTTTCCTTTCTTCTGGTGTCTGTGAGCTCCTTTTGCTGTTCTCTATTTGTTCAAGTTGTACAACTAACTTTGATTTTGTCCCTTTCTTCTTTTTTGATGTGTGCACCTATTGCAATAAATTGACCTCTGAGCATTGCCTTACTGTGTTCCACAGATTTTGGTATGATGTGTTTTCATTCTCATTTGACTCTAGAAATTTTTTTATTCCATCTTTGATTTCTTCTATTACCCAGTGGTTTTTAAGCTGGGTGTTATTTGGTTTCATGTATTTGATTTTTTTTTTCCTTGCTCTTTCTGTTATTAGAAACACTGGTGGTGTAGTCGTTAAGTGCTATGGCTGCTAACCAAAAGGTCGGCAGTTCGAATCCACCAGGCGCTCCTTGGAAACTCTACGGGGCAGTTCTACTCTGTCCTATAGGGTCACTATGAGTAGGAATAGACTTGACCGCAGTGGGTTTGGTTTTTTTGGTTTTCTTTCTGTTATTAATTTCTACTTTTTTGGTTCTGTGATCAGAACAGATGCTTTGTATTATCTCAGTGCTTTGGGGTTTGTTGAGGGTTGCTTTGTGGAAAATAGCTAGTTCTTGAAGGACTCTGTTTGGGTATGCCAAGGCCCACATTGAGGAGTGTTGATGATGCAGTGAGCAGTTAAGCTCTTGGCTGCTAACTGAAAGATCTTCAGTTCAAACCCGTGAAGATTACAACCAAGGAAACCCTATAGGGCAGTTCTACTCTGTCATATAGGGTCACTATGAGTCAGAATTGACTGAACTGCACCTAATAACAATGCCCACATTAGCTGTTCTATGTCTCTTAAAAACAAGTTATTCAACATTTTTAGAGAAGAATTCTCTAATTTTTTAGCCTCAGAGTTAACACCTGTCTGTCAAGTATTCTGATCATGGAGTAGGGGTAGACTGTTAATGCACAGACTTGCAACTAGTGTGTCAGGCTCATGTCACTCCTGCCTTCCTTCATACCTGGCATTCTCAGTCCCAGCTGCTCCAGAGACTTACAGAGTGGATAGTCTCCCACAGCTTATATGGGTATTTGGGCTGTGATTTCCTTTGACTTGCTTCCTTGATCAGTATCCCCTTGTTCTGTCTGAACAACTGCCGCTTGATCTATGTAAAGGTTCCTCACAAGCACAATTAAGTGTTCTGGAATTCTCATTCTTCGCAATGTTACCCATAATTTGTTATGATCCACACAGTCAAACGTCTTTGCATAGCCAATAAAACACAGGTAAACATCCTCTGGTATTCTCTGCTTTCAGCCAGGATTCATCTGACATCAGTGGTGATATCCCTGGTTCCAAATCCTCTTCTGAAACCAGACTGAATTTCTGGAAGTTCTCTGTTGATATACTGCCGCAGCCATTTTTGAATGATCTTCAGCAAAATTTTGCTTGCGTGTGATATTAATGATTTCATTCTATAATTTCCACATTTGGTTGGATCACATTTCTTGGGAATAGACATAAATATGGATTTCTTCCATTCAGTTGGCCAGGAAGCTGTCTTCCATATTTCTTGACATAGACAAGTGAGCACCTCCAGCACTGCATCCCTTTGTTGAAACATCTCAACTGATATTTTGTCAATTCCTGGAGCCTTGTTTTTCATCAATGCCTTCAGTGCAGCTTGGACTTCTTCCTTCAGTCCCATCGGTTCTTGATCATGTGCTACCTCTTGAAATGGCTGAATGTCAATAAATTCTTTTTGGTATAATGACTCTGTGTTCCTTCCATCTTCTTTTGATGCTTCTGGTGTTGTTTAATATTTTCCCCATAGAATCCTTCACTATTGCAACTCAAGGCTTGAATTTTTTCTTCAGTTCTTTCAGCTTAAGAAATACTGAGCGTGTTCTTCCCTTTCAGTTTTCTATCTCCAGCTCTTTGCACATATCATTATAATACTTTACTTTGTCTTCTTGAGCTGCCCTTTGAAATCTTCTGTTCAGTTTTTTACTTCATCATTTCTTCCTTTTGTTTTAGCTGCTCGATGTTCGAGAGCAAGTTTCAGAATCTCCTGTGACATCCACCTTGGTCTTTTCTTTCTTTCCTGTCTTTTCAATGACCTCTTGCTTTCTTCATGTTTGACGTCCTTGATGTCATTCCACAAGTGGTCTGTTCTTCAGTCATTAGTGTTCAATGTGTCAAATCTATTCTTGACACGGTCTCTAAATTCAGGTGGGATATATTCAAGGCTGTATTTTGGCTCTCATGGACTTGCTCTGATTTTCTTCAGTTTCAGCTTGAACTTGCATGTGAGCAATTGATGGTCTGTTCTACAATCAGCCCCTGGCCTTGTTCTGACTAATGATATTGAGTATTTTCATCATCTTTTTCCACAGATGTATTCAATTTGATTCCTGTGTGTGCCGTCTGGGGAGGTCCATGTGTATAGTTGCTATTTATGTTGGTGAAAAAAGGTATCTGCAATGAAGAAGTCATTGGTCTTGCAAAGTTCTATCACTTGATCACTTCTCTCACCAACACCATATTTCCCAACTACCAATCCTTCTTCTTTGTTTCCAACTTTCGCATTCCAATCACCAGTAATTATCAATGCATCCTGGTTGCATGTTCAATCAATTTCAGACAGTAGATGCTGATAAAAATCTTCAGTTTCTTCATCTTTGGCCTTAGTGGTTGGTGTGTAAATTTGAATAATAGTCGTATTAACTGATCTTTCTGACAATGGCATTAGCTCAAAATTTTCACAATTTTTTGTCACTGAGTTCCCTAAATTAGCTACCATAGGAATCAAGGAAAAATATATTTTGCCTTTTCTGTATGATCATGTCAGGAAAATGGAAGAAGAAAATAGTACACTCAAAAGAGAAGCTCATGCAAGTCTTAAAATTCAGTTTTTGCTAGATTAAACTACTTCACATTCCTACCTAGAACACTTTAATTGCCTAGCTGTATTTCAATAGAGACAGCGCAGGCTTTTGGACAAACACTTGCCATTTTTTTCCCTAATTGCTAGTAACTGAAGAAGAGTTTCTATCTCTGCCATAAAGTGAGGATGCAAAAGAAATATAATCTAAGGAAAGCAACCTTTACACAGGTGTCTTTTGTTTAAAGTGGGCTGAGAGATGTTTTCTTTATGACAGTGGTGTAATAAAAGTTGTTTCAAAAAGTCATGGAATTAGTTTCATGAAGTTTCCCGGACAACTTAAAAAGATTTTAACAAGCTGTTTCTGGGAAATGAGGCCTCAGTACCAAGTAGTTCTCATAAATTTCTGAGCCATTTGGTTAGAACCGTTTTATTTCAAACTGTGATTTTTTTTTTAAGACCCCTCCTGAAGGATATGTAATGTAAGCATTTGAGACTATGACTGAAGAACTCTGTAATTAATTCCTGAAACCCAACACTGTGAGAGCCTTCCTCCTGTATCCCATTACCCAAAAGAAGCCCATTGCCCACTTTCTAAACCACCCTTCTTGTGATCTCAACCAAAGACTAACTAATCAAATGATTGTATTATAATTCCTTTGTTCTTTGGACTATTATCTGTTCCAGTTAGAAGCTCTCTTGCAGGAGCCATTCATTTTCACTTTTGCAAACTGGTGCCTCTCTGCATTCAAATGTTTCCTTTTTTTTTTTTTTTTTACCTAATCCTCTTAAGCTTATTTCAAGGACTGAGTGAGTGGATTTCTTCTCCACAACAGAACTGAAATCTATTTCGAGCATACTCCTTGCTGGCACAGTTCTAAGAACTTAACGTATGCCCATTTAATCCTTTTAGCATCCCAAATGAGGTAGGTATTGTTATTATCCCCATTTTACAGATGAGGAAACTCAGGCACAAGGGGTTAGGATTAACCATCCAGTCTGACTAGAGTCTTCGCTTTTTTTTAACATACAATTTTTATTGTTGTAAATATATATGTAACAAAACATGTGACATTTCAACAATCTTTACATGTACAGCTCAGTGATGTTATGTTCATTGTATTGTCCAGCCATCACACTTATCCATTCTCAAATTATATCATCACATTTAACCTACGCTTTTGATCCTATGTTATGCTGCCATAAAGACTAGATTTTAAGGAAAAACCCAAGTGTTCCTGAAGCTTCACTCCTTCCCCCTTTTGGTAGTGCAGCAAATTGCTGAGTTAACTCAATGAAGAACACAAGTTTTCTAGGTATTACCAAGAACACTGGTATGGGAGCTTCTATAGCTAAGCTTTGGTCCAACAAAGTCATTTATACACCCAAGAAATGAACATTGTTAAATAGTTGGCCAGGTATTCCCTACCCCTTTCCTAACATATAGGGGCAGTGTTCTTGTTTAGAAGTACTTTTATGGTGTACCTAGTTCCTCCTGGCCCAGCAATTCTTTTTATAAGAGGTCCAGAGGCCAGGGGAAACTCTTCACACTGCTGGACTTTCTGCCTGTTAGTTCTCCCCCAATAAACTTTACTTTCCATCTATACAATTAATGTTGCTGTGTGTATCTGTCTGTGCCCAGTACACATTACATTTATTCTAGGACCTTGTAGATTTTGTTGTTCTTACACACTTTTTTTGTCTGTTTTTACTATTCCATTTCCTACGTGTTCATTGATGATGTACAGGAGTTCTTCTGATTTATTTATTTATTTTATGATTTTTATTGTGCTTTAAGTGAAAGTTTACAAATCAAGTCAGTCTCTCACACAAAAACTTATATACACCTTGCGGCATACTCCCAATTACTCTCCCCCTAATGAGACAGCCCGCTCTCTCCCTCCACTCTCTCTTTTCGTGTCCATTTCACCAGCTTCTAACCCCCTCTGCTCTCTCATCTCCCCTCTAGGCAGGAGATACCAACATAGTCTCAAGTGTCCACTTGATCCAAGAAGCTCACTCCTCACCAGCATCCCTCTCTAACCCACTGTCCAGTCAAACCATGTATGAAGAGTTGACTTCGGGAATGGTTCCTGTCCTGGGCCAACAGAATGTCTGGGGACCATGACCACTGGGGTCCTTCTAGTCTCAGTCAGACTATTAAGTCTGGTCTTTTTATGAGAATTTGGGGTCTGCATCCCACTGCTCTCCTGCTCCCTCAGGGCTTCTCTGTTGTGTTCCCTGTCAGGGCAGTCATTGGTTGTACTTGGGCACCATCTAGTTCTTCTGGTCTCAGCTGATGTAGTCTCTGGTTCATGTGGCCCTTTCTGTCTCTTGGGCTCGTAATTACCTTGTGTCCTTGGTGTTCTTCATTCTCCTTTGATCCAGGTGGGTTGAGACCAATTGTTGTATCTTAGATGGCTGCTTGCTAGCATTTAAGACCCCAGATGCCACTCTTCAAAGTGGGATGCAGAATATTTTCTTAATAGATTTTATTATGCCAATTGACATAGATGTCAATTGAAACCATGGTCCCCAAACCTGTGCCCCTGCTACACTGGCCTTTGAAGCATTCAGTTTATTCAGGAAACTTCTTTGTTTTTGGTTTAGTCCAGTTGTGCTGACCTCCCCTGTATTCTGTGTTGCCTTTCCCTTCTCCTAAAATAGTTCTTATCTACTATCTATTTAGTGAATATCCCTCTCCCACCTTCCCTCCCTTCCAGCTCTCGTAACCACAGAAGAATGTTTTCTTCTCAGTTTAAACTATTTCTCAAGTTCTCATAATAATGGTCTCACATAATATTTGTCCTTTTGCAACTGACTAATTTCACTCAGCATAATGCCTTTCAGGTTCCTCCATGTTATGAAACGTTTCACGGATTCATCATGTTCTTTACTGATGCGTAGTATTCCATTGTGTGAATATACCATAATTTATGCATTCATCTGTTGATGGGCACCTTGGTTGCTTCCATCTTTTAGCTATTGTAAACAGTGCTGCAATAAACATGAGTGTGCATATACCTGTTCGTGTAAAGGCTCTTATTTCTCTAGAATATGTTCCGAGGAGTGGGATTGCTAGATCGTATGGTAGTTCTATTTCTAGCTTTTTAAGGAAGAGCCAAATTGATTTCCAAAGTGGTTGTACCACTTGACATTCCCACCAGCAGTGTAGAAGTGTTCCAATCTCTCCACAGCCTCTCCACCATTTATTCTTTTGTATTTTTTTAATTAATGCCAACCTTGTTGGAGTGAGATGAAATCTCATTGTAGTTTTGATCTGCATTTCTCTAATGGCTAATGATCGTGAACATTTCCTCATATATCTGTTAGCTACCTGAATGTCTTCTTTAGTGAAGTGTCTGTTCATCTCTTTAGTCCATTTTTTAATTTGGTTATTTGTCTTTTTTTGTATGAGTTTTTGCAGTATCATGTAGATCTTAGAGATCAGGCGCTGATCGGAAATGTCATAGCTAAAAACTTTTTCCCAGTCTGTAGGTAGTCTTTTTACTCTTTTGGCGAAGTCTTTGGATGAGCATAGGTGTTTGATTTTTAGGAGCTCCCAGTTATCTAGTTTTTCTTCTGCATTCTTAATAATGTTTTCTATACTGTTTATGCCAAGTATTAGGGCTCCTAACATTGCCCCTATTTTTTCTTCCATGATCTTTATCATTTTAGATTTTATATTTAGGTCTTTGATCCATTTTGAGCTCGTTTTTGTGCATGGAGTGAGGTATGGGTCTTGTTTCACTTTTTTGCAGATGGATATCCAGTTATGCCAGCACCATTTGATAAAGACTGTCTTTTCCCGATTTCACTGTTTTGGAGCCTTTGTCAAATATCAACTGCTCATATGTGGATGGATTTATGTCTGGATTCTCAATTTGGTTCCATTGGTCTATGTATCTGTTGTTGTACCAGTACCAGGCTGTTTTGACTACTGTAGCAGTATAATAGGTTCTAAAATCAGGTAAAGTAAGGCCTCCCACTTTGTTCTTCTTTTTCAGTAATCCCTTATTTATCCAGGGCTTCTTTCACTTCCATGTGAAATTGCTGATTTGTTTCTCCATCTCATTAAAGAATGCCGTTGGGATTTGGACTGGAATTGCGTTAAATGTATAGATTGCTTTTGGTAGAACAGACATTTTTATAATGTGAAGTCTTCCTATCCATGAGCAAGGTATGTTTTTCCACTTATGTAAGTCTCCTTTGGTTTCTTGCAGAAGTGTACTGTAGTTTTCTTTGTATAAGTCTTTTATATCTCTGGTAAGATTTACTCCTAAGTATTGTATCTTCTTGGGGGCTACTATAAATGGCATTGTTTTGGAGATTTCCTCTTCGATGTTTTTTTTTTGTTGGTGTAGAGGAATCCAACAGATTTTTGTATGTTTATCTTGGATCCCGATACTCTGCTGAACTCTTCTATTAGTGTCAGTAGTTTTCTTGAGGATTCCTTAGGGTTTTCTATGAATAAGATCATGTCATCTGCAAATAGAGATACTTTGACTTCTTCCTTGCCAATCTGGATGCCCATTTATTTCTTTACCTAGCCTAATTGCTCTGGACATCCAAAACAATGTTGAGTAAGAGCGGTGATAAAGGGCATCCTTGCCTGGTTTCCGATCTCAATGGGAATGCTTTCAGGCTCTCTCCATTTAGGGTGATGTTGGCTGTTGGCTTTGTATAAATGCTCTTTATTATGTTGAGGAATTTTCCTTCTATTCCTATTTTGCTGAGAGTTTTTATCATGAATGGGTGTTGAACTTTGTCAAATGCCTTTTCTGCATCAATTGATAAAATCATGTGATTCTTGCCTTTTGTTTTATTTATGTGGTGGATTATATTAATTGTTTTTCTAATGTTGAACCATCCCTGCATACATGGTATGAATCCTACTTGGTTATGGTGGATTATTTTTTTCGATATGTTGTTGAATTCTATTGGCTAGAATTTTGTTGAGGATTTTTGCATCCACATTCATGAGGGATATAGGTCTATAATTTTGTTTTCTTGTGGTGTCTTTATCTGGTTTTGGTATCAGGGATATGGTGGCTTCATAGAATGAGTTTGGTAGTATTCCGTCCTTTTCTATGCTATGAAATACCGTTAGTAGTAGTGGTGTTAACTTTTCTCTGAAAGTTTGGTAAAACTCTGCAGTGAAGCTGTCTGAACCAGGGCTTTTTTTTATTGGGAGTTTTTTGATTACCTTTTCAATCTCTTCTTTTGTTATGGGTCTATTTAGTTGTTCTACCTCTGTTTGTGTTAGTTTAGGTAGGTAGTGTGTTTCTAGGAATTCATCCATTTCTTCCAGATTTTCAAATTAGAGTACAATTTTTCATAGTAATCTGATATGATTCTTTTAATTTCAGTTGGGTCTGTTGTAGTATCGCCCATCTCATTTCTTATTCAGGTTATTTGCTTCCTCTCCTGTTTTTCCTTTGTGAGTTTGGCCAGTGATTTATCAATTTTGTTGATTTTTTCAAAAAACCAGCTTTTGGTCTTGTTATTTCTTTCAGTTGTTTTTCTGTTTTCTATTTCATTTAGTTCAGCTCTAATTTTCATTATTTGTTTTCTTCTGGTGCCTGTGGGTTTCTTTGTTGCTCTCTTTCTATTCGTTCAAGTTGTAGCAATAATTCCTTGATTCTGGGCCTGTCTTCTTTTTGTATGTGTGCATTTATTGATATAAATTGGCCTCTGAGCACCACTTTTGCTGTGTCCCAAAGGTTCTGATAGGAAGTGTTTTCATTCTCATTGGATTCTCTGAATATATTTCATCCTTAATGTCTTCCATAATCCAGTATTTTTTGAGCAGGGTATTCTTCAGTTTCGAAATGTTTGATTTCTTTTCCCTGCTTTTCTTAATTTCCACTTTTATGGCCTTATGGTCAACAAAGATGCTCTGTAATATTTTCCATGTTTTGGATTCTGTTAAGGCTTGCTTTATGACCTAATATGTAGTCTATTCTACAGAACGTTCCATGCGCACTAGAAAAGAAAGCATACTTGGTTGCTGTTGGGTGGAGTGTTCTGTATATGCCTATGAGGTCAAGTTGGTTGACAGTGGCATTTTGATCTTCCATGTCTTTATTGAGCTTCTTTCTGGATGTCCAGTCCTTCATCGAAAGTGTTGTGTTGAAGTCTCCTGCTATTATTGTGGAGCTGTCTATCTCACTTTTTAATGCTGATTGTTTTATGTATCTTGCAGCCCTGTCATTGGGTGCATAAATATTTAATACAGTTATATCTTCTTGCTATATTGTCCCTTTAATCATTATATAGTGTCCTTCCTTATCCTTTCTGATGGATTTAACTTTAAGGTCTGTTTTGTCAGAAATTAATATTGCCACTCCCGCTCTTGTTTGATTGTTGTTTGCTTGATATATTCTTTTCCATCCTTTGAGTTTTAGTTTGTTTCTGTCTCTAAGTCTAAGATGTGTCTCTTGTAGGCAGCATATATATAGATGGATCTTGTTTTTTTAATCCATTCTGCCACTCTCTCTTTATTGGTGCATTTAGCCCATTGACATTCAGGGTAATTATGGATAGGTATGAATTTAGTGCTGTCATTTTGATGTCTTTTTTTGTGTGTTGTTGACAGTTTCTTTTTACCACTTAATTTTATGTGTTGAGTAGATAATATATTGTCCTTTTCTCATATTCGTTGTTGTTGATTTTGTTTCTGCTGAGTCTGTACTTCTCCCTTGTATTTTATTTTAATGAGTAGGATAGTTTGTCTCCTTTGTGGTTACCTTATTATTTACCCCTATTTTTCTAAATTTGAACCTTTAATTTCTTTGTATCACCATATCTTCCTCTCCATATGGAAGGTGAATGATTACATTTCTTAGTTCCTCTTTATTATTTTAACATTGTCTTCTTTTATATACTAATATTGCTGTTACACTGTTTTGAGCTTTTTTTTTTTTTTTAAATAATCCTGCTTTGTTTTTTTGGATTTCCCTGTCTGGGTTGACTTCTAGTTGCTCTGCCCAGTTTTCTAGTCTTGGTTTGATACCTGATATTATTGATTTTCTAACCAAAGGACTCCCTTTAGTATTTCTTGTAGTTTTGGTTTGGTTTTTATGAATTTCCTAAACTGTTTATCTGGAAATGTCTTCATTTCATGTTCATATTTAAGAGATAGTTTTGCTGGATATACGATTCTTGGCAGGCAATTTTTTTCCTTCAATTTTTTAAATATGTCATCCCATTGCCCTCTTGCCTGTACGGTTTCTGCCGAGTAGTCTGAGCTGATTCTTATTGGCTCTCCTTTGTAGGTGACTTTTCGTTTATCCCTTGCTGCTCTTATAATTCTCTTTTTATCTTTGGTTTGGCAAGTTTGATTATAATGTGTCTTAGTGACTTTTTTTAACATCTACCTTATGTTGAGTTCGATTAGCATCTTGGATACGTACCTTCTCATCTTTCATGATATCAGGGAAGTTTTCTGCCAATAAATCTTCAACAATTCTCTTCGTATTTTCTGTTATCCCTCCCTATTCTGGTACTCCAATCACTTGTAGGTTATTTCTCTTGATGGGGTCCCACATGATTCTTAAGGTTTCTTCATTTTTTTTTAATTCTTTTATCTGATTTTTCTTCAAATATATTAGTGCCAAGGGATTTATCTTCAAGTTCAGAAATTCTAACTTCTACTTGCTCAATTCTGCTTGTCTGACTTTCTATTGAGTTGTCTTTTTCTGTATCAAGTTAAGAACTTCCCTTTTGCTCCTAGTGACAATAAAAACTTCTTCATAGTCTTAGTGAAAAATAGAGTCAAATATCATCTCCACATGGCAGGAAGGAAAAAATTTCCTACAGGAAAGGAATTAAAATATTGGGTAGCCAAAACCAAACAAACAAGCAAGCAAATACCCACACAATCCACCACCCAATCTGAAGAGAGGATTTGGTGTTGTGAACTTTAAAATAATACCATTTTCAACATACTCATACATACACACAGTAATATTTTAAATTTTAGCTATTATAGGGCATATATAGTGTTATGGATTGAATTGTGTACCCTCAAAAGATGTTTGTCAACTTGTCTAGTCCATAATTCCCAAACTGTGTGATTGTCCACCATTGTGTCATCTGATATGATTTTTCTACGGGTTGTAAATCCTATCTCTATGATGCCAATGAGGTGGGAATTATTGGCAATTATGTTAATGAAGCAGGACTCAATTTGCAAGATTAGGTTGTGTCTTAAATTAATCTCTTTTGAGATATAAAAGAGAGAAGCAAGCAGAGAGACATGGGGACCTCATACCACCAAGAAACAAGAGCCAGGAGAACAGAGCACCCTTTGGACTCAGAATTCCTGCACTGAGAAGCTTGTTGACCAGGAAAAGATTGATGACAAGGACCTTCCTCCAGACCCAACACAGACAGAAAGCCTTTCCCTGGAGCTGGCACCTTGAATTTGAATTTCTAGCCTACTAGATGGTGAGAGAATAAGCTTCTGTTTGTTAAAGCCATCCACCAGTGGCATTTCTGTTATAGCAGCACTAGATAACTAACAGAATTTGGTACCAGGTGTGGGATGCCTCCAGGCACTTATTGGTGGAGCTACAGATCTTTGGAACACTTGCTCCAGGAGGGCAGACGTGGGCTGCAAGACCCAAGGGGCTAAGAGGCCAAGGAACCAGGAATCAGAAGCTGAAGAGACAAGGAACACAGGAAGCAGAGATGCCTCAGTCTCAAGGGTAGGGTCATGACCTTTGGGGTCTCAAAGGGTAGAGGAGATACTCAAATGGACTAGGGGGATGGGGCTGCATGAAGACACAGGGAGCAGAGTTTCCATTACAGAGGGCCTGGAAGGCAGAGCTGAACCTCAGAGCTGAGGGGCCTCCACTCAGAATCTGGAGAGTGTGGCGAACACCCAGAGTCTGGAGGGCAGGGCCATTGACTAAGTGGTCACAGAGAACAGAGAATTATTTTTAACCTTAAAAGCTAATATAATGTGTTCTGCTGACTTGCTTGATGCCTGTTATCCCTTCTTTCCCTCCAATTTCTCCCATTTGTAACAGAAATGTCTAGCTTGTGCCTGTTCCACCATTGTACTTTGGAAGCAGACAACCTGTATTCTAGATTTCACAGATGAAGAGGAATTTTTGGATTTTAGACTTGAAGTAGATTTAAGTCTTTTGCTATGATATGATGGGGTGAATGTGTGGCAAGAACATGAATTTTGGGTGAAAAGAGTAGAAAAGGCACTCAAAATATGAATGGGGAGGAGCCGCATCTTCAAAATAGAGTCAACCTTAATAATGTGGATGGAGTCATGCTTTCAAGACCTTTATTTGCTGATGTGGCATGATTCAAATGAGAAGAAACAGCTGCAAACATCCATTAATAATTGGGACATGGAATGTACGAAGTATGAATCTAGGAAAATTGCAAGCCATCAAAAATGAAATGGAATGCATAAAGGTCAATATCCTAGGCATTAGTGAGCTGAAATGGACTGGGATTGGCCATTTTAAATCAGACAATCATATGGTCTACTATGCCAGAGATGACAAACTGAAGAGGAATGGCATCGTGTTCATCATCAAAAAGAACATTTCAAGATCTACCCTGAAGTACAATGCTGTCAGTGATAGGATAATATCCATTCGCTTACGAGGAAGATCAGTTAATACGACTATTATTCAAATTTATGCACCAATCATTAATGATAAAGAAGAAGAAATTAAAGATTTTTACCAACTTCTGCAGTCTGAAATGGATCAAAAATGCAATCAAGATACATTGATAATTATTGTTGATTGGAACCCAAAAGCTGGAAACAAAGAAGAGGGATCGGTAGTTGGAAAATATTCCTTGGTGATGGAAATGATGTCAGAGATCGCGTGACAGAATTTTGCAAGATGAATGACTTCTTCATTGCAAATACCTTTTTTTGACAACATAAACAGTGACTATACACATGTACTTCATTGGTGGAATATACAAGAATCAAATCTACTACATCTGTAGAAAGAGATGATGGAGAAGCTCAGTATCATCAGTCAGTACAAAGTGAGGGGGTGACTGCAGAACAGACCATCAATCGCTCACATGTAAGTTCAAGTTGAAGCTGAATAAAATTAAAACAAGTGCATGAGACACAAAGTATGACCTTGAGTATATCCCACCTGACTTTGGATACCATTTCAAGAATACATTTGACGCACTGAACACTAATGACCGAAGACCAGAGGAATTGTGGAATGACGTCAAGGACAGCATACATGAAGAGAGCAAAAGGTCATTAGAAAAGACCAAAATGGATGTCAAAGGAGACTCTGAAACTTGCTCTTAAATGTCAAGTAGCTAAAGTGATAAACGGAGAAACGATTGAAGTTGTCAAGGATTTCATTTTACTTGGATCCACAATCAACGGCCATGGAAGCAACAGTCAAGAAACCAAAATACACATTGGATTGGGTAAATCTGCTGCAAAGGACCTCTTTAAAGTGTTGAAAAGCAAAGAGGTCACCTTCAAGATTAAGGTGCACCTGACCCAAGCCATGGTATTTTCAATTGGATCACATGCATGTGAAAGCTGGACAATGAATAAGGAAGACAGAAGAAGAACTGATGCCTTTGAATTGTGGTGTTGGAGAAGAATATTGACTATACCACGTACTGCCAAAAGAACGAACAAATCTGTCTTAGAAGAAGTACAACCAGAATGCTCCTTTGGGGCATGGATGGCTAGATTGCGTCTTACATACTTTGGACATGTTGTCAGGAGGGATCAGTCCCTGGAGAAGGACATCATGCTTGGCAGAGTACAGGGTCAGCGGAAAAGAGGAAGATCCTCAACGAGGTGGATTGACACAGTGGCTGCAACAATGAGCTCAAGCATAACGACTGTAAGGATGGGTCGGGACTGGGCAGTGTTTTGTTCTGTTGTGCACAGGGTCGCTATGCACAACAACAACAAGAAAAGCTAAAGCATAAAAGGAAAAAATGATGAAGTAAAAGATTTCAAAAAGTGGCTGGAGAAGACAAAATAAAGTAGTATAATGAAATATGCAAAGACCTGGAGTTAGAAAATCAAAAGAGAAGACCATGCTCAACATTTCTGAAGCTGAAAGAACTGAAGAAAAACTTCAAGCCTCGAGTTGCAATACTGAAAGTTTCTATGGGAAAAATATTAAACAATGCAGGAAGCATTGAAAGAAGATGGAAGGAATACAGAGTCACTGTACCAAAAAAAAAAAAAAAAAAAAATTGGCCAATATTCAGCCATTTCAGGGGGTAGCATATGATCAAGAACCAATGATACTGAAGGAAGAAGTCTAAGCTGCACTGAAGGCATTGGCAAAAAACAAGGCTCCAGGAATTGATGGAGTACCAATTGAGGTGTTTCAACAAACAGATGGAGTGCTGGAGGTAGGTGCTTACTTGTCTATGCCAGGAAATTTAGAAGATAGCTACCTGGTCAACTGAGTGGAAGAGATCCATATTTATGATCATTCCAAAGAAAAGTGATCCAACAGAATGCAGAAGTTACTGAACAATATCACTAATATCACATGCAAGTAAAATTTGGCTAAAGATAATTAAAAAACAGTTGCATCAGTACATTGATAGGGAACTACTAGTAATTCAAGCTGGATTCAGAAGAGGACATGGAAGGAAGGATATCATTTGTGATATCTGATAGATCTTGGCTAAAAGTGGAGAATACCAGAAAGATGTTTACCTGTGTTTTAGGGACTATGCAGAGGCATTCTACTGTGTGGATCGTAACAAATTACTGATAACACTGAGAAGAATGGGAATTCCAGAACACTTAATTGTGCTCATGAGGAACCTGTACACAGACCAAGTGGCAGTCATTTGTACAGAACAAGGGGATACTGCATGGCTTAAAATTAGGAAAGATGTGAGTCAGGGTTGTATCCTCTCACCATACTTATTCAATTTGTATGCTGAGCAAAATAGTCCAAGAAGCTGGACTATATGAAGAAGAACTCAGCATCAGGATTAGAGCTCAGCATCAGGATTAGAGGAAGACTCAGTAACAACCTGTGTTATGCAGATGACATGACCTTGCTTGCTGAAAGTGAAGAGGACTTGAAGCCCTTACTAATGATCAAATACCACAGTCTTCACTATGGATTACATCTCAACATAAAGAAAACAAAAATCTCACAACCAGACTGATAAGCAACATCATGATAAATGGAGAAAATACTGAATTTGTCAAGGATTTCATTTTACTTGGATCCACAATCAATGCCCATGGGAGCAGCAGTCCAGAAATCAAACATATTGCATTGGGCAAATCTGCTGCAAAGGACCTCTTTCAAGTGTTAAAAAGCAAAGATCTCACTTTGAGGACTAAGTTGTGCCTGACCCAAGCCATGGTATTTTCAATTGCCTCATATGCATGCAAAAACTGGACAATGGATAAGAAAGGCTGAAGAAGAATTAATGTCTTTGAATTACGGAGCTGACGAAGAATATTGAACATACCATGGACTGGCAGAACAATGAACAAGTCTGTCCTGGAAGAAGTACAGCCAGAGTACTCCTTGAGGTGAGGATGGGGAAACTGTCTCATGTACTTTGGACGTATTATCAGGAGGCACCAGTCCCTGGAGAAGAACATCATGCTTGTTCAGGTAGATTGTCAGCAAAAAAGAGGAAGACCCTCAACAAGACGGATTGACACAGTGGCTGTAACAACAGGCTCAAACATAGCAATGATTGTTATGATGGTGCAGGATTGGGCAGTGTTTCGTTCTGTTGTACATGGGGTAGCTATGAATTGGAACCGAATTGACAGCACCTAACAACAAGCAAAAGAAGCCATACGTACTGTATGATTCCATTTATAAGAAAATGTATAACAAGCAAAACTAATCTCTATCAATAAAAAACATATTAGTGCTACCTGGGTTTGGGAGTCCTGGGGAGTACTGACTACCAAGGGGCCTTCAGAGTGCTGGAAATGTTCTATATCTTGATGATAGTGGTGGTTGCATGGGTGTATACATTTGTCACAATGCACTGAATTGCCCCTTAAAATGAGAGTATTTTATTGTATGTTAATAAGATGGACTATATAAACAGCTTGGCATCAGAATTGGAGGAAGGCTCATTAATAACCTAAGATATGCAGATGACACAACCTTGCTTCCTGAAAATGAAGATGACTGGACTTATTACTGATTAAGGTCAAAGACTACAGTGAACAAGAGGAAATGAAAATCCTCATAACCAGGCAAATAAACATTATGAAAAATGAAGAAGAAATAGAAGTTGTCAATGATTTTGTTCTACTTGGATCAACAATCAACGTCCATGGAAGCAGCTGTTAAAAAATCAAATGATGTATTTATTGCATTGGGCAAATCTGTTGCAAAAGACCTCTTAAAAGTTTTAAGAAGTGAAGATGTCACTTCGAGGACTAAGGTGTGCCCTACCAAAGCCATGGTCTTTTCAGTCATCTTATATGCATGCCAAAGCTTGCAATGAAAAAGTAAGACAGAAGAACTGATACATTTTAATTGTGGTGTTGGCAAAGAATACCGAATATTGAATATACTGTGGACTGCCAGAAGAACAAACAAATCAGTCTTAGAAGAAATACAATCAGAATGTTCCTTAGAAGCAAGGATGGAAAGACTTCGGCTCACTTACATTGGACAGGTCATCAGGAAAGACCAGTCACTAGAAAAGGACATCTTGCTTGGTAAAGTGGAGGGTCGATGAAGGCAAGGGAGGCCCTCGGTAAGATGACTTGACACAGTGGTCGAAACAATGGACTCAGGCATAGCAACAATCATGGAGATGGTTCAGGACCAGGCAACGTTTTGTTCTGTTACACATAAGGTCGCTATCAGTTGGAGCTGACTCGGTGGCAACTAACAACAATAATAACTCAATGAATTTGATTTTTAAAAACTGTAAGTGTATAGACAAATACACTAAAAAAAAAAAAAACTAGAGAATGAAAAAGCAATTCCATGTTTGGGTTTTGTTAAAGTTACCCAAGTTAGTTTTTTTAAAAAGTGCTGTAGAATCCTATCATCAGGACCTGCTTTAGTTACCTATGTACCTCTGTAATATGTTTAAGGCAGTAGTTTTCATACTTTAGCATTTATCATAATCACCTGGAGGGTTTGTTAAAACATAGACTGATAGGCCCACCCCCAGTTTCTGATTCAGTAGGTCTGTGATGGAGGGTCGCTATGAGTCGGAATCGACTCCACAGCAGTGGGTTTTTTTTTTTTTTTTAAACAAGCTCCCAGATAGTGCTGATGCTGCTGGTCTAGGGATCACACTTGGAGTCACTGATTACAGAGATCCTTAAAAGATCCCTCTTCTTCCTAAGAGTCCATTCTTAATACTTAATACCTGAAATGAGTTGTCCCCTAGGAGGGCTATATCCCAGGAAATCATAACACCTGAAAATTGAAAGATTATCTGCCCTGCTAAGGAGCAGAGACGGGCCAGGCCAAAGTAGTAAACTGGTGGCCTGCTGATATGTTTTATTTGGCCTGTATAGTTTTTTTTTAGATGCCAACAGCTAAAAGGAAGCCCTGGTGGCATAGTGGTTAAGTGCTACGGCTGCTAACCAAAGGGTCAGCAGCTTGAATCTGCCAGGCGCTCCTTGGAAACTCTATAGGGCCGTTCTACTCTGTCCTATAGGGTTGCTATGAGTCAGAATTGACTCGATGGTGCTAGGTTTGGTTTGGTTTTTTGGTTTAACATCTAAAAGTTAAGGGAGTTCACTTAAAAAATTCAGTTTTTGGGTTTCTCTTTAAGTATCAAAATATATGGTAACAGAGGATTTGTATTCCCAGAATGTAAAAATAGCTGGAGCTGAGTAATGGTTATTTCTTTAAAAATTTTTGATTAGGTAAAAAAATGCACATTCAAAAGGTACAAAAGGAGGTACAGTGAGAAGTACATCTCCCTTCTATCCCTGACCCCAGTATCCCATAGGAGCCTTCTGTAAATGGGGCAAGAGCTTTCCAGATGCCACCACTCTGCACTAAGCTGGCCCCTGTAGACATTTGAGTTTGCATCCAAACCCACTATAGAGCTGTCCTTTGCATTCCCAAAGCACTCTGCATATTATTAGCACTTTCACAATGACTTCTTTACATTTATTTCTGTCTCAGGATGGGAGGTTCACAGATCCCTCAGGTTAGGCTTTATGTCCTCTTTTTACTGTCTGTATCACAATGCCTAGGATCCTGCCGCACACACAACAGATGTACAAGGTTTGTGGAGCAAACTAATAAATAAACTAGTGAACAACCCGTGTATTGTTTCCAGGACCCCGGCCTGAGATATGAATCAAATAGCAATTTGGTCAGAAGAAATCAGGAATTTAAATCCCATATGGACCCCACCAGGGTCCCAGTCTACCTTGTAATACTTCTCCCCAGGACAGAATTAGAGAACCCAAACCAAAACCCATTGCCAAAGAGTCGATTCTGACTCATAGCAACCCTATAGGACAGCGTAGAACTGCCCCATAGAGTTTCCAAGGAATGCCTGGTGGATTTGAACTGCCAACATTTTGGTTAGCAGCCGTAGCTCTTAACCACTAGGCCACCAAGGTTTTCGAATTAGAGAACATGGAGAGAATAAGGAAACCCTGGTGGCCTAGTGGTTCAGTGCTATGGCTGCTACCCAAAGGGTTGGCAGTTCGAATCCGCCAGGTGCACCTTGGAAACTCTATGGTACAGTTCTACGCTGTCCTATAGGGTCGCTATGAGTTGCCATCAACTTGACAACACTGGGTTTGGTTTTGGTTTGTTTGGAGAGAATAAATCCTCTGCTCTTATAGAACCGGGCACAAAAGGGGTATTAGAGTGCTCCTGGCTACTTCCTAGAAGTGTGACATCCTCCCATGCCCTTTTCTTCATTATTATAGTATGTTCCAAGGGCTCAGACCTCTTACCCTTTCTCTTCACTCTGCCACCACTAAAGGCCTTCGGATTCCATCACCCCACCTCCCTAGGACTACTTGTGCCCTTTCTTTCTCACTACTCATGAAATCTCTTTATGTTATACATTTGCCAACCATTATGGAAATAAAAAAAGCTGAACATAGACATAACCACAAACATGAGGCAATTACAAAGTATTGAGAAATCTATAAAATTCTTACAGTTCTTTCTTACAGCCATCCTGAGCAGCAGAAGCCCTACTGTACTGTTGTGACATGTTAGTATTTTGATTATGACGTGATTCAGATACATAGTAGGTCACACGGGTTCTTAAACTAGAGGACAGCTTAAATGGAAATACAGAAATCTTTCTTTGTAAAGGTAAGCCTTTTAATCTAATCATTTTCTCTTCTTCAGCCTCCAAATACTCCCATACCTTGTATAGATGAAGTTATTCTCAAGGGTAAATGAGGTCCATGACAAACAGAAAGAGTGTACATATTGCCACATACAGGTGGAAAATGTGTTGTTTGAACCATGACCCAAATACAGGAAAAAGAAATTCTATTACAGTTCCCCCTCCAACCTCCAATTCCATACTTGCTACTTAATTTGATGGGTAAGACTGCTATGGTTCATTATTCAGGCTTTCAACTAACAGCTACTACTACGTACCATGATACTACTCTATTTTCATTTACTTCACAACTTTCCAGAATTCCATAAATTTTATTTTTTAATTTATATGACTCAAAAATTAAAAGTACAAAAAGATAATAATAATAATAATAATCTCACTCTTAGCCTTGCCTTCATCCACTCAGTCCCACACCCATACCCTGTGTATTCTCCCAGTTTTTTTTTTCCTTAAATAGCTTTATTGGGATATAACTCACATACCACACAATTTATCCTAATTCAATGCAACCATCAGCACAAATAAATTTCAGAACATTTCATCACCCTGAAAAGGAACCCTGTACCTATTAGCAGTCCCTCTCCATTTCCCCCAGTTGTTCATAGTATTTATTTCCTTATAATCCTTTTACTTCCGTAAGGTTCATAGTAATGTCCCCTCTTTCACTACTCATCTTAGTAGTTTGAGTCTTCTCTCCCTCTTTTTTTCTTGGGCAGTCCAGCTAAAGATTTGTCAATTTTGTTGGTTTTTTCAAAGAACCAACTTTTGGTTTTATTGATTTTTCTCTATTGCTTTCCAATAGAAATTGCAAATACATATTCTTATTTTTCCTATTTCTTCACATAATAGGTAGCATACTATATACTCTGGATGCTAGCATATTCTTCAGGTAGAAGGAAAATGATCCTAAATAGATCTGAGATGCAAGAAGAAATGAAAGTGGTAAATATGTGATTAAATTTTAATAAACATTGATCAAGCAAGTATTAATGTCTTATGAAACAGGGAAGATTAAAATATACAACAATAATGTATAAGAAACGAAACCCCACCCCCACCCCCAAAAAAAACCCATCCAGTCGATTCCTACTTATAGCAACCCTATAGGTCACAGTAGCTACCCCATAGGGTTTCCAAGGCTGTATTCTTTACGGAAGCAGACTGCCACATCTTTCTCCTGCAGATTGACTGGTGGGTTCCAGTTGCTGATCTTTCAGTTAGCAGCCCAGCACATAACCACTATGCCACCAGGGCAGTGAGAAAACAGGTAAATGAAATTCAGGTACTTTTAGTCTTTATGTCTGTGGAGCCCTGGTGACGCGGTGGTTGAGGGCTACGGTGAGCCAGGCTGATAACCAAAAGGTCGGCAGTTCTAATTCACCAGCTGCTCCTTGGAAACCCTATGGAGCAGTTCTACTCTGTATTGTGGGGTTGCTATGAGCCAGAATTGACTGGAAGGCAATGGGTTTTTTAAATGGGTACATTTTCTGTGAAAGGAGCCCTGGTTAAGCACTTGGCTGCTAACTGAAGGTTGGTGGTTGGAACCTGCTGGCAGCTCCTTAAGAGAAAAGACCTGGTGATCTGCTCCCTTAAAGATTACAACCTAGGAAACCATGTGGAACAGTTCTACTCTGTTATACAGGGTCACTATGAGTTGGAACCAACTCAACAGCACACAACATTGTGGGGAAGGTAAAGGTATACATTAAGTTTGGATTTTGATAAATTATGAACATGTATTGGGCACAAACTTTTAATGCCTCCTCAGATTTCCCTGGCCACCTCCTTTGCAAAGATTTTTCCTGTTTCCTAGTCTGCACCACTGCTGCCACTGTCCAGCTTCCTGATTTCGATGGAGTCCAAATTGAAACGCAGGAGAGTACAGTCCACATGCCCCACACACCAACACTGTATGAGCTGAGTCGCTCGTCCACTTCTAGAATTGGATGCAATGGCATGTTGCTGAGCTGAAGGACCAGATGACACAAGCCTATGTGGCAAACCTTGACCAGTGGGAAACAGGAGATGAAAGAAGTCTGCCAAACAAATTCCCCCTCCTTCCACCCTTTGACTTTCCTTATATACCTCCAAGCGAGCACATCTGTTGGGAGACTGCTCGTCGTGAAGCTTGGCCATTGTGGTAACACACTGCATCATGTTTTTCCCTGCCTTTTGTTCTCCACCCTCACTTCCCCAGATTTGTACCTTCCAAAAAAAGTTACAATACTTTCTACTTTCTAAAGAACCCGAGTTAAGAAAAGTCTGTTGTTGAGACTGAGTCAGTCCTGACTTACGGCAACCCTGCATGTGCAGAGTAGAACTGCTCCATAGGGTTTTCAAAGCTGGGATCTTTTGAGACCAGATCGCCAGGCCAGGCTTATTTTCTGAGGTGCCTCGGGTGTGTCTGAACTGCCAACCTTTCCAATAGTATCTTTACCGACTGAGCCACCTAGGGACTTCACAAGAAAAGTATAGTGCTGTCATTTCTAGGGTAACCACCAAAAGAATAAAAGCGGAGTATACAACAACTTAACAACAAAAAGACAAACAACTCAATCGAAAAAATGAGCAAAGAACTTGAATAGACATTTCACCAAAGAAGTTCAAATGACCAACAAGAATATGGAAAGAAGCTCAACATCAGTTATTAGAAAAATACAAATCAAAACCACAACGAGATAACACTTTTCACCCACTTGGATGGCTATGGTTAAAAAAAATAGTAAACAACAGTTGTTGGCAAGGATGTGGAGCAACTGGAACCCTCATCCATTGCTGGTGGGATTGTAAAACGATATGGTCACTATGGAAAATAGTTTGCAGTTCCTTGAAAAGTTAAATATGTAATTACCATAAAGCCAAATCTAAACTCATTGCCATTCGCTGGATTCTCACTCATAACTCTACAGGACAGAGTAGAACTGCCCCATAGGGTTTCCAAGGCTGTAATCTCCTCCTGCCTCCAAGGCTGTAATCTTTATGCAAGCAGGCAGCCACATCTTTCTCCCATGGAGTGATGTGTGGGTTCAAATCACCAACTTTTCAGTGAGCAGCTGAGTGCTTAACTGCTGTGCCACCAGGGCTCATTATAACTACCAAATGATCATTGTAGCACTATTCACAATAGCCAAAAGATGGAAACAGCCTAAATGTCCATCAACAGAAGAATGGCTAACAATAAAAAAAAAAAAAAAAAAAAGGATATTAAAAAAAAAAATTTTTTTTTTAATATTACTCACACATAAAGAGAAATGAACTTCTGATACATACTACCACATGGATGAACCCTGAAAACAGAATATTGAGTGAAATAAATCAGTCACCAAAGGCCAAATATGAACTATGATTCCACTTATATGAAATACCCAAAACAGGCAAGTTATTAGTGGTTATCAGGGATAAGTGGGAGGGAGGGGGAAAGGAAGACACCGGATTTCTATAAAGGATGATGGAAAATTCAAAAATAGATAATAGTGATGATAAACATAACTAATCTCACTGAATTTTACATGTTAAGATTGTAAATTGCAAATGTTGCTACCTATATATTTACCACAATAAAAAAATAAATAAAATACAAGGGAAAAATAAAGAACAGACAATTTCCAAACTAGCTGAAGAAAAACACAGAATGGTAAAAATTAATCAATATTAAAAAAAGCAAGAAAGAAAAGAAAAAGAAACATGGAATAGCTGAAACAACACAAAATAAGAAGGTAGATTAAATCCAAATATATTAGTAGGCACATTAAACAAAAATGGACTAAAATCTTCCATTGAAAAACAAAGATTGTTAAGACTGAATAAAAAGAGTATGAAGTCCACAAGGAAAAAAAAAAAAGAAGAAGAAGATAAAGAACATGAAGTAAAAAGGTATGCATTTAAAATTATTTAAAATAAATCCCATCTTCATAATTTAAGTATTAAGAAGTGAGCTTCTGAGGTGGGGCCAAGATGGCAGAGTAGTCAGACACTTCCTGTGGTCCCTCTTACAACAAAGACCTGAAAAAACAAGTGAATTGATTATATATGACAATCTAGGAGCTCTGAACATCAAGGCAAAGTTTAGGAATCGAACTGAACAACAGGGGGAGGGAGGAACAGTTCAGAAGCAGCGAGGAACTGCCCGACCTGAGCTGGCGGGAACTGGCACCCTGCAGGCTGGATCAGCTGGCGTGAGCAGTGAGGCAAGCAGTGACGCCCGGGATGCATTTTCCACATCAGGAGAGATCAAGTGGCAGAGTCTACTCAAGCTTCCAGAATCAGTGGAAAGTGGTGCTCAATCAGCAAAAGGTAAGTACATGCATCTAACCTACCACATGGATCAAAAATCACCCCTTTGGGAAAAACCTCTCCGATTTACCTGCCCCTTCCCCACTCTATGCTAGGTCCCAAGCCAGCTTCAGAGATAGCCACATCCCCTGCACTGGAAGTAGGACCCGTCATGTGCCCTGAGCCACTCTTCCAGCCTTGGAGAGGGAACAAATTAATCAACCGGAAAAAATGTGCCAGCTCCCCTAAGCCGAGAACTCAGGGCAGGCAGAGCTCCTTTGCATAGGCACAGGCATAAGGGTCCATGGACTTTGAATGCCTTTCACCACTGTACAGACCTCTTTGGGCCCATTTCGACAGTGTAGGCCCTCAATACCACAATGCAACAGAGTGTACACCTGAAGCCTAAGTTCAACTGTATCAGCTGTATGGTGTAGTGGCAGGTTCGTAACATTTGACACCGCTCTGCCTATTAAGCAGGGTCCTCACCTACCCACATCAGCAGCCTAAGGGCTGGTGGCTCCATCCACACCACCTAGCCACCCATAACAGGGGTCCAAGAATAAGTGATGCCTCTCAGTCCTTGCAGCCGACAGAACTGGATGCCCATAGTCCAGCTGCAAAACCCACCCACCTATGCACTCTAGGGAACAGAAACATGCCTTCCCCCCAGACACTCTGAGGCAGTGGTCAGCACCCTGCCTTAGTCAGCATGTGACCCCCTACTATAGCCAGATACCTGTGCCTCCATCAATCGCCCCTGCCTGTCTAGGACTGTAGGTGAGAGCCTGCACCACACACTTGATGACCGACTACCTGGACACCTGAGCTGAATCCATATGAGAAAAGTACACGGACTCCTGGGCTCACACACCTGGTTAAAAATCTAACTACCCAGTGGCATGACGTGAAAGCTTCAAAGGCACCAATAATCAAACCAGCTCACATGAGCAACCTATTTGGGCATATCAACATAAAACAAAATGAGAAGCTGGGACACAGTAAGCAAACATAAAATAAATAAACATACTAACTTATTGATGGCTCGGAGACAACAGTCAATATCAAATCACATAAAGAGGCACACCATGATGGCTTCAGCAAGCTCCCAAAACAAAAAATCAAGAAATCTTTTGGAGCAAGAGAATTTCCTGGAATTACCGGAGGTAGAATACAAAAGATTAACACACAGAACTCTTCAAGAGATCAGGAAGGAGATCAGGCAAAATTCAGAACAAGCCAATGAACACACAGAAAAAGCAACAGAGGTTATAAAAGAGCATAATGACAAATTTAACAGGCTGTAAGAATCCACAGAGAGACAGCAAACAGAAATCCAAAAGATTAACAATAAAATTTCAGAATTAGACAACTCAATAGAAAGTCATAGGAGCAGAACTGAGGCAATGGAAGTCAGAATTAGTGAGATTGAAGATAAAGCACTTGACACCAACTTATTTGAGAAAAAATCAGATAGAAGAATTTTAAAAAAATCAAGAAGCCCTAAGAATTATGTGGGACTCTATCAAGAGGAATACCTTACCAGTGACTGGAGTACCAAAATGGGGGAATAACAGAGAACAGAGAGAATTGTTGAAGATTTTTTGACAGAAAACTTCCCTGATATCATGAAAGGTGAGAAGATACGTATCCAAGAAGCTCATCAAATCCCACACAAGGTAGATCCTAAAAGAAAGTCACCAAGACATACTATAATCAAACTTGTGAAAACCAAAGAAAAAGACAGAATTTTAAGAGCAGCTAGGGATAAAACGAACAGTCATCTACAAAGGAAAGTCAATAAGACTAAGCTTGGACTACTCAGCAGAAACCATGCAGGCAAAAAGGCAATGGGATCACATACATAACGCTTTGGAGGAATAAAATTACCTCAAGAATTACGTATCCAGCAAAACTGTCTCTTAAATATGATGGCGAAATAAGGGCATTTCCAGATAAACAGAAGCTTAGGGAATTCCCAAAAACCAAACGAAAAGTACAAGAAATACTTAAGGGAGTCCTCTGGTTAGAAAATCAATAACATCAGATAACAACCCAAGACTAGAACACAGGACAGAGCAACCAGTTATCAACCCAGATAGGGAAGTCACAAAAATAAATCAAAACTAAAACACTGAAAATAGGGAAGAGATGTCAATATGTAAAAGATGACAACATTAAAAGAGAAAAGCACTAAAAAATGAAGTCATAGATCTTTCTATGGAGAAGAAGTCAAGGTGATACAAAGAAATGAAAGACTGGCTTAAACTTGGAAAAATAGAGGTAAATATTAAGGTAGCCAGAAAGGAAACTAACAACCCTACACATCAGAATAAAAAACAAGAAAAACATAAAGATTCAGTGAATACAAAATCAACAACAATGAAAAAGAAGAAAATACATAAAGAAAAATGACTCAGCACAGAAAATTAAGTGGAGCAAAGAAACTGTCAACAACACACACACAAAAACACATCAAAATGACAACACTAAACTCATAAAAAACTCATACCTATCAATAATTACACTGAATGTCAATAGATGAAATGCACCAATAGAGAGAAAGAGTGGCAGAATGGATTTAATAAACACGATCCATCTATATGCTGCCTACAAGAGATATGCCTTAGACTTAAAGACACAAACAAACTAAAATTCAAAGGATGAAAAATACATATTAAGCAAACAACAATCAAAAAAGAGCAGGAGTGGCAATATTAATCTCTGACAAAACAGACCTTAAAGTAAAATCCACCGCTGAGGATAAGGAAGGACACTATATAATGATTACACAGTCAGTACACCAGGAGGACATAACCATAATAAATACTTACCCACCCAAAGACAGGGCCCCAAAATACATAAAACGAACTCTAACAGCATTGAAAAGAGAGATAGACGGCTCCAAAATAACAGTAGGAGACTTCAACACCCCACTTTAAGTGAAGGACAGAACATCCAGAAAGAAACTTAATAAAGACATGGAAGATCTAAATGCCACAATCGACCAACCTGACCTCATAGACACATACAGAACACTCCACTCAAAAACAGCCAAGTATCCTTTCTTTTCCAATGCCCATGGAACATTCTCCAGAATAGACCACATATTAGGCCATAAAGCAAGCCTTAACAGAATCCAAAACATCAAAATATTACAAAGTATCTTTTCTGACCATAAAGCCATAAAAGTAGAAATCAATAACAGAAAAAGCAAGGGAAAAAAAAATCAAAGACATGGAAACTTAACAACGTCTTGATCAAAAACTACTGGATTAGAGAAGAAATCAAGGATGGAATAAAGAAATTCACAGAATGAGACTGAAAACACATCCTACCAGAACCATTGGGACACAGCAAAAGCAGTGCTCAGAGGTCAATTTATAGCAATAAATGTACACATCCAAAAAGAAGGGCCAAATCAAAACATTAACCCTATAACTCAAACAGAGAGCTCAAAAGAAGCCCTGGAGCACCAGAAGAAGGCAAATAATAAAAATCAGAGCAAAATTAAATGAAATAGAGAATAAGAAAACAAGTAAAAGAGTTAACAAGACCAAAAGCTAGTTCTTTGAAAAGATTAACAAAATCGATAAACCACTGGCCAAACCGACAAAAGAGAAACAGGAGAGGAAGCAGATAACCTGATAAGAAATGAGATGGGTGATATCACAACAAACCCAACTGAAATTAAAAAAATCCTAACAGAATACTATGAAAAATTGTACTCTAATTTGAAAACCTAGAGGAAATGGATAAATCTCTAGAAACACGCTACCTACCTAACCTAACACAAACACAGGTAGAACAACTAAATAAACCTATAACAAAAGAAGAGATTGAAAAGGTAATTAAGAAACTTCCAACAAAAAAACTGTCTGGCCCTGGAGAATTCTACCAAACTTTCAGAAAAGAGAATACTACTACTACTAAAGTCATTTCAGAGCATAGAAAAGAATGGGATACTCCCAAACTCATTCTATGAAGCCAGCATAACTCTGATAGCAAAACCAGGTAAAGACACTACCAAAAAAAAAAAAAAAAATTATAGACCAATATCCCTCATAAACATAGAGGCAAAAATCCTCAACAATATTCTAGCCAACAGAATTCAACATGTCAAAAAAATTATTAGCCACAACAAAGTGGGATTCATACCAGGTATGCAGGGATGGTTCAACATTAGAAAAACAATGTAATCTATCACATAAATAAAAGACATGAACCACATGATCTTATCAATTGGTAGAGAAAAGGCATATGAAAAAGTCCAACACTCATTCATGATAAAAATTCACAGCAAAATAGGAATAGAAGGAAAATTCCTCAACATAATAAAGGGCACTTATACAAAGCCAACAGCCAACATCTGCCTAAATGGACAGAGTCTGAAAGCATTCCCCTTGAGAAAAGGAACCAGAGAAGGATGCCCTTTATCACCACTCTTCTTCAGCATTGTTCTGGAGGTACTAATCAGAGCAATTAGACTAGAAAAAGAAATAAAGGGCATCCAAATTGGTAAGGAAGAAGTAAACGTATCTCTATTGGCAGATGATAAGATCTTATACACAGAAAACCCCAAAGAATTCTCAAGAAAACTACTGGAATTAATAAAAGATTTCAGCAAAGTATCAGGATGCAAGATAAACACACAAAAATCAGTTTGACTCCTCTACACCAACAAGAAAACTTCGAAGGGGAAATCACCAAATCAATACCATTCACAACAGCCCCCAAGAAGATAAAACACTTAGGAATAAATCTAACCAGAAATGTAAAAGACCTATACAAAGAAAACTGCAAGACACTAATACAAGAAACCAAAAGAAACCTACATAAGTGGGAAAACATACCTTGCTGATGGATAGGAAGTCTCAACATTGTGAAAATGTCAATTCTACCCAAAGTGACCTACAGATACAATGCAATGCCAATCCAAATTCCAATGGCATTTTTTAATGAGATGGAGAAACAAATCACCAACTTCACATGGAAAGGGAAGAGGCCCCAGATAATTAAAGCATTACTAAAGAAGAAAAGGTGGGAGGCCTCACACTACCTGATTTTAGAACCTATTATACCGCCACAGTAGTCAAAACAGCCTGGTACTGGTACAACAACAGATACATAGACCAATGGAACAGAGCTGAGAATCCAGATGTAAATTCATCCACCTATGAGAAACTGCAACAATGGGCTCAAGCATAACAATGACAGTGAGCATGGCGCAGGATCGGGCAGTGTTTTGTTCTGTGGTACATAGGGTCACTATGAATCGGAATAGACTCGACAGCACCTAACAACAACAACATGAGCAGCTGATATTTGACGAAGGCCCAAAGTCCATTAATTGAGGAAAAGATAGTCTATTTAAAAAATGGTGCTGGTGTAACTGGATATCCATCTGCAAAAAAGTCAAGCAAGACTCATACCTCACACCATGTACAAAAAGTAACTCAAAATGGATCACAGACCTAAATATAAAATCTAAAATGATAAAGATCACGGAAGAAAAAATAGGGAAACATTAGGAGCACTAATACAAGGCATAAGCAGAATACAAGACATTACCAACAATGTACAAACACCAGAAGAGAAACTAGATAACTGGGAGCTCCTAAAAATCAAACACTTATGCTCATCCAAAGACTTTACCAAACGAGAAAAACGATTACCTACAGCCTGGGAAAAATTTTTTTGGCTACGACAATCCGATCAGGATCTAATCTCTAAAATCTATAAGATACTATAAAACCTCCACAACAAAAAGACAAATAACTCAGTTAAAAAATGGGCAAAGGATATGATGGACACTTTGTCAAAGATGACATTCAGGCGGCTAACAGAAACATGAGGAAATGCTCACGATCATTAGCCATTAGAGAAATGCAAATCAAAACTACAATGAGATACCATCTCACCCCAGTAAGGCTGGCATTAATCCAAAAAACACAAAATAATAAATGTTGGAGAGGTTGTGGAGAGACTGGTACACTTTTACACTGTTGGTGGGAATGTACAATGGTACAGCCACTTTGGAAATCAATTTGGCCCTTCCTTAAAACTCTAGAAATAGAAGTAGCATACGATCCAGCAATCCCACTCTTGGAATATATCCTAAAGAAATAAAAGCCCTCACACAAATAGATATATCTGTTCATTGCAGCACTGTTCACAATAGCAAAAAGATGGAAACAACCTAAGTGCTCATCAGCAGATGAATGGATAAACAAATTACGGTATATTCACACAAATGGAATACTATGCAACGACAAGGAACAACAAGGAATCCTTGAAATATCTCATAACATTGATCAATCTAGATGGCATTACGCTGAGTGGAAGGCATTATGTCAGTTGCAAAAGGACAAATATTGTATGAGACCACTATTATAAGAACTCAAGAAAAGGTTTCAACACAGAAGAAAACATTCTTTGATGGTTACAAGGGTAGGGAGGGAGAGAGAGTGGTATTCACTAACTAGGTAGTAAGTATTAAAAAAAAAAAAAAGTAGACAACAATTATCTTAGGTGAAGGGAAGGACAACACACAATACAGGGGAAGTCAGCACAACTGGACTAAACCAAAAGCTAAGAAGTTTCCTGAATACAAGCATGATGTACTTCTCCAGGGACTGGTCCCTTTTAATAATATGTTCACAGTATGTGAGATGAAGTCTCACCATTCTCTTCTAAGGAGAATTCCGGCTGTACTTCTTCCAAGACAGATTTGTTCATTCTTTTGGCAGTCCACGGTATATTCAATATTCTTCACCAACACCATAATGCAAAGGCATCAATTCTTCTTTGGTCTTATTTATTGTCCAGCTTTCACATGTATAGGAGGCAATTGAAAATACCATGGCTTGGGTCAGACACACCTTAGTCCTCAAAGTGACAGCTTTCCTTTTTAACACTTTAAAGTGGTCTCTTGCAGCAGATTTGCCCAATGCAATACGGATGTCTCTACATAGCGGACACTTGTTTTTTTTTCGGTAACGGAAAAGGCAGGGTTACTGAATGTGGGTGAAGTGTGCACAAGCGGACCAAGGTAAATGATGACACTAAGAAGTACACAAGAATAAGGGGTGTTTTTGGTAAATGCTAAAACATATACATTTTTGCAACAACAGTACCAACAACCAAAAAACATGTGTGGGGTTACATAGCTGTATACGTATGCATATATGTGTAAAGGATGGTATATGTGTGTAAATATGTGTGCACATATAGGTGTATCTGTAAGCATATGTATATACATGTATGTGTGTGCTGCATATATATTCATATATATAATAAAGCACATGGGGGCACAGATATACCTACTTCGTAGACATAACTAAACACCTCATGGTATTGGTTTACTGCGTTTGAAGGCTTAGGACTGTAGTCTCGTGGCACAACTCGGTCAACTGGCTTAACGTAGTCCATAAAGATAATGTTCTACAACCTAGTTTGGCGAATAGTGTCTGTGGCCTTAAAAGCTTGCAAGCAGTCATCTGAAATACAACTATTGGTCTCTACTAGTCTGGAACAAAAGAGAAGGAAGGAAACTCTCATGGATTGAAATGTGTCCCCCCAGAATATCTGTCAACTTGGCTTGGTCATGATTCCTAGTATCATATGATTGTCTACCATTTTGTCGGCTGATGTGATTTCCCTGTGTTGTAAATCCTACTATCACTACGGTGTAATAAAATGGATTAGTAGGAGTTATATTGATGAGATCTGCAAGATTTGATAGCGTCTTAAGCCAATCTCTTTTGAGAAACAGAAGAGAGAAGTAGCAGAGAGACAGGGGGACCTCATATCACCAAGGAAGTGCTCCCAGGAGCGGAGACTGTCCTTTGGACCTGAGGTTCCTGCAAGGAGAAGCTCCTAGACTGAGCAAAGATTGATGACACGGACCTTCCTCCAGAACTGACAGAGAAAGCCCTCCCCTGGAGCTGACGCTCTGAATTTGGACTTGTAGCCTACTAGAGTGTGAGAGAATAAATTTCTCTTTGTTAAAGCCACCCACTTGTAGTATTTGTGTTACAGCAGCACTAGATGACTAAGACACAATTGAAAGACACGAAGAAGAAACTAGTCCATAGGACAAACAACCTGCACAAACCATGGCCTCATCTATCCTGAGAAGAGAAAAATTAAATGGTGCCTAGCTATCACTACTGACCGTTCTGAACAGAGACACAATAGATAGTCCCAAATAGAATGGGGGAAAAATGTAGAACAAAACACAAATTCTTTTAAAAGGTCAGATTTACTGGACTGGTAGAGACTAAAGGAACCCCTGAGACTATCACCCTGAGATACCCTTTAAACTTTGTGCTGAAACCACTTCCGGAAGTCACCGTTCAGCTAAATAACAGACTGGCTTATAAAATAAACAATACCACCTGTGAGAACTGTGTCCTTTAAAAAACGATCTATATGGTTTACCCTAAAACTAGGTTAATGGAACAGAACAACCAGAACAGAAATAAAGAGAATGTCAACACATTATGAAAAATGTAACCAGTGTTACTGAACAATGTATACAGAAATTGTTAAATGGAAACCTAATTTGCTATGTAAACTTTCACCAAAAACACAATAAAATAATGTAATACTAAAAAAAAAGATCATGAATTTCACAGTGAAACTCAGCTCTAAAGTAACTAATGTTTATAAATTCAAAATAAGCATACCTAAGAAAGCCTGATTTACTATCAACAGGGTATACTCTGAGAAGAGTTCTGCCTATAATGGAATATTTGCATTGAACCTGAAACATAGACCTTATTACACATTCTCACCCACATTTCTCCGATGACCAAGAGTGGGAAAGTTGAAGAGGGTTAGGTTAAATAGTTCTTGCACATGAAACTGAGCGAAACTAACAGGGATAGACACCACAACTTTAGCTTCATTAGCCTGAACCATAAGGTAAACCAGTCTCAGAAAACAATTAAAATGTTGGTAATTTACCAATTATTAGAATAAAATTTGAAGCAACAGGTTTAGCACAGAAGAGTGAAAGTGTCAAAAGAACTCTTCCCCTTGCTGCATTTCAATTTCATCTTCATTTAAACTGTCTAGCTCTGCTGCCAATGCCTGATAAAAATAAGAATGTTAACTATGTTTCTAGACAACTCAGCTTATAGTAAAAATGATTTCTGATTACTAGATTGTATCTGGACTGCGATGCATGCAGTGCAGTCAATTACTTAATATGGCCCTTTTAACCACACATGGTCTTGTGACTCTCACAAAATGATTTGGTGGGACTACGCAGGAGGGATCAGTCCCTGGAGAAGGACATCATGCTTGGCAGAGTACGGGGTCAATGAGGTGGACTGACAGTGGCTGCAACGATGAGCTCAAGCATAACAATGACAGTAAGATGGCTCAGGACTGGGCAGTGTTTCGTTCTGTTGTGCATAGGGTCGCTATGAGTCAGAACTGACTCGACGGCACCTAACAACAACAACATGCAAATAAGGTGCATGTGGCCCACCAGTGGGACTGAACAGCCTGCTAATAATGCAAATAAGGTGTACGGAACCCTTGTGGGAGTGGGACCATGCAAATAAGGTATATGGAACCCTAACAAGGGGATTGGTCAACTATGCCACCCTGCTAGGCTTAAAGGGAGCCAATCCCACTACTATCAAGAAAGAAGAGCCAGGAGCAGAGTGTGTCCTTTGGACCAGAGGTCCCTGCGCTGAGAAACTCCTAGATCCAGGAGACAGAGACAGAGCCTATAACACCGGAGACAGTAAAAAGCAGTGCCAAGCACGGCATAGAGAAACAGTGGCAGCAGAAACAGGAGATTGGCATGAGATGGTGCAGTGGGCTTCCTGGCCCATAGAGTGAGGCAACTACAGTGGATGTGCTGGCCCATGAAGCAAGAAAGCTGAGCACCTTCAGGAAGGAGGCTTGCCGGTGGAGTACGGTGCCTCCAGGCACTTGGTGGAGCTAGGCTTGGTAACCTATGAAGTGACAGAGATTAACGCTTTCTGGCTGAGGCTTCCTGGTGGAGTGGGGTGCCTCCAAACACTCACTGGCGGAGCTAAAGAGCTCTGTAACACTTGCCCAAGCAGGGCTGAGTTCAGGCCAAGGGGCTGAAGGGGCTGAGTGGCCGAGAGCCGAAAGAGAGGCCTGCCTGCAAACACAGCTAAGAAGCTGTCCTGACTGATGAACCGTATCCTGAGTCATTCCTGATCCTGAACTGTAACCTGTTACTTCCCTAATAAATCCCCTAATGGTGACTATTGTCCTGTGTAGCCATTGCAACAAATTACTGAACACAGCAGAGAAGTAGAATGCTGCGGGTGGGCCAGCTGGTGTCAGAATTGGTAGAAAGGTTGGAGGGTATATTTGACCTCCACATCAGAGGAATCAGTCTTGGGCCAATGTTGATTCTCCCTCCTTGTGAAGTCAGACGTCTGATGCCATCATGCCATTCTAACAATGCACTATAAATAATATGATGGGGACACCATGTTTTGGGTTCCCTGAGTGTAGTGACTCTTGAAACTGACACATCCCTTGTGGGGACCCTTGAAGCTATTTGTATGGAATTGTTACAAGAGATACTGGCTCCTCGACACCGATGGAGGCTCTCATCTCCCTGCACCTAAACTGTACTTTGAGCTCTGCTTGAAGTTCTTCTGCTGCTAACGAGGACTACTGGTAGCCTGATGTTCCTAACAACCTTTTGAGTAAACTGGTGTCAAGTGTCGCCATGAAAGTCTTGTGAGATTGAATGTTTAAACCTAAAAAGATCCCTGTTGGCCACAGCAGCATATAATTTCATGTGTTAATTTCATAATTATATTTGAATGTCTAGTTAAACCTAAAAAGACCCTTCTGGTGGGTGTAGCGGTATATCATATGTATTAATTTTGTAACTACTGATTAATTTTCATCTTACACTGAATTTGTACTTAATTTTCTTCTTACACTAAAAATGAATTAAATCGTAAAGATTCTGAATTTATTTTAATTATAAAACAACGAGATTATCACATCAATTTAATCATTACAAGTAATTTAAATACTACTGTATTTACATAAATGCACACTTTTAAAACATCATGACTCAAAATAAGAAAACAAAATTAATTGAACAAAGTACTATTAAGTTCCAGTTGTTTCTATGATAGGATACAAATAAAAAATTTAATAAAAATATTACATTTTCTTAGCAAAAAGTTTCTTAAATCAGATTTTCCTTTTGAATTGTTCTCCATGTTTTAATTGGAGGTTCTTCTACAGAATCATTTTATTTAAAGTTGCAAGTTTCTTTTCAACACATGCAATGTGTACTATATGCTGGAATCAAATACCTGAAGGAGATGGAATCTTATGAATACAGCCAGGACAACAGTGGAGAGAGTCGTGAACAAAAACATCACAGTCCACACAGAAAACATTTTGGCACACAGTGCAAACATAGACCTGCAGTGAAGAGAAGAAAAGTGGTAAGTAAAAATAATTTCCAAAAGTTAAGTATAGCAGAGCTAGAAAATATTCAGGTTGCTTTGTTCTTTAGTATCACTATCAACTTTTTCCCACCTACCTACCTATTACTTCCAGTGTACTATAAATATCCTCAAATTTAAGGCAATGTACTTTCCCTCTCAAAATGATCCCTTAGAAGTGAGGTAATGACTTTATTTTTGAGTCCTTAAGGTCTCTTGTATTTTAGGGCACTCTCAATTACTTCATTTTAAGTAACCATTTGGGGAAGACACATGAGCTTAATCAGAGCTTTTTTTAAAAATTGTGCTTTAGGTAAAGGTTTACAGAACAAATTAATTTCTCATTAAACAATTAATAACACATATTGTTTTGTGACATTGGTTGCCACAGAGCTAGTTTTAAACACTTAGAGAAATCACCTGACTGATTCAGTTAAAAAGAGAAGCACAGAAATTTAGCCCAGGTTTAGTTTTATTTCTAGGGAATGACCTCAAAATGCAAAAGTTGTTTCTCCTTTTAATTATGCCTTTAAAGAACGTGATAAATATAAGACAAATAAAAAAGAAATAAACCCACTGTTCTATCAGTATTACATATATGGCAACTTTCCAGGGGCATCATCATAAACAGATTAAAAAATTATTACATCTCAAACAAGGAAGGATGATGTGTTCTTAAGAACTGTCAAGTGATTCAAAAAGTGGTTCTCGTGAGTATGAAGTTACTGATATCAAAGAGGTATGGAAAAATTTTTAATTGTTTATGAAATGTGAAAGTAGACTAAACAAGCAATACTTCTAGTTAATATGTTAAAAAAAATACTTTTAAATATGGACACATAACTAAGGTAATAAAAAATCAGACATAACAGTGATCTATTTTATTTGCCTCTATACAAGTTTATATATTCAAATAGACCCCTTCAAAAATTAAAACAAAAAAAAAATTTTCTCCTTGGCACAATAGAGAAATCATTTTTCATCTGTTGCCACCTTAAATGATGAGTTATGACAAAACCTAAAGTACAATATGGAGAAAAAAAACTTAATATTTCCAAAGTAAAAGTAGTTTAGCTTGCAAACAGAAATACTAAAACATCTTCATAGCAATATTAGAATACAGAATGACAAAATTACTATTTTGCTCCAATTCCTCTCTACCTACTGTAGTTACCATATTTTTACACAAATAACATGCACCTTCTACGTTTGTCCGCCAACTTCACCTCCCGGGGAAAATATTTCGGGGGGGGGCAGGAGGCGGGAGGGCGCGGTTGGCAAACAAACATAGAAGGCGTACGTTATTTGTGTGAAAATACAGTATACCTCTAAGGAATAACTGATATGAATCTCACCTCTAATAACCTATTGAAAACTTATTATAATACTGTTTCCTCAATATTTCCTACCCAACCCAGTGAATCCAGTGCCATCGAGTCAATTCTCAATGGCAATGGGTTATATTTCCTACATATTACTTAATATTCAGAAAGCAAATAAACTTACATGTTGGTCTTTCAATTCCCCCTGACATCCGTAACAAAATCTGAAAAAGAAAGTTTAGGAATCATTTTGTTTAGAATTCACTCACAAAAAATAGTTCAACAAGATCTTAATAACTGCCCCTAGACACCCTGCTAAGAACTTAAGCCACTCCTGAAGTCCCTCTTTCAGCCAAAGATTAGACAAGTTTATAAAACAAACAACACACATGAGGAATGTGTTTCTTAGTTCAATCAAATATATGAGACCAAATGGGTAACACCTACATAAAAGCAAAGATGAGAATGCAGGAAGGGGCAGGAAAACTGTACGAATGGACAGGGGGAACCCGGGGTGGAAAGGAGGAGAATGCTGACACATTTCGGGGATTGCAACCAATGTCACAAAACAATTTGTGTATAAATTTATTATTATTATTTTTTAATGTGCATTTATTCTGGTTGTCATGGGAACTGGCATTTTTTGCAAGATTCTAAGTATGACTCTTTTTTTTTTTTTTGAACTTTAGATGAAGGTTTACAGAGCAAACTAGTTTCTCATCAAACAGTATACCCAGGATACCCATCGTTATATGACACTGGTTAACAACCCCACGACATGTCAACACTCTCCCTTCTCAACCCTGGGTTCCCTATATCATCAGCTTTCCTCTTCCCTCCTGTCTTCCAGTCCCTGCCCCAGGGGTGGTGAGCCCCTTTAGTCTTGTTTTGTTCCATGGGACTGTTCAATCTTTGGCTGAAGGGTGAACCTCAGGAGTGGCCTCATTATGGAGCTGAAAGGGTATCCGGGGGCCAAACTCTCAGGGTTTCCACGGTCTCTGTCAGGCCAGCAAATCTGGTCTCTCTTTTTGAGTTAGAATTTTTTTCTACATTTTCCTCCAGCTCTGTCCAGGACGCTGTATTGTGTGATCCCTGTCAGAGCAGTCAGTGGTGGTAGCCAGGTACCATCTAGTTGCACTGGACTCAGTCTGGTGGAGGCCATGGTAGATGTGGTCCATTGGTCCTCTGGACTAATCTTTCCCTTATGTCTTTAGTTTTCCTCATTCTTCCTTGATTCCAAAGGGGTAAGACCAATGGAGTATCCTAGATGGCCACTCACAGGCTTTTAAGACCCCAGACACTACTCACCAAAGTAGGACGTAGAACATATTCTTTATAAATTGTTATGCTAATTGAGCTAGATGTTTCTTGAGATTGTATATAAATTTTTGAATGAGAAACAAATTTGTGGTGTAAACTTCACCTAAAGCACAATAAAATAATTCAAATGTTAAAAATAAGAAAAAAAAAAAAAAGATCTTAATAACTGTTGTTATGTGCCATCGAGTCAATTCTGACTTATAGTGACCCTATAGGACAAAGAACTGCCTCATTGGGTTTCCTAAGCTGTAATCTTTATGGGTGTGGACTGCCAGGTCTTTTCTCCCACAGAGCCACTGGTGGGTTCCAACAGATCTTTTCAGTTAGCAGATGAGCACTTTAACTACTGAGCCACCAGGGCTCTTTTTTAGTAACTAAACCAAAATCCATTGCCCTTGAGTCGATTCCAACTCATAGAGACCATACAGGGCAGAGTACAACTGCCCCATAGGGTTTCCAAGGAGTGGATGATGGATTTGAACTTTTGACCTTTTAGCAGCTGAGCTCTTAACCACTATGTCACAGAAAAAAAAAAAAATCCATTACCGTCGAGTTGATTTGGATTCATAGTGACCCTATAGGACAGAGTAGAACCGCCCCACAGAGTTTCTAAGGCGTGCCTGGTGGATTTGAACTGCTGACCTTTCGGTTAGCAGCCATAGCACTTAACCACTACACCACCAGGGTTTCCAGTACACCACTAGAACCCTTTAATTAATAAGTAATTATCTTTTACATATGACTTTTAGAATAAAAAGTTAAGAATATCAGTCATTTTTAATAATTCCACAATATGTCCCAAGGTCAACTGACAGCCCGATGTCCTTTTTTTTTTTTTTTTTTTAATTTCCATCAAGGATAAACACGAACATAGGTTAGCAACCTTTCTCAAATGAGGCTATATGAGAGAATAAGCCCTATGGAAAATGATTTGAATGAGTATTTTTCAATTCTCCCAAATATTGTAGGCAGGGCATTTCTTTTTTTTTTTCAATCACTAATTCACCCCCAGCCTCTCTATGAGTTGTCTAAATCTTGTGATATGTTCAATTTGCTTTTACTTGTTAGATCTGGTCAATATCAAAAAGTTTCATAGTGCACACAGCTGTCCAAGTGTGAGAAAAGAGCAAATGAAACCTCTTTGGAGGACAATTTTGAAATACCTATCAAAGCTTACAAAATATACATAGTCTTTGACTCAGCAAGTCTACCTGTAAGAATTTATCATGCATATACACTTGCACAAATGTTCTAAGATAGAGATATAAGCATTATTTGCTAATAACAAAAGGAACCATCTAGATATCCAACAGGAGGCAAATAGTGATATAAACCATGATACTTTCATGGAATATGTAATGATTTCAAATAATTAAATTGATCTAAATATGCTACATAAAATGATTTCCAACCAATAATTTTAAGTGTAAAAAGCAAACTGGATTGATACAAAATTATCTGCTATACAATAAGTGTTTAGCATGGTTCCTAAATCCTGGATGTTCTTAAAAGCAGTAAATCTGCATTTCCCTAAATCTATTCTCTAACTGAGATTAAGTCTCCCTACTTCAGACTTCATTAGCGAGATTTCACAGCAATAGCATTAATAAAAATAAAGGGTTTTATTAATATCCAGGATCTAGATCAATTATGGTGTTTTCAATTGCCTCATATGCATGTGAAACCTGGGCAATGAATAAGGAAGACCAAAGAAGAGCTGACACCTTTGAATTACAATGTTAGCAAAAAATATTGAATATACCACGGACTGCCAAAAGAATGAACAAGTCTGTCTTGGACGAAGTACAGCCAGAATGCTCCTTAGAAGGATGGTGAGACTACATCTCACATACTTTGGACAGGTTATCAGGAGGAATCAGACCCTGGAGAAGGACATCATGCTTGGTAAAGTAGAGGGTCAGTGAAAAAGAGGAAGACCCTTAACAAGATGGATTGACACAGTCGCTGCAACAACAGGCTCAAAAATGAGCGTAACAAGGATTGTGAGGATGGCACAGGACGAGTCAGTTTTTCGTTCTGTTGTACACATGGTCACTATGAGTCGGAACCAACTCAATGGCATCTAACAACAAGGTCAATTTGCTAAGCTGTTGGTAGCCAGAAATTGGCTATGGTGAGAGTATTTATCCATAGAAGTAGCGAACACTAAAAATCAGTGCTTTTTTTTCTTTTTGAGAACTGGGTCACAAGCACACCACCATTCTTACTATACATATACATGCTCAGGAAAACTAATAGATTTCCAGAGAACCAGATCAATTTAATAAGTTATTTCAGCCATAACTAAGGCATTCTGTATCTCGTTTTCTAAATTAGAAGTAATCTTGTGCAAGATAATTTTACTCTCTTTTTTAATGCAGTGAGAATCTATCTAAACATTGATATAAAGTTTACCACTTACAAAAGATATAAGTTAATCAAAATTCATATACCTTTCTCCATTATATTCTTCTAGGGGAATTTCTTGAAAAGCATCCAAAGGAAATAAATGATGGTAAGACCGTGCCAGATGGGGAGCAGACACCAAAGTAAGGCCTAACAAACAAAAACAGAGACAAGCTTAATATTAATAGCCCACACCTCACAGAGCCAATGACTAAAAAGTCAAATGATCTAACTTAGACTACAAAATGTCAAGCTTCTTTTAGGGTTCCAGGTATTCATTTTTTCAGTTTACCTGCAACCATAAAAGGATATTCCAGGACAGAGTCTTAGCTCTGTCACTAAGTGACTATGTGACCTTTCTTGGCCTACTTGCTTATATATACATGCAATAAAATTCTATCACTTTAATTTCCAATTCTACTTATATATATTTATTTTGTGAAGGTAAGAGCTACAAAAAAATATCTACTGAAACTACTACATTGCCTTTAAATAATATACTTTTTCCAGAAAGAGAATGAAGCTGGAAACTCTTCTAAAATGCTATATTTATTCTTGGAAGTAGAGTACTCAGCACCCAATGACGAAAGTAATCTATTTCTCTCCTCACAGGGTAAATTGAGAAATACTGTAGAGGCAGAACTCAACATTTATATTTGTTTTAGCAGCAATATAGACAAAAAGTTATTTAAGATTAATTTTTTGGATAATGAATAATAGTGGGTTTCTTACCACAGACTTTACATTCAACAGGAAGCTCACAGTACTTCGCCCGACACTGTGGGCAGAAATAGCCTCCTAGTGTAAGCCCTGGCTCAGTATTGCTATCCAAATGCCTGTGGGGGAAAAATTACTTTTAGAGATATACACAGATGTAAAGAGAGCTAAAGAAAGTGTGCTACCTTGATTTTAAAATCTCGAAGTTGTCCCACAGCTCACTGATTCTGTTTATTTTTTTGGTCTTTTATTTTTCTTCTCTGACTTTATGTTGAATAGTTTTCTACAGCTGTTTTATTCATTAATCTTTTATTCTGCAGTGTCTAATTTGCTGTTAATCCCAGCCAGTGTATTTTTCATCTTAAAATATTTTATTCTTCATCTTGAAAAGTTTGATGTGGGTCTTTTTTTTATATCTTCCATATCTTTTCCTATCAGGCTCATGTTTTCTACCTTCCTGAACATGGAGTATACTTATAATAGCTATTTTTAATGTCTTTGTCTACTAATTCTATCAACTGTGTCATTTCTAAGTATGTTTCCAATGAATGCTTTTTTTCCTTCTTAGGGTCATTTTCCTAACTCTTTGCATGCCTGATAACTTTTGACTACTAGATGTGGCGAATTTTGCTTTGAGTGCTGGATTTTTCTGTATTAAGTATTTTGGGGCTTTATTCTGGAATATAGTTAAGTTACTTGAAGGTAGTTTGATCTGTTCAAAACTTCCTCCTAAGCTTTGTTAGGCTGGTCTAGAACAATTGCTTACCCAGTGTCGTCGAGTCGATTCCGACTCATAGCGACCCTATAGGACAGAGTAGAACTGCCCCATAGAGTTTCCAAGGAGCGCCTGGCAGATTCAAACTGCTGACCCTTTGATTAGCAGCTATAGCACTTAACAACTGCTAGTCTGGGGTTAATTTGATTCCATTATTGTGGACTGTTTTCAATATCTTTTATGTTAAGAGGTCAGGCCGTGGCAACACGGACCATTCGCTGCCCTGTGTAAACTCTGGAGATTGTTCTGCCTGTTCCTTTCCATGGTTCTTTCGCTGGCCTCTGGTAGTTTCCTCATATGCATCTGCTGATCAATACTCAGCTAAGAATTCATGGGGAACTTTCTGCAAATCTCCAGAGAGCTCTCTGTGCAACTCTTTCCTCTCCGATATACTGCCCTGCAAATTCTAGACATCTCGGCCTCCCCCAAACCCTGGCCTTTGTCTCTTCAACTCAGCAAGACCTCTGGGCTCTGTTTGGGTTCCCCTCTCTAAGCAGCAGGCTGGAAATTCTTTCCAGGGGGTAAGGTGAAATAGTCATAAGGCTTACCCCATTTATTTCTCTTCTTCAAGGGATCATTACCTGCACTGCTTGTTGTCTAGTGTCTGAAAATTGTTGCTTTATGTATTTTGTCTGTTTTTTTGTTGTTGTTGTTGTTTTTGGTTGTTTAAGGTAGAGGGCAAATCCTGTTCATTATACTTTCATTCTTAAATTTAATTCTGTTTTACAACCATATAAAATATAAAGTTCCAAACAAGGTATATTCAGAAAAATCGATGGTGTATACCTGATCCCTCTGCCTTTCCCCACACCCCTTCCTCCATATAATCATTTAAAAATTTTTTTCTTCATACTTCCATTATTGTTGTTTTTATTATTAACATAAACAAATATGTAAGAGCTACAAAAATATCTACTAAATCTATTGCATTGCCTAGGGTACCACTTGCCCTGGCTCGCAGATGAGAGGTAGTATACTATATACTTTTCTCTACCTTGCTCTTTTACTTAGTAATATATCCTGAAGATCATTCCACTGAAGTACACAGAGTCCTCACTCCTTTTTACAGCTAGGTAAAAAACACTATTTTACAATAATCATTACATTTTAAGCCCATTTTTAAAATTTATAACTTAAGAGTAAGGAATTAAAACCGTAACAGATGATCACTGACAATCCTGAGGTCTTTACTTACGCCATGCTGAATGAAGGTTTGGCATCTTGATCAGACAGAGAAGCAATGGTATGCTGAGGAAATCCTTCACAGAAGAAAATGTGTTACTTTCTTTTCCAAGCAAATAGCAGAATTCTAGGAATAGAAATCTAGAAGTGTTCCTACCAGAAAGCTTGTACAAATGTTCTCTTTCCTGCCTCTTAGATACACTTATGATGAAACTGGCTGAAAATCCAAACTACAAGAAAAACTAAAAGTGGGGGTGGTGGGGGAATGATCTGACTGCACGTATGACTTCTGATTCTAAAGTTCATATCTACATTTTCTAATTTACTAACAATACATACTGCTTTTTAAAAGAAAAACAGTTTGTGATTTTTAAGCAGTTTCTGACACAACTGGAGCTTCTATTACATAGTCCACTCACCCTCTCTATAAGAATATAATTGTATGATTAAAATTTCGGAATACGCAAACCTTTCATGTTGTTTGTTCCTTGTACATATTTTTTAATTCTGAAAACATGTTTAGGAAAAGCAGAAACCATAAAAGAAAAGAGATTTCACTACATAAAAATTTACCTACATATGAAAACAAACAAAAGACCAACCAGAAAAATATTTGCTTTATGTGAAGGAGAAAAGGTTATAAAATTTTTGGAAAATAAAAGAAAATTAAAAGTTTTTTTAAATGATCCAAAACCCATCATTCTATCCACCCCAATACTCCCAAAAAATCACTTGTAGCAGTTTGGCTTACTTCCTTGTAACATTTTGTTTTCGCATAATTTGTATTAAACAGCATTGACCATACAATACAGAGGATTTTGTAGCTTGTTTTTCAAAGTTCTTAATATAACAAGTATTTTTTCAATAAAGTGTCTTTATACTTTTCTAGCCTTAATAAAAGAAAGCCAGTGGTGTTCTCTGGGTGACAGGATTAAACCTGGTTTTTATTTTCCTCTTTTTACTTCACTGTATTTTCCAAAATTGCTCAATAAGCATTATTTGTTTTCTAAATATAAAATATTTAAGTGAAAAGAGAAATACTGGAGTGTTAAAACAGCAATTTGTGCAAATGAAAAAAGAAAGCCTAAAGTGACCAAAATAAATATAGAAAATGTCTATTTCAATATAATACAGAATAGACACGTACCCATACGAATAAGTGAGCATTCAGAATTGGAGCTGGCAGGAGGAGGACTAACGTGATGTGTTAGCAATTCTTTGTAATGGCTCTCATCTAAAATAACATGGTAAGTGCCTAATAAGACAAAGAGTAAAAGGAAAAAAATCAGCTTTCCAGATACAAGAACAAATTACAATTTCTATGTAATTCGGTAAAAGATATATCATCTGAAAATGTACATTTTCAAAATAAAGACTTAAGCTAAACTGTCATTTAAAAAAAGTTTAAGTAATATCTCTAAATTGACTTCTCTGTGTATAACTATAATTACAATTTTATTATAGCCGTATTATGAGATCTCCACGAAGTACTATACATACTGAAATTTCTAATTTTCCAGGAGTTATACAGTACTTCCTCTAAATACATAAATACTAAAAAACTTTTCTTGCATTTGAGGATGATCTCTTACAGAATCAATGATATATTTAAGGTGACATCTATATTTTGGACTACAAGATATGAACTTGTATAAATTTAGTAGCTGACAAGCATATTAAAACATTCTAACTAGTTTAATTAATTGTTATTTCATACATGGTAATTATAAATAAATACTGACAATTCTAGACACATACCACCAGTCTCACGAGCAAGTACAGTGCAAACTCGAACCTCTGCAGACAATCCAATAACAGACACTCTAATTTTAGCTGCCTTTAGAGTCTTCATAAAACCCAAGTAGACAGAGGGTTGGGGCCAACAAGGGGGGAGAAGAAAAACATTTAAGAATTAATGTGTTTGAAAAACAGAAAGAATGCTCTGAAAACTAGTGATAAATTCACTAGAGAATTCTCTTCAGAGTTGTAACTTTGGTTTTGATTATAAAAAATGTATGGTTCTACCTTGACTAAATCATAGATATTAGAGGGATCACAAGTTGTAAGGCTGCTAAAGATGATCAGGACTTCTCTACTTGTATGTCCTGGCATGTGTCTACAGAAAGATAAAATACACTCCAATTAGGTATAACAAATTAAATTAACATTAACTTTACCCAAAAAGAATAGTACATGTGGTTTACACATTTAGACTACAGAACACCTTGTTTGTTTCAACACTGCAAGGGAATGAATTGTGAATCTATTTTAAAGACTTTAATATAAATTTTCTAAAATGAACTACATATTTCTTCATATTGATTCATCTATTCAGTTGTGGATTGAATAACAAATATGATTGACAAGGTTCCTGACATCATGGAGCTTACATTCTAGTAGGTTTGTTTCATACAAAATCTAAGTATACATCAGGAAGTATGACAATACCACATGGGTCAACTTTCAGTTGTATACGCATAGCTTAACAATAGTAATACACTTCTTTCTTTAAGACTATAACTTAATCTGTTGATGATTCAGAGTCATTATAATCATAAATAATCTTTGTATATCATTTTAATTAAATAATAGCTTATGGGGGGTTTAAAATGTGGTGAGCTGTTTGCCCCTATACTAAATAGGAATTCTTATCCTTTCTGGAGCAATTTTATCAGCTTTATAGGTTTTCTGTTAAGATCTGCATTATCAGACTCTCAGCTACCACTTATGGATGCTGCCATTGTACCTATCTCTTGTACATGCATTACTTCCTTCTCTTCTACTTTGAAACTATAAAAATATTTATTATATAAAGGTATAAAGTGTGAGTCAGAGCAGCCTATCAAGGGATAAAATATATGAGCTTTGTTGTTGTTAGCTGCCATCGAGTTGATTCTGACTCATAGCAACCCACGCTGCTACTGAATACTTTCTTTGGGTTTCTTAGCTATATTCCACGCAACTGAACTTGCTATCAATGTATAGATGTATTATAAAACAAGTTAATAAAAGTTAATAAATATACAACCAATTCAAAATTATTATATCACACTAAATTCTATAAACAATCCATTTTAAATAAAATATTTATTTTTTCATCAATGTATTTCTTTTGTGCTAGTTTTGATTATATTTTCTAAACACAGTTTTGATATTTTTCTAAAACTTTTAAGCATATGCCTCACCTATTAAAATGTAAAATAAAAATAAAATTACCAACTAACACCATACTAAAAATCATAAATATCATTCTACATTTTTTCTTCTAATAATGATTTCATTATAGCTGGGTTTATGGAGACTAACATTAACATATTGACATTTCAACTTAATTCATTCAAAAACTTAGAAATTAATTATGAATAATAAATGTAAAATACTAACTTCAGAGTCTGCATAGCCATGTTTAAGGAATTATAAAGAGATGGTTCTCCATGGCAGGTCATGTCTACAGCTTTCTTTAAAGATGTTATGTGTTTCCTTGGGTTTCCTAGAATAGAAATGGAATAATTTACTTTTAACAAAATCTAACACATACTTTATGGAAATTTATGCTTCTCCAAAAATTTAAAGATCTAGGATGTTAAAGCACAGACTCTCTTCAATTTGAACTTCCAGCAAGTTGCACTTTTCTCAAAAATGTTTGTTAACCTCATTCCTGCTGAAAAAATAAAACGATCTGTTTCTTTGTATCTATTAGCACATACATTTTAAACATTAATCCGAGTGTGTATAACTTTTTACTTTTAATATTTCCATATTTGTAAGACTAATGTATTTTCACATTTCTGAAATCAAGATACAGCCTACGACCAATCACTGGCAGCCATGCAGCATTAGTGACGTAGTCGTCATTGCCCGCTCACATGCCAACCTACTATTTATTAGTTATTAAAAGTGTTGCCACTTTAATTGTATCATGTACATTGCTGGTGCTATTCATGTTGTTTAACTGCTATTTTAAAATGTTTTTAGAAAAGTTATTAATACAAAAGGTTATATTTGCATTTAGAAAGGCATAGAACAGAGCAATGAGGTAGAAGTGTATTACTAGCAAAGCAAATAATTCATTGATGGAAGAATATCTGCAATTTCCTATTTTCTTGGGGGGGAAAAAAAAGACCTTTATAGGCTCTAAGAAGGGAGGAGTGCTACAAGTAGACAAAACTGTCAAATCCCTAAAATCTGACAGGATTGTCAAGCACCACCAAGCTGGTGTGACCAATTTGTGTATCATTTAATACTGTGTCAAAGTTTAACTGCCAAGGTTTTTCCTTCTTAATGGCTCATAAGATAAAGGTTTCTCTTATTTATATTCAAAGAAATGTGATATTCTATAAACATTTTCTCCTATTTCAGCACTGTCTCCATATTAATTAATGTCTCCATATTAATTAATTAATTAACTAGTTGAAATTTTCATTAGTTTTATCATATAGTGTAGTTCATCAAATTACTTCCATACTGTTGAACATTTATTTCCAATTTGTCACTATTATATATAGTACGGTAAACACTATCCTTGTATAGTAAGTCTTTTTCTTCTTTCATAACATTACGTAAGTATAATTACAGGGAACAATCACTTTTGTGGCCCTTTTTCAAAAAAATTTTAAATTCATTTATAAGTCTGGTTTTATAAATACTAGTTTCTCAGGGTTCATTAAGCAATACTTTGCTTTTGAAACTTAATTTCGCCAATTTAAAACAATAAAAGTGTATTGAGTTAGTCTGTATTTCTTTGACCACTTGCTTGGCTAAACTTTTTTTTTTTAATATTTATTTATTTTCTGTTTTTATTTTGATGTCAATTATCTCCCTTCTCATCCGTTCATCTATTTAGAGCTTCCTGGTGCTATTATTTATCTGAATAAGCTTTAAAATATTAACCATTTGCCATATTCATTATAAACAATTTAGATTTATTGGAATCATAAAATTTTAGATACAAATAGTCCTTCCCTAAGTCTAACTCCTTCATTTCATAAGTGAGAAAACAAATTCAGAGAAGTTAAATGATGTATGCCTAGCTCATGGCAGAAACAGCACTCAAACCCAGATCTCCCAGCTCTCTATCTACTTCTCTTTCTACCATACTATATGAAATGTCTTTTCATCTCCAGTTGTGCTATGGGCATAGGAAAGAAGCATGCTACGTCAGTGTCAGCGTGGCTTACGGAAGTGATTCTCACTGAAAGGTGAGACAGTACCTTCAATAAGCCTATCAGAATCTCTACAGGCTTCTTCATCTATATATGTATTACTTCCCTGGCACCCATAGAAATCAACTACTACTTTGGGGAAGAGGGAGAAGGGAGCCAGTCCTAAATCCTTACTTGATTATATAATAATTCTGCTTAGCTCGTGTGGTTCAGGTGGAGCAGACTGTGCCTCTATCCTGTCCCGAAGATAGGCATAATCCAGGACTACCAATAAAATACTTCATTCCCCTGCCCACTCTGACTGCCCGTGTGGGGCATGTCATAAGCACGGCCAGTTAGAGTCCCCCCTGGCACCTGTGATGAAGCTATAGCTTACTACCGTGATACAGACTTGAGGTTATTAATGGAAATCATTTTGCCAAAAGAAAACACATCAGAGAATGAAGTCAGACAGAACTAGGACCCCTGGAAGCAACTGTACCTGAAATCAGCCTGACTTCTAAACATGGGCTGTTAATTTACCTTTTGAACTTAAGCTACTTTGAGTTTTTTTTTTAGGGGAGGTAGTTATCACAAGTGAATTTCTTGGGTCACTTTAAGCTAGCATACAGTTTACTGCTTATGTGTCATGGCAAGGATGAAAGGTTTAGAACAAGATTTAAGGGACAGTGTAATTCACGGAAAATAAAATGGAATTAGTGATGTGAATTTATAACAGCACATACACAGGCAAATAAAAACCACCATTACTATCGCTTAAGAGACTAAAATTCGGTTAGGCGTGTGATGCAACCAGAATCATTAACGACAGCCACAGTTCAATGTTTATACTCTTTGGTCTTTAAATTAGAGGTTTAATTTCTTTAAAAAGTTAATTTTAAGATTGAGTTTTACGAACGGTTACAATAATTTTATCTTAATACTATTGGGATAAGAATGTACAGATTTTAAATAAATACACTTATATTCTTTGCAATACTACCCACCGCTGTGCAGAACTCAATTTAAAACAGTTAACCTTTTTATTATTAAGTGGTCTTACATACAGAGCTTAGCGAAAGACTTCTCTGTACTTATTGCGCAGCCACAGAAAGAGCATTACAAAGCTGGGTAAATAAGGCAAAGTCCTTGAGTCCTTATGTCTACTATCTAATAAAGGTAATTTTATGCACATTTATGTATAGACAAAACATACCTGAGAGTTCAGTCAGTTTTTCAGCTCTCTTACTCTTAGTTACAATTATTCCAATCTCAAAACAAAAACAAAAATGACCTATTTTAATTTAACAAATTATTGCCTTTTAATAAGAATTAACATAATTAAATTATTACAAAGGAACAAGCGACATAGAAGAAATTTTTTCTCATGGTGTTTTTGACAAATAAATTTAGCTATGAGTACACTATAATTGCTTAAGTTTTAGAGTTATTTTGCTTTTCACCAATTCTCAATTTGAATCATTTAGTAATTCACAGAAAATATGCACCATTTTTTGAATAAATTATACTTGGCAGCAATATCAGGACTCTAATTCTGAATTCTATCACTACATACATACCTGACTAATAGGATTTTGATCAAAATATTCCTCTACGAAGTATTCCAACAACTGTTTGAGGGGAAAAAAAAATAGGTAAGAGCAAAATTGCAACCATAAGGAAAACGTTTAATTAATGCTTTGTGAAACTGATTTATCCAATGACTCTTCCCATGATTTTTAAGCTTATAGTAGATTTTTTTTTAATTTCACTAGTAAAAACACAAAATTAAACTAATTAGCTAGTAAAAACCTTAATTTTAACTGTTAAGTGATAAGATGGCTCTAAGCTAGTCTTTAAAACATGGACCCATTTGAACACATCAGACAGAAGCAATTTAAGCAAAGGAACAGATCCCATGAAATGAAAATAGAAACCAGAAAATAAGCAGAATTGAGAGTTTTGTTAAATTAGGAATAACCTGAATGTATTTGTAAACTTAGGAGATGAGATTCAAGTAAGTCAGTGAAGAATGAAGATCCAATAAAGAAAAAAGATAGCTGACAAAGCAAGGTTCTGATTTGAATGGGAGGGTGGAAATTAAGGGCACAAATCATTAGCTATTTTGGCTTATGATTTCCTTAAATGATCTGGCAGGATTTCTACTTGGCTATAGTTTGTATAAGGAGCCCTGGTGGCACAGGGGTTAAATGCTCAGCTGCTAAGTGAACGGATGGTGGTTTGAACCAACCAGCAGCTCCGCGAGAAAAAAGATCTGGCAATCTGCTCCTGTAAAGATTTGCAACATAGGAAACTATATGGGGCACATCTACTCTCTCATATAGATTAGGGTTAGGGTTACTCAACAGCACACAACAACAACATACTTTGTATGGAAGTTCCTGAGAGGTACAAACAGTTAATGCACTCGGTTGCTAACTGAAAGGCTGGAAGTTTGAGTGCACCCAGAGACACCTAGGAAGAAAGGCCTAGTGATCTATTTTCAAAAAATCAGCCACTGAAAACCCTATGGAGCACAGTTCTACTCTGACATGCATAAGGTCACTATGAGTCAGAATTGACTTGATAGCAACTGGTAACTGGTAATAGTTTGCACTAACTCTAAAGAAAAATAAAATTGTATTCTTTAAAAAAATTTTTTAAAGAATTCAGTGTCCTTTCCCACATTTAATATAAATTAAAATGATTTTACTATACCTTTAAAGTACATGTCAGTCTATTGGGCTTTAAATCTTGGTCTTCCATTGTTCTGGATCCATCTACTACCACATAAAGGTGGCGCATCTACCCAAAGAAATAAATAAGGATAAATTTCAAATTTATTTTTCACCAAGAATTAAAATAGCATTTTAATATTCTCTTCAATCTACACATATATTTTAACTACATTCTTTTAAAAGGTTTGCTATTTTACTATTGTTTATTCTACTAAGCCAGAATGTTTCTCTACCCAAACTAATTCTGTACCAATAAAGGAAAACAAATAATAACATACCATTCCAAGTCGAACTTGTCCATGGTGCTCAAATACTCTGTTAAAATTATTCAAAAAATTTTAATGAAATACCATATACTAAAAATCAACTTTCCAAATAACCTGCATTTTCTAATGAAATAAGAAGTATTTACAATTACTAAGCTATGAGCTCCACATAATTATAGAAATTTGGGTGGTTTCCTGAAGACTTATTTCCCTTTTGAGTCCAGGATAGGTCCCTGGTTCTTTCCACCTACTCAGAAGGCAAGAAGCCAGTTTCCCTGAAACACAACAGAAATGAAGTACTGCAGAGTGGGTGTAGGTGGACAGAACGGCTTAAAGGAACGTATTTTGCTTTCTGTAATACGCTTATGAAGATGTACATACCTTTTTCTCTTTGCTTTAAAGAGAATGTCTTCTATTGTAGCTTTAAGTGATCCAGATTCATCTTCTTTAAGAATCTCCCTAAGGAGGAAATGAATTGTGTGGCTAATTGCCTCTATGAAACAACTGCCCCCTTTGCCATGAGACCAGAACTGGATGGTGCCCGGCTACCATGACTGAACATTTTGATCAGAGATTCTATAGAAGAATCCTGATCAAAAGGGAGAAAATGCATAATAGAATTTCAAATTCTTATGAAATCCAGATTTTCTGGAGCCATGGAGACTGAATAAAGACCCAAAACCACTGCCCTTAGATAATCTTTAAAACTTAAACCAAAAATATCCTCTGAAGTCTTCTTAAAACCAACAATAGCTTAGCTTAACTAGTAAAGAATGTCTGCCATGAGTATTGTGCTTTTTCAAGATCTATCTATATGGGATCAAACTGACAATAGCTACTCAAAAGATTAGACAGGAACCTCAGTGGGGCAGTGAGTTTATGTTAACAGGGGAGAAACAACTCAGAAAAGGAGGGTGAGAATGGTTGCAAAATTCAAACGATGTAATCAATGTCTTTGAATTGTACATGTAGAAATTGCTGAATTGGTGTATGTTCTGCTGTGTATATTCTCAGTAACAACAAAAACAAACTATATATATAAAAAAGATCTCTCTATAAGCAATAATCACTTATTTAAAAAGATAAGCCCAAGAGAAATACCAACCAAAAGGTGGGCAGTTTGAACACACCAGGCACTCATTGGAAACCGTATGGGGCAGTTCTACCCTGTCCTATAGGTTCGCTATGAGTGGAATCGACTCGACAGCAATGGTTTTTTTTGGTTGTTGTTGTTAAGAGAAATGAACACCTGTGTCCACACAAAGATTTACACGTGAATATTCAAAGTAGCATCACTCATAGCACTCCAAAATTGAAACAATCTAAATGTCCATCAACCGGTGCGTGGATAAATAAAATGTCACACATCCACATCATGAAATACCGCGCAGCAATAAAAACAAACTACTGACCGATGAATCTTGAAAACAGTATGTTAGGTGAACATGAACTACAACATGGATAACCTTGAAAACAGTATATTAAGTGAAAAAAGCCAGATACAAGAGACCATGTATTGTGTGATTATATGAAATGCCCAGAATAGGTAAACTTATAGAGACAGGAAGTAGGTTAGTGATTGCCTGGAGCTAGAGGTGAGAAAGACATTATAGGTAGTCTCTGACTTATACAGTATTCAGTTATAATGACCCGTGCTTATACCACCTGTTTTTTTTTAATATCTTTTCATTAGTGACATGTACTACATACAATGTTGCAGCGCATCATTTGCTGATGTTATCTTTCTCAGGTGTTCACCCACAGATGTTCAAAGATCGGATTTACAAACATAGTAATAAAAGGTAGTAATAATGAAAACTAAAAAAAAAAAAAGGTATTCAACTTCTATCAGAACCGACTTACAACAGAGTAGTCAGAATGGAACCCCGTATTAAGTCAGGGGCTGCTTGTAATTGTAAGTAGGTAGGGTGGTGAAAATGTTCTAAAATTGGTTTATGGTGATAGTTGCACACTCAGTAAATTTTTAAAAAATCACTGAATTGTGCATTGGGAAAGGGTGAATTATAAGATATGTAAAATATACCTCAATAAAGTTGTAAAAAAAACAAAAACAAAAGTCTGAAAAATAAGAGAGAACTACTGCGGTACTTACCATGTTCTTTCATAGCCTCCTTCCCATCGCTTAGTTCTTTCAGGTTCTTCATCCATTTTTTGTCTTAAAATGTATGATATAATTCAATATCCTATAAAAATCATTAGATTGTGAACATTCTAAAGGTGTTTGTCACCAGATGCATCCAATTAAATTTGAAAATTAAAGAGAAGTAAACATAAAAAGTTTAATATAATCAGAATGCAAGGGCATCTTACTCTCTATAGGCTACTCAATAACTCTTCTTGGATTAAAGCACTTCTTTACAAAATTCTCTAGGAACTCTTTTTCCTATCCCCATGAAATAATATGAATATTTCTGCACAAATTTGGAACTAACAGAAATACACATCTTTTTACTATTTTTAAAAAACAAAAATGCATTACAAATGTGCCCAAAGTCAGGTCCAGGAAACTATGGGAAGTGGGCAGAGGTGTGGATGAAACAAGATTAGCCACAACTGATGGTTATTGTAGCTGAGTGATGGATATGTGACGATTCATTATCCCTCTAATGTTGTGTATGTTTGAATTTTCCCATAATCAAAAGTTTTTCAAATAAAATTTATTATTTATAAATGGGTAAATGCTTATGGGAAACCCTGGTGGCTAAGTGATTAAGTGCTATAGCTGCTAACCAAATGGTCAGCAGTTCAAATTCACCAGGCGTTCCTTGGAAATTCAATGGGGCAGTTCTACCCTGTCCTGTAGGGTCGCTATGATTCGGAATTGACTCAACCGCAGCAGGTTTGGTTTGGTTTAAATGTTTATGACCCATAATTCAAAAGAAGGAGGACATAAAATTAAACATGAGCTCAAGCATTAAAAGAAATTAATGTAAATAAAACAGTAACTACCTCATATAATTATTATGAAGATAAAATGAGTTAATACATGTAAAGCACTTAGAAAAACGTCTGATACACTCCAGTGGAGAGTCCTAGAATGCCCAGCTTAGGAACACCCATTACATACAGTTACCTCAAGCAAGGGAAGTATCCAAATAGCACAATAAGATGTTGAAATTGGATTCAAAGAGATCTTGACAGGCTACAACCTTGAACTTTGATAGGAATAAAAGTAAAGTCCTATACTTGAGTGTAAAAATTTATCTGCACAAAGAAGTGTGGTTAACATGAATAGAGGAAAGAACTTAGGTATTTTAGTTAACCTCTGAAGGCTGTACTCTTTGATCTTCATCAGTAAGCGCTTCAAATCCTCTTCACTTTCAGCAAAGTTGTATCATCCGCATATTGCAGGCTGTTAGTCTTCCTCCAATCCCGATTACATAATCTTCTTCATGTAGTCCAGCTTCTCAGATTATTTGCTCAGCATACAAATTGAATAAGTATGGTGAAAGGATACAACACTGACACACACCTTCCCTGATTCTAAACCATGCCGTATTCCCTTGTAATGTTCAAACAACTGTCTCTTGGTCTATGTACAGGTTCTGCACGAGCACAATTAAGTGTTCCAGAACTCCCATTCTTTGCAACGTTATCCATAAACTGTTATGATCCACACAGTCGAATACCTTTGCACAGTCGATAAAACACAGGTAAACATCTTTCTGGTATTGTCTGCTTTCAGCCAAGATCCATCTGACATCAGCAATGATACCCCTCATTCCACATCCTCTTCTGAATCTGGCTTAAATTTCTGGCAGTGCCCTGTCAATGTATTCCTGCAACCACTTCTGAATGACCTTCAGCAAAATTTTCCTTGCATGCAATATTAATGATATTGTTCAATAATTTCTGCATTCTGTTGGATCACCTTTCTTTAGAATGGACACAAATATGGTCTCTTCCAGTCAGTTGGCCACGTAGCTGTCTTCCAAATTTCTTGGCATATATGAGCGATCACCTCCAACACTGCATTCATTTGTTGAAACATCTCAACTGGTACTCCATCAATTCCTGAAGCCTTGTTTTTCACCAATGCCTTCAACGCAGCTTGGAATTTTACCTTCAGTAACATTGGAGCTTGATGATATGCTACCTTCTGGAATGGATGAAGTTGTCAAGGATTTCATTTTACTTAGATTCACAATCAACGCTCATGGAAGCAGTAATCAAGATATCAAATGACATATTGCATTGGGCAAATCTGCTGCAAATGACCTCTTCCAAGTGTTAAAAAGCAAAGATGCCACTTTGAGGACTAAGGTGTGCCTGACCCAAGCCATGGTGTTTTCAATCAACTCCTATGCATGTGAAAGCTGGACAATGAATAAGAAAGACCCAAGAAGAACTGATGCCTTTGAATTATTGTGCTGGAGAAGAATACTGAACATGCCATGGGTTGCCAGAAGAATGAACAGAAGAAGTACCGCCAGAGTGCTCCTTGGAAGCGAGGATGGCAAGGCTTTGACTTATGTACTCCAGATATATTATCAAGAAGGACAAGTCCCTGGAGAAGGACATCACATTTGGAACAGTAGAAGGTCAGTGAAAAAGAGGAAAACCCTCAATGAGATGGATTAACACAGCTGCTGCAACAATAGGCTCAGACACAGCAACGACTGTGAGGATGGTCCAAGACCAGGCTTTTTTGTCTTGTTCTCCTGTACATAGAGTCCTATGAGTCAGAACTGACTTGATGGCACCTGACAACATATGATTGTCGAAAAATATACAATAAGCTAGTGAAAGACTACCTTATAGTAACAAAAATAGAGTGTGTAGAATAATGGAGATTATAAAGTACAGAAATTTTAGCCTGCATTGCTGAGAACCATTACTGAAATACTATTCTCTTTCTGATGGCTACTTTTAAAAGAAACAAATAACAACTGAAGGATGTTGAAGGAAAATGTCTGGGACGGTGAGGAGGACTAACGCCACGCTTCCAAATATATGAGAGTTTAGCGTTAAAAAGAAAAATTCAAGGAAGACCAATTTTATCATCATGAAGAGCAGTATGAAAGATGATTTAAACTTGTTCCATATTCACAGGAACAACTAGGACCAACAGGCAGAAGCTACAGAGACAGATTAGTAAGAACTTTTCAGTATCTCACCTCTTCTGAAGTTTAATCCTACTCTATCCTTCAGTTTGAACTGACTTTATCCCCAAGTTCCTAATGACCTTCCACAACCCACAATGCCAGATACTAGCCCCCTGCCCTGCCTCTTCTAAGCTTCTTCAGCATTGACTCTGGGTACATTCTTAACCTTGTTTTCATTACTTCACACACAGTAACCTTTAGAAGTTCCTAGCCAGAAGTCATCACACTCATACCTCCACCCTCCCCAATGGAGTCTCCCTCCCCAATCCATTCTTTCAGCTTCTTTCTTCCATAAATGATGAATAAAAGGAATCCTTGGTGCCAAGATATTAAGGATGAAACAAATCCCTGTCATAGGCAGGAGCAAAGATTAACTTTTGTGATGAGGACTATATAACCTAGACCATAACGCTCTGTTCATATCATTGTTTCAATAGAAAAAATTTATTTTAAAAAATCTAAATAATTGACTTCGGGAAATAAAACCTATAGACAAGTTAGAGACTGCTTTTATGTCACCACTGGTTTCTGTGGCACCAGATACAATCAGATGTTATTAGCTTAAGTTCTGTTTGCCTCCTATTGAATTAACAATCTTCTCCTTGGCTCTCTAAGAGGCTCATTTGTTTCAAGAAACCTGGTGACCCACTTTAGTATCCAGAAGTAACTAGAAGTGACTTAATGATTCCTAACATCTGTGCTATTTCAACACCCTAACCATGTTCGCATCTTGTTAAGTTTGATGATAAGTGTGGTAACATAGCACAAAGTAACTAAATAGAGCATTTTTAATCCTCCCATAAGCATTTTTTGTATTTATTGTGAACCCCAATAATCAAAAGCTTGAATAATATTAATGTTTTTGAACTCAAATTCTTCAAAACCAAGCTATTGGTGTTCATCACATCAATCATTTAAAAACAGTATTTTAGTTTATTCTAATTCTCTGAAGATTCAGAAACACAGTAAGAACTGATGAGTAGAAACTGCAAGTGAAATCATTTTTGGCTCATTGTACTCAAGGATTTTTTTTTTTTTTTGACTCAACGACTTCTTGGTGGTGTCTGTAATGGGATAACATAGGGATAGGAAACGAAGTACTAAGCTCCCCATAACTGGAGATGCTGAAAGGGAAGTTGGATATTTACAATGCATGCTCTTAAAAGAGAAGGGATTTATATATGCATCCTGGAGAAAGATGTACTTGGTAGCCTCTTTGGTACCACCTCCAACGGTCTATAATTTTTTAATATTCCATCTTCTCATCCTCACAAATATCGCTGATTCGTTTCCTGGGAACGCAATCCCCGAAAAACTACTTTCCCCAGAATAAGTCTATTGGTTTAATTCCTGTCACGGGAGCTCCAAATGCTATCTGCAAACAAATGAGATCTGAACCAAACATTGCAGTTTATGAAGCTCTTCCGCACACCTTATCCTGCCAAGCCCTGTGAGACAGGGTGACTTCTGTCTCTGTTTTTCATGTGTGAAACTCGAGGCCAGGGAGGTTGGGGGCTGCCTCGAGGCCACACAGCTGAAGACAGAGTACAAACTCGAACCCAGGACTACACTTCCCAAAATTTGTCTTAGGTAGAGCCACTTTTACAGACTGCAGCCCCACAAGCTTCTTTGCAGCTCCCCAGACAGAAGTCGTCCTCTGCCTCCCTCTCCACACATCCCTCTGCCCCTCACTCCCTCAGAAGCCGGGGCAATTCATCCCTCCGCCTCTGCCCGCGCAGGCCCCTCCTTGTGGCGGCGTTTCCCGGGCGAAGAGTCCCCGCCGCAGCACAACGCGGACCGCTTTCGTCCCCGGACTCACCCAGCCGGCCGAGCCGCCACTCTACCCGGAAGTTCCGCCCAATCCTCTCTATGGTCGCTACAGAAGTCCTTCCGCCACGCCCTGCGACGACGTAGAAGCCTTCCGGATGCTTTCGGGGTGGCTGTCTTAGCGGGGAACTCGCGGGAAACTGGCAAGCCTGGCGGAATTTAAGGTGCTGGGAGAGGCTGCCTCTCCATCTTTCAGCAAGTCTTTGCAAAGAGGCTGTAAAGTTGGGCAGAGATGGCTCGCAGTTCCCCTAGTGGCCCCCATTCGCTCTTTGAAAGCCGTTGTTAGATGCCTTGGAGTGGGTTCGGGCTCATAGCGACCCTACGCACAACAGAACGAAACACTGCCCAGTCCTGCGCCATCCTCACAATTGTTATGCTTGAGCCCATCCTTGCGGCCACTGTGTCAATCCATGTCCTTGAGGGTCTTCCTCTTTTTCTCTGACCGTCTACCAAGCATGATGTCCTTCTCTAGGGACTGATTTCTCCTGACATGTCCGAAGTGTGAGAAGCAGCCTCGCCATCCTTTTCTCCAAGGAGCATTCTGGTTGTACTTCTTCCAAGACTCACAGCAACCTATAGGACAGAGTAGAACTGCCCCCACAGAGTTTCCAAGGAGAGCCTGGTGTATTTGAACTGCTGACCTTTTGGTTAGCAGCCTTAGTAAGACAGGGAGCAAAGGCCCTGAGATGGGAGGGTGCCTGTTTAAGGAATAGGAAAGAGGCTGGTGTGGTTAGAAGAGAAGCAAGCAAAAGAGAAACAGACTATACTATCAGAGAGGTAACAGGGGGTTGAGTGTAGAATCTAGAGACTTAGTAAGATAGGGAACAGAGGGGCCCCCAAATCTATAAAATAACAAGAAATGGGCCAGGGCACAGAAACAAAGGCATTCCCCAGAACAATGGGACAGGGTATCTAAAAATAGCCCACAAACTTCTTTAAAGTTGTCTTTCAGAAGCGGCTGGAGAAAAGCGGCCCCAGGGCTGTGTGCAGAACATCCACCTGTGACCACTGTGTGACCTTCCACCAGGGGCAGTGAGGGGCTGCAGCCTCAGCCAGGGAATTGAACCCAGGGATCGAGACACTGCACAGGCATGACACCCCATCATAAGTCCTGCTATGAATCCCAGAGGCGTCCAGGACAGGAGCCATCTTGGAAAGCTGCTGTGCTGGCATCTTGGTTAAGGTATCCCCACCTGTGCTTATGAATAAACATGAATCTCTTCCCGCCCAAGAACTTTTAAAAACCCAGGCCTGTCTTTTGTTCTGTGAGACAGAGGTATGCATTGCTCTAGGCCCTCCTTGTCTCTTCCTGGTCTCCACTTGCAAGCCTTTTCGACAAAGCTTTGCTTGTGCGGAAAACGGTAACATTAGCACTTAACAACTACACCACCCGGGGTTCCTAAAAAGCCCTCTGTCAGAGGTGGGATTTGAACCCACGCCTCCATTAGGAGACCAGAATGCCCCCAGGCAAGGTGCGCACCTTGCATCTGGTGCCTTAGACCACTCCGCCATCCTGATACGCATTCTTTTGGCAGTCTGTGGTATAGTCAATACGCTTCATGAACACCACAATTCAAAGGCGTCAGTTATTCTTCAGTCTTCCTTATTCATTGTCTAGCTTTCATATGCATATGAGGCAATTGAAAACACCATGGCTTTGGTCAGGCTCACCTTAGTCCTCAGGGTGACATGTTTGCTTTTTAATACTTTAAAGAGATCTCTTGCAGCTGATTTGGCCAATGCACTGTGTCTTTTGATTTGACTTCTGCTTCCATGGGTGTTGACTGTGAATCCAAGTAAAACGAAATCCTTGACAACCTCAATCTTTTCTCCATTTATCATGGTGTTGCTTATTGGTCCAGTTGTGAGGATTTTTGTTTTCTTTATGTTGAAGTGTAACCCATACTGAAGGCTGTGGTCTTCGATCTTCATCAGTAAGTGCTTCAAGTTCTCCTCACTTTCAGCAAGCAAGGCTGGAAAGTTGTAGGGGGGCTTATCAGCAGCCTCTGGGGAACTTAAAATTTTTTTTTTTAATAATTTTTATTGTGCTTTAAGTGAAGTTTACAAATCAAGTCAGTCTCTCACACAAAAACCCATATACACCTTGCTACACACTCCCAATTACTCTCCCCCTAATGAGACAGCCCGCTCTCTCCCTCCACTCTCTCTTTTCGTGTCCATTTTGCCAGCTTCTAACCCCCTCCACCCTCTCATCTCCCCTCCAGGCAGGAGATGCCAACATAGTCTCAAATGTCCACCTGATCCAAGAAGCTCACTCCTCATCAGCATCCCACTCCAACCCATTGTCCACTCCAATCCATGTCTGAAGAGTTGGCTTTGGGAATGGTTCCTTTCCTGGGCCAACAGAAGGTCTGGGGGCCATGACCACCGGTGTCCTTCTAGTCTCAGTCAGACCATTAAGTCTGGTCTTATGAGAATTTGGGGCCTGCATCCCACTGCTCTCCTGCTCCCTCGGGGGTTCTCTGTTGTTTTCCCTGTCAGGGCAGTCATCGGTTGTAGCCAGGCACCATCTAGTTCTTCTGGTCTCAGGATGATGTAGTTGCTGGTTCATGTGGCCCTTTCCGTCTTGGGGTTGTAATCGCCTTGTGTCCTTGGTGTTCTTCATTATCCTTTGATCCAGGTGAGTCGAGACCAATTGATACATCTTAGATGGCTGCTTGCTAGCGTTTAAGACCCCAGATAGCACTCTTCAAAGTGGGATGCGGAATGTTTTCTTAATAGATTTTATTATGCCAATTGACTTAGATGTCTGGGGAACTTAATTTTTATTATTTCTAAAAGGTTGGGATGAAGGCAGCGGCAGCAGCAGCTAATCAAGTATTGCAGTGCAACAATATACCGGGGCTCCTCTATTTGGCACCTTGTTAGTTTGATGATGAGTGTAGTAATGTAACATGCAGTAACTAAATGGAGCATTTGGATCCTCCTGCTGTCCCTTCAACAAATATTTATTGAGCACCTATTTTGAGTCTGGTAACAGTTCTAGGGACTGAGGAAATAGCAATGGAAAGCTGACAAAAATCCTTGCCTTCATGGAGTTTTCCTCATACTGTTGTTGTTAGGTGGCTTCCAGTCGATTTTCTACTCATAGAGACCCCATGAAACAACAGTAGAACTGCTCCATAGGTTTCCTAGGCTGTGATCTTTATGGGAACAGACTGCCAGGTCTTTATTCCACATAGCCACTGGGTGGGTTGAACTCATTTTTTTTTCTTTCCTAAGCTATTGGTCCTTTATATCTTTTGTAATTCTAGGCTTGTTTGAGTTGCTTGTTAGTAAACTATTGCATGACATTTAGACTAACACAGATTAAATCCAAACTCATACTTAGTGACCATATCTTAAACTCCATGGTTGGAGATATTCAGGGCATGAGGTCCTTCTAGATTTTCTGAGTGCTTGTGTTGTTGCTGGGTGAAAACCCCAGGTTTTGCTCGGCCTGACTTGTTACAGCCAATAAACAAGAGGCCAAGGTGGGAGATCAGAAAAACACCTTTATTTTGTTGTACAAGGAAAGGCGCAATTGGGGCTGCTGCCTCCAAGACTGCTCACAGGCAGCTTGGGGAGGTGGACTTTTACAGAGAACAGACAGGGAAATGTAAATTCATCATGAGTATTCAGGATTGACCTTCACACAGGCACTGAGGGCTTGGGGATGACTATGCATTTTCTTTAGGCAAGGATTTGATCCTCCAGGATGGAGAAAGGTTGATTTTCTTTCATTAGGAATGTTAAGTCTCCACCCAGAGGCCGGTTGAGGCCATCTATGGACATTTGTTGTATTTGAGGGAGAGGAGGAGTGAGCAGGGGATGAATGGTGAATGCTGAGGCAAAGAGGTGGGATGGGGGGAGTGAGCATTGTAGGAAATTTGGAGGGATGGTGATGGTTTGGACTAGTGTGGTATGGCAGTGTGGCTGGTGAGAAATGTTTGCATCCTCAACCTTGTCGATAGGCTGGATATGTTACGAATAAAGAAGCAATGATGACACCAGAGTTTTTAGCTGACTGAGCGACTGAAAAGTTGAAGTTGTGATTACTGAGTATTGGGGGGGGGGTGGGAGTGGGGAGGCTCACAGTAGGTAAGATCAGTACAGTTTTGGACAAGTTGTTTGAGATGCGTCTTGTACACACAAGTAGAACGACTAGCATTTCCACACTTGACAAATGTGGAGGGAAAGCGCCTCAGAGGATGGAATAGGATTAGAACCAGGACAGAAATAACACAAAAGAGTTGCAGGAGCGGGATTGGGATTCCCCCCCCGCCAGCATATGCATCCCTTCTGTCGCCTATATTGTTATGTTAGTATCAAAATCTTCCATCTGTGCTCTCTCCCATCAAAAATATAAACATAAGGCATCCTGCATAATAGTGAAAAGAGCAGATCAGGATTTAAAGTCAGGCTCTGCCACACTAGCTGAGTGACCTCGAGTCACAACCCTAAGTCTGTGAGCTGATCTGTAAAATGGAGATACCTCCACCTACCCTGCAAGGCCCTTGTGATAAACACACACTTTATTGAATTGTGGCTGTTCAATAACCAGCTCCTTGTATTTCCTCTGGGGCCCTCGTGGCGCAGTGGTTAGGAGCTTGGCTGCTAATGAAACCCACCAGCCGCTCCTGGGAAATGCTATGAGGCAGTTCTACTCTGTCCTCCAGGGTTGCTATGAGTCGGAATTGACTTGATTGCGACAGGTTTTTTATTTCCTCCCAGAAGACAAGGTCTTAGTTTATTTTTCATGTTGTCTTTGTATATAGCAAAATTTTAAAAGGGAAATGTGCACTGCCAATTCTTTCCCAGGCCCACCAGGCTTCTATCTTTGCCTCCCTCACATCCTTGAATAAATTTACAGGAATCTCACACACAAACTCCATACGTTTCCTTTTTTTTTTTTTTGGTTCTGGTTGACTATTCTTAGATGGGAGGCATTCCTATGAGAAAAAGCCACAACCCCAAGTTTCTCTCTTGTAATTCATCAGTCTAGGTAGTTTTTAAGGAAAACCAGGAAACGGGCAGTGAACTCAACAGTAAACTAAAATTAAAGCATATTTGTGGAGAGGAGGCTGAGTCGTTCAGACTTTTCCAACTGCAAAATTTGCTTTGTAAAGATTTTAGCCTAAAACAAAACATGGGTAAATCCATGGTAATCTCTTGGCATAATTATGAGTGACACAATATTCTAATTGTGCACAAAATGATGGGATAAAGAAATTCTCTAACCTAGTCTAACATTTCAACTTGTAGAACTAAGGGAAACTATAAAGAATGGAACAATCTGTTCTTTGCCCACGGGTGGCTGGACACAAACCATGGCGTTAGGAAATCCATGAACAGCTCAGCCAGTGGAATCCAGGGCTTCAAACAGGTTCAGTCATGGCCGATGAAGCAAAATCAGAATGGACCAGAATTTTAAAATTGGGGTGAAGTGGAATGATAAGCGCAACAGGAAAATTACGGGTTGAAGCCCTGGAATGGGAGTCTCAGAGGAGGCGTAGTGAGCCTTTTCAAGAGCCTGTGTTATTGCCAGGACTGTGGAGAGCGACACGTGTGGGCCACCATCTTTGAGCGGTGCACTGCTGTTTTTGACTATGCTGGCAAGAGATTTGGTTGCTGTGCAGTGGGAACGCTGCCCTTGTATTCTAAGAGGGAGATTAAGTTTCTAGCAGGGCATCGACCTGTAATTTTTCCTGTTCCACTTCACCAAGTTTTAAAAATTTGGGTCTGTTTGGGTTTTGCTTCATCAACCTTGACTGAACTGGTCAGAACCGGTTCAAAGCCCTGGTGGAATCAAGCTGAAATACAAGGACCACGCAACCTGAAAAGGACTGGGAGAGGTGAACCTGTGCACTCCAGTACCTTTAAGTGGGACCTATTTCAACTATTCCAGAGAGAACAAGACTCATTTAAAGCATCCAAAATAGCCTATAACAGTACCTAATACTCTTTGATATGTAAACTCGATGTGTCCTCTCCTTAGAAACATTTGTTCATCATCTATGAAAAGTCACAATGCCAAGCCTAATGCAGTATCTTCGCAGAATTCAGAAGCACTTACATTCTGCTTTAGAGTGCACTTGACACAGACCATATAGGATGATACATGCACTTTTAAAAACAATTATTTTTTTAATTTTTATTGTGCTTTAAGTGAAATTTTACAAATCAAGTCAGTCTCTCACATAAAAACTTATATACACCTTGCTACATACTCCCAACTACTCTCCCCCTAATGAGACAGCCTGCTCTCTCCCTCCACTCTCTTTTCTTGTCCATTTCGCCAGCTTCTAAGCCCCGCTACCCTCTCATCTCCCCTCCAGGCAGGAGATGCCAACATAGTCTCAAGTGTCCACCTGATCCAAGAAGCTAACTCCTCACCAGCATCCCTCTCCAACCCATTGTCCAGTCCAATCCATGTCTGAAGACTTGGCTTTGGGTATAGTTCATAACTATTTCTTAAAAACTAAATTATTTGATGTTTCATATTCTGGCTTTGGGATATAGGTGGGGAAAAGGTAACCATAACTGGCCATATTTATTATTTACTTTTGGACATTTATTGTTCTAAGTCACACATCAACTTCCTTCACAACAACTATAAGAGATTAGGTAAAAGTATCTGTTTTATAGATAAGAAAAACTGAGGTACAGGGAAGCTAAGTAATTTGTCCAAGGTCACACTGCAGGTACTTGCTGGAGAGTAAATGAAGGATAGGACAACACATGCAGGGAAGAACAAAAAGGTCCTGTGGCAACTGCACTTTTTTGGGGACACCCTTCCGCATTGTGTTGCAGTCACAAGGAAACATCCTGATTATTTGTCCATGTTTTTTCTAACTCTGAAGTACCATTATTTTAATTTGCTAACACAATGTTTTAAAAAAACTGCCCAAATGATCTAGTCATTTGTTCATGAAAACTGTTCCCATTAACAGAAGAAATGTTACTGATATGAAACACACGAGGAGGAGGAATGATACAGCCTTCCATCACATTTACTTGTCCTTTCAGGCAGAGGTGGCAGGGTGTGGTGGAGTGGAATTATGAGCTGCTGAGACATTAAGTTTGAATTCTGACTCCTCCAGCCTCTGAAAAAGATGAGTGGGGAAGACACTTCCATTCCAATGCTGAAGTAGGGAAAATGTCTTTGTGTGAGGAGCTCCCATAACCCAAATTATAACTAAGGTCCCTGGAGCCATGATTAAAGTACCCTTCCGCCTTGACTCCTCTTTTCCAGATATATACCCATTCAGCTCTTTACGGATACTCAATATTTCATATGAAGTATTTTATATTCAAGTATTTAAAATGTACTGAAAATTAAAACGGGTTACTTTATATTAACATCAACCAGAGCAATCCCACATGATCTAATCCATTAATTTATTAACAAAGTCAGCCTAGGATGGAAGTTTAGAACCTAATTGTCAAACAGACTGAGATTCCAATCCTCAGAGATTAGCCACTTTCTGGTGTGTGCCAGGGGCCAGCTAAATCTATCAAATGCTTAGTTTCCTTATCTGTAGTATGTGAATGAGGGTAAAAATGGATACATGTCCAAAGACTGTTGTGAGGATTAAATGAGATTTCATACATATACAGTTAAATATATAGTTAATATGAGATATTAACTATACTAATAAACCAAAACCAAACCCAATGCCATCGAGTGGACTCTGACTCAAAGCGACCCTATAGGACAGGGTAGAACTGCCCCACAGAATTTCCAAGGAGCGCCTGGTGGATTCGAACTGCCGACCCTTTGGTTAGCAGCCATAGCACTTAACCACTACGCCACCAGGGTTTCCATAAATACTAATAGACAATTTTATTTCAAAAAATACAAATAACATATGACAAAACACTAATGCTTCATATTTCTGGGTGATGGCTACATGTATGTTTGTACTTTTCTGCATTTCTTTGAAGATTTCAAAATGAAAATATTTGATCCTATTCACTTTTAATACATAATGACATGTAGGGTGGGAATTGCTTTATGCAGTGCACTTTTATCAAAATGATCACATGCCGTCACAACAAACTCCTTGGGACAATGGTTTATAGCAGAAAGCAGAACCCAGAAAGTCAGAAATGGAAGAAACCTCTGAATTCTAAGCCCCTTATTTTCTAGATGAGGAAACCACCTGAGTGGCTTTTCAAAATTACATGCAGCTAGTTAATGTCAACACTGAAGAAACATCCTAGTCCTTATTTTTGAAGTGGTCTTTTTTTTTAGTGTAAGTTCCACATTTGAAAACTGATTTTATTTATTTTTTTATTTCAAAGTCCAATTTTATGGCACAGTTTTACATTGCAAACCCGTATTATTCTCTCCCTTCAGCCAGGAAGTTTTGTCAGAACACTGGGAAACTTGCCTTCATAAACTAAGTACATTGACTTCCAAGAACATAGAGCTGGAAATTTAACAGACAAAAAAATCAGTTAAGGTGCTCAAGAGTCCCTTCCATCTGCTGTGAACCCAAAAGCTATAAAAAGCATAAGCTGATTATGACTCTTTTGTATTACTAAGTATGTACAGCATGCAGAAAATTAACAGTTTCTTCAATTTGAAGAAATCAATCAGTGTTAAAATGGAAACATTATTTTTTAAGAGTTTGTCTTTAGAAAATCATCCAGACTTGTATATAGACAATTATATACTTAAGATGTCTGAATTAAACACTAAAGATTAGCGTAAAGATTATTCTTAGAGAGACTTTCATAAAAACAAAACCTTTGCATAAGAGTACATTTCTAAAACCTAGGAGTATGATCACAATCGCCTTTGTAACTTGGTTAGCTATATATACAGTATTATCAGCTAATTTTACTTTACTAATAAGACTTTGAATTAAAAAAAAAATGCTGCGATCAAAGGGCACCATTCAAAATAATCTGGTGTTTTATGGTATAGCATTCTATTTCCAGACAAATCAGCCTTCTTATAGCCAAAAGATTGGGAAGCTACCAACCAGCACAGCACCCAAAATAGCTTAAAACAACAAATACAACTCCTGAGTACAGCTTTCCACAGCTTAACTGCACTAATGACATCAAACAGGTATAATATAGCAAGAAAACATCAGATTTAATACCTTATAAAATATGTACAGAACTTGAACAATTTTTGTAAGATACAACTCAAGTCACAACTGAATTACAAATGTAATCAGATACTCAGTTATAATGGAAAAGCCTAATGGGTTAAAAAAAAAAAATGTAAACCATAAAAGATAGCAAATGTTTTTAAAATACACAAAATTCTAAGTTTAAATTTTGATTTTATAGAAGTACATATTTACAATCTTAAAATTTGTTAATTTTACATGAGCTTTATTAGAGCAACAGAGAACAAGGATAAGTTCTTTTTAACCACTTACACAGGCAGTCGGGGCGACTGGCAGGATGCAGTACACGCTAGCTAAAACAGGGGGGACCAAGGGCTTTATTAGTGGGGTCATAAAAAAGACTTCACCAAAACTGCAAGCTGGCAAACAAGCAGTTTCACTTTAGATACTTCAATGCAGGAACCCAGTTTTCTTACATGACAAAAGGAAGATTATAAATAGCAGTTATCTGAAGAGTAGCTGGGAGGATTAAATGAGATCACCTGTGTGACTGCACTTACATATTATCATTAAGACACGCCCAGGGTGTTAAAGTTCACAGCACAGTTCACACCAGGACCTTCCTTTCAGGTTTAAAAACCTCCAACAGTATTTAGTTCTTAATCCAAAAACCAATGTTTAAAGCATAAAATCCTTAATTGGAGTGTTCAGCCCCGTTGATTTTCAAAGCCATTTATAAAACACTTCAATACTGATACTATAGTGATGATATTAAAGCTATCAAAACTTTGTAATGATCACAAAGGTTTGACCTCCCAGGTTTCGAGTCCAAAGTCATTTGCCTGACAGAGAACACTGCAGAGATATCAGACAGATACTCCATCTCTCAAACAAGATGACATCTGCTTTCTATGTTTTCCGTTTATCATAATCTCCAACCATCTTCTTGATGTGTGACAATTTGCTCTTCAACTGCTTGCAATAATTCCTCTTACTTTTGTAATCTGCAGACTAAAAAGGAAAAAAGTGAATCACATAAATTCAATCAAATCAAAATGGGTCATGTGTTAGCTGTTGGAAAGGCAGAGGTGGAAAAAGCGAATACTACTTAGTCAAATAGACTTGTCGGGAGTGTTAAATGAGGCAACATACTTAAAGTACTCAGCAGTATTCACTAACCACAGAGGCAATTGATTCTCTTGCCTCTATCATATCATCTTAACTAAGTTTTACAAAGGATATACTCATTTCTAAATATGTGCAAATGACCAAGAATATTTATGGCGCTTTTTGCTAAGACATTATCTAAAATCTCATTAAAACAAAAAACTGGTGATATCATTTGACTTGAGAAAGGAGAACCATGTGAATGGCAGTGTAAGAGAGACAAGAAATTTTACTATATGATCTTTTAGAAGTCTGCTTTTAAAATCATGATGTTTGAGGATTTTAAATGTGTTTAATATAAATTTTTTTACAAGCAAAAAATTTTTTAAGTCAGTAAAGACTAATGATGCCAAGAGTTGGCAAGGAAATGGAGCAATGGGAACATACACCGTTTGGTGGGGATATAAATGTAAATTGACACAGGCACTTTGGAAAACTATTTGGCAGTATATACTAAAACCCTGGTGGTGTAGTGGTTAAGTGCTACAGCGGCTAACCAAAGGGTTGGCAGTTCAAATCCGCCAGACGCTCCTTGGAAACTCTGTGGGGCAGTTCTACTCTGTCCTGTAGGGTCGCTGAGTCGGAATTGACTCAACGGCAGTGGGTTTACTAAGGCCCAAAGACCCTGCAGTTTTACTCATAGTTATATGTACACATGTGCACAGAAAGACATTAAAAAAAAATTTTATAGCTGCATTACTTGTATCAGCCAAAATGTTTGTAGTTGTATTAGTTAGGAACAACCCAAATGTTCATTAAGAGCAGAATGGACGAACAAGTTACGTCAGACAGCAATAAAATAAATGAACCTCAGCTAATGCCACAACAGGAATGTACCTCACAAACATAAATACTGAGCAAAAGAAGCCACTCAAAATATGCGTACTATGTGATACCATTTATATAAAGTTCAAAACTGGTAAACAAAATTTATGATGTTAAAAGCCAGGCTGCCTGGCCAACAGATACATGAGAAAATGCTCTCGATCATTAGTCATTAGAGAAATGCAAATTAAAACTACGATGAGATTCCATCTGACACCAACTAGACTGGCATTAATTCAAAAATCACAAAATAATAAATGTTGGAGAGGCTGCGGAGAGACTGGAACTCTCATACACTGCTGGTGGGATTGTAAAATGGTACAACCACTGTGGAAATCCATCTGGCGTTATCTTAAACAGTTAGAAATAGAACTACCATACAACCCAGAAATCCCACTCCTCGGAATATACCCTAAAAATACAAGACCCTTCACACAAACAGATATATGCACACCCATGTTTATTGCAGCTCTGTTTACAATAGCAAAAAGCTGGAAGCAACCAAGATGTCCATCAACGGACGAATGGGTAAATAAATTGTGGTATATTCACACAATGGAATACTACGCATCGATAAAGAACAGTGACGAATCTCTGAAACATTTCATAACATGGAGGAATCTGGAAGGCATTATGCTGAGCGAAATGAGTCAGTTGCAAAAGGACAAATATTGTATAAGACCACTATTATAAGATCTTGAGAAATAGAAAAAACGGAAAAGAACACATACTTTTGTGGTTACAAAGGGGGGAGGGAGGGAGGGAGGGAGGGAGAGGGCTTTTTATTGATCAATCTGTAGATGGGAACTGCTTTGGGTGAAGGGAAAGACAACACTCAAAACAAGGAAGGTCAGCCTAATTGGACAGGATTAAAAGTAAAGAGGTTTCCGAGATAAAATGAAAGCTTCAAAGGATAGCGAAGCAGGGGCTGGGGTCTGGGGAACTTGGTTTGAGAGGACTTCTAAATCAATGGGCAAAACAATTCTATTATGAAAACACTCTGCATCCCACTTTGAATTGTGGCACCTGGGGTCCTAAATGCCAACAAGCAGCCATCTAAAATACATTAATTGGTCTCAACCCACCGGGAGCAAAGGCAAAGGAAGAACACCAAGGTCACACGACAACTAAGAACCCAAGAGACAGAAAGGGCCACTTGAACCAGAGACCTACAATATCCTGAGACCAGAAGAACTAGTTGGTGCCCGGCCACAATCGATGTCTGCCCTGTCAGGGAGCACAAGAGACAACTCCTGAGGGAGCAGGAGACCAATGGGATACAGACCCCAAATTCTCATTAAAAGACCACACCTAATGGTATGATTGCGACTAGAGGAATCCCAGAGACAATGCTCCCCAGAACTTCTGATGGCACAGGACAGGAACCAACCCCGAAGACAAATCATCAGGCATGAAAAGGACTGGTCAGTGGGGGGGAGAGAGATACTGATGAAGAGTGAGCTAATTAAATCAGGTGGACACGGGAGAGTGTGTTGGCAACTCTTGACTGGAGGGGGGATGGGAAGATAGAGAGAGAGGGAAGAAGGTAAAATTGGCACGAAACGAGAGACTGTAAGGGCTGACTCAATAGGGGGAGAGCAAGTGGGAGAAGGGAGTAAGATGTATGTAAACCTACATGTGACAGACTGATTGGAATGGTAAATGTTCACTTAAAGCTTAATAAAAATTTAAAAAAAAAAAAAAAAAAGCCAGGCTGCCTGGATAAACCTTGAAAACATTATGCTGAGTGAAATCAGTCAGTCACAAAGGGCAGATATTATATGACCCAACTTACATGAAACATCTAGAACGGGCAAATGCACAGAAACCAAAGTTTATTAGTGGTTACCAGGGGAAAGTGGAAGTCATCGCTGAGGGGCACTGACTTCTGTTGAGGGTGTTGGAAACATCTGGAAACAGACAGCAGTGATGGCCAAATAACATGACGAACGTAATTAATGTCACTGAATGTACATGTAAAAAATGGCAAATGTTTTGTTATATATATTTTTACCACAATAAAAAAAATTTCAGGATAATGGTTACTTCGGGGAGAGGGCAGAAACCAGCAGGGAATGGGGAAAGTATTGCTAAGAAATTAATTTCTTGATCTGGGTGACAGTTACAGAGGCATGTGGTCATTTTGTGAAATTTTACCAAGCTGTACACTTACAATTTATGCACTTTTCGTTATGTATACTTCAACTTAAAAATAAAGTTTTTAAATAATCAGCATTGGTTGTAGCTACAAACCACTAAAGCTAAGGTTCCAACTTCTCAATTACAGTTTTCATCTTGTAATTACAGGCCTCCTGTCTATAATCAGGGTATGACAAGGCACTCATAGCCGCTGTAAAGGTTAAATGAAAAGCACATAACAGAAAAGTTCTTCCTGACAGAAGCTTACAATCCAGGATACTTACTCTTTTCACTTGCTTCAGTCTATTGTATTCATCAGCAGCAGCCTATTAATGAGAAACACAAGGGAATATACATTTAGTGGGGCACTTTCTCTTTAAAGAAAAACATTTCCTGATGCTATACTCTGGATCTAAAAATGCCAACTTATGACCAAAAGGGGGAATTAAAATAATGAAGTCTTAAGGCTGGAAGGTCTGAAGGAATTCAGAGAAGAAACATTTTGACATGGTATTTCTCATGTTCCATTCACATGAACAAGTAACGCTATTTTTTCTGCAGCCTCTCATCTTGCCCCAGGCCAGTCCACAAGCCACAGGCCAGGTCTTTTCTAAAGCACAGCTCTGATCAGGTTATATCCCACTGCAAAACTTGGCTGAGCTCTCCTTTAGCTTCTGTATAAATCTAGTCTCCTACCTTTCCAGTCTCAATATCCATCATTTGCTGTTCCTTTATAAACTAGGCACGTCTTAACTTCCCCTAAACTCCCAGGACTTGAGCAGACTTTAAGCCTTCTCTGAGTAGTCAGTTACAGTACTTTCTGTACATAATGCAAGCACAGCATTTTACTACATTGACTAAGGTGTTTAGACATCAGTTTTTCTCTTCAAATATGAGTTCAAAATCTTTGAGGGCAGAGACAGGGTATTGTTTCTCTTTTTAACCTCAGCAATTTTATACCATCTAGGAAAGAATAAGTGATCAATAAATGTGTATTGAATTCAAAGGGTTTATGATAACCCCATACAGAAACCATAAAAGAAAACTATAAAATCCTACTATATAAGAATACTTCGATACTGAAAGGCAGATCACCCCAATAGAAAAATGGCAAAGGGCATTTAATCACATTAATATGAATTTCCAATAAATGTATGAAGTGATGTAAAAAGTTTCATTACTAGTATCTAACACCCAAGCAGCAACTTCAGGCACATGTTAGTGATCAGTGGGTCAAATGAGCCCCCCAGTGCATTACTAAGGGGAATGAAGTTGGTACAAATTTTCTGATGGGTAGTTCTGCAACAATACGGATCCAAAGATTTATGTTGCATAACTTAATATTCTGGAATTTGTTCTGGCTAGATAAGCAGACAACTGCGCAAAGATGGAAAAGTTCACCAGAGTATTAGTGGTACTACTTGGTGAGGGTGGGAGGGAGACATACCTAAATGTCTGTCCACAGAGGGTGAGTTTTAAGTATGGTACAACCATAAAATTGAGTATTATGAAGCTATTTTTAAAATAAGTAGGTCTTTATTATTGACATGCAAAGAAAACAATAAGCTATTGTTGAGTAAAAAAGCAGGATATAAGTAGCGACAGACAGTAAGAAAGTGTTAAAAGAAAAACAAACAAAAATCCCACAATGATGGGGTCATGTCAAAGAAACACAGAAGCCAACTGAAAGGGCTTCCAATGGTCAAAGATAGAAGAATTAGAGCATCAAAATAAGCAAAGCAGTATTGGATTATAACCTAAAGTACAAAGTAGATATCCAGCAGTCCATGGTGATATGAATGACTGAATGCATGAAAAATGAAATGTTAAAAGCCATTCATTTATACATTCATGCAAATCTCTTGTGCAGAAGAATTCTAAGTAATTTATGTAGATACTCTGCCCTCATGGAGGTGGCACATAACTCCCCACTCCTTAAGTGTGGGCTAAACATAGTCACTTCCAAAAAGTACAGTATGGAAAGAGGGAATAAAGAATAATTTTACAAAGGAGAGACCTAACAAATACTACTTCAACCAGGTGATCCAGAGGGGAAAAAAAGATAATCATAAATTACTGTTAAGTACTAAAAAAAAGCAGGAAGGATATAAATAAAACATATAAGACTGTTCCATATCAAAACTTGTGTGTGTAACATACATATATATACGCACTCCTGCATGGAAAGGGTGTTTTAAACACTAATTATTTTGGTGATATCTGGGTAGTGGGATTTAAAACAATTTTTCTGCATACATTTTTGTCTTGTTTAAATTTTTTTTACATGAACAATGAATTATGTTTATAGATAGAGCTATAAATAGAAATTATGTTTATAAATAACATGGCTATTTTCTTTTAAACAGGAAGGGATATATGTAAATAGACTATTGTTCTCTTAACCATACTCTTCAATTTGGAAAGACTTATCCAACTCATTTTCAATGAAATTACAGTTTGATAATGATTAGTAAATTTTTTAAATCAACATTAGTATAAAGGATACTGTTATCTCTATTGATTAGACTAAACTATGTAATTTAGAAATATCAGGTTTGAGAATACCATGTACTCTTCACTTTCTTCTCTATAGTCATCCAATTCTTTATCCAGACGAGAGAGCTCTTTACTGATCTCATCGAGTTCTGCCTGTAAGCTCTTGTATTCCTGCAGGCCAGTGTCAAAGCTTCTCTTGTAGAGTTGTCTTTGTTGATCTGAAGTGATAGGTGGATATTCCCTAAACATTAAGAGAGAAAATGATACATATGTATCCCTACCCATTGTCACTGAGTCAATCCCGACTCACAGCAGCTCTATAGGACACAGTAGAGCTGCCCCATAAGGTTGTCAAAGCTGCAGTCTTTACCGAAGCAGAGCGCCATGTTTTTCTCCCATAGAGTGGCTGGTGGGCTCTAATCGCCAGCCTTTTGGTTGGCAGTCAAGTGCTTTAACCACTGCACCACCAGAGCTTCTGTGTGTCCCCAGATGACTTAAAATCCAGTGTTTCTTCCTCAAAAATAATAAAGCTGGTGCGGTATGGAGAATGAGATCCTCTTGTTTTCTTTCTGTTGCTTATGGGGAGAGGAAGGTGGGATGCAAATAGGTTCTTTTAAGAATGCTTATACTTTATATACTACTGCTCTTTTATTTTTTTCTTTTTTAAAGCAACTATGCCTATACGATTATTAAAAATAAAGCTGAAAACCATTTATGAAATTCAAGGGTCCAAGTCATAGGAACTCATTACTTTGAATACACGACACCACATGATAATGGAATATTTGTGTTTAAAGTCTTAAAACCGCAGTGCTGGAGCATGAACATGTTCTGATTACTGCAGTGACAGAGCGGCGGACTGCCAACCTGGCTGCTTCCTGCTACCGCCTAGGGTTTCAAACTTCTTCGTGGGGGAGGGGTTCTTATTTTTCCTAAGTGGAAATTGTTTGTTTGTTTTTTGACTATAAAAGTAGAGGTAAAAATGTACATGTATAAAAATGTATGTTCACTGTAAAAATAATCTGGCAGTGCATTCAAATATGAAGGAGAAAAACTGAAATCTGTATCACTAATAGCTCTCACTATACCAGCTACTCTTTACTTAAGAAGATGATGCTAAAAAAAAAAATGCTACTGCCTCACAAAGCACTGAGAAAATGCTCTGAATTGTTTCACAGGGCTAAGGAGCTTCATAAAAAACAAAACAAAAAACCAGTTGCCACTGAGTCGATTCTGACTCATAGTGACCCTATAGAACAGATCAGAACCGCTCCCTAAGGTTTCCAAGGAGCACCTGGTGCATTTGAACTGCAGACCATTTGGTTAGCAGCCGTAGCTCTTAACCACTACACCACCAGATTTTCCAGGAGTTTCATAACAATATGGAATTTCAAATTTTAGGTCTAACAGTCAGTCTAATATCTTCATTTTACAGAGAGGAGAAGTAAAATGATTTGCTTAAAAGGGAAATAAGAATTCAGGATTCCTAAAAGTTTTCTGTTAAACTTTCCTTCTAAATATAAGCTATGCAAGTATTTCCCAGACAGATGGCTGAACTAGGCCAGTGACTCCTGGGGGAAGAGGGAAAGATGGGGTATCAAAATCACACATGAGTAGGGGGGTTTCAAGCTATACATGTCCACTCATTCCTCCCAACATCTTAAAAGAAGCAATGTTTTGGTCAGCCACTATTTCTGATTTGTGCCCTATTCCTCAAAATACTTAGGCATAAAAAGCCTACATATCATACACGAGTATAGTTTGACACGATGGATTAGAACAAAACCACTGACACAGAAAGGAACTTAATCACAACCTTGGCCAGAACAGTAAATCGCTATCTCAACTGTTTACCAAACTGTTTACCAAAGTTCTCTGGATTGAACTTTTAAAAAGAAACTCTGTTACTGAATTATAGCATGTAGCAATTGTTGAAATAGAATACATTTGTTCAGTACATTTTCACCTAATTTTTTTTTTTTAAAGAGAGACACTCTGGTCTTAGCATGACAGCTTCACTTAAAAGTAATTGCCAAGGGACTGGAAGGAGGGAGCGGGCTGACTCACTAGGGGGAGAGTAAATGGGTAGTAAGGTGTATATAAGTTTATATGTGAGAGGCTGACTTGATTTGTAAACTTTCACTCAAAGCACAATAAAAATTATTTTTTTTTAAAAAAGTAATTGCCAGAGGAAGGCCAGAGTATTGGTCTGGGAATCTTATAATCAGTAACTTCTTTATGTAAAACAATGTTGCCTATACTTGTATTTTATTTATTTGAAAGACTTTTCTTAGGTGACTACTGGAAGAGGCAAGAGCACTGGTGAAGTTTATCAGCCATTTGGTGGGGAAGCTGAAAATGATTTTAAGACATGGTTATAGCCAAACACATCCCCACCACCTCAATCGTTATTATGAAAGGTCACTGGGTGGGCCAGGGTGGGGGGCAGGTAGAATGTCTCCAGTTCTGCTTGGCAGAGGATGAGATTCCATCATGAACCCAGCTTTGGAGGCAACAGCTCCAAATCTGGTTGGCCCATTTAATAATCAGGATGGGAAATCGGATCCAGCAAGAGTAGTGCTGACGCGGTACCTGATCCAGTCCTCCTCCAGCTCATCGCACGACTCGCCGCCTGTTGTGTAGTCTGTGTCATAGTGGTCTTGCTCTGTTCTCCTTGACTTCCCTGCTCTTCCCTTCGTGGAAGCCAATCTTGAAGGCGTCTCAAAGTTACCGCTGCTGCTGTAACGAGGCTGTCTGTAGTCATCCACAGGTGAAGTCAGGGGAAGCTCCTGAGCCACCTCAGGCACCCTAATAAAACAGGGATCGTTTTCCAGTGACTACGGGGTACACTACAATTCTCTGCCAGTGCATTGTAACCACGACAACCAACAATAACACCAAGAGACGTCACATGTAGGTGAACTCACTCAAGGAGTTCATATGCGCAACACTGAGCAGATGCCTAGTTTCCTGCGTTTGATTTAGCACCACCTCAGTCCTCTAACACATACCAGCAGCTTTAAGGCTCTGATTTCACCGTTCTCCATAAAATGGATCAAAGATTTCATTTGTGGAAGTTCAAACCGACCTAGAACAGGTGTTTACCTGACCTGTGCCTGAGACTTACTATGCAGAAGGCTGCCAAGAATAACACTCATAATTCTTTTCCATGTGTTCTTCCAGCTCTAAGGCATGCTGGGTGGGGAAGAGGAATGCACTTTACATGTTTACCTCTGCAAGCCTGACTCTCAGAAACAAGCTCTTCATAAGACTTCGTGAAATAAAGATATATGTTAGACTACCATATATCAATTTTCTTTTCTAGATAAAATATTTAAAAATCTAAAAAAAAAAAAAAAGTAAAGCTATATATAGCAATGATTTAAAGAGCTCATTAAGGATTCTTTTTAAATTGCTATATTAATCCCAAAGCCATGTCAAGTGGATGAAATGGAGCTTTCTATTACACTTATTATTTCTCTAATATACCTGTTTAATATTGTATCAGATTTTTAATAGTACATAATGTTTCTGCTATGAGCATGAAAATGAAGTCTAACACAGGGATAAAATTCCAGGTGCTGTTATTGTGTGGCAACTGTAAACAACTACTGAGTAACGGAAATGCAAAGCTTAAGTTTCCTCTGTGGTAGAGCTAAACCAAAACCCGTCGAGTCGATTCCAACTTATAGCAACCCTATAGGACAGAGTAGAACTGCCCCATAGGGTTCCCAACAAGTGGCTGGTGGATTCAAACTGCTGACCTTTTGGTTAGCAGTGCAATGCTTAATCACTACACCACTATACCACTACTACCAACTCTTCTCACTGACGTGGATTGCTCATTCCCTCTTCATCAAAACATGTGCTTAGGGAAACAATTGAAACTCATTCGAACTCTGATATCCATGAGTAATGAACATCAAGTATTACCCCCCTAGGAGGTCTCCAGGGAGTCCTGGAGGGGGCAGTGGTTAAACACTTGGCTGCTAACTGAAAGGCCGGCAGGTGGTTCAAACCCACCAGCTGCTCCACAGGAGAAAGATGAGCTAGAGGACAAAAACAGAAATGAAAGACCAAGAAAGGGCCTGAGCCTCCCTATTCAATACAAAGAAAACAAACAGAACAAAACAAAAAACCCAGTTGCTATTGAGTAGCTTCCAACTCATAGGAACACCTAAATCAACTATTTAAAATATCCAGAGCATTTTCTTTTTATTGTACTTTAGATGAAGGTTTACAGAACAAATCAGTTTCTCATCAAACAGTTAGCACACGCATTATTCTATGACATTGGTTAACAACCCCACAACATGTCAAAACTCTCCCTTCTCAACCCTGGGTTCCCTATCACCAGCTTTCCTGTTCCCTCCTGCCTTCCAGTCCCCACCCCTTTAGTCTTGTTTTGTTCCATAGGACTGTTCAATCTTTGGCTGAAGGGTGAACCTCAGGAGTGACCTCGTTACTGAGCTGAAAGGGGTTATACTTTCAGGGTTTCTCCAGTCTTTATCCAGAGCATTTTATATGTCCTTACTGCTTTCAACTTATAGCAACTGTAATCTTGTGCAGTATCTACCAGGTTTACTCTGTTTTCTAGGTGATTCAGAGCTACTTGATTCTGTTGTCAGAGTCTTAGATTTCTAACCATACTTGTTAATTTCTTGTAGACCCCTAAAGCTTTGGGTTCTGTGTAGTTGGAAGCGGGGTGGTATTTATTTCTTCTAAGTTTATTCAGGTAATATAGCTTTGTATGCTATGTTAACGCTACTTCTAATGGAAGAAAAATGTGACTTTCTCCAAGAGTCAATGATTAACAAGTTCCTGGACACGCTGCCAAAACTGCCAGGTACTCTACTCTTTGCTTCGAGGTAGCAGAACAAATGGGGCCAGGGGCCAAGTAAGGAGGAAGCTAAAGAGCAAAACAAAACAGAAAAATAAACAAAAAAACAACCAAAACACAAAAAAACTAATTAAAGTGGCCTCCTGCCTTAATTTTATGATCTTAGATGCTGATATCAGAAATCCTTACCTTGCAAGTAAAGTATATGTAAATGAAGAGTTAGGAAACATATGTATTCCCAACAACCTTTAAACATATTTTTAGACACAAGTCCTACCAAAAATCTGTACAATTCGGAAAAGACAACCACCCCTATATTGCCCGGCTCCCTTCTTTAGTCATGCTCATATGCATTCCTGACCTCATCAACTCAGGTCCAGAAGACCGCCCTTTTGTAGCTTTTTAATTCATCTTTTTTTCTTCTTTATTTGTTTGTTTTGTTCTCCTTCCTCCCTCCCACACACCTGTGCTGTCCCTCTCTTGCCCTAACTTTCAGTGTAGTCATTGTGCACTTTCTTCCACCCCTGCTAAATTGAAACCTAGATGAGAACATGAACTTGGTGTTCCCGGGGGCACCTGGCCCACTATTGTTCATGGCAGGTAGGTGTTCAAGACAACTACTGAATTGATTCACAAGAATCCTCCTTTTCTGATAACACACAGTGTTGGTGCAGGAAAGGGAACTCTACATAATCAACATTGATGCTATGACTACATGATGCCCATTATTTTATGTGGCATTTTATAACTGCCAGTGTTATTTAGGGTATATTCAAACCTGGACAATCAGAGAACTCCATCATCCCGGCTTCAGGGATGACAGGGACCCAAAAAAGGGCCAGTCAGAATCTCCCCAGCAGATTTGATACATAAGCTTTGAGAAAGGAAATCTTTTCTGAATCCTGTGCTAGAGCATCAATGGCGCTGGGTGAATGTGGATGGCCATCTTGCCACAACAGAAGCTGGACTGAGAATAAGGTCGACATAGCAAGAGATAAGAGCTTGAAAGAGTCCTGATTATCTTCTGAACCTCTGGATCATGCCATACGTAAAACCAGATTCATCCCTGGGACTTACGTAAACCAGTAATTTCTTCTTTTAGCTTAAGTTCGTGTGACTTGGGCTTCTCTAACTTGTATAAAAACCCTAACAGATTATCTTATCAGCCTAGTACTACCAAACAATGGTCTCATTTGGCACTCTAAGAGAAAGCTTGCCTTGACAGCTTTAAATCATGGGAACATTCAACTTTCTATGTCTTGATTTATAAAGGTTAATTCACCCTGAGTGTGAACAGGATAGTACGAAGTGTACTGTGGTACAATGAATCACTTTTATGGCCTTTCTCACCATGGTCTTGTGACTCCTACAAAATGATTGGGTAGGACTATGCACAAGAGGTCTTGTTGCCTACCAAGTGGACTGGACAGCTCGCTAATAATGCAAATAAGGTATATGGTACCCTTGTGGGAGTGGGACCATGCAAATAAGTTGTATGTTGTATGGGGACCTCACTACCACCAGGAAGAAGAGACAGGAGAGGAGCGCATCCTTTGGACCCAGGGTCCCTGCGCTGAGAACCTCCTAGATCCAGGAGACAGACAAAGAGAGGATTTTAACACTAGAGGTGGCACAAGACAGCCGGAAATTATAGGAGGTCAGATGCCCCTGTGCTGCCATTTTTGCTTTTTTTTTTTTTTTTTAATGGGGATCTCCCAAATTGACTTCGAAAAAGTAGAAAAGCAACTGTTTTCAGTTAAATTCTGGTCTATCCTCATCTAGAATTATTTTTAATTAGCAGACTGCCTTGAAATTCTAAGGTACAGGGTATTACAATGAGCAAAAGAAGCTAAACATGAGAGTAACTACAATATGATTTCACTTTATCAAATATAAAATAATATTCCAAGAATAGGCTGAACTAATAGATGTTCATAGGTGTCAAAATAGTTTTTACCTCTAGAGGGGTAGGTATTGATGGAGAAGAGGCTTGGAATTTCTATATCTCAGAGTGGTGATTATTTGAATGTTCACAAATGTGAAAATTCATCAAGCTGTATACTCAAGATCAGTGCTCTTTGCAGAGTGTATGTTACGCTTTGGGGAACAAATCTTAGTCTTTGAGGTACCTCAACCTTAACGTGGACCTTAGACACAGTGGTGTTCATTCTTTAATTCCTACTCTATCCAGTAAAATAGCAAGCAGGACAGAGGTGCTCACGGGGTTAACTAAGCACCTCTAAGAAAGCAGTAAGAAAGACAGGCTATGATTTATTACCCATGGCTATTCCCATCCAAATGGATGTCCTGTGAATCCTCAGTACCCTTCTATGGACAACACTTGACATTTTCTATTACAAAAATTCCTTCCATCATCACCCCATGTAACAGGATCTGTGAGACATACCATCTCATTCATATCCCTTAGCACCACCCCTTCTTCTGGTTCTAAAATTAAGCACCATATTTGCATTTTCTAGACCTTCAAGAAAGTTCTGGGGTGTAGGTTGGGAGTGTAAACTGGTACAACCCTACAGAGTACAATTTGACTACATTTATCAAAAACAACAAATACACATTTCCTTTAACCTAGCAATTCTACTTTTAGTATTTTTCCTCCTGATACAGTCACATACGTGTGAAGTGATAAACGTGCAAGATTACTCCCTACAGTGCTGTTTGTAATAAAAAAAAAGAGAAAAGTATGCGCTGAACTAGGACTAAGAAAATAAATTACAGAATATCCATTCAACAGAATATTATGCAGCTATAAAAAGCAATCAGTAAGACAACACACAATACAAGGAATGTCAGCCTAATTGGACTGGACGAAAAGCAAAGAGGTTTCCGGGATAAAATGAAAGCTTCAAAAGTCAGCGGAGCAGGGGCTGGGGTCTGGGGAACATGGTTTGAGGAGACTTCTAAGTCAACGGGCAAAATAATTCTATTATGAAAACATTCTGCATCCCACTTTGAATTGTGGCGCCTGGGGTCCTAAATGCCAACAAGCGGCCATCTAAGATACATCAATTGGTCTGAACCCACCTGGAGCAAAGGCAAAGGAAGAACACCAAGGCCACAGGACAACTAAGAACCCAAGAGACAGAAAGGGCCACATGAACCAGAGACCTACATTATCCTGAGACCAGAAGAACTAGTTGGTGCCCGGCCAAAATCGATGTCTGCCCTGCTAGGGAGCACAACAGACAACTCCTGAGGGAGCAGGAGGCCAATGGGATACAGACCCCAAATTCTCATAAAAAGACCATACCTAATGATATGAATATGAATGCGACTAGAGGAATCCCAGAGACAATGCTCCCCAGAACTTCTGATGGCACAGGACAGGAACCATCACTGAAGACAACTCATCAGGCATGAAAAGGACTGGTCAGCGGTGGGGAGAGAGACGCTGATGAAGAGTGAGCCAATTAAATTAGGTGGACACTGGAGAGTGTGTTGGCAACTCTTGACTGGAGGGGGGGATGGGAAGATAGAGAGAGAGGGAAGATGGCAAAATTGGCACGAAACGAGAGACTGAAAGGCCTGACCCAATAGGGGGAGAGCAAGTGGGAGAAGGGAGTATGATGTATGTAAACCTACATGTGACAGACTGATTGGAATGGTAAATGTTCACTTGAAGCTTAATAAAAATTAATTTAAAAAAAAAAAAAGCAATCAGTAAACTCTTTGCAATACTGATATGGACAGTCTCAAAGATACGTTGCTAACAATGTGTTTCATACGCTAGTTTCGTCTTTTTTTAAAAAAAAAAGAAAAAAAGAACCAATATACACATCTGGTCGGCATATTTATAAAACATCTCTGGAAGGATATTTAAAAAAACAAAAAACAAAACTGGTAACCCTGGTCGCCTCTTAGGAGAAGAGCCAGGTAGCTGGGTATAAAAGGTACTTGTCATGGACTGAATTGTGTCCCCCCCAAAATATGTGTCAACTTGGTTAGACCATGATTCCCAGTATTGTGTGGCTGTCCTCTACTTTGTGATTTTCCTACATGATATAAATCATAATCTCTGCCTGCAGTTAAAGAGGATTAGGATGGGATTGTAACACCCTTGCTCAGGTTACATTCTTGATCCAAGGTAAAGGGAGTTTCCCTGGAGTATGGCCTGTCCCACCTTTTAAAAGGAAAGCAAGCAGAGAGTTGGGGACCTCATACCACCAAGAATGAAACACTGGGAGCAGAGTGAGTCATCTGGACCCAGGGTTCCTAAGTAGAGAAGCTCCTAGTCCAGGGGAAGACTGATGACAAGGACCTTCTTCCAAAGCCAACAGAGAGGGAAAGCCTTCCCCTGGAGCTGACACCCTGAATTTGGACTTCTAGCCTACTAGACTGTGAGAAAACACACTTCTCTTTGTTAAAGCCAACCATTTGTGGTATTTCTGTTATAGCAGCACTAGATGACTAAGACAGTTCTCTTTTGTACCATTAAAATTTTGTACTAAATGAACACACTGGTTTTATTTGAGAATAAGTAAGGCTTTAAAATTATTCCAGATAAATTTGTGAAAATATTTTCTTGGTTTTCATGAAAAGGGTCAGCACCTCTGTAAAGTCTGTGTAACCATACAGACCTTTCAATTTAGAAGCAAAGCTGGTCAAAAAATGCAGTCTAGGTATTTACTTTGTATGCTCGAAAGTCATTCAAATTATACCTTAAAATTTTTAGGACTGCCTCTCTACTGTGTACCTTTGCTCTTAATAGCTTCAATACTTTACTTTTTGTCAAAATCCAAAGAGAAGACAGGAGTACAGAGAGAATACCCTTCCTCCAATTATTCACGACTGAAATCAACCCAGAAAAAGGGGAAAACAGGGGTGGTGCTAAAGGGTATGAATGACCAAGGTGGGTTCTGAGACCAAAACAAAATATATGGGGGTTAAGGAAGGCTGCCAGTCCATTCAATTTCCAAATTCCATTCCAGTGTAATAATAAAGCCTACTGTCTTCAAAAAGCCCTGATGGGTTAAGAGCTTGGCTGCTAATCAAAAGGTTGGCAGTTCAAATCTACTAGCCACTCCTTGGAAAGCCTATGGGGCAGTTCTACTCTGTCCTATAGGGTTGCTATGAGTCAGAACTGACTTGATGGCAACAGGTGTGGTTTTTTGGTTATTGTCTTCAAACTTATTCTATAATTAACTCATCTGCTGGTGTCATCCTTTTTTTTATTATTGTGCTTTAAGTTAAAGTTTACAGATCAAGTCAGTCTCTCACACAAAAACTTATATACACCTTGCTACGTACTCCCAATTGCTCTCCCCCTAATGAGACAGCCCGCTCCCTCCCTCCGCTCTCTCTTTTCGTGTCCATTTCTCCAGCTTGTAAGCCCCTCTACCCTCTCATCTCCCCTCCAGGGAGGAGATGCCAACATAGTCTCAAGTGTCCACCTGATCCAAGGTGCTAGTGTCATCTTACTGGGATTCTAAGCCAGAACTACTATGTACTGAGATAGTGGGGGTGGGAAGATAGGTGTAAAACTTTGAAATAAAAAATCTTCCCAGTGGATATACCTTAAACTCAGAACAATCAAACTACCTAAAGGGAAGATTTTTTGGTCTTCAAAGGGATTTAGAGTTCTAGAATTATATATTGTTGTTGTGTGCCATCAAGTCGATTTCAACTCACAGCAACCCCACATGACAGAGCAGACTACCCCATAGGGTTTTCTAGGCTGTAATCTTTACAGAAGCGGAGTGCTGTGTCTTTCTCCCATGGAGCTGCTGGATGGGCTCAAATTGCCAACCTTTCAATTTGCAGCTGAGCGCTTAACCACTGCACCACAAGGGCTCCTTAGAATTATATATGTTGTTGTGTGCTGTTGAGTCGACTCTGACTTACGGCAACCCTATAGGACAGAGAAGAACTTCTCCATAGGTTTCCAAGGCTGTCATCTTCACGGAAGCAGATCGTCACATCTTTCTACCACAGAGTAGCTAGTGGGTTCAAACCACTGACCTTTTGGTTAGCAGCTTAGCACTTAACCACTGTGCTACAAGGGCTCCTTAGAATTATATATAATTTTTGCTGTTGAGTTGATTCCAACTCATAGCGACCCTATAGGACAGGACAGAACTGCTCCATAGAGTTTCCAAGGAGTACCTGGTAGATTCGAACTGCCAACCTTTTGGTTAGCAGCTGTAGCACTTAACCGCTATGCCAGCAGGGTCTTCAGAATTATATATAGGAGCACTAATTAATCATCCGTAAGCATAAATTATATCAAAGTCCTTAATGATATTGCCAACGTCTTTCTCTCACTATCAGTCATTAGGTTGGGTTAGAATTGGGCTTTTGGGTGAACTAAAACCAAGATGGGGATACCATTTCAATAACCATAATTGCATCTACTATAGGCCAGACACTCACTGGGAGGTATTTCAGATTACATAAAATACCAAAAATATAAAACAAAACCTAGAGGCATTATTAGTTGCACATACTCCCCAATAATATGGAAGACACAGTACAGCAGCCTGGCAAATGAGATCTCAGAATTCCTGACTTCGACATGAAGTCTTCTAGCTTTAGGGTTGCTATGAGTCAGAATCGACTGGATGGCAACTGGTTTGTTTTTTTTTTTGGTTAGTTTAAAAGAAATGTAAATGGACAAGGTTGATCAACAAGCTATCTCCCTCTTCTACTAAGGAGATCTAATAAATAAAGGCAAAAAGAGAGACTGAGAACCACACTTAGCTCTGCTGTCAGTCAGTTAACTTTCACCCATACCCAAACCTCAAAACCAGAAATAGAGAAGAGAGGACACAAATAGCCACATTCCTAGAGTGAAAGGAACCAACCCTGCTTTTCTCTATTAAACAAACAAACAAACACAAACCCATCGCTGTCAACTCATAGCGACACTACGGGACAGAGTAGAACTGCCCCCCAGGGCTTCCAAGGAGCAGCTGGTAGATTCGGACTATCAGAATTTCCGTTAGCAGCCAAGCTCTCAGCCGCTGCGCCACCAGGGCTCTTTCTATTAAACCACAAGTGAGAAGAGGCATTTTCAGTTTAGAAGAGAAGAAGGCCCTACCAGCTCACAACCCCATCCTCCCCACCACAGCCTTGGAAGTAGCCCTAGGCTTCTACGTAAAATGCTAATCCCAGCCTTCAACTTTCACACACACACAGCTGGGTATTTTTAAAGCAGAATTAATGGCACAAAATACTACTTACGGTGTTGACTTGTAGGAAGAGTCTGGGTAGGGCCGCTTGTCATTCACTTTCCCATTGAAAGAGTATACCACGGAACCATCAATTCTTTCCACATCAGACGGTGGCGGGGGCATGTCTTGTGTGCCTGCGGAAACATTTTTAACCTAAAGAAACAGCCCAAGGGGACACAAGTATTATTTAGCCTATAATTTAAAAGGGAAAGAAATGCAAGAAAAATATCATATACAAAGTTATTGTCTAATGTTTATTGGGCTCATCAAATAAAAGCAACCTGCAAGGACTGCCTTTTTATATCGGTCAAATCAACATTTTTACAAACACATAAAATGAGCTAATTCCTAGTTTAAGAAGACCGAAATGCGTTACAAAAAAGAAAAATCTTGATTATCTGATTCTTGTCCTGATGTGATTAAAACCAAATTCGGGTTGCTGACGAATCAATTCCGACTCATAGCCGCACAGGGCAGAATAGAGCTGCTCCATCAGGTTTCCAAGGAGCAGCTGGTGGATTCGAACTGACTCTGCTCTTAACCACTCTGCCACCAGTGCTCCCCTGATGTGATTAGGTGTAATAATTATCTATGGTAATTGCCCCATTCCCTCCCTCTCCCCATCAGGAAGACCAGTCTCATTTTATCTAGGGTTATAGGGCCTGAGCTTTGATGGCCCAGAGGTTAAGCACTTGGCTACTAAGCAAAAAGTCTGCAGTTCAAACACACCAGCCACACTCCACAGGAGGCAGATGTGGCAGTCTGCTTCCTTATAGGGTCACTGTGAGTTGGAACTGACTCGATGGCAATGGGTTTGTTTTTTTTTCGAGGAGGGGTTAGAGCCCAGGAATTTGCATTTCTTACAAGCTCCCAGGTAATACTGATGCTGTCTGGGCACTACACGGGGAAAACTACTAATCTAGGACAAAGGACACTGGCTCTTCTTAATTCATGAATTCATTCATCTCTAAACATGCAATGTTAAAACCCCAGAAGAAATTAGGCAGCTGGAACTGATTTTTGCTATGGCTCTTCAAGGAGAGCTGTTTACTTTCCCTTAAGGTACATTCTCAATGGCTCTATTATTTACAGCCTACACAGTACAGTCACATTGCTGCCTTCCTTTCTGCTTCCTTCTTACCCCATTCTGATCTGTAAGTAGATTTGTCCTACAGAAATAATAATCTATTGAAATTATACCTGGTTAAATATGAAAAGCACAGCCACCTAGACTCCCAGCATAAAGTCTGTTAGTTTTCATGTAGCAGACCCAACACTTTAAATTTCACCTAAAGATCTTGAAAATTATTACATATTACTTTGCAACTGGTAGAAAAAAATAAATAAAAATAAAGTGCTGCATCCAAATAAATCACTGAGTTATTTTAACATAAAGGAATAAAAATAAGGTGGAAAAAAATCAAAATAATTCCACAAATTATTTCTCTGAAATAGAGTAACTTTTCCACAGGGAAAGTGGGACTGCAGTGGCATCACCCCAGATCTGACAACTACAAGATCTATAAAGCCTCAGTCTCCTGCAAGAAACTACCTACTCCATAAGGTTTTTTTTTTTTTTTTTTATCGTGCTTTAGGAGAAATTTTACAACACAAATTAGTTTCTCACTCAAAAATTTATGCACGGATTGTTCTGTGACATTGGCTGCAACCCCCACAATGTGTCAGCACTCTCCCCCTTTCTACCCTGGGTTCCCCGTTTCCTTCATCCAGTTTTCCTGTCCCTTCCTACCTTCTTCCATAAAGTTGTTTTATCGATTAAATGACATGGTAAGGTATGTATCACGTTAACACAGTGCCTTCTGAACACAGTAAAAACTCAGGGAAGAGTTTTCTGGAATAATGCCATTGGAGCTCATCAAAGGATTTTATAAATATCTGAAGGTGACAGCAGACTTTTATTTGAATTATTTTGCTACTGTAAGTCCTTACAATTATGTTCAGCATTAATACAGTTTATTTCCCTGCAATGCACACACCTTACACCTCTAGGTTTTTCATTCTGTGTAGCATCAGACTATGGCAGGCTCCTTTCCTATCCCTTCAATATTAAATAGCAAAAGATATTTACCCATTCCTCAAAGTACACAGAGGCATTCTCAATTGTTTATTATTCCCATGAGTCAGAAAGGAATGGAATAATTTTTCTCTGAAAGTGGAATTTGGCAGCAACTGGGAAACCAGTGGGTGAGTTGCCAGGGAGTGTACTTAGACCCCACCACAGGGGATGAGGTGGGAATCATTCTTGGCTTCCAATGAATTCCTTTGTTGTTAGCTGCTGTGGAATCCAACTCATGGTGACCCCATGCACAACAGATTGTCTTAGTCTGGCAGCTCTTGGCTGAAACCTGCTCAGCATCAGATTCTTTAAAAAAAAATTCTCTGCTGTTGAATCGATTCTGACTCATAGCAACCCTACAGGACAGAGTAGAACTGCCCCATAGGATTTCCAAGCCTATAATCTTTACAGAAGCAGACTGTTACACCTTTTTTCCTGCAGAGAGGCTAGTAGGTTTCAACTGCCAACCTTTCTGTTAGTAGCCGAGGGCTTAACCACTGCCTCACACCAGGGCTTCTTATCAGTTCACTTCCAAAAACCCAAACCCACTGCTGTCAAGTGGATTCTGACTCATAGCGACCCTGTTCACTTAAGATACTGCAAATCACTAAGTTTCACAAGCAAATGCTTGGCCAAAGGCCTCTTCTTATTCCGGAGGTCTCATCAGAATTTAAAAAGACTTCTTTTAGAAAAAAACAAAACAAAATGTATTTTACACTTCTCCAGGCTTTTCCCCACTCCAACATTAGCAGAGGTTGCAAAGCTCACTGGTGTCCTACTGACTTTAGCAAGCCTGAAACCCAAAGTTTCATAAATAAGGGGTCCTTGTAGAGACTTATCAGCACCTGAAATGCCCTTTTCTTTACCAGCTAATCCCTAATGTGCTCCAAGTCTTGGCTCAAGTGCACCACCTTCCAGAGGCCTTCCACACAAGCCTCTGCTGGGCAAGCCACCAAGCACCTGTGCATACAAACCTCTCACCAGAGCACTTACATACCACAAACAATTGCTTTGTTGTTGTTGTTGTCGTTAGATGCTGAGCAGTCAATTTTGACTCATGGTGGCCCTATGTGTGCAGAGTAGAACTCCTCCATAGGGGTTCCCAGGCTGTGACCTAGAACAATTGCTTACTCACAGTATAATCACTTGCTCATATATCTAATTATTACATTAGATAGTGGACTGCTTTTAAAGCCACCATCTCTGCTTGCTTACAATGTGTAAAATACTGAACTGATACGTCATTGTGTAGGCACAATCTTATAGGTAAATATTATTATTCTCTTTTCTGATACGAGGAAGCTGTGCCTCAGGGAGTTAGATAACCTGCCCAAGGACTTTATACCTAGAAAGTGATAATGTGGGATTTAAATACAGGAGTAACCCTAAAGTCTCTGCTATCAATTCACTGCCTCTCACTGGGCAGTCTCCTACCTTCTTCCTCTTTGAGTATCCAAAGCCTAACAGTGCCTGGAATGAATTAGGATCCCACAATTTGCTAAATAAACAAAGGATACCTTATTTATCACTGATCTACTTTTGTATTGTATATACCCAAGCATCTTGTCAAATGAGCCACTCTGAGATGGCCTTTATCTCTAAGAGTCAAGCAGAACGGGGCTAGCTCACCACTGATTCCGCCCTCCAGCACAGGTCTTCATTAGTTAAAGTTTTATTTTATATATCTGTATAAAAAATCCCAAGCCAGCAATGCTGCCTAGACTCAAAGATGAGTAAGATGCACTCTTTGTCCTCAAAAGGAGCTTAAAGTCTAGAGGTAGAGACAAAAGTATATTTATAACACAAGGGAGTAAAGTAATTTTTCCTTTTTTATGCTTCAGTTTTCCCAAAAGAAGCCAAAATATTACTTTTCTCTAACTCATTTCATTGTACCAAAGTGAAGTGAGTATACAGGCAGTCCCCAGGTTATAGGGTTATACTTGTTCTTTGATGTTTTGTAAATTTGCCCTCACTTAGGAACAACTGAACCAACCCCTACGAGCAACAGATTCTTCATCACAATCACCTCCACTTGTTGCATGTGCAGCTTTTAAATCACTGAAGAGGCTTCGTGCCTTTTCTTGCACTCAGGTAAGGCCACTGTATACACCTGTTCCAACTTACCTACAAATCCTTAAAGACACATTAAGGAACAGATCGCGTTCGAAACTCGGGAACTGCCTATACCTCCTGCTTTCAAAGAACAGTAAAGGGGAGAGGAAGCCCCAGTGGGGCCTAACTAGGTACTAGTAATTTATACAAGAAGTCCCCAGCCTATGCTCCCTATTACGAGAAAAGGGATTTCTGAGTTGCACTGATAGGATCCCCAGCCAGCTCCCAAAACTTGATGATACAGCTAAGGTTCTTGAAAAATAACACCATTTCATTAATCACAATAGATTTTTAAAGACTTAAAACCCAAGACAAAAAAAAGAAAAAGCCTTAAGTATAAACAGCAAATGGTGAACAATTTTCCTTAACTTGAGAACAGCTCTGAGAAATTAGGGGCAGAAGGATGCAGGGTAAAGAACACAGATTCAGGGAGATTTGCCTTAAACTAAGCATTGAGGGGAAAGAAAAGTTTGAGATTCTATCATTTCTAAAACCAAATGTTGGGATTACTGCTCTAAATCAGAGACACATCTCATGCCAGGACAGGCAGATCCAATACCTTGACCCCAGGGCTTTCCAGGGTGGAGGGGACACAGGTGATGAGAGCTGGGGCTCTGTAGGCAGCAGAAATCCACACAGCAGAGCCTAACCTTCAACTGGTTTTTCTCAACTGGGATCTTCTCAAGAAGCTCCTGAACCTGGTGTCATTCCTTCCCCCGACTCGTCTTTTTAGAGGGGAAAGACAAAAGCCAGTAGAAGGAAGACAGGCATGCTGAGGCTGAGGGGAAAAAACACACCTACCCAACCAACAAATGACTCTGATTCACGCTAGAGATTAAATTAAAAAAGGAAAAGTGCTCACACAGACCATGTTTAAGCATCATTAATAATTAACTAGGGTGATACACAGGAAAGCCTTACCAAAATTCCAATCTCAATCATGGAAGTGTTTCTGAATGTCAAATGAAATAAACGTAATTTCAAAAGATCTTCACAAAAGGTAATTATGGTAAGGACAAATCTTTGTTCAAAATTTAGAAGTTTTCTGATTATAAATCACTTATGAAAAAAGTCTTTGCAGTAAACAGCATGAGCATGCCTAAGAGAGTTAATGAAAACATCCTAAGTCCCTGTAGGATGCCAGGAGGAAAACAGAAGGCTGCTTTCCTTAGCAGCTCAGGTGCTCCCCCCTCCAAACACCTGTCTGTATTCTGGGGCCTTTGCCTTTCTCACCTGGGACCAAGATGGATCTACATAAGCAATCTCCTCATCTCGACAACTTGAAGTCAGAGATGGGATAAAAAGGTCATAAATGTTTTCGGTCACTTTGAAAGAAAATCTTCTCTACTTCCCCAAACTAGATTTTGGAAAAAAAAAAACTTATCACACTCAAATCAATTTCATCTGCAATCTGGAATAAGTAAAAGCAAAAAATTGCGATGATGGCTGTTATGCATTGAATTGTGTCCTGCAAAAAGATATATTGAAGTCCTAACCCCTGTACCTGTGAATGTGACCCTGTTTGGAAATAGGGTCTTTGAAGATGTTATCAGTTAGGTTAATGTAAGGTCATATTGGAGTAGGGTGGGTCCTAATCCCATATGACTAGTGTCTTTATAAAAGAGAAGATTCACAAAAACAGGAGAAAGAGAAAGGATACCATGTGACACTGCAGCTGGAAGCCATGCAGCAAGCCAAGGAACGCTGGAGCCGCCAGAAGCTAGGAGGCGTGAACCTAGGAGGCATGAACAGTTTCTCTTTCAGAGCCCTAAGACGGAGTCAACATGGCTAATACTCTGATTTGGACTTCTAGTCCTCAGAACTGTCAATAAACTTCTTGTTCTTATAAATCACCCAATTTGTAGTACTCTGTTGCAGCAGCCTTTGGAAACTAATAAGGAGCTCTGGTGGCGCAACAGTTAAGCACTGGGCTGCTAACCAAAAGGCTGGTGGTTTGAACTCACCTGCGATTCCACAGGATGGAAGATCTGGCAATCTGCTTCCCCAGAGACTACAGCCTAGAAAATCCTATGGGGCAGTATCTACACTGTCACAAGGAGGGGCTGTGAGTTGAAACTGACTGGAAGGCACACAACAACAAAGGAAGCTAATACAACAGCCATTCCTCATTTTTCTCTTTGTTCCGCCTTCATTCCTAGTTCACACACTGTAGAAAGAGTCAGGCTAGACCTGCATCCAACTGGTCTAGCAACGTGACAAAAGTCACCTACCTCTAAGAACGAAGGGAAAGATCATCTACTGAGTATCTACTGTGTGTCAGGCAAAGCGTGACCTTGCTCATTCCTCCACCACCACCACTCTTTGAGATAAGATTACCTCTATTTTCAGATGAATAGCTTGAGCCTTTGAGGTTAAATGAACTTGCTCAAGTCACACAGAAGGTGAAGTGGTAGAAGGGGATTTGAACCCTGGTTCTCTTGGTTCCAAAGCTCAGCTCTTTCTGGCATAACAAACTGCCACCTCAGTAAATCCAAACATGGCTTGAGATAGCCAGTTTGTCTGGAAATTGACTACTCCCTGTGACAAAGAAAGCCATTCTCATTGCCTGGCCCTTAAACTCTTCACCACACCCTAATGAGATATGAAGTGATTTGCCTATTAACCTAAATCTGTAAGAGCAGGTTCTAACACAAAATTACTACAAATGTGTGCTTCAGTCACCAGGTGCCTTTGTTTACATCAAGAGTGCAGAAACACTACCCTTTTCAAAGGGAAACAAAAGGGCTTTTCCTGCTTGGTAATTAAAGTGGAGAAATACATGGGTGTCAGAGGGAGGAGCACCTTAATCTCAAAGTATCATCCCCAGTTTTACAACCTGTGTGTTCCACCCTCACCTGCCATGTGCCCTTGTACTACAAGTTTTCTGAACAGTAAGTAGCCTAACTTGTTCTTCCCGTTTTCTGATATTTTACAGTCACAGATGCCCCTGCCAATGGAGAGCCTTAAAACTGCCTCAGAAAAGTTCCCTTAGAGGAGGCCTTACTTTACCTGATTTTTAGAACCTATTATACCGCCACAGTAGTCAAAACAGCCTGGTACTGGTACAACAACAGATACATGGACCAATGGAACAGAATTGAGAATCCAGACATAAATCCATCCACATATGAGCAGCTGATATTTGATAAAGGCCCCAAAACAGTTAAATGGGGAAAAGACAGTCTTTTTATCAAATGGTGCTGGCATAACTGGATATCTATCTGCAAAAAAATAAAACAAGACCCATACCTCACTCAATGCACAAAAACTAACTCAAAATGGATCAAAGACCTAAATATAAAATCCAAAACAATAAAAATCATGGAAGAAAAAATAGGGACGTCAGGAGCCCTAATACATGGCATAAACAGTATAGAAAACATAAAGAATGTAGAAGAAAAACTAGATAACTGGGAGCTCCTAAAAATCAAACACTTATGCTCATCCAAAGACTTCACCAAAAGAGTAAAAAAACTACCTACAGACTGGGAAAAAGTTTTTAGCTATGACATTTCTGATCAGCACCTGATCTCTAAAATCTACATAATACTGCAAAAACTCAACTGCAAAAAGACAAACAACCCGATTAAAAAATGGGCAAAAGATATGAATAGACACTTCACTAAAGAAGACATTCAGGTAGCTAACAGATATATGAGGAAACAGTCACGATCATTAGCCATTAGAGAAATGCAGATCAAAACTACAATGAGATTTCATCTCACTCCAACAAGGCTGGCATTAATCCAAAAAACACAAAACCATAAATGTTGGAGAGGCTGTGAAGAGACTGGAACACTTCTACACTGCTGGTGGGAGCGTCAAATGGTACAACCACTTTGGAAATCGATTTGGTGCTTTCTTAAGAAGCTAGAAATAGAACTACTATACGATCCAGCAATCCCACTCCTTGGAATATATCCTAGAGAAATAAGAGCCTTTACACGAACAGATATATGCACACCCATGTTTATTGCAGCACTGTTTACAATAGCAAAAACATGGAAGCAACCAAGGTGCCCATCAGTGGATGAATGGATCAATAAATTACGGTATATTCACACAATGGAATACTACGCATTGATAAAGAACAGTGAGGAATCTGTGAAACATTTCATAACATGGAGGAACCTGGAAGGCATTATGCTGAGTGAAATTAGTCAGTTGCAAAAGGACAAATATTGTATAAGACCACTATTATAAGAACTTGAGAAATAGTTTAAACTGAGAAGAAAACATTCTTTTGTGGTTACAAGAGGGGGAAGGGAGGGAGGGTGGGAGACGGGTATTCACTAATTAGATAGTAGATAAGAACTACTTTAGGTGAAGGGAAAGACAGCACACAATATAGGGGAGGTCAGCACAATTGGACTAAACCAAAGGCAAAGGAGTTTCCTGAATAAACTGAATGTTTTGAAGGCCAGCGTAGTAGGGGCAGGGGTCTGGGGACCATGGTTTCAGGGGACATGTAAGTCAACTGGCATAATAAAATCTATTAAGAAAACATTCTGCATCCCACTTTGAAGAGTGGCATCTGGGTCTTAAACGCTAGCAAGTGGCCACCTAAGATGCATCAACGGATCTCAACCCACCTGGAGCAAAGGAAAATGAAGAACACCAAGGACACAAGGTGATTACAAGCCCAAGAGACAGAAAGGGCCACATGAACCAGTGATTACATCATTCTGAGACCAGAAGAACTAGATGGTGGCCGGCTACAACCAGTGACTGCCCTGACAGGGAACGCAACAGAGAACTCCTGAGGGAGCAGGAGAGCAATGGGATGCAGACCCCAAGTTCTCATAAGACCAGACTTAATGGTCTAACTGAGACTGCAAGGACCCCAGTGGTCATGGCCCCCAAACCTTCTGTTGCCCCAGGAAAGGAACCATTCCCAAAACCAACTCTTCAGACATGGATTAGACAGGACAATGGGTTGGAGAGGGATGCTGGTGAGGAGTGAGCTTCTTGGATCAGATGGACACTTGAGACTATGTTGGCATCTCCTGCCTGGAGAGGAGATGAGAGGGTGGAGGGGTTAGGAGCTGGCGAAAAGGACACGAAAAGAGAGAGTGAAGGGAGGGAGCAGGCTGTCTCATTAGGGGGAGAGTAATTGGGAGTGTGTAGCAAGGTGTATATGGGTTTTTGTGTGAGACTGACTTGATTTGTAAACTTTCACTTAAAGCAGAATAAAAATTATTAAAAAAAAAAAAAAAAAAGTTCCCTTAGACCTTTCTCCACCTTTGGTTGCTTGAAAGCAGAGTTCTAATCCCGCAAATGAAGAGGTCCTAGACCAGGTGTGAGAGTGTCTGATTAATTCACGGTGATTGGATGGTATTAAAGATTTGGCAAACTGCCCCTTACCCAGCTGCATGTTGCCCATAGGGAAATATTAATATATACCAGCAAAGATGAATTCTGCAACTCCCTAGGAGTCCACGAATTATTAAAGCTTTGGGGATGGGGAGAGTGAAGAAACCTTATACTCAGTGAGTGAACCTTATCCATCAGTTATCTCACTCAAGGCCCCTTGGTCTATAAATGGACATCCTGGTGAATACCGTACTATAGCTTAATATACATGTATTTTATGCCAGAACTCTCCCACAGGTGTACCACAAGGTACGGAACACCTTAGTCCTCAGAGCCTGTGGGCTACTTATCTTTGGGTGTGAGCCCCATCTGGAGTTTATCCCAGTATGTTGCACAACATTATCATTTTCTAACTATGCCATGATGTGGAAAAGGTCTTAACAACAACAACAAAACCAACCTGTTGCCATCAAGTCAATTCCAACACATAGTGACCCTACAGGACAGAGTATTACTGCCCCACAGAGTTTCCAAGGCTGTAATCTTTATGGAAGCAGATTGCTACATTTTTCTCCTGTGAAAAAGGCCTTATGCACGCATTAACTCAAATGCTAACTGGGCTTGCAATGTAGCAGGTGCAGGCTGAATATATGGATCAGTGGTTCTCAGTGTGGGGCTCCCAGACTAGCATCAGCAACATTGCCCAGGAACTTCTTAGAAATGCAAATTCTCAGGCCCCACCCCAGACCTACTAAATCAGAACTTGAGGTTTGAGGCCCAGGAATCCGTTTTAAGGAGTCCTCCAGGTGATCCCGATGCTCACTAAGGTTTGAGCACCACTGATGTAGGACACAATTCTCCTCCATGTTACAGACAACTGTGACTTGTTTAGACCATTGTACCTGTAGTTAATTTTAGAAACACTAATCCTATTTAGTGCTGAAAACCTAGGAATTCCTGCTTTCGGAGAACCACAAAAGACCCCAACAACTCTAGAGCACACTCCACCTCACCTTCCATTACAAAACTCTCAGGTGTGGCTCTCCCGGCCTCCCCTCCCACTCCTTTTCATTCACAGTGGTGCTGGGAAAGATAAGGTCCCAGGTACCCTGACTCTGGATGGTTTCTAGAAGTCAGTGATGGACAGGGCACCTCCACTTCTGTATCATTTTGTTCTATCTGAGGCTACAGATAACAACATTATTCTTCCTGGGAGTGAGAACTAGTATACCAGGTGAACACCCATAGGACTGTTTGCATTAGAGAACGCTTGTACTCGTTGAAAATAAGCGAGCTATCTGTATTTCATCAGATGTCTAAAACTGATTATCACCACTGCCCTGTCCCAGACACCTATCCCACACATGCCTGCCTCTTCCCTCCTTTGTACAGAGGGAGATAATAAGCAGAGCATGCCTACGCCCTTGAAAAAGACACTTGTTCTTACTATAAACCTGTAGCAGAATGGGTAAGAGGAAGATTAAGTTAAACTGAAACCAACATTAAATGTACTCACATTTGGGTACCTTTACTTTAAATCACGTCCTCCTCGTTCAAACTCATCCTTGCAAATAGTAACAATTATTATTCTAGCTAAAACTTACTAAGCATTGTACATACCGGGGACAGAACTTTTATTTTCCCATTTACAGGTGAGGAACTATTAAGTGAACAGACAAAATCACCTTGGGACAAACTGATTAACTGTATCAGAAGACCAAGACAACCAAAGATTTGTACCCAAGGCTGACCACAAAGGACAGGGTCCAGGTAGCACAACCAGGGACCCTATCTCTTCTCTACATCCAGCCAGCTCATCCTCACTAGCTCCTATGCTAAACAAATGTTGCATCACCATGTCAAAACTTAAAATTTCTGGAAATAAGTAAGACTACCTAGATTAAGACTGCTTAGCTTTTAGATTTAAGGACTGTACTTCCTATGCAAAAAGACCTTATTTAACAGCTTTTGTTTTCTAACTGGTAACAGTAGAAAAACAAGTTTATGGCATAGCCTAGTTTTCTCTCCAAATTTAGTCTACTCCTACATCTGATATAAATCATGTAGCATATCAAGAAAAGGTGTAAATTAGGAGACAAGCAGAAAATATTCATTGAAAACTGGTATGCTGATTTTTGACAGATAGACACTTTATAATTACATTATCTCATTTTAATTCCTGAGTTTTATTAACTAAGTACTATTTTCCCTAATTTTATTGGCAAAGAAACAGAGGATCAGAAGGTCTGAGGAAAAAAAAAAAAGTTACGTCAAAAAATCCAAGTTATAAAGGCAAATATCTGGGCTAGAATGTTTGTTCTGCTGTTTAACATCTGCTGTATCTGAGACAAATTACTGAAGCCCTCTGCAAAGTTCAGTTTCTCCTTCTATAAAAAATACCCACCGTGTAAGGACTGCTGTTAGGATAGTGATAACATATAGAGTAGCCGGCCTATAACAACTACTTGTGAAATGGTGGTTAGTACCTTTATTTCTTGTATTGCGATTTTTTTTTTTTTTTTGGCTTTATGGTTAAAGTTATTAAGACATGATGCTCAAACCAGAGTCAGTCTGGTGTATTACACTAAAAAGAGCACTGAATAAGGAGAGTCTAAACTTCTAGTCCTGACTCATCATGTGACCACAGCAAGACACCATCTTGTTAGTGTGGCCACCTCCCAGATCTTCAGCTACCTCCTATGGAAATTCGGTGAGGCAGATTAGATGATCTCATCCTAAGGCCCCATTCATACTGCTCTCATATTGATTTCTTTTGCTTTTACCAAAACCAAATCAAAATGTAGTCACAGAAGCACCTGAAACTGAAGTTCTTAACTTTCAGTTACTACTTCACCAGAATACTGCAGGTATCAACAAGGATTAATCTCAAGTACACAAGTTTTATCACCAACTCTTCATATTTACTGTGGGTGTATGCTTTTCCAAAACCAGACTCCAGTTATAAGTATTATGGGAAGATGAACATAAAACCAAAAAAATCAAACCCAGTGTTGTCAATTCGATTCCGACTCATAGCGACCCTACAGAACATGCATGCTCAAATTTTTATGACCTTCTAGAAATGCAGGTGGGGAAAAGGGGAACCTGAACCAAAGATTAACATGAAATACCTGTCTCATGGAATAAAGGGTGCTAGTCCCTCCCAGCTCAGGTCTGTTGCTCTCGGCTGAATAGAGCCGCCACTGGCATTCTCAGTGTGTCGGCAGAACACAACTCCTTGGACCATAGTCCTCTGACCTCATAAGAGGTCGAGCTCAAGCAGTGGCAGGAAGGGATCTGAGCAGCATGGCACCCTCAATGAGGGGAACCAGCAGCATACTGAGGTGGGCAGGAGTGGGGCAGGCACATTTAATTCAGAGCTGCTCGGAAACTCTAAGTTATTCAAATTGCACCTTGAATTTAAAGGTGGTGAGATGACCACGTAAAAAACAAGGGGACAATTACAACAAATTCATACAGCATATTTACTGTACATATTGTCTACACAGCACCATTTCTCTGGACAGCATCCTCCCACTCTACATAGTAAACTATGAGAACAGCCATGTGCCATATAACGTGCGGTGGCCTCTGCCCTAGTCACAGTGGGTTACATAAGGGTGGCCGCTTGACCCAAGCTGAGCGAAACAGGGTCTTCCTCCTCAGGCCAGTCTTAGATATAACGCTAATATGTAAAAACTCAAGAGCTCTAAGCAGCTGCTTTCTGTCCTGGGGAGAAAGGTCATATTCCCTGAGAAAAAAATGAAGCCTACCCAAGCAGAAAGAAGTCACGATGAGAAAGGGAGTCCTAACAGCTTGTCAGTGCCTGATTTTTAGTCGTAACCTGGAGACTGCCTATACACTATCATGCAACAAACTACACTATCTCAGAATCACACCTCACAACGGGTGACCTTTACCCCGTCAAAACTTTTACAAGAACCCTGAGTATCAGAGAAACTGGTTGAGTTTTGCCATCTCAGCAACTGCCGAAAGGTAAAAAGTAGAAAACCATAAGGCCAATAAACACGAGGATACGATCAGAAAAACACAAATCAAGACAAGAGTCAGATACTTTTACGTGTGTTTGATTGGCAAACATTATAAAATCTAACAATATCAAGTGTTACTGGTGAGACTATAAATGGGTAAAATCTGGAAAACAAATTGGTATTATCTAATAAAGCTAGGCATTCACAAACCCTACGTCCCAGAAATTCCACTCCTGGGTACACGCCCAAGAGAAACTGCTGCACAAGCATAGGGGACTCAGTGCTACATGGCAATACTGTTCTTCATAATCCGTACGCCCATCAATGGGAGGATGAATAAACTGTTATAAAACGGAAGATTACATAACGGTGGAACCAGATGAACTCATATATGTGGAGAGGAGGGGACCAAGTCATAATGAACTCAAAATTCAGGATCAGTCACTTCTGGGGGCAGGTAGAAGCAGGTGGATGGGAGACTAAAAGAACACATAGGATAATGTAACTTAGACTTAATATTCTAATTCTTGGGTTGGAGAGTCAGTGGGTGTTCGTTATTAAATAAACAAAACAAGAAGGATATACACTAACCAAAGATAACAATGTCATGAACCAAGAATTGGGATACTGGAATTAATCTATTTCTGGGTCTCTGAGGTCCAATTAAAAACAGAGAAAAGTAATCATTAAGGTTTTCCTTAACAGCATGTTGGCGTGGGAATGCTTGGTTAAGGTTCTAGTCCTGGCTCTGTCACCCCTATGTAACCCTGTCACCCTTATGTAACCCTAGGCATGTGAATGAAAAATGCTTTCTATCTATACAACAACAAAGTTAACTTTACCATCAGTTTTCACCACACCGAAGAAATGGATCATCTGCTTACTGTAAGAAAATGACTTAATAACTTTTTACATAATTGCTCTAGTCAATTCATTAATAGAATAATCAAAAGATTTTATTTTCACCAAAAATACAGAATTTCAAAAGGTAAAATTTCTAGACAATTGGCTGGCCAATTTGAAGCAAATTAAGTTATATTTTATCTCACATCATAATTAAAAATAAATTTCTCAATCTGAATGAAGTATGGACATCAGTTAATAATAATGTATTATTATTAGTTCTATGAAGTGTGGAGCACCCCCGCAGTAAACAGTTTGGTTTTGGTCCTGGTTCCTAAGAGCCAGACCACACCTGAGGCCAAAGAGTGGGAGCTGACCAGACCAAGAGGAACTACCTGGGGGCCTGATGCCCACTAAACCTCAGGAGGCATTATGTGATCTATCGTGGCTACGTTGTGAAGCCGATTAAGGCCTCGGAAGATGGACGCTCCGCAGAGCTTCATGGATGGAGAGAGCAAACATCTGCTCTAGGGAGGGTAAGTGTGTCCACTACAGACACGGAACCTCTGCACCAAGACCCCTCCCAGACCCTGCCCTATGTGTTTGCATCCTTTTTACTGCTAGATGAAAGACAGCCCTTTCTCTGGAGTTTGTGAGTCGTTCCAACAGATTATCAAACCTAAGAAATAGAGAAGGGACTAATACCTGGTGACCTAACCCTGGGTGAATGGGGATGAGAAAGAGAGAAGGGGCCAGTAGCCACTGACCTAGCTGCAGGTGAATGGGGATGAGAGAGAAAGGGTTGTGCTGACAGCTACGATCTGGGGTGACCAGCTAAGGGAAGCTGAGATTTCCACGGGATACAGGTGGCTGTGAAGTGGGATTTATTATCCACCCCACACTGGCATCAAAGGTGGATGATCTCAGCCTCCCTGGAATGATCTGCACCACTGGCTCAGCAAGCAGGGTTAGCTAAAGACAACGCTGACTGCTCAGGTTCATTAGTTGTGACAAATGTACAGTACTCATACAACATGTTAACAACAGAGGAAATTGGGTGTGTTGGGTATAAGAAAATTCTCTGTATTACCTTTGTAACTTGGCTAAAACAAGAGGTTTATTTAAAAAAAAAAAAAAAGGGATGGATTGGGGTGATGGCTACAGAACTCTATAAATTTGCTTAAAATCGTTTAATTGTACACTCATACTGGGTGAATTTTATGGTATAAAAAATTTACTTCAATAAACCAGTTTTTTAAAAAAGTTCCTGGGGGTCTAGAGTTCTAAATAGGAAGAAAAAAAAAATTTTTTTTTTTAAAGTAGAATGAGAGCAAGAGAAACTTTACATCATTCAAGGATGATAAAATGTACCACGAACTGACAAATATGTTTAACTTGACACTCTGGACACAATTAATCCAAAATAGAGTGGAAATTTAATAAAACTTCAGAAGAAACTATAGAGGACTATTATTTAAACCTTGAAAGGTGAGTAGGACTTTTTAGGCACAACACAAAGCAACACAGAAACCATGAACAAACAGACAGGGAAAATTTAAGAAAATAAAAACACTGGAAATGAAATTAAAAGACCAACAAAATCTGGGATGAAATACTAGGAACATAATACAAAATGTCAATATTCATATATGAAAAACTAATAAGAAAACAGTGAACTAAAAAAAAAAAACCAAGTCTCAAATGACTTAAGAATATAAATAAACAACAACAAAATAAGCCAAACTCACTGCCATCAAGTCCATTCAGATTCATAGTGACCCTATAGAAATTAACCAGAAATAATCAAAACGTCCATCAACTGGGGAATGAATCAGGGTACATTCATGCTATGTGACACCATACAGCTATAAAAGCAAGTAGGTAGATGTCGGTGTACTGACAGAAAGATGTTCATGATACAAAATGAGTAAAAAAAAAAAAAAAAGCAAACTACAAAGTAAAATGTGTATGATGATCTTATTTTCTGGTTAAAAAATAAGATCACATTACTATGTACAAGACATTATCCTAAGTATTTATTTATTGCAATAACCCTATCAAGTAGGTACTATTACCATTTCCATTTTAGAAATAGTGAAGCTGAGGCAGAGATGTGAAAGATCTTGCCCAGGTCTCACAGACATGGCCAGGCTACATTACAGCCCACTCTGCTATAATGTGTCAAATTTGGTTTGTGCACTTGGGTAAGTCTAAGATGCAGCACAGATTTCTTAAACAGTTTTATAGCTGGGAGTAGGAATATATTCCTAGTTAAATATACATATTACGACTAAGAGGTGTGCAATTTCAGAAAAATTAAAATGGAGGAACAAGGGAGTATGTCTTAGAATGAAGTCAATAATGGTGTAAGGATAGAAAAAAAACCTAAAAGGACGTAAACCTATCTGCTAAAAGCTATTAAATGGTCCCACTGGAAATTGAGGAAGACTCGAGAGGGAACACTTTCAGTTTTTTATTTCTGTATTTTTCTATATTGTTTCCAGTTTGTTACAATAAACTTGTATTACTTTCATAACAACAACTTCTTATAAACCACAACAAACTAAAAGACAAGAAGCATTTATATAAATAATAGGTATCGGAGTGGTGAAATTGTGGAGCCATTTTTTTCCATTATATTCCTATATCTTAAAATCATCTAGTAATATTTAAGAAAAAAAAAAAAGGGAAGCAAGAAAATGACAATTAGATCTGGGGTTTGAGGACATACCAGAAAAATAAAGATCTGCAAATTTAATTAAAAGAATCATAAAACACTTAAAACGTTGATACAAACTTAAGTGAGTGCCTGACCACACCAGGTTAACAACCAAACAGTATGCAAAAATGGTCTGTTTGTTTTACAAAGAACAAACACCCAGAAAGGTGAAAAACTCAAAATCCCCAGTAAGGCAGAGAAAGCACTGCACTAGGGACAGGAAATTCAAAAGTTCCAAGTACTGTCAGAGATAATACAAAAGGGCCAAAACCTCTTTAAAACTCTGAAGCTTTTGAGGTCCTCTGCTCTAGCAGCTGTAATCCTAAAGATGTTAGAACTCCAAAAAGACAGACAGTAACATTTAATAAGATAATGTATTTCTAGACTTACCCCAATTAGTAGAGTGGGGGTAAACTGATATTAAGTAATTAACTCATTGTTGCTTTAGTAAGTTTTTCTTTTTCCCCCTTAAACAACTCACTATTAGCTGTATGGGGAGTATGTTGGCTCAATTTTCCAGTGAGGAGAACCCAAATTTTAATGCTCATTTAGCACAAGTTCCACTCGTAGTTACTTCTAAATTTCCTTCCATTATTTTACTTGCAGACTATTATCATGCTTGGTAAAATAGAGTGTCAGTGAAAAAACTGGGAAGACCCTCAACGAGATGGGCTGACACAGTGGTTGCAACAATGGGCTCAAGCATAACAATAATTGTGAAGATGGGGAAGGACCGGGCAATGCTTTGTTCTGCTGTACATAGGGTCGCTACGAGTCAAAATTGACTCGACGGCACCTAACAACAATAATTTTTATATTAGTTTCTAATGACCAAAAGGAAGGAAAGTCACTAACCCACTTGACCATCAGAGACTTTAGACACAAACATCTCCATTTCCGCAGCCTCTTCTTTCATTACCTATTATCAGAGTGAAGCTGATTTGGAACAGAAGAGCAGAAACAAGAGAAAGAGTCTATATCTCGTTGTTGAAGTAAATTGAGGAAAGAAAAGAATGAGAACATGGTCTTAAGCTCAGCAAAATAAACTTGGGCAGGTGAGAAGAAAATGGAAGGAAAAGCAAAATCCTTTGACTGAAGTCATAAAGTAACTCAATAGATAAACTGAAAGAAAGGGGGGAAAAATGGGAAATTTGCATGTGACTAAGCATTTTTTTTTTTTAAGCATAGGGTCACTGTGGGTTTGGTTTTTTTTTTTTAGTATCATATAAGGAGCCCTGGTGGTGCAATGATTAAGAGTTTGGCTGTCAATTGAAAGGTCATCAGCTCGAATCTACCAGCAGCTCGTGAGGAGAAAGATGTAGCAGTTTGCTTTGTAAAGATTACAGCCTTGGCCCCCAGACACCCTTTTAACTCAGTACTGAAGTCACCCTAAGGTTCACCCTTCAGTCAAAGATTAGGGCCATAAAATAAAATGAGAAAAAATGGACACACCAACCCAGGGGCAAGGACAAGGAGGCAGGAGGGGATAGGAAAGCTGATAATGGGGAACCTAAGGTCGAGAAGGGGAGAGTGTGGACATGTGGGGCTGGCAACAAATGTCACAAAACAATATGTGTATTAATTGTTTAATGAGAAAGTAATTCGCTTTGTAAATCTTCATCTCAAACACAATTAAAAAGAAAAAAGAAATTACTAGAAGATCAACAACAACAACAAAAGATTACAGCCTTGGAAATGCCGTGTGGCAGTTCTACTCTATCCTGTAGGGTCGCTAGGAGTAGGAATTGACTCACTGGCAATGGGTTTGGTCTTTTAGTTTGGTCAAAATCATACATCTGATATTCAACAGGTTATTCTTTAAGTTCCATATAATAAGAACAGATTTTTTTATTTATTACTAGTGAGAAATTATAAGATAGACATTAAACAACATACTGGCAATCAAGCTTCCCAGGATTTGGTGAGGAAGCTTTGGGAAAAAAATAATGCTTTAAAAGCCAAGTAGTTCTTTCAGCTTCATCATCATCACCTCAGTAAATTACTATGGCTATCTTTTGCCCAATTATCAAAAGCACCTAAAACTGATTTAAACCTTCATGACAGTAAAATCAGATGAGGGGCCAGAGTTCACTAGGACTCGTATTACTGGTCTCCACTGAAATGGAGTTTTTTTTTTAAAGGCTCCCGAAACCTTAAGCAAACAAAACCAAGCCAGTGAAAACCGACACACCCAGAAACTCTCAGGCAAACATTTACTTCATAGCTCACAATAGACTGTCCTATTCCATCTACAGGTGGCCTTGCCTGGAGCTAAAGGTCAAAAGAAACACTCCCTGATACCTCACACCTTATAAAACACTTGGGAAAAAATGGGGGGGGGGGGGGAGAACGAAAGGGCTTCAAATAGAGAGCTGGGGCACAAAGCAGGATTCTATCATCTCAGTACCATATACATACCCATCCTTTCTAAAACGGTGTTATTTTTGCTCCTTAATTAACTTGAAAGCATTTCACCTATATTTCTTCAAAAATTAGACTTAGCGGATGCTAGAGCTAAAGGATCCTTCAAGATTATCAACGTCTTTACCGTAGACCTAACCTGTCGCACCCTGTCCTTAGCCCTCCCCACCCTACCTCACTCCCAAGAGCCACAAACAAACCTACCCTGGCACCAATGTCCAGTATTCTCAACTAGCCTTCATGGCAAGATGACAATCTGGTCAAAGACTCCTGTAGTGGCAGTTCCTGAGGATGCTCACACCACCATCCTAACAGAGGGTTTCTGAGAAACAAATCTCACTCCAAATATCTCTAAAGACAGTTTAGGTATCAGTAACAGACTCACTGGGGAGATACTTCAGAGAGAGGGACCCTCTGAGCATTTGACAAATCATAACATACGAAGCCACCTAATGGTATGATAAACAGTATAAACAAAAGACAAAATCGGTCTCATCTCTTTCTGCCTCACTAATGTATTTCATAGGTAAGTCTTAGCACAGAATTAGTCACTGTGGTTTGTCATACTCTTATCCACGTAAAATGTTTAAAAGATCGGCCACCCGAAACCATTCCAAAGGCACCCTTGCAAATCTTGACCTGAGGCGGCACCTGGGCAATGTTTCCCACTGCTGGTGGGAATGCACAGTTGTGCAACCACTTTGGCAAACAGCCTGGCCATTCCTCAAAAGTTAAACACAGTTACCGTATGACTCAGTAATTCCACCCCACACATATATCCAAGAGAAGTGAAAACATACATTCGCACGAAAACTTGTATGTGAATATTCATAGAAGCATTATTCATAATAGCCAAAAGGATAAGCAGAAAAAAATAAAGGAGGTGCGGTGGTGGGAGGAGCTGCACTTGTTTTGCAAAGGCCAAGTTCTCTCTGTACCATTCCTTTAAAACAGGGTTTGGAACTGGTTTGGTCCAGTTCAAACCCTTGCTGAGAATTTGCATTTCTAAGAAGTTTCCAGGTAATGCTAATATACTGGTTAGGGACCAATTCTGAGAACCACTAGTAGAGCAGTGGTTCTCAAAACTTATCATAAATAAGAATCACCTGGGGATCTAGTTAAACTGTAGATTCTGATTCGGTGTATCTGGGGTGGAAATACAAATTCCCAGCAGGGGTTTGAAGCCCTGCTTTAAAAGCCGTTTCTTTTCAGTGCCTAGATCTACAACTTGGAAATAGAAATCTGGTTTTTAACCTGTAGTGAAACAATTTCCACTTACCCCACCCTTCTAACATTCTGGGTAAAAGCTGAGGCAACAATTTTGCAACATACACAGCCAATAATTTTAGGACCAAAGTTCAATAAACCACTAAAAGTCAAGCTTAGATATAGAAAACTGGAGTTTAATAAAAGACTGAAAGTTTGTTGATTTTTTTTCACACTTACCCACTCTTCGACATTGGGGGGGTGCTCGTCATAGACACGCTCCTTGTCCCACAAAATATTTGACTTGTCGTAACGGTCTATCTTTCTCCGAGTTTTCACAGCAAAAAAAATTATTAAAGCAAAAGCCACAATAACCAGGAACCCCAGTACAATGGCAATGGCCTAAAAACAGGATTAAAGACATTGACATAATTAGGTTTTACTTGCTTACTTTATCCCAGTTGTTCTTATACAAATTCTTAGACTCCTTATCATCTAAGGCCCTACCTAGTATCTACAGTTTAACTGATATAAAACAGAAGCAAACGATTACATTTTAGAATTATCATAAAATCTAACCCATACCAACTGGGCTAAGGCTAACAACAGACACACACACGCCTTAATTCCATCTTTATAAGATGCTTAAAATCAGGTACTATATCATCATCTCCATTTCAGAGTTGAAGAAAACTAGTTCCAAAGCCTGTGTACTTAGGGGCTATATTTTTATAAACAGATGAGAATGTCCAGTAATTAACTCAATCATTGGTATACTTCATACTTCTAAGGGGTGTGAAAATGTTTTCTTAAAAGTAGCCTTAAATATCTACTCATGCTTATAATCTTAATCATTTAATACATGCTTAGTAAATCTTTTTACATTGAAAGTAAATTTCATAGAGGATCTGCATTACTATAAATGGTGAGGACAAGGATCTAACCAAGCTATAAATTATAGCAAAGGAACTAGTAATGACTCATTTGGTCTGGCCAGCCTCTGTTTTAGGAGTCTATTGAATACTTACTAGAAAGAGTCTGTGCAAGGAAACTTCCTATTCTTATGATTTCTCCCAATGTCTTATAGGTATTAAGCTGTACACTGGCCTAGGGAGCACCTGAAGTTAAGGCAGGAACCAAGCCTCTGCCCTGGATGTCTAGTAATGTGTAACAGGGTCAATGCCTATTTCCTGCTGTCTATGGTGCTCGGTTTTTTTTTTTTTTTATCTGACAGTGACATCCCTTTTCAAAGAATACAGGTTTCAGGTAGAGAACTAAGAGGCAGGATACCCTTAGCCCCTGTTTATCACAGATACATCTGAATGGCAACAACTAATCTCTGAAAACCTACATTTTAAAAGAAAACATTTCAGACTTCAAAATAATGACACACAGTTATAGAAGGTCTAACCCCAAAAGTGTGACTCATTCAGGTAAAAGAATGGAAATTCCTGAGTCATGTAAGGGGGAAAAAAAAAATAGCAAGGAAGAAAAGATTAGCAACTCAGAAATGTTTGTTAATAAAAGGCATCCAGATTGGAAAAGAAGAAGTAAAATGATCTCTGTTCTGGATGATATGATCCTATACGTAGAAAATCCCAAGGAGTCCACAAGAAAACTTCTAGAGCAAATAGAGGAATTTAGCAAAGTTGCAAGGTACAAGGTCAACAAACAAAAATCAGTTGGGTTTCTATACACCAGCAATGAGATATCTGAAAGGGAAATTATAGGAAAAATTCCATTTACGATAGCATCTAAGAGAATACAATACCTAGGAATAAAGCCAACCAGGGACAAGAAGGAGTTATACAATGAAAACTATAAAACATTGCTGAAAGACATTAAAGAAGACTTAAATGGGAAGATGTTTCACGTTCATGGGTTGGAAGGTTTAATATTGTTAAGATGTCAATGCTACCCAAAGTGATCCATATATTCAATGCAATCCAGATCAAAATTCCAAGAGCCTGCTTTACAGAAATAGAAAAACCAATTCTCACCGTTATATGCAATGACAACACCCAAAAAACCTGTTGCCACTGAGCGGATTCCAACTCATCGAGACCCTGTAGGACAGAGCAGAACTGCCCCATAGGGTTCCCAAGGAGTGGTTGGTGGATTCAACCTGCTGACCTTTTGGTTAGTAGCTAATCTCTTAACCAGTGCACCACCAGGGTTCATATAGAATGACAAAAACAACAACAAAAAAACGCACTGCCACTCAGTCGACTACATAGGGTTTCCGAAGCTGTACATCTTTACGGAAGCAGACTGCCACATCTTTCTCCCACCCCGAACAGCTACAACAATGTTCAAAGAGGAGAAAAAAGTAGGAGGACTCACACTTTCAGACATCACAACATACTGTACAGCTACAGTAATCAAAACAGACTGGTACTGGTATAACAGACATATAAAGCAATGGAACAGAATTGAAAGTCCAGAAATAAACCCACACATCTATGGTCAACTGATTTTTGACAAGGGTAAGTCTATTCAATGGGGAAAGAAGAGACTCTTCAATCAATCGTGCTGGGAAAACTGGATTTCTACATGCAGAAAAATGAAACAGGGTCCAGGCCTCACACCACACACACAAAAATATTCAAAATGGATTAAGAACCTAAATGTGCAAACTAAAACCATAATATTCTTAGAAGACCAAGCAGGGGTAATGCCGTCAGGCCCAGCTTTCAAGAATGGATTCTCTAACATAATAACAAAAGCACAAACAGCAAAAGCCAAATTAAATAAATGGGACCTCATAAAAATTAAAAACATTTATTCATCAAAACACTTAACAAAAAAAGTGAAAAGACAAGCTACCAATAGAGAGATTTTGGAAACCACATATTCAACAAGAATCTAATAACCAAAACAGATATAAAAGTTTGTTAACAACAAATAACCCAATCATAAACTGAGCAAAGGTCTTGAATAGACACTTCACCAAAGAAGACACTCAAAGGGCCACCAAACACATGAAAATATGCTCGGTGTCATTAGCCATCAGAGAGATGCAAATCAAAACTACATAATGAGATACCGTTTCACTCTCACTAGGATGGCTAAAGAAAAAAACAAACAAAAATAACAAATGTTGATGAGGATGTGGGGAAATTGGAACCCATATCCGCTGCTGGTGGGAATGCAAAATGGTACAGAAGTTATACAAAACAGAGTAGTGATTCCTCAAAAAACTAAAAATAGATCTATCATATGACCCAGCAATTCCATTCCTAGGTATATAACCAAAAGACTTGAAAGCAAAGTCAAAAACTGACTTGTACACCAATGTTCACTGCAGCACTATTCACTATACCCAAAAGGTAGAAACAACCTAAATGCCCATCAACACACGAATGGATAAACAAAATGTGGTACATATACACAATGGAATACCACGCAGCCAGTAGGAGAAATGAAGTATTGATACATGCTACAGTATGGATGGAGCTTGAAGATGTTATGCTGAGTAAACTAAGCCAATCACAGAAGGACAAATATTGTATGACCTCACTTACATAAAAAGACAAGAAAAGGCCAATGTATAGAGACCAATGTTTATCAGTGGTAACAAGGGTGGGAGGGAGGGAAAAAGGAGAGGTTAATGGTGATGGAAAAATTACACTGATTAAGAGTAAGGTTGCACAGCCAATTATTGCAATTGCTGTCAATAAGTTGTACACCTGTAAAAAGTTGAATGAGCAAAAGTTGTGTGATTGATATATTTACAACAATGACAAAAAAAAAAAAAAAAAAAAAAAGGAGGCACTGCTAAGGCTGTTTAAGTACAGCCAAACACTAATGGGATTTGGTTCCTTGATTTGGAGGCTTAGGGTCATGGTTTCATGGAACATCCCAGTTAACTGGCCTAATAAAGTATTCATTGCTTCTGTTCTACCTCTGACTTCATTGCATAGTGCCTGGGGTCTTAAAAGCTTGCAAGGAATCATCCAAGGCACAACAATTGGTCTCTATTCATCTTGCACAACACAGAAGAAGGAAAGTGTTATGGACTGAATTATTTCCCCCCAAAATGTGTGTCAACTTGGCTAGGCCATAATTCCCAGTGTTGGGTGACTGTCCACCCTTTTGTGATCTGATGTAACTATCCTATGTGTTATAAATCCTAATCTTTATGATGTTAATGAGGCAAGACTCAATCTACAAGATTAGGTTGTATCTTGAGTCAATCTCTTTTGAGATAATAGGATAGAGCAGAAAGGAGAGGGACCTCCTACCACCAAGAAAGAAGAGCCAGGAGCAAGTGCGTCCTTTGGACCCGGGGTCCCTGCACTGAGAAGATCCTACACTAGGGAAGACTGATGACAAGGACCTTCCCCTAGAGCTCACAGGGAGAAAGCCTTCCCCTGGAGCTGGCACCCTAAATTTGGACTTCTAGCTTCCTAAACTGTGAGAGAATAAACTTGTTTGTTAAAGCCGTCCACTTGCAGTATTTGTTACAGCTGCACTAGATAACCAAGACAGAGTCAAGAGTAGGAGGAATATATGGAATGTGTCTACTTGCCTCCATGAAGAACGGCCTCCTTTGCCATGAGACCAGAAGAACTGGCTGGAATTCGGCTACCATTAATGAACATTTTGATCAAAGATTCAATAGAAGACTCCTGATCAAAAAGGAGAAAATGCAGCATAGAATTTCAAATTCCCATGGACTCCAGATTTCCTGGAGCCATGAAGATTGGATGAATCCCTGAAATTACTGCCCTGAGATAATCTTTAAACCTTAAACCAGAAATATCCCCTGAAGTCATCTTAAAACCAAATAATTTAGCTTAACTAGTAAAAAAAAAAAAAAAAAAAAGGTCTACCTTGAGCATTATGCTCTTTTAAGAACCATCTATATGGGATCAAATTGACAACAGCAACTTAAAAGATTAGATAGGAACCTTAGGGGGCAGTGAGTTGATGTTAATGAGGGAAGAACAACTCAGAAAAGGAGAGTGAGAATAGTTGCACAACTCAAAGAATGTAATCAATGTCAGGAAATTGCATATGCAGAAACTATTAAATTCGTGTATTTATACTGTCTATATTTTCAACAACAAAATAAAATTTAGGAAAAAAAAGAGAAATGTTTAACTTGTTAATATAATTAGGATGACTTATGGTTACTAATGGCAGGGTTCTCAACTCTGCCTGCACATTCAAATCATCTGGGCAGTTTTTAAAAATATTGGCACCCACTTTGAAAACTACAAAACACTTCTGAAAAGAATTAATGACCAAAATAAACGGAAAAAACCCTATGTTCATGGATTGGAAGGTTTACTATTGCTAAGATGGCAGTACTCCCCAAATTGATCTACACATTCAATACAATCCTTTTTTGCATAAATTGACAAGCTGACCCTAAAATTCACATGGAAATGAAAACGACAAAATAATCTTGAAAATGAAGAACAAAGTTGGAGAATTCAGACTTCCCAATTTCCAAACTTACAACACTAAAATAATCAAGACAGTGTAGCACTGGGATGAGGATAGACTTATACATCAATAAGGAAACCCAAGTGGCCTAATAGTTAAGCGCTACAGCTGCTAACCAAGAGGTCAGCCGTTCAAATCCACCAAGCACTCCTTGGAAACTCTACGCTGCAGTTCTACTCTGTCCTATAGGGTCACTATGAGCCAGAATCGACTTGATGGCAATGAGTTTTTTTTTTTTATATACATCAATAAAATAGAATTTAAAGTCCAGACAATTCAACAGGGAAAGAACAGTCTGCTCAACAAATAATGCTGAGAACTGGACATCCATGTGCTAAAGGATGTTGGATCCCTTCTTTACATCATGCACAAAAATTAACTCAAAACGGATCACAGATCTAAACTATAAGAGCTAAAGTTATAAAACTTTAGACAAGATAGAAGTAAATCTTTGTGACCTTGGATTAGGTAAAGCCATATTATAGATGACACCAAAAGCACAAGAGTCAAAGAAAAATTAAACAAACTGAATGTTATCAAAATTAAAAACTTTTGTGCTTTTTAAGGGGCACATCAATAAAATGAAGACAGCCCACAGGATGAGACAAAATATTTGCAAATCATATATCTGATAAAAGACTTTTATTGACAGTATACTAAGAATTCTTACAACTCAGTAATAAAAAGACAACCCAATTAAAAAATGGGCAAAGGATCTGAATAGACATTTCTCCAAGGAGGATATAAAAACGGCCAAAAAGCACATGAAAAAATGTTCAACACCATTAGCCATTAAGGAAATGCAAATCAAAGCCACAATGAGATTACCACTTCACACCCACTAGGATGGCTGCAATCAGAGAGACATATAATAACAAAGCATGAGAGTATGGGAAATTGAAATCCTCATACATTGCTGGAGGGAATGTAAAATTGTACAGCCACATTGGAAAACAGCCTCTTAGTTCCTCAAGAGATTAAATACAGTTACCATATGATCAAGCAATTCCATACCTAGGCATATATCCAAAAGAAATGAAAACATACATCTATACAAAATCTTGTACGTGAATATTCACAGCATTATTCATGACAGTCAAAAACTGAAAACAACCTACATGCCCATCAACTGATAAACAAAATATGGTATATCCATTCAATGGAATATTATTCAGCCATAAAAACTCAGTACTGATAATGCCATGACATGTGTGAACCTTGAAAATATTATGGTAAGCGAAATAAGCCAATCACAAAAGACCATATATTATATGATTCCATTTATATGAAAAGTCCAGAATAGGCAAATCTACACAGATAGAAAGTAGATTAGTGGTTGCCTAGTGCTGAGAGGGCTGGGGAATTGAGGAGAGACTGCTAATGAGTACAGGGTCTCTTCTGGCAGTGAAGAATATTTTTTTAAAAGTGACTGTCGTGACAGTCATATAATGCTGAATGTACCAAAAACACTGAATTGTACTTTAATTAGTGAATTGTATGTTATGTAAACTATATCTTAATAAAGTGGTTAAAAAAAATACTGATACCTAGCTCCTCCCCCAGATTCTGATTTAATTGGTCAGTCACAGGGCTTTGACACCAATATTTTTTAAAAGTTCCCCCAAGTGATCCTATTGGACAGCCTGAGTTGAGTCTCTGACCTAAGGAGAAGGAGGAAAGGAAACAAACTACCCATACCTCCTGGGGATCCACCACACAGTAGTGATACAAATATTGATCCATGTAGAGTCCAGTAACTGCAGATGTGTAAAACTGGTTGCAGAGAGCATATATTTGAGAACTGTAAATAGATCCAGAAGCCTGGGCAGTTGGGTTGACTCCCATTATGTAGACAATTGTGGCGATAAACACCATGATGCCCAGGATGGCACTCGCTATTATCACAGCCAAGTAATACGTTCTTGTTCTGGATATTTCAGATTTTATAACGCTGGTAACAAATATCACCAATGCAGCAATGAAAGAAAAGGCAGCCATGGCCAACAGGAAGCCCTTTGCTGCTCTCGGATCTGTGTAGCCTCCTCCATAGCCATAGCCATAACCATACCCATAGCTACTTCCATAGCTACCAAAGCCACTTCCTACATAAGGGTAACCTCCCAGTAAGCCACTTCCATAGCCTCTGTCCCAGGCAAGTGTGGAAGCAACACAGGCAAATATGGCAATGCACATCACAATAATGAGCATAGAGAGAATCCGAATCACTCCTGGAGGAGAGGTCCATTTGTAGAAGTGAAGAATTTCATCTTCTGGGTAGAAAGAATATGCTGGCTGAGACAGCATTGGTCGATCATGCATCTCTCCACCATATATGTCATTGCTTGGTGCATAATGATTCGGTTTGCTGAAATGCACATGAAAACAATTTCCAGTTAACACTTTTTGGTGGTTTTAAACAGAAAGAACATATAAAGTATTTAGAATAATTTAAACAAACCATTAGCTAATGAAACTATTATTAGTACTGGCCCACCAAGAACAGTAAGGATATCTGTACATCAGAATCACTTGGATGGCTTGTCAAAACATAGATCACTAGCCCAGGTGATGTTGATTTGGCCACACTTTGAGAACCACTACTCAAGCACTCTAGCACACTACAGAGCAGAGTCTCAAAATCTGCTGCATATTAGAATCATCTAGAGAATGTGTAGAAGTCTCAGGTAGAGCACTACATACCAGTTAAATCATTTTTGCAGACAGGACCCAGGCAGTTTTAAACAGTGACTTTAACCCTTTTGCCTATGTGACTCAAGATCAGTGTATTCAGACATGACATTTATACCAGACTACCTGGGATCACAGGGTTCTGGGTGGTGCTAATGGTTTATGCATAACTACAAACGTAAAGGATGGGAGTTCAAACCCACTCAGTGGCACCATGGAAAAAGGCCTGGCAATCTGCTTCCATAAAGATTATGGCCAAGAAAACCCTATGGAGCAGTTTTACTCTGTAACACATATTGGGGTGGCCATCAGTAGGAACTGACTCGACAATAACAGCTATCCAAGGTCACGTGCAACTCCTAATAGCCTTACTACTTAAAAAAAGCATACTCATTCATTTACTCATTGGACAACTATTTGTTGGAGTTGCTGGGCTGACATGCACTGAGCACTATGCTTTTGATACCAGGGATATACAAACAAGATAGTATCACTCCACACCCCTCACAAAGTTTTGTTGCCATCAGGGGTGTAAGACATTAAACAAATTACTTTGTGACTTTTAGTTACAGTTATGGTAAGAGTTACAAAGTAAACCAAGTATGCAAGGAGGGCTCCTTGGGGGTGGTGCCTAACTGAGTCTTGACTCTCCTTTATAAAGATACTTTGAAGCTCCAGTAATTTAATCATAAACAGGCTGTTTGTAACAGACACACTAATGTGGGGTCACACGGAACCGAAGAACCACTGTCGCCACCTGATCTCCTTTCTGCAGTGGACTGGGTACATAAATTGTGGTATATCCATACAGTGAACTACTACAGAGAAGCACTGTCCAATATGGCAGCCACTAGCCACATATAATCACTGAGTTCTTAAAATGCAGCTAATCCAAAAAACACACTGGATTTCAAAAATTAAAAGTATTAAAAAAGAGTGTAAGTATTCCTGGATAATTTTTTATATCAATTAAATAGATGTTGAAATGATATATTGCGTTAAGTGAAACATATTATTAAAATTCATTTCACCTTTTATTTTTAATGCGACCACAAGAAAATGTAAAATTATATATATGGCTCATGTTATATTTCTATATTGCTAAAAAGAAAAAAATCAAACCTAGTGCTGTCGAGTCGATTCTGACTCATAGTGACCCTATAGGACAGCACAGAACTGCCCCATAGAGTTTCCGAGGAGCACCTGGCAGACTCGAACTGCCAACCCTTTGTTTAGCAGCCACAGCACTTAATCACTACGCCACCAGGGTTTCTATACTGCTATGAAAAAAAAATGAACTGTGAATGACTACATGCAGCAACATGAACAGATCTTATTAACAATGCTGAAAGAAGACAGAAAAGAATACGTATGGATTATAAACTGAAAAACAAGTAAAACTGAACTGTATTGTTTACGATATGTAAGGTGGTAACATAATAAAAACAAGCAAATGATCATTGTACATTAGGATAGTAGTGTCCTTGGCAAAAGGAGAGGGCATAGAGGACTTTTAGGGTATTCTGTTTCTTGACCTGGGTGATGACAGTATGGGTGTTTGGTTTGTCTTTATTTATCATATCATACATATGTTTTGTGCCCTTTTCTGTACATACGTATTTCACCACTGATTTAAAACAAACAAAGTCATCAGGTTAATGGAGTACGTGATTCAACTACCATATGCTCCAGCATATTTTAAGAACCACACAGTTAAAAAGTAACTGTCACTACTATGTACAGGTACCACTAAGGAGGCTACATAATAGGGCCACAACACCTGTGACAATTATCACACAAACAGGTAAAGGTACAAAGTTTTTAAAAGAAGAAATCCTTACCAATACTTGATAGTAACCTTTAAAATTTAAGAATTTATTGCTAAGTCCCCAAGTGACCAAGGACTCTAAGAACTCTGAATTTTACTTCATTTTATATAATAAAAAAGCCAAACCCATTGCCACTGAATTCATTCCAACTCATAGCTACCCTATAGGAGAGGGTAGAACTGTCCCATAAGGTTTCCAAGGCTGTAATCTTTACAGAAGCAGACTGCCACATCTTTCTCCCGCAGAACGGCTGGTGGGTTCAAACCACCAACCTTTTGGTTAGCAGCTGAGTACTTAATCACTATACCACCAGAGCATATATAAAAATGGCAGGAATTGCTCTCAAAATTGACAATATGAATAACATTATGCTAAGTGAAAGAAGTCAGTCACAGAAGACCACATACTCTATGCTTCCGTTTATATGAAATGCCCAGACGGAGACAGAAAGCAGACTGGTGGTTGCCTAGGGCTGGGGTAGAAATGGGCACTAATTGCTAATGGGTGCAGGGTTTCCTTTTGAGATAATGAAAATGTTCTAAAAGGCACTGGAATGTATGCTCTCAACGGTTAAATTGTAAGATATGTGAATTGTATCTAAATAAACCAAAACCAAAACCAAACCCATTGCCATCGAGTCAATTCCAATTCATTGCGACCCTATAGGACAGAGTAGAATTACCCTGCAGGGTTTCCAAGGAGTGCCTGGTGGATTCGAACTGCTGACTTTTTGGTTAGCAGCCATAGCTCTTAACCACTACACCACCAGGGTTTCCATATCTAAACAGCTGTTAAAAAATTAACAATATATTGCCAAGGGCCATTTAAGCAAGGCATTAATATAGAAGCTCCATACCATTTGTGAAAAACAAAAAGGAATAAAAATACACATAACTATAAGCCTAGACTATCTCTTGAAGGAAACCTAGGAAACTGGTGACAATAGTGGCTTCTGCAGAGGGAGGCTGTCATCCTGGAAATTAAGAAAAAAGGGAAGCTCATTTTTCATTGTCTACCCTTTGGTACAATTTAAATTCAGAAGTGCACGAATTGTTTTATTTTAAAAAGCAAAGCACTTAACAGACAAAAGTCCCAGTTACATGCAATTATTTTTTTACATGTGATAGACTTACCAAAAAAAAGCTAAAGAGTTATTTACTTACAATTCATCAGGTCTGTAAGGAGGTGGACTTTCAAGAGGCCTTGATGACATGGCTGATGTCTGGTTACCTGATCTTCAGGATGAGCAACACCTGGTAGCTCCCAAGATAAGCCAATCTAAGCAATGAAAGTAGGGTAATGGCATTACTACGGAGCTTGGAGTTTCCTTACTTCAGTAACTAGCTAATGATAGCAATCTTCAAGTTACCACTCAACTAACCACATGGTTACTTCTCTTATCCTTTCCATTGCTAGTTTTACATGTTGCACCATTAATTCCTTGAGCACAGGGCATCACTGAGCTTAGGAGTTATCCAGTCTGGTATTCCTCATAGCACCTAGCACCATGCTCTGCATATCACTGACATACAAATAAAACATTTTTTAAACTTGAAAATCTAAGCCACAGTAGTGATAATTTCACAAAGCTTTTACAACATAGGTAAGGTGAATTTTTTTTAAGTAGTCATTTTAAAGAACAGGAAGATGTGTAAAGAACGACATAAAAATTCTCAAGTTTATTCAGTTTCATACTACTTTCGGAAGTTCATCTATAAAATGAGAATGCATATTAAAGTGCATATACAGTAGCATCTAGTACATACTGTAGAGGGGCAGCGAAAAAGAGGAAGACCCTCAACGAGATGGACTGACACAGTGGGTGCAACAAGGGGCTCAAACATAGCAACGATCGTGAGCATGGTACAGGACCAGGCGGTGTTTTGTTCTGTTGTACACAGGATCGCTATGAGTTGGAACCACCTCGACGGCACCTAATAACCACAGCGGCAGTACATACTAGCCCCTCAATGGTAGCTAAAGCATAATCTGATCAGTTAAAAATTGTGTCTTTATCATTAAAGATGACTACAAAACTCACCTATGGATGGTGGAATTGTGCATATTTTTCCTTACCTCCTTTTCCAAGCCTTCAAAATCAGCATTATGTTTATAAAAGGAGAAAAACATTAAACACACTGTATTAGAGAGCCCTCTTCTAAGAACAAAATAGTGATTTTGTTCTAAAATTCCTCAGAGCACAAATCCCTAACCATCTGAGAGGCAATTTCACTCTATCAGCAAGTGTTTATTAAACGCCTACACTATGCCATGGGAGCCCAAAGAAGTATGAGACAGTCCTGAGGAAGGTAACACACTACGTGGAGAAAGGAAACTAACAAAGCCACATCTGGCAGTGTTTAGGGCTGAGCTGCACGATAAGCGTAGTACAGGGGTAACCAGCAAAGACTTAAGAAGGGACAATCTGTGAAGCTGGGATCCTGGAAGAAAGGGAGGGAGGGCAATCCAGGCCAAGTGTGGCTAGTTTGTGGAACAGTGATGGTGGGTGGGTGGGAATACCCTGGAATAGTGCAATCTGTTAAAATAAGGCTACGTAGACCGCGATATAGTGTAAACATGAAGGGCTTCAAAAGCTTTGTAGGCAATTCCCATCTCATTCAGGTAGGGAATAGAGAGCCAGCTCGTGATTTTCACTCAGCAGGGGTGACATAAAGAAATTTAATTTCAAACCAGATTAGAAGGACAAGCAGGACTGAATAGGAAAGGGCACCTGGAGTCAGCAGCAGTGAGCCCAGGTGTGCCGTGGTGAAGGACTTGCTTAGGAGATGGGGGGAAGAAAACTAACATCAGATACCTACTTTACACAAAATTCTCATTTCATTCTCAGAACAACCCTCTATGGTTGATTAGCCACATGATAGGTGCAGAGCTGGTCAGAGATGTTAGGTAATTTGCTCAAGGTCATGTGCAGGTTAGTGAGCCACTGAGCTGCAATTTGAACCCAGATGATCTCGTGTGCTTTCCACTACCACAATTACAAAGAATGAGTTCCTTTTGGGACATACTAGTTTCTGGGTGCAGAGGAACATCTAGGTGTTAATATCCACTAGGCAGTGAAGCTGGGAGTCATCTACCTGGTTCCACAGGCAGGTCCATGCGCACGAAGAACTCTCCAGGGAAGAGATTCAAGAGCAACAAGATGTGGCAAACACAATCGCCAAACCTACAAAGCTTTTTATTCTAGAAAATTCAGTGCTGGAGACACTGGCAAGGTACCCGTCACAACAGCTATAGCGCATCTCCTATTAGGAATATTAAACCAGCTCTAAACTCTTTCCAGGTTGCAACAGTGATTAGTAAAAGTAGGGAACTTTCAGCTCCACTAGAACATAAACTCCATGAGAACAGAATTTTTGCCTGTTTTGTTCACTGATCAAAAACAATGCCCAGCATACAGCTGTCATTGTTGTTTGGTGCCGCTGAGTCAGTTCTGACCCAGAACCACCCCATGTACAATGGAACAAAACATTGACCGGTCCTGCACCATCCTCACAATCGTTGCTATGCTTGAGCCCACTGTTGTAGCCACCGTGTCACTCCATCCTGCTGAGTGTCTTCCTCTGTTTCTCTGACCCTGTACTTTACCAAGCAGGATGTCCTTTCTCCAGGGACTGATCCCTCCTGATAACATGTCCAAAGAATGTGAGACATAGTGTCACAAGGCATACAGTAGGTACTCAAATTTGTTACATGTTTATACAAGTCAGACTGAGCCATGTATATTTTGCTTGCAAACTTTCTTATGCTTTCAGGTTGAAGATAATAGAAAACTAACAGATTAACTTCATGAGGATTACTCCTGAACAACATTTGAGAAAGACTTATAATCTGAATATTTTAAAGCGCCTAATTATTTACCTTTTCCAATAAGATCTGTGCAATCTTACATTGCTATGTTAAGAACAGTGTATCAATTTGAACTCTTTAAATTTCTGTTCTTCAAAATAAACGGCAACTGTCCCCCAAGTTCTCAAGGAAAGCCAATTCCAAATTTCTCAGAATAAAATATTGTCTAAATGTGCAAATGACTTGAATAAACATTTCAGCAAAGAAGAAATTCAAATGGCCAACAAGCAGATGAAAAGATGCTTAACATCATTAGTCATTAGAGAAATGCAAATTAAAACCACAATGAGATATCACTTCATACCCACAAAGATGGCTATGATGAAAAAAGCAGAAAACAGGTGTTGGCAAGGATGTGGAGAAATTGGAACCCTCATCTATTGCTGGTAGGACTGTAAAATGGTAAATGGTATAGCCACCATAGAAAATAGTCCGGTGATTTCTCAAAAAATTAAACATGGAATTACCACGCAGTCCAGCAATTCCACTCCTAGGCGTATGCACAAAAGAATTCAAAGCAGGAACTCAAACAGATATATGTACACCAATGTTCACTGCAGCACTACTCACAATAGCCAAAAGATGGGAACAAACTAAATGGAAAAACAACTCAATGGCACTGGGTTTGGTTTTTTTTTTTTTTTTGGGCAACATGAATACCTTTAATGCCACTGAATTTTATATACGAAGAATGTCCAAACGGCGAATGTTTTGTTACATATATACTTATCACAATTGAAAAAAAAAGAGACAACTACTCTTGATGGGAGATTTTACGTATATATGTCCGTCCGTGTGCGTGTGCGTGTGTGTATATATATGTTGTTGTTAGGTACACGTCAGGTGTCATGGATTGAATTATGCCCCCCTAAAATATGTTGTAAATCCTAACCTCTATGCCTGTGGTTTTGAAGTCATGGTGGCACAGTGGTACAGAGCTTGGCTGCTAACAAAAAGTTGGCAGTTTGAATCCACCAGCAGCTCCTTGGAAACTCTATGGGGTGGTTCTACTCTGCCCTGTAGGGTTGCTATAAATTGGAATGGACTGGATGGCAAGAGGTATGCCTGTGGCTATAATCGCATTTGGGAACAGAGTGTCTTTGTTATGTTAATAAGGCAGAATTAGTGTAGGGTTTTTTTTTTATATTTTGAGTCAGTCTCTTTTGAGATATAAAGAGATTAAACAAGCAAGAGAAGCAGAGATGGGGTAAGATAGATACCAAGACACATGGAGATCTCCAAGAAACCAGGAAGCAGAAGCTCAAGACACAAGGACATACCTCTAGAGCCAACAGAGAAAAAAAGCCTTCCCCTAGAGCCAGCTCTCTGAATTTGGACTCTTTGGCTCCTAAACTGTGAGATAATAAATTGCTGTTTGCTTAAACCACCTACTTATGGTATTTCTGTTATAGCTGCACTAGGTGACTAAGACACCAGGTGAAACCTCATAGGAGGGAATATCAGGAATGCAAGAGCATAATACAGTTAGCATAAGTTTCCCAACACAGTGAAGGAAGGCAATTTCTCTAGTCATTTATTTTTAAAAGCTGTTCTTACTGAAGCATATTATACATACAGAAAAGGGCATAAAGCATAAATGTACTCAGCCTTGTAAACAGCATCCAAATCAATTTCTCTACATTCTAATGGTGAAACCCACATATAAACAAGCAACTTAGTTAGCGTGCTACAGAAAAGTAAAGCTCCCTGTTAAGTGTCCTCCTAATTGATGTTCAGAAAAAGAACATTAAGAAAAACTGAATTTAAACTACTAAGGGAAAATGTGGGACTCTTCCAACTCTGGATGTCGAATACTGTCAAATTGACTTTAGAGGTATCTTGGCTGTGCTTATCACTCACTCGCTCAAGATTATCCCAAAGATTCCAGGGATAATCTTGTATAATTTGACCCAAACTAATCCAGACTCAGGCAGAAGCTTAAATTCTGTCAAAGACCCAGGCAACAAAATCCCGTCTAGCTGGCCACTTTCTAGATTCAGAGTTTAGTGATTATGTCTTCCGTGACAGCAGATTTTTAAACTGGCAGCAAATAATTTTAGAAGACACATTCAAACAAGTCCAGCCACACCAACTCATTTCCTTTTTGAGAAGTCTACCTGATTGATATGGAATCATGGTGGCATAGTGAATAAGCGCTCGGCTGCTAACTGAAAGGTTGGCCATTCAAACCCACCACTCACTCCATGGGAAAAAGATATGGCAGTCAGCTTCCATAAAGCTTACAGCCTTGGAAACTCTATAGGGCAGTTACACTCTGTCCTATAAGGTTGCTATGAGTCGGAATCCACTCAAGGCAAGGACTTGAAGGCAACAGGTTTCACCTGACTGGTAGATAAAGTCAATGTAGAGAGCACCCCGAGAACCTCAAGGACATGCATGTGTATACAGTGTGGCTGGGCAGATTCCTAAGGGGCTGACTAATGGTTACCTAACTAGCATGAGAAAATGGACCATTGATGTCCACCTACAGGGTGTTTTCCAGTAGTGACCATAGACAAGTAGGAGACAAGCTTATCCAGATCTGCAGCTGACAAAACACTACGGGGTAACTACCCCACTCACTGAGAGCACATGGACAATGACCAAGATCTTTGTAAGGCTAGAATGATGAGTTGTACAATGCAGTATAACCCACTGCCGTTGAGTTGATTCTAACTCATAGCGACCCTACATAGAGTAGAACTGCCCTGTAGGGCTTCCAAGGCTATAATCTTCATGGAAGGAAACTGCCACATCCTTCTCCCGCAGAGCAGCTAGCGGGTCCAGAACTGCTGAACTTTCAGGTAGCAGCAGAGCACTTTACCCACTGTGCCACCAGGGCTTCTGCAGTATAATCTAGTGGTTTTAAAAGCCCATTTACTAGCTCATTAGACAACAAAGTCCTCACCTTCTGTGAGCCCCAGTGCCCTCTTCTGTCAAAAGGGAATAATCCTGACCACTGGGTCGAGACAATTAAGTAAAATGTCACCAAGGCAGCTATTCCAATGGTGAGAAACCTCAGTGTTCAGGCACTTAGGTACACTGTATCCATTTTCAAATATCAACTGCATGAATAAATCATAAAAAAAGGAAACTAATTTGTAAACTTTCACTTAAAGCACAATAAAAAATTATTAAAAAAATGGAAGCTCAATTTAAAAAATCAATTAACACAAGTATAGGAAAAGTGAGATCTGGTTTAATAGCTGTTCATTTTTTAAAGTGCATTTTGTTGGTGAGAATGTCAACAAAAACTAACAAGCTATCTCAAATGTAGGCAATATTCACAGAGCCAGTGCTTGGATCCAGGAAGGATACATTTATTAAAAGAAACACACCTAAGGGCCACATAAACCAGAGACTACGTCAGCCTGAGACCAGAAGAACTCGATGGTACCCAGCTACAACCGATGACTGCCCCGACAAGGAACACAACAGAGAACACCTGAGGGAGCAGGAGAGCGGTGGGATGCCGACCCCAAATTCTCATAAAAAGACCAGACTTAATGGTCTGACTGAGACTAGAATGACCCCAGTGGTCATGGCCCCCAGACCTTCTGTTGGCCCAGGACAGGAACCATTCCCAAAGCCAACTCTTCAGACAGGGGTTGGACTGGACAATGGGATAGAAAAAGGTGCTGGTAAACAACGAGCTTCTTGGATCAAGTAGACACTTGAGACTATGCTGGCATCTCCTATCTGGAGGGGAGATGAGAGTGCGGAGGGGTTTAGAAGCTGGAAAAGACAGAATGGAAGGAAGGAGCAGCCTGTCTCATTGGGAGAGAGCAATTAGGAGTATATAAATTTTTGTATGAGAGACTGACTTGATTTGTGAACTTTCACTTAAAAAGCACAGTAAAAATTAAAAAAGAAAAGAAACATGCCTCCCTTGCTAAAGTGGAGTTTTGTACATCAAGTTCCTCCTTCCTACCACTCCTATACCACGTGACTCTCCAGCAGGGTGACTGGATCCTTAACAATATAGTAAAGCCATGTCTTAAGACAGATGCTTGGAAAAACAGGAAATGTTTGGCCTGGAGAACTCAACATTAGAAGGAGCGCTATGCGGCAGCCTTCAGATGTCTGAGGAGCTGTCTTTGTAGTCCTAGAAATGGTTTTAAAAAAAAAAAAAAACACCCCACAGAGTCAGATTTCAGCTCAATGTTAGGAAGTCTCACCCTCACCCTAAGCCCCCACACCCTCCCAAAAAATAGCAAACAACAACTTGAGCTCATTCCATTTATGCAAATCTTACATTATTTGATGTTTTTCTGGAGACTGGACTAGACAATTTCTAAGGTCTCCTGCAAGGCAGAGCGTGTGACTGTGCGTTAAGACCAGCAGCCAAAGGAGAAAGAAGACCAAGAACAGACTGTTGCCCATAATCTGGCCAGTAAATATCTGTTGAGTGAAGGACAAAATAAAAAAGGGGTGAAAAGGCCACTGGATTTCCCTAGGGAGCTCACTGATTCTCATCTTCACAAAAGCTGTTTCAAGAGAATGATAGGGACAGAAGTCAGATAGCTGAGATAGAGTCAGGCTGAAAACCAACATCTCAAGCTGAGGTTAAAATATAAAACACTTTCTCCCTTGAAAATGTTTACTGACCAAAGCTGTCTTAATAAAAAACTAACCTAAAATGAAAAAGTCTGAAAATGCTACGTCCCAAAATTATTCTTCAAAGCAAACTGTCAACAGATGAAAAATAAACTTCATTGTACTTAAGGGGAGGCCGCAGTGGTTCAGTGGTAGAATTCGTGCCTTCCACGCAGGACGCCTGGGTTGGATTCCCAGCCATGCACCACCACCGCCCATCTGTCCAGTGGAGGTTCGTGTGTTGCTGTGATACTCAACAGGTTTCAGGGCGGTTTCAAGACTAAGACTAGGAAGAAAGGCCTGGGGATCTACTTCTGAAGGTTCAGCCAAGGAAAACCATATGAATCACAACAGTTCAATCGTGTACATGGAGGGGGTTGCCATCAGTCGGGGCAGACTCGACAGCAGCTGCCAGCAACAACATACACAGGGCACACTATCCGCTCCTTTCAGACTGCACGCAGCAGTAGTCAACCTGGTTCAAGAAATTTTCAGCTGTGCCTGTTATCACTAATTGATTCTATTCAGATTACATCATTAATAAGCTGCCTATAACTTTGAAATTAGGCAAATATAGACTACCTCCGGCAGAAAACGACATTTTTATTAAGCTCTCCAGGTGCTTTTTTAGGACACCAAATATTTTGAGAATCACTGCCAAAAATGATGGCATCAATCCAAGAGAGCCTTGGATCTTGCCAGTTTTCTGTATAGAAACCCCAGATCTTCCTTCACCCGCAGGCCCCTCCCAGCCATTCAGGTCTCAGTTCAAATGTCACCTCGGAGACATTCACTCCATCACAACAAACCTGCTTTATTTTCAGAGCAAATTTCCCCCTTCATACTTAAAAATCTTCCTTTCTTTTTTTTTTGTACACTGTCACCATCCTGTCCCAACTGGAACGCCAGCTTCACAAGCACTTGTTGTCTGCCGTTGAGTCGATTCCAACTCATAGCAACCCTAATGTGAGAAAGTAGAACTGTCCCTATGGAGTTTCCTGGGCTGCAAATCTTTATGGCAGCAGATTGCCAGGTCTTTCTCCTGCAGAGCAGCTGGTGGGTTTGAACTACAGACCCTTCAGTTAGCAGCCGAATGCTTAACCACTGTGCCATCATGGCTCCTTTCACAAATACTTACCAACAACCAAACCAAACCCATTGCCCTCAAGTTGATTTCGACTCACAGAGACTCTACAGGACAGAGAAGAACTACTCCACAGGGTTTCCAAGGCTGTTTTCTTTATGGAAACAGACTGCCACATCTTTCTTCCACCAAGCGGCTAAAAACGATACCCGTTGCCTTCACGTCGACTCTGACTCATAGCGACCCTAGAGGACAAAGTAGAACTGCCCCACAGAGTTTCCAAGAAGCACCTGGTGGATTTGAACTGCCGACCTTTTGGTTAACAGCTATAGTAGTCAACCACTACACCACCAGGGTTTCCACCAAGTGGCTGGGGGAACCAACTGCCAACCTTTCAGTAAGCAACCAAGCGCTTCACCACTGTGCAGCCAGGGCTCACAAGCTCTTAGATGTCTTAATTATCCCTGGTGCCTAGAACTAGTCCCTGGTATAAAATGATAAGCAATACTTAATTAATAAAACCAACAGCCCACATTAGCATTGAAATTTCAACCCAGGAGTGAATGCCCTGAAGTCCTTCTCCACACTACACTTCAGGTTAAATTAAGCAAAAAGCAGTTAAGTGCTTACAGTCTGCGGGAAAAGGCAGAAAAGGACTAAGTTTTTTACAACCTTGCAAACCAATATCAAGGTTATCACTTGGGAACTTATTAGAAACGCAGGCTCCCAGGCCCCACCCCAGATTACTGAATTGGAATTTGCATTTTTAACCAGTTCCCCAGGTGATTCATACCACATTCAAGACTGGGAAGCACTAGGTTACAAAACAGCCTCAAGCCTATAGGCTAAAAGTGTTTGGATGACTGCTGTGTAGCAGCCCTGGTGGTGCAGTGGTTAAGAGCTCAGCTGCTAACCAAAAGGTCAGCAGTACAAATCTACCAGCTGCTCCTTGGAAACTCTTTGGGGGCAGTTCCACTCTGTCCTACGGGGTCACTGTAAGTCAGAATCCACTTGATGGCAACGGGTTGGGTTTGGTTTGGTTTGGTTTGGGGTGGCTGTCGTTTGGTACCCTAGAGTTCCATCTCAGCTACCCTATGTACAACAGAAGAAAACGCTCCCCAGTCCTATGCCATTTGTATGACTAAAGCCCACTAAATGTTCTAATCAAGCAACGTTTCAAATGCAACTGAAGAATTCTTCCCTCCAGGAGGGAGAAAGATACTGCATCAGTAGCCTGTTAGTGATGGATGAAAACCAAACAAACCAAACCCGGTGCGGTCGAGTCAATTCCGACTCCTAAAGGACCCTACAGGACAGAGTAGAACTGCCCCATAGAGTTTCCAAGGAGCGTCTGGTGGATTCGAACTGGCGACCCTCTGGTTAGCAGCCACACCACTTAACCACTACGCCACGAGGGTTTCCGTGATGGATGAGCTGGTTAAAAATAAATTTTTATCATTTTGAAAAGACAATGATTTCAATATTATCTTTAGAAGAAAACAGGAAAAGTTTTACCTTTGCATCAAATAAGACGTGGAATATTTACATGAGGCCTTAGGGACTAGTCAAAGGTAGAGAATTCCAGAAAAACACCCCAAATATGGTTCTGATGCTGGAATATCAAGGACTGGTGCTTCTCCAATACCTTCTCCCAGATAAATTTTAGTAGTTTTCAAGGCATCCCATCTGGAACATTTCCCTGCTACATTTACCCATCTTTTAAAAAGGGGCTCTAATGAGGTCTGCCTTTTAGAATTGTTGGGATTATTAAACGAGGTAAAGTACACAAAGCTTCTAGCAAACAAGAGAGACATATAAAACTGCATCGCTATTCCACTAAAAAGCCTGGAAGCTGCCTAAGGGAAGAGAACCTGTCTTACTCATCTTGCTATCCTCTACTCTCCCTCACCTAACAAAAGGCAGGTCACAAAAGAAGCACCTAATAACTAAATGAACGCAACAATACCCAAAAAAAACAAAACAAAACAAAAAGAAAACCTGTTGCTTTGAGAAAGTATCTATTACTGCGGCTCCACTATTTAAAACGTCTATTTTAAAATACCGGGAAAAGAAGAGATTCACATGTACAGTGCGAAAAAAATATTACACTTTGGAATGCTCACTTTTAGAACAAGTTCTAAAAAGTATAAAGAACAAGTTTTCAATCGCTACAAGAATCACCGGGAAGTACCTTAATGTGAGGCGTTTCTCTTTTCCAGAGATCCCAATACGACTCCTGCTGTGCGTGAGAGCCACACACTAACCTGGAAAGCTGCCTCGGCCCCGCCCCGGGTCATTTTCCAGGTGGGCAGTTTGCCCAGCGAGCCCCAGAGCTGGTCTGAGGATGCTGAGGCCTCCCCTGGGACAGAAGGGGCTCAGATGTGCTTTTCCATCCCCCAGGTGCAGAGGCCATTTTGATCCCTCAACCCACCTCTCCCACACACTTCCTTCCGACATCCACAACAGGTCGGATGGCTGCGCGCGGGACTGGACCTACCCTGGTAGTCTCAGAACAGGCGCCCCGGCCAGGAGCCGGTCCTGGTGTTCGTGCGCTCCAGCAGCGCCCAGAAGCACCGCGGGCAGGTTGCGCCCGAGCTAGCCGAGCGGAGACCGCCCGGAGGCAGGTCCGCCCACCTGGCCGTAGCCTTTTTGTCTCGGGTGAGAATTTGAAGCACGAGCAGCTTCCCTCGAAGTACAGCCACACTCGAAATTAAATCCAACCCCCACCCCGGTTCAATCGACGCCGGTTCCCAGAACTCCCCCTAAATGAATTCAAAATACCCAGGCTGGCCCACACGTGACTCCAGGCAATTTTCACAGATTAAACCCGGCCACTCCCTCTCCAGGATAACCAAAGGGGTGAGGGGAAGAAACCATAACTTCCACTCGACCTAAAAGCCGCCACCCCGGATAGTGAGCGCCGCTTGTTCCCGCCCCCGGGCTCAGGACCCCAGAGAAGGCAGTCGCCGCGCCCCTTTCCCTGAAGAGCCCCAAAACTGCAGCTTCCGGATCTGAGCACAGGCTTCTCGCTGTTCACCAGCCTTTCAACCCCGTTAAACTGAAGAGCTCCCCGCGCCGCCTGGGCACTGGTAGCTTTAAGCGTTTCCGCCGAATAAAGCTGATCGCCGGTAGCAAGTTGCTCCTCGCCCCCGGCGGCAGCCTCCCAAGTGCGGCTCCCTCCGCAGACCCGCGCGCCTCGGGTTCCCGTGAGTCCCACCCAGCCCAGGGGCGAAACCGCCACCGAAACCAGTGCGAACGTCCTCCCTCTGCGCCTCCCTGCTAGATGGAGGCGCTGCGATCTCCCTGCGGAGACCTTGGGGCTCCCGTGCGCTCCTGGCGCCTTGCCCAACTCTCACCCACTCACCGCCGCCGAGCCGAGCCCAGGAAAGCGCTCACCTGGCGGACGCACCTGACGCTCTGCGACTCGCCCGCGCTCAGCCCCAGACAGGGCTGGGGACTTAGCCCTCCCTCTGCTCCCCTCCCACCTCTCGCTCACCAGCTGCCCAGCCCCCGGGCATGCGCACCGACGCCAGGCCGGGAGTGCGGAGGCCCACCTGCTGCCCCCAGAGTGATTCCCTCCAGTCGGGTCTCCCTGGACTCCCGCGGCTTCCTTCAGAGGAAGGAGGGAAAGGGAGGTAGGCGAGAGCGAGGACGTGTGGAGTAGCCGGCCTCCTCCCCCGGTGACCCGTCCACCTGAAACTGGGATGGGAGGGGGAAGGAAGAGGTGGAGGAGGAGGGGGAGGAACCGGTCCTTCTCTCCGCACACCCATCCGTGCTCACAGTTAAAGGAACAGCGACTTATTTTGCCCGAGGCTGGCCCCCTCCCTGAGGCGGGACTGAGCGCAGAGGAGGGGCTCGGGCGGCCGAGGAGTGAGGTGGTTTTTCCTGGACCCCTCTGAGGCGCGCTGGGAGCGCTTCCTGCATCGGGTAGAGCAGCGGAGTTAAACGTAGAGGGGACTGTGTTCCTCCTGGGAATCCAAGGGTGATCAGCACTTTGGTAAGAAAGGCACGCCCTCACACCACATTGCCCTTCTCCAAAATTTACTCAAAGTTTTGTTAGAAATATCCAGATATCTTGCTCCAGCGAGGATCTCCAGAGAGATTTTCAAAAACTTGTCTACATTTAGGAACTACTAATGCTCTTTTGATTTGGAAAAGACCATTACTCAGAGTTGTTAAAATGAAGGTACTGTAGATGCTGGTGTTGATAAATTTGCCATCGAGCAAGACTAAATGCATACTACAGCATACGTATGAGTTTGGCAAAGGACCGGGCAGTGATTCGTTCTATTGTACATGGGGTCCCTATGAGTCGGAACCTAACAACAACATACACTATCACCACTTCAGAGCCCTCTCCCCTCCTCCCCAAATTTAACTATGGCATGTATCATCGGGAAACCCTGGTGGTGCAGTGGTTGAGAGCCACGACTGCTAACCAAAGGTCAGCAGTTCGAATCCACCAGGCACTCCTTGGAAACTCTACGGAGCATTTCTACTCTGTCCTGTAGGGCCGCTATGAGTCCGACGGCAACGGGATGTGTCATTGAGAGTCGATGCTTGGAAGATTTAAACTATTTTAATACTGTTTGGCTTAAAAAAAAGGAAAAAAACCCTGTGTTCTGGGCTGCTGGTGTTCTTGATCTGGATGGTGGTTCCACGTAAGTGTTCATTTTGGAAAATTCATAGTCTACACTTACTAAAAAGTGTGGACTTTTATGTATGTATGTTGTTGCTAGATGCCATACAGTCCATTTTCAACTTACAGTGACCCCATGGGACAGAGTAGAACTGCCCCATAGAGTTTTCTAAACTGTAATCTTTATGGGGAAGGAGCCTTGGCGGACCAGTGGTTATAGCACTGGGCTGCGAACCCAAAGGTCGGAGGTTGGAACCCAGCAGCTGCTCAGCTAGAGAAAAATGTGTCATTCTGTGAAGAGTCACAGCCTTGGAAACCCCATGAGGCAATTCTGCTCTGTTCTGTAGGGTCGCTATGAGCGGGAATAGACTGCACTGCAGTTGGTTTAGGGTTTTTGTTGTGTGTTGTTGTTGTTAATCTTTGTGGGAGTAGATGAACAGGTCTTTCTTCGGAGGTGCTGCTCAGTGGGTCCCAACAGCCAGCCTTTTGGGTAGCAGCTGGGCATTAGGTCCGCTGCCAGGACTCCTTACTATATTGTATCTAAATATTAAAAAAAAAAAAAAAAATTGTACCCCAGGATGTGGCAGTTTTCGTTTCTGCAATTTACGTACCTGCATTGAAGTTGAAGGCTGGAATTTAGATTTCTAAAGCCTGCTTCGCTTTGTGTTCCAGTCTGGAATGTTAGTATTGCTAATTAATTTCTGTCCAATCCCACCTACTTCTCTGCCTTTAATTAAGTGGTTAGAAATATGACTCTCCCATACATTAGATCTTAAAGCACAATTCAGTAATTAAGGAAGTAAAAGCATTATATAAATTTAAAATATTTTGTATGATGAGAGCCTTAGTGGGTAATTAATTGGGTTTTTTTTTTTTTCATGGAAGTCATTGCTACAGTTGATTTAATATGACTATGTAGTTTTTGTGAATGATGCAGTTTAAACTGGTATTATTAATATTGAGGAAGTCAGGTTAATCCTCTTAATGTTCCCTGTCAGATTACTAAAATCTCCAAACATTCCACTCAGTTTATAATTAAACGAAGGAACATTTCCTAAGACTCAGATTTGTAAACACATGTCTATTATTTTATAGTGTATTTTGACATGTTCTGAAGAGGAGGTCTTAGTTTTTTACTCTTTTAAAATGTAATATAATTCACATATCATTTATTTTCACCTTTTTACATTTCAGTGGGTTTTTTTTTTTTTCTGTATTTCACAAGGTGATACAACTATCACCACTAATTCAAGAACATTTTCATTGTCCCTCATGCTCATTAGCAGTCACTTGCCTTTTCTGCTTCCCTCAGCCCCTGGCAACCACTAATCCTACTTTCTATGGATTTGTCTCTTCTGGACATTGAGCCCTAATGGCACAGTGGTTAAGAGCTAAGCTGTTAACCAAAAGGTGGGCAGTTGGAATCCACCAGCTGCTCCTTGGAAGCCCTGCAGAGGCAGTTCTGCCCTGCCCTGTGGGATCACTGTGAGACAGAATCAACTCAACAGCATGTGTATTTTTTTTTTTTTTGTGGACATTACATATAAATGGCCTCACAATATATGGCCCTTTGCGTCCGCCTTCTTTCACTTAGCTTAATGTTTTCAAGGTTCATCCATGTTGTACCATGTATCAGTACTCTGTTCGTTGTAATGGCTGAATAACATTCCATTACATGGGCATACCACATTTTGTTGATCCATTTATCAGTAGATGGGCATTTGAGTTGTTTCCACTTTTTCGCTATTATGAATAACGCTTCCATGAACATTCATACACAGGTTTTTGTGTGGACATATTTTAAATTTCTTGGGTAAATTGGGTTTTTTAATTAAACTTTCTATCATTTTAAGAAAATAATTCCAAACAATGCTCACAACATTGAACAATCTAAAAACTGCATTCTTTTCACTATCACCTAATATTGTGCATATAGGTGGGAGATAAAAGTGTCCAGAAAGAAAATCCAGGCTTAAAACCCAAACACATCACTCTCAATACAAAAACAAAATTGGTTGGATGCTAAATGATGCCATGCTCAATTTAATCATGTTAAAACCAAAAAACCAAACCGGTTGCTATCAAGTTGATTCCAACTCACAGCGACCCTACAGGGCAGAACAGAACTGCCCCATAGGGTTTCCAAGGAGCAGCTGGTGGATTTGAACTGCTAACCGATTAACCACTGTGCTACCAGGGCTCCTTAATCATGTTACATAATCATAAATTGTAGCACAAATATCTTTTAATCAAGTATTCCTTCTTGGCCACTTAGAGTAGTATTATCCACTATTGAACATTATTCGATGAAAATCCTCATGACTCAGAAGTACATATTATTCTCAGAAGACCTGTGATTAGCAGTTTGGTGATTTTACCTACAGCCAAATAAATGATAATGACATAAAACCATTTTTTTTTCCTTTTCTATGTAAAGGAGAAAAATTAAGAGCTAAAATTACTGTGTCAGAAATCTGGGTTTAAATCTCAGTGTTGCTACTTATTAGTTGCATAGGATTAAAAAAATTAGGGAAGTTAAACTCCATAAACACCTCATTTTTCTCCACTGTAAATTGGGATGATAATAAATAATACTATCTTCATAAGGTTGTTGGGAAGCACATGGAACGTTCATCAAGATAAACCATATCGTGAGCCATAAAACAAGTCTCCATAAATTTAACAAGTCATTGCTCTATCTCCTCTGCCTGAAACAGTCCCTATCACACAAATATTTGTTGACTTGAGTGAGTGAATATAACTGATTCCGGATTCCTACATGCCTGTTGGAATCTTATCTGTCTCTCAGAAACAGCCTCCTTCCATTGTGAAAACAGCACATTCCTTAGTAGCATTTCAAGGCTTCAATCTCTAGTACTAGGTCTTAAAGGAGAAAATAAGGGAGATTAGATATTTCCACTCTACCTGACCCACTTAGTGATGAATTCAATGATTGGTAATTATTCAAATACAACTCAATTTGAAACTGCTGAGGGTCTGGCAGGCAAGGTCCTCTTGTTTCCCCACCCACCAGTAAAGAGGAAGGCTCCCAGTCCCTGAAAGACAATTTCCTTGGACAGATTTATGGAAATAATTATGGGGAAGTCATCAAGAGGTAATTCCTGAGAGAATGGTGACACTTGGTGAGTAAGCTGCTGTATCTTCAATTCCAATGTATTAAGCAAGGTTCCTCCAAGGAGGAATCCAGGGTTGAACAAAGAGAGGCAGCACCTGAACTCGAACCTCAACAAGCGTAATAATAATAGCCACCATTTACTCAGAGTAAACATGTGCCAGGCACTGTAAGAGTTTTATGAACATTTAAATTTTCTATTTTGCCTTAAAAACATGAAGATATATTATTTTTTCCATTTTACAGATTGGGAAACTAAGTGTTATGGATTGAATTGTGTCCTTCCAAAATGCGTATTACCTTGGCTAGGTCATGAGTCGCAGTATTGTGTGGTTGTCCACCATTTCATGATCTGATGTGATTATCCTATGTGCTGTAAATCCTAACCTCTATGATGTTAATGAGGTAGGATTAGAGGCAGTTATGTTAATGATGTCAATCTACAGGATTAGTTTGTACCTTGAGTCAATCAATCTCTTTTGAGTTATAAAAGCGCGTCCTTTGGACTCAGGGTCTCTGCGCTGAGAAGCTCCTAGGCTAGGGGAACATTGGATGACAAGGCCATTCCCCCAGAACCAAAAGAGAAAGCATTCCCCTGGAGCTGGCACCCTGAATTCAGAATAAACTTCTGTTAAAGCCCTCTGCTTGTGGTATTTGTTATAGCAGCACTAAATAACTAAGACACCAAACCAAACCCAGTGCCATCGAGTCAATTCCAACTCATAGCGACCGTATAGGACAGAGTAGAACTGCCCCACAGAGTTTCCAAGGAGCGCCTGGCGGATTCAGACTGCCAACCCTTTGGTTAGCAGCCGTAGCACTTAACCACTACGCCACCAGGGTTTCCCACAAAGGCACAGAAAAGTTTAATTATTTACTCAAGATGTCTGCTAAACTGAAGAGTCAGTATTCTAACACAGATCGTCTGAGGCCAGAATTACAGTTCTAAGCAATTTTACTGTATTAATAGGGTTTTTGCCTCTAGAAGACACCAAACTCCTTGAAATTATCCAGAGAGAGATATCAGAGTGCAGCTGTAGAAGAATTCTAAAAAAAAATGAGTACAATAGAGTGTCATTGATGAGAATGAACCAATTATAACTACTCTCAACACATTGGTGAATATTTCAAATATAATATTTCCAGCAAAATAAACCAGCACCCTAAAAATACAGTATGATTCCATTTATAAAGGTTTTTTTAAAAAGTTAAAAAACAGTCAAAACCAAACTATATTATTTGAAAATATATATATGCTATGGCAAAACTATAAAAACAAAGAAATTATCACAAAAGTCAAGATGGTGGTTACCTCCAGTTGCAAGAGAGAGGGTGAGCATGGGAAGAGAGGAGTGGAGATGCTCCTGAGTAAAGCAGTATTCTGTTTTTTCTCCTGAGCAAAGGTTGCATGGTTTAACAATTTGTTAAACTGTATACATAGGTTCATGCACTTTTTTGTATGAATTTTATATTTTATAATAGATTTTTTTTAAAGATAGGGTACAGAGACATTCTTAGAAGATGCCTAGAGACCTAGGATTTTTGTGACCAACATTCCGCAAACACTGGCATTAAATAACTTTCTAGGACCATAGTAAATTGAGATCATCATCTAAAGGGGAAGGAGAGTCAGGGTAGGCTTGGTCTAGACAGAATGCTGTCACAGTTACATGGATAATCTGGAGAAAGAAATTTGGGGCTTTTTTTTTTTTTTTTGTAGTTGTATCAGTTATCCATTACTGTGGAGAATCCTCTTGCAGGCTATTTTAGGAACTGGCCTTTTTTAAGCTCAGAAGAGGAAAAAGTAAACATTAACCAAATACTGTGTTCTGATATCTATTTTTAACTTCACATGACTACCTCCTGTGCACCCAAACTTAAAAAAAAATAAATAAATAACAATCTTGTAACTTATTACAAGAAATCCTAACCCTAGAAAAAACAGTTGAAATGGGTGGGGATAAAACTGATAAACTTCAAGCAGATCAAAATTCCTCTTGAAGAGTGATGGAAAAATCGGGAATGGATACTGGTGATAGTTGAACAACATGATGAATGTAATTAATGCCACTGAACTGAACGTGTGAGGGTGGTAGTATTATGGCAAATGTTTTTGTTACCGACGTATTTACCACACATACACACAAAATGCTTTAAAAAATTCCTCTTGAAAACAAGTAACAGTGATAGTTGCACAGCATGATGAATACAGTTAATGTCACTAAATTATACATGTGAAAAATATTGAAATGGCAAATGTTTTGTTACACATGCATTTACCACACAAAAAAGTTTCTCTTGACATTCTGTTGGTTTTGAGGTACCGTTCTCCTTGTGTTCATTACAGAACTTCCAAATGGCCACTTTTCTGATTTTATTTGGAATTTCTTTAGGAGAAACTTCTCTTTAGAAAAAATAATGAGCTTACAAAGGAAAATTCACTGCAGCTCCTGAAATCAACATGCTGACTGACAGAGTGTGGTGTAAGTGCACATGTGGGATCTGTATATGAAAAGGAATATTTATTCAGTCAAAAAAGATTTCCTGAGCACCTGCTATGTACAAATCCTGTTTGTTCTAAGCCCTAGCGATACAGTGGACTCTAGACAGACAAAGTGCCTTGTGGAAGCTTATACTCTCGTTGGGAGAAGACTGCAATAGAAATGACTAAACAGAAAACAAACAAGATAATTTCAGATAGTGATTAAGTGACCTGAAGACAGGAAACAGGCCATGGGGACAGAGAGGGATGGGAGGGGTGGAGGGAGGGACAGCCTTGGGTAGGGAGGTCATGGGCAGCTGCTCTGAAGAGGTAACACTTGAGTTTAGACTTGAATGATGAGAAGGAACAAACCATGCAAAAATCTGGGCAGACAACATCCCAAGACAGGCCCTACGACAATTCCGGAAATTGAAAATACAGCAGGGGAGAAGGAAGGGGAGAGTTTGTTGGATGAAGTCTGAGGAAGGCAGAGATTAGATTTTGGCTGCCATGCCACCAAGTCTGTGTTTTCTTCTAAATGCACAGGGAAGACTTTGGAAGGTTTTGGATTTTGTGTGTCAACCTAAGCACTTTCCTATTTAAAAAAAATTTTTTTTAATTCTTTTGATAACACTGAAGCTTTACCTTTAAAGTTTGTAGCTTCAGAATAGAAAGGATTAAACTTGAGAAGGAGACCCAGGGTGACCTGAAACCCAATTGATAGCATCTAAAGAAATGTAAATGACTCCTATGCATCTTCCTACATAAATCTTAGTTAGAAATGTTGGCCTTTGTGCTGGAGAGGTCCACTGAGAAGACACAGGAAAGAATAGGTAGGAAGATGGTAGGAGGAGCTGTGTAGGAAAAAAATCCCGTGATTATTTTATTTTTCTATATTTTCTAAAATTTCTCAATGAATAAGGAGCATATATTATTTTTGACTATTAGAAAAAAATCATGTTTTCATTTTTTCTTATTATGTTGAGAAAGGTCAAACCTATAGAGAAGGTCAAACCTAAAGTTGAGAAAATGACATAAAGAAAACACCTAAATTCACTAATTGTTAACATTTTCCACATTAAAGTTTTATTTTTGCTCAAGTATTTAAAAGTAAAGGAGCCCTGGTGGCGCAGTGGCTACGTGCTTGGCTGCTAACTGAAGGGTTGGCGGTGGGAACCCACCAGCCACTCTGTAGGAGAAAAATGTGGCAGTCTGCTTCTGTAAAGATTATAGTCTCGGAAAACCTATGGGGCAGTACTACTCTCTCTCATACAGTAACTGTGAGTCCGAAGGCAACGGGTTTGGTTTTTTGGTATTTAAAAGTAATTTGCAAATACATTTATACTTCAGCCCTAAATACATTCTCATACATAACAACCAAACCAAAAAAACTCATTGCCGTCAAGTTGATTCTGACTCATAGTGACCCTATAAGACACAGTAGAACTCCCCATAAGGTTTCCAAGGAGTACCTGATGGATTTGAACTGCCGACCCTTTAGTTACCAGCCCAACTCTTAATCACTACCCCACCAGGATTTCCGCATAAGCACCATACCATTACTATACCCAAGACAATTAATGTTAATCCAATAATCTTATTATGCAGGACATATTCACACTTCCTCTTTTATAGGTTTTTTTTTTTTAACAAAAGCTAATCAAGTATTATCCGTTCAAATTGGTTATCAAGTCTTTTTAGTCTTGAACAGTCATCCATTACATTTTTGTCTTTCATGATATAGCTATTTTTTTTTAAGTGAAAGTTTACAAATAAAATCAGTCTCTCACACAAAAACATATACACCTTGCTACATACTCCCAGTTGCTCTCCCCCTAATGAGAAAGCCCACTCCCTCCCTCCACTCTTTCTTTACACATCCATTTCACCAGCTTCTAACCCCCCACTCTTTCATCTCCTCTCCAGGCAGGAGATGCCAACATAGTCTCAAGTGTCCACCTGATCTATGAAGTTCACTCCTCACCAGCATCTCTCTCCAACCCATTGTCCAGTCCAATCCCTGTCCGAAGAGTTGGTTTTGGGAATGGTTCCTGTCCTGGGCCAACAGAAGGTGTGGGGGCCATGACCACCAGGGTCCTTCTAGTCTCAGTCAGACCACTACGTCTGGTCTTTTTATGAGAATTTGAGGTACTTTCCTGCTCCTTCAGGGGTTCTCTGTTGTGTTCCCTGTCAGGGCAGTCAACGGTTGTAGCTGGGCACCATCTAGTTCTTCTGGTCTCAGGCTGATGTAGTCTCTGGTTTATGTGGCCCTTTCTATCTCCTGGGTTCGTAATTACCTTGTGTCCTTGGTGTTCTTCATTCTCCATTCATCCAAGTGGATTGAGACCAATTGATGCACCTTAGATGGCCGCTTGCTAGCATTTAAGACCCCAGACGCCCCTCTCCAAAGTGGGATGCAGAATGTTTTCTTAATAGATTTTATTATGTCAAATGACTTAGATGTCCCCTGAAACCATGGTCCCCAAACCCCTGCCTGTGCTATGCTGGCCTTCGAAGCATTCACTTTATTCAGGAAACTTCTTTGCTTTTCGTTTAGTCCAGTTGTGGTGACCTCACCTGTATTGTGTGTTGTCTTTCCCATCACCTAAAGTAGTTCTTGTCTACTATCTAATTAGTAAATACCCTTTTCCCACCCTTCCTCTCTCCCCCACCATGACCATCAAAAAATATTTTCTTCTCTGTTTAAACTATTTGTCTAGGTCTTATAATAGTGGTCTCAAATAATATTTGTCCTTTTGCAACTGACTAATTTCACTCAGCATAATGCCTTCCAGATTCCTGCATGTTATGAAATATTTCACGGATTCATCACTGTTCTTTATCAATGCACAGTATTCCATTGTGTGAATGTACCATAATTCGTTTATCCATTCATCCGTTGATGGGCACCTTGGTTGCTTCCATCTTTTTGCTACTGTAAACAGTGCTGCAATAAACATGGGTGTGCATATATCTGTTCGTGTAAAGGCTCGTATTTCTCTAGGATATATTTCAAGGAGTGGGATTGCTGGATCGTATGGTAGTTCTATTTCTAGCTTTTTAAGGAAGTGCCAAATCGATTTCCAAAGTGGTTGTACCATTTGACGTTCCCACCAGCAGTGTATAAATGTTCCAATCTCTCCACAGCCTCTCCAACATTTATTATTTTGTGTTTTTTTAATTAATGCCAGCCTTGTTGGAGTGAGATGAAATCTCATTGTAGTTTTGATTTGAATTCTCTAATGGCTAATGATCATGAGCATTTTCTCATGTATCTGTTAGCTAACAAGCTACCTGAATGTCTTCTTTAGTAAAGTGTCTATTCATATATCTTTTGTCCATTTTTTAATTGGGTTATTTGTCTTTTTGTAGTTGAGTTTTTGCAGTATCATGTAGATTTTAGCGATCAGGTGCTCATCAGAAATATCACAGCTAAAAACTTTTTCCCAGTCTGTAGGTAATCTTTTTACTCTTTTGGTGAAGTCTTTCCATGAGCATAGGTGTTTGATTTTTAGGAGCTCCCAGTTATCTAGTTTCTCTTCTGCATTGTTAGTAATGTTTTTTATACCGTTTATGCCATGTATTAGAGCTCCTAACGTTGTCCCTATTTTTTCTTCCATGATCTTTATTGTTTTAGATTTTATATTAAGGCCTTTAACCCATTTTGAGCTCATTTTTGTGCATGAAGTGAGGTATGGGTCTTGTTTCATTTTTTTGCAGATAGATATCGAGTTATGCCAGCACCATTTGATAAAAAGACTGTCTTTTCCCCATTTAACTGTTTTGGGGCCTTTGTCAAATATTAACTCTTCGTATGTGGATAGATTTATGCCTGGATTCTCAATTCTGTTCCATTGGTCTAAGTATCTGTTGTTGTACCAGTACCAGGCTATTTTGACTACTGTGGTGCTATAATTGTTTCTAAAATCAGGTAGAGTAAGGCCTCCCACTTTGTTCTTCTTTTCAGTAATGCTTTACTTATCTGGGAAACCCTGGTGGTGTAGTGGTTAAGTGCTACGGCTGCTAACCAAAGGGTTGGCAGTTCGAATCTGCCAGGCGCTCCTTGGAAACTCTATGGGGCAGTTCTACTCTGTCCTATAGGGTCGCTGTGAGTTGGAATCCACTCGATGGCACTGGGTTTGGTTTTTCTGGGTTACTTATCTGGGGCCTCTTTCCCTTCCATATGAAGTTGGTGATTTGTTTCTCCATCTCATTAAAAAATGTTGTTGGAATTTGGATCGGAATTGCATTAAATCTATGAATCGCTTTTGGTAGAATAGACGTTTTTATAATGTTAAGTCTTCCTATCCATGAGCAAGGTATGTTTTTCCACTGATGTAGGTCTCTTTTGGTTTCTTGCAGAAGTGTACTGTAGTTTTCTTTGTATAAATCTTTTACATCTCTGGAGAGATTTGTTCCTAAGTATTTTGTCCTCTTCGATGTTCTTTTTATTGGTGTAGAGGAATCAAACCGATTTTTGTATGTTATCTTGTATCCCGATACTCTGCTGAACTCTTCTATTAGTTTCAGTAGTTTTCTGGAGGATTCTTTAGGGTTTTCTGTGTATAAGATCATGTCATCTGCAAGTAGAGATACTTTTACTGCTTCCTTGCCAATCTGGATGCCCTTTATTTCTTTATCTAGCCTAATTGCTCTGGCTAGGACCTTCAGCACAATGTTGAATAAGAGTGGTGATAAAGGGCATCCTTATCTGTTTCCCGATTTCAAGGGAAATGCTTTCAGGCTCTCTCCATTTAGGATGATGTTGGCTCTTTGCTTTGTATAAATGCCCTGTATTATGTGGAGGAATTTTCCTTCCATTCCTATTTTGCTGGGAGTTTTTTAGCATGAATGGGTGTCGAACTTTGTCAAATGCCTTTTCTGCATCAGCTGATAAAATCATGTGATTCTTGTCTTTTATTTATGTGGTGGATTACATTAATTGATTTTCTAATATTGAACCATCCCTGCATAGGGTAGAAAAACACCCTGCATACCTGGTATTAATCCCGTTTGGTCATGGTGAATTATTTTTATGATATGTTGTTGAATTCTATTGGCTAGAATTTTTGTTGCGGATTTTCGCATCTACATTCATGAGGGATATAGGTCTATAATTTTCTTTTCTTGTGGTGTCTTTACCTGGTTTTGGTATCAGGGATGTGGTGGCTTCACAGAATGAGTTTGGGAGTATTCCATCCTTTTCTATGCTCTGAAATACCTTTAGTAGTAGTGGTGTTAACTCTTCTCTGAAAGTTTGGTAGAACTGTGCAGTGAAGCCGTCCGGGCCAAGGCCTTGTTTTGTTGGGAGTTTTTTGATTACCTTTTCAATCTCTTCTTTTGTTATGGGTCTACTTAGTTGTTCTACCTCTGTTTGTGTTGGGTAGGTAGGTAGTGTGTTTCTAGGAATTCATCCGTTTCTTCTAGGTGTTCAAAGTTGTTAGAGTACAATTTTTCATAGTAATCTGATGTGATTCTTTTAATTTCAATTGGGTCTGTTGCAGTATCACCCATCTCATTTCTTATTTGGGTTATTTGCTTCCTCTCCTGTTTTTCTTTTGTCAGTTTGGCTAATGGTTTATCAATTTTGTTGATTTTTTCATAGAACCAGCTTTTGGTCTTGTAATTCTTTCAATTGTTTTTCTGTTTCCTATTTCATTTACTTCTGCCCTAATGTTTATTATTTGTTTTCTTCTGGTGGCTGAGGGTTTCTTTTATTGTTCTGTTTCTATTTGTTCAAGTTGTTGTAGGGATAATTCTTTGATTTGGGCCATTTCTTCTTTTTGTATGTGTGCATTTATTGATACAAATTGGCCTCTGAGCACTGCTTTTGCTGTGTCCCACAGGTTCTGATAGGAAGTGTTTTCATTCTCATTGGAGTCTATGAATTTCTTTATTCCATCCTTAATATCTTCTATAATCCAGTCTTTTTTGAGCAGGGTATTCTTCAGTTTCCAAGTGTTTGACTTCTTTTCCCTGCTTTTTCTGTTATTGGTTTCCACTTTTATGGCCTTATAGTCAGAGAAGATGCTTTGTAATATTTCAATGTTTTGGATTCTGCTAAGGCTTGCTTTATTACCTAATATGTGGTCTATTCTAGAGAATGTTCCATGTGCACTAGAAAAGAAAGTATACTTGGTTGCTTTTGGGTGGGATGTTCTGTGTATGTTTATGAGGTCAAGTTGGTTTATTGTGGCATTTAGATTGTCCGTGACTTTATTGAGCTTCTTTCTGGATGTCCTGTCCTTCACCAAAAGTGGTGCATTCAAGTCTCCTACTATTATTGTGGAGCTATCTATCTCACTTTTCAGCGCTGATAGAGTTGCAGCCCTGTCATTGGGTGCATAAATATTTAATATGGCTATATATTCCTGGTATATTGTCCCTTTAATCATTATATAGTGTCCTTCCTTATCCTTTATGATGGATTTAACTTTAAAGTCTATTTTGTCAGAAATTAATATTGCCACTCCTGCTCTTTTTTGATTGTTGTTTGCTTGATATATTTTTTTCCATCCTTTGAGTTTTAGTTTGTGTCTCTAAGTCTAAGGTGTGTCTCTTGTAGGCAGCAGGTAGACAGATCGTGTTTTTTAATCCATTCTGCCACTCTCTGTCTCTTTATTGGTGCATTTAGTTCATTTACATTCAGTGTAATTATGGATAGGTATGAATTTAGTGCTATCATTTTGGTGTCTTTTTTTGTGGGTTGTTGACAGTTTTGGGGTTTTTGGGGTTGACAGTTTCTTTTTCCAACTTAATTTTATGTGCTGAGTAGATTGTATATTGTCCTTTCCTCATATTCATTGTTGTCACTTTTGTTTCTGCTAAGTGTCTATTTTTTTCTTGTATTTTATTTGGAAGTGTAGAATAGTTTGTCTCCTTTGTGGTTACCTTATTATTTATACCTATTTTTCTAAATTTAAACCTAACTTTTATTTCTTTGTATCGCCTTATCTTCCTCTCCATATGGAAGAGCTATGACTACATTTCTTAGTCCCTCTTTATTGTTTTAATATTGTCTCCTTTTACATAATGACATTGCTGTGACCCTGTTTTGACCTTTTTTTTATCTTATTTTTTTGATTTCCCTGTCTGGGTTGACTTCTGGTTGCTCTGCCCAGTGTTCTAGTCTTGGGTTGATAACCTGATATTATTGATTTTCTAACCAAAGAACTCCTTTTAGTATTTCCTGTAGTTTTCGTTTGGTTTTTACGAATTCCCTAAACTTCTGTTTATCTGGAAATGTCCTAATTTCACCTTCATATTTGAGAGACAGTTTTGCTGGATATATGATTCTTGGCTGGCAATTTTTTCCTTCAGTTTTTTATATAAGTCATCCTATTGCCTTGCCTTCTTGCCTGCATGGTTTCTCCTGAGTAGTACAAGCTTATTCTTATTGGCTCTCCTTTGTAGGTGCCTTTTCATTTATCCCTAGCTGCTCTTAAAATTCTCTCTTTATCTTTGGTTTTGGCAAGTTTGATTATAATATGTCTTGGTGACTTTCTTTTAACGTCTACCTTATGTGGAGTTCAGTGAGCATCTTGGATAGATATCTTCTCATCTTTCACGATATCAGGAAAGTTTTCTGCCAACAAATCTTCAAAAATTCTCTCTGTATTTTCTGTTATCCCTTCCTGTTCTGGTACTCCAATCACTCGTAGGTTATTTCTTTTGATAGAGTCCCACATGATTCTTAAAGTTTCTTCATTTTTTTAAATTGATTTGTCTGATTTTTCTTCAAATGTATTAGTGCCAAGTGCTTTATCTTCAAGTTGAGAAATTCTGCCTTCCACTTGCTCAAAGCTGCTTCTCTGACTTTCTGTTGTCTACTTCTGTAATTTTGTTGTTAATCTTCTGAATTTCTGATTGCTGTCTGTGGATTTTTCCAGCTTATTAAATTTTTCATTATGTTCATGAATAATCTTTTTAATTTCTTCAGTTGCTATATCTGTGTGTTCCTTGGCTTGTTCTGCATATTGCTTCATTTCCTTCCTGATGTCTTTTGAAGGGTTCTTTACATTAATCTTTTGTATTCTGCCTCTGGTAATTCCAGGAAGGCACTTTCATCTAGAAGATCCCTGGATTCTTTATTTTAAGAGCTTGTTGAGGCGATCATGGTCTGTTTCTTTATGTGACTTGATATTGACTGTTGTCTCTGAGCCTTCTATAAGTTATTATTATTAGTTTATTTTATGTTTGCTCACTGTGTCGTAGCTTCTTGCTTTGTTTTGTTTTGATATGCCCAAATGGGTTGCTTGAGTGAGCTAGCTTGATTATTTTTGTCTTAGGAGCTCTGATGTCCTATCCCCAGATGGCTAGAGCTGTTATCAGGTTTATCAGTCTAGGAGTCCATTCACTTTTCTTGTATGAATTCAGGTCAGGTGTCCAGGTAGCTGATCATCAAGTGTGTAGTACAGGCTCTGTCCTATAGTCTTAGAGGGGCAGGGGTGATTGGTGTAGGTACCAGTATCTGGTTGCAGCAGGGTGTCACACTCCGAATAATGAAGGGGGCTGAGAATCATCCACCACATATCTCTGAGGAAAGTGTGTCCCTGTTCCCTAGAGCGTACAGGTGGGTGGGTTCTGCAGACAGACTGTGGGCACCCAGTGTTTTGGGTTGTAAGGACTGGGAGGTACCAGTTATCCTTGGACCCCTATCGTGGGTGGCTGGGTGACCTGAGTGGAGCCACCAATCCTTGGGCCCCTGATGTGGGTAGGTGAGTACCGTGTTTAATAGGCAAAGCACTGTCAAACATCAAACACCCACCTCTCCGCCACACAGATGAAAAGGTTTGAGTCTGCCAACAAGGGCTTCTTCTCCTGAAATAAGCTCACACAGGTCCGTGCAGAGGGGAGAGGTACTCAAAGTCCATGGACCATTTATCCCTGGACAGGAGCGGCTTCTGTCTTGAGTTCCCACGGTTAATGGAGCTGGCAAATTATCTTTTCCCCCAATCGCAAATTTATTTGTTCTCCAAGGCTGGGAGAATGGCTGTAGGTGCTCAACAGGGCCTATCTCAGGCCCAGGGAAGTCAGCCACTGAAGCCAGCTTTGGGGGTGGGTATGCGGTAAAATATATGCAAGTACTTAGCTTTTGCCGAGATCATTGTTCTTCTCTGGTTCTGGAGGTGTGAGTAGGCTGTGTGGCTGGCTGCTTCTCCCTATGGAAACTACAGCTGAACAGTAGTACCAGCCCGCTGCCGCTGCTCCTGGAATGGTGCCTGAGGGCTCCCCATGATTCAGGTCCTGTAACTCCTCTCCATTTCTGAACCGTCTCTTCCTCACCCTGCCCCTCAGTTTGTTTTCTAAGCTTGCCTTTGATGTTCAGGGCTCCTAGCTTGTCATAAATACACTCGTTTCACTTGTTTTTTGGTGTGTTTGTTTTAAAGAGGGCTCTCCAGAATCGTCTATCTATTCTGACATCTTGGCTCCACCTCCAATCTTGCCATTCTTTAAGAATATGGTCCAAACTAATCACCAATTTTATATGGAAAGGGAAGAGGCCCTGGATAAGTAAAGCATTACTGAAGAAGAAGAACAAAGTGGGAGGCCTCACACTACCTGATCTCAGAACCTACTATACAGCCACAGTAGTCAAAACAGCCTAGTACTGTTATAAGAACAGACACATAGATCAATGGAACAGAAGTGTGAACCCAGAAGCAAATCCAACCACCTATGGGCAGATGTTATTTGACAAACAAAGTCCATTAAATGGGGAAAAGACAGTCTGTTTAACAAATGGGGCTGGCATAGCTGGATGTCCATCTGTAAAAAAATGAAATAGGATCCATACCTGACACCATACACAAAAGCTAACTCAAAATGGACCAAAGGAATAAAATATAAAACCTAAAATGATAAAGATTATGGAAGAAGAAATAGGGACAAGGCTAGGGTAGGGATCCATTGGCAGCTAATGGAATAAATAGAATACAGATCATAACTAACAATGCACAAACACCCGAAGATAACCTTGATAACTGGGAGCTCCTAAAAATTCAATACTTATGTTCTAAAAAAAAAAAAAAAAATTTTTTTTTTTTTTTAATGTTCATCAAAAGACTATACCAAAAGACTAAAAAGAATATATACAGACTGGGAAAAATTTTTTGGCTACGACATATCAACACCTCAACAACAAAAAGACACATAATCCACTTAAAAAATGGGCAAAGGATATGAACAGATACTTCACCAAAAAGACATTCAGGCGGCTAACAGATACATGAAGAAATGCTGGCAACCATTAGCCATTAGAGAAATGCAAATCAAAACTACAATGAGATACCATTTTACCCCAACAACACTGGCACTAATAAATAATAATAATAAATATTGGCAAGGCTGTGGGGAGATTGGAACTCTAATGCATTGCTGGTGAGAATGTAAAATGTTACAACCACTATGGAAAATGATGTGGTGCCTCCTTAAAAAGCTAGAAATAGAAATACCACATGATCCTAGGAATATGTCCCCAAAAAATAAGAGCCATCACACAAGTAGACATATGCACAGTCATGTTCATTGCAGCATTATGCACAATAGCAAAAGGATGGAAACATCCTAAGTGCCTATTAATGGAAGAATGGATAAATAAATTATGGTACATACACACAATGGAACGCTATGAAACCATAAAGAACAGTGATGAATCTGGGAAACATCTCACAACATGGATGAATCTGGAGGGCATTATGCTGAGTGAAATAAGGAAATAAGTAAATCACAGAAGGACAAATATTGTATGAGACCACTATTATAAAAACTGAAGAAAAGGTTTACACACAGGAAAAAAATAATCTTTGATGGTTACAAGGGAGGGTAGGGGAAATCACTAATTAGCTAGTAGACAAGTACCATTTTTGGTGAAGGGAAAGACAACACAATATAGGGGAAGTCAGCACAACTGGATCAAAACAAAGGCATAGAAGTTTCCTAAACACATCCAAAGACTTTGAAGGACCAAGTTGCTGGGGACTATGGTCTCGGGAGACATCCAAGTCCACTGGCATAACATAGTTCATAAAGAAAATGGTGAGTGCCGTCTGGAGTCTTCAAAGTCTGTGAGTGGTCATCTAAGATACATCTATTGGTCCCATCCTATCCAGAGTAAAGGAAACTGAAGAAAACCAAATACTAAAGAAAAATATTAGCTTAAAGGACTAAAGGACCACATGAACCACTGCCTCCACCAGCCTGAGCCCAGAAGAACTAAATAGTGCTTGGCTACCACCAGTACCACCCCCCCACCCCCCCCGACCATTCTGAGAGGAATCGCAATAGAGGGTCCGAGACAGAGTGGGAGAAAAATTTAGAACAAAATCAAATTCACAAAAAAAGACCAGACTTACTGGTATGACAGAGACTGGAGGAACCTCCAAGACTATGTTCCTCCCAGACAACCTGCTAACTCTGAACTGAAACCACTCCCAAAGCCCACTTCAGCCAAAGATTAGACAGGCCTATAAAACAAACAGTGACACACATGAGGAATGTGCCTTTTAGTTTAATCAAGTATAAGAGACCAAATGGGCAACACTTGCCCAAAAGCAAAGACGAGAAGGCAGGAAGGGACAGGCAAACTGGACGAATGGACATGGCGGAACCCGGGGGAACCCCGGGTGGAAAGGGGAAGAGTCCCAACAACATTGCGAGGATTGCAACCAATGTCACAAAACAATTTGTGTATAAATTTTTGAATGAGTTACTAATGTGTGCTGTAAACTTTCACCTAAGGCACATTCAAAAAAAAAAAAAAAGAACATGGTCCAGTTTGGTTGAATGCCTCACCGTCTAGATTTGTCTGTTCTTCTTCCCTGCCCTCCTCCCCCCTTATTAGATTTAGAGGAAACATTTTGGCAAGAATACTGCATAGATGATGTTTTGGACTTCGTAATGTATTGTGTCTCAGGAGGCACGCGTTATCAAGTTATACTAAGATGAGAGATGCTGGGTTTGATTGCTTGGTTAAGGTGGTCTCCCCGACGATCTCTCTTTTCCTTTTGTAATTAATAAATATTCTGAGAGGTGATACTTTGATTCTGTGTGACTATCTTATTCCCTAACAGCCTTTCATCCAGTGAAAGCTCCATTGCTTATCCTTGCCTGATTCAATTATTAGTTGATTGTTGCATAATAGTTATTTTCTAGAACTATCAAATATTAGTATTAACCCAGAAAAAACCCAGTGCCGTCAAGTCGATTCCGACTCATAGCGACTCTATAGGACAGAGTAGAACTGCCCGGTAGAGTTTCCAAGGAGCAATATTAGTATTAGTACTATGTAATATCAAGAAAAAAAATGCAAATCAAAAAAAGAAGGTGGAAAATATTCTAAATCGTCAAAATATTGACTTTTAACGAGCAAAATTTCCTTCTAGTGAGACATTTTCTTTGTTTTGCCTTTAATGAGTCAACCAATTCCCTCATCTGCCATTGTGCCTTTTATTAATTAAGCACAATATAAATAGCTTGTTTATTTACCAAGTAGGATGGGTGATGTGGGAAGGAATCAAACCATACTTTTATATAACACTCTTCCCTCACATAGTCTAGGAAATGAGGCATAAACTCATAAAAATTAAAAAAAAAAACTAAAAAGGACAGACAAGAGCTGAATGAGTGGTAGAGGTAAAGGCGGAGCTGCTCCCCTGGCTGCCCCTGTGCTCCTCCCCCTCCTGTCTCTGTAACTTGCCCTTTGCCTACACTAAGTCCTGTACCTGGAATGCTCTTCTTCCACCTGTGTCTGCCGTCCATATCCTAAAATACTGCCAGTCTTTCAAGAGTGAGCTGAGATACCACCTCCAGTATTTAAAAACAAGAAAACAACTTTAATTTCTCTTCCCTAAGAAGTGCCTTCTGCCAATTCTGCATATACTCCAAAAACAATTTATCTCAATCTATTAAATGTCCGCTGTCAAAGGGTTTGTTTTTTTGTTTGTTCATTTGTTTTCTTGTCAAATCACTTTGTACTTTGATTAGGTAAGTGTATGTCGTTCCTCTTCTAGACTACACTCTCTGAGGGCTCCTTGTCCATCTCTGTTCCCCGTGGGCCCCTCCTTAGGGTACTCTGCCCTTCTATTACTTTGAGTAAGTGAGCAACGTTCGACGCCTCAATAAACTGTCCTTAAGCATGTTGGAGTTGAATTATGCTGGTAATAATCTTGATCAGAAATTCTGCCTTGGCCCTCTACGTTTATCTTTTCAAAACATGTTTCCTACAGTAGTGGGTTAACAAGGAAGTTTTCTTTACTCCCTCTCCGAGACAGAGGAAAAAAAAATAACAGGAAAACAACCCACAGAAAACAATGAAGATGAATATCAAATATTTGTTCCTTTCCATACAAAATGAGTTATGCACAATATTAGATCATCAAAATAGTACTTGAAAGAATTAAAGTTGCTTTGAGCTTTAAGAATTTCCAGTGTAGCAATTGGCTGTTTTAAATTTAAACCTGTTGTACATAGGGTCACTGTGAGTCAGCACCAACTCAACGGCACATAACAACAACGACGTTTTAAATGGAGTGAAATTAGAACACAGCCTTTTAATAGAAGCAAGTAGGTATTACTCCATATATTCACAGCTATCTTCTGGAAGCTGTGCTTATCATACTTGTGAGCCAGGAACCTGGCCAGATGCTGCACGCAAGTAAGTTGCTTCCTTAATTTGCCCCTGTAGACTTTGTAGGAAAAGAAATAGAAGATACTATTTATTGAGTGCCTTCTGTGTGCCACACACAGATGTTTTAGACAGTTATTTAACATTTTCAGTTAAATAGTATCTCCATTTCATAGATAAGGAAACTGAGTCTCATAGCTAAAGAAATTGAGTTTTACAGAAAGGAATAATGCTGGGATTGAAAAATTCATGTCTTTCTGACTCCAAAACTGATATCATCATAGGACTGTTTGTTTAGGTGCCTCCTATACCAATTTGACTCATACTCAGCGACCCTATAGGACAGAGTAGAACTGCCCCACAGAGTTTCCAAGGAGCGCCTGGTGGATTCGAACGGCGACCCTTTGGTTAGCAGCCATTGCACTTAACCATTACGCCACCACGGTTTCCGCTATGAGTTGGAATTGACTCAAGGGCACTGGGTTTGGTTTGGTTTATACCAATTTGTGCCTTCCTATATCCACACCACCTCCCACAATGCCTGGCACATGAATACCGCATTGAATACAACTGAACACCTCCCAGCATCCTCTGCCCTTTTCTTCTTACCTCGCCAAATCCAAATCTTATTCTTATATTTACCTTCCTTTTGTAGCTAGGTGCTTTAAGAGAGGCTGACCTCACCCTCAACTCCAGGGATGGGGCTGATTGGCTAAAGATAGTCCAAGCCCCTTTCTAGTGATTGGTTCGGGAACCCACACCTAAATCAATCAGCACATAGCATACCCCGGTGACTATTAGTTGTCCAGAGGAAGGCGAGAGAGGTAAGGCCAGTGAGGCTAACTGGTTGGGGGCAGGTTTTCATTTTCTAGCTGGACATGTTGTCCCAGTACTGCTGGCGGCCACCTTAAAACCACTTGGGAAACCAACGTAAGGATGGAGTCTACGCCTAGAGGAGGGAGGGCAGAGCCAAGAGGACTGAAGGAAACGAGCCTGAAGCTCACCCGACTTTGCCTTTATTATTTAAACACTTTCAGCTTGGTTTTCTGTTCCACTGAGTTGAATTCGTCTTAATTATACAGATGGTATAGGCATCTAGTAAGTGTTCACTGAATAATATTTATTTTGTGCCAGTTGTCAAAAGAAACTGAGTCAATGATAAATTTATCTATTTAAAAAAAATTTTTTTTTTAAATATACGTGAGGCTAAATGGGCAGAAGATTCGAGAATTGAGTACCACTAAACAGAGAGTGAAGAGTGGAAAGGTACTCTGAGTAGTATCAGCAGTGAAGCGACTGGCTTTTTATTGACAAAACTCAGGAGCGATAGAAGCTTACGTACAATTTGCTATTGAAGTGCTGTCAGGATTTCATTAGTCAAGGAAGGTGGAAGCACTATCAGAATCTCATTGGTCAAGGAAGGCGGCCTGATTTACAGGAAAGCTAGGCTTTAGTTTCGTGAAAGACAAGTATTATAGGGAGTTGTCCACTTGACCACAGATGCCAATTTTGATAACCACATAACTCCCTTTTAATTTCATTTAGCACAGGAATAAGGCTAGTCACTTTACATACACCTTAAAAACCAGTTGCCCCGGAGTTGATTCTGACTCATGGTGACTAGATGTGTTTCAGAGTGGAACTGTGCTCCATGGGGTTTTCAATGGCTGTGACCTGCCAGCCTTTTCTTTCTTTCGAGGTGTCTCTAGGTGGATATAAACTAACAACCTTTCAGTTAGTAGCTGAATAATTTACCCATTGTGCCACCCAGGGATTCCTTGCAAGGTGGGTGTTACCACCACTCCCATTTTATAGATAAGGAAACTAAACCTCATAAGGTTAAGTGGTTTTCTTAAGGTCACACAGCTAGTAAATATTGAATTTGGGAGTCAAAGATCTTTTAAATATGAGGCTTCCTTACCCACTATACTAATGAAGGGATAAAGATCTGTGACATTTTTGCTTAAGGGACAACTCACAAGAAAAAGTTATAAAGCAAGATTAATTTTCTCTGCCTTTTTCACTAAACAAATTTCCATAAATCTCATTGACATAGACCAGAACATCCGTGTGCAAGATAATCAAGCCACCCATGGTGATTCAATGAGGATACTATGCTGAGGTAACAAAAACACCACAGAGTTTTGTCATCTTAAAGCAGCAAGGGTTTATTTCTTGTTCCTGTTGTGTATCTAAAGAGATAGCTGAGGGTTCTGTTTCATAATTTTCTTACTCTGGTACTCTAGTATCAGAGCAGCCACCATTTCAGATGTTGCCAGACACTAAAGCAAAGGCATACAAAGTTCTGAAGGGTTTGCACCGGCAAAAGCTTTGACTTAGAAATGATATACTTCACTTCCATTCACAACATATTGCCAGAACTAGACATATGGCCCCACCCAGCCATAGAATTCCATGTGCCTGGAAGGGGAAGAAAACCAGAATCTCATCTGTGAGCAGCATTACTGAACTCACAATTGAGCATACAGATAGTAGAGTATGCCTGTATCCATGTTCATCCTTAAAATAAGTCATAATGATGTTAAATTTATAGTGTAATATATATAATGTAAAACTTAGAGCCGACAGATTTCATGGAGCCTCTTATTTTTTATTTTATTTATTGTGCTTTAAGTGATAGTTTACAAATCAGGTCAGTCTCATACAAAAACTTATACACGCCTTGCTGTGTAACCCTAGCTGCTCTCTCCTGAATGTAATAGCACTCTCCTCCTCTCCACCGTGTATTCCCCTTCAACCAGCTACTGTCCCCCTCTGCTTTCTCATCTCACCTCCAGGAAGGAGCTGCCCACATAGTCTCATGTGTGTACTTGAGCCAAGAAGCTCACTCCTCACCAGTATCATTTTCTGTCTTATAGTCCAGTCCCTGTCTGAAGAGTTGGCTTCGGGAATGGTTCCAGTCTTGGGCTAACAGAGGGTCCAGGGGCCATGACCTCTGGGGTCCCTCCAGTCTCAGTTAGACCATTAAGTCTGGTCTTTTTACGAGAATTCGAGGTCAGCATCCCACCGTTCTCCCGTTCCATCAGGGATTCTCTGTTGTGTTCCCTGTCAGGGCAGTCATCGGTGGTACCATGAAGCCCTTTAAAACACTTTACAAAGGTATTTTTACAAGCAGTATCTCAGTTTATCCTCACCACAACTCTGTGAAGTAGGTATAGTAGGTAGATGTTAATATTATCCTATTTTATGGAAGGCGACTGAGGCTCCTGGAGATTACCTGACTTGCCCAAGGTCACAAGTAATGGAGCTGAGACAGTTTGACTCTGTATCTCACTTTACTTCCAGTGCACTGACCAGCTGCCATCTAGTCAACCCCGACTCATGGCAACCCTAGGTCTGTCAGAGTAGAACTGTGTTCCACAGGGCTTTCAATGGCTGGTTTTTTTGGAAGAAGATCACCAGGCCTTTCTTCAGAGGCACCTCTGGGTGGACGAAAATTTCCAAAATTTTGGTTAGCAGTCAAGAATCTTAACTGTTTCCACAACCCAGGATCTCCTCCAGTGCACTACATTGCCTTTAAGGAACTACTTTCATGACAGAGTCTTAGCATATCAAAGTATTGTCAAACACACAGGCGAATATTAGCCTTAGAAACAAAACAGTATATGAGGTTTCCTTTGGCAGATTGCACAATTCAACAAGTCAATAGCCTAAATAGGGCTGACACCCAACCATTACATGTTGTTGTTGCTATTAGTTGACATGGAGTTGATTCCGACTCCTGGTGATCTGTTGTATAGATCTATATAATTAGGCTGAAAGCTAGAGGCAACCTACTAGTCACCCACTGTTATTTGACTGATTGGCTGACTTTCTAGGAACAAAACCATATCAAAGCTTCTAATAAGTAGTAAAAATCATGACCTAAGTGCCTCTTCCCTCTTTGCTTCCCCTTTGACATCAGTCCTGGCACCAGGAAAGAAGAAAAGAGGAAGACATTTAAGGGAACTGGACCAGAAGTTAGGAGACCCAGTTATGGACTCAGCTTTATCAAAACCAGCCATGTAACTATAAAATTTGGGTAGTAGTAATAGTAGTGTCAGAACCTGTCTAACATCAGGGGGAAGATGATTAGGATCAGCTCCAAGCTGATTCCCATGAGGTGGACGTCAGACGTACCTCCACTCTCCAAACTTTTTACCAGTTCTGGCACCAGCTGTCCCTTCCATGGCACTCTCTACTTCTCTTCTGGGTTTGATAATCCATTGCAATGGCCACAAAGAACTCACAGACCATACTTACAGTTAAGTGGTTTATTAAGGAAGCAACAGGGTACAATTCAGGGTCAGGTTCAGGAAGCATGCTGGCAAAGTCTGGAAGGCTCCCCCAAAGTGAAGAGTACATCCCACCTGCTTCAGTTCAAGACAGCTCTCTTAGCTCCTCTCAGCTGTGCAAGCAAGCAGGTCCTTCTCTCTGCGATGCATAACCCCTCTTGGCCATGTGGGTCTCCTCTCAGCTTCCTCAGGACAGGCTCCTCTTGCCCCTGCCATCTGTCACCACTTACTCTGTCACCTTCTGGGCTTGTCACTGTCTTAACTATTATAGCTCTTGACCTGTGTTACAGCTCTTTTAGGGGGTTTCTTGCCTCTGTTCTCTTTGCTTCTTCTCTCTTGCTTCTCCTTTCTGCTTCTTCCTGTTTCCTGTTTCAAAAACCTCTGTGGGGTTGGCTGCATATATACATAAACTCCTCATCAATTTCGAAGCATGGCCTTCCTACCAGGGCCACAAACTGACCAATCCCCTCTCAGAAGGCCACAGACACATCATTTGCACAGTAGGCTATAGTAATTTTATTTGCATAGTCTATAGTCACTTCATTTACATAGTATATTGATCAATCCCTGTGCAGTGCATACAATCATAGGGCTGCCTGCAGCCCAGGGCCTGACAAAAAGTATCAAACCAAGTTGCTTACAGTTTACCCAGGAAACATAACAAACCCTCTGGGGTAGAAAACTAGGGCAAAGGTTAACTCCTCAGGGCTTAGGGGATATACCTTTCAAGCTGTTTTTCCAAAGAACCAAGGCAAAAGGCCACATAAAGGAACTCACTTCACCACAGTAACTTTAAAGAAGTCATTTGATCTGTCTCTACCCGTGACAATTAAAATGATGTCTGCGAAAATGTTTTGGCCATATTAGTAGAACTCAAACATACCAACAATCAGGAAGATGGTGAAGGACCAGGCAATATTTCACCTGTTATACATAAGATTGCCATGAGTCAGAGCCAACTCAGTAGCAACTAACAACAGCCAAATCAAACTCATTGCCATCAAGTCAATTCCAACTCATAGTGACCCTATAGAACAGAGCAGACCTGCCCCATAGGGTTTCCAAGGCTGTAATCTTTACAGGAGCAGATGGCCATATCTTTCTCCAGTGGAGTGACTGGTGGGTTTGAACCACAGATCTTTCAGTTAGCAGCTGAGTGCTTAACCACTGCACCACCACGGCTTCTCTTAACAACAATAGAAACAGTAGTTAATGCATCCAATATTTAATACTAAGTTGTTTCCATGTACTTGGTCTTAGTGAGAAATACAAGAATAATTAAGGCATGGTCCATGCTGTGGAAATCTGTTGTTTTTTCATGTCTAGTTTCTATTAAGGGCATTCAGATTCTCCTTTAAGAACTTGTCTCTCCTTCATTGTGTGACGTCCTGATGGGATTGTCAGTCACAATGCTCTGCTCCCACCATAGTGGGTATGAGATCCAGGCTGGCTAATCAGACATGGTGATTGCTTCAAAAATGTACACATGACCCTACACTAATCCTGCCTCATTAACATAACGAAGACAACCCATTCCCAAGTGGGATTATATCCACAGGCATAGAGGTTAGGATTTACAGCACATATTTTGGGGGGACACAATTCAATCCATACAGTCAACAAATTCCCTTTTATGCATAAATTGGTTTGAGTTGAATTTCTGTCACTTGAAACCAAAGGAGTCCTGACTAAATATAGTCTCAAACCTCAAATAAAATTCATATCCTACAAACTGTATAACATTTACTTAATAATTAAAGAATAGGGGCCATTTAGGAGTTTCTAGGAAATGCAAACAGTCAAGCACTCGATTACTAGCTGAAAAGTTGACGGTTCTAACCCATCCAAAGGTAGCCCAGAAGACAGCCGTGGCAATTTGCTTCCAAAAGCTTATAGCTGTGAAAACCCTAGGGAGCAATTCTACTCTGCACACATGGGGTGACATGGGCTTGTCATGAGTCAGAGCAAACCCAATGGCAAGCAACAACAACAAAGGCCATTTAAGAAACATATCGGCAAATTTAAAAACATGCCAGCTAAGTTAAGTGATGCCCTCAGCACCCTGGAAGCTCCTAGCTGGAAGGCCACTCTCCTGTGAGCCTTCCTACTTCTGCCCCCAATAGTTGAGCTGGGTGGTTATCAACAGTTGTACTATACCCAAAACTGTTATTGCCACTTGTTATTGTATATTTATTATTTGATTAATTATTATATAAACTAAAAAAAATGTGATGGATCCCTGAAAGATGTTTTTTATAAAAAGTAATTTACTTGTTTTAGAAAGACTCAAAAATGTTGCTTTAAAAAGTGTGCCATTAAGTTAGATGTGGTAGTTGTTGTGTGCAGTCAATTCTGACTCATAGTGACCCTGTATGACAGAGTAGAACTGCTCGAGATAGGGTTTCCTAAACTGTATTCTTTACAGGAGCAAATTCCCAGGTTTTTTCTCCTGAAGAGCTGTTGTTGGGCTGGAACTGCAACCTTCTGATTAGCAGCTGAGCACTTAAAGACAACTCTAAAAGATTGGATGAAAAAAGTACAAAAATGCAGAAGGCTTCTTAGTTTCCTAGTACGTCTAAGTGCTTAACCATTGCACCACCAGGGCTCTGTTTCTGTGTCTATGCAGCTCCCTGTAACGCGGAAAAAACCAAACTCACTCCCTTTGAGTCGATTCCAACTCATAGCGACCCTATGGGACAGGGTAGAGCTGCCCCATAGGGTTTCCAAGGAGCAGCTGTGGATTTGACTGACAACCTTTTGGTTAGCAGCTGAATGCCTAACCACAGTACCACCAGGGCTTCCTTATAACGCAGAAGTGATTAGATTTAGGACACGCTCTTCACTGCAAGGCACACAACACCAAAAACAACCGCACTGATACAGCTTCATTAACATAGCAAAGAAAACCCTATTCTCAATTGGGATTGGGAGTGGGATTTCAACACATATTTTGATGGACACCGTTCAATTCATAACAGCTTCTGTACTCAGATTGCTTCCCAAGGACCTTTAATTTCTCACCTCACTTTAAAGAAACTGGAAATCACAGATGGTCATTATGAGTATAGCTTATGCAAAAAAATAAAAATAAATAAATGATGAGAAACTCTATACTCAAAGAAAAGCCCTTGCTCCTTCAAACTATTGGCAAATGCATGCATATTATATATTTTAAATTAAAACAGACTTTTTAAGGTACCTCTGCGTAACTTTTTGATCTTTAGCTTTAACCAGATTTTTTCAGTTGGCATTCAAATTCCTGATCTCCACTGTGTCAAGTAAGAGAACAAAGCTCTGTTGATTTCACACAGTCGTCTTATTGAGCAACAGCAGGTATGAACTTACCTAGGGATTGGAATATTCATTTTAGTTATTATGACTCCATGTAACCTACCTCAGAGATATTGTGGGTTTGGTTCCAGACCACCAAAATAAAGCGAATATTGCAATAAAGTGAGTCATACAAATTTTTTGATTTCCTAGTGCACATAAAAGTTATGCTTACACTATACTGTAGTCTATTAAGTGTGCAATAGCATTATATCTAAAAAAATGTACATACCTTAATTAAAAAATACTTCATTGCTAAAAAATGCTAACAATCATCTGAGCCTTCAGAAAGTTGTAGTCTTTTTGTTGGTGGAGGGTCTTGTCTCAAAGTTGATGGCTGCTGACTGATCAGGGTGGTGATTGCTGAAGGCTGGCACCATTTTTAAAACAGCATGTGCTCACAAACCTTCAATTTGTAAAAAATGCAATATCTGTGAAGCACAATAAAGCTAAACGCAATAAAACAAGGTATGCCTGTACTGAAAAAATTTAAATCATTTTCAAGGCAACAAAACCTCAAGATATGACTCACTAATAAATTAGGCAACAGAGTACACTTAATATGAAATATTTACCTTCATTTTTAATACCATTTTGACTCTAAGTTATATTGTTTTGAAGTTTATACATTTTTGTATTTCCATGGTTTAGCATAACACCTGGCACGAAAGAGGGGAATGTTTTAGAACATTTAAAGGAAATTAGGTGGGGCAGAGGAAAACCTGGTGGCCTACTGGTTAAGTGCTATGGCTGCTGACCAAAAGGTCAGTAGTTTGAATCCACCAGGCGCTTCTTGGAAACTCTATGGGGCAATTCTACTCTGTCCTATAGGATCACTATAAGTCAGAATCGACTCGATGGCAACGGGTATGGTATGGTGTATGGTATGGTGTGGGGTATGGTGTGGTATGGTGTGGTATGGTATGGTATGGTATAGATGGGGTAGAAGGGGCATTCTAGAAACAGGGTAGAGCTCGTATAAAAGTATGAGGCCTGACAATTACCTCACAAGAATGCCGTTGGGGATGGCTCCCTTGCTCCCGTTTCTGTAACTTAAATGGAGCACAGCAGCCTACCTAGAGTGCTTACAACTGGAGCTGATCGTTTTTTTAACAACATCTCCTGTACATGACAAAAATTTTTTTCTGTAATAATCAGTAGGGATCAGTATTTTCTTGATTCATTTTTACTTGTAAAATGACCAATTTAAAAGGAAAATATTTCAATTTTAAAGATATTATTCAAGTTCTGTAATATATTTGATATATTAAGTAACATTTGTATTTATCAAACAAAATGGAGATATTAGATCTCACACTTTGCGTTGCATTTATTGGCAAACAAAAACCTTCAAACAGCCACATAAATAACAGAATTAAAGTATCTTGTGTTGTTGTCTTTATAATTACTGTACTACCCTTGTTTATTTGGAATCTTTGTTGTTGTTGAGAATACACATAGCAAAACATACACTAATTCAATAATTTCTACATGTACAATTTAGTGACTTTGACTACATTCCTTGAGTTGTGCAACCAATCTCATCTTCCTTTTCTGATTGTTCCTACCTCGTTAACATAATCTACTGCCTCCTAAGATTGTCTTAGTCATCTAGTGCTGCTGTAACAGAAATACGACAAGTAGATGACTTCAACAAAGAGAAATTTATTTTCTCAGTCTAGTAGGCTAAAAGTTCAAATTCAGGGCTTCACCTCCAGGGGAAGACTTTCTTATTCTGCAGGCTCTGGAGGAAGGTCTTTCTCATCAATCTTCCCCTGGACTAGGACATTTTCAGTGGAGGAACCCCGAGTCTAAAGGACGCACTCTGCTCCCGGTGCTTCCTTCTTAATGGTATGAGGTCCCTACTCTCTGCTTACTTCCCTTTCCTTTTGTCTCTTGTAAGATAGAATGTGATGCAGGCCACATCCCAGGGAAACTCCCTTTACATTGGATCAAGGATGTGACCTGAGCAAAGGTGTTTTGTCCCACCCTAATTTTCTTTAACCACAGGCAGAGATTAAGATTTATAACACATAAGAAAATCACAATGGAGGACAACCACACAATACTGGAATCATGGCTTAAGTTGACACATAATTTGGGGGGACACAATTCAATCCATGACAGGTTCCTATCTAATCTTTCAAGTTGCTGTTGTCAATTTGATACCATATTGAAAAACAGAAACAAAAACCTGTTGCTGTCAAGTTGATTCTGACTCACAGTGACCCTACAGGACAGAGCAGAACTGCCCCCACAGGGTTTCCAAGGAGGGGATGGTGAATTCAAACTGCTGACCTTTTGGTTAGCAGCCAAACAGTTAACACTGGCGCCACTAGTATAAGTAGTTCTTAAAAGAGCATAACTTTAAAGCAGAGCTTTTTTAATCATTATGCTAAACGATTATTTAGCTTTAACAAGACTTCAGGAGCTATTTTTGGTTTAAGGTTTAAAGATTATCTCAGGGCAATAATTCAGGGGTTCATCCAACCTTCGTGGCTCCAGGAAGCCTGGAGTTCATGAGACTGTTAAATTCTGTTCTACATTTTCCCCTTTTTGATCAGGATTCTTCTATGGACTCTTTGATCAAAACGTTCGGTAATGGTCACCGGGCATGGGTTTCTGGTGGCACAGTGGTTAAAGAGCTTGGCTGCTAACCAAAAGGTTGGCAGTTCAAATCCACTAGTTGCTCCTTGGGAACCCTATGGCGCGGTTCTACTCTGTCCTACAGGGTCACTATGAATCGGAATCAACTTGACAGCAATGAGTTTTTTGGGGTAGTCAGGTACCATTCAGTTCTTCAGGTCTCATGGTAAAGGAGACAATTGTTTATGGAGGCAATTAGCCGCACATTCCATATCCTCCTTCTATTCTTGACTCTCCTTCTTTCTCTGTTGTTGCACCAGGTAAATAGAGACCAATTTTTGTGCCTTGGATGGCCACTTGGGAGCTTTGTAGATCCCAGACGCTACAAAATAAACTAGGAGGTAGAATAGAAGCACTAAACACATTATTAGGCCAGTCAGCTGGGATGTTCTGTGAAACCACAACCCTAAACCTCCAAACCAAGGAATGAAATACCATGAGTTGTCTGGTTGTACATAAGCAGCTTCAGCAGTTACTCTTTTTTTTTTGTCATTCTATTAAATATATCTATCACACAACATTTGCCAATTCAACTTTTTACAGGTGTACAACTTATTGATAGCAGTTACAACAATCGGCTGTGCAACTCTACCCTTAATCAGTGCGATTTTTCCATCACCATTAACCCCCCGCTTCCCCCTCCCTCCCACTGCTGGTAACCACTAATAAACTTTGGTCTCTATATATTGTCCTTTTCTCGTCTTTTTATATTAGTGAGGTCAACAATATTTGTCCTTTTGTGATTGGCTTAGTTAACTCAGCATAATACCTTCAAGCTCCATCCGTGCTGTAGCATGTATCGATACTTCATTTCTCCTACTGGCTGAGTGGTATTCCATTATACGTACTACATTTTGTTTATCCATTTGTGTGTTGATGGGCTTTTAGTTTGTTTCCACCTTTTGGCTATTGTGAATAATGCTGCCGTAAACATTGGTATACAAGTCTCTTTTTGGTTCTCTGCTTTCAAGTCTTTCATGTATATACCTATGAGTGGAATTTCTGGGTCATTTGGGTATGGTAGTTGTATCTTTAGTTTTTTGAGGAACCACCACACTGTTTTCCACAATGGTTGTACCATTTTGTATTCCCACCAGCAATGAATAAGGGTTCCAATAATTTACGCACCCCCTCCAATATTTGTTCTTTTTTTTTTTGTCCTAGCCATCTTAGTGGGAGTGAAATGGTATCTCATTTTGGTTTTGATTTGCACCTTTCTGATGGGTAATGACACTGAGCATATTTTTGTGTGTTTGGTGGCCATTTGAATATCCTCTTTGGTAAAATATCTATTCAAGTCCTTTGCCCCTTTTGTGAATGGGTTGTCTTTTTGTTGTTAAGTTGTTGAAGTTTTTTATACACTTCGATTATTAGATTCTTGTCAGCTATATAGTTTCTGAAGATGTTCTCCTAGTTGGTAGCTTGTCTTTTCACTTTTTTGGTTAAGTCTTTTGATGAACAAATGTTTTTAATTTTTATGAGGTCTCATTTATTTATTTTGTCTTTTGCTGTTTGTGCTTTTATTATATTGGAGAATACATTGTTGAAAGCTAGGCCTGACAGTGTTACCCCTGCTTGTCCTAAGAATTTCATGGTTTTAGTTTGCACATTTAGGTCCTTAATCCATTTTGAATTTGTTTTTGTGTTTGGTGTGAGATATGGATCCTGTTTCACTCTTTCGCATGAGGAAATCCAATTTTCCCAGCACCATTTATTGAAGAGACTCTTTTTTCCCCATTGAATGGACTTAGCACCCTTGTGAAAAATCAGTTGACTACGATGTGTGGGTTTATTTCTGAACTCTCAATTTATTCCACTGGTTTCTTGTTATACCAGTAGCAGTCTGTTTTGATTGATATAGCTGTATAAAAACCAAACCCAGTGCTGTCAAGTCGATTCTGACTCATAGCGACCCTATAGGACAGAGTAGAACTGCCCCATAGAGTTTCCAAGGAGCAGTTGGCAGCTTAGAACTGCCAACCCTTTGGTTAGCAGCTGTAGCGCTTAACCAAATGCCACCAGGGTTTCCGTATAGCTGTATAAAAAAAAATAGTATGTCTTAAAATCAGGAAGTGTGAGTCCTACTTTGTTCTTCTCTTTCAACATTGTTTTAACTATTTGGGGCCTCTTGCAATTCCATATAAAGTTCAGAATTTGTTTTACTATTTCTGTAAAGAAGGCTGTTGGAGTTTTGATTGTGATTGTGTTGAATCTATAGATTGCTTTGGGTAGTATTGACATTTTAACAATATTAAGTCTTCCAAACCATGAACATAAAACATCTTTCCATTCATTTAAGTCCTCTTTCATCTCTTCCAGCAGTGTTTTATAGTTTTCATTGTATAAGTCCTTCATGTCCCTGGTTAGATTTATTCCTAGGTATTTTATTCTGTTACATGCTATTGTAAATGGAATTGTTTCCCTAATTTCCCTTTCAGATTTTTCATAGCTGGTGTATAGAAACCTGTGATGGTTAAGATTGTGTGTCACCTTAGCTGGGCCATGATTCTCAGTGTTTTGGCAGTCATATAATGTTGTGATCACTTCCCTTCTGAAATATGATACGTGATCACCCGCACAATGGGATCTGCTGTGAGTGGTACCAGAGTGGGTGGAACTTATGGCAGCTCACTGCCCTCTCAGCCTTCATCTCTTCACCCTCCACCTCCTAGTCCTTTCTGCTCTCCTTGCCCAGGCTTTTGCTTTTTCTGGATCCTGCAGCTGACTCCTGTTCATCTGACATCTGGTTCTTGGGACTTGAGCTAGCAGCTTACCTGCAGCCTTGCCTGCTGATCTTGAGATTCATCAGTCTTCACAGCCTGTAAGCAACAGCCCTTCTCTCCGGCCTGCCAATCTTGGGTTCACCAGCCTCTGTGGCTACACGAATCAGGAGAAGCCTCCTTCCCGCCCCGTGGACTTGGGATGTTACAGCCTCTAAAAACTGTGTGAGCCGTTTTCTTGATATAAATTTCACTCTCTCTCTCTTTATATATATATGTATACACACAGACACACACACACAAACCCTGGTGGCATAGTGGTTAAGTGCTATGGCTGCTAACCAAAGGTTGGCAGTTCAAATCTGCCAGGCACTCCTTGGAAACTCTATGGGGCAGAGTTGGAATCGATTTGACGGCAGCAGGTATATATTTATGTTTTACTTCTCTAGAGAACCCAGCCTAAGAAAAAACCCAACTGACTTTTGTTTGGTGACCTTGTACCCTGCAACTTTGCTATATTCCTCTATTAGCTCTAGAAGTTTTTTTGTGGACTCTTTGGGATTTTCTACATATAGGATCATATTATCATCCACGAATAGAGATAATTTTACTTCTTTTTGAATCTGGATACCTTTTATTTCTTTTTTTTGTCTTATCGCTCTGGTTAGGGCTTCTAATACAATATTGAATAGAAATGGTGAGAGCAGGCACCCTTGTTTTATTCCCAATTTCAAGGGGAAATCTCTCAGTCTTTCTCCATTAAGTATATATTGGCTGTTGGCTTTTCATATATGCCCTGAATCATATTGAGCAATTTCCCTTCTATTTCAATTTTCTTGAGGGTTTTCATCAAGAAAGGGTGTTGGATTTTATCAAATGCTCTTTCTGCATCTATAGAGATGATCATGTGGTTCTTTTGTTTTATTGCTGTGGTATATTACATTGATTGATTTTCTAATGTTGCAGTCCCGAAATAAATCCCACTTGGTCATGGTGTATGACTCTTTTAATATGCTGTTGGCATTCTGTTTGCTAGTAGTTTGAGGATTTTTGCATCTATATTCATAAGAGATATTGGCCTATAGTTTTCTTCTTGTGGTATCTTTGTCTGGTTTGGGTACCAGAGTTATGTTTGCTTCATAGAATGTATTAGGGAGTATTCTTTCCTTCTCTATCTTTCACAAAAGCTTAAGTAGAATTGGTGTCAATTCTTCTTAAATATTTGGTAAAATTCTGTAATGAAGCCATCTGGTCCAGGATTTTTTTGTTGTTGTTGGAAGGTTTTTTTTTTTTTTTTTTTTTGTATCACTGATACAATCTCTTCGCTTGTTCTGGATCTGTTAAGACTTTCTATTTTCTCTTGGGTCAGTTTCTGTAGGTTGTGTGCTTCAAAGAATTTGTCCATTTCATCTAGGTTATCCAGTTTGTTGCCATACAGTTGTTCATAATATTCTGTCTTAATTCTCTTTATTCCCATTGGATCAGTTGTAACGTCCCCTTTCTTGTTTTATTTTTGTTATTTGCATCTTCTCTCTTCTTTTCTTGATCAGTCTAAACCCGTTGCTATTGAGTCAATGCCAACTTGTACTGACCCTATAGGACAGAGAAGAATTGCCTCATAGAGTTTCCAAGGTTGTCATCTTTTTGGAAACAGACTGCCACATCTTTCTCCTGCGGAGCAGCTGGTGGGTTTGAACCCCCAACCTTTTGGTTAGCAGCCAAGCACTTAACCTCTGCACCACCAAGGGTACTCTTTGTCAGTCTAGCTAAAGGCTTGTCAATTTTATTGATCTTTTCAAAGAGCCAGCTTCTGGTTTTATTGATTATTGCTTTTGATTTTATTTATTTCTGCTCTGATCTTTGTTATTTCCTTTCTTCTGGTGGGTTTAGGCTTGGTTTTCTGTTCTCTTCCTGGTTCCTGGAGTTGTTGAGTTAGGCTGTTAACTGGTGATCTTTTTTATGTAAGCATTTATTGCTGTAAGTTTCCCTCTGAGTACTCGCCTCTGCCGCATCCCGTAATTTTTGGTATGTTGTACTTTCATTTTCATTTGACTTTAAAAATTAGTGATTTCTCCTTTGACCTATTGGTAGTTTAATAGTATGTTTTTTAATTTCCATATGTTTTTGTATTTTCCAGGCTTTTTTTCTGTTGTTGATTTCTGGCTATACTCCCTTGTGGTCAGGGAAGATATTTTGTATGATTTCAATCTTTTTGCATTTAGCAAGACTTGCTTCCTGAACTAAGATGAGGTCTATCCTAGAGAATGATCCATGTGCCCTGGAGTAGAATGTATAATGTGATGTTTTGGGGTGGAGTGCTCTATATATGTCAATTAAATCTAGTTGGTTTATAGTGTCATTCAGGTCCTCTGTTTCCTTGCTGATCTTCTTTCATATTCTGTCCAATATTGATAGTAGTGTATTGAAGTTTCCAACTATTATTGTAGTTCTATCTTCCACTTCAGTTCTGTTAGTGCTTGTTGTATATATTTAGGTGCCCTGATGTTGGGTGCATATATATTTATGATGGTTAAATCTTCTTGGTTAATTGACGCTTTATTACTATAGAATGTCCATCTTTACTTTTTCTGACAGATTTTGTCTTAAAGTCTACTTTGTTTGATATTAAGATTGCCACCGCAGCTCTCTTTTGGTTATTATTTACATGGAATATTTTTCTCCGTCCTTTCACTTTAAACCTATTTGTGTCCTTGGCTTTAAGGTGTGTCTCTTATAAACAGAATATAGTTGGATCATGTTTTCTTTTATCCATTCTGTCCCTCTCTGCCTTTTGATTGGAGCATTTATTCCATTTACCTTTACTGTAATTTCTGATAAGAAGTGACTTACTTCTGCCATTTTTTAATTTGTTTTTTGTGTGTCTTAAACCTTCTTTGTCTTTATCCTTTAGTACTGCTTGCTTTTGTATTTTGTTAGTTTATTGTAGTGAGTCTTTTTTGTTCCCTTCTCCATTCCTTTTGTGTATGTTTTTATATAATTTCTTAGTGGTTACCATGGATATTATATTTAAGAGCTCGTAATTATAACATTCTAGGGTAAGTTAGTACCAACTTAACTTTAGTAACATACAAGAAATTCTATATCTATACCATTCCTTCCCCCCCTTTTGTTATCATTATGTCTTTATATTTCATATGCCCTGTAACAATTTTATCCTTGCCTTTTATATATTTGTTATTAAAAATCATAAAGGTTAAGACATTTAGAATTACTGAGCATGAATACCTTACTGCTAGCCTTTGTACTCGTCCGTGCATTTCCCTTTATTAAAAAAAAAAAAAAACCCATTGGTGTAGAGTGGATTCTGACACATAGCGACCCTATAGGATAGAGAACTGCCCCACAGGGTTTACCAAGGAGCACCTGGTGGATTCAAACTGCCAACCTTTTGGTTAGCAGCCATAGCTCTTAACCACTATGCCACCAGGGTTCTCTTCCCTTTGTTAGGAATCTTTCTTTTTATGTATAGCTTTGAATTAATTTCTAATGTCTTTTTTTTTGGGAATCTTCTATTTAAATGCAGACATATGTACATCACGGGGGTTGCAGAGGCTAACTTGCTCTCCCTCCCACAAGAAGTTCAGCTTCCTTTACAAACTTTTTCTTCAAAAGAACGCAAGTAGCTAAGTCCTGTCAGGTGGGGGTCAACTCTATAATTGAGAGCTCTTTGAATTAACTTCCGCATAAAATACTTTTTAAGGATTAATAAAAAATCAAACCTGTTGCCATCGAGTTGATTCTGACTCATAGCAAGCCTATAGAACAAAGTAGAACTGCCCCTTAGGATTTCCAAGGAGTGGCTGGTGGATTCAAACTGCCAACCGTTTGGTTAGCAGCCAAGCTCTTAACTACTGTGCCACTAGGGCTCCTTTTTAAGGATAAGTAATAAAAATGTGTTAATTTGAAGTTTACATATATATTATTAAAACTGCACAGTAACCACAGCCATTGTATAGAACAAACAGTTTATCCAGAGAGGAACATTTTATCACCGACCTTGTTTGGAGCTGCCAGTGTGTGGTGGTAATAAAATGCAGGCAGGCTTGATTCAGTTTATTTATGTCTTTAAATTCTCTACAGATCGTGCATGCCCTTATTATCTATCTGCAAAGTAAACAGCCTCTCACACCACTGAGATGAGCTGCAAGGTGGATCACATACTGGGATTTTAGATTTCATAGTGTGGGCAGGGAGAGGGAGCTTTTGAAGAAAGTTGCACAAACAAAACTTAGGAAAAAAGACCCCTTGAGACTATGGGCAGAATGGATTGGAAGAAATGGAGGCCTGTGATGATACACTGTTGCAATTGCTATTTTGTGCATCCTTCCAAAACCTTTCCTGACTGCCTAAATCCCTCAAGGGTTCTGAGTTCTGAGAAACCTCAAGTTTAGCTTGCCACCCCTGTTCAATCTGCACCTATGCAGTTTAGGGACTCACCTCCAAGCCAATCAAACTCACCTACTCCGAGCTCATTAACACTTCATTTTATAAAACCCAGCTTAGGGCTCAACTCCGATTTTAACTTTTCACCCAAAAATTTTCTGGCCATTTCAGCCCATTGTAGCCTCTTCAGAAATATCCCTCCCCAGAATTCTTAGCATTATTTGGGTGTGTCAATCCAGACATAAGATATGTAAGTGTGTTTAAGAAATGATAAAAATGATAAGGACTACATAAATTAGCAGTAACATGGTTCAAACTTCAAAAGGTAAAAAAAAGTAAATACCATCTCTTGAATTGTTGAACATAAATATTCCATTCCCAACTCAGTGGAAAATTCCTGAAGGGCCAGAAATGCTTTTCAGACGTCTCTGAATTCTAAAGAGCACTATACGTAGTAATACCAGTGCACATTTTAACTCTCGAACCCTGCCCTGGTCCTCACATTCTTTTAAGTTTGGCTGAAGACAGCTCTGCTTTTACTAAGAAAACCTAGGCCATGCTCATCTACCTCAAAGGCTCTCTGGAGCATCCACCCTCCTCTTACTCCTTCGCTCCCTCCCCTCTCCTGACACCAAAGCCCCTGGTCTCAAAATGTCAGAGGAAGGGCCTCCCTCCTCCCTCTCAGGGTTAGCTTTCCATTCTCCTTCAGTGATTCTCAGTGTGAAATTCCTGGTTCAAGCGCACCTCCCGCACCTCCGAGGGGCTGCCTACCAATCCAAAATTCTAAGTTCTTCCCTCCGATCCTATGGACAAACGCAGGAGTTCTTTCTTTTGTTATTTTCCAAGGAGTACCGTATTTTTATGCAAATAACATGCACTTTATGCAAAAAAAAAAAAAAAAATTTTTATGCCAGAATTGTTTTACTTAATTTCATCATTTCTGCGTGTTATGTATGTGGGCAGGTTATTTGTGAAAAAAAATACAATCAATTTTTATATACCACTAAAGGAGCCCTGGAAACCCCGGTGGCATAGTGGTTAGGTGCTGCTGCTGCTAACCAAAAAGTTGGCAGCTCGAATCCACCAAGCATTCCTTGGAAACTCTATGGGGCAGTTCTACTCTGCCCTAGAGGGTCTCCATGAGTCAGAATGACTAGACTGCAAAGGGTTTAAAGGAGCCCTGGTGCCACAGTGGTTAAGCAATCAGCTGCTAACTGAAAGGTCGGTGGTTCGAAACCAGCCATTCCACGGGAGAATGGTGTGGCAGTCTGCTTCCATAAAGCTTAACCCATTGCCACAGAGTCGATTCCAAATCGTAGCAACCCTGTGGGACAGAGTAGCACTGCCCCATAGGGTTTCCAAGGAGCAGCTGGCGGATTCGATCTGCCAACCGTTTGGTTAGCAGCTGTAGCTCTAAACCACTGTGCCACCAGGGCTCCTTCGTAAAGATTTAAAAAAAAAAGGACCAAACCTGTTGCCTTCCAGTCAATTCCCTATAGAGATTACCCATAAAGATATCAGCCTTGGAAATCCTATGGGGCACTTCTACCCTGTCCTTTAGGGTCACTATGAGTTGGAATTGACCCCACAGGAATGGGTTTGGTTTGGTTTTTGGTGAAGGACTAGTAGGAAGGATAGTGATAGTTCAGTGGTAGAATTCTTGCCTTCCATATGGGAGATTTGAGTTTGATTTCTGTCCAGTGCACCTCAAGTACAGCCACCACCTGTCTATTAGTGGAGGCTTGCATCTTGCTGTGATGTAGAACAGGTTTTAACAGAGCTTCCAGACTAAGATGGACTAGGAAGAAAGGACTGGCAATCTACTTCCGAAAATCGGCCAATGAAAATCCTATGGATCACAACATCAGCATTTTGTTCCATTGTGCATGGGTTCCCCATGAGTCGGGGACCTACTCGACAACAGCTAACAATAACAACAAAGAGAACAAATAACCTACGAGAATTATTAAGGGTAACCAACCTTTGCTGAAGCCCCAGTGGTGCAGTGGTTAAGAGCTTGGCTGCTAACCAAAAGGTAGGAGTTTAAATCCACCAGCCGCTCTTCTGGAAACCCTATGGGGCAGTTCTGCTTTGTCCTATAGGGTTGCTGACTGCAACGGGGTATACAGGTAACCTTTGCTACTCATAAACTAGAATATTAACATTTAACTCAAGTTTACACAGCATTGTATTGAGAAATCGAGTTGCCAACAACTTTGCAAAGCTCCCGCTAGGCACATATCTAAATAGTTAGAATTCCTTGATTTTTGGATAGAAGGCTTTATTATTGGTGCATTATTAATGTTGACTGAGGTTGGTCTTTACGATGGCTTAGTCTTTCCTTTTAAATGTCAATTATTGTTAGTTTAGCTTCATTATTATCCATTTTGTGTGGGCTGTTTAGCTAGCCATATAATTTTCGTCTTGCTTACTTTAGATACGTTATCAGAAGGGACAAATCCTGGAGAAGCACATCACGCTTGGTAAAGGGTCAGTGAAAAAGAGGAAGGCCCTCATTGAGATGAACTGACACGGTGGCTGCAACAGGGAGCTCAAACATAGCAACTATTGTGGTGCAGTGCAGGGCAGTGTTTCCTTGTGTTATAGATGGGGTCGCTACGAGTCGGAACCGACGTCAGGGCACCTAACCACAACAACAACGTAGTTTTCCTTATGTTTATTTGTATCAATAGGATTCTTAGACCATAATTTTCAGAAAACTAGACTTTTTTTGTATACTTTGATATGCTAATAGAACTATACTGTATCGCTGAAGTAAACGTTTTATAATTCCCCTAAATATGTGCTTTTTTTCACTAAGACACTTCCTTGGTTCTGTGCTTCTCCTGAATTTGTGCTATTTATTTTTTTTATATAACTTAGAACATAGAACCCAGGTCGGTATAATGAAATGACTATTGTAAAATGTGTAAGGCATCGTTCTACAATATAAAATGTAGGGATGCTTATATTCTTCTTTTATCAAGTAAATACCAAGTGATTATATATAATGTATCCAGCAACAACTCTACCTCAATTTGTTTATGTTAAGCATATTAACAATATCCCTGGTCCATATTGTGATATTATAATAACATATTGACAGCACAGGTATTGTTTTATTAAACACATATTGCTTAGAACTTTTACTTACTTTAAAAGTATTAATTAGAAAATATTTTAAATATACATAAAAGTGAAAAACATAATAGAGCAAAAAATTTACGTACCTACCTCTGAACAGATAGTAACATTTACCACATGTACTTCAGAACTCTTTGGAAACATTTACATGGTTAAAAATTCAAGAAGTTAAAAAAAGTAAATGCAACGTCTTCTTTCTCCTGTCCCTCTCCGGCGGCATCCAAGGTTACTAGTTACTTGAGCATTCTTCAGAGGCATTTTAAGCATATACAAGCTTATGTGTATAGTTTTTTTAACAAACAATAGCGTTCATACATACTGTTCTACCCCTTGCTTTGTTTTACTTACGTACACTGGAGATCATTCCAAATCAGTCTAAGTATTAAAAAGAACTGTTTTATTCCTTTCAATAGCTGCACGGTATGCCATTTTGAGGGGTTTATTGGGTTATTGATGAACATTTAGATTGATTGCAACATTTTGCTATAAAGAACAGTGCTGCAGTGAATAATTTTGTACCTAGTAACCTGTATATTTCACGTATCGGTAGGATAAATTTCTAGAAGGGAGAGTACTCATTCAAGGAGCATGCTATTTTATTTTTTTGTAAACTTTGTAATTTTGTATGTAATTTTCACAGTTACTGCCAAATTGTCCTCCGTAGAGGTAATGTATAGAAGTGACGGTTTTTCAAACTCATCAACAGCGCATTTTCCCATCTTTGCTGCTCAGGCAGGTGACAAAATGGTATTTTGGTATCATTTTAGTTTGCATTTTACTTGATATGAGTGAAGTTGAGCATCTTTTCATATGTTTAAGAGCCATTTGTATTCCTTTTCAGGGAACTGTCCCAATGCTTTGCCATTTTTCTATTGGGTTATGTATCTTTACTTGGTTGATTTATAGGGACTTTTTACATATTAATGAAATTGGCCCAGTGCACTGTGAGTACCAGCTTTTTTTCCCAGTTTATTATTTGTCTTTTTGTTTGTTTTGTGTGGGGGCAGGAAGCCATAGGGGGTTGTTTTGAAGACATTTTTATTTTAATATACTCAAATTTATTTCTGGATGTTAAGTCATCCTTAGAAATGGCTTCCCCATCCTGAGACTATAAAAATTTCTTCCATGGTTTCTTCTCTATGCTTATGGTTTCATTTTTATGTGTAAATTTTTGACCCATCTGAAATTTATTTTAGTGTAAGATGTGTGATAGGGACCCAAACAGTTTTTCGTTTTTCACCAGATTGCTAACCATTTTGTTAAATAACTTTTCCCCTTTAATTCTAAATTGATACACACCAAATTCTCATAAATACTGGGGTCTGTTTCTAGAATTTTATTGTTTCCATTGATCTGCCTCTTTACTTACCACATTTAAAAAATTATTAGTTTTGTAATGTTTTAATTTCTAGTTGATCTATACGTGGGTTTACACCTTTTTCTGTAATTTTCTGACTATTCTTGCTTGTTTAATTTTCCAAATAAACTTTAGAACCAAGTTTGTTTGTTTGTTTGTTCCAAAAAAGACTATGTTAGTATTTTTGTAGGGATTGGGTTAAATTTGAACCTAGAAAGAGTTTAGAGCTTTTCAATGGACTGTCCCCTGATCTTAGCACATTTGTTTTCTACTTGATGATGTAGACGGCTGGGTAAGCGGGTTGTAGGGACCTTCGTAACCTAGTCTGGGGAATTACACTGGAGACCTTTTCCAAGACTAAGTCCTGAGCTGGCCGGTAAGCCCACACTGGGTTCTATTCTTAGTAGCAAGGCCCTGGGCCTCACCTGCCTTTCCTTCATTTGTTAGACACTCTCACCCACTCAGAGCTGGAGAGCTCTCTGTCTCCATTCCCAAAGCTCTTTGCATCATGGGGACAGTCTATGCCCCAGCTTCTTCTCTTCCTTGTCCAGAAAACTAGTTCTGGCCCTCTAAAAGGTTTTGCTGTTACCATGCTTGAGGAAATGGCCAGAGAGATAAAACAAGATAAATTTATAGAGGTTACAGAGTCTTTAAAAATGACCTTTCCTGACCACCCAGTGTTAAGTAATGAGTCATCCAGTAGTCAGTCTCTTTGACATCATAAATATTGTCTGATATTTTCTTATGATTTATCTCCTTCTCTAGAATATAAGCTGCATAACCTCAGGGACCTTTTATGTTCACCGCTGTATCCTACAGATATGTCTGACTCATGGTAAAAATACTTTTCAGATGACGAATGAATAAAATTCTTACAGAATTCTACCCCATTTCCAACTCTGTGACCTTGGGCACGTTACATAGTGGTTCTGGGTCTCGGGTCTTCTCCTATAAAAGTGGGAAGAGGTGTGTGTGCTGAGAGAAGTGAAAAGTGGAGTGGTATGGGAGTGCCCTGGGTTGTTGTTAACTGCTGCGAGGTTGGCCCTGACTCATGGTTACCTCATGCACAACAGAATGAAACACCACCCAGTCCAGATGGGCGCTGGCTGCACGTGAGGTGCATTGGCTGGGAATCAAAGCCAGGTCTTCTGCATGGAAGGCACACATTCTAACACTAGATTACCGATGTTCTCTTGCACTATGGGGAACCGGCCTGGTTTGTTTGGTTAGTTTGTTTACGGGAAGGGTCAACCAGTCTGGAAGCCCTACTGGGTCCTCCACTACGGTTTGGTGATTTGCTTTATTCCCAGTACCCAGAGAAGTGCCTGACACACTAGATAGTAAGTTTGTTAAGTAAATGAATGGAAGGCCCCCTGAAGGCAAGTGTTTTGAGTGATATTTAGTAAGTTGTTGCTAGGTGCCCTGCCGTCAAATCAATTGTGACAGGAAACCTAGTGATTAATTGGAGGTGGAGGAGAGTCAGGGGTATGTACAGGTTTCTGACTGAGAGGAAACAGAAGGCTGTTTTTCTGTGTAAATGTTTTATTCATGTGGATGAGACTCCCCCGACCTGATCTGCCCTTTATAATCTGAAATCTTTTGACTCTTCCAAAGTCTAGAAACAAGCTTCTACAATAAATCTGATCCTCATCCCTTTTTTTTTTTTTTTAATAAATAGGGAGCAAGTTGCTTCTCTGAGACCTGCCCACCTTCCTCTTTCAGTATTCAGGTAGGATTAAAACAGAGTCATTTCCTGGCAAGGGGCATCTCAGAGTGGGCAGGGAAGAGAGAAGGTGAAGTCAGCTGTTATAAAGTTGCTGAAAATAAAGATTTAGTGAGAGAAGATAGAGAACGGTAGGTGAGTTGGTGGGTGTTATGATTGAATTGTATCCCCCCCCCAAAATATATGTGTTGTAAATCCTAACCTCTATGCCTGTGGTGGAGCCCTGGTGGTGCACTGGTTAAGTGTTTGCCTGCTAACCAAAAGGTTGGCAGTTTGAATCCACCAGCTGCTCCTTGGAAACTCTATGGGGCAGTTCTACTCTGTTCTATAGGGTCGCTGTGGGTTGGAATCTACTCCAGGGCAACAGGTTTTGTCGTTTGGTTTATGCCATGGTTAAATCCAATTCGGGAATGGGTTGTCTTTGCTATGTTAATGAGACAGGATTAGTGTAGGGTGTGCCTTGAGTCAATCTATCTTGAGATATAAAAGAGGTTAAACAAGCATGGTAGAAGCAGAGATGGGGGAAGAGAGATGCCAAACCACATGAAGATTGCCCAGGAGCAGAAGCTCAAAGAGACAAGGACCTTCCTCCAGAGCCAACAGAGAGAGAAATCCTTCTCCTAGAGGCTGCCACCCTGAATTTGAATTTCTAGCCTCCTCAACTGTGAGAAAATAAATTTATGTTTGTTATAGCCACCCATTAGTGGTATTTCTGTTATAGCAGTGCTAGATAACTAAAAGAGTAGGTCAGACCCTTAGAGATTGAGTCACAAAGCAGAGACACAGATTGTAGTCACCCTCCCCTGCTCCTGGATTAATAATAATAAACAAAATCCAGGACTATCCGGTTTTTCTGGTCTTGACCCCACGATTACTACGAGTAGTCACACCATATCCTCCCTGTTCCTTTGGGGACTGATCTCAGCCATCCACAGTTTTTAAAACTTGTGAAGAAAAGGAAGTAACACCCCTCTGGGTCTTTTAAACTGTAGGTCATACCCTCCAACCTCAGAAAAGTTGGTAAAATAACCAAATTTGATTTTTAAATGGAAACAAAAACAAACATTTTACAAACCTTTTTCCACATCTCAGTCTCCTAATATAGATAAATATAGATAATATTTATCCTCTGTCCTCTACCATTTTTGGATAAGGAAAAAACCACACCAATTTTCTCCCAATTAAATTGAACTAGGTAAAAATCATAAACTTTTTTTTTTTTTTTTTAGCATATGGTATAGTATCCTTTTTTAAAAGCTATTTTATAGATTGGAAACCCTGGTGGCATAGTAGTTAAGTGCTACAGCTGCTAACCAAAAGGTCGACAGTTCAAACCTACGAGGCGCTCCTTGGAAGCTCCATGGGGCAGTTCTACTCTGACCTATAGGGTCAGTATGAGTTGGAATCGACTCAACGGCAATGGGTGTGGTTTATTTTATAGATTATTAAAACCCAGAAATTTCAAAGGTATTTACTTATTCATATTATTTAATTAACTGCTCTTGGTAGAATTTTGGAAACCCTGGTGCCGTAGTGGTTAAAGCTGCGGCTGCTAACCAAAAGGTCGGCAGTTCGAATCCACCAGGCACTCCTTGGAAACCCAATAGGACGGTTCTACCCTGTACAATAGGGTTGCTATGAGTCGGAATCCACTCCACAGCAATGGGTTTTTTTTGGTTTGGGTAGAATTTTAAATAGGCTTTCCCTCCTCTTGGTTGGAATATATGTTGAATATAATGAAATGCTTTAATTAGATAAAAATAGTTTCCTATAAATTAGATATAAGCAATCTTTGTGTGGCTGTTTTGAAAGGGTCAATTTTTGTTAACATGGTGCTTCAGTTATCTGTAATATTCGTGGAACTATCACAAACCCGAAGTGCTTCTATCTTGTCATCAGTCTAAAGGCTTTAGACTCCACTGCAAACAAGGCAAAGGTTACAGTGTTGTAAATATTTAGATTGCCCCTTAAACGAACTTTGCTGGCTGCAATATTCCCATAAAACAGTGTCACTGAAGCCAGCTCTGGAGGCGAACTTAAGAAGCAGAATTGGGTAGTTTGTTTTAATTTTTAATACCCTGGCCCTAAGCAATTACCTCCAATACCTGCTTTCATACTCTCTTACTCAGTATTTATGTCTAAATTCCCATTCTCTCATGCTTGTACTCCTAATTTCATTCCCATGCCTAACAATATCTTCATCAAGTACAGACTTCATATTCTTCGGAATCTTCTGTCCTGGAGGATCCTGGAATGATCACTGGAGCATTCCCAACCCCACTACAAGCTAAAAACAACAGTGACACTTGTCCTTTCGATTTCCCACCCAGTTTATGGGAACCCGGACTCAGAGTAGACAGGCCCAGCAGCAGGCTTTGGTACTAGGTTTGCAGAATACACAGCTGCAGATGTGAAAGGAGTCTTGGTTTTTGTTGCTGAGATTTTTTTGTGTCTTATTGTCCTTCATAAATTTGGCAAGTCCAGCCAACAGTAGTATCTGTTGACCTAAGAAAACTTCACCATCATTAAGCTCCATGTCATGTTATTTTTGCTTCTGAAAATAATCTGTCTGAGATTATTTTCTGGAGTCTATTTTCTCAAGTTTTTTGATGACCAAAAAGATGGATGTAACCAAGTTCAAAACCAAATCAAAAGAAAAGAACTGGACAAGAACTATTAATCTTCTCTCAGGTGCCTTAATACATTTCAGATGTGATAGAGCCATTCCCAAATGCGGTTCCTGACACCAGGGCATGGCTGCATGAAGCCAGCTCAGTGTCAGGCCATTTAGTCTACCGAAGAGAGAAAGTGACATTACTTGGCCAATCAGAAAGACAGGAGAAAATTTGAAGCCCAGCTCACAACCTCGTTTTCTCAAGTGATATGAAAGCTCTAAGACCAGGGAACCACCAAGGAAAGGAGCAGGGAAGAGACACAGATATCTAGGTTATAACTGCCAGTTCTTTATACGTCTTGTTAAAACTAAAGATAATTTTTTTAAGTAACTTTTTTTCTCATTATAAGATAAATGCATATTTAATATAGAAAAATGGAAATTATGGGAAAACATAAAGAAGAAAATAAAAATAATACATAGTGTTACCAACCCAGAGTAACCAATCACTAACATTTTTGTGTATTTCCTTAAATTATTTTTTCTGCATTATGCACATAGAAAAGTATTTGTATTTCACCGGAAACACGATAAAATATTAAAAAATGTGTACATGTATACAAATGCAACATATAATTTTACATAGGTCATACTATATATTACTATGTTTCCTTCTTATTTCATCAAATATTATTTTCTGAGCATTTTACCAACTGACAACTTTCTTTAAAAGAACTTGATTTTTAATCACTGTATAATATTCCATCTTATAGATATACTATAAGTTATTTAAACTTTCCTCTTTTGTTGTCAGACCTTTTCGTTGTTTCTAGTGTATGTGTATTTGTATGTGTGCTATCACAAACAACACTATGATGAACATCCTTGTCTGTAAATCTTTGCCTATGAATTTATCCTTGAGATGAAACAGAAGGGAGATAGCCAGGTCAGAAGGTATCATCTTTTTATTTATTTATTATTTTTATTGTGCTTTAGGTGGAAGTTTACAGCTCAAGTTAATTTCTCATACAAAAATTTATATATATATTGTTATGTGACACTAATTGTAGTCCATATAATGTGACAGCACACTCCCCCTTTCCACCCCGGGTTTCCTGTGCCCATCCAACCAGCTTTTGTCCCTTCCTGCTTTCTCATTGTGCCTCCGGACATGAGCCGCTCGTTTGGTCTCGTGTATCTGCTTGAACTAAGAAGTATACTGTTCATGAGTATTATTTTATGCTTTGTAGTCCAGTTTAAATCTTTGTCTAAGATTAGACTTCGGGAATGGTTTTAGTTCTGGGTTAACAGAGCATCTGGGGGCCATGGCTACAGGGGTTCCTCCAGTCTTAGTCCGACCATTAAGTCTGGTCTTTTTATGTGAAGTTGAGTTCTGCTTCACAATTTTCTGCTGCTCCGTCAGGGGCTTTCTGTTGTGTTCCCTGTCAGAACGGTCATTGGTGGTAGCTGGGCACCATCTAGTTCTTCTGGTGGTATCACCTTTTTAAAGGATCACATTACGTTTTCACGTTTTGACAATGAACATTTGGGTAGTGTCTAGTTTCCTACTGGTGCTGTAACACGAATACATGTGGGTGGCTTTAAAGAACAGAAATTTATTTTCTCATAGTTCTGGATGTTAAAAATCCAAATCGGGGTCTCTTTTTGAAACTAAGAAGTGATTAGGTTTAGGCTACACCCTAAACTGGTTATGATTTCATTAACATAACAAAGAAAACCCGATTTACAAACAGGATTTCATCCACAGGTATAGGGATTAGGATTCCAACAGGTATTTTGGGTGGGGGAGGGACACAATTCCATCCATAACAGACAGTTTACCAACTTCTACTCCCAACATCTGTGAATTCACCCTCAAGCCAGGTGATTTCAACACTGAAGTAGCTTTGTTATTCAAGAGGATAATCTGTGGAATTAATCTGTTATTCAAATAATAACAATTAGCCAACCAATCAACACGAATTTTTTGAATATCAACAATATGTTCCACTCTGCTAAGGAGTGTGTAGGAGATAAATGATGTAAAAGACTTGATTCCTGCCCTCCTGAAGCTTACAGCTTAGCTGCTTATGCAAGCACCAGGCCAAGTTGTTCTTCCTGCAAGACCTTCGCTGGCCTCTGGGGGCACACTTCATCACTTCCCCTCCAGACCCCTGTGGTACTTGTACCATCTTCAGTGTGGAATCCCTCTCACTGTGTGGCAAATATACCTTTGCCTGCCTTCCCCCATGGGGTTGTGAGCTCCTCGCAGGTAAGGAACTGCTTTTACTTCTGGGTACGGTCGCCCTGCTAACCTTTCAGTTAGTAGCCTGGCACTTAACTGTTTGCATCACCCACGTGACCACCCCCCTGGTAAAAACCTTGAGCACTGAATCTTTAATGAGTTTCCCTGGTAGACAACATTTCACATGTATTGTCATAACTCGTAGCTGGGGGAATAAAGCGTGTCTTGTGTGACTGCACTGGCAGAGGGCTCTGGAAGCTTGTGCCAGATTTCCTCTGGACTTCGTCCCATGCACCTTTTCCCTTTGCTGATTGTACCTTTTTTTTTAGAATATTTTATTGTGTCTTCAGTTAAAGTTTACACAGCAAATTAAGTTCCTATTTAACAATTTCTACATAATTTGTTCAGTGACATTGGTTACATTTTTCATTGTGTCAACTTTTCCATTATTTCTGTTCTGGTTGTTCCATTTCCAGTAATTTATTTTCCTTGCCCCCCTTGCCCTCTCATCTTTGCTTCTGAGTAAATATTGACTGTTTGATATCATATAGATGATTTTTTAAATGAGCACAGTACTCATGGATGATATTGTTTATTTTATGAACCAATCTGTTATTTAGCTAAAAGGTGACTTCATGAAATAGTTTTATTCAAGGTTTAAAGAGTATCTGAAGGCACTAGTTTCAGGGAGTCTTCTGGTCTCAACTGGTCCAGTAAGTCTGGACTTTAATAATTTGAGTTCTGTTCCACATTTTTCTCGCATTCTATTGGGACCCATCTATTGCATTCCTGATCAGAATGGTCAGTTGTGGTAGCTGGGCACCATATAGTTCTTCTGGTCTCAGTGTAGATGAGATTGTGTTTCATGGAGACTGTTAGTCCTATGGACTAGTTTATTCTCTGAGTCTTTGGTTTCCTTCTTTCTCTTTTACTCTGGGCACTTAGAGACCAACAGTTGTTGTATCTTTGCTGATTGTGCTTTACATCCTTTTGCTGTGATAAATCATAACCATGAGTGCTATGAGTCCTTCTAGCAAATCACTGAACCTGGAACTTCAGCTTGGGGACCTGTGTGCATGTGCACATGCATAGTACTGTCCCAGGGGAGGGGGAGACTTACCCTTACCCACTGCCATCAAGCAATTCCAACTTATAGAGACCATATAGCGTAGAGTAGAACTGCACCGTAGGGTTCCAAGGCTGTAAATCTTTACGGAAGCATACTGACACATCCTTTTCCCACAGAGTGGTTGATAGGTTCAAACTGCTGGCCTGTTGATTAGCAGCCAAGCACATAACCACTGTGCCACCAGGGCTAGGGCAAAAAAACGCTGGAGGCAGGGTCCCCACCCTCTGGGAGTTTCGAATTAAGGGTGGTGGGCTTAAGGGAAAAGGAGAAAAAAATAATTGCTAATAATTCGTGAATGTTTGCTTCGTGTTAAAGTATGTTCCAAGTGATTTACATGTTTTAGCTCATTTAATCATCATAAAAACCTTAGAGGTAGGTGATATTATTCCCATTATACAGTAAGGAACTTGGAACACAGAGAGCTAAAGTAACTTGCCCGAGGTTACACAGCTGGTAAGTGACATTGCCAGAATTTGAACCCAGGCAGCCTAGTCCGAGAGGCAACACCCTTAACCACTCTACTCCACAGCTTCCAACAAAGTTAATGGGCATATGGTCCACCAATGATTTCTGTGAGAGTGAAAACATGGTTAAGTCTCAAGACTGTTGTATAGGCAAGGCATTCTGCTTTGTACACAGAAGTACTCAATTCGTGTTGAACTGACAGCACAAAATGGTGATAGGAAAACCAGGCAGGTGGCTATTCCAGCCTAGATGTCAGCTGGTGAGGACCTGAATGTTACAAAGAGGAGGAGGAATTTCTATAGTAGAACAATTCGGTACCAATTACTCCCTATGAAAACAGGGAAAACTCAAGGGACGACCTGTAGGGAAAGTACTACTAGGAAAGTGATGCGTGAAGATTACTTGCTGATACGTGGCATATTGACATCATACTCCTACAACGAATTACACTTTTGAAGTATATATGCAATCGCTCCATATTCTCTAATTTCACATCTTTAACCCAAGGATTTCAAAGAAAATCCTGGCTATCCCTACTAACTATATGAACACCAACGGTCTGTTTCCACCACACTGCTGCATCAGGTGTTGAGTCACATGGTAGGCACCTTCCAAATATTTGAGACACTAATTCTAAATAGCTTTGCTCCTCTGTTTAACTTGGGCTTGCCCTCCGGCAATAACAAACCCCAAAGTACTCATGAATATTTACAACACCTGCAGATTTACTAGTCACAAACAAGATTTAAAAAGGGAAGAGCTGGTGTTTTTCACAGTACTAACAACATTTTTCTCACCTGCCACACAACCTCCAGCCTCCTACCTATGCATGAGCAAAGAGAATTCAAAGGTAGGAACGTGACAATGTTAGAATACAAGCATTAAAAAAAAAAAAAAAAAAAAAACAGGTATAAATCATCTTCAGGTTCATTCGTTTGCGGACTTTGTTTTAGGTCCAGTCATAGGGGAAGAGAAAGGGGTGGTTCAAAGTCATATGCATATTCACACACACACCAGGCTTGGGTTTCAAATATGACTCGTGAAACCAACATTGTAAGATTGTTGTGTTGCCCCAGCTCTAATTTTGTAAATGTTCTCCAAAGATCACTGGAACACTCCAGGCAGTTCCCTATTTATGAAAACGTTTATATTGATTGTTTTAAATGGGAACATACTTGTATTTATTTTTATTGTGTTTAAGGTGAAAGTTTACAGCTCAGGTTAGTTTCTCATACAAAAATTTATATACACATTGTTATGTGACTCTACTTGTTATTCCTATCAGGTGACTGCACATTCCTCCGTTCTACCCCGGATTGGAACATACTTTTCTTAAAGTATATATATTTTTACATTGAGGTATAGCATATGTACAGCAAAGGGCACTGATTTTTGATGTTCAGCTCAATGAATTTTTACATATGTATCTACTGAGGTAACCAACACCCAGATCAAGGTATGGCCCCCAGAAGGCTCTCTCATGTCCCTTCCCAGTTAGTAACCATCTCCCAGAGATAACCCCTGTTTTGACTTCTATCACTGTAGATTAGATTTTTGGTTTTTTATAATTTTTTGTTGATATATAACGGACATATGATAAGGGTACAATATGTGCTAATCTCAAGGGCAGAGCTCCAAAAATGTTTGAATAGATATACAACCATGTAACCACCCTACAGAGAACTATGGTCCAAACCAAAGCCAAATCTGTTGCCATCAAGTTGATTCTGACTCATAGTGACCCTATAGGACAGAGTAGAACTGTCCCATGGAGTTTCTAAGGAGCGCCTGATGGATTTGAACTGCCGACCTTTTGGTTAGCAGCTGTAGCATTTAACCACTATGCCACCAGGATTTCTAGAACATGCTCGGTACCCCATAAGGCTCTTTATGCCCCTTCCCAGTTAATACTTGCCCTCCTGGTATAAATAATAAACCTTATTCTGACATATCACCATCATTCAGTATTGCATTTTCTGGACTTTATGTAAATAGAATGGTGTAGTATACACTCTTGTCTGCCTTCTTTTTTCAATATTATGTCATAATTTTGTGTGCAGCAATGGTTCATTCTTTTTTATTGTTCTGAGTATTCCATTATATGATTATACCACAATTTATTTCTCAATTCGACTACTCTGTTGATGGACATCTGGGCTATTTTCAGTTTAGAGCTATTATGAGTAAAGCTGCAATAAACAAATTTTTGTGCATGTCTTTTGGTGAACATTTGTGCTCACTTCTGTGAGGCATATATTTAGAGTAAAATTTCTGGATTAGAGTAGGCTAAGTTTAGCTTTAACAAGTGCTACTCAACTATTTTCTAAAGTAGTTGTGTGATTTTACATTCCCATCAGCAATACATGAGAGTTCCAGTTGCTCCAGATCCTTGGTAACACTTAGTATTGTCAGGGTATTTAATTTATCCATTCCGGTGTGTCATAGTATCTTATTGTGACTTTAATTTGCATTTTCCTGATAACTAATGACATTGAGCACCTTTTCATATGCTTATTGGAAATTTGGAAATCCTCTTTTATGATGTTCCTGTTCAAGTTTATTATTCCATTTTTAATTGTGTTCTCTGTCTTTTTCTTATTGATTCATATGATTTCTTATATGTTCTGAATAAAACCAAAAACCTAACCCATTGCCGCTGAGTCGATTCCGACTCATAGTGACCCTATAGGACAGAGTAGAACTGCCCCATAGAGTTTCCAAGGAATGCCTGGTGGATTTGAACTGCCGACCTTTTGGTTAGCAGCTGTAGCACTTAACCACTATGCTACCAGGTTTCCATGTTTTGAATACATGTCATTTATTTGATATATATATTACAAATATCATCCCTTAACTTAGTCTCTGACTTGCCTTTTCATTCTCTTAATGATGGCTTTTGAAGTTCTCTATTTAATGAAGTTCCAAGTAACCAATCTTTTTCTTTATGATTAGTGCTTTATATGTCATGTTCAATGATATCTTTGCCTACCCCAAGGTCATGAAAATATTTTTCTATATTTTCTTCTACAAGCTTTATTGTTTTACCTTTCACGTTTAGGTGTATAATCTATCTTGAATTAATTTCTGTATGTGGTGTGAGAGTTCATTTTTCTTCTAAATGGAGAGTCAATTGATCCAATATCATTATTGAAAAGACCATTCTTTTCCAGTAAAATGCACTGGTGCCTTTTCTGTACATTACCTGAGTGAATGTCCCCCACAGAGACTTTTGAATGATTGGCTAGGCTCAAAATCTGTAACTGACCATCCATCCATCCACCCATGCAGTGTGGATGCCTGGTATACGCCACACATTGTGCTAACCTCTGGGAACATTGATGAGCAAAGGGTGACCCCACCCCTCCCTCACCCAGAGAACAACAAGTTGGAGAGAGACAAAGTAATTGAATAACCAACAGTAAACATAAAATAAATATAAAATTCTAAGGGTCAGTAAAGAAAAAGCACATGGTGTTCTGAAAGCATGTTATAGGAGGATTTGAGTTGTTCTGGAGAAGCCAGAAAATTATTTTATTGCAATGCTTTTTGTAGAACCAAATCACCATTTCTGTATGACACTGTTTTCTGAATCTCAAACCCAGTGGTCAAGAACACATCTCCTATGTCTATGACATTAGTGAGGACCCCTCATCTCCTTTTTCTCAGCCCTGGAAGCTTAAAGGTTAAGTATATTCTGGAAATGGCTGTCATTTGTAGAGCTGGTCTATTCATAAGTAATCCCTGACTACACACACACACACATATTAGGACAACTATTATTCTCTAGGGGATATACACCATTTTTTGGTTGTCAGCATCCAAATCCCTTACTTTTGGGATATTCCTCAGCTGATGGGGAGTCTTTGTGGGAGGCCAACCTATCTATTGAAGCTAAAAAACCAGTTGCCGTTTAGTCGACTCCAACTCATGGCAGCCACGTGTGTCAGAGTAGAACTAGTCCATATGGTTTTCAGTGGCTGATTTTTTGGAAACTGATAGCCAGGCCTTGTTTCCGAGGTGCCTCTGGGTGGATTCAATCCTCCAACCTTTTGGTTTAGCAGCCTAGTTTGTTAATGGTTTGCACTACCCAGTGACTCAGTTTGAAGCTAAAAAGGCCCTTCCTATCTCAGCTCCATTGCAACCAGAGCATGGGCAAATGACCTAGGCCATCAACTCATTTCTAACTCTGAATCAGTAGGCGAGGATACAAAAAGCAGGGACAGTTCTGGTGGTGGGTGTCAAGCAAGATGAGATGGTGTTCTTTCTTGTTGCCCAAAAGTCATGGCAGCCTCCAGCACCCAGGGATGGTGGTGTGGGTGGTACTTTTGGGATACAGAGACACCAGGAGCAGGGCAGCTGTTCTCAGTGATCCATTTTTAGGTGTGATTTTGGACATCGTTCCTACTGCGTGACTCAAACTCAGTTCTGCCACCCTCCCAGCACTTAAGTAAGCTGTACAATGGATGTTAATAAATTCCTCTTTTCCTTAAATCATCCGGCTTTGGCTTCCAGAGCTTATAACTAAGAACCTTGACTGCTAAATCTTCCTACTAAAATTCTGCATAATGGATCATTGCAGATATTTTTTTAACTTGTGGCATAAAAAGGTGTTCTGCATAAAAAGAGCAACCCTTGCATGTCACTTACATTTCAAACTGTCTTAGTAAATGCCTGTTATGGGTCTAGCACCTTGCAATAACTTTAGTTCCTCTGGGGCATTTAATTGTTAGGGTTATTCATTAAACAAATTGCTTCATAGGGCAAACAGAATTAAATCTTTAAATACATACCAGGAGGAGGAGTCAATGATAAGCTCCTTATAACCAAAACCAAAGCCTTGCCCTCCAGTGGATTCAGACTTACAGGGACCCTTTAGAACAGAGTAGAAATGCCCCATAGGGTTTCCTAGGCTGTAACCTTTACAGGAGCAGACTGCCACAGCCTTCTCAGGTGAAGCAGCTGGTGGGTTCAAACAGCTGACCTATCGGTTAGCAGCTGACCATTTAACCACTTCACCACCAGTGCTCCTTAAGCTCCTTATAAGGGGGCTTCTCCCTATCTTCTTATAAAGAAGAAAGTAAGGTGCCAAATCTTTATCCAGATAAACTGGAAGTTGCCTGTCTTAGTAATTGCCTGTTATGGGTCTAACACCTTGTAATAACTTTATCTAGATAAATTGGAAATTGCCTTGTTCCCCGGCCTTCTCTCTTTATTCTCCTTCCACGTCGGCATATGAAGTTGTGGCTTCAGTCAAGTCAATCAGTTGATATGAAAAATATTATTTGAATGTGTCAAGTCCACTATGGAGCTAGTAGGCTGTACCAGTATATAAACCAATTGCTGTCAAGTTGATTCTGACTCATGGTGACCCTGTGTGTGTCAGAGTAGAACTTTGCTCCATGGGGTTTTCAATAGCTGATTTTTTTGGAAGTAGATTGCCAAGCCTTTCTTTTCAAGTGCCTCTGGGTGGACTTGAACCTCCAAACTTTCAGTTAGCAGCCAACCATATTAACCATTTGCATCACCCAGGGACTCTGTACCAGTATAAACAGACCACCAAAGAAATCTTAATTATGTAATATATTTATGCCATTCATTATTAATAATAAATTATATTTCTACTAATGAAAATTTCTTATTGGTAACATTACCAGAACAACAACAACAAAAAAAAACTAAACATAAGGACATAGATACCATGTTCATAGACCTCTACAGTTTACAATGTGATTTCAGGTAGTTTGATCTCATCTAATCCCATTGCTTAGAGAAGTTAAGTGACTTTTTTGAGGTCATGCGGCTTGAACCTAGACCTTGCTCCCACACCTTGCTCTTTTTACTACAATATGAAAATCCATCACTTTAAAACAATGATGAAATAACTGGATTTCATGAAAACAAAATAAACAGAATTGTAAAAACTCCAAATTCAATAAAATTATGTAATCTAGTTTTACCCAAGGAGAATACAAATTCAGCTTTGTTAATTTTTAATGAAAACTCAAAATAATGTACTATATTTCACTTTGTAAGTACCAAAATTTTTTTTATTTATATAATATGCTATATAAATGTATACATGAATAAGATGAGAATGGAAGGATGTGCCCCACAGTGCTATTGATGCTCTCTCGGGGGTGGGATTATGGGCAGTTTTCGTTGTGTGTGTTTGGGAGAGAATGAGCTTATGTTCATTTTCTACAAAAAATGTACATTACCTATATACTTGATTTTAAAAAGCTCTTTATTATTGTTATCAAAAAGAAATGTCACTTTGATATTTTACCATAATGTCTAACACAATGAAAAGAATGTTTTGACTATCCAGCAACCACTTATTGAGCAAGTGCCTTCCTGGTATTTTATGTGCATTCTTTCATTTTCCCAACAATTTCGTTAGGTAGGTATTGTTATCTCCCTTTCACAGATAAGGAGGCTGATGCTTGGAGGGGTTAATTTTCCAAGGTCACACAGTAAGCAACAGTCTTGGTTGTGATCTCAAAATCCACCATCTCAAATGGACCAAAGACTTAAAATTTAAGCGCTAAAATTATACTTAGAAGAAAACATAGGGGTAAATCTTCATGACCTTCAATTAGACAAATACTTTTTAGATATGATACAAAAAGCATGAATGACAAAATAAAAAACAGATAAATTAGACTTCTTCAAAACTAAAAACTTCTGTGCTTCAAAAGGAGCCCTGGTGGCACAGTGGTTAAGAGCTCAGCTGTGAACCAAAAGGCTAGCAGTTCAAATCCACCAGCAGCTCCTTGGAAACCCTGTGGGGGCAGTTCTACTCTGTCTTATAGGGTTGCTATGAGTTGAAATTAATTTAGTGGCAATGGGTTTGGTTTTTTGGTGCTTCAAAAGACCCAATCAATAGAATGAAAAGATAACCCAAAGAATGGCACAAAATATTTGCAAATCATATATCCGATAAGAGACTTAAGCATAGAATATATAGAGGATTCTTCAATTCAATAATAAAAAGGCAAATAGTACAATTAAAAAATGGGCAAAGGATCTGAATAGACATTTCCAAGGAAGATATACAGATGCCCAGTAAGCACGTGAAAAAAATGTTCAATATTATTAGTAAACAGGGAATTGCAAATCAAAACTCACAATGAGACACCACTACACACCCACTAGGATGGCTGGAATCAAAAAGTTAAATAAAAGGAGGTGGGGTCAAGATGGCGGAGTAGTCAGACTCTTCCTGCGGTCACTGTTATAACAAAGACGTGAAAAAAGAAGTGAACCATTATATATATACCAAGCTAGAAGCCCTGAACATCAAAAGCAAAGTTGAGGAATTGGACTGAGTGACAAAGGTAGCGTGGAATGGTTCAGAAGCAGCGAGGAGTTGCTAGGCCTTACCTGGAGGGAACCGGGAGCCCGCAGGGCAATTCCACCACTGCCATTAGTGTGGTGAGGCAAGCAGAGGTGTTCAGGAGGCGTTTTCCACATGGGGGGGCCAAATGGCGGATAGTCTGCTCAACCCTCCAGAACAAGTGAGAAGTGGTGAAAACAATAAGTACCTGCGTTTAACCTACCACAATCCAAAAATACCCCTTTGGGAAAAACCTCTCACTTACCTGCTCCGTTCCCGCTCTGCACTGGGTCCCAGCCAGCTTCATCTCCTTGGACAGTAGAAGGATGCTGTACTCGCCCTGAGCCATTCTCCCAGCCTTGGAAAGGGAACAAATTAACAAACAGGGAAAAAATACTCTGCCAGCTCCCCTAAGCCAGAAACTCAGGGCAGAAACAGCTCCTTTGCCTAGGCACAGGCATAAGGGGACCACAGACTTTGAATGTCTTTCACCCCTGCATAGACCTGTGTGGGCCCATTTCAACTGCACAGGCCCTCATTAGCACAGTACAACAGGGTATATACCTGAAGTCTAACTTCAACTGTTTCAGCTACACAGTGGAGATTCAAGTTCGTGTCATTTGACACTGCTCTGCCCATTAAGCGGGGTCCTTACCTACCTACATCAGGGGCCTGAGGACTGGTGGCCCCACCCATGACACCTAGCCACCCGTGACAGGGTCCAAGAATAAGTGGTGCCTCCCAGTGTTTACAGCCAAAAGCATTGGGTGCACATAGTCCAGATGCAAAACCTACTCACCTACACGCTCTAGGGAACAGGGACACGCTTTCCTCACAGACACTCAGGGGCGGTTGTCAGCCCCCTACCTTGCTCAGTGTGTGACCCCCTACCGTACCCAGATACTGGTGTCTATACCAATGAGCCCTGCTCGATTAGGACTGTAGGTGAGTGCCTGCACCTCACACTTGGTGACTGACTATCTGAACACCTGAGATGAATCCATACAAGAAAAGTGAAAGGACTCCTGGGGTCACATACCTAGTATCAGCTCTAACCACCTGGTGACAGGCCATTAGAGCTTCAAAGGGGCCAATAACCAAACTAGCTCATTTGAGCAGCCTATTTAGGCATATCAGAACAAACAAGATGCTAGGACACAGTAAGCAAACATAAATAAATACAATAACTTATTGATGGCTTGGAGATCACAGTTGATATCAAATCACATAAAGAGGTAGACCACGATGGCTTCAGCAAGCTCCCAAAACAAAGAATCAAGAATTCCTCCTGATGAAGATAACTTCCTGGAATTACCAGAAGTAGAATACAAAAGATTAATATACAGAACTCTTCAAGAGATCAGGAAGGAGATCAGGCAAAATTTAGAACAAGCTAGGGAACAGACAGACAAAGCATTAGAGGAACTTAAGCAGATTAGACAAGAGCATAATGACAAATTTAATAGGCTGCAAGAATCCATAGAGAGAGAGCAATCCAACAATCTATTGTTGTCAAAAGATTAACAATAAAATTTCAGAATTGGACAATTCAATAGAAAGTCATAAGAGCAGAATTGAGGCAATGGAAGTCAGAATTAGTGAGATTGAAGATAAAGCACTTGGTACTAACATATTTGAGGAAAAATCAGATAAAAGAATTTTTTAAAAATGAAGAAACCCTAAGAATCATGTGGGACTCTATCAAGAGGAATAACCTACCAGTGACTGGAGTACCAGAACAGGAAGGGATAACAGAAGAATACAGAGAGAATTGTTGAAGGTTTGTTGGCAAAAAACATCCCTGATATCGTGAAAGATGAGAAGATATCTATCCAAGATGCTCATTGAACCCCACACAAGGTAGATCCCAAAAGAAAGTCACCAAAGCATATTATAATCTAACTTGCCAAAACCAAAGACAGAGAATTTTAAGAGTGGCTAGGGATAAATGAAAAGTCACCTATAAAGAAAAGTCAATATGACCAAGGTTGGACTACTCAGCAGAAACCATGCATGAAAGAAGGCAATGGGATGACATATATAAAGTCTTGAAGGAAAAAAATTGCCAGCCAAGAATTACATAGCCAGCAAAACTGTCTCTCAAATATGATGGTAAAATTAGGACATTTCCAGACAAACAGAAGCTTAGGGAATTTGCAGAAACCAAACCTAAATTACAAAAAGTAGTAAGGGAGTCCTCCAGTTAGAAAGTCTATGAGATAAAACCCAAAACTAGAACACAGACAGAGCAACCAGATATCAACCCAGATAGGGAAGTCATAAAAATAAATAAAAACTAAAATACTGAAAACAGGGAAACAGAGATGTCATTATGTAAAATATGACAACATTAAAACAAAAAAGAGGCACTAAAAAATGTAGTCATAGATCTTTCATATGGAGAGGAAGTCATGGAGATATAAAGAAACAAAAGATTGGCTTAAACTTAGAAAAATAGGGGTAAATATTAAGGTAACCACAAAGGAAACTAACAATCCTACACATCAGAATAAAAAACAAGAATAACATAAAGACTCAGCAAATACAAAATCAACAATGAAAAAGAGGAAAAGAAAATACATAAAGAAAAATGATGCAGCACATAAAATTAAGTGGAATAAAGAAACTGTCAACACACAAAAAAGGACATCAAAATGACAGAACTAAACTCATAAAATCTGTAATTATGCTGAATGTAAATGGACTAAATGCACCAATAAAGAGACAAAGAGTGGCAGGATGGATAAAAAAACATGATCCATCTATATGCTGCCTACAAGAGACATACCTTAAAAACACAAATGAAAACTCAGAAGATGGAAAAAATATATCAAGCAAACAACAATCAAAAAAGAGCAGAAGTGGCAATATTAATTCCAGAGAAAACAGGCTTTAAAGTAAAATCCACACAATGGATGAGGAAGGACACTATATAGTGATTAAAGGGTCAACGTACCAGGAGGACATAACCATAATAAACATTTACGCACCCAACGACAGGACACCAAAATACATAAAACTCCAACAGCAGTGAAAACAGAGATAGACAGCTCCACAATAATAGTAGGCAACTTCAACACACCACTTTTGGTTAAGGACAGATCATCCAGAAAGAAACTCAACAAAGACACCCCAAAAAACCAAACCCACTGCTGTCGAGTTGATTCCAACTCATAGCAACCCTATAGGACAGAGGAGAACTGCCCCATAGAGTTTCCAAGGAGCACCTGGCGGATTCAAACTGCCGACCTTTTGGTTAGCAGCCGTAGCACTTAACCATTACGCCACCAGGGTTTCCAGTAAAGACACAGCAGATCTAAATGCCACAATCAACCAACTTGACCTCAGAGACATATACAGAGCACTCCACCCAACAGCAGCCAATTATACTTTCTTTTCCAACGCACATGGAACATTCTCCAGAGTAGACCACATATTAGGGCATAAAGCAAGCCTTAGCAGAATCCAAAACACTGAAATATTACAAAGCATCTTTTCTGACCATAAAGCCATAAAAGTAGAAATCAATAACAGAAAAAGCAAAGAAAAAAAAATCAAACACATGGAAACTGAAAAACACCTTGCTCAAAAACTATTGGGTTATAGTAGAAATTAAGGATGGAATAAAGAAATTCACAGACTCAAATGAGAATAAAAACACATCCTACCAGAACCTTTGGGACACAGCAAAAGCACTGCTCAGAGGTCAATTTATAGCAATAAATACGTACATCCAAAAAGAAAAGGCCAAAATCAAAGAATTAACCCAAGAACTCGAACAAATAGAGAACAGCAAAGGAACCCCTTGGGCACCAGAAGAAAGCATAATAAAAATTACAGCAGAATTAAATGAAATAGAGAATAGAAGAAATTGCAAAAGTTAACAAGACCAAAACCTGTTTCTTTGAAAAGATCAATAAAATCAATAATCCACTGGCCAAACTGACAAAAGAAAAACAGGAGAGGAAGGAAATAACCCGAATAAGAAATGAGATGGGTGATATCACAACAGACCCAACTGAAATTAAAAGGATTATAACAGAATATTATGAAAAATTATATTGTAACAAATTGGAAAATCTAGAGGAAATGGACAAATTTGTAGAAACACACTACCTATCTAAACTAACACAAACAGATGTAGAACAACTAAATAAAACCTATAACAAAAGAAAAGATTGAAAATGTAATTAAAAAACCAACCAAAAAAAAAAGCCCTGGCCCTGATGGCTTTTATGGAGAATTCTGTCAAACTTTCAGAGAAGAGTTAATGCCACTACTACTAAAGGTATTTCAGAGCATAGAAAAGGACGGAATGAATACTCCTAAATTCATTCTATGAAGCCAGCATAACCCTGATACCAAAACCAAGTAAAGATACCACAAAAAAAGAAAATTACAGACCATCATCCCTCATGCACGTAGACACAAAAATCCTCAACAAAACTCTAGCCTATAAAATTCAACAACATATCAAAAAAATATTCCACCATGACCAAGTGGGATTCATACCAGGTATGCAAGGATGGTTCAACGTTAGAAAAACAAGGTAATCCACCACATAAATAAAAAACAAGAACCACATGAGTAGCAGGGGCAGAGGTCTGGGGACCATGGTTTCAGGGGACATCTAGGTCAATTGGCATAACAAAGTGTATTAAGAAAATGTTCTGCATCCCACATTGGTGAGTGGCACCCGGGGTCTTAAAAGCTAGCAAGCGGCCATCTAAGATGCATCCATTGGTCTCAACACACCTGGAGCAAAGGAGAATGAACACCAAAGACACAAGGAAAATATAAGCCCAGGAGACAGAAAGGGCCACATAAACCAGAGGCTCCTTCAGCCTGAGACCAGAAGAACTAGATGGTGCCCAGCTACCACCAATGACTGCACTGACAGGGAACTCAACAGAGAATCCCTGATGGAGTAGGAGAAAAGTGGGATGCAGACCTCAAATTCTAGTAAAAAGACCAGACTTAATGGTGTGAGACTGGAGGCACCCCAGAGGTCATGGCCCCAGGACTCCCTGTTAGCCCCAAACTAAAACTATTCTGGATGCCAACTCTTCAGACATAGAGTAAACTATAGGAAATAAAATGATACTGGTAAGGAGCGTGCTTCTTATTGCAAGTAGACACATGAGACTACGTGGGCAGCTCCTGTATGTAGGCAAGATGAGAAGGCAGAGCGGGACAGGAGCTGGTTGAATAGACATGGGACGTACAGGATGGAGAGGACGAGTGTGCTGTCCAATTATAGGCAGAGCAACTAGGGTCACATAACAATGTGTGTATAAGTTTTTGTATGAGAAACTGACTTGAACTGTAAAATTTCACTTAAAGCACAATAAAAAAAAAGTCAGATAACAAGTATTGGTGAGGATGTGGAGAAATTGGAACCCTCATACACTGTTGTTGGATATGTAAAATAGTGCAACTGCTTCAGAAACAGTCTGGTAGTTCCTCAAGCGATACAGTTACCATATGACCCAGTGATTCTATTCTTAGGTATATACCATGAGAAATGAAAACATATGTCTGTACAAAACTTCCACACGAATGTTCATAGCAGCATTATTCATACTGGCCAAAAGATGGCAACAATCCAAATGATGAATGGCTAAACACAATGTGGTGCATACATACAATGGAATATTATTTGTCCATAAAATGGATGAAGTACTGACACATGCTACAGCTTGGATGAACCTTGAAAACCGAAGTGAAAAAGCCAGACACAAAAGTTTACATATTATGTGATTCCAGTAATATGAAAGTCCAGAATAGGAAAATCTGTAGAAACACAAACTAGATGAGTAGTTACTTAGGACGAGGGGTATAGATGGGGGAATAGGAGGGTAATAACTAAATGGGTACAAGGTTTTTTTTATGAGGTGATGAAAATGTTCTAAAATTGGTGATGGTTGCACATATCTGTGAATATACTAAAAACCTGGAATTGTATGCCTGAAATAAGTGAACTGTATAGTATCTGAATTATATCACAATACAGCTATCTTCTTCTGTTGCTCTGACCCTCTGACTGTCCCCAGACAGGTTCTCTGTTATAGGGTACTTGTGTAATCACACGATGGTGCAGTCTTTTTTTTTTTTAAACAGATTTAAAGCATTAAAGTAGACAATGTAAAGATGATTATATGTATCATATAAAAGTCTGGAAGGATACATTTCAAACAGTACACATTGCTGGGGAATGGAGTTGATAACGGTGGGACTTACATCTTCTATTTTCTAAGCTTTTATAGTACTTAATTTTTTTTTTTTTTAAATTAAGTCAGCAGGTATTACTTTTATAATAGTAAAAAATTAAAAAGATTTATATGTGAGTTAGAGAAAAAGACACATAGATTTTTTTCCTATGTTGTGTATCTTTTGAATTTTGGTGTATCTCAACATCAGGTTCACTATACAAACCATTTCTAGGATGCACATAACAAGGACGTGTACATTCATATCCCCCGTATATCCCCAGGGTCTGTAGCTGTTTCACTGACTACTGTATCTTCAGTGCTAGAAGGCTGGGCACAACAAAAGCATTTGACACACAACTGGCAAATGAATGAGTAAAAATATACATTTTCCTCTTTTCAAGTATAAGATACACTGACGTATCTTTATATTAATTACACTTCAAAACAGAAAACATGTTAAAGTTAGGTAGTAGAAAGATCATGTGCAGGGAATCTCACAACTTGCCAAAGGTGGCCTTGACTTTGAATTCTTGCAAATAATGGGAGGGGGAGATAGTGAGTCACTTGAACATTGTGACCTACAAGTTTTCAATGACTTTCCAGTTTATCTTCTGATAAGCAAAAAATATTTTCAAGCAGCAGCATGCCCCGTGAACACAGGAATGCTAGAAAAACAAACAATAAAGGGCATACACAAAAAAACAGGTAACTGAAATTTTAATACACTTAGGTATTGATATAAAAATTTTTAAAAAATCAGCATTCAACATTGGTTTTCAGATTAATGTTTATAATTGTTGTACAATAAAGTTTTGCAAAGTTAAAATTCCTTAAAACTTCATTTCACTATTAATCTAACTCTTTAAAATCTACAAAACTGGTAGTATTTCAACCTTTTTTTTTTTTTTAAAGCAGTGGCACTTTTCCTACGTGAAATGTTAGCACGGGGCCCCCAATACATAAACTAGAAAAGTGAAACTTTCATAGGTCTTCCCTCTTACTGAAACTCTTCTGGCCCTAAGCACATTCTGAGAATGTGGAACTAAAATATTAACAATCAACACTAGGTAAGATTTCACTGACAAAGAAAAACTGGGAAATTCACTCAGTAGCCAACACTTTCTAAGCCTCTGCTTTTCCACACGCTGTGTTGTCTTAGGGTTTATCACTTTAGAAAAGTCTTTGAACATTGTTGCTGTTAGGTACTGTTCAGTCGGTTCTGACTTACAGCGACCCAGTGTACAACAGAAGGAAATGCTGCCTGGTCCTGTGCCATCCTCACAATCGTTGTTATGCTTGAGCCCATCACTGCAGTCACTGTATCAGTCCGTCTTGTTAAGGGTCTTCCACTTTTTCGCTGACCCTCTACCAAGCATGATGTCTTCCTCCAGGGGCTGGGCCCTCCTGATAACATGTCCAAAGTACCTGAGACGAAGTCTCGCTGTCCTCACCTCTAATGAGCATTCTGGCTGTACTTCCTCCAAGACAGATTTGTTTGTTCCTCTGGCAGTCCATAGTATACTCAATATTCTTTGCCAACATCATAATTCAAATGCATCAATTCTCCTTTGGTGTTCCTTATTCACTGACTAGCTTTCACATGCATGTGAGGTGACTGAAAATACCATGGCTTGGGTCAAAGTGCTCCACTGTTTGAATGGCAGCTATATCAGGCAGAAACTGAAATTCTATACTTGGGAAATTATCTACAAATATATGCTACTGAATAAAAACCAAACCCAAACCCACTGCCGTCGAGTTGATTCCAACTCACAGCCACCCTCTAGGACAGAGTAGAATTGCCCCCCGTGTTTCCGAGGAGTGACTTGTGGATTTGAACTACCAACCTTTTTTGGTTAGCAGCTGAGCTCTTGACCACTGTACCACCAGGGCTTCTATGTTATACTGGTTCTTAACATTTTGTTAGGTAATCTGTTGTTCATATTAATAAAAGTATGACGTTTCTCATGAAAAAAGCCCCAAAACCAAGACAATTCTTGGGAAGATGAAGGATCTCAATAAATCAAAGTGAGATCCCATGTAAATGTACCATCAGGGGCTTTAGGGCAGATGTCCGAAAGAGATAGAAAAGAACAACGGTATTCACACATCCTTCTACAGATGTGCACAGGTTAAGCTGGGCTGTGGGGCTGTGTGCATGGTGATACTGACTGAAGACAGGGAGGCTGTACTGGACCCCAAAGGCGCAGAACCACAGGGAAGCATCTGCCTAAGGCTACATGTGGTAAGAGCTAACAGCATAGAAAAGGAAGTCAGGAGACACAGGGGCTTTTTGTGGTTAGCTGACTGAGTTTGCTCATTAAGGACCTTTTCTTCAGACTCATTAAATTGATCCATCTCAGAAAAACTTCTACAGATTTCACAAACACCAAGGAGACCTGGTGGCACAATGGCTCTGCACCAGCTCGGCTGCTAACTGAAAGATCAATAGTTTGAAGCCACCAGCAGCTATGCAGGAAGAAAAATCCCAGGCAATCTGCTCCTGTGAAGATTACAGCCTAGGAAACCCTATGGGGCAGTCCTACTCTGCCCTGTAGGGCTGCCATAAGTCAGAATCGACTCGTTGGCACACAACAATAAAATGCTTAGAATGTGCCAGACTCTGTTCTAAGTGCTTTGCAAGTATGAACTCATTTCACCTCCTAACCACCCTACGAGGTGGGTACTATTATCAGTCCCATGTTAGAGACATGGACACAGGCACAGAGAGACTGAGCAACTTGCTCAACATCACAGTTTGTAAATAGTGATCTTGGATTCAATCACCTTTCAAGGGAAAAAAAAAATGACACTTTTGGCTAGGAAGAGAAATTTGTCCTAGAAAAATCCTAGGAACCTGCCTGAGTTAAAAAGCAAAAAGCAGCACCAGAATTGACAGTGTATTTACTCATCACATCACAAGGATATGCTCTCCAAATCATTATAAATGATGACACATTCTAACGAGATAGATAAATATGAAATTGTATGGAAATGAACATAGGCATTTTTCTATTGTTAGTAAAGGCCTCCGTAAATTTGAATTTGTTTTGAAATGTCTGAGTGAAACCATACTGTTTTACATCGCAGGCATGTTAAAACAACTGGAAGCCTACTCAGCAAGTAATTGCTTCTGTATCACAGAGACTAGCATACAAAAAGGCAGTAAATAAATATTAAATTTGCCATAAAAAAGGTGGTTTCAAATGAGGTTTAAGAATAGCCTTGCACATCCCAATTCATTACTTTATCATATTCGTGAATTCTTTGCTTTATGTGAGAAAGTTTATTCTTTAGGTAATCACAGCGTTCTTTTTTTTCCAGAAATGTAGGATCCTGTAAAAGAAAAAGTCATTATTTCAGCCGCTGATTTTCTCAGGGAAGAATACAGAAACAGACATTATCACCCAGAAAATGACCCTTCCTAGCAGGTTTATTTGCAGCAGATTTAAAAAGCTGCCTGATAACAGTTAAACTCTCTGCATTCGAGGCACCTTTAATAGTTTGAAACACGTAAGAAAGTAAATAAGTATAGAAAAGATTAGTGAAGAGTTTTCCCCAGCCTATTCTGATTTGTGAGATCAAGTTAAGGATGGAGTTAGAAAGATGAAGGATAACGTTTTCGAAGGAAGTGTGTCTGAGGAGTTATACATCAGTGCTCATTTACCCAGGTTGCTGAATCAGGACATATCAGAAAGTGATCAAGACAGAGACGAGAAGGAAACGCATCCAGCATTCATTCACTCATTTCCTACAACAAGTAGCATCTTAAGAAATACAGAAAAAAAAAAGAAATACTACTATAGCTAAAAGATTCTATCACTCATCACCAGTGCCCCTAAATCAGAATACACTTTGAAGAAGAAAATTGTTTTACTTACATTCTTTTTTTTCTTAAACTCTTCATGGATTCTTGAAATTCTCTCATGTTCCTAAAAATAATATATCATATAATTCAATTAAAACACTTGCATTTACTAAAATCATGTCTCAAAAATGTCTGAAAGCACACTGGGAATTAGTACAGAAAATCATTTTACACAGTGGCATAATGAAAATATTCATACACAAAACTTCAGTGGACAAATATTTGAGGGCTTACTATCTGCCAGACACTGGGATCCAGGGGTGAACAAGAGAAAAAGGTCCCTGCTGGCATGAAAGCACACCCAAGTCCCAGCATGACTGCTTGCCAGCTGTGTGAACCTGGACAAGCTATTTATCCTCCCTAAGCCTCAGTTTCCACACCAGCAGAATGGAAATAATAACCAGGGATGGGTCACCTAATAACCAAAATACACATGGGCTTAACTGTGTTTACTTACTAGTCTGTAGTGTACAATTTCAACCGGGTTTCACCAGTAAAACATAAAGAAAATAAAAATCCTCACAACTGGACCAATGAGCAACATCACGATAAATGAAGAAAAGGTTATAAAGTCAAGGATTTCATTTTACTTGGATCCACAATCACTGCCCACGGAAGCAGCAGTCAAGAAATCAAATGATGCATTGCATTGGGCAAATCTGCTGCAAAACACCTCTTCAAAGTGTAAAGAAGCAAAGATGCCACTTGAGGACTAAGGTGAACCTGACCCAAGCCATGGTATTTTCATGTGAAAAGCATGTGAAAGCTGGACGATGAATAAGGAAGACCAAAGAAGAATTAATGCCTTTGAATTATGATGCTGGCAAAGAATATTCAATATACCATGGGCTGCTGGAAGAATGAATAAATCCATCTTGGAAGAAGTACAGCCAGAATGCTACTTAGAAGTGAGGATGGCGAGACTTTATCATCTCATGTACTTTGGACATGTTATCAGGAGGGACTAGTCCCTGGAGAAGGACATCATGCTTGGTAAAGTAGAGGGTCAGTGAAAACGGGGAAAGACTGTCAAGGGGATGGATTGAAACAGTGGTTGCAACAAAGGACTCAAATATAGCAATGACTGGGAGGATGGTACAGGACCAGGAAGTGTTTCGTTCTGTTGTTCGTAGGGTTACTATGAGTTGGAACTGACTCGATAGCACATAAAAACAACATATATGTGCGTGTATGTATGTGTGTATGTATGTGTATATATACAAACACATATAAATCCATTTGACGTTTATAAAAAATGCATCATGGGTTTTAAGAATTTAACTATGTAAGTAATACATCAGATTAATACATCCTTTTCAGAAAAAAAAAAAAAAATTACAGAAAAAACTTAAGTCACCCATGTCTGCATCTCTACTTTGGCCTTCCTTTCTGCCATACTTGTGGTCACTGGTCTTGTGTGTGCCCAGTGATTCCTGTTTGCAGCTTTGGATCCACTTCCACCCTTAGCCACGGTGCTCTCTGCCCTTTGGGCTGGGGTGGTAACTGCTTCCTTGTTACTTTCCCCCAGAGGTGGCACTGCCCCCTAGTGGCTCCCCTACACCCACCCACCCCTTTGTGAGATGCCTCCTCCAATCATCTAGCTTCAGTGTCCACCTGTCTCCTGCTGGGAGTCTGAATAACTCAGCACATATCTCAGGCAAATTTATGTTTATTTAAATAAGAAAATTAAAATACTGCTTAATAATTGAAAGCAAAAGACATTATATACTTTAACTTGTAATCCTGACTAGTTAACTTGAATCCTGACTAGTTAACTTGAATCCTGACTAGTTAATTTGAAGATGTCAAGTGGCTTTCCTAGACACAGCAGATGGAGACGTTGTGGATTCTCTACATTTAAAAAAGCCAGAGTTGGGCCTTCTCCTAGGCACGTGTGCTTCTCCACCCAGCTGCAGGCACTGACCTGTCGATTTTCCGAACGATGTGGCAACCTGCTCATTACCGCATCCAGCTCGTCGAGCTTCCTCAGGACGGCCTGGACTTCTGCAGAGAGCTCTTTGTACTCTGAAAACTGGTCTTGGAACACAGCTTTATAGCGTTCTCGTTCATCATCTGTCTGAATCACAGGGTATTTTCTGAGAAAAAGAAAAAAAATTTTTAAGTGAAAAGTTACCATTTTCTCACTAAAACAAGCTGAATGGAAAAGCAGTTTAGCAAAAATAAATAAAGGAGAAAATAAAAACAGCTTGGCTTATTCTCACTGACCGTGCTTACCTTAAACTCAGCATACTATCAGATAACAAACAACAGTTCGAATATGAACTATTTAAAGCAGAGAGTGCTTAGAGACAAAATGAAAAATGAAAGGCCCCAAATGGAAAGTTCTCAACCTCTACACTTTGAAGAACTAGGTACTCACGCCACATAGTCAGGCATCACGATGGGCTTAGGGATGTGGCCTGAGGGGATGTGACCACTCAGTAGTTCAGGCTTCACATGTGTTGCTCTCAATTCTTTGAAATTAACTTCTGGGTCTTTTTGTCTGTCGCAGCTGGTAGCCATTTCACGCTACAGTTAAGGAGAAAAAAAAAGACTGATTTATAAGCAAAGGCAGAAAAAAGCCTTGGATTTATTCTTAGAAGAAAAGCGGAAACAGCAATTAACATTTTATTCCAGAATTACATGTTTTCGAGTCACAGAGTTCTGCGCCTTTTTTTAATAGCTAAAGAGATTCATGTTTGAAATATGGGAATCGTGTAGATGTCAAAGGTGGATGATGAAATGCTAAATGTGGGAGGTCTTAAGTACTTTACTTATTTAGGATTTACAGCCCAAAAAGTCCCTGTGTGCAAATGGTTAATGCCCTCAGCTGCTAACTGAAAGGTTCAAGGTTCGAGTCTACCTAGAGGTGCCTCGGAAGAAAGGACTGGTGACCTACTTCCCCAAAATCTGCCAATGAAAACCCTATGGTGTTCACTTCTACTCTGACACACGTGGAGTCATCATGAGTCAGAGTTGACTCGACGGCAACTTGCCTGGACTTTCGAGGGGGGCACTGGTGGTTCTCACACAGAATTCTCACATTCCATAAGGGAGACCTGGTTTGGTTCCAGGCCAGTGTGCTCCAAGCAGTCACCACCTGTCTGTCAGTGGAGGCTTGCATATTGCTATGATGCTGAAAAGGTTTCACGGGAGCTTTTTTTAGACTAAGGCAGACTAGGAAGAAAGGCCTGGTGATCTACTTCTGAAAATCAGTTCATGAAAACCCTGTGGATCACGACAGTGTGATCCTGTTGTGCATGGGTCACCATGAGTTGGCCAATAATCACAACTGAGAACAATCACAACTGTTAAAGAATAAAAACGTAGTTCAACATAAGAAATTCAGGGATAAGAATGGTATCAAAAGCCAAAAACCTATTGCCGTTGAGTTGATTCTGACTCATAGTGACCCTATTAAGACACAGTAGAACTGCTCCACGAGGTTTCCAAGGAGTGGCTGGTAGACCCAAATGCCGACCTTTTGGCTAGCAGCCACTGCACCACCAGGGCTCCAAAAATGGTACAAGACTACTTAAATGAAAAGAGAAAAAACTGATACTATGAATCTGATATGACTGAATTACAAGGAGCTACTGAGTAGGTCAGAAGGGAAATGAGTTACACTGTTTTCATTAGCTGACAAGGAAAGCAGGCAAATTCACTATCAGAAAGAAACCCTTCCCGATCCTCAGTATGTTTAAATCTAAGGAGGCCGGTACTGAGAACACAGAAGAAAGGCAGTGGCTGTCTTTAAAAGTTGCCAAAGTGTTCTTAACTTGTGATTCCCTGAAAAGGGCTGTTAGAATCCTGGATGCCGGGCGCAGTGGTTTATGTCATCCTGGCTCCCAAAAACAAAGAGCTTCTACAAGCCTTTTTAATCATAACAATAATAAAAACGGTTGTATCCAAAAGAGGGAAGGAAAAAGAACACAAGATGAAATGGTCTAAAGGAGAATTATCAAGGACAGGCCTTAAGAGCTAAAATAGCTGATAGATGGAAAATAGGATGGGAAGACCCAGGTGGATCCACTCTAGAATGGTCAGGCAAAGACAGATACGCAGCCTTGGTCCTGGGAAGACTGTCCGATGGGCAGTGCCTGGAATACCAACCAAGCTGAGGAGGCTAGTGGATGCTAAGAGAGGGGTTTCCATTTTATACATGAAGAAGTGAGGTTCAGAGAGGTTAAGCAAATTCTTCAAGGTAACACAGCAATGAAGTAGAAAAGCCACGATTAAATTCCAGATCTATTTGACTCACTGATAACTTTAAGTAACACGTGGAAACCTGTTTATTTAAACTGTTCACATCCTAAAGTTCCATGAAGTTTTTGTAGCACACCAGAAATGAGTCTGTGATCAACACGGCGGGCAATGGCATACTGCTAGAGGAGAGTAAAGTCCTGCCTTGCTGTGAACACTGATTCCTCTTGGGAGCAGTAACCTCTCTCTACTGATTCCTTGACTCTCCAAAAAATGCTGGTTAAATAAAATTTGCTGAACTAAATTGAGAATGGCTTGGGGAGAGGGCCCTCTACTTCACTGAAAACAAAATACAAAACAGGATTTTATCTTGCCAGGCAGCTTTTGAAATCCTTTGTTTCCTGACTTCCCTATCCCTGAGACTCACTTTGAGGTTTGGTTTAACATTAGCTCATTCTGAAAAACCACCAGCTCTTAACAAACAGCACACCCCGCTGATAAGACATGGAGTCTGTGAGCCAGCCCTAGGGGAAGGTTATGAACAGGAGACGTTCCACACCTATCTGAGGCCCTAGATGGAGGGAAACCGAATCACTTAGATGCAGAAAGCATGTCTAGCCACTGGGCCCCTAAACAGCAAAAGTGCCAGTGGGAGCAGAACACAGGAGAGGTAACAAAACATGCTTCCTAACAATCTTTTCAGACAGCTAGTTATCAGCTAGTCAGAATGCCACTTCTTCATCCTAATGAATTCTTATATATTTTAACATGCAGTTGTGTGCTGTAGAGTCGATTCTGATTCTGACTCCTAGTGACCTTATGTCACTTACAGAACTGCCCCGCAGGGTTTCCTAGGCTGTGATCTTTACAGAAGCAGACTGCCAGCTGGTGGGTTCAAACTGCAGACCTTTCTGTTGGCAGCCAAGCGCTTAACCACTGGACCACCAGGGCTCCTTGTGTTAAACATTAGGGGGAAACTTTTTGGTTTGACTAAACGGGTTTCTATTTCCTGGCATCTCTCTTTAGCTTCTAAATATTTAACCATCCAGTTCTCATGTGGGCTGGCTGTGAAAGCTGCAGCTAGTATGTTGATCCTTGGGTGTTAGAAGCAGCCCTAGGCATCTATCTCAGATTTCCGAGTCAAAGTAAGGAATTTTTTGCCCAGGTAGTCATATTGACCAGGAGGGTCCATAATTAATTTTTTTTTTTTCTAGGCAGATTTTTTTTTTTTCTATTCAAGCAGAAACTATTCATTTTCCTTACTTGCCCATCTCTCATTTTAAGATTTACCTTTTAGGTTTAAACACAGAAGAAAACATTCTTTGATGGTTACGAGGGTAGGGAGGGTGGGAGAGGCGTATTCACTAGACAAGAATTATTTTAGGTGAAGGGAAGGACAACACACAATACAGGGGAAGTCAGCACAACTGGACTAAACCAAAAGCTAAGACGTTTCCTGAATACAACCAAACACTTTGAGGGACAGAGAAGTAGGAGCAGGGGTCTGGGAACCATGGTTTCAGCGAACATCTAGGTCAACTGGCATAACAAAGTTTATTAAGAAAATGTTCTGCATTCTACTTCGGTGAGCAGCATCTGGGGTCTTCAAAGCTAGCAAACAGCTATCTAAGATGCATCAATTGGTCTCAACCCACCTGGAGCAAAGGAGAATGAAGAATACCAAAGACACAAGGAAAATATGAGCCCAGGAGACAGAAAGGGCCACATAAACCAGAGACTCCATAAGCCTGAGACTGGAAGAACTACACGGTGCCCAGCTACCACCAATGACTGCCCTGACAGGGAACGCAACAGAGAATTCCTGATGGAGCAGGAGAAAAGTGGGATGCAGAACTCAGAGTCTAGTAAAAAGACCAGACTTAATGGTCTAACTGAGACCTTCTTAGCTCAAGTAGACACATGAGACTATGTGGGCAGCCTTTGTCCAGAGGCGAGATGAGAAGGTAGAGCGGGACAGTAGCTGGTTGAATGAACATGGGAAATACAGGGTGGAGAGAGGAAGTGTGCTGTTTGCATTGTAGGGAGAACAACTAGGGTCACATAACAATGTGTGTATAAGTTTTTGTATGAGAAACTAACCTGAATTGTAAACTTTCACTTAAAGCACAATAAAAAAAGAAAAAAAAAGATTTACCTTTTAATATAAAAAGGGGGTTTTAAGAAATCAGACCACCACTCGCCTGTCAGTTTGTCATCGTGTGGTGGCTTGGCTGTTGCTATGATGTGGGAAGCTCTGCCACCAGTATTTCAAACACCAGCAGGGTCCCCATGGTAGACAGGTTTCAGTGGAGCTTCCAGACTAAGACATACTAGGAAGAAAGGCCTGGCAATCTACTTCTGAAAATGAGCCAATGAAAATTCAATGGATGATAACAGAATATTGTCTGATATAGTAGTAAAAGATAAGCCCCTAGACTGGAAGGCACTCAGAATACACCGTGGCTTCAACAGTGGACTTGAGCATATGAACAATCGCGAGCATGGCACAGGCAGGCAATGTTTCATTATGTTGTACCTGGGGTCACCGTGAGTTGAGCTGACTTGACAGCAAGTAACAACAAGAAGTCAGAATATTCCCATACGGATTATTTCATCTATAATTTTTTTTTTTTTTTTAATTTATGCTCAACATTTTCTTCTCATTTTGGGTGATCCTCACTGATCATCAGTTTGGAAAACCCTGTTGGGAAAAACTCTGTGGCTAGATAGGAGACAGAGAATTAAAACCTCTTTAGGCTTTCATGGGAAGGATGTGTTCGACTCTAGACCTGGGACAGACCGCTGAAACCTCAAACAGGGCTTCTGATCACAACCACATCAAAGGGACAGCAGGGAAAGGACCCAAAGGCCCAAATTTAATGTGATCTTTTCTTTGGTTCTAGCAAAAACTTGTGTTGTTAGCAAACATCAGAAATGTTCTATAAAGAGGCAAGAAAAAGCAACTAAAATTAAGCTACAGGATAACTCTTATGTTATCAATGTAATTATTAAACTTTTCAAATAAAAAATGAGTTGAATTAATACCCTGTCAAGTTAGAAACAAGGAGAGGAGCTGTTTCTGTGTGCAGGTGTCCAATTTCAGACTCTCCCTCCTTTCAGGTGTATAATGGAATCATGCACGGGCCTCTGGTCTCAGGCCTATACCACTGCCTTTGATGCCAAGGTTAGATATTGCCTTTTCTACCTTGGAAAAGAAAGCTGCTCAGCCCTTAGGGATTTATTAGAATTTGCTACAATCTCTACTTGATTTTACTTTATGTCTGTATATTATTTCTTTTAAAAATGGTCTTATTTGCTTTTTAAAAATTATATTCTTTAAAATACAAAATAAGAAGCGACAGCCCAATGGATAGTCCCAAACAATGAGAAGGTAATGGAAGTTCAGAGAGGGTAGGTAATTTTCCCAAGATCACAGAGCTAGTAAGCAGCTGCTCTAGCACCCAAATCCAGATGTGTCTGATGCTAAAGTCCATTTTCTCTTCACTGCACTGCACTGCCTGTCCTGTGCTGGTCTCTCAACCTATGATAGCTAAGACGGAGTCAGGGTGAAAATCACACCCAGTGAAAAGCTGGAGGTTGCAACCTTTTCTGTAAGATTTCTCAATTAAACCATGAGATTCTCTTCTCCTTTGTTCTATTATAGCACCTAACAACAACAACATATCATTCAAAAGGGTGCATAATGAAAAGTCTCCCTCTTCTCCTGTCCCCCTAGTCAGTCAGCTGCCCTCCTAAACGGCAATCACCACTATCAGTTAGCCCTGTTAGCGCGGTGGTTAACTGCCCGGCTGCTAACCGAAAGGGCAGTGGTTTGAACCCACCTGCTGCTCCATGGGAGAAAGATGTGGCAGTCTGCTTCCGTAAAAGTTCCCAAAAGCCGCCCTGAAAACCCTGTGAGGCAGTTCTACTCTGTCAGATGGGGTCACCATAGTCAAAAATTGACTTGACAGCACCTAACTACAACACTATCGGTTTTAGATGTATTGATATATATATTTTAGACAGCTTAAAAAGTGTCTTCATTTAACTTACTCTGCTTGTTAGTACCACTGTCATTGAGTTAGAACAAGTATAACTGAAATGTGCATCCTAAAAGCAATAAATGTTGAATATTTAATGACCATAAAACAAATCAAAATGCAAGGATATGGGAATCAGGAAGTGAAATCAAAGCATGACTTAAAAAAAAAAAATGAAGATGCATACAAAGTAGAACCCTTCTAATTCTATGGACAATGTTTAAAGTGTAGAGAATTTGTAGCACGAGTCCCACCCTGCCTTCAGAAACGAGCTCTTCCATATTCTGTAGACCAGCTGACACCAGCCTCACCTGCCCCATGCCTGGTCAAGTATCTCTTCATTTCTATAGATTTATGGATATCCGAAAAAATCTCTGCTAAGTCACTGAGTCATCTCAACTGTAGTTCAGATGATTCCGCTGAGAAATCAAAACTCATTTAATGTAAGTGATCTTTAAAAAATGTGGTCAATGACAGATCCCAAAGGGATATTTTGGCCAATAAACATGCAGAATTTGAGACACTGTTATTCACAAATTCCTTTTCCCAGGAGATGTCAGAGAAATACAAATCTCTAAGCAAGTTATTTAGTTTAATTTTATAGTCTTTAACGATCCCTTTCTCTCATATAAACACACACATATTCATACATACACATGCCTACAGACATTGCACTTGGCTAATCTGTCTATGAGTTTTTCTTTTCCACTAGATTTGAAAGCCCCTGGAAAATGGAGATGATGCTCTTTATAGTATTTGGATCAGCAGCCCATAGCCTAGTTGGTTCATGTTTGTTGAATGAATGAATGAATGAATGACTCTGATGTATTAATCATGATCCCTTGGAAAAACTCTTCAACCACTTCATAAATTCCTTATTTCAGCACAAATAAAACATTTTCAAATAATATGGGTGTTTTGTAACATACAAGACAAAATTAAAAAGTAAACTTAAATAAAAGATATTTTCAAAATGTTCACATTTAACAAAGAACTCGTTCAAATGAACAAAGAACTCGTTCAAATGAACAAAGAACCCAATAGAAAAATTAGAACATGAATACACAGCTACTGAGGAAGGAAATACAAACATATGAAAAGATGCTCAACCTCACTCCTGAAAAGAGAAATGCAAATTAAAACTACATGAGAGTCATGAATTGAACTGTGTCCCCCAAAAATATATGCCTCAATTTGGCTAGGCGTTGATTCCCAGTATTCTGTGACTGTTCACCATTTTGTCATTTGATGTGATTTTTCTATGTGTTGTAAATCCTATCTCTATGATGTTGATGAGATGGGATTAGCGGCAGTCATGTTAATGAGGTAGGACTCAGTCTGTAAGATTGGATTGTGTCTTAAGCCATCTCTTTTGAGATGTAAAAGAGAGAAGGCAGCACAGAGATAGGGGGACCTCATACCACCAAGGAACAAGAGCCAGGAAAATACTGCGTCCTTTGGACCTGGGGTCCCTGCTCTGAGAAGCCCCTCAACCAGGGGGAGATTGATGACAAAGACCTTCCTCCAGAGCTGACAGAAAAAGCGTTCCCCTGGAGCTGACACCCTGAATTTGGACTTGTAGCCTACCAGACTGTGAGAGAATAAATTTCTCTTTGCTAAAGCCATCCACTTGTGGTCTTCCTGTTACAGCAGTACAAGACAACTAAGACAATAAGATACCATTTTTCACCTGTTAGACTGACAAATGTCAAAAAATGTCATCACCCTTAAACCAAAAATATCCCCTGAAGTCATCTTAAACAAATGAACAATAGTTCAGCTTAACTAGTAAAAAAGGTCCGCCTTTGAGCATTATGCTCTTTTAAGAACTATCTGTCTATATGGGATCAAACGGACATCAACTCAACAGATTAGATAGGAACCTTAGGGTGCAGTGAGCTGATGTTAATGGGGGAGGAACAAGTCAGAAAAGGAGGGTGAGAATGGTTGCACAACTCGAAGATTGTAATCACTGTCACTGAATTGGATACGTAGAAACTGTTGAATTGGTTTATATTTTGCTGTGTATATTCTCAACAACAAATAAAATTTAGAAAGAAAAATTTCATCACACACTGAGGAAGCTGGATGCCCTCATACAGTGCTGTTGGGGAATCTGACAATCAAAGAACAAACAATAAAAACACATTCCTTTTGGTCCAGAACTTAATTTCTCAGAATTTGTCATTTAGGAATGACGTATGTTCAAATATATACTTGGATGTATAAGGTTATTCACTGTAGCATTGTTTCTAATGGGGAAGGATTGGAAATAACCTAAATACTCATTGATGGTACATCCATACAATGCAATAATACTACAGAGTTGTAAAAAAGATGCAAAGGTTCTTTATGATATGTAAACATCTTAGAAATGTCTTGTTAAGTGAAAAAATCAAGGGCCATAACATATGTGTACAAGCTGGAGGAGAGAGAATTTATACAACAGGTATTTGGAAGGAAATACAACACACTGATAACACTGGGAAGGTGAGGTATAGGACTGAAAGGAAGTCTTTGTAGTATAGAGCCTTTTGAATTCTGACCTAAGCGAATACTCCTCTTTCAAAAACACAAACTCAAAGGGTTGCAGTTTCAACTACTTGCTAAGAAATACAATGCCTGTTGAAACAATTTTCATTGAGGTTAAAATTATGATTATTAATAATATATTAATATAGATAACTAATTACAATAACAACATCTCAGCAGACTAGTGAGACAGAAATTATTATTATCCCAATTTTACAGGTGAAGAGGCATGAAGAGGTTAAATATCATGGAAGAGGAATTTCCTGACAGGACAAAATTTGGATCTGAAAGAAAGGTGAGAAAGAAGAGAATGGCAAAGAACTTCAAAGAGAATTAAAGAAAGTTTGGGAGAATAATTTTTATTTTTAAAATATCAAATTTTAAACAAATTAAGAGGACCAACTACATTTACTTGCATAAGCTTGCATCTATCAAAATTAAAAGGAGCTATGATTTTGTTTGATTTGGTCCTTTTAGCATTAGAAAAAAGCTGAAAGTCCAGCTCTGAACTCAGTGGAACAGGTGCACTTTCATAGAGAAAGGATTCTGCTACATAAAGCGACAAGAGAGAAAAGCAGTTAACAAATCTAGACATGAAGTATATTATGAAGGGAACTTTATTCTTACCATTTTCCTTTTCAATGGTAATGATGGCTCATTTACCTGGAAAAAAAAAAAAGTTAAAATGATTTTTCAAAGTTGCATTGCAAATATTTTCATTAATTTGCATTCATGGCCCAATCTCAATTCTATAGAGGTTGATTCTCTACTTGAAGGACAAGATAAGAGCTCAGTGTTCCTCCTACTTCCTTGCTACATTGTGATTGGCCAGTGGAGAACCAGAGGAGGAGGGATAACTACCTCCCTGCCAAGCGGGACCACGGGACAGAGCCAGAAATACGGGGATGGTGCAGACTATTCTGTGAGTTGCTCTGAATTACCTAGAGGTTTTATTTATTCTTGGTTCCCATTATGTTGCATAATTAAAGAGTTTGGGGAGGTTAAGCTATAGAATTAATAGAAGAATGCTACAAACCATCGTATCTTCTAACTTTAGGACGCTACAGCAACACATAAATGGGCACAACCTCCAACATCAGAGGTAACTCACTCTAGCCAATCATTATGAAAAAACTTAGAGAAATGAGTTTTTGTTGAAAAAGAATATGTTGATATTTATAGTTACATTCACGTGGAATTTTGAAAGTTGACATTAAGAACTTTGTTGTTATTAAACTTGCATAAAATTATGAGGAAGGGTATGAGTTTCACTATCTGGACTTCGTATTGATTAGAATTTAAAGTTCTTTACTTTGTATGGACCCCTGGTGGCGCAGTAGTTAACAGTTACGGCTGCTAACCAGAAGGTCAGCAGTTTGAGTCCACCAGCTCCAACCTGAAAACCCTATGGGGCAGTTCTACTCTGTCCTATAGGGTCGCTATGAGTCGGAACTGACCCTACAGCAATGGGTTTGGTTTTCGGTTTTTACTTTGTATACAGAGATGCAATGTAAGAAATATGCTTGAATTGAGTTTCTGTTTATGGGGATGGAAAATTTGGCAATGGATACTGCTGATGGTTGCACAACATGGCTGATGTAAATTGGCGTCACATGAAAAAATGTTTACTCGGTAAATGTGTTATCTATATTTTAACAATAAAAAAAGGAATTATAAGTGCTAAGATAAATTTTTTTCTTTAAGATAAATTTTTAGAAATAAATTGAATCCACATACAGTTCTGGTAAGATAAATATATTTTGTGACAATACTGTGTGCATCACAATGAAACATTTTGAGTTTTTTTTTGTTATAAAACTATTGAAGTTTATGGTTGTGCATCAGATTCATGCAAAAGATTAAAAAACAAAATATATATGCTAGTGTGTGCTACTGAGTAAGTAAGGACAAGGTTTATATAACTTTTATGTGTAATTTTGCCCAATACACACCATGGAGCCCTGGTGGCACAGTGGTTAAGAGCTTGGCTGCTAACCAAAAGGTCAGCAGTTGGAATCCATCAGCTGTTCCTTGGAAACCCTACAGGGCAGTTCTACTCTGGCCTATAGTGTTGCTAAGAGTCGGAATCCACTTGACAGCATTGGGTTTGGTTTTGGTAATACACACCATGAGCAATGTATAGTACCTGTGAAGTCCTGGGAAAAAAAGGAGAGGAAAAATTCAAGAGACACTTGACTTAAAATGAGAAGTTTTAAGGTAAATGCTGAAGTTTTCAGTGGTATAGGAAATTCCACTACATAAAAAACTACATACAACTTCTTAAAAGAAGAAAGGAAAACATCAACTTATTTCAGGGTGTACTGAAGCTAGAAGAACATAACCCAACATTTTTGCTATTGTTCAAATAAAATAATTTTAAACAGGGCTCTTGCATAATCTTATCTTCCAGATATTGTTGTTATTATTCTCCTCTTTTTCCTCATAATAACAGTAATAATTGTCACATCTAATTAGCTAAATTCTAAAAGTAAAAACTGCAAGACTCCCATTCTAAACTTGAAACACAGAAACTCCTCAAAATAAGGATGAAAACAACCAAGTTCCTGGCACGTTTTCACAGAGCATGTGTGTTACAACTCCACCTGCCAATGCTTAAAACACCAAATGTGGTTCACCATATTCTTATTTAGTTTTATTTAACTCACTGGAAGAAAGTGGGACTCATCATACTAGATTTAAATGAGTACTTTTCTCCTGTAACTGCAAAATTCTGGTTTTTTAATTAAGTCAGCATACTGAAGAATCAAGATTCTCCTCAAACTTACTTGAAAAATGAGACAGTTATTTTAATGAGTATGTTATTCTTTTTTGCAGAAATTCAGTAGTGTGTTTTCACCTTATGTATCAGACACACTAACGCAGCCAATAATCTGTATGTTACACATCTGCAATGTTACGTAAAACGCCACAGCACGTTATCCCAGTCAAAGCGTGTCTGCGATAATGGAGTAAATTTTTGAATTTCAGATCATTAAAAAAAAAAAAAGGCAGACTTCTATAAAAAGCTTTCTGTTTTGAGAACTATATGAATATTTAACAAGAGAGTAAATAACAGAAAGAAGCAAAAACAAAAGATTATGAAATCCCTTACCTCCTGCTGTTCCACATATTCCCTATGTCTCCGAGCTGCCTCATGCCTCCATAATTTCAGACAGACCAAAGCACTAACGAGATATACAATCATGGTGACAAACAGGAAGATCATTGCTGCAATCTGTCCTCCTTCTACCCGACAGAATGCTGCGTTTATTGGCGTGTTAAATAATGGATAGTAGCAGAGTCCACCTCGGTTGGTATCATTCACGTAGACTATGGCTGCAGCCATATACAAGATAAACAAGGCAACATTAATTCCAAATTCAGTCAGGGGCCACCAATTAGAGTCCAAAAGAATGGTGCGGTAATACATGGACATGCCAAGAACCAGAATAATAATGGTGGCAATCCAAGCTAAACCAGCAACCACGAGTACAAAAGGGGTCTTAGGGCCACTGTAGTAATAGCCCCCATACATACTGCCCAGGCTACCAACACCTCCGACACCAAAGGATGGTGAATATCCAAACAAGTTATACCACTCATTGTCCTTGTGAATGTAAGCTGTGACACAAGCGAAGACACCGGCACCCAGAAGCAGCTCCACAACACCCAGAATTCTCAGCAGGCCTGCCCACGACTTCATGTAGGAATACCTTAGGTTATACTCTTCCACCTTCTCACTGTACGTTCGAGCTGTTTGTGTGTGTCGGCCTAGAGATCCATAGGGATCGTGGGGAAGCATTGCATCAGCCTCTTCCCGGGAATTGAAGGTTCCTTCTGACCCTCCGTGAGGATCTTTGCAGGAGTTGGGGGGTGAATGGTGGTTTGGTCTTGTTGGAGAGGCTGGAGGTGAACACTCCACTCCATCGGAGATGTATCTGATGTCAGACGCTGGCTTATCCCATTCTGGGTCTTTTTTCTTCCCTTTGAAGAAGTTTTTCCAGGAGTCAGGGACAAACCGCCTTATAGGCTTGAGATCTGGTGCTATGGCTGGTTCCTCTGTGTCACTTGAGTAGAAGTCTGGACCGAATGGTGGCTGTAATGGGAGAGGGGGTGGAGGCAAAGGATCAGCGCTCACGGCCAGCTCACTGTTGTGAAGACTCTGGAGGGTTCTTATGGTGCCATCTGGATAGGACAAGTCTACTGGGACCTCATCGTAGGACCTGTCCCGACTCTTGAATCTTCTGCCATCTGACGACATTTGTGGTTTTCACACCTGTGGCAGAGATTAACATTATCACTTATGCTTCATTATTTATCCATTCAGTGATGCCCAGAAGCTGTTTTTAATCATTTAGTGGCAAATCATTGCATTCAGGAGACCAACATGATCATTTTAGTTATTATGGTCTATAAAAATGACAGTATAACTATGTATATTTTTAAACACATATAACAATTTATGTTAGCCAGGGATATAATCATCACTCTATGCCATTTTAAGGGCAACCAAAAATTTAAATTTTAGTTCTAAATTTTACCAAGTTGAAATATTAATACGTTTAGTATATCTGTGAGACCTATAAAAACAAAATACAAAAAAGAAAAACAACAAACTTGTAAGAGTATAGGACACTAACATACTCCCAAGTAGAGTCCTTTCCTCAAACGTCTAAATCAAAATATTTGTGTCTGAACATACCAAAATTTGATGGCCCAGCAAATACTCTTCATTTCCCTGGGGTGGGAAAGGGGAGTGTGTTATCACATTGTGGGGACTGCAACTAATGTCACAAAACAGTACGTCCATAAATTTTTGTATGAGAAATCAACTTGAGCTGTAAACTTTCACCTAAACCACAATAAAAAAAAGAATTCACTTTTTGTATTTTATACTTGGTATATGTTTGATGGAAACCCTGATGGCGTAGTGGTTAAGTGCTATGGCTGTGAACCAAAGGGTTGGCAGTTTGAATCCACCAGGCGCTCCTTGGAAACTCTATGGGGCAGTTCTGCTCTGTCCTATAGGGTCACTATGAGTCGGAATCGACTCGACGGCACTGAGTTTGTTTTTTTTTTTTAATGTTCGATACATGAAAAATAATATTCATCATAGGGAAAAATAATTATTTTGAAGTGTACCTCTTCAATGAATTATAACTGTTATTCTTTCTTGGTTAGCTTATTTTACAGTATATGCAGATTTGTAGAAATAAGCAAATAATATACTAAAATTCCAGTGTCATCTTTATGTCAGTAATTGCCTGTTTTAAGAAGTTTACACATTCTGCTAATGAACTACAGATATTCGGGCTGGCTGTTAGTACTTGAACTTATCACCCACTAAAGGCTACCTAAGTCTTGGTTGTCAGCAGGAGGAAAGAGATATGTACTTGTAGTAGTCACTGTGTTTAGTCTTTAACAAAACATCCAAATACAGTATCTTTCTCTGCAAAATTCCAGATTTTGGAAAAGAAAAAATTTCTAGAGCTTTCAAAAATGAAACCAATAATTTAATAGGTTAATTCCCTCATGCTGGGAATTAGACATAATGTTAGTTCTTTAACACAGAGATTTTACTGTCTTGGGAAAATGTAGCTATTATGGAATACTGGGTAAAGGAAGCTGAAAGTAGAGAGGAACTCTAATGGTGAAAATTGCTTGGTGATTCAGTAACATCTTTTCTAAAGGGAAAATTGCATTCTGTTTCGTATAAACTGGAAAGACTTGTAGATTATTCTGTTCCACACAAGTCTTCCAAGGTGATAAAAGACAGTATTTTGAAGGAATTAAAAGATCTTTATAGAAAAATACTGAATCAAAAACGCTTCACTTCTAAATCATAGTATTAATACAATCTTGCCAAGAAATTTTGAAATGCTGGTCCATTAAAAAATCTATTTTTTACCTGCAATTTATTGTTTGACAGTCAATTTTTTTTTAACACTTACTCCTCTCCCCTCAAACTCCTTAATTTGTATAAGCTTTCTTAAAAATAAAAAAATAAAGAACTCTTCATTTTCATTAACTCAAATCTGCTTTGGGATGGCCAAAGGAGAACAGTCTGTTAAAACAGATGGACTGAAAAGACCCTTCTCTCCCTAAATCAGATAAGTTAATTTAGAAGAGTTGCTTCCTCAACTCTAGAATATTAACACTTGATACTAGATTTTAAAAACCGAATTCTTGGGAGATAAAAACCACTAAAGGTGAAGTTTTCTTGAAGGTGCAACCCAGAACAGCAGCACCCGATCACGTGTATCGTTCCTTACAGGGTAAACAGCTAAAGTTATTTGTTGTCTGAGAGGGAGGGACAGAGAGTGTGTTTAAAGGACTTTCAATACACCTCAAAAAATAAAACCACAGAAAAAGCACTTTTACTAAACCTGTTGATTTCCTTCATGAAATCAAGGACCTAGACGCACAAAAGGGAAGAAACATTTGTTAATGTAACTACTCGGTTTATTATTGAAGGTTGCAACATAAAAAGAGGAGAGAATATAACATTCATTTCTCAGTATCTACGATATTATATGTATGCATTTTACAGGACACCTCATTGCTTAATTTAATTTACTGGTAAAAGTCATTCCTTGCATACCCATCAATCAGCTTCAATAATTATCAACTCATGGCCAATTTTGTTAGATCTATAACCCCCACCCTGTTCCCTCTGCCAATAAATTACTTTGAAACAAATCCCAGACATCAGATCATTTCATCTGCAAAAGACTTCATTTCTCTACCCCTCCAGCCTAGTCCTGGGGAGAGGCAGGCTGGAGGCAGTTCGAGGTACCTGTTAGGAGTTCAAGTGGAGATGTCAAGCGGGCAGTTACACCAACTGCCGTTGACTCTGACTCATGGTAACCTCATGTGTGGCAAAGGAGAAATGTGCTCCATATGGTTTTTAACAGATTTTTTTGGGAGTAGATCACCAGGCCTTTTTTTCCAAGGTGCCTCTGGGTGGACTTGAACCTCTAACCTTTAGGTTGGCAGAACGCGTTAACCTTTTACATTACCCAGGGACTCCTAAAAATCGTGGTGGTGTAGTGGTTAAGTGCTACGACTGTTACCAAAAGGTCAGCACTTCAAACCCACCAGGCGCTCCTTGGAAACTCTATGGGGCAGCTCTACTCTGTCCTATAGGGTCACTATAAGTCAGAATTTACTCGACACAATGGGTTTGGTTTTAGGGACTCCTAGTCTAAAAAAAAAATTTTTTTTTAGTCTATACACAGGATAAGTAATGCCAAGAGAGTGGGTGTAGATAGAGAAGTCCAAGATGGAATGTCAGGGGCCTCCAATGGGGCGCTCAAATACTACTGGATTAACTATGATAGCCCTAGCATGGTGCCCACAATGGAGCTCTATAAATGATTGCCAAAAAAACCCGAGTGCCGTACAGATAGCAATTATTTTTTTCTTTAGAGTCTGCTGTCCAAAAAAGTTTAAATTCTAGAAGTGAAGACTGAGAATAGTATCACCATAGTTTTTAAAACACATATTTCTAAGAAATACAGAGGCGAAAGCACAACAAATAACTTTAGCAAGTTTTACATAAAACCAAAACCAAACCCACTGCCCTCTAGTCAATTCCAACTCACAGTGACCCTATAGGACAGAGCAGAACTACCTCGTAGGGTTTCCAAGGTTGTAAATCTTTAGGGAAACAGACTGGCACATCTTTCTCCCTCAGAAAGGCTGGTGAGTTTGAACTAGTGACCTTTCAGTTAGCAGAGGGCTTAACCACTGGACGACCACGGCTCCTTTCAAGGTTTCTCAATATCTATGATACTATATGTATTTTACAGGCTACCTCATGGCTTAACTTACTGGTAAAAGGGATTTATTGTAATGAATTCAACTTATCTTCACTTGTGAAAAGTCGCTTATCATTTAAAGACCACCTTACCAATGTTTAAATAAAAAACAAACAAAAATTATAATTTGAAGAATTGTGGAATAGCAGAATATGTCATTTTCAAGACATATTTTCATTTTCATGTTCACTTAGGTTCAACACGCTGAGGCAGAGTGGGTCTTTGTTTTGTTCAAGCTCCCGGAACCTGACTCCATTCTGTTGGGACACCTATCTTAGAAAGCCACAAGGGTGGCAGGAGAAATGGCTCCCCAAAGCAAAAGGTCACATGAATCGTGCCTGGTCACCTTAAAAGGAATCACTGCTTTAATTTTAAAGTTTTGCTGGGACCAAGAAAAGGGCTGATTCCAGGTATTTCTGGGTTTCCGGGGGGTAGGACGAAAGCCTCTTCGCAGGTTTCAACTTAAAACGGCGACGACCAGATACCGAGCATCTTCGCAGGGGTCTCTGCCGACTCTCGGGGCACATTCCCACAAATCTCCTTCGGTTCTCTGCTCTGACACCCCAGGTGAGTGTTCCGTTTTCAGGTTTCTCATCGAAAATCCACTCTACTAGTTTTTCGAGATTCCACACCAAAGCAGCCGGAACTAAGCCGGCCAGACCCCTGAGGGTCAGGCTAACGAGGGCCCAGGCTCTGGAGAGCCGGGATGCCACCAAGCGCGCGGGCCCCGCCCCGTCCGGAGCGCACGGAAGGGCAGCGGTTGGCGGCCGCGCCGCGCCGCGCGCACCTGCGCTCGGTGAATGAAACCAGGTTCGGCAAGGGGCCCCTAATGGCCTCCAGGACCCCCTCTCCCCGGAGCCCGTCACTTCTTACCGCGCCGGCGTGCGACCAGGCTGCCTCGGCCGCTGGTTATCGCGGGGCTTAGCGGCGAGCGCGGATCGGTCCGAGAATCTCCGAGGGGACCGGCAGAGCAGTGAGGGGCCGCGTCCCGCCCCTTCCCCTCACCGGCACACCTGGGCCCCAGGCCCCTCCCCGCCCCCTGGTCACGTGCGCCACACACCCTCGGCCCCACTCACCTGTGCGGCCGCAGGAAGCGCGCCCACGTCGCCCGGGGGACTGAAACCTGGCTCTGGCTCCTGAGGCGGGGCCGGGGCAGGTCAAGCCCAGCTTTGCCCCGCCCGGCCTTGTCAGGCCCCGGACTCCCGCTTCGGGCCCCACCTACGTGCGTGCGTGCGTGCGTGCGTGGCGTACTGGCTAAGTGCTATGTCTGCTAACCAAAAGGTCGGCAGTTCAAATCCATCTGGTGCTCCTTGGAAACTATGGGGCAATTCTACCCTATAGTCGGAATGTACTCGACGGCAACGGGTTTGTTTTCGTTTGGTTAGCGTGTAACTCACAGCAACGTTACAAACCAGCTCAAAAATCACGCCAGATAGGTAAGCATAGGAGCCAGCCCTTCAGAGTTCCCACAAGGTTGCCATCCTCTTTCTTTCCTGTAGTATGAGAAGTTTGACGCTGGATGAAGGAGACTTGTGCACTACATATGCCTAACTACAGATGTCAGGTAAAAACCGACTGCTGTAGACTCGACTTAGACTCATAGCGACACCATAGGGTTTCCAAGGCTGTATGTAAATCCCTAGGGAAGCAGACTGCCACACATCTTTCTCCCACAGTCCATCGCTTTAACCACTGCACCACCTGAACTCCTTCACAGATGGCAGATAGTGCATGTTAAACTAAAACCCACTGCCATCTAGTTGATTATGACTCACTGTAACTCTATATGAGAGTAGAACTGCCCCATAGGGTTTTCCAAGTCTATAACCTTCACAGAGTGGTGCCCTGGTGGCACAGTGGTTAATGTGCTTGGCTGCTAACCCAAAGATCTGCTGTCGGAACCCACCAGCTATTCAGGAGAAAGATGTGGCCGTCTGCTTCCATAAAGATTTACAGCCTTGAAAACCCTATGGGGCAGTTCTACTCTAGTCTATAGGATTACTATGAGTCAGAATCCACTCAAAGGCAGGCTGCAGAAGCAGACTGCCACATCTTTGTCCCACAGAGTGGACAGCTGATTCAAACCACTGCCCTTTTGGTTAGCAGCCCAGCACTTATCCAGTTTGCCACCAGGGCTCTTTTAGTGCATGCTAAACCAACAGAAGAAACCAAACCAGTTACTGTGGACTGGATTCTGACTACTCATAGCGACCCAACAGGACAGAGCAGAACTGCCCCATAGGGTTTCCAAGGAACAGCTGGTGGATTTAAACTACTGACCTTTTGGTTAACAGCTGAGTTCTTAACCACTTCTCCACCACGGCTCTGCTAGTGCATGTAGGTAAATGTTAAAAGATAGGAGAAACAAAATGAAATTCAGCATTTTAATTTTGATATAAATTATGTAAATATTTTCCAAAATGTATCTGAAATATTCCACCGTACAATGTAAAAAATGATATCTTAGAACCTAGAGACCATAGAGTAACTGTAAATAAGGCACAAAGTTTATTTACACTCATAATTGCAGCCCGAACTGTTTTATAATTCATATTTACAACCTCCTATAAAGTCTTCACATTCTGAATTATTCTTTCACATTTTCTGATTTGGCGTAACATTCAAACACACTCCATATGCACTGACCTCTTCTCTGTACACAAGACTAAATAAATACTAGAGAAAAATTAAGAGATTACATGAAGGCTTGATCTTCTATTTACTTCAAGATGACAGAGGGGTTAGTTCCTTGTGATGAAATACTACAAGAGGGAAGAATTAACAGTGTGTGTATAATTCACCTGAAACGTGTATTAACTCTGTTGACAGTTCAATGAATACAACTGAAACAAATCTGTCAAGCAGCAATCTGACTGGCAGGCTGGTTTCTATGTCTCATCACTCTCATAGTCTTCTATGACCATGTCTTCTTCTTCCATGTCTCCTAGGGCTGAAAAGGGCTGGGGCTGGCTGGCAGGGAGTTCACTCCCGCTGTTCTGACTCAAAGGGAGAGACCAGGCTTCAGGTTCTGTGGTCTGAGGGGATGCGCCCTGCGCTTCCTCTGCAGGCTGCCCTCCATTAAGCTGGACTTCATCTCCGCCGTCAAGATCTATCATTCCATGCTCTCTGTCAGTCAGGGCTTCCATTTTCAATCTGTCAGATTCATAATGCAGGCATTAATAATAACAACCAAAAGAGGAGATTCTGTTAAATTAAACCATGAGTGTGATGATTATAAATTCATCTCCTCTGGTCTTCCATCTACCTTCACTATGCTCACTGCCTAAGCAGGCCCTTTAGTTTAACAATATAAATAAAACTACAAGGTAAATACAAGCTATGAATACCTCCTTACAACTTCAAATACAAAGGGTTAATTAGTGACAATAAAAAGCTCTTATAAATTAAAAAGAAAAAATTAAATGTAATTAAAAAATAGGCACAGAAACATGACTACAGAACTTACAAAAGAAATATAAATCATTGCTAAATAAATTATTCAACCTAATATGTTATTTAAAAAATGCAAATTAAAATAATGAGCTACTTTTTTCATCTTCTAAACTGGCAAAGATCCTTTTACAACTATAAAACCCAGTCTTGGATTTAGGAGCACAGAGCATACTCATACGATGTCAGTAAGCATGAAGTTTGTAATATATTTTTGGAAACCATCTAGTAATACAGAACAAAGGCCTCAAAATGTGTGAACTCACTTGTCATGGATTGAACTGTGTTTCCTAAAAATATGTGTCAATTTTGTTAGGCCATGATTCCCAGTATTGTGTGGCTGGCCTCCATTTTGTGATTAATATAATTTTTCTATGTGTTACAAATCCTAATCTCTACCTGTGGTTAATGAGGCAAGATTAGATTATGTTAAGGAGGATTAGGGTGGGATTGTAACACCCTTAATAAGGTCACATCCCTGATCCAATGTAAAGGGAGCTTCCCTGGGATGTGGCCTGCACCCCCCCCCCCCTTTTTTTTTAAGTGTCCACCTGATTTAATTAGCTCACTCTTTATCAGCATCTCTCTCCTGCTGGCTGACCAGTGCCTTTCAAGTCTGATGAGTTGTCTTCGGGGATGGTTCCTGTCCTGTGCCAACAGAAGGTCTGGGGACCATTGCCGCCGAGATTCCTCTAGTCTCAGTCAGACCGTTAAGTATGGTCTTTTTATGAGAATTTGGGGTCTACATCCCACTGATCTCCTGCTCCCTCAGGAGTTCTCTGTTGTGCTCCCTGTCAGGGCAGTCATTGATTGTGGCCGGGCACCAACTAGTTCTTCTGGTCTCAGGATGATGTAGGTCTCTGGTTCATGTGGCCCTTTCTGTCTCTTGGGCTCTTAGTTGTCGTGTGACCTTGGTGTTCTTCATTTTCCTTTGCTCCAGGTGGGTTGAGACCAATTGATGCATCTTAGATGGCCGCTTGTTAGCATTTAAGACTCCAGACGCCACATTTCAAAGTGGGATGCAGAATGTTTTCATAATAGAATTATTTTGCCAATTGACTTAGAAGTCCCCTCAAACCATGTTCCCCAGACCCCCGGCCCTGCTCCGCTGACCTTTGAAGCATTCATTTTATCCCGGAAACTTCTTTGCTTTTGGTCCAGTCCAATTGAGCTGACCTTCCATGTATTGAGTGTTGTCTTTCCCTTCACCCAAAGCAGTTCTTATCTACTGATTAATCAATAAAAAACCCTCTCCCTCCCTCCCTCCCTCCCCCCTTCGTAACCACAAAAGTATGTGTTCTTCTCAGTTTTTACTATTTCTCAAGATCTTATAATAGTGGTCTTATACAATATTTGTCCTTTTGCCTCTGACTCATTTCGCTCAGCATAATGCCTTCCAGGTTCCTCCATGTTATGAAATGTTTCACAGATTCATCACTGTTCTTTATGGATGCGTAGTATTCCATTGTGTGAATATACCACAATTTATTTACCCATTCATCCGCTGACGGACACCTTGGTTGCTTCCAGCTTTTTGCTATTGTAAACAGAGCTGCAATAAACATGGGTGTGCATATATATGTTTGTGTGAAGGCTCTTGTATCTCTAGGGTATATTCCGAGGAGTGGGATTTCTGGGTTGTATGGTAGTTCTATTTCTGTTTAAGATAACGCCAGATAGATTTCCAAAGTGGTTGTACCATTTTACATTCCCACCAGCAGTGTATAAGAGTTCCAATCTCTCCGCAGCCTCTCCAACATTTATTATTTTGTGTTTTTTGGATTAATGCCAGCCTTGTTGGTGTGAGATGGAATCTCATCGTAGTTTTAATTTGCATTTCTCTAATGGCTAATGATCGAGAGCATTTTCTCATGTATCTGTTGGCTGCCTGAATATCTTCTTTAGTGAAATGTGTGTTCATATCCTTTGCCCACTTCTTGATTGGGTTGTTTGTCTTTTTGTGGTTGACTTTTGACAGAATCCTGTAGATTTTAGAGATCAGGCGCTGGTCTGAGATGTCATAGCTGAAAATTCTTTCCCAGTCTGTAGGTGGTCTTTTTACTCTTTTGGTGAAGTCTTTAGATGAGCATAGGTGTTTGATTTTTAGGAGCTCCCAGTTATCTGGTTTCTCTTCGTCATTTTTGGTAATGTTTTGTATTCTGTTTATGCCTTGTATTAGGGCTCCTAAGGTTGTCCCTATTTTTTCTTCCATGATCTTTATAGTTTTATTCTTTATGTTTAGGTCTTTGATCCACTTGGAGTTAGTTTTTGTGCATGGTGTGAGGTATGGGTCCTGTTTCATTCTTTTGCAAATGGATATCCAGTTATGCCAGCACCATTTGTTAAAAAGACTATCTTTTCCCCAATTAACTGACACTGGTCCTTTGTCAAATATCAGCTGCTCATACGTGGATGGATTTATATCTGGTTTCTCAATTCTCTTCCATTGGTCTGTGTGTCTGTTGTTGTACCAGTACCAGGCTGTTTTGACTACTGTGGCTGTATAATAGGTTCTGAAATCAGGTAGAGTGAGGCCTCCCACTTTCTTCTTCTTTTTCAGTAATGCTTTGCTTATCCGGGGCTTCTTTCCCTTCCATATGAAATTGGTGATTTGTTTCTCTATCCCCTTAAAATATGACATTGGAATTTGGATCGGAAGTGCGTTATATGTATAGATGGCTTTTGGTAGAATAGACATTTTTACTATGTTAAGTCTTCCTATCCATGAGCAAGGTATATTTTTCCACTTAAGTATGTCCTTTTGAATTTCTTGTAGTAGAGCTTTGTAGTTTTCTTTGTATAGGTCTTTTACATCCTTGGTAAGATTTATTCCTAAGTATGTTATCTTCTTGGGGGCTACTTTGAATGGTATTGATTTGGTTATTTCCTCTTCGGTGTTCTTTTTGTTGATGTAGAGGAATCCAAGTGATTTTTGTATGTTTATTTTATAACCTGAGACTCTGCCAAACTCTTCTATTAGTTTCAGTAGTTTTCTGGAGGATTCCTTAGGGTTTTCTGTGTATAAGATCATGTCATCTGCAAATAGTGATAACTTTACTTCCTCCTTGCCAATGCAGATACCCTTTATTTCTTTGTCTAGCCTAATTGCCCTGGCTAGGACTTCAAGTACGATGTTGAATAAGAGCGGTGATAAAGGGCATCCTTGTCTGGTTCCCGTTCTCAAGGGAAATGCTTTCAGGTTCTCTCCATTTAGAGTGTTATTGGCTGTTGGCTTTGTATAGATGCCCTTTATTATGTTGAGGAATTTTCCTTCAATTCCTATTTTGGTAAGAGTTTTTATCATAAATGGGTGTTGGACTTTGTCAAAGCCTTTTCTGCATCAATTGACAAGATCATGTGGTTTTTATCTTTTGTTTTATTTATGTGATGGATTACATTAATGGTTTTTCTGATATTAAACCAGCCTCGCATACCTGGTATAAATCCCACTTGATCATGGTAAATTATTTTTTTGATGTGTTGTTGGATTCTATTGGCTAGAATTTTGTTGAGGATTTTTGCATCTATGTTCATGAGGGATATAGGTCTATAATTTTCTTTTTTTGTAATGTCTTTACCTGGTTTTGGTATCAGGGAGATGGTGGCTTCATAGAATGAGTTGGGTAGTATTCCGTCATTTTCTATGCTTTGAAATACCTTCAGTAGTAGTGGTGTTAACTCTTCTCTGAAAGTTTGGTAGAAGTCTGCAGTGAAGCCGTCCGGGCCAGGGCCTTTTTTTGTTGGAAGTTTTTTGATTACCGTTTCAATCTCTTTTTTTGTTATGGGTCTATTTAGTTGTTCTACTTCTGAATGTGTTAGTTTAGGTAGGTAGTGTTTTTCCAAGAATTCATCCATTTCTTCTAGGTTTTCAAATTTGTTAGAGTACAATTTTTCATAGTAATCTGAAATGATTCTTTTAATTTCATTTGGTTCTGTTGTGATGAGGTCCTTCTCGTTTCTTATTCGGGTTATTTGTTTCCTTTCCTGTATTTCTTTAGTCAGTCTAGCCAATGGTTTATCAATTTTGTTAATTTTTTCAAAGAACCAGCTTTTGGCTTTGTTAATTCTTTCAATTGTTTTTCTGTTCTCTAATTCATTTAGTTCAGCTCTAATTTTCATTATTTGTTTTCTTCTGGTGCCTGATGGGTTATTTTGTTGCTCACTTTCTATTTGTTCAAGTTGTCGGGGCAGTTCTCTGATTTTGGCTCTTTCTTCTTTTTGTATGTGTGCATTTATCGATATAAATTGGCCTCTGAGCAATGCTTTTGCTGTGTCCCAGAGGTTTTGATAGGAAGTATTTTCATTCTCGTTGCATTCTATGAATTTCCTTATTCCCTCCTTGATGTCTTCTATAACCCAGTGTTTTTTCAGGAGGGTATTGTTCATTTTCCAAGTATTTGATTTCTTTTCCCTAGTTTTTCTGTTATTGATTTCTAGTTTTATTGCCTTGTGGTCTGAGAAGATGCTTTGTAATATTTCGATGTTTTGGACTCTGCAAAGGTTTGTTTTATGACCTAATATGTGGTCTATTCTAGAGAATGTTCCATGTGCGCTAGAAAAAAAAGTATACTTTGCAGCAGTTGGGTGGAGAGTTCTGTATAAGTCAATGAGGTCAAGTTGGTTGATTGTTGTAAGTAGGTCTTCCGTGTCTCTACTGAGCTTCTTACTGGATGTCCTGTCCTTCTCCGAAAGTGGTGTGTTGAAGTCTCCTACTATAATTGTGGAGGTGTCTATCTCACTTTTCAATTCTGTTAAGATTTGATTTATGTATCTTGCAGCCCTGTCATTGGGTGCATAAATATTTAATATGGTTATGTCTTCCTGATCAATTGTCCCTTTTATCATTATATAGCGTCCTTCTTTATCCTTTGTGGTGGATTTAAGTCTAAAGTCTATTTTGTCAGAAATTAATATTGCTACTCCTCTTCTTTTTTCCTTATTGTTTGCTTGATATATTTTTTTCCATCCTTTGAGTTTTAGTTTGTTTGTGCCTCTAAGTCTAAGCTGTGTCTCTTGTAGGCAGCATATAGATGGATCGTGTTTCTTTATCCAGTCCGTGACTCTCTGTCTCTTTATTGGTGCATTTAGTCCATTTACATTCAGCGTAATTATAGACAAGTTAAGTTTTTAGCTGTCATTTTGATGCCTTTTCATGTGTGTTGTTGGCCATTTCATTTTTCCACATACTTTTTTGCGCTGAGATGTTTTTCTTAGTAAATTGTAAGATCCTCATTTTCGTAGTGTTTGACTTTATGTTAGTTGAGTCGTTACGTTTTTCTTGGCTTTTATCTTGAGTTATGGAGTTGTCATACCTTTTTGTGGTTACCTTATTATTTACCCCTATTTTTCTAAGTAATAACCTAACTTGTATTGTTCTATATCGCCTTGTATCACTCTCCAGTTCAATGCCTCCTGTATTTAGTCCCTCTTTTTGATTATTGTGATCTTTTACCTATTGACTTCCATGATTCCCTGTTATGTATATAATTTTATTTATTTATTTATTTTTTCTTTAATTAATCTTAATTTGTTTGTGTTTGTGATTTCCCTATTTGAGTTGATATCAGGACGTTCTGTTTTGTGACCTTGTATTGTGCTGGTACCTGATATTATTGGTTTTCTGACCAAACGATATCCTTTAGTATTTCTTGTAGCTTTGGTTTGGTTTTTGGAAATTCTCTAAACTTGTGTTTATGTGTAAATATCTTAATTTCGCCTTCATACTTCAGAGAGAGTTTTGCTGGATATATGATCCTTGGCTGGCAGTTTTTCTCCTTCAGTGCCCTGTATATGTTGTCCCATTCCCTTCTTGCCTGCATGGTTTCTGCTGAGTAGTCTGAACTTATTCTTATTGATTCTGCCTTGAAGGAAACCTTTCTTTTCTCCCTGGCTGCTTTTAAAATTTTCTCTTTACCTTTGGTTTTGGCAAGTTTGATGATAATATGTCTTGGCGTTTTTCTTTTTGGATCAATCTTAAATGGGGTTCGATGAGCATCTTGGATAGATATCCTTTCGCCTTTCATGATGTCAGGGAAGTTTTCTGTCAGGAGTTCTTCAACTATTTTCTCTGTGTTTTCTGTCCCCCCTCCCTGTTCTGGGACTCCAATCACCCGCAAGTTATCCTTCTTGATAGAGTCCCACATGATTCTTAGGGTTTCTTCATTTTTTTAAATTCTTTTATCTGATTTTTTTTCAGCTATGTTGGTGTTGATTCCCTGGTCCTCCAGATGTCCCAGTCTGCATTCTAATTGCTCGAGTCTGCTCCTCTGACTTCCTATTGCGTTGTCTAATTCTGTAATTTTATTGTTAATCTTTTGGATTTCTACATGCTGTCTCTCTATGGAGTCTTGCAACTTATTAATTTTTCCACTATGTTCTTGAATAATCTTTTTGAGTTCTTCAACAGTTTTATCAGTGTGTTCCTTGGCTTTTTCTGCAGTTTGCCTTATTTCATTTGTGATGTCTTGAAGCATTCTGTAAATTAGTTTTTTATATTCTGTATCTGATAATTCCAGGACTGTATCTTCATTTGGGAAAGATTTTGATTCTTTTGTTTGGGGGGTTGGAGAAGCTGTCATGGTCTGCTTCTTTATGTGGTTTGATATGGACTGCTGTCTCCGAGCCATCACTGGGTAACTAGTTTTTCCAGAAAATCTGCTGACTGGTACGCTGGCTCCAGGCTCTGAAAACAATCGCTGCCTCCCCGTATTTGTTCGTTCTCCGTCTCTAAATCTGTGTTTGTTGTTCAGAGTTTGTAGATTGTTATGTATGTGATTGATTCACTTGTTTTTCCGAGTTTTTTTTGCAAGAGGGATCCGCGGTAGTGTCCACCTAGTCCGCCATCTTGGCCCCGCCTCTCACCCCCTTCTATCTTATAAAAGAAGGAAAGGGAAGTGAGCAGAGTTGGGGACCTCATACCACCAAGAAAGCATCACCAGAAGCAGAATGTATCCTATGGACCTGGGGTTCCTCCACGGAGAAGCTCCTAGTCCAGGGGAAGACTGATGACAAGGACCTTCCTCCAGAGCCGACAGAGAGAGAAAGCTCTCCCCTGGAGGTGACGCCCTGAATTTGGACTGCTAGCCTACTAGACTGTGAGAGAATAAACTTCTGTTTGTTAAAGCCATCCACTTGTGGTATTTCTGTTACAGAAGTACTAGATGACTAAGACACCACTGTTCAAGCAATTTAATTTCTAGGAATTCATTCTAAGTAAATAGTATTTGATGTGTATAATGATTTAGCTATAACGCTGTGATAATAAAAGTTAGAAACAAGCTAACTGTACAAAAATAAGGTGTAGGCTAAATAAGAGAAAACTATGCAGCTATTAAATATTATCAGTATAAATCAAAGATGTTAAACATGATTGACATAAATGAAAGATGACAGTACTAGTCATTGTGATATGCAGTACTGACAAATCTCGCCTCAAGTCAGATCAAGTAGTTGAACCAATAATAAAATAGTGAAGACTCATTGTTTTAATTGCACATTAGCAGCAAATAAGATAACAAAAGATAGGTCTTCTTTGATTTTGATGTCACAATCTTGAGGGGTGGGGGAGGAGGAAGGGGCCAGCCTTGACCACACCCCTGTGGGATGGTATTTTAAGACCCATTTCTATTGCTCATTGTCTTCCTGAAGTAGGAAAGATGGGCTCTACATAGATAAGCCATAATCCAGAAAGGACCATCAACACTAGAAAGGCCTTAAATTGAATCTATGAGGGTAAAGGAAGGAACAACAACAAAAAAAGCCCAGGAACAAAAAGTCTTCCATTTGGAGCCAGGAATAGGAGAACAGATAGAAAGGTTAATAGTGGCGACATTTCTATCATTTGCTTTGGTCCTTCTAAACAGTAAGCAAGCAAGGCCTTTTTAAAACCTTTAAAAACTCCTGATCGCTTAATTCCACTTTTAAAATGAGCTAAGTAGAACAGAAAATAAACAGTGGCATTAGCCCAGAAGCCATTTTGCAATAAAGTGAATAGTATATTTGTGTGTATATTTTCCCCCTTTACCTGGAGAGAAAAAAATCTGTTTTGAACATTTCATTGTGGTTTGGGTGAAAGTTTACAGAGCAAAGTAGTTTCCCGTTCAACAATGTACACACGTGACATTAAACCCAATTCCCTCAATGTGGCAGCCTTCTACCCCCTTCCTCTCTGGGTTCCCGACTTCCATTTGCCCATCTTTCCTGCCTTCTGAACTTTGTTTCTGAACAAATGCTGCCCTTTTAATCTGTTGTGGTTGACTGTTCTGAGGAGCACCTTCCTCATGGATGCTATTGTTCACTTTGTAGGCCTGTCTATTGTTTGGCTGAAAGGTGATCTCTGGGAGTGGGTTCAGTTACAGGTTGGAGGGGGTCTAAGGGCCGGAGTCGCGGAGGTTTATCTGAAGTTTTTGAATTTACTATAACAATGAAATAAAAAGGACAGTGCGAACATTCCTGGCCAACTCAAGTCTTGAAGCACTGGCTAAGAACCCCTCTTGGCAGAAAAGCTAAAAAGGGGTTTCTAGATTTGCAAGATTTGTTGAACTAGAGGATTTTAAAGATTCCTTTGCCCTTGTAATTCCATCATTCTGTTTGGTCTGATATATTCCACTGTGAGTGGGAGAAAATACGCTGTTAGAGTTAATAATAAGATGAAAAGTCTCTAATTACCTTCTTTAATAACTGACCATATAATATGTATTTCTTAGATTTTACAGATAACATTTACTGATTTACACTGAATAAACAAACATAATCAGTGGACATTTCAGTAACAAATCTTTCAGATAATTAGCTTACCTTCCAAAGTGCTGCTTCAGAGGAATCCTTCCAATATCTTGGATAAAAGAAATCTGTGCTGAAAACAAAGATTAAAAAAAAGTGTTTAAAATTAAGCCAAAATATATGGGACTGTCTTAGTTATCTAGTACTGCTATAACAGAAATACCGCAAGTGGATGGCTTTAACAAAGAGAAATTTATTTCTTCACAGGAAAGTAGGCTAAAGGTTCAAATTCAGGATGTCAGCTCCAGGGGAGGGCTTTCTCTCTCTGTCCACTTTCTCATGAATCTTCCCCCAGACTAAGAGCTTCTCCATGCAGGTACCCCAGGGTCCAAAGGATGCACTCTGCACCTCACACTACTTTCTTGCTGGTCTGAGGTCCCCCCTTTCTGCTCCCTTCCCTTTTCATCTCTTGAGAGATAAAAGGTGGTGCAGGTCACACCCCAAGGAAACTCCCATTACACTGGATCAGGGATATGACCTGGGTAAGGGTGTTACAAACCCACCATAATCCTCTTTAACATAAAATTACAATCACAAAATGGAAGACAAACAGAATACCGGGAATCATGGCTTAACCAAGTTGACACATATTTTGGGGGGACACAATTCAATCCATGACAGGGACAAAACATTCTTTTTTAACAATTTAGCTTGCTGTATTATTTTCTCTTGAATCATACAAAGTAGGCTGAATACCTAGTTCTTAAAAGTGCTCTCAGTGTGGGTTGCTTCAGTGTTGCATTTATGTAAATAAGCTAAACTGGATAAATGTGGCAATGCTCAAAGAATTAGTCTTCTGATTACCTAATTTATAAATAGCCACATTTTGTTATTTTTGAATAGTCTGAAGGTCTTTTTTATAATTTATTTTTTGTTGTTATTGTTGGAATATACACAGCAAAACATATACCAATTCAACAATTTCTACACGTGCAATTCAGTGGTATTGATTGCATTCTTCAAGTTGTGCAACTATTTTTACCCTCCTTTTCCGAGTTGTTCCTCCCTCATTAACATACTCTCACTGCCTTCCAAATTTCCTACCTAGTCTTTCCAGTTTGATCCCATACAGATAGTTCTTAAAAGAGCACAATGCTCAAAGCAGACATCCTTTACTAGTTAAGCTAAATTACTGTTTGGTTTTAAGAAGACTTCAGAGAATATTTTTGGTTTAAGGTTTAAAAATTGTCTCAGAGCAATGGTTTTGGGGTTCATCCAGCCTCAGTGGCTCCAGAAAGTCCAGAAAGTCTGGATTCCATGAGAACTGAAATTCTGTTCTAAGGACAAAGATTCTTAATCTTAGTTATGATCCCACAATTATGGAAGAAATGTTAATGATTCATAGCAATATGAGTTGAACATTAGTATACTTTTAAAAATATTTTTTTAGAGCAGTTTTAGGTTTATGGAAAAACTGTGCAGAAAACACAGAGTTACTGTGTAACTCCTCCTCGCTGTATATCATTTCTTCTACTAACATCTTGTATTCCTGTGGTACATTTGTTACACTTGAACCAATATTGATACGTTATTACTAAGTGAAAACCAAACCCATTGCCGTCAAGTCGATTCTAACTCATAGAGACCCTATAGGACAGAGTAGAACTGCCCCACAGTTTCCAAGGAGCGCCTAGTAGATCTTAACTGCCAACCTTTTGGTTAGCAGACATAGCTCTTAACCACTATGCCACCAGGGTTTATTACTAACTGAAGTCCACACTTACATTAGGGTTCACTTATTGTGTTGTACAGTTCTATGTGTTCTGACAAACGTCAATGCCCACCATTACAGTATCATACAGAATAGTTTTACTGCACTCAAAAAATGTCCTGTCCTCCACCTATTCATAGCTCTCCCCTCCCCGACCCCCAGCATCAACTGATCTTTTCAGTGTCTCCGTAGTTTTGGTTTTTCTAGAATGTTATATAGTTGGAATCATAAAGTATGTAGCTTTTTTGAAACAGCTTCCTTTACTTTAGCAATATACATTTAAGGCTCCTCCATGTCTTTTTGTGGCTTGATAGCTCATTTCTTTTTATCCTTGAATAATATTTTTGTATGTATGTACTGTAAGTCCCTGCATTATGAGTGTCTTACTTATGGACAACTTGGACTTGCCCTTTAATGTTATGTAAATATGCTCTCACTATGAAATGACTGAACCAACTGCTACTCACAACAAATTCTTCATTACAATCATCTTCACTTGCTGCACGCACAACTCTTACATCATTGTAAAGGCTTCAGCCTTTTCTTGCACTAAAGTAAGGCTAAATAAGGACTATGTGCACCTGTTCCGACTTACCTACAAATTCTTAAAGACACACTTAGGAATGGATCTTGTTCATAACCAGGTACTGCCCCTACCACAGTTTGTTTATCCATTCACTTACTGAAGGACATCTTGGTTGCTTCCAATTTTTGGCAATTATAAATTAAGCTGCTATCAACATTCATGTGCAAGTTTTTATGTAGAAATATATTTTCATATTATTTGGGTAAATACCTACGTGTGCAAAAGAACTCGCTTTTGCCCAAGTTACAGACAGAATTGAAATTTTTGCTTAATCATTCCCGCGGCAGCAGCAAGGGCAGTTTAAGGGGAATGGAATCAACTGATGGTTTGAGTAGCTGCACTGTGTTTTTACCACTGAGTTTGTACTATGGCATAATTCCAGTGTGAGGAAGCTGGGGATACCAGGGCAGTTCCTTCTTGAGAGGCATGAGACTCCTCTGACAGGTGCCTCTGTTTCTTGCTCAACCCTATTAATTTTTTCAGAAGGGCAGTGCAGCTTATGGCCTACCTTGCCATCTAACTTTCCTTCCTTCCCTCTCTCGTTCACTGGATCACAGTCTGCTGGCGTTCCCAGACTCCTCAGGCTTCTTTCCCATTTTCCCTCATCACTGTTTCTTTTTTGAACATTTTATTGTGGTTTGAATGAAAGTTTACAGAGCAAATTAGTTTCCATTCAACATTTATACACATTTTATTTCATGACATTAGTTGTAATCCCCTCAGTGTGACAGCACTCTACCTCCTCCCCCCGAGTTCTCTGTTTCCATTTGCCCATCTTTCCTGCCTATCCCACTTCTTGCCTTCTGAACCTTGTTTTTGGGCAGATGCTGCCCTTTTGGTCTGGTGTGGTTGATTGTTCTGAGCAGCATGTTCCTCACAGGTATTATTGCTTACTTTATAGACCTGTCTATTGTTTGGCTGAAAGGTGATCTTTGGGAGTGGGTTCGGTTCCAGGTTTGAAGGGTTTGAAGCCTCATCACTATTTCTGCCAGACAATCTCTTACACACCTAATCTGAATTATCTTGGAGTCTGCTTCTTGGAGGACCCAGAGTAAGAAACTTCTTAAAGAAGATCAAACAAATGAAATTTCAAATGAAATGAAATTTCAAGTTGGCTAGACAACTTAAGTTTATTTCTCTTTAAGTCTGTGATTAAGACTGTATCTTACAAAACGGTAAAACATCTGGTAGGGATTTTTCCCCCTAGCGACAGGTCACTTAAACCAAACTATCCTCTGAAGTCTTATTAAAACTAAACAGTAGTTTGACTTAACTAGTAAAGAATGTTTGCCTTGAACGTTGTGCTCCTTCTAGATGTATCTATATGGGATCAAACTGGCAACAGCAACTGGAAAGATTAGATAGGAAATGTGGAAACTCAGAGGGCAGTGAGTTTATGTTAATGGGTGAGGAACAACTCTGAAAAGGAGGGTGAGAAAGGCTGCACAACTCAAAGAATATAATCAGTGTCATTGAACTGTACATGTAGAAACTGCTGAATTGGTATATGTTTTGCTCTGTATATTCACAACAAGATAAATTAAAAAAAAAAAAAGATTCCAGAGAACTTCAGTTAAAAATGGAGGTATCACATGCCTTGACTTACAGTAAAACATGGTGGACTGAATAAGCCATTTATCAATTCCCTTCTGATCCAACACATCAAAGAATGTATACTGAACAGTAAGGTCCCCAAGCCCCTTCTCTAATCCTATTCCCAGAACACCAGAGAACTGGTGTATTATTCTCTAGGTAGGAGTTTGAAGGATTCTTTTCTAGAGAACCTAAACAAGGGACCCAAAAAAAAATCTATAGATGCTGACATTTCAGGATCCTCCCTAAAATGAAACCCAGCTGTTGACAACTCAGGTCATGTATGGAGATTCCAAGTAGTTCTTCAGTGCCTCACTTTAAAATATGGATGAAGAAAACTTAAGAAAAAAAATCATATTCTCAGGGGAATAAGTAAAAAGATATTGCATTCATAAAACAAAACAATATGCTATTAAAAAAACCTCAATCATGAGCATAAAATTATTGTGGAAATGCAAATATGATTACTGAAATAATCAATAGATGGCTTGAAAAACCCAATCTGGACAATCCTCCAAAATGTAGAATACAAAGATAAAGAGATCAACAATATGAAAGAAAATATAAGTAGAAGATGAATTCAGTAGATCAAATATCTGACTAGTATCATAGGAGGTCCAGAACTGAGAACTGAAAAAAGACAAGGGAGGTGGTTATCAAGGAAATAATACAGGAAAATCTTCCAGAACTAAAAGACAATCTGAGTACTTATTGATAAAAGACCCATTGTATGTTTAGCATAGTAAATGAAAAGATCTCAAAGTTCACTGTAGCTAAATTTTAGAACTGGTGGTCAAAAGACAGCCTTAACACTTCATAGCCACTAGGATGGTTAAATTATTTAAAAAAAAAAAAAAAAAAGGGGACATTGTAAGTGTTGGTAAGGGTTGGTAAGGATGTGGAGAAATTGGAGCCCTCATCCACTGCTGGTGGGAAAGTAAAATGGTGCAGCTGCTATGGAAGACAGTTTAAGGGTTCCTCAAAAAGCTGAATATATTACCATGTGACCCAGCAATTCCACTCCTAGGTAGATCTCAAAAGATGGGAAAGGAGGGACTCGAACAGATACTTGTACAGCAATGCTCACTGCAGCATGATTTACAATAGCTAAAAGGTGGAAACCAACCAAATGGCCATCCACAGATGAATGGATAAACAAAATGTGGTGTATATTTTGTCTGAATACTATTCAGCCATAAAGAGAAATGAAGTTCTGATACATGCTACCACATGAATGAATCTTGAAAACATCCTAAATGAAAGAAGCCAGACAAAAAAGGATAAATACTGTATGATCCCACTTATACGAAGTATCTAGATTTGGCAAATGCACAAAGGCAAAAATAAATTTAGTGGTTACCATGGGCTGAGGCAGAGAAGAAATGGGGAGTCACTACTTAATGGGTAGAGTTTTGTTTGGGGTGATGAAAAAGTTTTGAAAATAGTCAATGGTTGTACAACATTGTGAATGTAATCAATGTCACTGAATTGTACACTTAAAAATGGTTAAAATGACAAATTTTATGTTATGTATACATCATCACAATAAAAATTAAAAACACAAAGAACCAAGTAGAAATTCTGGAATTGAAAAGTACAATAACCAAAATGAAAAATTCACTAGGGGGGATCAACAGTAGATTTGAACTGTTAGAATAAAGTATCAGCAAACTTGAACACAGATCAATAAAGACTATGTAATCAAAGAACAGAGAAAATTAAATGAACAAAAATGAGTAGTCTCTGAGGAACGTGAGACACCGTAAGTGCATCAGTATACACGTGATGGAGTACCAGAAGCAGAGGAGAGGAGCAGAAAAATATTTAAAGAGAGAATGGCTGAAAATGACATAGTAAATAAAGTGGAAGAAATGAGATAAAAAATTGGTAATGAAAAAGAACAGCCCAAAACGATCTTCTTTTGATTAAATTTATAAACCTTTTAAGGCTTACAAATCTAAAACTATGAATATTCTTGGATACACTTACCTTTTTAAAAAATCCATTACATAGTGTAATCAAGATTAAAAAACAAAAGAAAACAGATTTTTAATTCAGAAAGCTTAGAGCTGGGATCCTAGAATCTGAATTTATACTTGTGGCCAGAATGACTCCCCAGATGATTCCAGCATAAGTAATCTAAACCAGGGAAACCATGGTGGCGTAGTGGTTAAGTGCTACAGCTGCTAACCGAAAGGTTGGCGGTTCAAATCCAACAGGTGCTCCTTGGAAACTCTATGGGGCAGTTCTGCTCTGTCCTATAGGGTCACTATGAGTTGGAATCGACTCAATGGCAAGGGGTCTGGTTTTGGTTTAATTAAAACTAGTACTTCTCAAACTTTATCATGCATAAAAAGCACCTGGAGAATCTTATTTAAATACAGATTTATTCAGTAGGCCTTGGGTGGGAATGAGATTTTCCATTTCAGGTTGTTATCAGCCTGAGTTGGTGGCATCAGGACTGAAGGAAGGACAGCATGGTCAGGATATGGGTTATATACAGGGGAATTAAGCAAATAAGTAAATATATTGAGGGAAATGGGAGATAAGTTTTTAATTGTTCAAGAAAAGAGGTACACAAATATTGGGGGACATCTAGGTCAACTGGCATAACATAGCTCATAAAGAAAATGTTCTACATTCAACTTTCGTAAGTAGCGTGTGGGGTCTTGAAAGCTTGTGAGAGGCCATCTAACGTACACCTACTGGTCTCATCTCATCTGGAGCAAAGAACGAAGAAAACCAGAGAGATAAGTAAACAATTAGTCCAAACGACTAGTGGACCACATAAACCACAGCCTGCACGAGCCTGAGCCCAAAAGAACTAGATGGTGCCCAGCTAACACCACTGACTGCTCTGACTGAGATCACAATAAAGAGTCCCAGGCAGAGCAGGAGAAAAATGAAGAACAAAATGCAAATTCACAAAAAAAGACCAGACTTACTGGTCTGACAGAGACTGGAGGAACTCTTGAGACCATGGCCCCCAGATACCCTTCTAACTCAGAACTGAAGCCACTCTAGAAGCTCACCTTTCAGCCAAAAATTAGACACGCCTATAAACAATAATACTGGTGAGGAACGTGCTCCTTAGATCAATCAAGTATATAAGACTAAACGGGCAATACCTGCCCAAAAGCAAAGATGAAAAGGCAGGAAGGGGCTGCAAAGCCGGATGCGTGGGAGCCCAGGGTAGAAAGGCGGAGAGTGCTGAAACACTGCAGGGATTGCAACCAATGTTGCAAAACAATTTGGGTATAAATTTTTGAGTGAGAAACTAATTTACTCTGTGAACTCTCACCTAAAGCACAAGAAAATGTTACCAAAAAAAAAAGTATAAGTAAGGAAGGGAGAAGGTCAGAATAAACTCTGGTGTTAGACTGAAACTGGACACATTGGTGTGCACTCATGTTTTTGTTTTTTAAATTGGGTAAAATATATATAACATAAAATTGGTCAGACTATAGGGTAGCTATGAGTCGGAATTGACTCCACGGCACTGGGTGGGTTCTGGGTATTACTGAAGTATTTAAGAATAGTGGGGCATCATGTCTGCAAACACTTGGAAAGACAATGTAAATATACTATTAATGGACTTTGTATGTAATATTGGAAGCAACTGAAATATACTTTATGTATTTATATAAAATTACCGTAAATTTTGGAAAAAAATGAGCTAGATTTGAATATACTTCAACATTTCTGCTTTAGCATTAATTTATAAAATATGGAGGGCTATCCACGGTAAGTAATGGCAAATTAAAGCTTTTATCCCATTCAATCAAATAATAGTTTAGTTTAACTAGTAAACAACGTCTGCCTTCAACATTATGCTATTTTAAGAGCTAACTATATGGGATCGAATTGACAACAGAAACTTGAAGAGAAAACAGGGGCCTTATGGGGCAGTGAGTTTATTCACGGCATAGGAACAGCTCAAAAAAGGAGGAGGGTAAGAATGGTCGAACAACTTGAAGAATGCAATCACTGTCACTGAATTGTACATGCAGAAATTGTTGACTTGGTATATGTTTTGCTGTGTATATTCTTAACAACAACAAAAAAGAATAGCAAGGGACAAAATAGAAAACTAAAAAGTTGGAAAGCCCACGTTATCACTGAGTAGAAATACACATATTGCAAAGGTGGCAATTTTCCCTACATAAATGTGATCTCAATAAAAAATACTAACATGATCTCAACTACACAAGCTAACAACAAATTCAAATAAAACTAAACATTTGATCATCTCTAGAAAAATTATGAAAACTCATGAGCTATTAGAGAGGGTCAGTCCTACCACGTTTTAACTATTATAAAGCTCTAGTTTGATTTTGGAGTCCCTGGGTGGTGTGAGCAGTTAACATGCTTAGCTAACTAAAAGGCTGGAAGTTGGAAGTCCACCCACAGATATGCTAGAAGAGAGGTCTGGTGATCTACTTCTGAAAAACCAGCCACTGAAAATCCTATGGAGCAAGCATAGTTCTACTGTGACGTACGTGGAGTTGTCATGAGTTCAAATCGAATCAATGACAAATCAATGTTTTTTTAGTTCGGTTTCAGTGTGCAAATAGTAAAAGAGATGAATGACACCACACAGTAAGGAAAGAAACAGACCAAACGCATATGGGAATTTGGTATATGATAAAAACTGCATTTTAAATCAGTGGATAAAAAAGTAGATTATTCAAAAATGGCACTCGGGCAGCAATCTGAAAAATTATTAATAGAGATCCTTATCTCATTCCATTTAACTAAAAAATTCTAGATGGATAAAAGCTTTAAACACATACAAAAGATTAAACTGCAAAAATACTACAAGAAAACTTGGGACACATTAAAAAAAATACATATATATTTTATATATATATACACATACACTCTAAAGAGTATTTCTGGAAAATCTTTTTACAGAAGACACAAAATCTCAATATAATAAATAAGAGTTATGAACCTGACCATGTAAAAATTAATAATTTGGGAAAAATTATCATAAAGAGACTCCAAAAATAAATGACATCAGGGACTGGGGGAGGGAGAACAGGGAGTTACTGCTTACGGTGTACGAGTTTTGTTTGGGGTGATGAAAATCTTTTGGAAATAGATAGTGGTGATGGTTGCACAACTTGGTGAATGTAATTAATGTCATACTATTGTATACCTAAAAATAATTAAAATGGCAATTGTTTGTCATGTTGTATATGTTTTACCACAATAAAACTTTAAAATGAAAAATAAAAGCTTATATTCTATTGTTAAAAAAAAAATGACATATTTGTATATGCAGAAAAGAAAGTCTGGAAGAATTTACACCAATCTGTCAAAAGCAGCTACCTGATTTTAGGGAAGGAACTTTCAATTTTTACTTTGAATACTTCTGTATTGTTTGATTTTTTTATTAAAAAAAAAAAGACATATTGAGGATCAAAAAGTAGAGGGAATAAATTAGTCTCATTATTATATAGCAATGAGCTGACCCACAAAAAAATATTGATATAAAACACTACTTCTTGAATATAATAATAAAAGCCCAGGTTACTACCTTGATTTCTCATTGGAATAGTCAGCAGAGCAAGGTATGGCAACAGCTGAGTTTGGAGGCATAAAGACGGTAAGCAGAAGTCAGAAAAAAGTGCTTTTGCTGCCAGGCAATTCTCTCGATACTGTAGAGGGAAAAAAATTTAAAAATGGAAGATGAAAGAAATATAAAACTAAAAATAGTTGTTTTCCTAAACAAAATTTATTATATTACAAAGTGTGTGGTTTTCCCAGATCCTCATTTCTGAGTATCATTTGCACTAACAGGAATTACAAACATATTTATGAATCCAAAAATATTACAAATGTGCTTTAAGAGTTTATCTAACTAGGTCTTTGTAGCTGTTCCAGCACTATTTAATAACATATTTACCTACATATCTATATCACATCTGATGTAACGCAATAACAATTTTGTTTTAAAGACGACTTTATGCATAAGAACAGCAAACTTAAAAATCAAAGGAATTCTGTTCATGATCATACAGACATCATAAAGTATGTGTGGATGTTTTTCCGTGAAATAAATTCTTTTAAAAAGGCTCCACCTAGTACTCTAATTCCAAGTTATGTAACTTACTAAAGTTGAGTGTGGCTACTCTGCAATTGGCCTTAAACACATTTTCCTAAATCCTCTGAAATACTCATTCTTATCTGTTAAATATTTTCTTTAGCTAACACAAAGCACAGTATTAGGCTGATGGGAAGAGAAGCACAATCCCTGTCTTTAAGTAGCTTATAGTCTGCAGCTGGGTACCTACCACCCATGTCTGAAAGAGAGATGCTGCTTGGCCCCAGCTGATTGCTGCCATGTAGAAATATGGGCTCAGTGTTGCCTCACTTTCCATTTGTTTTCAGGAGATTCCAGAAATTAAGAAGCCAGAAATTCATATCTGTATTTTAATTATTCTACTAATTTTTAAAGACTGGGAATTAGTTTTAAAAAATCTGTTGCCTGTGTTATATTCAACTTGTGGGCCACCAGTTTTGGTCTCTAGGATAATCCAATCCTCTACATTTACAGCTGAGAAAACTAAGAGAGCCCATTAGCTTAAATAACTTGTCTAGATGGTTAGAGGCAGAGCCAGGATATTAAATTAAAACAAAAAATTGTAGCTATATGTTGATTTCAATAAAAGTCAATTAATGAATAAAATGAGTATGTGCTTTCAAATCTGAGTAGATTTTCTTTTCCTTAATTTGAGATTACCCCTTTATGTTTTATCATAATCCTAAGAAAAATGTGTGCCTTAGGAACTAATTCTTACTAAGAAGTAAACGTCACTTATCCTTGTTTTTTCACCTTTTTATTTATTAGAAACCACTGGGGTTTGTGCAAGGGTCGAAAACTTGATCCTCCTCCTTGGCAGTGAGCAAATCCTCGGGCTTTGTTGGAATGTATCACACCTCTCGTAGATACAGATGTACTATACTCCCTGAGTAAAGAACGTGTCTAACAAAGGAGACAAGATGTGAAATAAAAAAATAAAAAATTTATAAAATAGTACTACGGGTACTACTGATACCAAAAAGACTTACCATATTTACTTATTATTTGTTCACGTTTTCCAACATCACCACAGCTCAAAAATTAACAGTGCTATAAAAATTTTAAAACAATAAAGCAAATTCAATTGAGACATAACAACCAAATGCAATGTGTCACCCTTCCTGGATCTTGGATGACAGCAGGGAAACAACTTTACATTTTTGAAGCAAATGGGGAAATCTGAATAGGGACAGAATACTGCTGAATTAATGTTACTTTTTCTTAGGTATTATAATGCTATCGTGGTTATAAAAGAACAACATCCTGATGTATGCTTAAATATTAAGTGTACGTCTGCAATTATTTTCCAATTGTTCAGGCAAAAGCAAGTGTGTAAGAGATTAAGCAAATGGGAAAAACTCATGAGCAAAAAGTTAAGATAATCACTGTACTATTTTTCTTTCAACTTTTTTGTAGGTTGGAAATTTTCAAAATAAGAAGATAGCATTAAAAATAGTATAAAAAAATAAGCAAAAGCAAATCGAATAAATCAAAGTTTAAATATAACACAGAAACTACATCATGAAACTTTTTTTAAGCCTTTCCTAACATCAGTTATTAATGCTACTTCAATACTTACAATAGAAAAATATTAACATTAAAACAATGCTGTCTAACAGAACTTTCTGTGATGATGGAAATGTTCTGTATCTAGGCTGTTCAATACAGTAGCTACTAGTCACATGTCGCTACAGAGTACTAGAAATGTGGCTAGTGTGTCTAAGAAACAGAATTTTAAATTTCAATTAATTTAAATTTAAATACCCCATGTGGCTAGTGTCTACTATATCTGATGGGGCAGCGTCAAAACGTTAAGGAAAAATACAAACTCTATACAGAATAATTCCAAACATGAAAAAAAAAAAAGCATTAAAAAAAGATTAGCAGGAAGTACACCAAAATGCAGTTTTTTCCCATCTCTCTACTTTTCAAAGTTGTCAAGTTTTCTGTAAGATTATATTAACTTTATAATCAAGAAAATAACTTTAAAAAAATCAATGCTATATCATCACTAATGAATTAATTTAATCACAGGTATTAAGAGTTACATAAAATACTGTCAAATAATTGAGGATAAAAAGTAAACTTTCTTTTCTTAAATCTGAGGAAATACTAACAAAAACATTTAAGTGAAATGGTCTTACATTCCAGTCACCACTGAGGATATCTGCAAAACTTAGAAATTCACTGGCTCTCACAAGATCATCCATTTCCACAAAGAAATCTACGTAGTTTTGGTGAAGATATAAATTAAATAACTCTCCTGGCATGTGCGACATTTCTACTACTTCCTATAAAAAGAAGTATATATATAATTTTTGTAAAAAACGTAGTGGTCAAATATATACATACATATACCATACAAACAACATATATTTTGTAATTGGCGCTAAGTGCCATTGAAGAGTTTACCTCAGGTTGAATAAGTAATGTATCCCGTTCATGCTCTGATAAATGAGAAGGCAACCGAGGTGAGCCTAACTCTGTTAAAGATGCTCCTGTAAAAAAATTCCTGTGGTTATTAAAGATAACACATCTTTATAATTATATTATTACCTCTCACTTGGAGATTTCCAACACTACAGGGTTGCTAGGAGTCGGAATCGACTCGATGGCAGTGGGTTTTGGGTTTAGTTGGGCACATAATGTCAAAAATAAGAAATCTGTTAAAAGTAAAAAACAAACAACAAAATAACTGGAAACCTGTGGCAGCCGACTATTCTATCATAATTAGCAAGAACTAAATTTGGGATTCTGATGCTTTGATTACGGCTTCTCTGAACTTTAAAATATTCCATGTTTCACAGCACTTCCCATTTCACATTCCAGCTCTGGGTTACTTTCTTCCTTTGAGTCTCATCTGAGTATATTCACTGTTTTATTTACTAAGTAGAAAGACAGTGTTCTCTGAATCAGAGAATGGAACCCCACTCCCTAATGCAAGAAGTTATAAATGAATGTTGGGGAAGAAAAGGGTGGCAGAAAAAGAATCAGGTGGGCATGGTCACTGAGGGAAGAGGATCTACGGATAGAGGAGTGCCTCCATTGTCACCTAAATGATGCCATTCCACTTTCCTCAGGTAACAAGAAGATGTCCATTTAGAAATCCCAGTTTTCCTGCTCTAGGGTCATAAGACTGAAAACTGGTATCTGCTACATAAAGAAACTGAGACTGGACTTGTATCGAAAGGAGGGGCAATTCAGGAGCTTAGAAATGGGCAGGGGGTGTGGAGCGGCTGAAGGTGAGCAGGTATCAAAGAAGACCAAAGAGGGCAATGAACACCTCCGACTGGAAAGAAAGCAAGCTAATGAAGAGTACAGACGAAGAGGATCTAGGAAAACCATAAGCTACTTGGCAATCTGTCTGGAGCCCTAGTGGCTGGAGCCAAGTGGGCTTTAGGCTAACCCACACTTGCCACTAAAAGTCTAGATGGACTGATGTCTTACCTACAACAAACTATAATTTTAAAGATTTACAGACATGGATATGACCTACAGCAGTTTCTTTTTACATTTAATCCCTCTCATAGTCAAAAAAATAACTCTATCTAAATTCATTTTCCTGCTATGTTTTAGACCTTGCCAACAGAATCTAACTTAGCTTTCTTGGAACAGAACCAAATATACAACATTTTAAAAAATGTGGTATTTTATTTCAGTTAAAGACTAATATCCAAAAGATTAAAAAAAAAAGTATAAAGTTTCCTACTTTTACAATATAGTATCTTCCCCAAAGCTCTGAAGAGAAAGAGAGAAACATCTTTGCCACCAATAGCTTGGATTTCTTGATTTTCAAAAACCCTTTCGGGTTTTTTTCTTTGTTTTGATTTTGACAGCACGACATCTGATTTTAACGAAGGCACTCCTTTTTTCCTTGGCCATAAATTGTTCTCTCCTAAAAAATATACACACAAGTAACAATAATTTAAAATATGAAAATTAAAACTAAGACCATTTCACATATATTTAAACGAAATATTCTAATAAAAATATATTCTCCAAATAAACAATAATTATAAAACATGTGAGCTGAGTACAGTCCTCTTTGGGTTACTAAACACTATTAAAACAATCAAGTACTATCTCATGACACAGATGTCAAATTTTCACATACACAATGATACACTTTCTAAGACAGTCTTAACACCTCATTCCTTACAGTGTTATCTGCAAAGTATTGTTCTTGGCATTATATGTATTAACTAATTTAATCCTCACAACAACCCTATGGAGGGGGAACTATTATCATACAGATGAAAGAAATTAGATAAAAAGAGGTTAAGTAACTGGCTCAAGGTCATCAGCTAAGTGGTTTGAGTCCATGCTTAACTACTATGCTATATTACCTCTCTACTGATTTGAGCAGTCTCAAATTTATGAATATGCCTGTGTTCAAATTTCATTTTTAAGTCTACTGGTTAAAATTTAAAATGTGTAACCAAAGGTAATCAGCCTACTATAGCAGAAAGAATTATAGGCTCTGGATTTGAATCCTAGCATTATCTCATTAGGCTGGTCTAAGAATTAAATAAAAAAATATACAATTGTCAATACAATTTTGGCTGACTCAGTAATTTTTATTTTCTTCCCTTTAAGATCGCTGTGCCCAGAGAAATAATGTTATAAATGGTAGTTAGGATCCCAAACTGGCCCACTTCAGCATTCCAAACTCATAATTCCAGTACCAGCCCTATACACTGTTTACATTTGTTTCCACAGGAATTAGCAAAGTTCTGGTTTTAGTTGTGTTAGCCTGGCTACTCCTCTACAATTATGTTGAAAAAATCAAGATGCAAATTAATTGAACAGATTCCTTTGTGAGTAGACACATTAGGATTTCAGGGGGACTGTGAGAACTCCAAAACCCACACCTGTTGCCTTTGAGTTCATTCTGATTCATAGTGACCCTAGAGAACAGAGTAGAACTGTCCCAAACGGTTTCCAAGGAGGACCTGGTAGATGTGAACTGCCGACCTTTTGGTTAGCAGCTGAGCTCTTAACCACTACATTACCAGGGTTTCTGTGAGATCTCCAAAGATGGTTTTTAATTCTTTAAGGTCAATTCCTCAGTGGTAAGTTAAGTATCAAGTAGGTAGCCTACTAATGCTTTCTGATGAGGACTGTGTGCAGTTAACTATGATTATTAGAGTAAAAATGTAACTCATTGTCATTACTGGGCTATTTTTTACTATCTCGTGGCTATTACCTCTTTTTACATTTTAATAAGAAATTTATAATTTGTTAAACAAAGTATCATGAAATAAGCTAAAAATTAAACTTGGCTCAGCATAATACTATCAAGCCCACTAACAGTTTGTCATTTATGTACCACTTAAGAAGCGTAAAGCATTGTAATGAGCATTTTACAAGTATTACCTCACTTAATCATCACATGTCCCATAAGATAGGTTCTCATATAAAAGGTGAGAAAATTGAGGCATAGAAAGAGTAAGTCACTCAAATAGGGCTATACAACTGGGAAGTGAGAGAGCTAGGATTTGCACTCAGGAACTCTCACTCAAGATTAACTTTGAAAGGTAAAGTAGTAAAACATGTTAACAGATCAGGTTTTGTTTCAAAGAGATATAAAAATATATACGATGAAATATTCATGGGGGGTGTCTTATCTACTATGTGTACATATAATCTTAAACAACTGTCTCAATTAAAAAAAAATCTGGAGACAGTTATATATCAGTTATAAGTTAAAACATTTTTAACCTGACTTCACTTCATGAGTAGTTAATAGAGTCACCTACGTACTGCCTACTGCTGTATGACTGTATCTGCCATAGTTACCTTTCGTAAAAGAAAACTGGAGGCTGTTTATTGCACTTCTGATATCACCAGAACATCCTTGACACAGCAACTCTAGGAAAGCTTTATCAGGAACAATAATTTTTCCTCCAAACTAAAATGAGAAAATTAAAATGAAAGAAAACCATCTTAAAAAACATAATAGAACTAAATTAGAATCTTTGAAACTGGAAGGTTAAAAAGCCTCCATGCTAAACACCAGCCCGACTATAAAGGATACAAGTGCCAATGCCTTATAGTTTAAGGTAAAATTTCAGCTTATATTTTAAAGTTCTCTATTCCTTACTCTTAATTCTATATACACACATATATACAAACATACCCACACATATACAAAGACCTCAAAACAAAAAATGCAATAAAATTAAATACCCAAACTAATCTGTCAGATTTAAAGACATATAACAATGTGACAAATCTTTGAAATTTTTACATGGTAGTCCCCAGGTCGGGAATGTCAACACAGTATTATAGCTCGCCGAGTATTAAAAAGCCACAAATGCATCAATTTCATATTTAAAGTCTAAACTTCATAGATGTTTAAGATATAATTCATAGGACTGTTTACACCCATCCCATTCCAGATCTTGTAAAATCTAATAGAGAAATAGTGCTGTAATCCTTCAATATTCATTTTATTAATTAAAGATGCTTCAAAATTTCTTTATGAAAGTACTGTCCTTTGTAGTCTCCTCAAATTCCACACTTCGTCAGAGCGGTAACTATTAACATTTTAGTGAGTACTTTTCCAGGCCTCTTTCTGTACATGTATAAGTATACATAGTATCTATAAATATATAATGACAGAGTTAGTTTTCTAAAAATAAGTGGGACCACAACACATATACACTTTCGCCTCACTTACCATCTTGCTATCCAACATTTCATGTTTACAGCAATAGTAAAAAATCTACTGTCTATTTTGTGCATTAACAACATACATCTGGCAGTAATGAACGCTGAGGTGTGAGGCAAGAATAACACTCGCTAGCTGTGATGATGTTTAAGGTTATGCATCAACTTGGCTGGGCTATGATTCTCAATGATTTGGCAGTTACATAATAATGAAATTTGGAAACCATATAAATGATCTTAATTTGGCAGTTAGGTAATGATGTAGTCATCTTCCATTTTGTGATCTGATGTGGTCATCCTCCGTATTTGCATAACACTGATTTCACATAATGACCTGGTCTTTGGAACGTAACCCTGTCAGTAAGTGAGAAGAGGGTGTATTATTGAATGACTTGATTTTTTTAAAAATCCCATTCTTAGTGATCTTTCTTCTAGTATCTTTAGATCTATTTCATTAAAAATGTACACACACCATCATTTAATGAATATGCACCCCAAATAAGAACATTTAGTTTCCAATTTTTCCCCATTACAGACTAACATAAACCTACATATATGCCTATATAAAATAATGTTTCATATCTATATTTATCTTTGCCAGCATATCTGAGTATTTCTGTAGAAGCAGAGTGCCTCCCCAAGTGTCCACAACAATTACTAAATTTTTTCTACTGACAGTATATGAAGAAACCAAAACCCACTGCCATCGAGTCAATTCCAACTCACAGCAGGCATGACCATTTTCCATACCTTTAGAAATCCAGGATATATTTAAAACTTTTTTCAATCTGATAGGTGAAAAATGGCATCTGGTTTAAATATACATTTCTCTGATTAGCAGGGTTCAGCACCGTTCACATTTACTAACAACTTGGATCTGATCTCTAGGGGGGCAGTTCTACTGTATCCTATAGGGTCGCACTGAGTCGGAACCGACTCGACGGCAGTGGTTTTGGCTTTTTTGGTTTTTTGGATCTCCCTTTGTGTGTTGGCTTTTGATTTTTGCCTTTTCTTTCGTTAATGCTACATCTGTTATGTAACATGCAAATACTTTCTCCCATTCTCATACTTGTGTTTTAAAACTTTGTTTACAGTGCCTTCTGTCATCCCTAAGTTTTTCAATTTTGAAGTAAATCAATCAACTGTTCTCTTATGGCATCAGGTTTTGTTTCTGGCTTAAGAAGATTTTCCCCACCCCCAAGTCAGTATTTTTTTTTTAATACTCTTCTAATTTTGATTTTACATTTAACCCTTTAATCCACCTGCAAATTACTTTTGTACACAGTATGAAATAAAGATGTATTTTATGTTTTTATATTATATTTTTCTATATGGATATCTAATTGTTCTAATACCACTTAACTACAACAGTCTACTCTTCTTCCAGTGATATAAAATGCCGCTGCCATCACACTGAAAATTCCCGTTTACACATATCAAAATATTTCTGTGCTTTCTACTCATTTAATTCTACTTGTCTATTACTGTGATAACAGCACACTGTTAAAATTTATCTGGTTTATAATATGTTGATATCTAGATAACAAGTCCGCCTTCATTATCATTCTTTTACAAAATTTTCTTCCTAGTTCCTGGGTGTTGCTCTTCCAGATTTACTACATTTTCATTGTAAATAGATTTAATTTAAAAATGATTTTAAGAGGAGTGCTTATTTTACACTCTGTTTTCAAAATGTTTTAAAATATGGATTATCTGCAAAAGAAGGAAATGTAATTTGAAATCATGGTCCTTGCTAACTGAAGAAAATGCCATGGATGTTAATTACTATAAATAAGCAAACACGGCTGAAATGTGTGATTAGCAGTTCCTTCCACACTTTGCATACTTAGTAATATCAAAAAAGGCTATAGATTTTTCTTTTCTATAAAAAGAGAAGCATCTAAACTTCAAAAAAAAAAAAAAGAAATCACTTAAGATATGCAACACTTATTATAACTTATAACCAATTCATTTAAGATGTCAACATCCTTTCTTAATATAATTAACAGGATACCAGAGATTAAGGTATTCTTTTGATCTTCTTACACTATCATTATCACACTTGGAGACCCTAGGCAGTATGACAATATCTGATCTTACAAAGACTTGAAAATCTTGCTTAATGTTGCTCCGGTAATATATCAATAATGACATTAAAAGTATACTAGTCTTAAGACTCTTTCAGATCAACTGTTCATGGTACAGCACATTAACTACATAACAAAGAAGTTGTGGTATCTGTTTTTACTAGTATATCCTAAAACAACTTTTCAAAGTAAATGCCGTTTGTAATTTAATGAATTACTCTTAAAATAAGAAGTTTTAAGTTATTGTGATAATGTAGTATTTTTTCACTGCTGATTATTCTTGATTGTTTCTTAAACATTTGCTCAAGAAATAAATACTTTAAAACCATAATTTGAAGTTATAATATTAATGTATTAATTCAAAGTATTTTATCTCATTAGGGATAAAAGACACACTCTGAATGTTTAGATGACTGGTGAAGTAATCATAGTAGAGAATACGGAAAATGTAGAAAGATTTTTTTAAAAAGACAATAAAAATTCAAAAGTAAACCTACCATCCAGAACTAATCACACTTAGCATTTTTATGTACTTTCTTCTAGCACGAATAGGTTTCTGTGTATGTGTGTATTTTACTGCTATCGATAATTGTTTTGTTTTACCACAGTGGACTGGAGTCAGAACCAAAATTTAATCCCGTCTGATACTTACTAGTTGTAGGATATTATACAAGTTATCTCCCCCACATAGCTCAGTTTCGTTACCTCTAAAATGGGGATAATGTAACAATCTTGTAGTGAGGATTTAACAAGATCATGTACGTAAAGATACCCTGCACACTGCCTGATACATATTAAGGGCTCGATACACCACTTCTATCATCAGCATTATTATGTAACTTTGTACCTTATTTTAACTTGATATTAAATTGTAAGCATTCTCCCATGTCATCGAATACTCTTCAAAACACTATTATTAATGGCATAATAGTTCTTCATAGTAACCATTCCCTCAATACTGAAATCAACATGTTTCTAATTTTTCACCATTAAACAAATGTTACTTATTAAGATAAAACTCTATATACATTATCTTGTTTAATCTTCCAAATAATTTCTTCCTTAAAGAATTTCTCCACTTCCTGTGACCTCAGTAGTGCAATAAAAATTGTGTTTCATGCAAAGTCTAGCTGATTTGCAGCAGTAGGGTCCCCTAGAACTATACTGCTACAAGGAGACATTCTGTAAATTTATTTTAACATCATCTTTATTTGAAAGATAGAAAAACAAGGTATTAAAAGTGACAACAGGACAATACTACTGTTGAACTATTAATGGCTAATGTACCTGAATTTGAGGAAGGTTTAATGATAGGCACAATTTGGGAAAGCAAGTGAAGCAAAAGGAAAATCTACCTCAGTTTGAAAGAGAAAGCTAAGTTTAATAGTACAGAAAGGTTAAAGATTTTTTAATGAGTATTTTCAACATTTTCTAAAATGACATGTTGCATGCATGTAATAAATTTAATTCTAAAAACCAAAACAACACAACGTTATCTCCAATTATTCAAGTTTACATAATACCACTTAAGCTAGACTTTCTACAGCTGCAATGCAAGATTCGAATTAATTACTTCTTAAGAGACTTTTTTTTTTTTACTTACCTTATTAGCTTCTGTTGTCATTATTCGGTTAAGAAATTTCATCATAATGGTTGGTGCCACAGGATTGAAACTGTCGAAGTTTATAAATAAAGATGGTATTTAAATTATTAATTTTAAAACATAATGTGTATGTGAACATTATGAAGCAGAAATTGCTTCCTTACTTGATATTTGATATAGAACACTCTTCTTGAATTTCTTTGGGAAATAGTAATCTTTGATTGGTATCTCCACTGAGACTGTCAGAAATTATAAATATAAGAGGACACCGACCAATCTGGACATATTTCCTAAAATAACAAAACATAATAATGTTGAAATTTAAGCCACTTGGTATTTAATTTGGAGTTTTAGAAAACTTCACTGAAACTCACCTTAGAATTTCATGTAAAATCTGAGCATCTCGATAAAACTGGTTAGGGAAATCCTATTGAAAACACAGGATAAATACTAGTTCAGTTCTATTCCCACTCAAATTTATACCCAGACTTATATTTACCAAGGATGAGCAAATTTTTTACCTATCCAATGTATTTTTATGTAGAACTTTCATGCAAATTAAGGAAAATATGAAATAGCTGATATCCTAATCAACAATATACACACATGGAAACCTCAATTTTCAGATCAATTTTTCTTAAAGACACTTTACTAGGTGTATTATTTTTACTGAAAACTTATTTTCCAAATAATTATTTCATTTTTCCATACTTAAACCTGTTTCTTCTCATTTTGAATTGTGCTACATCAGCAAATGAAGGTTCTGAAAGCTTGACTCCATCTATATCATTAAGGTCAACTCTACTTTGAGAAGGCAGCTCCTCCCCAGTTGTATTGTAAGTACCTTCCAACCTGAGGGGCTCTTCCTCTGGCACTGTATCAGACAATGTTCCGCTGCTATTCATAAGGTTTTCACTGCTGTTGTTAGGTGCCATTGAGTCAGTTCCAACTCAGAGCGACCCAATGCACAACAGAATGAAACGCTGCCTGGTCCCGTGCCATCCTCACCATCGTCGTTATGCTTGAGTCCATTGTTGTAGCCACTGTGTCAATCCATCTAGTGATGACGTTCCTCTTTTTCGCTGACCTTCTACTTTTCCAAGCCTGATGTCCTTACTGGCCACTTTTTTCAGAAGTAAATCACCAGGTCCTTCTACTCAGTCTGTCTTAGTCTGGAAGTTCCGCTGAAACCTGCCCACCATGGGTGGCCCTGCTGGCATTTCAAATACCAGTGGCACAGCTTCCAGCAACACACAACCCGCCATAGTACAATAAACTGACAGACGAATGGTGTACATAGACCAAGAGACAGTTGTTCAAACAGAACAAGGGGATACTGTGTGGCTTAAAATCAGGAAAGGTATGCATCAGGGTTGTATTCTTTCACTGTATTTATTCAATCTGTATGCTAAGCAAATAAACCAAGAAGCTGGCCTATATGAAGAAGAACGTGGCATTGGGATTAGAGGAAGATTCATTAACCTTTGTTATGCAGATGACTCAATCTTACTTGTTCAAAGTGAAAAGGACCTGAAGCACTTACTGATGAAGATCAAAGACTACAGCCTTCAGTATGGTTTACACTTCCACATAAAGAAAACAAAAATTCTCACAATTGCACCAATAAGCCACATCATGATAAACAGAGAAAATGTTGAAGTTGTCAAAGATTTCATCTCCTTGGATCAACAATCAACACCCATGGAAAAAGCAGTCGAGAAATCAAATGACATACCACATTGGGAAAATCTGCTGCAAAAGACCTCTTTAAAGCACTAAAAAAGCAAAGGTATCAGTTTGAGAACTAAGATGGCACCTGACTCAAGCCATGGTATTTTCAATTACCTTGTATGCATGAGAAACCTGGACAACAAATAAGGAAGACCAAAGAATTGATGCCTTTGAATTGTGGTGTTGGCAAAGAATACTGAATATACCATGGACTGCTGGAAGAATGAACTAATCTGTCTTGGAAGAAGTACAGTCACAATGCTCCTTAGAAGTGAGGATTCCACTTGCTTTATGTACACGGACATATTATCAGGAGGGACCAGTCCCTGCAGAAGGACATCATGCTTGGTAAAAGTAGAAGGACAGCAAAAAAGAGGAAGCTCCTAGGTGAGACGGATTGACACAGTGGCTGCAACAATGGGCTTAAAGACAGCAATAATTGGGAGGATGGTACAGGATGGGGCAGTGTTTCATTCTATTGTACTTAAGTGTTGCTGAGTTGGAATTGATGCAACAGCACCTCACAACACAACATACTTAAAGCATTAAATTTTTTAAAGTTTGCTGAACACCTTCAGCTTCTCTATTCTGGTTTACTGAAAAAGACTTTAACTTTCCGCTATCACAAAGCCTTTATATTTTACCACTACTAATACCATGAAAAGAGTTATAAGATGTATCTCTCAATTGTTCACTCAATAGCTGCAGCAGGATTTTGAAGTTGTCCTTACTTCAACGAGAATTATCTTCTTATTAGTTCTCAAATCATCTCCAACCATTTGTAGTTTGTTATACTTAGTTGCTCTTAATAGAAATTCTTTAAAAACTGCCATCTGAGACTGATAAGGAAATAACTGGAGGCTTGATTCTGAAAAGAAACACATTTAACACAAATTATTTTCAACAAATTACATATGTATCAATATTATACATACATATGTATATATACACATACACCGTTGTTAGGTGCTGTCCAGTAGATTTTGAATTATGGTGATACCATGCAACGGAGGAGAAATGCCCCCATATGGTTTTCTAGGCTGTAATCTTTATGGGTACAGAGTGCCAGGTCTTTCTGTCATGGAGCTGCTGGATGGGTTTGAGCCACAAATCTTTTGGTTGGCAGCCGAGCGCTTAAATGTTGCACCACCAGGGCTCCTTTTCATATACAAATATACATATACATGATTATATGTATAAAATGAAGCTCATAATAATGTAGTTTTACTTAGGAAAAATTGTTCAAATTTAGAATAAAATATTCATTTCAAAAGACAGAAGTCACCATGATTAATAGAAAATTTTCTATACCAGTGAATTAAATGACTTCAGAATACAGCTGTCAGTATACTGGCTTAAGTATAGAAAAAGCATACAAAATATTTAGAAAATGACTCCTCAGTGAAAATGAGAAATCTGGTAAAAAATATTTATGACTTTGGCCTACATAATGAAGATTCTCCAAATTAGTACACAACTACAAATAAATCATCTTCAAAAACAAAGGTTTAACAACAAAAACAGAATGAATGATTAGAGAATTTGGGAATAAAGTAAGTTCTCTGAAGACATGTTTTATACAGAGGGCTGCTTAGGTGATGTCTTAGTCATCTAGTGCTGCTATAACAGAAATACCACAAGCTGATAGCTTTAACAAAGAAAATTTTATTTTCTCACAGTCTAGTAGGCTAAAAGCCCAAATTCAGGGCGTCAGCTCCATGGGAAGACTTTGTCCCTCTGTCAGCTCTGGAGGAAGGTCCTTGTCATCAATCTTCCCCTGGATTAGGAGCTTATCCGTGCAGGAATGCTGGGTCCAAAGGATGAGCTGTGCTCCCAGTACCGCTTTCTCGGTTGCATGAGGTCCCCCCTCTCTGCTTGTTTCCCTTTCCTTTTATCTCTTATAAGATAAAAGGTGGTGCAGGCCATACTTCAGGGAAACTCACTTTATACTGGATCAGGAATGTGATCTTAGTACGGGTGTCACAATTCCATGCTAATCCTCCTTAACATAAAATTACAATTACAGAATGGAGAACATCCACACAGTACTGGGAATCATGCATGGGCTAACCAAGTTGACAGATATTTTTTGGGGACACAGTTCAATCCATGACAGATGAATACTTATCAGACTGTCAAAAGTAACGTTCCTATCTAGAAAACAGTAAAAATTCCAGGAGCAAAGTATATTAGCAGCATTTAAGGTTGTGCATACGAAGATGGAGTAGAGCCTAGAGAAAGGATTTTGAGGAATGCTCCACGTTATTAAAAAAAAAGAAAAAAAACTAACAAAGTTAAAAATGTTAGTGCTGGTGTATATAAGCATATATACAACATTACAATGTAATAAATCTTTAAATTGGTACTATTATTTTTGGATGTTTGTCACAAGACCCTACTTCCAAATTCTATAGACAGTCTTCTTGTGGTTTAACAAAAAACACAAAACCTGTTGCAGTTAAGTTGATTCCCACTCATAGTGACCCTACAGAACAGAGCAGAACTGCCCCAACGGGTTTCCAAAGAGCAGCTGGTAGAGTCAAACTGCTGACCTTTTGGTGGGCAGCCAAGCTCTTAACCAGTGTCCCACCAAGGCTCCTCTTATTGTATAGGAATGGCATTATATACCTTCCTCTCAAACACATATACCTAATAAGACCTTAGGAATCTTAATTACACAGATGGTGGTTCATTTCAAAGCTCCATTACATACAGTCTTTCCCCATTATGTCCACTACTATCACAGTAAACCTTACCAGTATTAAATATCTCCTTGAAATCATCTTTTGGGAAGTCTGGTGAAACTGGATTAATCCACTCTTGTACTTGAATACCATGCTCCTTTGATAGTATTTTTAGAGTTGTTGTCTTTCCACACCCAGGAGGACCTGTTATTAATAAAATAGATCCACCCTAAAACCAAATACAAACATTAATTACAAATCAAAATCACTGCAACACTAGAATAGTATTTTTGAATTTCCATTCTCAATTCAACCTTAACACAGACCTCTCATAGGAAAATAAATCTTAAAATTATACAACTATAACATGGGTCACTTCTACTCTGTCCTATAGGGTCACTATGAGTTGGAATCGACTCGACGGCACTGGTTTTTTTGTGTGTGTGTGTGTGTGTGTGTGTTATAAGTTAGAATCGACCTGATGGCAACGGTTTTGTTGTTTTTTATACTCTTATGAGAATACCTCAATTTGAATTCACATTCTTTAAGAAATGTATATTTAGTAACATATTTACCGGAGACTAGAAAGGCCCTAGAGGTTGTGAGTTCCCAATAACTTTCCCTCATATATTTGATCTGATGTAAGACTTAAATAAAATATATGGCAAAGATTTCCTACGTTCAGCGCTGGGCTCTAATCCTTGCCCATTTGTTTACATTTATTAACTAGTGTAGATAAGGACCTATGTACTTGAACTCAGAAGACAGTTCCACTTTTTATGTGCTTATCAAAAATACCATTTAAACATTTGAGTTAATATTTCTGAATAATGAAAATGTTTTAAAATTGACTGTGGTGATGGCTGTACAACTCTCTGAATACACTAAAAGCCAATGAACTGTACACTTCAAATGGAATGGTATGGTATGGTATGCGAATTAGAGCTCATAAAGCTATTAAAAATTATATATATATGTATACACACACATATGCTTGCCAATAACAAGTGTTAGCCAGGATGTGGAGAAATTAGAACCGTCGTGTACTGCTGGTAGGAATATAAAAATGCTGCACGCACTTTGGAAAACAGTTTGCTAGTTCCTCAAAAAGTCAAACATGGAGTTACCATAGAATCCAGCATTCCCCTACTCAGTATATACCCAAGAGAAATGAAACATATCTCCACACAAAAACTTCTACATGAAAGTTCATAGCATTATTCATACTAGTGGAAGAGTGGAGACACCAAATGTCCACCAACTGATGAATGCATAAATAAAATGTGGTATACCCATACAATGGAATATTATTCTGCCATAAAAAAGAATGAAGTAATGATACATGCTACGACATGGATGAACTTTGAAAACATTAATCTAAATGGAAGACAGACAAAAGGGACCCCATATTGTATGATTCCATTTATATGAAATGTCCAGACTAGGCAAATCTATAGCAACCAAAAGTAAACAGTGGTTGGTGGGGTCAGGGGCATGAGTGACTGCTAATGCATGGTTGTTGCTGTGTGTCACCAAGTTGATTCTGACTCATTGTGACCCTACAGAACAAAGTAGGACTGCCCCATCCAGTTTCCTAGGCTGTAACCTTTACAGGAGCAGATCACTAGGGCTTTTCTCCCGTGGAGCCACTGGGTGGGTTTGAACTACTGACCTTTTGGTTAACAGCCAAGCACTTAACCATGTACCACCAGGGCTCCTTGTTAATGGGTATGGGGTTTCCTTTTGGGGTGACAGAAATACTCTAAAATTAGATTGGTGATGGTTATATAACTCTGTGAATATACTAAAAATGACTGGATTATACACTTTCAACGTGTGACTTTCATGATACGTGGCGTATGTCTTAATAAAGTTACTAAATGCATGTGTATGTCTCTCTCATATATATATGCCAGTTTTATTTTGGTATATTTCAAGTCCGGGCATTTATTTTAGATGATCAATAACAAGCAGGGCTGGTAAGCTTTAAAGGCATGGCTATTTTACATTGCAGAGAAATGTGTTAAACTCAAAGTTGTATGCCCAGTGCCTAACATGGTGCTGGGCCAGGGTTAAGTGCTTACTAAATGCTCCCTGCTTGAACAAACAAATGAATAAATGGAGTAAGGTATATAAATTAGAAACAGACCACTTATTATCAGTGGATTATAAAACTACAAGAATCGGGGTTGTGGAAATCTTGTCAGGCCTGGTAAAAGTTTTCAGTGAGATAGAGAACAGTATACTTCTGTTTTTTATCATCCTTTGGTTGACCACTATAAATGCCTTCCTGCTACTGAGATCAGAAAGCAAATCACAAAAAAATGAAACAACCTAAATGTTCAACAACAGATGAACGGATAAACAAATTATGGTACATACACACAATGGAATATAATACAATGATAAAGAATAATGATGAATCCGTGAGACAGCTCACAACACGGATGAACCTGGAGGGCATTATTCTGAATGACATAAGTCAATCACCAAAAGACAAATACCGTATGAGACCACTATTATAAAAACTCAAGAAAAGGTTTACACACAGAAAGAAATAATCTTTGATAGTTATGAGGGAGGAGAGGTTTGGGGAGGGAGAATCACTAACTAGATGGTAGATCAGTGTTAATATTGGTGAACGAAAAGACAGTACACAATATAGGGGAAGGTAGCACAACCTAACCCAGGCAAAGTCATCGCTGTTTCATAGACATTATCTAAACACCCTAAGAGACCAAGTTACTGGGGTTGCGGACTGGGGACCGTGGTCTCAGGGGACATCTAGGTCAACTGGCATAATACAGTTCGTAAGGAAAATGTTCTACATCCCACTTTGGTGAGTACTGTCTGGGGTCTTAAAAGCTTGCAAGCAGCTATCTAAGATATATGTACTGGTCCCATCCTGTCCAGATCAAAGGAGAATGAAGAAAACCAAAGACAAGGAAAAATATTAGTACAAAGGACTAATGGACCACAAGTACCACAGCCTCCACTAACCTCGGCCCAAAACAACTACATGATACCTAGCTACTATCACCAACTGCTCTGATGGGGATGACAATACAGGGTCCTGGACGAAGCAGGAGAAAAATGTAGAACAAAATTCAAATTCACACAAAAAAAGACCAGACTTACCGGTCTGACAGAGACTGGAGGAACCCGACATCACATCCCCTGGACACTCTTTTAACTCAGAACTAAAGTCACTCCCAAAGTTCACCCTTCAGCCAAAGATTAGACAGCTGTATAAAACTAACACACACGAGGAATGCGCTTCTTAGTTCAATCATGTATACGAGACCAAATAGGCAACACCTGCCCAAATCAAAGATGAGACAGCAGGAAGAGATAGGAAAAATGGACGAATGGATATGGGGAACCCAGAGTGGAGAAGAGGAGGGTACTGACACACATCGCCGGGACTGCAACCAATGTTACAGAACAGTTTGTGTTTAAATTTTTGAATGAGAAACTAATTTGCGCTGTAAGCTTTCACCTAAAGCACAATTAAAAAAAAAACAAAAAGAATAAACTATGGAAATACATGGTTTAAAAAAAAAAAAAAAAAGAAAGCAAAGCATTCTGCTATATGCAGATATACTGTAACAATCTAAGAGTGGCCCCAAACTGCTAGAAAGAAAGGCTTCAAAACAATACTGTAAAACCAAAGACATCAACATTGGTGGTTGCATCACAATGGATATCTGACTTATATCTTACCATCTTACCCCAAAAGTCATCTTCAGTTGTCTGGGGGGAAACTTTGTGATTGAGTTATCTTACTACATTTACCAGGATGTTACACTGCTTAATCTTTCATTAAACCATTACTAAGAATTTTTTTAATGGTCAAGGTATGCAACTGGTGGTAATGGCTTTTAACACTTTCCAGGTCAAAAATCACTTTGGCCACTGTCATGGTGCCCTGATTGATCACTTATTCATTGTTTGGAACTGATTCAATTACTAAAGGACATCTTGACCCTGTCCACTTAAAGGCTGGTGATCTTTCAGACACTTGTCCTCAACAGTCTCAACTTTTATAAAATGATGTTATTCTTACCTCAGGCCCTTTAGCTAACTATTAAAGCATATGAATTTACATTTAATTCCCAACATATTGCTGCTTTCTGAACTTTTTGGAATCACAGCACACATAGAAAGTGATCATATTCGCCTGGCCACTCTGAGGGCTAAGTGCACCAACATCTTAGGGCACACAGGCTGGAAAGTTTGACACAGACTATCTGTACTTCAGGTTCTTATAAGAGATACTATCTGTACTTCATGTACTTGTATCAATCACAAGGCCACACAACCGCTGTCAAAGGCTCAGCTGAGAAAAGCATTATATAAGACATGCCAAAAGATATTGTCAAGAACGATATTCACATTTTAGTGGCAGCAAAAGAGAAATTTCTCTTAAGTTTTAGGAACAGTTATGCTTCTACTATTTTTTTTTTATAGTCACCAAGACTCATGAAACCAACTAATTCTTTTTGTGTCAGCCACTAGAAAGTTGAGAATTAAAAGTTTAATGTTCTGCGAGTAGCCATCTATGATGCATCAATTGGTCCCGATGTAAAACTTAAATATATGGCAAAGATTTCCTATGTTCAACGGTGGGCTCTCATGAGCTCAAGAGACAAAAGGGCCACATAAACCGTGGATTCCATCAGCCTGAGACCAGAAAGAACTAGATGGTGCCTAGCTATCATCAAGGACCACCCTGACAGGGAACACAACAGATAGTCCTTGACGGAGCGGGAGGAAGGTGTGGAGCAGAACTCAAATTCATGTAAAAAAGACCAGACTTAATGGTCTGACTAAGACTGGAAGAACCCTCGAAGCCATGGCCCCAGGACGCTCTGTCAACCCAGACTAAAACCATTTTTAAAGCCTACTCTTCAGACAAAGATTAGACTGGACTATAGAACATAAAATAATATTCATAAAGTATATGCTTCTTAGTTTATGCAGATACACAAGACCAAATGGATGGCTCCTGTCTGGAGTCAGGATGAGAAGGCAGGAAGGGTTAGGAACTGGTTGGACACAAGAAAAACCGGAGTGGAAAGGGGGAGTGTGCTGTCACATTATAGAGACTGCAACTAATATCACATAACAGTATATGCATAAATTTTTGTATAAGAAATTAACTGGAGCTGTAAATATTCACCTAAAGTACCAAAAAAAAGTTTAATGTTCTTTAGCAAGTGTATGAGATTTCCCAGCATGCACAATACCAAAATCACCATGCTTTATTGTATTATTGCATTTTTCCTACCCTTTTTTCTTTTTGCTCTGGGTTTCCTGATTTTAAAAAATATATACATACTGCATGTGCTTTTATAAGGCACATTTAAATCCTTTTGGGAATAAAGAAGGTAGAGAGAAAGCACAACTGCACACGCAAGTAAGCAGAAAAATCTATGGTCTTATTCTTTCTACTGATAGAGCTATCAATAAAATTGTTCCCTCCATTTAAAGCCAATGTAACTGTTGGTGCTACTGCTACAGGGAACAGAAAAGTAAACATCAGCATTCTGTGTCTTCTTCGGCTGTTGTAGGTGCTGGAACTGCTTCTGGCTTCCAGTGTTGTATAGTACTTTCAGATAGATCAGTTTTATAAAAGACGAAGCTCTAGTACAGGCAGCCATGTATTTTCCTCACGTTATTGAGTTAAATGTGTGTGTTTTTGACACAGGGGATCTTGTAATTACTCACATTGTTGAAAAGTTCATAAAATAAAGAATATATGACTGATTAAAGTCCATCTCTTTAGGGGGAAGATGCTTTTAACATTGTTGAAAAAATGCTTTCCCCAGTATCTATGTACACATATACCTAAGTATATCCAACTGGTAAAATAACAACAGTAGCATATATAGAGATTTAAGACATGATACTGTTTATAATAAGAGAGTACTGCTAAGGGGGAGAACACAACAGACACTGGAAATTATAAATTATTAGTCGAGCTGACCAAAAACAAATCAATCAGAAATGGCTTGGATGTAAGAGGTGCCATCAAGAAAACTACCCAAGAATCTATACTCAAAGAGAGACAGCCTTTGGTCATGATTCCTGGGAGCTGGACCACACGTGCGGCCAATAAGTTGGAGGTGACCAGACCAAGAGGGACCACCTGGGGGCCTGATGTTGACTAAGCCTCAGGAGGCACGAGGCAGTGAGGTCAATAAAGGCTTTGGAAGATGAAGGCTCAGTGGAGCCCTTCCCTGGAGTTTGTGAGTTGTTCCAACAGATCATCAAACCTAAGAAACAAAAAAGGTGCCAGTAGCCGCTGACCTAGCCCTGGGTGAAAACGGATGAGAGAGAAAGGGCTGTGCTCGCAGCTGGGATGTGGAGCAACCAGGGTAAGGAAACTTGGGATTTCTACAGAACTTGGTTGCCATGTGAAGTGAGCTTTATTATTCACCACGCATTGGTGTCAGAAGTGATTGATCTCAGCCTCCCTGGACTGGCTTGATACAACTGGTGACGAGGATGGGATCTGCTTGTGTGGTTTTGACATTGCAAACACAAATGCTAATGCTATTGGAAGTCTATCTTGAATACATTACCTTAACCCTAAAACAAAGGGTTGAACTCATAGGCCAGGCAAAAAGGACTTGGATTCCAGGAAGAAAGATCTGCTACCATTAGAGACAACTAAAATACCAACTCTTTCATCTTAGAGTTGAAAATTAAAGGGAGAGGCTTAAAAATTATCCTGCCTTTCTAGTTGGAAATTTTTCTTCAAAGAAAAATGCCAGTTATTAACTGTAGAAATAAGAGAATTAGAAAACCATCATTTCACAACCCTAATGAAATAAATGCTTCCAGCAAGGATCAAAAACGGACGCTAAACCAAAGATTAAACAGGCCCATAAAACAAAATGAGACTAAAGGGGCATACCAGCCCAGGGGCAAGAACTACAAGGCACGAGGGGACAGAAAAGCTGGTAACAGGGAACCCAAGGTTAAGAAAGAAGCAATGACATGTCATGGGGTTGGTAACCAATGTCACAAAACAGCACGTGTACTACCTGTTTAATGAGAACCTAGTTTGTTCTGTAAGCCTTCATCTAAAGTACGATTAAAAAAAAAAAAAATTGAATGATTAAAAAAAAAAAGACACAAAAGCTCGTAGATGAAAGGTTGCTGGGGCACTGGACGCCACCATGATGCCAAAGTATCTCTTACAGGTTATGTGCCAGTTGCAAGGTAAAGTTGCTTTACAATCAAGATTTTTGACTATCACCTCCTTAACCTAGTAACAAACTTAACATCAAAGATAGCAGGAGAATCAGACATACTTTCTGATATGATGCAATCTAAAATATAAAGGATGATCTGTGAAATATTCTGGCAAAATGTCCAAACTGAATCTTGAAATGCAGGGTAGAACAAGTTAATCATCATCAGGAGGAAATAACCAGACGAATGCAGAATGTAAAACTTCCAACTGGTCTGGTCTCTTCAATGTCTTGGGGACACTGAGGAGGAGGAAGGGGGCTGTTCTAGATTGAAAAAAACCTAAGAGACATAACAATCAAATGCAATGTATGGTCCTTGAACAAACCAGCTCTAAAAGACATTTTGTAGACAACTGGAGAAATATGAATTGACTATGTAACATCAGGAAATTAGTTAACTTTGTTAGACTATAGTATGTATATTTAATTAGGAAAATGCCCTTAAAAAAAAATTTATCCAAAAACCTGACTGACAAAATCATGTCTATTGTTGTTAGTTGCAGTTGAGTTGGCTTCAGCTCATGCAATCGCATATGTAATAGAAGGAAATGTTACCCTGTCCCGTGCTACCTTTTATAATTTACTTAAAATACTTAGAGGGGAAAATGATGGATATATGAATATTCACTTGCTATTCTAATTTTTTTTTTTAAATTGTGCTTTAGGTGAAAGTTTATGGAGCAAATTAGTTTCCCATTAAACAATTAATACACATACCATTTGTGACACTGGTTGCTAACCCCGTGATGTAGCAATACTCTCCCGTTCTTGACCCTGGGTTCCTGATTTCCATTCATCCAGCTTTCCTGCCCCCTCCTGCCTTCTCATCCTTGCCGCTGTGCTGGTGTGCCCATTTAGTCTCATATGCATGGTTAAACTATGTGTGTCATTTTATATATAAAAAAAAAAAAAGGCCTGCTTAATCTTTGGCTGAAGGATGAATCTCATGAATGACTTCAGTACTGAGGTAAAAGGATGTCCGAGGGCCATACTCTCGGGGTTTCTCGAGTGTCTGTCAGTCAGACCAGTAAGTCTGGTCTTTTATTGTGAATTAGAATTTTGTTCTACATTTTTCTCCAGCTCTGTCCAGGACCTTGTACTGTGATCCCTGACTGAGCAGTCAGTGGTAGTAGCCAGGCACCATCTAGTTGTGGGTGGAGGCTATGCTATGTATTCTCTTGTGTGTGTGTGTGTGTGTATATATATATATATATATTTTTTTTTCCCACACATTAACCCCCAGTACTCAGTGCCGTCGAGTCAATTCCGACTCATAGCGACCCTATAGGACAGAGCAGAATTGCCCCACAGAGTTTCCAAGGAGCGCCTGGAGGATTCGAACTGCTGACCCTTTGGTTAGCAGCCGTAGCACTTAACCATGATTTTACACATTAGTACCACCAATTTTATTTGTCTAAGAAATGACTGGTCCATTGGACCTACCTATATAACTCAGTAGTAATTACTGCTATTTCTTGATATACTTCAATGTATGTCTGAAAAGTTTCAAAGCAAAAAATTAAAGAGAGAAATGGCGGGGCGGGGGGGCGGGGAAGCAAAGGTCACTGTGGAATTAGGAAGTGAAACAAAAAACATCAGCCTAAAATGAATAATGACTGTTTTAGGCTATCTTTAGTATAAAAACTAACATATAATTTGCCTGCTTGCTTCTGTGATAAATATACTAGAACCGTAAATAGCTTACTGTGCGTTATGCTGACAACAGAAGGTAAGACGGAAAAAGAGGTAGAAGCAAAAGGGAAAACTCAAAGTCTGTAAGTCTTTACATGAAAAGAAGCAGTTGATGTCAAACACTTTTAAACACATTTCTTCTTTAATTACCTGTTTTGGCTGCCTTTCTAAGACTTGGGCTTTTAACCAGGTTTCAACTTCTTCTATTTTCTTTTTATGCACAGCAAGTTCATGCTAAGATAAAAATTTTTAGTTTAAAGACAAAACATTTTAATTCAAGGATTTTTGATGCATTAGCACAGATTAATCTAAACCAATATTTCTAGTGAAAAAAATAGCAAACAAGTAACATGACATATTCTAATTAAAAAAAGGTCCTTTTTCATTACAATCTTTTATATTATCATAGAGGAACTCTGTTCTTTACACTGACACCATTATATGGCAACTCTGGACAAATTAGCAATTTACAAATTTTTTTTAAATTCCAGAAATACATTTTAGAAGGGAACTGGAAAGTATTGCATTTACCAAAAATAAACAAACAAACAGATAAAATCTAGGTTGGAGTTAAATTAAATCTAAGAAAAATAACCAGTAGTACCACTTCAGAGTAAGTGTTGAGAAAACCTGAACCTTGGAACATGAAAAAAAATTCTAGAAATTATTGTTTTATTCTAATTTACACAGAATGAAAAATTTTAAAAGTAATAATCTAAAAATATATATCTCTCTCCTTTCCATCTACCCTGATTGGCCTAGAAATTAAGTTCCATAGACATGTTTGCATGCTATGTAGTACCTGAGTTTCTGGCTTGTATTTATCCACCCATGGTTCATTTTCAGGGAGATATTTCTTTGAATTTTCTAGACCACAAATCTGTTCTAAGGAAGATAGCTTTCCTCTTTTTCTAGCTGGAAATCTGCTATTTTCTAATGTGGAAGGCACATTTTTTCTTCTGTGACTTGAGTTATTCACACATAATGATGAGGCAGTAAGAGTAGTAGAGATGCTTCTATTTTCTGGAAACTCATCAAATGATGGGTCTACCCAGTCTACTACCTGAAAAACAAGAAGCCATGTAAATACCATCACATTTTCCCCATCTATCCCTCAAGTAACTGAACTTTAGAAACAAAATATTCATGTTTGTAACATTTAAAATAAAAATTGTACAAATTAGTTCTTTAATTAAAACTGGCTCTACATATATTAGTTTTGTACTTCACAGTAAGTACAAATGTACAACTGTATACTGGTCCACAGTAAGGTGGATCCCACACAAAGAGTAAAGAATACAAACTTAATTCTTATTATTAATTGTAATCCTCTCAGATAATAATAGGCTGATTTTTAAAAAAAAACTTATAAGACTGAAATACAAATATTAAAATTGTCAACAAAAAAATGAAGCAAAATAATAACAGTAATAATATGGAAACGAAATAGTGTCTTAACCTGGGCCTGATTAATACATTCACAAACTAAGGACCCTTTCATATATTCAAATAATCCATATCAACTTTAAGACTGTGAAAATACAGGCTACGCATCCTAATGCTATGGATAAGTCTATAATTATGTCTTGATTATATTTTCCTCCAATGTATGAAGAAACTAATATTTTATAAAAGTGAGCCAGACATTTCAGGGAGGATGAGATTTGTTCTTCAGAAACACCTTAGAAAAAAAGTACTGGGAAAACGGAGCAGGAAAATCAGTGCGTTCTATTCATGTTCTTCTGGCCTATACAATCTGTTGACCTCTTTACATTTACCTCCATTATTTCCTTTTCTTTAAAATCCTTTGTTAAGTGTACACAGAAAAACGCTGAATTAAGCAATTTTAACCTAAAAATTTTTAGGAATATTAAAAAGGTTTTTCTAATAATTTCTGCATATTACTTATACATTTTATATTTTTATCCTTTACAAAAATGTGGACTCCCACTTACAGAAAAAAAAAAAAACCAGCAAAGTTAAATAATTTACTTAAGATCAGAGAAAATTAGAACCATCGCTAGGGAAATGGACACCTTTCATGAGCATGACACCACCTGATGCCCATCCCATCCCACTGACCCTACTGCCTGACTTGATGTAAACTGTACCACATGATTTCTAAGAGAAAGGGCCTGTGGTTAAGCTGTAGCACCAAGTATAACTCATAGGTTTTATTCGACAGTTTACAGCCTTTTCTTTGCGACTGAGATTGTAAAACTTTTTTAAAATTAAGGTTGTGCTTTTACTGTACAGTTGTTTCACAACTTATAACTAGGTTTTTTTTAACACCACAAATACTGGGAACTATAATTTTGATAGCAGTGATAAGTCATTAAGAGCATACTCAAAAAATTCTAATTCTTTTGGGGCAATTATTACATGGTTATTTTAGTGCCTTACCTTTGTGGAAGATAGCTTTGCTCTAAGAAAAGTTTTTGACATTATAAACTTTGATAGCTCCCATCCATAGCATATAATTTGTAGTATGTTAAAAAACAATTCAACTGGGGGGAAGAAAAAAATAATCCTCATATTAGTTATAGTAATTGCTAAATACCAATATAATCGACAACGCAATAAAGTTAAGGCTCAAGAATTAGTGAAAGAATAAACACAGGTGAAGGAAGAAATCAAAACACTAAAATATAAGTTTTATGTTTAGTAACTATAACTGTGACAATTAACCCATTTTTGGTATTATAAATGGAAAGTTTTTTATACAAACTCAAAAATCTATTAGAGAAAACAGAAAAAACACATATTTGTGTACCTACCTTTTGTCATTAAGAAAAATCAGACATTCATCTTGGGCAGTTTTTATACTAACAATTAAATTTTTTCTCATCTCGAATTTAATTAGTTTTTTATTTCCTAAATTGCAAAAAAATCATCAAAAAATGAATTCAGATTTATCACTTGCTTTGGATGAAGAATTTAAGCCTTATTGCAAAACTGTTTAACTGCTTTCCTTACTTGAACATGTTACTAACAAATTTTTTGGCAACACTTAATTTTCAATATTCAGGATTCAATGTCTAGGCAAACTAGTGAATTCACCAATTTTAAGTTAGCTAGTAAAAAAGTGGTTTAAGGTTAACAAACCTATAAATTGGAACCTGTATTGGACTTTTTTTTTTTTATAGTTCGGAGGCAAACGTAGCTTATGTGTAAATTCTCCAACACACTAGAAAACAAAAATTGTTCACAGAGAGGTTTTTAGTCCTGTAGCTTCAAAACGGTAGAGAAGCAGAAAAAACACCCATGTTAGTAAATGTCGTTGGCATGTCTGCTTAAAAGGTACAGACTTGTTGCAGTCAAGACCCAAGACGCTCTTTGAAAAGAAGGCAGTTACCACCTTCGAAAGGCACGTAACTGCCCCCGATGATGACAGATTCCTGTAATGAGATGTCAAAGGTGGAAAAGACCTTCAACAACATTCCTATCAGACCCTAAGCTCAAACACTCGTCCAACGTAGCGCTGTTAATGAGCGGCAAGCCAGGATAAGCTCCAGTTTCCCGGTTCCAGGCCACGACTCTGCACCCCCCACCCCTCTGATTCCCAGACGAGATGGGCAGGTCAGAAGGGGTGACGGGAGCCGGGAAGGCGTGAAGGCAGAGACGGCCTGGGGTCTCTAGGACATATACATCAGAGCCGCAGCCGCGGTGGCCTTACTTTCTGGGAGCTGCATCCCCTCGTGGGCAGAGAGGAGCGGAAGAGCCCAGGCTCTGCTCCAGGTGGAAGGGTAGCCACCCAGCTCGACCCCGGCTCAGCACCGAGCCTCTTGGAGGTCCCGCCTCCCGGGGACCTTCCAGACCGGCCGGCGCTTCCGCGACGCGACCCGAAAGGCGGGGGCCGCCAAAAGAGCGGGTGACTTAGACTTCCAGCGCACTGCCTGACCCGAAGTGCGAACCCGAATTGTGCTCCCGTCTCGGACCCCGCAATGGAAGCATGTCACAGAAGGCCAAGTAACCAGTGGTCGGCGGACGGGCCGCAGCGGTGGGTCGGAAGTGCCGCGCGGGGCTCGAGGACCCCAGGGCCGCTGGCGCTTGCCGCCGCCCGCCCCTTCCGGCTCCTCCCGGTTGTGCGTGGGGCGCGTGAGTCGGGACGCTGGGAACCATCGCGGTGAGGACCATGTTGCAGCCGAACATCTTGCTCACCGGTCAGGGCGCGCGGCGGGGCGGGAATGAACGGCGGGGCAGGCAAGGGACGCAGAGTGCTCTGGGCCTCGGGCTTCGAAGGGGGGCCTCTCAGTGTTCTGTTTCGGGGCAAGTCGAGGGCCGCGTGGCGTCGCGGCTGTCAGAGCCTGCGGATTGGCCCTCGCGAGCGTTGCAGGTGGGGGCGGGGGCGGGGGCGGGGGCGGAAGGGGACGCAGAACGTTAATTCCGTTGGTCAGAGGCAGCGCGGAGAGGTGGGAGAGAGGTAGACAAATCCAGGGCCCGTTTCTGGCCAGCTTCCTAAATCTTCCGGAGTTTTGTTTGTAAGAAGAGCTGTTGATTGTTGGTTTGGCAGGATCGTCGTGGGGGTTTTAGCGAGACAGTGTAAGGCAGCCTCTGGCGCTCAGTAGATGGGTTTTCAGTGGATCTTCAGTCCTTAGGACTTCCTGGGCAGTCTTTTATTTTTCCTTTGCATCTCAGAAACGCCTGTCAAATCAGATTTCGGTAGTGGGTTCGGATGTTGTGGCGTGAGTTGACCAGTTTACTATGTAAGTTTGTTGCGTTAGCATCAGAGGCTTTTATTTCCTTTCTTCCCCTTTAAGAAGAAAAGGCATCTCTGGTCGTTTCTCTTGTAGAGATGCTGCAGTTTCCGGGCTGGCCAAGGGGGTCTTGTGGGTCTTTTGAGCCATACTGAAGACGCCTGTTGTATGAGAGGGAAACTAAAATGCTCCATAAAGACTTTAAATATTATTGCTAGTTATTTTGTTTGGAAAGTGTTAACAAAATTGAAGCAAATAAGGGCAACATAGGACATTCATGCGAAAATCTAACGGGTGTGGATGATACTGCAACGGATAGCGAACTTGGGACGCCCTTTGTGGAAACGAAGCAGTAAAGAGTTTTATCAACAAAACATGATTGTTGGCAGCGCATAGATCCTGTCTGTTTCTAAGTGCTGCAGATTAATCACTGAACAAATGAATGTTTAGTCTTTAAGTTTCCTTAAGTGGAAGATTTTACAACATCCGATTTGTTTGAGTCAAAGTGTGTAGGGTTTTTAATATCATACCACATTGTCAGATATGTAAATATGAGCATTTTATTGAAAATATGGTGATTTCGTGGTTCAAACTTGGTACGTTATAGTGGACTTGAGGTAAATCTTCTTACATATGACTTGATCTGTGTTATCTTTAATAAAGCTCAAATTTCATAATTTCACCAGTGTTAAACCTGAACAACTGAATATTAAATATTTGATTATTTTGAAAAAGGGAAGGTGAAAAAAACTTCATAATGTATTACCTTTTACGTTAAAGAAAATATGTGGTAACATGCCATATATAAACGTGTACATATATATAATCACACACATAGCACTTCTTTGAAAAATAAACAAGAAATTGATTTACAGTGGTCGTTTCTAGGGGAAGGTCAGTAATGGTAATGAGACTTGTCTTTCATACTTGATAAAATTTTTCCATGAAGAATTTCTTACGTCTTTTTCGTATTAACTTAATTGATGGTGATTAATTTGAGATGGTTAATTTAATCTGGGTACTTCCATGTTGGTTGCATGCATTCTTTGACTTGGCATTGGAATCACCCGAGCTCCCATTCTAGCGAATCGGATACTGTGGGTTGGATGATGATTCTGACATCCTGATGGCTTTGGGAAAATTTGATGAGGTCATATCGTACGTTTACGTATAATTGCTAGTTAGAAGAATTTTCATGTTAGTTGTTAACCTTAGAGATGGATAGATGGTTGACATCTAATAATATTTCACAAACAGTACTTTTCTGTGACTTTCCTTACAGGTACACCAGGGGTTGGAAAAACCACACTAGGTAAAGAACTTGCGTCAAGATCAGGACTGAAATACGTTAACGTGGGTGATTTAGCCAAAGAAGGTAAGGGATACTTTTGGTGTTACATTTGCTTTAAAAAAAAAAAAAGCCAGATGTTGAGGGCCTCTTTTGTGACCTGCTAAGAATAGTGGAGTTGATGTTGTGATGAGAGGGTACAAAAGGCAAAGAGAGGGTGCCCTTAAGGAGTTTATGCTCTGTTGGGAACCCCTAGAAATAGAAAATATTAAGTGTCCAGTGCTGTGTCTTGACAATTTTGTTGTCTTACCCCCAGTTGGCTAGCAATTCTTGTAAACAATAATTGAGAAGGCTTCAAAGCCTTTAATTAGGATAAATAGGATTTGAGTATGAGGAAAAGGGGGAGAATGTTTTGAGTTGGGTAAATGCCCAACTTCAGGTGCTGCTAAGCATAAAAAAAAAAAAAAAAGCATATAGATGGGGACAATGAGGACATTGATCTCATTGGAAGGACAGATTATTTTGAACTCAGGAGGCAGCTGGATGTGACTGTCCGGTGGTATTTTCTAGGATTAGTGTGTTAGTTGCATCCAGGATGCATATCCTGTAAATGATATATGTTTATACTTAATTTTACCATTTTCCCTTAACCTTTTATCACTCTCTTATTTGTGTCTTCATTTTTTATATTTTACAATGATTTTTACAGGGTAGGAACTCAATAAATAAGAGGGATTTTAGGCATGCCTCATTAAAATTAAAGAGGTTTAACATACATTAAAATTTTTTTTTTTAATTCCTGACAGTTGCTACTAAAGTAACTATTTCAGGTTTGATCTAATGTACATATTTCTTTCAAATGATCTAAAGTCTGATCACCGGATATCATGGAGTCTGGCAAGATGACCTCTCCCAAGAGCATGCCGAAAGATGCACAGATGATGGCACAAATCCTGAAGGATATGGGGATTACAGAATATGAGCCAAGAGTTATAAATCAGATGTTGGAGTTTGCCTTCCGTTACGTGACTACAATTCTAGATGATGCAAAAATTTATTCAAGCCACGCTAAGAAAGCAACTGTTGATGCGGATGATGTGCGATTGGCAATCCAGTGTCGTGCTGACCAATCTTTTACCTCTCCTCCCCCGAGAGATTTTTTATTAGATATCGCAAGGCAAAGAAATCAAACTCCTTTGCCATTGATCAAGCCATATTCAGGTCCTAGATTGCCACCTGATAGGTACTGCTTAACTGCACCAAACTATAGACTTAAGTCTTTACAGAAAAAAACATCTGCTTCTGCAGGAAGAATAACAGTTCCACGGTTAAGTGTTGGTTCAGTTACTAGCAGACCTAGTACTCCCACACTAGGCACACCAACCCCACAAACCATGTCTGTTTCAACTAAAGTAGGGACTCCAATGTCCCTTACAGGGCAAAGGTTTACAGTGCAGATGCCCACTTCACAGTCCCCAGCTGTAAAAGCATCAATTCCAGCAACATCATCAGTTCAGAATGTTCTGATTAATCCATCGTTAATTGGGTCCAAAAATATTCTTATTACCACTAACATGGTGTCGTCACAAAATACTGCCAGTGAACCATCAAATGCATTGAAAAGAAAACGTGAAGATGATGATGATGATGATGATGCTGATGATGACAACTATGATAATTTGTGATCTAGCCGTGATGCACGTAACGTGTATTTGGTCTTGAATCCGTTGTACTGAAATTAAACATGCATGCTGGATATTTTCAAGTTGTGTCTTAGAAAACTTAATTAGCATTTAATGAAAAAAAAATGTAATTATACTTTTCAATTGAGTTGTTGGATTTTTTTTTTAATAGAGTTAGTTATGGTTTTTTATCAGACTAAGTGTAAAAAAAATAAAGTTGTCATTCATCAATTTGTTTGTATTTTGGAAATTCTATTTTTAGAAGCAGTTTCCCCTCTCATTAACACCAGCAGTTGCAACAAGTTGACATCGTGGCAGTCTTATTGCCTGTTGAATGTCACCTCTGTTGTCTAAACCAGATGTTTAGATCACAGTAGAATCTGGTGTACAAGTCGTTCTTGTGATCAGTTGACTGAAATTTCTGAAGTATAACCAGACTTAATCATCTGACCGAGACTAGAAGGACCCCAGAGGTCATGATCCCTGGACCTTTTGTTAGCCTAAGACTGGAACCATTCCCAAAGCCAACTCTTCGGACAGGGATTGGACTGAACTATAAGATAGTAAATGATATTGTTGAGGAGTAAGCTTCTTGGCTCAGGTAGACAACATGAGACTGGGCAGCTCCAATCTGGAGGGGAGATGAGAAGGGAGAGGAGGACAGAAGCTGGCTGAATGGATACGGGAATACAAGGTGGAGAGAAGGAGTGTGCTGTCTCATTAGGGGGAGGGCAACTAGGAATACACCGTAAGGTGTATATTAATTTTTGTATGAGAGACTGACTTGATTTGTAAAGTCTCAAAGCACAATAAAAATAAAAAAAAAAATTTTTTTTCTGAAGTGTAACCACATCTTTTGGGAAAGATCACTTGGTCATGATTTTATTCATAGGGAATCCTTATCTACTTGGATTTATTTTCCTAAATTGCCCAACTTCTCCCTTTGTCCCATTTTTCTGTACCTTTGATTATATTTAAAGACTCTTGGTGTTTCCCAGTATCTTTTTTTTTTTCCATTTTTGTTTGCCCCAGTATCCCTTTTTGCAGGTCAATTTCTGAGCATCTTTCTTTGCCGTATTCTTGATACTCCAAATCAGTACCCTGCTCATGTTCTTAATCCAGGTCTGCCATTTAGTTTATAGTTTTGAAATAGATATTTTGTACAATGCAGGTCATTGTCCCTGGTGGCCCTGGTTAAGAGTTCAGTTGCTAACTGCAAAGGTCAGCAGTTCGAATCCACCATCCACTCCTTGGAAACTATGGGGCAGTTCCACTGTGTTCTGTAGGGTTGCTGTGAATAGGAATTGATTCTATACAATGGGTTTGTTTTTTTGTGGCTGGGGGGGCGGTGGGTTTAGGCATTCTCCACTTAAGATCCATATGAAAACTGGTTTTCTCCCTCACCTGCTGAACATCACCATTTTTGACAAATGATTTCAGAGTCACATGCATAGTCAGTTTTCCAGTTTTAATCCCTCCCACTCAGTTTAACTTTTCTAAATTTAATGCTTTGTCATGAGCAGCATTGAGAGGAACGGTAACACCAGACCAAGGACGGTCCACTTTGAGATGCTTGTCTTCCTCTTCCCTTGGTTTTCTCTTACATGTACTCACCATTTTAATCTAGTGATAGCATAGCCCTGACCATCCTTTTTATAGTTCATTGATAACGTTTCATGAAATCTAAGCCTTAGAAGTGTTGATTTTTTTCTTCCTATGATGCCAGGTAAAGGATTTCTAGTTTGACTTGACATGATATTAGATGGGTACTTTACAAGGTTTCTCATAATGTACCAGGTACTCTCTGGATATATCTGAAAATCATACTGGAAAATATTCTGAGACACCCAGATCTCAATTTTTCAAATGATATATTTTAAGAGAAACCATAGTTACCTACTCATAAAACTGGTTCTCAGCCAGGGGTGATCTTGCCCTTCAGAAACATTTGGTAACGTCTAGAGACATTTTTGGTTATCCCAAGTAGGATGGCAGGGGAGGTATTGCTACTGGCATCTAATGGGTAGAGGCTAGAGATTTTACTAAACATCATACAATACTACTGACATTTTGAGCCTGTGAGCTAAAGACTGTCTGCAAAGCCTAAAATATTTACAGTCTGCCCCTTTACAGAAAGCTTGCTGATTCCAGCTCTAATCTCTTCTATGTCCTGTTTTTCCCTCCCGTAATTGCTCCCACTGGAAGCTTTTGAAACTAATTTCTCCATTGACCTCTCTAGCACTGTTCTATCCCAATCTTTGTGTCTGATCCTCTCCTCTGTCTCCCACCGTATTTCTCCCATGATTCCACTGCAGCCATCTCCTAATCCTGTCTCTCCCTCTGTTAATATCATGCACTCGGGACGAGTCACTCCGTCGTGCTGATGACTCTTGACATTTATGATTAAAACTCTAGTCCAGTTTCTAGACCCTCTACTGGGTGTAACCATCTGGATAGTTCCCAGACATTTCCAAATTAAAATGTCTAAAGCACATGCTCTGAAATCATCCTTGACCCTACTTGCCCATTCTTGATCCCTATTCCTCCACCCCGCAAACATACAAACACTTTCGCATTATCTACATATATCCACTTGGCCACTAAGTTTTGATAGTTTCTCTCTGAAACCCCAATGGTACTCCTATTCCATCCATAAGACCACTGCTACCGTGCCCTGAACTCCAGACTCTCCTACTTGATTTCTTCAGTATCTCTTCCTTCTCTCTTCTACAGTATCATTTTCTTAAAAAATAATGACATTATTTGAACAGTTCACTTACAATGTCCGTCCTCTTCATGAAACAGGAGACTATAAACTGGCCACAGTTTACGTTCAGCCTTACTTGCAGCCTTACCTTTAACCTCCCTATATACCTTTCAGTCTATCCACAATAGGCTTCCTCAAACACTGGGGATTTCCCATCTTCATCTCTTTGTGCATACTGTTCCTTTTTTTTTTTTTTTTTTCCTGTAAATGCCCTTACTTGCCTTACAGACTCAAAAGTCCAATTCAAATGTCACATCTTTGGTTCTCTCTGACTTTCCTGGACAGAATTAATTGCTTTTCTATGTAAAAAGCCAAGTGTTGTCAAAGCACTCAACTCTGCTAAACCAATAATCTTGCACTGTTGTATGACAATTACAAGGTTCTTGTTGAACTGAGGTGAATGTGGTAAATATGTTTACAAAAAAAAAAACTGAGAATGTTCTAAATATTGGTAGCATCATCAAAATAGGTGTCTAGCACCCCAATATGATTAAACAACATTCATGAGTGTATAAATTTTAGGGTGGCCATTAAACATCATGATTTTATAGCTTGACTGACAATACCTGGGAAGGTCTTTTGAGGTAAGAACTTAGCTGTGTAGCCTTTTAATTCTGCCCCACAATCAATTTCTTCTGCAAGTAATATGTCTATCTGAAGTTTCTTTAATTAAACCATAAAACCTTTTTTAGGAAATTGATTTTCTAAGCTTTCAGACATTATTTAATCAAATCAAGTTTTTTTTATTATTTAAGATGCTATGTATAAAAAAATAAATTTGGCTTCCAATTGGAACTTCTAAAATTTTCTTTTTAGAAATTTGAAATTAAGTTTATAGTCCATTCTATTTCTCTCCATCCCCACAGTCACTAATCATACGGGCCACAATTGTCATTCACCCTAAATTTCTGTAGTAACCTACCGTAGAGATTGTATCCCTGCCTCTTCTGTATTTGCCTTCTTCCAACTCTGTCTGCACAGAAACCAAAATGAATTTTTAAAAAATCGAAACTGATTATATTGTTTCATGCTGAAAATGGTTTAATGATTTGCATTTGCCTTAGGATAAAGTCCAGACTCCTTATTGCAGCCTTCAAGGCCATTTTTGATCTATCCCCAACTTAACCTGTTCAGCCTTCTAGTTCTTTACTACCCCCACACCACCTATTTTCTGACTCTTCTAAAAGACTTTTCCTCTGTAAGGGCTGCCCTCCCTGGTCTATGCCTTTGGACATCTGTTTTTCTCTGTTTAGAACAGTCTTCCCTACCTTTTTTTTCCCCTAGCTAAATTCTTTAAGTATCTGCTTAGAAATCACTTACTCCAGGAAGCCTTCCCTGACATCCCCAGTTTGTTAGATGCCCATCTATTCAGTCCACAGGCTCTCCAGGCAAGGCAGAGTTACATCTGCCTCTGTGTTTTCCACTAACCCTCAGACCACTCTTTTTTGTCACTTCAGAATTAATACTCATTTTAACCTGTACCAAGATATTAAGTGCAAAGAGGTGGAAGCCGATCATATCACATGCTCTTACCATATCCTACCAGTTACTCCTGAGTCGATTCAGACTTGTGTATCAGAAAACAACTGTACTTTTTAGGGTTTTATTTATTTTATTGTGCTTTAGATGGTTTATGGAGCAAACTAGTTTTTCATTAAACAATACACATATTGTTTTGGCAGTTTTCAATGACTGATATTTTGGAAGTTGATCACCAGGCCTTCCTTCTGAGGCATCTCTGGGTATACCTGAACCTCCAGCTTTCCGGTTAGCAGCTGAGCACATTGGTTGATCTAAACCTCCCTGAAATCATGTATATCCTAAGAGTTCTGGTGGGGGTGAGATTGCTATGCCCTACCTCCTGAAATAAGACTTGTTGTAATGCTTTGAAAAGTTCTTATGTTAAATCTAAATCTGCCTTCTTTATAATTTTGCCCGTTATTCTTGTTTTGCCGTATGAAACAAGACTAAGCCTTGTGAGGAATGGCTTTTCAGAATGCTAGAAATCTAGAAATAAAGGTGTACTGTTCAGGGGCACCTGAGTATTGACTGTACCGCCATGAAGATGTAACCTCATCTTTGACCTCATTAGTTTCTGGAACCATGACAACTGTTGTTGCTTTTGATAAATTTCATATCCTTGGCCTAATAAATTTGCAACTTAATCTACTCATAATGCCTGTGAGTGTGTTCATGTGTATCTGTCCATGTGTCCCCTCTTCTCAACAAAACCAGTGTAGTCCTCTTCTCCTGATAGCCCCACTGATTCTAAAGTTGGTTATTACTCATTCTTTTAGTTGGTTTCAACTTTAATATCTAAAATGGTTCAGATATATTGCTATCTTTTCCCTTAAGACAAAGGTTTTTTTTAGTTTTCTTTTTTTAATTGAACTTTAGATGAAGGTTTACAGAACAAACTAGTTTCTCATCAAACAGTTAGTACACACATTGTATGACATTGGTTAACATTCCCATGACATGGGTTCCCTTGTTAACCCTGGGTTCCCTATTGCCAGCTTTCCTCTTCCCTCCTACCTTCCAGTCCCTGGAAGGTATACCCCTTTAGTCTTCTTTTGTTCCATGGGCCTATTCAATCTTTGGCTGAGGGGTAAACCTCAGGAGTGACCTCATTACGGAGCTGAAAGGATGTTTGGGGATAATACTCTCAGGGTTTCTCTAGTCACTCTGAGGCAAGCAAGTCTAGTCTTCCTTTTTGAGTTAGAGTTTTGTTCTACATTTTTCTCCAGCTCTGTCCAGGACCCTCTATTGTGATCCCTGTCAGAGCAGTCAGTGGTGGTGGCCAGGCACCATCTAGTTCTAGTTATACTGGACTCAGTCTGGTGGAGGCTGTGGTAGATGTGGTCCACTAGTCCTTTGGACTGATCTTTCCCTTGTGTCTTTAGTTTTCTTCAGTCTTCTTTGCTCCTGAAGGGGTTTAAGACAAAGTTTTAATTTGCAGTATTACTGTTTATATTTGGTGTCCATGTGACATTGCATTACTGTCCTTCTTTTAAAAGAGTAATTGATGATGATTTGCTTTGAAAAAAGTCTAGAATTAATTTAAAATTACTTAGTTTTAATGAGCCAATGTAAATCTCTTCTAGGGCAGTTATATGATGGCTATGATGAAGAGTATGATTGTCCCATTTTAGATGAAGATCGAGTAAGTACCATGTTTTAATATTTGATAAAGTATGCATTTGTCGAGTTTGTTGTTGTTAGCTGCCATCAGGTCAGCCCCCGACTCATGGCAATCCCATGTACAATGAAATGAAATGCTCCCTGGTCCTGCACCATCACCATGATCAGTTACAGATTGGACTCTTCTGATCTATAGTAGATCACCAGGCCTTTCTTCCTAGTCTGTCGTAATCTGGCCGCTCCACTTAAACCTGTTCAGCATCACAGCGACACAAAGGTACCACTAATAGACAGGTGGTGGCTGCACATTAAGTGCATTTGCTGAGAATCGATCCTGGGTCTCCTGTGTGGAAGGCAAGAATTCTACTACAGAGACACCAGTGCCTCAGTTTGGTGAGTTTAGTGGGAAAGTTAACCTGCTTTCTTAAAGAGCATTCATCTTTTTTTCTTTTTTAACTTTTCTTACAGGTGGTTGATGAGTTAGAAAACCAAATGAAAGAAGGTGGAGTAATTGTTGATTACCATGGTTGTGATTTCTTCCCTGAACGCTGGTTTCATATAGTTTTTGTGCTGAGAACAGATAACAGTGAATTGTACAAAAGACTTGAAACAAGGTAAGAAGGAAACACATTGAATTCTTAAAGCATAATACAAATTTTTATTAAGATTCCAGAAGTTTGGTCAGTTGTACAAAGGTAAAGAGTTCTGTTTGAAAATATGATTACTTCTGTGATTTCTTGTTATAAACCAAATCTATATGATACCAGCATTTTGAATCTGAGAGAAATAGGGTCATTTGTAAAAACATAGGTAGTACTGTCTAATTGATTTAATGGCCATCTCAACTGACAATTTGATTCAGTAAAACGTACTATGTAGAAAACTTATTTAGCTATGTATTTTCCTTGATCTAAAAAGCCCTGCTAGGAAAAGACAAAGGAACCTTGGGTGATGCAGTGCTTAAGTGCAGAGCTGCTAACCAAAAGGCAGTTCTAACCCAGCAGCTACTCTTCCAGAGAAAAGACCTGGCAATCTGCTGTCATAAAGATTACAGCCTAGGAATCCCAATGGGGCAGTTCTACTCTGTCATGTAGGGTATTTGTGAGTCGGAATCGAGTAGATGGCACACAACAGCAACAACAGGAAAAGACAGCCAAGCCAATGGTATTCTTTGTTTACTGAATAAACATTATCCACTCAAATTTTCCTCACATTAAGAACTGGGAAAGCTTATGAAAAATTAACAAGATAAATTAGCATTTCATGACCTTTAAAATATATTTTAGCTAACCCAACCAATAGAGCATCAAATTCAATCCAGAATAACCAGAAAAGAGAAAATTTTATGGAAAACTTTTCCAGCATCTTTTGATCCAAGCTGTGGGAAGATGGGGATTCTAGAAGTGTATAAATGGCAGTCTCAAGAAGGAAAGCTCAATTTTGCTGAAGGTCAGGTTCAGAATTTGTGGTTCTCACCAAAGGTAGTCAGCTCTGACTAATCATTATTACGTGGGATACTTGCAAAAATCCTTACACAAGGGAGTGTAGTAGCAACTATATATGGGAAAAGTTTGGTTGGGACGAGACCTAAAATTTCATCGTCTTTCTTAAGGCAGGGAAAAGCTATTAAAAGTTTTTGAGCAAAGAAGTAATAAGAACTGTCTGATTGATCATTTCTAAAGAGACCATATGGTACATATGCCTTTTCTCAAACAACACTATTTAAAGGTTTGGTAAAAAATTGTTGTTTTATGTAAATAGCCAAAGACTGACTAAGGTATGAAAAAACTAAGAGGGCTAGTCTTTTTTGTTGTTGTTGTAAAAATATGTAACATACATTTGCCAATTCAGTGTTTTTCACTATACAATTTATTAATGAAACCAACTACATTACTAATCACATACAACCATCATTAATATCCATTGCCAAATTTTCTATCACCATAAACTCTTAATTTTTGACTATTAAAAAAGTTATAAAGTCAGTCAGCCTTTATTAAAATAACTCTCTTAGAAAAAGTAATATACCAAAAAAAAAAAACAAACCCCAGTTGCTCTTGAATCGATACTGACTCATGGTGACCCCATGAGTGTCAAAGTAGAACTGTGCTCCCATAGCGTTTTCAGTGGCTGATTTTTCGGAAGTAGATTGTTAGGCCTTTCTTCCAAGTGCCTCTTGGTGGACTCGAGTCTCTAATCTTTTGGTTAGCAGCCGAGTACATTAACCATTTGTACTACCCAGAACTCCAGAAATAATATATTGAGATATAATTCACATATCATACAATTTACACATTTAAAGTGTACAATTCAGTGGTTTTTAGTATATTCAGCTTTGTGCATCATCACATAATCAATTGTAGAACGTCTTTATCACATCAAAAAGAACCCCTGCACCCATTAGCAGTCACTTCCCGTTTGACTGGCTTCTTTGAATTAGCATAATGTTTCCATGGTTCATCCAGGTTGTAGCGTGTATCAGTACTTCATTCCTTTTTATTGCCAAATAATATTCCATTGGGTGGATAGATCGTGTTTTATTTATCCAGTCATCAGGGATGGACATTTGGGTGTTTCCACTTTATGGCTCTTATGAATAATGCTGCTATAAACATTCATGAAGAAGTTTTTGGGTGGATGTATTTTTGTTTCTTTTGAACATATACCTAGAAATGGATTTGTTGGGTCATATGGTTAACATTCTGAGGAACAGTCAGTTTCCCGCAGTGATTACACTATTTTACATTTCCACCAACAGTATATGAATTTTCCGATTTCTCCACATCTTCACAAACACTTGTTATTCTGTGTTTTTGATTATAGCCATCCTTAATAAGTATGAAGTGATATCTCATTGTGGATTTTTTTTTCTAAATTGTACTTTAGATGAAGGTTTACAGAGCAAATTAGTTTCTCATGAAACAATTAGTACACATATTATTTTGCGACATTGGTTGCCAACCCCACGACATGTCAACACTCTCCCCTTCTGGAGCTTCGGTTCCCCATTACCAGCTTTCCTGTTCCCTCCTGCCTTCTCATCCTTGCCTCTGAGCTGGTGTGCCCATTTAATCTCGTTTTGTTCTATGGACCTGTCCAATCTTTTGCTGAAGGGTGAACCTCAGGAGTGACTTCAGTACTGAGTTAAAAGGGTATGCTGGGGTCCATACTCTCAGATTTTCTCCAGTCTCATTGTGGTTTTGATTTGCATTTCCTAATGCCTGATGAGGAAACGCTGGTGGTATAGAGGTTAAGAGCTACAGCTGCTAACCAAATGATAGGCAGTTTGAATCCACCAGGTGCTCCTTAGAAACCCTATAAGGCATTTCTACTCTCTCCTATAGCATCGCTATGAGTTGGAATCAAGTCGACAGCAGTGGGTTTTTTGGAATGCCTGATGACTTCGAGCTTCTTTTCATGTGCTTATTGGCTACTTATATATCCTCTTTGGAGTAATATACCATATCTTTATGCAAATAACACACACCTTCTGCATTTGTTTGCTGGCCACGCTCTCCCTGCCAGGTAATTTTGTAAGTGTGCTATGCTAATTTTTTTACAGCAACATGTGGAAGAAGATTGGCATGGCGGCACTTGTGAGGGTGCCAGGAGGAAGAAGCGTATGGCCAGAAAACAAACACAGAGGGCACATGTTATTTGTGTAAAATTTCCCTTTTTTTAAGTGGATTTTTGTTTTTATTATTAAATTGTAAGTGTGCTTTATGTATTTTAGATTCAAGTTCTTTATAAGATATATGATTTTGCAAAAACTATCTTTTCATAAAGTTAATCACTTTTGAATTCAGTTTAAATTTGATTATTGCAAGGCTTATCTAACTTGCATTTGAATATTCTTTTAGTTTTCAACTAGCTAATCAGTTTGGTAATTTACTTATCTGCCTAAAGATAACATAAGTTAATTATTTTCAATACATTTGGAATTGGTAAACTACAGGTATGAAGTATGGTGTGATCAAGTACCCAATTAGTATATTGTATTCCATATCATATGTATTGCATTTTATTTTATGCCATTGTGAGGAGATGAGCTACCTGCTCAAAAGCAATTTGGCCTGTGGTCTTAGCTGTTGAGATCTGGACTGCACTTGAGTCTAATAAGTGGTGGCTGATGTTGACTAACATTAATATAGTTTATCATGGCCACATGGGGAGGTCGATAAGTGCCCTGAACCCTAAGGCTCAGATGAGCTTCCTCATTGGTGACTACGCACGGGAGAGGATAGCATATCCCTCTTTGGTACACGTAAGCTCCATGCTGGGACCCCTCCCATACCTCTCCTTATGTGTCTCTTTGTGTCCTTTTTGGTTGTAATCTGTAGTTGTAAGTATGGTATACTCTGCATGAAATTCTGTGAGTCATTCCAGCAAATTGACAAACCCAAATGGGCAGTGAGAGCCAGTAGGGGCTGGCGTCTGCCTATTTGGGGTGCTAGGGCCAGAGAAATGCTACATGGGCACCTGCTTTGAAGGCAGGTCTAATGTGTGACCTCTGACCTAGCTCAAGGTGCTGCTGTGGTCAGAGAAATGCTGCAGGGGCAGCTAGTCTGAAAAAAGGTATCCTTCTAACTTTTGAGTTCTGACCCAGCTTGGAGTGGCTCAGGTCAGAGAAAGAGTGCCACATGAGCAGCTTGCAGTGAGGATGGAGAAGCCAGACAGTGAGGGCTGGACCCATCGCCACACTTTGGGGATTGCATTCATGCTGATCCTTACCACGCAGTTAGCGATGAAGGTGGTATTTGCCCACTTTGCCCCATACTTAGTACAGCCATCTGTTTGTTTCATTTCTGCATATCTTAACTCCTCACTGTATTGATAGCTTAGACCATCACCATCCCAGTGCCGTTGAGTCGATTCCGACTCACAGTGACCATCACCATAGATTTCGTATTAACCTTGTTGTTCAGAGTCTGGCTTGAAGTAGGTAGGTACTCATGTTTGCTAATTGATTGGTAATGAATTGAGTGGCTGGCAGGTTGTTGTGGGGGGAGGGAATTCAGGTAAACCTAAACACTGTTATCATGGTCCTTAGTTTAGCCCTCTTGTCAAGGCAGTCTCTCATATTTATAGGCACCAGTGTGTCTTCTCTAGGTAGAGACTATAGGAAGTATTTTTCCTTGATCTTTTTTATAGTCAAAGAATCCAGTTTCTGGTATGTTCCTAAAATCCCAGTTAATGCCATTCAGTTTGCTTTTTGTTTCTTATTGTTCTCTTTGCCTTTTAGGGGTTATAATGAGAAGAAACTACAAGACAATATTCAATGTGAAATTTTTCAAGTTCTTTATGAGGAAGCCATGGCATCCTACAAGGAAGAAATAGTGCATCAGCTGGCTAGCAATAAACCAGAAGATCTAGAGAATAATATAAATCAGATATTGAAATGGATTGAACAATGGATCAAAGATCATAGCTCTTGACTTACAAGATTGGCACACAACAGTGACTCTCATATCTCTCTGCCCACATCATAGAAATTGTCCCAGTATCAGTAAAACTGTTGTATTAAAATTGTGTTGCAGGACTGGCATGTGGATAGTATAGAAGGTTTATGCCTGGGCTCTTTTTTCTCCGTGAGAAAGCGAAACAATCTCAAATATAATGAATATAACATTATTAAGAGTTGAGAGTAAAGATTGTTAATCATTTAATGCTTCAACTCTTAAAGGATAAATAAATCTGATTAAGTGGGTGGCTATCTGTTAAATTTATTACAGAAGAAGATGAAGGTGATCTCTTAAAATAAAACTTAAGGCTTAAGATAAAGCATCAGTATTCCTTTTTTATTCTTAATTTAAAAAAAAAGGGAAGTGGTAATAATTGCACTTTGTACAAAATTCAAACCAGGACACCCATGTCTACCAGCATGGGTTGCAGTCCCCTAGTGTGTCAGCAGAAACCCTGGTGGTGTAGTGGTTAAGTGCTATGGCTGCTAACCATAAGGTCGGCAGTTCAAATCCACCAGGTGCTCCTTGGGAAACTTTATGGGGCAGTTCTATTCTGTCCTATAGGGTCGCTATGAGTCAGAATCAACTCCTCCGCAATGGTTCCGTCCAAGTAGTGTGTCAGCACTCTCGCCTTTCTCTTTCCACCCTGGGTTCTCCATGTCTATTCATCCAGTTTTCCTGACCCTTCCTGCCTTCTAGTCTTTGCTTTTGGGCAGGGGTTGTCCATTTGGTCTGTACACTTGATTGATTTAAGAGGCACGTTCCTTACATGTGTTATTGTTTGTTTTACAGGCTTGTCTGATTTTAAAGTTATAAAGATATTAAGCTTATATGATAATCATAAATGCCTGATCGTCTAATGTGTACGTAACATTCATCTTATTCTACCATCAGGAGAAATTTTAGATCCTCAATTCAAAGTCTCATTCTAGCTAGGTATGTTTACTTTCGTAAAGTGGGTGGTTAAGGAAAACGTGGACTGGATGTAGAGAAGAATAAAAGAGGTTTGTTTCTGTGAGGAAAGGAGTTAGTTCTTGTATTTAAACCACAGTAGTTTTTAGACCCAGCTACGTTTTTTGATCACTGCCGAGTCCCTTCAGTTATTCCAAGGGTGTTGGGTGTTAGGCAACATTACCAAAATCTTTTAAACGGAGTAATTAAGCTAATAACCCAGAATATTTTGATGGGGCTAGAATGATAGGGCCTGACTTAGGAAATGTGGCCTAATGAATCATTCCCCAGTGGCGGCTTCCCAGGAGCATCGGGCCATTCCCCCTAATCTCCTTTCACGACCACGCCTTTGCTCCAGCGGTGCCTTTGGCCTAAAATACGCTCCTTACTTTTTAGTACTGAAATCCTGCTTTTCAAGGTATGCCTCTACCTCTGCACTCCGGCACAGATCCACCTCCTTTTTACAGGACTCCTGCAGAACCATTTAACGTTTACTTCCGCAGCATACAGAGTCTTGTTCTGTTTTGCCCAAGCTCGTGCTCTAATCTGTATTTCGGTTACCCCTTGTAAAATATGTGCTTTGGAGCTGGACGGCCGCTAACATCCCCGCTCTGCTGCCTGAGCTGGGGGCCCTTGAGCAGCAGAGCAGAAGCCCCGGGAAGGAAGCGGCGGCCGCTGTGGCCCAGGGCAGCCTCTCCCGCCTTTCCGGTCGCGGCTCTGCCGCACGGTCACGTGGCCTGGGGGACGCAGTGGCAGCGGTGGCGCGCGCGCGCGACGTGGAGGCTCCGCGCTCGGTGAGCGCGCTAAAGGGGGCGCCCGGAAGGCAAGAGGGCGGTGGGAGGGGGCTGGGACCTGTGGTTCCAAACCTCTTCGCACTGGATGCTGGGGAGGGTGCCCGGGACCAAACCTGTAAGTGGGAACCGTAAGTGAGGTGGCCCCGGGGTGGGGGCGGGGGGAGGCGCGGAGATTCGTGGGAACTCAGAAGGTAGTGAGCAAGGCGGTACATTGGTTTATTTTCCCCTAATTCTAGTTAATAGCCTCCTCTGGCACTGAGAAAAATAGAATTGAAAGACTCTGTTTCTGTCTTTCTCTCCTCATTTATTTTTTTCTATTTTGAGCCTTCAAATAGCATACGTACTATTTTGGATTGGATCCTACAACAGAGAAAGGGCATCAGTGGAGAAACTGGGAAATCCTCATAAAGCCTGTGGTTTAAATAATAGCATGTTCATCTCTCAGTTGTGATACATGTACCCTAATTTTAACATTATACATTCTGTATACCAGAGCTCATTGTACTATCTTTGCAACCTGTCTGTAAATCTAAAGTTATTCTAAAACAAAAAGTTAAAAACCAAAAAATTCCAGTACAGCAGGTCATTGTGCATCCCTGAGATCTTGAGTTAGTTCCTCTTTGTGAAGCCTGACAGGAATTGGGTGTTTGGCGAATTTGCTTGCTGAGGTGGAGTTGCCAAAGGAAGGGTCAGACTAGTGGGTGTGGATGCTTCTAGCCTGAGTTTTCTGGGCAGGAATCTGCTTTCTTTTTCAATTCTGTCCATCAAATAGGGAACACCTGTTATGGACACACAAATGAGACACATACTCCTTAGTGGATGCGTAATAAAAATGTAAGTTGGGTAGGAAGTAAAACTTAAAATGAACTAGGAGGGCTCAGGGACAGAAGTCACATCTGGCACAGGGTAATCAGGAAGGCTTCTGGAGGAAGTGGCTGTCATGAAATGAGGGGGCTTGGGAGGAGAAAGCATTCCTGGGGTCAAGAATGGCACCAACAGGCCTAAAGAGGTGACCAAGCTGAGAGGACCTGGGAGCAGGTGCTAACCCTCTCATGGAAGCACAGAGCACACTTGGAGAGTCCTGACACGAAACTGGAAGTGAAAACGTGCCTTTTAGAAAATGAGGTGACATTCATTTTAATTATATATGCCATGGGAGCCATGGAATGTTTCAGGGAATAGAGGAGTATCATTGGATCTGTGCTTGGAGATTATTGTCTTGGCAGTAGCATGTAGGACAGCTGGGAATAGACCAGATAAGGAACTAATTGGTTACCTCCGAAGAGGTAAAGAGCCAAGGGCAGCGAGGTTAGTGTGCAGAGAAGGACATGGTTTCAGGAGATTTTTGTGGAAGGTCATCATGAATTGAAGCTGACTTGACAACTAACAGTAACAAGAGGACCTGGCAACTGAAAGGATATGAAGACCAAAGAGAAGAACGTAAAAAACAACTCCAAAGTTTTGGGTCTGGCTGTTTCCAAACATAGCTGATACATACGCAGAAATAGAGGACTCAGGAGGAAAAGTGAGTTGAGTGGCAGGGTGCTAAGGAATTTGTTTGTGAACATACTGTGTTTCAATTGCTGTCAGGATGTCCAGCTGGAGATGTGAATATAGGAGTTTTAAGAGTGAAAGCCAAGCAGACAGAAGGGACAGGAAGAGGAAAGAAGGCAGAGCAGGCAGGTATGAGGCAGGAAGGAAGGAGGAGAATCTGATTATCGTGGGTTTGAGGAGCCAAAATGGATCAGAGGACCTAGGAGAGGCAAGTCAGTAGTGTCACAGGCAGTTGCAGAGGGTGAGGAGGGAGAGGAAAGAGACTAGATCTTGGACGTAGCAGTTAGGAAATACTGGTCGCTTTTTTTTTTTTTTTTTTAACTTTTTGTTGAAAGTAAACAGCAAAACCTGTTCCTATTCAACAATTTCTACACATATTATTCAGTGGCATTGGTTATGTTCTTCAGATTGTGCCAACATTCTCATTATTTCCATTCTAGTTTATTGGTCACTTTTTAAGAAAGTTGTTTTAGTAGAAAAGTAGGAAGCCTGTTTGCACACAGTCTGCAATTTATTCATCCTGTGGTCTTTCTGGAAACGCTGGTGGCATAGTGGTTAAGTGCTACGGCTGCTAACCAAAGGGTCGGCAGTTCGAATCCACCAGGTGCTCCTTGGAAACTCTATGGAGCAGTTCTACTCTGTCCTATAGGGTCGCTATGCGTCGGAATCAACTCGATGGCACTGGGTTTGGTTTTTGGGTTTTATGGCCTTTCCCAAGTGGCCAGGGCACTGGGCAAGAAGTCAGAGATGTGGTTTCTGGTTCTGGCTCTGCCATTAACTAATTATGTAATTTTGGTTAAATCAGGTATTCTTTGATTGGAAAGGAGAACATCCCTTAAAAAAAGCCAAAAGAACCCTTTTATTGATAGCAATGCCTATAGCCCGTAGAACTTGTGTTCCATGGGGCACACTTTGGAAAATGCTGATGTAGAAACAGAATTTTAGAGCTCTAAAAACCAAAAAAATCTTATCCAAGCATCTCATTTGACAAATGAAGAAACTGACATTCAAATGAGCATTGATTTGGCTACTATGTTGTTGTTCTGTGCCATTGAGCCGATTCCGACTCAGAGTCAGTCACCCTGTGTGACAGAGTAGGACTCCTGCATAGGGTTTCCTAGGCTGTAATCTTTATGGGAGCAAATAGACAGGTCTTTAAGGAACAGCTAGTGCCTTCAAATCAATGACCTTTTGATTAGCAGCTGAGCGCTTAACCATTGCACCACCAGGGCTCCTTTGGCTACTATAAAACCAATACCAAATCCATTGCCATTGAGTCAATTCCAATTCATAACAACCCTATAGAACAGAGTAGAACTGCCCCATAGGGTTTCCAAGGAGCAGCTGATGGATTCAAACTGCTGACCTTTTGGTTAGCAGCCTAGCTCTTAACCACTGTGCCACCAGGGTTCCTTGGCCACTCATCCAAAAAAAAAACTCATTGCCGTTAAGTCGATTCCAACTCATAGTGATCCTATAGGACAGAGTAGAACTGCCCTGTAGGGTTTCCAAGGAACGCCTGGTGGATTTGAACTGCCCACCTTTTGGTTAGCAGCCAAACTCTTAACCACTACACCACCAGGGTTTCCTGGCTGCTTATAGGTGCTTTCAAATATATTGTACTAATGGTCCCCAAAATGACCCTATGAAGTAGTTATGTTTAAGCCCATTTTAGAGATAAGAAAACAGGCTTGGAGAAGTTAAATGACTTGCCCAGGACTACAGACCAGGAGGTGGTGGAGCTGAGATTTGAATCCAGGCCTCTTGAGTGAAGGTCTTCTGTTACACATCTTGCTGCCTCCCTGATCAATTACATTAAATACATTTAAACTGGATGAATGGAAGGTTAGTATTTTAAATATTTTCACTTTCTTAGGAAAAAAAATATGTTACAAAGGTAAAGTTCAATTTGTACTATGGTTGTTGGGGGCCATTCAGTCATTTTGTAGCGACCCCATGTGACAGAGTAGAACTGCCCCATAGGGTTTTCTAGGCTGTAATCTTTATGGTAGCCGACTGCCGCATCTGTCTTCTGAGGAGCAGCTGGGTGAGTTCCAACCACCAACCTTTTGGTTAGCAGTCAAGTGCTTACCTGTTAAGCTACCAGAGCTCCTAATTTGTTTAATGTTAATATTAGACATATGAAAGGTGGGAGAGTAGACTGTATACAGTCCCCAAAGTACCATTTGAAAAAGCAGCATGAGGCAAAAGAAAGCTCATTATGCTCAACTCTGAACAGGAGGAAGAGGAACCCGTGGCACATGGGTATTCGTAGAGCATTAAAAAAAAAAAAGTTCTTAGCTAATTCTGTGATTGCTTACTCTTTCCTCTTCCTGCCTTTTTTCCCAATTAGAGTTGACAAATTCCATTTTCTTCACTGCTAGCTGCCTAATTCCAACCACATCCTCCTTAACACAGGCATGAGGTTGCACTCAGGCAGCAGAAGTCTGTTCTAGCAGTGAAAAGGCCTCCCAAGTGATTATTCTTTGATTCAGTTAATAGTTTCCTACCTACTTTAACAAATAAAAGTCAATACAATTACTTTTTAAGGACATAACCTTATAAAAAGAACCAAGATGACTTCGTGGAAAGTTTTGGGGAAAATGTATTCAACAGGTTGTGTTGAGTGTTACTCAAACTAGCTGTTTTATACTTTTACATTCTCCTCTATTTGATGTCATAAATAATAGAAACTTGGTGTACTATTAATCTCATTGAAATTCTCCAAATAATATAAAGAGTAGCTATCTGACATCAGGAGTCTGGGTTCAAATTCTGGCTCCACCCCTGATAGCTGTGTTACTCAACCTCTCTGTGCTTCATTTTAATTATACTTAACAATAGTATTGTCTCATAGAGTGTTTGTGAAGATTAAGTAGAATAAACTTAGAACAGTGCCTAGCACACGGAAAGCAAGCAACAAGTGCTAGCTATTATTATATCATTATTTAAAAAAAAATTGTTGATGATTTAAGGAGTCCATTGTAATCATTTTCTTATCTAGGTGGGCATAACTGATAAATGCACATCTCATCTTCTCCCTTAATGCAGCTAAATGGCTCTTATTTTTTGTTTTTGTTTTTTTAATTTTTAAATAAAATTATTGAGGTATAATTTATATATTATAAAATGTACCCATTTTAAGTGTACGGTTTGATGAGTTTTAGCAAACCACCACCCTAGTCAAGTGTTATGGATTGAATTGTGTCCCTCAAAAATGTGTATCAACTTAGGTAGGCCATGATTCCCAGTATTGTGTGATGGTCCACCATTTTGTCATCTGATGTGATTTTCTTGTGTGTTGTAAATCCTATCTCTGTGATGTCAATGCCACCCACATGTCAGTTTGTCATAGTGTTGTGGCTTTCGTGCTGCTGTGATACTGGAAGCTTTGCCACTGGTATTTCAAGTACCAGCAGGGTCACCCTTGGCGGACAGGTTTCAATTGAGCTTCCAGACTAAGACTAAGAAGAAGGATTTGGCAGTCTACTTCTGAAGAAATTGGCTAGTGAAAACCTTATGAATAGCAGCGGAACATTGTCTGACATAGTGCCAGAAGATAAGCCCCTCATGTTAGAAGGCACTCCAAAGACAACTAGGGAAGTGCTGCCTCCTCAAAGTAGAGTCAACCTTAATGATGTGGATGGAAGCAAGCTTTCTGGACCTTCATTTGCTGATGGGGCATGACTCAAAATGAGAAGAAACAGCTGCAAACATCCATTAATAATCAGAATGTAGAATGCACAATGTATGAATCTAAAAAAATTGGAAATTGTCAAAATTGAAATGGAACACATAGACATCGAAATCCTAGGCATTATGAGCTGAAATGGACTGGTATTGGCCATTTTGAATTGGACAATCATATGGTCTTCTATGCTGGGCCTGAAAAATTGAAGAGGAATGATGTTGCATTCATCATCAAAAAGAACATTTTAAGATCTATCCTGAAGTACAGTACTGTCAGTGATAGGATAATATCCTTACACCTACAAGGCAGACTATTACTGAAATTTACACACCAATCACTAAGGCCAAAGATGAAGAAATTGAAGATTTTTACCAACTTCTGAAGTCTGAAATTGATTGAACATACAATCAGGATGCATTGATAATTACTGGTGATTGGAACGCGAAAGTTGGAAACAAATAAGAAGAATTGGTAGTTGGAAAATATGGCCTTGGTGATATAAACTATGCTGGAGATCTCATGATAGAATTTATGCAAGACCAACGACTTCTTCACTGCAAATACCTTTTTTCAACAACATAAACAATGACTGTACATGTGGACCTTGCCAGACTGGTGTACACAAGAACCACATTGACTACGTCTGCGGAAAGAGATGATGGAAAAGCTCAATATCATCAGTCAGAACAAAGCCAGGGGCTGACTTTGGAACAGACCATCTATTGCTCTTATGCAAGTTAAAGTTGAAGAAAATTAGAACAAATCCACTAGAGCCAAAGTATGACCTTGAGTATATCCCACTTGAGTTGAGAGACCATCTCAAAAATAGATTTGATGCATTAAACACTAATGACCAGAAACCAAATGAGTTGTAGAATGACATCAAGGACATCATACGTGAAGAAAGCAAGAGGTCATTAAAAAGACGGGAAAGAAAAAAAAGACCAAAATGGATGTCAGAAGACTCTGTGAAATTGGCTCTTGAACGTCAGATAACTAAAGTGAAAGAAAAATGATGATGTAAAAGAGCTGAACAAAAAATTTCAAAGGGCAGCTCTAGAAGACAAAGTAAATTATATAATGAAATGTGCAAAGACCTGGAGATAGAAAACCAGTAGGGAAGAACACACTTGGCATTTCTCAAGCTGGAAGAACTGAAGAAAAAACTCAAGCCTCAAGTTGCAATATTGAAGGATTCTATGGGACAAAACATTAAAAGATGCAGGAAACATCAAAAAATATGTATGGAAGGAAGTCACTGTACCAAAAAGAATTGGTCGACATTCAACCATTTCAGGAAGTAGCATATGAACAAGAACCAGTGGTGCTGAAGGAAGAGGTCCAAGCTGCATGGAAGGCATTGGGGAAAAACAAGCCTCCAGGGATTGATGGAATACCCATTGAGATGTTTCAACAAACAGATGCAGTGCTGGAAGTGCTCACTCGTGTATGCCAAATTTGGAAGACAGCTACCTGGGCGACCGCCTGAAAGAGATCCATATTTGTACCTATTCCAAAGAAAGGTGATCCAACAGAATGCAGAAATTATCGAACAATATCATTAATATCACACACAAGTAAAATTTTGCCAAAGATCTTTCAAAAGCAGTTATGGCAGTACATTGACAGGGAACTGCCAGAAATTCAAGCCAGATTCAGAAGAGGACATGGAAGGAGGGATATCATTGCTGATGTCAGATGGATCCTGGCTGAAAGCAGAGGATACCAAAGAGATGTTTACCTGTGTTTTATTGACTCTGCAAAAGCATTCGACTATGTGAATCATAACAAAATATGGATAACGTTGCAAAGAATGGGAATTCCAGAACACTTAATTGTGCTCATAAGGAACTTCTACTTAGACCAAGAGGTAGTAGTTCGAATAGAACAAATGTATACTGCTGGGTGTAGAGTCAGGAAAGGTGTGCATCAGGGTTGTATCCTTTCACCATACTTATTCAGTCTGTATGCTGAGCAAATAACCCGAGAAGCTGGACTACATGAAGAAGAATGGGGCATCAGGATTGGAGGAAGACTCATCAAGAACCTGCTATATGCAGATGACACAACCTTGCTTGCTGAAAGTGGAGAGGACTTGTAGCACTTATTGATCAAGATCAAAGATCACAGCCTTCAATATGGATTACACCTCAACATAAAACAAAAATCCTTACAAGTGGACCTATAAGCAAAATCGTGACAAATGGAGAAAATATTGAGGTTGTCAAGGATTTCATTTTACTTGGATCCACAATCAATGCCCATGGAAGCAGCAGTCAAGAAATCAAATGACAGATTGCGTTGGGTAAATCTGCTGCAAAAGATCTCTTTGAAGTGTTAAAAGCAAAGATGTCACTTTAAGGACTAAAGTGTGCCTGAACCAAGACATGGTGTTTTCAGTCGCCTCATATGCATGTGAAAGCTGGACAATGAATAAGGAAGACCAAAGAAGAATTGATGCCTTTGAATTATGGTGTCGGTGGACAATACTGAATACACCATGGACTGCCAAAAGAACAAACAAATCTGTCTTGGAAGAAGTGCAACCAGAATGCTTATTAGAAGTAAGGAGGATGAGACTTCATCTCACATACTTTGGACATGTTATTAGGAGGAACCAGTCCCTGGAGAAGGATATCATGCTTAGTAAAGTAGAGGGTTAGCAAAAAAGAGGAAGACCCTCAGTGAGATGGATTGACACAGCTGCGACGATGGGCTCAAACATAGCAAGGATTGTGAGGATGGTGCACGACTGGGCAGTGTTTCGTTCTGTTGTATGTAGGGTCGCTATAAGTCAGAATTGACTCTATGGCACCTAATAACAACAACATGATGTTAATGAGGCAGAATTAGAGGTAGTTATGTTAATGAGGCAGGCCTTAATCTCCAAGATTAGGTTGTATCTTGAGTCAATCTCTTTTCAGATATAAAAGAGGGAAGGGAGCAGAGAGACAAGGGGATCTCACACCACTAAGAAAGTAGTCTTAGGAGCAGAGTGCATCCTTTGGACCAGGGATCCCTGTGCTGAGAAGCTCCTAGACCAGGGAAAAATTGATGACAAGGACCTTCCTCCAAAGCTGACAAGAGAGACAAAGCCTTCCCCTGGAGCTGGCATCCTGAATTTGGACTTCTAGCCTCCTAGACTGTGAGAGAAAAAATTTCTCTTTGTTAAAGCCATCCACTGTGGTATGACATCAAGGTACAGAACTTTTTCATCACCCCAGAAAGTTCTCTCATGCCCTTTGAAGTCAGCCCTCCCTCTGCAGACAACCATTCATCTGTTTTCTGTCGCTGTAGATTAGTTTTGCCTACTCCAGGATTTCATACAGTACATATTTTTTCATTAGCATAATATTTGTGAAATCCATCCACATTACATCTATCAGAAATTCATTGCTCTTTATTGCCGAATGTATTCTATTTTGTGAATGTACCACAATTTAACGGACATTTGGGTTGTGTCCAGTTTTTAGCTAATACAAACCATGCTATGGATATTCATGCACATGTCTTTGTACGGATGTATGTTTTCATTTCTCGAGTAAATACCAAAGAATGCGCTGGGTCACATATTTATAAGAAACTGCCAAACTATTTTCAAAGTGGTTGTACCATTTTATACTCCTCCCTGAAAGTGTGAGAGTTTCAGTCACTCCACATCCTCAGAACACTTGGAATTGTCACTGGTTTGTTGTGGAATCTCACTGTGATTTAAATTTGCATTTCCCTGATGACTAATGATGTTGAGCATCTTTCCATTCATGTATCTTTAAAAAAATTTTTTTAATTAATTTTGTTGTTGAGAATATACACAGGAAAATATACACCAGTTCTACAGTATCTACATGTACAATTCAGTGACAATTGGTTACATTCTTTGAGTTGTGGAACCATTCTCACTCTCCTTTTCTCAGTTGTCCCTCCCCCATTAACATAAACTCCATTGCCATCAAATCTATTCCAACTCACAGTGACTGTATAGGACAGAGTAGAACTGCCCCATAGAGTTTCCACGGAGTGCCTGGTGGATTTGAACCGCCAACCTTTTGGCTAACAGTCGTAGCACTTAACTACTATACCACCAGGGTTTCCTAATGTAAACTCACTGCCCCCTAAATTCCTATCTAATCTCTCAATTTGGTATTGTCAATTTGATCCCATTTGAATAAAGAGCACAATGCAGGCATTCTTTACTAATTAAGCTAAACTATTGTTTGGTTTTAAGAAGACTTCAGGGGATGTTTTTGGTTTAAGGTTTAAAGATTATCTCAGGTTAAGAGTTTCAGGGGCTCATCCAGTGTCCATGGCTCCAGAAAGTCTGCATGTATCTTCTTTTATGAACTATTTAAATCTTTTAAGGACCCTTGTTCTTAAACATTGACTGTGAAACAACAGAAACTCCTTCATACACAATCAGATTTATTTGACAGCTACGTGTGGTGTTAAAGTGAAAGAATAAGAGGGATATTTCAGTAAAATATTCAAGACAGATTTAATTTATTTGTAAGTCCTGGTAAGCAACTACTTAAACAGCAGGATATTTAGGAAAAGATATAAGGGGTGTTTATTTTCACTTTTTAAAAATTAGTCTTGAGAAAAAGATGACATGTTTCCAAACAGCTCCGGCACAGGTGCTGTTTTGAAATGTCTGGTGGTGAAAGCCCCTCTTCGCGGTTCTAGACTGGGGGGAGGAAAGCCGAGCGTTTACCCTTGTGCTTCCGGCTGCCTCAGTGTCACCAGGCAGGTGACTGCAGTGGGACGTGCTGTTCTCAACTGGGGGGAGGAAAGCCGAGCGTTTACCCTTGTGCTTCCGGCTGCCTCCATGTCACCAGGCAGGTGACTACAGTGGGACATGCTCAGTGAGGGTGGTTTCTCTGTAGGGCATTTTATCAGGATACGTTTTCTTCTGGAGAGAAGGGCAGGCAACGGCCCTGTAGTATCCAGTGTGGAGTCTTGCTGAGGTGACTGTTTTGTTTTTCTGTCTTAGAGGGAAGTTTATTTATTCCTTTATACATTTATTCAACAAGTATTGAGAACTCGTTATGTCTCAGGGTCCCTGGGTGGTACAAACGGTTTGTACTTGACTACTAAGCTAAACGTTGGCAGTTTGGCTCCACCCAGCAGCACCCTGGAAAAAAGACCTGACAGTCTGCTTCTGTAAAGATTACAGCCAAGAAAACCTTATGGAGCAGTTCTAATCTGTAACACATGGGATCGCCATGAGTTGGAATCAACCTGAGGGCAACGGGCTTGGTTTTTTATTATGTCTCAGACACTGTTTTAGGCGTTGGGAATACAGTGGCGAACTAAATAGACAAAATTTACCCTTAAGGAGCTTACATTCTACTTAGGGCCATCTTAGAGCAGGTTTAGGCGCTGGTGGAGGAAAATTTTCGGGTCACCTTACCTATTGCGATGTATCATTCGTAGGCCCGAGCCACCTTCTGGTTCACTTGACTCCCATTTTTATACTAGCTTCACTCTGATTTTAGTGGAGCAATTCAAACAACAAGTAAAATATGTTGTATGTTAGAAGGTCACAAGTGCTAAGGAGAACAATAAAGCAGAGAACTGGAATAGGGAGGAGTCTGCAGTTTCAGATGGGACGTGAGGAGAGGCCCCACTAAGAAGGCAACACTTAAGACCCAAAGGAGGTGAGGAGCCAACCGTGCAGATCTCTAGGGGACGACCGTTCCAGGCAGAGGCAAGAGCAAGTGCAGAGCTCTGAGATGCCTGGGTGGCCAGAGCCCAGCCGACGAGGACATGAGGTCAGAGATGAGCTGTAAGGCCTCTGGCCACTGAATGGACTTTGTCTTTTATTCTGACGGAGTTACGGAAACTGGGGGTTTTGAACACAGGATGGCATGATTTGAGAAAGAAAGAGTGGGAGGGAGAGAGGGGCACTTTCTCCCTCTCACTTATTTACTGTCCCAGATACAAAACCTGTGCACACTGTATTTGTGGAGAAATAGAAAATGACACAGCAGAGCTGTAGGAGAGATTGTAAGGGCCCTAACACCTGAAGTAGATAAAGGTGAAGGGACAGAGGGCAGAGAGCTGGGACTTCCTCTAACAGGATGGGTGGTCTTAGTCATTTGAAGTCTCTTTTTCAGAGAATTTTCTGGGTTTATGTACACTCTTAAAAAAAAAAACTAAAACACCCATTTTCTTTATAAGCTTATATATCAAAAGAATGTTCGTTTCCTTGGCAAAGGCTGGTCGCTTTATCCTACTCAGATTATTGGATTTGGTGAAAGCCTTTCCTGTTTCCCTACACCTCACTGCAACCTTTGAAATAAGATCTTACCTAAAAAGACCTGGGATGTTGAACACTTTGAATGGGATTACAGGGAGTGTCTGTGTGTGAGTGCAGCGCTGGGAGACTCATGTCTGCGTAATTCTGAGAGGAATTTTTCTTCCCTGGAAAACCCAACCTTACTATCTGATGGTTTTTAACTACTGCTTTTTCTTAATTACAGGTAACTGGTTTTTCCTTATGCTAAAGCTGGCATTTGGCTAATGAGCAAGGTGGTCAGGTCATCAAGTGAATCAGAGGTGCAGACCTGGGAAACAGAAGATGATGACATGACAGAAGGAGACTTAGGATATGGCCTCGGACGACGACCTGGTGGTATTTGTGCAGTAGAAGTTTCGAATTTATTTACATCTAGAAAAAGATCAGATGGAAAGAACTTGAGCCCTCCTCCATCTCCAAGAAAGGGGGAAGAAAGTAGTGGTGCCATTTTTCAGTATTCCAAGCAAAAGAGCTTGCAAGATGCATATCCTCAAGGGCCCAGAATTTCCAGTTACAGACGACAGTGTAGCACTGGTAAGAATAGCTAATTTCCTTCTTCCCTGTGGATTTTATCAATGCCGTAACCTTCCAACTCATGAAAGTGGGTAACCGTGGTAGGTTTTAGAAATTCATCATTTTTCACCTGCCTCTTGGGCTTGGTGATAGTATAAAGGCAATTGATGTTTATATTTCCAAGTACGTGAAGAATATTAATATATGTTAGTGATATCAGTTAAGTGATTCCCTACCTTGCTTTTGGTGTGTGTGTGTGTGATGTAGGGGTATGTCTCACTTATTCCTTTTTTTTTTTTTTCATATTCAACAAATATTTTTTAGGCAGTAGGAATAATATCAGTGAACGAAACAGCCAAAGGCCCTAATGTCATGGAGTTTACATTCTAGTAGAGGAGACAGAAAATAAACCTACAAATAACCTACACAATGCTTCCAGTTATTTTAGAGATGTCATAAAATCCTAAAAAATTTTCAAAACAAAACCACAACTTAATTTACCATACCAAAAAGAAATTCATGCCTCATTTTTTTTTTTTTTTTTTTGTGCTTTAAGTAGAAGTTTACAAATCAAGTCAGGCTCTTATACAAAAATTTATATACACCTTCCTTTATACTCGTGGTTGCTCTCCCCCTGAGACAGCACACTCCTTCTTTCCACTTTCCATTTTCATGTCCATTTGGCCAGCTTCTGACCCCCTCTACCCTCTCATTTCCCATCCAGACAGGAGCTGCCCACATAGTCTCATGTGTCTACTTGATCTAAGAAGCTCACTCCTCAGTAGTATCATTTTCTATTTCATAGTCCAGTCCAATCCCTGTCTGAAGAGTTGGCTTTGGGAATGGTTCCTGTCTTAGGCTAACAGAAGGTCTGGGGACTATGACTTCCGGGGTCCTTCTAGTCTCAGTCAGACCATTAAGTCTGCTCTTTTTACAGAACTTGAGGTCTGCTCCCTCAGGGGTTCTCTGTTGTGTTCCCTGTCAAGGAAGTCATCCCAGTTGTAGCTGGGCACCATCTAATTCTTCTGGCCTCAGGATGATGTCGTCTCTGATGTATGTGGCCCTTTCTGTCTCTTGGGCTCATAATTACCTTGTATCTTTGGTGTTCTTCATTCTCCTTTGCTCCAGGTAGGTTAAGACCAATTGATGCATCTTAGATGGCCACGTGCTAGCGTTTAAGACCCCAGATGCCACTCTCCAAAGTGGGATGCAGAATGTTTTCTTGATAGATTTTGTTATGCTAATTGACCTAGATGTCCCCTGAAACCATGGTCCCCAAAACCCTGCCCCTGCTACGCTGGCCTTCGAAAGTTCAGCTTATTCAGGAAACTTCTTTGCTTTTGGTTTAGTCAGGTTGTGTTGACCTCTCCTGTACTGTGTGTTGTCTTTCCCTTCACCTAAAATAGTTCTTGTCTACTATCTAATTAGTAAATACCTCTCTCCCTCCCTCCCTCTCCACTCTTGTAACCATCAAAGAATATTTTCTTCTCTATTTAATCTATTTCTCGAGTTCTTATAATAGTGGTCTCATACAATATTTGCCTTTCTGCAACTTGACTAATTTCACTCAGCGTAATGCCTTCGAGATTCCTCCATGTATTGAAACGTTTCACAGATTCGTCATTGTTCTTTATCGATGCGTAGTATTCCATTGTGTGAATATACCATAATTTATTTATCCATTCATCTGTTGATGGGCACCTTGGTTGCTTCCATCTTTTTGCTATTATAAACAGTGCTGCAATGAACATGGGTGTGCATATATCTGTTTGTGTAAAGGCTCTTATTTTTCTAGGATATATTCCAAGGAGTGAGATTGCTGGATCGTATGGTAGTTCTATTTCTAGCTTTTTAAGGAAGCGGCAAATGGATTTCCAAAGTGGTTGTATCATTTTACATTCCCACCAGCAGTGTGTAAGTGTTCCAGTCTTTCCACAACCTCTCCAACATTTATTGTGTTTTTTAAATTAATGCCAGCCTTGCTGGAGTGAGATGGAATCTCACTGTAGTTTTGATTTGCATTTCTCTGATGCATGCCTCACACTAAGGAAGGAATAAAATTCAGAATCATACTGTGATAGAATGTTGTAACTTCAAAGTAGTGGGGAATCGGATGAGTGCCTGCCTGCACTGTGGCGCCAGCTCTTGTCTGCTGAATCTTTTGTAATCCCTGTTGTAAAACTTCTCCTGAGACTTCCCCACCAAAAGTCAACAAACATAAATTCGAACAAAACACAAATAATTTAAGAAACGTGATTTCAGATCCAGAAAAACACATTGCAACCTGCGATCTATCCACATTGTTGAAAACCCTTCTTGAAATTAGGATGGTATTATATAATTCTTTCAATTCCTTATCTTTTCCATAACAGAATGGTACTGTTGCAAGCAAGATGTTGAAAACTGAACATGTTGCTAAGACGCCTTCAAAAAAGTATGCTAAAACAGCTGGAATATAAACAGGACTTGATAATAGTATGAGCCTGTTTTGTTGGGTTATGGACTTTTGTCTTTTTATCAAAGCTGGTGTGACCCTAGGCAAGAGTATTGTATTAGTTTCCTATTGCTGCTGTAACAAATTACCACAAACTTAATGACTTAAAACAACACAAATTTATTATCTTACAGTTCTGAAGGTCAGAAGTGCTGAGTTTCACTGGGCTAAAGTCAAGGTGTTGGCAAGGGTGGCTTCCTTCTGGAGCCTGGGAGAGAGCCTGTTTCCTTGCCTTTTCTAGCTTCTAGAGGCTGCCTGCATTCCTTGGCTGATTGCATAGTGTCTCAAATCTCTCTCTGACCTCTGGTTCCGTCATCACATCTCCTCTGATTCTCCTGCCTCCCTCTTGTAAGGACCATTGTGGTTAGATTGGGCCCGCCCAGATAATCCAGGATAACCGCCCCATTCCAAGATCCTTATTTTAACCACATATGCAGAGTCCCTTGGCCACACAAGGTAACATTCACAGGTTCCAGGGATTAAGATGTGGGTATTTGTGAGGAGCCATTATTCTCCTTACCATAGGTATTAATAGAACAGAATTTGTTATTGCCAACTCAGTGTCACATCTGTCCATCCTTGATGAAATCCTGTATCGTCAGAGTAAAAACATAGTTTAGGTTTTGCCTTGGTACTGTCATGTTGATGAAAGTTCAGAGTATCAAAGAAAAATAATATTTTGAGAAAATGTTAATGTCCCTTAAAGTATTCTTCCTTTCTCTTCTTCTTACCCTCTTGCTTGCAACTTACCACTTTAAAGTTTTTCTATTGCCAGTGAGACCACAATGCAAATGAAGCTGCTTGGAAGCTCAGTTTAAACTCTCAATTGATCACATTAAGGAGAGAATAATTAAAGTTATGCAAGACTTCTGGTCATTCTCCTTGGAAGGAAATTAAATTCAGGTTATTTCTTAGTTACTCATATCACTGTATCTATCAGGCTTAAACCAAATCCCCAGAAGATTTGTTTTACCCACCAGGATTCATGCTTTTCTATATTGTGTTAGGAAGTAGTAATTTAACAAATCATTAACCTTGGTTTTAATTTAGAGTCGTTTTTATTCATTACTTTTATTCAGAGTATATATTTTCATTTGTGAAATGTTGTAAGCTAAATATTGTCATCATTACTTGTATTATGACAATTCTTTTTTCTTTGCAATTTAGGGGAAACCTGTATTTGATATTTTGTAAACAAATATCTTGTATTTAACTAGTTAAGAAAAATTTTAAGTTCTTTTTTTTTTTTTTTAAATAGATTCCAATTCAGAATTGTCAAACGTAGAATTAAGGCAACGTCTTCATGAAACTTTAGAGGTAGGTAGTTTGGCTAATACGAAAATCTTCATCTGAATAAAGTGTGCTGATAGGTATCTTGTTTAAATAATACTAAAATATGGAAGGCAAATATTGGCTTTCTAGATATTCTCAATAAGCCACAGTCTAAAGCTTATATCTTTCAACTGGTCTGTTTCCTATCCTCCTTGTCTCTCAGAGAGTCTGCTTATGTAAATGTGTCCACTATTCTCCCTGCCAGCCTTACTTCTCTAGTCTACTCTTGGAGAAAATAGTTGTCACTTCCTTTTTTTTATCTGCCTTCCTTGTACATGTGGCTTGAAACAACCTGACTTAATTTAACCTCCTTGAAGTCAGAAGAACAAGTATCCCTGTGGCTTGAGGAGTCCATCCAGACTGGTGGAAGTAGGAGTTTCTATGAAGGGTGCCTGTGGTCTGGGAAGGAGGAAGCCCATATTAGTGTAGATTTGTGACTCTTATGGTGAAAATGAATATAGTGTGTGGATGGCCATGTGCTTATTTTATGAGGCCTAAAGATATTTTTTCCTCAAACTATTAGCTGTGTGTCCTAGATGGGTAAAAGCAAAAGATTTGGGCTTTTGGGCACAACTGGCACCTGATAGTGAGGCTCTCAATTTCAGCCTCTCTAGACACTTACAAAGCCTAGAAGAATTTCCAATTTCATTTGTAAAGTCAAAGTGCTTTGAGCCAAGATTAAATGTGCATTAGCCAAATTGATAATGTTTCGATTGTGTATCTGTAGATGGGAAGACTAATTTTATTTCTGCCCTCAGGAAGTAGAAGTTTTAAAAACTGAGCTTGAGGCATGTCAAAGACAACTTGAAGGTAAAGAGGAAGCATTGAAAATTCTTCAAAGCATGGTAAGAAGTTACTTTTAAAATTTAGTCACTTAAACATTCCAATAATAAGTGGTATCTTTCATGGTACATCCCAGTTAACTGACCTAATAACGTGTTTTGTGTTTCTGCCATACCTCCTAATCCATTGCATAGTGCCTGTGGTCTTAAAAGCTTGCAAATGGCCATTCAAGATACCCATAAAACCAAACCCATTGCTGTCCAGTCAATTCCAACTCATAGTGACCCTATAGGATGGAGTAGAACTGCCCCATAGGGTTTCCAAGGAACACCTGGTAGATTCGAACTGCCAACCTTTTGGTGAGCAACCATATCTCTTAATCACTACATCACCAGCATTTCCATTCAAGGCACAATTGGTCTGTACTTGCCTGGAGCAACAGAGGAAGAAGGAGTCAGGAGTAGGAGGAAGAAATGTGTGGGTAATTGCTTACATGAACAACTGCCTGCTTTGCCAAGAGACAAGAAGAATTGAACAATGCCTGGCTACCATTATTGAACATTTTGAGCTGGTATTTTATAAAAGAATGCAGAACAGAATTTCAAATTCTCATGGATTCCAGACTTTCTGGAGCCATGGAGACTGGATGAACTCCTGAAACTACTGCCTTGAGATAAGTGTTAAACCTTAAACCAAAAATATTCCCTGAAGTCTTCTTAAAACCAAACAATAGTTTAGCTTTACTGGTAAAGAATGTCTGCCTTAAGCATTGTGCTTTTTTAAGAACTATCTATATGGGATCGAATTGACAACAGGAACTCAGAAGTTTAGATAGAAACCTCAGGGGGCAGTGAGTTTATGTTAACGGGGGAGGAACAAGTCAGAAAAGGGGGGTGAGAATGGTTGCACAACTCAAAGAGTATATCAGCGTCACTGAATTGTACATGTAGAAACTGTTGAATTGGTGTATGTTCTGCTGTGTATAATCTCAACAACAAAAATAAGATAAATTATAAAAAAAATAGTATGGTTTCAGCCTTTAAAATAAAAGCAACAATGCTTAATATAGATTTTTTTTTTTGAGGTATAGAGTTTTTTAACAGCTTTGAGATATAATTTACGTACCATAAACATCACTAATTCTAAGTGTACAGTTCAGTTCCTTTTTACTAAGTTTACAGAGTTATGCAACCAACACCACAATTTAATTTTAGAACATTTCTATCACCCTAAAAAGAGAACCTGTTACCATTAGTAGTCAGTCACACCTGTGTCTCCAACCACTAATCTACTTTTGTCTTGTAGATTTCCCTTTCATATTTCATATAAATAGAATCATGTAATATATATGATGTCATCCATCTAGTTTCTTTTGATCAGAATGTTTTTGAGGCTTATGCGTATTTTAGCATGTATCTATATTCTGTTCCTTTTTATTGCAAATGATATTCTATTATGTACCATATTTTGTTTATCCATTCACCAGTTGATGGACATTTGGGTTGTTTCCACTTTTTGGCTATATGAATAATACTGTTAGGAATATTTGTGCACAGGTCCTTGTGTGGACATATGTTTTCATTACTTGTGAGTACATGCATACCCAGAGGTAGAATCGCTGGGTCATATACTCTTGCTGTCAAGTCGATTCCAACTCATAGCGACCCTATAGGACAGAGCAGAACTGCCCCATAGGGTTTCCAAGGAGTGGATGGTGGATTCAAACTGCTCACCTTTTGGTTGGCCGCCAAGCTTTTAACCACTGCACTACCAGGGCTCTGCTGGGTCACATAGCCAATTTTTATTAACGTTTTTAAGAAACTGCCGTACTGTTCTCCAAAATGGCAACACCATTTTCTGTAACTCCCAGCGATGTATGAGGGTTCCAGTTTCCCTACATTTTTTCCAGTACTTGCTATTTTCTTTTTTTTTCACCCTTTCCTACTGGGTGTCCTTTTGTGGTTTTGATTTGCATACACAATTTTTTTTTTTTTTTTTTTATTGACTAATGGTGCTGAGCATCTTTTCATATACTTCTTGGTCATTAATATAGTTTTTATTTTTATTTTGTTTTGGATTTTATTTCTTGGCCCATTCTTCACTATCTTTGTCCTCTTTTTACATTCTTGATTTTTACCCTTGCATTTGTTTTCCTTTTAGATGACAAAACAAGGTGCAGCTTATGTGAGGTAATCAGTGGTGTGCTGCAATTAGCCTGTATCAGCTTATGAAACCCAATGCTTATATTTCCAGAAATTGTTCTAGCTGTTTGTTGAGCATAGCCATTATTATAAGTTACATAAACTTAAAGCCAAATATATTAAAAATAAAGGTGACAGTACTAAAAACTCATCATGTCTTAGTAATTTTACATTTTACTATTATCTGATTCAGTAAAGAGGTTGTTCTTATGGCATTGACAAATGAGTGAAGTTCCAACATATGTCTTCTTTTATCTTACTCCTTAAAGTAAACCAAATATCAACCAACATTCAGGTCTGAACTATACTTATTCATCAACTGTGATCATAGACTGACTACAGATATAAATTTACAAAAGCATTCTGTGAGATCAATTGTTATTATTTATACATTATATGTCTCACATTCATTGTATCAGTACAATTTATATATACACATAATGCATACACATATCGTGTATATATGTATACATATACACACACACACACACAAATATACATTGTTGTTGTTGTTAGGTGCCATCAAGTCAGTTCTGACTCACAGCAACCCTGTGTACAACAGAAAGAAATGCTGCCTGGCTCTGTGCCATCCTCACAATTGTTACGCTTAAGCCCATTGTTGCAGCCACTGTGTCAATCCACCTCATCGAGGATCTTCTCTCTTTCACTGACCCTCTACTTTACCAAGGATGATGTCCTTCGCCAGGGACTGGTACTTCTTGATAACAGGTCCAAAGTATATGAGATGTAGTCTCGCCATCCTTGCTTCTAAGGAGCATTCTGGCTGTACTTCTTCTAAGACAGATTTGTTCGTTCTTTTAGCAGTTCATGCTATATTGAAGATTGTTCACCAACACCATAATTCAAAGGTGTCAATTCTTCTTTGGTCTTCCTTATTCATTGTTCATCTTTTGTGTGTATATGAGGTGATTAAAAACACCATGGCTTGGGTCAGGTGCACCTTAGTCCTTAAATTGGTATCTTTGCTTTTTAAAGAGGTCTTTTGCAGCAATACGTCATTGGATTTCTTGAGTGCTGCTTCCATGGGTGTTGACGTGTGGATCCAAGTAAAATGAAATCCTTGACAACTGCAATTTTTTCTCCATTTATCATGATGTGGCTTATTGGTCCAGTTGTGAGGATTTTTGTTTTCTTTATGTTGAGGTGTAATCCATACTGGAGGCTGTGGTCTTTGATCTTCATGAGTGTTTCAAGTCCTCTTCACTTTAAGCAAGCAAGGTTTTATCATCTGCATAATGCAGGTTGTTAATGAGTCTTCCTCCAATCCTGATACCCTGTTCTTGTTCATATAGTCCAGCTTCTCAGATTATCTGCTCAGCATATAGCTTGAATAAGTATGATGAAAGGATACAACCCTGATGCATACCTTTCTTGACTTTAAACCATGCAGTATCCTCTTGTTCTGTCTGAACAACTGCCTTGTGGTCTATGTACAGGTTCCTCATGAGCACAATTAAATGTTCTGGAATTCCCGTTCTTTACAGTGTTATCCATAATTTGTTATGATTCACACAGTCAAATGCCTTTGCATAGTCAATAAAACACAGGTAAACATCCTTCTGGTATTCTCTGCTTTCAGCCAGGATCCATCTGACATCAGCAATGATATCCCTCCTTCTATGTCCTCTTCTGAATCCGGCTTGAATTTCTGGCAGTTCCCTGTTAATGTACTGCTGCAACTGCTCTTGTATGACCTTCAGCAAAATTTTGCTCGTGTTTGATATTAATGGTATTGTTTGATAATTTCCACATTCTGTTGGATCACCTTTCTTTGGAATAGGTATAAATATGGATCTCTTCCAGTTGGTCAGTCAAGTAGCTGTCTTCCAAATTTCTTGGCATAGACGAGCATCTCCAGTGCTGCATCCATTTGTTGAAACATCTCAATCGGTATTCTGTCAATTCTGGAGCCTTGTTTTTCGCCAATGCCTTCAGTGCAGCTTGGACTTCTTCCTTCAGTACCACCATCAGTTCTTGTTCACGTGCTACCTTCTGAAATGATTGAATGTTGACCAGTTCCTTTTGGTGCAGTGACTGTGTTCTTTCCATTTTCTTTTGATGCTTCCTGCATCGTTTAATATTTTCTCCATAGAATCCTTCAATACTGCAACTTGAGGCTTGAATTTTTTCTTCAGTTCTTTCAGCTCGAGAAATGCTGAGCGTGTTCTTCCGTTCTGGTTTTCTAATTCCAGGTCTTTGTACATGACATTATAATAGTTTACTTTGTCTTCTCTAGCTGCCCTTTGAAATCTTCTGTTCAGATCTTTTACTTCATCATTTCTTCCATTTGCTTTAGCTACTTGATATTCAAGAGCAAGTTTCAGTTTCTCTTCTGACATCCATTTTGGTCTTATCTTTCTTTCCTTTTTTTTAAAATAATTTTTATTGTGCTTTAAGTTTACAAATCAAGTCAGTCTCTCACATAAAAACGTATACACACCTTGCTACATACTCCCAATTACTCTCCCCCTAACGAGACAGCCTGATCTCTCCCTCCACTCTCTCTTTTCCTGTTCTTTTCACCAGCTTCTAACCGCCTCCACCCTCTCACCTCCCCTGCAGGCAGGAGATGCCAACATAGTCTGAAGTGTCCACCTGATCCAAGAAGCTCACTCCTCACCAGCATCCCTCTCCAACCCACTGTTCAGTCCAATCCATGTCTGAAGAGTTGGCTTTGGGAATGGTTCCCATATTGGGCCAACAGAAGGTCTGGGGGCCATGACCACCGGGGTCCTTCCAGTCTCAGTCAGACCATTAAGTCTGGTCTTTTTATGAGAATTTGGGGTCTGCATCCCACTGCTCTCCTGCTCCCTCAGGGGTTCTCTGTTGTGTTCCCTGTCAGGGCAGTCATCGGTTGTAGCCTTGCACCATCTAGTTCTTCTGGTCTCAGGATGATGTAGTTGCTGGTTCATGTGGCCCTTTCTGTCTCTTGGGCTCGTAATCGCCTTGTGTCCTTGGTGTTCTTCATTCTCCTTTGATCCAGGTAGGTTAGACCAATTGATGCATCTTAGATGGCTGTTTGCTAGCCTTTAAGACCCCAGATGCCACTCTTCAAAGTGGGATGCAGAATGTTTTCTCAATAGATTTTATTATGCCAATTGACTTAGATGTCCCCTGAAATCATGGTCCCCAAACCCCTGCCCCTGCTATACTGGCCTTCGAAGCATTCAGTTTATTCAGGAAACTTCTTGCTTTTGGTGTAGTCCAATTGTGCTGACGTCCCCTGTATTGTGTGCTGTCTTTGCCTTCACCTAAAGTAGTTCTTATCTACCAACTAATTAGTGAATACCCCTCTCCCAACCTCCCTCCTCTCGTGTCCACAAAAGAATGTTTTCTTCTCAGTTTAAACTATTTCTCAAGTTCTTATAATAGTGGTCTTATACAATATTTGTCCTTTTGCAACTAATTTCACTCAGCATAATGCCTTCTAGGTTCCTCCATGTTATGAAATGTTTCACAGATTCCTCACTGTTCTTTATTGATGCGTAGTATTCCATTGTGTGAATATACCATAATTTATTTATCCATTCATCCGTTGATGGGCACCTTGGTTGCTTCCATGTTTTTGCTATTGTAAACAGTGCTGCAGTGAACATGGGTGTGCATATATCTGTTCGTGTAAAGGCTCTTATTTCTCTAGGATCTTTCCTGACTTTTTAATGGCCTCTTGCTTTCTTCGTGTATTATGTCCTTGATGTCATCCCACAACTCACCTGGTCTTCAGTCATTAGCGTTCAGTGCATCAAATCTATTCTTGAGATGATCTCTAAATTCAGGTGGGATATACTCAAGGATAATCTTTGGCTCTCGTGGACTTGTTCTAATTTTCTTCAGCTTCAGCTTGAACTTGCAGATGAGCAATTGATGGTCTCTTCTACAGTCAGCTTCTCACCTTGTTCTAACTTTTCCATTGTCTCTTTCCACAGATGTAGTCATTTGATTCCTGTGTGTTCCATCAGGTGAGGTCCACATGTATAGTCACCATTTATGTTGGTGAAAAAAGGTATTTGCAATGAATAAGTCATTGGTCTTGCAAAATTCTATCACGAGATCTCTGGCATTGTTTCTGTCACCACAGCCATATTTTCCAACTACTAGTTCTTTATTTTCAACTTTCATATTCCAATCACCAGTAATTATCAATGCGTCTTGATTGCACCTTTGATCAACTTCAGACTGCAGAAGTTGGAAAAAAATCTTCAATTTCTTCATTTTTGGCCTTAGTGGTTGGTGTGAAAATTGTAATAATAGTCGTATTAACTGGTCTTCCTTGTAAAAAAAAATTTAATGGATATTAGCTTATTAATGACAGCTTTGTACTTGGGGACAGATCTTGAAATATTCTTTTTTATAGTGAATGCAATGCCATTCTTCTTCAATTTGTCACTCCTGGCATAGTAGACCATATGATTGTACGATTCAAAATGGCCAATACCAGTCCATTTCAGCTCACTACTGTCGAGGATATCGATGTTCATGCATTCCATTTCATTTTTGATGATTTCCGATTTTCCTAGATTTATACTTCATACATTTCATGTTTCTATTATTAATGGATGTTTGCAGCTGCTTCTTCTCATTTTGAGTCATGCCACATCAGCAAATGAAGGTCCTGAAAGCTTGACTCCATCCATGTCATTAAAGTCAACTCTACTTGGAAGAGGCTGGTCTTCCCCCGTCGTCTTTTGAGTGCCCTCCAACCTGATGGGCTCATTTCCCAGCACTGTATCAGACAGTGTTTCACTGCTATTCATAAGGTTTTCATTGGCTATTTTTTTTTTTTTTTTCAGAAGCACACTGCCAGGTCTTTCTAGCCTGTCTTAGTCTGGACATTCAGCTGAAACTTGTCCACCATGGGTGACCCTGCTGGTATTTGAATACTGGGGGCATAGCTTCCAGCATCACAGCAACATGCAGGCACCCACAGTATGACAAACTAACAGACACATCGGGGCAAATATACATACACAGACATTTTTGAGGGGAGAGCTGATTATTAAACATTTGCTACCATATATGGGAGATATCAATTATTTAAATAAGTAGCAGCATGAATAACGTCCTTAATAATCTTTAATCCCTTTCACTTCCTTCTAAGAATCACATAATTTCTATACGGCAGAACCTGGGAAAGAGCCAAAGATCTGATACCTTAACTATCAAATTGTCCACAAAAGGTGGTCACCGTGGAATTCTCATTTCAAGTTAATTCTCTATTATCTTAAAAATGTGAACTCGCTGTTTATATAGGATTCATTAGAAATTCAGTTTACACTAATATTATTTTGATTTTTCTTAGGCAGTGTTTGGTAAAGCAACAAGTCATACCCAGGCAGTGCTTCAAAAAACTGTGGAACAAAAAAGATCCTTGGAGAAGGTATGTGTGTGACTTTTAGAAGATTCGTGCAATCCAATAAATTTTAAATAGAATTTTCTTCAAATCACCATTGTAATGGATATGTCATTTGTACATACCCTCTGCTAGGTATGCTTCAATTTCATATGCTCATTTCCCTTTTGGAGCCTACAGTTCAAAACAGACTGTCACATGGTCAGAGAGAATTAAGGTTGCATTTATTTCCTAATCTAAGGTAGTAGGAGGCCTGACAAATCGACATTTCCTAGTTTATTTTTTTGGTTTTTAATTCCTCTTCTTGCCTGGTGGAGCCTGCTTCTTCTTCACCATCTCATCATCACTAAAAAGGTAGTTAGGAATTATCTTAGTCATGTTTCTGTGCCTAGTATACCTCCTCTTGATGGGAGGACCTTGGGCTAGTCCAAGAGGGTGGTGGGGGATGGGGGCAGTCGTGGTGCTCAGAAGTCCAGGTTCAGTCCAGCAAATTTTGAAACTAGACAATTTGAAATTTTTTTCTATATTAAGTACTTTTTGAGTGCTAAAGAGGTGTGTTATATAAGCTTACAATTGTGATAGACTCTTTTCAGCGAGAATTAAATGTTTTCTCTTTAAAGCATTTCTGTGAAATGATTCAGCAATTCATTTCAGCTATTTACTATGTCCTCAAATGATGTATTGACAGTAATTTTCCATGAAAGCACTATTTTTCTTTCTACAGGAAATAAATGCCTTGCAGTGGGAAATAGAATTTGATCAGAATAGATTTAAAAATTTAGAGGAATCTTGGACCCAAAAGTATGACAGGTTTGTATATTATTACCGCATAGTTTTTCTTTGGAAATCCTTAAAATGTGTGTAATTTAACCGTAGGTTAGACTTTCTTTTTCTTTATGCTAACTGTAAATATTATAAAATTCTTTCTTTTTGCTTATCCATGTTTTTCTGTTAGTGGTAATTTTCACGTTTTTTTTTTTTTTTCAAATTCAATATGTAACTAAATTTTTAAATACAGTAAAAGAGCCAAATCCTAATTATTTTAGCATTGGAACTGTTTATTTTTTCAAACAGAAATCTTTTGAGCTGTTCTTTTATTAGTGTGAGTTTATTTAGTAACTTTAAAATTATAACATATACTTATAAAGTCAAACATTGAGAAGTTGATTTGATATTTGGGATTATAGATGGCCTAAGTTTTTATTATTTTTTAACTTTTTATTTTGAAATAATTAAAGACTTAGAGAAAAGTTGCTAGATCAGTACAAAGAATTCCTATAAATCTTTACCTAGAATCCTCAAATTTTAACTTTTTGCCATATTTGCTTTATCATTATTTCTCTCATTATCTCTAGGTAAGTATATATATATATTTTTATGAACCATCTAAAAGTTGCACGTATAAGGCTCTCTTACAATGAGTTGGAATTGACTCGACGGCACTGGGTTGGGTTCTGGGTACCCTAAATGGACCCTGGTGGACAGTGGTTAAGAGTTTAGCTGCTAATCAAAAGGTCTGCAGTTCAAATCCACCAGCTGCTCCTTGGAAACCCTACGGGGCAATTCTAATCTGTTCTGTAGGGTTGCTCTGAGTCAGAATCAACTTGACAGCAACGGGTTTTTGTTTTTTTACAATAAATACTTGTTTATATTTAAAAAAAAAAAAGGACATTCTCTTTCATAACCATAGTCTAATTATCAGAGTCAAGATATTAACACTGACATAATACTATCATTTAATCTACAAACCTTACTCAGATTTGGCCAGTTGATCTAACAATGCCCTTATAGCAAAAGAGAAAAAATATTTCCTGCTTCGGAATCCACATTGGGTTTGGTCGTTACGTCTAAACTTTAACTTCCTTTAATCTGAAATAATTCCTCCGTCGTTCTTTGTCTTTCATGACCTTGACCTTTTTGTGTAGTACAGGCCAATTATAGAGTGTCCCACACCTGGGTATGCCTGGCATTTCTGGATTAAATTCAAGTTATGCATTTCTGGCAGGAGTATCACTGAAGCAATGTGGTCTTCCCAGTGCATCATATCAGAAGGCTTCTGGTGTTGATTTGTCCCGTTACCAGGATGTTAACCTTGACCCCTGCGTATCTTTTTTGTGCATGTTTTTGAAAGTGGCCTAAGCATGTAGTTGGTGTTCAAATGGTTGTTAAGTTGAATTAAAACATGATAAAAAGAATGAGTATGCAAAATGATGTCTTAGAGATATTTCTGATTCTGACTGTTTCTCAACTAAGTATAAAGAAGAGCATAAGAGTTGTTTTACCTCTGCAACAGGTAAATTCTACACTGTTTTGAAGTAGGAAAAATTATATTATGGTTTTTGTTTTCTGACTATGGAAATAAGAATATTCAAGTAGGAAGTGTTATTATTTATTTGGAGGGATTTTTTTTTCCCCAGACTGAACTGTGAAAATGTAGTCCTCAAAGAAACTCTAAAACTGAAAACAGAAGAAATTAAAATGCTACGGTCTGAAAATGCAAGTAAGTAGTGTTATTTTCATGATTCCTTTTAACATTGTTAAAAAATTAGTTTTATATAGTGCCCTATATTAAGAACACAGATCTCAGTACAGACAAAATGCTAGTATTTGGAAGTAGTATATCTTAAGGCTAATAGAGGGAAGAAATGCATCATTTAGTTTTTATACTCAGTGTAAAGTAAAATCGTACAGCACCAGATATTTGAGGAATCTGAGTAGGTATATCTGTCACTGGGACACAAGTAGGTAAAGTATATAATTATGTAGCTATTCAAGATCATTTTCTCATTATAGAACAGTGTCTTCTGTGACTTTATCAGTAATACAAATATTCGTAATTTTTCAAGACATTTGAAAGAATTTTAATTTTTGTATGAGAAACTAACTTGAGCTGTAAACTTACACCTAAAGCACAATTTAAAAAAAAAAGGGATTTTAATTTTTAAACACACACACACACCCCTTATCAAATGCGCTGCTTTCTGATAAAAGTTGATGAAAGGATATTAAGAGGTGTTCGGTACCAACTTTTAATAAAATTTTAAGATGCTGACACTCCTTTCTTAGCAGAAGCTATTTTAAAGATATGTTTAAAACAGGAGGGGATAAAAGATGTAAGTGAGGTCGTGGGGCAGAGAGAGACGCTTGCTGTAGTGTCGTAACTAACTATGTCAGTGCCTCCAGGGGAGCTCTACCCGCACAGCTGATGCTCCTCAGGACCAGTGATGAGAGCAGATGGCGACTCCTCCCTCCTGTGTTAGATTAGGTCCCTCGCCTTTGTTCACGACAGACTCTGCTCATAACCACAGCTCCCTCTCCCCTTCCCTACCGCTTCACCCTGCAGTAAGAGGGGAAAAGTTACTGTTCCTACTACCCAGTGGATAGCAGGACACCTCTGGTTCTGAATGTTTGGTTTGAGGGACTCTTGTGAAAACTCTTAACTAAGAGAAAAATTTGATAGAGTTTGGATAGCTGTTATGTTTGACATTTATACTAAATATATCACCTAGTTAATGTGTGTCTGCAGTCTCTGAATAATTTGCCTTTGCATGTTCCCTTTTTGAAAATCCTACAAATTTTCGAAGAGCAACTGAGAATCAAATGTAATTCTGTTTATTACCAGTATGTAATTACATATGTATTATCTCACTTGACACCTACTAGTCCTGTGTTTAATTTTCTGGACAGGGCTAGCTCCTGTGGGTCATGTCTGTTTTATATATACTGCCTATGAGAAATGAATATATGCTGTTGGTATAACTAGACTAGATAAAACTGTCATTAGACCTCATCACTTGTTTTTACATGCTTCTTCCTAGTTTTGAATCAGCAGTACTTGGAGGCCCTTGCAATGCTTGATATCAAACAGCAGAAGATGGCTCAGGAAAATATGTGCCATAGCAAAAGCAGCTGCTTTACAGAGATTTCAGCTCTTGAGGTAAGTAAGCATGTATGAAAGCTGAACAGCAGGGACATTTTCTCCTTTCCTTTTCTTTACCCTCATTGCCCTTTTGGTACATGCGCTAAGGTAGCAACATCCTTAGTCATTTGAGACTGAGAGTGAGGGAGGTCCTGGGTCATGCCAAGGTCAGTTCTCAGCTTTGCTGGTATCATGCCCCTCGTGCATGACGTTCTTGGGCACCAAGGAATGTGCTGGCCACTTACTGCCCCTTGGATTTCTTATTTTTACAGTTGTAACAACTTCCCTGGATCTCTGCCTCTCTTTTCCCAGGCCTAAACCACTATGGAGCCCTGGTGGGACAGTGGTTAAGAGCTCAGCTGCTGACCAAAATAAAAAGTTGGCAGTTCGAGTCTACCAGCCACTCCTCAGAAACCCTGTGGAGCAGTTCTACTCTGTCTTATAGTGTTATGAGTCGGAACTGACTCGACTGCAACAGGTTTTTGGTTTTAACAGAGGCTGTGTTAGTAGTTAGCGTCTCCTATCTGCGAAGAGGCCTACAGTTGGAGTACTTTCACACAGTATTTTTGTAGTCGTTTTGTGAGGGCTGCACAGCAGGTATCACTATCCCCAGTTTAGAAAGACAGGAATTTAGGCTCAGGGTTAGGTGAGATTACTTCTCCATTGTGAGATGGTCAATCTCTGGTTGAGCCATGTTCAGAACCCAGAGTTGCTGGTGTGCTGCTAACTGCCTGCTGGGGTGTTAAAAGTCTTTCAGTGTAGGAGTTTGGCTAATAAGGCAAAAAGGGTCCTAGGACTCATAAGAAGTAGGAAGCTAACAGTGGAGTGAGAGGGGCTAGCACTCATTAATGAGAACTTTTTAAAAAGCAATTATTAATAATAGCAAACACACGCATACTAACCAAAAACTCATTACTGTTGAATCGATTCTGACAGCAGAACTGCCTCAAAGGGTTTCCAAGGAGTGGCTGGTGGACTTGAACTGCTGACCTTTTGGCTAGCAGCCAAGCACTTAACCACTATTGCACCAGGGCTCCTTAATAAGTTTCAGATATTGTTTTAAGTGCTATACATTTAATTCTCACAACTACACCATGAGGTGGTACTATTATAATCCCTCTTTACAAATGAGGTAACAAGGCACAGAGAGGTTAAGTAACTTGTCTAATGTCACACAGCTTGTAAGTGGTGGCACTGGGATTTGTACCCAGGTAGTCTGGGTTTAAAGTCTGTGCTTTCAAGAACACTCTGCTCTATTGATTGCCATGGGTGGAAAACTAGTGTCATAGCAAGAAGGATAAACAAAAAAAGCTCAACTGAGAGAACACTCAGGAAAAGGGTGCTTTAGGCCAAAGAGGACCCTGACCCAGTTGATGAAGAGCCAAGACAAAGAAGTAGAATTAGGATTCAAAAGTCCTTGCCAAAGCCTCACATTTTTATATTGGCCCTTCCCAGGTCTTAGCTGCTCTTGGCAACTTTGGCAAGTGGCAACTGTGAGTAGTGGGAAAGTAAAAAGGGATATTACCAATTTGCCACATGTTCACCATTTGTCCAGTCAACTGAGAGTTAACTCTGCTTCACAGTTATCTTTGGTATGAGGAAGAGTTTTCTGAAATGGTCTTTATGCTAAGGGAGGCAATGGAAGCTTCCTCTCTAAAGGTCTCTAAAACAGGATCATATTTTAAATCAGCCTGTCCATGTGAACTTTACAGCAAGGGGAAGCTTAGACAATGTAATAAGTTCCACAAGAAACTTTAAAAGATACGGCACAATATGTTGCAAGACTGCCCCCTTCATATTGGTAGGAATTGGAATATGCTGTGAAATTAACTTGTGGTTAGTTGCCAAAATGGGTCAAAGAAGTAAACCACTTACTTTTATCCCAGCTACGGTGGTCAACCAGGAAGGACCCATGTATGGACTGTTTTCTTCATTGTGATGCATAGATTTTGAGGGATCAGGGCCACAAGGAACTCCAAACAGTGGAGTGGCTAACACATACGTAAGAACATACTACAGGATTATACAGTATTTTCTTAGGGGTGGGGAAGATTGTGTTTTTTTCATTAACATTAAAACTCACCCCTTATTTCTGAGCACACAGCTCTCCCTGGAGGGAAGTGGCAGTGTGAATGCTGGCATCAGGGAATAGCCCAGTCTCAGGAGACCCACACTGTGGATGTGAGTGTTAAGGACTCATAACTAGGAGACTGATGTCAAGGCTAAAGATTTTAAGAGTGAAAAGAAGGAAGAAAGAATTCCTTTATGTTTTTTGTCCAAGTAATAAGTCTTTCCTCATTTGTGATTAATGTCACCTGGATCCTTAAACCCTGGTCTTAGCTTGCCTTCTCCTATTTTTTTTTTTCCCTTTTCCAGTTTCTTTGGATCAGATGTTTGAGTAGTAATGTGCCTGGGATTGTGTGTGGGTGCCCTTGTGTTTAGTGTACTAAAGCAGTGGGACAGTCAGTTAGCAATGGGAGTAATGCTTTTGGATTTAAAGCTTGCAGTCCTTGGAGCCTGCCTTTGCCATGGTCCTGGAGGGAGCCCCTGTTCCTGCGCCAAAATGGCAGCATCTACTCGCAAACTGCTTCTTCAGTTGAAACAAGAGGTACTGCATTATCAGAACAGCCAAAGCTTTGGATTTGTTTCTCTATTAATAGTAGAATAAATGGAAGTATCTGCAGTAACTAACTTCATTTTAGTAATCATTGTCTATGGAATTCTTAGTTTTATAAGATAGAATTAGCTTATAAACCAGGTTTTGTTTACATGGTTTCAGAGTACACATAGTGTTTGGCATAACATCTGTGAAGCCAGGTCCAGTTGCTTACCTAAGTTTGTCGTCAATATTTCCTAAATTCATATTTCTGTTATCTATACATGGCCCTTAAATTACTGTGTAATAGAAGAAAAAGGTGCATTTATGTTTCTTAAAACCACTAGAAGAAATGACATTGATTAACAGAAAGATAAACAGGTATCAGAAAGGCAGCAGGGTATAGGGGAAATAACTTTTGTGCCAGACAGACCTAGGTTTGAATCATAGCTCCATCATTTCCTAGCTGTGTGACTTTGGAGAAGTTAAGTCTTAGTTTTCTCATATGATAAGTGGAGGGCAGTGACTACCTTAGAATGTTGTTATGGGTAATGGAATAAATAGACATATAGTGTTCAGCACAGTGCCATATACATGTCAGACATTTAATCAAGTGGTAGCTGCCATCATAATTAGGCTTGAATTACAAATACAGTACATGAACTGTAATTCTAAAACATTTTACCTTTACTAAAGGTAGGGAATTTGAATTAAAGGCTTCAGAGAATAGAGAAAGCTAGCAGCTAAACATTAGCAATTCACCGAGAATAAAAGAAAGTATGGTTATGAGCATAAGATGACATAGATGAGAGTCAGGGTCAGCTATGGGAGGTATTCAAAGGTGGCATTCACAATTATTTTTGGTGTTACTGTCTGGAATGACACGAGGCAGAATTCTAACGTAGCCTTTGCCATCCTCTATTCTTTCTCATGGGGCCCTTCCTCCTGGAATTTGGGCAGGACGCACACAGGGCCAGTCTAGAGTAGTGAGGTCCAAGAGTTAGAGTAGCAGGGAGGCACCGCAAGGGAAACTGCTGGTGATCTAGTTCAGAGTGGGCAGCTACTGCAGAAGAGAATCAGCAAGTACTAATTAGTCTAAGTAGATGAAAGGCAATAGACCTGTGCTAGGCACTGAGTGTGACCGGAAACAGGGAGACTGCTAGTCAAACTCAGCATTCAGGCAAGAATTGTTCTGGTTTTGCCTCTGATACCTCCCAAACTTTTTTTCAAAAACAGTTGGAACTTTTACAGAAGAGTAAAGAAGAAGCTTACATAATGGCAGACGCATTCAGAATTGCATTTGAGCAACAATTAATGAGGAAAAATGACCAGGCACTAAGATTGACACAAATGGATAAAATGTGTAAAAAAGCAGCAAAACAGATAAATTGGAAGCACCTTAAAGAAGATGGTAACTATGAATTACAATGGCAACAATCAGATGTACTTTAGTTGTTTTTGGTTATTTTTATAATCAACACTAATTATATGATTTAATTGGGCATAGTTAAACCCACATGGGATAATATAGCTACAATTATTCACTTATAGTTGTGACTTATTTAAAATTTAACAACTGTGGAGAAAACGGGGACATTGAATGTTAAGATGCAGATGAGCTACTGGGATCAACAAAATAAAATAACAGGAGAATCTCTTTTTTAGTATTCTTCTATTTAATTTAAACAAGACCAGGTTTGTTGTTAGTGCCACTGAGTTGATTGCGACTCCTGGCAACCCCATGTATGCAGAGTAGATCTGCTCCACAGGGCATTCAAGGCTGTCACCTTTCAGAAGCAGATCACCAGGTCTGTCTTCCAAGGCACCTCTAAGTGGGTTCGAACTGCCAACCTTTTGGTTTAGTAGTTGAGTGCTTAACCATTTGTGCCATCCAAGGACTCCATTAAGACCAGGTTTGGTGTTTGAAAAAATACAGAGAATCACAAAGAAAAAAAAAAAGACTTAGGTTTAGCAGACAAAATTTATAAGAGTGCTAAATGATTAAAGAGGAATGGCCAAGAAGGAAATAATATTGAAAATGACAGTAAAACTCAACATTAATAAACTTTAATTAGATTAAAAAAATTTTTTTTTAATCTAATTAAACTTTATTGAAATGTGTGATTCTGGAAGAGATATTTAGGGGTAGAGAAAAAAATCTTGTGTTAGGAATATAAATTTTTTTTAAAAAATGAAATAGAAGTTTAAATGTAGGTTTTGGTTCACAAACCTATCAAAAATTCATGATCTTTTTTAGTATTATTGTATTACTGTAAACAAAACATATAAAAATAGCACAACAAATAATATTATTGTTGAAATAGATTCCATATAAACAAAGTAGCTCTTAGGCTGTAGAAATTTTAGTTTGTCTCAATATCAATTTTCATTTATCAGTATTTTTCCATTTCAATTAAAAATGCCAATTAAGAAATGTCAAATAAATTACAATTTGAAATCATTTATGAGTAAAGAAAAATTAAATTGAAGTTTATAATAAGTATAAATGTTTTAGCATCTAAGTTCTGACATGACTATTTCTAGATTTTTTTTTATATTTCAAATTCGTAATCCTTATTCCAGTATCTTTTACAGTCAGGTGAACTTCAGGACTCATAAGCATCTTTTAATATTAAAAATATTTAATAGTAGATACTTATTTTGTTTGAAATATTTATTCTTAAGCAGTATTTTTTTTTTAGTATGTTTTAGTAATAATATATGGGTCACCTCTCATAGATTTTAGCATCATTAACTAAACTTTACCCCATCTCTTTCCTGACAAAGTAAGAAGTGGCTTATAGGGATAATGAAAAATGGAAGTAGTAAATCACAGCTCTGAAAGTAGGTAAAAGCTATCTATTTACAGTGTTCATCAGATAGAAGTCAGAGCAAAAGAGAAAATATGTTTACAATTCTCATTCTCAAAAAGGCAGTCTACATTTGTCGTGACATTAAATTCTAAAAGTAATTTCTGACATTATACTTACAGAGGCCATTGAGCAAATATAATGACCAAGTCCTCAGCAACAATTTATAATAAATACAAAATCAATTTTTATATGGCTTTTTATAATAATTTCTTGACAAAAGCTGAAGGTATAAAGTCCAACTCAGAGTAGGTGATTTTACCAGGGAAAAAAGCTAAAGTGGTCCATGTATTTTGCTTTTTAGGAATTGTTGGAAAACACTAAGACTACCATGGACGACATATATGTGGGTGATTTTCCCCAAGCACTTCTCTCAGCTAGGCCCTTGCTAGGACCTGTATTGCAAAATTTTCAATGGTATATACTCTTTGAGGGCAGCTTTGGCATTGTGTTATTTGATGTCATTAGTCGATTCTGACTCGTGGTGACCCCATGCGTGCAGAGTAGAACTGCTCCTGGGGTTTTCAGGGCTGTGACCTTTCAGAAGCAGATTGCCAGGCTTGCCTTCTGAGGTGCCTCTGGGTGGTTTCAAACTGCCAACCTTTTCGGCTAGTAGTCCAGCATGACTTAACTGTTAGCACTATCCAGGGCAGCCATGGCATTGTGCTGTTAATTGAAAGCAGATCCCTTTGGAAATCAGGTTTTTTGTTTAGATGGGGAGGAAAAGTGATGGGAGAGAGAGGAAAAGGAGGGAAAAATAATCTTATTTGCCTGTGACATTCTGTCACCTGTATGGGAAACCCCCAACTTTGCATGGAAGTATGCCATATAGTACTATACAGGCATTGGAGCCCTCATGGCTCACTGGCTTAAGATCTTGGCTGCTAACCAAAAAGGTTGGCAGTTTGAGTCTACCAGCCACACCTCAGAAACCCTATGGGGCAGTTCTGCTCTGTCCTATAGGTCGTTATGAGTTGGAATTGACTCAAATGGCAATGGGCATGTAGACAAAGCCAAGGTTTTTCTTAAGGGGTAGATTCACATTCATTTCAGCACCTGAGTAAGGGCTGAAATATTCCAGAATCCCTGTCTTTCTCAGCAGTTGACAAACCTCGGCAATTTTTCCATAGAAAACACAGCTCTGGGAACTACAGCCCCAATCCTTTACGTCTCAGTGAGGCACCAAGACAGGAAGCAGCCTTTCGAATAACCAGTTCATCTCAGAAAAGCTTTGACAAGTCCATACCAGTTTCAGCAGCTCTTTCTAAGTTTCTTAGTGATAACCTTTTATTAGCGTATTTCAGTAATCTGAAGAGGTACAGTTATGATTGTTACAGGTGATTTTATGTTTGGTTAACACAGTATCAACTTTTCTTCTTGCTATAACAGATTATTAGACAAGTTCTGAGAGAGAGGTTATAAATGCATTTCTTTTTTAAAAGACATTCTTGAAATTTTCTTTGCTTCAAAACCAAAACTCAAACCTGTTGCCACCCACTTGATTTTGACTTATATAGGACAAAGTAGAACACCCTCATAGGGTTTCCAAGGAGCGACTGGATTTTAACTGCTGACGTTTTGGTTAGCTAGCCAAGCTCTTAACCACTGTGCCACCAAGGCTTCTTAGTTTAAATCTACAAATTTTGTACCTTCTGCTACAAATTCATCCTTACTATGGAAAGACATCAGTGTACATGTTTCAGGAGACGTGCAGTATTAAACATTATGCCAATACCTGGGCCAGGTGTTTCCACACCTGTGTTATATTTAATGTCACGGTAATGCCAAGTAGGTAATATTCCCACTGTAGAAGTGGGGAAAATGAAATTCAGAGGATTTAACTCATCCAAGATCATACAGCTAGTAAGTGGCTAAATGAGGATTTAAACTTAGATCTTCCTGGCTCTAAAGCAGTCTGCAAGGCTCAGATACCTTGGGTGGCCTGCGGACATGTTTTGCATAGTGTTTTCAAATAATGTGGATTAGTGGCTAACCTTTAAAATAGAGTTCACATAAAAACCTGGATTTCTAGCTCTTGTGAAGATTGTGATGATGTGGTAATACGGATTGCATTCTCACTAGGCAGCTCTCAGTGGGAGTCGAGTAGTAGCTGTGCCAATAAGGCAAGGCAGAGCTCTTGGTTTTTCTCACACCGTGGCCCTCCCACCTGCGTTTGATGTCCTGGCCCCAAATCTGTGCTATTTGCACTACACTCTGCTGCCTGACTCAACTGTCGTAAAGGTCTCCTGAAGAAGACAACTCCTGACTGATTCAGGAATTAATTAACCTGGGTTCATAGTTACCTATTTTTCTGGAAGTATATCAGTTTTGTATTTTTATGTTTCAGCTGAATTTTCATGTTCAATTTTAGGCTTTCTATCACAAAGGAGTAAGAAAACCTTGGGGCAGAAACTGCTGGGTATGCTCCCTTCAGAAAACAGTTGGAAGAGGACTGAAGACCAGGATAATCCTCAAGAAGTCTTTAAGATGCTAATAGATTTGGTTTGTATTTGTATTTTTGCTTTCTGTTAGAGGTGGTGGTTAAGCTAATCTGTTTCCTATTAATATTCAACTCTTTGCTGCTCTATACTTGACTTTCTTGCCCTTTTCCCAGCTGGAGTACCGTCCTCCAAATTCATGATCTTAAAGAGTTTCCTTAAACTCTTTGAATGTTGTTCTCACTTTTCCGATCCATATTTTCTCTGTGCAGGGTTAAAGCTCTCCCTCTGAAAAGAGGGGTCTCCCATAACTCCAGTTAGCCTTTTCCTCTGCATTTGTATATACAGTTCATGACAAGACCTATTCATTCAGGCATTTTAGAAGTTTTTAATGCCATTCCCCCACATATTATATCCTTTGATCATTACCGGAACCCCCAAATCAGTTCTATTATCCCCCTTTCATAGATTATTAAACTAAGACACCGCGAGACTCACATTATATCAACGTATTTGCCTCTAGAAGGAGGGTTAAAATTATGTTTATATATAAAATATAAACAGTTTTATATATTAAAAAGTAAAATGTTCTCTTAAGAGATTAAGTACATGTTGATATTTTAGTTAATGGAAAGGCTGGCAGTTGCGGCTTGGCGGGAGGAAAGACCTGGTGATATGCTCCCATGAAGATTACAGCCAAGAAAACCCTATGGGGGCAGTTCCACTCTGTCACATGGAGTCCCTATAAGTTGAAAATCAACTTGACGGCACCAGGCAACAACAGAAAATATATATCTTTTTTTCTCTCCCCAGATGACTTATGAGATTTGCAATAAAAGGAACACTGTCTTCTTTCTTTAAAAAAAAAAAAAAAAAAAAAAACCCTCGATAACATTTAGCATCATGCTTGGGAACTGGTGGAACCTAATTAATTCACATTGAGTCACTTGACAAATTTGAGGATTGAACATTTTTATAAAATACTATTTCTTTTGCTGAATGTAGCTATATATTCTGTGACTTATTGACTAACTGGTATATTTTTAATCTGTGTTCATGCAGTTGAATGATAAAGAAGAAGCTCTGGCCCATCAAAGAAAAGTTAGTTATATGCTTGCTCGGGCACTGGAAGACAAAGACACTGCCTCAAAACAAACTAAAGAAAAAACTCCTATGAAAGAGATGCTTCCATTCAAAGACCCCTGGCATAAAACTTCAGAATTGTCTGTTGTGCATGATCCTATATATTCAAACGTCCAAATGTTTAATTCTCTGGGCTGCATTTGTTCAGCCCAGCACCCTCAAACAGATCAAAACTACACGAGAACTCTTAAAAAGTCCCGTTCTTTGCCATCAGGTATCATGTTTTGAATATTGCCACATCTTGAGAAATTGTATGTTTTCCAGGTATTTCTGAATTTTAGGAGGCAGCTTAAATAATCAAATGTTATGGGAACATATTTTACAAGAAATTTATTGGTATACTGTGTTGTTTTTTTATTTGTTATATTAATATATTTTATTAGTTTTTCAGTTTTCTAAAATCTTTAAAAAAAAAAAAAATTTGTAAGAAAAAATTATTTAGATTGGCCATATAGGGTTGCTCTGAGTCGGAACTGACTTGATGGCAACAGGTTTTTGTTTTTGTATAGCGATATTATGGAGCACTGGTGGCACAGTGGTTTAAGAGCTCGGCTGCTAACCAAAAGGTCAGTAGCTCAAATCCACTAGCTGCTCCTTGGAAACCCTATGGGCCAGTTCTACTCTGTCTTACATGGTCATGAGTTGGAATCAACTCAATGGCAGGGGGTTTGCTTTATAGAGATATTATAGGATATTAAATTGGCTAAAGCAACAACATACCAATGTAAATTACTCATCTTAAGAAGTAATAATGCCTAGGATTGACTGATGTTAATTTTTTAAAAATATTTATCTTGTTTTATTTGCCTTTTTCAGGATTTTTCTATTTTCCATGTAAAGTAATAAAAATTTCCTTAAGTTAATGTAAATAAAAAAATTATGATGGTGGGACTTTGGCAGAAGTATATACAGAGTCATTGCTGGTTACCTACGTAGACTTTTTTTTTTGTCAGAATGGTGACATTTTGTAACTAGGTCTGCACAGAATTCCAGCAATCAGACCATTTTGAATTAACTTTTTGGTGTTGATGCTGAATTTTAGGCCATTTAGTTTTGTCTACAAATGTTACATAGTGTCATGGATTGAACTATATCCCCCAAAAATGTGTCTCAACTTGGCTAGGCCACTATTCCCAATATTGCGTGGTTGTCTACCATATTGTCATCTGATTTTCCTAGGTATTGTAAATCCTATCATCTCTATGATGTTAATGAGGCAGAATTAGAGGCAGTTATGTTAACCAGCCAGGATTCAATCAACAAGATTAGGTTGTATCTTGAGTCAATCTGTTTTGAGATACAAAAGAGAGAAAGCAGAGAGATGGGGAACTCATACCACTGAGAGTGAAGAACAGGGCGGGGAGCGGGGAAGCATGCCCTTTGGACCTGGGGTCCCTGTGCTGAGAAGCTCCTTGTGCAGGGCAAGATTGATGACAAGGACCTTCCCCCAGAGCACACAGGGAGAAAGCCTTTCCCTGGAGATGGTGCCCTGAATTTGGACTTCTAGCCTCCTAGACTGAGAGAGAATAAATTTCTCTTTGTTAAAGCCATCCACTTGTGGTATTTCTGTTACAGCAGCACTAGATAACTGAGACACGTGGTAATAATCTTTAATAACTTTTAAGAATATTACTATGTTAACAGCATTACAATATGTCAAAGGAGATGTCAGCAGTTATAAAACTAATGATCTATAGTGAAAAAAGTTGGCTATGTGAATACTACTTAAATAGATAACATTAGGTTTATAAGATAGCAATACAAGTCATTTATAGTTGTGTTAAAGGATATTTTAGCTGGCATTAATAAAAGCAGAAAGCTTAACAAATACATTTTGAAAAAAGGATGAATGATGGGAAACTACTGCTATCAGATGTTAAAATGTATTGTCCTGATAGTAATATAAAGCTACATTAATCAAAGCAGAATAGTACCACCAGCTCAATGAAATAGAATATAAACTATACATAGACCTTGTTTATGTAATTATTTAACATAAAAGGTAAGGAAAGGGGTGATTTGAGATTATTTAACAATACCAAAAAGGGCTGTGTAGATGTTACCACTTTTGAGAAGTTGTATTGAAGTATGGAGCTGATCGTTGCATAGACCATGGACAGTTAACAGTATGTATTTAAAGTTGTACTACTGCATAATGGTGTATTATCCAGACTCTATTTGTACTGCTGGTATAGCAACATTTTTTCTCTGTTTCTTGCTTTTTAAACTTTGTTTCACCACTAACTTGCCTAAAATGCAGTCTTAGCTGCATGTTTATTTTTCAATAAAAATTAAAATTTAGCCCTCCCCCCGCAAAAGCAGTAATTAGGGAATATATCCAGTACTGAATGGAAATCAATTTGTGGAATCAAGTATAATCATAAACAAAACTCATTCTAGCTATGTGTGGTGCACTGTATTGCCTTTATATTGCCTTTCCAGCTATGGTCTTACAACTCTCACCAAAAGATTGGGTAAAAACAAAACCCACTGCCATCGAGTCGATTCTGACTCACAGCTACCCTATAAGACAGAGTAGAACTGCCCCATACAGTTTCCAAGGAGCGCCTGGCGTATTTGTAAAGATTGGGTGGGACTATGCAAATGAGACATATGGCACCCTAATGTAGCCCACCAAGGGAATTGGATAGCTTGTTAATAATGTAAATAAGGTACATGGCACGCTTGTGGGGGTGGGACCATGCAAATGAGGTATATGGAACCCTAATGAAAGGATTGGTCAGTTTTGTCATCCTGCTAGCCTTAAAATGAGCCATCCCAGAGGCAGAAAGGGGGGAACCTTACTACCACCAAAAAAGAAGAGCTAGGAGTGGAGCCTGTCCTTTGGACCCAGGATCCCTGAGATGAGAACCTTCTAGACCCAAGAGACAGTGAAAGCTGTAACACTGGAGATGGCAAGGGCTGGTGAGAAGCACTGGCAGGGAAATGGTGGCACAGAGGTACCAAAACCAGGAGACCAGCAGGAGACAGCGCAGTGAGCTTCCCAGCCCACAGCACGAGAAAGCTTAGTACCTTTGGAGAGAGGAGGCTTGCTGGCGGAGTGGAGTGCCTCCAGGCACTTGTCGGCAGAGCTAGGCTTGCTGACCCATGAAGCTAAAGAGCTGAATGCCTTTGGGCCAAGGCTTACTGGTGAAGTGGGGTGCCTCTGGGCACCTACCAGTAGAGCTAAGGAGCTTTGTAACACTTGCCCCAGCAGGGCAGAGCCTGGACTGAGGGGCTGAGGGCTAGAGAGAGGCCTGCTTGTGGGCACGGCTGAGAAGAGGCTGTCCTGATCTAAGAAGTGTATTCTGAGTTGGCCCCGATCCTGAGTTGTAACCTGTTGTTCTCCTAATAAACATTAAAAAATGTGTGAGTGGAGGTACATACAGCTTCTACAGGCACAAAATATCTTTAGAAGGAAACAAAAGAAACTTAATAGTAGCTGCTTCTGTAGAGGGGAGCTTGCAAAGGTCAGGAGTGGAAAGACAATTCCACTTTTTCTTTTTAAACTGTATACATATAACTTGGGTTATTTTTCCTAATTAAAATGCTCCCAGGTGACCCTGATGTTAGGTCAAGTTTTGGAGTCAAGGATCTAACCCCTCCCATGCCAAGACCCTCTAACTAAGGATTACTCTGTCCTCTAATAGGCTTTCTTGGGCTTAGCATTGAGGTCTGTAATATTCTATAGTTGTTTTATGGGACAGCATGAAGACATGAAATCTACAGATATCCCCAAAATTACATCTTAACTATTTGTTTCAACTGCCACCCCATTGTCTTAGTAATGCCAAAAACTCCTTTGTGAACACTCATTTCTGAGTGGTACAACTGGAGAAGTCCACATTCACAAAGTGAGTGCCTGATGCTTCTGTAGAAGTTTGGCCTTATTCTTTTCAACTCAATGGACTTTTACATAAGGGGATAAATATAAAATTTAAATAGAAACTACAAAACAATCTGTATTATGGATTTATACTTGTTATAACAAATTTTGCCAGTAAAATTTAAACACAGAAGGTAGCTTTTTTGTTGTGTAAACTGATACAACTGCTGGAGAAATACGGCAATATTGACACATTAATAGAAAGTGCATATGCCTTACGGTGTCACAATTACAAGTCTAGGTACATACCTTAGAGAGATCCTTACATATGCATACAAACATTGCATTTTTTGATAATTGAGAGAAACCGAAAAGAGACTAAACTATATCTCAAAGAACTGAACTTATTTCACTTATCACTCTAATCAGAAAACCAGAATTAAATTTATTTTAAAATACATTTAATAAAAACCCAAAGTTTCATATATTTTACATGTATAGAATATTTACAAATTCAGTTCTACAGCATTTGCTTAATATTTACTATTTTTCCATCATTTGCCTTTCTCACTATCTCCTTCAGCAGTGAAATACTGTCCAGTGTTCCCTGTAATTAAAAAATTAGTTTCTTGGGTAATCCTCCTAGGAAGTAAAAAAAAAAAAAAAAAAGTTGTTCACTTTTAATCTTATAGCAATTTTAACCCAGTCACCGCATTCCAATCACATTTATTGTACCTGTTACTTTTCCAGCAGCACTTGTTAAAGATTAAGCATATAGTGTACCAGTAGAAATTTATGAAGGGAACAGGGTACACATTGATAGTTCTCATGACCCTTAACCAAACCCGTTGCCACCGAATCGATTCCAACTCATAGTGACCCTATAGGACAGAGCAGAACTGCCCCATAGGGTGTCCAAGGAGCACCTGGTGGATTCGAACTGCCGACCTTTTGGTTAGCAGTCATAGCTCTTAACTACGACGCCACCAGGGATTCCTCATTGAAAGTGCCTATGTTCTTTTAAAAAGCGTGATATATATTCTTGTTGGAAGCAAATACAGTTAAAACAGTATGTTCTATCTACTTTATACAATTTAAATTTAAAAAGAATGAATAACTCACTATCTAATTTTCTTAGCTGCCCTTGAGTTATAAGTTGTATGTTAGCTATCTGGAGTTTCTGAATTCATTTCATTTCTTACAACATAGGAGTTTTACCTTGTTCCAAAGCCTCGGTTCTTTTCCGTTTTGTTGCCACAGATGGGTTTGGTTGCTCTTTTAAAGTTTCCACTGGACAGTTTGGTCTTGGCAGCTGACACCCAGGTGTAGGGGCTGGCCGATTACTAAAATACTTAGTTTTTAATGCCTTTTAAAAGAAAAGAAAACAAGTAAGGTAAAGTTTTCAGTGAGTACCTGACTTGTGGATAGGAAAATCTGACCTCCAACACTCCTGGTAGCATTAAAAGCACTATACAAATATTCCAACCTCAAAACAAAATTAATTTCAAGTATTTGGGTATGCAGATTAGTATAAATAAACATCTAGGCTGATAAGCCATTACTACAAGAAAAAGAGATGTCCTTCTAAGTTTTCCGTAACTAAACAGCACATACTAATTATGAACTATCCTTAGTAAAATATTATGTATTTCAGCTCTACATATCAAGAGCTATATAGTTCAAAACTCAGGGAGAGAAACTTGCTTAAAAGTAACTTACTAGTTTGTCACAACATCTGTATATTCAAATTCCAAATCATGTAAACATGAATTCTTAAATAAAAGGCTTTTAAAAAGATGCAGCAGGTTGGAACCAATGGATTACAATTCAACAATCCACTGTAAAATGACAGAAATTTTACTTGGAAGTCCTTGCCCATTTCTATTAACTATCTTTTCAATGTTATATAACCTATATTTTCTTTACTTAGGCCCAGAATTCCAATAAGAGTATTTTTAACCTAAACGACAAGTTTGTCAAATTCATACTTGTCTATTTACATCACCAGCATGATACTGTCCAATAGCCACAATAATTTTTTTTTTAGGAAAATCCCTTTAGGAAGAAAAAGAAGTCCATAACTTTTCAAGCAACCCCCTACCCCAACATGATATTCTTTGCAGTAATGATGCAGAGGTTCCTTACTTCAAAAGAACTGCATTTCTAATGTCTTACTTGCATATCATAGTAGTTCCATAGGTAAGTTAAGCTAATTCTGGGCTACACAAACATCTGAAAAAGGAAGAGCATCTCATTCCAACTTTAAGACTGACATCCATGAGCTAAACTCATTAAAAAAAATTCGATCTACCAAAACAACCCGATCTATTAAAATACAGCCCAAGTGGGTTACTGTTATACAGTAGCTAGCACTTTCTGTGTTTTGAGCTGTATTATTAATAGGAACAACTGTCTAGATAATATGACAGGTCTTAAGTTTTCAATGATGGAAATAATATGTATAAAAGTATGGGTGAAAAGGCAACAGTAAGTTATTTGTTAGAATCTGGAAGAAAAATTCTAATGGTACAAATATCCAGTGTGTAAGTACTTACATAGTATGTGCTGCTAAAAAAAGGCTTATCTACACAAATGGGTAAATGCATTAAATAATGATTTGGTAGTCTGTAACAAACCTAAGGGGGGAAAATCCACTTTGTGCCATTGATATATTGTGCATAAATACATTTTGTTAGATACGGAGATTCATGACATTTCATTTTAATTAGTATCTGCCTTCATGAGGTCAAATCATTGTACTGTTAAATTTTTCTACTGATCTGCCCCAATTCTAAAGGTTCGTTGAGTCAGCCCTTTTTTGTTTGTGTGTTTGTTTTTAAGACAAAGAAAATGCTTTTTCAAATCTATAGGTCTTCTATTTTTGTATTGGATAACACTGTTCCCTCTTTTATTTAAGAGCAGGTATTCTTGGTCTTCCAAATTTTTCTTAAGTTTGATTCTTATTTCCCTAAACAATTGTCAGGTTCAGGGTTTTTTTCTATTTAGAGTATTTTTAATTAAGGAAGATGAAACTATCTGGAAATGGATAGTGGTAATGGTTGTACATGATGAAAGTAATTAATGTCACTGAACTGTAAATGTAAAACACGTTGAAACAGCTAAAGTTTTGTGTATATAGTCTGTATATATTTTTATCACAATTAAAAAAGCATCTTTCATTCTCTTGTAAGCACACAACTGTATCTGACTATACCATTTCCTCCCCATTACCACTTTGTGACTGGGACAATGACCAGTACGCATTATCTAGATTTCATTTTAGGAGAGAAAAAAACTTTGATTAAACTTGCCACAAGATTTAAATTAATACATAAGGGCTCAACTGAAACATACTAGTTTCTTAAGGAATACAAAAGCCTTGGTTTTTTTCCCCCTGAGGTACTATTTAAAAGTCCATGAATTATGAAACAGATACATACTTATACATTCCTAAGTAAGTGTAAACTCTCCTGTAGCTATGTGAACATGATGTAATTGAATTCCAGTCTGAATAGTAGCTTGTAACTTGGGGAAAAGACAAAGTTTGTTATTTCTCAAAACAACAAAACGCATCTTTCATGTATTTATCAGAATGCTAGAAAACTCTATGAAATTTGTATTTTACCAACGCTCTAATTAAGATTATCCTCATATCTTCTAATATAAGGAAGATATACTAGAATACCTGTGTGGCTGTAATTCGAGTACACGGATTAAACAGGAATAAGCCTTGTATGAGGTCTAGCAAGTCGTCACCTGCCGCAATGAAGATGTGCTGTAATGGGATTCCAGGGAAGCTCTTAAATGTCACATAATCTGGAAGACTACACATGTCCTGTGAAAATATTTTTATAATTCAAACGTAAATAAAGGATTAAAAATGCCATTTCCATAATACTACAGACATCAGTGATAAAAAGGAAGGAAAAAAAGCTATGCATAAAAAACCTTTAAGGAGAACACATTTGTATATAATTCTTCATCGGGAGATATATGTTAATTATCTGTTTTTAATTTTATTTATTATAATTTATTATTCTCAAAACCAAAACAAAACTGTTGCTGTCGAGTCGGTTCTGACTCACAGTGACCCTACAGAACAGAGTAGAATTGCCCTGTAGGTTTTCTAATGAGCGGCTGGTAGATTGAACCCGCCGACCTTTTTGGTTAGCAGGTGAGCTCCTAACCACTGTGCCACCAGGGCTCCATTATTTTCTGTTGGTAATACTAATACATGATAGTAATGCAAAATTAAAAATTACAAATATGAGCATACAGTGAAGCTCTTCTCCCTTCTGTCCCCCAGGTAGCTCAGATTCCCCTCTAGAGGTGATGTTTCCTGTTTTTTATGTATTATTTAAGAGAGATTCTTTGCGTATACAATTATATGCATATATTTTTAATGTAAATGATAGCATACTGTACACACATACTGTTCACTTAACATTCTCAAGATTAGCCCACAGTAGTACATAAAGAGCTTATTCATTCTTTTTTACAGTTGCATGGCATTCCATCAAGGGTGCAAGGATGATTAAATATTCAAACATCAATGTAATCTACCACATTAATAGGCTAAATAAGAAAAATACATCATCATATCAATCAACACAGAAAAAAGCATTTGAGAAAATTAAACATCCATCCATTCATTATAGAAAGTCCCAGGGAATTTCTTAAAATTGTAAAAAGCATGTACAAAAACTCAACAGCTAACATTATATTTAAAGGTGAAAGACTGAATGCATTTCTCCTAAAATGAGGAATAAGGCATGGATGCCTGCTCTCACCACCCTTACTCAACACAGTGCTCGAAGTTCTAGCCAATACAGTGAGGCAAGAAAAGGAAATAAAAGGCATACAGATTACAAATAAAGGAACAAAACTCTCCCTATCTACAGATGACATCATTATCTATATAGAAAATTCCAAAAAACCTATTTAAAAACTCCTGGAACTAGTAAATACAGTAAGGTTGCAGGAATTAAGCATACAAAAACAAATTTTATTTCGATATACTAGCAATGAACAGATGGACATCAAACTTAAAAATACAATACTACTTACAAACACTCAAAAACAAAAAATGAAATAGGTGAAAATCTAACAAAGCATGTGCAGGACTCATACTGAAAGCTACACAATGATGATGAAAGAAACCAAAGATCGAAATAAATGGCGAGACATGCCACGTTCATGAATTAGAGTTTTAACATAGTAAATATGTCAATTCTCTTTGAATTAATACACAGGTTTAAGGCGATTCAATCAAAATCCTGGCAAGATTTTTTTTTTAAGATACAGATTATTTTCAAATTTATATGGAAAAGCAAAGTCACTAGAACAGCCAAAGTGATCTTGAAAAAGAACCGTAAAGTTTGAGGAATCATTCTACCTGATTTCAAGACTTAATAAAGATCTACTTTAAATAAGACAGTGTGGTATTGGCAGAGGAATAGATACACTAATGAAACAGGACACAGAACCCAGAAGTAGATCCACATAAATACACCAACTCATTTTTGACAAAGGTGCAAGAGCAATTTAGTGAAGAGAGAGCCTTTTCAACAAATGATGCTGGAGCAATTAGACACACAGGCAAAAAAAAAAAGAACTATGGCCTATCTCACACCTTATACAAAAATTAACTCAAAATGAATCACAGACTTAAGTGTGAAACATAAAATGATAAAACTTTAGAAAAGAACAGGAGAAAGTCAGGAAAATCTGTGGGCTGGGCACAGAGTTCTTTGATTTGACAACAAAAGCACAATTAATAAAAAAGAACTGATAGAATAAAGCTAATTAAAATAAACTTTCGCTCTGGAAAGACCATGTTTTAAGAGAATGAAGACAAGCTACAGTGTGAGGGAAAATATTTGCAAACCACATATATGACAAAGGACTAGTACCTAGAATATATTAAGAACTCTCAATACTCTACAGTGGAAAGAAAAATCCAGCCAGAAAATGGCAAAAGACATGAGACATTTTAAAGAGGATATACAGATGGCAAAAAAAAAAAAAAAAAAAGCACATAGAAAAGATACTCAAAACCATAAGCCATTAGGGAAATTAAAAGCACAATGAGACATCGCTGCACAACCATTAGAATGGCTGAAATAAATAATGAAAACACTAGACTAGGATGTGAGACGCTGAAGCCCTCATATTGCTGGTGGAAGTATAAAATGGCACAGCTATTCTGGGGAACAGCTTGACATTTTCTTAAAAAACTGAACATGTAACTACCATATGCCCAAGAAACAGCACCCCTGGGCATTTATCCTGGAGAAATGAAGACTTATGTGCACACAAAAACTGTACGTGAATGTTCACCGCGGCTTTATTTGTAATAGCCAAAATTTGGAAACAACCCAGATGTCCTTCGATGGGTAAACAAAGTGTGGTATGCCCACACTCTGCAATAAAAAGAAATGGATTATAAAGACATACAAAAACCTGGATGAACCTTCAGAAAATTATGCTGAGTGAAAAAAGTTAATCCCAACAGGTTACATATTGTATGATTCCATTTATTTAACATTCTGGAAAATGACAACACAGAAATGGAGAACACATTAGTGGCTGCCAGGGGTGAAGGGGGGAGGGGCTTAAGGGTTGGAGAAAAGTAGGTATGGCTATAAAAGGGCAACATAAGGGTTCTTGTGGTAATGGAAATGTTCTGCATCTTGACTATGTTAATGTTAATAACCTGACAGTGATATTGTGCTAGTTTTGCAAGATGTTACCATTAGGGGAAGCTGGGTAAAAGGTACATAGAATGTTGTTGCTGTTAGGTTAGGTTAGGTTAGGTTCCAACTCATAGCAAGCCTATGTACAACAGGACAAAACACTGCCTGGTCCTGTGCCATCCTCACAACTGTTGCTGTGTTTGAGCTCACTGTTGCAGTCACTATGTCCGGCCATCTTGTTAAAAGTCTTCCTCTTTTTTGCCGACCCTCTACTTTACCAAGCATGATGTCCTCCTCCAGGGACTGGTCCCTTCTGATGACATGTCTAAAGTATGTAAGAAGTCTCCTCATCTTCCTCTCTGAAGAGCATTCTGGCTGCACTTCTTCCAAGATTAGTTCGTTCTTCTGACAGTCCATAGTACATTCAATATTCTTCACCTACACCGTAATTTAAAGGTGCCAATTCTTCTTCAGTCTTCCTTATTCATTGTCCAGCTTTCGCACACATGAGGCGACTGAAAATATCATGGCTTGGGGTCAGGTGCGCCTTAGCCCTCAAAGTGACATCTTCACTTTTTAACACTTTAAAGAGGTCTTTTGCAGTAGATTTGCCCAATGCAATACGTCGTTTGATTTCTTGACTACTACTTCCATGGGTGTTGATCATGGATCCAAGTAAAATGAAATACTTGACAACTTCAATATGTTTTCTCTGTTTATCATGATGTTACTTACTGGTCCAGCTGTGAAGATTTTTGTTTTTCTTATGTTGAGGTGTAATCCATACTGAAGGCTGTGGTCTTTGATCTTCATAAGTGCTTCAAGTCCTCTTCACATTCAGCAAGCAAGGTTGTGTCATCTGCCTATCACAGGTTGTTGATGAATCTTCCTCCAGTCCTGATGCCATGTTCTTCTCCACATAGTCCAGCTTCTTGGACTATTTGCTCAGCAAGCAGACTGAATAGGTATGGTGAAAGGATACACCTTCGATGCACACCTTTCCTGATTTTAAAACACGCAGCATCCCTGTTCTGTTCAAAGGACTGCCTCTCGGTCTCTGTACAGGTTCACATAAGCACAATTAAGTGTTCTGGAATTTCCATTCTTCATAATGGTATTCATAATTTGTTATGATCTACACAGTCAAATGCCTTTGCAGTCATTAAAACACAGGTAAACATCTTTCCAGTATTCTCTGCTTTCAGCCAAGATTCATCTGACATCAGCAATGATATCTCTCGTTCCATGTTCTCTTCTGAATCTGGCTTGAATTTGCAGCAGTTCCCTGTGGATGTACTGCTGCAATCATTTTTGAATTATCTTCAGCAAAACTTTACTTATATGTGATATTAGTGATATTATTTGATAATTTCTGCATTCTGTTGCACCATCTTTCTTTGGAATGGGGACAAACATGGATCTCTTCCAGCTGGTTGGCCAGGTAGCTGTCTTCCAAGTTTCTTGGCATAGAAAAGTGAGCGCGCTTTTGCATTGCATTCACTTGTTGGAATATATTAACTGGTATTCCATCAATTCCTGGAGCCTTGTTTTTCACTAATGCCTTTAGCACACCTTCAATATAATCAGTTCTTGATCATACACCACCTCCTGAAACAGCTGAATGTCAACCAATTCCTTTTGGTCCAGCGACTCTGTATTCATTCCATCGTCTTTTGATGCTTCCTGCGTTGTTCAGTATTTGGCCCATAAGATCCTTCAGTATTGCAACTTGAGAGACTTGAGTTTTTCCTTCAGTTCTCTCAGCTTGAGAAATGCCGAATATAAGAAATAATCTCTCTGTATTATTTCTTACGAGTGCATGTGCATTTATAATTATCTCAAAATAAAAAGTTTAATTTAAAAATTGAAAGAATTCATTGGTAAACAACCGTTACTTAGAAAATCATGTCAAAGGGACGATACAGAATAAAGATTATGAACATGGGTCCGGAGTCAGGGATACTCAGGTTCCGGTCCTACTTCTGACACTTACTGTGTGGCCTTGAGTAAGCTACTAAAACTTTCCAAAGCCTCAGTTGTCTCATCTGTAAAATGGGGATAATAACAGTACCTACTTAATAGGGTTGTTGGGAGGATTAAATAAAAGAATACATATGAAAAGCCTACCACGAACAGCATATAGAAAGTGCTCAATAAATAACAGCTATTATCCAGAAGGTAAACAGCCTGATTAAAATTTCTCTTTTTTGGTATGTACGTATATATGCAGAGCCCTGGTGGCTCGGTGGTTAAGAGCTCAGCTGCTAACCAAAAGGTCGGCAGTTCAAACCCACCAGTCAACTGCTCCTTGGAAACGCTATGGGGCAGTTCTATTCTGTACTGTAGGGTCGCTATGAGTTGGAATCAACTCACCGACAATGGGTTTAGGCTTTTCTTGATATGTATATTTGCATGTATGGATGCATGTATGCATTCATTCACTCCCCAGGAGAAGAGGTCTAACAGGAAGGAAAATAAAAAGATACACAATTTTAAGAATGAACAGGTGAGAAAATTCTACTGAATTATAATACATAAACTTTAGCAACCTCACATGCTGCCAATTTTATCACGTTTCATATTTCTTTTCTGAATACAATGTAATGAATTAAAATAATCATAACACTGAAAACATCTTAATTGTGTTAGTGAACACCGTAAATATTGTAAATATACCTAAATCCACCCAGAAGAGACTGACTAAATAAAATACACATAAAATGGAGTATTATGCAACTATTAAGGAGAAGTTCAATGGTACATGACAGTTACATATTAAGTAATAAAAAAAGAGGGAAATATGGTGTAATTCCCTTTTTGTAGAAGAACGTAACAAAGAAAATGCAACCCTATATGTCTATGTGTTTGTGTGAGTACATTCACAGGTAAATTAGCACGGCTTTACACCAAACTGTGAATATGGTCACCCCGGGATGGTTATTACTGGGCTACATGTATGCACATGAGGTTGGATGGCATGTAATAAATTTAACTTTTTACCTTGTGTCCTTTTGTAGCATTTGAAAATTTGCAGTAAGTGTGTACTACTGGTAAATTAAGACAACTGACAAAGAAATTTTCTTAAGTAATACTCAACTGACAGCACTAATAAAGCATATGATAAATAACTTCACAGGGTCCTAACTAAAATCTCAAAGGAACTGCATGAAGACTTACAGGCCACTGTTGCTCTGTTGGTGTGCCCAAAGTTTCAAATATTCTCGTTAGCTGATCAAGGTCTGAATCTCCTGGCAAAAAAGGAACCTGAAAGAAAGCAATAGGCACACATTTCAAGGCGGTCTGTGATAATTTTTATACAAATAATACTATAAACCTAGTAAGAAAAACCAAAAATCTGCAGCAAATATTAAAAATTTAGTCTGAGGAGTAACAGATGTGGCATAAGCTCCTCCCATTGCTAACCAAGTAAACAGCACTTAACTCCACATTTTACTCACTCCACAAAGTTTTTTATTGTGGTCAAAATATATACAACAAAACAGCTGCCAATTCAACAATTTCTACACGTGTAATTCAGTGACAATCATAACACTCTTCAAGTTGTGCAACCACTATCACTACCTTCTCCAAATTATTCCACCACCATTAACATAAACTCAATGTCCCTAAGCAAAAACTCTCTCCCATCCCTGGTGCTAGTGTAAATGTAGTATTTCCTTAATTTCCTTTTCTACTTGCTCATTGTTGTTGTACAGAAGCTTGACTGATCTTTGTGTGTTGGCCTTACATCCTGCCATCATGCTAAATTCATTTATTAGTTCTAATAGTTTTCTTGTGGATTCTTTGGGGTTTTCTACGTATAGGATCATGTCACCTGCAAAAAGGGATAGTTTTACTTCTTCCTTCCTGATTTCGATTTTTTTTTTTTAAGGACTAATTGCTCTCGCTAGGATTTCCACAACAATGTTGACTAGCAGTTATGAAAGTGGGCATCCCTGTGTTGTTCCTGACCTTAATGAGAAAGCTCTCAGTCCCTCTGCACTGGGTATGATGTTAGCTGCGGGATTTTCCATAAATGCCCTTTACTATACTGAGGAATTCCCTTCTATTCCTATCTTGTTGAGTGTTGTTATCATGAAATGGTGTTGATTTGTCAAATATTTTCTGCACTGACTGAAATGATCATGTGATTTTCTTACTTTGTTCCAGTTCGTTCTTTTTTTTATTATCCATTGTATGAATATGCCACAACTTGCTTCTATATACTACTGTTCACAGATATTTGGGTTGTTTCCACTTTGGGTTTATTATGAACAACAACAAAAAAGATGCAATTATCTGCTTTATTTGAAAATATGTCTTCACTGCATTGCGGATCAATGCTTATTGACTAAGGAGCCCCCTGTCGTTTCTGATCAGGAACCAGGTCCGGTGTGTAACTCAAGAGAGAGTATTTTCACCCCTAAGGCTGAATAATTATTTCTAATTTTCATTCAGTAATTTGAATGGTGAAGTTGAACAATATGTATAGTTATCTATAAGCTCAAATGGCAGCTCTTTTACAACCCCATTCTTAGCTAATAGGCTTACTAAACTCCATTTCAGTCAAATATGGAATATGGGCTAGTGGACCATTCAGATTTAGTTAATATAAGGGTACACTACTCAAGTAACATCCACAACACATTGCTGCAAACACAGATGTTATAAGAGGAACAGCTTGTGCTTATTTTTTCCCCCTTTGTTCTATAACCTCTTAGAAGTGTAAAGGAGAACAGAATTTCACCAATACATAATTGTGACTAAACATATGATTGAAAACTTATTATTTTTAGGAAAAAGAATCCAATTAATCCTAAAGAGAACAAAGGTAGTGGGAAAAGAGTTCTTACACAAATTTTAAGAACAAATACTTATAACAATACTGAAGTGTGTCCATTAGTTCAGGACTTACCCTTAGAAGCAACTCTGCTAATATACAGCCGACAGCCCACATGTCCACACCCACACCATACATCCTAGCTCCAAAGAGTAACTCAGGGGCCCGATACCACCTGAAAAACACCACCAACGACACTGTCACTTCAGAACAGAATTATTTAAGAATTTCTTAAACTCCTTAATAAAATATCATTGCTCTGATGAAATCTACTTTTATGGATAAAAAAAACTTTTATGGATATATACTTTAAAAAGTTAATATTAATCTTGAGTTTTCTCAAGAAAAGTGGGCTATTAAACCAAGTAGGTCCTTACTGCCACCAGGAAAACACATTACACAGTTTTAGTTCATTCACTCTCCCACTCTCCTAAATAATTAATACATTCTTCTCTCCCCTGATACCCTCAACACTTCTTCACTCACCCTTCCTCTCAGCTGACCATCTTTTTTTTTTTTGTGCTTTAAGTGAAAGTTTAAAATTCAAGTCAGTTTCTCACACAAAAACTTATACACACATTGTTATGTGACCCTAGCTGCTCTCCCTACAATGTGACAACACCCTCCTTCTCTCCACCCTTTATTTCCCGTGTCCACTCAACCAGCTCCTATCCCCCTCTGCCTTCTCATCTCACCTCTAGACAGGCGCTGCCCACATAGTCTCATGTGTCTACTTGAGCTAAGAAGCACAATTTCACCAGTATCATTTTATGCCATACAGTCCAGTCTAATCTTTGAACAGTTGGCTTTGGGAATAGTTTTAGTTTCGTGCTAACAGAGAGTCCAGGTGCCATGAACTCTAGGGTCCCTCCAGTCTTAGTCAGACCATTAAGTCTGGTCTTTCTACTAGAATTTGAGGTCTGCATCCTGCTTTTCTCCTGCTCCATCAGGGATTCTCTGTTGTGTTCCCTGTCAGGGTAGTTAATGGTGGTAGCTGGGCACCATCTAGTTCTTCTGGTCTCAGGCTGATGGAGTCTCTGGTTTATGTAGCCCTTTCTGTCTCTGGGGCTCATATTTTCCTTATGTCTTTGGTGTTCTTCATTCTTTGCTCCAGTTGGGTTGAGACCAGTTGATGCATCTTAGATGGCTGCTTGCTAGCTTTTAAGACCCCAGATGCCACTTACCAAAGTGGGATGTAGAGCATATTCTTAATACATTTTGTTATGCCAACTGACCTAGCTGTCCCCTGAAACCATGGTCCCCAGGCCCCCACTGCTGCTGCTCTGTCCCTTGAAACGTTTGGTTGTATTGAGGAAACTTCTTAGCTTTTGGATTAGCCCAGTTGTGCTGAATTTCCCTGTATTGTGTCTTGTCTTTCCCTTCACCTAAAATAATTCTTGTCTACCATTTAATTAGCCATCAAAGACTGTTTTCTTCTGTGTTTAAACCATTTCTTGAGTTCTTGTAATAGTGTCAGCTGACCATCTTTTAAGTTGTCTGCTTCCTACTTTACTGAGAAAATGCAAGTAATGAGGAAAGAATTTCTACAGATGCCTACCCATGACATGTACTCACCTACAGTCATTTGCACTCACACAATATGTTTTCCAATCTGTAACTATGTATGTACTAGCTGCACTTTTATTTAAAGCCAAACCCTCACAACTTGGGCACTAGATATCACGGCCTCTTGCCTATTTTCAAGGATAATCCTCCTGCAATTCTCTCCTCTTTTTCCTACATGATCAACTCTTCGTTCTCTCGTTCTCCACTAGACTTTTCCCATCCACATACAAACATATCATTATTTCTCCAGCTTTAAAAATCAACAAACATAAAAACTTCTCTGGATCCTACATCCCCTAACAGCTACCTCCTCATTCTCTGGTTAGTCCCCTATGTAGTTAAATGCTTCAAAATAGTCATCTGTTCTTACTAACTCCAATTCCTCTTCTCCTGTCCTTTCTTAAGCCCTTTTCAATCAAATTTTCATTCCCATCACCAAAACAGCTCTTCTTGTCAAGATTTTCAATGTCTATCTTTCTAAATCCAATTTTTCAATTCTCAGTCCTCAACTTGACCTATTAGAAGCATTTAACTTGCAGGAAGAGAAAATATAAGACATTGACAGATGAGAAAGCATTAGTATACAATGTTCTTGTATGTATGTAGGTCCCTGTTCCTAAGAATTCCTGAATGATGACCTTAATCTTCCCAATCTTTACATGAGCTACTCCTCACATCCCCAACTTCTCACACAGGGCTGAAGTGTGCCACCCAATGAAATCTATTTGGAAGAAGGTGACAAACTAAAAGAATAGAAAATCTATAGATCTTCTCAGGCCCTTAAAAGAGTCTTAGACATCAACACACTGCATCCTTAGAAGAATTATAAAATCTATTGTCCCTAGGTATCTGATTTTGAGTTTTCATACATCAAAAATACAAGAAGTTATAATTGCTATTAATATGAAAAATTCAAAAATCAATGCATTGTTTTCTTCAACTTATTAAAATGTATAGATATAAAAATGGCAGTAAAATAAAAATGACATAAAATGGACCTGGAGGGCAAACAAGTTGCTGTGGTATCAAACAATCTTACCTTACCACATCTTACCATGCCAAAGTTTATAAAGAATTTCCATTCACATTGAAGAATATAAGATTAGAAATGACCAATATAATAAACACAGGCCCAACAAATCAGGTGATTAGGCAGAACAGTCACCGAAGTTCCAGCCCACCTAACTAAAATGTAGAACTACAAATTACTTCCAAAGTTCCTAGGTAAATGTCTGAGGACTGAGTTAATTCAACTCTGTTTGAAAGGGATGTAATTTATAGAGCTCTTTTTTTTATTTTTATATTTATTCCTGAGATATTTCAGAGAAGCCAAATGATGCTCATTTGTGATTAATATCCTTTATAATTATAAGCTCTCAATTATTTAAGGGATTCTTACCTGGTTACAACCTGATGTGTATAAGCTCTGTTGGGGCTCCCAAATGATTTGGCCAGGCCAAAATCTGCCAGTTTTAGAACTCCATTTTCATCTAGCAATAAGTTGTTTGGTTTTAGATCCTGTATCATGAAGTTTTAAATAAATGAGTAAGTAAGTAGGGTGGGAGAGAATCCCATAGTAACACATTTTAAATGCAACAACAAAAAAAGGGTAATACCCAAAATTTAAAAATAATCAATATACATTTTCTATTGATAAATAATTTCATCAAAACTAACTAAGATTGGTATTACTACATACCAAGACCTTGGGTCAAGGTAGTCATGTTGGTGAGCTTCGGTTTACCTATCTCACATGAGTTGTTATGGGGATTAAATTTGACATTTTCTGTAAAAAGACTATAATGACTGGCTCAGTAAGTGCTGAATAAATGGTAGCGACTATTACTTTAATAACAATGATAAATATTAACTTTAGCAAATAAAAATGTTTGCATTTAGAAAGGATGAGAAACATGTTCTGCAAAATCTATGTTGAAAACATACTAGCAATAACCTAAAAGATACCCCAAGTTTAAGGTCTGAGAATTGCTAACTATACAGATTGTTCTCAGGTATTTAAAAAGGGTCCCTAAGAACACCTACCTAACTAAATTATCAGCCTTGTTCTAACAGCCGAGTGTTCCTAAAAATGATTCAATCATTTCAAAAATTTTACTTCCTAACATCATAGAATTTTAGAGCTACCATAAATATTTTTCTAAAGGTGTTTTAGCACTGTTAATTTAGTCCAGGCACTCATGTATTTTTTCCCATAACAAACGTATTGCAAAAAGAGCTCTGGACTTAAACGCAAAAGACCTAGGTTCTACCACTTGTTAGTTATCAGCTGTCTGGCCTTGGAAAAAAAAAAAACCTTAATCAGGTCACTTAGCAACTTAGTTCTTCATCTATGAGAAAAAAAACAAGGATTGGACAACCAATCCTTCTAGGTCTAAACTTTACATAATATTTAGAGTCCTCACAGCACCATCCAGTGAAACAACTGATGGAAACACACAGAAGAAGGTGGGATAAAACGGCATAGGGTCACTATGAGTTGGAATCAACTCAATGGCAACAGGTTTGGGTTTGGTTTTTTAATACCTTTATTATGTTTAACAATTTACATATTCAGGCCATTATGTACTAAACTGGCTACATATAACTTGACTACAACATAACAAAGTAATCATACTTGGCATATTTAAAACCTTACCCTATGTAGAATCCAATGCTGATGTAAATATTCTAATCCTTGAAGAGTCATCAGCATGTACGCTTTGATGTGTGATGGTGTCAGCACAAGACTATTATCCTTTATTATAACCTGTAAAACGGGCATACGATGAGTAACTTTATTATTCCAAATAAACTCCATCTGCCTTCTGTGATGGTATTTTTGTTCAAATCTTTTCCTTATTTTTAAAAATTGGGTTGTTATTGTACTATTGAATTTTGAGGGTTCTTTATATATTCTGGCTATAATTTCTTCACCAGATGTGTTTTGGAAATGTTTTCTCCCAGTCTGAGGCTTTTCATTTTCTGAAAAATTCCTTCCAAAGAGTCCCTTTTTCCACCCTTTTTATAAAGCCGATTTGTGTTTTCAGTCATGTACTACTGAGAGAATCTTGAATTCTCTCAGAAGAATGTACAAGGTGCTTAATTATTTTAAAATTCAATTTTAATGGATTTTATATTCCTCAAAAAGCAACTTTGCTTTCAAAAGGATAACATTATTCTGTGATAATATGGGAGACGAATGCTCTAAACTCTCAAAGGACTAACACTCACTTCTCTAAAAATAATAACAATAAGGAAATTCAGAAAACAGAAATGCTAAGGAAATCTAAATCCTTGTACTTAATACTGGGAATATGGCTAAATAATTAAAAATGAAGCATTCAAAAGGGCCTCTTGACCTTTGGAGTACATCCAGATTTCAACAAAATTAAGTATTCCTTTGACTACTTGTATTTTCATAAACAGAAAATGAACATTTAGGTTCTCTTTCGATAAACTGGAAGAAACAATTCTTCCAGGAATCTTAATCTTACCTCTAGATCAGTTTCCATAAAATCAAATACAAGGCTAATGTTAGATTTATGTCCAAAAGCATCAAGGAGCTGCAGAGCAAAATTAAAAAAAAAATTAAAATATACTTCTCTGTTACATACTTGCCAATATTATACTGAGATAACTTTTAAAAATCTAAACACACACTTAGAATGTTGATAATTCCTTGTAAAGCTTGTCACTTTATTAAATTTGCTATTTGTCCCTTTTTTCTAGGAATTAATACTTTAAGACACAAAAATATTAAACTTCTTTCAAAAATCGTTAATTCCAACAATCTTTGGAGTTACAGCTAAGAAATGAATGAATGAAAACCTTACTTCAATCTCTAGTTCAGAAAAATTTCCAAGCACGGTGCTTAAGAAAATCTTCTAATCAGCAGCAGCTATCAATGAACAAATACATTCACTATGCAAAGCACTATTCTAGGTACTTGACATGTATTAAATCAGCTATTTTCACAACAACTCTATGAGGCAGGTACTATGGCACAGATGAAAGAACTTGCTCAAGGTCTCACACAGAGGGTTTTGAATGGAGGCTCACACTCTTAACCACTATGCTAGAGCTCCCTAAGCGTCAGAATGATTATTTGACACAATTAGCCCTGTATGTCAATATTCGATGACACAGTTCATCAAATGTATAGTTTTAAAGACACTGCCTACAGGACAATTGGAAACCCTGGTGGCATAGTGGTTAAGTGCTACGGCTGCTAACCAAAGGGTCGGCAGTTTGAATCCGCCAGGCACTCCTTGGAAACTCTATCGGGCAGTTCTACCCTGTCTATAGGGTTGCTATGAATCGGAATCGACTCGATGGCACTGGGTTTTGGACAGGATGATTGGGACAGAAAATACATTTTCAGGCTGATACATTTCTAAGCTTTTTCTGCAAGGCTACCTAGAACACCTCATCTTGCTGAGCCTTCAATCAAAATCCACCACATTCAAAAAAAGGAAAGGATCACAAATCTCAAAAATAATTTAGATTATACTCACACCAATTATATTTGGATGACTTAGCTCCTGTAATAATTTAATCTCTCTTAAGGCTGTTCTATTTATACCTACATAAAGACAAAGCCAAGGGAAAGGTTAGTCATCCGATGATAGAGCAATGAATAGTCTACAGAAAAATAAGGTTATTTTGACAATTTTTTGCTTTGACAAAAACAAGTCTGTTTTTCTTTGATGTTGCTTTAATCTTAAAATAGATTAATATAAAAAAAGATTAATATAAGGACGATGATAAATGGTGAAAAAAGTATTTCCTTTATCTGTAGCATATGAGATCTGAAGACTGCTGGAATAAGAACACATATAAAAGTATAACATATAGGTGATACGTTATTAGCTTCCGTTCTCTTGCTCTACAAATATTAGGGGCAGATTCTCTCTGCTAAAAGCAAACTAGTAGATGGTATCTTTTTCAGTCAAAGGATTGTTGTTATTCGCTGTCATTGAGTCGGCTCTGACTCATGGTGATCCCATACACAATAGACCCAAATGCTGCCCAGACAATATTCTGCTGTGAACCAACTGACTAATTTTTGGAAGTAGATTTCCAGGCTTTTCTTCCTAGTCTGTCTTGGTCTGGAAGCTCCGCTGAAGCCTGTCCACTATGAGTGAACCTGGTGGCATCTGAAATACTGGTGGCATAGTTTCCAGCATTGTAACATTTTAACTGACAGATGGGTAGAATACAAAGGATAGAACAGAAAATTAACATACGATCTGGTACTAGCAGTTACATGGATGATGGGTCTTCTTTATAGGTACTATTTTTCTTTTTTATTGTGGTGAAATATATGTAACAAAATATTTCAACGATTTTTACATTCAAACATGTTTATAATTCAGGGACACCAATTACATTCACCAGGTTGTACAACAACCACAGCTGTCAGTTCCCAAATTTTTCATCACCCCTAACAAAAACTCTGTACCCCTCAAAACAATATAAGCCCACCTCCACCATTTTATCCTTCCCACTACCCTGGTAACCACTAATAAACTCTGGTTTATACATTTGCCTATTCTGGACATTCATATTAATGGGATCAAACAGTTTTTGTTCTTCTGTGTCTGACGTATTTCACTGAAAAATATTTCATTGTTTAGCACATTTTATTTATCCATTCATCTGTTGATGGACACTTGGGTTGCTCCCACCTTTTGGCTATTGCAAATAATGCTGCTACAAACACTGGTGTACAGGTATCTGTTCAAGTTCCTGCTTTCAATTCTTTCGGGTATATACCTAGGGATGGAATTGCTGGGTTTGAGAAACCACCGAACTGTTTTCCACATTGGCTTCATCATTTTACATTCCCATTAGCAACGTATGAGGGTTCCAATTTCTCCACATCATCGCCAACACTTGCTATTTTCTGTTTTTCTGATAACAGCCATGCTAGTGTGGGTGAAGTGGCATTTCATTGTGGTTTTGATTTGCATTTCCCTTGTAGCCCTGGTGGTGCAGTGGTTAAGCACTTGGCTACTAACTGAAAGGTGAGCAGTTTGAACTCACCAGCTGTTTCTCGGGAGAAAGGTGTAGCAGTCTGCTCCCATAAAGATTTACAACCTTGGAAACCCTGTGGGGCAGTTCTACTCTCAGTCAGAATCCACTCGACAGCAGTGGGTTTGGTTTTTGGAATCCCTGGTGGTGCAGTGGTTAAGTGCTATGGCTGCTAACCAAGAGGTCAGCAGTTCAAATCCGTCAGGTGCTCCTTGGAAACTCTATGGGGCAGTTCTACTCTGTCCTATAGGGTTGCTATGAGTTGGAATCAACTTGACGACTGTGGGTTTGGGTTTTTTTTAAGGACTACAGGCATTTGGACATCTTTTCACGTGCTTATTGGCCGTATGTGTACCTTCTTTGATGAAATATCTATTCAAGTCCTTTGTCCATTCTAAAATTGAGTTCTTTTTATTCTTGAGTTGCAACTATTTTTTTAAATTATTTTATTTTGTTGTTGTTGAGAATATACACAGCAAAACATACACCAATTCAACAGTTTCTGTGTGTACCATTTAGCGACACTGATTACATTCTTTGAGTTGTCTTAACAATTCTCACCCTCCTTTTCTGAGTTGTTCCTCCCTCATGAACATAAATTCACTGCCCCCTAAGTTTTCTATCTAATCTTTTGAGTTGCTATTGTTAATATGATCTCATACAGATAGTTCTTTAAAGAACATCATGCTCAAAGCATTTACTAGTTAAGTTAAATTATTGTTTGGTTTTAAGATGACTTCAGGGGATATTTTGGTTTAAGGTTTAAAGATTATCTCAGGGCAATAGTTTCAGAGGTTCATCCAAACTTCATGGCTCCAAGAAGTCTGAAGTCCACGAGAATTTGAAATTCTGTTCTGTATTTTCTCCCTTTTCATCAGGATTCTTTTATAGAATCTTTGATTGGAATGTTCAATAATGGTAGCCGGGCACTATCTAGTTCTTCTGGTCTCATGACAAAGAAGGCAGCTGTTCACAGAGCCAATTAGCCACACATTCCATATTCTCCTTTTCCTGACTCCTTCCTCTGTTGTTCCAGCTGAATAGGGACCAACTGTTGTGCTTTGGATGGCCCCTTGCAAGCTTTTAAGACCCCAGGCACTGTGCATCAAACTAGGAGGTAGAACAGAAGCACTAAACAAACTATTAGGCCAATTAACTGCAATGTCCCACAAAACCAAGGCCCTAAATTTCCAAACCAAGAAACCAAACCCCATGAGGTTTTTGTTGTAAATAATCAGCCTCAGCAGCCAATTTTTTTCTGTCATTGCTGTAAATATATCACAAAACTTTTGCCAATTCAACTTTTTACAGGTCCACAACTTATTGACAGCAATTACACTAATCAGCTGTGCAACCCTATCCTTAACAAGATATTTCCATCACCGTTAAACACCCTCCTCTTTTCCCTCCCTCTCAACGCTGGTAACCACTAATAAACTTTTGTTCTCTATATATGTTTTTTTACATAAGTGAAGTCATACAGTATTTGTCCTTACTTCACTCAGCGTAATGTCTTCCAGCTCCATATTGTAGAATGTATCAAGACTTCATTTCTCCTACCAGCTGAGCAGTATTTCATGGTGTGTATGTGCCACATTTTGTTTATCCATTCACCTATTGATGGGCATTTAGGTTGTTTCCACCTTTCGGCTATTGTGAATAGTACTACAATGAACACTGGTATACAAGTCTCTTTTTAGTCTCTGCCTTCAAGTCTTTTGGGGTAGAACCATTTCTTGATGATTAAATAGGACTTGGCTGCTAACCGAACGGTCAGTGGTTCAAACCCATTGGGCAGTCCCTGGGAGAAAGATGTGACAGTCTGCTTCGGTAAAGATTACAGCCTTGGAAACCCTATGAGGCAGTTCGACTCTGTCCTGAAGGGCTGCTATGAGTTGGAATTGACCCGATGGCAATGAGCTTGGTTTTGGTCAAAGAGAACTTAGCATCCAAGCAAACAAGGTTTTGGAAGAAGGGATATCAAGAAATCTTTTTCCTCATGCTCTTATCTATTTCATAGTGGGCTTTATGTATTTCCATGAAAGTGTATTCTGCATTATCCATGTAACTGGAAGCTAAGAAATAAAAGAAACAATAGCCTGTAATGCCTAAAACAGTAATGAAGACAGAAAGCAAGACAAGTCACTAAGAATCTTGCTGGGTTCCTTTTACTTAGGTGATCTGAATGTTCCTCTGAACATCTAAACTGTAGAAATCACCAAATATCCTTTCTCTATCTTGAGTCTACCCTTATTCTTCTGAGACCCTATAGTAACTTTATCTAGAACCCTTGCTAATTCTAATTAATACTTTGTTCATTTTCTCAGTGAGAATGGAAATATTTTCTGTTCTGCCAGATTACATGAAATACTTACCATCTTTAGCTTCTGATCTATGTCCAAGTTTGATCTGGTAGGGAGGAAAAGCAAACACATTAAAAGTGTGTTAAATTACTTAGACTAAATGCATAATATGTAAATATTTAAAAAACTCAGCCACAGCCAAAACATGTAGAACTCATGTGCAGCTAGTATTAACAGGCAAGAAGGGAGTGAGAATTATGAATCAGAAAGGCAAAAATAATAAGAGAGGATCAAGTACCTACCATTCCTTGCTGCTTATTTGAATTATACATTCAAATAATGGAATTAAGAAATAAATGTCTCCTTTATCTTTACAAAGTTAACAGTAAACAAAATACCCAAGAGTATACTGGTTAAAATTAAAAAAAAAATTTTTTTCCTTTCAAGTAAGCCTACTCCGGAGGAAAGGTGTAACATATAAACAAAAGAGATGTTGTATTGTTAGTAATGTGACCAATATTCTCATAGGAATAATTTCTAAAAAGAAAAATTACACATTGCAATGGATATAGAAAATGGTTAAACTGTTGTTACTGTGAATAAGCATAACAAATCATACTAATAAGGTTAACTCACACACAAAATAGACCACCAGCTAAACAACATTCTTATTCACAACTCATGGACTGTCACTAATCAGTAATAAAAAAAAAAGTTACTTCTGGAAGAAGACAGCTATTCTATCTTAAAAAAAAAAAAAAAAACCTCCCACCTATACACTACAAACAGGACATTTTGTTAAAAAGTAGGCCACTTATTACAGTATAAAAAAAAATAAGGCAATTAGAAATAAATCTAATAAGAGATATACAAACCTCTCCAACAAGAAAACTATAAAATTCTATTAAAACATGTTTTTTAAAAGCAAGTGACCAAAATAGCCTGTTTACTGACAGGAAGGCTCAGTATCGTAAATATGTCAAACATTATAATTTTCTTTAAATTCAATGCAACTAAATCTAAAGCTCAACAGCATTTTCATGTACAGTGACAAACTGATCCTAAAATTTATATGGAAAAGTAAGGGGCTGTACAATTTTTAAAATTATTACATTTTCCAAACATAATAAAAAAATAGATTAGTTTCATGAAGCCCCATACTTCATCACACAGATTTAACAATTACCAATATTTTGCAACACTTACTTTATTCATTCATCTTCCCCCCTTTTTTGGCTAAAATATTTTAAAGCAAATCCCAGACTTCATGTCTTTTCACTCCTACATACTTAAGTGACCATCTATAAAACATACATAGCCATAATGTCGTTTTCACACAACGAAGTTAACAATAATGCCATGGTACCATCTAATATCTAGTTCATATTCAATCTTTCCCAATTGTTTCAAATTACCCACTTGGCCATAGGGTATCCAAAACAGTCTGGAAGGAGAACAAGGCACGTGAGGCTTGCCAGATTTCAAGTTATCATAGAGGAATGTAATTAAAGACACTGTTGTTATTGGAACAAAAATGGGAAAAAAAAAAACGAACTGATGGAACAAGACAGTGTGCTCAGAAATAGATCAAAGTATATACTGGAATTTGAGTTATGACAAAATGGCAACTCACCAGGAAAAAAAAAAAAGAGTATCAATAAATAGTGTTGGAGTAACTGGTTGCCTATATGGAAAAAAAAAAACAAACAAACAGTGAATTCTCCATAACCCACAACACAGAAAAATTAATTCCTGATAGAATTAAAACCTAAAGGTAAAAAGTAAAATTAAAAATTTTTAGAATATAAGAATTCTTTATAAACTAGAGGTAGGGAAGCATACAAAAAGCAAACCCACAAAGGCAAAAAAACTGATAAATTCAACTATATTAAAATTTAAAATTTTTGTGCCTTAAAAGATACCATAAAGACTGAGAGAAAATACCTGCAATGCATACTTCTGAAAAATGATCAACATGCAGAACATATAAAGAATTCCAATACCATACTTCACGTAAATAACTTGCATGTTATATGGTTTTTGCCAACTGCCCAACCCCCACAAACATACGGTAAATCAACTGCAAGAAAAAAATCTATGCATTCTAACAGAAAAACAGGTAGGAGTAAGTCCAAAAAGCCAATAAACCTAAGAAAAGATGGCCAACCTCACTGGTAGTTAGGGAAATGCTAATTAAAACAATAAGCACATAGTATTTTTGATTCATCTAATTGACAAATATTTTAAAGTTCTAACAATACAAATGATAGGGAAATGTGGAAAATGAACTGTACAGCAATTTGAGACTATCTGGTAAAGCTGACGTTATGCATATAAGGCGTAGTGGTTCGCACATGTATGTAAGATGGTTCACAGAAGACTGTCCATAACAGGGCTGTATTAGGCAACAACATTAAAAAACAGCCTAAATGTCAAAAAGAAAAATGGTCACGAAAAGAGAGACTGGAAGCAGGGCGCGGGCTGTCTCACTGAGGGGAGAGTAATTGGAACTATGTAGTAAGGTGTATATAAGTTTTTATGTGAGAGACTGACTTGATTTGTAAACTTTCACTTAAAGCACAATAAAAATTATTTAAAAAAAAAAAGCCTAAATGTCAAAAAGAGATTACATAGAAAAGTTTTACTGTAATCATACAATGAAATCTAATAATCAGGGAGCATGAACTAACCAGAGCTACATGTATTAATACGGAGAACTTCAGAAAAACAAGTTGCAAAGGAATATACGTTAGGTATATAAAGTTTTTTTATATAAAGTTTAAAAGCATACAATAGTACCTACTGTTCTGAGATACACTGCAATATATTTGAGACAAACACTGAAAAACAAGAAACGATCTAACAGACGATAAACAGGGAATTGGTTAAATAAATATGGAAATAAATTCGATGGGATCTTTTAAAAGAATGAGATCAATATAATACTTAAAAGGATAAGATACAATATGTGAATGATTTCAGAAGAGCTTATTTAATGATTTCCTTTTTTTGTAAAATAAATACACATGTGGGACATAATGTGGGATGGGGAAAAAAAGGTATACCTCAAATTGATGAACCTTAAGTTTCAGAGTTCGCTAAACCAAAAAAAAAAAACTAAACCCACTGCCTGTGAATCGATTCCAACTCATAGCAACCCTAAAGGACAGACGAGAACTGCCCCATAGCGTTTCCAAGGAGCACCTGGTGGATTCAAACTGCTGACCTTTTGGTTTGCAGCCATAGTTCCTAACCACTACACCACCAGGGTTTCCTCAAAGTTGCATAGGAGAGAATTGACTTCTAAATTACACATTTTTGTATTGTTAGCCAAAAATTGCTATAAACTATATTTGTATATGGGTGAAACTGAAATATATGGGTGTTGAGAGGTGTAAGGATAAATTGGTGTTCACATCCCAACTGCAATTGTCCTGTGGAAATCTCAGAAAACCACTATTCTGTTACTAACTATGAAGATATAACAAATTCCCACTTTCCTTGTTCAGTTCTGATTCCAGCCACCCATATGGCACTTCTTTCTCTAACCCCAGCCACCTGGAGCTAGATAGATTTCACAACTTAAAAGGACACTGTCCTTTAGGCTGCCAAATAAGCACACACCAGATGAAAGCCTGGGGGTCTGCACCACACCCTTACTTCTGACTTGCTGGGCACAAAGTAGGGGTTTCCCCACTACCCCTTCAGGGAGCCAGCCGCAAGCTCAGGGGCCTCTCCTGGTCTCCCTCACTTTCACCTGCTGGCTCCCATTACTCCTTTGGGTTTGAAAATCTGCTGGAACAACTCACAGAAGTTACTATCCTCACAATTAGATTTGTTATCAAAAATAGACAGAAATCAGGATCAGCATAAAGAAGAGATGCCCAGGGCAAGGCTAGGGTGGGTTACCAACATGAAGCTTCCATGTTCCAAAACACATGCCACCCTCCCACATGTATCAATGTCTTTCATCAACCAGGAAGCTCTTGGAACTTTTATGTCCACGGCCTTTACTGGCTTCATTGCATAGTCATGATTGGGGTCTCACTGAATATGCGTAACTGATTAAATCATACCACCCTCCCTCCCTCCCTGAGGTTAGCTGACCAGGTGGTCCTTGTGGCCTGGCCAGCCCCTTGACTCATTTGTACAAATCCTCAACTGTTGTCTGGAGGTTTTAGATAATAAAATCATCTTGATTACTCAGGAGATTCCAAGGGTTATCTCTCAGGAACCAAAGACAAAGGCCAAACTGAGTTCTTTGCCTCACAGGAGGGGAAGGTCCACAAGCACTAGATCCTCAATGTTCATAGTGGGAAGCATAGATAATGTCTAAAATTGAAAGGGGAAAAAAAAAGTTCAAGAAATAATAATACATAAACATATTACTTAAAGATACGGTGGTAACACCAGAAGAAACAGGTGAGTCTAAAGTGTGTGCTCTGAGGAATGAAAACCTGGGTAAAGAGGAGTCAGGCAGGTTAAAATCCTGTTCTATTAACTGACTTTTAAAACTATAGGCATATATTATTTGAAATAAAGGTTAAACATAAAAGAAGATTCTACAAGTCACCTTCAAAGGAGAAAAGTCTATTACTGAAAAACAGATTCTAAGTCCTAATTTATGTTAAAAGCAAGCAAACAAAAAACGCCAAGCTACTAGGACTTTCAGACAACTATATAGCTCAATATGCCAACAATATGAATACATCATACTAGCTAGTCAGAGCCCTGGTGGTGCAGTGGTTAAGAGCTCAGCTGCTAACCAAAAGGTCGGCAGTTCAAATCCACCAGCCACTCCCTGGAAACCCTGGAGGGCGGTTCTGCTGTGTCCTACAGGGTCACTATTAGAACTGACTCGATTCTCGATTGCACCTATCAAGAACAACTAGTCAGTCTGGTCAATGTATTTTGTTTTGTTTTTTACAAATGTGCCAGTCACAGCTCTACGCATAATGTAAGGGGAAGAAAACACAATAAACTCACAAATAAGAGAATTTTAGAATTTGATAAATGGTATGAAGATGACACAAGGAAATATGCCAAAGAATGACTGTGAAGGAGAGGGACACACCGGTTTTAGCTATAGTGGACAGGGAAGGCCTCTATGTGGAGGAGACATTTGAGTGAGACTCCAAAATAAGAAGGAATCAGTCATGCTACGTTCTGGGAGGGGAATGAATTTAATGTGTTAAAGGGACAGAAAGGTCAGTGTGGTGGAATATAGTGAACCGGGGGTAGAATCGAAAAGATGAAGTTTGAAAAGATCAGGAGAGTTTAGATGTTTTACAAAGGAGTGGCTATACTGTTGAGTCACAGAATGTATGCTGAATATGGCTTAAGTTTCTTAAATCAATGTGAGTTAAGCAAAAAAGCTATATAAAAAATTTAAATATAATGCAACACACATTATTGCTAATGCTAGTGAAAGCCTTTCATGGTAACTCTGTCAGCAGAAAATAGACGGAACAGATGGGCAGTACTTGTCCTTTATATAACAACAAAGTTTATGTAGCAAAAATAATGTACAGTTTCTTCTTCACTTCAGTTTCATTTAATGGAACAACAAACTGGTTCAATCCCAGAGTTCTATCTTAGAAAACAATATCCTAATTCTATCGTCTCTGAAAATGACATAACTTATTAGCAGAGATCAAGAGTACTAAAACGGTCATCTATCAGCTCATAATACATTTTCAAAGAGACTTGAAAGAAATGACCCAAAGTGTAACTCACTTTTTTAATGGCGACAATTTGATTGGTGTTCTTGTCTCTGGCCTTGTAAACTGTGGCGAACTAGACAGAAAACAGAAATAACATATGAGTTTATGGAGTTTTCTTGTAATTGCCTTTTTACTTTTTTACATTTTGGGAAGCACAGGGCCGCTAGAAATGTGGTGGGATACTCCACGTCTGTTCTTCGGAAGGGAGGGGGCTGCTCAGGGGTCACCTCTAGGGTGTAAAGAGAAGGGTAGCACGCGCGGCTGGGCCGCCTCCACCAAGGAGAACAAGCAGCCAGGCCAGTCCGCTGGTCCCACGCGAAAATCCGCGAGGGTCTGAGGCGGCACTGTGCTCTCCGCTCCGGGCCCTCCCAATCCCAGCACGAGAGCCTCACCTGTCCCTCTCCGAGAAAGTCCAGTTTCTCATAACGCTTTGCTCGCGACTTCACGTCCAAAGCCATTCGGCGCGTGAAGCCTGACTCCGAAAACGTAAGGCTCCAAAAACCAAGCGAATTTAAAGCTACCTCAGAGGCTCCGACAGCCTCTTCCGTTCACTGGACTCCCACACTGTAGTAGCCCCGCCCCACTTCCGGGATGGGCGGGGTACTGCTAAGTGGATACCAGCGGGGTCCGCCCTCCGGAAGCTGCATGAGACCCGGCTGATTGGCTGGGCTGTACCGCCCCCGCCTTGCGACGTAGTCTACTCCGGGTTCCGCGAAAGGAGTGTATCTGATGGTGGCTGTTTGCGTCACCCTTTTACAGTTCTTAATTTGGGTCTTTTCTTAGCTACTGGAGACAGGTCGGCGTTCGGATTTGGTGTTCTCAGTTCGGAATTTGGTAGGTGTGTGTGAGTGTGGGAGGCTTGTCCTTTTCCTTGATCTCGCTTTGTAGCTAGTTCATGATCGTGTATGGCCTCGCCACGGTTGCTATGGACGCCAAGCTCCGCGATCACAGGTTACTTAACCAAGTGTCACTTTCTTAGGGACTGGTCTAGAGGCATTCTTAGTCCAGTTCATTTATAAAGCAGGTCTAAAAATTCAACTCAGTTGAAACGTGCTGTGATCCTCAATTCTCTACCCTTTAAACTGGAAATCATAATAGACTACATCATAGGATGGTGAGGATTAGATGAAACACTTAGAAAGTTTAGACACGTAAGTGCTCTGTGTGTTATCTGTGATAAATACCCAACTTCTAGATCCCTATCAATTTTCATACAAATCAACAAAATAAAGTTAACATATTAACTCATTGAAATAATATGTAATTGAGTGCTTACTATGTGCCAGGCACTGGTGTAGACTTTGAGAAATCAGCAAGGAACAAAACAAAAATCAGCATTCCAGTGGGAGAAACAGGTAATAAGCAAAATATGTTAAGATACTTAGTGATAAGTGCTATGGAGATAATAAGGGAGTGTTATTTTAAATAGGGTGGTTGAGGAAAAACATCATGAAAAGCCATTGGAGGATTTTGAGTAGATAAAAGATATGATCCAACTTCTTTTAAAAGGTTTACTTTGGTTGTTGTGAGAGACTAGATTTAGAGGAGCAAGGTCTGTTAGAGAATTTCAGATTCTCATGGAATCCAGACTTCTGGGCCACTGAGCCTGGGTGAAGCCTTGAAACTATTGTCCTAAGATAACCTTTAAACCTAAATTATAATCCCCTGAAGTCTTCTTCAAACCAAACAACAGGTTAGCTTACTCAGAAAGAATGTCTGCCTTCAGCATTGTGCTCTTTTAAAAAAACTATATGGGATCAAATTGACAACAGCAACTCCAGAGGTTAAATAGGAAGTTTAGGGAGCAGTGACTTCATGTCAATGGGGGAGGAACAATTCAGAAAAGGAGAGTGAGAATGGTTGCACAACTTGAAGAATGTAATCATTGCCACTGAATTGTAGATGTAGGAATTGTTGAATTGGTGTATTGCTGTGTATACTTTCAAGAATAAAAAAATAAAGTAGTAATTTAAAAAAGGTCTCTTAAAGAGTTATTACAGTAATCCAGATGGCTGGTTTGGTTTTTAGCAGATAAGATTTATAGATACACTGGATATTGGGGCGGGGGGAAGATTTTAAGGTTTTGAGCTTGAGCTGCTATAAAGATGGAAAGGTTTACCCCCTTGTCTTTGCATTTGATGTTTCTAGGAGTTAAGAATGCTATCTTCAGAGATGTGTTGAAGAAGGCAGCAGAATTACCAAGGGTAATTTTGTAGTCGAGGTAGTATAGTGTAGAGGCTGAGTTCTTACTTTGAAACCAGACTGTTTGCAATTTAATACTGTCCTCACCAGTATTCAATCACTAGATGTTTGACTTGGGGAAATTACTAAACTTTTCTGTGCCTAGTTTCTTCTCTGTAATAGGACTGGCTTATAGTGTGTTCATACTTATAAAAGCCCTTAGTGTCTGACAGCTGAGTGCTCAGTTTATATTGACCATTCCTGTCATTGGTCACCTTTAAGCCCTTTGTCACTACTTGGGTTTTTATTGAGCTGATGCACTCAGGCATAATTTCTTATATTACAGAAGACATACCAACTTTAACACTGTTAACTCTTTTACTTGTGGCAAGTAATACCTCGTGATGCATGGTGTCACATGACTAGGTCAAAGTTCCTTCTGACAGACATCACTGTAACAGTAATCTACCTAAACTTGAAGCAGAAATAAGCTAAATAATGAGCTAAATTTGATGGTGCACCTGTGAGGCTCCCAAGCGTACTGTGGTATAGGAGTTCATAACCGCAGCATTATAACTATGCTACTAAGTAAATTCCTATTTGGGGACATTTTAGATGATATTCTGGGGTAATGTGGTCATATGTATAAAATACTGTTCAGCATTTGTATATCATTTTGCATTTTACAAAGTGCTTTCACGTATCTGTAGTAGCCAGCTTCCAAGATGGCCTCCGGTGATCTTTGCCTTCTGGTATTAATGCACTTGTGTAGTCTTCTCCCGCAGCAAAACAGACTGTGTGACCAGTGAAGTATGGCAGAAGTGACTTTGTGTGACTTCTGAGGATGGGTCATAAAAGGCATTGCTACTTCTACCTTGCATGCTGTGGAGGAAGTCAGCCACCATATGAATTCACTCAGTCCTGTGGAGAGGCCTACATGGAAAGAACTGAAGCTTCCTGCTAATGACCAGCACCAACTTGCTAGCCATATGACTGAGCCACCTTGGGCATTTATCATCTAGCCCCAGCCAAGCCTTCATATGACTGCAGCCCCAGGTGGCATCTGACTGCAGCCTCACAAGACACTAAGAACTGTCCAGCCAAACTGCTCCTGTGTTTCTCTGGGTCAGAAGTGTGCTAGGGATTGAATTGTGTCCCCCTCCCCCCACCAAATATGTGTTGAAATCCTAACCACTGTACCTGTAGATAAGACCCTGTTTGAAAATAGGGGGTTTTCTTTTGTTATGTTAATGTCATGCCAATATAGGCTGAATCCTATACCTAATCACTTTGAGTTATAAAAAGACCAGAATAGATAAGACACACACACACACTCAGAAGACAGACACCAAGGAACACCAAGGAATGCCAAGGATTGCTGGTACACACCAGAAACTGAAGGGCTCAGAGAAGGAACTGACACAGCTGAGATCCTGATTTGGACTTTTAGTCTCCAAAACTGTGAGAAAATAAAATTCTGTTCTTTAAAACCACCTATCTGTGGTATTTGTGTCACAGCAGCACTAGGTAACCAAGTCAAAGTGATTATTGTTGTTTTAAGTTCACTCCATCAGTTTCTGTCTACAGGATCAATAATAGATTCCAAAAACAACAACAAAAAAAAATGGTCCTGGGCTTCCTTTCACTGAAATAAAAAAACTAAGGGGTATAAAATAAAATTGTAAGTTTTGCTTTATGAAAACAGAGGTCTCTTGTCCATGACACTAAAGGTTATCTTACTAAATGTTAGAAACCTATGTGTTGTGTAATTATATATATTTATATATATCTTAAAGCTTATAGTTATGCCTTGAACTGTAACTAACTTTTAGAAGCAGCTTGTTGAGTTTCACATAATTGTATTTAGGTGATCAGGCTCACTGAACCACTTGAAATTTGATTCTTTCAGAAAACAATTAAAGATTAATGGACAAGTCCTGTTTCCAAGACTCCAGAGGTCTTAAAGCCATGGCTCACTGATCTGTGATTGTCTTAGTACGGTTTCTATCTAAGCTTTGACAATGTTTGAGCACATACTGCTCTCTTATAAGATCTACGTATTCTGATATAATCTCAGCTGGTAACAATTTTTTGTTCAAAATTCCTGATGAAATTATATATAAGTACCCTGAAAATCTTTTACTTAACTGGAGCACTGATGTACTCAGTAATGACATGTTGCCCAACTTTAAAGTTGTCTATTAAACCTGCACAGCAATCTGTTAATGGCGGTCTGAGTTATTTATTTTGACAGGGGAAAAAAGAATAATGCTAGTTAGAAAAAAAAAATGCTTTTCCAAAAACATTTTTTAAATAATAAAAAGGAATTACGAACCATATTATTTTTCATGAGTTACCATTACAACTTACGTTATCAACATACTGCAAGCATCAAACCCTTATCTGATATTTGAGTTGGGCAACACTTACAGTGGGCCACAATACAGAATTTACACCAGCAGCAGTTCAACACTGGCAGGATACAGGAAAGTATAGATTAACTCACAGAATATAGAAATGTATTCAACAACAATTCTACTTTGTCTATTGCTCATGAGCTACCCTTACTATTGACTTCTTTAAGGCATATTCTAAAAATCACCAAAGGTATGTAAGAGAATTCATTTGGCTTTGTGAGGCTTTACTTTCACAATACATACCCTTGGGACAGGAAAACCTTATTAAATTTTCACAAATTACCTTAAATAAGATAAGTATTAAGTTGATTTTCTGAGGCTTTCAGAAACGTTTGAGAAAGTTACTGGTTATCAGGATTTGCACACGTGATCACGTGAAAACAATAAAATAAACCAAAGAACAAGACTTTTTAACAGCCCTCAAAACTTAATAAATTACAATTTCTAGTCAAACATTTATTCCTATGCTGTGGTCATTTTGGCCTCGATTTATTTTCCATTTTGTACTCTTTGACATTTTTTCTGAGTATAGGTTACAAACAATCTTTTGTGTTATCTCCAATCTCAGTACCAAAAAGTCACCTGTTTTACCTTGGCTATGTTCTTACCCTTTACAGTAGGATACACTTACTAAGCTAGCTATATTCCAGTAACTCTGTGAATGAAAAATGTTACAGGATCAAAAACAAATAATGGAGTAGTATTTCACTGATCCTCATCCAATCTCAGGAAAATCACTTCCCTAAAGCAGCAATTTTGCCTGATAAATTCTCTCTAAATAGAAACCAGAAAAAATGTGTAATTATAGGAAACCTCTGAAAGTTTACTAGACATTGTGTGCTTTTAATAGTTCAACACTGGTAATACTTAATAATGAAGAGTAAACTAATAGGCTAACATTTAAAAATGTATACTTTCATAAGTATAAAGTATATAAACAATTAGGTAAGCTTGTGGAGAAGCTGACCCCAATACATAGATACATAAATTAGGAGATATAAGTGTCCATCTAAATTTTCTATCTTTGATATTTTTACAGAATATTTCATTAAAGTTGTTTAATGTACAATTTCTCATTTTGGAAGTCCTTTATTGTAAAGATAATTTTTTTGTCTGATGACAAACAGCAGCCACATTGTCAGTGATTATTCTGGACCTCCACGCTGAAAAGGAAAAAAATAAAGCAATAAGATAAGGTGTTAAATTTATACAGGAAATGTTTTCATGGCCACTAAAGAAATGTGTACAGTTTTAAGCAAATGATCTTCAGATTTTTAAAAAACAATTTTAGGTTTTTCATAGTTTTGGGGTACTTGTGTCTCTTATTATAAACATAACTTCAGATCTGGAAGGAATTTAAGGTTGATCTAGATCAATGATTCTCCAATTTCTTGGTCTCAGAACCCCTTTACACTCTGAAAAATTATTGAGGACCCCAAAAAGCTTTTTTTTTTTAAATGTGGTAATATCTGTTGATATGTACCATATTGTTGTTGTTAGGTGCCAAGTCGATTTCAAGTCATAGCGACCCCATGTGATAGAGCAGAACTGCCCTATAGGGTTTTCTTGGTTGCAATCTTTAAAGCAGATTGCCAGGTCTTTTCTTGTAGAGCTGCTGAGTGGGTTCAAACTGCCAACCTTTTGGTTAGCAGCCAAATATGTAACCATTTGCACCACCAGGGCTCCTTATGTACCATATTAGAAATTAAGAAATTTAAAAATATTAATCCATTTACAAATAACAATAATAAATCTATTATTTAAAATAATATTTTTTGCAAAAGATAATTGTATTTTCCAAAACAAAAAAATATGAGTAACTTTTATATATTTTTTAAATCTCTTGAATATCTGCCTTAATAGAAGACAGCAGGATTTTCATATATGATTTTACATGCAAACTGTTGTAATACATTGTCTTCGTTAAAGTACATGAAGAACATCTGGCCTCAGACAGACATGTAGTTTTAGTAGCCTTTCCAAATAATTATGGGCATTCGTTGATAACTCCATCATACATGAACAGTTGTGGGTTATTAAATATTAGTTGCACTGTAGAAATCAAACCATTTTAATGAACTCTCCTCTGATCCATAGATCTGTGTTGCACCAATGGATTTTAAAGTACGAAAATTGTAATTTTTGCTAGACAGCTGAAAATTTATCATTGGCACTTTTCACTGTCATTTGGTTTCCTTGAAGTGACAGGTTTAATTTGTTCATAATTTTAAGGAAGCATCTGCCAATACCCAAGTCTGAAGAGGTACAGTTTGTCAGTCTTTATTTCAAGTAAAGATGATGTTCCATGAAAAAAGTAGCTAATTCACCTGGCAACTCCAGCAAGTGCTTTACCTTGGGACTACTTTCATACTTTAATACGTGGCAGAAATGTTATATACATACTTCCCATTTCATTATACAGAACATTAAAAAGACATGTAGTATTCAATGATCGAAATTTAGCAAAATCAATAATTTGCAGTGCTTTTTTTTCCTGTGTGTCAAACCAAACCCTTTGCCTTCAAGTCAGTTCCGACTCACAGTGACCCTATAGGACACAGTAGAACTGCCCCATAGGGTTTCCAAGGAGTGGCTGGTGGATTCGAACTGCCGACCTTTAAGTTAGCAGCCGAGCTCTTAACGAGGGCTCTGGTTGATGGATAGGTCTGTCTAAATGAGTGGGAAAACCTGGATTTTGGAATGTTTTGGGGAAAAAATGTACAATTTCATACAAAACTAAAGTGCCACCAAGTAGGGGTCTGCAGTTTAATGTATTGATAAGATGGATCTATAATTAGTGTCCAATTATTTACAAGTAAATGGCTGTACCTAAAATTTTTTAAAAATAATTTATCTTCTTACAAAAGGTGAACAAGCCCTGGGCCCTAGTTTTATTTATATTACTCATTTCTTACGAAAGCTTTTTTTTTTTCCTTCTAAAAAAGGAGCAAATGATAAATGATAGTTTTTGTTTGCCTACCTCCTTCTTCCACAATAATGGAGTTTGTAGAGTTTGAAATATACATTTAGGAGTTTTCAGCCAAACTCAATTCTACCACTTAAAAAACATTTTCTTGTTGAGATGTATTTTTTAAAATTTTCTTCCCCCATTACAAAAGTGATAGGTGTTCACCGTTTTTTTTTTTTTAATCCAGCATTAAAGGATAATATACATTCTATCCAAGTAGAATTTAAGTCAAATCTGTTTTATTAACACAAATTCTATTAACATCTATAGGTATTTCCTTTAAACTCAGAGTACTTACTGTCAATATCACTCTTTGACAATTACATATATCTCTTCTGTTGCCTTCTATTATTATTATTATTATTATTTAAGTACTTCTGGTCTATCTTTTTGTTCCCATCTTAATTCTAAACTCTTTGAGGTGAGGCACCACATCTTATTCTCTTTTGTATCCTCTATAGTACCTAGCTCACTACTTATAAATTAGTAGAAATCTATAGGGTCACTATGAGTTGGAATCAACTCAATGCCATAGGGTTTTTTTTTTTTTAGTATACTGATAGAATTCAGTTAGAGGTTTACTGCCTTAGAGGTTTATGTTCCCAATCAGTTACCATCCATCATCTGCAACCCCTTCCTGAGCCATCATGTATTTATTGTACATACGTCAATCCAGACCCTCATTACTAATCATTATCTCCTCTTATACACACAAAGAACCCAGGTGGCACAATGGTTAAGTGATCAGCTGCTAACTGAAAGATCAGCAGTTTGAGCCTGCCGGAGGCGCTCCTTGGGAGAAAAGACCTGGCAACCTGCAGCCTAGGAAACCCTATGGGAGCAGTTCTACTGTGACATACAGGGTCGCTGTGAGTTGGAATCGACTCAAAGCACCTAATACAACTTATACACACATGTTTTCAGCCTGACATATACCTGTAATTTTACACCCAGGCTTATTTAACCCTTTCTGAATTCCCTGTGCATATATGTGCTTTAAAATTGCACAGTACGCACACTCGCACAAATTGATGCAATCTTAGCTTTCACTCTTGGGTCTCCCAAAGAGTAATGCAGCATATTTACAGCTACAGTTCTCTCACCCTTTGACACTGCCTTCACATTTGCAGCTCCAGGTTCACAATCAGAGATGCTTTGTCACCAGTTTTGCCCTCAGTGGAATATAAGAGGCCTACTGGGTTTTTAACTACTGGAGAGGAAGAATCTTGGATTGCTTGTTACCTTCGGAATTCCTGATAGTGCCTAGCACATAGTATGCAGTCAATAAATGTCTGTTAACTAAACGAATGAGGATGAATAGGAGTATGCCTAGTTCAAAATACATCTTTAATGCTGTTGCCTGTACTTCTCCTTGGAGATTCTATAGCTTTTATTTTTTAAGACACTGAATTTATTTCAACCTTATTCTCTTGTATATTTGACAATGAAAATAACTCTGTAGGCAAGAAGTAAGAAATTCACATGCCTAAAGGGGCTAGGAAGGTAACAGATAAGCAAAGGTAGTTTGGGGAAGAGGCAGTAAATGGGAGTATATGGCTGTCTCTAAAAGGGGCACCCACCACTCAGCTTCAGGTGATTGCTGCCAGGAAGAATCATTGGCCCAGTGCTGTCAGATCTTCTGATTTTTTCCAGAAGTTAGAGTTAGTTATTTTTATGTCAGTTTTCCCCATTTTTAAATGCTGACCAATTACTCAGGTTTTTTTAAGCACTTGAGACTGAATCTAGACAGCCAGTTGGGAACTTCTGCTCTATAGCTTATGAATGTCAATCTAATAACTACTAGTATTTCTCGGCCTCCAGTTTTGAAATTGATAAATTTATATCCCTTGCCTGGTTACACTTGAACACATTTATACCTTCATACATGTTTACAAGGGCTCTGACTGTGTCTGTTTCACAGTCCTGGCCTGACTGTCACTGTCTTACTATGGCCACACTTTGACAAGACAGTGGAAAAAGCATGTTAATCAGCAGGTGAAACTCCAAAAGTCAAAAACATTAAGGTGTTTTGCACAGTCCTATGATAAAGATCAACAACATACTTGGATAAATTCGATTTCTTCTTGAGACACAAGTTTCCTTCTGTATTTCTGAGGTAATGTTTTTATTATTTCTGCAGTGTCTGGTGGACCTTGATGCGTCAGCAAATCTGGTGATTTACTTCCCTTAGAATGCTGTGACATTGCAGGAGAGTGTGAAGGTATTCCTGCTGATCTCAAAGCTTCTGATACTGAAATGAAATAAATAAATAAATAACAACATACTCAGAGAAATTGTATGAGTGCCTTAAAATACTATGTTGTTTATCTGCTACTAAATAGTCAAGTCATTCCTGAATTATAAGTCAGTACTAGAGGTACATATTTTAGAGTAACTCAGTTGGGTGGCTGAGTTACATAAAAATATGTAGGATATATAATTTCATAAAAAGTTCATTTTAAAACAAAGAGGTAGTTTTAAGTAAGTGAATTACTAAATTTCACAAGTTTGTATAATAAACTTTCTATTTAGTGGGGTACCCATTATGGGTAACCCGCATTACTGTAAGTTTCTGCCATATAAGGTACTGGGTAAGCCCTCATAGCCCAACAGATATAGGAGTTTGCAGGTAATATAATGGGGAATAAGAAAGTTGGTAAATGTAGATGAGAACAGTTTTCTCAATTCCTTAATACTTGTTCATCACCCATATCTTAATTCTTCGATAGTAGTTACGATAAGTTAAAAGTATCCCTATAAAATTTGTCACTCTCCTCAAATTAAAGATCAAGTATCTTATAATAAAGACAGTGACAGAGGATCTGATTAAAAGGATGGGTCAGATAAAAACAGAACCCTTCCAGAATCTTCTCCCATTAATTTATAGTTCAATTACTTTATAATCAATAATTGCTAAGGACTAAGGCAATCCAAAAATATTTATGTTTGATCGGAAAGATCAATTAGTGAATGAAAGAAAAGAAGGTTGGCTGGTAGAGAAACACAGGAATGGTTATTATTCCTCATGACCTCTGCACACGTAAGCACAGGAGACTCTTAGAAGAAAGGTAGGATAAAAGTTCCTGTTACAGATTGAACTGTGTCCCCTCCCCCCAAAATATGTGTTGTAAATCCTAGCCCCCAGACCTACAGATGGATGAGATGCCATTTGGGGATAGAGTTTGCTGTTAAGGAGGCCATATCAGCGTAGGGTCTGTTTTAAACCAATCACTTTTGAGAAATGAAAGAGCCGATTAGGCACAGAAGAAAGCGAACAAGAACAGGGGAAAGACAGACCACATGGAGATCTCCAAGGAACATCAAGAAGATAGATAAGCTGAGCCAAGGATTTTCCCCCAGGGAGAACAGAGAGCCTTTCTTAGAGCTGGTACCCTGAGTTGGGACTTCTAGCCTCCTAAGCTGTGAGAGAATAAATTTCTGTTTCTTAAAGCCACCCCCTTGTATTTTTGTTATGGTAGCACTGGCAAACTAAGACAGCTCCCCTATATAAACTCAGTATTATTAAAAATTCAGACATCTGTTGAGTCACTACCTTTTTAAAATGGAGGTAGTAAGTTCATTTCTACTTGCATGCTACCTAAGATACCATTTTGATTTAAGCTACAATACCTGATTACATAATGAGAGATGCTTCCTATAGTAAAATATGTGTAAATATGCACATAGACATTTAAACAAAAAAAACCTAAATAAAGTATAACTTACCACTGGGTTTAGGATTGTCAGTTCTATCAGGGAACCTTATTAATGGAGTATGTGGCTTGACTACCTAAAGGAAAAATAAAATGCATGAAAAAAGATGAAGCACTAAAATAACCCCCTAATACTATCTGTAAAAGAAATGATTTACTGAACCTCATAAATAAGATACCTTTGCTAAAACGAAATACTTAATATTGGACAAGAACTATAAATTGTATTGATCCCAACCTGGAAAGCTGGTTTATGAATTATTAACTTATTTTTCTGCTGTTCGTAACAACTCTGTACACAAGGTATTTTACTATACTATCAAATGACCTCAAAACAACCCTATCAAGATGACACAGATTTCACATTGCATGGATTATATCAGGTGTTTTTTCCCTGCTGTGTTAATCAATACCTAATTTTAGAACAAGATAAAAAGTAAATAATCATATTGAAATTTAGGTAATTAAAAAAATATTTTTTTCTGACTATAAAAGTAACACATTCTGTGTTAAAAAAAATGCAGAAAAGCACAAAGAAGAAAATAAACACTATAATTCCAACACCCATATAAACCAGACTGTTAAAACATTTGATAGCCCTTTATTTTAGTCTTTTTCCTATACCCATACAAACAGGTTATTTTTAGAATGTAGAATGTTTTTATAACAGATATTTGGAAAGTATTAACACTTTTATTCTTAAAATTCCAGATAATGCTACGTTGTTGGTTACTGCTGAGTCAACTTTGGCTCGTGGTGACCCCATGTACAACAGAACGAAACGTTACCCAGTCCTGTGCCACCTTCGTGCTTGAGCCCACTGTTGCAGACACTGGATTTTAAGTGCCTTCCAACCTCACGCTCCAGCACTGTATCAGGTAATCTTTGCTTGTGATCCATGGGATTTTCACTGGCTAATTTTCAGAAATAGAGCACCAGGCCTTTTGTCCTAGTCTATTTTAGTCTGGAAGCTCTGCTGAAATCTGTCCACCAGGGGTGACTTTGCTGGTATTTGAAATACCAGTGGCATAACTTCCAGCATCATAGCAACATGTAAGCCATCACAGCAGAATGACAAATTGACAGATGAGTGACGGAGATAATGCTATCAAAACCAAAACCAAACCCATTGCTGTCAAGTTGATTCTGACTCATGTCAACCCCATGCTCCATAGGGCTTTCCTGACTGTAATATTAGCAGCAGCAGATAATCAGGCCTTTCTTCTGGGGTGCCTCTGGGTGGGTTTGAACTACCAACCTTTAGGTTAGTAGTCAAGTGCAAACCTTTTGAGCTACCCAGGGACCTTTAATAATGCTATAATCCCCGCTGCCGCTCAGTTGATTTTGATTCATAACAACCCTATAGAACTGCCCCCACAGGTTTCTAAAGCTGTAATCTTTATGGAAACAGACTGCCACATCTTTCTGCCCAGGAATGGCTGGTTTGAACTGCCGACTTTTCAGTTAGCAGCCAAACGCTTAACCACAGTGCCACCAGTTAAGCTCCAATAATGCTAACAAACCAAAAACCTAAACTCTTTGCCATACAGTCAATTCCAACTCAGTGACCCTATAGCAGAGTAGAGCTGCCCCACAGGGTTTCCAAGGAACAGCTGGTGGATTCAAACTGCCAACCTTTTGGTTAGTAGCCATAATCTTAACTACTGCACCACCAGGGCTCCACAATAACGCTAAAGAGAACCTTAAACGGACCCATCAGTGTGAAATCCCCTGAATATACAATGCTAAGAATCTAATAAACCAAGTACTATTTCTAACAAAAGTAATCTATAAATTGCTGTGTAACTGAAGAAATTGAGGTGTGTGTGTTTATCTGCCATATATTTGTACATATACACATATATATTTTATATGGGCACAGAGTAAACAGGCTTGTTGGGGCTGGCCTGAAAATGCACCACCATAATTCCGTTGTTGTGAGAAAATGATGGAACATACGTACGGTAGTCGTCTCCCTCAGCATAAAAGTGTGCTAAAGTCTTCCATGTTCAAGACAAAACAACTCTCTTCCTCTAGTTAACCATTGCTTCTCTTCCATAGCCAGGCTTCTTGAAATAATGTTCTATCCTAGCTGTCACTCCCTATTAGAAAATTTTCAACAGCTTTCAGGATAAAGTTCAAAGTCTTACTTGGCACTCACAAGACCGGTCGTGATCTGACCTCTTTCTACGTCTCCAGCCTCATTTCCCACCACCTCTTATTTACCATTTACTCCAAGTATTTTGAAATATTTTTCATTTCCCAAATGTACCATGCCATTCTCATCCCTGTTACATCTACAACTCATATCCTCTGTCAAGAAATCTCCCCTCCAACTCCCACTACTCTCATGTCTACCCCCTCACCTGAATACTTATCCTTTAAAACACAGCTCAAATGTCATTTCTCTCTAAGACATTTTCTCTGATTACAAAATCTAGTAGGAAGGGATCCTAGAAACAACATTCAGAGTTAGTGAGGGTTCAGAGGAGTTTGTGGCCTTTATGTTGAAGGTCAGTATGGCTAGATAGATATAAAATCCTTGTTTCAGATTTTCTTTCCTTAAATACCTTAAATATTATCCATGTGTTTCTTTTACGTAGTATTGTTGAAAACTCTGAAGACTTTCCCTTTTGAGTCTCGTTACTGTTATTCTTTTTAATCTAATGCTTTTACTAGAATATACCCACTGGTCAACCATACTGGCATGAATTTTCCCAGTACAAGGTGTAGGTTATTCTATTATATCAAAAAAGGTTCATTAAATTACAAGTTTTGGAATTTGTCCTATTTGTTTTTTCTTTTTCAGAGACTAATTATACAAAGGAGCCCTGGTAACACAGTGGTTAAGAGCACAGCTGCTAGATGAAAGGTCAATAGTTCAAAGCGAAAGATGTGGTAGTCTGCATCTGTAAAGGTTACAGCCTTGGAAACCCTATGGGGCAGTTCTACTCTGTGTTACAGGGTTGCTATGAGTTGGAATCAACTGGATGGCAAATGGATACTTAGACACAAGTTGAATCTTCTTATCTGTCATCTACTTCTATTACTTTCTCTGAATCCTTTAAGTCTTTCTTCATTACTCTGTGATTCTGTTTTCATTTTTCTGTTTTTTTTAATCCACTATTTTCTTTATCGAAGCACTGGTGGCACAGTGGTTAAGGGCTCAAGCTGGTAACCAAAAGGTTGGCAGTTTGAATCCACCAGCCACTCCTTGGAAACTCTATGGGGTAGCTCTACTCCATCCTATAGAAGTCGGAATTGACTCAACGGCAATGGGTTTGGTTTTGGTTGGTTTATTTTCTTAATCATAATTTCTGAGGTGAATAGCTATTGCCCATATCAGCCACAAGAGAGAAGATGGGTGATTGGCTTAATTCAGAGTTTGGGATTTACCGGTGAGGTGAAAATAAGGGTGCTGGTAAGAGAAGGGTTGAATGGACCCTGGGTCCCAGACTGGATAAGAAAAGAAGGCAGGATGGAACCAATTGACTGGAAGAAAAGGGAACAATCAAGGAAATGAAGGGCTTGATGAAACTAACTGTAGGAAGTAATTGAGGGAAGATGAGGTTATAGCTGGGGTTAGAGTTTTGAACTCAGTGAAAATTATGAGAAGAACCTTTCAGAAGTGAACAGTACACTAGAAGGAACACAGGGTGATAAATATGCACCTCAGAAATTATAATAAAAAAAATAAAACAGCATGCAAAAGCTGGACAATGAATAAGGAAGACTGATGAAGAATTGATGCCTTTGAATTATGATGTTGTCCAGCTTTTAAATGCATATGAGGCTATGGAAAATACCATGGCTTGCGTGAGGCGCACCTTGGCCATCAAAGTGATATCTTTGATTTTTAACACTTTAAAGAGGTCTTTTGTGGCAGATTTGCCCAGTGCAATACATCGTTTGATTTCTTGGCTGCTGCTTCCATGGGCGTTGATTGTGGATCCAAGGAAAATTGTGGATCCAAGTAAAATGAAGTCCTTGACAACTTCGTAGCTTATATAGCCAAATCACTTCCTAAATGATAAACAGTCACCTTTCTGCTCTCACACCGGCCCAAACATATCAAGTGTATACTGCTTGGCATTCAGCAGGCCTTTAATTAAAACCTTTAACTTATCCTTCTAAAATTACTTTTGTGTAATACTCCGTAGTCCTGGCAAATTTCTCTTCTGAATGTTCTGAGATCATGCTTTGGATTTCCCATGAGTTTGTGCCACTCTGTTGAAATACTTGGTTCTTCAAGGTATGATCAGCATCTAGGTTCTAAGCTCTATGGAGACAGCATGTCTGTCTTATTGCTACTGCAGTCCTGGCACTGAGTATAGGCCTGACCCAGAAGTACTCCATAAATTTTGTAATATTATATGTAATTATTACATAATGTTACCAAACACTGCTTTGTATTACGAATATTTGAGTACAGGTCTTTGCTCCTGTTAGAAGGGCACAGACCATTCCTATCTGCATATCTTACAGTTTTTTTTTTTGATACATCAATAATTCTTTCTTTATTATTGCTGTGACTCTACCATAATTTGTTTATCCTGCTAATGAACATTTGGATTGTTTCTGGTTTGGAGGCTATTGTGAATAAAGATACTATGAACATTCTTACACAAGCCTTTTTGTGGGCAGATGCACTCATTTCTCTTGGGTTTAAATCTCAGAGTAGAATTACTGGGTCATCAGGACCACAATAGTAGGTCATGGCCAGAGTGAGAGAGAAATGTAGAACAAAATTCAAACTCATCAATAAGACCAGCTTACTAGTCTGACAGAGACTGGTGGAATCCCCGAGACAATGGCCCTTAGTCATCCTCAAACTTGGAAATGAAATTACTCCTGGAGATTACATTATAGCCATATAAAAGCAGACCAGTGAGGAATGTACACCTCAAAAAAATCAACCATAGGAGATCTAGAGGGCAGCATTTGCCCAAAAGCAAAGTTCAGAAGAATGGTAGGGGCAAGAAAGCTGGGTGAATGGACACAGTTAACTCAAGGAGGAAAGAGGAAGAGTGCTGGCACATTTAGGGGTTTGTAACTAATGTCATGAAACAAGCTGTGTATAAATTGTTGAACGGGAAACTTTATTAGAGACTGACAGTTTTCCAAAGTGGCTATACCATTTAAGACTCCCACCAGCAATGTATGGTGCTTCATATGGTTTCAAGTACTTCATATTCTCATCACCACTTGGTATTGTCAGTCTTTTAAATCTTAATCGTTTTGGTGAGTGTGTGGTAGTAGCTCCTGGTCTAAATTTGCATTTTCCTGATGAGTAATTATGTTGGCACTTTTTCACAGGCTTGTTGCCATTTGGTATCTTCTTTTGTGCATTACCCATTCAAATCTTTTACTTATTTTTAAATTGAGTTATGTATTATGGATAACCAAAAACCCGTTGCCGTGGAGTTGATTCCAACTCATAACAATTCTACAGGATAAAGTAGAACTGCCTCTAGTGTTTCTAAGGTACAGCGGGTGTATTCGAACTGCCAAGCTCTTAATCACTGAGCCACTAGGGCTCCGTATTATGGATACTAGTCCTTTTTCAGATGTACATATTAGAGATACGTTCTCAATGTCCTCACAGAATCTTTAATTAGTAAACGTTCAGTAACTACCCACTGAAATGAATAAATGAGAATCATTTGTTGCAATGGGATCAAAGACTGGGATCTAGGATTATCATTTAGACAGACAACTTCAGGAAAAGGATTTTAAGACATATAGTTGTGCAAAAGTGCACCTGTCACTTCAAACTAAAAGTTAACCATGAACCAATACGTTTTGAGGATAAAAAAAAGATCGTGTACTTCAACCACAAAAGTGGAGGGTGTGTCCATCTACATACCAATTTTACCTCTCATTTAAGCTAAGGACCACTGCTGGAGAAGCAAAAACTCTCAGGAGTTAGTAGCTCATATGCACACTAACAAAGATCCTCCACTTGCCTATCTACAACTGAGAAAACAAAGGCTTGGAAAACCGACACTAAAACATAGACTACAGATAAACTTTAATAATATCCTTTTTTTCTCTTTTCCCGATCTGGCCGGTAGCCAGACACCTGGAGAGCTTGTGGAGAATAGTCCCCGGGTGAGGACGCAGCCCGCGGGGCCAATTCTCCGTCCACGCCCAAGTCCTTGAAGGGACACTGGGTTACAGACAGGGTCCGCTTCCTTTCTCTCGCCGCTATCTCCTTCCTTCCGATTGGCTGCACCCAGACATCACAGACAATACTACACGGCGATTGGCTAAGCTATTGCAGGGCAGCCTAGCCTGTCTTCAGACTCCGAAGCGGCTAATGAGGTCCCGGTGGAGGAGAGTCCAAGAACCCCAGAGCAACTCTGTGCCTACCTGCCGAGATGCCGCATTCCGCGGCGGGGCTCGAGCCCTCAGCTCCGGACCCTGGCTCACTGCCCAGCCCAACGGGCTCAAAGGTCCAATTGTCACACACACCCTCGGGCGCCGCCGCCGGCCCTGCTCAAGGCTGCGATCACCACGCAGCCTCCTCCATAGCCTTTCCTCCCCAGCGCCGTTGCTATAGTCAGCACCATCCCTACAGCCCACGGTGCGGAAAGTCGCCCAATCTCTTTACCTGAACGACCCTGCTGGCGGACGCCATTTTGCTGCCCATCACGACCCCTGGAGTAGGGGTAGCTTCCGGGCGCTTGTGAGCCACAGATTACCAGTTGCCGACAGCCGGGGGCGGGACCTGCCTATGACGTCACGGGGAGGAGCGAGCGGGCGCAAGATCCTCTGCCGCTGTGGAGCGAGGCCCCACCCCTCTTCCCAGGCCCACGTGTTTCACTGTTGTTTCCCTTTGCTGGTGAAGGTGTCAGGTGTGCTTATTTTGCCCTTTTTTATTCATTGGCTACTCTATGGGGCAGTTCTACTCTGTCCTATAGGGTCGCTATGAGTCGGAATCGACTCGATGGCAGTGGTTTTGGGTGGGTTATTCATCGGCTTGTGAGTGATCTAGGACCATTTCCTATACAGACAGCCGGTTTACAATTTTGGTATAGTCCAAAATTCAATCTGAAACCAAGTAAGTAGTACAAGCTGTTGTTAAAGTGTGGGAGTTAATGGCTAGCTCAGAAAAAGTAAATTCTGGGTCAGTCAGTATAGGGCCACCTCATATTCTCTAGGAGCCCTGGTGGTGCAGTGGCTAAGAGCTTGGCTGCTAGCCAAAAGGTCAGTGGTTTGCACCCACCTTCAACTCTGAGGGAGAAAGATGTGGCAGCCTGCTTTCATAAAGATTGACAGCCTCAGAAACCCTATGGGGCAGTTCTGTTCTGTCCTATAGAATCACAGTCAGTTGGATTTGAGTCAATGGCAATGGGTATTTTTAGTTTTCACATTCCCTTACTTATTGGTATTACAGTAAAACCTGCAAAAGCCAGAACCTGTGTTAGGTGGAATTTTGTCAGAGAAGGAAAACTCAAAACTAAAACAAGGTAGGATTCTTACAAAACAAGGTAGTTCATTCAAGTTCTGGCTCTCACAGGTTTCACTGTACTTGATTTCGACTTCTGTTTGTATTCCCTACCATTACTCCTGATATTTGAACTGCTGCCTCTACTTATAAGTTTGAGAGAACTCAAAAGTTCAAACTTTTTAAAAAGTTGGATTTTGAAACATAAGCTACCCATATCATTTCCCAAAAGTTATATATTAAGTCCTATGGTAAAGATGAGAAACCCAGGTGTTGCAATGGTTAAGTGCTTGGCTGCTAATCAAAAGGTCGAAGATTCAAACCACTCCAAGTGGAGAAGAACATCAAGATTTTACAGCCTAGGAAACCCTACGAAGCAGAAGCACGTCTACTCTGTCCTAATCTGTCACCACAGGGTCGCTATTAAGCCACACAATAACAACATGGCAAATATTAATGTTTATATTGTTACAATTTTTAACACATATTGTGACCATTTTAACATAACTTTGTAGGGTACACTGTTATTGCCATCAAGGCTGACTGAACCATGCCTGTCTTCTCAGGCGCCCCGGGTGGGTTCTAACTGCCAATCTTTCTGTTAGTAGTCTATCACTTAATAGTTTGCACCACCCAGGGACTCCACTGGTAATGTAGCCTTAAAAAAAAAAACAAACCCATTGAGTCAATTCCAACTCATAGAAACCCTATAGGACAGGGTAGAACTGTCCCATAGGGTTTCCAAGTCTGTAGATCTTTATGAAAGCCAACTGCCACAACTTTCTCCCACAGAGCAGCTGTTGGGTTCAAACTGCGGACCTTTTGGTTAACAGCTTATTCACTGTGCCACCAGGGCTCCTCAGTGTAGCCTTAGGCTATTGTAAATATTTAGAGTGACCAATCTGTTTTGATGCTATAAATCTGGAGAGCCTTATAGAAATACAAATTAGTGATGGGTCATTCTGCTTCCTTATGTCTTTGAAAATGTTTTCAAAGCTTGTTTTAGCAGCACATATTCTAAAGGTAGACAGATAAAGTGGGCAAAGGACGTGAACAGGCAGTCTACAGAAAAAGAAATACAAATGGCCCTTAAAAATATTAAGACATTCACCATTACTCATAATTAAAAAAAAAAAAAACTATACTGAAGTATTATTTTCATCCATCAAATTGGCCAAAATACATAACTTGGACAACATGCTCTGTAGGGAGGCTACAGTGAAAGAGGCGCTCACATACACTGTTGGGTGAGAGCGAAGATGGTATAACCTCTATGGAGGGCAACTGGTAATTTCTAAATGCATACTTTACTAATGATTTGTCCTCTTACCTGGCAGTCATATTTCTGGAAATTTATCCTACAGATACTCCCACACGTGTTTGAAATGACATAGGTACAAAATTACCTATTGCACCATTGTATTACCAAAAAATCAGAAACTTCAAGTTTTCATAAAGAAGAGATTGACTACAAAGAGAGAGAATGGCTAAATAAATATTATAGCCACACAACATAATGCTGTGTAACTATTAAAAAAAAAAAAAAAAAGGAATGCAGAAGCTCTCTCTGTATGATATGGAAAATCCTAGACAGAGGTTAAATGAAAAAAGCAAGGTGTGGAAGAATGTATATAGTGTATATTAGCTTCTTACTGCTGCTATAACAAATACTACAAAGTGGGTGGTTTTAAAGAAGAGAAATTGATTTTCTTACAGTTCAGGAGGCTAGAAGTCCTAATTCAGGGCACCAGCTCTAGGGGAAGCCTCACTGTCAGCTCTTAGGGAAGATACTTTTCTCAACTTCTGCAACCTCAGCCTTCCTCAGTTCCTTGGTGATCTTCACATGGCATTTGTTTTCCCTATTTGTGCTCTTTTCACTCTGTGTGTAGGTGCTCCTTATGTCACTCAGGAGGGATTAGGTTTAGGACACACCCTACACTGACATGGCCTCATTAACATAACAAATAAAACCCTCTTCCCAAAAGGGATCACATCCACAGGTATAAGACCAAACCAAACTCATTTTCCTCTAGTTAATTCCGACTCATAGCGACCCTATAGGACAGAGTAGAACTGCACCATAGGATTCCAAGAAGCAGCTGGTGGATTCAAACTGCCAACCTTTTGGTTAGCAGCCGAGATCTTTAGGATTCCAACACATTATTTTGGGGGGACACAATTAAGTCCATAACAATTTGCTACATTTTAAGAAAAGGGTAAAAATAAGACAATAAATTTGTGTTTGATTATATCTGTATAAATAAAGATGCTTAAGGGCGGAGGAGACTGTTAGTGCTTGCTTACCGAATATTCCCAACCTCAAGTGAAGTTAGGCTGTAGGATCACGTGACTAGTTCTGGCCAATGGATCCCGAACAAAAGTTACACTTTCAGGCTGAGGTAGTTAAAAGCCATGACCTTCTCTCTCTCTTCCCCTGTTGCAGTGACACTGGAAGCAGTGGGATCCAAATGGTATATAGCTCCAAGATGGAATGGAGTTGCTCAAGCTGGATGGGATTTTGCATAAATGAAAAATAAACCTTTATTGTGTTAAACTGAGGTTTCTGGGGTTGTTTGTTGCAGCAGGTGGGGTTAACTATCCTAATAATCAGTATTGCCAACTGGGATACTGCCGTAACAAAAACCTAGAATATATGGCATTGGCTTGGGAGTGAGGCAATTAGCAGAAAGATACCAAATCACAGAACTGTTTGCCCAACCAAATATTTTTCCTAAGATTTTCACCTGTGTTATTCCTAAAAGCTTTATCTTCTAAGTCCACGATCCATTTTGAGTTAATTTTTGTATAAGGTGTGAGACCTAGCTGGAGGTTCATTTTTTTGCCTAAGGGTACCCACTTGCTCCAGCACCATTTGTTGAAAAGGCTATGCTTACTCTATTGAACTGCTTTTGCAAACTTGTTCAAAAATCAGTTGGTTTTCTACTTCAAAAGATACCATCAAGAAAGTGAAATGACAAACCAAAGGATGAGAAAAATATTTACAAATCATATATCTGAAAAAGGTCTAATATATGGACTATTTGAATTCTTATGACTTGTTATGATTGAATTATGTCCCCCCAAAATGTGTGTCAACTTGGCTAGGCCAAGATTCCCAGTATTGTGTAGCTGTCTTCCATTTTGTGATCTGATGTAATTATTTAGGTGTTATAAATCCTAATCTCTATGATGTTAATGAGGCAGGATTAGAGGCAGTTATGTTAATGAGGTTGGACACAATCTACAAGATTAGGTTGTATCTTCAATCTCTTTTGAGATAATAAAAGAGAGAAGGGAGCAGAGCAGAGAGGGACCTCATTACCACCAAACAAGATGAGCCAGGAGCGGAGCATGTCCTTTGGACCTGAGGTCCCTATGCTGAGAACTCCTAGATCAGGGGAAGATTGATGACAAGGACCTTCCCTCAGAGCTGACAGAGTGAGAAAGCCTTCCCCTGGATGTGGTACCCTGAAATCAGACTTCTAGCCTCCTAGACTATGAGAGAATAAATCTGTCTTTGTGAAAGCCATCCACTTGTAGTATTTTTGTTACAGCAGTACTAAATAACTAAGACATGACCAATTAAAAAAGGACAAATAATCTAATGAAGATGAGTACAGAATCTGAACAGACATTTCTCCAAGGTCAATACACATGAAAAGACACTCAACACTCAATCATCATTAATCAGGGAAATGCAAATCAAAAGTAACGCATGCTATAACGAAGTCTATTAAGAAAACATTCTACATCCCACTTTGGTGAGTGGTGTCTGGGGTCTTAAAAGCTAGCAAGTGGCCACCTAAGATCCAAACCTACCTGGAGCAAAGGAGAATGAACAACACCAAAGACACAAGAAAAATATGAGCCCAAGAGAAAGAAAAGGCCACATAAGCCAGAAACTTCATCAGCCTGAGACCGGAAGAACTAGGTGGTGCCCGGCTACCACCAATGACTGCCCTGACAGGGAACACAACAGAGAATCCCTGATGGAGCAGGAGAAAAGTGGGATGCAGACCTCAAACTCTAGTAAAAAGACCAGCTTAATGGTCTGACTGAGACTTGGGGGGACTCCAGAGGTCATGGCCCACAGACTCTCTGTTAGTCCAAATCTAAAACCATTCCTGAAGCTAACTCTTCAGAGATTAGACTGGACTATAAGACATAAAATGATACTGGTGAGGAGTGTGCTTCTTAGCTCAAGTAGACACATGAAACTATGTGGGCAGCTCCTGTGTGGAGGAGAGATGAGAAGGCACAGGGGACAGAAGCGGGTTGAATGGACATGGGAAATACAGGGTGGAGTGAAGGAGTGTGCTGTCACATTGTAGGGAGAGCAACTAGGGTTATATAACAATGGGCGTATGGATTTTTGTATGAGAAACTGACTTGAATTGTAAACATTCACTTAAAGCACATACACACACAAAAAGTAATACATGCTAAATATAAAAATTCTAAACAGTCATTCATAACCCCATACAAATAACCACAAATGTTAACACTTTGGATATGCTTTTCTAATATTTTTGCTTGACAAACGAATGCACAGAAGTGTTCCAAAAAAGAGTTGGGACTGCCAGAAATGCTGTAGAAAAAATTTCCACATTCATTGGAAGGATGGATCAGACATCTTTCAGGACTCTTCCAAGGCAAAGATTCTCAGAGTCTTTTTAGAGGACATCATTCACTTTAATTATTCCTAAAACAAGAGATTCCATATTATAGTGATAATTCAAGATTAAAAAAAAAGATGCAGTATTGAACAGTTCCAAAAATACTGAAAATACATTTCACTTGAAATTTGCTATTTAAATGACATATCAAAGACTAAAAAAAAAAGCTAAAATAGAAGTTTTATTAGATCATGGCAAGATTCTTCTCAAACTGCAGAACAGTTTTCTTTAAGGCAGGATTCTCTGCCCAGTTGGCTTTACTCCCCAAAATGAGGTTCTGTAATTAAAAAAAAAAAAAAAGGAAGTTATAAGTACTTTAAAAAATTAAAAAAAAAAAAAAAATCTCTGTCACAGAATTTCAGTTTATGGTGATGGAAAATTGCATTGATTAAAGGTAGGCTTGCACAGCTGATTAATGTAATTATTGTCAATAAGTTGTACACCTGTAAAAAGTTGGATTGGCAAAAGTTGTGTTAAGAGGTATATTTACAACAATGACAAGAAAAAAAAAAAGGCTGCTGAGGCTACTTATGTACAAACACCTCATGGGATTTGGTTTCCTAGCTTGGAGGTTCAAGGTCATGGTTTCATGGGATATTCCAGTTACTTAGCCTAATAATGAATGTGTTTAGTGCTGCTGTTCTACCTCCTAGTTTGTTGTGTAGTGCCTGGGGTCTTAAAAGCTTGCAAGCGGCCAATCAGATACAACAGTTGTTCCCTAGCTGCTCCTGTGAGGAAGGAGAGCCAGGAATAGGAGGAGGAAATGGAATGTGTGGCTAATTGCCTCCATGAACAACTGCTTCCTTTGCCATCGGACCAGAAGAAGTGGATGGTGTCTGGTTACCATTACTGAACATTCTGATCAAAAATTCTGTAGAAGAACCCTAATTAAAAGGGGGGAAATAGAGAACAGAATTTAAAATTCTTATGGACTTCAGAATTTCTGGATCCATGGAGGCTGATGAACCCCTGAAACTACTGCCCTAAGATAATCTTCTTAAACCAAAAATATCTCCTAAAGTCATCTTAAAATCAGTAGGTTAGCTTGACTACTAAAAACTGTCTGCCTTGAGCACTGAGCCCTTTTTTTAAAAACTTGTATTTTAGATGAGGGTTTACAGAATAAATTAGTTTCTTATTAAACAGTACACATATTGTTTTGTGACATTGGTTGCCACCCTCACAAAATGTCAACACTCTCCCCTTCTCAACCTTGGGTGCCCCGTTACCAGCTTTCCTGTCCCCTCCTGCCTTCTCAACCTTGACCCTGTGCTGGTACACCCATTTCATCTTGTTTGTTTTATAGGCCTGTCTAAACTTTGGCTGAAGGATGTAGCATTGAACTCTTTTAAGATCTGTCTATATGGGATCAAACTGAAAACAGCAACTTGAAAGATTAGGAAACTTAGGGGGCAGTGAATTTATGTTAATGTAGAGAAACTCAGAGAAGGAAGGTAAGAATGGTTGCACAACTAGAATACAATCAATTTAACTGAATTGTAATGTAGAAACTGTTAAACTGGTGTATGTTTTGCTGTGTATATTCTCAACAAAAAAAGATAATTATAAAAAAATATTTAACAAGATTTAGAAAACCTCTTTCACTGATCTCATCAGGTATTTATTGAACATTTACTAGATATGTGGCTCTGTGATCATGAAAACAGTAATGAATTCTTGTGTCTTCGTTTCCATCATTAGTAAGGCTTCAGCCTGGACCCTCATAATGCTAGGGAATATTTAAATATTTATAATAATTTTTATGCTTCATCAGGTTCTATGGATAGTTATGAGTCGGAATTGACTCTATGGCAATGGGTTTTGTTTTGTTTAATTCTACATTAGAAGAAAAGACGAGACTATAGCTATAGTTCAGTGTTCATTTTACATTTCTATATAGGGTTACTATGAGTCAGAATCGACTTGACGGCAGTGGGTTTTATTGTGGAAAACAGTAATTTTAGCTTTTAAGTAATACCCCATTTTAAAAAGAGGTAAAAGAGGATCTTAGTCCTCAGGACTTGCAAAGATTCAAGATTCCGAAAAAAAAAAAAGGTAAAGAATATTTTTGTGGCAGACAATGGAAGAATGATTAAGATGATATTTAATGAAAATTCTGGTCGTTATTCTTTGAAAATTATGACCTAATGATACTGAGTTACTAAGTGAAATACTGTTAAAATAGCTTTTAGAATGTAAGGATCAAGTTGTTACAAAAATACGAAAAACTTTGGCAGGTATAAAGCACACTCTTGCTATCTATAAGTGATTGAAAGGGTTAATTCATATCAACCCAGTCCAATTTTCAAAGACAGATGGAAGTTAAGTATTTGAATATGACTGAACTCCTTAGGGCTGATATTAGGAACAAAGTTCCTAAAGCTGGCCAAAGTCATGTTCTGTTTAACAAAGCAATGAGTTCATTATATCAATATTAACACTAATTTATGGGATATGAATAAAAATGCAGAATAATAGAAGTCTCGAAGCAGCATGAAGGAACTTGTGTCAAAGAAAAGTAAAATATTAAGATCCAGGCAAGAACATCTTCTGGTGAGATATAAAACTTCGTATTTTATAAGTCAGCATTTGCTTTAAACACAGTAATAAAACCAGTGCCGTCGAGTTGAATCCGACTCATAGCGACCCTACAGGACAGAGCAGAACTGCCCCCATAGAGTTTCCAAGGAGTGCCTGGCGGATTTGAACTGCTAACCCGTTTGTTAGCAGCCGCAGCACTTAACCACTACACCACCGGGGTTTCCTTAAACATAGTAGGCAGTGTTTAACTGTATATCTTACATAATTGAAAACTGGCAAAAAGTATTTAATCTCAACAGCTCCAGACACATTTTTAACAACTCAAAAAGTAATGGAAAACCTCCATAATAAAGAAATACATAAACTGGAAAACTGACATGATAATAACTGCCAACATTTACTGAGAATTAATTTACTTAGACCAAACACTGTGCTAAACAGATTAACATGGATTATCTTTTTTAGTTCTCACAACCACTCTTTCTAAACAAGAAACTGATGCTTAGAAAAGGTAAATAATTTGCTCAAGGTTAACAACTTGTAAATAGCTGTCAGGATCTTAATCCTAGATTCCTACCACCCCAGACCCCACTCCCTTCCCCAAACACAACTTGGGAGTCTCAAGGTCCGCACTATTATACCATACTATCTCCACTAGAGCTGCTAAAATCATTCCATTTATAAATATCTAATATCTAACCATAATGAAAGATCAAGGCCTTAAACATTCAATATACATGTATTCTAAAGATATGTAGACAGATCAATATTCAGCACTGAATTATTTATTAAGATCAAAGAATAAGGATATTCATAACTAAAAGTAAATCAACACTATAGTAGTATTGATCATTTAAAAAAAGTTCTTTACCTTTGTTCCCAATTTTTATAATTGAACGTTACCTGGAACACATTTTGAATAACTGTAGTAATTTGTATCTCCCGCTCTAGGTTTTTTCGTATGGCCTTTATCTTGTCCGAATTTCCCATATTGTCCAAATCATCTTTCTGTTTGTTCTGTTCAGTCTGTATTTCGAAAAGCTTACTTTCTGAAGCTTGTTTTAATTCTGTTAGGTTAAAAATAAAACAATATACTACATGTAACAACTCTACAAACAAAGAATCTTGAACAACAAATCAGAGTATTTGCTGGTTATTTCAGTCAAGAAAGATTTTTTAATAAGTAGCATTTTAAGTTGCAATCCTATATTGATCTGAAAATGACTACATTGGCAGAATATACCAGTGTTTTCATTTTATACTTAAAAACACTCTCTGTGAAATGTTTAAGGTGTTTATATAAGACAATTATATTGACATGCTCAAGATATTTATGTATGACAATGAGACTGATGACATGATGACAATGATGGCATCAACTGACACAGGGCTTATTCTGTGTGTTGTCAAAAGAATAGGCAGGAAATATTTATTAAAATATAAGGAAATAGTTTTCCCCTTCAATTACAAAAATGACACATATATAAGGTAAAGTAAGATTCCCTTCTCGAGGACTAAACATCAACTGTTTTTTTATATTTCCCAGAATAGTCTAAGAATTCTACAATTCCAAAATGTAAATGGGTATGTCTCAGAAGCAATGTATCAAAAGTAGTTTGGAAGGCAATGGGAAAAAAAATTTAAACATCAAAAGGGTGTTTAATTTTATCAGATAAGAAAAGATGACTAGATCAGGTGACTGAGATTGCTTGCTAACAGGCAAATCAGTAATACTTAAATTCTGCCTATACTGTTAAAACAAAAACAGTTTACAATACAGTATAAAATACTAATTTTATTTTATAAGAAATAAGCACAAAGGCTAATTATCTCTTGATGATAAAATAAAAAATTTAACTTTTACTATGTATACTTGTTTCCAAATTTCCTAAACAGCACGTATTACGTTTGAAATAAATATTTAAAAAATTTCAATGCAAAAAGTCATCTCATGTTCATGATAAATTAAATGAAAAATCTGTATAACCATATGTATTTATTGTGAGTGTGTGTGTAGATACATATTTATATTTACATGGCCATGGAAAAGGTTGAAAGGATATATACCAATCTGTGGTCACATAAGGAGGCATGACTTTCATATTATACTTTTGGTATTATTTGATTTTTACCCTCATTGAACCTGTAATAATTTTATAATATAAAGTTTTAAAACAACAAAGTAAAATGCATTTCATCTTTTACTTTTTAAATTGGCACGTCCAAAATTCTAAGAAAAAAAAATTTTTTTAATTTTTATTGTGCTTTAAGTGAAAGTTTACAAATCAAGTAAGTCTCTCATATAAAAATTTATATACACCTTGCTGTTTTTTTTTTGTATACTCCTAATTGCTCTCCCCCTAATGAGACAGCCCGCTCCTTCCCTCCACTCTCTTTTTGTGTCCATTTCGCCAGCTTCTGACCCCCTCTGCCCTCTCATCTCCCTTCCAGATAGGAGATGCCAACATAGTCTCAAGTGTCTACTTGATCCAAGAAGCTCGTTCTTCATCAGCATCTTTTTCTATCCCATTGTCCAGTCCGATCCCTGTCTGAATTTTTTGGGAATGGTTCCTGTCTTGGGCTAATAGAAGGTCTGGGGGCCATGACCACCAGGGTCCTTCTAGTCTCAGTCAGACTATTAAGTCTGGTCTTTTTATGAGAATTTGGGGTCTATATCCCACTGCTCTCCTGCTCCCTCAAGGATTCTCTGTTGTGTTCCCCATCAGGGCAGTCATTGGTTGTAGCTGGGCACCATCTAGTTTTTCTGGTCTCAGGCTGATGAAGCCTCTGGTTTATGTGGCCCTTCCTGTCTCTTGGGCTCATAATTACCTTGTATCCTTGGTGTTGTTCTTCATTCTCCTTTGTTCCAGGTGGTTTGAGACCAACTGATGCAATTTAGATGGCCGCTTGCTAGCGTTTAAGACCCCAGATGCCACTCCCCACCTGGGATGCAGAATGTTTTCTTAACAGATTTTATTATGCCAATTGACTTAGATGTCCCCTGAAACCATGGTCCCCAAACCCCCACCACCCCTGCTACGCTGGCCTTTGAAGCATTCAGTTTATTCAGGAAACTTCTTTGCTTTTGGTTTAGCCCAGCTGTGCTGACCTGTCCTGTATTGTGTTGTCTTTCCTTCACCTAAAGTAGTTCTTACCTGTTATCTAATTAGTGAATACCCCTCTCCCTTTCTCCCTCCCCCCAATTCTAAGAAATTTTGAAAATTAAGAAATTTCTTGTTGGCTGAGAGATCTGCCCTTATTAATTTCCATAGTAAGTGTTCTATAAAAAAAATAAAGTGTTCTACATACGCAATCTCTTCTTTCTAATATCGAGCAGTTTTTCCTCTAAGTCCCAAGATTCCTATCATTAAAAATTAAAAAAATAAAGCATATTACATAAGGAAGGGGACAGTAGCTTAAACTACAAGTTGGTAATTTGCAATAGTTGTCAGAAATAAAGGAGTCATGAAAAAGACAAACTTAAGCACAATAAATTCAAACCATACCAGTCCCTTTAAGCAGTCCTGTTTAATCATACACAATAGTTATCAGCAAGTTGTTGTTACTGAAATCATGAGAGCAAAAGCAGCCTAATGTGCAAATGTACCTGCTGTGATGTCATTATTAACTTATTTAGCTCTAATACATGTTTCATGTTATCCATGAGCAAACTGAAAAAGAAACAAAAATATGATTAATTAGTTTTAGTTAAAAATAATTTTACTTTTGCCTTAATTGATACATATTTACTTCCATTAAGTGCACTGTATAGTCTTCATTTAACAAAATAAATCTAGAAATGTTTGATGTAACCTAAATTTCTGCTCTTGCAGTACAATGAGTTTCTCTTATTGACATTTCTGGCCTTGGGTTTACACTTCTGGCAAAAATGATTGGTTGGGCCACAGCCTGCCCTGCGATGGGTCTATTTCACATACTTTGCAGGAATTGGTCAGTTTACTATGCAAATATTGCTGCTGTTACGTGCTGTTCAGTTGGTTCTGACCCATAGCCACCCTATGTACAATAGAATGAAACACTGCCCGATCCTCCATCATCCTTGGAATCATTGTTATGCTTGAGCCCACTGTTGCAGTCACTGTGTCAATCAATCTTGTTGAGGGTCTTCCTCTTTTTCACTGACAATGTATTTTTACCAAGCATGATGTCCTTCTCCACGGACTGATCCTTCCTGATAACACGTCCAAAGTACGTAAGGTGTAGTCACGCCATTCTTGCTTCTAAGGGGCATTCTAGTTGTACTTCTTCCAAGACAGATTTGTTCATTCTTTTGGCAGTCCATGTTACATTCGATATCCTTCGCCAACACCACAATTCAAAGGCGCCAATTCTTCTTCGGTCTTTCTTATTCATTGTCCAGCTTTTGCGTGCATATGAGGCAACTGAAAACACCATGGCTTGGGTCAGGTGCACCTTAGTCTTCAAGGTGACATCTTTGCTTTTTAATTCTTTAAAGAGGTCTTTTGCAGCAGATTTCCTCAATGCAATGCATGGTTTGATTTCTTGACTGCTCCTTCCATGGGTTTTAAGTGTGGATCCAAGTAAATGAAATCCTTGACAACTTCAATCTTTTCTCCATTTATCATGATGTTGCTTATGGATTTTTGTATTATGTTGAGGCGTAATCCATACTGAAGGCTGTGGTCTTTGATCTTCATCAGAAAGTCCTTCAAGTCCTCTTCACTTTCAGCAAGCAAGGTTGCATAATCTCCATAAGGTAGGTTGTTAATGAGTTTTCCTCCGATCCTAATGCCCCGTTCTTTTTCATATAGTCCAGTTTCTTGGATTATTTGCTCAGCATACAGATTGAATAGGTATGGTGAAAGAATACAACCCTGATGCACACCTTTCCTGACCTTAAACCATGCAGTATCCCCTTGTCCTGTTGGAATGACTGTCTCTTGATCCACGTACAGATTCCTCATGAGCATAATTAAGTGTTCTGGAATTTCCATTCTCCACAATGTAATCCATAATTTGTTATGGTCCGTACAGTCGAATGCCTTTGTATAGTCAATAAAACACAGGTAAACATCTTTCTGGTATTCTATGCTTTCAGCCATTATCCATCTGACATCAGCAATGATATGCCTGGTTCCACGTCCTCTTCTAAATCCGGCTTGAATTTCTGGCAGTATTTGTCGATATACTGTTGCAGCTGCTTTTGAATGATCTTCAGCAAAATGTTGCTTGCATGTGATATTAATCATATTGTTCGATAATTTACATATTTGGGAGTAGGCATAAAAATGGATCTCTTTCAGTCGGTTGGCCACATAACTGCCTTCCAAATTTCTTGACATAGATGAGTGAGCGCTTCCAGTGCTACATGCTTTCCTGTCTTTTCAAGCCACCCTTTGAAATCTTCTGTTCAGCTCTTTCAGCTCATCATTTTTTTTCCTTTTGCTTTAGCTACTCGATGTTCAAGAGCAAGTTTCAGAGTCTCTTCTGACATCCACTTTTCTTTCTCTCCTGTCTTTGTAATGACCTCTTGCTTTCTTCACGTATGATGTCCTTGACATCATTCCAGAACTCGTCTGGTCTTCTGAATGGTCATTAGTGTTCAACGCGTCAAATCTATTCTTGAGGTGGTCTCTAAATTCAGGTTGGATATACCTGCATTTGTTGTTTTCTGCCTTTTCGTTCAGTATCATTTTTGCAGGGATCAGATGATATCTCACTGTAGTTTTGATTTGTATCTCTCTGATGGCTAATAATCGTAAGCATCTTTTCATGTGTTTGTTGGCCACTTGAATGTCCTCTTTGGTGAAGTGTCTATTCAAGTCTTTTGCCCACTTTTAAATTGGAACGTTTGTGTTTTTGTTGCTAAGTTGCAGTTTTCTATATATTTTAGAGATTAGACCCTTATCAGACATGTCAGTCCCAAAGATTTTTTTCCCCAGTTTGTAGGTAGGTTCTCTTTTCAATCTTTCAATAGTCTTTTGATAAGCATAAATATTTAATTTTTAGGCAGTCCAGTTATTGAACTTGTCCTCTATTTGTACATCTGTAGTTATGTTTGATAATCTATTTCTGAAAAAAATTAGGTCTTCCTATGTTGTCTTCCAGGAACTTTATAGTTTCGCTTTAACATTTAGGTCTTTGATCCATTTTTGGTTAATTTTTGTGTATGGTGTGAGGTATGGATCCTGATTCATTTTTCTGCAAATGGATATCCAGTTTGGTCAGCATCATTTGTTAAAGAGACTGTTTCTTTCTCACTGAGTGGACTTTTACCCCTTGGTGAAAATTAGCTATGCATAGATGGATGGACTTCTGTATTCTCAGTTCTATTCCACTGGTCTATGTGTCTGCCATTGAACCAGTTCCAGGCTGTTCTGATTACTGTGTCTGTATAGTATGTTTTGAGATGAGGAAATGTGAGGCCTCCTACTTTGTTTTTCAATAATGCTTTGGATATTCAAGGCCTCTTCCCTTTCCGTATAAAGTTGTTAACTAGTTTTTCTATTTCAGTAAGGATATTTTTGGAATTTGGATTGGGATTGCATTATATCTATAGATGGCTTTCATAATGTTAAGTCTTTCAATCCATAAGCATGAAATGATCTTCCATTTACGTAAGTCTCTTTTAGTTTCCTGAAGCTGCATTTTACAGTTTTCATTGTATAGGTCTTTTACACCCATGGTTAAATTAATTCCTAGGTATTTTATAGTTCTGGTGGCCTTTCTAAATGGTATTGTTGTCTTGGCTTCTTTTTCAGAGTTCTTCTTGTTAGTGTAAAGGAACCCAACTGATTTTTTGGTGTTGATCTTGTACCCTGCCACTCTACTGAATCCTTCTCTTAGATCTAGTAGCTTTCTTGTGGGATCTCTGGGATTTTCTATGTACAGGATTATATCATCTGCAGAGATAGTTTTACTTCTTCTTTTCCAATTTGGATGCATTTTATTTCCTTTTCTTGCTGTATTTCTTTGGCTAGGACTTCCAGTACAATATTGAATAGGAGTGGTGATAATTGGCATCCTTGTCTCTTTCCTGTTCTCAGAAGGTAAGCTCTCAGCCTTTCTCCATTTTGAATAATATTGGCTGTTGGTTTTGCAAATATGCACTTAATTATGTTGAGGGATTTCCCTTCTATTTCTATTTTCCAGAAGGTTTTTATCAGGAAGAATGTTGGATTTTATCAAATATCTTTTCTGCATCAATTAATATGATTATATGGTTCTTCTTTGTTTTATTTACATGGTAAGTTGCACTGATTGATTTTCTAATGTTGAATCACCCTTGCATTCCTGGTATGAATTCTACCTGATCATGATGTATAATTTGATTAATATGTTGTTGAATTCAGTTTGCTAGAATTTTGTTGAGAATTTTTGCATCTGTAACATTATAAAGCAATTATAAAAGTTATAAAACTAACAAATATAAAAAATATTTACACTTGCTATGAGGGATAATGGTCTGTAATTTTCTTTTCTGTGGTGTCTTTACCTGGCTTTGATATCAGAGTGATGCTGGCTTCATAGAACGAGGTAGTATTATTTCCTTTTCTGTTTCAGAAGAGTTTGAATAGAACTGGTGTCAACTTTTCTCTGAATGCTTAGTAAATTCCCCTGCAAATCCATCTGTTTTTTTTTCCCCCTTGGGAGTTTCTTAACGTCTTTAATCTTTTCTGTTGTTAGGAGTCTGTTTAGATTTTCTACCTCTATTTGTGTTAGTTTAAGTAGGTAGCATGTTTCTACAAATTTGTCCATTTCTTCTAGGTTTCAAATTTGTTAGAGTACAATTTTACATGGTATTGTGTTATGATCCTCTTTATCTCAGTTGGATGGTGTTGTAATGTCTCCAATTTCATCTCTTATTTTGGTTATTTGTATTTTCTCATTTTTTTCCTTTATCAATTTGGCCAGTGGCTTGTCACTTCTATTGATTCTAGCAAAGAACCAATTTCTACTCTTGTTGACTCTTCCTATTTTTTTTTTTTGTTTTCTAATTCTGCTCTGATCTTTACCAATTCCTTTCTGCTGGTAGGTTTGGTCTTCTTTTACTCATTCTTTTCTTGTTGTACAAGTGGTAACGTTAAGTTAGTGATTTTGGACCTTTCTTCCTTTTCTAATGTATGCATTTATTGCTACAAATTTCCTCCTGAGCATTACTTTTGCTGCATCCCAAAGGTTTTAGTACGTTGTTTTCATTCTCATTTGATTCTAACTATTTTTTAATTCCACTTTTTATTTCCTCTGTGAACCAGTAGTTTTTTCTGTTGTTGTTAGGTGCCTTCAAGTCGGTTCTGACTCATAGCAATCCTATGTACAACACAATGAAACACTGTGCAGTCCTGCATCATTCTCACAACCATTGCTATGTTTTAGCCAATTGTTGCACACACTGTGTCAATCCAACTCATCACAGGTCTTCCTCTTTTTCACTGACCCTCTAACTTACCAAGCACAGTGTCCTTCGCCAAGGACTGGTCCTTTGTGATAACATGTCCAAAGTACGTGAGATGAAGTCTCGCCATCCTCACGTCTAAGGAGCATTCTGGCTGTATTTCTACCAAGACAGATTTGTTTGTTTTTCTGGCAGTAAGGTGTTATTTAGTTTCCATATATTTCTTTTCCTTGTTCTTCCTGTTACTGATTTCTAGTATCATACCACTATGGTCAGAGAAGATTCTTCGTATAATTGCAATCTTTTTAAATTTATTGATGCATGCTTTGAGGCCTAAATTATGGTCTATTATGGAGAACGTTCCATGTGCACTGGAGAAGAATGTATTGTGCTGCTATTGGGTGGTATACTCTATGTATGTGTGTAAGGTCCAGTTGGTTAATGTTTTTTAGATCTTCTGAATCTTTATTGATTTTCTTTCTAGTTGTCCATTGCAGAAAGTGGTGTGTTAAAATCTCATACTGTTATTGTAGATCTATTTCTCTCTTCAACTCCATTAGAGTTGGTTTTATAAATCTGGAGCGCTGACATTGGGTGCATAAATATTTATACGTGTTATGTCTTCTTGGTGAATTGATCCTTTATTCATTATAATGTCCTCCTTTATCTCTTCTAATGGATTTTGACTCAAAGTTTATTTTGTCACATATTAATATTGCCACTCCAGTTCTCTTTAGGTTACTGTTTGCTTGGTATATATGTTTTTCCATTCTTTGATTTTTAACCTATTTATATCTTTGTATCCAAGGTATGTTTCTTGTAGACAACATATTGATGGGTCTCGCTTTTTTTTTTAATCCATTCTACTACCCTCTGCCTCTTGACTGTTGCATTCAATCCACGTACATTCATTGTGATTATTGATATGTAAGAATTCACTTTTGCCATTTTGTTATACTTTTTTGTGTGTGATGTAACAGTTTCTTTGTTCTTCTTTACTTTCTGTGCTGAGTTCTTTTTGTATATGGATTTTCTTTTCCATTTGTATAACTCTATATGGCAGTCCTGCTGTTCTATAGGTTTGCTATCAGTTGGGATTGACTCAATGGCAATGGGTTTGGTTTTTCGTTTTCCATTTATTACTGTTTCTGTGTCTCTTGAGTTTTTTGTTATTTTCTTCATCTTTATTTTGGTCAAAGATTTATTGATTTTCTTTATGGTTAGCCCAAAGTTTACATTTATCATCTTATATTTAAAACAGTCTGTTATATCTTGAAATCACCTTGACTTTATCTTCATATGGGAAGTTCTGTAACTACACCATTCATTCTCCCTTTGGTTTGAAGTTGTTATCATTTACAACTTAATATCTCTGGTTTCCTGTAAGCAATTTTGTACCTTTATTTTGCTTTTGTGAATTCTTTACCTGGCTTGGTATCTTGGTAATGCTGTTGTGTGTCTTTATCTCAGGTTGTTGTCTGATGCCATTGATCTTCTACCCTAAAGACTCCCTTTAATATTTCTTGCAGGGCTGCTCTAAAAAATAAAAAACCTTGTTGCCATTGAGTTGATTCTGACTCACAGGGCTGGTCTGATGGTTAAAATACCCTGAATTTCTGTCTATCTGGGCAAACTAATTTCTGTCGATGAAAAATGAGGCGTATAATTCCTACTTCACTGGGTAGCTGTTGGGTTAAATGAGATGACGCTGTTTCTGGTTTATGATAAATACTGAATAAAAGTTAACATCTCTTTTAAATTACCTGGATAAAACCTCCATTGTTTCTTAGGGTTGTGATCCATACAGAAAAGTTGCTGTAATGATGGGGAGAGCTTTCATAAAAGTTTCCTCACTTTTCTCATTCCTCAGATGAAGGTGGTTGGAAGTGACAGTTAATTAAAAATAATTCATGTAAAACACTAAAATGACAATAGATAAGTGGTAACTTTGGTGAAGGGTAAGACAGTACACAGCACTGGGGAAGCCAGCACAACCTCTAAGAGGCAGGGTCATGGAAGCTCCATAGACACATCCAAACTCCCTGAGGGACCGAACTGCTGGACTGAGGGCTGTGGGGACCATGCTCTCGGGGAATATCTAGCTCAACTGGCATAATATATCTTATAAAGAAAATGTTCTACATTCTACTTTGGCAAGTAGTGTCTGGAGTCTTAAAAGCCTGTGAGCTGCCATCTAGGATTCTCCACTGGTCTCACCCCTTTGGGAGCAAGGAATAATGAAGAAAACTAAAGATAAAAGGGAAAGGTTAGTCCAAAGGACTACTGGACCACATCTACCATGACCTCCACCAAACTGAGTCCAGTACAACTAGATGCTGTCCGGCTACCATCACTGACTGCTCTGACAGGGATCACAATAGAGGGTCCCAGATAGAGCTGGAGAAAAATGTAGAACAAAATTCTAACTCAAAAAGAAAGACCAGACTTGCTGGCCTGACAGATACCGTCTCAGTATTGAAGTCATTCCTAAGGTTCACCCTTCAGGCAGAGATTGGACATGCCCACAAAACAAAACAAGACTGAAGGGGCCCACCAGCCCAGGGGCAAGGACTAAAACGCAGGAGGGAACAGGAAAGCTGGTAATAGAGAACCCAAGGTTGAGAAGGGAGAGTGCTGACATGTCATGGGTTGTTAACCAATGTCAAAAAACAATATGTGTACTGTTTAATGAGAAGCTAGTTTGTTCTGTAAACCCTCATCTAAAGTACAATAAAAAAAACTCACAAAACTAAAGGCATTATGCAGATCTCTGTTCTTACTCCTGTCCTTACTAAATCCAGAAGAAAAAAAGAAACCAGTTACCTAGTCTTGAAGTCAGTTTTCTCCAGGGTATTTTTAAGTGCAGCTGAAAGTTGCATCCTATAAGAGGAAAAAAGCTTGAATTACAAGACATGGATAACATTTATGCTACGTCAAAAATTTGAAAAATACAACACGTGAAAGATTCATTTCCCTTTAAATATAACATAAAACATAAGGAGGTTTCTAAACTGTATTACATAGATGATACTTTGATAAATCTGCATCCTTATCAAAATCTTAGAAATAACACTGAAATGGATGGACATTGTGCACTGCCAGGCTGAGGGGCTGAGTAGAGCCTGAAACCCAGCTGAGCTTTGCTCTCCAAGTTATCTGCCTTGGCTCAGGGCTGGGAGGAAGCGTTAGGCACTACAGAGATTAGTGCCAGCGTGAAAATGTAAAGAGGTAGGGAATACGAAGCCATACTTGACTACAAGCTTTAAAACATGCATACATACAAGCTCCATAAATTACTTTTAAATTAAAATAGCTAATAAGTAATAATAAAAAGGCAATCAATTCAGCAATAGTAATTTCTTCTTTTCTGCCACAGAAAGTTTCATTAAAAGGAGATATTTTAAGAGCTATGAAGTCACTTTACTGTAAAAATATGATCAATTTGGTGAGCCAGTAATATAAAATGAGGGTAAAAAGTTCACGGCTATAAACACTTAAAATTGCTATAACTACTTTTCAATTAGATGTATGAGGAAATTCACCTGGGAAAGCCAGAGTTATTAATTTATATTATTAATTCAAATCACAAGTTTATGAGAGACCATGTTTGTGTTGTTAGCAGCTATATATCAGGACCTAGCACAAGGCTTGGGACAATGTAGAAATTCAAGTCCTTCTTGAATGAATTTTAAAATACAGATTATAAAACCTACAATAAAAATATATGAGTTTTTGATGACAGTGCTCTAACTGGATTAACAGCTACTAGAATAAATGAATCCATGTAATACTTTGAAACACCAAATGAGAAGTAACACCACATCTCTTTGGTCTTTTTTAACTTTCCTTATTAATCTTATGTGTTGTTGTTGTTGTTAGGTGCCATTGAGTTGGCTCCTACTCATACCAACCCTATGCACAACAGAACGAAACACTGCCTGGTCCTGCGCCATCCTTACAATTGTTGTTATGCTTGAGCCCATTGTTACAGCCACTGTGTCAATCCACCTCATTGAGGGTCTTCCTCTTTTCCACAGACCCTGTACTTTGCCAAGCATGATGTCCTTCTCCAGGGACTGATCCCTCCTGACAACATGTCCAAAGTATGTAAGACACAGTCTCACCATCCTTGCTTCTAAGGAGCATTCTGGTTGTACTTCTTCCAAGGCAGATTTGTTCATTCTTCTGGCAGTCCGTGGTATATTCAATATTCTTCACCAACACCAAATTCAAAGGGGTCAATTCTTCTTCGGTCTTCCTTATTCATTGTCCAGCTTTCACATGCATATGAAGCAATTGAAAATGCCATGGCTTGGGTCAGGCGCACCTTAGTCTTCAAGGTGACATCTTTGCTCTTCAACACTTTGAAGAGGTCCTTTGCGGCAGATTTACCCAATGTAATGCGTCTTTTGATTTCTTGACTGCTGCTTCCATGGGTGTTGATTGTGGATCCAAGTAAAATGAAATCCTTGACAACTTCAACCTTTTCTCCATTTATCATGATGTTGCTCATTGGTCCAGTTGTGAGAATTTTTGTTTTCTTTATGTTGAGGTGCAATCCATACTGAAGGCTGTGGTCTTTGATCTTCATTAGTAAGTGCTTCAAGTCTTCTTCACTTTCAGCAACGAAGGTTGTGTCATCTGCATAATGTAGGTTGTTAGTGAGTCTTCCTCCAATCCTGATGCCCCGTTCTTCATATAGTTCAGCTTCTCGATTATTTGCTCAGCATACAGATTGAACAGGTATGGTGAAAGAATACAGCCCTGATGCACACCTTTCCTGACTTTAACACAATCAGTATCTCCTTGTTCTGTCCGAACAACTGCCTCTTGATCTATGTAAAGGTTCCTCATGAGCACAATTAAGTGTTCTGGAATTCCCATTCTTTGCAATGTTATCCATAATTTGTTACGATCCACACAGTCGAATGCCTTTGCATAGTCAATAAAACACAGGTAAAGATTTTTCTGATGTTCCCTGCTTAATTAATTTTAATCTTATGTAACTTCTTCAAATAAAGACATCGATAAATGATATAGCTGTTCTCTCAGGGGTCAGCTTTTGTATGACAAGTATCTAATCATCATTTTGCTCCCACACGTTCTGCATTCAGTTTACAACAGTTAAGCACTAAGCTGGTAAGTTACCAGTAGTAGCCAGAAGATGGCAGAGTCCACCCAGAGTTGCCCCAGAAGAAAGGCCTAGGGATTTACTTCCTGAAGATCACTGCCACTGTAAAACCCTATGGGGCGCAGTTTTACTATGAAACACATGGGATTACCATGAGTCAAAATCAACTTGAGGGCAATTACTTTGGTATTTTTACTGTTTTCACAAAGCTTATACTTAACATGAAGCCCTGGTGGTGCTGTGGTTAAAAGCTCGGTCTTTAACCAAAAGGTCAGCCATTTGAATTCACCAGCTGCTCATCGGAAACCCTACGGGGCAGTTCTACTCTGTCCTATAGAGTCACTATGAGTCAGAATCGACTCGATGGCAACAGGTTTTTCAACAGGTGTTTCTCTTCTGGCCAACCTTCTTTTCCTTCACTCACTAGTTCATCTTTTCAATCAAACAATTCATATTTTTGCATTGCTTCAGTCCTTAGCAATTACTGATTACAAAATAATTGAACTATGAGTATGCTTAACATATAATTACCTGTCTAATGCAAGATTTTTTATTTCAAAAGCAATTTTCGCCTCTTCAACTTCATTTTCCAGGCCTTCAATTTTACTAATAAAGAAGCATGAACAAAAAAATTTCAGCAATATCAGAAAAAATCCTTAAAATTTTTAAAACTAAACCTTTGAAAACAGTAAAATGACTCTATCCAAATAAAAGTATTTTACAGTCTCACTGTACTTGCACAGATTTGGTAACCTGATCGGCCCTCAGATACTTTGCTTAAGTAAGAGGTTCCCAGAAAGTGCTTATGTAATCAATCACTCATGTGCATGTAAGTCTGTATCCCAAATAACTTCCCAATGCATGTGTGACAAATTTGGAAAAATAGAGGAAAAAGAAAGACAGTACATTCTAAGATGTACAGTATGATTAAACCTTAATAAGAACCACAAAGAAAACAAAAAATATGACATACGCTTCGATTTGCTTTTCTTGCATGAGTTGTTCTGGAGTTTTTTCTTCATCTACAAATATAGTTTTTTGAAGTTAGTAACATTTTAGAACAGTGCTGTCCAAGAGAAACAGAACGTAAATAAAAAGTGCAAACCACATATGTAATTCAAAATTTCTAGTTTCCACAATATAAAAGACAAACAAGTGAAATTAATTTTAATATATTTTATTTAACCCAATATAATCCAAAGTGTTATCATTCTAACATGTAATCAATATAAAAACTATTAATGAAATATTTCATATTCTTTTGTGCATACTTTATACTTATAATACATCTCAATTAGGACTAACCACGTTTCAAGCGTTAAATAGCTAGTGGTTACTGTATTAGATAGGATGCTTTTAGAATGATAGGGAATAAAAAAATCAGTATGTTTGTTAGTAACAAACAACGGGAAATTAAAGTTAAAAAAAAAATACTCAGTATAATAGCATCCAAAAACATGACTTACTTAAGGATAAATTTAACAAGATATGTTTATGATCTCTACACTGAACACTACTAAACACTGCTGAGATAAATTACAGTCCTAAGTAAATGGAGAGATATACCATGTACATGTAATGGAAGGCTCAGTATTGTTAGTATAACAATTTTCCCATATTGACCTATAGGTTCCAATAAAAAATCCATCAAGCTTTTTTTCTGTAGAGATTGATAAACTGATTTTAAAATTCATATAGAAATGGAAAGGACCTAGAATAGCCAAACAATTCTGACAAAGGATAACAAAGCTGGGGAACTTACAGTAGCTTATATCAAGACTTACTCTAATGCTACAATAATCAAGAGGGAGCGGTACTGGCATAAGATAGAAAGATACCTCAATGGAACAGAGTAGAGAGAGAGCCCAGAAATAGACCCACACATACACGTTCACTTGATTTTCAACAAAAATGCCAAGGTAATTCAATGTAGAAAGGATAGTCTTTTCAACAAATGGTGCTGGAACTACTAGATTTTCATATGGGAGAAAAAAAAAAAAAAAAAAAAAAAACCTTGACCCTTACCTAACACCATACCCAAAAATTAACTCATAAAATATTAAAACCAAAAAACCAAACCTACTGCCCAGTCAAATCCACTCTGACTCATATCGACTCTACAGGATAGAGTAGAACTGCCACATGGGGTTTCCAAGGCTATAAATCTTTATGGAAACTGACTGCCACATCTTTCTTGCTTATAAGCAGCTGGTAGATTTGAACCACCGATCTTTTGGTTAGCAACCAAATGCTCAACCATTGCACCACCAGGGCTCCAGACCTAATATTAAACCTAAAACTAGAAAACTAGAAAAAAGCATAGGAGAAAATCTTTGTGATCTTGAGGTAGTTACAGGTTTCTTAAATAGGACTCAAAAATCACTAACCATCAAAACTTTAAAAAATTGATAAACTGCTCAAAATTAAAACCTTCTGCTTCTCAAAAGATACTATAAGAAAATAAAAAAGCAAGCAACTAGAGAAAATATTTTATATCTATCCATCTAAAAAAGGATTTGCATTCATTAATTAAAAAAAAAAGAAAGAACTCTTAAACTCAGCAAGACCAACAATCCCATTATTAGATGTGCAAAAATGTGAATATGTACTCCATAAATGATACACATATGGCCAATAATAAGCACATGACAAAATGCTCAACATCATTAGTTATCAGGAGATATAAATTAAAACTACAGGAGATACCACTAAATATCCATTACGACGGCTAGAAGTTAAAAAAAACGACAATACCAAGTGTTGATGAGACTATCAAGTAGCTGGAAATCTTATATACTGCTGGGAGGGATGCACCATAATGGTACAGTCATTTTAAGCTGTTCAGTACTTTTTTAAAAAGTTAGGCACACACTTGCCACACAGCCTGACCACTGTACTTTTAGATATTCACACAAGAGAAATGAGAACAAATATCCACAAATGTCCATAGCAGCCTTATTCATAACGAGCAAAACACTGGAAACAACTCATCAACAGGTAATACATAAATTATGGTATACTCATAACTGCATACTTTAAAATAGTGAGTTTTATATTATGTGAAATTATATCTCAATTAAAAGAAGCTGGTCAGACACAAAAAAAGTACGTACCATATAATTCCATTTACATTAAATTCTAGAACCAAACCTGTAGCTGTTGAGTCGATTCCAACTCATAGCGACCCTCCCTAGAGGACAGGGTAGAACTGTTTCCAAGGAGCGGCTGGTGGATTCAAACTGCCGACCTTTTGGTCAGTACCAACTGAATGCTTAACTACTGTACCACCAAGTCTCCAAATTTTAAAACAGTGTTGTTCAATAGAGCTTTCTACAATGATGAAAACATTTCGTATCTGTGCTGTTCGATATGGTAGCCACTAGTCACTATGGCTATTGAGCATTTGATACATGGCTAGTCCAAATGAAGAACTAAATTATTTTATTTGACTTTAAAAAGCCACATGTGCTACAACAAAAAGACAACCCATTAAAAAATGGGCAAAAGACTTGTTATTTGATACACACACACACACACACACACACACACACAGATATAAAGAACATGGCATCAGGGTTGGAGGAAGACTCATTAACAACCTGCCTTATGCAGATGACAGACCCTTGCTTGCTGAAAGCGAAGAGGATCTGAAGCACTTACTGACGAAGATCAGAGACTACTGCCTTCAGTATGGGTTACGCCTCAACATAAAGAAAACAAAAATTCTCACAACTGGACCAATAAACAACATCATGATAAACAGAGAAAAAAATTGAAGTTGTCAAGGATTTCATTTTACTTGGATCCACAATCAACACCACGGAAGTAGCAGTCAGGAAATCAAACGACGTATTGCATTGGGCAAATCTGTGGCAAAAGACATCTTTAAGATGTTATAAAGCAAAGACGTCACTTTGAGGACTAAGGTGCACCTGACCCAAGCCATGGTATTTTCAGTCACCTCATATGCATGCAAAAGCTGGACAAAAAATAAGGAAGGAAGACCAAAGAACTGATGCCACTGAATTATAGTGTTGGTGAAGAGTTTTGAATACACCATGGGCTACCAGAAGAATGAACCAATCTGTCTTGGAAGAAGTACAGCCAGAATGCTCCTTAGAAGCTAGGATGGTGAGACTTCGTCTCATGGACTTTGGACATGTTATCATGAGGGAGTGGTCCCCAGAGAAGGACATCATGCTTGGGAAAGGAGAGGGTCAGCAAAAAAAGAGGAAGACCCTCAATGAGATGGATTGACACAGTGACTGCAACAATAGGCTCAAACATAGCAACATTTGTGAGGGTGGAGCAGTATCAGGCAGTGTTTCGTTCTGTTGTACACAGGGTTGCTATGAGTTGGAACCGACTTGAAGGCACCAACAACAATATATATATCTTTTACTAGGTCCTAAGGGCCAGGGCAAGTCTTATATTGATTTTTGCCTCCTTACAAGGCATAGTACTGTATTATGCTGTACCCCTAACATTACCCAAATAAACAATTTTCTGTAAAACTGATTCTCTTTTCATTAGGGTACTATTCATCATTAAACTCACGAAACCTTATTTGAAAATGAAAATACTTACTTGCATCAACCACTGATTTATATTCCAAGAGTTGTTGTTTTGTCTGTGCTCTCAACCTGAAAAAAAAAAAAAGTCATAGTTATTGACTGAGATTCTACTCATTATCATTAAATTGGAGTCCCTAGGCGGTGAAAATGGTTAAGCACTCGAATGGTAACCAAAATGTTGGCGGTTTGAGTCCACCCAGAGGCAACTCAGAAGGAAGGCCTGCAGATCTAATTCTGAAAAATCAGTCACTGAAAACACTTCAGAGCACAGTTCTACTGACACACATGGTGCCACCATGAAACAGAATTGACTCAACAGCAACAGATACTGGTAGTACATGGTAGATCAACTCATCTTTTTGAGAAGCTGATGAAACAAAATGAGTCCTCATTAAAGTTTCAGTATGAAGTCTCAGTATATGCTCTCGTTTTACTTAAAATGTGCATAAAGAAATTTAAGGGCTCAGGGAAAGACACAAAATGGATTACAGTGGGAAAACATCATATGGGAAAAGTAAAAAACTCGATTTTTAAGTTTATCCTTAGTAGACCAAACTGAATGAGATGGATTGACACAGCGCCTGCAAACATAGGAACAATAGTGAGGACAGCGCAGGACTGGGCAGTGTTTCATTCTGTTGTACACAGGGTTGCTATGAGTCAGAATGGACTCGATGGCACCTAACAAGGCCAGACTGAAATGGGCTTAATGAGAACTGCTAACAAAGAAGACCAAAATGGTAAAACCAGCACACTGTAATGAGCAACCAACACAGGTTGTAACTTTCCCTGGAGATACAGAAAAATAATGAAGATGCTAATCCTTGGATAAGTAATTCATATAGTGTCTTCGTTGTCCTGTGATTCTACTTGATTCAAAATCATACATAAAGTAGAAAAGCTATGAGTAAAATAGTAATTAGTTATTAAATTTTATTTACAAAATGTTTCACATCTGCATAGTAGTTTCCTAATTCTGAAATTATTTGCCTTTCAACATGAGGACTTATTTAAGTAGCTAAGAAACATTACACAAATTTCTCAAGTTTTAATGCACATTCCTTATTGTTTCAAAATTCCAAAGGAAAACAGCAATTTCTTAGAGATTAAGCAGGATAGTATTCTACAATACACACTGGAGGAATAGTTTCCTGTTTAGCTGAAACGGAAAAAAAATCTTATATTTTTAATATTTTATACTGTAGGTAGGAATGGATTTTAAAAACGAGGCTGTAAAGGGTTTATTAGTTAAGGCCTTTCAAATCAGTGGCAAAGCTAAAATATAGTCACAATGCTTATCAAAAAAAAAAACCTTGTAATCCTTGTAATGATTTAGAAGTCAGCAAATTTCTTCTGTAAAGGGTCAGATAAATATTTTAGGCATTTTGAGACATATGGTCTCTTGCAACTACTCAACTCTGCCATTGTAGCATGGAAGTTGTGTACCAATTAAACTTTGTGGCCGCTGAAATTTTAATTTCATGTAACTTTCATGTGTTATGAAATATTTTTGTGATTTTCTCCTCAACCATTTAAACACACAAAAACCATTTTTAAGCTGGAGTGGCCATACAAAAATGGGAAGTAGGGTGGATTTGGTACAGGGTAGTAGTTTGCCCACTCCTGCTTTAGCAGACTGATTGTTCCTTCTCACCAAATCTCCACTTCCAACTGCTTAGTGGAAAAGCATAAATATAGTCCTCTTAGTAGAAAAAATAAGCAAGATCTACAGAACTACACCTTATCTACTCTAAGACCAGAAGAATTAGATGGTGCCTGGTTACCACTATTCAGTGTTCTGATTAGGACGACAATAGATGGATCCTGATGGAATGGGGAAAAAACACGGAACAAACTCAAATTCTTAAATAGTCCAGACTTACTGGACCAGTTGAGACTACGGGGCTCCCTGAGACTATTGTCCTGCGATACTCTTTAAACCTTAAACCGAAACTATTCCCTGAGGTCACCTTATAGCTAAATAACAGATTAGCTCACAATACTGTGTTCCTTAAAAAAAAAAAAAAATCATCTAGTATGAGGCCAAATGGTGAACAATTACTTTAAAGCAAAGACGAGACAGTAAGGGAACAGGGAAACTAGAATATTGGGAACAGAACAACCAGTAGGAAATGAGAATAATATAACCAAAGTCACTGAACCATCTGTGTAAAGACTGTCGCATGTGAACCTAATTAGCTGTGTAAACTTTCACCGAAAACACAGTAAAATATTATTTAAGAAAATATAAGCAAGTTTCTTGATCAAAATTTACAGTTTTAAAAGAAAGGGCTGTAGCATCCTCCTACCAGTTGGTCAGGGCTGGGGCCCGGCACAACATCCGGCCTGAAAACGGGAGACCCAGCGTATGAGGGGGGAAGAAAAAAGGAAGGAGTTAAGGCTCTGGAGGTCTTCCTAAAGGCCCCAAGGAATATGCTGAAACCTTTCCTGAGAGTATCTCATTTAACCCCCATAGCAATTCTACAATGAGGGTATCATTTTTTTCTCTCCTTTTCGCAGATACAGGGGCTTAAAGGGGTCTGATTTTGAACCCCGGACTTTCTGACCAAAGGCCAGAGCTCTTAGCCACGACGCCCACTTGGCTCCCGCCCACCGCCCAGACGGGAAAACCTGAGCAGCAGGGTCATATGGTCCTCTTTGTGCGCCTCCTGGGCGCCGGCGGCCTGCGGCTGCCCGCCTTCTCCTCCGGAGTCCGCGAGCTCGCCGGTGGCTTTCTCCTCGGGCTGCTTCTCCATTGCTGGCTGGCACAAACAGCACCCACGCAGGACAGGGAAAGGGGCAGCAAGGCAGAACGGCTTTGCCAACGGTGCCTCAGAACGGGTCGCTTTTCCCGCCACTAAATCGACGCAAAAGGCCGTAAAGCAAACGCGCCTCGGTCCCGCCCCTTCCCTTCCTCCTCAACACCGCCCCCTTTGTCCGGTTGCCATGGTTACTTCGGCTTTCCTTTTTTTTCTATCTCGGGCTCTAAGTTGTCGAAATCATTATATGCCCCCTCATAAAATGTTCGAACTTTAAGCGCCGGCTATATTGAGTGCTACAGCCGTTTGGAATACTGCCGGCTTCCGGGAATGGCAGCCGGGAGGGAGAAAACCACGACATAAATGGTCATTCAGCCTTGGCTCTTGGGACACGGGAGATCAGGGACAGCTGTTTGTTTATCCACCTGGGCACTCCCTTCTCTTCCGCGGCTTCGGAAAGCGGGTGTGCGCGACGGCTGGTTTGTATGTAAGACTTTTGATGAGCCCATGAGATCCAAGCCCCTAAATGAGCGGAGAAACGAGTGGCTCAACTTCAGAGCTACCCACGATCCCTGTGTACGAGGCAGTACAGACACCTGAACTCCAATCTTCCAACTGGCCACATCCGTACACGTCGAATTCCCTGCATACGTTACTCGGAACTTGGACTCCCACTACCGGTAACTGTTGGGTGGGATTCGGTGCCCCCGTGTCTGCTTGTTAATTTAGCAGGTTATAGTTGAGCTTTCTCCGCAGCAAGTGAACGGAAAATGGAGAAAATACAGAACATGTAGAGGCCAGATTTGTAGTTTTTCAATAGGTCCGTTGTGTGAGGGGCACTGACTTCGAGGCAAAAAACTAGTTTGGACCTTTTCAGCAAGATAGCTGAGCATTCCATTTTATACCTAGTTTCCCCAGAGTTACACTAGATCACACAATGCTGTTTTCTTCCTGTCCATACAAACATAGCATGAACAGCATGTTTGTGTATGGGAAGGCAGTGTAACAGTCAAAAGGTAAATGACAAACTTGGAAAGTCTTACATATTTTTAAGATTAATAACCCAATAGGAAAGACAGAATTGGCAAAGGGCAGCTTGAAAAGACAATTCACAGAAATAGAAAACAAATAGACAAAACCCAAAATTTATTAACCTAGACACCAGAGCCCTGGTGGCACAGTGATTAAGAGCTTGGTGGCTAACCAAAAGGTTGGCAGTTCAAACCCACCAGCCGCTCCTTGTAAACCCTATGGAACCAGTTCCAGTTTGTCCTATAGGGTCACTATGAGTTGCAGTTGATTCAATGGCAACCATTTTGTTTTAGACATCAGAAGTATAAACTGAAACAGCAAACAAAGAGAGAATTTTTTACCAGATTCACAGATATTGGAGAGATTATTTCCAGCACTGGTAAGGATGCAAGAAAAAAAAGCACTATTATACATTGCTATCACTGGAGAAGGACATGATGCTTGGTAAAGTGGAAAAAAAAATTTTGGGGGGATTAGTGAAAAAGAGGAAGACCCTCAACGAGATGGATTTACATGGTGGCTAAACAATGGGCTCAAGCACAGCAAAGATTGTGAGGATGGCACAGGATAGGGCAGTGTCTCATTCTGTTGTACACAAGTGTCACTGAGTCAGAACCAACTCGACAGAACCTAACAACATGTTGCTAACAATGTTAAGAACTTCCATCTCCAGTACCTGTCTGAACTTCAATGCACATACTCTTTGAGGAATCCAGTGTACATTAAAAAGAAAAAAAGTACAGTATGTGATGATTAACAGCCTTGTCTATAGGGACAAAAAATAAAAGCAATCTGAATGCCTATGCAGCAGGGGAATGGTTGAATTCATTACCTATACTATGAAATATAATACCCCAATACAGGTAAAACTATATAATATGTGGAAAGGAATTGCTATGTACTTAGAACCATCCCATTTTTTTTTTAGGTACCCAAAATAATTTATATGCATGCCTATGTTTATATGTCATAGAAGAATATCCCAAACTGTTGATATCCTTCAGGTGGATAGGCAAATTAACTTTTTCTTTAGATACCTTTGTATTTGTTTTGAGCATGTTTTGTTTTTTTTTAACCAATAAACAAATGAGAACGGGGTTTAGAACATAAACTAAAATTCTTATTTTTCAAATGTGAGTTGATACTAGCTAAACTTAGTAATTTAAGAGATAGTGGTAAAAGTAGATTATTTAGAATTATAGAAACAACCCCCAGAGGAAACAGAAAACAAGGGAACTAGGGGTGAGGTGGTAGACTTTTACTTTGAAGCAGGCAGCAGGCCCTTTTATGAGCTGGCTTACATGCAGTTTGCCCTGTGGAAGTGAAGGTTTTAAGTGCCTTCACCACCTCAGGAATTCACATAAAGAACTACCAAGTATATAAAACACATAGGCAATAATTATGTACCTTAGTTGGGTTCCTAGGTAAACTGAAAGCAGTTTAATCTTTTTTTTATATTCCCCACCATACCTTTAAGACAATTTTTAGGAAGCAGTCACATCCAAATGAGTTAAGATATAAAAAGTAAAAAGGGCCACAAACTTTATTAAAAGTAAGTAAATGTAACATATAATATATACAGACAGAGCACACAGTGCCAATTTTATTTGCAGATATAGTATTCCAACTCAAGTTCACAAGTTACACCTTTGCCACAGCCTTGGCTAGATCTTGAACTACTGCAGAATTCAGCTGTGCTAGTGTGCTGATCTTGGCATGTTTAGACGTGGCATACTTGTTCTTGATAGTCTGGAAGGGAAAAGCAATGGTAATTAATGAAGAAAAACATACAAACATCCCAAGATGCAAAGTTACTGATATTCATTTAAAACATCAATTCCTTAAAAATAAGCTATGTACTTTCAGGCATGAAGTATTCGTTTTCTCTCTTTTTTCCTCCTACATCTTAACAGTACTGCTCATCGACTTACCATGTGTTTTGTAAGCCCTTGATTCACCATGACTATATTCTTAGCCAGGTGCTGCATAACAGGAAAAAGGCATTCTTCAGTGTATGACAGGTAATGCTGTAGAGTTGGTGTCTAAGACAAGAAATGTTACTGTTAAAAGTGCTCATCAACAATGGTTTTTATAAAATACTGTTCATCAAGAGAGGGGGAATGGATATTCTAGACTGATTGCAATTAAAATTTAAGGCCCCTCCTTTCCTAGATATCCTTTCTTTCATTACACTATAGTAATTGCTTTGTCTACCCCAAAGCTCAAGTTCCTTGAGGCATACTTTCTCATTTATAGTTCTATTCCTAGTGCCTATCACATAGGAGAAACATTTTGTTAATCAGTGAAGATGAATAAACTTTCAGTAGGTCCTTTGATCTGTTTGAGTTTCTCCATCTGTTCTCAAAGGGGTATACAAAGATGAAATTAGGTAATGAATTAGAAGTATTCTGTAAAGACTTTCCAAACAACATTATTTTAAATCATTTCTTCAGTACATTCTTTGTTTAGGAACCATATGAATTGTCCTTTAATGACAAAAGTTTCATATTCAAGCAAATTAAAAATTTGGGGTAATCTAGGCTTCACACCTGTGGGATTAGAGCTTACCCATTCACCATTATCGAGAATTTTCAGTGCTAAGCAAAAAGCTCCTGCTGCTATCTGAGAAGGAGGAAAGTGCACCATATCATAGTCCAACATAGTTAGTTCCATCAAGTATTTGGCCAAAGTATGTTGCTCAACATCAACCTGTAATAAAATCCACAGGTCACTGTGCTGTTTTCAGAGTTTTGTTTCAGTGGCACTGACTTGTAACTACATTTGTATACCCACATTCATAAATACAAAAGATATTTTTGTCTACAAACTCTTAACTGCATTGCCCATGGAAGGCCTTAATAATATCATTAACATGCAGCCCGACTGGAAATAAAGAACATCTTTATCCCTTCCCCATGTTGTTGTTGTTAGTTGCCCTGAAGTTGATTCCGACTCATGGTAACCTCATGTGTGCAGAGCGTAGTCGGGTATATAATACAGGTCAGTTGAATTAGACCAGGTCAGCAGCAGTACTCCTTAATGTCCATACCAAGGGCTTCTCAAGGGATCTGTTTACCTCTCCAATCTTGGATGCTCTCCGAAGGAAGTGCAGGGGCAGAGGGCGACCCAGACCAAAGTTTAAAGCTTTTAGAATCTTCATTTCCATCTGTCTGATCTGGTGCTTAGTGTAAGTATGGTCAGTCACAAAGGCAAAGTCACCAATTTCTGGAGGGTACATTTCTTCGTATTTGCTTGCAATAAACATGGCAGTGACACCAACCAGCTGCAACATCTTCTTAGGCACACAATTATTCTGCAACAGGAAATTTCAACTGGATGAACAAGTAAGATGTATTTGAAAAAGAAGTCCCAGAAATAGTCCCATAGCAAAATCTCATTAATGACACCCTAACTCCCAAGACATATTTTACTCTTTTCCTGCTAACAACCAGCCATAAAAGATTTGCTATGACATCAAAGAATATGAATAGGGCAGAAAAACAAATTTTTTATCGAGCCAAGATGAAGCAAAGGTGTTTAAATTGCTTTCAGCTACAGCATTCACATGTGAAACCTCTAGAAATGGCATTCTAGTTAGTACTAACCATTGTACTAGTAGCTGAAAAAGTACTAGTAGCTGAAAAAGTACTAGTAGCTGAAAAAGTCAGCTTCTTATGAATAAGCTAGGACTCTAGCTGAAATACTGAATTATGCTTACCTGCATGAACCGGTCAATGATGGAAACAGTCATATACATCGTTTCCTGCAGCAACCTGAATTTCATTTGAACCTGCACTAGCCAGTCAATTAGGATGGCTCTCATGTTTCCAGTGACTTCCCGACCCACTAGATATTTTGGTCTGACGGCTTGCTCTTCCTACAAAAGAAATGCTGGTTATCCTTAGAAGCCAGACTCCATGGGAAATGTCTGTCCGGTAATACAATTTACCAGAGGATAGCTCTGGAGCATTTAGAATCTCTAAGATAGTTTTTAAGTCAATTGTCTGAATAGTCACTAGAAACAACTCTATCATTGAGGAAGAAAGCAAAAACTTGACAGGACAGTGTGTGAAGTTTTTCATATAGTCAGATCTCCCCACACCCTGTTCCTGCTTCCTCCCAAATAAAGACATCATGCCATCATCTCAGATCTCTTAAGACTCTAAACCCAGAGCCTGAGCTTTATGAAGTAGAGGAAATTTCAGCCTAAGAACAGCTGGAATCCATGTGCTACCATGCTCCTGCTCCAGGGTATAAACTCCAGCACCACTATTGGCTAAGTAGAAGATTGAACCATGAAGGACCAGCATATGCATATATATTTACACCAAATCTGCTCCTCTAAAGTTGGAGCACAAACTTTAAAGAAGGGAAAAAAGAAAACCAAAGCAGGAAGACTATGGTCCAGCCAAGGAAGTCTTCTTGCGGATTAATCCTGTAGAAAACAGATGCCCAAAGGCACCAGGCAGTGATGTCAAGAGAAGACAATGTACTATAATAAAAAATTAAGAAAAAGTTTATACCCAGAAAACAAAAACATTCTTTGATGGTTACCAGGATGGAAAGGCAAGGGAGGGAAAATTACTAGCTAGATAGAAGACATGTGTTAATATTGGTGAAGGGAAAGGCAATACACAATATGGAGGAAGTCTGCACAACATTACCAAGACACTGAGAGAAATGCGAGAATAAAAGGCAACTACAGTAAATACTATAACATAGATAATCCTGCAACAATAGTATTAAAAAACAATCTACAAATGGATACATAGGTAGATAGGTATGCTAGAGAGGTGTGGAAGGGTGTAAGGGAGCACACTCACCTGCAGATAGAGATTTGGTTGTGGATATTGTATGTATTGTATACATAATTGTAGGTGCTGCATGTATATTAATATAGATAACAGAGCACACAAGGGGCACAGTCATTGAAACTTCTTAGACATAACCAAACACCTCACAGTACAAAGCCCTAGGTTCAAAAATAAAGGACCATAGACTCAGGGGATATCTGTGTCAATCAGTACAACACAGTTCATAAAGACAACGTTCTGCATCCTACTTTGGTGAGTAGCCTCTGGGGTCTTAAAAGCTTGCGAGCAGCCATTTAAGATGCAGCTATCGGTCTCTTCCCGTCTGGAGCAAAGAGGAGTGAAGAAAACCAAAGACTTAGGGAGCAGTAAGTCCAAAGAACTAACGGACCATGCGAACCACAGACTACACGACTCAAAGACAGAACTAGATGGTGCCTAGCTACCATTACGGACTGCTGATTGGATCACAACAGAGAGTCCTAAACAAAGCAGGAGAAAAATGTAGAACAAAAAATCAAATTCACAAAAAAACATAAGACTTACTGGACTGAGAGACTGGAGGCACCCTGAGAATATGGTCCTAAAACACCCTTCTGACCTGGAACTGAAGCGGTTCCCGGAGACCATCTTTTAGCCAAACAATAGAAACAGGCCCGTAAAATAAACACTAACACCTCAGAGGAATGTGTTCCTTAGAACAATCAAATATATGAGATCAAAAGGACAACATTTGCCCAAAAGCAAAGAGAGGACAGAAAGGGCTAGAAAATCTGTAAGAAAGGAAATAAGAAACCCAGGACAGAAATTGGGAGAGTGTTGACACATTGAGGGGAATGCAAACAATGTCATGAAACATTTTATATAAAACTATTCAACGGGAAACTAATTTGCTCTGTAAATTTTCACCTAAAGCACAACTGAAAAAAAAAAAAAGAGAGGGAGAAAACAATGCTTAAAAAACAAACAACTGGTAAAGAAGAAACTAGCCTACAGGACTAACTACATGAACCAGGGCTTCATCTACCCTGAAACCAGCAGAACTAGATAGTGTCCGGCTACCAGTCCGGCTACCACTACCCAGCATTCTGATCAGGGCCACAGTAGATGAATCCTGATAGAATGGGAGAAAAATGTGAAACAGAACGTCAAATTCTTAAAAAAAAAAAAAATCCAGAATTACAGGACTGGTGGAGACCAGAAGACTGCCCAAGACTATTGCCCTGAGATAGTCTTTAAATCTTGAACTGAAACTATCCCAAGGTCACCTTTTAGCTAAACAATAGACTGGCTCACAAAATAAAAGATACCACCCGTGAGTACTATGCTCCTTTAAAAAAATTATCTGAGACCAAATGGTCAATAATTACTTTAAAGCAAAGATGAGAAGGTAAGGGGACAGGGAAACTAGATTACTTGAAATAGAACAACCAGAATGGAAACCGGAAGAATGTTCATGCATCGTTAAGACTGAAAAATTTGTGTAGAAATTATTGAATGGTAACCTAATTAGTTTTGTATACTTTCACCAAAAACACAATAAAATATTATTAAAAAAAAAACAAAAACCAATTGAATAAATCCAGTAACTATATTTTATGTTGTTAGCATACAGAATGTTATTTTATTTTTGGGAAAGGGTAAAATGTACTAACACAAAGTTTCAGAAGTGGGATGAAATGGAAGAAAACCAGAAAATTTACTCCTAGTTTTTGAATGTACTCCTCTTGGACATAAAGAACAATTTCTTGACAATCACATGAACGTCAGCCACACTGGCACAAAATACCTTGCGTTGGGGGTGGCTATAGTTTTTCACCACCTTCTTACTCCTGTCCACCTTCTGCTGCTGTTATCCTCCTTAGACTCAGAATTTGGGACCTGCCATCTCCCAACTGTGATAGATACAGATATGCCATTCAATCTGTACTTTCCCGTGACAGGGCATCATTAGAAAGAGCCACAGTAGTGTCCACCTTTCCTTTAAACTTTTCCTGTCCAATGGAGCAACTAAAGACTTCACTGGTTTGGCTAGTGAGCTTTTATCTTTGGAATTCCATGGAATTTTGAAGTAGAATTTGAAAGCTGTAAATCTATTGTTTAGAAATGTTGCCCATGTCCTCTTTGAATTACTGTAAACCATTCATGGAAAATACCTTTAATAAAGCTAGATGCAGTTTAGAAAAAACAAAGACTCTAACGACAGTACTGACCTCAAGTTGTCTCAGATAAGCATAGATATCTTTCACATATTCACTACAAAGGTTTGGATCAGCTCCATCTTCTGCATCCACATCACTCACTGCAAGGATTACATCAGAGAAAGCCTGACACAGATATTCTTCTGCAGGGGCACATCCAGATGTTTCCATCGGGCTTGCAGAGGGAGTATCCACCTTGTAACAGAGAGACCTCATGAAATAATAGCAGAACACACACTGTAGTTGGGGAATGAAAGTCAGATTTGTATCTGCATTCAAGAAACCATCAGCTGAGTAGACATACACATCTTCTCCTCACTTATTGCCTATATCATTATCCAACATTTTGCATTTACAATAGTAAAAAAATCTACTACCCAACTATTTTGCACACTAACAAAGTACACCTGGCAGTAACACAATGCTAAGTTTAACACTGGCTTTGATGGTTAAGGCTATGTGTCACCTTGTCTGAGCCGTGATTCTCAGTGGTTTGGCAGTTATGTAGTGATGTCACTTGGCAGTTATATATGATGTAGCCACCTCCCATTTTTGTATAACACCTGGTCTTTGGAACCTAACCATGTGGATAAGGTGAGCAGAGGGTGTAATTCATTTCCTTAAAAGAAAAAAAATACAACAACAAAAAACTATCTTCTTTTCAATTTATTCCATTTCTCTTTAAGGTGTGACTAATTTATCAAAAGTAAAATGGCAACTTAGACTGAGCCAGTTTGGAACTGGCAGAACTTAAGTGCCAATGGGTAAAACATAATAGGAGCAAATAGATTCATATTCTAGACTTCCCTACAAAGGAAACTGTTAAGTAATGAATCTGTTTATCAGCACCATCATGTGAAGTTAATCCACATGAATGACAAGTCTTCAGAATGTACACACCTTTCTTTCAAAACATGGGCTGCTTCTCACTACTCAGAACACAAGTTCTGTCCCAAATACTAAAGATTAACTGACCTATAACTAGGCATTTCCTTCAAACTCCCTTTCCGCTAATGTTCAAACGTTATTGAGTACTTTTTTCAAGTCAAGCTTTGTGCTAGGAACCAGATTTATAGAGTCCTCAGGAGGTTAAAATTTAGAAACGATAAGTAAATAATGAGATTATAGGAACAAGGGTAGGATGGTGGAAGTTTAGGAAAGCTTCGGGAATTGATGCTTGATCTGTTTTGAAGGATGAGAGGTTATTAGCTAGATGAAAGAGAGGGTGGGAAAGATATTCTTAAAAAGTGGGAAGGCAAAGACAAGAGCCAGTATGAGACTCTTAAGGAAATCTCAGGTACTCTGGCATGCTGAAAAGACTACGCATGCTACACGTTTCATGTTATGTCCCTAAGGTAAATACTAAAGCAATAGCCTCAAGTCTCTTACCCTTAGACATAAGAAGCTAAGGTGAATGACTTTTACAGATCAGTTTCCCAACTAGCTCTAGCTAAATTGAAAAAATTAGAGCCTCAGAATGCAGTTCATTAAACTTTCAGCAAAGCTTATTTAGATAGCCTTCCTTCCTTCACAGGGATAGATATATTTACATACCTGAAAAAAAGTTCTTGGTTTTTGAGGCTAAGTGTTTAATTATCTTCTTAGCTACTTTCTTTGAAGTGCTACATTTTATTTCTGCTTCACATCTGTATATATTCCAATGCTACAGGTTTATTTAGTGGCCACATTAGAGAGGTACCTAAAATTGGAGCAGGGTATATGCCTCCTCAAGTACATCACCAAGGCTGTCATTTTCTTCAGCAAAATGATACCATTCATCCAAGATATGATTTTTCTTTCGTAACAACATTTTGAATTTTAGGACATAAGAGTTGTTGAAAAAAGTCAAACCCTAAAAAGTTTCCTAAAGAACTTTCCAGAGGCACACCAGAACAGGAGTTACGATTCTATTTAACTCTAGTATTAGTAATGTAGTGCTCTAATTAATGTCACACTAACATGGTATACCTACAGAAACTAGGTGACCAAAAAAAAAAAAATTTTTTTTTTTTTTCAAGAGAACATTCTGTTTCAGACAATAAATTCTAGACAGAGAAGGCTTTAACTCGTAAGCAAAATCTTTGGCCCAACCAGCTACTACTTAATCCCATTAACAAAGGAGGGCAGTATAAAAGAGCAATTAAAAACATAGGCTCCTAAGAAATATCTAGAATAGACAAAGGCATAGAGACCAAAGTTTATTAATGGCTACTAGGGGTAGGAGGGAGAGGGAAGGGGAGTCAGGGGGAACTGAATTTCTCTTCAGGATGATGGAAAAGTTTGTATATGGATAGTGGCAATGGTTGCACAACATGAAGAAAGTAACTAATGTCATTAAATTGTACATGTAAAAAATGTTGAAACAGCAAAGATTTTTTTTATTGTGCTTTAAGTGAAAGTTCACAAATCAAGTCAGTTTCTCATACAAAAATTTATATACACTTTCCTATATACTCCTAATTGCTCTCCCCCTAATGAGACAGCACACTCCTTCCCTCCACTCTCTTTTAGCGTCCACTTGGCCAGCTTCTGACCCCCTCCTGCCCTCTCATCTCCCCTCCAGACAGAAAATGCCAACATAGTCTCATCTGTCTACTTGATCCAAGAAGCTCATTCTTCACCAGTATCATTTTCTATCCAATTGTTCAATCCAATCCCTGTCTGAAGAGTTGGCTTTGGGAATGGTTCCTGTCTTGGGCTTACAGAAGGTCTGGGGACCATGACCACCAGGGTGCTTCTAGTCTCAGTCAGACCATTAAGTCTGGTCTTTTTAATGGCAAAGATTTTTTATATATACTTTTACTACACACATACAAAAAAAGTATAGGTTTCTAAAGCTAGACAGCCTGGGTTTGAATCCCATTTGTGCCACTTATTAGTAGTGTGATTTTGGAAAAGATACTTATAACCTCTGTAAGCCATTGTCTAAAAAAGTTGATGGAAGAGTAACTTCAGAGTGTATGTCAAGATTACATGAATTAATGCATGTTAACCTACCTCATGCTAAAAAAAGCATGCTAAGCACTAAATAAATGTTACTATTACTACTATGTATTCAAATGAGGGGAGAGAAACAACCAAGAGACTCTAAAACAGGTAAGAATGAGTTTACCAAAACAGGCTCAGGCGAAAGCTTTTCTTCCTTAACAGGCTCACGTTCTAGCTCAGGCTCTGGCTCAGGCTCATGCAAAGGTGCCTTGTCCAGTGGTTTGGGCAGTTTTTTGGCAATAACTTTTCCAGCAGCTGAAGTTTTTGCTTCCTGTAGATGGAAGGGAGAGAATGGAATGTTTCTCTGTCAAGAGCCACAGGTGAACTCTTAAAAGAGAAGTTGGATCAGGAAGATAGTTACCTTTTTCAGGGGCATTTTGGCTTGTGGCTGTTCACTGACTTTGTTACCAATGTCTCCAAGAGCTATTCTTGGCCTCAGCCCGGGCTTGGGGGCTGCAGCAGTGGCCATAGGCACTCGCTTGGCGCCTGCCATACTGGTTTTCGGCTTAAGTTCAGCATTAATTTTCGTGTTCTGCAAGAAGGAAGACCATTTTAGAGTTTAGCCAGGCTGGAGTAAGTCAAAAGTTAATTAAGGTGGGGCACAAGAGAGGCTCTCGGGAGGAAAGCCGGCTGGAAATGGGCTCGGAGGGGAAACCTGGGCACCAGGGTCTACTCGATGTCTGTGGCAAGCCATTTCCCTTCCTGAATCTCTTCATTTACTTGAATTGAATTTCGGTGAAGGCCCAGCTAGCTCTAAAATGCTGTCAATTTACATTCAAAAGAAACGAAAGCCTCCAATTGCTGGCACCTTCCTTCTAGGACGGAGATTACACGGTTGGTGGGGGCTCACCCTGGGGCTCTACCTCGTCTTAAAAAAAAAAAAGGTTTCCTATCGACCCTCCCCCCTCTCTAAACACTTATCCAAGGCCCTTTCAGTTCTTTTTGTCACTTTTCCGTCCGTCTGCCTTTCCTTCCCCAACCCCCCGCCCCGACCCACTATGTAAGGAGTTCACCTCGGCACACACCGGGCGACACCTCCCCCCCCATCCTCTTCCCCAAATCGCCACCCGGGTCATCTCCGGTCGGGAGGTTCTGCAGACGAAAAAGGGCGACAGGGCACGCAGCAAGGAAGGTCGCGTTTGTTCTCGGTTCGCAGCAACTCACCCTGGTGACTCGAAGTGCCATGGCTTCCTCTTCACCAGGCAGCAATTCACAGGGAGGAAAGAGAACTCGGGAGCCCCAGACAAGCCAGGGCCAACAGCTACCACCAAGCAACAGCCGTTCCTGCGCAGCAAGCCGGGAGGAGCCGGGTCGGCTTCGGGTTTAAACCCCGCATCGCTCCCTCCTTATTGGCTTGTTCGTGGCACTCACTCCCCTCTCATTGGCGGGTGCAGGTTCCTCCGGTAATGCGTTTCCAAGGGCGATCCCGCGACGACGTTCGAAAAGGAGGCGGGGCCACAGCGAGGCTGCGGCCCAAGGGCGCGGGGCCGAGGCCTCACGTGGTGTAGCGCCGCGGCATCTGCCACCTGGAAGGGCGAGCGGTGTGCTCCACTGAGCCAGGCAAGGAGAAGGCCTGGTGGTCTCCGAAAAGTGACGGTGGAGTGGGCCGCAGTTTTGGAAGCGTGAAAGGCAGCTGCGGCTCTATTCCTACTTATTGTTACACACTTTCCACTTCTACGTTGGTATGTAGCAGCAATGTCTTACAGTTCATGAAGGGCTTTAATATTTAATATGCATTCTTTCATTTGATCATTCCAGTTAGCCCTCCAGAGTGGAGGAACTGAAGCTCAGAGAGGCTTAGGTGACTTTCCGAGTAACACAAATTAGCCATGCGGGGACTGAACTCACGTTTTTTGGATTCGTGATTTTTGCACAGCATTGTCCCTTAAGAATAATGGCAGTTTCTTAACCTGCCAAAAAGCCAAATTATTTCCCAAAGCCAATTCTTTTTAGATTTTACTTGGAAATAATTTCGAACTTAGAAGAGTTGCAGACATAAAAAATTACAGCTAACACTCGTATATCTTTTACCCAGATTCAACTATCGTTAACATTTTACCCCATTAGCTTTGATTTTTCTCAGTCTTTTTTTCTCTGTAAATATATATTTTATAAACATATATACTTAATTATATAAACCAAAAAACCAAACCCAGTGCCGTCGAGTCGATTCCAACTCATAGTGACCCTTATAGGACAGAGTAGAACTGCCCCATAAAGTTCCAAGGAGCGCCTGGTGGATTCGAACTGCCAACCCTTTGGTTAGCAGACGTAACACTTAACCACTACACCACCGGGGTTTCCATTTAATTATATATGTATTTATATATACAGTAGATACATACGTATGTGCGTATATTATATGTATAGGCCCTGGTGTCTGCGTTAAACGTTTGGCTGCTAACCAAAAAGTTGGCAGTTTGAATTCACCAACCACTCCTTGGAAACCCTGTAGGGCAGTTCTGCTCTGTCCTGTAGGGTAACTATGAGTTGAAATCCACTGGATGGCAACAGATTTTTTTTTTTAGTATATGTGTGTGTGTGTGTATATATATATTCGCGGAGGCAGAAATAAACATGTATATAATTTGAGGGCAATGGGTTTAGTTTCTTTTTTTAGTGCAACTTAATATATGTTTTATTTCCCCCCTCCCCCCATCTGAAACATTTGAGGGTGGGTTATATACATCATGATCCTTTACCCCTAAATTCTTCAGTGAGTATTTTCTAAGAAATTTGCATTATTTTAATATTTAATTCACTCTAGTTTGTATTCCAGTTGACCTAATAATGTTCGTAAAGCATTTCCCTGATGCAGTACAGGATCTCGTCTAGGATCAGATGTTGGATTTAGTTATCCCATCTCTTTGGCCCCCTTTCATCTGGAGTAGTTCCCAGTGCTTTGATCTTTTATGACATGAACATTTTTTAAATATGCAGTACCCCTCACTTTTTCTTTTTATTAAATAGCACCTTCTCATTTTTGTGTTTGATGGTTCCTTGTGATTTAAATTGGGATTGGTCATAGAATGCATAGGTGATTTTTTTTTTTTTTAGATGATGTTAATTTTGATCACTTGGTCAAAATTGGTGGTCTCTCCACTATATTATTACTGTAGATTTTTTTCTCCTTTGGAACTAATTAAGTGTTTGTGGGGAGACACTTTAAGATCATGCAAAATACTCTTTCACTTTCTGCCTAGATTTCACAACCATTGGTATATCTTGCCTGATCCCATCTTTATCACGATGACTGCAAAATGACTATTTTCCAACTCCAGCAGTCTCGCCAAATTTACCATTTAGCCCTCAGCATTCAACTGTAAGAAGCCTCCCTTCTCCCTTATTTATTTATTTGTATAGTAATTAGTTATTCTGGATTCATGAATTGATTTTTTCAATGGCTTATAATTTATTATTGTACTCAGGGGCAGATGACCCAGTAAGCAGGGTAAGCACAAGCTTACTTGTGCTCACTTACTAATCTGTAGTGAACAATTTCACATGGGTTCACATGTAGTGAAATTGTTCACTACAACGTGCTTACCTTGCTTACTGGGTTATCTGCCCCTAGCCAGGGATTGTACATTAGACAAGAAGCTTTGATTCTGTAGGAAGGGACTGTGGGCTTGGGAGAGAGACAGATGCTGGCTATACCTAGAAGCAGAATCTTTGATGTGATGAAAAAATATAAATTGTTCACTACAGATGATCTGGTAAGCAAAGTAAGCACCATGCTTACCTTGCCTATTGGATAATCTGCCCTTACCCTGAAATGTCCTTTGAAATTAATGTACCCTGGAACAGACAGCACAGCACAGTGATAGTGACAAGAACTTACAACTTGTGTCAGAGAAGCACAAGTCCTCAGAAATGGGAACTTCAACAGATGACTTCTAGAAAGACATTTATTTGGTCTTGGGGGCCTTGGGCTTACCTAGATGTGTCTTTAGGTTGTAGGGGGAATCCTTTCTGTGGCTGTTTTACATTAAAGGTGGAGATTGATTGCCAGGTTTGAAGTAGGTAATAATACTCCAGCCCTTCTTGAGGGAAGCTCTTTCAGTTCTACAGAGAGCAACCTTTTCAGTTGGTCACAAAATCTCTTTTAATTTTCAAAAGTGTTTTTTTTTCTTTTATGCTGCCTTGTACCATGCTTCTGGGTCATTTTAAGAAAAGCAAAAATGGATCCTTCACTACAGGAAGGACTAATATTCGTAACAATTATGTTGTGTGTTTATTTCTGACAAGTCTTTTTGATATTGCTTTCCCCAAATTCAGTCCCCATATTTGGAATTATGAAATGGTTAAGATGTCTTTTACACTAAAATGTCTTTGGGATTTCCAGGGTTTCCTTTGTATTTCCAGGTAAATACAAATAATAACTCCTTTATCTTATAAAAGAAGTAATAAAAATAAATAGATTTGTTTGGCATTCTTTAGATTTTGATTACCTCAAAACTTGTTTGAGAGCTCTTCTATTCATCAGACCCAGGATATAAAAACAATGGACAAATCAAAAGATTACATATTTTTATATCTATATATCTACATGGCTACATATCTATATATGTATTTCTAGGAGCCAGTGGTTAAGCACTTGGCTCTAACTTAAAGGTTTGAACCCACCAGCCGCTCTTTGGGAGAAGAGACCTGGTGATGTGCTTCCATAAAGATTTCAGCCTAGGAAACCCTATGGGGCAATTCTGCTCTGTCCTATAGGGTCGCTGTGAGTTGGTATCAACTGAACACATTTTGTTACTAATATGTTTCAGTGAATATATACTTTGAGGTTGAGAAGAAGCATACTCATACTGATTTATAAAAATTGATATATTATCAATTGATTTGTTTTAAGGAAAATTTTTGTTTCCAAGATTAAATAATTTTGTCAATTGACGATAATCATAATATACTTTGTGGTGCAAATTAAAGGAACTAAAGATTTGTCAATGCTGTCATTGTTGGTCCACGATATGTTTTTATTCCACGGTGACTATTGACAAAGTTGTTATAAATCATTATGTATTATACTTGAACAGAGGAGCCTACCTTCGTCCATTCTAGTATTGTTGTAATAAATTAACCAGAGCCCATTACAGTTCATTTTCCTTTTTTTTTCCACTTTTTTATTATGGTGAAAGTATATATAACAAAACATTTGCCAATTCAACAATTTTTATATGTACAATTCAGTGACATTAATTACGTTCATCATGTAGTGCAACCATAACCACTGTCCTTCTCCAGATTATTCCAGTACCATTAGCGGAAACTCAGTGCCCTCTGTCTTAGTCACCTAGTGCTGCTATAACAGAAATACCACAAGTGGATGGCTTTAACAAAGAGAAATTTATTTTCTCCCAGCCTAGTAGGCTAGAAGTTCAAATTCAGGGCGTCAGCTCCAGGGGAAGGGTTTCTCTGTCAGCTCTGGAAGAAGGTCCTTGTCGTCAATCTTTCCCTGGACTAGGAGCTTCTCCATGCAGAAACCCTGGGTCCAAAAGATGTACTCTGCTCCTGGCACTGCTTTCTTGGTGGTATGAGATCCCCAACCCTGTGGTTGCTTTCTTTTCCTTTTATCTCTTGTAAGACAAAAGGTTGTGCAATTGAGAAAGAAGAGCTGGGAGTGGAGCACATCCTTTGGACCCAAGGTCCTTGCACTGAGAAGCTCCTAGACCAGGGCAAGATGACAAAGACCTTTCCCCATAGCTGACACCGACAGAAAGCCTTCCCCTGGAACTGGTGCCCTGAATTCGGACTTCTAGCCTCCTAAACTGTGAGAGAATAAATTTCTGTTTGTTAAAGCCAAAAAAAAAAAAAAAAAAAAAGGTGGGGCAGGCCATACCCCAGAAAACTCCCCTTACATTGGATTAGGGATGTGACCTAAGCAAGGGTGTTACATCCCACCCTTAACTGCAGGCAGAGATTATAATTTATAACACGTAGGAAAATCACAAAATGGAAGACAACCACACAATACTGGGAATCATGGCCTAACCAAGTTGATACATATTTTGGGGGGGGGACACAATTCAATCCATGACATCCTCTAAGCAATGACTCCCCCGTTTCCCCTTCCTCGCACCCCTGGTAACCACTAATAAGCTTTATTCTCTATACATTTGCCTATTTCATATAAGTGGGATCATACAATATTTGTCCTTTGTGACTGACTTATTTCACTTAGCACAATGTTTTCAAGGTTCATCCGTGTTGTGGCATATATCAGGACTTCATTTCTCCTTATGGCTAATATTCCATTGTATGTGTATACTACATTTTGTTTACCCATTGATTTGTTGATGGACATTTCCTAATGACTGATGATGTTGAAGGAGCCCCGGTGGCACACTGGTTAAAGCCATCGACTGCTAACCAAAAGGTCGGTGTTTCAAAACCACCAGTGGCTCCATGAGAGAAAGATCTGGCAGTCTGCTTCTTTAGAGATTTACATCCCCTAAAAGTCTATAAGGTTGCTATGAGTCAGAATCGACTCGATGGCAGTGGGTTTGGGAATGTTGAGCATCTTTTCACGGGCTTGTTGGCCATTTGTATATCATTTTTGGTGAAATGTCTATTTGAGTCCTTTGCCCCCCCCCTTTTTAAATTGGGTTGCCTTTTTTGCTGTTAAGTTGTAAGAGTTCTTTATATATTCTGTATATTAAATCCTTATTAGATATATGGTTCCCAAGTTTTTTTTCACCAACATGTAGGTTGTGTCTTCACTTTGTTGATAAAGACCTTTGATGAACAAAAGTTTTTAATTTTTATGAGATCCCATTTATCTACTTTGTCTTTTGCTGCTAGTGCAGAAGAATTCATTGTTAAAAACTTGGTCCCCAAAACTCCAACAACTCAACAAAAAGACAAACAACCCAATTAAAAAATGAGCAAAGGATATGAACACTTCACCAAAGAAGACATCCAGGCAACCTAGAAATACATGAAGAAATGCTTGTGATCCTTAGCCATTAGAGAGATGAAAATCAAAACTATAATGAGATACTGTCTCACACCAGTGATAATGCCGCTGACCAAAAAAAAAGAAAACAAATGACGGAGAGGCGGTGGGGAGACTGGAACTCTCATACACTGCTGGTGGAATTATTAAATGGTACAACCACTGTGGAAAATGATATGGCGCTTCCTCAAAAAGCTAGAAAAAGAAATACCATATGATTCGGCAATTCCACTCCTAGGTATATATCCTAAAGAAATAAGAGCTGTGACACTAATGGACATATGCACAACCATGTTCATATGTCTATGATATGACACATGTCAATGTTCAGGATTATTTACAATAGCAAAAGCATGGAAACAGCGTAAGTGCCCATCAGTGGATGGATGCATAAACAAACTGTGGTACATATATACATGGAATACTATTAAAGAATAAGGACGAATCTGCAAAACATCTCACAACATGGATGAACCTGGAGGACATTATGCTGAGTGGAATAAGTCACAAAAGAACAAATATTACATGAGACCACCATCATAAAAAGTCAGCAAAATGTTTTCACACAGAAACATTCTTTGATGATTACCAGGGATGGAGGGTGTGGAGCAAGGTCAAAATGACCAGTAAGCACTGGCTTGCATTGAGCAACATACAGCACAGGTTTAATTGTATTTACTGGCTAATCTGTGGTGAGCATTTTCACATGGGTCTCACCACATCTTTGACGTGGTGGGGGACAGGTGAAATTGTGCACTGCAGATTGATGGGAAGGCACAATTGGTCCTGTGAGTACTTAATCTGGCCCTGGCGGGGGAGGGGAGGGGAGGCAAAACCACTAACTAGATAGTAGACACATACTAACTTTGGTGAAGGGAGGACAATACACAGTATGGGAGAAGTTAGCACAACATAATCAAGGTAAAGGAACACACTGAAAGATAGGGAAGAATAATAAAGGCAACAATAATAAATGTTAATACATACACAATCCTGCAACAGCAGTAATAAAGATAAGTTATGAGTGGATACATAGATAGATATGTAAGCTGAACAGGGGTGGGAGGACATATGGAAGTACACCAATATACATGTATATGTGTACATGCTACGAGTACACCCATGTATGCAGTAGTGCGCACAGGGGACACAGACATGCAAACTTCTTAGCCACAACCATTAACTTGCTGGGACTGAGATATTGGACTTGAGGTCTAGGGACCATAGTCTCAGGGGACATCTAGGTCAATTGGCATATAATCCATGTAGACAATGTTCTACATCATACCTTGGCGAGTAGCAACTGGGGTCTTAAAAGCTTGGAAGTGGCCATCTAAGATACAACAATTGGTCTCTTCCTGTGTGGAGCAAAGAGTGAAGAAAACCAAAGACTCGAGGAAACAACCAGTCCGAAGGACTAGCAGACCACATGAACCATGGTCTCCACTAGCCTGAGACCTGAAGAACGAGATGGTGCCCGGCTACGATTACTGACCGCTCTGACCAGGGCCATGATAACGGGTAGGGGAAAGAAAACTGGGCAAATGGACACAGGGAATGCAGGAAGGAAGCAGGGAGAGTGCTGACATATTCAGGGGTTTGTAACCAATGTCATGAAACAAGCCGTGTATAAATTGTTGAATGGGAAACTAATTTGCTCTGTAAACTTTCACCTAAACGGCAATAAAATGTTAAAAAAACAAAAACAAAAAAACCTATCCCAAAACAATACCCCTATGTTTTCTTTGGAGCCATTCAGTTTTATTAACCACCTTTGGTTTGAAGTTCTCAGATTTAGAACACTGCATTCGAAACTGCCCCTTACAATGACAATCAGGGCAAATGAAACTGTAGACTAGAGGGTTTCTGCTATACTTGCTCAAACAAAAAAGCTTTAACTTGCTTGCTGTAATGATGCTAAACAGTAGAATCACTTCAGATTATTTACTGACCAAACAAGGTGGTGTTTAGTACTAACACCACCTATTGTATTTGGATAACTCCTTCAGGATAAATCATGATGTCCCCATGTAAAATTCAAGAACGAGCCAATCCAAGCCAAGGTGGGGACAAACTGATCAGTGGAATCTTTTCACAGGACTTGTCCAAATGGGAGGTCAATTAAGGGTGCACTGCAGATGTTAGTAACATAACTGTTGCTACTGAGTCATTGTTAACAGAGTTTAAATGCTGGGTGTCCTGTAGCTACCATCCTGTTGTGTTATGTTATGCATCAGTTGATTTTACATTAAAAGGAGATTGAAGTTATTCAGATAAATAAAATTAAATTCTGTGAGAACGGCCCCTCAAAGAAACCAAGATGGCAGTAAAGATCAAAAAACCTGGTAATGTGCCTACCTTTTGTGTGGTTGGTCATCCTATTGTCTCAGGAAAAAGAAGGACCAAGGAGAGGGGCTGTAAAGAACTAATTTTCCATTTAGAGCAGCACTTGACTATTAAAACTGTTGTTTCACTACCATTTGCTAGCTGAAGCTGGCAAGAGACCATGATCTTTGGATATCCCTGGAATGCCAGCCTTTACCAGACCTAACTGAAGACCCCTTCCTGATGATTGCACAATGAAACATCTTTTAACCCAGTAGCTCTCAGGTGGGGGAGATGTTGTCCCTTGGGGGACATTTGGCAATGTCCAGAGACATTTTTGGTTCACATCTAGTAGGTAGAGGCCACAGATACTGTTAAACATTCTACAATACACAGGACAGCTCACACAAGAAATCACCTGACCCAAAATGTCAATAGTACCAAGCTTGAGAAATCCTACCAACTTTGTGTAGACCTTTGGCCTCATTTCTATTAAGAGTGCTAGTTTTTCAAGGCTTAATTAGCATAACTGCCAACCACCTCCCCTCTTCATAACCCTTACAAACTCCTGCCTTTTGTACATCAGTGAGCTACTCAGATCCATATATGTGCCTATTCCAAAGAAAGGGATCCAGTGGAATGCAGAAATTATGCAACAATGTCATTAATATCACATGTAAGTAAAATTATACTGAAAATACTGTAATTCAAAAATGGTTACAGCAGTACCTTGACAGGGAGCTGCCAGAAATTCAAGCCAGATTCAGAAGAGGACATGGAACGAGGGACATCATTGCTGATGTCAGATGGATCTTGGCTGAAAGCAGGGAATACCAGAAAGATGTTTACCTGTGTTTTTAACTATGCAAAGCCATTTGCATAGTCAGGTCATAACAAATTATGGATAACATTGCCAGGAATGGGAATTCCAAAACACTTGATAGTGCTCATGAAGAACCTGAACATAGACCAACAGGTAGTTATTCAAACAGAACAAAGGGATGCTGCGTGGTTTAACATCAGGAAAGGTGTACGTCAGGGGTATATCCTTTCACCATGCTTATTCAATCTGTATACTGAGCAAATAATCCGAGAAGCTGGACTATATGAAGAAGAATGCAGCATCAGGATAGGAGGAGGATTCATTAACAGATGATACAACCTTGTGCAGATGACACAACCTTGCTTGCTGAAAGTGAAGAGGACTTGAAACACTGATGAAGATTAAAGACTACAGCTTTCAATATGGATTACACCTTAACATAAAGAAAACAAAACTCCTCACAACTGGACCAATAAGCAGCATTTTGATAAATGGAGAAAATATTGAAGTTGTTAAGGATTGCATTTTACTTGGATCCACAATCAATGCCCATGGAAGCAGCAGTCAGAAAATCAAAGGACATAGTGCATTGGACAAATCTGCTGCAAAAGACATCTTTAAAGCATTAAAAAGCAAAGATGTCACTTTGAAGTGTGCCTGACCCAAGCCATGGTACTTTCAGTTGCCTCATACGCATGCTAAAGCTGGACAATGAATAAGAAAGACCAAAGAATTGATGTATTTGAATTGTGTTGGTGAAGAACATTGAATATACCATGGACTGCCAGAGGAACTAACAAATCTGTCTTGGAAGAAGTACAGCTAGAATGCTCCTTGGAAGTGAGGATGGTGAGACATCGCCTCAAGTACTTTGGACACGTTAGCAGGAGGAATCAGTTCTTGGAGAAGGACATGATACTTGGTACCGTAGAGGGTCAGTGAAAAAAAGGAAGGCCTTTGACGAGATGGATTGACACAGTGGCTGCAACAGTGGGCTCAAACACAGCAATGATTCTGAGGATGGCACAGGAATGGGCAGTGAGTGTTTCATTGTGTTGTACATAGGGTTGCTATGAATCAGAACCAGCTCAATGGCACCTAACAACAACTACAAGGAGCTACTGAGTATTTCCTCCCATGGCAAGTTAATAGTTCCAACTACATACCAAGCACTGTTTTAGGTGCTACGGATATACGAAAAAAAAAAAACAACAAAAAAAAACCCATTTCCATCGAGTCGATTCTCACTCATGGTAACCCCATAGAACAGAGTAGAACTGCCCCATAGAGTTTCCAAGGAGCACCTGGTGGATTCAAATTGCTGACCTTTTTGGTTAGCAGCCGTAGCACTTAACCACTACGCCACCAAGGTTTGCTAAGGGTATAAAAAAAAAAAAGGGTATAGCTCTGAACAAAGCAGAAAAGTACTCTGTTCTCATAAAGCTTACATTCTAGTAGGAGAAAGATTCAATAAATAAGGTAAAATTAAAAAAAAAAATCAGATAGTACTAAGTACTAGGCAGAGAACTAAAAGAAAGTAGGCAGAGAACTAAAAGAAAGTGATGCAATATAGTGATTTGGTAGCTACCTTAAACTTGGTGATCAAAGAAGGCCTCTCTGATGTGGTGACGTTTAAGTTGAGGTTTAAGTGTCAAGGAGAATACTCCAGGTAGAGGGACTGCCTGTAAAAATTTCTAGACAGGAACAAGTTTGTTCAGAAAGGCCAGTGTGGCTAGAGAATATAGGAAGAGTAGCAAGGATGACATTGGAGCTGGCAAGGGTAAGATTAAACAAACCTCGTAAATCAAGGTAAGGAGTCTGTGCTATCCTAAATGCAGTGGAAGCCTTTGGAGGGTTTTAAACCAAGGTGTGGCATGATCTGATTTGCCTTTCAATAAGATTAACCTTAGCCACTGTGGAGAGAATGTTTGGTCGGGGGTGGGGGGCGCAGTTCGGAGGCAGGAGAAGTGAAGCAAGAGGAGCAATTAAGAATCTATTGTACAATGATTATGGGTGATTGATGCACAACATGATTAATGTAATATCACTAAATTGCACACCTGAGGAATGTTGAACTGTTTTGTTATGTATATTTTTTACAGTAAAAAAAGAAGCGATTGCAGGAGAGCAGGCAAAAGACAATGATTTGTATGGTACTATTTTTAGTATTGCTATGAGTCGGAATTGACTTGACGGCACTGGGTAGTATTGCTGGCCAGAAATGGATGGATTCAGGATATATTTTGGAGGCAGAGTTGCTGGGTCTTGATGGCTTGCAAAACTAGCAGAATCAAGGATGACTGATAGTTTTGGCTTGAGTAACTAAAATGAAGACTAAGGAATGAGGAGATTTCACAGGGTAGCAAATTTGGGGTAGGAACTCAGGAATTCTGGTATGTTTCAAATGCTTAGAAATATCTTAGAAGAGAGATCCATTAGGCAGCTGGATGTAAGGGTTTGCAATTTTGGGAGGGGTCAGGGTGGGAGATAATAGTCTGCTTTTAATGTAGATAGCATTTAAAGCCTGGCATCAGAGGTTATCTAGAGAAGAGAAGAGCAGAGGCCCAGGAGCAAATCCTGGGGCTCTTTAATATTTAAAGATTGAGCAGAAGAAAAGCCAGGTAAGGAAACTGGGCAAGAACATCAGAGAGGTAGGACATCAGACAGTGGTATCTTAGAAAAGACAAGCCAGTGTTTAAAGAAGGAGGGAAGAGTAGTTTATCTCTGTTATATCCTGAAGCCCTGCTAAAATGACAGTAAAGGGATTTTTTAAAAATGCACAAACCCTCAAGGATGGGTGAGGAGACAGCGTTGTTAGTTATTCCATCATTTCCAACTCACCCCATGAATGCAGAGTAGAACCGTTCAATAGGTGTTTTTTTTCCTTTATTTTTGTTGAGAATATACACAGTAGAATATACACCAATTCAACAATTTCTACAAGTACAATTCAGTGACATTGATTACATTCTTCACGTTGTACGACCGTTCTTACCCTCCTTTTCCCAACTGTTCCTCCCCGCATTAACATCCACTCACTGTCCCATAAGTTTCCTATCTACTTTTTTGAGTTGCTGTTGTCAATTTGATCCCATATAGAAAGTTATTAAAAGAGCATAATACTCAAGACAGATATTCTTTACTAAGTAAGCTAAGTAACTATTGTTTGGTTTAAAGAAGACTTCAGGGGACATTTTTGGTTTAAAGTTTAAAGATGATCTCAGGGCAGTTTTTCAGGGCAGTAGTTTTGGAAGTTCATTCAGTCTCAATGGCTCTAGAAAATCTGGATTCCATGATAATTTGAAGTTTTGTTCTGCACTTCCCCCCTTTTTATCAGATTCTTTTCTATAAAATCTTCCATCAAAACATTCAGTAATGGTAGGTGGGCACTATCCAATTCTGGTCTCATGGCAAAGGAAACAGTTGTTCACGGAGGCGGTTAGCTACACATTCTACTTCCTCCTCCTATGCCTGACTTTCTTCCTCTGTTCCTCCAATTTTTGTACCTTGGATGAATAAACACCAATTTTTGTACCTTTGATGGCCACTTGCAAGCTTTTAAGACCCCAGGCACTATGCAAAGAACTAGGAGGTAGAACAGAAGCACTAAACATGTTATTAGGCCAATTAACTGGGATATCCCACGAAACAAAGACCCTAAACCTCCAAACCAACAAACCAAATCCCATGAGGTGTTTAGTTGTACATAAACAGCCTCTGCAGCTGCCCTTTTTTGTTGTTGTTGTAAATATATCTGTCCAACATTTGCCAGTTCAACTTTTTATAAATATACAACTTATTGACAGCAATTACATTAATCGACTGTGCAACGCTTACCATTAATCAATGCAATTTTTCTATCACCTTGAACTGAAACTCAGTGCTCCATAAGCAATAACGCCCTCTTCATCTCTCCCCCCCATCACTAATAAACTTTGGTGTTTATATATTTGCCTGTTCTTCTCTTTTTATATAAGTGAGGTCATACAATATTTGTCCTTTTGTGATTGATTGATTGAGGGCCTTTGGCTTGTATCGAACTTTTGGCTATTGTGAATAATGGTGCAATGAACATTGGTGTACATGGGTAGGGTTTTCAAGGCTATGACTTTTCCCAAATTAGATCTTCCAAGAACTTCTGTGTGGGTTCAAATTGCTAACCTTTTGGCTAGGAGCCCAGGGCTTAACCATTTGTGCCACCCAGAGACTCCTGAGGAGACAGTGACAACGTTTTGGAAGCAGGAAGCACTTTGAAGAATGGTAATATAGAAGTAGCAGACAAAGGAAGTTGAAACTTAGGCTAGAAGTTAACAGTCTCTTAACAAGTGAACTCTGGTAGTGGTGAAGAAAGCCTAGAAGCAAGCTGATGCACGGGATTGCTATAGAACTACAACAAGTCTCAGGAATTGGAGGCACTGGGACTCTGTGAAATTGGTGGTATGAGTAGAGCGGAAATCTGAACTGGTTGATTCCCTCCATGTGGAGGAGCTGAGTGCAGTGAGAGTGCAGCTTCTCCCACTTTCTGATGGATGACTGGAGCTTTATGGTCTGGAGAGGTCAAACCAAAGAGACTCTGCATTTCAGGACACCAGGGAAGCTAAGGGGGGAATAAGTGAAATTCTATGTACTAAATGGTAAGACCTCCAGTGCCTTTCTCCCAGCCATTCCCCCAAATGCTGGCAGCTGGACCTATACCTTCCTAAATGAATAAGAAGATGCCTCTCTTGGCAAAGGACCAGGCCAAGAGAAACATCTTTAACACACTAATGGTTAGAAAGGGCATCCATAAAATGGCCAGGTTACTACCTGGTCACCCTTATGGTGAAGTTCGGCATGCTTGCACACTCACACAGAGATTCTAGTAGATTTTTTAGTGTCTGTCTGTGAGCAGCCAGCCAAGGAGTACCGGATGTTTGAGGAAATCCTCTAACCTTAAAGGAAGAGACCAAAACAAACAGAAAAAGAAATTTCAGGCAAACCAGTAATTCAAGGAGAAGAAAGCTAAACAATGTAAGTAAAAGTTATCATTTATTATATCCTCAGAAAAATAAAAGACAATATTGCTTCCACAAAAAGTTAAAAAAAGCTTGGGAAATTGATGATAGCAGAAATGAAAAACACAGGTTTGGAAGAGATAGTTGAGGAAATTTCTCAGAAAGAACAGAAAAGACAAAGAGATGGATTACAGAAAAGAAATGAAAATTGGAAGATGTGCAGCAAAGAGTTAACACAGCAGGTCTCTGACTTCTATTCTTTGAAACATCTGCTTACAATGTTGGCCTTTGGTTCACCTCTGAGAACTTGGATTTCAGGAGGGTTCCTACCACCCTGACTGATAAATGTGGCTCACTGTGCCTGAAATGTTTGTACAAACAGTATGGTTTATGCTGAACACCTGCTTCTGGGAGTCTTTTTTTGTTAGGTGGGGTTGCATACATGACCAGCTCCTAATAAGAGCCATGGGCATGGAATCTCTAACAACCTTCCCTGTTTGGTAACATTTCGGATATGGTGTCACAACTCGATGCTGGAGGAATTAAGCACATCCTGTATGACTCCACTGGGAGAGCGTCCTGGGAAGCTCACGTTTGGTTTCCTCCAGAATTCGGCCCATGTACATTTTTCCTTTGTTGATTGTGCTTTGCTTCCTTTCACTGTAATGAATCAATCATAGCTATGAGTACAACTATATTCTAAGTCCTGTGAGTCCTCCTGGTGAATCATCAAACCTGGGTTGGACTTCAGGACTCCTGACACAGAGGATCATTCTTCAAGGTCTGACATAAAACTCATAGACGTTCCAGGATGCGCTATCAAAGAAAACACAAGGAAATTATCAAATAATTCATGCAAGAAAACTTCCCAGAACCGAAGGACGTGAATTTCCATGAGTCCATACCTGAGTGCCCTGCACTAAATAAACAAAGTACTCATCTCATGGCACATTGGGCTGACATATCAGAACATTAAGAATAAATGGAAGACCCCAAAAGGGAACAAAGATTGATACAAAGGATCCAGAATCAGAATGGAATTGGACTTTCAACAGCAGTGCTGAAAGCTAAAAGATATGAGGGGAAATGACTTTCAATTTACAATTCTGTACTCATCCAAACCACCAAATAATTGTGAGGTAGAATAAAAGTATTTTCAGATTTACAAGGTCTAAAAAAATTATTTCCCATGTGCCCTTTCTCAGGAAGTTATTGGAGTATATACTCTACCAAAACAAGGATAAAAAGAAAGAGGAAGATAGGGGTCCAGAAAATAGTAGGTTCTACACAGGTGAAAGGCTAAGGCAATTCAAGACCTAGGAAACCCTAGGTTGGCATTTTTCAGCAGGTCTTGGGAGCAATCAGTACAGACCAGAGTAGAAGAAAGATGATGGGCTCTAAGAGGGGTGTCTCCAACAAAGAGTGAAAGTGATGGATTACCTGATGTGTTTGAACATACTGAGAAGTTACTTACACTTCTGGTAGAGAGTTGGGGATGTGTTAGTGATAGTTACAGAGAAAACTAAGCAAATAAAAATAAACAAAGCAATATTACCTTTGGGGCAAACTAGAAATAGTTAAACTTCTAGTTAACCTTCTAGAAGCAGCTAACTAGAGATACTTACAAGGGAAAAAAGAAAAGGCAATCATTCACTATAGTAAATTGCAGCCCTGGTGGTACAGTGGTTAAGAGCTACAGTGAGCTATGCCAATAACCAAAAGGCTGGCAGTTGGAATCCATCAGCCATTCCTTGGAAATCCTATGGAGCAGTTCTACTCTGTTCTATAGGGGTCACTATGAGTTGAAATAGAATTGACTCGAGGGAAACGGGTTTGGTTTGGAGCCCTGGTGGTGCAGTGGTTAAGCGTTTGGCTGCTAACCAAAGGGTTGGCAGTTCTAATCCACCAGCTGCTCTTTGGAAACCCTATGTGGCGGTTCTTCTCTGTCCTATAGGGTCGTTATGAGTTGGAATCGACTCGGCGGCTTAAATAGTAAATTATACAGTCATAATAATGGAAACACTGGATATCAACTTAACCCAAAAGTATGTTTCAGGTATATTGGGACGGTGGAGAGAGGAATGCTTGAGAGTTGCATGTGTGCTCATGTGCTGAGGATGGTATAAAAGCTACACTGTCATCTTTCACTGTAAGAAATCGGTGGATACTTTTAAACACTGTATAACAAGAAATAGCAGTATAAAACTGTTACTGATAATTATGACAGTAAACGATAAATCAAATGGTTACAAAATTAGAAAATGGTTGCCTTTAGAGAGCAGGAGTCTGCTCCTTTTGTTGAAGTCTGCTCTGGGTATAATTTAGGCTCCCTGAAGTGAAATATTTTGCAACTAAGTATCCCACACATTTGAGAAATCTATCATGAGGCCTAATTTTAGTCTTCGTAGGACCTCAGTTTGCAGATTTAAGTGATGGTGATAGAATGGGGGCAGACACAGGGAAATGAAGAGGAAGAGATTATGAGAGTAGAAGAGAAAGAAGAAATAATAAAAGGAGGTCCGAAAGAAAAAGAGACAGAAAACGGGAGAGGGCCCTGTGCTAGTCCTTGAAATTGAAGTAAGGATTCTATTCCACAGTCCATTCCCTGTATCTGATGAGGATTTTGTGTGCACAAAATTAGACAGTGAGTAGTTTTCCTCTTTTTTTTTTTTTTGCTTTAGGTGAAAGGTTACAGCTTAAATTAATCTCTCATACAAAAATTTATATACATATCGTTATGTGGCCCTAGTTCCAATCCCTACAACGTGACAGCACCCTCTTCCTTTCCACCCCCTGGTTTCTGGTGTCCATTCAAACAGCTCCTATACCTTTCTACCTTCTCATCTTATCTCCGGACAGGAGCTGCCCACTTAGTCTCGTGGATCTACTTGAACTAAGCAGCACACTCTTCACGAGTACATTTTATAGTCCAGTCTAATCTTTGTCTGAAGAGTTGGCTTCAGGAATGGTTTTAGTTCTGGGTTAACAGAGAACCTGAGGGCCATGTCTTCTGGAGTTCCTCTAGTCTCGGTCAGATCATTAAGTCTGGTCTTTTTATGTGAATTGAGTTTTGCACCACACTTTTCCTCTGCTCCATCAGGGACTCTCTGTTGTGTTCCCTGTCAGGGAGGTCATTGGTGGTAGCCAGGCACCATCTAGTTCTTCTGGTCTCAGGCTGATGGAGTCTCTGGTTCATGTGGCCCTTTTGTCTTTTGGGCTAATATTTTCCTTGTGTCTTCGGTATTGTTCACTCTCCTTTGCTTCAGGTGGGTTGGGACCAACTGATGCATCTTAGATGGCCACTCACAAGGTTTTAAGACCCCAGATGCCACTCACCAAAGCAGGATGCAGAACATTTTCTTCATAAACTTTGTTACACCAATTGACCTAGATGTCCCCTGAAACCATGGTCCCCAGGTGCCCACTCCTGCTACTCTGTTCCTCAAAGTCTTTGGTTGTGTCAAGAAACTTCTTGGCTTTTGGTTTAGTCCAGTTGTGCTGACTAACCCTGTATTGTGTGTTGTCCTTCCCTTCACCTAAGATAATTCTTGCCTACCACCTAGTTAGTGAATTCCCCCTATCCTTCCCTCCTCACCCTCATAACCATCAAAGACTGTTTTCTTCTGTGCTTAACCCTTTTCTTGAGTTCTTATAATAGTGGTCTCATACAATATTTTCCTTTTGCACCTAATTTCAATCAGCGTAATGCCTTCCAGATTCTACCATGTTGTGAGATGTTTTGCAAATTCATCATTGTTCTTTATCGTTGCATAGTATTCCATTTTGTGAATATACCATAATTTGTTTATCCAGATTCTCGATGGGCACCTAGGTTGTTCCCATCTTTTTGCTATTGTGAACAGTGCTGCAGTGAACATGGGTGTGCATATATCTATTCGTGTGATGGCTTTTATTTCTCTAGGATATATTCCAAGGATTGGAATTGCTGGATCCTATGGTACTTCTATTTCTAGCTTTTTAAGGAAGTGCCAAATCGATTTCCAAAGTGGCTGTACCATTTTACATTCCTACCAGCAGTGCGTAAGCGTTCAGTCACTCCACAATCTCTCCAACATTTATCATTTTGTGTTTTTTGGATTAATGCTAGCCTTGTTGGGGTGAAAGGGTATCTCACTGTAGTTTGATTTGCATTTCTCTAATGGCTAATGATTGTGAACCTTTCCTCATGTATCTGTTAGTTGCCTGAATGTCTTCTTTGGTGAAGTGTTCGTTCATATCCTTTCCCCATTTTTTAATTGGGTTATTTGTCTTTTTGCTGTTGAGGTGTTCCAGTGTCTTGTAGATTTTAAGGATTAGACCCTGATCATATATGGTGTAGCCAAAAATTTTTGTCCTGGCCTGTTGTCTTTTTACCCTTGTGCGAAGTCTTTTGATGAGGTTAAGTGTTTGATTTTTAGGAGCTCCCAGTTATCTAGTGTCTCTTCTGATGTTTGTGCGTTGTTAGTTATGTTTTGTATTCTGTTTATGCCATGTATTAGGGCTCCTAGCATTGTCCCTATTTTTTTTGTTCCATGATCTTTATCGTTTTAGATTTTATATTTAGGTCTTTGTCCATTTTGAGTTGGTTTTTGTACATGGTATGAGGTATGGGTCATGTTTTATTTTTTTGCAGATGGATATTTTTTGGTGGGATCCAGTTATGGTAGCACCATTTGTTAAAGACTGTCTTTTCCCCATTTAATGGACTTTGGGCCTTTGTCAAATATCAGCTGCTTATAGGGGGTTGAATTTACATCTGAATTCTCAATTCTGTTCCATTGGTCTATCTGTTGTTGTACCAATACCAGGCTGTTTTGACTACTGTGATGGTATAACAGGTTCTAAAATCAGGTAGTGTGAGGCCTCCCACTTTGCTCTTCTTCTTCAGGAATGCTTTACTTATCAGGGGCCTCTCCCCTTTCCATATGAAGTTGGCGGTTTGTTTCTCCATCTCGTTAAAAAATGTCATGGGAATTTGGATCAGGATTGCATTGTATATATAGATCACCTAGGGTAGAAATGACATTTTCACAATGTTGAGTCTTCCTATTCATGAGCAAGGTATGTTTTTCCACTTACGTGGGTCTCTTTTGTTATTTTGCAATAGTATCTTGGAGTTTTCTTTGCATAGGTCTTTTATGTCTCTGGGTAGGTTTATTCCTAAGTATTTTATCTCCTTAGGGGCTATTGTAATTGGTATTGATCTGGTGATTTCCTGTTGGAAGTTTTCTTTGTTGGTGTAGAGGAATCCAACTGATTTTTAGCTCGTATCCTGATACTTTGCTGAAATCTTCTATTAGTTCCAGTAGTTTTCTTGTGGATTCTTTGGGGTTTTCTGTGTATAAGATCATGTTATCTGCAAATAGAAATGCTTTTATTTCTTCCTTACCAATTTGGATGCCCTTTATTTCTTTTTCGTGGCTTATTGCTCTGGCTAGAACCTCCAGCACAATGTTGTGTAAGAATGGTGATAAAGGGCATCCTTGTCTGGTTCCCATTCTCAGGGGGAATGCTTTCAGACTCTCTCCATCTAGGATGATGCTGGCTGTTGGCTTTGTATAAATGCCCTTTATTATGTTGAGGAATTTCCCTTCTATTCCTATTTTGCTGAGAGTTTTTATCATGAATGGGTGTTGGGCACTGTCAAATGCCTTTTCTGCATCAATTGATAAGATCATGTGGTTCTTATCTTTTGTTTTATTTATGTGATGGATTACATTGTTTTTCTAATGTTGAACCATCCCTGCATACCTTGTATGAATTCCACTTGGTCCTGATGAATTATTTTTTTTGATATGTTGTTGAATTCTATTGGTTAGAATTTTGTTGAGGATTTTTGTGTCTATGTTCATGAGAGATATTGGTCTGTAATTTTCTTTTTTTGAGATGTCTTTACAATTTGGTATCAGGGTTATGCTGGCTTCATAGAATGAGTTTGGGATTATTCCATCCTTTTCTATGCTCTGAAATACCTTTAGTAGTAGTGGTGTTAACTCTTCTCTGTAAGTTTGGTAGAATTCTTCAGTGAAGTTGTAAGAGCCAGGGCTTTCTTTTGTTGTGGTTGGGAGTTTTTTAATTACCTCTTCAATCTCTTCTCTTGTTATAGGTTTATTTTATTTGTGTTAATTTAGGTAGGTAGTGCTTTTATAAATGTGTCCATTTCCTCTAGTTTTTATAATTTGTTGGAGTACAATTTTTCATAGTATTCTGTTACGAATACTATTTCAGTTGGGTCTGTTGTGATATCACTCATGTCATTTCTCATTTAGGTTATTTGCTTCCTCTCCTGTTTTTTCTTTTGTCAGTTTGGCCAATGGTTTATCGATTTTGTTGATCTTTTCAAAGAACCAGCTTTTGGTCTTGTTAACTCTTTCTACGTTTTTTCTGTTCTCTATTTCAATTATTTTGGCTCTGATTTTTTATTATTTCCTTTCTTCTGGTTCCCAAGGGCTTCTTTTGCTGCTCTCTTTCTATTTGTTTAAGTTGTAGGGTTAATGTTTTGATTTTGGCCCTTTCTTCTTTTTGGATGTGTGCATTTATTGCTATAAATTGACCTCTGAGCACTGCTTTTGCTATGTCCCAAAGGTTCTAGTAGGATTTGCTTCATCCTCATTTGATTCTGTGAATTTCTTTATTCCATCCATGATTTCTTCTATAACCCAGTAGTTTTTGATCAAGGTGTTGTTCAGTCTTCATTTATTTGCTTTTTTTTCCCTTGCTTTTTCTGTTACTGATATCTGTTTTTTATGACTTTATGGTCTGAAAAGATGCTTTGTAATATTTCAGTGTTTTGGATTCTGTTAACACTTGCTTTGTGGCCTAATATGTGGGCTATTCTGGAGAATGTTCCATGTGTGTCGGAAAAGAAAGTATAATTGGCTGCTGTTGGGTGGAGTGTTCTGTATATGTCTATGAGATCAAGTTGGTTGATTTTGGCATTCAGAACTTCTGCGTTTTTATCGAGCTTCTTCTGGATGTTCTGTCCTTCACTGAAAGTGGTGTGTTGAAGTCTTCTACTATTATTGTGGAGCTGTTTATTTCTCTTTTCAATGGTGTTTGAGTTTTATGTAGTTTTGGAGCCCTGCCGTTGAGCGTGTAAATATTTATTATGGTTATGTCTTCCTGGTGTATTGACCCTTTAATCATTGTATATTGTCCTTTCTTATCCTTTTTGGTGAATTTTGCTTTAAAGTCTATTTTGTCAGAGATTAATATTGCCACTCCTGCTCTTTTTTTGTTGCTGTTTGCTTGGTATATTTTTTCCATCCTTGAGTTTTGGTTTGTTTGTGTCTTTGAGTCTAAGGTGTGTCTTTTGTAGGCAGCACATAGATCATGTTTTTAATCCATTCTGCCACTCTCTGTCTCTTTATTAGTGCATTTATTCCATTTATAGTCTGTGTAATTATTGATAGGTGTGAGTTTACTGCTATCATTTTGATGTATTTTTTTTTTGTATGTGTTGTTGACCATTTCTTTTTTCACTTAATTTTCTGTGCTGAGTTATTTTTTTTTTTTATATCTGTTCATCGTTGTTCAATTTGTATTTGCTGAGTCTTTATGTTTTTTCCTGTTTTTTATTTTGATGAATAGGATTGTTAGTTTCCTTTGTGGTTACCTTGATATTTACCTCTATTTTTCTAAGTTTAAACCTATCTTTTATTTCTTAATATCACTTTGACTTCTCCATATGAAATTTCTGTGACTACATTATTTAGTCCCTCTTTTTTGTTTTAATGTTGTCATATTTTACATATTGACATCTCTGTTTCTCTATTTTCAGAGTTTTAGGTTTCACTTATTTTTGTGACTTACCTATCTGGATTGATATTTGGTTGTTCTGTCCTGTGTTATAGACTTGAGTTGTTATCTGATGTTATTGATTTTCTAACGGGAGGACTCCCTTCAGTATTTCTTGTAATTTTTGTTTGGTTTTTACAAATTCCCTTAACTTCTGTTTATCTGGAAGTATCCTAATTTCACCGTCATATTTGAGAGACAGTTTTGCTGGATATATAATTTTTGGCTGGCAATTATTTTCCTTCAAGGCTTTATATATGTCATCTAATTTTCTTCTTGCCTGCATGGTTTCTACTGAGTCGTCAGAGCTTAGGTTTATTGACTCTCCTTTGTAGATGACTTTTCGTTTATCCCTACCTACTCTTAAAATTCTCTCTTTGTCTTTGGTTTTGACAAGTTTGATTATAATATGTTTTGATGACTTTCTTTTGGGGTCTCCCCTGTGTGGGGTTCGATGAGCTTCTTGGATAGATATTTTCTCATCTTTCATGATATCAGAGAAGTTTTCTGCTAACGAATCTTCAATAATTCTCTCTGTATTTTCTGTCCCCTCCCCTCCCCCTCATTCAGTACTCCAGTCACTTGTAGTTTACTCCTCTTGATAGAGTCCCACATAATTCTTAGGGTTTCTTCATTTTTTAAAATTCTTTTATCTGACTTTTCCTCAAATAAGTTGGTGTCAAATGCTTTATCTTCAATCTAATTCTGACTTCCATTGTCTCAGTTTTGTTCCAATGACTTTCAATTGAGTTGTCTAATTCTGAAATTTTATTGGTAATCTTTTGGATATCTGTTTGCTGTCTCTCTTTGGATTTTTGCAGCCTGTTAAATTTGTCATTATGCTCTTGTATAACCTTTTCAAGTTCCTCTGTTGCTTTATCTGTGTGTTCCTTGGCTCGTTCTGCATTTTGCCTCATCTCCTTCCCGATCTCTTGAAGAGCTCTGTATACTAATATTTTGAATTCTACCTCCCATATCTCCAAAATCTTACCTTCCTCTGGGAAGTTTCTTGGTTCTTTGATTTGGTCACTTGCTGAAACCATCATGGTCTGCCTCTTTATGTGACTTGATATTGACTGTTGTCTCCAAGCTTATGTGATTTGATATTGACTGTTGTGTCCTAGCTTGTTTTGATATGCCCTAATAGGCTGGTTGTGTGAGCTATTTTGATTATTGGTGTCTTTGAAGTTCTCACGTCCTGTCACCAGGTGGTTGGAGCTGTTACTATGTATGTGAGCCCAGGAGTCTGTTTTCTTTTGGGGATTCCACCCAGGTGTCCATGTTGTTGATCACTGTGTGGTGCAGGCTCTCACCTACAGTCCTAGATGGGTGGGACTGCATGGGGTGATCGGAGTAGGCACAAGTATCTGGCTGCAGTAGGGTGTTATGTGCTGAGAAAGGGAGGGGTTCATGGCTGCCCCGAGTGCCTGGGTGTAATATATATCCCTGTTCCCTAGATCGCATAGGTGGGTGGGTTTTGCAGCAAGACTTTGAGCACCCAAAGCTGTTGGCTCTGAGGACTGGGAGACACCACTTATTCTCTGACCCCTGTCATGGGTGGCTAGGTGGAGTGGGTGGAGCTACCAGTCCTCAGGCCCCTGAAGTGGGTAGAAAAGGACCCTGCTTAATGGGCAGGGCAGTGTCAAATGTCACAAATCTGCCACTCCCCTTTAGCTGTTGCAGTTGAAAATAGGCTTCAGGTATATACCCTGTCGTACTGTGCTAATGAGGGCCTACGTTGCTGAAATGGGCCCACACAGGTCTAGGCCGGTGTGAAAGACATTCAAAGTTTGTGGATCCCTTATGCGTATGCCTAGGCAAAGGGGCTGTGCCTGCCCTGAGTTCCTGGCTTAGGGGAGCTGGCAGATTATTTTTTCCTGTTTGTTAATTTGTTCCCTCTCCAAAGCCAGGAGAATGGCTCAGGGCACAGGACAGGTCACTTCTGGCCCAGGGGGCACGGCAATCGCTGAAGCCAGGCTGGGACCAGAGCAGAGCAGGGAGGTGGCAGGTAAATGGGAGAGAGGTACTTCCCAGAGGGGAGAAGGGTTTTTTTGATCCCACACAGTAGGTTAGATGCTTGCACTTAACTTTTGCAGATTCAGCGCCACTCTTCCCTGGTTCCGGAGGCTTGAGCAGACTCTCCACCACTCGGTTTCTCCTGACGTGTGGAAAACACATCCCGAGTGCTACTGCTTGCCTCAACCTGTGTGTGCAGTCAGTCCAGCCTGCAGGGTGCTGGCCAGGTCAGTTCTGGCAGATCCTCACTGCTTCTGAACTGTCTCTCCTGTCTCCTGCCGCTCGATCCAACTCCTCAACTTTGTCTTGCATGTTAAGGGCTCCTAGATTGTCATATATAATTGATTCGCTTGTTTTTTCAGGTCTTTGTTATAAGAGGGGTCACAGGAAGCACCTGACTACTCCTCCATTTGCCCACTTCCAGGGAGTAGTTTTTCTATGGAGTCCCTGGGTGGTTCAAACAGTTACTGCACTCAACTGCTGACTGAAAAGTTCAAGATTTGGCTACCCAGAGGCCCTTTGGAAGAAAGGTCTGGTGATCTACTTCCAGATAATCAGCCACTGAAAACCCTATGGAGCACAGTTCTACTCTGACACACGTGGAGTCTCCATCAGTCAGAACTGACCTCAAGCAATAAAAGGTTGAGTAGTGAGAGGCGCTATCTCAGATTGGTGCTGAGTAATGTGGGTCAAAGTAACAGAACAGAAACCCGAAAGCCCGATTTCCTAGTCTGATATTGGTGCCTGGCTGTGCTTCACAAATCAGCTGTTTGGTTGGGTAGGGAGTGAGAATAGATTAAATGAGGCAGGCAGCCTCAAAGCCCAACCCTTCTAAGAGACACCTGTTATGGGTTATCCTACACAAAACAGAATAGTCCGCACATTCTTCTGAAATTGCCGTTGAGGAGGTAACCACAGGATGGGCCATAGATGGCCTCAACTCACCTCTAGGTGGAGACTTAACATGCTAATGAAGGAAAAACCAACCTCTTCCTCCATCCCCGAGAATGGAACCCTCGTCTAGGGAAAATTCCTAGTCATCCCCAAGCTCTGAGCGCCTGTGTGAAGGTCAATCCTGAATATTCATGATGAATTTGCATTTCCTTGTCAGCTCTCTGTAAAAGCCCACCTCCCTAAGCTGCCTGTGAGCAGTCTTGGAAGCAGCAGGCCCTATTGCTCCTTTCCTTGTGCAACGAAATAAAGGCATCTTTCTGATCGCCCACCTCAGCTTCTTGTTTATGGTCTGTAACAAGTGACGCTGAGCAGAACCTGGGGTTTTCACCCAGCAACAAAAGGTTCCATGAATCACTCAACAACTCTGTGAGGAACCCTAGCTGAGGAACCGGAAGATCAGAGTATAAGCTGACTTGTTACATAGCCGGTATATGGATAAGCCAAACTTCAATATCATAGCTAAATCCACTGATTTTTTTTCAGGTTCTTAACAATTTATGCCCTCTCTTCTATAAAGGAGACCTTATGGCACAGTGGTTAAGAGCTACTGTAGGTAACCAAAAGGTCAGCGGTTCGAATCCATCAGCTACTCCTCAGAAACACTATTGCTGTTGTTAGGTCCCGTCAAGTTGGTTCCGACTCAGTGACCATGTAGGACAGAGTAGAACTGCCTCATAGAGTTTTCAAGGAGTGGCTGGTGGATTCAAACTGCTGGCCTTTTGGTTAGCATCTGTAGTTCTTAACCAGTGTGTGACCAGGGCTCTGGAAACCCTATGGGGGCAGTTTTACTTTGTCCTCCAGGGTCACTATGAGTTGGAATCAACTCGAAGGCAATGGGTTTGGTTCTTCCATAAAAGAGGTTTTTTTTTTTTTTTTAAAAAAAATAATTTTTATTGTGCTTTAAGTGAAAGTTTACAAATCAAGTCAGTCTCTCACACAAAAACCCATAATCACCTTGCTACACACTCCCAATTACTCTCCCCCTAATGAGACAGCCCGCTCTCTCCCTCCACTCTCTCTTTTCGTGTCCATTTCGCCAGCTTCTAACCCCCTCCACCCTCTCATCTCCCCTCCAGGCAGGAGATACCAACATAGTCTCCAGTGTCCACCTGATCCAAGAAGCTCACTCCTCACCAGCATCCCACTCCAACCCATTGTCCAGTCCAACCCATGTCTGAAGAGTTGGCTTCGGGAATGTTTCCTGTCCTGGGGCAACAGAAAGTCTGGGGGCCATGACCACTGGCGTCCTTCTAGTCTCAGTCAGACTGTTAAGTCTGGTCTTATGAGAATTTGGGGTCTTCATCCCACTGCTCTCCTGCTCCTTCAGGAGTTCTCTGTTGTGTTCCCTGTCAGGGCAGTCATCGGTAGTAGCCAGGCACCATCTAGTTCTTCTGGTCTCAGGATGATGTAGTCGCTGGTTCATGTGGCCCTTTCTGTCTCTTGGGCTCGTAATCGCCTTGTCCTTGGTGTTCTTCATTCTCCTTTGATCCAGGTGGGTTGAGAAAAGAGGCTTTTTTAATTACCTGAAAGAAAGGGTTCTTTCTCTTCTGAACTCGAGCAATATATTATTTCCCTTTCTCCCAGGATGCATCTCTTCATTCTCTGTATTTTACATATTTTTATATGCTCAGTAACTGCTGCCTTCCTGTGAAGCAGAGGACAGATCATACCTCTTTGCATCATCCATCTGCTTTATACATATTAGGCTAAATAGGTACCTTTAACAAAATGGTTTCCATAGATTAATTTAGGACTACATTATTGCCTTCATTTCATAGGGCTGGAAGGACCCACCATGGATCATTGAACTGAAATCCCATCATTTTAAGTTAGAGAATAAGTGGCTTTTAGATCATAGCTATGGTGGAGAGAGCCTAATTCCCAGGCCAGTCAGTGTCCACTATGTATCAATTAGCAGTGTTTGTTTAGGCATTCTTTACCTGTTCCTATGGAAAATCGAGGTAACTAAGTATAGAAAACTCTTCTAGAAATAAGACATTTATAAAGTATGTCAGTGTAACTTAAACACACTACCGTTGAGTGGATTCCAACTCATAGAACTGCCCCATAGGGTTTCTAAGGCTGTAATCTTTACAGAAGCAGACTGCCACATCTTTCTCCTGCAAAGCAGCTGGTAGGTTTGAACCTCTGACCTTTTTGGTTAGCAGCTGAGTGCTTAACCATTGCACCACCAGGGATCCTTCAGTGTAACTTACCTGATGGATTTTATAGAGCTAGACAGTTCAACACATGATCACCTAAGAGGTCTATAGCTGAAGAGAAAAATATGAATTTTGTTATTTGATATTCAAATACTATCCATGTCCTGGCCCAAACCTTCCTTTTTAACCAGAGGCCTATTAATCCCATACCTGAAAACCATGATTAGCAAAGGGGACTACTTAGGGTTTATACAGTTCACTTCACATGAATTGATCCCCTTGCCATCATACTTCAAATCCCAACGGTCCCTTAGGTCTATCAAATGCCACCTCCTCTGTGAAAACTCCCCGTTCCCCTAAAAGTAATCTCCCCACACTCTGAACGTTGCCACAAAATATCTCTAAGTCTTTAATTACTGGTCTTTACATGTCTTATCTTCCCTACTGGAACAAGCTTATTGAAGGCAGGGTGTGTGTCTGATTCATTTTCATATCCTCTCTCCCTTTCTCCCTTGGGTTTAAGCAAAAGTCTTCAGTCCCCTAGCTTCCACTCTTATTCCTCCACCTTGACCCTTTTGAAACATAGGAGTGCATGCCAGTTTCTTAATCAAAGCCCTCCAACCATAGTTTTGCAATCACACTGGCCTTCTTCCTATGATTTTATCATGCTAAGCACCTGCTGCCTCAAAGGACTTTGCATTTGATGTTCTCAGTCTAGAATACTATCAGAGTAGTCTAGAATACTAGATATTGTTTGCCTCCTTATTTCAATCAGGCTCTAAAATATTCTTCCATAGAGATCCTCTTTGACCAGTCTATATTAACTAGCACCACTGTCACTCTCTGTCACCATATCCTGCTTTAGTTAAGACTGTTGATTCTGGGAGCCAGAGTGCCTCATTTGGTAAAATGGCTTTCATGCTTACTAGGTTTATGGCTTTGGGAAAGCAAATTAACCTTTTCTTACTTGTTTCCTTATCACAAAATGGGGATGATAATTGCATGTGTTTACTCATTAGAATAGTGCACATCTGGAACATGGTAAAGGTTCAATAAGATGTATGGCTTTTCTTGATAGGACTTATCAAAACCTGACATTGCATTACACATGTCTGTCTCCTCTATTGGAAAGTAGGCTCTATTAGGGCAGGAGTTTGTCTTACTCACAACACCATCCCTAGCTCCTAGAGCAGCGTCTGTGTTATAAAGTCCCTCAATAAATATTTGTTGAGTATGAATGAATTTATTAAATGTTTTAAAAGCTACAAATGAACTACTGAATTATATTATTTTCTTAAACCAGTTTTCATATCTGTGTGCGTATTAATATTGACAGATCTATGTACAATATTTTGTGGCAGAAGGAAAATTCCTTGGCTGTAAATTCAAATGGAAAATCATAAAAAAGTGGAACTAAACCAGGCAAATGTGCAGTATTGAAGTAGCTCAGTTAAAGCAGATTTAACATGAGATAATACTAGAGTACTAAGAGAAAAAAAAATACATGAGATGGTCATGTAATTTGCTTAATACACTGCCTAGCACATAGTAGCTTCTGCATAGATTTCTACTAGCAAACAATAAAAACACTTGAAAAGGAAAATGAGATAACATAAAACTTATAATTAAAACTAAAAAGCTTTTAAAACACATAAAGAAAAACGACTCAGCACAGAAAATCAAGTGGAACAAAGAAATAGTCAACACCACAAAAAATATACGTCAAAATGACAGCATTAAATTCATACCTGTCAATAATTACACAATGTAAATGGAATAAATATACTAATAAAGAGACCGAGAGTGGCAGAATGGATTGAAAAACACGATCCTTCTAAATGCTGCATACAGACACACCTTAGACTCAAAGACACAAACAAACCAAAACTCAAAGGATGGAAAAAAATATATCAAGCTAACAACAATCAAAAAAGAGGAGGATTGGCAATATTAATCTCTGACAAAATAGACTTTAAAGCAAAATCCACCACAAATGATACAGAAGGACACTATATAATGATTAAAAGGAGGACATAACCAAAATAAATATATACGCATGCAATGACAAGGCTCTAAAATACATAAAACAAACTCTAACAGCATTGAAAAGAGAAATAGATAGCTCCACAATAACAGTAGGAGACTTCAACACACCATTTTCGTTGATGGACACAACATCTAGAAAAAAGCTCAATAAAGACACAGAAGATCTAAATGCCACAATCAACCAACTTCATCTCACAGTCATATACAGAACACTGCACTGAACAGCAGCCAAGTATACTTTTCTTTTCTAATGCACATGGAACATTCTCCAGAATAGACCATGTATTAGGCCACAAAGCAAGCCTTAACAGAATCCAAAACATTGAAATATTACAAAGCATCTTTTCAGACCATAAAGCCCTAAAAGTAGATATCAGTAACAGAAAAAGCAAGGAAAAAAAAATCAAATACGTGGAAGCCGAACAATACCTTCATCAAAAACTACTGGGTTATTGAAGAAATCAAAGACAGAATAAAGAAATTCATAGAACCAAATGAGAATGAAAACACATCTTACCAGAACCTTTGGGAATAGCAAAAGCAGTGCTCAGAGGTCAATTTATAGCAATAAATGCACACATCCAAAAAGAAGAAAGGGCCGAAATCAAAACATTAACCCTACAACTTAAACAAACAGAAAGAGAGTAGCAAAAGAAGCCCTTGGGAACCAGAAGAAAGGAAATAATAAAAATTAGAGCAGAAATAAATGAAATAGCAGAAAAACAACTGAAAGAGTTAACAAGACCAAAAGCTGATTCTTGGAAAAGATCAACAAAATAGATAAATCATTGGTCAAATTGACAAAAGAAAAACAGGAGAGGAAGCAAATAACCTGAATATGAAATGAGATGGGTGATATCATAACAGACCCAACTAAATTAAAAGGATCATAACAGAATACTATGAAAAATTGTACTCCAACAAATTTGAAACACACAAATTTCTAGAAACACTCTACCTACCTAAACTAACACAAACCAAGGTAGAAAAACTAAATAAACCTATAACAAGAGAAGAGATTGAAGAGGTAATTAAAAAAAAAAAAAAACTCCTGACCAAAAAAAAAAAAAAAAACCCTACCCCTGATGGCTTCACTGGAGAATTCTACCAAACTTACAGAGAAGAGTTAACACCACTAATACTAAAGGTATTTCAGAGCATAGAAAAGGATGAAATACTCCCAAACTCATTCTATGAAGCCAGCATAACCCTGATACCAAAATGACATAAAGACACCACAAAAAAAGAAAATTATAGACCAATATCTCTCATGAACATAGACACAAAAATTCTCAACAAAATTCTAGCCAATAGAACTCAACAACAAATCAAAAAAATAATTCACCATGACCAAGTGGGATTCATACCAGGTAAGCAGGGATGGTTCAACATTACAAAAGCAATCAATGTAATCCATCACATAAATAAAACAAAAGAACCACATGATCTTATCAACTGATGCAGAAAAGGCATTTGATAAAGTCCAACACCCACTCATGATAAAAACTTTCAGCAAAATAGGAATAGAAGGGGAATTCTTCAGCATAATAAAGGTCATTTATACAAAGCCAACGTCCAACATCATCCTAAATGGAGAGTCTGAACTCATTACCCCTGAGAATGGGAACCAGATAAGGATGTCCTTTATCACCACTCCTTTCTTTAAAATTTTTATTGTGCTTTAAGTGAAAGTTTATAAATCAAGTCGGTCTCTCATACAAAAATTTATGTATACGCCTTGCTATATACTCCTAGTTGCTCTCCCCCTAATGAGACAGCACACTCCTTCTCTCCACCCTCTACTTCCATGTCCATTCAGCCAGCTCATGTCCCCCTCTGCCTTCTCATCTCCCCTCTAGACAGGAGCTGCCCACATAGTTTCATGTGTCTATTTGATCCAAGAAGCCCACTCCTCACCAGTATCATTTTCTATCTTATAGTCCAGTCCAATCCCTGTCTGAAGAGTAGGCTTTGGGAATGGTTCCTGTCTTGAGCTAACAGAAGGTGTGGGAACTATGACCTCAGGTGTCCTTCTAGTCTCAGTCAGACCATTAAGTCTGGTCTTTTTATAAGAATTTGAGGTCTGCATCGTACTGCTCTCCTGCTCCTTCAGGGATTTTCTGTTGTGTTCCCTGTCAGAGCAGTCATCGGTTGTAGTCAGGTACCATCTAGTTCCTCTGGTCTCAGGCTTGTGTTGTCTCTCATTTATGTGGCCCTTTCTGTCTCTTGGGCTCATAATTACCTTGTATCCTTGGTGTTCTTCATTCTCCTTTGCTCCAGGTGGGTTGAGACCAATTGATGCATCTTAGATGGCGACTTGCTAGCATTTAAGACCCCAGACGCCACTCTCCAAAGTGGGATGCAGACTGTTTTCTTAATAGATTTTATTTTGCCAATTGACCTAGATGTCCCCTGAAACCATGGTCCCCAAACCCCTGCCCCTACCATGCTGGCCCTCTAAGTGTTCGGTTTATTCAGGAAACTGCTTTTGGTTTAGTCCAGTTGTGCTGATCTCTCCTGTATTTTGTGTTGTCTTACCCTTCACCTAAAACAGTTCTTGTCTACTATCTAATTAGTGAATACCCCTCTTCCTCCCTCCCTCCCCACTCTCGTAACCATCAAAGAAGTATTTTCTTCTCTGTTCTTAATTTCTTATAATAGTGGTCTCATACAGTATTTGTCCTTTTGCAACTAATTTCACTTAGCATAATGCCTTCCAGATTCCTCCATGTTATGAAATGTTTCACGGATTCATCATTGTTCTTTATCAATGTGTAGTATTCCATTGCTTTATCACCAGTCTTATTCAACATTGTTCTGGAGGTCCTAGCCAGAGCAATAAGCCAAGAAAAAGAAATAAAGGGCATCCAAATTGGTAAGGAAGAAGTATTTCTGTTTTCAGAGGACAACATTTTATACACAGAAAACCCCAAAGAATCCACAAGAAAACTACTGGAACTAATAGAAGATTTCAGCAAAGTATGAGGATATAAGATAAACATATAAAAATCAGTTGGATTCCTCTACACCAACAAAGAGAACTTTAAAGAGGCAGCCACCAAATCAATACCAGTTACAATAGCCCCTAAGGAGATGAAATACTTAGAAATAAACCTAACCAGAGATGTAAAAGACCTATACAAAGAAAACTACAAGACACTACTGCAATAAACTAAAACAGACCTCCATAAGCCGAAAACATACCTTGCTCATGGGTAGGAAGACTCAACATTGTGAAAATGTCAGTTCTAACCAAAGTGATCTACAGATACAATGCAATCCTGATCCAAATTCCAATCCCATTTTTTAACGAGATGGAGAAACAAATCACCAATTTCATATGGAAAGGGGAGAGGCCCCTAATAAGTAAAGCATTACTGAAGAAGAAGAGCAAAGTGGGAGGACTCATACTACCTGATTTTAGAATCCGTTATACTGCCACAGGAGTCAAAACAGCATGGTACTGGTACAACAGATAGACCAATGGAACTGAATTGAGAATTCAGATGTAAATTCATCCACCTATGAGCAGCTGATATTTGACAAAGGGCCAAAGTCCGTTAAATGGGGGAAAGACAGTCTTTAACAAATGGTACTGCTGTAACGGGATATCAATGTGCAAAAAAATGAAACAAGACCCATACCTCACACCACATATAAAAACCAACTCAAAATGGATCAAAGACCTAAATATAAAATCTAGAACGATAAAGATTGTGGAAGAAACAATAGGGAGAATGCTAGAAGCCCTAATACAATACAGAATACAAAACATAACTAACAATGCACAAATACCAGAAGAGACACTAGATAACTGGGAGCTCCTAAAAATCAAACACTTATGCTCATCAAAAGAATTTACCAAAAGAGTAAAAGACAACCTATGCACTGGGAAAAAATGTTTGGCTATAGCATATATGATCAGGGTCTAATATCTAAAATCTACATGATACTGCAACATATCAACAGCACAAAGACAAAAAACCCAGTTAAAAAGAGGGAGAAAGGATATGAGCAGACACTTCACCAAAGAAGACATTCATGCAGCTAATAGATACATGAGGAAATTCTCAGGATCATTAGCCACTGCATCAGCCATTAGAGAAATGCAAATCAAAACTACAGTGAGATACCATCCTACCCGAACAAGGCTGGCACTAATCCAAAAAACACAAAATAGATGTTGGAGAGGTTGTGGAGAGACTGGAACACTTACGCACTGGTGGTGGGAATGTAAAATGGTACAACCACTTTGGAAATCGATTTGGCACTTTCTTAAAAAGCTAGAAATAGAAGTACCATACGATCCAGCAATCCCACTCCTTGGAATATATCCTAGAGAAATAAAAGCCATCACATGAATAGATATATGCACACCCATATGCACTGCAGCACCATTCACAATGGCAAAAAGATGGAAACAACCTAGGAGCCCATCAACAGATGAATCGATAAAGAAATTATGGTACATACACACAGTGGAATACTACACAACAATAAAGAACAATGATGAATTCGCAAAACATCTTACAACATGGATGAATCTGGAGGGTATTATGCTAAGTGAATTTAGTCGCAAAAGGACAAATATTGTATGTGACCACTATTTTAAGAATTGAAGAAAGGGTTTAAACACTGAAGAAAACATTCTTTGATGGTTACGAGGGTGGGGGGGGCGAGGGGTATTCACTAACTAGATAGTATATAAGAATCATCTTAGGTGAAGGGAAGGGCAAGACACAATACAGGGGAAGTCAGCACAACTGCGCTAAACCAAAAGCTAAGAAGTTTCCTGAACACAACTGAATACTTTCAGGGACAGTACCCAGGGCTGGGGCCTGGGGACCGTGGTTCCGGGGGACATCTAGGTTAATTGGCATAACAGTTTATTAAGAAACTGTTCTGCATCCCACTTTGATGAGTGATGTCTGGGATCTTAAAAGCTTGTGAGCAGCCATCTAAGATGCATCAACTGGTCCCAAGCCACCTGGAGCAAAGGTGGATGAAGAACACCAAAGACACAAAGAAAATATTAGCCCAAGAGACAAAAGGGCCACATAAACCAGAAACTCCATCAGCCTGAGACCAGAAGAACTAGGCAGTGCCTGGCTACTACCATCAGTGACTGTGCCAATAGGGAACACAACAGTGAGTGCCTGATGTAGTGCAAGAAAAGTGTGGAGCAGGACTCAAATTCACATAATAGGAGCAGACTTAATAGTCTGAGACTGGAGGAAGCCCCGAAACCATGGCCCGGGATGCTCTGTTAACCCAGAACTAAAACCATTCCTGACGACCCCTCTTCAGACAAAGATTAGACAGGAGTATAAAACATAAAATAATACTCACAAAGAGTATGCTTCTTAGTTTGAGCAGACACATGAGACCAAATGGGGGGCTCTTGTCCAGAGACAGGATGAGAAGGCAGGAAGGGATAGGAACTGGTTGAATGGACGCAAGAAACCCGGGGTGGAAAGGTGGAGTGTGCATATTATAGGGACTGCAGCTAATGTCACATAACAAAATGGGAATATTTTTGTATGAGAAATGAACTTGAGCTGTAACCTTTCACCTAAATCACAATAAAATGAAATAAAACTAAAAAATTTTTTAACAGTTGCATATACCTGTGAAACCATCACCCCAATCAAGATAAGGAACATTTCCTTGACCCCCGAAAGATGCTCCTTTCTAACAACCATGTGGCGGGCAGAATAATGGCCTCCAAAAAACGTCCATGCTCTAATCCTGACGGTATGTTATCTTACATCACAAACTCTAAATTCTAAATTCAGGTGCGATATACTCAAGGTTGTACTCTGGCTTGTTTTAATTTTCTTTAGCTTGGACATAGAGTAGCTAAAACGAATGGAAGAAACAATGAAATAAAAGAGCTAAACAAAAGATTTTAGAGGGCAGCTCGAGAAGAAAAAGTATTGTAATGAAATGCGCAAAGAAGTAGGGTTGGAAAACCGAAAGGAAGAATATGCTTGGCATTTCTCAAGCTGAAAAATCTGAAGAAAAAATTCAAGCGTCTAGTTGCAATACTGAAGGATTCTATGGGCAAAATACTGAACGAAGTAGGAAGATCAAAAGAAGATGGAAGGAATACAAAGTCACTGTACCAAAAAGAATTAGTCGATGTTTTAGGAGGTAGATATAATTAAGAACTGATAGTAATGAAGGAAGAAGTCCAAGTGCATTGAAGGTATTGATGAAAAACAGGGTTCCAGGAATTGGAGTCCAAATTGAGATGTTTCAGCAAATGGATGCAATGCTAGAAGTGCTCACTTGTCTATGCCAAGACAGCTTTCTGGTGAACTGACTGGAAAAAATTCATATTTGTGCCCATTCCAAAGAAAAGTGATCCAAAAGAATGTAGAAATTATTGAACAATATCACTGATATCACATGCAAGTAAAATTTTGCTAAAGATAAAAAACAGTTGCAGCAGTACATTGATAGGGAACTAACAAATTCAAGCCGGATTCAGAAGAGGACATGTAAGGAAAGATATCATTGCTGATGTTTGATGGATCTTGGCTGAAAGTACAGAATAGCACGAAGATGTTTACTTGTGTTGTACTGACTATGCAAATGCATTTGACTGTGTGGCTCATAACAAATTATGGGTAACATTGAGAAGAATGGTAATTCCAGAACACTTAATGTGCTCATGCAGAACCTGTACATAGATCAAGAGGCAGTTGTTCCAAAAGAACAAGGGGATACCTTTAAAATCAGGAAAAGTGTGCGTCAAGGTTGTATCCTTTCACCACACTTAAATTCAATCTGTATGCTTAGCAAATAATCCAAGAAGTTGGACTATATGAAGAACATAGCATTAGGATTGGGGCAAGACTCATTTAACAATCTGCATATGCAGATGATGCAACCTTGCTTACTGAAGGGGAAGAGGATTTGAAGCACATATTGATGAAGACCAAAGACCACAGCCTTCAGTATGGATTATACCTCAACATAAAGAGTACAAAAATTCTCACAACTGGACCAATAAGCAACATCATGATAAATGGAGAAAATACTGATTTTTTCAAGGATTTCATTTTACTTCGATTCACAATCAGTGCCCATGGAAGCAGCAGTCAAGAAATAAAACAATGTATTGCATTGGGCAAATCTGCTGCAAAAGACCTCTTTAAAGTGTGGAAAAGCAAAAATGTCACTTTGAAGACTAAGGTGTGCCTGATGCAATCCTGTGGTATTTTCAATTGCCTCATATGCATGTGAAAGCTGGACAATAAATAAGGAAGACTGTAGAAGACCTGATGCCTTTTAGCTATCGTGTTGGTGAAGAATATTGAATATATCATGGACTGCCAGAACAAAAAACAAATTTGTCTGGGAACGGGTACAGCTGGAATGCTTCTTAGAAGGGAGGATGGTGAGACTTTGTCTCATGTACTTTGGACTTATTATCAGGAGGGATCAGTCCCTGGAGAAGGACAGCATGCTTGGTTGGGGGTCAGCAAAAAAGAGGATCCTCAATGAGATGGACTGACACAGTGGCTGCAACAATGGGCTCAAACATACCCACAATTGTGAGGTTGGTGCAGAACTGGGTAGTATTTCATTCAGTTGTACCTAGGGTTGCTATGTATTGGAAACAACATGATGGCACCTAACAACTACTAAAAAAAACAACTACTACTCATGGTAAAAGGGACTTTACAGACCTTGAGATAGGGAGATTAGAATGGATTATCTGGGTGGGTTCAAAGTAATCACAGAAGTCCTCAAAAGTGGAAAAGGAAGACAGAAGAGTGGTTCTTAGAGGATACAACAAAGGAAAGAAACCAGGAAAGACGTGAAGCGTGAGAGGGATGTGACCTGCAGTTGCTGGCTTTGAAGATACAAAACCTCAGTCCTACAACTGCAAGGGATTGAATTCGGCCAATAACCTGAATGAGCAAGAAAATGGAGCCTTCAGAAAAGAACGCAGTTCTGCTGACACCTCAATTTTAGCCCATTGAGACCCATACCAGACACCTGACTTAGGGAACTGTAGGAACAACTTTGTGTTGTTTAGGCCACTGTTTGTTAACTTGTTACAGCAAAAAGAAAAAGCTCATTCAAACCACTTTCTCTGTTCTATCACTGTAGAATAGTGTCATCTGTTCTTGGACTTCATATAAATGAGCTGTTTTCATAGTATGGCTTCTTTCATTTAACAATATTTTGGACATTCATCTATATTGTAACAGTAATCTTTTTAACTGCAGAGAAATATGTCATTATCAATAAACCACCATTTATCCATTCTGTTGATGGACATTTGGGTTGTTCCCAGTTTTTGGATATTATGAATGCACAAAAGAATGAGGATGATTTTGAGTATTTCAATTATGGAATAATCTCTAAGTGAAAAATAATAAATATATGTATTTGCGTAAAGTATCTGGAAGAATATACTGTTACGTTGTTGTTAGGTGCCGTCAAGTTGGTTCTGACTCATAGGGACCCTATGTCCAACAGAACAAAACACTGCCTGGTCCTACACCATCCTTATGATCATTGTTATGCTTGAGCCCATTGTTGTAGCCACTGTGTCAATCCATCCTTTGAGGGCCTTCCTCTTTTTCCCTTAGCCTCTACCAAGCATGATGTCCTCCTCCAGGGACTGGTCTCTCCTGATAATATGGTCAAAGTATGTGAGATGAGTCTCGCCATTCTTGCTTCTAATGAGCATTCTGGGTGTACTTCTTCTGGATGAATATACTAGAAACTGACAAGTTGGTAGTTTCTAGAAAGGAGAGCTGTGCGGTATCTGGATGACAAACATTTTTAACATTTACTCTTTTGAATTTTATACCATGTGACTGTTAATTAGTAAATAACATGCATCTCTGCATTACTATAGTAAATATAGATTTAGGGGAGAATCATTATCTAAATTTAAGGTGAAGCCAGAATCCTTTGGCTAGAGATATCTAATTATATAGCATCATTACTCTTCTGCTGAAATTAGTTTAAGGTACAATCAGTTATTACGAATAAGGAATAATACATTTATATTACAAAAGAAGTAAAGTTTATTCTAAATGGGAATTACAACCTTCCAAATTGGTAATAAGGAAACACAATGGTTAGGGACAAAGGGAAGGGAGAGAGACTGATATGTGTGGTAAACAACAACGACCATCATCATCACCACCACCTTTCTTGGGGCAAATTGTTTAGCAGGATTCTCTTTGAGGTATTATTTTTTAAACTTATTTCTGCACTTAACATCTAATTAATCTCTTGGGATGCAGATTTAAATAGAAAAAAGAGACTAATGAAATCTACTTTTGAAATCACTCTTAAAACAATGATTCCTCATCTTTATTTAGCCCTTTTCAATTCATTTTCACATACATTATTCCTTTTTGCTTCTCAAAACTCTGTGAAGTAGATTTGAGCAGATTTTATCCTGATTTCATGTATGAGGAAAAAAAAAAAAAAAAAACGGCACTCAGAGAGGCTGATTTGCCTAAAACCACACAATCTCTATCAGCTGGAACCAGTACCTGGTCTCTCACTACTGGAATTTCTCTGCTTTCCACCTGCACTTCTTTAACCTCCAACCCGCTGCCCTTTTCTCTTACCCTGATAACTCTCAATCACAATTGAATTTTTTTTGCTGTTTATATGCATTCTAAGGGAAATGACAATTTTAATAATGATGCAGTTTATTGTAACTATCAACTTAAAATTTAAATGTCTAAAAGTTGTATTAACAAATCAATATGCAGTTATTTTCCTACCACTCAAAAATTTTAATATTAAAGATTCTAGACCAAAAATATGCAAATAGAGTATCAAAATAACTTATAATAAATTTCTAAAATCTTCACATAGTAAAAGTGGAAAGACAAAAATATATTTACAATACATGTGCCATTAGGATATAGATAAGAAAGTAGTCCCCACAATAAAATTAATTCTTCCTACTTATCAAAATTTCTAGTATAAGAATGAAAATATTCAGATGCTCATAAATAGAAAGATAGCTATTCAAAAGTTTCTTTTGGACAACATTCTTTGGTGTTCGTACAACTGCATATATTACCATGTATTTATTTACTGTAGAGACTTTTCAGACTACACATTCAGTTTAAATAGGAAATAAAAAAATATACACTAGATTTTCATACAGAAAGTAGTTATAGGGTAAGTATTTTGATTTCATGGTGCTCAAATATTTATGGGCAAATTTTACTGATCAAACCTTAAAATAACTACCTACTCTTTGCTATTTATTATATATTCATATGTTACAGAAATTTAAAAAATATAGTACATTCATAGGTAGAGAATTCAACTCTGAGTTGACAACTATTTATGATTTTCTCAACTGGCTGCTCCACAATATAGGGAGCTAAATGAAAAGATGGAAAGCCTAGGTTACCAGCTTGGTAAGCAGCTTGGGATACCAGACATGTAACAATGGAATACTACTGTACTTTGGAGGAAGAAGACAAGTGAATGAGTAACATGGACACACCTTAGTATACGTTCTTGACCCTAATAAATGAATTATTCATTTGCAAATATTACCAAAAGTAAAAAATTTATTTTACAGAGTGGTTGGTTTTGTAATACATCAAAAACTTAATGTTATATTTCCCTGTTCTCACTGCTTGTCTCATATCAGTGGCTGAAGTTTCTCCCAAATAATTTAGTATACATTTAAAGTGGCAATACAAATTCTACTTAATGGACTTAAGTTATAATTAGAAACCAGTTTTATATACAGAAAATCCATAAATATAGAATTTTTATTCCTATTTTATCCTTAGGCTATGCAAAAAAATTGACTAAAAATTCGATTTTTCATTTGGATCTTTGTAATAAACATGTAAATACATATGTACACTGGAGATGCTTTCTGATAGAAATAAACACACAGAAGTAATTTTGGTCTTCACAAGATCCATCATTATTTGTCCATTTTCCAAGATGATGTGATACATCATGGTCACTCAAATTTTAAGATTGTTTATACACATAATTCAAATAATTATTATTTTACTTGTACAGTTAATGCTTCATTCTGGATTTAAACTTCTTTTAGGAAAGATTTCTTGATCCAATAGTAGGAAGCTTTTAAAAAAAATTTCAAATATGATTAACATGTTTCTGTACCGTTACTTGCAATTTTCTTTGTTCTGGCAATATCACAAATACTGGGTCACTTAATCTTCATTGTTCATACCCCAGAGGTAATTCTTGAGTTATCTCACATGATGTAAGTACCATCTTTGTAGCATTTCATGGACTCCATCTGTTTTGTCATAGCCAGAACATCATGAAATTCAGTACTTAGGCCAGACATATGTTGAAAGTATGCCTCTTTTTCCACTTGAATTGTTAAATTATTTACTCCAGCATCCTTGAGTATTCCTGTAACCTGATTATAAAAATCAAGACATTTAAAAGTATCTAGATGAAAAATATGTTCATCTTAACATGTCTTACATAGTCAATATTGTATTTTTTATAGTTACAGATAGTCAAAGATAAATCCTCAAAGTTTATTAGTTAGTTAGTCAAAACGTTAGACAGGATCTTTTAGATGGCTAGTAAATTACTGTTCTGTCATTCAAGGTAGAAAAGGAAAACAACTATTGTTTCCGACTGGGTTCATCCAGAATGCAGACAGAGGACTGTTGTGACCCCTGTCTCCAGTAGCAGCATATATCCTATCAACTTCATTACTGCTATGAATTTAGCTACATTTACAGTAACCTGCAATTTTAGGCATGAACTACCTCAATTAAAATTACTTTAAAAACAAAAAGATTATTACCTGCTGCACTATTCTTTGTTCCAGCACATCAGATGTCACCTGTATATGAATTGTTCCTGCCACAACACTGGCAGAATGACGCCAAAAATGAGGGTCTCGGTATGATATTAAGCCTTCGATTTTCTGTATCTGGCAAATAAAAAAAAGAGGTGATATATATATTCTTAAAAGTTAATCTGCTTAACACACAGCAATTCTTTTGGCCCAGGAATCACTAGTAAGTGGATTAAAAAAAAAAAAGTAGAAAGAATAGGAGAGGGACCTCTAGCTAGAAGTAAAGGTGCCTGTATTTAACATTCTGACCTAAGAGTGATTCTAGAGAAGGAGTTCTGACTTGGAAGGTCAGTGGGGGTTACAGGTGTCTTTACACCCAAATATGACTATCACCAACAGCCACACACCCATTTTCACCTATGTAAAATATACTTTGCCTATTGTACACAGACATACTCAGGCTTCTCAAACATTATCTGGACATGTGCAAAGAACTACATGCTTTTCTTTACAATGATACACATATGGATATATTATCTGTTACATATAGATAGCACATTCACAGATAAACTCAATGTTCAATAATAGAGGATTGGTTAAATAAATTATAGACTACATGTATAATGTAATAAAACATTGTCATTAAAATGTATTAGAGTATTTACCGATATAAAAGAAAAATTTATAGAACAGTACAGTTTGTTGCCATTTTTACTAAAACAAAAAACTATATAGAAAAACAACTTGTAAAAGTATTTCTTTCCAGGTGGTAGAATTATGTATGTTTTTATTTATTTTCCTTTTTTGGAAGTTTCTGTAGTTTGAAATTTTCTGTAGTGGACGTATATTACTTTTGAAATAAAACTACATTTTTTGGTCAATTGGCATAACAAAATATATTAAGAAAACGTTCTGCATCCCACATTGGTGAGAGGCATCTGGGGTTTTAAACGCTAGCAAGCAGCTATCTAAGATGCACCACTTGGTCTCAACCCACGTGGAGCAAAGGAGAATGAAGAACACCAAAGACATATGGTAAAGATGAGCCCAAGAGGCAGAAAGGGCTGGCCACATAAACCAGAGACTCCATCAGCCTGAGACCAGAAGAACTAGATGGTGCCTGGCTATCACCAATGACTGCCCTGACAGGGAACACAACAGAGAATCCCTGATGGAGCAGGAGAACAGTGGATACAGATCTCAAATTCTCATAAAAAGACCAGGCTTAATGGCCTGCCTAAGACAAGAAGAACCCTGGAGGTTGTGATCCCTGAACCCTTTGTTAGCCCAAGATTGGTACTATTCCCAAAACAAACTCTCCAGAGAGGGACTGGCCTGGACTATACGACAGAATATGATACTGGTGAGGAGTGAGCTTCTTGACTCAAGTAGACTCATGAGACTATGTGGGCAACTCCTGTCTAGAGGCAAGATGAAAAGGAAGAGGGGGACGAGAGCTGGTTGAATGGACATGGGGAACACAGGGTAGAGAGGAGGAATGTGCTGTCTCATTACGGGGAGAGCAGCTAGGAGTACACAGCAAGGTGTGTATAACTTTTTGAATGAGAGACTGACTTGATCTGTAAACCTTCACATAAAGCACAATAAAGAAAGAAAAAAAAAATCACTTTCCTTGGGCATTTTTTCCTCAGTAAGTACTAATGTATTTTCTAAAGTAAGTATCAAGGCGGGGGGAGGGGACCACATTTTTTTTAGAATATAAAAAAAATCCCAAACTAAATCTGTTGCTGTCAAGCCAATTCTGACTCATAGCGACTCTATAGGACAGAGTAGAACTGCTTCATAAGGTTTCCAAGGCTGTAAATCTTTATGGATGCAGACTGCCATATCTTTCTCTTGCACAGTGGCTGGTGGGTTCAAACCATCAACCTTTTGGTTGTCAGCCTAGCACTTAACTGCTATGCCAGCAGCGTTTTAGTAGGATATCAAACTCATTGCTGTTGAGTTGATTCTGACTCATAGCTAACCCACAGGACAGAGCAGAGCTGCCCCATAGGGTTTCCAAGGAGGGACTGATGGACTCAAACTGCCAACATTTTGGTTAGCAGTGGAGCTCTTAACCACTGTACAGCCAGGGCTCCTAGTAGGATAAAACCCGCTGCAGTCGAGTTGATTCTGACTTATAGCGACCCTATAGGACAGAGCAGAACTGCCCTATAGAGTTTCCAAGTAGTGCTTGGCAGATTCGAACTGCCAACCTTTTGGTTAGCAGCCAACACTTAACCACTACGCCACCAGGGTTTCCAGCAGGATACAGTAGTTACTAATTATGAGAGAGTAAGAAAATCTTACTAACTTTACTTATAAAAACAGTGGGTTAAGATGGTATAGCATAAATATTTAAGATGTCAACTCTTTTATCAGCAGATGATAATTCCTTTAATATGATATGAGAAATCACCAGGTAGAAGTCATTCTATTCTGTATTTTTTTCTGTGAATTGTCTGTTTATAGTCTCAGTCTATTTTTCTATGAGACTGCTTTTTTTTTTTTAATTTACAGGATTATGGATAGCAGGCCATTGTCTATTTAGACATCATTTAAATATTTTCTCCTTGTTTGCCTTTTGTACTTCATATTTGTTAATGGAATCTTTTGCCAGTGTAAGCATTTGGCTTCTGGTTTCATTTCAAAATGAAAAAGGCCTTCCTTATCTCCATGACTATATAAATATTCTTCTATTTTATCTGAGCAGTTTTATTTATTTTTTTAGCTATTTAGACATTTAATCCCCTGAGAATATATTTTATATGATATGGTGTAGAGATATAGCTTTTCTTTCCCACCAAATAGAAAAGTAACTGATCCAAAACTGGTTAACTAGGTCAACCTTTTCTTCCCACTCATCTGAAATGCCATCTTTACTACATACTAAATTCCTCTAAGTTCCTGGGTCTTTTTCTGGATGACCTGTTTTGTTTCTCTATTGGTTTATGTGTTTATTCCTATGCAAAAATCAAACTGTTAGTTTTGTTAGTTTATTCTATAACTTTATAAGCACAAAATATGATCTGTTAATGAATAAATTCATTAATTCTGTAAAAAAGTACAATTTTCTTGCTTACTCTCAGATATTAACTGTTCCAAATAAGCTTTAATATTGGATTATCACCTCCTGACCCAAAACAAAAATGAAAATAAGTCCCCATGAGAGGCAACTGGATTAAGATCAGAGAAAATCAACATTTTCACCATACAGAGTCTTCTCCAAGAAAATCTCCCTCTCCCTTTATTTAGTCCCTGCTTTATGTCTTTTAAGTAAAACTATTTTTTTCATTCATATCTGGCATATCTCTTGTTAGGTCAGATTATTCAATTTTAGATGCTTTTTTAAAAAGAAAAACATAAATGGGCAAAGGATATGAACAAACATTTCACCAAAGAAGACATTCAGGCGGCTAACAGAAATAGGAGGAAATGCTGGAGATCATTAATCATTAGAGCAATGCAAATCAAAACTACAATGAGATACCATCTCATCTTAACATTCCTGGAACAAATTAAAAACACAGAAGATAGCAAAGTTGGAGAGGTTTCGGGGAGACTGGAACTTTTATGCACTGCTGGTGGCAGTGTAAAATGGTACAACCATTTTGGAAAATGATACGGCACCTCCTTAAAAAGCTAGAAATAGAAATACCACACAATCCAGCAATCTCACTGCTAGGAATATATCCTAGAGAAATAAGAACGGTCACACGAATAAACATATGCCCACCCATGTTCACTGCAGCATTATTTACGGTAGCAAAAAGATGGAAACAATCTAAGTGCCTATCAACAGACGAATGGATAAATAAATGGTACACACACACAATCCAATGATAAAGAACAATGATGAATCCACAAAACATCTCACAACATGGATGAATCTTCAGGGCGTGAAATAAGTTGTTATGGATTGAACTGTGTCCTCCCAAAATGTGTGTCAACTTGGTTAGGCCATGATTCCCAATACTGTGTGACTGTTCACTGATTTACCATCTGATGTGATTTTCCTATGTGTTGTAAATCCTACCTTTATGATGTTAATGAGGTGGGATTCGGGGAAGTTATGTTAATGAGGCAGAACTCAATCTACAAGATTAGCTTGTGCTTCAAATCAATCTCTTTTGAGATATAAAACAGAGAAGCAAGCAGAGAGACAGGGGCTCTCGTATCACCAAGAAACAAGAGCCAGGAGAACAGCGCATCCTTTGAACCTGGGGTCCCTGTGCTGAGAAACTCATCATCTGGGGAAGATTGATGACAAGGACCTTCTCCCACAGCTGACAGAGAAAGCCTTCCCATAGAGCTGGCGCCCTGGATTTGGATCTCTAGCTTCCTAGTTTGCGAGAGAATAAATTTCTCTTTGATAAAGCCATCTACTTGTGGTATTTCTATTACAGCAACACTAGAAAACTAAGACAGAAGTCAATTACAAAAGGACAAGTATTTTATGAGACCACTATTATTATAAAAACCCAAGAAAAGGTTTATACACACAAAAAAAACAACCTTTGATGGTTAGGAGGGACGGTAGGGGTGGGGACGTGAAATCACTAACTAGATAGCAGACAAGTGTCAACTTTGGTGAAGGGAAAGACAACACACAATATAGGGGAAGTTTGCACAACTTGACCAAGGTAAAGTCATAGAAGCTTCCTAGATACATCCAAACACCTTAAAGGACTGAGTTACTGGGGCCGAGAGCTGGGGATCATCTCAGGGACATCTAGGACAACTGGCGTAACAGTTCATAAAGAAAATGTTCTACATCCTACTTTGGTGAGTAGTGTCTGGGGTCTTAAAAGCTTATGAGAGGCCATCTAAGATACATGTATTGGTCCCATCTGCAGCAAAGAAGAATGAAGGAAACCAAAGACACATGGAAAACATTTTTAGTCCAAAGGACTAATGGACCACATGCACCACAGCCTCCACCAGCCTGAGCCCAGAACAACTAGATGGTGCCTGGCTACCACCACAGACCGCTCTGTCAGGGATCACAATAGAGTGTCCCAGATAGAGCAGGAGAAAAATGTAGAACAAAATTCAAAGTCACATAAAGAAGACCAGACTTCCTGGTCTTAAAGAGACTGGAGAAACCCCGTAAACTACGACCACTGGACGCCCTGATAACTCAGAACTGAAGCCATTTCCGAAGTCCACCTTTCAGCCAAAGATTAGATAGGCCTATAAAACAAACCATAACACGTGTGGAATATGCTTCTTAATTCAGTCAAGTCTATGAGACCAAATGGACAACATTTGCCCAAAAGCAAAGATGAGGCAGCAGGAAGGGACAGGCATACTGGATGAATGGACACGGGGAACCCAGGGTGCAAACGGAAAAGGGGAGAGTGCTGACGCAATGTGGGATTGCAACCAATGTCAGAAAGCAATTTGTGTATAAATCTTGGAATGAGAAACTAATTTTCACTGTAAAGTTTCACCTAATGAACACACACACACACAAAACAGAAAAATATAGTGAACAAATTATGTACAGTACCTTTTCTAAAGCAATATGTAGCTCTTTTTCATATTCTGGTGGCAGTCTCAGAAGCAGGACCTGACAGGCATCTTTAATCAGTGGAACAACACTGAGAAATATTAATATAGCAATAAAAAGAGAACAGAGGGGATCAGCAATGAACCATCCAAACTGCTCTATAAGAACTGTGGATACGATCACACCGATACTGCCAAGTGTGTCTGCCAAAACATGTAGAAATACACCTACAAATAAAATACATAAAAACATAAAAAATTAAGTCATGTCTAATTTAGTTTTCATCCATTTTACAAATATTACTATCTACTATGTGTTGCTATGATGCTGAACAGGTATCAGCAGATCTTCCAGACTAAGACTAAGATGAAAGGCATGGCAAACTACTACTGAAAATCAGCCAATAAAAACCCTGTGAATCACAATGGGCCAATCCTGTTGGGCATGGGGATAGCACAGGACTGGGCAGCAATTCGTTCCATTGTGCGTGGGGTCACCAGAAGTCAGGAACTCACTTGATGGCAGCTAACAACAACAATTATGTACTAGGCACTATGCTAGGGGCTGGTACTTTCAGCATGACTAAAACATGGCTACTTCTCTCAAAGAGTTCACGGTATAGTGGCAAAAAGTATGTACCTGGGTAACTATGACACAGTGTGGTGAATTTTATGATAATACAGTTTATCTGGGAAGATTTCCAAGAAATCATGCTTGAGCCAAGTCTTGACATCACCAAAATCATTTAAACAATAAGAATAAATAATTCAACATAATAAGTGACTAACATTTTCCCTATTTTTTTTTTTACAGTACAATAAAAATTTCCCAGCTCTTATGTAGTGAAAGTTCATTATGGTATACTCATTGTTTCCTTTGCAAATAATGATTATTCGATTATCAGAAATGGACGCTATAATCATAATAATTTACTTAAAAATTGATGTTTATGAACAAACATATTTTCTATAGCAAATGACTTCAGACCTTTTTTAGCCACAGACTGCTTTTTAAAAATAAAACTTTATCAGAAGCTCAATATTAAATACAAATAAAAACAGAGAGGCTCCTCAGAACACAGGTGAAAGGTAGCAGAGTATGTGGCAAGGACTCACCCCTCATGTTCGCATTCATGCCTCCGCCTATAGATCCGTGACTGTGACCGTGCCCATGGTCATTGTGTCCATGCATATGGTGTGAATGGCTGTGATCAGATGAGTGACAGCTTCCTTGAGAAGCTCCATGGCTATGGTTATGGGCATGGCTAAAGGCACAGATACCAATAAGGTTTACTATCAGCCCTCCAACTGATACTGGCTAGTAAAGAGAGAAAAGAAAATCTTCAGATTTGTAATTTCTTATAAACTTGCTATTTAAAAGTTACTAAATAATTAGTATGTTCTTCTGTTTAGTTTCAAAAGTACTGACAAATACCTCATAAAGTTCAATATGTAAATACAAAGTTAAAAAAATATGAATTTGAATATTTTAGAAGAAACGTTTTAATTTTCAAATACCAAACAGAATTTTGACAAACTGAAGGATATGGACTTGCTTTAATTACATGATTAACACGTACCTGGTTCACAGCTTATGTATAAATAAATGGTACTAAAGTTTTGTTTAAAGAGCTTGAAAGTATTGCCTACTTAGGCAAGTGTATACTTTACCTGAAATCTTATTTTTTTTTAAGGTAAGTTTCAACAGTTTGTAATGGCAATGATTGCAATTATTTAATTTAACACTCCAAGACATAAACAAAATTGCTTATTGCTCTTGACTCTTTTCTCTTACAAATAGTAGCTTAGGGTGTTATTTAATTTACAAACATTTATGATTTCTCCTTTAGAGAAATCCATTTGTTTTATAAATAGAAAATATAAAAATGAAGAGAATATATAACTTTACTTTCCAAAGGTAGTAAGAAATTTACTTTAGTAAGCATTTATTGGAGTTTATTTACTTCTTCCTGTGACTCAGACCATTTGTCTACCCAATTTAAACTTTCAGTCAGCTGTATAAGCTTGTAGATGGTTAATGAGTTTTGGAGTAAAACCAAATACTGCTTATAAACCTGTTGCCGTCGAGTTGATTCCGACTAAGAGTGATCCTTTAGGACAGAGTAGACCTGCCCCAGAGAGTTTCCAAGGAGCGCCTGGTGGATTTGAACTGCCGACCGTTTGGTTAACAGCTGTAGCACTTAACCACTACACCACCAGGGTTTCCAAATACTGTTTACGGGAACCCCATAATCCCATTAATACTTCTCTCCCTACTGAGAAATACTTCATCTTTGTATATTATGATGTATGTCATGGATTGAATCATGTCCCCCCAAAAATATGTGTCAACCTTGTTAGGCCCATGATTCCCAGTATTGTGTGGTTGTCCTCCATTTTGTGATTGTAGTTTTACGTTGAGAGGATTAGGGTAGGATTGTAACACCACCCTTACTGAGGTCACCTCCCTGATCCAAGGTAAAGGGAGTTTCCCTGGGGTGTGGCCTGCACCACCTTTTCTCTCTTGAGAGATAAAAGGAAAGGGAAGCAAGCAGAGAGTTGGGGACCTCATACCACCAAGAAAGCAGCACCAGGAGCAGAGCGCATCCTCTGGACATGGGGTCCCTGCACCTGAGAAGCTCTTCAACCAGGGGAAGATTGAGGATATGGACTTTCCTCCAGAGCCCACTGAAAGAGAAAGCCTTCCCCTGGAGCCAATGCCCTGAATTTGGACTTGTAACCTACTACGCTGTGAGAAAATAAATTTCTCTTTGTTAAAGCCATCCACTTGTGGTAGTTCTGTTATGGCAGCACTAGATGACTAAGGCAGCGTAGAAAGTGAAACCAAAAAAAACCAAACCTGTTGCCGTCAAGTCGATTCTAACTCATAGGGACCCTACAGGACAGAGTAGAACTGCCCCACAGGGTTTCCAAGGAGCACCTGCTGGATCTGAACTGCTGACTTCTGGTCAGTAGCTGTAGCTCTTAACCACAACACCACCAGGGTTTCCAGAAAGTCAAAGTCCCCCATAATTCTATTCCCATGAGTTAGTCATTCCTAAGAGAATGGTGTATTTTCTATGCACATACTAATACATACATATACATGTTTTTAAACTAATCATAGGATCATATTATATATACTGTTGTATAATTTGTTTTCTTCACTTGGTACATTTTTTTCTCATACCAGTATATATAAATGTATCTCATTTTAAATAGCTTCATAGTATTATTCTAATATATATATATTTTTTTAACCTTAAATTTATTTAAGTAGTCCCTTTAATTGATGGGAATTGAGTTGCTTCCTTTTTTTTTCTCACCCTTACAAACAATGGTACGATGAATCATGTACTTCTATAGGCTTGAGTGAATGCTTCTGTATGATAAATATTAAATAAAAGTCAAAGGATATAAGCATTTAAAAGTCCAATAGATATTTCCAAACTGTATGCCAAAAAACATTTTACTAACATATGCTTCTACCAACAAGACATGTTTTTATTCATAACTGCTTTTAGTCATTCAACAATTAATTGCTGATTTTCTCTTACAATCCAGGTGCTAGAATCTGAGAGTTAATGACATACAGTTCAGGTGTTGAAGACATATCTTTTTTTTTTTTCTTACAATTACATATTAATTGTAGAATGACAAATGAAACAACAATTACAACTCCAATGTTGCTAGTAAAAGAATGCACAAGATACAATGGGAATATGGAGAAGGAAAATCAAATTAACTTTGAACAGGAAAGAGGAATTCAGGGAAAGTGTCCAATCAGAGGAGACATATAAGTAAAGCCTCGAAGGAGACTAAAGGGCAGAAGTGAGGGAAGTGCATTTTAACTATAAGCAGTACATGGAAAGATGATGAGGTTGACGGAGAACCATCACAAGGTCAAGGGAATGAAGGGAAGTTGTTCAGAATGGGCAGAGGCCACTGGAAAAGTCTGACTTTGTTATGTAACTAATGAAAAAGCCACAAAATTCCAAACATGATCAGATTTGTGTTTTAGGAAGACTACTTTATGATCACTGGACAGACTGGACACTGGAAGAAGAAGGATAATGCAGTCAGGGAGACAACTACAATGGTCTAGACAAGAGATGATTAAGGCCTGTTTAGGACTCAGATGAGAGGTGGAGGAGTGTTTGTGTGTGTGAGAAAAATCAAAATGGTCACACTGCAATCATAAACTTGAACAAACCAGTTGCGTAAAGGATAATGATCTGCCTGTCCTTATTTCAACTGTAACTTTTGGGACACAAATGAAAACTTAATCATCATTGTTAATTTAGTAGATATACTTTAAGAAAAAAAATTGAAATATTTTTGAATAGGTAATGCCTGTACGAGGTACAAAAAAGAGAATAAAGAACAGTTCTCTCTCTGTTCCCCAGCCACCCAGTTTATCTCCTTGGAGACAACTATTGTGACACCGCTTGATACTTATCTCTTTGCATTCTTAGAGAGATAATCTATGCATTGATTATGGATCCTACCTAAGTATAAAATGTAATTAAAAATAATTTAGTAGTAGTATATGATCTAATATTATATAAACATATACAATTACAAAATATAGGTTAAACTTCAAAGATAACCTAGCTAAACAACATTCTAAATTAACAATTCTCTCTGTCCTCTGGTTCCTGGGTGGCACAAGTAGTTAAGCCCTCAACTACTAGCCAAAAGGTTGGCGGTTCAAACCCATCCAGAGGCACCTGGGCAGGCAGGTCTGGCGATCTGCTTCCAAAAGGTCACAGCCTTGAAAACTTATGGAGCAGTTCTACTCTGCACACATGGGGCCACCATGAGTCAGAACTGATGCAACGGACACTAACAACAACTGTGGAACCAGTCTACAAAGGGCCTTGAAAGTCAAATGTGTACCTGTACAGGAAATATTAAGAAGGAAGTTCTGAGACAAACACTAACAAGATAAAAATGAGTGTTTTAGAATGGGCACCTATGTAACAATATATTGGTTACTTTAAATGAGAAAAGGACTGAATTGCACTGGGTTTTACTGGGTATAGTACAGAAGAAAAATCAGTAAAAATCTAGGTTTTAGTCTTGTGTCTATCACAGACTAGCTGTAAAATGTGAGGATTTCACCTCACCTGTGGACTTCAATTCCCTCATCTATAAAAGAATAGCAATGGGATGGCCTTTAAAGTACCTTCCATCTCTAAAGTTCTCTACGCCCTTAGGTACTGCTTAAATTGTGGAGAGAGCTATTCAAAGGGGGCTCTTGGAACAGGCAAAGGAGTAGTGTCACTTTGCCTTCAGTACTGGACCAACAATGCTAAAGTTCTAAATTAAGGCTTCTTACTTTGGCCTCTGGTTTCATGCCTCATCTGAATGGTAAGTGAAGGAGAAGGGACAAGTCTTTGATACTCAGCTTACTGTAAAGTCTTTAAAATTCTATTTCTTCCCTGATTTTTTTTAACCTTCAACATTTTGCAAATTTCCTCAGATATTTAAAAACTCATCTTAAAAAAAAAAAATTTAAAAGTCAGAAAAAACACCTATATGTTCTACCATGTCATGTAATTTTTCACAGTGAAATATTAGAAAAAAACCTTAAGCGTTAGCAATGTAAATAGTAGTTTAAAATTTAAATAATAAAATTTCCCTAGATCACATGGAAAGTAACCGTATGCATACAAGAGCAGAAATTCAAGCAGGAAAATAAAAAGACTTACTGTTAACATGTGTGTGTCTAATTCTGGAGGATCAATCAATCTAGCCACTGACTCCACGAACACAAAAAAAGCTATTACCATTAGAAAAAGTCCATTAATAAATCCAGAGAGAATTTCTATTCGGCCATACCTAAAAGAGTAGGATATATTTTTAGAAAAGGAAAACAACAAATATATTTTAAAGTATAAATATTACTAGTTTATAAATGAGGAAACAAGCCCAAATTTTCAAAATAATAGGATTAGAAAATTACCAGGACTTTAAATACTTTACTAATGCTGGAAGTCCTTCCACATACTTATCTGTTTGTTGAAATATTACACGTTCATTGAGATCCTTCTTCAGTGTCCCCTCTCATACAAAGCCTTTCTTAATTTCTTAGCAAGTAGTTATTTCTCCTTACTTTAAACCCTTGCTGTGTTCTGTATCTTTCATGGCAAATGGGACACTGCTTTGTACCAAAATTATGTTATTTTCAGCTCATCCATTTTTCAAAATATAAATAATTGAGAATAAGAACTAAATTTTATTAATCTATTCAGATAGGTCTTATCAAAATACCTTTTACAAAGCAAGGCCTCTAATACCTGCTGAAATATTTGCTTAATGAAAGGATATGTTTATGCACAATCACTTCGAATTCTGAATACTCTTTTTAATAGCAAAGATGTGAATGATCACGCACATTCCATTGCCTTAAAGAAACACGTCAGGCAAGAATCTCAGGATTTTAACTGACTTTGTTCCCTGTTTGTAAGAGGGATTTGTTAGGTATATAGTCTTGAGCTTACTGCCATTTGGTATTTATCCAATGTTTGGTTCACTTCCTCTTATCTACTTCAAATTAAAGAAAAATGAAGCTCTGAAAAATCATTTGTATTAAAAGTAATAACATTTATTCCCTAAGATGAAATTTGCGCTTAGGTTTTTCATTGCACTACATCACCTTGGTAGTCAGTGTACTTACCCATAGGAGAAAATCCGAGTTGCTTTCCATCTACTCATCAGGGCAGCAAAAAGGCCCATGACCAAAGCAGAGCAGTCAAAGAGCATGTGAAATCCATCAGAGATCAGACCCAGGCTATTAGTCAACACGCCATAGAATAATTCCACAAAGGTAAAAAGCTAAAAAAAAAAAAAAAAAAATGAAAGTTAAAAAACAGGGAGGAGTATGTTGTGAAATATTGTTCAATACACATTTGTTAGAATTTAGTCATGAGGGTTTCAATCCTTAAACGCCAAATCTTATTCGAAGAAATCATGTAACTCTGCTTCTTTGGTTACTCAACTGCAATTTAAACTGGAAACCTCCTATAAACTTTAAGAAAGACTAGGCTAAATCAGGTATGTCCATCTTATAATCATAAGCTAATCAAAAGAACAGAGTTTTATTCACATGTCTGTAATAATCAATAAGCTGGGCTACAAAATGCTAACTATCAGTGGGTTTGTAGTGAGATCCTATAAGGAGTACATAAAAATCTTTAAAAAGTACTATATTTACTGATTTGAAATTACTTCTAAAAATACCTAGAAAATTGTTTGCTCAAGTAGTCTGAAAATGACCCTGTCTTCTTTCTACTGTGTACAGGAAACATAAATTTTATTCTCTCTCTAATTATCAGAAATTTGGGAATCACAAATTATCAGAGTTGTCAAAATTACAATAGTAAGCTATTAAGATATACCACTAATATTTAAAAATCTTACCAGATTCAAGCACAAGAAGTAAAAGATCTGCCTAGAATCACTCTCCTCAAGAATTTGTTTTAGTGATTCTTTAATAAATCTAGGGATGGATTGAGAGCTATGCTGAAAAGCATCACCCATGAAGTTATAAAGAGGTGTTCCTTCAGGAGAATATCCAATAAGGGTACCTTTCTGTCCTCTCTTAGAGGGAGATGATAAGATATTGGCAGCTACAAAATGAAAAAAAAAAAGGGGAGTATTACAAAAGTTTTAAAAGTTTAAGTTACCAAAAACCAACATGCTTTCAATACTAAATGCAATCACTGAACAATTTCCCAAATTAAGTAAAGTATTTGAACATCATAATTGTTAAAATAAAAACAAGGGGAAATTGCTTACACAAAATGAAGAATATAGCACTCACTACCACTCCTCCAGACAAGACATGTTCAGTGCTCTCCTGGTGTGCTGCTTTGTTCATAGCTCGAAGTTGGTCTGTTATGGGATGTGTCCAAAAGTTTCCAAAAAGGAGAGCACTAATAAAAATGAGAAAGGATCCATAACGGGCACATTTGGAAACTTCCATTTTGACTGAACAAATGGAATCCACATAGAAGTCCAGGATCATAACAAAAAAGATAACCGTTGTAAAAGGCATAATAAGAGAAAACCAAGATTCGACTTTACTCTAAAAATTAAAAAAAAAAAAAAGGAATTGTTAATACTACACGAGTAAAAAGTTCACATCTTATGTTTTAGTTAATGCTTTTACCTATAAACCAACATTCTCATGTTTCAACATGATTTGTGAAATGTCAAAACATAAGCACTAAAAGACATTGACATTTTTCCAATACCCCCCAAAGTATTCAAAACAAAGCATAATTATCTAATAAGTTCGTAAATACTAGCTGACCCATAATGCTTGTACCAAAGAAATATGAGGAATATGTAAATCCAATAGTATTTGATTTGTACTTTCCATGAACAATAAAATTAACACCAAATATTTTTCAAAAACTATAAGGAAAAAGCAAAGATAACTTAAGTCACTTTTAACATCTGATTAAAATAAAATACAATGTAATGAACTAAGTGTAGTGAGCTAAAATTTATAAGTACTAGTAATCCATTTTACTTGTTACCAATAAATTCTTGCTCTTACCTCAGTTGTCACAGAAAGAACGATAACCCATGGACACAAGAGAAGCACAGAAACAAGATGGGATAAAGCTTGAAGACGTTTGGCTCCACCGATATCTACAGAGAGCTTTCTGGAAGCTGTATGAAAACCAACTTTACAACACAAAGCCAGCACTAACAACAATACTCCACCCTATAAGTAAAATGAGGTAAGTCCTATTAGAAACACAGTCCAATACTGAATCCTTAAGTACATTACATCTGAAGGAATAGAACTAGTATGTTTCTTTCCATGGATCAAATTATTTAACGTAATTACTTAAATGGAAAGAAAGATTGTAAATTACTTATACTTTATTTTAAACGCACTTATAAAGTTATAATTGTTGTAACTTTTCAGGATCTTTTGATCACATTAGCACAAACAAAAGAACATACCTTGTGATCTGCCACACCTAAGAAGGCAATGGCTGTATAAAGCATGTGAGTGAGAGCACTGTCATGATGTCCTTCAGCTATGTGAGTTGAAGTAAAGGAAAAAATACCAAATATTAACCCTTCAGCAGCACCCTAAATACTCAGAAATTTAGGGACATCAAAAGAGTATTTTAGAATGTCCTGGTGCTAAGAAACAATACATGATTTCCCACTCAGTCAATCTATTTGCACCCTTCTGTATTACAGTTGGAATACAATCTATTTGCACCCTTCTGTATTACAGTATGGAAATCCTCCTGAAATTTTAGGTAAACACTTTTTGGCTGAATGTAGATGATTCTAAGGGTAGAAAACCTGAGTATACTCAACATGTTTCTCTTAAAAATAAAAAACTCCATCAATTTAAAAATTAATTTTGGGACACTGGTTATAAATTGGAATGAGCTGTAATTCTCTAAAACAATTACAATAGTGCTTATGACATAGCTGCTAAATTTTAGTTCTTAACCTGCAAAAACCATGTGCATACATACTATAAAATGGACAAAAGGACAAGAGCAGGGAACCTCCTCAGACCACTCCTGCCCAGTGAAACTAAGGTTGCCCTTGTAGAATGACAGGAACAACCAGTCCTAAATCGAAGCCACTGACCACATAAGCCTCAGCAAAGCAAGCAGCAAGCAAGAAGGTGGGGTGGAGAAGGAGGGTGTATCACATGTAATCTGGAGCTTTTTCAAAGACATGACCCCTCTTTTGTTGTAACAAAGTAAATTAAACTGAGTATCAGTAACCAGAAGAATTAAACTGGTGCTCTGCATTCCGCTGCATTCTACTGCATAAACTGGGCAAAGGAGTGTGGGTGGAAAAGAACTAGGTACACCTGTAGAGAAAACTGAGTTTATTTATTTTTTTTAAACTGGAAAATTGGGTTTATTCAAGAGAACAGTGGGGCTTAGCTGGAAATAATAATTTAGAACAAGAGAGTTAATACCAGGTTAAGGACTTTGAATTTTCTCTTCCAGAGGAGATGCTAAAGTTGTTCTTACTTCAAGGAAGTTTACATTTAATAATTGCCATTGACTTTTAAAATGAGCATCTGAACTGTAATACAGAAGGGTGCAAATAGATTGACTGAGTGGGAAATCATGTATTGTTTCTTAGCACCAGGACATTCTAAAATACTCTTTTGATGTCCCTAAATTTCTGAGTATTTAGGGTGCTGCTGAAGATATAGAGATGCTATATTTAATTCAGAATGAATTTATTCACTATTTGAATACTGATTTAGAATACCTACATTTATCTATGAAAGTTTCATTCATGATTAACCAGTTTAATTCACTTGCCCCGTCTTTTCCCATTCTGCTAGTCTTCTATTTTTCTGCAAGACTTTAAATAACTCCAATCTATAGCAAAGGATACGGTGTTCAGCCATTTTTGCCATGAGATCATCATTGTCAAAAAGCAATAAACAGATCACAGCAATAACGAAGAAAGCAGCCCCTCTTGTCTGAAAATAAAGAAAATAATACTAAGGATGCTTTTTTAAGTGTTGATTATTAAGACTATGATTATACAAATTCTAAAGAAAAAATTTTTTTCAAATAAACATTTAAAGAAAAAATAACATCTGCGATTAAAATCCTTATATTTTATAGTATAAATTTATAGTATAAACAGTAAGATATAAAAGTAAAGCACTCCAATAAATTTTGCAGGGTACATGAAGGGCATTTAAAACACGTAACATTTGATTTCAACCATCTCCTAATACAGCTAGGCAGGTTACCATACGCAAACTATTACTGTTTATAGAATTAACCTTTCTAAATTTTTTAAATGCTACTTTACTTCTGGTTGAAAAGCTCAAGCAGCTGAAGAATAATTAGTACAGACTTATTTTACTCTGCAATATGAAAGGGATAGAGTGTTAACTTACAATAACATCAATACTCTAAGTATTCACAATGTAGTACTCTTGACAGTCTGAAGCTACAGATGCTTTTCTTTAGGGAAGTGGAATAAACAGGGCATGTTACTAAAATTAGCAAAGTGATTTCTTTTTAAGCTTAAGTTTTCATTCCAGTGAAGGAATTTTGACAAAAGATTGCCTTTTTTGATAAGGAACCTTGGTGGCGCAGTGGTTATGAGATCAGCTGCTAACCAAAAGGTCAGCAGTTCGAATCCACCAGCAGCTCCTTAGAATCCCTATGGGGCAGTTCTACTCTGTCCTGTAGGGTAGCTATGAGTGAAATCGACTTAATGGCAACTGGTTTTGTTTTTTGATAAGTTACCGAAAGGACATACTAGCAGTTTATGCAAATGATTCAGAATGTTAGATGTAAAAGCAATCTAAATAACATTACTATACCTTTTGTATTTATAAAATGCATAGTTGACGGCACTGGGTACTAGGATAGGTATAATATACATGGTGTCAATAAAACTGGTAAAACTTGAACAAGGTCTATGGATTGTGCTAGCGTCTATTTCCTTGTTTTGATATTGTACTTGAGTTCATTAAAATGTTACCATTGGGGGAAACTGAGCCCATGAAACCTCTCTCTGCTCTATTTGTGAACTTCTCTGTACTATTCTTGAAACTTTCTAGTAATCTATAATCATTTAAAAAGAAGAAAAATTAAAAACAGCGTTAAAAATCCTTGTGTTCTTTTAAGTGGTAAAAGAAAATATTTTACTGCTTTGAGTAACATTTTATATGTATACTTTCAATTTTCAAGTAACTGACAATGGAAAATTATACCTTTGCTGGTCCTCCTCCAGAACTCGTGAATAAAACACTGAGCAGTGATATAACAACAATATCATTGTGTTCGAATAGCAGCAAAGTCCTACAAAAATAAAATATGTATCGTTCTTGAAATACTTCTGATCTTTATTGGGAAAAGAGCATTCAACTAGAGTAAAAGAAAATAAATATTACTCCTTGATTTCATGAAACATTATGAGAGAAATAAATCAATACAATTGCTTTGGAAAATATTTTGGCATTAACTAACTTAGAAAGGTTGAAGCTATCAACATCTAATAATACCATTTCTAGAATCATACCATACAGAATCCCTGTACATATGTACAAGGAAACGCTTATAAGATTGTTCACAGCAGCACTGTTTGTAGTAGCCCAAAACTGGAAGCAATCTAAATGTCCACTGACTGGAAAATGGATAAACAGATTGGAGTATATCTATTCAATGCAATACTATACAGAAGCTAAAAAATGAATGAACCTCTGTGGACATACAAAAAACCACTGAAATGAACACTTTAAAAGGTTAACTTTTATGACATGTGAATTACATAAAAAAAAGTTATAAAACTAAATGAACTATAGATACATGCACCAAAATGGACAAATCTCAAATGTAACAGTGAATGGAAAAAGCATGTTACAGTAAAATACATGCACTATAATTCCATTTATATAAAGTAAAACACTTGCAAAATTAAACATAAATATGTGGTAAAACTACAAGGAAAAATAAAAAGAAGATGGTTACATCCAAAGATAGGAGTTGAGGAAGATCCAATTAGGAGGGATACACAGGGCCTCAAACGCATTGGTAACATTTCATTTTGGGAGCTGGGTGTTGAATATATGGATGTTTATTACTCTTTTAAACATACCTATATTTGTAATTAATGAGCTCTGGTGGTGTAGTGGTTAACAGCTATGGCTGCTAGCCAAAATATTGGCAGTTCAAATCTACCAGCTGCTCCTTGGAAACCCTATGGGGCAGTTCTACCCTGTTCTATAGGGTTGCTATGAGTCAGAATCGACTCGACAGCAAAAGGTTTTTTTTTTTTTTCTGGTGGTGCCATGGTTAAATGCTTGGCTGCTAACCTAAAGGCTGACAGTTCAAACCCACCCAGCCACTTGGTGGTAGTAAAGACCTGGCAATCAGCTCCCATAAGGATTACAGCATAGAAAACTCCATGGGGGCAGTTCTACTTTGTCATATATAGGATAATCATGAGTTAGAATCAACGGCACACAACAATATTTATATTTATTCTTTTACATGTATGAAATATTTCTTTAAAAGAATTAAAAGCAATTCCACTCCTAGGTATATACCCAAAAGACTTAAAAACAGAGACTCAAAGAGATTCTTGGATACCAACATTCATAGCAGCATTATTCATAATAGCCAAAAGGTTGATGTAAGCCAAGTGTCCATCAACAGATGAATGGATAAATACAATGCTCTTGGCTGCTAACCCAAAGATTGGTGGTTTGAACCCAACAAGCAGAATCAACTCAAAAGCACCCAACAACAATACAGGCTAGGAGAAGGGGGAAAATGGGGAGCTATTGATTAATGGGTACAGTTTGGGGTGATGCAAAAACTTTGGAAATAGTAGTGATGCTTGTCCAACACTGTAAGTGTAATCAATGCCACTGAACTGTACACTGAAAAATGGTTAAAATGGTAAATTCTGTTACATGTATCTTACCACAAAAATGAGTAAAAACAAAATTATTACCAGCCAAAAGGGGGCTTACAGATCTAATTAGTAGACAGATTTTTAAATGTTTGTTAAATATGCTTTTCTTCTTTAGTAAAAAAACATCTGTAATGATAGAATGTAAAATGGTAGAGGCCGCTGTGGAAAATGGTTTGATGGTTCCTCAAAAAGTTAAACATAGAACTACCATATGACCCAGCAATCCACTTCTAGGTACACACCCACATGACCTGAAAGCAGCAATGTTCACAGCAGCACTATTCACAATAGCCAAAAGATGGAAACAACCTGAGTGTCCCTCAACAGGTGACTGGACAGACAAATGTCGTAATACATACAAAGGAATACTACTCAGCCATAAAGAGAAATGAAGTCCTGATACATGCTACAACATGCATGAATCTCAAAAACCTTATGCTCAGTGAAATAAGTCAACCACAAAAGCACAAATATTGTTATGATCTTACTTATACGAAACAACAATAATAGGCAAATGTATAGAGACCAAAGTTTATTAGTGCTTACCAGGGGTGTAAAGGAGGGGGAAAAGGGGAGTTTTTGTTCAGTGAATGTTTGTTTATGTGATGGGAACTTTGGCAACGATTATGGGTGGTGGTTGTACATGATTAATGTAATTTATGTCACTAAACTGTACACCTGAAAAATGTTGAATTGGCAAATATTGGGTTACGTATATTTTTACAACAATAAAATATCTGTTATGAGAACACATCAGCAATAACTTTAGTTATATTTAGAAGATTATAATTTAAGAAAATATATCAACAGTGTAAGACTCATCTAAAATAAGACGCACTGTGAAGCACCACAGGAGTCTTTCTCCTCAAGAAATTGCAGGATGGCTTTAGTAAATCAATGACGGGGCAGTGGTGGTAGAGGTGCTGATGGTGGGGAGGGGTTATAAGGGCAGGAAGTAAGGTAGATGGCTAAATATGGGGCCAAGTAAGAATTTAAGAGTTATCTCCCTTTCCTCCCTACTATAATATGTAGGCACAAGTTATTTAGAAACGTATGCACCAAAACATAATTTCATGAATAAGAAATTTAAAATATCAGGGATGACAAGCAATATTACCACCTTCAATCATACTCAAGCATAAACTGAAAAGGCCCTCCCCAAGCTCACCCCTCTAGGATGCTGCTGTGTCAGGGCAGGGATATGGCATTTGGAGTCATCCATATTCTGCTCTACATCTGACAAACAAGCCAAAGAGACCAAAACCCAGAAGATATTCTATTGGCTGGGAGAAGGGAAAGAATTTTTCCCAAACCATTTCCCACCAATCGCTCTCCATTCCGCCCGCCCCTCAATTCCAAGTGAGATCCTTTAAGCATCCTTCCTTCATCTCTCATCCTCACGTTTCCCCCTCAGCAATGGCAACACGTTTTTTTCTTATACTATTATCCAATAAGTCTAACGCTTTATAAATAGAGAAATATCTTTGAAGCACTTTCTGGGGTACTGGGGTATTTGCAGAGTTGTACGAAAAAATGAGTGCTTTTAAAAAGAGTCTGCACTCCTTATCGGTTGTTTATTTACCACTTCAGATCTTTTACCTTCTAAATCAGCTGCTAAAGGGATCACCAAAGAACGATAAAAAAGCCACTGAAGCTAAAAACTTTCTGAAATTCTTTGGGCTGTACTAGTAAAATATCTGTGACAGATCATGAACAATAAATTGATGGTATTCACAATAAGAAGTAATCCATAAACTAAACAAGTTCTCTCCCTCTATATATATGTTCGCCGAATTGTATCCAATGTTATGGGAGTGATAGAAGCATTTGTACAAATAAATACCTGACAAAAATAGAGTGGAATAAATTTAATATTCAAAATAAAAACATATACATTCAAAATACACATTTTATTTACCTTAGTGGTCCACAAAGAGTAAGGCCAAAAAACCATAAAAGTGAAATAATACACCCAGCAACCGCGTGTTTAAATATTTTGATCCACTATAAATAGAAATAAAAAATTTCAGTCACATATATATTGAAATAGCTCAAAATCTTAAATGAAACACACAAGATAATGGCAACATTTAAGTATTTTAAAGGCTAAATGATTACATATTTGAAATTAAACAGAAAATATGAAGATTCCTTGACTAACTTGGGATTTGCAAGACAGTACTATATTTTCTATCATCTACATTCTTTTAAATTCTGAAATCTTTTAATTCAGAGTATACTTCTTGCTGTTTTCTTGTTAGTTTCCCACTAGTTTGCTAGGAATACAATATTTTAAATTCTTTTCTATTAGGAATTTTCAGTGCCTGAATTAATTTCAAAAAGGAGAAAAAATGTTTAGATGGGGTTTAAATAATTAATCTTGTTTTTTAAAATGTTCTGAGTCTCTAAAACAGAGGTACTTAAATTTATCACTCTAAACGAAAAAATCATGGCACAGATTGCTGTCCAAAGATTTGATGATGTAAGATTATTATGCAGAATGTAGGATGTTTCTGGCATGAATCCTGAACCTTAGATGCCTAAAGGGAATAATGATGATGACAATGAGGATGATAGCTGATATGTATTGCACAGTCACCACGTGCCAGGCACCATTCTAAGAACATTACATGTATCAATCCATCTATTTCTCACAGCTCCCTTCCAAACCAAAAATACCCACTGCCATCCAGTTGACTCTGATTTATAGCGACCCTATAGGACAGAGTAAAGCTGCCCCATAGGGGTTCCAAGGCTGTAATCTTTACGGAATCAGACTGCCACATCTCTCTCCCGTGGAGTGGCTTGTGGGTTTGAACCACCGACCTTTTGGTTAGCAGCTGAGTGCTTTAACCACTGTGCCACCAGGGTTCCTTCTGTACAAAGGTATTATTACCTCCATTTTGCAGATGAGAAAACTAAGGTGAGAGAAAAATTAAGTAACTTGCTCAAAGTAAGAGTCAGTAGGTAGGAAAAGATTGCAGAGGCCACACCCTCATCCCTCCTTTATACCTGCCTCCCAATGACATTTGTACTGGGCTCTTGGGCATGTCTCCATGTCTGATTTGTAAATCTTTCAGAATAAAGAGAAAATAATTATATGTACCTTTTTAAAATTTTCTTCCCTCTTCTAATATCTTAACACTTTACAATATACTTTTGAGGCCTCAATTTTCAAAACATGGTATTCAAGTCAAGAGCAAGTTAATGCTGGAAATGTTTGGCTATGCACCCAATAATTCATTAAGTACCTCTGATCAAGGAATGAGTGTTACATCCTGACCCACGGAATCCAAAGCTGCTAGGAATAAAGGATTCTGCAAAAAACTTACCTGGTGTTTGGTAACAGTTTTCCCAGAAGAAAATGGCTTTTGAAACAAAACCATAAAAAAGGCAGTCCTGTTAACGTAAATATTAAAACATTAATATATTAATATTCATCAATACTAAATATAAAATGTGGTCTTAAGTAAAGACATGTATTCTAGACAAATGTAACAGGACTAGAACTTGAAAGGTATGATATCCTCCAAAGAAATCATACTAAGGAGCTATACTTATTCTAGTAAAGGCCCCCAATGCAACATTTTGGAAACTCTGTCTTTGGAATTGCTTTGAGAAAGCATTCAAAAGCCACAAAAGGAGTCTCAATATTTTTTCATACCTTGTAATACCAAAGAAGATAATCCACATCTTCTCCAAGATTCAGTAATAACAAATTTTGAAAGAGAAATGAAGTACTAACTATATATCCCTCTTTCACATTACCAAAACAGTGATATAAAAATATCCCAGTTGAGAATCACTTGCCATAATCATCAACGTTGTACTCCCAAGAGTTATTAACAGATTTTTATTAACACAGAGGGTGTCACTATCAATACCTCAGGGTCCAGAGAAACTTTATTTAAAAAGAATTTCTCACCATATTTAGAATAACGTGGACTTCGTACTATAAGAAGACCCTATAACTCATTGCCATTGAGTCGATTTTGACTCATAGCAACCCTAGACCATAAAGAAAACATGCAGTAAACATAGCCCAGCTTGGTTTAAAATTAGAAAAAAAGGATCGTTTCTGCCAAGACAAGCCTCAGGTAAGGTTCTGTGCCTGCTAGAGAGTTGGGCTACACTAGTATTATGGTCTGGGAATCTTGGGGTGCCTGAGACCCTTCAGGGAGGAGTCTGCAAGGTATAAACTATTTTCATAAAAATACAAAGACGTTATTTGCTGTTTTCCATTTTCATTCTCTCATGAGTGTAGAGGGGCGCTTTTTAGAGACTAGATAACATGAGATACTGCAACAGAATGAATGCTGAAGCAGATAGGAGAATCTAGCTGTCTTCTATTAAGTCAGACTTTATAAGAAATTTGCAAAAATCTCATTAAAACAAACGAAAGTAAAAGTCTATGTTTTGGCAAGCTATTGAGTACAACAATCTCTTTTCTAATAGCTTTGTACCCTAAACTTGAGAATTCCTCTTCTCTTTTTTTTTTATCAAATGTTTCTCAGGAGGAATAACTGCACAAAATATTCTATGTAAAATTTCTTTAAAGATGCTCAGTTAAAAGAGGATTTTCAAAGAAATTAAAAAAAAAAGTTCAAAAACACACACACACACTTACCCAAGTTTTAATATAAAAATGAACTGAACAATGTGAACTGCTTTTAGGAGATCATAGGATTCAAAAAGTCCCACAGCCTTAAAAAATTTGGTGAAACATAGCAATACAATATATTTTGTTAATCTGAAAAATAAAAGCAGAAACAAGTTTCAGTATCACTGAAATCACAAAGAACTCTGTAACCTCTGTTTTTCTCTTATACAAGTAATAGAGATCACTATAGAAATCACAGAAATACACATAAACAACCAAACAAAAAATATGAAATGATAAAAAAAAATACCCAAACAACTCATCATCCCATGGGATATCTACGGTTAGCATTATGTATGCATATATACTTCCAGAATCTTTTCCATGTTTATGAATACATTTGTAGATAAAGCCTATTAAAAAAAAAGCCAATTAAAACTAAAAGTGTTCTTGGTTAATTAACTGCCTAGACTATTTTGTAACATGCTTTTTAAACTTAATAATAATTACTCCAAACAACTGAGAACAAAAAACAAACAAACGAAAAACCCAAATTCCATCTGTGATGAAACTAGAAGGCCATAATAGAGGAAGAAGGAACTGCAGGAAGGGAAGAAGACATAGAATTGCCCCTTCTCTGCTTTGCTAAGTGACTAGTGACAGTTGCGATTGAAAAGTCAAGTGACTAGATGCACAGAGTCCCGAAAAGACTCAGAAACTGGAGTCACCAGGAACTTTAGAAGGGAAGTGAGGAGGTCAAAACAGGAGGATCACTGTCAACACGACAGGGAGGAAAAAAGCAAAGACCAGGAAAAATATAGATACATTAAAATCATAGCAGTCTGGGAATTTTTGGTTCAGCAAAGAGCCGTGTACATCCCCTATAGGGCTATCTAGCCATTCTTCAAAAATTCTGTTTGCTTACTATGTGGCAGATGTCGTATGTGGCCAATGAGATAGACCTATGGTAAGTTTGTTGGGATGGCTTCAGAACAGCCTTCTCTTTACCTGTTAAAAGGGCAAGACGGAGCTGCAACTACTTCCTTCTCCTTCTTTCTGCCTTAAAGGGAGAAACTTTATCTAACACTGTTGACTCCATTTTATAACAGGCCTGAATATGAAAGCCAACATACTAATGACGGCAGGGATGAAAGACACGAAGAACCCGGGTCCCAGATGGCATCACTGAATGGGTGAACAAATTCCAGCAACCTCTGGTTTCTTCTGCTTGAGAAGAATAAATCCTATTTGTTTAAATTTGCTAGTTGAGTTACTTACAACTAAACACATTCCTAGGTGATACCTAAGACACCAAAAAGAGTAAAAGACACTCTGCTCTCAAGGAGCTCAGGGTCTAATGGGAAAGACAGGCAAGTAAACAGTGAGTTCTTAAAAAACAAATGTGGAAGCAACTAACTCTACCTAGGGAAGCGAAGAATGTTTTCACAGAGTTTGAGATACGTAAGCTGTGCACTGAAGACTAAGTAGGATCACTAAGTAAGGAAACGGAAAACGGTATTTCAAGTACGGAGAGCAGCATATGCAAAATACAAGTAGAGCAAAACCTGTGTAAAGTGGACACCTGTCAGAGAAGGAAAATGCAAATATTTTTCATTCAATAAAGAAGAATACGAAAGTGGTAAGGCTGCACCTAGTCAAGGGAGGAAAAATTGCAACTCTGAAAAACAAGGCAGTCCCGTCCAGTTCTGGGTCTCACAGGCTTCACTATACTTGGAAGGAGCCTTTGAAGGAATTACTGTATTTAAGTCAGTTCACCTTACTGCCGATGAATAAAATACAGACGGTACTCATAATGACCAGGGGTTATCAACGAAAACCAAACCCACTGCCATCGAGTTGATTCTGACTCATAGTGATCCTACAGGACAGAGTAGAACTGCCACAGGGTTTCCAAGACTGTAATCTTTACGGATGCAGGCTGCCACATCTATCTCCCACAGAGTGGCTCGTACGTTCAAATGGTCAAGCTTTGTTAGCAGGAGAGCACTTAACCACTGTGCCACCATGGCTCCTTTTATCAGGGAAAAATATATACAATTATTCCTAAACAATTTCCATCTAAAGTATTAAAAAACTTCTAAATGGCAAGATTTAGTCATATTTATTAATTTTTTTTATTAATTTACATAAAGTACTTTGTATTTATTTTCTTTACTCCCTTTTTACTTTCTAAAAAAGACATTACAAAAGTAATTCCTGAATAGTTGGTTTTAGTAAATATTTTAAATAAAAACCAACTCCAGTTCCCTCCTCACAGGTGAGCAGCTGGGTACATACTTCCAAACCTTTTCCTTTGCATTTCCATGTGTGTACACACACATTATTTTACATACATTCACACATTTGAAATTGTAAAAGTATTTTGATATACTTATGTGACTTTTCACATAATATATATTGCTCTTTTCTTAACACTATTAAATTAGGAAAATTATTTTAACATTTTGGTTAAAAGTTGAATTTTGTGGTTTTTAAAGTCCTAATTAAGGAAGACTAAAGACTACATATATAGCCTTCAGTATGGATTATACCTCAACATAAAGAAAACAAAAATCATCAAATGGACCAATAAGCAACATCGTGATAAATGGAGAAAATAAATTTAAGTTGCCAAGGATGTTATTTTACTTAGACCCACAATCAATGCCCATGGAAGCAGCAGTCAAGACATCTGCTGCAAAAGACCTCTTCAAAGTGTTGAAAAGCAAAGATGTCACTTTGAGAACTAAGGTGCACCTAAGTCAAGCCATAGTATTTTCAATTGCCTCATATACATGTGAAAGCTGGACAATGAATAAGGAAGACTGAAAAAGAACTGATGTCTTTGAATTGTGGTGCTGGCGAAGAATATTGAATATATCACGGACTGCCAGAAGAATAAACAGATCTGTCTTGGAAGGAAGTACCGCCAGCGTGCTCCTTGAAAACAAGGATGGCGAGACTTTGTCTCACATGCTTTAGACATATTATCAGGAGGGACCAGTCCCTGGAGAAGGACATCATGCTTGGTAAGGCAGAGGGTCATCAAAAAAGAGGAAGACCCTTGATGAGACAGACTGACACAGTGGCTGCAACAATGGGCTCAAACATAACAACGATCATTGAGAATGGCGTAGGACCAGGCAGGGTTTCATTCCAAGGATATCACACCTGTCTTTCCTGTGAAGGGTTAGAAAATTCTCCAGTTTTCTAAACCTGTAATTACGGAAGTTCACAAATTTCAGTTGGGCTGGGTTCAAACTTCCAAGAAGGGCTTTCCCCACTGCAGCAGCTTGCAGGCCACTGCTTAAAAAAGTCAGTGTGTATAATTTAAATTCAATTCATTCAACAAATATTCAAGTGTCTACTATATAGTGGGCACTATGCATGGGATTCTCAGATTATTTGCTCAGCATACAGATTAAATAAACGTGGTGAAAGGATACTGTGGACATGTTATCAGGAGGGACCAGTCCCTGAAGGACATCATGCTTGGCAGAGGGTCAGCAAAAAAGAGGAAGACCCTCAAAGAGATGGACTAACACAGTGGCTGCAACAATGGGCTGAAACACAGCAACAATTGTGAGGACAATGCAGGACTGGGCAGTGTTTCCTTGCATTGTACATATGGTCTCTATGAGTCAGAACTGACTGGATGGCACCTAACAACAACAACATGCATGGGATTTAGAATAATTCATATTCCTAGCTCTACAGGTACTAGGTGTGTGAAACTTTTATAAGTCTTCGTCTCCTTATCTACAAAACAAAGATACCACTACTAGTTTGTAGTACTGTTCTAAGGATTAAATGAGATCATATGCCCCCTGTAAAGAGAACTAAAAGAAACCAAATAGAAATCTTTTATTTAAAACAACACATATTTGTGAATTTGGGGATAAAAAGATTCACAATTAAAGGATATGCCAATTAGTTTTTGTTAATGATCATAACCAGCATTTGATTTTTAGTCTAAACTATATAAAGTAAAAATCTCACAACCTAGAACACATTCAAATTTTGGCCAGTCCTTGAGCTGAATTTGATTCTGCAATAAATACAATAAAAGGGCAGCTCTGCTAAGCAAATAACGCAAATAAGATTGTAAGGGTATGTTTACCATGTTGATCTACCTAACACAATAAGCTCTTGAGAAAATAACAGTTTAAAAATAATTTGAAGTTTACAGAAAACTTGCAGGAACAGTACAAAAAACTTCCATATTCTCTTTACCTAGATTTACTAATTGTTAACATTCTGTTCCATTTGTTTTACTATCCTCTCTCCCTCTCTGTAAATAAATACATATATGTACACACATATACATACAAACCAAAACCAGCTGCTGTCGAGTTGATTCCAACTCATGGCAACCCCATGTGTGTCAGACCAGAACCGTGCTCCACAGGGTTTTCAATGGCTGATTTTTCAAAAGCAGACTGCTAGGCCTTTCTTCCCAGGCATCTCTGGGTAGACTTGAACCTCCAACCTTTTGTTTAGCAGTCGAGTGCATTAATCGTTTTCACCACCCAGGGACTGACACTGACTCTCTATATACACATACATATACAGGTTTTTTTTTTTTTTTTCTAACTATTGGAGATTAAGTTACAAATATCATGCCCCTTTACCCCTAAATACCTATATTTCCTAAGAACAAGGACATTTTCATAAAATCAGTACAGCTATCAACTCCAGGAAATTTAACACTGGTACTTTTATCTAATCTACTGACCATAGTCCAGTTTTGTCAATTGACCCCATAATGCCCTTTAAAGAACTGTCTATTGCATTTAGTTACCATACCTCAGTAAATAACATGTGAGGTGATTTTAAACAAAAATGAGCTGCTCAAAACAAATTAGAAAATTAATCCTACAAAAATGAAGTTGGTTTAAGTACTGTTCTAGCACTGTGTCCTTTCCTTTTCACAAAAAATAGTTGTTACTAATGCTATTTCTACAGTTCCAAAGAATTTATCAAAACAATCCTTAAATCTTAAAAGAAGCACTCAAGAACGAGAAAAACGTAACCTCATTAAAACTGAAGGCAATAAACAGCAGTTCTAAACACACTGTTGGGCCATCTTTTATGCCTCTGCGAAACTATCACGGAACTTAGGACAGACCCAGGACACACTGGAAAGTGGCCACAGTACTTACCGCTTACGGGTTGGTGGGAGGATTGAGTGCAAAGGGAGACGTTCACTTTTTACTATATGAATTTCTCTACTGTTTGGTCTTTCTGACAATGAGAACATATTTCTTATTTCATATTAGAATAAAATAAAAAAATAAAGCTAGATACGGGTGCTAAGTTCACGAGTTTGTTTCATCTGAAGAGATGGTGGTTAACACCTTCCCCTAACTTAACGAAGGGAGACGTCAGAAAGGCTTAGTTAATAAACTACTATTTCAAGGAGAAAGAACCAACAGAAAGGTTTCACAGATCATAAAAATCTCTCACATGAACTATCTGGCTGGTAGTCCTAAGGTTAACGGTCTACCCTGAAAACCAGAAACTCGAGCAGAAGCTTCCTGGATTCTAGAGCGTTCATTCCGCAGCGGGGACCCTAGAGGCAGCCAGGAAGCAGAGGGAAAGCGGTCTGGGCTCTGGGAGACACCTAGGAGGCCATTCCCGGCTGTCAGGGGCAGGGAGTGGGGCCGTCCCCGCGCACTCGGGTGGATTCGGGGGCAGCGGCCGGGCTGACAGTGCCGTCCGGGTCCGCGAGCCAGGAGGCGCAGGCGCAGGGGCAGCGGCTCTGGAGACCTGGGCCAGATCGGTCCCTTACCGAGCACTGGGCACGTCCACCGGCCCGAGGCCGCTGCCGCCGGAACCGGCTAGCACGTCCCCGCCGTATTTCTCCTCCATTCCGGGGCTCAGGAGCCGCCGCCACTGTCCCCACCGCGGGGTCTCGTCATGTCTCGCCGCTGCCGCGGAACAGCCGGCGCAGGCGCCTCATTCCCCCAGGGCAGCAGCCCTGTCGGGTCCCCGCAGGCCAGAGCCGCCGCTGCCCCCAGCTCCTGCTCACTGGCACACGCTCGTCGGGACTAGGCCACGGGCAGCTCCAGCGGCGCGGAGTCCCAGGGAGGCGAGCCGGCACGGACGTTGCCAGGCCACGTCATCGGGCCCAGCAGCCCTCACTCCCGGGGGAGTGTCCAGCCCTGCGCCTGCGCAATACAGAACAGTCGCCTTCCCTTACTCTTTCTTAGGCCCCGCCCTCCGCCGGATGACGGAGTCACATCCACGCCTCCTCTCGGCCCTTCACATTGACACGGTGTGCCACTTACCTGTCCCTGCATCGCCACCTATGGGCCATCACAGGTACGGCGGGTTCCTGTAGCGGAGGGAGCGAGAGAAAACGCACCGAGTGTGAGTAAACTTAGTTTACTAGTCTACTGCTTTAGAAATTCTTAATCTCGGGTCTGTCACACCTCGCCTACCTCGAAATTTGTGTGACTATAAGAATTTTCTGGTGAGAAGACCCATAAATTTCACTAGTCTTAAAAGTGCTTGCAGCAGTACATAGGCAGGGAACTGCCAGAAATTGAAGCTGTTTTCGGAAGAGGATGAGCAACCAGGGGTATCATTGCTGGTATCAGGTGGATCTTGGCCAAAAGGAGAGAATGCCAGAAAGATATTTACCTATGTTTTATTGACTATGCAAAGGCATTTGACCGTGTGGATAATAACAAATTATGGATTCCCATTGCAAAGAATGGGAATCCCAGAACACTTAATTGTGCCCATGAGGAACATAGACCAAGAGGCAGTTATTGGAACAGAACAAGGGGATTCTGCATGGCTCAGGAAAGGTGTGCGTCAGGATTATATTCTTTCACCGTACCTATTCAATCTGTATGCTGAGCAAACAATCAATCGGACAGCTGGACTATATGAAGACGAATGGGGCATCAGGGTTGGAAGACTCATTAACAACCTATGATATGCAGATGACACAACTTTGCTTGCTGAAAATGAAGAGGACTTGAAGCACTTACTGATGAAGATCAAAGACTACAGCCTTCAGTATGGATTATGCCTCAACGTGAGGAAAACAAAAATCCTCACAACTGGACCAATAAGCAACATCGTGATAAACGGAGGAAAGATTGAAGATGTCAAGGATTTCATTCTACTTGGATCCACAATCAATGCCCATGGAAGCAGGAGTCAAGAAGTCAAACAACGTATTGCACTGGGAAATCTGCTGCAAAAGATCTCTTTAAAGTGTTAGAAAGCAAAGATATCACTTTGAGGACTAAGGTGTGTCTTACCCAAACCATGGTATTTTCAGTTGCCTCATATGCACGGGAAAGCTGGACAATGAATAAGGAAGACCAAAGAAGAATTGATGTCTCTGAATTATGGTGTTGGTGAAGAATGTTGAATACACTGTGGACTGCCAGAAGAACGAACAAATCTATCTTGGAAGAAGTACAGCCAGAACGCTCATCAAAAGTGAGGATGGTGAGACTTCATCTCAAGTACTTTGGACATGTTATCAGGAGGGACCAGTCCCTAAAGAAGGACATCACGCTTGGTAAAGTAGAGGATCAGGAAAACCAGGAACACCTTCAGTGGGATGGACTGACACAGTGGCTACAATAATGGGCTCAAACATAGCAAGGATTGTGAGGATGGTGCAGGAACGGGCTGTGTTTCTATGTTTCTGTTGTACTTAGGGTCACTATGAATCAGAACCTACTCAACAGCACTGAACAACAACAATAAAAATGCATGACCCCTGTCATGGATTGAATTAAAATTATGCCCCCCCCCAAAATGTGTGTATCAATTTGGTTAGGGCATGATTCCCAGTATTGTGTGGTTGTCCTCCATTTTGTGATTGTAATTTTATGTTGAGAGGATTAAGGTGGGGTTGTAACACTACCCCTCAGGTCACCTGCCTGAACCAAGGTAAAGGGAGTTTCCCTGGGGTGTGGCCTGCACCACCTTTTATCTCTCAGAGATAAAAGGAAAGGGAAGCAAGCAGAGTTGGAGACTTCATACCACCAAGAAAGAAGCCCTGGGAGCAGAGCGTGTCTTTCAGACCCGGGGTTCCTGCGCAGAGAAGCTCCTAGTCCAGGGGAAGATTGACGAGAAAGACCTTCCTCCAGAGCCAGCAGAGAAAGCCGTCCCTTGGAGCTGACACCCGGAATTTGGACTTTTGGCCTACTTTACTATGAGAAAATAAACTTTTCATTGTTAAAGCCATCCGCTTGTGGTATTTCTGTTATAGCAGCACTAGATAACTAAGACAACTCCCAAATAGTTAACTATTATCTGTTTGAATCTGTAGAGAATATGTAACAAATATAGGTTTAGCCTCTTGTTTTGATCACCTCTGATGGACCTCGGAGAGGGGAAGCTGGTAATTGGCCAAAATTTCCCATCTCTGCAAACTACTGTGTATATATCCCCCATCTCTGTGCGATTTTCTAGGAGTGACCCTCTGTGGGTCTTCAAGGCCTTTGCTTCCATCCCACCAAAGGGAATCTGTACCATAATTTCCAGCCCTCTCACTCAAGGATTCTTCTTTTCCTGGGGGAGGCTGGGGTGATCTATTTAAAAAGAATGAAGAGGGGGTAACTGCTTTTCTGGGTTTTTTGTTTGGGAGTTGGGGTGCTGGGGTGATTGCTACACAGAGACCTTGGAATTGCAGAAATGTCTGAGGACAGTCTGTCTATAGAAGAAAGGGGATTTGGTTAAGTGTTGCCTTGACCTATGCATTTTTATCTCCTTTTTGAAAACTATAGAATTTACTTTTTATTATTGTGGTAAAAAATATATATATAACAAAACATTTGCTATTTCAACATTTTTATACATACAATTCAGTAGTATTAATTATGTTCTTTGTGTTGTGCAACCGTCATCACTATCCATTTTTAATTTTTTCCATCACTCTTAACAGAAACTCAGTACTCCGGAATCAATGACTCCCCCTTTCTTCCTCCCTCTCTCCCTTGGTAACTACTAATGAATTTTGGCCTCTTACGCATTTGCAGAATACAATTTCTTTTCAGTTTCTTCTGGCTGTTGTCAAAGAGCTTGTACATGTACTCTATCAAAATGAAAAAGCGATTTATCAGAGGCTGAGAGACAGTTTGAACAGGGGATTGAACTGTGGACATTTGGCGAGCTTCACAAAGCGAAACCCAGCGCTAGGGATCTGAAGATGAACAACTACATTTATGTGGTGAAATTAGGGATTTATAGTACAACTTTTTGATTGGTGCTTAAGCATTTAGGGAAGTGGAAGGCGGGATAACTTGAAGCGGGGAATTAGAAGGGATTGGCACAAAGCATAAGTCTGGGCTATTTGGATTGGTTATTTTCTTAACAATGTAGGGATATGTGACTATATATACATTGTGGTCATAAGGCAGTTACAGGACAATTTTTCCTGGGAATATTCTGTTAAAATAGGTTTTTGAGCAAGGTATTTGCTTGAGGGTTGCTTAGCCGGAGACTTCTGATAAGCCATTTACGTCAAGACTCCCTTTGGGAACATTCTTTTCACATCCTAGCTTACCACAGAGAAAAACATTTCCTGAGTTATATGTTACGATGCTGTTTTGCAGGACACAGTGGAAAGATACAAAGGTCAGCAGTTTGCATTCTCAAAGTAGACATCATTCCTTTAATAACAAAAAGGAGTTTGAATTTAGATTTAGACCAGCCTTTTTATTATAAACACAGGGGCGGATTAACCAGTAAACACAGTATGCACCGTCTTACAGTAGATGTGGTAAAAACCAGCTGAAATTATCCACTACAGATTATTAAGTAAGCACAATTAAGCTTGTGCATACCTTGTTTATTGGATAATCCATCCCTGCTCAAACATCTCAGTTTTGGAGCTCTCATTTACTGTGAAGCTCTGCTATTTAATCCTGGCACCTGTAAAACCAGACCAGGTAGGACCAGGCTTTATAGGATTATTCTTCTATTGTTAGAAAGTTAGGAATGTGGGCTCCTGGGTCTGTCTGGGTTTGAATCTCAACTCTGCCACTTATTAATTGTGTGACTACTAGTCACTTGTGTTCCTATACCTCAGTTTTCTTATCTGTAAAATAGGAATAATAATATTTATTTTTGTCGATACATTCAGGCTTCACTTTCTTCAAAAGTCTCCACGTGACTTTTCTGTAGCAATTTTTGGGTAGCAATTTCTTTGTAGAATTGCTGTTTTCTCGTCAGAATGGCAATGATAACGATTAACTATCGTGTTTTTCTAGAGCTAGCTCCATTCCTTCAGAGCTCAGAGAGCTTGGTAAACCGAGATTAACTTTCATCTCAAATGGAGCTTGAATTTGGTTAATATTTCCTGATTTGATTAGAATGACACTTTTCTTAAGGTTGTTGGGAGGATTATATGTGCTAATACATGAAAAGTGTCTGGAACAGTAAATGGCATATAGTAAGCACTCAGTGGGTCGGGGTTGCTATGAGTCAAAATCAGTGGCAACTTTTTTTTTAATTAGGGAAATTTGGGGGCAGGGAATTGAAGTTGAAAATGGTATAAATGAAAGTTAGTTTGTAATGTTCTTGTTGTTGTTAGGTGCCATTGAGTTGGTTCCAAGTCATAGCACCCTAGCGACCCTGTGTACAGTAGAATGAAACACTGCCTAATCCTGCACCATCCTCACAGTTGTTGCTATGTTTGAACCCATTGTTGCAGCCACTGTGTCAATCCATCTCATTGAGGGTCTTCTTCTTTTTCGCTGACCTTCTACTTTACCAAGCATGATGTCCTTCTCCAGGGACTGGTCCCTTCTGATAATAAGTCCAAAATACATGAGATGAAGTCTCACCATCCTCACTTCTAAGGAGCATTCTGGCTGTACTTCTTCCAAGACAGATTTGTTTATTCTTCTGGCAGTCCATGGTATATTCAATATTCTTTACCAACACCATAATTCAAAGGCATCAATTCTTCTTTATTCCTTGTCCAGCTTTCACATGTATGTGAATCTGGCTTGACTTTCTGGCAGTTCCCTGTTGATACACTGCTGCAATCATTTGTGAATTGTTTTCAGCAAATAGTTTATAATACCCTGGTTAATTTGAGTATACACAAAGGGCCTTAGTAACATGAAAGAGTGAGGAATCAGGCTCTGCCTGCTGGGACTTTGAGAGCAAACTGAGAGCAGGGTCTGGTTGACTATTTTCTAGTCAGAGTTGCCGTGGTAGCAACTATTATGTTTTTCTAAAACTAGTTCTATTCCTTTGGTGCTCAGAAAATTTGGCAAAATGATGCGCTTAAACTGAGATTGACTTTCATCTCAAGCGAGGTTGAATTTGGTTGATATTTGCTGATTTGATTAGAATTACAACATTGTTTTCTTTAAGACCATTGTCAATATATTTTTCTACTATTAGTTTTTTTGTGGTGAAAGAAAAAGTGTATATTTAATTATATAAACCAAAAAACCAAACCCAGTGCCGTCGAGTTGATTCCGACTCATAGCGACCCTATAGGACAGAGTAGAACTGCCCCATAGAGTTTCCAAGGAGCACCTGGCAGATTCGAACTGCCAACCTTTTGGTTAGCAGCCATAGCACTTAACCACTACGCCACCAGGGTTTCCAATTATATTTAAAATATCATCAAAAAGATGAAAATACTTAGGAATAAATCTGACAAGGGACCTGAATAGCCAAAACTGTCTTGAAGAAGAATGAATTTGGAGGACGCACACTTCCTTATTTTAAAACTTACTAACAAGCCATGGTAATGAAGAAAGCATGGTACTGAGATGTTGTTGTTGTCAGATGCTGTGGAGTTGGTTCTGACTCATAGTGTCCCTACCTACAACAGAATGAAACACTGCCCAGTCCTTCACCATCCTCACAATCATTGTTATGCTTGAGCCCATCTTTGCAGCCACTGTGTTGAGTGTCTTCTTCTTTTTTGCTGACCCTCTAATTTACCAAGCATGATGTCTTTATCTGGGGACTGGTCCCTCCTGATAACGTGTCCAAGGTACGTGATATGAAGTGTTGCCATCCTTCATTCCAAGAAGCATTTCAGCTGTACTTCTTCGAGGACACATTTTTTCATTCTTCTTGTAGTCCATCGAATATTCCATATTCTTCACCAACACCATAATTCAAATGTAGTGTTTCTTCTTCAGTCTTCCTTATTCATTGTCCAGCTTTCACATGCATAGAAGGCAGCTGAAAATACCGTGGCTTGGGTCAGGCACACCTTAGTCCTCAAAGTGACATCTTTGCTTTTTAACAGTTTTAAAGAGGTCTTTTGCAGTGGATTTGCCCAATGCAATACGTTGTTTGATTTCTTGACTGCTGCTTCCATGGGTGTTGATTGTGGATCCAAGTAAAATGACTCCCTTGACAACTTCAATATTTGTTCTTTTCATCATGACATTACTTATTGGTCCAGTTGTGAGGATTTTTTGTTTTCTTTATGTTGAAGTTCAATCCATACTGAAGGCTGTAGCCTTTGATCTTCATCAGTGAGTGCTTCAAGTCCTCTTCACTTTCAACAAGCAAGGTTGTGTCATCTGCATATCACATGTTATTAATGAGTCTTCCTCCAATCCTGATGCCACATTCTTCTTCATATATGCCAGCTCTCAGATTATTTGCATAGCATACAGACTGAATAAGTATGGTGAAAGGATATGACCTCGACGCACGTATTTCCTGATTTTAAACCATGCAGTATCTCCTTGTTCTGTCCGATTGACTGCCTCTTGGTCTATGTAAGGTTCTGAATGAGCACAATTAAGTGTTCTGGAATTCCCATTATTCACAATGTTGTCCATAATTTGTTATGACTTTGGGATAGACATAGGCCCATTGCTGTCAAGTTGATTCTTACTCATGGTGACCCTGTATGTTGTAGAGCAGAACTTCTCCGTATAGCTCAGTGGAATAGAATTGAGAATTCACATTAATCTTTGACAAGGGTGCCAAGAGAATTCAATGAAAGAATAGTCTTTTTAACAAATGGTGCTGGGACGTATGGCTATGTATATACAAAAGAATTAAGTTGGACCCCTATATCACACCATATACAAAATGAACTTAAAATGGTTCAAAGACCTAAATGTAAGAGTTAAAACTCTGAGAGGAAAACATAGGCACACATCTTTGTGACTCTAGATTAGGCAATGATTTCTTAGATACAACATCAAAAGCACAAACAACGTAAGAGAAAAATAGACAAATTGACCATCAGAATTAAAAACTTCTGTGCTTCAAAGGACACTATCAATGAAGTGAAAAGACAACCCACAGAAGAGGAGAAAATATTTGCAAATTGTTAAGGGATGTGTATCTAGAATATATAAATATATAAAGAGCATTTATAACTTAATAAAAGAAGACAAATAACCCAATTAAAAATGGGCAAAGAATCTACTGAATAAACATTTATTCAATATTTTATTCAATTATTCAATATTTAGCCAATTATTCAAAATCACAATGAGATTATGAATGCATATACCTTTGTTACCCAAATTCATATCAAGATATGGAACATTACTGTCACCCCAGAAAATTTCCTCGTATCCCTTTTCAGTTAATCCCTAGAGGAAACAAAGGTTTTGATATTTCTTCCATTTGCTTATTCTAAATACTTCATATAAGTGAGATCATACTGTATTTGTCCTTTTTGTGTCCGACTCATTTCCCTTAGCACTATCTTTTCAAGGTTCATCCATGTCATTGCATATATCAAAACTTTGTCTTTATGGCTGAATAATATTCCATTGCATGTATAATAATCACTGATATGGAAGGATTTGCTTTTTCCATTTTGTTAGTTGTTCTCTGTGTATTTTATACCTTTTTTGGTCCCTCATTTTTTCCTACATTGCCTTCTTTTGTGTTCAGTTGATTTTTTTTTTTAGTGAACCATTTTGATGATCTTCTAATTTCTTTTTGTGTAAATTTGTGCTATTTTCAGTGTCATAACAATGGGTATTACATTTAATCTTCTAAACTTATAGCAATCTAGTTTGAATTGATACCAACTTAACTTCAAAAAAAAAAAACTTCAATAGCATACAAAAATTCTATTTTTATATATCTACACCCCCTTATGTTGTTGTTATCACAAATTACATCTTTATACATTGTGTGCCCAATAACATAAATTTATACTTTAAAAAAATGCATTTGTCTTTTATATCTTGTAGGACACAACAAATAGAGTTACAAACCAAAAATACAGTAAAATTGGCCTTTATGTTTACCCACAGAATCGCCTTTACTGAAGATCCTTATTTCTTCATACAGCTTGATACTATCTTCATAGAACTCCCTTTAGCATTTCTTGTATGGCAGGTCTGGTGGTAACGAACTTTATCAGCTTTTGTTTGTATGAGCATGTCTTAATTTTGCCTTTTTTTTTTGTCCTCATTCTGGATACAGAATTTTTAGTTGACAGTTTTTTCTTTTAGTACTTTAAATATGTCATTTCAATGTCTTCTGGTCTCAGCCTCCATGTTTTCTGAGGAGGACCCCTTGTGTGTGATAATTGGCTTCTCTCTTGCTGCTTTCAAGATCCTATTTTTAGCTTTGGTTTTCTACAGTTTGATTATAATATCCCTTGATGTGGATCTCCTTGGGTTTATCGTACTTGGAGTTTGTTGAGCTTCTTGGATGTGTAGATTTTATGTCTTTTGTCAAATTTGGCAAGTTTTCAACCATTATTTTTCGAATAGCCTTTCTGCCACTTTCCTTCTCTCTTCTCTGTCTGGGACTCTCATAATGCATATGTTGGTCTGCTGGGTCATTTCAGTTGGCCATTTCTAGGTCTTTTGTGAAGTATCTGAGTATTTTACCCAACTTTTGATTAGGTGGTTTGTCTTTTTATTATTTAGTTGTAGGAATTCTTTATATCCTGTATACGATTCCTTTGTCAACAAATGATTTGTAAATGCTTTCTTCCAGAAAAAAAAAATTGGGTTTGTAGGCTAAAAATATATGTTTTTTTGCCCACAACCTCAAATACTAACACTCAGATATGTTACAAATTATTTTAATAGAACTTTCAAAAACAGCTGAGCTTAAATTAAAGGATTATTCATAGGATTTCATTTCTGATACATTGCTTGATAATCAATCCTAAACAAATTCCCCACTATATAAATTCCTTCAGGCCATGGTCAATAATACATTACTTGTTTTTTCTTTTCCTATGGTGTCTGGTCAAGCATCTTAAAACCAGTAATTACTGAGTGTGTTTTTTTTTTCCCTTGGGTTGAAATTCAGGAGCATTTTTGTTACTGCACGAATAGGAGTGAGGTCCTTTGTCTTTGGTCACAGTTTCAAAATAGACGGATGATATCAACCTCAGTCACTGTTGATTTGCTGTGGTTTGTTTGCTGTTAAATGGTCAAACAAACCATTTGTGAAAGATAAGTGTCATGCATTCAAACAGAACTATTTCAGAGGTGGCCTTTTCCTTTTTTGAACTCCTAAAATTCAGTTTCATTCCTCTCTTGGGACACTTTGAAAAACAGCTTGTGTAGAATCTACGTGTACACCTGGTTTCTCCGCTACACTGTTGGCTCTTTTAGGGCAAGGATGTTGTCTTAGTTTCCTAGTGCTGCTTTAACAGAAATACCGTAAGTGAGTGGCTTTAAAGAAGAGAAATTAATTTTCTCACAATTTAGGGGGCTAGAAGTACAAACCCAGGACACCAGCACTAGGAGAAAGCTTTCTCTCTCTCTCTGTTGTCTTTCAACTTCTGTAGCCCTGGCATTTCTTAGTTCCTTGGCAATCTTTAAGTGGTGTGATCATTAAGGTTGTGTGTCAACTTGGTTGGGCCATGATTCTCAGTGGTTTGGCAGTTATGATGTAGTTTGGCAATCATACGATGATGTGATCACTTCCGTGATGGGATTTGATATAATGTGATCACCTCCATGATGAGATCTGCTGTGAGTAGCAAGGGAGTGTCCTTGGGGGTGTGGCCTGCACTGAGTATAAATGGACTTTCTGGCAAGACTCATGGGCTTTTGCTTGCTCTGGATCCGGCAGCCGGCTCCTGTTTGTCTGACCTCCAGTTCTTGGGACTTGAGCTAGCACCTTATCTGCCATCTCACTTGCCAATCTTGGGATTCATTGATCTTCGAAGCCTGTGAGCAAGAGCTCCTCTGTCTGACCTGCTGATCTTGGGTTTGTCAGCCCCGGTGGCTATGTGAATCAGGAGGAGCTTCTGTCCTGACCTGTGAACTTGGGATGTTCCAGCCTCTACAATAGTGTGAGCCATTTCCTTGATATAAATATCTCTGTATACTGATTTTGCTTCTCTAGAGAACCCAGCCTAAGACAAACGGCATTGTCTCTGTGTCTATACTGCTTCTTATAATGCAGAAGTAATTAGATTTAGGACACACAGAAAACCCTATTCCCAAGTAGAATTACATCCACAGGTATAAGGGTTAACATACCAACACATATTTTGGGGGGGCACAATTAAATTAATAACTAGTGTGTCCTGTTTATATCCTGATCTTCCCCCAAACTGACCATGAGGGTGCCTTGCACATAGCAGAAGCAATAAACAGGTGTTAAATGAATACGTAAAGTAAAAAACTGAACCAAAACAAAAACCCCACAATACACCAAACCGAGACAAAAGAAAGATTAATGAGCCATAAGTTTACATTGTTTCCTTAATTGATAAGTGAGGTGTTTACATTCTGGACATGACTGAGATGTGAAGGCTCACTATGAAATGCCTTGCAGTCACAATATTCTGGGATAGAGACCAGCGTTTAAACACTTCAACTCGCTGCATTTGTTCTTATTAATAGAAAACTTACGGTTATCATTTTGGAACTTTTCAAACTCCCAGGCTACATCACTCAAAAAATTTTTAATTCAATTACATTGAATTTCCTTGAAACTGAGAAGCAATGGCAAACCATGTTGCATTATCTACTTTAAAGGAACCCAATAATGTAATAAGTAACCTGAGCCTGAAATACTTGAACACTCATTCTCTTAGTGAAGCTGAGGTAGGTTGTATTATCTAGTCTATCATTGCATAGACTCTGTGCCATTCTCTCCCATTCATTTAACAGACATGTGTAAAGCACCAAGTGTATGTGTGGCCCTGTGATAAGCACTGCTCGAATGGAGGTGAGATATTTTTGAAACCACTAGAGGACGATATAATCCAACACAAACCCACTGTGAATTTAGTGCATGCTGCAAAAACCTAGAGAAGGGAAGGAAGGGTACTACAACCTGGAATGACTGGGAAAGGAAGCAGGTTTTTAGCCTTCTCTTCTGCTGTCCTACTTTTAAGGAAAAATGGAGCATGCTGTTTTTCACAGCAACCATTTTAGAGGCTGATTATATAGGACTGTTCTAAAACTAGTATATATTTGGCTCATTTTGTGCTTCTAGCAGATCTTCTAAATACCTTTTCTTTTTTATACATGCTTTACTTCATTTTACTCCTTTGTATGTGGCTGGATTTTAAGGGCGCAGAGTCTAGTTTGTTTTCATCATAATACTCTTTGGTTGATGCAACGTTATGGATTGAATGTCCCCCCCGACAGAAGATATGCTGAAGTCCTCACACCTAGTCCCTGTAGATATGACCTTGTTTGGAAATAGGGTCTTTGAAGAGATTATTACTTAAATTAACAAGAAGTCATGCTGGAGTAGGGTGGGTCCTAATCCCATATGACAGGTGTCCTTATAAATGGGGATAAGAGACAGACTCAGACACACAGAGGGAAGATAACCATGTGATGACAGAAACAGAGATTTGGAGTGATACAGGTGCAAGCCAAGGACCTCCAAGGATCACTGGCCATCACTGGAAGCTAGGAGGAGGGATGGAACAGATTCTGCTTCAGGACCCTCACAAGAAATCAACATGGCCAACACTTTGGTGTCAGACTTGAGGCTCCAGAACTGTGAGGCAATAAATTTCTGTTGTTTTCAGCCACCAAGTTTACAGTACTTTGTTATGGAAGCCTTAGGAAACTAATACAGTGTTACAAATTCTGACTCTTTCATAAGTAATTCTTAAATCTTAATTATTCTTTTGAAGTGTACCCTTCTGGCTTAGGCACTTCTCACGCTTCTCTTTCCCTCACAATGTGATTTGAGTGGAAACTTGAGAATTCCTGTAGTTTTATGTGGATGTATCTTTACATTCAAATGGAAATCAGAACATTTAGTTTGATTGTTATCAGTTATTAAAATTATTTAGCTGAGCCCTCATTATTAGAAGTTAAAATTACTTAGCTTTGCATTTCAGTGTTTAGTACATGAAGGCTTGGCACGTAGTAGGTGCTCATCAAATGCTTGTTAAACCTCGTTAGAAAAAAACTTTATTCTGTGGTAGTATTCTCCTGGGCAGGGCAAATGTTGGAGTGTTGCTTTCCTGTCCACAGACCATATTGAAAGATTTATGTCCAGAGCTCCTTGCTGAGGGAAATGGCCCTTAGTTTCTTATTCATAGGTCGCCATATTCTCAGTCACGTAACTTACTGCCCTGTGTACAGCTGGTAGACATCTTACTCAAATGCTATCAACCTATATGCTAAGCTGAATATTGTCCTATATAGCTATTCTGAATACTGTCCAATATAGTGCTGGAAGGTCAGCCCCCTAGACTGGAAGGCCTTACATAATAACCTTGACAATGGATTCAAACATACCAGCGATCAAGAAGATAGTGCAGAACTGGGCAACATTTTGTTCTGTGATACATAAGATTGTCATGTGTATAAGGTCATGTACATAAGATACATACATTACCATGTGCATAAGATACACAAGATCATTGAGCTGAGCCAACAGCAACTGGCAACAACCACATAGGCTAAGCAGTGGTTCTCAATGTGTGGTCTCAAGATCAGAAGCATCACCATCACCTGACAATTTGTGGGAAATGCAGATTACTGGCCTTGGCCCCAAATTTACTGACTCAGAAACTCTGAGAGTATGGTCTGCACTCTGTGTTTTAACAAGTCCTCTAGACAATTCTGATGCACATTCAAGTCTGAGAACCACTGGGATAGAGACCTATGAGGTGGCCTATAGTTACTTGCTAAATCAATCAGGTTTTAGGGAAGTAGATAGGCAACTGGTCGAGAAGCAGATCATGGTTCCGCAGAGGAAGGGTTTACACAGATACTAAGAGGCTCTGGAAGCTATGAGCTAGCAGAAGGGATGAGTAACATAAGCCATGAAGTACAGAAAAAGTATTCAAAGTGAGATGGTTGGTTGATAGCAATGGAGCTGGAGAAGCAGAGAAAAGAGTTGCTGAGTCACCATAATGGTGCAGGATCCATGAACACCTACTTTTGAGGAGTCGGTATGTTGCCCCAGATTCCCTAGTCGCTGCTGCTGTGTTGTGCCATCCAGTTCTAGGACCTGTATCCCAGGCCCTGGAGTGCCTCACTGTTCAGTTTGTCTGCTGCCTAGCCGAGATTTCTTTTTTCTTAATCCTATATGCAACTTGGAAACCCTGGTGGCATAGTGGTTAAGTGCTACGGCTGCTAACCAAAGGGTCGGCAGTTTGAATCCGCCAGGTGCTCGTTGGAAACTCCATGGGGCAGTTCTACTCTGTTCTCTAGGGTCTTTATGAGTCGGAATCGACTCAATGGCACTGGGTTTGGGTTTTGGGTATATGGGACTCATAATAAATCCCCAATTACTTGAGGTAACCCGAAATTACCTTGTTACCAAAAAACCTAACACACACAGATATTCTGGTATGCTTTGCATTTTGTTTTAGCTTTATGTACAATACATAAGTTAAATTCTTCTTGTGATGGGTATGAGCTGGGAGAAGTTTCTGGAAGTTGAAATAAGGCAAGTTGAATCTTAGCTTCTCATTGAAATAAAAGTAAAGCAGGGGGTCATATTCTTGCCTAGGGGCTTGATTTTTTGGAGAAGTGACCCCAAAACATTTATTCCTGCAGTATTAAGCTTCCAGAATGTTTATAAATTGACCAAGCAGGCCAACATGGTCAAATACTGTATATAATTATACTTCATGTGAAGCATAATTATAGCCTTATTTTTACTATCAGCACCAGAAGATGAACACCATAAAAGTCATAAATTGTTCGGGGACATTTTTATGGCATCTTTGAGTAGACTTTTGGAGAGACCTAGCACCCCTGGTGACCTAATGAGAAACTAATTCTGGACCACCTGTCATGCTGTTTTTGTTTGTTGGCTGGTTGTTTTAAACCTCACTACAAATGTTCTTGAAGCAAGTATAGGCTCAAGTTGTTGATTGTTTTTTTTGCCTTGGAGACCAAAAGCTTTTATGGTTTCTAGAGCAGCTCTTTCATCAGTTTTAGAAGCTTCAGTCTCATCCTGGTGTGCTGGAAGCCACATCTGTATATATTTTTTAAAAATATTTTATTGTGTTTTTGGTGAAACAGGAAATTAGGTTCTCATTTAAAGATTTCTATATGTATCACTCAGTGATATTGGTTACATTTTACAGTATTATCAGCATTCTCATTATTTCTATTCGGTTGTTCTGTTTCCCTTAATCTAGCTTCCCATCCCACCTTACCTTCTTGTCTTTGATCTAGGGAAAATGTTTACCTTTTGGTTTCATTTAGATGATTATTTAGAGGAGTACAGTATTTACAAGTGATATTATTTATTTTATGGGCCAATCTGTCATTTGGCTGAAAGGTGACCTTTGGGAGTGATTTGAGTTCTCAGGGGTTCAGCTAGTCTCTACCTGTCCAGTAAGCCTGGCCTTTATTTTAGGAATCTGAGTTTTGTTCTACATTTTTCTCTCTTCCTGTCCTGGACCATCTATTGAGACGTTGGTCGAAATGGTCACTAGTGGTAGGTAGTTAGTGGTTCTTCTGGTGTCGAGGTAGGTGAGGCCATTGTTTGTGTAGACTATTAGTTTTGTAGACTAGTCTCTTCTTTGCCTGTTTGGTTTCCTTCTTTCTCTTTTGCTCCTGATGAGCAGAAGCCATTAGTTGTATCTTAGAATGCTGCTCACAAGCTTTTAAGACCCCAGATACTACTCACCAAACTAAGGTGTAGAACATTGTCTTTATAAACTGTATTGTGCCAATTGACTGAGTTGCCCCACAACACTATGGTCCTAGGCCCTCAAACCCAGTAAAACCAGTCTCGTGAGGTGTTTGATTATGTCTAGTAAGTATCCATAGCAGTGCCCCCTCTGTGCTTTCTTTTATATTTGAAAATATATGCAGCACACGTTAACATGTATATACATATGCCTAGAGTTAGGCCTATACATGCACATCTATATACTCACATATGCCTTCCTGTTCATATGTATGCATCCATGTCTATCTCACATCTGTATTTAAAATGCATGAATTACAAACATAAAGACATTGGTTTGCTTCATCTGTTGTTTCTCCCAGCGTATAGTGTTATCACAGCATTAAAACATTTGGCTTGAGTGGGGACAAATTCAGCTGTCTGAATCCACAAAATTTGCGTTCTTCCCTTTTCCAGAAGTTCTGCAATTTGCTTATAGCCAGTATATTACAAGCATCACTACAGCACTACTTTTTTTTTTCCTTTTATAAGCTACTTAAGGGATTAAGTAAGTACTGTGAATATGATGAGAAATTTAAAATCGACCTATTGGAATTTATATCTCCAAAAGCATAGTATTCCTTTGAAATTTTTCCATTTTGTGATATGGGTGTGGGATGGGTGTTCGCATACACAAATGATATTGGAAATACTGAGAACATGTTTAAAACTGTAGAAATGACTGAGCTGGAAGACTAACTAGCTAGTTGCTACCCTTACTTCTGTGAGACAAACCATTCAAAGATGTTTCTACAAATGGTTACCAACTGCTTTAAATATTTTAGTCCTCTCCAGAGAGAGACAGAAAGATCAAGTCCAGAAAGAATTGGGACAGGGGAAACATCTTGAGCTACCACATGATACTCTTGAGTTCATCAAGTTATTACATGGGACATTTCAGAAACAAATACATAAACAAAACAACCACAGCCAACCAGATATTGGGAACCCATGCCTGTTACTGATGAAGGAAGTTAGGACACACACTTGGAGTAAGTGTAGGGGTGCCAATGCTATTGAAAATCTGGTCTTTTAAAAGAATGTGTGAGATTTTTCCCACCACTCAGCTCAAGTGTCTAGTCAGTTAGACGAGACCCAAGGGTGAAAAAAAGACAGTCCTGGCTTTGGGTTTTAATGGTAGTGATCCTATAGGGTTGCTATGAGTCATAATCAACTTGACGGCAGCAAGATTTTTTTTTTTTTGTAAACAGGTGTGATGGTGGTGAAAATGTTTAATGACCTCAACTGCTAACCAAAAAGTTGGAAGTTTGAGTCCACTCAGAGATGGCTTGGAAGAAAGGCCTGGCGTTCTACTTCCCCCAAAATCATCCATTTGAAAATCTACTGAGCACGGCTCTGCTCTGACACACATGGGGTTGCTATGAGTTGGAATTGACTCAACAGTAACTGGTAGATAAGTAGGTAATGGAATTTAGCTGAGAAACCAAAACCAGTAGGTTGAAAAGCCCAGTGGGGCAAATTATGCCAAGAGTGAGTGAGTTTGAGTTTTATTGATTCCTAATGTTAGGATGGAGCCCTGGTGACGCAGTGGTTAAGAGCTATGGATGCTAACCAAAAGGTCAGCAGTTTGAATCCACCAGCTGTTCCTTGGAAACCCTATGGGGCAGTTCTAATCTGTCCTGTAGGGTCACTGGGACTCCGAATCAATTTCATGGCAGGGGAAATGTGAGGATGCTTTTCTGAATTTGAGGAGTGAAGGTAGATGCAGAGTCCTCTGGCCTGTGGAACTGATAGTTTCCTTGATGAGGAGCAGAAAATCCCCACAGACTTTGTAAATTTGAAGTAGATTGAGAGAAGTAACGAAAACAAGTTATACAGCTTTGATGAGTGGCAAAATTTGTTAGGAAGTGCTAGGTATTGTTTAAATAGTTAGCTTTTAAGAAGCAAAGAATAAACCTCCTTCAGAATGCTCTTTAGAGGCAAGGATGGCAAGACTACGTCTCACATACTTTGGACATGTTGTCAGGAGGGACCAGTCCCTGGAGAAGGACATCATCCTTGGTAAAGTAGAGGGTCAATGAAAAAGAGGAAGCCCCTCAATAAGATGGATTGACACAGTGGCTAAAACAATGGGCTCAAACATAGCAACAATTGTGGGGGTGGTGCAGGACTGGGCAGTGTTTTGTTCTGTTGTACACGGGGTCACTATGAGTTGGAACCGACTCGATGGGCACCTACCAACAAACTGCCGACAACAGCTGTGGAAGAGAAATGCAATCCAGAAACTAAATTGTATTTGAGATACTGGCCTAAACTTGTGCTGGAAAGGAAGTTTTTTTTTTTTTAATTAGTTAATAAGTAAGTAATAATAATTTAAATCAAAGGGAAAAAACTTGGAAGGCCCTGCACCCCCAGGAGCCCTGTGATAAAGCATCTGCATAATAAGGCAGGATATCTAGGATGTGAAGGAACAGTTGCACTGGCATCTGACCTATTTGGCTGTCCAATAATGACAAAATATATTGAAGAGAAGTGTCATTGCTGAGACATGAATAAGGCAGAAGACCAGAGCTGAGAAGAATGCCAAACTAGTGCGGGCAGAGGCTCATGTGTCACTAGAGCTGTTGTACCTAGGTATTCTATGGGTTTAGATTTCTGATTTTGACATCCAGGAGCCTTCTAGATATTACCTATTAACAGATTTATAGCCTGGAAGAATCAGGGAGCAGCGACTTGCTGAATTCATCTTCTACCACAGTGCCACCTATATAGGACTCTATAGGAACTACATCCAAAACCTATTGCAGTCTATGCAATGATAAAACTATAAATTCTAGAAGCATAGGATTTGAGACGGTGTGATTTTAAAGGTCGTCGGAGTCAACTTTCTACTCAAACCTTGAATCACTTTTGTAATATATTTGATTATCAGTTGTCTAACATCTACTCAAATATCTTAAGTGAATGCTAACACATCCTTGCTGAACAACTAAAATTTATTAATATTTTCATGCTTTATTTTTTATTTTTCCCTTTATTACAAGAGCATGGGAGAATTTATGCAACTGCTATTTTCACATATGCTAATGAAGATTTGAAATTAATACATTTCATAATTTCTAGTAAGTAACAATATCAAATGGTTTTCACACACTTTTCTACTTTTCACTCCATGTTTCACCACTCCTTTGATACCTGAAATCTCATAATCCTGCACCTTTCCAGGGTTCTTCAGGGTAAATTGTCTTTATTCTTACTGGTACTTTGTGGGTGCTTTGGTGGTGGTTTCTGATCTACCCAAATCAGTTACTATCTGCTTTCCATCGTTCAAATTATTGCTCACATCTCCTGTCCTCCATTTCTCCTCTTTCATTCTCGTGGGTTTATACTTCTCTTTAAAAAACTTTGTCTGTTGTCATTTTGGTGAGCTTTGGAAGAGAGAAGAAATAAAAGCAAGAAGTAAAATCTGCCTTGTTTAGTTGGAAGCCTAGTCATGTTTTCTGATTCTCTTATTATGTGTTAAAAATATTTAAGTGTAGGGCTTTGTATTTATTTTAATTAAATTTTTTTTGCTTTGTTTGGCTTGTTATTGTCTTTGTATCTTCACTCTGCTGTTCAATATATTGGCTACTTCTCCCAGCCATCAAAGAAGTTGTTAAGCAAGTTAGCTGTATACTCAGCTATTTACTTAGTGAATGGGACAAGGCCAAGGGGAGCCTCATGACTCTAGAGACTCTGAGCTGATACTGACTGATAATTAGCATCTATCTTTATGATCATCTGGGCCACATTCCTCCATCTTCACAAGGTGAGTCTCTATCAAATGCTGAGCTCAAATGCAGAAGCTGAATGTTGACAGCTTTCTCTGATTTACCAGTGTCATAGATTGAATTGTGCACCCAAAAATACATGTCAACTTGGTTAGGCCATGATTTCCAGTACTGTGTGATTGTACACCACTTTGTCATTTGATGAGATTTTCCCGTGTGTTGTAAATCCTACATCTATGATGTTAATGGGATGCATCAGTAGCAGTTATATTGATGAGGTCTACAAGATTAGATAGTGTCTTAAGCCAGTCTCTTTTGAGATATAAAAGAAAGAAGTGAGCAGAGAGACATGGGAACCTCATACCACCAAGAAAGTAGTTCTAGGACCAGAGCGCATCCTTTGAACCTGAGGTTCCTGCACTGAGATGCTCTCAGACCAAGGGAAGACTGATGACAAGGACCTTCCTCCAGAGCCGACAGAGAGAGAAAGCTTTCCCCCAGTGCTGGCACCCTGAATTCAGACTTCTAGCCCACTGGACTGTGAGAGAATAAACTTCTGTTTGTTAAAGCCATCCATCTTTGGTATTTCTGTTATAGTAACACTAGATGACCAAGACAACCAGTCTGGCAGAATTTGAATAAAAAGGGAAGCGGTGTTAATTCATTAGATCATGACTTCTCTTTCCTGAATCCCTTGCAGGTTTAAATGTTCCCCTTCCTTCTCTCTGGGTTCAAAGTGATGCTTGATAATCTGTCTGAGAACTGCAGTACCCATCGCTGCCCCTGCTTCCAGGATTCTTCTGAGATAACAAACAGCAACTCATTTTATCACCCAGTTCTTCCAGTACCAGGCTGGCATGTGGTTTGTCAGGGCCAGGAGGGGTGCACTGATGAAGCGAACCCAGGTGCTCCCTTTTAATCTCTCCACCAGTTTGGATTTTCAGGTTTGTTATATGAATGCTGGTTCTACCATTTTCTGTCCAATGATCACTCTCCTTGGCAGAGATGAAAGGTGGAAAATAGAAGATGAAACATTTTATGAACTATGTATCTGCCCCCCGTTATCAACCTTTCACTTTCTTTGTTTTTATTGTTGTTAGTTGCCACTGAGTTGGCTCTGACTCATGGCAACCCCATGTGTAACAGAACAAAATACTGCCTAGTCCTGTGCCATCTTTACAATCATTGGTATGCTCCAGTCCATTGTTGTGGCCACTGTGTATTTTGAGTGCCTTCTAACGTAGGGGGCTCATTGTCTAGCATGACATTGGGCAATATTCTGTTACGATCCATGGAGTTTTTATTGCCTAATTTTTGGAAGTAGATTGCCAGTCTTTCTTCTTAGTCTGTTTCAGTCTGGAAGCTCCACTGAAACTTGTCCACCCTGGGTGACCCTGGTGGTATTTGAAATACTGGTGACATCACTTCCAGCATCATAGCAACACCCAAGCCACCACTATCCGACAGGCAGACACACAGGTGGTCGTGATTTTGTTACTCTTAAATAACTTTAAAAACTCCTTTAAGTCATTGTTAATATTTAAAAGTTCATAGTACAGCACTTGAGTTTACAAGGAAGCTCTTGGATTTACAAGGTATTGTGTTATTGAACATTTCTGACTTTTATTAAATGGGTTTTTATTGGATTGGGATATTGTAGTCTGTTTTGTATAGTTTTGAGTGGAGGTGTTGACTGAGCAACTCATGTTCTAAACTCATATTTAGGAAGAAAAAAACTGTTCATAACTCTTTGTACCTTCATTAAGTTCTCTACCTTTCCTGTACATGGGATAGAATATGAAGTTATTTTGGCTGGGGAAGAATTTGGGCTTCTTATTTTGTCTCTCTAGATCCACTCTCCACCTTTCTCTGCACCGTTCTTTACCCTGGGAGGCCCTTCTGCATGGATTACATCAAAGGCACTTAGGCTCTCTGACTTCCTGCCAGAGGTGGAAGGGAGAGAGAGAGAAACATGGGATCAGACAATTTATTTCCCTGGTTTGTTCCTAAAAGGTTACCACAGGCTGCTGTGCCCTTCCACAGAAGGCCACCACCACACTTGTCTAGGAAGCTCATTAAACACTATTTCTTTCCAGGTTCTGACAACTTCTCCTTCCCTTATCCCTTTGGGATGGTGGCAGCTCTACTGCAACTATCCTTTATGGTTCTTTTGTACCTGCTCACTCCTCTGTAACTAAAACATCTTCAAATCTGCCTAATTTGAATGTGCCATGTGTTTTTTGGGGAGTGCAGGGTGGTGATCCTGGTTGGTATAGAAAGTTTAAAATAAGTCTGAGGAAAAGTTCTTCTACTGGGTTAAGTTTTATTGAAACATATGATAAATACTATTGGACACTTCAGGAGCTGGCCATTTGTAGAATTTTTGGTACATCAGAGCCAAAAAAAAAGAGCCAAAGATAGAAAATATTTTATGATTTTTTTAGATCAGAAAAATTAAATAAAAAATTTTCTCATTAAAATATCTACATACCTGAATGTTGTACAACAGAAATTATTACTGATATTTTAGTTTTCAAACTGTTGGATTAAAAACTCCTCTCAGATATATCAAATAAATGAATAAATTTCAACATATATAGGGGACTCCTACAAGTCAATATGAAACAGACCCCCCACCTCAAAAAAAGGAGAAAAATGGGCAAAGGGTATAAATAGACAAGTCATAGATGAAATATGCATATGAAAAGATGCTCAACTTTATTAGTAATCTGGAAAATGAAAATTAAAAAAAAGCATTTCATATCCACTAGAATGGCAAAAAAAAAAAAAAAAGTCTTATCATATCCTGTGGGGAGTGAGTGTGAGTCTATATTGGTACAACCATTTTAGAAAAGAGTTTAGCAATATTTTGTAAAGTTTAAGCTAAGCATACTGTAGGACAAAACAATTCTATTTCTAGGTGTACATTGGTGTAGGGAAACTTTTTGCATATGTACACCAGGAGACATGTACAAAGATGTTCATTATCTCATTGTTTACAAGATAGGATAATTAGAAATAAGCTAATTATCCATCAGTAGCGGAATGCATGAATAATCATGATATAGTCATAAGATAGAATGATAGTAAGTGGTTAAAATGAATGAACTAGATCAATATGGCTCAGGAAACAATGAGTTAAAAAAACAAGTTGTAGGTATATATTGGATATTACCTTTTTGTTTTCCAGTTGTGGATAAAAACCGTAGAAACAATACTATCTGTTGTTATGGTTGCATATATATGTAGCAAAACACAGAATTAAAGGCTAAGCCTAATTTATGATGGTGGTTTCTCCTGGGAGTCAGGGAGGGGATGGGGACTGGGCAAGGAACAAAGGGAATGTACTGTTGGGGTCCCCTTCTCTTCACTCTTGGGTGCTAGTCTGTCTGAGTGTTCTCTCTCAGGGCCCTACACCATAAGGGCTTGTCTGTTCTTCTGTAACACAACATCTTCCCATCAGGGTCAGGATCTTTCTCCTCAGTAGGCATCTCCTCATTAGGCATAGCAAGTTCTTATTGAATTGAATTGACTTATTTCATCTTTTCTCTTTTCCATCCTGTTTCTATTTGCTCCCATAATCCACCATGAATTTTACCTAATCTTTATGTCCTGGCTTCTTATATTTAATAAACATTTACCTCCAACCTCTCAAAGAGCAGTAGTAATTCTTTAATTCACATTGGAAATTCCTCTCTCTTCTTCCTCTGCTGCCTTAAGAAGCATCTTCTCAGTCCTGTGCCCCATCCCATCATTTTTTGGGATATAACTTTGGTGTGCTCTGTGCATTAAAATCTTTTAGGTTTAACTGGCTGCCAAGGTTTTAAGATTGAGAGAGCAAAAAATGGTTTATTCAGGAGTAAGAAGTTCTTTAAAGCCAGGGACAGTAAGAGTTCTTTGTGATATTCTTTTCAGAGTGTCTGGGAAGCCATATCCAAGCCCATGGAAATGAACAGGAGAAGGAAAGATTCTTCCACCAGCTGAGATGGTGTTCAGCACCCTGGTCCTTATGACATCAGCACACTCTCATCCAGTTGGGACATTCTGAAACCAGATTTCATAACCTTTGCCAACTTATAACTCAACATGTATATTGTTTCCTGTCAGTTTAACTCTCCAAACTTTTGTTTAACAATGACCAATTCTTGTTCTCACTTCTCAGAAATAGGAGGATAGCGCAGTGCCACTCTTCCCCATCACTATCCTGTCATCTCCCCGTAGTTCCTGAAACAATGTAACTGATGGCTCTTGGCAGTGGCCAGAAGTCAGGAAGGGGCAGGGACCTCCATGAATGGCCACTCTAACTGGGATCCCTCCATATCTTTGTCCCACCAGCCCTCGTGAGTCTGTTGTTTGGCTCTATTAGTGTACACCTCCTCATAAGTGGCATTTCCTATGTTTCTTCCTACAGGGTATGTTCTTTACCCAGTTAAAAACAAACAAAAAACCAAATCCATTGCCTTCAAGTTGATTCCGACTCCTAGCGACTCTACAGGACAGAATAGAACTGCCCCGTAGGATTTCCAAGGAGCGGCTGGTGAATCTGAATTGCTGATCTTTTGGTTACTAGCCGTTTTCTTGACCACTGCACCACCAGGGGTCAAGTAACTCAATAAATGTTGCTGGCTGACAAATGCTGGGTCAGTCCAGCCAAGGAAGGCCCTTGGAAGTCTTTGGAGGAAGGCAGCCCATGATTTTGCCTCCCTCCACGTTGGACTGGATCCCTAAGTGCTTACAACATATCTTATTTTCTTTTTGGACTTGGAAGCCACTTTCTTGAGATAAGTGAAAGGAGACCTTCACTTGCGTGCCAAGTTCATTATTCTGCCTGAATTCTGGTAAATGACAACTTTGTTTATAAACAGAATCATGCATTTTAGAGTTGAAAGGATCATTTTAGTCCAAGTTTCTGATTTTGGAGCTGAGGAAAGAGGCTCAGAGACATTAAGGGATTTTCCCAGTAACAGTAATATTATTTTATATTACACAGCTCAAAAGTACCATTGCTTCCATTTTACAAAAGAGGAAAGTGATGATCAGAGAGATGAAGCAACTGGTCTGTAGCAGCAGAGAGTCGGTGGCAAGACCCAGGTCTCCTGATTCCCAGCACAGTGCTCTTTGATGGACACCACACAGCCTCTGGACATAGGAGGGGACTCTGTAAATAGCTAGGCCTGCTTTTCAGAGCCCCACTTTATTTTTCTACCTATATTTGGTGATCCAAAACACTACTGAAAGAGCATATGCATTTAAAAAATGAAATTACATTTATCTGTTCTTATAGGTAAAGCATATGGTATGAAGTTCAAAGAGTGCAAAAGGGTATACAGTGAAAAATAAAATGCCTCTCTCACACCCCTGCCATTCAGCTTCCCTCCCCAGGCTCTTGTGTGCCCTTCAGTTATGTGCTATGCTTAGATAAGCAAATGCATACATATACATGCATACGTATTTATAAGCATACTTTGTTTTTTACCTTGCTTAATTTTTAAAAAAAAATTGATATATTTTGAATATTGTTATGGATTGAATTATGTCTTCCAAAAATATGTGTTGAAATCCTAACCCCCATACCTGTGGATGCAATCCCATTTGGGAATAGGGTTTTCTTTGTTATGTTAATAAAGCCATATTGGTGGAGGGTGTGTCTTAAATCTAATAGCTTTTGAGATATAAAAAGAGCAGATTAGTCAGACACAGAGACTAGCAAGCATACGCTGGGGAAGACAAACACATGTGAGGGTTGCCCAGGAACTGAGGAACACAAGGGCTACAGAAGCTGAGAGAAGTATCTTCGCCAGAGCTGACAGTGAGCCTTCCCTAGAGCAGGTGACCTGAAATCGGACTTGTAGCTTCCTAAACTGTGAGAAAAAAAATTTCTGTTCTTTAAAGCCACCTACTTGTGGTGCTTCTGTTATAACAGATATCAACCCCTATCAATACATACAGAGATGCCTCCTTTTTAGCAGCTATAACTATTGCATTTAATGGATGTGCCATAATTTACTTTTCTAGTCCTCTCTCTGAGCCCTGGTGGCACAGTGGTTAAGAGCTATGGCTGCTAACCAAAATGTTAGCAGTTGGAATCCACCAGCTCCTCCTTGGGAACCCCATGGGGGCAGTTCTACTGTATCCTATAGGGTTGCTATGAGTCGGAATTGACTCAATGGCAATGGGTTTAGTCCTCTCTTGATGGACACTAAGGTGGTTTCCATTCTTAGGCTAATGCTGCAATGAATTTTGTATATGTGCATGTTTTTAGGAAGTAAGCAAGTTTACTTGTGCTTACCTTGCTTATTGGGTCATCTGCGCCTGTTAGGGTTTGTGAATTTAAGAAGAGGCTTTCATTCTCTAGGAAGGTGCTGTGGGTTTGGGAGAGAGACAGATGCCACCCATTCCTAGAAGATGAATCTTTTTTTTTTTATTCAAAAATTTATAAACAAATTGTTTTGTGACATCAGTTGCAAAGAAGCAGAATTTTGATGTGGTGAAAAAATGTGAAATAGCTCACTACGGATGATCTGGTGAGCAAGGTAAGCACCATGCCTACCTTGCCTATTGGATAATCCACCCCCATAAGTGCTACATGAGTATTTGTGATAGTGATGTATGGCTTGCAAACCTAACATATTCATTATCTGGCTCTTGAAAGGAAAGTTTGTTGGTGTTTGAACTATAGGATAAATTCCTATTAGTGGAATTTTTGGGTCAAGGGTTTTGCATTTCACATTTGATAATTATAGTTAATTTCTCTTCATAGAGACTGTACTGGCTTACTCTCCCATTGACAGCGTATTTCCCCACATTCTCATCACTGCATTTCATCAGACGTTTTCATCTTTGCTAGTTTTATACGCAGGAAATGGCGATTTTCTCTAGATTTATTTTGCATTCCTCTTATTTTGAGTGAAGTTGATCATTTCTTTATGGTTGGAGGAGCGTGAAGCCTTTGGGTGAAAAAGAAAGGAATATGAAGTGCATTATCAGTCTGAGTTCTTGGATGCAAGTAACAGAGTTTATACCACCAAAAAAATCCAGCAGAGACTCTACTGCCACTGCCAGCTCAGAGTCTCCAGGTCTCTGGCCAATCTTTTCCATCCTAGCCAGAAAATGGATTCTGAGTGGCAGCTGCTTCCTTGTGTTGCTCTCTTCTTGATTTGTCATCTCACACAGTGTGAGACAGCCTCAAGGCAGGGAAAGTGAGTTCTGTTTTCAACCCTGGAGAAGTGAGACTTATACTGTGAACTTAAAATTCCCAAATGTAGGAAGACTCTTCATAAGGTGCAAGGAAGCCTCTAACAAATGCTTGCAACAAGTATTACAGTGTGAGTTCTCTAGAAGAGCAAAAACAGTGAAGAGAGAGAGAGAGATAACAAAAGAGGAGTTTACTTCAAGGAACTGGCTCAGAGAATTATGAGGAAATGGCTCACACACTTGTGGGTGCTGGCAAGTCCCAAATCTCTGGGTCAGGCGGCAGGCTGGAGGCCTCTGTTGGCTCATGGGATTGCAGGGTCCTGCATATTCAAAATCTGCAGGTTAGGCAACAGACCAGAGACTTCCGCAGGCTTATGCCCTAAGAACCAGAGGTCAGGAGAAGATTGCAGGGTCAAGAAAGAGAGCAAGTTTGCCAGAACATCCATTTATATACTGCAGGCAAGCCACACCCCCAAGGAAACTCCCTTTTCAACTGATTGGCTGCTCAAATCGGATCACAATATGGAAGGTGATTACATAGTGCCTGCCAAAACTCTGAGAATCATAGCCCAGCCAAGTTGATACATAATAATAACCATCACAGGGGCAAAATCGCCTTCCCATCTATGGGGCTGGTAGGAAACTGTTTCTCTTCCCCTTAGGGGTTTAGATCGTGCTGTCCTGGAGAATTAGTGTTTGTCTTTGGGAGTAGGCTGTGTGTGTGTGTTGTGTGAGAGAGCATGAGATCCAGCAGTTTCCTGGGTTAAGAGGCACATCTACTCCATTCACTGTTAGGGAGGAAAGCTGGGAAGCCCAGTGATTTGAGGGTCCAAGTTAAACATCTGCCAAAGCCAAAACCAAATCCATTGCTGGTGAGTTGATAGTGACTCATGGCGACTCCATGTGTTACAGAGTAGAACTGCTGCATGTGATTTTCATGGCTGTTAACAGAAGGAAGTCTTTCTTCTGCAGTGCCTCTGAGTGTGTTTGAACCCTCAACCTTTGGATTAGTATTAGAGCACAAACCATTTGAGCCACCCATCCTTTAAACATCTTTAAGAATCTGCAGAGATCTTTGTGTTTCTACTGCTGGAAATGGAGATTGGTCCTTGACCTGGTGCCAGGAGGCTTGGGCTGTGGGTATAGGAAGCAGGCTAGGAGGTAGCTGAGCCTTTAACGTTTGTCAAATGTGAATATAAATTGCCTTGAAAATAAAGCTTTATTCCAAAAAGATAGCAAAGATACAAAGTTTTGTAGCCCGTGAGGTTAAAGAAAGACTCCCCAGCAACTAGCTAGATACTTTAAATGTGGTAAAGCAGTAATTGTATTTAAATGTCTATAAATTAGATTTTTAAGTTCCCAGAGAGGACATATCATCCTCATAATCTGTCTATAATTGGTTGGGGGCAAGGCGTGTGTAAAACCCACTCCTATGCTTAGGAGCTTCAGGTTCCATTTATTGGGCCTGGTGGACATGTCTTTGGCATTAAAAAGGCAACAAGGAGAGATTTGTGCCACACTTTGTCTCCTGGGAATGAGGCAGCCCTGATAATGCCAGAATCTCACATCTTCCTTGAACTTGAACAGCTTATTTTTATTATAAAATTTCTAGATAAATCAAATTAGAGAATATAAAAACCCCTTGTATCCATCATTAAGTTTCAACAACCATCAACATTTTTTGCAGTATTTGTTTCATATAACCACCTTTTCCTCTCTTCCTCCCTACTTCCCTCTTTCTTTTCCTTTTTCCCTCCTTCCCTTCACCCACTTTTCCTGGAATATTTGAAAGGAAATCCCAGAGATGTTGTTTGATCCCTAAGACATTTCCTTATGTGAGTATAATGCTATTAGCATACTGAACACAATTAACAATCATTACTTAATACCATCTGATCTATGTTCAAAATCTCCCAAATAAACTAAAAAATGTCTTTTAATAATCAGATTGTTTGAATCAGGATCCAAACATTGGCTTTTATGGTAACTACTTTTCTTAAAATTTTAACACCTTAGTATGAATTCCTATCTACATAGTTTTGCCTGTTTTTTTGCTAGTCTTTTTTTTTCTCCCTTTGTTCTTATAGTGGTGAATAGATACGTAACAAAACAATTACCATTTCAACATTTTCTACATGTGCAATTCAGTGACATTAGTTACGTTCATCATGTTTAACCATTACCACTATCCGTTTCCAAATTTTCCCATCACCCTTAACAGATGCTCAGTGTACCCTAAGCAATAAGTCCCCCTTCCCCCTCCCTCCTGCCCACCTCTAGTAAACTCTAATAAATTTTGGTCTCTGTACACTTGCCTATTCTAGATATTTCATATAAGTGGGATCATACAGTATTTGCCCTTTTGTGACTGACTTGTCTTGCTTAGCGTAGTGTTTTCAAGGTTCATCCATGTTGTAGTTCCGTGGGACCTGACAGAAGACAGACCCTTATTATCCCTTCCAGCCTCATCTTCTCCCTTCAGACCACTAAACTTCTCTTACTAATCCGGTTACTCTCTAGGAGCTCCCATGAATATGAAAAGAAACAATTAGATACTAATGTGTGTGTGTGTGTCTGTGTGTGTATTAGGGATGATGGTCATGGGTACAGGAGGAGAGCATGACTGACTGGTATTGTAGACTGTAGCAGCAGCCAGGCCTTATTGCATCTATATAGTATTCCTGTAGTAACATTTAATTCTTTTGGCTAAAAACAGCATATATCCTTTCATAAGTGTAAAGTGAATTGGATTATTTTTGCTTATGGCAAAATATAAAATAGGAAAAGTCAACTCTCTTGGTCTGGAGGACAGTGAGAATAGGTCAAGGGGTTAGGACTGGAGGCCTGTGCTTTTGAATAGTAACGTCTCTAATGGGAAAGATCACCTTGTGCAGTTGTATAGGTTGTACACTGCACAAAGGTGCCCTGTTTAAGGGGTGAGTGGGGGCCTAAATCTAGCTCATGTTCCGCTTGCCAAGCCACATATGCGCAGGGCTGCAGGGGGCCTCTCTATAATTGTCTTTTTTCTTTTACAAGGGGTATTTGTTCCCTAATGGATTGAGGGGTTGTTTCTGCATTGAAGCTTTTTTAGTTCACTTAGACAAAACTCTGCATAAATATCTTTTACTAATTTTTTGCCCCAACTCCTAATCAAATGATAACTAAAGGATAATATCATTTCTTAACTTACATGTGATACTTGCAAAACAGACTATTTTAATCTGCACAATATTTTTGTGAGTTGAAACCATGCCTTTAAATGAAGAAAATATTTTTATAATGAGAATAAATTTTAGGGACTGTTTTTACTCTCACGATTTCTTTGAGGTTTTTAATCAGAACAGCTTTGAGGACAAAATTTGATGTCTCCTTTATTCACAATGCATTTTTAAGAAGTCAGGATTTAATAAATTCTACCTCTCGGGATTTTAAAATGAATGTGCGCTCTCCACCACTTTTGTTGCCAAGGGAGCTTACATCTGCCCTGGCAAACCTTCCCGTGGAGCGATGTCAGCAGAGATAAATGAATGAGAGTACATGTGGTTCTGTAACAATAGTGCAATTTGGAACTGGCAAAGGGGTGACATCATCTTTTTGCTGTGGTATCTGCTATCCTAAGTAGCTCCAGTCTATCTTAGCTAGAGAATGAATTACAAGGAGAGTACACTGCAAGATGGGGTGAAACATGAAAAATGGAAAGTAAAATTTAAAAAGAAGGTGGTTCTGAATATTTCCAGTCCATATATGCTTTTCTTATGTAAGGTCTTGATTTAATGGCCACATCACAATCTGACATCCTTTTGGAATACGTGAGAAGATGCAAAGTTTCTTTCACAAGGGCTGGGTTGTTATATATACACATGGGTACCACCAGAACATAAATAGGGATGTGGGACCTGATTTTAATCTTTAAAGGGCACATTTAAATGTTGGCAAATAAAATGCCTTTCTCAGTGAAAACCACTTACTGCTATTCCACATGCCTCAATGGTAACACTTGAAGGAGGGTTTGCAGGTTTTATCTGGATACTGAGAGAAGAATGTCACCATCCTTCATGCTGATGGCTCCACACAACAGTTTGTTTCTGGGGAGGAGCAGTACGTGACCATGTTGGTGCCTTAGTGGGTTGGTCAGTGTTAACTTATTGCTTCTGTTTTTTTAAGTAAAAACCTAACTTGTATTGTTCTATATAGCCTTGTATCACTCTCCATATGGCAGTTCAATGCCTCCTGTATTTAGTCCCTCTTTTTGATTATTGTGATCTTTTACCTGTTGACTTCCATGATTCCCTGTTATGTGTATTTTTTTTTTTTAATTAATCTTAATTTGTTTGTTTTTGTGATTTCCCTATTTGAGTTGATATCAGGACGTTCTGTTTTGTGACCTTGTGTTGTGCTGATATCTGATATTATTGGTTCTCTGACCAAACAATACCCTTTAGTATTTCTTGTAGCTTTGGTTTGGTTTTTGCAAATTCTCTAAACTTGTGTTTGTCTGTAAATATCTTAATTTCTCCTTCATATTTCAGAGAGAGTTTTGCTGGATATATGATCCTTGGCTGGCAGTTTTTCTCCTTCAGTGTTCTGTATATGTCGTCCCATTCCCTTCTTGCCTGCATGGTTTCTGCTGAGTAGTCTGAACTTATTCTTATTGATTCTCCCTTGAAGGAAACCTTTTCTCCCTGGCTGCTTTTAAAATTTTCTGTTTATCTTTGGTTTTGGTGAGTTTGATGATAACATGTCTTGGTGTTTTTCTTTTTGGATCAATCTTAAATGGGGATCGATGAGCATCTTGGATAGCTATCCTTTTGTCTTTCATGATGTCAGGGAAGTTTTCTGTCAGGAGTTCTTCAACTATTTTCTCTGTGTTTTCTGTCCCCCCTCCGTGTTCTGGGACTCCAATCACCCGCAGGTTATCCTTCTTGATAGAGTCCCACATGATTCTTAGGGTTTCTTCATTTTTTTTAATTCTTTTATCTGATTTTTTTTCAGCTATGTTGGTGTTGATTCCCTGGTCCTCCAGATGTCCCAGTCTGCATTCTAATTGCTCGAGTCTGCTCCTCTGACTTCCTATTGCGTTGTCTAATTCTGTAATTTTATTGTTAATCTTTTGGATTTCTACATGTTGTCTCTCTATGGATTCTTGCAACTTATTAATTTTTCCACTATGTTCTTGAATAATCTTTTTGAGTTCTTCAACAGTTTTATCAGTGTGTTCCTTGGCTTTTTCTGCAGTTATCCTAATTTCATTTGTGATGTCTTTAAGCATTCTGTAAATTAGTTTTTTATATTCTGTATCTGATAATTCCAGGATTGTATCTTCATTTGGGAAAGATTTTGATTCTTTTGTTTGGGGGGTTGGAGAAGCTGTCATGGTCTGCTTCTTTAAGTGGTTTGATATGGATTGTTGTCTCCGAGCCATCACTGGGAAACTAGTTTTTCCAGAAAATCCGCTGCGTCCAGTCCAAATCCCGGCGAGACGGTTCCCCGGCTGGGCCGCTGCTCTTCCTGCTCTAAGACCAGTCACTGCCTCCCGGGGACTTCTCCTACCGGCTGCGTCCCATGCCGCCCGCGGAACCGGCTGGTCTCCCTCCCGGGGTTAGTTCAGGGGGGTGGAACAGCTCTCTGTGCTTGTGCCGTACCTGACTGGTACGCTGGTTCCAGGCTCTGGAAACAATCGCTGCTTCCCCGTATTAGTTCGTTCTCCGTCTCTAAATCTGTGTTTGTTGTTCAGGGTTCGTAGATTGTTATGTATGTGATCAATTCACTTGTTTTTCCGTGTCTTTGCTGTAAGAGGGATCCGAGGTAGCGTCTGCCTAGTCCGCCATCTTGGCTCCGCTCCCGCTTCTGTTTTTTTAAATAACAGCTTTATTGAGAAAGCACAGACATGCCAAATTATTGCTTCTGTTTGCTTATTTTTTTTTATTGTGCTTTAAATGAAAGATTACAAATCAAGTCAGACTCTCATATAAAAATTTATATACACCTTGCTATATACTCCTAATTGCTCTCCCCCTAATGAGACAGCACGCTCCTTCCCTCCATTCTCTATTTTCGTGTCCATTCGGCCAGCTTCTGACCCCCTCTGCCCTCTCATCTCCCCTCCAGACAGGAGCTGCCCACATAGTCTCATGTGTCTACTTGATCCAAGAAGCTCATTCTTCACCAGTATCATTTTCTATCTCATAGTCCAGTCCAATCCCTGTCTGAAGAGTTGGTTTTGGGCATGGTTCCTGTCTTGGGCTAACAGAAGGTCCGGAGACCGTGACCTCCAGGGTCCTTCTAGTCTCAGTCAGACTGTTAAGTCTGGTCTTTTTACGAGAATTTGGGGTCTGCATCCCACTGCTCTCCTGCCCTCTCAGGGCTTCTCTGTTGTGTTCCCTGTCAGGGCAGTCATCGGTTGTACCTGGACACCATCTAGTTCTTCTGGTCTCAGGCTGATATCGTCTCTGGTTTATGTGGCCCTTTCTGTCTCTTGAGCTCATAATTACCTTGTGTTTTTGGTGTTCTTCATTCTCCTTTGCTCCAGGTGGGTTGAGACCCATTGATGCATCTTAGGTGACCACTTGCTAGCATTTGAGACCCCAGTTGCCACTCTCCAAACTGGGATGCAGAATGTTTTCTTAATAGATTTTATTATGCCAATCGACTCAGATGTCCCCTGAAACCATGGACTTCAAAACCCCGCCCCTGCTATGCTGGCCTTCGAAGCGTTCAGTTTATTCAGGAAACTGCTTTTGGTTTAGTCCAGTTGTGCTGACCTCTCCTGTATTGTATGTTGTCTTTCCCTTCACCTATAATAGTTCTTATCTGCTATCTAATCAGTGAAAATCCCTCTCCCTCCCTCCCTCCCCACTCTCGTAACCACCAAAGAAAATTTTCTTCTCTGTTTAAACAATGTCTAAAGTTCTTATAATAGTGGTCTCATACAATATTTGTCCTTTTGCAACTGACTAATTTCACTCAGCATAATGCTTTCCAGATTCCTCCATGTAATGTTTCACGGATTCATCATTGTTTTTTATTGATGTGTAGTATTCCGTTGTGTGAATATACCATAATTTATTTATCCATTCATCCATTGATGGGCACCTTTGTTGCTTCCATCTTTTTGCTATTGTAAACAGTGCTGCAGTGAACATGGGTGTGCATATATCTGTTTGTGTAAAGGTTCTTATTTCTCTAGGATATATTCCAAGGAGTGGGATTGCTGAATCGTGTGGTAATTCTATTTCTAGCTTTTTAAGGAAGCGCCAAATTGATTTCCAAAGTGGCTGTACCATTTTACATTCCCACCAGCAGCGTATAAGTGTTCCAGTCTCTCCACAATCTCTCCAACATTTATTATTTTGTGTTTTTTGGATTAATGCCAGCCTTGTTGGAGTGAGAAGGAATCTCATTGTAGTTTTGATTTGCATTTCTCTAATGGCTAATGATCATGAACATTTCCTCATGTATCTGTTAGCTACCTGAATGTCATCTTCTGTGAAATGCCTGTTCGTATCCTTTGCCCATTTTTTAATTGGGTTATTTGTCTTTTTGTAGTTGAGTTTTTGCAGTATCATGTAGATTTTAGAGATCAGATGCTGATCAGAAATGTCATAGCTAAAAACTTTTTCCCAGTCTGTAGGTAATCTTTTTACTCTTTTGGTGAAGTCTTTGGATGAGCATAGGTGTTTGATTTTTAGGAGCTCCCAGGTATCTAGTTTCTCTTCTGCATTGTTAGAAATGTTTTGTATACTGTTTATGTCGTGTACTAGGGCTCCTAGTGTTGTCCCTATTTTTTCTTCCATGATCTTTATCGTTTTAGATTTTGTATTTTGGTCTTCGATCCATTTTGAGTTAGTTTTTGTGCATGGTGTGAGGTATGGGTCTTGCTTCATTTTTTTGCAGGTGAATATCCAGTTATGCCAGCACCATTTGTTAAAGAGACTGTCTTTTCCCCATTTAACTGACTTTGGCCTTTGTCACATATCAGCTGCTCATATGTGGATGGATTTATGTCTGGATTCTCAGTTCCGTTCCATTGGTCTATGTATCTGTTGTTGTACCACTACCAGGCTGTTTTGACTTGTGGCAGTATAATAGGTTCTAAAATTAGGTAGAGTGAGGCCTCCCACTATGTTCTTCCTTTTTCAGTAATGCTTTACTTATCCGGGCCCTCTTTCTCTTCCATATGAAGTTGGTGATTTGTTTCTCAATCTCATTCAAAAATGTTGTTGGAATTTGGATCGGAATTGCATTGTATTTATAGATCGATTTTGGTAGACTAGACATTTTTACATTGTTAAGTCTTCCTATCCACGAGCAAGGTTATGTTTTTCCACTTATGTAGGTCTCTTTTGGTTTCTTGCAGTAGTGTCTTGTAGTTTTCTTTGTATAGGTCTTTTACATCTCTGGTAAGATTTATTCCTAATTATTTTATCTTCTTGGGGACTGCTATAAATGGTATTGATTTGATGATTTCCTCTTTGATGTTCTTTTTGTTGGCATAGAGGAGTCCAACTGATTTTTGTATACTTATCTGGTAAACTCTTCTATTAGTTTCAGTAGTTTTCTGGAGGATTCTTTAGGTTTTTCTGTGTATAAGATCATGTCATCTGCAAATACAGCTACTTTTACTCCTTCCTTCCCAATCTGGATGCCCTTTATTTCTTTATCTAGCCTAACTGCTCTAGGACCTCCAGAACAATGTTAAATAAGACTGGTGATAAAGGGCATCCTTGTCTGGTTCCTGATCTCAAGGGGAATGCTTTCAGAGCCTCTCCATTTAGGATGATGTTGGCTGTTGGCTTCGTATGGATGCCCTTTATTATGTTGAGGAATTTTCCTTCAGTAAGATTAAAAAAAAAAAGGTCTTTTTTCTTTTTTTACCTATTTTGCTGAGAGTTTTTATTATGAATGGGTGTTGAAATTTGTCAAATACCTTTTCTGCATCAATTGATAAGATCATGTGCTTCTCCTCTTTTGTTTTATTTATATGATGGATTACATTAATTGTTTTTTCTAATGTTGAACCATCTCTGCGTACCTGGTATGAATCCCACTTGGTTATGGTGAATTATTTTTTTAGGATGTTGTTGAATTCTATTGGTTAGAATTTTGTTGAGGATTTTTGCATCTAAGTTTATGAAGAATATAGGTCTGTAATTTTCTTTTTTTGTGGTATCTTTACCTGGTTTTGGTATCAGGGATATGCTGGCTTCATGGAATGAGTTTGGGAGTATTCTGTCCTTTTCTATGCTCTGAAATACCTTTAGTAGTAGTGCTGTTATCTCTTCTCTGAAAGTTTGGTAGAATTCTCCAGTGAAGCTGTCTGGGCCAGGGCTTTTGTTGTTGTTGTTGGGAGTTTTTTGATTACCTTTCAATCTTTTCTTCTGTTTGGGTTTATTTAGTTTTTCTACCTTGGTTTGTGTTAGTTTAGGTAGGTAGTGTGTTTCTAGAAATTCATCCATTTGTTCTAGGTTTTCAAATTTGTTAGAGTACAATTTTTCATAGTATTCTTATATGATCTTTTAATTTCACTTGGGTCTGTTGTAATCTTGCTCATGTCATTTCTTATTCGGATTATTTGCCTTCTCCCCTGTTTTTCTTTTGTCAGTTTGGCCAATGGTTTATCAATTTTGTTGATTTTTTCAAAGAACCAGCTTTTGGTCTTCTTAACTCTTTCAATTATTTTCTGTCTTCTATTTCACTTAATTCTGCTCTAATTTTTATTATTTGCTTTCTTCTGGTGCCTGAGGTTTCTTTTGTTGCTCTCTTTCTACTTGTTCAAGTTGCAGGGATAATTCTTTGATTTTGGCCCTTTCTTCTTTCTGTATATGTGAATTAATTGATATAAATTGACCTCCAAGCACTGCTTTCACTGTGTCCCAAAGGTTCTCATAGGAAGTGTTTTCATTCAAATTGGGTTCTATGAATTTCTTTATTCCATCCTTCATGTCTTCTATAACCCAGTTATTTTTGAGCAGTTTCCAAGTGTTTGATTTCTTTTCTCTGTTTTTTCTGTTATTGATTTCTACTTTTATGGTCATATGGTCAGAGAAGATGGTTTGTAATATTTCAATGTTTTGGATTTTGCTAAGGCTTGCTTCATGGCCTAATATGTGGCCTGTTCTAGAGAATGTTCCATGTGCACTAGAAAAGAAAGTATACTTGGCTGCTGTTGGGTGGAGTGTTCTGTATATGTCTGTGAGGTCAAGTTGGTTGATTGTAGCATTTAGATCTTCCATGTCTTTACTGAGCTTCTTTCTGGATGTTCTGTCCTTCACCGAAAGTGGTGTGTTGAAGTCTCCTGCTAAAATTATGGAGCTGTCTATCACACTTTTCAATGCTGTTAGAGTTTGTTTTATGTATCTTGCAGCCCTGTCATTGAGTGCATAAGTACTTAATATGGTTATATCCTCCTGGTATATTGTTCCTTTAATCATTATATAGTGTCCTTACTTATCCTTTGTGGTGGATTTAACTTTAAAGTTTATTTTGTCAGAAATTAATATTGCCACTCCTGCTCTTTTTTGATTGTTGTTTGCTTGATATGTATTTTTTCCATCCTTTGAGTTTTAATTTGTTTGTGTCTCTAAGTCTAAGGTGTGTCTCTTGTAGGCAGCATATACACGGATTGTGTTTTTCCATCTATTCTGCCACTCTCTCTCTCTCTACTGATGCATTTAGTCCATTTACATTGAGCATAATTATGGATAGGCGTGAGTTTAGTGCTGTCATTTTGATGTGTTTTTTTTGTGTGTTGTTAACAGTTTCTTTTTCCCACTTAATTTTTTGTGCTGAGTAGTTTATATATTATCTTTTCCTCTTATTTGTTTTTTGTTGATTTTGTTTCTGCTGAGGCTCTATCTTTTTCTTGTATTTTATTTTTATGAGTAGGATTGTTAGCCTTCTTTGTGGTTACCTTAATATTTACCCCTATTTTTCTAAGTTTAAACCTGACTTTTATTTCTTTATGTTGCCTTATCTTCCTCTCCATAGGAAAGATCTAGGTCTACATTTCTTAGTCTCTATTTATTGTTTTAATGTTGTCTTCTTTTACATAATGACATTGGTCTTTCCCTGTTTTGAGTGTTTTCTTAAATCTTGATTTATTTTTGTGATTTCCCTATGTGGATTGATGTCTTATTGCTCTGTGAGGTGTTCTAGTGTTGGGTTGATATCTGATATTATTGTTTTTCTAACCAGAGAACTCCCTTTAGTATTTCTTTTAGTTTTGGTTTGGTTTTTATGGAATCTCTAAACTTCTGTTTATTTGGAAATGTCCTAATTTCACCTTTATATTTGAGAGACAGTTTTGCTGGATATATGATTCTTGGCTGGCAATTTTTTCCCTTCAGTGCTTTATATAAGTCATCCCATTGCCTTCTTGCCTGCATAGTTTCTGCCGAGTAGTCCGAGCTTATTCTTATTGACTCTCCTTTGTAGGTGACTTTTCGTTTATCCCTCGCTGCTCTTAAAATTCTCTATCTTTGGTTTTGGGAAGCTTGATTATAATATGTCTTGGTGACTTTCTTTTAACACCTACCTTATGTGAAGTTTGATGAGCATCTTGGATAGATATGTTCTCATCTTTTATGATATCAGGGAAGTTTTCTGCCAAGAAATCTTCAACAATTCTCTCCGTATTTTCTGTTTTCCCTCCTTGTTCTGGTACTCCAGTCACTCGTAGGTTATTTCTCTTGATAGAGTCCCACATGTTTTACCTGATTTTTCTTCAAGTACATTGGTGCCAAGTACTTTATCTTTAGTCTCACCAGTTCTGCCTTCCACTTGCTCAATTCTGCTCCTCTATTTCCTATTGAGTTGTCTACTTCTGTAATTTTATTGTTAATCTTCTGAATTTCTGATTGCTGTCTCTCTGTGGATTCTTGAAGCTTATTAAATTTTTCATTATATTCTTGAATAACCTTTTTAATTTCTTCAGCTGATTTATTTGTGTCTTCCTTGGCTTGTTCTGCGTATCGCCTGATCTGCTTCCTGATCTTGTTTGATGTCTTGAAGAGTTCTGTATATCGATCTTTTGTATTCTGCATCCGGTAATTCAATGAAGGTACCTTCATCCAGAAAATCCCTTGATTCTTTGTTTTGAGAGCTTGTTAAAGCGATCATGGTTTGCTTCCTTATGTGATTTGATATTGACTGTTGTCTCTGAGCCTTCTGTCTGTTATTGTATTATTTTATTTTATGTTTGCTTACTGTATCATAGCTTCTTGCTTTGTTTTATTTTGATATGCCCAAATAAGTTGCTTGAGTGAACTAGCTTGATTATTTTCACCTTTGAAGCTCTAATGTCCTGTCACCAGATGGCTAAAGTTGTTATCAGGTATATCAGCCTAGGAGTCCATTCACTTTTCTTGTATGAATTCAGCTCATGTGTCCAGGTAGCTGGTCATCAAGTGTGTGGTACAGGCTCTGTCCTATGGTCTTAGAGGGACAAGGGTGATTGGTGTAGGTACCGGTGTCTGGTTGTGGCAGGGGGTCACACTCTGAACAAGGCAGGGAGCTGACGACCATCCCCTGAGTGTCTATGAGGAAAGCACATCCCTGTTCCCTAGCATGCACAGGTGGGTGGGTTCTTCAGGTGGACCATGAGTACCCAATGCTTTTGGTTTCAAGGACTGGGAGGTACCAGTTATCCTTGGACCCCTGTTGTGGGTGGCTAGATGACCTGAGTGGAGCCACCAGTCCTCAGGCCTCTAATGTGGATAGTTGAGGCAAAGTGGTGTCAAACATGAAACAGCCACCTCTCTACCACACAGCTGAAACAGTTGTAGTCTGCCAACAAGGGCCTGTTCTCCTGATATAGGCCCATACAGGTCCATGCAGGGGGGAAAGATATTCAAAGTCCATGGACCATTTATGCCTGGACAGAAGCCGCTTCTGTCCTGAGCTCCCTACGTTAGTGCCGCTGGTAGATTATCTTTTCCCCCAATTATGAATTTATTCCTTCTCTAAGCTCCAGAGAATGCCTCAGAACGCTCAGCAGGACATATCTCAGGCCCAGGGAAATCAACAGCCACTGAAGCCAGCTTGGAGGTTGGTGGTGCAGTAAAATATATGCAAGTACTTAGCTTTTGCCAAGAGTGCCATTCTTTCCGGTTCTGGAGGTGTGAGTAGGCTGTGCAGCTGGCTGTTTCTCCCTGAGGAAACTGCAGCCAAACACAACCACGTGACCGTAGCAATTGGTCCTGGGAATGATGCCTGTGGGTTCTCGGCAATTTAGGTCTTGCAACTCCTCTGTGCTTCTGGTCTGTCTGTCCCTCCCCTGCCACTCAGTCCATTTTCTAACTTTGCCTTTTATGTTCAGGGCTCCTAGCTTGTCATAAATATAATCATTTCACTTTTTTGGGGGGGGTCTTTGTTGAAAGAGGGATCACCAGAAGCACCTGACTACTCTGCCATCTTGGCCCCAGCTCCCTGTTTGCTTATTTTTTAAAGTGCAACCAAACCCCCTAATATCTCCCTGTCTTCTGATGTCCAAAGGCATCAGGTGAATTTCTGCAAAGTCATTGTCTTAGTTATCTACTGGTGCTGTAACAGAAATTCCACAAGTGTATGGCTTTAACAAACAAAAGTGTATTCCCTCACAGTCTAGTAGGCTCAAAGTCCAAATTCAGCATGCCAACTCCAGGGAAAGTCTTTCTTTCTGGGGGAAGGTCCTTTCCATCAATCTTCCCCATCTGGGAGCTTCTCAGTGCAGGGACCCTTGGTCCAAAGGAAGTGCTTACTCCCGGCTCTTCTTTCTTGGTGGTATGAGGTTCCCATGTCTCTGCTCACTTCTCTCTTTTATATAGCAAAAGAGGTTGACTTAAGATACAACCTAATCTTGTAGACTGAGTCTAGCCTCATTAACATAAGTGCCACTAACCCCACCTTATTAACGTGATAGAGGTAGGATTTACAACACATTGGAAAATCGCATCAGATGAGAAAATCACATCAGATGACAATCACACAATACTGGGAATCATGGTCTAGCCAGGTGGACAGATACTTTTAGGGGACACAACTCAATCCATGACAGGCATCAATAATGACTATAGGGAATAAACATTGCAGATGGATCAAGTAAAAAAATTCAAATTTAAAAGTCAGATCAAGAAGTTGTAAAAAGGAGGGGGAACCAGAAATGAAGGAAAAAGAGAATTCCAGAAGTAAAAGGAGCCGTTGATTATTGAAAAGAGAATCTGCTGTTTGAATAAAGACCAAAGAGCTTTCATGTGGCTCCCCACATGGCTGGGCCTTTTTTGAGCAGCAAGTCTCAAGATCCAGAAACCAGAAGAAGCTAAGACTTTAACCAATTAGTGGTAATGAAAATTTACCAAACATCAACAACAAATTTATAAGCCTATTTCTTTTCCAAAGCACATTCACAGGTAAAATGATATTTTCATAAATACCATTTTTAACATAGGGTTTTACTTGCAGAAGCTATTTTTGTGACTTAGGGAACAAATGGTTCATTGAAACAGAACTTTGCTGATCTGGTTTCAAAGAATTCTATTATATGAAAAATTCTGTAGAACAGATGGGATCAGAAGTCCCTGAACACAGAGCAGGTATATCTGGTAATAAAAATGTTCTTTGGTATAGTATTATGCTTTATGCTTTAAAAGCATTAGTATGCAAGGAACTCAGGCAGGAGCAGAGAAAAGGAAGTAATTAGGAATAATACTTTATAATGGGCTTTATACTTTCCAAAATACCCAGAACCCACCAAAGCCCAGTAGCAAGTGTTGTTCTCATTTTACTGATGAAAAACATGCTTCTAAGAAAGATGTCCTACAACTGACAGAAAATCCAACTCAAAGTGACAATTAACAAAAAGTCTCTCTCTCTCTTCATCTCTCCCTTTCTCTTTCTCTCTCTTCCGTTTTTTGGCTTACAGAATTCCAGATTCCAGGACTAGACCTAGATTTCAGGGTACCTTGAAAGAGATGTTCAATTGATATCATTGAGGCCCAAGCCTTCTTGACATTTCTCAATTCTGTTTTCCTATATGCAGTTTTCTTCTAGGAGTCCCTGGATGGCATAAACAGTTAAGCACTTGTCTACTAGCTGAAAGGTTGTCGGTTCAAACCCACCCAGAGGCACCTTGGAAGACAGGTCTGGTGGTCTACTTCTGAAAGGTCATGGCCTTGAAAACCCTTTGGAGCAGTTCTACTCTCCACACTTGGGGTCACCATGAGTCAGAATTGGCTCACTGGCAACTACCAACAACAGTTTACTTCCAAGACAAAATATTCTTATGAAGTGGTAAGGTGTTTGTTCACAGCAAGAAGCTTACATCTTCAGTTCTGAACCCAGTAGAAAAAGAGTGTCTCTCAACAGTCCCAGCAAAAGGGTAGAGATTGTGTCTCGTTGGCTCTGATGGGTCACATGTTCATCTCGGAACCAGTCTCTGTGGCCTGAAGGATATGGCACTCTGATTAGCCAGGCTGGAGACTCTTGAACCAAACTCATGGAGGGGGCAGGGACGGTCCTCCACAGGTGAATGGAGTGTTTTTATCTGCGTGTAAGGAATGGACATTGGACAGGCATAAACAACAGAAGAGAAACAAGATGTTAACAAGAAGACAAAATTAAAAAGATTTAAGTCAAGTTTAGAAGCCAGCTCCTGTAAATCCTGACCAGACCTTAAAACCAGACCTTAGTGGCAAATAAAACTGGAAAACAAGACAAGGGATGTCCAGGAGCTAACATTTCAGTAGGGGCATAGTGAGGTAACAGACAAGAAAATGGTAGTTAACAGAGGTAGGTGGATTTAGAAAGGAGGCTTTATACACACACACACACACACACACACACACACACACTCTTAGTCCCAGCTCTACTCTGATATTCTGGGGGTGGCATGAGTTGGAACCGACTTCATGGCAACTGGTTTATATATATGGGTGTGTGTATACACACACACACTATATATACAAACACATTACATATACACACACACACACAAGGTGATGCAAATGGTTAAGTGCTTGGCTACTAGTGGAAAGGTTGGCGGTTTGAACCTACAGAAATTGAACTCACAAGCCCCAGATGATAGGCCTGGCAATCTGCTTCTGAAAGGTCACACCCTTGAAAATTCTATGCAGCAGTTCTACTCTCCACAGGTGGAGTCGCCATGAGTCGGAATTGACTCGATGGCAACTAACATCAACAACACACACACACATACATATGCATTCATATACATATGTTGTCATGTGCCATCGAGTTGATTCCACACGTATGTGTGATGACAGCTCTCGATATAACTGGGCTTCTGGGGAAAATCTTAGCTGCTCCCTTTGACTGGTCCAACTCCAAATTATCTTCTTCAGTTTTAACTGGATCTTGACAAAGGTCTCCTTGAGTGTTTTTTAAAGCTGTGTTTCTTTAATTTATTTGAGTTAAAAAAATTTTTTGTGTGTGCTTTAAGTGAAAGTTTACAGTTCACATTAGTTTCTCATACAAAAATTTATACACACATTGTTATGTGACCCTAGTTGCTCTCCCTATAACAGCACACTCCTCCTTTCCACCCTGCACAGGAGCTGCCCATTTAGTCTCATGTATCTACTTGAGCTAAGAAGTACACCCTTCCCAAGTATCATTTAATGTCTTATAGTCAAGTCTAATCTTTGCCTTAAGAGTTGGCTTTGGGAATGGTTTTAGTTCTGGGCTAACAGAGAGTCTGAGGGCCATGTCTTCTGGGGTCCCTCCAGTCTCAGTCAGACCATTAAGTCTGGTCTTTTTACTAGAATTTGAGTTCTGCATCCCAGTTTTCTCCTGCTCCATCAGGGTCTCTCTGTTGTGTTCCCTGTCAGGGTGGGCATTGGTGGTAGCTGGGCACCATCTAGTTCTTTTGGTCTCAGGCTGATGGAGTCTCTGGTTTATATGGCCCTTTCTGTCTCTTGGGCTCATATTTTCCTTGTATCTTTGGTGTTGTTCATTCTCCTTTGCTCTAGGTGGGTTGGGACCAGTTGATTGCATCTTATATGGCCATTTGCTACTTTTTAAGACCCCAGACGCCACTTACCAAAGTGGGATGCAGAACATTTTCTTAACAAAATTTGTTATACCAATTAACCTAGATGTCCCTTGAAACCATGGTCCCCAGAGTCCTGCCCATGCTACTCTGTCCCTGGAAGTGTTTGGTTGTTTTCAGGAAACTTCTTAGCTTTTGCTTTAGTCCAGTTGTGCTGACTTCTCGTGAATTCTGTGTTGTCCTTACCTTGACCTGAGATAATTCTTGTCTACTATTTATCTAGTTAGTGAATCTCTCTCCCTCCCTCTCCATCCTTGTAACCATTAAAGAATGTTTTCTTCTGTGTTTAAACCTTTTCTTGAGTTCTTATAATAGTGACCTCATACAATATTTGTCCCTTTGTGACTAATTTCAGTCAGCATAATGCCTTCCACATTCATCCATGTTATGTTTCATGGATTCAATGTTGTTTCAAAGTATTCCATTGCGTGAATATACTGTAATTTGTTTATCCATTCATCTGTTGATGGGCACCTAGGTTGTTTCCATCTTTTTGTTATTGTGAACAGTGCTGCAATGAACATGAGTGTGCATATATCTGTTCATGTGACAGCTCTTATTTCTCTAGGATGTATTCCAAGGAGTGGGATTGCTGGATCCTATGGTACTTCTATTTCTAGCTTTTTAGGGAAGCACCAAATTGATTTCCAAAGTGGATGTACCATTTTACATTCCCACCAACGGGGTTTAAGTGTTCCAGTCTCTCTACAACCTCTCCAACATTTATTATTTTGTTTTTTGGATTAATACTAGCTGTGTTGGGCTGAGATGGTACCTCACTGTAGTTTTGATTTGCGTTTCTCTAATGGCTAATGGGTTTTAATGGCTAATAGATGGCTAATGATCATGAGCATTTCCTCATGTATCTCTTACAGCCACCTGAATGCTCTTTGGTGAAGTGCCTGTTCATATCCTTTGCCCATTTTTTAGTTGGATTGTCTTTTTATTATAGAGGTTTTGCAATATCTTGTAGATTTTAGAGGTTAGATGTGACTGGATTTGTTGTAGCCAAAAATTTTTTCCCAGTCTCTAGGTTGTCGTTTTACTCTTTTGGTGAAGTCTTTTGATGAGCATAAGTGTTTGATTTTTAGGAGCTCCTAGTTATCTGGTTTCTCTTCTGGTGCTTGTGCATTGTTAGTAATATTTTATATCCTGATGATATTATGTATTAGGGCTCCTAGCATTGTCCATATTTTTTCTTCCATCATCTTTATTGTTTTAGATTTTGTATTTAGGTCTTTGATCCATTTTGAGTTAGTTTTTGTGCATGGTGTGAGGCATGGGTCTTGTTTCATTTTTTTTTTTTTGCAGATGGATATCCAGTTATGCCAGCATCATTTGTTACAGATATTGACTTTTCTCCAGTTAACGGACTTTGGGCCTTTGTCAAATATCAGCTGCTCATAGGTGGATGAATTTATGCCTGGATTCTCAGCTCTGTTTCATTGGTCTATGTATCTGTTGTTGTACCAGTACCAGGCTGTTTTGGTTACCGTGGTAGTATAATAGTTTCTAAAATCAGGTAGTGTGAGGCCTCTAACTTTGCTCTTTTCCAGTAATGCTTTACTTATCAGGGGCCTCTCCCCTTTCCATATGAAGTTAGTGATTTGTTTCTCCATCTCATTAAAAAAGTCAATGGAATTTGGGTCGGGATTGCATTGTATCTGTAAATCACTTTGGGTAGAATAGACATTTTCACAATGTTGTGTTTTCCTATGCATGAGCAAGGTATGTTTTTCTACTTATGTAGGTCTCTTTTGGCTACTTGCAGTAGCATCTTATAGTTTTCTTTGTATGGGTCTTTTACATCTCTGGTAAGATTTATCCCTAATTGTTTTATCTTCTTGGGGGCTACTGTAAATGGTATTGATTTGGTGATTTCCTCTTGGAAGTTCTCTTTGTTGGTGTAGAGGAATCCAACTGATTTTTGTATATTTATCTTGTATCCTGATACTTTGCAGAAATTTTCTATTAGTTCCAGTAGTTTTCTTGTGGATTCTTCACGGTTTTCTGTGTGTAAGATCATATCATCTGCAAATAGAGGTATTTTTATTTCTTTCTTACCAATTTGGATGCCGTTTATTGCTCTGTCTGGCCTAATTACCCTGGCTAGCACTTCCAACACAATGTTGAGTAAGAGCAGTGATAAAGGGCATCCTTGTCTGATTTCTGTTGTAAAGGGGAATGCTTTCAGAGTCTCTGCATTTAGGATGATGTTGGCTGTTGGCTTTGTACAGATACCCTTTATTATGTTAGGGAATTTCCCTTGTATTCCTGTTTTGCTAAGAGTTTTTATCATGAATGGGCATTGGACTTTGTCACATGCCTACTGAAGACTATAGCCTTTAGTATGGATTACACCTCAACATAAAGAAAACAAAAATCCTCACAACTGGATAATAAGAAACATCATTATAACTGGAGAAAACATTGAGGTTGTCAAGAATTTCATTTTGTTTGGATCCACAATCAATGCCCATGGAAACAGCAGTCAAGAAATCCTACGATGTATTGTGTTGGGCAAATCTGCTACAAAAAACCCCTTTCAAGTGTTAAAAAGTCACTTTGAGGACTGAGGCGCATCTGATCTAAGCCATGGAATTTTCAGTCACCTCCTATGCATGCGAAAGCTGGACAATGAATAAGGAAGACTGAAGAAGAATTGATGCCTTTGAAATGTGATGTTGGTAAAGAATATTGAATATACCATGGACTGCCAGAAGAATGAACAAGTCTGTCTTGGAAGAAGTACAGCCAGAATGCTCCTCAGAAGTAAGGATGTTGAGACTTCCTCTTATGAACTTTGGACATGTTATGAGGAGAGACCAGTCCCTGGAGAAGGACATCATGCTTGGTAAAATAGAGGGTCAGTGAAATAGAGGAAGGCCCTCAACAAGATGAATTGACACAGTGGCTGCAACAATGGGCTCAGACATAGGAACGACTCTAATGATAGTGCAGAATCAGGCAGTGTTTTGTTCTGTTGTACATAGGGTTGGTATGAGTTGGAACCAAGTCGATGGCACCTAACAACAACATTATGAAATGTATCATACATATAGGTGTTAAATATATATGCATAATTTAAAAAATAATAATGAAAGAAGCACCTGTGATTCCTGGACAGAGAAGGTCCTAGTCCAGGGGAATACTGACAAGAAGGACAGTCCTCCAGAGCCGACAGAGAGAGAAAGCCTTCCCCCTGGAGCTGATGCCCTGGATTTGGACTTGGAGCCTACTAGACAGTGAGAGAATAAATTTCTCTTTGTTAAAGCCATCCACTTGTGGTATTTCTGTTATAGCAGCACTAGATGACTAGGTGGGGATTCTTAGAAACTGCTATGTTATCCTACAAAAAAGGTTTTATCAATTAAATGTCCACCAGTAACATATGAAAATATTTGTTTCTCTACAGCCATGCTGATACTGGATTTTATTGTTTGTTTGCATTTTTTCTGCCAATTTGTTTAGAGAGAAAAGCTTTCCTCCATTTATCTATTAAAGTAGAAAATTACATTAATAGACATCCTATGTTGAATTTGCATGATGTATCATTTTTAAATGCATTGCTGGATTTGCTTTTTCCTTTTAATTTGGAATATATATATATATTCTTTTGAAGGTGTGCTGTCCTTGTTATCCTGTTTTGTATTAGAGTATACTAGTCTAGTAGAATAAATTGAAGAGTTTTCCACCTCCCCATCTCCCCTTTTTTTGGATACCTTGGGGGAAATAAAAAAAAAAGAAAAAAAAAGAAACCACGAACAATCACCTAGTTATTAATGTTTTGGTAGAACTCCTTGAAGAAAACCCTCTGGACCAGATGCCATTTTTGGAATTATATTTTTGACTATGTTTTCAATCTCTTTTAAAAAAGTTATCGATCTAGTCAGATTTTCAACTAGTGGGTTTATTTAACTCAGGATTTCATGAAGTTGAGAAAGCACTTTGTTCTGAGAAAAATATACAGGTTATTTCACATTTTTACCAATAATAATTTATGTATGGTAAACTGTGATGTTATGCAGTAGGTATTAACATCAGCCTTACTGTTCATATCATCCTCCAGTGCCAATTCACTGAGAAACTAGAGTGACATTGAACTACTGTGTGCATTGGGCAAATTGGTTAGAAGAGATATCTTTAAAGTGTTAACAAGCAAAGATGTTGCCTTGAGGATTAAGGTGTGCCTGACCCAAGCCATGGTGTTTTCAATCACTTCATATGCATGTGAAAGCCGGACAATGAATAAGGAAGAAGAAGAATGGATGCCTTTGAATCATGGTGTTGGTGAAGAATATTGAATATACTATGGACTGCCAAAAGAATGAACAAATCTGTCATGGAAGAAGTACAACCAGAATGCTTCTTGGAAGCAAGGATGGTGAGACTGTGTCTCACATACTTCGGACATGCTGTCGGGAGGTATCAGTCCCTGGAGAAGGACATCATGCTTGGTAAAGTGGAGGGTAAGCAAAAAATAGGAAGACCCTCAATGAGATGGATTGACACAGTGACTGCAACAATGTGTTCAAGCACAGCAACAATTATGAGGATGGCGCAGGACCAGGCGGTGTTTTGTTGTCTTGTACAGAGGGTTACTAGGAGTTGGAACTGACTTGATGGCACCTAACAACTATAAAAACTGTGTGCTTAAGTAATGATTTCTGGCTTGGTGTGCATTTCCTTTTGTAGGTAACCTTGTTCTTGTCCCAGACTTTTCCTGCTTCAAGGCCTTATTAATGACTTCTAATCAAAGCATTGTCATTCAGAGGTAGAATTCCTGCCTTCCATGCAGGAGACCCAGGTTTGCTTCCTAACACATGTACCTCAAGTACAGCCATCACTCATCTGTCAGTAGAGGCTGTGTGTTGCTGTGATGCTGAACAGATTTCAGCAGAGCTTCCAGACTAAGAAAGACTAGGAAGAAAGGCCTATTCAGCCAATGAAAACCATGGATCACAACAGTCTGAACCTATGGGGTTGTCATGAGTTGGGGACTGACTTGATGGCGACTAACAGCAATGAATGAATAATTTTTTGTAAGGATCAGCACAAAGCTGGTTTCTATGAAATGGAGGTTAAAGATGTCCCAAATGTCCAACTTCTCCAAATTGCTGTACCACTTCATTATCTCTAAAATCACCTCCTGCTTTCATACTCTCCCTCCCACCTTTAGGTTCTGTAATTCACTGAAATGTTTCCTTGATGCAACTGTATCAAGGAAATGGCTCACACAGTTGTGGGGGCTAGCAAATCCCAAAGCCGTGGATCAGGTGTAGGCTTCTCCTGACTCACATGGCTGCAGGGGCTAACAAACTCAAATTAGTAGGCCAGATGACAAGGCTTCTGATTCACAAGGCTGTGGAAGCTGGTGAATCAGGTCAGATGATAGGCTGTTGGCCCACAGGGCTGTGGAAGCGGGTGAATCCCAGAATTAGCAGGTTGGACAGCAGGCCGCTAGCTCAAGTCTCAAGAACTGGAGGTCAGACAGTGATGAGCCAGATGCAGGATCCAGATGCAGAGAGAGAGAGAGAGGGCCTGCCAGAGCACCTGCATGTATAAATTGGATGCAGGCCACACTGCAGCAAAAGGCATGACTTGAGTAAGAGTGGGACCTGAGTCATACCCTTCTGCAAGGCTTTGACTGAAGGTACACCCGTACAAATCCTGCCTCATTAACATATAGAGGTTAGGATTTACAACACGTAAAATGGAGGATAATTAGCATAATTACATCAGATCACAAAATGGGGACCAGCCACACAATACTGGAAAACCGGGCTCAGGCACGACACACAATCCCAACCATCACAGGTTCCATACACCTTATTTGCAAAGTCCCACTCAATCATTGTATGAGTTACAGAGACTATGGCCAGAAGGGCCATATTAAGTAATTTATTGCACCGCAGACAACAATCCTTGCTTATACAGTCTTTAAGTATTGAGTTCTTTTATATTGTTTTCATGGAAGGCTTTTGTCTAATGTGCTGTGCAACTATTGGCTCTGGCTGTGCAAAGCTTTTTGTCTCGCCAACAAGTAAGAGTCCTGTGTCTTGAGCTTTTTGCTGCTTTTTCCACAAAAGACCAGTGTTCTTATGCTCTCTGTAGCCATGACAGCTTATCTTCCTCCCCTGCCCCTGACCTCCTTCCTTTCTTTCTTTTTTTTTTTTTTTTAATTTTCTGTCATGGTATGAGTCATTACTAGTTGAAAGCTGATGTTAAAACAGTTTCCTCATGGACAGAGATGTGAATGCCTTGGTATTTTCTGGTAATAATATTCAATGTCCTTTCCCCACATCACTTAGTAGTAACTTTGGGTCTTATTATTTTATCCTTCATGCCAGGATTCTCAAAGCTGTGATAATTAAAATTGGGAGATTCTGGACTAAGTAAAACGTACCCCTTTTTGACCATTTTCCCACAACCTTGACTCTGTTAATATCCATTATAAATCTCCAAGTGGGAGATATAGAGTTCTCTAAATTTATTTTAGTGAATGCCTATTAACATTTTGTGGTACTAGTATTTTGCAAAAACGTTCTGGGGAACATTGTTTTCCTTTTGTTACCAATTGCCAATCTGACACAAAGGGTCCTTGTTTTCCCCAAGTAAGAATACATATGGAAGAAAAACTTTATCTTCAGTAAGCTTTATTTTGCTTGAGTCAAGTAAAAGAAGTCAGTGGGGGACTAAGCCTCTCCAAAAGACTGACTCGAAAAGGGAGGTAAGGCTAGGGCTTATATGGGTTTGGTGGAGACAACAGAGTAATGAATATTTAGTGGGCTTCTTTCAAGGGGCTGGTACTTCTCAGAATGGTGGTGCATGTTAATTAGGTTGTGCACATATGTGGAATCCAAGATGGAACCCGCTGATACTCAAGAAGAAGTCCTCTCTGCAACCCTTGGCATCACTTATTGTGGGATATAGCACAAGTGCACTGATCTTTGGCACTACATCACCATCTTTGGAGGGCTACCAAAACCCAAAACCAAACCCATTGCCGTTGGGTCGATTCCGACTCATAGCGACCCTATAGGACAGAGTAGAACTGCCCCATATGGTTTCCAAGGAGCGCCTGGTGGATTTGAGCTGCCGACCTTTTGGATAGCAGCCATAGCTCTTAACCACTACACAACCAGGGTTTCCTTTTGGAGGGCTAAGGAAGGTTAAACAGCAGTCACACTTTGTTCTTCTGTGCATGTGGGAGCCTGTAAAGGGGGAAGGGACTAGAAAAACACTAAGAAGGAGATAGTAATTCATGGGTTGTTTCAACCTTATCTCGTGTTGAACAGGGTATGGTTCCTGTTTAACCGACTTCTAAATGGTGATCTTTTAACAGCTCTTTTGTTCCGCCAGCACAGATAACCCTATCTGTCTCACTTTCCTTGCTCTAATTAGTCTCAGTGTATCATAATCTGAATAAAACCGGACTGTTTATAGGCCATCTCAGCATAGTCTCACATCCAAAAGGATCCCAAGTCTGGATGAAATAATCAGCCACCTTCAAAAGTAAGGTATACCAATCAAGACAAAGTCCTCCCAAAGAGGGAGAGAAAGGGTAGCTATGCCACCTTACACAAAAAAATTTTCCTGAGCATACTCTTTATAGATCTCTGTGTTAGGGTGTCAATCAATCCCATCAATTAAATTTAGTTCTGATTCACCTCTGTTCCAATTCTGTTAAATTCTGACACCATGCTATACTTGTTCTCCTGGTTCTAGCCACCAGAGCTAAGCCAGATTTCATATGTTAAAAGGCACAGTCCTCCAGACTTCCAAGTCTGCCTGATACTTTAGATGCCAGCCACAACCTTGGTGGTCCTCATGGCACCCTCACTTCTGACCTCCTGGCTGCAAATTTGAGGGTTTCCTCTACTCCCTGATGATGTTAGCTGTAAGCTCAGGGGTCCCCAGGACTCCTCACTTCTGTCCTGCTGGCTTCCATTACTCCCCTGGGTTTGATAATTAACTAGAACGACTCATAGAACTCAGGAAAGTGCTATATTTAACCATTACACTTTTATTACAGCAAAAGGATGCAGGCAAACAGATGCATAGGGTAAGGTCTGGGAGGGTCCCTGAGGCAGAGCTTCCGTGTTCCAAAAAAGGGACGAGTCACCCTCCCAAGCACTGATGTCTTTCACCAACCAGGAAGCCCACGGAACTTCTGTGTCCAGAGCCTTTACTGGGGCTTCATTATGTAGGCATGATTGATTGAACTGAACCCTCCTCTGAGGTCAGGCTGATATCACGTGGTAGGTGTTTTTGGCCTGGCTAGCCCCCCACCCCTGGTAGTGCAGTAGTTAAGAGCTTGGCTGCTAAGCAAAAGGTCGGCAGTTTGAATCCACTAGCTGCTCCTTGGAAACCCTATGGGGTGGTTCTAGTCTGTCCTATAGAGTCAGTATGAGTTGGAACAACTGGGTGGCAATGGGTTTGGTTTTTGGTTTAGCCCCCACCCAGGAGTCACCTCCTTAACGTAACCCCGCCAGGTAGGTCTGAAGTCCTTATAGATAACAATCACTGGAGGAATTCCAAAGTTTTGGAGGTTTTTCTCAGGAACCAAGGACAAAGACCAAATTCTTTGAGTAGAGTTAATTGTAAACTCCACAATTTCTCTTCCCAAAGTTTCCATCACCACCCTACCTGCTTTTCAGCGTCTCTCTGCAGCCTTTTTTCTGTGAACTCCAGCCCTTTTAATTTCTCTGCTCACCTTTCAGATCTATTATATTTTTTCAAGATTAGCCTCATGCTCACTCTCATTTAAATTAATTTGGTCCCTTTTGAGGTCTTCCAATTTTCTGCTTGTTAAAACAAAAATTGTATTAAGCCAGCAACAGAAATTGATTTAAATTTATTGAATGTACGATTTGCAAATGGGGATAACATTTCTATTAGAATGTCAGAAATGTTCCAAAGGTGAGAAGAACTTCCAGAATTCTTATGCCAAATCTTATTAGCATTGCCACAGGTGGGGGGCGGGGAAGGGTGGGAACAGAACTGATAAACTTATGGTCAGATAGGATTTTCATACAGGTAGTCTTGAAGAACAATTAACTACTGATTTACCCCAAACATAGTTCCCACTCTGACCTTTGGAGTCTGTTTCCTGAAATTGACTGAATTCTTCAAAAAAGCACAATGCCCAAGGCAAAATGGTCTTACTAGCTTCTCTAGACTGTTGGTGTTTGACTCAAAAGTGGCTTTTAGGAACCAGTTTTTTCAAGGCTCAAGGTTCTCAAGGTTCAAAAAGATACCTAAGGCCTGTATGGGTTACCCCAACTTCCGCGAAAACCAGAAAACTGGATTCCAAGAGAATTAAAACAATTTCGTCATGTTTTATCCAATATTGAGATTGTTACAGCATTTCCCCAATCTTGACAGAGCAAACACAGATTCTTTCTCAGAAGGCAAGGGAAGGGTGTGAAGGCCATTCTGGGGTTTTGGAAGGAGGATGTGTAAGCACTCTCTTTTATAGGTGGTAAAACCTGAGAGTCAGGATGATCATGATCAAAATAGCAACTTTGCTCCTAATTAACTGGAGAATGAGAGTTGCGCTTAATCACAGAGTCAGAGGCAGACCTGGGCCAGCACAATAGGGGTGTGACTTATGCACAGTCCCAAGGAAGGACAACTCTGAAAGGCCCTAAACTCCAAAAGGGGCTCAACCATACATGCTTGGCTCCTTCTTCCCATTTCACCAGTCAGATGAATCATTTTTCTTCCCATGGAGAGTATTGTCCTTGTCACAATCTTTTTGCCTGGCCAACCTAACGGCTTCCCCCTAAACACTTATTTGTAATACCATAGGTCTGACCGCTTCTGTCGGGGCAGTAGGCAGGGTCCTCAGCCTATCCTCCCCACATTTATGAGAGACCCTCCATTAAACCCAAATCACTCAGGGCCTGCCTTCTTCCACCCACTATAAATATTCTTGCTAACACTGTAGTAATTGGCCCTTGGAATCTGCATGAAATGTTATCCATGGCTAAGTTGTATTTTCTCTTGCTTGTTTTTCCTTCACAGGAACTTGTTTGTTTTGTAGGAAGGTTCTATGCACCTTTGGGTCAATAGAATCCCCATGTTAAGTCTTCTGCTTTACAGACTGTCCACTGATATGATTTGATAACAGTCTACATCAGCCTGCTGATATGGAGAGCTCATGTCATGGGATATGTTTCATAGTTCAATTAACATTTTTTCCCCTGAAGCATAGGTTTATTTTGGCTTGAGATGCCTCTCCCACTAGCAAGGATGCTTTATGTTTTCCTGTAGAGTGTTATAAGACTCCAGCTAAAGCTGTGTGATCATCTTTGGGTGCCTCCTGCCACAAACACAACCTCTTCTTCAGACCTCACTTGGCTGCCCACCCTACCGAAGCCCTCTGTAGACTCTGAAGCTATCAGAAGGTAGAGAAATCAGGAGCAGTCTGATTTCTGGGAATCTCCATCCCTGCTTTATTCAAATATAGCAGAAGTACAATGCGATGGAGACACGACTCAGTGTTGGGGCTCTGTAGTTCTTGTCATCCCGATTGAAAGAGCCAAATATAGACTCCTTGTTCTCCCTTGCTGATAAAAGTCCCTCCAAGAAGGAGATAGACCCTGCAGTGTGTCTGTGGGGTGTTGGTATGGGGAAACATTTTTTCTTCCTTTTTACAGCTTATCTCAGGTGCATGTAAGTGATGAGAATTGAGTTAGGCAGGTTTTAAGACTCATGTGCTTTCAGTATGAATCTAGTGGTATATGCCAATCCTCATATCTGTAGACTGCCACATGGAGAATTTCTCCTTAATTGAATGGAGGAGACTTTTGATTAGGCCTGTTAAGCTCCTATGATTCCTATTTCACCATACCTTTCCTCAAAGTCTGTTTTCTCTCTCCTCGATGTAGCCTTCCTTGACCATCTTGGCCTATAATGGTTTTGTCAATTCTGTGATGATCACTTAATCAGCATCATTGAGCACTTGTGTTGCCAGGTGCTGGACTGGGGAATGTGGGATTTATGAAGGTGAATGACAAGCTCCAACCCTCTAAGGATACACTATTTGGAGGAATAGCCAGAGCCCTTATTTTCCTTACTGTTAAATGCAACCTGTTAAACAACTCCAGGGAGACACTGTTCACACTGTTTTCTATGTGAATGGTGCCCCCTAGAGTTGTGCAAAGTGGAAGACAGGCTAATCGAATGCTAATCTGATATTGCTGTGCTTTGCTTTTTCCTATGTAAATGACTTCTAAACTTTCTGAGAGCAAGGGTTTTATTTTGATAGTTTTTGAATCCTTATACATAGGGTTTAGCAGGCTGATTTTCCTTTAATCAACATTCAAGAAATACTTAATTGAGTTATGAAATAGCTTTCCTGGTAAGATTATTAAATTAATTTGTACACTGTTATGGGAGCAGCTGGAGACCAATTCCTTATCCATCATGGTAAAAGAATGGAGGTGAGGATGGGTAATCCATTTTTAAAAGGCTCCCAGGTGAATATCTTCAGAGCATTTAAAAGTTTGTCTCAAGATTTGAGCATAGGAAGATTCAGGAACCAAAGTGACTGACAAAACCCTTCAGCCCTTCAGTGTACTACAAAAAGCCAAAGAAGTGATATTAAAGCTAGAACCCATTAGAAATCTCTGTAAATAGAATACAACTATAAAAACTGAAAGGAATAAAATCAACAAGAATTAAAAGGGAAGAGAAAGACTTTGATTGAACCACAATGTTTCAGTTGCTTATTGCTGCATAAAAAACCACTCCAAAACTGAGTGTCTTAAAAAGCTATTATTTCTCATGATTATGTGAGTTGACTGGGCTCAGCTGGATGGTTTCCAAGATCTGTGTGGTATAACTGAGGTCACTCAAGCAGTTGTATTCAGCTGGGAGCTTGGCTGTGTTGGAACATGCAAGATGGCCTCTCGTTGTCCAGGGCCTCTCTCCACGTGACTGCTTATCATCCAGTCATCTAGCCCAAACTTCTTTACAGCATGACAGCTGGCTTCCAAGAGGAGGAAGCAGAAGCTGCCAGCTCTCTTAAAGCCTGGGCTCAGAAGTCCCAGAAAGTTACTTCTGCTTCATTCTATTGGATAAGACAAGTGACAGCATCAGCCTAGATTCAAAAGGAAGGAAAAAAAAAAAAAAAAGACCACTTCTCTATGTAAGGAGTGTCATGTGTGTACAGGGAGGGAAGGAATTGTTGGTGGCCATATATGGACACATTTACCTCACATATTCATTGTCACATCTGGCACACAAAGTAAGAAGTGACTATACCTCTGGGTCATCTGAGCATTAGCCTAAAACCAACTACAGGATCCATACAATGGAATGCTATTCAGCAGTAAAAAGGAATGAAATGCCTTTACATGCCATAGCATGGACAAGCTGCAAGAGCTTCATGGTAAGTGAAAGCCAGACACAAAAGACCACATATTACATGATTCCATTTGTTTGACGTGTCCAGAAATGGCAAATCGGAGGAGGCAGAAAGTAGATTAGTGGCTGCTTGGGGCTGGAGGTAGAAAGGGGGATTAATTGTAAATGGGCCTGGTAGATCTTATTGGGGTGATGAAAATGTTTTAAAACTAGCTTATGGTTCTACAATTCAGTATACAGCTCAATGAAACACTGCCCATTTACATAAGGATCCTGCGCCATCCTTACAATCGTTATGCTTGAGCCCCTTGTTGCAGCCACTGTGTCAATCCATCTCATTGAGGGTCTTCCTCTTTTCCACAGACCCTGTACTTTACCAAGCATGATGTCCTTCTCCAGGGATTGATCCCTCCTGACAACATGTCCAAAGTATGTAAGACGCAGTCTCACCATCCTTGCTTCTAAGGAGCATTCTGGTCGTACTTCTTCCAAGACAGATTTGTTCATTCTTCTGGCGGTCCATGGTATATTCAATATTCTTTGCCAACACCACAATTTGAAGGCATCAATTCTTCTTCAGTCTTCCTTATTCATTGTCCAGTTTTCACATGCATGTGATGCGAGTGAAAGTACCATGGTCAGGCGCACCTTAGTCTCCAAGGTGACATCTTTGCTTTTCAACACTTTAAAGAGTTGCTTTGCAGCAGATTTACCCAATGCAACGCGTCTTTTGATTTCTTGACTGCTGCTTCCATGGGTGAAACTTTTATAGACTAGTCTAAAAGACTTTTAATTCTTAATAACTGTCAAATTTAAAATGAGAACACAATGATCACTAAAACCCCTGGCTGAAGTTTGGATGTCTCCACACAAAGCTCCTGCTGATTAAAGATTGCAGGTATTTCTATTCACCAGTTAAAATGCCACCTTAGTGTACGTTAACGAGAAACACAGTTTACTAGACACTCAACCTGCCAGCCTTGAAAATTTGCAAGTCTTGAGGAATTTTTACATTTAAGGAGATTCATATTATTTAAAATTTCACTCACAAAGTGAGACATTATTATTATTATTTTGTGTATTGCTCTACTTGAAATAATTCAAATTCATATGCAGTATAATTCAAATGCACTATGTCACAGGGTTGGTGATGCTGAGACTTTGTACGCCCCAGCTCCTCCCCAATGTTATTGGGATGGGAAAGCCCCAGTCTTTAGCAGATGCACTCCAAACGGCTCATGCCTCTTTTGGATTTGCTTCGATTCAATTTGTAAGGAGTTTGTGTCCCACGAATTTGCGTTAAGTTTCAGATTAGACTCAATAATTCTAAATACCAAGTGAAATTCTGTATGATTCATTCAACCTCTGGAGCTTGGCTTGGGTTTTCTTTAAGGATTTATGAATCTGGACTGAATTTGAGGTTCATAAAGTGATCCAGCCAGAGTCGCTTAGTTTGGGATTTCTAAAGAGTACTTTGTACATTTCTCTATACACGTCAAGCATATTGTCATTGTCTGCTAGATTTATGTCCTGCTTTCCTGAAATAACTGGTCTACTCATTTCATTTTTTCATTGGTAAAATAAGAAGCTAGACAAATGGCACTCATTTTGGACTTCATAGTGACCAAATCCTTTCATATGCATTATATCACTTGATTTTCATAAAAATCAGAAATGTAGGCATTGACTTCATTTTAACAAGTGAAGAAATGGATCCCAAGAGGTTTGACCCAGATCACACAGCAGCTTTACTTGGGTAATGCTAGAATGCAGATTCCCTGACTTCTAGTCTGGTCCTCTTGTGCTCGTTAGTGACAGTGGTTGGGAATTAAAGGTCAGATTAACAGAAATGATCATAATCTACATTATTAGGAGTTGAATTAGATAATAACAAGAGCTAACATTTATTGACCTCTTACTATGTTTCAGGCACAGTTTTGAAGCCGTACCACATTAAGTTACTCATATACTTTTTTACAACCCTATAAAATAATTGCTATTGTTTTTTCCATTTTATAGAAAAGTGAATCACAGAGAGATTCTGTAACTGAGGAAGGGTGCCCAGTCATGTGAATGAGTTCCTAGGAAAGGAATCAGAATTTGCCCAATTTTATTCTCTGGTGATTTTATTTTAACATATATTCATCTATAATATACAGACTTATATGAATTGTGGGAAGAAAATTCAAGTGATTTTACAACAATAACAAATCAATTATTTTAATGTTTCCATGCTGCCCACTGGTCCTTTTCCATATGTGTATGCATTCTTTACTAGAGTAATTATTGTTTTTGTTTGTTATTAGGTGCCCTTCAGTCATAGAGACCCTATATACAACAGAAGGAAACACTACCTGGTCCTGTGCCATCCCCACAATCATTGCTATATTTGAGCCATTGTTGCAGCCACTGTGTCAGTCCAAATGGTTGAGGGTCTTCCTCTTTTTTGCTGACCTTCTACTTTACCAAGCATGATGTCCTTCTCCAGGGACTGGCCCCTCCTGATAGCTGTCCAAAGTATGTAAGATGAAGTCTTACCATTCTTCCCTCTAATTCTGGCTGTACTTCTTCCAAGGCAAATTATGTTATTGGGATGGGAGTCTATGGTATATTTGATATTCTTTGCTAAGACCATAATTCAAAGGCATTGATTCTTCTTTGGTCTTCCTTATTCTTTGTCCAGCTTTACCATGCATACAAGGTGATTGAAAATACCATGGCTTGGGTCAGGAGTACGTTAGCCCTCAAAGTGACATCTTTGCTTTTTAACACTTATAATATGACAAATACCTTCTTTCACCAACATAAATGGTGACTATATACATGGACCTCGCCAGTTGGGACACAAAGAAATCAAATTGACTACATCTGTGGTAAGAGACAATGGAAAAGCTCAATATCATCAGTCAGAACAAGGCCAGGGGCCGACTGTGGAACAGACCATCAATTGCTCATTTACAAGTTCAAGCTGAAACTGAAGAAAATCAGAGCAAGTCCACGAGAGCCAAAATATGACCTTGAGTATATCCCACCTGAATTTAGAGACCAGATGAAGAATAGATTTGACGCATTGACCAGATGAGTTGTGGAATGACGTCAAGGACATCATCCATGAAGAAAGCAAGAGGTCATTGAAAAGACAGGAAAGAAAGAAAAGACCAAGATGGATGTCAGAGGAGACTCTGAAACTTGCTCTCGAACGTCAAGCAGCTAAAGCTAAAGGAAGAATTGATGAAGTAAAAGAACCAAACAGAAGATTTCAAAGGGGGTGTCGAGAAGACAAAGTAAAGTATTATAATGACATGTGCAAAGAGCTGGAAATGGAAAACCAAAAGGGAGGAACATGCTTGGCGTTTCTGAAGCTGAAAGAACTGAAGAAAAAATTCAAGCCTCGAGTTTCAATAGTAAAGGATTCCATGGGGAAAATATTGAACGATGCAGGAAGCATCAAAAGAAGATGGAAGGAATACACAGAGTCATTACACCAAAAAGAATTAGTCAATGTTCAACCATTTCAAGAGGTAGCATAGGATCAGGAACAGATGATACTGAAGGAAGAAGTCCAAGCTTATCTGAAGGCATCGGCAAAAAGCAAGGCTCCAGGAATTGATGGAATATAAATTGAGATGTTTCAACAAATGGATGTAGCACTGGAGGTGCTCACTCATCTATGCCAAGAAATATGGAAGACAGCTTCCTGGTCAACTGACTGGAAGAGATCCATATTTATGCCTGTTCCCAAGAAAGGTGATTCAACCGAATTTGAAAATTATAGAACAATATCATTAACATCACACGGAAGCAAAATTTTGCTGAAGATCATTCAAAAACGGCTGCAGCAGTATATCGACAGGGAACGGCCAGAAATTCAGGCCGGTTTCAGAAGAGGACGTGGAACCAGGGATATCATTGCTGATGTCAGATGGATCCTGGCTGAAAGCAGAGAATACCAGAAGGATGTTTGCCTGTGTTTTATTGATTATGCAAATGCATTTGACTGTGTGGATCATAACAAATTATGGATAACATTTCGAAGAATGGGAATGCCAGAACACTTAATTGTGCTCATGAGAAACCTTTGCATAGGTCAAGAGGCAGTTGTTTGGACAGAACAAGGGGATACTGATTTGCTTAAAGTCAGGAAAGGTGTGCGTCAGGGTTGTATTCTTTCACCATACCTATTCAATCTGTATGCTGAGCAAATAACCTGAGAAGCTGGACTATATGAAGAAGAATGGGGCATCAGGATTGGAGGAAGGCTCATTAACAACCTGCATTATGCAGATGACACAACCTTGCTTGGTGAAAGTGAAGAGGACTTGAAGCACTAACGAAGATCAAAGACCACAGCCTTCAGTATGGATTGCACCTCAAACATAAAACAAAAATCCTCACAACTGGACCAATGAGGAACATCATGATAAATAGAGAAAAGATTGAAGTTGTCAAGGATTTCATTTTACTTGGATCCACAATCAACAGCCATGGAAGCAGCAGTCAAGAAATCAAAAGATGCATTGCATTGGGTAAATCTACTGCAAAGGACCTCTTTAAAGTGTTAAAGAGCAAAGATGTCACCTTGAAGAATAAGGTGTGCCTGACCTAAGCCATGGTATTTTCAATCGCATCATATGCATGTGAAAGCTGGACAGTGGATAAGGAAGACCGAAGAAGAATTGATGCCTTTGAATTGTGATGTTGGTGAAGAATATTGAATATACCATGGACTGCCAAAAGAACGAACAAATCTGTCTTGGAAGAAGTACAGCCAGAATGTTCCTTGGAAGCAAGGATGGCAAGACTGCAGCTTCCATACATTGGACATGTTGTCAGGAGGGATCAGTCTCTGGAGAGGGATATCATGCTTGGCAAAGTACAGGGTCAGCAGAAAAGAGGAAGACCCTCAATGAGGTGGATTGACCCAGTGGTTGCAACAATGGGCTCAAGCATAACGATTGTGGGAATGGCGCAGGACCGGGCAGTATTTCATTCTGTTGTGCATACGGTCGCTATGAGTCAGAGCTGACCCGAGGGCACCTATCAACAACAGCAACAATCTTTGTCTGAAGAGTTGACTTCGGGAATGGTTTCAGTTTTGGGCTAACAGAGAGTCTGGGGGCCATGTCTTGTGGGGTCCCTCCAGTCTCAGTCAGACCAAGTCTGGTCTTTTTACTAGAATTTGAGTTCTGCATCCCACTTTTCTCCTGCTCCATCAGCGTCTGTCTGTTTTGTTCCTTGTCAGGGCAGTCATTGGTGGTAGGTGGGCACCATCTAGGTCTTTTGGTCTCTGGCTGATGGAGTCTCTGGTTTATGCGGCCTTTTCTGCCTCTTGGGCTTGTATTTTTCTTGTGTCCTTGATGTTCTTCATTCTGCTTTGCTCTAGGTGGGTTGGTACCAATTGACACATCTTAGATGGCCACATGCTACCTTTTAAAACTCCAGACATCAGTCACAAAAGTGGGATGCAGAACGTTTTCTTTCTGTTTTTTTTTTTTAAACATTTTTTATTGTGCTTTAAGTGAAAGTTGACAAATCAAGTCAGTCTGTCACATACAAGCTTATATACACCTTACTACATACTCTCATTTACTCTCCCCCTAATGAGTCAGCCCGCTCCCTTCTTCCAGTCTCTCCTTTTGTGACTGTTTTGCCAGTTTCTAACCCTCTTTACCCTCCCATCTTCCCTCCGGACAGGAGATGCCAATACAGTCTCAAGTGTCCACCTGACACAAGTAGCTCACTCTTCATCAGCATCTCTCTCCAGCCCATTGTCCAGTCCATTCCATGTCTGATGAGTAGTCTTCGGGAATGGTTCCTGTCCTGGGCCAACAGAAGGTTTGGGGACCATGACCACCGGGATTCTTCTAGTCTCAGTCAGACCATTAAGTCTGGTCTTTTTATGAGAATTTGGGGTCTGCATCCCACTGTTCTCCTGCTCCCTCAGGAGTTCTCTGTTGTGTTCCCTGTCAGGGCAGTCATCGGTTGTGGCCAGGAACCATCTAGTTCTTCTGGTCTCAGGATGATGTAAGTGTCTGGTTCATGTGGCCCTTTCTGTCTCGGGCTCATAGTTATCGTGTGATTTTGGTGTTCTTCATTCTCCTTTGATCCAGATGGGTTGAGACCAATTGATGCATCTTAGATGGCCGCTTGTTAGCATTTAAGACCCCAGATGCCACACTTCAAAGTGGGATGCAGAATGTTTTCATAATAGAGTTTATTATGCGAATTGACTTAGAAGTCCCCTTAAGCCATGGTCCCCAAACCCCCGCCCTTGCTCCGCTGACCTTCGAAGGCTTCAGTTTATCCTGGAAACTTCTTTGCTTTTGGTCCAGTCCAGTTGAGCTGACCTTCCCTGTATTAAGTATTGTCCTTCCCTTCACCTAAAGTAGTTCTTATCAACTAACTAATCAGTAAATAACCCTCTCCCACCTTCCCTCCCTGCCCCCTCTAGTAACCACAAAAGAATGTGTTCTTCTCAGTTTATACTATTTCTCAAGAACTTACAATAGTGGTCTTATACAGTATTTGTCCTTTTACATTTGACTAATTTCACTCAGCATAATGCCTTCCAGGTTCCTCCATGTTATGAAATGTTTCACAGATTCGTCACTGTTCTTTATCGTTGAGTAGTATTCCATTGTGTGAACGTCCATAATTTATTTAACCATTCATCTATTGATGGACACCTTGGTTGCTTCCAGCTTTTTGCTATTGTAAACAGTGCTGCAATAAACATGGGTGTGCATATATCTGTTCGTGTAAAGGCTCTTATTTCTCTAGGGTATATTCCGAGGAGTGGGATTTCTGGGTTGTATGGTAGTTCTATTCCTAACTTTTTAAGAAAACACCAGATAGATTTCCAAAGTGGTTGTACCATTTTACATTCCCACCAGCAGTGTATAAGAGTTCCAATCTCTCCGCAGGCCCTCCAACATTTATTATTTTGTGTTTTTTGGATTAATGCCAGCCTTGTTGGAGTGAGATGGAATCTCGTCGTAGTTTTAATTTGCATTTCTCTAATGGCTAATGATGGAGAGCATTTTCTCATGTGTCTGTTAGGCGCCTGAATATCTTCTTTAGTGAAGTGCATGTTCATATCCTTTGCACACTTTTTGATTGGGTTGTTTGTCTTTTTTGGTTGAGTTTTAACAGAATCATATAGATTTTAGAGATCAGGCACTGGTCAGAGATGTCATAGCTGAAAATTTTTTCCCAATCTGTAGGTGGTCTTTTTACTCTTTTGGTGAAGTCTTCAGATGAGCATAGGTGTTTGATTTTTAGGAGCTCCCAGTTATCTGGTTTCTCTTTGTCATATTTAGTAATGTTTTCTATTCTGTTTATGCCTTGTATTAGGGCTCCTAACGTTGTCCCTATTTTTTCTTGCATAGTCTTTATTGTTTTAGTCTTTATGTGTAGGTCTTTGATCCACTTGGAGTTAGTTTTTGTGCATGGTGTGAGATATGGGTCCTGTTTCATTTTTTTGCAAATGGATATCCAGTTATGCCAGCACCATTTGTTAAAAAGACTATCTTTTCCCCAATTAACTGACACTGGGCCTTTGTCAAGTATCAGCTGCTCATACATGGATGAATTTATATCTGGGTTCTCAATTCTGTTCCATTGGTCTATGTGCCTAGTGTTGTACCAATACCAGGCTGTTTTGACTGCTGTGGCTGTATAATATGTTCTAAAATCAGGTAGAGTGAGGCCTCCCACTTTCTTCTTCTTTTTTCAGTAATGCTTTACTTAGCCGGGGCTTCTTTCCCTTCCATATGAAGCTGGTGATTTGTTTTTCCAACACGTTAAAAAATGTCATTGAAATTTGGATCGGAAGTGCATTGTATGTATAGATGGCTTTTGGTAGAATAGACATTTTCACTGTGTTAAGTCTTCCTATCCATGAGCAAGGTATGTTTTTCCACTTATGTAGGTCCCTTTTAGTTTCTTGCACTAGTACTTCGTAGTTTTCTTTGTATAGGTCTTTTACATCTTTGGTAAGATTTATTCCTAAGTATTTTATCTTCTTGGGGGCTACTGTGAATGGTATTGATTTGGTGATTTCCTCTTCGATGTTCTTTTTGTTGATTTAGAGGAATCCAAGTGATTTTTGTATGTTTATCTTGTAACCTGAGACTCTGCTGAACTCTTCTATTAGTTTCAGTAGTTTTCTGGAGGATTCCTTAGGGTTTTCTGTGTATAAGATCATGTCATATGCAAACAGAGATAATTTTACTTCTTCCTTGCTAATCCGGATGCCCTTTATTTCTTTGTCTAGCCTAATTGCTCTGGCTAGGACCTCTAGCACAATGTTGAATAAGAGCGGTGATAAAGGGCATCCTTGTCTGGTTCCTGTTCTGAGGGGAAATGCTTTCAGGCTCTCTCCATTTAGAATGATGTTGGCTGTTGGCTTTGTATAGATGCCCTTTATTATGTTGAGAAATTTTCCTTCAGTTCCTATTTTGCTGAGAGTTTTTTATCACGAATGGGTGTTGGACGTTGTCAAACGCTTTTTCTGCATCATTTGATAACATCATGTGGTTTTTGTCTTTTGTTTTATTTATATGGTGGATTACATTAATGGTTTTTCTAATATTAAACCAACCTTGCATAACTGGTATAAATCCCACTTGGTTGTGGTGGATTATTTTTTTGATATGTTGTTGAATTCTATTGGCTAGAATTTTGTTGAGGATTTTTGCATCTATGTTCATGAGGGATATAGGTCTGTAATTTTCTTTTTTTGTGGTGTCTTTACCTGGTTTTGGTATCAGGGATAGGGTGGCTTCATAGAATGAGTTAGGTAGTATTCCAACATTTTCTATGCTTTGAAATAGCTTTAGTAGTAGTGGTGTTAACTCTTCTCTGAAAGTTTGGTAGAACTCTGCAGTGAAGCCATCCGGGCCAGGGCTTTTATTTTTTTTATTTTTTATTATTATTTTAAATTAATTTTTATTAAGCTTCAAGTGAACATTTACAATTCTAATCAGTCTGTCACATGTAAGTTTACATACATCTTACTCCCTTCTCCCACTTGCTCTCCCCCTATTGAGTCAGCCCTTTCAGTCTCTCGTTTCCTGCCAATTTTGCCGTCTTCCCTCTCTCTCTATCTTCCCATCCCCCCCTCCAGTCAAGAGTTGCCAACACACTCTCCAGTGTCCACTTAATTTAATTAGCTCACTCTTCATCAGCATCTCTCTCCCCCTCGCTGACCAGTCCTTTTCATGTCTGATGAGTTGTCTTCGGGGATGGTTCCTGTCCTGTGCCATCAGAAGGTCTGGGGAGCATTGCCTCCGGGATTCCTCTAGTCGCAGTCATACCATTAAGGATGGTCTTTTTATGAGAATTTGGGGTCTGTATCCCATTGGTCTCCTGCTCCCTCAGGAGTTGTCTGTTGTGCTCCCTGACGGGGCAGACATCAATTGTGGCCGGGCACCAACTAGTTCTTCTGGTCTCAGGATAATGTAGGTCTCTGGTTCATGTGGCCCTTTCTGTCTCTTGGGTTCTTAGTTGTCCTGTGACCTTGGTGTTCTTCCTTTGCCTTTGCTCCAGGTGGGTTGAGACCAATTGATGTATCTTAGATGGCCGCTTGTTGGCATTTAGGACCCCAGATGCCACATTTCAAAGTGGGATGCAGAATGTTTTCATAATAGAATTATTTTGCCCATTGACTTAGAAGTCCCCTCAAACCATGTTCCCCAGACCCCAGCCCCTGCTCTGCTGACCTTTGAAGCTTTCGTTTTATCCCAGAAACTTCTTTGCTTTTAGTCCAGTCTAATTAGGCTGACCTTCCTTGTATTGAGTGTTGTCTTTCCCTTCACCCAAAGCTGTTCTTATCTACTAATTGATCAATAAAAAACCCTCTCCCTCCCTCCCTCCCTCCCCCCTTTGTAACCACAGAACTATGTGTTCTTCTCAGTTTTTTCTATTTCTCAAGATCTTATAATAGTGGTCTTATACAATATTTGTCCTTTTGCCTCTGACTCATTTCGCTCAGCATAATGCCTTCCAGGTTCCTCCATGTTATGAAATGTTTCAGAGATTCGTCACTGTTCTTTATCGATGCGTAGTATTCCATTGTGTGAATATACCACAATTTATTTACCCATTCATCCGTTGACGGACACCTTGGTTGCTTCCAGCTTTTTGCTATTGTAAACAGAGCTGCAATAAACATGGGTGTGCATATATCTGTTTGTGTGAAGGCTCTTGTATCTCTAGGGTATATTCCGAGGAGTGGGGTTTCTGGGTTGTATGGTAGTTCTATTTCTAACTGTTTAAGATAACGCCAGATGGATTTCCAAAGTGGTTGTACCATTTTACAATGCCACCAGCAGTGTATGAGGGTTCCAATCTCTCTGCAGCCTCTCCAACATTTATTATTTTGTGTTTTTTGGATTAATGCCAGTCTAGTTGGTGTGAGATGGAATCTCATCGTAGTTTTAATTTGCATTTCTCTAATGGCTAATGATCGGGAGCATTTTCTCATGTATCTGTTGGCTGCCTGAATATCTTCTTTAGTGAAATGTGTGTTCATATCCTTTGCCCACTTCTTGATTGGGTTGTTTGTCTTTTTGTGGTTGAGTTTTGATAGAATCATGTAGATTTTAGAGATCAGGCGCTGGTCTGAGATGTCATACCTGAAAATTCTTTCCCAGTCTGTAGGTGGTCTTTTTACTCTTTTGGTGAAGTCTTTAGATGAGCATAGGTGTTTGATTTTTAGGAGCTCCCGGTTATCTGGTTTCTCTTCATCATTTTTGGTAATGTTTTGTATTCTGTTTATGCCCTGTGTTAGGGCTCCTAGGGTTGTCCCTATTTTTTCTTCCATGATCTTTATCGTTTTAGTCTTTATGTTTAGGTCTTTGATCCACTTGGAGTTAGTTTTTGTGCATGGTGTGAGGTATGGGTCCTGTTTCATTCTTTTGCAAATGGATATCCAGTTATGCCAGCACCATTTGTTAAAAAGACTATCATTTCCCCAATTGACTGACACTGGGCCCTTGTCAAATATCAGCTGCTCATACATGGATGGATTTATATCTGGGTTCTCAATTCTGTTCCATTGGTCTATGTGCCTGTTGTTGTACCAGTACCAGGCTGCTTTGACTACTGTGGCTGTATAATAGGTTCTGAAATCAGGTAGAGTGAGGGCTCCCACTTTCTTCTTCTTTTTCAGTAATGCTTTGCTTATCTGGGGGTTCTTTCCCTTCCATATGAAATTGGTGATTTGTTTCTCTATCCCCTTAAAATATGACATTGGTATTTGGATAGGAAGTGCGTTATATGTATAGATGGCTTTTGGTAGAATAGACATTTTTACTATGTTAAGTCTTCCTATCCATGAGCAGGGTATGTTTTTCCACTTAAGTATGTCCTTTTGAATTTCTTGTAGCAGAGCTTTATAGTTTTCTTTGTATAGGTCTTTTACACCCTTGCTAAGATTTATTCCTAAGTATTTTATCTTCTTGGGGGCTACTGTGAATGGTATTGATTTGGTTATTTCCTCTTCGGTGTTCTTTTTGTTGATGTAGAGGAATCCAAGTGATTTTTGTATGTTTATTTTATAACCTGAGACTCTTCCAAACTCTTCTATTAGTTTCAATAGTTTTCTGGAGGATTCCTTAGGGTTTTCCATGTATACGATCATGTCATCTGCGAATAGTGATAGCTTTACTTCCTCCTTGCCAATCTGGATACCCTTTATTTCTTTGTCTAGCCTAATTGCCCTGGCTAGGACTTCAAGTACGATGTTGAATAAGAGCGGTGATAGAGGGCATCCTTGTCTGGTTCCCGTTCTCAAGGGAAATGCTTTCAGGTTCTCTCCATTTAGAGTGATATTTGCTGTTGGCTTTGTATAGATGCCCTTTATTATGTTGAGGAATTTTCCTTCAATTCCTATTTTGGTAAGAGTTTTTATCATAAATGGGTGTTGAACTTTGTCAAATGCCTTTTCTGCATCTATTGATAAGATCATGTGGTTTTTATCTTTTGTTTTATTTATGTGATGGATTACATTAATGGTTTTTCTGATATTAAACCAGCCTTGCATACCTGGTATAAATCCCACTTGATCAGGGTGAATTATTTTTTTGATGTGTTGTTGGATTCTATTGGCTAGAATTTTGTTGAGGATTTTTGCATCTATGTTCATGAGGGATATAGGTCTATAATTTTCTTTTTTTGTGGTGTCTTTACCTGGTTTTGGTATCAGGGAGATGGTAGCTTCATAGAATGAGTTGGGTAGTATTCCGTCTTTTTCTATGCTTTGAAATACCTTCAGTAGTAGTGGTGTTAAGTCTTCTCTGAAAGTTTGGTAGAACTCTGCAGTGAAGCCGTCTGGGCCAGGACTTTTTTTTTGTTGGAAGTTTTTTGATTACCGTTTCAATCTCTTTTTTTGTTATGGGTCTATTTAGTTGTTCTACTTCTGAATGTGTTAGTTTAGGTAGGTAGTATTTTTCCAAGAATTTATCCATTTCTTCTAGGTTTTCAAATTTGTTAGAGTACAATTTTTTGTAGTAATCTGAAATGATTCTTTTAATTTCATTTGGCTCTGTTGTGATGTGGTCCTTCTCGTTTCTTATTCGGGTTATTTGTTTCCTTTCCTGTTTTTCTTTAGTCAGTCTAGCCAATGGTTTATCAATTTTGTTAATTTTTTCGAAGAACCAGCTTTTGGCTTTGTTAATTCTTTCAATTGTTTTTCTGTTCTCTAATTCATTTAGTTCAGCTCTAATTTTTATTATTTGTTTTCTTCTGTTGCCTGATGGGTTCTTTTGTTGCTCACTTTCTATTTGTTCAAGTTGTTGGGACAGTTCTCTGATTTTGGCTCTTTCTTCTTTTTGTATGTGTGCATTTATCGATATAAATTGACCTCTGAGCACTGCTTTTGCTGTGTCCCAGAGGTTTTGATAGGAAGTATTTTCATTCTCGTTGCTTTCTAAGAATTTCCTTATTCCCTCCTTGATGTCTTCTATAACCCAGTCTTTTTTCAGGAGGGTATTGTTCATTTTCCAAGTATTTGATTTCTTTTCCTTAGTTTTTCTGTTATTGATTTCTAGTTTCATTGCCTTGTGGTCTGATAAGATGCTTTGTAATATTTCGATGTTTTGGATTCTGCAAAGATTTGTTTTATGACCTAATATGTGGTCTATTCTAGAGAATGTTCCGTGTGCACTAGAAAAAAAAGTATACTTTGCAGCAGTTGGGTGGAGAGTTCTGTATAAGTCAATGAGGTCAATTTGGTTGATTGTTGTAAGTAGGTCTTCCGTGTCTCTATTGAGCTTCTTACTGGATGTCCTGTCCTTCTCCAAAAGTGGTGTGTTGAAGTCTCCTACTATAAATGTGGAGGTGTCTATCTCACTTTTCAATTCTGTTAAAATTTGATTTATGTATCTTGCAGCCCTGTCATTGGGTGCATAAATATTTAATATGGTTATGTCTTCCTGATCAATTGTCCCTTTTATCATTATATAGTGTCCTTCTTTATCCTTTGTGGTGGATTTAAGTCTAAAGTCTATTTTGTCAGAAATTAATATTGCTACTCCTCTTCTTTTTTGCTTATTGTTTGCTTGATATATTTTTTTCCATCCTTTGAGTTTTAGTTTGTTTGTGTCTCTAAGTCTAAGGTGTGTCTCTTGTAGGCAGCATATAGATGGATTGTGTTTCTTTATCCAGTCCGTGACTCTCTGTCTCTTTATTGGTGCATTTAGTCCATTTACATTCAGCGTAATTATAGATAAATATGTTTTTAGTGCTGTCATTTTGATGCCTTTTCATGTGTGTTGTTGGCCATTTCACTTTTCCACATGCTTTTTTGTGCTGAGAGTTTTTCTTAGTAGATTGTGAGATCCTCATTTTCATAATGTTTAACTTTATGTTAGTTGAGTCGTTACGTTTTTCTTGAGTTATGGAATTGATATTCCTTTTTGTGGTTACCTTATTATTTACCCCTATTTTTCTAAGTAAAAACCTAACTTGTATCGTTCTATATCGCCTTGTATCACTCTCCATCTGCAGTTCAATGCCTCCTATATTTAGTCCCTCTTTTTGATTATTGTGATCGTTTATCTGTTGATTTCCATGATTCCCTGTTATGTGTATTATTTTGTTTATTTATTTATTTTTTAGAATTAATCTTAATTTGTTTGTTTTTGTGCTTTCCCTATTTGAGTTGCGTTGATATCAGGACGTTCTGTTTTGTGACCTTGTATTGTGCTGGTACTTGATATTATTGGTCATCAGGCCAAACAATCTCCTTTAGCATTTCTTGCAGTCTTGGTTTAGTTTTTTTTTTTTTTTTTGTTCTTTTATTTATTTATTTATTTATTTATTTTTTATAATAACTTTTATTAAGCTTCAAGTGAACGTTTACAAATCCAATCAGTCTGTCACATATAAGTTTACATACATCTCACTCCCTACTCCCACTTAGTCTCCCCGTCTTGAGTCAGCCCTTTCAGTCTCTCCTTTCTTGACAATTTTGCCGGCTTCCCTCTCTCTCTATCCTCCCATTCCCCCCTCCAGACAAGAGTTGCCAACACAATCTCAAGTGTCCACCTGATATAATTAGCTCACTCTTCATCAGCATCTCTCTCCCACCCGCTGACCAGTCCCTTTCATGTCTGATGAGTTGTCTTCGGGGATGGTTCCTGTCCTGTGTCAACTGAAGGTCTGGGGAGCATGGCCGCCGGGATTCCTCCAGTCTCAGTCAGACCATTAAGTTTGGTCTTCTTATGAGAATTTGGGGTCTGCATCCCACTGATCTCCTGCTCCCTCAGGGGTCCTCTGCTGAGCTCCCTGTCAGGGCAGTCATCAATTGTGGCCGGGCACCAACTAGTTCTTCTGGTCTCAGGATGATGTAGGTCTCTGGTTCATGTGGCCCTTTCTGTCTCTTGGGCTCTTTGGTTTAGTTTTTGCAAATTCTCTAAACTTGTGTTTATCTGTAAATATCTTAATTTCTCCTTCATATTTCAGAGAGAGTTTTGCTGGATATATGATCCTTGGTTGGCAGTTTTTTTCCTTCAGTGCTCTGTATACGTTGTCCCATTCCCTTCTTGCCTGCACGGTTTCTGCTGAGTAGTCTGAACTTATTCTTATTGATTCTCCCTTGAAGGAAACCTTTCTTTTCTCCCTGCGGGCCAGGGTTTTTTTTTTTTTTGTCAGGAGTTTTTTGATTACCTTATCAATCTCCTTTTTTGTTATGGGTCTATTTAGTTGTTCTACTTCTGATTGTGTTAGTTTAGGTAGGTAGTGTTTTTCTAGGAATTCATCCATTTCTTCTATGTTTGCAAATTTGTTAGAGTACGATTTTTCATAATAATCTGATATGATTCTTTTAATTTCAGTTGGGTCTGTTGTGATATGGCCCGTCTCATCTCTTATTTGGGTTATTTGTTTCCTTTCCTGTATTTCTTTAGTCAGTCTGGCCAATGGTTTATCAATTTTGTTAATTTTTTCAAAGAACCAGCTTTTGACTTTGTTAATTCTTTCAATTGTTTTTCTATTCTCTATTTCATTTAGTTCAGCTCTAATTTTTATTATTTGTTTTCTTCTGGCGCCTGATGGATTCTTTTGTTGCTCGCTTTCTATTTGTTCAAGTTGTCGGGACAGTTCTCTGATTTTGGCTCTTTCTTCTTTTTGTATGTGTGCATTTATCGATATAAATTGACCTCTGAGCACTGCTTTTGCTGTGTCCCAGAGGTTTTGATAGGAAGTATTTTCATTCTCGTTGGATTCTATGAATTTCTTTATTCCCTCCTTAATGTCTTCTGTAACCCAGTCTTTTTTGAGCAGGGTATTGTTCATTTTCCAAGTATTTGATTTCTTTTCCCTGATTTTTCTGTTATTGATTTCCACTTTTATGGCCTTGTGGTCTGAGAATATGCTTTATAATATTTCGATATTTTGGATTCTGCAAAGGTTTGTTTTATGACCTAATATGTGATCTATTCTAGAGAATGTTCCATGTGCACTAGAAAAAAAAAGTATATTTTGCAGCTGTTGGGTGGAGCGTTCTGTATAGGTCTATGAGGTCAAGTTGGTTGATTGTTGTAAGTAGGTCTTCCGTGTCTCTATTGAGCTTCTTATTGGAAGTCCTATCCTTCTCCGAAAGTGGTGTGTTGAAGTCTCCTACTATAATTGTGGAGGTGTCTATCTCACTTTTCAGTTCAGTTAAAGTTTGTTTTATGTATCTTGCGGCCCTGTCATTGAGTGCATAAATATTTAATATGGTTATATCTTCCTGGTCTATTGTCCCTTTAATCATTATGTAGTGTCCTTCTTTATCCTTTGTGGTGGACTTAACTTTGAAGTCTATTTTGTCAGAAATTAATATTGCCACTCCTGCTCTTTTTTGCATGTTGTTTGCTTGATATATTTTTTTCCATCCTTTGAGTTTTAGTTTGTTTGTGTCTCTAAGTCTAAGGTGTGTCTCTTGTAGGCAGCACATAGACGGATCGTGTTTCTTTATCCAGTCTGAGACTCTCTGTCTCTCTATTGGTGCATTTAGCCCATTTACACTCAGTGTAATTATAGGTAAGAATGCGTTTAGTGCTGTCATTTTGCTGCCTTTTTGTGTGTGTTGTTGACAATTTCATTTTTCCACTTACTTTTTTGTGCTGAGACATTTTTCTTTGTAAATTTTGTGTTCCTCATTTCCATAGTAGTCAAATTTATGTTTGCTGAGTTGTAATGTTTTTCTTTGTTTTTGTTTTGAGTTATGGAATTGTTAGACCTCTTTGTGTTACCTTAATATTTGCCCCTATTTTTCTAAGTAAAAACCTAACTTGTATCATCCTATGTCACCTTGTTTTCCTCTCCATATGGCAGTTCTATGCCTCCTGTATTTAGTCCCTCTTTTTGATTATTGCGATCTTTTATATAATTACTTCAATGATACCCTGTTTTTAGCATTTTTTCCTTTTTAAAATTAATCTTCATTTGTTTTTGTGATTTCCTTATTTGAGTTGATATCAGGATGTTCTGTTCTGTGTCTTTGTGTTGTGTTTTTATCTGATGTTATTGATTTTCTGACCAATTTCCTTTAGTATTTCTTATAGCTTTGGTTTGGTTTTTGCAAATTCTCTAAGCTTGTGTTTATCTGTAAATGTTTTAATTTCACCTTCATATTTCAGAGAGTTTTGCTGGATAAATGATCCTTGGCTGGCAGTTCTTCTCCTTCAGTGCTCTATGTATGTCATCCCATTGCCTTCTTGACTGCATGGTGTCTGCTGAGTAGTCTGAATTTATTCTTATTGATTCTTCTTTGTAGGAGACCTTTCTTTTATCACTGGCTGCTTTTAAAATTTTCTCTTTATCTTTGGCTTTGGCAAGTTTGATGATAAAATGCCTTGGTGATTTTCTTTTTGGATCAATCTTATATGGGGTTCGATGAGCATCTTGGATAGATATCCTTTCGTCTTTCATGATGTCAGGGAAGTTTTCTGTCAACAGATCTTCAACTATTCTCTCTTTATTTTCTGTTATCCCTCCTTGTTCTGGAACTCCAATCACCTGCAAGTTATTCTTCTTGATAGAGTCCCACATGATTCTTAGTGTTTCTTCATTTTTTAAAATTCTTTTATCTGATTTTTTTCAGCTATATTGGTGTCAATTGCTTTATCCTCCAACTCCCCCACTCTCCATTCCAATTCCTCAATTCTGCTCCTCTGACTTCCTATTGAGTTGTCTAATTCTGTAATTTTACTGTTAATCTTTTGGATTTCTGAATGCTGTCTCTCTGTGGATTCTTGTAGCTTAATTTTTCCACTATGTTCTTGAATAATCTTTTTTATTTCTTTAACTGCTTTATCAGTGTGTTCCTTGGCTTTTTCTGTAGATTGCCTTATTTCATTTCTGAGGTCATCCCTGATGTCTTGAAGCATTCTGTAAATTAGTTTTTTATATTCTGCATCTTGCAATTCCAGGATTTTATCTTCTTTTGGGAAAGATTTTGATTCTTAATTTGGGAAGTTATAGAAGCAATCATGGTCTGCTTCTTTATGTGGTTTGATATTGACTGTTGTCTCTGAGCCATCTAAAAGATATTGTAATGATTTATTTTATATTTGCTCACTGAGTCTTATCTTGTTTTGTTTTCTTTCAATATATGTAGATGGGCTACTAGATTGAGCTGTCTTGATTGTCGTAGGCTTTGAATCACTTATGTCCTCTTACCAGCTGGTTTGGGCCATTACCAGAAATATAAGCCTAAGAGTCCATTCACTATTCTTCAGTAGAATCTGATTTTGGGTCACCAAGTGTGTGGGGTAGACTGTCACCTATTCGCTTAGAGGAGTAGTGGTGATAGTTGTGTGCACCAGATTCTAGTAGCAGCAGGGGGTCACATTCCAGGGGGGGCAGGATGCTGACAGGCTTCCCCCAAGTGCCAGTGAGGTACGTGTGTCTCTATTCCTAAAGCACTTTGGTGGGTGGGCTCTGCAGCTGTACCTTAGGCACCGAATGCATGTACCTCTACAGATGGGTAGATGTCACTATCCTCAGACCCCTATGGCAGGAGGTTAGGTGGTTTGAGTGGAGCTTCAGCCCTCAGTTCCCCATTGTGGGTCAGTGAGGACTCTGTTGAATATGCAGAGCTATCAGACCTGGGAAACTTGTCTTTCCAGTAATCCGCTAAAACAATTATAGTCAGATCACTATCAGAATTGCCTTTGGATTATAATAGCCAACTTGTTCCCTGTAGGGATGAAAGCCCAAGACTGTGGATCACAAATGCTTGGCTGGAGCTGGTTATGTATTTTTAGTCCAATTTCAGGAAGTCAGGAAGGATTCTTGGTCCCTGGGTTTTTTGTAGCTGCTTCTCTCAGGCCAGGGGAATGGGTTAGGAAAAGACAAAACAAACAAACAAAGAAAAAAAACCCCACAGAGCACTTCAGTCTCTGGCCCAGGAAATTCCAGTGTTAATGAAGCTGCCTGGGAAGGGGAGGGGAGGGATCAGATAGATAGGAGAGAGTACACCCAGGAATATAGACAAAGTTACTTATCTTGCTTGGGATGATTGTTTTATCTGAGATTCCCGAGAGGGGCGTGTCGACTGTGTGAGCTGGCTGGGTGGAGATTGCCCCTGAGGGTCAGGCCCGTGTCCTGAATTTGTGCTGTCCCAGAAACCGTGGTTAGTTCCTCCGCTCCCAGTCCAAAGCCCAGCGCCAAGGTTCTCCGGCTGGGATGCTGCACTCCCAGCTCCAAAATCAGTCGCTGCCTCCCGGTGTCTTCTCCTCCTGTCAGCCACGTCACTGCGCTGCCTGCGTGCACTGGCTGGGCTTCCTCTGGGGTCGCTTCAGGGGGCTAGGGCTGCGCCCTGTGTTTGTGTCGTCTCAGGATGCTGTGCTCAGCTCCCCTGCACCCAGTCCAAAGCCCAGCGCCAAGGTTTTCTGACTGGGAGGCTGGCTCCAGGCTCCGAAAACAGTCGCTGCTTCCCCGTGGTTTTTCCTTCTCTCGTTAGCCCCGTCAGTGTGCAGCCTGCTTGCCCTGGCTGAGTCTCTATGGAGGTTACCCCAGGGGGCTAGGGGTTAGGGCTGTGTCCCGTGCCTGCCCCACCTCAGTGAGCCACAATCAGCCCTGCCACTCGGCACCATGGAACCGCTGGGCGGCTCAAGGCTGTGGGGTGGGTCGTGGGTTCCAGAAGTGGTCGCCAGTTCAGGGTGCAGCTTTTCGCTCACCTGTCACTCAGGTCAAGTCTTTAGATCTGTGTTTGATGGTCAGGGTTCGTAGATTGTCATGTATGTGATCGATTCACTTGTTTATCCGAGTCTTTGTTGCAAGAGGGATCCGAGGTAGTGTCTGCCTAGTCAGCCATCTTGGCCCCGCCTCCCAGAACGTTTTCTTAATAAACTTTGTGACGCCAATTCATCTGGATGTCCCCTGAAGCCATGGCCCCCAAACCCCTGCCCCTGGTACTCTGTCCCTGGAAGTGTTTGGTCATATTCAGGAAACTTCTTAGCTTTTGGTTTAGTCCAGTTGTGCTGACTTCCCCTGTATTGTGTGTTATCCTTCCCTTCACCTAAGATAATTCCTGTCTCCCTCCCTCCCCACCCTTGTAACCGTCGAAGAATGTTTTCTTCTGTGTTTAAACCTTTTCCTCAGTTCTTATAATAGTGGCTTCATACGATATTTGTATTTGAGACTGACTAATTTCACTCAGACCCTATGAGTCGGAATTGACTCGACGGCACTGGGTGGGTAATTTCACTCAGCATAGTGCCTTCCAGATTTGTTCATGTTATGTTTTGAGGATTCATCATTGTTCTTTATCGTTGTGTAGTATTCCATTGTGTGACTATACCATAACTTGTTTATCCGTTCATCCGCTGATGGGCACCTATATTGTTTCCATATTTTTGCTATTGTGAACAATATTGCTATGAACATGGCTGTGCATGTATCTATTCGTATGAGGGCTCTTATGTCTATAGGATATATTCCAAGGAGTGGGATTGCTGGATGGTATGATATTTCTAGCTTTTTAAGGAAGCGCCAAATTGATTTCCAAAGTAGCTGTATCATTTTACATTCCCATCAGCAGTGTATAAGTGTTCCAATCTCTCCACAACCTCTCCAACATTTATTATTTTGTTTTTTTTTGGATTAATGCTAGCCTTGTTGGGGTGAGATGGTATCACATTGTAGTTTCGATTTGTATTTCTCTAGTGACTAATGACCATGAGCATTTCCTCATGTATCTGTTAGAGCCTCTTGAATATCTTCTTTGGTGAAGTGTCTGTTCATATCCTTTGCCCATTTTTCAGTTGGGTTATTTGTCCTTTTGTAGTTGAGGTTTTGCAGAATCTTGTAGATTTTAGAGATTAGACCCTGATTGGATTTGTTGTAGCCAAAAGCTTTTTCCCCAGTCTGTAGGTTGTCTTTTTACTCTTTTGGTGAAGCCTTGATGAGCATGTGTTTGATTTTTAGGAGCTCCCAGTTATCTAGTTACCCTTGTGGTATTTGTGCATTGTTAGTAATGTTTTGTATTTCATTTATGCCATGTATTAGGGCTCCTAGCATTGTCCCTATTTTTTCTTCCATGATCTTTATCATTTTAGATTTTATATTTAGGTCTTTGATCCATTTTGAGTTAGTTTTTGTGCATGGTGTGAAGTATGGGTCTTATTCCATTTTTTTGCAGATGGATATCCAGTTATGCCAGCACCATTTGTTAAAGAGGCTCTCTTTTCTCCAGCCAATGGACTTTGGGCCTTTGTCAAATATCAGCTGCTCATAGGTGGATGAATTTATGTCTGGATTCTCAACTCTGTCCATTGGCCTATGTATCTGTTGTTGTACCAGTACCAGGCTGTTTTGACTACTATGGTAGTATAATAGATTCTAAAATCAGGTAGTACGAGGCCTCCTACTTTGTTCATCTTCTTTAGTAATGTTTTACTTAGGCTTCTTCTTTTCCATATGAAGTTGGTAATTTGTTTCTCCATCTCATTAAAAAATGCCTTTGGAATTTGGATTGGCATTGCATTGTATCTGTAGGTCACTTTGGGTAGAAACCTTCCTATCCATTACCAAGGTATGTTTTTCTACTTATGTAGGTCTCTTTTGGTTTCTTGCAGTAGTGTCTTGTAGTTTTTGTTGTATAGGTCTTTTACATCTCTGGTTATATTTATTGCTAAGTATTTTAGGTTCTTGGGGACTATTGTAAATGGTATTGATTTGTTGATTTTGTCTTTGAAGTTCTTTTTGTTGTTGTAGAGTAATCCAACTGATTTTTGTATGTTTATCCTGAATCCTGATACTTTTCTGAAATATTCTATTAGTTCCAGGAGTTTTCTTGTGGCTTTTTTGGGGTTTCCTCTGTATAAGATTCATATCATCTGCAAATAGAGATACTTTTACTTTTTCCTTACCAATTTGGATGCCCTTTATATCTTTTTCTAGCCTAACTGCCCTGGCTAGGACCTCCAGCACAATGTTGAATAAGAGTGGTGATAAAGGGCATCCTTGTCTGGTTCCCGTTCTCAAGGGAAATGCTTTCAGGCTCTCTCCGTTTAGGATGATGTTGGCTGTTGGTTTTGTATAAATGCCCTTTAGTATGTTGAGGAATTTCCCTTCTATTCCTATTTTGCTGAGAGTTTTTATGACGAATCGGTGTTGGACTTTGTCAAATGCCTTTTCAGCATCGATTGATAAGATAATGTTGTTCCAGTCTTTTGCTTTAGTTGTGTGATTCATTACATTAATTGTTTTTCTAATGTTAAACCATCCCTGCATACCTGGTATGAATCCAGCTTGGTCATGGTGAATTATTTTTTTGATATGTTATTGAATTCTGTTGGCTAGAATTTTGTTGAGGATTTTTGCATCCATGTTCATGAGGGATATAGGTCTGTAATTTTCTTTTTTTGTGGTGTCGTTGCCTGGTTTTGCTATCAGGGCTATGCTGGCTTCATAGAATGAGTTTGGGAATATTCCGTCTTTTTCTGTGCTCTGAAATACATTTAGCAGTAGTGGTGTTAGCTTTTCTCTGAAAGTTTGGTTAAATTCTCCAGTGAAGCTGCCAGGGCCAGGGCTTTTTTTATTTGGGAGTTTTTAAATTACCCCTTCAATCTCTTTCTTTTGTTCTAGGTTTATTTAGTTGTTCTACCTCTCTTTGTGTTAGTTTAAGTGGGTAGTGTGTTTCTAGAAATTTGTCCATTTCCTCTAGGTTCTCAAAATTGTTGGAGTACAATTTTTCAAAGTATTCTGTTATGATCCTTTTAATTTCAGTTGATTCTGTTGTGATATCGCCCATCTCACTTCTTATTCGGATTATTTGCATCCTCTTCTGTTTTTCTTTTGACAGTTTGGCCAGTGGTTTATCGATTTTGTTGATCTTTTCAAAGAACCACCTTTTGGCCTTGTTAACTCTTTGAATTGTTTTCTATGCTCTATTTCATTTAATTCTGCTCTAATTTTTGTTATTTAGTTTCTTCTGGTGTCCAAGGGCTTCTTTTGCTGCTATCTTTCTGTTTGTTCAAGTTGTAGGGTTAATGTTTTGATTTTAATCCTTTCTTCTTTTTTGATGTGTACATTTACTGCTATAAATTGATCTCTGAGCACTGCTTTTGCTGTGTCCCAAAGGTTCTGGTAGGATATATTTTCACTCTCATTTGATTCTGCAAATTTCTTTTTTCCATCCTTAATTTTGTTTAACCCAGTAGTTTTTGAGCAAGGTGTTGTTCAGTTTCCATGTGTTTGATTTTTTTTTTTTCCTTGCTTTTTCTGTTATTGGTTTCTACTTTTGTGGCTTTGAGGTCAAAAAAGATGCTTTGTAATATTTTAATGCTTTGGATTCTGTTAAGATCGTGCTTTATGGCCTAATATGTGGTCTTTTCTGGAGAATGTTGCATGTGCATTGGAAAAGAAAGTATGCTTGACTGCTGTTGAGTGGAGTGTTCTGTATATGTCTATGAGGTCAAGTTGGTTGAATGTGGCATTTAGATCTTCCGTGTCTTTATTGAGCTTCTTTCTGGACATTCTGTCCTTCACCAAAAGTGGTGTGTTGAAGTCTCTTACTGTTGTTGTGGTGCTGTCTGTCTCTCTTTTTAATGCTGTTAGAGTTCGTTTTGTGTATTTTGGAGTTCTGTTGTTGGGTGTGTAAATATTTATTATGGTATGTCCTCCTGGTGTATTGACCCTTTAATCATTATACAGTGCCCTTCCTTATCCTTTGTGGTGCATTTTACTTTAAAGTCTATTTTGTCAGAAATTAATATTGCCACTCCTGCTTTTTAAATTGTTGTTTGCTTGATGTATTTTTTCTATCATTTGAGTTTTAGTTTGTTTGTGTCTTTAAGTCTAAGGTGTGTCTCTTGTAGGCAGCATACAGACGGATCGTATTTTTTATCCATTCTGCCACTCTTTGTCTCTTTACTGGTGCATTTAGTCCATTAACATTCGGTGTAATTATTGATAGGTATGAGTTTTTTTTTTTTTTTTTATGAGTTTAGTGCTGCCATTTTGATGTCTTTTTTTTTGTGTTGTTGATGGTTTCTGAGTTCTACTTAATTTTCTGTGCTGAGTCAGTTTTCTTTACGTATTTTCTTTTCATCTTTTTAATTGTTGTTGATTTTTTATTTGCTGAGTCATTATGTTTTCCTTTTTTTTTATTTTTTGATGTGTAGGATTCTTAGTTTCCTTTGTGGAAACTTTAATATTTACCCCTATTTTTGTAAATTTAGATCAGTTTTCTATTTATATCACCTGATTTCGTCTCCATATGAAAGATCTATGACTACTTTTTTTGTTTTAATATTGTCATCTTTTATATATTGATGTCTCTGTTTCCATGTTTTGAGGGTTTTAGCTTTGATTTATTTTTGTGACTTCCCTATCGGGGTTGATGTCTGGTTGCTCTGTCCTGGGTTGTACTCTTGGGTTGTTATCTGATGTTATTGATTTTCTAACCTGAGGACTACCTTTAGTATTTCTTGTAATTTTGGTTTGGTTTTTGCAGATTCTCTAAACTTCTGTTTATCTGGAAATGCCCTAATTTTGCCATCATATTTGAGAGGTGGTTTTGTTGGGCATATAATTCTTGGCTGGGAATTTTTTCCTTCAAGGCTTTATATATGTCATCTCATTGCCTTCTTGCCTGCATGGTTTCTGCTGTGTAGCCTGAGCTTAGTCTTATCGCCTCTCCTTTGTAAATGACATTTCTTTTATCCCTAGCCACTCTAAAATTCTCTCTTTATCTTGGTTTTGGCAAGTTTGATCATAATATGTCTTGGTGACCTTCTTTTGGGATCTACCTCGTGTGGGGTTTGATGAGCATCTTGGAGAGGTATCTTCTCATCTTTCACAATATCAGGGAAACTTTCTGCCAACCAATCTTCAACAATTCTCTTTGTATTTTCTGTTATCCCTCCTTGTTCTGATACTCTAATCACTCGTAAGTTATTCCTCTTGATAGAGTCCTACATAATTTTTAGGGTTTCTTCATTTTTTAGAATTCTTTTATGTGATTTTCCTCAAATAAGTTCGTGTCAAGTTCTTTATCTTCAATCTCACTAATTTTGACTTCCATTGCCTCAATTCTGCTCCTATGACTTTCTATTGAGTTAATTCTGAAATTTTATTGTTAATGTTCTGGATTTCTGTTTGCTATCTCTCTATGGGGAAACCCTGGTGGCGTAGTGGTTAAGTGCTATGGCTGCTAACCAAAGGTTCGACAGTTTGAATCTGCCAGGTGCTGCTTGGAAGCTCTATGGGGCAGCTCTACTCTGTCCTATAGGGTCGCTATGAGTCGGAATTGACATGACGGCACTGGGTTTGGTTTTGTTTTTGATGTCTCTATGGAGTCTTGCAGCCTGTTAAATTTGTCATTATCCTCTTCTGTAATCTTCTTAAGTTCTTCTATTGCTTTGTCTGTGTCTTGCTTGGCTTCTACATTTTGCCTGATCTCCTTACTGATCTCTTGAAGAGTTCTGTATATTAATCTTTTGTATTCTAGCTCAGGTAATCCCAGGAAATCCTCTTCCTCGGGATGTTTTCTTGATTCTTTGTTTTGGGAGCTTGCTGAAGCTATCATGGTCTGCCTCTTTATGTGATTTGATATTGACTGTTTTCTCTGAGCCATCAATAAGTTATTTTTTTTACTTATTTTATGTTTGCTTACTGTGTCCTAGTTTCTTGTTTTGATGTGCCCAGATAGGGTGCTCATGTGAGCTAGTATGATTATTGGTGCCTTTGAAGCTCTAATGTCCTGTCACCACGTGGTTAGATCTGATACTAGGTATGTGTGCCCAAGAGTCTGTATACTTTTCTTGTATTGATTCAGCTCAGATGTCCAGGTAGTTGGTCATCAAGTGTGTGGTGCAGGCTCTCACCTACAGTCCTAGACAGGCATGGGTGATTGGTGTAGGCACAGGTATCTGGCTGCAGTAGGGGGTCATGCACTGAGCAAGTCAGGAGGCTGACAGCAGCCTGTGAGTGTCAGGGAGGAAAGCATGTCCCTGTTCCCTACAGCGTGTAGGTAGGTGGGTTTTGCAGATGGACTGTGGGCTCCCAATGCTGTTGGCTATAAGGACTGGGGCACCACTTGTTCTTGGATCCCTGTTGCAGGTGACTAGGTGTATGGGTGGAGCCACCAGTTCTCCTGCCCCTGATGTGGGTATGTGAGGACTCTGCTTAATAGGCACAGTGGTTTCAAATGTCACGAACCTGCCACTCCACCATATACCTGATACAGTTGAAGTTAGGCCTCAGGTATATACCCTGTTGTACTGTGCTAATGAGGGCCTTCGCGGTTGAAATGGGTCTACACAGGTCTATGCAGGGGTGAAAGGCATTCAAAGTCCATGGACCCTTTATGCCTGTGCCTAGGCGAAGGAGCTGTGTTTTCCCTGACTTCTCGGCTTAGGGGAGCTGGCAGATTATTTTTTCCATGTTTGTTAATTTGTTCCCTCTCCAAGGCTGGGAGAATGGCTCAGGGGAAGTGACGTGTCCTGCTTCTGGCCCAGGGAATGAGGCAATCTCTGAAGCTGGCCCAGGACCTGGTGCAGAGTGGTGAGGGGGCAGGTAAATGGGAGAGAGGCTTTTCCCAAAGGGATGGTTTTTGATCTGCACAGAAGGTTAGATGCATGTAGTTATCTTTTGCCTATTGAGCACAGCTTTTCACTGGTTCTGGAGGCTTGAGTATACTCTCTGCTGCTCCATTTCTCCCAATGTGGAAAACACATCCTGAGTGCCACTGCTTGCCTCATCCCTCATGCCTGCTCATCTGGCCTGCAGGGTGCCGGTTCCCCCCAGGTCAGGTCTAGCAACTCCTGGCTGCTTCTGAACCGTCTCTTGCTCCCCCGCCTCTCAGTCTGGTTCCTCAACTTTGCCTTTGATGTTCAGGGCTCCTCGATTGTCATATATAATTGACTCACTTGTTTTTTCAGGTCTTTGCTGTAAAAGGGACCACTGGAGGCCTCTGATTACTCCACCATTTTGGCCCTGTCTTTCATTCGATTTCTTGAATGCTGCTTCCATGGGCATTGATTGTGGATCCAAGTAAAATGAAATCCATGACAACTTCAATATTTTCTCTGTTTATCATGATGTTGCTTATCGATCCAGTTTGTAGATTTTTGATTTCTTTATGTTGAGGTGTAATCCATACTGAAGGCTGTAGTCTTTGATCTTCATCAGTAAAGGCTTCAAGTGCTCTTCACTTTCACCAAGAAAAATTGTGTTATCTGCATATCGCAGGTGTTAATGAGTCTTCCTTCAGTCCTGTTGCTGCATTCTTCTTCATATAATTCAACTTCTCAAATTATTTGCTCAGCATACAGATTGAATGAATGTGGTGAAAGGATACCACCTTGACACACAGCTTTCCTGACTTTAAGCCACGTGGTATCCCCTCATTCTGTTCAAATGACTGCCTGTTGGTTATGTACAGGTTCTGCATGAGCACAATTAAGTGTTCTGGAATTCCCATTCTTTACAATGTTATCCATAATTTGTTATGATCCACACAGTCAAATGCCTTTGCAAAATCAGTAAACATCTTCTAGTATTCTCTGTTTTCAGCCAAGATCGTTGGACATCAGCAATGATATCCCTTCTTCTGAGTCCTGCTTGAATTTCTGGGATTTCCCTGCTGATGTACTGCTTCAGCCACGTTTGAATATCTTCAGCAAAATTTTATTTGCATATACTGAACTATACATGTAGAAATTGTTGAATATGTGTATGTTCTGCTGTGTATATTCTTGACAACAACAGCAAAAATAAAATAAGTTATTAAAAAAAAAAAAAGAAACCCTAGGAGCACAGTTCTGCTCTATACACATGTGGTTGCCATGAGTCAGAGTCCACTCAAAGACAACTGGTTTTGATATTGAAGATAGGGGTTGTGGGGAAAAGGTTCACATTGTGGAGCTTTTAACAGTCTCTTGCCTCTTCTTCACCTAAGTTTAAACTCTGGGTACCAGATCCTCCCTGACTTCAGTGGTCCTCTAGGAAGCATGGTTCAATTTACCAGCTAGAGAGATGAATAAATCAAAAACCAAACCCAGTGCTGTCGAGTCGATTCCAACTCATAGCGACCCTATAGAACAGAGTAGAACTGCCCCATAGAGTTTCCAAGGAGTGCTTGGCGGATTCGAACTTCTAACCCTTTGGTTAGCAGACGTAGCACTTAACCACTACACCACCAGGGTTTCCAGAGAGATGAATAAGTGTTGCAAAAACTTAATCAGAGAGAATTTGGGAAAACGAAAACAAAATTTTCACATGTATGAAATTTAATGCAGTTTGACTGGACTATGCTGAAATGTGCTTTATATGCATTGTCACATTTCATGCTAAGAATAGCAAGATGAAGTGGGTACTATTATATTCCTGTTTTTCAGATGAGGGGCCTGAGGTACAATGAAGTAAAGTAGCCAAAGTTATTTGAAACCTTGTTGTCTGACTACAGAACCCACAGGCTTAAGTATTATAGTGTCCTACATTATCTAATAACTGTTTATGGTCTTTCCAACTACTGGGTTAAGCGTTTTTCAAATATCGAATGGTTTTAAGGAAGGGTTGTATATATTGTTTGATCTTTAGGAGTTATTTTCTCTTTACTAGAGGGATGTGTCTATGATCCCCTCTATTGATAAATCATATTCTCCCAATGTGGCCTCTTCAAAGTGCTTTTTATATAGTTATTTTAAAATATTTTAATAGAGATATTACCAACATCCCAAAGTTACAAATCAATCAATATATTGTGAAAGATGTATTAAGGAAGATAAGACTGCCCTAGTTTTTTTTTTTTTAGGGTAACATTTGATCATGGTTTGGGTGAAAGTTAACAGAACAAATTAGTTTCCCATTCAACAATTTTGACACATTTTGTTTCATGACATTAGTTGCAATCCCCCCAATGTGATAGCAGTACACCCTCTTCCTCTTTGGGTTCCTCTTTTCCATTTGCCCATCTTTTCTGCCCTTTCCTTTTTTCTGAATTTTATTTTTGGGCAAATGCTGCCTTTTTGGTCTCATATGGCTGATTGTTCTGAAGGGCACATTCCTCGTGGGTGTTATTGTTCACTTTACAGGCCTGTCTATTGTTTGGTTGAAAGGTGATCTCTGGGAGTGGGTTCTGTTCCAGTTTTGAAGGACCATAGTCTCGGGGGTTCCACCAGCCTCTATCAGACCAATAAGTCTGGTCTTTTTTATGAATTTGAATTTTGTCCTACATTTTTCTCCTACTCTGTCCAGGACTGTCTATTGTGATCTCGATCAGAGTGGTTAGTAGTGGTAGCTGGACATCACCTAGTTCTTCTGGTCTCAGGCTAGGCGAGGCTGTGGCCTGTGTGGTACTTTGTCCTTTGGACTAATTGTTTCCTTGAGTCTTTTATTTTCTTCACTCTTCTTTGCTCTGGATGGGTACTGACCAGTAGTTGTCTCTTAGATGGCTGCTTGCAAACTTTTAAGACCCCAAATGTTACTTACCAAAGTAGGATGTAGAACACTGTCTTTGTGGACTATATTATGCCAATTGATCTAGATGTCCCCTGAGACTATGGTTCTAAGCTCTCTAGCATGGTGACTCAGTCCCTCAATTTGTTTGGTTATGGCTAAGAAGTTTTCATAACTCTGCCATCTGTGTGCTCTACTATATATATGGATATATTTGCAGCACATACACATATGCATGCAGAAATATCTTCTACAAAACCTATATATGCTTGTCGGTATACTTCCATATGCCCTCCAACACCTGTTCAGCTTACATATCTACTTACTCATAAATTATTATTTGTTTATTACTATTATTGCAGGATTGTGTATGCAATGGTATTTACTGTTGTTTACTTGTACTCCTGTGTTCCTCCCAGTGTCTTCCTTTTCCTTGGTCACATTGTGCTGACATCCCCCTTGTTGTGTATTGCTTTTCCCTTCACCCAAGTTAATATGCGTCTACTATTTAGTTAATGATTTTCCTTCCCTTTCCTCCCATCCCTGATAACCAGCATAATGCCCTCCAGGTTCATCCATGTTGTGAGAGGTTTCTCAGATTCATTGTTATTCTTTAACATTGTGTCGTATTCCATTGTGTGCATCTACCTAAGTTTGTCTATCCATTCATCTGTTGACAGACAGTTAGGTTGTTTCTGTCTTTTTACTATTGTGAATAATGCTGCAATGAACATGGGTGTGCGTATATATGTCTATTCATGTCATTGCTCTTATTTCTGTAGGGTATATACCTGTTAGTAAGAGTGCTGGATCATAAGGTATTTCTATTTCTAACTTTTTAAGGAAGTGCCATACTGTTTTCCACAGTGGTTGTACCACTTTACAATCCTACCAGCAGTGTACGAGAGTTCCAGTTTCCTCACACCCTTGCCAGCATTTGTTGTTTTCTGTTTTTTTGATCATTGCCACTTTTGCTGGGGTAGGATGATATGTCATTGCTGGTTGATTTGTGTCTTTCTAATGGCTACTGATTGTGAGCATCTCTTTATGTATTTGTTGGCTGCCTGAATATCTTCTTTGGTGAAGTGTCTGTTCATGAAGACTGCCCTAGTTTTTTTGGCAATTATTTTATGATATTTCTGATTAATTGTTTCATTTGGGCCATTTCAGTGTTCAGTGGTCTTCATTTGTTAGTGTTGATTAAGGAGTGCCATGCCTTGCTGAAATCTGACTCGTTTTGACCACCAAATGTGAATTAAAATCAATAGAAATGTCATTAGCCTCCCAGTACCATGAAAGATAATATAACCATTTCTCATGCATTCAGTTTATTAAAATTTGCTAAAGTGTGAAATATATAGGACAAGTAATGATGTTTTAATCTTTCACCAAGGTAACAATTGAAAGCTGATTGATTCCATTCAGTAATTATAAAATCAGAATGATGGAAGATTGTAATCAAGTAGGATTCATTCTCCTACTTTGTCACTCCTCCATGCAAGAAAAAATCATCTCTTTTATCTGAAAAGAAATCAAACTTCTATTTGCTTCACTGAATTCAGGAGATGGATAATAGCCTTTCCTGACTGGCAGGGATGGCGAGGTTGCCGCTGCCTACTAATAGAGAAGAGTGGAGCAGCCCTTTTTTAAGGCTGAGTTGTCTATGTGAGAAGGGCCAACTCTATTGGGATATAAATATTCAAACTATAATATTCCTCCCACTTTTGTATGGCTTAGAGAGTGAGGTAGGGGCTTATATAATTTGATCTTTCTTTTCCTGGTTTCCTTTGGACAGTCCTGGGTGAATGTAGCTGAGCAAACGTTATAGGCCTGCAGGCAATTCACTTGCCTTGTAGAAAACTGAAGGGAACTTTCTTTGTTCCTAAGAGGCTGGCAATAACCCTAATTCCTTGTCTTTGAAGATATGCGAGAATTACAGTTAGCCTATAGAGATGTAGTTGCTAGGCCGAGAGTAAAGAGTAGCGAAGAGCACATCAGTGGTGGTAGGAAAAGGGAGGGGACTGATCCATGCCATTAGGCTTAAATCCTAGAAACTCAAACTCTGGAAGAGAAGCCAGGAGAATTAGGGATTTCCCACAAATCTAATGGTTCATATCCATCATCTGGTGGGCTTGGTTAGTGGCTTTGAAGATACAGGTTGGAGAACAGCCCATTAACAGGGGCAGATTACCCAACAAGTAAGGTAAGCATGGGTTTACTTACTAATCTGTAGTGAGCGATTTCACATTTTTTCACCACATCAAAGATTTTCCTTCGAGGTATGGCTGGCATCTGTCTCTCTCCCAATTCCACAGCACATTCCTACAGAATCTAAGCCTCTTTTCAAATCTACAATTCCTGACAGGAGTGGATGACCCAGTAAGCTTACCTGTGCTTACTTACTTATTGGATACTTAGTAAGTAAGCACAGGTAAGCCTTGCTTACCTTGCTTATTTGGATAATCTGCCCCTGAGCCCATACCTAGCTGTCATTGTTACATAACCCAGAACATGCCTAACTAGGAAACAATAAACTTTTTTAAAAAATAATATTTTATTGTGTTTAAGGTGCGTTTACACAGAAAATTTGGTTCCCATTTAACAATTTCTACACAAATTATTCAGTGATATTGGTTACGTTTTTCACAATGTGTCATTATTCTCATTCATTCCTTTCTGGCTGTACCATTTCCAGTACTCTAGTTTTCCTGCCCCCTTACCTTCTCATCTTGGCATTACAGTCAGTTTTCACCATTTGGTCTCCTAAACATGATTTTTTTAAAAGGAGCTCATTATTCACAGGTGATATTCTTTATTTTATGAACCAATCTGTTATTTAGCTAAAAGATGACCTTAAGGGATAATTTTGGTTTAAAGTTTAAAGTGTATCTCAGGGTGATAGTCTCAGGGAGTCTTGTAGGTCAACTGGTCCAATAAGTCTGGGCGTTTTAAGAATTTGAGTTCTGTTTTCCATTTTTCTCCTGTTATATAAGGATCCAGCTCTTGTGGCCCTAATCAGAACGATCAGTAGTGGTAGCCAGGCACCATCTAGTTCTTCTGGTCTCAGGGTAGATGAGGCCGTGGTTCATGTAGACTAGTAGTCCTGTAGAGCACTTTCTTCTCTGAGTCTTTGGTTTCTTACTTTCTCTTTTGTTCCAGATGAGTAGAGACCATGGGAACAATAAACACTTACTGGGAAAATAAAAATTCCTCATGGAAGCCTTTCTTGCCTCACATGCCTGCCTCCTCCCCATTAGATCAGGTCCCCTGTTACATGCTATCAAAGAACACTGTGCTTTCCTTTTTCTCACATGAACATGTCTGTGGAATTACTTGATTAATACCTGCTTCCCCACCACTAGATTGAAAGCTTTGTGAGGCAAGGGACTAAAGGCATGTATGCCTCTTCTCTACCATTGTGCTTTGAATGTGGGTGAATAAATATTCCTGGCATCTGCCCAAAGTCTCCTTAATCTCCCAAGGAATATGACATGCATAAGTACTTGAATGTCTTCTTAGAAAGTGTTTTTCCAGCCTCACTCAAAAAGATGTCCATCTGTCCCTTGACCCTTCTGTTTCCCACTCTACCAGCCATAATGATTAAATATCTATAAACCAAACCAAACCCATTGCTGTTGAGTTGATTCTGACTCATAAGAACCCTATAGGATAAAGTAGAACTGCCTCACAGGGTTTCCAAGGAGCGCCTGATGGATTTGAACTGCAGCTATAGCTTTTAACCACTGCGACACCAGGGTTTCCAAATATTTGTAAGACCTGAGTATATCATGGTTTAGAGGGAACCTTATAACATACCAAAAGAATTAATTCTGAAGTATTTTCAGAATTTTCAAAGGACTTGGATACTTTAAACTTGTATTTTAGATGTCATAGCCGGTAACCAGTTGCCATTGAGTCCATTTCGAGCCATGGTGACCTCATGTGGCAGAGACTTAGATTCTTTAAAGCTAGAGCATAAGAATGTCTTTGGAAGGCTCAGGGAGGTTGGAGAGAATATTGGCGTGATTTTTCTCTCTGCTGAACAAATATTTATTTTTGCTTTGTTATTGTTACTGACATTCCAATAGTTTTTCCATGGGCAGTGGAGCATTGTGAAAAGATTTTTGGTTTTGGAATTGGGCAGACCTGAATTTGAATCTCAGCCCTAAGAGTTACTAGCTATGAGGTCTCTCATCTGTAGACTTGGGAAAATAGCACCTGTCTTGTGCTGTGAATTAGAGGTACTATCTTCATAGTGCCTAATACAGTGCCTGATATATTGCAAGTGCTAAATATGTAGTAGGTTACAGTAAAGATTATTTTCACCTAATTTCAAAAGTTGAAAATTATGGGTTGCCGAAGCCAGACAATTTAAAAATCCACAAGTTGTGAGACAGCACACAGGAGAAATACATATAGCTCTTTGAAGCCTCATGGAGAGACAGACTTTTTAGAATGTTGGAGGAAATTTAATATTCAGGAACATATGGGTATTGACTCTACTTCCCCCATTATTCCAAGGTGTGGCTTTGCTGACAAATCTGTCAGAGAACCAGAAGAACTTGGCATTGGTACCCATTTTTTTTTTTTATTGACTTTTATTGAGCTTCAAGTGAATGTTTACAAATCAAGTCAGTCTGTCACATATAAGTTTACATACATCTTACTCCGTACTCCCACTTGCTCGGTACCCATTTCTTTTGATGGAGGTACATAGATTATTAGCGTAAATTCTGAAATGGCAATGCAGGTCTCAAGTTTAAAAGGGCACTGGCTTAGCAAGAATTTGGTGGTTTTCTTACCCTTGGTAGGACCCCAGCTTGCTCAGGGAATGTCCATGCTAGCTGCATGCTCTGTGGGAGAAAGAGAAAAGTCAGACCAAGATACACAGCATCTACTGCTATTGTCAGTGGAGCTTTAAGAATTCTTAGCTTAAAAAAAAAACAAACTGGGAGGTTACAGCAGGTATATCTGAGGGTCTTCCTGGTACTCTGACTTCTCTAGAAACATTGCAGTCCCTTCACCCAGTAGTTCTCACCCTGGCCTCATGCTAGAATCACCTGGGGAGTGGCTAAAAAAAAGACCAGGGCTTCAGTCCTACTCCAGACCAAATAAATCAACATTTTTAAATGAGGGACCCTGATATCCATATTTTAAAAAGCTCTCTTAACCCTCCTAATATGCCAGGGTGGAGAATCACTGCTGACCTAAATTTCTCAACATTAATCTCAGGAGCTTACAGGCAGGGAGACAGTAAATAGAAGGGTGAAATAGGCCATAAAAGAGCTTCTATCTCTGCTTTGGTTTGTTTGGTTGAGGGCACTGGTCTGGGAAACATGTCTTTTGCTAACATCACCTGGAATAGGGAGCTGATTGCTTTTAAACCACTAAAATCCCATAGGAGGTGAGGTGATGGGTTCTGGGAATGGGATATCAAGACGTGTCATTTAAAAGGCTGAGTTTTTAGGAAATGCTCTCCTTAGAGCTCTTCTCCTGGGCCTTATGGTTTGGCAGCTTTACATTCAGCACTTAGCTGCCCATCCTGATGGGGATCCTCCCTCTGATCTCAGAGTGCTGACGACCAATTTATTGGCAAAGGCTAGTTTAAAAACTAGCCCCTTCAGTGAGCTGCTTGACTGTCATCCACACACAGGCGAGGGCCCTTCCCGGCAGGCACTCCATCACCTGAGTGAGTGACACTGGTCCCACCAGCCCCCATGGAAAACCATGATCACGAGAACTGGAGGGATGCCTTAGTCATCTAGTGCTGCTCTAACAGAAATACTACAAGTGATGGCTTTAACAAGCAGAAGTTTATTCTCTCTCAGTCTAGTAGGCTAGAAGTCGAAATTCAGGGCATCAGCTCTAGGGGAAGGCTTTCTCTCTCTGTCAGCTCTGGAGTATGGTCCTTGTCATCAATTGTCCCCTGGACTAGGAGCTTCTCTGCCCAGGAACCCTGGGTCCAAAGGATGCACTCTGCTCTCAGTGCTGCTTTCTTGGTCATATGAGGTCCCAATTTTCTGCTCACTTCCCTTTTCTTTTCTCTTGTAAGATAAAAGGTGGTGCAGGCCACATCCCAGGGAAACTGCCGTTATCAAGAATGTGACATGACCAAGGGTGTTACGTCCCACCCTAATCGTCTTTAACACATTCTAATCTTGCCTCATTAACCACGGCAGAGTTTAGGATTTACAACTCAAAGGAAAATTATATCAATCACAGAATGGAGGACAACAGCACAATACTGGGAATCATGGCCTAAGCAAGTTGACACGTATTTTTGTGGGACACAATTCAATCCGTGACAAGGGATTCAAGAGATGTGATGGGTCACTCCTCCCTGTGCAGAGACTGAGACTCAGACAGGTAACCCCAGAGAGTTGCACAGGGTTAGGCAATGAGTTACGAATAGTGCAGGTCTATTCCCAGGTTGGAGTCCGTGGGTGGTGCAAATGGTTAATGTACTTGGCCGCTAAGCAGAAGATTGGAGGCTCAAGTCCACCCGGACATGCCTTGGAAGAAAGGCCTGGTGACCTACTTCAGAAAAACCAGCCATTGAAAACCCTGTGGAACACAGTTCTGCTGTGATACACATGGGGTTGCCATGAGTCAGAATCAACCCTGTAGCAACTGGTGTGTGTACTCATGTGAGGGCTTTTCCCCGTTTTATACCATTCTCTCCACTTTCTTTATTCCTCTGTTTTCCTGTTCTCTTTCTTTTTTCCTTCCTTTTCTAGTTTCCTACTCCATATTTGCCCATTACCCCCCATTTTTCTTTTCAATTTTGTCTTCTTAAATCTTTTGGCTTTAAGGCTTTTTTTGACCTTGCCTGAGGCACTCAGGCAGGAAAAGATTAATTCTTCTTATCTTAGATTCAGTCAGTTCCACGAATAAGGTGACTATTAAAAGTTTGTAATCTGTAGTCCAAAAGTCCAAACAATGCTATCAAAAGTGCAAAAAATAATAATAGGAAAATAGATAAAAAGGAAAGTAAACATTAGACCTTTCTGAACTCCTTCATAGAGGCAGATGCTGTAAGGTGGAGGGGAGTGAGGCCATCCTTTCCAAAACGCTTCACAGATGGGAATAGATGATGTTGGACAACTAGACTGTAGTGTGAAAACTCATTTGAAGAGAACTTCTTGTGGCGTCTCAGCAGGAGAACACTTTTATCAACGGGGTGGTTATTGCCTGTTGGTTGGAATTTTTTATTTTCTGCATTGTTCTGTTTGGAATCTTGGGGACTTAACCAGAGGATATTTCCTTCCATTTGTATGACTTTTTGTATTTGGACTAATACCTTCTCCCCAAACATTTTAAGTTGTGAAAAGGTATTAAAGTGATGTGTATTTTTCCCTCAGATATTACCAAACCAATCCCTACAAAAGCAGAAAAAGGATAAAATATAGATCCTCAGGTATTTTTATTGAATTTATTTTCTGTTTTTTAAACTGTCCTGGAGTGAGCAGATGATCATAAAATTCTCTAGAGGGCCCAAATCTGTGTCCTATGCTTGGGGAAAATGATCCCTCTTAAAGTGCTTGTTAACAGGCCACTGTGGAGGACAGTAGTTGATTTTTGGTGTCTTGCATCCTTGGAAACTCTGTGGGGCAGTTCTACTCTGTCGTACAGGGTCGCTATGAGTCGGAATCGACTTGACGGCACTGGACTGCATCCATTCACCTCTGTGGAATCACCTCTTCCCCATGCTCAGGCCATTTCGTTAAATGAAACTGGCCCTACCTCCAGCTCCAGGAGGGGAGCATACGACCAAGGCTTAAGCCAATGTGTACATAGTGTTCTCCTACATGTAATGACTGGTGGGGAGACTGGCATGTGATGCAGTGGAGCCAGCAAGACTGTTGAGAGAGAAACAAGCACTGTTTTTCCACTTGAACCTGGAAGAAGCTGTAGATAACCATACAGGAAAAGTCCATTAGAGTGTGAACCAACACAGATGATAAAACCTGATCGAAAACAGAAAATGTTTGAATATACTGAGAGGAGATTGAGACAATTGGACAGAGTTTGGGGATAAATTAATGAAGGTAAGTATATAGAAAACTTACATTTTTTTAATACTAGAGAAAATAAACACTTGTTCAGGAAAGGAAAGATAATGATATACGAAGAGCCAGAGTACCCAATAAACAAAGTAGGCACGGTCCCAATTGTGCCTTCTCACCAGTCTGCAGTGCACAGTTTCACCTGTCCCCCACCACGCTGATGACTGATGAAACCCAGGTGAAATTGCTGGCCACAGATTAGCAAGTAGATACAATTAAGCCCGTGTGTACCTTGCTCAAAGCAAGCCAGTGCATACCGTGCTTGCTGGTTAATCTGCCCATGGGTATACGGCATGGTTTAGTTGTCAAGAATTTACATGGTCATATTACTGTAAATATTGACTATTTATCTTGCCAAAATGATAATGTAGTGGGAAGTATGTGTGTGTAGTGGGATAGTGTATATGTCTCTCTCTCTGTGTGTGTATGAAATAATTTTCCGAAGTGCAGCGTCAATATATGATGGCTAAACTGAAAAATCAAAAAGTAGAAACATAAACGTGTTATTTAGAGATATCATAGGAAGGTAAATACTAAATGATTCAGTTAAAAGAGCTGAAAGTAGTTGCCTTCTGGGAGTAGGAATCAGGAGGTAGAGAATTTTGGGGACTGTTGTTTTTTGAACAAGAACAGATTCTTTATACTGTGTGCATGAATAACTTTTTTTTTTTTTACTGTGCTTTAAGTGAAAGTTTACAATTCAAGTCAGTTTCTCATACAAAAACTTATACACACATTGTTATGTGACCCTAGTTGCTCTCCTTACAATGTGACAGCGCACTCCTTCTCTCCACCCTGTATTTCCCATTTCTTTTCTATTCAACCAGTCCGTGTCCCCCTCTGCCTTCTCATTTTGCCTCCAGTCAGGAGCTGCCCACATTGTCTCATGTGTCTACTTGAGCTAAGAAGCACACTCCTCACAAGTATCATTTTATGTCTTATCCAGTCTAATCTTTGTCTGAAGAGTTGGCTTCAAGAATGGTTTTAGTTTTGGGCTAACAGAGAGTCTGGGGGCCATGACCTGTGGGGTCCCTTCAGTCTCAGTCAGACTGTTAAATTTGGTCTTTTTACTAGAATTTGAGTTCAGCATCCCACTTTTCTTCTGCTCCATCAGGGATTGTCTGTTGTGTTCCCTGTCAGGGCAGTCATTGGTGGTAGGTAGCTGGGCACCATCTTGCTTTTCTGGTCTCAGGCTGATGGAGTCTCTGGTTTATGTGGCCCTTTCTTTCTCTCGGGCTCATATTTTCCTTGTGTCTCTGGTGTTCTTCATTTTCTTTTGCTCCAGGTGGATTGAGATCAACTGATGCATCCTAGATGGCCGCTTGCTAGCTTTCAAGACCCCAGACTCCACTCACCAAAGTGGGATGCAGAACATTTTCTTAATACACTTTGTTGCGCCAGTTTACCTAGGTGTCCCCTGAAACCATGGTCCCCAGACCCCAGTTGTGCTGACTTCCCCTGTATTGTGTGTTTGCATGAATAACTTTGATGTAAAGAAAAACTACTTATAAAAGAAAATTTGAATCTATGAGCCAAATTACTTGTAGAACTAAGGAATGTGCTGACCTTGGACAAAACTATGAAATTGGATAAATTTACTTTGAAGGCCAGTTGCCCACAGATCTGTATCTCTGTTTCCCGGGCAAGGGTGAGAGGTCACGGTCAGAGTTCCTCCATAAAGCCTTCACTTCTCCTCTTATCCCATATTCAAATCTTGTTCTTAAAAAGAACAAAAATCTTTTTTACTCTCAAGTTTGTAATTACAGTTTAAAAACATAAGTTCATTTTGTTGTTGTTAGTTGCCATTGAGTCATTTCCAATTCATGGCAACCACAAGTGTGCAGAGTAGAACTGCTCCATAGGGTTTTCAAGGCTATGACCTCTCGGAAGCAGATTGCCAGGTCTCTTTTCCGAGGAGCCTCTGGGTGGATTCAAACCATCAACCTTTCGGCTAGTAGTCAAGGGCTTAGCCGTTTGCGCTACTGAGGTTCTCCTTAAAAAGTTTTATTTTAACAGAGAGCTTTTCTTAAAACTGAAGGAGATTCTAAAGATGAAATTTTAGACATGTGTTTCCTTGGGGTGGGAGTTACTGGCAACTTCTTATTCCTCTGGGGTCCCGAGTCAGATAAGCTCATTTGTGACTAGTAGCTAAGAGCTAAGTGTACTTGGGCTCTTACCTGATCTTAAGGCAGATGTCCCCTCAGGCATTCACTCTCAAGCAGTTGCTGTCTAATTAACCCATGGTGAGTCCATGTGTATCAGAGCAGAACTGTGCTTCATACCACAATTTTTCAGAAGTAGATCACCAGGCCTTTGTTCTGAGGCACCTCTGGGTGGACTCAACCCTCCAACTATTCTGTTAGCAGCTGAGCACAATAACACTTTGTCCCACCCAGGAACTCCCCTATTCAGTCCAGGCCGTCCTTAATCCTCCTTGTGGGACAGAGAAGCCCAGAGCTTGCACTGCTGCTTTTCACCATCAGAGGGCAGTGGGGCTGAGTGCTCCAGAAGGTGGGGAAAAGCTTCCAAGCACCTGGGGAGTGGGAGGAAGTGTCTTGCAGTGTTTGCACTTAAAACATTTCAGTAGCTAGATATTTCATTGGTACAAATGGTGTGTTTTCTTCTAAATTTCGTGCCAATTCAAAAAGGCAGGAAGTTTGATCTTAATGCATTTGCCATGGCAATCTATTTCACTACGAACCAGGAATTTCTTAGGAAATGAAGAGAATCACAAGAAAAGGTTTAGATTGGCATTTCTCCATTTTCCGGCTTGTAGAATAGATTTGGTACATGTTCTGAAAGAGCACGATGTCAGCTGGAACGGTGGTCTGCTTTCTTTCCTATTATTCTGAAATAGATGTGCTTCTCATACGCACAGAAAGACAATTTACCCCTGATTTCTATCTTGGGGACAAATCTGGCTTATTAGTAATGTTATTTGTAAACTGCTAACTTGGTTCCCTGTTCTGTTGTGATGCTATCTTGATGGGTTGCTGTGAAAATTTGAAGATATCTGTCAGGCAGGAAAAAATTATGTAAAAATGATGTGGGTATATAAAATGGGATCGACAAAATGTAATGAACTCCTCCTGGGCTGAAAAGCAGAGCTGCATATGTAATGAAGTACTTTAGGATTACGTCACCTTTTATATAACATCTGGTAGTGACTTTTACTTCAGAGCTAATTTGAAGAAGCCAGGCGCTTTTCTTTTCCCCTCCCCAAGACTGCCTTTATCTGAAAGAAAAAAGAAGAAACCGTTATATTTTGCATGCAAAGAAAGTCAGAGTGGCTAGATTACTCCCTTAGGGTAATGGAGAAAGAAAACAGAAATTGAAAAAGGTCAGGTGAACAGAGCAGAAGGAATGAAGAGGTTTGTGTGATTCTTAGTGAAACTGGACCAGTCTAAGCAACCAGACAGGAAACCCTGGTGGAGTAGAGGTTAAGAGCTATGGCTGCTAACCAAAAGGCTGGCAGTTCGAATCCACCAGGTGCTCCTTGGAGACTCTATGGGGCAGTTCTACACTATCCTATAGGGTTGCTATGAGTTGGAATTGACTCGATGGCAGTGGGTTTTAAGTAACCAGACAGCTAATCTTGGTGACTCTGCTCTTCCCTCTTCTCTCCTCCGCCCCTTGCATGGCTACGATTCCACAGACCTGAGTGAAGAATGCTGTGGAAATAGTTTCTCCTTAAATATTTTTTCTGAAGTGAAGAATTGAGAAAATTATTAAGATAATTCAGGAAAATCCTAAAATTTCTTCATTTGGCCTTTGAGGAAAAAACTTTATTTCTAACCAACACTTCTCTCCCCCAATAATATCCAGCCTTTTTGATCTGTCACAATGGATTACTGAGGTAATTAACTCACCACTTTAATTTGTCTATGTGGACAATGGTGAATGGTCTTCAATGAAATTAAACTGGGAGTCACATCTTTGAAGCCAGGGACTAAGGAGGGGAGAAGACCCTCTTTGTATCTCTTCTTTTCTGTCTTCATAGCCTCTCTGCCTATGCTTACCTTTGCACAACCTGGACCTTGCTGAACCATATTTGCTGACCTCATTGTCATTCTTCATCATTTTTTTTTTTTTAAAGCCTCCATTACCGCTTCAGCCCTGATGGTACAATGGTTAAGTGGTTGGTTGCTAACCAAAAAGTTAGCGGTTTGAATCCACCCAGTAGCACCACAGGAGAAATACCTGGCGATCCACTGCCCTAAAGATTACAGCCTAGAAATCCCTATGTTGTTTTTGTTATTAGGTGCTGACGAGCTGGTTCGAACTTAAAGCAACCCTATGTTCAACGGAACGAAACCCTGCCTGGTCCTGTGCAACCCTCACAATCATTATGTTTGAGCCCATTATTGCAGCCACTGTATCAATCCATCTCATTGAGGGTCTTCCTCTATTTTGCTGACCCTCTGCTTTACCACGCATGATGTCGTTCTCCAGGAACTGGTCCCTCCTGATAACTTGTCCAAAGTATGTGAGACGTAATCTCGCCATCCTTGCTCCTAAGGAGCATTCTGGTTGTATTTCTTCCAAGACAGATTTGTTCATTCAGAAATCCCTATGGGACATTTTTACTCTGTCACATGGGTCACTGTGAGTCAAAAATTGACTTGATGGCACCTAACGACAACAACAAACATTGCTTCAACCCTGGAAATGCCCTTTTCTGAAATTTAAGATCATGCCTAGAATTCAGAATAGAGAGTGTCTTACTTTGTACCTAAGGGGTTCTCAATAGTGTGCTTGAAAGCTAGTTGAATATTTGAAAGTTGAACAATAGATTTGAATGTCATAAGGAAGAATTTGTTCTCAGAGCTGGAATGTATGATGAAATCCCTAATTATGATTTCTGCCAGTGCCACCTCCCTCAGGCCTTGGCAACCCTGTGGGTGGGTGAGAACAGGCACATGGGCTGGAGTGGGTGGCAACTGCCAGTTGTCATGGGCTGAACAAATTAATCCAGGAGTCTCTCTTTCCAAGACTTAGCTCTTCTTGTCTCAGCTCACCCTGAAATGGCCAGGGCTAGAGTAACAGGGTCTGGTTCTCACCCTACCTTCAAGAATAACCACATGTGACCCCAATGGGGTGGTGGAAATGGGGTTGGTGATGTGGGGTTGTGGGGCATTGAAGTGGTTGGGGCTGGTCAAGGACTCCTTCAGGGATGGTGGTTCTGGGTGAGCTAGCAAACTCTAGGCTCCTTGCGTGGTAGGGCATGGTCCTTCAGTTTGGTCAGTGCAGACTCATGTCTGGTATTGTGGGGAGGAGGTGCTGGAGAGATTCTTTTGTTGTCTCAGCTAGGACCTGGCCCCTTTTCCCAGTAGCTGTGGCTACCTGGCATGAGATAACTCTATCATTATTCTAAGGTAATTTTAGGAAGCCTGAATTTTCAGTATGAAAGGTTTGGAGGTGTTGACGTTTAATATTTGATAGTATGGTTTCTTGATTATCTATTACTGTGTAACACACTCCAAACCTTAGTGTTTTAAAATAAAAACCTTTTAATTATCTCATAATGTTATGGCTCAAGAATTTGGGCAAGGTTTGACTGGGTGATTTTTCTGCTCCACATGGCATGAACTGGAGTCACTTGGCGTTCTTCACCTAGTGCTGGTATAGGCTGAAGGGTCCAAGACGGCTTCACTCACATGCCTGGTGTCTTGGCAGGGATAACTGAAGGGCTGGACTCTGGGCCTCTTTCCTTTTCCATGTTGTCTTAGGGCATCTCCACATGCTCTCTCTAGCTGGGCAGTGGACTTTTTACACAGTGGCTAAGGGCTCTAAGAGAATAAGGCAGAAAACTGTCAGTTGTTTTAAAGGGTAGGCATGGCACCACTTCTGTCATATGCCATTGGTCAAAGCCCTCACAGGGCACCCCAGAATCAAGGAAAATGGAAACAGTCGCCACCTCTTGAGGAGAGGAGTATCAGGAATCTGTGGCCATCTTCAATCTACCACATGTTGGTTGCATAAATATAGAATGTGTAGAAGTGGAAGAACAAAGAGAGTATGTGGGGGAAAGGCGTTCCCTGTCTTTGCCTCCTGGTTAACGATCACATTCCCGAGTCATCAAGGACTAAGTGCACTGTTCCTGCTGTCGCCTGAGGAACACGTTCTGCCATACCAGGGCAGAGCTGAGGTTTGTGTCCTCCTTTGTGCTTTTGGTTTACAATAAAACTATTGTTAAAATGCTTACAAACCCTGATGGTTGGTGCACTTGAAAAACATAAATGGATAATGTCTGAAGGACATTTTGGATATTATAATGGCAAGTGTCCAAAGGAAGAGTTGGAAACATTTCTCATTTTCTCCACTGTGTCACACAGCTGTGCCAATGACTAAACAAGCAATGGATTATGCAGGTCTTGAAAATTTTTCAAAACTTTCTTTTTGTGTACAACAGAACAGAGGAAAAGGAGAAAATTGTTTTTACAGTCTAATTTGTACATATAGTTCCTTTGCCAATAAGTTCAATATAATATATAAGATTCCTGCAAAAGCCTTCATAAAGATGATAGCAGTAGAAAGTTTCTCATTGTTCTAGGTGTGATACAATACTGGCAGTGTCATGGGGCCCCCTTTTAGGTACCCATTTTATTTAACTAATTAATTTTCAAAAAACAATACATGCACATAGTACAATTTTTAAATGAACAAAAGAGTATTGAATACAAATTTCCCTCACATTTCTATCCCTGAGCTCCCATGTCCCTTCCTCAAAGGCAGTCACTCCTTTTTGTATATCCTTCCAAACAAGTTTTATGTACATACAAACACATACACATATGTATGTTTTTGTATAAAAAAATGTATATAATTACATATGTATATATATGTGTGGAGATACTTATAAAAATATCAGCACACTGTGTACCCTGTTCCGTACCTTGCTTTTTCATGAAACAATATATTGGAACTGGTTCCATATCAGTAAATATAGATTCACTTACTTTTTTCTAAGAGTAGCATAGCCTTCTATTGCATAAATGTTCCATCTTTTTTCTTCTTAAAACCAATCTCCTGTCGATGAATGTTTAGGTTGTTTTCAATCTTTTGCAGTTACAAGCAACACCACAGTGAATAACGAGTCTTGGGTGTGCATATTTGTGCACATGTGTGACTATATCTAGAAATAAAATTGCTGGGTTGAAGGGTATGAGCATTATAATTTTGATAGCTATCACCAAATTAACCTTCATAGAGATTCTGTTAGTTTGCATTCTTCCATCGAGAAATGTATGAGAGTCAGACTTTCATTTTATATTCTGGGGTCTGTCAGTGGAATTTGGTCTAAGTAGGTCATAGGCGAAGCTAGTTGTAAGATTGCACAAGGAAACATAGATATTTGTGTTTTTATATCAGCCTTCATTTTATGAGGTTTCTAAGTAGTTTTTCAAATATGCGGGCAAAATAGACCAGCATCAGGCAGTCCTCTCTACTAGGAAGCCTACCACACAGAGGAATGGGAAGACTGGACTCAGAATGATAAGGATCTGTTCCTAGTCTGACGCTGTCAGTAATTCACTGTGGGATCTTGATTAGACCAATAATCCTTTCTTTGACCTCGGTTTTCTTATTTGTAAAATGAGTATTAGGAATATGATCCCAGAAGAGTCCTTGGATCTGAAATTATTTTATTTAATGAAACTTCTTTCACTTTTTGTAATATACCAAAAGTTCATATATAGGAACGGCTACATAATTTGTGGGGCCTTGGGCAAAATGAAAATGAAAGGGCCCCTTATTAAAAAATTATTAAAAATTTCAAGATAGCAAAAGCATAGCCACAACACTCATTAAACCAAGTGTGGGCTGTTCTGAGTGCAGGTACCCCATGCGACTGCACAGATCATATGACCTGTTCCTCTTAAAGACTCTTGCCTCCAAATCGATGATTTATTTCTACTTATGTATTTGGTTGCAATTTGACCTAGATATGTGTTTGAGATGCCCACCATTCTTTTCAAAGGAAAATTGCCTTTGTTCCAAGCCCCCTGTTGAAGGAAGCTGCCCTAAACTGTAACTAGTATAATGGGTAATTGGTGATTGGAACAGGGCAGACATGTGACTCAAGGGCAACCAATTCATCGGCTAGTGAGTAGCTTGTAGGGTAGCCTGACAGAAAGAACTCTGACCAATGGGAGGTAAGTAATTACACTGGCTTAGAGAGATTCTTTCTAGAATTTGAATTGAGAAATGTGGAGAGGATCAGCCAGCAGGACTGGGGATTGGGAGTAGTGAGAGGAGGGGTGGATAAATGGAGTAAGGAGAAGCCACACACATTAAAATGTGTAACCAAACAGTGAATTTTTCATACTTTAGAGAGCCCAAATGAATTTATTTCCGTCCTTTGCAACCCAAAGAGTATAATTAACCTGGTGTTATGCTAGATCATAGCTTTAGCCTATTAATCTGCAAGAAATTAGATGACACATTGTATTGAGCAAATCTGCTGCAAGAGATCTCTTTGAAGTGTTAAAATGCAAAGATGTCACTTTAAGGCTAAGGTGTGCCTGACCCAAGCCATGGTGTTTTCAATTGCCATATACACATGTGAAAGCTGGACAATAGATAAGGAAGATGGAAGAAGAATTGATGCCTTTGAATTATTGCGTTGGTGAAGAATATTGGATATACCATGGACTACCAGAAGAACAAACAAATCTGTCTTGGAAGAAGTACAGCCAGAATGCTCATTAGAAGCAAGGATGATGAGACTTTGTCTCGCATACTTTGGACATGTTATCAGGAGGGACCAGTCCCTGGAGAAGGACATCATGCTTGGCAAAGTAGAGGGTCAGCAAAAGAGAGGAACAATCTCAACCAGATGGATTGACACATTGGCTGCAACAATGGGCTCAAACATAGCAACGATTGTGGGGATGGAGCAGGACTGGGCAGTGTTTGGTTCTGTTGTGCATAGCGTTGCTATGAGTCAGAATCAACCTGACGGCCAAACAACAACAAAGCATCTAGAGAGTGTGGATTAAGAGCAAGTAGAAGTATGGGAATAGAAAATAGCTCCTGAACCTGATTTTCTTCTTCATCTACCATCTACTGCATTGGGATCAGCTGGCTGGGTAACTGTGTTGGCCAGATGAGGAGTGATCTGAGCTCATTGAATGGGACCCTATCTTAGTTATCTAGTGTTGCTATAACAGAAATACCACAAATGGGTGACTTTAACAAACAGAAATTTAGTTTCTCACAGTTTAGAAGGCTAGAAGTCCGAATTCAGGGCACTGGCTCTAGGTGGAGGCTTTCTCTCTCTGTCAGCGCTGGGGAAATGTCCTTGTCTCTTTTCAGCTTCTGTTCCTGGATTCCTTGGCGATTTCCATGTGGAGTAGCATCTGCCTTCCCCCATGTATGCTTCCTTGCTTCTGTGCCTTATCTGCTCTTTTATATCTAAAAAATTATTGACTTAAAACACATCCTACACAGATATGGCCTCAATAACATAACAAAGAAAACCCTATTCCCAAATGGCATTACATCCATTGGTAGAGGGGTTAGGATTTACAACATATATTTTTAGAGGATACAATTCAATCTATAATAGGCCCTTCTGTCTTTTTCCCCCACTTCATTTATTCTTATCTTAGCCAACTTTCTTACATATCCCTAGGACTGTTTTTTAACTTCTCCTAAGTTATTCTTGACATCTTGTTCTACTTCCAGTGGAGTAGCTGTAGGAAAAATGTAGCTGTCAAATGTGCAACAAGACACACATTTTCTTGGTATGTATCTTTTTCTTTTGGTTGAACTATGCTAATGGAGTCCTTGGAGTCTACAGTAGGCTGAGGCAGGAGCTGGACTAAGTGACTTCTCCAAACTTTTTGCAGTTTAGCTATGTGAAGGAAAGGAGTCCAATATAGACATTTCCCCAACCCCTAATTATAGAACATCTATACAATCGTTTGATGCTTTTCCCTTTCCTTCATGGTTCAATAGAGGCTGAGTTTGTTGGTCTTCAGATGAATAACCAACTAATTTGGTCAGGAATGTCATGTAACTTATCACTGACAGTAATTTGCTTTCTAGGATGCATTAAAATCAGTGGTGTGTGGGTGTATTACTTATATCAAAACATACTGCACAGGGTGGCCTATTTAACTGAGGCATGTGGAATGGGTTGTGATTCACATGAACCACTCTGTAGCCTGAGTACCCTGGGTAAACATGGAATAGGACCCAGAGTGCTCATCTTCCTCACAGGTGCATTCGTCAGGGCACATTTTAGCTGTGTGTTGTGTACATAGTCTTTATGGGGTAGGCTAGGAAACCAAATCACTCAACTGGTGTTTCACATAGAGAAAGGTACATTTCAGTTTACCTTTCTGCTCATGCACTGTCTCCAGGGTCCTGCCCTGAAAGTGCCCAGGTCTGGGAGGGGAAACAAAAGTAAAAGGCCTGAAGTTCTGTGTTCTTCCTTGGCTGGGGCATCAGCTCTACTTTACCATTACCCAATGGATATCTCCGTGAGCACCTGAGCATCAGTGCAAGGACTGTCTTGAGCCTGTGGGCTGTCTGGGATGATTACTATGGGAATATACTGGAACTGTGTGTGGCCAACGTTTTTGTACATGTGAAAGGAAAAATGAATCTGGTAATATATCTAGGTTTGGATTTTGCTATAGCTTCCAAGAACCTAAGCTTTTCCATGTCTCAATTTTTGCCTCATAAAATGGGGTTACTAATGCTGACATTACTTTTAATCCTGAGACTAACCCCCACAGAGATTATTGTAACATGCCTTTTCTCCATGAAACGTATCTAGGTTTTTGAAGATGATAATAATTTAAGTATGATTTTCTTAGTAGTAGAGTAAATATCTGGGAATATCTGACTGATTGAAAAATGGATCAGAAAAAACATCTAAGTGTTCAAAAACAGGACCAAGCTATAGGAGACACATGTTTTAAAATTTATTAGGAAGCCTCAGAGTTAATAGAATATTGGGTGATGTGGACCAGAATGATGTAATTTATTTAGGCATTTAAAACATTGTTGGTAAATTGTCTTGTAAGGGTCACGAAGGCAATTTGGCAATCAGAGGTGAGAGAACAAGAACTCTCAGGGATTAGAATCTGACTATCCCGAGGAAATTTAGAGGTGAAATTAATGGCTAATTCCTAGGATGCAGAGGGATTAATGGAGTTCCTGGGTGGTGTAAATGGTTAAGTACTTGGCTGCTAACAGAAAGCTTGGCACTTTGAGTCCACTGAGGCACTTCAGAAGAGAGGCCTGGCAATTTACTGGTTATCTACTTGCAGTACATGAGCCACTGAAGACCCTGTGGAACACAGTTCTGCTCTGACACACATAGGTCACCATGAATCAGAAATGACTGAAGGGCAACTGTTTTTTTTTTTTTTTTGACCGCAGTGATCTCTTCTAGAGGCAGTTTGGTTTATTTTCTCATTTATTTTTCCTATTTGGTTATGAGAACATTCTCATAAACTTACATATTTCACAGCTCACATGCTAAGTTCTGAAGCAATGCCATTTGATTTACGACTGAATATAGACCTGTCATTGAACACTACCCATTTATACAGAGTCGTGTTTTCTTCTGCAAAATCTTCAAAGAGAACAAAATAAATGACATAAACAGCACGCAGGATTTTCTAGGGTGCTGTAAAAGTCTCATGCTTTTTACCATGACACCACGACTCTACATTTGGTGAGTAATGCAGCTCTGCACCCCCACACAGCAAGGCTGGTGATGGCCGCCCACTCGAGCCCGAAGGCTCTTGTATGGAATAAGAGAGAGTGTACAATTTGCGGATTAAATGAAATGTCAATGAACAGTAGGAATTAGACATTATTGTGAGAAATTCTGGAGGCTGGAATGAATGTGGAAACTGGGCAATATGACGAAACACTTCTCTTAAACATTTTCCCTGCCTCTGCTTATCTTGGTTGCAAAGAGTTCAAATGATATAAAAGAACATAGGTAAAAAGTAAAAGTCCTAATCTCTCCTCCCTCTTGAATTTTACTTCCCTCCCCAGAAGTAACCACTGTTTGGTGTTTTCTTTATGCATAAACATTTCACATCCGAATGTGTAGGTTTTGTAAAAAAAGAAATGGAATGATACTCTATACTTTGCCTTGTCATTGTCTTAGAGAGTGCAAATAGATCAACTGCATTCTTTTAAACTGCGGTATGGCCCTTTCCTAGATGGCTTTCTCTGTTACAAACAATATTTTGGCTCTTGTTTATGCTTCTTTGTGCACAGGTAGTATTTTCTCTATTCTCATGCTTAGGAGTGGATTTTTTTTTGATAGAGGTATGTGTATCTAAAATATTGAAAGATGCTTCCTTAAAAGAATACTGATTTTCATTCACACAAACAGTATATTCAAGTACCCATTTTTCCTACCTCCTTGACAACTTATCCATTTTATTAATTTTTGCCAATGCAGTGGGTGAAAATGAACAACATAGTTTAGTTTTTATTTCCTTGATTAGTAAAAGTTGAGCATCTGTTCCTGTATTAATTGGCCATTTGTATTTATTCTTCTGTGAAATGTCTGTTCTTGTCCGTTGAACATTTTTTTTTCTATTGTGTTGTTTGTTATTTTATTGGCTTAGAGTTACTCTTTATGCATTCTGGATATGAATTACTTGAATTTTATGTATTTCATGTATGTTATGTCCTTTGACATTTGTCTTTTTTATTCATTTGTGATATCTTATTATGTAGTCAAATCTGTCAGTCCTTTCCTTTATGGCTTAATGGTTTTATATCTACTTCAAGATTATAAAAATATTTTTCCTAAAACTTTGTAGTTAAAAAGATATTTAACCCTTAATGAATCTGATACATAGTTTTTTGTAATGTGTGCTAGGGAAACTTTTTTTTTTTTCTGAAACAAAGTCTCATTTTCAGTCACACCCACGTCTCTATATATCCTGCATGTTTTTCTATGACACCTTAAATTTATGGATTCTTGCTGATGTCAGATGGATCTTGACTGAAAGCAGAGAACACCAGAAAGATGTTAAAAGGCATTTGACTGTGTGGATAATAACAAATTATGAACGACATTGTGAAGAATGGCAATTCCAGAACACTTAATTGTGCTCATGAGGAACCTGTACATTGAGTAAGAAGCAGTCGCTTGAACAGAACGAGGGGATACTGCATGGTTTGAAATCAGGAAGGATGTGCATCTGAGTTATATCTTTTCATCATACTCGTTCAATCTGTATGCTGAGCAAATAATCCAAGAAGCTGGACCATATGAAGAACAGGGCATCAGGATTGGAGGAAGACTCATTAACAGTCTGCAATATGCAGATGACACAACCTTGCTTGCTGAAAGTGAAGAAGACTTGAAGCACTTACTGATGAAGATCAAAGACCACAGCCTTCAGTATGGATTACACATCAACATAAAGAAAACAAAAATCCTCACAACTGGACCAGTAAGCAACATCATGATAAATGGAGAAAAGATTGAAGATGTCGAGGATTTCATTTTACTTCTATTCAAAATCAATGCCCAAGGAAGCAGAAATCAAGAAATCAAACAACGTATTACATACATTGGGCAAATCTGCTGCAAAAGACCTCTTTCAAGTGTTAAAAAGCAAAGATGTCACTTTGAGGACTAAGGTGTGCCTAACCAAAGCCATGGTATTTTCAATTGCCTCATATGCACGTGCAAGCTGGACAATGAACAAGGAAGGCTGAAGAAGAATTGATGCCTTTGAATTATGGTGTTGGTGAAGAATATTGAATATACCATGAACAGCAAGAAGAACGAACAAATCTGTCCTGGAAGAAGTACAGTCAGAAAGCTCCTTGGAAGCGAGGATGGCGAGATTTCGTCTCATGTACTTTGGACATGTTATCAGGAGGGACCAGTTCCTGGAGAAGAACATCATGTTTGGTAAAGTAGAGGGTCAGTGAAAGAGAGGAAGACCTTACAGTGAGGTGGATTGACATAGTGGCTGCAACGATGGTCTCAAGCATACCGACTGTGAGGATGGCACCGGACCGGGCAATGTTTTCTTCTGTTGTACATAAGGTTGCTATGAGTCAAAACCGACTTGATGTCTGTAGAGTCAACAAGATGTTGTCTAACAACAATAGGATGTCTGTAGAGAAAACATCTGGAAATTGTATGGAAAATTTTGTGTGATAGTTTTAGGTGTATTTTTCTCTGTGGAGAGAGCCCTTGGTTTTCATCAGATTCTCAAAAGGATGCATGATCCTATTGAGGTTAGGAAACACTGTGTTACATTATCTCCTCTACTGCCCATTGGGAAGTCCCAAGGGGCAGTCTTGTTTCTATGTCCTCTTCCAGATTCCACCTTTCATTTCTTCAACTTTTCTTACTTAATATCAGTACCATTTTGCAATTAATTTATTCAACAAATGTTAAGTGAACACTTATTACTTTAAGCATAGCCTCAGACTATGGGGTTTGAAGCTCACTAAGATGTGGAAGCTACCCTCAAGTGGCTGATAGTTTAGTTGAGGGGACAGACAAATAACCCGACATGTTGGAAGACAGTGTGGTAAACATTATGATAATGGCATAAATGGAGTTCTATGAAAGTTTAAAGGAGGAAGCAAGTCCTAGATTTTTTTCTTTTTTGGTAGGGAGCAGGGATCATTTCAGAAAGATTATCCTGGCATCAGTATGGAGAATAAAATGCAGGGGAAGGCTGAAAACAAAAAGACCACTAGGAAGCTATTGGAGAAACATAGGGGAGAAATGTTAGAGATTGAACTGAAGCCAAGTCAATGGTGAGGGAGTGAGTGTGAGGGATTCAGGACATACTGAGGAGGTAATAAACTGAAATTATTTGTTGAGCTACTGAATATGGGGATTAGTGGGGATTTGAGGTCAGGAACAGTTATCAGGTTTCTGTTTTGGGTTACTGGTTTATTGGTACAGCCATTGCTGAAATTGAAAATACAGACTAAGTTTTGAGAGAAAAGTTGAGTTTCGTTTTGCACATTTGCAATACTGCATACTGATATGTAGGCAGAAATGGATATGATCATCCTAAGAGAAGGTACAGACAGAAAAAATAGCTGGAGATATTAACATTTTAGGGGATTATGGAGAAAGGGAAAAGTTAACAGGTTGAGAAAGACAGAGATAAAAACCATCAAGAGAAAATAGTATCACAGAAGACATGGAAGGTGAGAAGGATGGAGTGGTTGCTATGAAGGTTTGATGGCAACTAGAGAAACTGTTATTCATTTCTGAAGTAGTAGAGCCACACTGTAAGGCTATTAATGAAGCTCCAAGAAGTTAGCCCCAGGGCTAATGAATTCAGTTATCTTGTAAAAAAAAAAAAGTTATCTTGTAGGTATGTTTTATTCTTGAAGACTCGATAGCCGAACTTGATAAAGATTTCCTTTGACTTATATTCAGGGTATTAAAAATGTCTAACAACTGAGATTCCTTGGGCACTGACCAGTCAGAGTAGAAGCTATAACCTATCAGAACAGATGCTGTCCCGTAAACTGTGTTATGGTTTGATTTGTGTTCCCCCAAAAGATATGCTCAAGTCATAACCGGTGGTACCTGTGAATGTGATCGTATTTGGAAATAACATTGCCGCAGATGTAATTAGTTAAGCTAAAATGAGGACGTAGTAGAGTAGGGACCCTAATGCAACATGACTGGTGTCTTTATAAGAAGAGAAGAGGCACAGAGAACAAGACAGACACAGAGGAAGATGGCTGTGTGAAGACAGAGGAAGGGATTGGAGTTATGCTTCCACAAGCCAAGGAACACCTGGGGCTACCAGAAGCTGGAAAAGACAAGAAAGAATCTTCCCCTAGAGCCTTTTGAGACTGTATGGTCCTGCCAACACCCTGAATTTGGACTTCTAGCCTCCAGAAATGTGATAATAAACCTCTGTTTTTATAAGCCACCCAGTTTGTGGTACTTTGTCATGGCAGCCCTAGGAACTGAATATACAAAATGGTAGGGCCATACCAATGAATGTCAGCCTGGTCCTATCACCTGGTAGTTATCTGACTATGTGTACATGGATATCTCTCTTGGGAATGCCTTGATCAAAAGGACTAATTTTCAAGATTGGATTAGCAGGACTCAAAAAGGACTCTTTCACAGAAGCTGTTACTAGCATTGCAAAATGTTTGCAAACTTTCTGCTAAATTTTTTTGAAGATCACATTTGTAATCAAATAAAATTTTGTTGAAGGCTACAAAAGCAAGCAGACACACTGAACATTTTTGCATTTTTCCTCCTAAAAACTGAGATTAGCAGTTATGTGACAAGTTGAGGAGGAACAAAATGAAGAGTTACAAGGGCAATAAAGATTCTGGTTTTAAATGGCAATTTCCTTTTGAGCAGTAAGGTTAGGAGTAGAATGAACTTTTCCTATAGCAGAGCACAGGTGAAGGGGATATTTTTTGTTCCCTCTGAAGTTCTCTCAGTGACCAGTGCTAGCCTTGAAATTTAAGGTAATGTAAACTAATGTTGTATGTGTGGTCTATGTTTTTGTGATAGGGCAGGGCTATGGCACAAGCCGGCATCTTATAGTAGATGGGCTTTGTCATTTTAGCTCACGACTCCTCCTCGCTTATTTGTTGGTAAGTGTACAATCTTGCATTATCCCAAGAAATAATTTTTTCAAATAGGAGCTGCAGCATTTTTTTTCCTTTGACAAATGTCATATAGATAAACTTCTTGGAATAATTGGCCTTCTTTCAAAGATTTTCATGTGGGATATTTATAGTGAAATGTAAGTCTGTCTGATATATAAACACAGTTAATTACAGCTATTATATTCTTCTTTAAAATTTCCAATGATTGCTTAGAATGTCACGCCTCAATATACTTTCAAAAAAATCGGAATTTAAAAGTTGGTTTTGAAAAGAAGGAAATAAAAAATGAGAGTTCTGTGGGATGGATAAAGTGCTTAATGTTCTTTTCGTGGGTAGAGTCAATAATCTTAACTTTCTAGAGTAAAGAGAAAGAAAAACTATATTTGTTTACCCGTATTTAATGTCTATTGTCATTGTTATTATATTTTTTCCAAATTCTTTTATTTCACTTGTGTGTTGCAGAGGTGTTGACTAGATACAATAAATCAGAAACAGGATGAGTTGGTGCCAGCTCTTAAACAAGCCAGAAAATGTTCTTACCAAGGAAGTATAAGAAAAGGAAGAAATATCTAGAACAAATATTTCATCTATAGAAATACTAATGTTACTTGACAATGTTTCTAATCCTCTCTTTTGAGGTCACATCAATCTGGACAGGCTTGAAACACCAAGGTGGGGGCAATGGTCACAAATAGTTTTGACCCTGGGCAGTTACTAGGCGGAATCACTGGGATGTCAATTCTTTCCTTTCTCTTCTGCTTTCAAGCTCTCTTTCTTTCTTCGGCCTCGTCCTGGTTAATGCACACATTGTCTCCAAAGACTCTCAGACTCTCACTGTGCTGCTGTTGCCAACACTACTCTCTGTTTTGGGACTTGGTGGCCTTTATTGGGAGTTCATGCCACCATTGCCCTTGGTGACAATGTTGTAGTTGTTAGTTGCCATCAGATCCACTCCAACTCATGCTGACCTTATGTATAACAGAACAAAATGTTGTCTGGTCCTATGCCATCTTCATGATTGTTGGTATGTGTGACTTCATTGTTGCAGCTATTGTATCAGTCCACCTCAGTGAGGGTTTCCCTCATTTTCACTGACTCTCTACTTTACCAAACATGTTGTCCTTTTCTGGTGACTGGGCTTTCCCAATAATATGTTCAAAGTAAGTGAGCCAAAGTCTCACCATTCTTGCTTCTAAGGGACTTTCTGGTTGCTTTTCTTCTAAGACTGAGTTGTTTGTTTTTCTGGCAGTTCATGGTATGTTCAATATTCTTCCCCAACACCTCAATTGGAATGCATCAATTCTTCTGTCTTCTTTTTGTCAATGTTCAGCTTTCCCAGGAGTATATATGAGGTGATTGAAAAAACCGTGGTGACCTTGTAGTACGTGTCTAATGATGCCTGTCACACTCTTTCCTCACCAGTCTCACAGTTCTCTAGGTAGATTAGGTTTAGAAACTACAAATTGGTCCTCTTGACCAGGAAACCTATAAATTCCTTAGATGTAAAAGACTCCCTGAGAGTTCATTCTGCTCTGATGTTGCTCAGGAGATGGCCATGCAAATGAAATTCTACTTCTGAGGACCTTTTGAAACATTTAAAAAAGGGAAATCCTTCCATAAATGTGCTTACCTGGTATTTCACCTAAATACCTAGAGTCTTAATTAAAACAACTTTTTAAAAAGACATTTTGTAAAACGATTCTTTATGGGTATCAGTAGCTCTCTTTATTTTCTGCAAATGATAGTGAGGTCATAAAATTAGATTTTATTGAAAGACTGACCATATTCTTAGTCCTACCTCAGTCTCTCTCTTACCCTGAATTTTATTTTGTATCACAAGTTTGTGTTAGGCAACTCTAGCTGTATACATTGCTTCTTACCATGGCCTTTTTCAGTCAAGAGCATTTATTGAGTACCTATGTGATGATGTGATGATACCAGGTACCATAAGAAATTATGAGTCTCTGCCTTCAAAATCCTTGTAGTATAGTTGACCCTATCGGGTCAGGCAGAGGCTAAGGTGTGGTCTTCAAGACATCAGAGGCTATATGTTTTGTCAGGTCAGGAGGTAATAGAGACCTGCAAGATTGACTGCAGGTGGCCAGCATTTCAGGTAGTATAGTGTAACTTTTAAGAGCATGGGCTTTCAAGTCAGGTAGATATGGGTTCAAATTTTGGCTCCATCATTCACTATCTGTATGCCCTTATGCAAATTTCCTAACTTCTTTGTGCCTTAGTTTTCTTATCTGTAAAATAGGAGTGGTAATATAACGATGAAGCAGTTCCTGTGTGGCACAAAAAATGCTTGACTACTAGCTGAAAAGTTTGTGGTTCAAACCCACCCAGAGGAGCCTCAGAAGACAGGCCTGGTGGTCTGCTCCCAAAAGGTCACAGCCTTGAAAACCCTATGGAGTATAGTTCTACTCTGCCACATATAGGGTCGCCATGAGTCGGAGCTGACTTGGTGGCAACTAACAATAGCAACAACAATATAATGATGCCTACTTTATATAGATTTACCTTGAGGATTAAATGGAAAAAGAAAAGTTCTTACTACTGAGCCTGGAACAAAATAAGTACCTAGCCTTCATATTAAGTGGCCTGTTGGCCTCTTCTAGGAATCTGCTTGTCCCAAGGAGGGCCCAAAGGCAGAAATAACTTCACAGGTATTGAATACTCACACTATGCTAAGGGAGAGATGCTTTTTTTTTCTATTGAGAGCCACTGAACCCTGATAGAAAAGGATCAATTGAGGGCTTTGTAAAAAACTAATTTGCTTTTTTTTCCCTTAGGGAGATATAAAATACTGAATTTACGTACGTTTAAGAACAAGGAACATGGCACTTCACTCAATAAGTACCTTGAATAGATTTTTAGAACTTTAAGGGACCTCAGAGGCCATGCAGTAGAATCTCTTTATTTAACAGATAAGACAGCTAAGGGCTAGAAATATAAACTGACTTCATAATCACCCTCTTTGGCCACAGAGTAAACCCTTTACTTCCAAGTCTAATTCCTAGAATTTTCCCACTGTACTTTGTGCCTGGTTGAGCTCTAAAACAACAGGTGGAGGAAGAGAGGAAAGTAAGAAGAGGGAGGGAGAAGAACGAGTGTGAGAGAGAGAGCGATAGAGAAAGAGAGAAGAAAGTACAGAGAGAGAGAGGAAAGTATGGAGAGAGAATGAGAAAAGGAAGAAACAAGGGAGTCATTACCAACAACGAATAGGGTTTCATTAAATCTATGTTATGTCAAGCTAACTTGATTTTCCGTTTTTTGAACGTAATTTAGATGAAAGTTTACATAGCAAATTAGTTTCTCATTAAACAGTTAATACACAAATTGTTTTGTTACATTGGTTGCCATCCCTGCGATGTGTCAACACTCTCCCATTTTCCACTTGAGGCTCCTTGTTTCCTTTTGTAGTTTTCCTGCTTTCTTGTCTTTGGTTTTCAGCTGTTGTGCCCATTAGTCTTGTATACATCAGTGAACTATAAAGCACATACCTCATGTGTGTTATTGTTGGCCTTATAGATCTGTCTAATCTTTGGCTGAACCTCAGGAGTGACTCAGTTCTGAGGTAAAATGTTGTCTGGGAGCCATACTCTAGGGATTTCTCCAGTCTCTGTCAGATCAGCAAGCCTAGTCTTTTTTTTTTTTTTTTTGTGAATTTGAATTTTGTCCTTCATTTTTCTCCTGCTCTGCCTGAGACCCTCTATTGTGATCCCTGCCAGAGCAGTGGGTGGTGGTAACTGGGCACCATCTAGTTGTTCTGGGCTCAGTCTACCAGAAGCTGTGGTACTTGTAGTACATTAGTTCTTCGGACTAATCTTTTCTTTGTGCTTTTGGTGTTCTTCATTCTCCTTTGCTCCAGCCAGGATGGGACCAATAGATGTATATCTTAGATGGCCACTCGCAGGCTATTAAGACCCCAGATGCTACTCACCGCAGTTGGATGTAGACTATTTTCTTTATAGGCTATGTTATGCCAATTGAGCTAGATGTCCCTCGAGACAATGGTCCCCAGCACTCAGCTCAGTAGCTTGGTCTATCAGGGAGTTTGGATGTCTGTGAAGCTGCTATGATTTTGCCCCGGTCAAGTCATGCTGACTTCCCCAGTATCGTGTACTATTTTATCCTTCATCCAAGTTACCGCTTATCTATTATCTATTAGTGTTTTTTGCTCCCCACTGCTCCCCTTCCTCGTAACCATCAAAGATTGTTTCTTTCTGTGTGGTAACATTTTCGTGTGTTTTTATAATAGTGATCTCATAAAGTATTTGTCCTTTTTTAAAAATTGTATTTTAGGTGACGGTTTGTGGAGCAAATTAATTTCTCATTAAACAATTAATACACATATTGTTTTGTGACATTGGTTGCCACCCCCATGACACAGCAACACTCCCCTTCTTGACTTAGGTTCCTGTTTACCAGCTTTCCTGTCCCCTCCTGCCTTCTCATCCTTGCCCCTGGGCTGGTGTGTCCATTTAGTTTCATTTTCTTCTATGGGCCTGTCTAATCTTTAGCTGAAGGGTGAACTATCAGGAATGACTTCAGTACTGAGTTAAAAGGAAGTCCAGAGACATACTCTTGGGGTTTCTGCAGTCTCTGTCAGACTGGTAAGTCTGGTCTTTGTTTATTTATTTTTGTGAGTTAGAATTTTGTTCTACATTTCTCTCTAGCTCTATCCTGGATCTTCTACTGTGATCCCTGTCGGGGCAGTTGGTGGTGGCAGCTGGGCACCATCTAGCTGTGCTGGACTCAGTCTGGTGGAGGCTGTGGTACTTGTGGTCTCTTAGTCCTTTGGACTAATCTTTCTCTTGTGTCTTTGGTTTTCTTCATTCTCTCTTGCTCCAAATGGGGTGAGGCCAGTGAAATATCTTAGATGGCAGCTCTCGAGCTTTTAGGAACCCAGACGCTACTCACCTAAGTAGAATGTAGTACATTTTCTTTATAAGCTATGTTCTGCCAGTTAAGCTAGATGTTTCCCGAGACCATGGTCCCCAGCCCTCAGGCCAGTATTTCAGTTCCTCAGGGAGTTTAGATGTGTCTATGGAGCTTCTATGATGTTGCTTTGGTCAAGTTGTGCTGGCTTCCGCAGTATTGTGTACCATCTTACACCTCACCAAACTTACCACTTATTTATTGTCTACTTAGTATTTTTCCCTCCCCACCCCTCCCCTCCGTTGTAACCATCAAGAATTGTTTCTTTTTGTGTGTAAACCTTTTCATGTGTTTTTATAATTGTGGTCTCATACAATTTTTGTCCTTTCGTGATTGACTTATTTCACTCAGTGCAATACCTTCCAGATTCATCCATATTGTGAGATGTTTTGCAGATTCATCATTGTTCTTTGTTGTTGTGTAGTACTTCATTGTGTGTATGTAGCGTATGTACCATAGTTTGTTTATCCATTCACCTGTTGATGGGCACTTAGGTTGTTTCCATCTTTTTGCTATTGTGAATACTGCTGCAGTGAACATGGGTGTGCACATGTCAGTTCATGTGATGGCTCTTATTTCTCTAGGATATATTCCTAGGCATGGGATAGCTGAATTGTACGTATGTCTATTTCTAACTTTTTAAGGAAGCGCCATATTGTTTTTCAAAATGTTCGTACCATTTTGCGTTCCCATTAGCAGTGCGTAAGAGTTCCAATCTCCCCATAACCTCTTCTAACGTTTGTTATTTTCTGTTTTTTTTTTTTTATTTTATTTGTGCCAGTTATGTCAGGGTGAGATGGTATCTCATTGTAGTTTTGATTTGCATTTCACTAATGGCTAGTGATTGCAAGCATTTTCTCATTTGTCTGTTAGCTGACTGAATGTCTTCTTTGGTGAAGTGTCTGTTCATATCCTTTGCCCATTTTTTAATTGGGTTATTTGTGTTTTTATTGTAGAGATGTTGGATTTTCCTACAGATTTTTGAGATTAGACCTTGGTTGGATATGTCATAGCCAAAATTTTTTTCCCAGTCTGTAGGTTCTATTTTTACTCTTTTGGTGAGCATAAATGTTTAATTTTTAGGAGGTACCCTTTATCCAGCTTATCTATTGGTGTTGTGTATTGTTAATTATGGTTTGTGTGCTGTTTATGCCGTATGTTAGGGTCCGTAGTGGTGTAGTGGTTAAGAGCTATCTCTGCTAACCAAAAGGTTAGCAGTTTGAATCTGCCAGGTGCACCTTGGAAACCTTGCGTAGCAGTTCTACTCTGTCCTATAGGGTCACTGTGAGTCAAAATTGACTCGACAGCAACGGGTTTGGTTTTATTTTTTGGTTTAGTATTGACCCTATTTTTTCTTCCATGATCTTTAAGTTTTTAGTTTTATATTTAGGTTTTTTATTCATTTTGAATTAGTTTTTGTGTGTGATATCAGGTATGGGTCCTGTTTCATTTTTTTACAGATGGACATCCAGTTTTGCTACCACCATTTGTTAAAAAGGCTGTCTTTTCCCCATTTAATGGACTTCGGGCCTTTGTCAAGATCGGGTGGCTGTCGGTAGATGGATTTATATTTGGGTTTTTGATTCTGTTCCATTGGTCAATGTGTCTGTCATTGTATCAGTCAGTACTGGGCTGTTTTGACTAGTGTAGCTGTGTGGTACTTTCTGAGGTCAGGTAGTGTGAGGCCTCCTACTTTGTTTTCTTTCTTCAATAATGCTTTACTTATCTGGGGGATCTTTCCTTTCCATACAAAGTTAATGATTAGTTGTTCCATCTTGTTAAAGAATGCTTTTGGTATTTGGATTGGGATTGCATTGTATTAGTAGATTGCGTAGGGTAGAATTGACATTTTCACTATGTTGAGTCTACCTATCCATGAGCATGGTATGTTTTTCTACTTATGTAAGTCTGTTTTGGTTTCTTACAGTAGTGTTTTGTAGTTTTCTTTGTACAGATCTTTTATGTCCCTGGTTAGATTTATTTCTAAGTATTTTATTTTTTAGGTGCTATTATAAATGGTATTGCTTTCCTGATTTCCTTTTCGTAGTTCTCTTTATTGGTGTATACGAATTCAACTGAATCTCTATCCTGCTACACTGCTGAATCTTTACATCAGTTCCAGTAGTTTTCTTGTGGAGTCTTTGGGGTTCTCTGTGTATAGTATCATATCATTCACAAATAGGGATAGTTTTATTTCTCCCTTACTGTCTTAGTCATCTAGTGCTGCTATAACAGAAATATCACAAGTGGATGGCTTTAACAAAGAGAAGTTTATTCTCTCACAGTCCAATAGTCTAGAAGTCCAGTTCAGGCACTGTCTTCAGGAGGAGTCTTTCTTTCTCTATCAGCTCTGGAGGAAGATCCTTGTCATTAGTCTCCCCTTGGTCTGGGAGCATCTCAGTGCAGGAACCTCAGGTTCAAAGGGCGTGCTCTGCTCCCAGCATTGCTTTCTTGGTAGTATGAGATTTCCCTGTCTCTCTGCTCCCTTCTCTCCTTTATATCTCAAAATTGATTGGCTTAAGGCACTATCTAATCTTGTAGATCTCATCAATATAACTGCTGCTAATTTAATCCATTTTATTACATCATAGTGATAGGATTTATAACACATAGGGAAATCACATCAGATGATAAAATGGTAGACAATCACATAATACTGGGAATTATGACCCAGCCAAGTTGACAGACATTTTTTGGGAACACAATTCAGTCCATGATACTTATCAATTTGGATGCCCTTTTTTTTTTTTTTTTGTCTTATTGCTCTAGCTTGGACTTGCAGCACAACGTTAAATGGGAGTGGTGATAAAAGGCATCCTTGTCCTGTTCCCCTTCTTAGGGGGAATATTTTCAGCCTCTCTCCATTGAGAATGATGTTGGCTGTTGGTTTTGTAAAGATGCCCTTTATTATGCTGAGGGATTTTTGTTCTCTTCCTGTCTTATTGAGAGTTTTTTATCAGGAATCGTTGTTAGCCTTTATCGAATGCCTTTTCTACATCGATTCAGATGGTCATGTGATTTTTCTGTTTTATTGATGTGGTGGATTACATTGACTGATTTTCTGATGTTGAACCATCCCTGCATACCTGGTATGAATCCCACTTGGTCATCGTGTATTAGTTTTTTAATATGGGATGAATTTTACTGGTTAGAATTTTGTTGAGAGTTTTTGCATGTATATTCATGAGAGATATTGGTATGTAATTTTCTTTTTTTGTGCTGTATCAGGGTTATGCTGGCTTCATAGAATGCATTTGGAACTATGCCGTCCTCTTCTATGTTCTGAAATAGTTTGAGTAGTACTGGTGCAAGAGGTTCTCTGAATGTTAGGTAGAATTCTCCAGTGAAGTCCTCTGGGCCAGAGCTTTTTTTTTTTTTTTTTTTTGTTATGAGTTTTTTTTTTAACTTAATTTTTTAAATTACCTTTTCAATCTTGTCTCTCGTTATGGGTCTGTTCAGATATTCTACCTCAGTTTGTGTTAGTTTACGTAGGTAATGTGTTTCTTGAAATTTGTTCATTTCCTCCAGGTTTTCAATTTTTTTGGAGTACAGTTTTTCATAGTACTCTTTTATGATCGTTTTTTATTTAATTTGGGTCTGTTGTAATGTTCCCCATTTCACTTCTTGTTTGGATTATTTGCATCCACTTCTGTTTTTCTTTTGTCAGTTTGGCCAGTGATTTGTCGATTTTGTTGATCCTTTCAAAGAACCAACTTTTTGTTTTGTTGATTCTTTCTATTGCTTTTCCATTCTCTATTTTATTTATTTCTGCTCTGAACTTTATTATTCCCTTTCTTTTGGTGGCTGTGGGCTTCTCTTACTGTTTTCTTTGTATTTGTTTAAGTTGTAGGGCTAATGTTTTGATTTTGTCCCTTCCTTCTTTTTTGATGTGTGCATCTATTGTTATAAATTGGCCTCTGAGCACTGCTTTGTTGTGTCCCGTAGGTTTTGGTATGATGTGTTTTCATTCTCATTTGATTCTAGAAAGTTTTTGATTCCATCTTTGACTACCTCTATTACTCAGTGGTTTATAAGCAAGGTGTTATTTAATCTCTATGAATTTGAGTTTTTTTTTCTATGCCCTTCCTGTTAATTTCTACTTTTATTGCATGGTGATCAGAGAAAAAGCTTTGTATGATCTCAGTGTTCTGGATTTTGTTGAGGGTTCTTTGTGGCCTAACATGTGGTCTATTCTGGAGGATGTTCCATATGTGTTGGAAAAGAATGTATGCTTTGCTGTTGTTAGGTGGAGTGTTCTGTATATGTCTATGAGGTCAAGCTGGTTAATTATAGCCTTTTGATCATCCGTATCTTTGTTGAGTTTCTTTCTAGATGTTCTGTCCTTTACTGAGAGTGGTATGTTGAAGTCTACTATTGTTTTGGAACTGTTGATCTCTCTTTTCAGTGCTGTTAGAGTTTGTTTTATGTATTTTGGAGCCACGTCATTGGGTGTATAGATATTTATTATGGTTGTGTCCTCATGCTGGATTGTCTCTTTAATCATTGCATGATGTCCTTCCTTGTCTTTTATGGTGCATTTTGTTTTAAAGTCTGTTTTGTCTGAGATTAATATTGCTGTTTGCTTGGTGTATTTTTTTTCCATCTTTGATTTTTAATGTATTTATGTCTTTGTGTCTAAGGTGTGGATCTTGTAGATAGCATGCTGTTGAGTCCTTTTATTTTTTTATCCATTCCGTCACTCTCTGTCTCTTTATGCATGCATTTAAGCCATTTACATTCAGTGTGATTATTGATAGCTGTGAGTTTATTGCTGTCATTTTGTAGTGCTTTTTTGTGTGTGTGTCGTTGATGTTTTCTTTGTTCTTTTTACTTTCCTGTGCTGAATTCCTTTTTATTTGTGAATTTTCTTTTTGTTACTTTTGTAGATTTCGTGTTTATGGAGACTTTATTTTATTTTTTTTCCTTTATTTTGATGAGTAGGTTTGTTAACTTTCTTTGTGGTTACCTTGAAATTTACCCCATCTTCCTATGTTTGAGCCAGTCTTTTGTTACTTGATATCACCTTGACTTCATCTGCATTTGAAAGTTCTATACTTAACACCATTTATTTCCTCTTTTATTGTTTTGACGTTGTTGTCATTTACAGATTGGAGTCTCTGGTTCCTTGCTGTAAATCTTTTAGTTTTGTTTTATCCTTGAGAGGCCATTACCTAGGTGAATATCTGGTTGATACTGTCCTGGGTCCTGGACTCAGGTTGTTGACTGTTGTTGTTGGTTCTCTCATCATAGGACTTCCTTTAATAATTCTTGTAAGTTTAGTTTAGTTTTTACATATTCCCTTAATTTCTGTTTATCTCTATATTTCCTAATTTTGCCATCATATTTGAGTGAGAGTTTGCAGGATATATTCTTCTTGGCTGGGAGTTTTTTTCTTTAAAGGTCTTATGTATGTCATCCCATTGCCTTCTTGCGTGCATGTTTTCTGCCAGGTAATCATAGCTTAGTCTTATTGTTTCCTCTTTGTATGTGACTTTTCATTTTTTCTTGAGCTGCTTTCAGGATTCTTTCTTTGTCTTTAGTTCTGGCAAGTGTGAATATGGTATGTCTTGGTGACTTTCTTTTGTGTGCCTATCCTACATGGGGTTCTTTGAACTTCTTGGATGGTCAGCTTTGCATCTTTCATGTCCATCAGGAAATCTTCAATGATCCTGTCTGTATTTTCCATTTTCTTCCCCTGTTCTGGAATTTTGATTGTGCAGAAGTTTTTGCTCTTGATTGTATTGCACATAGTTCTTAGGTTTTCTTCATTCTTTTCTCTGATTTTTCCTCAAACGAAGTGGTATCCAAGGATTTGTCTTCAATTTTGGTGATCCTGTCTTCCATTGTTTCAGATTTGTTCCTAAAATCTTCTATTGCATTGTCCATTTCTGAAAATTTGTTTATCTTTTTGATTTCTAATTGCTGTTTTTGTATGATTTCTAATTGTTTATTTATTTTGACATTTTGTTCTTCTGTTATTTTCTTTAATTCTTCTATTGCTTTGTCTGTGTTTTCCTTGATTTTGGCTATGTTTTTGATAGTTTTCTCTGCATTTTCCATGACGTTGCCTGTGTTTTCCTTGATCTCTTTCCTAGTCTCTTGGAGAGCCCTGAATGTTAGACTTTTGAATTCCCAGGTAGCTCCAGTGCCTTTTCTTCTGTTGGAAGGTCAACTGTTGCTTTATTCTGGTTGCTTACTGGAGCCATCTTGTCCTTTTTTTTTTTTTTTTTTAATATGTTTTGATGTTGTCTGCTGTCTCTGAGACATTCAGGTGTTTTCTTTATTTATTGATTATAGATTTGTTTGTTCCATCAGTTTTTGTTTGTTTCATCCTTTTTTGTTTGTTTGTTTATCTCTGGGTGGGTGGGCCAGACATGCTTTGTTGCTTGCATGCCTCTGTGCATGATAGTTCTCACCACCTTGTCCTGGTGTGCTGGGCCACCTGCTCAGCTATGGTGCAGCACAGCAGGTCCAGCAGGAAGGGAAGTTGCAGAGATGGGTCGTTTGCAGTATGATCAAAGCCAGCAGCTGGAGTGGGGTTGCTGTGGTCTGGGGTGGGGGGGTTCCTGAGCAGGCAAGGAAGGGCCTCAAGTCCTGGCTGGGTCCCCTTGGGGCTCTGATGGGTGGTGGGAAGGTCCAGAGCTAGCAGGAAGGGGCCTGGAATATGTAGTGTCCCCTCAGGGCTGCAGTGTGTGGTAGGTGGGGTTCAGAGCCAGCTGGAAGCTGGTTTCCTTTTTTGATGAGGCTTTATCATTCATTCATACATTTAAATGACATTTATTCAGAATGACAGAACCTCACTGGAAAAGAAAATCAACCCAGCTTGGCATAAGAGATTTAATGAAATGCATTGGTTGTTGGTAATGGCCACCTTTTTTTTCTTCATTTTCTTGCTCTCCATTCTCTTTCTTTCTTTCTATAAGTAGTTTCCTCATTCTCTTAAAGAATAGATTATATGTAGACTAGTCTGGCAGACTGCCAAGGAAGAGGGTAGAATCAGGGAGACCAGTTGGGAGGCTATTGCAATAAGCTAGATGAGAGATGTTAGTAAATTGTACTAGGCTGGCAGCAATAGAGATGGTTCCAGAGGTTAAATTTGTGATATATTTCAGAGGTAGAGACAGAAGGATATATTGTTGGATGGGATGTTAGGAAGTAAGTGAGCAGAGTGATTCCACAGGTTTTGACCTGGGTAATTAGATGAATGGTGATTCCATTTACTGAGATGGGAAAGACTTTGGACAGGCTATGTTTGATATGCCCAGGAAAAATTCTGAGTATACAGTTGGATATTTGAATCTGGAGTTCAGGAAAGAGAACAGGCTAAAGATATGAATTTGGAAGTTACCAGCATATAGATATTTACGGGACTGGATGAGATCATCTAGGGACAGAATGAAAATAGAAAGGAGAAGAAGGCTGAGGCCAGAGCCTATCTTTTAGAAGACCAGCAGAGAAAGAGGAGACTGAGGAGTTACTAATGGGGAATATGCTAAAGGTATGGATTATATGGGTTTTGGCAAGTAGTATAAAAGGATCATCTATAATGGAAGAATGTGGCTGGACAGTAATAGAATTAGGTGGGTTAGGACTCTATGTACCCAAGTATTGTCAAACAATGGACTAGAGGGAGTTTGAAGAAGCTCTAAGGCACATACCTCAGATCTTGACCCTGTTGTGCAAACCTGGTTAAAAAAACCTTAAGTAGAAAAATTTGAGTCATATTTGTAGGGATAGAAAGATGGAGAGAGAGAACATTAGATTGTTAGTAGGTTTTGAAAGACATGGCAAGAGAGGCTCAATAGGTGGTTCCAGATAGAATGGGAGAAAAATGTAGAACAAAACTCAAATTCCTAAAGAAAAAAAGGCCAGACTTACTGGACTGGTAGAGACTAGATGAACCCCCAAGACCATTGCCCTGAGATATTCTTTTAACTTGGAACTGAAACCACTCTGAGAGGTCACCTTTCAACCAAATGACAGATTGGCCCATAAAATAAGTAATATCATCCATGAGTACTGTCATCTCAAAATAATCATTTAAATGAAACTAAACAGTAAACTTTTACCCTATACCAAAGGTGATAAGGCAAGGGAGACAGGGAAGCTAGATTAATGGAAATAGAATGATCAGAATGGAAATAATGAGAATGCTGATATATTGTGAAAAATGTAACCAATGTCACTGAACAATGTGTTTTTTTTTTTTTTAAAAGCCTGTTGCTTTCGAGTTGATTCTGACTCATAGCAACCCTATACAATAATACATATAGAAATTGCTAAACGAGAACATAATTTCCTGTGTAAACTTTTACCAAAAACATAATAAAATATTAAAAAAATAAAAAGATATGGTAAGATATGCTTGCTGTAAAAATCTGTGTGTTAAATTAAGTGTGGGCTGATAAGGACTGATCTAGAGTGGTGGGAGTGGAGGATTAGATTTGAGGGATGTTTGATAGGGAAGAGTTGGCATGACTTTCTGATTGATAGGATATAGGTGATGAAGAAGAGGAAAGAGGCCCAAATGATTCAACGGCACTATAAGTAGTTTCGTTATATTAGTGTAGGAAGGAAGAATAATTACAAAAAACAACATGAGCTAGTAACTCATTCTTTACCAAGATGATAAACATCAACCATTAGTTACTCTGACAGTTTGAACTTACATACTTCGTCTTGTATATGGAAGTGGTAATAAAAATTTAATAAAAATAATTATAGCAAATTGGCTGTTCCAACTTTAAAAGGTTACTAATTAACCAATTAATGTGTTTCTGTTTGCATAAAAGCTGATAGCTTATACCATTAAGTTAATGGCATAAGAAGATAAGTTCAGGCTTCACTTTTTGATGGTTTGCCAGTTGAATATTGATAGGATTGCATTTACTTATGAGGTTGCTGATAATTTGAATTGTCCTGTGAGAGCGTGAGTTATTTTACAGAACCATTCTCTCCTGCTTAACTAAATGACATTAATCTTACCCTTCAGAAAACAGTATCTTTCCGCCAAGTAGAGATTTCTGTACTGGATTGAAGATGCTATTAATGATTGGAATGTGTGAGAGTCATGCCTGAAAGGCTTGTAGCCTTTCCACACCTCAGAGATTTTGCTAGGCTCCTGAATGGTGTTCACAAGGTGGGAGGAGGCATGCTGAACTTTCTTAAGGGGAAAAATCCTTCAAGCACTTATTTATATAAGTACTCATTTACATATAATCATTTTCCTACCCTAATTTGAATTCAGGTATGCCCTTGAAAGGAGTGATTATTAATCCTTTAAGAACTCTCAAGTTTTGACTTTTCTAGTACTCCCCATGAAATTAGTTCAGGTTAGCAAGTTTTACTATATATGTCATTTTGATTATATAAGAGTATCAGCCATTTAAACTAAAAGCATCTACCTCCTGCCACCAAGTTCTGAACACAATGACATATATTTAGATTAATTCAATAAGCATAGAAGAGTAGAAAGTTAGAGCTGGAAGGAAAATTAGATATTACCTAGTTTAGATAGATAGCTGCTATTGAGGTGACTCTGACTCATGGCAACCTTATGTATAACGGAATGAAACACTGTCCTATCCTGTGTTATCCTCATGATCGCTGGCGTATTTGAGTCCATTGTTGCAGCTATTATGCCAATCCATCTCACCAATCTCCCTCACCCTTTCTCACCCTCACTGATTCTCTACTTTACCCAACAAGATGTCCTCCTCCAGTGGTTTATCTTTTCTGATAATGTGACCAAAGCAAGCGAGTTGGACAGTGTTCTGTTGTGATTGATAAGATCTTTATTAGCTAGTTTTCAGAAGTAGATCGCCAGGCTTTTCTTTCTACTCTGTTTTAGCCTGGAAGCTTCACTGAAACAATGGGTGACCCTGCTGGTATATGAAATACTGATGGTATAGCTTCCAGCATCATAGCAACACGCAAGCCACCACAGTAGGATAAACTGACAGATGGGTGGTTGGTACCTAGCCTACTTCCCTTCTTTTTCAGATGAGAAGACAGAGATCTAAAGAGGTGAGTAACTTGGCCAAGTTCATACACCTGACTGATGACAGAGACAGGATGTATCCCCAGGTGTCAGATTCCCAGCCCTTTGCTCTTCACATAATATATGTAAGAAATGAGCTTGATTTTTTTTGCACTGGCATTGGATTTCTGACGTGAAGAGGAGAGAGGAGCTTACGTTTATTCTCTTCCCTTCTCTAGATCAGTGCTTCTCTACCTGTTGCTGACCCATTGCTGTCGAGTCAATTCCGACTCATAGTGACCCTACAGGACAAAGTAGAACTGTCTCATGGGGTTTCCAAGGAGTGGCTGGTGGATTCGAACTGCCAACCTTTTGGTTAGCAGCCATAGCTCATAACCAAGTGCTTCTCTAGATCTTATTAAAATGTGGCTTCTAATTCAGAAGGTCTGAGGCGGGACTAAGATTCTGCGTTTCTGTCAGGTTTCTGTTGTTGTTGAATAGATTCTAATTCATAGCAATCCTATGTGTGCAGAGCAGAACTGCACCATAGGGTTTTCAAAGCTGTGACCTTTTGAAAGCAGATTGCCAGGCCCGTCTCCCAAGCCTCCTCTGGGTGGGTTTGAATTGCCAACCATTTGGCTAGTAGTCAGCGCTTAACCATTGGCACCACCCAGGGACTTCTGTCAAGCTCCTCAGTGACATCAATGCTACTAGTCGGGAGGCACACTTTGAGCAGCAAGGATCTAGAGGAGGGCTTGGCAACCTATGGCCCATGGTTAAATCCAGCCTGCTGCCTGTTCTTGTAAATAAAGTTTTATTGGAACACAGCCTTGTCTGTTGGTTTATGTGTTGTCTATGGTTTTTTTTTTTAATGGTTATTTTTGTGCTATGATGGCTGAGTTGAGTATTTGTGACAGATAATATTTGGCCCTTTATTTGTAATTCTTTTTATTTGTAACTCTCTTCTCTGACAGTGAAAAACCTGGTTTATATTATTCTCAATATGTTTACTTATTATGACCAATCACTTACCACCACCACTGCTCCCCCTGCATGGATACCGTCTTTACTTGGGCTTTGACACTTTGTGCTGAGCTCTATCTTTCATCTCCATCTAAAAGAGAGAAAAGTCCAACCCTGTTAATTTTATTTTTTAATTCAGTAACTATATATTTCATTTCCCAAATTTCTGATTGTTTCCTGTCAATATCTACCTATTCTTGTTTCACTTTTGTTTAATAATTTCCTGTTGTTTTTTAATGGAGGGATGCTGCATTGATCTCTTTTTTGTAAATACTCAATGTTTCTATTTTAAAATCCTTATCAGGCTGTTCTAGAAAATTAATTTCATTCAGAGTGAATGTATGATTGTTGATGTACTTGGCTTTTCTAGCAACCAAAATTTTTGTTTTTTGGAATTTTTGTTTACCGGCAATTTTAGCCAAGATTTTTTGTTTGTTTTTAGCTTCTCACTCTCTCTTCCATTGCTTCTCATTCCTTCCTGTTCAGCATTTTTACAGTTCCCTCCACACAGCCCTTTAAAGCCCTAATCTGTAATCAGGCTTTAAGTTGCTAGTTGGGTTTCCTGCCCTATAGTGACAGTGGGGCACCAAGTATATGGCAAGTGAACAGCTTGGCTCAGTTCCTGTTGGCAAGGCTGTGCATTGTATCCTCCCCTCACACTGGGTTATAAAGCTATAGCTCATATGTTCTCAACAGAGGCAATATTGGCTCTAATAGGGTGAAAACTGGTTCATGGGAGGCAGGAAATCTTAGATAGTGTAATGGATTATGGCCCTTCAAAGCTAAACCCTACTCAAAAAATCTTATTCCTTAGTATTTAATTTCTTATGTTAGAGAGAATTTAAGTTAAATTTTACTTTTCACCTTAGGGGAATGATAGTGAAAACTCAAATCAAAAACAAACAAACGGACAAGACAAAACCAGAAAACGGCTGAGAAACATTGTTTCTAGCTCTAGGCAGAAGTCACCTATGTTTTATTCAGCTGGTTACTCATCATTTATGAAGTCTTTTAAACCCCTTGACTCCTGAAGAGCTGAGCTACTAACCACCACAGCCTGCTTTTTGACTTGGAACCTGCTTCATAGCTTCAGCCTGACTCAGTTTTGCGTTTTTGTTCCATGGAGATGTTTATATTGTTTTTGAACTTTTTTTATGTTTTATTGCATATTGCAATATATTTGGATGAGAAAGGAGATGATCAGAGCATGAACTCATTGCACCATATTGACTTGAAGTCAATGTTTATTATTCAAATCAAAAGGGAAGTTACAAAAACCGTTTCTTTACCAAACTACTACTCTTCTAATGCCTTTCTGATTTTATTTATTTATTTTACTCTTAAGAATAATAGAGAGTCTCCTGCTGTTAGGTGTCAATTACATTCAGTCAATTATCTGTGCTTTATGTTTTGCTTGGTATTTTTGAGGTTGCTGAATAATGTAGATCCTTTTTAGGAGTGCTGGTTTCTCTGGTTGGTTCTGGGCTTTTGATGAACCATTGTTCTGTTGCTGAAAATTTGTGGCTAAATCTCTCTTAGTTATCATTTTATGCATCCATAATCTGCATTTTTGCAACATTTGCAATTATACTCAAGAAGCCCTTCTTCCACCATTTCAATCTGGATAGCATGACCTTTTAACCATTCACATTTCATATCGCAGTGTAGCATAGTGGTTAAGAGGACAGATTCTAGTGTCACACTGTTCTGGGTTCAGATCCCAGCTCTGTCATTTACCAGCTATCTGACCTTAGGCAAGTTATTTGACTTCTCTATACCTTAGTTTCCTCATATGTAAAATGAGGTTGATGGTAAGAATAATAACTCCTACCTCATAAAACTGATTGAGAATTAAATATATTAATGCATATAAAGCACTTAGAACTGTGCCTGACATGTGATAAACACTGAATAAGTGTCAGCTATTATTGTCTTTTCTCTCATATTTTCCATTGCCTTGTTTATACTCTTGTGAGAGAGTTCCTTGACTTTGTCTTCCAAACTTTATATAAAATTTTTAATTATGGCTATTATATTTTTGTCAGGAGCTTTTCCTTAATTTTTGGGTATTCTTTTTTTTTCATAGCTCCCTATTGTTGTTTATTATGAAGCATCTTTAAAAGTTCTCTTTCATAATATTAACTGGCATTAAATTTTTTTCGCTTGGTGCATTATCTTGGTTCTTTTGAGTTTCTTTTTGTTCCATTTATTTTAGTGCTTCTCTTTCATTTTTGGTGATTTGATTTTCCCATAGGTCTAGTGATTCTAGGTTGCCCATCATTTTAAGAATAAGACACTAGAAACCTAATTGGAAGTCTTGCAGGCTTGGGTAAATCTTGCTGAATTATGAGCTTTACTTCTGGATCACTGTGCCAGGATACCATTTGATAGATGTCAGGAAGAGGAATTATTTTCAGTGGTACTTTAGAGAAGAGTTGTGATAGGCATAATACTACCCTCCAAAGAGCTCTACACCTCAATCCCTAGAACTTGTGAATATGTTATGTTAGGTTTCATGACGAAGGGGGAATTACAGTAGCAGAAGAAATTAAGTTGGTTAATCAGCTGACCTTAAAATAGGGAGATTATCCTGGATTATCTGGGTTGGGGGGGTGGGCCAATATAATCACAGAGGTCCTTAACAGAGGAAGGAACATTGTATAATCCCACTTATATAAAAAAGACAAGAACAGGCAAATGTATACAGAATAAAATTTATTAGTGGTTGCCAGGGATGGGAAGGATGGGGAAGGGGAGTTACTGCTTATGGAGTAGTGAGTTTCAGTTTATGGTGATGGAAAAATCACATTGAATAAGAGTGGGGTTGCACAGTTGATTATAGTAAGTGCTATCAATAAGTTGCACACCTGTAAAAAGTTGAATTGACAAAAGTTGTGTGATAGACATATTTACAGCAATGACAGAAAAACAAAACAAACAAACAAAAAACAGTGGCTGCTGAGGCTGCTTCATATAAACAAATACCTCATAGGATTTGGATACTTGGTTTGGAGGTTTAGGGTCATGGTTTTATGGGACAGCCAAGTTGGCATTAAATTTTATTTTCCTAATAGTGTGTTTAGTGCTTCTGTTCTACCTACTAGTTCATTGCATAGTGCCTGGAGTCTTAAAAGCTTGCAAGCAGCCATCCAAGGTACATCAAGTGATCTCTAGTCACCTGAAAAATAGGGGAAGAAAAGGAGTCAGGAATAGAAGGAGGAAATGTGTGGGTAATTGCCTCCATAAACAACTGCCTCCTTTGCCATGAGACCAGAAGAACTGGATGGTGCCCAGCTACCATTACTGAACATTTTGATCAAAGATTCTGTAGAAGAACCCTGATCAAAAGGGGGAAAATGCAAAACAGAATTTCAAATTCATATGGAATTCAGACTTTCTGGACCTATGGAGGCTGGATGAACCCCTGAAACCATTGTCTTGAGATAATCTTTAAACCTTAAACCAAAAATATTCCCTGAAGTTTTCTTTAAACCAAAAATAGCTTAGCTTAATTAATAATGTCTGTCTTGGGCATAGAGTTTTTTTTAAAGAACTATCTATATGGGATCAAACTGAAAATAGCAACTTGAAAGATTAGATAGGAAACCAACGGGGCAGTGAGTTTATGTTACTGGGGGAAGAACAATTCACAAAAGGAGGGTGAGAATGGTTGCACGACTTGAAGAATATAATCAGTGTCACTGAATTGTACACATAGAAACTATTGAATTAGTGATTTGCTGTGTATATTCTCAACAACAACAACAACAAAATGGAAGAGGGAGGTAGAAGACAGAACCAGAAAACTGACAGCATGAAAAGGACTCAGCCAGACTTGGCTGGCTTTGAACATGGAGGCAGAGGACCAAGAGCTAAGGAATGTGGGTGGCCTCTATAAGCTGGAAAAGGCAAGGAAACAAATTCTGCCCCCTAAAGCCTTCAGAAAGGAACACAGTGCTACTGACACCCTTACTTTTCCTCAGCTGAGACCCATTTTAGACTTCTGACCTACAGAACTATAAGATAACAAATTTGTCTGGTTTTACAGAACCAAGGGTGTGGTAATTTGTTACAGCAACAGTAGGAAACTAATACAAGAATATTCTCATAATAGACTTAATTTTTTTTAGAGCAGTTTTAGGCTTACAGTCAGAAAATTTTGCAAAAATACAGAGAATTACCATATAAGCCCTTTCCTCTGGCACAGTTTCCCCAAGTACTCACATCTTTCATCAGTATGGTACATTTGTTACAACTGATAAATCTGTATCGATACATTATTATTAGCTAAAGTCCATAGTTCATATTTAAGGAAACACTGGAAGCATAGTGGTTAAGAGCTATGGCTGCTGACCAAAAGGTTGGCAGTTCAAACCCAGCAGGCTCTCCTTGGAAACTCTATGGGGTCGTTCTACTCTGTCTTATAGGGCCGCTATGAGTCGGAATCGACTACGGCAGTGGGTTTTGTTTTTTTTTATAGTTCATATTAGGGTTCACTCTTTACGTTGTAAATAATATATACATTTTATCAGATATTAATATAAGATGAATATATTCCTGGGTCATTATGAATCCATATCATATTCCTTTGTATTAATCACCATTCAGATTCTTTTTAATGTTCTGTACGTATATTTTTGTTTGTTAGAACAAGAAAGTTCTAGAGACCCTTTGATTAACCAGAGAGGAAATATAAATTTGAAGGAAAGGCCGTTGTGATTATGCCCTGAGAAATGCCAGGCATTTCTTAGGTTGTGAGTGTGAGTAAATGTTATTAAATAGCAAAGTGTTGAAGTTAGCACTAGGAATTTCGGTAGGATGAATGAAAAACAAAACACAACAAACAAAATCTCTGAAGAGTGCGATGAAACAACATGGAAACACAGCTTTATGCCCCTAAAGAATTTTCTTTTTGTGAAGACTGAAAACCTGGAAGTATGTTTCATAGCAACAAGTCTTGCTCTTTTATCCAGTTTAGTCACTGAAACAAAATAAAATTGTTTTTTAGGTCAAAGTGATTGAACGAGTTCAGAATACATTATGCTCTCTTATGTCTGGAATCATCTTTATCTCCCTTTATTACATTAGCGCCAAATGAACTTTTCCAATTTTCCATCGTGCTTTGTTTTTGAAACATCTCACATTTGAAGTCAGGCCTGATTGAGGTTCTGGAACAGGGCCAAGTGTATAGGTAAATGTCTAAAAATTTGCAGCAACCAGGCAGCTAGGAAAGAAAAGAAAATGTAAAGAGTTTCCTCTTGCTCTCTGTTTTTTTTTTTTTTTTTAAATCTTTGTTCAATGGTGTGGTGCTCTTGAAAACCCTATGGAGCACAGTTCTACTCTGACACACGTGGGGTCACCATGAGTCGAAATTGACTTGATGGCAATTGATTTTTTGTACAAATTACAGAAAAGTACACCTCTTGAGTAGGTGCAAGAAGATTCCTTTGTGGGAAGTAAAAAGTGCATTGAATTAACAAAACATAAAAATGCCCCCTGGCCTGAGCAGGTGGACAAATTAGAAGAGGACTCATGTGGTGGGCGTGGCCACAATAAGTCACTCACTCATTCCTCCAGGGGTCATTAGAGACTTACTATTTTAAGTGTACTTTCCAGGTATGAATTGAAATGCAGTAAAAGCTTAAAAAAAAAAAAAAAAAGCTTTAAGTGAGACTTTCTGAAATGTCGGTTTTGGATCGTCAAGCCAGAACATAGAAGAAACAGGAAGTGCACAGATAAGAGTAGTCAAAATAGGGAGCATCAAGCAGGTGGACTGAGGTGTGGGCATTTTCCTCGTGGAGAGACCCTCAGAGTTGTACTCTTACTATGCACTGAACCCAACAAGTTTTGATTAGTGGATTTCTGCAGATTATTAGCAGCAGATGAGAAAAAGGACAACGGGAGGATCACAAATGGAGGAAAGCAGAAGCAGTGAGCTCCCAAAAGGAAAGAAACAGAAAAAGTATGAAAAGCAGGCATAAAACCTCAGTAAAGAGCTACTAGTACCAGTTGTCATGAAGTCAATTCTGACTCATGGCGACCCCATATGTGTCAGAGTAGAACTGTGCTCTGTAGGATTTTCAAGGGTTGATTTTTTGGAAGTAGATCATCAGTTTTATCTTCCAAGGAGCCTTTGGGTAGACTCAAACCTCCAACCTTTTGGTTTTGCACTACCCAGGAACTCTTCAGAAAAGACTGTTGTTGCTGTTAGGTGCCGCCCAGTTGGTTCCTCATAGCAACCCTATAGGACAGAGTAGAACTGCCCCATAGGATTTTCAGGGAGTGGCTAGTGGATTTGAACTGCTGACTTTTTGGTTAGCAGCCAAGCTCTTAACCACTACGTCACCAGGGCTTCCAGAAAAGACTAGTGTGGGACTAATGAATCTAAGGGCAAAGAGCCCTACCCAACTCAACACCCTCCTCAGAGGTAGTCAATGATGTACGTGAGGATAAGGCATCAAGAATACATTAAATTCAGTGTGATCTGTTTAAGAAAGCTGGGAGCACAGACTACAATGAAGAAGAGTTTCCATTCAAAACCATGAATGCCATAAAAATGTTGATGCTTAAAGGAGTAGAACTTGTAATCATCCAGGAACCTGGGCTTTTCCAAAAGGATTCTGGTTGGCCGAAGTGTTACCAGGTCATTGAGACTGGTTCTTTTCCTCTGGTTTATACATCTGAAGCCACTGAACATTTGGTGAGATACTGGGGTGCTGGTGACTTACCAGTGAAGTCATGCCTATGGCTGGGTTGTGTGGAAAGGAGATTGAGCTGAGAACAGGGAAAGCAGTGGTAAAAACTACTTGAGTTTAAAGAAAAGTGCGGAGGTGCCTGGTGCAGGAACTGCGTGTATGTATAATTGAAAGGAAGTGCTTCCAAGATAGACTTTCACCCAGTGTTTTGGTTGTTACACCCAGAATTGAAGGGAACTGCTTGCAAGACTGAGTATCACCCAGTGTTCTGGTTATCAAATCCAGAGATGACTGAGATAGAGATGGGTGAGGGAGGAAAGGGAGAAGTCTGCCTGGGGAGCTTGGGCTGGACCAGGCTCCAAGATAAGGCTTCCTGGAATGGAATCTGCTTGCTGTAGGCATTGCTGCCTATGTAAGGGCTGTTCTGCTCATTATTGTGGTCTTGGAGATGCTCTCACCAGATGAAAAGCCTAGCTGATCTCTTAGCCATGCCCAGGTGGCCTGGCTTTGCCTTGTCACAGGCCTGCAGTATGCCTGTGAGGAGTTCCTTGTCATGCTTGGCCTTCTTGGGTGACAGTGACTGTTTGAATAGCAAAGCAAAGGATCCCTGAGGTTATTATTTTAAGTCTAGTTCCCATCCCACTAGAAAAGATGCTGAATGATTTAAGTTATTGGTGTAGATGGATTTCTTTTTTCTTAATTATCCAGTGAGAATCACTTTATAATATTTTCACTGAATATAAGATAGGTACAGACTTAGTTTTTAAAAAGAGAGTTTTATAGGGTTTTGAAAGATACAAATTCCACTGAAGTTCCCACTATTAGTTGACTGGGAATCATTTCCTCTAAAGTCTTTGTTACGGTAACTGCATAAAGATCCCATAATCTTTTTTTTATTGTATAATTCAATACCATTGTTATTTATTTATGAAGCACTTCTTTTTTCATTGTGATAAGTATATATATAACAAAATTTCATTGCGATCTGTTTCAACATTTTTTACATGTCCAATTCAGTGACATTAATTACGTTCATCATGTTTTGCAACCATCACCACCATCCTTTTCAAAATTTTTCCATCACCCTTAACAGAAGCTCAGTGCCCCATATACAAAGTACTTCTTATTCGAAAAGACTGAAATATTTATAAGAGCCCTGTGAGGAAACCAATATTGCCTGTATTTTATAGGTGAAGAAAAATGAAGTTCACAGGATTGAAATGAGTGATCCCAAGGATTTCCAGAAAAGGTTTTAATGTTACAAAAGACAGAAGTTCTCTGTAATGTCACCCCCTCCCAGAGAGAACAAAAGTTGACTTTTGATGTATTTTCTCTGAGCTTTTTCTTTGCTATAAATGCGCAATATATCATAATATTTGGTAAGCATTTTCCTATGTTATTCAATAGTCTCCGAAAACCTGATTTTTCATAAAAAATATTTATTTATTTTTTTAGTCTCCGAAAACCTGATTTTTCATAGCTGTGTAAGATTTCTTCATGCAGATGTCCCACAGTATATATATAAACACTCTTAAGAGATATTTTGGCTGCCTCCTATTTGCTTCTGTAAATAATGCTGCAAGAAACATGCTTGTATCAGGGCTTTGAACCGGTTCTTCCTGGTTCAGTCATGGCTGAGGAAGTGACCTTGGAACAGAAAAATTTTTAGAATTTGGGTGAACGAGAACCATAGCTGGAACAGCAAAAAAGCTGGCAATTTAATACTCAGGGAGTCAGGGTATCCATGAAAGATAATAATACAAGGCAATAATGGAATGAACAGCAGCACATAATGAAATGCCATGCAGAGTTGATACTCAAAAATGTTGATTTCCACAAAAGGACAAATATTGTATGATCTCATTCATATGAAATATCTGGAATAGGCAAATGTATAGAGACTAAAGCTTATTAGTGGTTACCAGAGGCGGGACGGAGGGGTTAAGGGGGACTCATTGTTTAGGAAGCATTGTGTTTCTGTTTATGGTGATGGAAAATTTGGCAACAGATAGTGGTGATGTTTGTACAACATGATAAATGTCATTGACGTCACTAAATTGTTCACCACTCGTCTCTCAGTTTGTTGTTACTGTGATGGTTTGCATGTTGCTGTGATGCTAGAAGCTATGCCACCAGTATTTCAAATACCAGCAGGGTTACCCATGGTAGACAGGTTTTAGTGGCGCTTCCAGACTAAGACAGATTAGAAAGGACCTGGAGGTCTACTTCTGAAAAAATTGACGAGTGAAAACCTTGTGAAGAGCAGCAGAACATTGTCTGACATAGTGGCAGAAGATGAACCCCTCATGTTGTAAGGCACTCAAAATTCGACAGGGAAAGAGCTGTCTCCTCAAAGTAGAGTTGACCTTAATGATGTGGATGGAGTCAAGCTTTCTTCATTTACTGATGTGGCATGACTCAAAATGAGAAGAAACAGCTGCAAACATCCATTAATAATAGGAATGTGGAATGTATGAAGTATGAATCTAGGAAAATTGGAAGTCTTCAAAAATGAAATGGAATGCATGAAGATTGGTATCCTGAAGGCATTAATGAGCTGAAGTGGACTGGTATTGGCCATTATGAATTGAACAATCATATGGTCTACTATGTCAGGAATGACAAATTAAGGAGGAATGGCATTGCATGTCAGGGGCCATACTTCTGGGGTTTCTCCCATCTCTGTCAGACCAGTGAGTCTGGTCTTTTTTTTTTTTTTTGAGTTAGAATTTTGTTCTACATTTTTTTCCGACTCTGCCGGGGACCCTCTATTGTCAAAAAGAACACTTCAAGGTCTATTTTGAAGTACCATGCTGTCAGTAATAAGCTAATATCCATAAGCCTACAAGGAAGACCAGTTAATATGATTATGATTCATATTTACAAACTAACCACTAATGCCAAAGATGAAGAAATTGAAGATTTTTACCAACTTCTGTGCCTGAAATTTATCAAACATGCAACCAAGATGCATTGACAATAACTACTGACTGAAATGCAGAAGTTGGAAACAAAAAAGAAGGATTGATAGTTGGAAAATGTGGCCTTGGTGATAGAAACGATGTCAGAGATCGCATGATAGAATTTTGTAAGACCGCTGAGCATTTTAACCATTGTGCCACCAGGGCTCCTGAATAATTGCAAACCAAACCCATTGCCATTGAGTCGACTCCAACACATAGCAACCCTACAGGATGGAGCAGAACTGCCCCATAGGTTTTCCAAGGAGCAGCTGGTGGATTTAAACTGCCGACCTTTTGGTTAGCAGCAGAGCTCTTAGCCGCTATGCCACTAGGGCTCTGCATAATTAGAAAAATACTTAAAATGGATGCCAACAGCCTGGCATTTTGATATCCTTTTTACAGTCACTGTTGTAATAAAACAATATGGCACATAGAAAGTATCTTCGCCCTCGGTATTTGAAATAGAACAACAAGGAGTTTGGGGGCAGCAGTAAAATGTTCAAGAGCTGTTATGTTCTAAAGTGGGAGCGAACCCAAAGAGGAATTAAAAAAGCAAGAGTATGTGTGAAATGCTGTATCTCATTCTCCTTTTAAAATGGTTTTGCATCTAGAATACTTGCAGGTTAGTGCTCCAGGGACACTAAAAGGCTTGCTGGCAGAACAAAATGTTGGTCTCACAGTGGTTCTGTTTCCTCCAGGTTTGGTGAGGAAATGTGCTTATGCTTGTGCTTGTCTTAGGCGGATGGGTGCTCTCCTAGCTAGATGGAGGGTCCTACCTCTTTCTTGTCAAAAATCAAATTGCATGAAATTCTTCATTCACTGTGCAAGTGGAGAAGCTGAATACATAAGTAGAATGGAAAAAACAATTTTTCCTTCTTAAGGTCCTAAGGAGGAGAAGATCTTTGTTGTCAGGGGGAATAAATGAAAGACTGAATTGGATAGCATGGACCATGTTCAGGAGGTGTAAGTTTCTCTGTAGTGAGTAGGATGGGTTAGAACTATGGGTGTCCATATTTAAGCTGGGAAAGGTTTATGCACTGAGAGGAGGTGCTGAGAGCAGGAAAGGCAGGTTGAGCCTGACAGAGGTCCAGGAGTTCTTAGGCTGGAGTGTACCAGGACCAATGTTCTGGGGCTGGGCCAGGCAGAACAGAGGAGGGGTTAGGATGGAGCCAGAAAAGGCCATCATTATGTGTGTGAGTAACCGTATATGTTTGAGTGAGTGTGTATGAAAATGTTGAATGTGTGCGAGAATGTACGTGTGTGAGTGTGAAAATGTATAAGTGTGGGTGTATGGGTATGTGAATATGTATGGAGTGTCTGTGTGTGTGTGTGTGTGTGGGTATATATGTGTGTGAATGTGTTTTTTTCTAATCTCACTTTTGAGACTACTAGTAAAGGACCTTTCCAAACTTATAACTAGGACTCCTGGATTTTTAATTTACAACACTCTCTGATACCAGCTTTACTGTGTTGGAGACAGTTTCTCTGGGATAGATACATAAACCCAAACCAAACCCATTGTGGTTGAGTTGATTCTGGCTCATAGTGACCCTAAAGGGCAGAGCAGAACTGTCCCATAGAGTTTCCAAGGCTGTAAATTTTTTTTGTGTGTTACTTCTTTTTGTTGTACTTTAGATGAAGTTTACAGAGCAAACTAGCTTCTCATTAAACAATTAATATACATATTGTTTTATGACATTGGTTGCCAACCCCTTGACATGTCAACCCTCTCCTCTTCCCTACCTTAGGTTCACCATTACCAGCTTTCCTGTTCCCCCTTGCCTTCTTGTCCTTACCCCTGGGCTGGTATGCCTATTTAGTCTCATTTTGTTTCATGGGCCTGTCTAATCTTTGGCCAAAGTGTGAGCCTCAGGAGTGACTTCATTACTGAACTATAACGGTGTCTGGGGGCCATCCCCTTGGGGTTTCTCCAGTCTGTCAGACCAGTAAATCTGGTCTTTTTTCTTTTTTTGAGTTCTACATTTTTCTGTAGCTCTGTCCAGGACCCTCCATTGTGATCTTTGTCAGAGGAGTCAGTGGTTGTAGCTGGGCACCATCTAGTTGTGCTGGACTCAGTCTGGCAGAGGCTGTGGTACTTGTGGTCCCTTAGTCCCTTGTGTCTGGTTTTCTTCATTCTCCCTTGCTCTAGATGAGGTAAGACCAGTGGAGTATCTTAGATGGCCACTCACAACCGTTTATGACCCCAGACGCTACTCACCAAAGTAGAATGTAGAACTTTTTTTTTTTATAAACTATGTTATGCCAATTGAGCTAGATGTTCCCTGAGACCATGGTCCCCAAGGCCCTCAGCCCAGTGATTTGGTCCCTCAGGGAGTTTGGATTTGTCTTTGGAGCTTCTATAATGTTGCTTTGGTCAAGTTGTGCTGGCTTCGCCAGCATTGTATACTGTCTTACCCTTAACCAAAGTTTCCACTTACCTATTGTCTACTTAGTGATTTTCCTCCCCACCCCTCCCCTCCCTTGTAACCATCAAAGATAGTTTCTTTTTGTGTGTAAACCTTTTCAAGAGTTTTTATAGTAGTGCTCTCACACAATATTTGTCCTTTTGCGATTGACTTATTTCACTCAGTATAATACCCTTCAGATTCATCCATGCTGTGAGATACTTTGCAGATTCATCATTGTTCTTTATCATTGTACAGTGTTTCATTGTGTATATGTACCATAGTTTGTTTATATATTCATCTCTTGATGGGCATCTAGGTTGTTTCTATTTTTTGCTATTGTGAACAATGCTGCAGTGAACATGGGTGTGCATATGTCTATTCATGTGATGGCTCTTATTTCTCTAGGATATATTCCTAGCAGTGGGATTGCTGGATCATATGGTATTTCTATTTCTAGCTTTTTAAGGAAGCGCCATATTATTTTCTAAAATGGTTGTACCATTTTGCATTCCCACCAGCAGTGCATAAGAGTTTCAGTCTCCTTGCAGCCTCTCCAACATTTATTATTTTCTTCTTTTTTGATTCGCCAAGGCTATAAATTTTTATGGAAACAGACTATCACATCTTTCTCCTGTGGAGCACCTGGTGGGTTTGAACTGCCGACTTTTGGTAAGCAGCAAAGCACTTAACCACTGCACCCCCAGGACTTCTGGGATAGCTGCATAAAACCTGTTGCTGTAGAGTCGATTCCAATTCATAGCAACCCTATAGGACGGAGTAGAACTGCCCCATAGAGTTTCCGAGGAGCAGCTGGTGGATTCGAACTGCTGACCTTTTGGTTAGCAACTGAGCTTGTAACCACTGTGCCATCAGGGCTCTGGGATAGCTGCATAGCAAAGTGTTAAGTGCAGGGACTCTGAAATCAGTCTGCCTGGAAGCCTTGTCTGTGCAAACTTGAGCAAGTAACTTAACCTCTCTGTCCCTTAGTGTCCTTGTCTCTAGAATGTGGACGACAAAAATAGTTCCTACCTCATAGGGTGTTTGGGAGGGGTAAATAAATGAGTTAATACATGTAAAGCATTTAGCAAAGTGCCTTACACATAACAAGTGCTATATAAATGTTAACCATTATTAAGGTGTTGGGTAAAGACAAACATCATGCCCATATTGGCTGTCATTTGAAAAATTACCTACTTAATGTTTACCAGTTAAAGCATTCACATCAAAGGTCAAAGTATCTATACTTTGAAAAGTCTTTTTTTTTTTTTTTTTTTACCCTGTTTACCACTCATATAGTTCTCACACCCCTCAAACATGTAATCATTGTTATTCGTTTCTTCTGCAAACTTTTGGAAATATTTTACCTTATGCATGTAGAAGCAAATACAAATATATATCTTCCTTTTTACAAAAATAATAGCATAATATTATTTCTGTACTTTGCTTTTTCCTCTTTAACTTAAAAGATAAGATGATCTATCCATATCACTACAGAATGAGCTTCCTTACTATTTTTTTTTTTTAAAACTGGATCGTATTCAATTGTTTGGATATACAATATTACATTTACCCATCTTCTGTTGATGAATATTTAGGTTGTTTGCAGTATGTTCCAAACTGTCTGATACCATTACAGCCAAAATATTGGGCACAGACTTCTGCATGAAACACTTCTAGAAAATTATCCATGCACTGTGAAGGAAAAGGGAGAAGGTTCTCGTATACTCTTTATTCCTTAGGTTCAGGGGCAGATTAACCAGTAAGCAAGGTGCTCACAGGCTTACAGTAGGCAAGGTGTACATGTGCTTAATGTGTTTACTTACTAGCCTGTAGTGCACAATTTCACATGGGTTTCACCACATCTCTGATTTGGTGAAAAACAGGTAAAATTGTGCACTATAGATGGGTAAGTAAGCACAACTCAGCCCAAGTGTACTTTGCTTATTGAGTAATCTGTCCCTGTTTAGGTTTGCTATTGTTGCTGTTGTTAGTTGCTATTCAGTCAGCTCCTACTTGTATATAACAGAATGAAAAGTTGCCCAGTCCTGTGACATCTTCATGATCATTGGTGTGTTTTACTTCATTGTTGCGGCTATTGTGTTAATGTACCTCATTGAAGGTATCCGTTGTTTTTGGTGGCCCTCTACTTTACCAATCATGGTTGCCTTTTCTAGCGATGACGTGTCCAAAGTGAGTCAAAGTCTTGCCATTCTGGTTTCTAAGGAGAATTCTGGTTGTATTTCTTCTAAGACTCATTTGTTCGTTCTTCTGCAGTTCACAGTATATTCAGTATTCTTCGACACTAGAATTCGAATGTCTCAGTTCTTCTTCTGTCTTCCTTTTTCATTGTCCAGCTTTTGCATGCATATGAGGTGATTGAAAAGACCATGGCTTGGACCAGGAGTACCTTAGTTATCAATGTGACATCTTTTAAAACTTAAAAGAGGCCTTTTGTATCAGATTTGCTCAGTGTAATACGTTGTTTGATTTCTTGACTGCTGCTTCCATGGACAGGTTGTTATGTTGTTGCTGTGTGGTGCTGTTGAGTCAGTTCTGACTTACAGTGACCCTATATACAATCGAACAAAACACTGCCCAGTCCTGCAGCACCTCACAGTCATTGCTATTCTTGAGCCCATTGTTGCAACCACTGTGTCAGTCCATCTTGTTGAGGGTCTTCTTCTTTTTCACTGACCCTCTACTTTACCAAGCATGATATCCTTCTTCAGGGACTGGTCCCTCCTGAAAATATGTCCAAAGTATATTTGTTATAGTAAACTATAGTCAGGCCAGCAGAGAAGGTTCTATGGAATTTGGGTTTTATGCCATCGGCCTTCACTAATGCGTACTGGCATTTGTTCCTACTAGGGGTGGAAACATAGCCAGTTGGTAATAACTTACACATTTGCTGCCTGAAAATGAGAAAACAGCCCACATGGAATGACTAACATGGACAATCCAGAATCAGCCCTTTCCTACTAGAGTGTTAACTCACCAGTAGAGGGCTCTCTCCTTTTGGGAAAAATAAAATAGGCTCTGGGAAAGGGTTTAAATATAAGATATAAAAACATAAGATATAGAGTGCAGTATTTCTCTTCTCTAGCTGATTGGTGTGTCATTTGTTTGAATATTTAGAGTTCAGTTGAGTACTGCATTTAACTATTTTTTTTTGGGTGCATTTATGTACAGGGAGTGGTGGGAAGAAAGGGAGTCCAGAATTTACCGAAATTTAGGAAAAGGCCTGTGATCTAACATAGAGTAGGAGGTTTTTCCTTTCTTTAGGATGTGAGGCATCCTGACCTTCTCCTTGTTTCAAAATTAGAAACAATACACTCTTATACCAAAAGGTACCTTGGTATATGCTTGGGCGACCTGTTAACGGGGCACTTAATCCTTGTTTATATACCTGGTGACTGCTCTCTGAGCATGACACTCCCACCAAGTAAGGTAAAAATCCATCGCATCGCTTCAGAGGGGAAGAGGAAAGGGACTGGCATTTATTTAGCATTTTCTGAGGCGTGTCTGGGTGGTGCAAATGGTTAGTGTTCTCGACTGCTAACAGAAAGGTTGGAGGTTTGAATCTACCCAGAGGCTCTCAGAAGAAAGGCCTGGTGATGTACTTCTGATAATCAGCCATTGAAAACCCTATGGAGCGCAGTTGTACCATAATACACATGATGTTGCTGTGAGTTGGAATTGACTGGGCAGCAACCGGTGGTGGTGGTGGTGGTGAAAATGTGTTTGGCATGGTTAGGCCACTGTGCCCTATTTCTTTTTATTTTTGTCTGGGGGGTATTATTCCTACCCTTCCCATCCCAGACAATGCAGTTCAGGAAACGGAAGCTCCAGGAGGTAAAGTATATTATCCAAATTCACACAGGTAATAATCACTACTTAGGAGCTAGCAAGTTCCTGAGTTGGGATTGCAAGACTAGATAGTGACTCCTTAGTCCAAGCTTTGTCTTCTCTCAGAACAATTCCCTCCCTGCAGGGCATGAACGGCTTGACCTGGTCTGAGAAGGTAGAGATCTTTGACTTACCCCATTGAGGAGGTATCTCCTCTGCTTCTAACTTCTGGCTTAGTTTGAGAGCCAACTTGAATCAAACCATTTTTTTTTTTTTTTTTCACATGAAGATCTATCGCTGTCTGTGAATTCTATTTTCCTTTATTCAGGGCACCTAGGGTAATGTCAAGGAGCCCTGGTGGCATAGTGGTTAAGAGCTTGGCTGCTAACCAAAAGGTCAGCAGTTCATATCCACTAGCTACTCCTTGGAAACCCTCTGGGGCAGTTCTACTGTGCCCTATAGGGTCGCTATGAGCCAGAACCGACCTAACAGCACCTAACAACAACAACAACAGGGTAATATCAAACAAGTATCTGGGAGACAGAAGACACTAGGGGTTTCAGAAACTGAATGTAGAACTTGTCTTAAGGAAAATGGCTAATTCGAGCCCTGAATCATTAACCTCAAGATTCTCCAGCTTGAGGGAGTGGGAAGACTTCAATCTGGTGAGCATCTCCTGGGCCAAAGTTGGCCTCTCTGTCTTACTTTAGTTTAAGAAAAAAGCAGCACAGAATGAAGAGAAAGGGTGAGGAAAGCCATTTAGATGCCAGTCAAATAAATCCTACAGATGCTTTTCCCGTGGTTCCACACAATTCTGCACCTGTGGAGAGCAGCCTCATGGGAGTTTATTGCTATCCTTGTTGTGTGTCATCAAGTCGATTCTAACTCACAGCAACTGTATATGACAGAGTAGAACACCCCCATAGGGTTTCCCAGGCTGAAATTTTTACAGGAACAGATCACCAGGTCTTTTCTCCCAAATGGCTGGTAGGTTTTAACTACCGACCTTTCAGTCAGTAGCTGAGTGCTTAACCACTGTACCACCAGAGCTCCTTGGGAACTTATTAGGGATAGCCCATTTAGATGACCTTTCCCCTTCTTTATAAACTCAGGAGTACTTGTTACACTGCTTTAATTTTAAACTCAGTGTTACTAGACTACATCACAAGGTTTTGAGAAACTCTTGCATTGATTACCTCATTTTCACTCACAATGTTACACACCTTTCAAGCAAATGTCAACAATACTCATTTGTTTAAATATCTCTGGAGTTATGATAAAATTATGCAGAAATGTCTAACTAAAAAGGAATTATTCGAGGAATGGACATTAAAAAGGAGTTACTGCTGAGGCCTATTCCCAGAATTTTAAGAATCTGTGTTGCTGGCATAGTCTAGCAGTTCTCAAATTTTAGCCAGCATCAGAATCACCTGGAGTTAATGAGTGTTAGTGGGTTAAACAGACTGGATTAAAACACTGATTGCTAGGCCCCACCTCCAGGGTTTCTGATTCCTTTAAATCTGGGTAGGCCCCTAATTTTGTGCTATCTGCTAAGTTCCCAGGGAGATGCTAATGCTGCTGGTTGGAATCCATACTTCAAAAATCACTGACTTAGTCCTGTAAGGTTGAAAAGCTCAAGAAAATAGATAATTGCTTCTACCCTACCCACTGCCCCCTCAGCTGGTAAGAGAAGGTAGTGATTAAGAAGGCAGGTTCTTAGAATTACATTTGGATTCTTCCTCCAGCACTTTTAATTATATGATCTTGCCTAAATTTATTTAAGTCCTCAGAACCTCAGTTTTCTCATATAAAAAATGGGGACAGTAGCTTCTAGTTCACAGAGCTGCTGTAAGAGTTAAGTGAGACAATGTATATAATTGGTTTAGCATGTATGTTGTTGTTGTCAGGTGCAGTTGAGTAGGTTTCAGCTCATACCCACCCTATGTACAACAGAGCAAAACACTGCCCGGTCCTGCGCCATCTTCACAGTTGTTGCTGTGTTTGAGCCCATTGTTGCAGCCACTGTGTCAGTCCATCTCATTGAGGGTCTTCCTCTTTTTCGACGACCCTCTACTTTACCAAGCATGATGTCCTTCTCCAGGGACTGATGCGTCCTGATAACGTGTTGAAAGTACGTGAGACGAAGTCTCGCTATCTTCCCTTCTATGCTTTTGAATACTTTAAAGTGACTCAAAGTGACTTCTTTGCTTTTGAATACTTTAAAGAGGCCTTTTGCAGAACATTTGCCCAATGCAATGCACCTTTTGATTTCTTGAATGGTGCTTTCATGGGTGTTGATTGTGGATCCAGTAAAATAAAATCCTTGACAAATTCAATATTTTCTCCATTTATCTTGATGTTGCTTGTTGGTCCAGTTGTGAGGATTTTTGTTTTCTTTATGTTGATGTGTAATCCATACTGAAGATTGTGGTCTTTGATCTTCATTAGTAAGTGCTTCAAGTCCTCTTCACTTTCAGCAAGCAAGATTGTGTAATCTGCATATCGCAGATTGTTAATGAGTCTTCCTTCAATCCTGATGCTACATTCTTCTTGGTATAGTCCAGCTTCTCCAATTATTTGCTCAGCACACAGATTGAATAAGTGTGGTGAAAGGATACAACCCTGACACACACCTTTCCTGATTTTAAACCATGCAGTATCCCCTTGTTCTGTTTGAACAACTGCCTCTTGATCTATATACAGGTTCCTCATGAGCACGATTAAATGTTCTGGAATTCCCATTCTTTGCAATGTTCTCCATAATTTGTTATCATCCACACAGTTGAACGCCTTTGCATAGTCAGTAAAACATCTTTTTGGTGTTCTCTGCCTTAATGAACTGAATAGACATGTAGTATATATAAGGAGCCCTGTGGTGCAGTGGTTAAGTGCTCAGCTGCTAACCGAAAGGTCAACAGTTTGAACCCACCAGCCACTCCTTGGGAGAAAGATGTGGCAATCTGCTTTCATAAAGATTTGCAGCATTGGTGAAGAATGAAGAAAACTAAAGACACAGGGAAAGATTAGTCCAAAGGACTAATGGACCACATCTACCACGGCCTCCACCAGACTGAGTCAAGTACAACTAGATGGTGCCTGGTTACCACCACTGACTGCTCTGACAGGGATCACAACAGTGGGTCCTGGACAGAGCTGGAGAAAAATGTAGAACAAAATTCTAACTCAAAAAGAAAGGCCAGATTTGCTGGCCTGACAGAGACTGGAGAAACCCTGAGTGTATGGCCCCTGGACACCCTTTCAGCTCAGTAATGAGGCCACTCCTGAGGTTCACCCGTCGGCCAAAGATTGAACAAGCCCATGGAACAAAACAAGACTAAAGGGGCGCACCAGCCCTCGGGTAGGGAATGGAAGGTAGGAAGGAATGGGAAAGCTGGTAATAGGGGACCCAGGGTTGAGAAAGGAGAGTGTTGGCATGTTGTGGGGTTGTTAACCAAAGTCATACAATAATATGTGTACTAACTATTTGATGAGAAACTAGTTTGTTCTGTAACCATTCATCTAAAGTTCAATTAAAAAAAAATAGGGTTCATTTTAAAAAAAGAAAAAAGATTTGCAGCCTTGGAAACCCTATGGGGCAGTTATACTCTGTCCTACAGGGTCACTATCCAGTTGGAATCAACTGGATGGCAACGAGTTTGGTTTACATATGCAGTAAATGGTAGCTCTTCTTTCTAATAGTTATTGCATGTCTTTGAAGAAGTTTTTCAGGATTATAAAAAACAAAATAGACTAAAATAAAAATAAATATAAGACATGATTTCACCCAACATGACTTTACTTTAAATAATTGGAGAAGATATATATATATATAAGATATATATGAAGCAGCAGCAAAGTTCCCATGAGTGAAGTACAACCCCAACATTAGCAACCATTATTATTACCTGAGGCCAAGAGAAAGCCTGTGGCCTCTGAACTCAGAGGAGGTGGGGGAAAAATTAGAAGAAAGATTCTGTAGAGGCATAGGTTAGTAGCTTTTAAAAAATGAAACTCGAATCTTCCCAGCTGTAGGAATAGGCAAGGCTATTTTAAGATTTTAAATTTGGTCTTGAAATTCTGACCCCTTGCAGAATTGCCTTCCTTACTGGCCTGCCAGAGCAATGGAAATTCCCTCTCCTTTGATTTAAGGCCTTGCGTCTCTAGAATGCAAATTGTATTTTCTAGGAGTAATAGCATATTAATCCAATCACATTCACTAACTCTTTCAGATTAGATTAGATTAGATTAACTAGGTGTTACCTTGGAAAATACAGTGCTTTGCCCTGAGGGGATGGGACCAAGAAACAGGCATGGAGAAAGGAAAGATCTGGAGTCTGGGACACAGAGATGTGGCAACTTTGGGCGGCCAAGGGCACTGGGGGGCAGGAGAGAACTGCTAAATTAATGATTTAGTCAGTGGGTCATTCCAGCCAGCCTTTCCTGTTCCCTGCAACTTCCAGGTCTTATACAGTTTATTCTAAGGTTGTGTTCTAAAAATTGCTCTTCTCTTTTGTGGTGAAAATGGGGAGAATGGTTGTGACTGCAGAGTTCTTGTTAGCCTCAGTCATACCACCGCTTCTCCAGGCCCCTTCCCCATTTCCATTTTGGAGAGCCACTCACCCCTAAAAAAAAAAAAAGAATACTTGCTCTAGTTGCTAGAGTTAAGCCTAGCTAAGTGGTAGCTGCTTTGGGGCATTTTGGCAGAGATAACCCAATGAGATTTCCCCCCTTCTCCACTTCTAATGATGACTAAGTCACCTGAAGCAAACATTACATAAGCCTTATCCTAATATCATGGGAAATCCTGAGACAATGGGAAGATAAGACTTACTGAACAACAAGCTATGACTTTGTTTCATTTTAATAGCTTGTGCTGACTGGGAATCTTAAAACAAATTCCATCAAACACCCTAATGACATTTTTCTGGCTAACCTGTCAGGTGGAATTAGAGCAGAGGTCCTGGTCGTCGCTTTCAGTGCATGACATAGGGCTTGACGAACTTCACGACAGAAGCAGCAGGTAGTACACACCAAATTGTAAAGTGTGGGGCCAAAAGTTTCATCTTGTAGCCCATTTCAGGTCCTTTGGCTTTGCTGCAGCCTGGTTATAACCTGCTGGGTGCATCTCCCACTCTAGGCAGCTAGGTGGGCTTCCACTATGAATCTAATGTAAACTAAAATCCTCTTGCAATTTCCTGTGATGTCACTATGTCGTCAGATGGGCCCGTAGGACTCAATGGCGGGAGAAGGTTAAGTTTGGGCCTAGTTAGTCTGGCTTTAGACTTCAGCTCTGCCTTGTCTTCACTTGGCACATGGCAAGGGCATGAAGAGTAAGTCATCTCTGTGGCCAGTGCCCTCAGCTCACAATGGGCCTGTGTCTGGAAGGCGAACTAGTAGTTCTGTGGCCTGTGGAGGGGGCCAGGTAGAGTGAGAGACAGGGAAGAGGGTATGCTGTGACTGTTTAGAAGGCTACGCAGCTTGCATGAGGCTGCAAGGTTGTGTGCATACTATAAGGTATATTCACCTAGAATATGGACATCTTGCATTGAAAAATAATAATAGGGTAAGAGGATAAAAGAAATTTAAGAAATTTTGGGTGAGTCATTTTTAGGTGTCTATTAAAAAAAAAAAAAAACCCTGGTGGCGTAGTAGTTAAGTGCTATGGCTGCTTACCAAAGGGTCAGCAGTTCAAATCCCCCAGGTGCTCCTTGGAAACTCTATGGGGCAGTTCTACTCTGTCCAATAGGGTCACTATGAGTTGGAATCAACTCAACGGCAGTGGGTTTTTTTTTTTTTTTTTTGATTTATTACTATTGTAGAAGGAGCCCTGGTGGTGCACTGGTTAAGCACTTGGCTGCTAACTAAAAGGTTGGTGGTTCAAAACCACCAGCTGTTCCACAGGACAAAGATGTGGCAGTCTGCTTCTGTAAAGATTTACAGCTTTGAAAACCCTACAGGACAGTTCTACTCTGTTCTATAGGCTGCTCTGAGTCAGAATCGACTCCACGGAACACAGCAACAACAGTAGCACTATTGTGGAACTCTGGTGGCAGTAGTTAATGGCTTGGCTGCTAAATGAAAGGTTGGTGGTTTGAATGCACCAGCCATTCACTGGGAAAAAGATGTAGCAGTCTGCTTCTGTGAAGATTTTCAGACTTGGAAACCCTCCCTATGAAGAAGTTCTACTCTGTGCTATAGGATCACTATGGGTCAGAATTGACTTGATGGCAATGGGTTTGGTTTTTTGGTTAGTACTATTGTGTGGGGGCCTTGGGGTTCAGTGGTAGAATTCTTGCCTTTGATGCAGGAGACCTGGGTCAGATTTCCAGCCACTGCACCTCATGAATAGTCACTACTGGTCTGCCAATGGAGGTTTGCATGTTGCTATGATGCTGAACAGGTTTTAGCAGAGCTCCCAGACTGAGACAGATTAGGAAGAAAACCTGAAAATTAGCCTGTGAAAACCCTGTGGATAACAATGTTCTCATGCACAACTGATCATAAGGATGGTGCAGCACTATGTAGTGTTTTGTTCCGTTGTGCATGGGGTCACCATGAGTCCTGGCCAACTCCCTGGCAGCTAACAACAACAGTACTGTTTTACTTAGGTCAAAGAGGCCTGTAAGCATGTCCTAGTGTTAAATTCACCAAACCCAGGTCTATATAATGAAGCTCCATGTTAGCTCTGGGAGGACCCTGGATACTACGGCTAGGGTTGGGCTTTAGACCAGGGGACCTACAAAGTTCTTGCTAACTTTGTGATTCTCTGAACCATTCCAGGTTTATAAGATGAACCTTTTTAAGCACCTTTGCAGATAAGTCTACAAATGACACTGACCATAATTGCTACTCCTCCTTGTTGGTGCCAGGAATCAATGCAGAAAGACCATATTTTCTTGTGCAAATCTTTGAGAGAGGCTGAAGGCCATTTGGTGGAAGTCTTCATGCACTAGTACTGGGTAAGAGCTACTTGCATGCTAAGAAGGATCGGGCAGGATGTTATTGCCCATGATTAGCTCTCCTTTTAGAAGGAATCTTCATATACAGTGGAATGGTTCATGGTATCAGAAGAAATATATAAACTGGAGGAAGAAAAAGGTCACTGAAATGGCTTTCACTCTGCTTGTTAGAATCAGAAGTCTTGCTGATGACATAGGCTATATTCATGAGGGTTGGGAAAGGTAGGTTTTCAATAGAAATATTTTATTAAATGGAAAGAAAGGGGATTGCTTCAAATCCAGATGCCATTATTACCTCTCACAGTACCCAGAGAGAACATCAGAATTTCCTTCAAATGCTTGAGAATACCGATAGCCATTCAGACTTTTATATTATTATCAGTATTTAATCCTGATAGTATCACTATGGAGTGGGTTTTATTGACTCTGTTTTACAGAGGAGGCTCAGAGAAGTATGTTGTCCAAGGCCTCCCAGCAAAAAAGTAGTAGGAGATTCACAGATTTTTGACTCCAGAGCCCAAGTCCTTTCTACTACCCCAACCAGCTGCTGTCGAGTCAATTCTCACTCTCAGTGACCCCATGTGTATCAGAGTAGAAATGTGATTTGTAGGGTTTTCAGTGACTAATTTTTCGAATATAGGTAGCCAGGCCTTTCTTCTGAGGCACCTCTGGGTGGACTTGAGTCTCCAACCTTTTGGTTAGCAGTAGAGCATGTAGAGTATGCACCACACAGGGACTGTTTCCACTACGCCATACTCCTCCTTATGTTCCCGTGGCTCTGGCTATTCTACTTCCCTTCACCGTCTCTGGCTCTTACCCCCGCCCCCCCCCCCCAAAAAAAAAGCCTGGTGCCATCGAGTTGATTCTGACTGACAACGACCTAATTCAATCAGCAAACTTATTTTCAGCTGCCATATTTTCCCAGACTACTGTTGTTTTCAGACATTCTGCTTTCTTTCTGCTACTGCAGTAGAAAAGCAACTTCTACCCAATTGCCTTGGGACCCTTCCTCTCTGGGGCTTAATGTCTCCTACCTGTAAAGAGAGATAACTGTCAGGAATCATTTTGCTTGTTACTTCATCTCTCCCTCCTCAGTGAGGAGTGCCTCCTCACCAGGCACTGTAAATCCAGCCTCTGATGCTTTTCAAGAGTGGGCAAGGCTCTGGGCAGGAAGTACACAGGAAGCCCAGGGCTCAGACAGCCTCTACTCCTCATTCTTACACTCTTTTTTGATGCTGTTATCATTGCTGCCCTAAACTTATTGCTCATTCACTCCTGGCCAGAACCCTCGATCTTTTGTATCTTTGTCACATCTTCACCACTTAGAAGGTATGTGACATTGGGCAAATGACATTACTCTTTTAAGCCTCAGTTTTATCATCTGTAAAAAAAATGGGAATGGTAATATCTATTTTGCATAGATTAGTTGTGTAGAATAAATCAGCTAATGTCTTACAGGAAAACACCTGGCAAAGAGTTGATATTTGGGCCCTTTTAGTTTCCTTCTTTCTTGATTTTGGCCTTAGAAACAGTATTAATCTTTTAAACCTAGCCTACCCAACCAAACATGGGACCATCTTCACATTTCTGCCTCCATGTACCAATCTGTGTCCTCACTTTTCATGGTCCTTGGTCTCAGACCTTCAATACTTTTGATGCTGCTGGTTTTGCGGCCTGTCCTCTCTTCTTTCTGCACCCTCTATTTCTTCCCTGTGTCTTCTAGGCTTACTTACCTCCATAGCACTTGCCTATGCCCTCCTTGCTGTGATAACCAGGTGCTGACTAGCATAATACCTCAGGGGCTATTGCAAGGATCAAAGGGGATGATTTATGTGATGGAAGCGCTTTGAAAAGTAAGATGGGATGCATTCACATGGGATATTATTATGATGATTATTATCACTCTTGGACTATCTTCAAGATGCCTAAAAATATCCACCCAGCCTGGACCTCCTCAGCATATTCTTATCTCTTTTGGACTTCCCCCGCACTGGCTAAGAAGCCTGACAGTTAAGCAATTGAAGAACTTGCTGGTAGACGGCATTGTTGGGGGTGGAGAATGCTTGGGTAATGAATTACCTTCTTTAGGGCCCCAACGGGAAATCTGGTACCCTGGAAAGCGTTAATTTACCTCACTTGAGTGAATGCTTTAGGCCCAGCAAGCATTTCATTTGCCTAGGCAGCCCATTGTGATGATGACATTAAATAATCATTATCATTACATGGAAATCCTGTCACCTTGGGGATTTAGAAAGCATTTCTCAAGTCACATACACATAAGCAACCAAAATGAGCAGAATGTTCATCTAGAAGAAAGTATTTGTGAAGAAAACATTTGTTTGTAATTGTCAGCATTTGGCAAAGGCAGGGAATGGAAGAATGAAATGAACCACAGCTTTGGATCCCTTCCAGTGTTTTTTCCAATCCCAAATTGTTGGAGGCTGGGAAGGGAAGCCTTCCTGTCCTGGATGTGAGCTCTAAGGAGGAGGGTAGCAGCCTCCAACTCCTTCACCCCCTCCATCCAGGAAGCCATTTCAAGGGGAGCTGCCTCCAAGGAAAAGCAAGAGCTTATTGGCCAATATGTATTTATGGTCTGACACCCTGTAAACTTGTCTTCTTTTTAAAAATTAAGAGCAAAAAATTATTTTAGTTCTTGTTTGTCTGGACCACCTCCAGGCAGTCATATCTGTTTTCTTTATTTCTGTGCTCGTTGCTCAACATCTTTGGTCTTGATTGAATTGGTTTCATTCTAGGCCCTCCCTTATTATTAATGTTCTTATTTTTGGTTAGTTCTTCTATGTTTGCAGTGTCGTTGACAAACTTTTCTTGTTAACTGTTCTTTACAACATCTCAGTGAGGTGGATCAGCCTTACTGAATATTTATCTGACAAATTGTCCAACGTTTTCTTTTGTTGGCCTTTGTTAGGATTTATTGCGACCGTTTTCTCCCCTGAGCCCCCTTTCTTTCTGATAGTCATTTTTCTACAAGAAACTTATTTCAAGTTCTTTCTTGCAGGGCTGCATGAGTCAGGAACTTGGGTCATCTGCTTTCAATTCCTGTTTGATTTCTTCCTCCCCCCCACCTGGCTTTCTCACCCACCTCAAAGTTATTGTTGCTTCTCCTGTCCTTGCAAATGGTCCTCAACTAATCTAAGGCAGACTTGAGGACAGGGCTTCCTTTTTGCTTTCTTGGTATCTAGGTGCATCTCTTCATGGCCACAGGCTGTCAGTTTTTAAGCACATGATTTTTTTTCCAAATATGCAGGCACTACAAACATTTTGTGGTTGTTGTTGCTGTGGTTGGGTATATATTGGCTGTATGGTGAACTATTGGAATGTCAGGGATGGCTGGGATTGGTCCTGTAACAGGAAAGCACACCAACTCTGATCGACCAAGAAATATCCAAGTTTCCAAAACCCACTGTCACCACCACTTCCATTACCACCAGCTCTGCTACTTTTAGCTTTGCCATTACCATTAAAAATATTCTGTTATGTTTCTATCTATGCACATATACCTAGATATTTCTGATGTCTATAAATATAGCAGCCCCCAAAACAAAAAAAAAAAAAAAGAGAGAATGAAACCAAACCTGTTTCCATCAAGTTGATTCTGACTTATAGCAACCCTATAGGACAGAGTAGAACTGTCCCATAGGGTTTCCCAGGAGTGCCTGGTGGATTCGAACAGCTGACATTTTGGTTAGCAGCCAAGCTCTTAACCACTATGCCACCAGGGCTCCACAGAATCCCCCAAGTACCTTTTATTTCCTTCGAATACTTAATGTGCCTGTTCTTCTTCTGTTTCACCAATATACATTCATATTTCTCTATTGCACTTGTATTGTAATTATCAGTAACTTGTCTGTTTCACTCGCCGGACTCTGGACTTCTTAAGGGACGAGACTATGTCTTATTATTCATCCACCAAGTAGTGTAATAGGCACCGGGAACACTAGTTAGTGGGTGAATAAGTGTTTGCCGAATGAGTGTTGAAAGTTCTTTGATTAAATGAGAAAATATAAAAGTGATGTAACTAGTAAGAACTGCACAAACAAGACTTCTCTTTATTGTAACTCTATTACTTTGTCTATGTAGTATGAAGGATGCATTTTGGTCCTGTGAAGTTGGACAACAAATACTTACCCATTTTATAGAACAAGAATGTTCTTAATAGAACAATTAGACTGAGTTTGCAAAAGATTGAAAAGATAAGCCATATTATTATAACTGGTTTCTGATATTGGGCCTGGTTGGTCCTCTGTGGGGATGGATGCTCCAGAGGAGAGCCCAGCAATGGGTGAGAGGATAACCTCCAAGCACCTTTAAAATTCATTTTCTAAAGTTCTCTGCTGTGTAGGTGGGTATTTTAGAAAATATTCTAAGTGAGGTTACAGTGGAATCCCTTCTAGATGGACTTCGGATGCCTATGTGGTGTCCTGTGTTGACCCTGGCTTAAGCCAATGGAATAGGAGTTGCCAATGCAATTGTAAGTATTTAAGACTATGAAAATGGCTTTATGATCCAGAACTTTCTACACTATACATGCCCTATGAAACTTAGTGTAGAGGCTATGAAGAAGGGAGAAAAGTAAGTTCCTCTAATTTTTCTCCCCATCCATTATCTCATGACCTAGTGCTCAAAAAAAAAAAAAAAAAAAAGCTGGCTATTTCTACACAACAAGCATTAGAATTAGTGATTAAAAATAAGTTTTACTAAATGGAAGATATTTTGTTACCTGTATATTTATCACAATAAAAAAAGTTAGTTCTACTTATGAGGTGGACACATTTCAGGAACTTAATACACACTTACTGAATGAGTAAATGAATGAATTTAACTTCCCTATCCCAGCTGTCCAAAGAGTTTAGCATTTGTATTTAAAAAAGAACCAGAAATGACTTCACTGGCCTTTACCCAGGGGTACCCTGGGATCAATCAACAATGGAGAAGAACTCTGAGTTCGGTCCAGATTCGCTTACTTACATTCAGAAGCAGCTTTGATAAAACTCCGCTCTCTTATCAATATTCTGTCAACTCTCTCAGCAGCCCTGGCACACTCTTTTTGAAAAGCAATGCACTGTAGGCAGAAGCTGAACCAGAAAGCCAGAATGTTTCATCTCCGGTTGGGCAGCAAGACCTCCCAAATCAACACTTTGGTCCATCTTGGGGGATGGTCTTACAAAAGTTGACAGTACTGCTAAGCCTACGTATATAAAAAAATTGGTTGCTGGAGGTTAAAAAAATCTGTTTATTAGAACGTACATGTGTTAAATTAAGTTTCCAGGAGGCTGCACTGTAGGATTCTGGCTTTTCACGAGTTATCCTTGTTACTGGCCATTGTTAGAAATTGTTGATTTTGGATCTTGGTTCTTCTCTTAAGTTGATGGCTTAGAGGCCACAAGAGCCATTTTCCCTCTTTACTACCTACTCTCCTGCTCCTTATTGGTTCTAGTTTCTTTTCTTCATGTGCCATTCTCTTTGGCAGGAATTAGCCACGGGAAGATTTTAGTCTACTTAGTTCTTCGGGTGCTGAAGATTTAGCTAACTGGCACTTTAACAGAGGAAAGAGCCAAGTGGGGAAATTTGCACATAAAATGGATTTTTTTGTTCCTCAGAGGATTTCTTGTAAGCAGATATAAAGTGTCTTTCTCACTCAAAGTACCTCCAAGGGCTTTCATGAATCAATGAGCCATTGGCAGGGCAGAGAGAGTCGAGGCAGAATAAGGCGTGTGGTGACAGCCAGAGACCCTCGCTGCACTCTCCCTCTCTCAGGCATGCTGTCCTTGATCGTTACATAACCACAGTAACACTTTACCCCCTGGCGACCATTTCCATTACAATCAAAACTTTAGGGCAAGGGCATTGCTTTTCAGGGTCTCTGGTCCACTCCATTAATAAACAAACAGTGACAAGGAGAGACTGGGGAGAAGGGAGGCTGGCTGTCCTTTTGAGACATAAAGCCAAGACAAGGAAATGAAAAGAAATCAGTCATTTAATTGCTCACTTTGACTCCGGAATGCTTATGTATTTTCTGGATGGTTCAGTTGTTGACTAATGCAGAACAAAAGCACGTCTTTAGTTCATTAGAGGAGACCATATAAGTGCTGCAAAAGACTCTTAATTCCAAGAGGATGAGGCTCTTGACATGAGCGCTTCTAAGCTTACAAAATAGGTGTGACATGCGTCCTGCCAGTTACTCAGCAGGCAGAGCCTCCAGCATATGCCTTAGAGGCCTGCGAGGTACGCAGTGAGGGTGGAATTTGAAGAATACCTAAAAATGTGTCCAACTGAGCTGTCAAAAAAAATTCTCCGTCAGTCACTCTGCAGGAACAAATGGAGCTTCTGAAACGCACACGTCATTTTAGGAACATGTTTTGAACCTCAAGTTCCCAGCCTGTTGATAATAGGGCCACTGGGGAGGGGTAGAGGTCAGAGGATGGAGAACCGGGTGATAATCTGTAGTCAGTTCAAGAGACTAAAGGTAAATGTCATCCTTTATATGGTTTGGAGCCTTTCGCATACTCAGCAAGCCAAGGGGTTGGAAAGAAAAGTGCTTCTTATATAATAGCTGAGAACTCTTATCTCATCTTTTGGGACAAGCTGGGGGGTAGGTGGCCACTATTTTGGGCTTCTGTTTCACAGTGGGCAGAACTGAGGTAGCAGGAAGGGAATTGGTTTGTCTGAGCCCACTTAGCCAGATGTGCATGTGAAGAGAGTTTTTTTTTAATGCCTCTCAGCAGTTCCTGCAGTAATAGCCTGTACTCCTTCAATGCCACTTACAAGCTCCACTGGAGCCCTTTGGCTGTGTAACAGAGAGTGGGAATTTACAGCATCACGGAGGTCACATGGTAGAGTTGGAATCCCAAATCCTGAACTTGAATTCAGGCTGCTTTACTTTCTAGCTCTGTGATCTTGGGCAAGTTACTTAATCTCATTGCAGCTTCAGTTTGTTTCTTTTAAAATGAGAATGGCAATAACTGTATAGCATAGGTCGTTGCAAGAATTTCGTGTTATGAAAGCATTTAACCAGTGCCTGGCATAACTCAGTAAATGTTAATTGGATCTAAATCTCAAAAATCTCAGGGAGAAGTAAAATGAGCCCAGATGTCCTCCTCTGACTCCTTTTGATCTCAGGGAAGAGCAGGATCCATTTTACTTGTTCCTCACAGATTTTATTTTAGTTGTTCTTAATGTGGGGTTCCTGGATTGCCAGCATCAAAGTCACCTTGTGTGAAGGCTAAGGTTGTGTGTCAGCTTGGCTGAGCCACGACTCTCAGTGGTTTGGCAGTTATGTAATGATGTAGTTTGGCAGTTATGTAATATGTAGTTATTCTCCATTTTGTGATATAATCACCTCCATGATGTAATCTGATGTTGTCAGTCAATCAGCCATAAGGGAATTTCCTCGAGGGTGTAGCCTGCATCCAGTATATATGGATGTTCTGGCAAAGCTCACTGCCTTTTGCTTGCTCTGGATCCTGCATCTTGCTCGTCATCATCTGACCTCTGGTTTTCGGGACTTGAGCCAGTGGCCTGCCATATTGCCCACTTATCTTGGGATTCATTAGCTTCCACAGCCCACGAGTCAGCAGCCTACTGTCTGACCTGCTGATCTTGGATTTGTCAGCCCGTGCAGCTGTGTCAGGAGAAGTCTCCAGCCTGATGCCTGACCCACAGACTTAAAGTTTGAGAACCATTGCCATATATTGATTTCATAATGATAGGAACAAAACATCTCCGAGGGCATCAGGCACAATTACTGTTGCTCCATCTCCAACTTTGTTATCTTGGGCTCAGGCATATGTTGGTCACGCCTCTGTATCTGTCCTGTCTTTGTGCACTCGTTGAAAGAAGAGAAAAGAGAATTGGCTAAAGGTTTGAACTTGTAAGACATGCTTTTCCTGATGCGGGAGATGAAATTGGCAAGAGAACACAGTGCGTCTGCGTGAACATGGAGCTGGTAGAAGAAACTAAAATACAGTCCAAAAACCACAGTCCTTACAACGTTGGAATGTGCAGAGACAGAATGGCCCTTGAAATAAAACACTAAAAGAGGTACTGAACTCACACATATGAACTCCAGGAGGTGATGCTAAAATTCATTGGATATTCAGAAGGATGCTTAGAGTGTTGACAGATATTGAAAAGACCGTGAAAAGCTAAACATGTCGTGCAAGGCTTTGATACTTCAGAGTTGTGGAGAAAATCAACCTTTCTCTTCATCTCTCCTATAGTGGGTATGTGGTTGTGTCCCCTGACTGACTCCTTGTTAATTCCATCTAACTTCCTTCCTCACAGTGACATCCAGAGATCCTCTTAGTGAAGAATAGTTACTGTTTCCTAGTCCCGCCACACCCTATCCTTACTATTCCATCACTTTCATCCCTCTCTGGAAAAGTTTAGAAGCTCTTTTTTTCAGGGGGGAAATATTGGCTGAGTAGCCTTAATAGTACCTGACAGCATAGAATATTTAAGTCCAACACCCCAATTTTACAGATTATGGTGTTGCTAGAAGAATGAGCAAATCTGTCTTGGAAGAAGTGCAGCCAGAATGTTTCTTAGAATCAAGGGTGGTGAGATTTCATCTCACGTACTTTGGACATATTATTAGGAGGGACCAGTCCCCTAGAGAAGGGAATCATGCTTGGTAAAGTAGAGGGTCAACGAAAAAGAGGAAGACTCTGTATGAGATGGAGTGACACAGTGGCTACAATAATGGGCTCAAACGTAGGAATGATTGTGAGGGTGGCACAGGACCAGGCAGTGTTTTGTTTTGTTGTGCATGGGGTGGCTATGAGTCGGAACCAATTGGATGAAACCTACAAAAACAACGTTTTATAGATGACAAAATTGAAGTCCAAAGATGAAGTCCCCTCACTCCAAGTTCAATGCTGTCTAAAATACTCCTGAATGGAAGTGTGTCCACACAGCCTGTGTGCTTAGTAACCATTGGGTGTGGCAGGGAAAAGGGGAGTCATTGAATGTGAAACCTTGCCTCCCCCTAGTTTTTCAGATATCATACCTGTAAAAAAGTCAATCTATATGTCACTCAGTATAGCAATTTCCCACTTGCCTTTAAATAAATGAGGAGTGTGGTGTTTGGCCCATTTTCAACTGTAGGCACTAGGGAATGGGTGTAAGTCAAAACCAAACACATCCCAAATAGTCTCTAATTTATCGTTTTGAAGGAGGAGCTCATCATTGGCAGGCCATTAACTTTTAATTGCTGCCAAAGCCATGCTGTTCACTTAAACGGGGAAGACTAGGTGGGACCCAGCCCTTGACATCATATTAATGGTTTTTACTCATAACACTTGCATTTCCAGGACCAATCGCTATTTTCTCCCTTTAAAAGAACTTTGAAATGGGAACAAAATGCTCCTCTTTGGCTTTGGCACTAAGAATGTCAGGTGTTTGCTTAATATTCCTTAAATTTTGCTTGGCATTCTTCATGCTGACATTCTGGAGAGCCTAGGCAATAAGTCAAATGGTTTCTTAGATGTTCAGGGAACAGTGTGCATCCAGCCAATACTTGATTTTTCAGGATACTGGGAGAAAACTTTGGCCTGGATTATTTCAAAGCAGACAAATCATCGGAATAAACAAAGTTCAGTGTGTGTGTGTTTGCTTTATTTTCTTTCTGATCTCATAAGGGAACTAAGCTGTGCTAAGGGCATACTTGAATATTCATTATACATTAATATTAATAATAGTAATGAACAGCCATTTACTGTCCACTTACTGTGTGCCAGATACTTGTGCTATGCCTCACAACTCTCCATGGAAGGAATTCTATTCCCATTTTACAGCCTGAGAAAGTTAAGTAATTTGTCACAGGTCATATGGGAATCCTTGGGTGACACAAATGGTTAAGTGCTAGGCTACTAACACAAGGATTGGCTCTTCAAAGCTACCCAGAGGCACCTCAGAAGAAAGTCCTGGCTATCTACTTCCAAAAGGTCACGGCCATTGAAAACCCTACGGAGCACAGTTCTACTCTGAAACACATGGGTTTGTCATGAGTTGGAATCTACTCAACAGCAACTATTTATTGGTTGTATGGCAAGTAAGTGGAAGGAAGGGGGGTCAGGATTTGAATCCAGCCTGTCTCACTTAAGACTGCTTTCCACATTTTTAAAAAGTATAATCCTTTTTCAAAGTCCTCCATTTGCTGGTGAATGCAGAGTGCTGCATGAGGCGAGGTGGCACTTAATTCTTGTATAAATGGCAAATCAGGCCAATTAGATAAGGAGAAGGCTTGGGCAATGTGTCTTTCTAGGAGTCTGAGGCTAAGTGGTTAAATGTGAGGGGATTAAGCATCTGTGGGAAAGACAAGGGGAAGGAGGTTTCAGGAGGGGATGCTGAAAGGGTAGATAAGGTCAGGAGATGCTTGGCTGAGGATAACTTCTATGAGAGAGGTCTGGAGAAACTGCTTAACCTTGAACCACATTGTGTTTTAAAATGATGATACTTCCACTTGTGTACTGCCACCCTCCCTCCAATCATTTTCCACACAGCGGTAAGATCAATCATCTTAAGTTGTAAACTAAGAGTGTTGGTGCCCATCCGGCTTTAACACCCTTCGGTGGTTTCCTATTGCACTTAGAATGAAATATAAAGCCCTTACCTTTGTCTACAAGGCTGTAGCAGATGCTGTTGAAGCTCTGACCGTATCCCCTTGGGACTTGTTGTACCTGTATACTTGGGCAGCTTTTATGGAAATCACCTAAAACCCTCTGTCTGAGATTTTTTTGACTACCAACAGGGCAGACAGAAAAGGCCTGGGGGTTAATGCCCCAGAAGCAGGTCTCAACCAGTGGTGGACAAGAGTAGGTGGATAAATACCCTATCTTGCCCCGCAGAAACCCTGGTAGTGTAGTGGTTAAGTGCTACAGCTGCTAACCAAAAGGTCAGCAGTTTGAATCCACCAGGTGCTCCTTGGAAACTCTATGGGGGAGTTCTACTCTGTCCCATAGGGTCACTATGAGTCAGAATTGACTTGATGGTAATGGGGTCTTTTTTTTTTTTTTTTTTAATCTTGCCCCACAGGTGATAGAACTTTGGGGTAAGTTCTGCGCAGTCTTCTGGAGGTCCCTCATGAGATTGAGCCTGAGTTGCCCACAGTGGGAAACTGCTCACTAATGTACCCCCAGTTGCCTTCCTTTCCTTCCCTGTCCCACTTCCTTCCCTTCCTGTGCTTCTTTCCAAACCAATTCCTTGCATTCGGACCCTTACTTGTGGTCTGATTCAGACTTAAGACAAAAGGTCATATTTGATCTGGTTTCTGCCCACCTCTTCAACCTCATCCAGAGTCACTATACCCCACAAGCTACCTTCCCACCACATTGGTCTTCTTTCAGTTTCTTAAACATTCTGGGCCTCCTGGTATGCACTGTTCCTTTCGACTCAATGTTATTTCCCCTACTCTTCACAGGTCAGACTCCTCTTAAGTTAGGCTTCAGCTTAAATGTCACCTTCTCAAGAGGCCTCCTTTGATATCCCTGGAAAAGTGCTCAAGATCCTGGAGCAGCATCCTGGGCTCCCTTGCTTTGGCCCCACACAGTGAGATGCAGCGCCACGCGATTGGTGGAAGTAATAGCCAATTTCTGCCTTCCCCTCATGCTGCCTCGTGGTTTCCTGTCCTTTCCAGGTCCACAGCCTAAGCTGTGTCAGGCCTGGCTCCCACACTGTGCAGTTTGAACTTCTCCTCAGTATTCCCAGACTTATCTGTAACACCGGGGTTAGGACCAAGGACTTAAAACAGGAAGAAATGAGTGATGGAGGGCTGAGAGGAGAGGCCGTGGAGCACTGGGGTTTTAGACAGTTTGGACACACTTCAGAAAAAGCTTTGGCATTGTGGATGTATCCTCGGAATCTAATTCTCGGTTATCTCCTGAGGCCCGCTTACCAATAAAATGTTCCTGAAAACCTATTTTGATTTCACTTGAAAATCTTTGTAAAGGGGTAGTTTATTCATTTGTTTTAAGTTGGCTTCATTGTTGCTGTTGTTCAAGTGAGAAAAATGAATAAGCAATTATAGACCCTCTTGTATTCCTGCTTTCCATTCTCTTACAGATAGTCTAGTATCTGAAGATACATTTTAATTTAACTGTTGTTTTTCCTTCCAAAGAAGCCCAGAAAGCTTCTTTAGTAAATTAGGAAAAGGTGGCCCCTCCAGGCCAAATCTATTCTGCCTGCATGCTGACAAGGCCCCAGATGGCAGCCCCTGCTCTTCCTTTCTGAGCAGGACCCAACCTGTATAACTTAGGAGGGGCCCTGAGCCTAGAGATGGAGGTAGGGTTCTAACTTCTGAGAAATGGGCCCTCAGACCTAATGCCAGTCTTGGGTATTATAGTTTGCCGTTTCCTGCTCTTTGAGCTTGATTGGATCATGATCTATCAGCACTAGAAGCCCTGGAGAGCATGAGCATCAACCTCTCATTTTACCCTGAAGGAAACTGAGACTCACAGCTTGTTAATGACTTGTTCAAAGCCGCACTGCTGACATGTGGCACATGTGGGTTGAAAACAGGCTGAATGTCATGGAGAATTCTTTTAAGTCAGTGGCTGTCTAAACGGTTCTTGTAATTGCCAGGAAATTCACCAAAGGAGGGGTCTGATAGACTGTGAAGACATTTTGGGGAGCAGTAGCCTAAGGGGAGGTCGCTTCGTAATTTTTTTACTTTGGGGTCTTGAAATTTAAAATTTTACCACTGACTGTTTCTCTCCTTGCAAATCTCTCCTGAAGTGTGGTGATCACTGCTAAGCACAGACCACATTGCTGATGGGTGGAAAGGATTTATGTCAATCCCCAGATCTCATCTTGCCAAGATAGGAACTCTTCTTTGATAATGTTTGCGAAGCCAGTGCTCTTAGATCAATGCCATTGAAGCCTCCAGCTCACTGTCATTTGAACATCTTTCCCTTTTTGTTAAGACCTGAAATAACTCAATGGCTAAGGAATTTCATTGAAAAACTTCCTTTGTTCTTTAGGAATAAATGAATCCTCACAGAACAGTGGTAAGATGAGCATTCATTTGGGTCTAGGAGGCCATTAAGTAATGAAGATTGAGCTTAGCTTCTTTGGGCTCAAATGAAGTTTGGAATAAAATTCCTTCAACAATAGATATTTATCCACTCCTTGCCCTGTATGCCTTTCACTACCCACCATCTGCTGCACACTGCTAAAACATTTGTTGCTGTCATTCATTTAGCTAATCATCAAATACTCACTGAGCACGTATTCCATTACGCACTGAGTTATTACATTCTATAATTCCAAAAAGAGGAGTCTTTAAGTACTTGTATGCACAAACTACTTGTCTGAAGAAATAAAATCAAAAGACTATGGCATCTCAAATGAATATGAAAATCACCCTCCATAGAAGAGGGTGGATTATGTTTGTTGCATTGTTTCTGTAATGGGACTGATTGTGCTGAATAATTCATGTTCTCTTGCCCAAGCCCCTTGAAAGGACTGGCACATCTCTGCATCTTTGCAGGACAGCTGGCTGAGGTTAGGGTACATATTGTTGCTATAGACTTGAATATTGCCAAATGGCCTCTTGGGGATTTTTGATAGTGCAGCCTTGAGGAGCACTGGCTATGGAATTAAGCAGACTGGGGTTCAAATCCTAGCCCTGCTCTTTGACTTGGTAGAGGATCTAACCTCTTTCAGTTTCAATTTCCTCATAGGTAAAATGAAGATAAAAATTCATCTTCGTTGGAATTTATACATATAGTGTTCTAGGAACATTGTTTTCATGAAAGCTCATTTCAAGGAGTGGGGGGTATGGTTAAACGAAAGGCCCCTTTCCTATCTAGTGCCTTGGCTATGGTTGTGAAAGCCCTGGAACTGGAGTTGGGGAGTGGACTGGTACTGGGAGGGACACATTGTTTGTAGAAGAGGGAGAAGAATGGAGGTGAGGAGGAGAGAATGGGGAAGAGAGGTGAGAGGAGCCAGCAAGAAGGAGGGAGGCAGAAAGGGAATGAGGCCAGTGATATGGCAAAGTGGTGGTGGCGAGCCAAAGGCATTTTAAGAGCCATGATGCTCCTTCATTTATTAAAACTGTGTTTCTGTGATGTGAACCCCTTTTCCATTTTCCATGTCCTCAACCTGTCTACCTGCCCTCCTCTGCTCTTGGACCAAACTTTGGTAAAACCTGCTAAGCTCACTAATGTTTCCTGAAAGAAAGGGGGGTATGTGTGTGTGTGTGTATGTGAAATATCAGTGCTGTGTGTGTGTGCTGAATTTTATATCTGGATCAGTACCCAGGGGACAGAGATGATGAGAATGGATGGAGGCTCTTGGGGATTTGTAGAATGGTGGTGAGGACTTTGGATTTTCATAGGTCTTGATTTTATCCAAACTTACTTAGATTTTAAAAGAGCAGGCACTGACATCTGAGTGTCAGCAAATTATATTTATTGAGCTTTTACTTTGTACCAAATGCTTATATAAGAAGGTTGTGTGCATTATCTCATTTCATTCATTTAACAAATCCTTATTAAGGGGCCCTTTTAATCGTCACAGCAAATCTGATAAACATTTAAAAAAGTCGCTCTGGCAGTGATTCTGACTCAGTAGAACCGTGCTCCATAGGGTTTTAAGTGACTGATTTTTTTGAAAGTAGATTGCTAGGCTTTTCTTCCTAGACACCTCTAGGTGGACTTGAACCCCTGACCTCTTACTTAGAAGCTGAATGCGCTAACCGATTCCACCATCCCAGGACCTAATAAACATTACAGTACTGTTACATCATAGATAAGAAATCTGAGCTTGAGAGAAGTTATGTAACTGGCCTAAGGTCACCTGGCTAATATACATGTTTTGAACCCAGATTTTGTAATGAAGTATGTCTCATCTCGAAGTCCATGCTTTTAATTGTTAAGATAGATTGCCTCGCACTGTGTTGTACTGCCTTATGCCATGAGGTCTGAATAATAAAGGCGGATGCTGATACTACATGGCATGTAGTAGGTGATTTAAGTCAGGCTCCCTAGAAGCAAAGCTTGAGATGGGGATTCTTGTTCAAGGGATTTACTGGGGAGAAGTGCTCTCAGGAGAAGTGCGTAAGAGAGGAAAGATAGGACAGGGCAAAAAGCTAAGCAAGGATGTGGTCTCGGTGGACATCAGCATCAGCCTGATCCCATGGGGAACTCTGGGTATAAATTGTACCACAGAGTGGTCCTCCTTTAGGCCAGGGTGTATCATTTGTACCCCCGAGTTAGTAAGTTCACAGCTGAGGTCTGCTCCTACGGTAGGGTGGGTACAATAAGGCAGCTCCCTGGAGGAGGAAGAAGCTATGAGTTATCTGCTGACACAGCAGCTGGGGATGGGAGCCAAGACCAGTTGCCATGGAGCTGATTCTAACTCATGGCAACCCCATGTATCTCAGAGTAGAACTGTGCTCCATAGGGTTTTCAATGACTGATTTTTTTGAAAGTAGATCACCAGACATTTCTCCCAGGGCACCTCTGGGTAGACTAGAACTGCCAATCTTTTAGTTAGCAGCTGAGCACATTAACTGTTTGCAATATCCATGGACTCCAGGGATGGGAGCAAGGGCTGATAAAGGAGATCTGATGGGACACCAACAGCATCCTCTACAGTACACAATTAATAACTAGCAGCCATTATTATTTCTCAAGTTTTGATTAATTTCCTACCCAATAATATACTGACTAAAAGGAAATAAATCAGAACACAGAAAAAAGATTTTAACAGTCTCCTACTCCAACATATAAATTGCTTTTTCTTACTTTCTTCCAATCCATGTGTGCCCATTTTTTAAAGCCTAGGTGTAATAATAATGTAAAGTTTATAAATTATTTAAAAATACAAAAGTAATAGTGTTCACTGTGAAAAGTTCCAACAGTGTAAAAAGATATGGTGTGGACATCAGTCTTCCTTAGCCATCTCCTCCCCAAATGTAATACTTGGTAGCGGTTAGTACTAACTTTTTGGGCCTTTGATTCTGTATTACATACCCATGCATACATGCACACCCCCACGTGTCTGTCAGTTTGTCGTACCGTGGGGGCTTGCGTGTTGCTGTGATGCTGGAAGCTATGCCACTGGTATTCAGATACCAGCAGGGTCACCCATGGAGGACAGGTTTCAGCTGAGCTCCAGACTAAGACAGACTAGGAATAAGGACCCGGCAGTCTACTTCTGAAAAGCATTAGCCAGTGAAAACCTTATGAATAGCAGCAGAACATTGTCTGATATAGCGCTCGAAGATGAGCCCCCCAGGTTGGAAGGCACTCAAAAAATGAGGGGGAAAGAGCGACCTTAATGACGTGGATGGAGTAAAGCTTTTGGGACTTTCATTTGCTGATGTGGCACGACTCAAAATGAGAAGAAACAGCTGCAAACATCCATTAATAATCAGAACCTGGAAAGTACGAAGTATGAATCTAGGAAAATTGAAAATCATCAAAAATGAAATGGAATGCATAAACATCGATATCCTAGGCGTTAGTGAGATGAAATGGACTGGTACTGGCCATTTTGAATCAGACAATCATATAGTCTACTATGTTGGGAACGACAACTTGAAGAGGAATGGTGTTGCATTCATCGTCAAAAAGAGCGTTTCAAGATCTATCCTGAAGTACAACGCTGTCAGTGATAGGATAATATCCATACGCCTACAAGGAAGACCAGTTAATACGACTGTTATTCAAATTTACGCACCAACCACTAGGGCCAAAGATGAAGAAATAGAAGATTTTTATCAGCTGCTACAGTCTGAAATTGATCAAACACACAATCAAGATGCATTGATAATTACTGGTGATTGGAATGTGAAAGTTGGAAACGAAGAAGGATCAGTAGTTGGAAAATACGGCCTTGGTGATAGAAACAATGCCGGAGATCGATTGATAGAATTTTGCAAGACCAATGACTTCTTCATTGCAAATACCTTCTTTCACCAACATAAACGGCGACTATACACATGGGCCTTGCCAGATGGAATGCAAAGAAATCAAACTGACTACATCTGTGGAAAGCGATGATGGAAAAGCTCAATATCATCAGTCAGAAAAAGGCCAGGGGCCAACTGTGGAACAGACCATCAATTGCTCATATGCAAGTTCAAGCTGAAACTGAAGAAAATCAGAGCAAGTCCATGAGAGCCAAAATATGACCTTGAGTATATCCCACCTGAATTTAGAGACCATCTGAAGAATAGATTTGACGCATTGACCAGACGAGTTGTGGAATGACATCAAGGACATCATCCATGAAGAAAGCAAGAAGTCATTGAAAAGACAGGAAAGAAAGAAAGACAGGAAAGAAAGAAAAGACCAAGAAGGATGTCAGAGGAAACTCTGAAACTTGCTCTTGAACATTGAGCAGCTAAAGCCAAAGGAAGAATTGATGAAGTAAAAACTGAACAGAAGATTTCAAAGTGCACGTCAAGAAGACAAAGTAAAGTGTTATGATGACATGTGCAAAGAGCTGGAGATGGAAAACCAAAAGGGAAGAACACACTCGGCGTTTCTCAAGTTGAAAGAACTGAAGAAAAAATTCAAGCCTTGAGTTGCAATAGTGAAGGATTCTATGGGGGAAATATTAAACGATGCAGGAAGCATCAAAAGAAGATGGAAGGAATACACAGTCTTTGTACCAAAAAGAATTGGTCGATGTTCAACCATTTCAAGAGGTGGCATATGATCAGGAACTGATGGTACTGAAGGAAGAAGTCCAAGCTTATCTGAAGGCATTGGCAAAAAACAAGGCTCCAGGAACTGATGGAATATCAATTGAGATGTTTCAACAAACGGATGCAGCGCTGGAGGTGCTCACTTGTCTGTGCCAAGAAATATGGAAGACAGCTTTCTGGCGAACTGACTAGAAGAGATCCATATTTATGCCTATTCCCAAGAAAGGTGATCCAACCGAATGTGGAAATTATAGAACAATATCATTAATATCACACGGAAACAAAATTTTGCTGAAGGTCATTCAAAAACAGCTGCAGCAGTGTATCGACTGGGAACTGCAGCAGTGTATCGACACGGAACTGCCAGAAATTCAGGCCGGTTTGAGAAGAGGACATGGAACCAGGGATATCATTGCTGATATCAGATGGATCCTGGCTGAAAGCAGAGAATACCAGAAGGATGTTTACCTGTGTTTTAATGACTATGCAAAGGCATTGAACTGTGTGGGTCATAACAAATTATGGATAACATTTCAAAGAATGGGAATTCCAGAACACTTAATTGTGCTCATGAGGAAGCTTTACATAGATCAAGAGGCAGTTGTTCGGACAGAACAAGGGGATACTGATTGGTTTAAAGTCAGGAAAGGTGTGCGTCAGGGTTGTATTCTTTCACCATACCTATCCAATCTGTATGCTGAGCAAATAATATGAGAAGCTGGACTATATGAAGAAGACCGGGGCATCAGGATTGGAGGAAGACTCGTTATCAACCTGCGTTATGCAGATGACACAACCTTGCTTGCTGAAAGTGAAGAGGACTTGAAGCACTTACTAATGAAGATCAAAGACCACAGCCTTCAGTCTGCATTGCACATAAACATAAAGAAAACAAAAATCCTCACAACTGGACCAACAAGCAACATCATGATAAACGGAGAAAAGATTGAAGTTGTCGAGGATTTCATTTTACTTGGATCCACAATCAACAGCCATGGAAGCAGCAGTCAGGAAATCAAAAGACGCATTGCATTGGGTAAATCTGTTGCAAAAGACCTCTTTAAAGTGTTGAAGAGCAAAGAAGTCACCTTGAAGACTCTGGTGCACCTGACCGAAGCCATGGTATTTTCAATCACATCATATGCATGTGAAAGCTGGACAGTGAATACGGAAGACCGAAGAAGAATTGATGTCTTTGAATTGTGGTGTTGGTGAAGAATATTGAATATACCATGGACTGCCAAAAGAATGAACAGATCTGTCTTGGAAGAAGTACAACCAGAATGCTCCTTAGAAGCAAGGATGGCAAGACTGCGTACTTTGGACATGTCGTCAGGAGGGATCAGTCCCTGGAGAAGGACATCATGCTTGGCCGAGTACGGGGTCAGCAGAAAAGAGAAAGACCCTCAATGAGGTGGATTGACACAGTGGCTGCAACAATGAGCTCAAGCATAACAACGATTGTAAGGATAGCTCAGGACCCGGCAGTGTTTTGTTCTGTTGTGCATAGGGTTGCTATGAGTTGGACCTGACTTGATGGCACCTAACAACAACAGCACATGCACACACACCCCAATTTGATTCATGAGATCTTATTTCACATTTTGACCTAGGACTTGCATTTTCCATTTAACTACTTATTTTAGTGGTCTTTCCATGTCAGTACATATAGGTCTTCCTCATTCTTTTTTAATGGGGCTGCATAGTTTTGCTGGCAAATATACATCATAATATATTTAACTATTCGCCTGTTGATGACACGACCAAACCAAAACCAAACCCATTGCTGTAGAGTTGATTCTGACTCATAGTGACCTAATAGGACAGAATAGAATTGTCCATAAGATTTCCAAGGCTGTAATCTTCACAGAAGCAGACTACCACATCTTTTTCCCAGGGAGTGGCTAGTAGGTTCGAACCTCTGACTTTTCAGTTAGCAGCTGAGCACTTAACCACTGTGCCACCAGGGCTCCTTATTGATAACACTAAGACCCTCCTTTTTTCTTTCACAAACAATGTAGTAGTACTTTTTTTGTTCTGCTTTTTCACCTAACTCCATGTTGTAACACAGTTAAAAAATTAAAAAAATTATACATAATGATCTACCAAATAGATGTATCATTTATTTAATCATCTCCCTACTGCTGGTTGCACAAGCAACAAATGTCTTTATATATATTTTATAATATATTTTTCTCTTATTATGAAATATTTTCTTACTTTCAGGAATAATATTATATTATTTCTTGGCCTTTTTTTTTGTGCTAAGCAACCTACTAAAAAGCTTCCGAGTGAGAGAATGTTGTAGAGATCCTTACACTGTGTGATGGTTAAGATTGTGTGTCAACTTGGCTGGGCCCTGATTCTCAGAGTTTTGGCAGTTGTATATTGTTGTGATCACTTCCCTGTTGAGATTTGATGTGTGATCACCCCCATGATGAGATCTGCTGTGGTACTGGCAGGGGCGGGACCTATGGCAACTTACCACCCCCCTCAGCCTTCATTTCTACCCCCACTGCCTAGCTTCTTTCTGGGTACCTTGCCATGGCTTTTGCTTGTTCTACATCCTGCAGCTTGCTCCTGTTCATCTGACCTCTGGTTCTTGGGACTTGAGGTAGAAGCTTACCTGCGGTCTTGACTGTTGATCTTGAGATTCATTGCTCTTCACAGCCTGCAATAGCGCTGCTCTCTGGCCTGCCGATCTTGGGTTTGCCAACCCCTGCAGCTATGTGAATCAGGAGAATCCTCTTCCCTGTCCCATGGACCTGGGGCATTACAGCCTCTAAAAACTGTGTGAACCATTTCCTTGATATAAATCTCTCTCTGTGTATGCTTTACTGGTTTTGTTTCTCTAGAGAGCCCAGACTAAAACACCTTGCATGGATGGCTATGTTGCACTGAGAATAAGCATAGGCAGACTTGGTTCTAAGGAGCAAGAAGTAGGTTTGAAGGTGTCCATTTTACAAATGAAAGGCAGAACGGTCTGGCTAAGGCCCATGCTGAGTGATTGTAAAGTTGAATTCTCATTGCTAGGTGTGTGCTTTTTGTATTTACTGTTCATACATGCATGTTCTTGTTGATGGAAACCAAGAAGTGAGTAGTTCAAGATGGGGAGACAGTATTGGTGTTTCTCAGGCACGATCAATTCAGTGGTGGGACAACAATCCATGCAATGAAAATTAGGAAATCTTTGTATAAAGAACAGAACAATTTACACAAATATCCACAGAATCACTTTGGTGATTATATACTGTTATGTATTGAATTGTGTCCCCCCAAAACATGTGTTGGAATTCTTTCCCTTGACCTGCAGATATAATCCCATTTGGGAATAGGATTTTTCTGTTATGTTAATGAGGCCATATCAGTGTAGAGTTTGTCCTAAACCTAATCACTTCTGAGTTGTGTAAGAAGCAGATTAGACACAGGTGCAAGCATAAACAGGAGAAAACAGATGCTGTGTGGAGAGGAACACAGGAAGCTGAAAGAAACAAGGATCTTCCCACAGAGCAGACAGAGAGCGAGCTTATAGCTGCCCTGAATTTGGACTTCTAGCCTCCTAAACTGTGAAAAAATACACTTCTGCTCTTTAAAGCCACCCACTTGTGAGATTTCTGTTACAGCACACTAAGAAACTAAGATACATGCATTCAGGAATGATAATAATGTGGTAATACAGGTAGTCCCCGACTTACAATGTATTCGAGTTATGATGAACTGTACCTACAACCATCTTTGTTTTGTTTTTTGTACATTTTATCATTAGTAATAGGCACTACATACAATGTTTCAGTGTGTAATTTGCTGTTATCATTCTCAGATGTTCACTTGCAGATAGTCAATGTTATGATTTATAAAGATACTGATAATAAAAGGCAATAATAATGAAAACTGAAAAAGAGATGCTCGACTTATGTCTGAACCAAATTTTGATGGACTCATTGGATCAGAACCCTGTCATAAGTTGAGGACTACCTGTATTATTATAAGGAGCCCCAGTGGCATAGTGGTTAAGCACTCATTGAAAGGTCAGTGGTTCAAACCCACTAACTACTCCATGGGAGAAAGATGTGGCAGCCTGCATTCTTAAAGATTACAGCCTTGGAAACCCTATGGTGCAGTTCTACTCTGTCCTGTAGGATCCCTATGAGTTGAAATTGACTAGTTGGGAACAGGCTTAGTTTAACATGATCATACCTGCGATTAATGTTATTAATATTACTACAGCTAAAATTTATTGCATGCTTATTATGTGCCAGGTACCATTCTAAGTACTTTAAGTAAGCACCCAACACTTACTTAGCACTTGTTTAATCCTCACAGCACAGTACAGTAGCCCCCTTTATCCATGAGGGGTATGTTCCAAGACCCCCACTGGATGTCTGAAATTGTGGGTAGTACCAAACCCTGTACATAGTATGTTTTTTCCTATACAAACATACGTATGATAAAGTTTCATTTATAAATTAGGCATAGTAAGAGGTTAACAATAACCAATAATAAAATAGAACAATTATAACAATATACTGTAATAAAAGTTATGTGAATATGGTCTCTCTCGCTCTCTTTCTCAGAATATCATTTTGGACTGTGGTTGACCACGGGTAACTGAAACTGTGGAAAGCAAAACCTTGGGTAAGGGGGGACAACTGTAGATACTTTTATTATCCTCATTTTATAGATAAGGAAATTGAAGCATAGAGAAATGAAGTAACTTGCTCAGGTCTTCCAGCTAGTAGGTGACAGAGCTGTGACATAACCAGATCTGGCCTGATCTCTTGACCACAATGCTCTTCTGCCACTTGGTAAATAATCATCTAATACCTACTTACATGAGGGCAGTGGTTGTTCAGTGGTAGAATTCTTGCCTTCCATGCAGAAGTTGTGGGTTTGACTTCCAGCCGATGTACCTCAAGGGCAGCTAGCACCCTCCTGTCAATAGATGCTTGCCTGTTGCTATGATGCTGAACAGGCTTCAGTAGAGCTTCTAGACTAAGACAGACTAGCATGAAAGGCCTGGCGATCTACTTCCAAAAGTTAGCCAATGAAAACTCTGTAGATCACAGTGGTCCGATCCCTTTGTGCATGTGGTCACAATGAATAGGTCCCTGACAGCAACTAACAATAACAACCTACTTACATGTTTGGTTTTCAACAAAGTAGTCATTGTTTAAGAGCACAAATAACAGATAAGATTAAATTAAACCTGGTATTGTAGCTGAAATTCTGTGCAAAGAAATATAGTTACTAATTGAACTGCTTTAGGCAATTCCTGTACGACCCTGAGGCTGTCAACTTTGAAGAGAGGTGTTCACAGAGGAAAATTTATGGGTTTTAAACTTATTTTCAGCACCAAGGGAAGCCATAAAATTATCGATGTGGCTGCATGTTCTTCAGAACAGATGAGTTTGATAATGAGAGATTCCTGATAAAGAGACTTAAAAGCTAAAAATACCAGTTCTGCCTTTCACATACCTCATGTGGGAGGGAGATTTCTGAAAGAGCAATATCTTTCTTCATCATTTCATTCCAGATGGCTGCCCTGTATGGAAATGAGAGGGTGATGGTGGCTTGTTATAGCAAGCAAAACCATTGAGGGGAGTCAGTGAAGGCAGGAAAATGGAGAATGTGTCCATTTAAAAAATAATATTAAGACTTAGTGGTTCTGTAGCCATAAAAATAGCCATAGAAGGTTTATTTTCTAAGAGTTATTTGAATCTGGAAAGGGACAAGAAATTGCTATTCTTTTAGAGATTCCAAAGAGCCAGAAATTAATAAAAAAAAAAAAGTATTAGCTTATGATGTCACATCTCATATAGGCTTGTGATGTTATCCTAAAACTTAGGACATTATCCTATTAGAACCTCTTCTTCACTTGCAGTTTTAATCTGCCCAAGGGAAGATTTATTACTAACAAATGAGCAGTGATATCTAAAGTCATTAATAATGATAGTCCAAACACCCTGAGATATTTCTTGGAAGACAGAAATTTAATTAGATGTTCTTTCTGTAGTTAGGAACTGAACTGGTGGGCTGTTGCATTGCTAGATAACTCCTCTCTCTATTCCTGTAACAACATCCCAACTCCATCATACCCAAACTATAACTGGGCTGTCCCAGGGAGTTTGCTACAAGGTAATATGGATTTACTTTTTAAATTTTTTTAATGGGTCCACTATTACCACTAAAACCGCCACCACCATCACTACCACCAGAATAATTTGCCATAGGCCAGGTGTTCTGATAAATACCTTATGAGGATCACCTCATTTAATCTTCACAGGATCATGAATGAGGGGTGTTATGGATTAAATTGCGTCCCCCCAAAATGTGGTCAACTTGGCTAGGCCATGATTCCCAGGCATTGTGTGGTTGTCCTCCATTTTGTGATCTGATGTAATTACATTTATGCTGTAAATCCTAACCTCTATAATGTTAATGAGGCAGAATTAGAGGCAGTTATGTTAATGACACAATGCATAGGATTAGGTTGTATCTTGAGTCAATTTCTTTTGAGATATGAAAGAGAGAAGTGAGCAGAGAGGGGAAAGACCTCATTACCACCAAGCAAGAAGAGCCAGGAGTGGAGTTTGTCCTTTGGACTCGGAGTCCTTGCATTGAGAAGCTCCTAGGTCAAGGGGAAGATTAATGACAAAGACCTTCACCCAGAGCTGACAGAGAGAAAAAGCCTTCCCCTGGAGCTGGCTCCCTGAATGCAGACTACTAGCCTTGTAGACTGTGAAGGAATAAACTTTTTCTTTGTTAAATCCATCCACTTATGGTATTTCTGTTATAGCAGCTCTAGATGATTAAGAGAAGGGGGCAGCCAGGACCAAAGTCACCAGAGCATGCTGAAAGCTAGCTCTGTTCCTTGTGTGGTACTCATTGACTTGAGGGAAAATAGCTCAGTGAACTATTAGAACAATTTTTGGCCTTGAAGTTCTCAGTGTGCATCTTTTTTGGTGTTTTCTAGGATTTTTGTTAAAATTATACATCTTTACTAGGCATTCAAGATTATATTTTAAAAGAATGGGGTTTGAAACATCACAATTTCTATAAACCCATTTCCTTGAAGCATTTACAGCTATTTCTGGGAGTCCTTCAGTAGCACAAATAGTTAATGTGCTTGGCTGCTACTGAAAAGTTGGAGGTTTGAGTCCGTCTAGAGGTGCCTTGGAAGAAAGGCCTGGTGAAAATCAGCCATTGAAAACCCTGTGGAGCACAGTTCTACTCCGATACATGTAGGATCGCTGTGAGTCAGAGTTGACTTGACAATGAGTATTTTTTTTCTGGGAATTCTAGGTACTGACAGAGGGATTCTGGGTATTCTCCCCCTGATTTACTCCGATAGCACAGCATTTCAGTAGAGGGGACAGTTCTTGAGTCAAAAATATTCATCGGGGGTTGTCTTTTCTAAAACAACATTTTCTTGAGCATGTTCTGCAAAAAACTGGTCTCGTGAGATAACCTTCCAAAAAGCGGTTCCACGTTCATACACTTTGCAGGTATGAATCTCAGTGCACAAACTTAGTTGTGCAGGGAAACACTGCATTTCTTAATTTTCTGTGAATCAACCTGATTTTAACTTTCATCTGCCATCTTTCCAGATTAACGGAGAATTTCAATTTGAACATGCTTGGGGTTCCTTTCTTTCTTCCCTCCAAGAGTTGTGTTAAGATTCTGTTGTCTTACAAAGTACCTAGGCATTGGGGAGGGGTCTGGGGTCTGTCCACACTGCTTGCGGCAGAGATGCTCACCGTCCCAGCCTGCATGGTCCCTTCTGGTGGACTCCTTGCTGCTTCTGTACCATGCCTGGGGCACAAGGGTCTTTGGTGAGGTTGGAAGCCCCAGCCAAAGATCTGACTCCAGGATTTTTGAGGGAATAGGGAGCGTGTGTCCCCCGCTCTTGGGACCCTCAAACCTCACTCCCCTATAGCCCCTTTTTGATTTGGAATTAAAAATCAAGAAGCCTTGCCATAACTCTCCCTCGAGGCAAGAATAGAGCCCATTCTTTTCTTTAATGGGGGAAGAAGAGGTGAGAGGAGACAGGGAGAAAATATATGAATTAATATTCCACAAAGTTATTATATGAGTTTAGGAAAAACTCCATATCCTGTTTCTTTCTTGAGTTTCCGCAGGGTAATTAGCATATCAAAAGCTCTGAGAAGTCCTATAATATGAAAATGTATTTACTTAACCTAGAGGCTCCCAGATTTATTTGGCCACTAAACCTATTAACACTCCAGAGAGCTGTTGTTCTGCAGAATACTCTTTAGGAAATTTTTAGTAGTCCTGTGTGGACCCATTACTACCCATGCCCAGGTGAACAGATTCTGGTATATTCTGGCAGAGGGACAACACTCACTTCTGCCCTATGAAGCTCAACTATCCTGGCCCCTTCTCTGCTTCCACCCCCACTGCCTTTCCAGCATTCCAGGACTATGCCTTCGGACTCTCCTAGAGTGGCAGTTCTTTCCTAGGGCTGTCCATGGGCTTATAGGTCGCAGCAATTTTTCCTCTAAACTTCAACAACACAGGCAAATTACTTGGCATGGTCAATGCAGTGAGCCCAGAGGAGGCACTAGACACTCAAAATGCGTTTCTGGAATACATACCTCGCACACAAGCATGGATGTTTTAGCCACACAGATTTACCACGTCTGAGAAAAAAACGACTAAGATTCAAAGATCGTGGGCACTAGGACAGCCTGAAAGACCTTCGCCAGCCCCAGCACTACTGAAACCTTTTCTTAATTAAGCAAAGAAGATACTCATAGGACTTTTTGTTACCCAGTGAGCTGACATGCAATGAGGGAGACAAACTCGTTCCATGAGATTAAGACTGAAATTTCACTCTTACTGCTCATAGTCCTGAGCCTGCGTGTTCCAGTATATTCTTTCCAAAGGATTTGTTCATTTTAGTGCCTCTCCTACTTTTTAGGCTCTTCACTTCTCTGCTTCTAAGGCTTCCAGTGACCATTTTTGCCATATCCTGGGTCCTGTCCTTTGCCCCGGAACGAGTTCTCACTTGTGATTCCCACGTCCATCAGAGCTCCCACTGCTGCTCTACCCTTAGCCCAGTAAGGGAAACCAAGCTGAGTAAACAACACTGCTGAGGTACCAGTGACTGAGGGCAGCCCTTGCCCTCCCAGGGTGTTCTGTTCATCTGCATGCCTCTCTAATTAGGAGAATTTCAAGGAAGCCACTTTAGGCAGGAGGCTTTTCTTTGAATCATACCACTTGACTCCCACTCCCCCCAGCATGGGTCTGGCCTTAGGGAGTGGTAGAAGAAAGTTGCAGCTACAGCCCTCATAAAACCCACTTCTGGCCCCCTTCAACTCTGGAGGGGGGAGTTAGTCCCCCTTTCTTCCTCTTCTTTCGCAAGCTTCATGCCTGAAGCCTGAGATCTGAACTAATCATGCTGATCTTTTTTCCTCCATAAATAGGGAGACAACTTCACTCCTTACCGGAAACCAAGTGCGGCTGTAGATCTCAGAAGTGTTTGAGTTGGGAAGCCCTGGGAGGTGGGTTCAGCTGTCAGCTTGGGGCTCCTGGAAAGCATGAGACAGTGGGAGATCCTGGTAGGAAAAGGACAGATTTGGGTTCCTATGTGTTAACTGATCCAGGGGGTTTCAGTTGGGCCAACTAACTTCTTTTTGTCCCACCCAGCTGACCCTAGAGTTGCTTGGCTTAACTGCAAAGCTGTATCAATTACAGTAATTTACATGAATTATTTATCAATTATCCTTAATTACCAGGCTGCATGATAATGATTATGCATATCATCAAATCTATGCCAGATCAACTGGGTTGTAAGATTTATTTGATTGCAATACTAATCATCACGCACATCTGCTTAGTCTTCTTTGTGAGTTGCTCACATCCTTTGGACATTTGCTCATACCGTAAAAAAAACATTGGAAGGCACTTGATATTTCAGGGCTTCCACCTGGTTTATTCTGGTTGGCACTCCTGCTGAGAATTTACATTTCCACCCCAGATATACTGAATCAGAATCTACATTTTAACAAGATTCCCCAGGTGATTCTTATGTAGAATAAAATTTTTATTGTACTTTAGGCAAAGCTTACAGCAAAAATTAGTTTCTCATTCAAAAATTTATACACAAACTGTTTTGTGACATTGGTTGCAATCCACGGGATGTGTCAACACTCTACGCTCTTCCACCCCTGGTTCCCTGTGTCCATTCATCCAGTTTTCCTGTCTCTTCCTGCCTTCTCAAGTAACCCGTGTTTGCTAAATTGTTAGACAAATTATTATTACTACAGTAAAACCCGTGAAAACTACAACCTGTGTAAGGCAGAAACCTGTCAGAGAAGGGAAACGCAAATATTTCCAGATAGAAAAATGGTAAGACTGTACCCTGTCAAGGAAACCCTGGTGGCGTGGTGGTTAAGTGCTGTGGCTGTTAACCAAAAGGTTGGCAGTTTGAATCCACCAGACATTCCTTGGAAACTCTATGGGGCAGCTCTACTTTGTCCTATAGGGTTGCTGTGAGTCGGAACCGACTTGACGGCAATGGGCTTGGTTTGGTTTTTTGGCGCCCTGTCAAAGGCAGATAACTTGTGAGACCCAGAAAAACAAGGCAGGCCCATCGAGTTCTGGCTCTCACAGTTTTTGTTGTATGATGAAAATAATATTTTCATGTGGTATAAATTCAAACAGTACAATGGGGTTTCAGTGAGGGTAAATCTTGTTCCCTAGTTCCACTCTCCAAAGGCAAATACTGTCAATAGTTTCTTTTGATTCCTTCCAGAAATCTTTTATGCACATATTTGTATATATGTAGATAGTTTTGTTTGACAATTAGGTAATATTTAAGACAAAAAAGTATAAGGAAGAACACCACAAACATGTGTTTCCATCCTCCAATTTAATAAATAAAATGAACACAGTCGAAACCCTTTACTACCCCTTCCCGATTCCATCTCCTCTGTTATGGGTTGAATTGCGTCACCCCAAAAGGTGTGTTGAAGTCCTAAACCCTGCTACCTATGAATGTTATCTTATTTGGAAATAGCGTGTTTGCAGATGTAACTAAGTTCAGATATGGAACGCGAGTGCTGTCCTTATAAGAAGAGACAGAAACACAGGGTGAACGCCATGTGATGAAGGAAGCAGAGACTGGAGTGAAGCTGCCACAAGCCGAGGAATGCCTGGTGCTTCCAGAAGCTAGAAGATGCAAGGAAGGATCTTCCCTAAGAGGCTTTTGAGGGAGCATGGCCTTGCCAGCACCTTGATTTCTGACTTCATGGCCTTGCCAGCACCTTCTGATTTCTTCCAGGACTGTTAGAAAATAAATTTTTGTTGTTTTAAGGCACCCAGTTCATGGTATTTTGTTATAGTAGTCCTTGAAAACTAAAACACCCTCCAAAAGGCAACTGCTATTCCTTATTTGGTATATATTCCCATGCCCATTCTTTGTAATTTATACCCTACTTATATATCTTAAGCAATATACAGTGATGTTTTTAAACAACAGGTTTACATAATCATATTGTATGTATTCTTCTGCCATATTTTTCACTTAGCATTGCAAGAGCCATCCGTGTAGATATGTCTGTTGTTGTTAGGTACCATCGAGTTGATTCTGACTCATAGCAACCCTATGTACAACAGAATGAAACACTGCCCCATCCTGAGCTGCTCTCATAATCCTTGCTATGTTTGAGCCTATTGTTGTAGCCACTGTGTCAATCCATCTCATTGAAGGTTGTCCTCTTTTTCACTGGTCCTCTACTTTAACAAGCGTGATGTCTGTCCCTCCTGATAACATGTCCACAGTACGTGACCAAGTCTTGCCATCCTTGCTTCTAAGGAGCATTCTGGCTGTACTTCTTCCAAGGCATATTTGTTCATTCTTTTGGCAGTCCAAGGTATATTCAGTATTCTTCGCCAACACCATAATTCAAAGGCATCAGTTCTTCTATGGTCTTTTTTATTCATCCTCCAAATTTTGCATGCATATGAGGCAATTGAAAATACCATGGGTTGGATCAGGAGCACCTTAGTCCTCAAAGTGACATCTTTGCTTTTTAACACTTTAAAGAGATTTTTTTGCAGCAGATTTTCCCAATGCAATACACCACTGGAATTCTTGAGTGCTGCTTCCATGGGTGTTGATCATGGATCCAAGTAAAATGAAATCCTTGACAACTTCAATCTTTTATCCATTTATCATGATGTTGCTTATTGGTCCAGTTATGAGGATTTTTGTTTTCTCTATATTGAGGTGTCATCCATAGTGAAGGCTGTAATCTTTGATCTTCATCAATAAGTGCTTCAAGATTTCTTCACTTTCAGCAAGCAAGGTTGTATCATCTGCATATCACAGGTTGTTAATGAGCCTTCCTCCAATTCTGGTGCCATATTCTTCTTTGTATAGTCCAGCTTCTTGGATTATTTGCTTAACATATGGATTGAATAAATATGGTAAAAGGATGAAAGTCACAACTCTTACATACACCTTTCTTGATTTTAAAACATGCAGTAACCCTTTGTTCTGTTCAAGCAACTATTTTTTGATCTACGTACGGGTTCCTCATGAGCACAATTAAGTGTTCTGGAATTCCTATTCTTTGAAATGTTATCTGTAGTTTATTATGATCCATATAGTCGAATGCCTTTGAGTAGTCAATAAAACACAGGTAAACATCTTTCTGTTATTCTATACTTTCAATCAAAATGCATCTGACATCAGCAATGATATCTCCTGTTCCACTCCTCTTCTGAATCTGGCTTGAATTTCTGGAAGTTCCCTGTCAATGTACTTCTGCAACCACTCTTAAATTATCTTTGCAAGATTTTACTTGCTTGTGATATTAATGATATCATTCGATAATTTCTGCATTCTGTTGGAGCACCTTTCTTTTTAATGGGCAGAAATATGGATCTGTCCCAGTCTGTTGGTCAAGTAGCTGTTTTCCAGATTTCTTTGCATAGATGAGTGAGTGCTTCTAGCGCTGCATCTAGAAACATCTCAATTGGTATTCTGTCAGTTCCTGGAGCCTTGTGTTTTACCAATGCCTTCAGTGTAGCTTGGACTTCTCCCTTTAATACCATTGGTTCTTGATCATATGCTACCTCCTGAAATGGTTGACCATTGACCAAACATTTTTGGCATAGTGATTCTGTGTATTCTTTCCATCTTCTTTTGATGCTTCCCGTGTTGTTCAGTATTTTGTCCATGGACTTCTTCAATATTGCAAGTTGAGGCTTGATTTTTTTCTTTAGTTCTTTCAGCTTGAGAAATGCTGAGTGTATTCTTCCCTTTTGGTTTTCTAACTCCAGGTCCTTGTGCATTTCATTATACTTTTTCTTTTTGAGTCTCCCTTTGAAATCTTCTGTTCAGCTCGTTTACTTCATTATTTCTTCCTTTTGCTTTAGCTGCTCAATGTTCAAGAGCAAGTTTCAGGGTCTCTTCTGACATCCATTTTCATCTTTTCTTTCATGCCTTTTCATGACCTTTTGTTTTCTTCATGTATGATGTCCTTGATGTCATCCCACAACTAGTCTAGTCTTCAGTCATTAGTGTTCAGTGCTTCGAATCTATTCTTGAGATGGTCTCTAAATTCAGGTGGGATATAGTCAATGTTGTACTTTGGCTTTCGTGGACTTGTTTTAAATTTCTTCAACTTCAACTTGAACTTGCATACCAGCAATTGATGGTTTGTTCCGCAGTCAGCCCCTGGCCTTCTGACTGATGATACTGAGCTTTTTCATCATCTCTTTCCAGAGTTGTAGTTGATTTGATTCCTGTGTATTCCATAGGGAGAGGTCTGCATGTATAGTTGCTGTTTACATTGTTAAAAAAAAGGCATTTGCAGTGAATAAGATGTTGGTCTTGCAATATTCTATTATGTGACCTCTGGCATCATTTCTATCACCAAGGCCATATTTTGCAACTACTGATCCTTCTTGTTTCCAACTTTGACATTCTTATCACCAGTTACTATCAATGCATCTTGATAGCATGTTTGATCAATTTTAGTCTTCAGAAGTTGGTAAAACCTTCCATTTCTTCATCTTTGGCATTAGCGATTGGTGCATAAGTTTGAAGAATAGTCATATTAATTGGCCTTCCTTATAGGTGTATGGATATTATCCCATCACTGACAGCATTGTACTTCAGTGTAGATCTTGAGATGTTCTTTTTGATGATGAATTTGACACCATTTCTCTTCATTTTGTCATTCCTGGCATAGAAGACCATATGATTGTCTGATTCAAAATGGCAAATAGCAGTCCATTTTAGCTCATTAATGCCTAGAATATGGATCTTTATGTGTTCCATTTCATTTTTGATGACTTCCAATTTTCCTAGATTCATACTTCATACATTCCAGGTTCTGATTATTAATGGATGTTTGCAGCTGTTTCTTCTCATTTTGAGTCGTGCCATGTCAGCAAATGAAGGTTCTCAGAGCTTGACTCCATCCACGTCATTAAGGTTGGCTCTACTTTGAAGAGGCAGCTCTTTCCCAGTTGTCTTTTGAGTGTCTTCCAACCTGAGGGGCTCATCTTCCAGTGCTATGTCAGACAATGTTCTGCTGCTCTTCATAAGGTTGTCCTTGGACAACTTTTTTTAGAAGTAGACTTTCAGGTCCTGCTTCCTAGTCTGTCTTTGTCAGGTACCTCTGCTGAAACCTGTCTACCATGGGTGATCCTGCTGGTATTTGCAATACTGGTGGCATAGCAGTATCATAGCAACAGGCAAGCCACCACAGTATGACAAACTGACACACCCAAGTGGTGGTAGGTATGTATAACTGTTGTTGTTAGGTGCCATCGAGTAGGTTCTGACTCATGTCCAGGGCTCCCTAACTTTTCCACGGAAGACCATAAATATGCTTACAAGGCTTATGCAGGGGTACAAAAGCCAAAATAAGAAAATTTTACCCAACCACACTTTCTGGTTGCACTACCTTACTTGCAAGGCTCTTTGCGTTGTTGTTGTTAGGTGCTGTCCTGTTGGCTCCAACTCATAGAGAACCCATGCACAACAGAAGGAAACACTGCCTGGACTTGCACCATCCTCACAATCGTTGCTATGCTGTGCATGAGCCCATTGCTGCAGCCACTGTGTCAATCCATTTCATTGAAGGTCTTCCTCTTTTTCACGTCTTCTTTACCAAGCATGATGTCCTCCTCCAGGGACGGATCCCTCTGATAACACGTCCAAAGTATCTGAGAAATAGTCTTGCCATCCTTGCTTCTAAGGAGCATTCTGGTTGTACTTCTTCCAAGACAGATTTGTTTGTTCTTTTGGCAGTCTGTGGTATTTTCAATATTCCTCGCCAACACCAAAATTCAAAGGTGTCAATTCTTTGGTTTTCCTTATTCATCATCCAGCTTTCATATGAATATGAGGCGATTGAAAACACCATGGCTTGGGTCAGGTGCACCTTAGTCTTCAAGGTGACATCTTTGCTTTTCAACACTTTAAAGAGGTGTTTTGCAGCAGATTTGCTTAATGCTATGCATCTTTTGATTTCTTGACTGCTCCATCCATGGGTGTTTGTGAATACAAGTAAAATGAAATCCTTGACAACTTCAGTCTTTTCTCCAATTATCATGATGTTGCTTGTTGGTCCAGTTATGAGGATTTTCATTAAGGTGTAAGTCTGTAGTCTGAAGTCTATAGTCTTTGATCTTCATCAGTAAGTGCTTCAAGCCCTCTTCACTTTCAGCAAGCAAGGTTGTGTCATCTGCATATCGCAGGTTGTTAATGAGTCTTCCTCCAATCCTGATGTCCCGTTCTTCTTCATATAGTCCAGCTCCTTGGATTATTTGCTCAGCATATAGATTGAATAAGTATGGTGAAAGGATACTGTATAACTGTAGTTAATTCATTATGATATGTTCATAATGAAATATCATATGAAAATGAATAAGCTAGGTATGTATAACTACAGTTTATTCATTTTCATGTGGTATTTCATTATAGGGACATATACAGTATGCATTTATTCTCTTTTTGATTGATATTTAGATTGTTTTAAGTTTTTGCTGATACAAACCATGCTGTAATGAGCATTCTTATATGTGCCTTATTATGTAAGTTTTCGAGTTTCTGTGAGGTATTTATCTAGGAATGAAATTGTTTGGCTGTGTGATATTCACATTTTAGACTTCTCTAGATATTGCTGAATTATTCTCCAAAGTAAGAATTTATTTACTGATTTACTTATTTTTTATTGTGCTTTAGGTGAAAGTTTACAACTCAAGTTAATATCTCATACAAAAATTTATACACATTATGTGACATTAGTTGCAATCCCTATAATATGACCGTAAACCCTGGTGGCATAGTGGTTAAGTGCTACAACTGCTAACCAAAGGGTCGGCAGTTCAAATCCACCAGGCGCTCCTTGGAAACTCTAATGGGCAGTTCTACTCTGTCCTATAGGGTTGCTATGAGTTGGAATCGACTTGGTTGGGTTTTGTAATATGACAGCACACTCCTTTCCACCCTGGGTTTCTTGTGTCCATTCAACCAGTTCCTGACCTTTCCTGCCTTCTCATCCTGCCTGCAGACAGGAGCCACCCATTTGGTCTTGTGTATCTGATTGAATTAAGAAGCACACTCCTAATTTTATTTTATGTTTTATAGTACAATCTAATCTTTGTCTGAAGAGTGGGCTTCGGGAATGGTTTTAGTTCTGGGCTAACAGAGCATTCAGGGGCCATGTCTTCTGGGGTTCCTTCAGTCTCAGTCAGACCATTAAGTCTGACTTTTGTTCTTTTTATGTGAATTTGAGTTCTGCTCTGTACTTTTCTCCCCCTCTGTCAGGGACTCTGTATTGTGTTCCTTGTCAGGGCAGTCATTGATGGTAGCTGGGTACCACCTAGTTCTTCTGGTCTCAGGCTGGTGGAGTCTCTGGTTTATGTGGCCGTTTTATCTCTTGGGCTATTATTTTCCTTGTGTCTTTGGTGTTCTTCATTCTTCTTTGTTCCAAGTAGGCTGGGACCAATTGATGCATCTTAGGTAGCTGCTTACAAGCTTTTAAGACCCCAGACACCACTCACCAAAGTTGGATGCAGCACTTTTTCTTGATAAACTTTGTTATGCCAATTGACCTAGATGTCCCTGGAAACCATGGTCCCCAAACCCCAGCCCCAGCTACTCTGTCCCTCAAAGTGTTTGGTTGTGTTCAGGAAACTTCTTAGCTTTTGGTTTAGTCCAGTTGTGCTGCCTTCCCCTGTGTTGTGTGTTGTCCTTCATTTCACCTAAGATGATTCTTGTCTACTATCTAGTCAGTGAATTCCCCTCCCTCTCCCTCCTCACCCTCATAACCATCAAAGAATGTTTTCTTCTGTGTTTCAACCTTTTCTTGAGTTCTTATAATAATAGTACGATATTTGTTCTTTTGTGACGGACTAATTTCACTCAACATAATGCCTTCCAGATTCATCCATGTTGTGAGATGTTTTGCAAATTCATCATTGTTCTTTGGAAACCCTGGTGGCATGGTGGTTAAGAGCTGTGGCTGCTGACCAAAGGTCAGCAATTCAGACTCGCCAGGCGCTCCTTGGAAACTCTATGAGGCAGTTCTACTCTGTCCTATAGGGTAGTTATGAGTCGAAATCGACTCGACGGCACTGGGTTTTGGTTTTCATTGTTCTTTATCTTTGCTTAGTATTTCATTGTATGTGTGTACCATGATTTGTTTATCCATTCTTCTGTTGATGGGCACTTGGGTTGTTTCCATCTTTTTGCTGTTGTGAACAGTGCTGCAATGACGTATGATGGCTCTTACTTCTCTAGGATATATTTCAAGGAATGGAATTGCTGGATCATATGGAACTTCTATTTCTAGCTTTTTAAGGAAGTGCCAAATCAATTTCCAAAGTGGTTGTACATTTTACATTCCCACCAGAGTGTATAAGTGTCCCAGTCTCTCTACAACCTCTCCAACATTTATTATGTTGTGTTTTTTTGATTAATGCTAGCCTTGTTGGGGTGAGATGATATCTCATTGTAGTTTGATTTGCATTTCTCTAACGGCTAACGATCATGAGCACTTCCTCATGTATCTATTAGCCGCCTGAATGTCTTTTTTGTTGAAGTGCTTGTTCATATCCCTTACCCATTTTTTAATTAGGCTTTTTCTCTTTTTGTGGTTGAAGTTTTGCAGTGTCTTATAGATTTTAGAGATTAGATCTGATTGGATTTGTTGTAGCCAAAATTTTTTCCCAGTCTGTAGGTAATCTTTTTATTCTTTTGGTGAAATCTTTTGATGAGCATTAAGTGTTTGATTTTTAGGAGCTCTCAGTTATCTAGTTTCTCTTCTGGTGTTTGTGCATTGTTAGTTATGGTTTGCATTCTCTTTATGCTAAAACTTACTTTTTAAAAAAGATTTTTGCTATGATTCTGAATTCCATTGGCTAGGATTTTGTTGAGAATTTTTGCATCTATATTCATGAGAGATACTGGTCTGTAATTTTCTTTTTTTGTGGTATCTTTGCCTGGTTTTGGTATCAGGGTTATGCTGGCTTCATAGATTGAATTTGGAAGTATCACTTCCTTTTCTATGTTCTGAAATAGTTTGAGTAGTACTGGTGTGATCTCTTCCCTTTGAATGGTTGAATTCTCCAGTGAAGCCATCTGGGCCAGGGTTTTTTTGGTTGGGAATTTTTTTTTATTTCCTTTTCAGTCTCTTCTCTTGTTATGGGTCTGTTTAGATTTTCAGTGTCATTTTGTGTTAGTTTGGGTAGGTAGTGTGTCTGTAAAAGTTTGTGCATTTCCTCTAGGTTTTCAAATTTGTTGGAGTACACTTTTTCATAATACTCTGTTATCCTTTTTATTTCAGTTGGGTCTGTTGTAATGTCCCCCATTTCATTTCTTATTTGGGTTATTTGCATTCTGTTCTGTTTTTCTTTTGTCAGTTTGGCTAGTGGTTTGTTGATTTTGTTGATCCTTTCAAAGAACTAACTTTTGGTTTTGTTGATCCTTTCTATTGTTATTTTATTTTATTTATTTCTGCTCTGATCCTTATTATTTCCATTCTTCTGGTGGATGTGGGCATCTTTTGCTGTTCTCTTTGTATTTGCTCAAGTTGTGTAACTAATGTTTTGATTTTGTCCCTTTTTTCTCTTTTGATGTGTATATCTAGTGCTGTAAATCCACCTCTGAAGACTGTCTTTGCTGCGTCCCAAAGGTTTTGGTATGATGTGTTTTCGTTCTCGTTTGAGTCTAGGAACTTTCTGGTTCCATCTTTGATTTCTTCTATTACCCAGTGGTTTTTAAGGAGGGTGTTACTCAGTTTCCATGTAATTGATTTTTTTCACTTACTCTTCCTGTTGTTAATTTCTACTTTGATGGCGTTGTGGTCAGAGAAGATACTTTGTATTATCTCAATGTTTTGTTGAGGGTCGCTCTGTGGCCTGAGATGTGGTCTATTCTGGAGAATGCTCCATGTACGTTGGAAAAGAATGTGTACTTTGCAGCTGTTGGGTGGAGTGTTCTGTATGCGTCTATGAGGTCAAGTTGGCTGATTGTGCTCTTTAGCTCTTCTGTATCTTTGTTGAGTTTCGTTCTAGATGTTCTGTCCTTCACTGAGAGTGGTGTGTTGAAGTCTCCTACTATTACTGTGGAACTGTCAATTTCTGTTTTCAGTGCTGTTAGAGTTTGTTTTATGTATTTTGGAGCTTTGTTATTGGGTGCGTAGATGTTTATTATGGGTAAGTCTTCATGATGGATCATTCCTCTAATCATTATATAGTGACCTTCTTTGTCTTTTATGGTGGATTTTGCTTTAAAGTCTATCTTATCTGAGGTTATATTGCCATTTCTGCTCATTTTTGGTAGTTATTTACTTGATATATTTTTTCCATCCTTTGATTTTTAATAAATTTATGTCTTTGTTTCTAAGGTGTGTCTCTTGTAGATAGCATACTGAGGGGTCCTGTTTTTCTTAATCTATTCTGTCACTCTGTGTCCCTTTATGGGTGCATTTAGTCCATTTACATTCAGTGTAATTATTGATAGGTGTGAGTTTATTGCTGTCATTTTGTAGTGCTTTTCTTTGTGGTGCCAACATTTTCTTTGTTTCTCTTACTCTTCTGTGCTGAGTTCCGTTGGTTTGTGGATTTCCTTTTCATTTCTTTTGTTTTTGTAGATTTTGTTTTTATTGAGGCTTTATGTTTTTCTTCTTTATCTTGATGACTAGGTTTGTTAACTTTCTTTGTGGTTATCTTGAAATTCACTTTTATCTTCTAGGTTTGAACTGGCCTATTATTACTTGCTATCACCTTGCCTTCCTCTCCATTAGACAGTTCTATACCTATACCATCTATACCCTCTTTTATTGTTCTGGCATTGTTGTCAGTTACAGATTAATGTCTCTGGTGCCCTGTTGCAGTTGTTTTGGTTTTGGATAGGCCTTAAGAGTTCATTTCCTAGGTTGCTATCTGGCTGGCACAATCTTGCCTCCTAGATTCAGGCTGTGGTCTGATGTTGTTTGTTCTCAGACCGAAGGACTCCCTTTAATAATTCTTGTAAGTTTGGTTTGGTTTTTACATATTCCCTTAATTTCTGTTTATCTGGTAATGTCCTAATTTCACCATCATATTTGAATGAAAGTTTCACAGGATACATTATTCTTGGCTGGCAATTTTTTCTTTCAAGATTTTATATACGTCATTCCATTTCCTTCTTGTCTGTGTGGTTTCTGCTAAATAATCAGAGCTTAGTCTTATTGTTTCTCCTGTGTGTGTGACCTTTTGTTTTTCCTGAGCTTCTTGCAGGATTTTTCCTTTGTCTTTGGTATTAGTGAGTGTGATTATGATACGCCTTTGTGTTTTTCTTTTGGGGTCTATCCTATATGGGGTTTGTTGAGCTCCTTGGATGGTCAGCTTTTCGTCATTCATGATATTAGGGAAGTTTTCTGTCAGCAATTCTTGAATAATCTTCTCCATGTTCTCCATTTTCTCTCCCTGTTCTGGAACTCCAATCACACGCAAATTTTTGCTTCTGCTTGTATCCCACATAATTCTCAGGGTTTCTTCATTTTTCTTTTTTTAAGATTTTTCCTCCAACAGACTTGTATCCAAGTGTTTGTCTTCAATTATGCTGATTCCATCTTCCATCATTTCAAACCTGCTCTTTAGCCCTTCTATGACACTGTCCCTTTCTGAAATCTTCTTGTTTATCTTTTGGATTTCTAATTGTTGTTTTTGTATCATTTCTAGTTGTGAATTTTTTTTGGCATTTAGTTCCTGTATTACTTTCCTGAATTGTTCCATTTTTTTTGGTCTGTATTTTCCATGAATTTGTCTATTTTTTCCTCATATTTATCTGCTTTTTGCTTCATTTCTTGGATTGCTCTGAATATTAGGGATTTGAATTCCCTGTCAGGTAGTTCTAGTACCTTTTCTTCTACTGGAAAGTCATCTGGTGTTTTATTTTGGACACCTACTGGAACCATCCTGTACTTTTTTTTTGTTTTAATATGTTTTGATATTGTCTGCTGTCTTCGGGATGTTCAGTGGTTATTTTCTTTGTTTCTTGATTGTAGATTTGTTTCGTCCTGCTTTTTTGTTTTATTTGGCTATGTCTGAGCAGGCAGGCTGTGTGTTCTTTATTGTTTGCTTGTCTGTAGTCACAATACTTTTCACCTCCTTGTCCAATGGGCAGGGTCAGTCAATCAGCTATGGTGCAGCACGGCAGGTCCAGCTGAAGGCGAGGGGCTCGGATGGGTTGTTTGTGGCCTGTACTAAGGCCGACAGGGCAGGCCAGGTATCGGTGCTGGGCAGGTTCCAGTAGGCCCTGCCTATGCTGCTCAGGCGTGATGTTCGGTGCACGGTGCAGGTAGGCAGGAAAGATGGGGGAGGTTGTGATGTGTGGAGCGGGTGCTCTGTCTTCTGCTGGGAACTTGGTGAAGCTGCTTTCCTGTACTTCCTGTCCACCAATCTCTGACGTGGGTTGGGCGAATAAAAGTGACATGGATGCCGCACTTCCTGCCTGGCTGAGCCAGTGCAGCCAGACAGCAAGCTTGAAGGTAGAGCAGCGAGGAGAGAATGTGGGATGGGAAAGCATGTATCGCTGGTTACCGGGTGCTCTGTCTCCTGCTGAGAGTTCCCCAAAGCTGTATTCCTGCCTGCCGATCCCCGACAGGAGTCCAGAATGGTGGATCCGTGCTGCGTTAGTGATGGGGCCCTCCATATGTATCTCTCCTTGCTCTCTGTCTTCCGTCAGTTTCTTATTCCATTCGGTGCGTGGCTGAGTTCTTTATCTCTTTATTTGACACTTCAGGTTCCAGGAATGACGTTTGTCTCTGTTTTACTTAGTTTTTCAGGTCTTTGCTGTAGAGGGCTGGCATGGTGCTTCTGTCTGTGGCACCACTTTGGCCAGAAGTCTCTAAAATTCACTTTTAAATAATGGAAAGGACTTGTCCTATAGTGATGCATATGTGTAACTGGCAATCGGTCAGGTTTTGGAATTGTATCAATTTACTTATCAACATCTGTTTCTCCAGAGGTGCACTTCTGGTAAGAGGTTGGGCTGAGATTTAAACCTAGGACTGCTACTTCAAGCCCTGTGCACTTTCTGTTGCTTCATATTCTGTTTCCTCTTTACCTGAAGGCATCCTATCTCCTTGCATGGCAGAAGTTTGAGCCTAAATGAAAATATGAGTTCATGTGCAACTTGGGTTATACTTTGTTTCTGAGATTGTAGAGGAGAACCTAGAGTCCCTGACTGGTACAAATGGTTAATGCATGGCTATTAACCAAAAGATTGGAGCTTTGCGTCTACTATAGGTGCCTCAGAAGAAAGTCCTGATGATCAGCTTATGAAAAATTAGCCATTGAAAACCCTCTGTAGCACAGTTCTACTCTGACGTGCATGGACGCACCATGAGTAGGAATCTACTTGACAACAACTAGTTAGAGGATAATTTAGTCCTTGGGTTCCTTTGATCTTTGATGTAAAGGCACATTTCTTCTTCCTTATCTTAAGCCTTAACTCCATTTTTTTTGAGACCCACGTAACATGTGTTCCTTATTCGGCCCTTCCCACCCCAGTCTCATTTTTCTCACCAGGCTAACTTTTTGGTAGGCATTCTTCTAGCTTCTTGTGGGGCCATCCTTTGAGACTCCGTAATACCCTTTTTCTCATCCAGCTTTTACCTAGTAGTTACAACATCCATTTGTGATTTTTGTCTAAAGCAGTTGTTACTTTGTGGTTGCCAATTAGTAATGCATACATAACTTATTTAAACTTTAAAATAACCTCAAGAAATATGTTCTAGTATTTTCATTGTGAGTATAGACAAAACAACATGGACATGAGTGAATATGAAGGACTAGCTGTTATCATCTGCCTTCTGAATCTTGACTTAATATATGAAAAAAACAAAACAAAGCAAAACAAAACCCATTACAACTAGGTAAATGCACAATTGCAATGGGCTGACACTGGAAGAGGTCCCTGGGTGGGGCAAACAATTTGTGATTGACTGCTAATCTAAAGATTGGTGGTTTGAACACACCTAGTGGCTCCTCAAGAAAAGCCTGGTGATCTACTTCTGTAAAAATTACAACCAAGAAAACCCTATGGCACACAGTTCTATTATGTAACACATGGGGTTGCCACGAGTGGGAATCAACTTGACAGCAACAAGTTTGTTTGTTTTTTGATTTAACACTGGAAGTATTCAAATCAAAAGTTGTAGAAGGGATACTAAAGTTTCTTCCAAGAATATGATTTTATGAACTTCTGGATCCATATGAATCTCATTCTGTACTTTTTAAGAAACGTAGCACAATTCAGAATAAAACTGCCCCAGCGACTTGTACTTCATCTGAAGGAATTTATTTGCTGAAGCTGCCAAAAAAAATTTCTTTTAAGAGGAGTTCTGTAGTTTAAGATCTTGTTGGCAGCTTCTGGACTCAAGATTCAAACTAAAGAAAGCATAAATTAATGTTTTATTCTAATAGGACCTGTGGAAGTCAACTTCTTTTGAAATGGAAGGTTAAAATTTCCCTGTGCTTCAAGAGACATGTTCCTGCTTCTAATCCTCATGTTTAAAAACATGTGTATCAAGGGAAAGAATGCTTCATGTCCTTATCAAGTAGGGCATAACCAAATTGGAAATTGGTTCGTGATTTATTGCACCTCTGGTGGCACATGGAAATGTGTAGTAAAATTAACTTTTGGTATATACAGCAGCTGCTTGCACAGCATGACTAAAGAAAGACCCTGTGAGTATGCGAGGACGCAAACGAACGAGGCTAGAAATGGGAAACTTCCACTGGTTCAGGCAGCACAAATGCGTCTTGTTAGGCTTTGCCAGCATTTACATTCGATCTTTGTGGCTAGTAGGAACATAGGCTCAGAAGGCCCGAAAGGCTCTCCTCTCTTCCTTCCTCCAGCCACCTGGACCTAGGAAAGCCCATGTGCTATAAGGGTCTCTTTGTTTGCTGTCAAGTCAGGGCTGCTACTAATCGGCAAGCAAAGAGAGTCGAAGAGAAGCCCAGATTGCAGTTGCACAAGACCATATTGTTGCAGCTCTGGGGTTGTGAGGCATTTTTGGCGAGCAGGTCATTTTGAACACCCACAGCTCAGGGCTGTGGACATAGCCGTGGATAGGGAAAATATTTGATAGCAGAGCCCTTGTGGGAAATTCCCACGCAATGAACAAGGATGTGCACTGTAATTTTGGTTTCATATTAAAATTCCTTGAAGCAGGCCCTAGAACTGTATGGGGTTCTTAGATCTTTCTGTTAATGAAATAGCCAAATGCAACACTTTAGCATTAGGATTGCATTGCAGTAATATAAACCAAAAAGGGGCTAATTTACATTTGTGCCCACGCGATTAATGTAAATTGGTTATTAGCTATTTATGCTAAAGAGCAGTAATATAAAACATAAAAGTAGTTTTATTAACTGCATTTTGCCCTCTGAAATTTGCTGTGCATGGAGTTTACAACCAGTGACTTTTTCCCCTCTGTACTCAGTATGGCATTTACTCTGCCTAATTAACATATTTATTAACAAATTACTGCCCCCTTTCTGAAATTTGCATTTTACAACACATCACCACAATGAAGTTAATAAGACAGTCCCATGCCCTGCTTTTGTGAGTCTACTGGAATGCTTCATTAGCCTTTTTGTCTCCTCTTGCCTTCATTTCACTTTAGGCAGGGGTAATTAAAGAAAAATGGCATTTACAAACAATGATAATGGAGGGATAATGGGAATGTAAATGTTGTTTCGGTCACTGCGTTCTTTTTTTGAGCTGGTGCAAGCAGGGGTGTGGGTGGGCGAGGGAGCAAGTCATGCAGCTCACCCTCTGTCCCTAAAGCCGCCTCTTGCTCCCCATTCTGAGCAGATCCCACTTCTCATTCTTTCTTAGTGATCATTATAGGGTGTACAAACCTTACAAGAGAAGTCAAGAGCAAAAAGAATGTAGAACCAGTCCTTTAATATCCCAGTCCTTGGGAAATTAAAAAAAAGAGGCATAGTATTTAAGTACACATTTTTTATAAAACATCAGCTTGTTATACTGTGGTGGCTGTGTGTTCCTATGATGCTGGAAGTTATGCTACCAGTATTTTAAATACCAGCAGGGTCACCTATGGTGAACAAGTTTCAGCAGAGCTTCGAGACTAAGACAGAGTAGGAAGAAAGGCCTGGTGATCTGAGTCTGAAAATCAACCAGTGAAAGCCTTATGGATCATAACAGAACATTGCTGGATTTGCTTGCTTCAGACACAGCTTCAGGAGGGGTCAGTCGCTGGAAGAGGACACCACATTTGGTGAACTAGAGGGCCAGTGAGGGCATAGGAGACCCTCGGTGATATGGTTTGGCATGACAGCCACAGTGATAGACTTGAATATGCCAGAGATTGTGAGGATGACGTAGGACTGGGCAATGTTTCGTTGTTGTACATAGTGTCTCCATGAGTTTGAGTCGACTCGACGTCAGCTACCTATCCATCTATGTTATAAAAAGCCTCCAGAATTGAGATTCTCAATCTGGGTACAGGCAGCAGAGTTAAATAAAGCATTCTAGGTGTAGGTCCGAGGAGATTACAACATTCAGCCCGGGTTGAAAATTCTCAAGTCTGGCTAGACTAGCAATTCTAAAATCTTTCGGTGCAACAACATCCTTTTTTGTATATATTTTTTATGATGCCATTTCACCAAAAGTATGTAAAGCTTTTTAATTTCTTCTTAAAAAGTTAAATAACACAAATGTAGTTTTGAGAATTTGGGGTGGAATTTAGAAAGAGGCTTTATACCTCAGGATCATCACCTCGGGCTGGGACCATCGTTTGTATAAGAACTGTTGTTGTTTGCTGCCACTGAGCCAGCCCCTGCCTGACTCATGGCGCCCCCATGCACAATGGAATGAACACTGCCTGATTCTATGATTTGTTGCAGATGGGACCTTTGTGGTCCATAGGGTTTTCATAGACTGATTTTTGGAAGTAGATCTCCCGGCCTTTTTTCCTAGTCCATGTTAGTCTGGAAACTCCTCTGACCTGTTCAGTATCATAGCAACATGCAAGCCTCCACTGATGGAGGGGTGGTGACTGTGCAGGGGGTGCATTGGCTGGGTTTCCTGCATGGAAGTTGAGAATTCTACCACTGAACCCACTACTGCCCTCTTGTATAAGAATAAGCCTTATTTTTCCACAAGTGTCTTCACTTTGAATTTGACCCTCAAAGTGACATTCACAGTGGGGCTTTCTAATATATCATGAACCTAAGAGGAGCTGTTTCCAGCACACCTGTTGGTTTCATTGGCTTTCCCCTTTAGCGCTCCGTCATTGCCTTTTTTTCTCTTGTTCTCTGCTGAGATTTTATTTCTTGTCTTTATGATGTTCCCTCACAAACAGCTTGAAAAGCCACAAAAATGTCATGTAGATAACTGGAGTTGTTTAGAAAGACCCTGGAAATTAAAAAGAGAGATGGCAGGAGACACTAACTTGGCTATACAGTAAAACCTGCAAAAGCCGGAAACTGTGTAAGGCGGAAACCTGTCAGAGAAGGAAAACACAAATATTTTCCACTAAAACGAGGGATAGAAAAATGGTAAGACTGAACCCTATCAAAGGTGGGAAGCCCATGAGACCTGGAAAAACAAGGTAGTCCCATTGAATTTTGGCTCTCACAGGTTTCACTGTAGTATTAAGGGATCTTATTGGTAATAGCTATGCTTCTGGGTTTTCTTTTCCTAAGAGACTTTTCATAATTTTAGTCTGGACTGAGAAATTGCTGAAGAGAATGGGCCCCACGGTCACTTCTTTTTACTTCACCCCCTCCCTGATCATGTCTTCATCAGCAACTTAAATCCATGTCAGGAAGAGAGGAAGAGTGCTGAAAAGGCCTCAAGTGGACTGTTGAAGGTTACATGTAAACAAAGACCCACAAAGAAGGAAGAGTCAGTTCATGGATTTCATTGTCTCTCAGTTCTGAAAAAAGCTACAGGTAAGAAGTTCTGAACTCGTGTGATGAGTATGAATTGGCTCTATTACACTCAGTTGCCAACAAAAATTATATTCCTTTATATTTAAAAAATAAAATTAGATATGGCTAGGTCCCCACCCACTAACACTATTTGAGAAATAATTCAATACGAGTAGACTTGAATCTGAACCCAAGGCTGGTAAGGATGTGCAATTTTATAATATATCAAATAAAATCAACCATTGCTTATTTCTTACGTGACTATGGTGTCTCCTGTCCTTTAGAAGGCGCTGTTATATTGTGCTTCCTATTCTAGGGTGGGGGTGTTCTGCAGCATGTTCTTTCTGTGTATGTGTCTGCTCCTCTCCCTGCCATGTTTGCTGGAGATTAGTTGTATCAATGTCAGAGGAAGGCATCAGGGCAGGCTAGTGCAGCGTAATAAAAATTAGATGCCAAGGTCAATGATAATTCCACAGTGCTACATTGTTTCTGGAGTCCTTGGGAGGTACAAATGGCTGCTAATGGAAAAGTTGGAGGTTCAAGTCTGCCTTCAGAAGAAAGGCCTGGAAACCTACTTCCGAAAAATCAGCCGCTGGAAGCCCTACGGAGCATAGTTCGACTCTGACACACATGGGGTTGTCATGAGTCTGAATCAACTTGACAACAACTAGTATATCCTTCTCTTCAAGATCATATTTGTTCAACAACAACAAAAATAAAATAAATTATTAAAAAAGAAAAAGATCATATTTGGCCAAGACTGTGGCCTAGGTGTCCAATTATCTTGACATAGCCCAATAGACACAATAACATTGATAAGCTATACACTGTATTAGTTTGGAACTTTAACTTTTGTGAAGGAAGCCAGCTAATCTTAATCTGGAGTATCAAGGAGAAGCAAAGAAACCCTAAACCAGGTTTCTTGGGTTAATTCATAGACCCCCTAAGGGTCTGGATGGGGTTTAGTAGGTTTGTGAACCTCCTGAAATTGAATAAAAAATTTTAAGTGAGTTTAGTATAAATGTTTTGGGTAGAGGGTTTGAGATATTTACCACCATCTCAAGGTGACTTGTAGTCCTAAACACTACTGATTTTGGGTTTTAGCATTATGAGGTATGTATGTTGTATTAACAGGGTAGAATCTTTAGGACAAACCTTTAAAAAACAAGTGTTTCTAGCTGCCATGTTGTTAGGTGCTGTCGAGTCAGTTCTGACTCATAGCAACCCTGTGTACAATAGAACGAAACACTGCCTGGTCCTGCACCATCCTCATAATCACTGCTGTATTTGAGCTCATTGCTGCAGCCACTGTGTCATTCCATCTCATTGAAGGTCTTTCTCTTTTTTGCTGACCATCTACTTAGCCAAGCACGATATCCTTCTTCAGGGTCTGGTCCATTCTGATAACATGTCCAAAGTATGAGAGTCAAAGTCTCTCCATCCTCGTTTCTAAGGAGCATTCTGGCTGTACGGATTTGTTTGTTCTTCTGGCAGGCCAAAGCCTATTCAATATTCTTCACCAACACCATAATTCAGATGTATAGGTTCTTTTTGGTCTTTCTTATTCATTGTCCAGATTTTGCTAGCTGCTATAGATGTGCTAAACTACAGAAATCTGACTTCTCAGTTCTAAAGCCCCTTCTGATTCTTGTCCCCTTGTGAGTCAGGTTACCCAGCACAGGGACCCACCAGAGCCAAATGAATGGATGAAGCCAGTAGGAAGGCAGGTATTTCCTAGGCCTGTCCTGCCTGTCCCCTGGCAGAACCAGACAATTGGGGTGAAGCCCAGGGGGCTGGGTGTTAATGGAGGAGCTGGAGAGGCGTAGCCACAGGTTTATAATGAGATTCAGTTAATTTCCCTCTTGGTGCAGGGGAATCCTGTGCAGGAGGCAACCTTAGCCCAGTGTCCTGGAAAAAGCAAGTCAGTGATTACTAATTTCTTCATCCCTGTAAAATAATAGACTCAAGGGTTTCTTTGAGGAAATAGAGCCACATGGTGCTACAAAAATTTCATTACTCTTATTATCATCGCTCTGATTTTAATTTGATTTAAGAATTTTATTGTTCCTAATTGTAGCAGTTATGAATGTTGATGTTATTTTCTGCCATTTCTAATTTCTATAAAGAATACAGATCTTGGCTTCTTAATAATTGGAAATGACTCCTGCTTAATGGATTTACGCATTCATACGGAATTTCAATCTTTGGCTTTGACATTAAGAGTTAGCGCATATTATCAGCTCCTTCTAAAATTATATTGTTTTCTAAACTCAGTAATGTCTGATCTATATGATCTAATCAGCTGATGTTTTTCATTATGGAGGAAAATTAGTCAATTTGGAATGAAAAAAAGCTAAATAAACATATTTTTATATGCAAAAATAAGTATAATGCTTAATGGTGTTTTGTTATTTATTGGCTTTGCTGAATCTTTTTTTTTCCCACTTAGAGTAATGCCAGATGGGGCTCTCTGTAGAATAAGGTTAAGTGTGTGTGCACAACTTTGTACCGGGCATACTCTTGGGTCCCAAAGAGTTAAAACATATTCGAACCACCCTTATTAAACAGGCTGCTATATTAAGAACACTTGTATAAATACTCAGAAAAGGCCTTGTGAAAGAATAACCTGCTATACTCTATTTGTGTTATGGTCACTGTATGTATAAGCTAATTTTAAATATTAAATTCTAATTATAAAAGACCACTTCCCTGAAGAGTGGGCCATGTGGGGAAGGGGGAAGGGTGAGGACCTGAAGGGTGAGTCACTGGACCCGATGGAATGGAAGGAAGTGATAAGCAACCAACGAACTTCGGCTCATTCCTTGCGGGTGCCACTGTATCCTGGGGAGCAGCTAGGAATTCAGCTTGTCTGAATTTGGATGACAATACTTGGATTCTGAGAGATAAAAATAAGCTGCAGTTTTGATCCAGGGGCTGGGACATCATAGAGAAGAATCCTAAGTGATCCAAGTGGTCTGTGGTTCAAGAGCAATTACTAGAAGGAGGGAGATTTGGGGCTCAGTAAAAAAACACCTTCACACTTTTGCTGAGGTTCTCAAAATCAGATTCCTTTAAGTCTCTGTCTGACCTGTTTGTGTTTTTTTTTTACTCATTTTCTCAGCTCCTTGTTTTTTTAGTAAATGTCGTTTGAAACCAACTGCTTATCTTAGCTGTACCTAAGGGAAAATAAAGAAAGGTGTTGGTTGTAGACTTGGACCCCAAGAAGAACGGCAGCAGGTGCCCCTGGAGATCTGTAGAACAGGTTCTGCTCAACCCGATCCAATTGACATAGCACCTGCAGGCGACACAGGGGTGGATAGTACAAGGTTTTTGATTTGGGGTTTTTGAGTTCCAGTGACCTGTGTTTGAAGCCCTGTGCTGTCACTTTATAACCGTGCAACTTTGGGCAATATCACTAAAAATCTCAGGGTCTCAGTTTTCTCATGTATAGACTAGGAATGATGCCACTTGCCCAATGAAACTGGTGTGTCAAAGAAATAACATAGTGCTGATATCAACTTTGGTGTTGGTGTTGCTGTGATTCCTGCTTGATATATTTTGAATTCAACGCTTTAAATGCTATTTGTAATGTTGATGTGGCAGGATATGATATTGAACTTAAATACTGTTCTCTCTCTCTCTCTCTCTATTTTTTTCCATTCTCCTTTCAAATAGGAGTTGAGCCCTTTTTGTGTCTCTTTGTCTCAGGGAAGGTTTTATAAGTCACTACCCATTTCTGCTTTTTGATGAAACCTTAAATTAAGAGTCCTGGAGAGGGAGGGGTGGGGTGGAGAAACTTAGAGGAATAGGGAGTGGGAAGAGGTTGCTGGGTCCTGGAACAGCAGGCATGTCCTGGGGGATGACAGCTCTCTCCCTGGGGAAGACACTGGTGATCCACCGAGGTACCTGGACCTGAGGTACCAGGGTGTCCACCAAGTTGGCTGCAGATTTCAGGACCCCAGGTATACCATGGAGGAGGTACCATGAGGACTGGGACAGTGGCATTTCACCAGTCACCCCTGTGGGCAAAGATGGATGACCAGAGGGACCTCTTAATGTTTCCGCTCTCAGGAATATTTGCTAACACTGGAGGAGGGAGAACTCTGGAAATAATGGAGACTGAGTTTTCTGCCAGTCCACTAGGACGCATGCTCAGGGATAGGTTTAACTTTTTTTTTTTTTTATTGTTGTAAAAAAGCAGATAACAGAACACAGGCCTATTCAACATTTTTCTTGTCAGATTTTCTATCACCATAAACGCACTGCTTTCTAAATAATGATTTTTTTCCCTTGCTCCCTCCTCCCCACCCCTGGTAACCGCTATTAAATTCCAATCTCTATACATTTGTTAGGCTTAATTTTATTTAAATAAAATGAAGATATTGATTCTTTATGCTGATTTTGATTGAAATTCATACCTATTACAGAGCTATACATAGATATCAAGAGAGTATGGAAAAGGCATACCCAACTTGGGTCAGGGGTGTAATGAAAGATTTCCTTAAAGAGCTGACACCTGAGTCTTAACAGATGAGTAGGGGTTATTCGTGGAGAGAAGGTAAGGAAAACGGTGTTCTAGGCAAATGGAACAGCGTGAGACTGTAGTATGTGTGGAGAACGAGTAATTTAAAGTTGCTGCAGTGTAATTAATTGCACTGAGGGTAGTGAGAGGTGATTCTAGAGCAGCCTTGTCCTGTCCAATAGACGTTTTTACAACAATGGTGTATTAGTTATCTATTACTGCTGCAACAAATTACCACAGACTTAGTGGCTTAAGACAATACAAATTTAATATCTTACAGTTATGGAGGTCAGAAGTCCAAAATGGATCTCACTGGACTACAGTCAAGGTGTTGGCAGGGCTGCATTTCTTCTGGAGGTTCTAGGGGAAGATCCAGCAATGGCCAGTTGAGTCTTTCTCACATTGCATCACTCTGACTACTGATTCTTCCACCTCCCTCTTCCATGTTTAAGGACCTCTTTGATTACATTGGGCCCACATGGATAATCCAGGATGAACTCCTTATATTAATGTCAGCTGATGAACAAATTGAATTCCATATACTACTGTTATTCCCCTTTGGCATGTAACATATTATATTCAAAAATTCTAGGGATTAGGACGTGAACATCTTTGGGAGGTCGTTATTCTGCCTATCACAGATGGAAATGTTTTATTATCCGCATTGTCCAACATAGTACCCACTAGCCACATGTAACTACTCAAATTTAAATCCAAATTAATTAAATTGAAATAAAATTAAACATTCAGTTCCTCAGTCACATTAGCCTCAAGTGCTCAATAGCCACAGGTGGTTAGTGACTACCGTATTGGACAGTAAGCTTTAGGGAGGGAGGAAGTGCCAGATCATGGAGACCCCAGTGCTTCTCAACTGCTTCCATTAAAGTACTTTTGAGAGCAGAATAGGCTTCACTGGTGGAACCAGTAGATTTGTCAGATAGCCCAATGAGACCTGATTCAAGCACCAACTTCCTTTAGAGATTCTTGCTAATAATTTATTTTGTCTAATAATACAGCCAGATCTATTTTTATGACGTATTTCCAAATCTTCAAGTGAAACTAGCATCCCAAAAAAGCCATCGTGTTTATTCTGGAACTCTGAGTATCTCCTGGTCTGTTGTCACACACTCCAGTGGTGTTACATATCCAACAGAAGAAGCCTAGCTGTGGAAAAGTTCTGGCAGAAGAAGGCCCCCAGAGAAATGGAGAGGATGACTTTGGCTGGAAGTAAATTAGAGGTAAGGAGACAGCTAAGAGGCTGTGAGAGAAAGGTCATGCATCCTTTCCTTGCTTAACTTAGGTAATGCTATGTGACTTGCTTTGGTCAATGAAATGTGAGCAGAAAAGGTACATGTCACTTTGAGGCAGAAGGTTTAGAACCCAGTTAGTCCTTTGAAATACTCTCTTTTCCCTTTTCCACAACAACCAGCAATATTTCAGATGAAGAGTGCTCCATTAATCTGTTTTTCAGAATGAAGGAAGTGTGGAGCAGAGCTGCAGCCAACCCATGATGGGCACATAGCATGAGCAAGAAATTAACATGTGTTTTTTTTTTTTTTTTTTGTCAGCCACTGAGGTTTTTGGATTATTTGTTACCACAGCGTATTTTAGCCTACTCTGACTAATACAGAGATGGTGCTGGATACTTGGATAGAGCCGTTCGCTGTTATAAAATGTCTATTAAGAGAAGCCCTGGTGGTGAAGTGGTTAAGTGTTTGGCTGCTAACCAAAAGCTTGGCAGTTGGAATTCACCAGCTGCTCCTTGAAAACCCTATGGGACAGTTCTACTCTGTTCTATAGGGTTGCAATGATTTGGAATCAATTTGAGGGCAGTGGGTTTCATTTGGTTTATCAAGAGAAGAACATTGACTTTTAAAATTTGTTAGTGCTCATGGGTGATCATAAGCCTTAAGTCTTACTTATACTGCTTGTTTGTCTTCATACGACAGCCATTCTCTTTTCCTATTTCAAGTTAAGATTCTTTTTTATTATTTAGTTTATGCTTTTAGGAAAATCAAATTGTATAGCGCCAAGATTGTTTCATCATAATACTCTGATTGTATCTGAGTTGCAAGAAACAAAGCGTGGGAACACAATTTTTAGCAAAGACACAAGATTTTTCTGTTAACTAGAATTGTTGGAAATTGAGGAGATTGGTTTGCCCTTTCAGATGACTCTGCTCCCTGGTTTCTCAATTGAGCTGTAACTAGTTTGAGGTTGCTCTTCCATGCCCAAAGCCAAAAAATAGATACAATTTTGGTAGCATTTTTAGAAAGCATTCAGTACTAAAAACAAGTTAGTGGTTGACTTGAGTATGTTTTTCCTTTCCCTAATCAGTAATAAGTGATACTGTCTGTTTTCTCAGAGGAATAAATAATGGTACTACTATTCCTGATGAAGTATGTCATGTTTCAGGGCATGAAACTAGAATGTATATCTCAAGTATAATGGACCATCCTCTGAAAGGGAGAGATTTTAATAGTCAGAAGAGACATAATAGCAGCGTGGAAAATGCTATGAATCATCCACAGTAATGGTGTCAATTTCTAGGTCCAGTTTTGAGGAATTATGTTATTGTTACTTGACCTGTTTTTGTCCATAAATGAAGGCTTGGAACAAGACTGGAGTTAGTGGTGAGGGAGGATAATAAGCATGTTAAAATAAGTGGCATGAGCCAGAAGGTTTATGGTGACTTGACTGAGCTTGATTGTTCACCTGGATGGACTTCTGTTTCCGTTTTTGTTTCTTTTAGTACAAAAATATCTTTTGTTGCCCTTCCTTCGCGAAAAGTATGAGTCTTTGAAAACAGAGAAGCCACAACCCATATACTTTTCATGGATCCTTAAATGGTGGGGTGAGGGGAGGAGGGGGACAAACAAGGTTGATGTGCAACATTGTCAGAGCTCAAAATGCTTTAGGCTGTTTGCTTCTATTGACACAGAGGAAAAGTGTCAGGGAGGAATGTACCTTTGTTCTTTTCTGACAGTCGTAAGCCAGTTTTTAGAAGGGAACCGGAAAATTTTAATACACTTCCCGAGGACTAGGCTATGCATATTCATTTTCATAAATCATATATCATTGGTGTGTATTATTATGAATTCCCCAAATCTGTCAGTTTGCCATACTGTGGGGGCTTGAATGTTGCTGTGATGCTGGAAGATATGCCACCAGTATTCAAATAACAAGCAGGGTTACCCATGGTGGACAGGTTTCAGCTGAGCTTCCAGACTAAGGCAGACTAGGAAGAAGGACTCAGCAATCTACTTCTGAAAAGAATTAGCCAGTGAAAACCTTATGAATAGGAGCAGAACGTTGTCTGATATAGTGCCTGAAGATGAGCTCCTCAGGTCAGAAGGGACTCAGAAGACAACTGGGGAAGAGCTGCCTCCTCAAAGTAGAGCCGACCTTAATGATGTGGATGGAGTCAAGCTTTGGGACCTTCATTTGCTAATGTGGCATGACTCAAAATGAGAAGAAACAGCTGCCAACATCCATTAATAATTGGAACATGGAATGTATGAAGTGTGAATCTACGAAAATTGGAAATCATCAAAAATGAAATGGAACACATAAACATTGATATCCTAGGCATTAGTGATTGAGCTCAAATGGACGGGTACTGGCCTTTTTGAATCAGACAATCGTATGGTCTACTATGTCAGCAATGACAGCTTCAAGAGGAATGGTGTTGCTTTCATTGTCAGAAAGAACATTTCAAGATCTATCCAGAAGTACAATGTTGTCGGTAATAGGATAATATCCATATGCCTACAAGGAAGATCAGTTAATAGACTATTATTCAAAAAGACACACCAACCACTAAGGCCAAAGAGGGAGAAATTGAAGATTTTTACCAGCTTCTGCAGTCTGAGATTGATTGAGCATGCAATGAGGATGCATTAATAATTACTGGTGACTGGAATGCAAAAGTTGGAAACAAAGAAGGAGGATTGGTAGTTGGAAAATTTGGCCTTGGTGATAGACATGATGCCAAAGATGGCATAAAAGAATTTTGCATGACCAACAACTTCTCCATGGCAAATATCTTTTTTCAACAACATAAACAGCGACTGCACACATGGATCTCACCAGATGAACTACACAGGAATCAAATTGACTACATGTGTGGAAAGAGATGATGGAGACGCTCAATATCATAAGTCAGAATAAGGCCATGGGCTGACTGTGGAATAGACCATTAGTTGCTCATGTGCAAGTTCAAGTTGAAACTGAAGAAAATTAGAAAAAGTCCACGAGAGCCAAAGTATGACCTTGAGTATATTCCACCTGAATTTAGAGACCATGTCAAGAATAGATTTGACAAATTGAACACTAACAACTGAAGACCAGATGAGTTGTGGAATTACATCAAGGACATCATACTTGAAGAAAGCAAAAGGTCATTAAAAAGAAAGAAAAGACCTAAATGGATGTCAGAAGAGACTCTGAAACTTGCCCTTGAACATCGACTAGCTAAAGCTATCAGAAGAAATGATGAAGTAAAAGAGCTGAACAGAAGGTTTCAAAGGGTGGCTCAAGAAGACAAAGTAAAATATTATAATCACATGTGCAAAAACCTGGAGATCAAAAACCAAAAAGGAAGAACACAATTGTCATTTCTCAAGGTGAAAGAACTGAGGAAAAAATTCAAGCCTTGAGTTACAATATTGAAGGATTCCATGGGGAAAATATTAAATGATGCAGGTAACATCAAAAGAAGATGGAGAGGCCCCAGATAAGTAAAGCATTCCTGAAAAAGAAGAACAAAGTGAGAGGCCTTATTCTACCTGATTTTAGAACCTATTATACTGCCGTAGTAGTCAAAACAGACTGGTACTGGTACAACAACAGATATATAGACCAATGGAACAGAATTGAAAATCCAGCCATAAATCCATCCACATACGAGCAGCTGATACTTGACAAAGGCCCAAAGTCAGTTAAATGGGGAAAAGACAGTCTCTTTAACAAATGGTGCTGGCATAACTGGATATCCATCTGCAAAAAAATGAAACAAGACCCATACCTCACACCATGCACAAAAACTAACTCAAAATGGATCAAAGGCCTAAATATAAAATCTAAAATGATAAAGATCATGGGAGAAAAAATAGGGGCAATGCTAGGAGCCCTAATACATGGCATAAACGATATACAAAACGTTACTAACAATGCAGAAGAAAAACTAGATACCTGGGAGCTCCTAAAAATCAAACACCTATGCTCATCCAAAGACTTCACCAAAAGAGTAAAAAGATTACCTACAGACTGGGAAAAAGTTTTTAGCTATGACATTTCCGATCAGCATCTGATCTCTAAAATTTACACAATACTGCAAAAACTCAACTGCAAAAAGGCGAATTACCCAATTTTAAAATAGGCAAAGGATGTGAACAGGCACTTCACTAAAGAAGACATTCCGGTAGCAAACAGATACATGAGGAAATGTATTATTAGCTATTAGAGAAATGCAAATCAAAACTACAATGAGATTCCCTCTCACTCCAACAAGGCTGATGTTCAGCCAAAAAACATAATAAATGTTGGAGAGATTGTGGAGAGACTGGAACACTTACACACTGCTGGTGGGAATGTAAAATGGTACAACCACTTTGGAAATAGATTAGGCGCTTCCTTAAAAAACTAGAAATAGAACTATCATACTATCCAGCAATCCCATTCCTTGGAATATATCCTAGAGAATTAAGAGTCTTTACACGAACAGATATATGCACACCCATGTTCATTGCAGCACTGTTTACAACAGCAAAAAGACGGAAGCAACCAAGGTCCCCATCAATGGATGAATGGATAAATAAATTATGGTATAGTCACACAATGGAATACTGTGCATAGATAAAGAACAATGATGAATCCGTGAAACATTTCATAACATGGAGGAACCTGGAAAGCATTATGCTGAGTGAAATTTGTCAGTTGCAAAAGGACAAATATTGTATAAGACCACTATTATAAGAACTGGAGAAATAGTTTAAACCAAGAAGAAAATATTCTTTGATAGTTATGAGAGGGGGGAGAGAGGAAGGGTGAAAGAGGGTTTTTCACTAATTAGACAGTACATAAGATTTTAGATGAAGGGAAAGACAACACACAGTATAGGAGAGGTCAGCACAACTGGTCTAAACTAAAAGCAAAGAAGTTTCCTGAATAAACTGAATGCCTCTAAGGCCAGCGTAGCAGGGGCGGGGGTTTGGGGACCATGGTTTCAGGGGACATCTAAGTCAATTGGCATAATAAAATCTATTAACAAAACATTCTGCTTCCCACTTTGGAGAATGGCTTCTGGGGTCTTAAACGCTGGCAAGTGGCCACCTAAGATGCATCAACGGATCTCAACCCACCTGGATCAAAGGAGAATGAAGAACACCAAAGACACAAGGTAATTATGAGCCCAAGAGACAGAAAGGGCCACATAAACCAGAGACTACTTCAGTCTGAGACCAGAAGAGCTAGATGGTGCCCGGCTACAACCTATGACTTCCCTGACAGGGAACACAACAGAGAACCCCTGAGGGAGCAGGAGAGCAGTGGGATGCAGACCCCAAATTCTCGTAAAAAGACCAGATTTAATGGTCTGACTGAGACTAGAAGGACCCCGGAGGTCATGGTCCCCAGACCTTCTGTTAGCCCAAAACAGGAACCATTCCCGAAGCCAGCTCTTCAGATAGGGATTGGACTGGCCTATGAGGTGGAAGATGATACTGGTGAAGAGTGAGCTTCTTGGATCAAGCAGACATGTGGGATTATGTGGGCAGCTCCTGCCTGGAGGGGAGAAGAGAGGGCAGAGGGGGTCAGAAGCTGGCCGAGTGGACACGAAAATAGAGAGTGGAGAGAAGGAGTGTGCTGTCTCACTGAGGGGAGAGCAACTAGGAGTATATAGCAAGGTGTATAAATTTTTGTATGAGAGACTGACTTGATTTGTAAACTTTCACTTAAAGCACAATAAAAATTAAAAAAAAAAATAAAAGGAGATGGAAAGAATAGCCAATACCAAAAAGAATTGGTTGATGTCCAACCGTTTCAGGAGGTAGCATGTGATCAGGAAGTGATGGTTATGAAGGAAGAGGTCCAAGCTGCTCTGAAAAGCAAAGCTCCAGGAATTGATGGAATAGCAATTGAGATATTTCAACAAAAGGTTGCAGTGCTGGAAGTATTCACTCACTTATGCCAAGAAATTTGGAAGACAGCTACCAACTTGAAGAAATCCATGTTTATGCCTATTCCCAAGAGAGATGATCCAACCAAATGTGGAAATTACCGAACAATGCCATTAATATCACACGCAAGTAGAATTTTTCCGAAAATCATTGAAAAGCGGCTGCGGCATTATATCGACAGGGAACTGCCGGAAATTAAAGCCGGATTCAGAAGAGGATGTGGAATCAGAGATATCATAGCTGATGTCAGATGCATCATGGCTGAAAGCAGAGAATACCAGAAAAGTGTTTATCTGTGTTTTATTGACTATGCGAAGGCATTTGACTGTGTGGACCATAAGAAATTATGGATAACATTACGAGGAATGGGATTCCAGAACACCTAATTGTGCTTGGGAGGGACTGGTACAGAGATCAAGAGGCAGTCGTTCCAACAGAACGAAAGGATACCGTGTGGTTTAAAGTCAGGAAAGGTGTATGTCAGGGTTGTATCCTTTCACCATACCTATTCAATCTGTATGCTGAGCAAATAACCTAAGAAGTTGGACTGTATGAAGAAGAATAAGGCATACGGATTGGAGGAAGACTCATTAACAACTTGTGTTATAGGGATGACAGAGCCTTCAGTATGGATTACACCTCAACATAAAGTAAACAAAAATTCTCACAATGGGACCAATAAGCAACATCGTGATGAATGGAGAAGAGATTGAAGTTGTCATGAATTTCATTTTACTTGAATCTACAATCAACACCCATAGAAGCAGTAGCCAAGAAATCAATGGACACAGTGCATTGGGCAAATCTGCTGCAAAAGACCTCTTTCAAGTGTTGAAAAGCAAAGATGTCACCTTGAAGACTAAGGTGTGCCTCTTTCAAGCCCTGGTGTTTTCAATAACCTCATATGCATGCGAAACCTGGACAATGAATCAGGAAGACCGAAGAAGAATTGTCGCCTTTGAATTGTGGTGTTGGCAAAGAATAGTGAATACACCATGGACTGCCAAAAGGATGAACAAATCTGTCTTGGAAGAAGCACTATCAGAATGCTCCTTAGAAGCAAGGATGGCGAGACTATTTCTTATATACTTTGGACATGGTATCAGGAGGAATCAGTCCCCAGAGAAGGACATCAGGCTTGGTAAATTAGAGGGTCAGTGAAAAAGAGGAAGACCGTCAATGAAATGGATTGACACGATGGCTGCAAGGATGGGCTCAAGCATAACAATTGTGAGAATGGCGCAAGACCATGCAGTGTTTCGTTTTGTTGTACATAGGGTTACTATGAGTCAGAACCAACTTGGTGGCACCTAACAACAATAACATTATTATATATAATAATATCCACCCCGGTATCCCGCTGGTTAAGATCTTGGCTGCTAACCAAAATGTTGGCAGTTTGAATCCACCTGCTGCTGCTTGAAAACCCCATGGGGCAGTTCTACTCTGTCCTATAGGGCATATGAGTTAGAATCGACTTGACAGCAACGGCTTTGGTTTTTTTTTAAATTATTATATAGCCACTATGTACCGAGCACCTAGAACAGAGATGACACTTTTTTTTCAGAGAAGGGAATAATTTTATCAGTAGAAGCTTTTCTATGCAATGGGCTATTGGAAAAGTTCATAGTAAGGTGAAGTGTCTCCTAGTGAATTGTTGTAAAGTCAATCATTTTTCCTCCTAGGAGCTATAGTAAAATTAAAGACTTTTTTTTTTGACTGAAGAGTTGTCAATAAATAAATTACAGATCTATCAGCAATATGTCATAAAAAAGAGATAACAGGTATAGATGTCAGTAGGAATTTAAATGGTAAATTAATGAAGTAATAAACAAGGTATGAATCCACAAGAGAATGCCAATATAATACAAGGTACATGCTAGACACAAGAAAACCCAAGTGTCATGAATTTGACCCAAAATTAATGATAGCTATAACAAATATTGATTAAACATTAAATTGCTGACAGTTTGACTTGTCTCCTTAAGAGTAGTTAATTGATATGGGCCTTTTAAAAAGACAATCCAACGAAGTTTTAACCAATGCTTTCATTTTCTTGTACGCTAAATTTCCACGTGGAAGATAGGCACTGTTGACCTTTATCACTTACCCTAAAATAGCAGGTATTTCATAAACGAGTGTTATTGTTCATGATGGGGCTGCTTCCTTGAAAATTTATGTCCTAAAATGAGGGTGATTTTTCCATTCATAATAGCACAAAAATATAAAATACCTACAGGTAGTCTTAACAAGAGCTGTTTAGGCACAATATGAAGAAAACTGTGAAACTTTACTGAGGAAAGTAAGAGAACATTACGTAATTGCTTAAATGTCTTAAAGATATCAGTTATGTTAATTCTTTTCAAAATAAATTTTATAATTCTAACTATTATTCATATAAGGTATTTTAGGAACTTAAGAAATAAAAAATAATTCCAAAATTGTTCTAAGAGAAAAACATTGAGAATGGCCCCAATTTTTTTGACAAAGAACCGTAATGAGAAAGCACATGCACCATTATGCATTAAAATGTATTATAAAGTTATAGTAGGTAAAATAGCAGAGTAATTGCTCAAGAATTGGGACTCATTTTCAACATAATCACATAGATAGTTAAGAAAGAGATTCTAATATGCTAATTAATTCAATATCTGATAGAAGTAGCCATCATCAATTAATTGGGAAAAGGAGAATTATATAACGAATACTGGGGCAATTAGCAAACTATTTTGGGGAAAAATACATCCTAAGGTCTTACTGTAGTCTAAAATATCAGGTAGATCAAGGTGTTCAATTAAAAAATGAGGCCATAAAACCTATAGGAAAAGACATCAGAATCTTTATCTAATTGTGGGATGGGGAAAGACTTTCTAAATGTAAAATCAGTAATCTGACAAATATTTGATAGATGTCATGCATAAAGGAGCCCTGGTGGTGCAGTGGTTAAGCACTCAGCTGCCAACTGAGATGCCGACAGTTGGAACCCACCAGCTGCTCTGCAGAAGAAAGTCGTGGCAGTCTGCTTCTGTAAATACTCACAGCCTGGGAAACCCTGTGGGGTAGTCTACTTTGTCCTATTGGATCACTGTGAATCAAAATTGATTCAAAGGCAACGGGTTTATAATAAAATACATTTGTAAATAAAAAATATTGTATAAATCAAAAGTCAAATGATAAACTAGGAAAATTATTCACAGACAAAAGGTTTACTAACATTATTTTATAAAATGTTCATACAAAAAAGTAGGTGTCTTCCCACCAACCTTAAGGAGCCCTGGTGGTGCGGTGGTTAAAGCGCTCGGCTGCCAACCAAAAGGTCGGTGGTTTGAACACACCAGCCGTCCCACGGGAGGAAGATGTGGCAGTCTGCTTCTGTAGAGGTTTACAGCCTTGGAAACCCTGTGGGGCATTTCTGTTCCATACTATAGGGTTGCGGAATCTACTTGACGGCAGGAGGTTTGGTTTCCTGCCGATCAAACCTGCTTTTATTAATTTCACCTTAGGAAGCCCATGCCCACTTGTTCTTTCCTGATTTCTGCTTCTTTTCTTTTTTTCCCCCTTAGTTGCAACTGTTTAGATGTGCAGTCCTGCAGTAACAGTAGTAATAATATTGGTGCTGCTGTGGATGTAACAGAGACGTGGACTTTTGTTTAAAGAAATTTTGGACGTGGCTGGGCTTGTTCAAACTGATAGGGCAGGAGTGCCAAAAGGATTAAGGATTCTTTGGGGGAAGGAATTCTTCAGGAAGGAGGGAGAAGCCAGGCTTAATAAACTTGGCCTCATAACCAATGTTAGACCTCAAAAGAGGGTGGTGATTCGTGGGCTAATCAAAGGTCTCCTCCTCAGAGAGGCCTTCTCAGAGCATCCTATCTGAAATGATACCTTCTACCATCCCATCTCTCTCTATTCCTCCACTCTTTAAATTTTTTCTTCATGGTGCTTTCTGCCATCTAACATGATCTTGCTCATTGTTTTGTTTGCTTATTTATGGCCCTTCTCCATCTTGAATAGAAAGGAAGGTCCATGATATCAGGGATTTTTCTTCTTTATTTCTACTCTAGCCCCAATGCCTAGAAGAGAGCCTAACCCTGAGTAGATGTGCAATAAAAGCATAAATAGCTTTGTACAGTGAAGTAGCTGTCCTCTTGGATTTGTTCCTGACCCACCTCCTGGATTTATGTGTGTACTCTAGGGAGAGAGAAGTTTACAAGTAAAGACTGAAAGAGTAATTTCATAAAGTTAGGTTAAACACAGGGCCATGGAGCACCTTCACAGATCCTGGCCCTTTTCTTCTTTAGCTCTTTGGGACCTGCAAATTCCCAGGTTAGGCCAGCACTAGAGTCACTGCAGTGTGGCCCCACTGTGGGGAGCCCCGTGCTTTAAGGTATGTTCATTCTTCTGAGGAGTATCTAGGAAGATGGTATTTGGGAATTTCAGAATCCTGTTGCCAGAAGGTACTGAAGTCGTGCTTACAATTCCATGGCCCCTCTTCTCAATCCAAACTGGTTATAAATCAGAGAGAATGGCATATTCTCCCTCCTGTCCTCTGGGGGATATAGTAGGGAGAGTGTTAAGTAGTCAGACATATCACTACATAAGGAGGTAGTGGGGAGTAGCAATGATATTAGACTTTGATGTTAGATGGGTAATGGTTGGAATGTTATTCTTTCTTTTGATAACTCTGAAACTTGGGCAAGGTATTTTACTTTTCTAAGCCTAAATTTTGTCATCTGTAATATGGGGATAATAATACCTGTGATGAATTGGGGTAACTTTTTTTTCCTTTAGCCTGTGATTTTGTCCATAATCTCGTTCCCCATGCTGGTACAGGGCATGGCTGCTAGTTGGAATGGTAGCAACTGATAGAAAGTAGTGGCTCTGTCAGATGGTCCAAAAGAGGACTAAAAAACAAACCAAACCCATGGCCATCGAGTCGACTTTGACTCATAGCGATCCTATAGTACAGAGTAGAACTGCTGCATAGAGTTTCCAAGAAGTGCCTGGTAGATTTGAACTGCTGACCTTTTGGTTAGCAGCCATAGCTCTTAACCATTACACCAACTAGAGTCTTTTATTCACGCACAATTAGATCATAACCAAGACAAAACCTGGGGATATATATCTGACTTCCCAGGGCCCTTCAGTTATTCATTTATTATTCCTTCTTTCCTCTAAGCATCCCCTTAAAATAATTCAATTTGATTTCATGTCAGTGCAGAGGTGTTATTTTATTCATCTGTTTATCCTCAACAAATAGCATGGAGCCTGACATGGGGTGGGGGACAATAATTGCCTGTTGAGCTTAGCTGAATTGATTGTCCTTGGCCCTGCATACCTCACCCTCAGGGATGGATAACGGTCCCATTACATCATAGTTTGGACACATTTATCCTTCCCGACCTCCTATGTCTGACCTTATGCACATTTACATAAAAGGAAAAGTCTAGATGCCATGATTCCTTCCCCCACAACCCTTTGCTTGGGCTTTTAGCAATTGCCCTCCACCTGATATATTCTGTATAGAATTACATCTAAAATTTGAAAACATTTAAAGAGTAATCATACACCTTATTCATGCATATGATGCATAGATCCGTTTTTAGAAATTTCAGAAGCTGATTGTCTGCAGAAACTAAATCTGATCTCCACCTTCCCAATATGTAAACACTGCTTGGGTTTTAGAATTTCGGGGGTTTATACTTCAATTTTTATTTCCACACATTTGCACGTGTTTATGACTGTAGGAGTTTTCCCTACTTTGAAATTGATAGCAGTGAATTTTATGGAGGGGAATTCTGGCAAGGTACGTATGGGCCATACATGGATTCAGTTGTCTGTTTTAAGACTACTTAATATTAATCTATACTAGAGTTTGCTTGTGTGAAGAATGCATAAGTGTAGTGATTTAAAACTACACCTACTCCTCACTTTATTGACTATCTTGTTACCTAACATTTTGCATTTATGACAATAGTAAAAAATCTGCTATCCGACTATTTTGTGCATTAATAATGTACGTCTGGCAGTAATGAATGTCAAGGTGCAAGCTAAGAGTAATGCTGACTGTAATGGTGAAGGCTATGGGTCAATGTGGCTGGACCATGTTCCCAGTGGTTTGGCAGTTATGTAATGATGTAATTTGGCAGTTATGTAATGATGTAGTCATCACCATTTTGTGATCTGATGTGGTCATCCTCCAATCTCACATAATGTTGATTTTTGCGTAACAACTTGGTCTTCGGATCCTAACCTTGTTGCTAAGTGAGGAGTGGGTATAAGTTTCTCAAGGAACAGTGCTGTTATATAAGCTGGAACATTGGTCAAATAACGTGATGTTTTTCTTATTTTAAGGAAAAGTAAATTAATGAATATTTTCTCAATTATAAACTTTTCTGCGTTTGATTTTATTGCTTAGCTGGTAGTTAGACTAGTTGGTGAGTAAAGTATACATGAGTAAAGTAGAAAACAAATATCCAGAAAGGGATTTCTTAAAGTTTTAGCCAATCACTTCATGAATGCAGAAATATAAACACATATCATATAGCCATTTTTGAATGCTGATAAAATTATTTGTAATTTGTTTGATGCAATAAAATATATCAGTATTTCATGACACTTAGCTGGTAACACTCTTACAGGTACTTCCCCATGAATAAGTTTGACAATCATTGCAGTTGTAGTTGAGTGTTCAGTATGATTTTTTATTCAATGAATTTATTAAACAAAATTATCTGAGTGCTTACATTATGGCAGAAAGTGCTTACTTTATGATTGTGCTAGGTCTAGCTATATGTAATGTGGTGTGACTAAGAATCTCCTTGATGAACTGACTATATTGATTAGGTTTTTATCAAAGCGTTTGAAAACAACAGTTAACTTAAGTTTTATGCTGTTTACCTTAATAAAGACATCTCTTTAGGGACTAAGCTGCACCAGACCCAAGCCATGTTGTTTTCAATCACTTCATATGCATGCAAAAGCTGGGCAATGAATAAGAAAGACTGAAGAAGAATTGATGCCTTTGAATTATGGCATTGGTGAAGATTATTGAATATACTATGGACTGCCAAAAGAACGAACAAATCTGTCTTGGAAGAATGCCCCTTAGAAGCAAGGGTGATGAGACTTTGTCTCACATACTTTGGACAGGTTATCAGGATGGATCAGTCCCTGGAGAAGGACATCATGCTTGGTAAAGTAGAGGGTCAGCGAAAAAGAGGAAGACCCTCAACAAGGCTCAAGCATAACAATCATCTTGAGGATGGAGCAGGGCCGAGCAGTGTTTCATTATGTAGTACCCAGGGTCGCTATGTGTAGGAACCGAATTGATGGGCACCAAACAACAACCACCACAACAATCTTAACAGGCGAAAGATCAAGCAGTTCAAACCATCAATTACCATGAATGTATTTACATACACCCAGAGTTGTTTAGTGGGTGGGATTTGGGGGACAGCAGCCAACATGCCTAGCCTCAGCTCCTTGCTCTCTGCAGCCTGGTTCAGTGGTTAGCCTGCTACCCTCCTCAGAGACTCTGCAGACTCTTGGATTCAGTGAAGAGCTTTGCTATTGTTGATATGCCCTTGGGAAAATGTTTGGTCTGAGCCTCAGTTTCTTCATCGGTATAGTCAGGGGTAGGTCATCAAGGTCTCTTTCAGCTCTTAAACTATGTTCGACTTTTACTATCAAAAGAGCTGCTAACATAGTTATTGAAAATTAGAGGTGAAATTTCTGTTGCTATTATGATAGTTTTAGGGCCAGGAAATTAGGAATACCTAAATCACTTACCAGACCTCCCCTCAGTTTCCTAACTGAAGGAGCTATGTTTAATAAGGACAGTAGCTAAATGGATGTCAAAGCCCTGTTGTATTAATAGCTGACCAATGAACGATGACTTCCAAAGCTAGCTCTCATGGAAGCTGAATTGGAGAATGATGTTAAGGTCTGAAGACCTACATGAGAGGTCTAATCCATCCTTTCTGAATCCAAGATGGCTTTCCCTCCATAGAGCAGTGCCTAGTCTAACTTATGCAGGTACCAAAAAAAAAAAAACAAAAAACCAAACCCAGTGCCGTCGAGTCAATTCCGACTCATAGCGAGCCTATAGGGCAGAGTAGAACTGCCCCATAGAGTTTCCAAGGAGCGCCTGGTGGATTCAAACTGCCCACCCTTTGGTCCGCAGCCGTAGCACTTAACCACTAGGCCACCAGGGTTTCCTATGCAGGTACAGTGTAGGCTAAATAGAAAGAGAGAAAATCTGGTTATGCCTATTTCTTCAGACAGGCCTTAGCCTGCAATAGGGAGAGTGTTATGCCAGTTTCCCAGAAGCAGGCCTTGAGGCTAGGATACAGATGTTATTGTTAGCTGCCATGGAGTCACCCCCAGGTCCACTGAAACCAGTTCAGCATCATAGCAACAGGCTGATAGACAGGTGGTAGCTGCATATGAGGTGCACTGGTGGGGAATTGAACCCTGATCTCCTGCATGGAAGGCAAGAATTCTACCACTGAACCACCACTGCCCCCAGGATACAGGTGTAAGTGATATATTAAGGATGTGCTCCCAGGGGAAACATATAAAGGAGTGGAGGAAGAGGATAGGGAGTTAAAGAAGCCAAACAAGTGTACAATTCCAGGTGAACTCTCAGATTTCAGCCTGATCCTGTGGAGGCCCTAGAGTGTAACTGGAATGGCAGAATTTATTTCATCTGAGGCAAGGGAGCTGGGCTTTTATACTCCTGCACACCAAATCATTGGCTGGGTCACTCTGGGTTGGGAGGCATAAACTCCTGGGCACCTATGGCTCTAGGTACATCTGGGTGACTCCAGGTTAATACTTTGAAGAAGGCCATAGACTTGAACCATTGGGAGCAAAACAGCACGCAGAAGCTGGAGGACGGTGCGAAGAACAGGTACAGGGGACCCAACAGTCTGGCGGGGGTGGGGGTGGGGCTCTGAAAGCATCTCCTCAGAGAGGACCAGTAAGAGAGAAGAGGGTGCCTTAGATGGGCTCACCGTCTGGGTCTAGGAAGCATAAAAAAGTGAGCCACACATGGTGTGGCCCTGTAGAGAACTGGAATCCTGTCACTTGTGAAACATACCCAGAGATTGTGGTGAGCACTGGCCTTTGTGATGAGCTATTTCTCTTCTTTTGGGAGAGGGGGCTATATGGGATGGAAGGGGAGAAAGGGAGTAGAGGGTAGAAGCCTGGGAAAGGAGAATAGAAATGCCCTCCTCTCCAATAGCCATCTCTACCTTCCTCTGAGAGTAGTCATTAGAGCCTAAGAAAATCATGAATGTGAACATTCTCTGGAAAGGATAACATTTTAACTAATGTGTTGTTGTTATTGTTAGGTGCCATCGAGTTGGTTCCAGCTCACGGAGACTCTATGTACAACAGAACGAAACGCTGCCTCGTCCTGAACCATCCTCACAATCGTTGCTATGTTTGAGCCCATTGTTGGAGCCACTGTGCCAATCCATCTCATTAAGGATCTTCCTGTCTTTCACTGACCCTCTACTTTACCAAGCATGGTGTCATTCTCCAGCGACTGGTCCCTAATGATAACATGTCCAAAGCATGTGAGATAAAGTCTTGCCATCCTTGCCTCTAAGGAGCATTCTGGCTGTATTTCTTCCAAGACAGATTCGTTCATTCTTTTGGCAGTCCACAGTATATTCAATATTCTTCGCCAACACTATAATTCAGATGTATCAAGTCTTCAGGTAACTAATGTAACTGGTTGTTAATAAGTGATTTGCCTAAGTTACATAACTTTGGCAGAGCATGGATCAGATTTGTGACGAAGTTTAAGGATGTTTTCATTGGATTATGAGGTATATTTGTAGTTAGTCTAGTTCTTTTTAAATTAGGATAAAGAAAATAAGCTTTGCAGTGGTTATTTTATGACTTAATTTTATAGCCCCTCCTCTTTCAAGGGCTAAATAGTATCTCAAAAGCTTTAAGTTTCACTGCTCATGTTGTAAGGGTTTTGCCAGAATATAAATAGCGTGTGTTTTTTATTAATCCTGGCATTATAGGGCTTGGGACGAGTGAACATAATCAGAACTAGCACTATCCCAGGTTTATGATTGGTGGTAAGGGTGGTGTCATTAGTGATGGTGAAATATATGACACAGGGATCAAATTCCTTGAGCAAAACATTAGATTATATGGCCTGATGATATAAGGACAATTGCACAGAGTATTTGAAATTGGAACTAGCCTAGGATGTATATCATATATCATCTCCTTAAATAGATATTTTTCAAACTTTTTTTTTTAAAACTAAAACCCATACCAAAAAATACATTTAGGTGAGACAATGGTTAAGAGCATAGATTCTAGTGCCAGAAGACCTGGGTCTGAATCTTGTCTCTGTCACTTTTTAGCTGGATGATTTTGGCTAAGTTATTTAAATTGTCTGTGCCTCAGTTCATTCAACTGTAAAATTGGGGTAAAAATAGTATGATCTTTTAGGATAATCTTGAAGATTAAGTGAGTTAATTCCATAAAGGGCACCTGGTACAGTCTCTGGCACATAGTAAGCACTATCTGAGTATTTACTGCTAATAACTTTACATTGACCCAGTGCACATATGCTTCAACACACATAATATTTGAAACAAATTTATCATGTGTAATACACTGGTGGTGTAGTGGTTAAGTGCTACAGCTGCTAACCAAGGGGTCGGCAGTTTGAATCTGCCAGGCGCTCCTTGGAAACTCTCTGAGGCAGTTCTACTCTGTTCTGTAGGGTCACTATGAGTCGGAATCAACTCGACGGCACTGCGTTTTTAATACACTCTAATATTTTTTATTTTATACCATTCTATTTTATTAAAAAATATATTCTCATTTCTCTGATGAGTTGTGTATTACACTTTCAAAATCAGTCTTACATACAGCAGTTAGCATGCCCCTGCAAGCAGCAATATTATGAAATAGGGAACTTTGTTCAAACATTTATGATATAATTTACTTTTTCCCCCTCTAGGTAAATTAACTATTTAAGACTTCTAGAATCAAAGGAAAGGACCCTGGGTGGCACAGATGTTTTGCATTCATCTACTAATTTAAAGGTTGGAAGTTTGAAACTACCCAGTGGCTCTGGGGAGGAATGGCATGGTGATCTACTTCTGTAAAGATTACAGCCAAGAAAAACCTATGGGGTAACACATGGGGTCGCCATGAGCCAGAATCGACTTGTCAGGGGAGATAGGCTAAACTTTAAGGGTTTGGCTTGGAACGCTGGGCATTTGAAAGCCAGGAAATGATGGGACTTGGTTATTGGAATTTTGGGGTTGGGGAATTCTGAGGGATTTGAGAGGAGAGGAAGAAAGTGAGACTTTCCAAGATTCCTGCTGTGTCCCTTGAACTCCTGCTCTCAGAAAGTACAATTAATAATATTACTCACCAGCCCCACTGTCTCCTGTCCTTTTCTGAGGAAATATGTTGTTGGCTGGACCTCTGCTAGTTGAAAAGGCAAATAAATGAAGACCTTGTTCCTCCTTTCTCTCCCCTCAGGTAGATTGTCTAAATGCCTTTGTTTTTGTTAGGATTGGGTGATTGGTTTCCAAATGGGAAAGAGACTATACTTTAATTTGTGAATGTTTTTTTTCTCTCTTTCTGATGATTATAACTGCATTTAGAGGCAAGGCAAGGCCTATAAAACTAATTCATAAACACTCTAAAACCACAATAAAATTATATGCATCTTTAAAAATGACCTCCTTTCATATAATTGCCCTGATGCAATGCTATAAACTTTTGACTTGAGATATTAAATGGGTAAAAAGGAAACCACGTCACACTAACTCAAATGTGTTAGGCTCTGATTAAAAAATGTATTTCTAATGAGGAAGTATGTCAGTAAGATCGTAATTAAAACAGAACTTCAAGTGATCAGGACTTGGTTTTATTTAATATTTTGTGGCACAGAATTTCCCAGAAGATTATGACTGCATATGGCAGAGATGGAAAATGGAGACATGAAAATGAGGTCATGTCCAAGTGGGTAAGAGGCAATCACTATAAGCAGCCAAGCCAAATCTGCTTCCTATGCAAATGACGGCCCAAGGCCTGACAGAAGAGCCATTAAGTCTTTGTTAAATCCTTACTCATCACCATCTGTTCTCAAGTAGCCTGTACTAAATGGGCAATGTTGTAACATCTGGGGCTGAGGTTTTCTTCAGTGGATTGATTTGGGATGGCCAAACAGGTTCAGTCCAATTAACAAATGATTTAAAGCTTGCTCAACTCTTGAACCACATCCCCCCTTCTTCTTTTCGTACCCAATTTAAAAAAGTTTTGCTTAATAGCTTCTGTTTATTTTTCCGTGAAAAAGGAGAGTAGTTGGGATGATGGTGGTGGAAACTGTGGCAGGGGTTAGTATACTGTTTATTCTCCTTCTTGTTTCTATCATTAACCTGAAGATTCTCTTGAGACTCCTTGTGCATTCATTCGTTCAGTGTTGACTTATGCAACAAGTATTTGAGAATCTACTTATGTGCCAGAGATGGTGGGGCTGTAGAATCACTGGTGAACAGAATTAAGAGGCCCTGGCTTTCACGGAGATATTTTAAGTGAGGATAATGGAAAATAAGAAGCAAACAGAATTCTTTCTGGTTTTGATAAAACTATGTAGAAAATAAAGAAATCTTCTGATATAGAATTTTCGTAGGGTTCAGGTCATGAGAAGGGTAATGGCAACCTTTTTTAGATGGGATGATCAATAAGGCTATAGGTCAATTTGCTAAAAATCAATTCATTGAAAACCAGTTTGCCGAAAGCTAATTCAATGCATGACCCAATTCGTTGAACGGCCGATTCACTAAGTTTATTTATGTCTTCTGTAGTATTTAATTTTGGTTTTCATTTTAATTTTCTAACAGGATCTTAAGCGCTTCTTCGACAGCTTTTGCTCTAGTCAGGCTCAAGGGCCTGAGAGACAGAAAGCATGGGAAATTGAGCGGCAGAGAAGGGGGGGCCTGAGGGTCGTAAGAAGAATATATTCATAAGGATATATGCTTGAACAGGAAGAATTGTTATAAATATATATTTCATTAAGTTATTATTATTCATAAGAATAATACATTCACATGAACTCTTCACATTTAAGAATACATGCAAGAAGGCACTATTTATAAAGAATATATTCATAAAAGAATATTTTTATTGAATATATTCATAAAATAATATATTCATGAGGAGAATATATTCATAAGAAGAATATGTTCAGTTTTCCTCTGTCCCAGCTCCCTGCTGGAGACTGAGGAATAGAATCAGGGCCAGAGAGGAGGAAACTGGGGGGCAGATGGAAATAAAGACCAAGGGGGTTAAGTTTCCAGCGGAAGTGTTGGAGAACTGGTGAAGAGACAATCTAAACATTTCCTAAATGGTATTATAAAATCAAAATGAAAACCAATCAACTAAACTAGAAAGTTGTTGTTGTTAGATGCCATAGCGACCCTATTAGCACAACAGAATGAAACACTGATTGGCTCTGCACCATCCTCACAATCATTGCTGTTTGTCAGTCCATCTTGTTGAGGGTCTCCCTCTTTTTCCCTGACCTCCTACTTTACCAAGCATGATGTCCTTCTCTAGAGATGGGTCCCTTCTGATAACAGTCCAGAGTACCTGAGACAAAGTCTAGCCATCCTGCCTTCTAAGGAGCATTCTGGCTATACTTCTTCCAAGACAGATTTGTTTGTTCTTCTGGCAGTTTAAGGTATATTCAATATTCTTCACCAACACCATAACTCAAAGGCATCAATTCTTCTTCGGCCTTTCTTACTTCTAGCTTTTGCGTGCATATGAGGTGATTGACAATACTATGGCTTGGGTCAGGTGCACCTTAGTCCTCCAAGTGACATCTTTGCTTTTCAATGCTTGAAAGAGGTCTTTTGCAGCAGATTTGCCTAATACGACGTGTCTTTTAATTTCTTGACTGCTACTTCCTGGGGTGGTGATTGTGGATCCAAGTAAAATGAAATCCTTGACATCTCAATATTTTCTCTGTTTATCATGATGTTGCTTATTGGTCCGGTTGTGAGGATTTTTGTTTTCTTTATGTTGAGGTTTAATCCATACTGAAGGCTGTGGTCTTTGATCTTCATCAGTAAGTGCTTTAAGTCCTCTTCACTTTCATTAAGCAAGGTTGTGTAATCCGCATATCACAGGTTGTTAATGAGCCTTCCTCCAATCCTGATGCAGTGTTTTTCTTCATATAGGTCAGCTTCTTGAATTATTTACTCAGCACACAGATTGAATAAGTATGGGGAAAGGATTCAATGCTGGCGCACACCTTTTCTGATTTTAAACCACTCAGTATTCCCTTTTTCTGTTTGAACTACTACCTCTTCTTGGTCTATGTATAGGTTCCTCACGAGCACAATGAAGTGTTCTGGAATTACCATACTTCTCAATGTTATACATAATTTGTTATGATCCACACATAATTACATTAGACAAGTCAGTTATTTAGGGAATGTGTCATTCAAAAAATTGTTTATTAGGGGAATTTGTCATTTGGGAAATTAGTAGAGTGACCATATAATTTATCATTCAAACTGGAAGCTTTTGAAAGTGAAAGGGGTGCTATTAATAATTATGCTGGGACAATAGGGATAAATTAGAACTTATGTGGGCAAACTGAGACGTAGGGCCATCCTGCTTCTCTGCTTCCTGGTCCAAACTGCTCTCTAGTGCCTGTGTTTGAGTAATATTGGGCATGCACAAACCTGAGGAACAGTCTGGATCTGCTTGCTTTTGCAATATGGCTACTTGGCTAGATTCGAGATTGGATATGTGGATTGTTTCTCAACATGAATACCATCTTCTGTCTGAAAGATCCAAAGCTGTAGGGTGTTAGGATAAGTTGTAAGAAGGGATGTGGTTTCTTGGATGGTATCCATAGTAGTTACTACCTTTATGTGGATGACTTCCAATTCTAGATCTCTAGGCTAAGCTCCAAACTTGCATTTCCAAATACAAGCTAGACATCTCTTGCAGGCACCTCCAACTCAACATGCCCCAAATCAAACTCCTAGGAAGAAGGTGTATAGAGATAAAAGAAGACCTTTGGGAGGAGTTCCTTGTTGCCATCTCTTCATGCCATGCTTTTAAAATATTTTTAGGAACCTGAAAGGACTTTCTTTTTTCCAAACCTACCTGCCCTTTAAAGCCCAGGTCAAATCTCATCTTTCTGTGATGTCATCTTTATTAAATAGCCACATTTATCTCCCCCTTATCTAAACTGGAGCCCTGGTGGTGCAGTGGTTAAGAGCTTGGCTGCTAACCAAAAAGTTGGCAGTTTAAATCCATCAGCTGTTCCTTGGAACCCTATGGGGCATTTCTACTCTGTCCTACAGGGTCGTTATGAGTTGGAATTGGCTTGATGGCAACCAGTTTTGGTGTCTAAACTAATTGTTTATCTATAATAGCATCCCAGGCTGATCTTCATTAAGGCCTGTGGTCACTATCATTCAGTTTGGAATTGCGTTGTTTTCTGACCGTCTCAGATGTGTTAGATATTTTCACCACAACACTTAGTGCATAGTTAAGAAGATAACTGGAGCTCATTCATTCATTCAATGAATATTTATTGAGTGCCTTTACGTACCAGGCATCATTCAAGGTGTTAGAGATAGGCCAATGAACCAGACAGAACTGACATGATATTGGAGAAGATGGACAATGAACAATGAAAGAATAGAGAAATAATGTAATAACAGATAAATGCCAGAAGAAGAATAACTTAGTTTAGGTGACCCTATGTCATTGTGAGGTAATTATTAATAGCACTGCCTTTCAATCTACAGAGGGTCTTATTTTGGAAAGTACGATATATCACAAGGTAAGGAAACAGAGTCTTAGGATGTGCAGCTTTCAATAGGGAAGTCATGGAAGGCATCTCTTGGGTAGGGAGAGATCCATTTTGATGTTAGGAAAAAGAGTGTTTCCGGTGGCAGAAACAGCTTGTGCAAAGACCCTGTGGTAGGAGAGCCCTCTGGCTGCTGAAAGTTTAGAAAGGAGACAAGCATGACTGGAGCACAGTGGCTGTGGAAGAAAGTGGTAGGATGGTAGGCGATAAGGCAGAAGGGATATGCAAGGGTCACATCACACAGGGTGATATAGGCCTGGCAAGGGACTTTTGTGTTAAATTCTGTGATAGGAAACCAGCAGAGGGTTTTAAGTTCAGGAGTAACATAATTCAACTTATATTTTAAAAGTATCATTCTGGCTGCTGTATAAAGAAAAGTTACTGGGAGAACAAGAATGACAGCGGGGAAACCAGGAGTAACTTATTGCAGCAGTCCAGGTGAGAGATGAGAGTTTAGTAAATACTTAGATGATTTTTGTAGCTTGGTGGGTACTTTGGATTAAAGTCATTGGGGAAAGAAAATAAAGAAAGATACCTGATTTGGCAAAATCATTTAACCTCTCTAAAACTTGCTTATCTTATAGAATTGGGAATATACTACCTGCCCAGCCTATCTCGTAGAGTTATTCTAAAAGTTAATGCTTGGGAAATTATTTTGTATGTGTTAATGTACGTGAAGTTGCTATGAGTTGAAATCAACTTGACAGCACCTAACAACAACACTAATGTACTATCCAGGTCTTTGGGTGGCACAAGCAATTTGTAATTGGCTGCTAACATAAAGGTTGATGGTCTGAACCCACCCAGAGGCCCACAGAAGAAAGGCTTGGTGACCTGCTTCCGTAAAGATTACAGCAAAGAAAATTCTATGGAGCAATTCTACTCTGTAACACATGGGGTCACTATGAATCAGAACTGACATGACGGCAGTGGGTTTTGTTTTGTCTTTTGGTTTAATGTACTATCCAGCACCCATTTGTCAGTTCGTTGTACTGTGGTGGCTTGAGTGTTGCTGTGATGCTAAAAGCTATGCCACTGGCATTTCAAACACTAGCAGTGGATAGGTTTCAGTGGAGCTTTCAGAGTAAGACAGACTAGGAAGATAGGCCTGGTGGTCTACTTTTGAAAATTAGCCAACGAAAACCCCATGGATCATAACAGAGCATTATCTGATATAGTGTTGGAAGATGAGCCTTCTAGGTTGGGAGACACCCAAAAACACATGGCCGCAACAATGGACTTGAGCATACCAATGATCATGAAGATGGTTCTGGACCAAGCAACATTTTGTTCTGTTATACATGTGGTTGCCCTGAGTTGGGGCTGACTCAGTGACAACTAACAACAATGACAATGTATTATACAAATGTTAACCACTGTGGTTATTAGCTATGTTGGATTTTATTCTTCTTCTGGTTGATAGTATCCCATTTTTGCTCTAGACTAGAGAACTCCCGTTCGTCATTGGAAGACATGCAAACTGATTGCTCTGGGATTTAAACATTGAGTTTTGTGAGACCATACTGAAAGCAGTTAGAATCCGGTTGTAGTGGGGGTACCTGCTATCTATCTCTCTGGACCTGGTCTGCTTCAAGATCCTTCTGAGGCCTTTTTCTCCAGATTTTTTTGATTCTGTCATCCTACCAATAAAATCCATTTTTACTGAAGATAAGAGTTGCTTTCTGTTGACTGTAGCCAAGGAGTCCAAAAGTACATGGGATCAGAATTTAGAGGGAAGTGGGAATGGCCATGACATTATTGCCTGCTGCTTTCTTGATTAGGCTGCAGATTCCAGGGTAGATTTTCTGAGACGTGGAACACTGTCAGGGGTGGAAAGATAAGCTCCATGAGGGGGATGGGGAGAAATTCCTGTGAGAGGTGTTAGGACTGAAAGTATTTTTGGGACAGTGCTCAGTGGGAAAGAAACAGGATGTAATAATAAAGCAGAGCATCTTATTAGCTCAACTGAGAGGTAACAACCGTTATAATCAAATAAAAAAAAAACCCATACCTGTTACTGTCAAGTTGATTTCAACTCACAGCAACCCTTGGCTGCTAAGCAAAAGACTGGCAGTTCGAATCCACCAGTCTCTCCTTGGCTTCCAAGGAGAGACTGGTGGATTCGAACTGCCAGTCTTTTGCTTAGCAGCCAAGCTTTAACCACCGCACCACCAGGGTTCCTGTTAAATACTACTGAACGAATAAATGCATGAATAAATTAATGAATGAATTGAAGGCATCTGGAGTCCTGATTTCTAGTCACAGTTCTACCACTAGCTAGTTATGAGAGCCTGAGCTATGAGTTGGAATCGACTTAATGGCACTGGGTTTGGTTTGCTTTTGGTTTTGAGCAAATCTCTGGGTGTCAGTTTCCCCACCTGTAAAATGGGTTTAATACTATCTGCTTTACATATTTCACAGGATTGTGATGTGACTCTGTATGAGCAAATGTAAAGGTGAAAGATGAGAATATGGGAAAATGTTAGACTTGCATTATTGAGGAAAAATTTGGGAAAGGGACAAATTTGTACCAAAATGGAGAGAGAGTGAAGATATGCCAGGCTATGAATCACCAAATAGTCATTTTCCAGGATGTGCAGCTTGGGAACAAGGACTGGCTCTAGAGAATTTAAAAGGTACATAAAAATAATAGGAATTTCAGGCCACAAAAGACTGCTTCAGAACAGAGTCTGGATATAAAGACAGGCCTTGCTCCTGCAGCTTTGGAGACTTGGCTTATCAAATTATCAAACATTATCTCTAGAGATTAGAGCATGAAGATCTATTTTAACAAAGAAATCTAGGTCTCTCATCTCTCCCTCAGATTCTGCAAGGGTAAATCTCATACGTGTGTGTAGATACTTGCGGCTTTGAACTTTTGGCTATAATCTGATTTAGTTTGTGTGTTTCATGACACACAGGATCTGACGGGAGTGATATGTGGGACTTTGCAAAAAATCTAAAAAGTGTGAATGTAAGGTAACGATTAGAAGGGATGAGTGGTGTATGGCTAAATATTTAATAGCCAACTTTCTGAAGAAAAAAAAAATCCCTGATTTGTAGCATTTGTGATTCGTGTGGTGTAAATGCTCCCACTGTGGTAGATTTCAAGCTGCCAATCCTGAAAATTAACAATCAGCCCTTGTGAACTGGTATAAGCCAGCTCAACACATCACTGGAAGGGACCGAAAGGAAAAAGGGGACAGACTGGGTGGCCTGTGAGGATTAAATGTATATCTAATTAGGTACAATGCCTAGTTTGTAGTACCATAAACCTGTTGTCATTGAGTTGATTCTGACTCATAGTGACTCTATAGGACAGAATAGAGCTGCCCCATAGAATTTCCAAGGAGCAGCTGGTGGATTTGAACTGCCGACCTTTTGGTTAGCAGCTGTAGCACTTAACCACTATACAGCTAGCTGTAGCACTTAACCAGTATACAACTAGTTTGTAGTAAAAAAAGTTTGTAGTAGGCCCTTAAAAATGGTATTCTTTTGCTTACTTTTAAAATTATAGACTAGCCAGGGAGGTGAGATTCATAAATAGAAATTTCAATCAAAATATAGGACATGGAACAAGGTGTTACATAATTAATTGCTAAATAGTACAGATGATAAGCTCCACAGGTCCAGAAGAAGAGAAAGTCTCAGTCAACTGGAGGTCTGGGGAGGCTCACTCTGGGAGTGGGAATTGGACTATGGTACATGAGGTAGGAGTAGTGTTTCAGAGACCAGAGGGGAGTTGGACAGGTTTACTGCCTCTGTATAGTTGTGGGCCACTACTCGTCTGTCAGTTTGTCGTACTGTGGTTGGTTCTGTGTTGCTGTGATGCTGGAAGCTATGCCACCAGTATTTCAAATACTAGCAGGATCACCCATGAGGGACAGGTTTCAATGGAGCTTCCAGACAAGGAAGAAGAGCTGGGTGATTGACTTCTAAAAAAATTGGCCAGTGAAAACCTTATGAATAGCAGTGGAACATTGTCTGGCATAGTGTTGGAAGATGAGCCCCTCAGGTTGGAAGGTGCTCAATATATGACTAGGGGAGAGCTACCCCCTCAAAGTAGAGTGGACTTTAATGATGTGGATGGAGCAAAGCTTTCCAGACCTTCAGTTGCTGATGTGGCATGACTCAAAATGAGAAAAAAAAACTGCTGCAAATATCCATTAATAATGGGAATGTGGAACGTATGAAGTATGAATCTAAGAAAATTGGAAGTCATTAAAAATGAAATGGAGTGCATAAAGATTGATCTACTAGGCATTAATGAGCTGAAATGGACTGGTATTGGCCATTTTGAATTGGACAATCATATGGTCTACCACCCTGGGAATGACAAATTAAAGAGAGATGGCGTCACATTCATTGTCAAAAAGAACATTTCAAGACCTATCCTGAAGTACAATGCTGTCAGTAATAGAAAAACACCCTTATACCTACAAGGAAGACCAGTTAATATGACTATTACTCAAATTTACACACCAACCACTAAAGCCAAAGATGAAGAAATTGAAGATTTTTACCAACTTCTGTAGTCTGAAATTGATCAAACATGCAACCAAGATGCATTGATAATTACTGGTGATTGAAATGTGAAAGTTGGAAATGAAGAAGGATTGGTAGTTGGAAAACATGGTCTTGGTAATAGAAACGATGGCAGAGATTGCATGACAAGAGTTTTGCAAGACCAATGACTTATTCATTACAAATATCTTTTTTTTTCAACAATGTAAACAGTGATTATACATGTGGACATCCCCAGATAGAATACACAGGAATCAAATTGACAATATCTGTAGAAAGAGACAATGGAGAAGCTCAATATCTTCAGTTAGAATAAGGCCAGGGGCTGATTGGGGAACAGACCATAGACTGCTCATATGCAAGTTTAAGATGAAGCAGAAAAAAATTAAAACAAGTCCATGAGAGCCAAAGTATGACCTTGAGTACATCCAATCTGAATGTATAGATTATCTCAAGAATAAATTTGATGAATTGAACACTAATGACTGAAGATCAGATATGACATCATGCATGAAGAAAGCAAAAGGTCATTAGAAAGACAGGAGAGAAAGAAAAGACCAAAACGGATGTCAGAAGAGACTCTGAAACTTGCTCTTGAACGTTGAGTAGCTAAGGTGAATGGAAGAAATGGTGTAGTAAAAGAGCTGATCAGAAGATTTCAAAGTGTGGCTTAAGAAGACAAAGTAAAATATTATAATGAAATACGCAAAGACCTGGAGTTGGAAAACCAAAAGGGAAGAACACGCTTGGCTTTTCTCAAGCTGGAAGAACTGAAGAAAAAGTTTAAGTCTCAAGTTGCAATACTGAAAGATTCTATCGGCAAAATATTGAATGACACAAATGAAGATGGAAGGAATGCGCAGAATCACTGTGCCAAAGGGAGTTGGTCGACATTCAACCATTTTAATAGGTAGCATATGAGCAAGAACCGATGGTAATGAAGGAAGAAGTCCAAGATGCACTGAAGGCATTGATGAAAAATAAGGCTCCAGAAATTTACGGAATACCATATGAAATGTTTCAGCAGCACAAAGATGCAACACTGGAAGTGCTCACTCCTCTATGCCAAAAAATTTGGAGGACAGCTACCTGGCTAACTGACTGGAAGAGATCTACATTTGTGTCCATTCCAAAGAAAGGTGATCCATCGGAATGTGGAAATTATTGAACAATATCATTGATATTACACACAAGTAAAATTTTGTTGAAGATATTTCAAAAATGATTGCATCAGTACACTGACAGGAAATTGCCACAAATTCAAGCTGAATTTAGAAGAGGACATGGAATAAGGGATATCATTGCTGATGTCAGATGGATCATGGCTGAAAGCAGAGAATACCAAAAGGATGTTTACCTGTGTTTTATTGACTATGCAAAGGGATTCGACTGTGTGGATCATATCAAATTATGGATAACATTGCAAAAAATGGGAATTCCAGAGCACTTAATTTTGCTCATGCAGAACCTGTACACAGACCAAGAGGCGGTTGTTCAAACAGAACAAGGGGATACTGCATAGTTTAAAGTGAGGAAAAGTGTGCATCAGGGTGTATCCTTTTACCTTACTTATTCAATCTGTATGCTGAGCAAATAATCTGAGAAGGTGGACTGTGTAAAGAACAGGGCATCAGAATTGGTGGAAGACTCACTAACAACCTGTGATATGCAAATGACATGATTTTCCTTGCTGAAAGTGAAGAAGAATGGAAGCACTGATGAAGATCAAAGACTACAACCTTTAGTATGGATTACACCTCAACATAAAACAGAAATCCTCACAACTGGACCAATAAGCAATATCATGATAAACAGAAAAAAGATTGAAGTAGTCAAGGATTTCATTTTATTTGGACCTACAAATCAACGCCCATGGAAGTAGCAGTCAGGAAATCAAAAGACATTGCATTGGGCAAATCAGCTGCAAAAGACCTCTTTCAAGTGTGGAAAAGCAAAGATGTTACTCTGAAGACTAAGATGGACCTGCCCCAAGCCATGGTATTTTCAATTGCATCATATGCATGTGAAAGCTGAACAATGAATAAGGAAGACTGAAGATGAATTGATGCCTTTGAAGTTTGGTGTTGGTGAAGAATATACAAATGACTGCCAGAAGAATGAACAAATATGTTTTGGAAAACATACAGCCAGAATGCTACTTAGAAGCGAGGATGGTGAGACTTCTCTCACACACTTTGGACACGTTATCAGGAGGGACCAGTCCCTGGAGAAGGATATCATGCTTGGTAAAGTAGAGGGTCAATGAAAAAGAGGAAGACCCTCAACAAGATGGATTGACACACTGGCTACAATCATGGGCTCAAACATAGCAACCATATAGGACAGAGTATAAAGGCCCCACAGTATTTCCAAGGAACGGCTGGTGGAATGCGTTAACTCTTTGCACCTTCCAGGAATTCCTGTTTATTGCTAAGAAGTAATAAATCCTTTTTGGGTTTGTACCAGTTTGAGTAGTAATTCTGTCCCTTGTCACTGAAGGAATCCTCACCTAAAGATTTGTCAAAACTTCTCAAGATTGGCAAACTGATAGGTACTCCTCAAAAGATTCTTTTGAGAGGGAACCTTTGAAAAGTCATGAAAACTTGGAAACAATAAGAAAAGTCAACAATAGGGAGTTAGAGAGTAAGTTGAGCTATATACATTTTATGGAATACAATATAATTATTAAAGAGGCTATTGTAAAATTACGATTAGGCATATATAAAGATTGTTAACAATATAAATATGAAAAACACCGATGACAATACAGTAGATACATTAAAAAAAATTGTTCTTTAGGTGAAAGTTTACGGAGCAAATTATTTCTCATTAAACAAGTGATACACATATTGTGTTGCGACATTGGTTGCCAACCCTGCAATGTGTCAACACTCTCCCCTCCTGGACCTTGGGTTCCCCATTTCCATTTGTCCAGCTTTCCTGCCCCCTCCTGCCTTCTCGTCCTTGCCCCTAGGCCGATGTGCCCATTTAGTCCTGTATACATGGTTGAACTACAGGTGTTATTGTTTGTTTTATAAAAAGAAAACCTACAGGTGTTATTGTTTGTTTTATAAAAAGAAAACCTGTTGTTGTCGAGTCGATTCCAACTCAGAGTGACCCTATAGGACAGAGTAGAACTGCCTCATAGGGTTTCCAAGGAGTGGCTGGTGGATTTGAACTGCCAGCATTTTGGATAGCAGCCAAGCTCCTAACCACTGTGCCACCAGGACTCTGTTTGTTTTATAGGCCTAATGTCTGGCTGAAAGGTTAGCCTCAGGAGTCATTTCAGTACTGAGTTAAAAGCTGTCTGGGGGCCATGCTCTCTGAGTTACTCCAGTCTCTGTCAGGCCAGAAAACCTAGTCTTTTTTTGTGAGTTAGAATTTTGTTCTACATTTTTCTCCAACTCTCTTCGGGACCCTCGGTTGTGATCCTTGTCAGAACAGTCAGTGGTGGTAACTGGGCACCGTCTAGTTGTGCTGGACTCAGTCTGGTGGTAGTTGTGGGCCATTAGTCCTTTGAACTAATCTTTCCCTTGTGCCTGGTTTTCTTCATTCTCCTCCAGATGGGATGAGATCAGTAGATGTATCTTAGATGGCTGCTCACAAGCTTTGGAGACCCTAGACACTACTCACCAAAGTAGGATGTAGGATATTTTCTTTATAAATTATTTTATGTCAGTTGAGCTAGATGTCCTCCAAGACCATGGTCCATAGCCCACAGCCCAGTAACTCAGTCCCTCAGGGAGTTCGGATGTGTCTATGAATCTTCTATGACTTTGCTTGGTCAAGTTGTGTGCTGTCTTACCCTTCACTATGATGCTGTTTTTATTGACACAGTTTGTATAATTAATATAGGGAAGAGTGTAGAAGGCTAAATATTAAAATATTTACAATGATTATCTCTGAATAGTGTGATTCTGTTTTTCTTTTTGACTACCTGTATTTTCTAATTTTGTTATAAGGAGTGTGTATTATTTAGGAAATAAAAATAAAGACATTATTTATATGTTATTTAATTAAGAAAATTAAAATACTAAAACAAACCACAAGGGGGTGAGAGAGGGAGGCAATTTATCTGAAATGAATCCCAATTCTTTTACCCTTCTCCTCTACCAACAAGAAAGTGGTTATTATTAATATTCCTGGCTTCAGAGCCCCCGATGGTGGGCAGATTCATGACTCAGGAGTCTAGGAGAATGCCTGATCACACTCATGAGTGTGGGAATGCTAAGACGTATGTGTGTGTGTTGGGGTCTGTGGGAGGGCCTGCCCTGCTCTGAGGTACTGCCAGGTCTATGGTTGCAATAGATTGAAGACTTTGCCCAATAGCAAGAGGGGACAGAGCTGAGCCCAGTAAGTAGATTTGCAAAGTGGGAGCCATGTGGGCTTAGGGCACCAGCCTCTCATGGTCTTCAGAGTTGTGCTGAGTAATTCTTTTAGGAGACTAAAACTGAACTTACTTTCGAAAGGAAGAGCAGAGTGGATTTGAAGAGGGCTATACACAGCTCATTTTAAGATGAAGAAAATTAGACCTCGAGAAGTGAAGCATTACGCCCAAGACACACAAGAGTCAAGTGTAGGAGCCAGGTCTTGAATCTTGATCTGTTTTCTGTTGTTGTTGTTAGGTGCCTATTGAGTTGGTTCTGACTCATAGCGACCCTATGCACCACAGAAACACTACCCTGTCCTGTGCCATGCCCAAAATCATTGTTATGCTTGAGCCCATTGTTGCAGCCGCTGTGTCAATCCATCTCCTTGAGGGTCTTCCTCTTTTCTGCTGATCCTGTACTTTACCAAGCATGAAGTCCTTCTCTAGGGACTGATCCCTCCTGACAACATGTCCAAGGTATATAAGATGCAGTCTCACCATCATTGCTTCTAAGGAACATTCTGGTTGCACTTCTTCCAAGACAGATTTGTTTGTTCTTTTGACAGTCCACAGTATATTCGGTATTCTTCGCCAGCACCACAATTCAAAGGACTCAGTTCTTCGGTCTTCCTTATTCATTGTCCAGCTTTCACATGCATATGATGCAATTGAAAAATACCATGGCTTGGGGCAGGTCCATCTTAGTCTTCACAGTAACATCTTTGCTTTTCCACACTTGAAAGAGGTCCCTTGCAGCAGATTTGCCCAACGCAATGCATCTTTTATTTTCTTGACTGGTGCTTCCATGAGTGTCGACTGTGGAACCAAGTAAAATGAAATCCTTGACAACTTCAATCTTTTCTCCATTTGTCATGATGTTGCTTATTGGTCCAGCTGTGAGGATTTTTCTTTTCTCAGTGTTGAGGTGTAATCCATATTGAAGGCTGTGGTCTTCAATCCTCATCAGTAAGTGCTTCAAGTCCTCTTCACTTTCAGCAAGCAGGGTTGTGTCATCTGCATAATATGGGTTGTTAATGAGTCTTCCTCCAACCCTGATGCCCTATTCTTCTTCATATATTCCAGCTTCTGGGATTATTTTGTCAGCATACAGATTGGATAAGTATAGTGAAAGGATACAACCCTAATGCACACTTTTCCTGACTTTAAACCACGTAATATCCTCTTGTTCTGTCTGAACAACTGCCTCTTGATCTGTATCAAGGTTACTCATGAACACAATTAAGTGTTTTCTAGTTCAGCATTATTTTCCAGCACACCAAACTGAGCCCTAAATAAACATTCCTTTCCTAGCTGAGTTTCTGGATAGTCAAGAGGGAGCCCAGGAATTCTACCTACTTATGGTAAGATGATGCTCTCTTGGTTTTCCACACCTACATTTGCAGGAGCCAAGAGAGAGCCCAAGAGCTGTGAGCGCTCTAGGTAATACCAAATAACCATGGGTGGGAGTAAAGAGGGGTCCCAGAATTGTGTACATCCAGACTAACCTCATTATTCAATTTATCCTAGTTTCCATTAGCCTCCACAAGAGGCCCATGGCAGAAGGTCATCCTGCAAAGTGTAGTTGCTTATTCTATTCGTCTCTACACACAGTAAGGCAACTCCTCACTCCAACACTCCCAGTTCTTCCAATCCTGCTCTGTTATTCTCCATAGCATTTATGTCTACCTGACCTGTGTATGTATTATTTATTTGCCTGTAACCCTCTCTCTCCAGTTAGAATATTGAGTCCACATAGCTAGAGATTTTTGTTTGTTTTGTTCTCTGCTGTATTCCTAGCATCTAGAAGAGTGCCTGGCACATAGTAGGTGCTTAATAAATATTTGTCGATTGACTGCTGCTTGATAACTTTTGTGTGGATCTACATAGGGGAACATGGAACTTATTAAGGACATAGCAAAAGAAAGGTAAGAACCACAGCAACAGTCACACCATGATCTCTTGATCATACATAATTAGACATTGCCATCAGGAAATATTTTTGTGTGCAGTTTCATTGTTTAAAAAATCTAATTACCTATTTAAAAATGTTTGTTTAGAAATATAGCTGGAAAACAGTGGGGACGGGCTTTTCTGTGTTATGAATCAGCCATTTATTGCTGCCTGGAATGTGTCCTTTTTGGGCTACAGGGTATCCCTTCTGCCACCCCATTTTTTTATTTAGTGACATTGTTCCATGGCTAATTTTCACCTTCACTTTTCATTTAAAAGATATTATAAACTATTTTTCTTCATTCACCCCCTTGAAACCATCATTCACTTGTCTCTTGTGCATTCCAGTGCTTTGAAAATTACTGCAATCGTAGGTAATACGCAGAATTCTACCTTATTAGCAGCACAGCCAGGAGCTAATCAGAGGTCTTCATTTGTCCAATAGAATTTCCAGTCCTTGAGGAGCAGTTGCACCATTACTTGCTGTTTTCCTTTGCTGTGCGATGTTTCTACAGCCTGAATTCATTTGGTTTTGTGCTGCTTTTAGGATTTTTCCTTTAAGCATTCTTACTGTGACTACACATACCTGCTTAGGTTTTTGACTGACTTGGCCATCCATTTAATTAATTATCTGGTCAGTTCAGTCAAAGACATTCAATCTTTTTTTCCCGATGACATTGAACTATTTGATTGACTTGACTAATGAATTCAGTCAAAACAGTCTTAACAGCCATTGATGGTGACCTGCCTTCTGTCTCAAAGAACTTTATCTTTCTCCAACATTTCCCTCATTTTCTTTTAATTCAATTCCTTTTTCTTTTGTTTCAAACTGGTCTCAGAGGTTTTCTTTTAAGGTATGAGCTTTTTTTTTTTTTTTAAATACTGGAGCAGTTTGTGTACCTTGGATTAGATTATAGGGTCCTATTACTTAAGGGATAGCAGAGGCTTTCTTATTTCTAGCCCTCTGCCTATTAAAATTCAATGTGGTAAAATGAGAAAAAAGTGTGTATGTATTTATATATATTATCCAGCTGTATATCTCTGTTCAAACTAACTAGACCGTTAACATTAACTTGATTATTTAAAAACAACTAGAGTACAAGGCTAATATATTTATGTATATATCCATTGCTGTTGAGTTGATTTGGACTCATAGCGACCCTGGTGGTGCAGTGGTTATAAGATCAGCTGCTAACCAAAAGGTGAGCAGTTCAAATCCACCACCTGCTCCTTGAAAACTCTATGGGGCAGTTTTACTCTGTCCTACAGGGTTGCTATGAGTCGGATTCGACGCAACAAGTTTGGTTTTTGGTATCTATCTATCTATATATATATAGAAACACACACACACATACTTGCATATGGTTAGTTTTACATAATTTATTGTTAGGTAAACTTTTCCCCTTTCTTTCTTGCCTTTTTTAAAACAGGGTATGAATTGTAATAACAGATGTTCCATTTTTTTTTTCCGACTCCCATCCCAGTCTGGTCCTTAGGTTGATTATCAGTAATTACAAGTTACATCGTAGTATCACTTCTGAGTACTGAATTTGGAAATATTAGGAATCCCTCAATGAACTCAAATAAATGGTGGTCATGGTTGTAACCATTTCCTGCTTCTGATACTTATGTGCCCAGTGTCCCCCACCCACAGACACACGTGCAAAATACACATGCCACACACATACTTCTTGGCATTTCTAAAAGTTTCTTTCATATGAAGTATGTGTTATAGACTGTATTATATATCATATCACAGTAATACCTTAGGAGCCTGGCATGGTTGGGACATAAAGTATTTAGATGATTGGTTTTTTTTTTGGATTAAAAAAATCCATTGCTGTCGAGTCAATTCTAACTCATAGAGACCCTAAAGGACCAAGTAGAACTGCCCCATAGGATTTCCAAGGAGCACCTGGTGAATTCAAACTCCCAACCTTTTGGTTAGTAGCCGTAGGGTTTTTGGATTAGTCAATGATTTAATTAACAAAACATTTTTACAACCTTTTCTTAAAATGGAAATGTTTCTAAAATATAGTCTACACTGTATTTTAGTAGTCAGAATATATAAAACATAACTGAAACTTTTCTTAATGCCGTAGGCCGCTTATTAAGAAATTGTGGTGAGTTGTATACAAGTGCTTTGGGACCTACATTTTGATTTGATCAGAATTCTTGGTTGCAAGCAGCAGAAACAGACCTTGGCTTTCAGAGGTAGAGAGTTGCTCACAGAATAGCACAGAGGTTTGGAGACAGTCTTGAGGCTGAACTTCCAGGAATAATGCCCCAATACAGGATGCAGACCCAGTCCTATGAAGAAAGTACTACCACTGCAGTCACTGAGTACTGGGCAATATGGTGCCACAATCTGGAAGGAGGGAGAGAGAGAGAGAGAGTACGCTAGTGCTAGCTCATTGTGGGGAAGCTCTGTTTCAAGTCTGGTGTGGGTCTCTGGCAGAAACTTTGCGTCATGGATGTGTCCTCGTGGCAAGAGAATATCACAACATTTTCAGCTCCTCTGAGGGGAGGCTGTCTTTTCTTCCTACTAAAGCTCATAAAGTCACAAAGTGGTTAATATTGGGAAGCCAAGATGAATGTCAGATGCCCATTTTAGACCAAATATGTAGTATCCCAGGGTAAAACCTGGCACTTACTTTCATGCATATGTCCTGATATGAACCCAATTCCTCGCTGCTTTCTGTCTCAAGAAAGTGGAGTGCAGTTTGTGCAATTGCATGACCCCGAAACAGGAGAATGTAGTGACCTTTCTGCAGAAGTAATACTGAATCCAAAACCAAATCTCCTGGGGTGTGTTCTTGTCCTCAGTAAAATTCCCAACATCCTTATCAATGGAGTTTGGCTTCTTTGACACTGTTAAAAACATTGTCTTATCTCAGTATCCGAAGCTACTTGCTTTAACTTCATGGGAATATTTTCATCATCTTGAAGAATTTTGCCATGTTGTAGCTTTGTATCCCTAGGCTATTAAAGATAGATTGTGGTTTTGCCACTATAGACACAATTGGGCATCTTGTCTTCAGGTGGATTTCCTTAGTGACAGATAGTTGTGAGAACTGGGATTTTAGATACAGTTTAATTCGGGTTTACCATTGTCTAGTTATTAAGAGCTTGGGATAGAATTCATTATGTAACTGTGGGGCAACTGATATTTCTCCACTTACTTTTTATGAATGGAAGTGATCCTGCTTGGGTTGGACTCCTGGGTGTTGAGAGAGTGCTTGAGCTGATAGGTAAAGGTAAGAGACAGAAATGGAGGAGGAACCCAGAATTTCCGACCTCCAAAATGATTACCCAGGAGTCAAACTACCTAGGCTCTTGACTTCCTGCCCTTTCAGCTATTTTTATAAATTTTAGAAGCATTGGTAGGATATTTTGATGGGAAGGAAGAGAAGGTTCTGAAGTATTATCTAAGATTAAAATGCTGTATTTTATTGAGATACATTTGGTTCCTATCCAGGTTGCAATACTGACTGTGTGACCTTGGGCAAGTTATTCAACCTCTCTGAATTCCAACCTCCTTCTCTGCAAAGTGTGGATAATAATGCTTGTTTTGTAAAGCCTTTGGTGATTAAATGAGACAAATATGTAATTTTCCAGCTATTGAGAAAGCATTCTGTAAATGTTAGATCTGTTCTTCTGTGGATTTATTTATGCACACTAACCCTATCCCCTTGCTGTGAATATAATATCTTTTTACAGTGTTGCTGATGGAGGATGCTGTCAATTCAGAGTTCGACAGCCTCTCACTACTATGTGAGTTAAATGTCACTCTTGAAATCATGATGAACTTTTCCAATTTTTGTTTTTTTTTGCGTAACTTGGAGAGGTTAGAGAATTATGACTGTCTGGGAAACATTCCAGCATAGAAGCTATATACTAGAACAAATAAAATTTTGGCAAAATACCTTCTCCAAGGAATTAATTCTGTTTTTGGAGGACTACCACATGTATTTTGCATTGTATTTCTTAAATTGTATTTATTTCTTTATTTTAATATAATGCAGTAATTTAAAAGAAGGTGCCATCTTAGCCCTCTTCCTCCACAAAAAACTATAGCCATCTTCATTAGAATGTCTAATTTAAATAGATGTGCATTCTCTGCCAATCATCCAAAAAATACACTGCTGGGCAGAGAAGGAGATTGATAAATAAAAAGTAATTTGTTCATAAAATTTATAAGTTGGTAGAAATGAGGGCCCAGGAAGAAAGTGCCAACTCAGCTTTAAGTAGGAGATAATAATCAAAACAGCAAATGTACAAGTGTGTTATGGTAGGAATAAATCACGTGGCAAGGCTCGGTATGAACAATACAGAAAAAACCACCTAGGTGAAGAAATGTCAAATGAAGGATTATCTTTATGTGTGAAAAATCTATTTAAATCATAAATTCAGTCCAGCATCTCTGCTTCCAAAGACCTTAAGGGCTTCTCCTGAAAAAAAAACAAAACAAAAAAACAAAACAGCAGCGGCAGCAGCAACAACAAAATCCTTTGCTTTTCCTACCAGCTTCTAGCAGTTTTGTCTAAGAAATAGGCTTTCTCAGTGGACTGTGTCTTTTGTACATTAAAAGAAGGGCTTCTGCAAGCTCTGATTAGGGCTCAAGGTATATATCATCATCTAGACGTGAGCTTGCTGCTTTAGCTGACCTTTGCCATCAAGAGCATCTGCTGTCCATTTTGGTCTTGACCTCCTAAAGAAAATGTTTCTTTTGAATAGGAATGACTTTATAACAATAAAATAACTTTATTTTTGTCTTCCATTGTCTGCTTTTTTTATTCTGTGGAGCTAGTTCTTCCTATGCCCTTGGATGGAAGATGAAATTTAGAACAAATCATAGTACCTTTCTTAGTAAGTTTTCCCCTGATCATTCTATTGAAAACTGAAAATCCTCCTTCTCCTGGCACTCCCCCATTCTCCTCCCCTGCTTGATTTTCCTTCATAACCCATTGTTTTTTGACGTACTGTATATTTTACTCATATACTTTGTTTTTCCTTGCTTTAGTATAAACAACAAAGGCAGAAGTTTTTTTTTTTTTTTAATCTGTTTTGTTCACTATTGTATCCCTAGTACTTAGAATGGTTCTTGGCACGTAGTAGGTGCTAATTAATATTTTGAATCAATAAATGAATGATTGATTACACTAATCGTGTTTTAATGTAATTCATTTGCTTACACAAAAAAATCTTTAGACGCTTTAGAGTAAGGTCTAGGTCATTTTGTGTTTCTTTTATCTAGCTCAGTGCCTGGCACAAACAAGTTCCCAATAAATATTTATTGAATAAATCAATGAACAAGATAGATTGTTGGAGAAATCAAAAAAAGAAATGAAGGAGAAACTATTATAGAAGATACCAAAAAAGTCAAACTCACTGCCATTGAGTCAATTCCAACTCATAGTGACCCCACAGGATTTCCAAGGCTGTAAATCTCTGCAGAAGCAGACTGCCACATCTTTCTTCCGTGGAACCACTGGTGGTTTCAAACTGCTGAACTTTCAGTTAGCAGTTGACTGCTGTAACCACTGCACCACTAGGGCTCCATATCATAGAAGATATGGGATGAAAAAGTTTCAAGGCAAAGCTGTCAAATATCAAAGGGAGAGGAAACCACAGGATTTGAGATGGGAAAGTGGCTGGTGACCTTGGAGGAGCAGTGGATTGGAGGGTGGGAGGTGAATTTCAGTGGGTTTGAGAGGTGAGGTAGAAGTAACTGAGCTGAGACAGTGGATGTGAAGGACTCTATCTAGAAGATGATTGTGAAGGAAAGAAATGGAATACAGCCTAAGAGAAAGCAGGTTGGGGGAATATATGTGTTTATATTCGCGTAAGAGATAATTGAAGATGTTGGTAGGCTGAACATCTAGTGAAGAGAGACATGAAAAATTCAAGAGAGGGAAAGGATATATGTTAGGGCAAGAATTGGGGGGAGGCAGAAAGAGGATCAAGAAGACAACTGAAGAGCCAGCCCTGGGAAGAAATAAGGTTTCCTCTTTTTCGTAGATGGCTTTCACTGGTCCTTGGTTGGATGCACAGACAAGGAGTGCGGGAGAGAGGAAACTACTGACCTACTTATCTATATGTTTAATCTCTCTGTCTTTCTATCTGCCTGTCTATCCATCTAGTATTCCATTTTCTTTAGAACCTAAGCTCTTTTCGTTGGTCCTTCTGACTCCTTGTCTCCAGAGACTCTGGGTAAATATGTGGTATTCTGAGGCGGAACTAAGGTATAGAGAACTTTTCTCAAGGTACTTACAGCCCTCCCTGACAAGCTAGGAGTTTTGTTTCTTTTGAATTGCCCCATACAGTGATTTCTCTAGCCAGAAGATCACTTTGAGGTCAGATATACACAGTGCAGGATGAAAAACAACAGCTTACTAATATTTAGAGCTTTATAATCTTCAAAGTACTTTAAAACTCAAAAATCTTCCAGCTAATTGCTTACTTTCACTTAGCTCTCTGCAGACTTGGCAAGATGATTGTAGGTAAATAATTCCCACTTTACCCTATAATATCCTGAGGAACAGTTGAGAAATGCTTTTTTTCTTCCAATAATTACTACTTCTATTTATGAACAATGGAAAGGAACAAAATAAAGACTAAATGGAAGAAATGAAAAAATAAATCCACCCTGACTTGACACTTTGTCCAGTTAATGAACCCTACAGAGGAACCACATTAACACTGCCACCATTTCTAATGATTGAATAACTCAATATGTGCACCCATTTGGGACATTTATGGATTGTTAATTCCCCACACATGATATTCAAGCTATGAGTGTAATTACCCAGAGTCTGTCTTTCCTCGCTATCCCAGCATCTTAGACCTGTTTCCTGAATCACCCTCTGGTGTATGAAGCCACCAGACATAGCCCTGTACCACTTAGAATCATTTTGGCAAAGTTTCCCTTAGCTTCTGGCTTGGTTTGACCTGACAGGCACACTGTGCTAAGCATCTGCTTTTAAGTATTGATACTGAGGGCTGTGATGTTATGATGATTATGACACCCTGATCAATGTTCATGTTCAGAGGGAAAACATAGGAAGCAGATTTCAGGGACTGATTTTTTTCTGAGATGTAGGTCACATTCTTGTTGCCCTTGCCTCTGAATCTGTGCCTAAAGACAACATAAAAATAACGAGGGCTGTTAACTCAAATGGGTAAGAGACTGGCTGAACAGATGGTCCATCAGAGGCCAAGAGCCCAAACTGATGGTAAACCAGGATGGAGAAGGATATTTGAAACAGGGGCTCCCTTGGGAAATGTATTTCTTGTCCCCAGATGTGGAGTAGTTATTTCAGTGGTAGTAAGGGTGACCTTAAAGAGGGGCCAGTCTCTGAAATGACTCAAGGCTCAGGCATTAGAGCTATATGAAGCAACGTATTCCTGATGTGGATCTAGTTTTTGCCCCAGCCTCGATGGCTTTGCCTGGGGGACTTCTTGAGGAGCCCAGTGAGGAAAAAACATGGCCTTGGCTTTTCTTAGGAAGAAGGGAACAAAGGTTCCTTTTTCTCCCTCCTTCACAAAGGACTAGTCTTATTATTATTTCTCTGATTATAAACATATTGTGCCCTAATTATAAAATATTAAAAATTTCAGATGTAAACTAGAAAGTAAAAGTCCCTGATAGTTTTACCTCACAGGGATAGTCGTTATTATTTTCTGTGTATCTATAAACACATATATCAGCACATATATATCTTTTAGATAAATAGAATCATATTATATCTACTTTTCTGTGATATTTTTAAACTCAAAATATCTCATGGACATCCTTCTGTGTTAATACATACATATTTACTTTTTCTTTCCAAAGGCTTGAGAGTATACTGTTATATGGCTGTGCTACAATTTATTTAATTGGTCATTTAGATTACAAATTAAAAAAATTTTTATAAACGATGTTGTATGAAGAAATCACTACATTATTGACCATTTGGCCAATGATCCCCTTTGGACAGATTCTAGAAGCTTAATAGCTGGGTTAAAAGCAGTATTTATGTAAAATTTTGGTATCTATTGTCCAATTATTTAGGCTTTCACATTATTGGCATAATTTTATAAGTAGTGCAGTGGTTAAGAGCTCAGCTGCTAACCAAAAGGTCAGCTGTTTGAATCCACCAGCTGTACCTTGGAAACCCTACAGGGCAGCCTTATTCTGTCCTACAGGGTCTCTATGATTCGGAATCAACCCTACACTAATGGATCTGGTTTTTGGTTACTATCTTATTAAAAATAGTCTTTTCCCTATCTTAACAACACCTCATTGTTGATGTTGCATGTGTTCTCATTTTTTTTCCCTTTGTCGGATTCATCAGCATCTCTTAATACTTTTTTTCAAAGAACTAGCTCAACAATTCTAGTCTTTTTAAACTAATTCTTTTTTGTTGTTATTGTTCTTTTTCTAGCTTCCGAGTCTAATGCTCAGGAAATATTTATTTTAGACATTTCTTGTTTTAGGGAAAAGTTATTTAAGGATATGACTTCTCCTGAGTAAGGTTTTGGCTACCTCCCATGGAATTTTCCACTTAATGTTTCAACAATTGTTAATTTCTAAATAATTTGTAAATTAAGTTTTTATTTACTTTTTCACACAAGAGTTATTTTAAAAGAGACGGGGTTTAGATTGAGTTCCATGTTAATCAGTATGTAGGCCCTATAAGAGTTCTCTTTTTGAAATTTATTGAGAAATTTTTTGTGATCTATTATATAATCTCTATATTTTAAATAAATGTTCCATGGACATTTGAAAAGAATGTGCCTATCCTCCTTTTTACAGAGACCACAATTTGCTATGAAGTCAAAGTTATTATACATATTATTCACATGTTTAACATACTTTTTTTGTTGTCTTGGCATGACAAATTTTGGGAGTGGTTTGTTAACGTTTCCCACTGTATCTATGAGTTTCATTATATATATACACATATTTTCTATTTCTAACACTTTTTTTTTTTTCCTTTTCATTCTTTTGAAAGAGTACAGTGAAAAAGTTAAAAGCACTGATGGCTGGTTTCAGCCTGCCTGGTTTGAAAACCAGCTCCACTCTCATAAGCTGACATACCTTGGGCAAGTTTCCTCAACTGTAAAATAGCATTACCTACTTCAGAGGGCTCTCGAGAGAATTGAATGAGTAGGAGATATGTCTAAATAGCTTAGAATTGTGCCTTCAGCATTGTGAGTACTCTATTACTATTTGTATATCTGCTAGCATGATAGAGTGTAAAGGTTCATAGTTGCCATATATTTTGATGAATCTATTTTTTATCAACAAAAAACAACCTTCTTTGCCCCATATAAAGCTTTTTGCCTTGAATTCTATATGTTGTTCTTGTTGTTGTTAGGTGCCATTGAGTTGGTTGCCTCATAGCAAGCCTACATACAACAGAGTGAAACACTGCCCTGTCCCATGACATCCTCACAACTGTTGCCATGTTTAAGCCCATTGTGGCAGCCACTGTATCAATCTGCCTCATTGAGGGTCTTCCTCTTTTTTGCTGACCCTCTGCTTTACCAAGCATGATGTCCTTCTCCAGGGACAGGTCCCTCCTGATAACATGTCCAAAGTGTGTGAGACAATTCTCGCCATCCTCACTTCTAAGGAGCATCCTGGCTGTACTTCTTCCAAGACAGACTTTTTGGTTCTTCTGGCAGTCCGTGGTATAGTCAATATTTTTTGCCAACACCGTAATTCAAAGGCATTAATTCTTCTTTGGTCTTCCTTGTTCATAGTCCTGCTTTCTCATGCATATAAGGTGATCGAAAATACTATGGCTTGGATCAGACACACCTTAGTTCTCAAAGTGACATCTTTGATTTTTATTGTTTTAAGAGGTCTTTTGCAGTAGATATGCCCAATGCACCACACTGTTTGATTTCTTTCTTTCTTTTTTTTTTTGAGTAACAGAGTTGTTAAGATATTATTTACATTCTATAAACTTCACCCTTTCAAAGTGTCCAATCTAGTGATTTTTAGTATATTTACAGAGTTATGCATTCATTGCCACCATCTAATTTCAGAATATTTTCATCACCCCCAAAAGAAATATCCTACCATTAGCAGTCACTCCCATCTCCCAAGTCCCTGGTAACTAGTAATCTACTTTCTACATTTGTGGATTTGCCTATTATGAACCTTTCATATAAATGGAATCATAAAATATGTGGCCTTTGGTTGCTTTCTCTTTGCATAATGTTTCCAAGGTTTATCCATGTGTACATATCAGAACTTAATTCCAAAATATGGCTGAATAATGTTCTATTGTGTAGATATACCATATTTTGTTTATCCATTCATCAGTTGATGGACATTTTCATTGTTTTCTCAACAAAGTTTTATAGTTTTCAGAAATAGAGTCCATGCAAAATTTAAAGAGACCATAATTCTGAACTGCGTATCTTTCATGATTTTGTTTCTGGTTGAATGTTTTTTAGATCTGTGATAAAGTATACTCGTTTGTAAGCTATGTGAGAAAAAAGATTTTTGTCCATTTTGTTGAATGATCCATCCTAAATACACAGATCAGCAACTGGCTCACAGAAGGCAACCAATAACATTTGTTGTATAAAACAATGAATGATCACATTCATGATCTATGTGGGGGCTATGTATTTTTTTAAAAATAATTTTATTTATTTTGTTGTTGTTGAGAATATACACAGCAAAATATATACCAATTCAACAGTTTACACGTACAATTAGTGACACTGAGTACATTCTTTGAGCTGTGCAACCATTCTCACCCTCTTTTTCTGAGCTGTTCCCCCCACCACATTAACATAAACTCACTGCTCCCTAAGGTTCCTATTTAATCTTTTGGGCTGCTGCTGTCAATTTGATTCCATATAGATAGAGTTCTTAAAAGGACATAAAGCTCAGGGCAGATTTTTTACTTGGAAACTCTATGGGGCAGTTCTACTCTGTCCTATAGGGTCGCTATGAGTCAGAATCGACTCGACGGCACTCGGTTCGGTTTTCGGTTAAGCTAAACTCTTGTTTGGTTTTTAGAAAACATCCTTTGATTTATTGACTGTTGTTTCCATAGGCATTGATTGTGCATCCAAGTAAAATGAAATTCTTGTCAACTTCAATATTTTCTCCATTTATCATGGTGTTGTTTATTGGTCCATTTGTAAGAATTTTTGTTTTCTTTATGTTGAGGTGTAATTCATACTGAAGGCTGTAGTCTTTGGTCTTCATCAGTAAGTGCTTCAAGTTCTCTTCACTTTCAACAAGCAAGGTTGTGTCATCTGCATATCACAGGTTGTTAATGAGTCTTCCTCCAATCTTGATGCTGCGTTTTTCTTCATATAGTCCAGCTCCTCGGTTTATTTGCTCAACATACAGACTAAGTAAGTATGGTGAAAGGATACAACCCTGATGCACACTTAATCCTGATTTTAAACCACGCAGTGTCCCCTTGTCTGTCCGAGCAACTCCCTCTTGGTCTCAGTACAGGTTCCTCATGAGCACAATTAAGCGTTCTGGAATTCCCATTCTTCACGCTGTTATCCATAATTTGTTGTGATCCCCATAGTCAAATGCCTTTGCATAATCAATAAAACATAGGTAAACATCTTTCTGGTATTCTCTGCTTTGAGCCATGATCCATCCGACATCGGCAATGATATCCCTTGTTCTACATCCTCTTCTGAATTTCTGGCAGTACCCTGTTGATGTGCTGCTGTAACTGCTTTTGAATGATCTTTAGCAAAATTTTACTTGCCTGTGGTGTGATATCAATGATATTGTTCAGTAATTTCCATTTTCTGTTGGATCACCTTTCTTTGGAATGTGCACTAGTGCTGCTATAACAGAAATATCACAAGTGGGTGGCTTTAACAAAGAGAAGTTTATTCTATCACAGTCCAGTAGGCTAAAAGTCCGAATTCATGGTGCTGGCTCCAGCTGAAGGCTTTCTCTCTCTGTTGGCTCTGGAGGAAGGTCCTTGTCGTCAGCCTTCTTTTGGTCTGGAAGCATCTCAGCACAGGAACTCAGGTCCAAAGGACATGCTCTGCTCCTGGCTCTGCTTTCTTGGTGGTAAAAGATCCCCCTGTGTCTCTGCTCACTTCTCTCTTATATCTCAAAAGAGAGTGACTCAAGACATAACCTAATGTTGTAGATTAAGTCCTGCCTCATTAACATAACTGCCTCTAATTCTGCTAATTAACATCATAGAGGCAGAATTTACATCACATAGAAAAATCACATCAGACGACAAGATGGTGGAGACTCACACAATACTGGGAACCATGGCCTAGCCAAATTGACACACGTCAATAAGCACCTAATGTAAACCAGCTGCTTTTCTAGGTACTTTTAATATATATTGATTCATTTAACCCCTCACACAACCCTACAAGGTAGGTATTATTATACTTACAGATAGGGAGAGTAATTAAAAATATTAGGGAGTGCTACTGGGGAATTGTTCATGGGGCACTGGTGATGAGTGATAGAATTCTCGCCTTCCATGCAGGATACCTGGGTTTGATTCCTGGACAATGCACCTCTCGCGCAGCCATCACCTGTCCATTTGTGGAAGCTTGCGTATTATGCTGCTGAACCAGTTTCAGCAGAGCTTCTAGACTAAGACAGACTAGGAAGAATGGCCTGGTGACCAACTTCTGAAAATCAGCCACTGAAAACCCTGTGGGACACAGCAGTACAATCTGCAGCTGATCATGGGGATGGCACAGTTTTGCATGTGGTCACCATGAGTCATGGACTGACTTGATGGTAGCTAACAACAACAACAATGGCAGCAACAGCAACGACAGAGGAATGTAAGAGGATACAACTTATAATGTGTAAACCTTCCCCACCACATGTGCATGGGGTATGGAGGCTGAGAATTGGGTTCCTGATTTCACTTTCATTGAGTTTCTAAAGGAATAGGTTGCCAAAGCTTGTGGGAACAGTGTGGCTTCTTATTCTCGTTCTCTTATTTTTCATACTAGTTTAAGTTTTCACTGTAAATTGGTTGTTCTGGAGTAGATAGTCCAGTATCTAGCAGTTTTTACACTGCTTAAGAAAGAATGAGTTTAACTCAGTGGTGTATGCCACATCCTGTATTATATCCTTCTTTTCAGAGGTCTGGAATTAGCGGGGTCTGTTTTTGCTGGTCTCACATGACCCAGGAGAAGGGCAGCTTGTGCCTTATCCATCATTTAACTTCAGTGCCTAGAAAAATGCCTGGCCCAAAGTATGTCCTATTTCTTAAACTAATCTGAACTCAGAAGAGGGGGAATTTTCTTACATTAACATTTGAATTAGGTTTTAGAAAAAGGCCCATATAATAGAATTGTATTTATCTTGAGACAATGCTTTCTATAACCTCTACAATACTATGTATAACACAATAAAAATAAAGCAAGTTTATTACTCTGTCAAGAATTTTCTCTGGACTAAAGCAATATGTGCTTTCGATAGGAGAAGGTCTGCATCACCATGGGAGAGGGTGGAATGACATTGACATATGAATGACTGCTTGCATTGATAATATGAGTGAGGACGTCCAACCAATAAAAATGCTCCCAAGACAGCTGCTGGAGAGACATATTAGTTCTGATCTCACTGGGATTCCATACTTGAAAAAAAAAAAGCAAAAAACTGAACAACCCAAATGAAAACTCCCAGCTTACATCAGGGCAACACTGCTGTGGAACTTTAATGAGATCCCTAGGTGAATCAGTTTTTTATATGGGCCTGTTTGACTTCCACAGATATCTGGCTAGACCTTGATTGATTGTCAGGCTTTTTAAGTAGTATTGATTTTTACTGCTGCAATATTAAGATGATGAGGTCATTGTATTTTGCCATGCTATCGAAGGTCTTGTTAAAGCAACCTGGAGGCTATAAGCACATCTAGGCACTGGCTTCTTAACTTGTGCTAAATTTGAGAGATGAGAAAGTTGAGGTAAGTATAGTGATAAAGGAAAAAGAAGTTCTCCTCTCTGGTTGTGAGGGGGCTGTCTTAGTTATCTAGCACTGCTACAACAGAAATACCACAAGTGGATGGCTTTAACAGAGATAAATTTATTCTCTCATAGTTTAGGAGGCAAGAAGTCTGAATTCAGGGCTCTAGGTCAGGGGAAGGCTTTCTCTCTCTGTCCACTCTGGGGGAAGATCCTTGTCATCAATTTTCTCCTGGTCTAGGAGCTTCTCAGCACAGGGACCCTGAGTCCTAAGGACTCGCTCCCCTCCTGGTTCTTTATCCTTCGTGGCATGAGGTCCCTCTCCCCTCTGCTCAATTCTCTCTTTTATATCTCAAAAAAGAGTAACTCAAGGCACAGCCTAATCCTGTAGAAAGAGTCCTGCCTCATTAACATAACTGCTTCTAATCTTGCCTCATTAACGTCACAAAGGTTGAGATTTACAACACATGGCATAATCACATCAGATCACAAAATGGTGGACAACCACACAATACTGGGAATCCTGGCTGTCATGGGTGGAATTGTGTCCCCCCAAAATGTCTGTCAGCTTGGCTTGGTCATGTTGCTGTCCCAGTGGTCCTGGAAGGTGGAGCTGAAGCCCAGGGCCAAAGGGCCTCCACCCAGAATCCAGAGAGTGTGGCCAACACCTGGAGCCTGGAGGGCAGGGCCATTGCCTAAATGGTCTCTGGGAACAAAGAGTTATTTTCAAGCTTTGAGGGCTTATGTAATATGTTCTGCTGACTTGCTTGGTTCCTGTTATACTTTCTTTCCCTCCAATTTCTCCCATTTGTAATGGAAATGTCTAGTTTGTGGCTGTTCCACCATTGTACTTTGGAAGCAGGTAATTTGTATTCTAGATTTCACAGATGAAGAAGCATTTTTGGATTTTTGCCCTGGAGCTGAATTAAGACTTTTGCTATGGGGTGAATACTTTTTACGTGTGGCAATGACATGGATTTTTGGGGGCCAAAGTTTGGAATGTCATGAATCAAATTGTGTCCCCCCAAAATGTCTGTCAGCTTGGGTAGGCCGTGATTCCTAGTATTGTGTGATTGTCCACCATTTTGTCACCTGATGTGATTTTCCTGTGTGTTGTAAATCCTATCTCTATGATATTAATGAGGCAGGATTAGAGATAGTTATGTTAATGAGGCAAGACTCAACCCACAGGATTAGTCAATCTCTTTTGAGATATAAAAGGGAGAAGTGAGCAGAGAGACATGGGGACCTCATACCACCAAGGAACAAGAACCAGGAAAATGGAGCTTCCTCTGGACCTGGACCCTGCGCTGAGAAACTTCTCAACCGGGGAAGGTAGATGACAAAACCCTTCCCCCAGAGCCAACTGAGTGAGAAAGCTTTCCGCTATAGTTGACACCCTGAATTCAGACTTCTAGCCTCCTAGGCTGTGAGAGAATAAATTTCTCTTTGTTAAAGCTGTCCACTTGTGGTATTTTTGTTATAGCAGCACTAGATAACTAAGACAATGGCCTAGCCAACTTGACACACATTTTGGGGGGGACACAATTCAATCCATAGCAGGGGCATTTTGGAGTTTTATGGATTATAATGATAATTGATAGCTATTAATTGTAGCTTATCATTTCTTTTCATTAGTAAGTTTTATTTATTGAGCATGTATGTACATAGGTGGGGGACTATCCTATACACTTTACATACGTGAGCTCTCTTTATCCTTATTACGCTTTTATGAAGTAGGTGTTACCCTCATTTTACAGATAGGAAATGGAGGCTCTGAGAGCTAGGGCAACTTGCTCAAGGTTGTTTAGTCAGTTAATGACAGAGCTAGGTTTTAAATCAAGCTGTACCTGACTCCAAAGCCTGTGATCTTAACTGCTAGTTTACCATATGGCTGTTGTGTGAGCTGCTACAGGTTTCCTTTGGGTAAGATCAGAGAGCAGTATTTGAGGCTGCTGCATAAATGATGACCCCTTTCTCCTATGTGGACCTGGGTCCTGGGGAAAACTGGAAGCAGCCCAGTGCCTTAGGACACAGTATCTTGACCTTCCCCCTTGCAGAAATCAACCACCTAAACTTCCCTCCCGCTTGAGTAAGGCAGTGCCCACGAAGGAGTCTTGAGAGGGCTTTGCACACTTTGGGATTCCTCCAGCTACCACCTATTGATCAGCGGCTGCCAGGAGCTTTAATCCGATTAGAGCCTGTAAAAACTGGTTTCCATCTCTGGCGCCTGACTCAGGTTTCAGAGCAAGGGGAAAAAGTATGACATCACCCCTGCTTGCATCTGTGCTGGGTGGCTAATGAAATTACGTGATGGGTTTGAAGACCATTAAAGTCAATGTTGATCCTTATTGTTATTAAGAGTACTTTCAAATTTACTGCACCATGGGCAGGCTCGAAAGCATCATTTTTCATAGGTGTGTTTGTTGCATTGGATTTTAGTGCACAACTCCGTGGGATATGGAGAATGCTAGCAGCACAGAGAATCAATTCGGAAATCTGCAGGATGAAAGTGCATGCAGCTCTTTTGCTGGAAAATGTTCTGGGATTTTTCCATAATGAGGCATTGGGATGACCGCAGTTTGAAAAAGACTAAAATGAAATAAAACATGTTTGTCAAAAGGGGCTCTCTCACGCCCTGTCTTCTTCATACACTTGCCATCAGCATCGGCAAAAGTATTTTTTAAAAATTAAATGGTTGGAGTGCAAAAAGAATGCTCAGTTCAGGTCAATATTTACCAAGAGTAGATTATGAGTGGAGTCCCTGGGTGGTGCAAATGGTTAAAGTGCTATGTTCCTAACCGAAAGATTAGAGGTTAAACTCCACCCAGGAATGCCTCAGAAGAAAGACCTGACCATCTGCTTCTGAAAAATCAGCCATCAAATACCATATGGAGCACATTTCTGCTCTGACACACATGGGCCATCATGAGTCAGAGCTGACTCTATGGCAACTGGTTAAATTATAGGTACTGAGCTCGCACCATGGATACACTACATGAAGAGAACGGAACATGCCTATTTTGTTCATCAATATACATCCAGGGCCCAGCTAAGTGTCAGGCATTTAGAAGTTACTCTCTTTCTAAATATATGTATGTATTTTTTTTTATGTGTATAACGTAACCCAAATAACATACGTATTGTAAAATGCATAGATCTTAACTGTACAACTCAATGAATTTATACACGCAGCCGTAAGCCATCACTTAGATCAAGATATAGAGCATTTCCCAGACTGCAGAAGGCTCTCTCTTAGTCAAAACCATGACCCAACCAGAGGTAACCACTATTCTGAATTCTATCTCCAGAGATTAATTTTGTCTATAACTAATATAAAAAAAATATATACATCATATAAATTCATATAAACTGTGTGTGCCTTCAAATAAATGAGATCCTACAATATATGTATCTTTTGTGCCTGGGTTCTTTTACTCATTTTTATTTTTGTGAGATTCATCCATTTGTTACATGTAAGAGTATTTAACAAAGACTAGTTTATTTTTTATTGCTGTGTATTATTCCATTACATAAATATTTCACACTTTATTTATCCTCATATTGATGGATATTTGGTTTGTTCCCTGTTTTTAACTATTGTAAACAAAGCTGTTTTGAATATTTTTGTACATGTGTTTTGATAGCTTTTTCTACTTATTTCTCTTGGACATATACATAGAACTAGAACTGCTGGGTTATGTAAAATAATTTTGAATCATTGAATTGAGAAATGTAGCTCTTTATTTGGATATAACCCATTTATGACTTGCCAACGACCTGTTGTTACCTGTCCCAACTGTTCTCTGTGGAAAATAACACAGTGATAGCAAAGGATTAAAAAGGAATATATACAAATAAGGAAACCCTGGTGGCGTAGTGGTTAAGAGCTACGGCTGCTAACCAAAAGGTCGACGGTTCCAAACCCCCAGGTACTCCCTGGAAACGCTATGGGGCAGTTCTACTCAGTTCTATAGGGTTGCTATGAGTTGGAATCCACTCGATGGCAGTGGGTTTGGTTATATACAAATCACTTGTTATTTACTTAATAAGATGACAGTATGAACTTAAATGTAGTTTTAAGGTATAAAAAATGCCAAAAAAACTAAATGATAATCTAGTAATTTTATTTCACCAAAGTCAATATCATACTGCTGATTAAAAAAAAAAAAAAGAAAACACATCGTTGTTGAGTCGATTCAACTCACAGCAGCCCTATTGGACAGGGTAGAACTCTCCCATAGGGTTTCCAAAGCTGTAATCTTTACAGAAGCAGACTGCCACATCTTTCTCCCTCGGAGTGGCTGCTGGATTTAAACAGCCTGCTTTATGGTTAGCAGCCTAGCACTTTAACTACTGTGCCACCAGGGCTTCTATACTGCAGGTTGTATAGTATGAATTCATAGGTAGTATATTAATTTATTAAAAAAAATTATTGAGAGCCCACTCTGTTCTAGGCATTGAGACTACAGCAGAGACCTTCAGGTAAGGACAGGTCCCTGCCCTTAAAAAGTTTAGGTTTCTGTAAAGTAGACACACAATAGGTACCAAATTAAAACCAAAACAAAACAAAAAAAAAACCCAAACCCATTGCTGTCGAGTTGATTCCGATTTGTAACGACCCTATAGGACAGAGTAGAACTGCCCCATAGGGTTTCCAAGGAGCGCCTGGTGGGTTCAAACTGCCAACGTTTTGGTTAGCAGCAGTAGCTCTTAACCACTACACCACCAGGATTTCTGCCAAATAAATAAATATGTATAAAACACATGATCAATAAAACATAATATATAAATGAATTTTGGGAAGATTACAGATACATCTGATTTATGGAGTTTGGATGATTTGTATTTGAAATGCATCTATATAAAAACCCATTGCAGTCGAGTCAAGTCCAACTCATAGTGACCCTATCAGACAGAGTAGAACTACCCCATAAGGTTTCCAAGGAGTGCCTGATGGTTCAATCTGCCGACCTTTTGGTTAGCAGCCCTAGCTCTTAACCACTACGCCACCAGGGTTTCCTGTATCTATATCGGCCAGGGGAAGATTGATGACAAGGATCCTCCTCCAGAGCTGACAAAAAGAGAAAATCTTCCCCTGTAACTACCACCTTGATTTCAAAATTCTACCCTACTAGACTGTGAGAGAAAAAATCTCTTTTTTAAAGCCAAACACTTGTGCTGTATCTGTTAGATATATGCATCTATATATATAGCTTAAAATCTAGTTATTGGAAAATTATAGGCCAAAAGTCCTATTTGTGCACATAATAATAATAAAATAATGGTAATAATAATAGCTAACTGTGTGTCTTAGTCATCTAGCGCTGCTATAACAGATACAGCACAAGTAGATGGCTTTAACAAAGAGATTTATTCTCTCACAGTCTAGTAGGGCAGAATTTTGAATTTAGGGTGGCAGTTCCAGGGGAAGGCTTTCTCTCTCTGTCAGCCCTGGAGGAAGGTCCTTGTCATCAATCTTCCCCTGGCTGAGGAGATTCTCAGGCACAGGAACCCCAGGTCCAAAGGATGTGCTCTGCTCCCGTTGCTGCTTTCTTGGTGGAATGAGGTCCCCATGTCTCTCTGCTTGCTTCTTTCTTTTATATCTCAAAAGACATTGGCTCAAGATACAATCCAATCTAGTAGATTGAGCCCTGCCTCACTGACATAACTGCTGCTAATCCTATCTCATCAACATCATAGAGACAGGATTTACAACACATAGGAAAATCACGTCAGATGACGAAATGGTGGACAATCATACACATCAATGTAGCCAAATCAATACACATGTTTTTTTGGGAGACAATTCAATCCATGACACTCTACACACTTTGGCCCCCTGAAATTCATGTCCTTGCCACATGTAAAACATATTCATCCCATCATATCATAGCAAAAGTTTTAGATCAACTCCAAATCCAAAGTCCAAAAATTCTTCCTCATCTGTGATATCTAGAATACAAATTACCTGCTTCCAAAGTACCATGGTGAAACAGGCACGAGCTAGACATTTCCATTACAAATGGAAGAAATTGAGGGAAAAAAAGGTATAGCAGACACTAGAACACATTACATTACTCTTCAAGGCTTTGAAAACAATCCTCTGTTCTCTGAGATCATTTACACAATGGCCCTGCCCTCCAGACTTTAGGTATTGTCCACGCTTTCTGGATTCTGAGTGGAGGCCCCTTGGCTCTGGGCTTCAGCTCCACCTTCCAGGCCCTCTGGAACGGCAATTCCATTCCCTTGGTTTTAGGTGCACCATTCTCCTAGTCTATCTGCGTGGCAACTCCACCCTTAGAAACACCAGAGGCCATGGCCTCACCCTTTGAGACCCCAGAGGTCGTGGCCATACCCTTTGAGACTGAGGCAGTTTGGCTTCCTGTGTTCCTTGTCTCTTCAGCTTCTGATTCCTGGTTTCTTGGTCTCTAGGCTCTTTGGGCCTCACTGTCCATGCCTGCCCTGCTGGGGCAAGTGTTTCAAAGCTCTGTAGCTCCATCGATAAGTACCTGGAGGCACCCCACTCCACGAGTAGACTTTGGCTGGAAGGCACTCAGCTCTCTCCCTCTGTGGGTCAGCTCCTGTGCTATCTCACACTGGTCTCCTGGTTTGGCAGCTGCTGGTTCTCTGCTGCTTCCAGTTCTCTGCTGCTGCTGGTTCTCTGATGTTGCTTCTCACCATCTGTCCTGTGTCTAGTGTAATAGCTTTCTTCATTTTCTTCTGAGTTTTCTATCCATTCACAATTTCAAAACTGCTTCCACATTTTAGGTGTCTTTTAGAGCAGCACCCCACTCTTGGTATCAAATTCTGTGCTAGTCATCTAGTGCTGCTATGGCAGAAACACCACATGTGGATGGCTTTAACAAAGAGATATTTATTCTGTCACAGTCTAGGAGGCTAGAAATCTGAATTCAGGGTGCCAGTTCCAAGGGAAGGCTTTCCCTGTTGGCTCTGGAGGAACATCCTTGTCATAAATCTTTGCCTGGTGAAGGAGATTCTCTGTGCAGGAGCCCTGGGTCCAAAGGATGTGCTGTGCTCCTGGTATTGCTTTCTTGGTGGTATGAGGTTTCCATGTTCTCTGCTCACTTCTTTCTTTTATATCTCAAAAGAGATGGGCTGAAGACACAGTCTAATCTATGTAGATTGAGTCCTGCCTCATTAACATAACTGCCACTAATCCCATCTCATTATCATAGAGACAGAATTTACAACACATAGGAAAATCACATCAGATGACAAAATAGTGGACAATCACATAATACGGGGAATCATGGCTTAGCCAAATCGATACACATATTTTTGGGGGACACAATTCAGTCCATGACGCTGTGTGTTTGAAATCCACTTGACATGAATTGTCTCATTTAATCTTCACAATATCCCTATAAGATATATACTTTTATTCTCCCCATTTTAATGGAAAGACACTGAGGTGAAAGAGGTTGAATAACTTATCCAAAGGCACACAGCTAATATGTGGTAATATTAGGATACAAATTCAGGCAGTCTGATTTTAGAGACTATACCCTAATAATTACATTATTCTGTCTCCCAGATGGACAAATATGCAGTACTATACAAAAAAAAAAAAAAAAATTTTTTTAAACACTATGAGGTTACCCATATGACACATACAAACTAAATTAATAAAGATGTGTAGTAGTAGTAATTTGTCATGTGAAAGCAAGACTGAATAGCAATGGTTGAAAACCATGACCAGCTGAAGACAGCATCAATAATACAGTATTCACACATTACCTTTCCTGAAAACTACTGAAATTCTGTCTTGTATGCTCGTGCTTTAAAAAAGTTTTGCAGTATTACCAAAACAGTGGCTGCCAGACTTCCTAACAGATTATTGAATTAAGTTTTCTGTAAATTCTATTAATACGTTCACTTGAGAATCTACTGGTAACTCACTCACAAGGTTATTAGTAAGTAACTCTTTTTTTTTTTTTTCTAGGTTGTAGGTAAAAATAAAAGCTTCTGAAATTGTGTGTTATTTGCTGTCAAAATGAAAGGAAGTCTTGGTTATCTGGATCTGTTCATGGCAGCGGTACAGTGGTTAAGCATTTGGCTGCTAACCAAGAGGTTGGTAGTTCAAATCCACCAGCCGCTCCTTGGAAACCCTATGGAGCAGTTGTACTCTGTCCTGTAGGGTTGCTTTGAGTCGGAATCAATTCAATGGCAAAGGGCTTTTTGTTTGTTTCCAGAAGACTGAGGTCCACTCAGAATCACTGCACTGAAGTGAAAGAAGATGCACAAAGATGTTTACTTATTGTCTATGCACAAAGCAATTTCTGAACAACATGCTGAGTGCTGTGGCTAGGGGTGTATGTTGGGGTTCAGTGAGGCCTAATAAAGAGCACCCCTGTTTCCCTCTAGAGTTCTGAACCAATTAAGAGATAATGAAGAAGTGAAAGAAATAGCCACCACCCATCTGTCAGTTTGTCATATTGTGGTGACTTGTGTGTCGCTATGATGATATAAGCTATGGCAGTAGTATTTCAATTACCTGCAGGTTCACCCATGGTGGACAGGTTTCAGCAGGGCTTCCTGACTAAGACAGACTAGTAGGAAATGTCTGGAGATTTACTTGCAAAAATTAGCCAATGAAAATCTTATAGATCACAGCAGAGTATTTTTGAATGGGGTGCTGGAAGATGAACTCTCTAGGTTTGAAGGCACTATACATTAGCTGCAAGAAGGGACTCAAAATACCAATGATCATGAAGGTACCACAGCACTGGGCAACATATTGTTTTGTTATATATAAGGTCACCATGAGTTTGAACCAATTTGATGGCAACTAATAACAACAACAAAAGAGATAGAGATTAAAATATTACCATTGTTATTGATTAATCTGATATGGAGAACTGGGGAATGAGACATACTTATGCACCAAGGCAAAAGCAGCCCTGGACAGAGATAGGCCTTTCCCAGGAGTGCAGAGAATTCTCTTATGGCATGAGGGAGCAGGAGGAATATATGTTCTCTGAGAGCAGTTGGCTCCCATGAGTGAAGGAAGAAAGAGCAAGTTTACTCCAAGTCGCTCCATCTCCCACGTGGAGGAGTAAGTGGGAGTAGAGAGAAGTTGACAGTGTCATACTAGTGGAACTCCCTCCACAGGGAAGGAAACTTCAGTCCTGGGGAAAAAGCTTTGCCTGCCCTTACAAAATACATTTGGTATTTATCCTCTGGCAGTACAAAGAAAGGGCGAACCTAATTACCTAACCAGAAACAGGAGAAAGCACTCTCAAAAAGGTAAGGTGTGCTGAGTCTGTAGGAAAACTAGAGGTTAGCCAAATGGAGGTTGGGAGGGAAGAGTGCTTTAGACCCACGATCAGCAAACTATAGCCTGCAGTCCAAACCTGGCCCATTAGATGTTTTTGTAAATAAAGATTTATCGGAACATAACAATGCTCATTCATTTGCATATTGTCTATGGCTATTTTTGTGCCACATTGGCAGAGACTATATGGCCCACAAAACCTAAAATATTTACTATCTCATTTTTTGCAGAAAAAGTTTGCTGACATCTGTTCTAGGCATGTATAAAAGAGAATGATGGTGTTCTGGGAGTGTGAGGTTGGGGACTATAAGTGGTTCGATAGCGTTGGACCATGAAGCAGGAGTAGAGTGGTGGGGAGAATGGAAGGAGGGGTTAGAATATTGCAAGATACTGGCATGTCCAGCACTGGCAAATGTCATAGAAACCTGGCAAAAATGACAAAACAGATGGACCACTGGTTCTCTAGAACTTTGCAGTCGTCTATTATATAGAGCATGATGCAGGCAGAGGGGCTAACTTCATTAACTACATGTAGACAAATGAACACTTAACAAATTATATATATATATATATCTCAAGGAAATGGCTCATATGGTTGTAGAGGCTGGCAAGTCCCAAGTCTGTGGGTCAGGCATGAGACTGGAGGCTTTTGTTGACTCATGTAGTCACAGGGGCTGACAAACCCAAGTTTGGCAGGTCAGATGGCAGGCCAATGGCTCACTGGCTGCAGAGTCTGACAAATCCAAGATTGGCAGGTAAGATGGCAGGCTGCTGGCTCATAGGCTGTGGAAAATGATGACTCCCAAGATTGGCAGGCAATACGGCAGGCCACTGGTGCTCAAGTTGCAAACACCAGAGTTCAGATGATGACAGGCCTAATGCAGGATCCAGAGCAAGTGAGCGAGCTTTGCCAGAACATTCATATGTGTGTGCATCTATATATCTATCTGTCTGTCTGTCTGTCTGTCTGTCTATCTGTCTATCTATCTGTCTGTCTGTCTGTATTGGATGCAGGCCACACCCGCGAGGGAACTCCTCTTACAACTGATTGGCTGATCACATCAGGTCACATCATGGAGGATGACTACATCATCACATAAGTGTCAAATTGCATCATTACATAACTGCCAAACTACATCATTACGTAACTGCCAAACTCTGACTTTGCATAACTGCCAAAGCACTGAGAATCATGGCCCAGTCAAGTTAACACACAACCTTAATCATCACACTCCACCTCTTGTCAACTTGGAATCTGTACACATCTCCTTAATCATACACAATCTGTAAATAAAGACAACTAGAAAGTCATACTTGTGCCTAACATAATGTAACATGCATACAAACGGAAACACCCTATCCTCGTTTACACCTTATGTTCTGTAAGTGAAGAAAACAAAAATGTTTGATGGGTACATGTAAGAAAGAAATATCATAGCAATTACAGTCCTCATTTCTGCAACTGGTCACGTGGTCGTAACTGATATTTAGAACTACCTTCTTCCACCACCCATTCTGTATTCCTTTTGCCCTTAGCAAACACCTCAGCTGGTTATGGTTCTTTGCTTGGTGGGGTGACCCAAACCTTCATTCCTGAAGGACCAGTAGTAGTCATGTCAGAATTGGGCTGCTGTAGTTTTCCACTGACTTTAATCACAGGACATGGTAGTACTAAGAGACGTCTTTAGGGAGTTCCTGTATTCCAGACATATTCTTCTTTACTTCCATTATGCAACACCAATCCAACTTTCCCTTGGTAGTCAGGATCAATCACACCAGCCATTATGGTGACTCCCTTCTTTGCCTGTTGATCCAGAGGCATGAGAGGCCAAAGTGGCTGAGTGGTATTCTTAACTTCCAGGTGTCTCCAGGTGGGAGCGTTCCTCCCTTTGGAACTAAGACTCAGTGTTGGTCTCTGCTGCTGACAGATTGGACACTTAGCAGTGGCTGTAACCAAGTTGGCCTCGGTAAGTGGAAGTCCATGTTTCTGAGCCCATGTGTCTTAGTTATCTAGTGCTGCTACAACAGAAATACCACAAGTGGAAGGCTTTAACAAAGAGAAATTTACTCTTTCATAGTCTAGTAGGCTACAAGTCCAAATTCATAGCATCAACTCCAGAGGAAGGCTTTCTCTCTCTGTTGGCTCTGGAGGACTGTCTTTGTCATCAATCTTCCCTTGGTTGAGGAGCTTCTCAGGCACAGGGACCCCGGGTCCAAAGGACATACTCTGCTCCCAGTGCTGGTTTCTTGGTGGTATGAGGTCCCCATGTCTCTCTGTTCACTTCTCTCTTTTGTATCTCAAAAGAGATGGGCTGAACAGACAATCTAATCTTGTAGATTGAGTTATGCCCATTAACATAACTGCCACTAACCCCATTTCATTAACATCATAGATATAGGATTTACAACACATAGAAAAATCACATCAGATGACAAAATGGTGGACAATCATACAACACTGGGAATCATGGCCTAGTCAAATTGATAGACACATTCTTGGGGGACGCAATTCAATCCATAATACCATGCATAACCACGGTCGTTTTGTTCATGAGCCCATTGGGCAATAATGGAAGTTGCTGGAGAAAAAGGATGGCTGGTTTTCACAGAATGAGTCGTTCTATCCACTTGATTGTTAAAATCTTCCTCTGCTGAGGTCATCCTTTGGTGAGCATTCACATGAGGTACAAATATCTTCACTTCTTTGACCCATTCAGAGAGGTCTATCTACATACCTCTTCTTCATACTTCCTTGTCACCAATTTTCAAATCATGCTCCTTCCAAGTCCCTGACCCTCCAAACTATTGGCCACAGCCCATGAATCAGTATACAGTTGCACATCTTGTCATTTCTCCTTCAAAGAAAAGTAAATAACCAGGTGCACTGCCAGAAGTTCTGCTTATTGGGAGAATTTATCTTTACCACTGTCTTTCAGGGAGATCTCAGAAAAGGGCTATGGTATTGCCACTGTCCACTTTTGAGTGGTGCCTGCATATCGTGCAGAACTATCTATAAACTAAGTACAAATTTTCTTTTCCTCAGTACAACTGATCATAAGGAACTCCCCATGAGGCCATAGGTGAGACTGGAGAGGGGAGGTAATATGACAGAATTGGAAATGGTGGACATGAGGGCCACTTCCTCATGCAACTTACTTGTGCCTTCAGGTCCTGCTCAGGCCTGATCTCATAAATACCACTTTCATTTAATGATGGAATGCTGCTGTGCACGTCCAACTTTATGACTCTCTGTGTCAGACGACACCTAGTTCATGATGGGCAGCTCAGGCCACATGGCACCTTGGTGGCCTATAGTTAAGCCTTTGGGCTCTACTAAGGCCCAGTAATGAGCCAAAATGTGCTTCTCAAAAGGACGGTAGTTATCTGCAGAGGATAGCAGGGCTTTGCTTCAAAATCCTAAGGGTCTGTGCTGTGATTCACCAGTAGGGTCCTGCTAAAGACTCCAAATAGCATCTCTATCTGCCACTGACACTTCAAGCAGCATTGGATGAGCTGGATCGTATGGCCCAATTGGCAGAGCCACTTGCGCAGCAGCCTGTACCTGTTACAGAGCTTTCACTTGTTCTGGCCACACTCAAAACTAGCAACTTTTTGAGCCACTTGATAAATAGGGTGGAGAAGCACACCCAAATGAGGAATATGTTGCCTCCAAAACACAAAGAGGCCCACCATACATTATGCCTCCTTTTTAGTTGTAGGACGGGCCAATGTAACAACTTATCCTTCACTTTAGAAATAATATCTTGACATACCCCAAACTTCTGGACTCCTAGAGATTTCACTGAGGTGGAAGAAGCCAGAATTTTTTGTGGGATTCATTTACCACCTTCTAGCATACAAATAGTGCCCTGGTGGCACAGTGGTTAAGAGCTCAGCTGCTAACCAAAAGGTCAGCAGTTTGAATCCACCAGCTGCTCCTTGAAAACCCTATGGTGAAGTTCTCTGTTCTGTAACATCGCTATGAGTCAAAATCAACTTGATGGCAATGGGTTTGATTTTTGGTTTTAGCATGCAAATGTTTTACCAGTAAGTCCAGAGTCATTGACATTTCTGCCTTACTAGATCTAATCAGAATAATATCATCAATGTAATGGACCAGTGTGACATCTTCTGGAAGGGAAAGGCAATCAAGGCCCCTGAGGACTAAATTAAGACATAGAGTTGAAGAACTGATATAATTCTGAGGTAAGCAATTGAAGATGTATTGCAGGCCTTGCCAGCTGAAGGCAAACTGCTTATGGTAGTCCTTCAAAATGGGAATTGAGAAAAAGGCATTGGCCAGATCAGTAGCTGCATACCAACTACTGGGAGGTGTATTAATTTGCTCAAGCAGTGAAACTGCATCTGGAACGGCAGCTGCAATTGGAGTCATCACTTGGTTAAGTTTATGATAATCCACTGTCATTCTCCAAGATAATTTTTTTTTTTTTTTTTGCACAGGTCAAATAGGGGAGTTGAATGGGGATGTGGTGAGGATAATTGGCCCTGCATCCTTCAAGCCCTTGATGGTGGCAGTAATCTCTGCAATACCTCCAGGAATGTGGTATTGCTTTTGGTTTACTATTTTCTTAGGTAGGGGCAGTTCTAATGGCTTCCACTTGGCTTTTCCTGCCGTAATAGCCCTTATTTTACCTGTCAGAGATCCAATGTGGGGGTTGTGCCAGTTGCTGAATATATCTATTTCAATTATGCATTCTAGAACTGGGGAAGTCACTATAGGATGGGTTAAGGTACCCACTGGACCAACTGTGAGGCAGACCTGGGCTAAGACTCCATTAATAACCTGACCCCCACATGCTCCTACTCTGACTAGTAGGCCACAGTGACGTTTTGGGTCTCCTGGAATTAGTGTCAGTTCAGAGCCAGTATCCAGTAATTCCCAAAAATCCTGATTATTTCCTTTTTGCCAATGAACAGTCACTCGTAATAGGCCGTATATCTCTGGGGAAGGCTGGGAGAATGATTAACAGTATAAATTTTTGGCAGTGTAGTGAGGTCCTTCCTCAAGGGGACTCGATCTCCTTCATTCAAGGGGTTGTGGGCCTATAAACTGGCTTAAGTTTGGGAATTGATTGAAGAGCTGTAACTCTCTATTCTGGTGATTCATGTTAGACTGGCATTCACTTAACCTAGAATTCTTCTATTTGTATAGATCAAGTAAATATTCAGTAGAATTTCCATCTATTTCACTCCTAGGGACACCATGACTAAGTAGACAACACCATAAGTTCATAGTCAGGATATTCTGATTACTCCTTCGACTCCACTGTCCATTATGGTAACCACACCTACCTTGTCTTTTTTGATTGGGTGCTGCCACTTGGCCCCTACCATCACACGGTCCAATCAGCCTCATTGTAGTTAACCAAAACAAAAAACAAAAACAAACAAAAAAACAACCAAACCCACTGCTGTTTAGTTGATTTGATTCTGACTCAGTGTCTTAATTCAGTTAGGGAAGTTCCCACTGTCAAATCTGACTTACATAAAATAGCAATCACAGCAGTCTTCAAGGATACTGGGGCTCCCTTCACAAATTTGTTCCTTGTTATTGTGGTAAAAATATGTGTCTTCTGGGTACTCCATATGTGGGTCTGTCAGTCTAACCTGATAAAATCCAGTCTAACATGCCAATTTCCCTAAGCCTTTAGATACCTTCTTCTACATATACCAAGGCACGTCTGGTACTTTAACTTGATTTAGTGTAGGCCACCATTGTAATCCTTGCTTCAGCGAACCAACCAAATAAATTACCAGGTTCTTTCCTAACCTCTTGAGCCAAAACATTGAATGAAGAATCTGTGTTCAGTGGGCCCATATCAATAAACTTAGACTTATCCATCTTTATGTTCCTTGCACCATTATTCCACACCCTTAATAGCCATTCCCACATGTTTTCCCCAGGTTTCTGTTTGTAAATAACAGAAAAGTCAAGCAGTTCTTATGGAGTCTAGCATACCTCCTCCTGGGTCACACTTTGCACTTCACCTTTTGAGGCTTGCTGGGGCTTTTTATAGGTCTAGAATAAAAAATGAGTGGTGGGGGTGGGATCTGGAAACATTCCACAATGCCTTGTAGAGCATCTACCCTAGATGATGCCCCAGGCAATTCTCAGATGCTGCCCCAGGTGATGACTCATACAAAGGCTTTTCAGACATAGCTGATGGGGGTGGAGGGGAACAATGGTTTTGCTGGGGTGGGTGGCTTAGTAGGCAAAATTGGAGTAATCTCTTCAGATGACAGTAAGAGGGCTGGTTCTTTTGGCAGGCTCAATTCAAAGGAATTTAGTGGCTCATTGTCCCCATCTTCCTGATTATCTGCCCAAATACCCTGATCTCAAGTTTCAGGATCCCATTTCTTCTCGATCAATGCCCTCACTTTAACTTCAGACATCATTTTGAGGCTGGGAATTCAATTGGTGTTGTAATTCAGCCACTCTTACAAGAGTCAGGGTTTGGTTTTCAGCAACATCAGCTCTGTTACTACGAGAAATAAAGTTTTCTTTCAGGACACATGTGGCAACTTTGAAACCTTTTATATGCTGGGACTCTGAAGCCCTGAGCTCATCCCTTTCTTTCACCACTTTGTCTAGTGAAAGTAGGACTAACCAGCAAGCTTCCTTATGCTTCTCATTATGACAAAATTGTAGAAAGGTATCAAACATGCGATCACCCACAGCCCCACCTTTCACCAATACCTGATCTACTGGTGGTGATATTTTGCATATTTCTATTGTCACCACACGCCATGGATTAGCAGTGCCCTCTTTACTTCTGGAAACAGAATTATCAACATCTTTAAGACTTTTTTTTTTTTTTAAGACTAACCAGACTTGAGAACAAATTTAGAAAACTCATCTTACAATTTTGTTCCTCTAGAACCATTCTTAGTACCAAATGTCTTAGGTTGGACTCCCCAGAGAAGCAAAACCAGTAAAGTGTGTGTATATATACATATACACACACATACATATATATCCGTTGCTGTTGTGTTGATTCCGACTTACCGCGACTCTGTAGGACAGAGTGGAACTACCCCATAGGGTTTCCAAGGAGTGGTTGGTGAATTTGAACTGCTGCCATTTTGATTAGCAGCTGTAGCTGTTAGCCGCTGTGCCACCAGGGCTCTCTCTCTCTCTATATGTATTTATTTATATCAAGCAAATAACTCATGTGGTTGTAGAAGCTAGAATGTCCCAAGTTTGAGGGTCAGGCATCACGCAGGAGGCTTCTCCTGACTCACGTAGCTGTAGGGGCTGGTGAAACCAGGATCAGCAGGTAAGATGGCAGGCTGCTGGTCACAGGCTGTGGAGGCCAATGAATCCCAAGATTGGCAAGCAATATGGTAGAATGCTGGTTCAAATTCTAAACACTGGAAGTTAGATGATGATAAGCCGAATGCAGTATCCAGAGCAAGCGAGTGAACTTTGCCAGAATGTCCATATATATATTGGATGCAGGACACATCCCCAAGGACATTCCCCTTACAACTGATTGACTGATCACATCATGGGGTATGACTACATCATTATATAACTGCCAAACTACATCATTACATAACTGCCAAACCACTGAGAATCATGACCCAGCCAAGTTGACACACAATTCTAACCATCACTGATAGATAGAGAAATACAGAGATAGAGAGATAGATAGAGAGATAGATGATAGAGAGATAGCTAGCTAGCTGCTGTCAAGTAGACTTCAGCTCATGGTGACTTTACGTACAACAGAAGGGAAGGGTGCCCAGTCCTGTGCCATCCTTAAAATTGCTGGCTATTGTGGCAATCCATCTTACTTATGCTTGCTGTTGCTCTACTTCACCAAATATTATGTCCTACTCTAGCAATTGATCCCTCCTGATGGTGTGTCCAAAGAAAGCTAGTCAGACAATGTTCTGTTGTGATCTCTCTAAACTTCCCAAGTCCTCTTTACCCCAACCCTGCCCAAGAAACTGGCTGTGGCCTTTTTCCCCATCCTTTTCCTGCCTTCCCAGATGTATTCTCCAGTTACTCTGCCACCCCCACCTCCAGTACTTTTATTTTTTTTCAGTTCCCATCTCCTATTCTTGTCTAATTTTTAGAAGTAGACACCAGGCCTTTCTTCCTAGTCTGTCTTAGTCTTGAAGCTGAAACCTGTCCACCATGGTTGACCCTGCTGGTATTTAAAATGCCAGTGGTATAGATTCTAGCATCATAAAAAAAAAAAAACATAGCAACATGCAAATCACCACAGTATGACAAACTGAGAGATGGGTGGTGGACTTAACAAATAGAGCCCTAAAATCCATAAAGAATTTACATCATATACAATCCAAAAGATATATCTAGAAGAGGGAGTTGTGACAGTAACATGTTCAGAAAGAATGCATTGGTCATTTCTCTTCTAGTAGCTCGGGGGAGAGTTTCAGATGAGAGGCAAAATAGCAAGAGCTGTTGAGAGGGTATGAGAATGGGGAATTAGGAAGAGGAACAATATATTTCAGGCATAGGGATGCAATTCAGACTCTGAGTGGGAAGACTGAGTGGAGTGGACATTGAGTCTCTTTGCCTGGGAGAATGACTGAGGAGGGGAGGGCAGAAGAGAGGTGAGAAGGAGAAGAGCTGAAACAGAGAGGGACCAGGATCTTGAGACCAATCTTCTTAAAATAAGAAACCCACTCTACCTCCCAGCTGTTAGGACAAAAAAATTATTAATGTATGAGCATTCCTCTCCACCCCTACTCATTCTGCTTTCAAGGAAGATTATTTTTACTTTTTAGCTTCTGGGGTTTTAGTTTTGCTGCTCTGAATAATGGATGGAAAAGTGCTGAACTAGAAAGAATAGGAGATAGGAACTGAAAAAAAAATATTGGAGGTGGGAGTGGCAGAGTAACTGGAGAATACATCTGGGAAGGCAGGAAAAGGATGGGGAAAAAGACAACAGCCTGTTTCTTGGGCAGGGCTGAGGAAGAGAAGATTTGGGAAGTTTAGAGAGAGAAGGAGAGTCTTCGGGGGTAGCTGTGGGCATCTGAGGAAGGTGAATAAGATGACAGGAAATGACGGAATAAATGTGTTGCTATTGGATATGAATTGGATTCTGTTCCATGTTTTTCAACAGATTTAGTAAAGGTTAGGACTGTTGTCATCTAATTCTGAGCTGTCAAGCAGTTGTTTAGGTATGACTCTGTGCATAGACTGGACCAATGGAAGTCTCTGTTTCTTGCTTCGTTGGTGTTTGGAGTCATGCTGGGTTCTGATACTTTTAGACGGGAAAGATCTAAAGTTCGTTCACTCAGGCCTCTGTGACTTTAATACATGCTATTTCTCTCTCTGGAATGTTCTCCTCTTGGCCCCCTGGTGAATTCCTACATGTATTTCTACCACCACCAGTTGCTGTTGAGTCAGTTCGAACTCATGGGGACCCAATGTGTGTCAGACTAGAACGGTGCTCCATAGGGTTTTCAATGGCTGGTTTTTCAGAAGTAGATTGCCAGGCCTTTCTTCTCAGTTGTCTGTAGGGGGATTCAAACCTCCAACCTTTTGGTTAGCAGTGAAATGGATTAACCTTTTGTACCACTCAGGGACTCCACGTATCTTTCTAGACCAATTAAATTGGCCTCTTTGGAGCCTTTCCTGACCTTGGCCCACCTCCTCCTAGATAGTGGTTAGACGTTTCCTCCAAGCCCGCACAGTACCCTGTGTGTCTTCATCACCATGTTCTAGAACACTGAGCACTGTCTCCCCACCCAGATGGTGAATTTCTTGAAGAAAGGGTTTTGTCTTATTTGTTTTTCAGATCTCCGGCACTGAGCACAATCCCTGGCACAGAATAGGTGCTGAATACATGCTTGTTCAATGAATGACTTAGGAGATACCATGAGTCAAAGAGTATTAGGTAAAGAAAGTATCTTTGACAGCAAGGTTGAAAATTGAGGAGAACCGGGAAAGTTAGCAAGTCTGAATATGGTAAATTTTGCTGGGGCAGGAGAATTCTAGCAGGACTGGGAGAGTTAGAGGAACAGAACAAGGAGAGCCACCTGGATACTACAGAGCTGCATTTCAGAAGACCAAACCAGGCTGAAGGATCAAAAAGATAAGTTCTGCATGTCCTGTAGGCAATGCAGTCCAAAGATCAGGAGTCAGAGGGGAAGCTAGAACGGTTCTAGCAAGCCCAAGACATTGAAGGAAAGTTCTGAAACCATCACTGTTTGCCCATCTCTTTTACAGTCCCTTAAGTTTGTGAGTCGGCAGGGGCTTAACCTGTGCTTGAAGGCAGAGAGTAAGAGCACAGGCGAGCTCTCCTTGCTTCTCATTAAGGCAGATGCAGAGGATGTGTATATCTGGTAGCTTCTTACAAGGAAGTGGCAGTAATCTAGGTGAGAGCTGGGGTGAATAGTAATGTTTTTATGGCTGCTTGGTCATCACATTGGCTATATGATTGCTCGTCAGTGGACTTTATTTGCTCTCTATTTCTTCTAGTCTGTGGCTTATCCATTAATTGTTGTATAAGTGTCTTTCAAAGAGCATATGTTTTTAATTTTGATGAAGTCCAATTAATTAATATTTATTTTATTTTGATATGATTTTGGTGTTGTATCTAAGAAATCTTTGCCTAACCTAAGGTCACAAAGATTTTTCTCGTATGTTTTATTCTAGAAGCTTTATAGTTCTAGGTTAGGTTTATTATCCATTTTGAGTTAATTATTGTATGTAATGTAAGGTATATATCTAACTTTTTAAAAAAATATGATTATCCAGTTATTCTAGAACCAATCGTTGAAAAGACTATCTTTTCTTCACTGAATTGCCTTTGTACCTTTGTCAAAAATCATTTTTCCATATACTTATGGGTCCATTCTAGGATTCTTCATCCTGTTCCATTAGTCTATTTGTCTGTCTTTATGCCAATACCACTGTATTGATGTAAACAGTCTTGATTACTGTAGAGTTATAATAAGACTTGAGATTAGATGGTGTTAGTCCTCCAACTTTGTTCTTTTTCATTTGAGTTGTTTTGGCTACTATGTCCCTTACATTTCATATGAATTTTAGAATCAGTTTGCTGATTTCTAGAGTTTTAATTAGAATTGCCTTGAATCTCTAGATCAATTTGGAGAGAAATAATATTTTAATATTATTAAGTCTTCTGACTCATGAATATGGTTTTTACTTAGGTCTTTTAAAATTTGTCTCAGCAATGTTTTGTCTTTTTCAGTCTTCAGGTTTTGCACATCTTTTGTCAGAGTAACCTCTAAGTACTTCATGTTTTTGATGGTATCGAAAATAAAGTCTTTTTTTCAATTTTCAATTCTTTGTTGATTGTATATGGAAATACAATTGGTTTTTGTATATTGATCTTGAATCATGTACCCTTGCTAAATTCACTTATTAGTTCTAGTAGATTTTTTAAGGAGCGAATCATTTTTTAATTAGTGAACTGGACAGTTGCATGTCCATAGGTGAAAAGTTTGCCTTCCCCAGCGTCATTCTGAAGTTGTCTTTTTAAGCTGGTCAAGGATGCCCTCCATGTTCCGGAAATAGCTTTGTGATGCTTCTTTCAAAAGAAAAGATCTTTCATGAAGAATGGGTTGTCGCAAAATCTTGGTGAATAAATTACTCCCAGACCAGGGTCAGCGTAGGGGAGGGGTATGTTAATGACATCTAGTCATGGGCAAGAATAATGATGATTTGAAGTAACATGAAAAGTATGTCCAATGACACTTCTCACATGCCAAATGGCAGATAGGTCTGCAGGAGATAGCATGTCACTCTTCCAGATAGCTGTAGGCATGGGATGAGGGAAAAAAACTTCTGTGTCACACCAGTGGTTTTTGTCCCCATGGTGAGAACGCTTTTCTATATCAACCTAAAAGGAAGGGCTGAAATGAAAAGAGTGTTGGCTATGTTTACATGATACAAATATCTAGATAATAAGTTGAAATTTTTCCTACAGCCTCGGAAATTTTATTTGAGTTCCTGGATTATTGATACCCTGTAGGTAAGATGAGTTGTTGGGTTGACTGTCTGTTTTTAGCTGCTTATTTCATGTCACAGAGGCACAATTGTTATAAAATAAAAAACAGCAGGCTGTGACAACAGATTGGTTATGCCAAGAGAAGGATTGAAATGAGTCAAATATAAATCCAGTGTTGTTTTTCTTTTTTTTGTAAGAGTTGGGTAATGTTGTCTGCAGTGGAAAGAAAGCCTGGCACAGCATGGAGATATACAGATAAGACTTACATTAAATTTATCTAGGCATTTAGTTTTAGGGGAGAGATTTCAGGAGTGACTGAATGATTAATGTTCCAAGTCTGTTTTATAAAGTCCCTTTGTTTCAAGGAGATCCTTTGGGGGGCGCTATGGAAGGCAAAGATGATGAATAAGTCAAGCGGACATAGATTTCCATTCACCATCCTTCTTCATCCCACCCCAACTTCTCCATTCAACCAGAGCATCCTCTCTTTAAAAAAACAAAGAAACAAAAAACAATTATATATTAGAATTCCACATAAGAATTTGTTTTCTAAAAACTTTTTTGTGGGGGTCTGTGTTTGAAAACCACTGGACTAGATCAATGAAAGCGATCAATGGTGAATGCCTTCCTTAGAAACAAGGGGTACAAGTGTCAAACAGAACTTGTGCCCTTAGCCAAAGTTGAAAGAAGTCACTTTCTTCCTAGCACCAGGTCCTGCTGAAGTGACAAGTTAGTGATAGCCTGATATACAGTTGCCAAATATTGCATGGGATATACTTATACTAAAAATTATTCATTGCTTATCTGAAATTTAGATATAACTGGGTGTCCTGTATTTTTATCTGCTAAACCTGCCAACTCTACCCAATGAATAATTTATAACAAAATAGTGAATGAATTCTTCAGTATGGTGGCTTTGCTGAACATTGATGAAAAATTTGCAAATCTTGGCTATGTGCATTATTGTACATTAATCCTTCTGCTTGCCATGCACAGCTTTCCCCAGCAGTCAGCAGCCCTTCCTTGCTGGTGTGTGGACAGGGAACAGGCACTGTCAGTGTCTTTTTAGGCCTGAAGGGCCTCGCTCTCTCCCAGGACATTGGAGACAGATTAGTTCAGGTTCTGCCATTGAGCTGGTTTTTTCCAATTCTTGGTTTTGTTTTTAAACATCATGCCTTCTTTGAAATTTCAAGTTGCAAGCTATGATTAGAATCCCAGTGATGTCTTGGAGTACTTCATCAATATCACATGCTTTTTTTCCCCTCAGAGATAGTTCTTAAAATCATTTTTGTTGCCTTTGTCCCTTTTCCCCACAAACCTTAGTTTATTTTGCATGTTATCTTGCCAAGTACTAGGTTAATGCTCCTAGAAACAGTTTGACCTGGATCTGTATCTCTCTTCCCTTCTATCCTAAATGCTCTTTACAGTTCTGAACTTATCAGAGAACCCGCTGGGCAGCTGCATTGGCTTTTTAGATGCCTCTTGCTTGTCGTTATAAGAAAGCTTTCTTGACAGTAAAATTAAATCCATGTCCTGGACAATTCATCATGTGAATATTAATGGTTAATAACCATCTTTTGTTACATGCTAAGTACTTTACATTTATCATCTCATTTAATTCTCATAACCCTATGAAGTATGTGTTATAGTCCTGCTTTACAGAAGGGGAAACTAAGACACGGAGAGGTAAAGTAACTTGCCCAAGGTCGCACAGCTGGTAATTTATGTAGCTGGGATATGGACCCATGTCTTTTCTGATTTCAAAATCATCTGTCATAGTTGTTGTGTTATACTCTGTAAACAAGGCTCTGTTGATCTGGCTTTAGTGAATTTTGTGCAATAATAATCTAATGGAGTGTGTGCCCATATTAAACTCGTTCCAATAATAAAAGAAATTGTGTGCTTCCTGCATTGTGGGTAGAAGATAGCTAGACTCTTCCTGGTAGGTTTGCTCTTCCAATGAAAGTGATTTTTCTTTAGTGACTCTTATTCTTCACCTGCTCAGAAGAGTTAGCCACTTAAGTCAATGCCGTATCTATTCCACCACCGGATGAGAAAATGGAGAATATATACGTGTTTATTTATGACATTTCTTTCCTCCTGCCGAGTTTATTTGCCTTTGCAGGAGCTGAATGTTGGCATTCTTTCATCTCCAGATCCCTCATCCTGGAACCTGATTTCTAGCAATGTGTTAATTTTAGTACCATTTTACTTCATTAAAATAACTGGCAAGTTCCTTGAGTTCATCACAATGGGAGTTTACCTATTTTTAACTATGTAAAACTTATGTGGTGATGCTATTTTCACTTGGAAAATAATTCTCTGTAAGTTATTTCTAAAAAAATATATTTCCTGTAAAGTTGGTCCATTTAACTACTTTCAATTCATGGTGGAGAGAAAGTCAAAGTCTTAGAGAAGTTAAATAATCTGTAAGAGGTTTCCCAATGCCCCGTCCAAGCTCCTGTCTCAATTCAGTGTCAGGACGTGCTGTTGTCACTCTGCCCTTGGCAACAAAAATGATTCAACCCTGCAACGTCTGAACTCCCAGCCCTGCATTCTACTTACAGCAGTTCATTGTCCTTTATAGTGTGAAAGACCTAATCACCATGACTTATATCTGTAATCAGACTTCCCCTGTTGTTGCTTTTGTTAGGTGCCATCTAGTTGATTCTGACTCATAGCGACCCCACATACAACAGAACGAAACACTGCCTGGTTCTGCACCATCCTTACAATTGTTGTTATGCTTAAGCCCATTGTTGCTGCCACTGTGTCTATCCATTTCGTCGAGGGTCTTCCTCTTTTTTTCTGACCCTCTACTTTACCAAGCATGATGTCCTTTTCCAGGAATTGATCCCTCTTGATAACATGTCCAAAGTATGTGAGACAGAGTCTCAGTATCCTTGCTTCTAAGGAGAATTCTAGTTGTGCTTCTTCCAAGACAGATTTGTTCCTTCTTTTGGCAGCCCATGGTATATTCAATATTCTTCCCCAACACCACAATTTAAAGGCATCAATTCTTCTTCGGTCTTCCTTATTGATTGTCCAGCTTTCACATGCATATGAGACACTTGAAAACACAATGTCTTAGGTCAGGTACACCTTAGTCTTCAAGATGACACCTTTGCTTTTGAACACTTTAAAGAAGTCTTTTGCAGCAGATTTGCCCAGTGCAATGGGTCTTTTGATTTCTGGACTGCTGCTTCCATGGGTGTTGATTGTGGATCTAAGTAAAATGAAATCCGTGAAACTTCAATCTTTTCTCCATTTATCATGGTGTTGCTTATCGGTCCAGTTGTGAGGATTTTTGTTTTCTTTATGTTGAGGTGTAATCCATACTGAAGGCTGTGGTCATTGATCCTCATCAGTAGGTGCTTTAAGTCCTCTTCATTTTCATCAAGCAAGATTGTGTCATCTGCATAATGCAGGCTGTAAATGAGTCTTCCCCCGGTATTGATGCCCCGTTCTTCTTCATATAGTCCAGCTTCTCATATTATTTGCTCAGCATACAGATTGAATAGGTATGGTGAACGGATACAACCCTGACGCACACCTTTATTGATTTGAAACCATGTGGTATCGTTCTGTTCAAACAACTGCCTCTTGGTCTATGTACAGGTTTTTCATGAGCACAGTTGAGTGTTCAGGAATTCCCATTCTTTGCAATGTTCTCCATAATTTGTTATGATCCACACAGTCAAATGCCTTTGCATAGCCAGTAAACCCCAGGTAAATATCTTTCTGGTATTCTCTGCTTTCAGCCATGATCCATCTGACATCAGCAATGATATCCCTGGTTGCACATCCTCTTCTGAAACCAGCCTGAATTTCTGGCAGTTCCCTGTCAATACATTGCTGCAGCTGCTTTTGGATGATCTTCAGCAAAATTTTACTTGTGTGTGATATTAATGATATTGCTCGATAATTTCCACTTTAGTTGGATCACCTTTCTTGGGAATATGCATAAATATGGATCTCTTCTGGTCTATTGGCCAGGTACCTCTCTTCCAAATTTCTTGGCATAGACGAGTGAGCACCTCCAGCACTGCATCAGTTTGCCGAAACACCTCAGTTGGTATTCCGCCAGTTCCTGAAGCCTTGTTTTTCACCAATGCCTTCAGTGTAGCTTGGACTTCTTCCTTCAGTACCATCAGTTCCTAACCATATGCTACCTGCTGAAATGGTTGATCATCAACCAATTCTTTTTGGTATAGTGACTCTGTGTATTCCTTCCATCTTCTTTTGATGCTTCCTGCATCCTTTAATATTTTCCCCGTAGAATCCTTCAGCATTGCAACTCCAGGCTTGAATTTTTTCTTCAGTTCTCTCAGCTTGAGACATGCCAAAAATATTCTTCACTTTTGGTTTTCCACCTCCAGGTCTTTGCATGTGTCATTATACTTTACTTTGTCTTCTCGAGCTGCCCTTTGAAATCTTCTGTTCAGCTTTTTCACTTCATTTCTTCCTTTCACTTTAGCTACTGATGTTCAAGAGCAAGTTTTAGAGTCTCTTCTTACATCCATTTTAGTCTTTTCTTTCTTTCCTGTCTTTTTAATAATAGTTTGCTTCCTTCTTGTATGATTTCCTTGATGTCATTCCATAACTTGTCAGTCTTTGGTCATTAGTGTTCAATGCACCAAATCTATTCTTTGGATGGTCTCTAAATTCAGATGGGATATACTCAAGGTCATACTTTGGCCCTCATGGACTTGTTCTAATTTTCTTCAGTTTAAGCTTGAACTTGCATATGAGCAATTGATGGTCTGTTCTGCCGTCAGCCCCTGGCCTTGTTCTGATTGATGATCTTGAGCTTTTCCATCATCTTTTTACACAGATGTAGCCGATTTGATTCCTGTGTATTCCATCTGGTGAGGTCCATGTGTATAGTTGCTGTTGATGTTGGTGAGAAAGGTATCTGTGATGAAGACGTCATTGGTCTTGCAAAATTCTGTGGTGCCATCTCTGGCTTCATTTCTATAACCAAGGCCATATTTTCTAACTACCAATCCTTCTTGTTTCCAACTTTCCAATTCCAATCACCAGTAATTATCAATGCATCCTCATTGCATGTTCGATCAATTTCATACTGCAGAAGTTGGTAAAAATCTTCAGTTTCTTCACCTTTGGCCTTAGTGTTTGGTGCGTAAATTTGAATAATAGTGGTATTAACTGGTCTTCCTTGTAGGCATGTGGGTATTATCCCATCACTGACAACATTGTACTTCAGGATAGATCTTGAAATATTCTTTTTGACAATGGATGAATGCAATGCCATTCCTCTTCAAGTTGTCATTGCTGGCATAGTAGACCATATGGTGTCTGATTCAAAATGGCCAATACCAGTCCATTTCAGCTCACTAATGCCTAGGATATTGACGTTTATGTGTTCCGTTTCATTTTGATGATTTCCAATTTTCCTAGGTTCATACTTTGTACATTCCATGTTCTGATTATTAATAGATGTTTGCAGCTATTCTTCTCATTTTGAATTGTGCCACATCAGCAAATGAAGATCCCAAAAGCTTTAGTCCATCCATGTCATTATAGTCCATTCTACTTCGAGGAGGCAGCTCTTCCCCATTTGTCTTTTGAGTGCCTTCCAACCTGAGGGGCTTATCTTCCGGTACTATATCAGACAATGTTCTACTGCTATTCATAAAGTTTTCACTGGCTAATTCCTTTCGGAAGTAGACCGCCAGGTCCTTCTTCCTAGTTTGTCTTAGTCTGGAAGCTCAGCTGAAACCTGTCTACCATGGGTGACCCTGCTTGTATTTGAATATCAATGGCATAGTTTCTAGCATCCAGCAATACACAAGCCCACACAGTACAACAAACTGACAGATGTGTGGAGGCCCCCTTTCGTCAAGAAGTCTGCTGAACTGTCAACTTGGTTTTGCTCTGCTTCTTTCATTGCTTCTCTCAACGCCCACTCTACTTATGAATGGCTTCGTGCACAATGTCTGTGTGGGGTTCATGAGGTGTCATGTCTCTCCTCTACTCACCACCCGACAGTGACAGTACTCCCATATTGTCTCCTTGTATTCCCAGCACTGCTGGGTCTGGGTGATTTCTTTGCATCACCATTCTTTCTGCTGGAGTGGCTTCATCAACAACACTTTATGTCCTTGTGCTTTATGAAACACAGTATGTCAGCCGTGGTTGTGAGTTGTGTTTCCAGACATTAGTTAATAGTAACAGAATATCAAAGTTTGTATACAACTTACACGAAAAAGTCAGAACGGATTCAAGTTTATCTTATGATAACCTGACTTCACTCATCTGCACTCTGCTATGCTTTCTTGAGTGGGAGAGGAATGGTGGTGCATGATGGGAATTATGTGTAACCCAGTGAATGCTTTTGTGTGTGAATGCCCTTGGTTTTATTTGTTGTTGTGAGGGAGGGGAAAAAAAGAGGTTTAGAACCACTGGAGAGTTGTGATGCTTAAGAAACAGAGGTAAAAATCAGTCTCTGCCTTCATAGAGTTAACAGTTCAGATGAAAAGACAGGACATATTTATACTGTTAAAAGGTGTATAAGAACACAGGTTAGGATATGTGGGAGCTAGATGTGTGGTACAGTTTGTGCTAGAGCTTAATGGTGGAATTCTATAGGCTGAGGAGGAAGATGAGCTGTGACATGAGGGTAGTGCTCAAAAATATTCTTGGGGAAATCCCTAAATGGGCCCTGAGGCTTCTGGCATGGCCATTGTCCTGGATCTTCTGTTTGCTCCTCCAAATCTGTGTTCAACTCCCCTCCATTCTGTTCTAGGCTGGAGGCTGACTTGTATGGACCACATCAATGAGTTCTGTGCCCTCTGGCTTCTAGTTGGGTTTGGCCAGAGGGAAGTTTCAGTAGGAGATCAGAGTGGGGGAGTGGAATAGGTCAGGGTATTTATTCTTCTGGTTCACTCCCTGTAAGCTCACCTGGAATTGGCTGTGGATGTCAAGGAGGGTCACTCATCCTCTTAGGCCTCCAACTCTAGAAAATACTCTTCCTTCCTTAGGTCTAGGGTGATGACCTAAGGCTGGTACTAAGCCTGGGGTTACTGTGCTCCCACTTGTAAATAAACCTTTTTTGAATAACCTTAGTTTAGGTGGGTCATCTGTTTCTTCTTGGGACCTTGACCCAACCCTGACTAATACAGTTGTGTAAAAAATTTTCCTATTAATGGGAACAGATGAGACCTACAGATTATGGCTTTCTTTCACCAGCTAGATGTGCAAGTTTTCTGCACCCCTTGCAAAAAGATAAGCTTGATATCTGTACCAAAAGAGAATGAGTACCATTCCTAAATCCCCACCTTCCCCCCACCCCCACCATTTAAAGTCCCTTTAGGAATCTGCTTACTTATCCTTGTTGAGGCATATATTGCCTTCGATGGCTCAAGGAGTAACTGGCCCTAGGTATTCTAAATAAGTAGGTTGACAATATAATTTATTTTCCAGAGTGGAACACCTTTGAAAGTATAATTACTTTCAGAATACACAGGGACAATAGGTGTAAACCAGGATTTTTTGGAGGCAATTGTGGCTGAACGGTTATTCTTACAAATAAAATAAAGGGATATTATAATTGGCTTTCATTAATTTCAGCTCATAACTCTGCCTCAGAGGAAGAGAAGAGCACCACCTTCTGTTTGCTAGGACCACCCTCCTGGTCATCTTCTGAGGGCCCTGTTGAGCTGCAGGCAAGACTCCTGTTGCCTGTGCCCATTGCTGAACGAGGAAGTCCAGCTCATGGGCTCAGGGACATTTGAATGACTGAAATTCTCATCTCTGGGCAGAGGCTGGGTGGCAGTATGAATAATATCTGGGCACTTCCTAGTATTGCCTTTAATAGGGAGTTAAGGGTCTTCAAATTCTATCTCACTGTGATCAAAAGAATCAAATATGGTTTGAGCCAGGGAAGAAAGTGATTCGAAGTCTGGCAGGCCCACAATAGATGAGAAAGATGCAGGTCCTCAGAGAGGGAGAGCAAGGGCACCTCAATCAGGATTAGCCACATAAGTTGAGGCCAAATGTGAGGGTGCCAGTTGCTATAGAAAGCACTTAAAAGATCTGAGCCACATCACCAATGCATTCGTGTGCTTGCAGGGCCAGTCTTATTTAGAGGGTTACATCTTCTTCATAAACCTTTCATCAGCTAAAAATGTGAAGAGATGCATCAAAACACCAGACCTCCCCGGTAGCTGGGTGTGTGCATGGAAGCTGATTCTTCTCATTTGGCTTTGTGCTGTTCACTCAGGTGCAGTATTTGGGATTATCTAGCCAATTACTACACTGGTACTCTGGCCTCCCCTCAAGGGATTTCCCTTTAGACTCTCCAATAGAAACAGTTTGTGTTCCCTAGAAGAACACTTTGGTCATCATTTGGGCAACACTCACTTGTAATTTGTGCCAGGGTTTGTATTTATTTCCACAGCTTGTACATACCCTTTTCTCCTTGTTGTCTTAGCACTTGGTGTTCTTGGTGGTAATTTGTGGGGAGCACTTTGAATCATGCTCTCCAGTCTGGTGACCATCATTTTTACTTTTGAAAACAAAGGTGTGTTTTGCAGTGGGGAATTCTTCATATGCATTCATGAATTTGTGTATGTGCATTTTAATTTCGTGAAAGATTGGGGAGCTTCTGTGGTTTGTTGGAAAATCTCTTCCAGGATGAAGAGATATTTTTATCAGAAACTTCTAGCATTTGGGGCCTATTTATTATTTACTATGACTCAGATTGACAATTAGTTGAGTTTTAAGTATGCAACGTAGATAACGGGTAATTCCCTCAGTGATAAATTATGCCTACAACTCTAAAAGCTGCCATGAGGCAAAAGGCTGTGGTTGAGATTATAGGCCTAGTGGCTTGGCTCTTCTTACGTATGATTCACTTATAGAGGTTAGATAAGTGAGCACATGCTTTCAATTCAATTACTCAGTACTTGTGAGGCCTCTGTGGAGATAGAAGTCCTTGGGTGGTGCAAAGGGTTTGTGCTCAGACCAAAAGGTCGGTAGTTCAAGTCCACCAGCTGCCCCTTGGAAACCCTATGGGGCAGTTCTATTCTCTTGTAGGGTTGCTATGAGCCAGAATCGATTCAATAGCAATGTGTTAGTGGGTAACTGACTACAAGGTTGGCAGTTCGAATCCACCTAACAGCACTGTGGAAGAAAGACCTAGTGATCTACTTCCATAAGAGTACAACCAAGAAAACCCTGTGGAGCACAGTTCTACTCTGAAACACATGAGTTTGCAGTGAGTCAGAATTAATTTGATGACAACAGTTTTTTGGTTTATATATGAAGATAGTATATGAATCAAGATTAAATAAACATGAACACCTATGTATAAATTGGCGTCTCTTAGGTTTTCTCTCAGTTCTACTTGCAGACTTTTTTTTTTTTTTAATCTCTTCCTAGAATTACAGAGCTTTCCAGGAGGCCTTGATTTTTTTGTTGTTGTTGCTTGTTTGTGCTTTTGGAGCCTTCACTGAAACGTTGGTGCAACTCAGGAAAGCTGGACATCATTATACACACCATTCTAGATGAATTTTAACATGTAAACAAAAAAAAGAACCACAAACAAAGTCAGGAGAGGTATGATAGTTTAGAAAAAAAAATTGTAACATGCATGGCAAAAAAAGTATAATATGCAAGTAGGGTTAAGACTCAAAGAGAAAAACAAGTGACCTTCTCCTGGTAATTGGTCAAAAATATGAATAGGCAATTCAGAGAAGAGCAAAATCTGAATGTCCAGCTAGTAAATTTATGAAAAGTTGCTCAAATTTACCAGTGTCCAGAAAAACTCCAATTAAGGTAACAGTGTAATGTCATATTATGCACTTCAGATTGGCAAAGTTAAAAAGAATAATAACAGCTATTGCAGCAAAGTAGGCAGAAAGAAGGAATTTCTCATACTCTGCTGGTAGAAATGGAAATTGTTACAGCCTTTTTAAAAACACCTCAGCAACATCTGTGACAGTTTTAAATATATATACCCTTTAAACCATCAGGCCCTGCCGGGGAATCCAGCACCAAGATCTATGTAAAAGAATGTTTATGGTAATATTGTTCATAATTGCAACAAACAAAACAAAACTGGAAACAAATTTGAGTGACCAGCAAAAGGAAAATGGTTGAATTTATTATGACATATCTACACCATGAAGTATTACACAGCTATTAAGAGGGCTGACTTTGGGAGGGATTTCCATGAAGTATGGGAAAAGCAAGATGCAGAGAAGTGTGTATATAATATGGGAAATTTGAAGTGAACAGTTTGGATGAGGAGGGAGGGTAGGGAAGAGAGGAAGAGGCAGGCAAAAAAGAAAAAAACGCAATGCACTAAAGTAATTCATGGTGTGTGTGCACATAGATGTGTATGTAAAATAAATTGGAAAAAAAGGTAGAGTTTGATCTATATGGAGTCCCTGGGTGGTGCAAAGGGTTAACGTGCTTGGCTGCTAACAGAAAGGTTGGAGGTTCAAGTCTACTTGGAAGTGCCTTGGAAGAAAGACCTGGTGATCTACTTCCAAAAAAATTAGCCATTGAACACCCTATGGAACACAGTACTACTTTGACATTCATGGGGTTGCTATGAGTCGGAATCAACTAGATGGAAATTTGTTTTTTTGATGTAGATAATCTGAATTGTGGATACTTTGGAATTTAAGATTTAGGGTATGGAGTGGGTTCCACCTGAGGACAAAGAACAAGATGTGGCCATGGCCAAGGGTGACTAAAGGGAACCAGAAGTGAAAGCCTTTGGATCCCAGAAGGCCTATGCAACATAGTGGTGGGGGAGTAAGAAGCTCTGATACTGTATGGTCTGTGCGGATCTGCTAGAAGCTGCTCAGGTTGAAGGCCCGACTTGAGAGTCTGCAAGGAGATTTTGAGTCAGATAGAGGAACAGATCCAAGCTGTGAGGGACATGAAGCTTATACAATTCTTCAAGAAAGAGAATCAAAATTATGAATATAAAATTAGGTATGAAAGAGCATTTATTTAGAATAAGAATCACAACATAATACATATTTTAAAAGTCTGACAAGTACCACAAACATCAAAAATACATTCTTCGGCTGTGTAATCTTTGATTGCCTTTTCATATGACAGCAAGTTTGTAATATATTTTTCATAGAGAAAAAAAGAAAGATAACTCAGTTTTTCTTCTAGTGTGGTTGAAATTTTTTTTTATTATTGATTTTTTAGAAAAGCTTCCTTCAGTGTCAGAATTTGTTAGGTTGATGTCACATATTTTTTTTAGGATTGTTATCAAATTTGGAAACACCTCTATCAAGGAGAAAACTTCTGTTTTCGCCAGGCGTTGGTGAAATCTAAATCCCCTGCTTATCTTTTAATAGGTCTGATAATTAGAAGAACATTCCACAGATTAGCTCCTGACTCTATATATTTCAAATCTTGTTTTTTCTCTGCCACCCAACATATGGGAACCCTGGTGGCATAGTGGTTAAGAGCTACAGCTGCTAACCAAAAGACTGGCAGTTCGAATCCACCAGGCGCTCCCTGGAAACTCATGGGGCAGTTCTACTCTGTCCCATAGGGTCACTATGGGTAGGAATTGACTCAATGGCAACGGGTTTTTTTTTTTTTTTTAACCCAACGTATTTCTGGTGCTGGGTGCCGAAGGACGTGTTCATATTGTGATATGATGTCTCTTTCCCTGCACTTTTGTGTGGGTAACTGGCTGTAGGAGTGTTCCTGGAAGCCATTGCTCTAGCAGAATGGCTAACATTCATGTAACTCACACAGAAGCAACTGAGAACCACATAAACATATTCTACTTTTATACTAAGAGCCCTGGTGGTACAGTGGTAAGACCTATAGCTGCTAATCAAAAGATTGGCAGTTCAAATCCACCAGCCACTTCTTGGAAACCCTATGGGGTAGTTCTACCATGTCCTATATGGTCACTATGAATCAGAGTTGACTTGATGGCAATGGGTTTTTTGTTGTTTGTTTTTCTACTAAACACAAAACATATCCTCAACTCATCTTCCCCTTAACTGGATTCCCAAAAATGCTCATGGTCTGTCTAATACCCCTCAATAAAGATGAGAAGTTGAAGTTGAAAGAGACAACAATCTTAACCACTTCGGTTAAAATCACTTACTTTTGTAAATTTTACAAAAAGATCTGACCATGTTACTAGGTTTTTGCTAGGTCCCCTCCCAGGGTCTTGGAGCTTCAGCTTCCAATGGGCCCTGAAACTTAAGCTTCATTTACTGTTACGTTGTTTTTTCTTTTGCTGGTAACCTGCTTGGCCTTCTATGGAATACAGCATTAAGCTTGCTGTGTGTGTGCACGTGTGTGTGTATATGATAGCAGTTCATATTTCCTGGCAAATTTTTAGTCACCCTACAGCCTGGGTCCAAATAAATCAGCCTTGCTTTTCTGGCTTTGAATCATTTTTTTTTTTTTAAACCCTGGAATCTCAATACAAGAGCATTAAACACTAAGACTGCAGTAATTTTAGAGTCAATGTCCTGAAAATGAGAAATTCCGATGCAATGAGGTACTGCACAACATCGTTTCCAGTCCCCTGCACCACCACTGAAGCTTTGCATACATTTTCCTCCTTCATTTTTTTTTATATATATTATATTTATCATCAATCTTGTGGCAAGTTACAGAGCAGGGAGATTGGGTGACACGGTTCTCTGATAGGGAGATCAATCCATAAATGGTCCTTTTCTGCTCAGGGTGAAAACACTTGAAAACGCAGCATTGCTACTCAAGATTCTTTTCATCCTGGTAGGAACTTCAGTCCTGGTAACAGTAGCAAAACAGTCAGCAAAAGGTCTGAAGAGAAAAACCAATCAAGGCGAAGGAGGGTAAACTGCAAGAAGTGATTGTGTGGTCACTTGAGGGCAATTTTTGATGAGTTTGAATATAAATGCAAGAATCTTGGAAATGTCAAAATAAGGCCTTGGATGAAAAGCTCAAATCCTGGTTTATCTGTGGGAAAAAAAGTTATTTTTATTAATAGTTTATTTTTTATTTTTTGTGCTCTTCATAAGGTTTTGGGTCCCTGCACGTAAGAGTTTAGTGTGACTAGGTTTGAAATATTTCCTATTTTGAAATGTGGGAGGCTTATACCTCAGACCAAGGCTTTTCTTTTCTGTTCCTCCTTTCTAAGAGGCTTAATCGTATTTCTGTTCAAACACTGCACCACCCAGAAGAGCTGTGTGTATCTGTGTGTGTTTAAGCCCACTGTTATCAAACTTTGGAGCAGACTGCATCACAAACACACAGGCACATGGTTTTAACATTACTGGTTTAACCACATTGCAATTGCAATAATAAAAAGCAGAATAAGCAGAAGCCCAGGGGCTCTGGGTGTGTTTTCCAAAATGGATTACAAAAATTGGTGGGAAAGAAATAGCTTCTTGTACAGAAAAGAGTTTGGAAATAAGGACATCAAGAGCCTTCTGGAAAGAAATGTAAACCAGATGGAGAAACATAGAACTAAGGATAAAGATGAAAGGAAATAAGTAGCTGTTTTTTAGAAGTAGTGGGGGGAATGGGTCAATTCTTTATTCCCAAGTTGTCAAGAGAAAAAAATGTGAGGGAGGGTGGTGCTGTGCAAAGAACATCATGTTCGAGACTACGGGGTCCAAGTTAATGCCGCATCAGGCCCATTTCATGTACCTCAATGGACTTGCTTGACTCCACCTGGCTGTGGGTCCAGGCCACTTGCTCAGTGTCTCTGGCCACCATTTTCCCTCACCTTTTAACACTGCCAGTTGTCCCAGCCCACTTTGCCCACTGGTCAGAGGCTACAGCAGCTCCAGCACTGCCCTTTCCCCCAGGCCCTTTCTATCTGCCCAGACACAGAAGTGTTGTGCTACAGTGAATTGGGATCTGACTTCCCCAGTGGCTAGCTGGAAAGGTGGAGTCACATACCCAGAAGTGTAGGGGCGTTAACACCTTGTGGTAGTACGGCTGGGGGCGGAGGTGAGAGGAACTTTTGGTCAGTAAGAGACAGGAGATAGGAAGGTTCTGGCAGATAAATTCTATTCCTTTTCTCCCTCCCAGTAGACTATTCAGAGATGCAGGGGTTCCACTTGGCCTTTCTGGAGATGTCCCGCATAGGGAAGGAGCCAGCTGTATTTTCTTGTGAAGCTATGACTAACTCAGCACTGTATTCCCTTAAGATCTGCTTTCCCTCCTTTCCTGCTTCCCTTCACTTTCCCCTTATACTCTTGCAGTCCTGAGACTGTATCCCTTAATCAAGCACTACACATAAACTTAGCTCAGAGGCTCTGCTTTCTAGGAAACCTGGGCTAAGACAATATTTTTCAACTCTTTGTGATTCATGACAGGGCTACCAGTTGCAAATTGCCATGCTGAGTCCAACTCATGGAGACCCTATGTGTGTCCGGGTAGAACGGTGCTCCATTGGGTTTTCAATGGCTGATTTTCTGGAAGTGGGTTACTAGGCCTTTCTTCCAAGGTGCCTCTGTATGGACTCGAACTTCCAACTTTTCGGTTAGCAGCCAACCACATTAAACATTTACATGACTCAGGGAGTCCATGATGAGGCTACTAACCCTGTTTTTCCCACTGGTGGGAGTGGGTATGCCTTGAGTGAAAAATGCCATATAATATCTCAAGCCATACTGTGACATGGATACAGATTTCAGAATCAATACTGTGAGGATTGTTGGTTATTTCGAATTTTGTTCATTAATTTAGGTATATGGTGCCAACACATTAGTGTAAAAAGAACACCACAGGGAGTGATCAGGTTGGTTGTAAACAGTTATAATTTCAGATAAGAGGTTATTACTATGATTTTTTAAGCGACTACATTGTGCAATAATTGACATAATTTGTTTATGAAATACTTGGATGTAGTTATTTAGTAATACAAGGCAAACTTGATCATAAAACATTTGTAATTAGTTTATTAAGCATTCTGAACTTGGTGGGGCTTGAACGAAATGGTTTACTTTTCTTCATTTACTGCTGTTAAATATATGCTATTGAATCTTCCTCTATTAAAATATATAGTAGAAGGAACTTTTTACTTTTTTTTTAAAATTCAATATGTGCTTATTGGGATGATTTCCCACCTTGATTGAAGGTGCTTTTAGTGCTGCTTCCATCTGAGGGCGTCCTTCTGTAAGGCTTGTTTTTCCTTCTGTAAGCTGGCAGAGGACAGGGGAGCAGCCAACACGCAAAACTATTGCTTGTGTATGGCTTAAAGACTGTGGTGATTTTATAACATCCCAGGCATTTCACATCCATGAAGCCGGAATTGCGGATCTGAGCTTCTTCTGGAGAGGGGTGAAGGAGATCCTTTGTGAGAGGCATGTTCTCATGGTCATCAACGTGGGAAAGGCAAAATGTTTTTAAAGGAAAAAAGAGTAAAAGAAACCAGAGCCATCCTATAGGCTTTTAGTAAGAGCATGCCAGAGATTCTCATTAAGAAGAACTAAACCACCTAGGAAGTATGAAAGGGGCTTCTTTCTATTTGGTCTATTATAGAAAGATGTAACAGGATGAGAGAGACTTTTCATGTTCCTCCCTGAAGTGGCTGCAAGACCCAAAGCTAGGGATAAAACAAAAACAGAAACAAAAAACAAAGAATAACAAAACCATAAGCATACCACATTCTGAAGAAAGCCAAAAGCAACTGGGCCATGGCCACAGGGGGAGTGGCAGACTCTTATGAGAGAGCCTGACCTGGCTCAGCCATCCCCGTCTAACCCTATCACCTCTCTCCAGGGGTGATATGCAAACAATTGTGGAATGTAGGGAATTTTCAGGGAACCTTTGTAATCATGAACCGTTGGTCTAGTCTGAGGGAAGAGTGCTACAGTTGGGGTTGTCACAGCCATGAAAATGCCCTACTTCAGAGCTCCTGCTGCAGACCGCATAACCAATGCCCTGCCCCACGGCTGTGCACTGAAATCTACCATTTCAGTATTGTTTGAGCTATGATCATCAGTTGAGCCAAGATCATGCTTCCCATTGGCTGCCCTCAGAACAATGCCTGGGCTTCCAGGGATACCAAGGCAGGCCCATTCCTGAGAGCCTTGCACCACTTTTCTTATTATGTTTTTAACCCTCTGCAGTGAGTTGGTTCTGACTCATAGAGACCCTATAGGACAGAATAGAACTGCAAGATAGGGTTTCCAAGGAGGCCTGATAGATTTGAACTGCTGACTTCTTGGTTAGCAGCCATAACTCTTAACGACTACACCACCAGGGTTTAGAGGAACCCCATCCAGCAATTCTACTCTGGCCCATAGGGTCACTGTGAGTCAGAATCAACTCTACCACAACAGGTTGTTTGTGTGCCTGGAAGTAGGGATACTAAGTCAAAAGCAATACATATTTTGAAGGATTTTGATAAATACGTTGCCAGACTACTTTTCAGAAATGTATCGATTTACATTCCCATTAACGGCACATGAGATGAATTTTCTGTTCTTCAGAAATTCCCCTCCTTATCTTGGTCTCAACTCACTGGCAGTTTCTCTCAATGTATCCCACTTCCTTTATCAGCATGAGGATGTCCTCAGCTAGTTGCTAGAGAGATGGTTTTTACTGAGAAGAAGTGAGGTTTAGCTTCTCTTACCATCATTACTATCACCTCTAGCAATTGTTTTTGGTATTTCTTTAATTCAGTTTTCATCCCTGAATTTAAAGGTACCAAGCAGCACATATATTTTCCTTTGTATCTATAGGACATAGAGCCTTGGATAGACCTTGAGTCTTGGCCTCACTGGCATCTGCTGTAACCAACAGGAAGAGTTAGCTTTGCCTAAAAGAGACTTAGGGACACATCCATGGCTTTTTGTGAGATTTGGCCCTACACCTGGGGTTTCTAGACTTGGGCCAGTGAACCAGGGTAGAGGTGATGGTGGTAACTCCTGTGACTAGAAGACAGTCCTGTGTGCAAGAGCCTAATCCAACCTGTACTGAAGTCTGGTGCTCATGGAGCATGTTTCCCAGTTAAACCTCTTCCAAGGTACCATATGACCAGAGCTCTTGGGGTCAGGAGCCAGCTTCCCAATGACGTGGAGTTTATGTCCTTCTTCCAGTGATGTAGAGTTATGTGCTTCTTCCACATGGATCTACAAGGCATGAGGGAAAGCACTTTGTTGGAAATTTTAATCCTGATTTTGTTATTAGTCTGATACCTGAAGCAGATGATGCACTGCATCCAGAATTAGGGTAGGTATGTGATACTTCAGTTCTTTTTAATTGAGGTCATAACTCCCATTTGGGGAGACAGAGCCTTTTTGCCCATGGCTGAAGAGCCCGTGGATGCTGCAAATAGATAAGCGTTCTACTACTAACCAAAAGGTTGGCAATTTGAACTCACAGAGGCACTTAGAAGAAAGGCCTGGTGATCTGTTTCTGAAAGATCACAGCCTTGAAAATCCTATGGAGTACTGTTTTACTCTGCACGCATGGGGTTGCCATGAGTCAGAATCGACTTGACAGCAACTTGCCTGCTCTGGTCTGGTAGTCACATGTATCTCACACCCTGTGGGCAGCCCAGAGTAGGCCATAGCTCAGGGACCCATCCACTTTGATATTCCATGAGATAGGCTCTCAGACTATATATTGCTCCCTGAGCCACAGGTTTTCATGAGTTAAGTATGTTAAGAAGATCTTGCACCTGTGGCATGACCATAATGCCATCTGGAAAAAAATTCCAGGGCCCAGATAGACCACTCCTTTTACCTACATCAAGTAGAGTGGAGAGGAAGAAGGCGAAAGGGGAATTCTTTTTTTTTTTTTTTTTTGCCCCTAAGAACAAGGGTTGTTTTGGACCTAACTTTTGCTAAATAAAAGGTAAGGGAAAAGGATTAGGGTGAAGAACTAGAAGCCTTGCGTCAGGGTTCTTGAGTAGTGTACTCCTGTTTTGAGCCTACTACACAAGTCAATGTAGGCAAAGCAATGGGAGAGTTAAATAAGGGCCCAGTGAATCCAGCAGTATGCATAGCCAAGGAAACAACTGATGTCTGGCTTGAAACAATTATTATTTTCAGTTTCTGTATTCTCTTTCCTTCTCTTTTTTCCCAGCAGATGCAGGATAAAATTCACTTCAAAATCACCTGAATAAACCCCAGTGTTATGGCCTCTGGTGAAACCAGCCTGTGTGTAGCTGGATTGTAATTAGAAACAAAATGAGTCTAATAGGAGGGAAAAAAGAAAAAGTTGAAATTTGAATCAGAATACAATGCTCTGGTGGATATCAGATTGGAATATAAGGGAGATGACAGAGAGAAAGAAAGAAAATTTAACAAAATAAATTGCAGCCACATACAGATCCTTCAGCAAAATTAGAAGCAGCCTAAACCAAGACAGCATAACATAACTCTAAATTAATAGACTATATTCAACTTAATGGCTGTGCAAGCCAGGGAAGCAATACAATGGTGAGTCATTTAAAATGAAGCATTTTTGTGAAACAAAAGAAAAGAGGACAAAAGGATTGAAAGACTCAAATGAAGATAAAAAGTTTAAATATGTTGCTTCTAAGTCCAGAAGAGACTAGAAGCATTCCAAAGCAAGAGAAAATGAATAGTGAGAAATAAGAAGATTGTACTTAACAAAGAAGTGGTTTTCTGTTTATTTATCTTAGGCTTCGCAAAGGAACATAAAAGACAAGTACCAGGAAAAGATGTGAGTCTATGGATGAGAAAAAAATGAAAACTAACATGACCCAAGTGAAAATAAAGATAATATTTTGAACAATACCCTCACATGATTTCTTGGTAAAGTGGAAACAAGCAGAAAACTGGTAATTATTGCCAACAGACTTGAAACACGTATTTAGGTAGTTTGATTATTTATTTATTTTAAAATACGCAAATATCTCATGAATACATTTTTAGTATAGTAATTGAAATGATACTGTCAAACCAAAGGTCCTTCTCTCGCTCTCACTCAATCCCACTTTCCTTTCCAAAGAGTTTGTTAAAGAGCGTATCAGAAGTAACAAATCTAGATTGTCATCTTTTTCTGAATAAGAAAAATGTATGATAGCTACTCCTTGCTGCTGTTATTATGCTCACTTTTGGTCATCATACAACTTTGCTTTAAGTATATAATTTCTAGTATTTCTATTTCCCTTTTGATTTTTGTGGTGCTAAAATGTTCGTGAAATTAAAAAGTCCACCCCCTCCCACTCTTGAAATCCCCATCTGCTCTCTAGTGAGCACAAGACCCACACAGCTGGTCTCAGAAATGGTCATATCCATGTTGATATAAGAATATGTTCAAATAAGCAATCTGTAGTTTGGAGATTTAGTTAATTCTACAAGACACCTAAAAAGTGCCAGGTAGTATTTCTAGGAGCTGGAGGCTCAAAGGTAAATAAGACAGAGTCCCAGCCTTTAAGGAAATCCGAGCATAACACTAGAGAAAATTCACATACACAATTTCAATCCAGCAGGAGCTGGAAATTGAGTGGTTAGTACCCAGACTTCAGAGTCAGGAAGACCTAGGTTGGATCTCAGCTCTGGCACCTCTAAGTTGTATGGCCTTTGTAAGGTGATGATATCAATACTTAAGGCTTTTGTCAGGCCTTGCAGTAACTATTGTTTTCATCTGTCCTTTCACTCCCCTCCACCCTATCCCCTACTTTATGGTAACAGATTCTATCCCTCTGGCCACAGAGGTGAACACCAGATTGGCCAATCATAGTTTTTATTACTTCTGGCCAAAGTGATTGGTTCAGGGATGGGCACATGATCTAATTTGGGCCAATCAGAGTCCTTACCTGAGATTTTTCTATCTGGAGCTAGAAGGGAAGAGCTTATTTTCCTTCTGCTGATGAGGCTGTAAGAATGTTATTTAAAAGCTGCTTACAGCCATTGTTTCCGTGTTGTGAAAACAGAGAATAAAGCAATTGAAAATATTATTTTATTATGTATCATTTGAAATAACCAAAAGAATCAATGTAGTATATATGTGTGTGTATATATCTATATGTACATCCACATCTATTTGTATATATATCATAATCCCATTGCCTTGCTTCCTCTAGAGGTAATTACTGTCCTGAATTTTTGTGTTTATCATTCCCTTGCTTTAAACATAGTTTCATCACAAGTGTATGTATCCCTAAACAATTTATTGCTTAGCGTTGCTTGTTTTTAAACTTTAGAAAGAATGATAACATATTCTATGTTGCCTCCTTCATTCTACCAGATGGGCAAAAATTGAGAAGTCTAACAACCTCAAGTTGTTGGTGAAGTTTGAAGTAATGGGAGCTTTTATATTTCTCCTGTGGAAGTGTAAATTGGTACAACCATTTCAAAAAATAATCTGGCATTATCTTGTAAAACTGAATATAAACATAGTCTAAGACCCTGCAATTCCACTTCTAGGTATCTACTCTAGAGAAACGTTCAGACATGTGCTCCAGTGGGCATGTGTAGTGACTTACAGAGCCTCTTTGTCCATGGGAGTAAGAAAATGAAACTAAGTCAAATGTCCGTTGACAGGAGAATAGGTGAATAAACTGGTGCATTCACATGGCAGAATAGTATGCAGGTGTGAATATCAATGAACCACAGGTACATGCAATTACATGGATCTTAGAAGCAATATGAGTGAGAATTAACTATTTTAAGGAGAGAGCTGGGCTCTGTGAAGAGTTCTGTATACTCTTCTCCTAGCCTGTCGTTCAATGACTGGCCTTGACAGCAGCCCCTTTTTAGGCTATGGTTCAAGTAGGGAGCAGAGGCTGGGATGGCAGCAAGAATTACCATTCAAGACTCACCACATTTGTGATCACAGGGGTAGAGAGGGAAATTGTCCCCTTTGGTTAGGGTGAGAATCACCCTTTGCCTGGACACCTGGGCTCCTAAGCTGTGTTTGTTCAGGGGCTAGGGGAGTAATAGTGAGGAATCTTTCTTTGCTTCAGATTCAGAAACCTGTGGCCATCCCTTTGCAGGCCCTTTATAGGTGGTTCATACGGCCTGACTCAAAAGGCTTTTAATTCCTGGTTTGCTGCCATTGTTGTTGTCTTTGTGATGAATTAATATGTTTCTAACGGCACTGGGTATGAGCCCCAGCTGCTGGCCCCTCCATTTGGGATCTGTGGAGTAGTAAACTGGTCATTTTGAGTTTCTCCCTGGATGATGGTATAAACAATCTCTCCTTTTGACATTTTAGGTGCGGTACAAAGTTTATATACCATATTTCATCGAAAATCACATTGCTTTAAATTCTAACATCTAAAAATAAGGATATTCCTTACAATTGACAGTTTACAACTATAAGAGGTAGTATTATTTTCTTTCTTGGTGATACATAAAATCAAGGTGTACATAGAGTTTATTTCCCTAATACAGATAATTTACTTTTGCTTCCCAGTTAACAATAATTTTTATATATAATAATCTGTCCATACAAACGCTATTCATGCAAGATTCCTAAAGAGGAGCTGGATTATTTTATGGTCTTGTAGTAGTTGGTGGGGGGAGAGATGATCTTTATAACTCTCTTTCCACTGTAGCAGCTAGCAATCAGGAAGAGGTATTGTTGTGATCTTTCAATTAAGCTGATCCAAGTTGGACTCCAGTCACTTGTAAGAGTCCTAATAATTTTTAGTTTAAAAGAGATACTGTAAATGAAAGTAAAGAAGTATGAAAAAAAAAGTTCATTATTTCTTCTCCTTCTTGTGGATCTCACCCATACCCTCTTCTCAGAGAATCTCCTTCTACAGTTCATATTGAGTGGGCAACAGTCCATATGGCCCCAATGCACTTTACCACAGTTGATTAGACCAGGTGTGGATACTTGACTCAAGGTGAGGCAATCAGATGCTTCTTTCCAGGATTTGGAATTTAGACTTAGAAACTCTAGTCACTTAAGTGTAGGTGTCGGACTTAGAAGGTGAAGTTAACTCACGTAAGACTCCAATTTGTGTGAGTGTGTGGTGAGGGGGCATGCTGAGTCATATGGATTGATTTGCAGAGGGACTGGTTCGCCAAGTGGAATAGGAGAATGGAGTAGATGTTCAGAGAGGCAAAGATAAGAGATCATATGAGCACACACACACAGAGACAGAAGAGAGAGAGAAGGTAGAGGGAGAGGGTGTTCCTTGATTTCTGATGATTTTCCAGTTCCTAGTTCCAATCTCTCTGAAAGCCTAATTATACATCTTGCCCTGGGTTCCATGAGATGCTATAATAAATCCTCTTTTTCTTGGTTCAAGCAGGTTTCTCTTTCCCACAACTAAATGATTCCTGACTAAGATAAGCACTGAGCATCATACCTGACGTTTAGTGAATGCTCCGTTAAGTGCTTGTTGTTATATTATTGTGCTTAGAGATTTTTTGAAGTTTCTAGGAAGTACTTTGAGAATAGAGAAGAAAGGAGTGAGAAATTATTTAGTACAGTGTTGGAGCTACGGGGGAGGGCCTTAAAGAAGGATGGGTGATGTTTGGACAGTTGGAGGTGGGAAGCCAAAGACGCCACACAGAGGAATGGTCAGTAAAGGCAAGTGGGGGGTTTCTCTGAGGAGGGGAGAGTTTGGGAGCTGGGAGAATGTGAGCTTTGGAGGAGTGGGTGAGCCTGGATTGGAAGGGCCTCATATACCATGTGAAGGGATTTTCGTTCTATTCTGAAAGGCTTGCAGAGTAAGCAGTGGGGACCAGAGGATGGCTTTTTTGTTTTTTTTTTAAATCAGAAAAGTGATAACAAAATAACTTTCTTTAAATGTATCACTCTGACACCAATTTGTAGGATGAAGTGGAGAGGAATGTAACTAACTGTATTGGAGATTGTGGCAGTTTAAATGGTGTGCCCCAAAGACTGAAACGCATAAATGGTCTGTGTGAGGAACCTCGTAATGACAATCAAAATGGCCCACAGCTGTGCAACTAGCCTCACCTTCTTCTCCACACAGGAGCTATTTTATTTATGTGACCACTTGCTGAGCAGCTGAGTTCTGCCCTTTGACTCCTTCCCTCAACTATTCACATGTCTGCCAACCTCCTAGTCTTACCCTGTTGTCCTGCCCACTCCCAGGCTCTTTTATCCAAATTCAAATGGTAGAATTTCCATTTCTTCCTCATAATGCTGCATGTCTGATTAGACTCTACAGTATTTCAGATATTCTGTATGTGTATGCGCGCACACACACACACACACATGAACAGTGATTTTGGAAGAACCTGAAGCTAACAATTTATACAGGCTGAGTTGGGACCTATTTTCCTTTACTATGGCATTTTGACAGCAAGAAAAACGACACTAGGATAGCAGTTATTGATTCACAAAAGGGCTTCCTTGTGAATTTGGATAGAGATCCGTCTGTGCAGTCTAGACAAATCTATGTCTATTTGGGAGGCAAAAAGCTATTGTGTTAGAGATGTTGTCACAGAAATTGACCTGAAGATTCTGCTTTCCTAGTGGATGGTGCAGAAGTAATCCATATACATATTTGACTTAATAAATATTCTTATAAATAGTATTGAGGATGATATTTTACATTTGGGGGAATAATCCTGATATAGTGGAAGTTAGGGAAAAATAAATTGGGAATATACTACTCAATTCTGGCCACGTGGTCATTTTAATGATGCTGTAAAAATAGAGATGGAGCAAGTGAGTGCTTCTTTATGAGGATGCACTGACGACTTAATGCTCTCAGTCTGGAAAGATGAAGGTGGAGTGGGATGTGATAAAAAAATTTACAGTGTCATGAAGGGAATGAATCAGGTGAGTAACAACTCAGAGAACAAAGAGTAAAGAACACATATTAAAGGTAGCTTGAAAACAAGCAAAAGAGTGTGGCTTTACATACTTCCAGTAAAATCATACAAATCATTTTTCCAAGAGGTATTTAGGTAAAAATATGGCTGGATTAAAGAACAGCTTAGATAATGAGCTGGAATCAACTTGATGGCATGAGTTTTTGGTTTAGATAAACTGAAGCATACAAGAATTACAATGGGTATGTAAATCTTCCCATGGCAGCTGCTGTCAAGAAATCAAAAGACATGTTGTGTTGGGCAAATCTGCTGCAAAGGACCTCTTTAAAGTTTTGAAAAGCAAAGATATCACCTTGAAGACTAATGTATGTGAAAGCTGGACAATGAATAAGGAAGACTGAAGAAAAATTGACACCTTCGAATTGTGGTATTGGCAAGAATATTGAATATACCATGGACTGCCAAAAGAATGAACAAATCTGTCTTGGAAGAAGCACAACCAGGATACTCCTTAGAAGCAAGGATGGTGAGACTGTGTCTTACATATTTTGGACATATTGTCAGGAGGCATCCATTCCTGGAGAAGGACATCATGCTTGGTGAAGTACAAGGTCAGTGAAAAAGAGGAAGACCCTCAATGAGATGGACTGACACTGTTGGTGCAACAATGGGCTCAAGCATGACAATTGTAGGGATGGCGCACGACCAGACAGTGTTTTGTTCTGTTGTGCATAGGGTCACTATGAATTGGAACCCACTCAACGGCACTTAACAATGACATGTTTAAGATATATGCCGACTTTTTTGTCCTAAATTACAAAAATAATGTATGTTCACTGTAGAAAAGTTGGAAAAATCATATAAACAAACAAACAAAATAACCTGTAATATCTTAGAGTTAATAACTATCAATAATTTGGTGTATAGCTTTAACACTTTGTATTTCTATTTGCATATTTAATTTACTCATGTGAGTTCATGCTAAACACAATTTTTTGCAATTTGCTTTTTCAACTTAATAGTTTTGTGATCATCTTTCCATATCAATAAGTATAAAGCTATACAAACATTTCAGATGAACGCTAAGTGTTGCCTAGTATGGATGCACTATAATTTCCTTAACTAATTTTATATTGTAAAAGAATTCTGGCTTTTCTTTCATGTTTACCTTCTGAGTTTATGATACTTTTGTTAACTTAAAAATGTCCTCTTGGGTTTTAAATGCAATTGCATTAAACTTACAGATTAATTTGGAGAAATCTTTGCCGTACTGAATAATTTTATCTAGAAATGCAGTATGTCTTTTTATTTATTCAAGTTTTCTTTTCTGTCTCAGCAAAGTCTTAGAATTTTCTTCATATTGGTCCAGAACATTTCTCAAATCGATTCATAGGTCAATAGTGTTATTATTATTATTTTTACTTCTACTGTGAATGATTTCCCCCCACTATTCTAGGTGGCTAGTTATGGTATATGAGAAAAAAATTTTTTTTTTATTGTGCTTTAAGTGAAAGTTTACATATCAAGTCAGTCCCTCACACAAAACCCATATACACCTTGCTACACACTTCTAATTACTCTCCCCGTAATGAGACAGCCCACTCTCTCTCTCCACTTTCTCTTTTCGTGTCCATTCGCCAGCTTCTAACCCCCTCCACCCTCTCATCTCCCCTCCAGGCTGGAGATGCCCACATAGTAGAAAAAAATTAAAAAAAATATATTAAAAAAAAATTAAAAAGTATCCTGCTTCCAAATTTTCTTACTAGTTCTGTTTTTTAGCTGTTTCTCTTAGGATTTTTGGTTAGACAATCGAATTACCAACAAATAATAATAATTATACCTCCTCTTTTCCAATATTTATACCTTTTGTATTGTTTTTGTACCCATTTTCATTGCAGAGCACTTCTAGAATAATGTTCAGTAATGTTAGATACTAGGTGCATGCCTGTCTTGTTTCTCATTCTAATGCAGATGCCTTTATTGCTACACCTTTAGGCACAGTATCAATGATTAGATTGAGGACTTCTTTAATTATGTTAAGAAAGTATTAACATATTCACATCCAACTGAGTTCTTTCTAAAATCAAGAATACATTTTGATTTTTTTCAAATATCTTTTTAGCATTTTTTAGATGGGCATATGCTTTTTCCTCATTTGACTGATAGATGTGGTCAGTTTCCTAATGTTAAAATGTACTTGCATTCATGGAATGAACCCTACTTGGTTATAGTACCGGTTACCTATTACTTCATAACTATCCACCTCAAAAAATTAGTGGCTTACGACAACCATTTCATTTTGCTCACAATTTTGTAGGTCAGGAATTGAGGAAGGGTTCAGCTGGATGGTTCATTTCTGATTGACATGGCATCAGCTGGGGCCGCTGGAGCTGGAGGATCCACTTCCAAGATGTGTTCTTCACTCACATGCTTACAGCCTTGTTCCTCCTTGGCTTCTTTCTCTCCCTCCACATGGCTTTTCGTGCTATAGGGTCTCTCCATGTTGCTTGAGCTTCTTGCAGCATTGTGACTTCAGGCTAGCTGCACTTCTTACACCATGGCTGGCTTCCACGAACAAATGTTCCAAGACAGCCAGATGGAAGGTTCAGGAGTCCTTAAGACATAATCACACAAGTCCTAAAACTATCACTTCTTCAGGCTTTTATTGGTTAAGCAAATCACTAAGGTCAATCCAGATTCAATCGGAAAGAAATTAAGCTCCACCTTTCAATAGAAGGAATATGGACAAATTTGGAGTCATCTTCAATCTCCCAAAGTTCTGGCTTAATATTTTTAAATATGCTGCTGATTTGGTTTGATAATATTTCTTTAAAATATTTACATAACTATTCATAAGTGGTGTTAGTCTATAATTTTGGGCTATACTTGCCAGGTTTTTGGTGCCAGGGTTATGCTAGTTAGCTTTTAAAATTGAATTGTAAAATTTTAATTCTTTTTCTAGTCCCTGTAAGAGAGTAAATATTATTAGCGTTTCTTGCTCCTTGAAGGTTTGAACACTTCTGGGTCAAGTGTCCTTTAAGATTTGGTGGTTCTTTCATGATGTTTTTAGTACCTTTGATGGCATTAGCTTATTAATATTTCTTACCTCTACTTGAGTCAATTTTGCTGCTGCTTATTTTCCTAGACAAAGATGTCGATTTTATCAAGATTTCAATGAAATAGCTTAGCGTTCTTTTTGTTTCTAATGTCCTAATTTGAATGATTAATTAATTTTCATTCTTTATTGTTTACTAATAAAGTATTTAAGTTACAGGTTTTCTACTGAGTATAATTTTGGCCAAACAAGGGCGTCAGGATATTCTGTGATTGCTAATGGTATTTTCCTAATAATCTGAATTGTTTTTCTTTGACCAAAGAATTGTTTAGAAGAGTATTTCTTAGTTTCTGTTTTGATTTTTTATTATTTTGCTATTAATTTCTTGTATTATTGCATTGTGGTGATGAAATGTGACCCTTAAAATGCCTGCTTTTTTGATATTTATTAAGGTTTTCTGCCTAGGATGTGGTGAGTGTTTTAAATGTCCCATGAGAAATTAGAAAGAACATGTATTCCCTAAAGGCAAACATAGGCTAGATACTTATAAAATCAAACTGATTAATTGTATTGTTCAATTAAAATATTTTTTCTTATTATTTTTGACTGTTTGATCTGCCAGTGGAATATGAAATCTGCTATGATAAAAACTAATTTTGTCAATTTCTTCTTGCATTTCTAATAGCTTTTAAAAATATAATTTCAGCACTATAATATTTAGCTTTTATATAGTCGCTGTGGATTTTGTTTTTTGCAATTTGACAAATTTGTCTAATTTAATTGTTTTTGCTATTTGACGAATTTGTCTAATTTAATAATTTTTCTTGGCATTTAATGTGGTTTATCCATTAATATTATTGCTCCTGTTCTCTTTTTGTTTGCATGTCCCTGGAATATCCTTGCCCATCTCTTTACTTTTAACCTTTCCATGTAATTTTGCTTCAGATGTGTGCCTTGTAAACGTATATAGTTATATTTTACTTGATCCAATGTATCTTTACCTTTTATTAGTGGATTTTACCATATTCACATGTGTTTGGTCTTATTTCTGTCATTTATATATATATATATATATAAAATACACATATATAATTTCCAACTTTTTTTCTACCCAACGTTGTTCTAGTTAACCTAGCCCTTTTTTTTCTCTATATGGTGTTCTGAAAGTTATGTATTTCTAGTCTCCTATACTTAGTTATTTCAGATGTTTGAACTCTTACTTATTTACCATAAATAAAAGAATATCAATGATGTCTTCCCATGTAAGATGAGAGATTTATCATACTTTTGTTTCCTTTATGCTTTCATCCCACCAATTCTTTTTTTTAATAATTTTTATTGAGCTTTAAGTGAACTTTTACAAATCAAGTCAGTCTGTCACATATAAGCTTATGTACACCTTACTCCATACTCCCACTTACTCTCCCCCTAATGAGTCAGCCCTTCCAGTCTCTCCTTTCGTGACAATTTTGCCAGTTTCTAACCCTCTCTACCCTTCTATCTCCCCTCCAGACAGGAGATGCCAACACAGTCTCAAGTGTCCACCTGATACAAGTAGCTCACTCTTCATCAGCATCTCTTTCCAACCCATTGTCCAGTCCCTTCCATGTCTGATGAGTTGTCTTCGGGAATGGTTCCTGTCCTGGGCCAACAGAAGGTTTGGGGACCATGACCGCCGGGATTCCTCTAGTCTCCGTCAGACCATTAAGTCTGGTCTTTTTATGAGAATTCGGGGTCTGCATCCCACTGTTCTCCTGCTCCCTCAGGGTTTCTCTGTTGTGCTCCCTGTCAGGGCAGTCATCGGTTGTGGCCGGGCATCATCTAGTTCTTCTAGTCTCAGGCTGATGTAGTCTCTGGTTCATGTGGCCCTTTCTGTCTCTTGGGCTTATAGTTATCGTGTGACCTTGGTGTTCTTCATTCTCCTTTGATCCAGCCACCAATTCTTTAGATCCATAACATTTTTATTAACTTCCTTTTTTATATTATGCAAATATTTCTAAGAGAATTACTTTTGAAGTTTTTATCAAGTTTTGAAACTTTTCACAAATTGATTACATAGGCATTAATGGTAAATTAATAGAAATTAGTTTCATTGTCCATTGTCACTAGTTTTACACTGGGACATACCTATACTTGAGTTCTTTTTATGAATTTATTTCTCAATATGCTGACATGTTCTTCCAAGTAATTTTTCTAAGAGGGGCATATGGGCAATTTTCTTTCTGAGTCCCTTGTATGTTTATATAGCTACTTATGTAATTTTTGGATTTCAATATTTAAATTATCCTAAGAATTCTATAGACAGTGCTTCGTCATCTTTTACATTTATATTAATGTAGAAGTTGGATGAAAAGCTGCTTTTTTCCCCATTTATGTGCTACCTGTTTTCCACTGTATCTAGGTCTTCACTTTTGCAGAATTTCCCTCCAAATTTCCTGACTCCCTGAGTGTGTGTGTTTATTTGGGGAGGTAGGGTGGTAGTTTTGATTATGTACTGCCAGGGTAGCCTTTCTTTGATGTTGATTGAGTCACAGAAGTGTCAGTACTTACCTTGACTTTTTATCCAACTTTTTATTATGACATATTTTAAATATACAGAAAAGTAGAGTGAATAATATACTAAACATCTGTGTCTCCTAGTTTCTAAAATCAACATTTTGCCGTACTTATGAATGTATATATACACACACATACGTGTGTGTGTATATCTTTCACCCTGAACTATTTGAGACTACATTGAAGATATTATGACACTTCACCTCGAAATACTTCAACATGTATCTCCTAAGGATAAGGATATTGTCCTACTTTATCATAATACCATTATCATACCCAGGAAATGAATTATAATGGTATTATTATTTAAATGCAGTACACCAATTCTATTTCTTGAAAAAAAATCCCTTTCTTTTTTTGAACCATTGTTACAATTTTCCCTATTTTTAGCACTAATATAGATTTTCCCCTCTCGTTTTACTTTTCTTTGGCCATTTTAGTGACAATATGAGAAGGATGTCAATTAAATGCATGGGTTCAAATTGACATCTTAGAACAAATGCTCTGATATTTCTTTTTGCAAGAGGAATATCTCAGAATATGTCCGTAGTATCAATATCATAAGTAGAATATTAGGCAGAATGATTCATAAATCTGATTTTTGTGCTTTTTAAACTTGGTGTTTTGAATTAAAACTAGATAGGAGCTAAACAGGATTTTTAACTGTACTCGTAGAGAAGTGAAAATTCTCCCTTAAATGAGGGCCTTCATCAAGATGTATCAGCTCACAAAGGGGAAAAGAAAGTTGAATCTGAAACAAGTGAACTCACATATCTGACCAATGATCAAGTCCACTAGAAGGACAGCAGGACTACGTGGAGTGTAGGATAATTACTGGCTTATTTTTATTAATAGGCTTCTAATGTGACTCTAATGTGTGTGTTGTATGTATGAACCTGGTGAAAGATTCAGAAAGTCCTTTTGGAAAGGATGATGAGGTTAGGGGAAGACAGGCAATGTAGGATGCTAGAAGAAAAGTTACAGTTCACCTTTGTAGAGCCCCACTCGTAGCATCAGATTCCCAATCCTGTGAACATTTTCTAACAGGCGAGTGTGGTTTAGGTCTTTAATGACAAGAGGAGACACCATAATTCTGAACAAATGAGACTAGAAGCAAATGGATGGGTGGTTCACTCACCTTGAAGACTTTGAGTTTGCACTGCCAGGAGAGGTACAAAATTCCTCTACCCTGCTAAAGCATTTCACTGTTTAGAAAGTCAGTTTTATTTAGAAAGAAGTTATGGGTAGTCCACACAAAATAGGACCCAGAAATAATTGGAAAGACAGTAGAGGAAAGATGAGAGAGTTTGAATATGTCCTGGAAGCCCAAAGGCTAAGAATACCAGATAATTTTAAAAAAATACAGGAAAGATTCAAGAACACATGTAGCTGCAGGGAAGGCTGGCCAAAGAACAGCAATAGAGAAAACCATAGGAAATGGAAAAGAGAGGAAATGGAAAGGGATGAAGATGTTACCCATACAAGAATGCAGACACCCATGGCAAGGTGCCAAAAAAGCCAGGCAAATAAGTGCTCTGGACGGAATTTAGGGCACATAGTTGATTGCAATGAAAGCAAAACCCACCACTGCACTAGTAATAGAGGGTGGGAAGACTACCGAAAAACCAGGGTGGGGAGAACAATGTGGATTTCAACAGAAGGTGATGTATTGTATTCAGAAACACTTGAGTATAAAGCGTAGCAATTAGACACACGACCTAGAGAATGCAAGTGCAAAGGGCAAAATAAGGAAAAGAATGTCTGGCCATGCTATATATAAACCTGTAAGTCTGAGCCGAATTTCTCTTTGTCTACTCTGGTTACTGTTTACTCCTTTGTTGACGTGAAAAACATTTCCACAAAGTAGTTCGGAGTATTTTAGTGAAATGAAGCTCATGGTAGAAAACAGAAGACTGTGAAAGGATTTTATGATATTTGATAGTTGCTTTATAATATAAAATTGGATTTGTTTCTTCTTTTGACTGTTCTTGTGTGCTTTGCAGAATCAATCTCATGGTTTAGTAAGTTTATACCTTGTGTGTTTATATTTTTTTTCCTCTGGCTTTTGAACTTAATTGCAAATAGTTTAATCAAGAGCATGTGTTGAGCTTTATTCTTTCTTCCTGGAGCAGCTTGAGATCACCTTTGAGGAGCTATGTCTTCCAAGAATTAGCTGACCTAAGCTTAGTGTTTTGGGGAAAAGATTTGGTTTGTAGCTACATATTTGTGGTTTTGTCCCATTGCAGTCAGAATCTGCCTCATAGGGAGTGAATATTCATTCTTTGATACCTGGAAGGTGGGATGACATCTTCAATGACCAGAAACAGGGTACAAGAATCTTTTATCATCTTGCCCACAGTTTATCCTCCTCTCTTCAGTTAAATGGCCTTTTTAAATAAAATATAATAAAATCCACCGTTTAACATGGTAGGTGGGTCAAACTAACCAACCCAAAGAGGAAAAAAAAAAAAGGTCTTTAAGTTAGGGGAGCTCATACACTAAAATGTTAATTTTGTAGCAACACTTTGCCATCTGAGAAAAGGCAGGACTCTGGGAAGAAAAGGAGAAAGTGAGAAGAGGTAGGAAAGGAAAAAGGGAGAATATCTGCTTAGTCATTTAACTAATATTTCATGGGCACTACACTGTGTTCTAGATACTTTTCAAAATTATTTTGGGCTCCTCCATTAAAGTGATAATTTTCTGGGAAAAGGGATTATGTTCTTTTAGCTTTCTTAACCCCAGCCAGTGGTGGAAATGGCAGCACACTTGGCTGGTAACTGAAAGGTTGGAGGTTCCAGTCCACCCAGAGGCACCTCAGAAGAAAGGCTTGGAGATCTACTTCTAAAACTTCAGCCATTGAAAACTGTATGGAGCACGTGTCTACTCTTACATGCATAGGGTCACTATGAGTCGGTAGACTTGATGGCAACTGGTAATCCCAACTACAAAGTCAATCAAATAGCTAAATAAAAAGAAATTTTGTTAATCCTTATTCTCTTTAATCTCTCCACAGCATTTGACTATGCTGAAAAGCTTTATTTTTAGATAGTCTTTCTTTTTCTCTCTCTCTTTTTTTTGTCTCCTTCCCCACTCCACTGCTTCGTTGGGCCCTCATCTTCTCTCACCTGGTGTCCTTATCTGCAGGCTTATTCCCTGCTCCTTCCATTTCATCCTTTACACTGACATCAAAGTCATCTTGATTAATTCACATACCATCTTAAAAAACTGCCTACAGGAAAAGTTACAAAAAATCATCAGCATATCTAACCTTCAACCCAGTGGTTGGAGGATAATCAATTCTTTCCATCTCAGTTGAGACCAGTCTTATTTCCCTTCCCCAAAACCTATTCTACAGCCACCCAAGACAACGTGTGGCTCCCCAAGTGCTCCCTATTACTAACTTGAGTCTTAGAAGGTGATTATAGCTATGAAGACCAGGACATCAATTGTGGATGAGAACAGATGAAAGATTGAAAACCGAAGGAACTTTCTGAACAATTGTTGTCTCAGCTGTCTGGGACAAAGTGTTTTACCATTCTGAAAATAATACCGTTGCTTGTATACAATGACCACCATGGAGAAATTCCATGATTTGAGAGCAGAGCGGAGTGTACAAGTTAGTGTTCAGCAACCGAACACCTGCTATGTTGTTTTGGTCTGCTTGTGATCAGAGGGGGGTGGTTGTTGGATACGAGGAGACAAGGGGGTGAAAGTGCAAGTGTCTGAACTTTCTCTGAACTACTGTAATCACAGGAATCAAGTTTCCTGGTGGAACAGGTTCATGGGTGAAAGAAAGGCTTTCAAGAGTCTATTTTGGGCTATTATTGTGGATAATGTTACCCCAAGTTTGTCTCCATATGTATCATAACCATGGTAACCTTATGTTTTCTAGGTTAGCGGGTGTCAAGGTGGTGAATTTTAATTTTCCACTTGGGAAAATATGGTCACCATAGCTATGGACTACAAATAAGAATGATTCTATCTTGTATGACCAGTTCATGGGATATCTTACTAAGCAATCAATTAGGAAAAATTCAATATATTGAATAAAAGCAGTGCAAAAAAAAAGCCTAGATACATTAAGTTAATTAGAAGCTGAATTCTACCACTCCAGTTTCTCTTCTTTTTAGCAGCTTGGTAAATTCTGTCTTCTTTTTAATAACCTTAAAGTGGGACAATATAGCAGTTGAACTGATTATGTATAGATCTTTGGGCTGTTTTTGAAATCTAGAACATGAAATTTTGAATTTTTATGAATAAATTGCAATAGAGAATGAGCCATCCAGCTTGCACATGAACTTGAATTAAAAAAAGCTGTGATACTTCCTATCACCAGCATAGTATTTGGTCAGATCCTCTTTTTTTTAGCCTTTAGCCTTATGTAGAACTTATTCTTCAGGTAACTCATAATATAAGCAGAAGCCAAAATATAGAATGTTTCACCAATCCTCATAAATTAAGCAGGGTACATATTATATTCATTATTGCCTCCCCCACCTCCATCACCCCTTAAAGGTAGCAAAAGAGCATAATGCCATTACCTCATCTGTCCTTCTCTACATCTTGTTCCACATCTCTGTTCTTCTGCCCAGGTTCACCAGAATGGGAGCAATCAACCCTACAGATTTTCCCAAGAGAGTAGTTTTCAATAATCAAGTACCAACTGGTCAGACTCTTAAGATGTGCCTATTTCTAATGCTGTATATTGTCAGTGCACATGAAACTGCAGAATAATGTGGCTTCTCTTGACACTTGCCCTTTCAAGTCAGGTAGCCAAGCAAAATGCTCCATGTGAAGCAGACAGATGAGGATAAGAATGACTTCTTTTTGAGCAGAAGCTGAGAATGTGAGTGGCAGTGTGAGTCATGTCTGGGATGTAGCATCGAATCTGGGCCAGGATGCTTATGTCTATGTTCTCAGTATTGCCTGTATGACCTTGTTCAAGTCCTGCTTCCACTTGCCTACTCTGTGGCTGAATACATTGCAAGCTCTTGTTGTTCCTTCTAGTATGTACACTGATATCTTGGATATCTTGATATCTTGTATCTGATATACACTGGTATCTTGGAATTTGCTGGCATTTGGTACAGCTCTGGCAATGGGAGAACAAATGTATCCTTAATAATGGGGTATCTCTGCTGTTCTGGTGTGTTAAGAGAGGGTTCAGAATGTCTTTCACCTGCCTTCCAAGGTCCCCTCTCTCCACTTTTCCACCTTGTTTTGTGCCCAGGAGGCTGACTTGTTTGAACCAGCTATGGGAGCACTGGCAGCAGATGGAAGGGAGGGAGGGAGGGAGGCAGAAGGATGAGGTCCAGGTATTTATTTCCCTGGCTCTCTCCTTCATGGTCATGGTGTGCTGGCTGTCTCCCTCAATTCCCTGTCACTTCCACACACCTTTATCTCTGGATTCTGCTCACTGTTTAGGCCTACGTGGTCACAGTGCTGTGCTCTTACTAGCTCTGAGGTAATGCACCATCTCTTGTGGTTTTCCTATACCCTGCCCGTACCTTAAATAGTCCCTTAAGCCCAAAAAACCAAACCCCTTGCTGTCCAGTCGATTCTGACTCACAGCTATCCTATAGGACAGAGTAGAGCTGCTCAACATGGTTTCTAAGGAGGGGCTGGTAGATTCCAATTGCCGATCTTTGGGTTAGCAGACGAATTCTTAACTACTGAGCCACCAGGGCTCCAAAATAGTCCCTTAGTCCCTTAAATAGTCCCTTAGTTAAACTCTCCTCAAATGACCCAATTTGAATGTGCCATCTGTTTCCTGCTGGTACCCTGACTGATACAGGGAGTTGGCTATTCTTGAATAAATGATGTTGGTAGAAGGATCCTGAAAGACTTTAGTAGTGACCCCCCCATCCCCCCCACCCCCGAACCTGGGAGGAAGCAGTGTAACTAATGCACACATATAAGTTGCATCTGGATCCTGTAGGTCGGAGCGAAACTTGCTGTATGTGATTTCTGTTGCTACCTTCTGTGATGCTGCCTGGGTCACTGTCCCCTTGCCTGAGGGCAGTTGTACCAGAGCTCTGGCTTTCATTTGGAGCCTGGGAGAGAGGGGGAAGCAAGCCCTCTTCATTAGTGCTGCTGGCACAGACAGATGGAGGCTTCTGAGTCAGCAACTGAGAATAGACGATTTCGAAGCATCACCCTGCCTCTGGTGCCACTTGTCCCTCCTCTGGCGCTGGCTGCCCAGGTTCATCCTGGCGTCATTGGCAAAGGGAGCTGCCCTAAAGCACAGGGCCCAGTGCCTCCCTCCCGCAGTCTTCTTTGGCAGCTCTGTTCCCTTGCAAAGCAGAGCTCTATTAGCAAGTGAAATGTCATAGTTTCAAACAAACAAACAAGCCCTCAAGTCAGCCAAGCTGTCTGGGTGAAATCACAAAGGAATCTCAGTGTCCTCTGCCTGCCTTTTGGCCTTCTCTGTGGGGATTTGGTCATCCTTTTGGGGTTGGAGCAGGACTCATTTTCTTCCTACTTGCCAGTAGGTGACAATCTCCAAAGCTGAGACAACATCCTTCCAGCAGAAGCCCTGCCTGATCAAGCCTAGTGAAGTCCCAGGGAGCTTGGTTATCCTTTGTGTCTATTGTAGGTTTAGGTTAATTGGTCACTGAGATTTAGTTGAGTCCCTCCTTGTAACCTTCTCAGTCACAGGTTTCCTGAGGAAAGCCTTCCTTTCCACTTGATTTTTCTTGGCCAGCTCCTCTGAAAAAACCCAGGAGACTGCTCCAGATTGAGAAAAGTGGTCGGGGACACCATCTCTACCCAAACCAGCAAAACTAACTTTATCAAATTAGGATAACACAGGAGTAAGGAAGATGCAACTAGAGTTGAATCCCCTGGCAAAGAAATGGTAAATAGCAAAACAGTAATTTCAGAGGGCAAACTGTTTGCCTCACTAATAAAGCATGGCTCGTCACGGAAAATAACTCAGAAGAAAGTAGGGAACAAACGGATTTAGTTGCTATGGGAACGCAGTTGGTAAAAAAACATGAAATATGTAAATACTGTAATTTGGTATTTTAATGTACTTCTTTTCCATGAAGAAAATTCCCTAACAACTAAAACTAGCAACTCATTGCTCTGCTATACACAGCACTGATTGGCAGAGGCTGGGCATGTAAGATTCCAAATTCAATTTTGCCCCTAGGAGCAAAGACAACTTTATTCTCAGGTACAAAATCAAACATCTGGAGCAGTGGTTTCCAACCTTGCCTGCACATTAGAATCACCAGGGAAAGTTTCAAAAAATGCAGATGCCCAGGCATCACCTGAGTCCAATTAAATCAGATTCTCTGGGGGTAGGGCTTGGGCATTGGCATTTTTAAAAAAGCACCACAATTATTTCTAATGGGCAGCCAGTGTTGCAAAACACTGGTCTAGAATCCAGGTTTGTTGGACTTGGCGAGTATGGATCGTTTATTTTGTCACAGGCCTTCACTAAGTTTTATTTCACTCAATATTTGATGATTTGGACATTTTAGTACCAGTAATGGGAAATAATTAGCATTCATTACTCTTCCTTTATTAGTGTTATTATCTTCATCATAATAGATTGGTACTTCACATTATTTGCAGCAAACATATGATATTATACTACAAATCATTATCATTTAACTGTAATAATAACGATTAATTACTGTTATTTAAAAAATTATAAATTGATACTAATACTCTGGGTAGAGCTCTAAATGTTGGTATTGATTTATATTTTAACAACTACCCTCATAAATTATCATTAGCCATGTAATTAATCAATAGTAAACATTTATATAGACATAATTGATCCACTTGCTTAATAATAGTTTATGCTAGAGTTTGTAAGTGGCATAATTTCTGTTTTCTAGATGGATAAAAGAATACACACAAGAGTCAAGAACCTTGCATTATTAGTTGAGACATTGAAACAGTGGCATATCTGAGTGTAGAAGCCCAAAGTTTTAATTTTTCTCATTGCCTGGCTCTTATTTCTGTAGATCTATCTGATGTAAAATCCCAGTCCTCCTATTGGATCATCCCCGAGGGAAAACTACAAGTTAATCCAGAACTTTCTGGTATCCAAAGAGAATTTAAATAGGCAGAAAAGTAGGGTTCATGAGAGATTCATAAGAAATGTCAATATTATAGGAAGCAAGAATTAATTGTAAAAATTCTATCTGGCTTTCCAACCCAAATTCAGGTGGTAAGGGGCCCAAGAGCTTACTGGAGGTTCCAACCTGTGAAAAACCTGCTTTCTTTTGAAGCATTCTCATTCTTTTTACCTTTAACATCACCATTACCATGTCCAGCCCTTGGAGAGTAGGTCCTGGCTCAGTCTGACTAACTCCAGGCTCTATCATTTATCCCAGCTGCTAGGCCTTTTGGAAATAGCACAGCATGGGGTTCCTCCTCCACCATCTCCTCTAGTAGTCTTTGAGATGACCTCTCTTGACCCTCCAGACCGGGTTAGATTTTCTGTTCCCTGTTATCTTCTTCTTCTTCTTTTTTTTTTTTTTTAGTTATCTTCTTCCCTAGCACCATTCATGTCTCCTTTGTAGCCCTTAGCATAAATAATTAAATTTTTATAATTAATTTATTTAACGTCAGTCTTTCCCCAAAAGCCATCAGCTCCATGATGGCAGGAAACGGTGTTGTTCATTCTTTTATACCAATTACCTTAGCACAGTCCCTGTAACACGTTAGATAATAAATATTGTTAACCAATTGACTAATTTTTTTCCTCTCCTGTCCCCATTACTTAAAACTACTCTGTTTCAGGTCCTTAAAAACAATTTTTATTTAAAACAACTATTTTTTCATGAGAAATTTTAAAAACACCTAAAAGGAAAGATTTTATAAAGGACCCCCATGAATCGATCACCTAGCTCTAACAATTATCACATTTTGCCAATCTAGTTTTAAAATTTATGTAATGAAAAAAGGCAATTTTTTTGACTTCCAGTTTCAGTTATGACATGTAAAGAAGTTGAAAGTTGTCACTTTTGTCCTTACAACAAGAAAAAACTGAGCAAACTAAAAATCTATGACTTTGACTCATCAGAGAACTGAAGTTGCAGGGCAAGTGTCACCGTGAAATATGGAGATACAGGTGAATCCAGAGAATTACAGCTGGGATATGCTTATTTGGAACAGAAATAGCTAGTCATTTGGTAACTTTGGTAATTAAATGATAATTTTGATGAATTGCTGGAGTCTGAGTGTGGGCTAGTATGAGTGAGAGAAAACTCTGGGAGATGCAGTCTTAAGGCAGTCTTAGGGCACCCCCTACAATTACAGGTTTTACCTCGAGAAACCCCATTAAGTTCTTCTGGTGAAGATCCAAGAGATCTGGCAGGGGAGGGGAAGAGTATTCTTTGTGAAATATTCCCAGAGTTTTCTCCATAACAAAGGCCCTACTAATCTCTAATGGAAAGACTTTATCGGAGCCTTATCTTCCTGAAGGAAGGGCATTTCTCCCATACTACCCTCCTCTAGCCTTCCATTCTCACCTAAGGGGAGAAAAAACTATACCACTGGAAAAGCACTTATGAAGGCCACAGTCTAAAGACACACTAAAAGACTGATAATAAGATTATAGAACACTTGCCCTCCCCATAGCTTGCCACAGTACAACAAGGTTCTAGTAAAATAGCAGTGAATTATAGCTGAGAGAGCTGCAAGATGCAAACTCTTTATGAAGAAGAGTACTTAGGGAAGCCCAGAGTCAAGAGGAGAGACAAAAACAAGGACAACAGAAGAATATGAAATCTCTGGCATCTATAGCTACAGCAAACATTTAACACAGCTCAATCCCTAGCCAGATTAACAGAAATCCTCATGCTGTTAGATGCCATTGAGTTGGTTCTGACTCATAGCAACCCATGCACAACAGAATGAAATGTTGCCCAGTCCTGCCGCATAGTCACAATTGTTACCATGTTTGAGCCCATTGTTGCAGCCACTGTGTCAGTCCTTCTCATTGAGAGTCTTCCTCTTTTTTGCTGACCCTCTACTTTACCAAGCATGATGTCCTTTTCCAGGGACTGGTCCCTCCTGATCACATGTCCAAAGTAAGTGAAATGAAGTCTCATCATCTTTGCTTTTAAGGAGCATCCTGTACTTTTTCCAAGACAGACTTGTTCATTCTTCTGGGAGTCCATGGTATAGTCAATATTCTTCAAAAACATCATAATTCAAATGTATCAATTCTTCTTCAGTCTTCCTTATTCATTGTCCAACTTTCACAGGCATACGTATATCCTCATACTAAAGGCCTATTTATCTTCAGTCTTTTACCTGATAAAACATGTCCAGCTTTCAACAAAAAATTATAAGACCTTCCAAAAAAGCAAGGATAAATGTAGTCAGAAGAGACAAAGCAAACAACAGATATGACACAAATGTTGGAATTATTAGACAGGGAATTTAAAGTAATAACTATGATTAATGTATTAAGGACTTTAATGGAAAAGGAGCCCTGGTGATGCAATAGCTAAGAACTTGGTTGCTAACCAAAAGGTCAGCAAAGCGAATCCACCAGGCACTCCTTGGAAACCATAGGGGGCAGTTCTACTCTGTCCTATAGGGTTGCTATGAGTCAGAATTGACTCAGTGGTTACGGGTTTGGCTTTTTGTTTTTTCAACAGAAAAATAGAAAACATGCAAGAATATATAGGTAAAGTAAGAAAAGAAATGGAAATTCTAAGAAAGAATTGAAAGAAATGCTAGAAATAAATAAACACTGTAACAGATATGAAGAATGCCTTTGATGGACTTATCAGTAAACTGGACATGGCTAAGGGAAGAACATGTGAGCTTGAAAATAGGTCAGTAGAAACTTCCCAAATGGAAATGCAAAGAAAAAACAAATAAAATAGAACAGAGCATCCAGAACTGAAGAACAATTTCAAAAGGTGTAACGTATGTATAATTGGAATACCATAAGGAGAAGGAATGAAACAGAAGAAATATTGAAGTAATAATGGCACACAAAACTATAAAATACTGATAATTCTAAATAAATGAACAAGTATTGTGCCTGTATGCATTGGAAGACTCCATATTCCTGAAATATCAGATCTTCCAAATGATCTTTAGAGTTAAAGCAAGCCAAGTCAAAATACCAGCAACTTATTTTGTAGGTATTGATAAATTGATTCTAACATTTATTTGGAAAAAAAAGGCCTTAAAATAGCCACCACAATACTGAGGAACAGAAACAAAGTTGTAGGACTCACACTACCTGATTTCAAGACTTACTATAAAGGTATAGTAATCAATACAGAGTGGTACTAGCAAAAGAATAATCATGCAGATAAATAGAACAGAATAGAGAGCCCCAAAAAAGACCTACACAGATATAGTCAATTGATCTTTGACAAAGAAGCAAGAACAATTCAATGGAGAAAGGATAGTTTTCTCAACAAATGATGATGGGACAATTGGATGTCCATACTGAAACAAAAAAAAAAAAAAGAAAGAAAGAACCTTGTCTTAGGCTGGGTTCTCTAGGGAAGCAAAACCAGTAAAGCGTATAAACATGAAGAAGAGACAATCTTTATGAAGGCCAGAATAATGTGACGAACTGATAATTTTCAGACTATGGTGCTAACTATGTTTTAAGAAAGCAAAAAGTACACAGAAAACAAACTAGTGGAGATCAGGAACCAAATGGAACAACAAAATGAGAGCCTTAGTAAGGAAATTGAAAACATCAAAAACAAACAAACAAACAAACAAACAAACAAACAAACTACTGGAACTGACGAATAAAATATCTGAATTAGAAAAAACAAGAGAAACACTCAATAAGAGTTGAACAGAGAGAAGACAGAATAAGTGAACTAGAAGACAAAATAATTGAATTTATCAATTCTGGAGAGAAATTAGAAAAGAACAAAGAAAAGCAAAAAAATCCAAAATGAAATATGAGATTTAACTGAGAAATCTAACATTAGAATTATTGGAATCCCAGAGCACCATGACAACAATTAAAGGCACAGAAACAATTTTCCAAAAGATAATCAGAGAGAATTTCCCAGACCTGTGCAGAGAACCAAGCCTGTGAATACAGGAAGCTTCACAAACCCCAATCAGAAGAGACACAAAAAGATCAACCCTATGCCCTATCCTAATAAAATTCGTGAAAACAAAAGACAAGAAGAGAATTCTGAAATCAGCACTTTAACATGCCAAGCATCTGTCATAAGAATCAGTGTGGATTTCTTCCCAGAAACTCTAGAGGCCAGAAGACAATGCAGTGATATGTATATGTAGATACTGAATGAAAACAATTGCCCACCAAAAATTCTTTTCCCAGAAAAGTTGTTATTCAAAAATGAGGCGGAAATCAAGACATTCCCAAACAATCAGAATCTCTTGGAATTTGCCACTACCAGACTAGTTTTGCAAGTATTACTCAAGGGAGTACTCCAAATGGAAAGGCAACAGCATCAAGAAATAAGTACAAAGTAAACTTATTGAATATGGGTTGTATATTGATGTTAATGGAGACACACCAACAGACACGGGAGAGGGAAGAGCACGTCAGGAATAGATTTATTATGTTAAGGTTGTTTGTTAACTGTTGTTCATATGTTAAACATTGTAATTATAAATTGTGTAATCTAACATATGTGGTAACTACTAAGAAATCACCAAGAAGAAACATTTAGAAGACAAGAAGGATGATAACGAAAAGACTCATCACAAGAAAATACCAAAATACAAACAAAAACAGAAAAATCAGAATAAAAAAATGAAGAAGATATGAAACACACACACACACAAATAGCAAAATGAATGTGGTAGACACTTTCTTTTCAGAAATAACCTTAAATGCAAAAGGTCTAAATGCCCCATACAAAAGGCAGGAAGTAGCAGAATGGATTAAAAACAAAAAACAAAAAGATCCACCCTTTTGCTGTCATAAGAAATGCACGTTAGACATAAGGACACAGACTGAAAATAAAAGGATGGAAGAAAATATTTCATGCAACCAGTAAACAAAAAAGAGCAGAGGTGGCCATACTGATATCAGATAAGATAGACTTTAAATCAAAATCTATTACAAGAGATAAAGAAGAACACTATATAATAATAAAAGAGTCAATTAAGGGAGAACATAACGATTATAAATATATATGCATCTAATAGAAATGCACCAAAGTACATGAAACAAATACTGACTTATATGAAAGGAGAAATAGACAACTCCACAATAATAGTAGGGGACTTCAACACACTACTTTCAATTATAGACAGAACATCTAAAAAGAAAATCACTAAGGTCATTGAGAGCTTATATAAAGCCATAAGCCAATTGGACCTAATGGACATATATAGGGCACTCTACTGAACATTAGAGCAATACACATTGCTCTCCAGTGCACACGCATCATTTTCCAGAATAGATCATATGCTAGGACATAAAACAAGTCTCAAGAAATTGAAAAAGATTGAAATTATACAAAGCATCTTCTCTGACCATAATGATATGAAGCTAGAAATCAATAACAGGATAAATAAGGAAAAAAGAAGAAGTACATAGGAATTAAACAATACGCTACTGAAAAACTATTGGGTCATAGAAGAGATAAAAAGTGAAATTAAAAAATTCCTAGAATCAAACAAAAATGAAAAAGCATTTCAAAACTTTTGGGACAAAGCAAAAGTAGTACTCAGAAATTTATAGCAATAAATGCCTACATTAAAAAAGAAGATCCAAAGTCTATTAACTTAAACTGACAACTTGAACAAACACAAAGGGAAGAACAAAATAAACCAAAAGCTACCAGAAAAATAGAAACAATAAAGATCAGGGCAGAAATAAAATTGAAAATAGAAAAACAATAGAAAGAATTAACAAACCAAAGTTGGTTCTTTGAAAGGATCAATAAAATAGACAAACCACTGGTTAGATAAAAGAAAAAAACCAAAAGAGGCAAATAACCAATTTAAGAAATGATATTGGTGATATTACAACTGATCCAACAGAAATAAAGAAGATTATAATGATTACTGTGAAAAATTATACTCCAACAAAGTTGAAAACCGAGATGAAATGGACAAATTCCTAGAAACACACTACCCAAATTAACACAAATTGAGGGATGCCTAACTGCCATTTGGTGGACAAGTGACAGGAAATGCTTAAAGTCTTGCAATGTGTAGGACAGCCTTGTACAGTGAAGAATTGTCGCTTGTCCTGCATGGCTTTCTTAAGTGCCTCTGTATTTCTGTTAAGGTAGAGAACCTGTTTAAAATTATGTAAGCCTAAAAACCATTTCCTCTTCACATATAAACACTAAGTATTTTTGACATGCTTTTAATATATACTAACTTTTACAGGAATGCTACTATTATGTGAATCCAAGGGAAGACTCTTTTGTTCAGAAGAGTTGTTCACCTGTTTGGAAAATCACACTACTGAAGGCAATGTGGCTTTTTCTATCTGAGCCCCACTATAACACACTTGCAAAAAGCTTTTACTTATATAGTGTTTTTACACATAGGTAGAGTAACAGTATAGTTACTGTTCAAACCAGACACTTTTGCAAGTAAAAAGGGGGTGCTATTAATAATTGTGCCAAGGCAATGGGCATAGACTAGGATTGTCCCAGAAAAACTGGATTGTACAAGGGAGCCTAGAAATTGTAGTTTTTAGCTTTCTAGTCCCACAGTACAGGAAGACATGCCAGAGGGAAGTTAGAATAGATGTCTAATGGGAACATCCACATATCCTTAGTGAAATTTTTGTCTTTTTGACCTATCAATCACTGAGAGGTGAGTTAACATTTCCTGCTATGATGGGGTATTTGTCAATTTCTTTTTTGTAGTTCTGTAAACTTTTGCCTTATATTTTTGAAATCCTATTTTTTTTTTAGGGGCATGTCATTGTTGTTAGGTGCTGTCGAGTCAATTCCAACTCAGCAACCATATGCACAACAGAACGAAATGCTGCCTGGTCCTGTGCCATCCTCAAAATCCTTGCTATGCTTGAGCCCATTGTTGCAGCCACTGTGTCAATCCATCTCACCGAGGATCTTCTTCTCCTTCTCGGACCCTCTGCCCTAGCAAGCATGATGTTCTTCCCCAGGGACTACCTCCTGATAACATGTCCAAAGTATGTGAGATGTAATCTCCCCATCCTTGCCTCTAAGTAGCATTCTAGTTGTACTTCTTCCAAGGCAGATTTGTTCATTCTTTTGGCAGTTCATGGTATATTCAATACCTTTCTCCAACACCACAATTCAAATGTCTTCCTTATTCATCATCTAGCTTTCACATGCATAGGAAGTGATTGAGTCAGGCGCACCTTAGTCTTCAAGGTAACATCTTTGCCTTTCAAAATTTCAAAGAGGTTTTTTGCAACAGATTTGCCCAATGTAAAGTGTCTTTTGATTTCTTGACTGCTGCTTCCATGGGTGTTGATTGTGGACCCAAGTAAAATGAAGCCCTTGACAACTTCAGTCTTTTCTCCATTTATCATGATGTTGCTTATTGGTCCAGTTGTAAGGATTTTTGTTTTCTTTATGTTGAGGTATAATCCATACTGAAGGCTGTGGTCTTTGATTTCATCAGTATTTCAAGTCCTCTTCACTTTCAGCAAGCAAGATTTTGTCATCTGCATATCATAGGTTGTAAATGAGTGTTCCTCCAATTATGATGCCTCATTCTTCATATTGTCCAGCTTCTCGTATTATTTGCTTATCATACAGTTTGAATCAAACCCCCCCCCCAAAAAAAAGCCAAACCTAGTGCCGTTGAGTCGATTCCGACTCATACCAACTCTATAGGACAGAGTAGAATTGCCCCACAGAGTTTCCAAAAGCACCTGTGGATTCAAACTGCTGACCCTTTGGTTAGCAGCCATAGCACTTAACCACTACACCACCAGGGTTTCCACTGTTTGAATAGATATGGTGACAAGGTAACACTCTGATACATACCTTTCCTGCCTTTAAACCACACAGCATACCCTTGTTCTGTTTGAACGACTGCCTCTTTATCTATACACAGGTTCCTCATGAGCACAATTAAGTATTCTGGAGCTCCCATTCTTCTTAATGTTGTCCATAATTTGTTACGATCCACACAGTCAAATACCTTTGCATAGTCTATAAAACACAGGTAAACATCTTTCTGATATTCTCTGCTTTCAGCCAGTTGATCTGTCTGACATGAGCAATGATATCCCTGGTTCCATGTCCTCTTCTGAATCTGGCTTGAATTTCTGGCAGTTCTCTGTCAATGTACTGCTACAGCAGCTTTTGAATGATCCTCAGCAAAATTTTACTTGGTTGTGATATTAATGATGTTGTTTGATAATTTGCACATTTGGTTGGATCAGCTTTCTTGGGAATAGGCATAAATATGGATCTCTTGCAGTTGCTTGGTCAGGTAGCTGTCTTCCAAATTTAGACATAGACACAGACAAGTGAGCACCTCTAGCACTGAATCTGTTTGTTGAAACATCTCAGTTGGTATTTCATCAATTCCTGGAACCTTATTTTTGGCTAATGCCTTCAGTGCAGCTAGGACTTCTTCCTTCAGCACCATCGGTTCCTGATTGTATGCTACCTCCTGAAATGGCTGAACATCGACCAATGCTTTTTGGTATAGCGATTCTCTGTATTCCTTCTATCTTCTTTTCATGCTTCCTGTGTCAGTTAATATTTTCCCCGTAGAATCCTTCGGTATTGCAACTTGAGACTTGATTTTTTTCTTCAGTTCTTTGAGCTTGAGAAATGCTGAACATGTTCTTACCTTTTGGTTTTCTAACTCCAGGTCTTTGCATATGTCATTACGATACTTTACTTTGTCTTCTCAAGCCACCCTTTGAAATCTGTTCAGCTCCTTTACTTCATTATTTCTTCCTTTCACTTTAGCTACTCGACTTTTAAGAGCAAGTTTCAGATTCTCCTCTGACATCCATTCTGGTCTTTTCTTTCTTTCTTTTTAACGATGTCTTATTTTCGTCATGTATGATGTCCTTGATGTCGTTCCACAACTCGTCTGGTCTTCTGTCATTAGTGTTCAACACATCAACTCTATTCTTGAGATGGTCTCTAAATTCAGGTGGGATATACTCAAGGTTGTACTTTGGCTGTCGTGGACTTGTTCTAATTTTCTTCATTTTCACCTTGAACTTTCTTATGAGCAATTGACGGTCTGTTCCGCAGTCAGACCCTGGCCTTATTCTGACTGATATTGAGCTTTTCTGTTGTCTTTTTCCACAGGTGTGGTCGATTTCATTCTTATGTATTCCATCTGGCGAGGTCCATGTACATAGTCACTGTTTATGTTGGTGGAAAAAGTATTTGCAATGAAGAAGTCATTGGTCTTGCAAAATTCTGTGATGCCATCTCCAATATCATTCCTATCACCAAGGTCATATTTTCCAACTACCAATTCTTCTTCGTTTCCAGCTTTTGCATCCCAATCACTGGTAATTATCAATGCATCTTGATTGCACGTTTGATCAATTTCAGACTGCAGAAGTTGGTAAAAATCTTCAGTTTCTTCATCTTTGGCCTTAGTGGTTGGTGCATAAATTTGAATAATAGTGGTATTAACTGGTCTTCCTTGTAGGCGTATGGATATTATCCTATTACTGACAGCGTTGTACTTTGGGATAGATCTTGAAATGTTCTTTTTGACAATAAATGCAATGCCATTCCCCTTCAAGTTGTCATTCCTGGCATAGTAGACCATATGGTTGTCTGATTAAAAATGGCCAATATCAGTCCATTTCAGCTCACTAATGCCTAGGATATTGATGTTATTATGCATTCTACTTAATTTTTGATGATTTCCAATTTTCCTGGATTCATACTTTGTACATTCTGTGTTCTGATTATTACTGGATGTTTGAAGCTGTTTCGTCTCATTTTGAGTCATGCCACATTAGCAAATGAAGGTCCTGAAAGCTTGACTCTATCTGCATCATTAAGGTTGACTCCACTTTGAGGAGGCAGCCCTTCCCCAGTTGTCTTTTGAGTGCCTTCCAGCCTGAGGGGCTCATCTTCTGGCACTATATCAGATAGTGTTCTGCTGCTATTCATAAGGTTTTCACAGTTTAATTCTTTTCAGAAGTAGACCGCTGGTCCTTTTTCCTAGTCTGCCTTAGTCCAGAAGCTCAGCTGAAACCTGTCTGCTATGGGTGATCTGCTGGTGTTTGAATACCAGCATCACAGCAACACTCAAGCCCCCACAGTATGACAAACTGAAAGACATGTGGGAGCATACAGGTCCATAACTGTTATATCTTCTAGCGAATAGAACTTTGTATCAATATGTAATGATCCTTTATATTTCTAAATTATATATATATATATATATTTATTTTTGCCCTAAAAGCTATTTTGTCTAATTTGAATATAGAAATCCCAGTTTTCTTTTAATTAATGTTTTCTTGGCATATTTTATCTTTTTTACTTTCAATATTTCTGCATGTTTATCTTTTTCTTTGCTTTTTATAGTTAGCATATAACTGAATTAAAAAAAAAACAAAGGTAACAATCTGCTTTTAACTGGAGAATTTAACCTATTTACGTTAAATTATGATTACTTCTTGATTTGAATTCATTTGTATCATCTTATTTCATGGTTTCCCCCCCACTTTTTCAGTGTTGCCCCCCTTTACTGCCTTCTGTTTTATATTGTTCAAGATCAATATCTTTATATTTCTACTAAACAATACCAGAAATAAAATATCTTAACTCAAATCCTCTTTCTTTCTTTTAATTATAATTTACTGTTGCCATGGTTTTACCTCCAGATTGATCTTTTAGCCTCTCAACTTACCATAATTGTTCTTATTTATATAGTCAATGATTGTTTAGATTTACTCCCATGTTACCGTTTTCTTTGCTCAACATTCCTTCTTGTACCTAAGACCTACTTTCTAGGATCATTTTCTTTGTTAAGTACAACTTCTAGAAGATCTTTTAGTGAGTTTCTGTCAGTAGCATACTCTCCGAATTTTGATTCATCTGAAAATATCTATATTTCACCCTCATTCTTTAAAGCTACCACCAATTGCTGGTCCTTCTTCCTAGTCTGTCTTAGTCTGGAAGCTCTGCTGAAACGTCTCCACCATGGGTGACCTTGCTGGTATTGTAATACTGGTGGCATAGCTTTAAGCATCATATAATATGCAAACTACCACAGCACGACAAACTGACAGGTGATGGTAGCTTTAAAGAATGATGGTGAAGTGTAGATATTTTCAGATAAATCAAAATTAAGAGAGTATGCTACAATCAGAAACTAATTAAGTTGCAGCAATACACCAACAGGGAATGGCAAGAAATTCAAGCTGAATTCAGAAGAGGACCTGGAATGAAGGTATATCACTGCTAATGTCAACTGGATTTTGGGTGAAAGCAGAGAATATCAGAATGATGTTTACCTGTGTTTTATTGACTATGGAAAGGCATTCAACTGTGTGGATTGTAACAAATTATGGATAACATTGTGAAGAATGGGAATTCCAGAACACTTAATTGTGCTCATGCGGAATCTGTACATAGACCAAGAGGCAGTCATTTGAACAGAATGAGGGGATACTGCGGGTTTAAAGGCAGGAAAGCTGTGTATCAGGGTTGTATCCTTTCACCATACATATTCAATCTGTATGGTAAGCAAATAATCTGAGGAGCTGGACTATATGAAGAAGAACATGGTATCAGGTTGGGAGGAAGACTAACAACCTGCAATATGCAGTTGACACAACTTGCTTGCTGAAAGTGAAGAGGACTTGTACTCACTGATGAAGATGAAAGACTACTGCCTACAGTGTGGATTACACCTCAACACAGAGAAAGCAAAAATCCTCGTAACTGGACCAATAAGCAACATCATGATAAAAGGAGAAAATATTGAAGTTGACAAGGATTTCATTTTACTTCTATTCACAGTCAACATCCACAGAAGCAGCAGTCAAGAAATCAAATGGCATATTGTGTTGGGCAAATCTGCTGCAAAAGACCTCTTTAAAGTGTTAAAAAGCAAAGATGTCACTTTGAGGACTTAGGTGCTCCTGACCAAAGCCATGGTATTTTCGACTACCTCCTGTGCATGTGAAAGGTGGACAATGAATAAAGAAGACCAAAGAAGAATCAGTGCCTTCAAATTACAGTGTTGGTGAAGAATATTGAATATTCCATAGACTACTAGGAGAACCCCCACATGTCTGTCAGTTTGTTGTACTGTGGGGGCTTGCGTGTTGCTGTGAAGCTGGAAGCTATGCCACCGGTATTCAGATGCCAGCAGGGTCACCCATGGAGGACAGGTTTTAGCTGAGCTTACAGACTAAGACAGACTAGGAAGAAGGATCCAGCAGTCTACTTCCGAAAAGCATTAGCCAGGGAAAACCTTATGAATAACAGCGGAACATTGTCTGATATAGTGTTGGAAGATAAGCCCCCCGGGTCAGAATGCACTCAAAAGGTGATTGGGGAAGAGCTGCCTCCTCAAAGTAGAGTCAACCTTAATGACGTGGATGGAGTAAAGCTTTCAGGGCCTTCATTTGCTGATGTGGCACGACTCAAAATGAGAAGAAACAGCTGCAAACATCCATTAATAATCAGAACCTGGAAAGTATGAAGTATGAATCTAGGAAAACTGGAAATTGTCAAAAATGAAATGGAACACATAAACATCATATCCTAGGCATTAGTGAGCTGAAACGGACTGGCATTGGCCATTTTGAATTGGACAATCATACAGTCTACTATGCTGGGAATGACAACCTGAAGAGGAATGGTGTTGCATTCATCACCAAAAAGAATGTTTCAAGATGTATCCTGAAGTACCATGCTGTCAGTGATAGGATAATATCCATATGTCTACAAGGAAGAACAGTTAATACGACTGTTATTCAAATTTACGCACCAACCACTAGAGCCAAAGATGAAGAAATAGAAGATTTTTATCAGCTGCTACAGTCTGAAATTGATCGATGCAATCAAGATGCATTGATAATTACTGGCTATTGGAATGTGAAAGTTGGAAACAAAGAAGAAGGATCAGTAGTTGGAAAATATGGCCTTGGTGATAGAAACAATGCCGGAGATCGAATGATAGAATTTTGCAAGACCAATGACTTCTTCATTGCAAATACCTTCTTTCACCTTCAGAAACAGCGACTATACACATGGACCTTGACAGATGGAATGCACAGAAATCAAATTGACTACATCTGTGGAAAGAGATGACAGAAAAGCTCAATATCATCAGTCAGAACAAGGCCAGGGGCCGACTGTGGAACAGACCATCAATTGCTCACATGCAAGTTCAACCTGAAACTGAAGATCAGAGCAAGTCCACGAGAGCCAAAATATGACCTTGAGTATAAAAAAATCCTGAATTTAGAGACCATCTGAAGAACAGATTTGATGCATTGAACACTAGTGACCAAAGACCAGACAAGCTGTGGAATGACATCAAGGACATCATCCATGAAGAAAGCAAGAGGTCACTGAAAAGACAGGAAAGAAAGAAAAGACCAAGATGGATGTCAGAGGAGACTCTGAAACTTGCTCTTGGGCGTCGAGCAGCTAAAGCAAAAGGAAGAATTGATGAAGTAAAAGAACTGAACAGAAGATTTCAAAGGGCCTATCGAGAAGACAAAGTAAAGTATTATAATGACATCTTTAAAGAGCTGGAGATGGAAAACCAAAAGGGAAGAACACACTCAGTGTTTCTCAATCTGAAAGAATTGAAGAAAAAAATCAAGCTTCGAGTTGCAATAGTGAAGGATTCCATGAGGAAAATATTAAAGGACGCAGGAAACATCAAAAGAAGATGGAAGGAATACACAGAGTCATTATACCAAAAAGAATTAGTTGATGTTCAACCATTTTAAGAGGTGGCATATGCTCAGGAACTGATGGTACTGAAGGAAGAAGTCCAAGCTGCTCTGAAGGCATTGGCGAAAAACAAAGCTCCAGGAATTGATGGAATATCATTTGAGATATTTCAACAAACAGATGTAGTGCTGGAGGTGCTCCCTTGTCTATGCCAAGAAATATGGAAGACAGCTTCCTGGCCAACTGACTGGAAGAGATCCATATTTATGCCTATTCCCAAGAAACGTGATCCAACCTAATGTGGAAATTATAGAACAATATCAGTAATATCGCATGCAAGCAAAATTTTGCTGAAGGTCATTCAAAAACAGCTGCAGCAGTGTATCGACAGGGAACTGACAGAAATTCAGGCCAGTTTCAGAAGAGGACGTGGAACCAGGGATATCATTGCTGATGTCAAATGGATCCTGGCTGAAAGCAGAGAATACCAGAAAGATGTGTACCTGTGTTTTTTTGACTAGGCAAAGGCATTCGACTGTGTGGACCATAATAAATTATGGATAACACTGCAAAGAATGGGAATTCCAGAACACTTAATTATGCTCATGAGGAACCTTTACATAGATTAAGAGGTGGTTGTTCATACAGAACAAGGGGATACTGATTGGTTTAAAGTCAGGAAAGGTGTGTGTCAGGGTTGTATTCTTTCACTATACCTATTCAATCAATCTGTATGCTGAGCAAATCATCCGAGAAGCTAGACTATATGAAGAAGAATGGGGCATCAGGATTGAAGGAAGACTCATTAACAACCTGCGTTATGCAGATGACACAACCTTGCTTGCTGAAAGTAAAGAGGACTTGAAGCACTTACTAATGAAGATCAAAGACCACAGCCTTCATTATGGATTGCACCTCAACATAAGGTAAACAAAAATCCTCACAACTGGACCAATGAGCAACATCATGATAAACGGAGAAAAGATTGAAGTTGTCAAGGATTTCATTTCACTTGGGTCCACGATGAACAGCCATGGAAGCAGCAGTCAAGAAATGAAAAGACGCATTGCATTGGGTCAATCTGCTGCAAAGGACCTCTTTAAAGTTTTGAAAAGCAAAGATGTCACCTTGAAGATTAAGGTGCGCCTGACTCAAGCCATGGTATCTTCAATCGCATCATATGCATGTGAAAGCTGGACAATGAATAAGAAGACCGAAGAAGAATTGACACCTTTGAATTGTGGTGTTGGCAAAGAATATTGACTATACCATGGACTGCCAAAGGAACTAATGAATCTGTCTTAGAAGAAGTACAACCAGAATGCTCCTTAGAAGCAAGGATGGCGAGACAGCATCTTACATACTTTGGACATGTTATCAGGAGGGATCAGTTCCTGGAGAAGGACATCATGCTTGGCAGAGTACAGGGTCAGCGGAAAAGAGGAAGACCCTAAACGAGGTGGATTGACACAGTGGCTGCAACAATGAGCTCAAGCATAGCAACGATTGTAAGGATGGCTCAGGGCCGGGCAGTGTTTCGTTCTGTTGTGCATAGGGTTGGTATGAGTCGGAACTGACTGGATGGCACCTAACAACAGCAACAACTGGAAGAACAAACAAATCTGTCTTGGAAGAAGCACAGCCAGAATACACCTTAGAAGGGAGAATGGCGAGACTTCATCTCATGTACTTTGGACATGTTTTCAGGAGGGACCAGTCTCTGGAGAAGGACATCTTGCTTGGTAAAGTAGAGGGCCAGCAAAAGAAATGCATTGACACAATGGCTGTAACAATGGGCTCAAATATAGCAATGGTTATATAGCTGGCACAGGACTGGGCAGTATTTTGTTCTGTTGTACATAGGGTCACTAAAAGACGGAACTGACTCCAGGGCACCTAACAACAACAAACGAATCAGAACTGACTTGACAGTTCCTAACAATAAGACAACAACCTTAATGTTAATTTAATTTGGTAGTGCATACTAGGATGATATTTATTTTTCTCAGAACTTCTTAAAATTATAATTTTGTTGGGTTCTGGTTTACATTGTTGCTATCGAGTAACAATTGAATTTAAATTATTTATAGCTAATATATTTTTCTCTCCGGCTGCTTCAAAGATCTCTTTGCTTTTGGTGTTCTACAGTTTCATTAAAATGGGTTGAGATTACTTGTTTTTTTCCCCCTGACTTTCTTGAGTCTCACTGGAATTCCTGAATCTGTGGGTTGCCCCCTGGAAAAATTCTCAGTCATATTACTTCTTCCTCATTCTTTCTGTTATCTCTTGCTGGGACTCAGATTAGACATATGTTTTACCTTCTCATTCTATCTTTCATAGCTCTCAACCTCTTTTGCAATTTTCCATTCAGTCTTTTTGTACTTCATTTTGTTCTGCTTAACTCATTAACTGAATTTATACTTTCAATTATTGCTTTTTTTATTGCTAAAGTTCTATTTTGCCATTTTTTTCATTCTGCATGGTTAGTTTTGATAAGCTTTCTTTTTCTTTTGCAACACTTTCAAAAGTCTCTTTAAAAACCCTTTAAACACATTAAATGTACTTTATATTCTGCACCTGATAATTATAATATCTGCACCTGTGTAGTTAGGATTCTGCAATTTTTTCTTTCTCCTGACCCTTGATCATGGTAGCCTGTTTCCCTGTATGTTTGGTGATTTTTAATTGTGAGCTGATGTTACTTGAAACTTTATCTGTGATAATTCCTCGAGGCTTGGGTGTAAAGTGTGTTTCTCCAGAGAGGATTTGTTTGATTTTTCTTGACCAACTCAAGACTACTTTAAATGACATTTTCAACTTAAGTTTTTCAGGCTGCATATGTAGTATGGATACTTGTTTCAAAGAATGTGAACTGTGTTTAGGAATTTTCTGGGGAAATATTTTTTTCCCTATTCCATCCAGAATCTAGGTTGAGTCAGACAATATCTTTACAGACTTTTTGTGTGGGGTTATTATTATTCTCTGAGGACTGCCCTTACAGATACCTGGCTTTATGCATTGATCTGAGATCTGACCTCCAACTCTGCTCAAAACCCCTACTTAGTCTCTTATCCCCAGAGTTTGTTAAAAACCAAGGCTCTAAACTGTGAGAAATTCATAAGTTCCCCCAGGGTTCCAGTGCTCACTTACCCCTATGGATCTGCACTGTTCTATGCACATTGAATTGAATTGCAGGAGAGAGATATGAAATTTATTCTATGTCACTCTCTAAAGTGTAACAAAGGGAGCAAAGTCCACAGGAAGGGATTCAGCTCAGTATAAGGAAAACTTTTCCAAATAAAATGAGCTGTTTCATGAGGCAGTGAGATTTATTGTCACTAGAAGCATTCAAGGATAGGCAGATATCCATCCACTGAGGATGTAGTAAAGGGGATTTAGGTATGGAGGGTTGGGTTGGACCAGAACGCTGCCATCTGAGTTTCATTCTACTTGCTTCATGCAGATTTGGATGCCAGAACCAAAGTCACCAGGCACTTGGGAAGAAGGAGCCTTTTGCTGGCTGTGCTGAAAGTTTAAAATATTGGTTTGCCAGGTCTGCTGCCTGCCCACAAATGGCTCCTTGACACCTGACGGTAGAGCCATCCAGGCCTGACCGTCTGTGCCAGGGCATGCGATGCCTGGGCTCACTGGATCTGCTGTCCACGTGGGCCGCATCTCTGGGCCCTGTCAGGTGCCATGGTTTGTCTTGGCGGTATTGCTGTCAAGGGGGATGTGGACTGGGGCAGGATGAGTGGGCAACAGGTGTTACCAGGAGTCTAGACAGAACTGTATCCTTATACCCACAGGAGCCTTCGTTTAAAATAGCTCCTTCCCCAAATATTCTTCTGGTGGCACTGGGCCTGTCTGTGCTGTGGTTTAAGATCATTGGGCAACTCTCATTCTCCCAATCAGAGGACTGCTTCTGAGGCTATAAAATCATCCGTGAGCTAAGCCAGTTAGCTAAGCCAGGAGAGGATTACACACACCAGTTCTGGTAACACAGCAACTTCATGCAAGCTGGTTTTACAAAATTTTAGTGTCTTCGTTTGCCCTGCTTTCCTCCAGGCAGTCACAGCTTAACCAGGGCTAGGCCTTGGCAGGTGGCATCTTTGGGTACTCTTTTAATTGCCCGTGAAGAAGCTGGGTGAAAAGTGTTCACACTTATATGCTTGATGTAGTAAGGCGAGTTCAGATGGAAACTTGGGCACTCTGTTTATATGAAGAAAGTGGTAAAATGTCCCTTTTCTGTTTGGGAGGAATTGGATGCTCCAGGAGAGCTCACTAATGAGGGGCTAGAAAGGGGATATATTGAGAGCGATGAGGATCTTGAAGGTAGTGGTGGAACACAGGCTAATAATGAGGTTAAAGCCAAGGACTCAATCCAGATGTGGGCTAGAGGGACTCTGTGTTCACTCACACATTGCTGCTTTGGTTTATACGTGGGAAGGAGCCCTGGTGGTGCGATGGTTAAATGTTCGACTACTAACTAATAGGCTGGCGGTTTAAACCCACCCAGGGGCTCTGTGGCAGGAAGACCCGGTGATCTGCTCCAATAAAGATTATAGTCTAGAAAACCTTTTGGGGCAGTTCTACTCTGTCACATCGGGTTGCTATGAGTTGGAATCGACTTAATGGTACCTGACAACAACAACAATGTAATGATACTCTGGCATGCAAAAGACATTGAGTTCGTGGGTGGTTTTGGAAAGCAGAAACTGAGTTTGTAACAGATTTTCTACCCTCACCCCAGCACCCTCCCACCCCGAAATAATAGTATCTTTTGTGTTTTGGCCTTTGTTACAACAGCACCTTGGGCCTATCATACTAAAAAACCAAACCTGTTGCCATTGAGTCAATTCCGACTCATAGTGACCCTAAAGGACAGAGTAGAACTGTCTCATAGGGTTTTCAAGAAGTGCCTGGTGGATTTGAACTGTTGACCTTTTGGTTAGTAGCTGTAGCTCTTAACCAATATGCCACATCAAAGGAAAAAAAAAAAAAGACAAAACAAAGTATAAAAAAGCCAACTCACCCAGAAAAAAATGACCTGTAACGTTTTGATGTATATCCTTCCAGATCCTTTTCTATGTATGTGTGTGTGTGTGTTTTTTTTCTATACAAATGGAAACATACTCTTTTTTTATTTGATCATCCCACTTCTTATATTAATTCAATCAACAGATATTTAATGCTTGCCTACTATGTGCCTGGCACTGCTGTAGGTACTCAGGGTCCACTGACAAACAAAACAAAACCCTTGAACTCATGGAGCTTATGTTATAGTATGCATCCTATAGTGAGCAGCTTTTCCTGTAAGTAGATCACCTATGGCACAGCATTGTTAGGAGCCACATATTATTTCATGATATAAAACCACCAGTTGCTGTCCAGTTGACTCTGACTCATGCTGACCTCATGTGTGTAAGAGCAGAACTGTGCTTCATAGGGTTTCCAGTGACTGATTTTTCAGAAATTTAGATTGCCAGGCATTTCTTCTGAGACACCTCTGAGTGGACTCGAATTTCTGACCTTTCGGTTAGCAGCTGAGTGTTTGCAATACCCAGGGACTCCATTCCATGATATAGATGGACCTTAATTTAATTGAAATATTGACGTTGTCAAAGATTTCATTTTACTTTCATCCGCAATCAACACCCATGGAAGCAGCAGTCAAGAAATCAAGAGATGCATTCCATTGGGCAAATCAACTATGAAAGACCTTTATAAAATGTTGAAAAGCAAAGATGTCACCTTGAAGACCAAAGTGACTTGGCCCAAGCCATGGTATTTTCAGTTGCATCATATGCATGTGAAAGCTGGGCAATGAATAAGGAAGACTGAAGAATTGACTCCTTTGAATTGTGATGTTGGAGAAGAATATTGAGTATACCATGGACTGCCAAAAGAATAAACAAATCTGTCTTGGAAGAAGTACAATCAGAATGCCCCTTAGAAGCAAGGATGGAGAGATTGCATCTTATATACTTCGGACATGTTATCAGGAAGGATCAATCCCTGGAGAAGGACATCATGCTTGGTAAAGTACAGAGTCAGTGAAAAAGAGGAAGACCCTCAACAAGATGGATTGACACAGTGGCTGCAACAACACGCTCAAGCATAACAATGATTGTGGTGAGCCTGGCGCAGGACCAGGCAGTGTTTTGTACTATAGTACATAGGGTTGCTATGCGTCAGAATCCACTCGACAGCACCTAACAACACCAATTTAATTGTACCCTGTTGTTGGAAATTCAGGTGGTTTGCAAATTTTTGCTGTTATAAACAATGAATTGATGAACATTTGTGCACATCTTTATTAGAGGTAATGTCTGTAATGGAAAGTTCATAAAACTCAATGTTTCCTCAGTTAGGGGGAATGAGTGTCCTCTCTCTGGCTGTGATGTGCAGGCAATTAGTCCCAAAGACACTTGAGCCAGAGGGTATCGTTGATAGACTTGGCGAGCTGCATGGATTCAGCTGGGACAGATGAGCCACGTGTGGGTGTGTTTCTTCAACTGACCCAGGTGAACTGACTGGCAGCCCTCAACTGACAGATCAATTAAGGGCATATATGGATTTTAGAAGTCTTCAGAGACCCAGCTGCTTTTATTGTGGTGTTTAAAAATAAAGGTGACTGCTCTGTGATGACAAGCTACTTGAAATGATATTTTAGCAACCTCAAGAAAACAGTTCTGCACAAACACACATAAATGAATTGGGCACGGACTGCATTTGTACATTAGGGTTGGGCATGGGCAACAGGGTATGCAGAAGGGACCAGCTTTTATTTTTCTTCTTTTTTTTATTTTTTACTTTAATATTTTATTTATTTTTGGTGGCAATGTACACAACCAAACATACATCCATTCACAGTTTCTACATGAACAGTTCAATGACATAGATTAGAAATTTCACATTGTGTCACCATTCTCGCCATCTCTACCTATATTGTTTAACAACCGTTAATTTTGGCTCTCTTCCCCTTAAAGTTCTCATCTGTGATTTAGATTAACTGTTGTCAGTTTTAACTCATACAGAACATTCTTTATAACTATGTTTGAGTTCAGGGCTTCAAACTGATTCGAACTGGTTCAGTCATGGCCAATGAAGTGAAACTGGAACAGATCTGCATTTTTACAATTTGGGTGATCCAGAACTATAACTGGAACAGAAAAATTACAGGTCAAAGCCCTGGAATGGGAGACTTGGAAGAGACATGGCAAGCTCTTTCAGAAGCCTGATGCATGAGATTAGATTATTGTTAGGATTGTGGAGAGTGACACACATTCAAAGTGGTAGTCAGCCGCCATCTTTGAGTGAGGCACTGCTGTTTCTGACTCTGATCAAAATCCTACAGGCAAGAGATTTGTTTGCTGTGTGATGCATACACTGCCCTTGTTTTTTAAGAGGGAGATCTGTTTCTAAGCAGGACTTCAACCCATAATTTTTCTTGTTCTGGTTACTGTTCCAATTCACCCAAATTTAAAAAATTCAGGTCTGTTCCAGTTTTGCTTCCTTGGCCATGACTGAACCAGAAAAACTGGTTCAAAGCCCTGCTTGAAGTAAACATTCTTTATTAATTGGGTGAAATTATTGTTTAGTTTGATAATGACTTTATTGGATAGTTTCCATACAAGTTTTAAAATATTATTTCTGGGTATTACATTCATGGGTTTCCCCAGTCTAAATGGATCCAGTAAGCCTGGTTCCTGTGTGAGTGTGAAGTTCTGTTTCATGCTTTCCCTCCTTGATCAAAACATTCAGTAATGGTAGCTGGGTACCACCTCATGGTGATGCAGGTAGTAGATTGTGGAAGCAATTAAATGTACAGAGGGACCAGGTTTTGAGCAGAATGGAGATGAAGCAAAGAGAGGGAGCAGATCACAGGAATTACAGGTTGCTTTCATGTGGCTTCCTAACATTGTAGAGAGGAATTTGTGGGGCTTTAGATTATCCGTGCACTTTTCTGATTCTCTCTTATGCTCACTGGAGGTAGTGTGTCCCTCCCTTTGCTAGACAATTGGCTACTATTATGATGTATGATCCCCAAACACTAGGATCAATTTAAATTCCACCTTCTTTTACATTCCTCCCTTGACCAAATCCTGTTGATTCTTTCTGAAAGTCTCTTGAATCTGTTGTTTAAACTTCAGTTACCTCTCACTTGAATAACTATAGGTATTTTACTAACTGGTCTCCTTGTCCTCACTTCCTTCTGGTCCATTTTCTACAACATCATGATAAATGAAGAAGAAATTAAAGTTCTTGATGATTTCAGTCTGCTTGTATCAACAACTAACGACCATAGAAGCAACAGTCAAGAAATCAAATGATGTCTCTAAAGAAATAAAAGCCGTGACACAAATAGACATATGCACACCCATGTTCGTTGTAGCATTATTTACAATGGCAAAATAACCCAAGTGCCGATCAATGGATGAATGGATAAACAAACTGTGGTACATACACACAATGGAATGCTATGCATCAATAAAGAATAACAACAAATCCGCAGAACATCTCACAACATGGGTGAATTTGGAGAACATTATGCTGAGTGAAATAAGTCAATTACAAAAGGGCAAATATTGTATGAGATCACTATTATAAAAAAAACAAGAAAAGGTTTACACACAGGCGCACACACACACACAATTCTTTGATGGTTACCAGGGATGGGAGGAGGAGGGGGGAAGAAAAATCACTAACAAGATAGAAGAAAAAAAAAATTTTTTTTTTTAAAATATTGCTGAAGGGAAAGGCAATACAGAATATGGGGTAAGTCAGCACAACAAGACCAAGGCAAAGGAAGACTCTGACAGGAACACAAGAATAAAGGACAACTTTTTTTATGGTAATTATTACAGCATATAAAAAATCTTTCAAAATAGTATTAACAAATAACAATCTATGAATGGATACATAGGTAGATAGGTATGCTAAAGAAGTGTGGGAGGATGTAAGGGAGCACACTCACCTGGAGATATAGGTTTGGTTGTGGATATTTCTACATACGTAATTGTAGGTGCTATATGTGTATTACTATAGACAATAGAGCACACAATGGGCACAGTCATGGAAATTTCTAAGGCATAACCAAACACTTCATGGGATGAAGCTCCTAGGCTTGAAGGCAAAGGACCATAGACTCAGGGGATATCTATGTCAATTGGCACAACATAGTTAAAAAAGACAATGTTCTGCCTCCTACTTTGGTGAGTAAGTGTCTGGGGTCTTAAAAGCTTGTGAGTGACCATCTAACATATGATTATTGGTCTCTTCCTGTCTAGAGCAAAGGAGAGTGAGGGACACCAAAGATTCGAGGGAGCAGTTAATCCAAAGGATTATGTTGCAAACACACACAGACACAGACACAGACACACACACACAAACATGGTATTCAACTAGTAAGTGATGAATTCAAACACTGGGCTGTCTGACTCCAGACTGTGCTCTTGACTTCTATACTCTCTTGCCCTGGGGTGCTGATATTTGGGTCAAGACAGGAAGTTGTGAGTGGAGAGAAAGGGAAATACAAAAACAAACAAATGAACAAACAAACCTCCATGACCACCTGTATGTTTATATAGGCATTAAACACTACTCAATTTATTTTATCTTTCAAAACCTTGGTTTCCTTATATGTCAAATGTTAATATTCTTCCTTATAAGAGAATTAAAAGGATCAAATGGGATCATGTATTTTATACAGTAAATGCAAAAATAGTAGCTATTACGTATTTTTTTTCCAGAATTCCTGGAGCTTCCTTCTTCCATTGCTCAGGAACCTGTGAATGGACCCAATAGAAATAAATCTTCACAGAGGGAAAGCTCGAGGCTGTCTTAATTGGTAGTAAGAGGGTACTTGGTCAGGAGTTTCTGAAGACCTTCTCGTGTCTCTTGCCCTACCACCCCTCTTATTTATTCCATGAACTCTCACAGTTAGATTTCATCTAAGGCTACATTCACAGATAAAATCTATGAGCTAATCTCCCTGCGAGAGTTTTCGAGTTAAAACTTTAACTTTATACCTCTGTGGGAATGAGTTTTGTACTTTTTATCTGAAGGATTTTTTTTTTTTTTCCTTGAGCAGGTGTTGCCTTCCCCTTCTCTGGGGCCATCAAAATCCAGAGATGTAAACTCTTCCTACTGAGAAGCCTTGGCAGTCTCGAATGGGCACTGTTGGCAGCCAGAGCAGGCTCTGCTCCTAATTAGGAAGTAGGCCACAATTTACCATGTTTGATCCCAATTCACATTTTGAAATAGCCCTATGCTACCTCCCATGAATCCAGCTCCCCATTCATTCAATCAATAGTGTCACTTACAATGCATGGCTTCTGTGGTGGTCTGTAGGAGGGCTGACACTTTCTGGGCTGGTCATGCTGGCAGCTGCAAGGGATGCGGCCAGAGCTGGACAGGGGCCCTAGTCTCCTGGACCATTGCCTTGTCCACTACTTGGAAGTCTTGTCATGTCTGATATGTCAGGGTCTGGTTTCTAGAGGAAAGGCTCCTCTGGGATTTGGATGAAATCTGGGCTGACCTGTTCTATCCCCAGAAATATCTGAGCAAGCAGCAATTGTAATTAATACTTGGTAATCATGCCCATTGGAGGGTTAACTCCTGACAGCCCAATGTTCTGAATGAGTGTAACACATGGTGTGGGTTGGGTGTTAGCCATGCTTGCTAATGAAGAATTCACTTTACTTATTTTGGCCTTGGGGTTAGTCAAGGATAGAAACCCAGAAATAAAGTAGTGTCCTAAAAGCTGCTGCTCACAGCTCTGATTGCTTTTCTTCCTCCTGAGATGAAGGGATTCATCTCAATTCTAAGTTGCTACTGAGTAAGACAACTTAAAAAATAGTTTAACTGAAGTATAGCACATTTTAAAAGTACACAGATCTTAAGCAAACAGGTTGATGAATTCTTACAAAGTTTAAAACCCATGTACCATCCAGATCAAAAAGTACAATGTTCCTAGAATCCAAGAAACCTCCTTCCAAGGGAAACGTATTTTGACTTCTAATATCATAAATTAGTTTTTCCTATTTTTAAACTTCATATAAGTGAAATCATACAGCACGTATACTTTAGTGTCTGGTTTCTTTTACTTAACATTAAATCTATGGGCTTCAACCATGTTACTGTGTGTAGTTGTAGTCCATTCATTCTCATTGCTGTATAGTATTCCTTTGTTTATCACAATTTTTTGTCGTTTTACTACCAGCTCAATGGTGAGCCATTTTGGAGCCTGAGGCAAAAGGAAAAATCAGTAACATTGATCCTGCCTTTATTTAAATATTTGATATTTTGTTCACCCTGGGTTTTTTACATTTTGATTTTTAAAAATGTTGAATTAAAATATTATTTTTCTTGTTTACAGCTTTTTTTTTTTTTTTAGTTAGGTACCATTGAGTCGGTTCTGACTCACAGTGACACTATGTACAACAGAACATAACACTGCCTGTCCTGCGCCATCCTCGCAATCATTGCTATGTTTGAGCCCATTGTTGCAGTCACTGTGTCAGTCCATCTCACTGAGGGTTGTCTTAGTTATCTAGTGCAGCTATAACAGAAATACCACAAATGGATGGCTCCAACAAACAGAAGTTTATTCTTTCACAGTCTAGGAGGCTAGAAGTCTGAATTCAGGGCGCCAGCTCCAGGGGAAGGCTTTCTCTCTCTGTCGCTCTGGACGTAGGTTTTTGTAATCAATCTTCTCCTGATTGAGGAGCCTCTCAGTGCAGGGATCCCAGGTCCAAAGGATACACTGTGCTCCTGGTGCTCCTTCCTTGATGATATGAGGTCCCCATGTCTCTCTGCTGGCTTCTGACTTTTATATCTCAAAAGAGATTGTCTTAAAACACAACCTAATATTACAGATTGAGTCCTGCCTCATCAGCATAACTGCCATTAATCTCACCTCATTTATATCATAGAGGCAGGATTTATGACACATAGGAAAATCACATCAGATGACAAAATGGTAGACAGTCACACGATACTGGGAACCATGGCCTAGCCAAGTTGACAGATATTTTGGGGAGACACAGTTCAATCTATGGCAAGGGTCTTCCTCTTTTTCACTGACCCTCTACTTTACCAAGCATTATGTGCTTTTCCAGGGACTAGACCCTCCTGATAACATGTCTAAAGTACATGAAGTGAAGTCTTATTATCCTTGCTTCTAAGGAGCATTCTGGTGGTACTTGTTCCAAGACAGATTTGTTCATTCTCTTGGCAGTCCCTGGTATAGTCAATATTCTTCACCAACACCATAAGTCAGATGCATCAGTTCTTCTGTCTTGCCAATTCATTGTCCAGCTTTTGCATGCATATGAGGGGATTGAAAACACCATGGCTTGGGTCAGGTGCGTCCTCAAAGTGACATTTTTGCTTTTGAACCCTTTTTTTTTTTTTGCAGTAGATTTGCCCAATGCAATGTGTCGTTTGATTTCTTGACTGCTGCTTCCAAGGGTGTTGATTGTGGGTCCAAGTAAAATGAAATCCTTGACAACATCTATCTTTTCTCTGTTTATCATGATGTTGCTTATTATCCAGTTGTGAGGATTTTTGTTTTCTTTATGTTGAGGTATAATCCATACTGAAGGCTTTGGCCTTTGATCTTCATCAGTAAATGCTTCAAGTCCTCTTTGCTTTCAGATGAGTGCTTTGCTTACCTCACTCTAGTCCCATCTGCTACAGGTGGACACGTGAGTCATATGTAGCTTTTGGCAATATGAATAGTGTCACTATATACATTCCTGTACATGTTTCATTGTGAACATATGTATGATTTTTTATTAAATATATGCCTAGGAGTGAAGCTAAAAAAGACAACTTTTTGATGGAAGGCTTGAGTGTAGGGCCTGGGGGCTTTTGTTTCCCCTTCCATGTGGCAGCCTTCCCTTTCCAAGTTGTTTTGAGAACTTAGCAAGTGAGGCTGAGTGTATCCTTCTGTTGGTAAGAGAGGACTTGAGGGAAGTCAAGACTTGAAGCACAAGATCACTGGCATATTATTGGTGTATTTATCCATCAAACTCAAGGAAGCCTGGGAAACAAATGAGGTGAGATTAAGTATTTTGGAGAGTATAGCTTGGAGCCCTTATTAGAAAGTGTCCTTCAGAAACAAAGTTGCTTGATGATGATTGGTCAAGTTTTGATCTCAGTGTTAACTAGTTCCAAGAACTAAATTGGGTATATTTCCATCTTTTCATAGCCTCTGCAACAAAGTTAGTATCTGTTTCTTCAAAGTTTGAGAGAACTTAATAATAAACCCCTTTAGGAATTCAATCATTCAATACGCATATTTAAAAATTTCTCCTAGAGACATTAGTCTGTTCAGGTTTTCTGTTTTCTTGAGTTGTTTTCTGCTTTAGAAAAATGTCCACTTTATTAAGATTTTCAAACATGTTAGTACATATTAATTTATTTTTCCTTAAAAACTGTCCTCTCTCTCTGTTGCTATAGTCCCCTTTTCATCTTGATAATATTAGTTTTTTTGTGGAGTTTTTTCTTCTTTTATTCTTGAGTTAACCCTTTGTTTGACATATGCTGAAAATGTTCTTTTTTAAAATTTTTATTGTGCTTTAAGTGAAAGTTTACAAATCAAGTCAGTCTCTCATACAAAAATTTACACAAACCTTGCTATATACTCTTAATTGCTCTCCCCCTAATGAGACAGCACATTCCTTCCCCCAACTCTCTATTTTCGTGTCCATTCAGCCAGCTTCTGATCCCCTCTGCTCTCTCATCTCCCCTCCAGACAGGAGCTGCCCACATAGTCTCATGTGTCTACTTAATCCAAAAAGCTCATCCTTCACCAGTATCATTTTCTATCCCATAGTCCAGTCCAATCCCTGTCTGAAGAGTTGGCTTTGGGAATGGCTTCTGTCTTGGGCTAACAGAAGGTCTGGGGACCATAACCTCTGGGGTCCTTCTAGTCTCAGTCAGGCCATTAAGTCTGGTCTCTTTACGAGAATTTGAGGTCTTCATCCCACTGCTCTCCTGCTCCCTCAGGGGCTTTCCGTTGCAGTCCCTGTCAGGGCAGTCATCGGCTGTAGCTGGACACTATCTAGCTCTTCTGGTCTTGGGCAGATGCAATTTCTTCTCTGTTTAAACTATTCTCCAGTTATTATAATAGTGGTCTTATACAATGTTTGTTCTTTTGCAACTGACTAATTTCACTCAGCACAATGCCTTTCAGATTCCTCCATGTTATGAAATGATTCACAGATTCGTCATTGTTCTTTATCGATACAAAGTATTACATTGTGTGAATATACCATAATTTATTTATCCATTCATCCATTGATGGGCACCTTGGTTACTTCCATGTTTTCCCTATGGTAAACAGTGCTGCAATGAACATGGGTGTGCATGTATCAGTTGGTGTAAAAGGCTCTTAATTCTCTAGGATATATTACAAGGAGTGGGATTGCTAGATCGTATGGTAATTCTATTTCTAGTTTTTTAAGGAATCGCCAAATCGATTTGCAAAGTGGTTGTACCATTTTACATTCCCACCAGCAGTGTATAAGTGTTCCAGTCTCTCCACAGTCTCTCCAACATTTATTATTGTGTTTTTTGGATTAATGCCAGCCTTGTTGGAGTGAGATGGATCTCACTGTAGTTTTGATCTGCATTTCTCTAATGGCTAATGATCATGAGCATTTCCTCATGTATCCATTAGCTACCTGAATGTCTTCTTCAGTGAAGTGCCTGATCATATCCTTTGCCCATTTTTTAATTGGGTTATTTGTCTTTTTGTAGTTGAGTTTTTGCAGTATCATGCAGATTTTAGAGATCAGACTCTGATCCAAAATGTCATAGCTAAAAACTAAAAAAAAAAAAAAATTTTTTTTATTATATTTATTTGTCTTTTTGTAGTTGAGTTTTTGCAGTATCATGTAGATTTTAGAGATCAGACTCTGATCCAAAATGTCATAGCTAAAAACTTTTTCCAAGTCTGTAGGTAATCCTTTTACTCTTTTGGTGAAGTCTTTCCATGAGCATAGGTGTTTGATTTTTAGGAGCTCCCAGTTATCTCGTTTCTCTTCTGCATTGTTAGTAATGTTTTGTATACTGTTTATGCCATGTATTAGGGCTCCTATCATTGCCCTTATTTTTTCTTCCATGATATTTATCGTTTTAAATTTTATATTTAGGTCTTTGATCCATTTCGAGTTCTTTTTTGTGCATGGTGTGAGGTACGGGCCTTGTTTCATTTTTTGGCAGATGGATATCCAGTTTGCTAAACAGACTATCTTTTCCCCATTTAACTGACTTTGGGGCTTTGTCAAATATCAGCTGCTTATATGTGGATGGATTTATGTCTGGATTCTCAATTCTGTTGCACTGGTCTATATATCTGTTGTTGTAACAGTACCAGGCAGTTTTGACTACTGTGGCTGTATAATAGTTTCTAAAATCAAGTAGAGAGAGGCCTCCCACTTTGTTCTTCTTTTTCAGTAATGCTTTACTTATCCGGGTCCCCTTCGCCTTCCATATGAAGTTGGTGATTTGTTTCTCCGTCTCATTAAAAAATGTTATTGGAACTTGAATTGGAATTGCATCGTATCTATGGATGGCTTTTGGTAGAATAGACATTTTTACAAAGTTAAGTCTTCCTATCCATGAGCAAGGCATGTTTTTCCACTTATGTAGGTCTCTTTTGGTTTCTTGCAGTAGTGTCTTGTAGTTTTCTTTGTATAGGTCTTTTACATCTCTGGTAAGATTTATTCCTAAGTATTTTATCTTTCTGGGGTCTACTGTAAATGGTATTGATATGGTGATTTCCTCCTCGATGTTCCTTTTGTTGGTGTAGAGGAATCAAACTGATTTTTGTGTGTTTATCTTGTATCCTGATACTCTGCTGAACTCTTCTATTGGTTTCAGTAGTTTTCTTGAGGATTCTTTAGGATTTTCTGAGTATAAGATCATGTCATCTGCAAACAGAGATACTTTTATTTCTTCATTACCAATCTGGATGCCCTTAATTTCTTTATCTAGTCTGTTTGCTCTGGGTAGGACCTCCAGCACAATGTTGAATGAGAGTGGTGATAAAGGGCATCCTTGTCTGGTTCCCATTCTCAAGGGAATGCTTTCAGACTCTATCCATATAGGATGATGTTGGCTGTTGGCTTTGTATAAATGCTCTTTATTATGTTGAGGAATTTTCCTTCTATTCCTATTTTGCTGAGAGTTTTTATCGTGAATGGGTGTTGAACTTTGTGAAATGCCTTTTCTGCATCACTTGATAAAATCATGTGGTTCTTGTCTTTTGTTTTATTTATATGATGGATTACATTAATTGTTTTTCTTATGCTGAACTGTCCCTGCATACTTGGTATGAATCCCACTTGGTCATGGTAAATTATTTTTTTGATATGTTATTGAATTCTATTGGCTAGAATTTTGTTGGAAACCCTGGTGGTGTAGTGATTAAATGCTATGGCTGCTAACCAAAGGGTTGGCAGTTTGAATCCACCAGGCACTCCTTGAAAACTCTATTAGGCAGTTCTACTCTGTCCTATAGGGTCACTATGAGTTGGAATTGACTCGACGGCAGTGGGTTTGGTTTTGGTTTTACCTGGTTTTGGCATCAGGGATATGGTGGCTTCATAGAATTAGTTTGGTAGTATTCTGTCCTTTTCTATGTGCATTGGAAAAGACAGTATACTTGGCTGCTGTTGGGTGGAGTGTTCTGTATAAGTCTATGAGGTCAAGTTGGTTGATTGTGGCATTTAGATCTTCCGTGTCTTTATTGATCTTCTTTCTGGATGTTCTCTCCTTCACCAAAAGTGGTGTGTTGAAGTCTCCTACTATAATTGTGGAGCTGTCTATCTCACTTTTCAGTGCTGTTACAGTTTGTTTTACATATGTTGCAGCCTTGTGATTGGGTGCATAAATATTTAATATGGTTATGTCTTCCTGGCATATTGTCCCTTTAATCATTATATAGTGTCCCTCCTTGTCCTTTGTGGTGAATTTAACTTTAAAGTCTATTTTGTTGCAAATTAATACTGCCACTCCTGGTTTTTTTTGATTGTTGTTTGCTTGATATATTTTTTTTCAATCCTTTGAGATTTAGTTTGTGTCTCTAAGTCTATAGACGGATCATGTTTTTTATCCATTCTGTCTCTTCACAGTGCATTCAGTCCATTTACATTCGGCATAATTTGAGGACTAAGGTGTGCCTGACCCAAGCCATGGTATTTCGATCACATCATATGCATGTGAAAGCTGGACAGTGAATAAGGAAGACCGAAGAAGAGTTGACGCCTTTGAACTGTGGTGTTGATGAAGAATATTGAATATACCATGGACTGCCAAAAGAACGAACAAATCTGTCTTGGAAGAAGTGAGGCCAGAATGCTCCTTAGAGGCAAGAATGGTGAGACTGTGTCTTAAGTACTTTGGACATGTTGTCAGGAGGGATCAGTCCCTGGAGAAGGACATCATGCTTGGCAGAGTACAGGGTCAGCGGAAAAGAGGAAGACACTCAACGAGGTGGATTGACACAGTGGCTGCAACAATGAGCTCAAGCACAACAACGGTTGTAAGGATGGCTCAGGACTGGGCAGTGTTTCATTCTGTTGTGCATAGGGTTGCTGTGAGTCGGAACCAACTCGATGGCACTTAATAACAATAACAGGATAGTTAGTCTCCTTTGAGGTTACCTTAATATGTACTTCTATTTTTCTAAGTTTAAACCTTTTATTTCTCTGGGTCATCTCGTCTTCCTCTCCATGTGAAAGGTCTATGACTACATTTCTTAGTCCCTCTTTATTGTTTAAATATTGCATTCTTTTACATAATAACATCACTATTTCCCTATTTTGAGTGTTTTTTTATCTTGATTTATTTTCGTGATTTCCCTGTCTGGGTTGACCTCTGATTGCTCTGTCCAGTGTTCTAGTCTTGGGTTGATACCTGATATTATTGATCTTCTAACCAAAGAACTGCCTTTAGTATTTCTTGTAGTTTTGGTTTGTTTTTTATGAATTCCCTAAACTTCTGTTTATCTGGCAATGTCCTAATTTCTCCTTCATATTTGAGAGACATTTTTGCTAGATATATGATTCTTGGCTAGCAATTTTTTCCTTCAATGCTTTATATAAGTCATCCCATTGCCTTCTTGCCTGCATAGTTTCTGCCAAGTAGTCTGGGTTTATTCTTATTGACTCTCCATTGTACGTGACTTTTTGTTTATCCGTAGCTGCTCTTAAAATTTTCTCTTTATCTTTGGTTTTGGCAAGTTTGATTATAATATGTCTTGGTGTCTTTCTTTTAAAATCTACCTTATGTGGAATCCAATGAGCCTCTTGGATAGATATCTTCTCATCTTTCACAATATCAGGGAAGTTTTCTGCCAACAAATTTTCAACAATTCTCTCTGTATTTTCTGTTATCCCTCCCTGTTCTGGTACTCCAGTTGCTTGTAGGTTATTTCTCTTGATAGAATCCCACATGATTCTCAAGGTTTCTTCATTTTTTTAAATTCTTTTATCTGATTTTTCTTCAAGTATGTTGGTGACAAGTGCTTTATCTTCAAGGTCACCAATTCTGCCTTCTACTTGCTCAATTTTACTCCTCTGACTTTCTATCGAGTTGTCTAATTCTGTAATTTTATAGTTAATCTTCTGAATTTCTGATTGCTGTCTCTCTGTGGATTATTACAGTTTATTAAATTTTTCATTATGTTCTTGAGGAACCTTTTTAATTTCTTCAGCTACTTTATCTGTGTGTCCCTTGGCTTGTTCTGTGTATTACCTGATCTGCTTCCTAATCTCGTTCCTCATGTCTTGAAGAGTTCTGTATATTAATCTTTCGAATTCTGAATCTGGTAGTTCTAGGAAGGTGCTTCCTTCCAGAAGATCCATTGATTCTTTGTTTTGAGAGTTTGTTGAGGCAATCATGGTCTGTTTCTTAGGTATCCAGGTAGCTGGTCATCAAGTGTGTGGTACAGGCTCTGTCCTACAGTCTTAGAGGGGTGGGGTGATTGGTGTAGGTACTGGTATCTGGTTGCAGCAGGGGGCCACACTCTGAACAAAGCAGGGGGCTGAGAGCCATCCCCTGCATGTCTGTGAGGAAAGTGTGTCCTTGTTCCCTAAAGCATACAGATGGGTTGGTTTTGCAGATGAACCATGGGCATCCAGTGCTTTTGGTTGTAAGACTGGGAGGTACCAGTTATCCTTGGACCCCTGTCATGTGTGGCTGGATGACCTGAGTGGAGCCACCTGTCCTCATGCCCCTGATGTGGGTAGGTGAGGACCCTGTTTAATAGACAAAGCAGTGTCAAATATCAAACACCCACCTCTTCACTGCACAGCTGAAATGGTTGCAGTTTGCCAACAAGGGCCTATTCTCCTGAAATAGGTCCATGCAGAGGGGAAACGTATTGAAATCCACAGACCATTTATGCCTGAATGGGAGCTGCTTCTGTCCTGAGCTCCCCCATTTAGTGGAGCTGGCTAATTATCTTTTCCCCCAGTTGTGAATTTATTCCTATTCAAAACTGGGAGGATGGCTCTGGGCACTCAACATGGCCTATCTCAGGCCCAGGGAAATCAATAGCCTCTGAAGCCTACTTGGGGTGGCGGGGTGCGTTAAAATATATGCAAGCACTTAGTTTTTGCTAACAGTGCCATTCTTCTCTGGTTCCGGAGGTGTGAGTAGTCTTTGCGACTGGCTGCTTCTCCCTGAGGAAACTGTGGCTGAATGCTAGTACCAGCCTGCTGCAGTCACTCCTGAGAGTGGTGCCTGAAGGATCCCGGCTATTCAGGTCCGGCAACTCCTCTCTGCTTTTGAACTGTCTCTCCCTCCCCTCCAGCTCACTCTGTTTTCTAACTTTGCCTTTTATCTTCGGGGCTCCTAGCTTGTCATAAATATAATCGTTTCACTTGTTTTTTTTGGTCTTTGTTGTAAGAGGGATTGCAGGAAGCATCTGGCTATTCCACCATCTTGGCCCCACCCTCTCGTTTTGTTATTTTTAAAAATATATTTTTGACCAAAAAAAATTAAGAAATTTTATTTGGTCAAGCATCTTAGTGTTTTTCCTTTGTGATTTTTTTCTTTTCTTTTTAGAAAGGCTACTTCTAACATTAAATATCTGTACGTTTTTGTATTTTCTTGTATTTTTTTTTTTATAAATTATTTTTTAAATAATAGTACTTCAAGTGAAAGTTTACAAATCAAGTCAGTCTCTCACACAAAAACTTATATACACCTTGCTACACACTCCCAGTTACTCTCTCCCTAATATGACAGCCTACTCTCTCCCTCCACTCTCTCTTTTCCTGTCCATTTTGCCAGCTTCTAACCCCCTCCACCCTCTCATCTCCCCTCCAGGCAGGAGATGCCAACATAGTCTCAAGTGTCCACCTGATCTAAGAAGCTCACTCCTCACCAGCTTTCCTCTCCAACCCATTGCCCAGTCCAATCCATGTCTGAAGAGTTGGCTTTGGGAGTGGTTCCTGTCCCAGGCCAACAGAAGGTCTGGAAGCAATGACCACCGGGGTCCTTCCAGTCTCAGTCAGACCATTAAGTCTAGTCTTTTTATGACGATTTGGGTCTGCATCCCACCACTCTCCTGCTCCCTCAGAGGTTCTCTGTAGTGTTCCCTGTCAGGGCAGTCATCAGTTGTAGCCGGGCACCATCTAGTTCTTCTGGTTTCAGGGTGATGTAGTCTCTGGTTCGTGTGACCCTTTCTGTCTCTTGGGCTCATAATTGCCTTGTGTCCTTGGTGTCCTTCATTCTCTTTTGATCCAGGTGGGTTGAGACCAACTGATGCATCTTAGATGGCTGCTTGCTAGTGTTTAAGACCCCAGACGCCTCTCTTCAAAGTAGGAAGCAGAATGTTTTCTTAATAGATTTTATTATGCCAATTGACTTAGATGTCCCGTGAAAGCATGGTCCCCAGACCCCTTTCCCTACTATGCTGGCCTTCGAAGCATTCAGTTTATTCAGGAAACTTCTTTGCTTTTGGCTTAGTCCAATTGTGCTGTCCTCTGCTGTATTGTGTGCTATCTTGCCCTTCACCTAAAGTAGTTCTTATCTATCTAATTAGTGAATGCCCCTCTTCCACCCTTCCTCCCTCCCCACCTCGTAACCACAAAAGAATGTTTTCTTCTCAGTTTAAACTATTTCTTAAGTTCTTATAATAGTGTTCTTATACAATATTTGTCCTTTTGCAACTGGCTAATTTCACTCAGCGTAATGCCTTCTAGGTTCCTCCATGTTATGAAATGTTTCACAGATTCCTCACTGTTCTTTATCAAAGTGTAGTATTCCATTGTGTGAATATACCATAATTTATTTATCCTTTCATCTGTTGATGGGCATCTTGGTTGCTTCCATCTTTTTGCTATTGTAAACAGTGCTGCAGTAAACATGGGTGTGCATATATCTGTTTGTGTAAAGGCTCTTGTTTCTCTAGGATATATTCCAAGCAGTGGGATTGCTGGATCATATGGTAGTTCTATTTCTAGCTTTTTAAGGAAGCGCCAAATTGATTTCCAAAGTGGTTGTACCATTTGACATTCCCGCCAGCAGTGTATAAGTGTTCCAATCTCTCCACAGCCTCTCCAACATTTATTATCTTGTGTTTTTTGGATGAATGCCAGCCTTGTTGGAGTGAGATGAAATCTCATTGTAGTTTTGATCTGCATTTCTCTAATGGCTAATGACTGTGCACATTTCCTCATATATCTGTTAGCTATCTGAATGTCTTCTTTAGTGAAATGTCTATTCATATCTTTTGCCCATTTTTTAATTGGGTTATTTGTCTTTTTGCAGTTGAGTTTTTGCAGTATCATGTAGATTTTAGAGTTCAGGCACTGATCAGAAATGTCATAGTTAAAAACTTTTTCCAAGTCTGTAGGTAATTCTTTTACTCTTTTGGTGAAGTCTTTCCATGAGCATAGGCGTTTGATTTTTAGGAGCTCTCAGTTATCTAGTTTTTCTTCTACATTCTTTATAATGTTTTGTATACTGTTTATGCCATGTGTTGGGGCTCCTAACATTGTCCCTATTTTTCATCCATGATCTTTATCGTTTTAGATTTTATTTTTTGGTCTTTGATCCATTTTGAGTTAGTTTTTGTACATGGAATGAGGTATGGGTCTTCTTTCATTTTTTTTGCAGATAGATATCCAGTTATGCCAGCACGATTTGTTAAAAAGACTGTCTTTTCCCCATTTAATTGTTTTGGGGCCTTTGTCAAATACCAACTGGTCATATGTGGATAGATTTATGTCTGGATTCTCAATTCTATTCCATTGGTCCATGTATCTGTTGTACCAGTACCAGGCTGTTTTGACTACTGTGGCGGTTTTGACTACTGTGGCAGTATAATAGGTTCTGAAATCAGATAAAGTAAGGCCTCCCACTTTGTTCTTCTTTTTCAGTAATGCCTTATTTATCTGGGGCCTCTTTCCCTTCCATATGAAGTTGGTGATTTGTTTCTCCATCTCCTTAAAGAACATTGTTGGGATTTGGATCGGAATTGCATTAAATGTATAGATCGCTTTTGGTAGAATAGACGTTTTTTTAATGTTAAGTCTTCCTATCCACGAGCAAGGTATGTTCTTCCACTTATGTAAGTCGCTTTTGGTTTCTTGCAGAAGTGTACTGTAGTTTTTTTGTATAAGTCTTTTACATCTCTGGTAAGATTTAGTCCTAAGTATTTTTTCTTCTTGGGGGCTACGATAAATGGCATTGATTTGGTGATTTCCTGTTCGATGTTCTTTTTGTTGGTGTAGAGGAATCCAACTGATTTTTGTATATTTATCTTGTATCCCAATACTCTGCTGAACTCTTCTATTAGTTTCAGTAGTTTTCTGGAGGTTTCCGTAGGGTTTTCTGTGTATAAGATCATGTCATTTGCAAATAGATCTACTTTTACTTCTTCCTTGCCAATCTGTATGCCCTTTATTTCTTTATCTAGCCTAATGCTCTGGTTAGGACTTCCAGCACAATGTTGAATGAGAGTGGTGATAAAGGGCATCCTTGTCTGGTTCCTGATCTCAATGGGAATGTTTTCAGGCTCTCTCCATTTAGGGTGATGTTGGCTGTTGGCTTTGTATAAATGCCCTTTATTATGTTGAGGAATTTTCCTTCTTATTCCTAGTTCGCTGAGAGTTTTTATCGTGAATGGGTGTTGAACTTTGTCAAATACCTTTTCTGCATCAATTGATAAAATCGTGTGATTCTTCTTTTATTTATGTGATTCTTTTGTTTTATTTATATGATGGATTACATTAATTTTTTTCTAATGTTGAACCATCCCTGTGTATCTGGTATGAATCCCATTTGGTCGTGGTGGATTATTTTTTTGCTATGTTGTTGAATTCTATTGGCTAGAATTTTGTTGAGGATTTTTGCATCTACATTCATGAGGGATATAGGTTTATAATTTTCTTTTTTTGTGGTGTCTTTACCTGGTTTTGGTATCAGGGATATGGTGGCTTCATAGAATGAGTTTGGTAGTATTCCGTCCTTTTCTATGCTCTGAAATACCTTTAGTAGTAGTGGTGTTAACTCTTATCTGAAAGTTTGGTAGAACTCTACAGTGAAGTTGTCCGGACCAGGGCTTTTTTTTTTGTTCAGAGTTTTTGATTACCTTTCCAATCTATTCTTTTGTTATGGGTCTATTTAGTTGTTCTACCTCTGTGATAGTTTAGGTAGGTAGTGTGTTTCTAGGAATTCATCCATTTCTTCTAGGTTTTCAAATTTGAGTACAGTTTTTCGTAGTAATCTGATATGATTCTTTTAATTTCGGTTGGGTCTGTTGTAATATCGCCCATCTCATTTCTTATTTGGGTTATTTGCTTCCTCTCCTGTTTTTCTTTTGTCAGTTTGGCCAGTGGTTTATCAAATCTGTTGTTTTTTTTAAAAAAACAGCTTTTGGTCTTGTTAATTCTTTTTCAATCGTCTTTCTGTTTTCTATTTCATTTAGTTCAGCTCTAATTTATTATTTGTTTTCTTCTGGTGCCTGTGGGTTTCTTTTGTTGCTCTCTTTCTATTTGTTCAAGTTGTAGGGATAATTCTTTGATTTTGGCCCTTTCTTTTTTTTGGATGTGTGCATTTATTGATATAGACTGGCCTCTGAGCACCGCTTTTGCTGTGTCCCAAAGGTTCTGATAGGAAGTGTTTTCATTCTCATTGGATTCTCTGAATTTCTTTATTCCATCCTTAATGTCTTCTATAACCCAGTCTTTTTTGAGCAGGGTACTGCTGAGTTTCCAAGTGTTTGATTTCTTTTCCCTGCTTTTCCTGTTATTGATTTCCAGTTTTATGGCCTATGTTCAGAGAAGATGCTTTGTAATATTTTGATGTTTTGGATTCTGGTAAGGCTTGCTTTATGACCTAATATGTGGTCTATTCTAGAGAATGTGCTGTGTGCACTAGAAAAGAAAGTATACTTGGTTGCTGTTGGGTGGAGTGTTCTGTATATGTCTACGAGATCAAGTTGGTTGATTGTGGCATTTAGATCTTCTGTGTCTTTACTGAGCTTCTTTCTGTATGTCCTGTCCTTCATGGAAATTGGTGTTTTGAAGTCTGCTTCTATTATTGTGGAGCTGTCTATCTCACTTTTCAATGCTGATAGAGTTTACGTATCTTGCAACCCTGTCATTGGGTGCATGAATATTTAATATGGTTATATCTTCTTTGTGTATTATCCCTTTAATCATTATATAGTGTCCTTCCTTATCCTTTATGCTGGATTTTACTTTAAAGTTTATTTTGTCAGAAATTAATGTTGCCACTCCTGCTCTTTTTTGATTGTTGTTTGCTTGATATATTTTTTTTCCATCCTTTGAGTTTTAGTTTGTTTGTGTCTCTAAGTCTAAGGCGTGTCTCTTGTAGGCAGCATATAGACGGATCTTGTTTTTTAATCCATTCTGCCACTCTCTGTCTCTTTATTGGTGCATTTAGTCCATTGACATTCAGAGTAATTATGGATAGCTATGAATTTAGTGCTATCATTTTGATGTCTTTTTTTGTGTGTTGTTGAGAGTTTCTTTTTCTCACTTGATTTTATGTGCTGAGTAGATTTTCTTTATATATTGTCCTTTCCTCATATTTGTTGTTGATTTTGTTTCTGCTGTCTCTATTTTTCCCGTGTATTTTATTTTGATGAGTAGGATAGTTTGTCTCCTTTGTGGTTACCTTATTATTTATCCCTATTTTTCTAAATTTAAAACTAACTTTTATTTCTTTGTATTGCCTTAGCTTCCTCTCCATATGGAAGGTGTATGATTACATTTCTCAGTCCCTCTTTATTATTTTAATGTTGTCTTATATAATAACATTGCTGTTACCCTGTTTTTGGCTTTTTTTTTTATAATCTTGCTTTGTTTTTTGGATTTGCCTGTCTGGGTTGACATCTGGTTGCTCTGCCCAGTGTTCTAGTCTTGGGTCGATACCTGATATTATTGATTTTCTAACCAAAGAACTCCCTTTAGTATTTCTTGTAGTTTTGGTTTGGCTTTTATGAATTCCCTAAACTTGTGTTTATCTGGAAATGTACTAATTTCACTTTCCTATTTAAGGGACATTTTGGCTGGATATATGATTCTTGGCAGGCAATTTTTTTCCGTCAATTTTTTAAATATGTCATCCCATTGCCTTCTTGTGTGCATGGTATCTGCCGAGTAGTCCGAACTTATTCTTATTGGCTCTCCTTTGTAGGTGACTTTTTGTTGATCCCTTGCTGCTCTTATAATTGTCTCTTTATATTTGGTTTTGGCAAGTTTGATTATAATATGTCTTGGTGACTTTCTTTTAAGATCTACCTTATGTGGAGTTCGATGATCCTCTTGGATAGATATCTTCTCATCTTTCACAATATCAGGGAAGTTTTCTGCCAACAAATCTTCAACAATTTTCTCTGTATTTTCTGTTATCCCTCCCTGTTCTGGTACTCCAATCACTCCTCGTAGGTTATTTCTCTTGATAAAGTCCCACATGATTCTTAAGATTTCTTCACTTTTTTAAAAATTCTTTTATCTGATTTTTCTTCAAATATATTAGTGCCAAATGATTTATCTTCGAGTTCAGAAATTCTGGCTTCTACTTCCTTAAATCTGGTCCTCTGACTTTCTATCGAGTTGTCTAATTCTGTAATTTTATTGTTAATCTTCTGAATTTCTGATTGCTGTCTGTCTATGGATTTTTCCAGCTTATTAAACTTTTCATTATGTTCCTGAATAATCTTTCTAATTTCTTCAGTTGCTTTATCTGTGTGTTCCTTTTCTTGTTCTGTGTATTGCCTTATTTCCTTCTTGATATCCTGAAGGGTTCTGTATATTAAACTTTTGTATTCTTCATTTGGTAATTCCAGGAATGCACTTTCATCTAGAAGATCCCTGGATTCTTTGTTTTTAGAGCCTGTTGAGGTGATCATGGTCTGTTTCTTTATGTGAGTTGATATTGACTGTTGTCTCCAAGCCATCTTTAAGTTATTGTATTAGTTTATGCTTGCTTACTGTGTCATAGCTGTTTGCTTTGTTTTGTTTTGGTATACCCATAAGGGTTGCTTAAGTGAGCTAGCTTGATTATTTTCACCTTTGGAGCTCTGGTGTCCTGTCCCCAGCTGCTAGAGCTGTTATCAGGTATATGAGTCTAGGAGTCCATTCAGTTTTCTTGTATGAATTCAGCTCAGGTTTCCAGGTAGCTGATTATCAAGTGTGTGGTACAGGCTCTGTCCTACAGTCTTAGAGGTTCAGGGGTGATTGGCATATATACCGGTATCTGATTGCAGCACGGGGTCACGTTCTGAACAAGGCAGCAGGCTGAGAACCAACCCCCAAGTGTCTCTGAGGAAAACGCATCTCTGTCCCTAGAGTTTGCTGGTGGGTGGGTTCTGCAGACGGACCATGGGCATGCAAAGTTATTGGTTGTAAGGACTGGGAGGTACCAGTTATCTTTGGACCCCGGTTGTGGGTGGCTGGGTGACCTGAGTGGAGCTACCAGTCCTTAGGTCCCTGATGTAGGTAGGTGAGGATCTTTTTTAATTGGCAAAGCAATGTCAAACATCAAACACCCACTGCTCTGCCACACGCCTGAAATGGTTGGAGTGTACCAACAAGGGCCTAGTCTCCTGAAATATGCCCACACTTGTCCACGCAGAAGGGAAAGGTGCCCAAGGTCCATGGACGGTTTATGCCTGGATAGGAGCCGCTTCTGTCCTGAGCTCCCCTTGTTAATGGGGCTAGCAAGTTATCTTTTCCCCCAACTGCAAATTTTTTCCTTCCCCAAGGCCGGGAGGATGGCTCTAGGTGCTCATCAGGGTCTATCTCAGGCCCAGGGATTCAGCCGCTGAAGCCAGCTTGGGGGTGAGGGGGTACGGTAAAATATACGTAAGTACTTAGCTTTTGCTGGAGCACCATTCTCCTCAGGTTCCAGAGGTGTGAGTAGGCTGTGTGGTTGGCTACTTCTTCCTGAGGAAACTGTGGCCTAATGCTAGTACCAGCCCACTGCTGCTGCTGCCGCCACCGCCACTCTGGGAATAATGCCTGAGGACTCCCCACGATTCAGGTCCGGTAACTCCTCTCCACTTCTGAATGGCCTCTTCCTCCCCCTGCCCCTCAGTTCGTTGTCTATGCTTGCCTTTGATGCTCAGGGCTCCGAGCTTGTCACAAATATACTCATTTCACTTGTTTTTTTGGGTCTTTGTTTTAAAGGGGCTTGCCGGAAGCATCTGTCTATTCCGCCATCTTGGCTCCACCTCCCCTTCTTATGTTTTTTTAATATGCATTCCTATTATAAAATTTTCCCTGATTTCAGGTAGGTATCTAACTTGATTTTCCACCAAGAATTGGTAGCTAATTTTAATACTCTTTTTTGATATTCTATGCTTTTATCATTTGTTTGTGTAATTCCTTTATTGCGTACTAAATTCTTATACATCTATGCAGATATTTCTGATTTAATGTAATATATGTGCTCTTGAAAACCTTTCCATTCTGCAGAATTATGCACTAAAAATAACATGAATTATGAGGAAAATAGGTTTAGAGGTTGACCACTAAAAGCCTAGTCTAATTCATAACAAAATCATTAAAATCCTCATAAAAATTCTATCATAGTTAAATCTCCTCTGGTATTTGTATCCATTAATATAGTCAGTTCATCATTTACATCTGTAAACTTCAGGGCTTGCGATGCATGTCTTTGGGAAAAAAATTGCTTGCAGTCCTGGTAACCTGGCACCATCGAGTTGATTCCTACTTGTAGAGACCCTATAGGACAGAGTAGAACTGCCTTATAGGGTTTCCAAGGAGTGGCTGGAAATTGCCAATTTTTAGTTAGCAGCCATAGCTCTTAAGCACTGTGCCACAAGCGCTTCTAGTTTGCAATAGAGACAAATTTTATCAAAATTGGAAAACCTGATATAGGTTATAGCCTTTTTTTTTTTTTTCTGATCAGTTTTTAATTTTTTTTTCTCTTCTTAAATAGGTAAAAAATGGATTTGTAGGATTTGCATATTCACCAAATAGTCATGTTGTGGAGGGAATGGTGAGTCTGGAAGCCATTGAACCAACCACTAATTGCAGTAAAAGAAGATGTGTCTGCAGAACTTTAAACTTTGTAGTTATGTTCTGCATATATTTCTAAGACTTCCTTTTTGTTTATTGTTTTGTCAGAAGATGCTTATTATATTGTCCTTCCTACCCCAAGAACCAGCTCTTGAATTTGTGAATTGTATTTTTCTTTTCTTTGGTTCATTAATTTTTGCTCTTTGCCTTCATGTTAATTTAGTTCTTAGGTTGGTTATATCATTCAAGATAGTATAAATTATTCAGTTTAATGCTTAATTTTCACACTTTCTCATTTAAGTAGCGTTTCACTTAAGGCTGTAGATTTGCTTGTGAGTGTAGCTTTGGATACAATAAATTGATATTTAGTATTCTCACTTTTGTTCTCTTTAAAATAGTCTCTGTGCTCTCCCCATTTTGACTCAAAATTATTTAGGAGAGTATTTTTTAACTTATATGTGTATAATGAAACTTTCGGTTTATAATTTTAAGCCCATTTTGAGCTTTTTTTTCCCCACAATTTTATAGTATTAGTCTTTGTGGCCTCGTTTATGCTCAAATTTTTTAAATCAGAAAATGGGCAAAGAATCTGAGCAGATACTATACTAAATGTCTCATGCGTGCTTAAAAATGTACATTCTCTGAATGTTAGTTATGAAATAATATGTTGGTGTTAGGTGCCGTCGAGTTGGTTCTGACTCGTAGCGACCCTATGCACAACAGAACGAAACACTGCCCAGTCTTGCGCCATCCTTATAATCGTTGTTATGCTTGAGCTCATTGTTGCAGCCACTGTGTCAATCCACCTCGTTGAGGGTCTTCCTCTTTTCCGCTGACCCTGTACTCTGCCAAGCATGATGTCCTTCACCAGGAACTGATCCCTCCTGACAACATGTCCAAAGTATGTAAGACACAGTCTTGCCATCCTTGCTTCTAAGGAGCATTCTCGTCGTACTTCTTCTAAGACAGATTTGTTTGTTCTTTTGGCAGTCCATGGTATATTCCATATTCTTCGCCAACACCACAATTCAAAGGCATCAATTCGTCTTCAGTCTTCCTTATTCATTGTCCAGCTTTCACATGATGCAATTGAAAATACCATGGCTTGGGTCAGCCACACCTTAGTCTTCAGGGTGACATCTTTGCTCTTCAACACTTTGAAGAGGTCCTTTGCAGCAGATTTGCCCAGTGCAATGAGCCTTGATTTCTTGACTGCTGCTTCCATGGCTGTTGACTGTGGATCCAAGTAAAATGAAATCCTTGACAACTTCAATCTTTTCTCCGTTTATCATGATGTTGCTCATTGGTCCATTTGTGAGGATTTTTGTTTTCTTTATGTTGAGGTGTAATCCACACTGAAGGCTGTGGCCTTTGATCTTCATTAGTAAGTTCTTCAAGTCCTCTTCACTTTCAGCAAGCAAGGTTGTGTCATCTGCATAACACAGGTTGTTAATGAGTCTTCCTCCAATCTTGATGCCCCGTTCTTCTTCATATGTCCAGCTTCTCGTATTATTTTTTCAGCATACAGGTTAAATAGATATGGTGAAAGAATATAACCCTGACACACACCTTTCCTGACTTTAAACCAATCTGTAACCCCTTGTTCTGTCCGAACAACTGCCTATTGATCTATGTAAAGGTTCCTCATGAGCAAAATTAAGTGTTCTGGAATTCCCATTCTTCGCAGTGTTATCTATACTTTGTTATGATCCACACAGTTAAATGCCTTTGCATAATCGATAAAACACAGGTAAACATCCTTCTGGTATTCTCTGCTTTCAGCCAGGATCCATCTGACATCAGCAATGATATCCTTGGTTCCACGTCCTCTTCTGAAACTGGCCTGAATTTCTGGCAGTTCCCTGTCAATATACTGCTGCAGCCATTTTTGAATGATCTTCAGCAGAATTTTGCTTGCATGTGATATTAATGATATTGTTCTATAATTTCCACATTCGGTTGGATCACCTTTCCTGGGAATATGCATATATATGGATCTCTTCCAGTCAGTTGGCCAGGAAGCTGTCTTCCATATTTCTTGGCATAGATGAGTGAGCACCTCCAGCGCTGCATCTGTTTGTTGAAACATCTCAATTGATATTCCATCAATTCCTGGAGGCTTGTTTTTTGCCAGTGCCTTTAGATCATCTTGGACTTCTTCCTTCAGTACCATCGGTTCCTGAGCATATGCCACCTCTTGAAATGGTTGAATACCAGCTAATTCTTTTTGGTATAATGACCCTGTGTCTTCCTTTCATCTTCTTTTGATGCTTCCTGTGTCGTTTAATATTTTCCCCATGGAATCCTTCATTATTGCAACTCGAGGCTTGAATTTTTTCTTCAGTTCTTTCAGCTTGAGAAATGCCGAGTGTGTTCTTCCCTTTTGGTTTTCCATCTCCAGCTCTTTGACATGTCATAATAACTTTATTTTGTCTTCTTGAGAGGCTCTTTGAAATCTTCTGTTCAGTTCTTCTACTTCATGAATTCTTCCTTTTGCTTTAGCTGCTCGACGCTCAAGAGCAGGTTTCAGAGTCTCCTCTGATATCCACCTTGGTCTTTTCTTTCTTTCCTGTCTTTTCAGTGACCTCTTGCTTTCTTCATGTATGATGTGCTTGATGTCATTCCACAGCTGGTCTGGTCTTCAATCACTAGTGTTCAATGTGTCAAATCTATTCTTGAGATGGTCTCTAAATTCAGGTGGGATATACTCAAGGTCATATTTTGGCTCTTGTGGACTTGCTCTGATTTTCTTCAGTTTCAGCTTGAATTTGCATATGAGCAATTGATGGTCTGTTTAACAGTCGGCCCCTGGCCTTTTTCTGACTGATGAGATTGAGCTTTTCCATCCATCATCTCTTTCCACAGATGTAGTCAATTTGATTTCTGTGTGTTCCATCCGGCGAGGTCCATGTGTATAGCCACTGTTTCTGTTGGTGAAGGAAGGTATTTGGAATGAAGTCATTGGTCTTGGAAAATTCTATCATTCGATCTCCGGCATTGTTTCTATCACCAAGGCTATATTTTCCAACTACTGGTCCTTCTTCTTTGTTTCCAACTTTCACATTCCAATCGCCAGTAATTATCAATGCATCTTGGTTGCATGTTCGATCAATTTCAGACTGTAGCAGCTGATAAAAATCTTCTATTTCTTCATCTTTGGCTCTAGTGGTTGGTGCGTAAATTTGAATAACAGTCGTATTAACTGTTCTTCCTTGTAGGCATATGGATATTATCCTATCACTGACAGTGTTTTACTTCAGGATAGATCTTGAAACATTCTTTTTGACGATGAATGCAACACCATTCCTCTTCAGGTTGTCATTCCCAGCATAGTAGACTGTATGATTGTCCAATTCAAAATGGCCAATGCCAGTCCATTTCAGCTCACTAATGCCTAGGATATGATGTTTATGTGTTCCATTTCATTTTTGACAATTTCCAGTTTTCCTAGATTCATACTTCATACTTTCCAGGTTCTGATTATTAACGGATGTTTGCAGCTGTTTCTTCTCATTTTGAGAAGAAATAATACAGGTAAAATTATTTAGGCTGTTTTCCTCAGAGTCTATGTATGTGTTTTGTTTTGCCAACTTGATCTGTTAATGTTCAATGGACTTGTATTAAAGTTCTCACTCTTGTTATACTTTTGTCAACTTATTTTAGCAACCAAATACTCTGGTCTGAAAAGGATGGGAGTATAAAATAAAGCCATATTCAAAATTGAAAGCTTTTTTTTTTTCCCTTCGGGATTTGGAACAATGCAAAAATATCTTTTTTTAATCACTCCTACTCAACATCACACCAGAAGCTCTAGCCACCAATGCAATAAGGCAAGAAAAAGAAAAGACTTTACAGTTTGAAAAGGAAGAAATAAAGCTTTCTCCGTCTACAGATGTTATGATTGTCTATGTAGAAAATCTGAAAGATAAAAAAAGCTATAAGAAACATCCTAGAACTAATAAGTAAGTTTGGCAATAATTCAGGATATGTGATCAATAATCAAAAGTCAGTTGTATTCTGTATATTAGCAATAACATATGGAATTTGAAAATTGAAAAGGAGAGAGGTAGAGAAGAAGAGAGGGAAATACTTAGGTAAATTGAATAAAGTATGTGGTGTAGGATCTGTATGTTGCAAACTACAAAATAATGATGAAAAAAATAGAAAATGAAAGAAGACCTAAGTAAATAAAGAAAATATGCCATGTTCATGTATGGGAAAACTTAATACTGTTAAGATGTCAATTCTCCTCAATTTGATCTATAGACTCAGCACAACACCAATCAAAATTCTAGTGAGATTTTCTTATAGGTATTGAAAAGCTGATTCTAAAAATTTTTTTACAAGGGAAGCACAATGGAATAGGCAATGTCATTCTAAAAAAGGAGAACAGAGTTGAAGGACTCGTACTACTTGATTTCAAGATGTATTACAAGCTTATAGCAATGAAGACAGTGTAGTATTAGTGTAAAGATAGAAACATAAATCATGGAACAGAGTAGAGAGCCCAGAAATACACCTACATAAATATAGTCAATTGATTTTTTGACAAAGATGCAATGATAACTCATTAAAGAAAGGATAACATTAACAAATGGTGATAGAACAGTTGGATGTCCACATGCAAAACAAAAACAAGACGAATGGAAAAAATCTTGACACTTATTTCACACTTTTTGAAAAATGTAAAACATAAAACTAAACTTATAGGCAGAAACAAGGAGAAAATCTGTGTGACTTTGAGTTTGGCAAAGTGGTTTTAGATATAACACTAAAGAAGAAAATAAATTTCCATGAGTTTATACTGATAAAAATAAATAACTGAATAAATAAATAAATATGGGAGACAGAACAACTTTTCCGTGCAGAAGAACTTCAATTAATAAATATAGAAGGAATGAGAAAAATAGAAAATTATTAGAACAGTACAGTAATAATTGCTGCTGGCAAGATCTATTGATGAATGCTAAAATTAGTGAGTGACATTTTAAAAAGGAACAGAACATCTGTATAGCAAAACATCTTTCCCAGTATTTGTTAATAACTGTGGTGGTTTTAACATATGTCCACAAATTTTTTGATATGCCTTCATCCCCTTCCTTTGAGTGTGGGCTGGATTTGGTGACTTGCTTCTAAAGAGTAGAGAATAAACCTACTGAACCAAACCCACTGCTGTCAAGTTGATTCCAACTCATAGTGACCCTATAGGACAGAGTGGAACTGCTCCATAGGGTTTCCAATGTTGTAAATCTTTACCGAAGCCAACTGCCACATCTTTCTCCTGTGGAGCAGGTGGTGCATTAGACCTGCTGACTTTTTGGTTAGCAGTCAAGTGCTTTAACGATTGTACCCCCAGGGCTTCTCTGAATAGAGTATAGAAAGTTAAAAATAACTTTACAGTGGAGAAATTGGCAGGTACTGCCTTTAACCAAGTGAGCAAGGTTAACATTATCAGATGTGTTGATGTCACGTACCTTCTCATATTATGGATTAAGAAGGGTACATTACCAAAATTCATGACATCAGACTAATCCTGAGAAAGCATCAGACAAACCCAAATTAAGGAACATTCTGCAAAAGACCTGACCATACTCTTCAAAATTCTCAAGAGTGTGAATGGCAAAGGACAAGGAGCTGTCACAGATTGGAGGAGCCTAAGGAGATATGACCCCTACATGTCTGTCAGTTTGTCACACTGTGGTGGCTTGCCTGTTGCTGTGATGCTGGAAGCTATGCCACTGGTATTCAAATACCAGTAGGGTCGCTCATGGTGGAGAGGTTTCAGCTGAGCTTACAGACTAAGACTAGGAAGAGGGACCTGGCAGTCTACTTCTGAAAAGGTTTAGCCAGGGAAAATGTTATGAATAACAGTGGAACATCGTTTGATATAGTGCAGAAGATGAGCCCCTCAGGTTGGAAGGCACTCAAAAGATGACTGGGAAAGAGCTTCCTCCTCAAAGTAGAGTTGACATTAATGACGTGGATGGAGTCCAGCTTTCAGGACCTTCACTTGCTGATGTGGCACAATTCAAAATGAGAAGAAACAGCTGCAAACATTCATTAATAATTAGAACATGGAATGTATGAAGTATGAATCTGGGAAAATTGGAAGTTGTCAAAAATTAAATGGGACACATAAACATCAATATCTTAGGCATTAGCAAGCGGAAATGGACTGGTATTAGCCATTTTGAATTGGACAATTATATGGTCTACTATGCTGGGAACAACAACTTGAAGAGGAAGGGCATTGCATTCATTGTCAGAGGGAACATTTCAAGATCTATCCTGAAGTATAACACTGTCAGTGATGGGATAATATCCATACACCTACAAGAAAAACCAGTTAATATGACTATTATTCAAATTTATGCACCAACCACTAAGGTCAAAGAGGAAGAAATTGAAGATTTTTACCAACTTCTGCAGTTTAAAGTTGATCAAACACAAAACCAGGAGGCATTGATAATTACTGGTGATTGCAATGTGAAAGTTGGAAACAAAGAAGGATCAATAATTGGAAAACATGGTCTTGGTGATCAAAACAATGCTGGAGATTGCATGATAGAATTTTGCAAGACCAACAACTTCTTCATTGCGAATACCTTTTTTTCACCAACATAAACAGCAACTATACATATGGACTTCGCCAGATGGAATACGCAGGAATCAAATTGACTACATCTGTGGAAAAAGACAATGGAAAAGCTCAATATCATCAGTCAGAACAAGGTCAGAGGCCGATTTTGGAACAGATCATCAATTGCTCATGTGCAAGTTCAAGTTGAAACTGAAGACAATGTGAACAAGTCCATGAGAGGCAAAGTACAACCTTGAGTATATCCCGCCTGAATTTAGAGACCATCTGAAGAATAGATTTGACACATTGAACACTAATGACCTAAGACCAGATGAGTTGTGGAGTGACATCAAGGACATCATACAAGAAGAAAACAAGAGGTCATTAAAGAGACAGGAAAGAAAGAAAAGACCAAAATGAATGTCAGAGGAGACTCTGAAACTTGCTCTTGAACGTTGAATAGCTAAAGCAAAAGGAAGAAATGATGAAGAAAAGAGTTGAATGGAAGATTTCAAAGGGTGGCTCGAGAAGACAAAGTAAAGTATTATAAAGATGTGTGCAAAGGCCTGGAGATGGAAAACCAAAAGGGAAGAACATGCTCTGCATTTCTCAGATTGAAAGAACTGGAGAAAAAATTCAAGCCTCGAGTTGCAATAGTGAAGGATTCTATGGGGAAAATATTAAAGGAAGCAGGAAGCATCAAAAGAAGATGGAAGGAATACACAGAGCCACTATATCAAAAAGAATTGGTCAACATTCAACCATTTTGGGAGGTACCATATGAGCAGGAACCAGTGGTACTGAAGGAAGAAGTCCAAGCCGCACTGAAGGCATTGGCGAAAAGTAAGGCTTCAGGAATTGATGGAATACCAATTGAGATGTTTCAACAAAGTGATGCAGTGCTGGAAATACTTACTTGTCTATGCCAAGAAATTTGGAAGACAGCTACCTGGCCAACTGACCGGAAGAGGTTTATATTTATGCCTATTCCCAAGAAAGGTGACCCCAGCTAATGCAGAAATTATTGAACAATATCATTAATATCACATGCAAGTAAAATTTTGCTGAAAATCATTCAAAATCAGCTGCAGCAGTATATTGACAGGGAACTGCCAGAAATTCAGAAGAACTAGGGATATCATTGCTGATGTCAGATGGATCCTGTCTGAAAGCATAGAATACCAGAAAGATGTTTACCTGTGTTTTATTGACTACAAAAAGGTGTTTGGCTATGTGGATCATAACAAATTATGGATAACATTGCAAAGAATGGGAATTCCAGAACACTTAATTGTGCTCATGAAGAACCTGTACACAGATCAAGAGGCAGTCATTTGAACAGAAAAAGGGGATACTGGGTGGTTTAAAGTCAGGAGAGGCATGCATCAGGGTTGTATCCTTTCACCATACCAATTCAATCTGTATGCTGAGCAAATAATCCGAAAAGCTGCACTATATGAAGAATGGAGCATCAAGATTGGAGGAACACTCATTAACAACCTGTGTTATGCAGATGAAACAACCTTGCTTGCTGAAAGTGAAGAGGGCTTGAAACACTTGCTGATGAAGATCAATGACCACAGCCTTCAATATGGGTTACATCTCAACATAAAGGCAACAAAAATCCTCACAACTGGACCAATAAGCAACATCGTGATAAACGGGGAAAAGATTGAAGTTGTCAAGGATTTCATTTTACTTGGATCCACAATCAACGGCCGTGGAAGCAGCAGTCAAGAAATCAAAAGATGCATTGCATTGGGCGAATCTACTGCAAAAAGCCTCTTTAAAGTGTTGAAAAGCAAAAATGTCACCTTGAAAACTATGGTGTGTCTCACCCAAGCCATGGTGTTTTCAATCGCCTCCTATACATGTGAAAGCTGGACAATGAATAAGGAAGAACAAAGAAGAATTGATGTCTTTGAATCATGGTGTTGGAGAGGAATATTGAGTATACCATGGACTGCCAAAAGAATGAACAAATCAGACTTGGAAGAAGTGGGACCAGAATGTTCCTTAGAAGCAAGGATGGCAAAACTGCGTCTTACATACTTTGGACATATCATCAGGAGGGATTAGTCCCTGTAGGACATCATGCTTGATAAAGTACAGGGTCAGTGAAAAAGAAGAAGAACCTCAATGAGATGAACTGACACAGTGGCTGTAACAATGGGCTTAAGCATAACAATGATTGTGAGCATGGCGCAGGAGTGGGCAGTGTTTCATTCTGTGGTACGTAAGGTTGCTATGAGTCAGAATCGACTCGATGACACCTAACAATAACAAGGAGACATGATGACTAAATGCAATGTAGTATTCTGAATTGGATCCTGGAACAGAAAAAAGGCATTAGTGGGAAAACTGGTGACATCTAAATAAAATCTATAGTTTAGTTAATAGTGTTATACCGGTGCAATTTATTAGTTTTGGTCGTTGTACCATGGTTAGTAGTATGTTAACATTAGGGGAACCTGGGTGAAAAGTTTACAGGAACTCCCTGTGCTACTTTTGCAAATCTGCTCTTAGTCTAAAAGTATTTCAAAATCAAAAGTAACCCTAAAACACAGACAAAATAAAGTTTTCCCCCTATAAATACCAAAATTATGGTAGCATGATCCCCTGCTAATTATATGATAAAAAGTAATACATCAGAAAATGTCCCCTAGCTATTTCTAAAAGCTCCTCTAGTTTTCTTTCACCTGTACTTGGCATTGCTGCTGCTTCTACTACAAATGATTCCTATTAACTAAATATTCACGTTGCTAGACATAGCTACCCTCTACCAGCATCTGTTGCTGCCACACTAGCCCTGAGGGAAGGGAAGCTCTTCCCTTGGCTGCTTAATCTCAAAGACATTGAGGGTTTTCCCTTTAATTTACCACAGCAAATTTGAGATTAAGCTATAACTTTTAATGAGATTGCTAGAGTATTAATGAGAACAATCTAGAGGAAAGGCTAGGTTCAAGTTCCACCTCTATCCAAACCTGTCATCAAGTACCTTCTGGGCCACTTTATTCCTGGGCTTTCACCAAGGGACAAGGCTCAGTCTATCCTGTACTGTCTCTGTGCCTTGAAATACAGGCTCAGCTGATATAAAGCTGAGAGGGAGGGTGAAGTTTTTCCTTTTTCACTAATTTAAGACCCTCACCTCTTCTGATCTTATTTCTGACTTCAGAATAGGTAACAGTGTATATCTGCATTCACACACAGGGATGAGAAAGTAAAATGTTAGAAAAAGATGTATACCTATTCCTCACTTATCGACTATCTCATTATCCAACGTTTCACATTTATGATAATAGTAAAAAAAATCTACTGTCTATTTTGCCCATTAATGACATACATCTGGCAGTTATGAATGCTGAGGTGCGAGGTGAGAGTAACGCTGGCTATGATGGTTAAGGTTATGTGTCAACATGGTTGGGCGATGATTCTCAGTGGTTTGACAGTTATGTAATGATGTAATTTGGCAAGTATGTAATGGTATAATTTGGCAGTTATGTAGTGGTGTAGTCACCCTCCATTTTGTGATTTGATATGGTCATTCTCCATTTTTGCATAATGCTGATTTTCAGATAATAACCTGGTCTTTGGAGCCTAACCATGTCAATAAGTGAGGGGTAGGTGTACCATGCAAACACTAAGCATAAAAATGTATGACTATTAAAAAGTGTGGACTTCGTGACAAAAGGTATTACTGGAGATTAAGTGGGGCATTTTATAATGGTAAAATGGGCGATTTACCAAAAATGGTAAAATGGACAATTATCCTAATTGTGTATACACTTAACGAAAGAGCTTCAAAATACATGAAGCAAAATCAACTGACTAAAGTGAGAACTAGACAAATCCACGATCACAGATGGAGATTTTAATATACCTTTTTTAGTAACCGATTGAACAATTAGTAAAATCATAGATTTGCTCAAGACTGTGAATCAAATTGACCTAATCGATATTTATAAAATACCATAGATAACAACTGCAGAGTAAATATTCTTTTCACATTCATGTGGAACATTCAATAAATTCAAATGTATGCTCAGTCATAAAACAAGTATGAATAAATATTTAAAAATTGAAATCACACAAAGCATAATCTCTGACCAGAGTTATATTAAACTAGACATCAATAGCAAAAAAATGCAAGTATTTGAAAATAAGACAATACATTAAAAACCCATGGGTCAAAGAAGAAATCACTACAGAAATAAGAAATATTTTTTATAGACTGATATGAGTTATAACACAAACACAACTTATCAAAAATTGTGAGATACAGTGAAAGCATTGCTTAAAGGGAAACTTACAAATTTAAACATTTATAATAGAAAACAAAAAGGTATAAAATTTATAAACTAGGCTCCCACCTTAAGAAGCAAGACAAAGAAAAGCAATAAAACTCAAGCAAGTACAAAAATAAATAATAAAAATAGAATGGAAACTAATAAAATAGAAAATAGACGAATAATCATGTCAACAAAGTAAAACATTAACTATTTGAATATTTTAATAAAATTGATAAGCTCCCAGCAAGACTAATCAAGACAAATGAAGAACACAATTACCAACATCCAGAATGAAAGAGGGATATCACTGCAGAGTCTACACATATTAAATGGACAATACAGGAATATAATGAACAGCTTTATGCCTATAATGAACAGCTTTATGCCTATACATATATATTCTCTTTTTTTATTGTGCTTTAAGCGAAAATGTGCAATTCAAGTCAGCTTCTCATATAAAAACTTATACACACTTTGTTATGTGACCCTAGTTGCTCTCCCTATAATGTGACAGCACACTCCTCCTCTCCACCCTGTATTTCCTGTGTCCGTTCAACCAGCTCCTGCCCCACTCTGCTTTCTCATCTCACCTCTGGACAGGGGCTGCCCACATAGTCTCAAGTATCTACTTGAGCTAAGAAGCACACTCCTCACTAGTACCATTTTATGTCTTATAGTCCAGTCTAATCTTTGTCTGAAGAGTTGGCTTCAGGAATGGTTTTAGTTTGGGGCTAACAGTCTGGAGACCATGTCCTCTGGGATCCCTCCAGTCTCAGTCAAACCATTAAGTTTGGTCTTTTACTAGAATTTGAGTTCTGCATCCCAATTTTCTCCCGCTCTGTCAGAGACTCTCTGTTTTGTTCCCTGTCAGGGTGGTTATTGGTGGTAGCTGGGCACCATCTAGTTCTTCCAGTCTCAGACTGATGGAGTTTCTGGTTTATATGGCCCTTTCTGTCTCTTGGGATCTTATTTTCCTTGTGTCTTTGTGTTCTTCATTCCCCTTTGCTCCAGGTAGGTTGAGACCAATTGTTGCAACTTAGATGGCCACTTGCTAGCTTTTAAGACCCCACCCCAGATGTCACTTTCCAAAGTAGAATGTAGAAAGTTTTCTTAATACAGTTTGTTATGCCTGTTGACCTAGATGTTTCTTGAAAACATGGTCCCCAGACCCGCATCCCTGTTTCTCTGTCCCTCGAAGTGTTTGGTTGTATTCAGGAAACTTCTTAGCTTTTGGTTTAGTCCCCTGTATTATGTGTTGACCTTCCCTTCACCTAAAATAATTCTTGTCTACTATCTAATTCGACTCATATCAACCCTATAGGGGGAAATCGACTCGATGGCAATGGATTTGGGTTTTTTTTGGGTATCTAATTAGTGAATGGAAACCCTAGTGGCGTAGTGGTTAAGTGCTACCACTGCTAACCAAAAGGTCTGCAGTTCGAATCCACCAGGCGCTCTTTGGAAACTCTATGGGGCAGTTCTACTCTGTCCTATAGGTTGCTATGAGCTGGAATCGACTCGATGGCAGTGGGTTTGTTTTTGGCTTTTTTTAAATTAGTGAATATCTCTCTTCCTCCATCCCCACCCTCCTAACCATCAAAGAATGTTTTCTTCTGTGTTTAAATCTTGAGTTCTTATGAAAATGGTCTCGTACAATATTTGTCCTTTTGTGGCTTTTTTCAGTCAGCATAATGCCTTCCAGATTCATCACGTTATGAGATGTTTCATGGATTCATCATTGTTCTTTATTGTTGCGTAGTATTCCATTGTGTGAGTATACCATAATTTGTTTATACGTTAATCTGTTGATGTGGCTCTTGGTCGTTTCCATCTTTTTGCTGTGTAAACACTGCTGCAATAAACATAGATGTACATATATCTATTGTGTGAAGGCTTTTATTTCTCTAGGATATATTCCAGGAGTAGGATTGCTGGATGGTATGGTACTTCTATTTCTAGCTTTTTAAGGAAGCACCAAATCGATTTCCAAAGTGGTTGTAACATTTTACATTGTCACCAGCAGCGTATAAGTGTTCCAGTCTCCCCACAACCTCTCCAACATTTACTATTTTGTGTTTTGGGGATCAAGGCTAGGCTTATTGGAGTGAAATGTTATCTCATTGTAGTTTTGACGTGCATTTCTCTAATGGCTAATGGTCGTGAGCATTTCCTCATGTACCTGTTAGCCACCTGCATGTCTTTTTTGGTGAAGTGTCTGTTCATATTCTTTGCCCATTCTTTAATTGGGTTATTTGTCTTTGTTGTTGAGGATTTGCAGTCTCTTGTTTTTTTTTTGTGTGTGGATTTTAGAAATTGGATGCTGATCGGATTTGTCGTAGCCAAATTTTTTTTTCCCAGTCTTTAGGTTGTCTTTTTACTCTTTTGGTGAAGTCTTTGGATGGGCATAAGTGATTTTTAGGAGCTCTCAAGTATCTAGTTTCTCTTCTGGTGTTTGTGCATTGTTGGTAATGTTTTATATACTGTTTATGCCATGTATGAGGGCTCCTAGTGTTGTACCTATTTTTTCTTCCATGATCTTTATCGCTTTAGGTTTTATATTTAGGTCTTTGATCCACTTTGAGTTAGTTTTTGTGCATGATGTGAGGTGTGGGTCTTGTTTCATTTTTTTTGCAGATGGATATTCAGTTATGCTGGCACCATTTGTTAAAAGAGACTGTCTTTTCCCCAGTTAACAGAATTTGGGCCTTTGTCAAATATCAGCAGCTCCTAAGTGGATGAATTTACGTCTGGATTCTCAATTCTGTTCCATTTACCAGGCTGTTTTGACTACTGTAGCAGTAAAATAGGTTCTAAAATCAGGTAGTGTGAGGCTTCCCACTTTGTTCTTCTTTTTTAGTAATGCTTTACTTATCCAGGGCTCCTTCCCTTTCCATATGAAGTTGGTGATCTGTCTCTCCATCTCATTAAAAAATATCACTGGAATTTGGATCAGGATTGCATTGTAGCTATAGATTGATTTGAGTAGAATAGACATTTTCACAATGTTGAGTCTTCCTATCCATGTGCAAGGTATGTTTTTCCACTTATGTAGGTCTCTTGCAGTAGTGTCTTGTAGTTTTCTTTGTATAGGTCTTTTACATCTCTGGTTAGATGTATTCCTATGTATTCTTATCTTCTTGGAGGCTATTGTAAATGGTATTGATGTGGTGATTTCCTCTTTGGTGTTCTGTTTGTTGGTGTAGAGGAATCCAACTGATTTTTGTATGTTTATCTTGTAGCCTGATAATTTGCTTAACTCTTCCATTAGTTCCAGTAGTTTTCTTGTGGATTCTTTGGGGTTTTCTGTGCAGAAGATCATATCATCTGCATATAGAGATACATTTACTTCTTTCTTACCAATTTGGATGCTCTTTATTTCTTTTTCTAGCCTAATTGCTCTGGCTGGGACCTCCAGCACAATGTTGAATAAGAGTGGTAATAAAGGGCATTCTTGTCTGGTTCCTCTTCTCAAGGGGAATGCTTTCAGACTCTCTGCATTTAGGATGATGTTGGCTGTTGGCTTTGTATAAATGCCCTTTATTATGATGAGGAATTTCTCTTTTATTCCTATTTTGCTAAGAGTTTTTAAAAAAATTTTTTTTTGTGCTTTAGGTGAAAGTTTACAAATCAAGTCAGTCTCTCATACAAAAAGCCATACATGCCCCACCATGCACTCCCAGCTGCTCTCCCGTTAATGAGACAGCACATTCCCCCCTCCACCCTGTATTCCCTATGTCCCATCAACCAGCTCCTGTTCCCCTCTTCCTTCTCATCTTGCCACCAGAAGAAGTTGCCCGCATAGTCTCATGTGTCTACTTGAGCTACGAAGTTCACTCCTCACCAACATCATTGTCTATCTTATAGTCCAGGCCAATCCCTGTCTATAGAGTTGGTTTCGGGAATGGTCCCAATCTTGGGCTATCAAAGGGTCCGGGGACCATGACTGTCAGGGTCCCTCTGGTCTCAATCAGGCCATTAAGCCTAGTCTTTTTACAAGAATTTTAGATCTGCATCCCACTGTTCTCCTGCTCCGTCGGGGATTCTCTGTTGTGTTCCCTGTCAGGGCAGTGATCTCTGGTTCGTGTAGCTCTTTCCGTCTCTTAGGCTCATATTTACCTTGTGTCTTTGGTGTTCTTCATTCTGCTTTGCTCCAGGTGGGTTGAAACCAATTTATGCATCTTAGATGGCTGCTTGCTGGGAGTTTTTATCATGAATGGATGTTGGACTTTGTCAAATGCCTTTTCTGCATCTATTGATAAGATCATGTGGTTCTTGTCTTCTGTTTTATTTACGTGATGGATTACATTGGTTGTTTTTCTAATGTTGAACCATCCTTGCATACCTGGTATGAACCCCATGTGGTCATGGTGAATTAGCTTTTTCATATATTGCTGAATTCTATTGGTTAAAATTTTGTTGAGGATTTTTGCATTTAAGTTCATGAAGGATATTGGTATGTATGTTTCTTTTTTTGTGGTGTCTTTACTTGGTTTTGGCATCAGGGTTATGCTGGCTTCATAGAATGAGTTTGAGAGTATTCCATCCTTTCCTATGCTCTGAAATAACTTTAGTAGTAGTGGTGTTAACTCTTCTCTGAAAGTTTGGTAGAATTCTCCAGTGAAGCTGTCAGTGCTAGGGCTTTTTTTGTGTGTGTTGGGAGCTTTTAAATTACCTTTTCAATCTCTTCTTTTGTTATAGGTTTATTTATATGTTCTACCTCTGTTTGTGTTAGTTTAGGTAGATGGTGAGTTTCTAGAAATTTGTCCATATCCTTTAGGTTTCAAATTTGTTCGAAAACAATTTTTCATAGTATTCTGTTATGATTCTTTTAATTTCAGTTAGGTCTGTTGTGACGTCACCCATCTCATTTTTTACTCAGGTTATTTGCTTCCTCTCCTGTTTTTCTTTTGTCAGCTTGGCCAATGATTGATTGTTCATCTTTTTAAAGAACCAGTTTTTGGTCTTGCTAACTCTTTCAACTGTTTTTCTGTTCTCCGTTTTATTTAATTCTGCTCTAATTTTTATTATTTGCTTTCTTCTAGTGCCTGATGGCTTCTTTTGCTGTTCTTTTTCTATTTGTTCAAGTTGCAAGGATAATTCTTTGATTTTGGCCCTTTCTTCTTTTTGGATGTATGCATTTATTGCTATAAATTTACCTCTGAGCACTGCTTTTGCTGTGTCCCAAAGGTTCTGGTAGGAAGTGTTTTCATTCTCATTGGATTCTATGAATTTCTTTGTTTCATCCTTGATGTCTTCTATTAACCCAGTCGTTTTTGAGCAGGGTATTGCTCAGTTTCCAAGTGTTTGATTTCTTTTCCCTGCTTTTTCTGTTATTGATTTCTACTTTTATGGCCTTATGGTCAGAGAAGATGCTTTGTAATATTTCGATGTTTTAGATTCTGCTAAGGCTTGCTTTATGACCTAATATGTGGCCTATTCTAGAGAAGGTTCCATGGGTGTTGGAAAAGACAGTATACTTGGCTGCTGTTGGGTGGAGTGTTCTGTATAAGCCTATGAGGTCAAGTTGGTTGATTGTGGCATTTAGATCTTCGGTGTCTTTATTGAGCTTCTTTCTGGATGTCCCGTCCTTCACCAAAAGTGGTGTGTTGAAGTCTCCTACTATTATTGTGGAGCTGCCTCTCTCTCTTTTCAATGTTGTTAGAGTTTGTTTTATGTATTTTGGAGTCCTGTCATTGGGTGCTTAAATATTTATTATGGTTATATCCCCCTGGTATGTTGACCCTTTAATCATTATATAGTGTCATTCCTTATTCTTTGTGGTAGATTTAACTTTAAAGTCTAGTTTGTCAGAAGTTAACATTGCCACTCCTGCTATTTTTTGACTGTTGTTTGCTTGGTATATTTTTGTCTGTCCTTTGAATTTTAGCTTGTTTGTGTCTTTAACTCTAAGGTGTGTCTCTCGTAGGCAGCATACAGACAGATTGTGTTTTTTTTAATCCATTGTGCCACTCTGTCTCTTTATTGATGCATTTAGTCCATTCAGATTCAGCATAATTATTGATAGGTATGCGTTTAGTGTTGTCATTTTGATGTCTTTTTGTGTGTGTGTTGTTGACAGTTTCTTTGTTCCTCTTAATTTTCTGTGTTGAGTCGCCTTTCTTTATATATTTTGTTTTTCTCTTTTTCATTGTTGTTGATTTTGTATTTGCTGAGTCTTCATGTTTTTCTTGTTTTTTATTTTGATGTGTAGGATTGTTAGTTTCCTTTGCTGTTGCCTTAATATTTACTCCTATTTTTCTAATTTTAAATCAATCTTTTATTTCTTTATTTCGCCTTGACTTCCTCTCAGTATGAAAGATCTGTGACTGCAATTTTTTAGTCACTCTTTTTTGTTTTACTGTTGTCAGCTTTTACATAATGACGTCTCTGTTTCTCTGTTTTGAGCATTTTACCTTTGACTTATTTTTTTTGACTTCCCTATCTGGGTTGATATCTGGTTGCTCTGTCTTGTGTTCTAGTCTTGGGTTGTTATCTTATGTTATTGGTTTTCTAACTGGAGAACTCCCTTTAGTATTTCTTGTAATTTTGGTTTAGTTTTTGTAAATTCCTGAAAATTCTGTTTATCTGGAAATGTCCTAATTTCACCTTCACATTTGATAGACAGTTTTGCTGGATATATAGTTCTTGGCTGGCAATTTTTTTCTTTCAAGGCTTTATGTATGTCATCCCGTTGTCTTCTTGCCTGCATGATTTCTGCTGAGTAGTCCAAGCTTAGTCTTATTGACTCTCCTTTGTAGGTGACCTTTGTTTATGCCTAGCTGCTCTAAAAATTGCAGCTGTCACCAGGTGGTTGGAGCTGCTACTGGGTGTGTGAGCCCAGGATTCCATTTCCTTTTCTTGTATGGATTCAGCTCAGGTGTCCAGGCAGTTGTTCACCAAGTGTGTGGTGCAGGCTCTCACCTACAGTTTTAGATGAGCAGGGGTGATTGGTGTAGGTACAGGTACATGGCTGCAGTAGGAGGTCACGTGATGAGCAAGGCAGGGGGCTAAAAACCACCCTGAGAGTCTGTGGGGAAAGCTTGTCCCTGGTCCCTAGAGCACATAGGTGTGTAGATTTTGCAGTCAGACCATGGGCACCCAATTCTCTTGCCTGTAAGGACTGCGAGGCACCACTTATCCTTGGACCCCTGTCGCAGGTGGCTAGGTGGTGTGGGTGGAGCCAGTAGTCCTTAGGCCCCTGATGTGGGTAGGTGAGGACTCTGGTTAATAAGCAGAGTGGTGTCAAATGTCAATAACATGTCTGTCCACTATACAGCTAAAACAGTTGAAGTTAGACATCAGGTATATATACCTGTTGTACTGTGCAAAGGAGAGCCTACACTGTTTAAATGGACCCACACAGGTTTATGCAGGACTGAGACATCCAGAGTCTGTGGATCCCTTATGCCTGTGCCTAGGCAAAGGAGCTGTTTTGCCCTGAGCTCCTGGCTTAGCGGAGCTGGTAGTTTATTTTTTCCTCTGTTTTTTAATTTGTTCCTTCTCCAAGGCTGGGAGAATGGCTCAGGGTATGCCAGACAGGTCCTACTTCTGGCCCAGGGAAAGTGGCTATCACTGAAGCTGACTGGGAACCCGGTGCAGAGTGGGGAGGAATCAGGTAAATAGGAGAGAGTTTTTCCCCAAAGACGTGTTTTTTGCTCTGCTTGGTAGGTTAGATGCAAGTACTTATCTTTTGCTGACAATGCCACTTTTTGCTGATTCTGGAGGCGTGAGTGGACTCTCATTTGCTCACTCACTACAGAGATGGAAAAAGTGTTCTGAATGCCACTGCTTGCCTTACTGCACCCACACCAGCTTATCTGGCCTGCAGGGTGCTGGTTCCCACTGGGTCAGGTCTGGCAACTCCTCGCTGCTTCTGAACTGTCTCTCCCTCCCCCTGCCACTCAGTCCAATTCCTCAAGTTTGCCTTTGATGTTCTGCGCTCCTAGATTGTCATATATTATTGATTCACTTGGTTGTTTTGGGAGTTTTTGTTGTAAGAGGGACCACAGGAAGCATCTGACTATTCTACCATCTTGGCCGCATCTCCTCTATGCCAATATATTTTATAACTTAGATGAAATGGAAAATTTCCTTGAAAATGGACACAAAATAAACAGAAAATAAATTAAATTGATATAAAGTATCTTACCATAAAGAAAATTCCAATTCCAGATGGCTTCTCTGGAGAATTCTATAAAAAAATTAATTAAGAAATATTACATATACTACACAAACTCAGAAAATGGAGGAGCAGGGCATACCTCCAAATTTGTTTTATGAAGCAGAATAACATTGATACCAAAACTTAGAATGAAATACTATAAATAAAGATAGTATAGACCAGTATTTTTAATGAACATAGATACATAAATCTTCAACAAAAAAATACTAGCAAATCAAATTTATCAATATATAGAACAGATAATAAATTATGGCCAAGAGGGTTACATACCAAGAATGCAAGTTTTAATATTCAAAACCAGTCAATATAGCACATAATAAACACAAATATAAACACAAAATAGAAGAAAACATATGATTATCTTAAATGTAGAAAAGGCATTTGATAAAATTTAATACCCCTTCATGATAAAAACTCTCAACAAACTAGGAATGGAAGGAAACTTCAAGTTGATAAGGCCTCTGTGAAATACCTACAGCTAATTAACTTTGTACTTTTTTTTAGCAATTGGTCTTTCCTGGTGACATGTCCAAAATAAGCAAGCTGAAATCTCTCCAATCTCACTTCTGAGGAGCATTCTGGCTGTACTTCTTTGAAGATGATTTGTTTGTTCTTCTGGCAGTCTATGGTATATTCAATATTCTTTGCCAACACCACAATTAAAATGCAATTCTCTATCAATCTTTCTTTTTATTGTCCAGTTTTTGCATGCATATGAGATGATTGAAATACTATGGCTTGGGTAAGGTACACCTTAGTCATAAAAGTGACATCTTTGCTTTTTAAGACTTTAAACAGGCTTTTTTTGTTGCAGATTTTCCCAATGCGATACGTTGTTTGATTTCTTGACTGCTGCTTCCATGGGCATTCACTGTTGATCCAAGTAGAATGAAATTCTTGACTATTTTAATTCCTTCCACATTTATCATAATGTTTATTGATCTAGTTGTGAGGAATTTTGTTTTCTTGGTATTGAGGTGTAATCCATATTGAAGGCTTTAGTATTTGACCTTCATTGGTATGTGCTTTGTCTTCACTTTTGGCAAGCAAGGCTGTGTCATCTGTACATTGCAAGTTGCCAGTAAGTCTTCCTCCAATCCTGATACCATGTTCTTTATATAGTACAGTTTCTCAGGTTATTTGCTCAGCATACAGATTGAATAAGTAAGATGACGGGATACAATCCTGTTGCACAGATTTTCTGATTTTAAACCACTCAGTATCCCCTTGTTCTTTTTGAATGACTACCCCTTGATTCATGTACAGGTTCTCCATGAGCACAAGGAACTGTTCCAGAATTTCCACAGACCCCATATATGTCAACTGATTTTTGAACAAGGTGTCTAGTCAATCTATTAGACAAAAACCACTTTTAAACAAATGTTTTTGGAATTGCTGAGTATCCATACTGGGGAAGAAAATAAAACTCAAATTCTTTCTCACTTCATACATAAGAAATTAATTTTTTCATGGATCATGGACATGAATATAAAACTCAGAACTGTAAGTCTTCTAGAAGAAAACAAGGGAATGCATTTGTGACATTTGCATAGGTAAAATTTCTTGGACAGGACACAAAAAAACTAGAAAAGAAAAAAATGATAAATTGGACTTCATGAAAATTAAAAATTTCTGCTCATCAAAAGACATCATGAAGAAAATAAATAGACAAGTCACACACTGAGAAAAAATATTTGCAGCACACATATGTGACAAAGGCCTTATCTCCAGAATATATTTAAAATATCCTACAAATCAACAATAGAAAGACATACAATGCAATAAAAAAATTGGCAAAAGACTTGAACTGACACCTCACATGCACACAAAAAAACATATGAATGGCCGATAAGCACATGAAAATGCATTCAAGATCATTAGTCACCAGATACATGCAAATTAAAACTATATATGATATCATTAAAATCCTATAGAATGGCTAAAATAAATTTTAAAACACCTAAAAAGACTAAAGGTTGGTGAAGGTGTGGAACAGCTGGAAATCTCGTACGTTGATGAAGAGAACGTAGAATGGTACAAACACTTAGGATAATTGTTGAGTAGTTCCTAATAGAGTTAAACACATATGACCCAGCAATTCTACCCTTAGGTATTTACCACACAGAAAAGAAAACATATGTCCACAAAAAGACTTGTAAAAAAATATTCAGAGTAACTTCATTCATAACTACAACCCAAAGTAACATTAACAGGAGAATGAATAAGCAAATTGTGGTATATTCGTGCAATAGAATACTGCTCAGCAATAAAAAAGAATGAACTACCGATTCATGCAACGACATGGATAAATCTCAAAAGTATTATGCTAAGTGAAACAAGTTAGGTGCCATCAAGTCAGTTCTGACTCATAGTGACTCTATGTACAGCAGAATGAAACACTGCCCAGTGCTGCACCTTCCTTACAATCATTGTATGTTTGAGCCCATTGTTGTAGTCACTGTGTCAAGCCACCTTGTTGAGGGTCTTCCTCTTTCACTGATCCTCTACTTTATCAAGCATGATGTCTTTCTTCAGGCACTGGTCTTTCCTGATAACATGGCCAAAGTATGTGAGACGAAGTCTCGCCATCCTTGCTTCTAAGGAGCATTCTGGCTGTACTTCTTCCAAGACAAATTTGTTCATTCTTCTGGCAGTCCATGATATATTCAATATTCTTCACCAACACCGTAATTCAAAGGCGTCAATTTTTCTTCAGTCTTCCTTATTCATTGTCCAGCTTTCGCATACATGTGAGGCAATTGAAAATACCATGGTTTGGATCAGGTGCACCTTAGTCCCCAAAGTGACATCTTTGCTTTTGAACATTTTAAAGAGGTCTTTTGCATCAGATTTGCCCAAAGCAATACTTCCTTTGATTTCTTGACTGCTGCTTTCGTGGGCAATGATTGTGGACCCAAGTAAAATGAAATCCCTGGCAACTTCAGTATTTTCTCCATACTTATCATATTGGTCCAGTTGTGAGGATTTTTGTTTTCTTTATGTTGAGGTGTAATCCATACTGATGGCTGTAGTCTTTGATCTTCATCAGTAAATGCTTCAAGTCCTCTTCACTTTCAGCAAGTAAGTTTGTGTCACTTGCATATCACAAGTTGTTAATGAGTCTTCCTCCAATCCCAATACCACATCCTTCTTCATATAGTCCAGCTTCTTGGATTATTTGCTCAGCATACAGATTGAATAACTATGGTGAAAGGATGCAACCCTGACACACACCTTTCTTGACTCTAAACCACACCGTATTCCCTCGTTCTGTTTGAATGACTGCCTCTTGATCTACGTACAGGTTCCTCATGAGCACGATTAAGTGTTGTGATATTCCCATTCTTGGCAATGTTATCCATAATTTGTTATGATCCATACAGTTGAATGCCTTTGCATAGTCAATAAAACACAAGTAAACATCTCGCAGAAAGGCCAGAGAATATGAAAAAGGGTTGCTGACAAAGTCGGTTAGGCTTCATAATGTATCTGAAGTTTGAGTAAGGGTTAACTGTTGGAAATGGCAGCAAAAGAGCTAGAGAGGCCTGTCCAGACAAAAGGAAGAGAGTGTAAAATAGGTTCATAGATAAAAAGAGAGTATGATAAATTCAGTGACAGGATGAACCTTCCAGTATGAAGGGATATGTATGTGGCGAGAGGGCGTGGTGGAAAGATACAGAGGGAAGAGGCAAGGGATGGAATACAAAGGCCTTATGTTCCACATGGAGTCCCTGGGTGTTATAAATGGTTGATGTGCTTGCCTGATAACCTGAAAGGTTTGAGGTTTAAGTCCACTCAGAGGTACATTGGAAGAAAGGTCTGGCAACCTACATCAAAAAACTGTCCATTGAAAACCCTATGGAACACAATTCTACTCTGATACACATGGGGTCACCATGAATTGAATCAAATCAATGGCAACTGGTTGGTTGTTTATATTCCACATTACCGATTTTGAAGTTTATCCTGACAGCAAAAGGGAATCTTTGAAGAGCTTTATCAGGGAGTAACATGATCAGATTTGGATTTCTAGAAATACTATTGTGAATGCAGGGTGGAAAGTAGATTAGCAGGATGGTAAAATTGTTGGTTCTGATTCATAGCTACCCTGTGTACAACAGAATGAATCTCTGCCCGGTCCTGTGCCATGCCCACGATCGTTGTTATGCTTGAGCCCGTTGTTACAGCCACTGTGTCAATCCACCTTGTGCAGCCACTGTGTCAATTGCAGCCACTGTGTCAATCCACCTCGTTGAGGGTCTTCCTCTTTTTTGTTGACCTTGTACTTTACCAAGCATGATGGTAAAGTCCACTCTCTGGGGACTGATCTCTACTGACAACATGTCCGAAGTAATTAAAACTTTGTCTTGCCATCCCTGCTTCTAAGGAGCAGTCTGTTTGTACTTCTTCCAAGACAGATTTGTTTGTTCTTTTGGCAGTCTGTGGTATATTCAATATTTTTTGCCAGCACCACAATTCAAAGGTGTCAATTCTTCTTCGGTCTTCCTTATTCATTGTCTAGCTTTTGCATGCATATGATGCTGTTGAAAATACCATGGCTTGGGTCAGGTGCACCTTAGTCTTCAAGGTGACATCTTTGCTTTTCAAAACTTTAAAGAGGTCTTTTGCAGCACGTTTGCCCAATGCAACGCGTCTTTTGATTTCTTGACTGCTGCTTCCATGGCTGTTGATTGTGGATCTAAGTGAAATGAAATCCTTGACAACTTCAATCTTTTCTCCATTTACCATGATGTTGCTATATTGGTCCAGTTGTGAGGATTTTTGTTTTCTTTATGCTGAGGTGCAATCCATATTGAAGGCTGTGGTCTTTGGTCTTCATCAGTAATGTTTCAAGTCCTCTTCACTTTCAGCAAGCAAGATTGTGTCATCTGCTTATTGCAGGTTGTTAATGTCCTGTTGTTTTTCATCTAGACCAACTTCTCAGATTATTTGCTCAGCATACAGATAGGTGTGGTGAAAGAATACAACCCTGACACATACCTTTCCTGACTTTAAATCAGGCAGTATCCCCTTGTTCTGTCTGAACAACTACCTCTCGATCTATGTACAGGTTCCTCATGAGCACAATTAAATGTTCCGGAATTCCCATTCTTGGCAATGTTATCCATAATTTGTTTTGATCCACACAGTTGAATGCCTTAGCATAGTCAATAAAACACAGGTAAACACCCTTCCAGTATTCTCTGCTTTCAGCCAGGATCCATCTGACATCAGGAATGATATCCCTGGTTCCTCTTCTGAATCCGGCCTGAATTTCTGGCAGTTCCCTATCAGTATACTGTTACAGCTGCTTTTGAGTGATCTTCAGCAAAATTTTACTTGCATGTGATATTAATGATATTGTTCACTAATTTCCGCGTTAGCTGGGATCACGTTTCTTGGGAATAGGCATAAATATGGATCTCTTCCAGTTGGTTGGCCAGGTATCTGTCATCCAAATTTCTTGGAATCAGCTTGACATCAACAGGTCAGGTTGTCGGGTTTGGTCAGGAATAGGAGCCCTGGTGGTGCAGTGGTTATGTGCTCAGCTGCTAACCGAAATGTCGGTGGTTAGAACCCACCAACTTCTTCATGGGAGAGAGATGTGGTAGTTGGCTTCCATAATGATTCCAGCCTTGGAAACCCTATGGGGCAGTTCTGCTTAGTCGTATAGGGCTGCTATGAGTCAGAATTGACCGGATGTCCGTGGGTTTTTATTTTTTGTTGGTAATGTGGAGATGGGAGATAGGGAAAGCAGAGTATGAGTGGGGGATGGTGAGGGAAAGAAGAAAACAAGGAATTTGATTTCCAGCTTTCTGGCCTAGATATTTATTATTCACTGAGATGGAAATACAGTGAATAAATATGGGGGTTTTAGACATTTTAAATTTGACTTGCCAGTAGGAGATTCAAGTGAGGATATCTAATAGGCAACAGGATATAAGTGTCTTTGGTAAAATTCAATCTGCAGATTTAGATTTAGGAGTCTTCAGCATAAAGACAAGAATTGAAATCCTAAGATTAAGTGGGATGGCCCAGAGAGAATATATAGAGTGAGATTTATGAGAGGAGAAGAAAGAAGCCAGTAGAAAAGTGAATCCTACCAGGGCTGCCATTTAAAGTGTGTATTGCTCTTTCATCCAGCCATGAGTGAGCCTCCTGTCTCCTAACTTTCAGAAAATGCTTGCAGAAAGGCGAGTAGGAAGCTGCAAGCGCTGAGCCTGAGGCAAAGTTTTCCTGATTAAAGCCCTCCTTGGGCTTGTGGTGTTGCATCTGTGGCTTTCCTTGGCATGACCTTTTATTTAGAGAGAACCTTTCTGAAGGGACTGATCTTTTCTTCTCATTCCTCCTCTGGTTCAGCCTTATGCTATGATATTTATGTTGGCCTCTTGCGTTTCTTTTACCAGTTGGGACTAGTTGTATTCCCACAGCCGTTTTTCCCCTCCATTTTAGAGAAATAAAACATGAAATGGGCAGATTTTAAAAAGAAGGTTTGTCAAAAATGTGTCTTTCTTTTGCTGACACGAGAAAGAAGGTCCATTTGTGACAAACTAGCCCATTTTTAAATCTAAGTGCACATTGATTGTTCCAGCTGGTGGAAGCGAGGCTGGTTCCCCCCTATAAGGGAGTAGAATCAGCTTCAATAATACCATTTTTTGCACTTCTCTTTAGTAAGTGAAACTCATTTTCTGACACAAACTGCAAATTATTAATAGCCTCCCTAAGGTAGTCCACTGGCCTAATTTAGACCTGCTCTCTGTTAATTGGTTGGGTCTCAACCTTATTTGTACACCAGGCATGGATCTCTTCAACACATCCTAAGCAGCCCATTCAATTGTTGGAGGACCCTGTGTATTGAAAACCTTTTCCTTTAAAGAGCCTATTTCCCTCCCCTGCCCATGCCTTTGCTCTGTACTTCAGAGTCATGCAGAATAATTCCCATGCCAATTCCAAAAGACAGATTTTCAAATATTTAAACTCCCCTACTGTGATGACCTTCTTCTTTCTCTCAAGTTTCCCTACTCTCCTCCCCTATGAGATTTACATGTGCCTTGTACAAGGTAAACCAGTCACCATCTTGTTGATTTTGACTCAGGGTGACACCATGTGTGCAGAGTAGAACTGTGCTCCATAGGTTCTTCAAGGCCTTTTGGAAGCAGAACGCCAAGCCTTTCGTCCAAGACACCTCTGGGTGGTTTCAAACGGCCAACCTTTTGGTTAGTAGCTGCACACTTAACTGTTTGTGCTACAACAGATAACGGAGAAAAGATTGAAGTTGTCAAGGATTTAATTTTACTTGGATCCACAATCAACACCCATGGAAGCATCAGTCAAGAAATCAAATGATGCGTTGTATTGTGCAAATCTGCTGCAAAAGACCTCTTTAAAGTATTAAAAACAAAGATGTCGCCTTGAAGACTAAGGTGCACCTGACCCAAGTCATGGGGTTTTCAATTGCTTCATATGCATGTGAAAGCTGATAACAATGAATAAGGAAGACCAAAGAAGAATCGATGGCTTTGAATTATGGTGTTGGTGAAGTATTGAATATACCATGGACTGCCAGAAGAATGAACAGATCTGTCTTGGAAGAGGTATAGCCAGAATGCTACTTGGAAGCAAGGATATCGAGACTTTGTCTCACGTACTATGGACATGTTATCAGGAGGGATCAATGCCTGGAGAAGAACATCATGCTTGGTAAAGTAGAGGGTCAGTGAAAAAGAGGAAGATTCTCAACAAGATGGATTGACACAGTGGCTTCAACAATAGGCTCACACATAACAACAATGGTGAGGATGGTGCAGGACCAGGCAGAGTTTCGTTCTGTTGTGCAGGGTAGCTATGAGTTGGAACTGACTCGATGGCACCTAACAACAACAACAGGTGCTCCTTTATACAATTTAGCCATGGTCTTTTTGGAGTTAATTAAGCCAAATCTACATCTTTTCAGTTTAAGTTCCATACTTTAAGAGGGAATTAAAAAAGAGAGAGAGAATTTAATGAATCAAAATGATTATACTTGTGAAATAATTGAAACTATAAGTGTTTAGGGCACCACATTTCCATGAATGTAGCCTGAGGTCTACATTTTTTTTGGCAACCACTTCCCACTCTTTCCTTATATTCTGTTTGCTATCAAATAGAATTTTGTATTACTTTCATGAGAATTACCATCTTCTTTATCCTGCAGTTGTGTGGAAGACCTTATATTCTCCCAGTTAAATGGCACTTTGCTGGACCCAGTCCATTGTTCCAGTTTATCTCTTTTTGATCTTGACTCTGTCGTGCTAACTATTAGCAATTAACTGCAGGATCTTGACATGACTTGAGCACTATGCTCTCGTTCAAATCATTGATTAAAATAAAAGTTGTTTAGAAAATAAGAAAGGAAAACTGCAGCTAACTTCAGACACATTAGTCTGCATTGAAATTACCCTGTTAGTCAATTCCCTTTGGTTAATATAGAACAAAGCTTAGGAGTCCCTGGGTGACACAAATGGTTAACGGGCTTGGTTGCTAACTGAAAGGTTGACAGTTTCAGTCTACTCGGGTAACTTGGAAGAAAGTCCTGGTGATCTACTTCTGAAAAATCAATGATTGAAAACCCTGTGAAGCGCAGCTCTATTCTGACATTGGTGGGGCTGCCGTGAGTTGGAACTGACTTCATGGCAACTGTTATTTATTTTTTAAGTTATGTTATGTTGCAGTAACAAACAATCCTCAAATCTTAATGGCTTCCAATAACAAGGATTTATTTGTCACTTACAATTATTGCTGATCGGCTGAGGCTCTGCTCCATTTGTCTTCGTGGCGGGACCAGAAGGATGAAGCCCCTACCTGGGATATACTTTTCTAGTGACAACGGGAGAAACAGGTACAGTTAACACACACTCAGGGATGGGTTAACCATTAAGCAAGATACTTACAGGCTTGTGTTAAGCATGGTAAGCACTGGCTGACTTGTGTTTGCTTACTTACCCAAAGATGTGGTGAAACCCATGTGAAGTTGTGCACTACCGATTAGCAAGTAAGCACAAGTAAATCTGTGCCTACCTTGCTTATTGAGTAATCCATTCTTGCATACACACACAATGGCTCTTAAAGCTTCTGCCTGAATGTAACCGGTATCAATCCCTTTAAGCATTACAGGTAGTCCCTGATTTACGACAGGGTTCCAATCCAAAGACTCCGTCATAAGTCAGTTCTGATGAAAGTTGAATGCCTCTTTTTTTTTTTTTATTTTCATCATTATTGCCTTTTCTTATCAGTATCTTTATAAACTGATCTTTATTTGTCTCTGAACATCTGAGAATAGCATCAACAAATTACGTGCTGCAACATTGTATGTAGTACATATTACTAATGATAAGAGGTACAAAAAAAAAAAAAAAAACCCACAAAAAACAGACAGTCATAAGGGTGGTTCATTGAAATGCCAATAAGTCATAAGTTGGGGTCTACCTGTATTGGCCAGAGTAAGTCACACAACAAAGCCCAAAGCCAATGGGACAAGATGCACACTGCTTCTACTAGGATGGTAATGTGTGGCAGTGAATAATTAGAAGTAATAAAACAGTCATATGGTAAAAATATTTAACACTTGTGTATTAGTTCCCAAAATGTTTTCATATTTCTATATTAATCCCCACAACAACCTTGCAAGGCAAGGGTTGTTACCGTTACTTTTCAAATGAGTTTTAAGTGTCTTGTTGAATGTGATGTCACTAGTAAGTGGCAAATGAGGACTTGATCTCAAATATTCTGAATCTTAGAACAATGTTCTTTCTAATAATAATGATGACAATGATGATGATCACAAATATTATATTTATTGAGTTCACTTTACCTGGTAAACACTATTGTGAGTGCTTTATTATCCTACTGGACAGGATAATTAGCTCTAGCTGCCTCAGTAGATAAACCTCAACATCTCAGTGGCTTAATACAATAAAAATTTATTGCTCACTCACATCATATTCCAGTGTGGGTTGAATGACTCTCCAGGTAGCTCTCTCCTCCAAGCGTTGGCTTAGGAATCCAGGCTGCTTGCATCATGTAACTAGGCCATCTGGAACACAAGGCCTCCAGGGCACCCATAGTCACCTCACCTAGATGCACAGAGGCTGATAAAGGAAACAAAGCACTAAGTGTTTCCTGAGTACTAGTCATCCCTGCCACGAAGTTAGGTGAGAAAACCGAGGTAGGAAAAGTTTAAGTACTATTCCTTGGGCACACAGCTAGTAGCAAAATAGATAGGATTTGAACCTAGAGAGTCTGGCTCCAGAATCTGTGTGCATAACAATTGCACTAGACTGCCTTACCTTTTATCATGATTGGGTAGGTCATGAATATACTTACTATGCTGGCATCAGATTTAATTCATCCATTTTGTCAGAAATGTGAAAAACTTTATAGCTATTCTACAGAAATCCCGACACACTGGAGATATGATAGTTGTAATTCTATTAAAAATCATACAGTGAAGCTGATATGGCAGAATTAATGATCAATGATTAGCACTAGCAGACTCAAAGAGACCACAAAGACAGAGGCAATGGATGTCTCAGAGGAAACCAGAGGGGCTGATTTCCCACTTCCTTCCCAGTGCTCCACTGCATCTCAGCTCTGACATCTTGGCTTTACATAAGATCCAGGGATTATAGAGCAATCTCAAGAAAGACTGAGGTTAAGTTTTTCCATTAGCCTGGAAATGAGGGCTCAGATTCAGAATTTAAGTTGTTTTAGAAAACAAAGAAGTTTTATTTTGTGTAGAGAAATGTTTGGTAAAGTAGAGAGTGAGCAAAAACGAGGAAAACCCTCAGTGAGATGGATTGACACCATAGCCTCGAAAATGAGTGCAAACATACAAAACATCGTGAAGATGGCAAAGGACCTGGCAACATTTTGTTTTGTTATACGTAAGGTTGCCATGAGTCAGAGCAGACTCGACAGCAGCTCAACAACAACATATTTCTTGTGCTCTTGAGCTTGCAGACTGACATGCAGAGCTACTATATATAAAAAAAATGTGGAATATCATTGCCTGAGTGCTGATTAAATTCACCGTTCTCTCACTTGTGGATTCTCTCTCTTTCCCCTGCTTGAAAATGGGACTGGCTGTCTCCAGTACCTCTCCGTGGTTCATCACTGATTATTAACCGTAATTCAGCATTTCATCCGTAGATTTTCTCAAAAGAAGGATGTGATTTGTCAGAGTCAGAGGACACATAGTGATTCTGAACAGCAAGGTAATATCATATTCTCTTCATTTACCTTGCAGTTTAATTCCCTATGACTAAAATTCATCCCACAGTTCTGGAAGATTTTTCTTGATGAAAAGCTAGAAACAAAATAGGAGATGAAAGGTCATGGTTTCTGACTCTCCTCTGTTAATCCAGGAAGATTCTAAGCCTGCGTGCCCAGAGTATGGTGGAGCCAACTTGACAGTGGTTCTTTACTTGATGGCCTGAGGAACCTCCAGGGATAAAATTACCGAAAAGAATGGAGGGAAATGAGAGTGGTAGCCAAGAAGTTGGTCTTAGCAGACTGGGCCAGTCTCAAAAGGAGGAGCAATTCAGAGCACTGCTCAGCACGTCACTGGAATTGTCCACTGGCCTAAAAAAAAACAAAAAACCATGGAAATCCTGGTGGTGTAGTGGTTAAGTGTTACAGCTGCTAACCAAAGGGTTGGCAGTTCAAATCCACTCTGGACTAAAAAAAATGAAATCATGCTGGCATCCAGGATGAGGGGGCTGTTACAAAAGCAAGTAAAAGCTGAAATGGCTATTTCTTAGTAGTTTTTGTGGGACTTTGAGAGGGCAAGTTATGAGTAGCATTGTTGTTGGCAGTAGAGATATTGATGGTGGTGGCTCTTCTGGCACCACTTTTGGTGCTGATGATACCTTGAGAATTCTCTACAGGGAGACAGAATAGGAAAAGAGAACCAGCCATGGCAGCAATGAAACCAACGTGACTTGGCACTGTATTAATTTAACTTGGGATTTTGAAAGTATATGAAAGGAGTTTTGTGGGGTTTTATAAGTGTGCGTGTGTGTCTGTGTATATGTCAGAAGTTCTGCAAAATGGTTGAAGCCAGAGAATACTATTTTGTGTCCATAGTGATTATCCTATGGTTATTTCCAAGTTTGTGTGTGCTGGGAAATACAAGTTGTATTAGCCTTATTCCATTTACCCCAAATACCCCTTATACCTTTCTTTTGCTTCTCAGTCTGAACATTAGGAAAATGGTCCTTTTTGTTGTCTTCCATATGATGTACGGAAGCTTCAGCTTACTTTGAGCTTCCTCTACTGACCCTGTGTTTCAGCCTTTTTTTTTCAGTTTTTATGAGTCAGAATTGACTCAATGGCATGCAGCAACAACATAAGTTGTTCTGTATCCATGTCTGGGTATGTCCTCTTCATTTTTTAAGGCTCAGGTATATTAACAAATTTCATTTGTAGTCATACTGGCTTCTATGGGTATCTTTTTCTCCCTTAAGGTGTGAGCTTGTCTTTCTTGCTCTATCTTTTTAAATAATCAACTTTTGAAATTTTTCTCTGAATACAAAAATATCAACTTTATATTGTAGAAAAGTTGAAAGTAGAGAGAATCATCATGAAGAAAATAAAAATTGCCATAACTCCGTGACCCAGAGATAGTCAATATTAACACTTTGATTGATGTGTTTCCAGTCATTTTTCTATGCATTTCTATACAAACATGATGTATATGTGTGTGTATGTAAATATATACCTGTGTTTAAAAATACGTGTATATAGGTTTGGCAAAGAATATTGAATATACTGTGGACTGCCAGAAGAATGAACAAATCTGTTTTGGAAGAAGTACAGCAAGAATGTTCCTTGGAAACGAGGATGACAAGACTTTGTTTCACATACTACGGACATGTTATCAGGAGGGACCAATCTCTGGAGAAGGACAGCATGCTTGGTAAAGTGAAGGGTCAGCAAAAAAGAGGAAGAACTTTAATGAAATGGATTGACTCTGCGCCTGCAACAGTGGGCTCAAACCTAGCAATGATTGTGAGGATGGTGCAGGGCCAGGCAACGTCTCATTCTGTTATACATGGAGTGGTTATGAGTTGGAACAAACTTGGTGACACCTAACAACTACAAAAAATGTAAGTAAGAAATTAAGATCACACTAAACATGATATTTTCAGCTATCAATATATTGTGATTGCTTTCCATGTTATTTGTTGTCCTAAAACATTATTCTTAATGACTACAAAATACTTGAAAGCTTTTGACACATATTGCTGTTTGCTCTCCAAAAATGAGATGACAATGCATACTCCCACAGTAGTATTTAAGAGTGCCATTACTGGTTTCCCTACATCCTCATCAACTCCAAAAATTTTAAAAATTTGTCAATTTTCCAGGTTAAAAAAAGGTGTCTTATTGTCATTAATTTGCATTTATTTGATTACTAATAAGGCTAAATATTTTTTACGTTAATGAGTATTTGTTTTGCTTTTTTTTTTTTTTCATGAGTTGCTTGTTTGTGACTTGACAGGCAGTTGTAATCGTCTTGTTGGAATTTAATTTTTCAGAAGTTTTCGAATCCTCTTGCTCCCACTTATCTATCAAGAGTCTCAGACAATGTGATCAGATGATAGCTCATCTGAGGATTTGCAAATTTTCCTTTCTAAAGCCTGGGACACATATCTGACTATGACCAGCCGTTACCATCCCAACGGTCGTACACTTAAATGGTCTGGTCACTTCCCTTGAGTTTCATTTTGCCTCCAGTATCTGACAGATCACACCCAAACTGGTTTATCCTCACTCACTCAATGTCTTAGTTAGCATGTGGTTGACATCTTTGCGCTAGTGGATCCACAAGATTGAATAAAGGAGAGGAAGGAAGAGCTTGGAATGGGATCAGATGTGGAACAATGAGCTGTACTTCAGTGGGGTATAGAAAAGGGCAAAATTTGTGGCATTTTGGGTGTGTGGGGGGTCATACTAAGAATCCTAGGATTGCATTTGTGAGAAGCCAGGCTGAGGCAAGCCTCTGCTGAGTTGAATGTAGTATCATGTTCCAGGGAAATTTGGAGACCAGAATCATATTCCAGGGGGTCAGACAGAGATAAATTATAACAAAAAGTCAGCCAAAAAGGATGGTAGACAAAGACCAAGACTCAGATCTTGGGACTGTGAGACATAGAGAGGGCATCTGGTTCTCCCATCAGGGGACCTTGTTGGGCTAAGACTGAGCTGAGTAGGGGCTATTCCCCAGGGTAGCCAGGAATATGTAGAAAAAAAAAAAAAGGCCTCTCCATCTAAGACATCAGTCATGTTGAAGGAGCAAAGGTGGAGGTGGGGAGGAAGTGAGAAGGGGGCACCACAGTATTAAAGGTTGGCCAGAATCAAATGGAGCGGGGACTAAGAACAAGAAATTCTCTCAAACCGATGCCTAACTTCCCACTGCCATACACTTTCTTTTCACTGACCCAACCCCCACTGTTTACTTCTTCCTTACCCCTTCCACTGCATCCTTAAAAAAAAAACCCTATAGCCTTAGCTTCTTCCAGAATATTCTCTTTACCCATTACCTTAACAGAAATTTATTCTCCAATTAGAACTCCTTCCTCAGTGGTCCTTTTGAGGGAAGGAAGTCATTCCTTCGTATTCCCCACGTAACTGTGCCAAGGGAGGTGTTTGTATTTCCTCATGTCTCACTAAACCATTTGTCCTGGATCCTCGAGTAAAAGCCTCTTTTTCTTTGAAATTTATGCCATCTAGCTATACCACTTTCCCTCCTCCTTGTCAACATTTATGAAGGCTGGCTTGTGAGTTTATTTGTCACTCCAACTCTACCCTGAGGGATGTTCTTTCTGATGTTCCCAATGGTTCTGTGCTTGTTCTTCTCTCGTCATTCTACACACTCTGTATTCAAGGCTGATCACATGTCCTCATTTTTTTTTAATCCAGTGGTTCTCAAATACTAAGATGCAAAATATTCACCTGGGAAAGGTTGTTTTGTTTCCTCTTTTTATTTTTTACAGAATAATGATCCCTATCTATGACATTCTAGGACTAGAGTGGGGTTTAGAAATCTGTGCTTTCAGATTAGAGAAGCATCCTAGGTATTTGTGATAAAGGCAAATACCACATTTTGAGAAACACTCTCTTCTAGCATCTTGGAGCCATCAGTTGCAGCTTGTCATTTTGTTGAGGTTTGTTAAAGATCTCTGTCCCTGAAATTGATATGCCAGTTTATTTTTAGTCTCGAGTCTGTAAGATTCGAATATGAAGATCCTAATAGTGACCATATTTACCTGTGTCTAAACGCCATTCCAGTGTGCTGTGGTTTTTCTATAAACGCCCGGTTTGACTTTTTGAAGATGCAATTAATTACAGATTTTGAACTAGTTGACTTGTGAAGACAAAGTCACAATTCTTAATTCACTGGGAGAATGGACCTTTTCTTTTTAAGGTGACTAAAACAAATCATTGTCCTCCCATTCCATTGTAAAAGAGCAAAACAGAAATATGGAAGCTTTTTCTAGCTGAATGTTTTTGACGTAGGCTTCAAAGCCCTCTTCCTCAGAATATATATGTGAGTGGTTAATCAGTAACAGCTGCTTGCTTGTTCTGCGATTTGCTCTTCTAAGGGCAGTGTTACCTATTACCGGTGTCCTGGCCAAGATAGTGCTGTTTACTTCTCTCTCCACTCTAAGAGGGTTTTCCTGCTTGCCAATGGTAGCACTTATATCTAAAAACAAAGGAATTATTTACTACTACTTGTATTTTTGTGGGCCTCATGGACAGGAACTTTATGAATGCCGAATAGCTCAGTAAGAATAACAGCGTTAAGGCAAGGAATGCTCATAAACTTTACATAACCTCAAAAATGGCATCACAGTGGGCCATTAATCAGCCTCTACGATTTCAGTGTTTCTTTTCAGTTGCATCTGTTTCCTTCCCCAGATGTAATAAGACTCTCTATGTGACCACTGCGTATGATTTTGGTGATACTCAAGTGACACCTAGCTACTTTTGCTATTTGGTAATGGTGAAAAAATTTGAACTTCAATTGGGTGTTTCAAAGCATTGTTGTATGGCTCAAGATTATGTTTTGTTTTCTGCCTCCAGCAAAGACCTATAAAGGGTCGGCAGGAGGGGACCGCAAGGAATAAGTGTGCTACAGTATGGACAAATGAGATTTCCCGTTTATTATAGGATTTCCCATTAGTGGTGTTTCAGGCAATATAGAATTGAAATGTTGAACGTGATAGTTGTTTGAGGTATGTAGTTAGGAGCCAGCCAGGAGTTCTATGTGTGCAACTCCAGTCGAGGGAATTCTCTGTCCTAGAGTAACCTAGTGGTTGAGAGTTCAGAGATTGGAGTAAAAAAAGGCATGAGTTCCTATCTTGGCTCTACCACTTACTAGCTATTTAACTTTGAGCAAATTACTTAACCATTCTAAATTTTTGCATCTACAATTGGGGCTGGCAATTTTCACAATTACTCTATGACAGAGATATCTTTAGTCCCCTCTGCATGTGATTGTTGTGGGAATTAACAGCAACTACTAGCTAACACTCTTGTACTCATTTATTCATTCAACAAATTTTTATGAGCCGGGCACTAGGGATAGAGTTATTGTTAGCTTCTGTCAAGTTGGCCCCTGACTCATGGCAACCCCATGTACAATGGAACTGTTGCTGCCCAGTCCTGTGCCAACCCCCTGATTGGTTGCAGATCAGACTATTATAATCCATAGAGTATTTTTAAAAACAATTTATTTATTTTTTGCTGTTGTTGAGAATATGCAGAACAGAACATACACCTATTCATCAATTTCTACATGTACAATTCTGTGACATCGATTACATTCTTTAAGTAGTGCAGCTGTTCTCACCCTCATTTTCCTGGTTGTTCCTACCCATTAACATAAACTCACTGCGCCCCTAAGTTTCCTATCAGATCTTTCGAGTTGTTGTCAATTTGATTCCATATACATAGATCTTAAAGGAACACAAGGCAGACAATTTTTACTAGTTATATTAAACTATTATTTGGTTTTAAGAAGGCTTCAGGGGATGTTTTTGGTTAAAGGCTTAAAGGTTATTTCAGGGCAATAGTTTCAGGGGTTCATCTAGTCTCCATGACTCCAGAAAATCTGGATTTCTTGAGAATTCAAAGTTCTGTTCTATAATTCCCCCCTTTCGATCAGGATCCTTCTATAAAATCTTTGATCAAAATGTTCAGCAGTGGCACCATCCAATTCTAGTTTCATGGTAAAAGGCATCTCATGGAGGCAATTAGTCACACATTCCATATCCTCCTATCCCTGACTCTCCTTCCTCTGTTGCTCTGGTGACTAGAGACCAATTGTTGTAACTCTGATGACTGTTTGCAAGCTTTTAAGGCCCCAAGCACTGTACAATGAACTAGGAGTTAGAACAGAAGCACCAAACACAATATTAGGCCAATTAACAGGGATGTCCCATGAAACTATGGCCCTAAGTCTCCAAATAAAGGAATAACACCCCATGAGATGTTTGGTTGTACATAAACAGCCTCAGCAGCTACTCTTTTTTTGTTGTTGTTGTTGATATTGTAAATATATCTATCACACAAATTTTGCCAATTCAACTTTTTATAAGTGTACAACTTATTGGCAGCAATTACGTTAATTGGCTGTGCAATATTGCCCTTATTACATATGATTTTTTCATCACTGTAAACTGAAAGTCAGTGTTCCATAAATAATAACTCCCCTTTTTCCCCTCCCTCCTGCCTCTGGTAACCACTAATAAGCTTTGGTCTCTATACATTTGTCTGTTCTTGTCTTTTTATGTAAGTGAGGTCATACAATATTTGTCTTTTTGTGATTGACTTATTGCATTCAGCGTAATGCCTTCAAGCTCCATCCATATTGTAGCATGCATCAAGGCTTCATTTCTCATACTGTCTGAGTAGTATTCCATTGTAAGTATGTACCAGATTTATCCATTCATCCACTGATGGGCATTGAGCTTGTTTCCACATTTTGGCTATTGTGAATAGTGCTACAATGAACACTGGTGTACAAGTCTCTGTTTGAGTCTCTGCTTTCAGGTCTTTGGTATATACCTAGGACTGGAATTGCTGAGTCATACAGTAGTTCTATTTTTAGTTTTTTGAGGAAGTGCCACACTGTTTTTTATAATTGCTGTACCATTTTGCATTCCCACCAGCAAAGGGTAAGAGTTCCAATTTCCCTACATCTTCACCAACATTTGTTGTTATTTTCTGTTTCTTTCTTTTTTTAATCTTAGCCAACCTAAACCCCTCCGACCAAAAAAAAAAAAAAAAAAAAAAAACCCAAATCTGTTGCCATCGAGTTGATTCCGACTCATAGCAACCCTATAGGACAGAGTGGAACTGCCCAATAGAGTTTCCAAGGAGTGCCTGGTGGATCTGAACCGCTGACCTTTTGGTTAGCAGCTGTAGCACTTAACCACTATGCCACCATTTGTGGGAGTGAAATGGTATCTCGTTGTGGTTTTGATTTGCATTTCTCTAATAACTAATGACTTTGGGAATCTTTTCTTTTGTTTGGTGGCCACTTGAATATCTTCTTTGCTGAAATGTCTATTCAAGTCCTTTGACCATTTCGTGATTGGGTTGTCTTTTTGTTGCTAAGTTGTTGAAGTTTCATATATGTTTTGGTTATTAGATTCTTATTGGATTTATGGTTTCTGAAGTTATTCTCCTAGTTGATAGCTTGTCTTTTCACATTTTTGGTAAAGTCTTTTGATGAACAGAAGTTTTTAATTTTTATGAGGTCCCATTTATTTATTTTGTCTTTTGCTGTTTGTACTTTTGTTGTTATATTAGATAATTCATTTTTAAAAGCTAGGCCCAATAGTTTAGCCCTGCGTTTTCTTCTAAGAATTTTATGGTTTTAGTTTTCACATTTGGGTCTTTAATCCACTTTGAATTTGTTTTTGTGTATTGTGTGAAGCATGGACCCTGTTTCATTTTTCTGCATTTGGAAATTCAATTTTCCCAACACTATTTATTGAAGCAATGAGTAAGGAAGATTAAGAAGAATTGATGCATTTGAATTATGGTGTTGGCAAAGAATATCTGAATACACTATGGACTGCCAGAAGAACAAACAAATTTTTCTTAGAAGGAGTACAGCCAGAATGCTCCTTAGAAGGGAGGATGGTGAGACTTCATTTTATGTACTTTGGACATGTTATCAGGAGGGACCAGTCCCTGGAGAAGGACATCATGCTTGGTAAAGTAGAGGGTCGGCAAAAAAGAAGAGGACCCTCAAGGAGATGGATTGACACAGTGACTGCAACAATGGGCACAAACATAGCCATAGTTCTGATGATGGAGCAGGAATGGGTGATGTTTTCTTCTGTTGTACATAGGGTTGCTATGAGTCAGAATGGACTTGACAGCACCTAACAACAATAGTTTATTGAAGAGACTTTTCTTTCCCCATCGAATGGACTTCACATCCTCATCAAAAATCAGTTGATCACAGATGTGTGGGTTTATTTCTGGACTCTCAATTCTATTCTATTCTCCTATGTGTCTATTGTTACGCCGGTACCAGGCTGTTTTGATTATTATACCTATGTAATATATTTTAAAATCAGGAAGCGTGAGTCCCCCTACTTTGTTATTCAACATTGCTTTAGATATTTGGGGCCTCTTGCCATTCCATATATAGTTAAAGATTTGTTTTTCTATTTCCGTAAAGAATACTCTTCTTAGAATCTATGGATCACTTTGGGTAGTATTGATACCTTAACAATATTAAGTCTTCCAATCCATGAATATGAAACACCTTTCCATTTAGTTAAGTCTTCCTTTTTTTTTCTTTTTTAACCTCTTTCAGCAATGTTTTATCATTTTCATTGTATAAGTGTTTTACATCCCTGGTTAAATTTATTTCTAGGTATTTTATTCTCTTAGATGATATTGTAAATGGAACTGTTTCCCTAATTTCCCTTTCAGTTTCTCATTGCTGGTGTATAGAAACCCATCTGATTTTTGTTTATTGGCTTTTACTCTGCAACTTTGCTAAATTCTTTTCTTCTGGTAGGTTTAGGCTTAGTTTGCTCTTCTCTTTCTAGTTTCTCAAGTTATTGAGTTAGGCTATTGATTAGAGGTCTTCTTTTTTCATGTACACATTTATTGCTGAAAGTTTCCCACTGAGTACTGCCTTCACTACATCCCACAAGTTTTGGTGTGTTGTGCTTTCATTTTCATTTGAATCTAGGAAATTTATGATTTCTCCCTTGATCCATTGGTAGTTTAATATAATAGTGTGTTGTTTAATTTCCACGTTTGTATATTTTCCAGTTTTTTTTTCCTGTTATTTAATTTAATTTATTTTTTATTTATTTCCTGTTATTGATTTTTTTTTTTTTTTGGATTGATTTCTAGCTTTACTCCACTGTGGTCAGAGAAAATTCTTGGTATGATTTCAGTCTTTTAAAATTTATCCAGACTTGCTTTGTGACCTAACACGTGGTGTATCCTGGAGAATGATCCATGTGCAGTAGAGTAGAATGTATATTTTGCTTTTGTTGGGTGAATGTTCTATATATGTCTATTAAGCCTAGTTGGTTTATAGTGTCATTCAGGTCCTCTGTTTTCCTGTTGATATTCTTTCTAAATGTTCTGCCCAGTATTGAAAATGCTGTATTAAATTATCTATTATTGCAGTGCTATCTATTTCTCCCTTCAATTGTGTCAGTGTTTGCTTTATATATTTAGGTGCTCCAATGTTGGGTGCATATATATTTATGATTGTAAAGTCTTCTTAATGAATTGACACTTTTATCATTATATAAAGTTGATCTTTATCTCTTCTAACAGATTTTGTCTTAAAATTTACTTTGTTTGATATTAAGATCCATCCCAGCTTTCTTTTGGTTATTTGTGTGGAATACTTTTTTCCATTCTTTCACTTTCAACCTATTTGTGTCCTTGGGTCTAAGGTGTGTCTCTTGTAAACAGCATATAGTTGGATCATTTTTTTTTTTTAAATCCATTCTGCCACTCTCTGCCTTTTAATTGGAGCATTTAGTCCAGCTACATTCACTGTAATTACTGATAAGAAATGACTTATTTCTGTCATTTTGTTATTTTCATGTGTCTTAAGCCTTTTTTGTCTTTGTCCTTTACTACTACTTGCTTTTGTGTTTTGTTGGTTTATTGTACTGAGCCATTTTGATTCCCTTTTCCTTTTTTGTAGATTTTTAAAATATATTTTCTTAGTGGTTACCGTGAATATTACATTTAACAGCTTGTATTTATAATATACTAGGGTAAGTTGGCCCAGCCTTAACTTCAGTAACATACAAAAAATTCCCCCTCATTTTTTTTGTTGTTATCACTGGTTATGTCTTTATTTTCCCTGTGTCCTGTAACATAATTTTATACTTGCTTTTTACACACTTGTCATTAAATAGCATGAAGAACAAAACAACTAGAATTATTAAGCATGGATACCTTATTACTAGTCTTTCTATTTGTCCATGAAATTCCCCTTAGTAGGATCTTTCTTTTTATGTATGATTTTGAATTATTTTCTAATGTCTTTTCCCTTTCATCTGTGGAGCTCCCATTAGTACTTTCTGTAGGGGTGGCCTGGTGGATATGAACTCTCTCAGCTTCTCTTTGTCTGAGAATGTTTTAATTTCATCCTCATGCTTGAAGGACAGTTTCATTGGGTATAGTACTCTTGGTTGACAGTTTTTGTCTTTCAGCACTTTAAATTTATCATTCCATTGACTTCTGGCCTCCAGTGTTTCTGAGGAGAAATATGCACTTAATTTTATTGGGGAGTCTTTGTATGTAACTGTTTGCTTCTCTCTCACTGCTTTCAGAATTCTCTCTTCTTCCTTACTTTTTGAGAACCTGACTATGAGTCTTGGTGTAGATATCTTTAGGCTTATCCCGCCTGGAGTTCTTTGAGCTTCTTGGATTTGTAGACTTATGTCCTTCATCAGGTTGGGGAAATTATCTGTCATTACTTCTTCAAATATTCTTTCTGTCCCTTTCTTTCTCTCACCTATTTCTGGAACTCTCATGATACATATATAGGTCTCTTGAAGTAGTCCTGTAATTCCGTTAAACTGTTCTCAGCTTTGTTGTGCCTCTGTTCTTGGTGCTCTTCAGCCTCTGTAATTCAAGTATTTTATTCTCTAATTCTTTGGTTCTTTCTTCTGACTGATTAACTCTGTTGTTAAATCTTCCCATTGTGTTTCTGTTTCACTTATTGTCCCTTTGACTTGCATTATTTCTGTTTGGCTTGTTTCTCTCTCTCTCTCTTTTTTTAATCCTCATTTTGTTCATGCATTGTTTTCATTATTTCTTTTAGGTCTTGTCTATGTTTTCCCTTAACTCTTTAATTATGTTTAATGTTGTATTATATTCTTCCATTCTTTTCATAATTTGGTCTTCCACAGATGTGTCTTCACTCTCTTCATCATGTTCATTTGGATGGGCCATCTTTTCTATGTGTGTCTTGTGATTTTTTGTCAGGGTATTGGAATTTTCAAGCATGTTAACTTTCTCAGTTTTCCCTCAGTATTTGGTGTTTTTGTCTGAACTACTTTCTGCAAAAAACTCTTAGGCAAGCAGAGGCTTCAAATTATGCTTACCTTTCATCTCCCTGTCTGACAGGGAGAGTGTGTATAATAGCTTCTTTCTCTCCCTGGTTTAATTAGGATTCAAAAGTTCCAGGTCTCAGTTTTCAACTTTCATTGTCTCCCAAACCCAACAGAGAACACACTGTCTATCTGTTCACCAGTGGGCACAATCACTCAGGTAAGATACCATGCAGCAATCAATCTGTCCACCGGGGAACAGTCATCTCTCTCTGGCTATTATTACCTTCCCTTCTCTGTCTCTACAAACCTGTTTTCAGTTGGAAAGCCCACACCCAGCAAGTCTACTTTGGGACTGGGTGTTTCCCACTGGTTTTGCCTAAGGCTTCCTTCCCTGTTCTCTGGGGTCTGCTTTCATCTGAGCTGACATTCAGGGGAAGCACAGGCTGACTTTCCTCCATTTCAGGAGGAGGAGGGGCTGGCTCTCACCAGAAGGAGAGATATGTCTTTTTGGTTTCAGAGCCCTAGTGGCCCTGTGGTTTCTAGGGGGAGCTGTCTCTACTTAGATGACCTGCCTTTTGGCTCCACTGTAGGGAACATTCTGTAGGAGTTAGTATCAGTCCAGCAGTCAACGGTTACCATGTGGGGAGGGGCTGTCATGCTCCAAACCAAACTTCAGGGAGTTCTACCTTGTTGCTATTAGAGCGCTTGCCCCTTGTAGTATGTCAGCTATGGGTATAGCCGCCACTGAAGATGTCTGTTTCCTAGCACACAGCAACCTCAGTCATTTGTCCTCAGTGTCGACAGGAAAGGGGACCAGACAGACCCAAACTGACCCCCAGGAAGTTCTGTCCTGTTGGTTTCAGGGGCCTAAGCCATGGAGTATACAGGGAGGCAGGTAGGGTGCTAACTATGAGAGCAGACTCCACTGTAGGGGCCTTCTGTAGCAATTTGCAGCAGCCTGGCAACCACCCATGACCAGGTGGACCCCTAGGGAGATCTGCCTTCTTACTATCAGAGTTCTGCCAGTAGATTGTTGGCTGTCAGTGTAGCCTCCACTCAAGACTCCTGCTTTCTAGCACACAGCAGCCTCATTCAGCAATCCTTAGTGCTGACCAGAAGGGGGGCAGACAGACTTGTACTGACCCCCAGGAAGGTCTGTCCTGTTGTTTACAGAAGCCTGAGTTATGGCGTGCCAAGGAGGCAGGTGGAGTGTTGGCTATAGGAGCAGATTCCACTGCAGGGACCTGTAGCAATTAGAGGCAGGCTTGCAGCTGACAGTGTCCAGGTCAGGGAGGTGCTGGCACACTCCAAAGGGACCACGGGAGAGGTCTGCCTTGTTGATTCTAGAGCAGAATTTTGGTATCCTGTCTCTTTGTACATACAGAAGGTGTGATGGCTAGGAAAGCATGCTCTTTTGCTGAGGTTGCTTCTCCAGTTCACAGCAGCTGGTGGCCCACATAGATGGGGTAAGAGCAGGGATGGTAGAAGCAGCAGTTTTCCTACCATATGCAACTTGTTGTTGATTATTGCCTTTCTGGAGTTCCCTGCTGCTGTCCTCTGCTCCCCAATTCAGAGTCCCCCAAGCCTGAGCACTGTTTGTTGTATTCCTTGTCGTATTTGTGGGGAAGGGTTGGAACCATGGAAGCTGCCATCTTTCCAGAATCTCCATCTATAGAGTTTTGATTGCCTGATTTTTGGAAACAGATTACCAAGTAGATCTTTCTTCCTAGTCCATCTTAGTTTGGAAGTTGTAATCTGTTCAGCATCATAACAACATACAAACCTCCACTGACAGATGGGTGGTGGCTGCACTTGAGGTGCACTGATTGGGAATCAAACCCTGGTCCCCCATGTGGAAAGTGAGAATTCTACCACTGGACCACCAATGCTGTCAGAGATAGTGGTAAGCAAGAAAAATAAGATTCCTAACCTCAAGGAGCTTACATTTTAGTAGGGGTGAAATGGACAATAAACAAACAAACTAATATTCAAGGTAATCACAGACTGAGATTCATGCTATAAAGGAATGAAACAAGGTGGTATGTTGGTGAGTGTCTTGGTCATCTAGTGCTGTTATAACAAAAATAGCACAAGTGGATGGCTTTAACAAAGAGAAGTTTATTTTCTCACAGTTAAGTAGGCTTAAAGTCCAAATTCAGGGTGTCACCTCCAGGGGAAGGTTTTCTCTTACTGTCGGCCTTCTCATCAATCTTGCCCCAGACTAGGAGCTTCTCTGCACAGGGACCCTGAGTCCAATAGGCATGCTCTGCTCCCTGTACTACTTTCCTGGTGGTATGAGGTCCCCCTGTCTCTCTGCTCCATTCTTTCTTTTATATCTCAAGAGATTGCCTCAAGACACAATCCCAACTTGTAGGTTGAGTCCTGCCTCACTAACACAACTGATGCCCATCCTCCCTCTTTAACATCATGGAGGCAGGATTTACAGCATATAGGAAAATCACACAATACTGGGAATCGTGGCCCAGGCAAATTGAAACTCACATTTTTTGGGGGTCATAATTCAATCCATGAGAGAGAGTAACCAGGGTAAGAAGATTAATTTAGATTGGATGGTCAGGGAGCTAGAAACAAAAGTTGAGAATATCTGGGGATAAGCATACTGGATAGAGGGTGTCACTGTGCTAAGTGCTTTAGGTCAGTATCCTATTTAATTTTCACAAAATCCTATAAGGTAGATAGCATTAGTAGCTGTATTTTCCAAATAAGGAGATTAAGTTTAGAAGACTGAATACATTGGCCCAAGGCCACACAAGTAATAGGCTGGCAGGGCTGGGATTGAAACCCCAAAGCCTAAGTTTATGACCATGACATGCCAGACACTGTGAATCTTAGAGGAGGGAAGGAATCTTAAAGACCACCTAGGTCAGTGTCGTCATTTTATGGATGAAAGAAGAGAGGCTGACAGAGTATATGTGACTTGCTCTAGATCATACGGACACGAACAGAAACAAGGTCTCCTGCTCTCGAGTCCAATACCTTTCTCACTATGCACCATTGTCAAATTGATTTGCAATAAAGGTCTTAATAATCTTGCCAGTTTCACCACTAGATTTTAGTTTCTAATAAAGATAACAGTTGGCTGATTTTTGTACACCAAATGTGTACAATGGTTTGTTGCAAGCTGAATAAATCTGACAGGTTTTGTTCTAGCGCTCATTTTTGTTTTTGTTTTCTTTTAAATGCATATATACACATTATAAAAAGAAATTGAATCAACATATGGAAGTATTTAAAGAAACTCTTTTTCCTACCAGCGGTATCTCCCCAACCCCAGCCTTGTTTTTTTCCCTAAAGGTAAACATTGATAACACTTTGTGTGTATCCTTCTAGAAAAACTCTGTGCATATGTAAGGATATATGTGTACATACCCTTTTAAAATAAAGATGATACCATGTTCTACACAATATCTGCACCTTGCTTTTTCAATTTAGCATTAGGTGTCATCTCTTAGAGCTGACTCATTCTTTTTAATGGCTACAGAGTATTCCACTGTATGGGCAAAACTTAATGTATTTATCCCATTCCAAATTAATCAATATTTACATAGTTTTCAGGTTTTTGTGATTGCAAGAATGCTGCAGTGAACATCTTGGCAGAGATATTTTTGAGCATATATGCAAGTCTATTTGAAAGATGTATTTGTAGTACAATGGCTGGGTCAAATGACAGTCAAATTTAAGGTTTGATAAGCACTACCAAATTGCTTTCTGATGAAGTTAGACATGTCCAACAACTTTGTGTAAGAGTATCATCTTCAACCTGGGTGTTTGGTTGATGAGTAGTCCCTTTTTCTGAGAAGCTAGCCTAAACTGTTGGGGGCTTTTGGAAAAATCCTTACGCTTCTCTGCTCTGGATTGTCCTGGACACCTTTCTCTCTTCCCAGCACATTCACATCTGAAGCTATAGGCACCAGACACTCATGGAGCGCCTGGACTCCCTCCTGGCTTGCTGTCTATTTTTGGTTTAGAATCTTCCTGTGTCCCTACTCTCTGAGTCGCTGGCCTACCTGGCTCTAGCTCCTGAATATGTATTTTCCTTGGTTTACGCCTCATGAGGATTCTCTGGGTGGTGCAAAAGGTTAACACTCTTGGCTGCTAACAAAGAGGTTGGATGTTTGAGTCCATCCAGGGGAGCCTCAGAAGAGAGTCCTGATGACCTACTTTAGAAAAATCAGCTGTTGAAAACCCTGTGGAGCAGTCTGACATACATGGGGTCGCCAGGAGTCACCTTCGACTTGATGGCAGCTGGTTTTTTTGGTTTATACCCCATGAGACGCTGCCTTAGGCGATTGCCCTAGCCTTTGAAGCCTCACTCCCTGTGCCTTGGTCTGGAGAGGGACGGTGGAGAGGAAAAGGAAAAGGGAGAGAAAAAGAGAATGAGAGAGATTGGATGCCAACTTTTGTGCTTTTGCTCTTGCACGTATTTCTTCTGGGCTTGGTTTTTTTAGATTTCGAACCTTAAAAGGAACTTTGAACAACCGATTCTTCAATCATTTGAATAAGATTTCAGCAGATCTATTATTCTTGCTTACTTTGGACATTTACTAGGAGGGACCAGTCCCTGGAGAGGGAGATCATGTTTGGTAAAGTAGAAGGTCAGCAAAAAATAGGAAGACCCTCAATAAGATGCATTGACTCAGTGGCTGCAACAATGGGTTCAAACAAAGCAATGATTGTGAGAATGGTGCATGACTGGGCAGTGTTTTGTTCTGTTGTACACAGGGTCGCTATGAGTCAGAACTGACTTGAGGCACCTAATGACAACAATATTATTCATTGATGGAGTCCTTATGATCAGCTGCATCACTTGTTTTTTTTGCTTGCTGTCATTTAGACTCAGAAAGACCTAGAGTCAGAAAAGATCTGAGGGAGCACTGAATCCAGTGATTTTCGAAATCTCCTCGGGGAGGGCTTGTGTCACATACAATTGTCTCAGGGGTTCCTGAGGGGAGATTGAGGTCAGGGGCTACAGTGGGGGCGTGGCTAGTCAAGGCTCTGGGCTACTCTCTGTTGTTTAATCAGAGAGATTATATTTTTATCTGGTTTATATTATTGGACTTTTGTGTAATATTATAATTTAAAAAGACCCTGTTGCCTAAGGTGAAAAAAATGTTAAAGAAGAAAACCACTGGTGTAGTCCAATTTCCTTTTTTATGTGTAAGGAAACTGGTCCTGGAAGAAAAGGTTACTTATCCAAGATCACCCAGATCTTTAAAGGATGAAGGAGGGGTTTGAACTCCATAGAGTCCCAGTGGAGGGCTCCTTCTGTGGTAGAAGCCCTCAGAAGCCATCCATATGAAGTTGAACCAAACCTTTGCTGAAATTTCCTAGCTCCTCAGAAAAATAATTTTCACTTTTACGCTGAACCCATCTGGGAATAAATGTGTCAAAGGGTCTCAGAAAAGCTGTTCCCACGGTACATATTTCTTTCGCATCTAGAAATTCCAGAAGGATTTGCCATATAGTGCATCTCAGGAGAAAACTGTTAAAATATGTGTTCTGGCTATAGTCAGTGGACTTCACCCATTTCCCCTCCAGAGAGCCCAGAGAAGACTGAGAAACACTTAGATCTGTTCCACAACTTACTTCAGATTTGTTTGAAGTGTTGTAGTCGCCAAAATGGAGGGCTTCTTCATTTGGTATTCTGTTCCTAAGAATCACCTTTACTGGGCTTATTTGCTTGTTTCAACAAACGATGCACACCTGCTGCCCTATAAGACTCACAAGACCAGGCTGTTTCCAGGTTATACCACAAAAAATAAACCAAACCAAATCTGTTGCAATTGAGTCGATTACGACTCATAGTGACGTTATAGGATAGAGTAGAACTGCCCTCATAGAGTTTCCAAGGAGCAGCTGATGGATTCGATCTGCTGACCTTTTCATTAGCTGCCATAATGCTTAACCAGTGGGCCACCAGGGCTCAAAAAATTACACCACAGTTTATGTAAAAAGTACATAGATAGTAAAGACATAAGAGGCAACACTCATCCTTATGTTTCTAAGTCCAAACAGATGCATTTGAGAAATGGATCAGAAATAGAAACATTTCACAAATTCTAGAGAGTAGAAATGTCAGCCTATGGGTTTCACTGATACTAGTTCCCTCCATGTAATAGCCCTTGCTACAGGGAGACTTTTCTTAATGCTTAGTTCAGATTCTCCTTTGCTTTCCTTCAGTCTTTTGCAGTTACAGCCACTTCAACCACCTTAATAAAAAAAGTTCCTTTTTGTGGTGTTTAGTTACACCCTTCAAATACTCATGGATATTTATATTATTTTTCAGGCGTCATTTGGCCAAGTTCTGCATATTTAATTCTTTTACTTTTCCCTCATAAATGAATATTTCTGGCCCTTTGATCCTCCCCTCCCCATTCAGGAACAAGCTGAAGAGAGCTATTGACAGACAGCCTCCTACCCTCCAAGTGACAGGGGGTGAGGGTAGCTACGTAGTACATTGCTTATCCCAGTACAAGTGTACAGGTTTTCTTATTGCGAGATACAGAGGAAACTGTGGTTTTGAGACTTATTTGGATGGAGTAAAGAAAGATTTGCATGGGGAAGCAAGGAGTGACAGAAAGTTATATCAAAGGCTTGGCTCCTCATATTGGGCCTTCTGGAATTTCCTTGCCTTGGTTTCCAAATAGGACTGGATAAATAGTTCTTATTTAACCTGGCTGCTTTCTTTCGATAACTTGGATATTGGAAGTATAGTGGGATTTGGTTTTGGTGACTGCTTTAAGTCTAATTTGACCTTCCTCATTTATAGGAGTCTGACACATTGCCCTTGAGCCAATTCCAACTCATAGTGAGCCTGTAGGACAGAGCACAGCTGTCCCATATGGTTTCCAAGGGGGTAAATGTTTATGGAAACAAACTGCCCTGTCTTTTCCCACAGAGAGGCGGGTACGTTTGAACCTCTGACCTTTTGGTTAGCAGCTGAGTGCCAAGCACTGCACCACTAGGGCTCCATTTACAGGAGCCTAGGTGGAGCCCTGGTGGCGTAGTGGTTGGCTGTTAACCAAAAAGTCAGCAGTTCAGATCCTCCAGCCACTCTTTGAAATGCTGTGGGGCAGTTCTACTCTCTCCTGTAGGGCTGCTATGAGTTGAAATCGACTCAACAGCAATGAGTTTTTTTTTCAGCGGGGACTAAGGAGTCCATTCTGGTGAAGGATGATCAAAGGCCAAGTGTAAATGCACACCATGGTGATTCTTGTTTGGATTCAGTCTTCCAAATGCATATATTTGCATAAAAAACAAAAACCAATCCAGTTGCAATGGAGTTTATCCTGACTCATGGCAACCCAATTATGTCAGAATAGAACTGCTTCATAGGGTTTTCAGTGTCTAATGTTTTCGAAGCAGATCACCAGGCCTTTCTCCCAAAGTGCCTCTGGGTGATCTGGAACCACCAATGTCTCAGTTAGCAGGGAGTGCTTAACTGCGTCACTCAGGGACTACATGAACACCCAGACTTCTTATTGTTGTAGTTGTGTTAAGTGTATTTACAGAAGACACTGTTTATTATGGGGAATAGTTGGAGCATAGATATAGGGTCTGTAATTCCAGAATTTGTTCTGAGGTATTAGGACAGATTATAAACGCAATTCCACTACTTAATTAAAATGAAGGCTTTTCCCCATGAGTAAACAAAGCCTTGTCAAATGAGCTGGTGTGTACAGACAAATGATGCTGATTACTGGAACAAGAGTGGTGACACTTTACCTGGGTCTCTGGGCTGAGATGCTGCAGAAAGTTCTCAGTGTACTGATTGGAGAGGAGAGGAAGACAATATCTCCTTTCTCTTCAACTGCCTAGTGTTGTTATGTAGCAAGGGCCAGACTAAGATTTACATGGAACAATTGAGAGTAGAAAAAAGAACATTTGAAGGACAGAGGCAAATAAATAAAGAGTAAGAAAGTAGAGTCTTATCAACCAGATTTAGAACACAAATGACTTTTAGCTCTAGATTTTTTTTTTTTTTAATCCAGAATGTTTCCTGTGCTTTCTCTGGGATTCCTCTTAGGGATCGATTTGAGGCTAGGGCTGTTCAAGGATGATATGGAGAACCCCTGGACCATGTGGGATTTCCCAGCAGCTAAGCCATCTAGTATGATGAGGTTGCATTTAGTCAACATTGCTTTGATTTTTTCATTGTATTCATTCATTTCATAAACTTTTGAGCAGATGTGAGGAATATTCTTTCTGTAACTTGTACATAGCCTGTTATCTCTTTTCATTAGTTCTAGTCACATCCTCTCAGTTTTACAATTTTCAGGTATCAATTCATTCACATCTTTTTTCATTTATTCAATCATTCAACAAAGATTTATTGGATGCCTAATATGTGCTTAGGTGAGCTACGCCCAGCTCTCCAAATGGTCCTCTTGAGCCTCTTCCATAAGAGTTGGGTGGGGTGGGAAATGCACAGCCCACTGATAATTCTCTACAAAGGCATCCTCTCTCCTGACTTCCCAGTTTGAAGTTCTCATATGGGCCAGAGGTGAATCTTGCAAGAATGGTCCAGCATCTTTAGAATTATGGTTTTGTTCCTTTGAGACAATAGGAAGAGGCATTTAACATTTGGCTACACTTGTGCCTTGCTTTGTGAGTATATGGAATCCCTGGGTGGTGCAAATGGTTAATGCACTCAACTGCTAACTGAAAGGTTGGCAGTTCAAGTCCACCCAGAGGTGCCTCAGAAGAAAGGTCTGGCCATCTACTGCCCAAAAATCAGCCATTGAAAATCCTAGGGAGCACAGTTCTCTCTGGTACACATGGGGTTGCAATGAGTCGGAATTGACTTGACAGCAACTGGTGTGAGTGTATAAGGTGTTAGAGAGAGGGAGGCTGGGGATAGTTCTCTAGGAGAGAGAGAGAGAAAATAAAGGTGAGAGACTCGGTCACAAGTGCAGCCAAATCCTGAAGAAACCAGATATTCTTTTATTGTCCATTAGCCTTTTCTCTCCAGATTCTTTGTCTTGACCCCTTGCCTTGTCTTGCTCTATTCCGTCTGGGCCAAGTGAGTCCTCCCTCTGTCATTCTTTTACTTTTCTGGCCATCCCACTAGATTCCTCCACATGACTCTCAGAGCACAAAATCCCCTTGTTCAGTCTCCCAGAACCTGTACTCGAAGGGCAGCCTGGCATAGCAGAAAGACAGTGGATGTCATGCCTTGTTGATTGTGGCTCCTCAGGCTAGTTGCTTACTATTTCTCGCTCTCAGTTTTCACATCTGTAATAATGGGGACAATAAAAGGCCCACTGAGCATGGTAGCTAGGAGAATTAAATAAAATAATGCAAATGAGGGCATATTGTCAAGGGCTACATAGATGTTACTTCTTTTTTATTCTATATCATTACAAATGTAATTTGTGTGCACTTCTGTGTACTTGGAATCCCTGTGAACTTAGAAGCCCTGGTGGCGTAGTGGTTAAGAGCTACAGCTGCTAACCAAAAGGCTGGCAGTTTGAATCCACCAGGCATTCCTTGGAAACTCTGTGGGGCAGTTCTACTCTGTCCTATAGGGTCTATGAGTCAGAAACGACATTACCCTCAAAGTATAATTTCCCTTTTATCTCCTCAAACCACAGCTCCCTTTTCCTCTCACTCTGAAAAAGAATTTGAATAAGTGCACGTATGCCTGTCCTTTGGCCATACATTGACAAGTTCAAGGGACTGGAGCCATGCCTTTGCTATATTCTACTGACTGCTTTGTGAGTTATTGGGACCTCCTTGGAAAAAAACTCTTTAATTATCTGTGTTTAAAGGAAGTGGGAGATTGAAGTGAAGCCATTCTGGGGACACATGCTTTCATGAAGCCCAGGGGCGGTGGAGATTTTACGTTGGTATTTGCTTCCCCAGAGCATTTGAATTTGATTTTTGCCTTCAGGTCCCTTCTGTTGTCAGGAGGATGTACACAAATAAACAGAAGAAGGGTAAATGAGAAGGTGCCAATGAGGGACACAGAAGAAGGTGCCAACATTGGCATCACAAAGGATAGGCTCTTAATTGGCACAGAAACAGAATCGAAGCACAGCCTTCAGTCTTCAGGGCCACAGATGTTTTGGATCAGAAAAGCTGTCAGTGTGCGTAATGGATAATGGAAACTCTTCCATGCTTGTCTGTTAGGAGAAAGAAAACACTTTGTTATGTCATGTCTTAATAGACATTATTATCAGCTCTGCTTGGATTCTGTGCATGCAAGGAAATCAGTTGCCAAGATGAGAGGTGACTGAATGTGGCCTATATGAGATTAATGTCTTACCATAGGAATATTTTAGTATTTTAGTGGAAAATGTCTGGTAACTCTATTACCGATGACAGGCAAGCTATATATGGTGAAGATTATTTAACCACGTGCAGGGTTTTTTTCCTCTTTGAGTTGACCTCTCCACTAAGGATGGGTCTGTGTGTTATTCATTGATGTGCTCTCAGTGCCTAGGCCTAGTACCCAGCTGGTAGTAGTTGCTCAATAATCATGTCTGGAATCAAGCAGAGAAAAGAAGTGTTAGTAATATTAATTAAACAGACTGAGGAAAGTCTGAAACAAAGCCAGGCTGTTAAAGAAGTTTGATTTATTTTTTCTTTTTTGCATTAGATTAATGATATTGGGCAAACTTTACCAAAATGACTTCTGCCTTGGAGCCTGGAAAAGCAGATGAAATTTTATTAGACCAAAAGGAATGAGCATGTCCTCTTTGAAGTGGAACTCGGTAAGCAGTCAGCTGAGAGGTATCTTGCCTAAGTGGCCAGCTGGGAGCAAAGGGGCACTGGGCAAGGTGAGGCCAGGAGTGGAGCATTGTTTTTGAGCTGTTTGTGGTGCCAAAATGGTCTCAACAGGGCCATTTATTTCCATAGGAGTGACTGGCAAGAGTTTTCTGCCCAGGTGCAGCTGGGAGCCTGTGTCTGCTTGGGTGCAGGTAGAAGGAAAAATAAAGGCAAGTTGTCAAATGGGGCTGGCATGGCAAGAGCTTGGTGGCCAGGAACACTCTGGCCCAGCCTCTTCGAACCTTCTTTCCCATCCTCAGTGTTATTTTGATGTGGATTAAGGAGGAGGAAAGGACAACACACCAGGTGATACAGAAAACCCTTTTTCCTTTCCTGGGAAAGTTAGGGATTTGGAGTTGTTGAAGAAAGCTCTGATCCGCTTGTTCAGAGTTGACCCATTTTTCAAGAGAATTAAAATCAAATAATATTATTTTCCATTAAAGAGAGCAAAACTCAAAAGACAGCAAACAAAAAGTATATGAGGAAAGTTAAAAAAAAAAAAAAGTTTCACCCCCTTCGTCCCAACCTCTTATTACCACTTCTCTTTTCAAGGGAGCACACGGATTTCCACAAAGCCCAGCTATCAGGGGAGAAGGGACCATGGTCCAGAGGCCTGAGTGCACCAGGCATCAAACAAAAGGCTGAGTGAATCTGTGTCACACATCTTGCCCTCTGCTTGGGTCTCCCTCGGCCAGCTTTAGTTTCTATTCCACAATACATGGATCCTTACGTGTCATATTTCATTGTTGAGATCCAAAAGCTACACTTAAAGTTTAGGCTAGCCATTGAAGTAATGCTGTAGTTAGAGTGAGGAGAAGAAAGCTGGGGGAGGGTAGTGGGTTGGAAGCTCTCACCCTTTTCTCACTAAATAACAAAAAATTCTCAGAAATATCCTGCCAAGAATTAGGAGGATCCAGAGAAGGATTAGGAAGAGACTTCCTCAGGGGAAAAATGTATCCCCAAAGCATAAAATAATGGAAAAGAACATGGGCTTTGGAGTCAGACAGACCTGGGTTCAAATCCCAGCTCTGCTCTTACTGGGATCATAGACAATTTACTTGCTTTATTGTAATGTAAATTTACTAGTGTAACATTGGTATGCTTTTGTTATTTAAGTTAAAAATAGAGTCCTAAAGTATAAGAAAGCAGCGAGAGGAGGGAGTGATCAGGCTCCTTGGCAGGTAGAAGCCCCAGGCAGACCTGGAAAGTAGCCCAAATGTATATTTTCAGGGTCTCTCCCTCCTTTAAGGAGGTCTGGTGGCGCTGTGGTTAAAGCACTTGCCCGCTAACTGAAAGATTGGTGGTTTGAATCCACCAGCAACTCCACGAGAGAAAGATGTGGCAGTCTACTTCTATAAAGATTTACAGCCTTGGAGACACTATGGGGCAAGTTTTAGGGTGGCTATGAATTGGAATTGACTTGACAGCAGTGGATTTTTTTTTTTTTTTTTTTTGGTTTCTCCCTTCTTTGTCTACCACACTCTTACTCTCTTCTCCCAAAGCATTTACCATGTCACACCCCTCACTATAATTCTAAAACAAGACCTTGGCTAAGCTAAGAGTTAAGCTAAGAAACTGAATCAAAAAGTGGGACTTCGCTAACTGTGGAAAAGAATGAGTGGGGTAGGGGTTAATAGTGAGCAGTAGTTTCTTCCTGGCACCCTTTCAGTCACTCAGTGGAAGTGCCTGTAAGTTGCCTATTTATCATGCCATTCCAAATTCTTGTAATTATTCAAATGTGAGTGTAGCTCATTTGTTTCCAAATCTCTTTCCCACGTGTCTTAGCAAGAAATCTCCCACTTTATGCCTTCCTCTTTAGAGCAGGCTGACAGGGCTCTTTGCTCTCATTTTACTCCCCCCAGCCCCACTCCATAAATGAGCCAACGAAGAGTTTATGCTGTGTTGCTCCTTCTAGTTCTTGGGGTACATCTTCTTTGATGGACTCCCCCTTTCCCCACCTCCATCCACTACCATTAACTTTGGATTTTCCAGGTATTAGAGCATGAGAACCAAAAGCTGTGACAGTTACAAGAAAAGTCTTGCAGGAGCAAAACATCTAGGCCTGAGGGTTAGGCGGGTAATAGGGGAAATATTGGAGCTGGGAGAGCCCATCAGTGTCTGTCAGAAAAATAGAAACCGCAGTAGATCTTTCAACAGAGAAGATTTGATATAAGGAATTGGCTAAACATGTTTCAGAAAAAGCAAAAAGGGAACACTGAGATAACACAGAGGTAACAATTACATGATGCTGCTATTACCACCAAGGCTAGGAGAAGAAAGGAAAGAGGTTGGGTTGATAAAACCTGGAAGCTCAGAGGAGGGCCTCAGAGATTGGGACTCAGACCTCTGAGGAGAGGGTACTTCCCAGGTGGTGAAGATACATGAACATTTTGGAGGAGGGCTGGTGGGGATAGAGTGTGATAAGGCTGGTCTGAAAGGACAGAAAGAAGCAGGAGATGGAACAGCTGCCACTTGCAAGATGAAGGGTCATTGCTGGGGTAATGCAAATGGGAACAGGAGGCAAACAAGAAGGAGAAATTTGCTTCTCCCATCTTCTACCTTACAGTTACCTCCTAAGGGCAGAGCCCAACATGGAGCCAACAGACAAAGAGAAATGTAGCTTGCAGAGCCTCATCCCCAGCAATACAGAGTATAGAAAGGTGGTTTTGGAGTTAAGAGACAGTACTGTAGAGTGAATAATTGAGCATGGTTGCCAGTAAATCACAAACTAAAAGCAGCCTCAAACTTGATGTTTGAAGATGCTACAAGGCTGTCTTTAGTGAAGTGTATCCTACCTCTGCCTATTTGTATTACTTTCACTGTTGTGAATATTGACCCTGTGTGTGTGTGTGTGTGTGTTTAAGGATTAGGGAGAGGACTTGGCCTTTTCACATCTGCGGGAGTCCACTCCTTCATGCTGGGAATAAACACTATCGCTGTCCTCTGTGTTGTTAATGAGACTCCAAAATAAACGTTTTCATTTAGATTGCACCTTGTAATTTATGAAAAGAAACTTTAGTGGATTGGGAAATGGGAAAAGAAGAGGGTGTACTCAAAGAAACTTAACAAGGGCCAGAACTGGAAGGATCTGGAATAAGGACAAACTCAGTTGCCAGTAAGCTTCAGTTAAGCTTCATGTCTCCAAATCTTAGAAGCAAGCTAACGGCTTACAGTTTTCCCCTCTTGCTTACATGGTTCCAGGAAGACAGGCAGCTTGTGCCCAGAGAGCTCAGTAACTGAACTTTACATAACACCTGGGAACATAAAAGGCTATGTGTGGGGAAGTGATGATGGGCCATTTGCAGGTTGAAGTTGGTGCCTGGAAATTGTTCATCACCTGCTCAGCATGCAGAACTACTGGAAACTAAACTTATGGTGATTATGCAAGAGAGATAAATGGGAGCAGAATAAACACCATGTGAAAGGCACCATGATTGTTGAATGAATTAGAGCCGAGTCACAAGTTTTTTTTCCTTGGCTGGGTTCTATTTAGTTCTCCTCTGTCAGGCACTAGTAAAATTGGAGCCCACTGTGAGAAGAATAGAGTGTAAAATTGCAAGTGCTCTGTTTGGTACACTCTTACGTGACACCAAAATAGATAAGTGCTGATCTCATAAACAACATTATCTGCCAGCAGTGTTGTTTTTAGGCACCATAAATGATCAGTGATAGAGAGAAATTACAATAAAAAAAAACCAAACCCAGTGCCGTTGAGTCGATTCTGACTCATAGCAACCCTATAGAACAGAGTAGAGCTGCCCCATGGAGTTTCCAAGGAGTGCCTGGCAGATTTGAACGGCCGACCCTTTGGCTAGCAGCCATAGCACTTAACCACTATGCCACCAGGTTTCCGAAATTACAATAGCCAAAAATATTTCCAAGGAGTAGACTGTTTACCTCATTCGGTTTTCAGAATTTCTATTGGCAGCACCTAAGGGTTAATATATTAATTATTCATTTACTAGGAAGGCAATATGGGTTAAAGAGTTTGGGTCTGGGGTTAGATGAACCTGGACTTAAGCCTCTTTTCTTCCACTTATTATGTGTGTGATCTTGAGCAAATTATTTAATTACCTAAATCTCAGCTTTTTCATCTGTACTGTTGTTGTTGTCAGCTGCCTTCTAGTTGGCACCCAACTCATGTGACCCCATGCACAATGGAACAAAAAGCTACCTGGTCCTGTACCATCCTCATGAATGGTTGTGGATTGGATGGTTTTTCTTCCTAGTCTATCTTAGACTGGAAGCTTTGCTGAAACCTGTTTAGCATCACAGCAGCATGCAAGTCTCCACTGATAGACAAGTGATGGCTGTGCATGAGGTGCATCGGTCAGGAATTGAACTTGGGTCTCCCCCGTGGAAGGTGAGAGTTCTGCCACTGAATTACCAGTGTCTCATTCTTCATCTTTAAGGTGGGGATAATTATATCTCCTCTCTTGAAGTGTAGTTACAAAGACTAAATGAGATGATGCAAACAAGGTGATCAACAGAGTTCTTGGTGCAAAGTAAGTACTCATGAAATGTTCTATATTCTATCTTTGTTGTTGTTGTTAGGTTCCGTCGAGTCAGTTCTGACTCATAGTGACCCCATGTACAACAGAACGAAACACTGCCCAGTCTTGTACCATCCTCATAATCATTGTTATACTTGAATCCATTGTCAGAGCCACTGTGTCGATCCCTTTCATTGAGAGTCTTCCTCTTTTTCAATGACCTTCTACTTTATCAAGCATGGTGCCCTTCTCTAGGGACTGATCCCTCCTGATAACATGTCCAAAGTGTGTGAGACAAAGTCTCATCATCCTTGCTTCTAATGAGCATTCTGGCTGTACTTCTTCCAAGATAAACCTGTTCATTCTTCTGGCAGTCCATGGTATATTCAATATTCTTTGCCAACACCATAATTCAAAGGCATCAATTCTTTTCTGGTTTTCTATTCATTGTCCAGTTTTCCCACGCCTATGAGGCAACTGAAAATACCATGGCTTGAGTGAGGCGCACTTTAGTCTTTAAAGTGACATCTTTGTTTTTTAATACTTTAAAGAGGTCTTTTGCAGCAGATTTGCCCAGTGCAATGCGTCGTTTGATTTCTTGTCTGTTGCTTCCATGGGCTTGATTGTGGATCCAAGTAAAATGAAATCTTTGACAACTTCAGTCTTTTCTCCGTTTATCATGATGTTGCTTATTGGTCCAGTTGTGAGGATTTTTGTTTTCTTTGTGTTGAGGCGCAATCCACACTGAAGGTTTGGTCTTCATCAGTAAGTACTTCAAGTCCTCTTTACTTTCAGCAAGCAAGGTTGTGTCATCTGCATACCACAGGTTGTTAATGAGTCTTTCTCCAATCCAGATGCTACATTTTTCTTCATATAGTCCAGCTTCTTGGATTATTTGCTCAGCATACAGATTGAATAGGTATGATGAAAGGATACAACCCTGAGGCACACCTTTGCTGAATTTAAGCCACCCAGAATCCCCTTGTTCTGTTTGAACAACTGCCTTTTGGTCTCAGTATGGGTTCCTCATCAGCACAAATAACTGTTCTGGAATTCCCATTCTTCACAATGTCATCCATAATTTGTTATGATCCACATAGTCCAGTGCCATTGCATAGTCAACAAAACAAAGGTAAACATCTTTCTGGTATTCTCTGCTTTCAACCATAGTCCATTTGACATCAGCAATGATATCCCTTGTTCCGTGTCCTCTTCTGAATCTGGCTTGAATTTCTGGCAGTTCCCTGTCAGTGTACTGCTGCAACAGCTTTTGATTAACAAACATTTGAGCACTTATTATATACTAGACACATAGTATATAGTGCCAACCTTAGAGATTAAAAGATAAATTGGACCTAGTCCCTTGTCATCAAAGCATTCACAACGTACAACCAAAAGGTATTCAAGAGCCTTTATTTAGGGAAAATGATGCAGTTCGGGCGATTGTATGTGAACTCATTGTGGGAGATCTTACTCAGTAAGGGAAATAGTAGGTCTACAGGAGGAATAAAGTTGTGGATGTAAGGTAAACACAGAAATCAGGAAAGGATTCTGAATGTGCAGGGCTGGCTGAGTATGATGCAGGAAGCAGGAGGAGTTGAGTAGAGAGAACATCTTCTTTCTCTATGTACCGCTTTAAATCTTATGAACCCACTGAAACTAGATAAATTTAGAGGATAGAATGCCTCCAAGTTCTGACTTATTTAAATTATACAATGGTGTTGAATTAATAACAGGGGCTCTGTTAGATATTATTTATAAAATGTGAAATTTGCATCATCACTAGTTGTTAAATGTCTGTCTGCTTGTTGCTGGAAATAATTATTGAGGATAAGGTGTGAAATATGTTGATTCCAAAATGGTTGGAAAGACCACGACTAACAAAAGCTACTCATAATCCTTGAATTAGGAATTGAGCAGGTGGGTCTTCTCATGGCCCATCAATAGGCTGTGACAGTTCCCCATTGCTCCTGAAAAATAGGGTTTCGGTATCTTCTGTGAAGAGAAACAGGGTGGCCTAGTTATAAAAGGCCCCTTGAAAGATTTAAACATGCTGCCTTGTAGAAGACGAAGGGTGACAGGACCCTGAAGACCACAGAGGAAATAGATGTGTCCTGCCAAGATCTAACACATCTATAGGTTATTTTGGGGGCCATCTGTACCTTGGTAAAAGGAAATAGTCTGTCAATTAAAAGAGTTATTAATTTTTCCATCCTGTAATGGAATGTTAAATCTCAGTTAGCTTGTTTACCTGGCCAGGTTACTGTGAAATTGCTAGTCCTCAGCTGTTAGCATTCACTTGTCTGTAGTTGTTCCCTTGCAAATTTTGTGAGAACTCTTAGGGCTGATTGGCAATCACTATTCTCTTTCATGTTATTACAGACATTCGATAAACTACTTGAGTTAAAAAAACAAAAACAAAAAATCCCAAAAACTGTGAAACAACATGCCAGCAAAAAGAGATCATGGCTTTTGGAGTCAAATTTTCTTTTTTATACAAACACTTTTTTCTTACATATCCTCTACTATTTTTGGCTGACATGTGCAAACAGACGAAAGAAAGCTGAATCTTAGGTTAAAAAAAAAAAGGCCATTAAATGGTTTATATTTTAGTGAGCCAGTAAAATCCAGAAGTTTTCCCTCCGGATAAAAAATTTTTCCACATAGCATACATTTCCAGAAAAAAAAGAAAGAATTTTCCCTATGTTCACTCTAAATTGGTTTGGTCCTTAAAAAGGGGGGTAGCATGTGTGAGGTTTATAGTATATTCATTCATGTGACACAGGAACCTGCTGTAAAGGTAGCTCAGAGTTCGTGCCATGGAAGGACATGAGTGAAATACCTTATAATTCGATCATTTGCAGATCTCGTTTTAGTATTTGGTGCCAAAAATTCATTGAAGGGGGTTCATTAAGAGGCATTTTATAAATATATACGATTAATGGCAGGTTCTCCCATGAAATGAAGTATTACATAAAATTCCAGGGTTACATTAAAATTCATTCAATATGTCGCATAGCTTTACTATACACTTCCATTGCCCACTTTTGAATAATTGATTAAATGTTTTTTACTTATTCATTTTTTTAAAATATGGAGAAATTAAGCTTAATTGCAAATGTTTAAATTTTAATTAAGATTTTAAAAATTATTTCCAGAAAGCAGTAATCTAAAAGAGGATGCTATCTCTAACTTTAAGGAAAATGATCAGGCTGGCTGGAGATTCAAAATTTCCTCCTCTGCCCAGGGAGCAGAGCTGTCTTAGGAAGATCACTGATTGTGACTCTTCTGATGCTCATCTCCTCTTTCTTTTTCTCCTCAGTTGTCCTTCCTTTCTGTCCAGAATCCTTCGTGGTGTCTTCCCTGAGGGGCTGGATCCCTGGACTTGTCTGTTTGCTGAAAAATTTCTTTTCCCTCAAATTTCTTCTGCTCAAAGTTCCTTATTACAAATAACCTAGCTTTCATCTTTGGTTCATAAAAGTCTTGTTCCTTGATATCGACCAAGTAGGTGATGGGCCTAGGCTGAATGTGGGAATACAAATTTATGGATATAATGATAATATAAAATCATGGTTTTAACTCTTATTTATTAGTTCATTAATAGCAGCCTTATTGCAGCATTTTTTATAATGGAAAACAGAAAATAATCTAATTATACATCAATAGTGGAAGTGTTAACTGTAAAACCCAAGCCCATTGCTGTTGAGTCTATTCTGACTCATAGTGATCCAATAGGATAGAGTAAGAACTGCCCTGTAGTGTTTCTGTAGTGCTTCCAAGGCTGTAATCTTTAAGGAAGCAGACTGCCACATCTTTCTTCTATGGAGTGGTTGGTGAGTTTGAACCATTGACCTTTCAGTTTGCAGCTGAGTGCTTAGCCAATGCACCCCAGGACTCCTAAATATACATCAATAGTGGAAGTGTTGATTATAGTGGGATGCATTTATACTGTGAAATATGGTGTGGTTATTAAAAGAAAAAGTTAGATATACATGTATTGACCTGGAGAGATAACCAGATGTTTTTTAGTTTAAAAAGAGGTAAATTGCGAAGTAATATGTACAGATTATATTAAAGAAAAAAAAGAGAAATGTGCATTTTTGTTTTATGAGCTTGTATGAGCACAGAGGATGGTGTGTAAAGATACATACCACATTTTCCATTGGTAACATCAGAGGCTGGATATCTGTGAAGATTATGATATATCATCTCTATGTTTCTTATTATACATTATTTGTTATGCTAAATATGTATCAATTCTGCAATTAAAAATCCTGTTAAGTTTAAAAGAAAGTTTTTATGCCCTCATGACATCCAATATCTGTTGTTATTACTGTGGGAAGACACTGTATTAGATTTTAATAGATAATAATTCTATAGGTAGATACAGTGTTATTTCCACTTTACAGGTAAGGGAATTTAAGCTTAGAGAAATAACCTGACCAATTTCACAAAGTGACAGGCTTTTTCTATCATATAGCCATATATCTAGAAAATGGAGATCTTACTGAAGGAGGGTTTAGGACAAAGCACCAACAGACACAAAATTTCAATTTTTGAAACATAGTTTTAATGTGGTATATCCATACAATGGAATGTTATTCAGCAATAAAAAGGAATGAGCTACTAGTATATGCTACAACATAGATAGCATACACCTTGAAAAACATTATGCTCATTAAAAAAAGCCAGACGCAAAAGACAATATATTGTATGATTCCATTTATATAAAGTGTCCAAAATAGGCAAATCCATAGAGATGGAAAGTAGATTGATGGTTGCCTTGGTCTGGGGATGGTTGCTGGGGAATGGGGAGTGACTACTAATGGGTAAGGGGTTCTTTTTCGGGGGGGCAAAAATCAGATTGTGGTGATAGTTTCACAACCCTATGAATATACTAAGACCCATTGAATCGTACACTTTGAATAAGCAAATTTATGGTACGTGAATTATATATAATTATATGTGAATTACATATAGTGAAGCTGTTATATAAAAAAAAGTTCATTAATGGACATCCATTAATGGACAGAAGGGGCAGGTATATCCTTCTCCCTACATTGTTCCTGATTTTCCTGGGCAACAGGACTCACTTTGATCAGATTGCTTTGATTTATTGAAGTCCAAATAACCAAGCAGAGCAGTGTCAGTGGAAGGAATGCTCCCAAGGAGTTTGTTTTTTTTGTGGCTATAGGATGTCAAGTTCAAGCTTGCGTAAGTTTCTCTGCTTCCTTAAAGTGTTCTTTTCCTCCACAGTCCCCTTTGTTAATCAAGTCTGCTTTAATTTTGACGGGGTTGCAAGGCTTTCCTAGAGTTGTGAGAAACCCTGGCTCTGGATATTATTAATTCTTTTCTTCAGACAGATTTTTTCCAGCAACTCCAAACAAATTCTACTTCTCAAATATTGTCTTTTAAACCTGCCATTCTTTCCACTCACTCTTTTCTCTGACTGATTTATTAGCAGAAATTAATTGTTACTTTACAGTTGCCTGAACACTTTTAACAATAGATATTGTGTTTTACTAGGAAAATAGTTACAGCTATAATTGCTTTTAAATATTAAAAATAAATTATTACTAACAACCAGTTGCAGTTATTTTCAGAAACTTTCTGGTATAATAGTCACTGTTACCATTTGGACTCTGATGACTCACAGTGTAACTACTGAGATGACTTAAAAAAAAAATAAAAAACCTCAATATGTTAATGAAGACGACTGAAAAAAATCCAACAAATGTTGGTTGAGTGCAGATTGTGTTTAGACACTTTAGGATTTTTATGGGAGATACAAAACTCACTAGGAGTTTAAAATCTTTAAGGGGAGACAAGGCATGAAGAATTATAAGGTTGAGCAATAATGTAAGAGTTAGCAATAAATATCTCAAACGCTACAAATGTTAATTGTTCAAAGTAGAAAGGAATCTTTTTTAATTCATTGATAAAATAATTGTTTATTCAACATCTCTGATACGTAATCTCTCATGAGCGAAGTCGATAATTTTATGGGAGTGAGAAGCCTGATGAGAACTCTGATTTGTTCTCTCCCTTCTTCTATGAAGAATGATAGAAAGCCCCTAAGCCTCATGAAGCTTATTACAATCTCTTGAGAGGAAAGGCAAGTGTGCAATGACTCCACTTGAGTTAGACTGGCAGCATCATCCTTAGACCCACGCATCAAGTCTCCTGCCCTGGGCTCCTCCTGGGACTAAGGGAATAGCCCCACCAAGAGTTAACATCATCTTGCTTTAGGTCTTTCTCTGCATACCTGGGATCCTGGACTTCCCTGTCCAAATGGTTCAAGATAGCTCACAGGACCTGTGCAGCCCTCGTCCCTGGGTCCATCCCTGTGAGAGTTGACTGTGCTGTCAGTATGTGTATCCCTGGGCCCAAGGAGTGATCAAGGGCAGATGTTTACAAGAAGTGTGGGCAGAGCTTGAATGTACAGGTAGGTGTGTCTTCAAGAGTATGTGTAAGATGCCTTATGATATAAGAAGAGAAGGGGATTAGGTCACAGGCCAAGAGCTCTTTCTCCCCATCTACTCAGTTCTGAAATGGAACTTAGAGGAGTCCAGGAATTCTAAACTCCAACCTGGCCTTCTAGGTCACCATGAAAGTAATTTGTCAAGGAAGAAAGATAAACCAATTTTATTTAACAATCTGTTTCTCTTACTCTGGGCTCAATATGTTAGGGGCGATTCTTCAGAGTATGGTATCATCATAGAAGGAAGAACAATAAACTTTGAGGGGGAAAAGGCTGTGCAGTAGAGGCGACATCTGAATTAGGCCTTGAAGGATCTATTTATTAAACATTTTCCTGCAGTTGCACTGTGGCAGGCATATTCCTAGGCACTGGAATACCTAGAAGAATCTGCTCTGGTCATTGCAACAGGTAATATACAGGGGTGAGATTTGTAAGCAAAAGTGCCCTAAAGTAAGGTATGCACTATAATGGATATTATACTGGGTACACAAACAGGGGACTGATCAACTCCTTCTGGAGGCAATCTGGAAAGGCTTCATAGAAGAGGCAGTCTTTGACTTGGGTCAAGAAGACTGAGTAGGAGCTTTCAAGGAGACAGGGGGGATAATCAAAGAACATACCAGGCAGAAGAGAAGAGCATGTGTAAGACACAGACATGGTATGTTTGGGGAAGTGTACAGTTTATGTGTGGAAAAGGTGAGAGATGATGTTTGTTTATCAGTTTTTTAAATGCTTACTTTGGGCAGGCACTAAAAGTTCTGTGCTATGCCTGGTTAGACGTTAGAAAAATAGATAGGATTTGGTATCTCATATCATTTGGTATGATAAAGAGTTTAACATTTATAACTATTATATTTATTTACCCTACACATCTATTAGTTTGTCATTGTGTGGTGGCTTGCATATTGCTATGTTGCTGGAAGCTATGCCACCGGTATTCAAATACCAGCAGGGTCACCTACGGTGGACAGGTTTCAACTGAGCTTTCAAACTAAGGCAGACTAGGAAGAAAGACCTGTGGTCTTTTGGAAAAAGTTATCCAGTGAAAACGTTAGAAATAACAGGGGAACAATGTTTGATACAGTGCCAGAAGATGAGCCCCTCAGGTTAGAAGACATTCAAAATATGACTGGGGAAGAGCTGCTTCCTCAAAGTAGAGTCCACCTTAATGAAGTGGTTGGAACCAAGCCTTCAGTAGCTTTGTTTGCTGATGTGGCATGACTCAGAATGAGAAGAAGCAGCTGCAAACATAGTTATTTAAGTAAGAGGCTAAAGAAGGGATAAGGCAGAGGATTATTGCAAAAGTCCAGACAAGATATAAGAATGACCCGAACTAAAGGCAGTGGCAATAGTAGCCAGGACAGGGATATAGTATGGAATTAAGGGGGCTTATTAAAAAAAAAAAAAAAAAATTAAGAGGAGTCACCACTTGTCTGTCAGTGTGTTGTGCTGTGGTGGCTTGCATGTTGTAGTGATGCTAGAAGCTATGCCACCAGTATTTCAAATACCAGCAGGGTCACCCATGGTGGACAGGTTTCAGTGGTACTTCCAGACCAAAACAGAGTAGGAAGAAGGATCTGGTGATCTACTTCTGGAAAAATTGGCCAGGGAAAACCTTATGAATAGCAGCAGAACACTGTCTGATACAGTGCCAGAAGGTGAGCCCCTCAGGTTGGAAGACATTCAAAATATGACTGGGGAAGAGCTACCTCCTCAAAGTAGAGTCGACCTTAATGACATGGATGGAGTAAGCTTTGAGGACCTTCCTTTGCTGATGTGGCACGACTCAAAATGAGAAAAAACAGCAGCAAGTGTTCATTAATAATCCGAACATGGAATATTAGATGAATCAAGGAATATTGGAGAAATTTTGGAAGTTGTCAAAAATGAAATATAATGTTTGAAGGTTAATATCTTAAGCATTAGTGAGCTGAAATGGACTGGCATTGGCCATTTTGAAATGGACAGTTGTGTGGTCTACTATGCTGGGAATGACAAATTAAAGAGGAACAGAGTCACATTCATTGTCAAAAAGGACATTTCAAGACCTATCCTGAAGTACAATGATGTCAGTGACAGGATAATATCCATATGCCTACAAGGAAGACCAGTTAATCTGATTGTTATTCAAATTTTCTCACCAACCACTAATGTCAAAGATGAAGAAATTGAAGATTTTTACTAACTTCTGCAGTCTAAAATTGATCAAACATGCAATCATGATGCATTGACAATTACTGGTGATTGTAATGCAAAATTTGAAAACAAAGAAGGATCAGTAGTTGGAAAATATGGCATTGGTGAGAGAAACAATGTGGGAGATCATATGATAGAATTTTGCAAGACCAATGACTACTAATTGAAAATGCCCTTTTTCACCAACATAAATGGCTACTATACATGTGGAACTTGCCAGATGGAAAACAGAATCAAATTCACTATATCCTTGGAAAGAGATGATGGAGAAGCTCAGTAACATCTGTCAGAACAAAGCCATGGACTGACTGCAGAACAGACCATCTATCGTTCCAATGCAAGTTCAAGTTGAAGCTGAAGAAAATTAAAACAAGACCATGAGAGCCAGAGTTTGACCTTGACTATTTCTTACCTGAATTTACAGACCATCTGAGGAATAGATTTGACACATTGAACACTAATGACTGAAGAACAGGTGAGTTGTGGGATGACATCAAGAATAGCATACATGAAGAAAGTAAAAAGTCATTAAAAATACATTTAAAAAAAAGACCAAAATGAATGTCAGAAGACTCTGACTGAAACTTGCCCTTGAACATTGAATAGATAAAATGAATGGAAGAAATGATGATGTGAAAGAGCTGAACTGAAGATTTTAGAGGGCAGTTCCAGATGACAAAGTATAGTATTTCAATGAAATGTGCAAAGACCTGGAGTTAGAAAACCAAAAGGGAAGAACATGCTCAGCATTTCTCAAGCTGAAAGAACTGGATAAGAAATTCAGGCCTCAAGTTGAAGTGTTGAAAGATGAGAAAGTATCAAAAGAAGATGGAAGGAATATACAGAGTCACTGCACCAAAAAAAAAAAAAAGTCAATGTTTAACCATTTTCAGGAGATACCATATAATCAAGAACCTATGGTACTGAAGGAAAAAGCCCAAGCTGTACTGAAGGCATTGGCAAAAAACAAGGCTCCAAGAATTGATGGATTATCAATTGAGGTATTTCAACAAATGGATGCAGCGCTGGAAGCTCTCACTTGTCTATTCCGAGAAATTTGGAAATCAGCTTCCTGGCTAACCAACTGGAAAAGATCTATATTTGTGCCTATTTCAAAGAGAGGTGATGCAGTGGAATGTGGAAATTATTGAACAATATCATTAACATCAGATGCAAATAAAATTTTGGTGAAGATCGTTCAAATATGGTTGCAGTAGTACATAGACAGGGAACTGCCAGAAATTCAAGCTGGATTCAGAAGACGTAGAATGAGAGATATCATTGTTGATGAAAGACGGATCTTGGCTGAAAGCAGAGAATACCAGAAAGATGTTTATCTATGTTTTAATGACATGCAAAAGTATTAGACTGTGTGGATCGTAACAAATTATGGATAACATTGTGAAGAATGGGAATTCCAGAACACTTAATTGTGTTCATGCGGAATGTGTATACAGACCAAGAGACAGTCATTAGAAGAGAGCAAGGGGCTACTGTGTTGTTTAAAATCAGGAAAGTTGTGCCTCAGGGTTGTGTCCTTTCATCATACTATTCCATCTGTGTACTGAGCAAATAATCCAAGAAGCTGGACTATATGAAGAAGAACATGGCATCAGGATTGGTGGAGGACTCATTAATGACTTGCGGTATGCAGTTGACACAATCTTGATTGCTGAAAGTGAAGAGGGCTTGAAGCACTTACTGATGAAGATCAGAGACCACAGTCTTCAGTATGGATTACATCTCAACATAAAGAAAGCAAAAATCCTCACAACCGGGCCAATAAGCTACAGCGTGATAAATGGAGAAAAGATTGAAGTTGTCAAGGATTTCATTTTACTTGGATGCACAATCAAGGCCCGTAATGGCAACAGTCAAGAAATCAAATTATGTGTTGTGCTGGACCAATCTGCTGTAAGAGATCTTTTTCCAGCGTTAATAAGTGAAAATGTCACCTTAAGGACTAAGATGTGCCTGACCGAAGCCACGGTATTTTCAATAGCTTCATACACTTGCAAAAGCTAGACAATGAATAAGGAAGACCAAAGAAGAATTGATTCATTTGAATTATGGTGTTGGCAAAGAATACTGAATATACCATGGACTGTCAGAAGAATGAACAAATCTGTCTTGGAAGAAATATAGCCAGAATGCTCCTTAGAAGTGAGAATGGTGAGACTATGTCTCACACACATACTTTGGACATGTTATCAGGAGGGACCAGTCCCTGGAGAAAGACGTCATGCTTGGTGAAGTACAATATCAGCGAAAAAGAGGAAGATCCCAATAAGATTAAAAAAAACCTGCAACAATGGGGTCAAACGTAGCAAGGATTTTGAGGATGGTGCAGGACTGGGTAGTGTTTCATTCTGTTGTACTTAGGACCTTCTTTAGACAATGGGATTTAGCAAAGTAATACACCACAGTGTTGCTCTAAATTACGCATTCTTCTAGAGCTTTAAAATAGATTTGGATTTACGAAGTCAAGATTTATTCAAAACTGGAAAGGACTATGCTTATTAAATCAACCAGTAGTGCCCACAAGGTTGTAGTTCTTCCGGCCACTCACGTGTTTTGCGCTCTCTTGCCTCAGAAGACGTCTTGGCAATATTTGCGGAATAATGAGAGAATTCTGGGTCCTCTTTACAAATCTGCACAAAGGCACCACATACATGGGGCAGAACTGATGGAGAAGCCCAGGTGGCCTATGGGACAGCATGCTCTTGATTTGTCTTCTAGGCTTGGGGTTGGTGGTAGAGCAGTAGAGATGCTGCCTCTCACCTGGCCTCATGTGCCATTCCCTGAGCTTTTTGTTACGGGCTGCTTGGCTCTTTGCTAGTTGGAGGTACCTTAGTAAAACATAAATGGAGCAGTTAGATGGAGAGACAGAAGGACAAAATAAGTGGAAGAAAAAAACAAGGGGGGCGTTGGAAAGCCTGTTTTGATGGTAGGCATATTTAGAGAGCTTAGTCTTTAGCATCGCGATTTTCCCCTGTGCCTGAGGGTTGGTTTAGATGACTGCGTTTTGGTTTTTGGAATATGACAAAAGCTGCGGATATGCTGCCTTCATGAGAGAGAAATAAGGGCCCCTTTGTTTTCTAATAGTGAAGTGGGAACAGAAGAGCTTTACTTATGGGGCCCTAGTCATAGCCTGACCACACAGAATGGGAACCCTTGGACACCCTGAGCTCCTGAGGCTGAGAGAAAATAAACCTTTCTAGTCCTGCAACCCTCCTACTCCCTCCTTTTTTCCTTTGGCAGTGGAGCCTATAGTGAGGTGGTCAGCATTGTGCTTGTGAAATTGGCTCTTTATTCAATTTATAACTGTGGTTTCTTGTGCCTCCTGGCCCCTGAGGACACCTGGCATGGGTTTGAGCTCAAAGTCCTTAGAGCATTTCAGGTTGCTTCATGGCTTCTGCTCTCCACCATCAGGTGCCCATGCTCGCAGAAAATGTCAACTGTACCACTCACTGCACAAAGGAGTGATTCTCTCTGCAAAGGCAAAGAGGAAACATCTGATGTTGCAGCCAGCCATCTGGCTATCTTTGGGGACTGAACATGCATATTAATTTACTCTTTTGTTTATTACCTTGTTCACCGTGGAACACTTAGGTGGTGTTAATCGCAATGTTTGTTAAGCAGGCTTCCCACTGCAATCCATCCTTTCAGTCTCAATTGTTGGGCTGGTTGGAGTGTACCAGCAAGCAAAGTGGACTGCCTTGGTGTGCTTCTCTTGGAGGATGATCAGTCAGCTTTTCTGACTCTTTAAAATGTAAAGATGAAATATAGAAAGATTTAATTTTTTCAAGTTAAGAAATTTAAAGGGGGTCTTTGAAAACACTCCCCAGTGGAGTGTGTAATGGAATAGTACTGTCTGGAACTAATTTGCATGAAAGGTACAAAAGATGTGTGTAGGTCAAATCTTTACTGGGCTTATAGACAAAACAAAGTCCTAGACTTTATTGGCCTGTATTGAATGGGTTCTAGTCACTGCTTTGCAAAATGAGTCCACCCAAGAATCATATGACCCATACATATCCTTTGTCTACAAATTTAAAACATCTAGCTTATCCAAAAGACAGTCAAGTGGAGAGATAATGGCCGATTAACTGGATCACCATGCATGCTAAATTGGTCCCTAACTTCACTTTCAACTAAGAAAGGAAGATACCCCTGCAAATGTGAGGTGGAAAGTTGTTTCCAGCTGGGAAAGTGGCTTGGGAGAAGGTGCAAAGACAGGAATGGAAAATAGAAACATAAGGTAGCAAAGGAGAAATTCAGGACAAAATCCTTTAATGTAGGACATTCTTTTGTAGTTTTTCTTTACCTGACACTTCAGTGATACGTGATAAAACTCTACGAAATATTTGTAATTTCTGACCCCAATCTGTCAGGGTATGGAGTCAAGAAAGAGTAGAAATAGCTTATGATGCAGGATGGGAAGGGGGAAAAGAATAGGAAAGTTAGGGATTTTTAGAACTATTTAAGGAACATGAAGTTTGAAGGCTCCCCTAGAATCACCATTTCTAAAGATACTTTATGCTAAACATCTTTTTTTTTGTATGGTATTTATGCACATACACATCTATTTGTTTATAATGTCATAAAGATATGTATCTAGGTAGCAATTAGTTTTTCCATGGGCCTACAGCCAATGCAATTTCTGTTGTTTGCTGTTTTGTTGTTGTTAGCTGCTGTCCAGTTGGCCCTGACTCGTGGAGACCCCATGCACTACAGAATGAAGTGCTGCCTGGTCCTGTGCCATCCCTATGATCAGCTTGGGACCAGGGCTGTTGTGATCCTTAGAGTTTTCATTAGCTGATTTTTGGAAGTAAATGGCCAAGTCTTTCTTCCTAGTCCATCTTAGTCTGGAAGTTAGCATCATTTAGCATCACAGCAATATGCAAACCTCCACTGACAGATGGGTGGTGGCTATGCACGAGGTATGTTGTTTTTGTTAGGTGCCGTCGAGTCAGTTCAGACTCATAGCGACCTTATACACAACAGAACGAAACACTGCCTGGTCCTGCACCATTCTCACAATCGTTGTTATGCTTGAGCTCATTGTTGCATCTACTGTGTCAGTCCCCCTCGTTGAGGGCCTTGCTCTTTTCCGCTGACCCTGTACTCTGCCAAGCATGATGTCCTTCTCCAGGGACTCATCCCTCCTGACAACATGTCCAAAGCATGTAAGACGCAGTCTTGCCATCCTTGCCTCTAAGGAGCATTCTGGCCACACTTCTTCCAAGACAGATTTGTTCGTTCTTTTGACAGTCCATGGTATATTCAATATTCTTCGCCAACACCACAATTCAAAGGCGTCTTCCTTATTCATTGCCAGCTTTCACATGCATATGATGTGATTGAAAATACCATGGCTTGGGTCAGGCGCACCTTTGTCTAAGGATCACACAAGGTGACATCTTTGCTCTTCAACACTTTGAAGAGGTCCTTTGCAGCAGACTTGCCCAATGCAATGCGTCTTTTGATTTCTCGACTGCTGCTTCCATGGCTGTTGATTGTGGATCCAAGTAAAATGAAATCCTTGACAACTTTAATCTTTTCTCCATTTATTATGATGTTGCCCGTTGGTCCAGTTGTGAGGATTTTTGTTTTCTTTATGTTGAGGTGCAATCCATACCGAAGGCTGTGGTCTTTGATCTTCATTAGTAAGTGCTTCAAGTTCTCTTCACTTTCGGCAAGCAAGGTTGTGTCATCTGCATAACGCAGATTGTTAATGAGTCTTCCTTCAATCCTGATGTCCCGTTCTTCTTCACATAGTCCAGCTTCTCGGATTATTTGTTCAGCATACAGATTGAATAGGTATGCTGAAAGAATACAACCCTGACACACACCTTTCCTGACTTTAAACCAATCAGTATCCCCTTGTTCTGTCTGAACAACTGCCTTTTGATCTGAGTAAAGTTTCCTCATGAGCACAATTAAGTATTCTGGAATTCCCATTCTTTGCAGTGTTATCCATAGTTTGTTATGATTCACACAGTCCAATACCTTTGCATAGCCAATAAAACACAGGTAAACATGTTTACCTGTTTACCTGCATGAGGTTTATTGGCCGGGAATTGAAGGGGAGAATTCTATCACTGAACCACCAATGCCTCACACAAATTTCTGGGTGTCAGCGATAAAATACTTTGGTTTTATTTCTCTTAATCTCTGTCCTGTGGGAAACCCTGGTGGCATAGTGGTTAAGTGCTACAGCTGCTAAATAAGAGGTCGGCAGTTCAAATCCACCAGGCGCTCCTTGGAAACCCTATGGGGCAGTTCTACTCTGTCCTATACGGTTGCTATAAGCTGGAATCAACTTGATGGCAAAGAATTTGGTTTCTGTCACGTAAGCTACCTGAGACATTTAAGCTGAGTAGTTTGAAGGGAAATCTTGCTGGCGGAAATGTAGTTTGGTTACGTACGTTGTTTGCACTGTTTTGCAAGGGCAGATTTAGTAAAAATTTAAGGCAGATAATATACAAACCCATGGATTCACTCTCCAACACTGGGCTTGTTAGAGGTATCTTTTAGAATAAAAAAGACTGATTATTTAACACTTTGGTTATTTTGCATTTTGTTTCTAAATCCTCTAAAATCCTGGCTTGCCAGTAATTTTTATCAAATTTGATTGGAAATTAAAACCACTCTGTTTTTATTTTTTATCTGGAAAATCTGCAGTACCTAACATGTCATATTGCAAATAAGAGGCACTCAATAGATTCTTGTTACACAAGTTGCAAGCTGAACATTACAATCTTGTGACTTTTCCCTGATTATGGGCCTGTTTATAAGCACATCATACATTTTTAATTCTAATTAGCTGTTTTACAAAGCACGTTCACGTATCTTCTGATTTAACCCTTATAGTATTGTTATTCCTACATTTAGCCAGGATATGGAAGCTCACAAAGTTTCAGTGGCTTACATATTTTAATTATTTTTTACCCGAAGTTTTATTACAAAAAATTTCTGATGTTCTGAGTTCCTTCCTGAAGATACAAGTTTCCATCAGCCTAAAGAACATCCTTTATCATTTCTTGTAGTGCAGGAGTACTGAGATGAATTATCTTTGTGCCTTTTATTTGAAAATGTCTTTATTTCACCTTTATTCTTGAAGAATATTTTTCCTGAGTGTAGAATTCTGGGTTATGTGCTTCTTTGCTTTTCTTTCTGAATTTTAAATATGTTGTTCTATTTTCTTGTTCGTTAGTCAACTACCATTTGAATAAAAGTTTTCTTGTATGTAATTTTTTTTTTAAGGTAGCAAATCTATTTATAGAAACAGTCATTTTGAGTTCTTGAAGATGATTTTGGCACAAATAACTTTCGTGTTCTTTCCATTGCTTCTTTCTTTCTTTTCTTTTATTGTGTTTTAAGTGAACGTTTACAATTACAGTCAATTTCTCATACAAAAATATATACACACATTGTTTTGTGACCCTAGTTGCCCTCCCTGCAATGTGACAGCACACTCCTTTTCTCCACTCTGTCCATTCAACTAGATCCTGTCCCCCTCTGCCTTCTCATCTCGCCTCATGGCAAGAGCTGCCCACCTAGTCTCATGTGTCTACTTTAGCTAAGAAGTGCACACCTCACCAGTACCATTTTATGTCTTATAGTCCAGTCTAATCTTTGTCTGAAGAGTTGGCTTCAAGAACGGTTTTTGTTTTGAGCAAACAGAGAGTCTGGGGGCCATGACATCTGGGTTCCCTCCAACCTCAATAAGACCATTAAGCCTTATCTTTTTGCTAGACTTTGAGGTCTGCATCCCATTTTTCTCCTGCTCCATCAGGGATTCTCTGTTGTGTCCCCTGTCAGGGCAGTCATTGGTGGTAGCTGGGCATCATCTAGTTCTTCTGGTCTCAGGCTGGTAAGAGTCTCTGGTTTATGTGGCCTTTTCTTTCTCTTGGGCTCATATTTTCCTTGTGTCTTTGGTGTTCTTCATTCTTCTTTGCTCCAGATGGGTTGAGACCAATGGATGCATCTTAGATGGCCACTTGCTAGCTTTTAAGACCCTAGACGCTACTCACCAAAGTGGAATGCTGAACTTTTTCTTAATACACTTGGTTATGCCAGTTGACCTAGATGTCCCCTGAAACCATGGTCCTCAGGCCCCTGCCCCTGCTACTCTGTCCCTTGAAGTGTTTGGTTGTATTCAGGAAACTTCTTAGCTTTTGGTTTAGTCCAGTTGTAATGACTTCTCCTGTATTGTGTATCGTCCTTCCCTTCAACTAAGATGATTCTTATCTACTATCTAGTTAGTGAATACCCCTCTCCCTCCCTCCTCACCCTCATAATGATCAAAGAATTCATCATTGTTCTTTATTGTTGCATAGTATTCCACTGTGTGTATGTACCATAAGTTCTTTATCAATTCATCTGTTGATGGGCTTCTAGGTTGTTTCCATCTTTTTGCCATTGTGAATAGTGCTGCAGTGCATATGGGTGTGCGTATATCTATTCGGGTGATGGCTTTTATTTCTCTAGGATATATTCCAAGGAGTGGGATTGCTGGATCATATGGTACTTCTATTTCTAGCTTTTTGAACAAGTGCCAAATCAATTTCCAAAGTGTTTGTACCATTTTACATTCCCACTAGCAGTGTGTAAGTGTTCCAGTCTCTCCACAACCTCTCCAACATTTATTATTTTGTGTTTTTTTTTTTTCGATTAGTGCCAGCCTTGTTGAGCTGAGATGGTATCTCATTGTAGTTTTGATTTGCATTTCTCTAAAGGCTAATGATAGTGAGCATTTCCTCATGTATCTCTTAGCTGCCTGAATGTCCTCTTTGGTGAAGTGCTTGCTCATATCTTTCCCCTTTTTTTAACTGGGTTATTTGTCTTTTTGTTGTTGAGGTTTTGCAGTATCTTGTAGATTTTAGAGATTAGACACTGATCAGATTTGTCATAGCCAAAAATATTTTCCTAGTCTGTAGGTTGTCTTTTTACTCTTTTGGTGAAGTCGTTGCATGAGCATAAGTGTTTGATTTTTAGGAGCTCCCAGATATCTAGTTTCTCTTCTGGTGTTTGTGCATTGTTAGTGATGTTTTGTATTATGTTTTTGCCATGCGTTAGGGTTCCTAGCATTGTCCCTATTTTTTTCTTCCATGATCTTTATTGTTCTAGATTTTATATTTTGGTCTTTGATCCATTTTCAGTTAGTTTTTGTGCATGGTGCGAAGTATGGGTCTTGTTTCATATTTTTGCACCATTTGATGAAGAGAATTTCTTTTCCCCATTTAATGGACTTTGGGCCTTTGTCAAATATTAGCTGCTCATAGGTGGATGAATTTATGTCTGGGATCTCAATTCTGTTCCATTGGTCTATGTGTCTGTTATACCAGTACTGGAGTGTTTTGACTACTGTGGCAGTGTAATAGGTTCTAAAATCAGGTAGTGTGAGGCTTCCCACCTAGTTCTTTTTTTTTCAGTAATGCTTTACTTATCCGGGGCCTCTTCCCTTTTCATATGAAGTTGGTGATTTGTTTCTCCATCTCATTAAAAAATGCTGTTGGAATTTGGATTGGGATTGCATTGTATCTGTAGATCGCTTTGGGTGGAATTGACATTTTCACAATGTTGAGTCTTCCTATCCATGAGCAAGGTATGTTTTTCCACTTAAGTAGGTCTCTTTTGGTTTCTTGCAGTAGTGTCTTGTAGTTTTCTTTGTATAGGTCTTTTACATCTCTGATTAGATTTATTCCTAAGTATTTTACCTTCTTGGGGGCTATTGTAAATGGTATTACTTTGGTGATTTCCTCTTTGGTGTTCTCTTTGTTGGTTTAGAGGAATCCAACTGATTTTTGAATGTTTATCTTGTATACTAATATTTTGCTGAAATTTTCTATTAGTTCCAGTAGTAATTCTTTAGGGTTTTCTCTGTATAAGACCATATCATCTGCAAATAGAGATACTTTTACTTCTTTCTTACCAATTTGGATGTCCTTTATTTCTTTTTCTAACCTAATTGCTCTGGCTAGGACTTCCAACGCAATGTTGAATAAGAGTGGTGAAAAGGGGCATCCTTGTCTGTTTCCCTTCATCAAGTGGAATCCTTTCAGACTATCTCCATTTAGGATGACGTTGGCTGTTGGCTTTCTATAAATGCCTGTTATTATGTTGAGGAATTTCCCTTGTATTCCTGTTTTACTGAGAGTTTTTGTCATGAATGGTTTTGGATTTTGTCCAATGACTTTTCTGCATCAATTTCACGATTCTTGCCTTTTGCTTTATTTATGTGGTGGATTACATTGATTGTTTTTCTAATGTTGAACCATCCTTGCATACCTGATATGAATCCCACTTGGTCGTGATGAATTATTTATTTTTGATACGTTGTTGAATTCTATTGGCTAGAATTTTGTTGAGGATTTTAGAGTCTAAGATCATGAGGAGTATAGGTCTGTAATTTTCTTTTTTTGTGGTGTCTTTACCTGGTTTTGGTATCAGGGTTATGCTGGCTTCATAGAATGAGTTTGGAAGTATCCCATCATTTTCTATGCTCTGAAATACCTTAGGTAGTAGTGGTGCTAACTTTTCTCTGAAAGTTTGGTAGAATTCTCCAGTGAAGCTATCAGGGCCAGGGCTTTTTTTGCTGGAGTTTTTTTGGTTGCCTTTTCCATTTCTTCTTTTGTTATAGGTTTTATGTGTTAGTTTAGGTAGGTAGTGTGTTTCTTATGTGTTAGTTTAGGTAGATAGTGTGTTTCTAGAAATTTGTCCATTTCCTCTAGGTTTTCAAATTTGTTAGAGTACAATTTTTCATGGTATTTTCATAGTATTCTGTTGTGATTATTTTAATTTCAGTTAAGTCTGTTTTGATATCTCCATCTCATTTCTTATTTGGGTTATTTGCTTCCTTTCCTCTTTTTCTTTTGTCAGGCCCTGACGGCTTCACTGAAGAATTCTACCAAACTTTCAGATTTCATTGGTCTTTTCAAAGAACCAGCTTTTGGTCTTGTTAACTCTTTCAATTGTTTTTCTATTCTATTTAAGTCTGCTCTAATTTTTGATGGTACTGGGTTAATTTTTATTATCTACTTTCTTCTGGTGCCCAAGGGTTTCTTTTGCTGTTCTTTTTATTAGTTCGAGTCCTTGGGTTAATACTTTGATTTTGGCCCTTTCTTCTTTTTGGATGTGTGCATTTATTGCTACGAATTGACCTCTGCACACTGCTTTTGCTGTGTCCCAAAGGTTCTGGTAGGAAGTATTTTCATTCTCATTTGACTCTATGAATATCTTTATTCTGTCCTTAATTTCTTCTATAATGCAGTAGTTTTTGAGCAAGGAGTTGTTTAGTTTCCATGCATTTGATTTTTTTTCCTTACTTTTTCTGTTATTGATTTCTACTTTTAGGGCTTTCTAGTCAGAAAAAATGCTTTGTAATATTTTGATGTTTTGGATTCTGTTAAGGCTTGCTTTACGGCCTAATATGTGGTCTATTCTGGAGAATGTTCCATGTCCATTGGAAAAGAAAGTATACTTGACTGCTGTTGAGGGGAGTGTTCTGTATAAGTCTATGAGGTCAAGGTGGTTGATTGTGGCATTTAGATCTTCCGTGTCTTTATTGAGGTTCTTTCTGTATGTTCTGTCCTTCACTGAAAGTGGTGTGTTGAAGTCTCCTACTGTTATTGTGGAGCTGTGTCTCTCTCTTTTCAGTGTTGTTAGAGTTTGTTTTATGTATTTTGGAGCCATGTCATTGGGTGCATAAATATTTATTATGGTTATACCCTCCTGGTATATTGACCCTTTAATCATTATATAGTGTCCTTTCTTATCGTTTGTGGTAGATTTTAAAGTCTATTTTGTCAAAAATTAATATTGCCACTCCTGCTCTTTTTTAATTGTTTGCGTGATATATTTTTTTCCATCCTTTGAGTTTTAGTTTGTCTGTGTCTTGAAGCCTAAGATGTGTCTCTTATAGGCAGCATATATACGGATTGTGTTTTTTGTCCATTCTGCCACTCTTTGTCTTTTTTTTGGTACATTTAGTCCATTTACATTGAGTGTAATTATTGGTAGGTGGGAGTTTAGTGCTGTCATTTTGATGTCTTTTTGTGTGTGTGTGTTGTTGACAGTTTCTTTGTTCCACTTAATTTTCTGTGCTGAGCTGTTTTTCTTTATATATTTTCTTTTTCTCTTTTTCATTGTTGTTGATTTTGTATTTACTGAGTCTTTATGTTTTTCTTGTTTTTTTTTTTTTTTTTGATGTGTAGGATTGTTAGTTTCCTTTGTGGTTACCTTAGTATTTACCCCTATTTTTCTAAGTTTAAACCAATCTTTTATTTTCTTTTTTTATATCACCTTGACTTCCTGTCTATCTGAAAGATCTGTGACTACATTTTTTGTCTCTCTTTTTTGTTTTAATGTTATCAAGTTTTATGTAATGACACCTCTGTTTCCCTGTTTTGAGCATTTTAGCTTTGATTTATTTTTGTGACTTCCCTATCTGGGTGGATATCTGGTTGCTCTGTCCTGTGTTCTAGTTTGGGCTTATCATCTGATGTTATTGACTTTCTAACTGGAGGAATCCCTTTAGTATATCTTGTAATTTTGGTTTGGTTTTTGCAAGTTCCCTAAACTTCTGTTTATTTGGTAGTGTCTTAATTTGGCCTTCATATTTGAGAGACAGTTTTGTTGGATATATGATTCTTGGCTGGCAATTTTTTTCCTTTAGGGTTTTATATATGCCATCCCATTGCCTCCTTGCCTGTATGGTTTCTACAAAGTAGTCTGAATTCGAGCTTAGTCTTATTGACTCTCCTTTGTAGGTGACTTTTCGTTTATCCTTAGCCAGTCTGAAAACTCTCCCTTTATCTTTGGTTTTGGTAAGTTTGATTATAATACTTCTTGGTGACTCTCTTTTAGGATATACCTTGTGTGGGGTGGGATGAGCATCTTGGATAGATATCTTCTCATCTTTTATGATATGAGGGAAGTTTTCTGCCAATAAATCTTCAACAATTCTCTCTGTATTTTCTGTTATCCCCCCTGTTCTGCTACTCCAATCACTTGTAGGTTATTCTTCTTGATAGAGCCCCACATAATTCTTAGAGTTTCTTCATTTTTTAAATCTGATTTTTCCTCAAATATGTTGGTGCCAGGTCCAAGTGTTTTATTTTCAATATCATGAATTCTCACTTCCATTTCCTCAATTTTGCTCTTATGACTTGCTATTGAATTGTCCAATTCTGAAATTTTATTCTTAATCTTCTGGATTTCTGTTTGCTGTATGTCTACGGATTCTTGAAGCCTATTAAATTTGTCATTCTACTCTTGGCTGAACTGCTTGGAGTCAGCTCACACATGCGTGGTTAAGTGGTTAGCTCATGATTTGGGAGAAGCTTACAAACAGGATTTGGAGATTCCCATTTCTGGATCCCTATTTCTTGATATTCTGCTTTCAATCTAGAAGCCACAAAAACAGGAAACTCACCTAGTGTCATTTTCTTTTTCCAAGTGTCCTCCAAAATGTGCATGCTATTGGTTGCTCTCCAGTGTCTTCTGGTAGCTGGTTTTTTGCTTATTTTTTAATGTTTTGGTTTTTTCCAGAGTTTTTAGTTATTATCTGTTGGCAAATTAGTCTGTTAGGAGCTTACTTGGCCATTTTGAATTACTTTTTAGCTTCTTGATGATAACCGCATATTGGAAGAATTACAATTCTAAAAGCTAGCACCCCTTTTCCAACTCTACAGTTGTATCACTGGTCAATTATCCCTTAATTTGGTTACTGGACCCTGGTTATCCTTAGGTGAATGGAACAATTAGAGGGCTTTGATGTGGACCATAAAAGCTTATGCCAGCATGGGTTTGACTATGCTGTGCAGGCTAAACATTCAACTTTTATGGACCTTATTTAGTAGCCTAAATAGTTAAAAACTTTTGATATCCTCGTGTTTAAAAGAGAGCAAAATCAGTTACAACAAAAACCATTATAACTATCTCTTTGTAGCAAAGTGAATTCCAAGGTTGGTACAATGGCTCATTTATTTCAAGTCATATTTTACATGAAAACATGTGAAACTAACAAACAAGCTAGGGCAATCTTGTGGACTTGGCTGTGATGGGGTTTGAACCATTTTAATGGATTCAAAACACGGGAACAGTACACATAATCCTAGCTAAGTGACTTCAAAATACAAACATAATGCAAACCTGTTGAATTTTTCTATCACGTTTAATGTTCCATTAGTTGAACTGTTGGAGCCCTGGTGACGAAGTGGTTAAGCCTTTGGCTGCTGATTAAAAGGTAGGCAGTTTGAATTCACCAGCTGCTCCTTGGAAACCCTATGGTGCAGTTCTACTGTGTCTTGTAGAGTTGCTATGAGTCAAAACTGACTAGATGGCAAAGGATTTGGTTGTTTTTTTTTTTTTTAGTTGAACTGTTAGAAGCATTGTTCGTAAAGAATTTTTTTTCATTTGACAGCATTTTCAAATGTAGTTTGGAGTATACTACATAGCTTCATAGCTGATTTTCAGCCTACAAAAATAGTAGGTATTCATTTATGGAGTCTGTGACATAGCCTAATAGCATTGAGCAAACATCAGGTATACTTAAGCATTGTGTAATAGTCTAAATTTGGAAAATTCCAGCTTCATTAAAATCACCACTAGAAAACATTATCATTAAGTATTTTTTTTAATAATACATAGGTTTTGCGTATTATTTGAAAATGGGAATTGCAAAAACACTTCTCCTTCCCCTCATCATTTGTATTTCTGATATTATGACTTGAGGGGTTCTTTGAATGGACACCATTCTCATTAAAATAGAAAATTGTTTGAAAAGCAAAATGACACACCACTTCATGGTATAGTTTTGTGGCTTAAAGTTGATGTTGATTAATTTGCTGTTCAGTAACTGAATCCTTCTTTAGCAATAATTTTAATTAGTTCAATCACTTATTCTGCAATTGCTTTACTTTTTGATTTGTTTCATTGTTATAGATATCTGCTTAAGAAATTGAAAGTTTAATCATATTCTAAGACCTTTCATTAGATGGTGATCAGTGTAATTGAAACAGAAGTTGCATTTTGAGTTCGTCTTTTTATATACACGTCAATCTATCATGTAGGAAATGTTTCCTGGAATTTATATTTTGACTCTTTATTTAATATATGATACCAATACATCTCTGCTTCATTGGAAAATAGCTAAACCAATTTTTTAAAATCCATTCTTATGGTGATATTCAGACTCACATATTTAAAAGAGTGAATGGTATTCTGCTTGAAACTTCCATGTGTTAAACTGCTTATTAGAGTGTTGTTCGGTAAGGGTAGAAACAATTGCTCTTTCCAGTAATTACGTGCCTTGCACATACCAACTGTTGTCCATTCAATGCCGGCTCATGCTGACCCAATGTGTGTCAGAGTAGAATTGTGATTTATAAGGTATTCAGTGTCTGAGTTTTTGGAAGTAGGTCTCCAGGGCTTTCTTCCAAGGCACTTCTGAGAGGAATCGAACCTCCAGCCTTTCAGTTAGCAGTTGAATGTGTTAACTATTTGCACCATTCAGAGACTCTGTCTTGTACATAAAAAAAAAAAAAAGTCAAATCTGCTGCTGTCGAGTAGATTTCAACTCATACTGATCCTACAGGACAGAGTAGAACTGTCGCATAGGGTTTCCAAGGAGTGGCTGGTGGATTTGAACTGTCAACATTCTGGTTAGCAGCCAAGCTGTTAACTACCGTACCACCAGCTTGTTTAATCAGGATCTGATTAATTTACATATAGTGGGATGAAAAACTAAAAAATAGTAGTGTTCTTTGAGGATACATATTTTCATTTGAGAACGTATTGAGTACATTTTCCTTAACTTTAAGCTTTTTCATTCTTGGATAATTAAATATTGATAGTTATGTTATGGCAAGTAATATTGCTCCTTTATTTAAATGACCTTTTTCATTCAGTGTAAAAACAGAAAACTCTCAAAAAAAATTCTCATACACTTTCCCAGTGAGGGGAGGAAATGCTTTGAAACCTTATATAAATTAATAAAATCCTTCTCATCCAGAGTACCACCTGAAATTGAAGCTATTAAACTTAGGTAAGTATATTGGCACATAGTGTTCATGCCATAAATGCCTACCAAGTTGAATTTTATGGTTTTGGAAGGATTATTGGTTTTGAGTTACCTTAGTTCCATCTTTGACATTGGTGAAATAATAGGATGAGGGTATTTAAGCTTAAAAAAACTTTGAGAAGAGTGGTAGGCAGGAAATTATAAAACTCTGTGTATGAAGACTCTTTCCTCCCTACGGATTTCAGTCTACATAATTAAATATTTTGTGGAATATGTTTGCTTCATGATCTGTATAGGAGTGTATGTTCTTTTCATTGCTATGACTGTCTTTTTCACATTTACAAATCAATGAACTATATCAGCATTTTTTCCTGTTCAACTAGATATTCCTTCTGTCTAACTAAGGATATAACTGGAAATGGACAGAACCTTATTATTGTTAGCTGCCACTGCTGTCCTGACTCATTGATGCCTTATGTATATCATAGTGAAACATAGCCTGATCCTTCGCCATCCTCACAATTGTTAAGTTTGGGCCCATCGTTGTAGCCACTGTGTCAATTCATTTCATTGAGGGTCTTCCTCTTTTTCACTTACCCTCTACTTTGCCAAGCATGATGTCCTTCTCCAGGGACTGGTTCCTCCTGAAAACATGTCTGAAGTAGGTAAGATGAAGTCTAGCTATTCTCTCTTTTAAGGAACATTCTGGCTGTACTTCTTCCAAGACAGATTTGTTCATTCTTCTGGCAGTCCATGGTATATTCAATAATCTTCACCAACACCATAATTGAAAGGCGCCAATTCTTTTTTGGTTTTCCTTGTTCATTGTCCATCCTTCTCATGTATATGAGGCAATTAAAAATACCAGGAGCATCTGAGTCCTCAAAGTGACATCTTTGCTTTTTAACGCTAGAAAGAGGTCTTTTGCAGCAAATTTACCCAATGAAATACATTGTTTGATTTCTTGACCGCTGTTTCTATGGACGTTGATTGTGGATCCAAGGAAAACGAAATCCTTGACAGCTTCGGTATTTTCTTTGTTTATCATCATGTTGCTTATTGGTCCAGTTGTGAAGATTTTTGTTTCCTTTCTGTTGAGGCATAATCCATACTGAAGGCTGTAGTCTTTGATCTTCATTAGTAAGTGCTTCAAGCTTTCTTTACTTTCAGCAAGCAAGGTTGTTATTTGCATATTGCAGGTTGTTAACCTAGTGGATTGCATTTGTGTTATGGTGCTGTGGAAATCCCAAGGTTGGCTAATTATATTTTCAGCTGACACTAGGCACTAACTATCCCACCTTCCTCTCTCCTGTCTTTTATTCCCATTCACTAAAAAAAAAAAAATTTTTTTTTTCATTCACTATCTTATAGTTAATTATGTACAAAGAGCTGTGAACTTCTTGAAGGCAAGAGCTAAGCCTTACTCCCCTTTTCCCAGTGTCTAGCATAAGACCCGGCGTGAAGTAATTTCTCCACTAATAATGGTTCTATAAAACAAATCACCACAGATGTGAAAGAAATAACAATTGATATTTTCATTATCATCTACCAAATGAGTGAACTGGTGTATAGTGCACTGATATGTGGAATCCTTCTTAGTAAGTGTATTTGTTTCTATTGTTGATGTAAAAAATGACCACAAACTTAGTGGCTTAAAGAAACACAGATTTATTCTCTTACATTTCTGGAGGTCAGAAATCCGAAGCCAGTATTAATGGACTAAAGTCAAGGTGTCAACAAGGCTCGTTCCTTCTGGAGGCTCTGAGGCAAAAATCCTGTTCCCTTGCTTTTTCAGCTCCTTCAGGCTGCATGCATTCCTTTGCTTGTGGACTCTTCATCACATCACTCCAACCTCTCATTTCCATCTCACATCTCCTACTACTATTCTAATCTCCTGTCTCTTTCTTATAAAGTCCCTTCTGATTACATTGGGCTCATCTGGATAATCCAGGATAATCTCCACATCTCAAAATTCTTAACTTAATCGCCTTTTTTCCATATAAGGTAACATTTACAGGTTCTTGGGATTAACATGTGGATGTTTTTGGGTGGTCATCCATCATTCAGCCTGCCATAACACAGTTGTGTAGATCGCTGATGGGAAAGTTGACCCAGAGGCTCAGTGCCTGAGGACCAGATGCTAAAAGCACCAGCGGCCTAAGCATTATGCTTCTCACATTGCCATTGTCCTATGAAAGTAGCCATTTCCCTCAAGGAAACTGAAAGTAGCCATTTTCCTCATGTTACCTTTGAGACCTGGATTACTCAGTGTGATTCTATGCATAAATTAAATTCTCCAAATGTTTGCATAACTTAGACAAAGAAGTGAAAACCAACTTGATGTTAATGAAGTATGACAATGCAAGAAGGTTATGACTGTTGGTCAGTTGGTCTATCTATTGACTGGCCTGCCTAGAATTTCAAATCTAATGGTGATTTGGTGAAATTGAATCTAATACAGTTATAAGCTTTTTAGCCCTTGTATTCCTAAGTATGTGGAATTTCAGCAGGATTGAATTTTTCAGAAGTATTCATTAAAATACATATCATACTCAGCATTCTAGGACAAAAGGAGCAAAATTATCAGGCAAGTACACCTCAGAATTAGTGCTATCTTTATAATCTGCCAAGCAACACTGGCAAATGTGTGAAGTATGCTCTAAAATTATTTACATTAACACCAGTAAAATTGTGAAGCAGCCATTAACAATCTTTTAAATAACATCAGAATGTTTGTACAGCAAGCAGATAACTGTTTCTTCAGTAAGCTGTGATCTGCCATTGGTTTTGGCCAGAAGCCCCCCTTCTGATTGACCTGCTTTTGAAGCAGTAAGTCTTAACTGTGATTATTGGATGTACTGATGGTAACTACTTTTTAGTCTTTGAAAATTCTGTCCACTGTGAAAATAGTGTGGCCATGAGCAAGACGGTGTTAGTCTTTATTTCTAATGAAGAAACAGAGACTAAAGAGAAAGAATGAGAGATGGAAGAGATAAAGTCAAGCCCCCCTCCCGCCCACCGATAAGACCCTTTTAGAAGAACAGAAGGAGGCAAACAGAAAAGACCAGAATTATAAAATGATGAAATATTAGAGCTAGGGAATATCTTAGACTTGGATTGGTAGAAATAGGGACAGTAGAATTGACCAACTTTCAAAAATCTGATAATTAAAATCAATTAAGATGGCCAAATTTCAACCTCAAGAATCTCTGAACAGTGTATCCTGAACCCTATAATGATTTTTGGAACAGTGTTCTATAGGACTTGTGTTATACTTTTAATTATACTACATTGGGACAGTTCATAAAGTAGAACAGTAAATCACACCTTTATTACGGGATAAACCCATTCCTATCTATCTCTTCAACCACCTTTGAACTTCAGAGTGGATTGATCACTGCTGACGTCTTGATCTAGGACACTTAAGAACAATGCTGAAACAAGAAAGGCACATGGAACAATTAGTAGGGGCAGTGAGCCCAAGATCTTAAAATGATTTCTACAGAAATCTCAGGAAAGTTAACTACATTGACAGCTTTCTTCCACAAACCCATAGGCACAGGACAAGTAAATGAATAAGCTACATATTTTAAAGCACACATCTATGTGTTTTACTTTAAGTGCTAACCTTTTCATTACCTTTTTGTACTTGCTTTTATGAATTCAAAGTGATTCTTATTATGAATGGAGTTGGTCCTTCTGTACTCCTCCCTACCATTCATTTGATAAATCTCATTAGGAAATACCTTCTCTCTTTTTATGTGCCTGCTTTGAGATCTTATCTTACTCTAGACCTGAGTGTTTACTTGGAATACAGCGTTTTGCATCATAGTGCTGGGTGTCATACCAAGCACGTAAGAGGCAGCACAACTGATTTTTCGAAGATTTTTACCTGCTTCTGTGATCCGTATTCAGGGTACCAAGAGTTCAAGGCACAACTTTCATGTTGGCAGTATGCCTGAGGAAGTTTCTTTTGCCATGAAAATATCCTTCAGCTCTTTTAACTTAAATAAATCAGTTGGGGAAAACAGCGGCACAAATGAAGGATGTACATGGATGGGTGATTTGTAATGAGATGTTTAGGCAAATGCAGATTCCCAGGCCCATCTTTGGTGATAGCTTCACATTGGGAGGGCTGGATTATTATGGAAAAATGTAGATTGAATTTCTCTGCTTGGCCCACACCCTCCTTCTGTGCCTTACCTTCTGCTCAGGTAGCTGCATAGTTGCTATCTAGCTCAAGTCACAGCCAAAAGATAAACTATGAGTGCTGTATCCAAGTAGCTATGAAAAGAACCTGGTTCTCCTCTGAAAGGCAAGTGTGGTTTTCCAATGTGTTTGACAGCAGCCACCACAGGCTCTTCTAGGAGGAATTGGGAAGTCTTTATCATGAAAAGCAACGGAGTGGGTATTGGACCTGGTCTGAGGGGCAAGGATAAACTAGACACTGAGGCAGGCAGTTGAGAAACCTTTAAGAGTCAGGGTTGTGACATGTGCACTGAGACTTGGCTTCAGTTTGTTATACTGCAGTGGCTTATGTGTTGCTATGATGCTGGAAGCTATGCCACTGCAGGCTTCTGTGTTGCTATGATGCTGGAAGCTATTCAAATACCTGCAGGGTCACCCATGGTGGATAGGTTTCAGCAAAGCTACAGCCCAAGACAGACTAGGAAGAAAGGCCTGGTGACTTACTTCTGAAAATTAGACGATAAAAACACTAAGGTTCACAACAGAATATCGTCCAATACAGTGCTAGGAGTTGAGCCCTCCTAGACTGGAAGGCTAGAAGATGAGTCCCCTAGGCTGGAAGGTAGCCACAACAATGGACTAAGCATACTAATGACCATGAAGATGGAAAGGACTGGGCAATATTTATTTTGCTGTACATGGGGCTTCCATGAGTTGGAGCCAACTTGATGGCAGTTAACAACAACAACAACATAATCTGTTTAGACTGATCCAACATAGGAGCAGAAAAAACACCTTGATCTCATTTTGTATATATATGACACTCTTTCTTAAGAAGATGTCTCTTCCTGGATTAATTTATGCAACACTGACTGTGCTGAGCATGAGTCTTTACTCTGAAGCAAAGCTCTTAAATTGAAGTATATGGCTCATTTGACTCCTGAGTATCCTTTTGTACCCGTGACTGCTTAAACTTATCTAATTACTATGAGGCTTTTCAGTATGAATTTGTCTAGAGTAGAATTAAATACCTGTGGAAATACACATGAGGTTGGCTTCACTTTTGCTTCCCCTATTTAAGCAGAAGGAGTCCCTGGGTTTTGCAAACAGTTACTGAACTTGGCTGCTAACCAAAAGGTTGGAGGTTCAAGTTCAAGCAGAGGCACCTCTGAAAAAAGGCCTGGTGACCAACTTCTGAAAAATCAGCCATTGAAAACTATATGGAGCAGAGTCCTACTCTGACACACACAGGGTTGCCATGAGTCAGAATCGAGTCATTGGTAACTGGCATATCAGTGGGATAGTCTTCCAGTCTGTGGACTGAAATTCATGATACAGCATTAAATTTCCTAAAAAGGGTAGGATAAAATGTATTTAAAAAAAAAAAAAAGCATAGGGTAGGGCTGGTGGTGCTTTTCTTTCTTTCTTTTCCTTTTTTTTTTTTTAATGCCAACTAACCGCTCTACAGCTGGACCGGGAAGCTTCCTGACAGTATAACAATTCTGAGGAGAAATGTGGTCACTGATCAATAAAACCCCAATGTGGGGAAAATAACAGGAGGCCAGTTGTAGTATAAGGAATGTTCTTTTCAGCTTCTTTGTCGTTTCTTCTAAGTCTGTTTGTGTGTGGCAGCTCTCTATTTTCTCACACAAAAGCTCAGTGGAGTAACTGTTCTCACTAATTGCTAATGGGCCAAATTGCTGGTGCTCACAAGGAGAGACTCTGGCGACAGATAATTATCTAAGTAGTTGAAAGTGTCAGGAGAGAAAAATAACGTCTTCACATCGCCAGGTTCATTTTTTAAACTGTACTGGTTGAGCTTGTTTTTATCCCTTTTATCCTCACTCCTGTAATGAGAAATATCCAGAAAGACTGAAAAAAAAAAAAAAAAACCATAAAAAACCTTCCTTGGCTCCAGACTTTCTTTGCCCTTATCTCAGTTCTTAAATAATGAGGGCGCAAAGAGGTCCCAGGGAAGCCCCCAGGGGTGGAATTCCTAAGACTTTTCCCCTCTAGATCTGCTGTGGCCTCCTGCTGAGCTCTCAGCCTTTTCACTGAGGGTCCTGTTTTTACTCTGGAATAAATGGTGCTTTCTTGGGGTACTTACTTTATGCGGTATAATGGTCCTAGGGGAAGCGACTGTCTTCCCATGGTGGTGATTAGGTGATATACTCCAGAACAGTGTAGGGACACTCCATTTAAGCAGTAAATGGAGTCCTCAAAATTTGGACTAAATAAAATGACTTGGGTTGGGGGGGGTGGGGAAGGAAACTGAAGGGAGTTTTAGATCTAAAGGGAATCCTGTGATTTTTTTTTTCCATAAAACACTGAATCTTTTTTTGAAGCAAATTATCACATCCCAATTTATCCTGTGTAAATCTGGACTGCCACATGCAGGCTTGACTTGAACTGGAACACGCATTCACTAAGCTAGTCGGAAGCCAACACCTCCTCCTCCCTGGCTAGAAAGGAAACTCCATGAAAGCCAAGTTCTTACTGTTTTATGGACTGTTGATGCTCTAGAGCACATTGTAGGCACTCGCTAAATATCTGTTTAATAAATGGGAAGGATGAAAAAGCATTCTATAACAGGCTCAGAGAGAGAAAATCCAGAATTGCTTATCAGGGCTGTTACTTAAAAGTGGTCTTTTTGGGTTAAAACTGGAAAGAACTTGGTTTAGGGTCTCAACATAAGAGCAGAGTACTTATTTCACCCTCACGCAGTTTCTCCTGACCAGTGGGATTCTTTTTACAGTCAAGTAGGCAACAGATGCTATCTGCACAGAGACCTGAAGTTGGCGAACTGGTGATGTTCAGTCATGAATCCTGGTTGGCTTCCTTTCTCTGTGTCAGAACAGGGTTGTGAATTAACGCATGGGCTGTGAACTGCCAAGGTGCACGTTTACAGTACTTCTTGTTCCATGCCGTGGCCTTCCTTTGCCAGAGCTTAAATGGCAACTGATGTGGGGACTGGAAGAAGGCCTCACCATTAAATGGAAACATGGTCCTGCTAGATCTTTTACTTCCAGTGAAGCTGGGGACACGGTTCCCATAGTGTGATTCTTCTCTTCATGTTACACTTGGGGAAAACCAGAGCCACCCTTTGAGTGGCGCCTCCTGAGCTCCTGTTTCCAAATTCAAACTGAGCTGACACGTGGTAGACACGATTTCAACTGAGGAGCAAATTTCACTCGATCCACAGGGCATTTGAGTTACATGAGTACAAAATGAGAAACAGACGTGACTGCAGGTGCTTTTTGCCCTGCTCTTGTATAACCAACCTAAAGGTGTCTTTGATTTCAATAAGAAATTTGGCAAACGGCTTGTCCATAAAGCAGTTTAGTTGCATTGGTTTTTGGTAAAAGGGCTTCTCTCTCCTCCCACTTCACTCTCACCATACACATTCAAACACACATAAAAACCCCATTAGAGTAGAATGACTGTGTTAAAAATAAAATTTAAATTAAAGGCCAACCTAAGTAACCTGCAAGTTTCCCATCCTCTCTGTAAATGACCATCTGTTTTCTTGCTTTGAGTAGCCTGGTTTTAAATAGGTATTAATTACTCATTAGTCCAGATTACTTCCAAATTTATTGTGTAAATAATATGGCTTTTAAATATATTAATGAATAAATATATAACTAATAAACCAAAGCAGCTTCAAAGAAGTCATGCAACTTGAACAGGAACATAACACATTAAAAAAAAATGCCTAAATAAGGATTTGCCAATAGACCATAACCATTCATATCTTAGAAAACAGCGTGCTTCTTTTGTACCTGTAAATGTTTCTAGCAAAGTCCTCATTTCCTGGCCCAAAGGTTGTGTGGATTGAGGCAAAACTCCACCCTGCTGTTGCTCATGGGTTGGGAACTTTGGAAAAATTCTTTTTTGTGTCCTCGAGCTTTAGCATTTGGAAGGTGCTCAACAAACATTAAATGATAATGATGCTCAAGACTCAGTTTGGGATCTCAGTGGACTGAACTCTATTCACAGCACAGTGGCCTATTTTGTCATCCACGGGAAGCAAGGGAACTTTGTTTCACCTTTTCAGCATAGGTGCATTTACCCCAGGCAAGACACTTTACATCTCTGGCCTTCAGTTGCCTTATCTGCAAAATGAGGGGATGGTCTGGATGATCTCCAAGGTCCCGTCTGGTTATAATTTAGGGTATAATTCCGTGGGAAGCTTGGGCTTCACTCTGTGCATGAAAAGTTTTCTGAATAATAGTAGTAATAATAATAATAATAATAATAATAATAATAATAAAAACCAAACCAACTGCCATGAAGTCAGTTCTGACTCATAGCGACCCTATAGTCAACCACGACATAAATTTTTCCGTAGCCTAAAGCTGCCACATCTGTGTGAAAATTATTATAAGCCCTTCTCTGAATTAGTGACCCTCAACCATGGCTGTCCAAGTGTGGCCACACAGGTTGTGCACTGCCCATCTCCAGGGGGCACCATTCACATAAGCTGTGAAGGGAGTTATACAACGTGGGCACATTACCTTGAACATACGATGTGTTTTCTTTCTTGCTACCCAACAGATTCATGCTGTTAGATTTTTTCATTTCCAGTGTTTGCTGGAATTCTGCCAGCTTCTTCTTTCCGATTCCTTTTCCGAGAAGGCTCTTCCCCAATCCTCTTCCCAAGCCTTGATTAGAGTGAGACTAGCATGCAGTTTAAAAAAGTAATCGTACACACTCTGATGGATTCTGCTGTGAGAATGAGAGAGAAAAAAGCCAGAATTGGGGCACCAAGCTACTTTGTCACCCCATCCCTGGGCAGGGTAGACTGCAATAGGACATACAGGCCTGGGGGATGGGTAGGCTGTATATTTTGTTTCTAGTAGAGAAAGGTATTAGCAATAGATTGCCGTTTCTTGAAACTCTGCCTAGTGGTTTGGCTCCTGGGAAATTTTCCAGCTTGCGTTGTGGAGGGAGTTTGATCTTGAACTGGAGGCTTGGTGGCACAAATGGAATGATAACTGACTGCTTCTCTGCTCACACCACTGGGAAGAGGCAAAGACCACTGCGGTTGCTCATGCCGGTCCTCTTCCTTGTGGGGAGCAGAACTGGAGCCTTTAAAAAATCACTTAAGGATAACAAATAGGAGCTGAAGTGCTTTTCAGCTAATTAGGAAAAACTAGCTCCTTCTTACCAAAGTCAAATTAAAATTTAATGCCTGGGTTCTGGGCTTCGAGATGTTCTCACTAACAGTGGCATTTTCACCACCTGCTACTGATGAGAGTGACTTTTTTTGCCAAGTGTATTCACCTCTAGAGCCTGCGTCACTTCCAGTCTTTTCTTTTTACAACCCATCTCCAACCCTTCTGAAAAATTAATTTTATCAAAGCATAGCTCTGATCCTATTGCTTTTCTACTCTGAAACCTTCAATGACACCAAACTATCCATTGGTTTCAGCAAAGTCATGTGGTAAAATTCTAACCTACATTTCCAAATGTGTCTCTTTTTTCTGCCTAACTGTACCCTCATCAGATTAAAGCTTATCCTACAGCTATAGGGTCTCTATGAGTCGGAATCAACTTGACGGCACTGGGACTGGGTATGATAATACATGCCCTGCCAACAACACCCCTTTTTACAGAAGCTGCCACACCATAGCCCTTGCAGAGAAACACACATGAGCACAGGTGGGTGGGCCGGGGTTGGGCCCATGACACAAGACCTGCCAATTGATAAGCTGTTAGTAACCTATAATGTTTGACCCAGCTCTAAAAGATCAGCTGGTCCAATTAGACTTTATCTTGGGAGTATCAACTAAAAAACCTAGGAATAATTGTCCAGCTGTCATGGATTGAATTGTGCCTCCCCAAAATATATGTCAACTTGATGAGGCCATGATTCCCAGTACTGTGTGGTTGTCCTCCATTTTGTGATTTTCCTATGTGTTATAAAACATAATCTCTGCCTGTGGTTAAAGTGGATTACAGCAGGATGTAACACCCTTGCTCAGGTCACATCCCTGATTCAATGTAAAGGGATTTTCCCTGGGATGTGACCTGCACCACCTTTTGTCTTATGAGAGATAAAAGGCAAGGGAAGCAAGCTGAAAGTGGGGGACCTCATACCACCAAGAAAGCAGAGCTGGGAGCACAGAATGCGTCCTTTGGACCCAGGGTTCCTGCAAGGAGAAGCTCCTAGACTGGGAGAAGATTGATGAAGGCCAAGAAAGAAAGTCTTCCCCTGAAGCTGACACCCTGAATTTGGACTTATAGTCTACTTTACTGAGAAGAAATAAATTTCTCTTTGTTAAAGCCACCCACTCATGATATTTCTGTTATAGCAGCACTAGATGACTAAGACACCAAGTAACAGGAAATTTAAACAAAAAAGTCATGAGATTCTATAATGGCTAATGGGGACATGGGAAACTAAAGCCATGAGTAAGATAAAGTTAAGGGAAAGCAGAAATGATATGCAAGCTAAGAATGGCTTAGAATCTCCTTGACCTTCAAAATATTTGCTTGGTAGGGAATAAATGCCAGTGGGAGTAGAACAGAAAAAACAGATACACAAGTGTGTGTTACGGGTATTAATGGTAGACTAGAAGGAAGATCCCTAGTGGTCTGAAGAAGATGATCATTGTATAGAGAGTGCCAGTGGGCTGCCTTTGCCAGGGAGCAACTCTATGAGTGGAAGCCTGAGTGATGAAAGGTGGTAGCCATGCGAAGATCTATGGGAAGAGCATTCCAAGTAAAAGGAGCTACTTCTCACAGACTGACCGAGGAATGGGCATGGTCTGTTCAAGGAACAAAGATGGCCAATGTGACTGGATTGAGGTGAAATGTAGGAGGAGAGGGAGATGAGGTGGAGGGGTTGACAGGGTCAGATTATGTAGGGTTGTGAAGGCATGGTAAAGAGTTTGGTTTTTATTATAAGTGTGAGAGACTTTAAACAGGAGTATGAAGTAATGTGTTTATTATGCTTTAGAAACATCACTCTGATTACTAACTGGCAGATCAGCTAGAAAGGGATAGGGTGGAAGGAGGGAGATCAGTTCCGAACTATTCAATAAAATAGGCAAGATTTGACAATAGTGTGAACTAGGGTCGCAGTAGTGATTACAGAAAAGGGTTAAATTTGTAATATGTTTTAGAAGTGGAGCTAGACCCTCCAATGCTGGTTTAGATATGCAGTGTATGAGCAGGGAAGGAATAAAGGATGAGGGCAAATTTTTAGACCTGAGCAACCATTGAAGAGTGGTGCAATAAATTGAGATGGAGAAGGTTTGGGTAGGGAATTGGATACCCAGTTCCGTCGAGTCAGTTCCGACTCATAGCGACCCTATAGGACAGAGTAGAACTGCCACATAGAGTTTCCAAGGAGCGCCTGGAGGATTTCAACTGCCGACCCCTTGGTTAGCAGCCGAATTGGGTGGGGTAGAAAATCAATAGTTCTGGCGAGAGGTTTGAGCCAAGAGTTAGTATGTGGATGGCACTTGAATGCACAAGTCTGGATGAGATTTCTAGAGAGAGAGAGTGTGGTGTAAAGAAAAGAGGAAGGTCAAGGGCAGAGTTCTGGGTACTCTGACTGGCTTGGGATGATCACTTCTTTTTCCTGGGCTATAGGTTCCCTATGAAAATGAGGAAAATGGACTAGGTTTTCCTAAGTTACCCTATAGCCTTAAATTTCTTAGATTCTGTCATTGAAACAAAAACCAAAAGTTATATCATCTGAATTTGAACTTAAAATTATATATTGTCAAAGTGAAGCACATTCAACAATGGCTCTCCCAAGCAAAGCAACAGCAGGCAGTAAGGCCGGTCAGATTCCATCTGACTCTCGCTTGGTTGTGAGAAGCTGATTTTTATTAAGTTCTTTTTTCAGGAAGTGGCAGTTCCAGAAAGCAATGACTTCACTTATGGAAAGTAACTGGTTTTGTGCTGAAATGGAAAGGCAAGACGAAAATGACCCCAAATGGCCCGGGTTGCAGTTACAAAGTGGAGGCCCTTCCTATCTGTTAATTTGGTGGGTATCCATTGCCTAAATATTTGAAAAATCTTTGCGTTTCGTGAAAAGAATCTGCCTAGTGATTGTTGTACAACACGGTGAATGTAGTTAATATCAATGAATAGTGCATGTAAAAGAAGGTTGAAATGTCTTGTTACATATATTTCACCACATTAAAACTTTAAAAAAAGAAAAAAAAAAGAACTTTTCCAGCAAGAACAGTTTGTACCTGACTATAGCACATTGTTGATATGGTCCCAGATCTGTCCTTGGCCTGGATTAAACAGATGCCAAGGAATTAGCAGCAGATGAATTCCAGCTCAGTGGAGTTCGTCATGAGGAGCAAAGTTGCTGATAGGATGCACACCTCCTCACCTCTACACAGGACAACCTCAAGCCCTGACTTTGCTTATCTGCCACAGCACAGGGAACGTAGCTTAGATGGGCACGAGTCATAATTTGTGAGCTGGGGAGTGAGACTGAGAAGAGCAATTAATCCTGGGGCTTGTGTGAAAACTGATAATACCAGGTCCTGACACTTGGCTATTACTCAAGGAACCCAAAGCACTTCATAAACACAGAATAATTTATTCATGCCTCCAACTTTTCCTTGTAAGGCAACTCAGTATTCTCCTCCATTCCTTCTACTTTGAGGAAACATGCTGAATGACAGAAAGGTAAGTTACCTCCAAACCCACCACAAATTAATTATCAGTTACAGGATATGAAAATCTCAATGCAAGTGTCATTCACCTTGCTCAATATTTCCCAGTTTAATGAAAATAGTCCCAGTTACCTAGGAGACTTGGTATAACTTTGTAGATAGCCCAAGAGCATTTATGAGCAACAAAAATGTTCTCCTGTCACCCTGATTTTTCCACCCTAGCTAAGACTTACTCAAATCATTTAGAAGGCTAAACTAGAGTCACTTGGCAGGTGACTTCCTAGAGTTGGGGTAAAGATTAAATGAGAACTAAAGACATTTTCCCGGAATTGACATGCCCTCCATTTCAATGGTGTAGTCCAGTAATTCTCTTGAAAAAATATCCTGGACCCACTCCGGGCCAATTAAATTGGGCTCTCTGGGGATGGGACCTGGACATCCGTATTCGAACAAAACAAAACAAAATAAAACCCCTATTTTTTAGAGAAGTTTTAGATTTACGGAAGAGGTTTGCAGAAAGTTTAGAGAGTTTCCATATGCCCTCTCACCCCACTGCACAGTTTCTCCTCTTATTAATATCTTGCATTTGTGTGCTACATTTGTTCAATTTGACGAACTAATATTGATACGTTATTATTAACTAAATTAATAATTTACATTGGCGTTGACTCTGTGTTGTACAGTCCTATGGGTTTTGACAAATGCATAATGTCATATGTCCACCATTACAGTAGCATTCAGAATAGTTTCACTGCTCTAAAAATGCCCTGTGTGCCACCTATTTGTCCGTCTCCTCCTCCCCTTGAGCTCCTGGCAACCATCGATCCTTTACCTTTTCCAGAATGCCATATAGTTGGAATCATACTGTACGTAGCTTTTCCAGACTGGCTTCTTTCACTTAGCAATATGCATTCAAGCTTCCTCTATGTCTTCACGGATATTTTTTAAAAGATCCCCAGGTGCTTCTAAGGAGCCCTGGTGGCACGGTGTTTAAATGCTTGGCTACTAACCAGAATATGAACCCACCAGCCTCCCCTCTGGGGAAAGATCTGGCAGTCTGCTTCTGTGAAGATTATAGCCTTGGAAACCCTATAGGGCAGTTCTCCTCTGTCCTATAGGGTCACTATGAGTTGGAATTGACTGGACGGCAATGGATTTCTGCCCCCCGCCCCCCAGGTGCTTCTAGTCTGCCATCAGTGGTAAAACCAGTGGTGGAGCAGAAAGGGCACAGATTCTCCACTTGTGAGCCAGAGGAATGGCAATCAACTTCTCTGAACTTTGGCTTCCTTATAAATTGAAGGTAGCAATATTTACCTTATGGGGATGATTAAGTGAAATTAAGTAAAAGGAAGCACCTTACAGCAGGCAAACTCTAAATCCCTGTCTCCTTTACCTCGGCTGTTGTGCAAACTCTTTCCACCGATTGCAACTGGGATAGAATCTTATAATATTATGATTGAAATGCACTTCTACAGCTCATTGTTACGAAGGCACCAAAATCTCTAGCTTTGGGTTTAATTGAAATTAGCCAGTAAATGGAAACGGAGTGGTTGGTATTGCCAGGAAGTTCCAGACCTCAGTCTCCACAAAGGGCAATTTTTAAAAATTTTTTCGTTTTTAATCGGTTCTTAAGTGTTCCCTTTACCAAGCAGAAGCCAGGGTGAAAGACCAAAGCAGGGATAGGTGCTGTGTACTAGATGGGCAGGGCCAGTAGGTCCCTGCATCCCTGTGAGGGCTCAGTGTGAAGGGCCATCCAGGTGGCGAAGGGGAAGCTACGTCTTTCTCTTCCCGGAAGGTGGGTCTTCTCGCAGCTGTAGCGCTCCAACCATGAATAAATATCATCTGACAATCAGCCTGACTTTCCCTTCACTTAGTTTCACCTTTCCGCCCCTCAAGTTACTCTGGTGAGGGTTCTCCCTGCTCAGAAGAGACCTGTCCAGACTTCCAATGCCTGAGGAGCTCAGCAGGCTGTATTTGATAAAAAGGCTCTGGCTAGAAAATAAGGAAGGGCCAGTGTTACTATGTCTGCTCAAAAAATGTATTTTGAAGTCCAAACCTCTATACCTCTGAATGTGACCTTGTTTGGAAATAGGGGTTTTCTTTTGCTATGTTAATAAGGTCACACCAGATTAGGGTAGGCTCTACAGCTAATCTCTTCTGAGTGGTATCTTAGTAAAAGAGCAGAATGGACCAGCGACACACATAAAGATGCCATCTGAAGATCTCTCTACAAGCCAAAGAACACCCAGGGCTACCAACAAGGAAGGACTTGCCTTAGAGCTAATGCCCTGATTTGGACTTCTAGCCTCCAAAACTGTGAGACAATAAATTCTTGTTCTTTAAATCCACCCACTTGAGGTATTTGTGTTGTGACAGCACTAGGAAACCAAGACAGCCAGTGAAATGGAATTTCCATAAAATCAACTACCTCCACTCAAAGTCATATGGCCTCTTAGGCCACTCACAGGGAGAGAAAAGCTCAACTGCAGGTGTGGGAATATCTGTGTCTATCAGAGATGAACAGGCTGCGTTAGGCTCCAGACCACCCTCAACCTCATCTTGGATAAAGGGACAGGGGCTGGAATTAGAGATTCTTGCCAAGCTTCCTTAACCAGGCTGAAGATCCACAGATGAGTAAGAGCCAGCACCACCAGGGGAGAACTGCACTTCCACCCTACTTTCTGCACAGAAAAGAGCAGCATGCAAAGAAAAAGGTGGCCTGCCTTGGGTTCTGTTTGTGAATGTCACTGTGTTCTACAAGTCATTCCAATGGGTTTCCCTCCTGGGCTTGCTATGGAGGGTCCTACTTCCACTCCATATCAGATTCAGTTTTGGAAGGGGTGGGGATCACCTGAAAGAGTGTGATTCAGAGTGTGGGAATTATGCCGTCATCATACTCTGACTTGGATTCCCCAGAGGTCTGTGTAGGTTTCAAGGGTCATGCCCACGTTCATCGTTCAGAAGGGCAGAACTATAGACAGACTCCTCACTCTGTACTTCCTATCATTTGTCCTTCTATCTACCAAGTACAACCCCGAGGAGATTCATCCAACATTTATTGGGCACCTACTATGTGCTGAAGATCTATGAATGAGTAAGACCTTAGCACTGCCTTCATGGATCTCATGGTTAGTGAGAGAGACTGAAAACTGAACAGGTCATTAGAATACCATCCTGTGAGAATAATTATGACAGGAACAGGGTCTGTTGAACATGGAGGAGAGGTGACCAACCTAATGGGATTCAGAAGTTTATAGGAGGAGCCCTGGGTCAAGGAGAAAGAGAAGGTACATATCTGACAATTTTCCTGAAGTTAATAAATTGCCTGAGACAACCGGCCCACCTCAAAAACCATCTGCTGTGCTCTTTGAGAGGGACCCAGTGGGAAACTGGGGCAGAGTGGGTGGGGGAGAGTGGAGTTTGGGGCAACTCCTGGGTGGACGACATCCCCACCTTCCACACTAAGTGGGAGGGTTGGGGAAAAGACAGCAGACAGTTGCTCTCTTGTATCTTATTACCACAAACTACCCTCCAAGGTATAAAGCCTGGAGATTATTTTGGAAGGAGAGAAGCTACAAATGCAGGGATGATGGTGGAGGCTGCTTTTAGGCTATACTTAGAAAGTGACTCCTACATTCAAATGGAATCATAAGCAGGCTTTCAGGTGGGTGAAGCAGTTGCTTGGCTGGGCAATCTTTTTTTTTTTTTTTTTTTTGAGTGCTGGGAACAGTTACCTAAACCCTGATGGGGCGGATCTTTGATGTGTCAGCAGGAGGGAATGGGAGAATGTATACTTTTTGTGCTTGAATAAGCCACCAACCACCACTCCGGCTGGTGCAGATTAAGATTTGTGGACCTTGACATTTCCTGAGGAAATACAATTTTTTTTTTTCTTCCTGGAACAGACAGATCCCTGGTCCTGTGATGATGGAGTGAAATTTAAAAATGAACAAAGGTGGACCAAAATTCACATTGATTGAAACCAAACTTGGTTTGATGACTATTTAAAATAACCTCAGATCATTTTGCTGCATTACTCAGTACATTGTTTACATTGGAGCTCTGAAAAAAAAAATCATTACTTGCTGATGATATGACTGAGACATGATCACTTTTCACTGTAGTTTGGCCTGGTTCCATTCCTTTTGAGGAGAAGAAAGAAATATGGAATGAGGACAGGTATGAGATGAGAGATGACGGAAGAGGGGAACTTCTTTCCCCTTATAAGGAAGCTCCAGGATGACCAACTTCCTTCTTTGTTTCCTGGCTGGGACCTTGTTCTACTTTGGCCTGAGCACTTTTTTTCATACAGCCCATTGCCAATTTCCTCATCAAAGCTGTAGTGGGTCAACACCATAGAGAAAAATTTATAAATATGTTATCTGTGTGTGGTGGCTCTTCTTGTCCACAACAGAGCTTCTACAGGAGAATACAGAGTGAGAGAGGGGTGCTTCCTCAGACCAGCTCATCTAATGAACTACCCCTTTTCCACTTGTGTGTTTGAAGGATGTATTTAGGCTTTTCCCAGATTGAAGGGGGAATATTTGCTGCTATGACCAAGTGGATCTATGGTTTTGTAGAATTCTACTTGGAAATCATGAGTTGCCTTATTTGTTCAATATCTGTCTCTGCTCTTACTCAATTCAAAGAGCCTTCTTGATTTAATACAGTAAAACCTGTAAGAGCCAGAACCTGTATAAGGTGGAAACCTGTCGGAGAAGGAAAACTCAAACATTTTCCTCTAAAATGAGTGATTGAAAAGTGATAAGACTGTACTCTGTCAAAGGCGGAAAACCTTCGAGACCCAGAAAAACAAGGCAGTCCTGTCGATTTCAGGCTCTCACAGGTTTCACTGTATTCACAAAAGATCCCAGCCCTTAGAATTTTTTGAATAGATAAAAATATTCAAACGTTATAAAAGGGTATAAGGTAAGTAAACTACTTTTTTCCTCACCCTCAGATCTCTGACCCAAACAACCACTGAGGCAAGATTCTTGGCATTTTCTTTTTAAAGGTAAAATATCTCTTCCATCCTTCCTACTGAATTGATCTCCATTGATTAGGCCTCAATATGTGAAGGCTAGGAACCAGATGTGTTGTATAAGCGAACTGATCTGTTTCTCAAGCTGTAGCTAATTTATGGATTTTCAGTGTTGGCAGGGTCATTAATGAATGTTCAGTTTGAGAAGCCTTCCTTAATTTCCTGCAGGAAATCTTTACCCCATCGGACTATCTTATGTCTTAGTATACAAATCTTGAGCCACACTTTCCTTTTTATGTTAAACTTAGCTTTTTAAGAATGATTAAATCCAAACACATTCATGGATGACATACCTGAAAACTTAGATAACTATACCTATTCTAGGAGCCCTGGTGATGCCCTGGTTAAGAGCTATGACTGCTAAACAAAAAGGTCGGCACTTTGAACCCACCAGCTGCTCCTTGGAGCCCTGTGGGGCAGTTCTCCTTTGTCCTATAAGGTCACTATGAGTCAAAATTGACTCAATGGCAACGGGTTTGATTTTTTTTTTTTTGCTTTATATCTATTCTACCACCATCCAGAGATAAACACCTATACCTTGCTGTACCTTCTTCTAGAATTTTCTCTGTGTGTGTATAGGTATATATACATACATATTCTTTTTAAAAAATGGCATCACATTGTGCATAAACACTCACATACAACAGTTTTGCAACTCATTATACCCAGGTATACACTGTGAGTATCTTTCCATGTCAACAAAAAATCATTTCAACAACTTGAGGTACCTTGTCTTATAATTTATAGAAGGTAGAGAAACCTGGCTGTCATTACAAATAGACTCAATCCTGTTATGGATCAACACAATTGAAGCTTCTGTCTTCCTTTTATACCAGTCCTGAACATGAATCGGCCAGCAGGGCAGCTCTCCTCCAAGTGGGCATTCAGGGACTCAGGCTATCTGAGGCTCTGCCAGTCTTCACCCCTAGGCTTTTAAGATCTGGTGATCATGCCTATCGCAGCCAGCCAAAGGAGTAAGGAGCATGCAGGACTTCACAGGCCAGACCTGGGAGCCAGTGCAGTCATTTTCCAATCACTTTTTACTGGCTGGAACTCAGCCATGTGGCGATGCTGAACCGTAGAGGAGGTTGGGAAGTATATCTAGCTGTGTATCCAGGAATAAGAGGAGGAATTAGGTAAAAAGTTAAGTCTCTGACATACATTTATTAATACACCTATGCTTGTCTGAAGGAGCCCTGGTGGTGCAGTGATTAAAGTGCTCGGCTGCTAACCAAAAGGTCAGAGGTTAGAACCCACAAGCCACTCTGTGGGAGAAAGATGTGGCAGTCTGCTTCTGAAAAGATTTACAGCCATGGAAACCTTATGGGGCAATTCTATGCTGTCCTATAAGGTCACTATGAGTCGGAATCGGCTCGACGGCAGTGGGTGGATTATGCTTGTCTGAAGTTCCTCCTGTTTCTGAAAGGCTGAATCCATGTCTGATTCATTCCACCACATTAAAAAAAATAGTTGGCACATAGTCAAGGCTCAATAGATATTTGCTGAATGAATGAATGAAGCCTACCTAGGTTGTATTGTTCAGGATTAATAAAAATCTAGTACTTTTGTTTAGGGGTAAATAAGAGCCTCTCAGATGGAAGGGAAATGGAGTAGAAACCCAGCATCTGAGAAGGAAAAACTGTCTTAGTGGAAAGCAGGGTGCTCACCCTGAACTAGGAACAGAGATGAAGAGAATACAAACTTCCTAGCAGAGTGGGGGGCAGTGGTGGTTCAGTGGTAGAATTCTTGCCTTCTGTCAGTAGACCCAGGTTTGATTCTCAGCTGATGTTCCTCAAGCTCAGCCACCACTCATCTGTCACTGAAGGCTTGTGTGTTGCTATGATACTGAACCCAGGTTTCAGCGGAGCTTCCAGACTAAGAAGGACTAGGCAGAAACTTAGAAATCTGAAAATCAATCAACAAAAAACCTGTGGATCACGACAGTCTGAACCTCAGCTGGTCACGGGACAGGCAGTTTTTAGTTCCATTGTGCATAGGGTCACCATGAGTCAGGGGCTGGCCCAATGGCAGCTAAAAACAACAACAGAAGAAAGATCCTAACCTAAATAGACTAGGCTTGCATGTAAGGGAACCCATATGATTTTTTTTAAAAGCTCGGTAAAGCTGGCCTCTCTATAATCATCTTATGGGTCTGAACTGTAATCCTTGATGTTTTCGTGGTCTGTATCTTCATGGTCTCCTCACATTTACAGAAAAGATATTTTGTGTGGAGGATTCAACAGATCAAGAATCAAGAGATCAATACAACAAATCCTTATTTTTCTATGTCTTAGGTAATTCTCATGACTCTGGACAGGCAGCTGAGGGAAAGAGTGGCTATTCCAATTCTCCATGTGTCCTCTGTTCAGGAGAGCCAGAAAGGTCCACATGGTTTTCTTGCTCATCTGCCAACCCCTAAGTATACTGACTGGCACCAAAGCAGCTGGTGAAGGAGGCTGAAACCAGGCCCAGATTTCCCTCCTTACCCCAGCCTTGGTCTTACTGTAATGTCAGAAGCCAGTGAGCTGGATGCATGATCATGCCATTCTGACTTGGTCATCCCTGCCCTCCATCTTTATTTTGGGACATTCATTAGGGAATCATTGATTTCTCATTTTGCAATCTGATCTCCTCAATGTATACTTATACTCATCAACTACCTACAGACACTGGGCTTAGTTTCCTCTTCCCTGGAAGAGGGTAGCAGGAACAACTTCTCCCACAGGATGTCATGGCCAGTGGTCTGTCCTGCTACAGGGCGAGGGATACCATGGCTCTGTTCCATGGTTAGCCTAGCTGGCGACTGGGCATCAGGGCATCCTGAAAGATTATATATATATATATTTGCAGGATTTGGTGTGGTCTACAGGAGCAAATAGAGCACTGGAGGAAGAGGGACAAATCATGCTTACTCCCGCCACCCCAAATTTGTTTTTGGAAGCTATTTGCCAGCCAACCAACACAGAGAGGCAGACATACATCTTTCGATTCACCTTCTTGCCTCCTGCAAAGGAAATTGGGGAGCTTGGGCCAGATCATTTCATTATTGGATAGAAGCTTTGGCCATTTAATATTTTACAACTTGCACAAAAAATCGGCTTAACGTGTTGAAGGCTACTTGCTTTTTCAGTGGAATTTTTGAAGCCTAGTAGTTACTTGGCTGAGGTAAAGGCTTGGAACACATCAAGTAAAGAGTATATATAGTTTCCTTTCAGTATCCTGAGTGGCACATGTAGTTATTAAGATTTAAAGTATGTTGGCAGTCAGATTATAAAATTCCTAGAGCTGGGGGTGGGGGGTGGAAATGACGCAACAAAGGAAAGGAAAGAGAAGGGTAACAGCGTTCTTATAAATGCCCTTAGCTGTTAAATAACACTATTTTATAGAGCACGGGCCATCTGACAGCCTCAGAACCCTTTGCAGGAACAATACCATCAATCCTACCACTGTCTCCTTGCAGAAGAGGCAAATGGCAACCGATATGAAATATGAAAGGAGAGATGCTAAAGATGGGCTATGGTTGATCACTGAATGTCACCAGGTGGCTTCTACACCAGGAGTGTGGGGCCAGTTGTTCCCATCCTTGTTACAATGTTCTGACTGACTGCTCATTTGGCCTGGACCTGGCCTAAGGAAACGGATGAAGCCTGCCATTTCACTTTATGACCCATGGGAATGAGGCTGGAGCTGGGGCAAATGATAGTTTTACTTGCCTTCATTTTAATTATGAGGTTGTTTGCTTGGGTGTGGCTACCATTTCAGAGCCGCAAAGAGAAACAGCATATAAAAGTATTCACCATTAAAAAATCAGTTTGGGGTGGGGGGGGGAAGTGGTGTGGATGAGTGGGGGGAAGGGAATAGAAGGGAATATCATAAATTTCCTCTCTTCTAACCCCTCCCCCCAGCACTTACTCCCCACCCAGTGAATCTCCTTTGTTGGTTTAAAGGGGGAATTGTAATTTAGTCATGGTTGAATGTATCCCATTTCCTTGAGGTATTTAGAGACTTTTTTTTTTTTTTTCCCGTAATTATGCTTCTGTGACAAAAGAGATATTGGGATTCTCTGGGGTTTGGGAATATCTTTGCTTTATACTGAAAGCACCTGCCTATTCCCTCTGTGCGATGGCATCTAATCCTGCCTAGAATATAGAGATACAAAATGGGCTTCTAATTTCATGGTTGAAGAGAGAAGAGATAATATCAGCTTAGTTCCCTGCATAAAAATCGTTTCTAATACAAATCTTCTAGAAGTTTGCCTTTGTGGCCTCAACATGGTCAGGTGGCTAAGCATGTGTATGTGTGTGCAGATAGTGTTCATTCATATAAGTTAATAAACAGATCATGTGAAGAAATCCGTTTCTTAAATAACCCAAGAATCAGTCAGCCTACTTTATGTTATTGTCAGAGTGCAGGGTGACTCCTTTTAAGCATTTTGTAACATCCCTTGAGATAGAATCCAGGCAAGTGTCAGAGTTATCGGCCCTTGATGGGGAGCCATATTTCTGGCGTCCCTAATGGAGGTTATCGCAAAATGATTTTCCCTGCGTGAGCTCAGCACATTGCTCACTGTCATTTGCTGCAATGTCATCTAAAAGGAAACGACACAGGAGAGGGTTAAGGAAAATAAATGGGGTCTGATGTGAACATCTTTCCCCTTTTTCAGCTTTATAGAAGATAAATGTTTCAGATTTCAATCTGTGGTTCCCAGCAGTTCTTTGGGAACACTGCAGTCGGCCCACAAAAATCGCTACTGCTGAGCCAACCCTAGATAATGCGTCTCAGCAGGGATGACATAATGTGCTAAAAGAAGACTATGATGTAATGCCCATCTCAGAAATCAGAGCCAATTTCCGCTACAAAGCCTTGGAGTCTAGCAGGAGGTAATGAGCTAGCATAAATTGTGCAACATGGAAAACTTCTAGGTCTTATATTCCTATCTGCATTTTTAAAGGCAAAAAATAAAAGAACATTCCTAGAGCTGCCGGGCTCAAGAGCATGTGCTCAGCAAGAGACTTGCATTGGGACAGAATGGTGCCCCAGGCTGCCTGGGTCACCTTGGTCCACATATAAAATAGTGGTCTGGGTCTGCAGTCTGCAGCAACGTGGTGATGTAATTTATAATGCTAAATTTATTTCTGCAGATAATGTTCGAGAAGGGGGTGTAGTCTTTGAAGGAGATCATGCCTTCCTGGAACGTGGGGGTTACTAGGCTAGAAATGCCTAGGAGGAACCTGGGGGGTGACGAGAAGAAAGTCAGAATCACCTTGAAAACGTTATTAGGTGCAATCTGCTCTGGCTTGGAGAAGTGCTTGTATGGGGAACCTGAAGCTTCCGGATAACCAGTCTCCTGCAGCTTCCTCCTAATTAATTATGCATTCTGACCTCCTGGGGTGTAGCCTGCCTGGCAACCAGAGTCCAGCTTTTGTCGTGTTTAATATAAATGTTAAAAAAGTCATAACTTCACCAAAGCAATGATCTAGAGTCTCAGAGAGATACAGAGAGCAAAGCACGATTTTTGATTTAAAAAGCATTCCCACTACAATTTCCTATTTTAGTTCCTTCTTTCCTTCTTTTTATTTTTAATCTCTCTGAGTGTTTGCATGAGGAATATATTTCTATTTTATTTCCCTTCTACGGTTTCTGTTACTTATTCCTTACTCGGGGCTTGATTCTGTAACCCGCCTTGCACACCAACTCCCTCTGGATAGAACGGCAGTGGTTCTGTGTCACTGCTTGCTGCAGATCAGGCCTTCAGAGCCACAGACCTGGTGGTGACAGCACCGGCAGAGAAATTCTGGCTTCACAGACTGAATACGGGGTCTTTGAATGGGGATAAGAAATAGAGAGAAATAAAACAGAAAACATGGCATATAGGCTAAAGAAGAATTGCTCCTGTGACTTGCAAACTGAAATGGGCATTGCTTGTCTAGATTTTTCTGTAAAGTGCTAGCAAGTCTTTTAAGTATATTCTTACCTGCTAAAAGGATAATCACCATCATAGCCACTGGTGGTCATTTGGAGACTGACTACCTCCCCCCCACCCCAGCAAAAGAGACCAAATCCATTTCTGTTGAGTCAGTTCCAACTCATGGCAACCCTGTGTGTTACAGAGTGCAACTACTTCATAGGTTTTCTTGGCTACAGTCTTTCCGGAAGCAGATCATCAGGCCTTTCTTCTGTACTGATACTGGGTAGGTTTGAACCACCAACCTTTAAGTTAGTAGCTGAGTGTAAATGCTTGTACCACCCAGACTGATCACAGGTCAATATTAATACTATTTATGATAATTTTTATTTAGTGTACAGCAGGTGCTGTCCCAAACCCTTTACATTAACTGCCTCATTTAATTCTTACCATAATCCTACGAACTAGTACTAATATTATCATTCCACTTTATACAGGAGGAAACTGAGGCTCAGAGGGTTTAAATAGCTTATGAGGTTTACACAATCAGTATGTGGCCCACCTACTACTGGCATACTTGTACTGTTGTTGTTGTTAGGTGCCATTGAGTCGGTTCCGACTCACAGTGACCCCATGTATAACAGAACAAAACACTGCCCTGTCCTGCACCATCTTCACAATCGTTGTTATGCTTGAGCCCATTGCAGCCACTGTGTCAGTCCATCTCGTTCAGTCTTCCTCTTTTTCGATGACCCTCTACTTTATCAAGCATGATGTCCTTCTCCAGGGACTCATCCCTCCTGGTAACATGTCAAAAGTGTGTGAGACGTAGTCTCACCATCCTTGCTTCTAAGGAACATGCCGGTTGTACTTCTTCCAAGACGGATTTGTTCGTTCTTTTAGAAGTCCATGGCATATTCAATATTCTTCGCCAGTACCGTAATTCAAAGGCATCAGTTCTTCTTTAGTCTTCCTTGTTAGATGATCCTTGTACTAGAACTCTGCAATCCACATGCTTAATCACTACAGAGCACTAGTGTTTAGATGTCACCAGGTTTAGATAGATATGGTCCCTGTCTTCAAGGTGAGATAAACCACAGGATGAATGAATTCCTTAAGTTAGTATATGCATGAAGTGAAGGATCAATGCCATTTATCTTTGTAAATGTATCATTGCTGGGTGCATACCAAGTGCTCACTAAATGTTTGTAAAGTGGAATTAAAAAAAAATGAGTGCATGAATAAAATTCAAATCAAATGGAGACCAATCTGAGAATGATGTAGAATCTGATTGCTCCTCGTTTATTGGGGAAGACTACCTGAAGAAGGTAGTCAAGAAATATGTCTTCATTAGCAGCTAAGAAAGACAAAAGGTTATTATTATTTGTCCCTAAATTCTTTGGTATCTGACTAGGTGATTGAAATGTTATGTGCAGATCGAATTCTTTATTAATAGAAGATCCTCTACAGGCAAGTTCTTTCCAACTCAATAATATAAATTTTAAAAAGGAATCTCTTATATAAAAATGAATAGGGACAGGAATGTATATTTATCACACAGAAGGGACACAGTAAAGCAGAATTATTGGTTTGACAGTTCGTGATAGATTATCTCCTTTATATTCAACAGCCACGGGTCTATCACTATATAGTAGTGCTCTATTTACAAGCCAGAAAAGAGATCATGAGACCTCCTTTGCCTTTCTTTAGTCTCAGCTATGTGATAGCTAGTGTCTGTTTGTTTATTTTGGTCATTCTATACTCAGAATACTCAGAAATGACAATACAATAAAAAAATCTCATAACAAAAAATATCCTCGACCTACAACAATCAAAAGCATTCAGTCAATCAACAAATATATCTACCACTGAGGCCATCTCAGTGGTAGGTTCAAAATCACACGCTTTCAAGTGTCCATCTGACATGGTGGAATTTTATTTTTATCACAAATGCCCTGGGAAATGTTCCCTCAGCCTTTATACCTTTGTTATTCCTACCTTTTCTGAATCCTCACTGCCTATTGAATATGCCTCCTTTCCACTCTCACTGTTAGCAGTCAGTACTTCTGGACTATCATCAGAAGCTGGTAACTGGTCTCACTTCCTCTAGAGTCTCCCACCCCAGTTTACTGTGGCCTGATTAATTCTCCCAAAGGTTGTCTGTCTGAAGAATTGTCAATGGCTGCCTTTTATGTGGAGACTTTAGACTAAACTTTCTAGCTTATCCTTCTAGATACTCCACAGTTCACAGTTTGGCTTCCAACACACATTTCTAGCCACGTGTCTTCCTTTATTTACATATTCTGTGCTTTAGCCAAATCGATTCACTTGCTATTTTCCAAGCAGGTCTTTAACTCATGCCTTTGTGTCATTTCCTTTTTCCAGGATTCCCTTTTCTACTCTTCAGTGTCCTCTTCCTACATGTAAGTCTTTTCTATCTCTCAAGCCTCAGCTCAAGAGGCCATCTCTTTGATGAAGATTTCTTGGGTCCTCTCAGCTGGAAGTGACATATTCTGTCTCTGGATCCCCATGATACGTAGGTCGAACCTCTTTTAGGGCACCTGCCTGATTTTCCCCGGTGTTGCTATTGTTGGTGTGTCTTAGAATTTTGCAACTGGAGAGATACTTTTCTTCCCTCTCTTATTAAACTAAATTTCTAAAGTAGAGACTACATCTCCTACATGTCTTCTCTTACAGTGTGCAGTAGAGTTCTTTCCACATCTCAGATGTTCAATAGATGAATGGATGAAATGAATGAAATAAGCATTTAAAACACAATGCTACAATATTAACAACTGAGGCATCTATAGTCACAGAGCTGGAAAATGGGACTCATTTAGAAATACGTCTCTGTCTTTTTTTCTTTTGCTCCTTGATATAGGTGACCAAGGATTCCAGTGAGACTTGCTGATAATCTGCTTTATCTGAGGAGTCCAAAGAGCGTTAAAAAATAGTTGGGAAGAAAAAGATGATGATGAGGTGACAAGAAGCCATTCATGATTCAGTTTCCTCTTCTCATCTAAGTTTTTCACCATTTGTCTTCTGCCTATACCCCTTGCCTTACTCTTGTTATCTATAGTTTTTGACCCATGGTGAGGACCGTGAGTGATTGATAAGGTTTGGAAAGATAGTATAAATTTCTTGCTATATGGAAATTTTCTGGTTCTGCTGAATTACGTCCATTGAGGAATTTAAGCCTTATTTTTCCATTCTATGATGAGAAAGGGTTATGATGAATTAGTTCTGAGTTCTGTTATAGTGCCAGAATTGGTTGAAGTGTAGCAATAGACAGTGCTAAAGACATTTTATCTCCACTGGGGGTGGTGAGGTCTCAGGTAGAACACTGACATTTTCTTTGCTACACCAGACAAAATCCATTTATGATAAATCTTGAGGGAGTGGAAAGGATTTGAGTTGTTTGGAACAAAAACTCACAGGGATACCAAATTAGGGTGATGAAATTCCCCTGTACAATCCAGCAAAGTAAAGGGTGGATATTACTGTGGTGAAACATATATGAACCTGAGGAGTAGCTAAGTGTCATGATGCCTATTCGGAAGTTGGTGTAGGCGTGTGCAACTCTAATCCAAGGAACAAGAACACTTTTCTTGTTCATGGTCAAGCACCTGTTAAAAGGCCATCTCTGAATAGCTGTGATGCACATCCACCTCTGACATCCTTAAAGCATTTCCTGACCTAGCATCACAAATTCTGTCTATCCAGGTTGAGATGAAGCCAGTGACTTCCTGCCCAAACCAAAATAACCATGAGCCAAGCCAAAAGCTAAGGTAGTTTTGAGCAGATAAGCAGAAAAGATGATAATTAAGATGAGTACCATCAAGATGTTGTTGCCTCCACTGGTGGTTTCCAGGGTCTCATGCCCACATTAGGTAAATAGAAAGGGAAGAAAAGACCTCCCAGGAGTTATACATGGATCATGAGCATTTCTCTGTGACTACCTACTGACACCCTCCTTCCAGGAATGAACTCCTCGACTGACTTCAAAAGAAGCTTAGCCCCCGCCTGCCATTGACCACAGCCTTGTCACTAACACCTTATGGTTAACGGAATCAAAAGCTTCCGACAGGTCTAAAATTGGTCCAGCTAAACATATCATTAAGGGGCTAAGGAGGAGTGTGAATGACCTTTCTTCAGCCCTGGTCTCCTGTATCCAGTCAGCTGTGGGGGCTCATTGGAGTGCTAAATCAGGCTTTTAGTTTCTTGAAATAAATGACCCTTTAGATTGATTTTTTATTGCCTGAAGGTGAATATTTTTAGAAAGTTTGGAAGCATTCTGTTCATCTATTTTGAATCATTTGAGTATAAAAATGTGGCATTTTCACACTTTGGGATATTCAAGTCCTCTATTCCTTTTTTAAAATCTTTAATATTTTTTTAAACCTTTCAAATTAGTTTATTTAAAGGCCAAATTTGATTTCCTCACAGTTTCTGAGGTGGGAATGTAACTTTACCAGCTCTGAGGAAAAAAAAAATCATGGTAGTTCATTGTAAAGAAGTTATAAATATGTGGGAATACTATTCTAAGCATTATATTTCTGGTAGGGATTTAAATACCCACAGAGGAGAGTAGCAGAGGCAGGGTTTGTGCTTTTACTCCTCTGTATGAACTTTTAATGGGAAATTAAAGAGAAAAATTCGTTCTTTTTATGTTCACTACCCAAGGACACCCCAATCTTATATTTTTTCTATAGTGCCAGGATAAAAGACCCAGGGGAAGAAAATGAAGATGACATGGTACCATTTCTGAACACTTTCTTGACAAGAGTCATACTGTTCAATTTCTTTACTTTCCAGCCCAATTGTTTTGAAATTCATTTCTCACTAAGCCAGCACGCCCCTATGTATATTCCCTAGAATGCCAGGTCTGTAGGATGTTAATAGGTGTGACTTAAAAAAAGAGTTTTAAGTTAAACAGATTTTTCTACTGCAGGGCTTCTTTCTCAGATTCCTTAGCGTGTGGTATGAATCTCCAAGAGGGATGTATAGTATGTAGCATTTTCCATGATTATGTGCCTGGACTTTCTCCTCTCCTATTCTCTCTTCTTCTTTTTCCTCTTTTCCTCTCCCCTTACCACCCCTCCTTCATTTTTTCCTCTCTTCCTTTCTTTTTTTATTCCTCTTCTCACTCTCTCTCTAAATTATTTATTAAACCAGGTATCCTGAGGACTAATATTTTCAGGAGTACAGTCTGGGAAATAATACAAGATGGTATTTGAAATTTCAAAATGTCATCTCTTTTCAGTTGACTGAGAAGCTTAGTTTACTTAACAGTGGCCATCTAGATTGGGTACTGGGTCCCTGGGTGGTGCAAATGGATAATGCACTCGGCTGCTAACAGAAAGATTGGCAGTTCCAGTCCACCCAGAGGTGTGTTGGAAGAAAGGTCTGGTGACCTTCTTCTGAAAAATCGGTCGTTGAAAACCTTACGGAGCACAGTTCTACTCTGGCACGTTTGGGATTGCAATGAGTCAGAATCTACTAGAGTGGATACTAGCATGACCCAGCTCTCCATCACTGGGTGGTCACCCTGGACAGTCACTTGACTTCTTTGAGCCTCACTTCTTTTATGTGTAAAGTAGAGGGCTGGGCCACGTGATCTTTTGGCCCACTTACAGGGCCTGCAAGTTCCAAGGTAGACAGTAGATTAGAGAACTTCGTCACTTTTCCCCTTGTCCATAGCTGATTGGACTATGTGTAGAATAATGTTAGAGTAATGTATCTGCCACTTGGCTTATTGCTTTTTCAGAAATTTCCAAAAAGTCATCAGTGGTCAGAGAATAAGTCTGAGAAATTAGAGGCTAAAGGAAATCCTTCAATAAACGATCAACCAAAACCAAACCTATTGCTGTCGGGTCGATTCTGATTCACAGTGACCCTGTGAGGACAGAGTAGAACTGCCCCACAGAGTTTCCAGGTAGCACCTGGTGGATATGAACTGCTGACATTTTGGTTAGCAGCCGTAGCACTTAACCTCTATGCCACCATGGTTTCCTAATAAAGGATAGGCATCTGAAAACAGGTGCTTAGACAGAAAGTGACTCCTCAGCCAGGATTTTAATATAGGTTTCACAGCACAGCTAAGGTCATTCTCATGATTTTTAATTAAAGTGTGTCTGTCCTACGCAGTCATTACAAAGAGGCTCTGTCAAGTCAAGGAGTATTTACCCTTCAATCATTGTATTTCAACGTGCTGACTGCCTACTTTTGACGGGTGAAAAATGTGGTAGTTTGGAAATCTAATACAGAAAGACATAATTCTTACAGTTAAGTGCTGTGCCCTTTCTGGTTTGTCCACCTCAAACCCAGAGCCTGCTACAAACATTTGACAGGCCCTGGACTAGAAGTAAGGCCCAAGTTCTGTTTAAAGACACTAGAGTCTAAACTCCTTGGGGCTTCAGTTTCCTTATCTGTGAAGTAAAGATTCTGATAATGCTGTCTTTCTGGGAGGCACACCACCAAGTCTTCTCCATCTTCCCCCATCAAAACTTACCCACCCAGGGCCTAGCCCTCAAATTCCCAAGCTGACTCTACAAATGATGCTGCAGTAGGCTAGGCACTCATGACTGAGAGCTTCATTGTTTTCTTGAGGACATTATTCTCTTTGTAGTAGAATACTCTTGGATACACACGGCTATAGTTCAAATGAATGCATGACTCTGATGCAAACTTTATATTTTCATAGTGGCTAGTGTTTTGGCATATTTTGGAGCCGCCTTCAATCACACTTCTGACACAGCTCCTTCTTTGGCCAAGTGTTTTCAGTTTTAGAAGCTAAGAGACTGAAGTCTCGTAATTTACACTTCATCCTCACCTTGACTCAAACAAGTAACCCAGGATCAGAGTGACATACAGAACCCTTCTGTACATGGAGTAATTGTGGGGAATATTCTCTTCCTCTGTAGAACTCATTGTGTGGAGTCTCATGAGTGTTCAATTTGTTCTTTAGGTCTGTAAATGCAGGCTTTTCTGTATCAGTCCCTCCCCCAGCCCCTTTCTCATGAAATCAGCTCCTCCGCCCCAAGTTCCTCCATATAGACAATAGATGGTGTGACCTGGCCCCCTTTGGGTCCTTAACCACAGCTTATTGGACTACAAGTAGACACCTGACCCAGAAGAACCGGTCCATAGGTGGGTCAATAGATGATATTTTGTTTATAAAAAATTTGAACTGTGAGACTCATATTAACCATGCTTGAGATTGTTGAGACAAATCTGGCAACACTGGGCCAACGTAGCCATGTGACAATAAGCAACAGGAGCTGAGTAGCTACAGCTACTGCTCCCACTATAAGGACATGTGCTCTCCAGTCTACTGTAGTCTCCACCTATCCTCATGTATGTGACCTGCCTGAGGGCTAACCTCCCCCTCCTCACTATGCATTGGAGTTTGCTCCTGACCTTAAGATTTTGTAGGGCTTAGAATTTAACGTTACCTGAAGAATTTGGTCTTTGTTTTCAGTTCCTGGGGAATAATTTATAAAACCTTGAAATTTCCCTAATGGTTTAACTGTGTCTTCAGTGGGGACTCCAGATCACATCTAATTAAAGGGTTGTACCAGTGAGGTGACACTTGAGTGGGGGCTGGCTGGGCTAGAGGGCCGCAACTCATAATGACCATTTCATGGTGACGGGGTAGAGGGACCCACCTCATGATATCACTTCGTAATGACCACCTTATGATGGCATGCAAAAATCTTCAATAAAACTCTGGGCACTGAGTCTCCATGAGCTTCCTGTTGACAAAAGACATCTGCTCTTGAGAGGATGACAAGTCCTCTTTGGAACATGGAAACTTCATGTTGGAACCCCACCCCTCCCACAACTCATCATATGTGTCTCTTCTTTATGCTGATCCTGCTTTGTATCCTTTATAATAAAGCTGTAATCCTAAGTATAGCGTTTTCCACGAGTTCTTTGAGTCATTCCAGAAAATTATCAAACCCAAGGGAATAGTGGGAGCCAGCAGGTCAGAAGTGAGAGAGCCCTGGGGTATTCCTAACTAATGGTCGGCATCTGAAGTCTTAGGCTGACTTGGCAGTCTGGAGGACTGTGTTCTTTAACTTGTGAGCTCTGATCTAGCTCCGGATGGTTAGGGTCAGAGGAAGAAGTGCTGCATGTGCAGCTGGTATCTGAACAGAAGTGAAAAGTCGGGATTTTGATTTATGTTGATTATTCTCATAGACCTCATCTCAATTATGCTTTTGCCCAACCTCCCTATCATCTCTACCATTTCTTTTTTCCTAAAAGTTGAGCTGAGAAATCCTTACAGGTATGACCTACTTATTGATTTCTTTCCTGTCTGTAAGGAAGCTTTTCTGCTTGTCTGTTAGTACTTGATGATGGAAAAATTGGATAGATTTTCATCATCTTTGTAGGGTATATTTAAATGAACTGACTTAAAATATCAGCTATGTGACATTTATGAAATTTAATTTTGGGGGAAGGATGGAGGTAGCTCAAAGAGGGACTGAAGACATTTTCCAATACACTTGCTTTTGGGAAATTGGCTCTAGCTGAATTTAACTATAATTTTATGTTGAGGTTGAGGTAATTTAGGATCTAAAGGATACTTGAGAGTTTGCGTTTCTCTCACAGGGTTCTGGAGTGTGATATGAGCCATCTCTGCCCCCCCCCCCCACCCAGGGATAGTTTGTTTTTCTGCCAAAACATTGAAATCACTTCAGGATTAAAGCCACGTTGAAGGAGAAATTTAAAGAGAGAGTGAAGAGGTAACTTCCTGCCCTTGGTCCCTAAGAAGCTGTGATCTTCCAAAGTAAGAGATTAGTGGGACTGATTCACTGATGCTCATGTTGTGCTGTAGGCTTACGCAAGCCTGTAGACAGAGGCTTCTGAGGAGAAACGCAGGTGCCAAACAAGGTGGGATTAAAACAGAGACCTGGGAGTGGAATGGTGTTGTCTCAGGGACTGAGGGGGGACCTGCATGGCTACAGTGTCATGCCAGGAATCCGGGATTGTCTTTGAGTTCAGCGTTTCTCCCCCACCCCCAGCATGTTTCTCAGAAACTGTGGAGAGCAAATGCTCAGGAACGTGGGCTGCTGTCAGTGATAACAAGTGCATTGTCTTTTTTTTCCTAAATTCTTGGAAGCTACGTCACCACAGGGCTGGATATAAAATAACCGTTCCCTTGTTTTAGAATGTTAAGTGGGTAAAAGATGATGGCTGATGTATTTTCAAGAAGTTAGTATTTGGAGGAAATCTTGATGATACAGCCTGCAACAATTTCAATGAGATTTTGCAATTTATCTTTTCTGTTGGCGTGGCGCACCATTCAATTTTGTCATGAGTCAAGTGTTGTTTTAAACACCATGAACTGCAAACTCCAAAAACCGAAGGGCACTGGAAGTGGTTAGAAAGGCTACTTACGAAAGTCCATTTAGTTTGCATTCACAATTCAAAATGTATGTAGCCTCTTTTGTTTCTTATTAAGGATAGTGGAAGTGAAAATAACATTTGTAATAAAGTGACAGTATGAGTTTACAAGCTAATAATACTCCCAACAACCACAGAAGATAGGCATCATTGATGTCTATGTTTTATGGACGATAGATTAATTTACTTGCTGGGGGCTGAGTAAGGGTTCCAGCCCAAGTCTTTTCCTACTATTCTTCATACAATTCCATACACGGCCCTGTGGTATTCTCTCTTTACAGTTTATTCTTGGTTAAATATTAATCAGCAACAATAAACAAAACAAAATGTTATGGATTAAATTATGTCTCCTCCAAAATATGTTTTGGATCCTAACCCCTATACCTGTGGATGTAATCCTGTTAGTAAGTAGGGTTCTCTTTGTTATGTTGATTAGTGTTGTTGCTATCGTGTACCTTTGAGTCTATTCCGACTCCTAGTGACCCTACATGACAGAGTAGAACACTTGCAGATATTGACTCACAATCTAGTTGCTTTTGGGAGATTGGCTCTAGCCAAACCATAAGGTTTCTTAGGCTGTAATCGTTATGGGAGCAGATTGCCAGGTTTTTTTTCTCCCATGGAGCATCTGGTGGGTTCAAAATGCTGACCTTCCAGTTAGTAGTCAGGGTTGTTGTTGTTAGGTGCTGTTGAGCCGGTTCCAACTCAGAGTGACCCTATGTATGTACAACAGAATGAAACACTGCCAGATTAAAAAGAAAAAAAATTTTTTTTTTTTTTTAGATTAGGGTAGGTTAATTAGTAGAACACATTCTAAATCTAATCACTTCTGAATTATAAAAGGGGCAGATTAGACAGAGATATGCACACATAGGGAAAGGCAGATGCCATGTGAGGATTACCAAGGGACCCAAGGAATGCTCAGGGCTACCAACAAGGAAGGAGTCAACATGGCTGAGATTCTAATTTGGACCTTTAACCTCCAGAACTGAGAAAATATATATTTATTTCTTTAAAGTCACCCACTTATGGTATCTGGGTTATAGCAAAACTAGGAAACTAAGGCACAGAGCAAAGCATTTTTACTATCCAAGAGGAAAGGTACATCAGACAAACTTTTGTTCCACACCTCACATCCTTTTGTCCTACCTTTTACTCCAACCATTGCCATGGAAACCAGCTACACCATCTATCTCCCTCTTGCTACCTCCAGGATTTTCTGACTCTGTAGCGTGGGACACCTGCAGAAATCTGCTAGGCTGTTCTCATGCATGCACAAATCCAGAAGTGAGAATTAACACCCAAGCAATCCTTGACCAATAGAAGGTGGTAGCTGGTCACTGAAAGCTCCCTTCCTATATCTCTCCTTATACATATCTCTGCAATATTCCTTGCATTAACTTTCTCTCCTTTCCTCTTTTAATATTTCCAGCTCCAAACTCTGTTCCCTGGATTAATTTCCATAAGTAAATGGCCCAAATGCAAGCCTTTATCTCAGACTCTGCTTTTTGGGAAAACTCAAGCTAAGACAAAAGGTTTCTGCAAACACCGGCTTCAAAAAAAAAGGTCACTCACTAATTATAGTGGATGTGCATTGTCTCTGTCACTTAGTATTCACTCTTCTTATGAGAAGCATAGCCCGGCTTACATTCTTCTTTTTCTAACTCAGTGCATGTGACTTTGGTGGACCTGACTCTATCCTCTGACCCCAGAAGTGGAGCACGTGACCCAGGTCACAATTTGGGGCTTGGTGCTGAACATGTGACCCAATCAGATGCTCTGTGACTTTTGATGGTGAAAATACTCTTGTTCCTGTGCTCTGGACCTGACACCTGAGAGATTGCCATTGTCATCATGCAGCTATGTAGGATTTGAGGCTAAAGTCTACACTGGGGATGGCAAGGCTCATCAAAAAAAAACAAAAACGAAACAAAACAAAAAACTTGATCATATTATTTGAGCCCTGAATCTATCTATGCACAAAACCAGGTCCACTTCTGAACTTTTAGTTTGAGTAAGTACATCATTACCATCTGGTCAAGTTGCTGAAAATCATTCAAAAGTGTTTGCAGCAATCAGTAGACAGGGAACTGCCAGAGATTCAAACTGGTTTCAGAAGAGGATGTGGAACAAGGGACATCAATGCTGATGTCAGATGGATCTTGGCTGAAAACAAACAATACCAGGAAGATGTTTACCTGTGTTTTATAGACTATGCAAAGGCATTCAACTGTTTGTATCATAACAAACTACAGATAATATTACGAAGAGTGGGAATCCCAGAACACTTAATTGTGCTCTGTGGAACCTGTACATAAACCAAGAGGCAGTTGTTCAAAAAGAACAACGGGATACTGTGAGGTTTAAAGTCAGGAAAGGTGTGTGTCAGGGTTGTATCCTTTCACCATACTTACTCAATCTGTATGCTGAAAAAATACCCCGATAAGCTGGACTATATGAAGAAGAGCAGGGCATCAGGCTTGGAGGAAGGCTCATTAACAAGTTACGATATGCAGATGACACAACCTTGCTTACTGAAAAAGCTAAGAGGACTTGAAGTACTTACTGATGAAGATTAAAGACTATAGCCTTCAGTATGGATTGCACCTCAGCATAAAGAAAACAAAAATTATTACAACTGGACCAATAAGCAACATCATGATAAAAGGAGAAAATATTGAAGTTGTCCAGGACTTCATTTTACTTGGATCTATAAACAAAGCCCATTGAAATAACAGTCAGGGAATCAAATGATGTATTACATTGGGCAAATCTGCTGCAAAAGACCTCTTCAAAGTGTTAAAAAGCAAAGATGTCACTTTGAGGACTAAGGTGCACCTGGCCCAAGCCATGGTATTTTCAATTGCCTAATATGCATGTGAAAACTGAACAATGAATAAGGAAGACCAAAGAAGAATTGACGCCTTTGAATTATGGCGTTGGCAAAGATTGTTGAATATACCACGGAGTGCCAGAAGAATGAACAAATCTGTCTTCGAAGAAGAACAGCCGGAATGCTCCTTGGAAGTGAGGATGGCAAAACTTCGTTTCTTGTACTTTGGACATGTTATCAGGAGGGACCAGTCTCTGGGGAAGGACGTCATGCTTGGTAAAGTAGAGGGTCAACAAAAAAGAGGAAGACCCTCAATGAGATGGATTGGTATGGTCGCTGCAAGTGGTCTTAAGCATAAGATTGTGAGGATGGCACAGGACTGGGCACTGTTTCATTCTGTTGTACATAGGGTCCTATGAGTTGGAACCTACTTGGTGGTACCTAACAACAACAAGTTGCTTGCTTGCGATGGAAGTGTCTCACACCATTCTCCAAATCTTGGAGATGTCTAGGTTTAGGCCTTTCTCTCTACTAGTATACATCAGGATGCATTTAGTTCTCATCACACAAGTATCCTTCCAACAGGATTAAGGGAAACTTACATGGGGAAATAAATTTCTTTTTTCTTATTCCCATCCACCCAGTCAGACTGAAATGTTTTGGGTGAAATAAGTTGTGGCACAGTTTCAATCTTTCCTTCTGGAGGAATAGCAGATTCTCAATATCTTTGCTAATGAGATCATGGAAGCTGTGGCTAATATGGAATCATTTCTGCCTTAATGAAAGGGGTGGGTTAATTGTGTAGTGATGGCTTTGGAGTGACTCACTTGGTCTGGAGCCCTAGTGTCCGCTTTCAGTTTCTAGAATTGCTCTTTTGTAGGAAATCTCTGTGCTAGGTATATACTGAGTCTACACTAAGACAATGCATTCACAAGTATTACTGTCAGTGGCTTGGGTAATCTAAGTTCTGTCTCCACCTACTTGGTGCTTCAGATTTCACCTTCTTGTTATTATTTATGCTTATTGAAACTCATGGCCTTCTTGCCTAATCTCAATTAGTGTCTTCTCCTCACCTGTGTTTTCTGGTGAAAAAATAACTCAGATTTAGAGGGGTTTTCCTCAGGACATGGTAGGTCATTATCCCATCTCTGTTTCTATTTCTTGATGCTAGTGTATTTCTAATCTCCCTCAGGTTCGAGATGGTTCAACTGTAGGTTACCCAGGTAAAGGGGTAAGAGTTTTATACCAGTCTCAAAATGGTCTAAGCTATAAAACATCTCAGAAGGAGCCACCTAACCACCTAGAGCTTGTTTGATGTCTGAACTGCCTCAAACTCCACATCAAAATATCTCTGCCTCCTTAAAGGATCAGTAAATTCATAAGCTTATCTCCATCTATTAGTTATTTTCAAAGCTTTTTCTCCATAGGCAGAATGATTTTGTAGTTTTCTTGGTTCTCTGAGATGTAGAAAGCTCGAGAAGAGGTGCCCAGAGTCACTGTAGGACAAATACAAAGGCCTGGGCAAAGTTACAGACAGAGATCCTGTACTGAAAGGAAATGCCGGGCTGAAGAAAGGTCCTCTTCATCACAGCAGGCTCTCTGAACAATATCTTTTTAACCTGGGGGCCAGATCTACCAGTCTCTAGTCAATCATGTCTTCACTCACTGTTAGTTTTATCTCTTGAGGACAATGCTTTCCTTTGAGAAAGATCTCTTTAACTCTGACATCAGGGCTTCTGTTATATTTGCCAAAGGGGCCCTTGGTTTAGTCTTAAGTATTGTTTACATGTTCCTTTGAGTTACTGTTAATTTTTACTTCTTTTTTAAAATTTTTATTGTGCTTTAAGTGAAAGTTTACAAATCAAGTCAGTCCCTCACACAAAAACTTATATACACCTTGCTACATATTCCCAATTGCTCTCCCCCTAATGAGACAGCCCACTCCCTCCCTCCACTCTCTCTTTTCCTGTCCATTTTGCCGGCCTCTAGCCCTCTCTATCCTCTCAACTCCCCTCCAGGGAGAAGACACCAACATAGTCTCAAGTGTCCACCTGATCCAAGAAGCTCACTCCTCACCAGCATCCATTTCCATCCCATTGTCCAGTCCAATCACTGTCTGAAGAGTTGGCTTTGAGAAAGGTTCCTGTCCTGGGCCAACAGAAGGTCTGGGGGCCCTGACCACCAGGGTCCTTCTAGTCTCAGTCAGGCCATTAAGTCTGGTCCTTTTATGAGAATTTGGGGTCTACATCCCACTGCTCTCCTGCTCCCTCAGGGGTTCTCTGTTGTGTTCCCTGCCAGGACAGTCATCAGTTGTAGCCAGGCACTGTCTAGCTCTTATGGTCTCAGGCTGATGTAGTCTCCGGTTTATGTGGCCCTTTCTGTATCTTGGGCTCTTAATTACCTTGCGTCCTTGGTGTTCTTCATTCTCCTTTGGTCCAGGTGGGTTGAGACCAATTGATGCATCTTAGATGGCCGCTTACTAGAATTTAAGACCTCAGACACCTCTCTCCAAGGTGGGATGCAGAATATTTTCTTAATAGATTTTATTATGCCAATTGACTTAGATGTCCTGAAACCATGGTCCCCAACCCCCCACCTCAGCTACCACTGGCCTTTGAAACGTTCAGTTTATTTAGGAAACTGCTTTTGGTTTAGTCCAGTTGCACTGACTTCACCCGTATTGTGTGTTATCTTTCCTGTCACCTAAAGTAGTTCTTATCTACTATCTAATTAGTGAATACTCCTCTCCCACCCTCCCTCCCTCCCCCCTCGTAACCATCAAAGAATATTTTCTTCTCTGTTTAAACTATTTCTTGAGTTCTTGTAATCATGGTCTTATACAATATTTGTGCTTTTGCAACTGACTAATTTCACTCAGCATAATGCCTTCCAGATTCCTTCATGTTATGAAATGTTTCACAGATTTATCACTGTTCTTTATCAATGCGTAGTATTCCATTGTGTGAATAAACCATAATTTATTTATCCATTCATCCATTGATGGGCACCTTGGTGGCTTCCAAATTTTTACTTCTTAGTAAATAAGTAGAGGTGGATAGTTAATTAGCTCTTAGAGTAAAGCTCTAGATATAACTATTCTGCTTTTGCCTGTTGGTATAACTTCACATGTGGAGTTGTCATGAGTAGGAATCAACTCTACGGCAATGGTTATAACTTCAAATAATCTGCTTTTTAGCCAAGAGGATGGGGTCCTGCTAAGAAAAAAGACAACCGAACAGTAGGAGGGAGGGAGAAAGCCCTTCTAGTTACACTGGTTGTCTTCAACTGACTCAACTCTTCAATTTGCTGCTCTTGGGCACATTGATGAGTGTCTCAAACAGAGTCCTGCTCTGTTCGAACTGACTTTGGAGGTCTCAAACAGACCCTGTTCAGATTTCTTGCACCTCCTACTTTAGATAAAAAATAGAATTACCCAATTATTACAAAAACACCCCTCATCAGCACCATCATTCTTGTGGCATTTAAACTTTATAAATCAAATGTCCCAGGAGTATGCATCTGATCTCACGTTACTGAGCAAACTATCTCCACACAGGCTGGCTTTAGGGGTTTCTTAGACACCTTATTGTATCACTGCGAGGTTCATCCCAAAGCCCTCCAAAGAGCTTCTCTTTGTGATCTTTTCTTAGATTAAATACTCTAAGTGATTATTAAATGTTAGTGAGCACTTGCTCTGTACAAGGCACCATATCTAACACTGTGGGACAATATGAAGAAGGGCAAAGGGTTCCTGCCTTCATCGCATTCATAATTCTGACTGGGAAGTCAAAACAGACAAAATTAGACTTTGAAATAAGCGTTTTGTAGGAACTTAAGATTGCACTCTCAGAGATGTTACAAGGCAGCTTGTGCCCACTAATTAGGTTTACTCAATATAATTAACATTTCCTATGAAAATATAAATGCATTAATCCTTGTTTTACTTAACCTTAGTATTCATCACCACACAAAGGCAGATATAAGTTTTATTTCTGATGCGTGAGTACCCCATGACTGATCTTGCAGCTAAAACATAGAAATAAAGATGCTGTTTTTATTTAATCTACCAAAACTAACAGAGTTGACTGAACCAGATTAGATATATTTATGGCCCAGGATAAGTTCTGAGCCATTGAGAGTATACTGCTACCTGCCATAAGAAATAAAAGACGCGACATGGAGGCGGAGAAAAAAAAAGAGGGGTTTGGAGTCAGATGGGACCAGGTTCACATGCAAGACCTATCTTGACCAACTGTGTGACCTTGGGAAGTTTACTTAATTTCCTTAAACTTCTGCTTACTCACTGGTAAAGAAAAGACAATGATGCCTTTTTGCAAGAATTTTGAAAAAATAAGTGATTTCATGCACATAACACACCTAGCACAATATCTGAAAAAAGTAATTACCAGTAGATACCCATAAATGGTGGCTTTTATACTGGTGTAACTATTTGGTCATGGACCCAAGTAAAATGAAATCCTAGACAACTTCAATATTTTCTCTGTTTCTCTGTTGGTGAAGAATATTGAGTGTACCCTGGAATGCCAGAAGAATGAACAAGTCTGTCTTAGAAGAAGTTCAGCCAGAGTGCTCCTTGGAAGCAAGGATGGTGAGATTTCATCTGACGTATTTTGGACTTGTTATCAGGAGGCAAGCAGTCCCGGAGAAGGACATCATGCTTGGTAAGGTAGAAGATCAGTGAAAAAGAGGAAGACCCTGGATGAGATGGATTGACACAGTGGCTGCAACGATGGGCTCAAACATAGCAAAGATTGTGAGGATGGCACAGGACCGGGTAGTGTTTTGTTCTGTTGTACATGAGTTGGACTGATTTGATGGCACCTAACAAGAACAACATTAACTATCTGCATCTGAACTGCCTATTGTCAGGCTAGTTTGAAAATTCCTATGGAATGACCAGGAATTGTGGCATCTGCTGAGGGACCAGGGTTATTCTGGGCCGTATCTTGACTAGAGGTTACGCAATTTTAAGTGCCAAATATATACCAATAATAATTCAAGAAGACATTATTGGTCTTAATAAATTAAAAAAAGAAATCTAGATTTTAAAGCCAGTTTGTAATTGATAATTCATAATTGGTGAAAACATCTATAATTTTTTTTTTTTACATGTCACCAATCATGTCTTCTAAGTTGAAAACTATAATACGGTTAATGATGCTGTTAAAAGTGTTTGAATAAGCACCATGATTTGGTCACTGAAAAATTTGTTCATGTTATGTCAGAGAGGTAACACAAAACCCTTTAGAGAAAGCAATGATTTAAACCCCTGGTTATCAAAGACATTTATATTAAATAATGTGAACAACCTTGTAAAAGGAGGTTGTCATGATACCAAGTAGTCCCAAAGAATTGAGAGCATGTAACTTGGTGCCAGGGTCATTCCGACTAGAGCTGATCACTATTTTCCTTAAAGGAAAAATAATGGAAAAGAATGTTATGGATTGAATTTTGCACCCCAAAATATCTGTCAACTTAGCTGGACCGTGAGTCCCAGTATTGTGTGATTGTCCACCATTTTACGTTGATTTCCCTATGTGTTGTAAATCTTATCACTATTTTGAAATGAGATGGGTTAGTGGTAGTTTTATCGATGAGATATACAAGATTAGATAGTGTCTTAAGCCAATCTTTTTAAGACATAAAAGAGAGAAGCCAGCGGAGAGACAGGGGGACCTCATACCACCAAGAAAGCAGCGCTGGGAGCACAGCACATCCTTTGAACCTGAGATTCCTGCGCTGAGATGCACCCAGACCAAGGGAAGACTGATGACAAGGACCTTCCTGCAGAGCTGACCCAGAGAGAAAAACTTCCCCTGGAGCTGGCACTCTGAATTCGGACTTCTAGCCTACTGGACTGTTAGAGAATAAACTTCTGTTTGTTAAATCCATCCGCCTGTGGTATTTGTGTTATAGCAGTACCAGATGACTAAGACAAGGAGCTTGGATGTCTAGTCCTTGAATCAGTTACTGATGCTGCTAAACCACACCCGAAATGTTGCTTATGCTGCTGAACCATACCCAAAATATGCTATTAATAGGGAAATCTGAGAAAAGAGTAAAACTAGGCTTTACCAAAGTCATTTTAAGTGCATGAAAAATAATCCTGCCTAGTTGAGGGAATCAGAGTTTGTCATTAAAGAAGCTTGAAACCCTGAGCATTCAAAATTTGAATTGTAAACAGCAGTATAGAAAGGTGATGTTTTTGAGATGAGTAGCTAGAAGGATCTGAATTTGAATTCAAACTCTGTCACTTTCTAATGGTGTGACATTGGTTGCTACTTAATCTCTCTAAGCTTCTGTTTTCATCTGCATAAAGGAGAACTTCATACGGTGTCAAAAGGATTAAATGAGTTAATAATGAGTTATTGTGTAGGTGCATAATAAATACTAGCTGCTATTATTATTATTATTATGGAATCCCCAACCAAAAAACCAAACCAAACCCATTTCCGTTGAGTCGATTCTGACTCAGGTGGTGCAAATGTTTAATGTGCTCGTTTGCTATCTGAAAGGTAGGAGACTAGAGTACATTCAGAGCTGCCTTGGAAGAAAGGCCTGGTGATCTCCTTCTGAAAATTCAGCCATTGGAAACCCTGTGGAACACATTTCTACTCTGAAATACATGGGGTTGCCATGAGTCAGGATTGATTTGAGAGCAACTATTTATTATTATAATATTATTATTAATGTTAACATTAAATCATTAAATTGTTTAAAGAGTAATTTACTGATAAGGAAGAAATACTTTTTTTTTTTTTTTTGCAGGCAAACTGTATAATAGCTCAATATCATCATGCAAAGGTTTACACAGAGGATACCAGTGCCATGGATGGGATGTGATATTCTTTTCTGATTACTGCAATGGTTGATGTAGAGACCCCTGGTGGCTCTACTCTCTCAGAGTGACAAATGGTCTTGCAATAAAATAGCCTCGTTGCTTAAAAGATTGTTAACTAGGTGGGTTAGGGGATTTCTTTGGGCCAGAGTATCTATGGTTAATCACAGTTTCCTTTACTGATTCTTCTGAACTGTAGGTGGGTTTCTTTTCTTGGTACCTGTATATTTATGTTAGAGGAAGTAGGATATGGTTAGTGACTTATTTTTAGACTTCATGTAATGCTTATCACTGCCTCTGTCCATTGTTGCCATTCCAGATACCTTAGCTTCATTGCTTTGCTAGCTCCCTTTGTATTTTGTGGTAAATCAGTTGATTGGTGAGGTTGAAGAAAATAAAACATGCAGAGCTGATGGCCAAGAAATATATCCTTTCACAAATCTTAAAGAGGAAGAGTGAGTCAGACCTGGGCAAGCACAGAGTTACCCAGGACCTCTTAAAATAGGAATGTTCTTTCCCTCTGAAGCTGCAGGGATTAGTGCTGTGGGCCCAGGAGTTTCTGAAGTGAGTGCCTTCCAGACTCCCCCAGGGCACAGCGTGGGCCCCGGCACCTTCCTGGAGTAGGGTGGGACTCCTCAGTCCCCATAGACACCCTTCCTGCCACCTGCCATAGTTGAGCTACCCAGAAAGGAGTGTAGGACAGATTCTGGGGGAGGAGGAGAGAAGAAAGCAGGGTTCCCAGGCAACAAAGCACCACCAAGAAGTCCTGTGACAGTCCCATGTCACCCTAGCAGAATTTACTTTAATGAGGGAAAATTTTCCTCCCCATAACGCCAGGCGTGGTACACAGCTGCCCTTCATAAGCCCATCAAATCCTTTCTGAGGCATATTTTCCTGGAACTATTACGTTGCAAATACTAACAGAGTGTAAAATCTCAAACAATTTTCTTTTCTCCTTTCTCCTTCTGCAGTAAAAGGCCTTATAGGCTCCTTTGGTGGAAATGTTCTTGGATACTTTTGGGAGTCTTTCTAAACCAGGATGATAAGACTCATTCTTTCCGGGAGGCTGATCAGTTGCCTATTTAACTTTGAACGAAAATTACCTGAAACATGCACTTCATGGGGAGAAGAAACCTGGAAAGCAGTAATGCCAAAGAGGAGCTGGGGTGATAGTGGACAGAGAAGGAGCAGCCAGACTGCAATAAGAGAAGGCAGCAAGAAAGGCCAGGCCTATTTTGGGACACGTACCCTGAGTCGCCTAGTAAGAGACCAGAGGTGACAGCTGGTCTCTCGGCTCCTCAGTGAGCAAACGTCTGGAATATCACTTTGATTCTGTAAAGCTCAGTTTAGGGGCATAGAACCTTTAGGGGATTTGGAGAAGGGCAAGGAGAAGGAGTAGTTGGAGGTGAGGAGGACTCAGGGAATCTGAGGAGAGGAAAGATTAAAGGAGCTAAATATGGATCGCTAATAGAGGGATGGTAACAGTCTACTGAATTCTGACACCCTAGAAGGCAAGAATTATAATATGAGGTGGTATAGTTAGAAGTTAAGAGATGGGAATGGAAAGGCTGGCTATCACATGAAAATGCTCTGGCCAATTGTATTAGCTCATGCAACCAGACAACCATTTACTGAGGAAATTCCGTGTGTTTTGTGTGTGAGGACCCTGTTCCTTGAGATATTTGAAAGTAGATTTTCATTACCATCATACTGTAAGCTTCTTTGGACCAAAAACCTTTGGAGCACAAGTTGGCTTAATCTATGGAGTCCCAAGAGCAGGGTCCTACATGAATATTTTATGATTTTATTGATTATATCCATGATAACCTCACCTCTAAACTTGTAAGGAGCATCCATGTGCAATTTAACTCCTGGCTTCTAGAACCCAGCTACTTAATGAAATAACCTCAAAAGGGTCCTCTAAAAGGTTCCTGTTAGTTGCTGTGGAGTCGACTCTGACTCATGGCAATCCCATGTACAACAAAACAAAATGTTGACAGTTCCCGTGCCATCTTCATGATCACTGGTATGCTTGAGTCGTTGTTGCAGCACTGTGCGTTTTGAGTGGCTTCCAACCTAGGGGGCTCATCTTCCAGCACTATCTCAGACAATACTCGGTTGTGATCCACGGGGTTTTCATTGGCTGATTTTCAGAAGTAGATTGCCAGGCCTTTCTTCCTAGTTTTTTTTTTTTTTTTGAAGCTCTGCTGAAACCTGTTCACTATGGGTGACCCGTTGGCATTTGAAACACTGGTAGCATAGCTTCCAGCATCATAGCAACACACTAAAAGGCACCAAAATACAACAAACTGTCAGATACGAGTGGTGCTTCTTTAAAAATATTTTGATTTGATTCTTACAGTCCATTCTGTGATGAAAAAAAGAACTCTACAGAGGCTGAGAAGTAGAGGGCTTAAATTTTACCTGCAGCAAACACAGTCCTTCCTTCCAGATGTAGGAAGGCCCAGAGAATGAAGCCGAAAGCATGGGCCACACTCTAGGAAAGAACTCACCAGTAACTTTGATCAGTGAGTCCCAGATATGCCGTGACATACATGGCTCCTTGTTATTGGTTGGCGATCTGGTTAAATGTTTGGAAATCCATGGAAACAGGTATACTGTACAAGCATGGCTTTTGATTCAGGCAGAGATAAGCCTTCCTTTTGTTAATTTAAGTTTCAAAAAAATAGTTTGCAGCTAGGTTTGCAGGACAGCTGGGAAAAGCCTTTGGACTTGCCATGCAAGTCTTCTCAGACATCAGGGGCCTATGAGGGGCCAGACATTTTTGCTGTCTATTTTTATTTATAAATAAGTCCTACCTCCCAGGTGCTGGAAAGCTAATCCAGGCTGACAGATTTCCTTGCTTGGCTGCCTTGGCTCTCAGTGGTCTTTGTCACTGCTATTAATAGTGAACTCTATATTCTTAAAGAGCTTTTCTGTCTGCTCTGGCAGCCCTGGGGCAGACCTTGGTAAGAAAGATCAAGTTGGGGTTAGGCTGGAGGAAGACAGAAGCAATTAAAAAGTGGGAACAGGGAGACACTAAAAGAAGAAAAGCCAGGAATTTCATGAGGGACATTAACCTTAAGCTGACTTTGAAACTTTCTTTGATACATTTCTTCAGTGACTGATTTTGAGGTCTATGTAATAGAAGAATTAAGGAGCTCAGCAGGACCCATGGATAGATGGAAAGTGATTCTAATTTAGCAGATTAGCTGGCCTCTCTGAGAAGGGAATCCAAGAGATGGTCTTGTTGAGTGAGCTCTTCTTCTGACTCCCATTTGCTTAAGGAAATATAAAAATAGTCCGTTTAAAGCAGAATGATACATATCTTTTTTGTTAGTCTCTTCCTCAGATTTTCTTTTCTTTCTTTTTTTATTTTTTATTGTGCTTTAGGTGAAAGTTTACAGAGCAAATTAGTTTTCCATTTGATAGTTTGTACATAAAGTGTTCCATGACATTGGTTGCATTCCCCACGATGTGTCAGCACTTTCCCTGTTTCTGCCCTGGGTTCCCTATTTCCTTTCATCTGGATTTTCTACCCCTTCCTGCCTGCCTTCTCATCTTTGCTTTTTGGGCAAATGTTGTTGTTTTGATCTCATAAAATTGATTGTCCTAACACATTCCTCTCAGGTCTTATTTATTTTATGGGCCTGTTTATTTTTTGGCTGAAAGGCAGTCTCTGGGAATGGCTCCAGTTTCAGGTCAGAAGGGTGTTTTAGAGCTATAATCTTGGGGATTCCTCTAGTCTCTGTCAGAACAGTAAGTCTGGTCTTTTTTTGTGAATTTGATCTTTTGTCCTACCTTTTTCTCCCAATCTGTCCAGGACCCACCGTTGTGATCCCAGTAAGAGCAGTAGGTAGTGGTAGCTGGGTACTGTTTAGTTCTCTTGATCTCTGGGCTGTGTGGGCTGTGGTTCATGTGGCCCAAGAGTCCTTAGGACTAATTGCTCCCTTGAGTCTTTGGGTTTCTTCACTCTCCTTTGCTCTGCATGGTAAGAGAGCAATAGTTGTATCTTAGATGGCCACTCACAAGCTTTTGAGACCTCAGACACTACTCACCAATGTAGGATGCACAATATTGTCTTTATGAAGTATGTTGTGCCAGTTGATGTAGACGTCCCCTGAGTCTATGGTCTTTTGCCTACAAGCCTAGGAACTTTGTCACACGAGGTATTTGGTTATGTCTGAAGATGTTTCCATGACTGTGCCTCTTGTGTGCTCTATTGTCTACATTAATATACATGCAGCACCTATATCTGCAGATGGGTGTGCTCTGTTACACCCTCCCGTGTCACTTTAGCATACCTATCTACCTATGTATCCATTTGTAAATTACTGTTTATTAATACCATTGTTGCAGGATTATCTATGTTATATAATTACTGTTGTTGTTAGATGCTTTTGAGTCAGTTCTGACTTATAGTCACCCTATGTACAACAGAACAAAACACTGCCCAGTCCTGTGCCATCCTCACAAACATTGCTGTGCTTGAGGTTGTTGTTGCAACCACTGTGTCAATTCATCTAATTGAAGGTCCTCCTCTCTTTCTTTGAGCCTCTGCTTTACAAAGCATGGTCAGGCTTACCTTAGTTCTTAAAGTGACATCTCTGCTTTTACAGAGCAGAGAACACTCCTGCCTGGCTCTGGACATGGGTACAGAATTACCCCTGCTTGATTGCACCAGGTGATGGGGGCTTTGGTTTGGACGCTGCTTACTTTGTCTCTATATGGCTGCACTGTGCAGGTTGGCTTGGAAGGCAATGGCATCCTTAACTCTCTGTGTCTGCTGTTTTTGTATAGTTTCTCTTTCCACTTGGCACTAGGTCCGATTATTCAGCCTTGCCTTTGATGCTTAGGGTTCCAAAGTTGTCATCTATATTTGATTAACTTGTTTTCTCGAATCTTTGTTGTAAGAGGGATGTTATGAGGCATCTGACTATGCTACCATCTTGGACCACCTCCTTCTTTGTTTTTCAAAGTGCATTGCATATTTGGGAGGAATTCCAGTCAATTTTGGTGCCCTTGTGTCTTGCTTATTTATCATACTGTAGCAGTTCTCAAGTAAAGAATGCATAATGGCCCCAAGCACTTTAGAAATAAAACCTTTATTAATGGAATTCAGAGGAAATAGAATTTATGATTAACTTCTAGTTAAACATAAAACCACCTTTGCTTTAATCCCTGATGTTGAAACGGTATCTAAAATGTCTGCATTTGCTGTCATACCTATGTATGGTGTATGGTATGTTCTAATCTCTCTCTAATGATTCAGCATCTTGAGCCCCTCAGTTCTAACCATGAGTTACAGTAGGAGTAGAAGGTACAGAAGATTGGAATGGGTCTAAGGCCTTAGCTGAGAAGGTCCCTTTATCTAATTTTTGTTTAAATCCTGGGATAGACTGGAGTTCCTGGTTCAGTTCCAAATTCCTGCAGCCTCCAGCCCCTAAACACTGTTCCTGTTTTTGCAGGTACAACAAACATCATCCCCAAACATTCCCACTCTTTAAGCAGGTCCAGAATGAACCCTTTGCTTCCATATTATCTACTTCTTAGAAGAGTCATGAAACCCTGATAAGGAAGACGAGTGAAGGAGCTGTGTCTATAAACCAGACAAGATTCTCACAGATACTGTTACCCTGGGGCATGGCTAGGCACAGCCTCACTGTCAGATCTGAGGCCCTGTGCTCCTGAGTTTCTGCTGTGGCATACAAGAACCCTGGATGAGCCCATGAAGCCCATGGAGACTCCTAGTACTTTTCCAACACAAACAGCTGATGAAGTATAAATATATTCATTTATGTGGGGTACAGGAGTCACGCTGCAGCCTGTCTGGATGCTCCCTGTGAGTTCAAAAAAAGTGCTGGGTTGGAAGACATAAATACCCTATCCAATGGAAAAAAAAAAAAAAAAAAAACCCTATGTCTCATCCTTTCCACCCTAGCTGCCAGAATGATGGCAATGTGGATTCCATGGAAAAGGCAAGAAAATGGTAGTTGGTCAGGATTACTATTAGCCATGGTTTCTTTTGATTGTTGTGACAACCCGGAGAGAGTCCACTGCATCAAAACTTTGCACAACTTCTTTTAGCTACGGGATTTACCACATTTGTGAAGTAAATGGTCAAATAAATTAGAGCTGGGTCAAGGACAAGAAGAATTAGCCAAGGGAGCCCCATGGTTGCTTGCTTGTCATGAATGATGTATAGAATGAGGTAATACAACCAAAATTAAGTGAGGTACAGAATCACTTTCCATACAGCTGGGAGGGAAGCTTTTTGATGACTATCTGATTTAAAAATATGTCCTGGCACACAGAAAGCATGAGTTCTAGAATCACATTACCTTGAAACCTTATGTCATAGGATCATCTGGCCTTCAAGGAAGTAGGACCTCCTCCAAGGGGGAATGCCACAGACTTTTGACATTGTTGGAGGGAGGTTTGGAAAAGGTTTTCTTTCCTTCAATAGTTCCTTCCTCCCCATCTGTGGTCTCAGCCTGCCAGCCTAGAGAATCAGCACAGTTGCTATTGGAAACTTAGAGGGTGGGGAATGTGTGGTTTGAGAGAATAGAAATGGAAAACTAAAATGGGGGCGTGGGTCCAGAGGGAACTAATTGGCTAAAGCAGAGTTTACAAAAAGAGCGGCCCCCAGGGTCTACTTAGGAACAGAACCCTGACTCTGCCATAAGCTTTCCTTTGCTTGAGGTTGTGTTTCTGATGCTTCCCAGGTGCCCCCTTTTCTGGCTCATGGACTTTCTTTCTGAGGCGGAAAGAACATGAGTTACAGAGTCAGAGAGAGATGGACTAGATCTCTATCCTGGCTGTGTAACCATGGGTCTCATCTGCAAATGGAGGGAGGCAGCTGCCACAAAAAGTGTGTTTAAGGATTGAGGTAGTCAACAAATAGCAATTCTCTTTCCCCTCTATTTTCCCTTTCACCTTTTTCTTTCCCTGCTGACATAATCTTGTTAATAATCTAGTACATATTTACCTTGAAGTTGATAATACTCCTGCTTCTAAAGTGGGCTATGCTCTTTTAGAAAACTCTGCGTTAGCCAGTTAGTTCCCTTTGTAAGAAAACATTCAGAGGATTACTAGAGAAAGTAAAAAACAAACAAACACCACAGTATTTAGGGAATCATTTGGGTACGTATGAGGATTGCAAAATGAGTAAGAAAGAGAACATTTTATCCACCACAGACAAAAATGGAACAAGATCCCTGCAATTTATTTGTTTATGGTATCCTGAGCATTAACAAAATATTGTTTGAAAGACAAGAAAAAAGATCTGTCATGTACCTGTGCTGGTTTGTCATTTGATTTTGCTCTACTTTCATGATTTGGGAGCCCCCCAAGCTGAGACACTTTTATGAAGAGTGCTATTCTCTAGGTTGCTTGGCAAAATGGCAAACACAAAAATGATATGGTAGAAAGAGCCCTTAATCAAGGTCTCATAGGATTCCCATAGATATATACCTGCTGTATATGAGCTCCCTATATGCGCTTGAAAAATACACAAGAATACAATGCCATGAAGGTGCATTGGCAAACATGAGAAAAACACATTAGAACTAGAGAGTTTACAATAATTTAAGATAGTAGAGCCATTGGGAGGAAGCTATTATAATAATGTTTTAAATGATTAAAGAGATATAGTAGAGAATTTAAAATATAAGAGAACAACAACAACAAACTACCAAACAAAAAACATAACCAAACCCACTGTCTTCAAGTTGATTCCGACTCATAACGACCCTACAGGACACAGTAGAACTGTCCCATAGGGTTTCCGAGGTGGTAATCTTTATGAAAGCAGATCGCCACATCCTTCTCCTGTGGAGAGGCTGGTGAATTTGAACCACTGAACTTTTGGTTAGCAGCTGAGTACTTAACCACTGCACCACCGGGGCTCCTTAGAAAAAGAACAAGGTATTATAAAAGATAATAATAAAGAACAAGACTTCTATAATGGAATTAAATGCAATTGAAGTGAGAATTAGTAAACTAGAAGGTATATATAAAAAATTATCCAGAAAGAGATATTAAGAGATAAAGTGAGAGGAAATATGTAAGACAGGTTAACAAATTTGGAGAATATAATTAAAAGGTTTACGTATATCTAATGTATGTGTGTTCCTGAAGGAAAGAATAAAGGGAATAGGGAAGAGGTAATACTTGAAGAGATAATGGTTAAGAATTTTTTAATTTTTTTTTTCTTAAAGGTAGACCTATGTCTTCATATATGGGAAGCAGCACAAATTCCAAGTGGGCTAAATAAAAAGATATACACTAGGCCTATTGAAATGAAATTGCAGAACTCAAAAGACAAACAGAACATCTTAGAAACAAACATACAAAGCCCCCCAGCATATTATCCACAAGAACTGACAACAGACTTTCCAATAGAAAAAGAAGAAAACACCCACTCCTCACTTATCAACAGGATTAGGATCCAAAGACCAAGTCATTATGTGAAAATCAATGTTACGCAAAAATGAAGGATGACCACATCAAATTACAAAATGGAGGATGACTACATCATTACATAACTGCCAAATTACATTATTACATATCTGCCAAGTTACCTCATTACATAACTACCAAACCACTGAAAATCATGGCCCAGCCAAGTTGACACATAACCTTAACCATCACAGCCAGCATTACTCTTGCCTCATACCTCAGCATTCACTACTGCCAGATGTACATCGCTAATGCACAAAATAGTTGGTAGTAGATTTTTTACTATTGTCTAAATGTGAAATGTTAGATAAAGAGATAGTTGATAACTAAGGAGTAGTTGTAATGTTTTCAGAGTGCTGAGATAAAATTTTATTACGCTCTCACCCTTGAATGATAGTTTGGCTGAACAGACCATTATTTTCTTCTTGTTAATTCACTTAAAAAATTTTTTTATTGTGCTTTAAGTGAAAGTTTACAAATCAAGTCAGTCTCTCATACAAAAATTTATATACACCTTGCTTTTTTTTTATACACTCTTAGTTGCTCTCCCTCTAATGAGACAACACACTCCTTCTCTCCACCCTGTATTTCTGTGTCCATTCAGCCAGCTTCTGTCCCCCTCTGCCTTCTCATCTCCTTTCCAGACAGGAACTGCCCACATAGACTCATGTGTCTGCTTGATCCAAGAAGCTCACTCCTCACTAGTATCATTTTCTATTTTATATTCCAGTCCAAACCCTGTCTGAAGAGTTGGCTTTGGGAATGGTTCCTGTCTTGGGCTAACTGAAGGTCTGGGGACCATGCCTTCTGGGGTCCTTCTAGTCTCAGTCAGACCATTAAGTCTGGTCTTTTTACAAGAATTTGAGGTCAGCATCACACTGCTCTCCTGCTCCATCAGGGGTTCTCTGTTGTGTTCCCTGTCAGGGCAGTCATCGATTGTAGCTGGGCACCATCAAGTTCTTCTGGTCTCAGACTGATGTAGTCTCTGATTTATGTGGCCCTTTCTGTCTCCTGGGCTCATAACTACCTTGTGTCTTTGTTGTTCTTCATTCTTCTTTGCTTCAGGTGGTCGAGACCCATTGATGCATCTTAGACTGCTGCTTGCTAATGTTTAAGACCCCAGTCGCCACCCACCAAAGTGGGATGCAGAATGTTTTCTTAATAGATATTATTATGCCAATTGACTTAGATGTCCCCTGAAACCACGGTCCCCAAACCCCAGTCCCTGCTACGCTGACCTTCAAAAGTGTTTGGTTTATTCAGGAAACTGCTTTTGGTTTAGTCCAGTTGTGCTGGCCTCTCTTGTGTTGTGTGTTGTCTTTCCCTTCACCTAAAATAGTTCTTGTCCACTATCTACTTAGTGAATACCCCTCTCCCTCCCTCCCTCCCAACTCTCGTAACCATCAAAGAATATTTTCTTCTCTGTTTAAACTATTTCTTGAGTTCTTATAACAGTGGTCTCATACAATATTGTATTTTTTTTTGTAACTAATTTCACTCAGCATAATGCCTTCCAGATTCCTCCATGTTATGAAATATTTCATGGATTCATCATTCGAACATACAATTTTTCTTTGATATTTTAAGGCAAAAAATGAAACTTTTTTTTTTAATCACAAATAGATCTTTGCTGAAATAACTGCTAAGGGATGTATTCACAAAGACAGAAATTACATCCAGATAGTAGGAGTGAGATGCAAGAGGGAACAATGAAACAAATAAATTCATAAACATGGGGTAAATACAGATGAGTAGTGACTCTATGAAGCAACAGCATTAAAAAGGGATGACCCTTCAGAGTTGTCCCAAGTTGGTGCAAGGTGGTGTATATTACCTGTTGATCAGCCCTTGGAAGTGAGATTTCCTAGGAAAGGGATGTGAGTCTGGGCAAGGCACTTCTGAAACAGGGCTAACAGCTGAGGGTTGTCTGCCAGCAGAATACCTCACAAATAAGTTCTTCATCTTAAAGGGAAATCTGGGGGTGCATCACAACATCCATTACAAAGATCAGTTATGTTCCTATAGTCCAGCCACAAAGTTAGACAATATAATTTAAATAATAACTTGTAAAAGAGTTACAAAAATTCTAAGATATCGGTGAATAAATCCAACAAAAGTTTAAGGCATTTTAAGAAAAAAAATATAAAACTTTGTTGGAAGACATTAAAATAAAAAAAAAAATTAAAATAGGCCTAAGTAAATAGATATATCATGTTCGTGGGTGGCAAGATTCAATATTTTAAAGATGTTAATTGACTGCTAACGGATACACTGGTGGTTTCAAACCCACCCAGCAGCAACGTGTAAAAAAACTGTGTGACCTGCTTTCATAAAGATTAAAACCAAGAAAACCCTACTCACACATAGGTTGCCATGAGTCAGCGACTGGCTTGATAGCAGCTAACAACAACAATGCTCCCTAAATTAAGATAAAAAATCAAAATCCAGTAGATTTTTTTAACTTGACAACCTTATCCTAAGATTTATATGGAAAAATGAACAGCCAAGATTAACCAAAACCATTTTAGAAGTAGAACAAGGTAGGAAGACTTAAAAGCTATAATAATCAAAACAGGAGGGAAATGCCATAGAAATAAAAAAGACTAGTACAATTGAATAGAAAACCCAGAAAGTGACTCTTGTTTGAATAAAGACTTAATATAATAGTAATAGCATTGTAAATTAGTGAAGAAATGATAGCTTTTTAAACGAATGGTGCTGAGACAATTGATAATTTATATGGAAAAAGATAAAATTATATCTCTGCCTCACTCTATGTACAAAAATTTAATTCCAAGTAGATTATTTACGTGCAAGATATAAAACCTTAAAAATTCAATAAGAAAACATATAGAAATATCTTTATGACTTTGGGATAGGGAAAGCTTTATTAAGTAAGGCATAAAAAGCATATATCTTAAAGGAAAATACTGATATCTGTCTCCAATAAAAGGTTTATACAACAAAGATTACTTGTCATGGACTGAATTGTGTCCCCCCAAAATGTCTGTCAACTTGTCTAGGTCATGATTCTGTTGTATGATTGTGTGATTGTCTACCATTTTATCTTCTGATGTGATTTCCCTATATGTTGTAAATCCTATCACTATGATATAATAAGATGGATTAGTGGCAGTTATATTGATGAGGTCTACAAGATTAGGTAGCATCTTAAGCCAATCTCTTTTGAGATATAAAAGAGGGAAATGAGCAGAGGGATATGGAAACCTCACACCACCAAGAAAGCAGTGCTGGGAGCAGAGCATGTCCTTTGGACCTGAGGTTCCTGTGCTAAGATGCTCCCAGACCAAGGGAAGACTGATGACAAGGACTTTCCTCCAAAGCGATTGAGAGAGAAAGCCTTCCCCTGGAGCTGACACCCTGAATTTGAATTCGTAGCCTACTAGACAGTGAAAGAATAAATTTCTCTATGTTAAAGGCATCCACTTGTGGTATTTCTGTTATAGCAGCACTAGATGACTAAGACACTACTGAAATAAAATATAATAACAAGTCATAGTCTGAAAGAAGATATTCACATGTATGTAACTGACAGACGAATAATATCTAGAATATTTTAAGATCTCCCACAAAACAATAAGAAAAGGATAAGTGAACATTAAAATAGGCAAAGGATGAGAACAGGCAATTCACAAAAGATGAAACATGAATGGCTGGTAAACTTTTAAAAGTTGTTCAACCTCTCCGGTGGCCAAGGAAAAGTTCATTAAAACCACAAAGAGATAATCTTTCACATCCATCCAATTTTCAGAAATTGAGAAGCCTGCTTATTCCAAGCATTAGCAAGGAGTTGGGACAAAGAGATACTCGTTATTTTGCTGATGGGAGTATAAATTGGACCAACAACTTTGGAAAGCAATTTGTTAACATCAAGTTAAAAAAATTAGACAAATACACAGTTTTATTTATTTTTAATAAGTTTAAATCCTTAAGGAGCATAGCATCACACGAATTCTTCATCCAATGGCCTTAACAGGAAGGTTGTTTAGAAATTTGTCATGGCACAAATCATGCCACTGTTTCCATGGGTGTGAGCTACATTTCCTAATATTACTCGGGTTTTGTTAGGTTTGCTACCAGGAGTCACTGTGTTGTTCTTTGCTTTGTACACATAAGCGTATCTCTTGCTTAAATAAAATTCAGTTTCATCTCATGCATAAACACCTGAAATTTTAAGAAGAGCTGTGTGCTCCTTCTGGTTCTGGAGACGCTGCTTATAGCCAGTAAAAATGGTCTTGGACATATTTGCTGGTTTAGAAGTCCTGTTCCCAGAAGGTCTCCACATGCCCCAAGATAGCTGAAAGATGCAATATCAAATAAAATTTTAAGTGACCTTAATTTTCAACCCAGCAATTCTCTACTACCCTAGGTAAATTCTTTCACATGTGGATAAGAGTGCTCAATGTAGCAGCATTTATAACGGATAAAAACTGGAAACATGCTTAAATTTCCATTCACCATAGAATGGAGAAATTGAAGTATATTTATACAAGGACATATTATGCTAAAGTTAATGTGAACTAGTTACATGTCTCAATGTAGATAGGCCTTATCTTAGTCATCTAGTGCTGCTATAACAGAAATACCACAAGTGGATGGCTTTAACAAACAGAAGTTTATTCTCTTATGCTTTAGGAGGCTAGAAGTCTGAATTCACGGTGTCAGCTCCAGGAAAAGCCTTCCTCTCTCTGTCAGCTCTGGGGGAAGGTCCTTGTCATCAATCTTCCCTTGGGTAGGTCTAGGAGTTTCTCAGCTCAGGGTTCCTGGATCCTAAGGACACACTCCCCTCCTGGTTTTTCATTCTTGGTGATAGTAGGGGAGGAGTGGCTGGGGTACAGAAATTGATGTGCACGCCCATGGAGTGAGCAAACGCGAGATCCACCACAAACCTGGTGGGGCATAAGTTGGCCCAGAGCTCCTCTGTCCCCTCCAGGATGTGCTCATTAAAAAAAAAAAGAAAAAAAAAATTTTATTTTTTGGAGAAGTTTTAAGTTCACAAAAAAATTGTGCAAAAAGTACAGAGAGTTTCTATATTATCCCTTGTCTTAGGCTGGGTTCTCTAGAGAAGCAAAACCAGTGTGTATGTATGTGTATATATATATATATATATATATATACACACACACACATATATATACATATATATACACACATACACTTATATGCATGTACATATATGCATACATATACATGTGTACATGTTTATGCATATATATGTATACGTATATATGTAGAGAGAGAGAGAGAGGAAGAGAATTATATCAAGGAAATGGTTCACCTGGTGTTAGAAGCTGGAAATCCCAAGTCTGTGGGTCAAGCAGAAGGCTTCTTCTGATTCACGTGCCTGCAGGGGCTGATGAACCCAAGATTTAGAGTGCAGAGACTGATGAATCCCAAGATTGGCAGGTAAGCTGCTAGCTCAGGTTCTAAGAACCACAGGTCAGACGAACAGGAGCCAGCTGCAGGATCCAGAGTGAGCAAATCCAGGGAGTTATGCCAGAAAGTTCAAATACATTGGATGTACTCCACACCCCCAAGGAAACTCCCTTTCAACTGATTGGCTACTCACAGCAGATTCTATCATGAAGGTGATCACATCATATTAGATTTTATCATGGAGGTGATGACATCATTATATGACTGCCAAACTACATCATAACTGCCAAACCACTGAGAATCATGGCCCAGCCAAGTTGACACACAACTTTAACCATCACAGACCTTAAAAGCAAAATCTTGAGCCAAAATGAAACAAAATCAAGTTGCAGAAAAATATTTATAGTATGATATATATTGCTTATGAATATACATATATTGCAGTAAAATTGTAAAAAGATAAATGGCAAAAAGAAACATTCTTTGTTGGCTACCAGGGAAATCACTAACTAAATAGTAGACACATATTAACTTTGGTGAAGGAAAAGACAATAAACAATATGGGAGAAGTCAGCACAAAATGACCAAGGCAAAGGAAGACACCTAGAGGTATGAAAGATAGGCAACATTGATAAATACTATCACGTATATAATGCTGCAACAACAGAAATGACAAACAGTAATTTATGAGTAGATCATTAGGTAGATATGTGAGCTGAACATGTGTGAGTTGACATAGGGGAGGGAGCCCATGAACACAGATAAGTTTGGCAGTAGACATTTCTACATACATATCAATATGTACTGCAAACATTTATGTATACAACAGAACACACAAGGGGCAGAGTCATGAAAACTTCTTAGCCATAACCAAACACTTCATGGGATTGAATCACTGGGCTTGAGGGCTTCGGACCATAATCTTGAGGGTCATCCAGGACGATTAGCATAACATAGACCATAAAGGCAATGTTCTACATCCTACCTTGGTGAGTAGTAACTGGGGTCTTAAAAGCTTACGAACGGCCATCTAAGATACAATAATTGGTCTCTTCCCGACTAGAGCAAAGGAGAGTGAAGAAAACCAAAGATAGAAAGAAACAGACCAGTGGACTAATGGACCACATGAATCACAGCTTCCACTAGCATAAGACAAGAAGAACTAGATGGTGCCCAGCTACCACTATCACTCTGACCAGGATCACAATAGCAGGTCCTGGACAGAACAGGAGAAAAATGTAGAACAAAATTCAAATTCATAAATAAGATCTAACTTACCATTCTGATAGAGCCTGCTGGAAACCCCAGGACTATGGTCCTTAGACACACTTCAGACTTGGAACTGAAACCACTGCCCGAGATCACATTATAGTCAAACAATTGACAAGCCTATACGGTGAAAAATAACACCTGAAAGGAATGGGCACTTCAAAACGATCAACTATGTGAGGCCAAAAGGGCACCATTTGCCCAAAAGCAAAGTTCAGAAGGCAGGGAGGAGCAGGAATGATGGACAAATGGAAAAGGGGAACCCGGGGAGGAAGAGGGGAGAACGCTGGCATATTGAGGGGATTGCAACCAATGTCATGCAACAAGCTGTATATAAACTGTTGGTTGGGAAACTAATTTGCTCTATAAACTTTTACCTAAATCACAATGAAGTACTATAAAAAAAAATTAACATTTAAGAAAAAAAAAAACCATAAATGGAAGAGGAAAAACACCAAATTCAGGATAATAATTACTTCTGCAAGGGGAGGGTGGGAAGGAGAGAAGTAGGATTGAGGAGGAAACTTCATCATAGCTATGAAGTTTTTTTTTTTTTTTTTTTCCCTTAAAACCAATAAAACCCCTGAGGATCTAAAGGTATGAGGCAAATTTTAAGCTTGGTCAAAGCTGACTGGTGGGTACACAAGTGTTTATTTTATTTTTCTATACTTCTCAGTATTCTTGAAATACTTCAGAATTTAATAGAAAAAATTTAGCGAGTTTAAATAAATGGGCTGTCTAAGGAAAAAAAAATCTATTATTGTGGTTGGATTAAAATTAAAGTTGCAAATCTTTGTTTCTGACCGAAGAAACCCAATTTTACATAGACCATGGAATTTGCAAATAAAGTCTATCTCAGACTCTACATGGACTCTGAAAGAGGAGAGTTGAACATGAATACATTATATGTGCTGACAGTAATTAGACACTTCTTTAGTCTTTCTTCTCTGAGAATTGGGGATGGGATGAGGAAAAGAATGTTAGTTCAGGAAAAAAGTTCAGCTTTATGTTCCTTTCCCAAGAGGCCTCAGGAAACTCAAAGAAGACTCTGCAGCTTGTGCATCCACTTGTCCAAGTGCCTCTTCACCTCTGCTCACAGGAAACAGGCTTCCTACTGTGCGCAGAACTCCCTGCACCCCTGACATCTCTGCGGGGTCCCAGTCAAGGAGCAATAAAGCTGTGGTATCCAGGTCATCCTGTTTAGGAAAAAGTACAGAGGCAGCGTGGTTGATAACACCCCTGTATGCTCAATGGAAATAGAAAGATTAGGCTGGGCTGGAGAACCCTGAAAGTTAGAGCTTCGAAGACACCTTAGCAATATCAAGTTAAGCTTTTTTGTTTTGCTTAGTTTTTTGTATGTACTTAAACTTTTTGTTAAATGCAGTAGGTAAAACTGTGATCATTAAAGTGTTCTGGTTAAAGCAAATGAGGGGCCCCCAAAGTCAAATCCTTTGTGCCCTTCTCCCCCTTTTTAATTTTTCCGCTCTCATTCACAGTCCTGACAGCCCTGGAAGGGGTTCTAGGAAGCACATGTTGAAAAACACTGGTTTACATCCAGCCCTTCACTTGACAGATGACGATATTGATGCCCAGTGATTGCTGGGATTTGCTCAAGGTCACACTCAGGTGGTGGGAGGTAGAGCCTCTCAACCCTTTCTACTGCCCTCTCTACCATACCCTGTAAGCAGTTTCTTGATTTTCTTAGAATTGAACCAACGTAAGCAGGCTACATCGAGTTTTTCTCTTTATTTATTTTCTATATTCTAGATTTTAAAGACAATTTTGAGTGCGATGCTACAACTTTTTATTTCACTGAGCTCCATGTGAAGGAGTCAGAATTAATTCTTCAGTATTACAGTGATGGAGGGAGGGAAGAGGTATCCAGACTAATTTCATGTGGAGGACACAAGGGAATAAGAAAGGGTAGGTAGAGATATATTCCACTTTGCTTGCTCTGCCCCACAGTTCACTCATAAGCCCCACCCATTGAGATAATTTGGTTTATCAAGCTTCACTTTTAAAATGCTAACATCTTCCCTCCAGGTAAAAGCCATTGATCACTCATAACACAATGCAAATATTAATAATATTTCTGGAGCGCTTTCTCCGATACTAAGTCCTTTACCTGCATTTTCTTACATAATCTACATGACAGTGGTATGAGGGAAATACAACTACTATCTTCATTTACAGAAGGATAAATGGAGGTTTATGGAGGTTAAGTATTTCACTGAAAGGCACATAGCTAATAAATGGCAGAGTCAGGATTTGAGTCCATACTTTTAACAGCTATGTTATTCTGCTATGGATAATCAGCCTCATATCCAACTGTTACCCAGTCAGAGAACAGGTGTTTTACGGGATGTGTGGAAGAAGAGGAAATTGATTACAGAGTAGGAGGGCATGGATGGGTGGGGGTGTTCCTTTCCATTACACAACCTGGCTTAAATTACTTCTGTATGGTTTTTGATCAGAGACTTCCAGGAATAAATAAAACATAAAAGAAAAAGACTCATATAAACACAACCAATGATATGAACCAAAAACTGCACTTGAAATACAAGATTTGCTTTAAAACATTTAAATAAATGAAAGTAAAATTCCAGGGGAGAAAAAAATGCTGCTAGTTCTGATTTCCTATTGCCTTTGTAGACATTTGTTTCTTAAAAATCAGCTTTATAGTGAGAAGAGCCTATGGTTTATAAAGGACATTTAAGTGATATAAAAGTTAATTATTGATTACCCATTTCAAAGAGAGGTGAACTGGATACTTGAAATAATTAGATATTTCATAAACTTGCTTTGTGTAAATTGTGTCAGTCTTAACATCATTTAATTTCATGTGCAAAGATGGACTACTGAACTCAAATTGGCTTAAACAACAAGGATATTATTAGCTCATATAACAGATAATTCAGAAGTAGGGTGGGCTTTATGTTTGATTGATTCAGTAGCTCAAAAAATGCCATCAAAGAGTCATGTTCTCTGTCTTTTCATTGTGCTGTCTAAGCTTTGGCTTCATTCTAAGGTTGGTTTCCTTGTGTTCATAAAATGGCTGCCAGCAGCATTTGGGGCTACAAGCCACCTTATTCACATACAGTGAGGAAAAGAAAAACCAGATTCCCTTTGCTCTCATTTAAATACCAAGGAGAGTATTCCGGAGAGGCCTCTCTTCTTGTCTCACTGGCCAAAATTGAGGGTCACTTGACCATTTCTCAGCCAATCAGTGGAAAAGTGGTTGAGATCACCCATAGTCAGTGAGGTCCATCTCTTTAACTGAAGTAATTTCCTCAGACACCACTGCTTTTTCTCAATAAGAGAAGTAGAATGTGCATTACAGAGGCAACCACAGCGCCCAATGTAGAATTTGCCTGTACCAGATGGATACCATGATTCACTGACACATTCAAGAGGCATGTATTAAATATCTGCCATCTGCTCGGAACCAAGAGATTCTAAAGAAAAAAAGTACATATAAATCCATCTTTCTATTAAGTGCCAAAAAATTGTGGCTCTTGCCTCTTCTCTTTCCCCCTGTCCACGCTTTGGTGTTAAGCATTCAGCAAAAACCCCCTATACAGCCCACGAGTGGACTAAAAATGGAAACTGAGCTCCAAAACAAGGAAGCTATGGCCAAATCCAGCCAACCATTTACTTACTAACCAGTTATTTTATTAAGTTGAATCCTTTGGAAAAAAAAATCAATCTTTCTTTTTATTTATACAAACTTCTTTTATCAGATGGCAGATTACACTAGCTTAACCTTTAAATCTTCAGAGCACTGGGTATAGATCCTTATCATCTAGAAATTGTCAACTTGGCAACTAGCAACTTTACTCTTGAGCTTTCTATATTACATACATCATTTTTTATTTTGGGAAGGGTAAGAGAAGAATTCAGAAATTCCTATAGGCAGAGCTCAGAGTTCCCTATACTAGCAAAATAATTTTCATTTTTAAGTGGGAAATGCCTCCACAAGCACTTCGCTTCAAAGTGATTGAGATATGGGAGCTGGAAACAAGTTATGAGCTGTCTTATTCTCTGTTTAACAAGATTTGAAGTGGGTCAAATAAACAAGTTTAACCCTCCTCCCTTTTTTCTCTAACAGCCCAGCTGACTGTACCTATTAACTGCATAAGAGTAAAAACCTAGTAATAAAAAATTAAATCTTTTCCTGCTTTGGCACCAGTATGCCCATGGAGAGTGCTAAAGACATGAGGAAGATTTAATGCTTAGGGAGAGCAAAAGACTGCTTTTGCCCCAGCAATAGAGCTTTTCTAAGAGCTCTGATAGCTTCAGGGAGGCAGGGCACAGGCATGGCCTCCCTTTCTGTGTCTTGCTTAGACTTTTTAATTCTTGTTGGTTTATTTATTTGTTCAAGATACTGTTGCATAATCTAGAGCAGTGGTTTTCTACGTTTGTCTTTCTGGGTGACTCCCAGACTGATCGTTTAAAGTATTTGTGCTTAAAAAGAGGTAATAATTTGCACTTTTGTTTTTGACATCATTTCATCATTTAATTATTAGTTAGTAAAACCCAGTAAGCACCCTCTTCTACCAATTCTGGCAAGTGTTTGGGTGGTAGAAGTGAATAGAAAGAGAGGTGGGGAGGAGAAGGATGTAGGGGTAGGTGGCCTGGAGATTGTTTTGCTGAACCAAATGGCAACATTGAGCTTTGGCTCTTCACAGTTATAAATGTATTTCGCTTTAAAAAAATTTTTATTTTGTTGTTGAGAATATATACAGCAAAACATACACCGATTCAAGTGTTTAAATGTACAATTCAGTGACATTGATTACATTTTTCGAGTTGTGCAACCATTCCCACCATTTTCGGAGTTGTTCCTCCCCCATTAACATAAACTCATCTCTCCTTAAAGTTCCTATCTTTCAAGTTGCTATCATCACTTTGATTCCATATAGCTAGATCTTAAAAGTCATATGACTTGTCAGACCTCAGGTTATCATCTCCAAACGATTCTAGATTCTGTGACTTTGGTTTCACATGGAGATTAGACTCTAGTCCCCAAAACTATTCTATGCTGCCCCACATATCCTTTACTATTCAAATCTTTATCCCAGTCTCTTGAAATATGGACTCCACCTGGGTCAGAATCTTGCACAGAGTTTGAGACCCACTACTCCAGAGCATCAAATACTCTGAATACTCTGAAGAATAAAACTAGACATTAGTTGGGAGAGCAAAACGCAAGACATGTTGGAGTTTACTTCCAACGTATCTACATGACAGATTTTTTTTTTTTTTAACATAGGGAATATGTGTTTTGGTGAGTTGTAAATGTATCTTTCCCATTATTCCTCAACCCAGTAAACGAAATATCATCTACCTTTGTTTAGATTAGAAACACAGAGCAATCTATAATGTTTCCTTTTCTACAACTCTTTACCAAAAAAAAAAAAAAAAATTTTTTTTTTTCCCCACATCTAATTCATCCTGAAATCTTGCAGTTCTCCCTAGAAAATACAGAGAGCATGTGTCGTTTTCTTCCTGGCTGCCAACACCCTAGCCTAAGCCACCATTATCTCTTATCTTCAATAATTTTCTGTCTGGTCTCCTTGGCTCCATCCTTGTCCTTCTATAACCCACTCTCCACTTTGCAGCCAGAATTTGCTTTTAAAAATGCAAATCAGACTATGCCAATCCCCTTCGGAAAATTTTCTACGGTTTTCTACCACTCTGAATAAAATCCCAACTCCTATGATTTCCTAAACCCTTCTTGATCTAGCTTCTGCTTGCTTCTCCAAGTTCATGTTATTGCCTCCAATCATTATGCCGCAGGCACAATGGCCTTTCTGTTCCTTAATCTCACCAGCCCCGTTCCAATGAGAGTCGTTACTCTCACTTTGTTCTATGCCTTGGAAGTTTGTTCCTCAGTTCTTCACGTGATCTGAACTTAAATGTCACCCCCCCCCCAGAAGCATTTTCTGATTATTCTCCCCAAAGTGGCGTGCTAGCTACTATGGCTTGGGTAGTTTAACATCCATTCAAATTTCCTTTTCATATGTCAAGAATGCAAAGCTGAAAACCACAATTCTTACAATCTCCTGGAGCTTGGATTCTGGAAATGATTTGGCTTCCGCCAGCAAGATACAGGGTATCCATTTTATGGTGGACAGAGTCTCTATTTTGATAGGACCCAACATCATTTTACTGGTATGGATTGTGGCAGAGGTAGTATAATTCTGGATCAAGCAGTTGTAGCTATGGCTTCTTAATGCAGCAAGAAGCAGTTTCCTGATTCAGTGGCTTCTGCAACAGTAACGGCTGCTTTAATTGCACTAGGGGGTACCTTGGTTCTGCAGTCAGCAGGGTGTTAAAGCATTTCTAAAACAACAGCATCTCATAACAGATGTGGTGGGGACTAGGAATTGTTCCTGAGAGGTAGGCCTAGAGCCTACTCCTTCAGCCCTTTTAACAATTTTATAATCGCTGAGTTTCCTTTATAGACTCGCTTTCTGCTTAAACTAGTGAGAGTGGACTCTGTTGTCTGCAATAAGTTAAAGACCAATGGATGTAGCTTTCATCAGCTCCTGTCTAGCTCTTCTTTTTTTTCTTCACCTTTATCATAATTTAAATTATGTTGTTTGTATATTGCCTCTACTACAATATAAGCTTCATGAGAATGTAAGCCTTGTCTGTCTGGTTCACTGCTGTGTCCCCAGCACCTGGGGCAGTTCTTGAAACACAGAAGGTGTGTTCCATAACCATTTGTTGCATGAATGATGGGCCCTAGGGATTTGCTAAGGTTTTCCCCACTGTGTCTCAGCAATCTTAGCAAAAGTAGCGTTTGTTCTGCAGCAACAGTCTTTCATTTGACTCACCCATTTGTTTCTGGTCCAACTCCAATTTAGTTCTTCTGACTCAGCAATGGAAACATGCAGTTCTGATGATGATGATGACAGAGCAAGTCCTTGACTTCTCTAAAAGTTCTACATCAGGAAGCTTCTTTTAGAGTACCTGACACTGCTGTCAGTAAAGCAGTGCTTAGCTGGATTTCACTATCAGCAGTGTCAGGCAGTAGATCAGAGCTGGACACAGGAAGGCTGGCTCAGCTTGGCCATTACAGGCCCATCTCGCTTGAACAGCTGTATCCAAACAATGGCAAGTCTGGGCTCTTTTCTTCTGAAAGACTGCCAAGATCACTCCATCTATTCTGGCTGTTTGTATGTCTCTTTCCTATAACCCATCATGCCTTCCTCCTTTGCAAAATTTTCACAAGACCACAGAATGCCCCAGCTAATCTGCCACTTTCTTTGCTCTTTCTAAGAACACTGCCTTTGCTCTTGCCTATTTCCAAATAGAGCAAATGGTCAGGAATGCATAGTCTTTTTATTTATTTATTTATTCTCAAGCCTAGAAGTTGAGTTCTCAGTATAAAAAGTAGAATAATAGATTATTTGCTTAAAATAATGTATGCCTTATTAACTTTTTATCCCCAGTGCTGGATACAGGGTCTGGTATATACTGGGTGCTCGATAAATGTTTGAAGAATGATTGAATGAGTGAATCATTTTAGTTTTGCGCTTTTTTTCTTTTTTAGCTGACAAAAGGTTAATATATGCAGAAAAGACTTAGTATATGGAAAAAAATCCCACATATGACTTTGATTCTATTCAAATGTGTTCCTGTAGTTAGGCAGAATTTCATTAACATTTCCTCCACGTCATACCTGCTGAATATCATTGCAAGGTTTAGTTGACAAGTGCCATTCACAAACCACATCCCTGAACCAAAGAGGGTATCCTGCCATGGGACTTCTTTTTCTCAGCCCTGACACACTTAAGAAGGTAAATGCCAAATGCTCTTTTTTAGAACTCATACACAGAATGACATGCTTCTCCAAGGTCAGGGCAAGCACTCACTTTATTTGCATTTATGTCCAAGAACACTGGCAACAGGTAACCTTCAAAGAAGGAGTCTGTCATTGGCAAGAAGAATTCAATCTTCCTAAAAAAGTCACATCTACCGACTGGCAGGAAGGAACTCATGTCAGGACAGGCAACCAGCTAGCAGTGGAGGACTCCTGATTACTGTTTAAGCTGGGTGAAGCATTTTAAAGGCGAAAGAACACTCCCTGAGTTCAGATTAGGCAGCCTCTCACAAACTCCCACTGCTGGAGGGAGGAGTGGATGGGTGGAAAATGTCAGGAAGAGGACAGGGAATGGGTATGACCTTGGCATGGTGGGAAGAAGCAGTCTTTTCTCAGAGGTGGTCAGGCTCTCTGCTCTGTCTACTGGAGCTGCAAGAGACAGGTAAAGTCTACCTGCAGGGCAGAAATTTCTGTCCCTGAGGTTGAGATGCTTCAAGGTTTTGCCAGCTGTCTCAAAGGGTAGTGTGAATTTCTCCAACCCAAATGATTTCCAAGTCTCTTTATTTATTTATTTTTAGTTTTATTAAGTTTTTTTGAATGATTTTTATTGTGCTTTAAGTGAAAGTTTACAAATCAAAAACCCATATACAGCTTGCTACACACACCCAATTACTCTCCCCCTAATGAGACAGTCTGCTCTCTCCCTCCACTCTCTCTTTTCGTGTCCTTTTCGCCAGCTTCTAACCCCCTCCACCCTCTCATCTCCCCTCCAGGCAGGAGATGCCAACATAGTCTCAAGTGTCCACCTGATCCAAGAAGCTCACTCCTCACCAGCATCCCTCTCCAACCCATTGTCCAGTCCAATCCATGTCTGAAGAGTTGGCTTCGGGAATGGTTCCTGTCCTGGGCCAACAGAAGGTCTGGGGGCCATGACCACCGGGGTCCTTCTAGTCTCAGTCAGACCATTAAGTCTGGTCTTATGAGAATTTGGGGCCTGCATCCCACTGCTCTCCTGCTCCCTCAGGGATTCTCTGTTGTGTTCCCTGTCAAGGCAGTCATCGGCTGTAGCTGGGCACCATCTAGCTCTTCTGGTCTCATGATGACATAGTCACTGGTTCACGTGGTCCTTTGTGTCTCTTGGGCTTGTAATCACCTTGTGTCCTTGGTGTTCTTCATTTTCCTTTGATCTAGGTGGGTTGAGACCAATTGATGCATCTTAGATGGCTGCTTGCTAGCGGTTAAGACCCCAGACGCCACTCTTCAAAGTGGGATGCAGAATGTTTTCTAAATAGATTTTATTATGCCAATTGACTTAGATGTCCCCTGACACCATGGTCCCCAAACCCCTGCTCCTGCTACGCTGGCCTTTTAAGCATTCGGTTTATTGAGGAAACTTCTTTGCTTTTGGTTTAGTCTATGTGCTGACCTCCCCTGTATTGTGTGCTGTCTTTCCCTTCACCTAAAGTAGTTCTTATCTACTATCTAATTAGTGAATGTTCCTCTCCCACCTTCCCTCCCTCCCCCTTCTCGTAAGCACAAAAGAATGTTTTCTTCTCAGCTTAAACTATGTCTCAAGTTCTTATAATAGTGGTCTTATACAATATTTGTCCTTTTGCAGCTGACTAATTTCACTCAGCACAATGCCTTCCAGGTTCCTCCATGTTATGAAATGTTTCACAGATTCCTCACTGTTCTTTATCGATACGTAGTATTCCATTGTGTGAATGTACCATAATTTATCTATTCATCCGTTGATGGGCACCTTGGTTGCTTCCATGTTTTTGCTATTGTAAACAGTGCTGCAATAAACATGGGTGTGCATATATCTGTTCATGTAAAGGCTCTTATTTCTCTAGGATATATTCTAAGGAGTGGGATTGCTGGATCTTATGGTAGTTCTATTGCTATCTTTTCAAGGAAGCGGCAAATTGATTTCCAAAATGGTTGTACCATTTGACATTCCCACCAGCAGTGTAGAAGTGTTCCAATCTCTCCACAGCCTCTCCAACATTTATTATTTTGTGTTTTTTGGATGAATGCCAGCCTTGTTGGAGTGAGATGAAATCCCATTGTAGTTTTGATCTGCATTTCTCTAATGGCTAATGATTGTGAACACTTCCTCATATATCTGTTAGCTACCTGAATGTCTTCGTTAGTGAAATGTCTATTCATATCTTTTGCCCATTTTTTAATTGGGTTATTTGTCTTTTTGCAGTATCATGTAGATTTTAGAGATCAGGCACTGATCAGAAATGTCATAGCTAAAAACTTTTCCCAGTTTGTAGGTAGTCTTTTAACTCTTTCGGTGAAGTCTTTGGATGAGCTCCCAGTTATCTAGTTTTTCTTCTACGTTCTTTATAATGTTTTCTATACTATTTATGCCATGTATTAGAGCTCCTAATGTTGTCCCTATTTTTTCTTCCATGATCTTTATCATTTTAGATTTTATATTTAGGTCTTTGATCCATTTGAGTTAGTTTTTGTGTGTGGTGTGAGGTATGGGTCTTGTTTCATTTTTTTGCAGATGGATATCCAGTTAAGCCAGCACCATTTGTTAAAAAGACTATCTTTTCCCCATTTAACTGTTTTGGGGCCTTTGTCAAATATGAACTGCTCATATGTGGATGGATTTATGTCTGGATTCTCAATTCTGTTCCATTGGTCCACGTGTCTGTTGTTGTACCAGTACCAGGCTGTTTTGACTACTATAGCAGTATAATAGGTTCTAAAATCAGGGAAAGTAAGGCCTCCCACTTTGTTCTTTTTCAGTAATGCCTTGTTTATCCGGGGCCTCTTTCCCTTCCATATGAAATTGGCGATTTGTTTCTCCATCTCATTAAAGAATGTCCTTGGGATTTGGATCGGAATTGCATTAAATGTATAGATCGCTTTTGGTAGAATAGGCATTTTTATAATGTTGTCTTCCTATCCACAAACAAGGTATATTCTTCCACTTATGTAAGTCTCTTGGTTTCTTGCAGAAGCGTACTGTAGTTTTCTTTGTATAAGTCTTTTACATCTCTGGTAAGATTTAGTCCTAAGTATTTTATCTTCTTGGGGGCTACTGTAAATGGCATTGATTTGGTGATTTCCTCTTCGATGTTCTTTTTGTTGGTGTAGAGGAATCCAACTGATTTTTGTATGTTTATCTTGTATCCCGATACTCTGCTGAACTCTTCTATTAGTTTCAGTAGTTTTCTGGAGGATTCCTTGGGGTTTTCTTTATTTCTTTATCCAGCCTAATTGCTCTGGCTAGGACTTCCAGCACAATGTTGAATAAGAGCGGTGATAAAGGGCATCCTTATCTGGTTCCCGATCTCAATGGGAATGTTTTCAGGCTCTCTCCATTTAGGGTAATGTTGGCTGTTGGCTTTGTATAAATGCCCTTTATTATGTTGAGAAATTTTCCTTCTATTCCTATTTTGCTGAGAGTTTTTATCATAAATGAGTGTTGAACTTTGTTAAATGCCTTTTCTGCATCAGTTGATAAAATCATATGATTCTTGCTTGTTGTTTTATTTATGTGGTGGATTACATTAATAGTTTTTCTAATGTTGAACCATCCCTGCATACCTGGTATGAATCCCACCTTGGTCATGGTGAATTATTTTTTTGATACATTGTTGAAATCTATTCCCTAGAATTTTTTTTGAGGATTTTTGCATCTACATTCATGAGGGATATCGGTCTATAATTTTCTTTTCTTGTGTTGTCTTTACCTGGTTTTGGTATCAGGGATATGGTGGCTTCATAGAATGAGTTTGCTAGTATTCCATCCTTTTCTATGCTCTGAAATACCTTTAGTAGTAGTGGTGTTAACTCTTCTCTGGAAGTTTGGTAGAACTCTGCAGTGAAGCCGTCCCGTCCAGGGCTTTTTTTTGTTGGGATTTTTTTGATTACCTTTTCAATCTCTTCTTTTGTTATGCATCTATTTAGTTGTTCTACCTCTGTGTTAGTTTAGGTAGGTAGTGTGTTTCTAGGAATTCATCCATTTCTTCTAGGTTTTCAAATTTGAGTATAGTTTTTCGTAGTAATCTGATATGATTCTTTTAATTTCAGTTGGGTCTGTTGTAATATCGCCCATCTCATTTCTTATTTGGGTTATTTGCTTCCTCTCCTGTTTTTCTTTTGTCAGTTTGGCCAATGGTTTATCAATTTTGTTGATATTTTCAAAAAACCAGCTTTTGGTCTTGCTAATTCTTTGAATTTTTTTTTCTGTTTTCTATTTCATTTAGTTCAGCTCTAATTTTTATTATTTGTTTTCTTCTGGTGCCTGTGGGTTTCTTTTGTTGCTCTCTTTCTATTTGTTCAAGGTGTAGGGATAGTTCTTTGATTTTGGCCCTTTCTTCTTTTTGGATGTGTGCATTTATTGATATAGACTGGCCTTTGAGCACCGCTTTTGCTGTGTCCCAAAGGTTCTGTTAGGAAGTGTTTTCATTCTCATTGGATTCTATGAATTTCTTTACTCCATCCTTAATGTCTTCTATAATCCAGTCTTTTTTGAGCAGGGTATTGTTCAGTTTCCAAGTGTTTGATTTCTTTTCCCTGCTTTTCCTATTATTGATTTCCACTTTTATGGCCTTATGGTCAGAGAAGATGCTTTGTAATATTTCAATGTTTTGGATTCTGTTAAGGCTTGCTTTATGACCTAATATATGGTCTATTCTAGAGAATGTTCCATGTGCACTAGAAAAGAAAGTATACTTGGTTGCTGTTGGGTGGAGTGTTCTGTATATGTCTACAAGATCAAGTTGGTTGATTGTGGCATTTAGATCTTCTGGGTCTTTATTGAGCTTCTTTCTGTATGTCCTGTCCTTCATGGAAAGTGGTGTGTTGAAGTTTCCTACTATTATTGTGATGCTGTCTATCTCACTTTTCAATGCTGATAGAGTTTGTTTTATGTATCTTGCAGCCCTGTCATTGGGTGCATGAATATTTAATATGGTTATATCTTCTTGGTGTATTGTCCCTTTAATCATTATATTGTGTCCTTCCTTATCCTTTCTGATGGGTTTAACTTTAAAGTCTATTTTTTCAGAAATTAATATTGCCACTCCTGCTCTTTTTTGATTGTTGTTTGCTTGATATATTTTTTCCATCCTTTGAGTTTTAGTTTGTTTGTGTCTCTAAGTCTAAGGTGTGTCTCTTGTAGGCAGCATATAGACGGATCTTGTCTTTTAATCCATTCTGCCACTCTCTGTCTCTTTATTGGTGCATTTAGTCCATTGACATTCAGGGTAATTATGGATAGGTATGAATTTAGTGCTATCATTTTGATGTCTTTTTTTTGTGTGTGTGTTGACAGCTTCTTTTTCCCACTTGGTTTTATGTGCTGAGTAGATTTTCTTTATATATTGTCCTTTCCTCATATTTGTTGTTGTTGATTTTGTTTCTGCTGAGTCTCTATTTTTCCCTTGTATTTTATTTTGATGAGTGAGATAGTTTGTCTCCTTTGTGGTTACCTTATTATTTACCCTTATTCTTGTAAATTTATAACTTTTATTTCCTTGTATTGCTGTATCTTCTTCTCCATATGGAAGGTGTATGATTATATTTCTTAGTTCCTCTTTATTATTTTAATCTTGTTTTCTTTTATATAATAACATCACTGTTACCCTGTGTTGGGCTTTTTTTATAATTTTTTTTTTTTTTTTTTGGATTTCCCTGTCTGGGTTGACTTCTGGATGCTCTGCCCAGTGTTCTAGTCTTGGGCCGATACCTGATATTCCTGATTTTCTAACCAAAGAACTCCCTTTAGTATTTCTTGTAGTTTTGTTTGGTTTTTACGAATTCCCTCAACTTGTATTTATCTGGAAATGTCTTAATTTCACCTCCATATTTAAGAGACAGTTTTGATGGATATATGATCCTTGGCAGGCAATTCTTTCCTTCAGTTTTTTAAATATGTCATCCCATTGCCTTCTCGCCTGCATGGTTTCTGCCAAGTAGTCCAAGCTTATTCTTTTTGGCTGTCCCTTGTAGGTGACTTTTCTTTTATCCCTCGCTGCTCTTATAATTGTCTCTTTATCTTTGGTTTTGGGAAGCTTGATTATAATACGTCTTGGTGACTTTCTTTTAAGATCTACCTTATGTGGAGTTCTATGACCATCTTGGATAGATATCTTCTCATCTTTCACAATATCAGGGAAGTTTTCTGCCAACAAATCCTCAACAATTTTCTCTGTATTTTCTGTTATCCCCCCTGTTCTGGTACTCCAATTATTCGTAGGTTATTTCTCTTGACGCAGTCCCACATGATTCTTAAGGTTTCTTCATTTTTTAAAAATTCTTTTATCTGATTTTTCTTCAAATATATTAGTGCCAAGTGATTTATCTTTGAGTTCAGAAATTCTAGCTTCTACTTGCTCAATTCTGACTTCTATTGAGTTATCTAATTCTGTAATTTTATTGTTAATCTTCTGAATTTCTGATTGCTGTCTGTCTATGGATTTTTCCAGCTTATTAAACTTTTCATTATGTTCCTGAATAATCTCTCTGAGTACTTCAGTTGCTTTATGTGTGTGTTCCTTGGCTTGTTCTGCGTATTGCCTCATTTCCTTCCTGATGTCTTGAAGGGGTCTGTATATTAAACTTTTGTATTCTGCATCTGGTAATTCCAGAAATGTACTTCCATATAAAAGATCCCTGGATTCTTTGTTTTGAGAGCCTGTTGAGGTGATCATGGCCTGTTTCTTTATGTGACTTGATATTTACTGTTGTCTCCGAGCCATCTATAAGTTATTATATTAGTTTATGCTTGCTTACTGTGTCATAGATGCTTGCTTTGTTTTGTTTTGGTATACCCCTGTGGGTTGCTTGAGTGAGCTAGCTTCATTATTTTCACCTTTGGAGCTCTGGTGTCCTGTCCCCAGCTGGCTAGAGCTGTTATCAGGTACATGAGTCTAGGAGTCCATTCAGTTTTCTTGTATGAATTCAGCTCAGGTTTCCAGGTAGCTGATCATCAAGTGTGTGGTACAGGCTCTGTCCTACAGTCTTTGAGGCACAGGGGTGATTGGCGTATATACCCATATCTGATTGTAGCAGGGGGTCATGCTCTGAACAAGGCAGGGGGCTGAGAACCGACCCCCAAATGTCTCTGAGGAAAACGTGTCTCTGCTCCCTAGAGCATGCTGGTGGGTGGGCTCTGCATAGGGACTATGGGCACCCAAAGTTTTTGTTGTAAGGACTGGGAGGTACCAGTTATCCCTGGACCCCTGTCGTGGGTGGCTGGGCGACCCAAGTGGAGCCACCTGTCCTTAGGTCCGTGTTGTGGGTAGGTGAGGACCTTGTTTAATAGGCAAAGCAATGTCAAATGTCAAACACTCACCTCTCCACTGCACTGCCGAAATGGTTGGAGTTTGCCAACAAGGGCCTATTCTCCTGAAATAGGCCCACACAGGTCCATGCAGAAGGGAAAGGTGCTCAAGGTCCACGGACGGTTTATGCCTGGACAGGAGCCGCTTCTGTCCTGAGCTTCCCCAGTTAATGGAGCTAGCAAATTATCTTTTCCCCTCAGTTGCAAATTTTTTCCTTCCCCAAGGCTGGGAAGACGGCTCCAGGTGCTCACCAGGGTCTATCTCAGGCCTAGGGATTCAGCCGCTGACGCTGGCTTGGGGTTGGGGGCGGGGTGCAGTAAAATATACGCAAGTACTTAGCTTTTGCCGAGAGCGCCCTTCTGCTCAGGTTCTGGAGGTGTGAGTGGGCTGTGTGGCTGACTGCTTCTCCCTGAGGAAATTACAGCCCTATGCTAGTACCAGCCCGCTGCCGCTGCCACTGCTGCCAGTCCAGGAATGGTGCCTGAGGGCTCCCTGCGATTCAGGTCCAGTAACTCCTCTCCGCTTCTAAATGGTCTCTTCCTTTCCCTGCGCCTCAGTTCGTTTGTCTAAGCTTGCCTTTGATGCTCAGGGCTCCCAGCTTGTCACAAATATACTCGTTTCACTTGTTTTCTCGGGTCTTTGTTGTAAAGAGGGCTCGACAGAAGCGTCTGTCTATTCTGCCATCTTGGCTCTGCCTCTTTTTTAAGTTTTTGGTGAAAATTTGTACAGCAAGTTAGGTTCCTATTTCAGAATTTCCGCACAAATTGTTCAGTGACATAAATTACATTTATCACAACGTGTCAACATTCGATTTAATTGTGTTCTGTTTGTTCCATTACCAGTAGTCTAGTTTCCCTGTCACCTTATCGTCTCATCTTTGCTTTCGAGTAATTGTTGACCTCCTTGTCTCATACTGATGTTTTTTAAGTAGAGCACTGATCTTATGGGTAACATTGTTTATTTTGTGTGCCACTCTGCGGTTTCACTAAAGGGTAATCTCAGGGGATAGGCTCAGTTCTCGATTTGAATAGTGTCTCAGGGTGATAGTTTCAGGGAGTCCTCTGTTCTTTACTGTTCTAGTTTGTCTGGCTTTTTTTTTTTTAATAAGATAAAAAAGAGTGATGTTATGCTCCTCATTTTTCTCCTGTTCTATCTGGGGCCAGTCAAAATATTCAGTGGTGGTAGCTGGGCACCATCAAGTTCTTCTGGTCTCAGGGTAGAAGTGGTTGTGGCTTGGGTAGGCTCATTTCTTTTCTGAGCTTTTGTTTGCTTTCTTACTGTTTAGTTCTAGTAGAGTAGAGACCCCTAGTTGTGTCTTAGATGGCTGCTCATAAGCTTTTAAGACACTAGATGCTACTCATTTCACCAGGATGCAGACCATGATTTTTGTGAACTCTGGGTATGCCAATTGACTGAGTTGTCCTACGAGACTGTGGTCCTAAGCTTTCAAACCCAGAAAACTAAAATTGGAAAGTGTTTGTTTATGTCTGTGGAGTATCTGTTATTTTTGTTATCAGTGAATGTATTTGTATTTATAGGTACCTAAAAGGGTCACTGGAAACCCTGGTGGCATACTGGTTAAGTGCTACGGCTGCTAACCAAAAGGTTGGCAGTTCGAATCTGCCAGGTGGTCCTTGAAAACTCTATGGGGCAGTTCTACTCTGTCGTGTAGGGTCGCTATGAGTTGGAATCGACTCGATGACAGTGGTTTTTTTTTTTTTTTTATAGGGTTGCTATGGTTCATAGATACTTCCATCTGTTATCACATATGTACACACCAGTACCTACTGTATACCAACATGTCTATATCTATCCATATGTGCTCAAACACTTGTTTTTACTTTGGTTGTACTGTGCTCACTACATCCACATTTGGTGCCACTTTTCCTATCATCAAAAAAAAAAAAAAGTCTCTGTGATCTACAGCGTACTTTCCTCTACCTACCCCCATCTCCCTGGTAACTACCAATGAAAATTAGCCTCTCTTTCTTTATCTATTCTTGTGTTCTTATAAAAGAGAAATCATACAATATTTGTTCTTATATGCTTGACTTATTTCACTCAGCATTATGCCCTCCAGGTCCAGCCATGTTATAATATGTTTTGCGGGCTCATCATTGTTGTTTATGGTTGAGTAGTATTCCACTGTATGTATGTACCACAATTTGCATGTCTTTTCATCCTTTGAAGGACAGTTTGGTTGTTTCCATTTATTTCTTGTGTGAATAAAGCAGCAATGAGCATAGATGTGCGTATGTCTGTTCGTGTCATTATTTTAGGTCTCTAGGGTATATAGCTAGGAATAGTATTGCTGGAACATAGGGTAGTTCTATTTCTAGTTTTTTGAGAAAGCGTCATACCGTTTCCATAGGGGTTGTACCATTTTACAGTCCCAACAGCAGTGGGTAAGAGTTTCAGTCTCCCCACATCCGTGCCAACACTTGTCTGATTTTTTTTTTTAATCAGTGCCATTTAACTGGGGTAAGATGGTATCTCATTGTAGTTTTGATTTGTGTCTAATTGCTAATGATCATGAACATGTACTCATGTTTGTTGGCTGCTTGGATATCCTCTTTGGTAAAAGTTCTATTCCTGTCCTTTGCCCATTTTGTGATTGTGTTGTTTGTCTTTTTTTGTTGAGTTATTGCAGTTTTCTACAGATTTTAGAGATTAGACCCTTATTGGATAAGTCATTTCTGAAGATTTTTTCCCAATCGTAGATTGTCTATTTACTCTTTCAATAGTCTCTTGATAAGCATAAGTTTTTAATTTTTATGAGGTCCATTTATCTATTTTGTCTTCTTGTATTGGACGGCACCTAACAACAACAACAAGCCTTCCAATCCATAAGCAGAGAGTGTCTATTTTTGTAGTTTTCTTGTGATAGTGTTTTATAATTTTCATTGTATAGGTCTTTAATGTTCCTGGTTTGGTTGATTCCTAGGTATTTTATCTATTTGGGGGCTATCGTAAATGGTATTGTTTTCTTGATTTCTTTCTCAGAATAGTCTTTTTTAGTGTAGAGGAACCCAATTGACTTTTATATGTTGATCTTGTACCCTAAATTCTTCCATTAGTTCAGCAGTTTTCTTATGGAATCTTTAGGGTTGTCTATGTACAGGATCGGAAACCCTGGTGGAGTAGTGGTTAAGTGCAACAACTGCTAAGCAAGAGGTCTGCAGTTCAAATCTAACAGGCACTCCTTGGAAACTCTATGGGGCAATTCTACTCTGTCCTATAGGGTCGCTATGAGTTGGAATTGACTCAATGGCAGTGGGTTTGGTTTTGGTTGTGTATAGGATCATGCCATCTGCAAACAGAGATAGTTTTACTTCTTCTTTTCTGACTTGGATACCTTTTATTTCTCTTTCTCGTCTTATTACTCTGGCTAGGACTTCCAGCACAATGTGGAATATGAGTGGTGATAATGGGCATCCTTATCTCATTCCCATTCTCAGAGGGAAGGCTCTCAGCCTTTCTCCATTGAATATAATGTTGGCTGTTGGTTTTGCAAATATGTCCTTAATTATGCTGAGAAATTTCTATTCCTATTTTGTTGAGGGTTTTTATCAGGAACGGGTGTTGAATTTTATCAAATGCTTTTTCTGCATCAATTGATATAATGATATGTTTCTTTTCCTTCCTTTTATTTATGTGGCAGATTACATTGATTGGTTTTCTAATGTTAAATAAGTGAATAATTAATGTAGAATATCACCACTTAGAATATAACACCACTTAAACATGGTGTATGATTTTTTGATATGGTGATGAAAGTTGGCTAGAATTTTGTTGAAAATGTTTATATCTGTGTTCATAAGGAACATTGGTTTGTAATTTTTTTGTGAAATCTTTGCTTGGTTTAGATAGCAGGGTTATGCAGGCTTCGTTGAAAGAGTTCTGTAGTGTTCCTTCCTCTTCTATGTTTTTGAAGAAATTGAGTAGGATTGGTGTCAACTTTTCTCTGAATGTTTGGTAGAATTCTTCAGTGTAGCCATCTGGTCCTGTGCTTTTTTGTTTGTTTGTTTTGTTTTGTGGCAGTATTTCGATGACATCTTCAATCTCTTCTTTTGTAATGAGTTTGTTTAAATTTTCTGCCTCTGTGTTAGCTTGGGTAGGTAGTGTGGTTCTAGGAATTTGTCTATTTCATCTAGGTTTTCAAATAGTTGGAGTACAATTTTTCATAGTAATCAGTTATGATCTTTATCTTTGTTGGGTCAGTTATAATGTCACCAGTAACATTTCTTAGTTTGGATATTTGTCTCTTTTGGTTTTTTTCTTTTTGCTAATCAAGCCAATGCTTTGTCTATCTTATTGATCCTTTCATAGAACCAATTTTTGGTTTTGTTGATTCTTTCTATTGTTTTTCTATTTATTTCTGCCCTGATTTTTTATTTTCTTTTTTTCTGATAGCCTCTGGCTTCTTTTGCTCTTCATTTTTCTATCTGTTCAAGTTGTCAGTTTAAGTTAATGATTTTGGATCTTTCTTTTTTAATGTAGACGTTTATTGCTGTGAATTTCCCTCTGAGTGCTGCTTTTGCTGTGTCTCAAAGGTTTTGACATGTGTTTCATTTTTGTTTGATTCTAGGAATTTTTTAATATCGCTTTTGATTTCTTCTATGATCCTGTAGTTTTTAGTAGTGTATTATTTAGTTTCCAGGTATTTATTATTTTTTTCTCAATTTTTCCTGATGTGATTTCTAGTTTTATGCCATTATGGTAGAAAAGATGCTTCGTATGATTTCAGTGGTTTTAAATTTTTGAGACTTGTTTTGTGTCTTAGCTTATGGCCTATTCTGGAAAATGATACATGTGCCCTGGAGAAGAATGTATATTGTTCTGATGCTGGGCAGAGTGTCTGTATATATCCATTTGGCCCAATTTGCTTATGGTTTTATTTAAGTTTTCAGTGTCCTCAATGATCTTCTTTTTAGATGTTCTGTCTATAGTTGAAAGTGGTGTGTTGAAGTCCCGAACTATTATTGTAGAGTTGTCTATTTCGCCTTCGTATTAGTCAGTATTTTTTTCATGTGTTTTGGTGCATTGCTATTAGGTGCGTATATTTATAATTGTTACATCATCTTGCTGAAAAAGATGGGATTTTTCCCCATCCTTTTATTTTCAGTCTGTTTGTGTCCTTATGTCTAAGGTGTGTTTCTTGTAGACAGCAAAAGGATGGATCATGATTTTTTTTTTTTAATCTATTCTACCACTCTCTGTCTTTTGCATGGGGCATTTAGAACATTTACATTTAAGGTTATTATTAAAAACAAAGTGTCTACTGCATTTGTTTTCTGAGTGTTTTGTATTTTCTTTATTTTTTTTCTCATTTTTCTGTTTTTGTTTGTATTTGGATGCTTTCTTGTTATGAGCCTTTTTACTGTCTTCCTTTTCTTCTGAGTGTTTTTTCTTGGTGATTTCTTAGATGTTGCCACACATATTCCATTACAGAACTTACAATTGCAACAATGTTTAACGTATGAATAACAGCATACAACCTTAATAAATAAATCTATTCCTGATATACTCTTCCCTCCCCCTTTTCTGTTGTTGTGTCTCCACTAACATCAGTGTATAGCCTATATTTGATGAGTTCAGTTTGTGCTTATTTATTGCAAACTTTATGTCTATTGTTTGTGGGATTTAGTTATTGAATTTATTCCTTGAAAATATCATGTACTTGGTCCTTATGATTGCCATGTTGTTGCATTTTTCGGAGATGTCTCTTTCTTTTATTATTTATTTTTTCTTGTGTATAGATATGAGTATTTATTTAATGCTCTTGTCTTTCCATTTGGAGTACTCCCTCGAGTAATACTTGCAGAGCTTGTCTGGTAGAGGCATATTCCCAGAGCTTCTGTTTGGGAATGTCTCGATTTCCCACTCGTTTTTTGATGTCAGCTCTGTTGGATAAAGAATCCTTGGTTGGCAATTTTTTCATTCAGCATCTTATACATGCTGCTCCACTGTCTTCTGGCCTCTAGAGTTTCTGGGAAGAAATCCACAATGATTCTTATGAATGACCCTTGGTATGTTATGGTATGTTTTTCTTTTAGTGGTTTCAGAATTCTCTACTTGTCTTTGGTTTTCAAGAATTTTATTAGGATACAGCACAGAGTTAATCTTTTTGTGTCTCTTCTGATTTGATTTCGTGTAACTTCCTGCATTTGCAGGCTTGATTCTCTGTTCAGTTCTGGGAAATTCTCTCTGATTATTTCTTGGAAAATTGTTTCTGTGCCTTTATTGTTGTCATGATGCTCTGGGATTCCAATAATTCTAATGTTAGTTTTCTTAATTAAATCTCACATTTCCTTTTGGTTTTGTTTGCTTTTCTTTGTTCTTTTCTCTTGTTTCTCTTTAGACTTAATACATTCAGTTATTTTGTGCTCTAGTTCGTTTATTCTAACTTCTACCTGTTCAATGTTATTGTCGAGTGTTTCTCTTGCTTTTTCTAACTCAGTTGCTTTATTCTTCAGTTCCAGTAGTTCTTTTTGTTTTTTTGATATTTTCTGTTCCTTGTTGCGTCTCTTGTTTTGTTTCTCTGTTTCCTGATCTCCGCTAGTTTATTTCCTGTGTGCTTTTTGCTTTCTTTAACCATATTTAGCACTATAGTCTGAAAATGATTAATTCTTTGCATTAGTCTGGCCTCCATAGGAGAAATTTTCTTTGTGTTTTGCCTTTTATTGGTCCTTCTTCTCTTGTGATTTTGTGTGTTCTACTAATTTTTGTTGAACTTGGGCCATTTCTTTATCTTTTTACTTTTAATTTTGTATTCTGGTTTTTGTGTAAAAACTTTCTGATCGAGTGCCCTGGTGAAGCAGTGGCCAAGCACTGGCTGCCAACTGAAAGGCCAGGGCTTGTACCTACCAGCTACTCTCACAGAGAAAAATGCAGCAGACTGCCTTCAAAAAGACTCACAACCCTGGGATTCCCACAGGGCAGCTCCATTCAGCCCCACAGTGTTCCTATGGGTCAGAACAGACTCAGTGGCAGAGGGTTTGTTATCTTTTCCTGAGAACCACTAGAGGGGACTCTTATCCTTAGGTTTTTTTTTTTTAAACGCTGATTCAGGAGTACTGAATGCTTGATCTCTGGAATTCAATATGCATATGTGGGAGTGGAGCCGGGGTGGGTTTAGCTGGTTACAGACTCTGACATAAGTGGTGGGGCCCGACTTTTGTGTGGTGAAGGTTGGGGGCTCTCTTTGTGTTTCCCTCATGGGTGCCCTTGAGCAGGCTCTCCCACAATGTCCCACTGTGGGCCATTTCCTTTTGCATCACCTGTCAGTCTGAAGTATTCCCCTTGCCCTGCTGCCCTTGCAGATCCTCCTGGTCCTAGTGTCCATCCATCTTGAGCCGCAGAGAAATTCAACAGCTTTCTCTCATAGTGCCATGGTCTCACTTCCCTCCCTCCAATTGCATGGTCCATGAACTCCCATAGCCAACTTACATCATCTTAAAAAAATTGAGCTACAGCTTCCTCAGGTTAGCTCCCTTTCTGTGTTCTCTGTTTGGGGTGTTACCCAGCCCCATCCCAAAATGTCTGTGATGAGTGGGCACTCCCAATGTTAGTGGGTAGGTTCTTCCAGCTTCTGTGCCATTCTCAGTCCTTCTCGCCACCACTTCTGGACTCAGTCCTACTCTCCAACACCTCAGCTGCCATCTGGAGTTCTGAGCTCTCAGTCTGTGCTTGTTTTTATTAATTGATCTGTGGATTAGGTGCTAGGAGTAAATGGGAGTGTCCACTCACTTCACCATATTGCTCTGCTCTCTCCAAATCGCTTTAATAATATGTATACCACACGTTTACCTTCGAGTACCTTTTAAGGAAGACTATTTCCATCCTCAAAGTGCCTGGAAATAGATGCTGTGGTTGCTACTCTGTTTACTATGTAAAAAGCCTTGGGTTCCATATTTTGTGGATAATCAAAAAAAAAAAAAAAAAAAGCAAAAAAACCCAAACCCCATGCCACTGAGTTGATTCTGACTCATAGAGACCCTATAGGACCAGGTAGAACTGCCCCATTAGCACTTAACCACTATGCCACCAGGGTTTCTTATTTTGTGGACATTACATATTAATTAAATTGAATCCTCCCAGCCTGATGAGATAAGTGTATTTATCCTCATTTTATAGATAAAGCACCCAAGGCTTAGAGAGGTTAAATAACTTGTTCCACATTACAAAGCTGGACAGTGACAGAGCTGACTCACCAAATGAAAGCAAATTTGTCCCTGTCTAGTAGAACAAAACTCTTCCAGCTGCTGTAGAATTTGTTCTGACTCATGGCAACTCTATATGTGTAAGAGTAGAACTGTTCTCCATAGGGCTTTCAATGGCTTATTTTTGGTAGTAGATTGCCAGGCTTTTCTTCCAAGGCACCTCTGGGTGGACTTAAACCTCCAGTCTTTCAGTTACCAGCCAAGCACATTAACCATTTGTACCACATGGAGAATAAGCCCCTAAACAATGTTTTTTTTTTTTTTTTTAAATCAACTACAGAAGATTAAAAAAAAAAAAAATTTAGCCCCAAGGGATACCATTTTCCATAATTGGGAACTAACTGCTCATTATTCCTCTTATATCCTTCAAATAGTTTATTATAATAACTATAGCTCAAACTAAGCTTTTTAGCATGAAGGAGATGTTGGGAGAGAGGATTAGAACTGCGAAGAGCATAGAGAGGCTGATAAATGCATTTCTCATGCCACATCCAGGAGACGGCCACCTGAGCCTGCCAGCCCTTCCTCACATGTTTCTCTGTCCCTAGGAAATCAGACATCCCAAATGGACTCTGAGAGGCACTTACAAATGTTTAGCCACAACTTAAACTGTGTCCAGACTCACTTGCCTCCCCAGGAAATGAGCCTGGGCATGGTCACCCAACAAGAAATTCCAGGACCTCTGACCCACTCCACCTCCAGTCTGGTGAACTTTTGACCTTTTTCTACATCCTCCTCTTGCACCCCCCTCTGCTCCTGAAACTCATCTCAATCTTGCAGCTCTTTGAAAGCACATTGTTCCCTTGAGAATGGGGCCAATGAAGTCAGGGTATAAAAGACATTGCCTTGAGAACAGTTGTGTCCCCCTTCCACTGGTCTTTCCTTTCCTGTATATTAGTAAAGGCAGTGATGGCCTCAGGCCGACTTGTAAACTTGGCCAAGTTTGTTTTTCATTTCCTCTGTTCAATGTCTAGTCCTCGCATCCCCCACCCTGTCACTACCTCTTTTACAATTTTATATATTCTGGTTCTTAGCAACTCCATACTTTGGACTTTTCTCCTTTCCCCTCACAACCTACTTTTCAAAACTGTCCTGTTTTGAGTCTCATTGTTTTAGAGCCTGTTTTCTCTGTTGGTGATAACAAGTTGTCCAGATATACTAAAATTTACCGATATGTTAGCTAAAAAATATGTTACCTCTTCCTGATAAACAATGTTTTCAAACACTTCAGTGCTTTTGTCTGTATAAGAAAGCCTTCTGAGGAGTAACTCTAATGGGAAACTGAAGAGATATCATAGACCAAAAGGGAAGATGCCACCGTATTCAGCTGCCCCTTCTGTGTCTGTGTGGGACAGGCCCTAAAAATAAAACCAAAGAAGTTGCCGTTGAATCAATTTCAATTCATACTGACCCCATATGTTGCAGAGCAGAACTGCACTCCATAAGGTTTTCAAGATTGTGATCTTTTGGAAGCAGATCACCAGACCTTTCTTCTGAGGACATTTTGAATGGGCTTGAACCTCTCATCTTTTGCTTAACAGTCGAGTATCTAACTGTATGCAACATCCAGGGACTCAAGACAGACCCTAGGTACGCTGAAAGTCTAAACCTGGACTTTATTTCTGACTCCAAGCTCTTGATAACTATTTGCAAACCTCCATAGAGGATGGAAAGTCTCTCTCTGCGAAATAAGGGTTAATAATGAGAGGGTAATCACCTTTTTTTAAGTGGTGACTTTGGGGAAGACTACTACATTATTGCAAAGTACTCTGCAAACACTGAGTGTTTGGGAAAAGCTTAATAAAAGATTTGGATGAAATTACTCCTGAACTTGGATGAGATGTTTAGATGGGATATTTGGCAGAGTCCAATGCTGAAGAGTGAACTTCTTGCAATGCATTACAAAAAGAGTACTAAATAAAGTATTCATAGCCATTAGATGCTTTCTTCCCTAAAAATAAAAATTAAAAAAAAAACACTTAAGCCTTGCAAGTTTGGAACATGCTGCCAGCCATTGTCCTATTTAGTGATGCTATCTTAAGACATCTTAGAGACATACTGTGCTATGAAGGTTTTTAAGCTAATAGAGGAGGGGCAGACGGGGTACAGTCTCAGGGTTAAGGGTCCCTCTTTCACAGTGGGCTAATTGCGTGGACTATGCATGTTTCCAGATGTTAGACTGAATATATCTTGACCACTTGTCTTGTTCTAGAAGCCACCTAGAATTTTGTTTGGTATTATTTACAGGCAGGACAGAAGTCCTGGGAGGAATTTAATGATACCAAATTCTCGTTAGGGCATCTTGTCTTTTCTGTTTCCTCAGGGCTTGGAGTATGAGATCCTCACACCTGGTGTCCACTTGCCTTGGTTTCTATGGAAAGGTATCTTTCTGAGGACCTGAAATTCTCCCTCTTCAGAGTCTTCACCTGGATCCCTTTGTCTAATGCTGTACTGTAGAGTACATTCAGGCCCCATTCAAGGCAACTGAACTCCAAAGTCTTGACCAGGGTAGGTTATAAAGATAACCAAAACCTGAAGTGTTTTCCTTGGGATTAGATGAGAAAAATTCTTTTTGAGGCTTCCATTGATAACTCATGCCAGTATATTCTCAAAAAGTAAAACAAGAGAACATTGAGTATTTTACTAAATATCTGTGTTCCCAATCCCTTCCCCAACCTATTCTTGAATGTGTTACTGTGAGGTAAAGAATTTAACTTGAAGAATTTGGTCTTTGTCCTTGGTTCCTGAGAGACAACCTCTGAAACCTTAGAATTTCTGCAGTGACAGAACTATCTTTGAGGTCTCCACGTCACCACATCACTCCTGAGCCTGGAAACCTTCTCAGACTCACCCTATGTGTCTCTTCATTTGCATACTTTTTTTTTTTCTTTTTGGCTTTAACAAAGAGATGTTTATTCTCTCACAGTCTATTACAGTCTATTAGGCTAGAAATTCAAATTCAGGAGAACAGCTCCAGGGGAAGGCCTTCTCTTTCTGTCGGCTCTGGAGGAAGATCTTTGTCATCAATCTTCTCCTGGTTGAGGAGCTTCTCAGCACAGGGACCCTGAGTCCAAAAGATATGCTATTTTCCTAGCTTTTGTTTCTTGGTGGTGTGAAGTCCCCTCTGCTCTCTTTTCTGTATCTCAAAAAAGGTTGGCTTAAGACAATGTAATTTTGTAGACTGAGTCCTGCCTCATTAACATAACTGGTGCTAATCCCATCTCATCTTATCATAGAGATAGGATTTACTACACATAGGGAAATCACATCAGATGACAAAATGGTGGACAATTCACACAATATTGGGAATTATGGCCTAGCCAAGTTGACAGCTATACTTGGGGGACACAATTCAATCCATGACAGATATGTTTATTATCTTGATTGTGATGATGGTTTCACAGGTCCATACATATGTTAAAACTCGTAAATCATACATTTTAAATATGTGTGGTTTATTTTGCATCAGTTATTATTCAACATAGCCATTTTTTCCCAAGAGTGGATTCTTTATTAATTTTTCTTTTTTTTAATTGTGCTTTAGCTGAAAGTTTATAGCGCATGTTAATTTATCATACAAAATTTATACACATATTTTTATGTGACATTAGTTGCAATCCCTATAATGTGACAGCACACTCCCCCTTTCAGCCCAGGTTCCTTGTGTCCATTCAACCAGGTCCTGTCCCTTCCTGCCTTCTGATTCTGCCTCTGGGATTTTTTTTTAATAATAAACCTATAATCATAACTATAGAACATCCTGTGAGCTCTGTAAGTAGTTATAGACAAATATTGAACCTGAGGGAATAGTGGGAGCCAGTGGATCAGAAGCGAGGGGGTTTGGGGACCCCTGAGGCTACAGCTAGTATCCTGAGAGGGAACCCCTAAATTTGCAGCTATCAGATCAGAGTGAGGGTGTCGTGGGGACTGCCAAGCTTGTGGCTAGCGTCTGTAGTCTTGGGTTGACTTGGCAGTCTGGGAGACTGTGTCCTTTAACTTGTGAAGTCTGACCTAGCTCTGGGTGGCTAGGGTCAAAAGAAGAAGTATGGATGTGAAATTGGTAATAAAACAAAACCCATTGCTGTTGAGTCCATTTCAACTCATAGTGATCCTATAGGATAGAGTAGAGCTCCCCCATAAGGTTTCCAAGGAGCGGCTGGTGAATTCGAACTGCTGCTCTGGTTAGCAACCGAGCTCTTAACCACTGCAACAACAGGGCTTTGAAACTGGAAGTAGAATTGACTACAATGAACTGGAATTAAATCCCTTCATTCAGTTTCCCTGCTGGACTATGCTGCAGGTGTTCTGTGTGCTGTGCCTGTAGATTATGCATGACAAGAAATAGACACAAGGCCAGATGAACAGTTTTCTTCTATGTAACTCCTTCTTGCCATTTTTCCTCAAGCAGCTATTTTTATGGAGGCCATTAATGCTAAGTCCCCTTGGGAAATAGAGAGAAAGTAGTACTCTGATTTCAGCAGAATGGGATAACCTTCTGCTACGGATAGCCTTCAGGTATGCGTCAGAATTCCCATGTTAGGGAGATGGGCTACAGAAAAGGTCATACATGGGAAATACACTACCCTTTATTCTTAACATTGATGCTTCTGATAAAAAAAAAAAAAAAAAAAAATCCCAAACCAAACCAGTTGCCCTGGAATCCATTTCGATTCATGACAACCCCATGTGTGTCAGAGTAAAACTGTACTCTGAAGAGTTTTCAATGGGTGATATTTTGGAAGAAGATCTCCAAGCATTTCTTCCGAGTGCCTCTGTGTGGACTCAAAATTAACTGTTGGCACCACCCTGGGATTCCTGCGCTTCTGATAGTTACCCAGTTTTGAAACCTTTTTTTTTTTTTTCAGTGTTCCCTTGACCTTACCCGTTTCTTTAGAGAGTAAATCCCTTTTGGGTACTAACATGTCTTTAACATCTTCTGGTCTTCTTTTTAATAAGGCATTGTGCCTGGATCATGCTGCAGGAACAGAAGGGACTACTAGGGAGAGGAGGATTATTGAAACTGAAGTTTTAGTGGTAAAATTGGCTTCAGGGAGAAGCTGTTGATAGATTAAGGCAAAGAGTGCATATCTGAAGCCAAAAACCCTGAATCTGTGAATCAGGAACGTCTTCCTGAGTCTTTACTCAGTGGCTGTACCACCCCAGTGATGGTCACAACACAGGCCCTCAGTAGGTCCCTGTTGCTTCACTGGTAACATATCCGTTCTGTAATGAGCCAAGGCCCAAATTTCTGCCTCTTTTTTTGTTTCTTATCATTTTATTCATGTTCATCTTCAAAAAGGCTTAGAAGAATGGAAGATGAAACTTGCAAACTCTGGAAATATTTATCTTTTTTGTGATGTCAAGGGCCCTATACCTCTATCTCCCCATTCTCACAGCTTCAAAAAAAGCAAAACAAACAAACAAACAAAACCAAACCCACTGCTGTCAAGTCGATTCTGACTCATAGCAACCCTATAGGACAGAGTAGATCTGCCCCATAGAGTTTCCAAGGAGCGCCTGGCGGATTCAAACTGCCCACACTTTGGTTAGCAGCTATAGCAGTTAACCACTATGCCACCAGAGTTTCCCCCACAGCTTCATAGTATAATAATTAATAGAGACCTCTTGCTGTGGAGAGGTAAGAGGAGTGGAAATTCTATATCTTTCGTGAAAGATTGATGGCATAGATGTGGAGAAGGAGGCCTTCTCAAACTCTGTTTCGTGGAGACCAGGCTTTGCCAGCCTGATGTCAACCTGACATGCTTGTCTGGGATGGATGGAAGGGTAGAAAGTAGGCCTTAGCCAAAAAGTCACAGACTAATCGGCTTCTTGTGACAAAACTTGGTTCCCCAGCCTGGCCTCTGTCCATACAGAGAAACAGCTTACAGCAAAAGCCTTGGCAGAAAAAATGTCCAACTGTGTAGGTTTATAGTACTTAATGCACAGGATCTGGGTTTTTATAAAATTTTCATTGCAAAGACAATTTAGCATCGACATTAAAGAGTATTTTGAAAAACTAGAAATATTATTGATAGTGACTTCTATACTCTTTTAAGTGCTTTCAAGCATTTTCCAAAATTTTTCTAACCAATATGTATTACTTTAAAAAATAAAGTCAGATTAATACTTCAAAAATAAATCATCTATAATTCCCCCAGCCTACCACATCAATTTCCATTTTGAAGTCTCTTCCATTTCAGTGTTTGTCGATTCTACAGGCACAGCTTTGGCATACTTTTAAGCATAGTGTGCATGTCATTTTATGCAATCAGTTAAATATTAAGTTTAAAATTTATATTAATCTCTAACATTTGGGTGTTCTGGTGCATTTGACATTATTTGGGTTGCCACTTCAGAATAATTTTGTCCCATCATCTCATTTTTTCTCAGGTCCTGTGATTCGCCCCTGTGACTTTACATTGGATGGTGTGTTTCTGAGCAGAATGTTTATTGTTGGAGGGTATTTTCTTTAGTCTTAGAGCCATCTCTGTATTAGACATGAGGATTGTACATGTTGGTCCTGCCTCATTTCTACAGTTAACACAAATTTTTTTGAAGCATGGTGTTTGAAACAGAGCTCTGTCTGAAAGCCAAGTAGTGGTGTTCACATTTTGCTTGTGTTGAAAGTTCTCCTGAAATTAGGAACAGATCTGTTGCCCAGAGAGTGAACCAAGTGTGGGTGGCTTGGAGTGTTCACTTACCTCCAGCTTCACCCACACTGCCACATTGCTACCTCACCCTGGCAGAGAGATGAGGAGCAATGGCAACACTGAGTTTGGGGGAGATGGAATGGCAAGGATGACCTTGAACCCCCAAGAAGGGACAGGCTATAAGGCAAGTATTACCTTAAGTTGGGTTTTCCTAGAATAGCTCAACTGGTGAATTAAGCCATCAGGGGAATATGTTGTAAGGCAAAATTCAGGGTTTCTCAACCTTGGCACTAATGAGATTTTATGTTGGATAATTCTTTTTTGGGGGGGACTCTCCTGTGCATTGTAGAGAGTCTAGCAGCAACCCTGGCCTGTATCACTAGATGCCAGTAATACTCCCATCCCCCAAGTTGTGACAATAAAAAATGTCTACCCCCCAAAAAAAGCCCGTTGCTGTTGAGTCGATTCAGACTTATAGCGACCCTATAGGACAGAGTAGAACTGCCCTACAGTGTTTCCAAGGAGCATCTGGTGGATTTGAACTGCAGACCTTTTGGTTAGCAGCCAAACTCTTAACCACCATACCACTAGGGTTTCCAAAAAAAAAAAAAAAAACTACAGATATTCCCAAATATCTCTTGGGGAGTGAAAGCTCCCTCGTTTGAGAATCACTGGGCAAAGTGAATAAAAATAATCAGATTTATCTTTCACTTATCATTTTGGCATTATCAGTGGGTTATTATTTAAAAGCTAATATTTATTGAGGCTCCGCTACGTGCTAGGCACTATGCTCAGCATTTTAACTCATTTATTCTGCAACAAATATATGATGATTCATTTTGCTAGGCACTCAGATCTATAATGGGGACTACAACCTATTGCTATCGAGTGGATTCTGACTTATAGTGACTGTGTAGGACAGAGTAGAACTGCTCCATAGGGTTTCCAAGGCTGTAATCTTTACGGAAGCAGACTGCCACATCTTTCTCCCACAGAGTGGCCGGTGGGTTTAAACCACTGACCTTTCGGTTAGCAGTCAAGTGCTCAACCACTGTGCCACCTAGGCCTCTATAATAATGGAGACTAAATACTGGCAACTCTTACCCCATGGAGATTCCATTCCAGCAGAGAGACAGATATATTAAAATAACCACACAAACATGAATTGTAACTGTAAGAAGTGATGCAGAAGAGAGGTCCTTGGGGCTATTACAAAGCAAAGTTTTTCAGTACTCCCTCTGTATCAGGCTCTGTGCAGAAAGCTTAGCATGTATTAACTCACATGATCCTTTACAATAATCCTATGATGCAGGTACAAGTATTTATTCTTGTTTTATGGAGAAGGGAACTGAGGCTAAGATAGGTAAAATCATAAAGGTAGTAAGTGGTGGAGTTTGGGTTTTGAACCCAGGCTGCTGATCTTCAGAGCCTGAACTTCTAACCACCACCCAAAACAACTTGAGGTGAGATCTGAAGAATGAATAGATGTTAACAGGAAGAGAAGAGGAAAACATGTTCCAAGGCAGAAGGAACAGCAAAAGGATAGGCTTTGAGGCAGAAGAGAGAAGGAAAGACTGAGAAAAGCCCAGTGTGTTTGTAGTGGAGAGAATGTTGGGGAAGCAATTATAAGAGAAGGCGGTAAGGTACGTGGGGGTCACGCCACTGCAGGACCTTGCAGGTCATGTTAAAGAGATTTATTTTTATCCAAAAAGCAATGGAGAGTCACTGAAGAGTTTTAAGTAGGGAGAGTACACTCTGAATTTGCCCTCATTACCATATTTTATATTCTCAACTACCCAATGAGGAAAGAGTGAAAGCCATTTTATGGAATTAATGGAGGGGACTCAGAGAGCCAATGATTTGCTAAGTTTACAAAACTGAAAAGTGATGGAGCTGGAATTTAATCCCAAGCATGTCCCATTCTAAAGCCCATTCTCTTAACCACAGCCCTGTGTAGCACCTTCTTGCTCTGGGGCATGTCAGCACAGCTAGGTCAGCAAGGACACATCCCCTTTGTTTAAGGTCTGGAAATTCTGTGGCTCCCCATGTTTCCATTTCAGTGTATGAACACAGACACAATCCCATGCAGCTCAACAGTCTTTCTTTAACTTTTGGATTTTCTAGTCTCTGTTTATTGTCTTTCACTCTGTTTATTCACCCTTTCACCCTGTCCACCCCTCACCCCTGCCATTCTACCCTGGGACACTGTACACGTGGCCTCTGATAAGAATCTCTTGATACACAGGAGCTGGCAGGTAGCTGTCCTATTTGCTCAAACATGCGTGAAGGTCTCCACTCCTGATATTTCATTGCTATGGAGGCTGGAACTCTTTGGCTGGCCTTTTCCGGTTCTTTTGGAGATAGACTGTTTTCCCCTCCAGGTAAACTTCAAACTAGTGTTCATTTGAATATTAATTGCAATTGCACAATCTCCCCTGCGATATTACCACATTCTGTGGGGATTAGACCAATCGAGCCTCCTTGCTCACTTTAATCACACATTTCAGCAGTGCCGAGACTTGCAGCCTCGTTGAATTCTTCCTTTCACACCATCCAGAATGCTCTGCAGAGCTACCCAAATTGAAATGAGCCCCTTCATCTTACATACAGATAATTAAACTTCAAACACTGTTTATCTCCGTCCCCAAATCCTCAGAATGCAGAAGCAAATTAATTTTAAGTCTATATCTGCTTTAAATAGCAATTGTTTAATCAACAGGCTTGATGTATAATTATATTCTTTGTTCATCCTCCTTGCAGGCTTGAATAGACCACATAATTCCTGGGTTGCTTTCATTTCTGTAATTAGATCATGTGACAGTGCCTTACTGTATTACAGTTGACTATCGTTGCTTCTCTCCCACCCCCTTTTAAATTCTAAAATGGTTTCTCACGAATACTTAGATTATAACAGCCCAGCTTAACAAGGAGCCGTGAGTATTTAGCTTTAATCCTTCACTTTTCTTTCAGCAACAGTTTACTTGGATGCCAGTGATTTACTGGTGGCTGTTGTGTTGCTCTGGCTGCCTGCTTTCAGATTAAGGGTTCTTGTCCTTATTTTGAGCTCTTTTTTTCCCAAAAGAAAAAACCACACTTGTTGACCACATAGAAACACACTGTCAGAACCCCTAGAAGTCAATATTATCCTTAAAGAAGTGATATTTTAGGTTCTAACTGAATAAAAAGTACACATATATACTGGACTATTATTTTCTGACCATCTGGGACTTCACAGAGAAAAAGGAAGTAATTTTCCTTATTTGAAAGAGTAGTTTCATCTCCAAGAATTTATTTTCTTTGCCTTGATTCATCGCATAAAAATGAGAGCTGGACATTAGATAATTAGGTCAACATTGAAATCCATTCTCTAATTGTAATTGGTTTGTTCCACACAATATGCCTGATTTTCTATGGGTCTGTGCTAAAGTTGGATTGTGCAGCCAATCTGCCTCTTTTAACTTTCTTTATCATTCCTGTCTGCCTGCTCTTTATCTTTCAGACTTCACTTGCAATTCTCACTATTTTTTTTCTAACTTTTGTTATTGAGGTACACAAAATTGGGCAAAGTGTTGTAATTATGGCCTAATCAATACTGTATACATTGGGTAGAGTGATTAGAAGTTGGAGGGAGAGAGAATAACATGATTTTGTTTTATCCATAGAGTTCTGTACTTAAAGCTCAAAATAGTGAGCCTCTTTTCCTCCATCCTAATATATTTCAAAAGTACATTTAACTTTGCATTGTCACTCCTTGGTTGTCTCCAGCGTTATTCATTTCTTGTTTTCTTTCCTACTCATGGGGTATCTGTGTTTCTGATTATTACCTATGCAAGTGTACATTTTCCAGGCAGTATTTCATTTTGCTACCTTGATCCAGTGATGCATTTTTATGAGCCTCACCACTATATCCTGCCCATATTTCTGTAACTGCCAGCTCTTTGTTTTTGGATTATTTCCTCATCTTTTGGGTATTTGCAATGCCTCTCAATTATATCTGTGGAATTAATTTCTGTGTTCACTATTCACCTTTCCAGATCACCCATACAAATGCTGAATTAAACATGGCATGCTCACTGACACTGCTACGCTTACAGATTAATAAGTATCCTGTATCAATGGGTTCTGTGATAATTTTTGGTCAGAGGTTCTGACCTTTCTACTCTTCAGTGGGAGTTCAAATATTATGTAGTTTTCATTTGTGTATTTTCCAAGATTTAGAAAGCCACATAATCATACAAAAATAAGCTGAGGCATATTTGATTTGCCATGTCAGTTAAAGTTTAGTCAGAAAACATAAACCACTTTTGGTCTTTCAATGGGAGGAAAGTAATGCAGGAAACTGGTTACCCAGGTGATGGTAAAACTGGGAAGCCAAAAAATAGATGATGAAGCAAGCCAGAACCTATCAATAATTGGAACTGTTCTTACCACTAGGCTGGAGGGACCAAAGAGGAGGTGGTATTACCAGAGTCCAGAAGCTGGATCTGCTGGGCAGAGCTCAAAGCTCTGCAGAGGCTGCCTGGTGGAAGCTAGGAGGACAGTAGACGGTAGACAATTTCATAGAAGAAATTGTACTGCCCAAGATGCTGTCCCAGGCGCGGGGGGTGGGGGGGGAGGGATAAAAATATTAGCTTCTCCACTCCCCCCATCTTTAAGCCTCCTGGCCTACCATTGGCTGGTCGTTTTTTGAAGCCAGCTGGCAAGTAATCTTGTCCCCAAATATACATATTAGAAGAGGAGAAGTGCAGAGGATAGATCTGGAAGTAAAGGGACAAAAGACGAACATAGACGTGATCAGGTGTGCTATGAATAGACTGGTACAAAATCTTTCAAGTGTTACTCTTTTCAGTGAGTTTACCAATTCACCACCAACCATCACCTTCTTCCCTTGTCCATTCTGAAAACCATTGCTAGTCTTGTCTTCCTAGAATACTGTTTTCACCTTTGTGCAATGACCCCTACTTCTTGCCACATCAAGTCTGAATTCTTCAGAACGACTTTCACAATCTGGATGCCCTCACCAACAGACTTAGTTAACGTTTGTCTAAATGGAATCATTTGCTGGGGGAAGGGAAGAGAAAAGGTGAACTAATGTTGTTTACCATCTACTATTTGGAAGACAATAAGCAACGTGATGATAAACAGAGAAAAACTGAAGTTATAAAGGATTTAATTTTACTTGAAGTCACAATCAAATCCCATGGATGCAATAGTCAAGAAATAAAATGACACATTGCATTAGGCAAATCTGTTGCAAAACACCTCCTTAAAGTGTTAAAAAGCAAAGATGTCAGCTTGAAGGCTAAGGTGCACGTAAACCAAGCCATGGTGTTTTCAATTGCCTCATATGCATGTGAAAGCTGGACAATGAATAAGGAAGACCAAAGAAGGATTGACACCTTCAAATTATGGTATCGGTGAAGAATATTGAATATACTATGGACTGCCAAAAGAATGAACAAATCTGTCTTTGAAGAAATACAGCCAGAATGCTCCCTAGAGGCAAGGATGGTGAGACCTTGTCTCACATACTTTGGACTTGTAATCAGGAGGGATCAGTCCCTGCAGAAGGACATCATGCTTGGTAAAGCAGAGGGTAAGTGAAAAAGAGGAAGACCCTCAATAAGATGAATTGACACAATGGCTTCAACAATGGGCTCAAGCATAACATCAACCGTGGAGAAGGTACAGGACTGGGCAGTGTTTCGTTCTCTTGTACATAGGGTCACTATGAGTCAGAAGTGACTCGACAGCACCTAACAACAACAACATGTGCAGATGCTATCAGATATTTATTTCATCTTCAAGTAGGATAGTGAGATTCAGTAAGGTAAAGTAACTGTTCCTAGGTTGCAAAGCATGGCTAGAATTGGAGAGAGGTCTATCTGACATCAAGATATTATTGCTTCCACTACACACATCACTCTCCTAGTTTTACTAATGCTCAGAGAAAATAAGTAACTTTTTAAGGTTCACACAGTTAATAGATGCTCCCTGGCAACTCAAACCATCTGTCTTGAATTTAGGAAATTTCCCATATTTATATTTTATGAGGTTCTTTACCCATTTTCTTATGCTTCAGACAAGTCCTACCTTCTCCATGATCCTTCCTCCTACCTGGAAATCCCACTTCCAGGAAAGGGATTTATATTAGATTACATTACGTTGTATTGCATTGAATTGCATTGTATTATATTAGTCCACCATGCACTCACTTGCCAAAGAGAATGCAAAAAATCATGAAGAAAAAGAGCTGAACAGAGATTTCAAAGGGTGACTTGAGAAGATGAAGTAAAGTATTATTATAAAATGTGCAAAACTTGTAGTTAGAAAACCAAAAAGGAATATAACACTCGGTCTCAAACTGAAAAAACTGAAGAAAAAATTCAAGTCTCAAGTTGCAATTTTGAAGGATTCTATGTACAAAATATTGAATGACGTAGGAAGCATCAAAAAAAGATGGAAGGAATACACAGAGTTACTGTACCAAAAAGAACTGGTTGACATTCAAACATTTCAGGAGGTAGCATATGATCAAGAACTGATGTTACTGAAGGGATACTTCCTAATTCATTCTATGAAGCCAGCATAACCCTGATACCAAAACCAGGCAAAGACACCAAAAAAACAAAAAATGAAAATTACAGACCAATATTTCTAATGAATACAGATGCAAAAATTCTCAACAAAATTCTAGGTGACAGCCTCGTATAAAAAAATAAATAATAATACACCGCAACCAAGTGGGATTTATATCAAGTATGCAAAGATCATTCAACATCAGAAAATCAATCAACATAATCTACTACATAAACAAAATAAAATAAAAGAATCACATGATCATCTCAGTCTATGCAGAAAAGGCATTTGATAAAGTCCAACACCCATTCCTGATAAAAACTCTCAATAAATAAGTATAGAAGGGATATTCCTCAGTGTATTAAAGGGCATCTATACAAAACCAGCAGTCAACATTCCCCCTGAGAGCAAGAACAATACAAAGATGCCCTTTGTCACCATTCCTATTTAACATTGTACTAAAATTCCTACTTAGAGCAATAAGGCAAGAAAAGGAAATAAAGGGCTTCCAAATTGTTAAGAAAGAAGTAAAACTATACCTTTTTGTGGTTGATATGATATGATACACAGAGAACCCAAAGGGCTGCACAAGAAAACTACTGGAACTAGTAGAAAATTCAGTAGAGTAGCAGAATACAAGATAAACATACAAGTCAGTTGAATTCCTATACACCAATAAAGGGAGCTATGAAAAGGAAATCAGGAAAGCAATATCATTTATAATAGCCCCTAAAAATAAAATTTAGAAATAAATCTCACCAGGGACATAAAAGACCTATACAAAGAAATCTACAAAACACTACTGCAAGAAACCAAAGGAGACCTACATAAAGGAAAAACATATTCTGCTCATGGATAGGTAGACTCAACATTGTGAAAATGTGAATTCTACCCAAAACTTATGAAAAGGTTTATGCACAGAAAGAATTTTTTGTGGTTACCAGGGAGAGAAGCGAAGACTTGGTGGCACATTGGTTAAGAACTCAGTTGCTAACCAAAAGGTCAGCAGTTTGAATCCACTTGGAACCTGATGGGGCAGTTCTACTCTGTCCTATATGGTCTCTATGAGTCAGAATTGACTCCACGAAAATGAGTTTGGTTTTCTTTGGTTTAGGGAGTGTAGGAGTGGAGAGGGAAAAACCCTAACTAGATAACAGATAAGTGGTAACTGTGGTGAAGGGTAAGACAGTGCACAATACTGGGGTAGTCAACACAACTTGGCCAAGGCAACGTCATGGAAGCTTCATGTTGTTTTTGTTGTTAGGTGCTGTCAAGTCAGTTCTGACTCATCTCTACCCTATGTACAACAGAAAGAAACACTGCCCAGTCCTGTGCCGTCTTCACAATCGTAGTTATGCTTGAGCCTGTTGTTTCAGCCAGACACATCCAAACTCTCTGAGGGGCAGAATTACTGAGCTAAGGGCCAGAGACCTGTTCTCAGAGGACAATCTAGCTCAATTGGCATACCACATTTTATAAAGAAAATGTTCTACACCCTTCTTTGGTGAGTAGCCTCTGGGAACTTAAAAACTTGCAAGCAGCCATCTAAGATACTCCACTGGTCTCACCCCATCTGGAGCAAGGGAGAATGAAGAAAACCAAAGACACAAGGGAAAGATTAGTCCAAAGGACTAATGGGCCACAAGTACCACAGCCTCCACCAGTCAGAGTCCAGCATAACCAGATGGTACCCAGCTACCACCACAAACTGCTCTGACAGGAATCACAAGAGAGGGTCCCAGACAGAGGTGGAGAAAAATATATAGAACAAAATTCTAACTCATAAAAAAAGACCAGGCATACTGGTCTGACAAAGACTGGAGAAACCCTGAGAGTATGGTCTCTGGATACCCTTTTAACTCAGGACTGAAGTCACTACTAAGGTTCACTCTTCAGTCAAAGATTAGACAGGCCCATAAAACAAAATGAGACTAAAGGGGCACACCGGCCCTGGAGGCAAGGACGAGAAGGCAGGAGGGGTTTGGAAAGTCGGTAATGGGGAATCCAAGGTCAAAAAGGGGAGAGTGTTGATGTGTTGGAAAACAATATATATATTAATTGCTTAAGGAGAAACTGATTTGTTCTGTAAAGCTTCATCTAAAGTACAATAAAAAAGAACAACAACAGCAACAAAAAAAGAACCGATGATTTTGAAGGAAGAAGTCCAAACTGCACTGAAAGCATTGGCAAAAAAACAAGGCTCCAGGAATTGACGGAATACCAATTGAGTGAGATGTTTCAGCAAATGGATCCAACAATGGAAGCAATCACTTGTTTATGCCAAGAAATTTGGAAGACAGCTACCTGGCCAACTGACTTGAAGAGAGTCATATTTGTGTCAATTCCAAAGAAAGGTGATCCAACTGAACGAGGAAATTATTGAACGATATCATTAATATCACATGACAGTATAATTTGCTGAAGATCATTCAAAAACAGTTGCAATGGCACATTGACAGGGAACTACCAAAAATTCAAGCCAGATTCAGAAAAGGATGAGAAATGAGGCATACCATTGCTAATGTCAGATGGATCTTGCCTGAAAACAGAGAATACCAGAAAGATGTTTACTTGTGTTTTATAGACTATGCAAAGGCACTTGACTGTGTGGATCATAACAAATTATGGATAACATTGTTGAGACAGGAATTCCAGAACACTTAATTGTACTCATGTGGAACCTATACATAAACCAAGATGCAGTCGCTGGAACAGAAAAAGGGGATTTCAAGTGGTTTAAAGTCAGGAAAGGTGTGTGCCAGGGTTGTATTCTTTCACCATACTTGTTCAATCTGTACGCTGAGCAAATAATCTGAGAAGCTGGACTACAGGAAGGAGAACATGGCATCAGGATTGGAGGAAGACTCATTAACAACCGGTATGCAGATGACACAACCTTGCTTGCTGAAAGTGAAGAAGACTTGAAGCACTTACTGATAAAAATCAAATACTACAGCCTTCAGTATGGATTACACCTCAACATAAAGAACACAGAAATCCTCACAACTTGATAATAAGCAACATCGTGATAAATGGAGAAAATATTGAAGCTGTCAAGAATTTCATCTTACTTGGATCCACCATCAGTGCCCATGGAAACAGCAATAGAAAAATCAAAGGACTTATTGCATTGGGCAAATCTGCTTCAATAGACCTCTTTAAAGTGTTAAAAAGCAAAGACGTCACTTTGAGGACTATGGTGTGCCTGACCCAAACCATGATATCTTCAGTCACTTCATATGCATGCAAAAGCTGGACAATGAATAAAGAAGACCAAAAACGAATTGATGCCTTTGAATTATGGGGTTGGTGAAGAATATTGAGTATATCATGGACTGCTGGAAGATGAAACAGGTCTGTCTTGGAAGAAGTACAGCCAGAGTGTTCCTTGGATGACAGTATGGTGAGACTTTGTCTCATGTACTCTGGGCATGTTATCAGGAGGGACCAGTTCCTGGAGAAGAATATATCATGCTTGGTAAAGTAGAGGGTCAGCAAAAAAGAGGAAGACTTTCAACAAGATGGATTGATACAGTGGCTACAACAGTGAGCTCAAATCTAACAAGGGCTGTGAGGATGGCACAGGTCCAGACAGAAATTCATTCCTTTGTACGTAGGGTCGCTATAAGTTTGAACTGACTTAACAGCACCTAACAACAACAACTGTTATAAGTAAGAGAAAAATTTGGTGGAAATGGGGCTGGCACAAAGTATTGTATGGTAAAGATTTGTTTTTCTTTAAAGTCCTTATAGCCTAATGCCACTTAAACATTTTTTGAGGAGAAGGGTGACTGAAGGGAACGTGAGGAGTGATGATCTCTGAGGTGTTCTTTTTTTAACAGAGTTTTAGGTGAAAGTTTACAGAGCAAGTTAGGTTCCCAGTTGACAATTTCTGCACAAATTGTTCAGTGACATTAGTTACATTTATCACAATGTATCGACATTCTATTTAATTTTATTTCGTTTGTTCCATTTCCAATACTCTAATTTCCCTGCCCCTTATCTTCTCATCTTTGCTTTCAAGTAATTGTTGACCTTTAGGATTTATCCTGATGATTTTTAAGGACAGCACCAATCTTATGGGTAATATTCTTCATTTTGTGTGCCACTCTGCTATTTTGGTTAAGGGCGATCTCAGGGGACAAGGCTAGGTTCTGGACTCAGGGTGATAGTCTCAGGGAGTCCTCTGTTCTCTACGGTCCTGGTTTGTCTGGCTTTTTTTTTTTTTTTAAATAAGAATTTGAGCTCTACTCCACATTTTTCTCCCATTCTATCTGGGACCACCTATGGTGATCCTGGTCTGAATGGTCAGTGGTGGTAGCTGGGCACCATCTAGTTCTGGTCTCAGGGTAGATAAGGTTGTGACTCATGTAGGCTTGTTTTTTCTCTGATATTTTGGTTGCCTTCTTACTGTTTTGGTCCTGGTGAGTACAGACCCGTAATTATGTCTTAGGTGGCTGCACGCAAGCTTTTAAGATCCTGGATGCTACTTGCTTCACTAGGATGCAGGTCATGATTTTTGTGAATTATGTTATGTCAATTGACTGAGTTGTCCCATAAGACTCTGGTACTAAGCTTTCAAATTAAGAAAACCACTCTTGGAAGGCGTTTGGTTATGTCTGTGGAATATTCATATGTGTGCTTCCAATGAATACATGTGCCTGCACCCACATATTTGTGTTTACACACACCTACAGATACTTCTGTCTGTTCTCACCTATGCACACAACCGTACCTGTCCATATACTAATATGGAAACCCTGGTGGCGTAGTGATTAAGTGCTACAGCTGCTAACCAAAAGGTTGGTGGTTCAAATCCACCAGGCGCTTCTTGGAACCTCTATGGGGCAGTTCTACTCTGACATATAGGGTCGCTATGAGTTGGAATCAGCTCAACGGCAACAAGTTTGGTTGTTTGTTTTACAGATACTTCTATCTGTTCTCACCTATGCACACAACCGTACCTGTCCATATACTAATACGCCTATATCCACCCATATGTGCTCAAACATTTTTATTTTGGTTGTGCTGTGCTCAGTACATCCCCATTTGGTGCCATTTATCCCACTGCCAAAAAAAAAAAAAAGTCTCTATGACTTAAAGTATACTTTCCACTCCCCTCTCCTCTCGCTGGTAACCACCAATGAAAACTGGTTTCTCTACAGATATCTATTCTTCTCTTTTTATTGAAGAGGGATAACACAATATTTGTCCTTACATGTTCGTCATAAATCAGCTAGCATTATGCCCCACAGATCCTTCCATATTATAATACATTTCAAGAACCCATCATTGTTTTTTATGGTTGTATAGTATTCCACGGTATGTATATGCCACAATTTGCTTATCCATTCATCAGTTAATGGGCCTGTCAGTTGTTTCCATTTATTTGGTAGTGAATAAAGCAGCAATGAACATAGGTGTGCATATGTCTGTTCATGTCATTATTTTTACGTCTCTAGGGTCCCTATGTACTGCCTTATAAGTCGGCAGTGGGTTTAGGGTCCCTATGAGTTGGAATAGACATGACAACAAGAGATTTCTTCTTTTTCTTTTGGTATGGAAGAAACAGCTGCAAACATCTGTTAATAATCAGAACATGGAATGTACAAAGTACCAATCTAGGAAAATTGGAAATGGCCAAAAATGAAATATAACTGATAAACATCAATATCCTAGGCATCAGTGAGCTGAAATGGACTGGTATTGGCCATTTTGAATCAGACAATCATATGGTCTACTACGACAGGAATGACAAATCAAAGAGGAATGGCATTGCAAGTTGTTGTTGTTGTTCGGTGCCGACGAGTCGGTTCCAACTCATAGCGACCCTATGCACAACAGAACGAAACACTGCCTGGTCCTGTGCCATCCTCACAATCGTTGTTATGCTTGAGCTCATTGTTGCAGCCACTGTGTCAATCCACCCCGTTGAAGGTCTTCCTCTTTTCCACTGACCCTGTACTCTGCCAAGCATGATGTCATTCTCCAGGGACTCCCTCCTGACAACATGTCCAAAGTATGTAAGATGCAGTCTCTCCATCCTTGCCTGTAAGGAGCATTCTGGCTGCACTACTTCCAAGACAGATTTGTTCATTCTTTTGGCATTCCATGGTATATTCAATATTCTTCGCCAACACCACAATTCAAAGGCGTGAACTCTTCGGTCTTCTTTATTCATTGTCAAGTTTTCACATGCATATGATGTGATTGAAAATACCCTGGCTTGGGGCAGGAGCACCTTAGTCTTCAGCGTGACATCTTTGCTCTTCAACACTTTGAAGAGGTCCTTTGCAGCAGATTTACCCAATGCAATGTGTCTTTTGATTTCTTGACTACTGCTTCCATGGCTGTTGATTGTGGATCCAAGTAAAATGAAATCCTTGACAACTTCTCCCTTTATCATGATGTTGCTCATTGGTCCAGTTGTGAGGATTTTTGTTTTCTTTATGTTGAGGTATAATCCATACTGAAGGCTGTGGTCTTTGATCTTCATTAGTAAGTGCTTCAAGTCCTCTTTACTTTCAGCAAGCAAGGTTGTGTCATCTGCATAACGCAGGTTGTCCTCCAATCCTGATGCCCCGTTCTTCTTCATATAGTCCAGCTTCTCGGATTATTTGTTCAGCATACAGATTAAGTAGGTATGGTGAAGGAATACAACCCTGACGCACACCTTTCCTGACTTTAAACCAATCAGTATCCCCTTGTTCTGTCCAAACAACTGCCTCTTGATCTATGTAAAGGTTCCTCAAGAGCATAATTAAGTGTTCTGGAATTCTCATTCTTCACAGTGTTATCCATAGTTTGTTGTGATCCACACACTCAAATGCCTTTGCATAGTCAATAAAACACAGGTAAACATCCTTCTGGTATTCTCTGCTTTCAGCCAGGATCCATCTGACATCAGCAATGATATCTCTGGTTCCACATCCTCTTCTGAATTGAGCCTGAATTTCCGGCAGTTCCCTGTTGATATACTGCTGCAGCTGTTTTTGAATGATCTTCAGCAAAATTTTGCTTGCATGTGATATTAATGATAAAAATATTGTTCTATAATTTCCACATTCAGTTGGATCACCTTTCTTGGGAATAGGCATAAATATGGATTTCTTCCAGTCAGTTGGCCAGGAAGCTGTCTTCCATATTTCTTGGCATAGACGAGTAAGCACCTCCAGCACTGCATCTCTTTGTTGAAACATCCCAGTTGATATTCCATCAATTCCTGGAGCCTTGTTTTTCTCCAATGCCTTCAGAGCAGCTTGGACTTCTTCTGTCAGTACCATCAATTCCTGAGCATATGCCACCTCTTGAAATGGTTGAACATCGACTAATTCTTTTTGGTATAATGACTCTGTGTATTCCTTCCATCTTCTTTTGATGTTTCCTGCATCGTTTAATATTTTCCCCATGGAATCCTTTACTATTGCAACTTGAGGCTTGAATTTTTTCTTCAGTTCTTTCAGCTTGAGAAATGCCAAGCGTGTTTTTCCCTTTTGGTTTTCCATCTCCAGCTCTTTGCACATGTCATTATAATACTTTACTTATGTCTTCTCGAGAGGCCCTTTGAAATCTTCTGTTCAGTTCTTTTACCTCATCAATTCTTCCTTTTGCTTTAGCTGCTCAAAGCTCAAGAGCAAGTTTCAGAGTCTCTTCTGACATCCATCTTGGTCTTTTCTTTCTTTCCTGTCTTTTCAGTGACCTCTCGCTTTCTTCAAGGATGATGTCCTTGATGTCATTCCACAACTCATCTGGTCTTCGGTCACTAGTGTTCAATGGGTCAAATCTATTCTTGAGATGGTGTCTAAATTCAGGTGGGATATACTCAAGGTCACATTTTGGCTCTCGTGGACTTGCTCTGATTTTCTTCAGTTTCATCTTGAATTTGCTTATGAGCAACTGATGGTCTGTTCCACAGTTGGCCCCTGGCCTTGTTCTGACTGATGATATTGAGCTTTTCCAATGTCTCTTTCCACGGATGTAGTCAGTTTGATTTCTGTGTGTTCCATCTGGCGAGGTCCATGTGTATAGTTGCTGTTTATGTTGGTGAAAGAAGGTATTTGCAATGAAGAAGTTGTTGGTCTTGCAAAATTCTATCATTCGATCTCCAGCATTGTTTCTATCACCAAGGCCATATTTTCCAACTACTGGTCCTTCTTCTTTGTTTCTAACTTCCACATTCCAATTGCCAGTAATTATCAATGTATCTTGATTGCATGTTCAATCAATTTCAAACTGTAGCAGCTGATAAAAATCTTCTATTTCTTCATCTTTGGCTCTAGCGGTTGGTGCGTAAATTTGAATAATAGTCGTATTAACTGTTCTTCCTTGTAGGCATATGGATATTTTCCTACCACTAACAGCGTCGTACTTCAGGATAGATCTTGAAACGTTCTTTTTGACAATGAATGCAACACCATTCCTCTTCAAGTTGTTATTCCTGGCATAGTAGACTATATGATTGTTTGATTAAAAATGGTCAATACCAGTGCATTGCAGCTCACTAATGCCTAGGATATCGATTTTTATGCATTCCATTACATTTTCGACAATTTCCAATTTTACTAGATTCATACTTCGTACATTCCAGGTTCTGATTATTAATGGATGTTTGCAGCTGTTTCTTCTCATTTTGAGTCATGCCACATCAGCAAATGAAGGTCCCGAGAGCTTTACTCCATCCACGTCATTAAGGTCGGCTCTACTTTGAGGAGGCAGCTCTTCCCCAGTCATCTTTTGAGTGCCTTCCAACCTGGGGGACTCATCTTCCAGCACTATATCAGGCAATGTTCCACTGCTATTTATAAGGTTTTCACTGGCTAATGCTTTTCAGAGGTAGACTGCCAGGTCCTTCTTCCTAGTCTGTCTTAGTCTGGAAGCTCAGCTGAAACCTGTCCTCCATGGGTGACCCTGCTGGTATCTGAATACCGGTGGCATAGCTTCCAGCATCACAGCAACACACAAGCCCCCACAGTACGACAAACCGACAGACACATGGGGGTGGCATTGCATACATTGTCAAAAAGAATGTTTCAAGATATATCCTGAAGTACAATGCTGTCAGTGATAGGATATATCCATATGCCTCCAAGGAAGACCAGTTAATACAACTATTATTCAAATTTATGCACCAACCACTAATGGCAAAAATGAAGAAATTGAAGATTTTTACCAAATTTCATGATACGTGAAGAAAGCAAGAGGTCATTCAAAAGACAGGGAAGAAAAAAAAAAAGACCAAAATGGATGTCAGAAGAGACTCTGAGGCTTGTTCTTGAACATTGAGTAGCTAAAGCAAAAGGAAGAGATGATGAAGTAAAAGATGAACAGAAGATTTCAAAGCATGGCTCGAGAAGACAATGTAAAGTATTACAATGACATTTGCAAAGATCTGGAGTTAGAAAACCAAAAGGGAAGAACACACAGCTTTTCTCAAACTGAAAAAACTGAAGAAAAATTCAAGACTTGAGTGAAGGCTTTTATGGGGAAAATACTGAATGATGCAGGAAGCATCCAAAGAAGGTGGAAGGAACACACAGAGTCATCGTTTCAAAAAGAGCTGCTCAATAGTCAACCATTTTAGGAGGCAGCATATGATTAAGAACTGATGGTACTGAAGGAAGAAGCCCAAACTGCACTGAAGACATTGGTGAAAAACAAGGCTCCAGAACTTAACGGAATATCATTTGAGGTATTTCGACAAATGGATGCAGCCTTGGAAGTGCTCACTTGATTATGCCAAGAAATTTGGGAGACAACTACCTGGCCAACTGACTGGAAGAGGTCCATATTTATGCCTATTCCAAGAAAGGTGATCCAACTGAATGTGGAAATTATTGAACAATATCATTAATATCATACACAAGTAAAATTTTGCTGAAGATCATCCAAAGCACCTGCAGCAGTACATCACCATGGAACTGCCAGAAATTCAAGGTGAATTCAGAAAAGGATGTGAAACCAGGGATATCATTGGTGATGTCAGATAGATCCTGGCTGAAAGCAGAGAATACCAGAATGTTTACCTGTGTTATATTGACTGTGCAGAGGCATTTGACTGTGTGAATCATAGCAAATAATGGATAACACTGGGAAGAATGAGAATTCCAAGAAACTTAATTGTGCTCATAAGGAAACTGTACATAGATCAAGAGGCAATTTTTCAAACAGAACAAGGAGATACTGCATGGTTTAAAGTCAGAAAAAGTGTGCGTCAGGGTTGTATCCTTTGCGGCAGATTTACTGAATGCAATGCATCTTTTGATTTCTTGATAGCTGCTTCCATGGGTGTTGGTCATGAATCCAAGTAAAATGAAATTCTACATACATCACTATTTTCTCTATTTATCATGATACTGCTTATTGGTCCAATTGTAAAGAGTTTTGTTTTCTTTTGTTGAGGTGTAATCCATACTGAAGGCTGTGGTCTTTGATGTTCACCATTAAGTGCTTCTAGTCCTCTTCACTTTCAGCAAGCAAAGTTGTGTTATCTGCATATCGCAGGTTGTTAATGAGCCTTTCTCCAATCCTGATGCCCTGTTCTTCTTCATATAGTCCAGCTTCTCGGGTTATTTGCTCAGCATACAAACTGAATAGGTATGGTGAAAGGATACAGCCCTGACACACACCTTTCCTGACTTCAAACCACGCAGTATCTCCTTGTTCTGTTCGAAAAATTGCCTCTTGATCTATGCACAGGTCCCTCATGAGCACAACTAAGTGTTCTGGAATTTCTTTTCTTCACAATGTTATTCATAATTTGTTATGATCCACGCACTCAAATGCCTTTGCACAGTCAATAAAACACAGGTAAATGTCTTTCTGGTATTCTCTGCTTTCAGCCAGGATCCATTTGACATCAGCAATGGTATCCCTGGTTCCACTTCCTCTTCTGAATCATGCTTGAATTTCTGGCTGTCCCCTGTCAATATACTGCTGCAGCTGCTTTTGAATGATCTTCAGCAAAATTTTACTTGTATATGATATTAATGATATTGCTCCAAAATTTCCGTATTCAGCTGGATCACTTTTCTCAGGAACAGGCATAAGTATGGATCTGTTCCAGTCAGTTGGCCAGGTAGCTGTCTTCCAAATTTTTTGGCATAGACTAGTGAGCACTTGCAGCACTGCATCCATTTGTCAAAACATCTCAGTTGGTATTCCATCAGTTCCTGGTGGCTTGATTTTCGCCAATGCCTTCAGTGCAGCTTGGACTTCTTCCTTCAGTATCATTGGTTCCTGATCATGTGTTCCCTCCTGAAATGGTTGACTGTTGACCAATTCTTTTTGGTATAGTGACTGTATGTATTCCTTCCACCTTCTTTGGATGCTCTGTGTCATTTAATACTTTCCCTATAGAATTTTTTAATATTGCAGCTCAAGGCTTGAAGTTTTTCTTCAGTTCTTTCAGCTTGAGAAATACTAAGTGTGTTCTCTTTCGATTCTTCCCTTCCTTCTATCTCCAGGTCTTTGCACATGTTATTATAATGCTTTACTTTGTCTTCTTGAGCCACCTTTAGATATCTTCTGTTCATCCTTTTACTTCATCATTTCTTCCTTTTGCTTTAGCTACTTGACTTTCAAGAGGAAGTGTCAGAGTCTCTCCTGACATCCGTTTTGGTCTTTTCTTTCTTCCTGTCTTTTTAATGACCCCTTGCTTTCTTCATGTATGATAACTTTGATGTCATTCCACAACTCATCTACTCTTTGGTCATTATTATTCAATTGGTCAAATCTCTTCTAAAGGTGGTGTTTAAATTCATGTGGGATATACTCAAGAGTGTACTTTGACTCTAGTGGGCTTATTCTGATTTTCTTCAGTTTCAACTTGAACTTGCATATGAGCTATTGATGGTCTGTTATGCAGTCTGCCCCTGGCCTTGTTCTGACTGATGATCTCTTTCCACAAATGTAGTCAAATTGATTCCTGTGTATTACATCAGGCGAAGTCCATGTGTATAGCCTCCATTTTTGTTGTTGAAAAAAGGTATTCGCAATGAAGAAGTCATTGGTCTTGAAAAATTCTATCATGTGATCTTTTGCATCATTTCCATTAGCAAGGCCATGTTTTCAACTACCAATTCTTCTTTGTTTCCAATTTTCACATTCCAATCACCAGTAATTATCAATGCATCCTGATTGCATGTTTGATCGATTTCAGACTGCAGAAGTTTGTTAAAAATCTTCAGTTTCTTTGTCTTTGGCCTTATTGGTTGGCCTCTAAATTTGAATAATGGTGGTATTAACTGATCTTCCTTGGAGAGGTGTGGATATTATCCTATCACTGACAGCATTGTACTTCAGGATAGATCTCGAAATGTTCTTTTTGGCAATGAATGCCACTCTGTTTCTCTTCAAGTTGTCATTCCAGGCATAGTAAACCATATGATTGTCTGATTCAAAATGACCAGTACTAGTGCATTTAAGCTCACTAATTCCTAGGATATTGATGTTTATGTGTTTCATTTCATTTTTTGACAATTTCCAGGTTTCATAGATTGTACTTTGACATTCCATGTTCTGATTATTAATGGATGTTTACAGTTGTTTCTTCTCATTTTGAGTTGTGCCACATCAGCAAACGAAAGTCCCAAAAGCTTGACTCCATCCATGTTATTAAGGTGAACTCTACTATGAGCGGGCAGCTCTTCCCCAATCTTATTTTGAGTGCTTTCCAACCAGAGGGGCTCATCTTCCGGCTCTATATCAGACAGTGTTCTGCTGCTATTCATAAGGTTTTCACTGGCTAATTCTTTTCAGAAGTAGACTGCCAGGTCCTTCTTCCTAGTCTCTCTTAATCTGGAAGCTCAGCTGAAACTTGTCTGCCATGGGTGACCCTGCTAGTATTTGAATACCGGTAACATAGCTTCCTGGCTGCTGCTGGAACATAGCTTCCAGCATCACAGCAACATATAAGCCCCTGCAGTACAACAAACTGACAGACACATGTAGGACACAAACTTAACCATCTTTTTTTTGGTGTGTGTGTGTGTGTGTGTGTGTTGATTTTATACCCTGCCAAACTAAACCAAACCCATTGCTGTTGAGTCAATTCTGACTCGTAGCAACCCTAACGGACAGAGTAGCACTGCCCCATAGAGTTTCCAAGAAGCTCCTGGTGGATTTGAACTGCCAACCTTTGGTTAGCAGCTGTAGCTCTTAACCACTATGCCACCGGGGTTTCCTTATACCCTGCAGTGATGTTAAATTCTTCTATTAGTTCCAGCAATTTTCTTGTGGAATCTTTAGGGTCATCTATGTATTTTTTTTATGTATAGTATTGACAACTCTGGTGGCATAGTGGATAAGAGCTATGGCTGATGGCCAAGGGGTCAGCAGTTCGAATCCACCAGGTGCTCCTTGGAAACCCTGTGGGGCAGTTCTACTCTGTCCTATAGGGTTGCTATGAGTTGGAATTGACTTGATGGCAACGGGTTTGGTGTTTTTTGGTTTATGTGTAGTATTATGTCATCTGCAATTAGAGATAGTTTTACTTCTTCCTTTCCCACTTGGTTTTCTTCTATTTCTCTTTCTCATCTTATTGCTCTGGCTAGGTCTTCCAGTACAGTGTTGAATAAGCGTGGTGATAATGGTACATTATCAAAGGGAAGGCTCTCAGCCTTTCTTCATTGAGTATAATGTTAGCTGTTGGTTTTGCATTAAAACAAAACAAAAAAAAACCAGTGCCCTCGAGTCGATTCCGACTCATAGCAACCATATATGTCCTAAATTGTGTTGAGAAATCTTCCTTCTATTCCTATATTGCTGAGAGCTTTTATCTGGAAAGTGTATTGGATTTTATCTAGTGCCTTTTCTGTTTCGATTGACATGATCATATAGTTCTTTTCCTTTGTTCCATTTATGTGGTAGATTACATGCATTGATTTTCTAATGTTGAACTGCCCTTGGAATCCAGGTATGGATCCCCCTTGATCGTGGTGTATGATTTTTTTTGATATGTTGGTAACTGTTGGCTAGAATTTTGTTGAAAATTTTGCATGCATGTTCATGAGGGATAGTGGTCTGTGATTTTCTTTTATTGTCATGACTTTGCCTGGTTTAGATATCAGGGTAATTCTGGCTTATAGAAGGTGTTTGTTAATGTTCCTTACTCTGCTATGTTTTTAAAGAAATTGAGTAGAATTCGTGTCCACTTGTAATTTTCTTTTATTGTCATGTCTTTGCCTGGTTTAGGTATCAGGGTTATCCTGGCTTTATATAAAGAGTTTGTTAATGTTTCTTACTCTGCTATGTTTTTGAAGAAATTGAATAGGATTTGTGTCCACACTCCTCAGCATGTTTGGTAGACTTCTCCAGTCTAGTCATCTGGTCCTGGGCTTTTTGTGTGTGTGTGTGTGTGTGGCAGTTTTTTGATGACACCTTCAATCTCTTCTTTTGTAATGGGTCTGTTTAAATATTCTGCCTCTGTTTGTGTTGGAAACCCTCGTGGGTAAGTGCTACAGCTGCTAACCAAAAGGCTGGTGGTTCAAATCCATCAGGCACTTCTTGGAAACTCTATGGGGCAGTTCTACTCTGTCCTATAGAGTCGCTATGAGTCGGAATCGACTCAATGGCAACAGGTTTGGTTTGGTCTTTTTTTTTTGTTTGTTTGTGTTAGCTTGGGTAGGTAGTATGGTTCTAGGAATTTGTATATTTCATCTAGGTTTTCAAGTAGTTGGAGTACAATTTTTCATAGTAATCAATTGTGATCTTTATCTCTGTTGAATTGGTTTTAATGTCACCAATTACATTTCTTAATTTGGTTATTTGCCTCTTCTGGTTCTTTTTTTTTTTTTTTGTCATTCAAGTCAGTAGTTTGTTTATTTTATTGATTCTTTTGAAGAATCAACTTCTGGCTTTGTTGATTCTTTCTATTGTTTTTCTATTTTGTATTTCATTTATTTGTGCCTGAACTTTATTATTTTCTTTTTTTTCTTTGATAGCTTTTGGCTTCTTCTGCTCTTCCTTTTCTATTTGTTCAAGTTGTGGGTTTAAGTTAATGATTTTGGATCTTCTTTTTTAATGTAGGCATTTATTGCTGTGAATTTACCTCTAGTACTGCTTTTGCCGTGTTTCAAAGGTTTTGATACATTGCATTTTAATTTTTGTTTGATTCTAGAAATTTTTAATTTCACTTTTAATTTCTTCTATGACTCAATAGTTTATTTAGTAGTGTATTATTTAGTTTTCATGTATTTATTTATTTTTCCTGTTGATTTCTGGCTTCATACAGTATAATCAGAGAAGATGTGTTGTATGATTTCAATCTTTTTAAATTTGTTGAGACTTATTTCATGTCCTAGCTTATGATCTATTCTGGAAAATGAGCCATGCGTACTGAAGAAGAATGTCTTTTGGTCTGATATTAGATGGATTGTTTTATATATATCCATTTGATCCAATTTGCTTATGTTTTCAATGTCCTTAGTGATCTCCTTTTTAGATGTTCTGTCTATAATTGAAATTGCTGTGTTGAAATCCCCTACTATTATTGTGGAGATGTCTATTTCTCCTTTCATATTAGTCAGTATTTTTTTCTACATTGCTGTTAGGTGCATATATGTTTATAATTGTTATGCCTTCTTGCTGTATTGACCCTTTTAATTATTATGTAATGTCCTCTATTTCTTATATTTTAATTTAAAGTCTATTTTATCTGATATTAGTATGGCCACTCCTGCCTTTTTTTGCTTATTGTTTGCATGGAATATTTTTCTCCATCCTTTTATTTTCAGTCTTTATATCCTTGTGTCTAAGTTGTGTTTCCCGTAGACAGCAAAAGGATGGATCATGTTTTTTAATCCATTCTGCCACTCTCTATTTTTTGCATGAGGCATTTAGGCCATTTACATTTAAGGTTATTAATGAAAATGAAGTGTCTACTTCACTTGTTTTACTGTTTGTTTTTTGAGCATTTTGTATCTTCTTTTTTTATTCTATTTTTTTGTTGTTGAACTTGGGCCATTTTGTTATCTTTTTTTTTTTTTTTTACTTTTAATTTTGCCTTCTGGTTTTTGTGGGAAAATTTTCTGATTGTGTGCCTTGGTGGCTCAGCAGCCAAGGGCCTAGCTGCCAATTGAAAGGCCAGGGCCTGCATCCACCAGTTGCTCTGAGAGAGAAGATGCAGCAGCCCACCGTTGCAAAGACTTACAGCCCTGGGAATCCCACAGGGCAACTCCACTCAGCCCCACAGTGTTGCTATGAGTCAGGATCAGTCCAGTGGCAGTGGGCTTGATATCTTCTCCTGAGAATTACTAGAGGGGCAGTCTTATCCTTAGGATTTTTTTTTTCCCCCAGTGCTGATTCAGGACTTCTGGATGCTTGATCTCTGGAGTTCGCTATGCATGTGCAGGGTGGGGGGTCAGTTAGCTGGTCACAGACACTGATGTAAAGGGTGTGGCTGGACTTTCCTGTGGCATCCTGCACAGGCTCTCCCACGGTGTGTTGCTGCCAGCCTGAAGTATTTCCCTTGCCTTGCTACTCTTGCCGTTCCTCCTGGTCTTAGTTTCTGTCAGTCTCAGGCCTCAGTGAGATTCAACAGTACTCTCTTGCAGGCCCATGGTCTCCCTTCACACCCTCCCAATTTTACATCCTATGAACTCCCATGGCCAATTTGCACTGCCTTAAAAAAATCAGACTATAGTTTCCTCAGATTATCTCTCTGTGTTCCCAGTTTGGGGTGTTGCCTAGCCCAGTCTTAAAATGGCTGCGATAAGCGAGGGCTCCCAATGTTAGCATGTTCTTCCAGCCTCTGTGCCATCCTTGCTTCTCCTCTCCCCTGCTTCTGAACTCACCCTGATCCTCCAGCCCCTTAGCTACAACCTGGAGTTCTGAGATCTTGGTCAGTGCTTGTTTTTCATTTGTTGTACAGTTGGTTAGTTGCTCGGTGAGTAAATGCGAGCATACACTCACTTTGCCATCTTGCTCCACCCTGTCTGAGGTGTCTTGAAAGGGAGAAAGAGAAGACTGCTCTCAGGCTCAACCCTGAGTTTAGTGGTTTCCAAAGACAAGAAAGATATTCTCCCAGATCTTGGTCTGGGAATGGGTTGAAAAATGCCTTTGATATATAGTATGATTGCCTGAGTTTCTCTTAGTTCTTTAGAAGTTCTAGCTGGATTGAAGGGCAGGAGATATCAGTCCTGAGAGAGGAGCAAGGATGGCTGATGAATACATGCATGCATGTGAATGTGAGTGCACACATGCACACACACACACACGACAGCAATGTGATTTTGGTGGCCAGCATACTGATGTGTTGAACTGGCCAGTATACTGATGTGCTTTTCACTCCCTGACTGTGTGTTTGAGCCTGGAGAAACTCAGGGGTAAGTGCACTGGTTTTCTAGGGTCAAGGAGTAGGATCATCTCTGGGGACTTTGTTGATTGCTTATTGTGGATTCCTGGAGAAGAATGTGAAGATGGACCCTTCTTCTTTCCTTACCGTCTATACCTGAAAAGTCTATTGAGGTTCCTTCTTGATGTTTAGAAACAAATTGAATACTTTAATAGGTATCGAAGAAGTTCACCTGAGGTACTGGCCAGAATCATAGTTACTTCCGTTTTAAAAAATCTATACCATATTTCCTGTAATTCAGACTCCTTGTCTCTCTCCCAAATCTTTGTTGCTGATAAAAATAATCCTTACTGCCTTTGTCAGACTTTCAGCTATGTATGATCCATACCATCTGGAGGTTTCTCAGAGTTTTATTTTAAGGTTTTAATGAAGTTTTATTATTTGTTTACTTTTATCACTCTCATGCACACCAGTCATTACTATGAGGACTCAGCTCAGATTTCTTCAAACCATCTGGAAGAGAATTGGTTTAATCTCATATACATTGTTGATTTTGAAGCTGAATCAGAATTTTTTTTTTGAAGATTTGTAAGTTTTCCCTTATTGATCATGCTCTAGAATATTCTTGCCCATCCCTTAAATATTATTCACAGTGTGGTCTTCCCTATCTACTAAATACTAAATACTACTGGTTTTTATTGCTTTTGCTATTTTTTGGTGCTCATCTTTGAAGAACGTTGGAATGAAGGAGACAGAAAGGAATAACCTTGATTGACATGAAATATTATTCCTCTTTTCTCCAATATCCTATTATTCTTTGTGAATTCTGATTTTGAATTTGGCTAGGTACATTGCTTTTCTACTTTTTTCTAGAAAAGACTGTAAACTTCCTGTGTGCCAGGATCATGTATTTTCCTCTACATCTCCAGTATTTATCACATAAGTACTCAACAAATGCCATATAAATTAATCGATGAATGATTTTAATCCAATTTAGCTAATCACAGACCAGTGATAGGCATCCTCTTGAATTCTGCAAAGGGCTGACTAGGAGATGCAGGTAAATCTTTTTCTTCATAAATTCAGTGTCCCTAAGATTAATATTTTTGTTTCTCTCTCTATGCAACCATAAACATTATATTTCTATGTGGATAGATTCTATATAGAAACTCACAGTTGATGTATAGTATCTATTTCTGGTAAAACTCACTTCATAGAGAGACAGCATGAGGCGGGAGAAAGGACACAGGCTTTGTAGTTATACAGACGTGGATTTGAGTACTGGCCTCATCTCTTCCCGGGAAGAAACTTGAGTAAGCTATCAGTGCTCTGAGACTTTTAAATGAGGATATTAATGAGAAACAAATAAGATAACATTTAGTGACTAACAAGGCCTCTAAGACACTGCCTGATTTGGTCCTTATCAGCCCCATCGACCTTTTCTCAAGCCACGTTCTCCTCATTTTTTGAATTTAACTCACTGTATGTTCCTTCAAACCCTGGTGGTGTAGTGGTTAAGTGCTATGGCTGCTAACCCAAGGGTCAGCAGTTCAAATCCGCCAGGTGCTCCTCAGAAACTCTATGGGGTAGTTCTACTCTGTCCTGTAGGGTCGCTATGAGTCCGCACTGGGTTTGTTTTTTTGGTTTTATCTTCCTTCAGCTTTTGAAAAGCTCCAAGCTCCTAGCCATCCATCACAGGGCCTTTGTACATGTGTTCCCTCTGCCTTTCCCACTCTTTCTCTAGTTAATTCTTATTCATGCTTTAGATCTCAGGTAGCTCATCACTTCTTCAAAGAAACTATTATGGATTAAACTGTGTCCCTCCCTGCCAAAAGATATGTTGAAATCCTAACCCCCAGGGCAGTGAATGTGACCCTGTTTGGGAATAGGGATTTCTTTGCTATGTTAATGATGCCATACCCATGCAGGATAGGTCCTAAACACAATCACTTCTGAGAAGTTTCTTCTAAAAAGGGAAAACAGACACAGAGAGATACACACTCAGGGCAAAGAGACCATGTGAGATGCATCTACAAACCCAGGAATGCTAAGGAATACTGGCAGCTATTAGAAGAGGAAAGAGACAAGGAAGGACTTTCCCTTGGAAGAACTTCTAGGCTCCTGAACTGTGAGACAAAAAATCGTCTTCTTTAAAGCCAATCATTGTTACTGCAGCCTAGGAAACTAAGACAGAAGCCTTCCCAGATCTCCTCCAATTTAGTTAGAACCCTCTGGAAGATATACCTGAACTTCTTAAAACTTACCGCTATTGGCATTTAAAAATAATTGTGCCATTAATTGTTGAATTCCCCCACCCTCCACCCAAAGAATGTAAGCTCTGTCATGAGGGCAGGAATTATGCCTATTTTATTCATCTATGTATCTGCAGTGTTTAGTAGAGTTCTTGACATAAAGCAGGAACTTCATAAATGTTGCTGGATGAATGAATATATGAATGAAAGGTAATTAATGAAATCAAAACCCAAACTATATGCTCAATTTCTACCCCACTTTCCCAATTGTAAAAAAGGACAGTAGAAAAATAAAGAGTTCATGATTTGAATGGGTGCATCTTGACCTCTTTACCACCCCAGCCATCTGAAAATTTCTCCCTAGGCCATTCCTCTGAGTTCATGATTCTCAAGTCTTACTCTGCAGCGGAAATACCTAAATAGCTTTTAATAATTGCAGGTAGAATTTCAATCATTGTGGGGTGGGTCCTGGATACCAGCATTTTAAGATGATTTCCAGGCAATTCTAATATGTAACCAGAGTTAAGAACCACTGCTTAGGTTAAGGAATTATTTTGAAAAGATATTAAAATTCAAGATTCTCTTTGTCTGTCTAAATCTTTGTATGTCTGTTGAAGTGGGCTAAACACTGCAGCATATCTACCAGTACTTTTGCACAGGTTGATCAGATTGAACTTCTGAGAGGGGGAGGGAGCAGAGAACTACCATAAGGTTAATACATTTTGATAGTGGGAAAGTTTGGGGGACAATGTCCAAAATGTGGTACAAACCCACGTGGGCAGGATCAGGTGGGGCTAAACCTCATATTCTTCCTAATGTTGCCGAGGATAGGCTTTGCCCAAATACACCAGAGTTATTGTTATTATTTCCACGGAGTGAATCACACTGGGATAGTATTAGATCTGCCTTTTCCTAGATGAAACAACACTGGAATAGGTTTCTAGTGTGGGAATAGCTTCAAGGACATTGTCCCTGGAAGGTGCTACAGAGGGGAGTGGTCTGAATGTGCCATGGCCAAGGATTTTGAAAGCCAGTTGGCAAATATTATGGGAAAGAGCAAGGATGATTTGGCTTCGTAGAATGAATTCATGGAGCTTTATTAAAATAAAAAGGAAAAGAGAAAAAATATACAACAATAATTTGGGGGCATAAGAGCTCTCTTGGGCAGCATAAATGCTAAATCTTTGAAATCTTTTAAAGCAGGCGTTGGCAAACTATGGCCCATGGGCCTAATTCTGCCTACTGCCTGTTTTTGTATGACTCGTGAGCTAAGAATGGTCTCAACATTTTCAAATGGTTTAAAAATAATCAAAATAAGACTAATACTTCATGATTCATGAAAATTATATGAAATTCAAGTTTCAAGTTTCAGTGTTCATAAATAAGATGTTATTGGAACATAGCCATACTCATTCATTTACTACTGTCTATGACTGCTTTCATGCTACAATACCAGAGTTGAGTAGTTGTGACAGAGACCAGGTGACCCACAAAAACTAAAATACTTAATTTCTGTCACTTTACAGAAAAAAAAATTTCTTAAGCCTGTGTTAAAGAATCAGAAGTGGAACTGGCCAGAAGGGTTAACCTTGAGTGAAAAACAGGTGTAAGAAACAAAGAGAAAGGAGGATAAAAATATCATTGTAATGATTGCTTACTGAGTTCCAGGCACTGCATGTACTATGTCACATTTAATCCTCTCAACAATCTTTGAGGTAGAGTCAAGGTCCCAGCAAAGCACAGACGTGCACTCAAATTAAGATAATTGGAAGTGGGTTTAACAAATGTACTATTTATAAAGGTGAGGGCAGGGGCAGGGATCCATAACAGACCCGAGGCTAGTAAAAAAGGAACTCTTACCACCTCTAGCTATGAAGGGTTGATGGGGGAGAGAAGTTTCCAGGATTCAGAAGGAGAAAGGTAGATGGGGCCACTGTGAGAGGAGCAGTGACTTTCAGCTGAAGGAGGCAGTCAGGCAGGTAGGACTCCATAGGGAAGAAGCCAATGGAATAAATACCCTGTCCTCAATCTTCTCCCTTCCTCCAATCTCCTGCTGGGGCAGGAGCCTGATGGGCCCAAGCAGAACCGGAAGACAAAGAAGCAGGTTGAAGTATTCCATACAGGTCAGTCTCTGTCTTAGTCATCTAGTGCTACTATAAGAAAGATACCACAAATGCATGGCTTTAACAAAGAGAAATTTATTTTCTCACAGTCTAGTAGGCTAGAAGTCCAAATTCAGGGCATCAGCTCCAGGGGAAGGCTTTCTTTGTCAGCTCTGGAGGAAGGTTCTTGTCATTAATCTCCCTGGACTAGGAGATTCGCTGCACAGGAGCCCCGGGTCCAAAGAACATGCTCTGCTTCCAGTGCTTCTTTCCTGGTGGTATGAGGTCCCCGCTCTCTACTTGCTTCCATTTCCTTTTACCTCTTGTAAGATAAAAGGTGGCGTAGGCCACACTCCAGGGAAACTCCCTTTACATTGGATCCGGGATATGACCTTAGTAAGGGTGTTACAATCCCACCCTAATTACAATCATTAAATGGAGGAAAACCACACAGTATTGGGAATCATGGCCTAACCAAGCTGACACACATTTTGGGGGGACACAATTCAATCCATGACAGTTTCCCAGGACAGGAAGAAGGATAGTAAAGGTTTGTGGTGGTTGGGGGGATCTGTAGGGACAAACAGAACATATCTTGGATACCACGTCATCATTGCCCCCTATTCTACAAATGATGAAAGTTAGATTTAAAACAAACCAAACCAAACCCACTGCCATCGAGTCAATTCCAACTCATAGAGACCCTATAGGACAGAGTAGAACTGCCCCGTAGAGTTTCCAAGGAGTACCTGGCAGATTCAAACTGCCAACCTTTTGGTTAGCAGCTGTAGCACTTAACCACTATGCCACCAGGGTTTCCAAGGTTAGGTTTAGTCAGATTAACTAGTGTTTCTCAGTAATTGCTGAACTGGGGTTTGAAGCCAGCCACTCCAATTCTAGGACCCATTCTCTTAGCCATTATGTTTTTCTGAGTTGGGATGGAATGGACCATAGAGGCAATCCAGCTTTCCTCTTTCCCAATTCATGAATGGATTTTGAAGCATACTTCTCAGGTGATCCTTTTGCTACTATTTGAACAGTTCCCTATATGGGGACCAATTATAGCCTTGTGGTCATTTTTTTCTCCACTAGGGGATCACTCTTGTGGCTGGAAAGTTCTTCCTTAGATTGAACTAAGTATCTGGAGGTCACATTTACTAAATTTAAAAAATATCAGCTGTGTATTTTTTATTGATACATAGATACCTGAAGCTCTGAATTGACGCTTTTGAATTGTGGTGTTGGCGAAGAATATTGAATATCCCATGGACTGCCAAAAGAACGAGCAAATCTGTCTTGGAAGAAGTGCGGCCAGAATGCTCCTTAGAGGCAAGGATGACGAGACCGCGTCTTGCATACTTTGGACGCGTTGTCAGGACGGATCTGTCCCTGGAGAAGGACATCCTGCTTGGCAGAGTACTGGGTCAGCGGAAAAGAGGAAGACCCTCAAGGAGGTGGATTAACACAGTGGCTGCAACAATGAGCTCAACCATAACAACAATTGTAAGAATGGAAGGACTGGGCAGTGTTTCGTTCTGTTGTGTATAGGGTCACTATGAGTCAGAACTGACTCGATGGCACCTAACAGCAACGACAATAATCTGGAGGTCACATTTACTAAATTAAAAAAATATCAAATGTATATTTTTTATTGATGCATAGATACCTGAAGCTCTGAATTTTCTTCCTTACCCACTTTCTCATGTTTTTCTCTTCAGAATTACTAGGGAAATTCTTTCATTATTATCTTAATTTCTGTGGCCCCTTACTGTCCTTTATTGTATTGAGTTTTATGATTTTAATTTTATGGACACTCCCTCATCTAAAAAGATGGTCACTTCCCATATCCCTTCATCATTCAAAATTGCAACCTTAAATCAGAAAGGACCAGGGTACCACTTGGGCTATAAGTTTTTCTCTGAAAAAAAATCGAGGTCTTAAAAGTCATGTGAGGCACCCTTACTAGGATGGCTATGATTAAAAAAAAAAAAAAAGGACAACTATTGGTGAGGATGTGAAGAAATTGGAAATCTTATCCCTTGGTGGTGGGAAGAAAAAATTTCCATGGTGGAAAACAGTTTGGCACTACCCTCAAAAAGTTAAACATAAAACTACCATATGAGCCAGCAATCCCAATCATAGGTATATACCCAAAAGAACTGAAAGTAGGAACAGAAACAGAAATTTGTACACCAATATTCACTGCAGTACTATTCACAATAGCCAAAAGGTGGAAACAAGTTAAATGTCCATTGACAGATGAATGGATAAACAATATGTGGTATATACATACAAATGGCATATTACTCAGCCATAAAGAGAAATGAAGTCCTGATAGATGCTACAACGTGGATGAACTTAAACTATTATGCTGAGTGAAATAAGTCAGTCACAAAAAACAAAAACAAAAAACAAATATTATATGATCCAAATTATATGAAGTATCTAGAACAGGAAAATGCATAGAGACCAAAGTTTGTTAGTGGTTGCCAACGGTGGGAGTGAACAGGAAAGAAGGAGTCATTGCTTAGGGGGCACTGAATTTCTGTTAATGCTGTTGGAATCATTTGGAAATAGATATTGGTGATGGTTGCTCTACATGATATGCGTAATCAAAGTTAATGAATTGTACATGTACAAAATGTTGAATTGACAAGTATTTTGTTATTTATATATTCTACCACAATAAAACAGATAAACAAACAAAAAGGTCATAGAAGGTAGATCACCTGATCTTCGGTGGCTGCCCAATTCCCACGAGAATCAGTGGAAGTGGGCGGTGGTCAGTGAGAGTGATGCATCTTAGCAGGCTTTGCTTTGTGTCTCATACACACACCGGAAAGAAGGCTTACCTTGTTCATCACCACATCAGGCCCGCAGAGCTGCTTTTTGCATGCCACAGTGGGAAGATATGCTGTGCACCCTCCTTTCCTGCGTGTGATTAACAGGATACCTCAGACTTCCTGGTGCTTATAAGTCCTTCTTATTGTTCCATGGAACATAGGATTTAGTTTCTTTTTCAGAATAATTCTAGGACTTGATGAAACTTTGTGGGCTCTAATAATGTTGATGATGATCATAGTGATAATAACAACAAATATTTATTGAATGCTTAATCCTCAGTATACCAGGAATAATTCTTAACCATTTTCCATCTGAGTACAATGGATCCTTTTTAGGTTTTTATATTTTTAAGTCATTTTATGAGTAATTTACAGAATTAAAAATATAGGGATTGTGAAAAACAACTGTATAAGAAATTTTAATAAATATTTACCTATAGCAAACCCAATTTTTTATTCCATATTTTCTTGACTTTGAAGGTATACATACCTAAAATGGACAAGTTCTTTTGGTGGCCATTAACTGGTCCTCGACTGTCATGCTGATTCTGGAACATATTCATCTTGTAAATATTGATTCCAGATTTCAAATGCACCTCTAAAAGTTTTAGCTTTCTATTACTTTCTGTTTTGTCTTTTTGGGGTTACAGCATCAAAATACAATACTTTTGAAAACTTTGATGGCTCATAATTTTGGTGAAGAGACAATAGCCATCTTCTTTGTTCCATAATTGCAAAATATTTTTTACATTTATGAACACCAATTAGAATGCTCAATTCAATGAAGTTTTTGGTATTTATACTTCTATTTTCTTCCATTCACCTTTGTATACACACCTACCTTGTCCACGTATGATCCATATCAAGCAAGTTTTGGTATATAATCATCATAAAAGTTGAAATAATATTGTTGCACATCTTTTCCACAAACCAGGATGGTCCAGGTTCTCGTCACAAAATATTGCATGATAAGCTCTTCCTGTTGAGTGATTAAGTCAATGAGAACACCATATTTTCTTTTTGCCTTTAGGAATACAATGTTCACTTGTTGAGTCTTTGTTTTATTATTATTTCTTTTTTTTTAATAATTGTGTTTTAGATGAAGGTTTACAGAGCAAATTAATTTCTCATTAAACAATTAATACACTTGTTGTTTTGTGACATTGGTTGCCAACTCCGCAATGGGTCAATACTCTCCCTTTCTTAAACTTGGGATCCCCATTTCCATTCCCTGAGCTTTCCTGTCCCCTCCTGCCTTCTCTTCCTTGCCCCTGGGTTGGTGTGGTCATTTAGTCTCATATACATGGTTGAGCTACATGTATTATTGTTTGTCTTATGGGCCTCTCTAATCTTTGGCTGAATGGGGAACCTCAGGAGTGACTTCAGTACTGAGTAAAAAGAGTGTTTGGGGGGCCATACTCTCCAGTATCTGTCAGACTGGTAAGTATGGCCTTTTTTTGTGAGTTTGAATTTTTTTCTACATTTTTCTCCAGCTCTGACCAGGAGCCTCCTTTGTGATCTCTATCAGAGCAGTCAGTGGTGGTAGCCGGGCACCATCTAGCTGTGCTGGACTCAGTCTGGTTGAGGCTGTGGTAGTTGTGGTTCATTAGTCCTTTGAACTAATCTTTCCCTTGTGTCTTTGGTTTTCTTCATTCTTATTCTCCCTTGCTGCAGGCAGGGTGGGACCGGTGGTGTATCTTAGATGGCTGCTCACAAAACTTTAAGATCCCAGACACTACTCCCCAAAGTAGAATGTAGAACATTTTCTTTATAAACTATATTATGCCAATTGAGCTAGATGTACCCCGAGACCATGGTGCCCAGCCCTCAGCCTAGCAATTCAGTTCCTCAGAAAGTGTCCATGGAGCATCTGTGACTTCACCTTGATCAAGGTGGGCTGACTTTCCCAGTATTGTGTACTATCTTACCCTTCACCAAACACCCAATTGACGGTGTCTCCAGTCTTCTCTTAAACCTTCTTGAAAGATGCTGACGTACTTTGGGCAGTGCAACAACAAAATTTGTTGATGTAATGATGGTGGTTTATTTCATTATCACATCAATCTTTTAGACAATTCCATCTTTTTTAAATTTCATAATATTTTAGTGTTTTTTAGCTTGTTGTTGTTGTTAGGTGCTGTCAAGTCAGTTCTGACTCATAGAGACCCTATGTACAATGGAACAAAACACTGCCCGGTCCTGTGCCATCCTCACAACCCTTGAGCCCAATGGTGCAGCCACCGTGTCAATCCATCTCGTTGAGGGTCTTCCTCTTTTTTTGCTAACCCTCTACTTTACCAGGCATGATGTCCTTCTCCAGGTACTGATTCCTCCTGATAACATGTGCAAAGTATGTGAGACATAGTCTCACCATCTTTGCTTCTAAGGAGCGTTCTGACTGTACCTCTTTTAAGACAGATTTGTTCATTCTTTGGCAGCCCCTAGTATATTCAATATTCTTCACCAACACCATAATTCAAAGGTATCAATCCTTCTTCGGTCTTCCTTATTCATTGTCCAGCTTTCGCATGCATATGAGGTGATTGAAAACATCATGGCTGGATTTAAGTGCATCTTAGTCTTCAAGGTCACATCTTTGCTTTATAACACTTTAAAGAGGTGTTTTTCAACAGATTTGCCCAATGCAATGTGTCTTTTGATTTTTTGACTGCTACTTCCACGGATGTTGATTGTGGATCCAAGTAAAATGAAATCCTTGACAACTTTTTTTTAGCACAGTTGGGAATAACTCATAAGTAGTGATCAAATAATACCTAGGGTGATAAACAGCAGAATATTTCAAGATATAGGAAAAAGATCACTAAGATTCCATAATATATCTTAGATTTATAGAAATTACGAGATAGAGTGAGTTTTAATCTTTTTTTTTAAAAAAAGCAACATCTGAGAAAGAGTAAAATAAATGAAATATCAATATTTCAAACATAAGCGTTCAAAAATGAAAATCCAAAGATAAAATGGGGTCCTGTGTTATACCCATGATTAACATGTGTCAGATACCATGCTAAGAAATTTATGAAAATGACCAAAAAACCAATTAGTGTATTTAAAATAAAATGTAATGTTTATTTAATGCATGTTATGTGCCAAACACCTGGTGGTCTTATCTCAATCATCATCATCATCATCATCATATGAGTTAAAACTATCTGTTTTCAAGTAGATGAGGAAGGGTTACAGAAACTAATTTACCCAAGATCACAACTGGTAAATGACAGAGCTGGATTAGAATTCAGGCAGGAAGATCCCAGAGTCTGTCATATCATGTGATATGTGGCAGGTCAGGGAAAGCGACCAATGGTGCAGAAGCTCCCTTTACCTGTCTGTGCCATGTACTTCACTACTAATTTCCACACTCCTAATTTGGTTTGGGAAACCCTGGTGGCGTAGTAGTTAAGTACTATGGCTGCTAACCAAAGGGTCGGCAGTTCAAATCTGCCAGGTGCTCCTTGGAAACTCTATGGGGCAGTTCTACTTTGTCCTATGGGGTCGATATGAGTTGGAATCGATTCAATGGCACTGGGTTTGGTTTGTTTTATTAATGTGGTTTGAGATTCCTTATCTACCTCTGTGGAATCTTTCTCTTTTTTTTCTTCTAATTTCTTCCAAGACTCCTTCTTTTAACATCTTGTAGGTAAAACCACATGCATTTTTGGCCAAAGTAACTGACACCCTCAGAAAGGAAGACAAGCAGAGGAAAATGGTCCCAAACCAGCCATCCTTCTGTACCTCAACTGGACTAGGCTATATGTGACCTTGTTCTATACTACAGACTCTGCCTATGAATGGCTGTGACATCTTCCACCACCCCATTTGCCATTAATTGGCCAGGTGGAAGTAATTCTCACTAATTTGTGCCAGTTCCATAGATGTCAAGCCCAATTTGATTTTATTGTGTTTTTGAGGAAAGTCATACATAATTAGCTGGGTGTTGGTGGGATTGTTTTCTTCAAGTTGGGTGATAGAAAAAGAACTCTCAGTATGTATGCTATCTAAATACCTTTAAAAATGAAACATACAGATAGGCATTATTGTTCTACTTTTATAGAAATCACATTGATGTGAATATATGGGGGAATATAAGTAGGCAGCAGAATAATGTCCATTATTTGAAGTGGAAAACAAAATGTTACTATTCACAATTCAAAGATAAATTTATTTAGGGATATAATTGGGGTAAAGACTACGGAGAGTGTTATCTCTTACAGCTGTAGTTCCTGCTTGGACCAGCTGAGGGGAGTTGTTCTAGTTAGAATGATGGTCTGTGTAGATCCCACTCATGATGTCTGGCAATGGTCCTTTTGAATAATTAGCAGAAAGAATATCTCTACCACTTAGTGGGCCCTATTAGGGAGAACAGTGACAGCAAGCACCCCAGACTCTACATGTTGTGTTTCTTGAAGTAACCCTAGGGTCTCCTGAGGTGAAGCTGAAACTGCAGATTCCAGGACCCCGCCCCAGACCAAGTGAATTAAAATTTCTCAGGCCATTCTTTTTATAATGAAGCCTGAACATCCCTGTTCTATTCGTTTCTCTTCAAGTGAAAGGAAGGAGTTGAAGGCAATAGAAGAACCAGACAAAGATTAAATGCCAGGGTTTATGGGATTGTTATAGCATGAGTGGTGCTAAATGGGTGAGTGCTTGGCTATTAACTGAATGGTTGACGGTTGGAGCCCACCCAGAAGTGCCTCAGAAGAAAGGCTTGGTGATCTACTGCGAAAGATCATAATTATTGAAAATCCTATGTGCACTTCTACTCGGAAACACATGGGGTTGCCATGAGTCAGAATTGACATGACAGCAATTGGTTATAGCACTATGTAGGATCTGATGTAGGATCCAGGAGTAGACATGCAAGAGGAAGGGTAATCTAATGGAGAGGTATCTCAGGACAGGGCTAATTTACTAGCTTCATTGGGAATATAAACCTTGGAAGCAGAGGCGAGGCAGACAAAGCCAAAAGAACACAGGTTAGGGACTTGAGCGGCCTGAAGTAGGAAAGCCATTGGGGTGGGGGGCAGCAATGAACCTCACCACCTGGAGCGCTCAGGGATCCAACACAGTGCATACCAAAAAAAAACCCAACCCTGTTGCTCTGGAATCCATGCCGACTCATAGCGATCCTATAGAGCAGAGTGCAACTGCCCCATAGAGTTTCCAAGGAGCACCTGGTAGATTCAAACTGCTGATCTTTCGGTTAACAGTTGTAGCACTTAACTACTATGCCACCAGGGTTTATTATAACAGCAATAAGCCTTCCTCCACTTGTACTTGCTGTCAAGGTTAAACTCACAAACTCAGTTTCCTGCCATGTCTTCTCTCTTTTTCTAGGCTCCAAGTAGTAGCAACTGAAGAAGGCCCTGTTAAAACCCAACACCCAAGTTTCAGATATAGGGATCTCTGCAATGTAAAAGGCTGCTTCAGAACTCCAAGAACAGACTTGCTTCATGGGGCTAATCAGGTGAAACCCAGTTCTCAGTCATCTACCTGGTCCATGCCCTTGGTGGGGAGAGCTTTTAAGTAGTGGGGCAAAACAAAGATACTTCCTCAAATGGAGGAAATGGGAAGGAATATTCTTGGGGTGAATTAATCTTTGGGGATTTTCCTATATATTCTCTCACAATTCCAAAGCAATTATTATAAAATGGATGCAAATTTCAATGGCTTTAAAAAGTTGTTGGTAATCTGTTTATTTTTGCAAAAAGAAACACAAGAAAATTAAGCCAGAAACTAATGAAATTGGTTTTCTTAGGGGTCAATGGTAACAAAGTTCAAGGGTTGGAGAAGAGGATGGGACTTCCCTGAGTATATCTTTTAATTTGGTTTTGACTTTCAAACTGTGCTAATGGTTTATATTTCCAAGACATAAAATATGAACAAAGATGGAAAATATGTGAAAATTGAATTCAAACCAAAAAACCTTACTATATCAAGTAGATAAAAATCACACATTAGAAAAATCATTCAGGCCACTTTTGAACACGGAATTTTGACTGTACACCTCCGATGCGATGGTTTCTAAGAAAAAAAAATTGAACTACCAAGAAATCTTGAACTTTATTGAATAGGTTGTTGATAGTAGTAATAGTGGAGCAACTGAAACTACGATGTTTTGCAGAACTAAGCAAATGAATAAAAATATTCAGATTGTTGGCAACTTGGGTTCTCACTGTAGGAGAAGGGAGATGCAGATATGGAATGGCAGATGATTCTTGCCTAATCAATTATTACTATAAAAAAGAAATTTTTCTATTTTGAACTTCCTCTCTCATTTATTACTTGATGTTCTCATATAAAGAAGGACTTTCTCTTCCTCTCCCCAACATGTTATAACCATTTCTGACATGAGTCACTTTGATGCTCAAATTATCCCAATTTTCCCAGTGGAAATCCCTTCAAGCTGGACCCTGTGTCCTCTTTACATACCTGCATCATACTAAGAAATAACTTTTTGAAAAAAGAATGAGTTTATATTGATAGTGGCCAATCCAACACCATGAAACAAAATGAAAACAAACCAAAAAGGAGACCAAAGCAAAGAGACATGTCAAGTAAAAGCAATTTCAGATCCTGAATTAAACTGAGTTGAATGAGAAAAGCCTTGGAAGGCTGGGTTAGGGCTGAGCTATAAACTTTTAACCTCTGTGGTACACCCTGGAAGGTTTCAGAAGGAAATGCTGCATGGGAAGGTGGCCAGGAACAAATGGCAGAAAAGAACATCTGGAGCGGCAGCCTCCCTTAAAGTGATTTAGGACCTGCAAACCTTGGGATTTTAATGATGCAGCCATTTGTTTTAAACACATATATAACATCATTTTATCTCACATCCATACTTCACAGAAAAAAAAAAAAAAATGGAGGTCATATTCCAGCTCGATCCCAATGCCAATCAATCAACAGGAAGCCCATTTATTGGCTTGCCTGGCAGCTGGGTGTTAGTCCAAAGCTCCTCTTCATGAGTGGTTTCAATTTTTCCTTGTTAATCTTGCCGTGGAATCACAGTTAACGGATTCTAGTGATCAGCAATGTGGCTTATTTTCCGTCAAGTATGACTTTGCCATTTTTATCTGATGCTTACCAAACAGCTTCACACAAGAACAGGTTTGCTTCACTGCCTGCCCTTTTGCGCCCCCCCACTCCAGATCCCAATACACATTTGTATTCCTGGCATCTTACTCTTATTTGATGAGTTTTAGAGGCCTCCAATTCTTTTTTTTTCCCCAGGTGTAAAGCAGAAAAAAGCAGTGACTGCTTTAAACTGATAACGACACAATTTCGCTGTCCTATAGACAGTCATTTAAACTCTTTGATATGTGGCCACTGCCACGAAATTCAAGCAATGGAAATGACATCATTATCAGCCAACTCTTTAGGATGAAAAATGACCCACATTAGGAAACAATCTGAACCCAAGGAAACTTCGGTGATCAATCATCACAATTATAATGTGCTAGTCTCTTATGTAAATTCGGCCCGCAGAGAAGCCAGGTTTGGGTGGAAGAGTTGGGGGAGGAGATATCCTGTGGAAAGTGAGTATTAAAAAAAACCAAACCAAGCCCATTGCTGTCGAGCCAATTCCGACTCCGACTCTTAGCACAATATAATTAAGCAAAAGGGAAAGCGGCAGATAATATATGTTTCTCAGGGGACCATTTTGTGCCTTAGGGACCCTTACAGCTGAAAGGGTTGCATCTTCATCATTAAAAGCATTTGTTAAATGCCCAGAGCTACACAGAAATGGGCTGGGCTTTGCACTGCATGAAGCTAGTTGAGCAAGGCCCTGGGTGGGGCCTCAGAGATTGGTGGGATTGGGGCCATCTCCTTGCTGCATGGACACCATCACAATCACCAGCAGATTGTGTTATAGCTCTGGAGTGCCTGGCTTCTCTCATTTGACTTCAGTCCCTTCTGGCCATGAGTCCATTCCAGGGCTGTATGGCCAGCCACAGGTTCATGGTGGCCTGAGTAGGAGGGAGAAAGGTATAGGACTATCACCTCCCACCTGTAAGAACATGGGTTGTTCTTACAGACAGGTGGGACTTCGGTGATGAATTTTGTTTTTATCAAAGGGCACATATCACTGCTCCTGGCCAGCATAACCTGTCTGCAAGTGGCCCTTAGAGTCTGTGTTTTGTCTATTCTCCTTTTCTCAACTTAGAAAAGGGGCGGGTACGTGTGTGTTAATGTGTGTGCGAAGAGATGCAAAAGAGACGAGGAAGGACAAAGAGAGAATCAATGTGGCTGTGTTGGTCCCAGAAAATTGCACAGAACGTACTTATCAAGGCTTTGTGTAGTGGCCTTCCACCTCCAGTTGCCATCAAGTCAGCTCTGACTTATGGTGACCCCATGCATGTCAGAGTAGAACTGTGAGCTATAAGTTTTTCAATAGCTGATTTTTCAGAAATAGATCTTCTTTGAGGCATCTCTGGGTGGACTCGGACCACCAAGCTTTTGGTTAGCAGCTGAGCTCTTAACTGCTTGTGCCATTCAGGGACACCCCTAGTGGCCTAAATGCTTGGATATGTGAAAATCAAAGGAGTGACCAGCTTAGCTAAGCTTAGCTGTTCCTTACCAAGGACTTCAGAGTCTGTGGGCCCATCCTGAGGTAAAGTCTTGGGCTGGTGAGTGCTTTAAGCAAGATTTCTATATGTTGGCTTCCTTAAACCCTATTTTTCTGGAAAGAATGTCATGGGATCATCTATGCTGTTCTACTACTTGACTCTACCTATACTCTCTTCTTAGTCAAAAAATGATGTCCAGGTTATGAGATCCTCTTCCACTCTCCAATACTCTCCTGGGTGGTGCAACCTGAGGTCATAGATAAGGCTGTCCTTCCACCTGCAGATCAGTATGCCTGAGATTTCCCTCTAGGAATTTAATTCTTGTGGTTAAAGATTTGCCCTCCTATTGAATACAAATGCTCTGATAGGGTAACATATTAAGCTTTGCCTGAATTTATGGTTTGAATTCCGGTCCTTTTCCATGTGACAGCTGGATGAAAGCCTTTCCACTGCATAAAGGGAGGAGCAGCTTGGTGCACAAGGCACTGCCCCAGAAGGGAAGATAGGATGGCGTTTCTGGGACAAGGGGACGATGATGGACCTAATGCTTCAGAAAGGGAGTGTGATATCTAACACTACTCCACGTTTACTCAGTCAGGCACTCTTCCAAGTCTCTACACCAGTCATATTGTGTGAGAAATTTTATTATCCCCTTTTGCAGAAGAGGAAACAGGTCTAGAGAGGTTAAATGACTTGTTCGTGATGACAGGGTTTGTGGGCAGAGCTAGGATTCAAACCTTGGCAGTTGGACTTTAAATACCTACTCTTTTTTTTTTTTTTTTGGTGGTGTAAACATGTACAGTGAAACCTGTGAGAGATGGAACTTGATGGGGCTGCCTTGTTTTATGGGTCTTGCAAATTTTTTCGCTTTGGCAGGGTGCAGTCTTATCAATTTTCTTTCTTTATTTTTGGATGTGTTTAGGTGAAGGTTTACAGAGCAGATTTGTTTCTCATTAAACAATTAATACACATATCATTTTGTGATGTTGTTTGCCAACCCCTTGGTGTGTCAACACTCTCCCCTTCTTGACCTTGATTTCCCCATTTCCATTTGTCCAGCTTTCCTGTTCCCTCCTGGTTCTCGTCCTAGCACCTGGGCTGGTGTGCTCATTTAGTCTCGTATACATGGTTGAACTATGTGTGTTATTGTTTGTTGTATAGGTTTGTCTAATCTTTGGGTAACAGGTGAATCTTAGTGACTTCAATACTGAGTTAAAAGGGTGTCTGGAGGCCATACTCTTGCGGTTTCTCCAGTCTCTGTCAGACCAGCAAGTCTGGCCTTTTTTTGTGAGTTTGAATTTTGTTCTACATTTTTCTCCAGCTCTGTCCAAGGAACCCTCTATTGTGATTTCTGTCAGAGCCGTCAGCAGTGGTAACTGTGCACCATTTAGTTTTGCTGGACTCATTCTGGTGGAGACTGTGGTAGTTGTGGTCCATTAGTCCTTTGAATTAATCTTTCCCTCGTGTCTATGGTTTTCTCCATTCTTCCTTGCCCCAGACAGTGTGGGACCAGTAGAAATATTTTAGATGGCCGCTCACAAGCTTTTTAGACCCCAGACGCTAGTCACCAAAATAGGATGTAGAACATTTTCTTTATAAAATATGTTATTCCAATTGATCTAGATGTGCCCCGAGACCATGGTCCCCAGCCCTCAGCCCAGTAATTCGGTCCCTCAGCCAGGCTGAGTGTGTCTATGAAGCATCTATGACTATGCATTGGTCAAGTTGTGCTGACTTCCCAGTACTTATCACTTTTCTATCCCTCGTTTTAGTGGAAAATTTTGCATTTTCCTTCTCTGACAGGTTTCCACCTTATACAGATTCTAGCTTTTGCAGGTTTTACTATATAACAAACATTTTGTTATTGCAATATTGTTATTTGCCATTGCAACATTGTTTATGTGTGCACTTCAGTTAACATCTGCATTGGAAAGAATGAGGAGCATCAGAGGGACAGAAGCGTGTCAGCCTTCTGGGCAGGAGGTCCAGATTGCAGTTGCCTCAGTTCTGCCTCCAGTCCAGGTACCTTAACTGTGTTATAGTAGCATCAGGGAGCCCATGTCCCACCTGGAGAGATCAGTGAGCTTTCCAGAGCTGCTGTGGGGTCTTACCCTAAACTCTGACCAAAACCCCTTCCTGGGTCTCCTTTGAACTTGTACCCACCATAACATTTGAAACACTGCCAGCAAATGCCCAAGTGATTCGTCAACAGAGATTAATGAAATCATATCTTAGGATCTACAGACGTCATTGGACATGCTCCGGTTGACCTCATTTGTAGTCCAGTGGCTGCTTACAGAGTGTTCCATCAGTTAATTAAGCTCACTGAATGTGTTGTGTTCAGCTTTTTCTCACCATTGGGAGTTGTGTTTTCTGCATAGGAGATAAAAATTATGAAAGGAAACAATTTTAAAACATACCTTAAAAAAGAATGTCTTTCCCTTATCACCTGGTGTAGCTGACATTCAATCACGGAAGTGTCCTTACGCTCCCAACAGTTACCTAGTCAAAGAGTTGGACTCTTTAGGAAGTTCCTTGGGGAAACCCTGGCTCATTCTGGATGTCCACCTCCACCCTCACAGCTTCATGTCTAATTGGGGAAGGGCTTCTGTGGGATATTTTCAAATAATCATTTCATAGCTATGGTTTAGATCATGCTTTCTCTGATGAAAAATTCATACATGGTTATGAAGACTCCTTAAATGTTGTAAGTCTGTTTTTCACATGGTGGGAAAAGTGGGAGGGTGAAACAATCATCACTGGATCTATTTGGCCTCTCCTCATTAGCACTGGCCGTTTGGCCAGCTCATGCTTTCCTTTCCCACTTAGCAAAGAGAGAGCCATAAGTTGTTCATCAAAAATCTTTACTAAAAAAAGCGATAAGACAAGCTACTCACTGGGAGAATATCTTTGGAAACCATATATCTCATAAGAATCTAATAATAAAATATATATAAAACTTTGAGAACTTAACGACAAAAAGACCAAAAACCCAATCACAAAATGGGCAAAGGTCTGGAATAGATGTTTCACCAAAGAGGACATTCAAATGGCCACAAAACACATGAAAAGATGCTCAACATCATTAACCTTCAGACAGATGCAAATCAAAACCACAATGAGATACCATTTCACTGCACTAGGATGGCTAAGATAAAACAAACAAACAGAAAATGCAAATGTTGGTGACAATATGGGGAAATTAGGACCCTTATCCATTGCTGTTGGGAATGCAAAACGGTACAGCTGTTGGGAAAACAGTGTGGCAGTTCCTCAAAAAACTAAAAATAGAACTACCACATGACCTAGCAATTCTACTCCTAGGTATATACCTCAAAAACTTGAAAGCAGAGACTCAAACAGAGACTTGTACACCAATGTTCATTGCAGCACTATTCACTATAGTTTCCACCTTAATGCCCATCAACAGATGAATGGATAAACAGAATGTGGTACATGCATACAGTGGAATACTACACAGCTGGTAGAAGTGAAGCCTTGATACATGCTACCATATGGATGGAGCTGGAAGACATTATGCTGAGTGAAATAAGTTGATCATAAAAAGACACATATTGTATGACCTCACTTATACAAAAAGACAAGAAGAAGTAAATGTATAGAGACCAAAGTTTATTAGTAGTTACCAGCAGCAGGAGGAAGGGGGGAAAGGGAAGGTTAACGGTGATGGAAATATGTTGATTAAGGGTAAGCTTGCATAGCTGATTATTGCAATTGCTGTCACTAAGTTGTGTGCCTGTAAAAAGTTGAATTGGCAAAAGTTATTTGATAGATGTATTTACAAAAAAAAAAAAAAAGAGTAGCTGCTGGGGCTGCTTATGCACATCAAAAACCTCATGGGATTTGATTTCTTGGTTTGGAGGTCTAGGGTCATTGTTTCATGGGATATCCCAGTTAATTTGCCTAATAACATGTTTAGTACTTCTGTTTGACCTCCTAGTTCATTGTGTAGTGCCTGGGGTCTTAAAAGCCTGGAAGTGGCCATCCAACACAAGACAATTTGTCTCTATTTGCCTGGAGCAATAAAGGAAGAAGAGTCAGGAATAGAGGGAATATATGGAATGTGTAGCTAATTGCCTCCATGAACAACTGTCTCTTTTGCCATTCAGTCAGAGCTGGATAATGCCTGGCTACTGTTACTGAACATTCTGATAGAAGATTCTATAGAAGAATCCTGACCAAGAGGGGGAAAGCGTAGAAGAGAATTTCAAATTCTCATGGACTCCAGACTTTCTGGAGCCATGGAGGATGTATGAACCCCCCCTGAAACTATTGCCCTGAAAGAATCTTTAAATCTTAAACCAAAAATATCTCTGAAGTTTTCTTAAGGCCAAACAGTAGTTTAGCTTAACTAGTAAAAAAAAAATCTTGCCTTGGGCACTATGCTCTATTAAGAATTAGTGCGATCAAAGTGACAATGCAACTGAAAAGATTAGACAGGAACCTTAAAGGTCGGTGAGTCTAATGTGGTAGAGGTGGGGGGAGTGCAGCTCAGAAAAGAAGGGCAAGAATGACTGCAAAACTTGAAGAACATAGTCAATGTCACTGAATTGTACATCGATGTATGTTTTACTGCGTATATTTTCAACAACAACAAAATTTTAAAAAAGAGGGACATGAAGACACTGATAATTTTATATTTGAAGGGAGAAAAATAATTCATTGTGGTGACAGCACATATGAAAGCATAAAGGAACTGATCTGTCTCTGTTTATGAAATCCTCATTCATTTGTACCTTTGGAAAAAATACTATTTTATGCCTGAGGTCTATAGGACACATTATCGTTAATGTTACCATTGTATTTATATTCAGCTGGGTCACAAGGTAAGTAACCCTTCATGTCCAGTCGGCTTCCTGAAGTTCACCAGTGAACAGCCTCCCAGAAATTTTTGGATTCTGGTTCTTTCTATTAAATTATTTTATATCTGGTGCATAGTCTTGACTAGATTTTAAAACCAGAGATCTTTTAACTTGTGCCTCTCTCCAGATCCTATACAGTGGGCATGTTTTTAATGACAGCCAAGTTAGATCAGCCACTGCTGGATGGTAAATGTATGGTAGGAGTTGTGGAAATTCAGAGTGGTCCAGTGGATTGAACACTGGAGTAAGAAGATCTGGGGTCAAGAATTAACTGAATCATTTGTTAGCTCAGTGGTCTTGGACTCATCTTAAAACTTTCTGTGCACGAGCTTCTTATCTGTAAAATGGAGAGAATGTTGTTGTTAGTTGCTGTTGATTCTGACTCATGGTGTCCCCATGTGTGCAGAATAGAACTGCGCTCTACAGGGTTTTCAGAGCTGTGACCTTTCAGAAGCTGATTACCAGGCCTATCTTCCAAGGCACCTCTGGGTGAGTTTGAACTGCCAACCCTTAGTTTAGTGGGCAAATGCTTAACCATTTGCACCACCCCGGGATTCCAGAGATAGTGATACCTACCTGCTTTGAAAGATATTTAAGAGCCTCAAATAAGATAATGTACGATTAAGTGCATTGGGAACTATAAAATCTTGTATGAATGCAAATTGTGACTCCTGGACTTAAGTTGGATCAAATATTTCTTAAATGAAGACGGTTTAAGCCTGGAGCTTTGTTAAACAGATACCCCTCATTGATTTTTCTCCTAACAGGGTTTAATCTATACTCTTGTGTTGTGTCTAGTTTTTCAAGACATAGGCAACTTAAAAAGGTCTGTGCTTTAAATTGTGTTGGGCAGGGCTCTGTACCATCCCAGGCCGATACAGAAACTGATGCCAGCCAGAGCAGCCTTCTGTGTAATCCAAGGAGCAGGTTCATATTTTTGTAAGGGTTCCTGCCTGATTTCCGTGGCAAAGTGCCACTTCTTCCCCACACCCTGCCTCCTGTCTGGCCTTAGAGTTGCCTCCTTCTGTGGGCTAGGTCTGCAAACGCTCCAGGGCTTTGATCACATCTGTGCCTAGAGTTTTCAGGGCTTTCACAAGAGAAGAGGTTGGACATTTGGGGAATTACTATAATTTCCACCACTTATTGTTTGCTGTATGCCAGGTGCTGAACTAAGCAGGTTACATGCACTACGTCATTAAACCTTCACAGTAGCCCTGTGACATAGGAATTATTGTCATCTTCATTTTATAGATAAGGAAACCGAGCTCTGAGAGTTTAGGTAAATTGCCTAACGTGGTTAATATAGGAGAGGTCTTTCTGACTCCAGTGGCCACCTTTAGCCCTGAATGCTGCCTGCACAACCTGGCAGGGCTAGGAGACTCCACAGAGCAGCTGAAGCTTCAGATCAAGCAGTGAAACCCTTCGGTTCTGGGTCTATCCTCTCCTAAAGGGAAGAGATAGAGGACTGGGTCTGCATGTAACTTCTGTCTTGAAGAAGTCTTGACTAAAATTGTCACAGGCCTGTTTAGTAGGGGGTAGGTTGTGTGGCTGTACATAAATGCTCGTGTGCTATAGGAACCTTTGCTTCAAAGTCTGTTCATTAAACATGTAATTGGCCATTAAAAAAATTTTTTTTAATAACTACCCCCACATATTTTCTGCAGTTTGGAGGAGTGAAAGTAAGCTACAGATCATTACCACTCTTCCTTTGGCCTCCTTGATTCTGGCATCATACAGATGGTTCATTCATAACTTATAAGTTGTTGTCTAGAAAAAAAAGAAAGAAAGAAGAGAATGAAAAGAGAAAAAGAAAGAAAGAAAGACAGGCAAGCAGGTTTATTCAAGGAAGGTAAGGAGAAGAAGAGATGAAAAGGGGAAAATGCCGAATGTGCTCCAAGGTTGAGCAAAGTAACATGAAACTGAGGACTTTCTTGTCTTCTCCACATACCCAATACTGCCCCATAAATCTTTACATTACACTCTGCTAAATACGTCAGAAATGCAACTGTGCTTGCAAATAATTGCTGCCTTTGAATCATCTGAGCTCAAAATAACCCATGTAACCTAAGAGTAAATCAGTGACTGGACACCCAGTGCCAAGCATAATCACAAGCAACATTTAACTAGGTTCAATATTTATTTCCCTTCCTTGACTCACTTTGAAATGATCTGGACTCAGTTCAGACAGGACCAGCCCTCATTTTATGGTGCTCTTGGAACTCTTCCAACAGCACGAGGGCTCAGATGTCAGGGAGTTCCAGAAAAATGAGATCCCTCACAGAAGATTTCACAATGTAAGGCACCCTCCTTCCAACATTTTGCAACATGCGGGCCTTTTGGATAAAGACTTAAATTTTTGAGAAGGCTTTGAGTACCCTTAAAAATTATGTGCCACCCACACCCGACTTCTACCTCTTCCCTGGGGATGCGGTGGGTAAACTTAACCTGGTTAGCAGCTTGCAAAGTAAAATCTCTGAATATCTGCAAGTAGAAAAAGAGAGGTACATAATTTGTTGGCATTTTCATAACAAATCATCAAAGACAATTATCATGGAAGCCAGATTTTAGAAGTTTTAAACCACATTAAAACAGCAGATAATACGTCTCCACGTTTGATGGATACAGGAACATATCAAATAAACAGCAGCCAATTTTCAAGCTTTTGTATCCAATCAATAGAAAACCAACCAATTTTAGTGTATATCAGAGATAAATCTTAAAATGGCAAGATTGACTTATAGCTCCCTGTTAAAAGAGTATTGAACTGACATTGAGTGGCCTCACACTCAGCAAAACATTTATTATAAAAGTCTGACATGGTTAAATGAAATGACTGATACCAGCTCATCCTGCTTTAAAATGGAGGCTTTCATCTTTTTAAGTCAGGAAAAGACTAAAGGACCTTACTCGTGAAGTCAAATATTTTCTTTTTCTTTATTTTTCCTTAATCTAGACATGATTAATCTTGATTCAGAATAAGAGTGTACTTTCCTGAGACCAAGAGATCTAGTTTCTAATTCTAGGATCATCATTCATCAGCTGTTGAGCAAATTTTTAGGCTACTCTAAGAGAGAGTTTCCTTACCTACAGAATTGGGAGAATTTGGTGAGATAACGTATTTAGAGCAATTAGTAAAGTGCCCAAATACATACTCAAGAAATGCTAGTCCTATTTTTGTTATAATAATAGTAATTATCATATTATTATTATTTTGACTTCTGACCACAATTCTGTAGACTATTATGCCACTGTTGTTGTTGTTGTGTACCGTCGAGTTGATTCTGACTTACACTGACCCTATAGGACAGAGTAGAACTGTCCCATTAGATTTGCAAGGAGTGACTGGAGGATTCGAACTGCTGACCTTTGGTTAGCAGCCTGAACTCTTAACCACTTTGCCACCAGGGCTCCTATTATGCTACTAGGAGATGTAATAACAACAACAATATTAATTATAGATAACTTTCATTAGTACCTGTTTTTTCTGTTTTTGTTTCTTTATTGTACTTGAGATGAAGGTTTACAGAACAAACTAGTTTCTCATTAAACAGTTAGTACACATATTGTTTTATGACATTGGTTAACAACTCTATGGCATGTCAACACTCTCCCTTCTTGACCTTGGGTTCCCTATTACCAGCTTTCCTGTCCCCTCCTGCCTTCTAGTGCTTGCCCCTGGGCTGGTGTGCCCCTTTAGTCTTGTTTTGTTTTATGGGCCTGTCTAATCTTTGGTTGAAGGGTTGTCAGTGCCTGTTTTATTTATCTCCTCTTCACCCTATTGGAGAAGGAGGGATTTCCACCCTAAGGTTATGGTGATAGCCAAATATATGACACTTAACACTGGACAGATGAGATCAACAGCAGTTTATTAGGCACATACACTCATAGTTTGGAGGAGGAAGATGCCACCTGCCATACAGGGGTTGCACTTGGGAACTGAGTGAAAAACCAGGGGTTGTGGGAGGAGACCTTGTACTATCAAGTGGGTGAGGAACCCCTAGTTCTCATGGGAGAATGTGACTGGCTTGTTTGAGTAATTCTGTGGGCTATCAGGAAACTGACACCCACTACTCAGGGATAAGTAGGCTCTGTGCCTAGTCCCTATGATAAGAATTGTTTGGCTAGGGGACCTTATCTGTGGGAGTAGAATGGGTAGGGGAACTTGTGATTAGACCATTTGAGACCATCCAAGAGATTTTACTAGGTGTCAAGGCAGCACATGATATTGAATCTTAATTTCAGGCCTTACACCACAATCCTGCTATATACTAGGCGTTATGCTCCATGCTTTAAATACGTGTTCTCATTTAATTCTCACAACAACCATCTGAGGTAGGTGCTATTATTATTCTAGTTGTTAGAAATGAGGAAATTGAGGCTCAGGAAAATGAACTAAATTGCTTGAGATGACACAGTTGGCCAGGATCCAAATATACTACATTACTCTGGCCTCCCTGACTGTTTTAGTCATCTAGTGCTGCTATAACAGAAATACCACAAGTGGATGGCTTTAACAAAAAGAAATTTATTTCTCACAGTCTAGGAGCCTAGAAGTCTGAATTCAGGGTGCTAGCTCCAGGGGAAGGCTTTCTCTCTCTGTTGGCTCTGGAGGAAATTCCTTGTCATCAGTCTTCCCTTGGTCTGGGAGCTTCTTTGCACAGGAACCTCAGGTCCAAAGGACATGCTCTGCTCCTGGTGCTACTTTCTTGGTGGTAACAGGCCCCACTGTCTCTCCGCTTGCATCTCTCTTTTATGTTTCAGAAGAGATTGGCTTAAGACACAATCTAATTTTGTAGATTGAGCCCTGCCGCACTAACATAACTTCCACTAATCCTATCTCATTAACATCATAGAGATAGGATTCATAACACACACGAAAATCACATCGGGTGACAAAATGGTGGCCAGTCACACAATACTGGGAATCATGGCCTAGCCAAATTGATGCACATATATTTTTTAACATGATTCAATCCATGACACAGCCCCAAGTCATATAGACTAAAAGTGTTTGTTCTATTATACTTTAGGGGAACAGAAAACTCTACTAATTTTGGGAAAGTCACTTAATCTCTCTGGACCTTAGGTTTTTCATCTGTCAAAATGAAAAAAATTGAAGTACCTTATATTTGACAATTTAGTATTCTAGATTCTAATAGAATAAGTTTTTGTCAAGAGAGACAAAATTAAAAATGTATTAATAGGATTATAGAAATGTTTGAAATGGAGATTGTGTACACTATGACATGTGCTTCATGGTTGAAAGGAGGAATGTCATTGTACTTTTGATAGTAGCTTAATTCCCTCTCTATAAGCTGTTCTAAACTCGCTGTGGAGGAAACTGTCCACTCACCCACTCTTGTCTGTACTAGAGATAGTTGGTCAAGCATAAGGTAGCAGAATCTAATTTGGATCAGCCTTCACTTTCTACTGCCAACCCTTATTCCTCAGAGACATTTAACAGTAACCCCTTCCTTCTTCCAAATCCTAAAATAAATTCCCCTGATATTCTGGGAATAACTTTGTAATTAAAAACCTATTTACACTTGGTCCTCACAGTGTGGACATAAAGTAAAACCTACTTGATCACCGTTGTTATAGGGTTGGGAAGTTTAAATATTTTGCATCCTGGCCACAAGCTAAATAATTCCCAGCTATAGTCTATTTTGAGGCTTGGCTTCCAGGGTGGTGATGGTGGGCAAAGATGTGAAGAAGTGGCTGGTGAATAGAAGGGTCTGCAAGTGATAGAATGGAGCCTGAACCTCAATTTTTGGCCTAAACCATACCCTGGGAATTTCCTGATGACTTGCTGCTATGGTCCCATGCTACGACATTGATACAGGGCCCCGGATCTGAGCGCTCATTTCTATCTCTTGAATCCAACTCTTGCTAGTCCTGGCCTCCTGACTAACTGTTTATCCTGGTGGTGGTGTAAAGTGCATGTGGAAATATTGTACATGCTAGGTTGGTGCTTTAAAAATAGCTAGGATATTGCCACATTTTGGTCTTTCACGCTTTCAGGGTTCAGACAAAAAGAAAAGTGAGGGAAAGAAATTATCTGCCTTCTGTTCCTAGGACTAGTCACTTTACTAATATAGTGTTTATACACACACTAACCTATCAGGAGGATCATTTGACCCACCACAGTTATTTAAATAAAACTATAGATTATTGGGGAGAAAGTAGAATTAGCTAAACAACTAATTGACTCTAAGGTTACTAGTCAGTTATCCAGCTGAAATAGGAAAAGAAAAAAAAATGTGTGTGCTTTAATTGACTTACGTGTGTAGACCCAGTGTAAGTTAGGGTGAACGTAGAGGAATGGAGTCCAGGCCACCATCTCAAGCCTTTGGCCAATTTGGGGAACATGGACAGAAAATCTCAATTGAGTGAGTCACTTTAGATCTTGGTGGGGAGTGGGTTGGCATATTTTATGGAATATTCTTCTAGCATCATGTATCAGAAACCACTTGTTACCTTTTGCCATCAAGTCAATTCCAACTCATAGCAATGATATAAGACAGAGTAGAACTGCCCCATAGGGTTTCCAAGGCTGTAATCTTTATGGAAGCAGACTGCCACATCTTCACCATCATGAGCTGCTGGTGGGTTTGAACTGCTAACCTTCTGGTTAGCAGCCGAGAGCTTAACCACGGTGCCAAAAGAGCTCCTTATCAAATACCGAGAAAATTCTTAATCTGCAAGTCATTAACCTTGGATCTGATGGTTTGCACCTAACCATTAAATGTCAGTAGAAGTTCACTCACCATGGGCATTTTCCATGGGAGGACTAGAGTTAGATTGTTAAGCAATATTTGTTGTCCTTTAAAGATTATTTATCAAAATGTGAGCCTGATTTTCAAGGAATATCTACAAAGGAAATAAAAATGTCCAGTTTTCCTGAGATTCACTAAGCCTTGCTGTTCAAGTCCTGTCAGAGATTTTACCAAACCTGTTTTTCAGGAATTAAAACTCTGCTCGTAAAAATTAACTGCAGGCTTTTATGCAAGTTAAAAACAGAATTCATGTGGTTTTCTTAAAATCTTGTAAGTCTTTAAAAGAAGGACTAATAAAAATATACCTTCATAGATGACTTTCCCTGTGGCTTCATGGCTTGTTTGTTTAAGGACACATTTCAGTTCAGCAGCTCCTCTTACCCCCACCCCTCAATTCCAGCAGAACAAAGTATTTCCGGCTTTATTCAGAGCCATCAATGGAAAATACCAGCCATTCGTTTTCTTTTTCCTCATGACTGAAAATTGAATTAAGAGTTCATGAAAGATGTAAGGTAACTCCCTTACAGCTCTTCAGGAGGCTACAGTGCAGAGCTCAAATTCCCGTGCGAGTCTCCAGGGGGCTGACATTTCACCCTGTGCTCAAGAACTATTGACACTGTCCTTGAGCCGCAGCATGGCACATCACTCTCATCCTTCCAGACCTAGAAAGCCAGGACTGCCATGACCGGTCATGATAGAGGATGTGCTTTCAAGATTATGTATCATCTACTGGTCCAGAAGGTTCCTGGGTGGCACAAACCGTTAATTGTTGCCTGCTAGCCAAGAACGTTGATGACCCCATGTGTCTCAGAGTAAAGCTGCACTCTACTTTTGGAAGTAGATCATCGAACCTTCTTCTGAGGTGCCTCTCGGTGGATTTCAATCCCACCATAACATTATACATGTGGTCCAAAACATCAATTGCGTAAAATGGGGGAGCCAAGTTATGCATATGGAGTTCCTGGGTGATGCAAATGGCTAAGCGCTTGGCCACTAACTGAAAAGTTGGCTGCTCAAATCCACCCATAGGTGCCTAGGAAGTAAGCCCTAGAGATCTACTTCCAAAGGTCACAGCCACTGAAAATCCTACGGAACACAGTTCTACTCTGAAACACATGGGGTTACCATGGGTAGGAATTGACTCAATGACAACTGGTTTGGGTTCCCCACCACCACCAAAGAACTCATCTTAGTACACTCCCATAATGCTGCAGGGAGTAGGGCGTTGTGACATCATTTAAAGATTTTTTTCCTTTGGTAGACGGAAAAACTATGTTACAGAAATTACAAAAATTCACTCATTCATTCAAACAGGTACGGAACTTAGAGAGCCTACAGATGAGGAAAGGGACACAGACAATTATAGTACAGTGTGTTAAATGTGGTGGGACTGAGGAGGGCCATCTAACCCAGGGTGGGGAGGAGTTCGTGGAAGGCTTCCTCAGGGGTGACTTATGGCTGAGGTTTGAAAACCAGATATAAATGAGCCTCCTAGTATAGTAATTACAATTAACAATTCATTTTCAAAATAGACATTTTGATGACTGTCATCTAGTCCCAAATAGTATAACATTGCAGGATATAGCTGAGATTCTTCATTTTCAGCTATTTCCTTGAGGAAGGTACTATTTTATTTCCTAGCACCCAATAATGGTCTCTACAGGGCTTTGTCCCATTTATAACAAAAGCTCAAAAGATTAGATTACAACTTTGCCAAGCTCGAGCCCCCATCCCTACCCCCTTCTTGTTTCTATGTGAAGGATTAACCTGGTTACTGAAGCTTGGCCAGGCCACAGTGTGTGATATGATGAAAGATCTCATCTGAGGTCATTTTTCCTCTCAGGAAAAGTGACCCTGTTCATTACCTTTTCATGGTATCTAGTGCTTTAACTATACCATAATTATAATTTCTATGGAATAAAAATTATCAAGAAGAGTTCCTTCTTCCAAAGCCAAGACAGAAGCCCAAAGTGATGTTGCCCTCTGAATAAAGCAAAGCTTCCCTAGACTGAAAGAGAGAAATCTGGTGGCTGCAACCATCTGTGCCCCACTGGAGAGTTTAACAACTAACAGGTATCACGAGCTCATGAATTTTCCTCAAGGGGGCTTGAGAAGCAAGGAGGTTCTGGCCAAGTGGACTAAGGGTAGAGATCCTGTGACAATCTTGTGCTTTTTCCTTCTACAATGAGTTTCAGATTCTACTCCCCTGGCATTGTGCCTGATTAAAAAATAAATAAAAAGATGTATTAATCATTTTTCTAATTGACAAGAAAATTATGGTAATTTGTGTAAGTGAGGATTTTCTCTAGTCATTTTTTAAGTCATTACAGATTTATAAAATAAAAAGGGTGCTGCTGTCCTTGATGAGAACAGAGGTAGAACCTTGTTCTTTTAATTACTACTGTCTTATAAGAATATTGGCTCAATGGATAAACAGCAGACTGTGTATCTGGAATGTGTTTCGGTCCTGTTTTTGGCTTTGTTTCCTTTTACTCTGAAAATAGTTTTTCCATTACTTTTCTCCCGTAAAAAAGTTTCTGTAAAATGGGGCTGGTTGCCTTAATAGAACCTTCTCAGTAATACACTTTTGTAATAGCGGTATGTTTGCAGAGAGATTTTTAGGAACAATTATATAGTGTGTATCTACATAGACTCAGAAAAGGGAGCTCAGAGCATCAAACAAATCTCAGATCATCTCTAGAAGAGGCAGTAAGAGAATAAAGAAGATTTGGGTCCTCATTATATGGATGGAGAGTGAGGTTCTGCAAGGTAAAGTAACCTGGCTGAGGTTACATGAAGGGAATGCTGGGATTGACGTGAACTCCCTTGAATCCTGAGATGCTGTTTTTTCCATGAAATTGTGACACTGACATTAAACTTATATGTCACTTGAACTAGTTGACCTGCCCTTTAATTTTTATGTATCTTTTAAATTTTATTTATTACATGTTGGAACTCTTCTCTTGAGACTGCATTTGAAATTATTTTATGGCTGAAGCTTTGAAGGCTTATAAGGCAGTGGTCTTCGAATAGCAGGTCAAGCAGAAAGACTTGCATTTGGCGTTGGTTCCCAATGATCTAACTAAGCTATTTAAAGCTTAGTTAAGGAGCTCTGTGAGACACTGAAGTTCTATTCTGGAGCTGATTGGGCGAAGTGATCTGATTCCTCAGAGAAGCCTCAGGAACAATAATTGCCACAGCCACACTGCTTTGGTGGCAGAGATTGTACATCTCCTGGGGAGTTCCCTGACACTGTGTCTATGCCAGTCTTCACATGTCTTTGCCTATTATTGAGGAGCTAAGAGAACAAGAGCGAACCTCAGTGAGATGATTTATTGACTATTTGGGGGAAACTTCCTACTCCACTACCACCTCTCCCCATGCACCACAGTCCAGTGAGATTGTTCTTATACATCTTTTTGAGAACATGGAAGAAAGGCACACATCCATTTATTCTATATCCATTTACAATATGAGGTACCTATAAATGGATTGCCCCATGCTGGGCCAAATAGGGAGTAGATACACATATAACACATGATGCCTACTCACCAGTAGGGTAAATTCATTCGAGCAGATGAACCACAAGCACATAGAATAAGATATAAATGCAAGTATACTGTGATGAAGTCCAAAGAATGCAACAGGACATGGCTTTACTGATGACAGTTTTGGATTCATATCCCATCCCTGCCACTTATTGTCTATGAAGTCTCAGTTTCCTCATCCATAAAATAGGAGGGGAGAGTTGTGAAGATTAAAGGAGATAATATATGTAAATTGCCTAGCACAGGCATGTAATGAGGACTCAATAAATGGCAGCCACTTATTATTATTATTATATGGATTATGAATTCTGTAAGAATTCAGAGAAGGGGGAACTCAGTGTGGGGTAGACTAAAAGGAGGAGCCTATAAAATGGGAAGAAATGGTTGCTTGAAGAATGAGTTCATATTAAGATAGGCTGGGGTTAGAAGGGAGTTCCTGGGTTATATAAACGGTTAAAGCACCTGGATGCTAGCCAAAAGGTTGGAGATCTGAGACCACCCAGAGGCGCCTTGGAAGAAAGTCCCGCTGATCTACTTCTGAAAGCCCTGTGGAGCACAGTCCTACTCTGACACACACGGGGTGGCCAGGAGTTGGAGTGGACTAGATGGCAACTGATTTGGTTTGGTTTTGGTGGGGGTTAGAAGAAAGGCACTCCAGGTAGCCTAGGGCAAACAGGAAGAGCAAAACCGTAGAGGCAGCAATAAGAATCGGCTTCCTGGAGAATGTCAGGGCCCGACAAAGTTTTGTGAGGAGAACGTGGAAGATGAGATGCCACCTGATTCTTGCTGTTGTTAGGCGTCATCGAGTCAGTTCTGACTCATGGCGACTCTGTGTACCACAGAACGGAACACTGCCTGGTCCTGCGCCGGCCTCAAAATCACTGTTATGCTCAAGCCTATTGTTGCAGCCACTGTGTCAAAACGTCTCGATTTTAGCAAGTGGCAAAAGCCTTTATCTCCTCACTATCATTGATCTGCTTTCCCCCTACACATAGCCCATTAGAAGGAGGACTATGCTGTGGGCTTTTGAAATGTTCTTCACACAGTCACTTCTGCCATATTTTACCAGGTGAGGATAGCTGAAGAACAAGCTGTGAGGTTAAAAAAAAAAAAGTCACAGAAATAAGACATCTCTCATTTTCTTGTGGGATTGCTCCCTCTCGTAGAAGTTCTTGTGAAGTCCCACACACTTACTACCTTGGCTGTCTTATGACATTCTTAACTCCAGAAAATTATCTTTCCCTCTCAAAAAAGGGACTCAATCAACATAGCTTAGACTTGGGGTATTTTCAGTTTCACTTCCATAATAATTGTCTTTTTCTGTCATTACTAACTAATTACATATAGAGATAAGTCTCTCCCTAGAAAAAGCAAAAAGCATTAGCTGTCTCCATTACCATTCACAGACCTGCTTAGCCGAATGGGAAGAAGGTGGCTACAGCCAAATTGCCATTTTGAAAGAATGATTATATGTGCCTGGGGAATTTTTTAAAGTGTCTTTTTAGATAGCCTGACTGAGAAGTGAAGCACTAATACATTTCCCATTCAAACAGGGAGAGCAAGCTCATTGCAAAATGAGTTTCTGAAGTTAGGGGTACCTGGGCCATCTGGCTAGTGCCTTTCTTAAAATAAGGTAATAGAAATAGCTCAGCTCCTAACCTCCACTCTCAGCAACTCCGCTTTAATTTTAAAAAAGAATTCGTGCAGCCATTGGAATTGCCGTTGAGGCTTTTTAAGTCACGGAGAAACCACCTGCAACAAGTTCATTATATATTAGCTACAAACTGGGGAGATGAAACTATTTAGTGCAAAGATATTGTTTTGTCACTCCCCCCTCCCTCCAATAATTCCTGCTATGCCAACAGAGAAAATAGCATGTCATTTACCTACTGATCTCCTGGGCTAATGTACAGCTGTTCAAGAAGAATGTGTGGGGTATTGTTTTAATTTTAAATGTGTTTGCAAGTTTGTATTATTTAATTTGTTCTATTTTAAAAGTAATGGTTTCCTTTTGCACCATTGCCTTCAGGCACAACTACAAAGAATGTGCATTTTCTAATAAAGAAGATGTTAAATAGCTGTAGTGATCCAGCTCATTATTGTTTTAAATAAGTGAATGGTGCTCTTGGTTTTTCCCATGCGTAAAAGGTAATGAAAACTAATGGCCCCAAACTTGATATCTATTTGAGAGGCATGGGTAATCTATACCATAATCAAAAAGATGAGCGTCCTCAACCTAATATACTTCCTAATGACTCTACCCAAACCAACCCCAAATGAGACAGTAGATCTATGGTTGGCAAAGTGGCAGCTCCTCTTTAAGGGTTTAATTTTATTGTGCTATGGTGGGTGGGTGGGAGTGGGAGGCTCTGCTTGTGGCAAAAATATGGAGGCCTGTGAGGAACACTACTGTCCTAATTCACTGGCACTCCCCAAGATAAGAAAAAAGACTCTCCTCACTCCTGTGTGACAGACATAGAGGCCACTTCAAACCTTTCCCTGAAGCAGTGTCTGCCACGACAGACAGGAATTCTTATCTGCAGAAGGAGTCATGGTAAAAGGAATCCTAAGGATAGATACATCGTTGTTGTTGTTATTAGGTGCCGTGGAGTTGGTGCCGACTCATAGCTACACTATGTACAATAGAACAAAACACTGTCCTGTCCTGCGCCATCCTAGTGATTGTTGTTATGCCTGAGCCCATTGTTGCAGCCGCTGTGTTAATCCATCTCATTGAGGGTCTTCCGCTCTTTTGATGACCCCTTTATCAAGCATAATGTCCTTCTTCAGGGACTGATTCCTCCTGATAACATGTCCAAAGTATGTGAGATTGAAGTCTCCCCATTCTTGCTTCTAAGGAGCATTCTGGCTGTTCGTTCTTCTGGAAGTACCTGGTATGTGCACTATTCTTCATCAACACTGTAATTCAAAGGCAACAATTCTTATTCCATCTTTCTTATTCATTGTCCAGCTTTTACATGAATATGAGGTGACTGAAAATACCATGGCTTGGGTCAGGCGCACCTTAGTCCCCGAGGTGACATCTCTGCTTTTGAACGCTTTAGAGAGGTCTTTTGCAGGAGATTTGCCCAGTGCAACACGTCCTTTGATATCTTGATGGCTGCTTCCATGGATCCAAGGAAAAGGAAATGCTTGACAACTTCTATCCTCTCTCCATTTATCTTGATGCTGTTTATTGGTCCAGTTGCGAGGACTTTTGTTTTCTTTATGTTGAGGTATAATTTATACTGAAGGCTGTGGTCTTTGATCTTCATCAGTGAGTGCTTCAAGTGCTCTGCATATAACAGGTTGTTAATGAGTTTTCCCCCAATCCTAATGTCGCCTTCTTTTTCACATAGTCCAGCTTATTGGATTGTCTGCTCAGTGTACAGATTGAATAAGTATGGTGAAAGAATACAACCCGGAAGCACACCTTTCCTGAGTTTAAACCACTCAATATCCCCTTGTTCTGTTTGAATGACTGCTTTTTTTTCTATGTACAGATTCCTCATGAGCACAATTATGTGTTCTGGAACTCCCATTCTTTGCAATGTTATCCATAACTTTTTTTTATGATCTACACAGTTGAATGCCTTTGCATAGTTAATAAAACATAGGTAAGCATCTTTTTGGTATGTTCTGGTTTCAGTCAGGATCCATCTGACATCAGCAATGATAACCCTCATTTCATGTCCTCTTCTGAATCTGGCTTGAATTTCTGACAGTTCCCTGTCAGTGTACTGCTGCCCATTTTTTATTAGCTTCAGTAAAATTTTGCTTGTTTATGATATAAATGACACTGTTCAATAATTTCTGAATTCTGTTGGATCACTTTTCTTTGGAATGGGCACAAATATGGATCTCTTCCAGTTGGCTGGTCAGGAGCTGTCTTCCATATTTCTTGGCATAGCTGAGCGAGTACTTCCAGCAGTGCATCCATTTGTTGAAACATCTCAACTGGTATTGCATCAATTCATGAAGCCTTGTTTTTTGCCAATGCCTTCAGTGCAGCTTTGACTTCTTCCTTCAGTACCATCAGTTCTTGATTATATGCTACCTCCTGAAATGTTTGAACATCGACCATTCTTTTGGATACAGTGACTTTGTATTACTTCCGTCTTCTTTTGATGATTCCTGTGTCATTCAAAGTTTTGTCCATAGTATTCTTCAAAACTGCAATTTGAGCCTTGAGATTTTTCTTCAATTCTTTCGGCTTGAGAAATACCAACTGTGTTCTTCTCTTTTGGTTTTCTAACTTCTGGTCTTTGCACGTTTCCTTATAATACTTTACTTTGTCTTCTTGCGCTGCCCATTGAAATCTTCTGTTTGGCTTTTTTACTTCATCATTTCTTCCATTTATTTTAGCTACTCAATGTTCAAGAGCAAGTTTCAGAAGCTCTTCTCACATCTATTTTGATCTTTTCTTTTTTTTCCTGTCTTTTTAATGACCTTTTGCTATCTTCATGTATGATGTCCCACAACTCATCTGGTCTTTGGTCATTAGTGTTCAATGTGTCATGTCTGTTCTTGAGCTGGTCTCTAAATTCGGTGAGATATACTCAAGGTAGTACTACAGCTCTTGTGGATTTGTTTTAATTTTCTTCCGCTTTAACTTGAACTTGCATATGAGCAGTTGATGGTCCATTCTGCAGTAGGCCCTGTTCTTGTTCTGACTGATGATATTGAGCTTCTCCATCCTCTCTTTCCACAGATGCAGTAGATTTGATTCCTGTGTATTCCCTCTGGTGAGGTCCATGTGTATAATTGCTATTTATGTTGTTGAAAAAAGGTATTTCCAATGGATAGGTCACTATTCTTGCAAAATTCTGTCATGTGATCTCTGGTGTCATTTATATCACCAAGGCCATATTTTCCAGCTACTGTTCCTTCTACTTTGTTTCTAACTTTCACATTACAATCACCAGTAGCTACCAATTCATCTTAATTACATGTTTGATCAATTTCAGACAGCAAAATTTGGTAAAAATCTTCAATTTCTTCATCTTTGGCCTTAGTGGTTGGTGCATAAATTTGAATAATAGTTGTATTAACTGTCTTCCTTGTGGGCATATGGATATTATTCTATCACTGACAGCATTGTGGAGGCTGGTCGGCACAGTGTTTAAGAGCTCGACTGCTAACCAAAAGTTCTGCAGTTCAAATCCACCAGCAGTTCCTTGGAAACCCTATGGAACGGTTCTACTATGTCTTACAGGGTTGCTATGAGTTAAGATTGACTCATCAGCAATGGGAATGATTTTTAGTTTGGACAGCACTGTACTTCAGGGAAGATCTTGAAATGTTCTTTTTGACCACGAATGTGACACCATTCCTCTTCAATTTGTCATTGCCTGCATAAATGACTATATGATCATCCAATCAAAATGGCCAATACCAGTCCATTTCAGCTCACTAATGCCTAGATTATCAGCCTTCATGTGTTCCATTTCATTTTTGACAACTTGCAATTTTGCTTGATTCATACTTCATGCATTCTACCTTCTGATTACCAGTAGATGTTCACAGCTGTCTCTTCTCATCTTGAGTCATGCCATATCAGCAAATGAAGGTCCTAAAAGCTTTACTCCATCCATGTCATTAAGGTTGACACTATCTTGAGGAGGCACCTCTTCCCCAGTGTATTTTGAATGCCTTCCAACCTGAGGGGCTTATATTCTGGCACTATATCAGACAATGTTCAGCTGCTATTCATAAGGTTTTCACTGGCAAATTATTTTAGAAATAGATCACCAGGTCCTTCTTCATAGTCTACCTTAGCCTGAAAGCTCCTTTGAAACTTGTCCACCATGGGTGACCTTGCTGGTTATCTCGGTCATCTAGTGCTGCTATAATAGAAATACCACAAGTGTATGACTTTAACAAAGAGAAGTTTATTGTCTCACAGTCCAGTAGGCTAGAAGTCCGAATTCAGGGCTTTGGCTCTGGGGGAAGGCTTTCTCTCTCTGTCGGCTCTGAAGAAAGGTCTTTGTGATTCATCAGTTTTCCCTTAGTCTGAGATCCTCTCAGCGCAGGAATCTCAGCTCCAAAGGACATGGTCTACCCCTAGCACTGCTTTCTTGCTGGTATGAGGCCCCCCACTCTCTGTTTGCTTCCCTTTTCTTTTATCTCTTGTAAGATAAAAGGTGGTGGAGGCCACACCCCAAGGATGAGGGATGTGACCTGAGCAAGGGTATTACATCTCACCCTAAATCTCTTTAACCACAAGCAGAGATTATGATTTACAGCACATAGGAAAATCACCAAATGGAGGACAACCACATAATACTGGGAATCATGGCCTAAACAAATTGACACATATTTTTGGGGGACACATTTCAATCCATGACACTGGTATTTGAAATATGGGTGGCACAGCTTTCAGCATCACAGCAACGTGCAAGCCACCATACTGGCAAACTGACAGAGGAGTGGTGGGTAATATACAATAGTTAAAATATAATAGGTAGATCTACTTGGGCTGATATGGAAAGATACTTTGGATTATGTGCATCAGAAAGTTGCATAAATGTGCACAGAAGTGATTTCATTTATGTTAAAAAATGGTGGACATAGTATTGAACTATAACCCAAAGTGTAAAATAAATATGTATGAGCTCGTACAGGCACAACTACATGAATGAAAAAATAAATGGGGTAGAAGAGATGTATTTTCCATACAGAAAGATTCCAAATCATATATGTAGATACTACCCTCTCCTGGAGGTGGAGCTTTATTCCTCTTCCCTTGTATGCGGGTTGGGCTTAGTGACCAACTTCCAAAGAAGGGAGTATGGAAAGGGAAAAATACCAGCTTTACAGTGGAGAAACTGTACCTTACCTTAACCATCATTGTTCGTTGTTAAAACATTAAAATGTTAACCATCATTGATCATCGTTGAAATTACCAGTTATGTACCAGTTATTATGTACCCCTGATATGTGAAATGAAAACCATTTCACCTCTGCATTATTCTTCTTCAAAATCCATAACCCTAATGTAATCATGGAAAAACACCAGAAAAGCCCAGTTTGAGAGGTATCTCCAAAATATTCCACCAATACTACTCAAAACTCTCTAGGTCATGAAAAAAAAAAAAAGGCGGAGCAGAGGAGACTAAGGAAACATGGCAGCTAAAATGTAATGTGAGATCCTGGAGCATCATGGCTTATTCATCAAAACTAAGAAATTAACATTGGTACATTACTATTAGCTAAGCTAGAGACTTTATTCAGAGTTCACTAGTTTTTTTCACTTTTTTTTTTCAGTGCTGCAGGATCTCACATTACATTTTAGTTGCCATGTTTCCTTAGTCTCCTCTGCTCCGCCTTTTTTTTTTTTTTCATGACCTAGAGAGTTTTGAGTAGTATTGGTGGAATATTTTGGAGATACCTCTCAAACTGGGCTTTTCTGGTGTTTTTCCATGATTACATTAGGGTTATGGATTTTGAAGAAGAATAATGCAGAGGTGAAATGGTTTTCATTTTTTTTTACATAAGATGTTAACATCAGGGGGACTTGGGTGAAGGGTATATGGGAATTATCTGTACTTTTTTGAAACTTTTCTGTAAATCTAAAATTATTTCAAAATAAAAAAGTTTACTTTAAAAAGGTAGAGGAGGGTATGATAACACACATACACATAGAAATTTCTGGAAGGCTATGCAAGAAACTATTAATACTGTTATTCCTGGGAAGTAGGATTGGAGTATAGGAAGCAGAGAATAAGGCTGGTGGTGGCCCATCCTTTTGTGGAATGATTTTTTTTTATTTTTAATAAATATATGAAAGGAGATAAGATTAAATGTGGAAAATTATCTTGGTATCTGACTAAAATTAGTGAATTGTGGACTCTCTTCTGAAGTGTCAAGTTTATTCTTAGAAGTTATTTTTCAAACATTAGCCTTTGGAAGAGAAAGGCTTTTGTGGGCATTTGTGTTGTTGTCTTCTTAAATTCATCTTTTGTTTGTCTTACATTTTGGATTGGTTCTTTTCTTTGATTTCTTGATTTCTTTGTATTTAAAGTACATCTCCTGTAATTTGGTCCTTTTTTTTTTAATTTTCATTTTTAATCTATCCTGACAATCTTTGTTTAGTTCATAAATAATGAATGATTTATAGGTGGATTTAGCTCTATTGTTTTATTATTTTTTTTTGTTTCTGTGTTCCTCCTTTTCTCTCTTTAGGATTATTTTAATTGTTTTACCACTTTTTAAAAATTTATTTATTGTCTTCAGATATACCTCTTTGCATTATTTTTAGTGGTTATTCTAAGGATTACAATATACATTCTTAATTTTCACAGTCTATTATTCAGAGTTAATATTGTACAATTTCATGTAAAATGTAGAAAACTTATAACTATGTAAGTCTTTTCTGCCTCCCATCCTTTGTGCTATACTTATCACGTATATTACATCTATATACATTATCAACCCCTTGAGAAATGCAGTAATTTTTTATTTAAACAGTCTTATGAATTTAGAGAAATGAAGCAGGAAAATGTCTTTTATGTTTACTCAGATGTTAATCAATTTTGATGTTTTTCATTTCATTTCTGTAAATTTGAATTTCTATCTTGTATTGTTTCCCTTCAGCCTGCAGAATTTCTTTTAGCATTTCTTATAGTGAAGATCACCTGAAAATAAATTCTCTTAGTTTTATTTTATATGAAAATATCTTTATTTGTCTTCATCCTTGAAGGATTTTTTTAATATAATTTTTATTGTGCTTTAAGTGAAAGTTTACAAATCAAGTCAGTCCCTCACACAAAAACCCATATACACCTTGCTACACACTCCCAATTACTTTCCCCCTAATAAGACAGCCTACTCTCTCCCTCCACTCTCTCTTTCCATGTCCATTTTGTCAGCTTCTAACTCCCTCCACCCTCTCATCTCCCCCCCCAGGCAGGAGATGCCAGCATAGTCTCAAGAGTCCACCTGATGCAAGAAGCTCACTCCTCACCAGCATCCCTCTCCAACCCATTGTCCTGTCCAATCCATGTCTGAGGAGTTGGCTTCTCGAATGGTTCCTGTCTTGGGCCAACAGAAGGTCTGGGAGCCATGACCACCGGGATCCTTCTAGTCTCACTCAGACCATTATGTCTGGTCTTATGAGAATTTGGGGCCTGCATCCCACTGCTCTCCTGCTCCCTCAGGGGTTCTCTGTTGTGTTCCCTGTCAGGGCAGTCATTGGTTGTAGCCAGGCACCATCTAGTTCTTCTGGTCTCAGGCTGATGTAGTCTCTGGTTCATGTGGCCCTTTCTGTCTCTTGGGCTTGTAATCGCCTTGTGTCCTTGGTATTCTTCATTCTCCTTTGATCCAGGTGTGTTGAGACCAATTGATGCATCTTAGATGGCTGCTTACTGGCGTTTAAGACCCCAGACCCCACTCTTCAAAGTGGGATGCAGAATGTTTTGTTAATAGATTTTATTATACCAATTGACTTAGATGTCCCCTGAAACCATGGTCCCCAGACCCCTGCCCCTGCTACGCTGGCCTTCGAAGCGTCTTGAAGGATATTTTCATTGGATATATATATATTAAAAAAATTGTCATTTCACCCTCTTTTGGGTTCCATAATTTCTAATGAGAAGTCAGTTAGTTCTGAGTCATTGTTACTGTGTGTAATGTGTTGTTTTGTCTGCTTTCAAGATTTTCTCTCTACCCTTTGTTTTCAGAAGTTTGGCTAAGATGAAACTAGGCATAGCTTTCCTGTTTGTGCTTCACTGAGTTTCTTGGATTTGTAGATTTAAGCCTTACTAAATTTAGAAAATTTTCACTTACTATAGTTTTAAATTTTTTTCAATGTCTAGTTTCTTTCTCCTCTATTCCTGAGACTCCAATTACACTCATGTTAGACCTTTTGTTATTGTTCCACAGGTACATGAAGATCTGTTTCTTTTTTTTCCCCCAATTTTTTCCCTCTGTTCTTCAGATTTCATCATTTACATACACATTTTCTCGAAGTTTACTGGCTTTTTCTTCTGTAATTTTCATCCTGCTACTAAGCCCATTTAGTAAATTTTTAATTTCAGATGCATGATGTTTTTCAGTTCTGGAATTTCTATTTATTTTCTTGTAGTTTTCATTTCTCTGTCCAATTTTTCTGTTTTCATTCATTGTGAGAATATTTTACTTTATTTAATTGAGGATAGTTTCTTCATGTAGTGAGAAATTTTGGATTATACCATGGACATTGTGAATGATTTGTTGTAGATACTCTGAATTCTATTATACTCCCTCCAAAGGCTATTGATGTTTTGTTTTACAAGCAATTAACTTGGTGACTCAAACTGTAAACTCTGTCTCTTGTATAGTAGCTTAAATCTCATTTTGGTTTTTGCCTTGTCTGAAGTCCTTGGAATCTTCCACATTTGTGTGTGGTTCAGGGGTCAGCCAGAAACTTGAGAAGAGAGTACATACAAAATTTGGGGCTCCTCCTACATGGCTCTCTCCTTTCTGGAATTTCTCCTTTGCTTTTCAACAGCTGTGGCTTCCATCAATTTTGTCCTTTGGTTCTTTAGTCCAGAAAGACTTGTTTTTTTTATTAGAGTTTTAGTCACCCTGTGTGGCATTGACTTTGGCCTGCCTTCGGGCACAAGGAGTAAAATTAGTTAACCCACACTGCACAATCTCTTCTACCAAATCTCAGCTCCTTTCCAGAATTTGTTTTCTTTCGTTCGCTCTGTAGTACCCTCAGTAGTTGGTTGTTTATTTTGTCCATACTTCATAGTTGTTATCTGTGGAAGGGTAGGGTCTAGAAGGAGTTTTCGTGGCTGTACTGGAAGTGAAATAATAGTTTAAAATATAATGAGTTTCTTCACTTCTAAAATGGGAAGAGTATGACTTTCCCATTTTTAGGGGAGGTAGATAAGTTTAAGAGTATATTTGGAAAACAATATAAACTCAGTTAAGTTCCATCATGAGTTTCTCTTATAAAAATTACCACAAGACTATTTAATCAGGCCAAACATAAAACAAAACAAAAAACCACTTTAGTCACAGTGGTCCTTCAAACCCATTACTAATATTTGAGGGACTACTCTGACTTTGTATGAACATCTAGGGGTAGGTGAGAGAAACTTGTCCAAGGCTCTTGAGAATAACTAGTAGCCCCAGAGATACTCTCTCAGTTTTTAAATGGGTTTCTAGGACCTCTCAACACCCCAAAACTCATCTCAGATGAAGTTTTCTAATACTAGCTATGGAGAAGAAAGACAGAAAGTAATAATAATGTACATGAATCCAATTACGGCAGTGAGAAATGGTTATCTTTGGAGGTAAGTCAGATGCTCAAAGAAGTATTTATGGATAGAATATAAGAACCACTGGCTTAAACTTCTTTATAAAGACAAGGTATAAGAGGAAAAGTCATTATATATAATTAAGAGGTCTGTGTAGTGTTAGTTCTGCATGCATGCCTTTTGAATTAGAAGTAGGAGGAGGAGGAATATTTTTGAGAGGAATGAAAGCTGGGTTTCTTGATCTTTCCTGAGATGTAGAAGCTTCAGGGTTCATTTTCTGTCTCCACTGTGATTTTTGCTGATGCCCATCATTGAACAGGAATCTGAGAGGTTGAAAAGGAGGGAAACTGTACAGGAACTAGGGTCAGTTTCAGACCCTGGCCCATAGCTCAAAAGTCATTAATTAATCTTTGACAAATAAGAAACTTAAAATTGCTGGTGGTGTGTGAAACTCAATTATTGAACTTGAATGTCTTTAGCCACTGAGCTGGGAGAGGGAAAATGTTAGATCCGGGTGTATTCATGAGCTGGACCAAGCTGATTCACTGGTTTAAGCATCTCTGGTGATGGTGTACTTAATATGGATGGGAACGTGGCAGTCTGTGAAAAAGTCTCTGAAAGGCTCTAGGAGATCTCTGTGTTCTGCTCCTAGAGGAGTCCCCAGCCAAACAAACTTGTAGGGTCTGGAGTTTTATTGGGAACAAGGGACTTTCCATGGCTCAAAGAAGCTTTTGCAACTGCTCATTATAGGGCCTCCCCTTGAAAGGCCTCCATCTTTTTATTCAGCTTGATGTTTTAGTTGGCCTGGGGTTGCTTTGGCTAGAGTTTCTGCCTTTTCTTTAGATCGTTTTCTGGAGAACAAAGTCACTCTTTCATTTCCCTCTACAGAGGTCCTGGGCAACCACCTGGCTGTATTGGGCCCTTCATGCTTCAGTAGCCCTCCCAGTATTCTCTCCTTTATTTCTGGGGAGAGATGATCAGGATGGTCAAGGATTTACTTACTATCTTTGTGAGGGCATTTCTATGAGCCAGTGAGCAATTCGCTGCTTACATTAAAAGGAGCTAGTAGGAACACCCTAGGATGGTACCTTCTAAATTACCTGCCTGACATATTTTTTAAGTTCTGACCCTCCAGACTTCACTCATCAGCTAACACTATATTACCATATGATTTTGTGACAGCTAGGCATCAGGTCACTGCAGAGAGGTAGATGCTGTTTGGGATGCAGGGGTTACTCTGCCTCTAACAGAGATGGAGACATCATTGGCTATTGGCAGACATCAAAGATATCCAAGTACCCTCTTTCACTGATGATTGGACAGTGTACTTTACCCTATTCCAATCTGAACTGGTGGGCTTCTATCACTCTTCCAGACTCTAACACCGGGAATTTTGAACTTAACTCTGGAATTTCAAACTCCCTGTCTTCCTCCTCATTGCTGTGTTTGCTTTGCCCAGAGCATGTCCTCTATGTTTCTCACTCTAAACTTCAGAACTGATTCCTTGTTTTTATCTACCCAAATAGAAGGCTTCAACAGGAAACTTTTTTCTTGACACTAACAAACTTTGATAATATTAATTGTTCATGACTATTCTAAAAAGACAGATTTATCATTTTCCATCTATTTATTCATCCTCTGCCTTCTTTTGTAAGTGTCGTATTCATATTCTTTTTACATTTTTTTAATCCTTATTGGAATACTGGTTTTATTTATTTATTTATTCATGATTTGCAAGTGCACTTAATATGCTAAGGGAATTAATACTTTGACTGCCATATATGTATTGTAAGTGGTTTTTCTATGTGTCATTTGACATTTTAAATTTTTTACTTTTTTTTTTTTTTTTTTTTGGCCACAGAGATATTAAAACAAAACAAATCAGTGTTGTCAAATCTAATCACCTTTTCTTTTCTTTTTTATTTTAATAACATTCTCTTCCTCCAGTTGTGAAAATATTTTCTCATGGATAGTACCTGACTGAATTTGATGCTTGGACAAAAGATGCCTAAGAAAATATACTAATAAGTCAGGGAAAGGACCGTATTGGTAAAAATGGGGAACTATCTAGAGAATGTGTCTAAGGTCATCTCTGTCCTCTCATTCAACTCATACTATTTTTCTTTTTTTTCCCCATGGTTTGTGGGCTCAGGTTTTCCTGTAGGCCTACTGTGGTTTCAGGGCAGTCTATGGGCAGGTATGTGTAAGAGGGCCTTTCCCCAAACACATGAAATGGAAAAAAAAAAAAAAAAACCTCTCCCCTAAGAAGAGTGTTCCCTATCAGTCCCAGTGTGCACAGGGGAGTGCTAAGGACTGAATTGACCTTAACAGGAGGGATTGAGGTACAATGAAGTAGAAAAAGATGAAATCTGTTCTGAGGAGCTAATGTAAAATAGCTATAATTTGTTAAGTGCCTTCTGTGTGTCCTCCAAAACCTTATGTGGTAGATAATCTTGTCCACATTTTATATGTATCAAAAACAAACAAACAAATAAGGTTTACAGAAGTGAAGTGATTGGCGCAAGGACATGTACCTAGAAGAATTAGGATTTGACTTCTGATCTGAGCTATCTGACTCCAAAGCTAATAGCAGTAGCAAAAAGCTACTGCAGTGCAATAAATTGCTTTTATTTGACTTTTCTAGCCATGGTCTTGTAACTCCCCAAAAATGATTGACTGGGCCACAATCTTGCCAGAGATTGGTGGATTTATAGTGGCTTGAAAATCTAACTAATAGGATTGAGTCTGGCTACTTTGGGGATGAGAGAGAGAGAGAAAGAAAGAAAGAGAGACAAAGAGAGAGAGAGAGAAAGAACCACATGGGCCTAGGTGGGCCTGAGTAGCTTGGCGGGAGCCAGCAGCAAAAGCCTAGAAAGACCCAGTGGCAGAGGCTCAGGAGATCCTGTGTAGGCATCTTCATACTGGTAAGACAAAGCCCAATGAGGCCCAGCAGCAGAGCAGAAGCCTCTGGAGCCATGCAGACCCCCTGGGCAGCATGGTGGTAGCCAGAGGCAGTGCCGACATGAACACAAAAAAAAAAATTTTTTTTTTTTTTAAATCACAGCATGCTTGCCCAATGACATAAAAATGGATAAGGGCAATTTGAGGAAGGGTAAGCAGTTCCCCTTGGAGAATCTGTTGTTATGTTGATTGTTCACTCTCTGTAAATAACAATAATGGCTTTCACTTTGTCTCCTGTATCTGGCTTGATCACAAATGAACGTAGTACCCACAGAAAGGTTGATAGCAGTAGGTGTATGTGTCTCATTCTTAGCAGTCTTACGGCTACCTGGAAGTTTGAGCCACAGCCTGTCTGCATATGCAGTGCAGATGAAGACAGATAGGTAAAGCTACTAGATATAGACAGACAGGTATAGAACTACTATTGTTGAGTGCTCATCTTATAAGGCATTGTGCTAAATGCTTTACAGATATAAGCTTTTTTTTTTAAACATTATCACAATATGAGGTACACTTTTCGTTTTAAAGATGAGGACAATGAAGACCAGAGCAGCTAAATAACACACCCAAGTTCACACAATAAGTAGCCAAATCAAGAATTAAACCAGAACTTTCTGTCTTCAACACTGTTTCTACCACTTCATGTTGCTTGCTACCAGCATGCTTTCTGAATCAGCAGTCTTCTCTGGGAGCATTTAGCACTGTATTTTCCCTGTTTGAAGGTTATGTCCCTGTCTTTTATCTTTTCTTCTTGAAAATGTGTTTTTTTGTATAACTACTAAATGGAGAACAGGAATAATTTATACAATTAACAGGCAATCTTGGTGTTGTCAAGTGTGACCAAAGTACGTGGAACAGTTAATAAGTGAGTGATTGTTTAATTACTTAACTACTAACGATTTTCCAGGAATCGAACTGTTTGGTTTTGCACCTGAACTTTTTCTATTAAGTAGATTGGAAATAACCTGTGAGGCAGCAGAGTTCTGAGCACTCCAAAGGTCATTACATTGAGGCCACCACCATTATTGATTCCACAATGGGCTTCTACGAGAGCAGCGATTGAGATATTGACCAGTTATTTTAATACCCCCTCTTTTTTAGAATGTGTGGATAACAAACTGGGTGACAAAAAAAAAAAAAAAAGGTTTGTGTTTTCCACATCCTGCCTCCAACTGGAAATTTTTTCTATGACATGCTTACATTTTTTTTTTTTTTCAGTTGGTGACTTTACTAGAAAATACTTCCCCAAAGCTTGGTCACTTATTATATTTGAGTAGATAAATGTTGAAAGTCAGCCTTCAGAAAACCTTTTTTTCTTTCATATTTTATTTTATTGTAGTTGTTGAGACTATACACAGTAGAACATACATCAATTCAACAATTTCTACATGTCCTTTGTATTTGGGCATTTTCCCCACCTACTTTTCCTAATAAACATACACACACACCCATGTGTATACAACCCAAACACTCACACAACTTCTCCCTCCCCTCAACTCAGTGGTTTTGAGGATATTTAGCAAGGATTGTGGCATGTTTAATTCAGTGAGTGATATTAGAAATAAACAAGTCTCAGAAAATGAGAAACAAAGAGAGTGTGTTTGTTACCTCTTAGCAGGTGTCAGAATCACCTGGAGGGCTTGCTGGGCCCCGCCTCTAACCAACCAGTGCTGTCGAGTTCATTCCGACTCATAGTGACACTATAGGACAGAGTAGAACTGCCCCGTAGAGTTTCCAAGGAGCGCCTGGCGGATTTGAACTGCCAGCCCTTTGGTTAGCAGCTGTAGCACTTAACCACTATGCCACCAGGGTTTCCTGGGCCCCACCTCTAGAGATTCTAATTCCACGGGTCTAGGGTGGACCCCATGAACTCGCAATTTCTGATGAGTTCCCATGTGCTACTGATTGTGGTCATTGTGTAAAACATGGCCACAAATTCAATACACCCCCTTCCCTTTGAGCTACCCTATACCTCTACTTGGAAAACCTGGTGACATAGTGTTAAGTGCTATGGCTGCTAACCAAGAGGTCAGCAGTTCGAATCCGCCAGACGCTCCGTGGAAACCCTATGGGGCAGTTCTACTCCGTCTTAGAGGTCACTATGTGTCAGTATTGGCATGACGGCAGTGGTTTTATACTTCTACTTCTCCATCACCCCCATATTCAATGAACAACAAAGGCTGCAGATTTTACCCCCTAATTGTTTCTCACACCTGCCTCCTTATTTTTACTACTACTACTGGCCAAATTCCTGCCTTCTTCATCTCTACCTGGACTATTGTGATAGTTCCTTTAGTTTTATCCATGCCTCTAAAATTGTCCACCTTAATCCATCTACAACTCTGCAGATCATGGGATCATCTAATACTAAAATCAATTCTCTCTTGCCTTTCTTTCTTGTTAAATTTTCATTCATCTTTTAAAACTAACTTCAAAAGTCATCTCCTGAAGAAACCCTTCCGTGAATCCCCAAATGGGCTAAATAATCTTCCTCTCTTTTGTACATCCCCTTCCCCTATACTTTTAACTTATCATATTTTCCTTTTACTGAAATTGTGTGCAGTGGTTTCTTCCTTATATTTTAAGGGTCTTTAGGCAGAAACCATAAAGCACACATTTTCCTACCACAACCACCTACAACTGTAACATAATAGTTGCCTAATAGATATCGGACTGCATTAAGAATTCATTATGCCAGATTAGGCAGTGAGAAAATATTGAGGAAAAGTCACTCATTCATCAAATAATTATTGAGCACTGATTATGTATTAGGTGCTATTTTAGGTGATGGGGAGATCCAGATGAATCCAACATACAATACCTACGGAGCTTTCAGTCTGGTGACTGTGTCTTATATGTGAATGACTATTTGGTTTAATACAATGAATTGACTTTGCATGCCCAGTCATGGACACACACAAGGATGACATAACCAAAATACTGTGCTCGGGCATCTTACATTATAACTGTAGAGACAATGCTTTGCATAGTAAAATGAAAAGACAGTTCGAGATCAACTAAGACTGAGGTCCTCAGGAATGCCAAAATAGAGAGGGACTGTTTAGGTTAAAGTATGTGGTGGGATTATCTAAAACGATTTCAAGGAGGCAAGACTTTAGATAGGCAGAGTTTGGACCAAGGGAAACAGAGCCTATGTCCAGGAAAAGAACAGCGTAAGTAAAGATATGGGGATAGTTAGCTTGATGCTTTCAGGGGTGGAATAGAAACTGTAGCAAGAATTATGAGCTATTAAAAGTAATTCCTACTATTTATGTGCATTTTCTTTGTGCCAAGCACTGTGCTAAATGTTTTATAAACATTGCTTCATTTAATCTTTAAGACAATGTAATAAATATTATTATCTTCATTTTACAGGTCAAAGACCAAGACCCAGAGCAGCAAAGTAGCTCTCTATCTTTAGATCATTTGTTAAAAGAATGAATGAAAGAATGGATGATACCCATCCAATAATTGGTAAGGAAACAATATAAGTTCTTGAATGTGGTTGTTGTTAGCTACCCTATACCTTGAATTGTCCCCAACTCATGATGACTCCACGCACGACAGAACAAAACATTGCCTGGCCCTGCGCCATGCCCTGATTAGTTGCAGATAGAACCATTGCCATCCATAGGGCTTTTCATTGGCTGATACTGGAAGTAGATCACCAGGCTTTTCTTTCTAGTCCATCTTAGCCTGGAATCTCCACTGATACGTGTTCACCATACCAACATGTGCACCATAGCAACATGTAAACCTACAGTGACTGATGGCTGGTGGCTGTGCATGAAGCACATTAACTGGGAATCGAACCCAGGTCTCCCGCATGGCAGTAGAGCATTCTACTCCTGAACCATCACTGTCCCAAGTTCTTTAATGGAGGATTAATAAAATGAAAATAATTGAAAGCTTGATCTTGTGGCCATTTGTGGGATGATTTAGATCAGTTGTTCTCAAACTTTGCTACATGTTAAAATCACCTGTAGAATTTTGATAAATCCTTATAACCAGACTGCACCCTTACTGCACCCAAGATCTTTACCAAAATCTCTGTTCCTCCAGTTCCTTCTTCTCTGTCTTCCACTATCCGCCTCCCACATTCCTATTCCCAGTTCACTTCACTTCTGTTTCCATTGCAGCTATTTTTAATTTATTTTTGTCCATTTCTCCTTATCAGACTGTTAACTCCCTTAAAATTGTGGTGCCCAATATGGACTTTCCTCCTCTAGCAAATCTACTGAGCAGTGCTCCATCTTTGATTAGTTGTCTTAATTATTTAGTGCTGCTATAACAGAAATACAGGTAGATGGCTTCAACAAACAGAAGTTTATTCTCTCACAGTCTAATAAGCTAGAAGTCCAAATTCAGGGTCTCAGCTCCAGAGGAAGTCTTTCTCTCTCTGTATGCTCTGGGGGAAGGTCCTCATCATCAATCTTCCCTGGTTGAGGAGCTACTCAGCACAGGGACCCTAGGTCCAAAGGACAGGCTGTACTCCTGGCTCTTGTTTCTTGGTAGTATGATGTCCCCATGTCTCTCTGTTCACTTCTCTCTTTTATATCTCAAAATAGATTGGCTTAAATTGTAGATTAATCTTACAGATTAAGTTTACATAACTGCTGCTTAATCCCATCTCATCAATATCATAGAGATAAGATTTACAACACATAGGAAAATCACATCAGATGACAAAATGGTGGACAAACACAGGACTGGAAATCATGGCCTAGTCAAGTTGACAGATATTTTTGTGGGACACAATACAATCTATGACATTAATGTTACCAGACTTAGCACAAAAAACCCATCACTGTCTAGTCAATTCTGAATCATAGTGACCTTATAGGGCAGAGTAGAACTGTTCCATAGGGTTTCCAAGGAGTGGCTGATGGGTTCGAACTACTGATCTTTTGTTAGCAGCTGTAGCTCTTACCACTGTACCAACAGGGCTCTGATTTAGCACAAGCAAGTCATAAAACCAAAACCAAACTCATTGCTGTCGAGTTGATTCTGACTCATAGCGACCTTATAGAACAAAGTTGAACTGTCCCGTAGGGTTTCCAAAGGCTGTAATCTTTACGAGAGCAGACTGCCACATCTTTCTCCTGCAAGAAAGTCATAGTCTCTTTTAAATTTTCTGGCAGTTTCCATGCACTTGTGGAGAATATCTATCTATCTAATCATGTATCTATCATTAGCTAAGGCACTTATTTACAAGGTAAGGTAGCTCTGGTATATACTGTAAATATTTAACCACCTTTTTTTTAATATCTTGATGTCGCTGCATAATTATTCCATCTTTTATATCCATTGTAAACTTCTATTTGTTTAGCTGCCTTACTTGCTTGTTTTACCCCGCTATATTTTCAAAGGGTTAAGAGCCACACCTGTTTATTTATCCTGCGCACCACCTAGCACAAAGCAGCTTCACAGTTAGTAGTACATATTTTTCAAGAAAGATGATGTCAACAGTTCTTTCTACCAAAAGAAAGGTTTTAAGGGCTTGCTTAGCCCAGCTGAGCATATTAGCTCTACCTTCAGTGTGAATTTTCAGTCAAGATAGAAATGCATCTGGCAGGGTGAGAGCTATATGGTTTCTTCTGTCCAGCAATGCTGGGCTAGGTCAGGTGCTCTTTAACCGAAGGCGGGACACGGGTACATGGGTGGGCTCAGAGGGCCGTTTGGTCTGGCTTGTAGCACAATGACTCTGCCAGAATGATTCATCTTCACTCCATTTTTATTTTCCTACAGGCAACACAATCAATCCTCTTAAACGGTGGTTCTCAGATTCATTGCCCCAGGAATTCTTAAGGCTAAAAATATAAATAGGGTCAAGAAAAGTTTAGATACTTTAATGAAAGGCAAGTCTATCGATTGGTATTTTTGCAGGGGAAGGGAAGTTTGGAATGTGAGGGTTCTCTCTACATCTGAGAATATCATCCAGATTAGCTCTTCCTTGGCAATTGTGTGCTTGGTCCTTGTTATGAATTGAATTATGTCCCCCCAAAATTGATGTTGAGGTCCTAACCCCTGCTGACTTTGTTTAGAAATAGATTCTTTGAAGATATTATCAGTTAACACGAAGTCATAACCAAAGTTGGGTGGGTCCTAATCCAACTTGAGTGCTGTTCTATAAAAGAAGAGACATATGGAGACAGACAACGATGGGAACTACAAAAGGGAAGATGGCTGTATGATGAGAGAGTTATGTTATAGCTGTAAGCCAAGGAACACCAGAAGCTGAAAGAGATAAAAAAGGATCTTCCTCTAGAGCTTTGGAGAATGCATGATCCTGTTGACACCCTGATTTTGAATTTCTAACCTCCAGAACTGTGAGACAATAAATTTTTGTTCTTATAAGCCACCCAGTTTGTGGTACTTTGTTATGAAAGCTCTAGGAAAATGATATAGTCCTATTCTCAGAGATGGTCAAACTACATTGTTTACATGTTTCAAGGGTACAGACATACAGTGAGGTTACTGAGCCTGTATATATTTGGGACAAGTTCAGTTTGAGGCACTCATGTGTGGCAAATGACCTTGTCCTATATGTCATCATTTAATCCTTAACAAGAAAACAGAGATTTCAGAAAAGCCTGAAGGTGTCCCCTGTTCCAATAGACCTTAAGAGACTGGCCAAATACATTATGAAGCAAATTTCAAATCAGAGTTGTACAAATGGCTAATAGACTGCTGAGCAAGAACTCTGTGGCTAGTTCTATTAATACCAATAAGAAAACCATGCTGGAGAACCAAAGAGAGCGCTCTGAAGAAGAGGCCTAAGTTCCTGTGGCTGAGGCAGGCATCCAAAGGGACTCTTTCTTTAAGAAGAGTGGAAACACAGCTTGCCATCAAGTCACTTCAATGCTTCCTTTCTGGTAAAGTGGAGAGAAGACAACTTACATTTTCTTTGAAAAAAGTGTTGATGTTAGGCCTCATTATTTTACTTTTCAGAAACGTTCCAGACATCTCAAATAACTTATGCAGAGTAAAGGATGACAGGTCAAGTAGCTGCCAAATCAAGGATGAGAAGACTGGGGGACATTTATACTGGAAAATTCCACTTACCTGAGCAACCAGGGTCCAGGAGAAGCTGACATTTAGGAGAGGATAAATACAGACAATATTTTCCTGGTGCCTTTAAAAACACGGCAACAGAAAAACAAGCTAAAGAAACTCAACCAAAAACAGAAAATAGCAACTTCCTGTTGCTTTAAAAAAATAATAATACGAACCACAGCAAACCATGAGACAAAGCCCCAGCAGGAACAATAAATAAAAGAGAGGAAATGTGCCTTTTAGGCTTGGGGTTTCAAATGGCAATGACTTGCCAAGGATTATTGTGTGACCATGACCACACACTATTTCCTTGGCCTTCCAACAATGAGAGCTGAAGAGCATGGGGTCCTCAGGATTCTTCCCTTGCAGAGGTGGGGTTGCAATGCTCAAATGCTCACATGGCCTGAGCCCATCACTAAGCTGAAGGGTGTTTATTTTCTTAGCAACTGAATTATCGAGTGGGTGGAGGTGCACAAGGGGCTGCTGTGTTAGGAAGAAACATTAATAACCCTGGATTTAGTTAAGTTGAGAATGATTCTTAATATTCTCTGAAATTAGAAAAATGAAACACTAATTCTTTAAGGAAATCAGCTCAAAACCAGGAAGAGCAAATAACATTAGGATGTTCAATTTAATATATTGGTCATGAATGCTAATATGATTAAATGGATGCAGATAGGCTGCAAAATTATATATTTTCCTCCATGTTGCCATAGCCTGGTTCATGGTTTTATTTGAGTGAGTCATAGCGCTGTATGGTGAATCATGCAGCCAAGCCCCCTGAAGCAGGGGTGTGCCCACTACCAGGCCCGGCCTATGGCAGCATAAAAATGAGTGACTAGCTGTTCTCGCTGCCAAACATGGGCTGATTTTTCCCTAGGTGTGGGATAAGCAGCGGTAAAACTGCCTAGCCTGAGCTTTTTATTGTGAATAAAAAGTGAAAATGACTTAATCATGAAGTAACACAACATCTTAATAGTGGATCCAGACAATTAAATAGAAAAGCTCGCATGGTAGAATGAAAAAGGGAAAGCTTGATGCCATTGCTAGTAATTATGGCCCAGGGGGAGAAGGAGCCAACGGGCCAAATGATGCTAAATGCAAACAGTTAGGGATGATAGTTATTCCTTTTGGATTACTCTTACCTTTAAGGTATTCCCTTTGAGATTTCTGTGTAGACTAGAAACATCAGTTTAAGCTCCAGGTCCTCAAAGAAAAGTTTGCTAAGGAGTACAGCTCTGACATAAGGCCCTCTATGTATTCTTGTGGAAATCCTGGTGGTGTAGTGGTTAGGAGCTATGGCTGCTAACCAAAAGGTTGGTGGTTCAAATCTATCAGGTGCTCCTTGGAAACTCTATGGGGCAGCTCTACTCTGTCCTATAGGGTCGCTATGAGTCAGAATTGACTGGATGGCAGTGGGTTTGGTTTTGGTTTGGTATGTATTCTTGTTTCTTCTGTGTGCTGGAAATAGGAGTGGAGGTTGCTTATGCTCAAATCCCAAGTTCAGTTGAAATGAACTGAAATTATACAACCTCACATGAATTTCCCAGATTCATTTATTAATTTTTTTTAACAGCTTCACTGAGGTATAATTGACATACTTTAACACACACATATTTAAAGGTGTGCAGTTTGATATCTTTTGACATATGCATATACCCATAAATTATCACCATAGTCAAGAGAAGAACATAGCCATCACCCCTAAAAGTTTATGTCCCTTTGTAGTCTTTTCTCCCCACCTCACCCCACCCTGTATCCCCAGGTAACCGCTGACCTGTGTTGTCTTTTGTCTGACTTCTTTCCCTTAACATAATACCTTTGAAACTCACCCATATTGCTGTGTGTGTTAATGGCTTATGCATTTTTATTTCAGGTAAAATTCTGCTGTATGGTTATACCAAAATTTATTTATTCATTCACCTGTTGATAGACATTTCAGCTGTTTTCAATTTCGGGAAATTACAAATAAAGATCCTATGAACATTTATGTGCAAGTCACTGTATGGACATAGTTTTCTTTTTTTTATTTCCTCTTGGATAAATACCTGAGTGAAATAAATGGATTATATGATAGGCATATGTTTAATTTTTAAAGAAATTGCCAAACTGCCTTCAAAAGTGTTTGTACCATTTTATATTTCCCCCAACAACGTGTGAGAATTCCATTTCTCTACACCCTTGCCAAGACTTGGTATAGTCACTCTTTTTAATTTTAGCCATTTGAACAGGTGGTTTGAGTTTGCATTTCTTTAATGAATAATGATGTTGAACATCTTGCCCTGTGCTTATTTACCATCCATGTGTCTTCTTTTGTGAAATTTCCATTCAAATTTTTTTTCCATTGTTTAATCGTGTTACTTGATTTTTATCATTGAGTTTTGAGAGTACTTCTTATATTCTGGAAATAAGCCCTTTATCAGATATGTTATTTGCAAATATTTTCTCTCAGTCTGTGGCATGACTTTTCATTTTCTTAACAATGTCCTTCATGAAGCAAAAGTTTTTAATTTTTACAAAGTTCAGTTTATCAATATATTCTTTCTTGAATTGTGCTTTCATTGTTTTATCTAAGAACTCTTTGTTTAATCCAAAGTCATGTAGATATTTTCCTAGATGTTTTATATTTAGGTCTATGATTGAGTTTATTTTTGTATGAGGTGTGAGATATGAGTTGTTTCATTCTAACTGGTAACTGCTAGCGTGTAGAAATACAACTGATTTTTTAATTTTGACCTTATATCTGCAATCTAGTTAAACTTAGTTATTAGTTTTAGGAGCTTTTTATAGATTCTTTGGGATTTTCTATGTAGGCAAATATGTCATCAATGACTAGAGACAGTTTTATTTCTTCCATTACAATTTGAAGGCCTTTTATTTCCTATTCTTGTCTTATTACACAGACTAGGTTTTCAAATACAATGTTGATTAAGAAAAGGTGAAAACAGACATCCCTTTTTCTTGTTCCCAATCTTATGGAGAAAGCATTCAATCTTTCACCATTCAGTACAATATGAGCTATATAACTTGTTTAAGTTAAGAATGATGCCTTTTTTCCTTTCCATTCTGAGGGGGTTTTTATTATGAATTAATATTGAATTATGTCAAATGCTTTTCCTCTATTTATTGTGGTGATACTATGCTTTTTCTTCTTTAGTTTGTTACTATGGTAAATTACATTTATTGACTTTTTAATGCAGAAATAACCTTGCATTCCTGGGTTAAACCCCATTTTGCTATGTTGTATTATCCCTTTTATGTGTCCCTGGATTTGACTTGTAAATATTTTCTTCTTCCATGTTCATGAAGTATATTTGTTTTTAGTAGATATTAGTCTGGTTTTAGTATGAGGTTATTGGTGGCTTCATAAAATAAGTTGGGGTATGTTCTCTTCTATATTATTTTATTAAAAAAATTGTATAAAATTGGTACTGTTTCCTCTTTAAATATTTATAAATATTTGGTAGCATTCATCATTAAAATGATCTGATTCTGGAGTATTCTTGTTTTGAGGCAGTTTTTTTTTTTTTAATACAAATCAGTTTCTTTAATAGATACAGAGCTGTTTAGATTATCTATGTCTTCTTTTGTGAGTTTTGGTACTTTGTGTCTTTTAGGGAATTTGTCCGTTCCATAAGCTGTTGAGTTTATGGGCATAGAATTGTTTTTGTAATATTCTATTCATCTTTTAATGCCTGTAAGGTCTGCGGTGATGTCCCCTCTTGTGTTCCTGATATCGTTAATTTATGTCTGCTCTTTTTTTTCTTGGTCAGTCTAGTTAGATTCTAGATTATCAATTTTATTGAGCTTTTCAAAGAAACAGCTTTTGATTTCATTGATTTTCTCTATCATTTTTCTCTTTACCATTTCATTGATTTTTTGCTCTTGTCTTTATTATTTCCTTTTTTCTGCTTATCTTGATTATTAGTTGTTTTTGCTTTTTTAAACTTTAATTTGCTCATCTTTTTGTAAATTCTTAAGGTGAAAACTTAGATTACTGATTTAAGACTTTTTTCTTTTCTAATATAATAATTTGATGCTGTGAATTTTCCTGTAGGCACTCTTACCTGTATCACATAAATTTTGATGCGTTATGTGTTCATTTTCATTGAATTCAGAATGTTTAAAAATTTTTCTTTGAGACCTTCTTTGACTCATAGATTATTTAGAAGTGTGTTGTTTAATTCTCAAATATTTGAAAATTTTCAGGTATTGTTTTTTATTTCTAGTTTACCATGTTTTTACACAAATAATGTATGTTTTACACCTTTTTTTTGCCAACTACACCTTCCCCCGTGAGGTATTTTTGTAAGCATGCTATGCTAATTGAAAAAATAAAATTAGCAAAGAGCACTTATGAAGACATCTCTTGGGGGAGCATAGTGCACTTATGAAAATGCCTCACTGGAGAGAGGGCGTGGTTGGCAAAAAAAGTATAACATGCCATTTTTTTCTCTCTAGCTGCCTTCAATATTTTCTCTTTGCCATTGTTTTTTAGCAGTTTGAATATCTTGCTTGATGTTTTTTTGAGCTTCTCGTGTCTGTAGTTTGGAGTCTATCATTCCAAATTTTGGAAAAATTTCTGTGGTTCTTCAAAAATTTCTTCTGCCCTGTGTTCTCTCTCCCTTCTCATTGTGAAAGTCCAATTACATATGTGTTAGACTATTTGAAATTATTCAACATCTATGTTTCTTTTTCCACTATATTTTTGTTTTTGTTTGCGTTATTTCTATTGGCTTATCTTCAAGTTCGCTGACTTTCTTTCAGCTGTGTTAAGTCTCTTGATGAGCCTGAGAAAGGTATTCTTCATCTGTGATCGTGTTTTTATTTCTAGTATTTCCATTTGATTCTTATTTATAGTTTTCATCATTCCACTGAAATTACCCACCTGACCTTGAATGTTGGCCCCTCTTCCATTATTGTCATTGACATTTTAATAATAAATATTTAACTTCCTATGTGATGGTTACAACATTTATTTTATATGACAGTCTGTTTCCCTTGATTGCTTTGTCTTTTCACAGTGTGTTGCACTTTATTGCTATTTTTTCTGTTTGTCCCGCTTGTTTTTTGTTTCCTTTCTCTTTTTTATTGCTTCCTTTTGAATTAATTGAGTATTTTTTATGATTCTATTTTCTCTCTTTTGTTGGCTTATTAGCTATAACTAATTTTGTTAGTGGTTGCTTTAGGACTTATAGTACATATATTTAACTTATCACAGTCTACTTTCAAGTGATATTATACTGCTTCACTTTTTTTTTTTTTTTCACATATAGCATATGTATTTTACAGTAATACATTTCCAGTTCTTACCTTCTGGTCTTTATGTTATTGTTGTCATATCTCTTATATTTTACGTAGTATAAATCCCACTTATTGCTATCATTAATTATTTTGCTTTAAATCAGGAGTTGGCAAACTAAGGCTCAATGACTAAACCAGGGTGCTACCTGTTTTAATAAATAAAATTTTACTGTAAGACAACCCAAATCATTCATGTATGTACTTCTTGAATCTGCTTTCATGCTATGACAGCAAAGTTGAGTAACTGCTGCAGAGACTGTATGACCCAGTGCCTACAATATTTACCATCCAACCCTTTACAGAAAAATGTTTGCCAACTCTTGATCTAAATGGTCAATTCTCTTTTTAAGACATTCCAATTATAAGAAGTAAATCATAAATATTTACCCATGTAGTTACCATTTCTGATGTTTTTATATTCTTTTGTGTAGATCTGTGTTTATATCTGGTATCCTTTTCCTTGTGAATGAAGATTTCCTTTAACACTTCTTACAGTGCAGATCAGATGGTGATAGATTCTTTCAGCTATTGTATATATGAGAAAGCATTTCACTTTTTTTTTTAAAGACATTTTTGCTGGTTGTAGAATTGTATGTTGACCTTTTTTTTTTTTTCCCTGTACTTTAAAGAATTTGCTTCACTATTTCTTCATTTGAATTGTTTCTGAATGCAAAGCTACTGTCATCCTTATCTTTGTCTCTCTGTACATATTGTATTTTTTTTCCTTTGGCTGCTTTTAAGACCTTGTCTTTATCCCTGGTTGTGAGCAATTTGATTATGATGTAGCAGCTCAACAATTATGAGGATGGCACAGGACCAGGCAGTGTTTCATTCTGTTGTATATAGGGTAGATATGAGTCAGAATAAACTCTATGGCACCTAACAACAACAACATGCCTTAGAGTAGCTTTCTTCATGTTTCTTGTGCTTTGGGTTGTTGAGCATCTTGGATCTGTGGGTGTGATCATTAAGATTGTGTATTAACTTGGCTGGGCCGTGATTCTCCGTGGCCTTGCAGTTATGATGTAGTTTGGCAGTCTTATAATGACGTGATCACCTCCATGATAAGATTTGTTATAATGTGATCACCTCCATGATGGAATCTGCTGTGAGTAGCCAATCAGTTGAAAAGGAGTAATTTTCATGAAATTTGGAAATTTTACAAACATTATTTCTTCAAATATTGTTTCTGTCCCCCTTCTCCTTTGGGGATTCAAATTACACATGTATTAGATAATTCAAGTTGTGAATACCTCATGGATGTTTGGTTTATTTTATTTGTAGTTTTTTTTTTTTCTCTATGTGTTTTCTTTGGATAGTTTCCATTGCTATGGCTTCAAGTTCACTGATTTTTCTTCTGCATTGACAGCCTCATCTAGTGTATTTTTCATCACAAACATTGTACTTTTCATCTCTAGAAAATTATTGTGTGTCTTTTTTATATCTTTCATGTTTCTATTTGACATGGTTAATCTTTCCTCTAGCTTTTTGACTATATGGAATATAGATGTAATACTGTGTTAAGATCTTTGTCTACTAATTCTATCATCTTCACCAGTTCTCTTAGTTTTGACTAGTTGATTTATATCCTTTTTATGAGGCAGAATTTTCTGCTGGTTTGTATTCCTTGTGATTTTTTTGATTAAGTGCCACACATTGTGACTTTTGCATATTGAAGTAGTTAATATTTTTGTGCCCCTATAGATATCCTGTGAAAGAATACAAACCTGACACATACCTTTCCTGACTTTAAACCAATCGGTATCCCCTTGTTCTGTCCGAACAACTGCCTCTTGATCTATATAAAGGTTCCTCATGAGCACAATTAAGTGTTCTGGAATTCCCATTCTTTGCAATGTTATCCTTAATTTGTTATGATCCACACAGCCGAATGCCTTTGCATAGTCAATAAAACACAGGTAAATATCCTTCTGGTATTCTCTGCTTTCAGCCAGGCTCCATCTGACATCAGCAATGATATCCCTGGTTACACATTCTCTTCTGAAACGGGGCTGAATTTCTGGCAGTTCCCTGTCGATATGCTACTGCAGCTGTTTTTGAATGATCTTCAGCAAAATTTTGCTTGCGTGTGATATTAATAATATTCTATAATTTCCGCATTTGGTTGGATCACCTTTCTTGGGAAGAGGCATAAATATGTATCTCTTCAAAGACCACAGCCTTCAGTATGGATTGCACCTCAACATAAAGAAAACAAAAATTCTCATAACTGGACCAATGAGCAACATCATGATAAATGGAGAAAAGATTGAAGTTGTCAAGGATTTCATTTTACTTGAATCCACAAGCAACAACCATGGAAGCAGCAGTCAAGAAATCAAAAGACGCATTGTATTGGGTAAATCTGCTCCAAAGGACCTCTTTAAAGTGTTGGAAAGCAAAGATGTCACCTTGAAGACTAAGGTGCGCCTGAACCAAGCCATGGTATTTTCAACTGCATCATACGCATGTGAAAGCTGGACAATGAATAAGGAAGACCGAAGAAGAGCTGACACCTTTGAATTGTGGCTTTAGCATAGAATATTGAATATACCATGGACTGCCAAAAGAATGAACAAATCTGTCTTAGAAGAAGTACAACCAGAATGCTCCTTAGAAGCAAGGATGGCGAGACTGAGTCTTACATATTTTGGACATGTTGTCAGGAGGGATCAATCCCTGGAGAAGGACATCATGCTTGGCAAAATACAGGGTAAGCGGAAAAGAGGAAGACACTCAACAAGGTGGATTGACACAGAGGCTGCAACGATGAGCTCAGGCATAACAACAATTGTAAGGATGGCACAGGACGGGACAGTGTTTTGTTCTGTTGTGCATAGGGTCACTATAGTCAGAACCGACTCGATGGCACCTAACAACAAAAACAACAACAACAAAGATATCCTGGGGGCCCTGGTGGTGTAATGGTTAAGTGCTACACCTGCTAACCAAAAGGCAGGCAGTTCAAATCCACGAGCTGCTCCTTGGAAACCCTATGGGGCAGCTCTACTCTGTCCTATAGGGTTGCTATGAGTAGGAATTGACTCACTGACAATGATTTTTTTTTTTTTTTTTATAGATATCCTGGCCTTTTATTCTTGGATGTTGTAAAATTATTCAGAAACTGTTTGATTTTGGGGGGGTCTTGTTTTTAAGCTTTGTTAGACTGGATCAAGGCAGCATTTAGTGTAGGGCTATTTTTATCCCACTACTGGAATACTTCTGAGTACTTGTGGTAAGGAGAATTCTAAGATGGTCCCTGTGATCTTTTCCTCCTGGTTTATGATTATGCTATGCTACATGGAAAAGAAAGGTTTTGTAGATATAATTAATGTTACTAATCAGTTGACTTTAAGATAGGGAGATTATCTAGGTGACCTAACCTAATCACTCAAGCTTTGTAAAAACAGATAGTTTCTCTGAATGGTTGCAGAAGAGGAAATCAAATATTTAAAGAAAGAAGGGGATTTGACATGTCATTGCTTGCTTGAAGATGGAGGAGCCACATGAAAAGGACCTGACAGCCAATTAGTAAACAGGTACTTGAGTCTTACAGCCACGAGGATCAAATTCTGCCAAAAACTCGAATGAGCTTGAAAGTGGATTCTTCCCCAAAGCTTCGAGATAAGAGCCCAGCCTGGCTGACATTTTCATTTTGGCCTTGTGGTACCCTAAGCATAGAATTAAGTCAAGCCTGCCATTTCTGACCTACAGAACTGTGAGGTAATAAATGGTTTTTGTTTTCTGTTAAGTTTCTAGTGAACTATTTTGTAGCAACAGAAAACTAATGTAGTAGTCTACCCAATATCCTGTGAATTATGACCTTTTCTATACTGCCTGGAGGAAACAGGACTATTTCCTGGTTCTGTGTGAGCACTGAGTTCCTTTTAATACTTCCATATTTTTTTTTTCCCCTTGGCATTTGGCAGTTTTCTCACATGCCTGTGATGATCAGTACTTAGCACTATACTGAAGAGGGTCCTTCTGCAGATCTTCAGTTTTCTTTCTTGTATCTCTCTCCTCTGTGGTATTTTTATCTGTGAATTCTAGCCTGCCCAGACTCCTAGCTCTGTTGCCTCAACTTAGGGAGGCTACCAGACTCTGCCTGGGTTCTCCCTGTGCTGCAGCCTGGAAACTTTTCCCAAAATTCAAGCTGATGATCATAACACTCACTTTACTTATTTTATGTCTAATAGAGATAACTGTCTTTTGTTGCTTGTTGGCCTGTATCTTGTGCACCTTTGTTTCATATATTTTCTGTAATTTTGGTTGTTTCAGTAGGGAAAGAAAGCCTGGTCTTTGTTATTCAGTCCTGATCAGAAGAAAAGTCCTCAAATGCAATTGAAATCAAGAACTGTCTTAATCCAAAGCTTGAGAGTTAAGGTCCTCTAAAATGATGGGATATCAGCATTCTTTGTGTTTATAGATTGAAGATAACAGGTTAATTATAGAAATCCTCCAGAAATCTTTTTTAAGGTCAACAATCTAGAACAGTCAAGCTCTAATCTAGGCCTCTTGTGTTTTGAAGAAGCAGATCACCTGAAAGTTGTTGGCTTGTTTATAACTCAATTTTCCTATCTCATTTTAGTCAGTCAGGCTAATTTCTGTTTTCAGAAGTGGGAAATCTGCAGTGATCTGCTTTCCATTTATGCTGAGTGAGTACTTTCTTTTAATTATTCTTATGGTGATGTCAGTTCTTAGTTTAGAAAGAGATGCTGTGATCCTAGGACCACAAATTCTCCTTTGAGTTCTCTAGAAGGCATTGCTTCTGCTGCTGTATGCCAATACCTCCTTTATTCATGTTTCCACAGCACAGTGCCACAGGGCCCCAAACTGAGAGTGGGAAGATGAAATACGTAGTTATAAAACCTTTCTGATGGAGGAGACATATGAGCTACTTTAGTGGCTTTGTATTATGTCACTAATGTGATGAGCAGCTTCCTTCCCTGTGCCAGGGAGTTGCAGTGAGTCCTGGCTCCACCTGGGCTGCTGCTTTCTCAGATGTGTCTGTGGTGCAACCTACTGATACCAGGTCTGTGTGTGTGTGTTTCAGAGCAGGGGAGATTCATGGGTGCTCACTGTTGAGGACTTTGAAGAAAAAAAAATTATGCTACCTACTAATGCTTGCCTTGAGTAACATTATTCTCACATAAAAACAAGTACTTACAAATGGAATAGCATTTGAGGAACAGGTCAAATAATAGAACCTTAGACTTGAAATGGACTTGAAGAGGAGAACCATGGTGGGAGAACCATGTGAATGTAGTGGAATAAGTTTTTGAAATATGATCATGTGCTTTAATGAATGATTTTCTAACTTTAATCTCTCTCTATCTCAATACTCTCATCTGTACAATGGAGATAAAAGTATCCGTGTAGTGAGAATTAAGAGCAAAACTGTGGTAGGCAGAATAATGGCCTCCTAAAGATATTGGGTCCTAATCCCTGGAACCTGGGAATGTTACCTTATATGGCAAAAGGAATTTTGCAGATGTAATTAAGTTTAGAATTTTGAGATTATCCTGGATTATTTGAGTGGGCCCAATGTAATCGCAAGAGTCCTGATAAGATAAGACGGAGGCAGAGGGACATTTGGCACAGAAGAAGGAGTGTGACTACTGAAGTAAGATGCCACACTGTTGACTTTAAAGATGGGGAAGGGACCATGAGCCACATAATGAAAAGAATAAAGCTCCAGAAACTGGAAAAGACAAGGAGATGGATTCTCTCCTAGAGCTTCTAGAGGAAGCAGGACTTTGCTGATACCTTGATTTTGGTCCAGTGAAACTGATTTCAGATTTCTAGCATCCAAAACTCTAAGACTAAATGTGCATTTTTTTAAGCCACAAGTTTTTGGTAATTGTTTTAGCAGTTATAAGAAAAAAATTAAAAAATTATTAGAAGGACTTATAGAGCACATCACAAATGTTATTTTCTATCCCCTCCCTAAGTGGAGAGCCATCACTTGTGTGAGAGATCTTTAAGTCAAGGTCACTGAAACAGTTCCCAGTTTTCCAGGAAGAAGCCTTAAAGCCAGTATTCTCTTCTTATCTATGAGGGTGTGATATGAATGAAGCAGTCCTCATGGTTCTCCAAAAGGATATTATGAAATTTGGAGACTTCACCACTCTCATGAAGAAGTCATGAGACTAGGTAACCAGATGCCCCAAATGAAAACACTTTGACTTGCACCTTGGCCCCAGCAGGATATTTGTCCTACAGTCTGAATTACATCCAGTCTGATAAATGCTTGTCAGAAACTGCCTATTTTCAGAACACAAAGACCCAGTTATTTTAGAAAAGAACTTTAGAAGGGAGGAGAAAAGAGGGACAATGATTCATGAAGTGATTGAAAAGCATTGTTTATGTTTAAAATTTCTTGTCCTTTCAAGTTTCATCTTCAGGGCTAAAACACATTTTCTCCAAATTGATATTGACAGACCTTTGGTGTGTGAGTCAGGAAGGAGGAGGGATTTGTGAAAAAGTTAATTTTAAATATCCTTGGCACAAAAACCAATTACTAGTCCAGTGACAAAAGATTAAATTCATGGACCTTTAAATCTCTAAGCAAAATTTTCAGAAAAGCTCCATTTATCCATTCATTAAAAAATAAAAGGACCTTTTATCCTTTCCTATATGTCTATTCCTACTCTTCCCTTCAGACAAATGAGCTTACCCAGACTAGTCTGATTCTTAAAGAGAGCAAATAGTGCGAAGTTAGCAGTCAAAAGCTGCCTTCTTGTCTTCTGATCCTACCTACTGTCTTTAATCTTCCATACTCCACTAACTGATTTTCTTAAAGAGAATATCTGAATTCTGAGCACAAAGGTTTGTTATTCATTTATTTGAGTATTTTTGATACTCTACCATGTTACTTTTTTCAACAACATAAATGGTGACTATACATATGGACCTCACTTGGTGGAATACACAGGAGTCAAATTGACTACATCTGTGGAAAAAGACAAAAGGAGGAACCTAATATCATCAGTCCTGAAAGAACTGAAGAAAAAACTGAGAAATTCAAGCCAGATTCAGAAGAGAACGTGGAAAAAAGGATATCATTGCTGATGTCAGGTGCGTCTTGAGTGAGAGCAGAGAACACCAGAAAAATGTTTACCTATGTTTTATTGACTATGCAAAGGCATTTGACTGTGTTGCTCATAACAAATTATGGATAAAGTTGTTAAGAATGGGAATTCCAGAACACCTAATTGTGTTCATGGGGAACCTGTACATAGGCCAAAAGGCAGTATTTCAAACAGAACAAGGGGATATTGCATGGTTTAAAGTCAGGAAAGGTGTGCGTCAGGGTTGTATCCTTTCACAATACATATTCAATCTGTATGCTGAGCAAATATTTTGTGAAGCTGGACTATATGATGAAGAATGTGGCGTCAGGATTGGAAGGAAGAAGTCCAAGCTGTATGGAGGGACTGGTAAAAAAACAAGGTTACACTAATAGATGGAATACCAATTGAAATGTTACAGCCAATGGATGCAATGCAGGAAGTGCTCACTCATTAACAACCTGTGATATGCAGATGATACAACCTTGCTTGCTGAAAGTGAAGAGGACTTGAAGCTCTTACTGATGAAGATCAGACTACAGCCTTTAGCATGGATTGCACCTCAGCATAAAGAAAACAAAAATCCTCACAACTGGACCGACAAGCAACATCATGATAAATGGAGAAAATACTGAAATTGTCAAGAATTTCATTTTACTTGGATTCACAATCAATGCCCATGAAAGCAGCGGTCAAGATATCAAATGACAAATTGCATTGGGCAGATCTGCAGCAAAAGGCCTCTTTAAAGTGTTAAAAAGAAAAGATGTCACTTTAAGGTCTAAAGTGAGCCTGACACAAGCCAGGCTCATATGCATGTGAAAGCTGGACAATGAATAAGGGAGACCAAAGAAGAATTGATGCCTTTGAATCATGGTGTTGGTGAAGAATACTGAATATCCCATATACTGCCAGAAGAATGAACAAATCTGTCTTGGAAGAGTATAGCCAGAATGCTAATTAGAAGCAGGGATAGTGAGACTTTGTCTCACATACTTTGGACATGTTATCAGGAGGGACCAGTTCCTGGAGAAGGACATCATGCTTGGTAAAGTAAGGGATCAGCGAAAAAGAGGAAGACCCTCAAGTAGATGAATTGACACAGTGGCTGCAACAAGGGGATGAAACATAATGATTGTGAGGTTGGTGCAGGACTGGGCAGTGTTGCATTCTGTTGTACATAGGGTTGCTATGACTCAGATCTGACTCAATGGTACCTAACAACAATAACATTATCAGTCATAACAAGGATATGGGCTGACTGCAGAACAGACCATCTATTGCTCATATGCAAGTTTAAGTTGAAGCTGAAGAAAATCAAAACAAGTCCACGACAGCCAAAGTACAATCTTGAGTATATCCCACCTAAATTTAGAGACCATTTCAAGAATAGATTTGATGTATTGAACACAAATGACCGAAGACTAAAAGAGTTGTGCTATGACATCAAGAACATCATACATGAAGAAAGCAAGAGGTCATTAAAAAGACAGGAAAGAAAGAGAAAACAAAAATAGATGTTGGAAGAGGCTCTGAAACTTGCTGTTTAACATAGAGTAGCTAAAGCAAATGGAAGAAATGATGAAGTAAAAGAGCTGAAGAGAAGATTTCAAAGAGTGGCTTGAGAACACAAAGTATTTTAATGAAATGCGCAAAGACCTTGAGTTATAAAACAAAAAGGCAAGAACACACTTGGCATTTCTCAAACTGAAAGAACTGAAGAAAAAATTCAAGCCTCAAGTTGCATATTGAAGGATTCTGTGGGCAAAAAAATTGAATGAAGCAGTAAGCATCAAAAGAAGGTGGAAGGAATACACAAAATCAGTATACGAAAAACAAGTGGTTGTCATCCAAACATGTCAGAAGATAGCAGATGATCAAGAGCTGATGATACTGAAAGAAGTCCAAGCTGTATGGAGGCATGGGTGAAAAACAAAGTACACGAATAGATGGAATACCAGTTGTGATGGTTAAGGTTGTGTGTCAACTTGGCTGGGCCATGATTCTCAGTGTTTTAGCAGTCATGTAATGTTGTGATCACTTCCCTGTTGAGATTTGATATGTGATCACCCCCATGACGGTATCTGGTGTGAGTCAGTACTGGCAGGAGTGGGGCTTGTGGTGGTTCACCATGCCCCTCAGCCTTCATCTCCCCGCCCTCCACCACCTAGCTCCTTATTTCTCTCCTTGCAGGGGCTTTTGCTCATTCTGGATCCTGCGGCTTGCTCTTGTTCATCTGGTTCTTGGGATTTGAGCCCGCAGCTTACCTGCTGTCTTGCCTGCTTATGTCGGAAATTGATCTTCACAGCCTGTGAGCAACCGCGATGCTCTCTGGCCTGCCAGTCTTGCATTTGCCAGCCCCTGCAGCTGCATGAATCAGGAGAAGCCTCTTTCTTGACACATGCACATGGGACATTGCAGCCTCTGAGGCTGCATGAGCCATTTCCTTGATATAAATCTCTCTCTCTATATATATATTTATATACTTTATTGGTTTTGCTTCTCTAGAGAGTCCAGCCTAAGACACCAGTTGAAATGTTTTGATAAATGGATGCACTGCAAGAAGTGCTCACTTGTCTATGCCAAGAAATTTGGAAAATAGCTACCTGGCCAAGTGATTGGAAGAGATCCATATTTGTGCCCATTCCAGGGAAAATGATCTGACAGAATGTGGAAATTATCAAACAATATCATTAATATCACATGCAAGTAAAATTATGCTGAAGATAATTCAATAGATTGACAGAGAACTGCCTGAAATTTAAGGTGTATTCAGAAAAGGACATGCTGTTTTTAAGGGCCATCAAATCGGCTCTCATAGAGATCCTGTGTACAACAGAACCAAACACTGGCTGGTCCTCTTCCATTCTTTCAATCATTATGCTTCAGTCCGTTGGTGCAGCCACTTTCATCAATTCTCATTGAGGGTCTTCTTTTTCTCTGATTCTTTGCTTTACCAAGCATGATGTCCTTCTCCAGGTACAGGTCCCTCCTGATAAAAAGTCCAAAGTACATGAAAAGAAGTCTCGACATCCTTGCTTCTAAGGAGCATTCTGGTTGTACTTCTTCCAAAACTAGTTTATTTTTCAGGCAGTCCATGGTATATTCAATATTCTTTGCCAACACCATACTTCAAAGGTGTCAACTTTTCTTCCATCTTCCTTAGTCATTGTCCAGCTTTCACATGCATATGAAGTGATTGAAAATACCACGGCTTAGGTCGCGTGCACCCTAGTTCTCAGAGTGACATCTTTTCACCTTAATGCTTTAAAGAGGTATTTTGTTGCAGATTTGCCCAATGCAATACGTTATTTGATTTCTTGACTGCTGCTTTCATGGGTGTTGATTGCGAACCCAAGTAAAATGAAATTCTTGACAATTTCAATATTTTCTCAATTTATCACGATGTTGCTTGTTGGTCCAGTTGTGGGGATTTTTGTTTTCTTTAGGCTGAGGTGTAATTCATACTGAAAGATCTTCATCAGTAAGAGCTTCAAGTCCCCTTCACTTTCAGCAAACAAGGTTGTATCATCTGCATATCACAGTTTATTAATGAGTCTTCCTCCAATTCTGATGCCACATTCTTCAATATATGGTCCAGCTGCTTTGATTATTTGCTCAGCATACAGATTGAATAAGTATGGTGAAAAGATACAACCCTGACGCACATCTTTCCTGATTTTAAACCATGCAGCATCCCTTTGTTTAGTTTGAGCAACTCCCTCTTGGTGTAAGTACAGGTTCCTCATGAGCACAATTAAGTGTTCTACAATTCCCATTCCTAGCAATGTTATTCATAATTTGTTATGATCCACACAGTTGAATGCTTTTGCATAGTTAATAAAACACAGGTAAACATCTTTCTGGTATTCTCTGCTTTCAGCCAAGATCCATCTGACATTAGCAATGATATCACTTATTCCATATCCTCTTCTGAATCCAGCTTGAATTTCTGGCAGTTCCCTATAGTTGTACTACTGCAATTGTTTTTGAAATATCTTCAGCAAAATTTTAGTTTTGTGTGATACAAATGAGATAGTTGGATAATTACTGCTTTAAGTTGTATGACCTTTCTTTAGAATGGGCACAAATATGGATCTCTTCCATTTGGTTGGCCAGGTAGCTATCTTCCAAATTTCTTGGCGGAGATGAGTGGGCACTTACGACACTGCTTCTGTTTGTTGAAACATCTCAATTGGTATTTTATCAATTTCTGGAGGCTTGTTTTTTGCCAATGCCTTCAGTGCAGCTTGAACTTCAATAACATTGGTTCTTGATAATATGCTACCTCCCGAAATGGTTGAAAGTTGACCAATTCTTTTTGATGCAGTGACTCTGTGTATTCCTTCCATCTTCTTTTGATGTTTCCTGAATCTCTTAATATTTTCCCCATAGAATTCTTCAATATTGCAACTCAAGGCTTGAGTTTTTTCTTTAGTTCTTTTAGCCTGAGAAATGCTGAACGTGCTCTTCCCTTTCAGCTTTCTATCTTCAACTCTTTGCACATGTCAGTATAATACTTTACTTTGTCTTCTCGAGCCACACTTTGAAATCTTCTGTTCAGTTCTTTTACTTCATCTTTTCTTCTGTTCCCTTTAGCTCCTTGATGTTCAAGAGCAAGTTTCAGAGTCTGTTCTGACATCCATTTTGATCTTTTCTTTCTTTCCTATCTTTTTAATGACCTCTTGCTTTCTTCACGTCTGATGGTCTTGATGTAATTCCACAATTTGTCTTATCTTGGGTCATTACTGTTCAATGCATCAAGTGTATTCAAATGGTCTCTAAATTCAGGTGGAATATACTGAAGATCCTATTTTGTGTCTTGTGGACTTGCCCTAATTTTCTTCACCTTCAGCTTGAACTTGCCTATAAAAAATTGATGGTGTGTTCTGCAGTCGGTCCCCGGCCTTGTTTTGTCTAATGATACTGGGTTTCTTCATTGTCTCTTTCCACAGATGTTGACAAATTGATTTCTGTGTATTCTGTGTGGCGAGGTACATGTGCATAGTCACCATTCATGTTGTTGAAAAAAGATGTTTGCAATGAAGAAGTCATTGATCTTGCAAATTCTGTCATGCAATCTCTAGAGTTGTTTCCTTCAACATGCCATATTTTGCAACTACTGATCTTTATTCTTTGTTTCAGAGTTTCACATTCCAATCACCAGTAGTTATCAATGCATCTTGATTGCATGTATGGTCAGACTACAGATATTGGTAAAAATCTTCAATTTCTTCACCTTTGGCTTTAGGGTTCGGTGCCTAAATTTGAATAGTAGTCACATTAACTGGTCTTCTTTGTAGGTATATGAATATTATCCTATCAATGACAGCGTTGTAGTTTAAGATAGACCTTGACGAGTTCTTTTTGACCATAAAAGAGACACCATTCATCTTCAATTTGTCATTTCTGGCATAGTAGATCATATGATTGTCTGATTCAAAATGGCCAGTGCCAATCCATTTCAGCTCACTAATGCCTATTGATCTTTGTGTGTTTTATTTCATTTTTGATGACTTCCAATTTTCATAGATTTACACTTCATACATTCCACAGTCCATGTTCCAATTGTTAGTGGATGTTTGCGGCTGTTTCTTCTCAATTTCAGTCATGCTAAACCAGCAAATGATGATCCTAAAAACTTGACTCCATCTGCGTCATTAATGTCAACTTTAATTTGAGGTGGCAGCTCTTCTCCAGTAGTATTTTCCACGCTTTCCAACCTGAAAGGCTCATCTTCTGGCTCTATGCCAGGGAATTATCTGCTACTATTCACAAGACTTTCACTCGCCAATTTTTACAGAAGTAGACTGCCAGGCCTTTCTTCTTAGTGTGTCTTAGTCTGGAAGCTCAGCTGAAACCTGTCCACAATGGGTGACCTTGCTGGTATTTGAAATACTGATGCATAGTTCCCAGCATCACAGCAACACGCAAGCCACCACAGTATGACAAACCGATGGATGAGTGGTGGAGAAGAGAATGTGGAATGAGGCATATGATTGCTGATGTCGAATGGATGTTGATGTTGGCTGAAAGCAGAGAATACCAGAAAGGTGTTTACCTGTGTGTTATTGACTGTGCGAAGGTATTTGTCTATGTATATAATAACAAATTATGAATAATACTGGGAAAAAAAGGAAATTTCAGAACACTTAACTGTACTCATGCAAAACCTGTACATAGATCAAGAGGTAGGCATTCAAATAAAACAAGGAGGTACTGCATGGTTGAAAATCAAGAAAGATGTAGGTCAGGGTTGTACCCTTTCACCGTACTTAAATATGTATAATATGTATAATCCGAGAAACTGGACTATAGGAAGAAGAATGTGGCACCACGATTGGAGGAAGACTCATTAACAATCTGCAATTAGCAGAAGACACAACCTTGCTTGCTGAAAGTGAAGAGGACTTGAAGCACTTACTGATGAAGATCAAAGAGCACAGCCTTCAGTATGGATTGCACTTCAACATAAAGAAAACAAAAATCCTCACAACTGGACCAATAAGCAACATCATGATAACCGGAGAAAAGATTGAAGTTGTCATGGATTTCATTTTATTTGGATCCACAATCAATGACCATGGAAGCAGCAGTCAAGAAATTGAATGAAGTGTTGCATTGGGCAAAGCTTCAGCAAATGACCTCTTTAAAGTGTTAAAAAGCAAAGATATCACTTAGACTAAGGTGTGCCTAACCCAAGCCTTGTTATTATTAATTGCCTCATATGCATGCGAAAGCTGGACAATAAATAATGAAGAATTCAGAAAAATTGACACATTTGAATTCCGGTGTTGGTGTAGAATACTGAATATACCATGGATAGCCAGAAAAAAAGGAAAAAAATCTGTCTTGAAAGAAGTACAGCCAGAATGTTACTGAGAAGCAAGGATATTGAGACTTTGTCTCCCTTACTTTGGACATGTTATCAGGAGAGACCAGTCCCTGGAGAAGGACATCGTGCTTGGTAATCTATACAGTCAGTGAAAAGAGGAAGTCCCTGAAACAGGTGGATTGACACAGCGGCTGCAACAACTGGCTGAAAAGCATGGCAATTATTGTGAGGATGGCGCAGGACTGGGCAGTGTTTGGTTCTGTCATGCATGGGATTGCTGTAAGTCTGAAACAATTCAGTGGCACTTCATGACAACAACACCATGTTACTACATTAACTTTAAGTAACACCTAATTAAATATAGTAGTTTTGCCAAGAGCTAATAGAGTCCATAGAGTCCAAAGCCTCCATAAAAACATGGCATATGATAACTATTTTAGTTAGCTGATTACATAGCTTGGGGATCCTTTAAAAACTCTGTTCTTTGATTTGGAGGACCCAGAATTTTATCCTTAGATGAGAGGATATTTGTGACAGCATTTGCAAAACTGTAAAGTGCTATGTACATGTTACATAATCATCACGATAATTGTGACAACCACATACCCCAGGAAAATACTTGAAGAACAATATGTATACTGAAGGCAAGTCCCTGGGTAGCCCAAATGGTTAAGCATTTAAGTACTAAACAAAATGATGGTTCATACTCGCTCAGATGTGCCTTGGAAGAAAGGCTTGGTGCTCTACTTCTGAAATGTCACAGCCTTGAAAACCCTATAGATAAGTTCTACTCTGTACACGTGGGGTCACCATGACTCAGAATCAACTCAATAGTAACTGTTTTTTTTTTTTTAAATAATTTTAATTGTGCTTTAAGAGAAAGTTTACAAATCAAGTCAGTCTGTCACATATAAGCTTATATACACCTTACTCCATACTCCCACTTACTCTCCCCCTAATGAGTCAGCCCACTCCCTCCTTCCAGTCTCTCCTTCCGTGACGATTTTGCCAGTTTCTAACCCTCTCTAGCCTCCCCCTCCCCTCCAGACAGAAGATGCCAACACAGTCTCAAGTGTCCACCTGATACAAGCAGCTCACTCTTCATCAGCATCTCTCTCCTACCCACTGTCCAATCCCTTCCATATCTGATGAGTTGTCTTCGGGAAAGGTTCCTGTCCTGAGCCAACAGAAGGTTTGGGGACCATGATCACCGGGATTCCTCTAGTCTCAGTCAGACCATTAAGTCTGGTCTTTTTGTGAGAATTTGGGGTCTGCATCCCACTTCTCTCCTGCTCCCTCAGGGGTTCTCTGTTGTGCTCCCTGTCAGGGCAGCCATCAGTTGTGGCCAGGCACCATCTAGTTCTTCTGGTCTCAGGATGATGTAAGTCTCTGGTTCATGTGGCCCTTTCTGTCTCTTGGGCTCATAGTTATCGTGTGACCTTGGTTTTCTTCATTCTCCTTTGATCCAGGTGGGTTGAGACCAATTGATGCATCTTAGATGGCCGCTTGTTACCATTTAAGACCCCAGACGCCACATTTCAAAGTGGGATGCAGAATGTTTTCATAATAGAATTATTTTGCCAGTTGACTTAGAAGTCCCCTTAAGCCATAGTCCCCAAACCCCCACCCTTGCTCCGCTGACCTTTGAAGCATTCAGTTTATCCCGGAAACTTCTTGGCTTTCGGTCCACTCCAGTTGAGCTGACCTTCCGTGTATTGACTATTGTCCTTCCCTTCACCTGAAGTAGTTCTTATCTACTAACTAATCAGTAAATAACCCTCTCCCACCCTCCCTCCCTCCCTCCCCCCCCTCGTAACCACAAAAGTATGTGTTCTTCTCAGTTTATACTATTTCTCAAGATCTTATAATAGTGGTCTTATACAATATTTGTCTTTTTGCCTCTGACTAATTTCGCTCAGCATAATGCCTTCCAGGTTCCTCCATGTTATGAAATGTTTCACAGATTCGTCACTGTTCTTTATTAATGCATAGTATTCCATTGTGTGAATATACCATAATTTATTTAACCATTCATCTGTTGATGGACACCTTGGTTGCTTCCAGCTTTTTGCTATTGTAAACAGAGCTGCAATAAACATGGGTGTGTCTATATCTGTTCGTGTAAGGGCTCTTATTTCTCTAGAGTATATTCCGAGGAGTGGGATTTCTGGGTTATACAGTAGTTCTAACTTTTTAAGAAAACGCCAGATAGATTTCCAAAGTGGTTGTACCATTTTACATTCCTACCAGCAGTGTATAAGAGTTCCAATCTACCTGCAGCCCCTCCAACATTTATTATTTTGTGTTTTTTGGATTAATGCCAGCCTTGTTGGAGTGAGATGGAATCTCATCATAGTTTTAATTTGCATTTCTCAAATGGCTAATGATCGAGAGCATTTTCTCATGTATCTGTTAAAAAAAAAAAAATCTGTTAGCTGCCTGAATATCTTCTTTAGTGAAGTGTGTGTTCATATCCTTTGCCCACTTTTTGATTGGGTTGTTTGTCTTTTTGTGGTTGAGTTTTAACAGAATCATATAGATTTTAGAGATCAGGCGCTGGTCGGAGATGGCATAGCTGAAAATTCTTTCCCAATCTGTAGGTGGTCTTTTTATTCTTTTGGAGAAGTCTTTAGATGAGCATAGGTGTTTGATTTTTAGGAGCTCTCTGTTATCTGGTTTCTCTTTGTCAGTTTTTGGTAATGTTTTGTATTCTGTTTATGCCTTGTATTAGGGCTCCTAACGTTGTCCCTACTTTTTCTTCCATGATCTTTATCGTTTTAGTCTTTATGTGTAGGTCTTTGATCCACTTGGAGTTAGTTTTTGTGCATGGTGTGAGGTATGGGTCCTGTTTCATTTTTTTGCAAATGAATATCCAGTTATGCCAGCACCATTTGTTAAAAAGACTATCTTTTCCCCAATTAACTGACACTGGGCCTTTGTCAAATATCAGCTGCTCATATGTGGATGGATTTATATCTGGGTTCTCAATTCTGTTCCATTGGTCTATGTGCCTGTTGTTGTACCAGTACCAGGTGGTTTTGACTACTGTGGCTGTATAATAGGTTCTAAAATCAGGTAGAGCGAGGCCTCCCACTTTCTTCTTCTTTTTCAGTAATGCTTTACTTATCCAGGGCTTCTTTCCCTTCCATATGAAGTTGGTGATTTGTTTCTCCACCACATTAAAAAATGTTGTTGGAATTTGGATCGGAAGTACATTGTATGTGTAGATGGTTTTTGGTAGAATAGACATTATTACTATGTTAAGTCTTCCTATCCATGAGCAAGGTATGTTTTTCCACTTACGTAGGTCCTTTTTAATTTCTTGCACTAGTACTTTGTAGTTTTCTTTGTATAGGTCTTTTACATCTTTGGTAAGATTTATTCCTAAGTATTTTATCTTCTTGTGGGCTACTGTGAATGGTATTGATTTGGTGATTTCCTCTTCGATGTTCTTTTTGTTGATGTAGAGGAATCCAAGTGATTTTTGTATGTTTATCTTATAACCTGGGACTCTGCCAAACTCTTCTATTAGTTTCAGTAGTTTTCTGGAGGATTCCTTAGGGTTTTCTGTGTATAAGATCATGTCATATGCAAACAGAGATAATTTTACTTCCTCCTTGCCAATCTGGATGCCCTTTATTTCTTTGTCTAGCCTAATTGCTCTGGCTAGGACCTCTAGCACAATGTTGAATAAGAGCGGTGATAAAGGGCATCCTTGTCTGGTTCCCGTTCTCAAAGGAAATGCTTTCAGCCTCTCTCCATTTAGAGTGATGCTGGCTGTTGGCTTTATATAGATGCCCTTTATTATGTTGCGGAATTTTCCTTCAATTCCTATTTTGCTGAGAGTTTTTATCATAAATGGGTGTTGGACTTTGTCAAATGCCTTTTCTGCATCAATTCTTAAGATCATGTGGTTTTTGTCTTTTGTTTTATTTATATGGTGGATTACATTAATGGTTTTTCTAATATTAAACCAGCCTTGCATACCTGTATAAATCCCACTTGGTCTTGGTGGATTATTTTTTTGATATGTTGTTGAATTCTATTGGCTAGAATTTTGTTGAGGATTTTTGCATCTATGTTCATGAGGGATATAGGCCTGTAATTTTCTTTTTTTGTGGTGTCTTTACCTGGTTTTGGTATCAGGGAGATGGTGGCTTCATAGAATGAGTTAGGTAGTATCCCATCATTTTCTATGCTTTGAAATACCTTTAGTAGTAGTGGTGTTAACTCTTCTCTGAAAGTTTGGTAGAACTCTGCAGTGACGCCGTACGGGCCAGGAGTTTTTTTGGTTGGTTGTTTTTTGATTACCTTTTCAATCTCTTTTTTTGTTATAGGTCTATTTAGTTGTTCTACTTCTGATTGTGTTAGTTTAGGTAGGTAGTGTTTTTCTAGGAATTCATCCATTTCTTCTAGGTTTTCAAATTTGTTAGAGTACAATTTTTCATAATAATCTGATATGATCCTTTTAAGTTCAGTTGGGTCTGTTGTGATGTGGCCCATCTCGTTTCTTATTCGGGTTATTTGTTTCCTTTCCTGTATTTCTTTAGTCAGTCTGGCCAATGGTTTATCAATTTTGTTAATTTTTTCAAAGAACCAGCTTTTGGCTTTGTTAATTCTTTCAATTGTTTTTCTGTTCTCTAATTCATTTAGTTCAGCTCTAATTTTTACTGTTTGTTTCTTCTGGTGCCTGATGGGTTCTTTTGTTGCTCACTTTCTATTTGTTCAAGTTGTAGGGACAGTTCTCTGATTTTGGCTCTTTCTTCTTTATGTATGTGTGCATGTATCGATATAAATTGACCTCTGAGCACTGCTTTTGCTGTGTCCCAGAGGTTTTGATAGGAAGTGTTTTCATTCTCATTGGATTGTATGAATTTCTTTATTCCCTCCTTACTATCTTCTATAACCCAGTCTTTTTTCAGCAGGGTATTGTTCAGTTTCCAAGTATTTGATTTCTTTTCCCTGCTTTTCCTATTATTGATTTCCACTTTTATGGCCTTGTGGTCTGAGAAGATGCTTTGTAATATTTTGATGTTTTGGATTCTGCAAAGGTTTGTTTTATGACATAATATGTCATCTATTCTAGAGAATGTTCCATGTGCGCTAGAAAAAAAAGTATACTTTGCAGCTGTTGGGTGGAGTGTTCTGTATAAGTCTATGAGGTCAAGTTGGTTGATTGTAGCAATTAGGTCTTCCGTGTCTCTATTGAGCTTCTTACTGGAAGTCCTGTCCTTCTCCGAAAGTGGTGTGTTGAAGTCTCCTACTATAATTGTGGAGGTGTCTATCTCACTTTTCAGTTCTGTTAAAGTTTGTTTTATGTATCTTGCAGCCCTGTCATTGGGTGCATAAATATTTAATATGTTTATATCTTCCTGGTCTATTGTCCCTTTAATCATTATGTGGTGTCCTTCTTTATCCTTTGTGGTGGACTTAACTTTGAAGTCTATTTTGTCAGAAATTAATATTGCTACTCCTGCTCTTTTTTGCATGTTGTTTGCTTGATATGTTTTTTTCCATCCTTTGAGTTTTAGTTTGTTTGTGTCTCTAAGTCTAAGGTGTGTCTCTTGTAGGCAGCATATAGACGGATAGTGTTTCTTTATCCGGTCTGAGACTCTATGTCATTTTGATGCCTTTTTGTGTGTGTTGTTGACAATTTCATTTTTCCCTTACTTTTTTGTGCTGAGACGTTTTTCTTTGTAAAGTGTGTGTTCCTCATTTTCATAGTATTTGACTTTATGTTTGCTGAGTTCTTGTTTTTCTTGGTTTTTATTTTGAGTTATGAAGCTGTTATACCTCTTTATGGTTACCTTAATATTTAACCCTATTTTTCTAAGTAAAAACCTAACTTGTATTGTCCTATATTGCCTTGTTTCCCTCTCCATATGGCAGTTCTATGCCTCCTGTATTTAGTCCCTCTTTTTGATTATTGTGATCTTTTACATATTGACTTCAATGATTCCCTGTTTTGAGCATTTTTTTCTTTTTAAAATTAATCTTAATTTGTTTTTGTGATTTCCCTATTTGAGTTGATATCAGGATGTTCTGTTCAGTGACCTTGTGTCGTGCAGGTATCTGATATTATTGATTTTCTGACCAATTTCCTTTAGTATTTCTTGTAGCTTTGGTTTTTGCAAATTCTCTAAGCTTGTGTTTATCTGTATGTGTTTTAATTTCACCTTCATATTTGAGAGAGAGTTTTGCTGAATATATGATCCTTGGCTGGCAGTTTTTCTCCTTCAGTGCTCTATATATGTCATCCCATTGCCTTCTTGACTGCATGGTTTCTGCTGAGTAGTCTAAACTTATTCTTATTGATTCTCCTTTGTAGGAGAGCTTTCTTTTATCCCTGGCTGCCTTTAAAATTTTCTCTTTATCTTTGGTTTTGGCAAGTTTGATGATAATATGTCTTGGTGATTTTCTTTTTGGATCAATCTTATATGGGGTTCAATAAGCATCTTGGATAGATATCCTTTTGTCTTTCATGATGTCAGGGAAGTTTTCTGCCAACAGATCTTCAACTATTCTCTCTGTATTTTCTGTTATCCCTCCCTGTTCTGGGACTCCAATCACACGCAAGTTATTCTTCTTGATAGAGTCCCACATGATTCTTAGGGTTTCTTCATTTTTTCAAATTCTTTTATCTGATTTTTTTCAGCTATATTGGTGTCAATTCCCTTGTCCTCTGGATCCCCCACTCTGCATTCCAATTGCTCGAGTCTGCTCCTCTGACTTCCTATTGCGTTGTCTAATTCTATAATTTTACTGTTAATCTTTTGGATTTCTGAATGCTGTCTCTCTGTGGATTCTTGTAGCTTATTAATTTTTCCACTATGTTCTTGAATAATCTTTTTGATTTCTTTAACTGTTTTATCAGTGTGTTCCTTGGCTTTTTCTGTAGATTACCTTATTTCATTTCTGAGGTCATCCCTGATGTCTTGAAGCATTCTGTAAATTAGTTTTTTAAATTCTGCCTCTGGCAATTCCAGGATTGTATCTTCATTTGGGAAAGATTTTGATTCTTTAGTTTGGGAAGTTGTAGAAACAATCATGATCTGCTTCTTTATGTGGTTTGATATCAACTGCTGTCTCCGAGCCATCACTAAGATATTGCAGTGATGTATTCTATATTTGCTCACCGAGTCTTATCTTGTTTTGTTTTCTTTCAATATATGTAGATGGGCTACTAGATTGCGCTGTCTTGATTGTTGTAACCCTTGAATCACTTATGTCCTATTACCAGCTGGTTTGGGCTGTTACCAGATATATAAGCCTAAGAGTCCGTTCACTATTCTTGAGTAGAATCTGATTTTGGGTCATCAATGTGTGGTGCAGACTGTCACCTTCCCACCTAGAGGAGTAGTGGTGATAGTTGTGTGCACTAGATTCTAGTAGCAGCAGGGGTTCACACTCCAGGGGTGGCAGAATACTGACAGGCTTCCCCCAAGTGCCAGTGAGGTAGGTGTGTCTCTATTCCTAAAGCACTTAGGTGGGTGGGCTCTGCAGCTGTACCTTAGGCCCCCAAAGCAAGTACCTCTACAGATTGGTAGGTGTCACCCTCCTTAGACCCCTAAGGCAGGAGGCTAGGTGGTCTGGGGGTAGCTTCAGCCCTCAGTTCCCTGTTGTGGGTCAGTGAGGGCTCTGTTGAATACGCAGAGATATCAGACCTGGGAAACTTGTCTTTCCAGTAATCTGCTAAAGCAATTACAGTCAGATCCTTATCAGAATTGCCTTTGCATTGTAATAGCCACCTTGTTCCCTGTAGGGATGAAAGCCCAAGACTGTGGATCACATATGTTTGGCTGGAGCTGGTTCTGTATTTTTCGTCCAGTTAGGGAAGGATTTTTGGTCCCTGGGTTTTTTTGTAGCTGCTTCTCTCAGGCCAGGAGAATGGGTTAGGGAAAGACCAAAAAAAGAAAAAAAAGAAAAACCTCAGCGCACTTCACTCTCTGGCTCAGGAAATTCCGATGTTAATGAAGCCGCCTGGGAAGGGGAGGGGAGGGTTCAGATAAATAGGTGAGAGTAGCACCCCTGAATACAGACAAAGTTACTTACTTAGTTCGGTGATGACTGTTTTATCTGAGATTCCCGAGGGGTGTGTAGCCTGTGTGCATTAGCTGTGTCAAGATTGCCCCGAGGGTCAGGCCCGCGTCCTGTGCTTTTGCTGTCTCAGCAGCCGTGGTCAGTTCCTCCACTCCCAGTCCAAAGCCCAGTGCCAAGGTTCCCCAGCTGGGACACCGCACTCCAGGCTCCAAAATCAGTCACTGCCTCCTGGTGACTTCTCCTCCTGTCAGCTGCGTCACTGCTCTGCCTGCGTGCACTGGCTGGGCTTCCCCCGAGGTCACTTCTGGGGGCTAGGGCTGCATCCCGTGTTTGCGCCGTCTCAGGATGACGTTCTCAGCTCCCCTGCGCCCAGCCCAAAGCCCGGCGCTGAGGTTTTCTGACTAGGACGCTGGCTCCAGACTCCAAAAGCAGTCGTTGCTTCCCCGTGGTTGTTCGTTCTCAGTCTCTGTCACTCAGGTCAACTCTTTAGATCTGTGTTTGGTGGTCAGGGTTCATAGATTGTCATGTATGTGATCAATTCACTTGTTTTTCCGAGTCTTTGTTGCAAGAGGGATCTGAGGTAGCGTCTACCTAGTCAGCCATCTTGGCCCCGCCTCAATAACTGGTTTTTCTTTCTTTCTTTCTTTTTTTATATATACTGAAGCTTCTTGTGGTTATTAAGACCTCTACCATAAACAGATTTCCCTTCTGTAAAAGAATTCAGAGAGATTCTGTCTTCTGGTCTACACATGGAGAAAAAAATCTTGTCTGCTTAGCCACGCTTCTAAGCACCTTTTCACGTGAATCCATTCATACCTAACAATCAGCTTGAACCCTGGCCCCTACATCCAGTATCACATAAGCCTGTTATTGCCACCTTCAGGTTTTACTCTTCTTCCTTCTCTGTTTTGGCACATTTTTTCTCTTTTATCTTCTCTAGCCAGCTCCTTTGTTCCCCAGGCCACCAATCTTTCAATTGTAATTCCTCATCTTTAAGGACTACAGGTATATTACTCTTAATACTGTCATACTCCATGCACCTGCAAACATCCATTAATAATCAAAATATGGAATGTATGAAGTATGAATCTAGGAAAACTGGAAATTGTCAAAAATTAAATGGAACACATAAACATCAATATCTTATGCATTAGTGATCTGAAGTGGATTTGTTTTGACCATTTTTGAACACGAAATCATACGGTCTACTATGGTGGGAATGATAAATTGAAGAGGAGTGGGATTGCATTCATTGCCAAAAAGAACATTTCAAGATCTATCCCAAAGTACAATGTTGTCAGTGATAGAATAATACTCACATGCCTACCAGGCAGATGAGTTATACGACTCTTACTCAAATTTATGCACCAAACATAAGACCAAAGATGAAGAAATTGAAGATTTTTTACCAACTTCTGCAATATGAAAGTGCTCATACATGAAATCAGGATGCATTGATAATTACTGGTGATTGGAATGCGAAAGGTGGAAACAAAGAAGGATTGGTAGTTGGAAAATATGGCCTTGGTGATAGAAAGAATGCCAGAGATTGCATGATAGAGTTTTGCAAGACCAATGACTTCTTCATTGCAAATAACCTTTTTTCAACAACATAAGCAGTGTCAATATACATGGACCTCATCAAATGGAACATGTAGGTAGGAATCAAATCAACTACATCTGTGGAAAGAGACTATGGAAAAGCTCAATATCATCAGTCAGAACAAGGCCAGGGGCCAGCTGTGGAACAGACCATCAATTGCTCATATACGAGTTCAAATTGAATGAAGAATATTAGAACAAGTCCATGAGAGCCAAAGTACAACCTTGAGTATATCCCACCTGAATTTAAAGACCATCTCTAGAATAAATTTGATGTGTTGAACACTAATGACTGAAGACCAGACAAGTTGTGGAATGACATCAAGGACATCGTACATGAAGAAAGCAAGCAAGAGGTCGTTAAAAAGACAGGAAAGAAAGAAAAGACGAAAATGGAAGAGACTCTGAAACTTGCTCTTGAACATCGAGTAGTTAAAGCAAATGGAAGAAATGATGAAGTAAAAGAGCTGAACAGAAGATTTTAAAGGGCAGCTCGAGAAGACAGAGTAAAGTATTAGAATGACATGTGCAAAGACCTGGAGTTAGAAAACCACAAGGGAAGAACACACTTGGCATTTTTCAAGCTGAAAGAACTGAAGAAAAATTCAAGCCTCGAGTTGCACTATTGAAGAATTCTATGGCAAAAATATTAAATGGTGCAGGAAGCATCAAAAGAAGATGGAAAGGGAGGCAGAGCCAACATGGCTCTACAAACAGAAGCACCATGCTGTACCTCTGAGCAAAGACCTGAAAAACTAAGTAAAACAAGTACAAGCATCACTTCTGGAACCCTAAGTACCAAATGAAGGAATAAAGAACTAGATTAAGCACCCAAAGGCATAAGAAACTGACAGAGAACAGAGAACAGAGAACAAGGAGAGTTACAGAAGGGAGGTCCCATATTAGCTAACATGGCTGGATTCGCCATCTTGGGCTATAGTCACCTAAGAACTCAGACAGGGAAAACTCAGACACGGAACTCCCAACAGGAGACAGAGCACCCAGTAACCAGGGATACACGCTTTCCTACACCACACCCTTCTTCCCTGTACGAGGCCTCCGCCGCTTGCCAATGGGCCATGGTTGCTTGGCCAGAGAGATACCAGCTCACTGCTACCCAGATTCATCTTTTTGGACCTCAGCCACTAAGGAATTCAGACAGGGAGTACAGGAAGGCAACTCCACAGAGCTCCCAGCAGGAGACAGAGCCCCTGGTAACCAGGGATAAAATGCTTTCCCATCCCCATCCTTCTTACCTCTACACGGCCTCTGCTGATTGCCAACGGGCCAGGGTTGCTCAGCTAGAGAGACAATAAGTCACTGTTGCCCAGGCCCACCCCATCACCACCAGCCAGCCCCTTTACCTCCATTTTTGTCTTTTTTTTTTTTTTTGGTTCGTGTTTTTGTTTGTGTGTTTTTTTATTTTTTGGCTTTTTTTTTATTGCTTCTCTCTCTCTCCCTTTCTTCCTTTCCTTTTCCTAGCCAGCTAGCCCTGTGTGCCATCCCCTTCCCTTCTTGACAGGCTGTGATTTTTGGGATTTGTTGGCATTGTTGTTGTTTTCTTTGTTTTTTGATATTGATTTTTGGCTTTTTTTGTTGCTTCTCTCTCCCTTCCTTACTTTCCTTTCCCTTGCCCAGCTAGTCCCATGTGCCATCCCTTCTTCTTACTGACAGGCTGTGATTTTTTTGGTTTGTTTGCTTTGTTCTTTTTTTCTGTCTTTTTTCTTTCTCTCTTTTCCTTTCTCCCACCCACCCAGCCTTGTGCACTGCCCCTGCCCCTTCTGGAGCGGCCGTGAGGCACAGTTTGGAGAGTCACTTCACACAGCCAGCCTTGGTCTGCACTACTGTCATTGACTGGCTCCCTCAGCACCATTATATTTATTGTTTCTTTTTCCCTTCCTTCCTTTCCTTTCTCCCGTCCACCCAGCCCCATGCGCTGCCCCCAACTTCTTGGTGGGCTGAGCTGTACTGCTTGGCTGGAGAGTCTCTTGCACATGGCCTTCCCAGGTCTGTGCCACCCCAACAGGCCAACTCTCTCAGGCACATATTATTTATTTTTCTTTATCTTTCCCTTCTCCTTTTCCTTCTGCCTCCCCCCAGGCCCTGTGCTGCCTCTGCCCCTTTCTGATGCACCGTGCCATGCCACATGGCAAGGGAGGTATCAGCTCACCGCCACACCAGTTCTGCCCTGTCCCCAATGGTCAGCACCCCCACCACCATATTTTTTGTTTGTTTGGGGATGTTTTTTATTTTTTATTATTTATTTATTTGTTTGTTTGAGTGTTAGTTTCTTCTCTTTCTCCTCTTTCCTTTTCTTTCTTTCTCCTGCCCACCTAGCATACTGTACCACCCACACTGCTTCTTGAGAGGCCAAGCCACACTGCTCAGCTACAGAGCCACTGGCACACTGCCTCAATGGGTCAGCCCCACCTCCACCCTCTGAATCCTAGCACACCACCATTTAATTTGTTTTTTCTTTTTACTTCATCTTTTGCCTTTGTTTCTCTTTAAGACTTCTCTTCTTTCACCCACCCACTTAGCTCTGCACATTACATACTCTCTTTTCCTTCCTGCCTATCTGCAGTGTGGCATCAGAAGAAAGGGAAATAATAAAGATCAGAGCAAAAATAAACAAAATAGGAAAACAATAGAAAGAATCAACAAAACCAGAAGTTGGTTCTCTGAGAGGATCAACAAAATCAAAAAAGCCATTTGGCAAAACTGACAAAAGAAAAACAGGACAGAATGCAAATAACCCAAATAAAAAATGAAATGGGGGACATTACAACAGACCCAACTGAAATAAAAAGGATCATAACAGAGTACTATGAAAAACTACACTCCAACAAACTTGAAAACCTAAAGGAAATACATAAATTTCTAACAACACATTACTTACCCAAACAAACACAAATTGAAGTTGAAAATCTGAACAGACCCATAACAAGAGAAGAGATTGAAGAGGTAATAATAATAATAATAAACTCACAACAACAACAAAAAAGCCCTGGCTCAGATGGCCTCGCTGTAGAATTCTACCAAACATTCAGAGAAGAGCTACACCAGTGCTACTCAAAATATTTCAGAACATAGAAATGGATGAGATAATTCCGAATTCATTCTATAAAGTCAGCATAACCCTGATACCAAAACCAGGCAGACTCTACAAAAAAAAAAAAATTACAGACCAATATCTCTCATGAATATAGATGCAAAAACTCTCAAAATTTAAGGCAATAGAATTCAGCATCATATCAAAAAAAATAATACACCATGATCAAGTGGGATTCATACCAGTTATGCAAGGATGGTTCATCATTAGAAAATCAGTGAATGTAATCCACCACATGAGTAAAATAAAAGTATCATGTGATCATCTCAAAGTAGAAAAGGCATTCAACAAAGTCCAACACTCATTCCTGATAAAAACTCAATAAAATATGTATAGAAGGGAAATTCCTCAACATAATAAAGGGCATCTAGTTGCTGGGTTATACAAAATGAACAGCCAACATCATTCTTAATGGAGAGGCTGAAAACATTCCCCTTGAGAACAGGAACAAGACAAGGATGCCCTTTATCACCACTCCTATTTAACACTTTGCTGGAAGTCCTAGCTAGAGAAATAAGGCAAGAAAAAGAAATAAAGGGCATCCAAATTGGTATGTGTGATAGTTAAGACTGGGTGTCAACTTGGCTGGGCCATGATTCTCAGTGTTTTGGCAGTTGTATAATATTATGATCATGTCCCTGTTGAAATGTGATATGTGATTACCCCCATGATGGAATCTGCTGAATGATACTGGTGCGGTTGGGGCCTGTAGCAACCCACCAACCCCTCAGCCTTTATCTCTCCACCTTCCACCACCTACTTCCTTCCTGCTTGCTTTGCCATGGCTTTGCTGGTTCTGGATCCTGCAGCTGCCTCTTCTTTGTCTGACCTCTAGTTCTTGGGGCAGGAGCTAACAGCTTACCTACTAATCTTGGGTCTGCCAGCCTCTGTGGCTATGTGAATCAGGAGAAACCTCTATCCTGATCCATGGACTTGGAACGTTCCAGCTTCTATAATCATGTGAGCTATTTCATTGATATAAATCTCTCTCTCTATATACATTGTTTATATATATATATATTTATACACTTTACTGGTTTTGCTTCTCTAGAGAACCTGGCCTAAGACATTTGGTACCAAGAGTGGTTCTAGAGAAACAAAATTGTAAGGATGAGTTTTCAAAATTGGTCTTAGTCATCTAGTGCTGCTATAACAGAAATACCACATGTGGATGCCTTTAACAAAGTAGGCTAAAAGTCCAAATTCAGGGCATCAGCTACAGGGGAAGGCTTTCTCTCTCTATTGGCCTTCTCTTCTATCTTCCCTGGACTAGGAGCTTCTCCGAGCAGGGACCTTGGGTCCAAAAGATATGCTCTGCTCCTGGCACTGCTTTCTTGGTGACATGAGCTCCCGCAACTCTCTGCTTGCTTCTCTTTTATCTCTTGTAAGATAAAAGGTGGTGCAGGCCACATGCCAGGGAAGTTCCCTTTATATTGGATCAGGGATGTGACCTTAAGTTGTTACAATCCCACCCCAATCCTCTCTAACATAAAATTACAATCACAAAATGGAGGACAACCACACAATCCTGGGAATCACAGCCCAGCCAAATTCACACATACATTTTCCAGGGACATAATTCAATCCATGACAGTAAGGAAGAATGTAAAACTGTCCCTATTTGCAGGTAATATGAAACTATATATACAGAAGCCAGAAGACTCTACAAGAAAACTACTGGAACTAATAGAAAGATTCAGCAAACTAGCAGGATACAAGATAAACATAAAAAAGTCAGTTGGATTCCTATACACCAATAAAGAGAACTATGAAAAAGAAATCAGGAAAACAATACCATTTATAATAGCCTCTAAAAAAAATTAAATACTTAGGAATAAATCTAACCAGGGATGTAAAAGTAAATTACAAAACACTACTGCAAGAAACCAAAAGAGAACTATATAAATAGAAAAACATACCATGTGGATAGGTAGACTTAACATTGTGAAAATGTCAATTCTACCCAAAGGAATCTACAAATACAATGCAACATCAATCCAAATACCAACAGCATTTGTCTTGGTTATGTAGTGCTGCTATAAACTGAAAGTAGATAGCTTCAACAAACAGAAGTTTATTCTGTCACAGTCTAGTAGGCTAGAAGTCCAAATTCAAGGTGTCAGCTGCACAGAAAGGCTTTCTCTCTCTGTTGGCAGTGAGGGTAGGTCCTTGTCATCAGTCTTCTCCAGTTGCGGAGTTTCTCAGGGACCCCGGGTCCAAAGGATACGTTATTCTCCTGACTCTTGTTTCTTGGTGGTATGAGGTCCCCACGTCTCTCTGCTCACTTCTCTCTTCTATATCTCAAAAGGGATTGGCTTAAAATGCAACGTAATCTTGTCGGTTGAGTCCAGCATCATTAAAATAACTGCCTTTAATCCCACCTCATTAACATCACAGAGGTAGGATTTACAACACATGGGACAATCACATCAGATGACAAAATGGTGAACTATCACACAACACTGGGAATCATAGACTAGCCAAGTTGACACACCTTATTTTCGGGGGACACAGTTCAATTCATAAGAGCATTCTTTAAAGAGATGGAAAAACTAATCATCAATTTCTATGAAAAGGGAGAGGCCCTGGATAAGTAAAACACTATTGAAGAAGACTAAAGTAGGAGTACTCCCACTATCTGACCTCAGAACCTATATACAGCTATGGTAGTCAAAACAGTTTGGTACCAGTACAACAACAGACTCACTGACCTATGGAACAGAATTGAGAAGCCATAGGTAAATCCATCCACCTATGGTCACTGATCTTTGAGAAATGCCTGAAGTCCATCAAATGGGGAAAAGACAGTCTTAACAAATGGCTCTGGCAAAACTGGATATCCATCTGCAAAAAAATGAAACAGGACTGATACCTCACACCATACACAAAAACTAATTCAAAATGGATGAAAGACCTAAACATAAAACCAAAAACTATAAAGATCACAGAAGAACATAAAAAGGTCAACTCTAGAGGCTCTACTACATAACGTTAACAGGATACAAACCATAACTAACACTACACAAACACCAGAAGATAAGCTAGATAACTGGGATCTTCTAAAAATTAAACACTTATGCTCATCAAAAGACTTTACCAAAAGAGTAAAAAGAGAACCTACAGACTGGGAAAATTTTTTGGCTATGAAAAATCCAACAAAGGTCTAATCTTTAGAATCTACAAGAAAATCCAACACACTACAACAAAAAGGCAAATAATCCAATTAAAAAATGGCCAAAGGGTATGAACAGAAACTTCTCCAAAGACAACATTCAAGCGGCTAACAGATACATGAGGAAATATTCACCATCACTAGCCGTTAGATAAATGCAAACCGCAATGAGATACCATCTCGCTCCAACACTACTGGCACGAATCAAAAAATACAAAAAATAACAAATGTTGGAGAGACTGCAGGAAGATTGGAACTGTTATTCACTGCTGGTGGGAATGCAAAATGGTACAAGCTTTTTGGAAAATGATATGGTGCTTCCTATAAAAAGCTAGAAATAGAAAAACCATATGACCCAGCAATCCCACTCCTTGGAATATATACTGAGAAATTAGAGCCATCACATGAATAGACATGCACACCCATGTTCATTGCAGCATTGTTCACAATAGCAAAAAGATGTAAACAACCTAGGTGCCCATCAACAGATGAATGGATAAACAAACTATGTTGCACACACACAATGAAATACTATGCAACAGTAAAAAACAATGATGAATGTGCGAAGCATCTCACAACACGAATGAACCTGGAGGGCATTACACTGAGTGAAATAAGCGAATCACAAATGGACAAATACAGTATGAGACCACTATTGTAAAAACTTATAAAAACGTTTACACACAGAAATAAACAATCTTTGATGGTTACTAGGGAGGGGAGTGAAGCTCTTGTGGCACAGTGCTTAAGAGCTCAGCTGCTAAACAGAAGGTCAGCAGTTTGAATTCACCAGCCATTCCTTGGAAACAATTTTTGATGGTTGTGAGGAAGGGGGTTAGTGGGAGGGAAAAACACTTAACAGACCATAGATAAGTGGTCATTTTTGTGAATGGTAAGACAGTACACAGTACTGGGGAAGCCAGCACAACTTGACCAAGGCAAGGCTATGGAAGCTCCATAGACACAACCAAACTCTTGAGGGACCACATTATTGGGCTGAGGGTTGTGGGGGCTATGATCTCGGGGAATATCTAGTCAATTGGCATAACATAGTTTATAAAGAAAATGTTCTACATTCTACTTTGGTGAATAGCGTCTGGGGTCTTAAAAACTTTGAGTGGCCATCTAAGGTACTCCACTGGTCTCACCCCATCTGGAGCAGGGGAGAATGAAGAAAACCGTAGACACAAGGGAAAGATTAGTCCAAAGGACTAATGGACCACAACCTCCAACAGACTAAGTCCAGTACAACTATGCAGTGCCCCGCTATCACCACCGATTGCTCTGATAGGGATCACAATAGAGGACCCCAGATGGAGCTGGAGAAAATGTAGAACAAATTTATAACTCACAAAAGACCAGACTTAATGGTCTGACAGAGTGGAGAAAACCTGAGAATATGGCCCCTGGACACACTTATAGCTCAGTAATGAAGACACTTCTGAAATTCACCCTCCAGCCAAAGATTAGACAGACCTCTAAATCAAAATGAGACTAAATGAGCACACCAACCCAGGGGCAAGCATGAGAAGGCAGGAGGGGATAAGAAAGCTGGTAATGGGGAACCCAAGTTTGAGAAGGGGAGTGTTGGCATGTCTTGGAGTCGGCCCAATGTCACAACACAATATGCGTTTTAATTGTTTAATGAGAAACTAGTTTGCTCTGTAAACCTTCAACTAAAGGACAATTAAAAAAAAAAATGATGGAAGAAATACACGGAGTCACCACTGTACCAAAAAGAATTGGTTGACGTTCAGCCATTTCAGGAGGTAGCATACGCTCAAGAACCAATGGTACTGAAGGAAGAAGTCCAAGCTTCAATGAAGACATTGGTGAGAAACAAGACTCCAGGAATTGATGGAATACCAATTGAGATGTTTCAACAAACCAATGCAGGGCTGGAAGTGCCCACTCATTTGTGCCAAGAAATTTGGAAGACAGCTACATGGCCAACCGGCTAGAATAAATGCATATTTATGCCTGATCCAACTGAATGTGAAATTATCAAACCATATAATTAATATCACATGCAAGTAAAATTTTGCTGAAGATCATTCAAAAGCAGTTGCAGCAGTACATCAACAGGGAACTGCCAGAAATTCAAGCTAGATTCAGAGGAGGATGTGGAATAAGGGATATCATTGGTGATGTCAGATGAATCCTGGTTGAAAGCAGAAAATACCAGAAAGATGTTCACCTGTGTTTTATTGACTATGTTATTACATTCGACTGTGTGGATCATAACAAGTTATGGAAAGCATTGCTAAGAATGAAATTATAGAGCACTTAATTGTGCTCATGAAGAAACTACGTAGATCAAGAGGCAGCCCTCCAAACACTACAAGGGAATACCGCATGATTTAAAGTCAGGAAAGGTGTGTTTCAGAGTTGTATCCTCTCACCGTATTTATTCTATCTGTATGCTGAGCAAATAATCAGAGAAACTGGACTACATGAAGAAGAATGTAGCATCAGGATTGGAGGAAGACTCATCAACAACCTGAGATATGGAGACGACACAACCTTGCTTGCTGAAAGTGAAAAGAACTTGAAGCACTTACTGATAAGCATCAAAGACCACAGCCTTCAGTATGGATTACACCTCAACATAAAGAAAACAAAAATCCTGACAACTAGGCCAATAAGTAACATCATGATAAACGGAGAAAAGATTGAAGTTGTCAAGGATTTCATTTTACTTGAATCCACAATCAACACACATGGGTGCAGTGGTTAAGAAATCAAACGATCCGTTGCATTGGGCAAATTGGCTGCAAAAGACCTCTTTAAAGTGTTGAAAAGCAAAGATGTCCCTTTGAGGACTAACATTCACTTGACTCAAGCTGTGGTGTTTTCAATCCCGTCATATGCATGAGAAAACTGGACAATGAATAAGAAAGACTGAAGAATTGATGCCTTTGAACTGCTGTGTTGGCGAAGAATATTGAATATGCTATGGACTGCCAAAAGAACGAACAAATCTATCTTTGAAGGTGTACAGCCAGAATGCTCCTTAGAAGCAAGGGGATGATGAGTTTTTGTCTCACATACTTTGGACATGTTGTCGGGAGGGAACAGTACCGGGAGAAGGGCATCATGCTTGATAAAGTACAGGGTCAGCAAAAAGAGGAAGATCCTCAATGAGATGGATTGACACAGTGGCTGCAACAATGGGCTCAAGCATAAAAAAGGTCATGAGCATGGTGCAACACTGTGCAGTGTTTTGTTCTGTGGTACATAGGGTTGCTATGAGTAGGAACCAAATTGACGGCACCTAACAACAACAACAACAACAGAAGTAGTGTCCCTGATCTTCCCTGTACTCAGCCTTTTCAATGATTGTATAAGATTCTAAATCATTTTATTAAATTCCTCTTTCTTGAATTACCTGGAGAGGTTTCTGTTTTCCTGAAATACACAATATACAGAGAAAATATAAGAGTTAAAAAGCATTACAAGCTGAAATCATGTAGTTTGGAGGCAAATAGCCCTTTTGTGCCTCAATCATGTTAGTCTTTAGAGCATTCTCAAAATATAACATGGTCATTTATTTAAGAATAGAAGTGGGCCATATAGTTATAAATATTTCTACTTAAATAAAAATCACCAGAGGTTTGATGTGGGTGGCTTGATACTTTTAACATTCAAAACTTGTCTTTTCAGATGACCCCACTCCCCTAAAACATCAGTAAAAAACAGAAATTTTACTATGGATAGAAAGCAAGTTTCACAACGGCCATATGCAGAAATGAGAGATTACTAAACTTGAAGTTTCATGTATAGTCATGTTCAGATGAGTTGCTGATAGATGGATTTTTTTTTTTTTTTTTTTTGATTCCTGTAACCCCTGGGTTGATGGAAAGATATTCAAATGGACCGGCTTTAGAGTGCCAAAAATTTCCATGTATTCCTTTGGGATTTTTTAAAATTCAAACCAGTTAAATGAAGTTCTTAATGCTTGGAAAAAATTTCCAAATATTATGACCTCACCCTTCATCAATACTCTAATTGTCCTTTGCTTTGCCCAATTCTTCTAGCCAGTGCCAATAATAAAAGCCCTGTCTGCCATCCAGCTATGCTGATCACCTTTCTCTCAAACGGTCATTTCCTATTCATTTGCTGCTTTGTGCTAATTTTCTGTGCTAGACAGCATAGTTGCAAACACAGAATACACTGGCTTTGGTTCAGATCTTAATATCTTGGTAGGGGAGGAGGGAAGCTGCTCACCTTTTTCTCAGGTCAATGGGTTGCTGCTGCCTTTTATGATGTTGGGCAGGCTGAGTTACTCAATAACTACTGAGCATTTCAATTGCACTCCCAAGGCACGTAGGCAATTTTGGAGTTTTAGAAACTTGTTTCCCCACAAATATATTTGTCACTGAATTAAAACTCAATAAGCCAAATTTCATGTTTGTAACATCTAGGGATGGGTAAACCTGGCTTTGTGTTAAGTTCACTGAATATCTCAAAACTATTTTTCAAATGTCCTGAGTTTGGCCAAAACCAAATATACTTAGCCAAACATTTAATTTAATAATAAAAGAAGTCCATCTTTATTTTAATGGAAATTTAATCCATATGTTTGATCCATTTTTTGCACTCAATCCATCAAAATATTTTGTAAGAGTTATCTGAAGTCCAAGAGGTCTTCTATGCCATTTTTTAAAATAAGCCTACTTAAGCCCTTCTCCCCCCACATTTCTTCTTCCCTCCTAACTGGGAAGTTCTGTTTTTTTCAATCCCTGTCTGACTCAAACCTTTTCCACACTCTTTCTCTGACTCTTATTCCATACCAAATCTACTCTGGTGTGATCGTTAATTGAAGTGGCTTATAAAGACATTATCCATTTTGCTTTCCTGTGCTGCCTGAAGAAGAAAAGAAGTAAATGGAGGGAAAGAATAAAGAAAAGAGATCTTTGCTTTTCCTTTTAGGAGGAGCATAGTGACTAACACTTAAGCTATGATAACTTATCAGGCCACAGGGCTGAATGAAAGCCATATTCCCACATTTATGTTGATGTAATCCATGTTGAAAGGGAATAAGAGAGATGCTTAAAAACCAAAAAACCAAACCTGTTACCATCAAGTTGATTCTGACTCATAGCAACTCTATAGGACAGAATAGAACTGCCCCATAGAATTTCCAAGAACACCTGGTGGATTCCAACTGCCAACCATTTGGTTAGCAGCTGTAGCTCTTAACGATTACACCACCAGGTTGAAAGGGGATAAGAGAGATGATTAAAAGTTCCCCCTAAATATTATCTGAGGGAGCACTGATGGTTTGATTTAGTTTCTGGCGAATGCACCTCATGGATAGCCGACACTATCAGTGAAGGCTTATGTGTTGTTATAATGCCGAACAGGTTTCAGCAGAGCCTCCAGACTAAGATGGACTGGGAAGAAAGGCCTGGTGGTATACTTCTGAAAATCGGCCAAGGAAAATCCTTTGGATTAAAATGGTCCAATCCATAACTGATCATGGGGATGGTGCAGACTGGGCAGCATTTTGTTCCATTGTACATGGGGTCACTATGAGTCAGAGGCCGACTCCACAGTAGCTAACAACAAACCAATGCGATCTATAACGGTAACTCCCACAGACAGTCACTGGGAAAAAAGAAGATCAATCATTTGAAAACAACCAGCTAATTTTTACTCAAAGTTTAAGGTAAATTTGAACAAGAAGACATTTAGTTGGCTGATTTCGAAAGAGACTGTAGGTTCAATGCATTTACTTGTGCAGACTAACTATACTTCACTGTACAACTGGCAGTACAGTTATAGCTGAAGAGAGGGAGGATGGGCCAGCAAATGGAGGGCCAGAGAAGGAGGTTGGTAGCCTTGGCTGCTCTCTTCCGTGAGGTAATCACGGCTGTCTCTGTGCCTGCCGCCAGTGCCCAAAGAGATCCAGATGTAATTGATCTCATTCTAGATCAGCACAGAATTGGCTTGGACAGCTTGTTCTCTCCCGGCGATTAGGACACAGCACATTTCTCTTCCCCTCCCCCTCAGCCCTGTCTTAGTTCCTTGTCTGAAGGTTCTTTGCCTTTGGATTAATCTAGGGTTAATCTAAGTTTACTTGCTACAAGCAGAGAGCTGGTGAGATAGACACGATCTTCAAATAATTCTGAAAGCCCTGCTCCCACTATCACTGTGTACTCTAATTTGTTAACCTCTGTCTACATTGGACTTGAACCAACCTGAAGAAACTGGGCACATGGATTAGGAGGATTAAATCAAAGATTAGTTCCACACCTTACCTAAAAAGTAATTTTCATTTTGATGTTGACTTGCTCGGAGGCTACTCAGTACTTCATTTTCCTCATGGAGAGTAGACTAAAAGATCCTTGGGACGTGAAAGGAACTCTGAAGACTGCTACCTTGTGCCTTTGCCTTCAGTAAAGACTGCACTTAAAATATTCCCTTAATAGAGAGCTCCTTCTCTTTCTTTAAACTCTCTAGAGAGAGACTCACAAACTCCTTGCTAATGTGTTTTGATATCTCTCTAATGTAAGTCAATTCCCTAATGAAGACGATTATGAGATTTGGGCTTAGGGATGGATGGGTAGTAAGATGGCTCTGCGGCATAAGGACACTAAGAAGTAAAAAGCAAGGACTGGGAAAAGTGCAATGGCCTGTGAGTTAGGAAAACTAGGTCTTTACCTGGGCCCAGAAACAAACCCTAGTTTGACGCTGGGTTACTGATTTAAACTTTTCTGGCCTTAGTTTCTTCATCTGTGTCATAAAGGCAATCACGCAAGTCCCATATCACTTTAAGAGTCTTCTAGTTTGTGATTTTAACTCACTTGGAAAGTAAGTTTTAAGACTCAGAAGGAAAATGAAATCAATGTCCACCGATGATTTCTCATCTTCCTCAAAAACTTTCTTACACAGCCACCAAGTCAGGCAGTAGATATTTCTCTATTTTTTTTTTTTTGTACATACCAAAGGCTCACTTTTACAGTTAACGTTATTGTTGTTAGGTGCCGTATAGTCATTTCTGACTCATAGCCACCCTAAGCGCAACAGAACGAAACAAGGCCCCCATCCTGTGACATCCTTACAATCATTGCTTTGTTTGAGCCCATTGTTACAGCTACTGTGTCAATCCATCCTGTTGAGGGTCTTCTTTTTCACTGACACCCCTAGTTTACCAAGGATGATGTCCTTCTCCAGGGACTGGTCCCTCCTGATAACATGTCCAAATCATGTGAGATGAAGTCTCATTGTCCTCGCTTCTAAGGAGCATTCTGGCTGTACTTCTTCCAATATAGATTTGTCTGTTCATCTGGCAGTCCATGGTATATTCAATATTCTTCACCAACATCATAATTCAAAGGAATCAATTCACCTTCTGTCTTCCTTATTCATTGTCCAGTTTTCCCACGTATAGGAGGCAATTGAAAATACCATGGCTTTGGTCAGGCACATCTTAGTTCTCAAAGTGGCATCTATACTGTTTGACACTTTAAAGAGGTCTTTTGCAGCAGATTTGTCCAATGCAATACCTCATTTGATTTCTTGACTGTTGCTTCCATTGGCATTGATTGTAGATGCAAGTGAAACGAAATCCTTGACAATTTCAAGATTTTCTCCATTTATCATAATGTTGCTTATTGGTCCAGTTGTGAGGATTTTTGTCTTCTTTATGTTGAGGTGCAATCCATGCTGAAATGTGTAGTCTTTGATCATTATCAGTAAGTGCTTCAAGTCCTCTTCATTTTCAGCAAGCAAGGTTGTGTCATCTGCATGTTACAGGTTGTTAATGAGTTTTCCTCCAATCCTGATGCTGCATTCTTCTTCATATAGTCCAGCTTCTTAGATGATTTGCTCAATGTTATACACATTGAATAAGTATGATGAAAGGATACAATCCTTATACACACCTTTCCTGAATTTTAAACCACATAGTATCCCCTTGTTCTGCTGCCTCTTGCTCTATGTACAGGTTCCCCATGACCATGATTATGTGTTCTGAAATTCCCATTCTTTGGAATGTTATCCATACTTTGTTATGCTCCACACAGTCGAATGTTCTTTCCATAGTCAATAAAATTCAGGTAAACATCCTTCTGGTATTCTCTGCTTTCAGCAAAGGTCTATTTGACATCAGCAATGACATTATGCATTCCACATCCTCTTCTGAATGCAGCTTGAACTTCTTGCAGTCCTTTGTCAATGTACTGCTGTAACAATTTTTTAAATTATCTTTAGCATAATTTTACTTGCATGTGATATTAATAATGTTGTCTGATAATTTTCACACTTTGTTGGATCACCTTTCTTTGAAATGGGCACAAATATGACTCTTTTCTAGTCAGTTGGCCAGATAGCGTTCAAATTTCTTGGCGTAGATGAGTGAACACCTCCAGTGCTGCATCCATTTGTTGAAACATCTCAATTGGTATTCCATCAATTCCTGGAGTATTGTTTTCACCAGTGTCTTCAGTGCAACTTGGATTACTTCCTTCAGTACCATGGGGTCTTGATCATATGCTACCTCCTGAAATGGTTAAATTTTTGGCCAAATCTTTTTTGTACAGTAACTGTGGTGGTGGCTGGGCACCATCTAGTTCTTCTTGGCTCAGGCTAGCAAAGACTGTGGTTCATTTGGTCCATTAGTCCTTTGGATTAATATTTTCCTTGTGTCTTTGGTTTTCTTCATTCTCCTTTGCTCAGACGTGATGGGACCAAAAGATGTATTTTAAATGGCCATTCATATGCTTTTAAGACCCCAGAGGTTACTCACCAAGGTAGGGTGCAGAATATTTTCTTTGTGAACTATGTTATGCCAATTGACCAAGATGTCCCCCGAGACAATGGTCTCCAGCCCTCAGCCCCAGCAACTCAGTCCCTCAAGGCATTCGAATGCATCTAGGAAGCTTTTATGACTTTGCCTTGGTTGAGTTGTGCTGACTTCCCCTATATAGTGTGTTGTCTTTCCCTTCACCAAAGTTAATGCTTATCTGCTATCTAGTTAGTGATTTCCTCTTCCCACCTGTTGCCTCCCTCCTAAGCATCAAAGATTGTTTTTTCTGTGTGTAAACCTTTTCTTGAATTTTTATAATAGTGGTCTCCTGCAATATTTGTCCTTTTGTGATTGACTTATTTCACTTACCACAATGCCCTCCAGATTCATCCAGGTTTTGAGATGTTTCATAGGATTCATCATTGTTTTTTATCATTGTATAGTATTCCAGTGTGTGTATGTACCATAATTTGTTTACCCATTCATCTGTTCATTTTTTTTTTTTTTTGATTATTGCTAGTAATGTTGACATGAAATGACGTCTTATTGTAGTTTCATTTGCATTCCTTTGACGGGTAATGATTGCATGCATTTCCTCATGTATCTGTTAGCCACCTGAATGTCTTCTTTGATGAAGTGTCTGTTCATATCCTTTGCTTTTTTTTTTTTATAATTGAGTTATTTGTCTCTTTGTTGTTGAGGTGTTGAAGTATTCTACAGATTTTGAGATTAGACCCTTGTCAGATATGTTGTAGCTAAAATTTTTCCCCCAATCTGTAGGTTCTCTTTTTACTCTTTTGATGAAGTCTTCTGATGACCATAAATGTTTAATTTTTAGAAGCTCCCAGTTATCTAGTTGATCTTCTGGTGTTTGTGCATTGTTAGTGACTTTATTGTATTTATGCCATGTATTAAGTCCCCTAGGATTATCCCTATTTTTTTCTTCCATGATCTTTATCGTTTTAGGTTTTATATTTAGGTCTGTGATCCATTTGGGGTTAGTTTTTGTGTATGGTGTGAGTTATGGGTCCCGTTTCATATTTTTTACAGATGGACATCCAGTTTTGCCAGCACCATTGTTAAAAACACTGTCTTTTCCCCCATTTAATGGACTTTGGCCCTTTGTGAAAGGTCAGGTAACCATAGGTGGATGGATTTACAATTGGGTTCTCGATTTTATTCCATTGATCTATTTGCCTGTTGCTTACTAGTTCCAGGCTGTTTTGACTACCATAGCTAATATTATAGGTTCTGAGATGAGGTAGTGTGAGACCACCTACTTTGGTCTTTTTCTTCAATAATGTTTTGCTTATCCAGGGGCTCTTTCTTTTCAATACAAAGTCAGTAATTAGTGTTTTCATCTTGTTAAAGAATGGCGTTGGTATTTGGATACGGATTGCATTATATCTATAAATAACGTTAAAGAATGGTGTTGGTATTTGGATACGGATTGCATTATATCTATAAATAACAGTGGATAAGATTAACATTTTCACAATATTTCATTTTCCTATCCATGAGCATGGTATGTTTTTCCATTTATGTAGGTCTTTTTTGGTTTCTTGCAATAGTGTTCTGTAGTTTTCTTTGCACAATTCTTGTATGCCTGTGGTTAGATTTTTTCCTAAGTATTTTTATTTTTTTTTAGGGGCTATTATAAATGGAATTGTTTCCCTAATTTCATTTTTGAAGCTCTCTTTGTTGGTGTATAGTTATCCAAATGAATTTTGTATGTTGGTTTTATATCCTGCTACTTTGCTGAATCTTTTTTTACTCTGGTGAATCTATTAGTTCTGAGTTTTTTTGTGAAATCTTTGGGGATCTCTCTGTATAGGATCATATCATTTGTGACTAGGGATAGTTTTACTTCTTTCTTTCCATTTTGGATGCACTTTGTTTCTTTTTCTTGTCTTATTGCTATAGAATTTAGCATTATATCATTGGTTTAACTAGGAGTGGTAATAAAGGGCTTCCTTGCCTTGTTCCAGTTTTCAGGAGGAATGATTTCAGCCTCTGTCCATTGAGAATGATGTTGGCTATTGGTTTTGTGTAAAACCAAAACTTGTTCCATCAAGTTGATTCAGACTCATAATGACACTGTAAGATAGAGTAGAACTAGGTGCCCTTTACTATGTTGAGCAATTTTACTTCTATTCCTATATTACTGAGAGCTTTCATCAGGAATGGACTTTATCAAGTGTCTTTTCTGTATTGCTTGAGATGATCATGTGATTCTTTTCTTTGGTTGTATTTATGTAATAGATTACATTGATTGATTTTCTAATGTTGAACCATCCTTGTACATCTGGTATGAATTCCACTTGGTTGTGGTGTATTATTTTTTTGATATGATGCTGAATTGTATTGGCTAGAATTTCGTTGAGAATTTTGCATCTATATCCATGAAAGATATTGGTTTGAGTTTTCTTTTTTTGTATTTTCTTTGCCTGGCTTTAGTGTCCGGGTTATGCTGGCTTCATAGAATGGATTGGAGAGTATTCTTTCTTTTCTATGCTCTGAAATAGTTTGAGTAGTACTTGTGTGGGCTCTTATTGTTTGATAGAATTCTCCAGTGAAGCCATCCAAGCCAGGACTTTTTTTTTTGTTGGAAGTTTTCTTTCTTTTCTTCTTCTTCTTTTTTTTAATCTCTTCAATGTCTCCTCTTGTTATGGATCTATTCACATTTTCTGTCTCAGCTTGTGTTAGTTTAGGTAGGTAGTGTGTTTCTAGAAATTTGTCCATTTTCTCTAGGTTCTCAAATATGTTGGAGTACAGTTTTTCATGGTATTCTGTTATGATCCTTTTTATTTTAGCTGGGACTGTTGTAGTATTCCCCATTTCATTTTTTACTTTGTTTATTTTCTTCTTTCCTTTTTTTTTTTTTTTTTGTCAGTTTGGCTGATGGTTTGTCAATTTAGTTGATCTTTTCAAAGAACCAACTTTTGGTCTTATTGGTTCTTTCTATTGTTTTCCTGCTCTCTATTTCATTTATTTCTACTCTAATCTTTATTATTTCCTTTCTTCTGGTGGCTGTGGGCTTCTTTTGCTGTTCTCTATTTGTTTGAGTTGTATTGCTAACATTTTGATTTTGGCCTGTTCTTCTTTCATGTGTGTGTTTATCGCTATAAATTGATCTCTGAGCACTGCCTTTGCTGTGTCCCAAAGGTTTTGGTATGATGTGTTTTCATTCTCATTTAATTCTAGGAATTTTTTGATTCCATCTTTGATTTCTCTATCGCCCAGCTGTTTTTAAGCAAAGTGTTATTCAGTTTCCATGTATTTGACTTTTTCCCTTGCTCTTCTTGTTATTGATTTCTACTTTTGTGGCACTGTGATAAAAAAGAATGCTTTGTATTATTTCAATGTTTTGGATATTATTGAGAGTTGTCTTGTGGTCTATTCTGTAGAAAGTTCCATGTGTTTGTAAAAGAATGTATACTCTGTTGCTGTTGGGTGGAGTTTTCTATATATGTCTATGAGGTCAAGTTGATCGATTTTGGCCTTTAGATCTTATGTATCTTTGCTGAGTTTCTTTCTAGATGTTCTGTCTTTTGCCAAGAGTGGTGTGTTGAAGTCTTCTACTATTATTGTGAAATTATCTATTTCTCTTTTTAATGCTGTTAGTTTGTTTTATGTATTTTGGAGCCCTGTTACTGACTGCATAGATATTTATTAAGATTATGTCTTCTTGGTGGACTGTCCCTTTAATCATTATATAATTTCTTTCCTTGTCTTTTATGGTTGATTTTGCCTTAAAGCCTATTTTATCTTAAATTAGTATTGCCACACCTGCTGTTTTTTCCTTACTGTTTGCTTGATATATTTTTTCCATTCTTCGGTTTTTAATATACTTATGTGATTGTGTCTAAGGTGTGCCTCTTGTAGACAGCATATTGATGGATCATGATTTTTTTTATCCATTCTATCACACTCTGTCTCTTTTCAGGTGCATTAAAGCCATTTACATTCAGTGTGATTATAGATAGTTTATATGCATTTATTTCTGTCATATTGTTGTGCTTGTATTGTGGTGCTAATGTTTTGTTTCTCTTACTTTCCCATTCTGAATTTCTTTTTTGTGTGTATTTTCTTTTCTTATTATAGAATTTGTGTTTACTGAGACTTTATGTTTTTCTTCTTTTTTATTCTAATGAGTAGGTTTTTAACTTTCTTTGTGGTTACCTTGAAATTTCTCCTTATTTTCCTAAGTTTGGACCAGTCTTTTATTACTTGGTATCTCCTTAACTTCCTCTCCAGTTGAAAATTTTGTATCTACTCCATTTATTCCCCATTTTATTGTTTTACATTGTTGTCATTTAGAGATTGACATCTCTGTTTCCCTGTTTAAGTCTTTTATCTTCTTTTTATTATTGAGAGCTCTTTTACCTACTTTAGTGTCTGGCTGATGCTGTTGTGCGTCCTAGACTCAGTTGTTGCCTGCCATGGTTGGTTCTCTAACCAAAGGACTCCCTTTAATATCTTGCAAGTTTGGATTGGCTTTTACATATTCCCTTAATTTCTGTTTTTCTGGAAATGTTCTAATTTGGCCATCATGTTATTCTTGGTTGGCAGTTTATTTATTTATTTATTTATTTATTTATTTATTTCTCTCTCTAAAGGTTTTATGTATGTCATCCCATCGCCTTCTTGCCTGGATAGTTTCTGCCAAGTAATCAGAACTTAGTCTTATTTTTTCTCCTTTGTAAATGACTTTTTGTTTTTCTTGAGCAGCTTTCAAGAGTCTTTATCTGTGGTTTTGGCAAGTGTGATTATGATATGTCTTGGTGACTTTCTTTTGGGGTCTATCCTATGTGGGATCTGTTGAGCCTCTTTGATGGTCAGCTTTTCATCTTTCTTGATACTTGGGAAGTTCTCTGCTAGCAAATCCTCAACCATCTTTGTGCTTTCTCCCCTATTCTGAAACTCCAATCACATGCAAATTTTTGTTCTTGTTTGTGCACCACATATTTCTTAGATTTTCTTTATTTTTTTCTCTTACCTTTCCTCTAACAAAGTGGTGTTCATGGATTTGTCTTCAGGTTCATTGATTCTGTCTTCCATTGTTTCAAATTTGCTCCTAAAGCCTTCTATTGCATTGTCCATTTCTGAAATTTTGTTATCTTTTGTACTTTTAGTTGCTGTTTTTTATGGTTTCTAATAATTTATTTTGATATTTTGTTCTTATATTATTTTCCCGAATTAGTCTATTGCTTTGTCTGTGTTTTGGCTATGTTTTTGTTGGTTTTGTCTGTGTTTTTCATGATTTTTTCTCTTTTTTCCTTGGTTTTGTCTGTGTTTTCCTTGATCTCTTTCCTAATCTCTTGCTTAGCCCTAAATATTACTCTTTTCAGAAGGTCATCTGATTATTCTGGTCACTTACTGGAGCCTTCTTTCCCTGCCTTATTTATATGTTTTGATATTGTCTGCTGCCTCTGAGACATTAAGGTATTTTTTTATTTATTGATTCCATGTTCTTTTGTTTTGTCCTTCTGTTTTTGTTTTGTTTTGTTTGTTTGATATGTCAGGGTGGGCAGGTGAGGTGTGCTTTGTTGCTTGCTTGTCTGTGGGTATAATAGCTCTCACCACCTGGTCCAGGTGGGCAGGGCAGAAGCAGGCAGGGAGAACCTGCTTCACTGTACACTGGCTTGGCAAGGCGCCTGAGGGCAGACTGGGTGGGTGCTGTCTGCCTACTGATGTTAATTTGTCCATGTCCAACCATTTACAACCTCTTGCCAGAAAGGCAGGTGTTTTAGACAGGGAGCAATAAGGGCTTGCTTCCCTCCATTTAGTGGCTGAATGAGTTATGGGAGGAGAGGGGCAATGAGGTCCGATGTGGCAATTGGCCTGAGCCAGGGACATTCTAGCCATGGCAACACAGTGAGGGCTGGCAAGAAGGAGCGGTAGCATGTGGGGCTAGGTGAGGAGAACAAAAAAAAAGAGAGAGAAAGAAGAAAAAAAAGGTTAGCCAGTGGGTGGGGGCAATGTGGACCTGGGGGCTGCTGGAAAGAGAGGGAGATGATGTATGGGGATAGGTAGGAGATAAGAAGTAGTAGACCAGTGGCTTTCTAGCTGCAGTGGTGCAGCGTGGCCCAATGGGAAAATGTAAAAGTGGAATGTGGGGCTAGATGAGAAAAAAAAAAAAAAAAGAGAGGGAGACAGAAAAGGAAGAAAGGGTACGGTGATGGCAGGCCAGTAGCTCTTTAGCCAAGCAGTGTGGTATGTCTTGTTGGGAAGGCATAGGGGAGGTGTACAAGGCAGAAGGGTGATGGTTGGGAAAGCATGTTTCTCTGGTTACTGGGTGTTCTGTCTTCTGTTGGGAGCTCTGTGATGTTGCCTTCCCATACTCCCTGTCCAGGGTCATTAATGGCTGTACTCCAAGATGGCGAAGCTATGCCTTGTTAGTTGGCAGGGGATCTCTACTCCATATTTCTCCTCATTCTTTGTTTTCCTTCATGTTTTTCTTCTATTGCATGCTCTATTTACTTCTTTATCCCTTCGTTTGATGCTTAGGGTTCCAGGATTGATGTGTATCCATTTTACTTAGTTTTTCAGGTCTTTTCTGCGAAGCGATGGCATGGTGGGTCTGTCTAGGGTGTCATATTGGCCAGATCCAAAAATCTCCATTTCATTTTTCATGACCTCCAATTCTCCTAGAGTCCTATTTTGTATATTTCATGTCTTGATTATTAATGGGTGCCTGCAGTTGTTTCTTCTCATTTTGAGTTGTGCCACATGAGTAAATGAAAGTCCAGAAAGCTTTACTCCATCCTTGTCATCAAGGTTGAAACTATCTTGAGGAGGAAACTCTTCCCCAGTCATATTTTGAGTGCCTTCCTACCTGAGTGCCTCATCTTCTGGCGCTATATCAGACAATGTTCTGGGTCTATTCATAAGATTTTCACTGGCCAATTTTTTTAGAAGTAAATTGCCAGGTCCTTCTTCTTAGTCTGTCATAGTCTGGAAGCTCCGCTGAAACCTGTTCATCATGATTGACCCTGCTGGTATTTGAAATACCAGTGATGTAGCTTTGAACATAACAACAACATGCAAGCCACCGCAGTATGACAAACTGACAGATGAGTAGAGGAGATTTACTAATAGAGACTCTTAAATTTTCTAGAACTGAAGACAAATAAAACCCTGGGTAACCACAGTATAGAGACAGAGAATCTGTTCATTGTCAGGTAGAATGAGTGCTATGGTATATGAGTACTAAAGGCAAGCTTATGTGTATACACTTTTGAGTTTGTCATGATGAGCCTTTCTTTCCGAGGGAGTTAGGCACTCTATTGTCTTTCTCACTGCACCCTTCCACCGCTTATTTTTTTGCTTCTGTATACATCAGGAACTTCTAGTAGACTTTAGTTTTCAAGGGAAAAGATATAATAACCAGGAAAGACATGGTTTTTAAGTAAAGAAAATTCCAGATGTTTCAGGATTATTGATTTTAATGTTCTAATGATATTACTGTTGCTTGGATGCATTTACTCAAGAAAAGACAGAGTTTCCACTCGGGCCTGGGTAATGCTGAGCAAGCCACTTAGAAAGCAATTTTCAAGTTATGAAGGAATGCATAAGTATGGTGTAATTTGAAGTAGAGAAATAAGCCTTAGTAAAAAAGCATTCTATAAGGGACAGTTTCTCAAAATTTTGACATCTGTAAACCACTTAAAGAAGATTACTGATGTCAAACAAATGAAAAAGAGAGAGAGATTCATCATGCTGTTTTAAAAACAAAACTAAAACACATCTTTAAATTAATAATAATAATAATGTCAGATTGCTTGAGGTTTAGGCCAGTTTCCATATTCAGGTGGTTTATCTTTTACTTTTCATTTCTACTTAATTACAAAATCCTAATACAGAATTTTAGATCCTTGCAAATCACAGCAAGCTTGTTCTGGATAGTTGGATTGATAAATTATGTAACAATTTCTCACTGACAACTACTGTGAGTTTTCCATCATATGTTAAGCCGATGAGGATATTTGAATAACTCAGCTAGGGAAATGCTGGTAAATGGATTACAAGTTCACTCTTTGGTAGTTTTTGCCTTTGAAAAAATTTTTTTATATCCTATTTTTTTTTTTTTTATGGTAGAATTCGGATGTGTTTTTAAAAAAGTCACACCCAATGATTTGCCATTTTTTCTTATGCTTTGTGAAGAAAATCATCAAATGCTTACAGAGAGTCAAGCTCAGAGATTGTGCCATTTGAGTCACAGTTTGGTCTTAAGAAATTTCTGATATTTTATACACAGTGTTAAAAATTGTGACCTAAAATGGATTCAATCTGTTTAAGACACTGAATAGATTATTGATATGTACCACTCAAGATCAGCGCCATGAAAAAATATTTCAATTTCACCTTTCATCTGATAAATTACTGTGAACACCCTTTTTCTTTCATGGATAGAAAATATCAGGTGGAAAAACAGAATCTTGAACTTCCTGCCCATTTCATGTCTCATGTCATGACTTGATTATTTTAGCAAATTTCACTAGTTCCTTTAGCATTGAATCAAGAGCCTGAGGTATATTGCTGACATTAACTGCTCTCTGTAAGTAAGCCAGTGTGTGGACTTATCTTCAAGTGCAACATCTTTAATTCATGGGGCAAAACCATTCTTTGCTTGCCAGTAGGTAAGTGTTTAATAACTATGAGTCCAGGCATACCTTTTTCAGTTTATACCATTTAACTCCCCAAATAATTGGTTATGAAACAAAAAGCAAAGAAAGCTCTTCTCCCATACCATGGGGTTTTTGTGATAAAAATATGAAAATTGATCAGATACTACTTGCTCACATATGTATGACCTATATGGTGCAGTGGTTAAGTGCTCGGCTGCTACCCAAAAGCTCAGAGGTTCGAACCCACCAGCTGCTCCTCGAGAGAAAGATGTAGCAGTCTGCAGAAGAAAAGTAAAGAAGTAAAGATTATAGCCTTGGAAACCCTATGGGCAATTCTACCCTGTCCTACAGGGTCACTATGGATCAGAATTGAGTCAACAACAGGTATATGCCAAGAGCTAATTTGTTCTACCTTCATCTGTAGTTTTGTTTCACAAAATATCATATGTATCTATAAAAGAATTACATGTGTATGTTGTAAGCTTTTGATACTATATACTGCCTAGCAGTATAATTTGATACATGAATTTGGGAAAGCTTATTCTTTTTCTTTCAAAGTAAAAATTGCCATCAACTTTATAGCTGACTGTAATATTGTGACTTTGGACCTCTTTTTTGTTATGAGGAGTGCAACTTTTGAATAATACCTCTGCAATTTTGATCTCCACCTTTGGCAATAAAAGTAATCAATTTTGGGTTCAAATCATAATTTTGCACCTGTCATAGAATAACTTGATGGATTACTGGGATTGGTTATTTGACCATAAAGGATACAGTTCTGACATTGGTCTTCCATTCCTCCTCAACAAGGAAATAAAGATAATCCTTAGCCATTGTGACTAAGAAAACAGTCATGTCTCTTTTGTAGTGTTAGGGATGTTGTGAACTTAATAGACAGGTTGGGTGCAGATGATGCACCAATTTGATCCACATATTAACTTCTGAGAAATGATTCTGCACGCTATGGGGATTCATTGATGTTATTTAAGCAGGAAAGTAACTGATGTAAGAATATTTATTTGACATTAGTGTGTAAGACATCTTAGAAGGGTAAGACATTACAGGTAGGGAAGCCAGATAGGAAAAATTGCAATTTATTAAGAGCCTTAAAAATATAATAACCTTTTATAGATAACTCCACTATGTATAAGGAAAAGTTCCTAATGCGGAAAATGGTTCGTATACAAAGATGCTCAGTATTCCCTGCACTTATCTTGCTATTCCGCTTTCTTGTCTTTACGTAATCCTATATTCTGTCTCTGGAAAATTTTGCCGTCTATTTCCACTTAAAGCCGTGTAACATATGTGCATAGATTCTGGAGCTAGACAACCTGGGTTGAACCTGATTTCAACTGTCACTTAGTGTGTGAACTCAGTTTCTTCATCTCTACAAGTAAGGATAAAAATAGCTTAATGAGGTTGTTTTGAGACTTATGTAAGATGTTTATAAGTCATTTAGTATAAAGTCTGGCACACAGAATTTATTCAATAGGTGCCGGCTATTGTTATTTTTGGAAATCCTGGTGGCATAGTGGTTAAGAGCTACGGCTGCTAACCAAAAGGTCAGCAGTTCAAATCTACTAGTCACTCCTTGGAAACTCTATGGGGCAATTCTACTCTGTCCTATAGGGTTGCTATGAGTCAAAATCGTCTCGACAGCAACTGTTTTTGTTTGTTTGTTTTAATTGTTGTTTTTATAATCCCAGCCATCCTTCAGGACAAAAACTCAAAAGCCATTTCTCTATGAATCCTTTCTGATTCCCCTAGGTTAGAACATATATTTTTCTCCCCAAAGTATTTTCTATAGTACCTTATGAAAATAACCCACATAATATATGGATATGTGCCCATTGGAAAAATAACCAAATAATTCACAGCATGTGGAGTAGAAAGTAAACATTCTCCTGTTAACAGTTGGATACCTATCTTTCCTGATCTTTTTCTATGACATATAAGTATAGGCTTGTTTTTCTTTTTCATTCTAACATTCTTCAACTCCACAGAAAAATTCAAATTTTACTCTCTAGTGTAGTTATTTTTGGGTACATTTCCCTGTATAGTTAGATCCTAATTTTTTTTTTTAGGTTAGGAAGGTGTTTTTAATTTTTGTATCAAGATCTATTTGGCAAACAATGGACACTCAGTAACTAGGTATTCAATGTATGGATAACTTTCCCCCCATGGCAAAGAGAAAAATTGAATTTAAATCTCCACAAATCCCACTTTCTCCATATATTTTCTCAGAGGAGCCTTCTGCTGGTATCTCAAAACAGTAATCATCTGTCTCTGACATTTTGGTACTTAACCATGAACTTCCTGGTATCATGATTTATCTGTTTCACATGGGTTTGTAATCTTGTCTCTCCTATTAGATTGGACGCTTCTTGACAAGGTGTACCACATTTACAAGGACAGGGCTGCACACATAACAAACACTCCACAAATGCTTCTAGAAATTAAAGTAGAATTAAAGAGTTGAAACTTGTGCCACTCCACTAGTAACAAGTTAAAGTATAGAAAAGGAAACCTTATCCATGTTCTATGCCGTGATAACAATTTGGATTCCTCATTTTAAAAGTGTAATGATTCAAATGCAAGTAACAAATGGACACGTGACTCTTCTAAGAAACTCTCTTTTCACTTCTCCTTAAAGGCTCAGAGACAAACAACACATGGAGGAGACAAAATTAGAGAGAATTAAACGTGTAAGTGCACAGGTGCTTGTTTGTATTATTTCAATTTGATTTTCACATGGCATCTTTGTGTTTGTCAGCTCCCATTAGCTTGAACCAGGCAGGACTCTAAAAGCAGACTGATGGAGAAACCACATATTTCCATGAAGCTTCCATTATAATAAGCCATTTTTTTTCTTCCAGAATAGCCACATTAGGAAGATAGGGATTATTCTATGCATGCTGCCATTATTTAGCCCTCTCAGTTTTGGGCAGCAGATCTGGCCCCATTCCCTTGGGATGTGTGAATGGCAGCCGCACACTCTGGAACTGACTTGGTGAAGATCTAACTCTTTGAAACCGAGAAAGCTATAGCCCCACCCTTCGAGATCCAACAGGCCGTGGTTCCACCCTTTGACACCCCAGAGGTCATAGCCTACCTTTTGAGACTGAGGCAGCTCTACTTCCTGTGCTCTTTGTCTCTTCAGCTTCTGCTTCCTGGTTCCTTGGCCTTTAGGCTCCTTGGGCCTCTTGGGCCAGCCCAGCCTCTGCCCTGCTCAGGAAAGTGTTACAAAGCTCTTTAGCTCTACCAGTAAATGCCCAGAGGCACCCCATTCCACCAGTAAGCCTAGGACAGACGGCATGCAGCTTTCTCACTCCAAGGGTTGGCTCCCATGCTGTCCCCTGGTTCTGTTGCCACCATTTCTCTGCCATTGCTTCTCACTGTCTGCGCCATCTCCAATGTTACTACTGTCCTCACTTCCTTCTGCCCTCACCAGGATTGTCTCTGATGTCCAAAATTCCACCAAAATTCTCTTCAAGACAATCTAGGCTTTTCCTATTAGACACTTTAAAACTCTTCCAGCGTCTACCTATTATTCAATTCCAAAACTGCTTCTACATTTAGGTATCTGTTAGAGCAGCACCCTACTCACCTGTCTTAGATATCTAGTGCTACTATAATGGAAATACCACAAGTGGAGAGTTTTAACAAACATAAATTTATTCTCTCACAGTTTAGGAAGTTAGAAGTCTGAATTCAGGGGGCTAGCTCTAGGGGAAGGGTTTGTTTCTTCACTGGCTCTAGGGGAAATGTCTTCGTCATCATTTTTCCCCTAGTCTAGGAGTTTCTTAGTATAGGGACCACAGGTCCAAAGATGTGCTCTGCTCCTGGCTCTTCTTTCTTGATGGTAGTGAGTTCCTTCTACTCTCTGCTACCATGTCTCCTTTATATCTCAAAGGAGATTGACTCAAGATACAACCTAATCCTTTAGATTGCATCCTGCCTCATTAACATGTTGTTGTTGTTGTTAGGTTTTATCAAATCAGTTCCTACTCATAGCAACCCCATATAAAACAGAATGAAACACTACCCAGTCCTGTGCCACCCTCACAATCTTTATTATGCTTGAACCCATTGTTGCAGCCACTTTGTCACTCCATCTCATTGAAAGTCTTCCTCTTTTTCGATGATCTTCTACTTTACCAAGCATGATGTCCTTCTGCAGGGACTGATCCCTTCTGATAACATGTCCAAAGTATGTGAGACAAAGTCTCACCATCCTTGCTTCTAAGGAGCATTCTGGCTGTATTTCTCCCAAGACAGATTTGTTGGTTCATTTGGCAGTCCGTGGTATGTTCAATATTCTTCACCAACGCAATAATTCAAAGGTGTTAATTCTTTTCCAGGCTTCCTTATTCACTGTCCTGCTTTCACATGCATATGAAGTGATTGAAAAACACCATGGCTTGGTGCACCTTAGTCTTCAAAGTGACATCTTTGCCTCTTGACAATTTCCAATTTTCCTAGATTCATACTTTGTACATTCCATGTTCTGATTATTAATGTACATTTGTACCTGTTTCTTCTCTTTTTGAGTTGTGCCTAATTAATATAATAGTCTCTAATCCTGCCTTATTATCATCATAAAAAAAAAATTGCCGTGCAGTTGATTCTGACTCCTAGTGACCCTATAAGACAGAGTAAAACTACCCCATAGGGTTTCCAAGGAGCAACTGGTGGATTCAAACTGCCAACCTTTTGGTTACAAGTTGAGTTCTTAACCACTGTGCTACCAGGGCTCCATTAACATCATAGAGGTTAGGATTTACAACACGTAGGATAAATACCTCAGATCACAAAATGGAGGACAACCACACAATACTGGGAATCATGGCCTAGCCAAGTTGACACACATTTTTGAGAGACATAGTTCAATCTGTAACACTTGCCCAAAGTGCTTTACCATCTTTGAGGATGTTCAAAGAAAATGTCTCAGACTCTGAAGGCAATTTCAGAAGTATTCCTAAGTCCTCTTTGGACAACAGCATCATGGCATCACATGGTGAAGTTTGTAATTCTGTGGGTGTTTTCTTTAAAGGAAATATTACTTGCATAAATATTGGCACTTTTGCTAAATATCAGATCATTATTTTATACTCTCACTCCCTGAGCTTCTTCTCTTTTGATATTTCTCCATAAGGCCCAGTGTATTACTTTAAAGAGGGTAGCAATATAGTTGATGTTTCTTGCCCGAATAAATATGCAAGTCAAATCTTCAAAAATTGAAGTGTTTTGTGTGTGTGATATGAAAGTTTTTTTTTATATACTGGTTAAAACATACATAACAAAACATCTGCCATTTTAACATTTTTTACATGTACGATTGAGTTTTCATGACAACCACGGTAGTGTGAAAAGTCCTTTTTTCTTCAATTTCAATTTACAACTACAAAAGAGAAGAAAACACCTCAGAGAAAACAAAAAACCAAACCCATTGCCATTGAGTTGATTTCAGCTCATGACAACCCAATGTGTTACATAGAAAACACTACTCCATAGGGTTTTCTTGGCTGTAATCTTTACAGACGCAGTCTGCCATGCCTTTCTTCTGGGAAACCATTGCATGGGTTCGAACCACCAACCTTTAGGTTAGCACACTATTGCAAACTGCTTGTGCCACCCCAGCTACTTGAGTGAAGAGAATGATGCCTTTAATTCTTGAAAGCATAGGGATGAGGTAGGTCAGTAGCACGAAGGAGTAAAGTTGACTAACCAGGCCTTCATCCTGTTTAACTGTTTTGATCCCCACCAGTTCTTCCCAGGCCTCCTTTATTGCTTTGCTGTTGGGTTTGGCATCCTTTACCTAAAGTAGTGTCTTTTACACAGAGGCATTAATTAAATATTTGATGACAGAGTGATCCATCTGTTTCTAAGGCTAAGTAAGTGCCCAACCTTCAAGTTAATCTTAAACAGATTTGAGAACTCTTACAGTGATAATTGTGTTCAGAATATTAGGTACTTGATGTCTTTGAAGACTCTTTCAAGGGTGTATTCAACTCCAAGCTATCCAACCTGAATCTCCTAAATAACCTGTAAGCTCAAGTATCTATCTATATTTAACCTTCTGTTCTTGTTTGTTACCTCTTGAAATTAAGGGAGGCAGACCAACCTCTACTGTTTCTCTTTTTACTCTTTACTTCATAACAATTGACATCAGCAAAGGACTTTAGTAGATAATTTTTGCATAGTTTATCTCACTGAGTCCCCACCCACAATTATTCCAAGCCTGGGGGAGAGACTCTAGGTATCTGAGAATTCAGATGTGGAAATCACTATCTCCATGCAATATTTCAAACCTAAAGAAAATCTTAAAGCATCAGAAGAAGATGGAAGAATGCACAGAGTCATTATACCAAAAAGAATTGGTTGACATTCAACCGTATCAGGAGGTAGCGTATGATCATAAACTGATGGTACTAAAGGAAGAAGTCCAAGCTGCACTGAAGGCAATGGTGAAAAACAAGGCTCCAGGAATTGACGGAATACCAGTTGAGATGTTTCAAAGAACAGATGCAGCGCTGGAAGCACTCACTTGTCTATGCCAGGAAATTTGAAAGACAGCTGCCAGGCCAAGTGATTGGAAGAAATCCATATTTGTGCCCTTTCCAAAGAAAAATGATCCAACAGAGTGCAGAAATTATCAAACAATATCATTAACTTCACACACAAGTAAAATTTTGCTGAAGATCATTCAAAAGTGGTTGCAGCAGTACATCCACAGGGAACTGCAAGAAATTAAAGCTGGACTCAGAAAGAGGACGTGGAACTAGGGATATCATTGCTGATGTTGGATAGATCTTGGCTGAAGGCAGAGAATACCAGAAAGATGTTTACCTGTGTTTTATTGGCTGTGCAAAGGCATTCGACTGTGTGGATCATAAACAATTTATGGACGACATTAATAAGAATGGGAATTCCGGAACACTTAATTGGCTCATGCAGAACCTGAGGCAGTCATTCAAACAGAACAGGGGGGTACTGCATGATTTAAAATCAGGAAAAGTGTGCGTCGGGGTTGTATCCTTTCACGACACTTATTTAATCTGTATGCTGAGCAAATAATCTGAGAAGGTGAGCTATATGGAGACTCATTAACAACCTGCGATATGCAGATGACACAACCTTGCTTGCTGAAAGTAAAGAGGTCTTGAAGCACTTATTCATGAAGATCAAAAACTACAGCTTTCGGTGTAGATTACACCTTAACGTAAAGAAAACAAAAATCCTCACAACTGGACCAATAAGCAACATCATAATAAACAGAAAAAAGATTGAAGTTGTCAAGGATTTCATTTTACTTGGATCCACAATCGATGCTTATGGAAGCAGCCATTAAGAAATCAAATTACGCATTGCACTGGGCAAATCTGCTGCAAAAGACCTCTTGAAAGTGTTAAAAATTAAAGATGTCACTTTAAGGACTAAGGTGTGCCTGACCCAAGCCATGGTGTTTTCAATTGCCTCACAAGCGTGTGAAAGCTGGACAATGAATAAAGAAGACCAAAGAATTGGTGCCTTTGAATTATGGTGTTGGTGAAGAATATTGAATATATCATGGACTACCAGAAGAATAAACAAATCTGCCTTGGAAGAAGTACAGCTGGAATGCTTCTTAGAAGCAATGATGCCAAGACTTTTTCTCACACACTTTGGACATGTTACCAGGAGGGACTAGTCCCTGGAGAAGGAAATCATGCTTGGTAAAGTAGAGGGTCAATGAAAAAGAAGACGCTCAAGGAGATGGATTGACACAGTGGCTGCAACAATGCGTTCAAGCATAATAACAATTGTGAGGATGGTGCAGGACTGGGCAGTGTTTCATTTTGTTGTACCTAGGGTCACTATGAGTAAGAACCAACTGGAAGGCACCTAACGACAATAGTAAGAAGTTGTCTTAGGCTGGTTTCTCTAGAAAAGCAAAGCCAGCAAGATGTATATGTACATATACATACATATATACATATATATATACACACACAGAAAGAGAGAGAGAGGGAAGGAGAGATCTATATCAAGGAAATGGGTCATGCAGTTGTAGAGGCTGAAATGTCCCAAGTCTGTGTGTCAGGTGGGAGGCTTCTCCTGATTCACTAGGCTACAGGGGCTGACGAACCCAAGATGTGCATTTCACAGAGTAGGGCTCTGTTTCAGAGGCTGTGAAGGCCAGCAAATTCCAAGATAGACACACAAGATGGAAGGCAAGCCACTAGATCAAGTCCCAAGAACCAGAGGTCAGAAAAACAGAAGCCAGCTGCAGGATCCAGAGTGAGCAAAAAGCCCATGAGCCTAGCCAGAAAGTCCACCTATGTTGAATACAGGCCACACCCCCAAGGAAACTCCCCCTCAACTGACTTCAATACGACTGCCAAACTACATCATAACTGCCAAACCACTGAGAACCATGGCCCAGACAAGTTGACACACAACCTTAACGATCACAGACGTCAAGGAGCCCTGATGGCTCAATGGTTAAGCACTTGGCTCCTAACCAAAAGATTGGCAGTTTGAACCCACCAGTAGCTCTGCAGGAGAAATGACCTGGTGATGTGCTTCAGTAAAGATTATAGCCTAGGAAACCCAATTGGCAGTTTTATTCTGTCCTATAGGATGGCTACGATTCAGAATCAACTAGACGGTACCTAACAACAACGAAACAGCAACAACAGTAGGAAGACAGTGAGAGTAATGGAATGAGACCTTGTGTGGCTGGAAGAAGTGGAGCAGAGAATTTGGAGAATAAAGGAGTTTTAAGGAAGAGCTCTTAAACTAAAGAAACTTGGTTAAAGGCAGGAAGATGGATAAAGCAGTTGCTTTCAGCCCTATTTCTTTGCAGAATGCCAGGCTGCCTAGATTGTTTATTGGAGATCTCCTTTATAAGATCAAAGAATCAGCAGCATTATTGGTCTTTACTGATTTATTTTCTTTAACATGATGATCCTAAATAACAAGAGAAAAAAACAGAAAATTATTCATCTATCCTTTCATTCATTTAATAGATGTTTAAGAAATGTCTAAATGTTGAGGATACAATGGTGAGAAAAAACATTGAGAATAACAAGTCTATCCCTCAAAGAAGGATACCCTTATCCTTTAGTCAAAAGACTTCATACCTAATGTACTCAAGATTCTCTCAATATGGCCCTAGCCTATCATTTTAGCCATATTGTCTATTGTTCGTCCAAATATACCACACATTTTAACCTAGACTGCTATTTCTTGAGCACCTCTAGTACTTTGGCCTCTGACCTTTTATTCATAGTGGTCTATTTAAACAATTCCCACAAAGTATCTTCATTTAAAGACAGCTGGACTTCCACTCCTGTTCAAAGTTTTTGCTTATATTCATATTGAAGTAGATGTGATCACTCACTTCTTGTTTTTTTGCCTCATGGAAATTTGCTGCTCTTGATTAAAACTGTTTGGATTTTAGTTTATTGTTTTTGTTTCCTTCAGATTCTATTTATTAGCCTGCTGACTCCCAGAAAGCAAAGATAAGAGCTTCTTTCATTTTTCTAATTCTCATAGATCCAAAAATGGTGCCATATGACAACTTGTGGCAAATGGGACATGAGTGGAAGTCATGTGTGTCACTAGAAGAGTGGGTGTTCCAGATGGCGTAGCTACGTGATGATGAGAATCCATAGGATAGCTCCTTGAATGACTTTTGAAACACATGCCCCTGCCAACACATGTTGGACAGGTAGTTTCAATAAGATAAACTTTTACTGTGTTAAGCAATTGATATTTTGGAGTTGTTACTGAAGCATTTTTGAGTTGTGCCAAACATCCATTAATAATAGGAACATGGGATATTCAAAGTATGAATCTAGGAAAATTGGAAGTCATCAAAAACAAAATGGACCACATAAAGATCTATATACTAGGGATTAGTGAGGTGAAATGGACTGGTAATGGCCATATTGAATCAGACAACCAGATGGTCTACTATGCTGGGAATGACAGCTTGAAGAAGAACGGTGTTGCATTCACAATCAAAAAGAACATTTCAAGATCTATCCTGAAGTACAATGCTGTCAGTGATAGAATAATATCCATATGCCTACAAGGAAGACCAATTAAAATGACTATTATTCAAATTTATGCACCAATCACTAACTCCAAAAATGAGGAAATTGAAGATTTTTACCAATATCTGCAGTCTGAAGTTGATCAGAAATGCAATCGAGTTGCATTGACAATTACTGGTGATTGGAATGTGAAAGTTGGAAACAAAGAAGGGTCAGTAATTGGAAAATATGGCCTTGGTCATAGAAACACTAGAGGCCATAGGACAGAATTGTGCAAGATCAATGACTTACTCTTTGCAAGTATCTTTTTTCAACAACATAAATGGCAACTATACACCTGGACCTCTCTGGACGGAAAACACAGGAATCAAATTGATTATATCCGTGAAAAGAGTAGATGGAAAACTCAATATCATCTCTCAGAAAAGGCCAGAGGCTGACTAGGGAACAGACTATCAATTGCTCATATGCAAGTTCAAGTTGAGAGTGAGCTGTCGAGTCGATTCAGGCTAATAGCAACCCTACAGGACACAGTAGAACTGCCCCATAGGGTTTCCAAAGAGTGGCTGGTGGACTTGAACTGCTGACCTGTTGGTTAGCTCTTAACCACTAAGCCACCAGAGTTTCTGACCTTGAGTATAAAAAAAAAAAAAAAATTTTTTTTTTTTTTTTTGAGTATAGCCCACCTGAATTTGGAGACTATCTCAAAAATATATTTGACACACTGAATACTAATGACCGAAGACAAGACGTGTTGTGGGATGACATCAAGGACATCATACATGAAAAAAGCAAACGGTCATTAAAAAGACAGGAAAGAAATAAAAGACCAAAATGGATATCAGAAAAGACTCTGAAAGGTGCTCTTGAACATAGAGTAGCTAAAGCAAATGGAAGAAATGATGAAGAAAAGAGCTGAACAGGAGATTCCAAAGGACAGCTCAAGAAGACAAAGTATTGTAATGAAATTGCGAAGACCTGGAGTTAGAAACCAAACAGAAAGAACACAATTGGCATTTCTCTAAGCAAAACCCAATATGATGGTGTATACAGGAGCAACACCTAAAATAAAACAATAAGAATGTTTAAAAATAAAAAGGTGAGCAAAGATATATTAATAGAACAAATTAAAAGACCCACCCCCCAAAAAAAATTGGTGGTTCTGATCTTAATTTCAGACAAGATGGAATTTAGGAGCTCGAATCATTTCAAAGACCACTTAGTAATTCTAAAGAATACAATTTATAAAGAAAATATCACCTCTACTTATCTCCAAGTAACACATCCACAGCATTAATAAAGTAGAAATGACCAGAAATACAAGAAAAAGGAACAAAAATTAGTAAGGCTAAAGAAGAGCAATATAATGCAAATATAAGATAGGAGGAGCCGATGACTGGAAACGTAACTTCTTTTTAAATCTGTATGGAATATTCATGAAAATTGCACAAATACTAATCTGATATTAACTAGATATTAATATTGATAAATTTCAAAAATAAAAAATATTCAGTCACCACTTTCTTATCAGAATACAATAAAACTAGAAATTAGTAATATCTAAAAAAAAAAAAAGACTTACATGGTCAGTAGAAGATTTCTAATGGATTTGGGATCTAGGAGGATTATTCGATTTGGTGAAATCTTTGTTACAGTGACAGTTCTTGTGTTTTAAAACACAAGTCTGTCAGAGTGACAGTTCTTGTATTTTAAAAATTCCATCAAAGTGGGTTTTGTGTGTGTGTGTGTGTGCTCAGTTAGTATTTGATAAGCGATTGAACTGAGAAGAACATTATTTTTCAGAATATTGAGATGATCATAGATTGTTCCCCCACATGTCTGTCAGTTTGTCGTACCGTGGAGGCTTGTGTGTTGCTGTGATGCTGGAAGCTATGCCACCGGTATTCAGACACCAGCAGGGTCACCCATGGAGGACAGCTTTCAGCTCAGCTTCCAGACTAAGGCAGACTAGGAAGAAGGACCTGGCAGTCTACTTCTGAAAAGCATTAGCTAGTGAAAACCTTATGAATAGCCGTGGAACATTGTCTGATATAGTGCTGGAAGGTGAGCCCCCCAGGTTGGAAGGCACTCAAAAGATGACTGGGGAAGAGCTGCCTCCTCAAAGTAGAGTCAACCTTAATGACATGGATGGAGTAAAGCTTTCGGGACCTTCATTTGCTGATGTGGCATGACTCAAAATGAGAAGAAACAGCTGCAAACGCCCATTAACAATCGGAACCTGGAATGTACGAAGTACGAATCTAGGAAAACTGGAAATTGTCAAAAATGAAATGGAATGCATAAACATCGATATCCTAGGCGTTAGTGAGCTGAAATGCACTGGTATTGGCCATTTTGAATCAGACAATCATATAGTCTACTATACTGGGAATGACAACTTGAAGAGGAATGGTGTTGCATCCATCGTCAAAAAGAACGGTTTAAGATGTATCCTGAAGTACAACGCTATCAGTGATGGGATAATATCCATATGCCTACAAGGAAGACCAGTTAATACAACTCTTATTCAAATTTACACACCAACCACTAGGGCCAAAGTTGCAGAAATAGAACATTTTTATCAGCTGCTACAGTCTGAAATTGATCGAACATGCAATCAGGATGCATCGATAATTACTGGCGATTGGAATGCGAAAGTTGGAAATGAAGAAGGATCAGCAGTTGGAAAATATGGCCTTGGTGATAGAAACAATGCCGGAGGTCGAATGATAGAATTTTGCAAGACCAACAACTTCTTCACTGCAAATACCTTCTTTCACCAACATAAACAGTGACTATACACATGGCCCTTGTCAGATGGAACACACAGAAATCAAATTGACTACATCGGTGGAAAGAGACAATGGAAAAGCTCAATATCATCAGTCAGAACAAGGCCAGGGGCCGACTGTGGAACAGACCATCAATTGCTCATATGCAAGTTCAAGCTGAAACTGAAGAAAATCAGAGCAAGTCCAAAAGAGCCAAAATGTGACTTTGTGTATATCCCACCTGAATTTAGAGACCATCGCGAGAATAGATTTGACACTTTGAACACTAGTGACCGAAGACCAGACGAGTTGTGGAATGACATCAAGGACATCATCCACGAAGAAAGCAAGAGGTCACTGAAAAGACAGGAAAGAAAGAAAAGACCAAGATGGATGTCAGAGGAGGCTCAGAAACTCGCTCTTGAGCATCAAGCAGCTAAAGCAAAAGGAAGAATTGATGAAGTAAAAGAACTGAAGAGAAGATTTCAAAGGGCCTCTCGAGAAGACAAAGTAAAGTATTATAATGACTTGTGCAAAGAGCTGGAGATGGAAAACCAAAAGGGAAGAACATGCTTGGCGTTTCTCAAGCTGAAAGAACTGAAGAAAAAATTCAAGCCTCGAGTTGCAATAGTGAAGGATTCCATGGGGAAAATATTAAATGATGCAGGAAGCACCAAAAGAAGATGGAAGGAATACACAGAGTCGTTATACCAAAAAGAATTAGTCGATATTCAACCATTTCAAGTGGTGGCATATGATTAGGGACCAATAGTACTGAAAGAAGAAGTCCAAGCTGCTCTGAAAAAAAAAAAAAAATTTTTTTTTTGAAGGCACTGGCAAAAAACAAGGCTCCAGGAATTGATGGAATATCAGTTGAGATGTTTAAACAAACAGATGCAGCGCTGGAGGTGCTCACTCGTCTATGCCAAGAAATATGGAAGACAGCTTCCTGGCCAACTGACTGGAAAGAGATCCATATTTATGCCCATTCCCAAGAAAGGCGATCCAACCCAATTTGGAAATTATAGAACAGTATCATTAATATCATACGCAAGCAAAATTTTGCTGAAGATCATTCAAAAATGGCTGCAGCAGTATATCGACACGGAACTGCCAGAAATTCAGGGTGGTTTCAGAAGAGGACGTGGAACCAGGGATATCACTGCTGATGTCAGATGGATCCTGGCTGAAAGCAGAGAATACCAGAAAGATGTTTACCTGTGTTTTATTGACTATGCAAAGGCATTCGACTGTGTGGATCATAACAAACTAGGGATAACACTGTGAAGAATGAGAATTCCAGGACACTTAATTGTGCTCATGAGGAACCTTTACATAGATCAAGAGGCAGTTGTTCGGACAGAACAAGGGGATACTAATTGGTTTAAAGTCAGGAAAGGTGTGTGTCAGGGTTGTATTCCTTCACCATACCTTTTCAGTCTGTATATTAAAAAAATAATACGAGAAGTTGGACTATATGAGGAAGAACAGGGCATCAGGATTGTAGGAAGACTCATTAACAACCTGTGTTATGCAGATGACACAACCTTGCTTGCTGAAAGTAAAGAGGACTTGAAGCACTTACTAATGAAGATCAAAGATCACAGCCTTCAGTATGGATTTCACCTCAACATAAAGAAAACAAAAATCCTCACAACTGGACCAATGAGCAACATCATGATAAAGGGAGAACAGACTGAAGTTGTCAAGGATTTCATTTTACTTGGATCCACAATCAACAGCCATGGAAGCAGCAGTCAAGAAAGCAAAAGACGCGTTGCATTGGGCAAATCTGCTGCAAAGGACCTCTTCAAAGTGTTGAAGAGCAAAGATGTCACCCTGAAGACTAAAGTGTGCCTGACCCAAGCCATGGTATTTTCAATCACATCATATGCATGTGAAAGCTGGAAGACCGAAGAAGAGTTGACACCTTTGAATTGTGGTGTGGTGGGCCAAAAGAACAAACAATCTGTCTTGGAAGAAGTGAGGTCAGAATGCTTCTTAGAGGCAAGGATGGCAAGACTGCGTCTTACATACTTTGGACATGTTGTCAGGAGGGATGAGTCCCTGGAGAAGGACATCATGCTTGGCAGAGTACAGGGTCAGTGGAAAAAAGGAAGACCCTCAACGAGGTGGATTGACAGAGTGGCTGCAGCAATGAGTTCAAGTATAACAACGATTGTAAGGATGGCGCAGGACCGGGCAGTGTTTCGTTCTGTTTTGCATAGGGTCGCTATGAGTCGGAACTGACTCGACGGCACATAACAACAACAACAACATAGATTGTTACCATCTTGAAGCAAGAACGAAATTTTTTTTTTTTTTTTTAAATATATGAGCCCTTTCTGAAAATATTGGCAGCGGAAGAATTTTATCCAACCAGTTGTTGAACAAACAAAGAGAGAAAAGAAGGTGGTCATTAGAATGTAAGTATTTTAAACCCTAAAAATGTAGAAATAATGTACACAATAAAAATTTGTGGGGAAGAGGAATAAAAAGCTGTATATGGTGAAGTTAACACTAATTTCCTCATTGTTTTAAATTGAGCATCATTTAAAATGCTGATAAATCAAGTAATATGGGTAGAATTACAAAGCTATAAAGGAAAACATCAGGAAAAATAGCCACATAATTCAGTGTAGAAGAAAGTTATGAAAGATCAAGTAGACAAAAATAAATAAGGAAACAGAAAATCTATACAAAATTATTGAGGTAGATTATATTGATAATTATAACCTGTATATCATGAAAATTGAGGATAAACTCAACCTTTTTTATCCGTGGAACATTTACAAGTGTTGACCAAATTTCAGAAGCTAATATAAACCTGAATACATTTCAAGTATAGGAATAATTCTAACAAATATATTCTAATCACTGTGTAGAAAACTAGAAATTAAAACCAAAAAAAAAAAAAAAAAACCACACTCATTTTTAAGACAAATAGGGCGTTAAAACTGAAATTTATAATTATCTGGAAAATAATGACAATCATAATGAAACCATAGCATAAGAAATTCATAGGGATATGTTGTTGTTAGCTGTTGTGGAGTAGGTTCCGACTCATAACGGCCCCATGCACAACAGAATGAAACACTGCCCGGTCCTGCGCCATCCTCACAACCGTTGTTATACTTGAGCCTGTTGTTGCAGCCACTGTGTCAGTCCATCTCATTGAGGGCCTTCCTCTTTTTCGCTGACCCTCTACTTTACCAAGCATGATGTCCTTCCCCAGGGACTGATCCCTCCTGACAACATGTCTAAAGTATATGAGATGGAGTTTCACCATCCTTGCTTCTAAGGAACATTCTGATTATACTTTTTTCAAGACAGATTTGTTCTGCTGGTGTGGCGGTCTATGGTATATTCAATATTCTTCACCAACACCACAACTCAAGGGTGTCAATTCTTCAGTCTTCCTTATTCATTGTCAAGCTTTTGAATGCATATGAGGCGATTGAAAACACCATGGCTTGAGTTAGGTGAATCTCAGCCTTCAAGGTGACATCTTTACTTCTCAACATTTTAAAGGTCTTTTGCAGCAGATTTGTCCAATGCAATGTGTCTTTTGATTTTCTGACTGCTGGTGCCATGCGTGTTGATTGTGAATCCAAGTAAAATGAAATCCTCGACAGCCTCAATCTTTTCTCCGTTTATCATGATGTTGGTTATTAGTCCGGCTGTGAGGATTTTTGTTTTTTTTAGGTCGAGGTGTAATCCATACTGTAGGCTGTGCTCTTTGATCTTCATCAGTAAGTGCTTCAAGTTCTCTTTACTTTCAGCAAGCAAGGTTGTGTCATCTGCATAATGCAGGTTGTTAATGCATCTTCCTCCAATCTTGATGCCCCATTCTTCTTCATATAATCCAGCATACAGATTGAATAGGTATGGTGAAAGAATACAACCATGATACACATCTTTCTTGACTTTAAACCACCCAGTATCCCCTTGTTCTGTTCAAACGACTGCCCCTTGTTCTGTGTACAGGTTCCTGATGAGCACAATTAAGTGTTCTGGAATTCTCATTCTTTGCAATGTTATCTATAATTTGTTATGATTCACACAGTTGAATGCCTTTGCATAGCCAATAAAACACAGGTAAACATCTTTCTGGTATTCTCTGCTTTCAGCCAGGATCCATCTAACATCAGCAATGATGTCCCTGGTTCTACTTCCTCTTATGAATCATGCTTGAATTCCTGACAGTTCCCTGTCGATATACTGCTGCAGCTGATTTTGAATGATCTTCAGCAAAATTTTACTTGTGTGCGATATTAATGATATTGTTCAGTAATTTCCTCATTCAGTTGGATCACCTTTCTTGGAAATAGGCATAAATATGGATCTCTTCCAGTCTGTTGGCCAGGTAGCTGTCTTCCAAATTTCTTGGCATAGATGAGTGAGCACTTCCAGTGCTGCATTCACTTGTTGAAACCTCTCAGTTGGTAGTCCAGCAACTCCTGGAGCCTTGTTTTTTGCCAATGCCTTCAGTCCAGCTTGGCTTCTTCCTTCAGTACCATTGGTTTTTGATCATATGCTACCTCCTAAAATGATTGAAGGTTGACCAGTTCTTTTTGGTATAATGACTCTGTATTCCTTCCATCTTCATTTGATGCTTCCTGCGTCATTTAATATTTTCTCCATAGAATCCTTCAATATTGCAACTCTAGGCTTTAATTTTTTCTTTAGTTCTTTCAGCCTGAGAAATGCCAAGCGTGTTCTTCCCCTTTGGCTTTCTGTCTCCAAATCTTTACACATGTCATTATAATACTTTACTTTGTCTTCTTGAGCCACCCTTTGAAATCTTCTTTTCAGCTCTTTTACTTCATCATTTCTTCCTTTCACTTTTGCTCCCTGATGTTCAAGAGCAAATTTCAGAGTATATTCTGATATCCATTTTAGTCTTTTCTTTCCTTCTTTCCTGTCTTTTTAATGGCCTCTTGCTTTATTCATGTATTATGTCCTTGATGTCATTCCACTACTCGTTAGCTGAAACTTGTCCTCCATGGGTGACCCTGCTGGTGTTTGAATACTGGTGCCATAGCTTCCAGCACCACAGCAACGCACAAGCACCCACTATACAACAAACTGACAGGCACGTGGGAGCATAGGGATATAGATCCTCTTATGCAGTAATGGCAGTTCAAATCCACCAGGCACTCCTTGGAAACCCTGTGGGGCAGCTCTACTCTTTCCTGTACCATCGCTATGAGTTGGAATCAACTTAGCAGCCATGGGTTTTTATGTAGTACTAGAGGAAATTTTATAGTAACAAACAACGATGAATGAAAACAACTTAACAAAGCATTCAATTTAAGAAGATTTTAAAGCAAAACAAAGCTAAGAAAAGCACAAGGCAGGAAAATGAGCATAAAACAGAAATTAATAAATGAAAATATGGATAATATATATGGAGCAAATCTCACAGCTGGTTCTATGGGGGAAAATATTTGTTTTAAAGATGTATTAGCTATCCTAAACAAGAAAACAGGGAAGAAATCACAAATGAAATATAAGAAATGACTCTAGTAAAATAGACACATGAACAGAAGAAAATAAAGGAGTTACGTTACTGGTTTTTTGTTCACATTTATAGTAAATTTGAGAATCCAGATGAAATGCACAATTTTCTAGAAAAATAAGTTACCAGAACTGACCCAGATGAATAAAAAAATGTCATCCTACCAACTGCCATAATCAAAACCAAACCCATTGCCATCAAGTTGATTCTGACTCATACCGACCCTATAGGACAGGGTAGAACTGTCCCATACGGTTTCCAACAAGCACCTGGTGAAATCGAACTGCCAACCTTTTGGTTATCAGTTGTAGCTCTTATCCACTATCCCACCAGGGTTTCCCTAGTTGCCATAAGGGGAAAAAATGGAGAAAACTATTTAGGAAATATCCCCTCCCAAGAACAATTAGGTTTGATGGTTTCACAGGGGAATTCTACTAAAACTTTATAGGATAGAGAACTGCAATACAATTCAAACTATTCTTTATCACAGAGAAGAGAGTAAGCAAGTATAACATTGATTACAAAATCCAACAGAATTGAGCAAAAAGCTCAAGCTATCAATTTTGCTTATGAATATTGATGTAAAGTTCCAAATAAAATACTAGCAAACAGAATCTAGCAGAACATTATAAAAATTAATAGAGTTTGGTGAAATTTATTTCAGGAATACAAGAATTATTCAGTATTATAAAAATTCATTACTAAGATTTACCATATTAATAAATTAAGTAAAAAATAATATAATCTCTATAGAGGCTTTAAAAGTATTTAATAAAGTTCAATTTGCATTCTTGATATTTAAAACCTTTTGATAGATAACAGGTCTGTATAAAGATATCCTACTAAGCCAGAATGATTCTTAGTAGGAACATATTAGAAGCATTTTCATTAAAGTTAAGAACAAGACAAAAATATCCTCTATTGCCATTTTTATTTAACAGAGTCTAAGAGGTTCTAGCCAATGCAATTAGATTAAAGCAACTGGCAGGGAAATATGCAAGCCTAATAAAAAAAAAATTTTTGAAGAAAAAATTTAAATGCTAGTAAAAGGCTTGAAGACTAGTAAAAGAAATCTTGAACAAATGAAAAGGCATACTATGATTGGATAGGAAGGATCAAAACCAGAGAGATTTCAATTTCCTGTAATCTATAAATTTAATATCCCAATAAAAATATCAAAAGGATTTTTTTTCTGTGGAACTATATAAGTTAGTTCTAAAGTTCAAATGGAAGAATAAACAAGCAGGGATAGCTAGGAAAAATTCTGATAAAGAAGATAAAAGGAAGTGAAACTAGCCCTGCTAGATATCAACTCTTGTTATAGAGCTACAATAATTAAAACAACCTGGCATTGTTGCATGAATAGACAGGCAGATCAGTAGGACAGAATAGAAAGGGCAGAAATAGACTCAAATACATATGGGAATGTAGTATATGATAAAAGTGGCATTCAAATCAATGGAAAAAAGATGGATTACTCAATACATGATACTGGAACAGTTGAGTGGCCATTTGGAAAAAAATTGAGCTCTGTGCATGCTCCTTTAAAATACATTCCTGATAGATTAGAGGTTTCAGCATAAAATGTAAAACTGTAACAGTACATTGGAAAACTCAGGAGAATTGTTTTTACAATCTTAGGGTGAGAAAGATCTAAGACAAAACTCAGAAGTCATGAAAGGAATGAGTGATAAATTAGACTATTAAAAAAATGGAGGGGGAGGGGCAAATCCTACCATAATCAAAGTCAAAATATAAATGACAAAATGAAGGAAATATTTGGAACTCACAACACAGACAAAGGGTAATTTGCTTATATAGAAAGAGCTTCTAAAATACATAACTGTCAATAAAAAAGAAAAATTAGGCAAAGATTATGAACGGTGCAAAAGAAAATGGTATACAAATGATTCTGGGAACTATGAGCAGATAGTCAATCTTACAATTAGAGAAACATAAATTCAAGAAATTGAGGCACTGCTTTTCACCTATCATATTGTCAAACATTAAAAAACTGATAACGGCTGATGGTAGCATAAATTTCTACAAAATAACATGAGAGGAAATTTGCTTTATCTGTCAAATTACAAAGATAATTGTTCCAGCAATCTTTTGGATAAGAATTCAGCCTTTAGATAGGTACACAATTGTGTGAAATACAAGACTATTCACTTTGGCACTGTTTATAATAGCCAAAGACTGAGAATAACATACCTCTGTCTTGTATTAATAGAATACTGATTGTCTTAAGCTGGATTCTCTGGAGAAGCAAAACTCACAAAGCGTTATAAATATAGAGAGAGATTATATCAAGGAAATGGTTCATGCAGTTGTAGAGGCTGGAACATCCCAAGTCTGTGGGTCAAGATATAGGCTTCTCCTAATTCACACAGCTGCAGGGTCTAGAAAACCCAAGATCAGCAGGTCAGAGGGCAGGGCTCTTGCTCACAGGTTGAGAATACAGACAAATCCCAAGATTGGAAGGCAAGACTGCAGGTAAGCTGTTAGCTCAAGTCCCAAGAACCAGAGCTCAAATGAACTGGAGCCAGCTACAGAATCCAGAGCAAGCAAAAGCCTACGAGCCTTGCCAGAATGTCCACTTACATTCATGCAGGCTACACACCCAAGGAAACTTCCTTTCAACTGATTGCCTACTCACAGAACATCCCATCATGGAGTTGATCACACTATGTTGAATCTCGTCATGGAAATGATCACATCATCATACACAGCCAAACCACTGAGAATCATAGTTCTTCATTATATTCAGAGAATAATTAAGAATAATCCCTGAATAAAGACAATTATAAAGTCATGCTTGCACCTAACATGATACAGTGAACACGCATACAACCCAAAATGCACTAGCCCTGTTTACATCTTATATTTTGTAAGTGAAGAAAACAAAAATACTTGATGCACACATACAAAGCAGAAATATTAATAACAATTACAGACTTAGTGTCTGCAACTGATCACGTGGTCATAACTGGTATCTAGAACTATCTTCTTCTACCACCCATTCCATATCCCCTTTGCTCTCAGCAAACACCTCAGCTGGTCGTAGTTCTTTGCCTTCTGGGGTGTCCCCCACGGATGTCTGTTGACTTGGTTAGGCCATGATTCCCAGTATCGTGTGATAGTCCACAGTTTTGCCATCTGATGTGATTTTCCTAGGTGTTATGGGTCACATCTTTATGATGTTGATGAGGAGCGATTGGTGGCAGTTCTATTGATGCGGTGGGACTCAATCCACAGGATTGGGTTGCATCTTGGGCCAATCTCTTTTGAGAAATAGGAGAGGAAAGTGAAGAGAGACATGGAGAATTCACACCACCAAGAGAGTAGTGCCAGGAGAAGAGCAAGTCCTTTGGACCCAAGGTTCCCATGCTGAGAGACTCTTGGTCCAGGGGAAGATTGATGATAGAGGACTTCCTCCAGAGCAGACAGAGAAAGAAAGACTTCATCTGGAGCTGACACCCTGAATTTAGATTTCTAGCCTACTGGACTGTGAGAGAATAAACTTCTGTTTGTTGAAGCCATCCACTTGTAGTATTTCTGTTGTAGAAGCACTAGATATTTAAGACACTGGCTAAACAAATTATGGTACATCCAGACCACCCAATTCTAAGTAGATGTAAAAAAGAAAAAATGAAGTTCTTTATATTCAGGTAGAGAATGATATTCAAAACATATTAAGTGGAAAAAAAAGGTGTAGAAGAGTGTGTATAGTATGCTACCATTTGTTTTTAAAAAAGGGAAAATAATGTATATAAGAATGTGCTTGTTGTAGCCATGTGACACTGAGTTGATTCTGACTCATAGCAACCCTATAGGACAGAGTAGGTTTGGCCCACAGGGTTTCCAAGGCTGTAATCTTTACGGGGAAGCCCTGGTGGCACGGTGGTTAAGAACTTGGCTGCTAACCAAAAGGTCAGCAGTTCGAAACCACCAGCTACATCTTGGAAACCCTATGGGGCAGTTCTGCTCTGTCTTGTAGGGTTGCTGTGAGTTGGAATCGACTAGATGGCAACTGGGTTAATCTTTACGAGAACAGATCACCAGGTCTTTTCTCCCACTGAGTCTCTGGTTCAACCTTTTCGTTAGCAGCCAAGCACTGAATCACTGCACCACCAGATATATATGAATAAAATATGTCTAGTAGGAATACATAAGTAACTGATAATGTTAATTGCTTCTGGAGATGGGAAGTGGGTGGCTAGGTGTCAGAGGTGGAAGGGAGATTTTTCAGTATACGTGTTTTATAAAGATTGTATAATTGAATATAGTTCATGTACATTTAAAACAATTTATGTACAATAAACTACACTCATTTAAAGTGCACAATTTGATAAATTTTCACAGTTGTGTATACCAGCGAAATCACTACCACAACCAAGTAACAGCATTTCTACCACTCCCCCAAAGATTCTTCATGCTCTTTGCAATCCACTCCTTTTTCCACTTCTGACCTCAGGCAATCAATGATCTGTTTCATTTCATTTTTTTTATAATAGCTTTATTGAAATACAATTCAATGCCATACTTAACGTGTACAATCCAGTAGTTTTTTGTATATTCGTAAAGATGTGCAACCATCACCACAATCAATTTTAAAACATTTTTATCACTCAAAAAAGAAACCTTCTACCCATTAGCAGTCACTCTCCATTCGTCTTCAGCCCCTCAGCCCTAAGAAACCACTAATCTGCTTTAAGTATGGATTTACTTATCTTGGACATTTAATATAAATGGAATCACATAATAATGTGGTCTTTTGCGACTGGCTTCTTTCACTTAGCATAATGTTTTCAAGGTTCATCCATGTTGTAGAGTCTATCAGTTCTTTGTTTATTTTTATTGTCAAATAATATTCCATTGTATATCACAGTTTATCCATTCATCAGTTGTTGGACAATTAGGTTATTCCTACTTTTTTACTCTTATGAATGATGCTGCTGTGAACATTTGTGTACACATTTTTGTGAGGACATGTTTTCATCTCTTTTGAGTATATACCTAGCAATGGAATCTTTGATCTGTTTTTCTCACTGCAGATTAGTTTGCATTTTCTAGAATTTTATATAAAGGAATCCTTTATATATTATTTTGTTCCTGACTTCTATCGCATAGCGTAATGGTTTTGAGGTTCATCCATGTTGTTGCATGTATGAGTAGCCAGCTCCTTTTTATTGCTGAGTAGTATTTGGTTACACAGGCATAACACATTATGTTTATCCATTCACTTCTTGATAGCCTTTTGGGTTGATTCTGGTTTGAGGCTTTTACGAATAAAACTGCTATAAACCTTCATATACAAGTCTTTTGTATATATGTTTTAATTTGTCTTCTGTGATACTTAGAAGTGGAATGGTGATGGGGCAAGTGACTGTTTAACTTTTAAGAAATTGACAAGCCATTTTCTCAGGTGATTGTACCATTTTGCATGAGAACTTCAGTTGCTGCACAGCCTCACCACACTTGGTATTGGCAGTTATTAATTTATTTTTATTTTAACCATTGTAGTAAGTATGTAATGATATCTTATTGTATTTCTAATTCACATTTCTGTCATGACTAATGATGTTGAGAACTTTTTCATGTGTTTTTTCATATATTTTATTTTGTAAAATGTCTGTTCAAATCTTTTGCCCATTTTTAATTTGTTTATCTTATTATTATTGAGATGGGAGTTTTTTTATGTATTTGAGATATAAGTGATATGTATGTATTACAAATATTTTTCCCATTTCATGACTTAATGGTGATTTCTGAAGAGCAATAACTTTAAATTATGATGTCTAACTTATTAAAATTTTCTTTATAATTCATGATTTTGGTGTAACATGTAAGAAACCTTTGCCTATCTTAAGGTAATAAAGATTTTTTTCCCCTAGGTTTTCTTCTAGAAATTTTATAGTTTTCTCTTTTACACTTAATTCTATGACCTATTAGGTTAATTCTTGGGTATGAGGTGAGATAAGAGTTGATGTTCATTTTTTTCTCCCCCAATGGCTATTTTCAACATTATATGTTGAAAAATTTTCCTTTCTCCATTGAATTGCCATAGCACCTTTCCTAAAGCCAACTGATCATATATGTATGGCCTATTTCTGGACTCTGTATTCTGTTCCTTTAATCTATATACCTACTTTTATGCTAATACCACATTATGTTGAATTGTGTAGCCTTACAATAATTCTAGAAATCAGGAAATATAAGTCCTCCAGCTTTGTTCTTCTTATTTCAAGATTTATTTTGTTATTCTAGGTTCTTTACATTTTCATATAAGTTTTAAAATTAGCTTTTTATTTCCTACTAAAAAAAAGACTGCTGGAATTTTGATTGAGACTATAACTGAACCTATAGATTAATTTGAGGAGAACTGATATCTTAACAATATTGGGTCTTCCAAGCCATGAACATGGCAGATACCTCCATTTATTTCAGTTTTTAATGTCTGTTAACAACACTATAATTTTCGGTGAAAAATTTCCTCTTATTTTGTTATATTTATCCTTCAGTACTTCATATTGTCTTAATGCTAGTGTAAACTTTTTTTAGATTTCATTCAATTGCTCTTTGCCAGCAAATAGAAGCCAAGTTGATTTTTGCTGCATAAAATATTATTCCCAAGATCAAGTGGCTTAAAGCAACAATAAACATTATCTTTCATTGTTTCTGCGGGTTGGGAATTCTAGGTTGTCCTGTCTTGCGGTCTCTTGTTAGGTTTCAGTCATCTGAAGCCTTGATCGGGACTAGAGGATCTGCTTCCAAAATGGCTCATTCATATGGCTGGCAAGTTGGTGTTGGCTTTGATAGGAGGCCTCAATTCCTCTCCATAGAATTCCTGAAGTGTCCTCATGTCATGGTAGCTGGCTTCCCTTAGAGTAAGTGACTCAAAAGAGATTCAAGAGTGGCTCAAGAGACAAGATGCAGTGTCTCATATGACCTAGACTTAAAAGTTACCTTCATGTATCATAACCTCCACAATATCCAGTTGGTCACAAAGGTCAGCCCTATTTAGCGTGGCAGGGAAATAAACACATAAGGGCATGAAGATCATTGGGCATTATCTTGGAGACTGGCTATCATATTCATGCTGTTTGGGATTTTTCATGCTTCTTGGGTGTGCAAGCTTATAAATATTATCATTTTGGGGATACTTTCAACTATTATTCTCAGTATTTTCAGCCAAAATTTTTTGCATTTTTTTTCTGACTCTTCCTCACTCATCTCTCCTTCTGAGACTCCAGTTACATGCATGTTAGACTGCTTGAAATTGTCCCACGGTTTACTAAGATTTGGTCTTTTTTTTTTTTTCCCCAACCTTTTTCTCTCTGTGCTTGATTTTGAGTAGCTTCTATCATTATATAAAGTCCACAGATCTCTTCTGCAATATCTAATCTGGTATTAAGCCCATGTAGTAGAATTTGTCATTTCAGGTATTATATTATTAACTCTATAACAGTCATGTGTTTCCTTTTTATATATCTTTGATTCTTTTCTTCATTACGTTATTTTCTTTTGAATTCTTGAGTTTTATACAGATATTTTAGAGTCCTTGTGTGTTAATTCCACATCTCTGCCACTTCTGGGTCTGTTTCCATTGACTGATATTTTTCCTGATAATAGGCCACATTTTGCTACTTCTTGGCATATCTAGTGATTTTTTTTTATTGCATGTTGGATATAGGAATGTTACATTATTGAGTATTTGGATTTTGTTGTATTCCTTTAAAGAATGTTGATGTTTGTTTTGGCAACCAGTTAGGTTACTTGCAGGTTAGTTTGATCCCTTAGGGCAGTCTGGAGTAGCCTTATTGTAGGGCTAGCTTATTCCTTCCATTTAGTAGTGGCTTTTCTGGAGTCTTTACTGAATGCCCAGGTGTTCAACAAGGTCTTTCCACTTTGGCTGATAACTTGAATGTGTTCCAGTCCTGCATGAGTGCTGAGAATTATTCAATTAGAGATCCCCTGCAATTGTTCTTTGCCTGCCTTTGTGGAGTTTTGCTTGTGCATATGCAGTTTTGAATTCAGCCAAAGACTCAGTAGGACCCTGTCATGGATTGAATTATGTCTCCCCAAAATTCATGTGTGCATTGATCGATTTGGTTAGGCCATGATTCCCAGTAGTCCATGGTTTTCCTACATTTTGTGACTGTAATTTTATGTTAAAGAGGAAGGGTAGGATTGTAACACTCTTACCAGGTCACATTCCTGATGCAATTTAAAGGTAATTTCCCCCACGGTGTGGCCTGCACCACCTTTTATCTCTCAAGAGATAAAGGGAAAGGGAAGCTAGCAGAGAGGGGGGACCCCTTACCACCAAGAAAGCACCGGGAGCTGAGCATGTCCTTTGGACCTGAGATTCCTGTGCTGAGATGCTCCCAGACCAAGAAAAGATTGATGACAAGGACCTTCCTCCAGAGCCAACAGAGAGAGAAAGCCTTTCCCTGGAGCTGACACCCTGAATTTGGACTTGTAGCCTACTAGACAGTGAGAGAATAAATTTCTCTTTGTTAAAGCCATCTACTTGTGGTATTTCTGTTTTAACAACACTAGATGACTAAGACAGACCCTGATGCAGATTCCTCTCATGATTGCTACCCTGCAAATTCCAGCTGCCTCAGCCATGGAGAATTTCTGTATCTGTCTTCTCAGCTCAGAGAGGCCACCATGTTCTACATGGGCTCCCTCCCTACCTTCAGATTACTAAATTCTTGAGGATGCAAGTCATGCTTATAGGGCTTACTTCATTTGTTTCTCTTTCCTCAGGGATCACAGATCTGTACTGCCTATTGACTAATGTTTGAAAACAGATATTTTATCCAGTTTTCTAGTTTTTTATGAGTTGTTGTTGTGTGCCATTAAGTCGATTCTGACTCATAGCGACCCTATAGGACAGAGTAGAACTGCCCCATTGAGTTTCTTAGGCTGTAATCTTTATGGGAGCAGATCATCAGATCTTTTCTCCCACAGAGCTGCTAGTAGGGTCAAATCACAGGTCTTTTGGTTAACAGCCAAGTACTCAACCATTGCAACACCAGGGCTCCTTTTTTTTTATGAGAGGGTAGTTACTCCTTCATGGGTGGAAGCAAAAACCTCTCTCTTTTTGATTTTAAAGATAAAGTAAATGGAAAAATTTATCAGAAGGAAGAGAAAACAACACCCAATAATAAAACCAGTATTGGTTAATACTGAGTATTAGCTAGAGTGTGTGGAATCAGACTACATTAAAAAAAAAAAAAAAAAAAAACTACCTGTTGGTTCATAATAGCCAAAAAGTGAAACAACTCAAGTGTCCATCAATAGATAAATGGATAAAAAAAAATGTGGTATATATTTATAACAGAATATTATTCCACCATAAAAAGAAATGAAGTTCCACCATAAAAAGAAATGGCATGGATGAACCTTGAAAACACTATACTAAGTAAAATAAATCAGATACAAAAGGACAAATACCGTATGATCCTGTTTACATGAAGTCTCTAGAATAGGCAAAGGTATAGAGACAAATATTTATTGGTTGTTATCAGGGGCTAGAAGGAGGTGGAAATGGGGAGTTATTTATTACTCAAGAGTGCTGAGTTTCTATTTGGGATGATGAAAATCTTTTGGAAATAAATAGTGGTGATGGTTATACAACATGGCGAATATGATTAATGTCACTGATTCGTACACTTAAAAATGGTTAAAGTGGCAGATGTTTTGTTATATTTATTTTACCACAATAAACAAACAAAAAACCCTACTGATTGGGGTTTAAATTAAAATAATCTCTGAGGATGGCATTTTGGCAAACATAGTTAAAAGCTTAAACATTTTCTACTTTTGAACTGGCAATAACACTTTTAAAGATTTATCCAGAGGAAATAATCAGACATATTCATAAAGGTATTCATTAAATAATTAATTATAATAAATTTTTTTAAATAACCTAAATGTCCAACATTATAGAACGGGTGAAATAAATCTGTTGGTGCATCCATATAATGGCATATTATATAAATATAAAAATTATTTTATGCAAGTATAATAATATGGGAAAATGTTTAAACTATTTTATTAAGTTGGAAAAATCAAGTTACAAAAAAAATTGGCTTAGTTGAGTCACAACTATACTAAACTATTAGAAGTATGGTGTAGAGAATACAAAAACTATTAACAATAGTTATTCCTGGGTGATGCGATTATAGAAATGTTTTCTTCTTTGTGGTTTTATTGGTTTTCCAAATTTTTTACAATAAAAACAAAATTACTTTTAAATTTTAAAACACTATTTAAAAATATTTTATTAGATTAATTCACAGTTATATGATCATTGGAATCTAGATAAATGGATATAAACCCATTGCCATTGAGTGGATTCCAACTCTTAACAACCCTGTAGAGCCAATTTAGTGCAGTGAAAATGGTACAGGACATGACCTTGGGTTTGAATTCCATTTCATAAGTTATATAATTTCTTGGACCCTTCTTTTTTTTACGTGCAAAAAGGGGATAAAAACACTACTCACCTCTTAGGGTTCCTGTAAGAATTAAATGAGATCATCTGTGTAAATCCTTAGCATGGTAAGATTCTATGAATGGCAGTTAAAGCATTATATTTTTTCTATTGATTTTACTATTTTTACTATTATCAATACAATTATTAGGATAAAAGACCTTATGAGGATATGAGAATATGGTAAGGTTAAGAGAAGAGGCTGAAAAGGAAGAAAGGATAAAAACCAGACAGAAACTTTACTAATTTTTGTTTTTAATGACCAGCTCTGTAAAACAAACAAACAAAAACTCAAATTAGGAAATAGGGAATTAATTTAAAGATAATTAAGATAAGCTCTTATATTTTAAGGTCCTCAAGAGAGGTAGATATTACCCTCTGCTCAGTTTACAAGGAGTACCAGGTTTATTGACTAGAGAATAACACTTGAAGTAAGCAAATACATTCTGGGGACTTTCTTTCAGATATAATATTGATAAGACGCTTGATGAGCTCATGACTCAGTTTTTCACCTATCAAATAGTTTAAAATTTTTTGATAGGGTTTTAAATGATACCTTAAAAATATATTCAGAATATACCCAGAATCTGAGCAGTATTCTCCACCTTCCTGTTATCACCAGTGTCCAAGGCACCATCAGTGCTAGTCTTCCTGTTTCTACCCTTGTTCCCCTAAAATCTATTCTCTACACAGTACCTGGATTGATACTTTAAAAATGTAAATTAAGTCAATTAATGGTAGATAAGGATTCCAGGACAAGAAAGGCACATGTAAAAGCAGGGAAAGTGGAGTTGCAAGGAGTAGTTGAGGAACTACAAGAGTTTGGTACTACTGGAGCTTCAGTTGACGTTTAGGAGCCAAGAAAGAGAAATTGGAGAGATAGAGAGGGACCCTATCCTGAAAGCTCATATATGTTTAACCCATACGTGTATTTAAAAACCCAAACCCACTGCCATCAAGTTAATTCCGATTCACAGTGGCCATATAGGACAGAGTAGAACTGCCCGATAGAGTTTCCAAGGAGCGCCTGGCAGATTTGAACTGCCGGCCTCTTGGTTAGCAGCCGTAGCACTTAACCACTACGCCACCAGGGATTCCAGATGTATATTTAGGTAATAAAAAGCTATTGAACAAACTTAAGCAGAGGAGTGACAATGTCAAGTCAATATTTTAGAAAGATGATTCTGAGAATACAGAGGAGAATGGCCTAGGGGGGAAAAGAGAGATGGGAGAGGGGTGAGACTAGAATTATAGCATTTAAGAGTCTATTGTTTAAGATAGTGGCGTGCAACATTTTTGACCTTGGCTTACTTGGTTGTTATTAGCGGCTGTCAAATTGCCCCCAACTCATGGCAACCCCATGCACAACAGAACAAAATGCTGCCCCATACCTGCTCCATTTCCATGACTGACTGTGTATTAGACCATTGTGATCCATAGTGTTTTCATTGACTGATTTCTGGAAGTAGATCGCCAGGCCTTTCTTCCTAGGCTTACTTAAATGAAACAAAAGGAACTTCAACAAAACTCCTTCAGGAATTTTGCTCCCTGGTTTAGAGAAACTAAGAATCTGAACAGAACCATATTTTTACTCAATAAGAGAATATGAATTTAGATATATATGATTTTTAGTAACCAACAATTACCCTTAAACTTATCTGATACTTTTGTAGCTTATTCGGTAGCCTGTCAAGACCAACCAGAAGGCTGAGGATCCTATGCTGAGAATCCCTGGGTTGGGAAAGATGTGGTTATTATGTGGAGACAGAGGGAAGAAGATGTATACAAAAGTATTCTAGAGGTAACATTGGAAAGACTTGGTGGTTAATTCAACATGGGATTTCAGGAAAAGGGAGGCATTAAAGCTGACACCTAGGCTCTTAGCTTTGATGATTACTGAATGGCCAACAGATATAAGAATTCAGGAGGGATATCAGATTTGAAGAAGTGAGAGATAGTGAGCTCTGCTTCATACCAAAGACTGAAGCTCCTGTGTGTCACCCAACTGAAATTATCTAGTTCACAATGGATTAAAGTTTGGGGTAGATATTTGGGCTGGATATAGTAAAAAGGCACAAGAATTCTCTAACTATGACAGTGGTAAGGCCCCTACGAGGGGCATTTTGAAATACGTAGGATATTTTTGGTTGTTTGGTGACTGGAAGTGGCACAGTCGGCATGTATGAATGGTGGCCAAGGATGCTAAGTGTCCTACAATATAAGGCATAGTCACACACAATGAATTGTTCCACCCCAAATGCCAGTAGTGTCCCCTCTGGGAATTACTAGAAGGGAGAGGGTGTGGAGCAAGCAGAGAAGAGGCCACAATTTGGATAGAGAAAGAGTACTTAAGCAACAGAAAGTGAGTGGATTTGAGAGACTAGGCATAGAGTGGTGTCATAGAAGCTAATGGAAGAAGAGAGTTTCAAGAAGATTCTGTCAAGGGCAAAAAAGAGGTTAAGAAGTCAAGCAGAGCGAGCCTTGAAATGTGAAATAGATTGCACGAGGGTATGTTCTTTCCTGGAGTCCCTGCATGGTGCAGATTGTTAATTATCTAGGCAGCTAACAGAAAGGCTGGAGGTTTAAGTCCACCCAGAGGCACCTGGGAAGAAAGGTCTGGAGGTCTACTTCCAAAAAATCAGCCAGTGAAAACTCTACGGAGCCCAGTTTTACTCTGATACATATAGGGTCACCATGAGTCAGAGTTGATTCAATGGCAACTTTTTTTTTTTTTAGGTTCTTTCCAAGCTGATCTGAGCATCTTTCCAGGGCGAAAGTGAGGAAAGCTGCTGGTATGTATTTGAACTATTTGTACTCGGTCCCATAATTATCAAGTTTTTTTTTTTTTAAATCACAAATAATGAGGTCACTTTCTAAACTGGAATTAGCATTTGCAATTCTGCCTAGATAATAGTGACAAGTGACTCTTTTGTTCCTACAATTAGCATTCTGTTTGGGGCAGCTTTTTAAATTTACCCCAATAATGTTACTGTGTATTTTTAATGCCAATATTTTCTGAGAGATTGTCTTACCTTAGTTATTGCAGTCCAGTTCCCTAATTCCCATCTCATTTGACAGATGGAGAGAGAATCAGAAAGCTTAACTTACTTATGAGGATGTGCACAGGATGTGAGAAATTTGAGTTAGCCAATTCTATACCTGTTAGATATCCACTGCTTCCTGTTCCTTGGTTGTGCCTTGCTTTGCTTAAATGGAAAAGTTAAGTTTATTAAGCCTTTTTGAGCTTATTTGCTATGGACAGCATTCTTTCAGAAATTACTTAATTTTGTTTGCATCTTTTTTCCTTCCTTCCTCCCTTCCTTGTTTCCTTTCTTATTTATTTTCTTCCCTTATTCCTTCCACCATTTGTAACAACAACAAAAGATTGAAACTACTTTATGAAGATAAATAAAACATATAACATAGTCTATATAAAAAGCAAAGATGAAAGAAGAAAATAAAGCAGGAGAGGGGTCATCAAATAGAAGACATCTGTTGTTTGGGGCTTAGAGATAAAGCTTGAGGGGTGATAAAATTGACCTTGAGGGGTGGTCCTAATAAGGAAGGTAAACCAAAAAAACCAACCCTGTTGCCATCTAGTCAATTCCGACTCATAGCGACCCAATAGGACAGGGTAGAACTGTCCCATAGGGTTTCCAAGGAGCAGCTGGTAGATTTGAACTGAGAACCTTTTGGTTTGCAGCCGTAGCTCTTAACCGCTTTGCCACCATGACTCTGTAAAGAGAGGTAGAGCCAGGGATTTTATAGGCCACGTTGATTGTTGATAGCTCTATTTTTTTTTTTTAACACTGCTGGCATATGAAAATGTTCTCAGTGCAAGAATCAGGGCTGTAAGCTACAACCTTCTGATTCCTAAATCTTAACTTCCTGCCCTAGATCACAGGCTGTAAGTCTTTACAGAAGCAGATTACCACATCTTTCTCCCCTGGGGAAACCCTGGTGGTGTAGTGGTTAAGTGCTAGGGCTGCTAACCAGAGGATCGGCAGTTCGAATCTAGTAGGCGCTCCTTGGAAAATCTATGGGGCAGTTCTACTCTGTCCTATAGGGTTGCTATGAGTTGGAATTGACTCGACGGCACTGTTTTTTTTTTTTTTTTGGTTTCTCCCATGGAGCAGCTGGTGGGTTTGAACTGCCGACCTTCAGTTAGCATCCAAGTAGTTAGCCACTGCACCAGCAGGGCTCCTTTAGACCACATAGAATAGACAAAACTGTCACGCTAAAATCCCTTGCCTAAGGGAAAAGAACAGTTTACCAGCTTGAGTGGCATCACCCAATGAGGGAACCAACAGGCCAGGGTGGGTGGGACAAGTGGGGATGGAATGTGCCCAGGAAAGGTGGCTCCCTGAGTATCAAGGAAGAGAGGGAAGAGCAGTTGATCTTGGCAGCCCTAAGTGTCAGGAGACCTCATGATAAGCCCAGTTTAAGGAGACAAGGAATCATCTGGAAGACAACTCTCTGTGGGACTGCTTGGGGTAAGTGAAAGGAAGGGGAGAAAGGACAGAATATTTAGCAGGTTATGCAAACTGGGATCTGTGAAGTACAGTGGTGTGGCTTACCAGTGAGAGGGAGAAAGAATCTAACACATAGGTCAAATAACATTCAGCTTGGGAGCAGAAGTCCTCTACCAAAAAATCTTCACTGTCCACAAGCTTTCCCGTCAGAAGGCAAAACAGCAAGAGCTGCAGGATTCTGGGGCATGTGGAATGCATGTTGCCACAGTGAATGGTATGTGACAAATATGTGTTTGGGGCTGTGGTATGCCATGAAGTGTCTGTGCTAGTTAGCGGCATGCCACAGGGCCACGAGCAGGTGGACGAGAGACACTCTCGCTTGTGCCCCTCGCCTGAAACCTGCCACATACCACATCCCCTCAAACATTTTTGGATGGGCAGCAACATTTTGGTTGTCTTCCTTCATTGTGGAATTTGCAAACTGCGGTAAGACTTTGGTTTATGCAGCCCGACACTGTCACTCGACTCTTAAGAACTAAAGATTTATTAATAGGCTGCATAAGCTGTTGCCTATGGCATGCTCCCCCAACCCACCCCCCACCCTCCGCCCCACCCCCCACACACGGATTCTGAATTCTGGCATGCAAATGATTTGGGTCTGAATTAGGAGGAAGAGGACGTAGGACCTGTGGATTATCTCTTAAGGTTTGTAGAACCTTGGGCTGTGGAGTTCCACTTGGGGAGAGAATTCAACAACGGGGTTAAATGTATGGGTTCCAACGTTGGCGGCCTGGATTTAAATCACAGTGTAATCTTGGGCCTCAGAGTCTTCACTTGTAAAATGAAGAGGACAGTAGAACTGGCTTCTAGACTGGCTATAAGGATTTAGTAAGCTAAGACATGGTGTCTTAGTCATCTAGTGCTGCCGTAATAGAAATACCACAAGTGGATGGCTTTAACAAACAGAAGTTTATTCTCTCATAGTTTAGTAGGCTAGAAGTCCAAATTCAGGGTTTCAGCTCCAAGGGAAGGCTTTCTCTGTCGGCTGGTGGGGAAGGTCCTTGTTATCAGTCTTCCCCTGGACTAGCATCTTTTCTTCGTGCAGGAATCCTGAGCCCAAAGGACCTGCTCCTCTCCCAGCACTGCTTTCTTGGTGGTATGAGCCCCTCACCCCCATCTCTCTCCTTGCTCCTCTCTCTTATATCTCAAAAGATATTGACTGAAGACACAATCTAATTTAGTAGATTGAGTTCTGCCTCATTGACATAACCGCTGCCTATCCTACCTCATTAACGTCATAGAAGTAGGATTTACAACACATAGGAAAATCACATTAGATGACAAAATGGTGGACAATCACACAGTACTGAAAATCATGGCCTAGCCAAATTGATACACATATTTTGGGGGGGGGGGGACACAATTCAATTCATGACACATGGGAAGTGCCTTTAAAAATCCCTGGCCCATGCCAAACACTCAATAAACGATAACAAGTGCAGCCACCACCCATCTGTCAGTGGAGGCTTGCATGCTGCTATGATGTTGAACAGATTTAACAGAGCTTCTAGACTAAGACAAACTAGGAAGAAAGGCCTGGAGATCTACTTCCGAAAATAAGCCACTGAAAATCCTATGGATTACAACAGTCCAATCCTCAAATGATCACTGAGATGGCACAGGGCTGGGTAGCATTTTGCCCTATTGTGTATGGGGTTGCCATACAGGGCCAACTTGACAGCAGTTAACAATAACAACAGCAACAACATTTTTATATTTATGATTATGATGATCAGAACAGAGTAAAGGTTTAACCCAAATGGTGAAGCCACAAGTGCTAAGGCTGTGCCCATCCCATCTCCTGCACAAACGTCCATGTGAGCATGTCCTAGCCTTGTCCTATTCAGGCCAGCACAACCTCCCTTTCCCACAAGTCTGTTTAGTCTCATCAAAATGGAGATAGTGACAACGTTGCACGTTGGGCCTGGAAAGAGTGAGTGGCTAACACTGGCCTTGGTCCCTTGGGCAAGAGGCCTAGCTCTTCTGACTGAGGTGCTGAGTCATGAGCAGCGGTTGCAGACCCCAGCTGCGCCACTGGGGCTTGGCATGGCATCTGGGGAGGATTAGAAGATTATGATCAGAACAAGGCACAAAGGAATTGCAGCCGATGTTGATAAGCAATTTGGTTTGCATCCAGAGGAGAGAGAAACATGAAGACAGACTGCAGAGTCCAAGTGAGCGTGGGCAGACAGAGCCTTGTAGGAGACAGGAGCATAAATCATGCAACTCAAAGAGGCTAAGGGTTTTCTTTTCTGTTATTGCTTCTCTGGGTGCTTATAGGGCACTACTGGAAGGATTTGGATTTTGATATTTAGTCAGATAAAACGTTTAAAATGTGAAGCAAAGGATCACTTATACATTGCTGATGGGAATTTAACATGGTACAACTGTTCTGGAAGAGAGTATGGAAATTTCTTACAAACTAAACAACAACAAAAAAAAACATCCATACAACCCATTAATTGCACTCTTGTGCATTTATCCCAAAGTAAGGTCCCTAGGTGGTGCAAATGGTTTGCCCTTGACTGCTAACCTAAAGGTTGGCTATCCAAACCCACCCAATGGTATCGATGAATATAGGCCTGGTGATCTGCTTCTGTTAAGATTATAGCCAAGAAATCCTACAGAGCAGTTCTACTTCTACTCTGTAACACAGGGGGTCACTATGATTTAGAATCAACTTGATGGCAACTAACAACAGCAAATGAAGATGTATGTTCACACAAAAACCTGTACACATGTGCTTATGGAAGCTTTATTTGTACTAGCCCCAAACTGGAAACAACTCGAATGTGTTTCAATGTGTCCATAGTTAAACAGGAAACCCTGGTGGCGTAGTGCTTAAAAGCTACAGCTACTAACCAAAAGGTCATCAGTTCAACTCCACCAGGTGCTCCTTGGAAACTCCATGGGGCAGTTCTACTCCGGCCTATAGGGTCGCTATGAGTTGGAATTGACTTGACGGCAGCTAGCACCACCACCAACACGGTTAAACCAGTGGTGGTTACATCCATACCATGGTACGCTACTTAGCAACAAGAAGGAATGAGCTACTGATACATGCAACAACCTAGGTGAATTGCCAGAGAATTATGTTGAGTGAAAAAAGCCAATATCAAAAGATTCCATACTGCATCATTCGGTTTCTATAACATGCTTGAAATGACAAAATTATAGAGTTGGAAAACAGATTAGTGGTTTCCGAGGATTAGGGGGAGGGAAGAAAGTGGCTGTGGCTATAACAGGGTAGTGTGAGGGATCCTTGTGATGGAATCGTTTTGTATCTTGACTGTGATAGTGGTTACATGGATCTATACATGTGATAAAATTGCATTCAACTAAGTACACACACACATGAATACACGCACAAACACACATGGACACATCTGAATAAGGTCGATGAATTGTAACAACGTCAATATCCTGGTTGTGATGTTGTACTATAATTATGTAAGGTGTGATCACTGAGAGAAACTGGGTAACGAGTACACTGGATCTCTTTGTACTATTTCTTACAACTGCATGTGAAGCTATAATTTTCTCAAAAAATAAAAAAGTAAAAAAAAAAAAAATAGAGAGCAATCCTCTATGATGACACTTGTCCCTGCCACACTGACATTGTTAAAGGGATTTTGCGTATTGGTTTCTTAAAGTGGAGTCTTCTCAGGAGAAGTGTTGATATAAATCCTTGGCCTGAGGGAAGCCTAGGCTGAGGGGAGCTAACAGCCCCCACCCCACTGGTGAAGCAGAAGGGTATGAGCACTCCTCTTCCCTGTGAGTCCCTGTCAGAAATCTAGATTCTCTAGCCCCACAGAAGACCTGTTGAATAAGAATTTTCATTCTGACAGATGATCCTGTGCACATTAGAGTTTGAGAAGTCAACTTCAGACGTCTCTTCCCAGAGATTCCACTCAGGAATGTTCACCCTCTGTTCCCTCAAACTTTATTTACAACTTTCCCCCTGGCTGTTCTTGGCCCATCTGGTCAACCTGAAAGTGCTATCAGGAATATAAATAAACACCTCCTTCCTAACAGAAGTCAATGAGAAAAGGTGTATATGTGATTTCAATGGTACTTTGAAATGTGTCCAAACCATGGTGGCGTAGTGGTTACGAGCTATGGCTGCTAAACTAAGGGTCGGCAGTTTCAATCCACCAGGCACTCCTTGGAAACCCTATGGGGCACTTCTACTCTGTCCTATAGGGTCATTATGAGTTGGAGTTGACTTGACGGCAACAGGTTTTTTTTTTTTTTTTTAAAATATTTTCATGAAAGTACCTACAAGGGCAAGAAAATGGCTGCCTTCCATAGGCTGAGTGGTGAATGACCATATAAATCTGAGAGAACCTATCTGGTGACCTGAGGTTGACAACACTTCTGGGTTGACCAGATGGGCCTGGAACTGCAGAGGCAGAGGTATAAAGCTTGAGGGAACAGAAGACGATACATGCCTGAGTGGGGCCTCTGGAAAGAGGAGTCTCAAGCTGACTTCTCAAACTCTAACGTGCATATGGATCACTTGTTCAAATGCAGATTCTTATTCAGTAGGTCTCCAGTGGTGCTTGAAAGTCTATGCTCTGACAAGATCCCAGTTGATGTCCAGTACTGGTGGGCCAAACATTGAGTAACAAGTGTCTAAACTAGCCACACATTTAGGAGAAAGGCCCATCAGGGGAGAGAAAAGCCCATGAGATAAGAGGAAAGGAGAACAGAATCGAGGGAAGAGGGGAGAGATGGTGAGGATCCGTTGGAGGTGGATGCTCCCTTCAGGGAAATTCAACAAAGATCAAGTTTCTTTAGAAATGCCCTGTGAGGAGACCCAGGCCTATGAAGACATGTTGGCCAAGCTGGTGGAGCAGGCATTCGCCAACAGAGGAGTTTTGACATGAGGTCAAGATTGAGAAATGACCCGGAATCCAAAGAGGAAAAAAAGATGCATAATTCTCTAGAAATATGAGACTATGAGAGAAAGCTGGGCTTGAGACTGGGAAAACAAGGAAGAGAAGATTGTGAATCTAAGGCCTAAAACCCAGAAAAAGGGTCTGGGATTTGACAGGAGGTGTTAAAAACAGGAAGTGGGAGCCCTAAAAAGGACTGTTTAATTCTTCAAACCAGAACTTTTTCATGAGCCTCATGAAATACCACCTGCATTTTTCCTCAACAGTAAACAACTTGTAGCCCAGGAACTGTCCTCATACTGTAGTAGAAACTGGTGGATTCTGACTGTCTACATATGTTGGATAGCAGGGGGAAAAGGAAGACCAGAGCGGGGGTAAGCATTTGGGAAAAGCAGGAGTGCAACTGTACACTCTGCAGAGGCAAGAACCACCCTCTGCTCTGCCTCACATACCTCTTTCAAGGCATACACAGTACTGTACTAACTTCTTTCCCCTGCCTAGGCATATAGTAAACCAAAAAAAAAAAAAACAAAATCAGTTGTCCTAAATTCTGACTCATGGTGACCCCATGCTTGTCAGAGTGTAACTGTGCTCCGTAGGGTTTTCAATGGTTGATTTTTTTGGTGTAGATCACCAGGCCTTTCTTATGTGGTGCCTTGGGTGTACTTGAACCTCCAACCTTTCCACCAGCATCTGAGTGCTTAACTGTTTGCACCATCCAGGGACTCTACGCATATAATAGACACTCTAAAAAAATTTTTTTAAATGAATGTATGAATGATTAATTCCTAAATAGTTGAAGTTAAAAATTAGCTGCCACTGTTGGGAAACTTATCTGGGAGAGCTGTTTGCTGTCTTGGGGAATATTAATTCCTTTCCTTTCAAGTTTTCTTTTGCCACATTCATTCATTCCCTTGTCTACCCAAGATAACCCATTGGCACTGACGTAGTTACTAGCCACCCTATAGGATTGTGCTCTATTTCGCCAAATTTTTACTCCACCCCTTCAGTCAAAATATACCTTCTATGTTTAATCTTGAAAGAGTTAAAAATAACTGGCTAATCTGATGGATAAACTATTTAGAACTGAGGTATTCACGGGGGATAATGGCTTAATGTTTTCTGTCTTTATGCCTGCACTTAGATAGACGCCTTCAATGTCTTACCACAAAGAAATGTCTTGTGGTGGATATTTCAGGAACCATGAGAGGTGAGTGGGGTATATTTGGAGTGGGGTATTTGGACAAGCAAACTTTTCCACAGTTCTTCCAGTCACATTCCCGCTGTCAAAATTAATGTTTTTTCTGGCCATGGCTCAGGCTTTCTAGGAGTTGAGGGGTCAAAACAGAGCAGACCCCATTGTCCCTTGAGCTGAGTAGAGGAGGAAGACAGAGATAAGCTCTGCCACTGACCATGTCCTTGAATCTGCAAATGACCGTGGGTAATTATTCTTGGCTCTCTTGTTACCTCTAGAGCTGTCTAGCTAACAATGTTCCTGCTGTAAATGGGGATGGGGCTAGACCCACACTAAGCAAGGGAAAGGGTCATTATTCAACCCACTGATGTGTCCTCTCAAGCTCACATTTGCCAGAAATCCATTCTTTCAAAAAAAAAAAAAAATCATAATAGCTATCACTTATCCGTTCTCCCATCTAGCCTTTCCCGTTTGGGGATGAAATGAGGTTGACCTTGCTCTGTGAAAGCAGAGTGACTCCCCAGAAGTCCCTCTTGCCAAGCAGAGGCAATCAAATAGGACAGTTGTGAAACAATGGTCAAAAGGCAGGTTGGGGTCACTGTGGAGAGTGGAGCCAGAGTCGTAGTATTCAGAGAACTTTGCCTTCTTTTTACCATAGGTAGGAAGAGTTCTCATATTTCTTATTGACTCAATAAGATGTATTTGATATGGTTGCTTGGCCCCGAAGCCCGTCTGCCTCGACAACTGCAGAAGATCCAGAGATATACAACCATCCATCAAACCTGACAGGGCTGCCTCCTACAGCAGCTGTATTGTTTATGAAATGAGTCACTTTCGAAGCAAATCCAAAAGCAAACTTGTGCTGGATTTGACACACGCATCCCACTTCATTCTTTTCATTCTCTTCCTTCAGATGCTTGCCCAACTCCTGACAACAGCGTGACTTTGCTAAGGTGGAATCTGAGAAACGCAAAGCAGGGGTTATTTGCCTTGAACAAAATCATTAATTTGGTTTCCTAGGTTTAGAAGAGTGCAACAAGCATGTGTCTTCTCTAGGCAGTGGCAAGTGGGAGAGGAAAAAAACAAGTGGGTCAGAGTGGTGATTGTCACATGTGTATACCCTGAGAAAAAAGCGTCCATAATTCCATTATTCTATTTAATGACCCATAAGAAGGTGTCTACATTTTGTTGTTTGTTTGTTTGTTTGTTTTTTGCGGTATCAGTTTCTTCATAGAAGCCAAGCCTCACCCTTTTATGAGCAGTAACAGGAACACACAAACCACCGAGAACAGGGATTTTCTTGATTATGTGACCCTGAGGAGGAATGAATGGCAAAGATGAACTTATGAAATAGCCAAGGTTTTGAGTGAAAGTCACTCAATCAGGTTTGGCCTCATGTGAGATGCAATTGGCCTAGAGATAGAATTTGAGTGACTCCAAATAATTTAGTCCTTACCTCCTTTTTGATAATGCAAATGTTACTGCAGTGGGTTGCACTTGACAATCTTAATACCTTATGACCAATGGACCGATGATATTATCAGATGCTGAGCTCTCAATAATCTGAGAGAACTTAGCATGAGAGACATGAGCAATTAAAGAACCTGCGGCACCCAAGGGAGAATAGTGAACTAGAGATGGCATTTAGGAGAACATTTATTGAGCAGTTATTGTTTGCTAGTCACTGTGCTAGGCACCAAGGCTACAACAATGAATGAGACATAGTCCCTGCCTTCAATGGAAGTTAGTCTAGTGGAAGACACAGACAATTACACAGATAATTACAATAAGATATGATAAACACTATTATAGAAGTGATATTTGAAAATCCCTAGGTGGTACAAATGGTTTGTGCTTTTGGGTTTAGGTGGTACAAATGGTTTGTGCTTGGTTGCTAGCCCGAAGATTGGTGGTTTGAACCCACCTAATGGTGTCAAGGAAACCCTGGTGGTGTAGTGGTTAAGTGCTACGGCTGCTAACGAAGAGGTCGGCAGTTTGAATCCCCCAGGCGCTCCTTGGAAACTTTATGGTGCAGTTCTACTCTGTCCTGTAGGGTCGCTATGAGTCGCAATCGACTCGACAGCACTGGGTTTGGTTTGGTTTTTTGGGGGGTGGTATCAAGGAAGAAAAGGCCTGGTAACCTGCTTCCATTAAGTTTGCAGTCAAGAAAATCTTGTGGAGCCATTCTGCTCTGTAACACGTGGGATTGCCATCACTTAGAACCAGCTTGATGGCTCCTGTCTTAGTTATCTAGTGCTGCTGTAACAGAAATACAACAAGTGAATGGCTTTAACAAAGAGAAATTTATTCTCTCACAGTGTCTTCTCTCACAATTCAGGGCACCAGCTCCAGGGGAAGGCTTTCTGTCCCTGTTGGCTCTGGAGGGAAGGTCCTTGTCATCAATCTTCCCAAGTAGAGGAGTTTCTCAGTGCAGGGACCCCGAGTCCAAAAGATGTGCTATTCACCTGCCTCTTCTTTCTTGGAATATGAGGTTCCCATGTCTCTCTGCTCACTTCTTTCTTTTATATCTCAAAAGAGATTGGCTTAAGACAAAATCTAATCTTGTAGAGTAAGTCCTGCCTCATTAACATAACTGCCTCTAATCCTACCTCATTAACATCATAGAGATAGGATTTGTAACACATAGGAAAATTATATCAGATGACAAAATGGTGGACATACAGCCCTGGCAATCATGGACTAGACAAGTTGACATACATTTTCGGGGGACACAATTCAATCCATAACAGCAACTAATAACAAGGAGCCCTGGTTCCTCAATGGTTAAGCACTTGGCTGCTAACCAAAAGGTTGGCGGTTCAAACACCCCCGCATCTCCGCAGGAGAAAAGACCTGGCGATCTGCTCCTGTAAAGATTACAACCTAGGAAACACTATGGGGCAGTTCTACTCTGTCATATAGGGTTGCTATGAGCTGGAATCATCTCGATGACACGTAATAACAACAACAACAGCAACAACAGTATTATTTGATGCTATTAAATTTGTCTTATCTAGGATATTTCCACAAGAGAAGTCAGACATGAACAACTTCTGGTGTAGGAGACAGGGGACAGAAGATGCCACCAGGGAACCACCTAAGCACCTGAGAAACACATAAGAAAAGTAAAACATAAAAAGGAAAAGACTGATTATTTGACTATATAAGCATTAAAAAAATTGGCAGGAACAAAGAAGGAGGGTCAGGAACAGGGGGAAGAAATGGAATGTGTAGCTAATTGCCTCCATGAACAACTGCCTCCTCTGCTGTGAGACCAGAAGTATTAGGTGGTGCCCAGCTACCATTACTGAAAGTTTTGATCAAAGATTCTATAGAAAAATCCTGGTCAAAAGGGGGAGAAAATATGGAATTGAATTTCAGATTCTCAATGGAATTCAGACTTTCTAGAGCCATTAAGTTTGAATGAGCTCCCAGAACTGTTTCCCTGAGATAATCTTTGAACTTTAAACCAAAAATATCCCCTAACGTCTTCACTGAACCAAAAAATAGCTTATTTTAATTAGTAAAGTAAAAAAAAAAAAAAATTTTTTTAGTTTTTTTTTTTTTTAAAGTCCACCTGCTTTGAGCATTGTGCTCTTTTAAAGAATTGTTTAAACGAGATCTAATTGACATCAGCAACTTGAAAGGTCATATGTGAAGCTTAGGCGGTAGGGAGTTTCAGAGAGTGGTGGTGGAATAATGTGGAAAGGAATAACGAGAATGGTAGCACAACTTGAATGTAACCAATGTCACTGAACTGTACATGTAGGAATTGTTGAAATGCTGTATCTTTGGCTGTGTATACTTTCACTAAAATAGAGAAATTTAAAAAAAGAACATTGTCAGGGAAAAATTCGCAGTCAAAACTGAAAATAAAATTACAAACCTGGAAAAAAATTGGGCCACATAAAAAATTAGGCTAGCTTCCCTCATATATAAAGAATATTTACAAAGGAGACACACAACTGCCTTATACACATATAGAAAGATACTCAGCATCATGCATAATAAAACAAACCCAAGCTGAAAACCCAAGGAAGGAGGAGGGAAGCTGCCTTAGAGTCCTCCCTGTTTCTCTCCACACTGAGAATGGGTAGAGGGCCCCAGGAGGAAACAGAGGCTTGAGTCAACACTAAGTGACCTTGGCTATTATTCACCAGGATTATGGCTCAAATTTCAATTTCACAGCTATTCTGGGAATACCGGCATGAGTTTAGAGCAAGGACTGGAAACCCCCACAACTCCTTTAGGAATCTCAATTTTCCTTTGCTTCTTGTCACAGTCGTAAGAATGCCTGTGAGGGAAAAAGATACAGTTAACTCTTTGACTGTGACAGGTGACCCAGCTGGGGGGTCCTGTAAGCAAAATATTTCTAGCACAACTTGCTCTGATAGAACACTCTTGAAGATCCTAACACTCCCAGTTGGAGAAGATGAAGGACCTGGAATATCTTACTCTACCACCCATGCTCTCTAACAGGGCTTCGAACTGGTTCATTCTGGCTCAAACGTCTACTGAGAATGTGCATTTCTAACAAGTTCCTTGCTGAGAATTCAGATATACTGAATCAGGATCTACAGTTTAATAAGATCTCCAGGTGATTCTTATGTATAACTTCTCGGGAACTTGTTAGAAATGCACATTCTCAGCAGGGGTTCAAACTAAAAACAAACCAGTTCAAAGCCTAACTTTCTAAGCACTACAAGAAGGGAACATATCCAGACTGCAGAGAAGGTTGAGATTTTTAAAATTTTACTGTGATTTCAGCCTTCAAATGGGCAGCTATTATAATGACCAGCCAATAATTGCTGAAATTATTCAGTAGTTTTCTTCTATATCCCTGTGTCTACAGTGAGATAATTATTTTTTTTTAATTTTAAGTGGAAAAAAAATTACATCCTATGAATTCTGTTTTCAGATATGGAAAGCAGTGGAGAGATGGTGAGAAAGGAAGAGGAACATTTGGAAGTTTGACATGTATTTACCAAGCATTCCTCTATAGGCTAGGTGCTGCAATATGTGCCAGAGATATGAAGGTGAATTAAACAGCATGGTCCCTGCCTTCATGGAGCCTCTGGTCTAGCTAGAAAAACCAGCATGAAACCAGAAAATTATAAGAGAGTGTGATGAGGGCTTTCTATGACAAGGGCAGGCATAGCCTGTCCCAGAAGCAGAAAAGAGAGCCCTGAATCTACTGCTGGCATTCAGGAAGACCTCCCTGACTTTGAAGTGACATCTGAGACAAAACTTAAATAATGGATAGGAATCAGTTGGTGAAAGGGGTAGAAGGTCAATGAAAGACAGTGAGAACAATGTTTCCAGGAAGAAGCAACAGCCAGGCATTGTGCTTCATGTATAACCCCCCCCAAAAAACTTTTGCCATTGGGTCAATTCCGACTCACAGCTACCCTATAGGACAGAGTAGAACAGCCCCACAGGGTTTCCAAGGAGCAGTTGGTGGATTTGAACTGCTGACCTTTTGGTTAGCAGCAGACCTTTTAACCGCTGTCCCACCAGGGCATCACTTTGTGCATAAAGAAGGAAGAAAACTTGTCTTTCATTTTGAAGCTGAGGAAATGGCCCTAGAGACTTAAGAGAACCAAGTGCGGAGGTATAACTGTGCATGTGGAAAAAAAGTTCTCAGATATAGTCCCTATTTGGGCAGCCTGTGGACATGGAAGTGTCCTTGACTTTGGTGGGTCACCTCAGGAGCTAAATGCAAGAGGAATGATATTGGCTACCTCAAATGGCCCCTGGGGCATGTTATCCAACCTCTCTTGCCCATCAGCCCCAGTGTTCTCACACAACAGTTTTCACAGTCTGATTTGGGAGCTTCTAAAACTATTTCCTACTGAGACAGACTTTGTGAGGGGACCAACAAAGAAAACCCCACTTACCTGATGGAAGCATTGTTGGGGCTTGTCCCCTGATGGGAAAGGCCACTCCCTCCTCTTCCAGTTCCTTCCAAGAACCTTCAAACTGAAAGGGCCTTTTATGTTTCTGATAAATGGTTTGGCAAACATTTCGAGTTTTGGAATCACATCCTACCTGACTCGCGTTCCACTAATCCCCTTTCCCCCCATCAAAATATGTTGTGTCTCCTGGCAACACAGCCTGAGGAATGAATGGTGTCTCTGACAGGTTAATGTTCCAGAGGTCACTTGCAGGTCCTACTCTCTGGCTCTGTCATTAACCAGTGCTGTAACTGAAAAAAAAATCACTTCCCCTCTCTGAACTTCAGTTTTTAAAGTGGTAAGCTAAGGCGAGTGAGCAAGGCCAGTAAGATCCTTCCCAATTTGAATGTCCCAAACCCAAAACCAAACCTATTGTTGTTGAGTTGATTCCAACTCATAGTGACTCCATAGGACAGAGTTGAACTGCCTTTTAGGGTTACCAAGGCTGTAATCTTTACGGAAGCAGACTGCCACATCTTTCTTCCACGGAGCAGCTCGTGGATTCGAACCACTGAACTTTTGGTTAGCAGCCGAGCGCTTCACCACAGTTCCACCAGGTCTCCTTAGGATTCTACTATTCTTTCTATATTCAACAAGTAAAGAAACAAACAAATAAACCCATTGCCATCCAGTTGATTCCAACTCATAGCAATCCTATAGGACACAGTAGAACTGCCCCATAGGGTTTCCAAGGAGCGGCTGCTGAATTCGAACTGCTGACATTTTGGTTAGCAGCCAGACGCTCCACAGGCACCTTAACTCATCCAGACTCAACCTAGCTCTGGCTTTGTCATTGTCAGAGGTCAAAGGAGGTGGCCTTTGGCAGTGCTGGGCCGTCATATGGCTGCTATGTTGTTGTTAGTCTGTGCAGCAGCGAGAGTGGGTAAACATGAGCCAGCAGAAACCAAAATCTCCCCTCTGCTCTCTCACCTGCCACCATCCACTATGTCAGCCTTCCTCCTCCACCTGCCTCCTGCCCCTTTTCACCCACAAATTTATCTAAAAACTTTTGCCCAGAGGGGAATTCAAGACTTATTTCTTTAATGGTCGGAATTGTGCTGGGTCAAGACTTTTAACTGTGTATTTAATTAGTCATCTGTATGCATGTAACTTAAAGGTGTTCAGCTGTGCCTTTTTATAGGATTAATAAAGCTGGTTGTAAATCACCTATGCAGCCTATAAAAGTATTTATAGCAGCTTTTCTCTCCCTTTGCCATTACAGAAGCTTTGTTTGAACTAGCTGAGGTTTGCATGGGGAGAGTTCTACCCAGTTCTAGGAGGAAAGCGTTAAAACTCCTTTCCTGGCAAACCACAACTCCATCATTAGGCAATGCGAAATGTGCTGAAATGTTAAGCCCCAGCAAGGACGTTCCAAGACGTTATTGGCAACAGCAAGCCTTCTGTGTTAATGAAAATCAAAATACAGAAAAGCCAGTCAACTGCAAGCACAAAACATAAGCCGAACTTGAGAAATATGACCAGAGCCGGAATGTCATGGCTTTTTGACTTCTATAAACCTGAACGAGATTTGGCAATCACTTCTCCAAGCTCATACATTTGCACTGGCCAGACACCTTTTGAAACCACCTCAGCCAATTCCATAGTATGACTGAATCTGCAAAGAACAAGCCACCTTTTGTCTGATAGGCATTCAGAGCTTTCGTGTGTAAAACACTTACCAGAACCTCATTCTTCTTGTCAGCAGGAGATTCATTTCTCACACCCTTCTCTCCAGCCAACCAAAGAAAAGATCCCAGTTCTTTAAAGAGAGCTAGACCCATATCACCTCCTCAACATCATTCCTCTATAACCTTGACTGACTTGAATTTTTCTACTTCATGAAATAGAAGGTAGAAGTGAGCAGGACCCTGTCACAAAAATTAAAAAAAAAAAAATAATAAGATGACCATAAATTAAACACAAAAGTACCTTAGTTATCTTTTCAGGGCTAACCCTAGACAGAACCAGTCACAGGTTTTTGTTTTGCAGACACATGTTCCGAAACCTTAAAATTCACATTTCTTCTTTAGTGGACGCTTGACTAATGGAATCCCTGGCTGGTGCTAAGCAAAAGGATGGAGGTTCTAGTCCACCCAGAGGCACCTCAGAGGAAAGCCCTGGTGACCCACTTCTTAAAGATCAGTCATTGAAACTACTTCGGAGTACTGTTCTATTCTGACACACTTGGAATTGCTATGAGCTGGAATTGACTCAACAGCAGGTTTTTTTTTTTTTTTTCTCGTGTTTTATATGAAGGTTTACAGAGCAAATTAGTTTCTCATTAAACAATTAATATCCACATTGTTTTGTGACATTGGTTGCCAACCCCACGACTTGTCAACATTCTCTCTTTCTCTACCTTGGGTTCCCCATTACCAGCTTTCCTGTCCCCTTAAGCCTTCTCGTCCTTGCCCCTGCATTGGTGTGCCCATTCAGCTTCATTTTATTTTATGGGCCTTACTAATCTTTGGCTGAAGGGTGAACCTCAAGAGTGACTTCAGTACTGAGCTATAAGAGTGTCCGGGAGCCATACTGTCGGGGTTTCTCCAGTCTCTGTCAGACTAGTAAGTATGGTCTTTTGTGTGTGTGTGTGTGTGTGTGTGTGTGTGTGTGTGTGTGTGAGAGAGAGAGAGAGAGTTAGAATTTTGTTCTACATCTTTCTGCAGCTCTGTCCAGGGCCCTCTATGTGATCCCTGTCAGAGCAGTCAGTGGAGGTAGCCGGGCACCATCTAGTTATGCTGGACTCAATCTGGTTGAGGCTGTGGTACTTGTGGTCCACTAGTCCTTTGGACTAATCTTTCCTTTGTGTCTTTGGTTTTCTTCACTCTCCCTTGCTCCAGATGGGGTGGGACCAGTGGAGCATCTTAGACGGCCGCTCACAAGCTGTTAGGAGCCCAGACGCTACTCACCAAAGTGGGATGCAGAACAGTTTCTTCATAAACTAGCTTATGCCAATTGAGCTAGATGTCCCCCAAGACCAAGGGCTCCAGCCCTCAGACCAGTAATTTTGTCCCTCAGGGAGTTTAGATGTGTCTATGGAGCTTCCATAACCTTGCCTTGGTCAAGTTGTGCTGGCTTCCCCAGTATTGTTTACTGTCTTACACTTCACCGAAGTTATCACTTATCTAATTGTCTATTTAGTACTTTTCCTTCCTCACATCTCCCCTCCCTCATGACCATCAAAGATTATTTCTTTTTGTGTGCAAATTTTTCATCAGTATTTGTAATGGTCTCAGACAATATTTGTCCTTTTGTGATTGACTCTCACTCAGCATAACGTCCTCCACATTCACCCATGTTGTGAGATATTTCACAAATTCACCATTATTCTTTATTGTTATGTAGTATGCACCGTAGTTTATTCATCCATGCATCTGTTGTTGGGCATCTAGGTTGTTTCTATCTTTTGCTATTGTGAATAATGCTGCAATGAATATGGGTGTGCATATGTCTATGCACATAATGGCTCTTATTTCTCCAGGATATATTCCTAAGAATGGGATTGCTGGATCATATGGTATTTCTCTTTCTCGGTTTTTAAGGAAGTGCCATATTGTTTTCCATAATGGTTGTACCATTTTATATTCTCACTGTCAGTGCCTAAGAGTTGCAATCTTCCTGCAACCTCTCTAACATTTGTTATTTCAATTTTTTTGATTCCTGCTGGTAATGCTGGGGTGAGATGGAGCCAGCTGTAGGATCCATAGTGAGCAAAAGCCCATGAGCCTTACCAGAATGTCCACTTATATTTGATGCAGTCCGCACACTCAAAGAAAGTCCCTTTCAACTAATTGACTACTCATAGCACTCTCCATCATGGAGGATCAGATCACACGACTGCCAAACCACTGAAAATCATGACCCAGCCAAGCTGACAGCCCACACCTTGTTAACTTGGCACCTGTACACATCTCCTTAAACCATACATAATCTTTGAATAAAGACAATGTAAAGCCATACTTGCTCCTAACATGATACAATGAACACACATACGACCAAAAATGCACTAGCACTGTTTACATCTTATATTTTATAAGTGAAGAAAACAAAAATAATTGATGTACGCATACAAAGCAGAAATACTCATAACAATTACAGTCCTCATTTTTGCAACTGTTCACATGGTCATAGCCGGTATTTTGAACTACCTTCCTCCACCAACCATTCCCTTTTCCCTCAGCAAGCACCTCAACTGGTTGTGACTTTTTTACCTGGTGGAATGACCTAAGCCTTCATTCCTGAAGGGTCTGGGCCATTAATAGTCATGTTGGAATTGGGTTGTTGTAGTTTTCCATTGACTTTAATCACAGGGCCTGGTAGTACTAAGAGATGCCATAACGGATCCCCTGCATTCCAGATATACTGTTGTTTACTGCCGTTATGTGATATCAATCCGACTTCCTCATGGTAATCAGGATCAGTCACACCAGCCAGTACACTAACTCCCTTCTTTGCCTGTTGATCAAGAGGCATAAGGAGCCCAAAGTGTCTAGGTGGTATTCTTGGCTTCTAGTTCAATGGAATCAGTGGTGTATCTCCAGGTGGGAGCATTCCTCCCTTTGGGACTAAGACCTCTAGACCTGAAGAACATAAGGTTGCGGGGACAGGAAGCAAAAATATTGCAAGTGGGTCACTAGGGGTAATAGTGACTGGTACCACTGCCATTTCCACCCCTTGATTCCTGAACCCAGGAATCCTGGGTATGGGAGAAACAGCACCGTATGTTGGGCACTGGTTTAAAGCATACACAGTGTCCTGGAGAATATTTCACCAACCCTGAAAGGTATTACCACCTAACTGGTGCCATAATTTTGTCTTTAGAAGGTCATTACATCATTCTATCAAGCCAGCTGCTTCAGAATTATGAAGAACATGGTACTACCAGTGAATTCCATAAACATGGGCCCATCGCCTCACTTCATTTGCCATGAAATGAGTCTCTTGATCCAAAGTAATGATGTGTGGGATACCATGACAGTGGATAAGGCATTCTGTAAGTCCATGAACAGTAGTTTTGGCAGAAGCATTGCATGCAGGGAAGGCAAATCCATATCCAATATAAGTGTCTATTTCAGTAGGAATAAAATGCTGCCTTTTCTATGATGGAAGTGGTCCAATGTAATTAACTTGCCACCAGGTTGCTAGCTGATCACCTCGAAGGATGGTACCATATCAGGGACTCAGTACTGGTCTCTACTGCTGGCAGATTGGGCGCTCAGAAGTGGCTGTGGCCAAGTCAGCCTTGGTGAGTGGTAGTCCATCTTGGTGAGCCCACATATATGCCACTATAACCACTTCGTTAATGAGCCCACTGAGCAATGACAGGAATAGCTGGGGAAAGAGGGTGAGTGGTTTCCACAGAACACGTCACCCTATCCACTAATTGCTAAAATCATCCTCTGCTGAGGTCACCCTTTGATGAGCATTCACCTGAGACACAAATATCTTCACTTCTTTGGCCCATTCAGAGAGGCCTGCTCGGGCCCGACCTTGTATATACCACTTCCATTTAATGATGGAGTGCTGCTCTGCACGTCCTACTTTATGATTCTGTGGGTCAGACAACACCCATTTCATGTTGGGCAGCTCAGGCAGCATGGTGACTTGGTGTCCCATCATTAAGTATTCAGTCTCTACTAAGGCCCGGTAACAAGCCAAAAGCTGTGTCTCAAAAGGAGAGTAGTTATCTGCAAAGGATGGCAGGGCTTTGCTCCAAAATCCTAAGGGTCTGCACTATGATTCACCAATAGAGGCCAGCCAAAGACTCCAAACAGCATCCCTATCTGCCACTGACACTTAAGCACCATTGGATCAGCCGGATCATACTGCCCAAGGGGCAGAGAAGATTGCATGGCAGCCTGAACCTGCTGTAGAGCATTCTCTTTTTCTGGGCCCTGCTCAAAGCTAGCAGCTTTTCAAGTCACTTGATAAGTAGGCCCGAGTAACACACTCAAATGAGGAAAATGCTGCTTCCAAAATCCAAAGAGGCCCACTAGGTGTTGTGCCTCCTTTTTAGTTGTGGGAGCAGCCAGATGCAATAACTTATCCTTCACTTTAGAAGGAATACCTCAACATGCCCCACATCAATGGAGCCCTAGAAATTTCACTGAGGTGGAAGGCACCTGAGTTTTTGTGGGATTAATTTCCCACCCTCTAGCAAGAAAATGTTTTACCAATAAGTTCAGAGCCATTGACACTTCTTCCTTACTATATCCAATCAGCATAATGTCATCAATGTAATTGGCCAGTGTGACTTCTTGTGGAAGGGAAAGGTGCTCAAGCCCCTGTGAACTAAATTATGACATAAGGCTGAAGAGTTGATGTATCCCTGAGGTAGGGAACTGAAGATATATTGCTAGCCTTGCCAGCTGAAGGCATACTGCTTCTGATGGTCCTTTGAAACAGCTATGGAGAAAAAGGCATTGGACAGATCAATAGCTGCATACCAAAGAGGAGAAGTATTAATTTGCTCAAGTACTGAAACTACATCTGGAACAGGAGCTGCAATTGGAGTCTCCACCTGGTTAAGATTTCAATAATCCACTGTCGTTCTCCAAGGTCCATCTGTTTTTTTTTTTTGCACAGTCTAAATAGGTGAGTTGGATGAGAATGTGGTGGGAATCACCGCCCTTGCATTCTTTAAATCCTCGATGATGGCAGTAATCTCCACAATCCCTCCAGGAATGTGGTATTGATTTTGGTTTACTATTTTCCTAGGTAGGGACAGTTTTGATGTCTTCCATTTGTCTTTTCCTGCCATGATAGCCCTTATGGCATTTGTCAGGGGTCCAGTTTGGGGGTGCTGCCAGTTGCTGAATATACCTATTCCACGTATGCGTTCCTGAGCTGGGGAGATCACTACAGGATAGGTTTGGGGACCTACTGTGAGACAAACATGAGCTAAGACTCCATTAATAACCTGACCTATATATGCCACCACTCTGACTGGTGGGTCACAGTGATGTTTTGAGTCTCCTGGAATTATTGTCAGTTCAGAACCAGCATCCAGTAACCCCTGGAAAGTCTGATTATCTCCTTTTCCCCAAAGTAAAGTCACTCTCTTAAAATGCCGTAGGTCCGTTTGTGGGAGGCTGGAAGAAAGATTAACAGTATAAATTTTGGCGGTGTGTTGGAGTCCTTCCTCAAGGGGACCTGGTCTTCCCTTCATTCAAGGGATTGTGGGTCTTTAAACTCGCTCAAGCCTGGGAATTGATTGAGGGGCCATGAGTCTTCTGCTCTAGTGATTTGAGTTTGTCTGTTGTTCACTTGATCTAGAATTCATCCACTTGTACATATCAAGTAAATATTTAGTAGATTTCCTATCTGTTTCACTCCTAGGGACACCATGACTAAGCAGCCAATGCCCTAAGTCTATACAAGTCAGATTATTCTGATTGGTGCTTTGATTTCACTATCCATTACTGTAACTATGCCCACCTTGTCTTTGTCGATTGAGTGCTGCCACTTGGCCCCTACTACCATGGGGTCCAATCAGCCCCATTGTAGTTGTTGTTGTTGTTGTTAGGTGCTGTTGGGTTGGCTCCAACTCATAGCAACCCTATGTACAACAGAAGTAAACACTCTCCAGTCCTGTGCCATCTTCACTATCTTTGTTATGCTTGAGCTCATTGTTGTAGCCACTATGTCAATACATCTCATTGAGGGTTTTCCTCTTTTTTTCTGACCTTCTACTTTACCATGCATGAAGTCCTTCTCCAGGGACTGATCTCTGCCGATAACATGTCAAAAGTGTGTGAGACATAGTCTCACCATCCTCGCTTCTAAGGAGCATTCAGGCTGTGTTTCTTCCAAGAGAGATTTTATTTGATATTCTTCACCAACACCGTAATTGAAAGTTGTCAATTCTTCTTCCGTCTTCCTTATTCATTGTCCAGCTTTCGCATGCATATGAAACAATTGAAGACACCATGGCTTGGGCCAGGCGCACCTTATTCTTCAAGATGACAACTTAATATAGTGAAAATGTCAACAATCCCTAAAGCTATCTACAGATACAATGCAATCTCAATACAAAGCCTATGACGAACTAAATATAGAAAGGAAAGAAGCCCCAAATATCCAAAGTGATATTGAAAAAACAAAAAAAGCAGGAGGCCTCACACTCCCTGATAATTAAGTGTTCTGGAATTCCCACTCTTTACAATGTTATCCATAATTTGTTATGATCCACACAGTTGAATTTCTTTGTGCAGTCAGTAAAACACAGAAAAACATCTTTCTGGTATTCTCTGGTTTCAGCCAGAATCCATCTGACATCAGCAATGATATTCCTGGTTCCACATCATCTTCTGAATCTGGCTGGAATTTCTGGCAGTTCCTTGTCAATATATTGCTGGAGCCGCTTTTGAATGATCAGGAAAATTTTGTAGTTAGGTGTCTTAATTCAGTTAGGGCAGTTCCCACTGTCAAATCTGACTTACCTAAAATAGCAATCACAGCAGTCTTCAAGGATGCTTGGGCTTCCTCCACAAATTTGTTTCTCATAGTTGTGGTAAAAGATGTGTCCTCTGGGCACTCCATGTGTGGGTCTGTGGGTCTAATCTGACAAAACCACTCTAATATGCCCAATTTCCCTGAGCTTTTGGATACCTTCTTCTACAGTACACCAAGGCAGGTCTAGTACTTCATCTTGATTTAGTGGAGGCCACCACATAATCCATGCTTCAGCAACCCAACCAAATAAACTATTAGATCCTTTCCTAACTTCTCCAGCTTAAACATTGAATGAAGTATCTGTGCTTAGGGGGACCTTATCAATCAACTCAGACTTATTCATCTTTATGTTCCCTGTAACATTATCCCATACCCTTAATAGTCATTCCCACACATATCCTACAGGATTCTGTTCATACGTATTAGAAAAGTCAAGAGTTTCCTCCTGGGTCATGCTTTGTACTTCACCTTTTGGGGCTCACTGAGGCTTAAGTCTAGTTATAGGTGCTGAGGGAGCCTGCTGGTGGGGAAGCAAGGACCTGGGGAGGCTGTGTGCCAGTGGATCTCTAGCTGAGCAGTGTGGCACAGCCCATCAAGAAGAGGCTAGATGACACATGCAGCAATGTGGGTGGGAGAAAGGAAAGGAAAGAAGTGAGTGAGAGAGAGAAGAAAAAAGAAAAAGCCAAAAAAAAAAATTATACTGAAGGAGCTGGTCAGTGGGGCCAGGGAGAGCCTGGGTGTTGGTGAGCTGGTGTCTCTCCGGCCAAGTGACTGTGGCCCATTCGAAAGTGGTGGAGGTTGCATAGAGTGATAAAGGGTGAGATTGGGAAAGTGTGTATCCCTGGTTACCAGGTGCTTGGTCTCTTGCTGGGAGCTCCGTAAATTACCTTCTCATGGTTCCTGTCCACAGTCCTTGATGTTTGCAGTCCAAGAAGGTGAATTCAGGCAACAGCAAGTTGGTGTCTCTCTAGCCAAGTGACTGTAGCCTATTGGAAAGCAGGAGAGGCCTTGTACAGTGAAGAAGGGTAGGGGTGGAGGGGTGGGAAAGTGTGTATCCCTGGTTACTGGGTGCTCTGTCTCCTGTTGGGAGTTCTGTGAAGTTGCCCTCTCATACTGTCTATCCGTGTTCCTTGGTGGCTGAGGTCCAAAATGGTGAATCCATGCCATGTTAGCTGGTAGGGGACCTCCACTCCATAGCTTTCCTCATTCTCTGTTCTCTGTCAGTTTCTTATTCCATTCGGTGCTTGATTGAGCTCTTTATCTCTTCACTTGACACTTAGGGTTCCAGCATCAACATTTGTATCTGTTTACTTAGTTTTTCAGGTCTTTGAGGTACAGGGATGGCATGGTGTTTCTGTCTATACCACCACTTTGGCTCTCTCTCTGAGCAGCTGGTTTTTGACTAATGATCAGCATTCTCTCAGCTGAGAAGGAAAAAGGAACAGGAATGTTTAAAGGGAACATGTCCCTGTGAAGAATAATCTGACACGATGTTCGGGTACTGAAGGCAAAGTGTAGGCTCCATTCTCCTCAAGACTGGAGGCTTTCATAAGTAGACAGTGGTCTGCATGTTTCCATGACTATCAGAGGGTAAGATACTCAGTCATGTTGATGGCTCCTCACCTCAAGGGAGCTGGGCTTTTGCTTGGAGTCCTATGAGATAGCTTGTGTGCTTTGTACTTCTTTATTCAGGAGTAGTGTGTGAGGAAGCAAGTATGGTAAAGTAGAGGTCTAGCAACGAGGATCTTCTCTCTGAAAATTTGTCCTAAAATTTGGGTACCATGAGAATTTGCTCCACCAAACTTGTGGAATTTTCCAGTTTGAGAGATTGGCTAGAGATTCTTCAATCCCAAATACTTTGTCTCTTCTTCTAGCTTGTTTTTTCTTGCCCTTCTTTCCTCTTTCCTTTTCTTTTCCCTTCCTTTCCTTTCTTCTTTCTTTCCTTCTGTTTGGAAAAGGTCTTTGGAGAAAGTATCTTTGGATGACTCTTCAATACTTACCTTCAGAATATGTGATTCAGGATCAATTCTTTTTGAGATTACATCATGATAATCAGGGATATTTTCTACAAAGACAAAGTGTAAAAGAAATATAGCTTTCCATTTGAGTAAGTCTCAGTTGGTTTGTGAGCCCTGGTAGTGCAATGGTTAAAGTGATCTGCTGCTAACCAAAAAGTCACGGCTAGAACCCACCAGCCACTCTGTGGGAGAAAGATGTGACAACCTGCTTCCATAAAGACTTACAGTCTTAGAAATCCTATGGGGCTCTGTCCTACAGGGTCATTATGAGTAGAAATCAACTCAACAGCAGTGGGGTTTCGGTTAGCTGTGCTAAGTAAATAATCCAAGAAGCTAGACTATATGAAGGATTGGAGGAAGACTCATTAACAACCTTTGATATACAGATGGCACAACCTTGCATGCTGAAAGTGAAGACTACTTGAAGTACTCACTGATGAAGATCAAAGACTACAGCCCTAGTATGGACTGCACCTCAGCATAAAGAAAACAAAAAAAACCCTGACAACTGGGCTAATAAGCAACATTGTGATAAATGGGGAGCCAATGCCCATGGAAGCAGCAGTCAAGAAATCAAAAGACGCATTGCGTTGGGCAAATCTGCTGCAAAAGAACTCTTTAAAGTGTTTAAAAAAAAAAAAAAAGATGTCACCTTGAGGAGTAAGGTGTGCCTGACCCAAGCCGTGGTATTTTCAATTGCCTCATACACATGTGAAAGCTGGACCATGAAAAATGAAGACAGAAGAAATGATGCATTTGAATGATGGTGTTGGTGAAGAATATTGAATAAACCATAGACTGCCAGAAGAATAAATAAACCTGCCTTGGAGGCAGAATGCTCCTTGGAAATGAGGATGGCGAGTCTTCATCTCCCTTACTTTGGACATGTTATCAGGAGGGACCAGCCTCTGGAGAAGGACATCATACTTCATAAAGTGGAGAGTCATCAAAAAAAGAGGAAAACCCTCAACAAAATGGATTTACACAAAACTCCAACAATGTGCTCAAACATACCTACTATTGTGAGGATGGCACAGGACCAGGCAACATTTCATTTTGTTATATATGAAGTCACTATGAGTTGGAAACAACTAGATGGCACCTAACAACAACAATCAACAACAGGTTATTTCAAATTTGTTTGTTTTATACTCATGGACAATCTTATGCTTTCAGAAAAGACATATTGCATTATTTTATTTACAGCTAGAGAACTATTTTCTTTTTCTATTAGGGTTAATAAAGAATAGAAAACATTTTGAAGTCGAGACTGAGAGTTTAGATTATAATCCTCTATTATTGGACTTCTTGTTGCTACTGACTCTTAACAGAATTATTGAGGTATAATTTACATATCATGAAATTTACTCATTTAAAGTATACAATTCAATGATTTTTTATTTTGTAGATTTACTGAGTTGTGCAACATCACCGTAATCCAGTTTTAAAATATTTTTATCACTCCAATAAAATCCCTCATATGCATTTAGTTAATCCCTGTTCCCACTCCCAGCCTTGGGCAATTGCTAATCTACTCTGTTTCTATAGATTGCCTTTTCTGGACATTCCATATGACTGGAATTATTCAATATGCAGCTTTTTATTTCTGACTTTTTCTACTTACGGTACATTCCTTTATATATTTTATTAACGTACATTCCTTTATATTGCTGAGTAGCATTCCATTGCATGGATATACCACATTTTGTTTATCTATTCACCAGTGATAGATATCTGAGTTATGTCCATTTTTAGGTTATAATGAATAATGCTACTGCAAACATTTGTGTGCAAATTTTTGTATAGACATATGCTGTCATTTTTTCTTGGCTAGATACCTAGGAGTGGAATTACTGGATCATATGATAAATTTGTATTTATCTTTAAAAAAAACTGTCAAACTTTTTTCCAAAGCAGTTGAATCATTTTATATTCCCATTTTTTACAGCAACATGTAAAAAAAAAAAAAAAAGTGGCATAGTGGTGCTTATGAAAATACCACATGGGACGAGGGTGTGGTTGGCAAACATGCAGAAGGTGTGCATTATCTGCATAAAAATCCAGAAAATCTTTGTGTAACCCAAAGTCTTGAAGATTTTCTCCTAAACATTTTATGTTTTTAGCTTTCACATTTAGGTTTCTGATCCATTTTATGTTAATTTTCATATATGCTATGAGGTAATTGTCTAAGTTCACCTTTTTGCACGTGGATACTCAATTCTTCCAACACTGTTGAAAAGACTATTCTTTCCCCATTGAATTTTCTTGACACCATTGTTGAAAATAAATTGGCCATAAATATATAGGTTTATTTTTGAGCTTTCAGTTCAGGCCCATTGATCCACTTTTCTATTCTTATGCCAGCAGTTGCTTCTTACTTTATGATTATTCTGAAATTCTGATTGTCTAAAGGTTTTTTTTTTTTTTAACAACTCTTTCCCACAAGTAGAAATGGGAGAAGTGAGGTGGTCTAAGAAGTGATTTGCATGAAATTAGAACCCCAGATCAGGGCTATCCTTGGGACCTTAACGGGACTCTCATGCAGAGAAGCTCCACTGCTTCTAGGGAAAGCCCAAAGCAAAAAGACTTGGATTAATGGAGTTCTCAGGAGATGGGGACAAACCAAAACCTGTTGCCACTGAGTCAATTCTGACTCATAGCGACCCTGTAGGACAGTATAGAACTGCCCTATAGGGTTTTCAAGGAGCAGGTGGTGAATTTGAACTGCCGACCTTTTGGTTAGCAGCCATACAATTAGCTGCTGCTCCAGCAGGTCATGTGGCCAGTTAGGAAAAATATTTATCTCTCTTGTCTGTCCAAACTCATCAAAGAACGTAAACTTAGAGTCATTTAGTGAGAAACTCTGCTTTTTAGTGGAGATATCTCTAAAGATTATGATTTTATGGGAAAAGCAAACAAACAAACAAACAAAAACTTCCTACTTTTCCAGAAAATAAAAAGGCAAAACAAAATCACCTTGGCAAAAAAGAGTAATAGGCAAAGACTTCGGCTTCTAGTTTTCCTTCCTTCTTGCTCATTCCATTCTTTCTCCAAGTTATAATATGTCGGAGAGCCATCATTGTCCCACAAAGAGACACAACCAGCCTCTACAATCACTTTTTAAATAAATATATCGTCAATGACAAAAATACTGTTTAAAATGACAGTTGAACATGCCTGGTTTATGACTTATAATTTAGAGCAAAGTGCAAGGGACAAGTAAGATGTTGGGACATTATTGAAGTTCTTGATATGAAAGTTCCTGTGAAGAACCCCAGTTCTAAATTATGTATCGCAAAATGTGGGCATTAAAATTGCTTCATCTGAGCTTCTCTTGGACCAACAAGAGGAGAAGCTCGTTAAGCAACAGAAACTGTACAGGCAGTTTCAGGATTACACCTGACTTAGGAACAACTCGTGCTTGCCTTTTAATGTTAGGTAAATTTGCCCTCACTTTGAAACAATTGAACCAACCCCTACTTGCAACAGATTCTTCACCACAATCATCTTCACTTGCTGAAAGTGCAGCTTTTCAATCATTGAAAAGACTTCGAGCCTTTTCTTGCACTAAACCAAAAAAAAAAAACCCAAATCCAGTGCCGTTGAGTCGATTTCAACTCATAGCGACCCTATAGGACCCTATAGGACAGAGTAGAACTTCCCCGTAGAGTTTCCAAGGAGCGCCTGGCGGATTTGAACTGCTGACCCTTTGGTTAGCAGCCATAGCAATTAACCGCTATGCTACCAGGGTTTCCTTTCTTGCGGTAAAGTAAGGCTAATTAAGAACCCTATGCACCTGTTCCGACTTACTTAACAAATGCAACTTAAAAACTTAAATACAGTTAGGAATGGACCTCATTCGTAACCCTTTGACTGCCTGTATATAATAAAAGGGTTTTTCCTGGAGTCATGATGAAAACACATGGCATGGCTCTTCATGGACCTTGCCTGAGCTGCTTAGATCGCTAAAACTTCCTGGAGGATAGGAATGAGCTATAATTAATTGTGTGGCCTTCCTTATTTGCAGGTGGAGTGAGTTCTGCATTGCCAGATACTGTGGTTTAGAATGGGCCTGCCACTCTCCAAGTCCCTTCCTCAACTCACTAGGTTAAATGAAAATAATATGCCTTCTAGAATCAGGGACACATAACAATGAGTACAAGCCAACACATTGTCTAACACCTAGTGATGTTTAATAATATTGGTTTCTCTATCATGCCAACCACCATCTGTCCTCCATTCCCTGAATAAGAAGGCTCTCAGTAGAGCTAGGACATTGGACGGTAAGTTTTGATGAATGACAAAGGAAATAGAAAAGTCTTAGATGAGGCACAGTTGGGTGCATGTCAATCAAGCAAAAGCTTCAGATCAAAACATGAAAATGAATGGACCCTTCAGAATGTTAAACCCATATGGGTTGAATGTTAAAGTTCCTTCCAAATAACCGAGCCTTATACCAACTATCACTTTGAATACAGAACAGGAATTTGATGGATCTCATCTGATCAACACTTTCCTGAGCCTGGCTCACATGCAAATTGAACAAGAGGTCCCTTTTACTCCCCATACACCACTCTACCAAGGCAAGCACTGAAGATAAACCAAGGCAAGGGCTAAAGAAACCCCAAGCCTAGTCCTGACCCAGAGCAAAAAATGGGCAAAACTGTGCCTTTGCACCTCTCTCTTTTGCTTTTCCCCTCCTGACCTCAGGGCTCTGAGGTGCCCCCTTTATCATTCATGATCTCCTAGATCTGTTCACTCAAGAAACACCCTTTCTCTTTCTAATGGGCCCTCCCAGGAAAAGGTAGAAAATCTACTCACATGAACTATATGAAATGACTGCATTAAGGATACTAGAAATTATTTATTTGACAGAAGCTAGTTACATAAGGGATTTAGAGGCTAACAGAGCCTTGCAAAATTGTACTGCTTCATGACCTGGAACCCAGTCCACCTATAATTCTGCAAGTTTCCACATGCTCTCTCTCTCCTTTGTGGAACTCCCGAGAAGTAAGGCAGGTCCAGGCCATGTGCTTGGGGAAGAGTGATGAGTCTTCTTATCCTTGTCGAGCTTGGTTATTTCAGTGAGACTCCTGGAGGCTCTTGTCTGGTTGTGAAAAAATCATCCGGGCTGGTCTCAGACACCGTGGTTAGTCACTGCCTTTTCATAGTGCTCTGTTGTCAGCCCTGGACACACAGGGACAACCATTGCCACAGGCTGCCCTCCTCTTTGTGGCTGGAACGCTTTGTTTTGAGCATATTGGGCTCTCAGTTCGGATTCCTTTCCATGGAAGAAGTAAAGTGTCCATTGTCTTGGGGCTGGTTGGGGCTCAGGAGAGACCTGCAAGGAGGAGAGCTCTGCTGGAGGTTATGCTACTCACAAGGGTCTGGGGAAGAGGATTGGAGCTGTTGTCAGACCCTAAAACCTGGATGGGGCTTCACAGCCATTTTTCTGATTCCCAGAACCCAGGAGAGAGGCCAAAGGAAGAGCTGTTTGTGTATAAAATGTTCAGAGGAGAACTGTGGGGATGCAGGGCATGAGAAATGGGCTAGATGGGGTAGGTAAGGAAGTGAGAAGAAGGAATCCCAAGTAGACCCTACTTTGGCTTGTAAGCCAAGCTCATTACCATCTATTTTTGGAAAAAAACATTTAGTAGCTGCCACGGAAGCAACAGGCAAGAAATCAAATGACGTATTATTGCATTGGGCAAATCTGCTGCAGAAGGCCTCTTTAAAGCGCTGAAAAGCAAGATAACACTTTGAGGACTAAGGTGTGCCTGACCCAAGCAGGACCGGGCCGCCTTTCGTTCTGTTGTACCTAGGGTCGTTATGAGTGGGAACCATCTCCACAGCACCTAACAACAACAAAAATAACAGTCATTGAAGGGCTCAAATCATTTTTTTTAATAGTGGATTTTTTTCCCTGATTTCAGAAGAAATCTGTGTTCACTATTAAAAACATGGAAAACACAAAAACCACTAGTAAAAAAATAATCACAAACAGATAATCATTGTTAATATGTTAATTTGCTGTAAAATTTTCTGGTCTTTTTTCTTATATATGTAGAAATTATACATTATACGTGTGTATATATTTTTAAGCAAAGGAGGAATCACATTGCATTTATCTTGCTCTTGTCACTTAGCATTATAGATATTTCTTGCAAAATAACTTTAATAAAAATATTATTAATAGTTGAATATTATTTCATCTATTTAATGATCATAATTTACTCAATCAAACCCCTGTTGTTGGACATTTAGATTGTCTCTAATTTGTTATTTATAAATTTTGCACATAAGTGTCTGCTCACCTTCTTGATTATTTCTAAATGTATTCTAACATTTCTAGAGGTGGAATATGAAATTAAAATTGCTATACCCAAAACACCCAGTGCCGTTGAGTCGAATATATATTGCTATATTGCCTTTCAGAATGATGGTTCTAAATCCTATTTCTACCAGCAGTGTATAAGAATATACCTTTTTGCTTGCAGTCTAACACAGGTTACACTGGATCTTTGTTAATCTTTGTCACGTCGAAGCATAAAATCTTATCTCATTATTTTGATTTGAATCTTTTTTGGTTGTTAGTATGATTTGATATTTTAAAAATTTATTTATCAATGGCACACACATACACACACACGCACACACATAGATAGCCAATAAGTGGAGTCTTCCTACTTTAATCGCTCTAAAAGAGCTATTTATATATTCGGATATCATCTCTTTGTGTTATACAGTGCAAGTGTATTTCTTATCTGTCATTTCTTTTTTATTTTAGTTTATAATGTCATATAATCAAATGTATTAATCTTTTTACGTTAAAGTATCTGTACTTGATGTTATTTAGGAAGGTTGTTTTCACTCCAGGTAAGATTACATAAATCTTCATCTCTTTTTTCTAATTTTTAGAATTTTTTTTTTAAATTTTACAAGTAACTCTTTAATCCATTTGTAATTTTGGGGTGCATGGTGCAAGGTAGGAAACCTAACTTTCCCTCCCTGGAAGTTAACCTGTTTCCCAGCACCGTTTATTAAATAACGGAGTCATCCTTCGCTGATGTGAAAGGCTACCTTGTTGGTGTATGAGATACCTGTACTCTGTTTCTGGGCACTTTACATAATTTCAGTGATTTAGCTGTATATTGCTGAGCCAATACTATACTACTTCTCAGAGATTTACCTAGCCCTTGCATTTACTTATCATTTTTTTCTCCTTTCTTCTAATTTTACAATTTTTTAGTTTTTGCTTCTCCTTTAATGAGTTCTTTTTCTCTTTATTTTTGTTTTCCTTATACTGTCTTCAGTGAATTTTTTTGCATACTTATTTTTATTCTTTATTTTAAAAATGCATTAAGTGTTACAAATGTGCCTCTGATTATAACATTGATTCCATATTACAGATTTTAAAATATGATGTCCTCATTATCGTTACTTTCTAAGTACTCTTTAATAACAGGATTGGGCTTTTCTTTGTCCCAAGCGTTATTTTTAAAAGCATCTTTGAATAATCAAGTGGCAGTTAAATTTTTTATGCTTTTATTATTAGCATTTAGTCTTACTGCATTGTGATGAAAAATGTGGTCTGCAAAACATCTTGTTTGGGAAACTTAATGCTGTTTTCTCTATGACCTAAAGCATGTCAATTACGGGGAAAAAGAGATTTATCTGTTCATGGGATCTAGAATTCAATATGTATAAAATGAGCCATATCGATTATGTTTATCAAATTCTCTAGCCACCATTTGCTGTTTTGCCCCCAATCTAATGAAAATTTAGAGGATTTTGTTAAAGCCTTTCCGTATTATTGCGCTTCTGCAAATTCTTAAGTTTCAGGTTTTTGCTTTATATATTTTGATGCTGCATTATTCTGTTTAATGAGATGTTTCTGTATCTGAGGAAAATTTAAATAAAATCTACCCTAAATCTAAAAATGAGATTCATAATAACATATCACACATTAGACAAATTCTGAAAACCAGACCATTACCCCTGGGTTAAATGCAAAAATCAGTTATGCTTAAAATACTAGAATAAAACCACTGTGGATGGGGAGTGTTTTTTTGTTTGCTTGTTTTTTAATGTAACACGTCACTCTTCAGGATTCCTAGGGACAATCCAATAATAAAACAAATGCAAGAGTAAAAATTAGTTGTATTGTCAAGGAACGCATTAGAGAACTCTGTGTATTTATATACCCATATTTATATACATTTCAAACCAGCAATAATTGACAAAATTATGTGGTATAGTCAACATAATGTGATTTAGAGACATCTTACTGATGTCTGCCTAATATGTCACCAGAAATACATTGGCCTAAAATACTGACAATGAAAAACAATTTATCCTCTGTCAATTAGTAGATTTACGACTATTTAGCTGAATGAAGAACAGTAAAAGAATGAAGTTGTTATATCCACTGCCAACAGAAGGTTTATGGACTGCATGGACTTAGAAGACAGCGAATCAGAGAGATAATGTTCATCAGCACTATCCAAAGGAAAGAGACACTATAGCAAGTGGTCCTTTGCATTCCAGAGAACAGAAAGGTGTAGGGTCCACCATGAACCTGTATTTGGGGTACACTGGAGGGTACCTCCAGACTCTACATCGTCCTTTACATCTCAACTTCAGTGTCACCTCCTCTGAGACATCTTCCTAACCATCTCCCTTTCCAGACTGGGTTAGATGTCCTTGCTGTGTCATCCTTTGGCTCATTCTGTTTTGTTCTTACATGCTACTGAAATGTGCTGCTAGTTCTTCTTTTACGTATCTGCCTTCCCCACTAGACTGTAAACTCCATAATGGCAGGAACTGTGTCTTGTTTATTGCTTTGTCTCTACTTCCAAGCACTCAGAGACAGTGAAGGCAATAGATACACATTTGTTGAATGAGTGAAAATATTTTGATTCTGAAAATATCCTGGATGCTGTATTTAAATCAGTGTTTTTCAACTTGGGCCTATTGACCTTTGGAGATCCAGGAATACGTTATTGGGGATGAGTGAAGGCTCTACAATGATCATCTTAAAAAGCTAATTTCCTTCGTTCTTCCCACCATCCCTCCTCCTTCCCCACATGGGATGTCAGCGTGGGGTACTGGAGCCTAAGTAGTGTGAAAAGGGCATCTGTGCAGGGAGGTAATAGTGGCAGTGGGACATAAGTTACAGAGAGAATCGACCTAGTAAGTAAATATGTTTAGAATAATGGAGTTTTTTCATGGTCAGAGAATGAAGCTATAGATACATTAAGGGAGAAAATGAAAATAGACTCTGTGGCTTTGGATTGCAATTTGTTGTATTAATGTAAACTCATTGTTTACAATATACATGATAGATAATAGAAATATAGATATAAATATGATTTGTGTAAATACACGACTATATGTGTATATACACACATATATTCTCTAGCTCTGTCCACTAAGAGGGAATAGGACCAATAGAATCCCAAAAGCAACGAGCCCACTTAGTGTCCAGATCTTGAGGACCATTCTCCACTAAAAGAAATCAAGCCTACTTAAAGAAATGGCTTATATCCAGGTCTGGGCAGGAAATGTACAAGATAAGCCTGGAACATATTTTTGTGCTGAAAAGTAAAGAAGTGCTCAAAGAATGATGGATATATGTCAAAATCACAGAGAAGCCTGCCTGAAGAGCCTTTCACTGGCCAAATATGGGACAATTTGAGCATCACAGTAAATAATGATAGTGACAGAATAGAACTCATTTTATAAAATAGAAATACATAGGTCCATACTGATATAAATAAATTCATAAACAAATACATGAGAAAATTTTTTTCTTACAGTAGAATCCCAATTAATAAATGTAGAAGGAATCATGGAATTAGAAAATCACCATATGGAAACCATCACATTTCTTCAGCTAAGGAACATCAATGAATGCTAGAACAAAAAGGTGAATGTTTGATGAGGGATGTGATATTTGCATAGTTACAAAGTACCTCCTCACAAAATGCTTAACAACTATAAAGGAAAAGGGGGAACATTATAGTTGAGAAACCTAACAGACATCAGACACTGGTGATTGTTACTATCACCGTTAATGGGACAAGTTGATGTGCCACCTGACATACAGACAAAAAGACATCATCCTTTCTGTGATATTCCTGCCAAAAATACATCATCTGATTTAATCACGAAGAAATACCAAACAAACCCAAGTTGAGGGATATTCTACAAAATAATGGGCCTGTAATCTTTTCAGAAGTGTTAAATTCATGCAAGTTAAGGCAAGAATGAAGAGCTATTGCAGATTGATGGGAATAAAAGACGTAACAACTAAATCTAACCCATGATCCTGGATTGGATCCTTTAGCCATAAACAACATTATTGGGCAATTAGAAAAACTTGAATGGAGTCTGTGGGTTAGATCCTAGTCGTGTGTCAATGTGAGTGTCCAGATTTTGATGTTCCTATCATGGTTACACATGGCATTGTTTGTAGAAATTTCACACTAAAGTGTTTGGGAGTCATGGCACATCAGGTCAGCAATCTACTCTCAAATGGTTCAGGAAAAAAAGCAGCTCTTTGTACCCATGAAGTTTTCTGTGCTTTTGAGATTATTTTAAAAGAAAAATATTAATTTAACAGAAGTATATCCTGGGTTCCTGGACCTCATCTTTATAACCATTCCTGCCATACGATTTGTCTTTATGGTCCTATTGGTGTCAATTAACATCACTACAAAGTGATAGTGTTTAACTTTCAATGTTGGTGAAAATGTCTGTGTGGTCCGTGGCCTAAGAGAGCCCAGCTAGTAACCTGAGCAGTGAAGTGCAGAATCTGAGAGAAGGGGAAAGAAAAGGACAGCAAGGGCTTGTAACAGAACTTCCTAGGAGTCACTGAGAGCAAGGTGGTGTAAGTTTGTAGTTGGAGCCAGGAATCTGGTCCCACAGCGTAATAAAATTAATTCTGCTGAAAGTAGTAGTCCATTTACCTCAACTTTTTTATTAGGGGACTCGGTGTGCACTATGGTTCAGTGGTAGAATTCTCATCCTCCATGCAGCTATAGCCTATCGGTCATTGGAGGCTTGGGTGTCTCGATGATGCTGAACAGGTTTCAGAGGAGCTTCTAGACTAAGATGGACTGGAAAGAAAGACTTGGTGGTCTATGTCCAAAGATCAGCCAATTAAAATCCTATGGAGCACAATAGTTTGTTCTGCAGCTGATGGTGGGGAAGGCGTAGAACTGGGCAGTGTTTCATTCTGCTGTGCAAAGGGATGCCATGAGTTGGGGGCTTACTAGACAGCAGCTAACAACAACAAAAAATGTATAATGTGTGATGACTTTCGATGATCCAGAAGTATCCTGTCTCTGGCAATTATCTGTGGAGGGAGGTAATAAGGCAAGTCATTGCCCCTTCTACAAACTAGCTGTGTGACACAGAGGAAGTCACTTAAGTTCATAGTGACTCAATTTCCTATTCTGTAAGCAAAGAGCGTTGGAGTCTAAGGTCTAAAATTATGATTTTGAATGTCAATGAGTATGAATGGTCAACCTGCTGGAGCAGTTAGAAAGGTCTTCCTGGAGGAGGTGGGAGTTGGGGGGCAGGATATAAATCTTTGGAGAAGAGGAAACAACACTGGAGAAACATCAGCCTTGGGGGGAATCCATGAGACAAGGCAGAGAGGCAATGGTGAGTTGGCAAGAGGTGGGGTGAGTGGAGAGAGGTAGAGACAGTGAAGAAGGTAAAGGAAGGGGACAGGCCTGAATTGGAGGAGGTGGCACATTTCTAGCCCATAAGACCATTGGTCTACAAAGATCCTGGGGCAAATTTTCACCTCTAAGATTATTCAGTGCATGAAACTCCTGAATGTTTTCGGTGCCTTTAGGAAATGATCAGCTGTTATCTGCCTTCTCGCAGTGTAACTATTTATGCAGTGTTTTAAAAGGATACCATACTTAAATTTTTTTTTTTTTCTAGAATAGTGGGGAGATTTGAGAAAAGCAAAGGCAACTGGAAGGAAAGAAGGACTATAAAAATTAATGCAGCGTTGCCTTGTGAAATTTCATACGCTGCGATTGGGTCTTGTGAATACCTTATTATTATTTTTTCCTCTCTAAGAAAAGATGTGGAACAAGAAGGGGGAAAAGAAATGGGGCCTCCAAACTGTGGAATGACCCAGCTGGGAGCCCAGTAGACCACATACTTCCCATTCCAGTGACCCCAATACACCAGAGGTCCACAGTCAGCCAATGCCCACACCCTTGTGGAGTTGCAACTGCTTAGCAATGGTGGGTGGGAACTGCTGAGTGGTAATGGGAGCTGGCTGGGATGGCAAAGGGACACTTTGGGACAACAGGTCATGCATGCTGTGGGGCAGCCTAGCTCTGTCTCTTGGTGATAAAGGTATGTGATACCTCTTAGTTTTCTTGAGTGGCTAGGCAGGGAGGAATATGTCCCACAAGGCAATGGCCAGGCTTGGTTGGGCACAATGGCTGGGTAATTCCTATTTATCTAAAGGAAATAAAAATGTGGGCAGCACGTCTGTTTTGTGAAGGCAGACCAACGCAGCCCCGAGGAGAGAAGAGTCTGTACCCGGTGGCTAAGTGGAGCGTGGAGCCCTGACAAGGAGGAGACAAAAAAGCAGGCCTGGGCTGAGGGCCACCAGCGGCCCGCCTAGTGGGAGCGTCATTATTCCACCCCCTCTGGTATGCTCTGTGGTTGGGAACACAAAGAGAAAGAGGGTGGAGTTGGAGGACTTGGCCCCTCTCCCTGCAGAGGTCGGTCTGCTGGTCTCAAATGATTATTGCATTTAATGAATTACAGCTTGTAAAAGGCTTTGAAGCTGCAAGGCAGAGCCTGGGTGCTGCTGAGCACTAAGGATTCTTTTTCTTAAATCACTTTATTCTATGGCTCGGAAAACAAAACCCCTCTTGAGTGGAGAGCCACAGTCGAGTCTGCCAACCTCTATTCTTGGTAACCATACATTTTTTAAAACTGTAGTTTAACGATAAAGACTACAAAATGTGGGAAAAGCAAAGCACAAAAAGACAATGGCTATGACATTCAAGCAGGAGAAAGAACTTGTTCAAGGGGCTTCCTTCCGCTGGAACAATAATAACTGGTCCCATTAGCTTGCGCATAACCCCTAAAGGTAAGGCGCACATCGACGGGGAGAAGAGATCACTATGGCGCCCCTGGGAAAATAGCTCTGTGCTGGAATAATCTCAGCAAACAGACATAAAAAGATCATATGGTATGAGTTTTTCAGTGGCAATTACCCTCAATTACCCTATAGTCCATAAAAACAGCTACATCTGACAGGGTCTGTGAGGGGTCTGCACTTGGCTCTGGGTTTTCACCCACTTGCTCAATGTAAAGTGACTGCATTTGGGGGCATTTTTGGACATGCTATGAATAGTAACTGTGGTTGTTATGGAGCCCTTATCGCACAGTGGTTAAGAGCTCAGGCTGCTAACCAAAAGATTCCAGTTCAAATTCACCAGCTGCTCCTTGGAAACCCTATAGGGTAGTTCCACTCTGCCCTATAGGGTCACTGTGAGTCAGAGTTGACTCGATGGTAATGGATTTTTTTTTCCCCCCAATGGGTTGTCCTTATGTGCCTTAGAGCCGATTTCAACTCATACACAGTATCCCCAAGTGACAGAGTGAGATTGCCCCATAGGGTTTTCTAGGCTGTAATCTTTATGGAAGCAGATCCCCAGGTGCTTCTCCTGCAGAGCCGCTGGGTGGGCTCAAACCACCAATCTTTCTGGTTAGCAGCTGAGCACTTAACCATTGCTCCACGAAGGCTCCTTAAATACTAACTGGCCTTGTTCAATCCCAACTATAAAAGAAAGAGTAGCAGATGTGTCTCCTCAACCAGCCCTTTATTTCCTGGACATTGTGGCAGGACCTTGCTGGCTGATACCTCAGTAAAAAGCCAGAGAAGAGCAAAGAAGGAAAGGCAATGAACTTCACCAGGGTTCTTTCGGGTACCCTGAAGAAAAAAATTGAGCTCGACTTTTTAATTTTTATAGCTGCTTTCTCTGATGAACCCGTTGCTGATATTATCTCTTTAACTCATCTCTGTAGTTTTATTTTGAAATTATTAAAGATAATTTGTATTTTCCTTCATCAGTACAGAAATCTGTTATTTCTACAAACATCAGAATCACTGCATGCCTGGTCCTCAGAAACATTTTAAAAATTCTTGTCCCTCCTCCTGTGTCTTTCTTCCTTTCCCTTTCCTTCCTTCACTTCTCTTCCCTCCCTTCTCCTGTTCTCTTCTTTTCCCCTCCACAGCTATTGATATGAACTTGAAGGGTGGAGTTGTGGCCCTCTTTCTAAGGACCAGTTGGAAAGCTTGCTACGGGGAATTTCTTTTTCTTTTCTTTTTTGCATATCAAGCCTCGCTCCACCTTGTTGAACATCCTGGGCCCTGGAAGACATTGTCTTCCTTGTGACTTATGCTAACTAATAAGCATTGGAAATATTGCTCTGTGGGTATCTTGTTTATGAGTGGAATGGCTCCTCTAGTAACAGTGAACACACAGGGCGGCTGAGACCAGAGCTATATCTTATTTTGTGTTTTGGAAGCTGGGTAGAGGGAGCAGAAGTTACTCAGTTTTTTTTTTTTTTTTCCTTCAGTAACAATGTTCTTCCTGGACTGTGTGGAGTGATGAAGAAAGAAAAATTAACATTTTTGTGGTTCAGCTGACATTAAAATGGGAAAAAGCACATCACTGCAATTAGAATGTCCTGTTCATTAGTCACTTTTTTTCCTAAAATTAAAGTATCTCTGCAAGCAAGAAAAGAACAAGTCTTCGATGACCTCATAATTCATTATTTCTAAGTACTATGTATAATTCCCAGTGGAGATAAATCTGGAATTGATTTTCCATTATTGTTGGCTATTGAATGGTGGCCTTGCGGGTGTCCTGTGAAGAAGAACTTATACTTTTCATGGCTTTGGCAGGGGCTGAATTGGAGAGGTTGTTGCTGTTGTTGGTAACCTTGTGGGCATTTTTCTTCACAAACCATTCTGAATCTTTCAGAAAAAGACGAGGAAGCATCAGTCAGGCTTTATCATTATAAGGCTTTTCCAACTGTGTACCAGGGCTGCTCTTCCAGCAGAAATCTCCACTCCAGGCCATTAGAGAAGAATCTGCCTGGGACCACTTGCTGATAAGGGGTGGAAGGGAAAGGACATGGAACCTCCATTGGCACTAGAAGGGCTGTTACAATGATGGTTTGATCTGATGCTTATTGTAACATCCTGTGCATCCTATATCCCAGACCTTGGAGACTGAGGTTAACCAAAGCTGTAGCTGAACTCTAAACTCTCTGAGGACCCCTCCACAGAGCCAGGATTATACCCATTCCTTAAGCTAGCAGGAAGGCTCAGCGTTCCTCTCTGTGGTTAGAACAGAAAAAAATGTCTGGACACGATTCAAGTATCTTGTGCCAAGACAAGGTGGGTCAACACTGAAGCCCTAAGTGAGTGATACCATAGCCATTACAGCCCCCTTAGTCAACAGACCAAGACTATAGATCATCATAGAATTCAGCAGTGACACACTCACCCCCACACTCAGCAAGTGCTGATTTTCAAACAGTGTTTCATGTTGAATTTACAGTTACCAGCTGTGCAAACACTAAGATGATAGGAACAGAAGCCACCAATGAACCAGACCTCAGAAAATGGATGTTAAATTCGACATTTTGTAACTTATTTCCATATAAAGACACTCATGTGCATTTATGCTTCAGGCAAAAACAAATCATTTTGGGGCTTGACTCCATAGTAGATCTATAACATACAAAGTGGTTGAATGGTGAGCAAATCTATATTTCCTCTCTCTATATTAATAACCTTAAAAATTGCATTTAAATAGCAGTTGTACATATAGCATGTAGTTTGAGCCACTGTTTACCAGCACTTACTCTGCTCAGAATGATAGCATTAAGTCCCTGGGGAACTGGCCAGGAGACCATTCTTCTAAAGGCCCCTTGATCAGGCTAATGGCCTAATTCCTGAATCAGGTCCTAATTCCTGAAACCTGTGAATATTACCTCTATGGCAAAATCCTTGAAGACGTGATTAAGTTAAGGATCTTGAGATGGGGAGATTATCCTGGATTTTCTGGGGGCCCTAAATGCAGTGACATGTATGTTCATAAGAGAGGCAGAGGGAGATTTTTCAGACACGGAGAGGCAAAGATGATGTGAAGACAGAGCAGAGAGGGATTTAAAGAGACTGGTCTTGAAGATTGTAGTGATGTGGCCACAAACCAAAGAATGTTGGCAGCCACTAGAAACTGAGTCAAGAAAGAAATTCCTCCTTAGATTGTCTGGAAGGAGTGTGGCCCTGACGACATCCTGATTTCAGCCCAGTGATACTGATTTTAGATTTCTGGCCTCCAGAACTGTAAAAGAATAAATAAATGTGTGTTGTTTTAAGCTACCAGGTTTGTGATAATTTGTTACAGCAGCCACAGGAAACTAATAACTGAGCTTATAATGTCTCCCTGGGGCCCTGGTGGCCCTGTAGTTAAGCGCTGAGCTGCTAACCAAAAAGTCGCAGTTTGGATCCACCAGCTGCCCCTTGGAAATCCTATGGGGGCAGTTCTGTGTTTTACAGGGTTGCAATGAGTCCAAATCGATTCAACAGTAACAGGCAAATATGAGGTGAGGACTGTGATATAAGGGGTGATAATCTTGACAGCTGAGACATCTCTAAGTCTCGTTACATTCATCACTGACTCTCCTGAGAGACACTTCATCCTCATGCAGATGAACTGCTCCTCACTGGTTCTCTACTCATCCCCAGAGGAATGGCTAATTGTGTAGGAAGTAAACATCTCAGGCCCTCATTCTGGATCCAATTACACATACAAATCATATTTTGGTGCCATGCAGGACATATATATAAATACAAAAGAATGTAACACCCAGTGTGGTTCTACCATTTAATTATTCATTTGATCATTTAACAATTATTTTTTGGCAGCCTACTCTGTGCTCTGAACCTAGCAAGAACTCATCTCTCAGTTCTTCATTGCTAAGCCAAGGCTCAGATGAATTTCATTTAGTGGGAAGTTTGCAGAGGAAGGAGGAGTGCTATTTTTCCTGCTAAAAGTCCTTCCTAAAATCTAATGTAACTTATAGTTTCTGAACATAGTGGATAAATACCAATTTGTTCCTTCCCCGCCCACTACAACAGCTAAGCCATTTCTGAACACAAAAATCTAGTACGTCACTTGTGATGAAAACATATGTGAGTCTCATCAGTTTTGCTCTTGTTGCTAAACTACTTCAGGTGATGCTACTATCTGTATTTCTACACTAAAAAGTCCATTGCATTTTAGAAAAGGACCCTCAGAGATGTAGAGCAGTTATCACATCAATTTGTGTTGTGTGATGGCTAACAATGTCAAGTCTAGGAGCATGTATACGAATAAATTAAATTAATTGTATTAGAGAGGAATATGGGGAATTCACCAGGCTGATTCCACTGAGCTTTGCCCATTAAGGTATGATTCTGATAGATTCAAAACGTTAAAATCAGTTGGGTAACTTTTGCAATGCAGGTTCATCTTCATGCCTCCTTAGATCTGCATACTTGCTGAAATCTCTGGGTATCTCAGGATCTTGGCTGTTTTTCACAGTGTATCTTAGCATCTAAAATAGTGGTTGAGAAGCCAGGCTCTGGAGGCATAATATGTGAGTTCAAAATCCCTCTCTACCACTTATAAGCCATGAAAACCTGGGACGTGACCTACCTGAACTTCAGTATACCCCCATGAAAAATTATAATATTTCTTATCACACAGGGTCTTTGCAAGAATTTCCTGAGATCATATATGTAAAGCATTTAACACAAAGCCTGACCCAATAAGTGCTCACGAAATTTTTGGTATTGTCATCCTTTATTATTATGTCATTTTGCTTGTTTCCCTCCATTTCCGTCAGTTTTCTTGTTTAATTTTTTTTAATGTTAGTAATGCTTGGTTTACTCTAGCCAAGTATTTCTCAGTCGAATCCTGATAGCCAGCTGCCTGATTTCATCAAGGGTTTCTTGTGCTTATCTTCTAGACAAGACTCAAAGGCATGGAGGAAATGTGTTCAGTGGAAGTAGGTTCATGCAATGGTCTGCTGAAGACCTTTTGCTGTTGGATAGATTGGAGGTAGGACAAGGGATGGCAAGTAGCCCATGGGCACGGTTCCCCGTAACACTTCCTCTGTGGCAAATGTGGGTGGAGTTGATGAAAGAGAGATGCAGTCCTTAGTGGGCAGGGAGGGTTGTGCCTCCTCTGGCTATGCAGAGCAGCTGTGGAGGGCTGACTCAACCAAACTTCAAAGTAGTAGAACCCTAGGGGACTGCCTCCCTTACTAGCCTCTGTCAGCCCTTGAAGAATTGGCTTTATGAAGTCCGAACCATTGTCTTTGGGGTTCTGGAGCGAACCAATTCATAAAAAGGGGTAGCCTCAGCATACCCAAGGAGCAATCAACTGAATAACAAGATGCCAGCAACTGCAGCAATTCCCATGCTGACATTGAAAGCAACGAACTCACTGCAGCCAGGGAAGCATTCTATGGGCTAGTGCTCAACCAGAAACATGTATGCACACACACGTACACCAAGACTTCAGTGTATAAAAATATAGGTGACACGGGGATAAACATTTATATTTTTGTGAGTAACAGATCATCGTGACAGCACCTTAAACTTTGAAGAGCTGAAGCAAATATGGCCTCTAAAGTACTTGTATCTGAGATTGTATGATAGAATTTTGCAAGACCAATGACTTCTTTATTGCGAATACCTTTGTTCAACAACATAAACGGTGACTATACATGTGGACCTCACTCAGTGGAAAACACAGGAGCCCAATAAACTACATCTGTGGAAACAGATGATGGAAAAACTCAGTATCATCAGTCAGAAAAAGGCCAGGGACAGACTGAAGAACAGAGAATCAACTGCTTGTAAGCAAGTTCAAGTTGAAGCTGGAGAAAATTAAAACAAGTCCATGAGAGCCAAAATACCATCTTGAGTATATCCTACCTTAACTTAGAAACCATCTCAAGGACAGATTTGACACATTGCACACTAATGACTGAAGACCGGAGGAGTTGTGGGATGACATCAAGTGCATCATACATGAAGAAAACAAAAGGTCATTAAAAAGAAAGAAGAGAACAAAATAGATGCCAGAAGAGACTCTGAAACTTGCTCTTGAGTGTAGAGAGGCTAAAACAAATGGAAGAAAAGATGAAGTAAAAAGCTGAACAGAAAATTTCAAAGGGTGGCACGAGAACACAAAGTAAAGTCTTATAATGAAATGTGCAAAGACCTGGAGATAGAGAACTGAAAGGGAGGAACACACTCAGCTTTTCTCAAGCTGAAAGAACTGAAGAAAAAATTCAAGGTTCGAGTTGCAATAGTGAAGGATTCTATGGCCAAAATACTGAACAACATATGAAGCATCAAAAGAAGATGGGAGGAACATACAGAGTCACTGTTCCAAAAAGAATTGGTTGGCATTCAACCATTTCAGGAGATAGCATATGATCAAGAACCAATGGTACTGAAGGAAGAAGTTCAAGCTGCACTGAAGGCATTGGTGAAAAACAAGGCTCTAGGAACTGGTGGAATACCAACTGAGATGTTTCAGCAAACAGATGAAGCACTGAAGAGGCTCACTGGCCTATGCCAAGAAATTTGGAAGACAGTTTCCTGGCCAATGAACTGGAAGAGATCTATATTTGTGCCCTTTCCAAAGAAAGGTGACCCAACAGAATGCAGAATTTTTCAAACAATATCATTAATATTACACACAAGTAAAATTTTGCTGGAGATCATTCAAAAGAAGTTTTAGCAATACATCAACAGGGAACTGCCAGAAATTCAAGCCAGGTTCAGGTGAGGACGTGGAACCAGGGATATCATTGCTGAAGTTAGCTGGATCTTGACTGAAAGCAGAGAATACCAGAAAGATGTTTACCTGTGTTTTATTGATTATGCAAAGGTATTTGACCCTGTGGGTCATAACAAATTATGGATAACACTGCAAAGAATGGGAATTCTAGAACAGCTAATTGTGCTCATGTGGAACCTGTGCATAGACCAAGAGGCAATCTTTTGGACAGAGCAAGGGAATGTTGTGTGGTTTAAAATTAGGAATTGTATGCGTCGGGGTTGTATCCTTTCACCATACTTACTCAGTCTGTATGCTGAGCGCATAATCCAAAAAGCTGGTCTATATGAAGAAGAATGTGGCATCGGGATTGGAGAAAGACTCATTCATAACCTGAGATATGCAAATGACACAACCTTGCGTGCTGAAAACAAAGAGGACTTGAATCACTGATGAAGATCAAAGTCCATAGCCTTCAGTATGAATTACATCTCAACATAAAGGAAACAAATATTCTCACAGCTGGACCAATAAGGAACATCATGATAAACAAAGAAAAGACTGAAGTTGTCAAGGATTTCATTTTACTTAGATTCGCAATCAATGCCCTTGGAAGCAACAGTCAGGAAATCAGAGCATTACATTTGGCAAATCTGCTGCAAAAGATCTCTTCAAAGTGTTAAAAAGCACAGATGTCACTTTGAGGACTAAGGTATGTTTGACCCAAGCCATGGTGTTTTCAGTTGCCTCATATGTATGCAAAAGCTGGATAATGAACAAGAAAGAATGAAAAAGAATTGAATTATGGTGCCGGTGAAGAATATTGAAATGTACCATGGACTGCCAGAAAAGGAATAAGTCGGTCTTGGAAGACATACAGCCAGAGTTCTTCCTCGAAATGAGGATAGTGAGACTCCATCTCACATACTTTGATCGTGTTATCAGAAGGGACCAGTTCCTGGAGAAGGACATTATGCTTGGTAAAGTAGAGGGTCAGCAAAAAAGAGGAAGACTTTTGATGAGATAGATTGATACAGTGACTGTAATAATGAGCTCAAACATAAATGACTGTGAGGATGGTACAGGACTGGGCAGTGTTTTGTTCTGTTGTACATAGGCCACTATGCTTTGGAACTGACTTGACAGCACCTAACAACAACAACAAAATAGTTGCTCAGTGTCAGTTTAGAGAGGGTCAGGAGGGCCTCAATTAGATGGATTGATACAGTGGCTGTAATGATGGGATCAAGCATAGAAAGGATTGTGAGGATGGTGCAGGACTGGGCAGTGTTTCGTTCTGTTGTACATAGGGTTGCTATGAGTCAAAACCAACTCAATGGATATAATAACAACAAACAATAAGATTGACTGCATAGTTAAAACGATTAATTTGCTTAGTAGCTAACTGAAAGATTGGAAGTTCAAATCCACCCAGAGGTGACTTGAAAGAAAAGTCTGGCAATCTACTTCTGAAAAGTCAGTCATTGAAACCTCCGTGGACCACAGTTCTACTCGGACACACAAGGAGTCGCCATGACTCAGAGATGACTTGATGGCAACTGGTTTAGATTGACAATCAGCCTGGTTCCTCATGCCCTCTCCCTATCCTTGTTTTTGCTGACAACACATCATTTTGTCTCATCAGTCATGAAGCTTGTTTGGAGTAATTATAATACTTGCACGATAAAATTTTGTGATATTAAAAATAAACTAGAACAGTTTCAAGGTTAAGCCTGTGTGAATTTCACTCACTTTTAAGTGCTTTCTGAAAATATTTCTTGATTAAATGAAAATAATGTGGTAGAGTCATGTATCATGTATTGTTGGAACTAGAGAATATCAGGATCTTGGTTGGGCTTTGGGAGTGTGTTTTGAATGTGAATGTCTCTATCATCATGTAGATCCCAAAAGAAGAAAGACTTTCCTCCTGCTTAGGGGTGGGTCTGGGGTGTTGGAGGGGGAGAAGAGATGGCCAAGGGGTTGCATAGGTGGTCAAAGTCAGGAGGCAGGTTATGGTAGGCTTTTTTTTTTTTTTTATTGTGTGAGTGTGTGTGTGTGTGTGTGTGAGTGACTATGTTTCTGAGTGACTTGTGTGCATGTAATTATGTGTGACACTGTGCGTGTGTATGTGAGAAGAAAATAATGGAAACTCTGGGATCTTAAGCTGGTGGCAAGAAAGGACTATCTAAGGCACAGATCATCTAAACATAAGTTAGAAAATGACTTTCTGGTGAAAGGAAACACAGACGATTGAGCAAAATTAGAAACCTCAAAAATCTGTGCCAAATCTATATTCAGTTGCCTTATGCTTCTCTTCCTCCATTATTTAGGATGAATGGCTACAGGGCATATCCACTTGTAGTTTTTGCCTCTGATTTTTTTTTTTTTTTGATGAGAAACAAACACTAGTATTTTTATTTTGTCATATGGAGAAAACTATATCTCTTTCTCCATCTTTTTTCATTCTACTCTAAGAACTGCCAAACAGATCGAGATCGGTTTTGCCAAGAAAGTTTTACTATGAAGATAAAAATGCACAGAGGAAAGTTTCAGTCTGAAAATACAAGGTGGTTAGATATCTACGAAATTGAAATCAAATTCTCATGCATTTGCACATTTTGTATAATTATTTCATTGGCTATTAGCAATGAATTTCAAGCTGCAGAGCAAGTAAAAATCTATTTGGGGGATGTAGTACCAGTGAATGAGCTATTATCTTTGCGTATTCCACTTATTCTCATTTTATTCTCAAAGCCCTTTGAAGTCACATTCAAAGAGTTTGACTGCAATGAAATAATGCAAAAGAACAAGACAGAATGAAAAGGGAAACTATCTTTGAAGCTATTTTTCCTGGAAAAAAATTAATGAAAGAAATTCTCAAGAACATGGTAACCCAAAGACAAATAAACACCCTATAGCTCTTGTACAATGAATTTGAATCAAAATATGGTGTCTTGCACATGAAAGGCAGTAAATGATAACTTGTTAATGATGATGTTGATAATGATGGAAGTAGTGATTTGACATCTGAAATAAACCAAAGAGAATACTTGTGTGGCAGACTTGATTTTCCAAAGATGTCCACAAGAGGACCACAACAATATATAGCTATCAAAACACAATTTGTTCCTGCAGGGTATTCTTAAAATGTGACTTTGACACACCTCTGTTAAGAGGTTGGGCCTACATTTCTACCCTATTAACCTGGGCAGACCTTTGTAAGTACCTTAACCAATAGAAGGATGGAGAAGTGACTCTGGTTGACTTCTGAGGCTAAGTCAGAAAAAGCAATATGGCTTTCACCTGGTTCTCTCTCAGCGCATACCTTCCCTTCTCCACCTTCCTTCCTTCCTCCCTCCCACTATTTCTAACTTTCAGCATGCTTGTCCTTAGAACCCAGCCAACCACCATTCCACTTATATTCTCCCAGGGTTCACACCAGGTCACCCATCAGGGAGGTGGGAAATTCTGCTTCCTGTAGAATTATTTTGTTAGGATAATGTGAAGACTCTCTGTCCTGGGTGCGCCTTCTTGACCCAAGGTCCCATTATGGCTGCCCTCAGCTTTTGGCATCTCACAAGCTCTTTAAACTAAGGCATTTGAGTTATGGCTAAGGTTCCATAGTCTTCCATTCAAATCCTCATGTACATTACTTATTTTAAATATTGAGTTGCCATGTTGTATATATCAGTGCTTCTCAATGTTTAGTGTGCATACAAAGCACCTGGGGATCTTGTTCAAATGTAAGTTCTGCTTCAGTAGTTTTGGAATGGGTTCTGAGGCTCTGCATTTCTAACAAGCTTCTAGGTGGTACCAATTCTCTTGATCCATAAACCATACTTTGAGAAGTAAGGGTGTAGAGGATTGTATGAACAAAGCAAAATTTTGTATGAGTCATTCTCAATGAAGAAAACCAAGATAATACTTAGCATTACTGAGCATCTACAGAATGATAAGAACTGTCCTAGGTATTTCATATACATCAACTCCAGTCCTCATAACACCCTGCAAAGTAAACATTATTATCCCTACTTGAACTGTGAAGAAATGATGGTTCACAGAGCTTAGGTAAGTGACAGAGACAGGACCCAAACCCAGACCTGCCTCACTACAGAAATATGCCCTTGTCTCTCTGCCACCCATCTTTTATGATCTCTATGCCTGTGCTTGATTCTCCCAATTATCATTTGACTTTGGATAAAGAGATGCCTCTATGGCCGTGCTGTCCAATAGAACTTTCTGCAGTGACAGAAGTGTTCGCTCTCTGTCCTACCCAATATAGTAGGCACATGTGGCTATTGAGAAATTGAAATGGAGCCAGTGTGACTGAAGAACTGAATTTTAAATTTTATTAATTTAAATAGCCAATTGTGGTTAGTGGCTACTGTATAGGATAGCACAGTTTGTAGGGAGGTTCGTAAAGATCACTGGGGCATTGGGTTTGGGAGGTAACTTGGATTTGCACTATAGGTTTGTGTGTGATGTTCAAACCCTGTACTCAGAATATTTTAAATGTTTAATACAATGTTCATAATTTTCATCCATAATCTTTACTTCCCTAGCTCCCTTTTCCTGTATCACCCTGCATCAAACAATATCTGCCTTTTGGGTTCATGTCAGTTAAAAAGAGTCCTGAACACGGAGTAAGATGCTGGAGGCTACAAAGGAAACGCCTGCCAATTCAGAGAGGTAGAGAATGTGACATGGGGAGTCCCTAAGAGGCAAGAATAGCAAATGGAAACCACCTTCCATTCTTTTGGGATTTGGGAAAAAGAAAGAAAAAGAGCCATTTGGATGCTTCCCCCTACTCTTGGGATCTATAACAATTAGAATGCTTTCAGGCTACAAATAAAAGAAACCTTGACCCAGACTGATTTAAATGATAAAGAAGCGTGTCATTTTACATAACTGGAAGTCCAGGGGTGGAGTGGACTCCAGAGTTACTTGATTCAATTGCTCAGCAATGTCTTAAAAGACCCCTATTCCACCATTCCTTCTTTCTCCCACACTTAATGGTTTCATCCTCAGGCTGGAAGCAAGATAGCCGCAGAAGTTCTGGACAGTATATCCAGACACAGTGATATCCAGAGGAAGGAGAGAAACTATCTTCTCCTGCAACTCTCTCTTGGAAGAGAGGGAAGTTTCTCCAGAAGCACAGGGAAGGCTTTGCCTCATGATTCACTGCCTGAAATTGGATCACGTGGCCACTCCTAATAACAAGGACAATGAGATTTACCTTACACTAATCAGGCCCACTCCTAGGGCTGGGAGGAAGCCAGCTTCCTCTGAGTACGTAGGCTGTGTAAGGAAGGGTGGGTACCTCAACATAATTAGAGTTCTTTTAGAAAGAAAGGGGGATAGATGACCCTAGTGTCTCCTACAATGACAAATCTTGAAGGGAGGTTGGGGATGGGGGAGATGTCAAAGCATCCAGTTTGGTCAAAGCAAAACCTAGAGGATAAGGGTTGGTGGCCTACTTTTCTAAGTGGCTGCAAATCTGTAGGGGAAGCCCAACACTTGACTCAGTGCCGTGTCCCAGGCATTTTAAGGCTCATAGCATTGGTGGGTCCAGGCCAGTGGACCTATTGCAGTGTTCGTATTGTCCTGTGGTCTGGCCAGGCCACACAGGGTCCCAGAGGTCCCCACAGGCCTTTGTGAGAGACCAAAAGAGAAAGAGGGGCAAAAGAGGTGCTGAGAGGCCCAGTAGATCAGCGGAGTTCGGAGGACTAGCAATAACAATTGTAAAGTGCTTAGCACAGGATTCATATTGTTGTTAGGTGCCATTGAGTTGACTCCAACTCACAGTGGCCCCATGTACAACAAAATGAAACACTGGCAAATCCACCATCATGATCATTGGAATGTTTGAGTCCAGTTTTACAGTGTTCTGTTTTGATTCTTAAGATTTTTATTGGCTAGTTTTCTGAAGTAGATTGCCAGGCCTTTCTTCCTAGTCTATTTTAGTCTGAAGCTCAGCTGAAACCTGTCCACCATGGGTGACCCTGTTGGTATGTGAAATACTGGTGGCATAGCTTCCAGCATTATAGCAACACACAAGCTACCACAGTATGATGAACTGACAGATGGGTGATGGACAAGATTCACAGGATCTCCTTTTAGCACATAAGACTCTTCCACTTTCTAGGAGTATTCTCAACTAATCTGTGTCTCATGTTACCATCCTGGGGCTGACCTTTGCCAACTCCCATGATGACTCCATTGTGTCAGGGACTGCTTTTGCCTACACTTGTGTTCTTGATTCTTGTCCCTGTGGGGAGAGCACCCTTCTGGCTCAGCATGTGCCTTCAGGGATTCACCCCCAGTTCTCTGTGTTGAACAAAGGCCTGAGAATAACTTGACTTTGGTATCCTTCTCTCTACCTCTGTATAAACTTTTACTGAAACCATGGCAATTTTCATTGGCATCAAATATTTTGGCTTTTAAATTGATGCTTTCTTGAGCCACATTCCTTGATTTTAGTCTTCTTCAAATTTTCTTGGACTATTTGTGAACTCTCAGCGTGAGACATCTGGTGGCTGACACTGGCCCTGTGCTACCTCACTTCTTCTCTGTCTCCTTGGTGGCAGTGCACACCTTTCCCTATTGAAACAAGAAAGTGGTCCAGCCTTGACCCCATCTCCATGCATTCAGGCTGGAACAACTTACTACCCAGGCAATAAAATCTCCCCTGTCCTGCATATTGGAAATCCCCAGGGCTGAACCCTGGTGCAGTCTTTCCTGAATTAGTGCAATACTTCCTCAGGCTTCCTGCCTGCCTCTCTGTGCTTGCCCCTCAAAGACCCTGTATCTGCAGTCACCTTCTTCTGTCATTATTTATGTCCCATCCCATGAATGCAAAGTAAGTTTTATGCTGTCATCTTCACTTCCTGTGTCACTCTACCTCGTTCATCTCTGCCTAACGCATCTCTCCACTTGACAGGTCCTGCTGGCCAAGAATTCTGCTACATCAGTCCTTTGAGGGTCCTTTCCCTTTCCTTAGTTCCACGTCCCTTGTAACACAATGGACAAGTAGGTTTAGAAATATCTTAACTGAGCCTTGGCAGATGACCCAGCTCAATGTTCCCGAATTCCAGTCTGCTCACTGGAGTCCTGATGCTGTCTCAGAACTACCTGGAAGTTTATGAGGAATGCAGATTTAAGACTAATGAATAAAAGCTTTGGGGTAGTGGACGAGAGGAGGGAGTCTATATACTACAATATGCTATACACTACACGGTACACATACTTTCCAGGGGAGTCTGTTGATCTAGATGTGGGAAGCATCTGATTTCCTATGGCTATCTGGATTCTCAAGTTGAAATCACTCTTGTAACGGTGCTCAACCTCTTTCAGACTCTGGGTCAACATAATGTCCTGGGGGGAATGCAGGGAGGGAGAGTAAGCTTACCTGCAAGCCAGACACAAGTCTAGGCACCACGAACAACAATTTAGTGAGGTCAGGCAGTTTTTCAGTTTCTGCTGCTAGCCAAAAGATTGGCAGTTTGAATATATCTGTCACTCCTTGAAAACCCTATGGAGCAATGAGTCACTATGAGTCTGAATCAACTCGACGGCAATGTTTTTTTTTGGTTTAGGTGTTTAGGGATTTGGGCTAATGAGAACATTGAAGATCTTGTTGTGGGCTGAACAAGTGAGATAGAATTAACTCAATTATCGTCACTGGCAACAGACATTTATTAAGTGTCTGCTGCATGTAGGACACTGGGGCTTGGTAGCAGAGACTCAAAAAACATCAGACATTTTCACCTGAAGAAGCTTACATGGTAGATGGAGGAAGAGCACACAGGCTTCAAAAGACATACTGACTATTCTGGGTTGAATAGTGTCCCCCACCTCCCCCAAATTCATGTTTACCTTGAACTTGTGAATGTGGCCTTATTTTAAATAGTGTCTTTGCAGATGTAATCAGTTTAAGATGAGGTTGTGCTGAATTAGGGTGGGGCCTAAATCCAATGACCAGTATCCTTATAAGAAGAGAGAAATTTGTACACAGAGACACCAAACACAGGGAAGACAATGTGAAGATATAGGTAGAGATTAGAGTGGTGCATCTACCAGAAGTGAGGAGAGAGTCATGGGACAATTTCTCCCTCAGAACCTCTAAAAGTTACCAACACTGCTGACAACTTGATTTTGGACTTTTAGCCTCCAGAACTGTGAGGGAATAAATTTCTGTTGTTTTAAGTCACCCACTTTGTCACAGCAGCCCTAGGAAATCAATGCACAGACACTACTATTTTCTGAAAAAAAATGGAATCTACTTCTTTCAGATTAATTTTTCTCTTAACTCATTCACTCAAGGGTTACTAAGGGCTATGCTAAGTCAAAGGTAGAATAGCATGGAAGGATACAGGTGAGAAGAGATGGTCCCAGTGTAAGGGGCAGAAAACCAATGTCCACATAATATGATCAGAGCTAAACAGAGAAACATACGAATCATGGGAGCATGGAGAAGGGAGCAATTTTACTATGGGAGTCAGGGAACTGGTTGTTTACATCCACCTAAGAATGAACTATGTGCTTGGGACTACACCAGGCACTTTAAATATGTTGTCTCACTCAATATAATTTATTATTTTCCAGAGTTCTTGTTGTTTTTGTTAGGTGTCACCAAGTTGGTTCTGACTCAAAGCAACCATATGTACAAAAGAACCACAATGCCCTATCCTGCGCCATCCTCGTGATCGTTGCTATGCATGAGCCCATTGTAGCCACTGTGTCAATCCATTTCATTGAGGGTCTTCCTTTTTTTCACTGGCCCTCTAATTTACCAAGCATGATGTCCTTCTTCAGGGACTGGTCCTTCCTGATAACATGTCCAAAGTATGAGAGATGAAGTCTTGCTATCCTTGCTTCTAAGGAGCATTCTGGTTGTACTTCTTCCAAGACAGAGTCCTTTAGGTAGATATTATTGTCCTAATTTTCCATGTTACATGAATCCCTCCTTAATAATAACTGGTGCTTCCATGAAAGGTAATAAATACTACCCCTTTAGCTCCCTGTGTATTTATTTGCATATGCTAATTTGCATAGGAGATGCTGAGGTGCTCAGGATTAAAAAGGACTTGAACTCTCAAACGGGAACAGAGGGAGAATTCTCTGCAATAAACTCACCAAAAGGGGAGGAGCAACTGGCCCACAGTATGACCGTACTTAAAAATTTGGCCAAGGTTTAAGGTTTGGAGAGTGCATGCAGTTTCTGGGTACAGGTATACCTTGTGCTTAGAATCTGTCACACTCTGATGAATAGATGGAAAACTTTGGGGCCTAATCAGCATTGCTTTGGGAAATTCTTGACTGGCTAAAATGCATAAGAAAGGAGCTTTCTCACTTGTTCCAAAAAGAATTGCTAAGAATTAGGAGTTGGGAGGGGTCAGGAGACAGCCAAGGTATGGGAGTGACAAAGTGGGAGAAGCCAGGAAAACAAGCAGGTGTAGGTCACGAGGAGATGGGCAAGGTAAGGAGTCATCTCAGGTACTCCAGTATCATCCTAACTCAGGAGATCAGGGGATGAGGAGAATGCCCAGGTAAGAGTAATGAGCAGGTGGGAGGGGTCGTGGGCAGCCCAAATCAAACAAACCAAGCCTGTTGCCATTGAGTCGATTCTGACTTATAGCCACCCAATAGGACAGAGTAGAAATGCTCCATAGGGCTTCCAAGGAGCAGCTGGTGGATTTGAACTGCTGCCCTTTTGGTTAGCAGCCAAGCTCTTAACCACTGTGCCACTGAGGCTCCGTATTTGTGTTAAATGCCTATATTTTTATTCCCAGCATAGTGGAGCTTGAGCTATTTGGGCTACAAACAGATGAGGGAACTGAAGGTTATTACTCAAGGTCATAGAGACAAGTAAACAGCAGAGCCAGGATTCAAACCCATATTCTTCAGACTACAAGCGTACTCCTCTTGCAGAGGTGATGTTTGAGTACAGGCTTCATAAAGGGAAAGGGGGCTAAAGGCAGACTATTTCAGAAATAGTTGAAACCAAGTTTACAAAGAAAGGATGAAAGCGCAGGATAGTGGAGAGGCTAGGCTACATAATTTGTAATTGGATGAGACTGTGTGGAGGAAGCTACAAGAAGTGAGCCTGGCAAGCCAGGTTACTGGTAGCTTGTGCGGAGCTGTGTGTACCCGGCTAAGGCAGAGCTTCTAAACCTTTCTTAAATGTCCTACCCTCTACCTTTTGATAAACACAAAAATCTAATTTCCTCCTTTACAATTAGTTATTTGAAATATCAAATACAGTAAATATTTTGACCAAAACAAATCACAGCAATAGTTATTTTTAGAATGTGAATTTTAAAATTACTGTGTTCTTGAGTCCCTCTAGTATTTTCTGTCTCAGCTACTTGGAGGTAAAGCTGTAGAGAAGGAACAGATTCATGAGTGATTCAGAGAAAGAGTGGATAAGAGCTCTCAAAGGTGAGAAACAGATTTTCCAGCCCTTACATAGACCTAGACTTTAAATCTAAGTTTAGGAATAACAAATGGAAGTAAACTGTAGTCCTGACAAATATTCTGCCATTCACAGCATCAATCTAAGTATGTGTTTTTGGTGTCAAAATGAAAGAATCTATGACTTCAATAATTTTTCCTTCAAAGCATCTGGATCCTTTACCAGATGCAAATTGATTACGATAATAACTGCTAATGATAGCTGAGTTCTCACTGTATGCCAGGCACTGTACTGTTTCCATGTATCAGCTTGTTTGATCCTCACAGCAACTCCATGAGTTAGGTGCTATTCTATCCTTATTTTCCAGATAAGGGAACTGATACTTAAAGCAGAGGAGTAACCTGCATAAGGTCACACGGCTGGCAAGTGGTAGAGTTGAATTAGAGCTAAGGTCTGCCTAGTTTCCAAGTCACTCAGTGTGTTTGAAGAACTACTCACATGAGAGCCTAGGTTTTACACAGTGAGCTGGGATGTGGCTGTATCCCCATCTATACCAAGTGCAGTAGAGGAGACCTAGGCAGGGCCAAAGAACAAACACCTCCTGAAGTCAGGGTGAACTATTCCTGCAGGGAGACCCTTAGTCTGTGCTAAAGGCAGCCCCTGTAGTCCCTTAGTGCAGAACAGAGAAGGTAAAACTCGGTCCCCATTTGCAAAAGCTTCCCCCCAGTGCTGCCCAAGTCAGGTCCAATCGTATATGAAAAAAGTGCTTGCTGGACACAAAGCTGACTCCTGAATTTTGTAACTTGTTCCCAAGCTTGATTGTAGAGATGTGGCAACTGGAAAAGATCAGGAAAGTGTCAGGAAGAGTCTCAAAGAAAAGCAAAGAGAATCATCCAACACCTTTAACTCAATGTCCCTGGTCATTATGGGCTTAATTCCTTCTTACCTAAACCAGAAACCCAAACCCACTGCTATCAAGTTGATTCTGACTCATAGAGACCTTATAGGACAGAATAAAACTGCCCCATAGGGTTTCCTAGGCAGTAAATCTTTATGGAAGCTGATTGCCACATCTTTCTCCACCAAGGGGATGGTGGGTTCGAACCGCTCACATTTCGGTTAGCAGTGAAGTAAGTCAGCTACAAACAGACAAATATTGTATGATCCCTCTTGAATGAAATATCTTAAAACAAACAAACAAACATCGTTGCTGTTAAGATAATTCAGACTCATGGTGACCTCATGTGACGGAGTAAAACTGTTCCATAGAGTTTTCTTGGCTGTAATTTTTATGGAGGCGGATGTGGCTTATGTATAGAAACTAAACTTTATTAGTGGTTACCAGCAGGTGGGTCGGAGGAGGTAAGGGCAAGTTATTGTTTAGGACACATTGAACATCTGTAAGCGGTTATGGAGGAGCCCCAGTGGTGCAATGGTTAAAGTGCTGGCTGGTAACCAAAAGGTCAGCTGTTCGAACCCACCAGCCACTCCACAGGAGAAAGATGTGACAATCTGCTTCTATAAAGATTTACAGCCTTGGAAACTCTATAGGGCAGTTCTACTCAGTCTCTATAGGGTCACTATGAGTCAGAATCGACTCGACAGCAGTAGATGGGTTAAATGGTGATGGAAAATTTGTCGGTGGATACAGGTGATGGTTGTACAACATAATGTATATAATCAACGTCAAAATTATATGTGTAAAAATGTTGAGTTGACAAATGCTGAGTCATACATAATTTTTTTTTAAAGTATCTATTTAAACCTAACTCTGAAAAAAGGGCATCTGCTTTTGCCTTTAGAATTCAGTTGTCATAAAATCTTCAATCATCTTTTAAACATTTAACTTTCCAAGTTTATCAACTTAGGCTGCATCTCTGAAAGAAGCAAGTTACTAAAGGCTTTTGAACACGACTTGAATTCTTTTCTCACAACTGCTATGGCCTTCAGTCCTTCTAGGTACAGGAACAGTTTATCTTTTCATCTACGGCAGCCTTTTTTATTTGTCATGAATTCTAGAAGAAAAAAAAAGTATGCTTGTCAACTGTAAACTTTCTAAATGTGCATCTAAAAGCCATTTGCAGATAATTTCTAACAGGGCTACAACATAAATTAATAAGGTTTAAAAGTGCACAAAGATCTTACGAAGGCCCTTTGCTACTGTCAGGCTCTAATCTCCATGTGTTTGGCACCTAAGTCTAGGTCAGATGAATCCCAGCTGTAATACGATGATGACCAACCTCAGCATTGTGTTATGTGGCCCTGGAAACTAAAAAGAAAAAAGCATCTCTGGAAGAGCTGAAATGTGTTGCCACTTTACTGGCTAGAAGCTGAATAGAGTAATGGTGGAACAATGAATCCACATTTCTTTGGAAGAAGAAACTAAATTAAGACTGGCAATCCATAAACATGGGAGGGGAGTAGGTAGTGAGGCTCCCAGGGTTAACCGCAATGCCAGTGCTAAAGTTTTCCCAAGTCAGAAAAAAAGGACAAAGTTTTGCACCACCCAAAATTAAGTCAGACCAAGCCCATCATGTTTTAAATATGTGGTGAAGCTTTCTTTAGAAAGAGCCCCTGAAGAAGGCATAAGAAAGAACAGTTCTGCCCGCAGGCCTGGTCTAACAGTGGCTTTGACAGCTCCTGTGGGCTTTTATGTGACTATTTACTCTGAATAAATAATGGAACCACATTCTCATGCAAGCCTGCTAACTCTGCAGCCTCCTCACATCCACAAGTTACCGCAAAACCAAACCTTGTACCTACATGTACAGGAGATCTGGAGCTCCGGCAAAAACCTATGTTTCTCTCACCTTGGAAGCCTAATGTGTCTTCCCTGCTGTTGTATTCAGGAGTCTTCCTTGCATTTGTATTCAGGGTGTTGTGTTGTTTTTCCATTGGTTGGTTTGTTGGTTGCTATAATAGTAATGTGTCTTCCATAGTTATATGTGGTGGAAGGAGTGGGAGAAGTGGAAGATTTGGATAGATGTGTAGAAATATGGTTGACACAGACCTCTGTCGTTAACCCGAATCTAGCTGTACCATGTTGAGTTTCCAAAGAAATCATGTGTCAGTTATTGGGGGTGGGGGATTAGCAATTGACCATTCTTTTATCACTGGGTGATGCTATAAGAATAGTGTTGAAATAGCCAAGGAAAAGAGCTAGTTACTCCCCTTCATAAATGGGTCTTTCAAATTTCTCACCTTTTTGTAGCCACCAAAGGTGCTCAGTTGGGTCACTGAAAAGAGGGAGGGGAGTGAAATTAAATGCATCTCCCTTCTTAGCTGACCACTTAGGACTGCTGTTATCCCTCATTGCCATACTTCTTCATTCTCCAGGCCCCCATGGAGCCCCTCTCATTACTATACACTTTGGCAAGTGCGCACCAGATCAATGAGAATAAAGGGACAAAAAGGACTAGAAAGAGAGAAAAACAAGTGGACTTTCACTTTAGCAGTGGTCAGATTTCAACCTGAAAACAGACAGAAAGATGTATAGACTGTAGTTACCACAGAGAAAACATAAAATTCCAACCATTAAATTAGGACCACGTTTTTACACTGGCACACTTGTAGCCTTTCAGATGAGTCTCTTAGTTGCTATGAAAGCCAGGGCTTTGAAGCTTCTTCATTTGCCTACTGTTATCTGCCAAACTACAAAAATAGGGCTTTGTGCATGGGAAGACACTCGATAGACAGTTACTGAATGAACAAATTAGCAACAAGGATAATTAAAGAGTTAAGAATTGAGGACTATAGAAACACATGTACTAAGTAAGCAGTAAGCTTAATTACCTGTGCATGCACAATGGCGACATTCAGGTGAAAAATGTTCTTTTTACTGTTTACACTGAGGTTCAATTTCAGGAGTGAGTGATGACAGGAAGAAGTAAGGGTCAAAGTATTCAGTGAGGGTGCAGCATCCAAAGACTGATAAGCAAAAATACTTAGCAGTCAGTGGCAGGTTAATTTTTGGAACCTCAAATCAGTCATTTGCAAGGACAGTAAAAAAATCAGCTGGGAAGCATTAGCTTCTCTGTATCATCTCTTTATGACTCAACCACTTGACATCCAAGGGTATTATACTAACATTTTAAAGCTATTGAGTTGGTGAGAGCCTGCCCCCTTGGGATTAATCATTTATTCATTCATTCATTTATTTAATAAGTAATTTTTGCACATATTATAGCTCACCACACTAGCCCCATGGAATAAGAAAATATTGTTGCATACAGTCTTTAAATTCAAGTTACTTATAACCCAATTAGGGAGAAAAGATATAAGCATATGAAGGGCTATGGTAATAATAATGGAAATAGCGATAAAAAAAAGATATCAGAAGCCAGTAGGTGATCATGAACCTGAAGAAATTCATTTTCCCAGCCCCCCTTTTTTGTGGGAACTGTCACTTCCCCATCCTAATACAGAGGATTACTGTGGGAGAAGTCATGTTCCTGTAACATAAGCCTGCTTAACTGACTGGACAAAAGTTGAATCAACCAAGGGTAGCATTTGACCAAGTTGGGTCAATCAAATCCTTTCCTAGGAATTTAGAATCGGGCCTAAGATTCCAGTTTAGTAGAAAAAAAAAATTACCCGTTATTAAAAGATTTATAAACCTTGGTGCGGGCCATCTTCTACCATGACAAAGCAAAAAAGTCAGTTTGCAGTGAGGAAAAACAATGAATCAAGTGTGAGGAAAGAAGCGAACATATGAACACAATGGACTCTATAGAATTCCCTAATGGGCTCTCATTGTAAGTTTCCACAGTTTAGAGGTCCAGTTTTGAGATCCATGACATCTTTGTACCCATAAAAGGATGGACTTCTTGCATCTGCATAAAAAAAAAATTCATCTTTAACAAGTTGACTGGTTGTTTTGTCGTTGTTGTTAGGTGCTGTTGACTCAATTTCAACTTATAGCAATGCTATGTACAACAGAAAGAAACATTGCCCAATCCTGCACCACCTTCACAATCATTGCTATGTTTGAGCCCATTGTTGCAGCCACTGTGTCAATCCATCTCATTGAGGGTCTTCCTCTTTTTCACTGAGTGCGTACTTTACCACCAGTACTCGTCTGTCAGTTTGTCGTACTGTGGTAGCTTGCATGTTGCTGTGATACTGGAAGTTATGCCACTGTTATTTCAAATACCAGCAGGATCACCCATGGTGGACAGGTTTCAGTGGAGATTCCAGACTAAAACAGACCAGGAAGGACCTGAAGGTCTGCTTCTGAAAAAAAATTGGCCAGTGAAAATCTTGTAAATAGTCCTGGAACATTGTCTGATATAGTGCCAGAAGATGAGCCCCTAGGTTGGAAGGCCCTTGCTATGGATTGAATTGTGGCCCCACAAAATGTGTATCATCTTGGCTAGGATATGATTCCCAGTGTTGTGTGGTTGTCTGCCATTTTGTGATTTGATATGATTATCCTATATGTTGTAAATACTGGACCCCTGCTGATCCAGTGGTTAAGAGCTTTATGATATTAATGAGGCAGGATTACAGGTAGTTATGTTAATAAGGCAGAACTCAATCTGCAGGATTAGGTTGTATCTTGAGTCAATCTCTTTTGAGATATAAGAGAATCGAAGAGAGAAGAATGGGACCTCAAGCCACAAAGAAAGAAGCACTGGTAGCAGAGCACATCTTATGGACCTGGGGTCCCTGAGCTGAGAAGCTTGTAGACCAGGAGAAGACTGACGAAAAGGATCTTCCCCAAGAACTGATAGAGAAAAAGCCTTTTCCCCAGGAGCTGGCACCCTGAATTTGTACTTCTAGCCTCCTAGACTGTGAGAGAATAAATTTCTGTTTGTTAAAACCATCCACCTGTGGTATTTCTATTATAGCAGCACTAGATAACTGAGACAGCACTCAAAATATGACTTGGGAAGAGCTGCCTCTTCAAAGTAAAGTTGACCTGAGTGATGTGGATGGAGTAAACCTTTTGGGACCTTTGTTTGCTGACAAGTCATGGCTCAAAACGAGAAGAAACAGCTACAAATATCCATTAATAATTGGAACGTGGAATGTACAAAGTATGCATCTAGGAAAACTGGAAATTGTCAAAAATGAAATAGAATGCATAAAAATCAACATCCTATCCATTAGTTAGCTGAAATAGACTAGTATTGGCCATTTTGAATCAGACGATTATATGGTCTACCATACTGGAAATGACAAGTTGAAGAGGAATGGAGTCTCATTCATCATCAAGCATTTCAAGATCTATCCTGAAGTACACCCCTGGCAGTGATAGGATAATACCCATACACCTACAAGGAGGACCAGTTAATACAACTATTCTTCAAATTTATGCACCAACCACTAATGTCAAAGGTGAAGAAATTGAAATTTTTTACAAACTTCTGCAGTTTGAAACTGATCAAACATGCAATCGAGAGGCAATGACAGTTACTGGTAATTGGAATGCAAAAGTTGGAAACAAAGAAGGATCAGTAGTTGAAAAATATAGCCTTGGTGGTTGTGTCAGTTATTGAGTGCTGCTATAACAGAAATACAAAATTCTATCATGTTATCTCTGGCGTCGTTTCTATCACCAAGGCCGTATTTTTCAACTGCTGATCCCTCTTCTTGGTTTCCAACTTTTGCATTCCAATCTCCCATAATTATCAATGCATTCTGGTTGTATGTTCGATCAATTTCAGACTGCAAATGCTGGTAAAAATCTTCAATTTCTTCATTTCTGGCCTTAGTAGTTGGTGTGTAAATTTGAATAAGTCATATTAACTGGTCTTCCTTGTAGGCGTATGGATATTATTCTATCATTGACAGTGTTGTATTTCAGGATAGATCTTGAAATGCTCTTTTTGATGATGAATGAGACACTATTCTTCAATTTGCCATTTCCTGCAGAGTAGAGCATATGATTGCCCAATTCAAAATAGCAAATACCAGTCCATTTCAGCACACTAATGCCTAGGATATCGGTCTTCATGAATTCCATTTCATTTTTGATGACTTCCAATTTTCTTAGATTCGTACTTTATACAATCCATGTTCCTATTATTAATGGATGTTTGCAGCTATTTCTTCTCATTTCGAGTTGTGTAAACCACTGCAATTTGGGGTTGTTTGCTACAGAAGCTTCCAGTTCCACTCATTGATCTATCTACTGAATTCCAAAAACTGGTGGCAGCCAATCAATCAGGCACTTGGATATCAATGCAAAGATTATGTTTTATAGAAACTTGGTCCTTTAAGAAATCTGATTCATCTTATTAAAGAAAGTACTAATAATAATCTAAGAAGACACTAATCCCAGTTCTTCTGTACTCATTAAGGGCAATGTCCTGTGGTAGTCTTTGCTGTAGCTGATGGAGTAGATTTCTCTGTGGCTCCTTGGAGCATTCCCTGGGAAGTGGGGTCAGCTTATTGCTTAGGTAAGGACAGGGACTTCAGTCAGACAGCTAGGGAGTTACATTTCGGGACGTGCTACCCAAGGGCCCAGTTCCAACTTACATAGAGGCTGCATTTAGTTGCTCTTTGACAGCAACTGAGCAGGATAGAAGTTTTTTTTTTTTTTTTTTTTATAACTTACATACACTGTGGCCATTCAGTCTTCTTGAGCCCATGATTGTAACGACTTTCTCAGTCACCACAAGTTAGAAAGGAGAGTCACTGTTATCCAGATGGAAAACAGGCTTTGGTGAATAAAGGAAGATGCCAGTTTGATTAAGAATGAACTCTTATTTTTTGCAGGTCCACTGGTGGGGGTACCAGCTAAAAACTAAGTTTTGTTATGCTGGGAAGTCTAAATTGGAAGCTGATAATATCCTTTGGGGAAGTAGTCGAAAACGTGTAATGAAAGTTGCTGAATTTAATATTAGTCTTATCATCACATCCAAGGTCAATGTTTTGTTTCAAATTAAATTCATCAGTGACGGTAACTTATGAAAATGGACTTGCCACATTTCTCCATAATCTCAGCAATCTCCATATTATTTTGGTAAATTGCCATTTTGCAAATGAACATCTTGACTTTACCAGTGAAAAAGGCTGTCTATCTGGGGTTTTTCGGGTTTTATCTGACCACATGAAGGTAAAGAGAGAAAAAAGGTCTAAATTCCGTGCTTTTGTAATATTTTTAAAGTTTTCATTAAATGACCCAAAGACACCCACCCTCCTTCAAAATGTGCTGAGATGTCAACTGACAATTGTATTAAGATTCAAGGACGTGAGCTTTGGAGGTATCATGCTTAAAATAATCCGTGGCTTTTGGTTTTCTATTTTATTATTCATTCAACTAACATTTTCAGAGTGCTTCAGTCTTCTAAGCATTATGCTAAATGACACAGAACTGCTACCCATCATCTGGTGAAGAAATTATTTATCTCTAATTGCTTCCACCTTTGCTAGAGCCAACTCACTTTTAACATGCTACAAGATAGATTCCAGAGTCTGGCACAGAGTTAGTGCTCGATAAATGCTTGTTGAATGAATGCATGGGCCCATACGAAATTTGAGAAATCCCACATGAGCTGCAACATCTACACCACCTCTCCTTTGCCTCATTCCATGTCCCCATGAAAGGATTTACTTTCCCACTTCAAAAGAGGAAAGGGATTGTTTCTATAATTTATTCATTCAACAAACATTTATTGAGTGCCCATTTTGTGCAGGACATAGTGCTGGACACACTGGTAAGAGACATTCATGCTCTGACCCCTAGCTTCCACCAGCAGCATACTGAATGATCCTTTTTTATTGACTTAGCTAGATAATTACTCAGTTAAGCACTGATGCCTTTGAAAATGCCTCCTTTCTTTCACCCTCAATTATTCCAAGAAGGGAGAGAGGGAAGAGGCAGCTGGTTGGTATGAAAGTCAGGACCTGACTTACTTACGAGAACATGGATTGAAACAAATAAAGTGTTAACCAACATTTTCTTTGAAATAAGGTTGGGAAGGATTAGCTTAGGGCAGGGCATCATTAGAGGGAGAAGAGCCATTAATCACTGTCCACAATAATCCAAGTTGAATATCTTATTGTTTAATTATTTTTAATCTTTTGGAAATACAGACCCGCCCCAGGGTGTTTTCTTTTCTCTCTGCCTCCTACAGAGCTGCCTGTTTGGGAGCAGAAGTCCTCCTGTGTATTCCTTGAACTGGATCCAAATTCATTACTGTGAAGTGGATGGAGATGATGAGGCTGATGGGGAGGGGGAATGAGAGGAAAAGAAAGAAAAGCTAACGTAAGTAGCCCGGGTTAGTTTTAAAAGTTAAAAGGTGATCTTTGACCTTCTCATGACTCATAAAGAGCTTTATAACTCCCACCCCTTAGTCAAGAATTTTTAAGCTCAACAAAAAGGCTTTTAGCTAAAATGCCATTTTAACCTAGCTTCACAAGGACTGCTTCTTTCAGTTTCTGTGTTGACCAAGTAAAGTTTTTTACTTCTGATCATCTAATAGCTGAACAACTTGTTTGATTCCATATCCATTTACTAGGTCACGCACTTTGTCCAGGAGCAGAAACTGGTGGGTGTGGAAAAGACCAGGTGTTTTATTAAGGCACATGGATAGATTAAAGCACCTAATATGCAAACTAAAGAAAATTTCTAATCAAGAGACATCCAGAGTTGAAAGCCCAACAAGGCAACTTAAGGGAATCTTTATACTGGGAGACTTCTGGGCTAAATATCCTAAGCCTATTTCCTAGAACTTTCTATACACTTTCTTTTCTTTTTCCAAATATTTTTGAAAATATCCTGAAAAGGAAAAGTTCCAAAAAGCACAACTTGAATTTTCCGCACTGAACACTGCTCTAAATCCATGCAAATGAAGTGATGTGTAGGCATCCCCTGCTGTAGCCTCCCGCCATTTCACAGATCCTCATGTTTGAGCTTATTTGCCTCACCTGGCCTCTCTTTCGTCTGCCACTTGTATTGTTTCTCCCTTTGTTTCTGTGAAAAAATGGCTCCTAAGAAGCCGTTAAGTAAGCATAGCAATCCCTCAAAGACTAAGTGCGAGGGGTTGAGGAGGCTGAGAGGAAGGAGTTTCAGGCTAGTGAAGGCTGGCTGGCTAGCTATGTAAAGCACTATAGCCTCCAGAACTTCAAGATCATGGGAGAACCGGCTGGTGCCCAGAAGAGCTCAAGAAACTCATAGAAGAGAAAGGCTACTTTTAAGAGCAAGTCTTCAATTGTGATGAAACATCTGTATATATAGTATTTACCTTGTATTAGATATTATATGTAATCCAGAAATGATTTAAAGCATATGGGAGGATGTGGTAAGTTATATGGAAATACTACACCATTTTATGTACGGGATTTGAGTGTCCATGGATTTTGGTATCCTTGGGGGAGGTTCTGGACCCAATCCTCCATGGATACTGAGGGTACAACTGTACAGGCTTAAATTCAGGGTCATAGGGCCTAGCGAGAGGGTAATAAATGCCCAGACCCCCCCTTCATTAACTGGGGTGGGGTTTGATTTGCCCGCTGGCCTCATATGGCGCCCCCTTGAACTTGCACATGGGGGCAAATGCTCCCCCTTTATCTCCCCCTCCCCCCCAACCTCTGACGAGATTCCCCCAGGTTATTCTGAAGAGCAGGACTAAGAGCCATACTTCTGTACTTTAAGAGACACTAGCTGTAGAGTTTGGCATGACTCTCTGAGACTGTGTGGGAGTCATCAGGAAAGGATCCACAGAACAGGTGATAGTTACCAAGGCTTTAAAGGAAGAGTAGGAGTTTGTGCTCCTATATCCAGGCTTCTGGCATCCCTGCATGTTGTAATTGGTATATTATAATGAATGCTAAAAGGCTTCCCTAACGAAAAATATTTTCCACACTGCCATAGTGTCTAAAACTCCTACAGTACTCAATTTTTCAATACTCTTTGAGGGTCTCTAAATTGTAAATGTTATTTGGAAACAGCAACACATTAGATCATTTTTAGTCACTTTTAATGCATTAGCCAAATTCTTACTTTTATGTGCAAAATTATTGTGTTTCATTAAATATCTGGGCTAAATCTTGCATACTATAGGTGCTTAAAAGACTTTTTCTGATTAAATACTTGTCCCAGGATCACAAAATATGGGCCATGGGCAGGGACAGATTACCCAATCAGCAAGGTACGCAGGGCTTACTTGTGCTTACTTACTAACCTGTAGTTCACAATATCACCACATCAAAGATGTGTGTGCCTTCCTTAATGTAAGCTTGTGTGTACCTTGCTTACTAGTTAACCTGCACCTGACCACGGGAGCTGAAAGGCATAGGAGATTTTAGAGAGAGACACTCTAGTGGCTTGTAGGGAGACCCGCGTTCCAAAGCAAAAAGTGCTTCCTGGGTGGAGAATGACCACATGCCCTTGAAAAAAAAAAAAAGAAAAATGCCTGCATGTTTAGAACATGTTTTTTCCCTGGGGGTGGTGGTGAAAAACACAAAGCAGGATTAGACATGGTACATTCAAGGAGACAGCAATCTAACTAAACTAAATTATCAACAACAAACTCAGAGAAAATTGCCGTGTGCACATAACTGAATGTGAAGTAACGTGGCAACCATTTATAGTGGTGTAGGAGTTCAGCCAAAGAGTAGGCCAGGAGTGGGGGTGCTTTCCATGTGAAAAAAAAAAACAAAAACAAAAAAACCCATTGCCATTGAATCGGTTCCAACTCATAGTGACTGTTTACTACTTTAAGATAAAACAAGAGGACCTGTCTCTTCTCTGTGATATGCTAAATGTTGCTCTGGATAGCAGTCGAAGAATGTCCGTAGATTCTGTTACCCGAGAAAACTATCTTTTAGAAAAGATAGTTAAGTATAATAATTGTTTGGATTATGAAGGAAGATGATTGTGACTGACTCCTCAGCTGTTGCCAAAGCTGAATTCTCTAGGACTATCCGGTCAGTAGGAATGTTTTTGTCTATTTTGATTACCTACTCTCTTTGCCCTATCTGCTTCCAGAAAAGGGTTTGAGGCTCCGCAGAATCCTTCTTTCCATGTCCATATAGCTGACAGACTTTCTAAAATGCAAGTCTGATGATAACATTTTTCTGCTGAAAGTTCATTCAACATTCCAATGCTTTAGCCTGGCACACAGGATTTCATAGCCTGGCCGCTCTGCCGCTCCAGGCTCGGATCTGTCACAGCCATTTACTGCAGCAAGCTCAGGCTCTGGTCATACAGCTGTGTTCTGAAGTGCCTTTCCTCATTAGCCTTTCTTGGCCCACGATGCCTCCCCGCTTCCATCAGGCTTCCATCTTGCACTAGAACCAGCCCAAGCATCAACTCTGTAATTGTGCATTTGCTTTTAACATCCAAGAAAGGGTACATCTATCGCTCTCTTCTTTGTGTCCTCACTGCACTTACAAAATCCTTAATATTCTAGGTATTTGTTTGCCCCCCCAGGTTGACTTTCCATCCTTTTTCATTCTCCTCTGTGCCCCAGAAGCCTGGCCCATATGGATTTTTGGCTCCTTTGTCCTCCAGCTACCCGCTGAATTTGATTAATGAGAGATACCACAAGATATCAGAAAGTGGAGAGAAAGCTGAGCTATTTAGTCTCCTGATTCCCTTCCTGCCTGGTTGCTATGGTTTGTCTGGGTTTCTCTACGAAAAACTACATCCAATTCCTTTCAGGCATTCCTTTTCCTATAGCTACCCTCCTCCACTTCAGATATTCTTTTCCCTTTCTGTTTTTTGGGCTTCCCGGGATAGCAGTGGAGTCCCCAGGTGGTACAAATGGTTAACATGCTCAGGTGCTAACTGAAAGGTTGGAGGTTCAAGTCCACCCAGAGGCACCTTGGAAAAAAGGCCTGGTGATCTGCTTCTGAAAAATGACAGCCTTGAAAACTCTATGGAGCACAGTTCTAATCTGACACACATGGGGCAGCCATGGGTCAGAATCAACTCAACGACAACTGGTAAAAGGGATAGCAGCAGTTCTCAGCTGCTAGTAGCCATGGAGTACTGCACTGCCCTTGTTTGCTTCCTGAAACCCTGCCCATATTTTTTGAATAATCTCTTTCTTAACCTTTCATGAATTGCCTAATATTAATGCACCATCTGTATCCTGTAGGGACCCTAACTGACACACCTAATTTGCAGAGTAGGTCAGGAACTTTATACAACATTTATAATCTGATAATTTGGTGTATTTCTCCTAATGTGCCATCCGAACTGCTTCTCTGAAAGGTAATACAGGTAGACTAAGCCTTCCTTTTACTTGGACCCGTAATCAATGCCCACTGAAGCAGCAGTCAAGAAATCAAATGACATATTGCTTTGGGTAAATCTGCTGCAAAAGACCTCTTGAAATTGTTAAAAAACAAAGATGTCACTTTAAGGGCTAAAGTACACCTGACTCAAGCCATGGTATTTTAAATTGCCTCATATACATGAGAAAGCTGGACCATGAATAAGGAAGATGGAAGAAGAATTGATGCATTTGAATTATTGCGTTGGTGAAGAATGTTGAGTATACCATGGACTACCAGAAGAACAAATGAATTTGTCTTGGAAGAAGTACACCCAGAATGCTCATTAGAAGCAAGGATGGTGAGACTTCTTCTCACATACTTTGGACATGTTACAGAAGGGACCAGTCCCTGGAGAAGGACATTATGCTTGGTAAAGTAGAGGGTTAGTGAAAAAGAGGAAGACCCTCAACAAGATGGATTGGCACAGTGGTTGCAACAATGGGCTCAAGCAGAGCAAAAATTGTGAGGATGGCACAAGACCAGGCAGTGTTTCATTTTGTTGTACATAGGGTCCCTATGAGTTGGAACCAATTCGATGGCACCTTATAACAACAACAACAAGCCTGCTAACAATACCAGAAAACATTCTTCAAAGCCCCCTGACCCCTGCACCTCAGGTGGGGAGTTTGGATGCCACATCCATTCACAGGGACAAATTTAGTTAATTCCACTTAGGAAAACTCTAACAGTAAAACTTTAACTGCTGGGTTTATCCATCTCTCATTAGTAGAGGGTGAAATATATACCTAGAGACTTGGAGGCAAAAGTAGAGAACCAATCCTGATCGCCCAACCCCATCACAGGATAAAGAGGCAGCAATTCAATTTAAGGACAGGTGTTTGGATTAATCCTCTTTGCCAAGCCAAATCACAAAGAAGATGCTCAATAAATGCTTGTAAAATGGAATTTAAGTGGATAATTGCTTAAGCACAATATAGCACTCTGCTGTGAAGGACCAACTAGACACCAGAATTGAATTCCTTGTTGGAACCAGCCATTGTTTCTAAAGCCACCTCCGTTCTTCCTTGGATATTAGTGGCAGAGCTGACATCATGATCCATCCGTGGAGCACCCCTAGTGGGGAAGGCCACCCAATAATCTCTAAACTGCAAACCAAGGGGAGCAACTTGTTAAGTATTTGCCAAATGATAATACTGACTATACACAAATCCATGGTGGGTGGAAAATTACATGTACAAGCCTGGGACTATTGTACATTTAAAGGTCAAGATCAGCAAGGAATTCGTCTGGCTTTCCTCTCTGACAGATTCCCAGGTTCACACAGGCAGATGTATCTGAGCCTCAAGGCTGGGGGGTCTGGAGGTGCAGCCACCACAGAGAGGGAGTTTTTCATGAGTGATGCTTGTGGCTGAAAGTGAAACCCCCAATTTGTGTGCCCAGGGGCTAAGATCTGAACTCCTGGCCTGAAAGAGAGGCTCTGTTGCAAGAACAGTAGGCCTCCCTATGCTGAAATTGGCCAGTGGGATTTTTTCAATTTGCACCTGGTGTTGGTCAGGATTTCATGAAAATACACAGAAAGGAATGTTTCCGAGTTGAATGATGGAAAGGGGAAAAAAAAATTGAGCGGTAGTCCTTTGGAATCATGAAAAGCACCGATTCAATTTGTGAAACGGAGACTTTGCTTTGCTGAGGAAAATGTTTCTAGGTCGGCTTTGGAGGTCTGGACTCTGTTCTCCACAAACATATGCAATGAAGTGTCTGCTGTCACCTCATACGTTCGCCTTTGAAAGGTGAGCTGAGAAGCTCAAAGCCACACAGGGGAAGCCAGAAAAGCTGTCCTTTTCAAACCAGGAATCTCATCTTCTTTTTTCAGTTTAGAAGGCTTTTTCCAACCCCCAGAATATTTAAAGTTCAGAGTCAACGACAGCCCTTTCTCTTCTAAATTGAAGATTTTCAGCATATTCTAAACCCACTTCTTATTTTCAAAGGGACCAGAGACTTTTTGTAAAACATGCGCTTTATTTCATTTTAACATGTATCTTTTACATGCAAAAATAAGAAGTGCTCATTATACAAATGTCAAATGTCACTAAAAAGTATAGTATAAAAATTTAAAGTCACCCTTAATATTATTCCAGAAATGACCACTATCAAAGGGCTGGTGGATATTCTTCCAGACTTTATTTTCCAAGCAGTTAGCAATATGCAAGGCCTGCCCTTTAAACATCGTAATATAAGCATGTGAAAACAATGTCAAGCAGCAAATTCTCTGCACTTACAGGAAGGATTATATAAACTGCTTCTCTAATAAGTATAAATGATCTAAATGGCCTCCTTCTTGGCACATTGCTAGTTTTGAGAACTGTAGGAAACTTTCAAATGACTTGTCCTAAAAATGTGAGGCAACTTTGGAGTGAAATGATCAAGCCCAGTGTGAGGTGGAGAGAGAGTGATTTAGGGTATGATTTTTATTCTAGGGCTAGGTCACACTAATGAGGGGGAAGGATGGTACTATTAATCCAACTGAGGTGGAAAAAGGTTTGCTGTGTTTCATTTAAATTCCCTGCAATGCTTTACAGAAAGGGTTATTCTGACATAGCGATCCCTTGGTCTCCTTGTCAGGGGAGGCTGCTGGCACCATCGCTCAAGATTTCAATTTCCATTAAAATGCTCATTTGCTCCCAGGTTGACTTATCTCACTCTCAGTCTTATTTCTTTGGGGCCCTATTTAAATGTGCTTGAATTCCTCAAAGTGTTGGGTTAAGGCTGTGGGTGAGAGTTAGGATAATTTGTTAAGCTGATGGATGCAAAGGCTTCAGAAAAGCAGCCATTGCATTTGCCTTTATGAAGAATGATGATTTTGAACATAGACAGATAATGATGGTAATGAAAAAAAAATTGAGCTTTGACTATGTGCCATTGCACCAGGTGCTTTATATAATTCTCTTAAAGAGAATTAAATAGTGCCTTATTCAGTTCCACTTTGATCTTATGAGGTAACTACTTTTATTAACCCCACTCTACAGATGTGTAAATAGAGGCTCAGAGAGGTTAAGTCACTTGCCCAAGGTCACCCAGCAGGTAAGTTGCAGGGGCTAGATTTGCACATAAGTGATCCTACCCTAGAGCCTTAACCACCTTGTCACTGCCTCCCCTTGTTGTCATGGGCCACTTCTCCTCAATTTAACCCTGTGATGCCTTTTCAGGCTAGGCAGGCAATCTCATCTCTGGATGCTCATTGGAGTCCCTGGGAAAATTTAAAATATACCAGTGCCCAAGCCCAGTCGCCAGAGATTCTGATTTAATTGGGGTTGAGGCCAACATTAACATCCTTAGCTAGGAGGAGGCCAGTTTTTTTTTTTTTTTTTAAGTGATTCAAAAGTGAAGGCAAATTCTAGGTTAGAATACATTTTCTAACTCTGGAAGTTTAATGACTTCTCATTCTTTTTACCGTGATCTGAATGTCCGTGTCTTCTGTCCCACTGACACGCCCATTCCAAAAATCATCTCCTGTAAGAAATTACCTAATCATTCCCTTCCCTGGACTCCCTTTGCAACTTCATATTTAGTTTGGCTCCGATGTTAGTTCAGGGAATGCCTTGTCGTTAAATTTTGTGTGTCACGTCTTCCCACTCAATTCATTTGATTAGTCCTTCAGGGCAGAACTACGTCTTCTACAACTTCTGTTTTTCTTTTGATACCTTGTATAGTGCTTCGTGTGCCGGTGTATGGTAAGTGCTGGCTGAATTTGTGGCAAAACTGCTATGGGATTCCAAATCTGTGAGGGGGTGTGCAAAGAACAAAGAAGAAAAAATAAATCCAGTAAGGGCAGCCTTGTTGTCACAAAAAACAAATTTTGCTTCATTTATGTATTCAATTAATATTTATTAAGCATTACCACATGGCAGACATTGTTCAGTTTGCTCAAGGCACAAGACAAAGTCCTGGCTCTCACGTTATTTATATTCTAGTGAAAGACATATAGAATAACCATGTAAATGAATAAACAAATAATTTCGGGTAGTGTATGTATCTCGAAAGAAATAAAAGAAGTTAATGTGGAAGAAGATGACTCAGAGGGAAACGGCCTTCAGGGAAGTTGGGGATGGCTTAGCTGAGGGAGGGGATATTTGAGCTTGAAATATGAGACACAGCCATGGACCTGCTGGGGTGTGTTCCAGGCAAGAGGCCTAGAAGTAGGCATAAGTTTGATTTGTGTGCTTGAGGAACAGAAGGAAGGTCAGTGTAGGACAAGCATTCTGGACAAGCGGGCTAGTGAGAAGGTCAGCAGGGAAGGCCGTGCCAGGTCCTGTGGGCCTTGTAGGTCACAGTAAGATTTCATTTAACCAGCCTGTGATTCTGGCATGGTTGATGTCCATACCCTTTTAGGGAAGATTTGCCTTTTATTGTAACTATTTGTCTAGCCAGTATGTTAGTAGTTCCTGTTGCTCCTTGAAATCTTGGGCCCCAAGATATTAGATCCAAAGTGTGGTGCTGTTGCGTCAAAGCAGTATTAAGGCATAGTGGGAGAAGGTGAGAGACTTCCCCATTATGACCATATTCCACCCCTTTCCCTAGCCACCATCATTACCATTGCCCTTTTCTTGATATGGACAATTGATATTTTCTCAATCTTGTATAAAGTGCTATGCAAACTTCAGGACAAGACCCCTACACCTACTCCTAAAGATTGCTACCCCAAGCCCTCCCCATTTAGAAATTCTGGAGCTGCCTTCATTTCAGGTTGATACCAACTAAGAGAGATTTGGAAGCACTTATATCTTTTTCTTTGCTCTTGTCTTAGAATTCAAATGAAAGAAAGATCATTTTAAATCCTGTCTGAAGGAAAGACATAAACTAGCTCATTCCCAGACTCAGATTACTGGTTTGGTTTCTTCTTTAAGAGGCGGCTTCTGCCAACCTCTGCAAGTTTCCTGGGTCAAAGGGACAGAATTTAGAACCTGTGAGTATTGACCAAGGTAGATATCACAACTTTGATCAGTTCAGTGTGAGTTAATCAGAAATTCACAGTTTCAATTCCCTCTGAAATTCATATGCACTAAGAGGTTATGGAAGAGGAAGCATTTGGCAGAATACATCTGGGGAGTTGCCAGCCATATAATACTTGAAAAATAGCCAGATCGTGTTTGCCAAACCCCAATGCAGCCAGGTTTGCTCATCTCCACATTAAAGAAACATTAAGGTCTTTATCTATTGACCTGAACCTATGAAAGAAAAGGAATTTCAGAGTTGAGACTAATGTTGCTTTGAAAAAAAATCACCTTCCACTGCACAATTATTGCTGTATTCTCAGTGTGTGATATTGCATGTCTAATGCGTGATATTCAATAATACACAAGTGTGGAGTTTGTGAATAAGTGAAGAACGTTGTAAAGAGGGCAGGGACCAATTAGCCTCACTGGGTCAAGCAAACATGACAACAAATAATGGCTCCTGACTACAATAGAGAAAATGTAGATAAAACATTAGAAAAGATGGCATTATGTAATAAGCAAGGCCACAGCAGCACCAGGATATAAAATGGCGTTCCAAGGAGTCCAAGATAGAAAGTATGATATAGACACACCTGAAGTTCTCAGAAAAAAGAGGTACTCAAATTAATAATAATGATTGTTTATTATTATATTATATAAAATAGTATATAATATTATACATAATATTATAATAATAAATTATAAATCACATCTATATGTAATATAGGAGTCCTTGGGTAGCACAAAAATAAGCCCTCGGCTATAGCCAAAAGGTTGGCAGTTTGAACATACCCAGGGGTGCCTCAGAAGACAGGCCTGGCAACCTGCCACAGCCCTGAAACCCCTAGGGAGCAGTTCTACTCTGTACTTATGGGGTCACCATGAGTTGGAATTGCCTTGATGGCAACTAACAACAACATATATGTAAAAACAATATAACATATGTAGTTAGGTGCCATCAAGTCAGTTCTGACGCATAGCGACCCCATGTACAACAGAATGGAACACTGCCAGGTTCTGTGCCACCCTCACAATCATTGCTGTGCTTGAGCCCATGGTTGCAGCCATTGTGTCAGCCCATCTTGTTGACAGCCTTCCTCTTTATCGCTTACCCTCTACTTTACCAAGCATGATGTCCTTCTCCAGGGACTGATTCCTCCTGACAACATGTCCAAAGTATTTAAGACGTAGTCTCACCATCCTTGCTTCTAAGGAGCATTCTGGTTGTACTTCCTCCAAGACAGATTTGTTTGTTCCTTTGGCAGTCCATGGTATATTCAATATTCTTTGCCAACACCACAATTCAAAGGTGTCAATTCTTCTTCCATCTTCCTTATTCATTGTCCAGCTTTCCCATGCATATGAGGTGATTGAAAACACCACATCTTGGGGCAGGTGCACCTTAGTCCTCAAGGTGACATCTTTGCTTTTTAACACTTTAAAGAGATCTCTTGCAGCCGATTTGCCCAGCGCAATGTGTCTTTCAATTTCTTGATTGCTGCTTCCATGGGTGTTGATTGTGGATCCAAGTAAAATGAAATACTTGACAACCTCAGTTTTTTTCTGTTTATCATGATGTTGCTTATTGGTCCAGTTGTGAGGATTTTTGTTTTATGTTGAGGCGTAATCCCATACTGAAGGCTGTGGTCTTTGATCTTCATTAGTAAATGCTTCAAGTCCTCTTCACTTTCAGCAAGCAAGGTTGTGTTATCTGCATAAAACAGGTTGTTAATGAATCTTCCTCCGGCTCTGATACCCCATTCTTCTTCATATAGTCCAGCTTCTCGGATTATTTCCTCAGCATACAGATTGAATAGGCATGGTGAAAGGATACACCCTGACGCACACTTTTCCTGGCTTTAAGCCATGCAGTATCCCGGTGTTCTGTTCCAACGACTCCCTCTTGATCCATATACAGATTCCTCATGAGCAGAATTAAGTGTTCCAGAATTCCCATTCTCTGCAATGTTATCCATAACTTGTTATGATCCACACAGTCAAATGCCTTAGCACAGTCGATAAAACACAGGTAAACATCCTTCTGGTATTCTCTGCTTTCAGCCAGGATCCATCTGACATCAGCAATGGTATCCCTGGTTCCACGTCCTCTTCTGAAACCGGCCTGAATTTCTGGCAGCTCCGTGTCGATATACTGCTGTAGCCTCTTTTGAATGATCTTCAGCAAAATTTTACTTGAGCGTGGTATTAATGATATTGTTCAATAATTTCCGCATTTGGTTCTATCACCTTTCTTGGGAATAGGCATAACTATGGATCTCTTCCAGTTGGTTGGCCAGATAGCTGTCTTCCAAATTTCTTGGTGTAGACAAGTGAGCACTTCCAGTGCTGCATCCATTTGTTGAAACATCTCAGCTGGTATTCCGTCAATTCCTGGAGCCTTGTTTTTCACCAACACCTTCAGTGCAGTTTGGACTTCTTCCTTCTGTACCATAAAAAAAAAAAAGAAAAAACTATTTATTTATTTATTTATATTTAGGTTCCTGATTATACATTACCTCCTGAAATGGTTGGATGTCAACCAATTCTTTTTGGTACAGTGACTCTGTGTGCTCCTTCCATCTTCTTTTGATGCTTCCTGTGTCATTTAATACTTTCCCATAGACTAGGAAGAAGGACATGACAGTATACTTCTGAAAAGAATTAGCCAGTGAAAACCATATGAATAGCAGCAGAGCATTGTAACTACATATCCGCAAATAATAATAAAAAAAATAATAGCTGCCCCTTATTAGAGACCTAGTATGTGTTTCTAGAGGGCACTGATGTTCAGTGGTAGAGTTCTCGCCTTCCATGCAGAAGACCTGGGTTTGATTCCCAGTTAATCTACCTCATGTGCAGCATGTTGCTAGGATGTTGAAGAAGTTTCAGTGGAGCTACTAGACTAAGATGGACTAGGAAGACAGTCCTGGGAATCTATATTTCCCAAAAAAAAAAAAAAAATCTGTTGCCATCAAGTTGATTCTGGCTCATAGCCACCCTACAGGACAGAGTAGAACTGCCCCATAGAGTTTCCAAAGAGTACCTGGTGGATTCCAGCTGCTGAACTTTCGGTTAGCAGCTATAGCACTTAACCACTATGCTACCAGGGTTTCCACTTCCAAAAATCAGCCAATGAACATCCTGTGGATCACAGTGGTCTGATCTTCACTTGATCACATGGATGGAGCAGGGCTGGACGGTGTTTCACTCTGTTGTGCATGGGATCACGGTGAGTCCTGGCCCCACTCATCGGCAGCTAATGATAACAACAACCTATGCTTAAAACTGGGCTAGATGTTGTGTTAAGCCCTTTGCAGATATTATTTATAAACCTTCTAACAACCATTCAAACAGTAAGTATTCAAACAGTTTCGGTAACTTCTGTAAAATTTCTGGTAAGAATTTAGAAGTCATGTTGTCATCCATCTAAATCTCAGGGCCCTATGGAAAGGTATCTATGAACCACTGGAGTGCCTGGTACTTAGAGATCCTTGCAGATTTCCAATCATTCAAACATACTGTCCTGCCCAGTCTGATCTAAAGTGATTATCTGAAGCATATCATAGGAGGATTTAGTCACTGCAAGGGATAGGTGCCCCAATCTATGCTCATCTTTGCTAAGACAATGCTAATAGTATTTTTTTGAGTTGATGGACCAAGTGGGGTTCTTGGGTCCACCCAACTGGCCAATTCTATACATGTATTACAGTATGAGAGATGACATTTATCGAGAGCTTATTATGTACCAAGTATTATTCTAATAATTTTCATATACAGTAACTTTTTCAATCTTTATGACATCCCTATGATATAGTTTCAGTTAGGATTGACTAGTACTTTCAGAGAGTATTAAAGTTGGCTAACTACTATAAAAAAAAAAAATCCTCACATTCTCACTGGCTTCACCCAATAAAAGGTCTACTTCTTGCTTAAATCATAGTCATCTGGGTGATTGATAGACAGGTTTTCATCCTACGAAAAGAGAGGCAGGCTTCTTTTATCTTATGGCAACAGCTTCAGCTATCTCAGAGCACTTGCCTGAATTTTTTGTATCTGGCCAGCAGACAATGAGGGAGAGAAGGAGCAAGGTTGTATGTATGGAAGGTTTTAGGGGTCTCAGGAGGAAAAGAAAACAATACAGTAGGCACATAATGCGCTTCTGTCCTGGTGGTGCAGTGGTTAAGAGCTTGGCTGCTAACCAAAAGGCTGGCAATTTGAATCCACCAGCCATTCCTTGGAAACACTATGGGGCAGTTCTACTCTGTCCTATAGGGTCGCTGTGAGTAGGAATCACCTCGATGGCAATGGGTTTGGTTTTTGGTTTCGTCACAGATAGGGACTGTCATTACCCCTGTTTTGGAACTGAAAAATTAAGGAATTTAGAGGTTCAGTACCCTAGATCACATAGTTCAATACCCAATAGGGCTGGGATTCAAACACAAACATATTATTCCTGAATCTATTTTTTTTTTCCTATGCTCATAACCATGACTCTCTACTGCTTCTCAAATATAATGCAGGATCAGAAACATTATGACCAAGTCATCAGTCTAGTTTAATAATTTCACCCCAGATCTAGCCCCAGATTGGGTAAGTATGCTACGTACATTGTACCAATCACAGAGCAGATGAAAAGCCAATCATTCAAACAAACAAGATTCTAAACTTTGTAGGATCATTGTACATTAGCCTTCCACTTCCCATCTCCTATATTCTTTCCCAACCTCAGACTCCCACACCTACTTACTCACCACCACAACCATTACCACCAAAAAAAAAAAAAAAGTCCCAGAAAAGGTTTAAAAGAATTTGAGGACAATGGGAGTTTAGTGGGTTAATGTCTGCCTTCACCTGAGATGGACTGGACCTTGGCTCTTTTCCTATCGTGGGTAATTAAGGATGTCAAACCATGAGCTATGAATGAGTTTAGCCCAGCCTTCAACTTTGTGTTCAGCAGAAGGATGCTACATTACTTTCCTTACCCACCCCTGTTATTTCGCATGTGTTCAAAGACATTTGAAACCATATCACTTAGGCTTTGCTGTGTTGCCTTTCCCTGAAGTCTTAGAGACAACCTCTGGCTGGCCCTGGTCAGACTATTGGAAAGCTTCAGAATCCTGCCTGTCAGGTGTGCACATGTCAACACGCCACCTGTTCTGGCAGGAAACCAATTTTCTTTTCTATTTCTTCCTCCCTTGGGAAATGTGCCTGTTTCTGGCATCTGTCCCCACTTAGCCTGCTTTACACACCAAGACAAAGAAATCATTTCATTTCTCAAGGCATTTCTCCCACTTTTTTGAAAAATGACTTGTGTTCTCTCTTGACAGTCTTGTTGACTCCTTCTTCCTCTCCTTTATGTATTTAAAAGTATTCTTTTTTGTTGTTGTTATGATATTCTTGCCCTATTTTCTGTTATAGCCCACTTCTATGCTTTTTGTTTGGAGTCTTAATTCCACCTCTTTTAAGCACCTTTGATAATATAAAAGAATTCCTCTTAAAAAATGTAAGATGTTTTTATATACATTTACTATTGGCCCTAATAGTTTTCATTGCTCTTCTGTAATCTTTTGTCCTTTCTCTTTAGACAAGGTTGGCTATTTGCTTCTCTTCCCTCCTCATAGCTATACTAAGCTATAGATAGCTTGAGTGAGAAAACATGACCATATTAAAACATGGGCTCCCACTATTGATCTGTATTTTAAGAAACACTTCTTTCTGGATTTTTTTAAAAAACATTGGACTTTTTTCCACAGTACTGACACCTCTGTCTCAAACATGATTTCCTTGGAGTGTGAAAAGAAAAGCGTTCCAAAGAGATTGCCTCAGTAGAGTGTAGGCAAGTCAGATGGATTTTCTTCTCGGTACAGAATCATCATGTGATCTTGAAAAAGTGAAACTGCAGGACAAAAGTATATATAAAGAAAGACATTATGGAGCCAGAAGCTTAGAGAATTTAACTTTACCTCTGTGACTCAGATGCTTCCAGTGTTTAAGCAAGTCATTTGAACGCTGTGTATTTTAGCTTTGCCTTTCTATAAAAAAGGAGCCAATAAAAATATAGCACCCAAAATATAACCCTCCCCAGCAACAAACTTCCAATAAATGGTTTATTACGGTCCTCTTCAAAGTGGTGTGGTTGAAAAATTAGTGAACTTACCAACAAGTTTTTTTTTTTTCCTTAGGAATTGATATTTTGTGAACTTTCCATGCCTTCCTCCTTCTAGTCACTCCTACCAAATTTTCAGCCAGTGCTCTGTGTAACACACTTCCAGGGAACAATGCTTGGATTTACCTGACATTTTATAAGGGGCACAAATATTTTAGTGAAAAACATGGGCAAAGGAAGGTATAATGAGGTTTGTGGAGTTCCTGGATGGTGTAAATGGTTAATCACTCAGCTATTAACAAAAAGGTTGGAGGTTCGAGTTCATCCAGAAGTACCTGGCAAGATAGGGCTGGCAATCAGTTACTGAAAAATCAGCCATTGAAAATCCTATGGAGTACAGTTCTGTTCTGACATACGTGGGTCATTGTCTTAGGCTGGGTTCTCTGGAGAAGCAAAACTAGTAAAGTCTATAACTATATGTCTATATAGAAATATTTATATCAAGGAAATGGCTCACGCAGCTGTAGAGGTTGAAATGTCCAAGTCCATGGGTCAGAACAGAGGCTTCTCCTGGTTTGTGTAGCTGCAGGGGCTGGCAAATCCAAGATCAGTAGGTCAGAGAGCAGGGCTCTTGCTCACAGGCTGTGAAGATCAATGAATCCCAAGATTCGCAGGCAAGATAGCAAGTAAGTTACTATCTCAGCTCTCAAGAACTGGAGGTGGGACAGACAGGAGCCAGCTGCAGGATCCAGAACAGGCAAAACCCAGAATGTCTGCTTATATTTGGATGGGGGCCACATGTCCAAGGAAACTCCCTTTCAACTGATTGGCTACTCACAGCAGATCCCATCATGGGGGTGATCAAATATCAAATCTCAACAGCGAAGTGATCACAACATTATATGGCTGCCAAAACACTGAGAATCATGGCCCAGCTAAGTTGATGCACAATCTTAACCATCATGGTTGTCATGAATTGGAGATGACTTGATGGCAACTGGTTAATGACGTTTGTGGTATACACTATTAGACATGCTATGGATTTCCTTGTCTTCATCCTCTGTTCTCTGAATAGAGGCAGTGCCACAAATCAGTACCTCTGTAGGTTGTCAAGGCAGAACCGGTGGACTCAAATCCTGGCTGCACCCCTGATTAAGTGGGTGATTTTCATGAAAATGTATAACTTCTCTAAGTCTTAGTGTCCTTGTAAGTGAAAACCTTGAGGGGGCTGTGAGGATTAAAGGAGGTAAAGGCATGAGATGCACTTAACATCATGCCTGGTATGTAGTTAACACACAATAATTCACTCTCACATAAGCTCAATGGGTGATATTTCAAAATATTAAACTAGTCTCTCTTCCTCCTCCCTTCAAATACTCCCTGGCAAATCTTGTTCTCCGGAAGTCCTTTGGTCTTTACAGTTGATTGCCACAGGAAAGGAGAAGATGCACACACACTAAAATTCAGAGGTTATTGTTTAGCTGTGAGTGGAAAGCCAAGCTTTTGAAAAAGAAAAGAATCTTCTACATGTTAAAGTTTCTCTTTACTTACCAAAATCAAGCCTAGTGAATTCAGACTGCAGCATTTTGCTTATAAGCCCTAGTCAAAAGAGGAAGGAGGATATGATGTAAAAAAATTTCACCTGACCAGAAGGGGAAATAAAAAGTCTCAGTGGTTCCAGAGAGAGAGTCTGGGTCCTCATGACTAGGGACCAGGGAAGAATCCACAAACTTCTACACCAGGTAGAAGTAAGATTAGGGCATCTCACTGGACAAATGTGCAGGCAGCAGACACGAGATCAGAACAGTCACATCACTGGAGTGGCCCAAGGAACAGCAGAGACTGAATAATCCTGAACGGCACCTGTGGAAAGGAAGAACTCCAAAACAAGATAGGATCTGAAAAAAAAAAAAAAAATTAAGTCTACATTTGCTTTTGCACATCTGAATATAACGTGTAAAATTTTGACCCTCTACAAGAGTAATGGAGAATTGACCTCATAGTAAAGCTTACTTTCAGTTTGTTCTCTTATATATAAGACATTTCACAGAGCTGTGGTGAAAAGAGAAAACTACTTTTTGAAAAAAAAAGGTACATTTGAAGTGCCACAGAATAAATGTGGTACACTTCCATAATAACATATTGTTTTTTCATGTAAGAGTACGTCACTCAAGGGCATCCACCAAATCACACACACCTGTAGACACACCTGATAGCCACTTAGCTATAGGAGTAGTCCTAAACAAAGTTTATGAGCCCTAATCAGATGTACCTCACTACTTACTGCCTGAAGCACTGCCTGCTTGGAGCTGAAGTAATCTGACTAAAAATATACCTACCAATCAACACCTCCCTGTTGGTCCTAGCTGCATGGATGCTAAAGGGCACAAAGAATCTCCAAATATACTTCAAAGAGCCTACCGTTCTTCAGGACGCTAATTCACACCTGCATTGTGTAAAGCAGGATAGATTTGTAGCAGAGGTACCAATAATGTCAACAAACTCGAGGTGTTACCATGTGAAATGAGGTTGTTATTTTGATAACTGTAATTATATCAACTGTTTCTCCTTACAATCACAGGGTACTTTTAGATCATGGACACTAAAATTACCAACCAGTAATTTGGAGATCAAATTTACAGCAACCATTAAAATAAATTAGTTCATTTCAACTCAGCGGCATTAGGCAACAGAAGGAATGTGAAGTTCTCAAATTGGTTTGTACCACGTCTTTGCGGCTCAAACTTGATGCAGTTTTGGACAGATGGTTCTTTCAGACATTGCTCAACTAGGAGGTCATTTCTGCTGTTGTCAGAATGGAAATCCCAAAAGCAGACGTTCTATCGTCTATAGGCTGTCTTTAGAGTGTATTTCAGTAACTCCCAAACCTTCACTGTCAGAATTTTTTTTTTTTAATTCTGTAACCCACTTTCTCCAGCCTCATGAAGAGTCACTTTAATATTTATCAATCTTTGTCCTAGTCTCCAAGTTTCCATCCTGGATACAAGAAGTCCCATCTCCTATTCAAGTGTTTTTAAGCATTCCCGAATGGCTTAGATTCCTAGTGGATGCTCATTGTATCAGATTAGAATTGGGTTCAGCTGCATGTAACAGGAACTCAACTACAGTGGATTAACCAAATGAGAAGGAGTGCTGGTGGTGTAATGGTTAATGCCAACAGAAAGGTTGGTGGTTAGAACCCACAAGCAGCTATGTGGAGAAAAGACCTGGCCATCTGCTCCCTTAAAGATCACAACCTTGGAAACCCTATGGGGCAGTTTAACCTGCTGTGTAGAGTCACTGAGTCGGAATCCACTCAACTGGCACCTAATAACAACAATCAAAAGTCAGGAAGGATGTTTTTCTTACACATTTCAAGGGCTCTGCAAAGTCTTCAGTGTCCCACGCCTCTTCAGTATTTCTTTCCTCCATTCTTAACTCATGGTTTTTGTATCATGATCATTGACTCATGATCACAAGATTACTGATCCTTCTCCAGGCTCATGTCCTTGCTCTCAGCAAAAAGAAGCAGCAAAGGACTAAAGGGGCAGCAACTGAAGCAGGAAAGCAAAACTTTCCCAGAGTTCCCAGGCAGACTTTTAATTATGTCTTAATGGCCTGAAATGAGTGTCAGTGCCTTCCGTGAAGCCTAGTGAAGTAAGGACTTGAGTTGAACACATCCTTACCTGAAACAAAATAGGACATGGTTGGTTCCTATCCCTCATCCTGGACCATAGCTCCTGGCTTCTCCACTAGCCACATTTGGCCCTTTCCTAACTTCTGGGCAGGAGAAATCTAAAAGTAGACGCCAGATATGAATGCCTCAGCAGTGGCCTTGCCTCTTCATAAGGAGGGGAGGTGGGGAGTAGCTTCCTGAGCATCTTTCTCCTGACCCTCTAGCCTGATACCATCTTGCTGAAGCCACTTCTCTTATTCATTCAATCAACAAGTGTCTTTTTAGCAACTTCAGTGTATTCACGACTATTTTAGACAAAGGGGATATGAAAGTGACCAAGACCAACAAGAACCCTACCATTATGGAACTTACATTTTAATGGGGAAAATTGGATTTCAGCCCCTACTTGTCCCATTATCTGGATACTTTTGTGCAGGATACAACCTGTACCACTGTTCCTGATGACCCTGACTTTTCCACAGGAATCAGGAACCCAACCTTCTGTTTTCCTCTCCACCAGAAGAAGAAAAAATAAACAAGTGAACAAACAAAAAACAAAAAGAGGTAACAATCAATATTTCTGCAGAAATGAACCCCACGGACCCACTCTTTTTTTTGTACATATATATTGTTAAACAGGATCTTTAACATCTCGGTCTGAGTACCTACCTTTAGGTCACTCCACGTGTTCAGAGATTCCTCAAGAACAATGTTTTTACCTTCCTTCTGCATGAACAGAAGCACTTAGAACTTAGAAAGATGAGACGTTACTAAGCAAAAGCCCCAGTGTCTACCTTTATAGCCAACAAGAGTTCAGAAAACTTATATCTAATGGAGATTCTTCCTCATGTAGCAATTCATGTCCACTGACAGTGACCCAAATTCCTGTGCACATTTCAATCTAAGGCCTGTGAGCCTTCTAAAGCCTCTTCATAAAACTCAATCATCTAGTTGGTCTGTTGATTGATTCTAGTTGATCTGTTGCTTTGAATCTCTACATTGGTTAGGGAAAGAAGATTATAAAAATCTCAGTTCTATTTTCTCCACAATAAAAGAAAAAATCTCAGTTCTGACAAGGTCTTTATCTCTTTCCCTTCTGACTTAGGATCCCCACATATAAAAGAAATAACATTCCAGAATCATATCCAAAAGTATTAAAAGGGGAGGTGAGTCCTTGAGGGGATTTTAAGGTTCTGTATATGGGTGATCAAAGGTGCTGTGACTAAATTCATGAGTTTCTAGGCTTCCCAACAAATATTCCTTACCAAACTGCTACTATAATCTGTCTTGTGTTCCCTGCTTCAGCTAAGCATCAGTTTTTCCTCCTCCCACCTCAAGCCTTCCCTCAGGTGCTTCTCCCTTTCTTTGCCAAGCCAGGTCCTTTAAGCCATTGCTCAGGGTGTCCCTCCTTCTTAAAACTGCTATTTACTATCCAACCTTACCTGTCCTCATTCTGACCTCACCTGTCCTCAACTGACTCTCCCTGAGCACTTATATAGCTATGTCCAGCATCCTTCCACCCACCTCTTTGCTGATGTCTGTTCTGATTGTCCACGAAATGATAAACTCTGCAAAAGTACATAAGGGTGTTCTACATCCTCAGGAACTTCCCACTTTATATACCATGTTATTCCCTGCCCAGACTAGACCATCTGTAAATGGGACCACAGCAGGTTTAACACAAAAAATTTCTCTTCAGCATGCTCAGTTTTCTAGGCAATTTACATTTGAGAGTGCAAAGCAGTGGGTGTGTAACTGGTTCCAATCTTCTCTGGGCTGTGACGCAATCATGGGGAGGCCATCTGTGTCTTCTCCATCTGCCGAGGCTTCTCTGCGCCTGAGAAAATACAATGCACCAACTGAAGCCTGGCCTTTCTAAGCAGCCCTCTCTGACCAACCCACAATTCTTTGAGAGTCCATTGACTCTGGGTCTCCAGAACAGTATGTATTTAGATGGGTTATAGTGTCATTAACAAACAAAAAAAACAGACTTATTGCTGTAGAGTCAATTCCAACTCATGGTGACCTCATGTATTACAGAGTAGAACTGAGCTCCATGGGGTTTACTTTGCTATGATTTTTACAGAATTAGATTGTCAGACCTTTGTTCTGTAGTGCTGCTAGGTGAGTTTGAACCACCAACCTTTCAGTAGTTAGCTGATTGGGAATTGTTTGTGCCACTCAGGGACCATACACATGCTAATAAACATTTTCACAACTTCTGAGCCTCAGTTTCCTCATCAATCAAAATGAAAGTGACCATATATTCCCAATAAGTTTGATGTGGTGATTAAATAAGAAAATAACAAAACCTTTTGCACATAGTAGGTGTTCAGCATATGTTAATTCTCTACCTCCTTCCCACCACATTCTCATGCTGGGATAACCACTGTTCATTTGCAAAAAGTCTCATTTCCCTTATATTATTGTGAACCCCTCCAGGACAAAAGTCACATATTATTTTTCTTTACATAAGGAATGGTAGGATGATAGAAAGAGCATCAGGAATCATGAAATCAGGATTTTGGTCATGAATCTACCATTCATTATTTGTGTGACCTAGAGCTAGTTCATCCTTCAGTAACGCAAAAGGTTTGGATTGAAGGATTACTTAAATCTATGCGACAAACCTAAATCTCCTAAAGAATTTAGTAAGTGAATGAGTACCCAATAAGCATGATACCCCAGGCTTGTTTCATAGTGAATGAGTGCATGAGTGAGTGAATATTGGCCTTTTGTTCAGTATCTTAACGGCATTCTGATTACACTGGGCGTTTCTTCCCAAAGGGCTCATTTAAAGTTTGACGCACTAGCACTTAATCACGTTGCAGTTCCTCAGGCCCACAGAAAGAAGGTATCCCTTAGAACGGAAGCTTCACTCCAGGCCAAATTCTACGAGCCAGCCCAGTAAGTCCCACAAATGCACACACTCCCCTAAACCCTATCTATTCAACTACCTAGTAGGGATGATTTGAGGTCTACCAGAAAGGTAGATTGAGAGACAGTAGTCTAGATTCAGGCTCTGCACCTCCCCTTTCGCTAAAATATCACAGCTGATGCTCGAAGCTAAGGTGCATAACTTGCACCTTCCCCATCGGCTGGCAATGTACGGAGTGTCAGAGTTGATGCTGGAGAACTGTTTTCAGATTATCAGTTAAAATGCTATATGGGTCAGATTATGAATTTGCCAATTGTATTATCAGGAACATCTCTATATAAGAAGAAAAAAGGTTTTCTACTCAGGTCATTTCTTTAAAGTTACACCAAGCATGACACATTTGCAGTTGTTGCTGCTGTTAGGAACCATCCAGTTGGTTCCACCTCATAGTGACCCTATGTACAACAGAACAAAACAATGCCTCATCCTAAGCCAGCCTCACAATTGTTACTATGTTTGAACTCATTGTTGCAGCCACTGTGTCAATCCATCTCCTTGAGGGTCTTCCTCTTTTTCACTGACCCTCTACTTTACCAAGCATGACGTCCTTCTCAAGGGACTGGTCCTACCCGATAAAAAGTTCAAAGTTCATGAGACAAAGTCTTGTCGTCCTTGCTTCTAAGGAGCATTCTGGCGCTACTTCTTCCAAGGCAGATTTTTTTGTTCTTCTGGCAGTCCATGGTATATTCAATGTTCTTCAGCAACATCAAAATTTAAAGGCATCAATTCTTCTATCTTCCTTATTAATTGCCCAGCTTTCACATGAATGTGAGGTGATTGAAAATACTACGGCTTGGATGAAGCCCACCTTGATGCTCAAACTGACATCTTTACTTTCCAAAACTTTAAAAGTCTTTTGTAGTGGATTTGCCCAGTGCAATGTGTCTTTTGATTTCTTGACTGAGGCTTCCATGGATGTTGATTGTGGATCCAAGTAAAATGAAATCCTTGACAACCTCAATCTTTTCTCCGTTTATCACGGTGTTGCTTATTGGTCCAGTCGTGAAGATTTTTATTTTCTTTATGTTGTGAAATCCACACTGAGGGCTGTAGTCTTTGATCTTTATCAGTAAGTGCTTCAAGTCCTCTTCACTTTCAGAAAGCAAGGTTGTGTCACCTGCATATCACACGTTGTTAATGAGTCGTCCTCCAATCCTGATGCTGTGTTCTTCTTCATATAGTCCAGAATCTCAGATTATTTGCTCAGCACACAGATTAAATAAGTACGGTGAAAGGATAGAACTCTCATGCACCCCATTCCTGATGTTTTCTTTATTGTACTTTAAGCCAAAGTTTACAAATCAAGTCAGTCTCTCATACAAAAGTTATATACCCTTGCTATATACTCCTAGTTGCTCTCTCCCTAATAAGACAGTATACTCCTTCTATCTACCCTGTATTTCTGTGTCCATTCAGCCAGCTTCTGTCCCCTCTGCCTTTTCATCTCCCCTCCAGATAGGAGCTGTCCACATAGTCTCATGTGTCTACTTGATCCAAGAAGCTCACTCCTCACCAGTATCATTTTCTATCTTATAGTCCAGTCCAATCCCTGTCTGAAGAATTGTCTTTGGGAGTCACTCGTATCTTGGGCTAACAGGTCTGGGGACCACAACACCCTGGGGTCCTTCTAGTCTCAGTCAGACCATTAAGTCTGGTCTTTTTACGAGAATTTGAGATCTGCATCCCACTGCTGTTCTGCTCTTTCAGGGATTCTCTATTGTGTTCCTGGTCAGGGCAGTCATTGGTTGTAGCTTGGAACCATCTAGTTCTTCCGGTCTCAGGATGATGTAGTCTCTGATTTATGTGGTCCTTTCTGTCTCTTGAGCTCATAATTACCTTGTGTCTTTGGTGTTCTTCATTCTCCTTTGCTCCAGGTGAGCTGAGACCAATTGAGGCATCTTAGATGGCCGCTTGCTAGAGTTTAAGACCCCAGAAGCAACTCACCAAAATGGAATGTGGAATGTTTTCTTAATAGATTATATTATGCCCATTGACCTAGAAGTCCCCTGAAACCACGGTCCCCAAACCCCGTCCCCTGCTATGCTGGCCCTCAAAGCATTCAGTTTATTCAGGAAACTTCTTTGCTTTTGGTTTAGTCCAGTTGTGCTGACCTCTCCTGTATTGTGTGTTATCTTTCCCTTCACCTAAAATGGTTCTTATCTACTATCTAATTAGTGAAAACCCCTCTCCCTCCTTCTCCACTCTCATAACCATCAAAGAATATTTTCTTCTCTCTTTAAACTATTCGAGTTGTTATAATAGTGGTCTCATACAATATTTGTCCTTTTACAACTGACTAATTTTACTCAGCATAATGCCTTCCAGATTCCTCCATGTTACAAAACGTTTCACGGATTCGTCATTGTTCTTTATCGATGCATAATATTCCATTGTGTGAATATACCATAATTTATTTATCCATTCATCTGTTGATGGGCACCTTGGTTGCTTCCATCTTTTTGCTATTGTAAACAGTGCCGCAATGAACATGGGTGTGCATATATCTGTTCGTGTAAAGGCTCTTATTTCTCTAGGGTATATTCCAAGGAGTGGGATTGCTGAATCGTATGGTAGTTCTATTTCTAGTTTTTTAAAGAGTTGCCAAACCAATTTCCAAGGTGGTTATACCATTTTATATTCCCACCAGCAGTGTATAAGTGTTCTAGTCTCTCCACAACCTCTCTAACATTTATTATTTTGTGTTTTTTGGATTAACGCCAGCCTTGTTGGAATGAGATGGAATCTCATTGTAGTTCTGATTTGTGTTTCTCTAATGGCTAATGATCCTGAGCATTTCCTCATGTATCTATTAGCTGCCCAAATGTCTTCTTTAGTGAAGTGTCTATTCATATCATTTGCCCATTTTTTAATTGGGTAATTTGTCTTTTGGTTGTCGAGTTTTTGCAGTATCAGGTAGATTTTAGAGATCAGATGGTGATCAGAAACATTTTCCCCAGTCTGTAGGTAATCTTTTTACTCTTTCGGTGGAGCCTTTGGGTGAGCATAGGTGTTTCATTTTTAGTAGCTCCCAGTTATCTAGTTCCTCTTCTGCACTGTTAGTAGTGTTTTGTATACTGTTTATGCCATGTATTAAGGCTCCTAGTATCGTCCCTATTTTTTCTTCCATGAACTTTATCATTTTAGATTTTATATTTAGGTCTTTGATTCATTTTGGGTTAGTTTTTGTGCATGGTGTGAGGTATGTGTCTTTTTTCATTTTTTTTTTTACAGATGGATATCCAGTTATACCAGCACCAATTGTTAAAGAGATTGTCTTTTCTGCATTTAACTGACTTTGGGCCTTTGTCAAATATCAACTGCTCATATGTGGATGGATTTGTGTCTGAATTCTCAATTCTGTTTCATTGGTATATGTATCTGTTGTTGTACCAGTACCAGGCTGTTTTGACTACTGTGGCGGTATAATAGGGTCTAAAATCAGTAGTGTGAGGTCTCCTACTTTGTTCTTCTTTTTCAGTAATGCTTTACTTATCCGGGGCATCTTTCCCTTCTATATGAAGTTGGTAATTTGTTTCTCCATCTCATTAAAAAATGTCATTGGAATTTGGATTATAATGGCATTGTACCTATAGGTGGCTTTTAGTAGAACAGACATTTTTACAATGTTGAGTCTTCTATTCATGAGCAAGGTATGTTTTTACACTTACGTAGTTCTTTTTTGGTTTCTTGCAGTAGCGTCTTGTAGTTTTCTTTGTATAGGCATTTTACGTCTCTGGTAAGATTTATTCCTAAGTATTTTACCTTCTTGGGGGCTACTGTAAATGGTATTGATTTGGCGATTTCCTCTTTGATTTTTTTTGCTGCTGTACAGGAATCCAACTGATTTTTTGTATGTTTATCTTGTATGATGATACTCTGCTGAACTCTTCTATTAGTTTCAGTAGTATTCTTGAGGAATCTTTAGCGTTTTCTGTGTATAAGATCATGTTATCTGCAAATAGGGATACTTCTTCCTTACCAATATGGATGCGTTTTATTTCTTTTTCTAGCCTAGTTGCTCTGGCTAGGACCTCCAGTATAATGTTGAATAAGAATGGTGATAAAGGGCATCATTATCTGGTTCCCAATCTCAGGGGGAATGCTTTCAGACTCTCTCCATTTAGGATGATGTTGGCTATTGGACCTGTATAAGTGCCTTTTATTATGTTGAATTTTTATTCTATTCCTATTTTATTGAGAGTTTTTTTTTTTTCCATCATGAATGGGTGTTGGACTTTGTCAAATGCCTTTTTGCATGAATTCATAAGATCATGTGGTTCTTGTCTTTTGTTTTATTTATATGATGGATTGTATTAACTGTTTTTCTAATGTTGAACCATCCCTGCATACCTGGTATGAATCCCACTTGGTCATCGTGAATTATTCTTTTGATATGTGGTTGAATTCTGTTGACTAGAATTTTGTTGAGGATTTTGCATCTAAGTTCATGAGGGATGTAGGTCTGTAATTTTCTTTTTTTTGTGGTGCCTTTACCTGGTTTGGTATCAGGGATATGCTGGCTTCATAGAATAGTTTGGGAGTATTCCATCCTTTTCTATGCTTTGAAATACCTTTAGTAGTAGTGGTGTTAACTCTTCTCTGAACATTTGGTAGGACTCTCCAGTGAAGCCATCTGGGCCAGGGCTTTTTTTTGGTTGGGGTTTTTTTGATTACCATTTCAATCTCATCTTTTGTTATGGGTTTATTTAGTTGTTCTAACTCTGTTTGTGTTAGTTTAGGTAGGTAGTGTGTTTCTAGAAATTCATCCGTTTCTTCTAGGTTTTCAAATTTGTTAGAGTGAAATTTTTCTTAGTAATCTGATACAATTCTTTTAATTTCAGTTGGTCTGTTGTGATATCACCCATCTCATTTCTTATTTGGGTTATTTGCTTCCTCTACTGTTTTTCTTTTCTCAGTTTGGCCAGTGGTTTATCAATTTTGTTGATTTTTTCACAGAACCAGCTTTTAGACTTGTTAATTCTTTCAATTGTTCTTCTGTTCTCTATTTCATTTAATTCTGCTCTAATTTTTATTATTTGTTTTCTTCTGGTGCCTGAGGGTTTTTTTTGTTGGCCTTCTTTCTATTTGTTCAAGTTGTAGGGATAATTCTTTGATTTTGGCCTTTTCTTCTTTTTCATGCGTTCACTTATTGACATAAATTGACCTCTGAGAACTGCTCTAGCTGTGTCCCAAAGGTTCTGATATGAAGTGTTTTCATTCTCACTGGATTCTATGAATTTCTTTATTCCATCCTTCATGTCTTCTATAACCCAATCTTTTTTGAGCAGGGTATTGTTCAGTTTCCAAGTGTTTGATTACTTTTCCCTGCTTTTTCTGTTATTGACTTCTACTTCTATGGCCTTATGGTCAGAGAAGATGCTCTGTAATATTTCTATGTTTTGGATTTTGTTAAGGCTTGCTTTATGACCTAATATGTAGACTATTCTAGAGAATGTTCCATGTGCACTGGAAAAGAAAGTATACTTGGTTGCTGTTGGGTGGAGTGTTCTGTATATGTCTCTGAGGTCAAGTTGGTTGATTGTGGCATTTAGATCTCTCATGTCTTTATTGAGCTTCTTTCTGGATGTCCTGTCCTTCACCGAAAATGGTGTGTTGAAGTCTCCTACTATTATTGTAGGGCTGTCTATTTCTCTTTTCCATGCTGTTGGTTTGTTTTATGTATCTTGAAGCCCTGCCATTGGGTGCATAAATATTTAGTAGGGTTATTTCGTGGTATATTGTCCTTTTAATCAATATGTAGTGTCCTTCCTCATCCTTTGTAAGTGGATTTAACTTTAAAGTCCATTTTGTTGGAAATTAATGTTGCCATTCCTGCTTTTTTATGATTGTTGTTTGCTTGATATATTTTTTTCCATCTTTTGAGTTTCAGTTTTTTTATGTCTCTAAGTCTAAGGTGTGTCTCTTGTAGGCAGCATATAGACAGATCATGTTTTTTTAATCCATTCTGCCACTCTGTGTCTCTTTATTGGTGCATTTAGTGTGCTTACATTCAGTGTAATTATGCATACATGTAACTTTAGTGCTGTCATTTTGATGTCTTTTTTTGTGTGTTGTTGACAGTTTCTTTTTCCCACTTAATTTTTTGTGCTGAGTAGTTTATGTATTGTCTTTTCCTCTTATTCGTTGTTGTTGCTTTTGTTTTTGCTGAGTCTTTATTTTTTTCTTGTATTTTATTTTGATAAGCAGGATAGTTAGTCTCCTTTGTGGTTACCTTAATATTTGCCCCTATTTTTCTAAGTTTAAAGCTAACTTGTTTCTTTATATCGCCTTGCCTCCATCTCCATATGAAAGATCTATGACTACATTTCTTAGTCCTTCTTTATTGTTTTAATATTGTCTTCTTTTACATAATGACATTCCTGTTTCCCTGTTTTGAGCACTTTTTTATCTTGATTTATTTTTGTGATTTCCCTGTCTGGGTTGATATCTAATTGTTCTGTCCAGTGTTCTAGTCTTGGGTTGATATCTGATATTATTGATTTTCTAACCAGGGAACTCCTTTTAGTATTTCTTGTAGTTTTGGTTCAGTTTTTACGAATTCCCTAAACGTCTGTTTATCTGGAAATGTCCTTATTTTGCTTTCATATTTGAGAGACAGCTTTGCTGGATATATGATTCTTGGCTGGCAATTTTCCCCTTCAATTCTTTATATAAGTCATCCCATTGTCTTCTTGCCTGCATGCTTTCTGCTGAGTAGTCTGAGCTTATTCTTATTGACTCTCCTTTGTAGGTGACTTTTCATTTATCCTTAGCTGCCACTCTTAAAATTCTCTCTTTATCTTTGGTTTTGGCAAGTTTGATTATGTCTTGTTGAATTTCTTTTGAGATCTACCTTATGTGACATTCGAGGAGCATCTCGGATAGCTATCTTCTCTCTTTTCATGATATCAGGCAAGTTTTCTGCCAACAAATCTTCAACAATTCTCTCTGTATTTTCTGTTATCCCTCCCTGTTCTGGTACTCCAGTCACTTGTAGGTTATTTCTCTTGGTAGAGTCCCACATGATTCTTAAGGTTTTTTCATTTTTTTTAATTCTTTTATCTGATTTTTCTTCAAATATATTGGTGCCAAGTGTTTTATCTTCTTTCTCACTAATTCTGCCTTTCACTTCCTCAGTTCTGCTTCTCTGATTTTCTATTGAGTTGTCTAATTCTGTAATTTTATTGTTAATCTTCTGAATTTCTGATTGATGTCTCTCTATTGATTCTTGAGGCTTGTTAATTTTTTCATTATGTGCTTGAATAACCTTTTTCATTTATTCAACTGCTTTATCTGTGTGTTCCTTGGCTTGTTCTGCATTTTGCCTCATCTCTCTCCCAATGTCTTAAAGAGTTCTGTATATTAATCTTTTGTATTCTGCCTCTGGTAATTCCAGGAATACACTTTCATCTGGAAGATCCCTTGATTCTTTGTTTTGAGAGCTTTTTGAAGTGATCATGGTCTGCTTCTTTATGTGATTTGATATTGACTGTTTTCTCTGAGCCATTTATGTTATTGTATTAGTTTTTTTTTTATTTTATGTTCCTAGCTTCTTGATTTGTTTCGTTTTGATATGCCTGAATAGGCTGCTTGAGTGAGCTAGCTTGATTTTTTTTCATCTTTGAAGCTCTAACATCCTGTCATCAAATGGCTAGAGCTTTTATCAGGTATATGAGCCTAGGAGTCCATTCACTTTTCATGTATGGATTCAGCTCAGGTGTCCAGGTAGTTGGTGATCAAGTGTGTGGTATAGGCTCTGTCCTACAGTCTTAGAGGGGCAGGGGTGATTGGTGCAGGTACAGGTATCTGGTTGCAGCAGGGGGGTCACACTCTGAACAAGACAGTGGGCTGGCAACCATCCTCTGAGTGTTTGTGAGGAAAGCGCATCCCTGTTTCCTAAAGTACACAGGTAGGTGGGTTCTGCAGCCAGACCATGGGTACCCAATACTTTTGGTTGTAAGGACTGGGAGGTAAAACTTATCCTTGGACCCCTGTTGTGGGTGGCTAGGTGATGTGAGTGGAGCCACCTGTCCTTAGGCCCCTGATTTGGGTAGGTTAGGACCCTGTTTAATAGGCAAAGTGGTGCCAAACATCAAACATCAGAAGCCACTTCTGTCCTGAGCTCCCCAGGTTAGTGGTGCTGGAAGATTATTTTTTCCCCCAATTTGTGAATTTATTCCTTCTTCAAGGGTGGGAGAATGGCTCAGGACATGCACCAGGACCTATCTCAGGCCCAGGGAAATCGACAGCCACTGAACACGGCTTGGAGGCTGGGATCATGGTAAAATAAATGCAAGAACTTAGCTTTTGCTAAGAGTGCCTTTCTTCTCTGGTTCTGGAGGTGTGAGTAGGCTGTGCAGCTTGCTGTCTCTCCCTGAAGAAACTGCATCTGAAATGCTACCACCAGCCCTGCCACAGCCATTCAAGGGAATGTTACCTGAGGTTTCCCAGCGATTCAGGTCTGGCAACTCCTCACCACTTCTGAACTGTGTCTTCCTACCCCTGCCTCTCTGTCCATTTTCTAACTTTACCTTTGATGTCCAGGGCTCCTAGCTTGTCATATATATAATTGTTTCACTTGTTTTTGGGGGGCTTTGTTGCAAAAGGGATCACTTGAAGCATCTGACAACTCTTCCATCTTGGCCCCGCCTCCCACTTTCCTGATTTTAAACCACTAAGTATCCTCTTGTTCTGCTTGAATAGTGCCTCTTGGTCTATGTACAGGTTCTGCATGAGCATAATTAAGTGCTCTAGAATACCCATTCTTTGCAATATTATCCATGATTTGTTATGATTTGTGCAGCCGAGTGCCTTTGCATAGTCAATAAAACACAGGTAAACATCTTTCTGATATTCTCTGATTTCAGCCAAGATCTGTCTGACATCAGGAATGATATCCCTCATTCCATGTCCTCTTCTAAATCCCGGTTGAATTTCTGGCAGGTCCCTGTTGATGTATTGCTGCAACCATTTCTGAATTACCAGAATCGACTCGATGGCAATGGGTTTGGTTTTGGATTTTTCGGTGAAATTTTCCTTGCATGTGATATTGATTATATTGTTCAATAATTTCTGCATTCTGTTGGATCACCTTTCTTTGGAATGGGCACATATATGGATCTAATCTCGTCCAGTCTTCCAAACTTCTTGGCATAGACAAGTGAGCACTTCCAGCATTACATCATTTGTTACATTAATTGATGTTCTGCAAATTCCTGGAGCCTTGCTTTTCATCAAAGTTTTTGTAGTACAACAATCAATTTAGATGCTACCTTCAAACCAATGTTAATGGAAGCTGGGATGTAGGTCCCACCTCATTATGGACCTGTTCCTGGTACCATCACAAGGAAAATATCTACCACCATTTATCAGCTAGTTTGGATTTCCAATGCAACTTCATTTTTGCCTCTAAAGACCAGGAATCTCAAAATGAATACAAATATGTATAATAAATTAAAGTTGGCCAAAGGTAAAATTAGTGTATAGAGGGGATTGGAAATGAGTCGTTAAAGGGAGATAATTGTCCAGCTCAAAAGAGGGGCTAACCTATCTGCTTTCCTAATCTCCATTTTTGTACAGCCCTCATTTGGAAATCTGGACAGGAAGGCAGTATGGTAAAGAGGTACTACTCTTTACGAGATGTGAGCTCCTGGCTATTTGCAATTTTCACAAATTCTCTATGTTAAGGATTTCCAGCAGGACTCAGCAACAGATGTTATGAAGATTGCCAACTTGAATGTATGTAAGCATAACTAGCATATCTTGCTTCATCAGTTTAGAACATGAAATAGCCTCACATTTCCTTAAATGTTCAAATTATAATAACTCTAATCCTCTATTCTCACTGAGAAGTCCACACTTACTTGGCCATTGTCCATGCCAAGTTTGAGAATACTAATCCAAATAGGCCAATCTTGGTTACTCAAGGAAGAAGATGGTTGCTCTTGCTGTCTCCATTAAAAATAGAAAGTCCATCAGTCTAGTGCAAGCAGAAGGGCTGCTTCCACTAAGGATCTGAGGCATGGGTGGTTGGCAGCACAGGATATTCTCCCTGGAATGCCATGTTCTATGCACTCTCCTGTACCAGTTTCTAGCAAGATGACTTTTTGTGATCAGTCTTTTCTTTCTCACACACTCAGTCATTCTCCAATAGGCATGGTCATAGTGTGAGGATGACCAATCAAGAAAGGGCAGTATCATCAGCACCAGGATAGCTCTCCTCTTGGATAATCTTGACCCTCTTTTGAGCTCGGGACACTCAAATGATGAGTTTCCCTTGGGTTCCCATCCCAGGGACTTTTCCTGTTAAATTGGTTCAGTTAAAAACATTGCAATATTTTGGAGATGTTCTAATAACTTACAATGTCTAAAATAAGGAGTCTGAGTTTTATTTACCTTCAACCCCCAAAGAATACTCTGTATCCCATTATAAATAGGCACTTGAGGGAGTGACCTGTCCAACGTCATCGCCAATAGCAGCCAGGCACTGGGATCTTGACAGTCAAGGAATGTCCTGTTATACTCTTGCATGAGAACAGTGGGTGGGTAGTAGCCTTTCATCTACTGAGCCTTGCAGATAGCTCCTCTCAGAACAAAATTTTCTACATCAAAGTGATTTGCTATCTAGAAACAGAAACACTTACTAACTTTTAAGTGGCCTTTTTCAAATAGTGGAGCTCCAGTGGTGCAGTGGTTAAGAGCTCTGGCTGCTAACCAAAAGGTCAGCAATTCTAATCCACTAGTTACTCCTTGGAAACCCTATGGGGCAGTTCTACTCTGTCCTATAGGGTAGGTATGAGTTGGAATTGACTTGACGGCAGTAGGTTTGGTTTTTATCTTTTTCAAATAATAATGATAATAAATTATTTTTCTACATTCTACATCATAGGGGTCTTGGTGATAAAGGCAAACTTGCTTTGTGAGAACCGACTTCATGGTAAGTACTCTTTTTGTATATCACCCTTGTTATACTCAGGGAAAAGGAAAGGGTGGGAGTGGAAGAGCCCCAGGCCCCAAATTATAGTGTACTGTGCTAGGCACTCCCATGCTTTGCCTCATTAGAAAACTAAGGCTAAGAGAAATTAAGAAACTTGTCTGTGGTCACACAGCCAGGCCATGGCAGAACTGGGATTCAGAATCAAGTCTACCCAACTCTGGCATCCGTGCTCATACCACTGCACCTTTGGGCCTCTCTGGGTTAACAAAGAGGTAAGTTGTTAGAGAATGAAATTGACAAAAATGTAGAAAACACAACGTATGGGGTCCATACAGAACTCTCCATTTCTCTCCTCACACCTTTGTTCCATGCCAGGTATGCCTGGGTGATTAATGCTTTGGAAGCTCTGGGCGTGGCCAGGTGATATGCTATCTACAGCACACAAATGGAGAATTTCAAGATGGTGTTCTCAAACAAGCTTGCCACCAAATGCTGTCAGAAAACTAAAACTGTTCAGGCTATTTTGAGACCAAACTTAAAGTTTTATCCAGCTTCTTCCCAAAGTAAATTGACATTCATGAATCCAAGGACTTTTTTCCGTCTCACATTTTAGGTGGAGCCATATAGCTAGAGCTCATGCTCATTCAAATTCATGTCCCTCCGTTCACCCCAGTCCTTCTGAAACACCCAGTGGATGACAGCCTCAGAGGGAATCGAGAGCCTGTATTCACTAGCTTCAAAATGAAGAGAAGGCAAGGGTTGATTCAGAACATGAACATAGTACCAAAAATAAAGTTAAAACTGTCTATTTAATGTTTACACATCTCATAGGGTGAGTGTAGCTTATTTACTCTTAACTGTAAATTACTGAGTTTTCTCACCTTGAGAGAGAAAGCTGACCTGGGGGACAAAATTTTCTTTTCTTCCCTTCTCTTATAACCAGTAGGGAGGCTTGGCCAGTAAGGTGAAATGTGTGCTGGTTTTCATTCCAGGTGAGAAAGTAGAAGGAAGGCTGCAAATTCTAAGTGAATGTATCTGGGACTGGATACTAATATAAATAGTAACAAGGACAGAAAAATTCATCCCCACCTCTTATTGGCTCTTGACACTTGGCAGTGGATCCTAGAGTCCTCATAGTTACTGGGCAGCCCGGGAAGTGATGCCTGGTGACACACATGGAGACTCTTTTCTTGGAAGTGGCTTTGGAGGACAGCTTATTATAAACAATGAGCCCTTATGTATGGGATTGAAAATAAACTCAGACAGTGCACAAGGTTACGGTTATGTGTTGAAAGGCAAAAATCCACCATCTGTCACCTATCCGTAGGCCCTGACAAAACATTTGCCCCTTCCTGAAATCCCATTCCAGAAGCTCCAGGGAAGTGATCACACAGACTTCTTCATACAGAGTCCAATGATACAGGGACATACTCCAATGGTATTTAAACCGATTTTTAAAGACATAAATTTTTGGTTCCTTTTAAGAAAGGGGACAATGTTATATTAGACAGTGACATGATCTTTCATCTTTCAGCTCATTACTGGTTACCCAAATGCCTTGGTCTACAGGAAAATCTGGAGCCCCTTTTCATATACTTTTTTTCCATTAATTGTATATGATCATTTTAGTCTATAGCATGTTCCTTGGGTCCAAGGCATGTGAATGGGAAAAATAAGCTTCAAATTTTCTCTCTTTAACACAGAAAAATGCCATAATTTTCTATAATTGTTTTTGATTCCATACTAAAGTATTTGTTAAGCAAATGATATTTCTAGACCAGAAAACTATATCTATGAGTCAGGATGTAATCCTCCCTCCCTCCCACGATGTATATCTCAGTTTAAGTGTTTCTTTCCTCTGTCTTCCTCTCTCATGTTGCACAACTACATTTTGGCATTACCTGCATCATTTCAAGAGATAGCTTTCTTTCAACTCAAAGTACTTAAAAGGACTAAGGGAAAAGTATTTTGGCACTCATTTAGGAAGAATTATTATACTGGTTGTAATAACATTTTTGGAAATAAAAAAGTCTCTTTCGCCTTCTGATGGCAGAAATTTCTATTTGGCAAGTAAGATTGTTCTGGCATTGTGGCCCGAGAATTTAAGACATCATCTTTTTACCTAAATTCCTTCTCCATGAATCAGCTTAACCCAGGGAGATAATATAATTCCAGTCCTTAAGCCTATAGACAATACAAAGGTCTGGGAGAGCTCAAGTCTCTTAATTCATTTTAGGGGGCCAGGAAGGCTGGGGTGAAAAAGTCATAGCTTCTGGCTCAGTTGGCTCATGTTTACTACCAGAGAGAACCTTAGGGCACACAAAGCATGGCTCCAGCGTTCTTATAACCAAACAACCAACCAGTTGCCATAGAGTCGATTCTGACTCATGGAGATCTGTGTGTGTTAGAGTCTAACTGTGCTCCACAGGATTTTCAGAGGCTGATTTTTTGGAAGTACATCACCAGGTCTTTCTTCTGAGGTACCCCTGGGTAGACTTGAACCTCCAACCTTTCAGTTAGCAGCCAAGCACTTACTGCTTGCACCACCTAGGGAGGCTTCCTAAAAAAGGGTTGTTTCAGCTATTAAATGAATACCAATGTTAGTACCTTTACGCTAAATATAAATATAGATGCTTAATGTTAGCACCTTTTCTCTAAATATAGGTTCACAGTCTTTGGACTGTGGGCTCCTAGAAGGCTGCAGTTTTGTAACGGTTGTAGAATCCACAACTGGACAGAAAATAGATACAAAATATGTCTCCATGATTGTGTTCTAGGTCATGTAAGATAGTAGTTAAGAGCTGTGGCTCTGGCACCTGACTTTTCAGGTTCAAATCCTGGCTATGCCTCTCACTAGAGTGTGGCCCTGAACAAGTTTTTTAACCTCTGAGTGCATCAGTTTCCTCCTCTGTAAAATGACGGTAGTGGTAATACTACCTACCGCGTAAGTGTGGTTATTTTAAATGAGTTAATATGTGTAAATATATTGGTCACATAATTAGGATCCAATAAATTTTAGTTATTATTATTGTTTGACAGAAATACTTGTAGCTGCTGTCATGATAAATTAAATATAAATTTATTTAAACATGATTTCAAAGCCAATCTTCATCAATACATACAGTTTCAATTGATGGAAACCTAATATAAAATGAATATCATGTGGGGGTTGTCATTTTCAGAAAAGGATGGAAAGAATAGAGGTGGGGCTGAAAAATCCTAAAACAGAGGAGAAAGTATATATGGCAAGCAGGGCTGACTTTTCCATTAAGCACAGTAAGCCAAGGGTCTAGGGCCCACTACGCTTATAGAGGGGCACAAAAATGTTTTAATTTCTTTTCAAATCAGAAGAAAACATTGACTTTTAGGTCAAGGAAAATGTTTTAGTATGCCATGTTAACATATTTATCTTTATGCCAGTGTGTACAAATATACAATTTTTAATGTATTTATGGAGGACAGGGCCAACAAAGGCAAAAGTATTAGGCCTCACAGAAGTCATAATCCAGCCTCACTTGTGAGTGGCTCTGCTGACCCTGCTCATGTACTTTTCTGTGTTTCCTTCTGAATGATAAGCTCTTCGAGAACAGAAATTGTGTTTTATTTTTCATTGTATATACTTAGCCTAGCACAGTGCCTGGCACATCACAGGCAACCAATAGATATTTGATGAATAAAATAAATGATTAGCATTTCAGATTCTAAGCAATGAGTTTGGAGTCTTGGGAAGAAGGCTGTTACTAAGTCTTCAAGTGAGTCAATCTCTGAGTGGCTCAGAAGTTCATTTAAAAGTGATGTTCTATGCTTCATGGGGAGTCCCTAGTGGTGCAAACACTTAACACACTCATCTGTTAACTGAAAGATTAGACGGTTCAAATTCACCAAGAGGGACCTCTGAGGAAAGGCCTAGCAATCTACTTCTGAAAAATCAGCCACTGAAAACCCTATGGAGCACAATTCTACTCTGATACACACGGGGTCGCCGTGAGTTGCAATCAACTGCGTGGCAACTGGTTGTGTAACATGGATGAAAAATCAAAAGGGTGGGAAAGACATTGAACAGGGCAAAAAAGAAAGACACACTCTGTTTTCTCTAGATTTGACTCTAGAGTGTCTTTGCATGAAAGACCCAAAGTTCAGCTCCAGCCAAGACGCAGCCATATGGGAATGGATCCCTGAGAAACAGGCCCTGAAAGAGTGCGTGTTCTGTACCAGAAGGTCCAAGAAAGGAAAACACAACCATAGAGACTCATAAATACAAACAAGTAACACCTTGCAGAAGCCCCTCACCCCCTCCGCTGTCCCCACCCCTAGGGCTCTTATAGGTTCTACACTGTAAGGCCAGCTGAAGGGAGCAGTGGGGAGGGAGGGAAGGGAGAAAGGAATGCCAAAGCAAGAACAGCACCCCAGGGAAGCCAAGATTTTTGTGGTGGCTAAGAACTAAATCTAATCAGAGAAAAGTCAAAACACCAAGGTTCTGGTGTCCAAGGCTCAACCTGAGCTGGTACTCATGGAATACTGGGAAAATCTACTCAAGAAGGGGCAGAATAGGGGAGCAAGAAAAAATTACAGTAACTGCAGTCACTGGGAAAAAGGAAAATATTGTTACATTGGATTTTAGATTAATCAAAAATCTCCTTTTGCTTCAAATCTTGTGTTAAAAATATTTCAAATAAGCTGTGATCTATCAACAATAGGGAATATTATACAGAAATCAAAATATGCAACAATATGAATGAATCTTAGCAATAAAATATTCAGTGAGAAAAGTCCCAAAGTATTACATACAGTATCTAATAATTTTTTTAGCACAAACAATTTTAACCATATACAGAGAGACTACTATCATTTCCCCCCATGTACCATGTTTTTATGCAAATAATGTGTGCCTTCTGTATTTGTTTGCCAACACCATCCTCCCTCTTTGGGGTATTTTTGTAAGCATGCCTAATTTTTTTAAAGCAACATGTAAAAAAAAAAAAAAAATTGGCATAGCAGCACTTAGGAAAATACCTCCCAGGAGGAGGGCCGTGCTGGCAAACAAACATAGAAGGCGCATGTTATTTGCGTTAAAATATGGTATCTATCACCCAGGTTCTAATCTTGTTTCATTTATACCTCTTATCTGCTTCCCCCCCCACCCATCATCTTAAAGACAATCTCAGGCATCAGGTAATACCATTATTATTATGTTAAAAAAAAAAAAACTTAAAGAAACTATGAATACAAAACCGTAGTTTTGATTTTTAGGAAGTAGATAGCCAGACCTTTCTTCTGAGTTACCTCTGGGTAGATGCAAACCTCCACCCTTTCAGTTAGCAGCTAATTGAATTAACCATTTGCACCACCCAGGAACTCCTATGAATCCATAGATGCAATAAAAACATATAAAAAGGCAATCAAGGCAATGGAAATATAGCACTCGGGATAATAGCAACTGCAGGGCGGGGGAGGCAGATGGACGGAGTCCTGGGGGAACCAGCTGGTTAGATGTAGGTTAGTATCAAGGTCTGATGTTTTGCTTTGAGTGGCCAGTTCTGGATACTTATTACCTTATTAAAAATAATAGATTAAAGAACTAACTAGATTAAATAAAAGAATGCCACGAAAGGACCAACATAAGATAGTGCATGAACCAGGATTATAATTAGTCCAATTCTGTGTACTGGAAACCCCATAGATTTCATTTTCTGCCTTAGTAAATGGACTGTTGTGGTCTTTCTTTTCATAGTTGACTAGTATGTGTGTGTTGCAGGGAGGATGGTGGGGTCATGGAGGAAGAGTGCAAATCTAGCTCATTTAAGGTCCTGATGAGAGGGTTCCAATCTTGGATTCTCTTTCTCCATGACCATGACCATGACCATAACCTATTCTGCTTTAACCCACCTCACTTTGCATTGTTCCTGCCTGAATTGTGGTATCCAGAAGCACACAGCTTGATAGAACAGGCTACAGAATGATTTCACCCTACACGGGAGAGGCACATTTATTACAGCTAAATGTATGCATGGAAGCTCCAGTAAGATGCCGGTGCAGCAAGCTTTGTTCTGGAAGGAAGATTCCAGAGTAAGTGGGAAACAGGGGGAAAGAAAGAAGTAAGAAAAAGGAGAAAATTAAAAAAAAAAAAGCAGAATAATAGAGTGGGGAGAGCATTTGCTCATAACTCTTTGCAGTATATATTTTTCTCAATTGAAGATGTATTTAAATTGATTAATTGAAAAGGCTGTTCCACTCAGCATGTGAATATGAGTTTTGAATTTCAGTACAATCATTATAAGTTGAACTGCTTATTTTAATTAACTTTCAATATTAAGCAACAGGGTGGGGTCGGTGGCCAGATCACGTAAGCTTTTTAAGCCTCAGTTTTCACATCTGAAAGAACAAGGAGTTTGGACTAGAAGACCTCTAGGGTGATTTCAGATGTAACATTTTGTGATTTCAAGCAATTTGAACAGACTATAAATAGCACGGAAATAGATATTTCATAGAGACTTAAAAGAATAGTGAATTTGGTCTCTGACTTCACAGAACAGTGTTCAATTTTTACATAGGCAGTTCCTTAGGTCTTAAATTCTCATGAATTTCCACATTTCCTTATAACCTGAACACCTTAAAAAAAAAAAAAAAAAGAAGGTCACAAAGTCTTCTCCACAAAACCTTGCAATGAGTAGAGCAAAACTTTTCTTGAATGAAGAACAGTTCTCAGAATGGGAGCAATCACTAAGTCATCTTCAGATTCTAAATGCTCTCTTTATTTGAGAACACAAGTCACACCTAGAATATGGCTCTCTGGTTTGGAAAACCATGGGATACACAGAATTAGCCCCAAGACACACACACACACTTAATTGGGGGAAGCATTTTTTTCAGTCCATGTCCTCTGATTTGGGGCCCAGAATGCATGGCTCCTCTACCTGTAGTAGAACAAGTGAAGAAGCATTCGCCATTGCCGTCGAGTCGATTCAGACTCATAGTGACCCTATAGGACAAAGTAGAACTGCCCCATTGAGTTTCTAAGGAGCACCTGGTGGAGTTGAACTGCCCACCTTTTGGTTAGCAGCTGTAGAACTTTACCACTACACCACCAGGGTTTCCGAAGAAACATTAGGGCCTATTAAAAGTGCCCTTGGTGCCCAAGGGAGAGAGATGCTGAGACGGGGTGGGAGTTATACCCTCTAGCACCCAGGGTGGTCATGAGGTAGAGATGGGAGGTACCTATAGCTGGAATCAGGATTAACAACACATCAAAGGAAGTGGATAGGAAGTGCAGAGTCGAGGTTCCCCCCCAAATATATACATATGTATGTATGTATATAGTAGCTAAATTAAAATAAAGATGAAGATCAAATCACTGAGGGAAAATGAATTTTTTTTTTTTCAAAGAAATGATGCTGGGATAGCTGTTTAAGTATTTGAAAAAAAATTCAGGTTGAATCCTTAGCTCACATTATACACTTAGATATATTCCAGATGGACTAAAGAATTAAATATACAAATGAAACTATAAACTAGGTTGAAAACATGTATGTGATTTTGGGTTGAAAAGCCTTTTCCAAGGCAGAAACCATAGAGAAATTGATAAATTTGACAAAATAATTTTTTTTTTCCTGCCCATCCCCAAATTATAAACAAGGTTAAAGGCACAGGACAAACTGGGAAATATATTTGCAAAACATGTAATCGGTAAAGGATTAATATCCTTGTTATAGCAAGAGTTATGATTAGTCAATTCATAAAATGATAACTCCCAAAAGAAAATACAGGCATCAGCAAGGGGCAAGAAACAACTACAAAAAAAAAAAGCCTCATTGATAATCAAATATAAATTAAAACAACAAAATACAGTTTGGGTCATAAAATCAATGAGTTAAAAGACTGATAATGGAGTGGTGACATTAGCGCTCTAAGAGTAGGTTTACTCTTGGCTCTGATTTCAGTGTAAAATCTTAAGAAACCCATTTAGCTTTCAGAGCCTCAGTTTTCTGGAGCCCTGGTGGCACAGTGGTCAAGTGTTTGGCTGTTAACCAAAATATCAGCAATTCAAATCCACCAGCCGCTCCTTGGAAACCCTGTAGGGGAGTTCTACTCTATAGGGTCACTATGAGTCAGAATTGACTTAATGACAATAGGTTTGGATTTTTTCTTTTTTAAACTGGGGATCATAATAGTCTCACTCACCGGTGACTGTTAGGATTAGATGAGACAATAAATTTGAAAAGAACTTGGTATATTGAAAAGTGACATACAAGTATAATTATTGAGTCCTATAAGCCAAGTGGAAACGCTAGTGGCATAATGGTTAAGGGTTATGGCTGCTAACTGAAAGATCAGCAGTTCAAAACCCTGTGGAGCAGTTCTACTCTGTCCTATAGGCTTGGTATGAGTCAGAATTGACTGAATGACAATGGTTTTATTTATCTATTTATTTTTAAAAAGCCAAGTAGGAATCCCTCGGTGGTGTAAAAGGTTAACATGTTCAGATGCTAACCTAACGGATGGAGATTCTAGTACACTCGGAGGTTCCTCCAAAGAAAGCCCTGGCAAACTACTTCCAAAAAATCAGCTATTGAAAACTGTATAGAGTGTAACTCTACTCTGTCACACATGGGGTCGTCATGAGTTGGGATTGGCTCCGCAGCAACTGGGGGAAAAAGTGAAGTGGACCTGTGCTATTCCTCAAAGAACTACCAGAGGGAGATGGGGGGGTAGGTAGACTTGCTTCCTTGATACCATCTTTAAGATACTGCACTACTTCAAATACTTTTGTAGAAAGAGATATGTGGCACTGCAGCCTTCGGTGAGGTTGAGAAGGACAGAGACAGCTGGACACAAGAGCAACAGACATCTCATAGGCCCTAAAAATGCTGTTGCAGGACAGGATGCTCAAAGCCGCTATTTACTGGCAGCAGCCATGATAAGAGGTGGTGATGTAAGCAACTTCTAAAGGCAGACAGTACCCCAGTGGAGCAGCTGCTGAGAGTGGTCCTGGATGGGACTAGCCTAAGCAGAGGGACCAGTAGGAGCAACTTTGGAAAGCCTGGAAGGAACCGTCCTCAGAGGCACCACTGAGGGTCACAGATCAGAGATGAAGCTGGGGATCTCCCAGAGGAGGTAGAAATCACTGGTCTTTTGTGTGGTGGTTAAAATGTGTGGGCCTCAGAACAAGACTTCCTGGGTTCAAATCCCAACTCCATCAATTACTATTAGTGTGATCTTGGGCAAGGCACTTCGTCTCTCTGTGCCTCAGTTTTCTCATTTGTTCAATGCAGATAATAATTGCACTTAACTTATATGGTTATTGTGAGAATTATATGACTTAATACACATAAAGCATCTAAAGTCTCCTGGAACATAATAAATAATTAATGTTAAGTAATTTTATTTTTGTTGTGGTTATTAGTGATATTACTAATACCACTACCACAATCTTTCTTAAAAAGTGAGTAACAGTTTCTCACTAGAAAACCTAGCATCACTGAAGGCTTAAAAATTCTGATTGTTGCTTCCATACAAGCCCTAAAGCTTATCCCTTATTTTCCAAGAGAAAGAGTTTAATAAATGTGTTTTAATTATAATAGTAAGTGTCCTGGATTGAATTGTGTCCCCCCAAAAAATATAGGTCAACTTGGCTAGGTCATGATTCCCAGTATTGTGTGATTGTCCACAGTCTTGTCATCTGACGTGACTTTCCCATGTGTTGTAAATCTTACCTCTATGGTGTTAATGAGGCAGGATTAGAGGCAGTTATGTTAATAAGGCAGGACACAATCTACAAGATTAAGTTGTGTCTTAAGTCAATCTTTTTTGAGATATAAAAGAGAGAAGTGAGCAGAGAGACATGGGGACCACACACCATCAAGAAAGTAGTGCCAGAAGAGCCAGTCCTTTGGACCTGGGGTCCCTGTACTGAGAAGCTCCTAGTCCAGGGAAAGATTGACGAGAAAAACCTTCCTCCAGAGCTGACAGAGAGAGAAAGCCCTTCCCTGAGACTAACGCCCTGGATTTGGACTTCTAGCCTACTAGACTGTGAGAGAATAAATTTCTTTTCGTTCAAGCCATCTGCTTGTGGTATTTCTGTTATAGTAGGACTAGATAACTAAGACAGTAAGTTAGCCTCCTTGCTACCTAGAAAAGGTTCCACCTTTTCTTTTCCATGGAAAGGAAATAGAAGTCTTCCACACACACTATGGTAACTTACAGAATTCCCAAAGCTGTACCTCCCTCTCCCACCAATCTGAGAATACTCTCAGGTTCACAGCCTCAACTCCATGCTCCAAGCAAGTACCCCCAGTGGGAAGGTTATTACTAGGCTCTGACAGGAAAGAAGCCAAACATAACTTCTTGCCTCTTTAATTCAACATTAAGTTAATATCTCGATCGTGAATATTTCCTAGAGAATATCACATGATGTTTTTAGAATTTCCAAAATGAAGTGGCTTCATTAAAAAATGAAGGATATCGGGTCGAACTTCACTTACCAAATTATTCTGTCTTTCCCTTCTGGGTCAGGGTGAACTTCACGCTCTGGTGTTAAGGGTGCTATAAAGTAAAATTTTCTCCCTATGCAATTTGGAAATGAAAAGCCTTGAGAAACTAATTTCTAAATACAGCATTTGCGTGAATGTGGCCAGTGACATGTACAGAGTGGGCCTGCAGATAGGGATGTCTGGTCCCCCACTACTGATGCTGTTTACCAATCATAAATGGCATTCAGAATAATATCAACTGTAAGATGTCTCTCTTTGAGACATGTATTTAGAATAGTAATTAATTACTCATGCTGAAAGAGTGTTCATGTTCTGACTCATAACTCTTAGTGTGGAAAGAGTGAAGGCTCAAAAGATGGTGTGGGTCCATCCCTTGCCATCAGCCACATTAGATACCATCATCTCTATTCTACAGATGAAATTACCAAGGTTTTAAAGGTTACGTGACTTGCCTAAGATCATTCAGCCAGATCACTAGTGGTAGGCGGGGACAAGGAAGAAAAGAACTATTTATTGTACATGCCATCTATACTGTCTTTTTTCCCAGAGAAAACAACGGGCCTCAGCTGTCAATGGCCATAAGATAAATACCAAAAAACTTCTGATAAACGCCAGAACTCCTTCGGCCATAAACTGTAAAAGAGGTGGCCAAAGAGGAGTCTGGAAAAGAAGCAAAATGGCTGGACACTCAAAATAAACAAAACAAACCAAAGCTGGATGTTGAACAGGCAATATTCTCAGAAGATGGCTATTCTACCCATCTTGTCAGGTACGAGTTGAAAGAAGAGGGAGAGTCATGAGAGGTGACTGTTTAATTCAGGTATCGTTGGCTTCTCTGGTTAGCAACCTGACTTTCTTCTGTTACTCAGCCTTCAGCTACTCTGTGTGAGCTGAGTTTCCTTGGGTGATGCTGAAAACATGTTCTCCTTTTCTCTGCGTAGTAGAAAAAGGATAAAATAGGATAATGACTTGGCCAACTGAATAATAAAGAGTTGCTGTCGAGTTGATTCTGACTCCTGGCGACCTCGTGTGTGTCAGAACAGAACTGTGCTCCACAGGGTTTTAAACGGCTGATTTTTTGAAAGTAGGTCACCAGACCTTTCTTCCTTCCACCCAGGCACTTCTGGGTGGACTTGAATTGCCAGCCTTTCAGTTAGCAGCTGAGTGTGTTAACTGTTTTCACTGCTTGGCCAATTAACAATGTAAAAACATGTTTTCTCATCTATAAAATAGGGATGATAATAATTGTAGCCATTCGTAGGGAGGTTGCAAGAATTAAATGGGATAATATCTGTGAATCAGTTATGTCTAGCACATGGCTTTTTTTCCAACAAATGTTAATTCCTAATTCTTTTTTGGGAAATAGAAGTGGGGCAAAAACTGGTACCCAATTCTTTGCTTACTTTCTTCTCTTTCCCTCTCCTATGTTTTGAACTTGAAGCAGAGGGCCTAAGCTTAATAATTTCCACTCCTATTATATATTTTTTCTTTATCTCTTAAACTGTGAGATATGACAGCAACCAGCAAAATACATTTTCAATTCACCAGCCTTTTGAGACTGTGAAAACCTATGATCAGACAAGACAGTTTTATCTAACCACTGGTTTCCTGTCCTAAGTGTCCTATATTTAAAAGAAATAAAGTACTATCACTGTAGATTTAATCTGGACATTGTATTAAAATGTATCAGCAAGCCAAGAGTTCAAGTTATGGTGTTCATGTGACCCAAGCCCAAGCAGACAGCAGAATAGCTAACTCATAACACACACACTAGAGCAGGAGTGAAACTGAGTGTCCCATTTAAGCTTGATGCTTCTAAGGTGCTGGGGCTGTGACTTGCCTGTTGATATTTGAGGAGTACACCATGTTGTAGGAGGCACATCCCTCCCTCTGTGGTATGACTTGAATAATATCTGATCCTGGATGTTTTAAATGAAGAGAGTTGACAAATCAGCCAACCCTGAGGCAAGTCATATAAAACACTGGTATTTGTATTATCAGATGGAAGGAAGGAGCAGGACCAGCTTTGTTAAAAGCCTACCAACCACAGAAGAAGGGCAAATATGACAACCCTACAATATCATGGCTGGACCAGGGAGCTCAGGAGCGGGAACTGTTTCAATGAGAAAGAAAGGAAAAAAGAACCGAAAGTTCCCTCTAAAGGAAAGCTCTTCAAAACACAGTATTTTTACTAGTTGGGTTTCTTAATTGGAAACAACAAACTCACTGACTTTTACTTAAAAGAACACATGCACATGCACACTCACACACACACACGCATACACATACACACACACACACGTAGAAAATACACCGAATAGCTTAAAAAACGTTTAGAAGATGGCAAACCAGGAACTTATGGAGGCTAGGACCAGCACCAAAACCATGCCACAGGAATCTTTTGCTGAGGATGGCCCCACCAGATACCAGTTGTTAGACATTGTTTCTGCTGGTACTGCTGCTCAGCTACCTTGGTCGCTGGGGGAAACTGCTCCACAGCCCCAGGGGGAATACCTCATCGGCTGAGCTTTGGCCACTTGTGCACATCACTAGTGTCTGGATTTTTCAGTTTCTGGGGGCGGGGGGGGGCAGGCTCCGCCTTCACCAAGAGTCATACCGTGGGAATATTCCAAGTGTAGGAAGAGAGTTTAGTTACTGAGCTGCCACAAACCTGAGAAACAGCCACATCGGTACTTTTTAAAACAACCAGTGTCTTTAAGCAGGCATACTGCTCTATGGAAAGAGACATTGAATAACGTTTAAACAGAGGGCCTAAGCCAACCAGGTGAAGAAGGCATTCTAATGATCAATGGCAAAACTCGTACATTGTAACTCAAGCCTACCCCTCATTCCTGGGTCCTTTTTCTTCAGAATGATTAATTTCTGCCTTCACTATGCCAAAAGGAAGCAAGGCAAGCACCCAGGCCCATGTGGCCCTTGTCATCACTGACTTTGTCACTGAAATTGTCTGTGATGAGATATATGAGTACCTGAGGTAGGGGGAGCAAAAGCTTCTTTGGTTAGGAGGGAAGTGGTAACAGGCAAATGCTGTGGGAGCCATTGGTCAGAATCACTGCTGAGTGACAGACACCTAGGTCGGAGGGGGCGGGGTTCCTACTGAGACTTATCTCTGGAGCGGAGCATCAGGGAGAAAGGGCAGTCCCTGTGTCAAAAGGAATGAGGGCCCAAGAATAAAAGACTAATGCCATGACAAAGTTCTTGGCTGCACAGCTCTCACTGCCATGATGCGCAGAGCTCTCTTGTCCATTTTCAGGTTCACTATTTATTGAGCAACTACCAGCCAGAAACTGCAGTAGGGACTGGAGGTGCAAAGACGAAAAGACTTGGTCCTCCCATCGAGGACACCCCAGTGGGGGGAGACTGACATATTCATGAAGAGTTACAAACCAATATTTTTAAAGCACATTTCGCTATGTAGAATTATGTATATTTTTACGTGTTTACTTGTCCAATTCTGTCCCCTACTCCTAAAATACAATGGGCTTTGTCATATACTGTGCTCTGTCTTCAGCACCCTGGCACCTAGTGTCTAGTGAATGCTGGGAATTCAATAAATATTTAAGAATGATTTCTATGATAGGAGCATAGCAGAAAGAGTGCTCAGGTCACCTGAGGGAAATGAGGGAGGGCTTTCCAGTGGAGGAGATGCCATACCATTATTATTTAATTCCACTGTAGTAGATTGGCTGCATTATTGGCCAAAGAGTTGCATACCTCCCAGTACCCATGCCATCTGGTCATGGGCTGGTCCATGTGACTTTTATGGACAATGGGACGGTAGCAAACTTGACACAAGCAGAAACTTGAAATGTGTTTGCAGGTTTTTGATTTCTCTCTTGGAACCCTGCTACGACCAGAAAGACAAGAGGGGACAGGAGACATTATGGAGCACAGATAAATCATCTCAGCTGAAGGCCATCCTAGTTCAGAAAGCCCCAGCTGACTGGCCAGTTGATTGCAAATACATGAGTGAGCCCAGTCCAGATCAGCAAAACTGCCCAGCTGACCTGTAATGAGAAATAATAAATGGTTGCTGTTTTAAGCCACTAAGTTTTGGGTTGGTTTGTTACACAGCATTATTGTGGTAGTAGATAACTGATACACTCTCTGTCTCACTCAATAACAATCTGTGAAATTGTGATTTTCATTGCCATTTCAACTACAAGAAAATTGAGACTTAGAAACAAATAGGAGGAAGACAAAATTTGCACCTGAATCTTCTGAGTCTTTGCACTTCAAATTGAGTGCTCCCTTCTTTAGACCATAGATGCCTGTACGTTTAGAAACATGACTTTCATACATCATGGGAGCCTATGAGTTAATTATGTGGAGGAAGGAGAGAGGACTAGAAAGAGGGAAGGAGAAAGGGGTAGGGGTATGTTTGACTCCCCAACCAGTGTTTACTCCACTTATTTAGCCCCAAAGGTGGTGCTTAGGGAATTCTAAGTGATGTCTGATACACGCCATGAATTAACTTAAGAAATGCATTAAGGAGAATTTTTTCAAGTGTGAAAAAGAAAAAGAGAGGTAGGCAAGAAAGACAGAATGTAAGATTTATATATTTCTGTGAGACGGATTAAATTATTCATTCTACTTTTGGCTGAGTGGTCAACAAAGTCCTCCCTGAGTAGGTGGCATTGAATCTGAGATATGAATAAGAAGAAAGAACCAGTCATATGAGGACCTGGGGGAGGAACGTTCCAAGTCAAGTCAAGGGAACATCTGTGGCAACAGATCTAAGGCTAGCAAAAGTTTGGCAAGATCAGGGGCCCAAAGATGGCCTAGTGTGGCTTGTGTGAGGTGGTGGGTGGAACAGGAATGATGGGAGACAGGAGTTTGGATTTTACTCTAAATGAAATCCAACATAATTTTTCTAAAAGATGACTCTAGAGAACGGGTTGTGGGGAGAATGCTTTATAGGCAGGTAAACATGGCAGCAGGACCGGCTAAGAGGTTATCGCAGTTGTTGGAGAGGTGATGGTGGCTGGACCTGGTAATGGCAGTAAAGGCAGTGAAAAGTAGATTTCTCTTGGAAGTAGAGTCACTCAGACCTGCCAATGGATTGGATGTTGGCAGGGACTGATGGAAAGGCAGGAATCGAGTATGACTTAGGGGTTTGACTTGACCAAACCAGAACTTGGTGGTGCCATTTACTGAAATGAGGACCAACACAGGAAGAAAAGGTTTTTTTGTTTGTTTGTTTTGTTTTGTTTTGCTTTTAAAGGTAGAGGACTAACAGGGAGAAGGAAATGAATAGAGAAGAACAGGAGTAAAAGGTTAAAAATACAGTGCCCATGTTGGGGAGAGCAGAACTCCCTTTAGGATTTCACTCCATGCTTCAGTCTCTCAGCTAATGTTTTAATAAAACAAACAATTAAAAAAATTAAAATTTACCACAGCACTACTGAGGAATAGCTTGTTAGTAAATAGCAACAGCTAAAGGCAGAGTATGCAAAGTCAGCTTTCCTCCCCTAAGCAAAACACAACCCACGCGAGGCCAGCAATATTCAGTGGTGACTCTGGGTGGCCATCTCCCTGCCCACACACCCTCTCTCTGCCACAGTGGAAAAAAGCTTTGAGTTTGTTTTCTAATATAGTTCACACTTTTATGGCACTACAGGTGACAATTGACAACAGCTCAGCGAGGTAAGCAGGAAAAAAAAAAAGATACCATTATTTCCAATTTTAAGATGAGGAATCTGAAGCAGAGGCAAGGCTATATGGTGGAGCTGGGACTAGAACCTGGATCTTCCAGAGCCTAGGTCAGGGTGTGTTATGGATTGAATCATGTCCTCCCAAAAATGTGTGTATCAATTTGGCTGGGCCATGGTTTCCAGTAATGTGTGATTTTCCTATATGTTGTAAATCCTGCCTCTATGACGTTAATGACGGAGGATGGGCAGCACTTATGTTAGTGAGGCAGGACTCAATCTACAAGACTGGATTGTGTCTTGAGGCAATCTCTTGAGATATAAAAGAGAGAAGCGAGCAGAGAGAGGGGGAACTCATACCACAAAGAAAGCAGTGCCGGGAGAAGAGTGTGTCCTTTGGACCCAGAGTCCCTGCATGGAGAAGCTCCTAGTTCGAAGGAAGATTGATGAAAAGGCTGACAGAGAGAGAACGCCTTCCCCTGGAGCTGATCCCCTGAATTTGGACTTTTAGCCTACTTTACTGTGAAGAAATAAATTCTTTTTACTGAAGCCATCCACTTGTGGGATTTCTGTTATAGTGGCACTAGATGACTAAGACAGGGTGCTTCTGTGGTCCAGGACTACCTCCCAACCTTGGGGAGACAACCTTGCTTTTCCATCTCTCTGGGAACCCTCTCCTTCTCCCCACTTGTCAGTCTCTTCCTCTCCTCACTTCCCTCCTTATCCAACAAGGATTCCATGGTTCCTTTCAATCATCTTCCAAAGTCAGTAAAATCCATGATAACACATTCTGGGGTAATGCAAATCCACCAGAATGTGATTGATAGTTGGATCGCTTTCTCCACTTAGCCCCCTTTCTGGTTTCACTAACCTGGCCATAACAGGGCTCTCCATTTTATACTACTGACATTTTAGACCACATACATAATATTATGGTGGGGTTTTACTGTACCATCAACTCCTTTTTCCTGTGCTCTTTCATCACATCTCGAAGAGCAACTGTCCATCTGCTCAGGTTCGGCACACGGCTCCTGACTGCTGCTGGAAGAATTCACCAAGTTGTCAGATTAAGGCCAACACAGCCTCTGCTGGGCCACAGGTACTGCTCTGAGATCCTTCTCTACTTCAGTTTGTTTCTGTTCTGTCTCAAAATCTCTTTACTCTCTTCAAACCTCAGATTCCATTAAGCAGAAAATGTAATCTCCTGCTTTGCAGAGACAAGAGAAACCATTAGACAGAAATGACTTCAACTTTGCCTTCTAGATCTATACACAGTCCTTTTCCCTTTCCAATTATAGTGAAGGAGGTGTTCCTTCTCCTTTCCATGGTCTCTTCGTCCATCTGTGAGCTGGAGCCCATCTTCTTTTTCCTCTAAGCTTCTGTATTTTCAACTTTCCCCCTCAATAGCTCAAGTCTCTCTATCAAGAAGTAAATCAAAATAAAAAATCCTCCTTAGACCCTCATCTTCTCCAGTAGCCATTGTTCTGCCAATCTCTACTCCTTTGTAGCAATCTTCTCTAGAGAATTTCTAATCTTTGCCATCTTCTCAACTCTTATTCAGCCTTCAATATGCCAATAAACTTGGTATCCTTCCCCACGTTGTTAAGTTGGCTCTGACTCATGGCAATCCCATGTACAACAGAAAAAGGCATTGCCTGATCCTACACCATCTTCATGTTTGTTGGTATGCTTTAGTCCATTATTGAGGGCCCTGTGTATTTTGAGTGTATTCTAATCTAGGGAACGCATCTTCCAGCACTGTATTGTACAATATTATGTTATGATCCATAGGGTTTTCATTGGCTAATTTAAGGAAGTAGATCACCAGCCCTTTCTTCTTAGTTTGTTTTAGCTTGGAAGCTCCCCTGAAACTGTCCACTATAGCTGGCCAGGCTAGTATTTGAAATATCAGTGTCATAATTTCCAACATCATAGCAACACGCAAGCCATCATAATATGACAAACTTTCCGAAGGGTGGTGATCCTTCCGCATAGCTCTATCTAAACCTGTCCCACTGACTAAGATCACCGATGATCTCTCTGTTGCTATGTTCAGTAGACATTTCTAAACCTCATCTGACTTAATCTCTCAGAGGCATGACATACAGTTGACCATTCCATTCTCTCATTTTGGAATCATTTTGACTTTTATAGTGCTATTCCCTCTAGGTTTCCCTCCTAACCAGAGCTTCCTTTACACTCTGCTTACAGAGTCCTCCTCCTTCTCTACCCAGCTATTAAATTTCCTCTTCTCATGTGACACTCTCCTCAGATGATTTCATCCACATACATGGCCTGAAATACCATGTGTACGCTGATAACCCCCAAATCCTGAGCTACTGCCAAAATCTTTCTACTGAGCTTCAGATCCACGTATCTTTCTGCCTACTTGACATCTCCATTTAGAAGTTTAATAGGCCTCAAAAACAACATGTGCAAACCTGAACTTGTGATCTTTCCCCTCAACACCCTGCTCTTTCTCCAGTGAATGACTCCACCATCTACTCAGATGTACTCATAAAAATCCAGATTTATCTGTAATAAAAGTACTGTCATTATTGCCTGCTTAACATCCACTCATCATTTTACTGGTACAGGCAGTCCCTGGGTTAAGAACATCAGACTTAGGGACAACTCGTACTTACCCTTTAATGTTATGTAAATTTGCCGTCACTTTGAAATGAATGAACCAACCTCTACTCATAAAAAATTTTTCATCACAATCACCTTCACTTGTGCCATGTACAATTTTTAAATCATTGAAAAGACTTCCCTTTTCTTGCACTAAAACCAAAAAACCAAACCCGTTGCCATTGAGTCGATTCCAACTCATAGAAACCCTACAAAGTGAGGATACATAAGAACCCTATGCACCTGTTACTGACCTACAAATTTGACTTAAAGGCACAGTCAGGAATGGCTCTCATTTGTAACCTGGGGACTGCCTGTAACAGCCCGTCAAATTTCCTTCTCTACTCTTGATCTATTTGCTCCAGATGGGACTGACTCTACCTTTTAGATCTAGGGGTGAACATATTACCCAGGTCTAGCCAATGATGCTCAGTTCTAAATTTTTTCCTGAAAATATTGAGAAGTTTCCTTCTGCTGGATTTGCTACACTTTGGTGATGTGAACCTGGGACTGCCAGAAGTTTTTTTTTTTTTTTTTTTTGACATCATTATGAAAGACCTTTCCAGGGAGGGTGAGGCTAACACAGAGATAAAGAATTGGAAAGAGACGTATTCCTAAAGACATTATCTGAATACCTGGATACAGCCATGCCTGAAGCATCTAATCTAGCCACAGAACTTTTTCTGTAGTTGAATCCCTAAATTTGTTTTTAGGCTTAAATAAATTTTAATTGGTTTATGATTACTTGTATACAAACAGTCCTAACAGATATATCATCTTTTACCTATCCCCCTCTCTTACTTCCTCCTATCAAGTCTTTTTTATTCCACTTCCTAAATTGCTAAATATCTGTGAAATCACTCTTCTTAATCTATTACAACCATCACCCTAGGCCAAGCAAACATCATCTCTGTGGCTGGACAGCCACAGTTTCATTCTAACTGGTTTCTACATCCACTCCTCCCTTTCAGCCTATTCTCTACACAATAACCAGCATGATCTTAGTAAAACATAAATCTGATTATGCTTCTCTGCTGCTTACAGCTCTTCAATGACTCTCCATTTCTCATACGATCAGGTCCAAAATTGTTCACAGGGCCTATGGAATCTGAATGATTTGGCTCTTCACCTAACTCTTTGGTTTTATCTCATTCCATTCCATTATCCCCTTATTCTCTTTATCCCAGCCATACCAGAAACCACTCCTATGCCTCAGGGCTTTTGTAAATGCTGTTTCCACTGCCTGGAACAGCGTTCCTTAACTAAACCCAATTTAAATGTCATTCTCAGGAGAAGCATTTCCTAATATACCAGGCTAGGCTCCTTTCTTTCCTGAGTCATTTCACACACACATACACACACAAACCCAAACACATACCACCTTGTATTCTATACTATGCCTGCTAGCATTTGTAGTTGTTAAAATTTAAGTGAGCATTTAATGCTAATGTGTAATTTAAGGTCTAACTTAAGGTCCAACTTCCCCACTAGACTTTATGCTCCATGAGGTACCATGCCTATTTTGTCCACTGTTACAGCTTATCATGAGAAGACCTGGTGGCACAGTGGTTAAGCTCTTGGCTACTAACCAAAAGGTCAGCAGTTCAAACCCATCAGCCGTTGCATGGGAGAAAGATGTGGCAGTCTGCTTCCATAAATATTTACAGCCCTGGAAACCTTATGGGGGCAGTTCTACTCTGTCCTGTAGGGTCATTACCAGTCAGAATCAACTCAATGGCAGTGGATTATAGCATATTTCAGAGCGTTACATAAGTTTTGACTGATTTTCCTTTGTGCTGCCTTGGAGGGACAAGTGGAGAGAAAAGCATAAAGAAAAACAAAGATGTTTTCCAGGCTTTTGAGCAAGTTTACAGATTTCATTTCAGACTAAAGCTTTTATATTTAAGCAATTGACCATCTGTTATACCATTAAGGTAGTACCTCTTGAGGGTGAAGGTAAAGTAGAACATTAGGCAATTTTCTAAAAATCTGGTTTATATAAAAAATCAGAAGGAAAAAAAAACATACAAACACACACACAAAACCTCAAACTGCCTTGTTCTCTTCAAAGAGACGTCTCGGAAAAAAAACAATAAAGGGAGGGAGCTAGATTACAGGGCTTTAAGGGACATGATAACTAGATGCAATGCATGGTGTTTGATTTGAGTTTGGTCTAGATAAACCAACTGTGAAGGACATTTCGGGGACAAGTCGGGTGGAAATTTGAATGCAGACTGGATTTTAGATAAAATGGAAAGATTATTGGCAAAGAAAGATGGAGATCATTAACTATAAAAAGCAGGTTACAAACAGCATGTACAACATGATCTCATTTTGGTAAAAATATGTATATGTATATTTATATATGCATAGAAAAAGCTATAAGGATATACACACAGGTGTTAAAACTGGTAATCTATGGATGGTAGGAATATGATGCTATCAGTTTCTTATTTTTCCTTACCTGAATTTATAATTTTCTACAATGCACAAATGTTGTTTTTGTAATACTAAAAATTAAAACATGAATTAATTTTTAAAAATTCAAAAGTTGGCCCAAACAGCCTCAGTTTATACCTGAAGCTGTCCCAGACATTTTTTCTATGTCTCTCACCTTAGAAATGAATAGTGTGTCCCACCTTCTGGGTAAGTCTCTGCATGAAAGATTAAAATTTTGAGCCGTCCTTGAACTGAAAGTTAAACAGATATTGAGCATGCATACATTTTCCACTGGCGATGTAGCAGGAAAGCAAGAAAACAACCCTTACAATGAGCTGCTCACATAATTACCAGGCAACGCTGAAGCAACTGTTTCCCACTCTAGTGGAAAAATCCACAGTTTATCAACTCTTAAGGGTAGTGAATACGTGGAACCTTTAGAAAATGCTGAGTTCCAATCCTAGTTGAGAAGGGGAGGGAAGAGAGCTTTGAAGACAACTACAAAAGACTGGGAAGGTCCCTACTGAACACTATTGGACTGAATATCAGGGGACTTGGATTTGAGTTGGAAAACTTCACAACCATGGGAGTCCTCATATCCGTTATCTGTAAAATGAGCTCTAGAAGAAATCTAAATTCTTTAATTGCTTTACAACCATGTTTCGTTGAATAATAAAACACTATGTTGGACACTAAGCCATAGCATTTTTTTCCCAGTTATTATTAAGTCAGCTCTGACTCATAGAAACCCCATGGGTATCAGAGTACAACTGTGCTCCACAGGGTTTTTAATGACTGAGTTTCAGAAGTAGATCACCAAGTTTTTCTTCCAAGGCACCTCTGGGTGGACTTGAACCTACAACCTTTTGGTTAGTAGAAGAGCTTGTTAACCATTTGGATCATTCAGGAAATCCTAGTCACAACAGTAAATATACCAAAAGAATTTTGCTAAGAACCCCTTTAAGGATTCTCACAGTGTGAAGCAAGTTACCTGTAGAGGGCACTAGTCAGTTAATAACACCTCATCTTTGACTCAAGAGCAGGAAGGGACCTTAAAGATCAAATACTCAACCCCTCTTCTTATAGAGGAAGAAATTGAGGCCTAGGGAGAGTAGATAACTTGCTCAAAGCTAGTACCAGGGTAGAACTGAAACAGATTAAAGAATCATTTCTGATTTACGTAAAAAAAAAAAAACTTAAAAGGTATAACAATTGAATTACATTTAGCTGTCCATTTAATGAATTGCCTTTACTGAAGACAATAACATTGTCACCACCATAAAAAGGAAAACTATCCCAGAAAACCAACTCTTTGAGACACTTTTCCAGCCATTTAATTGCAATGGCACTCCCCACCTGCAGTGTCATCTAGGGAAATTCCCCTGATCCATTATCATTTTGTTGACAACCCTTGCTGTCTAGACATTTCTTTGCCAAATTTACACAGTCCTCAAATTGTACTGGGGGACAGGATTGGGTGTGGATTTTGTTTTTCTCCCAAATTCATCAATAGCAGTACAGTGTCAACCAATGGATTGGATCCATTTCATTCATTTGTTAAGGTAAGGCAAACAACTGGACTGGCTGTGTGGATCCATGAAGTTGATGCCTGGCTATTTCAGTCATTCTTAGTCAGATTAGATGTAATACTTTGCAAGATTGTTTATTCCTTGCCAGCCATTCCAGAAAACTGCTCATTTGGTCAAATATTGTACATGATCTAGGATCTGTAAAGCCATAACTAGGATGTGGTCAATATACCATCTTTGGGCTTTTCTGTTGGTTGTTGTTTGAGAAATGAACGTGTAGGTGGCAGCGTGCTCTAGTAGAGAATCAATGACTTTGGAGACTAAAAGACATAGGCTCACATCTTGCCTCCATGCACACATCAGCCTTGTCCCCTTAGCACGTTGCTTACTCTTCTCTAAGTATCAGATTTCTCATCACAGTATTTACCTCACAAAGCAGGATTAAATGAGGAAAATATCTGTCAAGTGCCTAGATCAGCGCCTCGCTCAATACAAGTGAGTCTCCCACTTGCAGAATATGGCCTGTTTTCAGAATTAGGAGAGAGCAAAGAGTACAATTCTACAATATAATGGATTCAGTGGTAGTCCTGTTGGTGCATCCAAAAGGTTGGCAGTTTGAACCCACCAGCGGTTCTGAGGGAGAAGAAACCTGGCAGTCTGCTCCCATAAAGACTGAAGTCTAGGAAACCCTATGGGGAAGTTCTACTCTGTCCTATAGGGTCGCTATGAGTCAGAATAGACTCAGCAGCACCTAATAGCAAAAACAATGGATTCAAGGCCATGGCTGTTGTTAAGTAAGATATTGTTTTTAAAATTTTCCATGGAAAATAGGCTAGATGAATATGCTAGTATACGAACTTTAGAAAAATAGTTTCTAACTTACCCCAAACTAGTGGCATGGTGCACTTATTGTTCACTTCCTTGCACAAGCAGTAACCATAGCTGAGATCACGGCACACATTTTGGTCACATTTGAAGAATGTTCAGAGTTAAGAATATGAGTGAAGGAACATATACTTTAGCCATCTATCACTCTATGATATTTCTTGAGGGCAGAGAGAGCACTTCAGATTCCTTTTAAATCCAGTATTTTCTCAGAGGTTATGGGAAAAGTACAAGGGCGGTCCCCAAAGATGTGATGGCCCAACCATAGGTGCCCCATTAGCTAGCTATTGCATTTTTTCCTAGTTGATTCATATCTATTGAGTGGATGTTATATGCAGGGCACAAGGCATGTATTATTTTCTTCAAACTCCACAATAACCTGATGAGGGAGATACTATTAACCTCAATATATTGGTGGAGGAAGTGAAATTTGGGGAAAGTATGTCACTTGCCCAGGTCAAGTAGCTAGTTGGTAATGTGGTGAAGCCAGGACGGAAACCCTGACAGACTCCAGAGTCCATGCTCTTTACCGCTGTAATGTGCTACCTTGTTGATCGCCTGTGTACCTTACTGGTGCTGGCTTTTTTTCCCCTTTTCCTGTATATTTTCTAAATGCACTGTTCTTAGATTCCATCCAATGGACTCTGGCTCATGGCGATGGCGATCGTATGCACAACAGAACAAACTGTTGCCTGCTCTTGCACCATCTTCATGATCACTGGCATGTTTGAGTCCATCGTTATGGCCATTGTGTAGTGCCTTTCAACCAAGGACATTGTGTAGTGTCCCCCAGAAGACATTTGGCAATTTCTGGAGACATTTTTGATGGTTACGACTGGGGGCGCTATGGGCATTTAGTGGGTAGAGGCCAGGGATGCTGCTGAACACCCTACAATGCATAGGACGTCCTCCCTTTCCTCCCCCCACCACCAAAAAATAATTATCTAGTATCAATAAATTATTTTGATTACATTTTGGGGAGCCACCGTTTGAACCCTGAATTAGTTATGTTTATATTAGTGCTGAGAATCCCTTGGTGGTGCAAACTTTCAATGTGCTTGGCTGCTAACGGAAAGTTTGGAAGTCTGAGTCCATGTAGAGGTGCCTCGGGAGAAAGTCCTGGTAATCTATTTCTGAAAACCCTATGGAGCACAGTTGTACTTTGACACACAGGAGGTTGCCATGAGTCACAATCAACTCGATGGCAACTGGTTTTATACTAGCGAAATAAAGCAGTTCCCCAAACTCTGAAACTTTCTGGGTACATTCTTAGTCTCTGTTGCCATTGGCTTCTGATGCTCCTACAGGTTCAAAAAAAAACAAATCCAGCGCCGTCGAGTTGATTCCGACTCATAGCGACCCTATAGGACGGAGTAGAACTGCCCTCTAGAGTTTCCAAGGAGCACCTGGTAGATTTGAACTGCCAGCCTCTTGGTTAGCAGCTGTAGCACTTTAACCACTATGCCACCAGGGTTTCCAGTGACCCTATAAAAATGAGTCCCAAATTTATGGTTCCTATCCTTAAGGAATCTCATGCTAAGAGTTTATACTGCAGTCTTATACCCGTCTTACTTTTTATCGGGTTTCCTGTCTTCTAAGAAAAAATCATTCTGGTGATTCATTTATTTTTAACTTTCGTGCTTTGTATTTTGTATGAACTATTTGGAAGTAAAGGACATGAGGCCACAATTTTTTAGTAGACATTCTTAACTATTTTAATAAATTGCAGTATTCCTGAAGTTGTAAAGACAGTTTTAACAGACAGACAGCATGTTCTCACTTCAACCATTAAAATCAAATTAATTCATTTTATTTATAAAATAATAAAGACTATGTAAAACTGCCTCTTGAAATTAGCACTTTTAATTTCAAATTTTCTCCTAATATTTCCACTGATAAGAAAATTTTCTTGGAAGTCCATATTTTGAGTTATAAGATCAATTTGTGGCCTAAAAATATAATCAATCACCTTTTCCTGTTTGTGGAGGGTAAAAGGCAGAAGCAAAAAAAAGTATATAAAAATTGCAAAAACATGAATATTACTTATGTCTTGAAATATTTTGTGATGATTTTCTGAAAGCTTTGAAACTTGGGGACTTAATGAAGTTAAACACCAGCCTCATTGTGGGCACAGAAGCCAGGCTTGTGTTGTTGGAACTCAGCCCAGGACGATCTCAGCCAGTGCAGAGACTCTATCGATAACCCCACTGGGCATTTGTATTAAGCAGTGATGTCTCTGTCACCAGGAGCTTCATGGAAGTTTCCTGAAGCTCTCAAACACAGCTCAGAAATATTGCCTACCTAAAACTTGCCTCAGAGAGAACGCTGGAGGTTTTCCTTTTTTTAAAGTTCTTACAGTGATACATGTCTTGGGGTTCCTCCTTGCTGACTCTCAAAGCAGCATTCACTGCCATGACTACAAAATAATCCATGCCTATGGGTGTGTGAAAGGAGCCCTGGTGGTGCAGTGGTTAAGCACTTGGCTGCTAACCGAACGGTCAGCAGTTTGAACCCACCAGCCACCCCCTGGGAGAAAGACGTAGCTGTCTGCTTCTGTAAAGATTTACAGCCTTGGAAACCTTCTGGGGCAGTTTTACTCTGTCTTGTAAAGTTGCTATGTGTTGGAACCGACTCAAAGGCAATGGGGGAGATAGATGTGTGTGTGTGTGTGTGTGTGTGCCCACACATGCACATATATTTACAGAGATCCGGCAGCGGGTCGTGACTGAGCATCTTTAGAAATTTCCTTGGAGAATCAAAGCTTATTAAAGTGGAAACGCTTCCCAGAAGATCAGAAATCTAGCTTCAAATCAAGCTCATTCCTCTGCTTGTTGCATCATCAGGCCAGGCAGCTTAAAATAAATCAGCTATTAAAAGTAAACCAGTTACCAAACTCACCTTCCAAGTCCTAGTTTTGGGAAATGTGCTGGAAGACTTCTTCAGCGGTAACTTGACCAGGCTCTCCCTGATGACATCGTCTTGGAATGCTGGTAAACTTTCCTTGGTACACGCTCTAGGGAGAAGACAGTTGTCTAAGTTAACAATTCTTAATAAGAGCCAGTTGCAAGCTTTGGTGCCTGGCGAACTGGCCGCTTGTTAGTTTTGTGACCTTGAGCAACCCATTAGCCTTTTTTGATTGCTCAGATTCCTCATTTGCAATGTGGGGAAAATAACACTTAGATCTGAGAGATTTGTAGCTAAGATAAAATGAGATACATGTATATGCCAGAGCTTAATTTTTTTCCTGGCTTCTTTTAAGTGATTTCAAAATTGTTTGGGCCACAGAATTAATCCTCTGTAGGCAGCAATGACACAGCTTTTCCTCACATCATAACACACACTCCACCCCTTTCACTTAATTGTCTTCACCTTATTTTCCTGCTTCCTTTTTTCCTGGAAAAAAAGATGAAACAAGCTCTATATGTACAGAAAAGACATTCATTACTTCCTATGAAAGCCAAGTCAAAATTATAAAAAAAAAAAAGCAGCATTTTTTTTTTTTTTTAATGTTTATTTTTGGTCAATTTCTAAATAAAAAGAAAATTTCCTGTTTAATCATGTGAACGTCTTCTAGATTCCCCTTTAGCTTGGGTCTGGTGAGCATAAGCTTATACGGAGTTTGGGCCCCTTCCTCTGTTCTTTTCTTGCATGTATAAACCTCATTACAGCTGGTCCTACTCGCTATGACCTGAGCCACCCCGAGTCTGGACTGATGGCGTTGAGTAATATGTGGCCAAAATCTTTCTGATCAGGGCTTGGCAGCATGAATGGCGGGAGATGCCAACATTGTTGCCAAATGGATGGCTCAGATTTTCCATTTTTGCCTTTGTTGATGGCAGTCATGTGATCTCCTTGGTGCCCAGTTGTGCAACAGATGCCAGAGCACTGAGTCAGAGCAAGGGCCTAGGATGGGTTAGGCCTTCGTGAGGGGCATGGGCCTGGGTTGGGATAGCAGATGGGTATCCAGCCTGAATAATCAGGCATGGCAAGCTAGACCAAGACACAGTCAGGTAGATAAAATTAAGAACAAAGGCTGTTAGGTGGCTCTAGGAATGGCAAGATGGGGCGAGTCAGGAGGGGTACCTTAGGCTAGTGCTGATTGTAGAAGCTGGTTGTGGCCCTTAGGCTGGGCTCAAAATGAGGGAAGTTGAGGTGGTAGGTAAGAGAGCAATTTGAACACAGCAGAAGACAGCAACCAAGAGTATTCCAGATGCTTCTCAGAGGCGTGTAGGGATGATGGAGGCTTCCATTTGCCTAAGTGTGTATTCTCTAAGACTCGGTGCATGGTAGGGCAGGGCAGTGAAAAGAGAATTCAGGTTTCATTGGAACAAAAGCTGACTATTTTTTTGGGCCAGAACCACTGAGTCTAGGCAAACCATGCTGTCTTCTGAGCTGAAATCTGAGGCAAAGACTAAGGTTTTCTTTGTCCATTCATCTCACAGGGTCTGGAGAAAATCCCTACCATGAGGTATCTAATCAGAGTCTTGATAAGAGAAAATTAGTGCTTTGAGAAAAGTACCCCTCCATTTATACTTATATTTATGGTGATGTTTGAGGGAGTATATCATTGGGCTGGGTCTACTACCTAGGTAACATGTCTGTTGCACTGTATACTCACCCAGTTTATAAGCCCTTGTATTCACAATACCCCAGAAAGGATAAAAACCTCTATTAACAAAAAGTAGGTATCACCATCATATGATAAAAATTGTAAAAGACTCTTGATATTCCTTAATTAATGAATCAGTCCTAGGCCTGAAGCTTTTCTTCACCCACGTTTAGTGCCTCAACCTGATTTGTGCCTTATAGAACCTTAGGGATTGGCCTCAAGTGGGGTGGAGGGAGGAGGTGATTGATAAGGAGCCACTCCCATAAGACCTTGGGCCCACTCTGAATGGAGTACACGTCTCTCAGGGCTTCCTACACCTTCCAGAACTCTGCAACTCTCCTGAGTCCTCAAAGCATCTCTGGAAAGCTCTCTCCTGGTCTAGGCAGCAGTTGAGATCTGCCCTTGCTGTAGAGACAGACACTAGTTTAGAAAGATTTTGTGACCTCTGTGGTGGTGATATCAACATACAAAGTAAGACAAGGATTGTGGGGTTGTAGGAATCAGGGTTCAGGTGTCCTGGGACAGTGCCTCCACTTTCCTGAGAGCTGCCTTCTGTCCTGACACCAAGGCAGCCATCACTGGGCTGTAGCCCAGGCTTTTCCCAGCCAAGTGTCCTTCTAGAGAGAGAAGCCGGCTTCCCGGATGACTACACCCTAGTTCCCTGAGGCTGCCAGGCCACCTGGGGTTTTCCTGAGTGAGCTTTCATGAGACTCTAGGGCACGTTAAACACAGTAAGTACATAAGCTACAATCTATTCCCCACCGGTAGTGACACGTCGTAATATCTTCATTGCCGATTGAGCCTAGGTCCCAGATAGAAAAATTTGACCTACAGTCCATGTGAAAAACAAAAACAAACAAACAAAAAAATTAAGACTAAAACAAACAAAAAAAAACTGTGGCATCTTCAAGCTTCACAAATAAACAAGAGACCACCCAATTATCAGCAGAAATGTACACATCGAAGCAAGATGCAGGGGCTTAGAGCTTGTAATAGATACTGAAATCTTCTGAATCTGAAGGAACAAGCCACGTAGAGTGAGGGGAAAGTGTCATATCTCTCTGGCCCGTGTGAAAATGACCTCATCTATCTGGATCATCCCCACCCATATTAGCCAGGTGATTGCTTTATTCCTTTACCACACTTTCCGTATGTCAAAATGTCTTCAGTTAGCACTAAACATTATGCCATTTCTTTAATGAGCTTGAGATCATAAAGCGTTCTGCAAATCTATACTTTGACTTGCATTACCCAGCATTTTTTCGTTTTTTGTAACATTATTTAAAAAAAAATTCTCACAGGGTTGATTTGTCCGCCCAGCTCCCATACAAATAGGCTGACCTCCAGCAACAACTGACTCCACCCCCCAGTAAGAGCTTGAGTAACGACTGAGTGACAAAGTGTCCCATTCAGTTATTATTCAACTATACTAAATTGCTAAAGTTGGTAATTGGAGCATATCTTATTACAAAGGCAAACGTTCAGCGTTTCTCCCAAGGCACAATAGGCTTGCACATTTGAAAACTTCTGGTCTGGTTAAGGAATAGGATGTCAGAGCGTGGAGCAGGCAACAAATTAAACAGGGAAAGATATACAACCAAACCTGGGCAAAATTACCGAGCATTACCCTGAAGATATGTACTAATTTCACCGTCGTCTGTAATAGGGGTGGGAGAGAGAGAGAAAGCAGAAGAGAATCTTGTGTCGGATTACACAATTGAAAAACTATTATTTAAAAATATTACACTCAGGGCTGATAGACAATAAACACTGGTTGTTTATATCATACAAGTTGTCTGCTTTGATTGGCGGGTGCCCATGCAATTAAAAAAAAAAAAAAATGCAATACCAACTGTCAAATATTTTGAAATCTCACCTGATTATATTAAAACCCATTTGGATTCATAGCTATAGGCTATTTACTAGCAGTATCATTTGTAGTATGGCTGAGGGGTCCAATTCACTCTAAAATGTGCCCCAGAGATGGGGCAGTTTTACAAAGACAATAGGAGCTTTGGGTATCTGCTTACGCCAAGTTACTGCTTCAAAGAACAAGAAACGAACATTGTGGAAGCTACAGAGACCAAAGCCTGTAGTAATATGCCCAAATGTGCCATATCAGAAGACTCGCTTGAGACATTTGTTTAATAATCTAGATTCCCAGGTACCTTCCCTGGAGATTCTGATTACTAGGTCTGGGGTAGGCCTAGGAATCAGTATTTTTAACAAGTGTCCCAATGATTCTTACGGTAAGACAAATATAGGAAATAGGATTCAACTCTAGATATTAATTCATAATACTATCATTCATGCATTCTTTAATTATTTCACACTTAGTTTGTGCTTGACTACTAACATAAAAGTTGGCTGTTCCAACCCACCCAGAGGTGCCTTAGAAGAAAGGTCTGGCAACCTGCTTCCATAAAGATCACAGCCAAGAAAACCCAGGTTGCCATGGGTGGAAATAGACTTGCCTGAGATGGATTTTTATGGTATTTCTCAGAGTCCCTGAGGGGTACAAACAGTTAATATGCTCACTGCTAACTCGATGGCTGCCTACCCAGAGGTGCCTTGGAAGAAAGGCCTGGCAATCTAGTTCTGAAAAATCAGCCATTGAAAACCCAACGGAGCATAGTTTTACTCTTACACACATGGGGTCAGCATGAGTCCAAATCAACTTGACTGCAACAGGTTTAACTGGTCTTACGGTATATCTCCAGGCATGCTCCTGAATCTCCCGTATCAAAATCACCTGGGATGTTTGATTAAAATCTAGCTCTCGGGCCCATCCCAAAACCGAAAAAACCAAACTCACTACCCTCAAGCAGATTCTGACTCATAGTCACCCCATATGGTTTCCAAGGCTGTAAATCTCTACAAAAGCAGACTGCCACATCTTTCACCGGTAAAGCCAGTGGTGGCTTCAAACCACCGACATTTTGGTTAGTAGTCGATTTCTTTAACCACCGCACTACCAAGGGCTATCCCAAACCTACTATATAAGAATCTCCAGAGGTAGGGCCCAGAAAGCTGCATTTTAAATGAGCATCCCAAGAAATTCTTAAATAGTAAAGTTTGAGGATATCTACCGGTGACGTAGTAGTTAAGTCCTATGGCTGCTAACCAAAAGGGCGGCAGTTCGAATCCACCAAGCGCTCCTTGGAAACTCTATGGGGCAGTTCTACTCTGTCCTATAGGGTCGCCATGAGTCGGAACTGACTCGACAGCAGTGGGTTTGGTTTTTTGGGGGGTTGTCAGGCACAGAGTGTGTTTCTTCAAATTGTCCATTCCCAGTCAATAGGCAACAAACGTATTAAAAAACTAAGGCAGGTACCACTGGCTTACTGGTGTGAGGGTGATATAAAGGGTGGCAGAGAGAGGCAGCTCTGCTTGCTCTAGATTTATGGTCCTGAAGAGGGAGTGACCAGTATGGGGGACACATGGGGGAAGCCTGCAGATGTGGCCACCCATCCGCCTGGTTGGAGATGGCCGTGCAAAGGCTCCACAAGCCTGGGGTCAAGCAATGGGGCACTGGTGAGAGCTTTCACTCAGAATTTCCTGCCAGGGCCCTAGCCCTGCAGGACATAAATGTACTTTACTTTTCTTCTTTCTTCTCCCATTTCCTTAGTTTTGTTTGTGGAACATTAATGGAACTTGCCCAGACATTGTTTCATTTTGACACCATAACAAGGCATTTCTGAATTCACTTTCTCAGTTAGAAGCCTATGGACCGTTCATTGTTTCTGGGGATTTTTACTGATGTATAATTGTGTTTAAAATCGCTTATCCGAAGCTTGTGTGAAAAATAATAAGTGAATTTATTTTAAATAAATTCGGCCTACGATGCCAGTTCTGCTTTCTCTGATTGCTCGTGTGAATGGAAATTCAGACAAACGACCCTCGGGTTTTGATTGATAATAGTAATAACAATGAAGAACTCAGAAACCTCATGGTATTTTGTCTCTAGCATAGGATTTGAGCTCCAGCTTTGCCATTTAAGTCACCGAACTCTCTGAGTCTCGTTTTCCTCATCTGTAAAATGGGAATAATGAGACTTGCCATAACGATCTTGTTGGGTTGCTGAAAGTCCAATGCACTTGGCAGAACCCAGTAAACTATAAAGCTTTATACATACATTGACTGTTGGCTTTAATAATCTTTTTTCCTGACACCTTGTCCTCCTTTAGTTTTAGATGTTGTTGAAACATTTTTAAACAGTACAAGCCAGCCTAAAATAAAGCACTGAAAGAACGTAAAAACTTGGGTAGAGGGTGCTTACCACTGCAGTTGCCTCCATTACAGAGACAACCGTTTGGATTGAGATACTTTATTTGCTAAGGTCTGGGAAGGAGGAAGTATGATCCAAATAGCAAAGGTCCCAGTGACAAATGAAAGCCATTTGGAAACTATGGTGCATTGTTCTGTTCTTCTGGAAGGGAAAACACTGCCGGCACAAAGACGGAGCCATTCCAACTGGGTGATGAAATCCACTTTATTGACATTATCAATAAGGATGTATTTATGGGAAGCAAACATGCAGTATAGCTCACACTTACGGGACTTGGCAGGTAAGTAAAGGAAAGTGGGGTATCTGATCACGAGGCCCAAACTTCTGGGGCTATTTGGCATTGGTGTGGGCCTGGTTAACTGATTAACTACAAGATTTTTCAGTAATTATCTTTCATCATGGAGCCTCACCTGTCTCCTGCATAAAATGGACATAAAACTCTCTATTGCACGTTATCAGAGCACAGATCCTGTTAACATCATACATAATTAATCTAATTACTAGGAACGGAAATTACTTCTTCTATGTGGTTTTACATCCAGAAAGATAAAGAATAGAGTGAGCGAATAGCAGAGTGGAACACAGGTCTCCACAGATTATTTTGGCTTGTGTACTATGAATGCATGACTTCTGGTTTGCTGTTTTTTTCTCCTTCAAGTAAGGCAGATCATCAAAAGAAAAACACACTCCTCTTCAGGACTAGAGATGAGAAAAAGCTTTATCATCTCAAGTCACCTCCTCTTGCCACTTTCTGGAAAATTGTGAGAAGAATAAAAACTTTTGGAACCATTCAATGCAAGTTCATAAAATAATTATGGTCGTGCTTTAAGTTCATGGGTATTATTACAAGTCGATGAATCATTGCTGGTTCCTGTATGATTTTTTTCTAACTGGCTTGAAAGTTAATATATTGATTGCTAAAGTTGCCAGGTTGACAAATCCAGAGAACAAAGAACTTTTCTTTTAGGATTAGGTAGGAGTCATAGTGTGTTTAAAGGCAGAAGGAACATTAAAAATCATCAGTTTATAAATGAGAAAACTGGTGCCTAAAGATAAATAGTAATATTAATAATAATACCATATTTTTAGGCAAAGAACGTGCACTTTCTGCATTTGTTTGCCAACCGCACCCTCCCTCCACAATGTATTTTCATCCTGTAAGCTATGCTAATTTTTTTTTTACAGCAACGTGTTAAAAAATATTGGCTTAGCAGCACTTAGGAAAATACCTCATGGAGGGCGGACGCGATTACCAAACATAGAAGGCACACGTTATTTGCGTAAAAATACGGTAATAAACATTTAAGTGTGTTTTATGTGCTAGATAAGTACTAAGTGATTTGCAAGTATTATTTCTTTTAATCCTCAAAACTACCCTATGAAAAGGTACTATTATTAATGCCATACTACTGTTTTTGTTGTTAGTTGCCAATGAGTCAGCGCCAACTCACATCAACCTTGAGTATAACAGAATGAAACGTTGCCTGATCATGCACCATTTTTGTGATCATTGGTATATTTGAGTCCGTTGTTGTGCCCATTGTGTCAATTCATCTCATTGAGAGTTTCCTTCGTCTTCCTTGCCCTCCACTTTGTTAAACATGATATCCTTCTCCAGGGGTCAGTCCCTTCTGATGGTATGTCCAAAGTAAGCTAGTCAAAGTCTTGGACAGTAGTCCGTGATACACAGGGTTTTCATTGACTGATTTTCAAAAGTACATCATCAGATCTTTCTTCCCAGTCTGTCTTAGTCTGGAAGCTCAGCTGAAATCTGTCTACCATGGGAGACCCTGTTGGTATTTGAAATACCAGTGGCATAGCTTCTAGCACCAGAGCAACACACAAGCCAGCACAGTATGACAAACTGACAGATGGTGGAAATGCCATACTAGAGATAAGGAAATCGAGGATTAGAAAGATTAAGACAGTTTTTCAAGGTTACAGTTGGTTGATTCTCCTAAACTACCTCGAAGAGAGGAATTATTGATTCACTCATGAAATCAATGGACGTTTATTGAGCACATATTATGTACTTAATACTGTGCTTGGCACTGGGAAGCAAAGGTAAACCAGAGATATTAGTTCCATCTTTGTGTGCTTATAAAACAGTGGGGACAGACAGACAAAAATTAATGATCACACAAATCTGTTGCTGTTGTTAGGTGCTATTGAGTCAGTTACGATCCATAGTGATGTACAGACAGAATGAAACACTGCCTAGTCCTGTGCCGTCCTCACAATCATTGTTATGTTTGAGCTCATTGTTGCAGCCACTGTGTCAATCCATATTATCACGGGTCTTCCTCTTTTTTGCTGACCCTCTACCATACCAAGCATGATACCCTTCTCCAGGGACTTGTCCCTCCTGATAACATGTCCAAAATATGTGAGACATAGTCTCGCCATCCTTGCTTCTAAGGAGCATTCTGTCTGTTCTTCTTCCAAGAAAGACTTGTTTGTTCTTGTGGCAGTCCATGGTATATTCAATATTCTTGGTAAACACCATAATCCAAAGGTGTCAATTCTTCTTTGGTCTTCCTTATTCATTGTCCAGCTTTCAGAAGCATAGGAGGCAATTGAAACACCATGCCTTGTGGGTCAGGTACACCTTAGTCCTCAAAGTAATATCTTTGTTTTTTAACACTTTAAAGAGGTCTTTTACAGCAGGTTTGCCCAATGCAATATGTTCTTTGATTTCTTGACTGCTGCTTCCATGGGCATTGATTGTGGGTCCAAGTAAGATGAAATCCTGGACAACTTCAATTATTTTCTCTGTTTATCATGATGCTGCTTATTGGCCCAGTTGTGAGGATTTTTGTTTTCTTTATGTTGAGGTATAATCCATACTGAAGGCTGTGGTCTAATCTTCATCAGTAAGGGCTTCAAGTCCTCTTTACTTTCAGCAAGCAAGTTGTGTTATCTGTGCATTGAAGGTTGCTAATGAGTCTTCCTCCAGTCCAGATGCCACTTTCTTCTTCATATGGTCCAGCTTCTTGGATTATTTACTCAGCATCCAGATCACATGAATACATAATTACAAATGAGGATAAGTGGTTTTAAAGGAAAAGGAAAGTATCTGTGAGATCAGGGCATCTTGTCCAGTCTGGGGAGTCAGAGTGGCTTCTCAGAGCATGTAAACCTTGAGCAGCTCCTAAGGAGGATTAGTAAGAGTTAAGGAGAGGAATCAGTTGCCGTTGAGTCCATTTTGACTCATGGTGACCCTATGTATGTCAGAGTAAAACTGTGCTTCATAGAGTTTTCAGTGGCTGAGTTTTTGGAAGTAGATCTCCAGGCCTTTCTTCCAAGGTGACTTTGGGTGGACTCAAATCTCCAACCTTTTGGTTAGCAGCTGAGCACATTAACCATCTGCACCACCTGGGAACTTCTGAGTAGAGGAGACGGGGGGAATGGAAGAATGCTTCAAGTTTGGAAAATGCAAGTGTAAAGATCCCTGGCTGGAGCACAAAGGGCTGGAATAGGGGTTTAAAAAAAAAAAAAACAAACCTATTGCTGGTGAGCTTATTGCAACTCATAGCAACCCTACAGGGCAGAGTAGAACTGCCCCATAGGGTTTCCAAGGAGTGCCTGGTAGATTCGAACTGCTGACCTTTTGGTTAGCAGCTGTAGCTCTAAACAACTATGCCACCAGGGTTTCCAGAGTCCGGGTAGGAGGTACTAAAGAGAAAGAGACCAGAGAGGTAAGCAGATTACCAAGGTCCATGAGACACATAAGGCATTTGGACTTTGAGAACAATAACTTCTGAAATTATCCTCACCAGTGATCTGCAGGCTACCTAGTCTTACAGCCTTTCCCCAGGTTCCTTCCTCTCCCAAGGTCCTGGGGCACACGAGGGCAATGGCCTTGGATACTCTGGTCCTGAAGTTCCCAGGTCCTCCCAGATCCTCAGGGCTTTTCTCTGCCCCATCCTTTTCCACCCTTTTAATGTAAGACTATAGTATGCACTTTAAAAATACGGTGTGGGGGGGTCTTTTCAATGTTCTTTCTTGTAATTTTCTCAAATGCCCAAATAATCTCATGTGTTATATTGACATTTGATTTGTTAAGGCCACTTAAATGCCTGGAACACAACTTTTTTTTTTTTTTTAATATAGAGTATACTTACCTAATATTTAGTTTTAGCTCATGTTCACTGACAGACTTTCACTCATAGCTTCAAACCTTTCTATGCTAGTAAGATTTCCTTTGGGCTGCGAAGACATGCCTCCCCCCACCCCCCAACACTACGACCCTCGCTGACAAAATCCTTTCCTCGGCCATGGTCTGGCTGTAAAAATTCCTGTTAGAGCTTCTTTCTTTAGACTAAAACATTATTAAATCTGGTAAATTAAATGAATAATCTGACAACCTGTAACACTTAAGTTATCATTTATACCATAGTGGAAATGAGTTTCTGGTCTTTTCCATTGGGGAGGTTTTTTTATTTTTTTATGGAACTGTCTAATCTTTGGCTGAAGGGTGACACTCAGGAGTGACTTCAGTACTGAGCTAAAACAGTGTCCAGGGGCCATACTCTCAGGGTTTCTCCAGCCTCTGTCAGACCAGTAAGTCGGGTCTTTTTTTTTTTTTTTGAATTAGAATTTTGTTGTACATTTTTCTCCGGCCTCTGTCCAAGACCCTTTACTGTGATCCCTGTCAGAGCAGTCGGTGGTTCCATAGGGCAGGTTTTGATAGAGAGAAAGGAGGGGAAGTGCAGAAGGTCATTGCATCCCTGGCTGAGGCAGGAGGGGCAGTGGCGAGGGAGTGGGAGAAGGGCACTGGGGGAAAGCCATTGTGCCCTGTGAAATTGACAAATCTTAACAGTGTTACTTTTCTTTCTTTCCTGTTGCTAAACATTATTTACTTATTTTTTGGTAATTATCCATCACATGGAGCACATTTCTGGTTACAATTTTTACTGTGGCTTCCTTTAGGCTGTAATTATTTGAAAGCTCTTGATTAAAAATTGTAACTTGAAATACACACACTTAACCCTCGCTACAGAACCAACCATCCTAATAGACTTATATATTTTCACATTCAAGCTATTTTCTATTCAAATACAGTACAACATTTTAAAGGCACAGTGTGCCTGAAGGCATCATCTGACTTAATGGGAGATGCTACTTTGAAACAAACGTTAGCTAAATTCGGCAGCAGCAGGATTCAAGATGATTGACACTCGAGAGTGGGCATCCATGCTCCCTTCACAGATAGGAAGGGGAATTTGGGTTCTATTGAATGTTTTACTTATCAGTGTTTGAGCTATTGGTTTCCAGGCAATGTATAAATTACTGCTCTCTTGTGTGTAATACAGAGAACGGAGGCAAATGCAATCTTTTAGGAGGCAGCCAGCCCCTACTTGATTTATCAGGTATGGTAACATTAGGCTACTAATGAGAAAGCTCAAGTTGAGCTATAGGAAATGGCAGCTTCATGCTAACTCAGGAAGACTATGGGATTCTGCTGGAATATCGGGGCTTACTACTTTGTTGGAAGAAAACTGGCTATTGTGGTTAGAGGGAAATGATCTTTCTGTTTCAAACCCGTATCTCCAGTGACTTTGAAGCGGTTTGTAAAGTTATATTTCAGGCTGCACAGCCTCATACCAGGTGTTAACCCAGGGGTAACTGCTTTGCTAAGTTTCCTTCAAAGCCTGTTCAAGAGCTATGGACAAGAGGAAAGCCTCTGATGTTCAGGGATTGCCTGTACTGTTATGGATACAAAGTGACTCATTTCCCCTGAGGATCAGCCACTCCTGGATAGAAAAAGGTAAAATGGGTCACTGTATCAAAATGAGCTCCCTGGGTGCGCAAATGGTTAAGCACCGGGCCATTAAACGAAAGACTCGAACCCTTCCAACGGTGCCAGACTTCCTAGGAACAGAGAGAAGCTCAGGATAAAACGGTCCTAATTGAGGGTGGGGAGGTGGGGCGGGGTAGCTAGAACGTGACAGTGGTTGAAAGTACACTCAAGCTGTGCTTGACAGGTGGGTGGAATGCCCAATGGAAAGTGGCTAAGAGTAAAGGGAACATGTGGAAGTAATGGGAACATGCTACATGGATGATTCTTTCTTTCTTCTCCTTAAAGGGAAATACTAGCTAAAAGGAAAACAAACAAACAAAAAAACCTTTCTTTTATATAGAAGTCAGTCCAGTTGTGCTGTGTCTTTCCAAATGCAGAAGAGCAATAGCTAGCACGTGTGGTGTAGAAGTGAGGTGAAAGAGGTCTGAGAGTGGTTTGCTCAGACAGCTACACTTGGAAGGTTACTTGGTGTATTTGATCATGATTATAATTCTGCCATTTTAAAAACCACTTTGTCTTTTCCCCCACTCATCAACTTTCTTCATCTCAGCCAAAAGGGTATGACTCATCCAGAAATTCTGCATTGGAAGAGTCCAGACATGAAGGCCAAGAAAATGATCTGAGGGCCCCAACCTCCACCACTGCCCCTTTCCCTCTGCAGTTTACAAAGCAAATATTCCCAGGTGGGAAACCAAATTCTTGTAACTCACTAACAATTTTCTGAATTACTGACATACCGCCCTTGTTTTTCTGGAGTCCCTGTGTGGTATAATGGTTCATGGTGAACGAGCTTGTCTGCTAACCAAAAGGTTGGAGGTTCAAGTTCACCGAGAGGTGCCTTAGAAGAAAGGCCTGGTGATCTACTTCCAAGAAATCATTCATTGAAAACCCTATGGAGTGCAGTTCTACTCTGATACACGGGGGATTGCCATGAGTCAGAATCGACTTGGGGGCAACTGGTAGTGCTGGCTCCTCTTGTTCTGGTGCTGGAGCACGTAGTGGCACTGGGAGTGAAGGAAAGAGTTGGGCATGAGGTTTGGGGAGCCCACTGGGTTACACGGTGCACAGTCATGCAAAACAAGACAAAGCTCTGTGCGCACTTACCCTCTGTCAACACCATATTAAGATATCCCTGGGCCTACTTTCCCTCATGACCCTCAGTATTAGGGGCTGCCTGCATTGCTTCATTCCTCTCCCCAAGAAGAACAAAAGGAAACAGGGGTTAAGGAAAAGGCAGAGATGGGTCTTAATTGGAGGGGAGGGATGTTGTTGCTATTAGTGCTGTCGATTTGCTAACCTTTCGGTGAGCAGCCGGGCGCCACCAGTGCTCCTCCTCCCATGACCCTTAAAGCGCTTGCCCAGTGTGTACTAGATTCAAAAACAACGTTTTCCTTCCTCCCTAACTGCCCCCAGCCAGCTTCCATTGGCTATACCAAATAGGTAGAATTCACCCTGTCCTCATATCTTAAGGAGCCTCACATTACTGCTTGGAATGGGACAGCTGAAATTCAACCTGCTGTTCCTACTGTTGGGGAATTAAAAGTCTAGCCAACAAAAAGAGAGCTCCCCGCATCAATATGGAAAGAAAGACAACTGATTCATGATCGAGTACACACAACAGAGTACATGCAAAGAGGCAGCCCGCAAGAGATTACAGAGCGAGGAGGAAATTGCACACAATTTATACAGCAAAACAGAAAAAATAACAATAAAACTTCTCTTATCTCCTCAAGAGACAGTTACTTCTTGGGATGGGCTGCCAGGCTAACTCCAGAGATGTGTATTTACAGTTTGAGTGGTTCTGAAGCCCATGACCTTGGTGACAACTCTGCTTGTAAACTGGAGGCTGGGCTTATCTAGCCCCTAGAGAGATCCATGTACATTCTGAAAGGTTAGAGTAAAGGCTCGGGCCCGTTATATTTCCAAGGGACTCTTACTACTATTAATAATTGTAATATCACTAGGGCTTTTATGCTTATAATTGGCCCCTAATATACTCGCTCTCCTAGCTCGAGAATATTTTGTTCCTTTTTATACTTCTAGCCCTGAGGCTGCATAGCCTTGCATGGCTTTTTTCCTTCAGTATCATCCGTTACCTGAATGCTTCTGTGTAGAAATGTCTGGGTTGGGAGTTGAGCCACAAAATGTGGTTTTCCCAAGAGACACCACCCTTTGGCTGAAACAGCTCCTTTAGAGATCAAGATGTCTATTCCCTGAGGCCCAGGATCTCAAAAACCCAAAAACAACAACAAAAAGACAGTTGCTGTCAAGTTGATTCCAACTCATATAGACCCCATGTGTGTCAAAGTAGAACTGTGCTCCATATGGTTTTCAATGGCTGATATTTCAGAACTAGGTCACCAGGCCTTTCTTCTGAGGTGTCTCTGGGTCTACTTGAACCTCCAACCTTTTGGTTAGCAGTTGAGTGCATTAACTGTTTTTACCACTCAAGGACTTCAAAGCATTCTGATTAAAGGAACCCACACTAAACTATGACTGATGACAGCCGTTTAACCTGTCCACTAGCACTTCCAGTGTGAACAGATTGGGAAAGATTTCTTTTAGCCCCTTGAATTAGACACTTAGAAATTGAAAGGAAGTAGTAACTGAGGCCTCCTACCACCTGCTTGAATTTAACTCCCGATATCTATCCAGTGCTTCCCAAATTTAGTTTCATGCTTGTGATGTGTATTGAAAATACATATTTCTGCCCTGCCCTCCTTGACATATTCAACAGCTTTGGGGTGGAGCCAAGGAACCTGCATTTTTATAAGGGACTCCAAGTGATTCTGATGCTAGTGGTATGCAGAAACACTGACTTTTGCTGTGCTGACACCCAACAGCTATACATAAGCCCATCTGTCCAGCCAGGAGCTTCTGGAAGCCAGGGTAACATGATCCTGCAGTGACCCAAGTTCTCTTAAATTGTGCACCTTGGAAACATTTCCTAGGGTGTAATTTTGATTCTAGGAATCTTGTCGCAGGTATATTTATAAGTGTTAGAAGGGACTCAACATGTCACAAAACTGGATTAAACCGAGTTAGGCAAGTGTTTTTGTTGTAAGACTTCTCAGACCCATTAACATGTTAATAAGTTATGATTATCAAAGAAGTGTGTATAACATGTAGAATGTTCCAAATTTACATGGCCACAGAGTCCTCTGCTAAATTCAAAGTACATATTTGGAAAGCCTGATCTAGGAGTCTTTAGGTATGCATTAGAGCAGGGTTTTTGCTCTACCTACATGGCTACTAAAATACTTCTATAAAGCAAGTATAAAACAGTGCTAGATAAATAAGTGTACGTGGACTGCATCGTGCACGCTATAGCACACTATATATATATTGATATCTAAGACTGTCATGGGGAGATAATATGTATGTCACATATACTGTTTCATTTAATCTTCACAGTAATTCTGTGTGTTGTGCATTATTATTCTTATTTGACGTTGAAGAAACTGGGGTCCGGGGAGCTTAAATACATTATCCAAGATCACACAACTAATAGATGACAAAACCAAGACTCAAATTCAGGAAGGAAACTCAGCTTGGTCTGGCTCCAAAACTCACATTCTTTTCCTTATACTCCATTGCCTCTCTAACACCACAATAATAATTACAATGGAATCTCATCTCCTGTGGGGTTAGTTTCTAAAGTCAGGTACAACCACAGGCAAGATAGAAAAGCCCTTAAATAACCTGCACAGTTGTAAAAGGTTTAGGACATAAAACTCTGCCCAGTATTGCATTTGTATAAATATCTATGTATGTTGTTGTTAGGTGCCATCAAGTCGGTTCCCACTCACAGAGACCCTGTGTACAACAGAACAAAACACTGCCTCGTCATGTGCCATCCTCACAATCAGTGTTATGCTTGAGTCCATTGATGCAGCCACTGTGTCAATCCATCTTGTTGAGGGCCTTCCTCTTTTTCGCTGACCCTCTACTCTACCGAGCATGATGTCCTTCTCCAGGGACTGGTCCCTCCTGATAACATGTCCAAAGTATGTGAGATGAAGTCTTGCCATCCTTGCTTCCAATGAGCACTCTGGCTGTACTTCTTCTAAAACAGATTAATTTGTTCTTCGGGAGGTCCATCATATACTGGGTAATCTTCACCAACACCATAATTCAAAGGCATTAATTCTTCCTTGGTCTTCCTTATTCATTGTCCAGCTTTCACATGGTACAAGGTGATTGAAAACACCATGGCTTGGGTCAGGTGCACCTTAGTCCTCAGAGTGACATCTTTTGACACTTTAAAGAGATCTTTTGCACCAGATTTGCCTAATGCAATGAGTTGTTTGTTTTCTTGGCTGCTGCTTCCATGGGCTTTGATTGTGAATCCAAGTAAAATGAAACCCTTGACAACTTCAATATTTTCTCTGTTTATCGTGATGTTGCTTACTGGTCCAGTTGTGAGGATTTTTGTTTTCTTTATGTTGAGGTGTAATCCATACTGAAGGCTGTGGTTTTTGATCTTCGTCAGTAAGTGCTTTAAGTCCTCTTCACTTTCAGCAAGCAAGGTTGTGTCATCCGCATAATGCAGGTTGTTAATGAGTCTTCCTTCATTTCTGATGCCCTATTCTTCATACTGTTCAGCTTCTCAGATCATTTGCTCAACATACAGATGGAATAAAAAAAAAAAAATTTTATACAGATTGAATAGGTATGGTGAAAAGATACAACCCTGACACACAGCCTTCTTGACTTTAAATCATGCACTATCCCCTTGTTCTGTTCAAACAATTACCTCTTGATCTATGTACAGGTTCCTCCTGGGCACAATTAAGTGTTCTGAAGTCTTTGCACTGTTATCCATAATTTGTTATGATCCATGCAGTTGAATGCCTTTCTGTAATCAATAAGACACAGGTAAACATCTTTCTGGTATTCTCTGCTTTCAGCCAGGATCCATCTAACATCAGCAATGATATCTCTTGTTCCACATCCTCTTCTGAATCCAGCTTGAATTTTTGGCAGTTCCCTGTTGATGTACTGCAGCAACTGCTTTCGAATGACCTTTAGCAAAATTTTACTTCTGTGCGATATTAATGATATTGTTCGATAATTTCGGCATTCTGTTGGATCACCTTTCTTTAGAAAGGGTACAAATATGGATCTCTTCCAGTCAGTTGTCCAAGTAACTGTCTTCCAAATATCTTGGCATAGACAAGTGAATACTTGCAATCGGTATTCTGTCAATTCCTGGGGCCTTGTTTTCTCCAAGGCTTTCAGTGCAGCTTGGACTTCTTCCTTCAATACCATTGGTTCTGGATCATATGCTACCTCCTGAAACGGTTGAATGTCGACCAATTCTTTTTGGTATGCTGACTGTGTATTTCTTCCACCTTCTTCTGATGCTTCCTGTATTGTTTAGTATTTTCCCCATAGAATTCCTCAATATTGCAACCCGAGGCTTGAATTTTTTCTTCAGTTCTCTCAGCTTGAGAAATGCCAAGTGTGTTCTTCCCTTTTGATTTTCTATCTCCATTATGTCTATACATTATATATGTATACATATCATATATAATGTATATGTGTATACAAAATATAATTTTACAGCATTTTTATATTTAAGTATGTAAAAGAGGCAGAGATTGTATAACTGTATTCATGTAAGTTATCCGTATGGTGTCCATCTACATAGGCAGACACACAAGTGTGAGGCAGATTAACAGTGGTAACATTTGGTAGAATTATACAACTTTAGAGCCAGGAGGAAACTTCAACTGACTTGCTTTACATTTGCGGGAATTGAGGCCCAGAGTGGCTGTCCCTTGCCCAACTTCACTTGGCTAGCTTTATTTATCTCCAACATGCTTTGTTCTCTGCGCAGTTTCAGCAAGTGTCTGCTCATGGCTAGGAGGAGACTAGAGGGAGCCTGCTCCTCCAACCTTCCACCCATGGTAGCCCTGCTGACCTGACAAATGAAAAGCAGGGAGCTGTGAAGTAAGTGTAGTCAAGATCTGGGCATCACATCTTGCAGGGAGGTGGCTCTTTTCAGATGCAATTGGCTGCAGCTTCACCTCCACCTGGAGTGAGAGGTCTCACAGGTGGGGGGAATAGGCAGGAAACATTCCCATCCAGCTGCCTCTTTTACATGCAGTTCCTGGGATTGTCCCAGCTGGTGGAAGCTGGAAAGGGTCCACGGGTTGAATAAAGGGAAGGAAATCTACAGATATCAAGCCTAACCTACCTCCAACACACGTGCCCACATGTTCGCCTGTGTGCACATTCACGTGCGTGCGCACACACACACACACAGGCACATACTTGCTCCGTGCCTTTTAAAAAGGAAGAATCCAGACTATATAGGTGGCCATTTATTTGGACTCTTAGTTAGACAGTGTTGAATCTAAGGAAGGGGCAAGTTGGGGGAAAGGAACTCATATTTTTTTGTTGGGGAGGACAGGGACAGTTCCAACTCTAATCAAAAGCATGAAGAGAGTGAACAGAATTGGCCCACGGCATGTGAAACCCTGCCTCCTGCTCTTAGGGGCCCTTTCTAATATCATCAACTCCCTCCCATGCTATTATCTGTTTTATGCCCCTTATCTGCTGTGCTTTATTCACTCTCTACCTGCCTGGGTTTGTAAGCAACCCCTACCAAGATGGCAGATGATAAAGGGATTAAGGAATTCTCTCTCAGGTAACTAGCATTTTATATATGTAGTCTTGAAGTTCCCAATGCTTCCAGAACCAAAGGAAAGCCATATAAGGATGAAACTCCAGTCTGACTGTAAAGGAGTTTCTATGCTATAAGCCTTCGAGATGCTTTTCAAATCATAATCCAGGTCAAACCTGTTACTTTTGTAAGGAAGGTGGAGGCTGGGTGAGAAATTAGAGGAAGCACTTCACCATCTGGCTGAAGAACCCTCCGTTGCTGAGCTCGGAGGCATAAGCTGCCCTCCTGAAACACAAAACCTTGTCTGCCCTTATTTTCCAAGTCTTTCTTTTTATACATGGGAATCTTTAGTTTTGCAGATCCATTGGGAAACTGGCCCAAAAAGTAAAGTCCAGGCCACTCAAACTTATATATGTATAATTTTCCCTATGATCTTCCTCAGGGAAATCCATGTCCTCAAGATCCTCCCCCCACCCAAAGAACTTTCAACTGTGAGTCTTGCAAGCAAATGATCTCTGGTTCCTTTTTGAAAATAAAAGTAGACTTAAAATATACAGTGGTCAGCCAAGACACCAGAATAGTTGGCTTTCATCTGACAGAGGAACTTTCAGCTTTCCTCATTTTATTTAGCTGGGAAGATGACCTATACCTCCGTTAACACTGAAGTCCCAGAACAATGTTTCAGGAAGAATAGCCCTAAAAACTACTTACACCAGAATCACCTGGGCGAACTTGTTAAAATGCCAATTCCAGGGCTGTGAATATGATTTTAAGGGCATTGATATTGAGAACTTCTAGACTAAAAGTTGCTGTCTCTCTTGAGGCGACAGCCCCATTTGAATGTCAGGTTATCCTGTCTGTCATTAACTGGACGGTTAGTTCCAAGTACTTAGCCCTCTACATAGAAAGAAGCCCACCACACCAAGGGCATTGTGGGAACAGGGAGGGGACATGTCTACGCTCATTGAGAGGGCTCTTGCCCTGTGCAGTCTGGGGACCTCCTACTCAGACCTGTTACTCAGCCACAGGACATACTTATACCTTTTCTTGGCTGTAGATAGGCCCCGGGGAAGCCATGCTGCAAGGATGCAGCCAACATCTCCAGGAATTATCTAACACTTCACCATTCTCTGTTCACCCTAAACCCAGTGCTGTTCACCCTAGAGACACATTATATTGACTGAGACACCCCTGAGAACATAGCTTACAAGAAGGGAATCTTCAAATACCTAAGACATTGTTGCTATTGTTGTTAGGTGCCATCGAGTTGGTTCCGACTCATAGCGATGCTATATACCACAGAACAAAACACTGCCTGGTCCTGCTCCATCTCCACAATCGTTGTTATGCTTGAGCCCATTGTTGCAGCCACTGTCTCAATCCATCTTATTAAGAGTCTTTTTTTTTTTTCTCTGACGCTCTGCTTTACCAAGCATGATGTCCTTCTTCAGGGACTGGTCCCTCCTAAGAACATGTCCAAAGTGTGTGAGACAAAGTCTTGCCATTCTTCCTTCTAAGGAGCATTCTGGCTGTACTTCTTCCAAGACAGATTTGCTTATTCTTCTGGCAGTACATGGTATATACAGTGTTCTTGGCCAACACCATGATTATGCTGCTATTCATAAGGTTTTCACTGGCCAATTTTTTCAGAAGTAGACTGCTAAGTCCTTCTTCCTGGTCTGTCTTAGTCTGGAAGCTCCATTGAAACCTGTCCTCCAAGGGTGACCCTGCTGGTGTTTGAAATACAAGTGGTAAAGCTTCCAGTAGCACAGCAACACACAGGCCGCCGCAGTATGACAAACTGACAGATGCGTGGCAGCTTAAGACATTAATTAATGTAATATATAATATAATATAATAATAACAATAAGAACTTTGAATATACCATGGACTGCCAGAAGATGAAACAAATCAGTTTTAGAAGAACTACAACCAGAATGTTTTTTAGAAATGAGGATGGCAAGACTTCAGCTCACTTACTTTGGACATGTATCGGAAAAGACTAATCATTGGAAAAGGACATCATGGTTGGGAAAGTAGGGGGCCAGTGAAAATGAGGGAAATCCTCATGGGCTCAAACATATCAGCAATCATGATGGTGGCCTGGGGATGGCAATGTTTTGTTCTGTTATCTATATGATTGCATGAGTTTGAGCTGACTAACAACAACAACAAACAAAATCACAGTGGAAGGGAACATGGCCTGTGTTCAAATTCCAAATCTGATACCAAATAGCTGTGTGGTATTAGGCAGATGACTCTTCCTTTCTGTGCTTTGCATTCCTCACCTGTAAGACAGGAGTAATAAGAATAACCTGCCTCTTAGGATCATTGTAAGAATGAGACAACGTGCACCAGTCCTTAACAGGGTCTGGCATATAGTGAGTCCTCGGGAAACGAGCTGTAGCTAGCACATTGGATATCCCTTTGTGCTAATTAGAAAAAAGACGCACCCCTTTGGGTAGACAAATTAGAAAAAAATGCCCTTTCCTTTGGGCTGGCTGGTTCAGGCTAGTGCTTAGGCAAGTGTCTTGGGCAGCAGAGTACTCCCTCCGTTGACCCTCCTTTGGCTGGTCACAACACATATCACTGAACAGGGGGCTCTGTCAATCAATGTTAATCAGTAAAACCAGTTGGTGCAGAGTTGACACCCGCTCCTGGCAACCCCATGAGTATCAAAGTAGAACTATGCTCCATAGGGCTTTCAATGGCTGATTTTTTGGAAGTAGATTACCAGGCCTTTCTTCCGAGGTACTTCGGGGTGGACTTGAACCGCCCACCATTTGCACCATCCAGGGGTTCCCAATAAATATTAGCTATGTTACTTCCACTTGAGGGTGGGAATGAGGTTGGGCTTGGACCCACCCTAAACCAGGATCCTGTGGGCAGGCCTTGGAGACACTGCGTGTCCCTGGCTGTAGGGGCTCATGCTGTGAGGGCTGGCTGTGTCTCTCTTCTGAGAACCACAGTGCTGTGCTCAGCCGACATTCATCTTGATAAAATTTCAGCAAAAACAAAGGCATGAGGACACGTTGAATTTTTCCTTTTCTGAGTTTGGTACCAGCGGATCACACTTTCTGATTCTCTAAGGGCTTTCCTGACATAGGCAACATGCTTCTTTCAAATATGGTCATAGCCCTGTCGCCTTCCTGTGTGAGTCAGTGGCTGCCCTCCTGCACTGCTGGGCTTCAAGTCTGGGCTCCCAGCCCTGTGTCCTGACCTTCGCAGGTAATCCCGCCTCTGCAGAAGGCGTGTCCCCGCCCACACCCTCTCTGCCTCAGAGACTTGCTCTGAGGACGTGAGTCAGGGCAGGCAGCCGTCCTCTCCATCTGAAACTATTATTGGAATGCCTCCACACGCAGCACACGCTCGCTTCCCGGATTTCACAATCCTCTGCTCAGGGATCTGCAAACCACAGTCCTCGGCCTAAGACTCCACTTGGGTGATCACAAGGTGGTTTGCTCTAAAGTCCAAAGTTTCTAAGAAAGCAGGTTTGTTTAGGCCCTGCATTTGGCATCCTTCAACAAGTGTCAACCGGACACCTCCTGTGAGTGCCTAGCAATGAGCCTGCCTTTATGGGTGGTACAAAAGAAATAGTCCAGGAACTCTGCTTTAGGTTAAATTTAGTGGAGGATGCAGTGAAATGAAAAGCAAGAATGAGCACTACAAATGAGATGTGGCAGGAGGCAGAAGCAGGAGAGATTTCCATGAGTGGGAGCTGCTGGGCTCTTGAGGGAGGACGGGGTAAGAGCCAGAAGACAAGGAGGACCATGGGAGAAAGAACAAGAAAGCGGAGAAGCATGAGCAAAGATTCAGAGGGGAGAATGAATTGGGCTTCTTTACAGTAACTTAAATGTTGCCCTAAATTTGAGTTTTGAAGATCCTTTTCCTTCTTCCTGTTTGGATGATTAGTAGCCTATATTGTCAAACTGTTTACTATTGCCAGGCAGTAAACCTCCCATGAACTCTGGACCAGACTGGTTGCCAATCAAGTTGACCCCAACTCATGGTGACCCCATGAGTGTCAGAGTAGAACTGCGCATCCATAGAGTTTTCAGTGGCTGTGATCTCACAGAAGTAGATTGCCAGGCCTTTCTTCTATGAACCCTGTTGTTAGTTATTCATGAGTCGACTTTGACTCACAGAGACCTTATGTATAACAGAATGAATTGTTGCCCTGTCCTGTGCCATCTTCATGATGCCCAGGCCTTTCTTCCTAGCCTCTCAGTCTGGAAGCTCCACTGAGACCTGTCCACCATGGGTGACCCTGCTGGTATTTGAAATACTGGTGGCGTAGCTTCCAGCATCACAGCAATACACAAACCACCACAGTACAAAAAGCTGACAGGTGAAAACTATGAATCCTAGAGGTCGGACAATTCCTGTCTCCCTTTTATAGATGAGGAAACTGAGGCACAGGGAGGTGAAGTCCTAGCTCACTGTCATGCAGCCAGCAGGTGGTGAAGTGCGATCCAGGCGATCTGCTCTGTGGCCCAGAATAAGAATAGATTTTTTTTCCAAGTGAATATTTGAATTGGGGAAGAGAGGCTTTCATTATTATTGATCCTTTTCCTGTGAAATCCTGAGATAGATCTCACCTATTGTATGCTAGATCATGCCCAGCTGGCCAGGATCTCTGGAAAGTCCTGGCACAGGTTGCAGGTTGGATAATCTTTTGGACAAAGCATAGGCCCTCTGTTCAGGAGTCCTAATTCCATGTCTGTCTGGCACTGGCTGAGTTCCTAAAAGTGGCAGCCATTGAGTCTCTCCTTTACCCTATTTGACATGGGCATGAGAACAAGAGCATAATAAAATAAAAACCTTTGGCTAAAGCATTTTCAGATCCTAAGGAAAAATAGAAAAAGCAGCTCCTGAGACAACACGAAGAAGGATCCTGGAACAGGTTGCATGCAGGTGGGCTGCACCAGCGGTACCTCATCAGGGGGCACGTGTAAAGAGAACTAGGGAGAGATGAAAAATCCCTCCTCAAACTGTAAACACACATAGCACCCCAGGACTCCTGGGAGCCATCTTTGTCTACCAGTCACTTCCTTTCTCCAATGAAAGGAAAGAGAGGGAAGGAAGGGGCCTGTGACTCACTTTGCCTAGCAATGTGGTGCTGATACAGGGCACTTCCATAAAGAAAGCCTAATTGATCTTGTTCTATTACTAAAGCCAAATCTTACCCTGAGTCACTCTCCCTCGCCTGAAAAAACTAAAGAGAAATCTTGCTTTTTGTCTGCTACTCGAATGCAACTATTTGAATTGAATTAAAGAGGAAGATTAAGCTTTCCCGTCATAGACTAGGCCACTGTACAGCTTGGGACATTAGCAGAGAAGAAGTGGAGATTTGGGGTACCATTTTATTTCCTGATATGAAAGAGAAAAAATTTGCTTCTGCAGCTGTGACAAGTCGAAGGAGACTGGAAGATTCCCCAAGGGCCTTTACGGCTTACTGTAAACTTGGCGCTGTGTGATAGGTTACCTTTATATGGCCTTTCTCACCGTGGTCTTGTAACTCCCACCAAATGATTGGGTGGGATGATGCAAATGAGGTGCTTGTGGCCCACCAGGGGGATTGGACAGCTTGCTAATAATACAGATAAGGTGCATGGTGACCTTGTGGGGGTGGGATCAAGTAAATAAGGTACATGGAACCCTAATGAGGGGATTAATCAGTTTTGCCATCCAGCTAGGCTTAAAATGAGCCATTCCAGAGGCAGAAAGGGGGGACCTAACTACCACCAAGGAAGAAGATATGGGAGTGGAGCATGCCCTTTGGACCTGGTGTCCCCACGCTGAGAACCTCCTAAACCCAGGAGACAGAGAGAGAACTGTAACACTCGAGATGACAAGAGATGGTGAGAAACAGCAGCAGAGAAACGGTGGCCACAGAACCAAGAGATCAGCACAAGATGGCACAGTAGGCTTCCTGGCCCATGGAGCAAGGCAGTTATAGTGGGTGTGCCGACCCACAGAGTGAGAGAGCTGAGCGCCTTCAGGCTGAGGCTTGCTGATGGAGTGGGATGCCCTGAGCACTTATTGGTGGAGCTAAAGAGCTTTGTAACATTTGCCCGAGCAGGGCAGAGACCAAGGGGCGAGGACACCGAGGGCCATACAGAGGCCTGCCTGCAGGCATGGCTGAGAAGAGACTGTCTTGATCAAAGAACCGTATCCCAAATTGTAACCTGTTACTTCCCTAACAAACCCTATAACTATGAGTACGGTTTTGTGAGTTCTGTGTGGCCATTGCAACGAACTGTTGAACCCAGCAGGGAACTGGAGGGTGCTGTGGGAGGGACGGATAGTTTCAGAATTGGTAAAAAAAAAAAAAAAAAGAGGTTGGAGAAAGGAGGTATGTCTGGCCTCTGCCTCACAGGAATCAGCTTTAGGCTGTTGATGCTAATAATGATTTTTCCACTCATGAAGTTAGAGGAGGTCAGATGCTGTGCCATGCCAGTTTTACACTTGGTTACTGAGTTCTCTCCCCATCTCCTCTCAGATCAGTCCCAAGGTGCAAATATGAGGGTCTTTTCTTCCTATCACTCCAGCAAGGGGCCTCGTCTAAAGAATGAAAGGTGCCTGTCTGAACTTATGATGATCCCGTTGAAAGACTGTCAAACACTTATCTACTGAGTGCTTTACTCACAAGTCTTCTTATAATTCTCCCAGCCGGCGTTGAGGGAAGTCCTGTAATTATCCCCATTTTTTCAGATGAGGAAACAGACATAAAAAAGTTTTTGAAATCCATCTGATTTAAAACCTGCACTTTAATAGGCCTGTAATGAATATACATCTTCAGTTGTTACATTGAATTATTTTTAACAAAAATGAATTAGTTTGGTAGATTGAAAACATCAACACCACCAGCTCTATTGGGGTGAAGCTAAAAAGAATGGGAAGTTTCCCATTAGGAGTGTGTGTGTGTGTGTGTGATTGTGTGTGAGAGAAAGAGAAATAAAAAAAAGTGAGAAGCAAAGGGAAGTGTTCATTTCCTAAGGCATTTGGTTCAACTCTTCTGTGGCTTAGAAATGCTGAGTTAGAACTACTGAACTAGAAAGGCGTTAAAAACTACCAGTAACACTAAAGGAACTCAAAACCACCACGCTGTTTTTGGAAAGGAAACATCTCTACATAATTGTGCCAAACATTAACCATTTGGGGAGGGGTAGGGACACCCCTGAAACAGAATGCCCATGAGCACCCCGTCTGCATGCTACTTCTCAGGGTTACACGTCTCCAAGTTACAGGAAAAGCTTTGTTCACATCTTCCTGGTAATTTCAGAATTTTCAATGTGACCTCCCTGAAGACCTCCTCCACCGACCAATCCCTCCAAAATACAAAACCGGAAACTGCTTCTGCCATGTTAGTTCAAAGTTCACATCCGGTCAAAGGTTTTCATAAGCTGAAATGGCTATACTTTCTGTATTAAAAAAAAATTGTAAAGGAAACTATTTACAAAAGTTTAAAAAAGAAGGATCTGGAATTTTTCAATCCAAAGAAATTACTTCAGTTCATCTTGTTTAAAGACAGACCATCAGAAAGCTATTGTTCAGTTTTGTTTTTGATTTTTTTTAATTTCAGCATTCCTGAGGGTTTTTCTTTTTTTAAAAACAGATCTGCTTCATACTCTGAATATTCATAGACCTTGCCAGGGTTGGTCTCAACAAAACAGAACTGAGAGGGAAAGTCTTAGCATAAGCACCAAATAAAATCGGTCAGCAATATTTTTAACTGAATTTTGAAAATCATCAAAATGGTTTCTCCCAAAGAACCACCAGGAAATTCTGCAGGATTGGAACGGATATATTTTCTTAATCTATTGAACTAGAATTAATTAGACCATCTAAATATTTCTCAAACTCTTAATTAAATTAGCTCAAACTTCTTAGTTTTTCTCAGTTTCACATTAAACATCGAGAACTTCTACTAGTAGGCAACAAGAGCTTTGATATTTCTACACCTACTGAGAGAGACACAGCCAAAGCAGGGGAAGAAGTCCAAGGAGATGATGCTTCTGTAAAGAGGTGTCCCACTGAATACCATAAATCACACAGGACACAGCTTGATAATCCCAGACAACGGAAAGTTGAACCTTGAGTTGGATGATCACGTCTGCCTGCACATATTTAGGTAGTTACATGTGCTACTGGTTTTGTGATCATGGTTTCTGAGCAAAGTCTGGAAGCAGACACAGCTTCTGAGCATATAAGGGCAAGAGTCAAATTGTTTTAAAAGGAGTTTTAACTCTGAAGTGACCTCTCTTGCCTTCTTCCACTCTTCCACCCTCTCAATCTAGAAACAGGGGATCATAGGAGGTAAAAACCATTTCCTCTGGAAAGATAATCCATATTTTAAATAGCTCTGTGAATGGGGAACTAAGAATCATAAGACTTGGTTTACAGCCTTCGTTCTTCCTGTAAATAGCCATGAAACTTTGGACAATCCAATGATCTCACTGAGTCAGTATTTGCATCTGTAAAATGGAGATAATAATGTCTGTCTTTTTTTTTTTTTTTTTTAATCTATGCATGGTTGTAGAAGAAAGTGAGAGACCACAGGCACACTGGTAAAAACCATACATAGAAGCTGTTATTTTAAGTAACACCTGTCTTGGTTATTTAAAAGTCTGATTCATATTATCACCCCTTTTACTCTTGAACCTTTCTGAAGAGATGAATAGAAGGTCTTTAAACCAAGCATAACTTAATCATCACTGACCTTCCTCCCAATCAGGGAAAGTGATAACTAGATAGATAAACTAGAAAGACAAGTTGAGGATAGAGGTGGGAGGGCAGCCAATGCTTAAGTATCATTTATATTCTTTTGGAATGGTGAACAGAGAGACACATACAGGGTTTCAGGGGCAGGATGGAGAAACTAGGAAACCTCCTAAGTTAGTTGTTTATTGCATGACTTCATTATTTAGTACAAGCAAATTCCAATTCAAGGAAATACATCCCAAGGTGAAAAAAAATAATTTGGGGATTGCCCATTCTTTTGGATTTTCCAAGTCTCTGATATTCTTCACCAGCCCCAATAATTGGAAGGTCATGGGATCATGCGATGTCAGAGCAACTTGGGGAATTAGAAGCCATATAACCCAATCTTTTCATTTCAGAGAAAGGGGCTGAGGTTTAGCGACCTTGAAGGAGACATCAGCTTAGAGAACACATACTTCAGCTTAGAAAATCTAAACGGCTGCATCGTACATCTGGAATGATTCCTCTGTAAAAGATTACAAAAAAAAAAAAAATCAAACCAAACCCATTTCCGTCAAGTCAATTCCGACTCATAGAGATTCTATAGAACAGAGTAGAGCTGCCCTGTAGGGTTTCCAAGGAGCAGCTGGTAGATCTGACCTTTGAGTTAGCAGGCAAGCTTTTAGCCACTGTACCACCAGAGCTCCACAAAAGATTGATAACCGAACAAACAAGAAACCCACTGCCTTCGAGTGGATTCTGACTCATAGAGACTGTATAGGACAGAGGAGAACTGCCCCATAGGATTTCCAAGGAGTGGCAGGTGGATTTGAAGGGCTGATCTTTTGGTTGGTAGCTGTATGCCTAACCACAGTGCCAACAAAAGACTGATAGGCAGGCATAAAATGGCTTAGCAATATCCTGATTTTTTTCTCAATAAGGGTTAAGATCCTGTGCCTTGTAGTAGAACCCCAGAAACTGCCGGTTCAGAGCCGCATCCCTCCCCCATGAGGGAGCCTGTGATATTAGTTATCTGTACCTTCCCTGGGAGCTGGGGTGTTGCTTCTCCACAGAAGGTCTAGTCATAGCTGCACCCTAGGGCTTGTTTGTATAAGGGTGCAGAGATTGATAGGCCATATGGCTTTAGATTTTGCATCTGGGGGAGAAAAATGTCTTGGTAAAAACAAGAAGAGTTTCCTGAAATGACAGAAATAAACGGCATGGAGTCCGAGCCCAGGTTTTCTCCAGCCCCCACCCCCTGCACATATTTCTTGCTTCTTGGCACTTGTCTGATATGCTGTCACTGTACTTATTTTAAAATTATTGTTGTTGTTCACTTTCATTGAGTCAGCTCCAACTCACGTTGACCTTATGTACAACATCTTCATGATCATTGACATATTGGAGTTCAGTTGGACAATATTCTACTCTGATCAGTGGGGTTTTCACTGGCCAATTTTCAGAAGTAGATTGCCAGGCCTTTCTTCCTAATGTGTTTTACTCTGGAAGCTCCACTAAAAACTCTCCACTATGGGTGACCCTACTGATTTTTTAATAACGGTGGCGTAGCTTTCAGTATCACTGCAACAGACAAGCCACCACAGTATGACAAACTGACAGAGAGGTTATTTTGAAATACTAAGAAAGTTCCATAGGACTGTGCCGTGTAGACAAGCAGTTCAGTCTCCCTTTTGAAGCTGAGGGGAAACAGAAACTGTGTTAAATTAGACAAGATAGAGAAAGGGAGAGGCCCTTCTAGGCCTTCAGGCAGGCCTCTGAAGTACCTGCCATATCTGGCAGCGGGAAGCAAAAGAAGTGGCCCTGAGGGAGGCCCTGGGCAGCCCACAGGCTTCCTGGGCTCTTGCCATGTTATCAGCTTCTCCCTTGTTCCTGCCTAAGCTATCAGAGCCTGCAGGCAGCCTGGAGATCAGGGCTGTAAACACAGCAACTTCGAGTTTGACTAAAAGGGGAGCTGGGAACATTTTCCCCCTTCTTTTCTTCTCTCTGAGGCCTGTTTGGGCATAATCCCGGCCACAACATTCAAGACAGTCACAATGGATCACTTAAAATTCTTCCACCCTTGCTTACTCCTCAAGTTCCCCACTTCTGTTTCCACACTCCCACACACATTTTTTTAAAGACTAAAGAAAAAAAAAAAAGACATTGCTGTTGAGTCTATTCTAACTCATAGAGACCCTATAGGCTGAGTAGAACTGCCCCATAGGGTTTCCAAGGAGTGCCTGCTAGATTTGAACTGCCGACCTTTTGGTTAGCAAAACCCCAAAAACCAAACCCACTGATGTCGAGTCGATTCTGACTCATAGCGACCCCTGTAAGGACAGAGTAGAGCTGCCCCATACGGTTTCCAAGGAGAGGCTGGTGGAATCGAACTGCCAACCTTTTAGTTAGGAGCCATAGCTCTTAACTACTACGCCACAGGGTTTCCAAGCCAAGCTCTTAACTACTGTGCCACCAGGGCTCCTTTCTTTCTTTTTTAAAGACTGAGGAATTAATCTGTACCGTTACCTAAAATTATAGAGCTCTTAAAGTGAGATCTCCAATCCCTTTTTCCTAGTTTACCTCCTATCTGATATTTCTATGATGATTTGAGTCTGGTTTTCATATCGTTATACATAAAGAGTACCTGTTGTGCTTCTCAGGGTTTTTGATAAGTTCTTGCAAACCAAATTGGAAATCTCAGCTCACAAACTAAAAAAAGCAATATATACTTGGATAGTTAAATGTAAGAGTCCAGCTTTCAGTACAACAAATATTTATTGAGCACTTATTATTTGCCAAGCCCTGTGTTAGGACTCTGGAGACGCAAAGATAAAAAAGCAAACACTTGCAACCTATAAGCTTAAATAATTCTCGGATCTCCCCTCGTTTTTGGGGGCAGGGTTGAGGGTACTTAAGTACCCATGTATATCTGTACAAGTACCAAGAAGCTACATTTTCAGTTCACAGCATGCAGAAAGAGAAGAGCAAATCTGTTTGGCCTAACTTCAACCCTTAAGCTTTGTAATTCTCAGGTTTGATCACATGATATATATGTTTCCTAGCAGTTCCCACTGTGGAGCATGGAATATAGCCCAGCTCTATTAGGTATTTGATATATGAAGGAAAAAAGAGGGAGCAAGATTTCAGTGTGACTTTGTGTGCAGGTAGGAGCTTGGATAGGGAATTAACCGAGAAAACCTAAGACAGCAATGATGAGACCAAGATGGAAACGGAGATCAGTGATTTCCAAAATGGAGAATAAAGAACAATGTAAGGTCTTCTGTTTATGCTTATTAGAAAACAAGACATTAAATTTTATTAATATTTAATGATTGACAATAGTACATGTGTATACTATGTGTGTACACACATGCACACACACATATATATTGTTTGAATTCTTTTTATTAATAGGCTACATAAACAAACATGTTTAGAGACTACCAGTGGATTAGAAGAATCAAAGATCAAAGTTAACATGAAAAACAGCATATACATAATTTTTGAAGTGAAGACAGATTAAGGTAATAAGTATCAAAGTTAGGGGCTGGGAGAATAAAACCCAAACAGTATAAACCATGAGTTATTGTGATAGTCTCTAAAGATGGCCACCAATTAATTCCTTCCCTCTTTGTATGCACAGAAACCTGGTGGCATAGTGGTTAAGAGTTTGGCTGCTAACTAAAAGGTTGGCAATTTGAATCCACCAGGTGCTCCTTGGAAACCCTATGGGGCAGTCCTACTCTGTCCTATAGGGTTGCTATGAGTTGGAATCAACTCCACAGCAACAGGTTTGGTTTGGTTTGCAGCTCTGAACACACATGCTGTTCTACCCTTCAAGAGGTAGAGTTGATTTCCCCTTCCCTTGAATCTGGGCTGGTTTGTGACTTTCCTTGACCAGTAGAATATGGCAGAAGTGACATTCTGACATTTCCAAGCTCAGGCTTTAAGAGGACTAGCAGGTTCTACTTCCTCCTTCTTGGAAGCCAATCACAACATAACGAGTCTGACTATCTGAGACCAGACTGTGCAGAAGCCTAAGTTAGCCACACGGATAGAGAGAAGTCATATGGATGGGAACCAAGGCACCAAGTGAATGCAGCTGAGTGAGTGACCCAGCCAACACCACAGGAGAAGACTAGCCCAGTTGAGCCCTGCCTGAATTCCTAACCCACAGAACTGTGAGGGATAGTAAATCATTATTGTTTTAGGCCACTAAGTTTGAAGTGTGGCTTGTTTCTCAGCAGTAAATAATAAAACAACTATTTTACAGTTCAGGAATTAGCCCTAGAAATGAAAATATATTTACCAAGGCTTCTAATTTCACATGTTGCCACCTTAGGCTAGAAAAATAAAATTCTAATAGCTGAGAGTATGTTGTGAGTGAAATCTCAGAGCTAGAATAAGCTCCTATACTCCCTAAAGACAATGGATAGACATACCAAATTAGTAAAGTCCTATTTTAAAAGAAGTCGCAGACGGGTACAAAAAAACTTAGAGACTTCAGGATTTCACAATAATCAGGATTCTATGCACTGGTGGTTATTTTGCTTCCTTCATTGACAAAAAAAAAAAAAACCTCCATTCAAGTCTTTGGATTTTTTTTTTTAACCTATATGTGCCAGATTGTCTGTTTTACTCCCCACTGTATTGCGAGGGCTGGAAGCCTGGATACTACATTTCCTAGGATCCCTTGCCCTCAGAGTTCCTTCTGCATGCTGACAACTAGAGCACTTGCATGAGATTTGGTAGGTAGGAGACAGGCATAAACCACGTTGTTGTTCCTCTGGCAGAAGCGGTTTCAAGAAGATAGGAGATTTTGCATTGGCTCCCAATATTTCCCTGTGAATTATTCACATTAGTTTTAGAAGGAGAAGAGATTATCATCAGCAGTTTCCTGTAGTCCATGAAACTTCCTGTTTGTGAAAGGTGACAGCAAACCTTAAAGCCTTTGGTTTTCCTGATTTTCACTCCTCCCGCTCTTCCAGGAGTTTTGTATAATCTAATTCCCTGTATTAAATTCCTTTCATGCTTGAAATACCTAGAATGGTTTCTGTTTTTCATTATTTATTCCTATTATGTAATACAAATTCTATTTTATGATGAAAGTCAAAAGTAGAATTTCTCTTTACACAAATGTTTTTTATTTAAAAAAATAAATAAACTGAGCTACAAATCTTTTCCACGAAATTTGGAACACAAATGTACTCACATAACCGCATGGAGAGAGGTGCGCATGGAGGAATGGTAGAATAGGAAGTAATAAAAGATGTAGTTGGGTTCTAGGAGCAGGGAAATTAGCGTCTTTTCTTTCAATTAATCCAAGAGAGTTTTATAGATAGGATCTCCAGGTTTAGCAAAAGCAAACAACAACAATACAAACAAGATACCTAGTTAAATTTGAATTTCAGATAAACAATGTGATAGGCAAGATAATGCCCCCTCTCCCAAAGATGTCCATATTCTAATCCCTGGAACCTGTGAATATGTTACCTTTCATAGCAAAAGGGACTTTTCACATGTGTTAATGGACCTTGAAATGGAGGGGTTACCCTGGATTATCCAGGTGGGCCCAATCTAATCAAAAGAGTGCTTGAAATAAAATTTTTCTGGCTGCAAAGAGAGGTATGAGTAAGGAAGAAAGGTCAGAGAGATGCAACACTGTTGGTTTTGAAGATGGAGGAAGATGGCCACAAGCCGAGGAATGTAAGTGACCTATAGAAGCTGGAAAATGCAAGGAAATGGATTCTTCCCTAGAGCCTTCAGAATGCAACACAGCCCTGCAATACCTTGAGTTTAGCCCAACTATCAGATAATACATTTCTTCTATTTTAAGTCATTAAGTTTGTGGTAATTTGTTACAACAGCAATAGAGAACTAATACAAACAACAAATAGTTTTTTAGTATAAGTGCTCCATACTGTATTTGGGACCTATTTATACTAAAAATGTATTTCTATTTTGAAATTTAAATTTAGCTGTGTGTCTTGTATTTTATCTGGCAACCCTATGTGTAGGAAAGCTCTTTTACATCTCTGCCTAAAAACCTATATCAATTTTGTCACTTACCTTATGCCAGAGGAGCCCCGGTGGCATAGTGGTTAGGAGTTCAGGCTGCTAACCAAAAGGTTGGCAGTTCACAGGCACCAGCCACTTCTTGGAAACCTATGAGGCAGCTTTACTCTGTTCTATAGGGTCACTATGAGTCAGAATCCACTCGATGGCAGTGATGGCAGTGGGTTTGTGTTTTCATGTGCTAGACATGAAAATAGGCAATTTACATATTCTTTTTCATTTAATCTCACAACTCTTTAGAGTAAGACATATTATTATGTCTATTTTATAAATGAGGTAACTGAGCCTACTCCAGGTCAAAGAGTTTGTTCACGGTCCAGCTGGAGGTGCTGGCAGTAGATCAGGCCTGCCTGACTCCAGAGCCCGCTACGCTGTGCTATCTCTCTCCATTGCTTGGTTTGCTTTCGTTGTGGGATCTCCAAAAGTTAGTCTCCACTGTTGCTTCCGTAGCTTCACCACCCACTTCCCTCCGTAGCCCAGTAATCTGATTTCTGCCTGCCCTACCACCCCAACCCGTCAAAGCTGCTTTCGCAAAGGTCACTGCTGTTCTCTAATCTGTCATTTTTTCTTGGTCATCCTTCTCTTTACCTTCTCTGCAGTCTGTGACTTGTTGACTTCCTCCTTCCTCCTCTAAATCTTCTCTCTACCCCTCACGCATACATTGGCTTTTATGTTGTAATAATGAATCTCTTTCAGCCCCTCTTAGTATTCTTTCTGTCTCCTTACTCTTCTCACCCTACTCTCACTCTTTAGCACTGTGGGGAGCATGTTTTCAACTCAATACCCCCTTGGATATATCATTCACAGCATAGGTTCATCCTTCAGCCCTGTTGATGACACCCAAATACTATCTCCAGTCCTGCTTTTGTCCAAGGGCTCATCTCACACTTAAACAACTCTGCTGGACAATCCCACTACCAAACCAAACCAAACTTGTTGCCTATGAGTCAGCTCAGACTCGTGGCATATTCATGTGTTAAAGAGTATATCTGCTCCGTAGTGTTGTCTTGGCTGTACTCTACAGAAGCACATCACCAGGCCTTTTTTCCATAATGTCATTGAGTGGATTCAAATTGCCAAGCTTTAGGTAAGCAGTCAAGTGCAAATCATTTACACCACTTGAGGACCTGACAATCCCACTAAATGCTTAAAAACTGGGCTTGCCTTCCCTTCTTCCTCAGTGCTATCAATGGCATCCATGATCTCCATGCAGAAGTTTTAAATCTGACTCATTTTGACTCTTTCTTATTTCCCTAAATGAAATAGCCAAGTATTGACTAGATTTCAGTATCTTATCCTTCACAACATCTTTCACATTTTTCTTCCCCTCTGTCCCTTGACTCCTACTTCAGGTAAGGCCCTTATTACCTCATGCCTGTAGCACTGTTCCTCCCAAGTCAGAGGCTGTCAATCTAGCTGCATACCTAGGAGATATTCAGATGCCTAGGTCAACCCCCAGAAACTGATCCAATACTTTGTAAGTCTTCCCCAGGTGTATTAGCTTCCTATTGCTGCTGTAACGAATTACCACAAACTCAGTGACTTAAAACAACACAGATTTATTCTCTTACAGTTCTGGATACCAGAAGACTGAAATGGGTTTCACTGAGCCAAAATCAAAGTGTCACCTCCTTTGGAGCCTCTAGGGGAGGATTTGGTTCCTTGCCTTTTCCATGTTCTAGGGGCTGCTCTTGTGATTGTGTCATAACAATGTTCTCCCGCTTCTTCCATTGTCACATTACTTTCTTCCTCTTCTGAAGTCAAATCTCCCTAAGCCTCCCTCCTATGAGGACATTTGTGATTCTATGTAGGGCCCACCTGTATAATCCAGGATAACTTCCACATCTCAAAATCTTTAATCATATCTGCAAGGTCCCCTTTGCCAGAGAAGGTAACACAGGTTCCCAGGATTAGGCTGTGGATATCTTTGGGGGAAAAGAGGAATTATACAACTACCCCACCAAATAAAAAGAAAAACCAGGTGATTCTAATTTGCAACCAAGCTTGAGAACAGCTCTTACAACTGAACGGCCTTTTTCCAGATTCCCTTCTCTTATCTGTCTTGCCTGCCATCATGCTAATGCACTCTCTCCATATGCATACCTTTGATAAAATGCTACCAAATTTTTCTGCCTTTAACATACAGTCCAAGCTCTTTCATGGGGCACAGCCCAGTACAGACCTATCCAAAGACTCCTTATGTGACGTGTTATCTTCTATCATTCTCCTGCATGAACGAATTGCTTCTGGTAAACTGATTTCCTCCGAATATGCCTGGCATTCTGGTTGGTTTATTTTGTCTGGCTGTTTCACTGACCTGTAAGGTTCCCCTCATTCCCCTCTGCTTATTCAGGCTTTACCTGTGCTTCGATCTTATCATAGTCCTAGGTGGTTCCTGAAGTCTGCAGTCTCTTCTGCACCCTAGGCTAACGGTCCCCCTCTCTTGTCTAAATAATACAGCAGTCCTGTCCATTCATTTGGAAAAATAGTAACAAACTAAACCTTAATTTAAAATCAGAAAAAGTGCATCAGAGTTGTATCCTTTTGCCAATACTTATTCAATCTGTATGCTTAGCAAATAATCTGAGAAGCTAGATTATATGGAGAAGAGCAGGGTATCAGGATAGGAGGAAGACTGACTAATAACCTGCAATATACAGATGACACAACCTTGCATGCTGAAACTGAAGAGGACTTGGAGCACTTACTGGCAAAGATCAGAGATTACAGCTTTCAGTACAGATTATACCTCGACATAAAGAAAACAAAAATCCTCACAACTGGACCAATACACACATCATGATAAATGGAGAAAATTGAAATTGTCAAAGATTTCATTTTACTCAGATCCACAATCAATAGCCATGGAAGAAGTAGTCAAGAAATCAAATGACATATTACATTTGGCAAATCTGCTACAAGAGATCTTTTTAAAAAATGTTGAAAAGCAAAAATGTCACTTTGAGGACTAAGGTACATGTGACCCAAGCCGTGGTATTTTCAATCACCTCATATGCATGTGAAAGCTGGACAATGAATAAGGAAGGATGAAGAAGAATTGATGCATTTGAATTATGGCATTGGCGAAGAATGTTGAATGTACTGTGAACTGGCAGAAGAACAAACAAATCTGCCTTGGAGCAGCCAGAATGCTCCTTAGAAGCGAGGATGACGAGACTTCTTCTTGCTTACTTTGGACATGTTATCAGGAGGGATCGGTCTCTGGAGAAGAACATCATGCTTGGTCAAGTAGAGGGTCGGCAAAGAAGAGGAAGACCCTCAATGAGATAGATTGACTCAGTGGCTGTAATAACGGGCTCAAACATAGCAACAACTGTGAGAATGATGCAGGACCAGGCAGTGTTTCCTACACAGGGTCGCTATGAGTCAGAGCCAATCCAACAGCACCTAATAGCAACAATAACAAAACTTGATTGCATCTTCTCAGTTGCTGTCTTTGACACTTTGTTTTTTTTTTTTCTGTGTGTGGCCTCCTCAAATAAAATATGAGCTCCTTGAATACAGCTACTGTGTCTTGTTCATCTTATTACACTCATGATACCTATGACATGTTCCCAATAAATATTTATTGGTTTCATTTCAGAAAATCTGAGAAAGTTTAGTTTGGCGTGGGGAGTAAACAAGATTATTCCAGTCAAAGCAAATGATTTGAGATTGTATACCAGTGAAGGCTTCCTCAAATACATTTGTTAGAGCGAATCCAAGAGCATGCTTTCAAGTGGTTTAGTGCTTCAAAGCTATAAGCTGACCGAAGGGAATCAGCAAGTGAGAAAGAGGAAAAGCAAGTCTTAGATATCCAGTCTAATTAGTTTAAAAACTGGATGAGTCAAGGCTAACAGTTTTTGCATCATCAGCATCATCCGCTGTGTCTCCAGTCCCAGTCCTTCCCCTTCAGCGATGGTTTGGTGGCTTGGGCTTATCAAGCTGACGCAGTTGCTCTGAATCAGGCTCTCCACCAGTACTTGCTGGGTGGTCTTACCTCTACCTCTACTTGCCTAGATTACTCCTCCACCTACCAGACACAGAAGCTCTGGTCACTTTCACAAAAGCAGTGTGCAAGTAGATGAGCAGGAGACTGCCAGGCTGAGAAATGTAAAGTATTGCCTACAGAGAAAGTGTTCCTCTTAGCCTGAGTGTCTGGAGAACTGAAACAGGGGAAGTCTCCCATTTGCAAGAGGCACTGGAGCAAACAGATGTGTCACTCATACAGGGAGGAATATATCTGAGCCCCCTTAAGAACGTGATGAAGCAGGGACTTGAATGAGCTTTTCTAGGTAAATTCCCTGTACCCTGAAATCAATGCCTATGGAAGTCCCTGGGTAGTGCAAATGGTTAAGCGCTTCGCTGCTAACTGAAAGATGGGTTGCTCTAATCCACCCAGAGCTGACTTGGAAGAAAGGCCTGACTATATACTTCTGAAAAATCACTCACTGAAAGCCCCGTGAGCACAGTTCTACTCTACACATGCAGGGTTGCCATGAGTCAAAATCAGCTTGATGTTTAACTGATTTTACCTGGAAATAACTTAGAACTTTGAAAACCTGTATTTTGCCTGGATTATATTGACAATTACTTCTTCCCTTCCGCCCCCTTGCCCTGTTCTTCTCAGAAGCCATGTGGCTTTTCCACATTTATTTGGCATTGCTGGGCTCCAGTTCCTGCTTCTTTAGGTTCAGCTTTGTTTCTTGGTATCATGCCCAGGTCACACCGGCTGCGCCTTCCTGGTGTTGAGTTGGGAGAGATAGAAGCCTGCTCCAGCTTTGCTCTAACGTCTCCAGAGTGGGGGATTTCCATGGACTTTTTTAGCTCTGTGCCCTTCTCATACTCACTCTCTCTCTAGCAGGGCCTGAGCACCCAGGAATCGCTGCCTCCCCTGCTGCAATTCCTATGTGCTTACCAAGTATGTGGGACTGAGAGCCTCATCTTTGTCCCTTTCTTTCTCGTTGCAGCTGCCACACTCAGAGAAGGTGGAGGAATCTTCAGGCGTCAGATGTTTGCTTGAGTGGGCTGCCCTTCCCTCTCGGAACTCAGAGTGTGGGGTCAGGCTTCTCTTCATGGCCTCTACCACGATTGGAGCAGCTGGCAGTTATTTATATAGTACAGGCATTAAAGGACCAAGTGCAGTTGCCCTGCTTGCCTCCATATGGAACTGTACAGGAGGCCAAAGGTTGGGGTGGAGTAGGGCAGGCTGTCAGCTTCAAGGAAAAGGAGCTGTGTTGGCGGAAGTCTGGTCCACACAATTTCTCAAAGTTCTCTACATCCAGGCCTCTTACTTTCAAAGATTGGATTGTTGTTAATTGCTGTTGAGTTGGCTCCAGCTCATGGTGACCCCATGTACAACATAACAAAACACTGTGCCATTCTCATGATTACCAGCATGCTTGAGCCCATTGTTCCCTTCTAAACTATGGGGCTCATCTTCCAGCATTATATTGGACAATGTTCTGTTGTGATCCATATGGTTTTCATTGGCTAATCTTCACAGGCAGATGACCAGGCCATTCTTCCTAAAATGTCTTAGTCTGGAAGCTCCCCTGAAACCTGTCTACCGTGGGGGACACTGCTGATATTTGAAATACCAGTGGCATAGCTTCCAGCATCATGGCAACATGCAAGCCACCATAGTACCACAGGTGAACAGACAGGTAACAGAAAATTGGATTGTTCTTCTCCTAATCCAAGAGGCCATGAGCATGTGTTACCTCACCTTTAGCACACTAAGCTGTTCAAACAACTCTTGACATTTGACCTTCAAGGATTTATTTGAGCTGATAAGTTCCTTCACCCAATTCTATGTAGATTTGGAATATAGTTCATTTCCCCATTGTATAATTGACCTAGACTTAACAGGTATGTGCTGTAAATTCTTTATTATTCATGGGTATATTTAATGCCTGTTTTTCCTTTTTGTGTATCTTTGAACGTTCATCTATATCTTCACTATAAGACGGGAACTTAGCAATTTGCTTCATACCTAATTGCATTATGTAATTTCAGGTTTGTCTGCAAGTAACAGAAAAATTCCAAATTAAAGGCACTTAAGCAAACTAGCCCATGGTTTCTCTCATGTAAAAGATTAGAGGAAAGATGTCCAAGACTGATAGGACGCCTTTGCTCCAGAAAATTCTCAGGAGTCAGGCTTCCCAGCTCACCACGCTGTTATCCAGATGGTGTAACCTCATCTTCACGGCCCAAGGTAGTATTTGCACTCCAGGCAGCAGGAGGAGTGAAGTGACGAAAAAGAAAAGACAAAGGGCATTGTCAGCCAACTCTCATGTCAGGTACTCAGAAGCTGCTCTCTGACATTTTTGCTTACTTCACATTGACTAGAACTTAGTCACATGACCACACATTCACACCAGGAAATAAGGTGTGAATGGATACGAGAAGACAGCTAGCAGTCTCTGCCACAGAATCTATTCTAAAAATAAATTTTGTGGGGCTCCAGGTAAATGGGGCTCTGATGGTGCAGTGGTTAAGAGCTTAGACTGATGACCAAAAGGTCGGCAGTTCAAGTCCACCATCTGCTCCTTGGAAACCCTATGGGGCAGCTCTACCCTGTCCTATAGGGTCACTATCAGTCAGAATCAACTCAATGGCAATGAGTTTTTTTTTTTTTTTTTTTTGGTTCTAGGTTAGTTTTTTTTTTTTAGGTAGAATGAAGAGTCCTAAAAAGAAAATCAAATGATTTGCTTCTAAAGTGTCCAGATAGGGACACGGAGACACAAATTTACACATTACTATTTATATAATTAAATATATTTTAAGTCAAGCAGACAGAATGGTATATTGGGAACACTTTTAATCCATTCCATTAAATAATTATAACTTTTTCTGAAATGTTTTCTTCAAGCTTGCAATAATCCTCAGAGCCATTGAGTTGGTTTCTGTCCTCGAGCAGCTCAGCCAGGCACTCAGATGGTGAAATCTCTTAAATCTCTGGGGTGCCAGTTGCCAGAAGTATTTCAGAACCTAGTACTAGGAAACAATGCCCCAAGGATCACAAAATCTGCATATTCTCTTACAGAGAATTAGGATGCTGTGAGAGACTTTGACACTTAAATGACAACAATCTGTGGGAAACAGGTGTGTGTGTGTGTGTGTGTGTGTGTATGCGTGCACGCATGGTCACAGGTACAGGCTGGAGCTCTGTGTCTAGGCAATATATGAAGCGCCAACTCAAATACGGTACTTAATAAAGAGTTCTTTGTGCCCTCATGGGCAAACATATTCCTTGGATGATGGTCTACACTCAATAAAATTCACAAAAATCTTTTGGCTTTTAAGTAAATTTTTTAAAGGAGATATAAAATCTTTTTGCATCATTTTGTTCCTTTCTTATTGCTGTGTAAGACAAGAAAGGATTCCCTCTTGTCCCCAGAAATACAAAACAAATGCTACGAGGGGGCAGCCTCTGGCTTGACCAGAAACACAAATTTGAAAATGGTCTGTGGATGCTCATTTGCACATATGTTAAGCAAAGAAAAAATATGATTTTTTAAAAAGTCAGTAAGTTTAACAAATTTTTTGTTTATATTAGTTATTTTTTGCAAAAACATAAATATAAATTAAGAGTACTTTTTAGCAACAGCAAAAAAAAAAAAAAAAAAAACTACTGGGCCACATAATCTTTTCACCTTCCAATATCAGATGGTTTTATAAGTCTCATTCCTTCCCGGTCACACCATAAGAGTGTATTCTTACCTGCACTACACTTATAAACCTCAAAAAGTTATCTAACAGTTTTTAGATAGGAAATTTATTAGCACGTTCTGGTAGTCCCAGGCAAAATAACCAACCAAGAAGGTGTTTTTCAAACGTGGATGTGTTCTCTGAGGTCTAGGATTTCTCTGACAATTTTAGTTTTGTGTTTTTACACATATGGCTATAAGCAACTCTGGATCATTGACAATACACTGGTGACTGAGTGCTGCTATTCAATTTCTGTGTGTGAATTTGCACTTGTATTTCCATTCCATTCACACTGCTAAAGACCAAGAAGCATCATGATATGCTGTGGGGAAGACGTATTCACAATTCAAATGGAGAAAAGTAGTGGGAAAATGGAACGCTCTCAGCAAATGGCAGCCTAGCTCAAAAACGCCTTAGTCATAGCAGTCGGCGTCACGATCATGTTGCAACAAACGTATTAGTGGGACCCCATCTTTGTACTCATGCACACAGAGTAGCTCACAAGCACACAGTACAGTTACAAAGCTACAGTGGAAAACTTTTTATTAAATAGAATTTATTGTTTCTTTTCCCATATTGTATTTTGGTACGAAGTTTTAAATAGTTCACCAAGCTAATAAATTAATGGTTAAAAGTGAATTAATTTTTTTAAAAAGTAGCAATAATGACTCAAACAATATCTTATCAAAAGCAAAAGAATCAAGTCAGAAGATGAGGCATAAAACATGCAAACGCACCTATCATTAAATCCAACTAGATGGTTTAGTTTCAGCTAAAACAAAATCATCTATTTCGTTAAGTTTTTTTTTATTAATTTGAATTTTTATAGTTTTCTAGCTTACATGTTTCTTTGGGTTGTAGAATTGTATTACATATATATTGAGTACTTGTTTTATTTTTGTTGTTAAATAAATGATACAACATTTCTCGAAACTAAATACCTCAAGTATTCTTTTTTCAGAGAGACTATACAGCGAGTTTGCAAAACACTGATAACCATGGGACTAACTTTTAGTGTCTCCCTTCTTCCATATTTCAGAAGCATCTTTCCGCCTGGGTTTTCAGACCCACCTGCCTACTGCCTTCAGTTATTCGCTAGCCGCACAGTTGAACCTGTTAAGCCCTGAGCCTCATTTGACTCAAAGTCACTCCTTCTGCTGAAGAGACAGACTTTTACCCTAATGGGTAGTAGTGAAATGTCAGAAGCTTAGTCTAATAAACAAGGTACAATCAACAGAGAACATTAATTCACATTCAACACTAGACAGCAAAGATGAAAGGGGTGTCAACTGGCAGAAGGCCAATCCTGTATAGCTATTAGTTAGTGAATTGAGTTAGAACTGTCACTGTATGAATTAAAGTATAACGAGGTTCTTTTGATCACGACAATAAAACTTTGTTATATATTTGAGTCTTTCCTAACGCCCCTGAATAGAATTTGTTCCCCATTGATATATGTTTTTATTATCAGCCTGCTTTTCTTTTTCTTTGACTTTTATTGGCCCATCTCCCTTGCTACATTCATCCTGTTTCTATTGTCTCCAAGCCTGTAGGACCCTAACACACACACACACACACACACACACACGCACACTCACACACACACCCTCAAACACAGAGTCCTTGTAGCAGAGGAAGGCATTGTTAAAATACCCGAGAGGAACAAGAAGCAAAAAAAAAAACAAGATGAGAGTGAGAAAAATTTATTACATCTTGTTTTCTTTGGGTATCAAGTAGAATTTTTTTAATTACTCTGATTTTATGATTTTTTTAATGAATTAGTTTATGAATTTATACTTCTCCTTCTGAGCACAGATGTGATTATTGGGCAACTCTCCATTCTCTCTCTCACCTTATATCCATCCTTACATAATATAACCCTCAGCCAACCACTGGCATGTCTAAGCTGCCTTTTTGTCTGATGGAGATTTTGAGTCCCTACAGGTTACAGATTGCAGAGTCAACTTAAAAAGACACTTTTTTTTTCTCCAATCTTTCAGGAAGTTGTTACACCCTGACACTGGGAAAGCTGATTTATGTCAGTCAAGTGGGGAGGGATGCTTAGTTGACAAAGACAAGTAGAATAAACACAACTTGGCCCACGACTTGGTACACAATCTAAGTTTTGTAGTAAGAAAAACAGAATGTTCATTTGTGTATCTTCAAAGACATGCTCAAGACACATCATCCCATAAATTTCCAAGTGAGTAATTTGTACTTTCAAAGGCCCTCTGAGGAGTGATCTATAGAGTAACCTTCAGGGATGTTCAGGCAACCAGGAACAGGATGAATTCTTTAAAGGGCAAGCGGTTTCCACAGTACTTTGTGAAAGTCTGCAGGAAATGAGGCAAAACCTCCTCTGATAAATTAGTTGTTCTGCGTAATCTTAATTTGTTGCTTCCATCAATGTTCTGAAGTTACCTTTTAAGAAAAATATAAAGAAGAATTTGTAAAAGGCTTTTCAAGCATCACATTTTTAGTCTGCTTAATTGGAGGCCAAATTGGAATTAGTTTGTATATAAGTAGGAGCTCTTGTGGCACAGTGGTTAAAGCAATTGAGTGCTAACTGAAAGATTGGTGGTTCGAAACCACTAGCAGCTCCCCAGGAGAAAGATGTGGCAGTCTACTTCTGTAGAGATTTACAGCTTTGGAAACCCTATGGGATCACTTAGTCAGTGAGTTCGTTTTTTTATTTTTTTGTATATGAGTATACCCCATTGCCGTTGAGTCGATTCCAACTCATAGCAACCCTATAGGACAGAGTAGAACTGCCCCATAGGATTTCCAAAGGGCAGCTGGTAGATTCAAACTGCTGACCTTTTTGTTAGCAGCCTAGCTCTTAGCCACTATGCCACCAGGGCCCCATATATAAGTATAATAATAAAAATCTAAAGCTCATGGCTAAGGAACTCTAACTAACATTTCCTATGGCATCAGTCCAGTAGATTGGTCTACTTCTAAACCCTATAGAAGATGAAAGGCAAGTCACTAAACCTCTGTAAGTTTCATCTATAAAATGAAGATAGGAGTATCAAACTCAAAGGACTGAGATTATGCAAATAAATCAACTATTATAGCATTACCACATATTCAACACTACTATGAATAGGTTTACCATTGCTTACTTACTGATTTAAGACAACAACCATTTATTTAGCTTATTTAGGCTGGGCTCAGCTGAGTGGTTCTTCTGGTTTTAGCTGGGCTTCCTCATGATTCTAGAATCAATGACAGATCATCTAGATGGCTCCAGTTCTGGGGTATGGCTGGCTGTTTTCTAGGACAGTGGAAGCCAATGACCAATATATCTCTCAACCTCCAGTAGGCTAGTCCAGGCTTGTTCACATGGTGGTCACAAGGGTCTAAGAGGAAAAAAAGCATGCGAGGCTCAGAGTTGACACGCTATCATTTCTGCTATGTTCTATTTACCAAAACAAGTCACAAAACCAGTCCAGATTTAAGGGGTAGGAGAACAGACTTCACCTCTTGCTGGGAGGAGCTGAGAAGTCATATGGCAAAGGTGAGGATACAAGGAGCCATGAAAGCGTATGACCATTTTTATAATCTACCACAATAAGTACATATTAGTCTGTGTACCTTATTTTTCTATACCTTGCTTTATTTCACCATAACTTCAGGTGGTTCATAAGCAAAACATACGCAATGATATAGTAACATATACATAAAAATAAAAACTAGGAATAATATAAATTAGAAGAGCAGGCCAAGACCAGAATTTTTACGGTTGTGCTAGTGTGAACAGTGAAGTTGTGTTCATAGACCTTTCTAAACCAGGTTTTGGCTAAAAGCCTCTTGAATAAAACGGTAACATAAATTAATAGTAATAAATCCCCTGAAACATTATCTGCATGGCACATATTGGGGCTGAGTCAATAGCTAAGGGGTCAGTGGTGTAGTTGTCTTGGGCCACTCTTGAACCCTTCATTGATGCTCTTCAACTACTTTATGAGAGGCTATGTGATGCAGAAGAAAGAGCTCTGGAGCCCTGAAGACCATCCCAATTGAGATGATTTGAACCTAGTTCTATGTGGTCTTGCATCTCAATTTTCTCAAATTGATGCCTACTAAACAGAATGTGGAGCTCTGGTGGTATAGTGGGTAAGGGCTTGGCTGCTGACCAAAAGATCAACAGTTCAAATCCACCAGCTGTTCCTTGGAAGCTCTATAGGACAGTTTTACTTTGTCCTATAGAGTCACTATGAGTCAGAATCGACTCGATGGCCAACGGTTTTTTTAATGGCTTTAGACAGAATTCAAGTCATGTGAAAAACACATTTTCAAAGTCAATAATGTCATCTTCCTCCTTCTGATTCTTCACCTTAATTTCCCTTATCTCCCAAGAAATGTAGATAGGCGCCCTTTGCATAGGGATTGCTTCTTCAATACATTTCTTGGTTTCATCCATAAACCAGTTGCTGTTGAGTCAGTTCCAACTCCTGGCGACCCCATATGGGTCAGAGTAGAACTGTGCTCCGCAGAGTTTCAATGGCTAATTTTTCAGAAGTAGATTGACAGGCCTTTATCCATGGCACTTCTGGGTGGAGTCAAACCTCCCACATTTTGGTTAGTAGCTGAGTGTGTTAACAATTTGCGCCACCCAGGAACTCCTGGTTTCATCCCTAAGTACAGCCAAAAGGAGAGAAAAAGAAAACAAATATTAATGAAATTGGTGAAAATTCTGAATTTTGCCTCCTCATAAGATTTATAAGAATTGTTTCCAAACCAAAAGCAGTGGTACTACCCAGTACATTGATAGGAGTTTTCTGCTTCTATGAGTCTGTTATCTGCTCAGCTCTCCAATTGTTTCTAAATCTCAGGGGCAGTGAGAACATTTTGTAACATAGCAATTTCCTGTGTGTTTGGGCTGCCCTATGCTAAAACAAGGCTGTGGCCCAGTGAAGGTACAACATTTACACCTGTCTCTGTGAAGAGATAGTGGACCACGTGGCTAGAAGGACCTCGGTGCCTTGGTTGATTCAGTAATTTTAATTTCTTAGGCTTCTGCTATGTGTCTTCTAGGCTTTAGGAATGCAGATGGGAAAGGAGAACAAAAGTTCCTCCTCTTATGGAAGTCATCTTCTACAAGAGAAAAATAGACAATAAACAATTAAATAAATAGGATGATTTCAGAGAATGAGAAATTATGTAAATAGTGATATACAGGGAGGTAAATTATATATGGGGATATATATAGACAAAGTATATATATAGATAAATTATATTTAAAGTTGTATATAAAATGATATAATTTATATATGTATCACTATATATAATTTAGCATTAAGTAAAATCATTCTATATAAAGAGAGAGATTTATATATTTATATATCTCATCTCTGTATCTATCTATCATCTATCGATATAAAGCAGGTGTTGAGATAGAGAGCAACAGGGGGTGGGAGGAGAGGTGGGCATTTATTTGATTGGGTGTCATGAAGACTTCACTCATGAAGAGGATTTGTATGAATTGAGAGTCAAATATAAAGGAGGAGTGGACCAGATAAATCTTTCCAGGCAGAGGGACCAGCGGCGCAAGGACCCAAAGGCAAGAAGAAGCTTGGTGTATTTAAGAAACTGCAAAGGCAGGGTGACTAAAAGTCCAGGGACAGGCAAAAAGGGGAGGAAATAAGCCAGAGAGTCAGATCCTGTGGGTTCATGTAGGCAGGGCTGTGTTCAGTTGTTGAATGATTTAAAATATTCCAAATCTATATTTCAACTAATATCATCTGTGTAGCCCCAGTGCCTAATACATAGAGTTATTGTTTGCTGCCGGGTAGATTGCAACTCGTGGCGGCCCCATGTGTGCAGAGTAGAACCGCTCCACAGGATTTTCAAGGCTGTGTGACCTTTTGGAAGCAGATCACCAGGGCTGTCTCCTGAGGCAACTCTGGGTTGGCGCCAACCACCAACCCTTCGGCTAGTATTCGAGCACTTAACCATCGCACCACCGAGGGACTTCTCGGATACATATTAGGCCCCCAATAAGCATTTGTTGAAGCAAACGGATTGTGTTATCTCCCAGATTCACCCTACTGTTTTGTAATTAGTCTGTAGAGCCAGGGGAATAATGTGAATGAGGGTTAGCACCTACCTTTGAATGTCTGCTTCAAAGACCACCACCATCGTCACCACCAGCACACATAAATATTTAAAATGCCGGAAGAGAAAGAATGCAAAGAATGCCACACTCACTTCTGAATGTTACCTGCTATAGAGAAAAGAAGACTTAAAGTGAAATATTATGACAACCTATTCTGGCTCAGACCAAACTCTCTGCCTGGTCATCCCTTGCTTGGAGTGAATCCTCGGAGGGATTCAGTCAGTCACATAAAACAGCTTCCTGAATTTGACTTTTTGAGGGCAATAGAATCTCAAGGCAGTAGGTTGATGGGCCATCTCACAGGTCCACTGTGCTGTAGAATTAAGCTCGTGTTTGAATTACCAAAGTTAGAAGAGTCTCATTTCTTGGGCTTCGAAGGCTGCATAGAGCAGGGCCTTTCCCTGCATCAGGTGCACCTAATTTTTTCCTGCAAATTCAAGCTTATTTTAAAACTCTTTATTACCTGGATATTGGATAGGTTTGGTGGAGTGTGAGCTTGGAAAAATAAAAAAATGTTTCTCCAAATTGTAGGCTAGCTACGGGTTTCTATTGCAGGTTGATAGACTCTACGGGCACAGCAATTTAGTGTACATGATAAGAAGCTTTGCTTCATAGGGGATGCTTTGAGAGGCTCCCTTGAATTAGAAAAAAAGTGCAGGGTCAAAGGAGGATGCGTCCCACATAGGGTTATCGTGGGGGAGCAAGGTCTGTGATGTGTTTTCTGATGCTTTGGCAATGGCATAACCAACTCTGGGTTGGCTCCTAAGGTATTGACCAACAACTTGTTCTTGATACACACACACACACACACTACAAATGATAGTAGACTGTGTAAGCAATGAACGGAAATTTAATTTTATAATCTTAGTAGAGACTATACGAAAATTTTTCTTGCTTTTCCCTTCCCATATACATTCCAATGTATATTCGTACACATATTATTTTCTTTTTAAACTCTAACAGCAGTACGGAGATAAAGTCAACAATATTATTTATGACACCCCAACATTATTTCACAGAGGAACTAATATTAGCAGTTTAGTGTGAATGCTTGCATATGTATCTATATATTAGTTGGTTTTCTTAACAAAAATTTACAAAAAATACTCCTGACCTGGCTTTTCTCACTTAGCAACATACCATGGACATAGTCAATACTCAATGATCAATACATGTAGCTCCATCTCATTCTTTTTAATACCTGCATCATATCCATCTCACGACTGTACCGTGTTTCAGATTGTTTATTTTCAGCTTTTTACCTTCCAAGCAGTGTTCCAATGAATATTTTTATACCTACATCCTTATGCATTAATGTATTTATTTCTGTAGTATGAATCTCTAGGATGGTTTTATAAGTTAAAGGTATATACATTCCTAATGTTATTGAGATTTGCTTTTCAAAAAGTTTTAGCAATGCAAATTTTCATGTGCATCGTTTTGAAGTGCCCGTTTCTGTATCCCTCACCCTCACTAGGTGTTACAGGTCTGTGCTGTCTAATACAATAGCCATTGGCTACATGAGGCTATTGAGACATGAAATATGACTAGTCTGAATGAAGATGTGCTATAAGCATAAAATACACCCTAGCTTTGGAAGACAGTATGATCAAAAAAATGTAAAATATCTCATTATCAATTCTTTATATTAGTTACATGTGGAAATGATAATGCCTTGGATATACTGGTTTAATCACAATTTATTATTTTAATAAATTTAATTTCACCTGCTATTTTCCCTTTTTTTAAAAACGTGACTACAGGTAGGCCCTGTCTTGCAATGGGGTTCTGTTTCGATGGCTCTGTCTTAAGTTGGTTTTGATGTAAGTTGAATACCTCATTTTTTTTTTTTTTTAATCTTCATATTATTGCCTTTTGTTATCAATATCTTTATAAATCTGATCTTTATTTTCTTTGGGGGTTGGAAACATTACATATAAACTTACGGATATATTCTAACATTGTATGTAGTACATATTACTAACGATAAGATGTACAAAAAAAAATCAGACTGTCGTAAGTGTGGTTCATCATAACTTGAATGTATCGTAAGCTGGGGACTACCTGTACTGGAAAATTTCCACCATCTGTCTGTCATTTTGTTGTACTGTGGTGACTTGTATATTGCTGTGATGCTGGAAGCTATGCCACTAGTACTTCACATACCAGCAGGATCACCTATGGTGGACTGGTTTCAGCAGAGCTTCCAGACCAACTCAGACTAGGAAGAAAGGCCTGGTGATCTACATCCAAAAATTAGCCAGTGAAACAGATCACAACAGAATATTGTCTGATATAGTCCTAGAAAATGAGCCCCCTAGGTTGGAAAGCACTCAAAATACACAGCGGTCGCAACAATGGACTCGAACATAGCAACAATCATGAAGATGGTGCAAGACCAGGCAACACTTTGTTCTTTTTTACGTGGAGCCCCCATGAGTCAGAACTGACTTGACAGCACTTAGCAACAGCAACTAGAAAATTTTAAATTACATATGTGGCTCACATTTGTAGCTCACATTTTATTTCTATCGAAAAGTACTTTTACAGATATTTGACATTTTTGCCAGATAGGTCCTGAAGAGGTTTTTTTGCTTTGTTTTGATTTAAATTTTGAATAGGTAATATATGTTCAAAGCACAAAATTCAAAAGTGGAAATCTGTGCAAGAAGTACATATATTTGTTTCTATTTCTCCCGTAACAAATTACCACAGATTTAGTGGCTTCAAATGACACTGAAGTCTTATCAATACATACAACATAGCCTGATTTGTTTAAATAACTGTATAGTATTTCATGGTAATCGTATATATGCTTAATATGTTGTACCTGCTGTCGTTGTGTGCCATCGAGTCAAGTGCGACTCATAGCAACCCTAAAGGACAGAGTATAACTGCCCCATAGGGTTCCTAGGCTGTTTTTTTTTTTTTTTTTAATCTTTATAGAAGCAGATTGCCACATCTTTCTCCCACAGCCGAGTGCTTAACCACTGCTTAATGTATAATTATACATATATATTAAGCGTAGGAGCCCTGGTGGCACAGTGGTTAAGTGCTCGGCTAGGGAGAAAGATGTGGCAGTCTGCTTCATACTATATATATATATAGAGTATCCTATTGATGGCAATTACTTTCTTCTATTTATGACTTTTCTTTTAAACCGGTTGTCAAAAAATTCTGCAACAGACTACAAAATTTCATGAAGATATAGACTTTAAGGGAAAGGAAGACTCATTTATCATTTAGACCAGCATATGGGCTTCTGCTGAAGGTAAAATTAAGCAAACAAGCCTGAGAGACAATATCAGGTGTGCCTATTGCTGTTGAACTGGGGATTATCTCATAGGGCGACGTCTGGAAAAATTTCAACAGGATCCTATTCAGACTTGTGAGAGGACCTGAGGTCACATTCAGATCAGGGAATAGGATAGATCCCCTATTGGTTCTTTCTAGTCATTCTTCACCACTTCAGGGGGCAGAGAACTTGCTTAAATAGTGAGGTAATGTTTGCAGACGGCTTGCAGACCCTTGGAGAAATGTAAGAGGCGAACCAGGTATGCTGGCGTTCAGGACAGCCTCCCCTCTCTCTGGGAAGAACAAATGTTCTGGAAGCTGTTTACTGTCTAACCTGGTGCTTGCCAATATAACAAATGTCCTGCCCAAATACCACACAGTCTGTGACTGTGTGAAAGACACTGTCTCATGAAAGGCAGCGCTTGGTTAACTCACTTTTCACATCTGATTTCAAGTGCTGCGTTTTATGAAGAGATATGGTCCTAGTCTCTTACAAATTTTACAAGTGAGAATTTTATATTCAAGTTGCAGTTTGGTTTATTTACCCACTTCCCTTCCCCCTCAACACACACCTTTAAAAGAAATCATGTCAGGAAAACGTGGGCTATTGTGTGTTTTAGGTTAGGCTGTTAGATAAAAACCTGAGGTAAGAGTCAGTCTGCTTACAGTGGCTTCCAGCCCAGAGGCAGTTTGCACAGATTATATTACACAAAGGCATAATTCAGGTAGGGCTCCCAAACAAGGGCATATTGTATCATTGTTGCTTTGCTGGGAGTCCAGTTAATGGTTTACAGGCACAGTGTCCTCCAATTTAAATGTACACATTCCATTTAGCAGGAAAACCTGAGGATTTTTCTCTTTGACCATCTGGACAAACTGACCGCATTTGAGAGAGACCTGAAAACCTGAGGCACAAAGGACCACCCTCCGCCTCCCACCACCCTTCCTCATTCTTCCCTTGTCTGCCCCCTTCCCCTGGAGCCACTACCTGCTTCTCAGGTGACTCCAAGCTTCAGGGCCCTCCCCAGGGCACCAGGCTACTGGAATATCCTGAGACCTGGGAGGTGTGGCAATGGGCAAGGAGGTTGATGGACCCATGTCTCCACACCTCAAACCCGCCAGTACAGAGCAACACACTCTCCCACCCCTAAAGGAATCAACTGCTTCAGTGGTTGCTGGATGTGACTATCCAGCTCTTGGAAAGATAGGAGGGTAAATTGGTGCACGTTCTCTGTAGATTCCTCACTAACACAATCAGGTAATAGAATAACACATCTGATCCTCCATGCTGCCTTCAGGAGAATATGAGCAAACTACCTTCCTAAATACAAAAGGAAAGAAAAAATCCTCTCACCTCGTCCCCTTTTTAGGAAATTCTGACAGGGATAACACTAACCCTACAAGCTAACATTCACTGAGTGCCAAGGCCAGGACCTTTACGCAGATCGTTCCAGTTTACCCTCACAAGGACCTATGAAGTAGGCACTGTGACTGGCATCATTTATCCAGGTGATGGAGCTTCAAGCACAGAGAGGAAGAAATATGTCCAAGGCCACATGCTAATAAGGGGCAGCTAGTGTGTAAGGGGCTAGTGTAGGACTCTGTTTGTGGAGGATGTAGACGGGGAGATTGACTAGAGCCCCTGCTATGACTGCTGCCAGCACTATTCCCACTGGTCCAACCTAGTCCTGCTTGGGACTCACTGACAAGGGCCTGGCTTTGGGGGTGATTGTTGTTGTTGTTGATAGGTGCTGTCAAGTTGGTTCCGACTCATAGCGACCCCATGTAACGGGGGTGATGGGGGGTATATGTTGGGGGCAACAGGCTATTTCTCTAAGTCCATAAGGTAAGAGTGAAGTGATGTCTCATTACAGGTTACATTCTCATGAGGCTAGATAGCAAGTTCTGCAAAAGGTAGGCATGACCACGAATCTTTTCCTCTTTGTGTGAACAAGCCACTAATATTGAGGATGGTCTTTTCTTCATCCTAATCCTCACCTTGCCCATATAAGAAATGACAGTAAATGCTTTGTGTCAATTGTGAGGTGGACCCAAGACCCTCTCTTTTTGGAGCTCTGCTGGCCTTTGTTCTCTCAGAAGTCAGTACTGTGAGAAGCATCTTCCCCTGTCCTGTTTGTGAAGAGATACGGTCCTGTTGAAGGCCAGTCAGCTATTGTTGCGGCTGGTCCCCTCCTGGGGAGCTCCCAAGTCCCTTCCTGTAATCATTTATCTCTCTGCAGTTTTAACCATTATTTATGGCAACAACTGGTGTCATCAGTAGTTAGCCGAGTGCTTATCTAATCTGTTCCTTAGGTCAGAGCTAGGGCATTTATATAAGTGCAGAATGAATAGCCTAGACTATGGGAGTTAAGGAGAAGTGGGAAAGTCCACCACGCCTAAATATTTCAGCACTTATTAGGAGTTATTATGCTCCTAGAATTTGACCACTAGATTCAATGCTTGGCTAAGCATTTTCTTCTCCAGGCCTTTGTACCACTTAAGACTGACTGAGCTTGGTTAGTGACTTTACCAAGTAGTTTATTTTTCTCATGTAAAAAGAAGCCTGGTGATAGCTAGTGCAGAAGGGCAGACCAGCGCAAAGAAATCACCAAGTCCCCATGTCCCTTGTAGGCTCTTACCCAAGCACCTTTATGTGTGACTTTGGTCCTCATGGTTGTAAGATAACAGCTGTTCCCCTGCCAATCACATTTGCATTCCAGGTGAGAAGAGGAGGAAGGACAAAAAGAACAAAGCTCAGAACAAAGCTGTCCATTTTTATTAGGAAAGCAATCTCCTTCCCCAAGCCTCCACCCAGTAGGCTTCCAATTCCATTTCATATTCACCTAAGTTGAGATAAGTTTTAGGGGGTCTGTACTTTTAACTGGGAATATTGTTTTCCTGGACAAAGTTGGGGGCTCTCTTAGTAGGGAAAAAGGGAAGAACTGATATTTAATAAGGAATTAGCCCCATCCTCTTGTTTTTTTTTCTTGAATAGGAATGTTTTGGAAAGTTAGCATATTAAGTCACTAACACCATAGTATAAATTGGAGTGCAGTAGGAAGATATTTCTTTTCCTCTAATAAAGAAACCAAGGTCAACATAGGGACACTGGACTCTTTGTTGAACGGCCTTTACACACTAGATGCCAGTAGCACCTTCCCCCTCAGTGTGGCAACCAAAAATGCCTCCAAACATTGCCAAATGTCTCTTGGAAGAGTATGTGTATATGTGTGTGCGTGCACATGCACAAGCAAAGCAGAATTGCCCCCTGTTGAAAATCACTGCTCTATTCTATTCCATGCCACAGAAGACTAACAGGACTCACATCTTTTCCCGGTTTTGTAATGAGAAGCATGGAATTTACCAGCTCACCAGCAGTGGACCCTGGCCAAGCAGGGCAGAGGCAGCAGCGTTTCCCGGCAAGGTCTGTCCTACTGCCTTGGCCAGGATGATGCCTGCAGGGCAGCCTCCTTAGCGTCTGGTATTCAAAGCCTAGCACCCCACAGTCAGAACTCACGGTAGCTGGGGAAGGCTGGCTCCGAAGTAGGAATGCCAGCTTTAACAAATAAAAATACAGGGTGCCCAACAGATAAACAACAGATCGTTTTTTAGTATAAGTATGTGCCATGCAACCCTAAATGGGAGCAATGTATCACTTTTTTCAGTCTGTTTAATTCCTGGAACCAGCTTTTGCCACCAGATTTCACTGCAGTGTGTGTACAGCCCAGTGAATGCTTCCTGTTCCTGTCACCGAATATGCTGGTGGCCAAAAGCTCTGACTGCAATGAATCAGACAGAGTCTGTGGCCTTGATGTGACCTTGATACAGATATATATCTAATATATACAAATATATACAGATACACAAATACATATGTATTTTATATATGTGCATTTTTTCTGAGTCATTTACTAGAAAATTGTAGACATTATGTTTTTTTGTAAATAAATATTTTAGTGTGCACTTCCTAAGAATGAGACATTTCTTTCATAATCACAGTATAATTATCAAAATCAGAAAACATAACATTGATAGAGTACTACTACCTGTTATCTAATCTACACTCCATATTCAAATCTCGTAAGTTATTCCAAAAATCTTTTTCTCAGTTCAAATGCAATCCGGGATCACTTTTAATTTTCATGTCTCTTTAGTCTTCTAATAAGAATTTCTTATTCTTTTTTCATCTTTCTTGATTTTTATATTTTAATTAATATATGCGTATTATTTGTCAAATGTTTCTAGTTTGAATGTGTCTAATGGGAGCACTGGTTGCATAGTGGTTAAGAACTCGGCTGCTAATCAAAAGGTCAGCAGTTCAAACCTAGCAGCAGCTCTTTGGAAACCCTATGAGGCAGTTCTACCCTGTCCTGTAGGGTCGCTATGAGTGGAAACTGACTCGAAGGTACATAACAACAGCAAAGTTTTCTAGGAGCCCTGGTGGCAAATGTTTTCTAATAATTAGGTCGTTATTGTCGTCGTTAGTTGCCCATCCAGTCAATTCCCACTTATGGCAACCCCATGTGTGCAGAGTACAACTGCTCCCTACGGTGTTCAAGGCTGTGGCCTTTCGAAAGCAGATCACTAGGTCTTTTTCCTGAGGAACCTCTGAGTGGGTTCAAACTGCCAAACTTTCTGCTAGTAGTCAAGTGGTTTCGCTGTTTGTGCTATTCAGAACACCACAATAAGGTTAGGGTGTGCATTTTCTCGGGAATTACACTGAAGTGATACTGTGTTCACCTCAGTTCACCGTATCAGGAGGCATGTCATGTCAGTTTATCTCAGTATCCGTGATAGATTTGTTCACTTAGTAAAGGTGATGTCTTCCAGGTGGTTCCATAGTAGTTATCTTTTTTTTTTTTTTTAATAATTTTTATCGTGCTTTAAGTGAAAGTTTCAAGTCAAGTCAGTCTCTCAAACAAAAACCCATATACACCGTGCTACACACTCCCAGTTACTCTCCCCCTAATGAGACAGCCTGCTCTCTCCCTCCAGTCTCTATTTTCATGTCCATTTGGCCAGCTTCTAACCCCCTCCACTGTCTCATCTCCCCTCCAGGCAGGAGATGCCAACATGGTCTCAAGGGTCCACCCGATCCAAGAAGCTCACTCCTCACCAGCATCCCTCTCCAACCCATTGTCCAGTCCAATCCATGTCTGAAGAGCTGGCCCCGGGAATGGTTCCTGTCCTGGGCCAACAGAAGGTCTGGGGACCATGACCACCAGGGTCCCTCTGGTCTCAGTTAGACCATCAAGTCTGGTCTTATGAGAATTTGGGGTCTGCATCCCACTGCTCTCCTGCTTCCTCAGGGGTTCTCTGTTGTGTTCCCTGTCAGGGCAGTCATCGGTTGTAGCTGGGTACCATCTAGTTCTTCTGGACTCAGGATGACATAGTCTCTGGTTCATGTGGCCCTTTCTGTCTCTTGGGCTTGAAATCACCTTGTGTCCTTGGTGTTCTTCATTCTGCTTTGATCCAGGTGGATTGAGAACAATTGGTGCATCTTAGATGGCTGCTTGCTAGCGTTTAAGACCCCAGATGCCACTCTTCAAAGTGGGATGCAGAATGTTTTCTTAATAGATTTTATTATGCCAGTTGACTTAGATGTCCCCTGAAACCGTGATCCCCAGACCCCTGCCCGTACTACACTGGCCTTCGAAGCATTCAGTTTATTCAGGAAACTTCTCTGTTTTTGGTTTAGTCCAATTGTGCTGACCTCCCCTGTATTGTGTGCTGTCTTTCCCTTCACCTAAAGTAGTTCTTATCTACTATCTAATTACTGAATGTCCCTCTCCCACCCCCCTTTCCCCGCTCTCGTAACCACAAAGGAATGTTTTCTTCTCAGTTTAAACTGTTTCTCAAGTTCTTATAATGGTGGTCTTATACAATATTTGTCCTTTTGCAACTGACTAATTTCACTCAGCGTAACGCCTTCCAGGTTCCTCTAGGTTATGAAATGTTTCACAGATTCATCATTGTTCCTTGTAGATGCGTAGTATTCCATTGTGTGAATATACCATAATTTATTTATCCATTCATCCGTTGATGGGCACCTTGGTTGCTTCCATGTTTTTGCTATTGTAAACAGTGCTGCAATAAACATGGGTGTGCATATATCTGTTCATGTAAAGGCTCTTATTTCTCTAGGATATATATTCGAAGGAGTGAGATTGCTGGATCATACCTTTCTAGCTTTTTTTTAAAAAAAAAAAAAAAAGCTTTTTAGGGAAGCGCCAAATTGATTTCCGAAGTGTTTGTACCATTTTACATTCCCACCACCAGTGTAGAAGTGTTCCAGTCTCTCCACAGCCTCTCCAACATTTATTATTTTGTGTTTTTTGGATTAATGCCAGCCTTGTTGGAGTGAGATGAAATCTCATTGTAGTTTTGATCTGCATTTCTCTAATGGCTAATGATCGTGAACATTTCCTCATGTATCTGTTAGCTACCTGAATGTCTTCTTTAGTGAAGTGACTATTCATATCATTTGCCTATTTTTTAATTGGGTTATTTGCCCTTTGGTAGTTGAGTTTTTGCAGTATCATGTAGATTTTAGAGATCAGGTGCTGATCAGAAATGTCATAGCTAAAAACTTTTTCCCAGTCTGTAGGTAGTCTTTTTACTCTTTTGGTGAAGTCTTTGGATGAGCATAGGTGTTTGATTTTTAGGAGCTCCCAGTTATTTGGTTTTTCTTCTACATTTGTTATAATGTTTTGTATACTGTTATGCCATTTATTAGGGCTCCTAACATTGTCCCTATTTTTTCTTCCATGATCATTATCTTTTTAGCTTTTATATTTAGGTCTTTGATCCATTTTGAGTTCATTTTTGTACATGGAGTGAGGTATGGGTCTTGTTTCATTTTTTTGCAGATGGATATCCAGTTATGCCAGCACCATTTGTTAAAAAGACTATCTTTTCCCCATTTAACTGTTTTGGGGCCTTTGTCAGATATGAACTGCTCATATGTGGATGGATTTATGTCTGGATTCTCAATTCTGTTCCATTGGTCCATGTATCCATTGTTGTACCAGTACCAGGCTGTTTCGACTACTGTGGCAGTATAATAGGTTCTAAAATCAGGTAAAGTAAGGCCTCCCACTTTGTTCTTCTTTTTCAATAATGCCTTATTTATCTGGGGCCTCTTTCCCTTCCATATGAAGTTGGCGATTTGTTTCCCCATCTTATTAAAGAATGTCGTTAGGATTTGGATCGGAATTGCATTAAATGTATAGATCGCTTTTGGTAGAATAGACATTTTTATAATGTTAAGTCTTCCTATCCACGAGCAAGGTATGTTCTTCCACTTATGTAAGTCTCTTGGTTTCTTGCAGAAGTGTACTGTAGTTTTCTTTGTATAAGTCTTTTACATCTCTGGTGAGATTTATTCCTAAGTATTTTATCTTCTTGGGGGCTACTCTAAACGGCATTGATTTGGTGATTTCCTGTTCGATGTTCTTTTTGTTGGTATAGAGGAATCCAACTGATTTTTGTATGTTTATCTTGTATCCCAACACTCTGCTGAGCTCTTCTATTAGTTTCAGTAGTTTTCTGGAGGATTCCTTAGGGTTTTCTGTGTATAAGATCATGTCATCTGCAAATAGAGATACTTTGACTTCTTCCTTGCCAATCTGGATGCCCTTTATTTCTTTATCTAGCCTAATTGCTCTGGCTAGGGCTTCCAGCACAATGTTGAGTAAGAGCGGTGATAAAGGGCAGTCTTGTCTGGTTCCCGATCTCAATGGGAATGTTTTCAGGCTCTCTCCATTTAGGGTGATGTTGGCTGTTGGCTTTGTATAAATGCCCTTTATTATGTTGAGAAATTTTCCTTCTATTCCTAGTTTGCTGAGAGTTTTTATCAGGAATGAGTGTTGAACTTTGTCAAATGCCTTTTGTGCATCAAATGATAAAATCATGTGATTCTTGTCTTTTGTTTTATTTATGTGGTGGATTACATTAGTTGTTTTTCTAATGTTGAACCATCCCTGCATACCTGGTATTAATCCCACTTGATCTTGGTGAATTATTTCTTTGATACGTTGTTGAATTCTGTTGGCTAGAATTTTGTTGAGGATTTTTACATCTACATTCATGAGGGATATAGGTCTATAATTTTCTTTTATTGTGGTGTCTTTACCTGGTTTTGGTATCAGGGATATGGTGGCTTCTTAGAATGAGTTTGGTAGTATTCCGTCCTTCTCTATGCCCTGAAATACCTTTAAACTCTTCTCTGAAGGTTTGGTAGAACTCTGCAGTGAAGCCATCCGGGCCAGGGCTTTTTTTTTGTTGGGAGTTTTTTGATTACCTTTTCAATCTCTTCTTTCGTTATGGGTCTATTTAGTTGTTCTACCTCTGTTTGTGTTAGTTTAGGTAGGTAGTGTGTTTCTAGGATTTCATCCTTTTCTTCTAGGTTTTCAAATTTGTTTGAGCATAGTTTTTCATAGTAATCTGATATGATTCTTTTAATTTCAGTTGGGTCTGTTGTAATACTGCCCGTCTCATTTCTTATTTTGGTTACTTGCATCCTCTCCTTTTTTTTTTTTTTTTGTCAGTTTGACCAGTGGTTTACCAATTTTGATGATTTCTTTCAAAAAACCAGCTTTTGTTCTTGTTAATTCTTTCAATTGTTTTTCTGTTTTCTATTTCATTGAGTTCAGCTCTAATTTTTATTATTTGTTTTCTTCTGGTGCCTGTGGGTTTCTTTTGTTGCTCTCTTTCTATTTGTTCAAGTTGTAGGGATAATGGCCCTTTCTTCTTTTTGGATGTGTGCATTTATTGATGTAAATTGGCCTCTGAGCACTGCTTTTGCTGTGTCCCAAAGGTTCTGATAGGAAGTGTTTTCATTCTCATTGGATTCTATGAATTTCTTTACTCCATCCTTAATGTCTTCTATAATCCAGTCTTTTTTGAGCAGGGTATTGTTCAGTTTCCAAGTGTTTGATTTCTTTTCCCTGCTTTTCCTATTATTGATTTCCACTTTTATGTCCTTATGGTCAGAGAATATGCTTTGTAATATTTCAATGTTTTGGATTCTGCTAAGGCTTGCTTTATGACCTGATATGTGGTCTATTCTAGAGAATGTTCATGTGCACTAGAAAAGAAAGTATACTTGGTTGCTGTTGGGTGGAGTGTTCTGTATATGTCTACGAGGTCAAGTTGTTTGATTGTGGCATTTAGATCTTCCGTGTCTTTATTGAGCTTCTTTCTGGATGTCCTGTCCTTCACCGAAAGTGGTGTGTTGAAGCCTCCTACTATTATTGTGGAGCTGTCTATCTCACTTTTCAGTGCTGATACAGTTTGTTTTATGTATCTTGCAGCCCTTTCATTGGGTGCATAAGTATTTAATACGGTTATATCTTCTTGGTATATTGTCCCTTTAATCATTATATAGTGTCCCTCCTTATCCTTTCTGATGGATTTAACTTGAAAGTCTATTTTGTCAGAAATTAATATTGCCACTCCTGCTCTTTTTTGATTGTTGTTTGCTTGATATATTTTTTCCATCCTTTGAGTTTTAGTTTGTTTGTGTCTCTAAGTCTAAGGTGTGTCTCTTGTAGGCAACACATAGACGGATCTTGTTTTTTAATCCATTCTGCCACTCTCTGTCTCTTTATTGGTATATTGAGTCCATTTACATTCAGGGTAATTATGGATAAGTATGAATTTAGTGCTATCATTTTGATGTCTTTTTTTGTGTGTTGTTGACAGTTTCTTTTTCCCACTCGATTTTATGCGCTGAGTAGATTATCTTTATATATTGTCCTTTCCTCATATTTGTTGTTGTTGATTTTGTTTCTGCTGAGTCTCTATTTTTCCCTTGTATTTTATTTTGATGAAGAGGATGGTTTGTCTCCTTTGTGGTTACCTTATTATTTACCCCTATTTTTCTGAATTTAAAACTAACTTTTATATCTTTGTATCGCCGTATCTTCCTCTCCATATGGAAGGTGTATGATTACATTTCTTAGTCCCTCTTTATTATTTTAATGCTGTCTTCTTTTGTATAATAGCGTCACTGTTACCTTGTTATGGGCTTTTTTTTTTTCTTTCAAATAATCTTGCTTTGTTTTTTTGGATTTTCCTGTCTGGATTGACTTCTGGTTGCTCTGCCCAGTGTTCTATTCTTGGGTTGATACCTGATATTATTGATTTTCTAACCAAAAACTCCCTTTAGTATTTCTTGTAGTTTTGGTTTGGTTTTTATGAATTCCCTAAACTTGTGTTTATCTGAAAATATCTTAATTTCACCTCCGTATTTAAGAGACAGTTTTGCTGGATATATGATTCTTGGCAGGCAATTTCTTTCCTTCAATTTTTTAAATATGTCATCCCATTGCCTTCTTGTCTGCATAGTTTCTGCCGAGTAGTCCGAGCTTATTCTTATTGGCTCTCCTTTGTAGGTGACTTTTCGTTTATCCCTCACTGCTCTTACAATTCTCTCTTTATCTTTGGTTTTGGCAAGTTTGATTATAATATGTCTTGGTGACTTTCTTTTAACATCTACCTTATGTGGAGTTCGATGACCATCTTGGATAGATATCTTCTCATCTTTCACAATATCAGGGAAGTTTTCTGCAAACAAATCTTCAACAATGTTCTCTGTACTTTCTGTTATCCCTCTCTGTTCTGGTACTCCAATCACTCTTAGGTTATTTCTCTTGATAGAGTCCCACATGATTCTTAAGGTTTCTTCATTTTTTTTTACTTTTTTTATCTGATTTTTCTTCAAATATATTAGTGCCAAGTGATTTATCTTCGAGTTCAGAAATTCTAGCTTTTACTTGCTCTATTATGCTCCTCTGGCTTTCTATTGAGTTGTTTACTTCTGTAATTTTATTGTTCATCTTCTGAATTTCCGATTGCTGTCTGTCTATGGATTTTTCCAGCTTATTAAACTTTTCATTATGTTCCTGAATAATCTTTCTAATTTCTTCAGTTGCTTTATCTGTGTGTTGGTTGGCTTGTTCTGCATATTGCCTCATTTCCTTCCTGATGTCTTGAAGGGTTCTGTGTATTAAACTTTTGTATTCTGCATCTGGTAATTCCAAGAATGCACTTTCATCTAGAAGATCCCTGGGCTCTTTATTTTGAGAGCCTGTTGAGGTGATCATGGTCTGTTTCTTTATATGACTTGATATTGACTGTTGTCTCTGAGCCATCTATAAGTTATTGTATTAGTTTATGCTTGCTTACTGTATTGTAGCTGCTTACTTTGTTTTGTTTTGGTATACCCCCATGGGTTGCTTAAGTGAGCTAGCTTGATTATTTTCACCTTTAAAGCTCTGGTGTCCTGTCCCCAGCTGGTTAGAGCTGTTATCAGGTATATGAGTCTAGGAGTCCATTCGGTTTTCTTGTATGAATTCAGCTCAGGTATCCAAGTAGCTGATCATCAAGTGTGTGGTACAGGCTCTGTCCTACAGTCTTAGAGGTGCAGGGGTGATTGGCATATATACCGGTATCTGATTGCAGCAGGGGGTCTCGGTCTCAACAAGGCAGGGGCTGAGAACCGACCTCCAAGTGTCTCTGAGGAAAATGCATCTCTGTTCCCCTGAGCGTGCTGGTGGATGGGTTCTGCAGATGGACCATGGGCACCCAAAGTTTTTGGTTGTAAGGACTGGGAGGTACCAGTTATCTTTGGACTCTGGTTGTGGGTGGCTGGGTGACCTGAGTGGAGCTACCAGTCCTTAGGTCCCTGATGTGGGTAAGTGAGGGCCTTGTTTAATAGGCAAAGCAATGTCAAACAGCAAACACCCACCTCTCCACTGTACAGCTGAAATGGTTGGAGTTTGCCAAAAAGGGCCTATTCTCCTGAAATAGGCCCACACAGGTCCATGCAGATGGGAAAGGTGCTCAAGGTCCATGCATGGTTTATGCCTGGTCAGGAGCCGCTTCTGTCCTGAGCTTCCTTGGTTAATGGAGCTAACAAATTATCTTCATAGTAGTTATCTTTTTGTAATTAACAAGTAATTAGTGAGGAGATGCTTTGGTTGTGTAAATATCCCATTCTTTATCAAATTCACCCACTAGTTTTAGCATTCATCATTCCTTCTCTATTTATTAGTTTGCATTCTTTTATTAGGAAGAGCTTTCTGTTTTCCCAATTCATTTTTTATTTATGTATTTATTTATATCAGTATGAAGTAGTGATTTTTTTTAACCTTTAAAATTTACATTAAGTAAAATTTCCTCTTTGTGGTATATAGTTGTATGAGTTTTGACAAATGCACAGATTTGTATACTTACTATTGTTGTTGTTAGTTGTCATTGGGTTGGTACTGATTTATGGTGGCCCCATGTGTGCAGAGTAGAATTGCTCCATAGAGTTTTCAAGTCTGCGATCTTTCAGAAGTAGATCACCAGGTCTGTCTTTCGGTGTGCCTCTTAGTGAGTTCAAACTGCCAACTTTTCAGCTACTAGTCGAGTGCTTAACAGTGTGCAAAACCCAGGGACTACTGTAATCAAGATACAGACAGTTTCATCACCCCCAAAATTCCCTCATGCTTTTCTCCTTTGTAGTCAATCACTTCCCCCATTCCCTACCTCTGGCAACCACAGATTTGTTCTCCACCCCTCTGGCTTTGTCTTTTCCAGAAGCTCATATAAATGAACTTTGGGGTATGGCTTAACTTGGCAAAATGCATTCAAAATTCATTTGTGTTGTTGTATGTCATGGATTGAATTATGTCTCTCCAAAAATGTGTGTATCAACTTGGTTAGGCCATGATTCCCAGTATTCTGTGGCTCTCCTCCATTTTGTGATTGTAATTTTATGTTAAAAGGATTAGGGTGGGACTGTAACACCACCCGTACTCATGTCACATCCCTGATCCAAGGTAAAGGGAGTTTTCCCTGGGGTGTGGCCTGCACCATCTTTTATCTCTTAAGAGATAAAAAGGAAAGGGAAGCAAGCAGAGAGTTGGGGACCTCATACCACCAAGAAAGCAGCTCCAGGAGCAGAGCACATCCTTTGGACACAAGGTCCCTGCACCTGAGAAGCTCCTTGACCAAGGGAAGATTGAAGACAAGAACCTTCCTCCAGAGCCAACAGAGAGAGAAAGCCTTCCCCTGGAGCCAATGCCCTAAATTTGGAGTTGTAACCTACTAGACCGTGGGAAAATAAATTTCTCTTTGTAAAAGCCATCCACGTGTGGTATTTCTGTTATGGCAGCACTAGATGACTAAGACCTTGTGTTTGTCAGTACTTCGGTTTGTTTGTTTGTTTTAATTACTGGATAGTATTCCATTGTATTGATGTACCATAGTCTATTTATCCATTCATTAGTTGAAGGAAGTTTGGGCTGTTTCTAGTTTTTAGTGATTATGAATAAAGCTGCTATAGACATTCATTTACAGATGTTTGTTGAACATTAGCTTTCTTTTCTTTTAGGTAAATATCTAGGACTGAGATTGCCAGGTCATGTGGCATGTATACGCCATGTAAGAAACTGCTGAATTGCTTTCAAAAGTGGCTGTACCATTTTACATTTCCATCAGCAATATATGAAATTTCTGGTTACTCCATATCCATGCTAGCTGGCACTTAATATTTTCATCTATTTATTTATTTTTAATTTCGCCTTTTTAATAGATGGGTATTGACATCTTAATTCTGGATTTAATGACTAATGATATTGAACATTTTTTTCGTGTCCTTATTTGCCATCCATATATCTTCTTTGGTAAAGTTTCTATTCAGAATGTTGGCTTGTTTTTAAGATTGGGTTGATTGTTTATTATTGCTGAGTTTTGAGAATTTTTATATATTTTGGATACAAGTCTTGTGTGAGGTACAGTAGTTGCAATTATTTTCTCCCAAGCTGTAGCTTCTCTCTTAATTCTCTTAACAGTGTTTTTTGCAGAGCAAACATTTAGTTTTGATTAGGTCTAATATATCAATTTGTTCTTTAATGGGTTGTGTTTTTGGTATTGCTTCTAGACACTCTTATTTTAACTCACGGTCACAAAGATTTTCTCCTATGTTTTTTTCTCTAGGGCTTTATAGTTTTATGCTTAGGCTTATGATATATTTAGATTTTTTTATAAGGTGAGAGGTATGTCATTGTTATTTGCTGTCAAGTCGATTCTGACTCGTGGTGATTCCCTGGAGGTATGAGGTATGAGATAAGGTTATTTTTTTTTTTTCGTACTGCCATCCAATTGTTCTAGCACACATTTTTGAAAGGACTATCATTTCTACATTGAATTGTCTTTGTACCTTTGTCAAAATACATTTAACTATATTGGTGTGGTGCAGTGGTTAGGGGTTTTGCTGCTAACCAAAAAGTCCGCAGTTCAAATCCACTAGCTGCTCCTTGGCAGTTCTACTCTGTCCTATAGGGTTGCTATAAGTGCAAATTGACTCAACAACAATGGGTTTGTGTTTTGTGTGTGTGTGTGCGTGTGTGTGGGTCTCTTTTTGGTTTCTCTATTCTTTTCTATTAATCTGTGTCTTTTTGCCAATTTCACAGTGTCTTATTTTTTTTTTTTTAATTACTATAGTTTTGTAGTAAACCTTAAAACTGGACAGTGTGAATCATGCTACTTTGTTCTTTTTCAAAATTGGTTTGGGTATTTTAGTTTTTTTTGCCTTTCCATACGAACTTTAAGAATTAGCTTGACAATATCTACAAAAAAAGCTTGCTCGGATTTTTAATGGAATTACATTGAATTTATGGATACATTTGGGAAAAATTGATATTTTAAGAATACATCTTCAAATTTATGAACATGGTATATATAACTCCATTTATTTAGGTCTTTGTTGACACCTATAAAGAGTAGTTTTCAACCTACGAATCATGCAGATTTTTTTAGATTTCTATCTAAGTATGCCATTTTTGTGCTATTGTAAATGGCACATGTCTGTGAGTTTGTCGTACTGCAGAGGCATGCATGTTGCTGTGATGCCAGAAGCTATGCCACTGGTCACCCATGGCAGACCTCTTGCTGAGCTTCCAAACTAAGACTAGGAAGAAGGACCTGGTGGTCTACTTCTAAAAAGGATTAGTCAGTGAAAACCTTATAAATAGCAGTGGAACATTGTCTGATATAGTGCTGGAAGATGAGCCCCTCAGGTTGGAAGGCATTCACAATACAAATGGGGAACAGCTGCCTCCTCAAAGTAGAGTTGACCTTAATGACATGGATGGAGTCAACCTTTTGGAACCTTCATTTGCTGATGTGGTATGACTCAAAAAGAGAAGAAACAGCTGCAAACATCCATTAATAATCAGAACATGGAATGTACAAGGTATGAACCTCGGAAAATTGGAAATCATCAAAAATGAAATGGAACACGTAAACATCAATATCCTAGGCTGAAATGGACTGGTATTGACCATTTTTAATCAGTTGACCATACTATGCTGGGAATGACAGATTGAAGAGGAATGATGTCATATTCAACGTAAAGAACACTTCAAGATCTATCCTGAAGTACAACACTGTCAGTGATAAGATAATGTCCATACTCCTACAAGGAAGACCAGTTAATATGACTACTACTCAAATCTAGACACCAACCACTAAAGCCAAAGATGATGAAATTGGAGATTTTTACCAACTTCTGCAGCCTGAAATTGACCAAACATGCAATCAAGATGCATGGATAATTACTGGTGATTTGAATATGAAAGTTGGAAACAAAGAAGGATTGGTAGTTGGAACATATGGCCTTGGTGATAAAATGATGCAAGAGATCATATGATAGAATTTTGCAAGACCAACGACTTCTTCATTGCAAATACCTTTTTTCAACAACATAAACAGTGATAATACATGTGGACTTCGCCAGATGGAATACACAGGAATCAAATCAACTACATCTGTGGAAAGGGAAGATGGAAAAACTCACTATCACCAGTCAGAGCAAGGCCAGGGGCCAGGTGTGGAACAGACTATCAATTGCTCCTATGCAAGTTCAAGTTGAAACTGAAGAAAACTAGAACAAGCCCATGAGAGCCAAAGTACAACCTTGAGCACATCCCACCTGAATTTAGAGAAGACCATCTCAAGGATAGATTTGATGTGTTGAACACTAATGACTGAAGACCAGATGAGTTCTGGAATGACATCAAAGACACCATACATGAAGAAAGCATGAAGCCTTTAAAAAGACAAGAAAGAAAAGCCCAAAATGGATGTCAGAGGGACTCTGAAACCTCCTTTTGAATGTCAAGTAGCTGAAGCAAAAGGAAGAAATGATGAAGTGAAAGAACAGAAAAGAAGATTTCAAAGAGCTGCTCAAGAAGACAAAGTATTACAATGACACATGAAAGACCTGGAGATAGAAAACCAAAAGTGAAGAAAGTGTTTGGCATTTCTCAAGCTGAAAGAATGGAAGAAAAAATTCAAGCCTCGAGTTGCAATATAGAAGGATTCTGCTCGGAAAATACTAAATGATGCAGGAAGCATCAAAAGAAGATGGAAGGAATATGCATAACCACTATACCAAAAAGAATTGGTCGACGTTCAACCATTTCAGGAGGTAGCACATGATCAGGAACCAATGGTACTGAAGGTACTGCCAAAAAACAAGTCTCCAGGAATTGACAGAATACCAGCTGAGATATTTCAACAAACAACTGTGGCGCTGAAAGTGCTCAATCGTCTATGCCAAGAAATTTGGAGGACAGCTACCTGGCCAACCAACTGGAAGAGGCTCATGTTTATGCTTATTCCAAAGAAAGGTGATACAACTGAATGCAGAAATAGTCAAACAATATCACTTGCAAGTAAAGTTTTGCTGCAGATCATTCAAAAGTGACTGCAGCAGTATATCGACAGGGAACTGCCAGAAATTCAAGCCAGATTCAGAGGAGGACATGGAACAAAGGATATCATTGCTGATGTCAGATCGATCCTGGCTGACAGCAGAGAATACTAGAAAGATGTTTATGTATGTTTTATTGACTAGGCAAAGGCATTCGACTGTGTGGATCATATTAAATTATGGATAACACTGGGAAGAATAGAAATTCCAGAACACTTAATTGTGCTCATGAGGAACCTGTACATAGATCAAGAGGCAGTAATTCAGACAGAACAAGGGGGTAGTATGTGGTTTAAAGTCAGTAAAGGTGTGGGTCAGGGTTCTATCCTTTCACCATACTTATTCAGTCTGTATGATGAGCAAATATGCCAAGAAGCTGGACTGTATGAAGAAGAATGTGACATCATGATTGGAGAAAGAATAGCTAACAACCTGTGATATGCAGATGACACAACTTTGCTTGCTGAAAGTGAAGAGGACTTGAAGCACTTACTGACAAAGAACAAAGACCACAGCCCCACAACTGGACCAATAAGCCACATCATGATAAACGGAGAAAAGATTGAAGTTGTCAAGGATTTCGTTTTACATGGATCCACAATCAATACCCTTGGAAGCCATGGTCAAGAAATCAAAAGACGCGTTGCATTGGGCAAATCAGCTGCAAAAGACCTCTTTAAAGTGTTGAAAAGCAAAGATGTCACCTTGAAGACTAAGGTACGCCTGACCCAAGCCATGGTGTTTTCAGTTGCATCGTATGTGTGCGAAAGCTGGACAATGAATAAAGACGGCCAAAGAAGAACTGACTTCTTTGAATTGTAGTGTTGGCAAAGAATATTGAGTATACCAGGGACTGCCAAAAGAATGAACAAATCTGTCTTGGAAAAAGTACAACCAGAATGTTCCTTAGAAGCAAGGATTGTGAGACAGAGTCTCACATTCTTTGGACATGTTATCAAGAGGGATCAATCCTACTGAAGAACATCACACTTGGTAAAGTAGAGGGTCAGTGAAAAAGTGGAAGACCCTCAATTAGATGAATTGACACAGCGACTGCAACAATGGGCTCAGGTGTAACAACGATCGTGAGAATGGCACAGGACTGGGCAGTGTTTTGTTCTGTTGTACCTAGGGTTGCTAAGAGTCAGAACTGACTTGACGGCACCTAATAACAACAATAAATGATAAACCCATTGCCGTCAAGTCAATTCCAATTCGTAGTGACCTTATAGGACACAGTAGACCTATCCCATAGAGGTTCCAAGGCTGTAAATCTTTACAGAAGCCAACTGCCACGTCTTTCTCCTATGGAAGGGTTGGTAGATGCCAACCACCAACATTTTGGTTAGCTGCTGAGCACTTTAACCTCTGCCATCAGTGCGCCTCATTATAAATGGTACTATTTTTAAATTTCGAGTTCCAGTTGTTCATTGCTAGTACAGGTAGTCTCCAACTTACAAGTTGTTGGAGTTACAACCAACTGCGCTTATGACTTTTTTTTTTTTAACGTTTTGTTGTTAGTAATATGTACTACATACAATGTTGCACCTCGCAATTTGCTGGTGTTATCATTCTCAGATGTTCACTTGCAGATGTTTATAGATCAGATTCATTAAGATACTAATAATAAAAGGCTATAATAATGAAAATTTTTAAAAAAGGTATTAGACTTATGTCAGAACCGATTTACAACAGAGTCCTTGGAATGGAACCCAGTCCTAAGTTGGGTACTACCTGTATATAAAAATAGAGTTGATTGTTATATATTGACCTTGTATTCTGCATTTTCACTAAACTTATTAGTTCTAGGATCTGTTTTGTAGATTCTCTAGGATTTTCTATACAGGCAATCATGTCATTTGCAAAGAGAACGTTTTCTTTCTTTCCAATCTGTGTGCCTTTTATCTCTTTTCTCTTTTATGCCAGTGACTAGGATAGTCAGTATGATGTTGAGTAGAAGTGATGACCGAGGATAGATATCCTTGCCTTTTTCCTGATCTCAGAAGGAAAGCATTCAGTCTGACCAGAAAGTATGTTACCTATAGAGTTTTTGTAGATATCCTTTATCAGGTAAAGAAAGTATCCTTCTCTTCCTAATTGGCTAAGAGTTTTTATCATAAATGAATATTAAATTTTGTCAAATGCTTTTTCTCTACCTGTTAATACGATCATGTGTTTTTTTCTTGTTTAATCTATCAATATGATCAATCAACTTAATTTCGGAAATATTGAACCAGGTTTGAATTCCTGACAGAAATCCCACTTGATTTTGTTGTAGTATTCCCTTTATGTGTTGCTAGTATTTTGTTGAGGATTTTTTCTCTGTGTTTATGCAGATCATTAGTCTTAATTTTCTTCTTTTGTAATGTCTTCGTCTGGTTTTGGTATCAGGATAATGTTGGCTTTCTAAAATAAGTCCAGAAATGTCCCCTTCTCTTTTTTTCTGGGAGAGACTGTAGAAATTCCTCCTTATACATTTGGTAAAAGTCAAGAATTAAACCACCTGAGCTTGAAGTTTTGTCTCGGGAAGGTTTTAAACTACAAGTTCAATTAGTTCAGTGTTTACAGTACTATTCAGGTTATCTGCTCTTCTTGAATGAATTTTGATAGTTTGGGCCTTCTAAGGAATTGATCCGTTTAAATATGTTTGTAGTATTCACTTATCCTTTTAGTGTTTGTGGGTCTGCAGTAACATTCATTCCTAAAAAAAAAAAAAAAAAAAATTTTTTTTTTTAATGCTGATAGTTTGTATCTTCCCTCCTTTTATTCTTGGTCAGTCTGGCTAGAGTATTATCAGTGTTATTGATCTTTTCAAAGAAATTGCTTTTGTTTTCATTAATTTTCTTTTTTATTTTAAATTTCATTGTTTCTACTCTATTATTTCTCACCTGCTGCTTGCTTTGGGTTTAATTTGCTTTTCCTTTTCTAGCTTCTTTAAGTAGAAGCTTTGATTAACAATTTGAAAACTTTCTTCTTTTCTAATATAAGCTTTTAGTACTACAAATTTCCCCTTCTAAGTACTGCTTTAATTGTATCTCATAATTTTTGGTATATTGTCTTTTAACTTTCATTCTGATAAAAATATTTTTAATCTCCTTCAGGAATTTCTTTTAGAGCAGTGGGTTATTTAGAAGTGTGTTGCTAATTTTTGAAATATTTGTGGATTTACAGATTTCTTTTATTGATTTCTAATTTAATCGTGTTATGGCCAGAGAACATACTTTGATTTCCAGTCTTTTTAATTTGTTAAGGTTTGTTCTATGGCCCAGAAGATGGTCTATCTTGGTCAATGTTTCATGCGCACTTGAAAAGAATTGTATATTCCTCTGTCGTTAAGTGGAGTATTCTATAGATGTCGGTTAGCCCAAGTTGATTGATAGTATTTTTCAGGCCTTCTTTACTCTTAATGTTTTTCTGTCCACTTTTTTTTTTTTAATCAATTACTAAGAAAGCAGTATTCAAGTCTCCAGGAATTTTTGTCTTCTTCTTTCATTTTTGTCTACTTCTGGTTAAGGTATTTTGAAACTCTGGGGATAGGTGCGTTCAACTTTAGGGTTGTTGTCTTTCTGGGTAATTGATGCTTTGTCATTATGCAATGTTCCTGTTTATCTCAGGAGTAGTAGGGTTTTTTCTTATGCAATTGCAATGGGCTGTGTTTTTGTTGCTATCTCCTCCCCCACAGCAGTTTAAAGCTTTTTTTCCAAAGGGGAAGAAGAATCTGGGCAAAGTTTCAAGCTTTCCCTCAGTGGCTGCTCTTCCCCTCTCCCATCCTGTAACATCAGGGATGCTTTCACATGACTCTCACCAGTCTTCTTCTTGAGCACCCTCTGAGGTCCATCAAGAAGCTCCGAAAGTGGGTTGTATTATCTATGGCTCCAAGGATTCTATATTGTCTCATTAGCCCACACATGGCCACTACCAATTCATTAATAATTTTAGCTGAATTCTTCGTACCAGTGTCAGCTGCACCTGCCTTAGGTACATAGAGAGGTACTTACCTCTCCTTTCTCCTTGCAGTCACCTGTCCTTCCCTAGCTTCCAAGTTGGTTCACTGTCCTGATACCTCAACTCTCTGACTGGTATACAAAAAATTATGAATATGCAATTGTCTGGCTTTTTGTTGCTCTAAAAGTGGGAATGAAGCTCTTTTCAGCTTTCATCATCCCAAGTGTAAACTGGACACATGGATTATTATTTTATTGGGTACCAAACCAAAAGCAGACAAGTTGTCTTTGGGTTGATTCTGACTCATGGTGACCTCCTGTGTGTCAGAGTAGAATTGTGTTACAGAAGGTCTTCGAGGTTTGATTTTTCAGGAGTAGGTTGTCAGGCCTTTCTTCTGAGGCACCTCTGGGGGGACTCCAACTGCCAACCTTTCAGTTAGCAGTTAAGCATGTTAACCATTTACACCACCTTTGGAAAACAGATGCTGAACCCAGCCTAATATAAAATCCATTTCCTTGCTCTTAAGACTAGAGCTAGAAGACTTCTGAAGGGAGGAAAAAGAGAATAAAATAGATAGGAATATAATTACCTGCTTAGACTTTTCTCTCCTTGATAGAGGTTAAATGAGATAGCATCAACATTTTTTCTCAGACTCCAAAAACAATAGCCAAGAGAGCTAGACAGTATCTGAAGTCCAGTGAAAACGGAGGCAATCTCTAGCCATTTCTAAATAAACTGAAATGATAATTCTGTCAAAACCTCTTTAAAGAATTTAAAAATTAAGGAGAATAATTATCAGTACAACTTTTTGTCCTCCTTCTACCTCCTCTTCAGTGCAAATGGAACTTAAATCTACTACTCCTTTGGGAGCAGGCCTTGAGTCAGGTTGTGAGTGGAAGATGAAGCACTGTTCACTCCTGCCACTTGCGTCTATTAAATGGTGACATCCACCCCTTGGCCATGTTTGCATCACAACACACATCATCAACTTGCTTTGACCCTGACGCCATTTTATAGGCTTAGTAATAATAAATCTATGTCCTGAAATAGTTTCGCAGATTATAGCAATCAATCAAAATTCAGGGAGCCTGAGACCATTAATGTCATCAGCAGTGATGCAAGGCCCCAGGAATCCATCTAAATCAGCCATTACGATGGCAAATATACCTTAAGAGCCTGGAGATAGAGGGAGCAGACAGAAGCATAAATTGCAATTCTATTTCTGTCAGTCATCAAGGGGTGCTTTTCTTGGGGAGGCTTTGTCTATTCTTGGTAAGAAATGAAACTAAAACTTGCTGTCTGTTGCTGATTCCCACTCTGAATTATAAATTGTGAGGATTGTGCCGGCCTTGAAACTATAAGCACTGAAATGTGGTCCACAGCAGTCTGCAGGCATAAGCACTGGAGATTTTTCTCTTTACACTCCCCAACCAGCTAAGCCAAGACTCTGTACTCTGCCTTCTTTGTAGATGGCCCCTATTGCTCACACATTCCCTTTGTCTGGACAAATCCTAAAGGAACACCCAGCTGAGAAGACATGAGATGCTGCCACCAAGGTCCCAGGCCATCCATACGAAGAAATAAAACTAAATCAAACCCATTTCTGTCAAGTCAATTCTAGCTCATAGAGACCCTATAAGACAGGGTAGAACTGCCCCCATAAGGTTTCCAAGGCTATAGTTCTTTACAGAAGCAGACTGACACATGTTTCTCCCATGAAGTGGCTGGAGTGTTCAAATTGACAAACTTTCAGTTAGCGGATGAGCACTTTAACCACTGTGCCACCAAGGCTGCTATTCCAAATGGGGTTAATCATTAAAACCCTGTGGGATGAGTGGCCCAAGGGGAATGAAAAGAGTCCTTATCAGGCTGTCCTTACTTTGAATTTTTCTATGAATTCTAAGACTAAATATTTTTCTTAAGGCAATATGGTATACTAAAAACAACTGAGTTATAGTTAGGAATCCAGAAAACTGAGTTGTAATCTTGACTCTTTCACTAGCAGATCATCTCACCCCCCGGGTCTTATTTCTCCATGGGTAAAATGAGCAGATTCCTCAAAACCCTATGGAGAAGTTGTACTCTACAACACAAGGGGTTGCTATGAGTCAGAATTAACTTGATGGCAAATGAAGACCAACTGTTGTCAAGTTGATTCCAGTTCATGGTAGAACTAGCCCACAGGGTTTCCAAGGTGTTGTTGTCATTGTTAGGTGCCCTCGAGTCGGTTCAGACTCCTAGCGACCCTATGCATAACAGAACGAAACACTGCCCGGTCCTGCACCATCCTCAAAATCGTTGTTATGCTTGAGCTCATTGTTGCAGCCACTGTGTCAATCCACCTCCTTGAGGGTCTTCCCCTTTTCTGCTGACTCTGTACTCTGCCAAGCATGATGTCCTTCTCCAGGGACTCATCCCTCCTGACAACATGTCCAAAGTATGTAAGACACAGTCTCACCATCCTTGCTTCTAAGGAGCATTCTGGCCACACTTCTTCCAAGACAGGCTTGTTCGTTCTTTTGGCAGTCCATGGTGTAGTCAATATTTTTTGCCAACACCACAATTCAAAGGCGTCAACTCTTCTTCGGTCTTCTTTATTCATTGTCCAGCTTTCACATGCATATGATGCAATTGAAAATACCATGGCTTGGGTCAGGTGCACCTTAGTCTTCAGGGTGACATCTGTGCTCTTCAACACTTTGCAACACTTGAAGAGGTCCTTTGCAGCAGATTTACCCAATGAGATGTGTCTTTCGATTTCTTGACTGCTGCTTCCATGGCTGTTGATTGTGGATCCAAGTAAAATGAAATCCTTGACAACTTCAATCTTTTCTCCATTTATCATGATGTTGCTCATTGGTCCAGTTGTGAGGATTTTTGTTTTCTTTATGTTGAGGTGAAATCCAGACTGAAGGCTGTGGTCTTTGATCTTCATTAGTAAGTGCTTCAAGTCCTCTTCACTTTCAGCATGCGAGGTTGTGTCATCTGCATAACACAGGTTATTAATGAGTCTTCCTCCAATCCTGATGCCCTTTTCTTCTTCATATAGTCCAGCTTGTCCTATTATTTGTTCAGCATACATATTAAATAGGTATGGTGAAAGAATACAACCCTGATGCACACCTTTCCTGACTTTAAACCAATCAGTATCCCCTTGTTCTGTCCGAACAACCACCTCTTGATCTATGTAAAGGTTCCTCATGAGCACAATTAAGTGTTCTGGAATTCCCTTTCTTTGCAATGATACCCATAGTTTGATATGATCCCCACAGTCAAATACCTTTGCATAGTCAATAAAACACAGGTAAACATCCTTCTGGTATTCTCTGCTTTCAGCCAGGATCCATCTGACATCAGCAATGATATCCCTGGTTCCACGTCCTCTTCTGAAACTGGCCTGAATTTCTGGCAGTTCCCTGTCGATATACTGCTGCAGCCGTTTTTGAATCATCTTCAGAAAAAATTTTGCTTGTGTGTGATATTAACGATATTGTTCTATAATTTCCACATTCAGTTGGATCACCTTTCTTGGGAATAGGCATAAATATGGATCTCTTCCAGTCAGTTGGCCAGGAAGCTGTCTTCCATATTTCTTGGCATAGACGAGTGAGCACCTCCAGTGATTCATCTGTTTGTTGAAACATCTCGATTGATATTCCATCAATTCCTGGAGCCTTGTTTTTCGCCAATGCCTTCAGAGTAGCTTGGACTTCTTCCTTCAGTACCATCAGTTCCTGATCATATGCCACCGCTTGAAATGGTTGAATATCAACTAATTCTTTTTGGTATAATGACTCTGTGTATTCTTTTCATCTTCTTTTGATGCTTCCTTCGTCGTTTAATACTTTCCCCATGGAATCCTTCACTAACGCAACTCGAGGCTTGAATTTTTTCTTCAGTTCTTTCAGCTTGAGAAACGCCAAGCATGTTCTTCCCTTTTGGTTTTCCATCTCCAGCTCTTTGCACGTGTCATTATAATACTTTGCTTTGTTTTCTCAAGCCACCCTTTGAAATCTTCTGTTCAGTCCTTTTGCGTCATCAATTCTTCCCTTTGCTTTAGCTGCTTGACACTCAAGACCAAGTTTCAGAGTCTCCTCTGACATCCATCTTGGTCTTTTCTTTCTTTCCTGTCTTTTCAATGACCTCTTGCTTTCTTCATGGATGATGTCCTTGATGTCATTCCACAACTCGTCTGGTCTTAGGTCACTAGTGTTCAATGCGTCAAATCTATTCTTAAGATGGTCTCTAAATTTAGGTGGGATATACTCAAGGTCATATTTTGGCTCTCGTGGACTTGCTCTGATTTTCTTCAGTTTCAGCTTGAATTTGCATATAAGCAATTGATGGTTTGTTCCACATTCGGCCCCTGGCCTTGTTCTGACTGATGATATTGAGCTTTTTTATTGTCTCTTTCCACAGATGTAGTGAATTTGATTTCTGTGTGTTCCACCTGGCGAGGTCCATGTTTATTTTGGTGAAAGAAGGTACTTGCAATGACGAAGCCATTGGTCTTGCAAAATTCTATCATTTGATCTCCAGCATTGTTTCTATCACCAAGGCCATATATTCCAATTACTGACCCTTCTTCTTTGTTTCCAACTTTTGCATTCCAATCACCAGTAATTATCAATGCATCTTGATTGCACATTTGATCAATTTCAGACTGCAGCAGCTGATAAAAATCTTGTATTTCTTCATCTTTTGCCCTAGTGGTTGGTGCGTAAATTTGAATAATAGTCATATTAACTGGTCTTCCTTGTAGCCGTATGGATATTATCCTATCACTGACAGCATTGTACTTCCGGATACATCTTGAAACATTGTTTTTGACGATGAATGCAACACCCTTCCTCTTTGAGTTGTCATTCCCAGCATAGTAGACTATATGATTGTCTGATTCAAAATGGCCAATACCAGTCCATTTCAGCTCACTAACGCCTAGGATATCGATGTTTATGCACTCCATTTTATTTTTGACGATTTCCAATTTTCCTAGATTCATGCTTTGTACCTTCCAGGTTCTGATTATTAATGGATGTTTGCAGCTGTTTCTTCTCATTTTGAGTTGTGCCACATCAGCAAATGAAGGTCCCAAAAGCTTTACTCCATCCATGTCATTAAGGTCAACTCTACTTTGAGGAGGCAGGTCTTCCCCAGTCATCTTTTGAGTGCCTTCCAACCTGGGGGTCTCATCTTCCAGCACTATATCAGACAATGTTCCACTGCTATTCATAAGGTTTTCACTGGCTACTGCTTTTCAGAAGTAGACTGCCAGGTCCTCCTTCCTAGTCTGTCTTAGTCTGGAAGCTCAGTTGAAACCTGTCCTCCATGGGTAACCCTGCTGGTATCTGAAACCAGTGGCATAGCTTCCAACATCACAGCAACACGCAAGGCCCCACAGTACGACAAACTGACAGACACGTGGGGGTTCCAAGGAGAGGCTGGTGGATTTGAATTGCCCACCTTTTGGTTAGCAGCCATAGCTCTTAACCACTGTGCCACCAGGGCTTTGGTGTGAGGGAGAGCTAAATAATGACTTAAAAACCAGTAAACTTTACATATGAATTACCATTTCATCTTCTGAAAAATCAAAGGCACTGGGAATGCTGAGTCATATCCCCACATGGCAGCAATTGGCCAGAGCTGGTAAATGGATGCCCCTTTGAATGGAGCCTACCTTCCTCTCCAGGACCTCAGAATCTCCACTCAGTATTCAACTTGCCACCGCCCTCGCAACTCATTCACATGAACTTCCTGACCTCTGTAGGTGTAGGCATCAACAACTCCTAGATTAGATGATCTATATAGCTAGCAATATTTAAGTTTTGTCTAATAAAGTGGAACTTACGTTAAATGAGTTTTTGTTGAAACCCCAATTTATGAAGTAGAAAATGGTGGAGCTTCTGTATGAGAAGCCTGGGTTTGAGGCCCTAAATCCACCAACTCAGGCTCCCTACTTTTTCCTCCATACCTGTTGCCATTGAGTTGATTCCAACTCAAGGCGACCCTATAGGACAGAGTAGAAGTGCCCCATAGAGTTTTCAAGGAGCGCCTGGTAGAGTCAAGCTCCTGATCTTTTGGTTAGCAGCCATAGCACTTAACCACTATGCCACTAGGGTTTCCTCTTTTTTCTCCATCTCCCACCAATTCTGAGCCACCCCTGGTGAATCGTAAACTCCAGAGGAACACAGGTGAAAATAACTGGTCTTTTCTGTCCTAAAAAAATTACATGATGGAAGGGGGAAAACAAAGAGTAAGCTTACAGTGGAGAAACCCGACAAATACTATCTCAGCCAGGTATTATACCTACCAGTTGCATCAGGTCAAAAGGTTGGAAATTGAAGGCCACCCAGAGGTACCTCAAAAGAAAGGCCTAGTGATTTACTACCAAAATATCAGTCATTGAAAACTCTATGGAGCACAGTTCTACTCTGACACAAATGGGGTCACCATGAATTAGAGTTGAGTTGATGACATTTGGTTTTATACCTGAATATACACACCTTGAGAGAGGAATCATGTATAGTAATTTTGTAACCTCTCTCTTTCTTCTAACTCAAAAGCCAAGCAAAGTCTAGACCCGTCCTAAGTGATCGCTAAGGACTTGTAAAAAACTGACCTGCCTTAGAAATGCTGACTACAGAGAGAATGTTTTCAAGCAATCAACCAAGCCTAGGGCTGTTAGCATAAAGCCACATTCAAGGTGAAGGCGGCTCTAAGGTGCTAAATTCTGAGATTCTAGATTCTAAATTCTAGATTCTATTTATGCAATCAAAGCCAGAACACTAGAGATTGTTTTAGTTATCTTGTTATTAACTGCTGTCTAGTTGGCCCTTGACTCATGCATAATGAAACAAAATGCTGTCCAGTCTTGTGCCATCCCCATGACAAGTTGCAGATCAGACCATTGTGAACAATAGGTTTTTCACTGGCCAGTTTTTGGAAGTAGGTCACTAGACCTTTCTTCCTAGTCTGTCTTAGTCTGAAAGTGTTGCTGAAACCTGTTCAGCATCATCACAACACAAAATCCTCCACTGATAGCCAGGTGGTAGCTGTGCACGAGGTGCATTGGTCGGGAATCCAACCTGGGTAGTACTGTGTAACACCAAATACCACGGTGGACGGCTTTAAATAACAGACGTTTATTTTCACATAGTTCGTGAGGGTAGACACCTTTGCTTTCTAACACTTTAAAGAGGTCTTTTGCAGCAGATTTGCCTAATGCAATACGTCGTTTGATTTCTCCATTGCTGCTTCCGTGGGCATTAAAGTAGAGCCAAATAAAATGAAATCCTTGACAACTTCAATATTTTCTCCATTTATCATGATGTTTTTTATTAGTCTAGTTTTGAAGATTTTTGTTTTCTTTATGTTGCCCAGCATAGAGATTGAATCAGTATGGTGAAAGGATGAAACCCTGATGCACACCTTTCCTGTTTTTAAAAAAGCAAAGATGTCAGTTTGAGGACTAATGTGTGCCTGACCCAAGCCAGGATATTTTTAATTGCCTCCCATGCATGCTTAACCTGGACAATGAATAAAGAAGATTGAAGAAGAATTGACGCCTTTGAATCACGATGTTGGCAAAGAATATTCCGCATGCCATGGACTGCCAAAAGAATGAACAAATCTGTCTCAAAAGAAGTACAGCCAGAAGACTCCTTAGAAGCAAGGATGGTGAGACTTCATCTCATGTACTTTGGACATGTTATCAGGAGGGACCAGTCCCTAGAGAAGGACATCATGCTTGGTAAAGTACAGGGTCAGCAAAAAAAAGATGAAGACCCTCAATGAGATGGATTGACACAGGGGCTGCAGCAATGGGCTGAAGCATAACCACAATTGTGAATATGGTGCAGGACCTGCCAGTACCTCGTTCTGTTGTAAATAGGGTCTCTATGAGTCAGAACTGACTTGAGGGCACCGAACAACAACGACAGGAAGCTAAACGTCTGAATTCAGGGTGCGGCTCTAGGGGAATGTCCTTCCTTGTCTATTTAAGTTTCTAGTAGCTGCCAGGAATCTTTGTAAATGCATCTGTCTTATCTGTCTCCTTCTGCTCCTTGTCTGTGTCTCAGTGTACATTCTGTTCTTTTCGTAACTCAGAAGTGATTCGATTTAGAATCTACCCTACACCATACCTATTCAATCTGTATACTGAGCAAATAATCCAAGAGGCTGGACTATATGCAGAAGAATGGGGCATCAGGATTGGAGGAAGACTCATTAACAACCTGTGTTATGCAGGTGACATAACCTTCCTTGCTGAAAGTGAAGAGGACTTGAAGCACTTAATGCTAAAGATCAAAAACCACAGCCTTCAGTATAGATTACACCTCAATATAAACAAAACAAAATCCTCACAACTGGACCAATAAGCAACATCATGATAAATGGAGAAAAGATTGAAGTTGTCAAGGATTTCATTTTACTTGGATCCATAATCAATGCCCATGAAAGCAGCAGTCAGTAAATCAAAAGACACATTGCATTGGGCAAATCTGCTGCAAAAGACCTCTTTAAAGTGTTGAAAAGCAAAGATATCACCTTGAAGACTAAGGCGGCTTGACCCAAGCCATGGTGTTTTCAGTCACCTGATATGAGCTGGACAATGAATAAGGAAGATTGAAGTAGAAGTGATGCCTTTAAATTGTGGTGTTGTGGAAGAATATACCACAGACTGTCAGAAGAATGAACAAATCTTTCTGGAAGAAGTACAACCAGAATGCTCCTTAGAAGCAAGGATGGCGAGACTACATCTCACATACTTTGGACATGTTGTCAGGAGGGATCAGTCCCTGAAGAAGGACATCATGCTTTGTAAAGTAGAGGGCTAGTGAAACAGGGGAAGACCCTCAATGAGATGGATTGACACAGTGGCTGCAACAATGGGCTCAAGCATAGCAACAATTGTGAAGATGGCTCAGGACGGGGCAGTGTTTTGTTCTGTTGTGCATAGTGTTGCTATGAGTCAAAACCGACTTGACAGCACCTAACAACAACTACTTGGGTATGACCTAGTTAACATGACGAAGAAAATCCTATTTCCAAACATGATAATATTCAGAAGTATTTAAAAAAAAAAAACAGTTGACTTCGACTCGTGGTGACCCCATCGGTTGATTTTTCAGAAGTGCAGGCAGTCCTCAGGTTATGAACGAGTCCCACTCCTAACTGTGTCTTTAAGTTGAATTTGTAGGAAAGTGAGAACAGGTGCATATGTTTTTTATTTAGCCTTACTTTAGTGCAAGGAAAGACTTGAAGCCTTGTCAGTGATTTAAAAGCTGAGTGTGTAGCAAGTGAAGGTGATTGTGATGAAAATTTGTTGCAAGTAGGGGTTAGTTCAATCGTTTCAAAGTGATGACAAGTTTACATAACTTTAAAGGACAAGTACGAGTTGCCCATAAATGGGACGTTCATAACCCGGGGACAACCCATAGATTGACAGGTCTTTCTTCTGAGGCACCTCTGGGTAGACTCAAACTTCCGACCTTTCAGTCAGCAGCTGATGGCGTTAACCGTTTGCACCACCCAGGGACTGCTTTGCAGGTATAGGATTCAGGATATCAACACATATTTGGGGGGGACACATTTCAATCCATAACACTAACTATGGAGTTGCTGGACTCTCTGGGTTATCTCACTGACCTCTGTGGACTAAACTGTCTTCACCCGGTGAGTTCCAATTCATCTTATTCCCTTCTTCCTTCTCAGTGCTTCCCCTCCTCCATCTGCACCGTGGATTGATAATAGTAGATGCATGGACATTTCCATCAAATCAATGCACATAAAGATAAATTGTTTTCCCCTTTTCCTCCTTTGCCCCCTTAACCATAGTCTCAAATAGAACTTATGACCCTTCGTGCCTGTTCTTATTAAGAGAAAATTGATTCCATGGCAGGGGATGGTGACCTCGACAATGTCAAAGAATTTAATATGCCATCAGGTGCCAGGGCTATTCATTGCGTTCATTTGTAGTCATTTCTGGCACTGTTTTCTCTGAACAATATGGCTGTTGAGTGGGACCGAGGTGGTGGTCGTCCATGCAGCAAGCTGCTAAAGGAGCCTTTCAATTTCATTTTTAATAGGAAAATAAAATCAGCTGCTGTATCAGCAAAAGCTTTGCAGAAAAATCAGATCATTCTATGGTCCATGGCTTTTTATTATGATTGGAATCCTGTCTCTAGATACACACGTAATAAAATGCCGCCTCCTAGGCCTGTGGAAACAGGCAAGAAAGTTGGGTTCTCAAAAGTTTCACTAAATTACTCTCCTGAGACAACACAACTGTGGGAGCTTTAGAAGGGAGCGATCTTAAGTTAGCCAGGATGAAATCGAAGCTGTGAGGTCTCTTCTGTGGAAAAAAAAAGAAAAAATTAATTTTCTCCTGGAAACATGCAGCCGGTTTCCCCTGATTGAGAAGCCAGGCCGTTGTATGCTCACTGTCCCTTTACACTGGCCACAGCCGTTCACTTGGACTTGGAATCAAGCATGCTTGTGTTTGAATTTGAGTGACTTTGGGCAAGTTATTCAATACCCATTTGTTCACTGTAAGAATTAAATCAGATCATTCTTGTAAAGTGCTTCGCATAGTGCCTGGCTCAAAATCAGCCATCAATAAATCATAGCTGCTATGGCTATCATTATTATTATTGGGCTTCGTCCTCAGTACCTTAATAATTTGTGGGCTCCACCCCATCAGTGTTTCTGCCTGTCTGAACAGCCTTCTCTCTGTGTCCAGGCTTCACTGCAGGGCCGTCGCCAGCTTCTCCCCTGAAAAAGAGTGAGGGAAGGCGTCCTCTTCCTTTCTCTGGGTTGTAAAGTGATAACCTCCAGGCACTTTCACATTCCTTGCAGCAGAGCTGCAATCTAACAATAGGTGCTCTGACCTGAACTGAGAGCACAGGGAGCCTTCAGGGCAAGCTACAGCGCCCAAGCCATTTGAGCTCTTTGGACCAGCCAGTAGGGAATTCTGGATCCTGGAGCCTTCCCTGGAGTGCCCAGCCTCTGTAAGGAAGATCATGGCACAATACTACTTTGTTCCTGCACAGAAATTACTCCCAAGGTGCACATAGAACTTTACCTATAATACCTTTAGGCACCTGCCAACATCCCTCAGACATAGGGCTCTGCACTCTCCTAATTATGCCCTGCATGGCGCAAATGGTTAACACGCTCAGCTGCTAACTGGAAGTTTGGAGGTTCGAGTTCACCCAGTGGTGCACTGGAAGAAAGACCAAAAGATCACAGCCACTGAAAACCCTCTGGAATACAGTTCTACTCTGACACACATAGGGTTGCCATGTGTTGGAATCAACTCCGTGGCTACGGGTATCTCCTGGTGGTTTATTAGGGCTGCTAGTAGTTTGAGGATGGGAAGTGTGTTGTGTGTCTTCACAAGTTTTATTATTGTTGTGGTTGTGTTGGTGGTAATATTTGCATTATCGCCAACATTAAAAATCAAGACTTTTCACATGTGAGTTTGGATTTGGGGTTTTTCTTGATAAAAAAATCCTAGGATCTGACAACACCAGGGTTCATTGCTGAAGAGAATAATAGTCCTACATATTTAATAGCAAATAAAGTATTTAAGAGACAAATGTCCTGCTTCACTCCTTTATGTTAACTCCCTGGTCCATTAAATATCAAAGTTTGCAAGTCCTACTAGAAGTCACTCCATGTTCATCATATATCATATCTTAAATATCTTAAAACTTGGGAGTCCCTAGGATTAATTAGTTCAGGAAACTAGTTCCAGAGCGATTAAGAGATGTGTCTAAGGTTCACAGAAATTTCATGGCAAAAGAAGAGCTGAGGTTCCCTGGCTTAGGCTCACCACCCATTTTCAGGACATCATGATTTCTCTCCATTTAGAACAAAATAGAATGGGAACCTCTGGTTTAGCAGGGCCTCTATCAATTCCTGGCAAGCTCCAAGAGTGTGAACCAAGGGTCTGAAAAAAAAAAAAAAAAAACAAACACTCAACCCAAAGTCTCTTTCTCGTCTGCCTCAGGACCCAGAATTTCCACCATTCATATCATATCTTGACATTCATCTGTGAAGTAGTGCATTTTACTGAGTTAAGACGCTGTTACCTTAGAGCCACAACAGATTGTTGTAGAAATGCATCAGTTAGGACTTTTCTCTAACTACTTTACCTCTATCATGGCCAGCAGAGAACAGTGAGTAAAGGGAAGGTACTCTGGACAATTCTAAGTTGGGGGTGGGTTTATAGGAGACAGCTGGTAAACTGGGAAGAACATAGGTTGGAGTCATGAGGCCTTTGTAACTGGTACTAAGTGTCCAACTTTGTAAAATGGGATTATTTGGCATGATGATGTTTGAGGTCCTCACCAGCTCAGTCAGTCCACGAGTCCAAGAGCAGAAAGGTCCAGAGAGCTAGTTCCTCCTGGTCTGGAAGAACAGATAGAGGAAGGTCCAGTGAAAGTCAGAAAACCAACAGGATCCAGGATTGAGGGCAGATGGTAGCTTGCCAATATGGAGAAAGAAAATTTTGGGAGGAGGAGGAGAAAGTTAGGCTTATAAAGAATAAGATATGCACTCTGATATAGCAGGGAATATAAGGAGGATATTACTACTTTTGAAAGCACCGTGGTATGGTACAAAGAGCACTGGCCATTGAGTTACAAGACTTGGGCTCCAACTCCCCCCTCTGATGTTGTGAAAGATATGACAAATGAAAGCCTCAGAGGAGAGGCTTTTAAAAGTAACTTCCACACTTGGAATCTTATCAAGGTCACCAGTTATAACTGTAATGTGCCTTCCATAGCAGACTTCTTTTTGATGTGCACGACCTGTTTTAGGAAGTTTGCAGTCTTCAAAGGTAGCCACAAGAAGTGCATAAGGCAAGAGCAAAATCTGACAGTTTCAAAGACAAGAATATCATTGAGAACAGACTTGCTGTATTGAAGTGTGATGCAAATGGTTACCAGAAAATCATTACTAGTCAGGAAAGTTGCCTTAGTGTGCTCAACAAAGAAATATCAGTTTCTCAAGGACTCTACTCCTGATTTGAGTGTGTGTGTGTGTGTTTGGTAGAAGTTTGACAGAGGGAGGAAGCTCATGACTGCCATGCTTTTGGCACCCAGGAGGCCTACCTTGGCTCAGAGCGGAGAGCATCATTTGAAGTCTTGCATGTCCTCTGCCAATACAACTCATACAAACACTGGATGGAAAACCTCCCTGTTCTTCGATGCACTCATCTCTTTGCTTTATAGCTGACAGACCATGTATGGTTGCCCTATTTTCCTAGCAATGATGGATCATATCCACATTCTTCTACCCTCAGTGAAGATGGAGAACCACTTACCATAATCTCTTCAGCAGTAATTGTTCCTGTACTATGGATACAATAGGTGGCTATTGTGGCTATATCTGTGGCCTTCTAATTTATGAAAACTGGTGACTGAGTCAATGACATTTGCAGGGCTGAGAATCCACTGTTTCCCATGAGCCAGGCAGAGATGTGGGAAACAAAAGAGGTTCCATTTATGTTTGCCTTCAAGGACCTTTAAGTTCTGCTAGGACAAAAGTGCATGAATACACTTATACCAAGAACTGAATTCTTTTTAAGTACCCTTGAATCCCAGCCTAGAAATGATGAAGTTAGAGAAGTTTTGCCATGTAATCTCTGGTGGGGTAGGAGTCATTTCTGACACTAGACTTCACTCAGCCATATCCTTTTGATTCTTCTTAGGTGAACTATGGCAATTTTCCAGGGGGTCAGTTACATTTATGGCAAAAGTGTTTATGCCCAATTTAAATAGCACTGTGTATATAGCTTATTGTATGTCTGCTACAATGCAAGATCTAGGAGGGCAAGGATTATAGTCTACTCGGTTCACTGAATATCCCAAGTGCCTACAACTGTGCCTGGCACTGAGGAAGTATCCCATAAAGAATTATTAAAGGCAGGGGCTTGGGGACCATGGTTTCAGGGGACATCTAAGTCAATTGGCATAATAAAATCTACTAAGAAAACATTCTGCACCCCACCTTGGAGAGAGGCATCTGGGGTCTTAAATGCAGGCAAGCAGCCATCTAAGATGCATCAATTGGTCTTAACCTACCTTGATCAAAAGAGAATGAAGAACACCAAGGATGCAAGGCTATTACGAGCCCAAGAGACAGAAAGGGCCACATGAACCAGAGACTACATCAGCCTGAGACCAGAAGAACTAGATGGTGCCTGGCTACAACTGATGACTGCCCTGACAGGGAACACAACAGAGAACCCCTGAGGGAGCAGGAGAGCAGTGGGATAAAAAAATGCAGACCCCAAATTCTCATAAAAAGTCTGACTGAGACTAGAAGGACCCTGGTGGTCATGGCCCCCAGACCTTCTGTTGGCTCAAGACAGGAACCATTCCTAAAGCCAACTCTTCAGACATGGATTGGACAGGACAATGGGTTGGAGAGGGATGCTGGTGAGGAGTGAGCTTCTTGGATCAGGTGGACACTTGAGACTATGTTGATATCTCCCTGGAGGGGAGATGAGAGGGTAGAGGGGGTTAGAAACTGGTGAAATGGACAAGAAAAGAGAGAGTTGAGGGAGGGAGCAGGCTGTCTCATTAGGGGGAGAGCAATTGGGAGTATGTAGCAAGGTGTATATGGGTTTTTGTGTGAGAGACTGACTTGATTCGTAAACTTTCACTTAAAATAAAAATTTAAAAAATTAAATAAAAATAAAAAAATCAGTTTGTGTGCATAAAGAAATTAGAAAAAAGATCAGTATCTCCTGACTTATATGCATACTTATAACTAAAAAAAAAAAAAAAAAAAACTTTTGCCATAGTCATAGTACCTATATGGATTACTCTGCAACTTGTTTTGATTTTTTTTTTTTTAGTTAATGATGTATCATGAGAGGGGCCCTAGTGGCACAGTGCTTAAGAATTCAGTCTGCCAACCAAAATGTCAGCAGTTTGAATCCACCAGCCACTCCTCAGAAACCTGATGGGGCAGTTCTACTCTGTCCTATAGGGTCAATAAGGTCACACTATAAGGTCTCTATGAGGTAGAATTGACTCAATGACAACAGGTTTTGTTCAGGTTTTGGATAGATAAGTGGGATTCAGTTCTGCAGGGAGGAAGGAAATGTGGAGGACAGAGGAAGAGAGAAGTATAAGAAAAGGCAGAAATGGGAAGGAAGGAGGTGTGTGGAGGACTGCCAGTGGTGTAGGGATCATTGGGATTTGAGTAGAAGTGCATAGCAGAATATAAAATTAGCAGGTAGGTGGTGACTTTTGGGATGGAGAGCCTAGATTTTCTTTAGTCTTCCCCTTGCTTGGCTTATTTTTCATCTGTCTGACTTGCCTCAATCCAGGCTCTATGCTTGGCCACCACAGAGTATGTAACCGCAGTCAAAGCTTGCACAGTCTTCTTGGCCAGCATTACCCAAGGTGAGCGTGGAGGACGATTAGCTTTGCTACAGGGGAGAGCGCAGTCATTTTAATGTAGAATGGAGTGCTTGTTTCCTTCTCTCTGACGTCACCCACCTCAAAAAGCCCAGCTGTGGTATAATCGGCGCTCTATCTCTGTCCTTGTGTTCTCTTACAGGTAAGGGTGCAGACAGGCCCTGAAAGGCAAGGTGCCAGCATGATCTTTCCCAAGTGGCTCACAATGCAGATTCTTTGGAGAGAGGTGTGTGTAATCGGTGTACGAGCTGGCATTTTGCGTGTGCAATGAACAGATGTGGCTGCGTTATTCAGTCTCCCTATTTGACTTCACTATAGAAATATACTTCAGAAAATGTGACGTTCGTGAGCGCATCTTCCCAAGTGGAAATAATCAGCTGACAACAGCACTGGCAACCAGATTTGGACCCACCGAGAGGAGTTTGAAGCGTTCCAGTTCACTGTTTCTCACATTGCTGGCTCATTGAATTCTCTGCCCAAAATGCCATGACATACTCTGTCACTTCAAGTGTTCTTACTAAAGATGAAATAACTTCTAATTATATCTCCTGTGAAATTGTATTTATGTTGAAGTGCATTTATTTACACAGTCTTAGAAAAATATCTTAACTTAAAAAAAAAGAGTTATTAAAGGAATAATTGAGGAGAAAAGGGCTCAAGGGTAGATTTTACTCTGCTAGGTTGTTGATAAAAACAAAATGATAAGTTGCCGCAGAGTCAGTTCCGACTCATGGCAACCCCGAGTGGGTCAGAGCAGAACTGTGCTCCACAGAGTTTTCAGTGGCTGATTTTTCAGTAGATCTCCAGGTCTTTCTTTCAAGGCACCTCTGGGTAGACTTGAACTTCTAAAGTTTTGATTAGCAGCTGAGCGTGTTAACTGTTAGTACCACCCAGGGGCTGTACATTGTTGATAAAAAAAAAAATAGCCTGGCTCAATTTCTTTTCTATCTGAAAAAAAAAAAAAAAAAAAAAACCCAAGAACGCCAGTCTTTGTTTCCTGATTAAAGGAGAAAAGACCAAATCAGTTCCACAAGTAACCGCTTTCCAGCTAGAGATAGCTTACCTTTTATTATCCTTTGTTGTTTCCTGTTTGGGAAGCATTTTATTTTCATGTTTAGCTATCTTACCCCCTACCATGATTCCCTACTTGGGCAATCAACGTTAATGTGCAACCTTATCAAATGTTTTTTGGATTTTTAGGTAAATATAATCCTAGGCCTTTTATTTTTTTCCTTTTGTCTCCTGTAACCATAATTCTTCACGTTAAAACAAAACAAAACAAACCCAGCAAATTCTTTGGAGCTAAGCCTGCCCTCCCAAATGCACACTGGCTACATCGTACCAGATTCTGTTACTGCAAATCCTTTTGTAACTCTACAGCCCAAGTGTTTGCTACTGTTTTCGTAGCCAATCTGATACAGCAAAAACCCAAAACCTGTTATCGTGAAGTCGATTCCAAGTCACAGCAACCCTACATACCAGCTTCTAATTCTAACAATTTGGTAGTAAAATGTGTTGGGCTCAGCACTCACTCCTTTCTCTTAGCCTTTCCACCACCCTCCTTTGCAACTGGCAAGGAAGGTCACTAGCTAGACCCTTGTATGCTGAGCCAGGGGCAAGATATCTCTTTGGAACCTAGCAGTGAGCTTTGCTAGAATGATCAAATTTTGCTTTATTCCAGAGGAGAGAACTTGTAACTGCTCTTTGGGCAGCAGTCTGAGTGAGAGTGTGGGAACTGGGAGGAGGCAAAATAAAACAAACAAAATAACCCATTGTGGTGGAATAGATTCTGACTCATGGAGACCCCAAGGGTTACAGAGTAGTACTACTCCATAGGATTTTCTGGGCTGTAATCTTTATGGAGGCAGTTCACCAGGTCTTTCTTTGAAGGAGCAGCTGGGTGGGTTTCAACGGTTCCCCTTTAGGTTAATAGTTGATCACAAACCGCTTGTGCCACTCAGGCTCCGAGGCAAGATCTGGTAAATCAGCAGTGTTTGGTGTTCATCAGGAGAATTACTACTTCTCCAGTTTTTTTTTTTTTTTTTTTAACCTCTCCTTTTCCACCTCCCTCCTTTGCATTTCCATAGCCTACAATGATCAACCTCATTCTGGTTGAGGTTAGGTGGTGCTTTGAAGCCAAATAGATCTGGGTTTGAGTTTTGACCTTGGGTACTATAATTCACATCCCTAAGCCTCAGTTTCCTCACCTGCCAAATAGGGTGGTGATACCTTCTTGAAAAAATTGTTATGAGAATTACACGAGATAACAGAAGTAAAAGACTGGGTACTTTGTATGCCATCAAGCTGACTCTAACTCATAGCAACTGTATAGGACAGAGTAGGACTGCCCCGTAGAGTTTTCCTAGGCCAAAACCTTTACGGGAGCAGATCGTTAGGTCTTTTCTCCCACAGAGCCTCTGGATGGGTTCAAGCTGCTGACCTTTCACTTAGCAGCCAAGTGCTTAACCATCGCACCACCAGGGATGTTACCGGTCACTATTGCAGTATCTTCTCTCTCTCTCTCTGTTCAAGTCCTACATCCTCCATGACTAATAATAATAACAACATACATACATAGATTTATAAAGTCTTTACTATGTATAAACTACTATCCTAAATACTTTGTATATATCAATTCATTTAATCTCAATTACTGTGGTCTACAGCGATCGTTCCCTCCCTCTTTCTCCAAATCTTCTTGGGTTTGCCTTCTCTCTGTTATTAAAAGAAAAGAAAAGAAAACTCCTTTCTCTAACCTGTGGAGATTCCTGCGTGAAAAAAGACAAACAAAGCTACATTTCACAGGTCAAGAATATTTACTCAGTGCTATTTTTTTATTCAAGTCCCTAGGTGGTACAAATGGTTTGCACTCAACTACTAACCAAAAGGAGCCCTGGTGGCAGTTAAGAGCTTGGCTGCTAACTGGCTGCTTGGCCATTTCCATGAGTTGGAATTAACTGCATGATTTGGGTTGGGTTGGGTTTTATCTTTTTATCCAGGGCATGTAGCCACATCCCAGAGCTCTAGAGCAGTGGTTCTCAACCCAGCTGCTCTTTAGAATTATCTGGAGAACTTTCAAAGTCTAGGCTTAGGCCCCAAATTGGAATCTTCATGGATGGGACCAGGCATTGCCTCTCAAAGCTTAATGCAGTAAGAATCACCTGATGATCTTGTCGAAATGCAGGTTCCACTTTCTAATAAACTCCCAGTTAGGTTGATGCTGCTGGTCCATAGAGGACACTTTGAGTAGTAAGGCCAGGTCAGACCTGATTTGCTTACTGCTCAGTGGCTTCCTATTAACTCACACGCAGGCTATCTGTTTACTACCATTTCTGGTCCTCCTCTGTCAGCCTGGAGTAGCCCCTGATTGTGTTTGAATCCTAAGTTTTACAATAACAGGACGTGACTAGTGGTAGAGAAAGCTGGTGGCTCACACATATAGGCCAACCAAATTTCTTTGCTTAGGAAATTCAGCTAGAACCCAGGGTTTGGGGTCAGAGATAGACCACCATCAAATGCCTGGGAAAATCTTAATATGGAAGCCCTGTTGGAACAGTGGTTAAGAGCTCAGGCTGATAAACAAAAGGTTGGCAGTTCGAATCCACCGGCTGCTCCTTGGAAGCCCTATGGGGCAATTCTACTTTGTCCTATAGGGCCACTATAAGTCAGAATCGACTTGATGGCAACAGGTTTGGTTTTTCATTGTTTTCAACTTGTGCTAATTTCTAAATTATAGGCCATTTTTGATGGAGTCCTCAAAAACAGCCCTTGAGGAAATAGTGAATTCTGATTCTGTGGCTTTGTCATCTTCCTGCTGCAACCTATGCCAAGATTTTCCTTATTTTGTCTTCTGAGCTGAATTCAGAGGCATTGGTGATTAAGAGGTAGAATTCTCACATTCCATGTGATTCTCAGCCAATGCACCTCATGCACAGCCAGCACCCCTCTGCAGTGGAGGCTTGCGTATTGCTGTGATGCTGAACCGGTTTCAGCAGAGCTTCCAGACTAGGATGGACTAGGCAGAAAGGCCTGGTGACCTAATTCCAAAAAATCAGTCAGTGAGTGGATCACAAAGGTACAATGCCCAACCCACTATGGGGATATCGTAGGACTGGGCAGCGTTTCATTTCACTGTGCATGGGATCACCCTGAGTTGGGGACCAACTCAAAGGCAGCTAACAACAACAATGCAGATCACCCTTTCTCTGGCTCTGTGCCCAGTGCTGGTAACCATGGTGTCTATGGAGCTCCTATTTGGCACAGCTGTTGTTAAGACTCCCTGAGCCATTTAAGTCACATAGAGGGAAACAAACCTAAATCTCTTCTAAGAAAATGCTAGAAGAACACGGTGCCTGCGCAAGGCCTTGGCTTCCTCAGTTATAAAGAAGAGGCTAGAATTAGCTAATTATGTGCCTTTCACCTAAAGCCTCTGCAGATCTGAGTGGAGAGTGGGCATCACTTATCTCTCAGAGATTTAAACCAAAAAAACCAAACCCTTTCCCACTGAATCAATTCCGACTCATAGCAACCCTATAGGACAGAGTAGAACTGCCCTATATGGTTTCCAAGAAGCACCTGGTGGATTTGAACTGCCAACCTTTTTGGTTAGCAGCCATAGCTCTTAACCACTATGCCACCAGGGTTTCCCTCTGAGGTTTAGACAACCAAAATTCCAAGGGTAGTAATGATTTCCCAAATATACTGTAGTGCCTTATTGTCTTCACTCTTAAATCAATCTCTTCCTTAAAGATGACAAAGAGGTCTTGCTAGATATAAAAATGTTTCTCCTATAACACAGTTACCAAGAGTACAGGGAAACTCTGTGAATGGTGAGTTAAAGTTGGATGAAGAAACTGATTCTAGTCCCAATTCTGCTATAACGGTGTCCAAGAAGGAAGATTTTTAATAAGTAAAATTATTTTTCTTTATGGAGAACCTCGAAGACCCCAGTAGGCAACAGTCCAAGTTAGGTAAAACTAGAAAAAAAAAAAAAAATCATACCGCATGTCAACCATACTACTTATTGGCCTCTCAGTCTGTCAGTTGGGACAGTTTAAACAGGCAAATAATAACTTATTTCTTCTGCTCGCTTCTGTTTACCGGAAGAGCAGCAGCTGCAAAGAACATTTGCTGCGGGATGAATCTAGACTGTCCTGAGGAGCTAAGAGTTAATTCTGTTCTTTCAACATTTCCATAGCACCCAGTTCAATTTCAGCTGTGTGCATGTTTAATCTTGTTCAAAACTGAGCTCCTGGAATGAACCTGGAAAAGACAGGAAGTGCTGGGAACCTAAAACTCATATTTATTTTGGAAGCAACAGGCCACCACATTCCAATTTCCATAGCAGGGAGGCGAATATATATAATGTTGTAACACCACAGTTGTGAGTGCGGAGAAGGGAGAAGAGGTGACCCTGCCAATCTAGCCCCCGGATTGAATCCTGTCTCGAATTGGCTTCCAGTTGGTTCACGAATGTGAGCTTTCTGATAACAGCAGCTATGTTGGTTTCTTTTTGAAGACACACAATAGGGGCTTAATAAGTAAATGTTTACTTGATTTTGAAGCCTTGATTATAAGTATAGCCACTTTTTAAAACAAACCTTGAAAATTATGTTACAAAAAGTATAGCATTTTTCCGACCACCTCAATTTTTAGCAGCCTTTTCACCGTTTCACACCACCACCTCCATCCCACAGCTCTTCATAGTTAGTAACATAATTGAAATAAACAGTACCGATTTTGCCACTCAGGTATTGTGGTTTGATGTGTGTGAAGAGGAAATGGTTATCTCTAAGACTGCCTTGAATATTATTCATTCTTAGTAAAAGCAAATAATTAGAGAGAGAGGTGGCTATAACCAAGAAAGAGTCAAGGTTAACAATTCTCAAAAAATAAATTTTATTTCAGGTTTTGTTTCACATTTAAAGGTCAAATTTAGAGTCAATGATAGGAAATCAAATACCTAGAAAACTCAGAAAATATTCCATCCTGTATGCATATGGAGAAAAAAAGAATACTCAAGCTGTTTAGGTTTCAGCTCCCCTTCTCTCAAAATAAAGATAATAAAATATCCCAGAATGTTGTGTGTATTAAAAAATTTACATAAATAAATATTTTTAAAGGTTAAACTTTTTATGGAATTCATGCTTCTGGCTGGAAAGTTTGGGAGGGTTATTGAAAGATCCTAATTCATTCTCTGTATCTAGCTGAAATGGCATTGTGGCAACACAGAAAGAAAACTATCTAAAATATATATGATATCATGGAATTATACATGTAAAAACTGTTAAAATGTTAATTTTTTTGTTTTATACTTACCACCATTAAAAAATTAAAAATAACATAAAATAAAATATATATGAACTGTCTGGGAAATGAAATGAAACCATCTTTCCCAATCCTATGGTCAAAAAATTCCTTAGGTTCCACCTTCACCCTTCCTCCTCCTGCTTGTGGAGCCCTTGCCTCTGGCTTCAGCTCCTGAAGGGGAGAATGAGTGTGTTCTGTCATTTAGGTACTATGTACTAGAAACGCTCTTCTCCCTCAGGTTTGCAATTAGGCTTCTTCACAAAAGCCCTTCTCTTTTCTATATGATTACATCCATTCCCATACTCCTTCCAGGTGTGGCTCATTTCCAAAACATTTCCTAATTTATTTCCCGGGCTCATCCTAGTTGGCTCTGTCCCACCTCCTCTGTGGGTCCCAGATATGAACACAGAATACAAATAGAGGTTCAACTGACTGGAAATAGGGATAAGAAGTCCCGGTGGCTCTTCCAGTCCTCTAAATAGACTCCAGGGGTGCGGGGCAGATCTAATGACCCTGACAGCCTTTTTACATTGCTTCCCACTATTAAAAAATAAATAAATGAAGAAGCAAAAATCACACCATTTTCTGAAATGCTGATATTGTGTGAACATGCTTGTGAAAATACCCATAATGTGGAAGGAACCGAAACATTTTATCCATTCATAACCAGCCTGCAGCCCTCCCCTTCTACTCTCAGTCCATCACCAAACCAGGCTTCTTGATTTGCATCTGCCACCACACCCCAGTCAATGTGAATGCTGCGTTGATTTGAATGAGCAATCAACAAGCGTTCTCTTTTTATTTTCTATGACGACAACAAATGCAAATGATGAGATGTAATTGGGGTTAAAAACCAAAGCCACTGCCCCAGAGTCAATTCCAACTCACATTGACCCTGTGGGGCAGAGTGGAACTGCCCCAAAGGGTTTCTAAGGCCATAAATCTTCACAGAATCAGACTGCCGCACCTTTCTCTGGCAGAGCAACAGGTGGATTTGAACTGCTAACCTTTTGGTTAGCAGCCGAGCTCTTAACCACTGTGCAACCAGGGCCCCATAACTGGGATCAGAGAGCCCAAATAAGGGCTAGAATAGCATTAAGATTAACGGCCTGTACGATAATCCCCAAATAATCAGAGGGAGGCAAGTACCTTACAACAGCTGTGCGGGCCATAAATAAGACGGTTCTGACTTTTATGCGTGTAAAATCTTGACCGTAAATGTTGCGTTAACATTTTTTTGCATAACCCATGGGAGACAAGACATTCCTGTAAGAACTTTTTCCTTTTGTTGCTTATACCTAAGGTGCATAGAACCAGGCTTTGACTTAAGGTTTTGAAAGTCCTTAAAATTGGGCAATTTCTGGGAATACTGGGGTAACCTGAAAAAAGGGGGAGTAGGTGGAGAGCCTGGTGGTTAGGCAAAGGTCCAAGAGAGCAGTTTCCCAGAAACTATTGGATCTCTTCTCCACCCGGAAATACCATCTCTTTTCATTGGACTTGTCCTTGATATGAGCTGTTGTTCTTCCCATGTAGTTTTTCAGGCTTACAGACAGGGTGTTGCTTTAAAGCTGAGATGTCCATGACTTGCTCTTGCAACATACAAGTGAAAATCGGAATGTATACATAGGAAAGCAAACTTGGCTTTTTGGCCAGAAGCTTGCTCCCACAGTCATGAAGATGCAGGCAGGTAGATCTATCACTCTAATTTAAAAGTGAAAATCCCTTCAGAAAATTGGCAGACGTTTAGTCCTGGCCAAATGGATTTGAAAGAATTGTGATTTTTCCTGCTGTTGACTGGCTCTGGGAGTCAGCCTGCTGTTGGCAGGCCCACTCATGGAAGGGTTTGCAGTAGGGCCACCAATGTACCATCACTCTTGGCTTTGAAAGAAAGTGGGGAAAGTTGGGAGAAGGATTAAAAAATAATAGTATCCATATCCTGAGCACTTGCTAAATATCAGGCAGTGTATGTTACTTACACTGTCTCAGTAATCACTGTAAGGCAGATAGTATTACTAACTGGATTTTAGAGATATATTAGTTTTCTGGAGTCCTGGTGGCACAGTGGTTAAGAGCTCAGCTACTAGCAAAAGGTTGGCAGTTCGAATCTACCAGCTGCTCTTTGGAAGCCCTGTGGAGCAGTGTATAGGGTTGCTATGAGTTGGAATCGACTCGACAGCAGCGGGTTTGATTTTTTGGTTTTGGATATTAGTTTTCTATTGCTGCTGTTACCAACTATCACAACCTTAGTGGACTAAAACAAACAAAAAATTATTACCTTCCAGTTCTGTAAGTTAGAAGTTCAACACTGGACTCACTGGGTTAAAATTAAGGAGTTGGCAGGGCGGTATTTCTTTCTGATGCCTGTAAGGAAGAATGTTTACCTTTTCCAACTTCTAGAGGCTTCCTACATTCCTTGGCTTGTGGCCGCCTTCCTCCATTTTCAAAACCAGCAAAGGCTAGTTGAGTCAATTCTCACAGTGCATCACTCTGACCTTTTCTGCCTTCCTTTTCCATTTTTAAGAGCCCTCGGCCCAGCTGAATAAGCCAGGTTTATCACCTTATCTGAAGATCAGTTGATTAGTAATTAATTCCCTCTTGCCATGTAACCTCACATATTCACAGGTTCCAGGGATTAGAACCTGGACATCTTTACTGGACTATTATTCACCCAGCTAGTTGGTACTAGGGCCAAGACTGCTTTTGTGCCAAACCTGATCTGGAAATAAGAAAAGCAAGGGGGGAGAGAGAAGAAAGAAAGTTGAGAGAAAACTCTTCTAATATGGAAGAAACTGACTTTTGCAAGAAACGCACTCTTGGTTATAAGTCAATCTAAAAATGAAGAATGTGTGTGAGTTGACAATCCACCTTTGTTAGCCATCTCTTTCATTCCCATTTAACCTGTAAATAGTTCCCTAAATCATACTTCACCAAATTACATCAGGCTCACCCATAATACTAGTTTTTGTGGTGTCATAACACACACCAGGACATTGAAACTGACCCCACAATGGACCACACACAGCTACAGACACTCAATATGAAGGTGTTAGTGTGTGTACTCACACACACACACCACACCAAAACACACACTCCACACCACGATGAAAACTAAGCAGGTAGACTTGTCCCATATAATCCTAGTGGAGAAGATTTGAACTAATTTTTTTTGTGAAAGTCACAGGGAGGCAAGTCAAGATTAATGACTGACAGGAAGAACAGTGGGCTGTCCAATAATGGGATTCCTTGTCTCAGGAACTATCAAGTAGGTGCTGGAGAACCCTTTGACCTTGCTGTTTTAAACTGTTTAGGACACATTCTCATGTGGGACTCATATGAGGGTACATGCACAAAGGGAATAGAAGCAAAGGGCAGAAGCTCTTTAGTAGTTTCTCTGCCATAGGTTACTTCTATTCCTACGTAAGTGGAATTATTGAATTTTAAAGGGGTATTTAAGATCAACTGGTCCAACTCTGTCAATACACAGATTAGAAAACTGAGCTTCGGGAAGACTAAGTAATCCACTCAGAGTCACACACCAAATTTCCAGAGTTGCATCTAATATTGGGCACAGGTTCTAAAGTCCATCCAGAAGACAAAACTCACATAAAAAATACATTCAATATCCCTTTAGGAGGGCTGCATGCTGGAGACTGATGCATGGTTTCTTGAAAAATCCAGCACAAATTATTTTTCCTCTGGATTTGGAATAAATGGCCTCTTCCTTGGTGCATGTTAGCAGCCATGTTAAATGAAAAATACATATTTTTAAATGTGAAAAACAAACTTGGTGTTGGAGGATGCTTACTCTGTCAGGCACACTTGGGAACTGAAACTAAAGGAGAACTGGTCATCCCTACCTCATACCCATGCCGGGGTGACATATTGGTGGAAAGACACATTCTGAGAAAAGAGTTTTAGTCATTATAGGATATAGTGTACAGAGCCCTCAAGATCAGGGAAAATCATAACAATTTACCTTTTTCAAACTTCCTGTTATGGATTCTAAAAGATTATGCAGGTAGGATCAGTTTCTGCCCTGTTCACGGGAACTTAACTGAGGACTATTATTTTTTTAAGATCCTTTGGGGACTACCAAATCTGACTTCTCAGAAAGCTGAACCACACCAGGAAGGAGGACTTCTTTGAGCAAGTCAGGTACAAATTTCTCTAACGATTTAGCAAGACTATCAAGGTCAACTCCTTCCTCTTGCCTTTATCAAATTACCTTGGTGCATGCGTGAATTCCAAAAGGTATCAAACCTTGAATAGTGCTCTAAAGCCACCTGTACAAATTGAAGTTGTCAGGATATTTACATTTAATTCCTTACTCTGTCTCATCCTAAAAAATTTTTTAGTCACTGTGAGATTCTCAGAATTCAGGAAAACATATCAGATATTATGGGCTCCTCCTTTAAAAAGATGAGAGATCTAACAATGATAAAACAACCAACAAATAAACCCTGGTCTTAACTTTATGAGATCCAACTTACCCTTAGTTTTCCTGGTGGAGATTTTTGGGATCTTCAGTATATAAGAAGGATTCCTTGGAGTCCTTCCCTACAAGGTGGTGAATCTATTATAGTCAGATATTCTGGAAGCCAGCCAGCATATAAGAATTACAATAGTTTAGCTACAGATACTCTGTTATACTTCCTTGGGAAAAAATGAATGAATGAACGGCTAAATAAATAAAAGATGATTCAAAACTCTCTGGCCTATTTCCAGGACCAAACCTAAGGAATTACATTAAAGATCCCATCCTGAGTAGTACTTTACACCTACATGCTTTCATGCATGGTTCTGCCTAGGAGGCCTGGGAAACTTGGCATGGAAATAGACAATGACAGATAAATGAACCAACCTTTCTATTTTTCTATTTTGCTTTCAAAGCACTGCTCAAACCTCATCCTCAAGAGCACTTGCCCTGTCCCTCTTAGGCTGCATTGTTGCTGTTGTTAGTTGCCATCAGTCAGCTCCAACTCATGACAATGCTATGTACAACAGTACAAAACATTTCCCTGTCCTGCACCATCTTCATGATTGTTAGCATTCAAGTTCATTGTTGGGGCCACTATATATTTTGAGTGCCTTCCAATGTAGGTGTTCATCTTCCAGCACCATATTAAACAATATTCTGTTGTGATCCACGGGGTTTTCATGGGTTAATTGTCAGAAGTAGGTCATCAGGCCTTTCTTCCTGGCCTGTTCTTGTCTGGAAACTCCGCTGAAGCCTGTCTACCATGGATGACCCTTCTAGTACTTAAAATATCCATGGCATAGCTTCCAGCATGGTACCAAACCAAAACCAAACCCAGTGCCGTCGAGTCGATTCTGATTCATAGTAACCCTATAGGTCAGAGTAGAACTGCCCCACACGGTTCCGAAGGAGCGCCTGGCATCATGCAAACCACCACAGCACAACAAAGTGACAAATAGGTGGTGGTAGTCTTCATTAGACCCTACCTATGTGTTCCTACATCATTCTGTGCAGGGTACTTCATAAGTTCTTATGCTGTATTGTAATAATTTTGGTAATTCTTTCTCCACTGTAAGTCTGTGAGCTCCTTGAGAGCACAGGGTTATGACCACTACCATAATGCTATCACATAACATTAGTAATTGTTTCTGTATTCTCGGGCTATGAGGATGTCCTTTTTGGACAACTACCCATGTACGTAGAGTATTATTCAGGTCATGTTTTGGCTTCAGTGTTGTGTTCATGCTCAGAACCTTCAGCATCCATGATTTCAACTAGACTCATTTCTTCAAATACTCACTCCTTCTCCCTAATAAATGTGTGTGTGTATAGTTTCTGTTTATTTTGTTTTTCGTTATACATGTCCTTGTTAGTCATGTGTAGGTGTACAGATGCCCCCATTATCTTCTGAACTTCTCAAGGGCAAAGTATTCAAGACATTCTTTTCATCTTCCCAAAGCATCATACACTAAGACACCAAATTTAAAAGCTGTTATTGTTCAAGAAGTGTCTAGAATTTCCAAGTGCCTGATTGACACCTCCATGTGCATGTTCTGCCAGGACCTCCAAAGATGAATTCATCAGCTTTTCTCCATCAACTAATTCATTTTTCTGCATTCCTTGTGGGATGGTTGTTTATTTATCTGTGTTTTTTGGAGGGAGGATGCTTTTCTTAAGGGCACCAACACTCTTCTACTCCTAGGGCTTGAAACTTCACTGTGATCTTTTACTTCACCCTTCTTCATGCCCCAACCCCATCTTGTCCTCCATTAAAAATTTAGGTGCTGACCCCTATTGATTATTTTCAACAAACTTTTCAGAGCAACCCCTTCCTTTTTATCTCCATTGTCATCACTCCAGTTCAGCTCCACAGCAGTTTATAGATCAAACTTTGCTTGCCAGCTTCCATCTATTGGAGGCAGCTCTCGAGACAGAGCTGAGTTTTGGAAAGATTTTGATGTCAGGGATCAACAGGATAGAGTAGTTTGATCGACAAGAGATGTCTGTTATGGTTATAGGATAGGGGAATGGTACCCCACATGCTGAGATTCTGTCACCTCTGCCCAAGATAAATGCCACTGTCTTCTGGTTTTTCTCCTTGACTTCAGACTCCTCATCCTTGCATCCTACACACTGATTCAAAGTTGACACTTTTAATATAGCACTGTGGCATGTCTTTTTCTAAAAAATGAGTGATACCCCATTGCTAAAACCAGAGTCTGTCTAGTGACACTTTCCTAGCCACTCGCAGCTAGAGTCTCTAATGCTGTCCTCCTATAGGCTCCTTCATGCCTAGGAGCCTGAGTAGGTCTTGATTAAGACAGGAAATATATCAGGTGCCTCAGCCTCTCCAGATGTGAGGCCTGGAGTTAATCTTACTGTCTACAGGCCTGGTATCTTCTCAACCTGGCATGATCCCTGGGTGCCAACTCAGCCTCCCAGTCACACTGCCTTTTATCTTTTCCCACTTCCCCTTTCCCCACACCATCAGACACTGGCTCCTGGATGGGTCTGAGCTTCTACTCCAAGCTATCTCTCTGCTCTTATATTTATGCTTTGAACAGAACATGCTCATTTGGACTCCTGGGAATTTAAGACTTTCCAGGGTCATTATTCCCAGTCCAGGCTGGGTTCTGGCCGTGAATGAGCAGATTTCCCAGAATGACTTTGGGAGTTATGGGACTCTTCCACTACTGGGTCACGCCCATCAAAATAATCCCCTTCGTATTATTAGCACAATCTGGTCCCTGCATGACACTGCCACACCCTCTGAAGACTGAACATAGGACCACTCAGCTCAGCCTAGAGAAGCCAATCATCTCCCTAATTCCCTGGCTCAGTTTCCTTCCCTTCCTCAATAGATCCAGCACGTTCTGTGCTTGAGCCAAGTAATTATAAAGGTATCATTTATTGAGCACTTGCTATTTGCCAGGCCCTTCATTTTTTTTTTTTCAATAAGGGCTTTGTATGTGCAACCTCAGAGTCCCTGGATGGTACAAATGGTTAACGCACTCAGTTGCTAACCAAAACTTCCTAAATCCCCACTACTGTAATCTCTGACGGAAACCTTAAAGCGAACCTGGACTTCTTATCATTTTGACTTCTTTCAACTCCTTTAGAACTATAATGCAATTTTTTTATTCAATCTCACAAAGGAGTAGAGGACTTAATAAAAGCCATCAAAGCAAGCCTGTTGCAATAGTCTTGTCCCCTTGAGTTGGAAGGGACCAGCAGAAAAAAGACATGGCAGTTATATGAAAGATAAGAGCTTCGGCTAACATAATCCCCTGATGGGTCCAATTTAAAAGCCATAAAACTCATACAGAAGAAAACAATTCATCCATTCCGTTCTTCCAGAAGCACCAGTTTCAGAGCCTCAACAATCGCTCTTCCTTGGTTACTTGGTTGTAGAAAGTCAATCTAACTGTTTCAAGGGAAATCTATTCAAACAGGTAGTTAACCAAGATACATGCTATGTCAATTCAAAAAGTGTTCACCATGTTTTTTCCTCTGTCTGAAATGCCTCATAACCTCAGGGCCATATCAGATGCCACTTACTCAATTTGCCCCTCTTGATCAGCCAAGGCAGAAATACCCCTTTTTCTCTCTGCCCTTCTATTATGGCCACTTCCATTACATTCATCCCATACTTCCTTGAACTATAAAATAATTACCTTGTCCCCATACCTCCCCTCTTCTAGAGCAAAAAATAAGACCTACATAACTTTGCAGGCTGCATGACGCCTACAGTGTTTTGCTTGTAGTGAGCACATAAGCTAGACTGATTGAACATTTAGATGAACGGAGGGACTGGAATACAGCGTCATAGAAGGGCAAAGGGAGCACAAAAAGCAGAGCAGAGGTTTGGAGAAAGTCAGAGCCACCTGAAGTTCTCAGTTACTGATTGACGGTCTATTATGAGTCCAGTGCCAAGAAGTAGATGATAATCTCTTTCATGATAATGCTTGTAAAACCAACATGCATGGCAAAAATTGAAAACAATTTACAGTATAAAAGCTAAGGTATATATATTTATTCCAAACATTTAATTGGGGAGGTATTCCAATTTTCTATTGCTATTGCCAAGGTCATAAAGACATCCTGTATTACCGCCCAGAAACTTTATTGTTTTATCTTTCAGTCTATAATCCATCTGAAAATGACTTTTGTTTGATGTGTGGTAGAGGTCAAAGTTATTTCTTTCTGCATGGATATTGCATAAGGGTCATTTACTGAAAGCCTTTCTTTCCCCCTCTGTAGTGCTATGGCATCCTTGTTATAAAAATGGTCACAATATATGAACGAGTAAATCTGTTTCTGGAATCTCTACTCCTTTCTTCGTCTATTTTTCTATCCCTGCACCAATATCACACTTTTTTTTTAATGTAGCTTTGTAATAAGTTTTGATATCTGATAACTTAAGTCCCCCAATTTGCTGTTTTTCAATTTTGCCTTTTGCTAGACTTTGCTCTGTGCAGTTTTATTAAATTTTAGATAAGGTTGTCAATTTCCACCAAGAAGGCTTCCAGGATTTGATTGGAATTTTATTGTATCTAAAGATTAATTTAGGGAGAATTGACCAGTTTACAATATTCAATCTTCCAACCCCAAAACTAGTATATCTTTCTGTTTACTTAGATCTTCTTTTATTTCAATGCTGTTTTGTTTTCTGTAGGTATGTCTTGCACATATTTTATTAGATTTACTCCTACAGATTTAAAGCTGTTAAGCAGTAGGTTGGCGGTTTGAATCCACCAGCCGCTCTGCAGGAGAAAGATGTGGTAGTCTGCTTCCTTAAAGATTTACAGCCTTGGAAACCCTACGGGGTTGATATGAGTTGGAATCGACTCAGCAGCGGTGGGTTTTGGTTTTAATGCTATTTTTAATTATAAGATTTTAAAATTTCATTTTCCAATTTAGCGACCCTATAGGTTTATCTTGTTAGGATAAAGAAATACAATTGAATTTTGTATATTGACCTAGAATCCAGTGACCTCATTAAATTCACTTATTAATTCTAATATTTTATCTGTACCATATTTCTCTGAAAATAACATGTGCCTTCTAGGTTTATTTGTCAACTTTGCCCTCCCCCTACCTCCACAAGGTATTTTCTTAAGCACTGCTTTGCCAGTTTTTTTTTTTTACATGCATGTTTCTGTAAAAAAAAAAGTTAGTATAGCGTGCTTACAAAAATACCTCAAAGGGAGAAGGAGAGATTGGCAAACAAACATAGAAGGTGCACATTATTCGTGTAAAAATACAGTATATTCTTTTGGATTTTCTATATACATAGTTATGTCATGAATAATGAGTTTTATTTCTTTCTTTGCAATCATTATATCTTTTTTTTTTTTTTACTTATTGCACTGGCTAAAACCTCTAGTATGACTTTGAATGTAAGTGGTAATAACGGTCATCCTTGCCTCATTTCCAATTTCAAAGAGGTTTTTTAAAAATAATTTTCTATTATGCAGGAAACTTGCTGTAGGTTTTTAAAGAAGATATTTTTAAGAAGGATAAGGAACTCCTTTCTGTTCTTGGTTCACTAAAACCTTTATATTTTTTATCATGAATGCATACTAACGGGTTTGTAATTTTATCAAATGCTTTTTCTATATCCAGCAAAATGATGATCACATGCATTTTCTCCTTTATTCTGTTAATGTGGTTACTTTCATTGATCGATTTCCTAATTTTCTTAACCTTATTTTTACTTACTTAGAAGAAATACAACTTGAGTTATGGCTTCAATGTGTTAGTATTTTATCTAGGATTTTTGTTTTTATGTTTATGAGGCAGATTGGCTCACACTTTTTCTTCCTTGTAGTGTTCTCTTGAATTTTTGGTATGAGGATTTGGTGGTCTCATAAAACTAGATGGGAAGTGTCACTTCTTTTTCTAGTCTCTGCAAGTTCTGTGTAAGATTGGTATTATTTTTTTCCCTAAGATATGTGGAACAATTCACTGGGGAAGTCATGTGGATCTAGAGTTTTATTTGCCAAAAAGTTTTTAATTAAAAGATACAATTGCTTTAATTGATACAGAATTTTTCAGAATTTCTATTTTTTCTGGTGTCAATTTTTGATGCTCTATTTTTCAATGAATTTTTCTATTTTACCTAAATTTTCAAATGTATTGGCATACAATTGTTCATAAATACTCCATACTTTTAATGCCTGTTGGATCTTGGTAATGTCTTCTATTTTATTCTTTTTTATTGGTAATTTGTATTTTCTCTTTTTTATTATTGCTGGTTGATCAGTCTTACTAAACAAAACGTATCAGTTTTTTTGTTGTTGTTGTTAGGTGACGTCTAGTTGATTCCGGCTCATAGTGACCCCTGTGTACCACAGAATGAAACACTGCCCAGTTCTGCACCATTCTTAACAATCGTTGCTACGCCCGAGCCCATTGTTGCAGCCACTGTGTCAGTCCACCTTGTTGAGGGTCTTCTTCTTTTCCACTGACCCTGTACTTTACCAAGCATGATGTCCTTCTCCAGGGACTGTTTCCTCCTGACAACATGTGTCAGTTTTATCAATAGTTTTAAAGAACAAATTTTTGGCTTTGTGGTTTGTTGAATTTCTTTATTGTTTGTTTACTTTCTATATCATTGATTTCTACTCTTTATTATTTCCTCCTTTCTTGGGTTTAATTTGTTGGCATTTTCTAGCTCTTTGAGATAAAACTCAGATCTTTTTTCTTTTCCAATACATATGCTTTAAGATATAAATTTCCCTCTGAACACTATTTTAGCTAGGTGGTAGATTGCAAAAATGACCACAAAATTTTCCCATCCCTATCTGCATGCCCTCTTGCAATATAACTTTGTTGATACTTGCATTATGACCCAGAATAAGGTCAAGTTTAGAAAATACTCTGCTTGACAAGGGTGTTCATTCTACAGCTGTTAGATATAGTGTTCTCTGTATGTCAATTAGGTTAAGTGTATTAATCTGTTTTTAAATTTTTCTATATCTTCACTGATTTTTTTAAATTACTAGCTGTATGTTTTATTAAGAAAGCTGAGGATTTTTCTATTTCTTCTTTAAGTTTTATCTGTTTCCCATACTCAATATGTCTCATGTTATTAGATGCATATAAAGTTATGTGTTTCTTTATTTCCAATAATATTTTTTGCCTAAAGTCTACTTGAAGCCCTGGTAGCGCAGTGGTTAAGGGCTTGGCTGCTAACCAAAAGGTCAGCAGTTCAAATCCACACCAGTCCTTCCTTGGAAACCCTGTGGGTCGCTATGAGTCAGAATTGACTTGACGGCAATGGGTTTGGTTTGGTTTTAAAGTCCACCTTGTTATCAGTGTACTACCATCCTCATTTGGTTAGTGTTAAACGGTTTATCTTCCTCCCGTCATTTACTTTCAATCCTTGTCTGTCCTTATATATAAAGTGTGTCTATTGCAAGCAGAGATTTTAATAGAATTTCTTTTTTCCCAACCTTTGTCAATTAATTGGAAGAGTTAATACATTTAATTTAATTAGTTATTGATATAATATTGTTAAAATTGAATATCTTACTCTGTATTTTCTATTTGCCCAATCTGTATGTTGTATCTTTTATCAACATTATTGCCACTTTGGATTCATTATTTTTAGTCCATTATTATTTTGTCGTTACATATTCTTTTAACATTTTTTAGTTATTGTCATAGAGAGTAGAACTTGTTTTCTTGACTCCTTTCAGGATAATATTAATTAGTGTTGTTACTGCTTCTCAGACAATGTAAGGACCTCATGGCACTTTAACTCCATTTACTCCCTTCTTACCTTTTGTGCTATTTTTGCCTTGTGTTCTAAATCTGCATATACTTCAAATCACACAAGACATTATTATTCTTGTTTTAAAGAGTCAATATTCATTTAGATTTACCTATGAAGTATCATCTTTTACAGTGCTTTATATTCCTTCCTATATTACCGTTCTTCTACCTAGAACTGTTTTCTTCTACCTAGAGAAATCCGTTTTGTATGTTTTTTGATGCAGGTATGCTAACGATTAATCCTCTCAATTTTTCTGCTCTGCCTTTATGTCAAATTTTAGTTGTTCTTAGTTCTTTAAACCTCAAGCAGTAGATACTATTTATGACCTTTAAATTGTCTGATAATTTACTTATTTTTATGATCTTTAATAATTATAATACTATAAACTTTTTTACCTAGACATTTACAAAAAAATAAGAACTCCACTCCCCAGACTGACAAGAGTATAGGAACAGAGGTACTTTGCAAAGGTTTCTGTAAGTCATTTCACAATACATGTAAAAAGCTGCAGAATTTTGCTTTAAATGTTTATATAACAGTTCTTCTTCAATGTACTTACGAAAGGAAATAATCATACATGCATGAAAATATATAGCTGCAAGTATGTTCTTTTAGCTGTGTTTATAATAGCAAAATATTGACAACAATAGTAAACAACTTAACTTAAAAAGCATTCCACAACAGGACATTGTATTATAAGTGTCACATCCGTGGGATTGCCATCATTTGAAAACATTATTTTAGAAGACTATTTAGTGACATAGCAATTTGTAAAGTGGAAGAAAAATTTTTTTAAAGAGCCACTTGTTGTTTGAGAAGAGGGTAAGATTCCTCTTAGAAGGAGACCTTCACTATTGGTTTAGAAAAAGACCTTAAAGGGCATGTTTGGCTTTGAAGGTTGTGGCCTTCCTCCTGGGCACAGCCTAGATACAAGCCATTTAGCCCAAGAAGAGTTCTATCCCGCTGCTTTAAAAAGCAACAGGACCCTGGGGGTGGGCCTTTGGCAGCTCCCTAGCAGCAGTAGGAGGGGTGTAAAGGAAGACAAGATGAATGGAGTAGGCAGAGAAGCAAGCTACATGGGAGCAGGTAGGCCTAGGGAAAAGCTGGCCAGTGTAAATTCTCTTCTGACATGAGCAGCCAAGGAACTTTAGGACACAAATGTCTAATATTAAATGCTACGTTGTTTTCTATGCTGGGCTAAGAACCACATCAGTTTGCTCTCCTGTCAACCTAAACATCACTAACAAAGTACAAATAAAATAATGTGGTTCTGACATTAACTCTCACTCCCACTTCACTGTGAAAACCCCAAGGAAGCTATGGCTTCAAAAACTGTTTCAGCCTGGGCGTGGCCTGCATCCTTTTCTTTCATCGTTCCCGTTCTCTGACCCTGTTCTTTCCTATCCCATTCTTCTTGTTTATGGACGTGTGAAATCTCCCTGTTCTAAGGCGTTAACACCAGTTACGGAGAACTCTGTCTCTCCATCTGCAGTCATTCAAGCTCTACAAAATGAAATATTTTGCCTGAATATGATATCTCTTTTTACTTTTTTTCTTTTCTCTTACTGTGTTTTCTAGCTGAGAGAGGAATTGCAGCCTATGTTTTGGCTTTTGGCTGGAGGAAACAGCTCCCAAAGTTAAATCCTACTGGAAAAAGACTTTCAGGAGTTCTGGACTCTATACTTCAAGAATAGCACAATCAAATAAATACTCCCCTGGCTGGAATCCTTCGTGCAGGTCTCATAAGCAAATGAAATATTTAGGTCAAAAATAATTCTTGAATTAGTTACTGTCATGGATTGAATTGTGTCCCCCAAAATAGGTGTATCAATTTGGCTAGGCCACAATTCCCAGTATTATATGATTGTTTACCATTTTGTGATTTTCTTATGTTTTGTAAATCCTAATCTCTGCCTGTAGTTAACTAGACAAGATTAGATTATGTTAAAGAGGATTAGGTGGGAGGTAGCACCTTGGCTCGGGTCACACCCCTGATCCAATATAAAGGGATGCGGCCTACACCCTAGTGTGTAGCCTGCACCACCTTTTATCATACAGGAGATACAAGTAAAGGGAAGTGGAGGGGGGGCTCATATCACCAAGAAAGCAGCACTGGGGGCAGAGCATGTCCTTTGGACCCGAAAACCTACTGGTCCAGGTGAAGATTGATGACAAGGACCTTCCTTCAGACCTGGCAAAGAAAGCCTTCCCCTGAGGTTGATGCCCTGAATTTGGACTTCTAGCCTCCTAGACTGTGAGAGAATAAACTTGTTTGTTGAAGGCATCTACTTGTGGTATTTCTGCTATAGCTGCACCAGATAACCAAGAGAGGCATGAAAATCCAGATTCATACTGTTATTGTTTCCGTTCCAATTTGGCCTTCCCCTTGCCTGGTTAGAGTAGTTCCTGGCTGGTGCAAATGGTTAAGCAATTGATGACTAACTGAAAGGTTGATGGTTCAAACCCACCCAGAGGTGCCTCAGAATACAGACCTGGTGATCTACTTCCAAAAGGTAATGACCTTGAAAACCCTATGGAGTGCGGTTCTACTCCGCACACATGGGGTCACCATGAGTTGGAATTGACTTGGCAACTGACAACAACCATAATGGCCGGTGGTATTTTTCTGTAGTCACTACAGATACTGTTAATGTTAAGCCTTAGCTTTTGCTCCAAAAGCCTTCAGCTGCTGCTTGGATTCAGTGATAAAGGTCTGTAGATAGATACAAGAAAAGACACTTGGAAGGAATGTTACCATTTTTTGTTTTTTTCCAATTTTTTGCTATTGTCCTCTGTTATATTACAATCACCACAACCTCTTGTTTTCAAACAAGGACATTTTATTTAACATACACTGATGGTGTCCTACCAAATTGAATCCTTTTGAATGAAAGATTGAGGTCAATACATTACATCGTCTCAGTATCAAATCCCACCGTGTTCCACCTTTCAAGAACCCACTGACTTCTCAGGTATTTTGTTATATTTTTAGCTGGATTCTGCTCTATTTCTTTTAATGATTTTATCATCAACCTCCTGATTACAATTCTACATGCTGTCCTGCATTTCAGTTCTCTTTCCTTAAATGTAGTTCAGACACATCGCCAAGTCCCCAAACAACAAACCGGGAGTAAATATACTGTAAGTGGTAACTCACTTTACAAAAATCAATTGTTACATAAAGGGCAGTTCCCTCTGAGAACTTCATTTGAATGAGATCCGAATACTCGCTTCTCAGGTTTTAATAGCATCACCTCGATAACTTTAGCACATTGCCTTGGGCAGCATCTATATCCAATACTTCTGACTTGTTATTCCAATGAGAATTTCAGTAGCAGAAGCTGTCGCTATCAGGAAAGATTTGTAAATTCCTCCCGTTTGCAGTGGAGGGGCGGGATCGGGTAGTAGCTGGTATTCCATGTATCACATTAGGTTTCTAAGTTCCGAGTATAGTTTTTAGGCTTAATATTGCCTCTGTGCAGGTTAACGAACATAACCAAAAAAAAAACCAAAACTCAGAAGGGCTTAAAATCCTTTATGAATCTTGATTTGAATATACTGCTAATGAGGAGTTATCATTATTGATAATTAATTTTCTTCCAATAACAAACAAGCGTCTACTTACCATACAAGAGACTGGTTGCTGGGGCCAAGATTGGCTACAATCATTTGCAGGGCCCAGTGCAAAATGAAAATATGGGGCTCCTTGCTCAAAACTTATTAATAATTTCAAGACATTGACAGCAGAGCATTAAACCAGCGTGGAACCCTCTGGAGTGTGGGACCCTGTATGAGTGGACAGGTCACATGTCCATGAAGCAGGCCCTGCCCTAGCATGAAGGGGTCAAGCAAGTGATAACCAGATGAGCTCCTGGGTGGGACATAAAAACTTCTACTAACTATTTTTGGAGTTTATGCTTTACAATTGAGGAAATCTAATGTTGAAGGTTGTTATCCGAGTTTTGGACCTTCCTTTTTTTTGTTGTTAAACAAAAGCAACCAACTCAAAACTGGCAGAACCAGGACCTTTTGCTGTCCTAGCCAGTCAAATTAGCCTTTCTCAGCTTATAGGAGAAACCCTGGTGGCATAGTGGTTAAGAGCTATAGCTGCTAACCAAAAGGTTGGCAGTTTGAATCCACCAGGCACTCCTTAGAAACTCTATGAGGCAGTTCTACTCTGTCCTATAGGGTCACTATGAGTCAGATCTGCAATTCTTTCTATACAATGGATTCAGGTTGAAAATCCTTCTTGAAAGCCTTGAGAATGTTATCACTTTTCCACGATTAATTATCTTGGAAAACTGACAAGTTGTAGAAAGAGTAAATAAAGTTGAGAACGGGGCACTACCTCTGATGGTGCAGGTCAATCTCCCATCTCACCTCTGATTCCTTGATGGGTTCACCATGGGGTAAGTGCAAAAGATGAGTTGCCACTGCCTCTGAAAGTCACAGATCCTTGCCTGGTTAGAAATCAAAGCTATCTCTTACTGATTTCTTGCTCTGATCCGGGGATTGTGCCAACTTACATCATTGTAGTTACTCACTTTAATCATACCCATTTTCTGGAGCTTGGTGAGGTAAAGTAACCTCCTCCAGGTAAAGTCTTATTACACAGCTAGTAAGTGCCTGAAGCAGAATTCAGTTCTAGGTGGTTTCGCCTCTAATATCCACGCTCCCCCTCCCCACATCATGCTGCCTCCCATCACTGTGGAGAATCTGGGTGTGTGGGGGGTTAAACCTCACATACTAGGTGAGGCACCAGCTCAGTCCCCAAAGAGGCAGGAAACCGATTCCTGTGACCCCACCTTGCTTCCCCCATACATAACAGTCTAGAGAAGACAAGGAAAAGAGAGGTGTTGGTGGTCACCACCACACCCTGAGGTGAGACTTCAAGGAGTTGAGATTTATCTGCAATGTGAAGTTCAGTCAGTGGTGCAAAGAGAGCTCTTGAGGTGGGGGAGGAGACAAACTGGGCCTGATGGCAGAACCTGGCCAGGAGCTTGTGGGAAGCCCTCTCTGAGAAGAGCTAGGGAAGCTGACATGCTGGATACCACTGCAGTATGACGTGATTGCCCTACAGACAGCCCAAGGCTATGCTAGGGGCACCAGAAAGCAAAATGGAGGGGGGAGAGGGGGAGGGGTTGAGTGATTCAGCTTTAGTGAACTTATCCAGAATTTGGAAGCCAGGAAACCTAGAATAAATTTATTTCATTTTCAGCATACATGTGGGTTTTGTGTTTATGTTTTACAGTTTTGTATAATTTTTATTGTGAATTATATGTAGAGGGTGATAAGTATCAAAATCTTATGAGTTTAGGACCTCCAACAGCCTTAATCCAGCCTTGAGCACCCTCATCTCTTCCTACTCTATCACTCATTCATCTCATACGAAAATCTTTTCACCTAAAATCTCACAAATGGGAATTCCTCTTTGGAAGGGTAAGAGCTAGTTAATCCAGTTTAGGAGCCGACAGTAGACACCAAAATTTTCAAGACACAAGTTAGGGGCCTGACATCAATTAGAGCTCAGAACAGGAAAGAAAGGTCCTGCAAAGGGGGCAGCAGATGGCATACACCCCTCCACTGCTTAGAGTGGGCCCTGTGAACATATTCACTGAGCTCCAGCTTAAATATCTTTCTTTACTTCTATGATATCCGTCGGAGAGCTCAGCCCCTCTTCCACATGATACTCGGAACCCTTACTGACTGCAAGAGACTAGATTCTATATCTGGAGCTGCTTTTCCTTCCCACAAGCCCCCCTAACTGGGCCTTCAAATATATTAAAAGCTATGGCTTTATGGAGGGCATGGAAAACTTCTTGTGCATGACAAGATTTTGCTAAAATGATAATAATAGTGTCTTTTTAAATTGACTCATATTCATTAAGAACTTGACATGAAGTAATTCACTAAATTCTCAAAAAAACTGTCTGAAGGGGGCACGCTTGCATCCCCACTTACAGATAGGGAAACTAAAGAAAAGGTGAAAATAACTTGCCCAATGTCACACAGTAAATACTGCTAGGATTTCAATACTAGCCATCAGAATTTTGATCTGAGCACGGAACCTCTACTCCATTCTGCCTCTGTATCCCCTACCATGCTCTAGCTTTACAATGTGTTTTTCTTTTTTTTTAATACTTTTTTTTATTGTTGTAAATACATAGGTAACTCTGCTTCTGTAGAGATCTACAGCCTTGGAAACCCTGTGGGGTTGCTATGAGTTGGAACTGGCTCGATAGCAGTGGGTATATAGGTAACAAAACATTTTCCATCTCAATACTCAATAATCTTCATATGTACAGTTCAAACCAAAACCACAAACCAAACCCACTGCTGCTGAATTGATTCCAATTCACAGCGACCCTATAGAACAGAGTAGAAGTGCCCCATAAAGTTTCCTAGGCTGGAATCTTTACAGAAGCAGACTGCCAGATCTTTCTTCCATGAAGTGGCTGCTGTGTTCAAACTGCAAACCTTTCAGTTAGCAGCCAAGCGCTTAACCACCGCGACATCAGGGCGCCTTATGTGCCTTATGTACAGTTCGGTGACATCAAATATGTTCATCATGTTTTTTAATCATCACCATTAATCACTCCTGAATTTTTTCATCACTTAACCAAAGCTTGGCTTCCCCTAAGCATACAATGTGTTTTTAAATTAATTATACTGTTAATTCTTCACATAACCCCACTGGGGCTGAATTGCTAATCCCATTTTGCAGATAAAGACACTGAGTCTCAGAGGTTTAAGGCTCACTATTCTTTGTAAGGTACATTTTAATTAGTTTTGCCTTAGAACACTCTTGATGAGAAATGGAGTGGGGGCGGCTCATGAATACGAAGCAGGGAAACAACGTGGGATGCTGAGAAATCTTAGTTCAGAGGAATAATTCCTTATCACCTTACCTCCACCCCCAACAGCAAGGGGGAAATAAAACTTAATAATCTGTTTTGAAGAGCCGTTTCCAACTGATGTGAGAAAGGCTAGCCCTCTGGGAGTGGAAAAATCTCTGGTGGATTTCACCGAATTAATGAAAAGGTATTTAAATGGGAGGATAAGGGAGATAATGAGAAAGAAAACTCCATTAGTGAGACCTAAAGTACTGTACCTTGCCAAACGGAAACGCTACATGTATATTTTTTAATTTCATCGGATCCAATTCTTTGGTATGCATTTTCCTCTTGAACAATCTAATGCCAGTTCGGAAATAAAAGAAACAGCCTTCTTTCTAAAACAGGCTTTTGCAAGACTTAAGGTCCTTCAGGCCCCTATAATTACCCACACATTGTTACTACACACCAATTTAGTGTCCAGATTGAAAAATGGAATAAATGTTTACCAGAAGCCCATTTACTTGTCAACTTCAACAATGAATCTGGAATGAGAAACAATGTTCTTTGGGCTGAGGAGTGTAATTTCACCACTCCATGCTCTTGTCAATGTTTCATCAATTGAAAATCAATAAACTTCAATCAGTTCCCTAGATCCTATTACCTTAATCTGTGAACAGCAGAGGGGCCCTTTCTGTTCCTGAGAGCACCAGGTCTAGGGTGGTTCTACCTTTTCATATATTCAGCAAAGCTCAAACTGCTTCCTGATAGAGGAAAATTGCTCAGCAACACTGGCAAATGATTGTAAAGTGTTTTCCAGTTTCCAACAATGACCTCGTGAATGGAAATGGGAAGACCAGGTTCTCAGCATCTCTGTAAGCCCTTTTCATTCTTTTCCCATTTTATTATGTTTGTTTTTCCTGTGTTTGTAGTAGTGGTCTGAAGTTAACTGGACCACCATCCCTTCCTCTAAGGAACAGGGCTGTCCCCAGAGGGAGTGATTTGGCAAAGACCTTGCATTGCAGGCACCAAAATCTTCACCACCCAGCTGTACCCAGAGCCTCTTTCTGGTCACGTTCAATGGGCTTTTCCTTGCACTGATTGAATCTTGGGCTAGTTTGTTCTTCCATCTCTCTCCTCCTATCTAAGCTATCTTGACAAATTATTCCTAGTTACTGGCCTCTTGATAGTCTCCTTCAGTGTTTTCTTGAGAAGATAAAGATTTTTTTAAACCGTATTTTAAGTTTTGTTTTTTGGCCATTTTCATAGGAACCCGAGAAGGAAAGGGTGTAGTTAAACGTGCGGGCTCAAAACGCCATCTTAGAACGGAAGTCTTGGCATCCTTTCCCAAAACAATTACTAATACAATTTATAGTCCTGTTTATGACATAATAGAAAAAAGCCCATGGAACTACTCAGCACGGTAGGAAACGAACGGTTTATTAAACTGTTGCCTGTGCTCTAATCCTGACTTCAGAATGATTAACTAACAAATCCATCATCTGGAGGAAAGCTGGTTTGGCAGAGATTAATTTTTAAACTATTCTTATTTGGGGGTATTGTTGCTTTGGGTTTTATTTGGAATAACTTCCAGAATTGTTAAAGAATATTATATGTATGGTTTTTTTTTTTAAATAAGCAGAAAGAACATGGGTTTTATATATGCCTTTAGATACACTCCATACTTTTTAACTGTTTTTTTTTTTTTTTTTAAACAGTGAAAAGGACAAAAATTCCAAAAAGAGACTCTAGAAGTATTTCATCAGAACCAAAAGGAAGGCAGCTATATCAGTTAGGATTCTGTTGATAGGAATTATTCGAAACCAATTTAGGTTAACTTAAGATCAAAAAGGAAATTTATTATAAGGCTATTTCCGAAAATCAGCCAATGAAAACCCTATGAATTACAATGGTCCTATCTGCAACAGATTACGGGATGGCTCAGGGCCATGCACTGTTTTGTTCCCTTGTACATGGGGGCACCATGAGTCAGGGGCAGCTAACAACAAAAATAACAATACAGTGGGGGAGGGGGTTGCCAGAATTCACAAATGTTTGTGGAACTAGGGAAAGATACCAGTTACAATGTGTTGTGCTGCCAATAATGGAAAATCAGATAGAATGGGCTTCTTTCTGGCTCAGTAACTGGAAGTCCAGAGGTAGGAAGGGTTTGATTTAGCAGTCAGTGATGTTATAATGTTTATTTCGTCTCTCTACTTCACTCTTCCAATATCAGCTTCATCCTTACACTGGCTCCATGGTTGAGGGGTGCCGACAATTGCTGAGGTTACATCCTCCTTCTAGGTTCCCAGAAAACAGAGTCTGAAGCAAAAGCTGATGTATTAACATTTTATTAAGGACTGGAGTGCAATTTTAGGACGGAAAAAGGAGAATGAGGTAGGTGATGGGAAAGAGCAAATACAACAGGGAGACTTCAGAGAGGTCGTGTGAGCTAATCTATCTCAGGGCTGTCTGTGCGAGTGGAGGAATGGAGAATTTATCTACCAACAGCTTCCTGTCCCCTGTCTTGCAATGATCAAAGTCATTCCCATGGGGCCTAACTCTCCCTCACTTCCAGGTTGTGTCCCTAGCCTTCTCCAGGCAGCTGCTTAGAAAGCCAGAGCCCCCATAGGACCAGCAGGGCCAGTGCATAGGCCCAGGAATCATTCCTTGCCAGTTGGCACCACGTGTGCGTCTTCTCCTTCTCTGGCAATAGTAACAGGAGCAACAGCAATCTGGATCCATAATCCCGGGAACAGCAAAAAAAGCTGTGTTTTTGCTGGTGTATAAGCAAGGCAAGTGCATAGATCTGGGATGGCACATGAGCTGAGTCCAATACATTTCATTGTCCCCATCTGGGAAGGGGGGGTCCCTTACAGAAGCTGTGCCAGAAGAGTAAGGAAGCCTTTTTCTTTGGATGCCCCCGACAAGCATCTTCCCTGTTTCCTCTGGTGTCCCCATCCATTTCTGAACCACCTGTGCCTGGGGAATAGAGTTATGGCAAGCTTTGCTGTTGTTTTTAGCTGCCTTTTAGGCATGTACAATGGAACAAAATGCTGCCCAGTCCTCTGCCATCCCCTGGATCTGTTGCTGATTGAACCATTAGGATTCATAGAGTTTTTATTCGCTGATTTTCACAATTGAAATGTCGGGCCTTTCTTCCAAGTCCATCTTAGTCTGGAAGCTTGCTGAAACCTGTTCAACATCATAGCAACATGCAAGCCTCCAATGACAGATGCGGTGGTGGTTTTATAGCAGGTGCAGTGGCCAGGAATTGAATTGGGTCTCCTGCACGGAAGACAAAAATTCTACCACTGAGCCACTAATGCCCCTTATAAGCTTAAACCAAACCAAAAAAACCAAATCCAGTGCCGTCGAGTTGATTCCGACTCATAGCGACTCTATGGGACAGAGTAGAACTGCCACTTAGAGTTTCCAAGGAGCTCCTGGAGGATTCGAACTGCCGACCCTTTGGTTAGCAGCTGTAGCACTTAACCACTACACCACCAGGGTTTCCCCATATAAGCTTAGGCCACAGTCATTTCTGCTTTCCAAGGGCTGCTCAGAGAAGCTGTGGAATCAGGGTTACCAAAAGAAGGAAGAATAAATGTTGAGGAGACAATCATAACACCCACTTTAAGAAAATTCTGAAACTGGGGGCTAGAAAAGCTAAGAAGACTCTGTGTTTCTCTTCTATACCTATAAATTTCATTTTTTTTCATGCTAAAGACAGAAATTCTTTAGTGTCCAGGGCATAAACTATGACCCCAATAGCATGACAGTTTACTTGTTCCAAATGCAACCACACTCAAAGAGACCGAATCTCACCTTTGAATCTAATTGACCTAATTTGAGTCATGCATCTTTGCCTAGACCAATCCAACTGCGGTCAGGGGCAGGGTTCACATAAAGAATGTGACTTGCAGAATCCCACTCCCACAGCCATGTGGATGAGGGAAGGGTCATTATAGAACAAAATAACGTTCATAACATTCCTGGAGAGGACCGCCTTAAGTTTTAAAGATAAGTGAGTAAAACGGTGTATTTGCCTCCAGCATCATCTAACCATGACATCTCTAACCCTATTCAATCTTTTTTAGTGGTAAACAAATGTGGCCAATATCATTGGCCTGTTGCTGGACAAGATTCTCTTTAATTGCCCTTACTTCTCCTGTTTCTATTTCATGGAAGGAAACAAAGCTCCCCACCCACCCCACTCCCCACCCCATGCTTGAAGATATATAACTTTAAATTCTGATTATTGAAGTCTTATTACTTGGCATATCCAGGAAATCACTCTTAGCCTGAGTAAGCAATTCGTTGTATGTATGTGATCATGCTACCTGCAAACCCTGTTCTACTAGCTTTATGTACATATAAATTGAAGTACCACTTGCCAGGTAAATAGGTGAATGGATTATATATACCACCAGTACTGAAGCTGCCTACAGACAAACTCTAAGCTCTGTTGTATTTATGCTGGAATAGTAGTTGCATGTTAATATAAAGAGGCAAGGATATCATGGTTGCCCGTTAAAGACACCAAGTAGAAGTAAAAAATAGTGGTGAGGGCTAATCTAAAAACAGAGAAATAAAAAGAAATGAGAGTGGGGGATAGGGAAAGTGGAGTTCCATTGGATGAGTACGAAAGAAGGGAGTCAAGCCTCTCTAGCCCTCAACAAAATTGACAGCATTTCCCTTGGATATCCAGGTGTGGTAGTTAGGTTGTATTCCTAGTTCCCTCGCCTTGGGAACTGTACCCTTCCCCCTTCCACACGGCTGTTTGTGCGAGAGGGTTCTATCAGTTACATTCTTTATGTTAGCCCATCCCCCTTGCTGCCGCTGGATTGATCCAGTAGAGAAGAGTTGGCTCAAATTGAACCAATTAGACTCAAAGGAGAGATTTGGTCTCTCCAAATGTGTCTGGTCTTGAATTTTATGACCAAAAATAACAATAGGGCAGCCAAGAGCTGTGTTATCAGAGAATAGGTTTTGCTACCCTTTAAAGACCATAATTTGTTTCCTTGTAGGATTTTGCTCAAAATCTAGAAAAATTCAGTCTTAGAGAAAATACAACCAGAATGTTCTTCATAAGTGAGGATGGCAAGGCTTTGACTCACTTACTTTGGATACATCATCAGGAAAGACCAATCACTAGAAAAGGACATCATATTTGGTAGAGGGTCAGCAAAAATGAAGAAACCCTCAATAAGATGGATTGACGCAATAGCTGTAGCAATGGACTCAAACATACCTATGATGTGATCATGAAGATGGTGCAGGATCAGGCAATATCTTGTTCTATTACACATAAGGTTGCCATGAGTCAGAGCTGACTAACAACAGCAACAAAGCTTAGTAACAAAGAAGATTTCAATTTCGGTTCCCAGTGTTTAAACTTCTTATGGGTATAAATTCTACCTATACAGTCAGCTCTCAAAATCATGTGTTATCCGTGACAGCAATGATGACCGTGATGCTAATAATGATAGAAGAGGTTATTCAGCAAATATTAGACCAGTCCAAAATCAAAAACCAAACCTGTTGCCATCAAGTTGATTCTGACTCATGGTGACCCCATGTGTTACAGAGTAGACCTGCTCTGTATGGTTTTCTTGGCTGTAATCTTTACGGACACAGATTACCAGGCCTTCCTTTGAGACACTGTTGGGTGGGTTCAAACCGCCAACTTTTAGATTAGTAGTTGAGTGCAAACCATTTGTATCACAGGTTTTAGGGACCTCTATATATAAAAAAAAAAAAAACCTGTTGTCGTCATGTTGATTCCAACTCATAGTGACCCTATAGGACAGAGTAGAACTGCCCCACTGGGTTTCCAAGGAGTAGTTGGTGGATTCGAACTGCTGACCTCTTGGTTAACAGCTGAGCTCTTAATCACTGCACCACCTGGGCTCCCTATACCAGGCCATTCACGTGTAAAATCACATTTTCCCCTTTAGCTTTTTCACAGATGTCACTAGATTGGATCAGGGACTGTCTGTCCATTTTCTTGAAAGATGTTGCTCTGTAAGTGTGAGGTATAGCTAATGTGCTACAGAAAGCCAGAGGCTCACTGTTATTGAGCTCCACAGTTCCTCTGCTCTCAGATTCCTGCTGCTGGCAATAGGTAAGTTACCCAGGAGGGATGATACACAAGCCCGTTCTTATTTCAATGACTTTGTTACACTTATTATTTTGTCCTCTCTTTTGAGGGCTGAGAGTGGTTCACAATACACAATCTCTATTCTTAGTCTTCCTGTGAGGCAGGCAGTTAGAAGAAACTGGAAATCTTAGCACATCTAAACAATAGCAAGTCCTTATCCATAGCATGGCATGAAAACAGCCTGATGAGATCAGCAGCAGGATCTGTCCCCTTCATCATGGAAAGCAAGCTGAGTTTCTGTGCACGGGTGAGGGAACATTTTATGAGGAGCTGAATGGCAGTTACGAAAACTATTGTGAAAAGGAAGAAACGGCCTGCAAATTAAAGATAGTCAAAATGTAAAAGGAAATTAAATATTTACTTCACACAAAAGTGAGGCAATCTTGACTATCAACATGCTGACTCTTTTTTCTTTACTTCTCTCCAGTCCATGCTTTCCCTTTACCTTCTCCTGGGCCCTCATTCAGATTTTGTGCACTGAGTTGATGCTGTTTCAAAGAGCTGTGTGGTTTCTGCAGGTGTGTCATCAAAACAAGGGCATGGCTTCTTGGGATCTGATGATGCTCTGAGTTTAGGCTCTAGCCACTGTGTCAGCACAATGAACCCACCTCCTCTTACTGCCCAGAGCCTGCCAGATATATATATCAGGGTGCCATGTCAGGGCTCTGGTTGTGCAGGCATTATTTTATTCAATCAGATGAGCAAAAGATGGTCCGTCAAGTGCATGGCCGTCAAACTACTTGTCAGAGGGCCCAAATGCATGAGAGAGAGTTGCCTTAGGAGACTCTTCTTTCCTGCTCTGTGGGATGCTGATGCAAAAGTCCTTACTGCCTTACTTAGTGTAATCCAACTCATCTAAGCCCACGTTGTTACTTTTGGAGCTGTGTCATTAGGCTCTTCTCAAAGTTTTGTGCAGTAGCTTAACCTAGTGCTTCTCTTAACATTCATACACATCACCTAAGACCTTGTTAAAATGCAGATTCACCTTCAGGAGGTCTGAGGTAGGGCTGAAGATCCTGCTACCAAACAGATACTACTGTTTCTTGGACCACACCTTAGATAGTGCTAGCTTCATTCATCGGCGCCAAGGACACCATTTTACAACAGCCTGCCATCATTTGTTGTTATTGTTGTTAGGTGCTATCAAGTTGATTTTTGAAACATTAACAGATGAGAAAACAGAAACATATGTTTTCCAACCTTAGTAACCTCCATAAAGGGAAAGGAAATGGAACTACTACCGATGAAGCATGCATTACACCCCAGGCATGAAGCCTTGCTGCCAGCATTTAAATTGTATTAACTCAGCTGATGAGAACCTGAGCAGCTCGAGTAAGAAAGTGATTAAGTAAAACTTGGTTTGTGAATCCCTCCTCTTTCTGATATCACGAGTAACTAGTGTTGCCTAGGCAACTTGACAGCCCCAAAATGCCAAGTCTGAGGGGTGGGGGACTTCAAGGGAGATGAGCACTTAATGCACTCTACAGGAAACCCCAACCCCAAGAAAGACCCCCTCCCAAAATAGGGGTGTGCTGATGCAAATCACAAACCACTGCTGTTCTCAGTGTACAAGAATAGATTGGAAGCCTCACTGGTGATTCATCAGCAGCCTCCACAGTTGCCAGGAGTTATCTCTAACCCTAGTTAGACAGTTATTCACTGTGTGGAAGAAGGAACTTCTCTGCAAGCTTTTTCTCAAGGACATTCTGGATCTATCTATCAGGAATCAGAATAGACTTTGCTATACCGTCTAGGATGGTCTTGCTGTGGAGCAAGAACTAGACCAGGTGTCACAGGCCCCTACTCCTGCTGGGCCAAGTCCCATGCTTTGAGGAATATGAGTATTGAGAATGTGATTTTCCAAAGCCAAGTAGAGACCCATTTCTCTGGGGTGCTTGGCGTTGGGCCCTCACCTGCTGTCGGAATAGTTTCACACTCTGAACATCATAGGGATCCATGCATCAGAGTACTAGGTTGGGGTCTCTGTTGGGATTTTTCAGTTGCAAATGCTGCTAGCAGTAGTCTGGGAAAAGGCCTCTGCCACTTCATACTTTTTGGTCCTTCTCTACCCGTTCCAACTCACAAAGCTACCTCTTTCAAAGTAGGGTTCCTCTGACTAAAAAAACAAAGAGCAGACGAGTAAGGATGATTTATAATGATGTCAGGCCTTCTGAAATGTTTACCCCCCTAAAAAGTATTCCAAACTCCTAGCCTAGAACTTTGTCTCACTTACTTTGGACATGCTATCACAAGGGACCAGTCCCCAGAGAAGGACATCATACTTGGTAAAGTAGAAGGTCAGTGAAAAAGAGGAAGACCCTCAATGAGATGGATTGACACGGTGGCTGCAACAATGGGCTAAAACATAGCAATGACTATGAGGATGGTGCAGGACCGGGAAGTATTTTGTTCTGTTGTATATAGGGTCAGTATGAGTTGGAACCAACTCAACAGCGCCTAACAACAACAACAGCCTAGAACTACTAACAGAGCTGAAGTATTTCTTTGGACTGTTAAGAGGAACAGCATATAAGAGAATGATTAATATTGGCTGGTAGACACATTCTGAACATTTGTTATGGGTCCACATCATGTTAAGAGCTGTGAGAAGTAACAAAAGTTACACCTTAAATTTTTTACTGACATGGAATAGGAGTTGTATATTCTGACTTATTAAATTATAGACTTTAACAAAAACAAATGTGTATGATGCTTTCAGGTTTATAGAGCACTTTCATGTAAATTATGCCATTTGTTACTCACAACCAACCTATAAGGTAAAAGTTACCTGAATTTTATAGATGAAAAAAATGAGCCTCAGACAGGTTAAGATCATTTTTCAAAATTAAATAAGACGCGGATTTGGGGTTAAGTTTAGGCATTGGGGCCTTCTCATCATGGTGCCCAAGGCTACTTCAGCCCTTCTGGAGTTAGGGAGGAAAGCGAGTGGGCCTCTTCTCAGGGCTCTCACCCCTTGTCCTAGAAGAGTCCCAAGTGCCTACATCTGGCTCACTGAGAGCCAACCCATACCCTTTCCTATTTCTTCCATTGTTCCTCATTCCCCCAAAGGGTACAGAGCCCTCTACACCAAAGCCCATGACCTTCCTCAACCCATCTCTCCCCTGAATACACACCCCTAGACCCCAAGGACTTTATCTTGGCTTATTCACCCTCAATTCCCTTGCTTAGAGAATAAAGAAAAGGCATTCTTGGTATACACGGGGTGAACCACACAAGAGGGAGGGTCCGTATTATAGCCTGCATTGGAACCATTTTTACCAGTCCCAATTTTGTCACAACCTATGCTCTCCTAAATTACTTTAGCAAGGGCTACCTTGTATCGCCAAGCTGATCATCTGCAGCATAAAATATTCTAGAATGGGATTGTGTTTTATTCTCCTTTATAGTTTCAATTCCTAGCATAGCTTCCTATACAGTAAGTGATGACGATTTTTGGAATAAACCAGGGCATACAAGAAAAAGCCTAGAAAACTCCTCTCTATCAAAAAGTGTCGTCCAAGATTATCTTCTGTAGGGGGAAAGCTTGTGAGCAGACACAACATATTTTGTCCTTAGGAATTCAGTGTAAGTGTTCACATGCTGGAAGGTGGAGGCAGCACTCAGAGGGAATGTTTGGCTCCACCACTTTCCTGGAGTCTCATTCCCTCACCCATCTCCCCCAGCCTCAGCTTGGTTAATACATCAGGTGCTAGACTAAGAGAGGACCAAGGATGCAAATTCCCACTGTACCCCCAATCCAAGAGGTTCTGAGTCTGTACATGTGAGGGGAGCTCAGCCCTGTGCACTGCTTAACGGCTCCCCAGATGATTGTGACTCAGGTGGTCCCCAGACTGCAGTTTGAGAAAACACTATGTTAAACAGAGATTGCACACACGACAGTTGGGTACCACTCCTGAGGGAAACCTCAAATCTGAGTCATGCCAACTCTGGTCTCACTTTAGCAGGCGATGAAGAAGGGCATTTCTGAGTCACACCAGGACCAAACTATGGAAATGTCACGCTTCTGGTCCAACCCAAAGTCACAGTGTGTGGCCTGAGACATCCAGTGTTACACAGTTTGAGGTAGCCAAGTTGGGATATATACCCAGAGACCATCCTTTTACCAATGTGCCATACTCCCTTCTATCTAAATCCAGTTAGGTGAGAATATACTCTCCTCCTTCCTTATCCAGCCCACTCCATCTACTAGCTAATAATAGCAGCATTTATTAGGTGCTTCCTATGTGTAAGTCACTGCAATAGGTCCTTCAGATGCGTCAGTTAGTCCTCACAATAATCGGTAAGATTATTCTCCCTTTCCAGATGATAAAACTGAGGTCTAGAGAGGTTAAGAAATTTATCCAAAGTCACACAGCTTGAAGTAGCCAAGTTGGCATATACATAAAGCAGCCCAGCTCCAGAGACCATCCTCTTATCAATATGCCACGATCCCTCCCATCTAAACTGAACAGTCCTGGGATTGGGAAGCCTGGTAGCTGGATAGGACTTCTTTTTACTTGAAGACATTTCATCCCCTACTGACAATGCATTTCCATCCTGTAACGTAGCTGTAATCTTTTGCCTTCTTTGGACATTTATTCAAAAGACTAAAATCAAGGCTAAGTAGGAAGTCTCATGGGGAGAAGGGGAACTGTGGTACTTGTGTGCAGAGCCAGGTGAGCCTGCCTGGCTGCCACGAAATTTGCCCTTTGCCCTGCACCCCGGCCTGACCTCGGTGGAGTGCAGGCAGCCCCTCACAGGGCTGACCAGGACAAGGGTCAGTGGGAAGGAACCTCAGACCACCTCATGGATATGTTGGTTTTGGCGGTATCTGACTTATTTCGTTCCAAGTTGTCTCAATATTCGTTAAAAAAGGGGGGAGGGGCCAGAAATGAAGAGTCAGCATTAAATATAAGCGGAATTAGGAATTTATGCAAAGCCTTTGGGACAGACCCACAGGCTATGTATTTGTTCTAAATAAATATTTACTGTAATCATTAATAACATCTTGATATTTGTTTTTCCTTCAAAATTCAAGACACAGAAGATAGAATTTGAGTTAGACAAACCTGGATCTCCATCCTGCTTCTGCCACTTACTTGAGCAAAGCACTTAACCCCTAGGCTTCAGCTTCTCAAGTTTTAATTGTGGACAATAATACACACTTAGGAGGGTGAGCTATAAGGATTAGAAAGAGTGTATGTAAGGCATCAGGCACAGGGAAGGCCCTCACATTCAATTATTAGAAAATTGTATCCTAGAGACAGACAGGATGTTGATTCAGATCATACAGAAAACCAGTCAGAGAGGTGGAATTTTTTTTAAAGGACACTTTGTTGTTGTTAGCTGCTCTCGAGTCAGCCCCATACACAACAAATGAAACACTGCCTAGCCCTAAGCCATCCCCATGATCAGCTGCAGCCTGGATAGTTGGACAGGGTTTTCACTGGATGATTTTTGGAACTAGATCACCAGGCCTTTCTTCCTAATCCATCTTAGACTGGGAAGTCCCCTGAAACCTGGTCAGCATGGTAACAACATGCAATCCACCACCGACAGACAGATGGTGGTTGTGCAGAAGATGCGTTAACCTGGAATTGAACCCACAGTAGGTGAGAATTCTACCACTGAACCATCACCGCCTCACAAAGGACAGGTTAGTACCCAACAAATTAGGATGGCCCAAGGAGATCATGCAAACGTGTGGGCTTTGCTATTTACTAGCTGCGCCATGTGGGCAAGTTTCTTAATTTCCCAAGCTCTGAATTGAGAACAACATTATCATCTGCATACTGTTGCTGCGGTGATTAAATTAGACAAAAACATGCACCTGGCAAAGAGATGCTAAAGAGACGTGGGTTTCCTCTACCTCATGTGTTAGCTTGGCAAATGAGTGCTTGGTCAAGGTTGGAAATGAAAACCATGGAGTCAAGACACCATCTCATGTCCCCAAATCAGGTACAGTGGGAAGTTAGCAGGGATGGTCAGACATTTCGGCAGTTCTCAGCCTCGGCTTTCCAGAAGTAAAGCCATTCCTGGAAGGGACTCTGTGAATACTTCGGCCTCTTAGAGTTGGTTGATTCCTTCTATTTGCTGTGGTTGCCAGTAAGGGTGCTAATAAGATCTAAGCATTAGAGTGACTTGTCTGCTCTGGATGACTTAGATGCTGAAAAGTAATAAATACGTGAGCACTACAGTTCTTCCAGCTTAATGTGAACACACGCTTGCCTAAGATCAAGGCTGGGACCATTAGCTCACAGCATGAAGTCTACTGAGCCTCTCTGAAATGATCACAGCACTCCCTTGCTCTGCTCCTTGGATGAATGGTGAGTTCTGAGCCCCATTACCAATTGTTGAAGCCTCATTCCTCTGGCCCTATTCATATTCTACCTGAGCACAGAAAATTCCCAAGGATGGGAGGAGAGAAATTCATTTGATTCTGAGGATGCAAGCTTTTCCTGCTAGTGTCCACTTCTTGGCAAAAAAGGTAATTGAAGAGACTAAAAAGTTTTAGCTATCTCTCTCCCTGAGTCTGTATGTGTGCTCGTGAGTGTGTGTACAGGCTGACCAGTTGACTATAAAGGAATATTAATTTCACAATTGTCTCCTTCTATATGAACGTGATATAGAACATGCTGTGTCAACTTAGGTCAGGATTATTAGCAAAATCACCCTTCTGAATTCCAAACTGTATCCACGCCTTTCAACTTGGGCTCATTAGCTAGGCTTATGCATTTGGCCTTGAATTCTTGGCCTTCTGGTGAGAAAATATTCAGCTGTTTGTGTTTGGTTTGGTTTTAATACATTCTAATTCGATATCTATATTTCGGATGAGAATGGCAGCAAATGATGGCCCAACTCTAGAAAGTCTCGACCCCTGGAAGCACACAATGAGTCCAGAAGCACCTTGTTTTCTGGTGCCTTCTCTGAGCTTGGCCTATTTCTCCAGCACAGAAACCGTGTCATCAGTTCTCCTTTTCAGGCCTGTATCTCCTTTGCTGTCCTGAGGTCAGCCTAGGAGGCTCCACAGCTCAGGCCTGACCTTGAGGGGCTCAATCACATGCAAAAAGCCTGAGCCACAGTATGTTAGTTATTCCTGCTTAAAATTACACAAATTTATTATCTTGCAGCTCTGGAAGTCAGAAGTTCGAAAAGAGTATCAGTGGACTAAGGTCAAGGTGTTGGCAGGACTGTGGTCTTTCTGGAGGCTCTAGGGAGAACCTGTTTTCTTGCCTTTTCCAGCTTCTAGAGGCCATTTGTGTGCCTGGGCTTATGGAAATCTTTCTCCATCTTCAAAGCCAGCAAGGTCAAGCCTAGTCCTTTTCACATTGCCATCTCTGTAGCTTTCTCCTTTGCCTCCCTCTTCTACTCTTAAAAGCAGCTTTGGTGACAAAGTGGTTAAGCACCCAGTTGCTAACCAAAAGGTCCGCAGTTCAAACCCAGCCACTGCTCTGCAGAAGAAAGATGTAGCAGTCGGCTTCCATAAAGATTATAGCCTTAGAAACACTATGTGACAGTTCTACCCTGTCCTATAGGTCACTATGAGTCAGAATCAACTCGACAGCAATGGGTTTTGAGTGGACCCAAAAGGGCTACTTGTGATTGCATTGGGCCTACCCAGACAGTCCTGGGTAATCTCCCTGGCTCAAGGTCAGCTGATTAACCACCTTAATTCCACCTGTAACCTTAATTTCCCTTTGCCTTGTAACCTAACGTATCCAGTTACCAGAGATTAGGTCGTGGACATCATTGGGGGCCATTATTCTGCCTCCCACACACGGTCACCCTTTTTCTACAAGGCAGAGGTTGCACAGGTCCGTTGCAAAATGCAGGCCTGGTCATGTGTTGAACTCATAGTAGCCTCACCTGTTGGACTGTCTGCTACTGACCATTGATAAACGTCCATGATCAGCATCTTTGACAGCCTTCCCAGGCATGTGGTCTGAATCAGCTTCCAGAGATCTCAATGTCCTTTCCCTTTTGGCTGACTCATGCCTGTGTCCTCAGTAATCACCCTGTGACCAGATCACCAAGCTCCACTCTGTATGGAAATTTCACTTTGGAAGAAATATAGCTGAGCAGGTCTTTCTGAGGTTTCAAACATTTGATGGCTTAGATTTGCTCCAGGCAGATTTTCGGCACTAGGCCTAGGCCTCGGGCTGCTGATACTTCTGAAGGTCTTTGAGTTAATGGGGCTTCTACCACCTATCCCAGAGGGATGTGAGCCTTACAGATTGTCTCCCAGAATCATCTGCCTGGAGGGTAGGCTTCCACAATGACTAAGACCCAACTTATGGCCTAGGCCTAGCCAATCAAAGCATTTAATCATCTGGTCACAGTCCTTATCTAAAGATAAGCACATGACCCAAGTCAGGGATGGCAGGGATAGTTTTGGTCATCAAACATTCTAGATCCTCTCTCATATTTCCTAGTCACCTTGCAATTAGGTGGGGCATTGTGACTAGTTCCAACGAATATAATGTAAGAGGATTTGTTATTTGTTATTTCTGGGCTGAAACTCATTCATACCACAAAATTCATGCACAATTCTACAACCTCTTCCTACCTCTGCTTTAGGAGTAAGGCAAATCTTAAGTTCCAAATGGTGCAACTACAAAATAGTGGCATGTTCATCATCTTGGGTCCCTGCATGACCATTGACATTGGACATGTTTTGAGCAAGAAATATGCTGTGTATTAAGCCTCAGAGAACTGGGGTAGATTGTTACCACAGCATAGCTAGCCTATCGTGACCAATATACCAGCCCAGTAACGGCACTTCCTGAGACTTCCCAGAGCTATCACGAAAGACTTGCCTCTCCCTTTTTCTGTCACTGCAAGAAGCAAAGACATTTTGGGCTTGGGACTTCCAGCATCCATCTTGCTACCACAAGGAGAAAGCCTATCTGAAAAGGCAATCACTCAGAAGCAAACAGAGCCAATAGATGAAGAAAAAGAATCCTGTTGACCTCATTTGAATCCTTGGATACATTTGGGCGCAAATCTGCTCGACCCTTAGAATCTCAGTGATATTAGAAAGACATTCCCATTTTTACTTAAGTTAATTTTTTTTTTTTTTTAATTTGAGTTGAGTTTCTGTTTTTGGTAATGATACGAGTCCTCACAATCACAGTCCCTTTTGCTGACTGACTCATTTGGCAATCTAGAATTATCTCTTTTTTCTTCACAGGACTCCTTCTCATAGAAAGCAAGACTCCTATCTATCAGAGGGGGTCTCAACACAATTTTCTGCCCTTAGAGAATTAAATTAGTCTGTACAGGTATTTCCCAGCTTACGACAGGGTTCCATTCTGACAACTCCATTGTAAGTCAGTTCTGATGTAAGTCAAATACCTCATTTTTTTTTTTTTAGCCTTCACTATTATTGCCTTTTATTATCTTTATAAATCCGGCAGTGTTCTGAACAGTAAATCATAAAACTGAACATCTGTGAGGGAACATCTGAGAATGATAACTTCAGCAAATTACACTCAGCAACATATTACTAACGTTAAGATGTGTAAAAAGAAAAAGTTAGTCCTAAGTGCGGTTCATCATAACTCGAATAAATCATAAGTTGGTGACTACTCGTATTCTATATGAATGTCCCCTGTTGAAGTTATTTACATTCCCTTTTCCCAGTTTCTGAGAAGGAAGGGTGTGTTAACAAGCATTCCTGAGCAGGGAAACGTTATGATCACCAAATCACTAAAAGGGAAAATTCACCAGTGATTAAAAATAAAACAAAGGGAAAGAGAATGTTGATGATTTTGACTTGCAGGGAAAACAATAAGTAGAAAATGATGTGACCCTTATTCTGCTATAATTCTCTCCTGAGGCATTTGATTTGCCTTCATGCATTTCCTGACCATTTGTTTGGTTGGTTGGGAAAATGACCAAGTCCAAGTTGGAAAGGATGATCATGATACATCTATGCTTACACTTTGGGGATTGAAGTTAAAGTGTTTGTCATTTCCAAGCACACCAGTGTCTCTATAAAACCCAAGCACCCATTCTCCATATGCAAAGATACTTACACTGACCTAAGAGTAGGGCTTGGGTTTTGAGGTTTTTCCTCTAGTAGAGATGATGAATAAGAATAAACTCATTCACACTTTTTCTTTTGTTCCCTTTATAAGCCTGTAAGTAGGCCTGTAAGAGACCACCGCTTGGAATGAGGTTACAGTCTGTGGCCATGGAGTTGTACCAAGATGACAGGTCCACTGAGGGGTCAAGCCAACAAAGTTGACCTCAGCTCAACTTTAACCATCTTTGTCAAATTCTGACCAGCTGCCTAGGCTGGGATGAACCTCCTTTTACTGAGACCCAAGCTGACCCCATTCCCCACAATCCTAACATGTGGTTCCATGGAGCTCCCTGAATTGACCAAATGGAACCTTCTCAACTTAGAAATGACCAGTGACTGGGAGGTCGCAAACTCAGAATTTCTTCACCTTTGATCATAACTATGAGTTCATGGATAAAGCTGAGTATTAACCAACTGTTCTTCTGGTACTAAATCAAGAATTCAGTAAGATATATAGGAAGGATGGCGTTTCATTGAGGATAGGCACGAAAACCCATTACTAATGGATAGCTTTTTCCAAGGGAACATATATACATATTCCCATGTAAACATGTATTATTTCATTGGAAATGATCACTAGGACATTGGGTTAAGAAACTTGCTCAGGGTCACATAGCTAGCATTGGCAGTGTATTTCCAAAGTCCACTTTCTTTCTAAAGTCCACCACAATGGAATAGACTTTATTTTAGTTTGTGTTCCCTCAGACTTGGAGCCTGAGACAAGGTCTTGAATGGAAGTCACTATTTGGGAGATGATCTCAAGTAGCCAGAAAGAGGGAGTACAGGAACTGAGACAGGAAAGGTAAAAGAGCCAATATAAATGGAGGTTACCTGGAGACCTCTGAGAACCTTACAGAATGCCACGCAGAATCATTCATGCAAAAGAGGGTAGCCTGTAACACTGACCCAGCCTCAGCCCCCATTATTTAGGGCTGATCTTAAGCCTTTAGTCCCACCCCACTCTGGGCTACACTAAAATGGTAAGCAGCTAGGAAAGAAGGTTCTGGGCAGAATGTGGAAATACATGGAACACCCAGTAGAGGTGAGACACCATCAGCTCAGAATGAATCTGGGCTGCAGCTGAAATCAGAAGTGGACCAAGGTGCTGGGACATCAGCAAGGTTTACTACTGACTGCCTCTGGAATCAGTGGTATTCAAGAACAAAGTGACTAACAAAAAGACTTGAACATTTAGGCTAGACATTCCCTTCACATATAATTCTATAATCCTGTAAGTACATAGGAGCCATCACACTTTGGCTACTAAAAAAGGTGATCTATTGTTAAAACAGTGTCTGTCAGTTTGTCGTGGTGTGATGGCTTGAGTGTTTCTGTGACACTGGAAGATTTATCACAGGCATTTCTAATACCAGCAGGTCACTCTTGGTGAACAGGTTACAGCTGAGCTTCCAGACTAAGACGGACTAGGCAGAAGGACCTGGAAGTCTACTTCTGAAAAAAATTGGCCGGTGGAAACCTTATGAATAGCAGTGGAACATTGTCTGATATAGTGCAGGAAGATGAGCCTCTCTGGTTGGAAGGCACCCAGAATACAACTGGGGAAGAGCTGCCTCCTCAAAGCACAGTCAACTTAATGAAGTGGATGGAGAAAAGCTTTCAGGACCTTCATTTGCTGATGCGGCATGACTCAAAATGAGAAGAAAGCCCTGTAAACATCCACTGATAACAGGAACATGGAATGTATGAAGTATGACTCCAGGAAATTTGGAAATTGTCGAAAATGAAATGGAACATATCCTAGGCACTAGTGAGCTGAAATGGACTGATATTGGCCATTTTTAATCAAACAGTCATATGGTCTACTATGCCAGGAATGACAAATTGAAGAGGAATGGTGTCACGTTCATCATCAAAAAGAACATTTCAAGATCAACCCTGAAGTACAATTCTGTCACTGATAGGATAATGTCCATATGCCTACATGGGAAACCAGTTAATATGACTATTACTCAAATTTACACACCAACCACTAAAGCCAAAGATGAAGATATTGAAGATTTTTACCAACTTCTACAGTCTGAAATTGATCAAATATGCAATCAAGATGCATTGATAATTACTGGCGATTAGAATGCAAAAGTTGGAAATAAAGAAAGATTGGCATTTGGATAATACGGCCTTTGTGGCAGAAATAAGGCCAGAGGTTGAGTGATAGAATTTTGCAAAACCAATGACTTATTCATCACAAATACCTTTTAACAACAACATAAATGGTGACCATACACATGGACCTCACCAGATGGAATACATAGGAACCAAATCAACTACATTTGTGGAAAGGGACAATGGAAAAGCTCAATATCATCAATCAGAACAAGGCCAGGGGCTAGCTGTGGAACAGACCATCAATTGTTTATATGCAAGTTGAAGTTGAAGAAAATTAGAAGAAGCCCACAAGAGCCAAAGTATGACCTTGAGTGTATCCCACCTGGATTTAAAGACTATCTCAAGAATAGATTTGATGTGTTGAACACTGTCTTAGACATGTAGTGGTGCTATAACAGAAATACCACAAGTGGATGACTTTAACGAAGAGAAATTTATTCTTTCACAGTCCAGTAGGCTAGAAGTCCAAATTCAGGCTGTCACCTCCAGGGGAAGGCTTTCTCTCTCTGTCAGCTGTAAAGGAAAGTCTTTGTGATGCATCAGTCTTCCCTTGGTCTGGGAGCATCTCAGCACAGGAACCTCAGGTTCAAAGGATGCACTCCACTCCTGGCACTACTTTCTTGGTGGTATGAGGTCCCCACTCTCTGCTTGCTTCACTTTCCTTTTATCTCTTCTAAGATAAAAGGTGGTACAGGCCACACCTCAGGGAAACTCCCTTTACATTGGATCAGGGATGTGCCCTGAGCAAGAGTGTTACATCCCACCCTAATCCTTTTAACCACAGGCAGAGATTATGATTTATAACACATAGGAAAATCACAAAATGGAGGACAACCACACATGGCCTAACCAAGTTGATACACATTTTTTTTGGGGGGGGGGGCACAATTTAATTCATTACAAACACTAAGGACCAAAGATCAGATGAGTTGTGCAAGGGCATCAAATATGAAGAAAGCAAAGTGTTGTTAAAAAGACAAGAAAGAAAGAAAAGGCCAAAATGGATGTCAGAAGAGACTCTGAAACTTGCTTTGAATGTAGAGTAGCGGAAGTGAAAGGAAGAAATAATGGAGTATAAAACCTGAACAGAAGGTTTCAAGGGCAGCTCGAGAAGACAAAGTAAAGTGTTAAAATGACATGTGCAAAGACGTGGAGATAGAAAGCTAAAAGGGAAAAACACACCGTTTCTCAAGCTGAAGGAAATAAGGAAAAAATCAAGCCTCAAGTTGCAATACTGAAGGATTCTATGGGGAAAATATTAAACAACACAGGAAGTATCAAAACTAGATGGAAGGGAGTGGGGGGCCAAGATGGCGAACTAGCCAGTAGCTTCTGCCAATCCCTCTTACAAGAAAGACCCCCCAAAACAAGTGAATTGATTATATACATGACAAGCTAGAACCCCTGAACATCAAAGGCAAAATTAAGGAATCAGTCCGAGCAACAGGGGAGGAAGAGACAGTGCAGAAGCAGTGACGAGTTGCTGAGCCTACGCCACGCCTCAGCTCCAATTCCTTGGTGCCATTCTTTGGTGCAACTGCGGCGAGTTTGATGGTAGTTCCCTGAGACATGGCAGCTCCAGCAAAAGAAGGCAAGCAGAGTGACACACCCCTGACACTGTGGCAGGTCTACAACAGGGCTGGCCACGGCATTTAGGAAGCGGCTGCTTCAACAAAAGAAGGCAACTGAACTGCCGGCACACCGACCCCCTGGCGTGATGGCCGCTGGACTGGCTGTGGAGTTTAGGACACAGCTGCTCCAACACAAGAAGGCAAGCGCAGGGCACAGCCCTGACCCCCTGGGGCAATCTCATTGGGACCCAGCCAGATGCATACAGGCTACACACGCCTCTGGAATCTGAGATAAAACAGCACTCCGGACACAAAATAAGTGATTTCATCTAATTTACCATGTATGGATCTAAAACCTCCCTCTTTTGAAAGAACTCTCTCCTATCTATCTGATCCCTGCTCCCCTCTGCCCCAGCTGGCTTCATTAACAGTTGATTTTCCTGGGCCGGAGATAGAACCTGCTGCACTCTCTGAGCCATACTCCTGGCCTGGGAGAAGGACCAAATTAACAAATACGGCAAAAAATACTCTGCAGACTCCCCTAATCTGGAAGCTTAAAGCAGAAGCAGCTCCAGTTCAGGCATAAGCAATCCACAGACTTTGTATCTCACCCCTACGTGGATCCAGGTGGTCATTATATTGCAAGGGCAAATCTGTCTGAGATCTGACTGTATCTGTTTCAGCTGTGCAGGGAGAGGCAGGTTTTGGAGGTCTGATACCACTCTGCCTAGTAAACAGGGCCTTCACCTACCCACAGCAGGGGCCTGAAGACCGGCGGCTCCATCCATGCCACCTAGTTACTCACAAGAAGATAGTGGTGCCTACCAGTCCTTACAGATATAAGCATTGGATGCCGAAGGTACAGCTGCAGAGCCTACCCACCAAAGCACTGTAAAGGACAGAGATGCTCCTTCCTCACTGACACTTGGGGGAAGGCTGTCAGCCCCCTGCCTTCCTCCGAGTGTGACTCCCTGCTGCTACCAGAAACTAGTACATACACTCATCACCACTGGTCCTCTAAGATAGTAGGTGAGAGCCTACACCACATAATAGGTGACTGACTATCAGGATACATGAGCTGAATCTATACAAGAATACTGAATGGACTCCTAGGCTACTATACCTGGTAACGGCTCTAGCCATCGGGTAACAGGACATTAGTGCTTCAAAGGTTCCAATAAACAAGTTAGCTCACTCTAGTAGCCTATTTGGCTATCTTGAGACAAAACAAAGCAAGAAACTAGAACACAGTGAGCAAACATAAAATAAATTAATACAATAACTTATAGATGGTTTGGAGACAACAGTCAATATCAAATCACATAAAGAAACAGACCATGATAGCTTCATCAAACTCCCAAAACATAGAGTCAAGGACTCTCCCAGATGAAGATGTATTCCTGGAATTACCAGATATAGAATACAGAAGATTAATATACAGAACTTTTCAAGACATCAGGAATGACATCATGAATGAGATCAGGCAACAAACAGAAAAAGCCAAGGAACACACAGATAAAGCAGGTGGAGAAATTAAAAAGATTTTTCAAGAACATAATGAAAAATTTAACAAACTGCAAGAATCCATAGAGAGACAGCATTCAGAAATTCAGAAGATTAACAATAAAATTACAGAATGAGACAACTCAATAGAAAGTCAGAGGAGCAGAACTGAGGAACTGGAATGCAGAATTTGTGAAACTGAAGATAAATCACTTGGCACCAATATATTTGAAGAAAAATAAGATAAAAGAATTAAAAAAAATGAAGAAACCCTAAGAATCCTGTGGAACTCTATCAAGAAGAATAACTTGTGAGTGATTGGAATACTAGAACAGAGAGGGATAACAGAAAATACAGAGAGAATTGTTGAAGATTCGTTGGCAGAAAATTTCCCTGATATCATGAAAGATGAAAGGATATCTATCCAAGATGCTCACTGAACCCCATATAAGGTAGATCCCAAAAGAAAGTCACTAAGACATATTATCACCAAACTTGCCAAAATCAAAGAGAAAATTTTTAGAGCAGCCAGGGATAAGCGAAAAGTCACCTACAAAGGAGAATCAATAAGCATAAGTCAGACTACTCAGCAGAAACCACGCAGGCAAGAAGGTAACAGGGTGACATATATAAAGCATTGAAGGAGAAAAATTGCCAGCCAAGAATCATATATCTGGCAAAGCTATCTCTCAAATATGAAGGCAAAATGAAGACGTTTACAGATAAACAGACGCTTAGGGAATTTGCAAAAACCAAACCAAAACTACAAGAAATACTAAAGGGGATTCTCTGGATAGAAAATCAATAATATCAGATATCAACCCAACACTAGAACACAGAACAGAGCAACCAGATATCAACTCAGAGAGGGAAATCATAAAAACAAATCAAGGTTTTAAAAAAAAAAAAGCTCAAAATGAGGAATCAGTGATGTCATTATGTAAAAGATAACAATAATCAATAAAGAGGAACTAAATAAAGTAGGTATAGATCTTCCACATGGAGAGGAAATCAAGGCGATATAGGGAGATACAAGTTAGGTTTAAACTTAGAAAAATAGGGGTAAATATCGAGGTAACCACAAAGAAGACTAACAATCCTACGCTTCAAAATAAAAAAAAAGATAAACGTAAAGACTCACCAAAAACAAATTCAACCACAATGAAAAAGAGGAACACACAATTCATGAAGAAAAACTTCTCAGCACAAAAAAGCTAGTGGAAAAATGAAACTGTCAACAACACAGAAAAAAAGGTGTCAAAATGACAGCACTAAACTCGTACCTATCTATAATCATGCTAAATGTAGGTGGTCTAAATGCACCAATAAAGAGACAGAGTGGCAGAATGGATCAAAAAACATGATCTGGCTATATGCTGCCTACAAGAGACGCACCTTAGACTTAGAGACAAAAACAAACTAAAATTCAAAGGATGGAAAAAATATATCAAGTAAACAACAATCAAAAAAGAGCAGGAATGGCTATACTAATTTCTGACAAAACAAACTTCAAACTTAAATCTACCACAAAGGATAAGGAAGGGCACTATATAATGATTAAAGGGACAATATACCAGGAAGATATTACCATTTTAAATATTTATACACACAATGACAGGGCTTCAAGGTACATAAAACAAACTCTAACAGCATTGAAAAGTGAGATAGACAGCTCCACAATAATAGTAGCAGACTTCAACACACCACTTTCAATGAAGGACAGAACATCCAGAAAGAAGCTCAATAAAGACACAGAAGAGCTAAATGCCAGAATTAACCAACTTGACCTCGTAGACATATATAGAACACTCCACCCAACAGCATCCAAGTATACTTTCTTTCCCAGTACACATGGAACATTCTCTAGAATAGACCACATATTAGGCCACAAAGCAAGCCTTAACAGAATCCAAAACATTAAAATATGGCAAGCACCTTCTCTGACCATAAGGCCATAAAAGTAGAAGTCAATGACAGAAAAAGCAGGGAAAAGAAATCAAACACTTGGAAACTGAACAATACCCTGCTCAAAAACGACTGGGTTATAGAAGACATCAAGGATGGAATAAAGAAATTCATAGAATCCAATGAGGATGAAAACACTTCTTATCAGAATCTTTGGGACACAGTGAAAGTGGTGCTCAGAGGCCAATTTATATCAATAAATGCACACATACAAAAAGAAAAAAGGGCCAAAATCAAAGAATTATCCCCACAACTTGAACAAATAGAAGGAGAACAACAAAAGAAACCTTCAGGCACAAGAAGAAAGCAAATAATAAAAATTAGAGCAGAATTAAATGAAATAGAAAACTGAAAAACAACTGAAAGTGTTAACAAGACCAAAAGCTGATTCTTTGAAAAGATTAACAAAATCGATAAACCATTGGCCAGACTGACAAAAAGAACAGGAGACGAAGCAAATAACCCAAATAAGAAATGCGATGGGTGATATCACAACAGACCCAACTGAAATTAAAAGAATTATAACAGAGTACTATGAAAAGTTGTACTCTAACAAATTTGAAAACCTACAGGAAACGGACAAATTTCTAGAAACACACTGCCTACCTAAACTAACACAAACAGGGACAGAACAACTAAATAAACCTATAACAAAAGAAGAGGTTGAAAAAGTAATAAAAAAAACTCCCAATGAAGAAAAGCACTGGCCCTGACAGCTTCACTGGAGAATTCTACCAAACTTCCAGAGAAGAGTTAACACCACTACTACTAAAGATATTTCAGAGCATAGAAAAGGATGGAATACTCCCAAACTCATTCTATGAAGCCAGCATAACCCTGATACCAAAACCAGATAAAGACACCACATACACAAAAGAATTACAGGCCAATATCCCTCATGAACTTAGATCCAAAAATCCTCAACAAAATTGTAGCCAATAGAATTCAACAACATATCAAAAAAATAATTCACCATGACCAAGTGGGATTCATACCAGGTATGCAGGGATAGTTCAACATTAGGAAAACAATCAGTGTAAACCATCACATAAATAAAACAAAAGGCAAGAAACACATGATCTTATCAATTGATGCAGAAAAGGCATTTGACAAAATCCAACACCCATTCATGATAAAAACTCTCAGCAAAATCGGAATAGAAGGAAAATTCCTAAACATTATAAAGGGCATTTATACAAAACCAACACCCAACATCATCCTAAACGGAGAGAGATTGAAATCCTTCCTGCTGAGAACAGGAACCAGACAAGGATGCCCTTTATCACCACTCTTATTCAATATTGTGCTGGAGGTCCTAGCCAGAGCTATAAGGCTAGATAAAGAAATAAAGGGCATCCAAATCAGCAAAAAAGACTTAAAAGTATCTCTGTTTGTGGATGACATGATTTTATACACAGAAAAACCTAAAGAATCTTTAAGAAAACTACTGAAACTAATAGAAGAGTTCAGCAGAGTTTCAGGATACAAGATAAACATACATAAATCAGTTGAATTTCTCTACATCAACAAAGAGAGCGACAAAGAAGAAATCGCCAAATCAGTACCATTTACAATAGCCCCTAAGAAAATGAAATTCTTAGGAATAAACCTAACCAGAGACTTAAAAGACCTATACAAAGAAAACTACAAGACACTACTGCAAGAAACCAAAAGAGCCTTCATAAGTTGAAAAAACATACCTTGCTCATGGATAGGAAGACTCAACATTGTAAAAATGTCTATTCTGCCCAAAGCGATCTATAGATACAATGCAATCCCGATCCAAATACCAATGACACTTTTTAATGAAATGGAGGAACAAATCACCAACTTCATATGGAAAGGGAAAGAGGCCCTGGATAAGCAAAGCATTACTGAAAAAGCAAAATGAAGTGGGAGGCCTTACTTTACCTGACTTTAGAACATATTATACCTCCACGGTAGTCAAAACAGCCTGGTACTGGTACAACAACAGGTACATAGACCAATGGGACAGAATTGAGAATCCAGGCATAAATCCATCCACATATGGGCAACTGATACTTGACAAAGGCCCAAAGTCTATTAAATGGGGAAAAGACAGTCTGTTTAACAAATGGTGCTGGCACAACTGGATATCCATCTGCAAAAAAATGAAACAAGACCCATACTTCACACCATACACAAAAACCAACTCAAAATGGATTAAAGACCTAAATATAAAATCTAAAATGATAAAGTTATGGACGAAAAAAATAGGAACAATGCTAGGAGCCCTAATACATAGCACAAAGCACTATGCAAAACATTACTAAACTGCAAAAACAGCAAAAGGGAAACTAGATAACTGGGAGCTCCTAAAAATCAAACACCTATGCTCATCCAAAGACTTCACCAAAAGAGTGAAAAGATTACCTACAGATTGGGAAAAAGTTTTTAGCTATGACATCTCCAATTAGCAGCTGATCTCTAAAACCTACATGTTACTGAAAAACTCAACTACAAAAAGACAACCCAATTAAAAAATGGGCAAAGGATATGAACGGGTACTTCACTAAAGAAGACATTCAGGTAGCTAACAGATACATGAGGAAGTGCTCACGTTCATTAGCCATTACAGAAATGCAAATCAAAACTACAATGAAATTCCATCTCACTCCAACAAGGCTGGCATTAATCCAAAAAACATGGAATAATAAATGTTGGAGAGGTTGTGGGGAGACTGGAACACTTATACACTGCTGGTGAGAATGTAAAATGGTATTTTAAAACCACTTTGAAAATTGATTTGGCACTTCCTTAAAAAGCTAGAAATAGAACTACCATATGATCCAGCAATCCCACTCCTTGTAATACATCCTAGGGAAGAGCCATCACATGAACAGATACATGCACACTCACGTTCATTGCAGCACTGTTTACAATAGCAAAAAGATGGAAGCAACCAAGGTGCCCATCAACGGATGATTGGATAAATAAATTATGGTATATTCACACAATGGAATACTATGCATCGGTAAAGAACAATGATGAATCTGTGAAACATTTCATAACATGGAGGAACCTGGAAGACATTATGCTGAATGAAATTAGTCAGATGCAAAAGGACAAATATTGCATGAGACAACTACTACAAGAACTCAAGAAATAGTCTAAACAGAGAAGAAAATATTCTTTGGTGGTTACTAGATGGGGGAGGGAAGTAGGGAGGGAGGGGGGACTCACTAATTAGATAGTAGACTAATTTAGGAACTAATTTAGGTGAAGGGATAGATAACACACATTACAGGAGAAGTCAGAACAGCTGGACTATACCAAAAGCAAGGAAGTTTCCGGAAAAAACTGAACATTTTGAAGGCCAGAATAGCAGGGGCTGGGGTTTGGAGACGATGGTTTCAGGGGACATCTAGGTCAATTGGCATAATAAAATCTATTAAGAAATCATTCTGCATCCCATTTTGGAGAGTGGCACCTGGGGTCTTAAATGCTAGCAAGCCGCTATCTAAGATGCATTAATTGTTCTCAACCCACCTGGAGCAAAGGAGAACGAAGAACACCAAAGACACAAGGTAAGTATGAGCCCAAGAGTCAGAATAGGCCACATAAATCAAAGACTACATCAGCCTGAGACGAGAAGAACTAGATGGTGCCCAGCTACAACCGATGACTGCCATGACAGGGAGCACAACATAGAATCCCTGAAGGAGCTGGAGAGCAGTGAGATGCAGACCCCAAATTCTAGTAAAAAGGCCAAACTTAATGGTCTAACTGAGACCAGAGGGATCCCGGAGGTCATGGTCTCCAGACCTTCTGTTAGCCCAAGACAGGATCCATTCTCAAAGCCAACTCTCCAGACAAGGATTGGACTGGACTACAAGACAGAAAATGATACTGGTGAGGAGCGGGGTTCTTGGATCAAGTAGACACATGAAGCTACCTGGGAAGCTCCTGTCTGGAGGGGAGATGTGAAGAACAAGGGGGACAGAAGCTGGGTGAGTGGACACGGAAACATAGGGTGGAGGGAAGGGATGTAGGGGGAGAGCAACTAGGAGTATACAGCAAGGTGTATATATGGTTTTGTATGAAAGGCTGACTTGATGTGTAAACTTTAACTTAAAATTGAAAAAAAAAATAGAAGGAATACACAGAGTCACTGTACCAAAAAGAATTGGTTGATGTTCAACCATTTCAGGAGGTAGCATATGATCAAGAACCAATGGTACTGAAGCAAGAAGTTGAAGCCTTACTGAAGGCTCTGGAAAAAACAAGGCTCCGGGAACTGATGCAATAAAATTGAGGCATTTAAAAAAATGGATGCAGCACTGGAAGCACTCACTCATCTATGCCAAGAAATTTGGACAACTACCTGGCCAATTGACTGGAAGACATCCATATTTGCACCCATTCCAAAGAAAGGTGATCCAACAGAATGCAGAAATTATTGAAAAATATCATTAATATCACACACAAGTAAAATTTTGTTGACGATCATCCAAAAGCATTTGCAGCAGTACCTCCACAGGGAACTGCCAAAAATTCAAGCCAGATTCAGAAGAGGATGTGGAACAAGGGATTTCATTGCTGATGTCAGATGGATCCTGGCTGAAAGCAGAGAATACCAGAAGGATGTTTACCTGTGTTTTACTGGCTATGCAGAGGCATTTGACTGCGTGGATCATAATAAATTATGGATAACATTGGGAAGAAAGGAGATTCCAGAACACTTAATTGTGCTCATGAAGAACCTGTACTTTGACCAAGAGGCAGTTGTTTGAAGAGAACAAGGGGATACTACATGGTCTAAGATTAGGAAAAGTGTGAGTCTGGGTAGTATCCTTTCACCATACTTATTCAGTCTGTATGCTGAGCAAATAATGTGAGAAACTGAACTATATGAAGAAGAACGCAGCATCAGGCTTGGAGGAAGACTCTAACAACCTGTAATATGCAGATGACACAACCTTGCTTGCTAAAAGTGAAGAGGACTTGAAGCACTTACTGATGAAGATCAAAGACTACAGCCTTCTGTATGGATTACACCTCAATATGAAGGAAACAAAAGTCCGCACAATTGGACCAGTGAGCAACATCATGATAAATGGAGAAAAGACTGAAGTTGTCAAGGATTTAATTTAACTTGGATCCACAACCAATGCCCATGAAAGCAGCAGTCAAGAACTCAAAAGATGCACTGCGTTGGGCAAATCTGTCACAAAAGATGTCTTTAAAGTGTTAAAAACAAAGATGTCACTTTAAGGGCTGAGGTGCCCCTGACCCAAGCCATGGTGTTTTCAATCTCTTCATATGCATGTGAAAACTGGACAATGAATAAGGAAGACCAAAGAAGAATTGATATCTTTGAATTACGGTGTTGGTGAAGAATACTGAATATACCATGGACTGCCAGAAGAATGAACAAATCTGTCTTGGAAGAAGTACAGCCCGAATGCTCATTAGAAGCAAGGATGGCAAAACTTTGTCTCAGATACTTCGGACATGTTATCAGGAGAGACCAGTCCCTGGAGAAGGACATCATTCTTGGTAAAGTAGAGGGTCAACATAAAAGAGGAAGACCCTCAATGAGATGAACAGATACAGTGGCCGCAACAATGGGCTCAAGCATAACAACGATAGTGTGGATGGTGCGGGGCTGGGAAGTGTTTCATTCTGTCGTACATAGGGTCACTATGAGTCAGAACCAACCCAGTGGCACCTAACAACAACAACATTGCTATAACTATAATTATCCAGAGGAAAGAGAAGTATAATTTAAGGAAATAGTGTTGATAGCATTGGACTTCTTTTCTTCCAGGTCAGGTACTGTTTAGATGTGACCCAAAGATAGCAATAGCTAAAATGGAGAAATGAATCCTCTTAATACCTGCCTTCCTTTGATACAGAGTCTAGGACCACGTTTAGGTTTAATTTGCAAGTATGGAAAGTAAATTGTAAGGAAGTGATAAAAATCAGAGATTTCCAGGCTACAAGGGGTATTTGCTTGTGGTCACTGAGTGGCAGATTGTGTGTGTGACAAGGAATAATGGGAAAAAATGTTAAATTTTGATTTCAGACACTTCCACCTCTTCACACACATATCTAAACAGTCACTTTCTGATGCCTTGTTACTCAGAGTGTGGCCCGCAAACCAGCAGTATGAGCAACACCAGGGAGCTTAGTAGGCTGGCAGAATCTCGGGCTCCACTCCCACCTACTGAATTAGACTCTGCATTTCGGCACAGCTCCTAGTGCTTCCTTAGAAGCACTGTCTAACGGAGGATTGTTTGCCTGCCCAGTCACCTAACCAAACCAGTTACCCTCAAGTCCACTCTGACTCATGGTGACCCCATGTGTGTCACAGTAGAACTGTGCTCCATAGGGTTACCAACGGCTGATTTTTTGGAAATAGATTGCCAGGCCTTTCTTCCAAGGCACCTCTTGGCGGACTCAAACTGCCAATATTTGGTTAGCAGCTGAGAGCGTTAACTGTTTGCAGCACCTGGAGACTCCCTACCCAGCCAGCTCTCAGGTCCTAATCTATTATGTTTGGGATGAGTGCCCACGTCTTCCCACCTTCTGCCACCGAATGGCTTGAGGTAGAAATTAAGAGATCAGACTGTTTTTCCATGGAGGAAGTAAGGAAATGGAGAGAACTGGCATAATAAGTGGCATTAGGACAGACAGGAAGGGAGAGAAAAATAGAGGAGATAAGAAGTCACCAGGACGAGCAGAACTTTTGGGTGAGAGGTGTGTATGGAGAATTTTTAGAAAGTCGTGACTGCGATTTGAGTTTCATTTCTTCTTTCTGGCTTCCTCAAGAGACCTTCAATAAAGCCACTATTTTTTAATTTATTCTTTTGAAAAAATAACAGAAAGCTACAGAGAATAATATTACCAGCCTTTATGTACTCACTACTGACAATTAGTAAATGTTAATAATCTTTTTTTTAAAAAAAATTAAAACATTGCTGATAGTGTTGAAGTCCTTATGTTCTCTACCCTAGGCCCATTCCCCACCCCTGTTCCTTAGGTGCAAATACTGTTATGAATTTGGTATCAATCCGGTCTATTTATACATTTTTACTATATGAATATTTCTAAATCATATAAAGGATTATTAAATGTCTTTAAATTTACAGAATTATTATATTGTATGAACCATTAATATCATTATAAAACTTGTAATTTTGAAATGTATTCATATCGAGGCATGTAGATCTAGTTCATGTATCTTTAACTGCTACATAGCACCCCTAACGATATATATCATACATTTTTTTTTTTTAATTGGTGGACTTTTGGGCTAAGTTATGAAAACAAATAATGCTGCAATTGACATCCATGTACACATATAGATATATAGCATAATTTTATACAAATAAAACACGTCTTCTACAGTTTTTTGCTGGCTGCGCCCTCCCGCTGTGGGGTATTTTCATAAGTGTGCTGTGCTCATTTTTTTTTTTTACTGCATAATGTGGAGGAAGATTGTCATGGTGGCGCCTGAAAGGGTGCCTCATGGGGCAAGGGTCCTGCCAGCAAACAAACACAGAAGGCGTGCCTTATTTGTGTAAAAATACGGGGTGTGTGTGTGTGTGTATATATATATGAATATCAATTGTATATTGTATATATATATATGGTGTATATTGTATATATACATATATACAATGAAACGTGTGAGTGCCAAGGCTCATTGGGACTGCCTTGTTTTTCCAGGTCTTGCAAGTTTTCTGCTTTTGACAGGGTATAGCTTATTACTTTTACATCACCCTATATTAGTGGAAAACTAGTTTTCTTTCTCTGACAGAGTTCCACCTTACACAGGTTCCAGGTTTTGCAGGTTTTTATGCTTGAGTGTGTGTATATATATATATGTATTTGTTGTTGTTAGGTGCTGTTGAGTCATTTTCAACTTATAGTGACCCTGTGTACAACAGAACCAAACACTGTCCAGTTCTGGGCCATCTTTGCTATCACTGCTATGTTTGAACCCATTGTTGCAGCCACTGTGTCAATCCATCTCATTAACGGTCTTCCTCTTTTTTCACTGACCCTCTACTTTACCAAGCATGGTTCCTTCTCCAGGGACTAGACGCTCCTGATAACAAGCCCAAGGTACATGAGACTAAGTCGCGCCATCCTTGTTTCTAAGGAGCATTCTGGCTGTACTTCTTCCAAGACAGACTTGTTCATTCTTCTGGCAGCCCATGATATATTCAATATTCTTCACCAACACCATGATTCAAAGGTGTCGATTCTTCTTTGGTTTTCCTTCTTCACTGCATATAAGGTGATTGAGTATACCACAGCTTGGATCAGGCATGCCTTGGTCCTTAAGATGACATCTTTGCTTTTTAACACTTTAAAAAAGGTCTTTTGAGGCAGATTTTCTCAATATAATACATTGTTTGATTTCTTGACTGCTGCTTCCATGGGCATTGATTGTGGATCCAAGCAAAATAAAATCCTTGACAATTTCAATCTTTTCTCCATTTATCACGATGTTGCTTATTGGCCCAGGTGTGAGGATTTTTGTTTTCTTTATGTTAGGTGTAATCCGTACTGAAGGCTGTGGTCTTTGATCTTCATCAGTAAGTGCTTCAAGTCCTTTTCACTTACAGCAAGCGAGGTTGTGTCATCTGTATATCACAGGTTGTTAATAAGTCTTCACCCAATCCTGATGCTGTGCTCTTCTTCATATAGTCCAGTTGCTCAGATTATTTGCCCAGCATACAGATTGAATAAGTATGGTGAAAGGATACAACCCTGCCACACACCTTTCCTGACTTTAAACCATGCGGTATCTCCTCATTCTGTTCGAACAGCTGCCTATTGGTCTAAGTACAGGTTCCTCATGAACACAATTAAGTGTTCTGGAGTTTCTATTATTCATACTGTTATCCATAAGTTGTTATGATCTAGTCAAATGCCTTTGCATAGTCATTAAAACACAGGGAAACATCTTTCAGGTATTCTCTGCTTTCAGTCAGGATTTATATGATATCAGCAATGATATCCCTCATTTCATGTCTTCTTTGAATCCAGCTTGAATTTCTGGCACATGTATATATGTGTGTGTGGAAACCCTGGTGATGTAGTGGTTAAGAGCTAAAGCTGTTAATGAAAAGGTCAGCAGTTTGAATCCACCAGGTGCTGCTTGGGCCAGTTCTACTCTGTCGTGTAGGGTCACTATGAGTTGGAATCAACTCAAGGACAACAGGTTTTTTGTTTTTTATATATATGTGTGTGTATGTGTATATATACACACACACACATGCACACACATATATAAAATGTATATACTTATTTACATATATACACACACATATATATACCTTAGTGCTCATATGTGAAAGCTCTCTAGGCAATACACCTACAAGTGAAATTTCTCTTCTCCCTTTACTCTTGAAGGTCTTTTTGGAGTCAGATATGTCTTTATCTTGGATACAACCCTTGCTGAGTCTTACCCCGAGGTAGCCCATTTATATTCAGGTAACACATAAATGCAGGAGTTGAACTCCACTTTTTAGACCTGGTCTCTGTATTTACTCTCTCATAAGTCTTAACTTTTGAGGTTTGAAAATCTATACAATAATAAAGAAGGAGGCTAGAAATTGTCACAGAAATTCAGGGAGTGGTCTGAAGCAGAGATATCTAGGAGATATGCTAAACTAAAAGCTGTCACTGGGATAAGGAAAATTGAAACCATGATTTCAGGGAGGAAATATGGCTAGGTACAAGATGTAGCTGCAATGGTTGGCCCCAAATAAGACTGGGGGTACTCAAACATGCAGTGTGAGTATCACATATAATACAGCATGTGCTTCCAGATGTTTTCCCCTTTGAAGTCTACTTATTACAGTAAAACTTGCAAAAGCTGGAAACTGTATAAGCGGAAACCTGTCAGAGAAGGAAAGTTCAGGTATTTTCCACTAAAATGAGTGATAAAAAAAGTGGTAAGACTGCACCCTGTGAAAGGCAGAAAATTTGTGAGACCACAAAGACAAGGCAGTCCTGTGGAGTTCCTGGCTCTTGCAGTTTTCCCTGCACGAAGATGCTGCTGTTGATCAAAATACTTTTGGAATTACGTTAAAACCAAAAGCAGATTATTTTGACTATCATCGTAGAAAGGAAGTCTTTATCTTTTAAGAATAGGCTTACATTTAAAAATAACCAAAGATCATTGCAAGTCAAGTCTTGTGAAAAATGAAGGTATCAGCCAAGTAAGAACATTTTTCATCAAAAATGAATAAAGACAGATTTTCTTATGTGGCTCTGGACGGAGCAAAGTGATCACCCATCTCAGATGCCCAAGACTTTGTTTTTTTTGCTAGCTATACCGATGTGATCATTGACAGTACCCACTGTCACTTTGAAAGTGTCGTAGTTTGTATGATAAATTATGATTACCCTATCCTGAATATTAAGCATATCGTGGACTGCCAAGAGAAGATACAAATCTGTCTCGGAAGAAATATAGCCAGAATGTTCCTTCGAAGCATGGATGGCGAGTCTCTGTCTCATGTACTTTGGACATATTATCAGGAGGGACCAGTCCCTAAAGAAGGACAGCATGCTTGGTAAAGCAGAGGGTCAGCAAAAAGAGGAAGACCCTCGACAAGATTGACACAATGGCTACAACAATGGGCTGAAACATAACAGTGATTGTGAGGATGGTGCAGGACCAGGCAGTGCTTCATTCTGTTGTACATGGGGTCACTGCAAGTCAAAACCAACTCAATAGCACCCAACAAAAACAACATCCTGAAGGAAAGGAGCTCTGGTGGCACAGAGGTTAAGTGCTTGGCTGCTAATCGAAAGGTTGGTGGTTCGAAGCTGCCAGTGGCTCTGGAGGAGAAAGACCTGGTGATCTGCTCCTGTAAAGGTTAAGGCCTAGAAAATCCTTTGGGTCATTTCTACTCTGTCACATGGGGTTGCTGTGAGTTGAAATAGACTTCATTGCACGTAACAACAACAGGAAACATCCTGAAGGCAACGCCAAAAAAGGAGATAACAAGTGTATAAGCAATCATAGGAGTTTGGATTGAGTGACCAGGTTGTAACTACTTTTAAGAAGACATTGACATAAATGCATGTGTTCTGATATGTCTGCTTTAAAAATGAACGTACAAACAAACCACCCTCTATAATTTTCCCGGCTTCATTGTAAAATCATGAACATACAGAGAGAGTGCAAGTAGAGTTGTGTTATGACAATAGCGGCAAACCATCCTCCTTCCTCTTTCACACACCCTCAAGCTGAATTTTTTTACTTTTCCTCTTGTAGATTGTCCTTGATATTATTTATTCTAACTAGGATTTATCTCAATAATAAAGTTAGGAGAAAACGAAGGTGCTTGTGTAGTGTAATATGTTGTGGGTCATCCCATAGAAACGATCAAGTCATGATTTTCTGTTGAGGGGCCAGATTGGACCAGAGAGGGTAGGGGTGAATCATGACACAGTGATGACGGCAGTTGTGGGGAGAAAAGTGTGAACACTATTGCTGTAATGAGGGCAGATTATTCCTGTGTGTTGCCAGCAATTTCACTTCACACACACACTTTATCTTCCTTCTCATGTTGAAGAAAGATATACCGGCATTGCTTTATGACTATGACCTTAGTCATTACCATAATACGCTTTCCTGAAAGCTGGAGAGGGCAAAAATACCTCATGGAGACCTGTGACTATTGATGTAACATCATAAAATTCTATTAGAAACATGAAGACATAATACTGACACTTCAGACTATTTTGGGCTCAGGAATGTAAATAGATAATGTTTCAAATAGAAACATCCCCAAACTTCTGATATAAAAAAACAACTTTGTGACAGGTGATATATCTGGGGGTTCTGGCAACAAAGAATTTCAGAGTGGAGTCACAACCCATAGTGATGAAACACAAAATCAAAATAACACAGCCTCAACTATTTTTAGAACTCTTTTCTCCCAAGGAGTTCTACATAATGAAGATGTTTACTCATTTCCTCCAACCTGGCTCTCTTTGAGAAGATAGTGTAGGCAGCACTGGGTCAGAGGAGGGGTGCGAAAATCTGCAATTAGCTGATGAACAAATATTTATTGACTATTGTGTGTAAAGCATAGCACAGTGGTTAACTACATGGGTATTAGAGCTACCTGCTCCACCACTTACTAACCTCAGGGGACTTGTTTACTTCTTTGTACACTAGTGACTTAACCTAATGTGGGACCAGCTTTATACGTTTGTCGTGAGGATTAATCCATATAAACCACTTAGAAAGTAAGTGGCACAGAGCAAGCACTCAAACACTATAAAAAAAAAAAGTTGGGGAAAATAATGTATCTATTGATAAAGATGTTGTGGAGAGCTGCCGTCGAATCAGCCCCCAGCCCATGGTGACCCCATGCACAACTGAATGAAGTGCTGCCCAGTTCCATGTCATCCCCATGATCTGTTAAGGATCAGACCATGTAATCTATAGGCTTTTCATTGGCTTTCTTCCTCACCTATCTTAATCTGAAACCTCCACTGAAACCTGTTCAGCACACAAGACTTTACTGACAAATGAGTGATGGCTAAGAATCAAACCTGGGCCTCCCACATGGAAGGCAAGAATGCTACCACTGAACCACCAATGCCCCCGAGCATAGATAAAAATATGGCTGGTAAAATAGCATGGCATATAATAAATATGAAATGGCAATTACGGCAAACAAAGGGAAAAAAGATCACTGGGAATTACAGCGGAGGAGTGCCTCATTTGAAAAGCGAGATTTTTCCAGAAGCTTGACATACAGGTAGGAGGCAGGGACTATCTCAGCAAAAGCCAGAATGCAAGTGTATCATGTTCAGGTGAGAAGGAGTTGTAATAAAAAGGCAGTTCTGGCTGCGATAGAGGGTTCATGCAGGGGAGAAGGGAGAGAAAAGGTGGTAGATGTAGCTTGGGGTTGGTTTTGGGAAAAGCTCACGCCATGGTGGCAGTGGAGCTATAGGAAGCACCATCCGGCAGGGGCTGGCTGGATGGCTAGACTGCAGGGAAGGTGACCTGTGATACAGACGTTAACTGTACTGAGGCTGTTGCAGTACAAGAGAGGTCAAGAGCAAGGGCCTGGACTAGGATAAGGCAGTCAAAACATTAACTCTACTGTGGATTCAGCTAGACAGAGGCTTCTGCTTAACTTCTGCTACTTGACTCCATGGGCCTTCTGGTGCTCAAGGCAGGACAAGGGCCAACGTCCAGTTCTGTGTTGCTATAAAGAAGTCTTAATAAAATGACTGGTATTTGTCAGTGACCATCCTCCAAACCTCACTATTTACACTTTCTTCCTTGTATTCGATGATTACCCTTCAGAGGAGCAATCCTTATTCATCATCAAACAATATTGGGCACCTACTTGTGCTGGAGACTTTTTGGAGAAATATACTTGTGCTGGAGACTTTTTGGAGAAATATACTTGTGCTGGAGACATTTTGGAGAAATATTAAAAGCAGTTCTCTAAGACTCCTAAGGGTATCATGATGAGCATGGGGGAAAGGGTGAGGAGATGTTTGGAGACAGGCACTTCTTGGAAGAGAGCTGAATAAATGGTCTCTGGTTGTTAGGTTAAGTATGGTGAGTAATGTGGATAAAGTTTGCTATTGAAGGTCAAAAGAGATTCATTCAGCGTGGAGTGGTTATAGAGGCTGATTTTATTGTAAATCAAGATATTTCTATTTTTAGAAAGAGAGAAAAAGCAATCTGGTAGTTGGTTAAAGTGGAGACCAAATTAGAAAAATAAAATAAAATCTGACAGTATTATTCATATTTTTGCTTTCATGCAAAATTCCATCTGAGTCATAGACTTGAATGAGCAAAGAGGTTCACCATATTTTTATGCAAATAGCACTCACCTTCTGCATTTGTTTGCCAACCATGCTCCATCCCCCGCCCCAGGTATTAAGTGCCACTCTGCCAATTTTTTTACATATTGCCAGGGAGGGCACAGTTGGCAAACAAGGGTAGAAGGTGCACATTATTTACATAAAAGTAAGGTAATAATAATAGCTAAAGTTTATTGAACACTTACTTTGTATCAGGTGCTAAGCTAAACATTAGCTCATTTGATCCTTACAAACTCTATTAAACAGGCATACTATTATTATCTTCATTTCACAAATGGGAAAATGGAGGTTTGGAAAGGATCTTTTTCATTCTCTAAAAGTTTTTCACTGCTGTAATCATTATCACTGTCCCATGTCTAGACTCAGAACTCTCATTTATTTTATTTTTGTCACCATTTCCACTACTCTTTTGTAATTGGTAGTCTTGTATTAAGGAGCCCTGGTGGCGAAATGGTTAAATGCTCGGCTGTTAACCAAAAGGATGGCAGTTCAAACTCACCCTGTGGCTCCACTAGAGAAACACGTGATGCTCTGCTTTCACAGAGATTGCAGCCTGCGAAATTCTATGGGGAAGTTCTACTCTGTCCCATGGGGTTGCTACAAGTTGAAATCAACTTGATGGCACCTAACAACAACAGGTCTTATGTTTGTTGTCAGCTGCCTTCCAGTAGACCCTGACTCAGGGTGACCCCATGTGCAAGGAGCTTGGACCATTGTGATCCACGGGATTTTTTTTTACTGTGAAAAAAATTTTTTTTATTGTACTTTAGATGAAGGTTTACAGAACAAACTAGTTTCTCATTAAACAGTTAGTACACATATTGTTTTATGACATCAGCTAACAACCCTGTAACATGTCATCACCCTCCCTTCTCAACCTTGGGTTCCCTATTACCAGCTTTCCAGTCTCCTCCTGTCTTCTCGTCCTTGCCCCAGCAGTGGTGTACCCCTTTAGTCTTGTTTCGTTTTATGGGCCTGTCCAATCTTTGACTGAAGGGTGAACCTCAGGAGTGACTTCATTACTGAGCTGAAAGGGTGTCTGGGGGCCATACTCTTCTAGGTTTCTCCAGTCTCTGTCAGGCCAGCAAGTCTGGTCTTTCTTTTTGAGTTAGAATTTTGTTCTACGTTTTTCTCCAGCTCTGTCCAGGACCTGCTATTGTGATCCCTGTGAGAGCAGTCGGTGGTAGTAGCCGGAAACCATCTAGTTGTATTGGACTCAGTCTGGTGGAGGCTGTGGTAGATGTGGTCCATTAGATCTTTGAACTAATCTTTCCCTTGTATTTTTAGTTTTCTTCATTATTCCTTGCTCTGGAAGGGGTGAGACCAGTGGAGTATCCTAGATGGGGAGTTTTTTGTTTTTTTTTTTAATAATTTTTATTGTGCTTTAAGTGAAAGTTTACAAATCAAGTCAGTCTGTCACATATAAGCTTATACACACCTTACTCCATACTCCCACTTACCCTCCCTCTAACGAGTCAGCCCGCTCCCTCCTTCCAGTCTCTCGTGACGATTTTGCCAGTTTCTAACCCTCTCTACCCTCCCATCTCCCCTCCAGACAGGAGATGCCAACACAGGCTCAAGTGACCACCTGATACAAGTAGCTCACTCTTCGTCAGCATCTCTCTCCAACCCATTGTCCAGTCCCTTCCATGTCTGATGAGTTGTCTTCGGGAATGGTTCCGTCCTGGGCCAACAGAAGGTTTGGGGACCATGACCACCGGGATTCTTCTAGTCTCAGTCAGACCATTAAGTCTGGTCTTTTTATGAGAATTTGGGGTCTGCATCCCACTGTTCTCCTGATCCCTCAGGGGTTCTCTGTTGTGCTCCCTGTCAGGGCAGTCATCGATTGTGGCTGGGCACCAACTAGTTCTTCTGGTGTCAAGATGATGTAGGTCTCTGGTTCATGTGGCCCTTTCTGTCTCTTCGGCTCATTGTTATCGTGTGACCTTGGTGTTCTTCATTCTCCTTTGATCCAGGTGGGTTGAGACCAATTGATGCATCTTAGATGGCCACTTGTTAGCATTTAAGACCCCAGATGCCACATTTCAAAGTGGGATGCAGAATGTTTTCATAATAGAATTATTTTGCCAATCGACTTAGAAGTCCCCTTAAGCCATAGTCCCCAAACCCCCGCCCTTGCTCCGCTGACCTTCGAAGCATTCAGTTTATCCCGGAAACTTCTTTGCTTTTGGTCCAGTCCAGTTGAGCTGACCTTCCCTGAATTGAGTACTGTCCTTCTCTTCACCTAAAGTAGTTCTTATCTACTAACTAATCAGTAAATAACCGTCTTCCACCCTCCCCGCCCCCTCGTAACCACAAAAGTATGTGTTCTTCTCAGTTTATACTATTTCTCAAGATCTTTTTCATAATAGTGGTCTTATACAATATTTGTCCTTTTGCCTCTGACTAATTTCACTCAGCATAATGCCTTCCAGGTTCCTCCATGTTATGAAATGTTTCACAGATTCCTCACTGTTCTTTATCGATGTGTAGTATTCCACTGTGTGAATATACCATAATTTATTTAACCATTCATCTGTTGATGGACACCTTGGTTGCTTCCAGCTTTTTCTAATGTAAACAGAGCTGTAATAAACATGGGTGTGCATATATCTGTTCGTGTAAATGCTCTTATTTCTCTAGGGTATATTCTGAGGAGTGGGATTTCTGGGTTGTATGGTAGTTCTGTATCTAACTTTTTAAGAAAATGCCAGATAGATTTCCAAAGTGGTTGTACCATTTTACATTCCCACTAGCAATGTATAAGAGTTCCAATCTCTCCGCAGCCTCTCCAACATTTATTATTTTGTGTTTTTTGGATTAATGCCAGCCTTGTTGGACTGAGATGGAATCTCATCATAGTTTTAATTTGCATTTCTCTAATGGCTAATAATCGAGAGCATTTTCTCATGTATCTGTTAGCTGCCTGAATATCTTCTTTAGTGAAGTGCGTGTTCATATTCTTGGCCACTTTTTGACTGGGTTGTTTGTCTTTTTGTGGTTGGGTTTTAACAGAATCATATAGATTTTAGGGATCAGGTGCTGGTCGGAGATGGCATAGCTGAAAATTCTTTCCCAATCTGTAGGTGGTCTTTTTACTCTTTTGGTGAAGTCTTTAGATGAGCATAGGTGTTTGATTTTTAGGAGTTCCCAGTTATCGGGTTTCTCTTCGTCATTTTTGGTAATGTTTTGTATTCTGTTTATGCCTTGTGTTAGGGCTCCTAGGGTTGTCCCTATTTTTTCTTCCATGATCTTTATCGTTTTAGTCTTTATGTTTAGGTCTTTGATCCACTTGGAGTTAGTTTTTGTGCATGATGTGAGGTATGGGTTCTGTTTCATTTTTTTGCAAATGAATATCCAGTTATGCCAGCACCATTTGTTAAAACGACTATCTTTTCCCCAATTAACTGACACTGGGCCTTTGTCGAATATCAGCTGCTCATATGTGGATGGATTTATATCTGGGTTCTCAATTCTGTTCCATTGGTCTATGTGCCTGTTGTTGTACCAGTACCAGGCTGTTTTGACTACTGTGGCTGTGTAATATGTTCTAAAATCAGGTACAGTGAGGCCTCCCACTTTCTTCTTCTTTTTCAGTAATGCTTTACTTATCCGGGGCTTCTTTCCCTTCCATATGAAGCTGGTGATTTGTTTCGCCATCACATTAAAAAATGTCATTGGGATTTGGATTGGAAGTGCATTGTATGTATAGATGGCTTTAGGTAGAATAGACATTTTTACAATGTTAAGTCTTCCTATCCATGAGCAAGGTATGTTTTTCCACTTATGTAGGTCCTTTTTAGTTTCTTGCACTAGTACTTTGTAGTTTTCTTTGTATAGGTCTTTTATGTCTTTGGTAAGATTTATTCCTAAGTATTTTATCTTCTTGGGGACTCCTGTGAATGGTATTGATTTCGTTATTTCCTCTTCGATGTTCTTTTTGTTGACGTAGAGGAATCCAAGTGATTTTTGTATGTTTATCTTATAACCTGAGACTCTGCCAAACTCTTCTATTACTTTCAGTAGTTTTCTGGAGGGTTCCTTAGGGTTTTCTGTGTATAAGATCATGTCATCTGCAAATAGAGATAATTTTACTTCCTCCTTGCCAATCCAGATGCCCTTTATTTCTTTGTCTAGCCTAATTGCTCTGGCTAGGACCTCTAGCACAATGTTGAATAAGAGCAGTGATAGAGGGCATCCTTGTCTGGTTCCCGTTCTCAAGGGAAATGCTTTCGGGCTCTCTCCATTTAGAGTGATGTTGGCTGTTGGCTTTGTATAGATGCCCTTTATTATGTTGAGGAATTTTCCTTCAGTTCCTATTTTGGTGAGAGTTTTTATCATAAATAGATGTTGGACTTTGTCAAATACCTTTTCTGAATCAATTGATAAGGTCATGTGGTTTTTGTCTTTTGTTTTATTTATATGGTGGATTACATTAATGGTTTTTCTAATATTAAACCAGCCTTGCACACCTGGTATAAATCCCACTTGGTCGTGGTGGATTATTTTTTTGATATGTTGTTGAACTCTATTGGCTAGAATTTTGTTGAGGATTTTTGCATCTATGTTCATGAGGGATATAGGTCTGTAATTTTCTTTTTTTGTGGTGTCTTTACCTGGTTTTGGTATCAGGGATATGGTGGCTTCATAGAATGAGTTAGGTAGTATTCAGTCATTTTCTATGATTTGAAATACCTTTAGTAGTAGTGGTGTTAACTCTTCTCTGAAAGTTTGGTAGAACTCTGCAGTAAAGCCATCTGTGCCAGGGCTTTTTTTTGTTGGGAGTTTTTTGATTACCTTTTCAATCTCTTTTTTTTGTTATAGGTCCATTTAGTTGTTCTACTTCTGATTGTGTTAGTTTAGGTAGGTAGTGTTTTTCTAGGAATTCATCCATTTCTTCTAGGTTTGCAAATTTGTTAGAGTACAATATTTCGTAATAATCTGATATGATTCTTTTAGTTTCAGTTGGGTCTGTTGTGATGTGGCCCATCTCCTTTCTTATTCGGGTTATTTGTTTCCTTTCCTGTATTTCTTTAGTCAGTCTAGCTAATGGTTTATCAATTTTGTTAATTTTTTCAAAGAACCAGCTTTTGGCTTTGTTAATTCTTTCAATTGTTTTGCTTTTCTCTAATTCATTTAGTTCAGCTCTAATTTTTATTATTTGTTTTCTTCTGGTACCTGATGGATTCTTTTGTTGCTCACTTTCTATTTGTTCAAGTTGTAGGGACAGTTCTCTGATTTTGGCTCTTTCTTCTTTATGAATGTGTGCATGTATTGATATAAATTGACCTCTGAGCAATGCTTTTGCTGTGTCCCAGAGGTTTTGATGGGAAGTGTTTTCATTCTTGTTGCATTCTATGAATTTCTTTACTCCCTCCTTAATGTCTTCTATAACCCAGTCTTTTTTGAGCAGGGTATTGTTCAGTTTCCAAGAATTTGATTTGTTTTCCCTAATTTTTCTGTTATTGATTTTCACTTTTATGGCCTTGTGGTCTGAGAAGATGCTTTGTAATATTTCGATGTTTTGGACTCTGCAAAGGTTTGTTTTATGACCTAATATGTGGTCTATTCTAGAGAATGTTCCATGTGCGCTAGAAAAAAAAAGTATATTTTGCAGCAGTTGGGTGGAGTGTTCTGTATAAGTCTATGAGGTCAAATTGGTTGATTGTAGCAATTAGGTCTTCGGTGTCTCTATTGAGCTTCTTACCGGAAGTCCTGTCCTTCTCCGAAAGTGGTGTGTTGAAGTCTCCTACTATAATTGTGGAGGTGTCTATCTCACTTTTCAGTTCTGTTTAAGTTTGTTTTATGTATCTTGCAGCCCTGTCATTGGGTGCATAAATATTTAACATAGTTATATCTTCCTGGTCTATTGTCCCTTTAATCATTATGTAGTGTCCTTCTTTATCCTTTGTGGTGGATTTAACTTTAAAGTTTATTTTGTCAGAAATTAATATTGCTACTCCTGCTCTTTTTTGCTTGTTTGCTTGATGTATTTTTTTCCATCCTTTGAGTTTTAGTTTGTTTGTGTCTCTAAGTCTAAGGTGTGTCTCTTGTATGCAGCATATAGACAGATCGTGTTTCTTTATCCAGTCTGAGACTCTCTGTCTCTTTATTGGTGCATTTGGTCCATTTATATTCAGTGTAATTATAGATAAGTATGTGTTTAGTGCTGTCATTTTGATGTCTTTTTGTGTGTGTTGTTGACAATTTCATTTTTCCACTTACTTTTTTGTGCTGAGACGTTTTTCTTTGTAAATTGTGTGATCCTGATTTGCATAGTCGTTGACTTTATGTTTGCTGAGTCGTTATGTTTTTCCTGGTTTTTATTTTGAGTTATGGAGTTGTTAGACCTCTTTGTGGTTACCTTAATATTTATCCCTATTTTTCTAAGTGAAAACCTAACTTGTATTGTCCTATATTGCCTTGTTTCCCTCTCCATATGGCAGTTCTATGCCTCCTATATTTAGTCCCTCTTTTTGATTATTGTGATATTTTACATATTGACTTCAATGATTCCCTGTTTTGAGCATTTTTTTCTTTTTGAAATTAATCTTAATTTGTTTTTGTGATTTCCCTATTTGAGTTGATATCAGGATGTTCTGTTCAGTGACCTTGTGTTGTGCTGGTATCTGATATTATTGGTTTTCTGACCAATTTTCTTTAGTATTTCTTGTAGCTTTGGTTTGGTTTTTGCAATTCTCTAAGCTTGTGCTTATCTGTAAATGTTTTAATTTTGCCTTCATACTTGAGAGAGAGTTTTGCTGGATATGTGATCCTTGGCTGGCAGTTTTTTTCCTTCAGTGCTCTATATATGTCATCCCATTGCCCTCTTGACTGCATGGTTTCTGCTGAGTAGTCTGAACTTATTCTTATTGATTCTCCTTTGTAGGAGACTTTTCTTTTATCCGTGGCTGCTTTTAAAATTTTATCTTTGGTTTTGGCAAGTTTGATGATAATATGTCTTGGTGATTTTCTTTTTGGATCAATCTTACATGGGGTTCGATGAGCATCTTGGATAGATATCCTTTTGTCTTTCATGATGTCACGGAAGCTTTCTGCCAACAGATCTTCAACTATTCTCTCTGTATTTTCTGTTATCCCTCCTTGTTCTGGGACTCCAATGACTCGCAAGTTATTCTTCTTGATAGAGTCCCACATGATTCTTAGCGTTTCTTCATTTTTTTTAATTCTTTCATCTGATTTTTTTTCAGCTATATTGGTGTCAATTCCCTTGTCCTCCAGATCCCCCACCCTGCCTTCCAATTGCTCGAGTCCGCTCCTCTGACTTCCTATTGAGTTGTCTAATTCTGTAATTTTACTGTTAATCTTTTGGACTTCTGAATGCTGTCTCTCTATGGATTCTTGCAGCTTATTAATTTTTCCACTATGTTCTTGAATAATCTTTTTGATTTCTTCAACTGCTTTATCAGTGTGTTCCTTGGCTTTTTCTGTAGATTGCCTTATTTCATTTCTGAGGTCAGCCCTGATGTCTTGAAGCATTCTGTAAATTAGTTTTTAATATTCTGCCTCTGGCAATTCCAGGATTGTATCTTCATTTGGGAAAGATTTTGATTCTTTAGTTTGGGGAGTTGTAGAAGCAATCATGGTCTGCTTCTTTATGTGGTTTGATATCAACTGCTGTCTCCGAGCCATCTCTAAGATATTGTAGTGATTTATTCTATATTTGCTCACTGAGTCTTATCTTGTTTTGTTTTCTTTCAACATACACAGATGGGCTACTAGATTGCGCTGTCTTGATTGTTGTAGCCCTTGAATCACTTATGTCCTATTACCAGCTGGTTTGGGCTGTTACCAGATATATAAGCCTAAGGGTCCATTCACTATTCTTGAGTAGAATCTGATTTTGGGTCATCAAGTGTGTGGTGCAGACTGTCACCTATCCACCTAGAGAAGTACTGGTGATAGTTGTGTGCATCAGATTGTAGTAGCAGCAGGGGTTCACACTCCGGAGGGGCAGGATGCTGACAGGCTTCCCCCAAGTGCCAGTGAGGTAGGTGTGTCTCTATTCCTAAAGCACTTTGGTGGGTGGGCTCTGCAGCTGTACCTGAGGCCCCCAATGCAAGTACCTCTACAGATTGGTAGGTGTCACCCTCCTTAGACCCCTAACGCAGGAGGCTAGGTGGTCTGGGGGAGCTTCAGCTCTCAGTTCCCTGTTGTGGGTCAGTGAGGGCTCTGTTGAATATGCAGAGATATCAGACCTGGGAAACTTGTCGTTCCAGTAATCTGCTAAAACAAGTACAGTCAGATCCCCATCAGAATTGCCTTTGCATTGTAATAGCCACCTTGTTCCCTGTAGGGATGAAAGCCCAAGACTGTAGATCACATATGTTTGGCTGGAGTTGGTTCTGTATTTTTAGTCCAATTAGGGAAGGATTTTTGGTCCCTGAGTTTTTTTGTAGCTGTTTCTCTCAGGCCAGGAGAATGGGTTAGGAAAAGACCAAAAAAAAAAAAGAAAAACCTCAGCGCACTTCACTCTCTGGCTCAGGAAATTCCAATGTTAATGAAGCTGCTTGGGAAGGGGAGGGGAGGGTTCAGATAAATAGGAGAGAGTAGCACCCCAGAATATAGACAAAGTTACTTATCTTGTTTGGTGATGACTGTTTTATCTGAGATTCCCGAGGCATGTGTAGCCTGTGTGCGTTGGCTCAGTCGAGATTGCCCCTGAGGGTCAGGCCCGCATCCCGTGCTTGTGCTGTCTCAGAAGCCGTGGTCAGTTCCTTCACTCCCAGTCCAAAGCCCAGCACCAAGGTTCCCTGGCTGGGACGGCACACTCCAGGCTCCAAAATCAGTCACTGCCTCCCGGTGACTTCTTCTCCTGTCAGCCGCGTCACCGCACTGCCTGCGTGCACTGGCTGGGTTTCCCCCAAGGTCACTTCTGGGGGCTGGGGCTGTGTCCCATGTTTGCACCATCTCAGGATACCGTGTTCAGCTTCCCTGCACCCAGTCCAAAGCCCAGCGCCAAGGTTTCCTGACTGGGACACTGGTTCCAGGCTCCGAAAACAGTCGCTGCTTCCCCGTGGTTGTTCGTTCTCAGTCTCTGTCACTCAGGTCAACTCTTTAGATCTGTGTTTGATGGTCAGGGTTCGTAGATTGTCATGTATGTGATCGCTTCACTTGTTTTTCCTAGTCTTTGTCACAACAGGGATCCAAGGTAGCTTCTACCTAGTCAGCCATCTTGGCCCCGCCTTCTCCGTAGGGTTTTCATTGGTTGATTTTCAGAAGTAGATTGCCAGTTTTTTCTTCCTACTCAATTTTAATTTGGGAGCTCTGCTGAAAACTGTTCAGCATCACAGCAACATACAGGTCACCACTGACAGATGGGTTGCAAAAATTCTACCACAGAACCACTACTGCCCTCAGACTTATGTTTAGGTAGCTTCAATTGCCAGAACCCCTAAGCTCCCACTTAGGTGGCCCTCAACAACACTTGCGTTTGCAGATTCAGTGTCAGAGGTAACTTGCTAAAACACCTGTCCCAGATTCAAATTTACATGTTGTTAACTTCCTTCTAACAGCTCCTGGTGATGAAGTAGTTAGGCATGTGCCTGCTAAGCAGAAGGTCGGTAGTTCAAATCCACCAGCTGCTCCTTGGAAGCCCTATGGGGCAGTTCTACTCTGTCCTATAGGGTCATTATGAGATGGAATATACTCTACGGTGAAGGGTTATCTTAAGGTAGGAGTCCCTGGGAGGCATAAACAGTTAAGTGCTTGACTACTAAGTGAAAGGTTGGCTTGGTAAGGGGTGGAAGGGTGAGGCATTTTGGGTCTGCTTGTGTCTTGTGCCTTCCTCCACCCCCTTAAAAATGGTTGGAAGGGCTGACAGCTGTTGACAGTTTAGTCACATTCCAACTCTATAACTTTCTAGCTTTGTGATCTGGCTAAGCTGTTTAACTCTCTAACCATCAGTTTTCCTGCCTATGATATCGAGATAATAATAGTATTTACCTCTTACTTATTTAACCTAGGGATACCAGGTTAAATAAGTAACTGGAAAGCACTTAGAATAGTGCCTGGCCCATAGTAAGTGCTCAATAAATGTTTATTATTGTTCTTAAAAAAAAAAAACTTCTCAAATTGGGGATATTGGGTGGGCTTGGGTACTAGAGTCAAACTCAATTTAAAGGAATTGTACATAATTATAAATAAGAACAAGTTGTAACATGATTACAGAACAAGACAGAAGGAACTACATTACAAGTAAAGCACTGTAATATCACTGAGCTTTACGTTTCTTTATCAGTTAGGAAGTAGAGCAAAAGGGAGGACTGACACGCTATTCGATTGACCAAACCATACCAAACCAAACCTACTGCCATCGAGTCGATTCAGACTCATAGCGACTCTTTAGAACAGAGTAGAACTGCACCATAGAGTTTCCAAGGCGTGCCTGGCGGATTCGAACTGCTGACCTCTTGGTTAGCAGCCATAGCACTTAACCACTACGCCACCAGGGTTTCTTACTCGATTGACATGAGGGTAAATTTGCAGACAACACTGGCTGATGTATCAGAAGTGCCGATCAGAATGAAATCTGGGGACCACAGAATCACATGGGTGTTTTTAAAAATGTAATTTTCTGTGTCCTATTGATTCAGAGGTCCTGGGAATCTACTTTTTTTTTTTTTTTTTTAAACAAGTACCTAGGTGCTTGTTAGCACCTGAAAGTTTGGTTACCATTGATCCAAGGACTGAGAGAGAACATCCCACCAGGATCAAAGTGAATCTGCAGCTGAACAAAAGCAAGCCTGAGCCTTGAGATTTGACAAAATAGATCTCAATTCCTAGGCCGTTAGGACATCAATTGACTAGAGAGATAATAACAGCTGATCTTGTGAAATATTTATTGAGTGAAGAACATTGATCATCTATGATCCAGCTTTGCCAGATATCAACTCTGTAGGACACCAAGTGATCAAGAAGGCCTGAGTTTAAGAATGGCAAAGTAACAGCAGCAAAGCCCATTTTTCTCTCAAAAATCATCCCCTTAATAACAAGAATTACAAAAAACAGAAACATTGTGTTCAATGATACTAGAATCCCTGAAACACAAGATATGGAGACAAAAAGCAGATGGAACGTTGAGAAATGACTTAGCAAAACAGGACAAGGTCAAAACTGAGAGTCTACAAAGGAAGAACTAAATTAAGGCATTTCACCTGCAGGACTCAGGTGAAATGTGTTAATTGGCATCAGAATTGGTGACACTAAGTATTGTGAAGTATCGAAAGAGATGTGGAGGAGGCAAAAAAAAAAATGGGAGGGATTGAAAGCTATTTTAGACCCTCTGGCTTCCACCCAGAAACCTGGTGGTGTAGTGGTTAAAAGCTATGGCTGCTAACCAAAAGGTCGGCAGATCAAATCCACCTGATGTTCCTTGGAAATCCTGTCCTACAGGGTCAGGTCGCTATGAGTCAGAATCGACTTGACAGCAGCAGGTTTGGTTTGGTTTCAGAGTCCACCCCTTCTTCCACATTCAGATGACTGTCTCTCACCCACCAAATATACTTTAAGGAGAAACAAATGATCTTCTATTTTCAGGAAACTTTTGGAAGGTGTGCTGAACAAAATAGGGGATAAACTCAGAGAGAGGAAGACAGGAATTTTAGGAAACAGGAGATCCACATAGGAAGGATTGAAGGGAAATTCCAGGATGTTGGCAAAGGGAAATCCCTGAACAACAGCTGTGCAGCAAGAAGAAAGAACCAGGCCAAAGTGAAGCAGGAGAACAGAGGACTCTGGGAGGAATATCTTCAGGAAAAGATATTGAAACTTACAGTTTTCTGATGGGTTTGAAGTTGTGAAATATACTGGAAGCCATTGTGCACAGCTCGACAGCACTGGGTTTTTTTTATAGGAGGATAGGAGCAGAGTTTGCTATATAGATCAAAAAACCCTAAGCAAATTAAAACAAAAAACAAAAAACTAATTACTAACTCCAGGACAAACAAATGTTATACAATTTAGCGACTGTAACAGAGTCTGTTGCTTGGCTTAAAAGTGAATAGTAGTCATAAATAGTGAAAACGCTGAATGTAGATCTAACCAAAAATTGTGCTTATTATTATATTGAAAGAATGTAAGAGCTAAAATACTCATCTACCAGAATAAGAATTAAATAGATTATGTCAATTATAAACCAAGAGATATAAGGATATTTATTAGAACTATAGAGATACATACCCAAAGGAATCAAGAAAGGAGTAGAAAGTAGATGTCTCTTAGGGATGGGAGAGTGAGAGGAGTGCCAGGAGAGGTGGTGCTGGTGTTAGGAATCTGCTAGGTTTAAAAAATATATATATATATTTAAGACTCTAAACACTATAGCTTTATTATAAACTTTCTAGAAACAGAACACCATAATGTTAAGTGTGTTGTTCTGGAGAACAACTGTCAGAATAAAGCTCTATTATAATTCTAGCTTTGTGACCTTAGGAAAGTTACTGATCATCAGTTTTATCTTCTGTACAACGGGGATGACATGAGTAGCAATTAACTCATGGAGCATGTTGAGATTCAACGAGTTAGTCCTTGTAAAATACCTAGAGTGGTGTCTGGTGCAGACAGAGCATTCCATAAATCTCATCCATTGTTATTTCACTTTAAAAATTATATTCATGTGTTACTTTGATAGGAACCCTGCTGGCGCAGTGGTTAAGAGCTCGTCTGGTAACTAAAAGTTGGCTGTTCAAATCTACCGGTCACTTCTTGGAAACCCTATGGGGGCAGTTCTACTCTGCCCTGTAGGGTTGCTATGAGTAGGAACCAACTATACGGCACATAACAACAACAATTACTTTGATAAGAAAATAATTTTTTTTTTTTTTTAAATAGGGCAAATGGAGAGCCCTGACAAGGAAGTTTTGAGAAGCTTTCCATCCACACCATCTCTTAAGCTGCATCCTCACTCGCCAGACCCCAAAAAGGATGCTAAAAGAGTTATGGCTTCTGTGACCTGAGAGGGAGGGGAGAAGGGAATGTGTGTGTGTGTGTGTGTGTGTGTGTGTGTGTGTTTGTTTGTCTGAGTGTGTAAGAGAATGAAACTTCTCGATTAATACATCTATTAAAAAGTAGACTTATTTGACTAATATTTTGTCATTAGATTTTTTCCTGTTTCCACGTGTGTAGACTACACTCCTTTTTTAGCCCTGTTTATTTTAGGGTAAGAGTCCCTGGGAGGCACAAATGGTTAAGCGCTTGACTACTAACCCAAAGGTTGGACTGGTGATCTGCTTCCAAGTGGTCACAGCCTTAAAAACACTATGGAGCAGTTCTACCCTGCACATATGGGGTCGCCTTGAGTCGGAATCCGTTTGACTGCAACTAATTTGAGGGTAGGAGGGAGAACAGTCTAGAGGTTTCTCCTGATAAATCAATTCGTGCCTTGACATAATCATGTTATTTTCTTTGTGCTGGGGGTGTGTGCATTTACAGGCCTGAGGACAAGGTTTCATGCAGCCCTGTCTCTCCACTTGTCTAGATGAGGAAAATGACAAGTCAAGATTGGAAAGAAGCTGAGCTCATGTTACTTTCCTGACAGATGCTTGATAAAAACAGCTAATTGGTACCTCTTCCAGCTTACTCTAGGTGAAATTGGCTGAAAATCAAACATAATAGCTAATACAGCTGGAACGTGATTTTGTTTCTCCTAGAGAGGTCTGTCTGCGGGGGTCTTTCAGGAACAAACAGCACCTGATGTCAGACTAGTGCTACCTTAAAAGGCTGTCCTCTGGAGACCACTGAACTCAGGCTGTCTGGAGTGCAGTTTCTCCCCTGCAAAAAGGTTCACTGCAATTGCTGAAATGCCACCCCTTCATATCCCTGCTCCCAACACTGACCATTGGAGCATAGATGGCTTCTTCCCTCTTCCTGCTTGAACTTGGGACTCTTGGATCCTTCTTTCTCCCTCCCCACTTCAGTTATTCACTTATCCCAGCTCCCATCCTTTGTGCACTTACCCTTGACCTGTACAGGTCAATTCTTTCCAGTCTATTTACCATTTAATGATTAGGTTTAGTGGCCTATCTTGTCCATGTCTTAAATTTTGACTGCCCAAGGGTAAGAGACTGTCTTTCTTTCTTTTTTTTTATTAAATTTTTATTTTTATTTTATTTGTAAGGAATTTTCATTGTTTCTTTTGTTGGGTAGATGTCTTAAATAATCCATCCAAGGAAGGTCATTAGTTCAACTTGATAAACCTATACCTTCATGTATGATGGAAACAACGATGACAAATATTGAAGTCGCCTTTCTGGATCACACCATGCCGGTTTCAGAAAACCTGGAAAGAGTAGGAGCTCTGGCTGAATTTTCTTGAGTGGCTTCGGTAGAGTTGCTGGTGACCCATTTTGCTTTAGGGGCGCAAAATGCAAGGACTGTTTTCTTTGCAACTCTCAAGGTGCCAGGATTGATGCAGCAGTAGCTGATTCTGTGAAAGAGAAAGGAGAAGAATTTTAAAACTCAAATAGGGTCTGGAAGAGTAAGAGAAATACCTTTGGATTTGGACAGGAGAACATGAAGGTCAAGTTCAGGGACCCAGAAGCATTTTGCAGATCATCCCATTATAATGTGAAGTCTCTGTGGAGAGCATCTCATTTTAAAACTGCCGAGCTCTTCAGAAGCAGCCCAGGTGGCACAGTGGTTAAAGTGATAGACTGCTAACCAAAAGGTCAGCAGTTTGAGCCCACCAGCCTTTCTGTGAGAGAACAATACGGTAGTCTGCTTCAGTAAAGATTACAGTCTTGGAAACCCTATGAAGCAGTTCTAATCTGTCCTGTGGGGTCACTTGCAACAGGTTTGGATTTTTTATGAACTCCTTGGAAGGATGAGTGAGGCATGGCCATTTGCTTGCTGACCTTTGGCAAGTCACTTGTGCCATTATTTTCTCTTTTATAAAAATGGCAAGAAAAACAGTACACCAGAGTAGGGTATAGATGGGTGAGATAAGATTGAGGAATGCTTCTGAGGTCATCAAAGAAATGAAGATTTAAACCTCAGTAGTATAATTTTGGTGAGTATGAGTTTATGAGTGAGTGAAAGCGAAAGCAAGAGTTGAGGTCATTAGAGGTGAGGCTACATTTATTGGATCTGCTGGGCAGCTAGAACAACAAGATAGAGGGAAGATGAAAGGGAGTATGATATAACATCAGAGGCAGGAACGTGGCATGAGTCATCATTACATATTAAAGACAGCAGTGAACACAGACATACAAACCCACCACCTTCAGAGGGCACAGGAAGCAGCCTACTGATCACTACTGTATTAGTTTCCTACTGCTGCTGCAATAAATTTAAACAACACAAATTAACATATAGTTCTGCAGGTCAGAAGTCTGAAATGATTCTTAAGAGTTAAAATCAAAATGTTGGCAGGGCGGTTTTCTTTCAGCAGGCTCTAGCTTTTTTCAGCTTCTAGGGGCCTCTTGGATTCTTTGGCTTGTGGGTGCATCCTTTTATCACTCCAACCTCAGCTTCCGTCCTCATATGTCCTCTCTGTGACCCTCCTGTCTCTTTCTTATAAGGATTCTTGGGATTACATTGTCCCCTCCTCGATAATTCAGGATTATCTCCCAATTTCAAGACTTTAATTTTAATCACATCTGCAAAGTTCCTTTTGTCATGTAAGGTAACATACTCACACATTCTGGGGATTAGAATGTTGAAATCTTTGTTGTTTTTGTTAGTTGCTGTCAGGGCAGCTCCAATGCCCGGTAACTAACCTATGTATAGCAGAATAAAACATTGCTCAGTGTTGTGCCATCTTCAAGATCTTTGGTATGTCTGAGTCCATTGTTGCGGTCACTGTGTCAATCCATCTCATTGAGGATTTCCCTTACCTTGGCTGGCTGACCACTTTATCAAACATGACGTTTTTCTCTGATGCGGCATCCAAAGTAAACAAGATGAAGTCTCAGACAAAATTCTGTGATTCATAGGGTTTTCATTGGCTAATTTTTGAAAGTAGATCATCAGACCTTTCTTCCTACTCTGTCTTAGTCTGGAAGCTCCACTGAAACCTGTCCACCCTCACCAGCAGCAGATTAACTTATAGGCAAGGTACGTTAAGCAAGGTATGCACAGGCTTACTTGTGTTTACTTACTAATCTGTAGTGAACAATTTCACATGGGTTTCACCAAGTCTTTGACGTGGTGAAAAACAGGTGACATTGTTTACTATAGATTAGTAAATATGTACAAGTAAACCCTTTCATAACTTGCTTATTGGGTAATCTGGCCCTGACCACGATATGACCTTATTGTATTTGAGATACTGGGGGCATAGCTTCCAGCCTCATAACAACGTGCAAACCACCACAGTCTGACAAATTGACAGACATCTTTGGGGGCCATTATTCAGCCTATCACAACTACCCAGTGAAACACATGTTCTTTGTTAAAGGCTTTTTTTTTTTTTTTAATGTTAAGAGCATGATCCCCATATAATTAGAAAATAAACACATCAAAAATGTTATTTAACTCATTAATTAAGTAGGAAACAGTAAGATGTTACAACTGTTTCAAAGGAGAATTAAAAATCCATGCTGTTGTCATTGTTGTTGTTAGGTGCCTTAGAGTTGGTTCCCATTAATAGAACTCCAACAGAACAAAACACTGCCTGGTCCTGCACCATCCTCACAATCATTACTTTGTTTGAGCCCTTTGTGGCAGCCATCTTGTTAAGGGTCTTCATCTTTTTTGCTAATCCTCTACTTTACCAAGAATGATGTCCTTGTCTAGGGACTGGCCCTTCCTAAAAACATGACCAAAGCATGTGAGACGATGTCTTGCCATCCTTGCTTCTAAAGAGCATTTGGTTGCCCTTTTTCAAAACAGATTTTTTCCTTCTTCTGGCAGTTAGTATTTGTCACCAACACCATAAATCAAAGGCATCAATTCTTCTTCAGCCTTCCTTATTCATTCGTTGTCCAACTTTTGCATATATCTGAGGCTATTGAAAATACCATGGCTTGAGTCAGGCACACCTTAGTCCCCAATGTGACATCTTTGCTTTTTAACACTTTAAAAAGGTCCTTTGCAGCAGATTTGCCCAATGTAATATGCTGTTTGATTTCTTGTCTGCTGCTTCCGTGGGTGTCGATTGTGGAGCCAAGTCAAATGAAATCATTGGCAACTTCAATCTTTTCTCCATTAATCATGATGTTGCTTATTAGTCCAGTTGTGAGAATTTTGGCTTTCTTCATGTTGAGGTCTTAATCCATACTGAAGGCCGTGGTCTTTGATCTTTGTCAATAAGCACTTTAAGTCTTCTTCTCTTTGAGCAAGGAAGTTGTGTCATTTGAATATCGAAGGCCGTTAATGAGTTTTCCTCAATCCTGATGCCATATTCTTCTTCATATAGTCCAGCTTCTGAGACTATTTGCTTAGCATACAGTTTGAATAAATATGAAGAACGGATACAACACTAACACACACCTTTCCTGATTTTAAACCATGCCGTATCCTTTTGTTCTGTTTGAACAGCTACCTCACAGTCTATGTACAGGTTCTGCTTGAGCACAATTAAGTGTTCTGGAATTCCCATTCTTTGCAATGTTACCCACATTTTCTTATGACCCACAAAGTTGAATCCCTTTGCATGGTCAATAAAACACAGGTAAACATCTTTCTGGTATTCTCTGCTTTCTACCAAGATTCATCTAACATCAGCAATGATATCCCTCCTTCCGTATGATCTTCTGAAGAAGGCTTGAATTTCTGGCAATTCTGGGTCAACATACTGCTGTAAACATTTCTGGATGATCTTCAGCAAAATTTTACTTGCTTGTGATATTAATAATATTGTGCAACAATTTCCAAATTCTGTTTTATTACCTTTCTTTGGAATGGGCACGTATATGGATCTCTTCCAGTTGATTGGCTGGGTAGCTGTCTTCCAAATTTCTTGGTGTAGACAAGTGAGCACTTCCAGCATTGCATCTATTTGTTGAAACATCTCAATTGGTGTTCCATCAGTTCCTGAAGCCTTGTTTTTCACCAATGCCTTCAGTGCAGCTTGGACTTCTTCCTTTAATACCGTTGGTTCTTGATCATATGCTACCTCCTGAAATGGTTGAATGTTGACCAATTCTTTTGGTACAGTGAATTTGTGTGTTCCTTCCATCTTCTTTTGATGTTTCCTGCATGGTTCAACATTTTGCCCATAGAATTCAATATTCGAACTCAAGGCTTGAATTTTTTCTTCAGTTCTTTCAGCTTGAGAAACGCCAAGTGTGTTGTTCTCTTTTGGATTTCTATCGCCAGGCCTTTTCATATTTCATTGTAATTCTTTACTTTGTCTTCTGGGGCCACCCTTTGAAATCTTCTATTCAGCTCTACTACTTCATCATTTCTTCCAATTATTTTAGCTCCTTTATGTTCAAGAGCAAGCTTCAGAGTCTCTCCTGACATCCATTTTGGTCTTTTCTTTCTTTCTTGTGTTTTTAATAACTTTTTGCTTTCTTCATATATAATGTCCTAGATGTCATCCCACAACTCATCTGGTCTTTCATCCTTGGTGTTCAAAATGTCAAATCTATTCTCAAGATGGTCTCTAAATTCAGGCGGAATATACTCAAGGTAGTGCTTTGGGTCTCATGGACTTTTTAAAATTTTCTTCAGCTTCAACTTGAACTTGCATATGAGTAATTGATGGTCTGTTCCGCAGTTGGCCCCCAGCCTTGTTCTGAACTGATGATGTTGAACTTCTCTATTGTCTCTTTCCACAGATGCAGTCAGTTTGATTCCTGTGTATTCCATTCAGTGAGGCCCACATGTATAGTCACCATTTATGTTGTTGAAAAAAGATATTTTCAATGACTATGTCATCGGTCTTACAAAATTCTGTTATGCAATCTCCACGTCTTTTCTATCACCAAGGCCCTATTTTCCAACTACTGATCCTTCTTCTTTGTTTCCAACTTTTGCATTCCAATTGCCAGTAATTATCAATGCATCTTGATACATGTTTGATTAATTTCAGACTGTAGACGTTGGTAAAAATCTTCAATTTCTTCATCTTTGGCATTAGTGGTTGGTGTGTAAATTTTGAAAAATCGTTCTATTCACTGGTCTTCCTTGTAGTGTATGGATATTATCTTGTCACTGACAGTGTTGTACTTCAGGATATATCTTGAAATGTTTTTTTGACAGTAAATGTAACACCATTTCTTTTCAATTTGTTGTTCTTGGCCCAGTAGATAATATGATTGTCCAATTCAAAATGGCCAATACCAGTCGATTTCAGCTCCTAATGCCTAGGATATCTATCTTCAAGCATTCCATTTCATTTTTGACAGATTTCAATTTTCCTTGATTCATACTTTGTGTGTTCCACATTCCAATTAATAATGAGTCTTTAAAAATCCATAAACATATATAAAGCCATTAGGAATGCTGAAGTGAATTTGGAGATTAATATAAAACTGGTCAATATCTACAGAACAATAATTGGGTACTTCTCTATAAGACACAATTTGCATTTCTATGAATAAAATGATTTACTATCCGCATTCTACAACTCAGAGAGTTGCTGTTTCAATGAAATACAGAGGATAACCCAGTGTGACAGGACACTCAATAATCATTTTTGCCAATTTCAAAGTCTTTTACAATGTTTCCTGACACCTGCTAAAACCGAAATATTCCATTTTTTCTCAAAGACATACAAGGTGACCCCTATGTAAGGCTATGAAATAAACAAGGTTTGGCTTCCCTGTTCTGTTGCCTCCCATCCTCAGGAGAGTCTCTCCACCCCTCATAGATGCCATAAGTCCTCTCCACCCTGAACCACTGGCTGGCTACTTCATTCACATGCATTTACAATTGTCAAGTGACAGCCTAAATTGCATATACTGCTGGGTAGGTGTAAAACAAACAGAAGCCAAAGCATTTTAAGCTGAATGTAATAAAGTTGAGAATGTAGGCAACAGTTTTCACCCTGGCTGCACATTAGAATCACCTGGAGAGCTTTTTCAACACTACCAATAGTGGGATACAAACCCAGGGCAAATGAATTGGCATTTTGGGGGTGGAGCTCAAGCACTGTTATTGTTTTTAAAATCTTCCCAGATGATTCTATGTGAACCCATGGTTGTATGTCACTGGTGTAGAGCCTTACTCCTCAAAGTGTAGTCCACAGACCACAGCATAAGTAACACCTGGAGCTTCACAGACACATTGACTCTCAGGCCCCACCTTATACCTTCTGAATCAAAGTCTGGAATTTAGCTAGATATTAGATGCTTTGTAGGCACGTTAAAGTTTGAGGAGCACTAGTGTGGAAGAGTGATTCTAAAACATTGGCCAAACATCAGAATCATCTGTATGGCTTGTTATACCACAGATTGTTGGATACCACCCCCTGAGTTTCCAACTTGGCAGGTCTGGGTAGTAATTTTTGTTAGCTGCCATCAAGTTGGCTCCTGCCTCATAGTGACCCACGCACAACAGAACAAAATACTGCCTTGTCTTTCACCATCCCCATGATCGGTGCGAATCAGTTTGTTGTAATCCATAGAGTTTTTATTGGCTGATTTCTCAGAAGTAGATCAGCAGAGCTTTCTTCCTAATCCATTTTAGCCTGGAAGCACTACTGAAACCTGTTTAGCATCACAGTAACACACGTCTCCACTGACAGACACGTGGTGGCTAACCGTGAGGTCCATTGGCCAGGAATTGAATCCAGGTCTCTTGGATGGAGGGCAAGAATTCTACCACAAAACTGCCAGTGCCCCACAGGTCTGGATGCTTTCCCTACAAGTTCCAAGGGGCCCACACTTTGAGAACCACTAGTATACAACATTGAGGAGCCCTGGTGGCACTGTGGTTAAGCACTATGCTGCTAATAGGAAGGTCGGCAGTTCAAACCCACTAGCCGCTTTGTGGGAGAAAGATGTAACAGCCTACTCCTGTAAAGATTACAGCCTTGGAAACCCTATGGGGGCAATTCTACTCTGTCCTATAGGGTCGCTGTGAGTTGGAAGCAACTCGACTGCCATGGGTACTACAGAACATTAGAGAGCAGAAGAGAATTTTGATTGAGCATCGGTTCTTTCAGGGAAGCCACACCATAGTGCTTGCCTATCCATTCCACTGAGGCAAACAGTGGCACTCACACACCTAAAGCTCTTCAGAAGACCCTAAAATAGTGGCTTTTAGCTAGGAAGGGAAAATATCTTGAGAAAATGGCCCTTGTCCTCTGCAGAAATTATCTTGGACAGAACCAACTCAGATCCCCCCACTCCCCAAAGTTCCTCAGGATCCCTCAGTCTTTGAAAGGCTTTCTTGAGGAGAGAAAACCAATGACTTGTTTTTTCTGAGCCTGGAGTAGAGGCCTACTTAATTGTGAAATTACTTTTTTCCTTTTAAAGAGTTGTTTTTGTTTTGTTTTTTAACCTCCCTCCTTCCCCTACTTCTTTTTCTTTCTGTTTCTCACTTTTTTAATCAGAAAGTCCTAGATGAATCATGATGGCTTGCATTTAACTGACACCTGTTGTCCCTGAAGCAATTTCTTTTAACAATTCACTGATCCATACCCACCCCTCCCTGGAATAATAGCAGGGACCGGTTTTATTAACTTCATTTTTTGGATGTGGCATCTGAGGCTAAGTTACCTGCCCAAGTTCGTGGTAAGACATGGTCACTACCCACACGTGTTCCTGGGGCTTTTCAACAACTAAACCATCCATTCAGGCCTGCCTGCTCCAGATGCCTTCCTAGGAGACAATGGTAGTGACAGATGTGAATGTGGACAGGCTTCTCTGTCCTTCCAGGCCGGGGCCCGCAGTTGGGTCTCTGAGGCCCTGCATGCAGCAGCCCTGTGGAAGTAGGTGTGGTTAAAGCTAAGGCTGGGAGAAAGGGGTGGGAAAACCCCAGGGCCCAAGCTTGTGGGCTCTCTCACTTGCAAAGAAATCAGGTGCCCCAGCCAAGGGGTGGAGCCTTGGCACCCAGGCCCCTGGAGCTCAGAGGCTTGAGATAGGCCTGAGGGTGTGCCCCAGCCCTGTGCCTGTTTTAAAAGGCGTACTGGTAATAACTGGGGAGGCCTCAAGGTTGCACTGGTTGTGCAGTCTTGTATGTCTCCTTCATCTCTTCCTTGTTCCTCAAATAGCCGACCTCGGGCCGCCTTCTCAGGGTGGTTGGGAAGATAAAGGCTTTTATCAACTGCACAGGAGATTAAAATGTAATGTGCTGGCCTGGTTCTCTATTTCTTTTTTCCCTCTTGCTCTTTTTTGTCCACCTCCCTTCCCCCACCTGTTGGTTGCTGCATTTTGCCCTCCTCTTCCAATGGCCTTTATTTTTCTCCCCTTGGCTGGATTCAGCTGTCTCATAATATCATGTGACCAGCACATTTTTGATAAGTCCTCTACTTTGAGTTATGGAACCTCATCATGATTCTTCCTCCATATTGAATCTTTACTACTTCCAGAGATGTTTTCTCTATGTGACTCTTTTTTATCAATGGCTGACATTTACTGAGGTCTCAGGCAAGATGTCGGTCAGGGCACAGTCATCTGAAGGTTTTCTCTATGCCCAGAACTGTGTTAAACTCTTTACATAGTTGTTGTTGTTTCCCTCATTTAATCCTCCTAAGAGGCTACAAACAGAAATTACTATTATTATTATACCCATTTTATTGATGAGAAAGCTGAGCCACAGAAAAGCTACACGAGAGTTTATGGCAAATGCATTACATTCCTGAATACTATAGCTTATTCCCATTAAAGGAGATTCCAAGAGTAGATTATTCCCAAATCCCTGAGGTTGTCAGTCCCCAAGCTATGAGCTTCAGGTAGAGTAGTAGCAGAAGAGAAACTGTTTCAAGTTGTCTGTTAGTAAGTTGAGTACATCGCGAGAGAAGGCTATGTGATATATGGCGAATGAGCACAAAATACAGAGCTATAGCCCAAACTTTGTCATGAACCTGGGATGCTTGTCTTTATTCCTTTAGTTGTGGGTTTCTTTACCTGTAAAATGCATGGGACTCTGCTACTTAGAAGATTTTTTCCAATAGTAACAGTTCATAATTGTACAAAAGCAACATGTTTTAGGAAAATAGAAGTGTCGTTTGACCCTAGGCATCTGCTCTCCTTCTGTGTTTGTAAGCATGGAACTAAACCTGCAGGTTGAACAAGTGCACCAGTCGGGGATACAACCAACTGTGCCCAGGAGGCTTTGGCTGGACATTCCTTGGTAGGATGGTAGGTCTCAACAACACAAAAGAAATGTTGGGCTGATACTCATGTGTCCATGTTAAATCCCTATTTTATTGTCCTGCCGACAAGGGTGGCTTGAAACTCTTATCCTTCTCACTTTGCTGTGGCCCATACTGGGTAAACATGTTCTGCATGCAAAGCCTTGAGAGCTGTGCTGTAGCCTGGGATTTGTAAAATGTGAGCCTGATCCAATGCCCACATGGTATTTCCTACTTCTTAGAACCAGGGATCTTCTGGAAGTGGAGTTGATGTTGAAAAGAAGCTATGATGGAAAGAAGATAGAAGAAGTCACAGGAAATATGGAGCTTTCTTCTCTACCCAAAACTTTACTCCAAATAGCTGTAATATGCCACGAATATCATTGTGAGCTAAGACCAAGCATCTAGAGTCATCATCTCTCCATGATTACTTCAAAATAAATATAGCCAGAGGAAGACTGAGGTATATAGAGGAAGGAGGGTTTCATTTTGGAGGGACATGTGCATTTCCATCATACAAAGTCAAGTAGCATGGCTTCGAGCACAGCTCTGGTACGCTTGCTGCAATAAGGTGACTGTCTTTGACTTCAGTGAGAACCTAGATATCTAAACTGATGTTAAGTTGAATACAACTTAGTCTAGTTGTTATTTCAGCAATTTGTTACTCTGGGGCAGGGAATGAAACTAAGACTCTGCTGTCATTTTCTTTATTCCCCATTGATATAGCAAAGGACTGTAGTAAAAAGTATCCCATACTAGGAACCAGATCACCAGGGTCCTTGGCCAAGTCCCAACATGTGTCAGCAATGGGATCATGTCACATTGCTTCGTTTCTCAGAGCCTATATACTCTCATGTGAAAAGTAGACTGTTGTACCTGTTCTTCCCACATAATATAGGATGGCTCAAAGAATCAACTGAGATAACGAATATGAAAACAATTTTCTAAACTGTAAAGAGCCATAACAATGGAAGAATATTAGAGGTTATACTAGTTATTGCTGTACAACGAATTACCCCAAAACTTAAAATAACAACAAACATTTATTATCTCACTCAGTTTTAGGGGGTAAGAAATTTGGAGACAGTTTAGCTGAGTGGTTCTGGTTCCTGGGGTCTCAGGCAAGATGTTGGCCAGGGCACAGTCATCCAAAGGGTTGATCGGGGCTGGTGGGTCCGCTTCTAGGCTCACTCACGTAGTTGCTATGTTAATGCTGGCTATTGACCTGAGAAGTTAGTTCTCCACCACGCTGACCTTTCCATAGGGCTGCCTGAGCATCCTCATGACATGGCAGCTGGCTTCCTCCACAGTGAGTGATCCAAGAGAGAACAAGGTAAAGATGCAGTGTCTTTTATGACCTAGCCTTGGAAGTCACAGTATTCCAGTGGTCCATGTCATGGATTGAATTATATCCCCCCAAAAATGTGTGTATCAATTTGGTTAGGCCATGATTCCCAGTATTGTGCAGTTGTCCTCCATTTTGTGATTGTAATTTTATGTTAAGAGGATTAGGGTGGGATGGTAACACCACCCTTACTCAGGTCACCTCCCTGATCCAATGGAAAGGGAGTTCCCCTGGGGTGTGACCCGCACCACCTTTTATCTCTCAAAAAATAAAAGAAAAGGGAAGCAAGCAGAGAGTTGGGGAGCTCCTACCACCAAGGGTGCAGCACCGGGAGCAAAGCTCGTCCTTTGGACCCGGGGTCCCTGTGCCTGAGAAGCTACTTGACCAGGGGAAGATGAGGACAAGGACTTTCTTCCAGAGCCAACAGAGAGAGAAAGGCTTCCCCTGGAGCTGACACTCTGAATTCAGACTTCTAGCCTGCTGGACTGTGAAAAAATTAATTTCTCTTTGTTAAAGCCATTCACTTGTGTCATTTCTGTTACAGCAGTACTAGGTAACTAAGACAGTCCACAATATCCTATTGGTTACACCGGTCAGCCCTTTTCACAGTGGAGGGGACTGCATAGGAGCATAAGTACCAGGAGGCAAGAATCACTGAGGTCTTCTTAGAGGCCATCTTGTAAGCTGACGACTACAGATGTCATTAGATTTATTGTTCTATCTGCAAATTTTGGAAGTTGGAACTGCTTTTAGCTTTGGTGATGACTTTGGCTAAAATTCAGGCTTTCTCTCAGCCCGGCAATGCTTTCTGTTCTCTGAACTCATGACTCCAAGATGCATTTTTCCAAAGGTCATTGGGAGAATAGGGGTAGGTGGGATAGGTAGTGCAGGTGATAGAAGCGAGAAGGCAAAGTAGTGTTATGGATACCTGAAGAGAGCAGTGAATAAGGTTGGTAAAGAAGCTCAGGAAAGCTTCAGGAGCACCAAGCCAGTGGTATCAAGCCCTCAGTGTGCCTATTATAACACAGAAGCAAGAACAGGGTCAACTTTAGCCAATAGTTTCAAATTTCCACCCCAGCGGACCTTTAATCAGCCTTGCCAACAAGAAGCAAACGTAAGCCTGACTTCCTGTGCCTTTTCCTGCTCAGCGTCTGTGTGTGCATGTGTGTGTGGCGGGGGGGTGGGGGGGGGTGGTGTCAACCATCATGGAAATGGTCTGGAAAGGTAACCAAAACAGAAAATGTTGGGTTCAGCAACCTCTCTTTTGCTCTGGGCATTGCATTTTTTTTTTCATAGTAGTGAAATACAACCAAATTTCTTAAAGGTTTTCTCTATTTGTGTTTCAATCAAGACTGTGAAATAAAGTAATGAAAGAAAAACAATCCTTATGTTTCAAGAGTATGTATTTGACAATAAATTCAATTTCCCAGTATTTAAATACCAATAATGTAGCCCAGAACTATGTGTGACTATGGCGGGAGTAGGAGAGAACATAGTAAGGAGAAAATTAAAAAGACTCTGCTCTCCTGGACCTGGTGGTGCAATGATTAAGTGCTTGGCTGCTAACTTAAAGGTTGGTGATTCAAACTCACCTAGCAGCTCTGTGGGAGAAAGACCTGGGGATCTACTTCCATAAAGATTACAGCCTAGTAAACCTAATGGGGCAGTTCTACTCTGTCACATGAGGTCGCTATGAGTTGAAAATAGACTCCATGGCACCTAACAACAACAACTCCTTAGGCCTTACGGTCTATTTGGGGTGAAAAAGCACTAAAGAAAAAGAGCATACACATACAGTGGAGAATGGCACATGCTGTTGACTGACTGACCCAGCAGCTATCCTCAACCCCTTCTTCTTGTCCACCTCCCACTATAGATATGGAAGTGAGATTCTTAATATCTTGTCCTCAGTTGAGACTAGAGCTGAACACATAACCCAGTTCTGACCAATGAGATGTAAAATCTGCTGGGGACATTTGGAGATGTTTCCTTTTTCTGATAAAAGGAACAGATGTGAGAGGAGAGCTCATTGGGCAGTATCCCTTCCCCTCCTTACTGCCTGCAATGTGGAAGTGATGCTTGGAGTTGGCCAGTCATTTTGTGACCGTGAAGCAACAAGCATGAGGACAAAAAACCCATACGCAGAGCAAAGCACGAAAGTAACCTGGGTCGTGGTTGGAATCATGGCACTTGCAAACTAACCCCAGTAACTGTCTACCTCCAGTTACCTTCAAGTCAGTTCTGACTCATGGCGACCCCATGTGTGTCACAGTAGAACTGTACTCCATAGAGTTTTCAATGGCTGATTTTTCAGAAGTAGATCACCATGCCTCTTTTCTGTGGCTCCTCTGGGTAGACTAAAACGTCAACCATTAACTGTTTGCACCATCCGAGAACTCTGTCTACCTCCAGACCTCTGATGGTATGCACTTAAACCACTTTTAGGTGGCTTTTCCCTTATTTGCAGTTGATAATTTCCCATATGGAATATAGAATTTAAAATCAAGTGAGAGTATGAAGGAGTAAATGCATTGAAAGATCAGTGAGAGGTGAATTCACTGAGAGTTAGAGTGGTAAGGTAGGGCTTGTTAGAGGAATCTGCACCAATGGGAGATGTGGCAGATGGGGTGAAAATTGGCATTCTAAAGAGGATACACCAGGATCCTCTGTTTCTTGTTGTCATTGAGTCAGTGTTTCTAAAGACAAGGTTGTTATAGGTGCCTGTTCCCTAAAACGTGTTACACAGCATCTTGGGTAATTGGAGGAAGTGCAGTGTCATGTTTCAGAGAAAGGGCTTGGACATTAGGCAGACCTGGATTTGAGTCCCAGGTACACCACAAATCAGATCTATGACTTTGGGCACTTAGCATAACCTCTTTACGTTTCAGTTCCTCATCTGCAAATTGGGAGGCAATAAAAATTAAATGACATATGTAAAATACTTCGTATACCATGCTTAGTATACAGTAAGTGTCTTAGTCATCTAGTATTGCTATGACAGAAATACCACTGGTGGATGGCTTTAACAAAGAGAAATTTGTTTCCCCACAGTAAAGTAGGCTACAAGTCCAAATTCAGGGCATCAGTCCAGGGGAAGGCTTTGTCTGTCGGCCTTGTCTTCAATCTTTCCCCGGACTAGGAGCTTCTCTATGAAAAGAACCCGAGTCCAAAGGCCATGCTCTGCTCCTGGGACTGCTTTCTTGGTGGTATGAGGTCCCCCCTCTCTGCTCCCTTCCTTTCCTTTTTAGCTCTTGAGAGATAAAAGGTGGTGCAGGCCATACCTCAGGGAAACTCCCTTTACATTAGATCAAGGATGTGACCTGGGTAAGGGTATTACAATCCCACCTTAATCCCCTTCAACATAAAAATTATAATCACAAAATGGAGGGCAACCACACAGTACTGGGAATCCTGGCCTAACCAACTTGATACATATTTTTGGGAGACACAATTCAACCCAAGACAATAAGTATCCAATAACATGAGTAGTAGTTATTAACAGCATCATTATTGTAATCAGATACTAATTCTTTTGTCCGTCTTTACATGCCAGTATAGTAATGCCTGCTTAAGTCCTCTAAGATTCAATTACTGTCTGTCACATGGGAATGGCATCTCTCAGACGTGTATTAAATATGAATGGGGACCTTTGTGGTATAGTTTCTCTTTGAAACAAATTTTACCTGGAGTATGTAAGTAACTTCTAGCATTTTGTTATTTTTAAGCCCGTTAAATAGAATTTTGAGCTAATAATCACCAAATGATATTTTCTTCTAATAGAAGATACAAGAATTTTGTAAGGCACAAAGATCAAAACTTTAAATAATATTCCTTGGACTCAGTGAGAGTTTCAGGGTTGCCAGAATCAGGAGTAAACCGGCTTAGACTTTGGCAAATCCTGAATCAGTTTGAACTTCAAGAAAATTCAAGGGCATGAAGCTATCACGTTTGGTAAGAGCTTCTCACATTGTGTCTTAATTTTTCCCATCAACAAGGATGGGACAATAGATGGGAAAGTTGGTGGGGGGACACAAATACAATGTCAAAAAAAACCTGAAAGCTGCCAACTAAATATGCTTTCAAAATTTTCAGTTATCCAGATGGTGGTTCATGTAAGCTCCTGGACCCTCTGAGCATGTACTGGGAAATTCACACATGTGTACACGATCACCTGCATATGTTCTCACAGCTCTACGCCTTTTTCCTCTCCTGCTCTGTTCTCTTGCACTATATATGTATTAGATCTCCTGAACCTGTTCTCTAGAGCTTCTTTCTTTTCACTTACCTTGATCATCTCTTTTCTTTTTTTCTCTGTATTCTGAGGACATCTTGAGTTGTTCTTCTCATGCATTTAATTTTCCAGTTTATTTTTCACTGGCAGCATTCATTTTAAAATCTGCTCGTGGTTTTCATCTGATAGCAATTAGATCTGATCTCAAATTGTTTCCTTTTTGTAAATGCAAGTTTCTCACCAATTTCATAGAGAAAATGGATTTGATTTCTTTTTCCTGTTCTTTGGAGCGAATTTGTCTTCAGTGGGTGACGTTTGCCCTAACCCTCCAGAAATGTCCCCTTCATTTTAATTACAAAAACTTTTAATATGCCTAGTGATTGACTGAAATTTCTGCAGCAGAAATTTTGTAAGCTTGTTCTTACACACAGCTATTACTAAAACTTCAATTATATAAACTTACAATCAAACAAATGATAATCACAGCTATCATTAAAAATTATATTTTATAAACTTAAAATCAAATAAATTATAATTATATTACATAAAAGATAAAGTACATTCAGATCTCATCACTTCCTAATTGTTTTACTACATTTTATTGTTATCTATGCTCTCAAGGTTGTTTTTCATCTGTTGTATTTGCATGGTGGAAATACTATCCTATAGATTGGTGTGCTATTGTGTATCTCTTTCCAACTCCATGTTCAGGGAGGTACAGAGAACAAATTGCTGAACATTTTCCAGCACACCCCTGCTGGCCCACCTTGAACCCCAATTTCGCTAAATCTGGGGGAGAAGGAGGATCTGCTGTGGAGTTCTGCTAAGAATCTATACCTACTTGCTCCCAGAGAGGCTTTCCCTTTGAATGTCTTTAATCAAAGGCTGATCAGAATTTCCTTCCATTCCTGTACTCACAGATTTTTGCAGAAATTCCTCAAGTTTTATGTATTGATGACAATCCCCAGGAAATCCTCCCCCACCTCCTACCCAGGAAAAGGCCAGAAAAACTGGACTTCAAAGTTCCAGAGGTGTTAATTAGGTGAAGGAGTCCCCGGGTGGTGCAAACAGTTAACGTGCTCCACTGCTACTTGGAAGGTTGGCAATTCAAGTTTACCCAGAGGCACCATGCAAGAAAGGCCTAGCAATCTACTGAAGAATCAGCCATTGAAAACCCTATGGAGCACAGTCTTATTTTGACACACAGGAGTCCCCATGAGTCAGAATCGACTCAATAGCAACTGGTTTTATTTAGCTGAAATGTATCACTGAAATCTGTCTATCACAACAATGCTTTGAGAGATCAAGCTGGAAAAAAAAAAGGTTAACAGGAAAAATGAGCTAGAATGATGAACAGAACGTAGCGACATGTGATGTTGGGCTCCAGACCAGATCAAGCTGACATCTAGATAAGAGAGTGGAGTGTCCAGTCTCAAACTGCCTTGAAACTTGGCACTGCCAGAGATGTCACAAGGACTTTGTGAAAAGTTGCATTAACATTATCTACGAGCCAAAACTAACATTAAGTGGCAAGCGAGAATCACCGCTGAGTTCCTGGCCTGGAGACAGTCTAGCAAATAAGCCGTGGTCCTCAACTTGGTTGCCTTTCCTTCTGCAGAACTTGCAGAGCCACTTTCTCAGGCATGTGGAAGTGGGTACAGCCCAAGGAGTGCTAGGAAACTGACGAGATGCACCTGGAGCAGGGTTTTAGACCCAAGCCACAGAACCTCCTTTCTAGAACAACATTCGCCTTGTGCCACAGCTTGAATAGGAAAACACTCTATAGAAAATATCTCTGAAAAAAAAATTAATTTGAGAACATTGTGTAAACGGTGCTATCATTTACAAAGACCCCTTTGACAGATTGCTCTCAAGTATCAGGGCAAGGAAAATGTTTATCTCACAATAAACTACAAGTTCCTCCTCTGGAGCATTAGCTCTAAGGAACCATTGTGTGGTCCTTTTTTTGCCTGGCTGATAGGAAGCTCTGTTTTCCTTCGATTATTGGAGCTTTTCTTAGGCATGATTTGTTTTTATTTTCAATAACTTTTGCCCTCCTCTTGCACTACTTGTTTTGCATTGGTAATTTTTTTTAACATAATTGTGTCCAATAAAACTTTATTAAAAAAATGTTGAAATGGCAAATGTTTCATTATATACCCATAAAAAACAAAACCCACTACCGTCGAGTCGATTCTGACTCATATCGACCCTATAGGACTGAGTAGAAATGCCCCACAATGTTTCCAAGGAGTGGCAGGTGGATTTGAACTACCAACCTTTTGCTTAGCAGCCAAGCTCTTAACGTCTGTGCCACCAGGCCTCCATATACATATATATATACTTACCACAATGAAAAGCAAACTAACAAAAACATTATATGATATTTTTTCTGAACAATTAGATAAACAGCAGCCAGCTATGCATGGACCAATGATTTTAGTGTGTTAGATTTTAGTGTGAGTAATCCAACACTGTGTACCTAAGATCCAATAAAAATAATAAAATATTTTCTGTAAGTAGGAAAAGGTATAAATAAATATTTTCAAAGTTAAGTCAATAGATTTTTCAGTGGTCTACTATACATCCAGCCCTATGCTAAGAACTATGGTAAAGCAAAAGTCATAGGTACAGTTCCTGGTCTTGGGAACCCAGGCTTATTGAATAGGCAAGTCTCAACAACAACCATAATTTATCTATCGTATGTCAGCCATCATCCAGGTGCATTTTATACTTTATCTTATTTAATCTTCACCCTACCCACTGCCATCAAATTGATAGTGACCCCATAGAGTTTTCAAGGCTATAAACCTCTATGAAAGCAGACTGCCACATCTTCTTCCTGCAGACCACTGGTAGTTTTGAACCACTGACCTTTCAGTTAGCAGTCAATCGCTTTAATTACTGTGCCACCAAGGCTCCTTAATCCTTACCCCCTAGAGACTACAATTCATTTGGTCAGGTTTCGCCTGGGTATCCATAGCATTTCTAACAAGTTCTGGGAAGTTATACATAAGAAACACCTGGGGGTCTTGTTATACTCTAGGTTCTGAGTCGGTATATCTAGGGTAGAAGTGCAAATTCTCAGCAAGGAACTTGTTAGACATGCAAATTCTCAGCAGGGGTTTGAACTGAACAGAACCAGTTTGAAGTCTTGATCCATGATTTTAAAGGCTCCCCACCCAGGTGAGTCTTAATTGTAGCCCGGGGTTGAGAATTCCTGACCTAGAATGAAAGGAACAGAGGCAGCTGCATGCAGCTCACATCCAATGTGCCACAGCCAATGGGTCAAGTGAGGCCCCAGCATCTGTCCATGGACAGGGAGGACAGTAGCCTACCTGGAGCTGAGCAGTGTGACATCAGCTGTCTGAACGACCTATAGCACAGAAACCACAGATGGGGACATTCAATTCTGGAGGAGAACTTAAAGTGGATATAATGCCTATGACAACACTGGGAAAACCAAACAATTTATCTGCTAAGTGATGCTATTAAGAGATCCAATGGCATAGCCTCAAGAGCATGAGCCCCACGAAGGCTGAAGAAGAGCAACTACCAGACCCTTTTTCTAGGACAGGTAACAACTTAAAATGTCATCTCTGAAGACTTGCCTAACTCTTTCTCCCATGGTCTCCTGAAGTTTATTGTTCCGTTTTCTCTAAAAAAAAAAAAACAGTTGCCATCAACCTCGTGTGCGTAGGAGTTGTGCTCCGGAGAGTTTTCAATGGGTGATTTTTCAGAAGTAGATAGCCAAGCCTTTCTTCTGAAGCGTCTCTGGGTGGACTCGAAGCTCCAACCTTTTGGTTAGCGGCCAAGTGCGTTAACCATTTGCACCAACTGGGACTCCTCATTCCTCTCTATTATCCCCCTTATCATGCAGGATGGCAGTTGTTTAAGGGTTTACCTTCACCAGCAGACTGTGGCTCTTTTCCTGCCTTCTTTATCATTGTATTTCCAGAGGGCAGCAGTGTCCAGCACATGGTAGGTGGATAATTCATTGTTCAATGAATTGATGAGCTGTAATCAGATGGCTCATCTGTAAAGATCCAAAGAAACAGATCTCCACCGTGAAAAAACAATTTAAAACTTCAAACCACGTGGCACAGGGCCTGTCTATAAAACCCTCTGCCATCGAGTTGATTCTGACTCTTAGCGACAGTGTATATCCACATTTTTTCTTTTCTAAAGGCTTGGACTATAAATCATTGAGCTCTAAAATGAGAGCTGCAGATAAATAAATTGGTTCCATTGGGTTAGTCATACAATGTATGGTATATTTTCCAGTCAAAACCATAATTCCCATGAGCAGTCCTGGTGATGAATGAAGCTATACTGCAATTTTGTTCTTAGAATGATGGCTGGTGGTATTTGGAGGTTGACTCTTCTGTTCTTGTATTACAGGCCAAACCTTTGCATGTGTCAGGCCAGGTATAGCTTCAGATTATTTTTCTCTTTAACAAAAAGTTAAGCCTGAGGTCATGCTTCAGACTGTTGTGATTGAGTGCTACAGAGGGAAGGGAATTTCTAAACTTCCTTTTGGAAAGCAAAATGCAGATAAGCATGTTGGTGGTTACTCATTTATCCTTTTTTTTTTTTTCCAAAAAGCGTCTCAGCAGTTTTCTTTTGAGCTGATTTATGACATCAGTATCAAACTGGAGATTACGAAGTGCTATCTTTTGAGAAGATTATCTGAAGTTTGGATAGTGAACAATCAATTATATCTATTTACACCTAAGATATTGCAACAGGATTCTTATTTTCAGATAGATTTTTTAAAGGGTAAGTTTGGAAAAAAAAGTTTTTTTAATGGGCTGACACTGTATTGGGTCTTAAGAGATTGTATTTACCTCCACCCCTCACCTCCCATTCCCCAAAGGATTTGGCGGGCTGGGCTCTCTGACTCAGTGCCTTGTGCTGTAGAGAGATGGGCAATGTATTACTTGCAAACACACTCCCCTCCACATGTCAAGAACTTGGCTGCCAATTTTGATTCACCTCAAGTGTAGCTTTAAGACATCTGCAAGATAAGTGGACCCCAATTCTGCTGATGTTATCATCACTGACAACACTAAGGGCCGATATTCAATCAATTGCAAAGTGGTCTGCAGTCACCAGTCATGTTATGGGTTATAATTGTGGCACAAATGTAAATGGAGAAATGGGAGATTGAGTAGTCTCATTTGGTACACCAAATCACAGCATATGTGCTAGCAGGGGTCCCAGAGACCATCCAGGCACATACCCTTATTTCACAGATAAGGAGCTGGAGACCTAGGCAGGTGAACTAAGTTGGTCAAGTTCTCACAGCTGGTTAAAGGCAGAGGTAAGGCCAGTCATTTCTTAAGCTGCAAACTCACCCGGTACTTTTCCTCCAAACAGTGTATGCCATGAGCATTAATTATAAATATTATACTTGTATCACTCATAAAGGGCAGTGGTTTTCATTGAAATACTAGAAGTCCTTTTCAACAATCAGGTGATCTGACTCTCAAACTTTAGTGTGCATTAAAATCACTTGGAGTGCTTGTTCAAACAGATTGCTGAGCCCCACTCACAGAGTTAGTAGGTCAGGGGTAAAAACAGAGTTAGTAGGTCAGGGGTGGGGCCTGAGAATTTGCCTTTCTACAAGTTTCCGAGTGAACCGATGCTGCTAGACTGGGGATCACATTTTGGGAACCATTGGTCTAAAGCAAACTGATGCCATTCCCTGCCTTTCATCGATGGCCATCTGTGCATTGTCCACCAGTTGAGATCCACGTGGTTAGATCCACAGCAGGGGAGTTACTGGTGGACTTCTCTTTGAACTCCCTAGTGCATTTTCCATTGGAGGGCAGTCTCATTACAGCACGAGGGTCAAGAGCTCCAACTTGATTCAGACCACCAAGTACTCTACTCTTTAATTGCTGCATGAACTTGAGCATGTCATTTAACTTCTATATTTCAGTTTTTTCACCTGTTGAATGGGGATAATACCTTCTAACTCATATAACTGTGGAAGGATTAAACAAGACAAAGCCTATCGAGTTTAATGCATAATAATCACTTGGTGTATCAATCAAAGTCTAGTCCGGAAAAAAGGAATTAGCTCCTATGGAGAGACTGAAAGGACTCAGTTACTCATTGATGGAAGGGCTCAGAAACCAAGCAGGGGTGGTAAGGGAAACCAGAGGCTTAGCAACAGTGGAAAGCTGCTACACTCCTTGGGCTACAGTAAAAATGAAAGTAGGTAATGTTGCCAGAGCCGAGAAACCAGCCTTCCTCAGAGATCTAGAGCATAGTGAGGCTGCTCAGACCTTGGAGAGAGGGTCTGTCTGGCGGGAGCTAGAGCTGCAGAGGAGACACATTACCTTGAAACCAGAAGGCAAAGGACCCTGGGAATATAGTCTTTGTATACCTAACAGAGCAGAGGTTAAGCAGGAAACGAATCTGAAAGCAAACAGGCAGCAGCTGCCACACTCAGCAAATGTTATTGTTGTCGCTACTGTGATCACTTGCATGCCCCTCTTACCTCCATTACTGACCTTGCCGAGGGCCCTCACTATGCCTACATGTAAAAGGAGCGCTATATACAGGCAAGGTGTCATTGTCATGTGCTTTTTACTAAAAACAAATGTGCAAGTTATGTTGCAGTAAGACTTGTGTAGCTTGACTAGATGGTGCAATGAGAACCCTTTATCTGGAGCATGTCCTTAGCTCTCTGTCCAGAGCATCACGTCATACCTCTCAAGCTGCCCGCCACTTCATACTATCCCTACATTGTGTGTGAAATATGCTGAACTGCACAGCAGAGACAAAACTGGAAGCCACAATAAACCATAGTTTCTAGAGGATGATTCTGAAGATTTGAGGATGCGTGGTGGGGGAGGGGAGGGACTGAGGGATAGTGGGCTTTCTTATGTCTTCTTATAGCAGGAACATGCCTTGAAATGACATCACCTAGAGGTATGTCTCTTCATTATTAAGGATATGCAGGGCAGTGGTGGTTCGGTGGTAGAATTCTTACCTCCCATCGGGAGACCTGGGTTCAATTCTCAGCCAACGCACCTTGAGCAGCTACCACCCATCCGTCAGGGGAGGCTTGTGTATTGCTGTGATTCTGAATAGGTTTCAGAGAAGCTCTCCGACTATGACAGACTAAGAAGAACGTCTGGCAATCTATTTCCAAAAAATCAGCCAATGAACACCCTATGGATCAAAACAGTCTAAAACTTTGTATACGGGATCGCCATGAATTGGCAGCTAACAACATTAAGGAGATGATGAAATTATGTAAACACTGGAAGTTATCATTCGTGTGACCACTCTTACATAGTCCTTCTTGTTTTACCAAAACAAGATAATGTGATTATAGAATAAAAGCGGATGGGTGAGGACTAACAGAAACAGTGGCAACATTTATTAACCAAAAGAGCTGCTTTGGAAATATTTCCTAGGTGATAATTGAAATCTCAACCCAAAACTTAAGTTTCAAAACAACCTTTATTCTGTTTGAAGACCTAATACAATGCATTAAAGCAACTTAAAACAACAAGACGTAGCTCCATTGAATCTATAGTTTGAACAAAATGTCAAGGAGGCACACTCCCTCCACCCCCCACCCTGGTTGCCTTGTAAAGGCAAAATTACAACTGACCATGACATCCTCCCTCTCGTCAAAAGACCAACTTTAACAATGTCATATAAACAGATTTGTAAAAACATTGAACAGATCGTCGTTTTAAAAAATACACACATATAAATGAGTTTTTTTTTGTTTTGCTTTTTTTTTTTTTTTTGAAATAGCAGCATCCTGGGCAGCTAATGCTATCTCATGGTGACAAGTTTCATGTTAAATACTCTTCCCAATTAACTCAATTCTGTTCCCACCCCACCCATAAAGCTAGTATTTTACATAACTAGATTTTCAAAAAATACGAATTTGGCATTTTAGAACTTTGTCCCATTTGAAGCATTGTGCTTTAAACTGCCCCTTTCTTAGATGACCCTGAACTCCAACAGCTCTCGGGGTCTGCTTTCCAACTGACTTGGATACCATGCACAGCAAAAGCACAGTTGTTAAAACTAGCAGAATTTTTCTCCCAATAAGGAACATCAGTAGGACTTCCCAAACACATTAACTAGTTCATAACCAACTATATGACAAAGCACTTGGTTCCCCACAGTGACAGCGCACAGAAACACATTCTGACTCGACACATCAAAGACAAGGATTTTCCCATTAAGCGAGTCATCCGGACCAGCCCCCCCCAAAAGGAGTAACTTGTTTTAAAAACAGAAAAAAGCCAAAGAATTATGAACTTCTCACTTCACTTGCAAACAATTTTCACCTTTTTAAGACAAAACAAGGCAACCTCAAAGAAGAAAAAAAAATCCATACACATATACAGAATTGTACTAGACATTTGCTTGTTATGCACTTGAACTCAACGACTGTGGATCTGTTTTGGTTGAAAGGTGTGCGGGAAACACAGTCCATGCACATATACATATATACAGATATCAAGGGCCATGAAGTTATCAGATGTCGTAAACACATGCTTTTTGCCTTTTCACATGGTTATGATCTTTCTGTCGTGCAAAATGGAGCTCCCAAGGATCCCACTTCCACAGCCCTATCACAGGCTATCTGCAGCTTAGCCTCTGCCTTTTATCTTTAGGACACTACAGTGGGTGGAGAAAATAGATGCATGGATAAAATCACTATCAGAAGTGCCTCTGCTGTATTCATTGGTACTCAGGAGCCACCAAGACAGTGTTGTTAAAAGATGGCTGATTAAACCCAAAGAGCCCGGCTGGTCAAACATCAAGAAGGACAAATGTGGTGGACATGTTACACAGCAGTGAAAAAGGCATTCCGCAGAGATGGTGTAACTCACTGTGATACGGAACGCTGGATCCTGCCTCGCTGTTCCATGGAAGATCTACTGCATTTATGCTTATGAGATGCAAAAATAAGGCAAATGCCTAAATACCATGTCATCTTGCAAAGAGTCTTTAAGCAAAAACACGAACAAAACTGCAGCTTCTGATGAGACTTTTGAACTCAAATCTTATATTTTAGAAATTAAATAAAAATTATGTATTTAATAGCATACATGGATGTGCTACCAAAATAAACAAGAACTAGTTTTTTTTTAGTTTATCAACTACTACTGACTAATTGTTAAGACTTCTGTGTGATGTGGCTGGATACTTCCACCAGAAGTTTTAAACCAAAGACACTCACAGACTAAAACCAGGGAAATGATATTATTTGAAGATGAGAGGGAGATAGTCAGATCAGTTCAGTCAAGTTTCAGGGCTGACAATCTGGTGTTAAGACTGAATTCTGCTCTTGAGTAGCTTCATGGAAAGAGGGAAAAAAAAAATAATAATAATACATTCTACAGATCATTAACTCAGCTGCTAGACTGATTCTTTAGAAAGAATTTTGAAAGGATCAACATTAAAACAAAACCCTCTCACCCCACTATTTGAAGGGAAGAGAAATAAAACTGCAGGTGAATCGGTCTAATATTGAGAAAGGAAAACTGAAATTGCAAGATTCCACTTTAATCAATCAGGGTAGTGACCATGATTATAATTAGGCTTTATTACTTGTAACACATGTACAATTCCTACCAAACATAATGGCTTTTGGTAAGTAAATCAGGGAGAGGCACTTCTTACTCTCCCTAAGTTGGAAAGATTATTAATCACTTCCTTTTCCCCACAGTAAAGCGTAACACGTACAATTACTTGGGATTCCTGAAATGGCCAGGACTTTTAACAAGCTCCAGTGGGCCCAGAGCCATGACAATAATGAACATATCTATTTGCTCTATGTTCTAAATTGAATGGATAGAAAAATAACAAAACACCCAAATAAAAACAGTTTTTTTCAGATCATGCTTTTTCTAAAAGGTATGCTTGTTGTCTGTAGTGGACAATCTAATGTTAAAAAGAGAAAAACATTTCTAACTGCACAGGTTCTACCTTGAAAGCAGTGCTCTAAGCAAAGGTGTACACAGTTCCAGGAACCCAACAACAAACTCAAGAACTTTCTAAGAGCTGAAATATCTGACTGGCTGGACTATGATAAGACAGTTACAGTAGGTTTTTAATTGTCATTAATTGACAGTAACTAATGAAGTAGGAAAAGACTTCACTTTGCAGTTATTCACCTCTTCTCTGTAACCACAAGAGAAAGTGCAAACCACCTCCCCGCCCTTCCCGCCACCCCACCTACCCCATCCTTTTGTTACATACCCCCCTCCCTAGATTCAAGAAGTTCACAATTCTTTATGAAATAAACATTACCAGGTACCGTATTTTCAGAGTCTTGAAACAACATGGTTGGACTCAGCGATACTTTGTCATATTCATAATATCTTTTTTTTTTTATTGAATAAAGCAGCTTTGAAGCTTATCAGGCACTGCCCAATGAAACATTTAGTCCAAAAATCTGTCATGAACTTTTTAACCTTGAGCTAATAGCCAAGTACTCTGTACAAGAAAAACTGTAAAATATTTCATAGTTTTAATTCTGAAGCCATTTTTTACTGGCATCCTGTACATTTCTTCTTAAAAAAAAAAAAAAGAATAACAAAATGAATATTAACAAAAGTCAGGGACAACAATATTTTCAAGCAACAAAAATCAGGGTGGGGGAAGCTTATTCTGAAGGTACATTTAAAACTGAGATAACAACTTAATGAAAATTAAGAATTGCATAGCGCTGTGAATTTAGCCTTCAGCAAAACAAAACAGAAGCTATTTGGTATTAATACAAATCCATCTATTTGATAGTTAGTCATCCAATAATATGTACATATTTTATATACTGAATGTCATTTTTAAGTCCTGTTTTCCAAGTTCAATTTTTCTGTTGGTGGGTTTTATTGGTTTGTTTGTATTTGTCATTTTGAAAAGTTTAAACAAAACACTTTCTGGCACTTTGCTACGACAGAATTTCCTCTGAATGTACATGAACTGACATTCTCCCAAAGTGTCCCTTGTAAGTAGAAGTGCCTTCCTGCTACATATCGTTCATTTGTTAGAAAATGAAATAATCCACAGTGCGACGTGCCTGGGGGTGCTTGGACACAGCGACACACCCAGGCTAAACCAGGCTGGACCCAGCCTTTGCAGGTCACAGGGCTCCTGAGCCCCATCTACCCTTCGGTCTACAAAGTCCCAACTTGTAGCTGGTAAAGCTTTAGAAAGCATTAACAAGCACCATGGTTAAAGGCCTCTTTGTCCCTGCACGCAGAGATTTTTTATTTCTTTTTCTCTTTGTGTTGTGAGTTGTTGTCGTTTTAAATAAAAAAAAAAAAAAAAAAGGAAAGAAGGGAAGGTAACCACTCCGGATTAGAAACGTATGGTCACTCAGCACTAGGCTGTGTGTCTTCCCCTACTGCTTTGTTGTCAAAGAAAGCTCTAGTCCTATCCGAAGACAGCGGGCTTTGTTTCCACAGCTCAATTCACAGGTCAGGCTGGAGAGGAGCCCTTCGCTTTCCAGAGGCCTCAGGGTGGTTGAACTTCAGGAGAAGGATCAGAGTGTCAGCGCTTCATCGCCTCTGCTGTGCATATACTGGGTAGGCTAGTGTGACGTTGAGGGAGTCGTTGTGCTGCACGAGGGACGTGTGTTGGTAATGTAGCACCAGTTCTTTCAGGGAGCTGTACAAGTTATAGGGCTCTGCAAAGCCATACCCAGTTGCCGTCTTGTTTATGACACAATGCTTTACCTCGCCATCCACCCTAGAGAAGAAAAAAAAAAAAAACACCTTTTGAGCTCGTCCAGGACACTTCACAATTCCACAACGCATTTTTAATATAGTAATCACGAAACAGCATACTATCCAGGCCATCTCAACTTGGGGGAAAGAGTCCTAGATTAGCTGCGAACATTTGGCTTTGGCATTCCCTTACTAAGTGACTAGATAGGTAACCCAACATCACTGAACCGCTGCAATCTCTTCTTTAAAATGGTTTAAAAGGAGGACAATCATAAGCTATAAGCAACAGTTATAACTCTGAGAAACATAATGAGATAATGTATGCAATGTGCATGACAGAATGCCTGGTTTGCAGTAAACACGCATCAAATGGTAGCTTCCAACCACTAAACGTACTATATTGCTGTTACTCCCCTACCAGCGGTACTGCCGTTACTACAGTTACAATTACCAATGGGACTCCGTCTTTCAGGCTATCCTTAAAATGTCTACACAACTCTCTACCTCTGCACTTACTCTGTATTCTCCTACTCCATTGTCCTTACCCAAAGTTCCTCTTATTCCTTCTTTCCTCTAGGAATATGTCTCTGATTAAATGGAGACAGTATAATGCACTTTTAGAACCTTTCCCCAGTAGAGGACATTTATTTCCCTCAAATGGTATTATTAGTGCTTTATAACTCACTTCTCAAAGTATTTTCCAAACTATTAAGAAATAAACGAAAAGAAAATATAACACATGACAAACGTGTCTTTTCTTGGGTGGGCCTATCTTATTTGAAGGACAGTGATGACAGTGTCCTTTCTCTTGTGTTTTGATCTGTTCACTACCTGTAAGTAGTGCTCTCACCTGAATTACCACATATTCTAACCAGAGTGGCCTTGAGAGGCAAAAAAAAAAAAAAAAAAAAAGTAGGCATCGTGATTCCCATTTTAAAAATGAAGGGGAAAAAAAAAAGACTCAAAGACTTCTCATGATTAACTAATAGCTGAATTGGGACCCAAACCTCAGTTTTCCAACTACGAAGCAGTCTTCTTTCTGCTAGACCTGATTCACAGATAGTCCTGCCTAGTACTTTAAACTGATATTATGTTTGTTTTATCTTCTCTAGTACATAAGCACTGTACTGTTGTAAGATTCTGAAAGACTAGACTGGTTTCAAATCCTTGCTCCCCAGGGCTGAATGAACGACTAGTGGTCTCAAGAGATGTTAAAAAAAAGAAAGGTCTACAGGAGATACATACACTACAGAGCAGGCGTAACAGCCCTGTTTACTGCTCTCTCGGACAAGGAAAGTGCCATCCCGCTTCCCTCGCAATAGGTTCTCAGCTTTGTTCCGGTTGCTGCTTCCCACATTCCAGGTCTTCTCATCGTGGTGGGGTAAATCCTCGTCATCTTCCACCAGCGAATATTGACTAAGTAGGTAGGAGAGAAAGCTTCTAAATGAAGAGCATGGAAACCGCCAGCCTACCCGACTGTCTCCCTGAAGAAGGGCCTTCTAGTCACTTGTACCCAGTTCCTGCCCCTCTCCTGCCCAGCAAGCCAGGCCAGCGGTCACGTGTCTGATTATAACTCAGCGTCTCTGACTTGAATTTTCCACTTATCGTGTTTAGCTTTCAATGTAACCTCCCCAGACAAAGAGGTGGCCAATAAATTATCCTATTTCTGTTTTCACTTAATTTTTACCTGGGCAGAAGAAAGGTATTAATAACCTTGTTTATCCAGTTTAGATCAAGAAATTGATTGACTAAAACGTGTGCCAGTTTTCAATGAATTCAAACAAAACACATACTTCAGCTTCAAAGTATACTAAACTTTATTTTTTTTTCCGGCTGTTCCAAAAATATTTTGGGATTTTTCAAATGTTCAGGGACATCATGATGGACAAAGAGTGCCATGTGACACCATTATGGGTAAAAATAAATCCTAGTCTTGCTTAACCTTTCCTTTTTAAAAATACTAGACAATGAGATTTAGTTTATACATTTTCTCCTGTGAGGGTTCCAAACTTAGCAAAATTCCTTCCTTGCTCTGAAAACAAAGCAAATCCTGTGTTTTCCTTAAACGAGAAAACTCTTTTGCTATCTCCCATCTTCAGTAACTACTTACTCTTCAGTGTTTTCATTGCCCAGCCACTCGTTCAACTTCTTCTGCCGAACACCTTTTTGAGTCAACCACCTGAAAAATAGTTTTAGGAAGAAAATGCATCAGTAACTCAACCACAATTTTAACATTTACCAATGATTCATGCCTTAACAGTGGGGTTCCAGTTCAAACGCTTACAGCAAGTATTGGTCTCTTGTCTTTCTCAGCTGGATGAGGTCTGGTTTGATGCTATTCATACGTTTGTCAATCTCTCGATACTCAGCTGCCTGCTTCTTCAAGTCTTCCTCCAATCTTCTTCGACTGTCGACAATCTCACTGATGCGCGACTTTAACTTTTCATAATTATGCATAATCCTACAGGTAAGAGAAAAGCATCTGTCATTACCTGGGTGCATCATGAAAGTTCCCCAAAGTTTATGAAAAGTTCCGCTATGACTTCCCAGCCGTTTTCCTCAGGGAAAGAATGCTTTCTCTTCCTTCCTATTTTAATTATTCCAAGCACAGAAAGTGAGATAATCTTTAAGCAGTTTTAGAGGATTTTCATTCTCTGAAGCACAAGGACACTGGAAGAAATTCCCGTGGTTGACTAACCTTTGTATTTCTTTCTCATTGCCTTCACGTTTAAACTTTTCTATGTATTCTTTGCTGTACCGCTCCTGGGTTTGGCACTGTTCTTCAAATATTTTTATGGTTTCATTAAATGCTTCAATAGCTGTTCTTTTCATTTGGATTTCCTGAAACACAATTTTATACGACAATGTCATACCTTGCATATAACAATTTCTTACTCTAAGACACTACTAGGACATTTGATCTGCATTTTTTACTAGCATTTAAGTATTCTGTTAGAAAAGTGGGACAGGAACTCATAAAATCCATTAAACTCGTATCGCAGAAACACACATTTTCCTTTGAAGAACTTTCCCAATCTAAGGAAAATGATTACTCGACAATTTCCTACAGTTTTCATCTTTTTAAAAAGCTGGTGTACTTTATCAGTAGTTTATGGCATCCATGTCATCATCTACTCCCTCTGGTGGCCCCATATACATGACGGTCTAGAGGGAATTAAGTCCCTAGAAATGCAATGCAGTAAATGTAGCTAGCCTCTGTTTTTCACGGCACAGTACATAAATGGTTAAATGTCCACTTCAGAGATTGTACAAGTCTTTGGAACTTCCAGTTATTATTAACTTCCAACCCAAAAAGCATTCTATAATCAGGGATTATATCGAATCAACTTTAAAAATCATAGCAACCTCTTCATTCATCATGTGAACTTAATTTACTACTCTGATACTTATAAACCCAGTGCCATCGATTAAGTCGATTCTGACTTATAGCAACCGTAGCTATAGGACAGAGTTGAACTGCCCCACAGGGATTCCAAGGAGCGGCTGGCGGATTTGAGCTGCTGACCTTTTGGTTAGCAGCCAAGCTCTTAAGCCACTGCACCACAAGGACTCCTCTGATATTTATAGGCCTCATTTAAAAGGTTTAGAGATACTATGCCCCGACAATCAATAGTGATTCAAAAATAGATGATCTCTTTCTCATTTCATTCACAAAAACTCAACTATTTTTCATCTTTGCTTTGTTTTGAAGCTGTATATAATACTTGTAAGGTTCTAATACCTAAGAAATCTGAACTTTTAATCTGATTTTCACAGAAAATTTACCTGGGAAGTACGGGTATAATCTTCATATAATCTATCATACTCCCGACTTTTTTCTTGGAATTGAGTGTTATATTCATGTAATTTTTTCCCTACAGCTTCAATATTATCTTCTTTGACCACTTGATCCTGGAAGGATTTGAGATTGGAGGAAAAATAAAAATTTGGTTTATAAGGCATTGACTCAAATAACAATTATTTAACAAAATATTGGACATGGAAAAATATTTAAGGTACTTAATTTAGCAATGATAAAATTTTAACTTTGTGATCACAAGTGTAAAAGGCTTTCAAACTTGATTACATGTAAGTCATCTGCTTCAAAATTTTTTCTAAGTATTAAAGGTACCTTGTTGAAACATCATAATAACCTGAACATTTCAGTCTTGATTACCTGTTGGTATTTGGATACTGGATAAAGCAATTTCACATCCAGCTTGGGATTATACTGAGCTAGAGATTCATTCCGGTAGTGGTTTATTAGTTCAACCACAGAGTTGAAAGTTAATGGGTCAGAGAAGCCATATTTCCCATCTCGGTGAAATATTTTGATTAATTTGTTATTTCCTCCTTTCCTGTAAATACAGCATAGAAATAATAGCATCACAATTTCCCGATGATGAATACATCTTAATGTCAACCCAGATACCCAAATTTCAGCTACACCCCCTCCCTTACCTTAGTGTAAGCGTATAATCACCATGCATTTTAGTAGAGGCATCTCGTACCAAAAACGTCCCATCTGCTGTATCTCGAAGTTTTTCATTCACTTCTTCCCTAAAATGAAAAGATGATGTTCACTTCTGGGATTTAATGACTTTGGACTTACACTTATTAATTGCATTTTTAGAGCGAAATAACATATCCTTTCTTTGTTTAGATGTTTCAGTCTATTACAAACAGGTGCATGGGAGTTATACACCCCCCACCCCCACCACCACCCAAGAAAGAAGAAGGAAAATATACCCACTTTCACAACTGATGTATCTGTGGCATAGTTTTTATTTATTTGTTAACCACACTTCAGTCACTCTAAAAAAATCGGGACAAAAAGCAATCATCCCCCAAAAAAGTTTCCCCCCCAGCCCCTCACACCCTTCCAAAAAAAAGCTAAGGAAAAAAAAAAATTGCATTTTAAGACAATAACACTGATTCTTAGAGTTCAACAATGAAACTTCCCGGGTATTTAATTTCCTGTGGCATCCAGCACCCACAGTTCTCCAGCGCTCAGGGACTTTTTTTGGTCGTCTTTGGAATAGAACCAACTATGCTTCATGCTTATATTGGATGATATCCTAAAAATGGAATTTAGCAAGCTGGTGCTTTTTTTTTTTTTCTTCTCCTCTCAATCTAAAACTGTATCTAGTGCAAACTAGGAGTTTCTGTCACCTTACCTCGAGATATCTCCCCAGTACCATTCAGCATCTTGTAAGGACATATTGTTATTCATACCGTTGTTGGCTACAGTAGTGGGCTTGGGTGGTTTAGGGGGCAGTGCTGCAGATTAAGGAGAAAGAAAAGTTGTTCACAATCCCAAGTACAACTGAGTTTTTAACTTATACCAAAAATTTCTTTAGATAAATAACTTTCTATATAAAGAAAGGAATTAGAATAATTGTGAAATACAGAACTAATGCACAATTCTTTGACACACTGAAGATATTTTTCTTTAAAAAAATTTTTTTTCAGAGTATGGCTCAAAAAAAAAAAAAAAAAATTGAAAGAGAGAAAGAGACAAAGACAGAGCCAGAGAGGGGGAGAGAGAGAAACTCAGAGGTTAACAAATGATTGGGCTGGCCATGCAAATGAATTTTAAAGTAAATCCAGACTCATGACATTTTCTACTTCTAGATGCTTGTAAGTTTTCTGCGTGGTCAAATCCATCTAAAGTAAGAAACCATGAACATATGAGCAGGAGGAATCACATGGGTTGGCTTTAATTTTCTCTTCTTATTTAATTATAAAAGACAAATTGTTTCTGTCCTCCACAAATGCTGTGGTGATAAAAAAGCTCATCTACAGCAATATGTTTTAAGAGGAGGAATTGGGTTTCTCTAATCTTAGTATTTCAAGCAGTGTTCTGCCAAAAGCCACTTTAAGAAACCCATCTGTGACCTAAATCTCCTTAGTATTAATGCTAATATTCTGTTGGATAAATTGTGCTCTATATGGCAAGAGTGATTAAAAACCACATCCCCCTTCCTCAATGTCAAATCAATATACATACACCAACTGGTGACACATAAGAGGCTGCAGTGTTTTTTTAATTTCTTAATTGGGGGAAGGACTAACACTGGAATAAAACAATTTAGGAAACAAAATAAATCTAGGACTTTCAGCTAAATTCTAAGTTTTAAAGCACTGTGTTACTACTTTAATTTATGCAAAATGATTTCAGGTATCTCAAGACTATTTTACAAAGATTAAGAACTAAACACTAGAAAACTTTTTTCATTATAGTACGTTAATATAAGAAAGAACAAGCAAAGCCTCAACGTTTGATTTAGAATATGGAATAGTTTCCGGTCATCACGAACTGAGTTGCAATCACTGCTACATTGTGCATGCTTTCTAAAGTACCAAGTGTTATCACTGCAAAGTGCCACACAGTTCTCATCCACTGTCAACAGAGAAAAGCAGCTCAAAGGGTGCATCATTTTAATCATAGGAACGAGACCCCACAATATCACCCAAATCGCAAAGGACCACAATTCACAAAGGACACCAACGACAAACTGGAATTCAATTCATATCCATTCAAGTAAGAAATAAGCATTTACCACACACAGCCTGCTTTCTGCTAGCTTCCACAGGCGGTCAAACAATTTGTTTAATTTTCAAGCTCTGATCAAACTAATTGTCATCCAAGAACAAATTAATAAAAGCAGAAATCTACAGAGGATATGTTACAGTAGCTGTCAAAATTTTTTAAAAACCCACAAAATTAACTAGCTCTCTACAATACTGCAGTATTACCTGGTGGATCCATTTCTATATAAAACATCAAGTCTGTGCCACAATTTATATCTGTCTTAGCATATTCTATATCCAGGTCTTCCATATTCCAAACAGTGTTGTACATTTGTGCAAGAGTTCCCTTGGCTGAGCTCGGTTATAAGAAAAGAGTCCAGCTTTCTTTGTAATGGTGTCTTGGAATTCATTTTAAAACCTATAAGAGGCTGCACTGTAACCTATTACATCACACACCCCAGCCAATCAAGTCAGAAAAATGTCACCAGACCACTCCTGCTTCATCATTTCCCTTCTACACCGGCCTTAACACAATCCCAACCTCACTAAGATGGACATTTAGCAGAACTGCAGTGTATACATGCTCATCGTTTCAAAAAGGTGTTTAATTTGACCGTTCTCTTCCTGCAGTGAGTTTTCTAATTCCTGTTTTATGACTCCTTGCGGCATGGTATGCCCCACTCTTGGCAGGCTGACAAAAGCTGATACGCTGCGGCACGTAGCTTTTTTTTTTCCCCAGTGCATCTGGGTTTATAGATAGTCTGGTCGTTCCTTGGTTTAAAAATCTTACAGACGCATCAGAATGATACACTTAAGGTTTATTTTATAGTCCTTAAATGCCTCCCATATATGTCATAAGCTGAACAGATCAAGGACCCTAGATATTTAGTTTCAGTCCTACATAATTCACTGAAAACTCAGAATTTAAGCACTGTCACAAATGTAGCACATTAGAAAACAAAATTAGGAGAAGAAAAAAAAAAAAAGGCAAAGACAAAATCTCCTCTGCTAACAAACGTTGCTAATGAAAACTAGACTTCATGGAGCAACAATAAAAATCTGAACAGCAACGAAGATGCAAATTATTTGCAGAAATAAGAAACATACTTGTCAACACGAGTCATGAGAACTGAAATGCTACTGTCAGACAAAACTGGTCAAGGTAAGATACTCCTTCAAAAAGAAAAAAGGCCATATATGAGAATGCAGAGCAGAGGTGTAGTTATCTTTGGAAATTATTTTTCCTTGATGAACCTGTCTTTGGCTTACTGTGCTTAGGAGGGGGTGATGTAATCTTTTTTTTTTTTTTTTTTGTAGATCTCTTATGCCTCACTCTGGACACAAGTATTATTCCTTCTTAGCAGTATTCAATAAAAAGAAATCAATTCCTCTACAAATCTAATTATTTAGTTTTTTAAAATCATTCTGCATATAATGCTGCCACTCTTACTGGAGCTTAATATATATTCCCATTTTGAAGCTGCCTCTCTACAGTCACAATATTATGATAGGGTGGAGGGAGAAAGGGGGAGAAAGACCTTCCCCCAACACAAATGTGGCTCATTTTAATAACTATAGTGGCACTGTGATCCACGCAGGTGTATATCACAGGCTCGCGTGACAATTTAAAGAACACAGAGCCCTTGAAATTTATTCTCCTAGACTTTCTATCAAATTTGGATCATAAAGTATATAAAAATTAGACTAAAGGCAAGGAGATCTCTGAGCACTGCTCACTTGTAAAAAAAATTGTACCCCCTCTCTAATTTAATTTCTCTTTCCATTAACGGGGAAGACAAGCTCACCCTACCCCCTCCCATCCTTAGGTAAACTTAAATTCAAATGCAAATAAAAATGGTTAAGGTGGTAGGTAGGGAGGTATGCCCTCCAATAAGATTCAGGGTGAAAAAATAGCTTAATTAAAATGTTGACCCTCTCCAAAAAGGACAGGGAGACAGGTCCTTATTGCAGCTGCTCCCTCGTCTACCAGTTAGCCGGCCAGACAAACTGATGTGCATTTTGGAGAACTGGGTGCAAGTGATCTGGCTATTGGAACCCATGTGGCAAACGGACCCGGGAGGAGGCAGGGAGACAGGTGATTTTCCACGGACTCTCCAAAGCCTGGCCTGGAACCAACTTCCAGCCAAGCACTTTGTAATCGCCTCTGTCCCTAAATGCCTAATTTCCAACCTAAACCCCATCTTTCCCTGGTACTGCCCACCCCGCAAGGAAATGGGGAAGTGTCTCCCCTAATCTCTCATCTCCCTTCTGCAAGCAGCACTGGCAGACGCACGCGCGCACACATACACACACATACACAGATACAGACACAGACACACACACACGCGCCAAAACTTAAGCTACAGAAATAAACCTTTAACAAAAGTATAAAAAGACACAGTGAAGGGGCTGAGAAGTGCACAAATGAAAGACAACTTACTTTGCAGGTTATGCATTTGAACGGTTTCTCTTTGAAATGCCTGTATCCGACAACTGAAAAAATATCCAAAAAGCTATTCTTCCACCAACTGGGAAAAGCCCCCACGTCTCCCCCCGACTACTCGCGGGCCCGCTCGCTCACGGCCTCCAGCGAGTGCGCGCAGGGGCGGGGACGGCGCCGGCAGGAATCCTCCAGCTTTCAATCAGGACTCGGCTGCTCCGGCTGCCAGCTGCCGCACAGCCCCTGACCAGCACCGGCCACCGCGTCCCGCGTCCCGGGCCTCCGCTCACTGCTGGCTCCCCATTGGGAAACGCACTCGAGTTCGGTACTGTACTGGGGAGGAAAAAGGCCCAGCCGCTCGCACGTCTCTCTTAGATAAAGATCGCAGCTTCATGATTAACTTGGGCAGGTTCAAATATTTGCTGAGCTAGGGATTTCGCGTGGGGGAGGGGCGCCAAAGTCAAAGTTGTCATCAGCTAACAAGTGGCCAATGCAAGACCAACTCACTCATTTTAGCCGAGGAAATGAGAAGGCCATTGTGAGGGGACCTAAAATAGTCTCTGTGACTGGCTGCCGCTGCGCTCGCAGAGCTCAAGTAGCCGGCAGTGAAGCGAGGCACTATGCGCAGCCAAACACAGGAAGTGGCTGAGCTAGTTCAGCAAAAAATAGAATCAAAGCTTTCCTTGTAAAGGCCAGAACCTCTCAGAACAGCCCAGAACAGAGTGCCTTGCTAGTGTCCACCTCCTGCACCTCCTCCCACACACTTGCACAGACAGCCCCGCAGGTGTAACAGGAAAGCCCTCATAGAGCAATTCAGGCAGGGGACAGATTTAAACAACAACAAAAAAAATTAATAGTAGGAGAGGAGCCCCGGGAAGAGGACTATAAACTCTGCATGGATACTATACTCCATGATCATGTGAAGATTAAAAAACAAAGAAGTAAAACCCTGCAGCTATTTTTATGGGGTCGATTTCAACACATATGTAAATGTCCATAAATGCTCATATGCTTTTTTAATAATTACAAGTTATGTCTGCATTAGATCTATGTGATGGCTACATGAGGCAAAGGATAGGATGGCAAAGCAAGGGACATACCTTTCTCTATTTTGCCCTTTATTTGAGACAGTTGCAAAGAACCAGACTTAGGAACTACTGGCTACCATGTAAAGAATAAAATTTTACCATTTTCACTGCATCAGACTTTAATATTATCGTGAGGACCATAACCCATTGGAAAGTTACACAACCACTGAACTTTATGACTACAAAGTGATTGAAAGATCAGTTCAATCACTTCCCTTATGCCTCGTTAAAAAAAAATTCTGACCCAGGGGGTGAAGCGGTTCTCAGAAGATTAGGGCTCCAGCACTAGAACTTGGACTTCTCAAGTTTGATCCTAAACACCTTTCCCTGTGGCCCTGCCCTTAACTTCCTTCTGCCAGAGAAAGTCAAAATGAACATGTGAAACTGAAGTTCATTTCTTTAAAGCCACATGCAAAAAGTTTCATAGCTACAACAAAACTTAAGGTTTTTCTAATTTCTATTTTTGGCTTACTTAAATTAAAAAAAAAAAAAATTAAAGGCTACAATCTTTTTCAGTCTCTTTGAAGAAACATGGGTTTTGCCAATAACATCCTGAATCTATAGGAAGGTGATCTGTATCTGGGTACTGCCATGAAGTCCACACAGGCAAACAGCAGCAACCCAGCTTCGGGATTATTCTCAGTGCCCAGCAAATGCCGCTAAATCCACGATGAAAGTGATTTTACAAACTTTCCTATGGTGCAAATGACAATACAGAGAAGCCTGCTTTCCCAGTGAAAAAGCACAGTCTGTGAGTGAGTCTTCCAGCTCCCACTGCTGACCACAGTGACAGAGGCTCAGAGAATACCCTTGCACCCTGAGTTGCATAATCTTGCCCTACTTTTAAAAATAGCCTTTCTAAAAGCTACAAACATAGGAAGCAGCCTGTTAGCCATACCTGTCTGGGTGCACATGATGTTTTATGTCAAAACCTTCTAAGATGAAAATGCTCTCTAGGTCCAACAGTGTATTTTCTGTCTCAGAAGAAAATTATCCACTGGAAAGTAGTACACCCTCGACTTACAGAAGGGAAATCTTTTAAAATAGATTTGAAAATGGTTTGCTTCAAATAAGTTTCTCATATATGTACAATCATCTACCACAGAGGTTCTGTTATATTACTGAGAGTGTGAGCTGAGCATCTTCCCATTGAATTTTAGTCTTTGAAAAATGATCTGCTAGACACAGTCTTTATTAGCTTAAAATAGGGAGCCCTCTGCTGGTGAAACAGACTCAGTAACTCCTGCTCGGGAGACAATGATTTAACTTTCTGCACATTTCATTCATCTCGCCCTACGTCCAAAATGTCACACAGACTAATAAACACAGTCGTTCAGCTGCTGCTATGAGCTGGAATCAACTTGATGGCAGTGTTCAGAGCTTGTTTTTTGATTCGGTTCAACTGTCACTTAATCTATATGATTCACTAACAACTAGTAATTCAAATGTGCAGATGTCATCACAACTTAGGAAATATTTTCTTATGCGGCTGCGAAGCTCTTTTCGGAAAACTAGTATTTTAATTTCAGCCTTTGTCTGGGACATCAAAGACTCAACCACACAGAAGAACTGACACATATAACTGAAAGCCAAGTTTACCTTCTGGATTTTGGAAGACAATATGTATTACTTTCCCCAAAGTTTTGTAAAATGCATTTCAGAGGCAAAAACAGGCCATTACTGTACTTCTTTGCAGGCATAATCTAGTCAGAAAAATGTCTCTTGATCCTTAAGCTATGTCTGAAAGTTACAGACTGAACAGTATATCTCATACATGCAAATCACCACTAAGTTGAGAAATGTTCCATAGCTTTCATCATCCTGCACAACTGCACAACTTCTGTTTTTTGTTTGTTTTGTTTTGTTTTTAGTAAGGAGACTTTACTCGAAATGATTATTGCAGGGAACAGGGGAGGGGATTACTGCAATAGGGAGAAGGCTCTCACTGTAAGACCTGCAAGCATCTCCTGCACGACTTTTTAAATGTTTCCACTGACCATCATTTATGAACAAAAGACCATTTAAAAAAAAAAAAAAAGAGGCCGTGAGGATAAAAACATGAACCAAAATGTTTGTTTAGGGGTAAAATGAATACCTCTCTTCATAATTTTAACTTAAGACAACTTAGGACGGAAAGGTCTTTCAGGAAGATGCAAATTCATTACTCCACCTCCAGTGCCTTAATGATAAATTACGTGTCCTATGCTAAGGAAAACGTCCGTTTGAGTTTATAAATAAACCCAGGTTTACCTAATCTGACACATTCTACGAGGTATCTGAAAAGGTGTGCCCACTGCTTGTAGAAGAATAGAGCACGTCTCGCCTGTGATTTTCCCTTCAGATTCTATACCTGAGAACAAGAAGACTACGCTGCGAAAACAAAAGTAAAATGGAGCTGTACGCCACCAACACACAAACACTGCAATACGTCTGTTTTTCAGAGCACAAATAAAACTCACTCTTTTTCGATAAAACCTAGCATGGCTTGCCTCTATTCACTCCTAAACATCTAAATACATGCATTTTTTTTTCCAGGTTTCATTTCTCACCTTTGAAACAACCTTCTAAGTCAGACCACATTTAAACCCAATAAAAAATAAATCAGAGGAAAGTAAAACTCTTTGAAAGTCATTTCCCTCTACCTTAGTGCTTGCTTTAGTCTTGGTTGAAAATCAAGCCCAGAGCATTTAAAACAAGATTTATGAATCAGGCTCTTCAGGATGAATGTTTTGCAATGTGCCAGTGGTTAAAAATTAACTTTGACAGGTGTAGAAGGGCAGGGGGGAGAAAGAGTCATTTATTTTCTACTCTGGGCTTGAGGGTGCAATTAGACTTCGATTATGCTACATTAATATTTCTGAATATATCCATGAAATCTGAAATATGTAAATACACTTATAATGGATTTCATTCAAAGGCACCTGGTGTTAAATGGTCCTGTTTTACCTTGGGTGCCCTACAGAAATCTACTTTAGCTACGTTAAGTATTAACCAAACCAAACCAAACCCGTTCCTGTCGAGTCAATTCCAATTCATAGCAACTCTACTGGACAGAGAAGAACTGCCCCATAGGGTTTCCAAGGCCGTAATCTTTACCAAAGCACACTGCCACATCTTTCTTCCGCAGAGCAGCAGGTGGGTTTGAACGGCCAGCCTTTTTTGGCTAGTAGCTGAGTACTTAACTACTGCACCACCAGGGTTCTTATGAAAGTATTACTAGGGTAAATATAACACACAATGATTTAAAAAAATCTGCTATTCAGCTTCAAACGTTTTTAAGATTTTTAGTAACAAAAGGAGCAGCAAACTACCAACAGAGGTTACAGTGCTCACTCTGAGCTTAAACCTTCCAAATCTTCATTTCCCTTCATCAAAGGGGCAAATCATTGCTTCACAGGGTGGCTGGATGCATTAATGAGTGAAAGTTCTTGGAAAGTCAGGAAGTTTATCAAAGAAATGTTTAAAATCCCATTCATTTGGACAAGTATTTCACTGTGCCCAGTTCTAGGTTAGGAAGACCTCAAAAGGAGAGACAGCCTTTGTCTTTGCCCTTGAGAAATGTACTTTAACAGATTAAACTAATAGAATTACAGAGAAATTAAGTGTATGAGGATGAGTGGCTTAAAGACATACATACTCAATGAGTCAGTTTAAGTGAAGCATAAAGCTGGGGGAGGATTTACTGGGGTGCAGATGAAGTAGTTGGCAATTTGGGGGCTGCCGTGTACAGCTCTACGTTTTGTACACTGCACAAAGGCACCTGGCCGAGGTGGCGGGGGAAGTTGCTACTGAAATCCACACCACCCCACTCACCAAGCCATGCACAGAGAAATGCGCTCCATACATGGGAGCCTTCCTCTTCTCACAAGCATCCCTGGGACAGCAACTGCCTATGAATTGTCCTTTTCAGATTTGCTTAAAGCCCTTAGAGGTTCCCAGAGGAACTGGCTCTCCTGGCTGGAAATAAGAGGCCAGGGGGGAGAATGGCCTGACAGGCTTCAGAAAGTACTAACTAGGAACTGTCGTTTGAAGGAATTGGAGATACAGAATGAACTAAAAATATACACAAAAGACAGGAGAGAGACACTATAGAGTCGTAAAACTTAGTACACCTACTCCTCACTATCTCATTATCTGACATTTCGCATTTAAGACAATAGTAAAAAATCTACTACCTAACTATATTGTGCATTAACAACATACATCTGGCAGTAACAAACGCCAAGGTACCAGGTGAGTGTAATGCTGGCTGTGATGGTTAGGGTTAGTTGTCAGCTCGTCTGGGCCACGATTCTCAGTTATGTAATGACGTACTTTCGCAGCTGTGTAATGATGCAGTCATCTTCCATTTTTGTGATCTGATGTGGTCATCCTCCATTTTTGCATAACTCCAATTTTTGCATAATGACCTGGTCTTTGGAATCTAACCGTGTCAGTAAGTGAGGAGTAGGTATATATACATACATCACCTCATTCAGTCCTTACAATGGTCTCAGCCAGAGTGGGATTAGCCCCATTTCACAGGCTGGAAAATGGTTTGGAAAGGCTGAGTTACTTAATGAAGAACATGGCAAGTAAGTAGTAAGAGCTAACGAGTCTGATCAAACACTGATCAAACCGAGGTCTACTCGACTCATAAATCTATGGTTCTTGCTACTCCACAGTTGATGGGAGTGATTCTGAGCCTTATCCCAAAAGCTATAAAAATTGCACTGTGACTCTTTACGTGACCCATACAGTCACAAAACCAAAAAACCAAACTTGTTGCCGTCAATTCTGACTCATAGTGACCCTATAGGACAGAGCAGAACTGCCCCACAGGGTTCCCAAGGAGTGGCTGGTGGATTCAAACTGCCGACCTTTTGGTTAGCAGCCAAGTTCTTAACCACTGCGCCACCAGGGCTCCATTCACAGAGTCACAAGGGCGAATTCCACAGATTTTTAGTTTACTACTTGTTGGAACCTTCAGAAGACTTTTTGACTAGACTCTAAACTACTCATGGAGGTTTTGGACACCTGTGCAGAAGTGGACAGCAGAAAGAGCAATGGGCCAGGTGTCCTGGGACCTGGTCCCTCACACAGACCGAGCTCTAGAGCACATTGGTTGGGTGGCACAGCTGGACAATCCTTTTAACTCTAAAATGATGTTTTAATATAACTATCATTTAAAATATTTACTGCTTTTATAAAACCTGATAAAACAATCAAGTCATTATTTTTTGTACTTTGAAACTTATTTTGAATGTCCTCTTTGTAACTCCTTGAATTAAAATGCTGTTTTTCCTTCTCCTAATTCAAATTCTACCTATTCTTCAAGGCCCATTTTAAGTTCTATTTCTTCCATGAGCCTTTTCTGTCTACTCAATTACCTTTAAAAGTCACAAAATGCATCTCTAAAATTCTTTTTGTACTTAGAGTATGCACACTCCCACTTAGTATTTAATTATATACTACGTGCTAAAATATTTCACATTAAAAAATTAGTTGTATCTAATTTGACTTTGAATGCTTTATTCTACCTTTGCATCCCCAACAGCGCCTGAACAGAGCTAGGCTGACATTGCACATAATACCAGGTAGCTACGTTAATACTGGCATTAGGACTGGAGGAAGACTCATTAACAACCTACAATATGCAGATGATACAACCTTGCTTGCTGAAAGTGAAGAGGACTTGAAGCACTTACTGATGAAGATCAAAGTCTATAACCTTCAGTATGGATTACAACTCAACATAAAGAAAACAAAATTCCTCACAAGTGAACCAATAAGCAACATCATGACAAATGGAGAAATGACTGAAGTTGGCAAGGATTTCATTTTACTTGGATCCACAATCAATGCCCATGGAAGCCGCCGTAAAGAAATCAAATGACGTACTGCATTTGGCAAATCAGCTGCAAAAGACCACTTTAAAGTGTTAAAGAACAAAAATGTCACTTTGAGGACTAAGGTGTGCCTGACCCAAGCCATGGTATTTTCAATCATCTCATATGCATGTGGAAGCTGGACAATGATTGATGGAAACTGAAGAAGAATTGATGCCTTTGAATTACGATGTTGGTGAAGAATACTGAATATACCATGTACCACCAAAAGAAGGAACACATCTGTCTTGGAAGAAGTACAACCAGAATGTTCCTTAGAAGCAAGGATGGTGAGATGTCATCTCACTTACTTTGGACATGTTATTAGGAGGAACCAATCTCTGAAGAAGGATATCACGCTTAGTAAAGTAGAGGGTCAGCGAAAAAGAGGAAGACCCTCAACGTGATGGACTGACACAGTGGCTGCAACAAGGGGCTCAAGCATAGCAATGATTGTGAGAATGGCACAGAATTGGACGGCGTTTCGTTCTGTTATACACAGGGTTGGTATGAGTTGGAATTGACTCTGTGGTACCTAACAAACAACACAGCAAATGTATACCTTGCTGGGCCTTCCTTGAATTGACCCTTTGCCTCAAACATCATAAGTTTTGCCTATCATTTCAAGTTCTACCTGCTAAGAGCTAGAAAAGATGTCCACTTGCCCCATAACAGAGTCTTGCTTTTTCTCCCCTTAAATGTGATTTAAGTGCTCATTTCTATGCACAACAGTGAAGTTTTTGCAAATGACTGATTTATGGTCACTCACTGGAGATATGCTGGTGCTGTGCTTCCAGGGCCCTCCTGTTACTAGCGCGTGCTGGGGTGGTAATAAAGGACTCTAGGAAAACATCACACTCCTACCAGGTGAAAGAAATCATTTCTCTAACCCAGAGTGCCCTGCCAATTGCAGGCACTGGAGGCATTCCTGAATACGAAGGGGCTGAGGGTACAGATGTTTATCCTGGTGTGACTAGTACATTTTCACAAGTGAGACACGGAAACATCCACTAATTCCAAAGGACCTCTACATTTCCAGAATGACTAAAAGATATAACCAAACCAAAACCAAAACCCGTCTCCGTCGAGTCTATTCTGACTCATAGAGACCGTACAGAACAGAGTAGAACTGCCCCATAGGGTTTCCAAGGCTGTAAGTCTTTACGGAAGCAGACTACCACATCTTTCACCCACGGAGTAGGCTGGTGGATTTGAACCACCAGCCTTCCAGTTAGCAGCCAAGCGCTTTAACCACCGCACCACCAGGGCTTCTTTAAAAGACATAATACAAAGGGAAAATGGCTTAAACTAGGGTTTAAAAATTACTTGGATTCAATTTTTGTGAAGCGGCTACATGAATGTTAGGATGGTCTATAGCAAATAAATGTTCCAGACTTTGTCATTCTTTGGCAGAGCTGAGGGAACTAACCCTCCGCTGAAATGTGCACACCAATTTCTCAGTCTAGCAATGTAGTGTCCTTTGCTAAGTCAAGTGGCTTTGAGGGTGCATCATGATAAAGGCTGCAATTTTTGAATTGCATAGAATTTTCACTTTGTTGGGATTAGGAAGAAACTCATTAAATTTCACCACTGATCTGCTATACTTGGTGTTATAGAAATTAAACAATCTCCATGTAATAAATCCATTTGTGGGTTTCTGTCAAACCCTGTCTGGCTTTCAGCTTCCAGATGTCTCCCCTCTTCTAAGGGGTAGCCACTGAGTACACCAGGCCCACTCTTCACTGCAAACAGGGCCCAGTCCTAACTAGTTTCTAAGACATACTTCAACTTTAAGCAGAAGGAAGTGAAAGACCTCAGCTCAGCCCTTCGGCCCTGGGTCCTACTTTGTTCTTGCTAGTCCTCTTCTTCCCCACCCATGTGATTAGTCTAGGGTGGGCAGCCGATAAATGGCTCAAGTGTCATGTTTCATCCCCTGTCCTCTATCACAGCATACTGCTAACCTATCACTGTATTCTTTCCTAATGAGCCCAAAAGCAGCCTCTAAACCCCAACACAGAGCTCCAAAATCCATTAAACAAATGATCCAAGTAGTCACATGAGGAGAAACCTTTTGGCCACGCCCTGGACTAAAGTCCTAGGCCATACCTGTTGACCAACTTCTCTGATGTTGTTTCCCTACAACTCTGGGCATCCCCTTTGGAACACCCTGATTGCTGGGATCTAGAACCTATGGACACCGCCTTAGCCCCAACTACCGTATTTGGTGTCTCTATCACCTTTGGGTGCCACACTTCAGGGCTGTCCACATAAGCCCTTCCCAATACCTACATCTTGAGCTACTGTCCAGCCCATTCTCTATCCCATCCCTGAAGGTGGGTTTTAAGCCTAGCCCCACCCAGATGTAAACAAGCCAAGCCTGGCTGTGTAACACCTAATAGAAGAAAAAAAAAATAGAAGAGCACAACTTAATTCCCTATTGCATGACACTGACAACCACACAGAGATAAATATGGTAATCTACATGAGTTACCTATAAGGGAGCAACACTTCTGATAATAAATTCATCATGCTGTATTTAAATTATAGGCATACATTAAGACTATAAGCAACACTTTCTAGTGATCCTGAAGCTTCACCTCACTTGATAGGACCCTAAACCACTATTCTAAATGACTGGCCTATATTAACTTTTTAACCAGTATACAGCCAAGTCAGGTTGTTTGGGCTTTCCACAGTAGAAGAAAACTACATCAGTTTAAATTAAATCCACTACTAACATGGTCTACATTTCCTGCTTTGTTAAATGGCTAATTGAACGCCAGCCTGCTTTCAAAGAAGTGTCTGGCTTACTTTAACCTGCTGCAGTGAACGCTCTGGTTTCATACTGCGTGCATTATTGAAAATGTTTATTTTGACAAACATTTCTCGGCATACCTACTTCCAAAAAAAAACATTTGAAAATACTTTAAATTATAGAGTAATTATAAATCCCCTACTTTACAAGCATTAGAAAGAAAAACAAAAAATGTCAACAACTAAAATGAACTCCATAAATTTCTTCAACAACTAGAACCATAAAAGTTGAGAGGGAAGGGAACCTCCTCCAACCCTCATCTAAAAGCAAGATAATTTAAAAACCGTAAATGTTGACATCTGAATAATATTTACCATATATACCACCATTCAGCTATTTTTTCTTTTTTTTTTTCAAATCACAAGGTAACAGATTATTACAGATCTCAGTTCCACAAGAATCTTATGCTACTTCAAAGGAGGTCTATGGCCAGCATTTTTAAGGCTCTTTAAAATAAGCGTTTCAAATTTCCAAAAAGCATTACCTGGTGCAGGCTGCCGTTCATTCCATTCCGTTGAGATTAAAATTTCTACAACTTTTATGAGGTGTTCAGTATTATCAGAGCTACGAAAAAAAAAGAGAGAGTATTTTTAGGAATCTTTTCCCTAAAAACAAATTAATTTTCATCTAAACACATTCAAGCAAAGGTGTATACTAAAAATGCACACACAGTTGTGAACTAGTATCTTGGGACTGAGTTCAATGACAAATCAGTTAGGACTACCCTTATCGCCCCCCAAAATACACACGTTTATCTGCTTTCACTTACCTGTTTGCTGGGAATCTGAAAAGCATAGGGCTGAAAATTTCAGAGAGTGCTCTTGCATTCAAGAGATTTTTGCTGGCCGTTTGAGAGAGCTTGAAGAAATGTTTTAGCAAATACTGAAGTGTAAGCCAATACTGATGAGGTATGTTCGGTGACCTAATGAGCTTCTTCAACAGCTGGATATGTTCTTCGGAGCTCTGTACTTCTACAAGTTAAAAAAAAAAAAAGGCAAAGATAAAATAAGACTGTTTCTAGGTATCAATGAATAAACACCTATAAAATTTCTGTTCTTCTGCCTAATTACAGAAGAAGTCGTTTAAATGAAGTCATCAGGAGCAGCAGACAGTACGTTTGTTCTTCTCATTAGAAAAAGCATTGTGAGAAAGTAAAAAAATATCAAGTCAAATGGAAAGGCAAGAAACTCTGGGTGTAAGAAACCACAGATGTTCAGGGTGTGCTGGCAGAAATCTGCCCTTCAAGCGTGATTGGCTAATTCGGAGGAGCATCAGATAAGCAGCACAGGTTTTAACTTTGAAGGTTACAAACCACAATTTCCTGTCCCCAAAGCATTTAAGTGAGCACTAGTGCCTATAACTGAGAGTCTTTTCCCCTCAACACACTTGTAATGGCCACTCGAGGAAGACAACCAGAAAACCCCCAGTTACTGGGTCCTAGTCCTGGGTCCCTGAATCTGATGCCAGCACCTGGAACAACGCGTCCTTCACTGATGGAGTGAACTTTGCTAGTACTGATAAAAGGTTAACCATTAGCCATTTCAACATGCAGACAAGTTTCCTAAGCAAACGAGAATCTGGGTCTTCTATGTGATGGCCAGTAAGGGTGGGAGTTTGAGACAATGGTGGGAGGAAGAGGGGCAGATTACTATTAATATTTTCTAAATAATCTCTCTTTGTATGTAGCATTTAGTAGAGTTGACAAGCACGTCCACATCTAAAGCTGTGTTCAATGAGACTTTCAGAAGAGAAAACTAACCTTGGGCTAAAGACATCATTTCACTGTAAACGGCTCCTGGAATGACAGGATTTGGCAAGTCCAGAAGATAGCGTTTGAAAGCATCTGCTAAAACGTGCACATCGATCATTTCCCAGTCCACGGAGGTGACATCTGTAAAAGCAAATAAAAACAAATTTTTTTTTCAGACATTTTATTGGGTCCGTTTATTTCCTGAATGTTTTATATAATGTGATACAGGAAAGGAAAAAACACTGTCTGGAGGGTGGTTCTGCTCTGTTTTAGAAGGGTTCTGTGAAGGGGGTGGGTTAACAAGATAGTCAATGTTGCCTAAAACCTCAACAGGAAAATGACAAATGCAAATTCCTAGATTTCTGAAACCTTCAGTTGATAAATATTGCCTCTCAAAATTAATGCAAATTTTACCCAACAGAATGACTAATTAAGCATTAAGCTATTACAGAATTTTTGCAATCAATTTCAAGAATAAATATCTGTAAAAATAATTTTAACATTTTCAGAATTTCCCCCATCAATTTTGACTGGGTCATTAGTAATCTAACTGAATTATCTCAGAAGAAAGATATGAGCATGCCTGCCCAGTAAACTCCTCAGCTGCAAAAAGGCCAAGCAATTCAATAATGGGTGACGCTACCCAAAAACAGCCTCTGAGCACTCTCCAGCGGTAAGGCGCTTTGAGTACTTGGGACAGAAAAAGGCACAGGGCCAGACAGAAAGAAGGGATTGGGAACAAAGATCTGGAGACAGGAATGACCACGGGCATCTAAGACACCAGGAGAGGGAGACGCTGGTGCAGAAGGGTGTACACTAGGAATGAGAAAGATAATCTGAAGAAAATTATCAGAGGACTCAAGTGTACTCAACAGAAAAAAGGTAGGCTGATGGACAAAACACAACATTTTAAACAGCCTTGCTAAGTTGAAAATGAGTTGTTATGGATTGAACTATGTCCCCCCAAAATATGTGTGGTAAATCCTAATCTCAATACCTGTGGTTGGAGCCCTGGTGGCTTAGTGGTTAAGAGTTTGGCTGCTAACCATAAGGTCGGCAGTTGGAATCCACCGGCCACTCCTTGGAAACGGTATGGGACAGGTCTATTCTGTTCTATAGGGTCACTGTAAGTCAGAATGGACTTGAAGGCAATGGTTTTACACCTATGGTTATAATCTCACTTGGGAAAGGGTTTTCTGTGTTATATTAACAATGAGGCAGTATTAGTGTAGGGTGGGCCTTAAATCAATCTCTTTTGAGATTTAAAAAGAGGAGATCGAGCAAGCAAGTACAGTTAGGGGAAGACAGATACCATGCCACATGAGGATCACCATGATCGCTAAGGAAGAGAGGCTGAAAAGAGATAAGGACCTTCCCTCAGAGCCAAAAGAGAGAAAGAAAGACTTTTCCTAGGGCCAGCACCCTGAATTCAGACTTCTAGCCTCCTCAACTGCGAGGAAATAAATTTTAGTTTGTTACAGCCACGCACTTGTGATTTCTGTTAGCAGCACTAGATAACTAAGACAGGAGTGATGCCGAAAGTTGAAATACCAGTTTTAATCATCTGAAGCCTCTGACTTCTAATGAAGTAAGAAAGGTTCAAGGCATTATCAAGAGTGGGGATTGACTGGATTGGCTAGAGGTCAAGGAGAGAATGAGGAAGAATCAAAGCTTACTCCAAGGTGTCTGAGCACGAGTAAATGGAAGACATGGCAACGATTAGGAGAACGGTAGAGGACTGGGCAGTGTTCTGTTTTGTTGCACACAGGGTCGCTATGAGTCGGAACCAACTAAGTGACACCTAGCAACAACACAACACGTAGAAGAAAGTGGTATCCTGGATACCCACAAGTTGAACGTGATATTATAAATCACTCCAGGTTGAGATGGAGCTACAAAAATTCCCTAGACATATCATTATTATAAACCAAACTTGCCTGCCTCACTAACTAGGCAGATTTTATAAAAGCTAATCACTTACACAACCCCACCAAGCTCTGAGAAAATTCAGTTTGACATAAAATGTGGGTAGATCATTTTGAGGAAAAGAATTGTTAAAGGTAAACAGGCAAAAGGTTAAACCACTTAAATGTCCTACAAAGAACTAACCAGGGACACATCACATTTGCAACAAGTTTGAAAAGGGCGCGGAATGGCTGGTGGGTTTGAATCAGCCGACCTTTTGGTTAGCAGCCAAGTGCTTTGACCACTGCACCACCAGGACCCACTGGTCTCTTATATACTTCATTTAATACATCTGTATGCCCAACAAATAAATATTACTTAATTAATAAACAAAACAAAAGCAAAAAACACTTGCCATCAAGTTGGTTTCAACTCATGGCGACCCCATGTGTTTCAGAGTAGAACTGTGCTCCACAGGGTTTTCAACAGCTGTAAGCTTTTGCAAGATTGCCAGGCCTTTCTTTCAAGGTGCCTCTGGGTAGATTTGAATAATCAACTTTTCAGTTAATAGCCAAGAGCTTAACAGTTTGCACTACCCAGGGACTCCCGGTTTATAAATGTTAAGATACTATAAATTCCACATGTTCCTTCCTCAGGCAGAGTTCCCGCTGCCTTCTCCGTGTTCTTGGACTGCTGAGCTACAATTCTACCAGGCCACTTCCCAGCAGTATGATAATTAGGCAGGATCAGCACCTCCTACTAGACTAAGGCTACCTTGGGGCAAGGTCTGTGGCTCTCCCCTGCTCTTCTTGTATCCCTCAATGCACTGCACATAAAACATGCTTGTTTAATGTTTGCAGCATGAACTATAAAACCTCTAGAAAAAAAAAAAACCCAGTACCTCTAGAGAGATGTTAATTCACTGAGGCTCTTCTCTAACACTTGAGGTGTATTTCATGGCAGCCTTTATAGTGTCTGAATAAAATAACACTGATTCCTTTATTTTTTAATGCAACTTATAAAGCTCCTGGGGGTTTCTCACTTCCGTTCTATAAGTCCTTTTCCGTATTAAATCTACCTTAACATGCTCTTCTCATAGCTCTACACACTTGTCATGTGATGACTTTTCAAGTCAGCCAGGTAAGAGGTACATAATCTCTAGGTCTGGTTTGAGGAGACTTTCTTCCACTCATGTTTTCACTGAGCCTGCTGTAAACAGGTAACCAATCAACTATCTGGCCTTCACTTCTGCTCCTCCTGGAACGAAAACCCCTCCCCAACTGATCTCTAGGTCAGTGGTTCTCAGTGGTTCTCGACCTCGTCCTCTCCCTGAGGACAACTGGCCATGCCTGGAGACATTTTTGATGGTCACAACTCGGGGAGGGGTATGCTATCGGTGCCTAGTGGGTAGAGGCCAGGGATGCTGTTAAACATTCTATACTGCACGGGGCAGCCCCTTTCCTCCTCCACTAAAGAATTATTCATCCTAAAAATGCCAATAGGTCCACAGTTGAGAAAGCCTAATCTAAGAGAAACAATAATAAAAAAAGTACCTGGAGAAAATTCATGCCCTTAAAACTCAAAAGAAGCAAGAAACAATTCATTTTAGGGCAGTATAGTAGAAAAAAAAGAACAAGGGCTTTTGGATTCCGATTATTTCAGACGCAAGTCACAGCTTTGCTACTTTCAAACCAACCTGTTGCCGTCAAGTTGATTTCAACTCACAGCGGTCCCACAGGACAAAGTAGAACTGCCCCATACGGCTTCCAAAGCTATAAATCTTTATGGAAGTAGACTGCCACATCTTTCTTCCATGGAGCGGCTAGTGGGTTTGAACTGCCAACCTTTTGTTTAGCAGCCGAGTGCCTTAATCACTGTGCCACCAAGGCTCCTCTTTGCCACTTAGCAGCTGGAAAATGTTAGAGAAATCACTTATCTGTGCTCAGTCTCCTTTACTGGTGAATTTAAGTAACGAAGATTTATATCACAAGGTTAACGTGAGAATGAAATAAGTTAGTAGGTGCCTAATAAACATGGGCCATTTCTTCCACATCTGTCCTTTTCAGATACTGGTAATTCACCTGGTTGGCTAAAGGCCATAATCTTTTTTTCAGGCTCAAGTGATGTGAGTTATCTGAGCTTCTTCCTGGATTTGACAAATTCTGCAGTGAAAAATCCTTGAGCTAGAAACAGTTCCAGTGGGTCTACTCTCAAGTTTGGACAATGACAAAGTTTATTTTTTATGTATTTATTTATTTGCCAATAAACTCATTTTTATAGCACAGAATCCAAATGAAACCATTTTCTAAATGCATGTTTTTATTTCAATGGGGAAGGAAAGCTAACCAACAAAATATATATATTGTTGACGTGAATTTGGGTTCTTTACCTCATCTTACCCGTGGTGGTTTTTTTTTTTTAGCTAAGCTGCATCACTTTGTATTTGGTCACATTGAAAACTTAACCACTGTCTCTCAAACAACTCCCATTTCATAGGTTTCTGATGTCTAAACATTTCCTGTGTCTTATAACAATGTGACCAAGTTTCTGACCAAAATATGTACCTCTCTTTCAACTGGCTAAGGACAAAATTTAGTATTTCCTTAGCACCCCTGTAAAGCTGTTTAGAAATACAGAAAAACATGAGTCTTTTTATCTTGAGCTTTCTATCAGTCAGCTCCTAGTTACCTACTTTGTGGGCGGGACAGGAGACACAAGAGCAAAAAGGACATGCCTTCTGTGTAAGACTGATTTCCGCGCGTAAAGGAAAAATAAAGATTTCTTAAAATTTTTATAGTTTCAGACATTTGGCCTAAGCATTTCAAGTGAAATGATTTACTGATAAAGATCGAGTCCCCCTTCCTCTCAAACATTTTTCTAGAAATTGTCATAAGCTGCCTTTAAAATTTACATACATGTTTCAAATTCTCATTTACTAAATATATTTGGGTGTTCGTAGCATAATTTTATACTTCTGAAGAGGATTCTTCCAACTGGGTTTCACTCTTTGGTTCAAATCTCCAAATTTATTCTAAATTATGTGAGACAGAAAATTATTTTAAAAAGGAAAAATAAAAAAGAGTATTGGTGGGGGGGAGAATGAAGGATCTGAGAGATGCTAGAAATTGATATGAGAAGATGACTGGCTAACATGATGGCAAGTGACCTGTAAACTGGCTCACACTTGTACAGTTAGTTTGTGCTGTATGGCAAAGGAGAGGGGTACAACTAACACAGCCACTACCTGGCTCAATCAGTGTCATATAAGTGGTGTGCTAGAGCCAACTCGTAGTGGCTCGAAATGTCCAACTGTGCACAACCCATCCCAGCTCCACCTTTGGTGATAATCATGTTGGCAACTTGAAATCAGACACGGTGGGAATATTTATACCACCAAAAAAAAATCCCCAAACCAAACCAAACCAGATGCCATTGAGTTGATTCTGACTCATGTAGATCCCATGTGTTAGAAAGCAGAACCGCACTCCATAGGATTTCCAAGGCTGTGAGTTTTCAGAAGCAGATCACCAGGCCTTTCTTCCAAGGTGACTCTGGAGGGGTTCGAATCACCAACCTTTTGATTAGGAGTCAAGCACTTAACTGTTTGCACCACCCAGGGACCATGAAAATGCTATAAACCAGGGCTTTTTCCAAAGCTTCCCCAAAAGTTGTTTTCATCAGCACACCACTGAATATAAAATATCACGATGTTATTTAACATAAGTATGGCATGAGAAGGAAAAAAGAAAGAAGTGTAGGTGTGAGGGAAGGAAGGATGGAGGGGGAAAGGAAAAAGAAAGGGGAAAGGACAGAAAGAATAGGTTAGAAGAGACATTTGTTAAACATTAAATCCTGGTTTTTAACAGCTTCAGATGAATTAGATGTAGCCAACTGCAGGGTCAGGGGAAAGACAATAGATACGCAGAACAGACAAATCTCAAAAGACTGTTTCTTCTGTGATTTGTTCAGGACCCAGGGGCTCAAGGCTGTGAAGACTGTCAACGTGGCTGCAGGCAGGTATACACACACTTCTACCTCAGCTCAGGACGTAAATACCAAAGGTTTGCCCTGGTTTGCATAGGCACCATAACAGGGTCGAAGGAACTGGTGCGGGTTAGAACACTAGAATGCTGCACGCGTTATGGTCAACTTTTCTGTATGTGCATTACCTGAAACAGATGGGCAAGAACTATCTTTCTCACTTTTACTTCTAGTTCCACGACACTTACCACAATCAAGAAGCTGTCGTAATTCTGCTGGGCTGCTAGAGCTCTGTGTTCTGTATAGAGTTGAACATTCCAGACCTAGGATACAAAACAGACTGTGTATGTAAAACACAGCTCTCTGGAGAACCTGTGAGGAGCCTGCTGCCAGGAAGACATTCCAGTTTCCATCCAATATCTATTCTAGATATGTACCAAATATCCTGGGAAGTCAACTCCTACTATTCATCTTCTCTGGCATGTTAATAATCCTGGCCAAACCATTTGAGCACCAAGAAGCAAGTTAATTATATTTATTAAATTGTGGAATATTTAATTTTTTTTTTTTTTTTTAATATAGTTTCCAAACAGTAACTACATGTTAATATACAGTTAGAAATCACAGACCAAGATTATTTCTCTCGTACACAGCCACAAACTGTCTGTGTGTCTGGTAAAGTATCTGCCCATAGCAGGTAGGAGGAAATTTATTTAATGAATGCCCAAAAGATTAGTAACACCCATGAAAGAAGGGTACAGTGAGGTAAGTGGTTCCCTCTACCAGTCTTATTACCTTTCTTTTCAATGGCTTCCACTAGCTTGACAAGAAGAGGGGGAGCAATGTCAGGAGGGGCAAACTGCTCTGCAAGATCCAGAAGAGTCAAAGCTGTAAACAAACAAAATCCCACCATTAGATATATTTAATTTGGGGTAATCAAATGCATTAGACGACAATGAAGAAAACTTAAATACAAAATGATTTCATTCTATCTGACAGTAGCAAACTCAGGTGGAAGCAAGAGGGACCCCTATCCTGGGCCCTGTACTTTAGAAGGCTCCTCTCTACCTTTGCTCAGAGTGTGATGAAGTTTTGGGGCTAAGGGACCACATTGGCTTTCTCTCTCCCAGGACACAGTCAGAGTATTTATCAAGGATCCCAGAATTCCCTGCCCAAATGGCCTCTATGGCTTCTTCCCCAGGTCCATCCTTCCTGGCCCCAAGAAACGGACTGAGGCTGGGTGGGAAGTGGCTGTTGATGGAATGGACTTTGGAGGTACAAGGCCCCTCGTGGTGTAGGATGAAGTCAAGGATGGTCCAGGGGCCAGTTCTCCCCATACCACCCTGCTCTGGGTCAGAGCTTTGAGATGCCCAAGAACTCTAACATCAAATCTGGCCTCTGGGTCATCATGAAGGAATATTCACCCTGGTAGGTGGATAGCACAGATCTTATGGAACAGTTTGTTTATGTAATGTGTAATTTTAAAATATTTAAACACAGGCTATTGTTGTTGTTAGCTGCCGTTGAGTCGGTTCAGGCTAAGTACTACAGAACGAAACACTGCCCAGTCCTACACCATGCTCACAATCATTCTGCTTGAGCACATTGTTGCAGCCACTGTGTCAACCCAGCCACTGTGTCAATCCATCCTGTTGAGGGTTTTCCTCTTCTTCGCTGACCCTGTACTTTACCAAGCATGATGTCCTTCTCCAGGGACTGATCCCTCCTGATGACATGTCTAAAGTAGGTAAGACATAGTCTCACCATCCTTGCTTCTAAGGAGCACCCTGGCTGTACTTGTTCCAAGACAGATTTCTTCGTTCTTTTGGCAGCCCGTGGTATATTCAATATTCTTCTCTAACACTACAAATCAAAGGCATCAGTTCTTCTTTGGTCTTCTTTATTCATCATCCAGCTTTCAAATGCACAGGAGGCAACTGAAAATACTAGGGCTTAGGTCAGGCACACCTTAGTCTTCAAGCTGACATCTTTGCTTTTCAACAGTTTCAAGAGGTCTTTTGCAGCAGATTTACCCAATGCAATATGTCTTTTGATTTCTTGACTGCTGCTTCCATGGGTGCTGATTGTGGATCCAAGTAAAATGAAATTCTTGACAGCTTCAATCTTTTCTCTGTTTATCATGATGTTGCTTATTGCTCCAGTTTTGAGGGTTTTTGTTCTCTTTATGCTGAGGTATAATTCATACTGAAGGCTGTGGTCTCTGATCTTCATTAGTAAGTGCTTCAAGTCCTCATCACTTTCAGCAAGCAAGGTCGTGTCATCTGCATAACGCAGGTTGTTAATGAGTCTTCCTCCAATCCTGATGCCGTATTCTTCTTCATATCATCTAGCTTCTCAGATTATTTGCTCAGTATAAAGACTGAATAGGTATGGTGAAAGGATACAACCCTGACACACACCTTTCCTGACTTTAAACCACTCAGTATCCCCTTGTTCTATTTGAGCGACTGCCTATTGATCTACGTACAGGTTCCTCATGAGCACAATTAAGTGTTCTGGAATTTCCATTCTTTGCAATGTTATCCATAATTTGTTTTGATCCACACAGTCGAATGCCTTTGCATAGTCATTAAAACACAGGTAAACATCGTTCTAGTATTCTCTGCTTTCAGCCAGGATCCATCTGACATCAGCAATGATATCCCTGGTTCTATGTCCTCTTCTGAATCAGGCCTGAATTTCTGGCAGTTCCCTGTCAATACACTGATACAGCCACTTTTGAATCATCTTCAGCAAAATTTTACTTGCATGTAATTTTAATGATACTGTTTGACAATTCCCCCATTTGGTTGGATCACTTTTCTTGGGAACATGCACAAATATGGATCTCTTCTAGTCAGTTGGCCAGGTAGCTGTCTTCCAAAATTCTTGGCACAGACTAGTGAGTGCTTCTAGCACTGCAACCATTTGTTGAAAAATCTCAATTGATACTCCGTCAATTCCTGGAGTCTTGTTTTCCGCCATTCCCTTCAGTGCAGCTTGGACTTCTTCCTTCAGTACCATCGGTTCCTAGTCATATGCTACCTATTGAAATGGTTGAATGTCAACCAATTCTTTTGGATATAATGACTCTGTGTATTCCTTCCATCTTCTTTTTATGCTTCCAGGGTCGTTTAATATTTTCCCCATAGAATCCTTCACTATTGCAACTGGAGGCTTGAATTTTTTCTTGAGTTCTTTGAGCTTGAGAAATGCCAAGCGTGTTCTTCACTTTTTGTTTTCTATCTCCAGCTCTTTGCACGTCATTATAATACTTTGTCTTCTTGAGCCGCCCTTTGAAATCTTCTGTTCAGTTCTTTTACTTCATCATTTCTTCATTTCGCTTTAGCTACTCGACATGCGAGAGCAAGTTTAAGAATCTCTTCTAACAGCCATTTTGGTCTTTTCTATCTTGTCTTTTTAATGACCTCTTGCATTCTTCATGGATGATGTCCTTGATGTTATTCCATAACTCATATGGTCTTCAGTCATCAGCGTTCGACGCATCAAATCTGTTCTTGAGATGGTCTCTATATTCAGGTGGGATATACTCAAGGTAATACTTTGGCTCTCGTGGACTTGTTCAAATTTTCTTCAGTTTCAACTTGAACTTCCATATGAGTAATTGATGGTCTGTTCTGCAGTTGGCCCCTGGCCTTGTTCTGCCTGATGATACTGAGCTTTTCCGTTGTCTCTTTCCACAGATGTAGCTGATTTGATTCCTGTGTATTCCATCTGGCGAGAGCCACGTGTATAGTCCCTGTTTATGTTGGTGAAAAAAGGCATTTGCAGTGAAGAAGTTGCTGGTCTTGCAAAATTCCATCATGCGATCTCCAGCATCGTTTCTATCACCAAGGCCATGTTTTCAAACTACCAATCCTTCTTTGTTTCCAACTTTCACATTCCAATCACCAGTAATTATCAATGCATCCTGATTGCATGTTCAATCAATTTCAGGCTCCAGAAACTGGTAAAAACCTTCAGTTCCGGCATCTGTGGCCTTAGTGGTTGGTGTGCAAATTTGAGTAACAGTCGCGTTAACTGGTCTGCCTTGTAGGCATATGGATACTATCCTATCACTGACAGCATTATACTTCAGGATAGATCTTGAAATGTCCTTTCTGACAATTAATACAATGCCATTCTTCTTTAAGCTGTCATTCCTGGCATAGTAAACCATTTAAGATTGTCTGATTCAAAAGAGCCAATACCAGTCCACTTCAGCTCACTGATGCCAAGGATATCAATGTTTTATGGTTTCATTTTTGACTATTTCCAATTTCCTGGATTCATACTTCATACATTCCAGGTTCCGATTATTGATGTATGTTTGAAGCTGTTTCATCTCATTTTCAGTCATGCCACATCAGCAAATGAATGTCCTGAAAGCTTTACTCTATCCACGTCATCAAGGCTGACTCTACTTTGAGGAGTCAGCTGTTCCCCAGTTGTATTTTGAGTGCCTTCCAACCTGAGGGGCTCATCTTCCAGGACTGTATCTATCAATGTTCAGATGCTATTCGTAAGGTTTTCACTGGCTAACTCTTTTCAGTAGTAGACCGTCAGGTCCTTTTTCCTAATCTGTCTTAGTCTAGAACCTCAGCTGAAACCTGTCCGCCATGGGCGACCCTGTTGTTATCTGAGTACTGGCGGCATAGCTTCCAGCATCACAGCAACACGCAAGCCTTCACAGTACAACAAACTGACAGACATGTGGGGGAGACACAGGTTATGTGGCTACAGATATTGGGGTGGGCCTAGTGTGAGATATGGAAGTCAATACAAATAATCACTGTCCACATGAGACTCAAATGAGGTCCCTGTGTAACCAATGCTGAATTCTTAACTTGCATACATTGGTTTGGTCAGTTAGTAGTCTAAGAAATGTGATGCTCTCAGGAATTGTTTTTCCGTGCTTTATTTACATGTTTACCAGTTGCAATACTACAAAAGAAAAAAAAAAAACTAATTTGATGATATTCACAAATAACTTCCTTTAACATTACATTATAACTTCACTCACTCCAAAAAAATATGGAACTATTTTCAAGTAAAAAGTTCTCATAACATGCCAGAAGAGGGAGCTAAATGTATTCACCTCAAAGTTTTCAAACTGCAAAATACAGGGAAAGGGCAGTCTTTATGAAATTATCTATACTTGGGCAACCCATTTATTAGCTATCAATAATTAACTTTTTATATACTTAAAGTTCATCACAACACATTCTTATCCAGGAATGGTTTATAAAATTAAGAAAAAATTAAACATTTGCAGTTTGGTTTCACTGAGATTTTAGTGGTATAATTCTTTATTACAAGCCATATGTGATGCTACACAAATTTCCAATTGAGTCCATGTTTCAAATATTAAGAGTCAACGTAAGTAGATTCACAATACAAAATTAAAGAAAAATTATTACCTTATTAAATTCTGACCTCCGATTACTGATAAAACAATTTATTTTGTCAAACCTAAACCCTCTGGCTTAAGACCTTTTCAGATTATAGTAGGAGCTGGTGATGGCATGGTGGTTAAAGTGTTTGGCTGCTAACCAAAAGGTTGGTGGCTCAAACCCACTAGCCACTCCGCAGGAGAAAGATATGGCAGTCTGCTTCCGCAAAGATTACAGCCTTGGAAACCCAATTGGACAGTTCTACTCTGTCCTATAGGGCCACTATGAGTTGGAATTGACTTGATGGCAGTGGGTTTTTCTTTTTTTTTTTTGTAAAAGATGGACACATGTGATCTTGCCAACTAACTCTTATCAGTCATTGCAACTGCCCAGGATAAAAGAGGGTGAATCATGGAAGAAAACCCTGCAGCGGCACTGTCCAGTAGAACTTACTGCAAGGATGGAAGTGCTCTATAGCTGTCCTATCCAATAAAGTAGCTACTAGCTACTGAGCTCTTAAAATATAACTACTTCGACTGAAGAAGTGAATTTTTAATTTTAGTTGATTTAAATTTAAATAGCTACATGTGGGTGTAACCATTGTATTGAAAAGCGCAGCTCTATAAACTGAGCAAGGGCAAATTTTGCCAATGGCAGGTGAAAGATTCTTGAGTCAGCTTTGTGTTACACGGACCCCCAAGCAATTGCCATCAAGTCCACTCTGACTCATGGTGACTCCACGCGTGTCAGAGTAGAATTGTGCTCCATAGGGTTTTCAATGGCTGATTTTTCGGAAGTAGACCACCGGGACTCCCAAAAGGTCCCAAAATCCAAACCAAATCCACTGCCACTGAGTTGATTCTAACTTACAGCGACCCTTAGAGGACAGAGTAGAACTGCTCCATATGATTTCCAAGGCTGTAATCTTCACAAACATTGCTATGAGTCAGAATCGACTCGATGGCACTGGGTTTGGTTTTTTGGTTTTTAATCTTTACAAAAGCAACTGCCACATATTTCTCCTTTGGGGCAACTGGTGGGTTTAACCACTAAGCATTTTAACCACCGCACCAACAGTGCTCCTTAGTAATATGCTTTAGGACATACTATTATGATAAGCAAATTTATGTGGGTGACCCCCTTAAAAATTCAGCAACAATATTTCCAAATCACTAACTGTTAAAATGCAAGTGTATCTGAAAAGCACTTAAAATACAAATACCTTGTAAGTTTCATATGTTCTTTTTAACTAAAAGTATTGTAAAAGTTTTAAAAATACCACATATTGAAGCGTGCATGATTCCATTTCTGCAGATAATACTATTAACTGCTTACCTTTGTCTTACTGGATTATCAGCTCACAAAAGTACCCCCTCCCCCAAATGCCTACTATACTGAACAAAATGGAATATTATGTTATCAGCATTTGTAAAAAAAAAAAAAAAACCCATTGCCGTCGAGTCAATTCTGACTCGTAGCTACGCTATAAGGACAGAGTAGAACTGCCCCATGAGGTTTCCAAGGAGAACCTGGTGGATTTGAACTGCTGACCTTTTGGTTATCAGCCATAGCACTTAACCGCTATGCCACCAGGGTTTCCCAGCATTTGTAATACAGGGAAAATATAAAGGTAGACAAATAAAATGGTTTAGAGAAACATTAATTAGGGTTCTCCTTGGAAACCCTATCTGGCAGTTCTACTCTTCCGATAGGGTTGCAATGAGTTGGAACCAACTCAACAGCAACAGGTTTGGTTTTATAGTGTCTCTGGAGCCTCTAAGTGGTGCAAATGGTTAGGTGATCAGCTATTAATCTAAAGGTTGGAGGCTTGAATCCACCCAGAAGCACCTCAGAAGAAACGGCAGGAGACGTACTTCTGAAAAACCCACCATTCTAAAAATCAGCCATTAAAAAATCTATGGAGCAGAGTTCTACTCCTGAAACACATGGGGTCGCCATGAGTCAGAACTGGCTCCAGGCAACTCCGGTTTTTTTCAGACAGTGTCTCTCCTTAGCCCTCTCAAACCTACAGTTCTAAGTCCATCCCAAAACTCAAAGGCTAAAGTTTAAAAAGTAGACACATAAAAACATATCCACTCCATGCTTATCCAGCTCCCACGATTAATTCCTCTTTCCCTTCTCTCATAAATTACACACGCTTTTTTTTTATTAAAGAAAAGAAGAAAGAAAGCAAATCTCTTTAGTACTGGCAACTGAAAATGGAATTACTTAATAAAGCAAAGGTTTATCTCCTCCCAGAATCTTATCAACACGATCATTTCTGCAGGCAAATATGAAAGTTAATTTAATGATAAACTCTCTTGGAGAAGTACAGCCAAAACGCTCCCTAGAAGCAAGGATGGGAAGACTTCGTCTCACCTACTTTGGACATGTTATCAGGAGGGACCAGTCCCTGGAGAAGGATCTCATGCTTGGTAAGTTAGAGGGTCAGCAAAAATGAGGAAGATCCTCAATGAGATGGACTGACACAGCGGCTGCAACAATGGGCTCAAACACAGCAACAACTGTGAGGACAGAGCAGGACCCAGCAGTGTTTCGTTCTGCTGTACACAGGGTTGCTATGAGTTGGCACCACTGTGCCTAACAACAACAACAAAGATTGCATCTAATTGTGACTGAAATATTCATCCTATAGTTGTTATATCGCAGGGTTGGCAAATGATACATTTAAAAGGGCTTCCATCTCTCTATTTCTTCACTTGAGCTTGAAAACTAACTCAATAAATAAATAAAAGCAAAATCTTCTTCGTTTCCTTAATTCTTTCAATGTTGGGGGCGGGGGGAAGATAGTTTAACTGGATACCCTGGGTGATGCAAACAGTTAACACTCAACTACTAACCAAAATGTTGGTGGTTCGAACCCACCCAGAAATACTTCAGAAGACAGAAAGACCTGCTTCCAAAAGGTCACAGCTTTGAAAACCCTACAGAGCAGTTCTACCCTGCACATGTGGGGCTGCCACGCATTGAAATCAAGTGGACAGCAACTAACAACGACATCTGTTTCACTCATGCAAGCGCTGCGTGGAGTTTCTGAAAAGTGATGTGATAGCTACTAGGTACTATGGAAACACTGGATATTTTCTCAAATTGTACAACAGATTACTTGAAAAAGATCAAACAAAAAAACTAGACATATATATATTAGGAACTGCAAGTATTCCTTTTATACTGTATTGAGTGGATCTGCCACTCAATTTTTAATATTAAAAAATGTTTTACTATTCAAATATATGAGTCATCACAGCTGATCAGGATTTTGCAACAGGAGTTTTAAAAGGTAAATTTAACAAAGAGAGACAATTTTTTTTAAAACAATTCAAGGATTTCCTATTCCTTAGTACAACATCTATGATTCAATCCATTTTTCCTTTAAAATATTCAGACACAGCATATGTGGAAGCCCTACCCAAGAAGCCTTCACAGTCCACATCTTCTACTTTGGGCAACAAGATCAATTACAGTTTAAAATCTAAGAAGTATTTTAAAGCAAAATATTAATTTTTACAACAATCCTAAAATCAACTATTTCTTTAGTTCCATCCAATACAACAGACTGATATTTACTGTTTCGTTAGATTCCATTTTAAGAAATTCTAACAGGAAATGACAACTGCTAGGAATATTACCAAATTTGGCAAAATGTTCTTTGAGAAGTCCATGATCAAGCACCACATCATAGAGTCTCATAAACCAAAACACAAAAGGACTTAAAAATAAGCCAATAAAAAAATACAGACCATATAAAAAAACATGGCGGCTACCAAACAGAACACAAATTAACAGAGCATGATTCTCCTAAAGTTTACATAGAAATTCTCGTTAGATTTTTCCTTCCAGTTAAGATTTTTATACCTCTTTGAGAAGTGCTTTTTGGTGCTGAAGCCTGTTGTAGCACAGTACACAAGTCTGGAGAATCAAGTCCATGCCTAAGAATCTGGGTGAATTTGTAGATGCTTGTACTACAATCCAACACAAGTTTTCCACTGAGCTGAATCATTTTTGCATCCAAAGAAATCAGTATTGCTCAGGAAAAAGAGAAGAAGGAACAGGAGACGTGTCTAAAAGTGGTAAAGCCAGGAAATGCACTACATCAAACGAAAGGAGGAACCAGCCTTCAATCTGGATGAGAACACGGTGAACTAGGTGTCCCAGGTTGTAGAAAAAATTTCTGATGACACATCAAATGCTGCATTTTCCACTAGTTCTGTTTTCTCCCCTCTGCCCTGGTGACAACCAATCTCATGAAACAGAAGAGGACCTTCTCTCCAATGTGAGGCCCTTCCCAAACCACTAACACGGACAGGCCTGAACAGTCCTTGGGCTCCAGCCGTGTGTGGGAGACAGCGGCATTCCTTGCACTAAGTGGTGCCAACACCGCTACAAAGTGCAAGATGAAACCAGCACACAGCTGCACCTTTTGGAGCCGTTCTCCATTTAAAAAAAAAAAGACATTTTAGAGTTAGTGCCTGGCAGAGCCGAGTAGAAAGTTTAAGCTGAAATACTGAGACTCCAGAGACTGCCCAAGCCAAGTATTTCATTACTGATGGAAGCAGCTTGGAAGTGTGTGAAAAACTGCCACTTACCTTTTAAAATGTAATAAAAATACACAGAAGAGAAAGTGTATATGCAAAGGATGAATTAATATTAATTCAAGATGTTAGTCAGCCTGTTAACTGTTGCTGAATAAAAACTTTACTCCTGTCTGAAATGATTCCTCTCATGACTTCCAATGAAAAATGTACATTCTGGTAGGCAAAAACCTAAGAAATCCCAATTCCTTTCTTAAATAAACCTCATAAGCACCTTCATGCTTTATGCCTATAATGGTTAACACCCAGAACTTTTATACTTCTTATGCTCTATGGGCAAAATCATAACAAATTCTAGCCTGGGCTCTTTGGCTAAGATTTAAAAAAGAGAAAAAAAAAAAAAAAAAGCCGTTGCTGGTGTGTCAGTCTTGACTCATGGCAACCCCATGTGTTGCACAATAGAACTGCTCCACAGAGTTTTCAAGGCTATGACCTCTTAGAAGCTGATCACCAGGCCATTCTTCCTAGATGCCTCACGATGCTAAAAAAAAATAAACAAAAAACCTAGTATGGGTTCCCCAATTTTAGAAAAAAGTATCTAAATGATTGAAAGCACAGATTTAAACCCAAAGAGGCCTGGCTTTAAATCCTGGTTTTACTACTTCCTGAGTGTAATCTTAGGCAAGTTAATTAATTTGAACCTCAGCTTCTTCATCTGTAAAATGGGAGTACTGTGCGTATAATGAATCGACTCGACAGCACTGGGTTGGGGTGAGTATAATGAGGAGTAAATGGATAATGTACACATGGTAGGCAGTGTCTAGTATACAGAAAGAGCAAACTAATGGATAGTTATTTCTAATGTCAGAAGTACTCCTATAATGCTTGTTATGATTATTAATGAATTTTTGAAATACCCAATTGCAATGGCTCATTTTTAGACCAGAAACTATTACAATTAAGAAAGAATCTTCTCGATTTTTTTCCTAAGGTGGCAAACTGAAAGCATATTTGATAGAGAAGACATCCGCATACTCAAACCCAGTATTTTTTTAGAAGTCTTAACTCAAATACCACATTATTTTCAATTTATTGTACTTTCTTCCCAGTAAGGATTATAATACTAACCTATTTGAGTCATTATACTTCAGTTTTCTGAATCCGAAGGAAAAATGAAGTTGGAATGATTGTGTAATAAATTATGTTGAGCTTGGAGGAACCAAGAACTTTTTTTTTTTTTTTTTTGAAGGAGGCAGAAAAAAACACATTGGCAACTGAAAATGGGAGTAGAAAGAGTAGGTGTGGAAATAAATCTTCAGCCACAACTACATTATTTTCAGAGATAACTAGTAGGAGGGAACGAAAAGAGTTGCCAACAGATTTAAACTAGAAGTTTGCAAATCTTTACAGAAACTCTAACCACATTGGCCTTTGTATCTTTCTGTTTATCTTCTTCCATTTATCTCTTCTGCTGCCCCACAGCTTAAAAACAAATGAAAGGGATCCCAGATCCTCTGCCCATTTCATTTTGTTTCTACACAACAGACTGGTATAGGAACCAAATAAGGATCTTCTTATTACAGCTTTGCTTCTGATGACCTAGCTAAAGCTGGGGAATTAAGAGATAACTGAAATGCAAGATTACATTTAATCTCTGTCAGGCTAGCCTAATTAATTGTGATTCTTATCACCTCAATTGGAGTCTGATTTAGAGATTACAATGTACAGCCTATAGCAAATTAAAATGCTGGGCAAGAGGTAAAGGGGGAAGAAAGGCACTTCTCCTTTTCCCCTCCAGGAGAAGAGTTTATAGTTAAGTCCAAAGGATTTCAGAGGCTAATGATTTAAAAGGGAAGTTGGGTCTTTTGGTCTGTTGGTTTAGAAAGATCTCATATGAACTATGACCCAGAGGCCCCAAATGGGAAGAAAAGATGGGAGTAAACCTCCTAACTACACACACTGGACCCTTGACAATTTGTTGAATGAATGAGCGAGTGAATGAATAACACTGAACGCCGATCAGGAGCCACACTCTATATGAAACATGCTTTTATTTCTTTTTCATACCAGTTCAAAGTCAGATACTCTTTATTATTCTCAATTTAATGGTAAGGAAACTGAGACATAGAAAAATTAAGTAATTTGGCCAAGGTCACATAGCTCATAGGTCGTACCCATAGATCTTCCCTTCACCAGAGTATACAAGTCCCAATCAATGAGTGGACCTGTGGTAAGTTTCCCAAAAGTTCTTTCCAAGGCCTCCAACTAGCACACATGTAGTTGACGCTTGGTCTTAATACCTTCTGATGTGTTTGAGTAAGGGTAATAGAGTCGCTGAGTGGTATAAATGGCAGCCAAAAGGTTAGAGGCTCGGGTCCCCCCAGAGGTGCCTTGGAAGAAAGGTCTGATATCTACTTCTGAAAAACCAGCCACTGAAAACCCTATGGAGCACAGTTCTACTCTGACACTCATAGGGTTGCCATGACTTGGAATGGACTTGGAAGGTTTTTATCCTGATATTATTAGTTTTTGCACTTGCCCCCCGCCCCCACACCCACAAATAAGCATGTCCGTACATTCTCCCTCACTATAAAATATTTTTGAGAGGTATATAATTAACATTTAAACAAAATTAACACATAAACCTAAGACCTAGGTAAGCAATGGAGAAAAAAAAAAAAAAATTTGCCATCAAGTCAATTCCAACTCATAGCAACCCTACAGGACAGAGCAGAACTGCCCCAGAGTTTCCAAGGAGCGCCTGGTGGATTCAAACTGCTGACCTTTTGGTTAGCAGCTGTAGCTCTTAACCCCCATGCCACCACGGTTTCTAAGCAATGGAAACGCTTCTTAATAATAAGGAGGAGTAGGAGCATTCCTGGGGAACCAACCTATCTCTGCTTCCTGGCTGAAGGTAAATGTGTGGAGCACTCCTCTCCCACCTACATACGTACATATAAGCGTGTGTGTGTGTGTGTGTGTGTACATATATATGTTTATAAATATACCTAAATATATATTTTTGTTGTGGTGAAAATATTCACAACAATCACCAATTCAACAATTTCTACAGCTACATTTTCAGTGACATTGATTACATTCTTCATGTTGTATAACCATTATCACTATCCTTTTCCAAAATATTCCACCACCATTAACATAAACTCAATGCCCCCAAACAAAAACTCCCCCTTTCCCTTCCACTCCTGGCAACCACTAGTAATTTTTGGTTTCTATGTTATTTGCTTATTTCATATAACTAAGATCATATAGCATTTGTCCTTTTGTGGCTGACATTTAGCTCAGCATCATGTCTCCACGGTTCATTTACGTTGTGGCATATATCATGACTTCGCTTTTCTGTCTCCCACTTATATTTGATAATAAATTGCAGAGTAAAACTTCAAAGACAGAATGTTAAAAGTGTTTAAAATAATAAAATTAGGTCTTCCAATGTAGCCTGAGAAGCCCTAATGCCACAAGCAATTGCAGGGGCCCCTGCTCCAGAGAGAGAAGAGATAAGGAAAGATATCACTGGCAAAACCAGCCACCAGAAAGAAGTGTTTGATCCCGGCTGGAACCTCTCTAACAGTACAGAAGCAGGACATTGGCTGACCAAGGAGAGTGTCACTACAAAGAGAGAGAGACAGAGATGGCCAAAGAGGTAAATTTGCCCAGCTCGGCAGAACAGACAGTTTTAAGAAAGCCTGGATGGAAGTCAGAGGAGAAAAGATTGACTAGATTCCATTCTAACAAGTATGAAGAGTAAGATGTTTTTCTCTGACATTTTTAAATATATAGAAAAGCTGAAAGAACTGTACAGTGAACACCCATGTGCTTTCCACCTCGATTCTACAACTATTCTTTTATCGTATTTCCTTTATCACATAGTCATCTATGTACTGGGCCATTCACCAACCCATCTCATTTTTTTTCTTTGAGTACATTTCAAATTAAATTGCAGACATCAGTATACTTTACTTACCCAAAAAGAAGAAAGAAGTCTTAACTCTAGCAAAAAAAAAAAAAAGTTAATGCTATAGATATATGTGGGTTCCAAACTTTAACATGCATATTAATAATCTGATTCAGTAGATTGGGGTGGGGCCTAGAATTCTGCACTTCTAACAAGCTCCCAGGCGATGCCCATGCTCCAGGTCCTTAGGCCACACTTTGAAGTAGCAAGAATTTAGGCTGAGTCCACCAGCCAGAGAGGGCCCATCCAGATTACTGTGGGAGATAAAACTTCTGACTGATAACTTGTTGCCAAAAAGCCCTGGACTTCATGAGCTGGTCTTATGCCACAGCAGAGCAGCACACCACCCAAACAGCTAGCACCTGTCGGGCAGATGACTGGGAGGGTCAAGGTACTGGTAGGTCTGATATCACACTTAATTAGATATCAAAAGAGAGAGACATTACCAGTAGAAAGCTGTGCTGCTCTGTGTGTCTCTCCTGGCTGGCTGGTCGGAACTCACAAATGCAACATCAGGTGAGGGGGAGATCACCTTGTTCACACGAGCCCTAGGTGCCAGAGTAAGTTCAGGGCAAGGACTAGAACCCTGGCCTCCGTGACACCGCACCAGAGCTTTTCCCAGCACACCACACTCAAGAGGATTCAGCTCGTAAAATCTGGAATGTGTGTTGGAGTGAAGAGATGCAGAGGAATAGGCAACATCAGAAAGGCTGATCTGACAAATTCTATGATTACAACATACATGATAGTTCTCATGTATTGTCATGGGTTGAATTATGTCCCCCCAAAAATGTGTGTATCAACTTGGTTAGGCCATGATTCCCAGTATTCTGTGGTTGTCCTCCATTTTGTGATTGTAATTTTATGTTGAGAGGATTAGGGTGGGATTGTAACACCACCCTTACTCGGGTCAGCTCCCTGATCCAAGGTAAAGGGAGTTTCCCTGGGGTGTGGCCTGCACTACCTTTTATCTCTCAAGAGATAAAAGGTAAGGGAAGCAAGCAAGCTCGGGAACTCATACCACCAAGAAAGCAGCACCAGGAGCAGAGTGCCTGCCTTTTAAAGCGGGGTTCCTGTGCAGAAAAGCTCCTGGTCCAGGGGAAGATAAACGAGAAAGACCTTCCAGAGCCAAAAGAGAAAGCCTTCCCCTGGAGCTGAAGCCCTGAATTTGCACTTTTAGCCAACTTTACTGCGAGAAAATAAACTTCTCTTTGTTAAAGCCACCCACTTGTGATATTTCTGTTACAGCAGCACTAGGTGACTAAGACATGTATTAAGCAGTGTCAGAACCTGTGCTCAGTTCTTCATGGGCTTAATTAGTGAGGCGTTATAATTTCCCCCGTTTTACAGAAGAGGAAACTGAGGCTTAGAAAAGCTAAGCAATTTTTCCAAAGTCATGCCAGCAGTAAGCGGTGAAGCTAGGATTTAAAGAGCAGCTGGACTTCAAAGCTGGTCATAACCACTCCATGAAGCTGGGGTTGCTTTGTCAGGCAGCCATACTGCAAGACGCCATTTTAGAGGTTACAAAGCCATGAGCACCGACTGAAAAACCTTTGTGGGATGCAGATGGAAAATGCATTTGGTGACAGGAGGCACCCACAGCTACAAGCCTTAGTGACAAGAGGTACATTTGTTCAACTTGGGAGCCTGGGCTTGGGCTGGCTGGCAGCTTCTCGCTATCACCTCTGCCTTATGGGACTTGAACCTTGGCCAGCCCACTCAGCCAGGCTAAATATTTTCAGGAGTGCATTTATAAAATATTTTCTCATAAGGCTAAACTAAGCACATTCTTTTCCCAAAGATATAATGGGTTTTATTCAGTTAAATATAGCTGGCTAACATCACTTTCAGCAAGGTACAAATGGACTATTCTAGTTAATTATCAGGTGGGAAAAGGGCTCAACAAATAGAATATTTGTGTCAAATCAATCTTTTTTTTTTTTTAAGTTGGGATTACACTGGAGTCTGTACGGATAGAAATATAAAATATATATTGATTATAGAATGAAGCCTGATTGTGTTCCAAAAAAGATTCTCAAAAATAAGCTAAAAAATATAGATAAGCAATATGTGACGGATGGGTGTACAGCTGTTTAAAAGTCAATAGGGGAAAAGTGGTATGTCAATATCAACCAGAGCTCACTGGAGAAAGAAAAGGAATAAGGTCAAAAATTAAGCTTGACCCAGATATGGAACTATGCAATCAGGAATTTTAATCAACGCTTTAGAGTCTTGATAGAAAATACACTGGTAAAAATCTGTGGATAGTATGCAACTGAAACGCCCCCAGTTAAAAGCTGGAATAGTAAAGAAAATGTTGGTTTCCTATCATGGAAACACCTGTGATGTTTCAAACGAAAAAATATCTAGTGACTCAGGCTAGCGGATAGCACAGACGTGGAAGCAATCATTTATCACTGCGGGGTATTCTTTCTGCATTATCATCTCATAGTTGCCTCTTTCTTAACAACCATAACAACCTATGTTCCACTTCTCCATCGCACCACTTCGGTCTTCAGTTAAACGGGAAGTTATAGGGCTTGAACCACAGGAGGGAGTTTTGTACATTTTGTTCTATCAGATTAGGCCTCAGTAACTTTATGAATTATGAGCTGTCAACTACATTTTCATCTGCTATAGAATATGCTTCTTAGAAATTGTGTCTATAAATAAAACAACAGATGTTTTTTGTTGGCTCCAATAGGAGCTTGGGTAATTTTTGAAAGGAGACTAAAGTTAAGCAAATTAATACAAATGGCTGTATTAGGTTTCCCCCTATTGGTCACTTTTTACATTTGCCTTTTAATGACAGCTTCATTTTAATCTTTAAATTACTTTTTGGTGCCATTTAATGTTGGAAAATTATAATAATATTGGAAAAACTAGAATGGGGGTTATAACACAATTGCACGCTTTCTGTGAATTCTGTTTCAAAAACAGGTACTTCTTATGCCTTACCTGTGCATGACCATAACTGCGACTAAAAACCAAAAACCAAACCCATTGCTGTAGAGTCGATTCTGACTCATAGCAACCCTAAAGGACAGAGTAGAACTGCCCCATAGAGTTTCAAGGGGCACCTGGTGGATTCAAACTGCCGACCCCTTGGTTAGCTGCCGTAGCTCTTAACCACTATGCCACCAGAGTTTCCTATGACTATGACTATATGACATACAAAACAATCACAAAGCCACTGCACGGAAGCAGAAAAAAAGGTGACAATGAGTGAGGACACGAGTTCTAGGTCTCGTCTCTCTGCTGACAAAAGGTTGGGTGATCTGGGACTCAGTGTCCATATCAGTGAAACAGTAAAGGTTTAAGCAGATGTTCTAAAATATGATTTAATGAGAAAATCAAGGAGATCGCATGGCCAATAAAAATGACTAAATTACACTTACTCATTAATTACTTTAAAAATCTGGCAAAAATCACAGCTACGAGAGGGGGAGAGTGGAGATGGCACCAAATAAATTATTACTTCAAATATATCGGGGAGGGGGAGGGAAGAAATTAAGTGAATTAATTTAAGTAAACGGAAGAATAGAAAATTTTAATTCTATTTCATTGAGCTACTACATTAACCTATAACCTCTAATAAGGGGAGGGGAAGCTGTTTTGAAGGACTTTTTTCAAGTTAGAGATAAAATGTTGCTTTGCCATTGTGAATGGTAAATTCAAAAGGACTAAAAAAATTCTCCATTTCTGTATGTGATCTAACAGCAGACAACTAGCAACATATTCTTAAATGTGTTCCAAAGTCATGATTCTACAAAGAAAGAATCTGACTTTGACTGCAGTTTATACACACACACACACACACGTATGTATATACACACATATTGATGGGGGGGTGAAAGTCATGAAATGTACAGAAACATCAAAGTCAGGCCAAGCAAGAGAAGGGGGGCAGGTTGAACAATCACTGGTCTAGTTCCTGTACTTAGGTTATTTCCTTGAGTCATGAGAACAGCCCTGTGAGGAAGACTGTCTTATTTGTATACAGGAGGAGACTCAGGAAGGTTAAGTGACCAGTTTTTTCTCCTGTTCTCCCTCTTCTGAGTTTCTGAATTCAGTTGCTTATAAGTGCAAGCTCTTTTCACATTTTGAGACTTCTGACCAAGATATACACAGTATTGCTGCGCTCTCAGAGACAGGAAGGCAGGCCAATAAGGACAAACAACAGTGAAAAAATAGGTAAAGGAGTTGATTAGAGATTATGGTATTAATGGAAACTGCTCTGTTCATCGAATCCTAGATCTCTGAGAGTTTCTCCACTCTCTTCATAGGGAACTTGTCATTCAGTCGTTTCAGTTTTCAGAAGATAACACATTGTCAAAAATGTGGTAGTCTTGATAGGAAATAGTCCCAAATCACACAAGCTCAGCAATGCCAGCCTAAGACTGTCCTTGGTATTTGAGGCTGTCATTAGGAAGACACAAATGATAGTAACCGTTAACATTTATGATGAACTTAATGTGTGCCAGGTACTCTAAGCTGCTTTACTGAAATTATCTCAGTAAATTTTTCTAGCATTATGAAAGTAGTTCTATCATCATCCTTGTTTTACAGAAAGAAAAACAGAGGCTCAGAAAAGTTAGGGATTTGTCCAGGCTCACACAGCTGTACTAGTCAGAACCAGGATTTAACTGATCCGGAATCATCTGGTTTAGTGGACACAAAGGCAGTCCCTTCCAAGGGATCCATATGTACTAATAGATTGTCATTACATGGTATTTCTTTGGTTTTCCCTTAAAGACTGCCTTCTTGGTGTAGCCTGGTACACTACTCTTGCAATTGGGATTGCCAAAGAGCAAGACAATGAAGTTTGAAAAAGAGTGTTTTCCAGCCAAAAAAAGAATTGGAAAGTAGAAAGCTCAAGAACAGCCACTCCTCAACTGGCCCATTTCCTTATTTACTGATTTTTTTTTCTGATTCTAAGAAAGTCTACAGGATGTTTAGCATACCTGATCTATGCCCACTGAATGAGACTAGCACCCCTCGATCATGGTGACAACTCCCCTGCTCCTCCAGCCCCCACTGAAAATTACAGCAAGAGGCCAACCATTTTCATGTTCCTGTCTTCTATATTCATTTCAGAAGACACAGATACACATGAAAAGAAATCAAGCAGAATACACAAAACAGTATTCTCATTTCAACAGACAGTCAATATAAGAATTGTGAGATATTTTACATTCTTTTTTTTTATTATTATAATTTTTACACTTACAGGGCATCTCAGTGCAGACTAGCCACATTCCAATGACTCAACAGCCACTGTGGCTAGTAGCTGTCTTACTGGGCAGCACAGCTCTAGAAGACAGGGCCTTCAGTTTTTGTCAGTGTGAATTTTGCTATCAGGAAATGTGTTAGCTTTGAGGTCAAAATTAGAAAGGCAAAACAGAACCATATTTCTTATATCCCAAGAAAGTCAAGTAAGAGTTCTGTGTGTTCTTTTACTCTTAGCATGTAATGAGTAAAAAGCAGCTTAACCCAACTGTGAAGGCATTTAGTCAGTACCGACTGGGAGCTGGGGCACCCACAGTGTTTGTTATACATTAAGAACCTGACCAAATATGAGGAAGCAGGTATCCTGGTGTCTGCCACAGTGCCTGGCGTGGGGTCAGAAGATTCGACAGACCTATACTTTGGTTCTTTAGAAATGCCGTGATTAATAAAATTGTTTCATCTGACGGCTCTCCATCTGCTACTGGCTCTGCTTAAAATGAGCATTAAATGTGTCTGTGTGCCTCCTGTCTGCTGACTGCAGCTGACAGAAGGTTCAATTATCAGGGAGAAGCTGGCATCGTTTGGTGATTAAGTCAGAAAGCCTAAGGTCTGCTTAGGTTCACATCTTGACAGTATGAGCTGCAATAATTTCATTTATAAAATTAGTGATCATTAGTATGTCCGATATTGGGTACAAGACAGATGAACAGAAGTTACAATAAAAGGGCAGAGGCAGAAATGTCTACCTAGTCTCAGGGGCAAGGCCCCTTCAATTTACTTTGACGCTGTCTTTCTTTCTGATAAGTTGGTCTGATGGTGTGTATTTTTATAGCACAGCATCGTCAGATTCAAAGTCTCCAGTACATCCCTCTTCCCAGAACATGCAGTTTAATGAATCCAAAAACCGCAAAGATGTGGGTTTTGCAGGCTTAGGAACTGAGTGCCTTTGTGGTGTGGTTTTACTCTTTTTTCTGAAGTACTTAAGAATGGGACCTAATTAAGATCATTACAACATTCTGGTTAATAGTGGATTTTACACAGATGAGGCCAGATGATCCAGGGGCACCCCGGCCTTCCTTCCTCATTCACAGCCCAGCAGTGGCCCTGAGGTCACCCAGCCACGCTCACTGTTAGTGCTTCCACAACAATCTACCTCATATCATGATAGAAAAATTAACCAAGTGTAACCATAACACCTTGAGACTACAAAATATTTTCTGATTTTCAAAAAACAAACCAAAAAAGAAAACCTGGACAGAAAAGCAAAGAGTTTGGTCATGGTGGAGAAAGACTTGGGTTAACAACTAAGTTTAGGCTGTTTTTATTAAAGAACAGAAAAACAGCTAGTCGGGGAAATCAAATTGCTTTGAACTCTGTGCTATCGTGAATAAACAGATAACTGGTTTTAAAGACTTTTGTGACTACGCCCCAATGAATTCAGTGTCCTACTGTTTGCAAGCAGGTGCTTCAGAAAAATGAATAAAACCACACCACAAAGGCACTCAGTTACCGAGCCTCCAAAACCCACGTCTTTGCGGTTTTTGAGGATGTTATCAACATTTTTGGTGTGAAATGTCTTGCAGACCAAGGCCCCAAACAATTACTACCTCTTGCGAATTTTATAAAACATAAATACTATTCCAACCTACATAAGAACATTTATGAATGTGCACATTACAGTCCCTCCATTACAATAGCTATTCATGACAGCCCATACTTTGTAAAATACTTTACAGGGATTAGCTGTTTCACACTGACAGCCAGTATGTTTCAAATTTGTCCTTCGATTTCCTCTCAAGTTATAAGTGGGGATGAATTCAAGCTGAAACAATAATATAAAAGTAGTGAGACTGGGAGTCAAAATGAAGATATAGCTCATTATAAACAAGACTAAGTATTTTCCTCAATCACCATTCTCTTCATAAAATCTCTAACTCATTTTTCCCTGAGGACTATCTTATGGGGCCTGGCTTGAAATCGATGCTCAGTCCATAGGGTTACGGAGAAGCAGCTCACAAGTGACATCCGTTTACTTAATGGCTGAAATAGCCAATTAGGATGAATTGGAGGCTGACCTAGATAATGATGCTGCTTGGATTTAGCTTGGCCAAGAATGAATACTCCCCAAAGACTCTGGAACAGCCCCGAATTCACCATTTGTTCTCATACAACAACTTCCCTTTATCAGTAAAAGTGGGTTATTCCTTCCCCATCTGTGACGGGGAAAATCTATCTGAGAAAAATTTCTAGAGGACTAAAAAGTAAGTACTCTGCAAATGAGTGCCTGAAAACAATTCTCCTTTGGTAATTTTAGAAAATCCAAATGCTGTGAAATTTCATCACCCATTTAGAAATCTCAGAAGTTAAGCTTCAAAAGGCTTCCGGAGCATCCCAGCTACTCATGCTCCAGGCCATTCCAGATTTATTTTCCTTGAAGGATTTCTCTCCCCAGTAAGTGCAGCCTCAGAGCACCATCTAGACCATTCGTGGTACAAATCGTGGCCTGACTCATGTCAACTAGGGACAAAGGCAAGAGAAGGAGTTGGAGGTTACCCAGTGGAAAATTTAGGAAAAAGATTCCAGAACCTCAGAAAACCCTGGTTTAATTGAAGATACTGCTTCATTTGCCCCGATAAAAAAAAAAAAAAAAAGACTGTACTTATGCAATCTATTCCCCTGCATTAAAAAGTTTTAAGACCTAAAAGAAACATGATTACAGGTATGAACCATAGCTAAGCATTTCCAAGGGTGTATTCCTTTAAATCACATTAAAATCTCAAAAATTAAGTTATAAATGGTAACTAACTTAAACATTTATCAGTCCATTTAGGCCAGATCCAAGGTAAGAATGACAACTATTAAAACCAGTAATCCAGAAATATATCATAACCCTGTCCTTAGAATTTCTATCACAAGGTCTTTTTTTTTTTTTTTTTTTTGAATTGGCAACTTCACTAAAACAAAGTCTTTATAAAGATGCACCTTTTGGATAGAGTCTAGGATGAAAATGCTTTAACATGATTTCTCTTTTGTCCAGAGATTCCAACTGTCCCTGTACCATAATCATTCACCCTTTGGACTTTTTGTTTGTTTTTTTTGCAAACTGGACTGAATAATAATCTTTGTGGCCCTTTTCAAATCTAAAATTCCATGACTCAAAATTCTTTTCAGTAAACTTTAAATTTTGCATCCTAATGGAAGAGGCAGAGAGGACAATGAAGCATCTCAAAAATTTACATTTAGAATGCACGGTCATTCGGTCATTCTTTTGCCAGGAACAAATCTCTTTGGTCTTGCTTTATATGCGCTGACGGTGCCGAAGAATAGAGCATTCACCAGGTGATCACCCAAAGTTTGTTCCAACAACGGATTTATCACATTCGAGTGTGCAGACTCAGATTTACTTGATATATTTATGACCAAATATGGCAACCATTTAAAAATCACTCGAGGTTCTGGTAAGGTAATAAAAATACAAAAACAAAAAAATGGAATTCATGGGAAAATAAAAAGAAGACATTTAATAGCTCTTTCCTGGAGGGGAGCTAGATGGGTTTATGGTTCATTGTTTTTAGTCATTCCTCTGATTGAATAAACTTTCCACCTGCTTAGTTAAGTGCTGAGAGAATATGCCTTCACCAAGTATGTATGAAGCATGCATTTCATTTACCATAAAAAAGTCAAATAAGGCAAATGTGTGCAGCTGGGACAAACTTGTACCATACTTCACCAATCCCCCAATTCCTGGTAGACATTTGCAAACACCTCTATAAGTCCCAGCTGTTTTTAGTGAATAGCTGATGTTGGGAGCATCTTGCATAACTTACTAAACTGTCATTTTATTTAAAATAGGATTCCCAACCTCTAAGAACTAGGTCCATTTATTTTCAAGTCAAATAAATGACCCAAAGATAAACGTAAGCTTGCTTCTTTTCAAAATAGTAATATTTCACATTGAATGTGCTCCTGAGACCAGAGGAAATATTCTTTCCTTTCCTAAAATTTCTAGCCAAGTACTAACAGATCCAGTTGCTTCCCAAGAATATTTGTTTTCTATTTCTCAGAGTCTAGTTTGAAAAGGCTGCAACCCTTCACAAGGCAGAATAATTCCATTAGCTAGTTGGCTGTTTCTTCAAGTCCAGCTTGAATCCCATGGGATATATAAATTCTTGTCTGAGATGTAGGATAAGTGTCATGAAACAGACTAGGCAACTGGTAAACCACAGTTTTCAGAGCATAAACACAAAGATATAAGTGAAGACATGCTCTAAATTAAAACTATAACAAGTAGAAGTATCACAAAGCAGTAATTACTTAGTCAAGGTAACAAACATTCAAGAAGAGAATGTATATTAGGACTAATTTGGGGGGAAAACAGCAATGCAGATATATTAGTGTTGCTAAGAAGAAGGGACAAATAAAAAAAATTCACATCCACCCTGAATTATTTAAAGCAGAAATACAGCAAAATTTTCCTGCCAAATATTCTGTTGGGTGCTGTGGAGTAGAAAGTTCTGCCAGTTACCACTGGGTGGCAGCAGGGTGTTACTTAGGTTAATTGCTAAGCTAATCAGAATGGGCCATTCAACACTCCCTACACACTCTACTCCAATAACTCAAGGCTTCAAGAAATAAAAAGTAGCTACCCTCCACAAAAAGACTGGTGACCTCCAGTCCATGGATGACACAATTTTGTTTTGATTATCAGAGAGTCCTTTGGAAATTATTATCATAGCTTTTTATGGAATTATGGACTCAGACAATTTAGAAATTCTAAATAACAGGATTTTTTGAAATTCTGATCGTGCGCACATTTCCGCGTGTGTGCACGCGCACGCACACACACACACACACACAGGCACACAATCCCTACAATTTACTACTGAAACATTATCCTGAGCCAGTACAACAAACTGAAACCAGATTTTATTCTACCATTTCTTGTTAACTTGATGGCTTCTCCACACTTTTAAATAATACATATTCCCCTCCCTTTCCCTTGGTATTTGATCCTTTCCTTCTTTTTTTTGGTGAAATTAGTAATCTCACCAACTACAAGCTTTTCTCTTAATAAGTATATATGCCAACTTAAACACCATCTCTGAAAGTAAAGGAATAATAATAGACACGTGGAGGTACTTGCATGTCATCAGATGTAAACTCAAGTTTGCCTGAACTTGTGCCTGTAGCTCTGCTCTTCCTTCCGTTCAGGACAGTGTGACCTAAAGAGGTCTAGAAGGCAGCTCTTAGACTAAACAGCAGAGGAGGGACGCAAAGGCCAATCTTTCTAGTCCCCACTGTGCTTACTGTGGGACTTCTGACAAGTCACTGCTCTTCAGTTCAAGGGAGGGGTAGGAGGGATTGCTCAAACAGTTGGCAAATGCATAGGTCTTAAGATACCAAATTGCGAATTCTGCCTCATTCCTAATGGTGAACTTGAGGGAGCGCTTTCCAACCCAATCTCATGATCCCACCAGAACATCTCCAAGGTCAGTCACTCCCCTACCTCCTGCCAAGGCTCCAACAACTCCCAGCCAGGGTGGGGCCCCTCAGAACTCCTGAGCTGAGTGAGCCCTTCCTTAGATGATATAGAGTTTGCTTCTCTCAAATCCACCAACCGCTCCTTGGAAACCCTATGTGGCAGTTCTGCTGTCCTATAGGGTCCCTATGAGTCGTAATCGACTTGAAGGCAATGGGTTTGGTCTGGTGTTTTTTTTCTCCCTCCCACAATGCTGTCAACTGCATGGTTTCCTCTGTGGATATGGAAATAATCTATTTTAAAAATTGCAAAGTCTGAACTGATATTGCTAAATTATACACCTGAAAAATGTTTAATTGGCAAAAGGTGTGTTTTTTATATATATATATAACTAAAAAAAACCCAAACTCGTTGCTGTGGAGTCGATTCTGACTCATAGTGGCCCTATAGGACAGAGCAGAACTGCTCCATAGGGTTTTCAAGGAGTGACTGGCGGAATATATATATATATGTTTATATTTATAATGGAACCCTGGTTGCACAGTGGTTAAGAAGTTCAGCTGCTAACAAAAAAGTCGGCAGTTCGAATCCAACAGCTGCTCCTTGGAAACCCAATGGGGCAGTTCTGTTCTACAGGATTGCTATTAGTCGGAATCAACTCGATGGCAACAGGTTTGGATTTTGTTTTTAAATAACAATTAAAAAATAAAAATAAAAAAACTGGCAAAGTCTGGAGAATGGACTCACAAAAAATCTGGAAGGCTTGAAAAAACAACACAAGCTGTACTTCTAACCCACAAAAAAGCTTTTTGCAGCTGGGTCCATAATCAGAAAACATCAGTTGGGAATTAATCCAGGTCTACAGGAATCCCCTTTTCCGTGCCCTCCCCCCAAACCTGCACTTTTCATGCACTTCCTGTGTCAGTGAACAGCTCACAAATATTCAGTGCCCTTAGCCCTGCCAAACGAATAACAGCTTTAAGGACCAAAAGGGCTCATGAAGATATGCTCATTATAAAAATTATTTTTTAATATAATAGGGAACACTGAAAAACCAACTCAGAAATACTATTTATACCTTTAAAATCTTTGAGTCATACCATGCACAGCAAGGCTCCCAGATGTTGCAAAGGTTATATCAACAGTACATCTCCATCATACATTATTAAACTGCTATTTCAAAATAAATCAAGTCCAGAATCCAGGAATTTTAACTTCCACAATGACAATGGTGATGTTAGTAATTTTATCATCTACCTTAAAGAATCTCCCTGGGGAGGGGGTGCGGGGGGTACGGGGAGACTAGGATAAACAGTGGGATTTTTATTAGAAAGAGATAGCAGTAACCCACTGCATCTATCTGATTAGCATGAACAGATTTTCCAATAGGCAGATCATCTGTAGTAAACAATTTCACATTTTTTCACCACATCAAAGATTGTGCTTCTAGGTGTGGCTGGCATCTGTCTCCCTCCCAACCCTACAGCACCTTCCTACAGAATCAAAGCCTCATTTCAAATTTACAATCCCCGACAGGGTAGATGACCCAGTAAGCAAGGAAAGCACGGGCTTACTTGTGCTTACTTACTAATTTGTAGTGAACAACTTCACATGGGCTTCACCACATCAAAGATCTCTGATGTGGTGAAGCCCATGTGAAATTGTACACTACAGATGATCTGTTAAGCAAAGTAAGCACCATGCTTACCTTGCCTATTGTATAATCCACCCCTGCTGATAGATTTTGAAGATAAATCTTTAATACTTAACAGCTGATTACTGTATCAGAAAATTAATCATTTCCTTTACTTCCCTCCTTCCCGAGGAAGTCACAAAGCAACAAGTATTGGAGTACCAAGTTAAATTTAGTATATAAGTAAAAAGATGGCGGGACCCTGGTGGTGCGACTGTTACAAGCTCAGCTGCTAACCAAAAGGTCAGCATTTCAAATGCACCAGCCACTCCTTGGAAACCATATGGGGCAGTTCTACTCTGTCCTATAGGGTCACTATGAGTTGGAATTGAGTCAACAACGAGTTTGGTTTTTTGTTTTTTTTTGGTTTATAAAAGGATGGTAATGAAGACACATTCTTTTAAGGAGCTTTCAGGTTATGAATTAGGTTTCCTTTTGCTCAATGGCACCGGTAACCAGGTTTCAAAATCTCATAACTCAAAGAACTCCAGGAGAGTCAATTCAAAACCCCTGAGCAGTGTTGCTTTTTAGGAACAAAAAGCTGGGGACATACATGCAAGCTCACAAAACATAAAGGCTTTCCTCACACATCTGAATGTTAATGTAGGAAATCGCCACCTTATACATGGATTGTGCTTCCATTGCTATTTTTAAGTTGGTTCTGCAAAACTTAGAACGCATCTTTCCTTAGAATATTACAAATGGTGGTTAGGTTCCCACATCAGACCATCTGACTCTATTTCACTCAAGCTATTACTGGATGACTACCTTGGCGATGGAAACCCTGGTGGCGTAGTGGTGAAGTGCTACAGCTGCTAACCAAAGGGTCGGTAGTTCGAATCCTCCAGGCGCTCCTTGGAAACTCTGTGAGACAGTCCTACTCTGTCCTATAGGGTCGCTAGGTCAGAATTGACTCAACGGCACAGGTTTAGTTTTTTGGTTTTGGTTATCTTGGTGATGACTGCAAATATGAGTATTCCAGTGACATTATGGGTGATATGGTGTTATGTGCCACTGACTTGATTCCAACTCATAGTGACCCTATAGGACAGAGCAGAACTGCCCCATAAGGCTTCCTAGGATGTAATCTTTACAGAAGCAGATTACCAGGTCTTTCTCCTGTGGAATCACCAACCAATCTTTTGATTAGAAAGCAAGTGCTTTAACCATCGAGCCACCAGGGCTCCTTATGGGTGATATAAATTTCAATAAATAAATATGGAAGCCTAACTCACTCCAAATAGTTTCTATATGTAAATATGGCAGGGCCAATGGGAACAGTCCAGTAATTTCACCTTCACAATTCAAGTCAAAGGCAAGGGTGGCTGGGGGACCCACACAGGGGTAGGTAGAAGGGCAGGAGTAAATCCTGTCGATGCCACAGAGCAACACACGAGTTTCCACTGACTTCCTACCCTGGGGCCTGTCCCTGTGATCCCAGCCCTGGTGGGAAGCACCTACTACCTCCTGAGATCAGAGCAGGGGCAAAGAAGTCCCAGCCCCCCAGGCCCCAGAGAATAGGAAGTACGGTGACACAGCAGAGGAGTGGATGGGACAGGTGAAGGAAGACACACATTGCTGGGAATCGGCTGCCTCCTGTTTCGGAGGCACATGGCTCACTCAACAGGGGTAGCACTCTGAGCTCATTCTCTCTGCTTCCCTCCACTGGATTCTGAGCATCACTGGAGGCCGTGCAGATGCCCTCTGTATTCTGGTGGCCCCAGCATCCAGCCCAGGGCTTGGCAGAGAGTCAGTACTTCATACATGAATGTGAACAGAGCACCCAGGGAATCAGCTCCAAGTTCTCTAGGGGAACAAGCAAAGGTCACCTGGCATGAGGGTGGCTTTTCATCCATCCATCAATTCACTCACCAAACAGTCTATCATCTGCCTTCTCTGCAGAATGTTCAAATGGTTGCCTGACTGAGAAAGTACCTGTATGACATTTTTTTTAAAAAGCAGTTTCCGTCAAAAGAGTACTTAAAATACTTGGTAAGCAGTGCCTATAAACACTCATTAAAACACAGCTTTATGAGATGTTAAATCGTTATCCCAGTCGCACAGTTATAGGAGCAACTGGGGTAGCAGAATTTTTAGAATGGTCCATTTGACTAACCTAAGTCATTTGGAGAAAGACATTTTTACTTACAAAGTTCAACTGCCCAGTACAATATTTTAAAAAAGTAAAATGAGAATTGGAAACATTTTTTGAATTTAAATACTTGAGTATGTGTGTTTAAGTCCTGGATTTTTTGATAAGGCGACAAAGTGTCAGGGTAGATCATATGCATGGGTAGCATTATAAAAGCCCAGTACACGTGCTTTTATGGAAACATAATAATACAAAAAAGAACAAAGAGTGATACAACCATACAGACTAGATGGTTGAAAACGCAGAAATGAAAGAGGGATAAAAGCTTCACATGTACCTAATTCTACTCTTTTGTGATGGTATGAACAATAACTCAACTGCAACAGGAAAATGACTTTGAATTTTAAATAATGAGTAAGCATATATTCCTTTTCCTAAAGGAAGGGACAAAAATAGAAGAGAAAGAAGGTATCATTACTGGCAAATGGGCAGGTCTTTACAGAAGGAAATTACACAGCCTGATCTTAACAATGCATTTCAACTTTCATACATAAAACACTCATGTCTTAATTCTCTGATGATGTTCACAAAGCTACCTTTTCTCCTCTATTTCATCTTCTCAAATTATGCAGCAACACTAGGTAAAACCCTAATGCCAACATCCTTAGGAATCTGCCGGAAAATAGAAGTATGTTTTACTTTCTTCAGGGAAGTATGGCCTTGATTTACTATGGCCTTCCTCAAATCAACTCTGCCGTTTGGTTTTGCTTTCATTGTGCTGGAATCATTTAAAATTTATCAGTATGTTGCTCTGTAACAGTTTATGTATTTTTTTCACACATATATAGATGCATTATGTAAAAATTAAAGCAAATACCATATGGGTCTTCTAATTTCCCTTGTACTACCTCTTTTGTTAGCTGTTTTTTTTTTTTTTTTATACTACTTAGTTCCCAGTGGGCCGTAAATAAATTCTGCCAAGTTAATTAACTAAACATTTAATGCCAACATGGGGTATTAGATAATTATCTGAGTAGTACCTGACATGCAAAGGAAACTCTGGTGGCGTAGTGGCTAAGTGCTACAGCTGCTAACCAAAAGGTCAGCAGTTTGAATCTGCCAGGTGTTCCTTGGAAAACTCTATGGGGCAGTTCTACTTTGTCCTATAGGTTCACTACAGGTCGGAATCAACTCAACAGCAACGAGTTTTTTTGACATGCAAAAGCTTAAAATTTCAAATATGAGCAGACATGTGAGGAAAAAATAAGGCTACCATATAGGAACAGTGTTGGCTTTATTCACAGATTTATTAAGATATTACCAAAACACACACACACACACACAAAATCACAGATAAAACATTGATCTCTGTAAAATTTAATTTTCTCAAGGTTTGAAGGGGACTTAAGCATCGAGGAAAAGGAGGGGAGATGAATTTAAGGTGACATTAACAATTAAGAAATTGCTACACTTGAGTTTATATTCAAATCCAAGTAATACTAATAACTAAATTTATATGTCCATCCAAATAATGGGGTTGAGCTATTGATGTTTTCCCACTTTGGAACCATTTAAGAATTTTCAACCAAAAAAAATGAACATTTCTTTGGATATCAAATGCACCTCAAGGGCACTCAACACTCTGGGGAGCTCTTTGCATAAATCCCACAGAGTGGAAAAACTGAGCCTGGCACCAAGGGGCACCAAAGGCCACTATTACCAAGTCCGTTCCATTCCAGTTGTGCAGGAAATGCTGGATTCCAAAGCTTAGACTGAAAGAGAGCTGAAACTAACAGTAGAGCTAGAAAAATATTTTCAAAATCAATCAAGCCTCCAAAATGCATCTTATTAAAAATCATTTATCCATTTAAAATTCCATTAACATGGAATTCTGACAGTCTCAAAAAATGTGCTTTTGAAAAGGGACCATGAGGGCTGCTTGCCTCTACTCCTTAAATATCTATTGTGATTTAACGAGATTGGCAATGATGAATTCGAAGTACAGTATTGTAAAGGTTCCTAATCCAATCACACGTGTTCAAATACCTTAACTCAGGGCAACATCAAAATAATTCTGTTTTGATCATATCCACCAATAGGTGGCAATCTTTATTGCTAAGTTTACTTAGGCAAAAGATTCAGATTCAGAAAGAGCTTTTCCACCCTAGGCTCAGCATTTTTTTTTTTTTTTTCCTAATATGCTATGTGATCAGTAATCATAAAACCAAAATATTTGCAATTCATTGTTGTTGTTAGGTGCCATAGAGTCAATTCTGACTCATAGCAACTCTATGTACTACAGAATGAAACACTGCCTGGTCCTGTGCCATGTTCACAATCATTATGTCTGAGCCCTTTCTTGCCACCACTGTGTCAATCCATCTTGTTGAGGGTCTTTCTTTCTCTTTTTCGCTAACTGTCTACTACTTCACCAAGCAAAATGTCCTTCTCCAGGTACTGATCCCTCCTGATAACATGTCCAAAGTATGGGAGATGTAGTCTCGCCATCCTTGCTTCCAAGGAGCATTCTGGTTGTACTTCTTCCAAGACAGGCTCCTTCGTTCTTTTGGCAGTCCGTGGTACATTCAGTATTATTCACCAACACCGCAATTCAAAGGTGTCAATTCTTCTTTGGTCTTCCTTATTCACTGTTCAGCTTTTGCATATGTATGATGCAATTGAAAACACCATGGCTTGGGTCAGGCACACCTTAGTCTTCAAGGTGACATCTTTGCTTTTCAACACTTTAAGGAGGTCTTTTGCAGCAGATTTGCCCAACACAATGCGTCTTTTGATTTCTTGACTGCTGCTTCCATGGGTGTTAATTGTAGATCCAAGTAAAATGAAACCCTTGACAACTTCGATTTATTAAGCTACTAAAATTTGGGCTTTCTAAGAGAAATAAAAGTCTTGAAAATCTCAGAATGCAATACACCAAATGGACAAAGCAAAATGAGATTTTTTTTTTTTTTTTTTGGCCTAACGTGGTTTTGACAGTATTGTTGTTCTGAGCAGCCATCAAGTCAGCTCAGGATTCACGATGACCCCCTGTACAAACAGGACAATGGTTGTGATCCACAGGGTTTTCGGTGGCTAATTTTTGGAAGTAGATCTTCAGGCCTTTGTCTCTAGTCCGTCTTAGTCTGGAAGCTCTGCTAAAACTTGTTCAGCATCGTAGCAACACACAAGTGTCCACTGACATAGGGGTGGTGACTGTACAGGAAGTGCATTGGTCTGGAGTTGAACCTGAGTCTCCCACATGAAAGGTGAGAATTCTACCACTGAACCACCCACCAATGCCTCTTTTGACAGTATTACTACCTTCAAAGAAGGTATACAGTAAATACAGAACACACTCATACAGCATACTAAAAGCTCTGGAATGGCTTTCAACTAAATGGTACAGTTAATGAAATGTAAAAAGAACATAGAAGTTGACTAGAAAATATCTTCCAAGGTACAAAACTTATAAATACAAATGGAAGTAGAAGCTTTCTCTCAAGAAACAAAGCACTATTTCAGTGGTCTCTGTTTAGGGCAACATATACTCAGCTGTTCAACAAATTCACTACACCTTTTGATGACACTAAGAAACTACTCAAGTAGGTGTCTAAGAAAGAATCAGTCAGTTGAAAAACCCTTGCTGTCTGATTTATGTAATTTGGTCGTAATTTAGCCTCACTTCTTCTTTGGACAGTCTCAGAAAAAACGAAGAAGAGTTCATTCTCACCTCCCATAAAACACTGCTTCATATAATTTGCAACTGTTTAAATTGGCCCCAGGTCTTTATTTCCTGTGGCCAAGCAATTTCAATTCCTTTCATTTTCCTTCAAGTTTAAACATTCACTTAAGTCTAGGAAACATTTTTTTTTTTTTTGGTGCCAAATGTACTATTTTATTTTTGAATGTTATCATCAAATATTTGTTTTTAATCCTCTAATGAGTTTTGTAGGGGTTTTGTTGTAATCATCATGCCTCACAAATCCTTGGTTTGGCAGTGTCATTAATTCTATTTTATACACAAGAAAACCAAGATTAAATATGTTACCTTCTTTACGTCACACAGCAAATTAGTCACAGCAGTTAGGACTAACAGTTGGCCAAGGGCATTGTTCAAAGAGAGAAGCCCAATCTGTTCACAAGTGCCCCACATAAGCAAGAACAATGAGAAAGGACACTGAACATAACTCCTATAGCACTGGTAACAAACTCATTTTCCTATATATCTACCACATCTTGGTAAGAACCCAAACTTTGCATATTTTAAACTAAAATGAACTGATGTCAGATGACTCTTTGGCTGAAAGCAGAGAATACAAGAAAGATGTTAAGATGTTTACCTTTGTTTCATTGACTGTGCAAAGGCATTGGACTATGTGGATCATAACAAAGTATGGATAAAATTGCAAAAAATGGGAATTCCAGAACACTTAATTGTGCTCGTGAGGAACCTGTACACAGACCAAGAGGCAGTCTTTCAAAAAGAACAAGGAGGTACTGAGTGGTTTAAAGTCAAGTAAGGTGTGTGCCAGGGTTGTATCCTTTCACCACTCTTATTCAATCTGTATGCTGAGCAAATAATCCGAGAAGCTGGACTGTATGAAGAACGCAGCACTGGGATTGGAGGAAGACTCATTAACAACCTGCATTATGTAGATGACACAACCCTGCTTGCTGAAAGTGAAGAGGACTTGAAGCACTTACTGATGACGATCAAAGGCCACAGACTTCAGTATGGGTAATACCTCAACGAAAAGAAAACAAAAATCCTCACAACTAGACAAATAAAGAACATCATGATAAATAGAGAAAATAGAAAGTTATAAAGGATTTCATTTTATTGGATCCACAACCAACGCCCATGAAGAAGCAGACAAGTCAAACTATACATTGCACTGGGCAAATCTGCTTCAAAAGCAAAGATATTACTTTAGAGACTAAGGTGGACCTGACCCAAGCCATGGTGTTTTCAATCACCTCATATGCATGTGAAAGCTAGACAACGAATAAGGAAGACCGAAACATCGATGCCTTTGAATAATGACGTTGGCGAAGAGTACTGAATCCACCATGGACTGCCAGCAGAATGAACAAATCTGACTTGGAAAAAGCACAGCCAGAATGCTCACTGGAAGTGAGGATGGTGAGACTTCCTCTCACATACTTTGGGCATGTTATCAGGAGGGACTTCCTCTCACATACTTTGGGCATGTTATCAGGAGGGACTAATCCCTGGAGAAGGACATCATGCCTGGTAAAGCGAAATGATCTCTAAATATATTCAAGGTCATACTTTGGCTCTTGTGGACTTGTTCTAATTTTCTTCAGCTTCAACTTGAACTTGTATATAAGTAATTGATCTGTTCCACAGTCAGCTCCTAGCCGTGTTCTGATAATATTGAGCTTTTCCACCATCTGTTTCCACAGATGCAGTCAATTTGATTCTTGTGTATTCCATTTTGCGAGGTCCACATGTACAGTCACCATTTATGTTGTTGAAAAAAAGTATTTTCAATGAAGAAGTCATTGGTCTTGCAAAATTCTACCATGAGATCTCTGGCATCATTATTTCTGTTACCCAGGCCTTATTTTCCAACTACTGTTCCTTCTTCTGTTTCTAACTTTCTCATTCTAATCACCAGTAATTATCAATGAATCTTGACTGCATGTTTTAACAATTTCTGGCTGCACAAGCTGGTAAAAAACTTCAATTTCCTCATTTTTGGCATTAATACACTTCAGGATAGATCTTGAAATGTTCTTTTTAACGATGAATGAAATGTCATTCCTCTTCAAGTTGTCATTGCCAGCATAGCAGACCCATGATTGTCCGATTCAAAATGACCAATACTAGTCCATTTCGACTAATGCCTAGGATAAATTAATGTTTATGCATTCCATTTCACTTTTGGGGACTTCCAATTTTCCTAGATTCATACTTCATACATTCCACATTCGTATTATTAATTGATGTTTTCAGCTGTTTCTTCTCATTTTTGAGTCATTCCACATCAGCAAATGAAGGTCTCAAATGCTTTACTCCATCCACATCATTAAAGTTGACTCTACTTTGAGGAGGCAGCTCTTCCCCAGCTGTATTCTGAGTGCCTTCCAACCTGAGGGGCTCATCTTCTGGTACTATGTCAGACAATGTTTCACTGCTATTCATAACATTTTCACCAGCTAATTTTTTCAGAAGTAGATCGCCAGGTCATTTTTCCCACGCTGTCTTAATGTGGAAGCTTAGCTGAAATCTGTCAACCATGGGTGACTCTGCTGGTATTTGAAATACCAGTGGCATAGCTTCGAGCATCATAAAAATCCAAAACCGTTGCCATCAAGTAGATTCCAACTCCTAGCGACCCGACAGGACAGAGTAGAACTGCCCCATAGAGTTTCCAAGTTGCTCCTGGTGGATTCAAACTGCCAAACTTTTGGTTAGCAGCCGTAACTCTTAACTACTATGCCACAAGGGTTTCCTCCAGCATCACTGACAGATGTCTGGGGATTTTGCCCCCTTAATAACAGAAAAATAACTCCTTGCACCACTGGGGTGCAGGAAAAAAAAAAAAAAAAATTGGTGCAGGGAGGTTGATAAAACTGCATATTACTGTGGATTTCTATGGAACCTCTGGATGTGTTATGCAATGGAATATTACGAAATTTTAAACAATGTGCAGTTAAAACTATGATTTCTTACCCCTACTCCCACAGATTGCCACATTAGATTTGAGAAGTTCAAGTAAGTGCATTTTCTTAAAACACGTACTGTCTTACAACAATTATTCAGGAAAAAAGAAATTTAAAATGACCATAGGATCTGACCAGTTAATGATTCAGTAAACAGTAGCATTAATATATTCAGCATGAGCTGCAATCATGGTTACAGCTAACATTTTCATTCTACCCACAGAAATTTAATTACTCGATATGAAATATGCAGTTAGGAAAAAAAAAAATGTTTTCACAAGGTCCACTGAGTGAGCTTAGTATTTCTAATTAAAGCAAATAAATCCCAAGTCTTTAATTATGATCCATTTAGGTAAGAGACTTTCAACACATATTTTCTGCTAAGTCCCAATGAATGAAACAACAGAATTTTCCATCACTCAGTCCTACACCCATGAAAATACTCTCCTCACAACTGAACCTGATGCTGCAGGTTTTTTTTATCTTCTACCTGACCAACAAAATCAAGTTAAATTATTCCCATTTTAAGAGGTTTCTGTGTATAAATAAAAAATTGCCAAGGATCAGTGGTGAACACAATTTTGGTTTGCCCTGGGTAAGCACTTATTGTTGCCCATATGTATCTGTCAACTTCGCAGGAATTTAATCTTAGTAAAGACATAACTAAGGCAGCCACAGAACACTCCAAATTACTGCTTTAATTTAAACTACAGCTGTTTAATCATCTCATTGTAAAAGACCAGAATACCTAACGCTTGACTCTAGAACAGCAGGAAGTAAACAAGGGTAAAAAGAGGAAACTGAAGTTACTCAATTGTCCATGAAGCTTAAGGAACCATTTCATGTCATTTCAATTAAGTACACTGTCACTCTGGTCCATCTGATTGTGCAGCGCAGATTCTTCAGAATCTGATCCACCAAAACGCTTTATGCGGAAGCCCTGGGTAGGGAGTTCAGTCTTGATGCTATAGAACCTTGTCTTTTGTAGGTAAACTGAACTGCTCCTAAAAGGAAGAGAAAGGTTGCAAGGGGGCAAGCATGTTTATCATTCGTTTATGTATATTTTCTGCAGTGAACACCTGGGGAAGGAAAGAAAGGTACAATACTAGTACAAATTCCTAGTGGGAGCCTAGGCTACCTCTCTCTTCCACTCTAAATTGAAATCAGTGACTTCTGAAGACATCTTTGCTACAAATTAAATGGCCCTGCCAAAGCTCCAGAGTGAAAGAGTTCATTCAATTCACCTACTTCTGTGGGAGAAGAGAATTTTCAGCTTTCTAACCGCACCCCCTTTTAATTCACTGAAAATTTCCTTCAAGAATTTTCTAGGTTATGACCTCCAGGGATGGATCTTTCCAAAACTGAATTTTCTTTGAGGGAAATCCTCCCATCACGTCAGAGTTCACAGAAGAGGACACATTTTTAAACAGGAAATAGAACATTAAAACCTTTCAAAGTTTTATGCATCTAATCATAACAGTGGAACAAATCTTTTTTTAATCAGATTTTTTACTTTAACAGTTAGAGAGCCTGGTAGGTTTTACATGCCTATCAGAGAGGTTCAAAAATAACAACTCTTCTGATACCAAAAACAGAAACAAGTTATGTTTCACAAAACACAGAGGCAAAGGGCTCAAAATGGGCCTTCCTCTTTCATCGTGGCCTTTTGTAAAAATTGCGACAGTGAAGCAGTGGGAATTCTGGCAGGAAAAGAGTCCCATCAGAGACTGGCTTTTTTTTTTTTTTTTTTTTAAAAAGCCTTGCTTATGCAGAAAACTCTTGCTTTTTCCATTATGTGGTGTCTGGGGGAGGGTGGGAAGAGGAAGGCTTCTTTCTATATCTGTAAAAAAGCACTGTAATTTAAAATGAGTCATGAAAAACATAAATGAAAATGTTAACCTCTGAGATGGGGGTCAGCAAATTTTATACACACTTTGATCCAGTTTTCGCTGGCAAACTTGACTAAACCTAAACCAGGGATTTCCCTGGACAGACACACTCCAACTTACCCAGAAACTGAGGGGCAAATTCAAATAAAGGAAGGAACAAGGTGGAGGCCCCTGGAATTGAGAAACCTTTGGGTATGGCTTATCAAGTGGACAAGCCTTGGGCTATCCATTCAACCCAATATGCCTCCCACTTCAAAGGCGTGAATTTTTCCCCAATCATAACTCCAGAGGATACTCTAGCTCCTAAGGGGTGGAATTACTAGTCTTAGGGGTTAGCCCATATTGTAGTCATTAAAGCTGTCTCCTGGGTCAGGCATGGGAAAGCATTTGAGTGACTACATACTTGTAGAAGACACTCTTTCAAGGCCACCCTGCCTTGGCTTAGTGGGAGTAGTACTTCAAATAAAATCATTAAATCCATCTTCATGATTTATGGAACTACCTGGCATCTGGGACTTTTCTCATATATTATGACCACAATATGAGCCAAAGTTTGACTACTCTGTTCCCTGAACAAGATTCAACCTAAGGCCACATAAAAAAGTTCAGACTCGATTACAGCCAAGGAAACCCTAACAAGTAGCCAACTCAGTAACACATGGGGTTGCCATGAGTCAGAATTGACTCGATGACAACGTTTTTGTTTTGTTTTTTTTCGGTTTATGTGGAAGTTAATACTGCTAGAGGATTTTTTCTTCTTGCATTTAACTTTGAGAGTGTCTGAATGCAGGCATCCTGAAGTCAGAGAGTCTGCACGCAAATCCCAACTTTCTCACCGACAAGTGTTCAAGTCTGGGCAAGTTCCTACCTAGCCAAGCTTCAACTGCATCACCTGTAAAATGGGACTGAGACAAGCAGGCAGAGCATGCAGCAGTGCCGGGCACAAAGCAAACGCTCAGTACATGTCAGCTAGCACGGTAATCAAGGATCGCTTCATCTCACGTAGTTAAGAAAATGGAAAGGTATCAGCTGGATGTAATGAACTAAAGTCAGGAAATCAAAAAATTCATGAAATCATCTAACAATATACCCATGAATGAAAGATTCAGAACAAGGTAACTAAATCAGAACCAGCACTGTCTTTGCCTAAAACATTAAGTATCAACTCAGTGAGATGGATTTCTGGGAAAAGGTCTAAACCAAACAGTAATAGTTTCCTCTTTATAAGTCATATAAACAAAAGTGGGTGTTTTTTTTTTTTCCTTCTCGTTTGAAGAAGCTTTAATTACTGTAACGATTAACCCCCATTCTATCTATTTCCTTCTCTTAGGAAATTACACATTAAATGTGGGACAGCATAATCTGAAGATTACTAACTACATTTGCTAGGATTTAAAATCTAAAACATTGGATTTGACACTGGCAAAAGAGGGTCCCCTCAGGAATCCAATGAATCAAGAGACTCTTAGCATTTTCTAAGTAAATGCCTTACTATATTTCAAGCGTGTTCTAGAAAATGGAGTGGGTAGTAGTTGCCTGAGAGTGGGGAAGACACAGTGGCTCTGTATTTTGGAAAAAGATCACCGTGAAACTAACCATCCTTCTAGTGTATATGAAGGCAACTAGTCTCACAGCTATACTATAACAAAAACCCAAAAAAAGGAATATTTTCATTTTCATAGTCAAAGGATACAAGTTATCCAAACCTATTAAAGGGCCATTACAACTAGGTTGGAAAAGGAGATCATGCTTGGTAGAGTGTCAGTGATAAAGAGGAAGACCCTCAAGGAAATGGACTGGCACAGTGGCTGCAACACTGGGCTCACGGATAACCATTGTGAGGGTCGCGCAGGAGTGGGCAGTGTTTTGTTCTGTTGCACATAGCGTCGCTATGAGTCGGAATCAACTCGATAGCACCTAACAACAACTAGGTTCCAACTGACCAAAAGTAGTTAAAGGAATAAAAACAGTTAATGGATGACAAATCATTTATTTGGTCACCGTCATTGTCAGTTGTCCAGCTGAGTCTGTCATACTGCGGTGGCTTGCCTGTTGCTATAAGGCTGGAAGCTATGTCACCGGTATTTTACATACCAGCAAGGTCACCCACGGTGAACAGGTTTCAGCAGAGCTTCCAGACTAAGACTTAATAGGAAGAACAGCCTGGTAATCTACTTTTGAAAATTGGCCAGTGAAAACCCTATGTAGAACAACAGAATATATACTGTCATTAGACAGGCAAAAAGATCTTAAGAGTCAGCTCCAGTGAATCAGAATCCCGTCAAAGAAAACAAGGGTAAACATTCTTTGCATCTTGTGAAATGTCTCCTTAATGCAAGCCAAAGTTAGATTATTCCAATCACAGAAGGGCTGGATAGATGTGGTTTGACAAGAAACGGAGGTTCAACCTAAACAACTGTGAATTTTATGCTCCAATATGTTTAAACTTCCTCTAAATGTTAAAGTTGACCAGGTTTCTCAAGTTTCCTTTCAGGAAAAAATTAGACCACAAGTGACAGTTACAATAAAACTGTACATGTGACTTCAAACAATGACAGCAAGTAAAGCAGCAAAGAGTTTTCAATCTTGTAGAGCCGATTCTGGTGAAACAGCAAACTCAATAATCAAGATGTATTTACATAATTAACCCACCAATGACCTTCCTATATTGCCTTACGAATTTTTATACTATCAGAGCAGTATGAATATACATATACACGCATGACATTTTGAGAAGTACTAGCTAAGTGAGGGATACCGTGAAGGTTAAACACCAAAAATATTTAAGAATCATAGGTTCTAACATGTTTGGGAATAAACTGACCTCAACTGTCCTTTAGAATAATCTAATCCCAGCCTGTTGTTCTGATGGTCTTTTATTCACATACCTGCTTCTTTCTCTCATTTTCTCTTGGGTCTATTTCCTGGGAGGGAAAAAATCTGGTTGGTATAACTAATTTTTTTCACATTAAGCCACATCAAGCCAGTGGATCATCTGCCTTTGGCTCAGGGAAGCCTTCCGGCTGAACAGCTGCGGCCAGGAACAAGGTTGTGCCACACACTATGAGCATTACCACTCATGGGCTATCTTGCAGTAAGGCTCAGTTGTTCAAGAGCACGAGGTCAACAATCAGATTGTTTGGGGTCAAATCCCAACTCCTCCACTAGCAGTGTGACCTTGGGCCTTAGTCTTTAACTAAGCCTCAATTTATCTTTACAGTGGGAATAGTGATTATGCCAATGTCATAGGATTTTTTTTTAATTTTTATTGTGTTTGAAGTGAAAGTTTACAAATCAAATCAGATTCTCATACAAAAATTTATACACGCCTTGCTATATACTCCTAATTGCTCTCCCCTAATTTTTTTTTTTTTTTTTTTTAATGAGACAGCACACTCTTTCCCTCCACACTCTTTTCCTGTCTATGCGGCCAGCTTCTGACCCCCTCTACGCTCTCATCTCCCCTTCAGACAGGAGATGCCAACATAGTCTCATGTGTCTACTTGATCCAAGAAGCTCATTCTTCACCAGTTATCATTTTCTATCCCATAGTCCAGTCCAATCCCTGTCTGAAGAGTTGGCTTTGGGAACGGTTCCTGTCTTGGGCTAACAGAAGGTCTGGGGACCATGACCTCTGGCGTCCTTTTAGTCTCAGTCAGACCATTAAGTCTAGTTGTCATAGGCTTCTTACGAGAAGTAATTAATCACTGTAGTAAAATGTTAGCACAGCACCTGGCACGTAACTAACATCTGAATATACAAATATAGGTATAAACCCAGTTTTATATTACGTGTATGTACACAGTTATTTCTTTAAAGTTTTCATACCTAGTAAGCATTTTCCCCACATCAATAATATTTTCATGCTTTCTTTGTTGTCTCTTTTGGTATATGCATTGCATTTACAGGTATTTGGAAAATACAATTTTTTCCTTCTGGTAACTGCTCCTTAAGTATTCAGAAATATCTGTTGTTTAACCTACGCAAAAAAAAAAAAAAAAATTTTTTTTTTTTTTATTTCTAATTATAAAGCTTAGGAATAAAAAGACAACTTCCGAATCCTCCCATGTGACAGGGGAAGTTTCATACATCTCTTCTGAGCTCTTTGCATTTCAGAGGATGTCTCTTCATTTCCTTTCCACGTTAAATTCTTAAGTCATCACCTTTTCTGCTCAAAACTCTACGGAAATTGTCTTTTGGCATTTACTGCTACAAAGGAGAAAGAAGCCTAAATTTTGTTCCTTGGTAGTTAACCAGGTATTTTTGACAGGAAGCTTTAATATTACTGTTATTCTTGTAACTAAAAAAAAAAAAAATTGCCAAACATATCTAGGGGTGGCCTTTCTTTGATTTCATATGAAAAATATGGAGAGCGCTTTAAAATCTGCACACATGCATGAAAGCTTATCTTAATTACGTTGCTGGTTACTGCTTCTTTTCACTCAACAATTTGTATACCAACATTTACAGGTCTTGTGTTAGGTCTTTTCTCTATGTCTACCATGTTCTCCCTTGCTTTTTTAACTCCTTTTCTTTGGACTCTGGAAGAAGGTATTTGTATGTCTTCACCGCACTGCTTTCATTTTCAGCTGTGTCTGTCAGTTCTCCTCTTTACTGCCTCTTACATGGATTTTAGTGGGCCGTTACACTCTTAGTTTCTTTACAATCTTTATTTATTGTTTCACTTCCATTTCATTCCATTCCATTGTCTTTTCAGCTCATCATCTCATAACGTCTTTTTGCCCCTCTTACCTGAGGGCCATGTCTTCTTCAGGTGATACACAATTTTTGGAGGTCTGCACTTCCTTTGAATCTTCAAGATAATCTCCCCTTTCCTTTACGGGGCATTTTTCAGGAGGGGGAGTTTTGCTTTTCCTGGTTATCTACCACTGAACAAGAAGTGTTTCACCCAAGACCTGGTGTTTACTCCGACTCTACTCTTGATTTACGTGGGTACTGGTTTTAGACTTAGAGCGAAGAGTTGCCAGGCCAATTCTCAATGTGGTTTTCATTTTAATGTAGTTCTGCTTGCTTGAGAGGAAATTTTCTCCTGCCTGGTCTGGCTTTCAGATGCCCTGAATGGTGGAGGACCTGCAACACTAAATTCTTTGGTAAACACAGCTCTTCCTGACTCTATCCTCCAACACATCTGTGGAGTAAGATTCTCAGGATGTAATAGTGATGGTCCTTACCCCATCCTCCAGCTCAGTCTGGTGATTTTCTGAGTTGTGACCTCCCACTGGATAGAAAGGCACTGTTGGAGTGGATGAGGAAAAGAAGTAGGAAAAAGGTTTCTGGAAACAGCCGCCTAGGCCCTTTCTGAATTACAGCCAAAAAGTTGGGAGAGGACATGAGTCTGCCTACCTACTGTGACCTCTAAATGGTCAAAACTTATTCTATTATGTTTTTAAACCCAATTTCTTTGGGCTTACAGTAGAAATTTCTTTTCTGGTAGTTCTAGTTTTTATAACTGTTCAGAATGTAAGTGTTTGTCTGCTTTCTTAGGGACTTAGTGAGAAGTCTAAAGAGGCTGCATCAACAGCTACCAGCCAGTGGCCTTTTAAGTTAGGAATTTTTTTTTTTTAATTATGGTTTAATATGTATAATAAAACTTTTGCCAATTCAACCATTTTTACTTGTATAATGCTGTGACATTATTTACGTTCACCATGTTGTACAACCATCACCATTATCCATTTTAAATCAGGAAACCTTTAAATAAAGTTTCCTGTTTTTTAACTTAAAAAACTATAAGCAAAAATAAAGAGCATCCAAGAACTTTGGCTGGCATTTATCAGCTTCGAGACTATCTCTGTGATATGCCACATTGTTTTGTTTTGTTTTGTTTTTTTAAACACCTAGAAATAAAATTCATCTGTGCCTTTCATTTTCCCTCCTCTACGCTCCTGTCCTTGGAATTCAGGTAACAGAAACACAATGTTTATGTTGTAAACTTGGCAGTGACTGACTTTCCTAAGAAATAAAGTTTGACATTCAAAAGAATTTAGTAACTTTGTCAGTCTTGTATAATGGCATTTACTGCTAACTTTGACATAGTTCAGGTACAGGACTTAAAGAGTCATGTGGGTCAACTTGAGATTTCTTGTATTTATGGATTTTAAGCAGCTGTTATGTACATGCCAAAACAAATAATTCTTATGCTGAATACCATCAAGGTGTTTGTTTGTTTGTTTTTAAGCAGATAATAACCAGCCTGTGCTACATTTTAATTAAAATGATTTAATTTTTAGTCAGATTAAGGAAATTTGAAGCTCAAGGAAACATGTAAAGTAGGCATTTAACTTTGTCAAAATAACATGATTAGAAGGAAAATCTACTTACCAATGTTATAAAACTTTTGAGTATCTGATCAAGCTATAAGTGTTATACACTGAATTGTGTCCCCTCCCCCACCCCCCAAAATATGTGTCAACTTGGCTAGGCCGTAATTCCCAGTATTGAGTGACTATCTACCATTTTGTCATCTGATGTGACTTTCCCAGGTGTTATAAATTCTAACTCTGTGATATTAATGAGGTGGGATTAGTGGTAGTTATGTTAATGAGGCTGGACTCAAACTACAGCATCAGACTGTGTCTTAAATCAATCTGTTTTGAGATACAAAACAGAGAAGCGAGCAGAGAGTCCTGAGGACCTCATATCACTAAGAAACAAGATCCAGGAGAATGGCATGTCCTTTGGACCCAGGGTCCCAGCGCTGAGAAACTATGGGACCAGGGCAGATTGATGACAAGAAGCTTCTCCCAGAACCAACAGAGAGAGAAAGCCTTCCCCTAGACCTGGCACCCTGAATTTGGACTTCTAGCCTCCTAAACTGTGAGAGAATAAGTTTTTCTTTGTTAAAGCCACCCACTTGTGGTATTTCTGTATATAGCAGCACTAGATAACTAAGACAATATGTCTTCCCCCCAAAAATGCATATACGCACATATACCCAAAACTCTGTCTTAATTTCATAGCTTCACCAGTCTCACTGGAACTCACCCCTTTAATATATTTAGCAGATATAAGAAAAGGTTTCAAGTGCTATGTAAAGGAAAGATGAAAATGCTACGATTAATTTTTTTTGTGGCTGTATGAATGTTATAGCTACTGGAAATAGGTAAAAGAGATAAAAAGGCCACCCAAAAAGCAGAAAATTTTGGTCTCTTCAGTTATCGATAACTTCACAAAATGACCACTTATGCACACCCACCCAACCGCCTGCCAAGAGTGTTCTTGAACCCTGTGAATGCTCCATTGCTATGGAGCCTCCTTTGTAAGTATTTTATACCATCATTGCAGCTTTAGTCCCTTAATCTAAAAAAGAAAAAATACACATATATAATAATGTGTTGTTGGCAGGGTGGTTTTGAGGATCACATGAAAAACATCTATAAGATGCCTAGCAGAATGCTTAGCAAACATTTAAGTATGTTTAAAAAGACATTTTCAACATTTAAGCAGACTCATGGGAAAGTGTTGGATAATGGCTAGAACGTATACTGTGATCCTATGTTCTAACCATGTTTATTATATCTCATTCCTTGTTAGGTTGCTGTCCAGTCAATTCCGACTCATGGTAACCTCATGTGTGCACAGTATAACTGCTCCACAGGGTTTTCAAGGCTGTGACCTTTTGGAAGCAGATTGCCAGGTCTGTCTTCCGAGGGCCTTTGGATAGATTCAAACGTCCAACCTTTTGGCTAGTAGTGAAGTCCTTAACTACTGGGGCCACCCAGGAACTCCTTGGTACATTGTAAATATCAAATATTGTTTACTAATGAAGTCGCCTTGCTCTAGTATCTTCAAATAGCCCTCTCTAAATAAAAATTAAAAAAATATGCTTTCTGCTACCTGAAAGCCTAAGAGTTAATACGTTAGCAATGTTGTAAAATATTTTGAAACTATAAATTAATAATGATACAAATTTTCAGTTTTTTTTCCACAGTTAGGACACAGGAATAGAAAAATATTTCAAATGAACTGTTTTCTTCTAAAGAAGTAACACCCTTAAATAGTAAACATTTAAAAAATAGTAAACATTTAAACATTTAAAAAGAGGATAAAAACAAAATCAGCAGTATTTAATGGAAATTCACAGTAGATTATCTTATAAACACCCTTAAGTAGTTTTGAAAACTGCATTTTCCAAAAACTAGGAGCAAGCTGGAACCGATGTTGACTTTTTCTCGCTGTGGCCATGGTGACATGTGCTCAGCCTGAGGGCACCACTTCAGTTTTCTTCCTTCAGCCAGATTCACATGACCATCCCAGAGAGCCACGCTGGCTTCACAGCACAGCCTTGCCTAACGCCTATGCTGACTTGTTATCTCCAGGGTACATATTTTAATCCTTCTATCACATAAATTTGAAGAGGTATGAATAAACAAGCTTTATAACCATCACCCTCTACTTGCTTTGGCAATTTTACCACACAAATACTAACTAGACAAATCCCTAGGAACTCAGCGTATTATCATAGCAACAAAAATAGTTACACTGCATAGATGCAGTATAAAGGAAGCACTTTATGGATAACTTTTAATTTGCTCATGTAGTGCAAGGTGTGAAATTGAGAGTCTTAAAAGGATTTCAATGTCTGCAATTGCTGACTGCCCACCACAGAGGCAGAGCATAAATTCTCACACCGGTGAAAACCCAAAAAACCAAACCCACTGCCGTCGAGTCGATTCCAACTCATAGCAACCCTATAGGACAGAGTAGAACTGCCCCATAGAGTTTCCAAGCAGCACCTGGAGGATTCGAACTGCCGACCTTTTTTGGTTAGCAGCCATAGTACTTAACCACTATGCCACTAGGGTTTCTCACACTGGTGAAATATACCTTTAAATCATCCAGTATGTAAATTTGCAAAAACTCAGGCCCTGGTGGTACACTGGTTAAGAGCTTGACTGCTAAACAGAAGGTCAACAGTTCAAACCCACCAGCTGCTCCTTGGAAACCCTATGGGGCAGTTCTACTCGGTCCTACAGGGTCGCTATGAATTGGAATTGACTTGACAGCAACCAGTTTTGTTTTTTTTTCTTCCAGGATCAACTAGGCACTTTCAAATAATTCCATGGACTAAGCTCCAATCAGTGAGGTCCCACGCACACATCTTCCAAACCATCCTAGCCTGTTTTTCTACATAAACTCTAGCTATTTTCCCTTTTCCAATATACAGGGATTCTGGATTACATTATTAGGGAACACTATAATGAGAACTTATACATTTCTGGGTTTTACTTCTCCAGCAATTCTTATGAGTAGGAATGGAGAAAATTTCAATGACCGAGGGTCACTGGTCACTAAGAGGTTAATGCAAAAAATATAGCCAAAAACCAGAAGAGGCAGTATTTAGCTTTTCATTTTACAATGAAGAACATTGGGATTAGAAGGGTTAAGGAATTTATAGGAAGCAAATTAAATAATGTATCACAGTCAAATAATACATGACTCAAACAATATATCACAGAGATTTGTATTTCACTTATGCCTACACTCTTTACTATCTTGTGTATCAGATTTGATCATCAAATTACAAACAGTCTCCCACAATACACTGTAATAAATTCAGCTGGAGCTTCAATACGCCTCACACTGTGACATGCCAGAATAATCTACAGTCATTGCATAATACATGCTACCAGCTGTGAACAGAGGAATACAAACTCACTGCAAACACCTTCATGCAAGAAACCGCCAAGAAAAAGCATTCCTGAAGCGACAGCCGTACTTTAGGTGGCACACAGCCATTGGGAGAAAGTTCTGCATACACAATTAAACAGAGAGATCTTTCGCTTGTTTGTTTTATTTTTAATTGCAAAGCTATGTATGTTTTATCAGGACACTTTAACAATGTATACTGCATAGAATTATCACAGTAGAAACAAGATATTGTGGTCCTGTACATAAATTAGTGTAAGGAGAAATAACACATTTATAATCTGACATTATTTTGTTAAACAACTTCACGTTTTAGGGAAATTGTACCCAAGTAATTCAAATACAGCCAATTCCTAGTTCACTGTATCCTCCTCTATTTAGATTTTTCAAAAGCCCAAGAACTGTTGGGGTATTAAATGCTATAAATTCGATTGCGATCTCAGAACATTATGATATAATCCATCATGCAATTATGCTTCTCATTTCTAGCTATCACATCAGGTTATATTCTCCTTTTTCAGCCTCCAGACCATTTTAAGGTGCTCCTCGTGGGAGTTTGTTAGCAACAAAGACACAGGTATATGCAACAGCCAGCAATAACTGCTGGCATCTGTTTTCTTTTACTAAGCAAAACATGGATAAGTAAATGGCATCATATACTTGGTATTCTTACTTGCCAGAGGTACAAAACCCTCCCCTTTTGGATGCTACTTAGCAGACGTAAGGCACCATTTGTTGTAGAATTTCAAACATTTATTTTCTCAAACTGACTTACTGTAGAAGTGCTTACTAATCAGAATTCCTCCTGTTTTAAAGCAAAAATTCACCTAGAAACCAAAAAGGACTAACATCAAATTTTAAACTAACAAAAGAAACACTTTTAGCCTACAGAGTTCTACTTTTATGACAAACAAAATCTTAGGAGAACAACATTAGCTTAGTCATCTCCTGCTAGTAAATGAAATACGCTCCCTCCACTTACATAGCTTCTGTTCAAAGCAGAGCTGTGAGAGCTTTACCTAGCTGTAATAGTAAGGACACTGGACCCTGTGCCTATTTTGGAAAAAAAGAAGAAAGAAATGTCTAAAGCTGGAAACCTTAATGAAAGCATCTGAACAAATAACTCACCTTAAGTAACAAAATGTAACTTGTCCACTGCAGCTCCAGGATTCTAAATTACACAGGTCATGGTCACCTGGCAGAAAGCTTGTCCTCAAATAACATCTGACTGTGTAACCCTGAACTTAACTGTCATCACAGGTCCAGGAAAAAGAAAATCAAGTTCTTCCCTTCAAATAATAAAATAACAAACTCATTGCTGTCAAGTCAATTCCAACTCACGGCAGAGTTACAGAGCAGAAGTGTTCCACAGAAATTAGTAGGAAGAATATAAAAGCTGATGCTCATGAGACGAAGAACTATGCTTTAATATGTAACTTAATACATGAATAATATATTCTGTGACCAAAAGAGAAGTGGTTAGGCTTGTCTGAGTTCCTAAAAAAATAACTTTACACACTTGTTTTTTCCAGATCATCTCCCCAACCAATTACATTGATTACATCTTGTAGAAATACATTTCATTTCCCATTAAAACACAAAGGGAAAAAACATAAAATTTTTATGCCTGGGTAATAAGGAGCCCTGGCGGTGCAAGGATTAAGTGCTCAGCTGCTAACCAAAAGGTTGTCAGTTAGAACTCACCCTGCAGGAGAAAGACCTGGCCCTCTGCTCTCATAAGATTACAGCCTAGAAAGCCCCTATCAGGCACTTCTACTCAAAGCACCTGACAACAACAAAATCCCTAGTGTTGTGATTACATTTTCTGGTTGGTCAGAAGCTAGAGACGAGTCCTGTACTATGCCGACTTTCTCACAGAAGCTAAGTGGTCAGCGCAGAATGTGCAGTCAACACCAGAACTCACGTGTCTTACCACATCTGAAGGAGACTCACTAAGGGCTTTAACAAGACACTCCTCCAACTTCACAGCAAAGTCTCATGTAAGTAGGAAAGAAAGTAGGGAAAGTTATAAGGGGCATACTCTAAAGTAAAACAGAATTCATAAAGAGGAATTTGTGAAGCAAGGCAAATTACTTTCACAGGCACTATTTCTGTTCCCTCAAGGAGATCGTGATACATTCTGACCGCAGGGCTCCGCGAAGGTGTGTAATTTGGGATCAGGCCGCTATTTTCTGTGACCTCTATACAGTGTAGTCAATTTATGTGATTTATTACAGCCTTGCTTTCTTGACAGGGAGTGGCGGCTGTATAGGGACACTCAAACGCTGAGTGTGCAAAAGTAAAAACATGGTCCAGGAAACCATGAAAACAAATTGTAGAAATTTTTTTCTGTTTAGATGAAGTTTTGATCAAAATTTCAAAAAGCCCACCCAAAACATGTGCTTTAAATGTTTTTACATGAAACCAGCTAGGACCCACTGTCAGGGTCCACAGCGGGGGTCAGGGGAGTGGTGTGCGGAGGATGGATTGAGAAGGCTGTGCGTGAACTCAGATTTATAAATGATCCCTCAAGTTAGGCAGATTTCAACATTTTATACAAACCAACATGGTCACGGAATCTCACTACTCTAAATATTCTGCAATAACATGACTTTAAAGGATTTCAAAGTACTTGTTAAAAGCCCTGTCTCAAGAAATAGTCCCACTGGACAGCTTACTTATAATTATATAAGCAGAGTAGTACATTTCATTTCCCTATTCCTAAATCCTCATTTCCAATCAACTCAGTTCCTTGTGTACAAGAGGAAACATGGAACCACAACAGAATGGGCTGTGTGCACGGAAATGGAACGCTACTGTCTGAACCACTTGAAGCAGAGAGCTAGAATATCACCTTTCAATATCATGCCTCTCGAAAGAGCATGTAGCCCCCATTTGCATACCTATCCACACCCTTCCTGTATACAAAATGTGGAAGAGGTTCTCTCCAAAGAAGGTCAAATGGAGCTTTACTGGGCTGCTGGAACATGAAATAAAATGAGATACTCAGACTGGCAATTTTAGCATCCCATGCAAAAGAGAGGGTATAAAATCTGTGGCCCAAGGACACTCATTGCTCATGACACATGTTCAATTCATTTTTGCTTAAGTGGCTAAAGGAAGAGATTATCAGCTGAACCCACTTTTCCATCAGCAGAACTACCTGTCCCAAGCATGAAGGTAGATAATTGTAACTCTGGAGACGTATCATTGAGGGCTAGCTCAGTCAACAGTCAAGGCCGAGGCTGCAGAGTTCCTCAGGTGTGAATGACGTAAATAACAAACCAACCCTGATTGTTAGAGCCTTGTATGCCTGCACACAACACACTCAGCTCATGGCTAGTTTCCAAAGCCATGTAAGAAATGAAATAGCTAAACGATGAACTTTTCAACAGCATGCATTCACTCACTTGTGAGAGAGCCCACTGTGTGAGGCACTGGTCTAGAGACTTGGAACAACACTGATTCCTAACCTCACCGAGCTCACATATAGAAGAGACTATAAACAATAAGCGTACTAAGTTAATTATATAGTAGGCTAGATCCTAAGTGCTTTGCAAAGCAGAGGGCCAGATAGCAGCATGAAAGAGGGTGAGCAGAGTCAGCTACCATGAGAAGAAGAAAATGGAGCAAAGAGGTGAGAGTGTCAGTTAAGTGGATGTCTGGGGAAATTTTCAAGCAGAGGGGACAGTTATAGCACAGCCCCAGGCGGGAGAATGCTGGGCAAGTGTGAGGGACCAGGAAAGAGAGGAGGAAGAGGGCATCAGAGGTCAGTCTCTCTCAAGTCTTGATTGCATTTCATATCCCTGCTTTCTAGCACAAAATAGGGCCTCAGTGCATGTTTACTGAATTAACTTAAACTCCAGTAAGATAAATTCAACTCAATCTACAAGACAAACTACACACAAGACTAGTTGCTGTCAAGTCGATTTCAACTCGTGGTGACCCTATGTATGTCAGAGCATAACTCCTCCATAGGGTTTTGAAGGCTGTGACCTTTTGCAAGTGGACTGTCAGGTCTTTCTTCTGAGGCACATCTGGGTTGGTGTGAACTGTGCGTAACTGCTCGTGCCACCCAGGTACTCCTATCTATAGTCCAGGGCTCCCTAAAAACCTGCATGCAAACTGCAGTGGAGTAAGGTGCATTTTCCTGAGAGGAGCTTTTATCAGATTTTCATACAGGTTTTCCACCCTCTTTCCTCCAAAAAGTTAAATTTCAAAGTTTCCGGGAACATATAAGAAAAGTGGAAAAGTGAGGCACTCTTGCACACAGGCTACCCTTGGCCAAAGTCTAATGACAACTATCTTTCAAACACAGTGAAGGCAGGGAGGTTCAGAGGATTAGCATGCAGCACAGGTGCAAGCCCCCTCAATTTACCACACTGCCCATTAACACGGTGCGCCAATGGTCCCATCCCAATAAAAGAGAACTGTGGCAAAACCAAAGTAAATATGAGTGCTTGAGCACATATGGATGGCTATAGGTGTGTTGGTATATGGGTAGATAAAGGTATATACATAAATAAGAACAGACAGAAGTCTATAAAAAAAAACCAAAAAACAAATCTGTTACCATCGAGTCGAGTCCAACTCATAGCGGCCTTACAGAACAGAGTAGAACTACCCCATAGGGTTTTCAAGGAGCAGCTGGTAGATTAGAAATACTGACCTTTTCGTTAGCAGCTGAGCTCTTACCGCTGTGCCACCAAGGCTCCGGTAGTAGATTAGAAATACCGACCTTTTTGTTAGCAGCTGAGCTCTTAACTGCTGTGCCACCAAGGCTCCAGAAGTAGATGAGAAATACCGACCTTTCTGTTAGCAGCGGAGCTCTTAACTGTTGTGCCACCAAGGCTCTAGAAGTATCTCTAGGTATGTGTAAATAAGTAGGTGCAGGCACATATGTTCACTGAACACACAAACACAGATACTCCTCAGACATAACCAAATACCTTCCAAAGATTGGTTTTCTGGGTTTGAAAGCTTAGGACCCTAGTCTCATGGGACAACTCAGTCAATTGGCATAAAATGACTCACAAAAATCATGATCTGCTTTCTAGTGAAATGATTAGCAACTGGGGTTTTAAAAGTTTGCAAGTGGCCACCTAAGAGACAACTACTGTTCTCTACTTACAGGAGCAAAACCGTAAGAAGGTAACCAAAAGCTCAGAGAAGAAACAAGTCAACACAAGCCACAACCTCATCAACCCTGAGACCAGCAGAGCTAGATGGTGCTCAGCTACCACCACTGATCATTCTGACCAGGGTCACAACAGATGGTCCCAGACAGAATGGGAAAAAATGTGGAACTCAAACCCTTTAAAAAAAAAAAAAAGGCCAGACAAACTGAAACAGTAGAGAACAGAGGACTCCCTGAAGCTATTGCCCTGAGACACTCTTTAAATCAGGGATCCGAACTGGTTCTTCCCAGTTCAGTTATGTCTGAGGAAGCAAAACCAGAACAGACTCAAATTTTTTAAATTTGGGTGAACCAGCACAATAACTGAAATGGGAAAAATTGTGGATCGAAGCCCTGCTAGAATCCTCATCTCCCTCTTAGAAAACAAGGGCAGCATACATGTTGCATAGCAACCAAATCTCTTGCCCACTGAATTTTGAGCAGAGTCAGAAACAGCTGTTTCCCAGTCAAAGATGGTGACTGGCTGTGCCACTCTGAATGTGTGTCACCACAGTCCTGCCAATAATCCAATCTCACATGTCAGGCTCCTAAAAGGGCTCACTACGCTTCTTCCAAGTCACCCATTCCAGAGCTTTGACCCATAATTTCTCCCGTTCAGTTACTGTTCCAGATCACCCAAATTTTAATAATTTGAATCTGTTCCAGTTTCGCCTCATCAGCCATGACTGAGTAGGTTCACACCAGTTTGAAGCCCTGCTTTAAACCTAGAACCGAGCCTATCCCGAGATTACCTTTTAGCAAAACAGTAGAGTGGTACACAAAATATAAGACAATACCAGTAAGACTGGTGCTCTACTTAAAAACCGTCAGTATGAGGCTAAAAGGTCAACAAGTATTCAAAAGTAAAGATGAGAAGATAATGGGGCAGGGGAACTAGAGAACTAGAAATGGAACAAAAAGAACACAATTAAAGAGAATGTTGACACACTGTGATAAAATTAACTATTGTCACTGAACAATCTGTGCAGAAATTATCAAATGGTAACCTAAGTTGCTATGTCAACTTTCATCAAAAACTCAATATTATCTTAAAAAAAAAAAGAGAGAGAGAGAGAGAGAGAGAAATGTACGTGGTGCTTGGACCTCAGAGGTAATCTTATAAATGAAGTAACGACAGGCAAACACAAAAAACAGGCTAAGTCAAAAAAAAAAAAAAGGAGTAAAAAGAAAAAAAAAAGGGAGTAAAAATTCCATTATGGTAAAAGAGAAAAGAACAACCCTCTCTTCCCTTCGCATAACTTGTCACTGCAAAAGCTTTTCAAATAATTACGTGCTTAGGCAAAAGAAACCAAGAAGAGTCAGAACAAACAGAGTCTGTCGTTATAGCCCGCTTTCTGTATCAATTTGACATGCATCTAACAGGAGCTACTAAATTTTCACTTCAGAGGAATTATATTTAAATAAGAACACAAGACTAACATCTCTAGAAAATCTTAACGTTTAGAATTATTCTCCCCACACATTCCCTTCCCACTGCCTTTTCAACCTTTCAGTAATTCCTAATTTCTCATGTATAGTCAAGATCTTTCTTCCTAATACTTTCCTGCACATTACCATGGGTCTCAAGATTTCTTGAGTGCTGCTAGAAAAGTTTAGTTTCCTCTACACCTTTCCACGTATTAAAAAGAAATATGAAAAAACTTAAAAATCTCAATTGTCACCACATTACATGAGGAAGAATGCATTATAACCAAGCTTAGGGCCTAAAAAGGGAAAACCATTTTCCTATACACAGAGATGTGTTTTTCTATGTACCCTATCCAAATCACCTTTCACCTGACACCAGTTAGCAAATGCAATTTTGCAGAGAAACTGGTTTTACAAAATCTTTTTGTCACTAATCTTGACAAAGGTACCTTTTTTCACCTCTTGAATGATCTTCCCTAATTTAGTCAGATATTTTTATGATCCTTTGTATTCTCGGGCAAACTAAATCATTTTTCCTTTTAAAGTTGCCTACTTAAGGAAGTATTTCTAACTCAAAAAATACAAACCGAATTAAAAAAAAAAATAGGCTGGTGGAGAAAAACAATTAAGTATACAGTGTATCTTCAACCTGCTAAGTGAAACTGCAGGAAATTCAACAGTTGACAAAATTACATACATCTGTGGTGCAGTGGTTAAGAGCTTGGCTGCTAACCGAAAGGCAGGAGTTCTACTCCACCAGGCGCTCCTTGGAAATCCTATGGGGCAGTTCTACTCTGTCCCATAGGGTCGCTATGAGTCAGAATCGACTCGATGGCAATGGATATGGTTTTTGGTACATAGTCAAGGTTTTCTGATTCACATGCAAAGAAAAATTAACTTTTGAACTCTATGATTAAAGACATTACTTGAAAACTTATTTATAAACTACAGTATAATGTTTATGAAGCAAGTATCCCTTCTGGGCCAGGCAGAGAAGACAAAAACCCTTCACTTCAAATATCCTTATCAAATTACTTGGCTTTGGAAAAATATTTCTAATCCTACCTCTGACCAAAAAATCAAACCAAATCCATTGCCATCAAGTCAATTCCAACTCAGTGACCCTATAGGGCAGAGAAGAACTGCCCCATAGGGTTTCCAGGGAGCAGCTGGTAAATTCAAACTGCTGACCTTTTGTTTAGCAACCAAGCTCTTAACCACTGAGCCATCATTACCCAGTGCTAAAAGCAGGGCTTCAAACCCGTTAGTTCTGGTTTGAACCCCTGCTGAGAACTTGCATTTCTAACAAGTTCCCAGGCGGTGCTAATACTGCTGGTTAGGGGATCATTCTGAGAACCACTGGTAGAGCTGTGGTTTTGAAAATGTATTATATATTCTACATAAGAATCACCTGGGGATTTGTTAAAACCATAGATTCTGATTCAGTATATCTGGAGTGGAAATGCAAATTCTCAACAAGGGTTCAAATCAGAACAAACCAGTTCGAAGCCTTGGCTAAAAAGCAGTTCTTAGTGTTGAGGTCTGCTTCTTTATTCTCATTATCTCATTCATTTGGGCTAGAATAAGCCAACATTAAGGAGGCATTAATACATTACTCATAGTATCAGAGTCTCTTCCAGAAATATCTGGTGATGCTACTGTCAGTTCTACTCAACACACAACCAGAGCAGGTAGGTCCACTCATTTTAAACATACCTTTCCCTCTGATCAGTCCTCAAGAAAAAAAGACTACATAAAGGAAAAAAACAAATGCTTGCAAATCTACTAGTGAGGAAAACAGTACTTGATAAAGCTGATAATATCAAAGCTGAGCGTGTGAAAATGAACAGAAGTGAAGCCTTAAATGAACAGCTGTGCTAAAGCTCCAGTGTGGACCATCTCCAAGGAACAGAAAATGATTTCTGAATCGAAGTGTTTTCCATTTAAGAAAAGTATTCAGTGATTTTTTTGTTTTGTTTTTCCTCTTCGTGAAGGCCAAGCAGAATACAGGCATTAATGCTACAAATAACACTGCCCATGAAGGAAGAGAAATCTGTCTACATTTATCCTAACTACAGGACTGGTTTTCAGCTTCAGCCACAGTGTTCCTGGAGAGGAAACCAAGAGGTAGATACAGGGTTATAAAAACAACGGTTTCTTTTGTGCTGAATTCTCTGGTTATTTCATTACTCTCTCTGTTTTTCCATACAAATCATATTAATGTTAAATGTACTTACATTAGATTTATCCTCCGCTTGCCCAAAATGATTATATAGATACATAATACCAATTACAAGAATAAGAATGCAACAGATGTTTAATTCGATGGCAGCTATAAGAATAGTGCTTAAATGCTCACTCAACAGGTTCTCAGATACCATTTTCCTATTTTTATAACAACTCCTCATCCCACAAATACAAATTTCTAGCTGTGTAATGATTGACCGGAGTTTTTATTCACCATCTATAAATTCAGGTAAAGTTGCCAGGATTATTTCTGTGCAGACCGTAACAGAACAACCCAAACCTAAGTTCTTACCTTTTAACAAAAAAGTCATCAAGCAATCGTTCATCAATACTGACCTTGTTGCTCACTGTCTGCTTCAGTTTTTGAAGAACCTGGTGCAACAGGAAGGGGTCGAGGTGGCCGGGGCTTTGGTGTGGGAGGTGAGATTTTTTTCCTTCCAATATATTCTACATATGTTCCCGGAAAGTCTCCCCTTTCCCCCGTGGTTTCATTATAGCCATTCAACCAGCCAATTTCTTCAGGCCTGGCTTCCTGTCCATCACTGAATCCAAGAGCTACCAAAGACCCTTTATTCACAGTCAATATGTCACCCAAATGCAGGTCAATGTCTTCTTCTCGTTCCTTTTTATAATCATACAGCGCTCTGTACTGGTACCCCTCAGCACTCATGTTTGCAAATCTGTTACCATGCAACAGATGAGTCTGCTTATACGCGGCAGTCTAATTTTACGTTTCTATGGAAAGTGAATTCAGAGAGTGTGGTAAAATTCCTAATCTGTGTCCAGCAGAGGACAAATGACAACTCTCCAAAGGTTTAAGAGGAGAGGTGGCTGGCCATCCGGCTGTCCATCTGTCCTCCATCAATGGTGCGAATGAAGACAGGGCTCCACTTCCTCTGCGTGCCACTGTCCTCCCCTTGCCTCCTTTCCAGCAACTTGTCAACACTTGACTCCAGGCTGACTCTCACCGCGAGGCCCAATCCTTTCTGATGCTCTTGTCACACTGTCCATCTGTCGTCTGATTTTACTGTTGCACTCCACACGCAAGCTGCACCTAGCAAAGGAAAAACAAGACTTATGAATGAACTTCACACTTTGCCATCTGTGTGAATCTGAATTTGTACTTCCATTCAACAAGTACTTAATCGACTTGGCAGACGGACACAGACCAGTGTGTTATTGCTCACGCCGCATTAGCAAGACAGTCTTTGCCTTCTAAGAACACTGGGTGGGAGGAGGAGGGTTGGTGAGCATGTGGCATCATCTCAGCGATAAGAGAGATACACAAGGAACCGTAACACTAGGTACATGCCATCAGAGAGGCAGAGACAAATTGCTAGGGGGTTCAAGCAATGGTGCAACTACATCTAACTGCAGGAATGTGAAGACAGAGTACAATCGGTGGTGTAATCTTAGGTACAGATGTGAGTAAGCGAATGTCACATTCTGAGAAGAGCTAGGACAGGCAGTCCAATGCATCTGAAGCCAAAATCTGAGCAGTGGGATCCAGATTAGAAGCATATGACCTTATGCACGTCCGTGTTGGGTTTGTGAGTAATTCCATACACAATGGAGCCATTGAAAGGGGAGCAACAGGGTCAGGGTTGCATTTGAGGACTCTCAATCTGGCCACAGGGCATAGGAGAGGGGACTTGCAGAGAAGAGGTGAGGCAGGCTCTGGAAGGTGTATTGCAGTATTCTGGGCAGGAAGCCAAGAGGGCATAAACCAACGTGGCAGTAGAGGGTACAGAAAGGACAGGACTGAAGTAAGAGACAGTGCAGAGAAAGAATCTATAGGATTTTGCAAGTGCTTAGATACGGAGCAAGAAGGAGAAAGAGAAGGGCAAAAGGTGCCTGATCCTGCAATAATAAGGAGAATTTTGCTACCACTTTCAGGCTAAGGGAAGCCAGGAGGCATGACAGGCTTACAGTGACACTGGGCATCCAAACACAAGCGTGCTAACTAATTGCAGTGGAGCTGATTCTGACTCATGGTGACTCCATGTGACTCACAGTAGAATTGTTCCGTAAGGTTTTCAATGGCTGTGACCTTTCAGATCACCAGACCTTTCTTCCGAGGAGTATCCGGGTAGACTCAAACTGCCAAACTTTAGGTTAGTAGCCAAGTACTTAATCATTTGGGCCACCCAGAGACTCCACAAGGTGCTAGTGGGTGGATAAAACCCTGGTCTGTGATTCAGGAGAGGGAAGACACTAGAGATTTAGTAATCAGTTGAAAATAAGGTGGGACTAAACTCAGTGGAATGAAGATGCTCACAAGGAAGAAATACTTAAAAGTTAAAAAAAAAAAATGACCCAAGGACTGAACATTGAGGCTCAGTAAAGGAAGCAGTGGTGGTGCAAAGAGCTCAGCGCTCAGCTGCTAACAGAAAGGCTGGCAGTGGGAACCCGCCCAGCTGCTCTGCAGGAGAAAGACCTGGCAATTCGCTTTCATAAAGATTACAGCCTATGGGGCAGTTGTACTCTGTCACATGGGGTCACCAGGAGTCAGAATCAACTCTACGGCACCTAACAACAAAGGCAGGTGAGAAAGGAAAGATTTGGAGACAACGCAGGTAATCATTAAACCCTATAGAGGCATCCAGAAGGGGGAGACTGAATGAAGGCTAGGTAGTTTGGGGTTTGCCCACTGAGGGATCATCATCAACTTCTGGGAAAACAGATTCTAATCCTAGTGCAGCAGTGAGGATAGTAGGAGCCCTGGTGGCACAGTATTTAAGCACTTGGCTTCTGTCTGAAAGGTTGGCGCTTCAAACTCACCGGCCACTCCATGGGAGGAAGATGTGGCAGTCTGCTTCCATAAAGATTACAGCCTTGGAAACCCTACGGGGCAGCTCTACTCTGTCCTACAAGACGGCTATGAGTTGGAATCCATTTGACGGCAACAGGTAGTGAGGACAGTAACCAAATGTAAAGGAGCTAAGGAATCAGAGAGGAAGCAGAGACATGCTGCAGATGATTCTATGAAGATAACTTCAGTGGACGGCGATAGGGGTAGTGAAGCACCGCCCCCCCCCCCCGCTTTCCTTTTTTTTTTAAACATAGCGGAGGCAGAGGAATTAGAGTGATCAGAGAGCAGCCGACTGGCGGAACAGCGTGAACAGGTATACACCTTGCCCAACATTCATTTCTCAACATTATCTTTATCATAAAGAGTAAAAGCAACCTAAAGTGTTCAGTTAAGCTGGCAGTACAATAAAGCAATAAAAACAAAAGCCACGTAATTTTAGTGTGCTTTATCAAAGAGAGCTTTTATACGTTCTGAAGAGTGGAACACTTCAGAAGTTTAATATTATAGGCGCTATTCAGTGTAGGCATCTTAAGAAGCAAAATCTAATCACAGATTAATTGTCGTGCTGGCATTCAGACCTGTGAAGGATTCAATTTTACACGGTTAAAGCCTCTTAGCTGTAACACAAAAACACTCTTAGGAGAGTTACATATTAAAACAAACACTGGAAGTCTTGGTGTAGCAAGAATATTAGTTTGGGATAGTATTCTACTTTTCATTTCAGTCAGAGAAAAAAACTAAAGCAGTCAGCAGGGCATATGAGAAAAATAAACTATATTCTCTGTTTGAAGACTCTATCTCCTTTTGATAGATCCAGAATCAAATTAAATATTCACTGCATAAATTCACACGAAAATGTAGGACTAGCAAATCTCATTTTTAGTACTAATGTACCCTGTACAAATGCGACACAGAACTCTAAAGAAAACATGAAAATTTGCATATCCCTAAACGCCTGGAAACCAGGCAGTATGCCTAAGAATAATTTAATTCCTCCAAATCTGCCTTGAAATTTTTGTTAGCATTTCCTGGCAATGTATGTCTTTTTGATTAAAAGTCCTCAACCAGTAGGCTGGGATCTTTATGCCCACTGCTTCCTAAAACATCCTTTATTTCAACCACCCAGCGGGCCAGTTTGTTGAGATTCTTAACAGGATGGGCATACAATGAACTGCATCCCCCCACCCCTGCAAGGTCCCCAGCAACCCCCAGGCCCTTGCCCACAGCACACCTAGACATATGTCTATGCTCCTTGTTGGGGGCCACTAGAGTAAGAAAAGGCTTTGTGTCCGGGTGGAAACGAAATTTGCAAGGTCAAGGTTTTATAAACCTGAAAACTGTGTTCCAGCCTGCCTGATGTTCAATCCGTGCAAAGGGAGAAAGAATCTTAAGGAATTACCAGATGACTTTAAAGAGCTAGACCCTAGATTCGCAATGCCCGCCAAGCGGGCCAAAGACCTAACCAGTTATCAGATCAACTCCCACTCACACCTACATGTCCACGAATTCTCCCTTCGTTGCCATTTGCACAATGAGTCTTTTGTGTGTGTGTGTGTGTGTGTCTGTAAAAAAACCCTGTGCAGATCTCTGTGCCCTCTCTGATAAAAAGAACCCCAGATCTTATATGACTCTAGGATTCTAAACAGAACACGAGTCTACAATCCCATCTTCGTAATCAAGGTCAGGAAGATAGATGCAGATAGAACAGGTTAAATAATCTGAGGTCAGCTGTGATGTGGTATGTTGTCAGAGGAGTGTGAGAAGACAAATGAATCGGTTGGTGGTGAGATACGGAGGTCTTGCTGGGCAGAGGAGGCAAGTGCCTCTACTCTGTGCACACTGTATACTTTCTCCTGACTGCCATTCTAATTTTAATGATCCCTGTCATCATCTAATACTTAACAGGTTGCCATCAAGTAGATTCCGATTCATAGTGACTCAACAGGACAGAGCAGAACTGACCCCACAGGATTTCCAAGGAGAGGCTGGTGGATTTGAACTGCTATCCTTTTTGGTTAGCAGGCAAGCTCTTAACCACTGGGCCACCAGGGCTCCATCTAATGCTTAGCAGAAGCTTTATGTGTATTTATCCATTCAATCCTCAAGATAACTAACCAAAGAAGTAGGTACTTTATATACGAGGAAAGTGAGGTGCAGGCAGTTTAAGCATCTTGGCTATGATGATAGTAATGGAGAGGTGGAAACCAAAAAACCAATCCCATTGCCGTCCAGTTGAGTCCGACTCATGGTGACTCCATGCGCTACAGAGTAGAACTGAACTCTATAGTGTTTTCTTGGCTGTAATCTTTATGGAAGCAGGTCCCCAGGCCTTTCTTTCATGGTACCACTGGATGGGTTTGAACCACTAACATTTGAGAGAAGTGGAACCAGAATTCAAATCCAGGCAATCTGGTTCCAGGCCCCCCTCCCTTTTAACACCATGAGAACCTACTCCCCAAATTCAACTTGCTTTGCTGCCCATAAAATGGGCACCCCAAATATAACAGTGAAGTTGGCAATGTGATTCCTTGTCTGCACACTCTGGCCTCCCAGGTTAACCCTGAATGTAAGCCTTTTATTCTCTGGGAGAGCAGCCTTACTGGTGAACATACTTGGAAAAGTGTATGTGGCTCTTTGAAAAACACACCCGCACAAAAAGAACCCATTATTACACAGTAGCAGTCCCATTAAATCCAAGACCCAGCATCTCGGGCCACGCAAATTTTGAGACTTCATTAAAATGCACCTTTGCCAAAGAAGCCCATAAACTAGTGAATAAAATAACACAGGCACACAACTTCTGGAAGGCTGCCCACTTCTGGAACCCTGCCCAATTCTGCTCTATGAGCTTAGCTTCTACCACCTGTATCCCTCTTGGCATCTCTGCCCTTCCTGTTATCCCAGGCCTCTCACTGAACAAGTTTCTGACAATTCAGCTCCTCCTTTGGGGGAGACATGAAGAATCAATCCACAGCCACAAGGGCTGGGCTGTCACATCTAGAGGACTGGCAAGTTCCCTTTTCTCTAATCTTCAAATTCTCCCAGGATGCAGAAGACCCAGTGCCTAAGGCATTTGGCAGTGCCTGTGTAATCCTCCTGAGACCAATTTGTAGCCCAAACTAACCATACTGATAGGCTATGTGCTATACCTTGCCCAGATTCACACGATTATGACACCACTCTCTCTGGTTACACATACCTGTCCACTGAACTATTTGCAACCAGATTCAACATAGTTATCTACATAGTAAAGGTTCTGACATATGGATAATATTCACCATCTACAGTTCAATGTTTTCAAATAACCAAGGCAGTTTTATGATATAGGCTCCAAGCTAGTGTATGCATAAGTTACTGTAACAAAAGGTATAAAAATCCTATGAATAAATAACAAATTAACTTATTCTTATATATCATAGGCAACAGTTCTAAATTTCCTTAAAGGGAATTATTTTGCTCCAGTCTTTCAACCCCTTTAAAGAAGACTGCCTGCGATACCATTAACTAGGAAGTATATTTTCTCTCTCTTCTAAGATAAGGAGCAATTCTCATTCTACTCCTCAAAATAAAATTGGTTCTAATGCTCAACAAGTAGAAATCCATGATGTCTTAATGTACAACTGCTTGAAAATAGCTTTTCTTGTTGTTTGTTTACCCTGTAAAACACTGTAGGCATTTTGGCAAAGAACCAAACAAGATTCTTTGAAAAGCTCTGACTTTCTTCACTTCCTGCGTCCCTTTTTGCAAAGGACAAGGTAAAACTTGGTGTGGACGTAGGGGTTGGAGAAAAAGATACTCTTGAGTCACACTTACAAAATTTTAAGAATATACTCTAGTCATGTGATTCCATCCTGTGATGAAGTTAGCAGTTTGGCGCTGGGTGGCAGCCCAAATGGGTCTGATATTCAGTCAAGGTGGGAGGGTATGGAGATATTGCTGGGCCTTAAGCCCATCTCTCCCTATATTCCATCTCTCCATCCTCACTGGGCTAACTCAGAGTCTAGGGCAAGTTCCCCATCGAAATTCAGATAGTCTTTAAAAAAAAAATCATTATTTAAAATCTTCCTACCTCTGAAATTCTGGGATCCTGGAAATCAAGAAAATCAAATTGAACACAGTTAAAACATCCTAGTAGACATAATAAATTATCTTCAATTTAAAATGACGGGCTCAGGGTAAATTTTATTTCAATTAAAATAACATTAAAAAATGGGCTCAGATTAAGCTTAAAATCATAGACATCAAATATCTCAATTCATGCTCAAACCAACCAACTAGCCAGAAGGTCTTGCTGGCTGCCACACCAGGCACATGGTGGGTCTGTACTGCTGAGAAGCAGGGTGTGTCAGATGAGATTCCTGCCCGTGAGCCCTTCCACTGGGGGAGACAAGACAAGCCCAGGTGGGACAAGGAGGCAAGGCTCTCCAGAAAGCAATCAAAGTGACAGGTGGGGTTGAGCACCAAAGGAGGGGCAGAGAAGAGAGGACCCAGGCCCAGCTGGAAGGCAACTCTGAGGTGCTCTGTGATCAACATGGGGAAGCTGGGAGAAAGGCCAATGCCACCTCTCAAGCTGCGACTCCCTGGATCTGAGGAGCATATTCTATCACTCAAAAAAGTCATGGGGCCTTTGCACCATCATGGTGAAGAGAACCTGAGGAAACGGCCATGGAATGAGGGGACTGAAGTAGATGGTCTAAAGTCCTTCTTCCTGTGAGAAAACCATGTTATTTTATGAAATCCTTGGTGAGCATTGAGCTCCTGACTTGGATGCCCCATCCCTTTCTAGATATATAACCTTTGGTAAGTTACTTAAAGCTCACCATGGTACAATTTTATCATCCGTGAAACAGAAATAATAAGTGAACCTGTACCTCATAGGGTTATTATGAGAATTAAATGATTTTATATATATAAAGCACTCAGCTCCATGCTTGATAATAAGATCTTACTATAATTAACACCGACACAGTGTTAACTATGTGCCAGGCACTGTTAGAGCTTTACATATATCGACTCATTTAATCCTTACAACCACTCTAGGTATAATTATTATCCCCATTTACAGATGAGAAAACAAGCACAGAGAAGCTGAATAAAGTTACATGGCTAGTAATCTGTATCTACTGTATAACTATATTACTGTTATTATTATTATCACTACTATTAATATTAAATATCACTTGCTGCCATTTCTACAATTCAGAGATTTGAAACAGGCATTTGCCAGGTATTTTCCTTTGCATTGTCACTAAATGCTACAAACATTTCCAAATGAACCCCGAAGCTGGCCAAAATAAAACTCTCTGCTGTTGCCTTAATTCCTCTTCAGAATAAACAGGGAGACAGACAGATAAAGACTGCACATGGACTTTACCCACCTAGCTCTTTGCAGAGAGTAGCAGGGCAAAGGAGACCTGGGAGGGGCCAGTGTGTGTGTGCGCCTGTGTGTGTGTGCTGTTTCATCAGTGGGTAGGGAGTTGGGGGCAATTTTCTTCTACAACAGGGTTTGGGGGCTGCTCCCTGGGCTCTCAGAAAGAAAACCTGATAGCACTAATGCAATCCCCCAGGGACTAAAGGCAAATACCTTCTCATGTTACAGGCCTAGTTCCTGGGGCTTAACTCCAGGTTGGGACCAGTGGGGCACCCAGGAGGAAGGCCAGACAGGCAGGGCACAGCCAAACCAGTACCTTGGCTTCCTGAACTCACTAAGCCCACTGGCGGAGTTTCCTCACCCTTCAGCCAGATTCCTGTGACTGCAATACTGTCTGGGATGATCATTAACCTGAGAACTATTTTTACTACAGGTGCCTGGGGGTACATATTTGATTTCTTTCAAGGAAAACAATGCTGGAAGAGTAAGATTTCCAAAGATGCTTTTATAGTAAGCCTTTTTTTTTTTTTTAAGTAAAAGTTATACTCATTCTACCCTTTCTAAAAAACTCTAACATAAACCAAACAGACAAGTTTGTTGGTAATTACATAGTCTATTTTCAGCTCATTTGGTTTAATGTACATGAAATGGCCTTACTGCCACTCTTTTCGGCAAGTAAGAGCGTTGGCAGAATCATAGCAAGTAATCACAACGGTGTATAAACGGACGAGATGTGAAAAAAATGTGATAATGTGAATAATTTTAAAAATAATTATAACCGAAGTTTTTTTGATAAAAAGCTGAGATACAGTTTATGTCTTCTGAAGTAAAAACTAAATTGACAATCCCTTTCCAGCTTTTAAAGGGCTTCTTCATAAAGATGCTTTATTACCTTACCTTCATTGGCAAAATTCCTATACCCTCCAAAAGAGGGCGCTCTATTGGGAACCTGTCTGAAACAGATAATGTATTGATACTTAAGTACTTCCCATTTTCTCCTATATTTCGTATGTCTCAAATGTGAATCAAAAACAAAAATTCAAACACAAACTCCTGTTTTCCATAGCTTACCTCACCATAAAAATCTTATATTTTTTTAAATGTGCTCATTCACCATCGCTTTGTTCAATAAAACACACCTTGCAAATCACAAGATGCAAACACACTACAAGCTAAGCTAGAGCTGTTTCTGTTTTACTGAGCATGTAGACCATCTTCCAGCGTGAACGCCCTTTTAGAATACTCCTCTGAACTACCTACAGAAAAAAGGAAATTCAACCAACATGCTGTTAGTAGTTACCATCAAGCTAATTCACATCGACCTAAAAATTACATGGCAGTCATGGGAAAATTTAATTAAGGAAAGAGCCAACAATTTTTAACTGTAAAAAATTTGCATAAGAAGGGTAGGTTCCCATTTAAGATTCAAAGCCCCTCAAAAACCAGCTTAGGTGCAATCCACATTTCAAGAAGCTTACTGCACACTGCCACCACACCACCGCCCACATGCACCCCTCCCCAGCAATATTCAAAAACCTGTCACTTACCAAAATATGTATTACCTATAACTTATTGTACCACTTCTGTTTCCCAAAACCAACTTTACACCATGGGGTTTTCCTGAACTAAATAAACTTAAACTTAAGAAATAGCTAAAACAAACATACAAACCAAAAAAAAAAAACCCCTATATATATATATATATATATATATATATATATTTATAACCATTGAGAAGTGAAATGCTTTTCTACATTTGACTATATGTGAAAAGACACGGTAAAATCATTAAGAAAGCAAATCAAGCTGCAGATATCAGTGTGTAAATTGCCGAGTCTGCTATGCAACTGACAAGAACACGTCCCAAAGCAAGAACAAAGTTCAAAGAAAATGCACGTAACACTTTGAAAACTAGTATCAGGTACATAAAACTTTTTTCCAATCATACCAGTCCATATACAGTACTTCTATGGAAAAAGCAGTATGACCTTACTTGCAAATGGCATGTAAAAGTTGAAGAAGCCAGTATTTCTGCAAGACAGGGAGCCTCCTCCACTGGCCTCTCCAGTTTGCCTTGACTCTGAACTCTCAGTTATCAGCAAAGCTCGGCTATTTCAGAACTTCCCAAACCTAAATCTTGGAGGGACCAAAAAATTAGAAAATAAATCTCTCGTAGTATATTTTCTTTTTTTATAGCAAAATACTTACTCTCCAAAGTTTAAGTAACTTTTGTCCTTAAGAAAACTATCATCTGCTTGCTTTAAAAATGTGTTATTCCAAGAACAGTGTAATCAAAAAGTTATAGCTGGTGTCAAACTTTTTCTATTTCAACAATATTTGTGACCTTCTGTGTAGAAGTCACCAAATTCCTAATAATTTACATTTTTAAACTCTATTACTCTGATAAAAAAAAAAAAACCATAGCCTATGACAAAAAAAGAACCCATCTACTTACTCAACCTTTCCTAGCCAATACCCAACTATCTTTCAAGTTGTCAAGATATAACACAAATTAATGAAATATTAAAATATAGTTTCCCATAAAGCCTTGGTCAATAAGCTTTGGGAATGTCCCCCTTAACAACCAAAACTTAAACCTCATTATGCTGAATTGACAATCTTATGCTGCATTTAAGACCCGGAACTGCTTTATCCATACATACTTCACGCTGACTGCGAAAGAGGAAAAGAACAGGAAAAAAACCCTATCGCTTCTGTCATTAAAAAGGCAGAAAAGAAAAAAAGAAGAACAAAATGGATATCAGAAGAGATTCTGAAACTTACTCTTGAAAGTAGAGTAACTAAAGCAAAGAGAAGTATAGTAAAAGAGATGAACAGAAGATTTCAAAGGATGACTTGAGAAGACAAAATAGTAATGTAATGATATGTGCAAAGACCTGGAGTTAGAAAACCAAAAGGGAAGAACATACTCAGCATTTCTCATGCTGAAAGAACTGAAGAAAAAATTCAAGCCTCGAGTTTCGATATTGAAGGGTTCCAGGGAGAAAATATTAAATGACGCAGGAAGCATTAAAAGAAGATGGAAGGAATATACAGAGTCACTGTACCAAAAAGAATTGATCGACTTCAACCATTTCAGGAGGTAGCAATGATCAAGAACCGATGGTACCGAAGGAAGAGATCCAAGCTGCACAGAAAGTCTTGGTCTATGTACAGGTTCTGCATGAATGAGCACAGGTATTCTGGAATTCCCATTCTTCATAATGTTATCTGTAATTTGTTATGATCCACACAGCTGAATCCCTTTGCATAGTCAGTAAAACACAGGGAAGTATCTTTCTGGATTCTCTGGCGAAAAACAAGGCTTCAAGAATTGATGGAATACCGATTGGGATGTTTCAACAAATGGATGCAGCACTGGAGGTGCTCACTCATCTATGCCAAGAAACTGGGAAGACAGCAGCTACCTGGCCAACCAACTGGAAAAGACACATATACGTGCCCATTCCAAAGACAGATGATCTAACAAAATGGAGAAATTATGGAACAGTATCATTAATATCACACGCAAGTAAAATTTTGCTAAAGATCATTCAAAAACCATCACAGCAGTACATAGATATGGAACTGCCAGATTCAAACTGGATTCAGGAGAGGACATGGAACAAGGTGTAACACTGCTGATGTCAGATGGATCTTGGCTGAAAGCAAAGAATGTAGAAGGATATTGCCCTATGTTTCACTGACTATGCAAAGGCATTCAACCGTGTGGATCGTAACAAACTATAGATAGCATTACGAAGAATGAGAATTCCAGAATACTTGTGCTCATTCATGCGCAACCTCTACATAGACCAAGAAGCAGTTGTTCACAGAGAATAAGGGAATACTTTGTTTGAATCAGGAAAGCTGTGCATCAGGGTTGCATCGTTTGACCATATTTATCCAATCTGAATAATCTGAGAAGGTGGACTATCTGAAAAAGAACATGGCATCGGGATTGGAAGAAGACTCATGAACCTCTTGCAATAGGCAAAAGACACAACCTTGCTTGCCGAAAATGAAGAGGAATTGAAGCACTTACTGATGAAGATCAAGGGCTACAGCCTTCAGTATGGATTACATCTTAACATAAAACAAAAATCCTCACAACTGGACCAATTAGCAACATCGCCATAAACACAGAAAACACTGAAGTTGTCAAGTACTTCGTTTTACTTGGATTCACAATCAATGCTTATGGAAGCAGCAGCCAAGAAATTGAACGACAATGCAGTGGGTAAATCTGCTGCAAAGGATCTCTTTAAAGTATAAAAAGCAAAAATGTCACCTTGAGAACTAAGGTGCGCCTGACACAAGCCATGGTATTTTCAATTGCTTCATATGCATGCAAAAGCTGGACGATGAATAAGATGAATAAGGACGACTGAAGAAGAACTGATGTCTTTAAATTATGGTGTTGGCAAAGAATATCGAATATACCATAGACTGCCAGAAGAATGAACAAATCTGTCTTGGAAGAAGTACAGCCAGAATGTTCCTTACAAACGAGGATGGAGAGACTTCATCTCACATACTTTGGACTTGTTATCAGGAGGGACCAGTTCCTAGAGGAGGACATCATGCTTGGTCAGCCAAGAGAGAAAGACCCACAAGGAGATGGGTTGACACAGTGGCTGCAACAATGGGCTCAAACAGCAAGGACTGTGAGGATGGCGCAGGACCGGGCGATGTTTCATTCTGTTGTACACAGGGTTTCTATGAGCCGAAACCGACTCCACGGCACCTAACAACAACAAAAACACTGTTTCCGAAGTCATAAAATCCCCCTAATAAGGCATAAACTCGGACACCAACAACGCTGCAGCTCCGTCAGGCATTAACGGTTAAAGTGAGACCTTTCTGATATTATCAGCTCCCAGAGAAGCTAAAGAATTTCCTCCAAACCCAGTTAACACACGGGCTGCATTCAACACGTTAACAGCCACTCCACTCACACCCTTGCATTTCAAACTCAAATTCTGGCTACCAAAAGTATGTTTCTTTAAGGGGGCGTTTGGCCCGAGCTTTTCTGTTTTCTTTGTCTTGTGATCTGCGGGGCAGTTTCTGCCCTTGTGAAGTATTAGAGATGTAGCTTCAAGGTAACTCCCATGGTACTTAAGCTAAGGCTTGCACTCCCCCTCGCCCTCCCCAAACCCCCAGCCGGCTCCATATTGCTGGGCAGATCCCTCCGCTCTCGCACCGCGTTACAAAAAGCTGGATTTCCGGGCGGTTCCGAGACCCTGTTAAATATGCCTCCAACAACCTGCCCGAGCCCGGCCGGCACTAGGCGGCGAGTTAGCTCCCCTGCAACCAACCGCCCCGAGGCGCACTTCCCCCACCCCGGAAGAGGAGGGCGGCAAACTTCGGAGGGCGGGGGCCCGGGGCGAGCCCCGGGGGACCACCGTCGCCCCGCCCGGCCAGGGGAAGGGACTGGGCAGCGACCCCATCTGCAGCTGGAGGGCCGTGGGGCAAGGAATCGCTCCTTCCCGATAACGCAAAGGCAGCGGGCAGGGTGCTCCCCTCCGGGGAAGGACCCCGGAAAACTGCAGCGAGGAGACAGTGGGGACCCTCGGAAGTGTGAGGTAACGAAAAGGAGGGGGCAATCCCTTAAGCACGCCTGTAACTCCGGGACGAATGCGCTCGGCGGCGTGCAGAACCATCTCCGCGGAGGACAAGGAAAATGGGAACCAGGAGCGTGGCTGGAGTGCGCAGGGCGCTCGCGGCGAGTGGAGCCGGGGCGCAGGGCCCGCAGCTGCCCCGCGGGTGGGGGATGCCGGCGGCGGGGAGGGCCGGCGCCCGGTCTGCTTCCCCCGGCTCGGCTCTGCAGAAGGAGAAGCGGCTGCTGGTGACAGGAAGAGAGGCGACAGCGCACGCAGGCACCACCTCCCCCTCCCGAGCACACACACCCGGACATGCCGCCGCCTACCTCCCCCGCCGGCCGGCTTCCTTCCTCTATGGGGCCCGGGCTGCAGCGACGGCCTCGTGTGCGTACGGCTTCAACGCGCCTCCGACCCGGCACCGACCCGCAGGCTCTCCCGATCCGGGCTCTCCGTCTCCTACACGCTTGCCCGCCACCTTCCCGCGGCCGCCGCTTCCTCCAACTCCGCTCCAGCGCTCGCGACTCCTCTCGGTGAGCCCTCAGCCCCAGCCCCCGGCGCTGCCCCGCCTCCGACCCGCCCCGCGCTACCCGCCCCCGAGCCCACGCCAACCAGTGCCCGCGTCTCCGCCCCTGTCCGCCTTCGCCGCTCCCTCCGCCGCTGCCACTCACCGCTCGGGCCTAGGAGCCCGCTGGCCAGCGGGTGGCGGAGATCCGGACCCGCGGACCTTTCCTGTCGCCCTCCGGCCGCGCCTTTCTCAAGGGATGTCCTGGGCTGCTGGGCCGCGCGCGCGGGCGCGCGCGTTCTCCACTGCTTAGCGCTCTGGGTCTGCAACCCTTGGTCGGCCCGGCTCCTGCCTGCCCGCGGCGAACGGAGCCGGCTGCCGGGCGTCTGGACCCGGCCGGCCACCCTCAAGCTTCCCCACCCCCCGGGACTAGAAATGGAGAGGATGAGGGGTGTCGGGGATAAGTTCAGACTTCCCTGGAGGCTGGCTGCTTCTCTAATCGGGGTAACTTGAGACAAACCCCAGACACTTTCTAGCCCCTAGCGCCCCAGCAGAGCGGCTGGGGTGAGGAGTACTTGGATTCCACGGCTCGGCAAAGCAGGAGGCTGTGCAATTCCTGGTCTCCCCAGCACAGCCTCCGGAATGAGCGGAAAAACCACGCCGCCCCGCGTGGCGCCCTAGGGCTGAAGAGGGGGTGAAAGGGTAAACCGGAGGGACCAGCGCCCGCTGCCTGACGCGAACTCGTAGAGGGAACCTGCCAGTGGCACTGCTGCCATTGGGAGACAGGCAGGTCTGTGAGAAGGGAAGCGAGTTTTATGAGGAAGCCTTAAACGGGCTCATCCCTTCCAGTCCTGAGATGACGGAGCAAATAAAAGCCGCTCTGGCAGACCTTGGCCGCCTGGTTGCTCAAGGGGTGGGATAGGGAAAGCGCACTTGACTATAATTGTCTTAAATGCATTAGTTTTCAGATACAGATTCTTCATTTAATAATCATTACTTACTGAGGGCTGGGGACCACGGTCTCTGGGGACAGCTAGCTCAATTGACCTAACAGTTTATAAAGAATATGTTCTACATCCTACTTTTGTGAGTAGCCTCTGGGGTCTTAAAAGCTTGCAAAGGGCCATCTAAGATACTTCACTGGTCTCACCCCATCTGGACCAAGGAAGAATGAGGAAAATCAAAGACACAAGGGAAAGATTAGTCCAAAGGACTAATGGACCACAAAGACCACAGCCTCCACCAGACCGAGTCTAGCACAACTAGATGATGCCCAGGTACCACCACCAGCTGCTCTGACACGGATCATAATAGAGGGTCCCAGATAGAGCTGGAGAAAAATGTATAGCAAAAGCCTGACTCACAAAAAAGACTAGATTTACTAGTCTGACAGAAACTGGAGAAACCCCAAGAGCATGGCCCCCAGACACCCTTTTAACTCAGTACTGAAGTCGCTCCTGAGGTTCACCCTTAAGCCAAAGATTCGACAGGCCCATAAACAATAATACACACAGCTCAAAGGTATGCACGAAACTAAATGGGCACACCAGGCCGGGGGCCAGGATGAGAAGGCAGGAGGGGACAGGAAAGCTGGATGAATGGAAATTTGGAACCCAAGGTCAAGAAGGGAAGAGTGCTGACAAGTCGTGAGATTGGCAACCAATGTCACAAAACAATATGTATATTAACTGTTTAATAAGAAACTAGGTCTATAAACCTTCATCTAAAGCACAAGTAAAAAAAAAAAATCATTAAATTGCTATTAAAAAAAAAAAGTGGGCTCAAACCTTCCACTGATGGATCAGATGGAATGCCAGCACCATGTGTTTTGCTATTTTCTATTTTATCTGCTATTTCCCATTTTATCCAAAAGTAAATATGAAATTTACCAAGCTACGTCCTTCACACACATACTATATGAAATGAAGATACATATAGTCTGTTTGCGCTCTGAGAGTGGAATGATGCATCTCACCTTAAGGTAGGCAAGACAGCTGGGTGGAGATGAGCCCAAATGCTTGTCATAAAGCAAGCAGCTGGTACTAGAGTTTAGCTGATTGTTGCCACACAGGAACGTGAGCCCAATTTTCCAAATTTTGGAGTGAAGCTGAAAATGCCGATTTTTATGGGCAATTTCTCAATAATTATTATTGTGTACCATCAAGTTGATTCTGACTCCCAGCAACGCTGTATGACGGAATAGAACTGCCCCATAGGGTTTCCTAGGCTGTAATCTTTCTGGGAGAAGATAGCCGGGTCTTTTCTCTCAGGGAGCTGCTGGTGGATTCTAACCACCACCGTTTTGGTTAGCAGCTGAACACGTAGCCATTGTACCACCAGCGCTCCTTTCGTAATTATTAAATGCTGGCAATTAATTCACTGTTTTTTGAAACATGGGTTAGGCTACATTAGTTTGATGGCCACCAGTTTATAACTTCTGGGAAAAAAAGAAACCCAAGTAGAGAACTGGCTTTCTGTTTTTGAAATGCCAAACTGTTGCTTTAAAGCCTTATGCATTTGGAACGTTCTGTTTGACAATGTATGAGATACCAACCAATATTTTCATTTTTCCTCTCTTCTGCCTTGACAACTGAAATGTTTTGGGGGGAAAATCAATCTCTATATACTTAGCTTAAAAGATTCAGCTTTTGTTACCCAAGTTAAACTCATTAAGAGAACCATGAAAAATATTATTAATTAGGATGCTTGCTAGCAGACTAAGCACTCAAAAGGCCAGCAGTACTACAGTTCTCATTCTGTTGTTTCTGAGTTTGTAGAAGACATTAACCATGTTGAAGTATTAGGAGAGGCCACTTCCTGATGATATCCCAGAGACAATGCAAATCGTAATCCCCCTACTCAAAGGTCTCTAATCATAGTATATGCTCTGGTGAGCCTTGTCCATTTTAGTTCTGCAGTCCTCAGACTTTGTTTGGAAGTAAGACTCTAAGAAAAAACAACCTGTGTGAGGTGGAAATATAATGAGCCACCTTAGTGACAGTCCCAGTTAAATTTCACTCAGTATCTGGTCTTAAAAAATAAGAAGCTGGACTTCAAAAAAAAAAAAGTTATAGTATGGTAATCTCAGTTGAATAGATAACATAGGAAACATAGAAACTAAAATTATTTTCTAATTGTTTTTCCCTAAAGGGCCTTTTTTTTTTTTTTTACTTTTCTTTGTTTAAGGGTGGCAGCTACCAGACTTCTGATACATAGTGGGCACTCAATAAGAGGGAAAAGGCTGGAGGGTAAAAGGAAACAAAACACTAGTTCTCATAACTATGACTGTAAAAGCGATAGAATGCCAGTGCTGTTCAGACAGGACCTCTGAGGCTCTGAATAAGTCAGAGCCAGATTTGGGGAGTGGCCAGCAGGTCTACCCAGACTGCCAATCTACAAGTGATTCCAGACTATCATAAGATAGGGAACAAGATGAAAGAAATGGTTTTTATTGGAATTCTTCTCAGGAGGTGTCCTACATGTGATTACATGGAATTGCCTTCAAAATTGCTTGAGATGAGGAAATGAAATTTTCCAAGGGGTCTTGTCAGAATAATTATGATTGTTAAGCATAATATGAATAAGATTGTCATTAAACTGCCTTGTAAGCTGAACCTCAAGAGTTAATAGAACTTTAGCTAAATGGAGTGTCCAAGTGTGGGACCAGAGATAAACTGCAGAGCACAGCTACCAGAGTCCTCCTCCTGAAACCTTCTGCTGCACAGCCCTTCTTAGCCTCTCGGTAAACATTTACCAGATATTTACGGAATGTGTTTTGAAGGTGTATCAAATTATTAGCCTGTCACAGGCACCTGCAAAAATAGGCTGGACGGTAGTGGAGGGACGGTAGTGGAGGGACCCTGGTAAGGGATTCAGAATTCATAGCCTGGTCTTACAGTTTTGCAGAAATTAGATTGTGTTGCAACACTTAGAGATCAGGTTCTCAGGAAGAAACTACCAAAGCAAAGGGAAAATTTATTACTTTACTATTCCCCTCAAGCTACCAAGACACTCAGGGCTGCTACTAAGCCGTGAGACATTTTTGTACAAATTACTCTGATGCCAAAACTTTGTCATTTCAGGAAAAGAAAACTACAGGCCACTCTTCCTCTCGGTCACAGATGCAAAAATTCTTAAGTTTTTAGCAAACCAAACACAGCAATTGGTAAAAAGGATAATTTATCTTGATCAAGAGGAATTTATCCCAGGAGTGTAAGGTTGGTTTAACATTTGAAAAATCAGTCATTTGTAATTCACCCTATTGACAGATTATGAAACAAAAATCATATGATCATTCCAAAATTTGCAGAAAAAGCATTTGACAAAACTCAAGAAGTATTCCTGGTAAAAATGCTCCATCACTAGCAAACTAGTAATAGAAGGGGACTTCCTCAATCTGACAAATGACATATATGAAAAACCTTTAGCTAACGTCATACTTAATGGTGAAAGACCGAATGTTTTCCCCCTAAAATTGGAAATAAGGCAAGGATGTCCTCTCTCACCATTTCTATTCATAGCAGTGTGGTATTGGCTTCAAAATAGGCAAATGATTTGATGGAACAGAATGGAGTATCTAAAACTAGACTCTTTCATATATGGCTGCCGTGGATTGAATTGTGTCCCTCCAAAATATCTGTCAACTTGGCTAGGTGATGATTCCCTTGTTTGTCTACCATTTTATCATCTGATGTGATTTCCCTGAGTGTTGTAAATCCTATCACTATGAGGTAATAAAATAGATTAGTAGCAGTTATATTGATGAGGTCTACAACATTAGATAGTGTCTTAAGCCAATCTCTTTTGAGAGGAGCGAGCAGAGAGACATGGGAACCTCATACCACCAAGAAAGCAGCGCCGGGAGCAGAGCATGTCCTTTGGACCTGAGGTTCCTGTGCTGAGATGCTCCTGGACCAAGGAAAGACTGATGACAAGGACCTTCCTCCAGAGCCAACAGAGAGAAAGCTTTCCCCTGGAGCTGGTGCCCTGAATTCAGACTTCTAGCCTAGTGGACTGTGAGAGAATAAACTTCTCTTTGTTAAAGCCATTCACTTGGGTATTTCTGTTACAGCAGCACAAGGTGACTAAGATAGTGGCCAATTGAGCTTCAACAAAGTTGCCAAGGAAATTCAATGGAGGAAAGGATAATATTTTTAACAAATAATGCTGGAACAATTTGAAAGCCATGTGCATGGAAAAAAAAAACTAAAAAAAAGAGCCTTGGCCCTTCCCACGTATAAAAAATTAACTCAAAATGGATCATAGACTTCAGTTTAAGAACCAACACTATAAAACTACTAAAGAAACATAAGTTTACAAAAGATTGCTTAAATATTGGAATATAAAAAGCATGAACTATAAAAGAAAAAAATCAATAAATTGGACTTCTTCAATGTTTAAAACTTTTTGCTCTTCAAAAGACACTGTTATAAAAATAAAAAATCGCAGATCTGGAGAGAACATTTGCAAAACACATATTCAGTAAAAGGTCTTGTATTTAAAATACATTAACCCATTGCTTTCGAGTCGATTTGGACTCATAGCAACCCTATAGATTAAAAAAAGAAAAAAATTTTTTTTTTTTTTTACCCGATAGATTTTTTTTTCTTATAATCCAATAATAATAATGAAATAAAAGCACAATTTTTTAAAATAGGCAAAAGATTTGAATAGATACTTCATCAAAGAAGATATTCGGGTGGCATACATGCTCATGTATAGAAGCACATCATTACTCATTAGGAAATTGCAAATTAAAATCACAGTGAGAAACCACTATACACCCCTTAAAAAAACCATTGCCATCAATTCTGACTCATACTGACCCTGTAAGACAGAGTAGAACTTCCCCAGAGAGTTTTCAAGAAGCGCCTCATAGATTTGAACTGTCAACCTTTTGGTTAGCAGCCATAGCTCTTAACCACTACGCCACCAGGGTTTCCACACACCCATTAGTTGGCTACAATTGAAAAGGTTGATGACACCAACTATAGGCAAAGATGCGGAGCAACCACAACTTTCATACACTGCCGGTGGAATGGAAAATAACACAACCAAGAAAACAGTTTGGCAGTTTCTTTGACAGTTAAACGTACATCCGCAGTACAATCCAGCCATTTCACTTCTAACTATTTGCTCGAGAGAAATGAAAGCACTTGTCCATGCAAATATTTGTATCTGAATATTCATAGCAGCTTTTTTTATAACCGCCCCACTGGAAACAACTTAAATATCCATTAACAGGTGAATGAGTAAACGAACTGTGGTATATACACTCAATGGAATAAAATACTACCCAGCAAATACAAAAAGGAACTATGGCAACGGGTTATTGATACACATAATGTGGCTGAATCTCAAAATTATGATGCTGAAAGAAGCTAGACCCCTCAAAAAAGTGAATATATGATGTGATTTTATTTATATAAAATTCTAGAAAACACAGGCTAATCCACAATATAAAGCAGATAAGTGTTAGCCCTCAGTAAACTGTACACTTTAAATGTGCACTGTTTATTTTCTGTCAATTATACCTCAATAAAGCTATAAGAAAGAGACTCTTCCTAGCAGTGTTCTACATTCATCAGTCAGAATATTGTTGCAATATACTGATTTTGTCAAAATCAGAGTTTTCTAATGTCTTCCAGAGCTTTGTCATAATAAACGTGCAAACATATAATGTCTAGGTTCTGACTGATATTCCCTTTGTTATGATATCCTTGCCCAGTGCGCAACATGGACAACCATGCACATCAGCCTGGGAGTATTTGTCTAGTATTCACCCTCTTCCAGATATCAGGAAAACTTGGAAGCAGAATTTTTCATTAAATGCTGCTTTCAATGAGCATAGATTCAGAGAAAATGGTGGTAGAGAGTCTTGAGGGAGATTTCACCCCAGCTTTGGAAAACCCTATTGAAGTGTCCTAGCCTCCCAGTAGAATACACATCCCTAGTGAGCCAAAGGAAACCCTGGTGGAGTAGTGGTTAAGTGCTACAGCTGCTAACCAAAGACTTGGCAGTTCAAATCCTCCAGGTGCTCCTTGGAAACTCTATGGGGCAGTTCTACTCTGGCCTGTAGGGTCGCTATGAGTCGGAATGATAGCATTGGGTTTTTTTTTTTTTTTTTTTTGGAGTGAGCCAAATATTTCTATTCTCCATCTCAGGAGCTTTTTCCTGGGGACTGTGCCTGATGAACACAGTCTTGCTCTTACTCTCTGGCTTCCCTTTGTTGGGACTCCATACAGTCTGCTTCATTCCATTAAAAAAATCTTTTACAAAGCTTACTGTACACATGGTTAGCTTTCAGCTTCCTGAGTTACCATCACATTCCAGTCTCACCTCTTAGAGACTAAAACCTAATCACCTTGTTTGGACTCGAATGACATGTTGTTGTTGTTAGGTGCCGTCGAATTGGCTCCGACTCATAGCGACCCTATGCACAACAGAACGAAACACTGCCCTGTCCTGTGCCATCCTTAGGATCGTTGTTATGCTTGAGCCCATTGTTGAAGCCACTGTGTCAATCCATCTCGTTGAAGTCTTCCTCTTTTTCACTGACCCTGTACTTTGCCAAGCATGATGTCCTCCTCCAGGGACTGATCCCTCCTGACAACCTATCCAAAGTATGTAAGACGCAGTCTCACCATCCTTGCTTCTAAGGAGCATTCTGGTTGTACTTCTTCCAAGACAGATTTGTTCATTCTTTTGACAGTCCATGGTATGTTCAATATTCTTCGCCAACACCATAATTCAAAGGTGTCAATTCTTCTTCTGTCTTCCTTATTCATTGTCCAGCTTTCATATGCATATAATGCCTTGGGTCAGGCACACCTTAGTCTTCAAGGTGACATATTTGCTTTTCAACGCTTTAAAGAGGTCCTTTGCAGCAGATTTATCCAATGCAATGCATCGTTTGATTTCTTAACTGCTGCTTCAGTGGGTGTTGATTGTGAATCGAAGTAAAATGAAATCCTTGACAACTTCAATCTTTTCTCCATTTATCATGATGTTGCTTATTGAGCCAGTTGTGAGGATTTTTGTTTTCTTTATGTTGAGGTGCAATCCATACTGAAGCCTGTGGCCTTTGATCTTCTTTAGTAAGTGCTTCAAGTCCTCTTCACTTTCAGCGAGCAAGGTTGTGTCATCTGTGTAACGCAGATTGTTAATGAGTCTTCCTCCAATCCTGATGCCCCGTTCTTGTTCATATAGCCCAGCTTCTTGGATTATTTGCTCAGCATACAGATTAAATAGGTATGGTGAAAGGATACAACCCTGACCCACACCTTTCCTGACTTTAAACCACTCAGCATCCCCTTGTTCTGTCAGAACAACTGCCTCTTGATTTACGTACAGGCTCCTCATGAGAACAATTAGGTGTCCTGAAATTCCCATTCTTCGCAATGTTACCCACAATTTGTTATGATCCACACAGTCGAATGCCTTTGCATAGTCAATAAAATACAGGTAAACATCCTTCTGGTATTCTCTGCTCTCAGCCAGGATACATCCGACATCAGCAATGATATTCCTGGTTCCACGTCCTCTTCTGAAACCGGCCTAAATTTCTGGCAGTTCCCTATTGATATACCGATGCAGCCACTTTTGAATGACCTTCAGCAAAATTTTGCTTGCTTGTGATATTGATGATATTGCTCTGTAATTTCCACATTCAGTTGGATTACCTCTTGGGAATAGGCGTAAATATAGATCTCTTGAGTCATTTGGCCAGGAAGCTGTCTTCCATATTTCTTGGCATAGATGAGTAAGCACTTCCAGTGCTGCATCCATTTGCTGAAACATCTCAGTTGATATTCCATCAATTCCTGGAGCCTTGTTTTTTACCAATGCCTTCAGTGCAACTTGGACTTCTTCCTTCAGTACCATCGGTTCCTGATCATATGCTACCTCTTGAAATTTTGAACATCAACTAATTCTTTTTGATATAATGATGCTGTGTGTTCCTTCTATCTTCTTTTGATGCTTCCTGCGTTGCTTAATATTTTCCCCATAGAACCCTTCACTATTGTAACTCAAGGCTTGAATTTTTTCTTCAGTTTTTTCAGCTTGAGAAATGCTGAGCATATTCTTCCCTTTTGGTTTTCTATCTCCAGGTCTTTGCACATGTCATTTTAATCCTTTGTCTTCTTGAGCCACCCTTTGAAATCTATTCAGTTCTTTTACTTCATCATTTCTTCCTTTTGCTTTAGCTGCTTGACGTTTGAGAGCACGTTTCAGAGTCTCTTCTGACATCCATCTTGTTCTTCTCTTTCTTTACTGTCTTTTCAACGACCTCTTGCTTTCTTCATGTATGGTGTCCTTGAAGTCATTCCACAACTCGTCTGGTCTTTGGTCATTAATGTTCAACATGTCAGATCTATTCTTGAGATGGTCTCTAAGTTTAGGTGGGATACACTCAAGGTCATATTTTGGCTCTCGTGGACTTGCTCTGATTTTCTTCAGTTTCAGCTTGAGCTTGCATATGAGCAATTGATGGTCTGTTCCACAGTCGGGCCCTGGCCTTGTTTTGACTGATGATACTGAGCTTTTTCATTGTCTCTTTCCACAGATGTAGTCAATTTGATTCCTGTGTATTCCATCTGGTGAGGTCTATGTGTGTAGTTGCCATTTATGTTGGTAAAAAAAGGTATTTGCAATGAAGAAGTTGTTGGTCTCACAAAATTCTATTATTCAATTTCCAGCATTGTTCTATCACCAAGGCCATATATTCCAACTACCAATCCTTGACTTTAGGATTTTCTCTGTTACCATTTACAGACTCTTTGCTCTCATGTGTTGATTGTTATATTGATTTCTTCCTTGAAGGGTCACTTTTTTCCAAAGTCCTGGAGCAATCTTAACTCCAACTAGGGATTTGAACTGGTTAGTTCTGGTCCAACTCCCTGCTGAGAATTTGCATTTCCACCGCAGATATACTGAATCAGAATCTACATTTTAACAGGATTCCCAGGTGATTCTTATGTATAAACTAAGAATCAGTGGTTTGAAGTCCTGACTCCAACAAAGTCCTTGGATCTGTAGGAATGTGCCAATTGAGCTAAAGAAGCAATTCTGGAATTTTTTTTTTTTTTAATCTGAAAAAGAGCTTACATTTGAAAAGTAACAAGAGGTGTAGATACAATGAAAAGCATGCTAATGAATTATATTTCTTGATGATTCAATTATAGGAGGTCCCCAGGTTACAAAGAAGATCCATTTCTGAGCGTGTATTTAGGTATTTGTAGGTAAGTCAGAACAGGTGCATATAGTTCTTATTCAGCCTTACTGTAGTACAAGCGGAAACTTAATGGCACAGTGGTTAAGAGCTATGGCTGCTAACCAAGAGATCAGCAGTTTGAATCCACCAGCTGCTCCTTGGAAACCCTATGGGGCAGTTCTACTCTATCCTGTAGGGTCACTATGAGTCGGAATCCACTCGAAGGCAGTGGGTTTAGTGTTTTGGTTTGTAGTACAAGAAAGGAGTCCTAGTGACATAGTTGTTAGGTTGCTCGACTGCTAACCAAAAGGTCAGTGGTTCAAAACTACTAGTGACTCTGTGGGAGAAAGATGTGTCAGTCTGCTTCTGTAAAGATTTACAGCCTTGGAAACCCTGTGGGGTCACTATGAGTCGGAATGAGTCCGTGGCTGTGTGTTTAGTTTTTAGTTTGACAGTGCAAGAAAAGACTGAAAGCCTTTTCAATGATTTAAAAGCTATATGTGCAGCAAGTGAAAGTGATTGTGAGGAAGAATTTGTCATGAGTAGGAGTTGGTTCAATGGTTTCAAAGTGAGGGCAAATTTACGTAACATTAAAGGGCGAGTATGAATTCTCTGTAAATCAGACCTTCGTGACCTGGGGACTACCTGTAATTGGAAATTTAGCCCATGGATGATTATATTGCATATCCAAGTTTTCAGCGCTGGCACAAATTGTTAGGGTGCTGTTACAGCTGTCTAGGTAAAAGGATTTGCTTAAATACGTTCCCGTTGGCACTGCCAGCATAAAAATTAAGGGCAAAGTCAAGCCAATAGATAATGAGCCCTTTATCAAGGAAACTGTGTTGGACAAACTCACTGCTCAGAAAAAAAATTTCAAGAGAAATCCTACCCTTTGTTCCCTCCACTGGAGGGGATCCAAAACTGTCAGTGCTTCCAAGAGAACCCAGCCCCCAGTATTCAGACAGCCTTGCTGAAGAAAGGAAACGCAGTACCATCAGGCTCCCCAGTCTAGCTCCTATCACACAGCCTTTTCTCTGGGTTCTTCCAAGCTGTGTGTGCAAAGAAAACACTTTAGATCAGGTGAGGCTGTATTCTGACAGCCCCAATTTCTCTAAAGAGAGTTAGAATCTTTTATTTTACCACTCAACCTTCTTGTTGGTTGGATGCGTCACAATGTTAACAAGAATTTCCTTCACGAAGTGCTGAATAAAATGCAGTTTTAAGAAACGACTACTGATGATTCAGGGTGTTTTGTAGGTTATTAGTTTCCTTAACCACTAATGTGTTTGAAAAACACAGCTCATGTTTTCCGTTTTAAGGAGGGAGCCATGCTTATCATGCCTTACATTTTGTATTGGATTTTAGTGTTTAAAGAAAGTTTTTATATGAATGGAATCCCTGGGTGATGCAAACGGTTAATGCACTTGGCTACTAACTGAAAGACTGGAGGTTTGAATCCACCCAGAGGCACCTCTGAAGAAAGGCCTGGCAATCTACTTCCAAAAAATCAGCCGTTGAAAATCCTATGAAGCACAGTTCTACTCGGATACACATGGGGTCACCTTGAGTCAGAATTGACTTCTTGGCAACTGATATATATATTTACATGAATTGTTTTATTTGAGGTATCAGTCCTGGGTTGTAGGCAGAGCATGTATCATGATTTCCATTTGCTGATGAAGAAATAGACTTAAGAAGGCTGTGTGACTTGGCCCAGGTCCTATAGATGGTAAGTAACTGAACCAGATCTCTACTGGGGCCTGCATCGTTCAGTGCTACCTCCCTTCAGGTTAATGCACTTTTAACCTGAATCTATGACATGCCTCCTCTAGGTAACTTTTAATTTAACTACTGTAATTATTAACCGATCTATCATCACCAAGAACTGAGGAAGATCTCTGAAGGGACCTGAAAGGATTTGGGCTGGTCAACACACGGAATTTCAGACTTCTGGGATTACCTCCGTGGTGCAGTGTCTAAGATCTCACTGCTAACCAAAAGGTTGGCTGTTTGAATCCACCAGCCAGGTGCTCCTTGGAAACCCTATGGGGCAGCTCTGCTCTGTCTTATAGGATCAACATGAGTCAGAATCAACGGAAAGGCAATGGGTTTGGTTTTTTTTTTTTTGGTTTGGGATCACTTCAGGAGCCCTGGTGATACAGTGGTTAAGTGCTTGACTTCTAACCAAAAGGTCGGTGGTTTGATTCCACCAGCTGCTCCTTTGGAGAAAGATGTTGCAGTCTCCTTCTGTAAAGATTTACAGCCTTGGAAACCCCATGGGGCAGTTCTATCTGCCATATAGGGTCGCTATGAACTATAGAATCAACTCGATGGCAGTGGGTTTGGTTTTTGGAATCACCTCATCTCTCTACTTGGGTAATCTTGAATTATAGAGTTGGGACATGCCTTATGGCTCTAGTTTAACTTCTTGTTTTACAGGTAAGGAAATAAAGTTCCAGAGAAGTTAGATAACTAACTGTATGTTACAAAGTTTGCTAATGTTCCAAGTCACACAGCTAGTTAAGGACCAAACCATGATAAGAACACGAATCCCTGAATCCAGGCTGTTTTAGTTGTCTAGTGCTGCTATAACAGAAATACAGAAGTGGATGGCTTTACAAAGAGAAGTTTATTTCCTCAGAGTAAAGTAGGCTAAAAGATCAAACTCAGCTCCAAGGGAAGGCTTTCTCTCTGTGTTGGCCTTCTTATCAATCTTTCTCCAGACTAGGAGCTTCTCTATGCAGGAACCCTGAATCCAAACAACACGCTGGGCTCCCAGTGCTACTTCCTTGGTGATATGAGGTCCCAGCTCTCAAATGTGTGTATCAGTTGGGCTGGGCCATGATTCCTGGTATTGTGTGATTTTCCTGTATGTTGTAAATCATGCCTCTATGATGTTAATGAGGGAGAACGGGCAGCAGTTGTGTTAGTGAGGCAGGACTCAACCTACAGGATTGGATTGTATCTCGAGGCAATCTCTTGTATAAAAGATAGAAGCAAGTAGAGAGACCAGGGACCTCATACCACCATGAAAGCAGCACCAGGAGCGGAGCATGTCCTTTGAACATGAAGTCCCTGTGCCTAGAAGTTCTTTGACCAGGGAAAGATTGAGGACAAGGACTTTGCCCCAGAGCTGACAGAGAGAGAAAGCCCTCCCCTGGAGCTGACACCCTGAATTTGGACTTGTAACCTACTAGACTGTGAGAAAATAAATTTCTCTTTGTTAAAGCCATCCACTTGTGGTATTTCTGTTATGGCAGCATTAGATGACTAAGACACTTCGCTTTCCTTTTATCTTTTGTAAGATAAAAGGTGATGTAGGCCACACCCCAGGGAAACTCCCTTTACATTGGATCAGGGATGTGGCCTGAGCAAGGGTGTTACATCCCACCCTAATCCTCTTTAGCCACAGGCACAGATTATGATTTATATATATATATATATATATATATATATATAAACAAACCCGCTGCCGTTGAGTCAATTCTGACTCATAGTGACCCTATAGGGCAGAGTAGAACTGCCCCATAGAGTTTCCAAGGAGCGCCTGGTGGGTTCAAACTGCTGACCTGTTGGTTAGCAGCCGTAGCACTTAACCACTACGCCACCAGGGTTTCCTAATAGGAAAATCACAAAATGAAGGACAACCACACATGGCCTAACCAAGTTGACACATATTTTGGGGGGACACAATTCAATCCATTACACAGGCCCAGGTTTCCTTTTGTCCCCAGACCACGGCCTCACTGCAATCATTCTAACTTAGCTAGTGCCTGGCACATACTTACCAAATATAACAGGCATCGTTGACTGATTGAAGAAAAGATTTATGACTCCCATGCATGATTACAGGACTGTTGACAGTACCCTTGTAAAAGATTAATAATCTTGTAGAAAGTTTAGGCACTATGCCACATGAAAAACAGGAGGAACTATACAGGCTCATGATGCAGTCTAAGGGGAAACTTATTTCAACCTGACATGCTATAAAATACTGTACCACACAATTCTGTGGCAAAGGAGTTGGCGATTCCTGTTAATTTTCCACTAACTTAATTCAAAGGGAAAAGAGAATACTCTCTATTCCCAAGCCATTTATCTGACCAGGAATGTTCACATCCCCCACCACCTCCTTTTCACAAATCCATGTTGGACCCCACAAAAAATGTTGGGAGTCCATTAAAACTGTATCCTAATATACTCCTCATTCAGGGAATCTGTTCTTCATAACATGAGGCTCAGCATTTTGGCAGAGGTGACTTCACCAAGCTTTTTCTATTCATTCTTTCTTGAAAAGGGCTACAGAAGCTGCTTGCCAACAGGCTAACTTGTAAAAAGGCGGCAAGACCCTTTGTCTCTAGATCCAAAGCATTATCCTACAGGTGACCAGTAGAGCCATTAGTCTGAGGCAGGCCAAATTGATGTGCTTTTGCTCTAATAAGTAGCTTTGACTGTATCTATGACAGTTCACAAGCTGAAAGTTCATGAGTAGAGGAGTTTCCTCCTAGTGTTACGGCTTTCTTCAACCGGCAGGTGATTGACTCTTGCTGTCTCTGCAAAATAGGTTGCTGGGCTAAACTCATTATCAGAGGAACAGTGTGCAGAAGCTCAAAATGGTACTGAGAAGAAATAGTAGCCAACAGAACTTAAAATGACCCAAGCACTGTTCTAAGTGCTTTATATGTATCAATTCATTTGGTTCCTACAATTACCCTTTAAGGTAGGTATTATCATTTCTCCCATTTTACAGATAAGAAAACTGTGACACAAAGAGATGAGATAGTTGGTAGAGCTGAACTTTGAACTCAAACAACTTGGCTCCAGAGTCCACACTCTAAACCAGGGGTCTGCAAACTATGGCCTGGCCTGCAGGCTAACTCTGGCCCAACTAGTTTTGGAAATAACATCTGAGGTTGTCTGTGGCTGCTTTCATGCTACCACGGCAGAGATGAGTAGCTGGCGACAGAGACTGTATAGCCTGTAAAGCCTAAGATAATACTATCTGTCCCTTTATAAAAAAAAAGTTTGCTGAGCCTTTTTCTAAACTGTGCTGGGGAAGAATAGAGACTGTCCATCTAAGCATTGGAAGGCTGTTGTTATGAAAACTAACAACATTTAATATCTGGAAGACAGTTTAGCATCTCTCTAATCCTTCTGCATTTGTTTTATAGATGTGGAAATTCAGGCCAGGGGATATGAAAAAATTACCCCCAGATTGCACTAAGTGATAATAGCAGAGCCAGGACTAGAATTCAAATCCCCAATCCACAGATCCGTTGTGTCTTAGATAACACCTCCATTTTCAATCAACACCTTAGCAGTGATTAGTTGAAAATGAGTTCAGAGCAAGACCAGGCCAAGTGATAGCTGCCATCCAGCAGATGGAGGAGGAGGTTAAAGGTAAGTTCAGAGAGGCCAAAAGGGAGGAAACACAGTCTGTGCTCGTAAAGACCAACTGCATCTACTTGCCAGCTTTGGTAAGTGCCACCCCTGGTAATGCCACTCAGGCAAGACAGCTTAGACTGCCAGCACCTGTGTATTCATTTCCTAAGGCTACTGACACAGACTACCACAAACTGTGTGGCTTTAAACAAAAGAAGTTGATTGTCTTACAGTTCTGGAGACTAGTAGACCAAAGTCAGGGTGTTGGCAGGCCCATGTTCTCTCCAAAGGCTCTAAGGGAAGATCCTTCCTTTACTTTCCCAGCTTCTGGTAGCTGTAGGTGTTCCTTGGCATGTAGGTGCATCTTAACACTGTGTTCCCCCGTGTCTGTCTCCTATTTCTCTTCTCCTCTTTTATAAGGGCACCACTCAGATTGGAATAGGACTCACACTACTCCAGTATGACCTCAGGTAAACTGATAACATCTTTAAAGATCCTATTTCCTATCAAGATCATGTTCACAGGTACCTGGGCTTAGAAGTTCAACATATCTTTTTTGGGGACAGAATTCAATCATAACACACTGACTTCTCTTTAAACTAATATAGATTGTCTACTGGATACTCTAGATTATTTTATTAATGTTGCTGTTCTTGTTGTTAGGTGCCGTCGAGTCAGTTGCGACTCATAGCGACTCATAGCGACCCTATGCACGACAAAACGGAACACTGCCCAGTCCTGAGCCATCCTTACAGTCATTGTTATGCTTGAGCTCATTGTTGCAGCCACTGTCTCAATCCACCTCGTTGAGGGTCTTCCTTTTTTCCACTGACCCTGTACTCTGCCAAGCATGATGTCCTTCTCCAGGGACTGATCCCTCCTGACAACATGTCCAAAGTATGTAAGTCACAGTCTCACCATCCTTGCCTCTAAGGCAAGGATGGCTGTGCTTCTTCTAAGACAGATTTGTTCGTTCTTTTGGCAGTCCATGGTATATTCAATATCCTTCGCCAACACCACAATTCAAAGGCGTCAATTCTTCTTAAATGTTATTAACCATGTATTTGTTTAGCTCTAACTAGACTGTAAACTCCTTGAGGGAAATTCCGAAGGTCGTGAGCACATGGGTTGTAGAGTCTGTCTCCCTTTCCTGCAGGAGAGGGCCACACCCTGGGACACCAGAATGGAAAAATGGGCCTGATTATTTCCTAGTATTTTTCAAATACTGATCCATCAGAAAGCTCATATAAGATAGTTATTTATGGTTATCTTCATCACCAGGTATTTTCAAAGTTTCATTTTATCTTAGAGCATCAAAAGTATGCACCATTGGGGAGATGGAGCCAAGATGCCAGAATAGAGACAATTCCGGCAAGCCCTCTTTACAACAAAGACCCCAGAAAACAAGTGAATCGAGTATATTTGTGACAAGCTGGGAGCCCTAGCTTCAAAGGCAAGCTTAGAAAATGAACTGAGGGGCAGGGGGAGGAAGAGATTGTTCAGAAGTAGAGAGGAATTACTGGACCTGAATTGCAGGGAGCCCTCTGGCACCATTCCTGGAGCAGTGGTGGCAGGCTGGTCCATGCACTTTGAGCAACTTTCCCTTCTGCATGGACCTGTGTGGGCCTATTTCGGGAGAATAGGCCCTTGGTGGCAGACTCCAACCGTTTCAGCTGTGCAGTGGAGAGGTGGTTGTTTGATGTTTGACATTGCTTTGGCTATTAAACAAGGTCCTCACCTACCCACATCAGGGACCTAAGGACTGGTACCTCCACTCAGGTCAGCCAGCCACCTGCAACAGGGGTCCAAAGATAACTGGTACCTCCCAGTCCTCACAACCAAAAACTTTGGGTGCCCATGGACTGTCTGGAGAACCCACCCACCTGCACACTCTGGGGAACAGGGACACGCTTTCCTCAGAGACACTCAGAGGTAGGTTCTCAGCCCCCTGCCTTGTTCAGAGCATGACCCCCTGCTGCGATCAGATACCGGTATATATGCCAATCACCTCTGCCCCTCTCAGACTGTAGGACAGGGTCTGTACCACACACTTGATGATCAGCTACCTGGAAACCTGAGCTGAATTCATACATGAAAACTGAATGGCCTCCTAGACTGATATACCTGAAAATAGCTCTAGCCATCTGGGGACAGGATGCCAAAGCTCCAAAGGCTAAAATAATCAAGCTAGCTCACTCAAGCAACCCATATGGGTATACCAAAACAAAACAAAGCAAGAAGCTATGACACAGTAAGCAAGCATAAACTAATACAATAACTTATAGATGGCTCGGAGACAACAGCCAATATCAAGTCACACGAGGAAACAGACCATGATCACCTCAACAGGCTCTCAAAACAAAGAATCCAGGGATCTTCTAGATGAAAGTGCATTCCTGGAATTACCAGATGCAGAATACAAAAGTTTAATATAAAGAACCCTTCAAGATATCAGGAAGGAAATGAGGCAATACACAGAACAAGCCAAGGAACATACAGATAAGCAATTGTAGTAATAAGAAAGATTATTCAGGAACATAATGAAAAGTTTAATAAGCTGCAAAAATCCATAGACAGACAACGATCAGAAATTCAAAAGATTAACAATAAAATTACAGAAGTAGACAACTCAGTAGAGTCAGAGGAGCAGAATTGAGCAAGTAGAAGCTAGAATTTCTGAACTCGAAGGTAAATCACGTGGCACTAATATATTTGAAGAAAAATCAGATAAAAGAATTTACAAAAATGAAGAAACCTTAAGAATCATGTGGGACTCTATCAAGGGAAATAAACTAAGAGTGACTGGAGTACCAGAACAGGGAGGGATAACAGAAAATACAGAGAAAACTGTTGAAGATTTGTTGGCAGAAAACTTCCCTGATATCGTGAAAGATGAGGAGATAGCTCTACAAGATGCTCATCGAACTCCACATAAGGTGATGTTAAAAGAAAGTCACCAAGACATATCATAATCAAACTTGCCAAAACCAAAGATAAATAGAAAATTATAAGAGCAGCAAGGGATAAATGAAAAGTCACCTACGAAGGAGAGCCAATAAGAAAAAGCTCGGGCTACTTGGCAGAAACCATGCAGGCAAGAAGGCAATGGGATGATATATTTAAAAAATTGAAGGAAAAATTAGCCTGCCAAGAATCATATATCCAGCAAAACTGTCTCTTAAATATGAAGGTGAAATTAAGACATCTCCAGATAAACACAGGTTTAGGGAATTTGTAAAAACCTAACCAAAACTACAAGAAATACTGAAGGGAGTTCTTTGGTCAGAAAATCAATAATATCAGGTATCAACCCAAGACTAGAACACTGGGCAGAGCAACCAGAAGTCAACCCAGACAGGGAAATCCAAAAAAACAAAGCAAGATTATTAAAATAAAAAAAGCTCAAAATATTGAAATAATAAAGAGGGGCTAATAAATGTAATCATACACTTTCCATACGGAGAGGAAGATACAGTGATACAAAGAAACAAAAGTTAGTCATAAATTTAGAAAAATAGTGGTAAATAATAAGGTAACCACAAAGGAGACAAACTATCCTACTCATCAAAATAAAATACAAGGAAAAATACAGACTCAGCCAAAACAAAATCAACAACAACAAATATAAGGAAAGGACAATATATAAAGAAAATCTACTCAGCACATAAAACCAAGTGGGAAAAAGAAACTGCCAACAACACACAAAAAAAGATGTCAAAATGATAGCACTAAATTCATACCTATCCATAATTACCCTGAATGTAAATGGACTAAATGCAACAATAAAGAGACAGAGAGTGGCAGAATGGATTGAAAAACAAGATCCATCTATATGCTGCTTACAAGAGACACGCCTGAGACTTAGAGACACAAACTAAAACTCAAAGGATGGAAAAAAAATATATCAAGCAAACAGCAATGAAAAAAGAGCAGGAGTGGCAATATTAATTTCTGACAAAATAGACTTTGAAGTTAAATCCATCAGAAAGGATAAGGAAGGACACTATATAATGATTAAAGGGACAATACAGCAAGAAGATATAACCGTATTAAATATTTATGCACCCAATGACAGGGCTGCAAGATACATAAAACAAACTCTATCATCAGCATTGAAAAATGAGATCGACAGCTCCACAATAAAAGTAGGAGACTTCAACACACCACTTTCCGCGAAGGACAGGACATCCAGAAAGAAGCTCAATAAAGACACGGAAGAGCTAAATGCCACAATCAACCAACTAGACCTCGTAGACACATACAGAACACTCCACCCAACAGCAACCAAGTATACTTTCTTTTCTAGTGCACATGGAACATTCTCTAGAATAGACCACATATTAGGTAATAAAGCAAGCCTTAGCAGAATCCAAAACACTGAAATATCACGAAGCATCTTCTCTGACCATAAGGCCATAAAACTGGAAATTAATAACATTAAAAGCAGGGGAAAGAAATCAAACACTTGGAAACTGAACAATACCCTGCTCAAAAAAGACTGAATTATAGAAGACATTAAGGATGAAATAAAGAAATTCAAAGAATCCAATGAGAATGAAAACACTTCCTATCAGAACCTTTGGGACACAGCGAAAGCAGTGCTCAGAGGCCAATTTATATCAATAAATGCACACATCCAAAAAGAAGAAAAGGCCAAAATCAAAGAATTATCCCTACAACTTGAACAAGTAGAAAGAGAACAACAAAATAAACCCACAGGCACCAGAAGAAAGCAAATAATAAAAATTAGAGCTGAACTAAATGAAATAGAAAACAGAAAGAAGATTGAAAAAGAATTAACAAGACCAAAAGCTGTTTTTTTAAAAAAAATCAACAGATTTGATAAACCACTGGCCAAACTGACGAAAGAAAAACAGGAGAGGAAGCAAATAACCCAAATAAGAAATGAGATGGGCAATATTACAACAGACCCAACCGAAATTAAAAGAATCATATCAGATTACTATGAAAAACTGCACTCAAATTTGAAAACCTAGAAGAAATGGATGAATTCCTAGAAACACACTACCTACCTAAACTAACACAAACAGAGGCAGAACAACTGAAATAGACCCACAACAAACGAAGAAACTGAAAAGGTAATCAAAAAACTCCCAACAATAAAGCCCTGGTCCGTACAGCTTCACTGGAGAGCTCTACCAAACTTTTAGAGAGTAGTTCACACCACTACTACTAAAGGTATTTCAGAGCATAGAAAAGGATGGAATATGGACTACCAAACTCATTCTATGAAGCCACCATATCCCTGATACCAAAACCAGGTAAAGACACCACAAGAAAAGAAAATTATAGACCTATATCCCTCGTGAAAGTAGATGCAAAAATCCTCAACAAAATTTTAGCCAATAGAATTCAACAACATATCAAAAAAATAATTCACCATAATCAAGTGGGATTCATATCAGGTATGCAGGGATGGTTCAACATTAGAAAAACAATGTAATCCACCACATAAATAAAACAAAAGAGAAGAATCAAATGATTTTATGAATTGATGCAGAAAAGGCATTTGACGAAGTTCAACACCCATTCGTGATAAAAACTCTCAGCAAAATAGGAATAGATGGAAAACTCCTCAACATAATAAAGGGCATTTACACAAAGCCAACAGCCAACATAACCCTAAACGGAGAGAGCCTGAAAGCATTCCCATTGCAACTGGGAACCAGACAGGGATGCCCTTTATCACCGCTCTTATTCAACATTGTGTTGGATGTCCTAGCCAGAGCAATTAGGCTAGATAAAGAAATAAAGGGCATCCAGATTGGCAGGAAGAAGTATCTGTATTTGCAGATGACATGATCTTATACACAGAAAACCCTAAGGAATCCTCAAGAAAACTACTGAAACTGATAGAAGAGTTCAGCAGTGTATCGGGATACAAGATAAACATACAAAAATCAGTTGGATTCCCCTACACCAACAAAAAGAACATCGAAGATTAAATAGCCAAATCAATGCCATTTACAGTAACCCCTAGGAAGATAAAATACTTAGCAATAAATCTTACCAGAGATGTAAAAAACTTATACAAAGAAAACTACAGTACACTTCTGCAAGAAACCGAAAGAGACTTATATAAGTGGAAAAACATACATTGCTCATGGATAGAAAGACTTAACATTATAAAAATGTCTATTGTACCAAAAATGATCTATGCATTTAATGCAATTCTGATCCAAATCCCAATGACATTCTTTAATGAGTTGGAGAAATAGATCACCAACTTCATATGGAAGGGAAAGAGGCCCCGGATAAATAAGGCATTACTGAAAAAGAAGAACAAAGTGGGAGGCCTTACTTTACCTGACTTTAGAACCTATTATACCGGCGCAGTTGTCAAAACAGCCTGGTACTGGTACAACAATAGGCACGTAGACCAATGGAACAGAATTGAGAACCCAGACATAAATCCATCCACATACGAGCAGTTGATATTTGACAAAGTCCCCAAAACAGTTAAATGGTGAAAAGACAGTCTTTTTAACAAATAGTTCTGGCATAACTGGATATGCATCAGAAAAAAAGTGAAACAAGACCCATACCTCACTCCATGTACAAAAACGAGCTCAAAATGGATCAAAGTCCTTAATATAAAATCTAAAACGATAAAGATCATGGAAGAAAAAATAGGGTCAACATTAGGAGCCCTAATATATGGCATAAACAGTATACAAAACATTATTAAGAATGCCGAAGAAAAACTAGATAACTGGGAGCTCCTAAAAATGAAGTACCTATGCTCATCCAAAGACTTCTCCAAAAGACTACCTACAGACTGGGAAAAAGTTTTTAGCTATGACATTTCTGATCGGCGCCTGATCTCTAAAATCTGCATGATACTGCAAAAACTCAATTGCAAAAAGACAAATAACCCAATTAAAAAATGGGCAAAAGATATGAACAGGTACTTCACTAAAGAAGACATTCAGGTAGCTAACAGATACATGAGGAAATGTTCATGATCATTAGCCATTAGAGAAATGCAGATCAACACTACAATGATATTTCATCTCACTCCAACAAGGCTGGCATTAATCCAAAAAACACAAAATAATAAATGTTGGAGAGGCTGTGGAGAGACTAGAACACGTATACACTGCTGGTGGGAATGTAAAATGGTACAACCACTTGGGAAATTGATTTGGTGCTTCCTTAAAAAGCTAGAAATAGAACTACCATACAGTCCAGCAATCCCACTCCTCGGAATATATCCTAGAGAAATAAGAGCCTTTACACAAACAGATATATGCAGACCTAAGTGTATTGCAGCACTGTTTACAATAGCAAAAAGATGGAAGCAACCAAGGTGCCCATCCCCAGGTTTTCTTTTAGGTGACAAGAAAAATGATGGACTCAAATGTGTAAGGAGAGAGAAAGATACAGCAGATATCAGAGAAGAAGAACTGAGGAGAGAGAACTGTGAAGTAGTCATGAGTATCTGATTTTGGTTTTTCCTGAATCCTAGCTGCATGTTTATCTTTGCATTCCATGAGATATCTTCCTATCCTTACAATAAAATATCTTTACATTTAAGCAAACTGGAATGGCGTTTCTGTCAGTTGCCACTAAACATCTTAAGAAACATAAAAAATTAAAAATTTTAAGAAGATGGGACAGAAACAATTTTACTAGGAAAATATCCATAGTTTATGAAAAGTTTATTTACTCATCAATAAACTCCTTCAATATACAATTCAGGGCTGGTTTATCAGGTCAATGACTTAGACATGAGTAAGTTCTCAATAGATGGTTGATGTTATTGCTGCTATTGTTTGTTTTAAGACTGAAAAATGACATTTTGATGATGTGGAGAAAAGAGTGGTTAAGCACATGATGAAATGAGAAGCATACTCCATAAGCCCAAAGTTGAAGCCCCACTCTCTTTATACCCATTTCTGTTTCTAGTCCTTGTCCCTAACTCAATATATGGCATAATTAGCCAACTTGTTGTGTAAGTAGATCCCTGGTGGTCATTCTCTCTCTCTTTCTCCACATCCAGTTCATCATTTAGTCATTCCATCAGTCCCAGTGTTTAACTAACTGTCACCATTGTTATTAGTTGCTGTCCAGTCAGCTCTGACTCACGATGACCTTATGTATAACAGAACAAAATGTTGCCACATCCTGCACCATCTCCACAATCTTTAGCCAGCTAGAAAGCTCTTAAATTTATCCATTTCTTTTGGTCTCTATTGCTGCTAACCCAATCCAAATTTGCATCGTTTAACCCATTACTCATTGCCGTCGATTAGTAGTCTTTTAACTGGTCTCTTTTCTGAAACCTCTTAAGCCAAACCAAACCTGTTGCTTTCAGTCAATTCCAACTCATAGTGACCCTATAGGACAGAGTAGAACTGCCCCATAGGGTTTCCAAGCAGTGCCTGGTGGATTTGAACTGCCGACCTTTTGGTTAGCAGCTGTAGCTCTTAACCACTACACGACAAACCTCTTAATCTCTTAATATTCCTAACTTCACAGTTATAGCCCATGGATACTTTTTGGAATGTAAATCTGATGATGGCAACCAGTCCCCTCCACCAGCTTCCCATCTCCCAAACACACACAATATACATACTCTCTTTTAAGCTTTTCAATGATTTCCCGTTCTTGTACGGCAATGATTCTCACCCCTGGCTGCACAATAGAATCACCTGGAAGCTTTAAAAAATGCCTATGACTGGGTCTCACTTTCAGGAATTAGATTTAATTGTTCTGGAGTAGAATCTTCTTAAAAATGCTCTCAAGTGATTCTGATGTGCACCCAGAGTTGAAAACAACTGCTCTAGGTATACCGGCCAAAATCCTTAACATGGGTTCTACACAGCCTGGCCCCTGCTTATTTCTCTTCCCTCTTTATGTATCACATCCCCATCTTCTCTGCTCTCCAGCTACGCTGGCCTTGTCCTAGTTCCTCAAAACCACCACACTCCTCCCTGACTGTTTACAAGGCCTCTGCACACACTCTTCATGAGTAACGCTCTACTTCTCCAGATCTTAGCTTTGTGCCACTTCCCTAGAGAAAACTTCCTTGATCTCCTTGAAGAGGGCAGTTACCCCTTCTGGCTCAGAGAACCCTGCACCCTTCTTTTGTACCACTTGTCACAGTATAGCTTAACATTTATGTGTGTAATTCTCTGGAGAAGGATTATCTTCCCACTAGACTATAAGCTCTGAGAGGGCAGTGACCATGTTTACTTTCCTTGTCATTGTATCTCCAGTCCCTCTTTATGTCTGAAATAGAGAAGACCCTCGTTATATATGTTGAGTGACTGAGTGAGGAGAAGGGTAATGTTTAGTAACGGTAGCCCTACTGGCAGTGGAAATCAAAATTCAGCACCAAGCTTTTTGGTGTCATACAAAGGTAGCAAAAACTTCAAAAGGAAATCCAAGTCTTGAGTAGAATGGGCAATATGGAATTATGAGAGACATATGGATGATGGTGGGTTGTATGAGGGAGGAAATGAGGTGTGAAAAAACCTCAGGGTAGGAGACAGGGGATTGGTGGAGGGGTCTCCGACCCAACCATATCCTGGTCTTCCATCTCATTCCTCACAGACCTCCACCTGTGGTTTAAGGGGCATGGCCTCAGAGCAGAAAAGGAGAACCTATGCCCAGGAATCCTCATGGAACTTAGCAGTGCAAGAAAGCACCTTTGTGGGGTCAGTGGAGTAGACTGTGGGATTTCTCAGGTGGGCAGGGGAGGACTCACTCAACTAAGAGAAACCTAGTTGCTAGTTAGACTTAGAACTATATTCCCTAGTTTCAAATTCCAGCTCTGCTATTTACTTGTTATATGAACTTAGGACATGTTACTTATGTTCACTATGCATCTGTTTCCAGACTATGGCATGCGGATAATAATAGTGCTTACCTCATAGGTTATATATAAGATTATTTAGATGTAATCTATTTAGCATGATAATTACAAATAGGATGAAATCTATCTACAGCAAGCACAAGTGCTTTTTCTGTCATCTTTTTTTTAACATTTTTTTCCTACTCTAAGATCTCTACAAGGTTCCCCATTTTTGCTTCTGAGTTGGTAGGTCTGCAGTTGTAATCCCAGTAGACTCATGCTCTTAGCTATGGCAGCACACAGCCTCCACTGCACAAGCTGAACTTTCTACCATCGAATGAGAAATGATTATGGGTTTCTGAATAAGATCAAAGTGAAGCACATTTATGATTCCTGGATTTTAGGTAAATCGTAATTGAACTGATGATTTGTATTCCAATTACATGCACTACAATGTCCTTGATGTCTGTGAAGCTCTGCTACCATCTCCTTGACCTGCTATCCTTCTGGAGGCAACCCTTTCACCTCCTAGAATAAAAATGGACAGCTTTGCACCAGCATTCCTTCGTAGGCTGGTCACAGAGGCTGGCCAGGCTACACAGAACATCTTCTTCCCTACATCTTGGAGTTACCACTGCACAGCACATTTATAAAGGCAGGGAAAAGGGGGGCTTCTCATGTGTTCACATATGCTGAAATGAAATGTTCTGAGTGTACAATAAAACCTGAAGGCTCTCAGAGAATTGGATACATTACACATTCTTGGTAAAACAGGGTTAACCAGAAAGCCATCTCTGTTATTACCATAGAAATTTCTTCTGAAATTTCAATTTGACTAGTGCTCAGAGAAGAGGCCTAGAAGATTTTTCTACCTTAGTAAATTCAGGAGGCCAAAAGTTATTGACTTTTTTCCTTGATGATGAAGAATCGTATTTTAAAGAAATGGTGAACGTTGTAAACATGAGTTACTCACTTTTCAGTGTGTCAGGCAGATGAAAAGGGAATTAGCATAAAGTCATTGTACCAGGCACGTTTACAAGCATGGAGTCAATTCATTCCTAAAGCTGTAACAACAGAACAATATATCAGAAAGAATATTCTAACCTAAGGAATCAGTTTAAGTCCCAGACACCAGTTCTATCATTTGCCTTTTCCCAATAGAATGTGGAGTTTACGCAACTGAAAAAGTCTTGACTATGTCACTGACGCAGGCTAAGGCCGAGAGCCATCTTTTGCTAAAGGAAGCTGCAGAAACGTCAAAGGTGGAGGTGTGATTTCTTTCCTTGTGCTAATTAACTGGGTTCTGGTTGTTGTTAGTTGCCTGTGGAGTCAGTTCCGATTCATTTAAAAATACTGTTCTGAGGAAACCGTATCATTGTGATGCAAGTTAGATGACTGGTCTTTCTGCTTTCCTGACCCCAAACAGCTTACATGGTGATATATTCATGGCGTGGGCACCACCTGGTAATTCTGTAGGCCAGTAAAACTGGCCTCTGTCACAGGTGTGGGCAGCTTCGGGGGACATCTCCATTTCCCCGCAGACTTTTAGTAAATCACAGGAAGTCTACCAGATGAGGTACTGCCCCAGAATTAGAGACTAGGGGATTTTGTTGCAAGACATGAAATGCCAGAAAGTTAGTTTTTCTGGAGTCCCCTGGCTTCCTGGTCGGATCTTTCTGGGACTTTTCTTTATTTTTCCAACGGAATGGAGAGATAGGTCAGGGAGGAAAGAGGACTCCTGCTGAGACCAACCTGTTGGCAGAGGTCTCATCTCACTGTGTAAAAGATCTAAACTCAGGCAAACCTACAATTTTTGTTAAAGTCATAACCCGAAACAAACAGTGACCAACAACAATAGATAACACTTTGTAATGGCAAGAAGGGATGACTAGACTTTCTGGCTAGAGGTTCTACCTTTGTCACTTGGTTATGTCACATAACTTCTCTGGGCCTCAGCTGTAAAACTGGGGTGGAGTGAAGAAGCTTGGGAGGGAGGAGGAGGGGAGCTAGACTACCAGGATTTCCGAGATTCCCTTATCTTTAAAAACCCAAGTTTTCCTGTTCTCTATCTCTGTAAGAGCATCATCAGCAACTTATCAAAGATAAAAATTTGGCAGCCGAAGTCCCTTCCCGTTCATTTGGATGGCAGGGGTTCTTAGCTTGTAAGTCTTCTGTTTAGTTCAGTTTAACAAACATTTTAGAACATTTGCTATAGCAGAGGCCCTGTACTAAGTTCTGGAAGTACAAAATGAACTCACAAACTTGTGGGGTATTGAGGAGGATCTGTGTTGCTAGTTTAACATAATACAGACTAAGTTGTTATCTTTAAAGAAAAACACATCTATGGCAGTTTTAAAACATGTCAGCAAATTCTGAAACAGTTACCAACTTACTACCTGTTCAAGATACTACCAATCACACCATGACTGTTCCTTTTTTTTTAACATCTCATCATTAGTAATATGTACTACATACAATGTTGCAGCAGGTAATTTGTCAATGTCATATCAATAAGTTTATAGGTAATGTTTCCAACCCCAAAGACAAAGATTGGATTTATAAAGATATTGATAGGAAAAAGTAATGATAATAAAAACTAAAAAAAAAAAAAAAGAAGAAGAAGTATATGACTTACATTAGAACCGACTTAAGACAGAGTCATGGGAAAGGAACCCCATAGTAAATCAGGACTTCCTGTACACCTTGGCTCAAGTGACGTTATGTGACTTCGGAGGCTAGGCCAGAAAAGGCCATGCAGCTTCTGCCTGGTTCTCTTGGAACACTCACTCTGGGAGAAGCTAGCTGCCATGAAGGATGTCCGACTACCCTGAGACCACCATGCTGGAGAGGACCCTTGTGGATGCTCTGGTCAACAGCCCCTGCTGGGCTCTCTGTGGCTGTATTAACTGCCAGCCTGGAAGGGAGCCCAGTTGAGCCCCAGATGTCTGGAGCCTCAGGCAACCTCTGGGTGCAACTGCGTGAGAGACCCCAAGTGAAATCTGCCCAAGCTGAGCCATCTCTGGACTCCTAACCCACCCAACTGTGAACAGAATCAAATGGTTGTATTAAGCTACCTGTTTTAGGGGTAATTTGCTACATACCAAGAGTAACCAGAACAGTGTCTTCACCAAAATTATTCTTAAAATAATTAATTCAGAATGTAAAGTTATCATAGAAACATTTATATTGCCAAGAATTTTTCCAGTGGGTGTATCCCATTCACAGAGAAAGATAACAATGGTATAATTTACCTAATTATGGAATGTTCTACAGTGTCCTCTTTTTTTTAAGTATAGCCCTAAAAAGTGGTTTAACCATGTTTTCTCAAACTAGAAACATATCTGTGCAACATGAGTAACTCAGGGGGAAAAAAAAATCAATTTAAGAAAAATGAAACAAGATGACTCCTTAAGTAACAACTACTGTTGTTTTATATTACATTATCAGTGCTTTTCAGGACAACTGAATTTTTTGTTTTTATTTAAGGGGAAAAAAAAAGTCATCCTGAGTCTTTATTTACTCTAACCACAGTGAAATGCGTTTTGGCCTGGTGATCAGAGGAAAAACATGGGAAGATAAGGATAGACTCCTGCCTCCTGCCCCTTCGGCCAGGTCATATCGCACATGACTCCGCATCATAAATTCACAGGTATTCCCACCCTTATCAAGATTTAAGCACTCTAATTCAATTGGAGGGTGAAGCATGATCCAACTCCCAAGAATGACAGTTTCTGTCATTTCTGCCACAGCAGAAAATAGCTCTTTTTTAACAGGTGACGATGCTTCTTGGTTTTGGTTTATTCTGAAGTTGTAATTATAGTTCTGACCTGTCTTAAGAGTCATTATGTAGGTTGGGGGAGGCTGCAAAGTAGTTAAAAAAAAAATTAGTCTGAGAATTAAAAGTGCAAAATCAGCTTTGCAAATATGGTAGTTTTCAAAAATCAATTAAACTTTCTTTAAAAAAAAAAGGTTAATCTTATTAAAATTTGAATTCATCCTGGACGTGTTTACCTGCTCTGTCACCTGCCCTTTGCCATCAGACTTTTAATATTCTGGTGGTGCAGTGGTTAAGAGCTCAGGCTGCTAACCAAAAGGTCGGCAGTTCTAATCCAACAGCCACTCCTTGGAAACCCTATGGGACAGTTCTACTGTGTCCTCTAGGGTCGTTAAGAGTCAGGATTGACTCTACAGCAAAGGGGATGTCAGTAGAGTGTGTGCGTGTGTGTGTTGGGAGAGGTGGGTGTCAGCAAATAAACATAAAACCCACTCTAGGTCTTTGGGTTTTAGGACTAATGAATGAAACAAGTGAGAAGTTATGTATTCTTGTGATTGTATTAACTATAGGTGGTTTAATACACCCTGTGGTTAAAAAAAGAAATAAGGGAATTACAGGTTATCTAGATAACAAATTCACAGTAGGTTTTCTTCAAAAAGTAAGTCTATTTATATGGAATATATATAAACATATCAAAGTTTGTCTTTCTTCTCAGAAATATCTCTATTATGGAAAAAGAAGACAAGTCTGTATCTAATAACATGAGGTTCCAAGTCCATGGCGGAGGGTGCGGGGGGGAGACATTTGAAGACATAGCTGCTTTTCTTTGCTAACCCAGGTGTAAAAATTTCCCCATTATTCTCCTTTTACCCCACATTCATGAGGTCTCATTATTCTCAACTTGGTTCCAAGGTTACTTGCTCTTTGATGACTTCCTGATCTTCTTCTTGTGAACCCTTGCCTCTATTCTGCCGGGCTCCTATGGACTTCATTCATTTCTCTATATATGCAATTCCAACGTTGTGCTGAAATGACTTGCTTATGTCCTGCCTTCCCCATCAGACTATAAGCTCCATGGGGTCAAGCATTGTAGCTTATTTATTCATCTGTAGGTATTTTTTAGGTATTCATGTCCAGGCTACAGCTCTGTGTGTAGGAGGTGCTCAATAGATGTTGAATAGCTGGTCCTTGGATCTGCCTGCCATCACGGTTTCCTCTGTATTCCCAAAATGCCACTTCTTCTTAACCTTTGTGATTTTCACTTGAGCCTTTTGAGTTTTGAGTCTGAAGTTCTTAATTAAGATACAGTGATCACGTCAGCTGGTGCAAGGCCTGCAAAATTGGTGTGTGTGTGTGTATGTGTGTGTGAGCTGAGTCACCACCTCCATTTCTGGCTTTGCTCCCCACATCCACACCCCACCCTTAAGCTCTATTTTCATTCCTTCTCTCATTTCCCTTTCGGAGTACGTTCAAAAGTGAGAAAACCTCACTGCACCTCTTACTACTATATTTGTAACTTGCCAAGTGCTGTGCTGAATCCAGCTGCAATGCTTACATTATTCTAAAGAAAGTAATATATATCTAGTGCAAAATAAATTTCTCTGTAATCTCTAGATGTAAGAATCCTGTTATATTTTTTAAGTGTGGCATGGTGTAGGTCTTACCGAAGACTATTCTGAAATTTTTCTGGCGTAAAGAAACATAGGGTGAAAATATACCATTACCATTTCAAATTATTCTTTTAGGAATACCTAAAGGGTTGCTATGAGTCAGGATCAACTTGGCAGCAATGAGTTTCTTTAATGGTGTGGGGAGTGGTCACCAATGATGAAAAAGTATGGTATAAAGCTAATCATAACTGGACTCCATTTAGGCACGTTAAAAAAATTTTTTTTCTCTTTCTGTGTGTGTGTATGAGTCTGTGTTTATAAGGATTGAAAAGAAATACATCAAAAATACTAATAAGTGATAGTTCAAAAGCATGAGACTTATACTTATTTTCTTTTTTGTATCTTTTTTCTTCATTTTCTCAATTTATCCTGACAATGTTCTTCTTTTATTACCAGAAAAAAACAAAACAAAACCCAAGCCCCATACAAAATGAAACAAAGTAAAAAGCACAAACTAGACTAAGATATTAAAAAAAAAAAAAAAAAAAATCTATTTCAAGCACTGTGGCCTGGAAAGAAGGGAGAGCAAAGGGACTTTTTTATTGCATTTTTTAAATGAAAGAAAAAATTAAAAATTCACATGAATATAGTAGAATGCAACCACATCACACCATTTAAGCAACTAACCACACCGCTATCTTTGTTTAATCTATTTCACCAACTACCCTGCCCCCCCCCCCAGCATTTTCTTCAAAGTGTTTTTTGAAAGAATCCTAGATATTCTTAACTTTTGTTTGGATACATTTTATTTCATATAGCTTAGACTTTCTCTTTTAGAATAGCTTACAAAGTCTCAAAGCTTCTGAACACACAGCTGTGTGATACAGCATCTTGAATCTGAAAGTATGTGCCCTCCAACCCCATCTGGAGGAAAAAAAAAACAACTATTGAAGGCCCTCTGAGCAAACATCTATCAAAAGCAAAGAGATATGGTATTTACTCAACTTTAGTTCTGTGGGGAGGGTCAGAGAACAGACTTCAGTGTCCAGGATAAAGCCAGGCTTTGGCAGTCGAAGCTGCCCATTGTGATTGAAGATTCGGGGTGTAAACACATGCAGTGTTTAACAATTGCCAGTTTGCTTTTAATGTTTTACAGCCATGACTGGGGCTCAGAAGAACACAGTGTGTCTTCTTCACTGTAACCGAAGTTGAGGCTTTATTAGTATTTGGGCAAGCGGCACTGGCAGCTGCAACCCCTCAATGGGTGCTTTCTAGTCGCAGAGTGGGCTGTGGCGTTGCTGGGAGCTGGGGTTTGAGGCAGCCAGGGGAGCAGGGCAGGGGTGAGGGGAGGAAGCCCCAGCCTGGGCCATCCTCCGTTTCTGTGGCAGGTGCTTCGGAACAAGGAGAAAAAGGAGGCCCTCCGCTCCCGCTCCCCAGCCTGGACTCTCTGTCTGACTCTGTCGTGTTATTTATTTATTACTGGGTTTTTTGTGTTCAGAATACAGGGCATTGGCAGGCAGAGATATACACTGTGGCTTACTCTTTCTCTGCATGGCCAGTGGTGATGAAACCAGTAACAAAGACCCTGACTTTGCTTAATGACCAAGACTCAGATAACAAACCAGTGCTGTTGTTGGCCGGAAACTTCTAGATGCTTGATGCAGTGTGACCTATTAAAGTGGGAAGGAGGATTTGAAGGAAAGAGCTGGAAATTATATTTTGTTATAACCCAAGGAAGTGATGTCGATTTGGCTTCATGGCCCTGGTTATTATGAACTGTCATTGACTGAGAACTTTTATTTGCCAGGTGCTCTGGTTTCATTTTCTCACTCACCACACCCCTGTAAGATGTTGTTGTTATTGCTGCTGTTGTTGTTTATGGGTTTTTCTTTGTAACAAAGGAAAAAATTGAGTTTCAGAAAGGTTAAGTCATTTTCCCAACATTATTTCACAGCTTAGAAATGGTGCAGCCAGAAATTCAATCTTGGTATGACTATAAAAATAACTTTTACTCTTTCTATGGAGAAATATACTCTAAGTCTGGTGTCTTAGTTATCTAGCACTGCTATAACAGAAATACCACAAGTGGATGGCTTTAACAAAGAGTTTATTCTCTCACGGTCCAGTAGGCTAGAAGTCCAAATTCAGGGCGCCAGCTCCAGGGGAAGGCTTTCTCTCTCCGTCAGCTCTGGAGCAAGGTCCTTGTCATCAGTCTTCCCTTGGCCTGGGAGTATCTTAGCATAGGAACTTCAGGTCCAAAGGACACACTCTGCTCCTGGCACTGCTTCCTTGGTGGTGTAAGGACTCCATGTCTCTCTGCTTGCTTCTCTCTTTTATATCTCAAAAGAGATTGCCTTAAGACACTATCTAATCTTGTGGACCTCATCAATATAACTGCCACTAATCTATCTTATTACATCATAGTGGTAGGATTTACAACACATAGAAAAATCACATCAGGTGGTAAAATGGTAGACAATCATACAATCATACGAGGGAATCATGACCTAGCCAAGTTGACAGATATTTCTGGGGGACACCGTTCAATGCACTACATCTGGTAAATTTCAAATTGGAGGTGCCAGGTGACTGAGGCCCAGAATAGGTGAATTCAACTTGAGGGTACAGAGGAGGTTAATAGTTTAGATACACTACAATCTGTACTCTTTTCATCACAGAGAATTGTAGGAAAATTCAGACAAGGTAGAGTCACGAGGCAGAATTGAATAAGCACCCCTTTTCTAATACTTAAAAAATAAGAGCACCACCCCCCAGCCCAGACTTGATGAACTGGTATAAAAATTATTAATGCTATCAGGTCATTGTCCTTATTACTTTAAATAATTGCTCGTTAATCTGTTTTTTAAATAAACTTTATGTTTCACAGCGGTTTGAGATTTAAAAACTAGAAAAAACTAGAGAGTTCCCCTATACCCTATACACAGATTCCTCTAGTATTAACCTCTTCCATTAGAAATGTACACTGGTTTTAATTAATAAACCAATATTGGTATATTATTATTAACTAAAGTCTATTGTTTATTCAGATTTCCTTTTTTTTTTTTTTTTTTTTGGTCTAATGTCCTTTTTCTGTTTCAGGGTCCCATCCAGGAAACTAAATTACAGTTAATCACCATGTTTCCTTAGGCCCCACTTGGTGGTGAGAGTTTCTCAGATTTTTGTTGGTTTTGATGACCTTGACAGTTTTGAGGAGTACTGGTCAGGGATTTTGTAGGGTACCCTTCTACCGGGATTTGTCTGATGTTTTTTCTCGTGATTAGAATAGGGTCATGGGTTATTGTGAGGATGACCACAGAGGTAAAGTACTATTTTTATCACATCATATCAAGAATGCATACTATCAACATGATTTGTGATTATTGATGTTGACCTTGATGACCTGGCTGAGGTAGTGTTTGTCACGTTTCTTTACAGTAAAGTTACTCTTTTTTTTTTTTAAACATACTGTACTCTTTGGAAAGAAATCACTATGCACAGTCCACACCTAAGGAGTAGAGTGCTCATTAACTTTTAAAATAGTCTAATTAATTTCTTCCCACTCCTCAAAATGATTTCTTCTTGTTTAGCTTTACTTGATACCATTTATGTTTATCAGTCTCTCCACCTCTGCTTCCACTCTCCAAATTATAACAACCAAATCATAGACTTTCAGAGTCAGAGGGAGTATGAAATGCCTTTAGTCCTAGTGGCGTTGGATTATCTGATAGCCAGATGCACACACATGCGTTGAAAGAATTTCTTATTTAATATTTCCTCCAAAGCAAGGAAGTGATCATTCTGGGGAGAATCAGAGCTTTATTGGATGTCTTGATCTTTATCTTATGGTCCAATATTGTTTTCATTTTGAATAATATAAAGGGGGGAGGGCATAGTCCCTTCAGGGTTAAAGTGTTAAGGATTCTTCATCTTTCACAGAGGTGTTGAAGAGGTAAACTGAGTTGTCCCAGGTCACATAGGTGGGTGTCTTGACTCTAAGGAAATGAAGTCTGCTTGCTGCAAATAGGAACAGACATTTGCTACAAACTCAGATTTAACAACAAAACACAAAACGGCAGCTGATTCTTTGATGATGACAATGATGCTGAGGACAAAGGGAAGAGAGGGTAGAAGTTTGATTTAGACGGAGGGAGTATTATCTCTTCAAGTATTTTATACACACATATTTTGACTTTTATAGTATTTATAAGACCAAAAAACCAAACCCATTGCCATGCAGTCGATTCTGACTCATAGTGACCCTATAGGACAGAGTAGAGCTACCCCATAGGGTTTCCAAGGAGTGGCTGGTGGTTTCAAACTAATGACCTTTTGGTTAGCAGCCAAGCTCTTCACCACTGCGTCACCAGGGGTCCCAGTATTTATAAGAGAAAAGACAATAGACAACCATAAAATAACCTCTTAGATGTAAGCACAACTGTTATCTTTCTAAACTCTTTCTAAATTCTAGTCTCCTCTGTCTAATAAGGGCACGTATTTCTTCATACACTTCTATTTTGTTTTCAAATTTTTATTTGAATGTTTAATATTAAATGTTTATTTATTTTTACACATAGGCAGTTTGTTAATAGTTAACAATAATTTGAGGGAAGACACCTGTTCACAGCTGTGACCGCAGCAGCCCCCCTTTCTTTGCGTGCTGTGGAGGTGTTGGGGGTGACATCCTCAATCTGCCTGATCTTCATTCCTGAACAGGCAAGGGCTCTGAGGGCAGACTGGGCCCCAGGCCCAGGGGTCTTGGTCCTATTTCTACCTGTGGCATAGAGTTTGACATGTAAGGCAGTGATGCCCAGCTCCTTGCACTTCTGGACCACATTCTGGGCAGCCAACATGGTGGCATATGGTGAGGATTCATCTCGGTCAGCTTTTACTTTTATCCCACCAGTCACATGGCAGATGGTTTTCTTGTCAAAGAGATCAGTGGCATGGACAAAAGTGTCATTGAAGGATGCAAAAATGTGGCAGACACCAAATACCTTCTTTCCTTCAGCCATCTGATGTCCAAGACTGATGACCTGCTCTTCCTTCTTTTCCTTCCTCTTGGGAGGTGTCATTTCTGCACATCATGTCCAGACTCCACCACCAGAAAACTGAATGTTTATTCTTACAAATTTAAAAATTTTGAAATGTACGTAAAATTATACTAGAAATATAACTAAAAATTATCTGATGGTTAACTTACTTTAGTGGAAAGGAAACTAAACAAAGTTAGCCATGTGCCTTCAACCTTAAACTGTTACTTGTCTAGCATTTTAAGTGCCAATCCTTTGCATGATACACTTAGATATACCTTGCCTGTAGGTTACATTTGCCCAAATATTTTTGTGAGTGGAGGATTCAGAAAGCAGAGTTCAGTTTTCATGAGGAGAATCAATCCTGAAAACAACATATGTGAAGGAGCTGGTAGACACAGTGAGTAGGATAAATTCACCCCAGGGAAGAACGTTAAAGGTACTGCTCAATGGAAATACACTGAGGGATATTTTAAAGGAAATTTTTAACAGACTCATTTGCTTGATTTAGTTTATCCAGCATTCAGTACCAAAAAGCCAAACCAAACCCATTGCTGTGGCATCAGTTCGAACTCATAGCAACCCAATGCTGTGCCCAGACTTCTCACCTACTGAAATGTGAACTAATAAATGGGTGTTGTTTTCAGCTGCTAAATTTGTGGTAATCTGTTACACAGCGATGGAAAACTAACACATTACGTATTTATCTCCTCCATTGGATTAGACGCTCTTGGCACGCAGGCCTATGTCTTAATTATCAGCATGGGCCCCCTCTAGGCAAAGTGCCTGATTTGGAGCAGTGACCTCAAAAGTGTTTGTTGAATGAGTAGTCAGTGCTGCATTTTGCTGTATTGTACAGGCAATTAGAGGTAAAGCTAGAATGTACCTAATTTATTTCAGTAATTGTACTTCAAATGCCCACTAGGTACTCAGTTCCATGCCAATGTCAACTTCCTGAAAGATAATATTTGTGATTCTCTTGGTTTTCCAGCATGCCTTATAAAATACCAAGTTTTCAAACATTGCTGATTTGAACATAGTTAATCACAGTTATCCTGGTATTAGAGAGGAGAGATGATGGAGAACTGAGAGTGAGAGATAAGGAAACTTATTTTGAGGAATAGCTTCATTTTGCTGTCTCTACAGAGCTTCTGATCAATGGCACTCACGATTATAACTGGGCATTTTAGTCCCTCTGAGCCTCAGTTTCCTTACTAGCAAAGGAAAGAGGTAGAATAAATTGTGTCCTCCTCAGACCAAAAATTCTATGAGTCTGTGAGTTTTACTTCTTCTTTCTCTATCCCTACTGTGTGGCAAGATGGCCAAATTGTGACTTGTGGGCTCAGAAATGAAAAGGCCCACAATAACCCACCACTGAACGTCCAATTGCATTATTTTCTCTCCACTGGTCAAAGGGAGCATCTCAGAACTCTCAGAAAACAAGAAGAAACTTTCATATTTTCAAAAATCTTCTCCCAATGCCTTAGACAGGAATGTTTAAAAAGACAGTGTTATGAATTGAATTACACCCCTAAAAGATATGTTGAAGTCCTAACCCCTGTACATGGGAATGTGACCTTGTTTGGAAATAGGGTCCTTGAAGATGTTATAAGTTAAGATGAAGTCATACTGGAGTGGGGTGGGTCCTAATCCAATATGAGTGCTGTCCTTACAAAAGAGAAGAGGCACAGAGACACACAGAGGGAAGTTGGCCATGCAAAGATGGAGGCAGAGATTGGAGATATGCTGCCTCAAACCAAAGAATCCCTGGGGCTCCCAGAAGTTGGGAGAAAAGGATGGATCTTCCCCTAGAGCATCAGAGGGAACCAACACACTGAATTTGGACCTCTAGCCTCCAGAACTGTAAGATGATACTTTTCTGTCCTTTTAAGCCACCCAGTTTGTAGCACTTTTTACAGCAGCCCTAGGTAGCTAATACAGAGTGTAAACAGCTGTTTTTATTTTCTTCTGAAAATTTCGAGGCCTTGTAGCATAATTAGAAGAATCCCAGGCTAAAAGGCTTGACATTTGACTATTGGGCAGCAGTAGAGCATGTACTCAAACTGAAAAGAAAATGAAATGATGCTTAAACTATGCTTTAAAGTCCCCCCCAAAGTGGGTGGGGGGAGGGACTTAGATGATGCAAGAACATGTATCTCCAGGGTGGGTGAAGACATTAAAAGGGAGCAATATCCAGCAGCTTCTGGTCGGCTTGCCTGTTTCATCCCAGCAAAATAAAAGGCACTGGAAACTAATTTTGGTCCTTCACACACATGGAAAAATATTCAGAGAAGGAGACTTCTCATTCTCTTGGTGAATATTTATTGAGCACCAGCCATTTGCTGGACTGTTCTAAATGATGAAGATATAGCCATGAATCAAATAGACAAAAATCCCTGCCTCAGGAAGCTCACACTCTTAAGAATACTAAGCTGGGGCTGGAGTCCCTGGGAAGTCAAAGGGTTAACACAACCAGGTGCTAAGTTGAAAGATTCGAGATTTGAGTCCACCCAGGGGTACCTTGAAAGAAAGGCCTGGCAATCTACTTCCCAAAAATCAGCCATTAAAAACCCTATGGAGCACAGTTCTACTCTGACAGAGATGGAGTTGCCACGAGTTGGGATTGACTTGATGGCAACTGGCTTTGTTTTTTTTTTTTTTTTTTAAGTTGGGGCCACTTTGGCCGGGGAATTAATTTCTGTTTCTGTTCCACAATGTCCACTCTATGTTGAGAGCACTGAGTGCAGAGAATGGCTTTCAGTAAAGTTAGCGGGCTTTAAGCTTCACAGCTGCTTCTTTTGCGGTCCCTTCCAAGCCTGTGTGTCCTCTTCAGGGATCTAGGGAGGAGCTGGATGCCTGGAGTGCTGCTCCAGCCAAGGGCTCACCCTCTATGTCCTGGATCTGTGGGTGGGGCTCCATCTATTTTTTTCCAGCTGCCAGTGATTCCCTGCCCCTTGTGGGACTTCCCTGAGTATCTCGAATCCATCTCTAACATCAGGGAGAAGGTTCTGAGTGAGACGCTGATGCACTCTCTGCTCAGGCTCTCCATGACTAAGGTTCCACGAGCACCTCGTGTCCTGCTAGTGCCCTCCCACTACCTGGGACCACTAATAGCATGTTGGACCTAGCTGAGCTGGACCAGCAATTAAGGCAATGGTCCAAAGGCCAGTAAGGACCCTGCCAAGACAGATCAATGTCTGGAGCCTCCGTGGGCTTTTCCCAGGGTAAGAATCATTTCTGGAGTGATCAACTGTTTCAGATGTGGCATGACCAACAAATTCTGAAGCAGAAAAAACCTTTTCTAAACCATCGATAACCAAAAAACATAATTCTATCCACTACGTTGGAATACGCAGTCCCTGGGTGGCAAAAAGGGTTAAGTAATCAACTACTAGTCAAAAGGTTGGCAGCCTCAACCCACCCAAAGGCATCTTGCAAGACAGGTCTGACGATCTGCTTCCAAAAGGTCACAGACTTGAAAACCCTATGGATTAGTTCTACTCTGCATACACGGGGCGGCCATGATTCGGAGCTGATTCCCCGGCAACTAACAACAACAATGCCGCAATACAGAAAAAATTACCTTTCTCTTCACCCTACTTGAAATAGTATCACAAAATCTTTGTTATGTGAAGAAATCTGAAGTGAAAAAATAAGAAAAAGAAGTTCTGATAGAGGTGGGCCAAGCTGTTAAGTAGTAATAGTAACAATAATTATTAATACTAAGATGATAATGTTATGTTTCCGAATGCTTTTAGCTTTTGTGGTTCTGTGCTGTCGAGTCAATTCCAAGTCATAGCTACCCTATAGGACAGAGTAGAACTGCCTCATAGGGTTTCCAAGGAGTGGCTGGTGGATTCCAACTGCCGACCTTTTGGTTAGCAGCCTGAGCTCTTAACCACTTCGCCACCAGGGCTCCGGATGCTTTTTAAAGTTTGTAATTTGTTATGGTTTCTTTTCTCATTCTCAGTAGATATCTATCTCAAACCTAATTTTATATTCTTTTTCATAGAGAAGGCCTCATATTTTACAAGCAGCAGGCTTCAAGAAACCTGGATCTACTCCTGACACACCTTTTCCTGAAGAAGGAGCAGAAGAAAGAACATAAGAATCACTAAAATCATGAGAAAACAATTCTCACAGTTTTTTTTTACACCATTAAATCCTCACCCTCTTATACTTGGTCTAAAAACTAAACCAAACCAAACCCACTGCCACTGAGTCGATTCTGACTCACAGTGAACCTATAGGACAGAGTAGAACTGCTCCATAGGTCTTCCAAGGAGTGGCTGGTGGATTAGAACTGCTGACATTTTGGTTAGCAGTACTGTTCCTTAACCACTGCTCCACCAGGGCTCCATACTTGGACTAGAATCTATTTTTTAAAAGCTTAGAAGATTTAAATCTCAATAACAAGTGTTCAAAATATCTAAATAAAACAGACTTCCCTGACCTGACCTCATTGAAAAACCAAGGAAGCAACTCTGGCCTCCTTAATTTGGGAAAAGTCAGATTTTCCTGGATGAGTCTTTAAGAGGGAATTACTTTAGAAGTACAAAGTTCCAGGAATTGAAGATCATAATATTTTGTTAGCATATCTCTTTTGAATATACAATACAGAGGTGGCCACAATTGAGTGTCTTTGTACAACACATATTCAGGAGGGAATGGCAAGGCTGAGGGTGAATGGAGGGAAAAGAAAGAACTGTCATTGCAACAAAACCAAAGGACTCTTGACTTACCAGACTTTTGGCACATTCTACTTCAGGGATGGGGGAGTAAGTAGGGTGGTAGAAATAAAGAGTTGTAAATTGTATAAATTCGAGCTCTCCATTGTTGCTGTTAGGTGCCATTGAGTTGGCTCTAATTCATGGTGACCCTATGTGTAACAGGGAAACACTGCCTAGTCCTGCGCCATCCTCACAATTGTTTTTATGCTTGAGCCCATTGTTGCAGCCACTGTGTCAATCCATCTCTTCGAGGGTCTTCCTCTTTTTTTCTGACCCTCTGCTTTACCGAGCATGATGTCCTTCTCCAGGGACCGGTCCCTTCTGATAATATGTCCAAAGTATGTGAGATGTATTCTCGCCAACCTTGCTTCTAAGGAGTATTCCAGCCCTCTAAAGTAGGCCAGTTGGTCAGCTGCAGACTTGGCAGCACCATGAAGTATGTGTGCTGGGTAGCTCCGGAACACGATGTTCTGTTTCACTTCTGAGAGCAGGGGAAAGTGGAATAAGGGCTCAACCCAGGACAGAGAGAGAGTTCAGCACAGACATGCAAAAGGACTGAGAGACAAAGGAAACACTAAGGACTAAAGGCAACATCTTTAGACTGCTCACCACAAAATTAAAAGGGAGAAAGAGAGAATGTTCAAGCTCCCAAAGACATGCTGTGGTTCGGATGTTTGCTGAAACCAAATTCTGGAAAATTCAGGGAAATTGTGTGAATGAGGATTAAAGTAATAGTTGAATGTTTTAGGGTAAAAGTAATGATAAAATTCTGCAAAAGTGCTTGGAAACAATGCTGAGTCTATAAACTTTGAACCACAAAGATGTGTGGCATGAAGAGAAAAAGAATATTAAAAAAAAAAAAAGTTGGAAATAATCCTTTAGCTCCAAATTTAATAAGCACCTGCTAGGGTTTTTTTTTTCCAACCTATATTTATATCTCATATTATTTCAATAATTATTTGGCAGCTAATGAATAAAATAATAATATGTAAGATGTAAAAATAACAAAATATTTGGTATATTTGAGTATCATGCCTTCTCAGATTTTTTTTCAATATTAAAGCAAACTGAGTACTTAAAATGTAATAAGTATGAAATAATGTTACAGTTCAAGAAAAACAAAGAGCCAATTGTAAAATATATCTTAATTCATAAAACATTTTGTGGAATGGTATCAACCGCCCCAATCTTGAGTTTTTGTCTTTTTTTTTTTAATATTCAAGTGATTTTGAATTGTGCTATGGTAATGTTCCATGAAATTGAATCATACAATTATAACTGATAGCATGCAGTGAATAAGTTCACAGATGTTTTTCTTCAAATATCTGGTACTGTCATAGCTTGAAAGAAGGACCGAGATCAGACTAATGATAATTGCTTACTTCCAAATGTACACCATCATTTACAAATATTTTTAAGAAGAAAATGACTTAAAGGATGTCTCCACACTTGATTTTTCACACAGAAGTTTAAGTATAAATGCAAAAAAAAAAAAAAAAAAAGATTTTTACTTAATATCATCTTCTCCCCCTCTATGCACACACCAAAAGGTGGGGGGGCAGGGTGGTGGCGGGAAATAAGCCACCTTATTTATCAGTGTAAAAAAACCCAGAAACCATAATGGTCAAAAGACTCAGCTGGTCTTTGTAAATGAGTTTATAGCTTTTAGCTATAAATCTCTAAGTGAGAATTCTCATTCTCAGCTGCTGGCTCCCAGGAAGCACCTGTGGCCCCTGTCCCAATTTCCACAGAGACAGAGGTAGGAAGGGTAAAAATAAGGGGTAAACTTTTTTTTTTTAATAATTTTTATTGTGCTTTAAGTGAAAGTTTGCAAATCAAGTCAGTCTCTCACATTAAAACTTATATACACCTTACTACATACTACCTATTACTCTCCCCCCAATGAGATAGCCTGCTCCCTCCTTCCAATCTCTCTTTTTGTGACCATTTTGCCAGCTCCTAACCCCCTCTACCCCCCCATCTCCCCTCCAGATAGGAGATACCAACATAGTCTCAAGTGTCCACCTGATGCAAGTAGCTCACTCCTCATCAGCATCTCTCTCTAACCCATTGTCCAGTCCAATCCATGTCTGAAAAGTTGGCTTCAGGAATGGTTCCTGTCCTGGGCCAACAGAAGGCTTGGGGACCATGACCGCTGGGGTCCTTCTAGTCTCAGTCAGACCATTAAGTCTGGTCTTTTTATGAGAATTTGGGGTCTGCATCCCACTGCTCTCTTGCTCCCTCAGGGGTACTCTGTTGTGTTCCCTGTTAGGGCAGTCATCAGTTGTGGCTGGGCACCATCTAGTTCTTCTGGTCTCAGGATGATGTAGTTTCTGGTTCATGTAGCCCTTTCTGTCTCTTGGGCTGGTAATTACCTTGTGTCCTTGGTGTTCTTCATTCTCCTTTGATCCAGGTAGATTGAGACTCACTGATGCATCTTAGATGGTCGTTTGCTAGCGTTTAAGACCCCAGACATGACTCTTCAAAGTGGGATGCAGAATGTTTTCTTAATAGATTTTATTTTGCCAATTGACTTTGATGTCCCCTGAAAACATGGTCCCCAAACCTAAGGCGTAAACTTCTTTTAAGGCAGAATTTTCAATCCTCACTCATCCAGCACTAATGACTCTCCAAGTTAAAACTGACCACACATCAATATTTGAAATTCACTTTTGTTTTTTCAAGGTTAAATGGCCAAAAACACAGCTTTTGATCCTAAAGATACATTTGCATAAATAAAAGAAAATCCCACCCTGTTTGATATTGTTTAATTCAAGCTCAGAATGAAGGCAGAATGGCTGCTGGACATTTGACAACGAAGAGAGACTTCTCCATTTTTCAGGGTCTGGTTCTTGGCAGAAATCTGTGAATGTAATGTGAGAACTCTGCACACGTCTGGAACTTGTGGGGGCCTGTGTTTCCTCAAGTATCAGAAAGATGGGCTCTTCAGTAGAACTTAAAAAAAAAAAGTAATGGTTTTCCTCACATATATCAGTTCTTTCATTTGCTTACCTGTATACTTTCGCTTCTTATCAATTAACTGAGGCTAATAAAAATAAATACGATGCTACAACTAATGCTCCAACCAGCAGTGCTACAAATGGCTACCAGCCATTTTTTCTTTTTTTTTCTCTTTTAAAAAAAAAAAAAAAAATCTTTTTATTAGGGAAAAAAATCAAACATGCAAAAAAAAAAAAGGAGAAAAAGGAGAGAGAATAGTATGATGTGCTCCATCTACTTACCAATCAATTTCAACAAGCATCAATTCGTGGCCACTCCTGTTTTATCCATACCCCCCTAATTCCCCCCTCCATTACCTTGAAGCAAGCCTCAGATATTTTTAACCCTGAATATTTTAGTATGTACCTATAAAATATAAGGACACATTAGAAGTAAATACATTATCACTCCTAAGATATTAATAATTTCCTGTTGTTGTTGTTGTTAGGTGTCATTGAGTTGGTTCCAACTCATAGCAACCCTGTTACAACAGAATAAAACACTGCCCAGTCCTGTACCATCCTCACAATCGTTGCTATGCTTGAGCCCATTGTTGTAGCTGCTGTATAAATCTATCTCATTGAGGGTCTTCCTCTTTTAGGCTGACCTTCTGCTTTACCAAGCATGATGTCCTTCTCCAGGGACTGGTCCCTCCTGATAACATATCCAAAGAACATGAGCCGTAGTCTTGCCATCCTCACTTCTGAGGAACATTCTGGCTGGACTTCTTCCAAGACAGGTTTGTTTGTTGTTCTGGCAGTCCATGGTATATTCAGTATTCTTTGCCAACACCGTATTTCAGAGGCATCAATTCTTCTGTGGTCTTCCTTATTCATTGCCTAATACCAACAAATGTCAAGTTAGTGAGATAGGCTTTTGAGATAATTATTGTTATAATTATTGTTATTAATATTATTTACATTCTACAAATGCAGAAACTGAGGGTATGAGAAGTTTAAAATTCTGCACAATATCTTAGAGAATATAAGTAGGAGAACCTGAATTAAAACCCAGATATAAGTGAATTCTTATTAGGAAAGTAAATTTCCCAAGGCCACAAGGCTTATAGCAATAAAAATAATGATAGTTAATATTTTTTATATAGTTACTATGTGACAAACTTTGTTCTAACCACTTGTCTTAACTCACTTAACGAAGTGGAGGCCATTATCCCCATTTTACTGATGAGGAAATAAAGGCATAGAGGGGTTAGGAGACAGCTCTCTCCCTCATTTGCTAACTTTACTTTTTATCTCTTTTTATCTGTCCAGCAACATATCTATGTATTTGTTTACTTGAGTAGATAATACATTCTCATGGTTCAAAATGGTACACAAGGAAAATTTTTTCTTGTACCTTTGTCCCCTACTGGCCAATTCCCATCTTCAGAGGCAACCAATGTTCTCAGTTTCCTGGGTATCTATCCATAGGTATTTTATGCATATATAAGCAAGTGCATATCATTCCCTCCTATTTTTACATGGAAGGCAATATACTATACTATACGTGTTGCTATGAGTTGGAACCGACACAAAGGCAATGGGTTTGGTTTTTGCGTTTAGATATTCTCCAATTTACTCCTTTCAGTTTGTAATCACAATATTAAAGTGCTCTCCAAGAGTTATAATATAAGATGGCTTGCGATGAGAGCACTGTAAACCAACATTCTGAAATACATTAAAAAAAATAAGGATGGAAAAAATATTTAAAAATGTCTCCTCTGAGAATTTCTGACCACAAAGGTTTGGGCCATGATTGCCCATTTCTAGATAGTGTTTAAATGGATCCCAAATTGGTATTGACCCAGATGCCTGACAGAAGCAAATATAAATCCTCTTTAAACTCAGGCATCAAATGAATTCTTACTTGTAAAGTTCCAAGGAACATTAGTATTCTCTCTCTCAACACAAACACACACACAAATAATAAGACAGAGAAACAAGACGCTATGAGTAAGAATCAGCAAAACACCAAACTAAAGAAACAGACCCACAAAGATGGGAGACATTGGAAAAATGAGATAAAAATATAGTTAAAGAAAAATAGAGAAACTAGAAAAGAGATGAAAAGATAAAAGCAAGGTCAAGAGCCACTGACGATGGGGTGAGATGAACCAGTGTAATCAGACAACTAGAAGAAGATAATAGAAAGAACGGAGGGGAGGCAATACTTTAAAAGACAGTGATCGAAAATTTAATAGATTTTTAAAAAATGCAAATTGTAGAAATGAATTGGTGTCTCTACAGAAAGACACCAATTCTTAGATTCAGTCACCTCAACAAATCCTAAGCAAGTTAAATAGAAATCTACACTTAGACACATTGGAGAGAAACTATAGAAGTAAAACAAAAGAGAAAAATGTTGGTATCAGAGAAAAAAGATTTACCACAAAAGGAAAACAATTAATAGTTGACTTTTTTTTTCTTTTACTTCAGATAAGGTTTTCGGAGCAAATTAGTTTCTCATTAAACAATTTATACACGTATTGTTTTGTGACATTGGTTAACAACCCCACAACATCTCAACACTCTCACCTTCTCTAACTTGGGTTCCCCATTACCAGCTTTTCTGTCCCCTCCTGCCTTCTAGTCCTTGCCCCTGGGCTGATGTGCCCATGCAGTCTCATTTTGTTTTACAGGCTTGTCCAATTAATAGCTGACTTCTTAACAGCAACATGGAAAGGAGAAAACTCTGGAATACTATTTTTAAATTGCTGAAGTTAGAATAACTGCCACCATAGAATTATTTATCTAGTAAAATCATTTAATAAGTAAGGATGAAATAAATAAATTTTCAGACAAAAACTGAGAGAATTTACTATTGCCAGATCTTCACTAAAATAACTCCTACATCACAGATTTCAGTAAGAAGGAAAAAGATCCTGAAAGTAAGGCTTAAATTGCCAGGAGAAATAATAAGCAACAAAAATAATAATGTGTTGGTATTCAAGCACAAACATTGGAATAAAACAATAATGTTTAATTTATGGGGTTAATAGTTAATAAAAAGAACTAAAATCTTGGATAAAAAAACCTATGTCAGAAGGAGTGTCATTTAACATTAAAATATCATAAGCTTCTTATACTGGTCAGAGTAGAAATGTCAAGTGAATTTAGACTTTTTAAAGTTAAATATGCCTGTTAAAATTTCTAAAACAAACACTAAAACTACCAAAAAAAGTGGAAGAAAAAAATGGAATGATGAAAAAAATAAATCTTAACCCTCAGGTGAAGTGGGGGTGGGGGAAGGAAAACAAAATAGAAAAATCAGAACAAATAGAATGTGAAAATAAGATGGTATAAATGTGTTAGAATAGACCGGTAACCCATAGATGGACTAAACTCCTCAGTTAAAAGACTGTCAGATTGAAGTTTTTAAACAAAGGAGACACTCAATGAGATGACTTGACACAGTGGCTGTGACAATGGGGTCAAACGTATCAACAATTGTGAGGATGGTGCAGGACTGGGCAACCTTTAGTTCTATTATATATAAGATTGCTGTATGAATAAGAGATGACTGGATGGCACCTAACAACAACAACATCATTCTGTTTTATAAGAACCAAATCCAACCAAAGCATAAGTATTCAGAAAGATGAAAAGTCAAAAGATAGAAAACTAGACAACAGGCAGATAGCAAAAGAAAGTTAGCAAGGTGGTTTTAGTATCAGACAGAATAAACTTTAAGTCTGAAAGCATTATCAGAAGTAAAGTGAATAATTATAATTTTATGAGTTTTAGTTCACCAGGAAGTAACTAATTCATACATCCCAATAACATAGCTTCAAAATATGTAAAATAAATATTGATAGAAATACAAGGAGAAACTAACAAATCCATCATCATCCTTGATCTGTGGTTTTCAAACTTGAGTGTGTATCAGAGTCACCTGGAGGTCACGTTAAAACATAGATTACAGGGCTCATAGCCAGTTTATGATTCAATAGGTATTTGGTGGAGCCCAAGAATTTGCATCTCTAACAAATTCCCAGGTAATGCTGATATTGTTGGTCCAGTTATCACACTTCAAGAACCATTGCCCTAGAATGGCATAGTGGTTAAAAGCTCAGCTGCTAAACAAAAGCTCGGCAGTTAGAATCCACCAGGCGCTCCTTGGAAACCCTATGGGGCAATTCTACTCTGTCCTATAGGGTTGCTATGAGTTGGAATTGACTCGTCGGCAAAGGGCTGTTTGTTTTGTTGTTGCCCTGGAGTAGTCTTGTACATATGCACCAGGAGACATGCATGGAATGTTTATAGCAGCTCCGGTCATTATAGAAAAGTACTGATAACAATCTATATGGCTGTCAACAACAGAAACTATAAATAACTCATAGTATTTTTTTTATATTAGGACAATTTAACACTACCATACAGTGAAACAAATAATGAACTACAGCTTCATGCACTGATATAGCTAATTCTCAAAACCAATGTTTGAGCAAAAGAGGAAAATTTGAGTAGGGATTTCCTTTCTATAAACCTTAATAAGTAAAACATCACTTTCCCTCTCTGTCCTCCTCCCCTCACAAACCTTTCATAATTTTGGCTAAATCAATGCACAGTGTTTACGTTTTTATAACCATGTAAATATTGTTTTCAGCTGAGCCATATGGTGCACAGTGAACACATTTCTTTTCTCGTATAACTTTAAAATTTTCCAGGAGTTAATTGCCTCTTTTATATTTATATAGTCTTCTACTTATCTATCAACAATTTATCTCCAAACTCTCTACTTTCTACAACACCCCTCAATGTGGTCAAATTCAATTGATAATTCCTATCTTCCATTTTCCCTTTGGAGTACCCATATTCTTGTTCTGATCTGACTTACTTAAGGAGTTTTTATCCTGGAACTCCATTTAGCACCATCGTGGAAATTCTCATCACCTCTTTTTCTGGTGGATATCATCTTCCTTTTTTTCCACGAGTGCAGGTTGGGCTTGCCAAATGGTAGGTAGGCCTTTCTATACACAAGGTCCTTCTGTTTTGCGGGGGAGACTTCAATGCCAGTTATGATTAAGTCTTTTGGGCTTACCCATTTTCTCCAACAGAGTCATCCAATAGCCTGATGGTGGGCATGTGTGTATAAGACTGGAGGCCAGAGTTTTTTGAGTCATGGAACTGGTGTGGGGAGGAGGCAAGGTTACTTTTCAGTATACAAACTTTTCCTTGATCACTCTCTTTTCAGTTGCAAGCTGAACAGCCATTTTTGTCAGAGAACACAATTTTTTACTTGAAAGAATGACTGATAGATTATAATTATTCATACTTGGGTATTTGCCAGATATTTTCTCAAAAATAAATGAAGTGAATCTGTCTCTTCAAGGGAAACAACTGGCAATATTTTGTTGCCAATGATAAAATTCAAGCTTTCAAGAAAAATTAGAACTTTAGAAAACTCATATTCACCATTGTGAGCTTGGCAACATTCTAGTACTTAAAGACTTTGGTGATGAGATTGCTGGTGATATTAACAAATGTGATTTTTTGATATTGTGAAATAAAGTGTCAACATTGAGAAGAACCATATAACTCAGTGAACCAATATTTTCCAAATGGCCAATGCTTGGGTAAAAGATTAATTCAAAGCACAAGATAGGCAAATGGATTTTAGTGTGACAAAATAACTTTTAAGAAGCTACCTTTTGTTGAGTTAGGGGTAGCATCAAAGAAAAATATGTGTAATTACTTGAAAAGGCTATTAAAATATTTCTTCTGTTTCCAAGTATATATCTGAGTATAATTTGCTCCATATACTTCAACCAAAACAACATATACAACAGAATGAAAGAAGTAGATATGAAAACCCAGCTGTCTTCTATTAAGCCAGAAATTAAAGAGTTGTGATGATGTAACAATGCCATTCTTCTCACTACTGGTAGTTTGTTTTATTAAAATATAATGAATTTTTATAAAATATGCTATTTGAAGTACTCTTGGTTATGTTGATTATAATTTATTAATATTTACTCTATTAGAAATTAAAATTGAGAAAAAACAACTTTTCATTTAAAAGCAATAATAAAAAAGTTACATGTTTACATAAATAGCATATTTTATGAAAATTAAGCACAGGCCAGTCCCCAGCATCAAAGAATTAACCCAAAATGTTAATAGTGTCAAACTTGAGAAACCCTAGAATAAATATAGAAGATTGATACAAAAGCTGCCTGTCAAAACAGATCAGTGAAACTAAAACACCTAAATGTATGCATCTAAAACACCATTTTTTAAGATCAAGATACCTACACATCGGCATAGGATAGTGGGTATAAGACATCTGAAAGTTATTTCTGATGGACCAGTGAAATCTATCTGTCATTTTCTAAAAGCAAATGCAGGGCTAAGTTTTGGGCTTTGGTGTGTATCATTAGAACGCTAATAATTTTTTAAGAAGTTCATCTTATCATACGTTCGACATATAACTCAAGTATGGAAATGTGTAACTGTGTCTGTATGTCTGAATACATAGCAAATGTGAGGCCAATGAGCCTGAATGCAAATTCTAAAAACGGTATTAGCACACTGTGCTCCGATCTCTCACTCAAGGCCATATCCTAAGGTTCCCCATTTGTTTATAACATGTAAGACTTAAAGAATAAATAAGACATAATGTTTTTTAAAAAATAAAAACTGTATGGTAGAAGGAACATAGATGATTCTTGCTGGGTCAATTAATGGTACCACTTTGGTAGTGGAAAAGAATTATTAACTCCTAGAATCTCAGTAGGAGGGATCATCATATCAGTCAACTACTCATCCCTACCAATCTATACCAAAGTGTCTTCTGCAAACCTCTTTCAGATTATTTTCCATTCTTGGTTTGAGAAGGCCCAGTGATAGGGCTCTCACTGTCTTACAGAACAAGCAGTTTCATTGCAGAATGGTTGCAAGAGCTACAAAATTCTTCTTTATATAAAGAACAGAGTGTTGTGTTTGGTTGTTTCAATTGTTTATTTTTTCTAACAACCAGTCCAGAATTGTACCTTTCTATATACATAATTTATATACATACAGATACATACAGAAGTCCTGGTAGTGCGGTGGTTAAGCGTTCATCTGCTAATCAAAAGGTCACCAGTCTGAATCTACCAGCCTCTCCTTAGAAACCCTGTGGGACAGTTTGACTCTGTCCAATAGGATCGCTATAAGTCAGAATTCACTCTACAGCAACGAGTTTGGCTTTTTTTTTTTTATATATATATATACATACCGTAATATACTTTGGCAAACAGCTAACTCAAAGTTCATCCTGTCCAAAGGCAGAAACGGAAACCCCAAAATGTGAAATCAAGGCCCTAACTACTTATCATCTTCAGAGGCAGGAGGTTGTTTCTCCACCTAAACATTTTTTAATTACCTGATCACAAATATAAACAACTAGATTTTAACGCTAAAAAGTAAACTAGAGAGCAAAACAAAACAAGAACTCAACTTCCCAGAAGTTGAAAAATAATTTCTTATACAACTCTTTGAGCAAGAGGAAATCAAGAGGAATTCTGTTAAAGAGCCATATGTGTTTTCTTTTTTAGAACTGACTTTCATGTCTTTTGCTTATTTTTATAATGAGTTACTAGGTTTTTAAAAATGCATTTTTTAGGAACCATTTTAGTATTAAAGATATCAGCCTTTGCTATGTGGAGAAGCTGTATGAGCCAGTTGGTTGCTGTGGGTACGACGAAGGAGAATGGGTAGCATCACCCAAAGTCATCCCAATTCAGTTAAAAAAAAAACTAGGCCCCCAAGGATGGGGGCTCAGTTTACACAAAAAGGGTAAGTGGCTTTTTAACCTTCACAAATTTGGTAGCAGAAATGAGATTAGAATCTAGTTTGTTATTCACAAAAACTTTAGTGGCTTTCTGACTTGCGTCCAGAGTCCCTTCTCTGAGTACACTGTTGGGATACCCATCATTTGATCCACTGTGTGCTGTTCCTTGTGAGGAGTGCTCTTAATAAGGTGTTTAATAAATGTTCACAGATTGGTTTACTCCTGAGCCATTGTGTGTCCTTCTTTCACAGCATTTGAAATTCTATTTGTAATAAATTCACTCAGTATTCACGTGGGTGATGCATACATTTCAAAATGTTCAGCTGCAATTTGAATCTAATTAGTTGACACTTTGAGCACTGCCAAAGTTTTTATTCAGGAGTGGATTGGCTGTTTCAACAACAAATCCTCAAAAACATCTGTAGAATAAAGCCAACTGACAAAAATATTTATGCTACAGTTTTCAGCTCCGACATAATGGGACATTCCGTCTCATGTATTTGCATTTATTGCAAGAGCTTTAGCTGCAAGGGTGCCCTCTGGGCTAGGCTCTCCTCATTCTCGTCTGGTCTTGCCCTTCCTCTATTTGTTGGTTCAATTTTACAAGGTGGTTCAGATGGAAAATTCAATAGCCTGAATGGACGCATTGCTTTGAATTTCAACATCCCATTGGTCGTTTTTAGTTAGGAATGAAAAGCAATGATGATACCACATCGAAAATCACATTCAGTGCTGAAGAATGCTGGCAACAGGGCAGGTTCTTGGCTAACTGTGATGAAGATGTTGAAGAAGATGATAAAAATAATAACAGCAAACAATCATTGAGTACTTACTATGCCCCAGTCACTCTACAAGCCATTATCTCATTGAGTCCTCTCAACAACTCTTTAAAGTAAGTATGTGTGATTCCCATCTTGAAGATGAGAAAACTGAGGTTTAGGGAGATTAAGTTACTTTCCCAAGGTCCAGAGTTAACAACTTCAGCATTTGAAGTCAGTTATGATGTGAAAAGTCCATGCTCTTTATCATTACATTATGTGAACCCAATTGTGTTTTAGGAGACATGGGAAATATAGTAGAAATTATTTTAATGTTGCCATCTCAGTAACTACTTAACTAAAATAGATAAAAGGCAGATTGGTTTCCCAGGTGAAGAAAAATGATACAAAGTGAAAACCTGGTTCTTTATAGTCATAGAGGAAGTGGGTATCCAAGGGAATGTGTCCTTCTAGGTAGGTGCACACTACCAAAGGAAATTAAAACACCAAGACAACGAAGCTGACAACTTAGGCACTCAACACTCTTAAAGAGAAGACAAGAAGACAAGAAATGATGACGTAAAAGAGCTGAACAGAAGATTTCAAAGAATGGCTAGAGAAGACAAAGTAAAGTATTATAATGAAATATACAAAGACCTGGAGTTAGAAAACCAAAAGGGAGGAACACACTTGGCATTTCTCAAGACAAATCAACTGAAGAAAAAATTCAAGCCTCAAGTTGCAATATTGAAGGATTCCATGGGGAAAATATTGAATGATGCAGGAAGTATCAAAAGAAGATGGAATACTCAAGAGTCACTGTACCAAAAGGAATTGGCCAACTTTCAACCATTTCAGGAGGTAGTATATGATAAAGAACTGATGGTACTGAAGGACAAAGTCCAAGCCGCACTGAAGGGAATGGTGAAAAACAAGTCTTTAGGAATTGACGGAATAACAACTGAGATGTTTCAACAAATGGATACAGCACTGCAGGTGCTCATCCATATGTCAAAAAATTTGGAGGACAGCTTCCTTGATTGGAAAAGTCCATATTTGTGCCCATTCCAAAGAAAGGTGATCCAACAAAATGTGGAAATTATGAAAAAATATCATTAATACTACATGGAAGTAAAATTTTGCTGAAGATTATTCAAAAGTGGTTGTAGCAATGCATTGACAAGGAACTGCCAGAAGTTCAAGTCACATTCAGAAGAAGATGTGGAATGAGGGGCATCATTGCTGATGTCAGATGGATCTTCGCTGAAAGCAGAAAGATATTTATCTGTGTTTCATTGACTGTGCAAAGGCATTCGACTGTGTGGATCATAACAAATTATGGAAAACATTGCAAAGAATGGGAATTCCAGAACACTTAATTGTGCTCATGAGGAACCTGTACATAGCCCAAGAAACAGTCGTTTGAACAGAACAAGGAATACTGTGTGGTTTAAAGTTGGGAAAGGTGTGCATCAGGGTTGTATCCTTTCACCATACTTATTCAAATTGTTATGCTGAGCAAATAATCTGAGATGCTGAACTATATGAAGAAGATTGAGGCATCAGGATTGGAGGAAGATGCATTATTAACCTGCAATATGGATATGACACAACCTTGTTTGCAGAAAGTGAAAAGGTCTTGAAGCACTTACTGATGATGATCAAAGGCTTCAGCCTTCTTTATGGATTGCACCTTGACTTAAAGAAAACAAAAATCCTCAAAACTGGACCAACAAGTAACATCATGATAAACGGAGAAAATATTGAAGTTGTCAAGGATTTCATTTTACTTGGATCCACAGTCAATGCTCATGGGAGCAGCAGTCAAGAAATCTGATGATGCATTGCATTGGGCCAATCTGCTGTGCAAGACCTCTTTAAAGTGTTAAAAAGCAAAAATGTCACTTTGAGGACTAAGGTGCCTGACGCAAACCATGGTATTTTCACTTGCCTCATATGCGTGTGAAAACTGGGCAATGAATAAGGAAGACCAAAGAAGAATTGATGCCTTTGAATTATAGTGTTGGTGAAGAATATTGCATATACTATGGAATCCCAGAAGAATGAACCAATCTATTGTAGAAGAAGTACAGTCAGAATGCTCCTTGGAAATAAGGATAGTGAGACTTCATCTTATGTACTTTGGACATGTTATCAGGAGGGGACCAGTTTCTGGAGAAGGACATGATATTTGGTAAAGTGGAGGATCAGTGAAAAAGAGGAAGACCCTCATCAAGATGGACTGACATGTTGGCTGCAACGATGTGCTCAACATAGCAGAGCGTGAGGTTGGCGCAGGACCAGGCAGTGTTTTCTTCTGTTGTACACAGGGTCACTATGAGTCTGAACCAACTCAATGGCACCTAACAACAACAACAGTAAAAAGATGCAGACCTCTTTCTACAAATCTGATAACTTGATTCTTCCACTCCTCCCAAAGAGATCTGGGGTAGGAGACCAGACTCCAAAGCCTAGTGCGTTATATAAGAAAGAGGCCTAGAGACAGACTGTGGGTTCAATACCAGTATCATCACTCACTAGTTGTGTGATCTTGGTCACGTTAATTAATTTCTTCTTGCTTCAGTTTCATCTTCTTAAAACAGAGATAAAACTTGCAATTACTATAACAACAGAGTTGTTGGGTTATGAAAACAGCATGGGGGAGGTGTCTGACCTCCTTTAACTTCAGAAGAGGGAAGGAATATCAGGATCAACAGCCCAAGGCTGATTCCTATGAGTAGGAGGTCAGACATGCCTCTCTTTCCACCATCTTTACCAATTCTGACACTAACTGTTCCTCCCATGGCACTCACTTCTTCTCTGCTGGGTTCGATAATTCATTGCAATGGCCATACAGAACTCACAGACAATATTGATGACTATGGGGTTTATTAGGGAAGTAACAGTTATAATTTAGGTTTGGGAATGCTCAGGATACAGTTCTTCCATCATGACAGCCTCTTCCCAGCCGTGCTCACAGGCACATCTGTCCCTGGCCCTCTGCCTCTGCTCAAAGGCATTCAGGTTTCTGGCTCTTGGGCTGGGAATCCCACTGTGCAGTCTTTCCTGCAGGTGTCTCCTGCCACCGTTTCTCTGCCACTGCTTCTGTCCATCTTCAGGGTTACAGCTTGCTTTCTGTCTTCTGGGCCTAGGAGCTTCTCAGTGCAGGAGTCCCCGGTTCAAAGGATGTGCTTGCTCTTGGCTGTTCTTCCTTGGTGGTGGTGAGATCTTCTCTTTTCTGCCTCTGGGGTGGCTCATTTCAAGCCCAGCAGGATGGCAAAAACTGACCAATCCCTTTGGTGGGCCACAGTTACCCTATCACATTGTCCCACCCAATCGCCTGAGCAGGAGTTATAAGACCATGGCTAGAAAGGCCACACAAAAGTGATCCATTCTATTGCATAGTTATTAAATTAATTCATACATGTAAAACAAGTATTAGCTTCTGTGTGGATTACACCTCAACATAACAAAAACAAACATCCTCACAACTGACCTAATAAGCAACATCATGATGAATGGAGAAATGACTGAAGTTGTCAAAGATTTCACTTTACTTGGCTCCACAATCAACACCCATGGAAGCAGCAGTCAAGAAATCAAATGATGCATTGCATTGAGCAAATCAGCTGCAAAGGACCTCTTTAAAGTGTTAAAAAGCAAAGATGTCACTTTGAGGACTAAGGTGCACCTGACCCAAGCCATGGTATTGTCAATCGCCTTATAGGCATGCAAAAGCTGGACAATGAACAAAGAAGACCAAAGAATTGACACATTTGAATTACGATGTTGGTGAAGAATATTGAATATACCACGGACTGCCAGAAGAATGAACACATTTGTCCCGGAAGTAGTACAGCCAAAAGTGTCCTTAGAAGTGAGGATAGTGAGACTTTATCTCATTTACTTTGGTCATGTTATCAGGAGGGACCAAACCCTGGAGAAGGACATCATGCTTGGTAAAGTAGAGGGTCAGGAAAAAGAGGAAAACCCTCAATGAGATGGATTGACACAGTGGCTGCAACAATAGTTTGAAATATAGCAACAATTGTTAGTATAGTGCAGGACCTTGCAGTATTTCGTTCTGTTGTACATAGGGTCTCTATGAGTCAGAACCCACTCTACAGCATTTGACAACAACAAGGATTATCTATCATCATCATTGCTGTTTTTTTGGTCTTCATCATCATGTCCTAGCCCCCTGGAGGCATCTAAGTGTTTGACCTCTGCTATAAGCTCCGTTTTTCACTACGTAAGATATCTTCATTTATATTCCAAAAATTCCTTGGGGAAATTTTAATAGGTATAGGACATTTATCCATTATTGCTTATGTTTGTACTCAACAGCAACATTTTTCAGGATAATGTGACGAGCCATAGAAGTTTCGAAAACCTAATTTTTATGGAATTAACCTTTATGAAAAGCAATCAACAATGCAGCTTGTGTTTTTAAGAAGTTAATTCTGGCTAGAGACAATGTGTATATATAGCATAGTGCCTGGCACATGGTAGGCACTCAATAAGTGTCGTTATCACTACTATTAATATAACATCTTCATATCTGCTTTGTGGTCCTTATTAGCACTTCATCTTTCTGTTGTGGACTATAAGTATTTGTAAGAACTTCTGAATGCTGAAAATGTTGACATTTAAAAGTAGAACGATCATAATGTCTCTTTCTCTGAACTTTTTGGCTAAATTATCTGCCTTGCCCTCTTCTCTCAAGATGGAATTAGAAACATTTAACCTGGGTGTGAAAGAATAAATCAACTGGAGCACGTACACCCTTCACAATAGCATTTTGCGGAGAGCAGTTTACCAAGGCTTCCAATTTCCGGTTTGTCAATAGAACCTGTCTCAAATTTCACTGTGGGCAGTGTTCTTTTAACATCAGCTCCGAGTAAGTAAGGAGAGCAGGAGGCAAGTGTCAGCCCTTCTCGTGATCAGGAGCAGCAACTCTACGAACAGGAGCACTGGGATAAACAACCTGCTGTGAAAACATTTCCTTTGCCTGAGCATATGAACTTAGTCTTCTGTTTTACTGGAAAATGCTGTTCACTGTCTCAGCAGATCACACATCATTTTTTAAAATATTATTTTAAAAAGACTTTGTTATAAATTCATGCATATTAATTTCAGGGGAAAAAGAAGAAATAAGAAAAAAAAAGGAAAAATCAGCTGTGTAACCCTGTCATAGACACTACTGTTAACAATATGGTACACAGGCTTGTAACATTTTTTTTTTCTGTGTGTGTGTGTGTGTTTGGCTTTTTGTTGTTTTTATTCATATTTAAAAGTTTTAATTTTCTATATTGTGGCAAAATATATATATAAGAAAACAGTTGCCAGTTTAACCATTTTAGATGGCTTTAATTTTTGTGTAGTTGATTAGCCAACCAGTCAATTATCCAAGTCTTCCTTCATAGCTTCTCTATTTGTATCATATTGATGTCCGTACCCATGTCACGATTGTAACACTATTCGGTTGTATTTTCATCCATTACTACTAAGGTTTCCTTACTTTCATTAAAATTTTTAATCTATTTGAAATTGGTTTGGTTTAAGAGTGAATGAGGGATCAAACTCTGTTTCTCCAAATGGCCGACCTGTTGCTTGTTGTTGCTAGGTGCCATCGACTCGGTTCTGACTCATAGTGACCCTATGTACAACGGAACAAACACTGCCCTGTCCTGCACCATCCTCACAATCATTGTTATGCTTGAGCCCGTTGTTGTAGCTACTGAGTCAATCCATCTCATTGAGGGGAGTCCTCTTTATCACTGACCCTCCAATTTACCAAGCATGATGTCCCTCTCCAGGGACTGGTCCCTCCTGACAACATGTCCAAAGTATGTGAGGTGAAGTCTTGTCATTCTTGCTTCTAACAAGCATTCTGGCTGTACTTTTTCCAAGACAGATTTGTTCTCGTTCTTTTGGCAGTTCATGGTATATTCAATACTCTTCACCAACACCACAACTGAAAGGCGTCAATTCTTCTTCAGTCCTCCTTATTCACTGTCCAGCTTTTATATGCACATTGGGCAATTGAAAACACAATGGCTTGGGTCAGGTGCGCCTTAGTCCTGGAAGTGACATCTTTGCTTTTTAGCACTTTGAAGAGGCCTTTTGCAGCAGATTTGCCCAATGCAATGCTTTGATTTCTTGACTGCTGCTTCCGTGGGTGTTGACTGTGGATCCAAGTAAAATGAAATCCTTGATGACTTCAATCTTTTCTCCATTTATCATGATGGTCTGTTGCTTAGACATCACTTAATTAATCCATTTCCCCCTGTTGATTTGAGGTACACCTTTATCATATAGCAAATTCATATACAGCCTGAGGTTTGTCTGAGTACTTTCCATTCTGTTGTATTGATTCATCTGTTCATTTCTGTGTAGAACCACATTTACTCATTTTATTATTAGTTTAGTGGGTATTTTAGTAACAAATCTGGCAATTTTTAAAATATGAGACCTACGTTTATCTGGTTAAGTTTAATCATAAGAACTCTACCAGTTATTGTTGAGTTGACTTCTGCTCATAGTAACCCCATGCATGCCAGAGTAAAACTGTGCTCCACAGGATTTCCAATGGCTGATTTTTCAGAAGTAGATCATCAGGCTTTTCTTCCAAGGTGCCTCTGGATTGACTCAAACCTCCAAACTTTTGGTTAGTTGCCTAGCATGTTAATTGTTTGCACTGCCCAGGGACTCTATGTAGGTATTCTACCTTTTCTCTTTTTAGAAACATAAATTGATTTAATTATTTTCATAGGTAATATATGCACAGTATATAAACTCAAATGGTACACGTGGTACAAAATTGTGAACAGTGAAAAGTAAGCCTCCTTCCTTTACTCTTAATACTGGCTATTTCCCCATCTTGAAGGCAATCACTATTTCTTATGTAGTCTCCCAATGCTACTCTCTACATATAAAAAAAACCAATAACGACCCTATAGGACAGAGTAGAACTGCCCCATAGGGTTTCCAAAGAGCAGATGGTGGATTCCAACTGTTGACCTTTTGATTAGCAGTCAAATGCTTAACCACTGTGCCACCAGGGCCCCTTTCTGCATATATAACCATAGAAATAGGTTAAAACAACACTTTCAGCCAAGACCCTAAGATGACAGATATCAGATTGTCAGATACCAATATGAACGCAATACCAAGTATTTAAATATTCACTGGAAACACTTAGAAACCAGTTCCATGACTCTTAAACTTCTTACCCACGTTGAAAAAAAAAAAAATCTTTTTTTTTTTTTTTTTAGGAAGATATAAAACGGTAGGTTTTTGGTGAATAAGGAGAATGAGAACTGTGACTCTAAAGATAATTACGTGGAGAGAGCTCTGCTATAAGTTCCATTCCCCACCCCCCCCCATTTCAGATTTAGAGAGACGATCCTTCTGTGGGGCTACTTCTAGAACTTGATATATGGACCCACCCAGTGATGGACATTGAGGACAATGTCTAACTTTCACGTGGGGGCCAGATGTAAGAGACAGATTGGCTACTGTGCCTTAAGAGTAGGGACCATGTGAGTTTGTCATGGCTAAAGACATGTGAATATTTCCCAAGTACCAGATGTGGCCCACACAGGAGAGAGAGAATGAAGTTGCATTAGGTCATGCACAATGGTACACCTAGATGGGCAAGAGACCTCAGCAGTTAGAAGCTTGAAGGGGCACTGCAAGTTTCCTAGAAGGAAGAGTAGGCAAATTCCTTAAGGAAAATGCATCACCCACATTAAGGGAATGCAGGTGAGATATCTCCACTGGTGGAAGGGTTGTCTTCAAAATGCCACAACAGCGTGCCCTGGATAGGATGACCAACCACCCTGTATTGCCCTGGACTGAGGGAATTCATGGGATACCAGAGTATCAGTTTTAAATGGAAAAAAATCCTGGGAAACCGGGAAACCTGGAACAACTTTGTCACCCTACCCTTGAGCAAAAAAAGGTCAACTTTAACACCTATCAGGCCTACAAGACGTGAAGGCATTTTATGAGAGTAAAGTTCTTACTTCTATGCTCCCCTTACCTCTCCTTTTTACCACCCTGAAAAAGTCTGAAACAACTACCTGGGAGCAGAAGAGTTGAGCTAAAGAAAGCAAGCCTGTCCAGGAGTGAAGGCAAAACAGTAACTTTAAGTTAGCAGGTTTGCCTACTACATGGGACTGGACATTTCAATTTCTGAATTGGGACTGAGTTGGTGATTTAGTTACATAGAACTTTGTATGACTCATGAGTGATCAGAAAAGTTATGGAATTCTCTATCATCAAGGAGCAGGAGACCTTCCCCCATTGAACACATTTAAATGGATCAGTAGGACAGAAAGTAAAGTTGCCTTGTGATTTCACTCTATGAATCGTGCTCGTTCAATATACTAGTTTTATATTTGCGGGTTTAAGAAAAAAACATGAAAGTATAGCATATTATACATTCTACTCATCTTTACTTTTTTCATGTAACAATATACTTTGGCACTTATTTTACATCTGATAGATAGAGTTGCCTCATTCTTTTCAATGGTTACATGGTATTCCATAGTTGGATGTACCATGTTTTATCTAACTAGTTCCCTAATGATGGATTACATCTTAACAGAAAGAAAACAAAAATTCTATCAACTGGACCAATAAGCAATATCGTGATAAACAGAAAAGATTGAAGGATTTCATTTTACTTGGATCCACAGTCAAGGCCCTTGAAAGCAGCAGTCAAGAAATCAAGCAACATATTGCATTGGGCAAATCTGCTGAAAAGAATTTCTTTAAAGTGTTAAAAAGCAAAGATATCACTCTGAGGACTGAGGTATGCCTGATCCAACCCTTTTTTCAATCTCCTCACATGCATGCAAAAGTTTGACGATGAATAAAGAAGATCGAGGAACTGATGACTTTGAATTATGGTGTTGGTGAAGAATATCGAATATACCATGGACTGCCAGAAGAAGAAACAAAACTGTCTTGGAAGAAATACAGCCAGAATGCTCCTTATAAGGGAAGATGGTGAGACTTTGTCTCACATACGTTGGACATGTTATCAGGAGGGACCAGCTCCTGGAGAACGACATCATGCTTGGTAGAGGGTCAGCGAAAAAGAGGAAGATCCTCAATGAAATGGATTGACACAGTAGCTTTGACAACGGGCTCAAACATAATTATGAGGATGGCACAGGGCCAGGCAGTGTTTCGTTTTGTTGTATATAGGGTCAGTATGAGTTGGAACCAACTAGATGGCACCTAACAACAACAATGATACATTTTTAAAATGCCTTCTGGGTTTCGTATTATACTTAGGAAAACTTTTCACATTCTGAGATTATAGAAACACTGCTATATATTTTATGATTTTTTTATATTTGAATCTTTGAGCCTTCATATGTTTTTAATGTAATGTGTAAGACAGTGATTGAATTTTTCTCACTAATAACTACTTAGTTGTTCCAATAGCATTATTCATATAACTTTCCTTTTTCCAGCTAATTTGCAATGCCGTTTTTATCATGGAACTACTCCCTAAAAAACATCAGGCCTAGAGTAGTTTTATAGCTGAATTTAACCAAACCACTGGAGAACAGATAACTCCAATGCTATGTAAACTCATCTGAATAGGAGAAAAAAAAGAGCTTTATAAAAATAAATTGATGCTTTCAGGGAATTCTCTCTTTGTTCTTTGAAACTTAGTGTGTTTGATTTTCTTTACTTTTTTCCTCCTTTCTTCTGGAGTGAGTTCTGGAAAACCACATATTTTATCCAGATTTTCAATTTTACTTGCCTAGAGTTGAGTTTATTATTGTTTGTATTTCCTTCGTAGTTGTGATTATTTCTTCATTCTTTCTTCCTTTGGATGCATTTTTCCTTGCCTTGTTAAGTACTGATAAGATTAGTAATCGTATCTTTTAATGGAACTCTTCTTCTTCCCTCTCCTTGCCAAGAATTTGCTCTTAATTTATTGCTTTTATCATGTTTTTGGTTTTATATTTGATGAATTTTTGTTTTTGTCTTTATTTACTCTTTTCTTAGGTTCTTTTGTAGTTAACTTTCTAAATATTTAAATTAAATGCTTCTTATTTATTCATCAAAAAATATTTATTCATATAAATATGATATTTCAATGCTTTGACTACATTCTATAGATTCTGCTATTTAGTGGTTTTACTATCAATATTTCTTAGATATTCTTCAATTTCTGATTTGATTTCCTCTTTGTTCAGAGTTAAGACATGATTTTTCAGTTTCTGGGTTTAGGTTTTTTTTTTTTCATTTCTTTTTGTTCTCTATATTTTAACATTGAAATCTAGGTGTAAGAAAATCTAGTTGTGTCTACATGTGAACAGGTAATTAAAAACATTTAAGTGGAGGAACTCCTTTATATTTCTCTGAGGGGTACATAATCCTGTAGAGAAAGAGGTTATGTGTGTGTGGGGGGCAGGCGAAAGAATGCTGTATGAATTCCTTATCCAGATCACTTTCTTGAAATTCTTGCCCACCCCTTTAGAAAAACATGGAGAAGGAAGGGAGGTAGAAAGAGGGTGAGACATGAAAGGTGGCTGTTGGTGCAGAAATAGTGGACTTAGGGGTCAACAAAGTAAGACTTTACAGAGGCAGGAACAGAGTGTCTTAGTCATCTAGCGCTGCTGTAACAGAGATACCACAAGTGGATGGCTTTAACAAAGACAAATTTATTTCCTCACAGTAAAAAGTAGGCTAAAAGTCCAAATTCAAGGCATCAGCTCCAGGGGAAGGCTTTCTTTCTCTGTCAGGTCTGGTAGAAGGCCCTTGTCCTCGGTCTTCCCATGGTCAAGGAGCTTCTCAGGCACAGGGACCCCAGGTCCAAAGGACGCGCCCTGCTTGTTCCTGGTGCTGCTTTCTCGTTGGTATGAGGTCCACCTGTCTCTCTGTTTGCTCCTGTCTTTTATATCTCAAGAGATTACCTCAAACACAATCTAACCCTGGAGGCTGAGTCCTGCCTCACTAACACAACTGTGGCCCATCCTCCCTCATTAACATCATAGAGGCAGAATTTACAACATATAGGAAAAACACACAATACTGGGAATCATGGTCTAGACCAATTGATAAACATGTTTTTTGGGGGACATAATTCAATCCATGACATGTTTCCCAAGGATCAAGCTTAGTGCTGTTTAGCTAACCACTGGGCTTTCATGTTGCAGGTGGGGTCTGTGGGCAGAGGGCTACAGCTGAATTGCTCCAATAGGATGAATTTGTAGAGATGATGTGAGGAAAAAACCCAGTGCCAATGTGAAGAAAGGGAAGGATAATAGAAAGAAGCTACTAGAAGTAAAGAGAAACTTAGCAGGAAGCAATCGAGATGTTTAATGAAGGTTGCGGTAAAAGTTCTACTCTGTGGTAGGTGATTCCCTGGTACCCCTGAAAGTCTTCGGTAGAAGATGTATTTTGTTTTGTTTTGTGAGGTTGTATCTTTTGCAGAGACCTACTGAATGGCTGAGTATGATTTCAAGTTGGGCAAGGGGTGAAAGCAGAAGTTGTCAATGGAAAGCTACCACACCTGGGTAATACTATAAAGATCTTATATAAAAAAAAGTTAATCTGTAGCACAAGGCATAAGGAAAGGGCACTGAATGGGGCCCATGAGACCCTGAATCTAGTTTTGTCTTTTCTACTAACTTTCTGTGGGATCTGGGGGAGATCACTAACATCATTAGGTCTCAATTCTTCAGAAAAAAATTGGTATAACAATAGCTCATTCTCTCTCATTCCATCCTATATGTTGGAACACTGCAAGAATTAAGAGCTTTGGAAGGGGTCAATGCACTTGTTTTGTAGTTCCAAATTTACCATTTAATGTGGCCTCGGGCAAGTTACTTAATCATTTTAAGAATTGGTTTCCTCCACTGTAAAATTAGAATAATAATATTGCTTGCTTCATAGAGTGGTGGTGATGATTAAATGAGATAATCCAAATAAAGTTGTTTATCAGATTGCCTGGCACATCTTAAACACTTAACAATTGTTATGTTAAACAAGCTAACAGACAAAAGAAGGAATAAATGAGCAAAGCCCTAGGCCACAAGGAGAACCAGTGGTCCAGCCTGTGCATGGCTTAGCTTTGTCATTCTGGGCAGATCATTTAACTCCTATTGTGTTCAGCTTCCTCTTTCAACTCAACTCTTAGGTATTCAGAAGATGTTCTCACAGCCACCACAATTCACAACACCTCTGGTCCTCATTTTCCTCAGTGACACAACTAGAGGGTCAGTTAGTTGGTTTTTAAGAACCCCTTTCACCTCTAACTCTCCACGAGATCATTATAGTTGTTACCCTGAACATCTTTGATCCTGAGCTTGGCTATATAGATTCTGCTCCTAATTATCCATGTTCCAGGCCACCAAAAAACCACTGCTCTTTCATTTTGGGTGTAGTCTAATATCCACGTTTGCTCAGATAATCAAACACAAACACCTACACATTTCATTCCTTGTATTCACTCCAAGTTTCCTTTTGACTTGTTATCGCTGGTGTCATTTTAGTTCAGGACGCTGTAAACTGAATAACCCTAAAAATCCACAGTCACTGAAAAAAGTTTAATACTTACAGGTGAGTCAGAGTGGACTGTACTTAAAGTTTCTATGCATTCTCTCTTGACTCAGAAGGTAAAGGTGTGGAACAAAGAGATTTGATGCCAGACAAACCTGAGTATGAATTCTGACTGATTCCACTTACCAGCTGTATGAACTTCATCTCTCTCAACTTTAATTCCTTCATCTGTATAATGTAGCTAGTAATATTCCAGCCACGTTGTTGAGAATATCAAATGAAATAATGATGTAACAGGCCTTGGCACAGTATTCCTCACATTTCTTCCTTCCCTCTAATATGGGATGTGTCCATCTCATAGGCCCGTGATCTTGGACCTCTGGTTGTTTGAACTAGTACTACAATTGAATGGCAATGCCATCTTTGATGCTACATTTTTTAATCTTTAAATTAGAAAAAAAAACATTGCTTCAGTGAATGAAGCCTCCAGAGGTTCTTCACTGCAGTATTATTCAGCATTTTTAAAATCCTGTGACCTGCCCCAAATTTCTCACTGTCGTGTGTTACAACACGTGAGGGAGGTGCGGCTGTGTGGATGTTTGGGAAGGATGGGTGTGTGGCAGAGTGGACGGGAGGGCAGTGAAGCTCCGTTGACCTGTGCGCACACTTGCATGAAGGACATAGTGGGAGAGTCGAATGTTAAAGAGGAAAAACGAGAAGTTGAGACTTAGAGAAGGCAAAATGCTGATAAATACAAAAAGAAACCTTATTTGCATTGTACTTGTCTTTTTGCTCTGTCCAACTGGTAGCAGATATTCTAACAAACAGTAGAACTTCTCAAACACTGACTGAAGAGAGGCTGTTTTCAGGTTTGGTGGCATGAAAAAGAAAAGCAAAACTGAATAACCGAAAAACTGAATATCCAAGTGCTGATTAACCGAGAGTTGGCTCTCAAAAGAATGAAAACATCTGCTGGCTCCTTTGAAGGAAAAACAATCCCTTTGGGTTTTCACTGCAACAAATCTTGTTCTCAATTTTCTGTTTGGGAGGGATCCAGGAAAAAAATGACCTCTCCCATTCTAGTAATGAATTTCTATTCCCTTTTGAACTTTAAATATGTTAATTTAATCCCCAGATGGCCACCAAAAAATATGTATTGTCAAGCCATAGATCCTGATGCACTGCTTTGGGGCTCACCCCTACCCTGTTACTCAGATTTCTCTGACTCTAAACCCAGAGCTCATCAAGGGGGAGATGTCCCAGCCCAGCCCTGCTGAGGCCTCCGCCAGCCCCTCCAGTGTTTACAAGAATTTCGCTTTTTTGTCACGCTGTCCCTTCACTGAGTTGAAGCATTCCTAACCCTCCAACAATTTTGGAGATTGGCTGAGAACAGACAGACAGTGGAGTGGGGTCAAAACCACGTTACTTCTCATTTCTGAACTTGAAATCGCCAGCATTCAGAACATATTATCCCAGAATATAGTAAATATCTCCCCACTGGGATTGAAAAAAAAAAATTTCTAAAATAATTCCAGTACTTGCCCCCATAAAAAGATACATGACATGTTAATCTTAAGGCAAAAAGAGCATTTTCTGAGCCTGATCTGTGTGGAGACACTCCTGGTAACCTTGGTACTCACTGCCTCTCCATGTCTAGTTGGTCTCTGTAAAATTGTGTGTTGTCTTCCTAAGCTGGGGTTCAATGGCATTTACTAAATACAAGGGGAGAGTCTAGAAGCTATAGGACATCCTGCACCTGTCTGTGGAGAACTAACATTATCCAGTGGCTTCTAGATTTTTTTCTCTCAGCCAGCAGGAACTGCCAGCTATAAGGGGCCTGAAGCTGCACCTGGAGAAAGCATTATGGGAACTATTTTAGCATTTATATGAGCATTTGTACAAATAGTATATAAACACCTGAGGATCAGTTGGAACCATTCACAAGCTATTAATTCAACAAACTTACGGAACAACAGCTATGTATAGGTGCCATGCTAAAAACTGTCCTAGGATACTTAGATGATAAGTCACAGACCTCTTTTCAAGGAGCTTATATGCTTCAGTGGTAGGCTTCTCACTTCTATGTGGGAGACCTGGGTTCTATTTTCAGCCAATGCACCTCAAGTGCAGCTAAAACCCATCTGTCAATGGAGGCTTGTATGTTACTATGAGGCTGAACAGGTATCAGTGGAGGTTTCAGACTAAGGCGGATTAGGAAGAAAGGCCTGGCAACCTACTTCTGCAAATCAGCCCATCAAAACCCTATAGAGTACAACAGTCCATTGTGCATGGAATTGTCATGAGCCAGGGGCCAATTTGACAGCAGGTAACAGCGTACTGTAGTAGAGCAGATCAAAAATTTACACATTTCTGTACTATGAGGAAGAAATTAAAATCTCTACCTAATCCACATCATTTTGGCCACTTCCTATACACAATGATAGCTTTTATGACCTGTCCATCTTGCTTGTTGTCTACCTATTTTATCTTGTTTTCTCCTTGTTCCTCAAAGGTTGTTGTTATTGTTAGCTGCTGTTGAGACAATTCCAACTCGTGGTGACCTCGTGCATGTCATAGTAGAACTGTGCTACATAGGTTCTCAAGGTTGTGACCTTTCAGAAACAGATTGCCAGGCATGTCTTCTGAGATACCACTGGGTGTGTTTCAATCACCAACTTTTTGGCTAGTAGTTGAGCACTTAACCATCTACATCACCCAGGAACTCCTTCAAAGATTGGCAGTGGCTTATTACACAAAGATATATAGTGAAATAATGATACAATATCACTAGGAGAAAAAAGCACTGCCATAATCATAAGCGTTTTCAAATCCTACTGGTCCGTACTTTCGATAAACCGGCATCAAAATTCTTGCGTCTTTTAACGCTTCCCTTTCTTTCCGTCTTAGTCACTAACTCCCATGGACAGATACACCAGTCTTATCTGGAACTCCATCTCCCCCAATATCTTCAGCTCTAATTTATCAGTCTTTGACCAAACTTCTATCCTTCCTGTTCTCTTCCTCCCATTTTCCCCTGATGCTTTTTGTCCAACCTCATCTACTTTCAACACAGCAGTCCTTCAGTGCTCCTTCTTCTCCCCACTGGTCAGCCTTACTTATGGCTTTGCTTCCTTCTTCTTCCAAACTAAACACTGGATACATCACTTTAACCACTGTCTTTTTGCTATACCTGCTTTCCCAAACATCAAACTTGGGTCAACTACAAGATTTAACACTTTCACTACTCTCTTCAAGTTACCCTTCCTATCTCTTCTGTCCTCTTATTTCTTAGGGAAATTAAGGCCACCATATATGACAACCCTAAAACCCAAGGATCCTTTTTAGGAAAGTATCTACCTCCTCACCTTTACCCCTACCTCCTCACCTTTACCCCTACCTCCTCACCTTCATCCCTACCTCCTCACCTTCAGTTGTAGTGGCAGAAGAGTCCCTCCCCTGAACAAACTTATCCCTCTGTGTTGCTGAAGCAGCTATCATAGGATTACAATGTGGGTAAAAATGAGGTTTCCATGTGTTGGCTGGAATCTCTGCTTCTGCAACCTCTCTCTCCAAGGCCATTGCCTGGGTAACTATGTTCCAACATCTACCTTCATAATTGGATCCCACAGCTAAATCTAGGATTTCCCTCAAGATTTTGTTATTACTAAATTTGAGGGCAAATGATAAGAAAGTCTATGAGATACAAATGTGCTAAGTTCTTGAATATTTCATTCCATATTCTCTTTTGGATATTGCATTGTTATCCTCCCCAAGATTTATATTCTTTTTTTTTTTGGTTGTCCTTTTTTGTTTCCTGTTAGTCGTCATCAAATCAGGATTTAAGGGAACAAGGTCCATATTTACCCAAATGTGGGAAATAGAAACAGAGGAGGGAAGGTGATTATGAAAGTTAATAAGGGAGCTTCTAGAAAATTGTCAGCAAAAGAAAATTATTATTCCAAATTGATTGATATTAACAATATATTTATAAATGGGCCTGCTCAGGAGATTTTCAGTGTACTTGCTAAGTCTTCCCTAGAGGAATGGCCATGGGGGAATGATGCTCCTAATCAGATACACAGAATATATACAGTTCAAAATGTCAAATCACGCCAAACTTCTAAACCATGAACATGTTAAGGAGAAGGATGTAGCTACTGTGCTTACCATGCCCATGCCACCAGGTTTTGTAACGGAAGCATGATTGCTCCTACTTTCCTTAACCAGGATCCTTCTGCATACCTACACAGGTAGTTCTTAGCTACAAAGAGCCGTAACTTCAGGAAAGAAGAGTTTAATACCTGGAATCTGTGTCTGTTGGGTGGTTGCAAAATCATTGTGGAAACTCAACAGGCAGAGGCACTGCAGCATGGTTCAGGCAATCCCAGGCTTGAGTCAAAGTTTACATAGATACTTCACTTCTTTAAGCCTTCATTTCCTCATCTGTAAAATGGGGACATTTACTGAATGCCTACCATGTACCAGGCACTGTGTTATATGCTTTATATACGTTATCTCTAGCCAGAAATAACTTCTTAAAAAAACCTAAAACATTTGTTTCAAGGATTATGCCTGTCTTATAGTAATGCTCAGTAAATGTTTTCTATACTTCTTGTCATTGCATCTAAGACCTTATCCAGCCCCAATTTTAAAAAGGCTTTTTGTCATTGGGATATATGCTCAAGGGAGTCCTGAGTCTGAGAGGGTAAAAGGAGACTGTAGCTATTGGTTGAATATTAGCTGACTTGAATTTAGCAGGCCTACTTTATTTCAGCCAAGCAGAACAGGAGCAGCCAGTTCCTTGTGGTAGGAAAGTCTGAGGACTCTCTGGACCTAGTTACCCACAAGGGAGCTGGGCTCACTGCAGAGGCCACCAGTTGAGGGTGGACTACAGCTGGGGAGAGCAGAATTGGACTTTAATTGGTAGGGTACAATCCAGGGGAACCTAAACCTCTAGGAGAGAAGGGATTTAGGATTAAACAGGTATGTATTAATTTGAATAAAAAAGGCAGAATATGAATCAAAACATGTTCCTCCCCCCAATAAAGAACCATCATCTTAAACCTCTGCAATTGTGTGTTATAGCCCCACCAATGTACAAATATTGGTAACTCTGTTTGTTGTTGTTTTTAGCTACTATTAAGTTGACCCCTGATTCATGGTGACCCCATTCAAAATGGAATGAAATGCTACCTGGTTCTTACCATCCCTATGATTGCTTGCAGATTAGACCATTGTCGTCTACAGGTTTTTGGAAGTAGATCACCAGTTTTTCTTCCTCTGTTTATAGATAGCTGTATCTACAAACATAACTATATAACTATCTTTATCTTTAAGAAAATACCAGAAGGATGTTTACCTATGTTTTATGGACTATGTGAAGACATTTGACTGTGTGGATCATAACAAATTATGGACAACATTGCAAAGAATGGGAATTCCAGAACACTTAATTGTGCTCAAGAGGAACCTGTACATGTATACCAAGAGACACTTGTTCAAACAGAACAAGAGGATACTGCATGGTTTAAAATCAGGAAAAGTGTGTGTCAGGCTGTACCCCTTTACCATACTTACACAATCTGTATGCTGAGCAAATAATCTGAGAAGCCTGACTGTAGGAAGAAGGTTGCAGCATCAGGATTGGAGGAAGACTCATTAACAATCTGCAATATGCAGGTGACCCAAACTTGCTTGCTGAAAGTGAAGAGGACTTGAAGCACTTAGATCAAAGTCTACAAGCTTCAGTATGGATTATACCTCAACACAAAGAAAACAAAAATCCTCACAACTGGTCCAATAAGCAACACCATGATAAATGTAAAAATATTGAAGCAGTCAAGGATTTCATTTTATCTGGATCCAAAGCTAACGCCCATGGTAGTAGCAGCCAAGAAATCAAACAACATATTGCATTAGACAAATCCATGCAAAGTGTTAAAAAGCAAAGATGTATTAGGATATTTCAGATAAACAGAAGTTTAGGAAATTTGTAAAAACCAAACCAAAACTACAAGAAATACTAAAGGGAGTTTTTTGGTTCGAAAATCAATAATATCAGGTATCAACCCAAGACTAGAACACTGGGCAGAACAATCAGATGTCAACCCAGACAGGTAAATCACAAAAATAAACCAAGATAAAAAAAGTTCAAAACAGGGAAACAGCAATGTTATTATGTAAAGGAAGACAACATTAAAACAATGAAGAGGGACTAAGAAATGTAGTCACAGATCTTTCCCATGGAAAGAAAGACAAGGAGATATAAAGAAATAAAAGTTAGGTTTAAATTTGGAAAAATAGGGGTAAATATTAAGGTAACCACAAAGGAGACAAACTATCCTACTCATCAAAATAAAATCCAAGAAAAAAATACTCAGCAGAAACAAAATCGACAACAAAGAATAAGAGGAAAAGACAATATATAAACTACTCAGCACAAAAAATTAAGTGGGAAAAAGAAACTGTCTACAGCACAGAAAAAAAGACACCGAAATGACTGCACTAAATTCATGCCTATCCATAATTATGCTGAACGTAAATAGACTAAATGCACCAATAAAGAGACAGAGAGTGGCAGAAGGGATAAAAAAACATGATCCAACTATATGCTGCCTACAAGAGACACACCTTAGACTTAGAGACACAAACAAACTAAAACTGAAAGGATGAAAATATATATATCAAGAAAACAGCAATCAAAAAGAGTAGGAGTGGCAATATTAATTTCTGACAAAATAGACTTTAAAGTTAAATCCACCACAAAGGATAAGGAAGGACACTATATAATGATTAAAGGGACAATATACCAGGAGGATATAACCATATTAAATATTTATGGACCCAATGACATGGCTGCAAGATACATAAAACACACTCTAACAGCATTGAAAACTGAGAGAAGCAGCTCCGCAATTACAGTAGGAGACTTCAACACACCAGTTTTGGTGAAGGACAGGACGTCCAGAAAGAAGCTCAATAAAGACACGGAAGATCTAAATGCCATGATCAAACAATTTGACCTTATAGATGTATACAGAACACTCCAGCCAACAGCAGTCAAGTATACTTTCTTTTCTAGTCCACGTGGTACATTCTGTAGAATAGACCACATATTAGGTCATAAAGCAAGCCTTAACAGAATCCAAAGTATTGGAATCATAAAAGCATCTTCTCTGACCATAAGGCCATAAAAGTAGAAATCAATAACAAAAAAGTTGGGAAAAGAAATCAAACACTTGGAAACTGAACAATACCCTGCTCAAAAAAAGAAAGAAACAAACAAAAACACTGGGTTATAGAAGACGTTAAGGATGGAATAAAGACATTCATAGAATCCAATGAGAATGAAAACACTTCCTATCAGAACCTTTGGGACACAGCAAAAGCAGTGCTCAGAGGTCAATTTATATGAATCAATGCACACATCCAAAAAGAAGAAAGGGCCAAAATCAAAGAATTATCCCCACAACTTGAACAAATAGAGAGCAACAAAAGAAACCCTCAGGCACCAGAAGAAAGTATATAATAAAAATTACAGCCAAACTAAATGAAATAGAAAACAGAAAAACGATTGAAAAAATTAACAAGACTAAAAGTTGGTTCTTCGAAAAAATTAACAAAATTGAAAAACCACTGGCCAAACTGACAAAAGAAAAACAGGAGAGGAAGCAAATAATCCAAATAAGAAATGAGATGGGCGATATTACAACAGACCCAAATGAAATTAAAAGAATCATGTCAGGTTACTATGAAAAATTGTACTGTAACAAATTTGAAAACCCAGGAGAAATAGATGAATCCCTAGAAACACACTATCTACCTAAACTAACATAAACAGAGGTAGAACAACTAAACAGACCCATAACAGAAGAAGAAATTGAAAAGGTAATCAAAAAACTCCCCAAAACAACAAAAAAAAGCGCTGGCCCAGACAGCTTCACTGCAGGGTTCTACCAAACTTTCACAGAAGAGATAACACCACTACTACTAAAGGTGTTTCAGGGCATAGAAATACTCCCAAACTCATTCTATGGAGTCAGCATTTCCCTGATATCAAAACCAGGTAAAGACACCATGTAAAAAGAAAATTACAGACCTATATCCCTCATGAACTTAGATGCAAAATCCTCAACAAAATTCTTGCCAATAGAATTCAAGAATATATCAAAAAAATAATTCACCTCGACCAAGTGGGATTCATACCAGGTATGCACGGATGGGAAACTCTGGTGGCATAGTGGTTAAGTGCTATGGCTGCTAACCAAAGGGTCAGCAGTTCGAATCCACCAGGCGCTCCCCAGAAACTCTATGGGGCAGTTCTACTCTGTCCTGTAGGGTCACTACAGGGTTGCTGTGAGTTGGAATCGACTCAAAAGCACTGGGTTTGGTTTTGGTTTGATGCAGGGATGGTTCAACATTAGAAAAAAAATTAATGTAATCCATCATATAAATAAAACAAAAGACAAGACCCATGTGATCTTATCAATTAATGTAGAAAAGGCATTTGACAAAGTTCAACACTCATTCATGATAAAAACTCTCAGCAAAATAGGAATAGAAGGAAAATTCCTCAACATAACAAAGGGCATTTATACAAAGCCAATAGCCAACATCATCCTGAATGGAGAAAGTCTGAAAGCACTTCCCTTGAGATCGGGAACCAGATAAGGATGCCATTTATCACCACTCTTATTCAACATTGTGCTGGAGGTCCTAGCCAGAGCAATTAGGCTAGATAAAGAAATAAAGGGCATCAGATTGGCAAGGAAGAAGTAAAAATACCTCTATTTGCAGATGACATGATCTTATAGACAGAAAACCCTAAGGAATCATCAAGAAAACTATTGAAAGTAATAGAAGAGTTCAACAGAGTATTGGGATACAAGATAAACATACAAAAATCAGTTGGACTCCTCTACACCAACAAAAAGAACATCAAAGAGAAAATCACGAAATCAATACCATTTACAGTAGACCTCAAGGAGATAAAATACTTAGGAATAAATCTCACCAGAGGTGTAAAAGACTTATACAAAGAAAACTACAAAATACTACTGCAAGAAAACAAAAGAGCGCTACATAAGTGGAAAAACACACCTTGCTCATGGGTAGGAAGACCTAACGTTGTAAACATGTTTATTCTACTAAAAGTGATCTATAGGTTTAATGCAATTCTGATCCAAATTCCAATGACTTTTTTAATGAGATGGAGAAACAAATCACCAACTTCTTATGGAAGAGAAAGAGTCCCCGGATAAGTAAAGCATTACTAAAAAAGAAGAACAAAGTGGGAGGCCTCACTGTACCTGATTTTAGTACCTATTATACCACCACAGTAGTCAAAACAGCCTGGTACTGGTACAACAAGAGATACATAGACCAGTGGAATGGAATTGAGAATCTAGACATAAATCTATCCATATATGAGCAGTTGATGTTTGACAAAGGCCCAAAGTCAGTTAAATGGGGAAAAGACAGTCTTTTTAAGAAATTGTGCTGGCATAACTGGATATCCACCTGCAAAAAAAAGAAACAAGACCCATACCTCATACTATGCACAAAAACTAACTCAAAATGGATCAAAGACCTAAATATAAAATCTAAAACAATAAAGATCATGGAAGAAAAAATAGGGACAATGTTAGGAGCCCTAACACATGGCATAAACTGTATACAAAAATCAGTTGGATTCCTCTACACCAACAAAAAGAACATCAAAAAGGAAATCAATACCATTTACAGTAGACCTCAAGAAGATAAAATACTTAGGAATAAATCTCACCAGAGATGGAAAATGCAGAAGAGAAGCTAGATAACTGGGAGCTCCTAAAAATGAAACACCTACGGTCATCCAAAGACTTCACCAAAAGAGTAAAAAGATTACCTATGGATTGGAAAAAAGTTTTTAGCCACAACATTTCTGATCAGCACCTGATCTCTAAAATCTACATGATACTATAAAAACTCAACTACAAAAAGACAAATAACCGAATTAAAAAATGGGCAAAAGATATGAATAGGCACTTCACTAAAGCAGACATTCAGGTAGCTAACAGATACATGAGGAAATGCTCATGTTCATTAGCCATTACAGAAATGCAAATCAAAAACTACAATGAAATTCCACCTCACTCCAAGGCTGGCATTAATCCAAAAAACACAAAATAATAAATGTTGGAGAGGTTGTGGAGAGATTGGAACACTTATATACTGCTGGTGGGAATGTAAAATTGTACAACCACTTTGGGAATCGATTTGGAGCTTCCTTAAAAAGCTAGAAATAGAACTACCATAAAACAACTCATAGCGACCCTATAGGACAGAGTAGAACTGCCCCCATAGAGTTTCCAAGGAGTGCCTGGCAGATTTGAACTGCTAACCCTTTGGTTAGCAGCCATAGCACTTAACCACTACGCCATCAGGGTTTCCATGAACTGCCATGGGATCCAGTAATCCCACTCCTTGGAATATATCCTAGAGAAATAAGAGCCTTTACATGAACAGATATATGCACACCCATGTTCATTGCAGCGCTGTTTACAATAGCAAAAAGATGGAAGCAACCAAGGTGCCCATCAACGGATGAATGGATAAATAAATTATGGTATATTCATACAGTGGAATACTACACATCAATTAAGAACAGTGACGAATGTGTGAAACATTTTATAATATGGAGGAATCTGGAAGGCATTATGCTGAGTGAAATTCGTTGCAAAAGGACCAATATTGTATAAGACCACTATTACAGGAACTCAAGAAATAGTTTAAACAGAGAAGAAAATATTCTTTGATGGTTACAAAAGAAGGGAGGGGGAAGGGAGGGAGAGGGGTACTCACTAATTAGAGTAGATAAGAACTGTTTTAGGCAAAGGGAAAGACAACACACAGAAAAGGAGAGGTCAGCACAACTGGACTAAACCAGAAGCAAAGAAGTTTCCTGAATAAACTGAATGCTTAGCAGGGGCAGGAGTTTCAGGACCACGGTTTCGGGGGGCATCTAAGTCAACTGGCATAATAAAATCTGTTAAGGAAACATTCTGCATTCCACATTGGAGAGTGCCATCTTGGGTCTTGAACGCTAAAAACGGCCATCTAAGATGCATCAACGGGTCTCAACCCACCTGGATCAAAGGAAAATGAAGAACACCAAAGACACAAAGTAATTATGAGCCCAAGAGACAGAAAGAGCCACATAAGCCAGAGACTACATCAGCCTGAGACCAGAAGAACTAGACGGTGCCTGGCTACAACTGATGACTGCCCTGACAGGGAACACAACAGAGAACCCCTGAGGGAGCAGAAGAGTAAATTCTCATAAAAAGACCAGACTTAATGGCCTGACTGAGACTAGAAGCACCCCAGCAGCCATAGTCCCCAGACCATCTGTTAGCCCAAGACAGGAACCATTCCTAAAGCCAACTCTTCAGACAGGGATTGGACTGGAAAACGGGATAGCAAATGATAGTGGTGAAGAATGAGCTTCTTGGATCAAGTAGACACATGAGACTACATTGGCATCTCCTGTCTGGAAGGAAGATGAGAAGGCAGAGGGGGTCAGAAGCTGGCCAAATGGACATGAAAAGAGAGAGTGGAGGGAAGGAGTGTGCTGTCTCATTAGGGGGAGAGCAATTATGAGTATATAGCAAGGTGTATATAAATTTTCGTATGAGAGAATGACTTGATTTATAAACTTTCATTTAAAGCACAATAAAAAAAAAAAAAAAGCAAAGATGTCACCTTGAGGACTAAGGTACGCCTGATCCAAGCCATCTTATCTCCAATTGCCTCATATGCATGCAAAAGCTGGACAATGAATAAGGAAGACCTAAGAGGCATTGACACCTTTGAATTATGGTGTTGATGAACAATATTGAATACACTGAATGGACTGCCAGAAAAATTAACAAATTTTTTTTTTTGGTTTTGTTTTCTTTTTCTTTTTAATAAATTTATTGAGCTTTAAGTGAACGTTCATGAATCAAGTCAGTCTGTCACATAAAAGCTTATATACACCTTACTCCATACTCCCACTTACTCTCCCCCTAATGAGTCAGCCCTTCCAGTCTCTTCTTTCGTGACAATTTTGCCAGTTTCTAACCCTCTCTACCCTCCTATCTCCCCTCCAGACAGGAGATGCCAACACAGTCTCAAGTGTCCATCTGATACAAGTAGCTCACTCTTCATCATCTTCTCTCTCCTACCCATTGTCCAGTCCCTTCCATGTCTGATGAGTTGTCTTCGGGAATGGTTCCTGTCCTGGGCCAACAGAAGGTTTGGGAACCATGACCGCCGGGATTCCTCTAGTCAAATGAACAAATATTGAATGGACTGCTGGAGGAATGAACAAATCTATCAAGGAAGAAATAAAGTCATGGGAGGAGGAGTCAACATGGCCCCAGACACAGAAGCACCACGCCGTCCCTCCACAGTAAGGACCCGGAAAACTAAGCAAAACAGAGACAAACGTCAGTCCTGGAACCCTAAGCATCAAATGAAGAGATGAAGAACTCAACCAAGCACCGAATGGAATAAGAAACTGACAGAGAACAGACAGCAAGGACAGATATGAGCAGAGGTCCCATATCAGCTTATGCAGCACAAATTGACCATTTTGGACTCCCGTATGAGATAGGTGGACAGGGAGTACGGGGAAGCAACTTCACAGAGCTCCCAGCAGGAGACAGGACACCCAATAACCAGTGATACACACTTTCCTACCCCTCACCCTTCTTCTCCCTGCTCCGCCTTCACCGCTTCCCAGCCAGTTCCAGTTGCTCAGCTGGGAGGTGCCTGATCTATGCTGCTTAGATTGGCGTCTCCCCTCATACTGGTTCTCTCCTTCAGTGTCATTTGTTTTGTTGCTGGTGTTGCTATTTTCGGCTTCTTCCCTGCCTCTCAGGTCCTCCCCCTTCTTTCTCTAGAACATCTAGCTCCATGTGCCATCTTTGCTTCTTATTGACAGGCTGTGAAGTGTTGCTTGGCTGGAGAACTACCCCCTCTGTCCATGCTGCCAGGCTGGTGGGATTCCTGGGGCTTTTTTGTTTTCTCTTTCTTTTTTCCTTTTTGTCTTTTTCATTTCTCAGTTTTTTCTCTCTCTCTACTTACCTTCTTTTCCTGTCTTCTGAATACCTGGAACTGTATGCCAACTCTGCCCCTTCTAGCTGGGCTGTACTGCGTGGCTTGGGAGCCACTTCTTGGTCTGCACAGCTGTGCGAGTGGGATCCTTGAGGGCATTTGTGTTTTTTTTTGTATATATATTTTTTCTTTTTTACTTTTTGTCTTTCTTCATTTCTCAGTTTCTTGTCTCTATTTACCTTCTTTTCCTGTCTCCTGCTTACCTGGTGCTGTGTGCCATCTTCATCCCTTCTAGCCAGACTGTACTGTGTGGCTTGGGAGCCAGTTCCCAGTTTATGCAGCTGTACCAGTGAAATCCCTGTGGGCATTTCTTTTTTTATTTTTATTATTTTCCTTTTTGTTTTTCTTCATTTCTCAGTTTCTAGTCTCTCTCTGCTTACCTTCTTTCCTGTCTCCTTAATACCTGGCATTGTGTGCCATCTCTGCCCCTTCTAGCTGGGCTGTGCCCCAAGGCCTGGGATCCACTTCCCTGGTCACAGGTGGGATCCCTGGGAACATTTCTTTCTTTATTTTTTCTCTTTTCCTTTTTGTTTTTCTTTGTTTCTTGTCTAATCCAATGGCAGGCTCTCTCAGCACTTTTTCTTTTTTTGGCTCCAGTTTCTCTCTCTTTCTTTCTTGTTTCCTACTCAACTTAGCTCCACACATCACAACCTCTTCCTCCTCTCCCCCCATATTTGCACCGTGTGTGGAACATCGCACCCCCAAGAAGCACAGGCATGGCCTATAAGAACCTGCCCTGCACTGAACTCCAGCCTACCTAGTCAGCCACAGTATGTGCCACAAACAACCCATCCCAGACCCTCCTCTTCAGCTGTATCTTCCCTGCTCCACCATAGCTGAGCGACTGGCCCAGCTCTTTGGATAAGAAGGTGAAAAGTATCATGCCCACAGATGAGCAAACACCAAAGAACACACAGTCTGCCTGCTCAGACATAACCAAATAAAACAAAAAAGCAGCGTGAAACAAAGAAATCAACAGTCAATAAACAAAGAAAATAACTACTAAATGTCCCAAAGACAGCAGACAATATCAAAACAAACAAACAAAAGGAATGCAGCACAGGAGAGTAAAAGGAACAAAGAAAATATCAGCACCATGAAAAAAACACCACAAAACTACAGCAATTAACTCATACCTATCAATAATTACACTGAACATAAATGGCCTAAATATACCCATAAAGAGACAGACAGTGACAGAATGGATAAAAAAACAGGATCCATCAATACACTGTCTACAACAGACACATCTTAGAAACAAAGACGTAAATTTATTAAAAATCAAAGCTTAGAAAAAAATATACCAAGCAAGCAGCTACCGAAAAAAAAAAAAAAAAGCAGGAATGGTGATACTAATCTCAGATAAAATAGACTTTAAGACAAAATCCACCATAAAAGTCAAAGAAGGGCACTATATAATGATTAAAGGGACAATCCATCATGAAGACATAACCGTACATAATAAATAATGACAGGGCTCCAAAATACATAAAACAAACTTCGACAGCACTAAAAGGAGAAATTGACAGTTCCACAATAATAGTAGGAGACTTCAACACACCACTGTCAATGAAGGGCAGAACATCTAGAAAGAAACTCAACAAAGATACAGAAGATCTAAAGGACATAATCAGCCAAGTTGAGCTCATAGACATATATAGAGCACTCCATCCAACAGCTGAAAAGTACACATTCTTTTCCAGCACACATGGAACATTCTCCAGAATAGACTACATCTTAGGCCACAAAGCAACCTTCAACAAAATTGAAAACATTGAGATAATGCAAAGTATTTTCTCTGATCACAATGGCATCAAAGTAGAAAGTAACACCAAGAAGACCAAGGACAAAAAATTAATTACATGGAAACTGAATAACGCCCTGTTTTAAAACCACTGGGTAATAGAATAAATCAAAGATAGAATAAAAATTTCCTAGAGTCAAATGAGAATGAAAACATCATACCAAAACCTTTGGGACACAGCAAAGGCAGTGCTCAAAGGTCAATTTATAGTAATAGATGCATACATGAGAAAAGAAAAAAGGGGCAAAATCAAAACTTGACTACACAACTTGAACAAATAGCAAGAGAACAGCAAAAGAAGCTCACAGACACCAGAAGAAAGGAAATCATAAAGATCAGAGCAGAAATAAATGAAATAAAGAATAGAAAGACTCAACAAAACCAAAAGTTGGTTCTTTGAGAGGATCAACAAAATTGAAAACCACTGGCCAAACTGACAAAAGAAAAATAGAAGAGGATGCAAATTATGCAAATAAGAAATGAAATGGGGGCATTACAACAGATCCAACTGAAATAAAAAGGATCATAACTGAAAAACTATATTCCAACATATTTGAAAATCTAGAGGAAGTGGACAAATTTCTAGAAACACACTACCTACCCAAACTAACACAAAACGATGTTGAAGGTCAGAACAGACCCGTAACAAGAGGTTGAAAAGGTAATAAAAAAATAAACTCCCAACATAAAAAAGCCCTGGCCCAGACAGCTGCACTGGAGAATTCTACCAAACATTCAGAGAAGAGCTTACATCAGTGCTACTCAAACTATTTCAGAACATAGAAAAGGAAGTGATACTTCTGAATTCATTTGAAGTCAGCATAACCCCAATACCAAAACCAGGCAAAGACATCACAAAAAAAAAACAAACAAACTATAGACCAATATCTCTCATGAATATAGATGCAGAAGTTCTCGACAAAATTCTAGCCAATAGAATTCAGCATCATATCAAAAAAATAATACCACCACAACCAAGTAGGATTCATATCAGTTATGAAAGCATGGTTAAACATTAGAAAATCAATCAACTTAATCCTCCACATAAATAAAAGAAATAATCATATTATCATCTCCATCAACACAGAAAAGGCACTTGATAAAGTCCAACACTGATTCCTCATAAAAACTTTTGACAAAATAGGTATAGAAGGGAAATTTCTCAACATAACAAAGGGCATCTAAATTTGGAAACCCTGGTGGCATAGTGGTTAAGTGCTATGGCTGCTAACCAAATGGTCAGCAGTTTGAATCCAACAGGCACTCCTTGGAAAATCTGTGGGGCAGTTCTACTCTGTCCTATAGGGTCACAATGAGTCGGAATTGACTCAACAGCAATGGATTTGGTTTTTCTTTTTTTTTTGGTATATATCATTGTTAATGGAGAGAGGCTGAAAACATTCCCCTTGAGAACAGGAAAAAGACAAGGATGCCTTTTATCACTGCTCCTATTTAATATTGTGCTGGAAGTCCTAGCTAGGGCAATAAGGCAAGAAAAAGATATAAAGGGCATCCAACTGGTAATGAAGAAGTTAAACTGTCCCTATTTGTGGATGATATGATACTATATATAGAAAACCCAAAAGACTCCATGAGAAAACTACTGGAAATAATAGATTCAGCAGAGTAACAGCATACAAGACAAACATACAAAAATCAGTTGGATTCCTATGCACCAGTAAAGAGAATGAAAAGGAAATCAGGAAAACAATACCGTTTATAACAGCCCCTAAAAAAATAAAATGCTTGGGAATAAATCTAACAGGGATATAAAAGACCTATACAAAGAAAACCATAAAACACTACTGCAAGAAACCAAGATATCTACATGAATGGAAAAACGTACCGTGCTCACAGATAGGTAGACTCAACATTGTGAAGATGACAATTCTACCCAAAACAATTTACAAATACAATGCAATCCCGGTCCAAATACCAACAATATTCTTTAAAGAGATGGAAAACTAACCATTAAGTTTTAATAGAAAGGGAAGGGACCCCAGATAAGTAAAGCACTATTGAAGCAGAATAAAGTAGGAGGACTTGCACTACCTAACGTTAGAATCTACTATACAGCTACAGTAGTCAAAACAGGCTGGTATTGGTACAACAACAGATATATTGAACAATGGAACAGAATTGAGAGCCCAGATGTAAATCCATCCACCCACGGTCACCTGATCTTCGACAAGGGCCCAAAGTCCATTAAATGGAAAAAAAGACAGTCTTTTTAACAAACGGTGCTGGCAAAACTGGATGTCCATCTGCGAAAAATGAAACAGGACCAACTAATTTGAAATGGATCAAAGACCTAAATATAAAGCCAATGATCTATAAAGATCATAGAAGAAAAAGTAGGATCAAAGCTAGAGGCCCTAATACGTGGCATTAACTGGATACAAACCATAACTACAACATAAAAACTCTGGAAGATAAGCTAGATAACTGGGATCTTCTAAAAATTAAAAGCTTATGCTCATCAAAAGACTTCACCAAAAGTGTACAAAGAGAACCTACAGACTGGGAAAACATTTTTGGCTATTACGAATCCAACAAAGTTCTAATCTTTCAAAAGTATGGGAAAATCCAACAACACTACAACAAAAATACAAATAACCCAATTTAAAAATGGGCAAAAGAAATGAATAGACACTCCACCTAAGAAGACATTCAAGCAGCTAACACACATGAGGAAATGCTTGCGATCACTAGCCATTAACCAAAAACCAAACCCAGTGCTGTCAATTCCAACTCATAGCGACCCTATAGGACAGAGTAGAACTGCCCCATAGAGTTTCCAAGGAGCGGGTGGAGGATTCGAATTGCCAACCCTTTGGTTAGCAGCCGTAGCACTTAACCACTACACGACCAGGCTTTCCCACTAGCCATTAGAGAAATGCAAATCACCCTGACATTATCGGCATGAATCAAAAAAACAGGAAATAACAAATGTTGGGGAGATTGCTGCTGGTGGGAATGTAAAATGGTACAACCATTTTGGACAACGGTATGACACTTCCTTAGAAAGCTAGAAATAGAAATATCCTATTCCCCAGCAATCCCACTCCTAGGAATATATCCTAGAGAAATAAGAGCTGTCACATGAATAGACTTATGCACACCCATGTTCACTGCAGCATTGTTCCCAATAGCAAAAACATAGAAACAACCTAGATGCCCATCAACAGATGAATAGATAATCAGACTATGGTACATACACACAATGGAGTACTATGCAATGATAAAGAACAATAATGAATCTGTGAAGCATCTTGCAACATGGATGGATCTGAAGGGTGTTATCCTGAGTGAAATAAGTCAATAACAAAAGGACAAATATTGTATGAGATCGCTACTCTAAAAACTCATGAAAAGGTTTACACACCAAAAGAAACAACCTTTGATGGTTACAAGGGAGGGTAGGGATAGGGATGGAAAAACACTAAATAGACAGGTGGTAACTTTGATGAAGGGTAAGACAGTAACAATACTGGGGAAGCCAGCACAAACTCCAAACTCCCTGAGGGACCAAATTACTTGGCTGAGGGCTGTGGGGACCATGGTCTTGGGGAGCATACAGTTCAACTGGCATAACATAGTTTATAAAGAAAATGTTCTACATTCTGCCTTGGTGAGCAGCATCTGGTGTCTTAAAAGCTTATAAGTAGACATCTAAGATACTCCACTGGTCTCACCCTGTCTGGAGCAAGGGAGAATGAAGAAAACCAAAGACATGAGAAAGATTAGTCCAAATGACTAATGAACGACAAGTACTACACCCTCCACCAGACTGAGTCCAGCACAACTAGATGGTGCCTGGGTACCACTAGTGACTGCTCTGACAGGGATCACAATAGAAGGTCCTGGACAGAGGTGGAGAAAAATATAGAAAAAAATTCTAACTCACACACACACACACACACACACACACACACAAAAGACCAGACTTATTGCTCTGACAGAGACTGGAGAAAACCCGAGAGTATGGCCCCGATACCCTTATAGCACAGTAATGAAGTCACTCCTGAAGTTCACCCTTCATCCAAAGATTAGGCAGGCCCATAAACAAAATGAGACTAAGGAGGCACACCAGTCTAGGGGCAAGGACTAGAAGTCAAGAGGAAACAGGAAAGCTGATAATGGGGAACCCAAGGTTGAGAAGGGAGAGTGTGAACATGTCGTGCAGTTGTTAACCAATGTCATAAAACAATATGTGTAGAAACTGTTTAATGAGAAGCTATTGCACTTCATCTAAAGTACAATAAAAATAATAAAAATAAATAAAGTCAGAAGGCTCCTTAGAAGAGAGGATGGTGAGACTTTGTCTCACATACTTCAGGCATCTTATCAGGAGGGATCAGTCCCTGGAGAAGGACATCATGCTTAGTAAAGTAGAGGGTCAGGGAAAAAGAGGAAAACCTTCAAAGAGATGGATTGACACGGTGGCTGTAAAAATTGGCTAAAACATACCAAGGATTCTGAGGATGGCACAGGACCAGGCAGTGTTTTGTTCTGTTGTACATAGGGTCGCTATGAGTCAGAATGGGCTGGAAGGCACCTAACAAGGACAACATCTGTAAGGAATATAAAGGTATACACCAAAGTGTTTACATGGGCTATCTTTGAGTGTGTGGGATTACGGATATTATTTTTTTTTTTCTGAAAAATATAAAATGCATTGGTAACAAGAAAACAGAATAACAATACTAATTTTGAAAAAGACGTTGGAGGGAATGAATAAAGATATATTAGCGTGATCCCACCTTTTATCAAGTTCCTCTTGGTTCTTGGGGGAAATGAGGTGCACTGAGAAGACATATCCTGAAGGAAGACCCTGTCAGCGAGGAGTGGTCAGATTGGTACAGGTTGTGGACAGAGGTTTAGGGAATACCCCTGAATCTGTTCCTGAATTCTCTACTCAGCTTTTCCCATGGAATTTTATTTCCAGGTTATTTCTATGTGATCTGGTTCTGGTTGTAAAGTACTTTGCACACGTTTTTCTTGATGCCTGATGATTGGAGATAGTGGGTCGTTTATGATGTCTCTCAAAATACAACTAGATACAGACATCCCTTTGAGAACTAAGGTGTGCCTGACCCAAGCCATGGTATTTCCGATTGCTTCGTACGCGTGTGAAAGCTGCACAATGAATAAGGAAGACTGAAGAAGGCTTGGGAACCCTGGTGGTGTAGTGGTTAAGAGCTATGGCTGCTAACCAAAAGTTCAGCAGTTCAAATCCACCAGGCACTCCTTGGAAACCCTATGGGGCAGTTCTACTCCGTCCTATAGGGTCGCTATGAGTTGGAGTCAACTCGATGACGACAGGTTTGGTTTGTTTTTGTTTTTTTTGAAGAAGTCTCGATGCCTTTAAATTATGATATTGGCAAAGAATATTGAATACACCATGGACTGCCAGAAGAAGGAACAAATCTGTCTTGGACGAAGTACAGCCAGAATGTTCCTTAGAGGGGGGGATGGAGAGATTTCGTCTCATGTACTTTGGTCATGTTATCAGGAGGGACTAGTCCCTGGAGAAAGACATCATGCTTGGTAAATTAGAGGGTCAGCAAAAGAGAAAAAGACCCTCAATGAGATGGATTGACACATGGCTTCAACGATGGGCTCAAGCATAGCAAGGATTGTGAGGATGGTGCGGAACCAGGCATTATTTCATTCTTCTATACGTAGGGTCGTTACTAGAACCGACTTGACAGCACCTAACAACAGCAAACATAATTTACTTTTCACAATAACCTAATGAGGTAGGTATTACTATTATTATATCCATTTTACAGATGAAAAAAAAAATCAAGGCTTAGTGAGATTAGATAACATTGCTGAAAGACACATAGCTAGTAACTGCTGATGCTGGGGTGTGAACCAGGCTGTCTGACTCCAGAGACTGAGCTTTTAATCTCTAATAAGAGAGAAGTCTCTGGTTTTAATGAGTCACAGACTTACGTGAGAAGCAACCAATAATTAAACATATAAATATTAATTGATGCAATAGTCCAGTGGGAACATGAAGTAGGGTGTGGAGAACTCTATCGTAAGGTGAGAGGTGCCTCAAAAGATGTGATGCTTGGCCTAAGTCTTCCACTGTAAATAATAGTTCACCAGGGGCAATAATTAGAATAGCTAACATTTAAATAGAGTTTACCATGGCCAATAGGCACATGAAAAGATGCTCAATATCATTGGTCATCAGGGAAATGCCAACCAAAACCACAATGAGATACTCACCTCACATCCACTAGAATGGCTATAATTATAATAATAAAATTGAAAACAATGTGTATTGGCAAGGATGTGGAGAAACTGGAACCCATATGCATTGCGCAGTCTCTGAGGATAACTATTTGGCAGCTACTCAAAAACTTATACACAGAATTACCATATGTTCCAGCAATTCCACTCCTAGGTATACAACTAAAAGAATGGAAAACAGGTACTCAAATACATGTACACACATGTTCATAGCAGTACTATTCACTACAGTCAAAAGGTGGAAACAACCCAAATGTCCATCAACAGATGAACGAATAAACAACATGTGGTATATACATACAATGAAATATTATTCAACCATAAAAAAGGATGAAGTTCTGATACATGCTACAACATGGATGAACCTCGAAAACATCATGCTAAGTGAAAAAAGCCGGATACAAAAGATCACTGTTATGAATCGGATTGTATCCCCCCAAAATATGTATTGCATTTCCTGTCCTTTTATGTCTGTGGTTATAATCCCAATTTAGAATGGATTGCCTTTGTTATGTTAATGGGGCAGAATTAATGTACAGTGTATATCGAATCAATCTCTTTTGAGACATAAAAGAGATTAAACAAGCAATCGAGAGGAGCCGAGATGGGGGAAGAGAGATGCTAAGCCACATGAAGATCGCTCAGGAGCAGAAATTCAGAGACAAGGACCTTCCCTCATAGCTGAGAGACAGAAACCTTTCCCCAAGAGCTGATACCTTGAATTCCGACTTCTAGCCATCTAAACTGTGGGAAAATACACTTGTTTGTTAAAGTCACCCATTTATGGTATTTCTGTTTAGCAGCACTAGATAATGAAGATAGTCACCTGTTGTATGATTTCATTCAAATCCAGAATAGGTAAATCCATAGAGAAAGAAGATTGGTTGTTACCAGGGGCTGGTGTTGAGGATGTGGGGAATGGACAGTGACTATTTAATAAGTATGGGATCTCCTTTTGGAATGATGAAAATGTTTTGAAACAAGATAAAGGTTGTGGCTGTATAACATTGTGAATGTACTAAAAGTCACTGAATTGTTCAGTTTAAAATGGTTAATTTTATGTTATGTGAATTTCATTTCAGTTAAAAAAAAAAGTAAATTAAAAAAATAGCATTTATCACATGCCAAGCATTAAGTGCTTTACACATACTGACTAATTTTATCTTTATAATCTTGGATAGGTGGTACAATCCCCATTGTACCAATGAAAGAACTGAGATTAGGAAGGTTAAATGTTATATTTAAAGCCATGCAACAACTGAATGGCAGAGCCAGGATTCAAAGCTGGGCAATTTTATTCTTGAGTCAGTGATGTTCACCATGATGCTCTATTGCCTCTCAGCAAGGTGGGGTACTGGCATTCCAGGAGGAGAAAACGGCCCAGACCAAGGTATGGCAAGCTTCAGGATGCGTTTGTAGTGCTAACTGCGGATGGCAGTAGGGGGTGATTGTGAGCAAGGATAGGAGATAGGCCTACAGAGGTGGGCAGGCCTAGGCTGAATTGGTCCTCGATCCTAGGGGCACTAGGAATGGACCAATGGGTTTTTGACTGCAGTCATATGATCCGACTTCCATTTTATGACCCTTGCTGTGGTAGCAGTATGGAGGAGAGGAAGACTTGAGGCTCTGAGATAAATGTGGAGGTACAGGCAGGAGGTAATGAAGGCTTCATCCAAGAGAGGAATGGGGTGGAGAAGACTGAGGCAGAGATAACTTGGCAAGGGGACAGTGACCCTCTTCCCCTCCACACCCCATCCACCTGCCCCTGAAGTCATCTGGAATTTCTCTCCCATTCCTGAACATGCCAATCTCTTGCCCCCATGTCTCTATATCTTTGCCCATGCTGTTTCCTCTGCTGGAACACCCTTAGCTGCCTCACATTTAATGATGCTTTAAGACCTGACTCTGGATGGTGTCCTCTGTGGCACTATCTTCAATTCAATTTGATAATCTCTTCTTTTGCTTCCATAGCATTGCGAGCATGTCTCTACTATACCACTCATCTTCTGGCTCTGTGATTATTTTATTTCACGCCTGTTTCTCCCACTAGATAGGGATTTCCTTGAAAGAAGAGCGTGCCTCTTATTTGTTCCAAGGTCTAGTACCCTGACAAATAGAAGTGTGCACAGGCATTAAATAAATGAAAACACATAGCCTTGAAAAAGGCACAAAGGGCTGTGAGAATTAAGAGGTGAATTCTGGTTTCACAGGACTTTATAAGCAAGGACTATTCTCCTAGTCACATCATAAATCAGGCATTTGGGAAGATATGAGCTCCAAAACTCTGGAACATGTGTACCTGTTTGAGTGATAGCTTTGCCTTTTTATCTTCTGGGTATAAAACACTAGGAAAACATGGAATGCACCCAATTACTCCAGTCGGCTTTAGGGGAAATGGTTTTCGAGGACAGCACAGGTGATTCAAACACTTGAGAAAGTGTGATAAATTGGTGGAATAATCTTAACGTGAGTAGCCTCCTACGGATCTCATTTTATATCTTTGTGTAATTTGCTGTGTTGGCTTTGGTTTTTAAACTTACATTTAGTTAGGGTCCTGGAATGTAGAAAATGGTCATTGGGTCAGTAGCCTTCAAATCAAGCAAAACGGTGCTGGTTATAGATAGCTCTCATATTTAACTTACAGAAAAATTATCATCAGTCAAAATTAAGACATGGTGACACTTCTATCCATACTGTCCTCTCAGGAGCAGACAGCAAGTGGCCTAGATATGCTTGGTTTTCAATGTGTCTCTCTCCTGAATGATGTTTTACTCTAAAGTTTAGTTTTCTCTGTGGGTTATACGGGGATTGTATTTTAGGTTTGATGTTACAAGGCCTAGAGTTTAAGTGGAGGAGATAATCTTTAATTTTTTGCACAAATTCTTGATAAGGCAGCCACCCTCAGGGATACCTTTGGATGTCAGGTGGTGGGTGCTTATTGACGCCCTTGACGTCACTGACCTGTGTTAGTGTTGTGGGGCTGCCGTAACAAATTATCACAAACTTGGTGGCTTAAAAGAACAGAAATTCATTCTTTCACAGTTCAGGAGGCCAGAAGTCTGAAATCAAGATATCGGCAGGGCCACCTTCCCACTTGAGGCTCTAGGGGAGAATACTTCCTTGACTCTTCCAGCTTCTGGTGGCTCCAAGCATTCCTTGGCTTGTAGCTGCATAACTCTGACCTCTGCCTCTGTTGTCATGTGGCCTTCTCATCTTCTTTGTGTCTCTCCTTTGTATGTCTCTTATCAAGACACTTGTCATTGGATTTAGGGCCCATGAAGATAATCAGGATGATCTCAACTTGGGATCCAGAACTTAACTGCATCTGCAAAGACCCTTTTACAGGTTCTGCGGAATAGGGCATGGACATAACTTTGGGGGCCACCATTCAACACAGGAAGACCTGAAGGTAGCAGAGATGCTTTCCCAGGGGTAGTGATGGAATTGTACTGATGCATCCATAGCTCTTGCCTCTACCCTAAATGCAAAGTTAATCGTTTGCAAACCAACTAGCTAAAATTAGAAGTTAAGGCAGGGATTACAAACTGGTGGACAAAGGCCAGCTGTAGCCAACAGATATGCACTGATTGCCCTCACAGTGCTTTAATATATTTGAATTAGCTGAATATATTAAAAATTAGAAGATTTATACATAAAAGACCCACGTTTCTGGCTTTCCTTGTAAAATCAGAAGATGTAACAACACTGGGCCCATAGTCCCTCTTGGCAACAAGGCTGGACGTTGAATAGCCGCTGATCCTTTTAGATGGAGCTCGAACTCTCCAGGTTGCCACAATCCTCACCACTCCCTGTTGTATACCCCAGTCCCACTGCACTTATTTGGGCATATTATCAAGGGTAACTAAGCATTCAGGCAAGAATTCAAGCACTGACCTTGGCTTATTCTAACCAACAGAACTAAATTCTGAAACTTATTTCCAAAAGGGTTCATATAGACAAAGATAATAGGCCATTTCAGATTCACTTGATATATCCTTTGGCAGCCAGGACCTGTAATCCAAAGACCTACAGTCTTGTTACTACAAGTTAGATCCTACATTTTAATACATCTCCTAACTTCTTTCAGGCCCAGCCTTGTGGGAACATGATTTATAGCCTTGAGTTTTGCAGGACCAACTTAACTCCAGAATACTTGTTCTTTGCTTAGCAGACCAGGTGTTTTATTTGTTCTTTAATACTCCTTATATAATACGATAAATAGTTTCCTGTTCCTGGTTAGTAAAATTCATTTGTTGAGTATACACTCACAAAGTTTTACCGAGCTAAGTCTCCTTGCATTTCATTATCCAACACCTTTTTTCTAAGGACATAGAAAAACAAAAAAAGAAGCAAGTTTCTTCAACAGGAGTGGCTGGAACAGATACTCACTGCTTTTGCTCTTGCTCTTGAAGTCCAGGTCATATTGAGTTGAGAACAGCCTTGAAATACAGAGACACAGAGACCTTCACAGTACAAGGCTAATCTAGTATTTGCAGTTAGATTGACAGTTGGCAGTGAATAATTAAAGAAACACTGATTTAGCTCATGTTCTACAGCGGTATTTTCTATGGGATTAACTATTCTTGCACAATTTCCCCCATGCCATTCTCAATAAAAAAACGGAATGATTTCTGTTTGTGGCAGGGAGATGTATTTTCATGGGTACTATTCTCATAAACAAAATCTGATTTCTACTGTATATTTTGTTGTTCTTTAAATAAATTACAAAAACCTGGATTCTTTTTAAAACACACACACACATATTCACTTTCTGGTGTGTCAAACCTGTTGACCTTTTCCTTCAGCACTAGTGAATACCGAATGGATTTAATTTAGTAGAGTCCATCCAGGTGACATGACTTATTAAGTGGCAAATTGCACGCATACAATAGCAACAATATATGAAGGTATTACTTTTTCAAAACCTTAGCCAAAGTCGATTTCACAGGATTAGAGGTGTGAATACAAGAGATTGGATTACAAGAGATTGGATTATAACCTATTAAAAACCCACCTGCTTTAGTATGTCAATGAAGATAATTTCGTTGTTAATAGATAAGATACAGAAAGAGACCATTATGTTAAGAATGACTAAACAGCATGTCGGGGGACAGCCCCAGCAAGGAAAGACCTTCACTGTGCGTCCTGGCAGTTAATCTGAAGAACTGACACATAGCCCTTACCAGATTCATACCTTCAGGGAAACTTACTGACACAGGCAAGCAACTGCTTTCTCCAGTGGCGTCCAGCTGGAGTATTTTCCACAACCACCTAGCAAGGGACCCAAGCTTATATACCACTCCAGCTGGGACCAAGGCTTATCATTTTCTCCCACCTCCTTGGGCAGACAGTGTTCCCAGGGACTTCGCGTCCAGGCCCAGTCGTGTTCCTTCTTGTTGCTAAGGTATTCTTCAGCCTTGGCCACTGGCCCAGTCATGCCCCTCCCAGTGTCCTACCTTAGCCCGAGTCCATCCCGAATTCATCCCCAGCATGCTTCGGGGAAGAGCCAAGCTGACTCCATTAAGGAGGGGATGCATATAGCTGAACAGCCTTACCCTACATAGCATCTCAGGAGAAGGATATCACACTGTCTACTTCATTAATTATGCAACAGGCAGCTTAGCTGCCCAGTTAGGTAATTCAACGGAGCAATTCCACCTGTGTCGCTGATAACATTCTGGAAGAAATTCTTCCCTCTAACTGAAGTAAGGCAAATAAGCTTACTTTTTTGATTTTTTTTTGAAATTTGAAAGAGCTGAATAGTGGAGGCTTGTCATTCATTCTTTGAAGACTGCTTTCAGCTTTCTCTCTGTTAAGACTTTCTGTGAATAGCGCTTCTGGAAGACTGGAGAGAAATGGCAGAAACTGAGCAACAGGCAGGCTGGTGAAGGAAAAATGCTGATTAGTGAGACCTGCTGGCTCTAACCCTCCATCCTTGACATCTGTCACCGGTTTTTGTGAATAATGAATTTTGTTCCTATAAATTACTTTGAAATAGGTAGAGTCAAAGGCGTAATTAGTGATGATAAATAGTGGTATCTGAGGATACCGCAGCTCAATCTTCATTTCTTAAATCCCTGCTTCTCCATAAAGAAAATAGGCATGGCCATTAACTGCTGGCAGGACGAGGTTGACCAAGCAAAGACTGACAATGAAATGATTTATAAAACATACATGCCATTACGTATGGGCCATAAAGCTTAGAGGTAGTTTTTCATTCATTTCTCCTTATAACAAAATTATCTTGAGCCATAAACTCCTGTGGTTTGAAAATTATTCTCATCGAGAATACTAGATTTTAAATAGCAATGTAAGGACCAGAAAGACTGCCCCAAACAGCAACTTTCAGGATAAGCTGGAGTAGGGGGATTGGTAGTGGGATGTCACTATACACAGAAATGGGGATGGCATCTTAAGAATATGAGGTACAGGTGAGAGAAATTTGGGCGTAAAATAGCTAGATATGATGGACATTGAGGGTTTGACTGCATGGGCTCTGAAAATCAGTCTGCTTGGGGGAGTAACTGAGTATCTCCAAGCAGGTCAAATGGGTCTAACAACAGTCACTCTTCTCATGGGGCTGCTATGAGGGCCGAATGAGAGAGCAAACTGTAATGATTAGCATAGGGTCACTGTCAGGGTGGCAATTATATTATATCCTAGTTTTAGCAACAGTTCCAAAATGTCCTCAATTTCTAAAATAATTTACTTTACAATACATATTGTAAATAAGGGCTATAAGTAATATAATTAGGCATGTTAACTTTTTTTGTTCTCCCCAGTTGTAGCCTGCTAGGATACATTTATGCTTCTTGCCTCCATGAATTTTTATAACTTGAACTCCTAGAAGGGCCCTCTTACTAATCATTATGAGATGGGATAAAGCTTTTTAATTTTGGTACATTTTCAATTTGACAGCTACCGAGTTTGGCCAGGCTTCAGTTTTGCAGATTGATAAATTAACAGCCTCTCAGCCCTTCTGTTTTTTCTCTTTTCTGTTTTTCCCTGAGATTTGAAGGCCCTTGATATGAGCAATTTTCCAAACTTATGGCATCTTTCCGGCACAAACCATTGTGCTAGTAACTAGCCTCAGTTGTTCCAGAAAAATCCTTTACCAGCAATACTTTTCTGAAGTGATAAAACATAGAGTAGTTATGACTTTGGCACAGATGGCAGACTGGCTAGGCACTTCCTTTTCTTCCCCCTCCCCCCTCCCCGCCACTACCCTAGTGGGTTGGGTTAGTTGGATGGCCTGGGAGGGGGCAGGGCTTTGTAGGAAATCCAGACGCAAAGAACATAGAATGAATGGGAGTACCTTGATGAGTGGGAGGGTAGATTTGTGGCCTTCAGGACCCTCCTACTCTTTGAACTACTTTAGTGCCTCACAGAAGTATTATCATCACCCTCCCTGCCATACAGTACCAGTTAACCAGTTGCTGTCAAGTTGATTCTGACTCATGGCTACCCCAAGTGTGTCAGAGTAAAACTTCACTCCATAGGGTTTTCAATGGCTGACTTTTCAGAAGCAGGTCGCCAGGCCTTTCTTCATAGGCACCTCTGGGTGGACTCATCTCCTCAGGTGACACTCTCACTCACCCTGCCCTATTGACTCTCGGCAAGATTCTACCAATATTACAACACTGGGCTTAAACCTGGACTTTGGAGGCTCAGGTTGCTTCAGGTCAAGTCAGGTGCCAGCAAACCTGTCCAGGCGTAACTTCTTTTCCTTTAGTCTGCTGTTTCTCAAACTTGTCTGCTCATAAGATGCAGCTGGGGCACTGTCAAACATACAAATTCTGAGGTCTCCGTCAGGCCACTGGAGATTCTGATTCCATAGTTCTGAAGTAGAGCCCAAAGATCTGGCTTTTTAAACACATACCCCAGGTCATTTGTAGAGAGATAGTAGCTGTTGAGTCACCTCCAACTCGTGAATACCTTGTGTACGACAGAACAAAATGTTGCCTGGTTCTGGCGTCATCCTTGCAATTGCGGCATGTTCAAGTCTATCATTACAGCTATTGTACCAGTCCATTCACTGAAGTTCTCCTTTGCCCTCCCTGGCTCCCTATTTCACTAAACATGATGTCCTTCTTTAGTGATTGACCCCTTCTGATGACTTTTCCAAAGCAATCAAGTTGGATATTGTTCTGTTGTGACTCATAAGGATTTCATTGGCTAATTTTCTAAAGTAGATCTCCTGACTTTTCTTCCTATTTTGTCTTAGTCTGGAAGCTTGCTGAAACCTGCCCACCATAAGTGACCCTGCTGGTATGTGAAATATCAGCAGCATAGCCTCTAGCATCATAGCAATATACAAGCCACCACTATACAACAAACCTGACAGATGAGTGGTAGAGTTGATTCTTATGATCTGGAAAATTTGGAGAACACTGTGTTAGCCTTCCTGGGAGCAATTACTGGATTCAGACATTGGATTCTTGCAGGTAAACAATCGTGTGTACTTGAAAGAGAAAGAGAGAGAGAGCGAACACGTGAGAAAGTTCCAGCAAGCACCTGAAGGCAAGTCCAGGAGGCAGCTGCCATAGTTCCTAAGGTGAGCAGCCAGGCGTGGCCTCTGCAGATAGCAAGGTGTGTGGTGTAGTGGTTAAGTGCTACGGCTGCTAACCAAAAGGTCAGAAGTTTGAACCCACCAGGCGCTCCTTGGAAACTCTATGGGGCAGTTCTACTCTGTCCTATAGGTCGCTATGAGTAGGAGTCGACTTGATGGCAATGGGTTTTTTTTTTTTTTTTGATCCTGTCTTGGTCCTAACATCCTTATTCCAGCATTGGTCAAGTTAATCCATGCTCTCTAGCTCTTTGATGTCAAACCACAGCTCTGACCACAGTCAGAAGACTTGAGCCTCTCTCTTCTTCCTGGTATAAACACTACTCTGATTTTGGGCATGAGCTTCCTTTCCATGCCTTTCTTCTTTTATTGTATATTGTTGTTTGTTGCTGTTGAGTTGGCTCTGATTCATGGCAACATTATGTATAACAGAACTAATTGTTGCCTGGTCTTGAGTCATCTCCATGATTTTGATGTTTGATCCCACTGTTGAGGCTATTGTGTCAATCCATCTCAATACTGTATGTTATATATCCATAAACATTTAAAAATATTTTGTGTGATTCTTAAAATTTTACACAAATACCCTGTAGTATATATTCTACAGCAGCTTGCTTTTTCACCCAAATTGTGTTTTCAAGATTTATTCACAGGATTCAAAGAATAAAAATAGTTGGCATTTCTTGAGTACTTACTATGAACCAGACATCGTGCTAAGAATATTACATATATTAAGTCACTTAATCACCCAGCTACTTTAAGAAGTGGGTACTGTCTTAGTCATCTATTGCTGCTGTAACAGAAATACCACAAGTGGATGGCTTTAACAAATAGAAGTTTATTGTCTCATAGTCTAGTAGTCTAGAAGTCCAAATTCAGGGCGTCAGCTCCAGGGGAAGGCTTTCCCTGTCAGCCCTGGAAGAAGGTCCTGTCATCAGCCTTCCCGTGGTCTAGGAGCTTCTCTGTGCAGAAACCCCAGGGCCAAAGGATGCATTGCTTTCTTGGTGGTATGAGGTCCCTACGTCTCTCTGCTTGCTTCCCTCTTTTATATCTCAAAAGAGGTTGGCCTAAGAAACTATCTAGTTTTGTAGATCTCATCAATATAACTGCTGCTAATCCATCTCATTAACATCATAGTGATAGGATTTACAACACATAGGGAAATCACATTAGATGACAAAATGGTAGACAATCATACAATACTGGGAATCATAACCTAGCCAAGTTGACAGATATTTTTGGGTGACATGATTCAATCCCTGACATTCTACCCTTTGGCCCCCCAAAATTCATGCCCTTGTCACATGTAAAACACATTCACCCCAAAGCAAAAGTATTAAATCAACTCTAAGTCCAAAACCCAAAAACTCCTCTTCACCTGTGAAATCTAGAATACAAGTTACCTGCCTCCAAAGGTACAGTGGCAGAACAGGCACAAGCTAGACATTTCCATTACAAATAGAAGAAACTGGAAGGAAAGCAGGGGTAACAGGTACCAAGCAAGTCAGCAGAACACATTACATTAGCCCTTAAAAAAAAAAGGCTTTGAAAATAATCCTCTGTTCTCTGAGACAATTTACAGAATGGCCCTGCCCTCTACACTCCAGGTATTGCCCACACTCTCCAAATTCTGAGTGGATGCCCCTCAGCCCTGGGCTTCAGCTTTACCTTCCAGGCCCACTGGGACAGCAACTCTGCTCCCTTGGCTTTTGGCATGCCATCTGAGTGGCAACTCCACCCTGAGAAACACCAGAGGCCATGGCTTCACCCTTTGAAACCCCAGAGGTCATGGCCGTACCTTTTGAGACTGAGGAAGCTCAGCTTCTTGTGTTCCTTGTCTCTTCATCTTCTGCTTCCTGGTTCCATGGCCTCTTGGCCCCTCAGGCCTCACACCCTCATCTGCCCTTCTGGGGAAAGTGCTCCAGAGCTCTGTAGTTCCACTGATAAGTTCCTGGAGGCACCCCAATCAGTCAGTAAACTTCGCTAGAAGGCACTCAGCTCTCTTGCTCCATGGGTCAGCAAGGCTACCTCCACTAACGAGTACCCAGAGGCACCCCGTTCCACCAGAAGCCTCCTGCACAAAAGCACTCAACTCTCTTGCTCTGTGGGTTGGCCCCAGCACTGTCTGGCACTGATCTCCTACTTCTACTGCTGCTTGTCCTCTATCCATTCACAGTTTCAACACCACTTCCACATTTTAGGTATGTATTAGAACAGCACCCACTCCTAGTACCAAGTTCAGTCTTAGTCATGTATTACTGCTGTAAAAGAAATACCACAAGTGGATGACTGTAACAAATAGAAGTTTATTCTCTCACAGTCTAGTAGGCTAGAAGTCCAAATTCAGGGCATCAGCTCTAGAGGAAGGCTTTCTTTGTCAGCTCTGGAGGAAGGTTCTTGTCATCAACCTTCCCGTGGTCTAGGAGCTTCTTTGCACAGGAACTTCAGGGCCAAAGACCAAAGGATGCAATCTGCTCCCAGCATTGCTTTCTTGGTGGCATGAGATCTCCATGTCTGTACGCTTGCTTCTCTCTTTTACATCTCAGAAGAGATTGGTTTAAGACGCTACCTAATCTTGTAGATCCCATCAATATAACTGCTGCTAATTCATCTCATTAACATCACAGTAATAGGATTTACAACACATAGGGAAATCACATCAGATGACAGAATGGTAGGCAATCATACAATACTAGGAATAATGACCTTGCCAAGTTGACAGATACTTTTAGGGGACACAGTTCAATCCATGACAGATGTTATTATTTTTCCTTTTAACAGATGAAGAAACTGAGACAAAGAGAGGCTCAGCAGCTTATCCCAGGTAACACAGCTAGTAACTAGTGGTGGAGAAAAAAAACAAAAACCAAACCCATTATCATCAAGTTGATTCTGACTCACAGGAACCCTATAAGACAGGGTACAACTGCCCTATAGAGTTCCCAAGCAGCAGCTGGTGGATTTGAACTGCCAATCTTTTGGTTAGCAGCCAACCTTTTAACCACTGTCCCACCAGGGCTCCCTGAAAAATTAAAGCTAATTTTTAAACATTAACTATAACGCTGTAATAAACGATCTTGTAAAAAGTCACTAGGCTTGTAGGTAAGAGTTTCTCTTGGCTACATATATCTGGAAGTGGAATTTCTGAGTCGCAGTGTATATACAGCCTAACTTTAGCAGTCTTACTCTTCATAGATTTTGCGCTACTTTATACGTCCACTAGCAGTGTGTGGAAGTTCCTGTTTTCCTTCTTCCTCTTCAATGCCTAGTATTGTCAGCCTTCTTAGTAAAGAATGGAATTTGCTTCCGTTTTTATCACCTTAAGAGCTAATGAAGTTGAACATCTTACATGCTTATTGGCTGTCCAGGTTTTTTCTTTTTTATAGTGTTTTTTATACCCTTTGTCAAATTTTTCTTGCTTTTTTTTTTTTTTTTTTTAGTGATGTGGTAGAAACCCTTTGTATAGTCTGTATATAGCCTTTGTTAGTTGAATGCATCACAAATACTTCCCCCCCGCCACTTTGTAGCTTACTTTAGCTTGATTATGATGTTCTTGATAGATATTCTACATTTTAATGCAATCAAAAATTTCCATCTTTTTCATTGTTTTGTGCTTCTTGCATCTTATGTAAGAAATCTTCACCTTCCTCAATGTCATAATATAGGCCGATATTTTCTTCTGGAGTTTTTGATTTTCACAGTTAAAATACGTAAAGATTAAGCCTATTTTTTTTATGAGGCTGGAATTTTATTTTCGAGTTTTAATTTATTGAATGGCTTATCCCTTTTTGACTGATTTTTAATGCTACTACATTTATCTTATAACAAGTTCTTAAACATGCTTGGGTCTATTTCTGGTTCTACATTCTGTTCATTGGTTTATCTGTTTATTCCTACACCAATATCTTAGTTTTACTTCGCCATAACTTTAAGATAAGTCTTAAAATCTCAGAGGTCAAGTTCTCCCCTCCTTTTTTGTTTTCTTCAGAACTCCCAACTTTATAGTCTGTCATATACATTTTGGATTCGTTGTCACATGACATCAAGCGCTTCATTGCAGTTCCTGTTTTTAAGTTGTAATAGCATTACATTTGTTGGTATTCTGGGGAAACTGACTTCTTTAAGCTATTGTGCCTTTCTATCTATAAACATGGCATAACTCCCCATTTGTTGGAGACTTCTACGTTCTTCAATAGTATTTTGCTTAACTTTCTTCATAACTATCTTATATTCCCAAAACTAAACCCAGTGCTGTGGAGTCGATTCCAACTGATAGTGACGCTATACGGCAGAGTGGAACTACCCCATAGAGTTTCCGAGAACCGCCTGGTAGATTCGAACTGCCAACCCTTTGGTTAGCAGCCGTAGCACTTAACCACTATGCCACCAGGGTTTCCAGTTTCACTTCTGGATACCTTATAATTCTTAATGCTATTTTGAATGAGATGTTTTTTTCTGTTACACTTTTCATTTGATTATTGATACTATGTAGGAATACTACTGAGTTTTGTATACTCAATTTATGTTTAGTAACCTTGCTGAACTTTCCTTTTTAGAAATCTAAGTTTCCAACTCTTAATCCTAACTGGAAAGAAAATAAAAGGGTTGAGGTTGAAGATCACAGAAGGGCTTTTTGGATATGATTTGGGGTGTGCTGAGTCCTTTCCACGAAACGGAAGGTGGAGAGTGAGAGCAGCTTTCACCTTCACCTAAAGTCAAGCTTTAAAAAGCCTAATATGTGTTCTCTGTAGTTTAAGGGTCTCAGTAGACAGGTGCTCCTGAACATCTGACTTTCTTCTAGAAAATGTAAAATGTGATGAAGAGGATGGCTGATAGTTTTGAGGGTCAAGCAAAGGAGAGGTGGCTATACTGGTAGCCTGGACCATGGAGCTGGTGAGAGCAAAGGGTGTTTGAATGTTTCACACAGATTAGAACTGGTTCAATGAGAGCAACCACCTGTGCAGGGTCATCCCAAGAGAGCCACCCAGAAAGGTGAAAAGACCCATATAGAAGGAAGCTGTCAGAGACCTTGGGGGTATGGAAGGAGCTAATGATCAGCTGGACTTACCTTATTCAAGGGAACTGAAAGTGAGAGATCCCTGGTAATGGAGGAGGGAATAAGAAACAAAACAAAACAAAACAAAACAAACAAACCCACCAAAATGCCTCAGAGATATTCAGCTTTAAATAGCTCCCATAACCAGAAAAAACTAATATCACGTGTTGCTCTATCACTTTAGCTCTTCTTCCTGCTTTTGATCCTGTGAGATGGGGACAGAAATCACAGCTAGCAAGATAGGAGAGGAAGGGTAAAAGAGCAAAGCTGGGAAGAGGAAGGAAAAGTTGAACTCCTTTTCCACCACCTCTAAAGGCTGCTAGTCTGTATTAGGCCTGCATTTGGAAAAGGAAGTATTTGTAGTGAACTTTAAATTTTTTTTTTTTTTAAATTTTGGTTATTACAATGGACTTGATGTACACATCACTGATTGCAGGACATTATGTTATTAAGGGTGACTGAAAACATCACTCTAAAATTCATTCAGGGTTAGGGAAAGAACTAGACCTCCTGAATAAATGGAAATGGACAGTGGGTGAAAAAAAAGATATCCCATGAGTCCTACGTCATTAGTGTAATTATAATATATAATATATATATTATCTTAGGCTGGGTTCTTTAGAGAAGCAAAACCGATAAAGTGAATAAATGTATATACAGAGAGAGAGCGAGAGAGAGAGTGCGAGAGAGAGAGAGAGAGATTTATATCAAGGAAATGGCTCATGCAGTTGTAGATGCTGGAATGTCCCAAGTCTGTGGGCCAGAATAGAGGCTTCTCCTGATTCAGGTAGCTGCAAAGGCTGGTGAACCCAATATTGGCAGGTCAGAGAGCAGGGCTCTTGCTCACAGGCTGCAAATATTGATCAGTCCCAAGACTGGCAGGCAAGGCTGCAGTTGAGCTGCTAGCTCAAGTCCCAAGAACTGGAGGTCAGATGAACAGGAGCCAGCTGCAGGATCCAGAGCAAGCAAAAGCCCACAAGCCTTGCCAGAATGTCCACTTATATTGGATGCAGGCCGCACATCCAGGGAAACTCCCTTTCAACTGACTGGCTGCTGACAGCAGATCCTGTCAAGGGGGTGATCACATATCAGATGTCAACATGGAAATGATCACAACATTAAATGACTGCCAAAACACTGAGAATCATGGCCCAACCAAGTGGACACACAATCTTAACCATCACATATATCGTAAAAAAAAAAAAAAAAAAAACTTGATATAATGTAATGAAAGGCATTATGTTGTAGAAGTTAGGAATGGGGCTCTGGAGCCAAAATATTTGAGTCCTAGCTTTGTCATTTATTAAATGTCTAACCTCTTTGTGTTTCAGTTTTCTTTGTAAAGCACGTAATTGTGTTGTTATGAGCATTAAATAAGTTAATATATTTAAAGGACCTGAAACAGTGCCTGCCACATTGTAAGCAGGCAGTATATGATAGGTAATATTATTACAATAGCTTTATTTATGGTAAGTTGTAAAATTATTCAGCTACTTATATAGTAAAGTAAATGTTTGGGAGATATACACATTATTAACGGTATTTGAAAATTTGTGAGCAACAGTTTAAAAAAGCGTAGCTTGATTAATATTGTAATAGTTTATTTGGCTGAGAACAAACTTCAAGATTTTTAAAAATTATTTATTTATAAAGGCTGTGTTGGGTAGGTTCCACCAAAATCCATGCTAGGTGGGTTCAGGTGCTGCTTCTTTGCTATTTGGCAAAGATTTTTCTACTTTTTGTTGACTCCTCATTTATTTCCATGGGACTCTTCCCAAACTTTCAATGCTTCCAACCCCTCTGTCATAGCTTATCTTCACCTGAGGATTTCCTCCAACACCCCAGAAAAAGGTCATTTGCTAAGTCATGCCCCAACTTTTTATTAGCTTCCCCTCCTCAATCCTGTGCCCTTAAAAATAGAAAGTACCCTTCTTTCTTTCCAATTTGTACCTCCCAATTCAAGTTCGAATTCCTGCCCACTACTACCTGCTCCGTTAATACTTTCTCTCAGCTTCATTTGCAGAATTTTCCCACCTCCCCTGCCCCATACCAGAATCCCTCCTTAATCAAAAGGAAACAAAACATTAACAAAAGTTCAAAATATCTAATAATGGATCAAAATATGTCCTCTTTAGCCATAGCATGTTTTCTAATCAATCAGAGGTTGGGGTCAGAAGGTGAGAAAACGAGGAGTAGGTGGTGGAGAGAAATGGCTAACTGATGCAAAAGAATCACACATTGTGATATTTTCCCCACCTTCTGTTATGTGAGTTGGGCAACTCTATAGAGGAGGTATAGCCTTGCTAATCTTGTTTACTTTGTCCTCCTTCTTTCATATATACTCCAAACATTGTTTTATAGCTCTATTCAGTTATCATGGAAATACTATAATCAGCAAATATTTAAAATTATATATCCTGATACATTTTGACATGTGCATACACCTGTGAAATCATCACCACAATCAAGCCAATGAACATAATCATCAACCACAAAAGTTTCCTTATGTCTCCAGACGACACCTGGCCTGCTTTCTGTCACCGTAGATTCCTTTGCATTTTTAAATAATTTTATGTAAATGTAACCAAACTATCTGTACTTTTTTTGGTCTGGTTTCTTTTAGTCAGCATAATTATTTTGAGATTCATCCATGTTGTATCAAGAGCTCATTCCTTTTTATTGCCAAGTAATATTCCATCGTAGGGATATACCACACTTTGTTTATCCATTCACCTGTTGATGGACGTTTGGGTTGCTTCTAGATTTTTGCTATTATAAAGTTGCTATGAATATCCTGGTATGAGTCTTTTTATTAACTTCTGCTTTCATTTATCTTAGATAAATGCTTATGAGTGGAATGGTTTAGTTTGGTGGGTTTATGTTTGACTTTTTAAGGAACTGCCAAAATGTTTTCCAAAGTGGTTATACTACTCTGAACATTTTAAATATTTCAAATACTGTTTTTTTTTTTTTTTTTGGTAAACTATATAAATGGAAATTGTGCTGGGTTAAATACTGTGAGTAGTACAAGGTATGATTTCTAGAGAAAAATGATGTTTAGGTAGCTATTTCTTTCATCAAATCATAAGAATATATTCCTTCTGCATCTGTGTTGCTAAATGATATACTTCAGCTATTCGACAATTTGAGGATACATGCCAAACAGAAATGCATTCACCAAGCAAATAGCAGCTGTCCTTGGAGGGCTGCTGATTAACCAGCAGGGTTGTGATATCACTGCAGCCTAAGCAAGGTGGCCTGGCGCCAAGAGCGTAACTATTTCATTCATTTTCACGGTTTTGGCACATGCGCTACCTATATCGTCTTATCATGATGACACTTCCAATCTTCATCATCCCTTTGGGAAATCAATTTCAGATAAGCCACTGATGACACTTCGTGTATGAGTGTGTGTGCACACGTACTTATATACACAGGCAGAGTTACACGTGTAAACTTGGACATCTTACTTTGCTCTCTTAAGACTGAAGGTCAGAGTTGTGATTCAGTCTGCGTTATGAGAATCTGAGGGGCCTCTCAGTTATGTTACTAGACTTGGTGACAAACCCATGGTATTAGCAAGCTTCCAAAACCAGAACTAGGAAGAGCCGGTGGTCAGTGTGGATTGGTGAAAGAAGCGGAATGAACTCTGGCTTGAGTCCGTGGGGAGAGATACAGGGGTCACATCATAAACACTAAGAAGGGTGGGTGGCAGGTCACCATGAGGTGCAAAATGTGCCAGAGAGGCAGCCTGAATATGGAAGGTGCCTCCTGGGGAACTGCTGTTGGTTACTCAGATAACCTTCTGCAGCTATCCGTATTCATTCAAACTAAGAAGAAATTTCTCCTTCAGAGGTGACATTCTGGGGAGTCACTGACTTTCTCTACTTAATTCTGTGACATTACTGTCACCCAGACTGTCCAGTGAAATAGAGCACATCACAGTAGGCTATGATGCAAGATACCTTGGGGGATCCAAGTTATATAGCTATTCATTATAGGTGTACAGCTATATTAGACACAGTTTAACAAGGCTTCAATTATTAGCCTTTATTTTTTTGGCCAGGCCCTCCCTGTTTTGCTTTTCTCCAAGGCAAGGATGAATCTTAGAGGATTATGGTCTTTTTCCCACTGGCTCTTTGGGCTCGCTGAAGTTTCAGGGTGAAAGGGTTCTCCTTGCTCTGACCTCAACCTGGCCCCTTTAGAAAGGGAGAACTCTGCCTTACTGTCCCTTTCTCATTCTTAGTATACAGCCTCCACCAGCTCAGCTACCCCAAGGACATCCTCCAATCTTGGGAAACTCTTCACAGATGACTTCTGTCAAGTTTCCCCAAATCCGCTGATTCCATTTTAATGCCACACCCTGCCCTGTTGGGGGAACTCCCAGTTCCCATTTACCTACACGCTTCCCTCCTTCCAGACTGTTCATGTTACTCCTTAGATGGCATCATCATACAGGGCTCAGAGGCTGTATGCAAACCCTATATGATTAATTGGGGGGAATGCGGTCCCATCCTTCCCTAAACTTATTTTCTAGAAAGAGCACGGCCTTTTAAGTTAAAAAGGCTGAATTCATTTAGGAATTTGCTAACTTTGGGCAAATTACACTGAATCTCCTCTATGAAATGGGTTTAATAATATATTCTTTATTAGGGTTGTTTATGAAAATCTGGTGGAAACATATGCACAAAATTTCTACAAGCCATGAGGCCCTTTTTAATGCAGGTGGTGGTGGGGTGTGGTAGTGATCTCGGAGTGTCAGGCTGGGTTTAAATCCTGACTCTGGTACTAGCTGTGATGCTGAACAACTTACTTAATTCTTGAAGTTTCAATTTCCTCATTTGTATAATTAGGATAATGATACAGATCCCTCCTCCTATCTCCACACTTGGAATCTTGCTCCTATGTCATTGAGAAAACAACAGATTCCCCAGCATCAATGTCCTCAGTTTCCTTACCTTCTACCTTTACTTTTTCATCTGTACCCCTTCTCTCTTCTTTCTTTTCTCCTCTCCATGGCTGACTCCCCCAATTACCTCCCTACCATTGGTCTCATTCATTTATGTACAACCTCAGATCTTGGGACAATATTAATTCTTCTTGAATCATAAATTCCTCTCATTCTATTTACTGGTCTTTCCTCTCTTCTTCTCCCAGAGTGTAGTTGTTTTCTGATTTCTCCGATTATAAAATTACCATCCCTGGACTTTGCAGTTCATTCAAATTCTCCCAAATTTCTCTCTTCCCCAACAAAGTCAAAATTCTTCCATGAATAGTCTATGTATGGCAGCTTTTCTTCGTGACTTCCTCATCACCCTTGAGCTGCATTCTGGTCCCCCAGCACCATTTTCTACTTTCTGACCCCTTCAAAGATGAGGCCTCATTTTGGGTTTTGGTCACCTGGATCATCTCTAGAGCTGGTGATGCTGCGGGTTCACTTTTCTTTCTCCAAAGTCTTTCCTTACCCTATTGGTTTTCTTCCTACTTTCCTGAATGTTACTTCTTAGTCTTCATCATGGACATCTCTGTTTCTGTCGATACTTCCATTTTGGGTTTGCAAGATTGTCCCTGACTTACTGTGGTTCTACTCACATCCATCAAGCAATCTCATTGTCATGGATTGAATTGCGTCCCACAAAAATATGTGTTAACTTGGCTAGGCCATGATTCCCAGTATTGTATGGTTGTCCACCATTTTGTGATCTGATGTAATTTTCTTGTGTGTTGTAAATCCTAACTTCCATGATGTTAATGAGGCAGGATTAAAGGCAGTTATGTTAACGAAGCAGTACTCAATCTACAGGATTAGGTTGTATGTTGAGTCAATCTCTTTTGAGATATAAAAGAAAGAATTGAGCAGAGAGGAGGGGGATCTCCTATGACCAAGAAAGGAGAGCCTGGGAGCAGAGTGTGTTCATTGTACCCAGAATCCCTGTGCTGAGAAGCTCCTAGACTAGGGAAAGATTGATAACAAGGACCTTCCCTTAGAGCCCCAACAGAAAGAAAGTTTTCCCCTGGAGCTGGCACCCTGAATTCAGACTTCTAGCCTCCTAAATTCTGAGAGAATAAATTCTCTTTGATAAGGTCATCCACTTGTGGTATTTCTGTTACAGCAGAACTAGATGACTAAGACACTCATTCAGGACTGGCTACATAAGAAGTGGTGCTTCAGGGGTCCCTGGGTGGTACAATGGTTAAGCACTGGACTACTAACCAAAAGGTTAGCTGTTCAAACCTACCCAGAGGTGCCTTGAAAGTAAGGCCTTGTGATCTGCTTCCAAAAAATCACAACCTTGAAAACCCTATGGAGAAGTTCTCTGCACACACGGGGTCGCCTTGCGTTGGAATCGACTTGACAGCAACAGGGCAAAATGAAAATGCAGGGTCCTTTGTTCAGCAATTATTAAGAATTTCAAGATGGTGAGAGCAGAGCATTAAACCAAGTGTGGGCCCTTCTAAGCATGAGGCCCTGTGTGACTGCACAGGTTGTGCACCTATGAAGCCAGCCCTGTATTTCACTCCAGAGCTTGAAGGACACAGGGCCTCCCAGGTCCATATTTCTAGCTCAGAGGCCTTTTTTTTGAGCTTTGAGCTGAAATACTATTCTTTGGCACTGTAGGAACATCATTCACTTCCTTCTTCCTTCCCCAGGCTAATTTTGTTGAAATCCTGCCACTTTCACTTGATAGCTGTGTGACATTGGGCAAGGCACTTAATCTCTCTGAGCTTCAGTGTCAAATCTGCCAGTCTGTGGGAAAGTTTGTTCAAGTATCAAGCTGATAAGTCAGTAGTAGATGTTAGTCATTACATCCTATGAATACCTATAAACTGTACACATTTATAAAACATAAGAAGTCCTAAAGCAGGAGGACTTGTTAGCTGCTGTAACATAAGTGTTTGTTGTTTACCCAGTTGTTTGAAACTTGCGCAAGTTACCACACACAGGTAATAATCCTTGCAAAGACACTAGGAATAACTTTTGCTTCAAAGGAGTAACTTAAAAAATATATACAATATTGCATTTCAGTGAAAGAACAGGACTCAGAGTGAGGACACCCAGCAGAGATCTAGTCAGTCTGGTTCTAGGAATTTGACATCAAGCACTTTGAGCTGACCGTAGCCAGTCTTCAATGTCATGTAAGCAAAGGAAAGTGGAAGTGCATAACAAAACCAGAACATGAGCACCTGACTTGTGCTGCAAACACCCAAAATGAGAGTGCTTGTTTGGTGAATGATACCCAATTTTCTATTGGATATCTCAACCAAGATATTCTCTTGTTTTTATTAGGTGTCCTCCGGTTGATTTAGTCTCATAGCGACCTCAAGTGACAGAGCAGAATGGCCTCATGGGGTTCCCTAGGCTATTATCTTTATGAGAACAGATCACCAGGTCTTTCTCTCATGGAGCCATTGGGTGGGTTCGAACCATCAACCTTTGGGTTAGAAGCCAAGAGCTTAGCCATTGTGCCATCAGGGCTCCTTAAGATGTTATCTAGGGATCTCAGACTCAAAATGCTCCACACAGAACTCAGCAATTCCATTCCTTCTCAGATCTCCTTCTTTTTCTCAACTGCTCTATTTCAGTTAATGGCACCACTGACCACCAAGTCCCCAAAACAAAAACCTTGATCAATTTTTACTCTCTTCTCCCTCCTTCACCCCAACAACCTCCTTCCCTCAACCTGCATATCCAGAAGCCACAGAGATGATGGTGGACAGATTTGACTAGATAAAAATAAAAAATAGCTCTGTGTGATGAAGGTACCATAAAAAAAAAAAAAAAGAAAAATAATAGACCCAGTGAAACATTGTTTATGATATTGATTTCATACTCAAAGCTCCAATTCTATAATTAATATGTGATTATTGGTTTTCTTCCTACTTTTCTCATTATTTTTTCATAGACAGACTTACCATCCAGTCTATTTAAAATGCCCATAAGTCAACAAGAAAGAACACAAACATTTACAGGGAAAAGTGGGCAAAGAATATGAGCAGGCAATTCACAAAAATAAGAGAGATGATCCATATACTTCTAGAAAGGATCTCAGTCCGGTAAGGATTAGAGAAATGTAGGTTGAAATGATGATATACAATTTCCACCCATAAGATTGACTTAACAAAAACGATAATATCTAGTGTTGGTTAAGTGGTAGTGTTGTAAATCGGAAGAAGTGACTGAAGGCAGTCAGTATTTAAAATGTGTGTAACTTTCAATTCAGGTATTTTACTCCTACATGGCGGTTCTTAAGCAATTCTTGCACATTTGTACAACATTTCACTGAAACCCTTCATGTGATAGCAAAAAAGGGGAGGGAAAACCTAAATATATGTCCTCTGGGGAGTAATTAAGCAAATTATAGTTTAGTTGTACCAGAATGGTATACAGCAGATAAAAAGAATGAACTGTGTTTATAACTTATAACTTGGAAAATCTCTACACATATTATTAAGTGAGAAAATCAGTTACTGTCTCTGTAAAATTAAAGCAAAGTAAAATGTAATTGTACCATACTTATAGATCTTTAAATGTATAGAAAGAGTTCTGGAAGGATTCACACCAAGGGGTAAGAGTGTTTACCTTTGGGGTGGGGAATGCATGGTGGGGTGAAGGTGAAGGGGACAATGACGCTTTTTACTCCACATTGGCTCCCTGTTTGTGACTGTATAACAAGAATGATAGGCAATGTTAACTATATAATTGAAAACTATAATAATCTTAGTTGTTTAAAAAACATGACTGAAGAATTTTATCATCTCGCTCTTGTATCAAAACACTTGATTTTACCTGACCAGCATGTCCATGTTTATGGCTATTCACAAGAAAGGTGATCCAATTGAATGCAGAAATTACTGAACAATTTCATTAACATCACACGCAAGTAAAATTTTGCTGAGGATCATTCAAAAGAGGTTACAGCAGCACATCACCAGCAAACTGCCAGAAGTTCAAGCCAGATTCAGAAGAGGACGTGGACCCAGGAATACCATTGTTGATGTCAGATGGATCCTGGCTGAAAGCAGAGAATACCAGAAAGACATTTTCCTGTGTTTTATTGACTATGCTAAGGCATTCAACTGTGTGGATCATAACACATTATGGATAATGTTGCAAAGAATGGGAATTCAAGAACACTGAATTGTGCTTATGAGGAATTTGTACATAGATGGAGAGAGAGTCATTTGAACAGACCAAGGGGATACTGTGTGGTTTAAAGTCAGGAAAGATGTGTGTCACAGTTGTATTCTTTCACCATACTTATTCAATCTGTATGCTGAGCAAATAATCTGAGAAGCTGGACTATATGAAAAAGAATGGGCATCAGGATTGGAGGAAGAGTCATTAACAACCTTTGTTATACAGATGATGCAATCTTGCTTTCTGAAAGTGAAGAGGACTTGAAGAACTTACTGATGAAAATCAAAGACCACAGCCTTCAGTCTGGATTGCACCTCCACATAAAGAAAGCAAAAATCCTCACAATTGGACCAATAAGCAATATTGTGATAAACGGAGAAAAGATTGGAGTTGTCAAGGATTTCATTTTACTTGGACACAATCAACAGCCACAGATGCAACAGTCAAGAAATCAAATGATGCATTGCATTGGGCAAATCTGCTGTGAAAGATCCCTTTAAAGTGTTGAAAAGAAAGATGTCACCTTGAAGACTAAGGTGTGCCTTACCGAAGCCATGGTGTTTTCAATTGCCTCACATGCATGTGAAAGTTGGACAATGACTAAGGAAGACCAAAGAAGAATTGACGCCTTTGAATCGTAGTATTAGTGAAGGATATTGAATATACTGTGGACTGCCAAAAGAATGAACAGATCTGTCTTGGAAGAAGTACAACCAGAGGGCTACTTAGATGCAAGGATGGCCAGACTACGTCTTACATACTTTGGACATGTTATCAGCAGATATCAGTCCCTGAAGAAGGACATCATGCTTGGTAAAGTACAGGGTCAGCAGAAAAGAGAAAGGCCCCCAATGAGATGGACTGACACAGTAGCTGCAACAATGGGCTCAAGGGTAACGAGTACTGTGAGGATGGTGCAGGACTGGGCAGTGTTTTGTTCTGTGGTACATAGGGTCGCTATCAGTCAGAACTGACTCGACGGCACTTAACAACAACACGCACGTACATGTCTGTACATAAGGCAGTGTTCCTCAAAGGGTGGCTTATAAACCACCTGTATCAGAATCCCTTGGGTTGCCTGCAAAAAATGTGGATTTCCCCAAGCCATACTCCCAGTGGATTTAATTTAATTAATGTGGGATTTTCCCAGGAATTTGCATTTTAACAAATATGTGATTGGAGAAACACTAAAGCAAGGAATTAATTCTATTTGGATTTATAGTCCCTTGAATGTTTTCAAATTCTCCATTCTCTTTAAGGAGAATAGAAAATAAGGCCAGATTAACATACGGGGATATTTGGAAGGCTGGAACCGGAGACTGTAATTTAATAGCTACATTTTCAAAACTCCTGCTCAGCCACCTGCGTTTGTGGACGCAGGTGCTGACTGGTGCCTACCTGAAGTGGTTACTTGTACGCAAATTCACACCTGCCAGATTAGCACAGATTCAGAGTAGGCACTAATAGAAGGTGTGTGTTCTGCTGTCTGCCCAGGGTCTGCTTCCTCTATACAGGATTTGGGGCTCTGCTCTTAATTATGGTTGTCTTTTTTTTTTTTTAGAAAATATATTTTCCAAGGGGATTTATCTCTGCTATCCCACACCACAGATTTAAGAAAGAAAAAGCCCTTTGTGCTTTAGATATTGCAGCACTTATATTGCAGTGCCTATAAGGTTTTTTTTTTTTTAATAAGGTTTTAGGTGTTGTAGCTCTTATTATCTATTTACATGTCTCTTCTTCCCTCAAGAGTGTGAATTTCTCAACGACAGGTACTAGGTCCTATTAGCGCTATATCTCCAGCAGCTGACAAAATTTCTGCTGATCCATATTAAGTGCTATGTGGCGCATACATTATTTCTACCACAAGGTATTTTCTTTTTTTAATAATTCAGTCTAGAAATTACATCTCTGAGATAAAAAATTCCCCCAATTTCTCCTGCTTTTCACCATTTATTTTAAAGCATATAGTTCGTCATTTTGACTTGGATAAATGCAATAAAGGTGATGTATTAATATCATTCTTTAAAAATGTGGCCACAGAATCTTCCAGTTTACATCAATTTCTATTCTTTCAAGATGCTTTACTTCTAATTCTCTTCACAACATTCATATACCTATATCATAAAAAAAAAAAAAAATTTTTTTTTTTTTTAGCACTTATCATATTTTATTTAAACTCTTTATGAAATATTTGTTCAGGTGTCTGTTCTCCTTTACTGGACTTTGGGTTTCTTTTGGCCGAGCAATGAATGTGTCCAGTGCCTCATACAAAGAAGATGTTCATTATGGATTGAATTGTGTCCCCCCAAAATGTGTTTCAACTTGCCTAGGCCATGATTCCTAGTACTGTGTGATTGTCTGCTGTTTTGTGAATTGATGTGATTTTCCTATGTGTTGTAAATGAGGTAGGATTAACAGCAGTCATGTTAATGAGGCAGGAATCAGTCTATAAGATCAGATTGTGTCTTAAATCAATCTCTTTTGAGATATAAAAGAGAGAAGTGTGTGGGGATCTCATACAGCCAAGAAACAACAGCCAGGAGAATAATGTGTCCTTTGAATCCAGGGTCCCTGCACTGAGAATGTCTTCTACCAGGGAAGACTCTTGACAAGGACCTTCCCTCAGAGCTGACAGAGAGAGAAATCCTTCCCCTGGAGGTGGCACCCTGAATTTGGACTTCTAGCCTCCTAGACTGTGAGACAATAAGTTTTATCTTAAAGCATCCACTTGTGGTATTTCTGTTATAGCAGCACTACATGACTAAGACAATGTTTAAGAAATGGATGAGGAATTAATGTCTTGTGAGATTTTTACACGGTTCAGGAATTTTTCAAATTAATTTCTTTGCTTATTCCTGAAATGGCAACACTTTCACTCTCTTTTTTTTTTAAGACCATAATTTAAAGCATACACTATATTTTTGGGAAAAAAATTCAGCTGAATTATATAAAGATGGATTATAATCCAAAAAAACCTCTAAAATAATCAAGGGGATGGCTTCGTTAGCATTTGTATTTAAGAAATAAACACTATGTTCATTCAGATGATATTTCCACGTGAGCTCATCATTTGTTTCTACTATAAAGTAAGCAAGTTAGGCTAAGTGAATTTCAGTTTGCCTGGCTAAGTCCAAAATTCTCATCTTTAATAACTAAAATTTGGCTTCTTCATGAGGACGACAATTTAAGAAAAATGACTCATGCTCATGTTCTTGTTCTATTTTGTTGTTCTTAACTTTCAATCCGTTTTCTGGCCTTTTCTCTGACCCTTTAACATTTGAAGACTGAGCAAAGAGAAAGAAAATCAATTGTCTAAATATTGACCCACTTTAAAATGTTGGTGCCACCTGACTCTTTAGCTGCCTGAAAGCTGATAATCCTTCTTTCAGCACCAGCAATTCCGGCATTGTTCTGAGCTGAAGGCCAGCGATTACTCCTAATGCAGCCCTTTATTTCGTGAGAAGCAGCTCAGAGTCACCTCCAAGGCGACTTCTTCAGGGAGTCTGGCTGGCTCCAATTTCGATGTGTGCTTTGATTCTGGGTTTTGAAGTACAAGCATAATACGACATATTGTTATCTTTATTAGTCTCCATAAAAATTAATCATTTTTAACTAATACCAATCTCTCCATTGTTTACAGCCCCTTTCAAGCTTTCCGTCTCATCTGCCATGCAAGGTTTCTTCTATTTTTCATGCCGATCAATAATTATTATAATAATTTGTCTGAAATTTCATTTTAATGCTGTGAAGATGACTGCTTCTACCTCTGATATGCCATTGGGTCAACCAGGACATTGGAACATTAGAAAAACCTCTATGTTTTAGTCCTACATTAGTTTGAACTGACTTCTGTTATCATTTAGGAAAAAAAAGAATACTGTATGTGTGCATGCACGCGTGTGTCAAACGAAGGCTACGTTTAGGTTGAAGCCTTCAAGAATTTTAAATTTCAGGCTACATGTGAAAAAGGAGAAACCCTACCAGGAACTTGGTGAACTCCAATTGCTAGAATTTATTTTACCTTCTCTGTCACTATCTTCTATGTTTATTACATGCACAGAAAGATTCAGCTGAAAGGCAAAGACATTGTGAATTCATATCAAACCTTCTGTACCGATGGATAATTAAAGGGTTAGATAACTTCAGGTTCACTCAACCATTGTGTCTGGAGAGAAGAGGGGCTCTGTGAGAAATGCTGTCGCTTCTTTTGGACCAACTGCCTAAGGGTATCAACTGCACAAGGAAAATCTGTTGACCCCCACTGGATTCATGTGGACATTTAAAATACCAACCCAGAGCCCCAGGTACACAACCACAATCTTTAGAAGTCATCCAGGCCCTTATTCTCAATGAACTCCCCAGGTCCTTCCAAGTAGATATCGGTCAGGGAGCCACTAATTTGGGACAGTGGCTGTCTCACATTAGTGTGCTTGAGAATCACAGAAGGAGCTCATTAAAACACAGAACATCATCCTTCAACCCCAGAGATTCAGAGTCAGTAAACTCAGGAATTAGCATTTTTAACAGTCATCCCAGGTTGGCATAGCAGTTAACAAGTAACTGGTCACAGAAAGGAGTCCCTGGGTGACACAAACGGTTAAGCTAATGGCTAGTAACCAGCAGATTAGTGGTTCAAACCCACCCAGAGTTTCCTTGGAAGAAAGGCATGGTGATCTTCTAAAAGTTCACAGCCATGAAAACCCTATGGAATAGTTCTACACACACATGGGGGTCACCATGAGTCAGAATCGACTCCATGGCAACTGGTCAGTCACAGACAGGTAATCATCCAGGGCCCACCTGGTTAACGCTGGTTATTGGAAGAGAGTATTTCAGTGGCTGACTACAAGATTCATAATTGATGGAAGAATTGTAGCAAAAAGCTATCTTTCTGATAGTGGAATATAATTTTTAACTTTTATTTCCAAAGATAGAGCAAGAATATGAAGAAGCAAGTGTAAAAATGTACAAATTGCTGCCTAGCAAGTGTCAGAATTTATGCATACAAAACCCAGGGAAAGCATCGAGAAGTATTTTGTTCTTGTTTGACTCTCCCTCTCCCTTCCCCAGTTGTTGCATGATCACTGTTGGAAAACTAGAGAAGAGAAATAAACAAAAGGATAGAGGAATTTGGATTCTCCCATATATCGCCCAATTCCCCTCCCTGCTAATATATAACAACAGGCAGTCCCACTTCGCGAAAGTTCAACTCAGGCACAACTCCTACTTGCCCTTGAATGTTAGGTAAATTTGCCCTCACTTTGAAACTATTGAACTAACCTTTATTCACAACAAATTCTCCATCACAATCACCTTCACCTGCTGTACGTGCAGATTTAAATAATTGAAAAGGCTTCCAGCCTTTTCCTGCACTAAAGTAAGCTAAATGAGAGCCCTATGCACCTGTTCTGACTCACCTATAAATTCAACTTAAAGACTTAAAGACACAGTTAAAAATGGATCTTATTCATAACCCAGGGACTACCTGGACTGTTAAGGCTAGCTGGCCGCAGACAGATCTTTCTAAAATACAAACCAGACCAAGTCAATTTCCTGCAGAGATTCCTGATGCTCTTAGGACCAAGTCCAGACTCCTTCACGTGGCTGAGCAAGCACTCAGGATCTGGTCCCTGCACACTGTTCTACCTCATCTCTTGTTCATGTTTGGTTCTATGTCAAGGGTCCAAAAATCTTCAGTGAAAACAAATCTGACCAGAAAATCAATTATCACAAAGACCAGTTGGTTGAATATATCCCTGTAAACCTCTTTCCCTAACCCTACCTAGTTGCCAGTATCTTCCTCTCAGACACATTCTCTACCCTCTAGGACAGGCAAGTTCACACTTCTTCTCTATGGGGTTCCTGGGAACAAATGTAACAATCCCAGCCATCTGATGCTTACACAAGAAAATAATGATTTCTTTTAACTAAAAACAACAACAAAAAACCATTCATCGCAACAGGAATATCATATGTATCAAGCAGTGGGGGCTCCCAGCTGGTGGTAGTCTCAGGTGTTGTTGTTGTTGTTAGGTGCCATTGAGTCGGTTCTAACTCATAGCTACCCTATGCACAACAGAACGAAACACTGCCCGGTCCTGAGCCATCCTTACAATCGTTGTTACGCTTGGGTTCATTGTTGCAGCCGCTGTGTCGATCCACTTTGTTGAGGGTCTTTCTCTTTTCAGCTGACCCTGTACTCTGCCAAACCGGACTCCTTCTCCAGGGACTGATCCCTCCTGACAACAAGTCCAAAGTGTGTAAGGCGCAGTCTCACCGTCCTTGCTTCTAAGGAGCATTCTGGTTGTACTTCTTCCAAGACAGATTTGTTCTTTTGGCAGTCAATGATATATTCAATATTCTTCATCAACATCGCAGTTCAAAGGCGTCAATTCTTCTTCGGTCTTCCTTACTCATTGTCCAGCTTTCACATGTGTATGATGTGATTTAAAACACCATGGCTTGGGTCAGGTGTACCTTAGTCTTCAAGGTGACATCTTTGCTCTTCAACACTTTGAAGAGGTCCTTTGAGGCAGATTTACCCAATGCAATGCGTCTTTTTATTTCTTGACTGCTGCTCCCATGGCTGTTTATTGTGGATCCAAATATAATGAAATCCTTGACAACTTCAATCTTTTCTCCGTTTATCATGATGTTGCTCATTGGTCCAGTTGTGAGGATTTTTGTTTTCTTTATGTTGAGGTGCATCCATACTGAAGGCTGTGGTCTTGGATCTTCATTAGTAAGTGCTTCAAGTCCTCTTCACCTTCAGCAAGCAAGGTTGTGTCATCTGCATAATGCAGGTTATTAATGAGTCTTCCTCCAATCCTGATGCCCCGTTCTTCTTCATATAGTCCAGCTTCTTGTATTATTTTTTCAGCATACAGATTGAATAGGTATGGTGAAAGAATACAACGCTGATGCACGCCTTTCCTGACTTTAAACCAATCAGTATCCCCTTGTTCTGTCCGAACAACCACCTCTTGATCTATGTAAAGGTTCCTCATGAGCACAATTAAGTGTTCTGGCATTCCCATTCTTCTCAATGTTATCCATAATAGATTATGATCCACACAGTTGAATGCTTTTGCATAGTCAACAAAACACAGGTAAACATCCTTCTGGTATTCTCTGCTTTCAGCCAGGATCCATCTGATATCAGCATTGATATCCCTGGTTCCACGTCCTCTTCTGAAACCACCCTGAATTTCTGGAATTTCCCTGTCAATATACTGCTGTAGCCGTTTTTGAATGATCTTCAGTAAAATTTTGCTTGTGTGTGATATTAATGACATTGTTCTATAATTTTGACATTCGGCTGGATCACCTTTCTTGGGAATAGGCATAAATATGGATCTCTTCCAGTCAGTTGGCCAGGAAGCTGTCTTCTATATTTCTTGGCATAGATGAGTGAGCACCTCCAGCACTGCATCTGTTTGTTGAAACATCTCAACTGATATTCCAACAATTCCTGGAGCCTTGTTTTTCACCAATGCCTTCAGGGCAGCTTGGACGTCTTCCTTCAGTACCATCGGTTCCTGATCATATGCCACCTCTTGAAATGGCTGAACGTCAACTAATTCTTTTTGGTATAATGACTCTGTGTATTCCTTTCATCTTCTTTTGATGCTTCCTGGGTCATTTAATATTTTCCCCATAGAATCCTTCACTATTGCATCTCGAGGCTTGAATTTTTTCTTCAGTTCTTTCAGCTTGAGAAATGCTGAGCATGTTCTTCCCTTTTGGTTTTCCATCTCCAGCTCTTTGCACATGTCATTATAATACTTTACTTTGTCTTCTCGAGAGGCCCTTTGAAATCTTCTGTTCAGTGCCTTTACTTCATCAATTCTTCCTTTTGCTTTAGCTGCTCGACGTTCAAGAGCAAGTTTCAAAGTCTCCTCTGAAATCCATCTTGGTCTTTTCTTTCTTTCCTGTCTTTTCAATGACCTCTTGCCTTCTTCGTGAATGATGTCCCTGATGTCATTCCACAACTCGTCTGGTCTCTGGTCTGCGGTCACTAGTGTTCAATGTGTCAAATCTATTCTTGAGATGGTCTGTCTCTAAATTCAGGTGGGATATACTCAAGGTCATATTTTGGCTCTCGTGAACTTGCTCTGATTTTCTTCAGTTTCAGCTTGAACTTGCATAAGAGTAATTGATGGTCTGTTCCTCAGTCCGGCCCTGGTCTTGTTCTGATTGATGATATTGAGCTTTTCCATCATCTCTTTCCACAGATGTAGTCAATTTGATTTGTGAGGTCCATGTGTACAGTCACCATTTATGTTGGTGAAAAAAGGTATTTGCAATGAAGAAGCCATTGGTCTTGCGAAATTCTATTATTTGATCTCCAGCATTGTTTCCATCACCAAGGCCATGTTTTCCAACTACTGATCCTTCTTCTTTGTTTCCAACTTTTGCATTCCAATCACCAGTAATTATTAATACATCTTGATTGCATGTTTGGTGCATTTTTTAGACTGCAGCAGCTTATAAAAGTCTTCTATTTCTTCATCTTTGGCCTAGTGGTTGGTGCGTAAATTTGAATAATAGTCATATTAACTGGTCTTCCTTGTAGGCGTATGGGTATTATCCTATCACTGACAGCGTTGTACTTCAGGACAAATCTTGAAACATTCTTTTTGACGATGAATGCAACACCATTCCTGTTCGAGTTGTCACTCCCAGCATAGCAGACTATATGATTGTCCGATTCAAAATGGCCAATACCAGTCCATTTCAGCTCACTAATGCCTAGGATACCAATGTTTATACATTCCACTTCATTTTTGATGATTTCCAATTTGCCTAGATTCATACTTCATATATTCCAGGTTCCTATTATTAATGGATGTTTGCAGCTGTCTCTTCTCATTTTGAGCCGTGCCACATCAGCGAATGAAGGTCCTGAAAGCTTTACTCCATCCACATCATTAAGGTTGACTCTACTTTGAGGAGGCAGCTCTTCCCCAGTCATCTTTTGAGTGCCTTCCAACCTGGGGGGCTCATCTTCCAACACTATATCAGACAATGTTCCACTGCTATTCGTAAAGTTTTCACTGGCTAATGCTTTTCAGAAGTGGACTGCTGGGTTTGTCTTTCTAGTCTGTCTCAGTCTGGGAGCTCAGCTGAAACCTGTCCTTCATGGGTGACCCTGCTGGTATCTGAATACCAGTGGCATAGCTTCGAGCATCACAGCAACATGCAAGCGCCCACAGTATGACAAACTGACAGACACGTGGGGGAGTCTCAGATAGGCTATCTATATCTCCCAGAGCCCCAGTGCAGGGGCTGCAGTGTCCTGGTGTTCGGGGTTGGCTTCCAGCATGTGCCAAGAAAGGCCCTGTGAGGGTCTTTCATTGTGTTATACAGAATGAAACACTGTCCAGTCCTGTGCCATCCTCACAATCTTTGCTAAGCTTAAGCCCACTGTTCCTGCCACAGGGTCAGTCTATCTCCTTGAGGGTTCTTCCTCTTTTTTGCTGACCCTCTACTTTATCAAGCCTGATGTCCATCTTCAGGGGCTGGTACCCCCTGATATCATGTCCAAAGTACATGAAACAAGGTCTTGCCATCTTCCCTTCTAAGGAACACTCTGGCTGTTCTTCTTCAAGAGAGATTTGTCTATTCTTCTGACAATCCATGGTATAGTCAATACTCTTCACCAACACCATAACTCAAAGACATCAATTTTTCTTCAGTCTTCATTATTCATTGTCCAGCTTTCGCATGCTTATGAGGTGATTGAAAATACCATGGCTTGAGTCAGGCACACCTTAGTTCTTAAAATGACATTTTTGTTTTTAAACACTTTAAAGTGGTCTTTTTCAGCAATTTGCCCAGCGCAATATGTCGTCTGGTTTCTTGACTGCTGCTTCCATGGGTGTTGATTGTGGATCTAAGTAAAATGTAATCTTTGATAACTTCAATCTTATCTCCATTTATCATGATGTTGCTTATTTGTCCAGTTGTGAGGATTTTCATTTTCTTTATGTTGAGGTGCAATCCATACTGAAGGCTGTAGTCTTTGATCTTTATCATTAAGTGCTTCAAGTCCTCTCCAGTTTCAGCAAGCAAAGTTGTGTCATCTGCATATTGCAAGAGTTCAGTGAGTCTTCCTCCAATCCTGATATACCATTCTTTATATAGTCCAACTTCTCAAATTATTTGCTCAGCACACAGATTATATAAGTACGGTGAAAGGATACAACCCTGGCTCACAGCTTTCCTGACTTTTAACCATGCAGCATCCTCTTGTTCTGTTCAAATGACTGCCTCTTGGTCTATATACAGGTTCCTCATGAGCACAATTAAGTGTTCTGGATTTCCCATTCTTCACAAAGTTAGCCATAATTTGTTATGATCCACACAGTCGAATGCCTTTTGAATAGTCTGTAAAACACGGGTTAACATCTTTCTGGTACTCTCTGCTTTCAGCCAAGATCTATCTGACATCAGCAATGATATCCCTGGTTCCACATCCTCTCCTGAATCCAGCTTGAACTTCTGGCAGTTCCCTGTTGATGTACTGCTGTAACCACTTTTGAACGATCTTCAGCAAAATTTTGCTTGTGTGTGATATTAATGATATTTTTTGAAAATTTCTGCATTCTGTTGGGTCATCATTCCTTAGAATGGGCACAGATATGGATCTCTTCCATTCAGGTGGCCAGGAAAATGTCTTCCAGATGTATTGACATACATGAGTGAGCACCTCCAGTGCTGTATCTGTTTGTTGAAACACCTCAATTGATATTCCGTGAATTCCTGGAGCCTTGTTTTTACCCCGTTCCCTTCAGCGCAGCTTGGACTTCCTTCCTTCTACCTCCTGAAATGGTTGAACATCGACAAATTCTTTTTGGTACAGTGACTGTGTGTATTTCTTCCATCTTCTTTCGATGCTCCTCGTGTCATTCAATATTTTCCCCATAGAATCTTTCAATATTGCGAGTTAAGTTTCGAATTTTCTCCTTAGTTTCTTCAGCTTGAGAAATGCAGAGTGTATTCTTCCCTTTTGGTTTTGTAACTCCAGGTCTTTGCACATTTCATTATAATACTTTGTCTTCTCAAGCTGCCCTTTGAAATCTTCTCTTCACTCTTTCAGTTCATCATATCATCATTTTGCTTTAGCTACTCTATGTTCAAGAGCAAGTTTCAGAGTCTCTTCTGACACCCATTTTGGTTTTTATTTCTTCCCTACCTTTTTAATGAGCTTTTACTTTCTTCATGTATGATGTCCTTGATGTCATCCCATAACTCATCTGGTATTTGGTCATCAATGTTCAGTGTGTCAAATCTATTCTTGAGATGATCTCTACGTTTAGGTGGGATATGTTTAAGGTTGTATTTTGTCTCCAGTGGACTTGCTCTAATTTTCTTCAGCTTCAACTTGAACTTAATTAGGAGCAATTGATGGTCTGTTCCACAGCTGGCCCCTTGCCTTGTTCTAACTGATGATACTGAGCTCCCCATTACCTCTTTCCACAGATGTAGTTCATTTGATTCCCGTGTATTCCATCTGGTGAGGTCCATGTGTATAGTCACTGTTTATATTGTTGATAAAGGGTATATGCAATGAAGAAGTCATTGGTCTTGCAAAATTGTATCATGTGATCTCTGGCGTTGTTTCTTTTACCAAGGCTGTATTTTCCGATTACCAGTCCTTCCTCTTTGTTTCCAACTTGCGAATTCCGATCACCAGTAATTATCAATGCATCTTGACTGCATGTTTGATCAACTTAACACTGCAGAAGTTGGTAAAAATCTTCAATTTCCTCATCTTTGGCATTAGTGGTTGGTGCCTAAATTTGAGTAAGAGTCCTATTAACTGATCTTCCTTGTAAAAAAAAATTTTTCTTGTAGGTGTATGGATATTAACCTATCACTGACAGCATTGTACTTCAGGAAAAATCTTGAAATTTTCTTTTTGATGTTGAATGAAATGCCATTCCTCTTCAATTTGTCATTTCCAGCATAGTAGACAATATGATTGTCTGATTCAATGACCAACATCAGTCCATTTCAGCTTACTAATGCCTAGGATATTGATTTTCATATGATTTATTTAATTTTTGATGGCATCCAGTTTTCCTAGATTTATACTTCATACACTCCATGTTCTAATTATTATGGCTGTTTGCAGCTGGTTCTTCTCATTTTGAGTTGTGCCAGCTCAGCAAATGAAGGTCCTAAAGGCTTTATTCCATCCACATCATTAAGGTCGACTCTACTTTGAGGAAGCAGCTCTTCCCCAGTCGTATTTTGAGTGCCTTCCATCCTGAAGGGCTCATTTCCTGTAACCTACCGGACAGTGTTCCGCTGCTGTTCATAAATTTTTCACTGGCCAATATTTTCAGAAGTAGACCACCATGTCCTTCTTCCTAGTCTGTCTTAGTCTGGAAGATTCCCTGAAACCTGCCCATCATGGGTGACCCTCGTGGTATTTGAAATACTGATGACACAGCTTCAAGCATCACAGCAACACACAAGCCACCACAGAATGACAAACTGATAGATGCATGGGGAAGGCACTGTTCCAGATGGTGTATGTATATATATACATATTTAATAATACTCTATTGTGTTTTCAGTAAAAGTTTGCACAGCACATTAGGTTCCTATTTGACGATTTCTACATAAGTTGTTCAGTGACATTAGTACATTTTTCACAATGTGTTAACATTCTCATTAGTCATATTCTGGTTGTTACATATCCAGTACTCTAGTTTTCCTGCCTTCCCTTGTCTTCTCATCTTTGCTTTAGGGTAATTGTTGACTTTTTGGTCTCATATAGATGGTTTTTTAATGGAGACCCAAGCTCATGGATAATAGTCTTTATTTTGTGTGCCAGTCTTTTATTTCACTAAAAGGTGACATCAGGGGGTAGTTTCGTTTCAAGTTTTAGAGAGTATTTCTGGGCAATAGCTTCAGGGAGTCCTCTAGTCTCAAATGGTCTAGTTAAGTCTAGATTTTCTTAAGAATTTGTGTTCTGTACCACATTTTTCTCCCATTCTATCTGGGTCCTGCTATTGTGGCTGTGATCAGAATGGTCGATAGTGGTAGCTGGGCACCATCTTGTTCTGGTCTGGAGGTAGGTGAGACTGTGACTCACATAGGCTACTAGCCCTGTAGACTAGTTTCTTCTCTGAGACTTCGGTTTCCTTCTTTCTCTTTTGAATTTGTTTTTAAAGAGGAAAAAGAGATTTTACATACACACAGTTATATATAATGGTTGTAAATTGGTTTCTCCATTAGACTGTGAGCTCCTTAAGTCACATCTATTTTTCTTTTTAAATCTTTACATAATTAAGGCCTAAGCAAGTGTCTGTCACATATTTGGTGCTCCAATAAATGTTTGGTGAATGAACGAACATACTTGCTCCATACACATGATCTAAAATTCAATTTAGTAGAATTGATACTTTAAGCACCACAATGAAATAAGGATCCTTCCAATAGTATCACTTCAAAGTAAGAATATACTTTTGCTGTCTGATATCTTGGACAGATTCTGTTCCTTCTGCACCCACCACCTTCTCTTCTACTTTAAAAGTTTTCATTGCTAGTGAGCCTTTCCTTTTCCCTTGGCTGCTGTCTTCATTTAAGAAGACAATGCTACATACTTCTTCAGGTGGAATAGCTGGGTCTAAAGATTGGAGGCCCAAGAATATGAGCACAATTTCTTCTTGTGGTAATCTCTAGGAAGTTGTGATGCTGAGGCCCAGTTTCTTAATTAGTTTTTCCCAGAATTAAAGTTAAGTGATTACTCAAGAGCTGCAAAAGTGTTTAGATTGCAAATATTTTTCCTGAGAAATTTGCGTAAGACACTGTATTCCTTAAAGCGCTTAGTTGCTAACTGAAAGGATGGAAATTTGAGTACACTCAGAGGTGCCTCAGAGAATGGCCTGGCAATCTACTTCTGAAAAATCAGCCATTGAAAACCCTATGGATCAGAGTTCTATTCTGACACACATGGGGTTACCATTAGTCAGAGTTTATTCAACAACATCTGGTTATTGTATTCCTATCAGCATATTTGGGGTGATAACTGCCATAAGAGGAGTCCTGGTAGTGCAGTGGTTAAGCCCTCAGCTGCTAACCAAAAGGTCAGTGGTTCAAACATACCAGCCACTTCGCACGAGAAAGTTGTGGCGGTCTGCTTCTGTAAAGACTTACTGCCTTGGAAACCCTGTGGGCTACTCTGTCCTCTGGGTCTCTATGAGTCAGACTTGACCGGATTGTATTGGGTTTGCTTTTGATTTTTTAATTGTCATTAGAGAACATTGTGGGAGATGAGTTATAATCTTGGAGATGTGGAATGACACATTATTTAGAAACAGACTTCAATCCTGTTATTTTAGAGTGGCATTCTGTGTGTTGGTGATGTGGTTTAGAATTTCTGGGATGGCAAAGCAAATACCCTTGTTCTAGCTCAAGGATTCTTCCCTTGTGGTTTATGTATCTCTAAAATGCAAAGACTCAATGGCACCTAACAACAACAACAACAAAGTTCACAGATAGCCTTCAAGGAGGGCTGGGGACCTTTTGAAATTGAATGTAAATTATGAGTTTGTATGTGTATGTTTGCACTTCTGGAAAGTGGCAAATGATATCTTTAGAGCCAGTTCACCAAAATGATTAGAAACCACCAGGTTACTTCAATACCATCTTTTCACAGACAAGAAAATTGATGCCCAGTTTTGCCCATGGAGGTGAAATGACTTGCCTGAAAGAAGAACTGATTTGTTTTTTGCACAACAGAGATTAGATTCCTAGGCTCCTACTACCCATTCTAGCACTCTGCTACTATACTTCATTCCGAGAGACCTTTAAGACCAAACGTGTGACAGCATAGGTTAACTAACACAGTATTGCATGGGTCCTTTGGAAGTAGTTTCTTAGGTATATGATATCTTTAAAAAAAATGAATTGAAGATGGGGAAAATGTATACTGACTTGGGATTTAAGTATAAGTATACATCAATTATAAAATGTGTAAAGACCTAGAGGTAGAATATTAAGTGGCAGGGAAAATATTAAATGACACAGGAAGCATCAAAAGAAAATGGAAACAATACACTGAGTAACTATACCAAAAAGAATTGGTCAACGTTCAACCATTTCAGGAGGTAGCATATGATCAGGAACCAATGGTACTGAAGGAAGAAGTACAAGTTGCCTGGAGGCACTGGCAAAAAAACAGGCTCCAGGAATTGACAGAATACCAACTGAAATGGTTCAACAAATGGATGCAGCACTGAAAGTACTCACTCGTTTATGCCAAGAAATTTGGAAGACAGCTATTTGGCCAACCAACTGGAAGACATCCATATGTATGCCTATTCCCAAGAAAGGTGATCCAACTGAATGTAGAAATTATCAAACAATATCATTAATATCACATGCAAGTAAAATTTTGCTGAAAATCATTGAAAAGCAGCTGCAGCTGTGTATTGACAGGGAAATTCCAGAAATTCGAGCCAGATTCAGAAGAGGACATGGAACCAAGGATATCATTATTGATGTCTGATGGATCCTGGCTGAAGGCAGAGAATACCAGAAAGATGTTTACCTGTGTTTTATTGACTATGCAAAGGAATTCGACTGTGTGGATCATGATAAATTATGGGTAACATTGTGAAGAATAGGAGTTCCAGAACACTTAATTTTGCTCATGAGGAACCTGTACATAGATCAAGAGGCAGTTGCTAGGACAGAACAAGGGGATACTGAGTGGTTTAAAGGCAGAAAAGGTGTGTGTCAGGGTTGTATCCTTTCACCATATCTATTCAATATGCTGAGCAAATAATCCGAGAAGCTGGACTATATAAAGAAGAACGGGGTATCAGGATTGGAGAAAACTCATTAACAACCTGCATTATGTGGATGATGCAGCCTTGCTTGCTGAAAGTGAAGAGGACTTGAAGCACTTACTGATGAAGATCAAAGACCACAGCCTTCAGTATGGATTACACCTCAACATAAAGAAAACCAAAAGCTTCACAACTGGATGAACAAGCAACATCATGATAAACAGAGAAAAGGTTGAAATTGTCAAGGATTTGATTTTACCTGGACCCACAATCAACAACCATGGATGCAGTAGTCAAGAAATCAAAAGATGCATTGTATTGGGCAAATCTGCTGCAAAAGAACTCTTTAAAATGTTAAAAATCGAAGATGTCACCCTGAAGACTAAGGTGCACCTGACCCAAGCCATGGTATTTTCAATCACCTCATATGCATGTGAAAGCTGGACGATGAATAAGGAAGACCGAAGAAGAACTGACACTTTTGATTGTGGTGTTGGTAAAGAATATTGGATGGATCACCCAGTGCTGTCAAGTCCAGTGCTGTTAAGTCAGTTCCAACTCATAGCGACCCTATAGGACAGAGTAGAACTGCCCCATAGAGGTTCCAAGGAGCACCTGGTGGATTTGAACTGCCGACACTTTGGTTAGCAGCTGTAGCACTTAACCACTATGCCACCAGAGTTTCCACTGGGTATACTATGGACAGCCAGAAAAATGAACAAATCTCTCTTGGAAGAATTACAATCAGAATGTTCCTTGGAAGCAAGGATGGCGAGACTGCTTCTTACATACTTTGGACATGTTGTTAGGAGGGATCAGTCCCTGGAGAAGGACATTATGCTTGGTAAATTAAAGGGTCAGCAGAAAAGAGGAAGACCTTCAACAAAATGGGTTGACATAGCGGCTACAACAATGGGCTCAAGCATAACAACAATTGTGAGGATGGCACAGGACCAGGCACCATTTCGTTCTGTTGTACATAGGGTTGCTATGAGTCAGAACTGACTTGATGACACCTGACAACAACAACTTACATCTGTTTCCTTGCACATAACAATGCAATAAATAGCTGTTGAATAAATGAATGGTATGTTCTGGACCCCTGGCCACACATTGGTTAAGAGTTTGGCTGCTAACCAAAAGGTAGGCAGTTCAAATCCACCAGCTGATCCTTGGAAAGCCTATGGGGCAGTTCTACTCTGTCCTGTAGGGTCACTATGAGTGGGAATCCACTTGACAGCAACAGTTTTTGGTTATGGAAAGTTCTACTTACAAAAGAAAATTATATGAGGAGGCTGATTTCTGACTAGTTCCTTGTACTGCTGGGAGTAGTATAAAAATTACTTCTGGAATAAGTGTAGCTTTCAGAGAAATTAAATGCAGGAGAAGTAGCTCAGTGGATAATAATGAAAATATATTAATGTTGACAATAAAAAGAGCGAGTAAGTGATTAGGAGCCCTGGTGGTACTGTGGTTAAGTGCTCAGCTTAAAAGTGGGTGGTTCGAACCCATCCATTAATCCTTGGGAGAAAGATGTGGCAATCTGCTTCCAGAGAGATAACAGCCTAGGAAACCCTATGAGGCAGTTGTGTTCTGTCATATAGGTTCACTGTGAGTCAGTAATTGACTCTATGGCAACGAGTATTTAAGTGATTATGATGTACTAGGAACAGCTGTGCTAAATGACTTACCTAAATTATCTCATTTAATTTAATCTTCCCTAGCATTCCGGAAACCCTGGTGGCATAGTGTTTAAGTACTGCGGCTGCTAACCAAAGGGCCGGTAGTTCGAATCCTCCAGGTGCTCCTTGGAAACTCTATGGGCCGGTTCTACTCTGTCCTATAGGGTCGCTATGAGTCAGAATCGACTCGACAGCACTGGGTTTGGTTTTGGTTTCCCTTGCATTCCATGATTTAGATGTTATCATCATGTCTACAGATCAGGAAACTGAGGCACGAAAAAGGCTAATTAAATTTTGAAACGTGAAAGAATTAGCAAATGGCACAGCACGGTTTCAAACTCAGTCTGATAAAGGCTTGTGCTTACGTTCTATACATGAGATCAACTTCCAATAAATAAGAATAAAACGTTGGAATTGGCAAGCTTTAAAGAATTGAAAAATGAAAATAATATTGATCTTCAAGGCACCTGTCCCTCCTGACATCACACATACATGTATACAAATTTATCTTTAGAATTTACCTAAACATTAGTCATACATTTTCTTTTGTATGCAGTTTTCCTTTGAGTTGAGTGTCAGCTGAATTAACAAGAAGGAAATATTTTGACTAAAAGCTATTAATGTCAAAAATAACTACATAGATATACCTCTAGTGATATCAAGAAAATCAAATATGAACTGTTAGGGATCAAATGTGACAATGGGGTCTTTTAAACTGTACTAAATATCTGCTTTTTAATTTAGTGCAAGAAATTTGGGTTCTCCATGGGAGCAACAGATGGATTTCTATTTATTCTTAGTGTCTACACTTGATGTAGACAGTTAATCCATGGATTAAAAAAAAAAAAAGCAAAAACAACTTTTTTTTTAAGTCGAGTTATAACAGACATGCAATAGAGTGCACAACCAATAGTTTTTTTTAAGGTTTATTTCTCATAACTTTAAAGGTGTCCAAATTTGTCCGTTTGGGTCCTGGAAAAGGTGTTTGACACACAGAGGGCAGAGGGTGGGTTCAGTGTGACCTAGGTATTTGGTGTGGGTTTACATTTGTGTCCCATTAACTGAAACCAATAGCAGGACCAACCTGTTTCTACCAGTTCATTGTCAAAAGTATCACGAAGAAAACCTGGGTGACCCAGCCATTCTAGTGAATTTACACAACACCACTAGGAGACTTGGTGTCTCCACTGCTGTGGGAGGTTTTAAAATACCAACAGCAGCTGTCCAAATGTCCCTGAAACATTGTGAAAATAGCTGTGGAAAATGGCGATGATTTACCGAGGTGTGAGTGGAAAAATCAAACCAGTCGTGGCTGTTATTGCATAGACCAAGGACAGACTATGGCCTGGGAAGTGAATCGTCTGAGTTCTCCCCTGCCTCTGCTTGAACAAGATGTGTTCTTGGGCAAATGCTTTACTTTCATGTCCCCTTTCCTCATGCCTAAAGTGAAGGAGTTGGCCAGAATCAGTGATTTTAAAGAGGAGCTTTGGAGGGTTGAGGAATTGCCTACCTTTCCCCTCCCCCAAATCATCAGAAACTCTAGCGGGGTGGTTGTTGCTGTTGTTAGGTGCCATTGAGTCAGTTCCAACTCAGTGACCCTTTGTACAACAGAATGAAATGCTGCATGGTCCTGTGCCACCCACACAATTGTTGCTATGTTTGAGCCCATTGTTGCAGCCACTGTACCAGTCCATCTCATTGAGGGTCTTCCTCTTTTTCTCTGGCCTTCTGCTTTATCAAACATGGTGTCTTTCTCCATGGACTTGCCCCTCCTGATAACATGTTCAAAGTAAGTGAGATGAAGTCTTGCCATCCTCACTTCTAAGGAGCATTCTAGCTGCGCTTCTTCTAAGACAGATTTGTTTGTTCTTCTGGCCCAAACCTATTGCCATCGAGTTGAATCCAAATCATAGCAACTCTATAAGGACAGAGTAGAACTGCCCCCATAGGGTTTTCAAGGCTGTAAATCCTTATGGAAGCAGATTGCCACATCTTTCTTCCACATTCTTCTGGCAGTTCATCGTATGTTCAAAATTCTTTGCCAACCCTGTAATTTAAAGGCATCAATTCTACTTCACTCTTCCTTATTCGTTGTCCAGCTTTCACATGTATATGAGAAGGGAGGGGATACTAATTTTTAAAAAGTATATCTAATACTTAAAATCTTACATTGAAAAAAATTTTATGTATTTTATTACAAAGTTCAAAGTGTGAGATATTTATTTTTCTCAGTAATAAGCATGAGTTTTAAAAGGTTAAGAATTAGAGCAATAGATAGTCCATTCTAGAACTGAGTTAATTTGGTCAATTTTCCAACAGCTGGAGGAATTGAGTTCTTTTTCATCCTTGAGCCAATAAATATAAGAATTTGGAATATTCAACAAATATTTCTCTTATATCCGTTTTGTATCAGGGACTATTCTAGCTTCTGGGGATTCAGTAGTGAACAAAAGAGACCAAAATCCCTGACTTCAAGGAACAAAAATTCTACATGTAAGATAAAGTAGTAAAATAAATAATATGTCAGATAGTGTAAAGGACTCTGTGATGCCCAGCCCAGGGCATCCTTCACTGAGGGACCCATTGGCAGCTGCTGGTAGGACTGTCGGCAGATGCCATCAGCCATCAGCCCATTCAGTGATCAGCTCAGCTGCAGGAAACTCCTCATCCAATGCACATCCAATGGTGACTGAGCAGGGGTATGAAGGCCTGGCCTTTCTGCTGACAGAGCACTGTGCCGAAGGGCCGTTTCTAGCTCCAGAGCTCTCTGTCAGGTTGTCTAAGGATATCTTTGGAGTCTGCATGGTAGCCTGGCTTCTCCCTTTGCCTATTCCTGCATTTATCCCCTCTCTTCCACATAGGGCTGGGACTACGCAAGGTGAGAGAGGCATATATATTGCAAAATATACAGAGGGACTCACTGTCAGGGTTGTGCAAGTGCAGAATTACTTAGGAATAGCACTTGTGAGGGGTGAGGGAGGCAGGATTGGGCAGAGGAAGAAGCTGTAGTACAATGCACTCAAACTAAAGGCCTCAGTCAATCTGATGGGGTGGTCCTTCAGAGTTGTCTCGAATTGAGGGAGAGAGGAGAACAGGCCTCCAACCCTCTGACCTAGATTTCAGGCTGCCTGTGAAGAGGGAGCTTTCCTTGGGCAGGACAGTTCCCTTCAGCTGAGGGGGTTCCACAACATGGACTTCCCATTCCTGCATCATTAAGAAAGTTCATATATGGAACTCTGAATTTCTGAATTCACATTTTCATTATAGAACTTTGTTAATGAGATTTCCCAAGTATGTGAAGAGTAAGAAACATGTTGGGAAAAAGGAGGCACACCTGTGGGCCAAGGGAGGCCATCATTTGGGAAACTGTCCTGCACAAACTTCAGTAAGTTGGTGAGACAGGCCTTCTCTTTAGCAACTGTGCTTAGGGTGCTGTGGGGGTTGTGACAAAGAAAGATTGTGATTTTAAGGTTGTGTGTCAACTTGGCTGGGCTATAATTCTCAGTAGTTTGGCAGGTATGATGCAGTTTGGTAGTTATGTAATGATGTAATCACCTCCATGATGAGATCTGATATAATCATTTCCATGATGAGAACTGCAATGAGCAACCAATCAGTTAAAAGGGAGTTTCCTTAGGAGTATGGCCTGCATCTAATATATATGGACTTTCTGGAAAAGCTTTCTGGCTTCTGCTTGCTCTGGATTCTGCATCTGGCTTGTAGTCATCATCTGACCTCCAGTTCTTGGGACTTGATCCAGTGGCTTGTCTTATTGCCTGCCTATCTTGGTTCATCAGCCCCTGCAGCTATGTGAGTCAGGAGAAGCCTCCAGCCTAACGTCTGACTCCTGGACTTGGGACTTTCCAGCCTCTGAAACTGCTTAAACCATTTTCTTGATATAAATCTCTATCTCTCTGTGTATATACATATATACATACTTCACTGATTTTGCTTCTCTAGAGAGCCCAGCCTAAGACATTTGGCACCAAGAGTGGTTCTAGAGAAATGAAATTGTAAGAATGAGTTTTCTAAATTGTTTCTCAAATCTGGTTAGTTGTAAAGGTGTTTATGACTCTGCTTCCAGTAGTAAAGAGGGCATTGCTAATCCATAGTGTGAGATGGCAATAGAAATATGCCAAGTATCACCACCAATAGATCAGGTATTGGTGAGAGGTGAGGCTTTGTGTGATTACAATTTTGACACTTTTCTACAATTTTGTCAGAATGAGAAGTATAAGGAAGCTTGTTGGTTGGTCTTACCTTCACTAGAAAAAGTGATGAAAGAAAGAGATGAATTCGGGGTTTCAAAGTCAAACACCACATAAATAACCTCAAATTTGCCACTTGTACACTGAAAGAAAGTTTTATTTCTTGTTGTAACAGAGCTGATATTGCCGAAAACCACACCAGGAGTCTTATCATAAAAGTGGCTGAATTACAATGCCAATTGAATCCCCAACCTCGAATGATACCTGAAGTTAAAGCAAGGGCATTGATTGTGAAGAAATAGAACCCTGAATCTGGGGATGGGGACATATGAGTAGATAATCAGAAAGCTGGGGACACCAAACCCCTAAACTCTAGTGAATCATTTCTGCAAAAAAAAGCCATTAGCTCCTCCACTCCCATCTGATGAGATTAATCCAGCTGTGTCTGAAGAGCCTTTGTTTGAGTCTTCGCCTAGGGAGGTGTCTGAGTCTTTGCCTGGTGCATCACTTGAGGCACATGCCTTGCAAGACTTTGCTGAATGTTCTCAGACCACATCTCCACCCCTCATTTTTGCTTCTAGAGGCATAACTAGACCTAAGTCATTGCAAGCTTCAAAGGTGAAGTATAAATTGTGACCCAGGAAGAGGTACACTACACTCCAAAAGAATTACTTGACTTTTCTAATATGTATAAACAGAAACCTGGGGAACATGTGAGGAATGACTATTTAGGGTGTGGGATAATTGTGCAAGGAACACGAAGTTGGATCAGCCTGAGTTTATCGATATGAGCAGACTAAGCACAGATTCTTCATTCACTATTACAGCTTGAGAGGTTAGGAAAGGGTCTAATAGTTTATTTGGTTGAATGGCTGAAGCATGGATTACATGGTGGCCTACACTAAAACAAGTTGAAGTATCAGACCTGCCTTGGTATATTGTAAAGGAAGGTATCCAAGGTTTAGGGAAATTGACATGTTACAGTGGATATATAAGGTTAGACCCACAGACTCACACATGGAGTGCCTAGAAAACACACATTTTACCACAATGGTGAGGAACAAATTTGTGAAGGGAGCTCCATTATCCTTGAAGACTGCTATAATTACTATTTTACATAAGTCAGATTTGAAATTGGAAACTGCCGTAACTGAATTAAGACACCTAACTACAATGGGTTTGATTAGACTGCATGGAGGTAGGGGCCAGGTGGAAGCAGTCAATCAATAAAGACAAGGTAAATGTGGTTACCATAACAGACAGTGGAGTCAAAGCAACAATTAGAATAATTTGACTTGTATGGACTTATGGCATTGGCTACTTAGTCATGATGGTGTCCCTAGGAGTGAAATAGATGGGAAATCTACTAAATATTTACTTGAGCTGTACAAACAGAAGAGTTCTAGGATAAGTGAATGGCAGTTTAACTTGATTTGCCAGAATAGAGAGCCACAGACCCTCAATCAGTTCCCAGACCTGAGCCAGTTTACAGACTCATAAACCCTTGATTGAAGGGGAGGCTGGGTCCCCTTGAGGAAGGACCCTACTACACTGCCAAAAATTTATACCGTTAATACTTCTTCTAGCCTTCTCCAAAGGGTTCTACAGCCTTTTATGAGAATAACTGTTCACTGAGGGAAAAGAAATAATCACACTCTTTGGGGATTACTAGAGATTGACTCTGAACTGACATTAATTCTGGAAGACCCAAAATGGGACTGTGGCCCACCAATCAGGGTGGAGGCACATGGAGGTCAGGTTATTAATGGAGCCTTAGGTCATGTCTGTCTCACACTGGCTCCAGTGGGTCCCCAAACACATCCTGTAAATGATTTCCCAGTTTCAGAATGCATAATAGGAACAGACATACTCAGCAACTGGCAGAACCCCCACGTTGTATCTCTGACATGTGGAGTATTATGGATTGAATTGTATCCTGCCAAAACATGTGTCAACTTGGCTAGTCCATGATTCCCAGTATTTTGTGATTGTCTACCATTTTGCCATTTCATGTGATTCTTCTATGTGTTGTGATATTAATGAGGCAGGATTAGAGGCATGACTTAATCTACAAGATTAGGTTGTATTTTGAGTCTATCTTTTTTAAGATATAAAAGAGAGAAGCAAGCAGAGAGACAGTGGGACCTCATATCACCAAAAATGGAGCACTAGGAGCACAGCATGTCCTTTGAACCCAGGGGTCCCTGTGCTGAGAATCTACTAGACCAGGGAAATATTGATGACAACCACATTCCCTCAGAGCTGACAGAGAGAGAAAAACTTCTCCTGGAGCTGGCTTCTTGAATTAGAACTTCAAGCCTCCTAAACTGTGAGAGAATAAACTTCCATTTGTTCCCTGCACTATATAACTAAGACATGGAGTAAGGGCTATTATGGTAGAAAAGGCTAAGGTGGAAGCTTTTAGAACTACCTCCACCTAGGAAAATAGTAAATCAAAAGCAATACCACATTCCTGGAGGAACTGCAGAGACTACTGCCACCATCAAGGACTTAAAAGATGCAGGTATGGTGAGTCCCACAACAACTCCATTGAATTCACCTATTTGGCCTGTGTAAAAAACAGATGGATCTTGGAGAATGACAGTGGATTATTGTGAACTTAAGCGGGTAGTGACTCCAATTGCAGCTGCTGTCCCAGATGTGATTTTGTTGCTTGAGCACCAAATGGCCATGGTCTCCTCTCCTGTCATATTACCTGCCCTGTCCCAGTCTGAATCTATGGCCTCATGGGATTTCCTTATGATCAGTTGAATGAGGAAGAGGAAAACCTTGCCTGGTTTACAGATGGTTCTGTACAATATGCAAGCACCTCTCAAAAGTGGACAGTGAAAGCACTACAGCCCCTTTCTGGGATCCCCCTGAAGGACAGTGGTGGAGGGATATCTTGCCAGTGGGTACAACTTTGAGCAGTACCCCTGGTTGTTCACTTTGTTTGGAAAGAGAAATGCCCAGATATGCTACTGTATACTAATTCATAAGCTGTGGCCAACGGTTTGGCTGGGTGGCAGGGGCTTGGAAGGAACATAATTGGAAAATTGGACACAAGGAGTTATGGGGAAAAGGTACGTGGATACAACTCTCTGCATGGACCAAGGAAGTGAAGATATTTATGTCTCATGTGAATGCTCACCAAAGGGTGACCTCTGCAGAGGAGGATTTTAACAGTCAAGTAGATAGGATGACACATTCTGTGGAAACGAATCATCCTCTTTCCCCAAGCACTCTCATCATTGCCCAATGGACTCATGAACGAAGTGGCCATAGTGGCAGGGATGGAAGTTATGTATGGGCTCAGCAACACAAACTTTCAGTCACCAAGGCTGACTTGACTACAGCCACTGCTGAGTGCCCAATCTGCCAGCAGCAGAGACCAACACAGAGCACCCCTTATGCCAATATGGCACCATTCCTTGAGGTGATCAGCCAGCAACCTAGTGGCAGGTCGATCACATTGGACTGCTTCCATCATGGAAAAGGCAATGTTTTGTTCTTGCTAGAATAGACACTCTGGACACACCCTTGCATTCCCTACATGCAATGCTTCTGCCAAAACTACCATCCATGGACTTACAGAATGCCTTATCCACCATCATTGTATTCCACACAATATTGCCTTAGATCAGGGTATTCATTTTACAGCAAATGAAGTGCAGTAATGGGCCCAAACTCATGGAATTCATTGGTCTTACCATGTACCCCATCATCCTTAAGCACCTAGTTTGATAGACTTATGGAAACACGTTCTAAAGACACAATTAAAGCACCAGCTAGGTGGCAATACCTTGCAGGGTTGGGGCAATGTTTTCCAGGAGGCTGTATATGCTCTAAACCAGCATCCAATATATTTTGTTGTTTATCCCATAGCCAGGATTCATGGGTCCGGGAATCAAGGGGTGGAAATGGGAGTGGTACTACTCACTATTACCCATGGTAACCCACTTGAAAAATTTTTAGTTCCTGTCCCCTCAGCCCTATGCTCTGTGGGTCTAGTGGTCTTAGTTCCAAAGGTAGGAATGCTCCCCCCAGGAGACACAACACTGATTTCTTTGAACTGTAAGTTAAGAATGCCACCTGGCAACTTTGTGCTCCTTATGCCTCTGGATCAGCAGGTAAAGAAGGGAGTTAACCCCCTTCATTAACCCCTGCAGTTACATGAGTCAAGAGTAACCTTCAGCCTGATGCCTACCCACAGGCTTGAAACGTTCCAGCCTCTACAACTGCATGAGCCATTCCTTGATATAAATCTCTCTCTGTATGTATACACTTCACTGATTTTGCTTCTTTAGAGAACCCAGTTAAGACATTTGATACCAAGAATGAATCTAGAGAAAGACAATTGTAAGGATGAGTTTTCTAAATTGGTTCTCAAAGTCTGGTTAGTCTTAAAGATGTTGATGACTCTGCTTCCACATTGCCTATGTATCTGGGGATTCATCGGCCCCACAGCCTGTGAGTCAGCAGGCTGTAGTCTGACCTGCTAATCTTGGGTTCGTCAGTCCTTGCACCTAAGTGAGTCAGAAGCCTCCAGCCTGACACCTGACCCAGACTTTGGATGTTCCAGCCTCTACAATGGTGTGAGCCATTTTCTTGATCTCTCTCTGTCTCCGTTGTTGTTGTTAGGTGCCGTTGAGTTGATTCCGACTCATATAGACCTATGTAAACAGAACAAAACACTGCCTGGTCCTGAGCCTTTCTCGCTATCGTTGTTATGCTTGAGCCCACTGCACTGTTGCAGCCATTGTGTCAATCCATCTCATTGAGGGTCTTCCTATTTTTTACCGACCCTCTACTTTATCAAGCATAAGTTGTATATATATACACACTTCATTGATTTTGCTTCTCTAGAGAACCCAGCCTAAGACACAGATGCTCTTCATTTTCTTCCTCTCTCTGGGTGTCACGCTGCACATGCCTTCACTCCCCACCCTGCACATGCCATGGTGAATGACTGTCAGCAAGGAGTCAATGAGGCCTCACATTGGAAGGTCAGTTCTGAGCATCAAAAACAAATTATTGCTGATTGGTGGGTACAAGTGGACCTCTAGGTGGCCCAAATAGTTAAATGCTCAGTTGCTTATCTACCCAGAGGCACCTCAGAAGAAAGGCTTAGCAATTTAATTTTGAAAAATCAGCCACTGAAAATCCTACAGATCCCAGTTCTACTCTGACACATTTGGGGCCTCCACGAGTTGTGGCTCAATTGGAAGGTCAGTTCTGAACATCAAAAACAAATTATTGCTGATTGGTGGGTACAAGTGGACCTCTAGGTGGCCCAAATAGTTAAATGCTCAGTTGCTTATCTACCCAGAGGCACCTCAGAAGAAAGGCTTAGCAATTTAATTTTGAAAAATCAGCCACTGAAAATCCTACGGATCCCAGTTCTACTCTGACACATTTGGGGCCTTCACGAGTTGTGGCTCAATGGCAGCTAGTCTGTTTTTTTGCTAGGTGCAAGTATGTTTTCATGAAGCAGAGTCACTGCTAGTCCCTCTTTTTTATCAGTTAGGAAAAACCGCCTATTCCTTTGGGCTGGCACAATCAAACCAAGGGTCACAGCTCAGTGAGTGGGGTGCAGGCAGGTCTTCAGTTTCCACTTGTCCCTTAAGCCACATGCCTGGGCACAACCTGCATGCCTTTGTTGAGTGGCCCTGCCAACAAGTACCCATTTCCTCAATTTTGAAACATCATTGATTTTAAGCCATTGGTTTAATAGCAGCATTTTGGAAGGGCTGGAAACCCTGGTGGTGTACTGGTTAAAGGCTACCACTGGTAACCAAAAAGTCAGCAGTTAGAATCCACCAGGCACTCCTTGGAAACCCTATGGGGCAATTTTACTCTGTCCTATATTTTTTTTATAGGGTAGCTATGAGTTGGAATTGACTCGACAGCAACGGGTTTGGTTTTTTTAAGGGAGATTGGGGATGAAGAGCTCTATTAAACATTTTCAAGTTTTTGGTTTGACTTTGTTTTTTATTGGCAGTCACATATGCTAATCCTTGTAGTTGCTTTAATATCTTCTTTTGCATCACCATATTTAATTCTGAGCCTTCCTCTCTTCTACAATCCAATTCTCCTAAATTAGAATTTTTTGAACTGTAGGTTGTGAAACCATTTTGATGGATCATTACTGGTCTTTAAAAAGTAAACAAAAGAGAATAGAAAATATGAAAATACTTGTATTAAGGTAAAGTCATATTTCATTTAAATCTTGTGTGTGTGTACTGGGTCTTGATGTAAAATATATCTTATTGCACGTTGTAATCAAACAAATTTGTAAGACTGTTCTAAATCACTTTTGGCCATTAGCAGTTATGCACAGTATCCTGTGGCTGGCTCTGCATTTTAAAACCTGAATTTGGTGACCTTGACCAGCTCAGCACCTTTAGCAATTTCTCCTTTGAGTCACAAATAACAATACATATAACAATAACAAGTTTATTTTGTATTTCATCTTCTGTCTGGTTAAATGTGTAGTTTTATTTTGTTTTCTGATTTTATTTCAAATCACTGGAAAGCTATTTAATTTCCAGAATTTGGTACAAGGTAAAAACAATGTAGATATGTGTTATTTGAGTGAGGGGTTTTCCCGAATCAGTCCCATCAACCTCTACTGACCCTGAACATTTAGGACAAACTTGAAAATTTCCATGGCCTTTAATTGCATGGTGGCACAGTGGTTAAGAGCTATGGCTGCTTACCAAAAGTTTGGCAGTTTGTATTCACCAGCTGCTCCCTGAAAACCCTCTGGGGCAGTTCTACTGTGTCCTATAGTGTCACTATGAGTCAGAATTGACTTGATGGCAACTGGTTAATTGCATTGCCTGACCAGTGACAGATAATGTTCTGTGTTCTAAATACAAGTGATTTTTGAGTAACTGGAACCCTTATATATTACTGGTAGGAATGTAAATGTAGAGCCATTCTGGAAAACAGTTTGGCAGTTTCATATAAAATTCAACATAAACTTACCATGTGACCCAGCAATCATACTTCTGGGTATTTATTCTAGAGAAATGAAAATTTAAGGTCACACCAAAACCTATGTATGAATGTTTATATTATTTGTAATAGCCAAAAATTGAAAACAACCAACTTGTCTTTCAAAAAATGAATGGATAAACAAACTTTGTTATATTCATACTATGAAATACTACTCAGCAATAAAAAGGAACGAACTATTGGACTACATGACTTGGATGAATCTCAAAGACATTAAGCTGAGTAAAAAAAAACAGTCTCAAGGGGTTAGATACTGTATAATTCCATTTATAGAACATTCTAGAAATGACAAAATTTTCACGTTGCAAAACAAATCAGTGGTTGCCAGGGGTTCGGATTGGGAGGAAAGTGTGACTGTAAAAGAATAGCATGGAGGAATTTCTTTGTGGTTACGGAACAGTTCCATAAACAATTCTGTAAACACCAGATTATGGTGGTGGTTACACAAATGTAGACACGTGATAAAATTTCATAGAATTATATACCTATTTAAAAAGAAAAAGGGCATGGAAAAACTGATAAAATCTAAATAAGATCTGTTGTTTAGTTAATAGTATTATACCAATGTCAATTTCCTGGCTTTGATAATGTACTATGTTGTTGTTGTTAGGTGCCATCGAGTAGGTTCCGACTCATAGAGACCTTATGCATAACAGAACGAAACACTGCCTGGTCCTGTGCCATCCTTACAATCATTGTTATGCTTGAGCTCATTGTTGCAGCCACTGTGTCAATCCACTTCGTTGAGGGTCTTCCTCTCTTCTGCTGACCCTGTACTCTGCCAAGCATGATGTCCTTCTCCAGGGACTGATCCCTCCTGACAACATGTCCAGAGCATGTAAGACGCAGTCTCGCCATCCTTGCCTCTAAGGAGATTTCTGGCCACACTTCTTCCAAGACAGATTTGTTTGTTCTTTTGGCAGTCCATGGTATATTCAATACTCTTTGCCAACACCACAATTTAAAGGTGTCAACTCTTTTTCAGTCTTCCTTATTCATTGTCAAGCTTTCATATGCATGTGATGCGATTGAAAATACCATGGCTTGGGTCAGGTGCACCTTAGTCTTCAGAGTGACATCTTTCCTCTTCAACACTTTGAACAGGTCCCTTGCAGCAGATTTGCCCAATGCAATGTGTCTTTTGATTTCTTGACTGCTGCTTCCGTGGCTGTTGATTGTGGATCCAAGTAAAATGAAATCCTTGACAACTTCAATCTTTTCTCCATTTATCATGATGTTGCGCATTGGTCCAGTTGTGAGGATTTTTGTTTTCTTTATGTTGAGGTGTAATCCATACTGAAGGCTGTGGCCTTGGATCTTCATTAGTAAGTGCTTCAAGTCCTCTTCACTTTCAGCAAGCAAGGTTGTGTCATCTGCATAACACAGGTTATTAATGAGCCTTCTTTCAATCCTGATGCCTCATTCTTCTTCATATAGTCCAGCTTCTTGGATTATTTGTTCAGCATACAGATTAAATAGGTATGGTGAAAGAATACAACCCTGATGCACACCTTTCCTGACTTTAAACCAATCAGTATCCCCTTGTTCTGTCCAAACAACTGCCTCTTGATCTATGTAAAGGTTCCTCATGATCACAATTAAGTGCTCTGGAAATTGGCTACATCTGTGGAAAAAGACGATGGAAAAGCTCAATCTCATCAGTCAGAACAAGACCAGGGGCTGACTGTGGAACAGACCATCAATTGCTCATATGCAAGTTCAAGCTGAAACTGAAGAAAATCAGAGCAAGTCCATGAGAGCCAAAATATGACCTTGAGTATATCCCACCTGAATTTAGAGACCATCTGAAGAATAGATTTGACACATTGAACACTAGTGACCGAAGACCAGACGAGTTGTGGAATGACATCAAGGACATCATCCATGAAGAAAGCAAGAGGTCACTGAAAAAACAGGAAAGAAAGAAAAGACCAAGATGGATGTCAGAGGAGACTCTGAAACTTGGTCTTGAGCACTGAGCAGCTAAAGCAAAAGGAAGACTTGATGAAGTAAAAGAACTGAACAGAAGATTTCAAAGGGCCTCTCGAGAAGACAAAGTATTATAACGACATGTGCAAAGAGCTGGAGATGGAAAACCAAAAGGGAAGAACATGCTCAGCATTTCTCAAGCTGAAAGAACTGAAGAAAAAATTCAAGCCTCGAGATGCAATAGTGAAGGATTCTATGGGGAAAATATTAAATGACCCAGGAAGCATCAAAAGAAGATGAAAGGAATACACAGAGTCATTATACCAAAAAGAATTAGTTGATATTCAATCATTTCAAGAGGTGGCATATGATCAGGGACTGATGGTACTGAAGGAAGAAGTCCAAGCTGCTCTGAAGGCATTGGTGAAAAACAAGGCTCCAGGAATTGATGGAATATCAATTGAGATGTTTCAACAAACAGATGCAGCGCTGGAGGTGCTCACTCATCTATGCCAAGAAATATGGAAGACAGCTTCCTGGCCAACTGACTGGAAGAGATCCATATTTATGCCTATTCCCAAGAAAGGTGATCCAACTGAATGTGGAAATTATAGAACAATATCATTAATATCACACACAAGCAAAATTTTACTGAAAATCATTCAAAAACAGCTGCAGCAGTATATCGACAGGGAACTGCCAGAAATTCAGGGTGGTTTCAGAAGAGGACGTGGGCCCAGGAATATCATTGCTGATGTCAGAGGGATCCAGGCTGAAAGCAGAGAATACCAGAAAGATGTTTACGTGTGTTTTATTTGACTATGCAAAGGCGAATGTACTATAGTTATGTAAAATGCTTTATCACTGAGGGAAGCTGGATGCTGAGTACATGGGAATTCTGTATTATTTGTACTTTTTGTGAGTCTAAAATTATTTTAAAATAAAAAGTTTTTAAAAATTCAAGGGACTTTTCTGATCATTGTCCTGACAGGGAATACAACAGAGAATCCCTGATGGAGCAGGAGAACGGTGGAATGCAGATCTCAAATTCTCATAAAAAAACTAGGCTTTATGGTCTGACTGAGACTAGAGGGACCCTATAGGTCATGGTCCCCAGATTCTTTTTTAGCCCAAGACTGGAACCATTCCTGAAGCCAATTCTTCAGACAGGAATTGGACTGGACTATAAGGTAGATAATGATACTGGTGAGGAGTGAGCTTCTTGGCTCAAGTCGACACATGAGACTATGTGGGCAGCTCCTCTCTGGAGGCTAGATGAGAAAGCAGAAGGGGACAGGAGCTGACTGAATGGACATGGGGAATACAGGGAGGAGAGGAGGAATGTGTTATCTTATTAGGGGAGAACAGCTAGGCGTACATAGCAAGGTATATATAACTATAACTTTTTCTATGACAGACTGACTTGATTTGTAAACTTTCACTTAAAGTACAACAAATAAATAAACACAAGTGACTTTCAATGATGCCTCATACTGTATGTAACAATTTGGAATAAAGATCTAAATTAAGTTTTAATCCCATATGATAAATGCAAATAACTGAGGTGTTGATTCAATGATTACTTGAACCATTGAGCTCAATGGTTTGCTTTGTACATATGTAGACAATAACAATTACAAATTGGTAATAACTTTCTCCTTGAGTGGGAAGTTGGCAAGTTTCTTTTGACATCAATTGAACATCAGATATGCGTTTTACAAACATCAACATGTGAAGAAAACATGTGACTTTGAGTTGAGGAATAGTTATATATTGGGTATATTATATTAAAGCTTCTAAATGTATGTCATGTATTACATATATCATTGTCCTGAATCTTGAAAACAGACCTATGAGGTAAGAATTTTTAATTTTATTTTTAAAATGAAGAAACTGAAACTCAAAGAGTTTAAATGTTTTGTACCAAATCATAAAGTCAGTAAGTATGTGAGTTTATAATCAAATTTAGGTCTGTCTGGCTCCAAAGTGCATGCTCTCTCCATAAGTATGACATTTGATGCTAATTCCTGCAGTAGGCTTCCAACTGTGAATCCACATACTGGTCCTTAGAATTTTCCCTTTATAAATGAGATGAATGGAGCTCTTACCCTAGTATCAGAAATAAGAGATTTGTTTAAATTTTTAAAAGTACCTTCAACCATTTTCAAGTTAGTGTTGACGAATTTCATAAAGTAATTCAATCGAGTACCATATAGTCCCATTTTATTTTTTAGGTGCCCTATTAATTAATGTTTCTTTCAGAATTATCTGATGTTCAAGTGTGTGTGTGTGTGTGTGTGTGTGTGTTGTTTCACAAAATAATGGGTTCTTGGATTGAATTTGTGTTTTTACTGAAGAATAAAATGTTTCTCCAAATACGATACTTTGAATGCTTAGAGTATATACGTACAATGAACTGGGGCACCCATTTTGTATGAAAACTCTATCTGAAGGGAGAAAAAAGTGCATGTACATCTTTTCTTTCCATGTAAATATATTTGCCCAGAGAAGGCCATTTTCACTGACTGGCATTTTGCCAAAAAGTTTGAAGGCATTCAGGGGTAATTTTGTAGACCTGCTGGCCAAAATGTGTAACCAGTTTCCAAAAAAACCAATGTAACCTTCATTCACAGGACATGCTTCAGAGAACACCATGGAAATTACAAACTAAAAAAACTAATTTTAATAACTGAAAAACTGGTGGATTAAAAAATAGTGTTAGAAGAAGTGAAAATAGTGTGACAACCTGATTCACTGAACATTCTTAGTATCAAACCCAATTCTGATTTTCTAGACGCTCTTTTGTTGACGCTTCGGTAATGACTCCAGACCTTCTCCTTTCATCTGAATCTGCTATTTCTGCCTCACCTCGGCCATAGGCCCTCTCACCTGAGGCCTTTTCTTCTGCTTCGTGGATGATCAAACTCTGTTCCTCCTTTCACACCCCTGAATCACCCCTCATGTTCCCCTAGGGTCCTGAAGGAAGAGGTTCTTCTCCTTGAAGCCCTCTAAAGCTAACTGTACTAGCTTTCTGGATTTTTTAGAACTTCATGCTTATTACTACCATTGCTTACATCTTCAAGTTCCCCTTCTTGAGCTCGTTCATGTCTATCTTCATTCATGCTTACTCTATGCTGATATAAAAAATAATTTCATTTTTTGGCTTGTCATGACAGCCTTTCAATAAACTGCTTCCCTTTTCCACTGCTGAGTATCTTCTTTTCTTTGTAATATTAAATTCTTAAATACTGCTAAAACCCTCAGTAACTATCACCTGTCATATCAAGAGCTAACACTTCTGATTGTTCCAGACCTTCCTTCAATTTGTTTTCTCTTAGCTAATCAAACTCCTTCACATGTTTCCTTCACTGTAACCAAACAATCATAGCACTAAGTTTTTTCTTCTGTTATTTACTCTTATTTCTAGAATGCTTGGAAGCCCTCTGCTGCCCCTTTCTTCTCTTCTTGCTGTCTCTATAAAGCCTACTCAGCTTTCAAGACCAAATTCAATGGCTCTCTCTTCTGTGAAGATTTTTCCATCTTCTTCTGAACACAATTTTTTTTTTAATTTTCTAACCTCCTTTTACAACTTTACTCACCATCACACTTATGTACCTTCTTGCTCACTAGTGATTTTGTGACTTCTTGTAGCCTCTCTGACTTGATTTAAGCTATTTAATACCAAAGACTATACCTTTATTTTTCTTTTTATCTCCTAGTAGGGCTGAGCACAGTGATGATCCCACATTGATTTAAGTAAATTCACATTTATGAATTATAAGGCAGTCATTGGATATTCAGCAAATATAACCAGTGATCTCATTTAGGAGACCCTGTGCTTAATCTCTAGAATTCCCTGAGCAGGTCAAGAAGCACTTGGAGATAATTTATTTAACCTTTCAAAAGGTTTTGCTGAAGTTCCACACCAGAGGTTATTTAAAAATAAAAATGAGTCATGATGAGATTGAGAGGAATGTTTTGTCATGGTTAGGGAACTGGCTTAGGGATCGGAAACAGCCTGAACCAACTCTTCTAGTAACGAATTCCATATGCTTACAACCTTCCACCCAAAGAAAAGGGACCCTTCTCTGAATACGGAGGTGGTATGGGGGGGCCCTAGAATGGTGCACAGCTCAGTTTTATTTAGCATGTTTTGAAAGAGAGAGTTTATGATGAAGTCTTTCTCAGAAGTAGAATGCCAGGTCAAAAGAGGGAAAACTCAAGAAGACATTGGGAGGATACATGTCATCAAAGAAGTGATGGATGAGCCTGAATGCTGGCAATGATAAGGGAATGCGTTAGAGAAAAAGCAACACAAGCTGGTTTTACGAGGTGATGAGTTCTGACTTATCTGTTACTACCAAGCCAGGTAACTAAGGCACTGGGTACTTTGGGTACTTTAATCATTTGGCACCTCTTCAAATAGTGCTTTTGAATATTTAGTGAACATTTATTTAGAAGGAAGGCCAAGGGCTCTGTGGGCAAATTGCTGAGAAAGTGGCAGACATCAACCTATTCTCTTTTGTCCTAAGAAATCAGTTCACCTCCAAAGTTGCATATCCTCCTTAGAGAGAAAACTACAACTCTGCAGTTGACTGAACTTACCTTCCCTGGTGACTGTCTATTGTTACTCTAACTGAGGTTTGGACCCTCAACTCCTCACTCCAAGAGATATTGGTATTTCAAATGTACTCCTTTTTGTTAAGGAGGAATCTTAAAGTAAGAATAGTTGCCTTGTTGCTGATAATTAGTCTAGGGAGGGAAAGGAGAATGCATGAGTAACCTGAAAGACATGTTTGACCAGAAAGAGAAAGGGCTTAATTGCAGGAGAAAGCATTAACTCTTCTTATGAAAAAAACTGTGCCTGGAACCATCTTGTGGGGATGTACTAAGACAGGTGTAGGGTGCCTGGGACCATCAGACCCAATGCAGTCATTGCCAGGGGCTAGCAAGATATTGATGGGAGAACTGGATGTTGCAGCCCTCACAGTTGTATATTTTGCAGTTGCATATTTCAAGTCTGGAAACCTCTGCAACAAATAATAACAGAAAATGTGAAAATGTCAACTTGTAGCTTTTCATCTACTATAAAGAAGGATTTAAACAGAAAATGAGTAGGTGTGAAGCTAGTCTTATTTTAGGTATAAGCCCATCTGCTGATAAAGTCAAAATTAGAACAGTTCAGAGGAAAAGCATGATTTTGAACTAACAGTGATTCTCCTATTTAGCAACCAAAATACATAACACGGAAATCATGCTAGATTGAGCACGAAATAGTGATGGGCAAGGACTACCTTGAAAGGAGAAAGCAAGACTATTTCTTTCTTTTCTTGCATTGTTATTTTTTAATTTAAAGAAGTCCAACAAAATAATCAGGACCATTTCTTTTTGGCGACTTAACAACGATTGATTAGTGTAGAGAAAAAAAAAGTGAAGGAAGAAGCCAAATCTCTGGTGTTGAGCACAGAAGAGGAATGTGCCTTTGGCTGGGCCTTTGGGGATAGAGGAGAAGCTCTCAGAGACTCAGGGACACAGGCGACCATAGCAAGAAACAGATGGTTGTGGGGAGGGCAGTAATAACTAGACTTTCAGTATGACATCAGAAAGGAATTTTTTCTCTGAAGGGTCATGATCAGATATTTTAGGAAGGGGCAAAACGTCACAAAGAGTAGTTAATTTATCTTTCTAGTTGAAAAAAGATTCTCCTGTTGCTGTCAAGTCGATTCCGACTCATAGTGATCCTATAGGACAGAGTAGAATTACCCCATAAAGTTTCCAAGAAGTGCTTGGTGGATTTGAACTGCCAACCTTTCAGTTAGCAGCTGTAGCACTTAACCACTACGCCACCAAGGTTTCCTGAAAAGGAATGGAAGTCCATAAATCCTTGAAAACGTAAGAAGATAAACAAGGACTTCTTCAATATAAGGACCAGTTTAACTACAATGTGATAGTCAATGTGCTAGACCCCTCATCACCCCTATCTCCTCTTCTCTCCTTTGGTAGCTTGTTCCATCTTCCATTATAGCACCAGTCATTGTTTTCCTGGGATCTCCTTGAATTTATGGGTTATATTTTGCTCAATACATATTCATTGAACAGTTAAAGTACTTGAGTGAAAGCATAGACCCTCAAGGGGATTTAAGACACTATAGAGAAATATCTAAGAGTGATATAGTGAATACAAATAAATGTGTAAACAAATAAGGGGTGAAGAGAAAACAGGTTAGGAAAAGGAAGATGTATCCAGGAATAAGAAAAAAAAAACTCTTAAAACTGGATTTTGAAGGATAAATGGAAGTTTTCCAGGCAGAGAAGCAAGGCAAAAAGAATTTTAGGCAGAGAGTTTTGGCCTGGCCTGCTTGGATAATAGGAAGGCTGAAACCTGGGGAGAATCAATCAGGGTGGGAGCCAGTGAGGTGTTGCTGTTAATGAGGTTGGAGATGCAGGTGGGAATTATATTATGTGGGCCCTACAGAACATGCTATGAGTTGGAATTGACTCAATAGCACACAACAACAACGACAGAACATGCTAGAGTTAGATTTTATCTAGTGGGCAAACGGGAGCTAAAAAATGTCATGATTGAATCTACATTTTAGAAACATCTGTCCAGCATCTGGGTGGGGTGCAGGAGCATAAATTGTAGAGCCTGCTCAGTTTCTTCTTTCGTTTTGACTGACCTCAGATTTGTTACCTTTTGTTACTCTCCCATTCTTTCCTTTGAGAAGGAACAAGATAGATGAAGGATGTCTCTTTCAGATGGTGATGATTTGAACACACTTTTAAGTTCTAGGGCATACTTGAAACTGGTAAGTAACCTTATGAGAAATGAAATGCTACTTTACACAGAGCTTATTGATCAATATAATCCTCACAAATAGACTTTTTAAAGTGTCATTTAAATGAATTAAAGTGCTACCATTTTATAGGATTTGTTGTCAATGAATGTGATATGTTGCTTATAGGAATATTTTCTGAGCCAGGAAGCTTTGTATATGCAAAGTATTGATGGGAGGAGGTGGCATCATAAAATATAAAACAGCTTCGTAAATGTTAATGTAGTACACAGGGGCATAAAACTGGAGTCTGGAGAACTGGGTCTGCCATTAGCCAATTGTTTAACCTCTTCAGGCCTTTATTTCCTCATTTCAAGTTCAGGGATTTGAGCCTGATGATCTAGTCTTCCCTAGATATTTTCAAGTATTTCTTTCATCTTCAATAATCTTAGTTGTTTCTCAAGTCAGAGTTTTCTGATTCCAAGGTATGTGGACCTATTCTTATAGGCCTGTGAGTTCCCGGTGAATATTTTTAAATTTTTATTTCAATGACAAAAAAAGAAATTTTTGATCATTTTGGCACCTGCATTTGTTTTTGTATTTCAGGTCAAGTAGGGTTTTCGATCTCTGTCACATGGGGTCACTATTAGTTGGAATTGACTCGATGGCACACAACAGCAACAAAAAGAGGCTTCAAGTAACTTTTAATATGTTGGAAAGCTTCTCTACATACCTAGGATAGTTTGTCTATTTTTCAAACTGATAACAACTATCCTATATCTACCATTGAATTGAGCCCTGGTGGTGTAGCTGTTAAGAGCTTGGTTGCTAAGCAGAAGGTCTGAAGTTCAAATCAACTAGCTGCTCCTTAGAAACTCTATAAGGCAGTTCTACTCATTATGATTTAGGGTCATGGTTTCGTAGAACATCCCATTTAATTGGCCTAATATCATGGTTAGTGCTTCTGTTCTACCTCCTAGTTCATTGCATAGTGACTGCTGTCTTACTAGCTTGCAAGCAGCCATGCTAGACACAAAAATTGACCTCTATTTGCTTGAAGCAACAGAGGAAGAAGGAGAATCAAGAATAGGAGGAGAAAATAGAGTGCTTGGCTAATTGCATCCATGAACAACTGCCTCCTTTGCCTTGGAACCAGAACTGGATGGTGCCCAGCTACCATTACTGAACATTTTGGTCAAAGACACTATAGAAGAATTCTGACCAAATGGGGGACAATGCAAAACAGAGATCTTTAAATTATTATGGAATCCAGATTCCTTGGAGTCATGGAGGCTGGATAAACTCCTGAAACTGTTGCCCTGAAATAATCTTTAAACTTTAAACCAAAAATATTTCCTGAAGTCTTCATTAAACCAAACAATAGTTCAGCTTAACTAGTAAAGAACGTCTGCTTTGAGCACTGTGTTCTTTTAAAGAACGACTAATATGAGATCAAACTGAAAACTGCAACTTGAAAGGTTAGATAGGAAGCTTAAGAAGCAAAGAGTTCATGTTAATGGAGGAGGAATGATTTGAAAAAGGAGGTGAGAATGTTTGCACAACTTGAAGAATGTAGTCAATGTCAGTGATTTGTACATGTAGAAATTGTTGAGTTGGTGTATATTCTGTTGTGTATATTTTCAACAACAACAAGAAGTTAAATTATTAAAAAAAGCAACCTCATTTTATATATATACATATACATATATATATATACCGTTACTGTTGAGTCGATTCCACCTCATAGCGACCCTATAGGACAGAGTAGAACTGCCCCATAGAGTTTCCAAGGAGCGCCTGGTGGATTCGAACTGCAAACCTTTTTTTGGTTAGCAGCCATAGCACTTAACCACTATGCCACCAGGGTTTCCAGCAACCTCATTGTCCACATTAAATAACTTTATTTGAATTTTATTGGTTTGTGTATTGTACTTAATTCATAGTTTTATTTTGATTTGATAGATGTGTAAGAGCTATTGATATAAGGAGTTCATACGTGAATTTATGCTGGTAAATATTTAAATAACTTTCAATAAAATAATTTAGGTTAATATATTTACGGTATAAATTTTTTCCTATGAGAGACAGAAAGCCTAATGTTTGAGAGCCTAGTCATGATTATATACCTCTCAGTATTCCCTAAATATCTAAGCAAAATATGGGACAGCAGGAAGCACTGGTAGCTAACAGATGATGATACCATGAAATTATGAGCACTCATTGTGCAGAGTTCTTCCATGGCCAGGCTCCCATCTCAGACTAGGGAAAAGTCACAGGAAAGGTAGCATTAGATCTCAAAACTACTTTGCCACTTTTCCTTTGGAAGAAACTAAGTAATTGGGGTAGGTTAGGGTGACTATAGAGCAAGGAGAAATACTCATGACACAAATACAATATTGGTTCCTTATGTGTTCTAGGAATTGGGTATCAGAAGTTAAACATGTTCCAAAAGTGTTTTTTTAAAAGGCCAGTTCAAGAGGGACTTTTTCTGACATACTAGCAATGGCTAACCCTTCAGGGAGAACCATATCCAATTTCCACAATTCAGGTGATGAGGGAAAGCAAAGCTTGACAGAGATAGTGGAAAATAACATCATGTAAGCGTATGGAAAAAGATTGAAGAAACCAATGTTGTTTAGCTTGAAGAAATAAAATGAGAAAATAAGGACTTATTTCTATTAAGACAAGTAAGCAGAGGGAGATTATACAATATTGGTGACCAGTAGGCCTCCATCTGATATAACTGAAAAAAAAGAAAAAGAGGACACGATTTAAACCACAAAGATTTAGACTGGTAACATTTAAGGAAAATGGCTTTAAAGGGAGCTATGGAGAATTTTAAACAGAGAAAAGATTGAAGTTGTCAAGGATTTCATTTTGCTTGGATCCACAATCAAAACCCACGGAAACTGCAGTCAAGAAATCAAACAATACATTGCATTGGGCAAATCTGCTGTAAAAGACTTCTCTAAAGTGTTAAAAACCAAGATGTCACTTTAAGGACTAAGATGCTTCTGACCCAAGCCACGGTGTTTCAAAATGCATCATATGCATGTGAAAGCTGGACAATGAATAAGGAAGTTCCAAAAAGAATTTATGCCTTTGAATTATGGTGTTGGCAAAGAATGTTGACTGTACCATGTGTTACCCAAAGCAGGTCCTGCTTGGTGCAGCTTCTCATCAATAAAGACACACCGAGGTATGGAGGGATGAAGATCATTTATTGCAAGCCTGCATTCAAGGAGTAAGTAGATGTATACCTCAAATCAAGCTCCTTGAACAAAGGGAGGCAGAACCTTTTATACCGTCTCTCACAAGGAAGTACGTACAAACACGAACTACATAGGTTATCATGGCATGCAGGAACAGTTAGACAAATTGCATTTTTTTCCTTTGGCAATGTAGGCTAGTAACCTGGGTTTGACTGGCTTGAGCCGCATCCAGTGCTTTGTGGACAATTAATAGGAGGTGCTAGATCTGAGCAGCTTCTAACTGAGCCACACTCAATGCTATCACTTAAGGCTTTGTTTGATAACAGCTAAGCAGCTCCTGGCTGCATTGGCTGTCACATGGGCTGCCAAAAGAATGAACAAATCTGTCTTGGAAGAAATACAGCCAGAATACTCCTTAGAAGCAAGGATGGCTAGACTTCATCTCACAGAGTTTGGCGATATTATCAGGAGAGACTAGTCCCTGGAGAAAGACATCACACTTCGTAGAGTAAAAGGTCAGCAAAAAAGGGAAAAACTCTTGAAGAGATGGATTGACACAGTAGCTGCAAAAATGGGCTCAAGCATAATAACGATTATGAGGATGGCGCAGAACTGGGTGCTGTTCATTCCATTGTGCATGGAGTTGCTATGAGTCTGAACCGACTCCATGGTACCTAAAAACAACAACATAGAGAATTTACTGGTTCTTGATAGACAGTGCCTAGGTTTTCCCTAGGAGAGCTTTACAATCAGTTTACTGAGGTGCAGTTCTGCCCAGGTGGGCTCTCAAGCCTCTGCAAATTTTTATACACCTCTAAGAGGAAGAAGGAAAAGTCAGGAGATGAGAAATGACTAAATCCCAACTGGAGTGTCAGGAGTGGAAACACATAGGACTTGGTTTGGAGATGTTGCAGAGGAAGCAGACAGAGTGTGACTTGGCAAGAACTTCCCTCCTGGTAGGAAAGGGATGAGTCAATGAATCCAAGGTTGCCTGTTGAAAAAGGGAGGTCATGTTTGGAGTTCTTTGAGTAGAAGAACTGTGTAAATATTAGACAGTCTTTTTCATTAAAGTTCACATACAGCAAATTATTTTCAGTGTTTGCTAATACTTTCTACTCTGATGTAGAGTAAACCCAGCAGCTTCTTCAGACTCTTCTCAGCAAAGAGTTGGGAGAGTTTTTTGTTTTTTTTTTTTAATGTTTTGAATCCTTGTTGAAGGTCAAAATGCTTCTGTTTCATCAGAGAACTCCCCAGAAAGAGCACTTAAAAATGAAAAAATGAAATAGAAAAAAAAAGGATGGGCAAATGTGCTAGAAATTTTTGTAAGATAGTTTGAGAAATTCTTTCAGGTGTAACACTTCCAGTTTTAGTTGTTAGTTAATCTTTTGAAGAGTGGTGCTCTCATGGCTGTCTCTGGAAACCTTAGACTGGAAAAGTCAGTCACATTTTGGAGATGCTTTGAGTTCCTGGGTGACTATTCTGAAATTTCATACACAGGGTACAACTCTCTGAGGAACTTTCAGAAAAATCCATTTTATGAGGATGGTTACTGTGTGAGACATATTGGAAAACGCTGGAAAATGTCCTTATGGCATGTGCTATCCTTGACTTTACTATAAGGAAAACCTGAGGATCCATGAATTCCAATACAGGAAAATGTGACATCACTCCAAATATCGCCTTTCCTGAGGTAGGTGTTAAGTGAGGACCTTTACATTTGCATGTGTTTTATATTTGGGACTTAACTAAGGAATAGAAAAGATAGAATATTCAGGAAAAGCCATAATATTTTTTTATTACCACACCTTCTTGAAATCGGTATTTTGAGTCACACTGAAGCTTATTTTCAATATACTCAGACTTTCAGAAAACAGAAACAAGCAGTTTCTGAGTAAGCCAAATCTACATACTTTGAATTTAGAGTAGAACAGATCTATCAATTTTTTTAATGTTGATTTAAATCAACTATAAATTAGTCAAAGTGCCCATAATCTAAAATGATTTTTGACTTTCTTATGAGATTTCCAGAGGTTTTATCCTTTCACACTTTTAAACGAATAACAACAGAAATTAAGGTGTGATTTACTAGTAAGTGACTAAAGGGGACTTTGTCTTGTGTTTTGCAATAAGATATGAAGGCAGAAGGGTGTAGTGGAAAGAACGTTAGCACACCTGGGCCGTGACTCTCCCTCTTCAGGACTGACCTCATCACCCTCCCTCCACAACTTACTCTTCTTCTCATACTCACTATTCAGTACAATCATATTTCACCTGGCCATCTAAGAACAAAGCTCCTGCAGCTAACCCTTCCTCCCTGCCTTCCTCCTACTTTCCTATTTTCCTTTGTTTTGTAATCCCTCTTTCTCTCATTCAGGTCATAACAAAATCTGGCTTCCTACCCTCCTAAATATCTTTTGACTCTACCCTGTTCTCTGCATCTCCCTTCGCAGAGCCTCTGTGTCAGCGCACGCTTACATGTTCCCTTTGCTGGATTCCTCCCTCTGTCTGGTCTCCTCCCTACCTCCAACCTATCTGGTCTTTTCACTGCCATCAGATTGATGCTTCTAAAACAGAAATCTTAGTGCACCTTCAAGCTAAACTCCAAAATCCTCAGCATAACATTACCTTCATGATCAACTTCCTGACCAGCCCCAACTCTCAAAAACTTTCTGCTCTCAACCTATTTTCCATACGATGGTGGTTGTTCTTCAGATATGAGATGCTCTCTGCCAGAAAATTCCTTACCACTTACTGTGTCTGACCAATCCTGCTCATTCTTGAAAACTCCACTCAACCCTGCAGGTGTAATTCTGGAGCCCTTCTTCAGGCTTGAACAGAGCCCCTAAAATTAGAACTCAGGTCCTTGCATCTAATGAAAGGCACTTTGCTTTCAGGGTGCAGAGAAGGAGCCTTAGCTCCCTCTGGGGGAATTAATGCCTTTGAGGTGCCCAGCTGGCTGCCACTGCTTAGGGGTTCAAGGCAGCTAACAATTCTGACACCTGTGCTGTAAAATGATCTCCAAAGTGGTCGTAGCAGAATTTTCCCATAATTGGTGTCTATCATCTAAATAGCTTTGAAGCCTGTGTATCTTGCCTCTGCTAGACTCTGGGATGTCCTAGTTGTGTGGGCCATAGCCTAGCACTGAGACTCTGGTCTCTGGTAGGGAGGTGCTGCTTGGATGTGTGCTGTATTGGTGGTGAGGCGTGGGGGTGGCTGCCTCTCATAATGCCCCATGACCTTCAATACATTTTGGATGATCTGAGTAAGTGCTGCAATCACTCCTCAAATCCCTAACAATAATATGAGACGCATTTGGGAATAGTAAGTTTAAGTATCTACGATGGTTAAGGTTGCGTGTCAACTTGGCTGGCCCATGATTCTCGGTGGTTTGGCCTTTATGTAATGATGTAGTTATCCTCCATCTTGTGATATAATGTAACCATCTCCATGACTTGATCTGATGTGATCAGCCAATCAGTTATAAGGGGAGTTTCCTCAAGGGTGTGACCTGTATCCAATATATATAGACATTCTGGCAAAGCTTGCTGGCTTTTGCTTACTCTGGATCCTGCACCTGGCTTGTCATCATCTGACCTATAGTTCTTGGGATCTGAGCCTACCATAATGCCTGGCCAGTCTTGGGTTCATTAGATCCTGCAGCTATGTGAGTCAGGAGAAGCCTCGAGCCTGATGCCTGACCCACAGCTATGGGACTTGCCAGTGTCTACAACTGTGTGAACCATTTCTTGGAGATAAATCTCTCACTCTCTCTTTCTGTATATAAATCCACACACTTCACTGGTTTTGCATCTCTAGAGAACTCAGCCTAAGACAGTATCCAAGTATTAGTATTAGTTAACACCCAAAACCTTTCTATCAAAACTATATGGAGGGAGCCAAGATGGCAGAATAGGCAGAAGCTTCCATCGAGCCCTCTTTACAACAAAGACCCCCAAAAAAACAAGTGAAACGAGTATATTTGTGACAAGCTGGGAGCCTTGAACATCAAAGGTAAGCTTAGACAATGAACTGAGAGGCAGGGGGAGGAAGAGGCTGTTCAGAAGTGGAGAGGAGTTACCGGACCTGAATCACGGGGAGCCCTTACGCACCATTCCCAGAGTGGCGGCAGCGGTGGCAGGCTGGTACTAGCATTCAGCCACAGTTTCCTCAGGGGGAAGCAGCCAGCCACACAGCCCACTCACACCTCCGGAACCTGAGGAGAAGGGCGCTTTCGGCAAAAGCTAAGTACTTATGTATATTTTACCACCACCACCACCCTGCCCCGCAAGCTGGCTTCAGTGGCTGAATCCCTGGGCCTGAGATAGACCCTGATGAGCACCTAGAGCCATCCTCCTGGCCTTGGGGAAGAGAAAAAATTGCAACTGAGGGGAAAAGATAATTTGCTAGCTCCATTAACTGGGGGAGCTCAGGACAGAAGCGGCTCCTGTCCAGGCATAAACCGTCCATGGACCTTGAGCACCTTTCCCTTCTGCATGGATCTGTGTGGGCCTATTTTGGGAGAATAGGCCCTTGTTGGCAAACTCCAACCATTTCAGCGGTGTGCTGGAGAGGTGGGTGTTTGATGTTTGACATTGCTTTGCCTATGAAACAAGGTCCTCACCTACCCACAACAGGGACCTAAGGACAGGTAGCTCCACTCAGGTCACCCAACCACCCGTGACAGGTGTCCAAAGATAACTGGTACCTCCCAGTCCTTACAACAAAAACTTCGGGTGCCCATGGTCCCTCTGCAGAGCCCACCCAACAGCACGCTCTAGGGAACAGAGATGCATTTTCCTCAGAGACACTTGGGGGTCATTCTCAGCCCCTGCATTGTTCAGAACGTGACCCCCTGCTGCAATCAGGTACGGGTATATACTCCAATCACCCCTGCCCCTCTAAGACTGTAGCACAGAACCTGTACCACACTCTTGATATCAACTACCTGGAAACCCGAGCTGAATTCGTACAAGAAAACTGAAGGGACTCCTAGATTCATATACCTGATAACAGCTCTAGCCAGCTGGGGACAGGACACCAGAGCTCCAAAGGTGAAAATAATCAAGCTAGCTCATTCAAGCAACCAAAAGCGGTATACCAAAACAAAACAAAGCAAGCAGCTACGACGTAGTAGTAAGCAAGCATAAACTAATACAATAACTTATAGATGGCTTGGAGACAACAGTCAATATCAAGTCACATAAAGAAACAGGCCATGATCACCTCAACAAGCTCTCAAAACAAAGAATTCAGGGATATTTTAGATGAAAGTGCATTCCTGGAATTACCAGATGTAGAATACAAACGTTTAATATAAAGAACCCTTCAAGACATCAGGAAGGAAATGAGGCAATATGCAGAAAAAGCCAAGGAACACACAGATAAAGAAACTGATGAAATTAGAAAGATTATTCAGGAACATAATGAAAAGTTTAATAAGCTGGAAAAATCCATAGACAGACAGCAATCAGAAATTCAGAAGATGAACAATAAAATTACAGAATTAGATAACTCAATAGAAAGTCAGAGGAGCAGAATTGAACAAGTAGAAGCCAGAATTTTTGAACTTGAAGATAAATCACTTGGTACTAATATATTTGAAGAAAAATCAGATAAAAGAATTTACAAAAATGAAGAAACCTTAAGAATCATGTGGGACTCTATCAAGAGAAATAACCTATGAGTGATTGGAGTACCAGAACAGGGAGGGATAACAGGAAATACAGAGAAAATTGTTGAGGATTTGCTGGCAGAAAACCTCCATGATATTGTGAAAGATGAGAAGATATCTATCCAAGATGCTCATCGAACTCCACATATGGTAGATCTTGAAAGAAAGTCACCAAGACATATTATAATTAAGCTTGCCAAAACCGAAGATAAATAGACAGTTATAAGAGCAGCAAGGGATAAAAGAAAAGGCAGCTACAGAGGAGAGCCAATAAGAATAAGCTCAAACTACTTGGCAGACACCATGCAGGCAAGAAGGCAATGGGATGACATATTTAAAAAATTGAAGGAAAGAAATTGCCTGTCAAGAATCATATATACATCAAAACTGTCTCTTAAAGATGAAGGTGAAATTGAGACATTTCCAGATAAACAAAAGTTTACATAATTCGTAAAAACCAAACCAAAACTACGAGAAATACTAAAGGGAGTTCTTTGGTTAGAAAATCAATAATATCAGGTATCAACCCAAGACTCGAACACTGGGCAGAGCAACCAGAAGTGAACCCAGACAGGGAAATCCAAAAAAACAAAGCAAGATTAATAATAATAAAAAGCCCTACACAGGGTAACGGCGATGTTATTACATAAAAGAAGACAACATTAAAATAATAAAGAGGGACTAAGAAATATAATCATACACCTTCCATATGGAGTGGAAGATATGGCGATACAAAGAAATAAAAGTTAGTTATAAATTTAGAAAAATAGGGGTAAATAATAAGCTAACCACAAAGGAGACAAACTATCCTACTCATCAAAATAAAATACACGGGAAAAATAGAGACTCAGCAGAAACAAAATCAACAACAACAAATATGAGGAAAGGACAATATATAAAGAAAATCTACTCAGCACATAAAATCAAGTGGGAAAAAGAAACTGTCAGCACACAAAAAAAGACACCAAAATGTTAGCACTAAACTCATAAAAAAAAAACTCATACCTATCCATAATTACCCTGAATGTCAATGGACTAAATGCACCAATAAAAAGACAGAGAGTGGCAGAACAGATTAAAAAACAAGATCCATCTATATGCTGCCTACAAGAGACACACCTGAGACTTACAGACACAAACTAAAACTCAAAGGCTGGAAAAAAATATATCAAGCAAACAACAATAAAAAAAAGAGCAGGAGTGGCAATATTAATTTCTGACAAAGTAGACTTTCAAGTTAAATCCATCAGAAGGGATAAGGAAGGACATTATATAATGATTAAAGGGACAATACACCAAGAGTATATAACCGTATTAAATATTTATCCACCCAGTGACAGGGCTGCACGATACATAAAATAAACTGTATCAGCACTGAAAAGTGACATAGACAGCTCCACAATAATAGTAGGAGACTTCAACACACCACTTTCAGTGAAGGACAGGACATCCAGAAAGAAGCTCAATAAAGACGCGGAAGATCTAAATGCCACAATCAACCAACTTGACCTCGTAGACATACACAGAACACTCCACCCAACAGCAACCAACTGTACTTTCTTTTCTAGTGCACATGGAACATTCTCTAGAATACACCACATATTAGCTCATAAAGCAAGCCTTAGCAGAATCCCAAACACTGAAATATTACAAAGCATCTTCTCTGACCATAAGGCCACAAAAGTGGAAATCAATAACAGGAAAACCAGGGAAAAGAAATCAAACACTTCAAAACTGAACAATACCCTGCTCAAAAAAGACTGGATTATAGAAGATATTAAGGATGGAATAAAGAAATTCATAGAATTCAATGAGAATGAAAACACTTCCTATCAGTACCTTTGGGACACAGCAAAAGCAGTGCTCAGAGGCCAATTTATATCAATAAATGCACACATCCAAAAAGAAGAAAGGGCCAAAATCAAAGAATAGTCTCTACAACTGGAACAAAGAGAAAGAGAACAACAAAAGAAACCCACAGGCACTAGAAGAAAGCAAATAATAAAAATTACAGCTGAACTAAATGAAATAGAAAACAGAAAAACAATTGAAAAAGAATGAACAACACCAAAAAGCTGGTTTTTTAAAAAAAATCAACAAATTTGATGAACCACTGGCCAAACTGACAAAAGAAAAACTGGAGAGGAAGCAAATAACCTGAATAAGAAATGAGATGGGCGATATTACAACAGACCCAATTGAAATTAAAAGAATCATATCAGATTACTATGAAAAACTGTACTGAAACAAATTTGCAAACCTAGAAGAAATGGATGAATTCCTAGAAACACACTACCTACCTAAACTAGCACAAACAGAGATAGAACAACTAAATAGACCCATAACAAAAGAAGAGACTGAAAAAGTAATCAAAAAACTCCCGACAAAAAAAAAATCCCTGGTCCGGACAGCTTCACTGGAGAGTTCTACCAAACTTTCAGAGAGTAGTTAACACCTCTACTACTAAAGGTATTTCAGAGCATAGAAAAGGACGGAATATGGGCTACCAAACTCATTCTATGAAGCCACCATATCCCTGATACCAAAACCAGGTAAAGACACCACAAGAAAAGAAAATTATAGACCTATGTCCCTCATGAATGTAGATGCAAAAATCTTCAACAAAATTCTAGCCAATAGAATTCAACAACATATCAGAAAAACAATTTGCCATGACCAAGTGGGATTAATACCAGGTATACAGGGATGGTTCAACATTAGAACAATTATTAACGTAATCCACCACATAAATAAAACAAAAGACAAGAATCACATGATTTTATCAATTGATGAAGAAAAGGCATTTGATAAAATTCAACACACATTCATGACAAAAACTCTCAGCAAAGTAGGAATAGAAGGAAAATTCCTCAACATAATAAAGGGCAGTTATACAAAGCCAACAGCCAACATCACCCTAAATGGAGAGAGCCTGAAAACATTCCCATTGAGATCAGGAACCAGACAAGGATGCCCTTTATCACCATTCTTATTCAATATTGTGCTGGAGGTCCTAGCCAGAGCAATTAGGCTAGATAAAGAAATAAAGGGCATCCAGGTTGGCAAGGAAGAAGTCAAAGTATCTGTATTTGCAGATGACATGATCTTATACACAGAAAACCCTAAGGAATCCTCCAGAAAACCAATGAAACTAATAGAAGAGCTCAGCAGAGTATCGGGATACAAGATAAACATACAAATATCAGTTGGATTCCTCTACATCCAACAAAAAGAACATCGAAGAGGAAATCACCAAAACAATGCCATTTACAGTAGCCCCTAAGAAGATAAAATACTGAGGAATAAATCTTACCAGAGATGTAAAAGACTTATACAAAGAAAACTACAGTACACTTCTGCAAGAAACCAAAAGAGACTTAGATAAGCGTAAGAACATACCTTGCTCTTGGATAGAAAGACTTAGCATTATAAACATGTCTATTCTGCTTCAAAGGTCAGCGGAGCAAGGCCGGGGGTTTGGGAACCATGCTCTAAGGGGACTTCTAAGTCAATTGGCAAAATAATTCTGTTATGAAAACATTCTGCATCCCACTTTGAAATGTGGTGTCTGGGGTCTTAAATGTTAACAAGCGGCCATCTAAGATGCATCAATTGGTCTCAACCCACCTGGAGCAAAGGAGAATGAAGAACACCAAGGTCACACAACAACTAAGAGCCCAAGAGACAGAAAGGGCCACATGAACCAGAGACCTACATTATCCTGAGACCAGAAGAACTAGTTGGTGCCTGGCCACAATCGATGACTGCCCTGACAGGGAGCACAATAGAGAACCCCTGAGGGAGCAGGAGATCAGTGGGATGCAGACCCCAAATTCTCATAAAAATACCATACTTAATGGTCTGACTGTGACTAGAGGAGTCCCAGCGGGCATGGTCCCCAAACCTTCTGTTGGCACAGGACAGGAACCATTCCCGAAGACAACTCATCAGACATGAAAGGGACTGGACAGTGGGTAGGAGAGAGATGCTGAAGAAGAGTGAGCTAATTATATCAGGTGGACACTTGAGACTGTGTTGGCATCTCCTGTCTGGAGGGGGGGTGGGAGGATAGAGAGAGTTGGAAGCTGGCAAAATTGTCATGAAAGGAGAGACTAAAGGGCTGACTCATTAGGGGGAGAGCAAGTGGGAGTAAGGAGTAAGATGTATCTAAACTTATATGTGACAGACTGACTTGATTTGTAAACGTTCACTTGAAGCTCAATAAAAGTTAATAAAAAAAAAAAATGTCTATTCTACCAAAAGGGATCTATACATTTAATGCAATTCCGATCCAAATCCCAAGGACATTCTTTAATGAAATGGAGAAACGTATCAACAATTTCATATGGAAGGGAAAGAGGCCCCGGATAAATAAGGCATTACTGAAAAAGAAGAACAAAGTGGGAGGCCTTACTTTACCTGATTTTAAAACCTATTATACCTGCACAGTAGTCAAAACAGCCTGGTACTGGTACAACAACAGATACGTGGACCACTGGAACAGAATTGAGAATCCAGACATAAATCCATCCACATATGAGCAGTTGATATTTGACAAAGGCCCCAAAACAGTTAAATGGGGGGAGAAGACAGTCTTTTTAACAAATGGTGCTGGCATAACTGGATATGCATCTGCAAAAAAGTGAAACAAGACCCATACGTCACTCCATGCACAAAAACGAACTCAAAATGGATCAAAGGCCCAAATATAAAATCTAAAACGATAAAGATCATGGAAGAAAAAATAGGGACAAAGTTAGGAGCCCTGATAAATGGCATAAACAGTGTACAAAACATTATTAAGAATGTAGAAGAAAAACTAGACAACTGGGAGCTCCTAAAAATCAAACACTTGTATTCATCCAACGACATCACCAAAAGAGTAAAAAGACTACCTACAGACTGGGAAAAAGTTTTTAGCTACGACATTTCTGATCAGCGCCTGATCTCTAAAATCTACATGAAACTGCAAAAAGACAAATAACCCAATTAAAAAATGGGCAAAGGATATGAACAAGCACTTCACTAAAGACATTCAGGTAGCTAACATATATGAGGAAATGTTCACGATCATTAGCCATTAGAGAAACGCAGATCAAAACTACAATAAGATTTCATCTCACTCCAAGAAGGCTGCCATTAATCCAAAAAACACAAAATAATAAATGTTGGAGAGGCTGTGGAGAGATTGGAACACTTCTACACTGCTGGTGGGAATGTCAAATGGTACGACCACTTTGGAAATCGATTTGGCGCTTCCTTAAAAAGATAGAAATAGAAGTACCATATGATCCGGCAATCCCACTCCTTGGAATGTATCCTAGAGAAATAAGAGCCTTTACATGAACAGATATATGCATACCCATGTTTATTGCAGCACTGTTTACAATAGCAAAAACATGGAAGAAACCAAGGTGCCCATCAACAGATGAATGGATAAATAAATTATGATATATTCACACAATGGAATACTATGCATCAGTATAGAACAGTGAGGAATCTGTGAAACATTTAATAACACGGAGGAACCTGGAAGGCATTATGCTGAGTGAAATGAGTCAGTTCCAAAAGGACAAATATTGTATAAGACCACTATTATAAGAACTTAAGAAATAGTTTAAACTGAGAAGAAAACATTCTTTTGTGGTTATGAGAGGGGGGAGGGAGGGAGGGTGGGAGAGGGGTATTCACTAATTAGATAGTAGATAAGAACTACTTTGGGTGAAGGGAAAAACAGCACACAATACAGGGGAGGTCAGCACAGTTGGACTAAACCAAACACAAAGAAGTTTCCTGAATAAACTGAATGCTTCGAAGGCCAGTGTAGCAGGGGCAGGGATCTGGTGACCATGGTTTCAGGGGACATCTAAGTCAATTGACATAATAAAATCTATTAAGAAAACATTCTGCATCCCACTTTGAAGAGTGGTGTCTGGGGTCTTAAATGTTAGCAAGCAGCCATCTAAGATGCATCAATTGGTCTCAACCCGCCTGGATCAAAGGAGAGTGAAGAACACCAAGGACACAAGGTGATTACGAGCCCAAGAGACAGAAAGGGCCACATGAACCAGAGACCACATCATCCTGAGACCAGAAGAACTAGATGGTGCCCAGCTACAACTGATGACTGCCCTGACAGGGAACACAATAGGGAACCCCTGAGGGAACAGGAGAGCAGTGGGATGCAGACCCCAAATTCTCATAAGACCAGACGTAATGGTCTGACTGAGACTGGAAGGACCCCAGTGGTCATGGCCCCCAGACCTTCTGTTGGCCCAGTACAGTAACCATTCCCGAAGCCAACTCTTCAGACATGGATTGGACTGGACAATGTGTTGGAGAGGGATGCTGGTGAGGAGTGAGCTTTTTGGATCAGGTGGACACTTGAGACTATGTTGGCATCTCCTGAGTGGAGGGGAGAGAAGAGAGAAGAGGGTGTTAGAAGCTGGCGAAAAGGACACAAAAAGAGAGAGTGGAGGGAGAGAGCAGGCTGTCTCTTTAGGGGGAGAGTAACTGGGAGTGTGTAGCAAGGTACATATGAGTTTTTGTGTGAGAGGCTGACTTGACTTGTAAACTTTCACTTATAGCACAATAAAAATTATTAAAAAACAACTATATGGAGGTCATCATTGGGAAGCAGGAAACATTTCTTTTTCTTTCTTTCACAACAATATTCATAGATCCATGTTTGGTCTTCCTTGTAACAAGAATATATCAAGGCTCTCAAGTTCAATAGAATGGTGTATGTGTTTGGGAGGGGGCTGGGTGCTTCCTGTCTAGCAAACTCCGGTAGGAGTGAGGAGTACAGGTGTTTTTTTGGGAGGGGTTGATGCAATTTCTATAAAAGATAAAGAAAATGACAGGATGGGCAGAAGAAACCTTTAAATTGTGGTGTAGATCTGACCTATAAAAGGAAAGGGAGGAGAAAACAAAATTGGGCAGGAAGACTGCAATGCAGACCTAACAAAGTTTGGCCAACCTACTGGGAATTTCTAGAGCAAAGATTGCCTGTTAGAGTCCTCCACTGGGCAGAAATGGCCAGGCCCAGTATCCCACTGTGCTCATTCATTGACTGTGGGATTTCTGGGAAGAGCATGGCCTCAGAGTGATGCTGGGGCAGATCATAGAGGCACTGTCACTGGAAACTGTCAGTTAATGGCACTACTTGAAGGTGACTGGCAAGTTCTTTCTTGAAGGGAGATTCAAGGAGCAGTGTACCTTCACAGTTGCCACAGGGCCAGGAAGGGGTGAAGGTGGGGAGGAAAGCAGATACACAGAAAGAAAAAGAGCTAGAGAGACAACTTACCATTTATCAAGAAATGAGTATTATAATTCCTTGTCTTTTATAAAAAAATAACCATTAGGTATTTTGGATGCATTGAAATGCATTAATCAAGAAACAACCATATAGATTTTGAGAACCTAGAGAGTATGGTTCGAGATTAATTATTTTACATATCCCCTGTGCTACGGATTGAATTGTGGCCCCCCCCCAAAATGTGTGTCAACTTGGCTAGTCCATGATTCCCAGTATTGTGTGATTGTCCACCATTTTGTCATCTGAAGTGATTTTCCTATGTGTTGTAAATGCTACCTCTATGTTGTTAATGAGGCAGGACTCAATCTACAAGATTAGGTGTATTTTAAGCCAATCTCTTTTGAGATATAAAAGAGAGAAATGAGCAGAGAGACATGGGGACCTCATACCACCAAGAAAGTAGTGCCAGGAGAAGAGGGTATCCTTTGGATCTGGATATCTATGCTGAGAAGCTCCTAGACCAGGGAAAGTTTGATGACAAGGGCCTTTCTCTTAAGCTGACTGAGAGAGAAAGCCTTCCTCTAGAGCTGGCACCTTGAATTTGGACTTCTAGCCTCCTAGACTGTGAGAGAATAAATTTCTGTTTGTTAAAGCCATCAATTTGTTATATTTCTGTTATAGCAGCACTAGATAACTAAGACACGTTGGATCTAGTGCAGGGGTAAGCAGACTGTGAACAGTCCATGAACCAAATCTGACCCAAAGCCTATTTTGGTAAATAAGGTACTCTTGGAAAACAGCCAGGAACATTCATTTCTGTGTTATCTATGGCTACTTTCACACTACGAGGGCAGAGTTGAGTACAGGCTACAGAGCCTAAGCTATTTTCTTTCTGGTGATTACAGAAAAAGTTTGCAGACCCCTGGGTTGGTGCAATACTTGCCTAGTGACTAACCCCTATGTGTAACTGGTCCTACTCACAGCCTGGAGACATTTGATAAATGAATTAGGAGTCTTTGCAAGTCCATTCCAGACTGATTCATCACCTGTGTTGTTTTTTTAACGGTAGGGAGGGGGGTAGAGATGGAGTAGGGTGCTTAGGGTTTGATCTGCCACACTAGTAGCTGCTTCAGGCTAAGACTTTAAATCACAATTAAAGTGATGGTCTGTCACTTCACTTTTAGTTACTATTTATCAGATTAGCTAACAGGCCTAGACTAGGTGGGTTTTGATGGGGTGGGATAAGGGAATGGGGTAGTGGGTGAAGGTCCAGGCTGGGTAAGATACTTTAGGAGAGGGCCCTGGGAGTCTCAGATAAAAAACCCATAAGAGGGGGAGATGAAGTACAGTAATCATTGCTTGTTGTTGTTAGTTTCCGCTGAGTCGAATATGACTCATGGTGGTGTGCAGAGTAGAACTGCTCCATAGGGTTTTCAAGACTGTGATCTTTTGAAAACAGATCACCAGGCCTATCTTCCGAGGTGCCTTTGGGTGGGTTTGAACTGCCAAACTTTCAGCTAGCAGTCAACTGCTTAACAGTTTGCACCACCCAGGGACTCCAATAATTGATTATGTTAATAAATTATGATGATGGCAATGAATTCATCCAATGACTATTTATTGAGCGCCTACTGTCTGCCAGATCCTATTCTAGGTGCTGGGGATACAGCAGTAAACAAAACAGACAAAAACTCTTGCCTTTATGCAGGTTGCATTTCATTGAGCAAGACAGAGTGTAAGCAAAATACTTAAGTGAAATATGTATAGTGTGCTAGACAATGATATTGCCAGGGAGAAAAGATAAAGTAGGGAAGTGAGATATGTATGATGTGTATGTATATTTGGGCATGGAGGTGAGTGTTGAAATTTTATATGGTATGCCAGGGCAGGACTCCCTGAGAAGTTTTAGAAAAGATCTGAAGGTAGTGAGGAAGTAAGCCATGTGGATATCTGGCAGAAGAGCAGGGGTAACAGTAGGTACAAAGGCCCTGAAATGGCATGTGGCTGGTAGGTGAAGGAATAGGGAAGAATCTGTAGGTCTGGATGGTGCAAGAGTGGGAAAGTAATAGAAGATGAGGTCTGAGAGGTAAGAGGAAGGAAGTGTCGATCATAGTAAGAATTTTACTTTTTACTAAGAGATGGTAATTGGAGTGTGTTAGAAACTCACAAAATGGGAGAAAATATTTGCAAATCATAGATCTGGTAAGAATTTAGTATCCAGCATATGTAAAGAACTCTTTCAACTAAGCAATAAAAAGCCAAATAACCCAATTAAGAAAGGAGCAAATAAATTGAATAGATGTTTCTCTAAAGAAGATACACAATGGACAATCTTGTTGCTAGGTGCTCTTGAGTTGGTTCCAATTCATAGCGACCCTACGTTCAACAGAATGAAGCGCTGCCCGGTCCTGCAGCATCCACACTATCCTTGCTATGTTTGAGCCTAATGTGGCAGCCACTGTGTCAATCCATCTTGTTGAGGGTCTTCCTCTTTTTTGCTGACCACCTACTTTACCAAGCATGATGTTCTTCTCCAGGAAGTGGCCGCTCCTGATAACACGTTCGAAGTACATGAGATGAAGTCTTGTCATCCTTACTTCAAAGGACCATTCTGGCTGTACTTCTTCCAAGCCAGATTTGTTCATTCTTCTGGCAGTCCATAGAATATTTGATATTCTTCACCAGCACCATGATTCAAAGGCATCGATTCTTCTTTGGTCTTCCTTATTTATTGTCCAGCTTTCACATGCATATGAGGTGATTGAAAACATCATGGCTTGAGTCAGACACATCTTCGTTCTCAAAGTGATGTTTTTGCTTTTTAACACTTTAAAGAGGTCTTTTGCAGCAGCAGATTTGCCTAATGCAATGTGTCATTTGATTTCTTGACTGCTGCCTTCACGGCCTTTGATTGTGGATCCAAGTAAAATGAAATTCTTGACAACTTCAATATTTTCTCCATTTATCGTGGTATTGTTTATTGGTTCAGTGCGAGGCTTTTTGTTTTCTTTATATTGAGGTGTAATCCATACTGAAAGCTGTAGTCTTTGATCTTCATTAGTAAATGCTTGAAGTTCTCTTCACTTTTAACAAGCAGAGTGATGTAATCTCCATGTCACAGGTTGTTAATCAGTCTTCCTCCAATCCTGATGCCATGTTCTTGTTCATATAGTCTAGCTTCTGGGAATATTTGCTCAGCATACAGATTGAATAAATAGGATGAAAGGATACAACCCTGACACACACCTTTCCTGCTTTTAAACCAAGCAGGATCCCTCTGTTCTGTTCAAATGATTTCCTCTTGGTCTCTGCACAGGTTTCACATGAGCACAATTAAGTGTTCCGGAATTCCCATTCTTCACAATGTTATTCATAATTTCTTATGATCTGGACAGTTGAATGCCTCTGCACAGTCAATAAAACACAGGTAAACTTTGTCTGGTATTCTCTACTTTCAGCCAAGACCCATCTGACATCAGCAATGATAGCCCTCATTCTACATCCTCTTCTGAATCTGGCTTAAATTTCTGGAAGTTCCCTGTCAATGTACTGCTGCAGTACATTTTTGAGTTGTCTTCAAAATTTTACTTGCATGTGATATTATTGACATTGTTTGACAATTTCCGCATTCTGTTGGACCACCTTTCTTTGGAATGGGCACATACATGGGTCTTTTCCAGTTGGTTGGCCAGGTAGCTCTCTTCCAGATTTCTTCGCATAAACGAGTGAGTGCTTCTAGTATTGCATTTGTTTGTGGAAACATCTCAATTGGTATTGCATCAATTCCTGGAGCTTTGTTTTTCACCAATGCCTTCAGTGCAGCTCAGACTTCTTCCTTCAGTATCATCTATTCTTGATCACATGCTACCTTCTGAAATGGTTGAACATTGACTAATTCTTTTTGTTACAGTGATTGTGTATTCCTCCATATTCTTTTGATGCTTCCTGTGTTGTATAAACCCTGGTAGCATAGTGGTTAAGTTCTACAGCTGCTAACCAAGAGGTCAGTAGTTTGAATCGGCCAGGTGCTCCTTAGAAACTCTATCGGGCACTTCTACCCTGTCCTATAGGGTTGCTATGAGTCGGAATCGATTCAACGGCAGTGGGTTTGGGTTTTGGTGTCGATTAATATATTGCCCATAGAATCCTTCAATATTGCAACTTGAGACTTGAATTTTTTATTTCAGCTTGAGAAATGCTGAACTTGTTCTTCCCTTTTGGTTTCCTAATTCCAGGTCTTTGCACATTTCGTTGTAATACTTTACTTTGAGCTCTTGATCCACCCTTTGAAATCTTCTGTTCAGCTCTTTTACTTCATTATTTTTTCCATTTGCTTTAGCTACTCTCTGTTCAAAAACAAGTTTCAGAGTCTCTTCTGACATCTATTTTGATCTTTTCTGTCTTTTTAATGACATTTTGCATTCTTTATGTACGATATCCTTGATGTCATTCCACAACTCTTCTGGTCTTTGGTCATTAGTGTTAAATGTGTGAAATCTATTCTTGAGATGATTTCTAAATTCAGATGGGATATACTCAATTTCACACTTTGGCACTTATGGACTTGTTTTAATTTTTTTCCACTTCAATTTGAACTTGCATAGGAGCAATTGATTGTCTGTCTGCAGTCTTCCTCTGGCCTTGTTCTGACTAATGATATTGAACTTCTCCACCATCTCTTTCCACTGATGTAGTCTATTTGATTCCTGTGTATTCCATCTGGCAATGTCCAAGTGTAAAGTCTCCATTTATGTTGTTGAAAAAGGGTATGTCCAATGAATAGGTCATTGGTTTTGCAAAATTCTATCATAGATCACTGGCATCACTTTTATCACAAAGGCCATATTTTTCAACTACTGATCCTTTTTCCTTGTTTCCAACTTTCACATCCCAATCACCAATAATTATCAATGCATCTTGACTGCGTGTTTGATCAATTTCAGACTGAGGAAGCTGGTAAAAATCTTGCATTTCTTCACCTTTGTCCTTTGTGGTTGGTATGTAAATTTGAAAAATAGTTGTATTAACTAGTCTTCCTTCCAGGTGTATGGATATTATCCTATAACTGACAGTGTTGTACTTCGGGATAGATCTTGAAATGTTCTTTTGCCATTCCTCTTCAATTTGTCATTAGCACAGTAGATCATAGGATTACCCAATTTAAAATGGCCAATACCAGTCCATTTTAGTTCACTAATGCCTGGATATCAATCTTTATGTCTTCCATTTTATTTTTGACAACTTCCAATTTTCCTAGTTGATACTTCAGGCATTCCACATTCTGATTGTTCATGGATGTTTGCAGCTGTTTCTTCTCATTTTGAGTCCTGTCACATCAGCACTCATTTGTTAGTTGGTCATACTGTGGTATCTTATACTTTGCTATGATGCTGGAAGCTATCCCAACAGTATTTCAAATACCAACAGTGTCACCCATGGTGGACAGGTTTCAGCAGAGCTTCCAGACTAAGACAGACAAAGAAAAGGCCTGGCAATCTACTTCTGAAAGAACTGGTCAGTCAATTCCTTATGAATAGCAGCAGAACATTGTGCCGGAGAATGAGTCCCTCAGGTTGGAAGGTGGTCAAAAGTGAGGAAGTGTTGCCTCCTCAAATGAACAGTAACACATGAAAAGATGCACAAAATTAGGGAAAAACAAATCAACGCCACAATGAAATATCACTTCAGACCCACTAGAATGGTCAATTAAAAAAAAAAAAAGAACAAGTGGTGGCATGGGTTGGAGAAATTAGAACTTTTTTATGTCTCTGTTGGGAATGTAAAATGGCACAACCGTTGTGGAAAACAGTTTCACATTTCCTAAAAATGTTAAACACAGAACCACCAAGTATCCCAGCAATTCTACTCCTCAGTATATGTTCCAAAGAATGGAAAACAGATATTTAAACAGAAACTTATCGGCAAATTTTCATAGCTGTGTTATTCATAATTGTTAAAAAAATGGAAACAACTCCAGTGTGTCAACTGATGGAAGGATAAATAAAATGTGGTACCAAAAAAAACAACAAAAAAACCCTACTGCCGTTAAGTTGATTCCTACTTGTAGCGACCCTACAGCAGCACTAAAGGACAGAATAGAACTGCCCCATGGGGTTTCCAAGGCTGTAATCTTTACAGGAGCAGACTGCCACATTTTCCCCTTTGGTGCAGTTGGTGGGTTCAAACTCCATCCTTTCATTTAGCACTGAGTGCTTAACCACAGCATCACCACGGCTCCTCAAAATGTGGTACAGTGGAATATTATTCAGCTATAAAAAGAAATGAAATACTGATACCTGCTATAACATGGATAACATTATGCTAAGTGCTTGAAAACATTATGCTAAGTGAACCAAGCCAGACAGAAAAGCACATATATTATATGATTCTATTTATGTGGCATATTTAGAACAAGTAAATCCATAGAGACAGGAAACAAACTGGTGGTTGACAGAGGCTCGGGAAAGATAGGGAAAAATGGGGAAGTAACTGCTTAACATGTATGAGGTTTCATTTTGGGGTAATAAAAATGTTTTAGAACTAGACAGACACAGTGGTTATACAACATTATACATATTCTAAATATTACTGAATTCTTCCCTTTAAAATGGGGAATTTTATGTTATGTAATTTTTTTCCTTAATTCAAAAAATAATTTTTTTTATTGTCCATTAGGTGAAAGTTTACAGAACAAGTTAGTTTCCCATTCGATAGTTTATACATAAAGTGTTCTGTGACATTGGTTTCATTCCCCACAATGTGTCAGCAGTCTCCTCATTTCCGTCCTAGGTTCCCCGTTTCCTCTCGTCCTGGCTTCCTACCCCTTCCTGCCTTCTCATCTTTGCTTTTGGCCAAATGTTGCCCTTTTGATCTCATACAATTGATTGTTCTAAGGAACTTTTTTTTTCTTTTTAGTGTGTTAGAGTTTCTTCGTGGGTGCTCTCATCAATGGAACACTCAGAAAATTAAAAAAAAAAAAAATGAGAGGAAAATATTAAAGGTTAGCATTTTAAAAGTGTGTCCCTGACAGTGCTCAGCATCTGTCTTTGGAGTTCTCCATGAACATGTACAAAAACATAATGAATAAAAAATGGAATTGTTGCTATATACAATCACTATTTAACTGGTGGCATCCTCAGAAAGTAAAGTGCAAAGTAACAGTTTAAGAGATTTGTGAATGTCAAACTGATTAATTTCAGGCCTATTGCAGCCTTGGCTACTGAACTTGCCTATAGATTAAAACAAATTGAGGGTCTGCCCTTCTTAGGGGCTTTCAGGAATGAGTATAGGGTTCCTAGCAGTGTTAAGCACAATAAAAATCTAGGCTATAAATTTTGCTGTGCTTCCCGGCTAAATGGACGCTTTGAGTGGAGACAGGCTGGCGGGAGCTGAAGTAGTTATAGCTTTGATTTACCTCCGCTCTATCATTCCATTCAACCGGGAGTTTTGAGTAGTGGTATCAAGGCATGTTGACTGGCTGCTGTTTATAGATTGAGACAGCACAAGCGATGTCTACATCGGTCAGTTTGTGCGCAGCACTGCCGTGACTTAGTACGGTGAAGTCACGTGGGCATTAGAGGGAGAAGGAACAGGGTGGTTTGCTAATAAATCTATTAAGTGATTAGTCCTCTCTGACCCTCATTTGTTTCCCAGAGGTTCTGGAGAGAGTGTCACTGATAAAAATCACTGTGAAAATTTGCTGTACGTCACGTCACTACTCAATATCACATTGACTGCGAAGGCCAATTTACAATGCTTGCTTTAAATACCCCACTTACAGGGTATCCCTACTGGTGTGTTTCCTGGTGCTAAGAAAGCTCAAATGAAGATTGGCCAAAAACCAAAAAAAACATTTGATTTCTTTTTTGTCATTAACTGCAGATGCCAGAGATGAAGGATACTGTGTGGTTAGAACATACCTGAAGTCCCTGTAAGAGCTGAATTTTCTTTCTAACTCCAGGACTCTCCATTTGAAAGTACGGTAAGTCCCCAGGTTATGAGCTTCCAACTGATAGCCAACTCGTACTTGTCCTTTAATATTATGTAAATTTGACCTCACTTCGAAACAACTGAATCGACCCCTACTCACAACAAATCTTTCATCACAATCACCTTTACTTGCTGTGCCGTGCAGCTTTTAAATCACTGAAAAGGCTCTGAGTCTTTTCTTGCATTAACACGAGGCTAAATAAGAACCGTAGGCACCTGTTCCGACTTACCTACAAATTCGACTTAAAAGACGCACTTAGGAACGGATCTCGTTTGTAACCCGTGAACTGCCTGTAATGAGTGTATAATTCAAATCAATAAGATTGCATGGCTGTGAGATTTTTAAAAATGATTATTCACTTTCTTGTTAGTTTTTCATCAACTTTCATTTGGTATGTTTTTATTTACTTTGATGTTGGTAAATCTCTCCTACTGCTGTAATTATAGGAGTAAGATTGGGTATGTTTTGCCTAACATCTGTGAGGAAAATGCAGCGTTTGATTTGTTTTTTTTTAATTTGCAGCGTGGAAGAGTTTGATTAATCTGCTGGTAGAGTCATCTGTTCCATCTTAAGCTACACCCGTTTGGGGTTGTTATAAAGCCATCTGTGTAGTAACTGAAATTTTTGGAGACTAAACGACTGTATGAATCTATAACTACATCGAAAAAACTTAGTTTCACTCCTTTGTTAATGCAGGTTTTTTCTAAATAATGCACAAGTGGACCACATTTTGATGTTCTTTTATGGACAGAAATTTCATTCACTTGTCTGTATCATGAGTTGTCATACTAGCCGCCTTCTGTCATCCTGGCTTGTGGTACCATATTGAGTCAGAATTTTAGTATTCATTTTTTTTAAATTCCAGTATTAGATCCTATCTGGAAACTTCTTTGTTCAACCATCTTTTGAAGGAAGATCTCCAGAGGGGAAGTATGTGCGATTAAACACATACTCACACATACTATGTTGTTTTCTATTGCTGTTGTGCAGATGGAGAGGACTGTATCTAAATCTCAGAATGCCAACTACGTGAGTCAGTGAAGCTAAGCCAAGGGACCGTTATGTAAGAAAGCCTCAAGGGGCATTTGTCAGTACAATGTTAATTTTTCAAAGGTGTGTGCCTGATGTATCACTGGATAAAATGAAAGCCAGAATTTTAGAATGTTGAAATTTTTCAATTTTGATTCACGTCCTACAAATTGCTTAAAAAAAAAAAAAAAAAGGAATTGGATTTACAGTGTTACCATGACCATAAATTGAAAATACTTAGTACCTGTGGAGGATAGAAAAGTTCAATGAAAATGACAATAACACTAGAGAGCATGGAGACTAAGCTGAATGAGCCTCTGAGAGAGCATTTCAGCAATACTGGTGAGAACAGAAAATAAATTTATTTATTCTATGTCCTAGTGGGGAAAAAATTGCAAACCAGGTTCAATTTAGATCTCATTAAACCCATTGCTGACAAGTCAATTTCAACTCATAGCTATCCTATAGGACAAAATAGAACTGCCCCAAAGGCTTTCCAAGGAGTGGCTGGTGGATTCAAATTGCTGACCTTTTGGTTAGCAGCCGAACTCCTAATCACTGCACCACCAGGGCTCTTTAGATCCCATTAGACATTTTTTTATTTCTGTGCAAATGATGGGTGCAACAAGATTTTAGTAATTTAAAGTGTACTTCTGGATTCTGGGAATAGGAATGAACAAGGTTCCAAATTTGTCTAATGAAGCATAATAACCAGGACATAGATATACCGACCATATAGATACACTGACCATTTTAATCTATATGGATTCAAACATTTCTTCATCAAAAAATTTGCTGGACCTAGTGCCCAGGTTTAGCTGGTTATACTAAAGCCTTGGTTTAATGACAGTAACACCCTTTTCTGCTCTAAACTTATTTCAGTCCCATATTAGTTCTAAACTCAAAGGCAAATTTAATGCAACTAGAAATAAAAGAGAATATCTTTTATAGAATTTACTGTGAGCATGATGTTGTTGTGAGGTGCCGTCAAGTTGGTTCCAACTCATAGCAACTGTGTGTACAACAGAATGAAACACTGCCTGGTCCTGTGCCATGCTCACAATTGTTGTTATGCTTGAGCCCATTGTTGCAGCCACTATGGCAATCCATCTCATTGAGGGTCTTCCTCTTTTCTGCTGACCCTGTACTTTACTAAACATGATATCCTTCTCCAGGGACTGACCCCTCCTGATAACCTGTCCAAAGTATATAAAACATAGTCTCAGCATTCCTGTTTCAAAGGAGCATTCTGGTTGTTCTTCTTCCAAGACAGATTTGTGTGTTCTTTTGGCAGTCCATGGTATATTCAATATTCTTTGCCAACGCAACAGTTCAAAGGCGTCAATTCTTCTTCAGTCTTCTTTATTCCTTGTCCAGCTTTCACATGCATGTAATGCTATTGAAAATACCATGGGTTGGGTCAGATACACCTTCGTCTTCAAGGTGATATCTTTGCTTTTCAATGCTTTAAAGAAGCCTTTTACAGCAGATTTGCCCAATGCAATACATCATTTGATTTCTTGACTGCTGCTTCCATGGGCTTTGACTGTGGATCCAATTAAAGTGAAATCCTCGACAACCTCAATCTTTTCTCTGGTTATCATGATGTTGCTTCTTGGTCCAGTTGTGAGGGTTTTTGTTTTCTTTATGTTGAAGTGTAATCCAAAGGCCATGGTCTTTGATTTTCATCAGTAAATGCTTGTAGTCCTTCTCACTTTCAGCAAGCAAGGTTGTGTCATCTGCATGTCTCAGGTTGTTAATGAGTCTTCCTCCAATTCCGGTGCCCAGTTCCTCTTCATATAGTCCAGCTTCTTGTATTATTTGTTCAGCATACAGATTAAATAGGTATGGTGAAAGAATACAACCCTGATGGACACCTTTCCTGACTTTAAACCAGTCAGTATCCCTTTGTTCTGTTCCAACAACTGCCTTTTGATCTATGTACAGGTTCCTCATGAGCACAATTAGGTAACCTGGAATTCCCATTCTTCTCAATGCTATCAATAATTTGTTATGATCCACACAGTTGAATGCCTTCGCACAGTCAATAAAATACAGGTAAACATCCTTCTGTTATTCTCTGCTTTGAGCCAGGATCCATCTGACATCAACAACGATATCTCTGGTTCCACATCCTTTTCTGAATCTGACCTGAATTTCTGGCATTTCCCTGTTGAGATACAGCTGCAGCTGCTTTTGAATGGTCTTCAGCAAAATTGTACTTGCATGTGATATTAATGATATTGTTCGATAATTTCCGCAATCGGTTGGATCACCTTTCTTGGGAATAGGCGTAAATATGGATCTCTTCCAGGCAGTTGGCCAGGTCGCTGCCTTCCAAATTTCTTGGCATGAATGAGTGAGCACTTCCAGTGCTGCATCCATTTGTTGAAACATCTCAGTTGATATTCCATCAATTCCTGGAACCTCGTTTTTTGCCAATGCTTTCAGAGCAGCTTGGACTTCTTCCTTTACTACCATCGGTTCCTGATCATATGTTACCTCTGGAAATGGATGAACGTCGGCCAACTCTTTTTGGTATAATGACTCTGTGCATTCCTTCCATCTTCTTTTGATGCTTCCTGCATCGTTTAATATTTTCCCCATAGAATCTTTCACTATTGCAACATGAGGCATGAGTTTTTTCTTCAGTTCTTTCAGCTTGAGAAATGCTGGGCATGTTCTTCCCTTTTGGTTTTCCATCTCCAGCTCTTTGCATATGCTGTTGTAATACTTTGTCTTCCTGAGCTGCCCTTTGAAATCCGTTCAGCTCTGTTACCTCATTATTTTCTCCTTTTGCTTTAGCTACTCGATGTTCTAGAGCAAGTTTCAGAGTCTATTCTGACATCCATTTTGGTATTTTATTTCTTCTTTTTAATGACCTCTTGCTTTCTTCATGGATGATGTCCTTGATGTCATTACAACTGCAAACATCCATCAATAATCAGAATGTGGAATGTAAGAAGTATGAATCTAGGAAAATTGGAAATCATCAAAAATGAAATGGAATGCATTAACATCGAAATCCTAGGCATTAGTGAGCTGAAAAGGACTGGTATTGGCCATTTTGAATCAAACAATCATATATATGGTCTACTATGCTGGGAATGACAGCTTGGAAAGGAATGGCATTGCATTTATCATCAAAAAGAACATTTCAAGATCTATCCTGAAGTACAACACTGTCAGTGACAGGATAACATCCCTATGCCTGCAAGGAAGACCAGTTATTTTGACTATTATTTGAGTTTATGCACCAACCACTAAGGCTACAGATGAAGAAATTGAATATTTTTACCAGCTTCTGCAGTCTGAAATTGACGGAGCATGCAATCAGGATACATCGATAATTACTGGTGAATGGAATGAGAAAGTTGGAAACAAAGAAGAAGGTTCAGTAGCTGGAAAATACAGCCTTCGTGATAGAAGCAGTGCCAGAGATTGAATGACAGAATTTTGCAAGACCAATGACTTCTTCATTGCAAATACTTTTTCATCAACATAGATGGTGACTATACATGTGGACCTTGTCAGATGGAATACACAGGAATCAAGTTGACTACGTCTGTGGGAAGAGAAGGTGGAAAAGCTCAATACCATGAGTCAGAACAAGGCCAGGGGCTGACTGTGAATCAGACCATCATTGACTGAACAGCAACGTTTTTTTTTTTTTTTTTTAATCATTTATATAAATTTGTTAGAGTGAAAAACGAAAATAGTAGAAAAATAAATATACTACAAATGAATGCCTTATGTATAGAGTCTGTTTTTTTTTTAAGTGGATGAAGCTTTCAGATAGTGACAAGGTTTAGCTTTTTACTGAGAATAGTACTTACCCCATTACAAGTGATTAGAAATGAACTGTAAGTATAAAATACCTCTTGGAGCATGGTGTAACCAGACATGCCTTTTTTTTTTCCAGCCATCTTCATTTTGTAAATATTTTCACCCAGTGTTAAAAGACGTTATATTTTGGGAATAGATAGATGTATCCCTATGTTCCATCTTGCAATGATCCGCGGGATACAAATATGGTAAACTGTTAGGTCTCAACCCAAAGGTCTCCATGGTGCCCAGAGAAATGGTGTTTGGTTGACTGGAGAAAATGAATGAGTGACACAGAGAGGACTACAGAGAATAGCTCCTCGGGTTGCCCAGCTGATATCAGGCTCTGCTCAATGAGCACTGTTGACGGCTATCTCTAAAAATGACTTCGCTTGAGTGAGGCCAAAGAAATGAAGGGCATGTGAGTTAGTCCAAATGAATTACCTTTGTTAAGGTCAACCCCAGAAGGATAACCAATGTACTGGCTTCAGAGGTCAACCTGTAGCTTCTGAGTTTCAGTTCAATTAGGTCAAAGTAGCTTGTACATGGCATTCTGCAGCAGGCGTGGGCTGGTGACTCACAGGTCCTTCTGCTGTTGTTAATGGCATCAGCTTTAAGGGCACTGACAAATGTCATTAGAAAATACACCCAGTGCTTGAGCTAGTGTGCCTGATGAAAATAGCAGGCAGCATCTTAACTGTTCTTTCAACACAAACTCGTTATTCAATTGCTGTGCCCCAAATTGGGCCTGTTGAAAAGGAACCTTGAGCAATCCCAGTTTCTTTTACAACTCCCCAAACTGACAAGACTTTTCTATAAAAATATTTGGTCCCCCTGCTGCTATCACTTCTGAATTTAATTTCCTGCAGGTTTTTGTCTCTAGATCTCACATTTGTAGAATTTAACCCTTAAATAGTTGGTTTAGGGGTCTAGACCCTCTAAGATGATTTCCTAAAACCATGGTTTAAAAGTTTTGTGTTTGCACCTCCTAAGTTTGGAGAGAGACTGAAGAAAGGCAGAGAGGTGAGGACATTGTCTTCTCCAGGTAATGTCCGTCACAGCACACAGGTATGCAAGCACAGACCTTAGCATCCTCCAGGTGAACTGGGCAGAAAATTCAACATCATGACACAGAAAGGTTCCACCTGAAAACGCCAAGCAGTTAAGAGAACCGCCTGGTTTTGAAGATGAAATGTAGCGTGGACCTCTGGAAAAGCTTTCAAGAAACTATTTTTGGTGAACCTGGAGTGAAACTGTGAGTAATATTGGGCAGACAACTGATGATTTGGTGTCCAAAAGATAAGAAACTGCAGTTGTGCTTGGTAAAGTTTGCATTTTAAAGCTGTCAAAATTAAACCTTATGGCACTCTCGGAGATTAAAGGACGGGGAGGTACAGGTGAGAGAGCATGACACAAGAGAACCTGAATTCCTGTGTCACTGGGTTATTTACCCCAAGTCTGACTTTGTGTAAGTCACTTAACCTCTTTAGGCCTCATTTTCCTTAGAGACAAGAATAACCTATGAAGTCTCTTCCAGCTCTAAAATTTTAATTTTTGTTCCCTTATTTTTCTGACTCTTTTTGTATATTACTATTCAAATGAGAAAATGCTGAACAAATCTGAGTGGGTGAAAAGGAGACCCCGTCATTAACCCCTACTCCCCACACTGAAGGATTCCTGTGGTGCAGTGGTTAAGCACTCAGCTGCTAACTGAAAGGTGAGTGGTTTGAACCCACCAGCTGCTCTGCAGGAGAAAGATGTGGCAGTCTGCTTCTGTAAAGATGACAACCTTAGAAGCCCTACGGGGCAATTCTACTCTGTCCTACAAGGTTGCTATGACAATCCAGTTGGAAATGACTTGATGGCAACAGTTTCCCCACACTCAGAAATCACATCTCCCAAAGCTCCCAAATGCTAATGCTTCCATATTTTTTCATAGGGAAAATCTTCCAGTAATGATAATAGATGAACACGTTTTACCGCATTGAAAATGAAAAGATCATTAGATGATTAAAGCAAAATTTAGAGATTTAGCTAAATTACCTAGTAGTTTTTTACAGAGATAATTCCATTCATTATGAATATTGTATTTATTTTTTAAAATTATACAAATAGCATATATGATCACTTGAAAATTTAAACATTATAGAATTTCTCTCCCTTCCATCATTCAATCTTATTTCCACACCCCAGAAGTAACCACTGCTACGGTATTGTGTGTGTATCTCCCAAACAATGTTTATTTAATTTACACACATATGTACATAAAAATGGGTGCATAAATTTTCGACACATAACAAAATCATGCTAGATTATGCACTATCCTTGAAAAGCTCAGAATCTATGACCATGAAAGAATTGCAGCCATCATCTTTTCAATACCCTAATTTTATTGGAAACTAAGGCTTAATGTGGGGCCCTGGCAGTGCAGTGGTTAAGAGCTCAGGCTGCTAGCCAAAAGGTTGGCAGTTCGAATCCACCAGCAGCTCCTTGGAAACCCTACAGTTCTACTTTGTCTTATAAGGTCACTATGAGTTGGATTCAACTCGATAGCCATGGGTTTGGTTTTTGGTAAGGATTAATGTGATAGAAATTGTTAAGTGCTGGACTACTAACGAAAAGATTGGTGGTTCAAACCCACCCAGAGGTACCTCTGAAGACAGACCTGGTGATCTGCTTCCAAAAAGTTACAGCCTTGAAAATAGTATTGAATACAGTTCTATTCTGCACAAATGGGGTCACCATGAGTCAGAATAGATTTGACAGCTACTAATAATAACAAGGCTTAATGAAAAATCCAAGGTCAGCTTTATCCTCTAGGGAGATGACCTTGGTGAGAATTAATGAATTTTCATTCCCTGGTTTTCTAAAGACTTGTGAAAATATTTGATTGGGTGGGTTAGATGGTATATGTTGAGATAACAGTTGTAGACAATGATTCTTAAACCTAACTTCATCAATTGCTTCAAAGCATATTGTGAAATTCACAACCCATGGTTTTTCACCATGACTTCCTTTTCTAAAAGCCTCTATGATGTCTCAACATGTGATGTTTCATATTTGAGTGACTGTTGTACGTATCCATTGTGTACGTGGTGCAAACAGTAGAGGCAATGGGTGCCACCAAATCCAACCTATTCCATCCCCAAACTCCAAATCTAGATTGGACCTCAATGTCTTACTCCCACAGCACCCTGGACATATCTTTATTATAGCAATCTTCTCACTAGAAGATGAGCTGCACTAGACCTGGGATTTGTGTCTGTTTTGATCTGCTATGTCCCCAAAACCTAGGACAGTGTCTACGGCATAAGAGGTGCTCAATAAAGCATTGCTCTGCAATGATATTTATTTCACTGCCTCTTCTATTGTAATATAAACTGTTTGGTGGTAAGTATCGTAACATATTCAGCTTTATAGTTCTTCAACTACTACTAGAACATGTTGTGCTAAAAAATATTTGTTGAATAGCATATAAAAAAATAAAAAATAAGTGAGTAGGTGAAAAATAGGAGTAGGTGAAAAAATGAACACAATAAGGTCAAGCTATTATTATCACCAAAAATAGAGATCATTATTGGAAGGCAATGTAAACTTGTCTGTGTCTCTGTTAGACGTCTGAACTGGTGGCTTCGTTGTTTTGCTTTTAGGGAATGGCTCTTCCTTCTCCCTAAGCCGCCTTGACCAGATTAATGTTGTGTGATTTATTTGCTACTCAAAGGAATCTATGAGGAATCTATATTCAGTTCTGTAGAATGGGCAGGTGGAGTTAGCTTAAGTGACTGAAAAGACAATGCTGCATTTTGTCATTTGTTAAACTAGCTTAGGAAGTACATTGGTATTTAGTTTTAGTTGGTGTTTCTTAGAATTCCGAGTATATAAAAGACAAAACCTGTTGCCATCGAGTTGAATCCAAATCATAGTGACTTTACAGAACAGAGCAGAATTGTAGGGTCCTTCAAATATGATAAAAGCCCAAACCAAACCTATTGCTGTTGAGTGATTTTCTATTCATGGTGACCCCATGTGTTGCAGACTAAAACTGCTCCATAGGGTTTTTGCCATGAGACAGAATCAACTCAATGGCAATAAGTTTTTTGGGGGGTGGGTGGGTGGGGAGGGGATCTTTATAGAAGTAGTTTACCAGTCCTTTCTTCCTCAGAGACTCTGGGTGGGTTCGAACCTCCAATATTTAGATTGGTAGGCAAGTACAAACCGTTCACGTCACTCAGGTACGTTTTAAATATGGTAGGGGATGCATCACTTTTAGCAGACTCCCTTGGAACCATCACTCCAGTAATGATTCATTTCTAAAATTTCCAGCCTGTTCTATGTACAACATGCCAAAGGCTCATGTTTCATGTCATACAAGTTGTAATTATTTTCTTTGCCACATTCTTTAGATTTCCTCTGAAAATATTATTCTGTGTGTCTGTGTGTGTGTATACACATTATCATTTTATTTATACACTTACTGCCAGTGAATTTGCTCCTGGTTAAGAATAAGAGATGGTTAAGGAAATATATTGATAATCCTATCAGAAAAATAGTAATTCCTTATACCAAAATGTCATATCATGCTGAAATGACTCTTGTTTCTTATCTGCTCCACTAACTTACTCTCCAGAAGTTGCTACTTGAGGAATTCCCAAATTTTTCACCATCCAGTCAGGACAGCTTTAGGAGAACTTTTACTGCATTTCTGTATACATGAACCGTATCCCTTCAAGGTCCCTGGGTGGTGCAAATGGTTAACACGCTTGGCTGCTAACTGAAAGACTGTAAGTTTGAGCCCACCCAGAGGCACTTTGGAAGAAAGGCCTGGAGATCTACTGAGTAATCAGTTATTGAAAACCCTACTCTGATACACACAGGGTCACAATGAGTCAAATTGACTTGATGACAACTGCTTTTTCTTTATCCTTTCAAATAGTTATCTAATTGCATTTACTGAGAAGTAATTGCTTATTTGTTTCACATTTCTTTTTATTCACAAAAGACATGTACAACTGCCAACCAGATCAGAGCAGGTTGACTAAGTTTAACTAACCATAACATAACCACAAGAATAAAAAAAATGATATTTTAGTTATCTTTTACAGTCTTATCACAGAAAATAGATGACATTAGGAGTTTTGAAATATTGAAAATAGTTTATGGCTCTCTGTTACCACCTTTATGGACTTCAAGGGACCTGGGGACTAGCTATTCGCAGAATTCTCTTAAGTTTTAGGATTCTGACCAAAGATGGATGAGGGATTGGTAAGGGCAGGCAAAGAACATGAAAAAGAAACCGTGAATATTTATTGAGTGATTGCTGGAGCCCTAGTCCTTTATTACATATGCATTCCATTCTATATCTTCTAAAGTTTCATCTTTTCTGGATTAATGTTGTGCTATTTATTTGCTACTTAAAGGAATTTATGAGAGCACAGAGATACATTTGTCATAACCTTACATCGTTCTATCAAATTACATGCCAACTATGTTTACAGTAGAAAGTAAAACAAGTAGGTTTAAAGTAACACTTAAATTAGATATGATGAATTTACTTGTCCACTGGCTGGATTTGACTCCAATTTTTTCCTTCCATTTTTTTGTAATAAAATATGTTAGCATATATATGATCTTATGATACAAATTAGAATTATATTCAGCTCTGTAGAAGGGGCAGGTTCAGTTAGCTTAAGTGACTGAAAAGACAGTGCTACATTTTGTCGTTTATTAAACTAGCTTAGGAAGTACATTGGTATTTAGTTTTAGTTGGCGTTTCTTAGAATTCCATGAGTATACAAAAAACAAAACCTGTTGCCATTGAGTCGATTCTGATTTACAGCGACCCTATAGTGCAGAATAGAACTGCCTCATAGGGCTTCCAAGGCTTTTTTTCTTTATGGAAGCAGACTGCCACATCTTTCTCCTGCCAGCAAAGTGGCTGGTGAGTTCGAACCGCTGGCCTTTTAGTTAGCAGCTGGGCACTTAACCACTGTACTACCAGGGCTCCTTTCTATAACTGTAAAAACAAAAAGCAAACCCGTTGCCGTTCAATTGGTTCCAACTCATAGTGACCCTATAGGACAAAGTAGAACTGCCCCACAGATTTTCCAAGGAGCAGCTGGTGGATTTGAAATGCCAACCTTTTGGATAGCAGCCAAGCTCTTAACCACTGCACCACCAGGGCCCCTCCATGACTACAGTGAACATAAAATTAAGGACATAAAACCAATCATGCTCTGTTGTTGTGTGCTGTTGAGTTGATTCCAACTCATAGCAACACATATGACAGAACAGAACTGCCCCATAGGGTTTTCCTGGTTGTAATCTTTACATAAGCAGATTGCCAGATATTTGGAACTAACCTTTTGGTTAACAACTGAGTATTTAACCATTGTGCCACCAGTGCTCCTGAATCATGCTCTAGAGTAATTCATTTGTCTTTTTGGGAAGTCTTGGAAAATCTTTGAGAAATTTGCCTTGCCAGGGTAATTGGAGACACCAATACCAACCACACTAACTGGTAGCTACAAACCTCCTTGTAACCGCTGATTTTGTCCTGCATTCTCACTCCCTTCCTTCCTTGTGTGTTGTTGTTATTTGCTGCTGTCAACTTGACTCTGACTCATGGAGATCCCATGTGTACAGAGTAGAACTGCTCCATAGGGCTTTCAAGACTATGACCTTTTGGGAGCAGATCATCAGGCCTGTCTTCTGAGGGTCTCTGGGTGAATTTGAACCACTGATGTTTTGGCTAGTGGTTGAGAACTTAAATGTTTGCACCACACAGGGACTCTTCCCTTAGAAAGAACAAAAGAAAAAAAAAAAAGGAGAAGAAGAAATTAAATTTTAAAAAAACTAGCAAGTGCTTAGAAATAAAAATATAGGGGCCCTCTGTGTACTGACCCCCTATTTTTGTTTGCAGGCTCTTGTTAAATAGCTTTTCAAAAGTTTAACTTTTTTTTTGTTGTTGTTCTATCTGCCTTTGGAGTAAAATTGAAACTCAGGCAGATGGAAGCAAATGGAGAAATAAAGGACTTAGATTAAAAATAAAAAACAAAACAAACCTACCAAAATAGTCCATAAAAAACTGAGGTGTCTGTCTATCTTGCAAAAGCATCTGTTTGGTAGCAGTGATAGAACATGAATAAATCCAAGTAAGTTCAATTCACTGGAGTCGGGAGAGCAGGGTAAGGTGGGAAAAGGGGGGCAGGAGGTGGGATTCAAATTTGGTGACTATTCAGTAAACAGAAATGTGATTTTTCTATTTAAGAGACTCATGCATAAGTACATATCCCTCGTGATTGACACTCTTATTCCTTCAAGCAATAACTGACTTTCAGTTTTCAGGTTACGGGTTGCATGGATAGAATGATGAGAAAGAAGTAGCCAACTCAAGGCCTACAATTCTGGATTAGAAAGGGAGGAACTCAGAAAGTCTGGACTAGCTTAAAGGTACCATGCAAGAGCATTAGAGCTCCACTGGCCTCAATTTCTTCTTGGTTTTAGGATAACAATCCCTGCATGAAATTTTATAGGTAATTATAATCAGAGGGTCAAAATAATGTTCATAACAATAGTCCTAACATTTAAATAATGCTTAAAATCCTTTTCAAAGTGCTTTCACATCTATTATTTACTTTAGTCTTTCTATTTCACCCTAAGGGCAGTATGGCAAAGCATCGCCAGCTCCATTTTACAGATGGGAGTGCCAAGGCCCACGGCAGCCGTTACTTGCTCAAGTAACAGCATCCCAGTACTCAATGGGATCCAGCATGCTTTCTAATTTCTTTTAGAACACGCCATCCTTGCACAGAATCCCTGTTCTTTCACGTTCTTCCTGTTTAAATTTCAGGGAGATTATCCAGAGGGTGACTGTACAGCTGATCCATCTCTGGTTTGGCTGCTCTCCTCTCACAGGCCAGTGGGTGGGTGTTGCTGGAGGATTTCTTTGTTTAACCCCAAGTGTAGATTTCCTGTCTTGATAAGAGGAGCATGACTCCAAGAGTCAGGGGTGGGAGAGTGCAGTTGCTGAAAAGAAAGGTTTATGCTTCTAGCCACGCAGAATACATCTCAGTCGTTGATCCTCATGTAGTTGCTGGCACTTTCCAATGAGTGTTCTGTGGCAAATAACTCCAAAAGGTTTATAAAGGGAATAGCTTGCAGATGTGGGTATGATAACCTGCAAAGCTCGGCTTAAATATAGTAATTGTCTCTAGCCTGCTCTTAACTGTGGCGACAGAGTTTCTACTATGTCATTAGGGAAGGAATTACCAACTCTTGGAACACAGTGAGGGAAGCTTTTGGCATCAGCTGCCTCTTAGCTGTATTTAACAGAGTTAATTGGCTTCTAACCAAAAAGAGTAGGACCCAGGGTTGAAGTATGTGGAAATAGAAAAGTACTAAGATAAATTAAAGACATACAACCTCCAAAAGTTAAAAAAGTTGTTTTGTTGCGATTATTACTAAACTTAGAAATAATCGTTTCATCTCTTTGTGTTTAACCCAGTTCATTGTCTCTTTTGTTCTGATTTTGTTATCATCCTCAGTAAGATAATTGCGATTTAAAGGCAAATGATTTTGCTTTGCATACTTTCTTCACCAGACCACCTTCCCTGGCTTTGCCTAGCAGAGCCAGGTAGGAAAAGATTCGTAGAGTTTTAGAGCTGGATTAAATTTAGAGATTATCCAGTATAATTTTTCATCTTCCAAAGAGATTTCCTTTATTAGTGGTCTTCTAGACTCCCTACGGTCCAAGACCTTACTTTTGGACAGTTATTACCATTAGAATGTTCTTTTCTATCCTGAATATCTACCACTTGTAAGTTATAGCTTGTCCTCTGTAACTAAATGGGACCATTATGAAAACACCGCAGGTCTTCAAATATCTCAAGAGAAAAAAAATCATGCCTCCCTGTTGTGGGTTGAATTGTGTCCTCCAAAAAGATATGTTCATTTCCTAATCCCTGGTACCTGTGAATGTGACCTTATTTGGAAAAAGGGTACTTACAGATGTAATCAATTTTAGATGAGGTCATATTGGGCCCTAATCCAATATGACTGGTGTCCGTTTATAATGAGAGAAATTTGGACATAGAGACCCACAGGGAGAATGCTATGTAAATGCAGAGGCAAAGATTGGAGTGATGTCAACAAACCAAGGAACACCAAGGGCGGATTCTTCCTTAGAGCCTGCAGACAGGGCATGGCCCTGCCAATACCTTGAGTTCGGACTTCTGGCTTTGGGAAATGTGAGAGAATAAATTTTCTATTGTTTTAAGCCATCAGGTTTATGATACTTTGTTACAGCAACCTTCAGAAACTAATATACTCCCTTAAGGCTGGAATAATCAGTACCCTTCATTTCAGAGGCCAACTCCCATACATCGATTAGATAGTAGCTGTTTGGAGGGCAAACCTTGTAGGAAAAAGAATTACGATTGATTAATAGTGTCTGCCAAGGAAAAAGGATGAGAGTTTGGTGGCACAAGTAGTGAATGTTTTTAGACTTTGCTCTTAAACATAATGTAATCACTGAGCATCCTTGGTCCCTTTGATTTTTCTTTATATACCTTGGTTAAACCCTTCACTATCCTGGTTGATTTTCTCTGAATAACATTCCTCTTGAAAAAATAACTTCCAGAAGTGAACATAATACTCCCAATATGGCCTGACCAAGCCAGAACAAAATGGGATTATGATATCCATTAAAAAACATTATTATCAATGTAGTCAACTATTGCATTAGTCTTTCTGGCAGCCATACTACTCTTGTGACTCATATAGAGCATGTGGCTTACAATAACCCCTGGTTCATTTTCACATAGCAGTTGACAATAGTGTAATTTGAGGGGTACCACAAGGCCAAATAACCCCAAAATATCTCTCCACTAGACTCTTTGGTGCTACAATCTTGATCTATGTGGCCTGATATTCCTCATTAGAGTTATTCCTTTGGGTTACGTAACTGTGGTTGCTGGAATGAGTTGAATCTAAGTTGATCCTATTAGGATACTAAAGTCACTAACACATTGGTATAGAACAGCTTTTTCACTGAATATTTATTGATTGCCTACCATGGCATTGTTTTAAGCAAGGGGGATAAGGCAGTGAACAAAAGGGACAAAATTTTCTGTCCTAATGGAGTCTACACTACAGTATGGAAATACAGACAATATAACAAAAATAATAAAACACTTGGTAATAAGTGAAGAGAACAGAGCAGGTGGAAGGATGAAAAGTGGTGGGAGAAGAGATAGCTCTGATGTAAAATAAGGGGATCAGAGACAGCGCCACTGAGAAGATGAAATTTGAGTAAAGCCTGCAAAGAGATGAGGGAGAAAGCCGGTGGAGGTCTGGGGGAATAGCAATGAAGGCATAGTGAACAGCGGGTGCTAAGCCTGTGGGAACATGCCTGGCATGGTTGAGGAATAGCGAGAAGACCACGGTGGCTAAAGAAGAGAGAATTATTTGAAAAAATAGTGAGAGATGAGTTGAGAGAGATAATAGGTGCTAGACAGTGTAGACTGGGGAGGTTGTTGTAAGGACTCCAGCTTTTTTTCTTAGGAGATGTGAGGCCATAGAAAGGTTTTGAGCAGAAAGGTGACATCACCTGATTTTATTTTGAAAATGATCCCTCTGATTACTGTGTTGAGAACAGACAGTAGGTGGGTAAGGACAGAAGCTGAAGCACTTATTTTTGTTAGCTGCTGTAGAGTCACTACAACCCTGTGCACAAGAGGATTGGATTGTTGTGATCCATAGGGTTTTCACTGGCTGAATTTTGAAAATAGACCTCTGGGTCTTTCTTCCTAGCCCTTTCGTGATTCATGGGACATACGATATCCCAACCATTTTTTATCCCTCTGGAGTTCTTTGGGAAAAAGGTAATCCAATTTTACACATTTAGGCTCAAGGTGGGAGCCTTTTGAAATGCATTAAACTCAAGAACCCTGAATTGGAGCTTCATTTTTGTGTAGGTCGAGCATTGTCTTAGGTGATGCTTCCTGGATGTGTGTATTTTCTAAATTTTTGGCAGATTTGCCTTTATTTTTGTGAGATAAGCCTCCTCGCTATCTTTCATAGTTACTATGTTCTCGTGAGAGTGTATTTATCACAAGACTAAGCTATTCCCAATCTTCATTCAATCATAGTGGCCATTTTCCCCTTGACACCATTCATTGTGTCCAGGTGTTACTGGCTCTCTGTTTTTTCTAGCTTCTGAACAGCAAATAATGCCATTGCAATAAGGAATAATGCATTGTAGTGGAACTTTTCAAGAGACTCAAACTCCTATAGGTTATTCTCACTCTGCATCCAGTCTTAGGGCTCAGTCTTTGCTTGCACATATAGCAAGTGGCATGTACCACTGTGAGCAGTTCTGCAGTATTCCAGGCAGCTGTTTCTGCATCTTAGCTGTTAGTACTGGTTTTGTTATAATGAAGAATACATAAAAACAAAACCAAACCCATTGCCGTCGAGTCAATTCCAACTCATAGAAGGCATAGTATGGTAATTTTCCTGAGATTCAAATTCCTTTAGTTCTATTTGTGTGGCCTGTCAGTACTACTTTTGCAATAATGAAGAATGCATTGTAGTGGTAATTTTCCTGAGATTAAAAAAAAAATCACTTGGCTTCATTTATTTGGGCCTCAAGTACTGCTTTTGCAGTAAAAAAGAATGCGTTGTACCATGTTTTGAAAATTTTCATGAAAAATAATAAAAAGGCTAAGAAGAAGGAGACTAGAATAAAATGTATGTACAGTCATTGCCAGGTCCTTCATGTTTTACCTCAGGTTTTGCAAAGTTTCAAGAAATTAAAAAAAAAAAAACAAAACATTTTGTCATTGACTGATATTGGCAGGATTTATAACACCCAGGGTCTGCTGGAACATATGTAATCTCTGATAATGGATATCAAAAACCACAACTCATAACAAAAAATTCCAAATTGGTCCTTTAATCAGCATGCCTTCCATCAGTGAAAACAAGTAGTGTCAACAAAAAATTCAAAGGAGAAAATAATTGGGTCTTGAAAGGGCTAGTCTACCTTGGTCTGGAATGTCCACTGAAACCTGTTCAGCATCACAGCAACATACAAGTCGCCACTGACAAATGAGCGGAGGCTGCACACGAGGGGCATTGGCTGGAAATAGAACACCATCTCCTGCATAAAAAAAAAATGGAAGCCATGAATTCGACCACTGACCTGCTCTTGCCCTCCACTATGTACTGTTGTTGTTGTTATCGTGTGCAGTTGAGTCTATTCTGACTCATAGTGACACTATATGACAGAGTAGAACTTCATAAAGTTTACTAAGCTGTAATCTTTGTGGGAACAGATCACCAGGTCTTTTCTCCCACAGTCACCAGGTAAGTTCTAACAGCAGACCTTCTGGTTAGCAACCAAACAGTTAACCATTGTGCCACCAGGGCTCCTTCCGCTATGTACTAGAACCTGCCAAACCCATATACTATTATAATTTTTATTGCACGATGATCTTTTATCTTTGTATTGCTAAAATCTTATTCTAGTGTAGGGGAGAGAGTTTGGTGGCTTGGATCAAGATGGTAACAAAAGAAGTGGTGAGAAATAGTCAAAGCCTGTATATATTTTGAAAACAAAATTTAAAGAATTTGCTGATGTTTGGTTGGAGGGTAGAGAGAAAGAAAGCAATTAAGAGTGACGTTGAGGTTTTTGGGTCTGAGCCTCTGGAAGAGTGGAGACACCATTGCTGAAGTGGGGAACACACTAAGTTTAGGAAGGAAAACCTGGAGTTTGGTTTTGGACATAGTAAGTAATCTGAGGTTCCATGTGACACAAATGGTTTGCACTTGACTACTAACCTAAAGGTTGGTGGTTTGAACCCACCCCAGTGGCACTTTGGAAGAAAGACCTGGTAAACTGCTTCCATAAAGATTATAGCCAAGAAAACCCTATGGAGCAGTTCTACTGTGTTACATATGGGGTGGCCATGAGTCAAAATTAACTCGATGGCAACTTTATTTGTTATTAGACATTTGAGTGAAAATGTCAAGTAGGCAGTTGGATCTATGAGTGCGGAGTTGAGAAAAAGCAGGTCAAGTTATAAATTTCTCAGCATATAAGTGATCGTTAAAGCTTGAAAAGCAGATGAGATCCCCAAGGGAGTGATTGCCCATAGGAGGAGAAGAGGACAAAGAACTGAGTCCTGGTATACTGCAGTATTGAGAAGTCAGGTTGATGAGGACATCAGCTAATGGGACAGAAAGAGTGACCTGTGAATAGACAGGAAGCTTGAGAGTACAATGTCCTGTGACCTCAGTGAGGAAAGTGCTTTCAAGGAGGACAGAGTGACCCTTTGTGTCAGATTCTCTGGATAGGTTAAATAAGTTGAGAATTGAAAATAACCACGGGATTTAGCAAGTTGGAGGTTATTGGTGACCTTGATAAGAGCAATTTCAGAAAAATGGTTGAGACAAAAGCCTGACTGGAGTCAATTCAAGAGATTTGGGGAGACGAAATTGGAAATGGCAAGTATAGACAAAAATTTAATGAGTTTTGCTGTAAAAAGAAGTGTAGAAATCAGGAGCAGATGGATCTGTAGCTAGAGGGGGAAGTGAGGTCAATACATTATTATTTTTAAGATGAGAAAATTACAACATTTTTTTTCCCCTGATGGAAATAACCCAGTAGTGAGAAATTTTCAGATCAGATAAGATCCAGAACAAATATTTTTGAAGCAGGGAGAAAAGTCTAATTCTTGGAATATTCTATAAAGTGGGGCAAACCACAGTGTGGAAAGCAGTCCTTTAGTCGCTGGATTAACTGAAAATTAGTATGTGTCTACTAGATGTGCACTGGGAATTGTATGTTTGTGGGCGGGTGGGGGCGGTAGACCCTAAAGACGATAATGCCTAGGTCCTCCTTGAGAGTACAGAAATCAGGTCTAACATATCTTAAATCTAATTTGTATTTCCACCATTTTTTCTTCCTTTTCTCATCAGCCTGTCAGTTAACCAATATGTACTTATTTGTTGTTGTTGTTAGGTGTGACCAAATCGGCCTCTTGTCTCATGGTGACCCCATGCACAGTGTATTAAAACACTGCCTAGCCCTGGGCCATCTCCATGATCGGCCATGGATAGGACCCTTGTGATCCACAGGGTTTTCTTTGACTGATTTTTGAAAGTAGATTGCCAGACCTTTCTTCCTAGTCCATCTTAGTCTGGAAGATCTGCTGAAACCTGTTCAGCATCATAGCAACACACAAGCCTCCACTGACAGACAAGTGGTAGCTGTGCATGAGGTGCATTGGCTGGATTTTGAACCTGGGTCTCATTCATGTGAAATAAGAGTCCTACCAGTGAACCACAAACGTCCCCATGTATTTATTAAAAGTCTCCTAATCTCAGTCTGATTTCTCCTCCTGTTCAATCCACCTGTGTGTCTTGGTTACTTTTCCATAGTGTACGACAAAAGGTGTTTTTCTAGCTAAAAAGATCTCTTTATTTTTGCATGTGTTGGTTTCTTCCCCAACTCCCTAACCATTACTTTTCTTTCAAGTTTAAGTCTTAATGGGACCTAAACAGCACCTCATTAGCCTCCCTGCCACAGCTCACTTGAGACCTACCTAGTTAAACAGGTGGCTGCTGGGTACTGCTTCTTGAGGGAGAAGAGAGAATGTTGCTTCTAATTTGTTCAGATTTGAGCCCCTGCTGAGAATTTGCATTTCCACTCCAGATACATTGAATCAGAGTCTACAGTTTAACAAGATTCCCAGGTGATTCTTATGTATAATAAATTTTAAGAACCACTGCTCTACTACTGGAAACCCTGGTGGCGTAGTGGTTAAGTGCTACAGCTGCTAACCATAAGGGTTGGCAGTTCGAATCCACCAGGTGCTCCTTGGAAACTCTATGGGGCAGTTCTACTCTGTTCTATAGGCTCGCTATGAGTTGGAATCGACTTGACGGCACTGGGTTTAGTTTTTGGTTTGGATCTTCTAGTGGTTCTCAGAGCTGGTCCCTAACCAGCAGCATTAGCATCACCTGCAAACTTGTTAGAACTACAAATTCTCAGCAAGGGTTCCAAACTTGAAGGAACCAGTTTGAAGCCCTGGCTTTTATTCATCCATCCACCCATCCACCCATCCACCCATCCACCCATCCACCCATCCACCCATCCACCCATCCACCCATCCACCCATCCACCCATCCACCCATCCACCCATCCACCCATCCACCCATCCACCCATCCACCCATCCACCCATCCACCCACCCATCCATCCATTCAGTTTTATATTTATCTAGTGTTGTTTCAGGCACTTGGGGATTCAGTGGGGAACAAAACTGATATGACTCCTGTCCTTAGGAATCTCACATTGTAGTGGAGGAGATAGATATTAAACAAATAATAATAATAATAATACAAACTACATATGGCTTGTGGTGAGTGCAATGAAGAAAATGCCCAAGATGTTGTAATGCAGAATTAACAGAGAAAGGAAGAGAAGGTATTTTCTTTAGAGTGGTCAGGGAAAGCTTCTGTGTTTATAATTCTTTCATTTCTCCCACCTAAAGGTATACCCCCATCCTGGTGAAATGGATGGGGGATGGGATTTTATAAGGTCCCCATTGTATTATTTGGTCCTAGATGTTCTAGAGTCTTTCTGCGAGGTAAGAAGGAGACCTGGATATATGATGTATTTATCTAGTCTGAAAAAAGATTATGGGAATTTAGCATGAGTAGTAACATAATCTGCAGTCTCTGGGTGGTGCCAGTGATTGATGCACTTGGCTGCTAACCAAAGGTTTGGAGGTTTGAGTCTACCCAGAGGTGCCTCAAAAGATATTGTTGTTGTTAGGTGCCTTCAAGTCAGTTTTGACTCATAGTGAACCTATGTACAATAGAACAAAACACTGCCTGGTCCTGTGCCATCCTCACAGTCATTGTTATGTTTAAACCCATTGTTGCAGCTACCTTCTACTTCGCAGTTAACCCTCTACTTTACCAAGTATGATATCCTTCTCCAGGGACTGATCCCTCCTGATAACATGTCCAAAGTATGTGAGATGTAGTCTTGCCATCTTTGCTTCGAAGAAGCATTCTGGTTGTACTTCTTCCAAGACAGATTTGTTTGTTCTGTTGGCAGTCCATGGTATATTCAATACTCTTTGTCAACACCATAACTCAAAGGCACCAATTGCTCTTCAGTCTTCCTTATACACTGTCTAGCTTCCACAGGTGTATGAGGCTATTGAAAACACCATGTTTTGGGTCAGGTGTACTTTATTCTTCAAGGTGACATCTTTGCTTTTCAACATTTTAAACAGGTCTTTTGTAGCAGATTTTCCCAATGCAATCCATCATTTGATTTCTTGACTGCTACTTCCATGGGTGTGGATTGTGGGCCCAAGTAAAATGAAATCCTGACAACTTCAATCTTTTCTCCATTTATCATGATGATTGGTCCAATTTTGAAGATTTTTGATTTGTTGAGGGGAAATCTGTACTGAAGGCTGTAGTCTTTGATCTTCATCAGTAAGTGCTTTAAGTCCTCTTCACTTTCAGCAAGCAAGGTTGTGTCATGTGCATATCTCAGGTTGTTAATGAGTATTCCTCCAATCCTGATGCCCCATTCTTCTTCATATAGTCCAGCTTCTCAGATTATTTGCTCAGTATACAGATTGAATAAGTATGGTGAAAGGATACAATCCTGATGCACACTTTTCCTGATTTCAAACCACTGAGTATCCTCTTGTTCTGTTGGAATGACTGCCTCTTGGTCTATGTACAGTTTCCTTATGAGCACAATTAAGTGTTCTGGAATTCCCATTCTTCTCAATGTTATCCATTATTTGTATGGTCAATAAAACACAGGTAAACATCTTTCTGGTATTCTCTGTTTTCAGCCAGGATCCATCTGACATCAGCAATGATATCCCTCGTTCCATGTCCTCTCCTGAGTCCAGCTTGAATTTCTGGCAGTTCCCTGTTAGTGTATTTCTGTGGCCACTTTTGAATGATCATCAAAATTTTACTTGCTAAGGCCACAGATGAAGAAATTGAAGATTTTTACCAACTTCTGCAGGCTGAAATTGATTGAATATGCAATCAGGATGCATTGATAATTACTGGTGATTGCAATGCAAAAGTTGTAAACAAAGAAGGATCCGTAGTTGAAAAATATGGCATTGGTGATAGAAACAATGAGGAGATCACATGATAGGATTTTGCAAGACCAGCAACTTCTTCATTACAAATACCTTTTTCAACAACATAAATGGAGACTATACACATGGACCTCACCAGATGGAATACACATGAATCAAAATGACTACATCTGTGGAAAGATATGATAGAAAAATTCAATATTGTCAGTCAGAATAAGGCCAGAGACCAGCTGTGGAACAGACCATCAATTGCTCATATGCAAGTTCAAGTTGAAGATGAAGAAAATTAGCACAAGTCCATGAGACCCAAAGTACGATCTTGAGTATATCCCACCTGAATTTAGAGACCATCTGAAGAATAGATTTGACACATTGAACATTAATGACCGAAGACCAGAAGAGTTGTGGAAAGACATCAACAACATCATAAATGAAGAAAGCAAGTGGTCATAAAAAAGACAGGAAAGAAAGAAAAGACCAAAATGGATGCTAGAAGACACTATGAAACTTGCTCTTGAATGTCAAGTAGTCAAAAAGAAAGGAAGAAATGATGAAGTAAAAGAGCTGAACAGAAGATTTCAAAGGGCAGGTTGAGAAGACAAAGTACTATAATGACATGTGCAAAGACCTGGAGTTAGAAAACCAAAAGGGAGGAACATGCTTGCATTTCTCAAGCAAAAGAACTGAAAAAAAAATTTAAGCCTTGAGTTGCAATATTGAAGAATTCCATGGGAAAAATATTAACTGATGCAGGAAGCATCAAAAGAAGATGGAAGGAATACAGAGTCACTATACCAAAAAGAATTGGTCAATGTTCAACCATTTCCAGAGGTAGCATATAATTAGGAACTGATGGTACTGAAGGAAGGGGTCCAAGCCGAACTGAAGGCATCGATGAAAAACAAGGCTCCAGGAACTGAAGGAATACCAGTTGAGATGTTTCAACAAACAGATGCAGCACTAGAAGTGCTCACTCATCTATGCCAAGAAATTTGGAAGAGAGCTACCTAGCCAATGGACTGGAAGAGATCTATATTAATGTCTATTCCAAAGAAAGGTGATCCAACTTTGAAAGATAGGCGTGGTAATCTACTTCCAAAAACCAGCTAATGAAAACCTTGTGGAGCATAGTGCTACTCTGACACACATGGGGTTGCCATGAGTTGGAATTGACTAGAGGGTAGCTTCTATTTTATTTTTATTTTTAGTACTATAATGGAAATGCAATTGGGGTATTGATCTATTTTTTCTGATGCCTGGAACAATCTGGCCACTCATGAGATTCTTTCCTGGCCCTGGAGCTCTGTCCTGGGCAGCTGGAACAAAAAAGCATTGGGCTGTGGGTCAGGGTGCCTGGCTTCAACCTTAAGGGGGAAAAAGTGACTATTGATTGAATGTTTAAAAGCCATTATTGATTACAAACTCTGTGTATCTAATCAGAAGAGTTTAATTATACCAAAGACTGTGAGTTAGCATAACCCAATGGTGACTTGTCAATATGTGAATTAGCAAATTTGCTCCTTCTCATCAAAAGAAATTATACAATAGCAAGGCCAGCCTACCTGACCAATGCCAGCATTTATAATTCAACATCCATCACATTAAATGATGTTGAGGGGAAAATAATACTTGCACAACAGACAATGTCAACCGAAATAAACATGAGAATCAAAGATAATGTTGAAAACTCAAATATAGAACAACTAAAGACATTTGCTGCAAATAGGAAGAAGAGTCACATGAATGGCATGAAGGAGAAGTCTACAGAAAGAAGATTTTGAGAAAGAGCATCTTCTAATTGAAACTACAAATCCAGGACCCCTACATCTGTAGAGGTAGAACAATACTTTTTTTTTTTTTTAGAACTTTCTACTTTTGAGAGTATTTAATAACTGCTTTTTGAATGAAGTAGAGCAAAGATTACTGGAGGACATGTGTAATTTAAACATTTTGTTCAAACCGGTAAATATTAGTGGCTGACATTTATCTCAGCCTTGACCCTTGAGTGCCATCTAACAAGCCTTCAGGGGAGAAATGCAGCCGGGACTTCTGGAAGCCCAGCCGGATTTGAGAACAGCGAAGGCAGTTCCTTTAAAAAGTTTACAATTCAGTTCAATCCACTCTAATCTAATCACTCGCTCACAGTGGGCAAAATTACCCCTTGCTGCAAATCGAGGTCTGAATCTCTCAGCTGCATTTCTATTTGGATCATTATTTCATGTAATTCGGGTTGTGTTAGTCTTAATCACTGCCATCTGTTCAATACTACATGGTATTTGGTAGTGAAAAAGTACTAGGCTAGGAGCCAGTTTGATTCTAGTCCTGGCTTTGTCACTAATTAGCTATGTGACTCCAACAAGTTCATTAATCTCTGTCTGGTTTTACTGTCTCCTCCTCTCTGACCCAACTTTCTCTCCTTCCCTTTGAAGTCCCTAGGTGGTACAAATGGTTAAGTGCTTGACTACTAACTGAAAATTTGACTATTAACGGAAACCCATCCGGAAGTGCATTGGAAGTAAGGCCCAGTGGTCTACTTCTGAAAGGTCACAGCCTGGAAAACCCTATGGAGCAGTTCTACTCTGCACATGTGGGGTTGCATGTGTTTGAATTGACTCAAAGGAAACTACCAACAAGAGCAGCACAACAATATTATGCAGAGGAAGCAGCCCTCGAAAAGTGCTTTGAGACCCCACACCTAAGAAGTGGAGGAGAAGGGGAAAGGAAGGAAAACATCCTCATCTTTTCACCCCAGACGTAGAGACCCATCTGTACCTGGGTCTGTCCTCTCCTTCTCCCCTTCTGATACAACGGAGGACATGTCCCCACTTCTGTCAAAGCCCAGATCCTCCATCTGAGCTCTGAATCCTATCCCTTCCCCCCCTCAAATACACTTCTCTGTCATCTCCTCTTCTTCCATCAGCAATATTACATTACTAAGGTTAGCTAGCTTTCGCCTTTGAGTAAAGAACTATATCTTTTCTTGTATAATTTCTATAAGTCCTGGAATTAATAATAACTTTTAAAAAAACTTTGCATGATTTCCTATGCCCCATTACTGTTTTTTTTCCCTCAGTGACCCAATTGCTCTGTAAACCACCCTCTTAATAGTTCCCATATACAACCATTCCATTTTTTTTCCTCTGGACACTTCCCTCTGGGAACCCCTTTGCTCTTTTGCTACAATCTAAACCTGTTGTTCTCTAGGCCTGTTACTCAGCTGTCATCTTGGGGCTTCCCTTGACTATCACTTGATGACATAAGTGTGATTCAAGAAATTTTATCTGGCAGTCATTTTAAGACATACTGGAGCCAAGAGAGATGGAAGTAGGAAGGCTAATTCAGAGGACTTTTGAATTAACTCCGAAAACCCAAAACCAAGCCAGTTTCCATGGAGTCAATTCCGACTCATGGTGACCCAATGTGTTGCAGAGTAGAACTGTGCTCCATAAAGTTTGCAAGGCTGTGGCCTTTCAGAAGCAGATTGCCAGGCCTTTATTTTGAGATGGGTTCTTCTGAGTGGGTTCAGAGCTGCCAACATTTTGGTTTGTAGGAAGGAGCTTAATCGTCTGTGTCCAGGGATCCTGCAGGTTTGAGATTATTGTTGTTGTTAGGTGCCATCTAGTTGGTTCTGACTCATGGCAACCCTATGTACCATGGAACAAAACACTGTCCGGTCTTTTGCCAAGCTCACAATCATCGTTATGCTTAATCCCGTTGTTGCAGCCACTGTGTCAACCCATCTCATTGAGGGTCTTCCTCTTTTTCACTGACCCTGTACTCTACCAAGCATGATGTCCTTCTCCAGGGACTAATCCCTCCTGATAACATGTCCGAAGTATGTAATATGCAGTCACGCCATTCTTGCTTCTAAGGAGCATTCTGGTTGTACTTCTTCCAAGACAGATTTGTTCATTCTTTTGGCAGTCCATGGTATATTTAATATTCTTTGTCAACACCAAAATTCAAACGTGTCAATTCTTCTTTGGTCTTTCTTACTCATTGTCCAGCTTTCACATGCATAAGATGTGACTGAAGATACCGTGCCTTGGGTCAGGTGTACCTTAGTCTTCAAGGTGACATCTTTGTTTTTCAACACTTTAAAGAAGTCTTTCGCAGCAGATTTTCCCAATGCAATGTGTATCTTGATTTCTTGAGTGCTGCTTCTGTGGATGTTGATTGTGGATCCAAGTAAAATGAAATCCTTGACAACTTCAATCTTTCCTCCATTTATCATGATGTTGCTTATTGGTCCAGTTGTGAGGATTTTTGTTTTCTTTATGCTGAGGTGTAATCCAGACTGAAGGCTGTGGTCTTCGATCTTCATCAGTAAGTGCTCTTCACTTTCGGCAATCAAGGTGGTGTCATCTGCATATCATAGGTTGTTAATGAGCCTTCCTCCAATCCTGATGCCCTATTCTTCTTCATACAGTCCAGCCTCTCAGATTATCTTCTCAGCACGCAGACTGAACAGGTATGGTGAAAGGACACAATCCTGATGCACACCTTTCCTGACTTTAAACCAATCAGTATCCCCTTGTTCTGTTTGAACAACTGCCTCTTGATCTATGTACAAGTTCCCTATGAGCACAATTAAGTGTTCTGAAATCCCATTCTTCCCAATGTCATCCATAGTTTGTTATGATCCACACAGTCGAATGCCTTTGCATAGTCAATAAAACACAGGGAAACATCTTTTTGGTATTCTCTGCTTTCAGCCAGAATCCATCTGACATCAGTAATGATATCCTTGGTTCCACATCCTCTTCTGAAACCAGCCTGAATTTCTGGCAGTTCCCTGTCAATATACTGCTGCAGCCACTTTTGAATGATCCTCAGCAAAATTTTACTTGCCTGTGATATTAATGAAATTGTTCGATAATTTCTGCATTCAGCTGGATCATCTTTCTTGGGAATGGGCATAAATATGGATCTCTTCCGGTCAGTTGGCCAGATAGCTGTCTTCCACATCTCCTGACACAAATGAATGAGTGCATCTGGCGCTGCATCTGTTTGTTGAAGCATCTTAACCAACATCCTGTCAGTTCCTGGAGGCTTGTTTTTTGCTGATGCCCTCAGTGCAGCTTGGACTTCTTCCTTCAATACCATTGGTTCCTGATTATATGCTATCTCTGGAAATGGTTGAACGCTGACAAATTCTTTTTGGTATAATGGCTCTGTGTATTCTTTCCATCTTCTTTTGATGCTTCCTGCATAGTTTCATATTTTCCCCATGGAATCCTTCACTATTGCAGCTCGAGGCTTGCGATTATTAGAACTTCAAAATCCATACTTATAAGTGAAGCATAGATTTGTCTTTCTGGTTCAATGATAGTATGTCCAGAAAAAATTATTATTCCTGCATCAGTCAGGATTCAATCATATGAGCAGAGAGTCACTACTACTGTTGTGGAACAAGAGATTTACTGTGGTACCAGATTTTACTCAACTGTGGAAGGCTCTGTGGAAGAGATCTGAGGGGAGTTGGGAATCAAAGCGTTCACCAGTCAATCAATCTGAAAAGTCAAGCCGTTGATGTGGAATAATGAGGGGGTTGGGAAAAGTCTGTGGGACCTTAGTTGCTTATCTGGTGATGGGCTTGGGGCCGCTCTCCGCTAACAGGGTCAGCAAACTGGAAGAAGTTCTGGGGAACCAAGAAGAGCGAGGATAAGCTGGATCCCGATAGCATGCCTGTGTCTATCTGCCATTGCCACTAACTACCACTGGCTGCAGCTTTTCTTCCACCTCCAAAATCTCTACCCTTTTGCCCAACTTAACCAAGAATCATTAAGATAATGGAAATAGATTCGGTTTAACCAAAATGACAGCATATCAGTCTGGCACAATACATTACATTTACGTATTCCTTTAGACATTGCAAAGCACTTCAATTTGTTGCTAATAGCAAACGCTGAAATCATAGCTAATACTTATATAGTGTTATTATGTGCCAGTCATTATTCTAAACATTTTACTTGTATTAACTAAGTTAATCCACACAACAGCCTATGAGATAGATAACTATATTTTTATCTTCATTTTACAGATGAGGAAAATAAGGCACAGCTAATTCAACTTACTTGCTTAAAGTCACACAGCTAGTACATGTGGAAACCAGGATTCAAATTCTGGCATTTTAATTCTAGTGTACCACCCTACCTTTGACTCTTTCTGACTTCCTCAGCAGTTGACTTTTCTTTCCACTTGTGTTGTGTTACTCTTTTCGTATTTTGGCCTCAGTTTTCCTCTTTGTGAGTCATGAATCTAACTTCCTTGTCCTTTTTGTGAATTTCTGCTTTTGTTCACTAGGGAAATCTGCCAGGGTGCCCATGTATATTCCCTGTGGTATGCATGGGGCCACATGCTTCTCTGACAGCAAAGCTTGTGACCTTAGGTCCATATTTCTCAGAGAAGAAAGCCTCATTCCCAGAATGATGGGGTTGTCATGTACTATAGGATTGTTCTGATTGCAAAAATGAGTCAGGCAGTCAACAGCTCTTTCTGAAATAAAATTTGATTTCTATATTACTTCTCCTTGCAGTAGTCAAAATAGCTCCCCAATCTGAAGTCATATGATGACTCAGAGGGTTTTAGTCCCCAAGCTGGCAGTTCTATAAATTGTCATCTTCACTCCCAGAACTCACATATTTCTAAAATCTCTCTCACATGTAGCAATATGCACTAAAACCCATTTCAAACAAAAAGGTATGTCTATTTGAATATGGCAGTGATCTCTATTTGGTTCCAAAATGGCTGATTAAATGGCACTTGGAACAAAGAGGCACAGACAGCAATGTGAATTGCCCAGTGAGCCAGTAAAACAGGCCTGGCTTCATGTTGCCAATGAGACTGAGTTGTAATTACCTGCCCCACTTCCTGAAACAGTTTTGCTCTACTTGGTGTTTCTGAGTAAAGTGAAATCCTATTGTGACATTAAAAACAGGCACTTCCTCTACATGTTAAAGGAATCCCGCTCATGTGTCCCATCTAAAAAGAGCAAAGGATACGTATCAAGCACATGCAGAGACTGAACTCACACAATAATAGTGATAAAAGCAGCTATCATTTAAGGAGTAATTATTCTGCCCCAGTCACTGTCCTGAATGCTTTACTTGTAGCTCTTCTAATTCCCACAATACTTATGAGGTAGATGCCATTTAAAAAAAATTTTATTGTGATTTAGGTGAAATTTAGTGTGCAAATTAGTTTCTCGTTCAAAAATTTATACATAAATTGTTTATGACATTGGTTGCAATCCCTGCAATGTGTCGGCACTCTCCCTCTTTCACCTTAGGCTTCCCGTGCTCATTCATTCAGTTTTCCTGTCCCTTCCTGCCTTCTCATCTTTGCTTTTGGGCAGGTGTTGCCCATTGGTCTCCTATACTTGATTGAACTAAGAAGCACATTCTTCATGTGCGTTATTGTTTGTTTTATAGGACTGTCTAATCTTTGGCTGAAAGGTGGACCTCAGGAATGGCTTCAGTTCTGAGTTAGCAAGGTATCCAGGGGCCATAGTCTCAGGGGTTTCTCCAGTCAGTGTCAGACCAGTAAGTCTAGTCTTTTTTTGTGAATTTGAATTTTGTTGTGCATTTTTCTCTTGCTCTGGCTGGGACCCTCTATTGTGATCCTTATGAGAGCCATTGGTGATGGTAGCCAGGCACCATCTAGTTCTTCTGGGCTCAGGCTGGTGGTGGCTAATGTTCATGTGGTACATTAGTCCTTTGGATTTATATTTTCCGTATGTCTTTGGCTTTCTTCATTCTCCTTTGCCCCAAGTGGGATGGAACCATTGCATGTATCTTAGATGGCTGCTTGCAAGCTTTAAAGACCCGAGAAGCTATGCACCAAAATAGGATGTAGAACATTTTCTTTACAAACTGTGTTAGACCAATTGACCTAGATGTCCCCTGAGACCATGGTCTCCAGCCCTCAGCCCAGTAACTCAGTCCTTCAAGGTGTTTGGATGTGTTTAGGGAGCTTCTATGACTTTGCCTTGGTCAAGTTGTGTTGACTTCCTCTATATCATGTGTTGTCTTTCCCTTCACCAAAGTTACCACTTGTCTGCTATCTAGTTAGTGATTTCCCCTCCCTATCCCTCCCCTTCCTTGTAACTATCAAAGATTTTTTTTTTCTGTGTGTAAACCTTTTCTTGGGTTTTTATAACAGTGGTCCCATACAATATTTGTCCTTTTGTGATTGACTTATTTCACTCAGCACAATGCCCCCTATTTTCATCCATGTTGTGAGATGTTTTACGGATTCATCGTTGTTCTTTATCATTAAGTGGTAGATGCCATTTTTACCTTCATTTTCCGGGTGAGGAAATTGAGGCCCAGAGAGCTTGAAGGAAATTACAAGACTAATGGATAGTGGAGCTGGAATTTGAACACAAGTCATTTATCATGAAAATCTTTGCTATGTGTTCCTACCCTGAAGCAGGAAAGATAAAAATGAACAATACATTGTTTTTTTAACTGCTGACATTTTACTACTGATTCTAAATTCATTTTGCATGTGCCAGTGACCATTGTAGGGAGAGAGAAAAAAAGCTGTGTAAAGGCTCAGTATGATGTGGTTGGAAAATTCTCTTCCATCCTAAAGGGATGTTGCCTCTCTCTGATCTTGGGTTTAAGACAACTGAGTCCTGAGCCTTAGGCCTGAAGTAGAATCCTGAGAATCTGGGGTGGGAATGGAGAGAGAGGGGACTGGCCTGTATATTATACAGCATGGAATTAAGGACATCCACCGGTGAGAGACGCAAGCAATTTTTCCAGAATTACATGCCAGCCCAATGCCTTCAATCCCCTTCAAGGGTCTGATCCTTCTCTAAATTACTACGCTATCTCTTTCTTTTTTCTACTGCCCAGCTTCTTACAAGAGCAGCTGTGTCAATCAGAGCTCTGGGTTAAAAACCACAGAAGCCAGTTCTGATGAACTAAAGCGGCAAAGTCACTGATGGAAAGATCCTAGGAATGTCAGTAAATGAATGGGAAGGCTAGTGACTGAGGCTCAGAAAGTGAGCTGGACTCCATGGGGTCAGGAGCATAGAGACACACAAGACTGCACGACCAGTGAAGAGCACACCATCCTAGCAAGGCAAGTCACCACACTGCTGGCTTCGAGTATGTTGCTCTTGTGCATCTTAGTGTCACTTTCTATGGAAGAATTAAGGGTCTGATTGGCTGAGATTAGGTCACCACTCTCTCGTAACCAGGGTCCCTGGCTGGTGTAAATGGTTAACAAACTCAGCCATCTGAAATACTGGCAGTTTGAGTCTACTCAGAGGGCCTCAAGAGAAAGCTCTGCTAATCTACTTCTGAAAACTCAGCCACTGTAAACCCCGTGGAGCACATTTCTACTCCGACGCACATGGGTTCTCGTTGAGTTGAAATCCACTCCGTGGCTACTGGTTTTTGTCTGTTTACCAGAAGCATAAAGAGAAACTATGGAGCCCCCTCCCATCCAAAAAGTAGCAAATGTTTGTTGCAGTGGCTCCCGTCCACTGGCTCCATTTCTTCACCACCGTTTCATTTCTCAGTGCTTGACATCTCTGAAATGATTCTTGTTGTAGCCTCCTATATCTTCCATACTATTAAAGTTCTAGGGAAATTGTTGCATATCTTACTTTGCCTCTCTGCAATATTTAAAAACAAACAAAAACAGTTGCCGTCCAGTCCTCTCTGACTCATGGAGGCCCCATGTGTGTCAGAGTAAAACTGTTCTCTACAACGTTTTCGATAACTGAATTTTTGGAAATAGATTGCCAGGCTTTTCTTCTGAGGTACCTCTAGGTGGACTCAGACCTCCAGTCTTCTATTTAGCAGCTGAGCACTTAGCCATTTGCACCAACCAGGGATTCCCTGCAATATTAATCCCCTGTTAAATACTTCAGAAACACTGGTGGCATAGTAGTTAGGAGCTATGGCTGCTAACCAGAAGGTCGGCGGTTTGAATCCACCAGGCGCTCCTTGGAAACTCTATGGAGCAGTTCTATCCTGTCCTATAGGGTCACTATGAGTCGGAATCAACTCGGTGGCAGTGGGTTTGGTTTTTTGATTTGGTTAAATACTTCAAAATTTAATTTTAGTACTCTCTCTCGGTTTCTGCAATACCACAGTTCCCTTGTTTTTCTCCTGCCTTTCTAGAAAGTCCTTCTCAGTCTCCTTGTGTTTCTTTTCCTTCATCTGCCACTTAAATCTTGATTTTCACCAGGACTGTATCCTTTGCCCTTAGCACTTCTTCCTGGGTGAACTCATCTCTAAGTTTGGTTTTGAATTCTCCTGTATGCCTCAGAATTCCATATATCCATCTCCACTTCCACGTTGATCTTTGGTTTGCCAGATCTGTACTCCCAAGCCTTCGTGGGATATCTCTTTCTGTATCTCTCCTAGTCTCTCTGAATCTGCCAGGTCCAAAGTCACCACTCCAAGTCAGAATCTAAGGTGTCATTCTAGACACCACCCTTTCTCTCACCAGATGCATAAAAGTTGTCATCAAGTCCTGAACTTTCTATATATCTATTGAATTCATTTCTTCCACTCCATTCCCACTGTTACAAACTTTGTGCAATTCCCCCACCTGTTTCTCTGGATTATTTCTCTAGTATCTAAATTATTTTCCCTGTCTGCTGTCTTCTTTCATTTAGGAATCATTGAACAAGTATTTATTTAATGATTGTTATTTTTCTGTGAGAAAGGTTGGCCCTATGAAATCATTCATGAAAAGAAATAATCCCTGCTCATGAGTTGTTTAGTGAAGAGACAGACAGGCAGATGGGAAATAACTCTCAGACTAGATAGGAAAAGGAATGGTCTTTTTGGAGTCCCTGAGTGGTGCAAATGGTTAACACACTTGGCCTCTAACTGAAAGGCTGATGGTTTGAGTCTACCCAGAAGCACCTCGGAAGAAAGGCCTGGTGATCTACTTAAAAAAAAATCAGCCACTGAAATCCTATGAAGCACAGTTCTACTCTGACATCATGGGACTGTTATGAGTTGGAACAGACCCAATGGCAACTTCTTTTTTTCCTCATCCTAGTATGCAATTCTATAGAGTATCATTCAATGACTCCTTGCTTCTACCAAATTATAGTTCATATTTCTTGAAAAGACATACAATATGGCCCTTTTATATGTTGGCCCTGACCACTGTAAGCCCAACTTCTGCCATGTCTTCACGTACAAACTTGTCTCCAGAAAACATTATTTCTTCCTGAGCCTTTGTAACTTTGTACATTCTTTTCCTTCTGGCTCTCATATTCTGGTCTTATCCTCCCGTATTTTATGTGGAAAATTTCAGGATTCTGCTCAAAGATTACTTCTTCTGTAAGTCTTTGGTGATCCTCAACAACCTTAACCTTCAGACTGTGAACTCTGTAAGGGCAGTTACTGTGTGGTATTTTCTTGTCACAAGCACATAGTGCAAGATTTGGGTCATAGCTGACACCCAATAAATAGTTATTAAACAAATAATAATAGCTAACATTTATCAAGCACTTATGCAAGTGCTTTGTGTTAAAACAAACACTGCATGTGTATTTTTACATGCTTCAATACATTTTGTCCTCACAGGAGACCTATGAGGTAGGTATGACTATTTCATCCCAATTTATTAAAGTTGAACTTACTTTTCAGAAAATTTAAATAACTTGTCCAAATTTATACACTTGTAAGTTGTGCTGGGGGCAGTGGTGGTTCAGTGATAACAATTCTAGACTTCCCTGTAGAAGATCTGGGTTCAATTCCCAGCCACTGTACCTCATGGATGACAACCATTTCTGTCAGTGAAGAGTTGAGTGTTGCTATGATACTAGACAGGCTTCAGCAGAGATTCCAGACTAGGATGGACTAGGAAAACAGGCTGGGTGAATACTTCCAAAAATCACCAATGAAAACCTTATGGATCACAATGGTCCAATCCACAACAAATCATGGGGATGGTGTAGGACCAAGCAGAATTTCATTCCGTTTGTGTATGGGGTCACCATAAGTTGGGTGCCGACCTATGATAGCTAAAAACAACAGGAAGTTGTAATGAGTAAGTAGCGATCCAACCCAGGCAGTTTGCAAGCAACCACTCCTCTAAATGAACCAATGAATGACAGGCAAAGGGTGAAAATGAGTTGTGGAAGCATGAAAGCTTGACTAACTTCCAATAAATTTACTCACATAAAGTTCCCTGGCTTCAAGGGGCTGAAAACAAATACGCTGAATTCTGAGGAGGTGTCTAGAAAGATATACAACACAGGAGAGGCTGAGAGAATAGCTTGTCTCCTCATAAATATTCAGATCCCTTGTTCCTGTTTTTTGGCATTGCAAAGCTTGTAGGGAAGGAGAAGTGAGAAGGATTGCCTGAAAAAGAAATCCACTCTTTGTACAACCATTGGCTTTGTCATCCCTGCTTATCCCAGGGGCAAAATCTGAGTTTGGAGGATGCTGATCGTTTTTTTTTTTTTTTTGATCTAATAAGGACCCGCTTAGCCTTATTTTCTTTTCAATTCTCCTGTGCCTTATTCCACATGCCATCGTGCTATAAATTAACTCAGTGATGAGGGCAGTTGAAGATTTGCTCCTTATTTATCAGTGTGATCAGCAATTATTTCCTAGCTGATCTTGGATCATTGTTGTTGTTAGGTGCCGTCGAGTTGGTTCTGACTCATAGCGACCCCGTGCACAACAGAATGAAACACTGCCCGGTCCTGCGCCATCCTTACGATCATTGTTATGCTTGAGCTTATTGTTGCAGCCACTGTCTCAATCCACCTTATTCAGGGCCTTCCTCTTTTCCGCTGACCCTGTACTCTGCCAGGCATGATGTCCTTCTCCAGGAACTCATCCCTCTGACAACATGTCCAAAGTATGTAAGACGCAGTCTCACCATCCTTGCCTCTAAGGAGCATTCTGGCAGCACTTCTTCCAAGACAGATTTGTTCATTCTTTTGGCAGTCCATGGTATATTCAATACTCTTCGCCAACACTGCAATTCAAAGGCGTCAACTCTTCTTTGATCTTCCTTATTCATTGTCCAGCTGTCACATGCATATGATGCGATTGAAAATACCATGGCTTGGGTCAGGTGCACCTTAGTCTTCAGGGTGATATCTTTGCTCTTCAACACTTTGAAGAGGTCCTTTGCAGCAGATTTACCCAATGCAATGCATCTTTTGATTTCTTGACTGCTGCTTCCATGGCTGTTGATTGTGGGTCCAAGTATAATGAAATCCTTGACAACTTCAATCTTTTCTCTGTTTATCATAATGTTGCTCATTCGTCCAGTTGTGAGGATTTTTGTTTTCTTTGTGTTGAGGTGTAATCCATACTGAAGGCTGTGGTCTTCGATTTTCATTAGTTAGTGCTTCAAGCCCTCTTCACTTTCAGCAAGCAAGGTTGTGTCATCTACATAATGCAGGTTGTTAATGAGTCTTCCTCCTATCTTGATGCCCCATTCTTTTTCATATAGTCCAGCTTCTCCTATTATTTGTTCAGTATACAGATTAAATAACTATGGTGAAAGAATACAACCCTGATGCACACCTTTCCTGACTTTAAACCAATCAGTATCCCCTTGTTCTGTCTGAACAACTGCCTCTTGATCCATGTAAAGTTTCCTCATGGGCACAATTAAGTGTTCTGGAATTCCCGTTCTTTGCAGTATTATCCATAGTTTGTTATGATCCACACAGTTGAATGCCTTTGCATAGTCAATAAAACAGGTAAACATCCTTCTGGTATTCTCTGCTTTCAGCCAGGATCCATCTGACATCAGCAATGATACCTCTCATTCCACATCCTCTTCTGAAACTGGCCTGAATTTCTGGCAGTTCCCTGTCAATATACTGCTGCAGCTGTTTTTGAATGATCTTCAGCCAAATTTTGCTTGTGTGTGATATTAATGATATTGTTCTATAATTTCCACATTTGGTTGGATCACCTTTCTTGGGAATAGGCATAAATATGGATCTCTTCCAGTCAGTTGGCCAGGAAGCTGTCTTCCATATTTCTTGGCATAGACGAGTGAGCACCTCCAGCGCTGCATCTGTTTGTTGAAACATCTCAATTGATATCCCATCAATTCCTGGAGCCTTGTTTTTCACCAGTGCCTTTTTCAGAGCAGCTTGGACTTCTTCCTTCAGTACCATCGGTTCCTGATCATATGCCACCTCTTGAAATGGTTGAATATAGACAAATTCTTTTTGGTATAATGACTCTGTGTATTCCTTCCATCTTCTTTTGATGCTTCCTGTGTCATTTAATATTTTCCCCATAGAATCCTTCACTATTGCAACTCGAGGCTTGAATTTTTTCTTCAGTTCTTTCAGCTTGAGAAACGCTGAGCATGTTCTTCGCTTTGGTTTTCCATCTCCAGCTCTTTGCACATGTCATTATAATACTTTGTCTTCTCGAGAGGCCCTTTGAAACCTTCTGTTCAGTTCTTTTACTTCCTCAATTCTTCCTTTTGCTTTAGCTGCTCGGCGCTCAAGACCAAGTTTCAGAGTCTCCTCTGACATCCATCTTGGTCTTTTCTTTCTTTCCTGTCTTTTCAGTGACCTTTTGCTTTTTTCATGGATGATGTCCTTGATGTCATTCCACAACTTGTCTGGTCTGTGGTCACAAGTGTTCAATGCATCAAATCTATTCTTCAGATGGTCTCTAAATTCAGGTGGGATATACTCAAGGCCATATTTTGGCTCTCGTGGACTTGCTCTGATTTTCTTCAGTTTCAGCTTGAACTTGCATATAAGCAATTGATGGTCTGTTCCACAGTCGGCCCCTGGCCTTGTTCTGACTGATGAGATTGAGCTTTTTCATTGTCTCTTTCCACAGATGTAGTCAATTTGAATTCTGCGTGTTCCACCTGGCGAGGTCCATGTATATAGTTGCTGTTTATGTTTGTGAAAGAAGGTATTTGCAATGAAGGAGTCGGTCTTGCAAAATTCTATCATTCGATCTCCGGCATTGTTTCTATCCCCAAAGCCATATTTTCCAACTACAGGTCCTTCTTCTTTGTTTCCAACTTTTGCATTCCAATCGCCAATAATTGTCAATGCATCTTGATTGCATGTTGGATCAATTTCAGACTGTAGCAGCTGATAAAAATCTTCTTTTTCTTCATCTTTGGCCCCAGTGGTTGGTGCGTAAATTTGAATAATAGTCGTATTAACTGGTCTTCCTTGTAGGCGTATGGATATTATCCTATCACTGACAGCATTGTACTTCAGGATAGACCTTGAAACTTTTTTTTTTTGACGGTGAATGCAACACCATTCCTCTTCGAGTTGTCATTCCCAGCGTAGTAGACTATATGATTGTCCGATTCAAAATGGCCAATACCAGTCCATTTCAGCTCACTGTGCCTAGGATATCGATGTTTATGTGTTCCGTTTCATTTTTAATGATTTCCAATTTTCCTAGATTCGTATTTCATACATTCCAGGCTCTAATTATTAATGGATGTTTGCAGCTGTCTCTTCTCATTTTGAGTTGTGCCACATCAGCAAATGAAGGTCCCGGAAGCTTTACTCCATCCACATCATTAGGGTGGACTCTACTTTGAGGAGGCAGCTCTTCCGCTGTCATCTTTTGAGTGTCTTCCAACCTGGGGGGGCTCATCTTCCAGCATTATATCAGACAATATTCCGCTGCTATTCATAAGGTTTTCACTGGCTAATGCTTTTCAGAAGTAGACTGCCGGTCCTTCTTCCTAGTCTGTCTTTGTCTTGAAGCTTAGCTGAAACCTGTCCTCCATGGGTGACCCTGCTGGTATCTGAATACCGGTGGCATAGCTTCCAGCATCAGAGCAACACACAAGCCCCCACAGTATGACAAACTGACAGACACGTGAGGGCTTGGATCATTAAGTATTCTTAAATCCCCACTTTGTTGGGACAGAAATGTTTAAATGCCTTAAAAATATATACCCATAAAGCCAGCAACTGATGGCCATCGAGTCAATTCTGACTCATAGCTACCCTGTAAGCCACAGTAGACCTGCCTCGTAGAATTCCCAGGAAGCACCTGGTGGATTCGAATCACCAGCCTTTTGGTAAGCCGCTATAGCTCTAAACCACTATGCCACCAGGGTTTCCTAGAACTGTGTATATCTGTTTTTTAAAATAAAATAAAACAAAACAAAAAAAAGCTGTAAATTAGGAACCTGAAACAGAGGTGACATTTCATAGAAAAAGTAAGGGGGGAAAAAAAAGCTGAGAAAAATCAGCTTGAGTAATTATTTTTACTGTCTCAAACTCTTACCTCTAACAAGCTCAGTGTTGCTATTCTGGCCTTTAGGATATAATTTCTAGTTTCACAACGTTAAAAATACTAAATGCCTTACTTTTTATTTGAGAAAAAATATATTAATGGTGTCAGACTCCAAGCACTAAATATGTCTCTCACTGTCAACTAACCAATATTGACAGAGTAGATGTCATGGTTAGTCAAATGACATTAAGAAATTCCAGCAAACACAGAAAATTTTAATACAAAGAACAAAGATGGAAAACATTGTGCCATTTGAAGGAACTGGAAAAAAAAAATCCATTGCCATCGAGTCGATTCCAACTTACAGCGACCCTATAGGACAGAATAGAACTGCCGCATAGGGTTTCGAAGGAGCGACTGGTGGACTCAAGCTGCCCACATTTTGGTTAGCAGCCATAGCTCACTGTAGCTCCTAACCACTGTGCCATCAGGGCTCCAAAGGAAGGGTGTTTCAAATGAACAGTTGTCGTATTAACAGATAACACTACCACCATTTGCCTAGAATTATTGTATGGCATAACTTTGATAAAGTTTCCCTTTTTTTTCTAGGTTTTGCTTCAAAAGAACCTTAAGGGTGAAAACTCAAATGAAGTTTATACTAGGGAATGAACTCTGGAGAACATAAATTTAGGGCTGGCTCTGTGGTGTGTCATCTCTGCCATCACACAAGGCCCCACACTCAGAAGGTCCCTGTGCTTGGTTTAGTGATCTGCTGTCCCTGTCTTGAAATTCTTTGTAATGTTTGAACAAGAGACTCCACAGTGGGCCCCACAAATTATGTAGTTGCTCCTATATAAAAGCTGTATCACTACAGGCTCTGTTGGGATATTAGTGTTTCATCACAAGCTAGAATGCTATTGTTGGGTGCCATTGAGTTGTTTTTTACTCATAGCAACCCCACGTGACAGAGTCGAACTGCCCCATAGGGTTTTCTTGGCTGTAATCTTTATGGAAGTAGATCATCAGGTCTTTCTCCAGTGGAGCTGTTGAGTGGGTTCAAGCTGCTAACTTTTCAATTAGCAGCTGAGTGCTTAACCATTGTGCCAATAGGACATTAGTCTTCTCCCGTACAGAACCAGTCTATGACACCTTCCTACTTCCCAGTAGAAATAAGGATGCATTCTCTGGGATCAGGAAGAAGGAAACCCCTATGCCTCAGGGCTGCCTTTGGATTTTTTGACTTTTAGGAAACTGCCTTCCCAGGTCCAGGGAAAACAGCTAGTTTCAGCTGCCCTTTCAGATACATAAAAGTTTGTAAAGGTTTACTCAATCCCCTAACACTGATACGGAATTCCTAGGTGGTGTAAATGGTTGAACCATTCGGCTGCTAACCAAAGTCTTCAAGGTTTGAGTCCACCCAGAGACACCTCTGAAGAAAGGCCAGGCAATCTACTTCTGAAAAATCAGCCATTGAAAATCGTATGGATCACAGTTCTACTCTGACACGCACAGTCAATTTCTGTCAGAATTGACTCAGTGACAACTGGCTTTAACACTATTATGCAAAAGAAGTGCCCTGGGTGCGAGATATGCTGAGCTGATGGTATTAAAAGGATGAGAATGTTGGACAGCAAGAAGAGAAAATAAATCTTAAAATTAAGTGAAAGAAAATTCACTTTGAAAAATTTTTATTCATCTTGTTTTTCTCTGTAACTATTCTACTACCATAATAAAGGACACAAAATCTAATTTATTTTCATAAAACTTTGAGCCCAGAAGCCATTTATATTATTATTAGACAATCAGCAATATAAACTCGGCACCTAAGATAAAAAGTTAGAATTGGCCCCTGGCCAGGGGGGTTACTATAGAGATTAGAGTCTGTTTTTTTAAACAGTGTTTTGTTGAGTTGATAGAACAATGATTCCAGATTTTGAAATTGTCTTTATTTTTCCCACTTGGAGAAAAGCAAGGACACTTAAAAAAATAGGTCACTCGAAGTTCTGTAGAGGAGCTTGTTGACAAAAGTAGAAATGGGGATATATTGTGATCATATTTCTGAGTAGCTTCAACTCACTGAACCAAATGATTCAACATGCAATATATCAAGTGGAGGGACAAGCAAGTCAGGCATTGTGCTGCCAGGCCATAATCAGGGAAAGAGATGACTCTACTCTTGAGGAACATGGTACCTCAGGGCCCGGGCAGGTGGGTTGCTGCTTCCTCCTTGACCTATCTCTTTCATCTACTCATTTCCATTTCTTTCTCTCCCTCACTTCCATTTTTTCTCTGTCTTACTTTCCATTTTCTCTTTCTCTCTAGCCATCAGGCAGTGCCATGTAGCTCCCCCAAGAGGCAGAGGAAAGAAGTCTCTCTTAGTTTTCTAGTACTGTTGTAACAGAAATACCCCAATGGATGACTTTAACGGAGAGAAATTTATTCTTTCACGGTCTAGTAGGTTACAAGTCCAAACTCAGGGTGTCACCTCCAGGGGACGCCTTTCTCTCTCTCTGTCGGCTCTGGAGGAAGGTTCCTTGTTATCAATTTTCCCGTGGTTGAGAAATTTCTCAGGTGCAGGGACCCCAACTCCAAAGGACATGCTTTGCTCCCAGTGCCACTTTCTTGGTGGTATAAGGTCCCCTGTCTCTCTGCTTGCTTCTTTCTTTAACATCTCAAGAGACTGCCTCAAGACACAATCCAATCTTATAGATTGAGTTCTGCCTCACTAACACAACTGTTGGCCTTCCTCCGTTGTTAACATCATAGAGGCAGGATTTACAACATGTAGGAAAGTCATATAATCCCGGGAATCATGGCCTAGCCAAACTGATACACATATTTTTGGGGGGCATAATTCAATCCGTGACAAAGGCTAAAGATGTGAAGATGTTCCATTGCAGCAGTTGGAATGACCTGTTTTCTCCAATTGAGTATAGTAGAAGGCTAACTATAGAAAGTTTGGTTGTCAAAAGTAGAGATAAGAAGAATTTGCTTACAATGGGGGTGGTGGTGGAGATGATGGTGATGATGGTGGTGGAACTCACCCCTGAGTCTCCCTTATGGAAGGCAAGAATTCTACCACTGAGCCACCACCAACTTTCCTGCTTTGTGATCGGCAAGAAAGAGAATAGCTCCCCTGTTGTCGTCTGGTTCCATAATTCATGTCCCCAGGCAGGCAGCAGAGATGCGGGTACTTAAGTTCTGCTCCTGTGGCTGCAGCATTTAAACCTGCTACAGCGCTGTGTCATTGCGCTAGGCATAGGCAGCATGGTGGGAAGGGGACTCAGTACCAAGATGGACGAGAACACAGTTGTAGGGTGTACTTTGCCTATTGCTGTCTGTAAAAATTTTGTTGCTTGGAAAATTTAATTATCATGGTTTGGAAGAAGGAAAAAATTATATTTAGAAACTTGGAGATAGTGTGAATCAGGAAAAAATGGTATCTTGATTGTTGAGTTTGCCAAGTCTTATTACTGGCTTCTGGCCAAGCTTCAGGTTGCTTGTTAGAGTTATGCAGGGAATGTAAAATGGGGAGTCCAACTCTCCCAAGAGGAGCCAGAAGGAGGGCTGATTTTCTCCACTAGCATACCCTGAATCCACCCACTTTGGCCCAATAGGGGCTCTAGACATTGTTTCGAATTTGCCATTTTTTCTAACTTGCTCCTGGTTCTCCTTATTAAGCCAAAGCTTTGTTCTAAACACAAGTTGTTACAGACTAGGTCTTCTTATCTTGGTCTCAAAAGATAAGTTATTCATTAGCAAGATTATTAAGGGGTGGGAAGGGTAGAAAGGCAGAAAGTTTAACTCACCAGTGACTAGGCAGGCCTCTGAGGTCAGTTAAAATTAGGGGAAAGAAACAAACTAGTGAAAGCACTGGTTTTCTTGCTGGCATTACAGGAGAAAGGGTGTGTATGGGAAAGACACAGGGTAACTTCACTGTGCCTGAATGCTTCTGCTGTTCCCATAGAGAGCTGTATCCGCAGGGGCTCCTCAGGTTTCCAGTCTCAGGCAGGAGTGCTGAAGAGCTAGGATAGAAGTGGGGGAAATCGGCTTGTTTCTGGGAGTGGAGAGACCATGTGTTGGGGCTCAAGAATCTTTTTGGTTTTTTTTTTTTTTTTAAAGTATGTTTTCATATACACCATGTGTATGGAAGTTTTATTTCAGTTTGTGAAGTGTGTGTGCATGTGTGTGCACGTGTATGCCCCGTGGCGAATTGGAGGCTTGCCCTGTATTCATTAGTGTTTCTTACAGTCGATATAGAAAGTCTGTGCTGAAAGTTTATTAGTTATTTGCCCCCTTCCCATGCAAGCCCCTAAACCTGATTTTGTACTTCTTTACTCCTAAGCAAGAAGATAGTGCAGACCGGAATACCAGCAAAATCAACTGGTAATTCCCCACATAGTCTCTTCTCGTGCTTTCAGCAGTGTTTTAACAAGTCGGAGCTTGCCCGCCAGCCTGCTTGGCGTTCTCGTGTTCAGGGTGCCAGAGTCATTTAGTTTGAAGAACTAAAAGGCTCAAGGGGAAAAAAAAAAAAAAACTGCTTAGAATCCATCACCCATGCTGTTGGAAAAAGAAAAGGGAACAAAAATGTTGAAGTCCAAGCTTTCATACTTGTGGAAACTTGAAAAGAGACTTTAATTTTTCCTTTATTTTCTTTAGCTATCATTTTTGCATTTGCAGCCTGCATTATTATTAAGTGCACAATTAATTAATAGATTACTTCAAGAAAGGCAGAAACTATTTTCAACAGAACAGAAAAAGATATACTATCCAGTCAGTATCCAGCTTTCCCCAGGACTATTCACAGTAGGTAAGCAGAGGTGAAGAGACAACACCTAGATCCTGAAAGGGAGGGAAAGAGAGAGGGAGGGACCAAATGCATGCTCAGGTCATATGACTACATTCACACCTTGACAAACATCCCTTTTATCAACTCTACGGGATAAAGGAACATGTGTTTATATTGTGTCTGCATTAACAAAGATATTCAGTAATACGAGTTAATTATTGTCAGAGTTCTGATTGAATTTTTGGCTCAGTATTTAGCCCCTTTAGCAAAAGCTACTAGCACCAGTTGCCATGGAGTTGATTCTGACTCATGGCGACCCCTGTGTGTCAGAGTAGAACTGTGCTCCATACAGTTTTTTCAATAGCAGATTTTTTAAAAGTAGGTCACTAAGACTTTCTCCAGAAGCACCCTTTGGGTGGACTCAAACCTCCAACCTTTTGATTAAGCAGGTGAGTACATTAACCCTTTTGCACCACCCAGGGACTAGGAGAAGCTGGACGTGGTACCAATTAACATGCTTCAAATCTGACCTAATGTGAGCAACCGCGATAGGCCACCGTGGCATCTGGTTGTCAGAACAGACAGAAAAAACTTGTGGTTCAGGAGCTGGCTGAGAACAGTCTCTCCTCCCAGCTAGTGTGACTTGGCTTCAAGACCTGACTGTCTTCCTTGGAGCTGGCCACAGAACTTTGGAGACTGAGAGTCCCATTTGGAATTGATAACTCATGCTCTGGGCAAAAGCAGTACTAACATCAAGTCCCCTGGTGTCTGAAAGCAAAACTCATTTTTTCCTCCATTAATAAAGAAAATTAGGTCCAAATTTTTAGAGCCTGATTCCAGCATTCAAAGGAGAATTAAAATTTGGCATCAACAAATCTTCAAATATTTATCAAGCATTTTTCAAGTACAAGGCACTATGATAGGTGATGTGGAGGAGTAGAAAGATTTAAAGGCATGATTTCAGCCCTGGAAAATCACATAATCTTGTTGGAAGCTGAGGCACACTCTACACTGAGACAGTTTAAACTGAGGCCAAAGAATGGCTTCAGAGCTTCGATGATTCCTTTGAAATTACATGTAAAAATTTTGTGTATGTGTATTTTTTCTAAAGGGAGAATATTAAGAGTTTTAATCAGATCTTCAAATGGAACCATTTCCTAAAAAAAAAAAAAAAAAACTTGACCAGGGATCTATTCATTATATTAGTAGTAAAAATTATAATTCACATTTATTATTGTGTTTAATATGCACCAGGGTTTATGTTAGGCACTTTACACTCATTTTATTGTCACGACAGTCCTATGAATACATCTTATTGTTATTATTGCTATTCCAATTTTACAAATATGAAAGCTGAGACTTAGGTTGTTACATCCAGTGGCACAGGATCAATAAATGACAGCATTAGGATTTGAACATGAATTTATTTAATATCAAACTCTGCATTCTTAATTTCTGTGCTGTATAATAATGAAGATATATGAGAGTTGAATAGCAAGAAAGTGAAAATGTAGAAGAGATGGCAGAGGGAAGTGATGGTGAGGAGGGCAAGTACGTAAGAGTAATATGCTCAGGAATGTCTTCACGGAGGTGGTGGGGATCGCTCAGGGCCTTGTGAAATTCAGTGCTCAGGACATGTGATTTTGAATTTATATATCCTTACCCAGAAACCCTGGTGGCGCAGTTGTTAAGAGCCACAGCTGCTAACCAAAAGGTTGACAGTTCGAACCCACCAGGCACTCCTTGGAAACCGTATGGGGCAGCTCTACTCTGTCTTATAGGGTCGCTATGAATCAGAATCGACTTGACGGCAGCTAGTTTGGCGGGTTTTGTTTGTTTGTTTGTTTGTTTTTTACCTGTGATCCTGGGTAGTTATGGCAGGAATTCTTAGACTTAGCATTTTAAGCTTTTAAGGACTTTCATAACCAGTTTGGAAACCCTGGTGGCATAGTGGTTAAGAGTTCAGCTGCTAACCAAAAGGTCAGCAATTGGAATCCACCAGGCACTCCCTGGAACCTGTACGGGGCAGTTCTACTCTGTCCTATATGGTCACTATGAGTCAGAATCAACTCAACAGGAATGGATTTTTTTGTTTAATGTTTTTTTTTTTAAATTGTACTTTAGATGGTTTACAGAACAACCTAGCTTCTCATTAAATAGTACACATATTGTTTTATGACATTGGTTAGCAACCCCACGACATGTCAACATTTTCCATTCTCGACCTTGGGTTCCTTATTACCACTTTTCCTGTCCCCTCCTGCCTTCTGGTCCTTGCCCCTGGGCTGGTGTGTCCCTTTAGTCTCATTTTGTTTTATAGGCCTGTCTAATCTTTGGCTGAAGGGTGAACCTCAGGAGTGACTTCATTACTGAGCTAAAAGGGTATCTGGGGGCCGTATTCTCAGGGTTTTGGCAGTCTCTGTCAGGCCAGTAAGTCCAGTCTTCTTTCGTGAGTCAGAATTTTGTTTTACATTTTTCTCTAGCTGTCTGGGACTTTCTATTGTGATCCCTGCCAGAGCAGTCAGTGGTGGTAGCTGGGCACCATCTAGTTGTACTGGACTCAGTCTGATGGAAGCCGTGGTAGTTGTGGTCCTTAGCCCTTTGCACTAATCTTTCCCTTGTGTCTTTAGTTTTCTTCATCCTCCCTTGCTCCTGAAAAGGTGAAATCAGTGGATTATCCTAGATGGCCGCTTACAGGTTTTTAAGACCCCAGACACTACTCACCAAGCTAGAATGCACATTTTTTAAATAAATTATGTTATGCCAGTTGAGCTAAATATTCCCTGAGACCATGTTTCCCATGGCCCCCATTCCAGCAATTTGATCCCTCTGGGAGTTTGGACATGTCTATGGAGATTTCATGACCTTGCCTTGTACAAGTTGTGCTGGCTTTGCCGGTATTGTGTACTTCACCAAACTTATCACTTATCTATTTTTTACTTAGTGTTTCTCCATCCCCACCCTTCTCCTCCCTCGTAACTATCAAAGATTGTTTCTTTTTGTATGTAAGCATTTTCATGAGTTTTTATAGCGTGGTCTCATACAATATTTGTCCTTTTGTGATTTACTTATTTCACTCAGCATAACGCCATCCAGATTCATCCATGTTGTGAGATGCTTCCCAGATTCATTATTGTTCTTTATCATTGCTTAGTACTCCATTGTGTGTATATACCAGAGTTTGTTTATCCATTCATCTGTTGATGGGCAGCTAGGTTGTTTCCAACTTTTTGCTATTGTGAGCAATACTGCAATGAACATGGGTGTGCATATATCTATTCATGTGATGGCTCTTATTTCACTAGGATATATTCCTGGGATTGCTGGATCATATGGTATTTCTATTTCTAGCTTTTTAAGGAAGTACCATATCATTTTCCGAAGTGGAAATGCACCAGCAGTGCATATGAGCTCCAACCTCCTCACAGCCTCGCCAACATTTATTTTCTGTTGTTTTTTTTTTTTTTTTGATTAGTGCCGGTAATGTTGAGGTAAGATGGTATCTCATTGCGGTTTTGATTTGCGTTTCTCTAATGGCTGGTGATCGCAAGCATGTCCTCATATGTCTGTTAGCTGCTTGAATATCTTCTTCGGTGAAGTGTCTGTCCTTTGCCCATTTTTTTAACTGGATTTTTTGACTTTTTGTTGTAGAGGTGTTGGATTTTCCTATACATTTTAGAGATTAGATCTTTGTTGGATTTATAGTAGCCAAAAAAATTTTTTTCCCCACTCTGTGGGTTCTCTTTTTACTCTTTTAGTGAAATCTTTTGATGAGCATAAGTGTTTAATTTTTAGAAGATTCCAGTTATCTAGCTTATTCTTCTGGAGTTTGTGTGTCGTTAGTTGTGGTTTGTATCCTGTTAGTGCTGTGTATTAGGACATCTAGCATTGATCTTATTTTTTCCTGTATGATCTTTGTAGTTTTTGGTTTTATATTTAGGTCTTTGATCCATTTTGAGTTAGTTTTTGTGTGTGGTGTGAGGTATGGGTCCTGTTTCATTTTTTTTTTTTTTTGCAGATGGACATCCAGTTTTGCTAGCACCATTTGTTATAAAGACTGTCTTTTCCCCATTTGAACTTTGGGCTGTTGTTGAAGATCAGGCGGCCATAGGTGAATGGATTTACATCTGAGTTCTCAATTCTGTTCCACTGGTCAATGTATCTGTCATTGTACCAGTACCAGGCTGTTTTGACTACAGTAACTATATAGTAGGTTCTGAGGTCAGGTAGTGTGGATCCTTCAACTTTACTATTCTTCAGTAAAAAAAAAAATAGTGCTTTACTTATCCAGGGCTTCTTGCCTTTCCATATAAAGTTAATGATTAGTTTTTCCATCTCTCTGAAGAATGTTCTTGGTATTTGGATCAGGATTGCATTATATTTGTAGATTGATTTGGGTAGAATTGTCATTTTCACAATGTTGAGTCTACCTATCCATGAACATGGTATGTTTTTCTATTTATGTATGTCTCTTTTGGTTTCTTACAGTATCGTTTTGCATTTTCTTTCTATGGGTGTTTTACATCCCTGGTTAGATTTATTCTAAGTATTTTATTTTTTTAGGGGCTATTATAAATGGTATTGTTTTCCTGATTTCCTTTTCATCATTTGCTTTATTGGTGTATAGGAATCTAACTGATTTTTCTATGTTTATCTCATATCCTGCTGCTCTGCTGAATCTTTCTGTTAGTTCCAGGAGTTTTCTTGTGGAGTCTTTTGGGTTTTCTGTGTGTAGTATCATATCATTTGCAAATAGGGGCAGTTTTACCTCTTCATTACCAATTTGGATGCCCTTTGTTTCTTTTTCTTGTCTTATTGCTCTAGCTAAGGCTTCTAGCACAATGTTAAATAGGAGTGGGAACAAAGAGCATCCTTGTCTTGTTCCTGTTCTCAAGGGGAATGTTTTCAGCCTCTCTTCATTAAGAATGATGTTGGCTGTTGGTTATGTATTAAAAAAAATTTTTTTTTTTTTTTATTTAGACACCCTTTATTATGCTGAGGAATTTCCCTTCTATACCTATTTTATTGAGAGTTTTTATTAGGAATTGGTGTTGGACTTTGTCAAAAGTCTTTTCTGCATCGATTGAGATGATCATGTGGTCCTTTTATTTTATTTATGTGGTGGATTATGCTGATTGATTTTCTAATGTTGAACCATCCTTGCATGTCTGGTATGAATGCTACTTGGTCGTGGTGTATTTTTTTTTTTTTTTTGATGTGAAGCTAAATTTTATTGGCTAGAATTTTGTTGAGAATTTTTACATCTATGTTCATGAGAGATATTGGTCTGTAGTTTTCTTTTTTTTTGTGGTGTCTTTGCCTGGTTTTGGTACCAGGGCTATGCTAGATTCATAGAATGAATTTGGAAGTATAGCTTCCTTTTCTATGTTCTGAAATAATTTGAGTAGTACTGGTGTAATCTCTTCTATGAATGTTTGGTAGAATTCTCCAGTGATGTCATCTAGGTTTTTTTTTGTTGTTGTAGAGAGTTTTTAAATTACTTTTTAATCTCTTGTTATGGGTTTGTTCAGATTTTCAACATCATTTGGTGTTAGTTTGTGTAGGTAGTGTGTTTCTAGAAATTTGTCCATTTCCTCTTGGTAATGTCCCCAATTTCATTCCTTATTTGGGTTATTTGCATCCTCTTCTGTTTTTCTTTTGTCAGCTTGGCCAGTGGTTTGTCAATTTTGTTGATTTTTTTTTTCAAGGAACCAACTTTTGATTTTGTTGATTCTGTCTATTGTTTTTCTGTTCTCTATTCATTTATTTCTGCTCTGATCTTTATTATTATTATTATTTTTTCTTCTGGTTGCTGTAGGCTTCTTTTGTTCTAGTTGTGTAGGTGATGTTTTGATTTTGTTCCTTTTTTCTTTTTTTATGTGTATATTTATTGCCTTCGTTGTGTCCTAAAGGTTTTGGTATGATGAGTTTTCATTCTTATTTAATTCTAGTAACTTTTTTATTCCATCTTTGATTTCTTCTATAACCCAGTGGTTTTTAAGCAGGGTGTTATTCGTTCCTGTGTAATTGATTTTTTGTCCTTGCTCTTCCTATTGTTACTTTCTACTTTGATGCAATTGTGATCAGAGAAGATGCTTTGTATTATCTCAATGTTTTGGATTTTGTTGAGGGTTGCTTTGTGGCCTAAAATGTGGTCTATTCTGGAGAATGTTCCATGTGCTTTGGAAAAGAATGTGTACTTTTCAGCTGTTGGATGGAGTGTTCTGTATATGTCTTTGAGTTCAAGTTGGTCGATTGTGTCTTTTCGCTCTTCTATATCTTTGTTGAATTTCTTTCTAGATGTTCTGTCCTTTAACAAGAGTGCCTGTTGAAGTCTCCTACTATAATTGTGGAACTGTCAATTTCTCTTTTCAGTGCTGTTAGAGTTTGCTTTATGTATATTGGACCCCTGTCATTAGGTGTGTAAATATTTATTATGGTTATGTCTTCTTGATGGGTCATTCTTTTAATCATTGTATAGTGCCCTTCTTTTTCTTTTATGGTGTATTTTGTTTTAAAGTCTATTTTATCTGACATTAGTATTGCCAATCCTGTTCTAGCTGTTTGCTTAATATATTTTTTCCATCCTTTGATTTTTAATAAATGTATGTCTTTTTTTCTAACGTGTGTCTCTTGTAGACAGCATATTGATGGATTCTGTTTTTTTCATCCATTCTATCACTCTCTGTCTCTTTATAGGTTTACTTAGACCATTTATGTTCAGTATAATTATTGATAGGCGTGAGTTTATTGTTGTCATTTGCAGTGTTTTTTTTGTTTTTGTTTTTTTGTGGTGCTGACGTTTTCTTTGTTCCTCTTACTCTCCTGTGCTGAATTCCTTTTGTTTGTGGATTTTTTTTTTTAATTTTGTTTTTACTGAGACTTCATATTTTTCTTTATTTTGATTAGTAGTTTGTTAACTTTCTCTGTGGTTACCTTGAAATTTACCCTTATCTTCCTAGGTTTGAACCAGTCTATTGTTACTTGATATCGCCTTGCCTTCCTCTCCATTAGAAAGTTCTATACCTACACTGTTTATTCCCTCTTTTATTGTTCTGACTTTCTTGTCATCTACAGATTAACCTCCCTAGCTCCCTCTTTTATATCCTCTGGTTTTGGATAGTCCTTGAGAGTTCGTTTCCTAGGTTGGTATTCTGGCAGGTGCGATCTTGCATCCTAGATTCAGGCTGTCATCTGATGTTGTTTGTTCTCAAACCAAAGGACTCCCTTTAATAATTCTTGCAAGTTTGGTTTGGTTTTTACATATTCTCTTAATTTCTGTTTCTTTGGAAATGTCCTAATTTCACCATCATATTTGAATGAGAGTTTTGCAGGATATATTATTTTTGGTTGGCAATTTTTTTCTTTCAAGGCTTTATATATGTCATCCCATTGCCTTCTTGCTTACATGATTTCTGCCAAGTAATCGGAGCTTAGTCTTATTGTTTCCCCTCAGCATGTGACTTTTCATTGTTCTTGAGCTGCTCTGAGGGTTCTTCTTTCATCTTTGGCTTTAGCAAGTGTGATTGTGATATGCCTTGGTGATTTTCTTCTGACATCTATCCTGTATGGGGTTCATTGAGCTTCTTGGATATTCAGCTTTTCATCTTTTATGTTATTAAGGAAGTTTTCTGTCAGCAGTTCTTCAAAGATACTCTCTGTGTTTTCTGTTTTCTCCCCCATTCTGGAACTCTGATCACTCACAAATTTTTGCTTTTGATTGTATCCCACATCATTCTCAGGATTTCTTCATTTTTCTTTGTTCTTTTTTCTGATTTTTCCTCAAAGCAGCATCCAAGTATTTGTCTTCAGTTTCACTGATCCTGTCTTCCATTGTTTCAAACCTACTCCTCAGACCTTCTATGTCATTGTTCATTTCTGAAATCTTGTTCATTTTTTGGATTTCTAATTTTTGTTTTTGTATGATTTCTAGTTATGAATTTATTTTTGAAATTTTGTTCATGTACTATTTTCCAAAATTATTCCTTTCTTCTGTCTGTATTTTCCATGGATTTGCCTGCCTTTTCCATGAATTTGTCTATTTTTTCCTCAGTTTTGTCTGTTTTTTGCTTTGACTCTTGGATAGCTCTGAATATTAGAGATTTGAGTTCCCTATTGGGTAGTTCCAGTGCCTTTTCTTCTACCAGAAAATCATATGGTGTTTTATTTTGGACACCTGTTGGAGCCATCCTGTCCTGTTTATATATATATATATATATGTTTAGCTATTGTCTGCTGTCTTCAGTACATTCAGTAGTTATTTTCTTCATTTATTGATTGTTGATTTGTTTGTTTTGTCCTGCTTTTTTGTTTCATTTGGTTATGCCTGAGTAGGCAGGCTCTGCATTTATTGTTGTTTGCTCGTCTGTAGGCATGATACTTTTCACCTCTTTGTCCAATGGGCAGGGCCAGTCACCCAGCTATGGTGCAGCAGGGCAGGTCCAGCTGAAGGGAAGGGGCTGGAATGGATTTTTTGTGGCACATACTGTGGCTGACAAGGTGGGCCAGGGGTCAATGCAGGGCAGGTTCCAGTAGGCTGTGCCTGTGGTACTTGGGGGTGTGATGTTCTGCACATGTTGCAGATAGGCAGGAGGGAGGGGAGAAGGGAGGGTATGATGTGTGGAGCTAGGTTGGGTATGGGAAAGAAGAGAGAGAGGAGATAGAAACAGGATCCAAAAAAAAAAAAAAAGTGTTGAGGGAGCCTGCTGCTTGAGTGATAAACTGAGAAATGAAGAAAAACAAAAAGAAAAACTAAAATAAGAAAAAATAAATAAAATACCCTCTGGGATCCCACTGGCATGGCTTCTCAGTCCAGGGAAGTGGTTCCCAAGCTGTGCAGTAAGCCTGGGTAGAAAAGGTGGAGATGGCACAGAGCACCTTGTATTCAGGAGACAGGAAAATAAGTAGGAAAAGACAAGAAACTGAGACATGAAGAAAAAAAAAGAGAGAGAGAGAGAGAGAGAAAACAAACTAACAAACAAACAAAAAAGCCCCCAGGGATCCTTCCACTGTGGTGGCGTGGACTCAGGAAGCAGTTCCCCGGCCAAGTAGTGCTTCACAGCCTGTTAAGAAGAAGCAAAGGTGGTACACCGTGTCAGGTGTTCAAGAGGAAGGAGGGGGAGGAGGCGAGAGGCAGGAAAAAAAAAAAGCAACACCAGCAACAAAGAAATGGCACTGAAGGAGCCAGTGGGTGTGAGTGGGGTGAATCCACATGACATGGAGTTGGTGCCTCCCAGGTCAGCACTGTTAGACCCACTGGGAAGCAGCAAAGGCCGAGTAAGAGGAAGAAGGGTGAAGGGTGGGAAAGTGTGTATCACTGGTTACTGGGTGCTCTGTCTCCTACTGGAAGGTCTGTGAATCTGCTTTCCCATACTCCCTGTTCATGGATCTCCAACAGAAGTCCAAGATGGTAAATCCATGCTGTGTTAGCTGGTAGGGAACCTCTGTTCTTATCTCTCCTTGCTCTGTGTTCTCTGTCAGTTTCTTATTCCATTCAGTGCTCAGTTGAGTTCTTTATCTCTTCATTTGATGCTTAGGGTTCCAGGACTGATGTTTATCTTTGTTTTACTTAGTTTTTCTGGTCTTTGCTGTGGAGGGATGCGGTGGTGCTTTTTTCTATAGTACCATGTTGGCTCTGGCCCCATTTTTTGTTTTTTTAAATATCCAGTTCAGTAAATAGCTTTTTGCACTTAAAGCAAACTGCAAGCCTATGGGAAAAGATACAAAGGTGAATGACATAAGGCTATCCTTACAAACCAGTGAAGAAAACACATGGACAGAGAATTCCAGTGTGAAGCTGCTAAATTTAGGTATAAAATAGAAGGATGTGGGCAGGTTGCCCTTTGGGGGGATTAGTTTATCTTCTTAGAGGAGGTGGGATTTGAACCGAGCATGAAGGGTTATGAAGGAGCAGTTAGGGCTTTGATGATGAGATAGGCAGGATTTTAGGGCTAAGACCTTTGTGCCTGCTCTTCACTGCACTGGCCTAGTTTCAGACTTTGCAGAGATTTATGATTCCAAGTTCTATTTGTAGGTTATGGATCTTCATCACTATTGCCAAGGGGCACTAGTTGATCTAGTTCCTCTACTTGTATTGCTTTAGCCCAGCCTGATGAACCTCCAGAGTGTAAAGCTGGGCCTACAAGTACTGCTCAACATTTACAAAAAGGAGCTATGGTTTCCTCGTTTGATATTTATGTACTTTCTTCAGCTGAGAATTTTTTTTCAGCAATATTTACTTGCTTTTAACCAAAGCTGCCACAAAAGATCCTTTCTCTCTCACAGTGTCCTTAGCTGAGGAGGGTCTCTGTACTTCTGAATGGCTGGATCCAACCCAGATGCCCCAGAAGCGGCTGTGGGTCCTCAGACATGGCACTGCCCCCTTCCTTATCCCTGGACTCCCTGAGTTATTTTCAGACCGGAGATCCGTGAGCCTCACCCAAGCTTGCTGTCCTTCCAATTGTGTTAAAAATTCCAAAGTAAACCCTTCACCTCAATTTCTCCACAGATTTCTCACATTAAGGGACAGGTGGGCAAAGGCAAATTACTGGAAACTTCAACCTATGTCCCAGAAACTTCTCTCACTCTACTCACTAGGTACACTTGAGTTAGCCTTGCTTAAGGTTCTTTCTAGGCACCTGTTTTCAGTAAACAGTTGATAGCGTTGATCTGAATTCAGTCAGTTTTGATTTAAAAAAATTATTTGGTGCTGAGTTTGTCCTTAAAGAAAAAAGAAAGAAAGAAAGGTTGTATTGAGTAACCTTTGTGAACGATGTTATAGCATTTACCTTTAATACCTAACAAGGGACTAGCACCAGGAGGTCGCATGCTAACTTCCTCAACTTGCTTTGAAACCTGGGAGACATCGTTTACCTCCCTAGTTCTCACTTTCCTCACCTATAAACTGGATGGATATTGGTTAAGGCCTCTTGTAGGACCAATTAACTATGAAATTACAGATACCATTTCCATTTATTTGTATGTAAATTATATAAACATATGTTTAGTTTAGACTAATTGACCCTGCCACGTGGCAGGTGGTGAGCTGTGATCCTATAGTGGTTAGTACTCTGTGTTGTGGCCACAGCAACCTCAGTTCTAATCCAAGTCATGGCATGTGGCTGTAGCTTACTTTGGAGTCCTGGTATGCAGTGGTTAAGAGCTCGGCTTCTAATCAAAAGGTGAGTAATTCAACTCCACCAGCTGCTTCTTGGAACCCTTATGGGGCAATTCTAGCCTACTCACCGCAACTGGTTTGCTTTCTGGTTTTCACTGACCCCAGTGATTCTCAGGAAACAAGCTGCCCTCTTTCTCTCTCTCTCCTTTTTTTTTTTTTTTTTTTACAGTTTTCTTCCTTTTTTGTTACTATTTTTTTTATAGGGTCACTATGCATTGGAATCAAATCGACAGCAATGGGTTTGGTTTTTGAGTTTTGGTTATTTCATTAATAGTTAAACATTCTTAAAAATTTTTATTAAATAGCTATATATATTCCATCATTTAAATTAAGTACTAAATAAAATTAAGTCACACTAAGCAAAGAAAAAGTACCCATTTTTTCCACTTTAACAATATCTGAATAAGCCATTTATTTTTTCTTTTTGTAAAAATATCTAGACCACAGCATTTGCCAATTCAACATTCTTCATATGTACATTAACCATGTTGGGCAACCATCACCAAAATCCTTTGCCAAATTTTCCTTCACCATAAACAGAAACTCAGTGCTTCCTGAACAATGACTCCCCCTTTCTTTCCTCCCTCCTGTCCCTAGTAACCACGAATAAACTTTGGACTTTATGAGTTTGCCTATTCTGGATACTTCATATAAGCAGAGTAGTAAAATATTTGTCCTTTCTTGATTGACTTCACTCACATGTTTTCAAGATTCATCCATGTTGTAGCATGTATCAGGACTTCACTTCTCCTTATGGCTGAGAAATACTCCATTTTGTGTATGTACCACATTTTGTTTATCAGTTCACCTGTCGATGGACATTTAGGTTGTTTCCACATTTCAGCTATTGTGAGTATCTCTCAGTGCTGCCCTCTCTCTCTCTCTTTTTTTAATTTTTATTGTGGTTTAAGTGAAAGTTTACAAATCAAGTCAGTCTCTCATACAAAACCTTATATACACCTTAGTATATACTCCTAGTTGTTCTCCCCTTAATGAGACAGCACATTTCTTCTCTCCATCCTTTGTTTCCGTGTCCATTCAGCCAGGTTCTGTCCCCCTCAGCCTTCACATCTCCCCTCCAGATAGGAGTTGCCCAGATAGTCTCATGTGTGTACTTGATCCAAGAAACCCACTCCTCACATGTATCATTTTCTGTCTTGTAGTCCAGTCCAATCCCTGTCTGAAGAGTTGGATTCGAGAATGTTTCCTGTCTTGGGCTAACAGAAGGCCTGGGGACCATGACCTCCGGGATCCCTCTGTTCTCAGTCAGACCATTAAGTCTGGTCTTTTTACGAGAATTTGGGGCCTGCATCCCGCTGCTCTCCTGCTCCTTCAGGGATTCTCTGTTGTGCTCCCTGTCATGGCAGTCATTGGTTGTAGCTGGGCACCATCTAGTTCTTCTGGTCTCAGGCCGATGTAGTCTTTGATTTATGTAGCCCATTCTGACTCCTGGGCTCATGCTTACCTTGTGTCTTTGGTGTTCTTCATTCTCCTTTGCTTCAGGTGGATTGAGACCAATTGTTGCATCTTAGATTGCTGCTTGCTAGCATTTAAGATCCCAGAAGCCACTCTACAAAATGGGATACAAAATGTTTTCTTAATAGTTTTTGTTATGTCAATTGGTTTAGATGTCTCCTGAAACCATGGTCCCCAAACCCCTGCCCCTGCCACTCTAGCCTTCAAAGTGTTCAGTTTCTTCAGGAAACTTCTTTGCTTTTGGTATAGTCCAGTTGTGCTGACCTCTCCTGTATTGTGTGTTGTCCATCCCTTCACCTAAATTAGTTCTTGTCTTCTATCTAATTAGTGAATCCCCCTCTCCTTCCCTCTTTCCCTCTCCCCTCTCGTAACTACCAAAGAATATTTTCTTCCCTGTTTAGACTATTTCTTGAGTTCTTAAAATAGTGGTCTCATACAATATTTGTCCTTTTGTTTCACAGCTTCATTGTTGTTCTTTATCAATGCATAGTATTCTATTGTGTGAATATGCCATAAGTTATTTATCCATTCATCAGTTGATGGGCACTTTGGCCGCTTCCATCTTTTTGCTATTGTGAACAGTGCTGCAATGAACGTGGGTGTGCATATATCTGTTTGTGCGACGGTTCTTACTTCTCTAGGAGTGAGATTGCTGGATCATATGGTAGTTCTATTTCTAGCTTTTCGAGGAAGCGCCAAATCGATTTCCAAAGTGGTTGTACCATTTTACATTCCCACCAGCAGTGTTAAGTGTTCCAGTCTCTCCACAACCTCTCCTACATTTATTATTCTGTGTTTTTTGGATTAATGCCAGCCTTGTTGGAGTGAGATGGAATCTCATTGTAGTTTTAATTTGCATTTCCGTAATGGCTAATGAATGTGAGCATTTCCTCATATATCTGTTAGCTACCTGAAAGTCTTCTTTAGTGAAGTGCCTGTTCATATCTTTTAAGGCAGCCCTCTCTTAAAGAGGCTCTGTAGTTTTAATCTCTCTCTCTTGCACACACACAATTTGAGGCCCACATGGTGGAATGAGCTATGTGACTTCCCTTTCAGGAAACTTGAGTGAGGAAAGTCTGAAGTCTGGGCCATGCGTTGTTAGGAAGGGAATCTAATGGAACTCCATCCCCCAAAATAAATGCTTCTCTTTAAAGTGACCCTTAATTATAGCAGCCCTGTCAGATGGCTGAGAGCACAGCAGACTTCAGGGGCATTTGCTGTTCCAGCTGAGGCTGCAGCTATCTGATACAAAGTCTACTGGACAACTGTCACTTTGATTATTCATTACCCATAGGTGGCCCTGCAGAGGGCAGGCCACAGTGGAGGACTGTACCTCATTTTCCACTGCCCAGGGCTGAGGAGGGCAAGGGAGCCTTCTGGATGAATCAAACTTCCCCCACAGACTGGAAGTAACATCGAAGACCCTTCTCTGGGGTATAATGGGAGGCTTTAGAATATTCTAGTTTAATGTGAGTAGACCCAGGAATCTGCATTGTCAGTAAGTGCCCTATTTGATTCTTAAGGACACTAAGTTTTCTTTATAGTATTTACCATCAGCAATCTTTGTATTATGTAGCCATCTGACTATTGTCTTCTCTGCCTTTCCCATTAGAATCTGTGCTTCATGACTAGGAAATTCATCTTTGTCTGTTTGGTCTACTGCTATCTCCTCAGGATCTGACATATAATAAGTGTTCAATAGCTAATTGTTAAGTAAACTAACATCTGAAAAGATAGTGCTCTTGGGATGTTGCAAAATACTGAAGACTTTTGCCTTTCTTATAATAAAATTTCCTTCTGGTTTGTTGGGACAACATATTCCGAAAATATTTGGATATGTCATAGTGGACAGAAGGAAAGACTGGTGTCAGCCCATTGCACTGTCCCTGGATTCAGAAAGTAGGTTTGAGCCAAATACATGTGGTATTTCTGAATTTCAAATGGTGGGCCTAAACGGGTGCTGCATTCATGCTGTGGGTCTGTATGTCTTCAACAGTATTATTTCTGTATAATTTTTGCTGAAAAGATTAGGCAGGTAGTTCAGAATAAAATAATTTGCTATCCAGGTTTGACTTGTAAATGCACCTCTGTATGAAGAAAGTGGTTAGCCAGATAGTGCAATGGCATGGCAGTGAAGCATAAATGTGTTGTAAATATATTCTCTTTACTGATTTGCCAGGCTGGGCAAAGCTCAACTGGTCATATGATCTTTGTATAGTTTATTAAAGTCTCAAATGAAAAAAATATATTCTTGATCTTTTTAAGATCCTAGCAAAGGAAAATAAAAGAGTTTTCTCATCCACAGACCAAGCACAAGTATTAGGGTGGCCTGCCAAGCTTAAATTAGAACAAGAATGTAGCTGTTGCAGCCAAGTTCAGCTATCATAAATTTAAATATGCATTCCTTCTACTTGAGAATGGCTGACTTCCGTCACTTAAAGGAAGAGCTGATTCTTCTATTGCAGACATGCACCAACCTTGGACGAAAGCTAAAAAGTAAATTAAAGTGTCCACAAAGTATTTATTAGCCTACAAAATGTTCACCAGCTCCAAAATCTTTCCAGTATACCTCACATTATGAGGCTAAACAGATGAAATTGTGTAGCTTTAGCCAAACATCATCTCCAGGCTTACCTGTAAATAGTAACTCAACCAAAGGGATCTGAAAAAAAAATGCTGGAGAGGAGAAAAAAATAAGCTACATGATATTTTAACAAGAAGCATTTAAATGAAGAATGCATAACAATGAGAGGGATCAGGAAAAAAATACAGTTATCACAACACTGTGTCAGAACCACCATCAGCAGTTGAAATAACAGTTATTTAACAGGACAATTATTCTGACACAGTGCAGAGATAATTGAAGTGGTTATCCAGTGAGAATTCTTTTAAGCCTCAACAGGGACAAAGGTAAAGTCAACTGGGCACCAATCTTTATGTAGCAGAAAGATGGATTTGTCACGTGGTAAGGCATCCTTGTGCTTGGTTGCTAACCAAAAGATTGGAAGTTGGAGTCCAGAGGTACCTGAAAAGAAAGGCCTGGCCATCTATTTCCAAACAATCAACCATTGAAAACCGTATGGAGCAGTTCTACTCTGACACACATGAGTTAAGTTGAAATTGATTCTTTGGCAACTGGTTTGGTTTGCTGGTCATATGATAACAAGCCAGGGACTGGGAAGCAAGGAGCTTGAAAAATTGTACTAGCATTTTGAATCACGATTGCCTTGTAGGCAAATTAACTATGGCAGCTCCAAAACATATTCATTGTTGGATGAACTGTTTCTTACATCTTTGATTTTTTTACTATCATTTTATTATGGAAATAAAGGAGACGGAAGAAGGCAATGAACATTTATTGGGTTTCTACTATTTGTTCAGAACAGTATGTATGAATCCACATTGTTGTTGTTAGGTGCCGTTGAGTCGGTTCCAACTCATAGTGACCCTATGTACAACAGAACAAAACACCGCCAGGTCCTGTACCATCCTCACAATCATTGCTATGTTTGAGCCCGTTGTTGCAGCCATTGTGTCAATCCATCTCATTGAGGATGTTCTTTTTTCCTGGCCCTCTACTATATGTGTCCATAAAGTCCACAGATTCTCCCACCTTTGTTGCTTCTTTCAAGTGCTCAACAAATGTAACCTTAGGCTCCATCCCACAGCATCTTATCTTCTTCTTAGTAATTCTGAAAATTGCCAGGAAATACCCCTTTGGTCCACTAATCTGCCCATCATTACCTCTAATCCTGGACTTCTCTTCTCCACATTTCTCACCTTCTAGAAACCTCGTCTGTCTTCTTTTCACCCTCGGGGACCCCAAATATGAACAAAGGCCCAAGTTTTAGTATCCAATAAAACTTTACAAATGACTTAAGAATAACATAAGGCAATTACAATGCCATGATAGAAAATTCAGATTGTGTGTCAGATATCTCTACTCATAGAATCCATGAACCAAGCTCCTTCCTAGGGAACCAGCTATTGTCTACTTTCTTCTGAGTCCGCAGCCTGCTACGCTGGTCAGGGACTAGCTCACCTCCCTCCACTCTATACTCACTTGACTTAGGCCAAGGTCCCCCCCAACCTATTTTAATTCTTAGGCCAGCTTTTTACATTGTTATGCATAGAAGTTTAGCCCCTCATTATCCAAAATGTCTGAGTTGTAAAACGAGATTCGAGCTTTTCCTTTGGATAGCTAATTCCCCCTTAAAATACTCTTCTCAGACAAGATAGCCTACTTCCTCCAAAATTACATACTTAAGCAATAGGTACAAGCTACAGGTGACTTTCAGATGGTAATTTTTTATAATTAAAAAACAACTTTTTTGGAGATGGTGTAAAAACAGCATGGGGGCGGTGTCTGACCTCCTCCAGCTCTATGAGGGGGAAGGAGAACCAAGATCAACAGAAAAAGTCTGACTCCTATGAGGCAGAGGCCAGAGAAGTCTTCTCTGTCTCCACCATCTTTACTAATTCTGACACCAGCCTTCCCTCACAGGGCACTCTACTTCTCTGCTGGGTTTGATAATTCATTGAAATGGTCACACAGAACTCACAGACCATACTCATGATTATGAGGTTTATTAGGGAAGTAACAGTTACAATTCAGGCTCAGGAACACTCAAGATACAGTTCTTTTATCAGGACAACCTCTTCCCAGCGGTGCTTGCAGGCCACCTCTCCCTGGCCCTCAGTCTCTGCCTGCAGGCACTCAACTTTCTCTTTCTATGGGCTGGGAAGCCTAGTACACTGTCTCCTGCTGCTGAGTCTCTGTTGCTGGGTCTCTGCTGTTGGTCTCTCTTTTCTTGGTGGTGGGCTCCTCCTCTCTGCTCTGGAATTGGCTCTCTTTTAAGGCAAAACTGACCAATCCCCTATGTAGGCCACAATTACCCTATCACACAATCACCTGGGTGGGAGTTACAAGACCATGGCTAGAAAGGCCACACAAAAGTGATTAATTGTGCCACAGATGGCTGCACATATATTACCTTGCTGTGTAATATATATATATATAGCACATATCTTTTACTTAGTTATCTGCTTATTGTCTATTTTCTCCTACTAGAATGTGAACTGCATGAGAATGTAATTTTTTGGGTCATTTTTGTATCTAAAACAGTATCTGACACCTAGTAGGCACTCAGTACGTATTTGTCAGGTGAATAAACCTTATTTAACCCTCAGTATAAGCTTTTTTTTTTTTTATAAGCTGGCCAATGCACCTCACGTGCAGCCACTACCTGTCTGTCAGTGGAGGCTTCTAAGTTGCTATGATGCTGAACAGATTTCAGTAGAGCATCCAAAGTAGGATGGAATAGGAAGAACGTCCTGGTGACCTATTTCCAAAAATCAGCCAGTGAAAATCCTGTGGATCCCAATGGTCCATCTACAACTGACCATGGGGATGGTGCAGGACCAGGCAGCATTTTGTTCATTTTATGCATGGGGTTTCCAAGAGTTGGGGGCCAACTAGATAGCAGCTAACAACAACATAAGCCCATAAGTTAGGTATTATTAACCTCATTTTCCAGAAGAGGAAAAAAAAAATGCTAAAAGAGAATAAGTGGCTTTTCTAGGGCCCTACAGGTAGGAAGTGATAAAGTTTTGATGATCTCAGAGCCAACGCTGTTTCTGCTGTACTTGCTTTTTTTCTGTATTATTCTCCAGTAGTGTCTGACAACTGTAGCGTGTCAAAGCCTTGTTAACGGTTTTGTCTGAGCTTAATAAGGCTTTTAGAGGATTTCTCAAGGCCATGGTGGCAGTGGTAGGGGTGGTGATAAAGCCCTAAGGGAAAGATGAAATGTAACAGAGTGGAGTCAGGATCGCATAAGCTAAGGATCTTGTACCTCTTAGAATTCTCCTCACGATGTTCAATCCTCACCTTTGTTAAAAACAAAACAAAACAAAAACTCTAGTGCCTGATAACCTTTGCATAGTTTTCCAGAGTGGATTTGTTCTAGTTTTGAGATTTCTTTGTTCTCTCTCTTTGACCCAAAACCTAATCTTGAAGAACTTGTTTGTATTTTGGTGCCATGGAACAGAGCAAACCTGGGTGTCTGGGAACAGAACAAATCTGCAAATTCGAAGCCCTAGGGCACACTGTATCTACCCTGTGCACTCACAGGCCACTGTGAGATAAAAAGAGAAGATAAAAAGAACATGAGAAAAGAAAGCTTTAGCAAATCACTGCAGTCACCAAATCATTTTTTAGGTCTTAATAGTTTTGCTACCTAGTTTGATGTATAACTCATAGTAGGTACTCTTGATGGGCTGGTGGTTGACTTACTAGATGAATACCCTCATATTGCCTAGTTTCCTTGCTTTTGAGTTTGGACCTACACCATGTTACTTTGTCCTTGAGGATCTCCAGGACCTTTTGGGAGCTTGATTGATGACTTGACATATGATGACATAGATCTTTTGATGTAGAAAACAGCTAAAGCAGACAAAAATGGGAGAGGGTACCCAAATAAAAATCCCCAGAGTACCTATGTCCATACTACCCTACCCTTTTCAAGAAGCTCTTCATTCACCAGCTCTAGGCAAATAATCTGAATAAGAGCAGGTCCTCCACCTCCGTGGCTTTTTTGATTGGTTGAGAATGTACTGAGTCAGGCCAAACATCCTCTCCTGTTTTTTTTTTTTTTTTTTTTATGAAACCTACAGGGAAGATTCATTTGCTCTCTGGTTATGGAGTTAATAGAGACTTGGAGTGAACACAGAGCTGGTGGAGGTGAGGTTCTTGCCACCTGGAGAAACTGGTTTGAGAGAGTACTTTTAGCATTATTCATAATAGCGAAAAAAGTAGAAATAATCCAGTATCTCCCAACAGATGAATGGATAAATAAAATGTGGTACATCCATCCAGTGGCATACTATTTGGTAATAAAAAAATGAAGTACTGATACACTCTACAACATGGATGAACCTAGAAAACATTATGCTAAGTTAAAGAAGTCAGTTATAAAGGACTACATATTCTATGATTTCATTTATATGGTATGTCCAGAACAGGCAAATCCATAGATAAAGAAAGTAGATTAGGAAATTGGGGGGATTGGGTCTTGATGACTAATGGGGCTGAGGTTTCTTTCCGTGATAATGAAAATGTTCTAAAATTGTTTGTGTTGATAGATGCACAACTCTGTGAATATAGAAACCATTGAATTGTATACTTTAAATGGGAAACTTGTAAGGTATCTGAATTGTATCTTAATAAAGCTCTTTAAAAAAGATAGTGCTGCTAACAAAAATAGAAGTAGAAAAAAGATATAGATGGAGAGTATACAGACGGTGATTGAGTCCCTGATTCTAGACTTTTGGTATACAGATTCCACCTTTGCTCTTACCAAAGTTTGGTTTGATGAGCCTATAAAATCCCAATGCCTCCCTCTCGTTCTTTTCCTTTCCTTTTTTTTTTTTTTTTTTTTTTTGCTTAAGCTAGTACAAATAGGCTTTGGGTGACTTGTCATAGCAGCTCTCCTGTTACAAGGACATTATACTTTAGAGGAAGGTGACAATGCCCCACCCCATCAGAGGACTCTGATCTTCATGTTGCACAGAACACTACCCCAGGGCCTGATGCTTAATGGATGTTCAAGAAATGTCTCTTTAAATCCAAACTCGAATGACTGAGCTCTTCCCATGAGGAATCACGAGTCTGAAGGCCCTCTCCCTTCAGCTCCAGTTGGTTTTTTTCAATGGCCTAATGCCAAGTTATCTCCAAAACCCCGAGTGGGAGATTTTTCCAGCATTCATCATTTCCCCTAAAAGAAAAATTTAAGTTTTTCACTTGCTGCCTGAAATTAAACTGAACTGTATTTTTGGCTTGTAGATCTAATTTTAGGTATTCCCAGACATCTCCAGGTGGTGACTAGAGTCTTGAAAAATTAAAGAATTTTAAAACTCAAGCAAATGAAGTAATTGCAGGTTACAATGGATAGCAGCACATGCAAAGGTAGGCTGCTGTGTCCCCATTGTCTGTGTACAGGTCAGACCTCTGCACACACACAAACCCACTTACGTATGTGTCTGTGTGCATAAAGGTAGGTTTTTTTTTCCTTTTTTTAAAATTGTTGAAAATATACACAGCAGAATATAGACCAATTTAACAATTTCTACACATACAATGCAGTGACACTGATTAGATTCTTCAAGTTGGGCAACAATCCTCACCCTCCTTTTCCAAATTGTTCCTCACCCTTTAACATAAACTCATGCCCCTTGAGCTTCCTATCTAACCTTTCAAGTTGCTGTTGTCAATTTGATCCCATATAGATAGTTCCATAAAGTTAGTGTTGGCAGATGTTTCTTTCCAATTTCTGTCCTATCAGGAGGTGAAGAAAAAGAAAAAAATGCTAGTGAATTTTCTACAATACTTATTCAAATATGGGAAAAATGTATTTGCATGATGCAACATAGGAGTTATCTTTTAACTGAAGCTCTCTATAGATAAACCAGTTACTGTAGAGTTAATTCCAACCCATGAAGACCCCAAGTGTCATGGATTGAATTGTGTCCCCATAAAATATTTATCATTTTGGCTAGGTCATGATTCCAGTATTATATGATTGTGTATCATTTCGTCATCTGATGTGATTTCCTTATGTGTTGTAAATCCTGTCACTATGATGTAATGAATTGGATTAAATTATATTGATGAGATCTATAAGATTAGATAGTGTCTTAAGCCCATCTCTTTTGAGATATAAAAGAGAGAAGTCACCAGAAAGAGAGGGGCACCTCATACCACCAAGAAAGCAGTGCCGGGAGCAGAGTGCATCTTTTAGACCTGAGGTTCCTGTGCTGAGATGCCCCCAGGCCAAGGGAAGACTGATGACAAGGACCTTCCTCCAGAGCTGACTGAGAGAGTCTTCCGCTAGAGCCAGTCCTGAATTTGGACTTCTGGCCTACTAGACTGTAAGAGAATAAACTTGTTTGTTAAAGACATCCACTTGTGGTGTTTCTCTTACAGCAGCACTAGGTGACTAAGACACTAAGTGTGTCAGAGTAGACCCATAGAGTTTTCAATGGCTGATTTTTTTGGAAGTAGATCACCAGGCTTTTTCTCTGAGATGCCTCTGGGTGGACTCAAACCTCCAATCTTTTGGTTAGAGCCAATTGTGTCAGTTGTTTGCACCACCCAGAGACTCCTTTTTATAGAAGTAAGTTTGTTGATAGCAATGGCTCTCAAACTTTTGCGAACATAAGAATGACCTAGAGAGCTAACTAAAACAGAGGGTTCTGGCTCCCATTCTCAGAGTTTCTATTATTCAGTAGGTCTAAGTTAGGCCTGAGAAATTTCTTTTCTAACAAGGACCCAGGTGATGCTGGTGCTGTTGGTCTGGGGAATCTCACTTTGAGAGTCCACTGATTTATACCATATGACTGGGCACTACATTTTTAAAAAAACTTTGGATGCTATTTAATTTGACGGCTAATGTTTCTTATGGCTTCGGATTGTGATCTTGAGGCAGTGACCTGCAGGAGAAAGTTTTGTAGCTCATTTCTAATTCTTGAAGTTCCTGTTGCAAATTAAGTCGTCATTACTTTAGTTTTAAATATTACATTGCAAACATGAGTTTTTGTCCAATTCTGTGGTTGCACTTTCCACATCAGCTCATTCCCCACATTATTATAATCCTTCTGGGACAGTTGAAAATGTACATTTCCAAATGCACAGGCTCTGGCAGAGAAGCAGGAGGAGGTCAGTGAAGTGGCTGCGTTTTAAACAATCAACTACATGGATATCTAAAAATAAGACAAGACAAGAAGACTGACTTTGAGATGAACACTGAGGATGACTGAGAACCGTTTATAGAATTGCATCTGAGGTATATAAGTCTTCATGTGACCTTGCCTTGTTTTCCTCCAGTGGGAGAAGAGAAGTGTGCTGGAATACCTAAATAACAAACTTTGTGTGACTTCAAATAAAATTAGGAGAAAGGGCAAGTCAGCACAGGAGACACAAGGAATTTCAGTGTTCAGCTTTAAAATGTTTTCGCTAAGCTTATTAAGCCCTCCCTAAGAGTGGTGTTACGTGCATGTGTGGTTTGTGGGGACACACACAAACATTCTTAGATACATGTGTCTATGCCTTTCATCAGACCTTTGGGTCTTTAAAATTTTTATAACGTAATATGTACTGCGAGTCCCTGAGTGGATTAAGTGGTTAAGTGCTTCTGTACTGACTGAAAGGTCGGCAGTTCAATCGCACCAAGAGATGCCTCAGAAGAGAGGCCTGGCAATCTGCTTCCAAAAAGTCACAGTCTTGAAAACTTCATGGAACACAGTTCTACTTTGCAACACATGGGGTCTCTTGAGTTAGAAACAACTCAATAGCAATTGGTTTGGCTTTAATATGTACATATCATAAGTGCATATCGTAAGTGTACAGATTGATTTGTCACAAACTGAATGCACCCGTGTAATCACTATCTAGTTAGAGGAACAAATAATAACCTTTCCCCACAGGAAATCCCTCATGGTTCCCTAAGCTTCCTTCCAGTCACTGCTCCCCTCGTAGGGTAACCACTATCCAGTCTGCTGACAGCAGATAGGGTTTGACTTTTGTTTTGTCCTTTACATAAGTGGAATCACACAGTATCTATTCATTCAAGTCTGGCTTCTTTCATGTGTAAGAATCACCCATTTGTACAGTTTGTTTGTCGATCATTTGTTTTCAGTGGTGTAGAGTATTCCATGGTGTGGATATACACGATTTATATCTCCATTCTACTATTGATGAGCATTAAATAATTTCCAGCTGGGGACTATTATGAATACAGCTGCTATGAAAGTTCTAGTACATATCTCTTGATGAACATATCCATGCATTAGAGTGGGATTGCTGGACCATAGGTTATGCATACATATTCAGCTTTAGCAGATGCTGCCAAATCTAAATAGTTTTTAAAGCGGTTTTACCAATTTACGTTTTAACCAGGAGTGTATAAACCTCCTATTTCTTGACATCCTCAGGAATACTTGACATTGTCCATTTTATTTACTTTTTTACATAGCGCTGTCCCACTATGGCATAAATTTGTATTTTATGATGATTAATAAAGATAAGAACTTATTCATTTTTTTTTAATTGGCCATCTAGAGATATTCTGTGTGAAGTGTCCAAGTTTTTGCCCATCTCTTATTGATTTATAGGAGTTCTTTACATATTCAGGATATTGATCTTTTGTCAGACATGAGTATTGGAATATCTTCTCCTACTAGGTGAGTTTCTTTTTCACTCTCTCTTTGGGCTTTTTTTTTTTTTTTAATGATTGGAACTTTTTGTTCTTCTCTTAAGAAAGCTTTTCCTATTGCAAGGCCACAAAAGCATTCTCTTATATTTTCATTCAGGAATTTTGTTGTTTCACTTTTCATGTTAAAATCTGCTATCTAATTGGAATTGATTTTTGCTTATGGTATGAGGTAGGGGTCAAAGTTCAATTTTTTGCTGAATGGATATCCATATCCAGCATCCTTTATTAAAAATACTTTCTTCATCACTGTGTTTTATAGATCAGAAAGTGTTTTGTTGAATATTCTTTCAATTTTTTATTCAAGGTGGCTCTTGGACTTTTGTTTCCTTCTTCATTTTCACAGGCACAGCTCCTGATTACAGCCTCTCTACTCTAGGTCTTTACCACAGATCTCCTCCCAGAAACCTCACCAGTCTAGTGTTGGTTATCCTCACAATTTTTAGGTTAATAATCCTATACAACCTTTTTTTTCCCACATTCTATTAACTAAGAGGAATGTTACTCTCCTGTGGATACTGTAACAAATTACCACAAAATTAGTGTCTTAAAATAACAGGTATCTATTCTTTCACAGTTCTGGAGACCAGAAGTACAGAATCAGTATCACTGGGCTGAAATCGAGGTTTTGGCAGGGTGTGCTCCCTCCAGAGGCTCTAGGGGAGAATCCATTCTTTGCCTCTTCCAGCTTCTGGTGGCTGCTGGCTCCCCTTGACTTGTGGCCGCATCTTTCCAACCTTCAAGGCCAGTATCTTCAAATATCCCTCTGCCTCCCATTTAGAAGGATACATATGATTGTATTTAGGACCCACGCAGATAATACAGGATAAACTCTCCACTGCCATATCCTTAATTTAATCATATCTACACAGATCCTGTTTCCATATAGGGTAACATTGATAGGTTCCAGAGATTAGAACTTGCCACCTTTGGGGGACCATTTTTCACCTTACCACAAGAGGTTTCAAGAAAGCCATAATACATTTTTAAAATTTAACTTTGTGATTGAAAAATACTCACATGTGTTAAAACAAACAAATCAGAATTCAAAATATGTCAAAGGATTGAAAAAAAAAAAAAAAAGAATTCTCCACTGAACCTCATTCCAATCCCTTTCCTCAGAGGCAACAACTATTCTAAGTTTCCTGTGTTTACCTCTAGAAGTGTCCCATGCATATGCAAACATATATACATGTATGTATATATTTAACTTGTTGTCTATGGGCACTTAATTTGCTTGTAGCCTTTTTGTATTGTAGACAATGCAATGAACATCTTTGTATGAAGAGCCTTAAGCAATTTGCCTCTATAGGATGAACTCCTAGAGATGGAATTGCTGGATCATAACGAGCATGCATTTAAAATTTTGATAAAAATTGCCAGCTGCCTGCCATAGAGGATGTCCTGATTTACAATCCCACTATCCATGTCCCCTAGTACATTTTGCATCATATAACATTGATCAGTTGTTTCAGGGAAACTCACTGGGATGCTGAGTAGGTTGCAGGGGGGAGCCATTAGAGGAAGGAAAACAATGATGCAGATGCCCAGGTTTAAGATAACAAAGTCTGCAGCCAGAATGGATGCAGGACACTGAGAACAGCACCAACCTGGAAGGTACCGCCCTGAAGGAATCTATTAGAGCAGGGCCACCTACCTAATTTACGAGGACCAGTGCAAAATGAAAATGTGGGGCCTCTTGTTCAAAAATTATTAAGAATATCAAGAAAGTGACAACAGAGTACTACACCACTATGGAGCTTTTAGAGGCATGAGGTCCTATGTGACTGCCCAGATCGTACAACCGTGAAGCCAACTCCATGTAATACTTGGTAACAGCTTTACTATGAATGCAAAGAAGAGTTAAAATTAAAAATGATTCTAAGATTTTGAGGTTAGACAGTTGTAAAATTCTACCTTCTTAGTTGGGAAAAGGAAGTGATTCTGGAAAGAGTGAGAGGTGAAGGGATTTAGCTTTTGAAATATTGATTTCAAATGGAGAAAACATATTAAGAAAAGCTTTTCTAGCTATGAGTGTTTGAAGAGGAAGGAGAAGATTCTTGTGAGAAAAAAGGTTAGAGAAGCAGTAGTTGGAGCTTACCTTAGCTGTGTCCACTCTCCAAGAGCACACCCAGGTTTCTAGTTATCTTATATTCTCTGAGGCTCAGTACTAGGTGTAGAGAAGGAATTTATAAACCACTTCTAAGTCAAAGGACCAAAAGAATAACTCTGTAGATAAATATTTGCCAGAGGCCAACCTACATCCCAGGGACATAAAACATAAAGTGAACCAAATGTATAACATCACCATCTCCGTCATCATCAGTAACACTATCACCAAAACCATTTCTGTTTGTTGAGTCTTATTCATAGTCCTATGAAATATTGTGTATAAGACAAATGTTCATTTCACTGACATGCCAAAAAATCAAGGTTCAGCCAAACTTCTATTGTGGCAAAAGGGTCAGAAGGATATAAATTGTATCTTTTGTCCTACACGGACTTACAATTCAATTGAGGATCCAGGCCATAGTCAGAAAATAATAACAAGTAATGGAAGACAACGATTCTCAGGTTTTAGTGTAAATCAAAATAGCCTGGGTACTTGGTAAAAGTAAAAAGCCCGACTCAAGAGGCCTGGGTCTCAGTATTTTCTGTTAGCACTCCAAAAGATCCTGATTGACACCGAAGTTTGAGAACCACTGAGAAGGAACTATTGCTGAAAGATACTGTCAGGATATTGACTGACGGTATCTGCTACAAGGGTACAGAGGGAAAAGGGAGCTCTGAGGCCATGGAGGAGCTTCTCAAACTTTAGTGGGTGTTGGAATCACCTGGGAGCTTATTAAGGGGAAAAAATGTTTTTGTTTTCACCACCCAAGAGTCCTGTTCTGAGAACCCGGGATGGGCTTCCAATACTGGCCTTTCAGCCTGGCACGTGTAATTTGAGGGCTCTGGTTTTATAGAGATGGCTTCATGATCTTCAGGAAAATTGTTTTGGAAGGTAGTGACACGTGAATTGACATATGAGGGAGAATAATACTTAGATGAGGGAGCAGAGCCTTCATGTGATAAAAAGCACAGAAGGAGGAATTTAGATGACATTATGATGGTAAAAAGACTAAGCAGTTTGACTGGTGTACAGGGAGGTAGTGGAAGGCAAGATTAGACGGGCAGGTCAGAGCTGGACCACCCGCGACATGTACCAGCCCCATCTCCCCACTCAGAGCCCCTTGGCATATGAACTTCTCAGGAATCAAAAACCTCCCAATAAAGAAAAATTCCTGGGCCAGATGAGTTCACTGGGGAATTCTACCAAACATTAATAGAAGAATGGACACCAATTCTTCTTAAACTCTTTCAAAAAAAGTAGTTAGAGGAGGAAACAGTTCCTAGTTCATTCTACGAGGCCAGCATTACCCTGATACTGAAACCAGACAAAAACATCACAAGAAAATTACAGACAAATATTCCTTATGAGTATAGATGTAAAAATCCTCAACAAAATATTTGCAAGCTGAATCCAACAGCATATTAAAAAGATTATACACCATGATTAAGTAGTATTTATTTTGGGCATGCAAGGGTGGTTCAACATTAAAAAATCAATCAATGTAGCACACCACATTAATACCCTTTGCTGTCACGTTGATTCCGACTCATAACGACCCAATAGGACAGAGTAAAACTGCCCCATAGGGTTTCTAAGGAGCAGCCGGTGAGTTCAAACTGCTGACATTTTGGTTAGAAGCTGAATGCTCAACCACTGTGCCATCAGGGCTCCTACCACATTGATAGAACAAAGGAAAAGAACCAAATGATCACTCAATCAATGCAGAAAAGACATTTAACAAAATAGGTAATACTAAAAACATGCACAACAAAAGGCAAGATAGAGAAATTAGACTTCATCAGAGTTAAAAACTTGTGTGCATTAAAAGACTTTATTAGGAAAGAAACAACCTAGAGATGGGAGAAAATATTTGGGGACCATACATCTGACATGGGTATATCCTCTACAATATATAAAGAACTTCTACAACTCAACAACAAAAAGGCAAACAACTGAATCAAAAAATGGGCAAAGGACTTAAATAGATATTTCACCAAAGAAGACAAATAAGCACATGAAAAAATGCTTAACATCATTAGTTATTGTTGTTGTTGTTGGGTGCTGTTGGGTTGATTCTGACTCAGAGTGGCTCGATGTGACAGAGTAAAACTGCCCATGAAGCAGTGTTCATTGCAGCAGTATTCATAATAGCCCCAAATTGGAGACAACCCAAATGTCCCTCAGTAAATAAATGGATAAACAAAATGTGGTCTATCTATACAATGTGATATTATTCAGCCATAAAAAGAAATGAAGCACTCATACATGCCACTGTGTGGATGAACCTTGAAAACATCTTGCTGAGTGAAATAGGTCAGTCACAAAATGACAAATGTTATGTGATCCCACTGACATGAAACATCTAGAATAGACAAATGCATAGAGACCAAAACTTATTGGTGTTTACCAGAGGCTGGTGGGAGGAGGAAAGGAGGATATTCCTTAAAGGGCACTGAATTCCTGCTAAGGGTGGCTGGAAAAATCTGGAAATGGATACTGGTGATGGGTGAACAACACGGTGAATGTAATTAATGTCGCTGAATTCTATATGTAAAAATGGTTGAAATGGCAAATGTTTTGTTATATTTGCCACAATTAAAAAAAAAAAAAAACAGGCAAGGCAAGAAGAAACATAGGTTCCATTTTGCTGACTGCGCCTCTACTTTGCCTTCACCTGCTACCCTCTCTCACCCACATCCAGATTCCCAGGCTGCTCAGCCAGGCAGCTTTGTTTTGCTCTTATGTGGAGTCTGGTCAACAGCAGACTGAAGCCCAGAAGGCACTCGGTTTAAATTCCAGGCCGAGGAGGGGTAGCTGGAAATGGGTTATTTATATATGTTCCTCAGCTTGGAATAGTAAAACGTTTTAAAAGGTATGGTGTTTAATCATGTCTTAGCCTGAGGAATGTGGAGCCCCTATGAAGAATTCTGCTTCATAAGGATAAAAATAAGAAACTGGTGGCTTCTCTTGTTAAGCATCCCAAAACGTTCTTAAATCTCTTGTCCTCTCTGTCTTCATTTTCCTACTGTCTAATTTGTGTTCTGAAATATTGTGCATAAGACAAATGTTCATTTCACCAAGACTTTGAATAATCAACCTCCGGTTGGTAAGATCCACATCTTACCATTTCATACAGTTCTCTGCTATGTGTATCCTATGCAAAGTAAACAAATGCACACTTACTCCTCAAAATGAATTACTTAGTAGTATGTATGTGTCAACTAATTACCGGTTTAATTAAAATACTTCAGATTTTCTTTTCATTTACTATGTTTAGTCTTTGGGAGGTAGGTAGCTTTTTTGATTCTCATATGAAGGGGATACAACCCACCAACAAAACATCCTGAAAAGTAAGATGGGCAAATTCTCTTTCCAGGAGATCAACTTTATCATTTCTGCAACATTCTTAGCCTCTCCTTACCCAGCGTCTGAGAATTTGAGACTTGAACCCGATCCTCTCAAATTACAGTGCAATATATGGCAATTACATCATCTGATGCTTTTTCTAATACAGAACTACTTTTTTAAAACAAAGACAATCCTTACCTTTAAAAATATATACGTATTATTTAGTATGTAAACTTTTGGCTTCAAATTTCAAGCCACTGTAGGTCCAGGAACCATGTCAAACAGGTTTAGCCTCAGACATGCAGGAATGCACAAGACCCTCTGAAAGGTTACATTCTAAATGACAGGTCTAACCACTTGAGCTGTGTCTGATACTGAGAGTCACTGGAAGAAAAGATTAGGATCATTTTCATGCACCATAATTTGCACTGTGTCTCCTTTCCCTCCTGAATGCAGCAAAATATCTAATTCCTTCTAAACGAAGCATTGACTCAATAAAAAACAAGGGAAGGGGGAGGGGGGCCAAGATGGCGGACTAGGTGGACGCTCCCGCGGATCCCTCTTGCAACAAAGACTCGGAAAAACAAGGGAATCGATCACATACATAACAATCTATGAACTCTGAACAACAAGCACAGACTTAGAGACGGAGGACGAACAAATACGGGCAGACAGCGACTATTTTCAGAACTAGGAGCCAGCGCACCAGGCAGGTGACCTTCAGAGCTCGATCTGGGGCAGAGCCCAGGGCGGCAGACGGCACAGAAAGGGGGCCCACCCCTTCCCCCCCGAACCCATCCCGGGAGGAAGCCTAGCAGGTTGGCGCGGGCGGCGTAGGGGCGCAGCCGGAGGGAGAAACACCCGGGAGGCAGTGACTGATCTGAGAGGGGGGAGAACAGCGTCCCAGCTGGGGTGCCCTGCTGTCCGCCGGGAGTTAGGCGAGAAGCCGACGGGGCGCGCGCGGGGGGGGGGGTCAGCTGTGTTTCCCTGGAGTGACCCCAGGGCGGGGCCCACGCGTTCGTGCGGGAGGACGCGCACCCAGTCCGCGCGTGTGGCACGGCACACCAGAGGGAGAAATCCCCGGAGGTGTCTGGTCTCAAAACAGGGAAAGCAGCATTCCAGACGGGGAGCCATTCCGCTGCGATCTGGGCACGCGCGCGCGTGCGGGCGGGGCATGAGCGCGGGGTCCATTTTTATTACCCTGAATTGACCCAGAGGGCGGGAACACCTGGTCGTGCGAGTGACGCCCTCCCAGTTTGCGCGAGAGGTGCGGCACACTGGAAGGAGAAGTCCCCGGGAGGAACTGATTGGTCCCAAAGCACAGAAAGTAGCATCCCAGACAAAGTGCCGCCCTGCTGGGGCTTGGGCGCGCGCACGAGCGGGCCGTGAGCGCGGAGTCCATTTTTATTGCCCTGAATTGACCCAGGGGGCAGGCCCACCTGGCCGTGCGGAGGAACTGATTGGTCCCAAAGCGCAGAAAGTAGCATCCCAGACAGAGTGCCGCCCTGCTGGGGCTTGGGCGCGCGCACGAGCGGGGCGTGAGCACGGAGTCCATTTTTATTGCCCTGAATTGACCCAGGGGGCGGGCCCACCTGGCCGTGCAGGTGACGCCAACCCAGTTCGCGCGAGAGGTGTGGCGCTCCGGAAGGAGAAGTCCCGGGGAGGAAGTGACTGGTTCCCGAACAGGGAAAGCAGCGTCTCAACCCGGAAGTCATCCCGCTGGGATTTGGGCGCGCGCACAGGCGGGGCGTGACTGCGGGATCTAATTATAATCGCCTGAATAGACCCTGGGGGCGGGCCCACCCGTTCGTGCGGGAAACGCCCACCCAGTGCCCACGAGCGGTGCCGCGCACCGGAGGAAGTCCCCAGGAGGAAGGGACTGGTTTCCGAGCAAGGAAAGCAGTGTCCTAGCCAGGGACCCGTCCAGCCCGGATTTTGGCAAACGGGGGCGGAGCGTGAACGTGGTGTTCAGCTCTATATTCTGTGGTGCTACACTCCTAGCTCTCAGATCCCTCCCCCACCCTCCCCAGGCGACCCCATTAACATCCGAATACCCGGAGCCAGAGAGAGAATTCAGATAGGGATCTGACTGCATTTTTTTTTAGCTGACTACTTGGAAAATCTAGTTTCCCAGTGATGGCTCGGAGACAGCAGTCCATATCAAACCACATAAAGAAACAGACCATGACAGCTTCTCCAACCCCCCAAACAAAAGAATCAAAATCTTTCCCAAATGAAGATACAATCCTGGAATTATCAGATACAGAATATAAAAAACTAATTTACAAAATGCTTAAAGATATCACGAATGAAATTAGGATAAATGCAGAAAAAGCCAAGGAACACACTGATAAAACTGTTGAAGAACTCAAAAAGATTATTCAAGAACATAGTGGAAAAATTAACAAGTTGCAAGAATCCATAGAGAGACAGCATGTAGAAATCCAAAAGATTAACAATAAAATTACAGAATTTGACAACGCAATAGAAAGTCAGAGGAGCAGACTCGAGCAATTAGAATGTAGACTGGGACTTCTGGAGGACCAGGGAAACAACACCAACATAGCTGGAAAAAAATCAGATAAAAGAATTAAAAAAAATGAAGAAACCCTAAGAATCATGTGGGACTCTATCAAGAAGGATAACTTGCGAGTGATTGGAGTCCCAGAACAGGGAGGGGGGACAGAAAACACAGAGAAAATAGTTGAAGAACTCCTGACACAAAACTTCCCTGACATCATGAAAGAAGAAAGGATATCTATCCAAGATGCTCATCGAACCCCATTTAAGATTGATCCAAAAAGAAAAACACCAAGACATATCATCATCAAACTTGCCAAAACCAAAGACAAACAGAAAATTTTAAAAGCAGCCAGGGAGAAAAGAAAGGTTTCCTTCAAGGGAGAATCAATAAGAATAAGTTCAGACTACTCAGCAGAAACTATGCAGGCAAGAAGGGAATGGGACGACATATACAGAGCACTAAACGAGAAAAACTGCCAACCAAGGATCATATATCCAGCAAAACTCTCTCTGAAATATGAAGGAGAAATTAAGATATTTACAGATAAACACAAGTTTAGAGAATTTGCAAAAACTAAACCAAGACTGCAAGAAATGCTAAAGGAGATTGTTTGGCCTGATGACCAATAATATCAGGTACCAGCACAATACAAGGTCACAAAACAGAACGTTCTGATATCAACGCAACTCAAACAGAGAAAGCACAAAAACAAACAAATTGAGACTAATTCTAAAAAATAAATAAATAAACAAAATAATACACACAACAGGAAATCATGGAAATCAATAGCTAAACGATCAAAATAATCAAAAAGAGGGACTAAATATAGGAGGCATTGAACTGCCAGATGGAGAGTGATACAAGGCGAAATAGAAGGATACAAGTTAGGGTTTTACTTAGAAAAATAGGGGTAAATAAAAAGGTAACCACAAAAAGGAATATCAATTCCATAACTCAAGAAAAAAGCCAAGAAAAACGTAACGACTCAATAAACACAAAGTTAAACATTATGAAAATGAGGATCTCACAAGCTACTAAGAAAAACGTCTCAGCACAAAAAAGCATGTGGAAAAATGAAATGGCCAACAACACACATAAAAAGGCATCAAAATGACAGCACTAAAAACTTACTTATCTATAATTACGCTGAATGTAAATGGACTAAATGCACCAATAAAGAGACAGAGAGTCACGGACTGGATAAAAAAACACGATCCATCTATATGCTGCCTACAAGAGACACACCTTAGACTTAGAGACACAAACAAACTAAAACTCAAAGGATGGAAAAAAGTATATCAAGCAAACAATAAGCAAAAAAGAAGAGGAGTAGCAATATTAATTTCTGACAAAATAGACTTTAGACTTAAATCCGCCACAAAGGATAAAGAAGGACACTATATAATGATAAAAGGGACAATTGATCAGGAAGACATAACCATATTAAATATTTACGCACCTAATGACAGGGCTGCAAGATACATAAATCAAATTTTAACAGAATTGAAAAGTGAGATAGACACCTCCACATATATAGTAGGAGACTTCAACACACCACTTTCGGAGAAGGACAGGACATCCAGTAAGAAGCTCAACAGAGACACGGAAGACCTACTTACAACAATCAACCAACTTGACCTCATTGACTTATACAGAACTCTCCACCCAACTGCTGCAAAATATACTTTTTTTTCTAGCGCACATGGAACATTCTCTAGAATAGACCACATATTAGGGCATAAAACAAATCTTTGCAGAATCCAAAACATCGAAATATTACAAAGCATCTTCTCAGACCACAAGGCAATGAAGCTAGAAATCAATAACAGAAAAACTAGGGAAAAGAAATCAAATACTTGGAAAATGAATAATACCCTCCTGAAAAAAGACTGGGTTATAGAAGACATCAAGGAGGGAATAAGGAAATTCTTAGAAAACAACGAGAATGAAAATACTTCCTATCAAAACCTCTGGGACACAGCAAAAGCAGTGCTCAGAGGCCAATTTATATCGATAAATGCACACATACAAAAAGAAGAAAGAGACAAAATCAGAGAACTGTCCCGACAACTTGAGCAAATAGAAAGTGAGCAACAAAAGAATCCATCAGGCACCCGAAGAAAACAAATAATAAAAATTAGAGCTGAACTAAATGAATTAGAGAACAGAAAAACAATTGAAAGAATTAACAAAGCCAAAAGCTGGTTCTTTGAAAAAATTAACAAAATTGATAAACCATTGGCTAGACTGACTAAAGAAAAACAGGAAAGGAAACAAATAACCCGAATAAGAAACGAGAAGGACCATATCACAACAGAACCAAATGAAATCAAAAGAATCATATCAGATTACTACATAAAATTGTACTCTAACAAATTTGAAAACCTAGAAGAAATGGATAAATTCTTGGAACAACACTACTTACCTAAACTAACACATACAGAAGTAGAACAACTAAATAGACCCATAACAAAAAAAGAGATTGAAATGGTAATCAAAAAACTCCCAACAAAAAAAAGTCCTGGCCCAGATGGCTTCACTGCAGAGTTCTACCAAACCTTCAGAGAAGACTTAACACCATTACTATTGAAGGTATTTCAAAGTATAGAAAAAGACGGAATACTACCCAACTCATTCTATGAAGCCACCATCTCCCTGATACCAAAACCAGGTAAAGACATTACAAAAAAAGAAAATTTTAGACCTATATCCCTCATGAACATAGATGCAAAAATCCTTAATAAAATTCTAGCCAATAGAATCCAACAACACATCAAAAAAATAATTCACCCTGATCAAGTGGGATTTATACCAGGTATGCAAGGCTGGTTTAATATCAGAAAAACCATTAATGTAATCCATCACATAAATAAAACAAAAGACAAAAACCACATGATCTTATCAATTGATGCAGAAAAGGCATTTGACAAAGTCCAACACCCATTTATGATAAAAACTCTCACCAAAATAGGAATTGAAGGAAAATTCCTCAACATAATAAAGGGCATATATGCAAAGCCAACGGCCAATATCACTCTAAATGGAGAGAACCTGAAAGCATTTCCCTTGAGAACGGGAACCAGACAAGGATGCCCTTTATCACCGCTCTTATTCAACATCGTACTTGAAGTCCTAGCCAGGGCAATTAGGCTAGACAAAGAAATAAAGGGTATTCAGATTGGTAAGGAGGAAGTAAAGCTATCACTATTTGCAGATGACATGATCGTATACATGGAAAACCCTAAGAAATCCTCCAGAAAACTACTGAAACTAATAGAAGAGTTTGGAAGAGTCTCAGGATATAAAATAAACATACAAAAATCACTTGGATTCCTCTACATCAACAAAAAGAACACCGAAGAGGAAATAACCAAATCAATACCATTCACAGTAGCCCCCAAGAAGATAAAATACTTAGGAATAAATCTTACCAAGGAAGTAAAAGACCTATACAAAGAAAACTATAAAACTCTGCTACAAGAAATTCAAAAGGACACGCTTAAATGGAAAAACATACCCTGCTCATGGATAGGAAGACTCAACATAGTAAAAATGTCTGTTCTACCAAAAGCCATTTATACATACAACGCACTTCCAATCCAAATACCAATGTCATACTTTAAGGGAATAGAGAAACAAATCACTAACTTCATATGGAAAGGAAAGAATCCCCGGATAAGCAAAACATTACTGAAAAAGAAGAAGAAAGTGGGAGGCCTCACCCTACCTGATTTCAGAACCTATTATATAGCTACAGTAGTCAAAACAGCCTGGTACTGGTACAACAACAGGCACATAGACCAATGGAACAGAATTGAGAATCCAGATATAAATCCATCCACGTATGAGCAGCTGATATTTGACAAAGGACCAGTGTCAGTCAATTGGGGAAATAATAGTCTTTTTAACAAATGGTGCTGGCATACCTGGATATCCATTTGCAAAAGAATGAAACAGGACCCATACCTCACACCATGCACAAAAACTAACTCCAAGTGGATCAAAGACCTAAACATAAAGACTAAGACGATAAAAATCTTGGAAGAAAAAATAGGATCTACCCTAGGAGCCCTAATACAGGGCATAAACAGAATACAAAACATTACCAAAAATGATGAAGAGAAACCCGATAACTGGGAGCTTCTAAAAATCAAACACCTATGCTCATCTAAAGACTTCACCAAAAGAGTAAAAAGACCACCTACAGACTGGGAAAGAATATTCAGCTATGACATCTCAGACCAGCGCCTGATCTCTAAAATCTACATGATTCTGTCAAAACTCAACCACAAAAAGACAAACAACCCAATCAAGAAGTGGGCAAAGGATATGAACACACATTTCACTAAAGAAGATATTCAGGCAGCCAACAGATACATGAGAAAATGCTCTCGATCATTAGTCATTAGAGAAATGCAAATTAAAACTACGATGAGATTCCATCTGACACCAACTAGACTGGCATTAATTCAAAAATCACAAAATAATAAATGTTGGAGAGGCTGCGGAGAGACTGGAACTCTCATACACTGCTGGTGGGATTGTAAAATGGTACAACCACTGTGGAAATCCATCTGGCGTTATCTTAAACAGTTAGAAATAGAACTACCATACAAACCAGAAATCCCACTCCTCGGAATATACCCTAAAAATACAAGACCCTTCACACAAACAGATATATGCACACCCATGTTTATTGCAGCTCTGTTTACAATAGCAAAAAGCTGGAAGCAACCAAGAGGTCCATCAACGGACGAGTGGGTAAATAAATTGTGGTATATTCACACAATGGAATACTACGCATCGATAAAGAAAAGTGACGAATCTCTGAAACATTTCATAACATGGAGGAATCTGGAAGGCATTATGCTGAGCGAAATGAGTCAGTTGCAAAAGGACAAATATTGTATAAGACCACTATTATAAGATCTTGAGGAATAGAAAAAACGGAAAAGAACACATACTTTTGTGGTTACAAAGGGGGGAGGGAGGGAGGGAGGGAGGGAGAGGGCTTTTTATTGATCAATCTGTAGATGGGAACTGCTTTGGGTGAAGGGAAAGACAACACTCAAAACAAGGAAGGTCAGCCAAATTGGACAGGATTAAAAGTAAAGAGGTTTCCGAGATAAAATGAAAGCTTCAAAGGATAGCGAAGCAGGGGCTGGGGTCTGGGGAACTTGGTTTGAGAGGACTTCTAAATCAATGGGCAAAACAATTCTATTATGAAAACACTCTGCATCCCACTTTGAATTGTGGCACCTGGGGTCCTAAATGCCAACAAGCAGCCATCTAAAATACATTAATTGGTCTCAACCCACCGGGAGCAAAGGCAAAGGAAGAACACCAAGGTCACACGACAACTAAGAACCCAAGAGACAGAAAGGGCCACTTGAACCAGAGACCTACAATATCCTGAGACCAGAAGAACAAGTTGGTGCCCGGCCACAATCGATGTCTGCCCTGTCAGGGAGCACAAGAGACAACTCCTGAGGGAGCAGGAGACCAATGGGATACAGACCCCAAATTCTCATTAAAAGACCACACCTAATGGTATGATTGCGACTAGAGGAATCCCAGAGACAATGCTCCCCAGAACTTCTGATGGCACAGGACAGGAACCAACCCCGAAGACAAATCATCAGGCATGAAAAGGACTGGTCAGTGGGGGGGAGAGAGATACTGATGAAGAGTGAGCTAATTAAATCAGGTGGACACGGGAGAGTGTGTTGGCAACTCTTGACTGGAGGGGGGATGGGAAGATAGAGAGAGATGGAAGAAGGTAAAATTGGCACGAAACGAGAGACTGTAAGGGCTGACTCAATAGGGGGAGAGCAAGTGGGAGAAGGGAGTAAGATGTATGTAAACCTACATGTGACAGACTGATTGGAATGGTAAATGTTCACTTGAAGCTTAATAAAAATTAAAAAAAAAAAAAAAACAAGGGAAGAGGGTATTGTCGGTTATTCAGTTAATACATATTTCTAATTCTGGAATGGTCGCAAACATTAGGGAGTTCTCTGCCAGTTTCTTTATTACTTTTATGCCATATCATATTCAGCTTTATTTTGGGTTACAAAAATTTCAGTCCAACTTCCATTACAGGCAGGGAGGGAGATGATATTCAGAAGTCTTGAAAGAAGAGCTATATTCAAGGGCCAGGAAAAATTCTTTGGCTATATTCTGCATTAGTAAAGGCTTTATTAAAATATGGTTTTCAGTTTTGGTCAATGCACTTTATGGTAAAATGAAACCTAAACATAGTTGAAGTGTTGGACAATTAGGTCTTTAAGACAATGCCAGGGAATTTTTTTTTTTTTTTTTGCATTAGAGAATTATGGAATATTAGAAAGGAAGACATAACAGGTATTCAGTGATTTTTAAGTTCAACACTCACTGCCTATTCCTTCCACCAGCATTTTACATAGAAGGAAACAGAGGTGTGAAGAGGTTGAATTCATGGGGCCTTTAGTTTTTTACATGTCTGTGTCATGGCCAAGCTAGGACCAGAGCCCAGGTCTCTTGACTTCAAATCTAATGCAGTTTCCCCTAAGGCAGAAGGTGATTTGATGACAATTGTCTCTGGTATGAATTTATTCAAATGGGAATTCCTATTCCCTCAACTCCTGCCTTAGCATCTTTAAGGTAGGACACATGGTTTTCCCTTCTTCATCAGCCCCCAGTGTATAGACCAAGGGATATGAATTCCTGTTAAATATATAATGTGTAGATCATTCTTCAGGACTGTGGAGGACCAAAAGAGGAAAGATTTTGTTCAGCATCAAGAGGTCTTTGACTTTAAAATAGTTATAAAATATGGTTGTAGAGTCTCTACCCCATGCCCATTGCCACTGAGTAGGTTCCAACTTCTAGCAACCTTACAGGACAGAGTAGAACAGATGCACAGGATTTCCAGGGAGTGGCTGGTGGTTTCAAACTGTTGACCTTTTGGTTAGCAGCTGAAGCTCTTAACCACTGTGTCACTAGGACTCCAGAGTCTTCACACTTGGTAATATTGAAAAGAGAATAAAAAATCTTTTCTTCTGGGTTATTTGGTGATTCACTTCCTAAAGCCAAATACAAAGACATCAATTCTTGAGGCTGTATCTAGATCCAAGAAGTTATTATTCTGATCGTACTTTTGGCCCACACTTCATCTTTCCCTATATCTAAACAAAGCTTCATTAAGCAACATCATGGTAAATGGAGAAAAGATTGAACTCGTCAAGGATTTCATTTTACTCGGATCCATAATCAATGCCGACGGAAACAACAGTCAACAAATAAAACGATGCATTGCATTGGGCAAATCTGCTGCAAAAGACCTCTTTAAAGTGTTAAAAAGCAAAGATGTCACTTTGAGGACTAAGGTGTGCCAGACCCAAGGCACGGTATTTTCAACTACCTCATATGCATGCAAGAGCTGGACAGTGAATAAGGAAGACCAAAGAAGAATTGACACCTTTGAGTTATGGTGTTGCCCAAGAATATTGAATATACTGTGGACTGCCAAAAGAACAAACAAATCTGTCTTGGAAGAAGTCAAGTCAGAATGCTCCTTAGAAGCTAGGATGATGAGACTTTGTCTCACATACTTTAGACATGTTATCAGGAGGGACCAGTCCCTGGAGGACATCATGCTTAGTAAAATGGAAGGTCAGTGAAAAAAGAGAAAGACCTTCAAGGAGGTGAATTGACACAGCGGCTACAACAATGGGCTCAAGCATAACAACAATCATGAGGATGGCACAGAATCGAGCAGTATTTTGTTCTGTTGTACATAGGGCCACTATGAGTTGGAACTGACTCGACGGCACCTAACAATAACAAACAAAGGTCTTAAATGAACCTCTTGGGTTCTGCCTTTCACCTCCTCCTCGTGTTCCTGTTACCTTCAGTCATGGATTGAATTGTGTCCCCCAAAAATGTGTGTATTAATTTGGCTGGACTAGGATTCCCAGTATTGTGTGATTGTGTACAATTTTGTCATTTGATATGATTTATCTATGTGTTATAAATCCTGCCTCTTTGATGTTAATGAGGGGGGATGGGCAGCAGCTGTGTTGATGAGGCAGGACTCAATCTGCAAAATCAGATTTTGTCTTGAGCCAATTTCTTTTGGGATATAAAAGAGAGAAGAGAGCAGAGAGAATGGGGGGCCTCAGGCCACCAAGAAAGCTGTGCTGGGAGAAGACCATGTCCTTTGGACCAAGGGTTCCTGTGAGGAGAAGCTCCTAGTCTAGGGGAAGATTGATGAGAACAACCTTCCTCCAGAGCCTACAGAGAAAGAAAGCAATGCCCTGGAGCTGACACCCTGAATTTGGACTTCCAGCCTAGTTTACTGTAAGGAAATAAATTGCTTTTTGTTAAAGCCATCCGCTGTGGTATTTCTGTTATAGCAGTACTAGATGACTAAGACATCCTCATCTTGAGATTGGTGACCTCCTTTTTGCCTTTCCAAATACATTTTACATATTCCTTTTGATTTTTAGGTCATAATCTGCATAGATGTGTTTGATCACCCCCAAACATCAGTGACTAATTGTGTATAATTTTTTTGCCCTTTGACAATTTCTTTAATTTTTGTACATTGTCAGTCTTGTTTATCCTTAAAAATGTTTAATTGACTGTCAACAAAATGAACTTCTTTGTATCAAATTTAAAAAACAAAGATCTCCAAAACAAAAAGCAAACAATGCAATAAATAAATGAGAACTCAAGAGCGCACATCAACCACAGCTCCAGATATTTATAAGGCATTTTTATGAGTTCACAATTCACATTGTTTCAAATATGCAAAAACACAAAAGAAAACTAATTTAGACAAATTAGAGGAAATGCTGGACTGAAAAGTCTAAATTAAATTAAATGTTATTATTTTGGAGCTTAAAGAATATAAACAGCTAATAATGTTTAACCCAGAAGGATTGATCAGATGATCAGAACTTCTTTTTTAAAATGAAAAGATGTGAATTACTTATAATTGGAATTTGGGACATATACACATATTTTTATAGAAAAAATGCTCAACAATTTGGTCTTGGAAGTAAGATAATAATGATACGGTTTTTACAGAGTTTTACAGTTTAGTAGACATTTCTTCATCATCTCATCTCACTCTGAAAATCACCCTGGGAAGTGAATTAGAAGATCCTTCATACCCACAACAAGCAACAGAGCTGGGACTCAAATCAACTCTCTTGACTATAAATAACAACACATGTAAAATTTAAATCATTAATTGGTAAAACATACTCTTGTTTTGCTAGAATATGCAAGGTAAACTATAGCTCTACTCAACGATCACAAATTCCAAGGGATAAGATTTTGTTGCATTTCGGGTGGCTGGGGAGGACACCTGTATGCATACATTTGGTTTTCAGTCTTGTATAAACATAATGCAGAGAGCGAATCCATGCTAATTGTTTTAAGTCACTAGGGTCACATTTAGTCCATTACTCCTTGAAAAGGTTAATGCAGCTAAGCTCCTAATTTGCTCTCATGGAGGCCCTTAATTTAAACACAGGAGAGTGGAGAATCAAAGGTTCTTTTCCCTTGGGTCAGCTCTGGAATTGAGTCAGTGGGGTAGTTTGGTGAATTGTGATAGCACTACTACTTCTAAAAGGGATAGTTTGTGTGCTGTGGAGAACTGTGTGTATGTGTATACATGTGTATGTACTAGGATAAAACCAAAAAAACAAACCCATTGCCATTGAGTCGATTCTGACTCATAGTAACCCTATGGGACAGAGTAGAGCTGCCCCATAGGGTTCCAAGGAGTGGCTGGTAGATTCAAACTGTTGACCTTTTGGTTAGCAGGTGATCTCTTAACCACTGTGCCACCAGGACTCTGTATATTAGTATATAAGTTGTTGTTGTTGTGTACCATGGAGTCAATTCCAACTCATAGTGACCCTTTATAGCAGAGTAGAACTGCCCCATAGTTTCTAAGGAACAGCTGGTAGATTTCAACCACTGACCTTTTGGTTAACAGCCTGAGATAGTTGATATATTATATATACTTGTAAATGTATATATATATGTATGTATATGCATATATATGTACATGCATGTGTGTTCGTATGTGTGCATGTGTGTGTGTGTATCCCCTAGGCACCATCTCAGTCCCAAACTTATGTTTAACAGTTTTTTAGTTAATGTTGTACTCTGCTCCCTTAGGCAGTTTACAGAGAGGAACTTCTGCTGTATGTACACACACACACACACACACGCTCAGTACGGTATTACAAAAGTGCCCTACTTTATAGCAATAATTACACATAATGTTGTTTTTGTTGTTGTGAGCATCGAATCGATTCCAATTCATAGAGATCCCATAGGGTTTTCTATGCTGTAATCTTTACAAAAAGAGCCCCGTAGCACGGTGGTTAAGCACTTGGCTCCTGACTGAAAGTCAGTGGTTTGAACCCACCAGCTGCTCTATAGGAGAAGGATGTGGCAGTCTGCTTCAGTTAAGGTTTCAGCCTTGAACCCTATAGGGCAGTTCTATGCTGTCCTATAGGGTTGCTGTGAGTTGGAATCAGCTTGATAGCAACAGGTTTGGTTTGATTTAATTATTATGGAAGCAGATTGTCAGGTCTTTCTCCCAAAGAGCCACAGGGTGGGTTCAAACCAACAACCTTCTGGTTTGCAGCCAAGTGCTTAACTGTTGCTTTACCAAGGCACCTTTACACAAAATAACTATGTTAAAAAATATATTTCCAAAACTTTCCTAAATTGGAGGTACAGTCATTACAAATGTGTGGAAAATTAAAGAGATGGTGTCCATTGTGTTGAAAATTGTCCACAAGATCTCTCTTTATTACTCGGGATTTATAAGACACACTGGAAACCAAACCAAACCTGTTGCCTTTGAGTGGATTTCTACTCATACCGACCCTATAGAGCAGAGTAGAACTGCCCCATAGGGTTTCCAAGGAGCAGCTGGTGGATTCAAACTGCTGACCTTTTGCTTAGCAGTTGAGCTCTTAACCACTGCACCATCAGGGCTCCTTCTAAGGCATAGAAGTTTGTAATCTTGTGGAGAAAACACCAGGTTGGATATAGCCACTTCCCATTATTTTTGCAAGTAATGTCAGCAGGGGAAAAACAAACAAACAAACAAAACAACCGGTATAGAATAACCTAAACAAGCATTTAAGGGTAGGATTGGGAACACTATAATGCAGATACTGTGTATAAAGAAGGCATTGCCATAAAGTTACATTCTAAACAAATGTTTCCATCCTCATCCTACCCCCTGCTGAAGGTCATGCAGCATGATGTGACCAGCAACAACACACGATATGGCTTGGCTCTTGGTTCCAGCTCATATTTCCTTCCTATGATGTACAACCATCTACAGGATATTACATGTGGAATAGTTGGTAAAAACCTTTAGTTTATCTTCATTTTCTAGCCCTTGATTTTTGTGAGTACACTTCTCTAGCATGTATATACTCTTTGCCAAAAACAGATATAAGGGACATACCAATGTATCATCTTCTTCACAGAGATCTTGGATTGGATCTTGTTTACCTTTTGATTCTCCCTCGCTCCTAAAACAGAAACTACAAGAAGTGATCTATGACTCTGACTCAAATAGTGAGTGCTTTTTCAAAAGTGGGGGGGCTATCTCCATTAGAATGAGCTAGTTCTAGGTAGATGTCTTTTTATTGATCTGGGTACATTATTACAATTTTATCATTCATTAGTGTAACTCGGTATAGAATGCTTTCAGGGAAAACAGAGGCAGAAAGAATAATAGATGCTCTCTATTTCTTGAGTAGATTTGCTGAAACTTATTCCCTAATATTTCTCCCTCACAGCTCCTTTTCAAATACCTCACTGCCCTTGTCTTTCATTATGTGCCATGATGGGGATCACAAAGGTAGAGTTAATGGATTGGGTATTATTTCTTTTTTCTGTTTTTGGAGGCCACCTCTGGAACGTATGGCTAACTTTGTTAGCAACTACAATTTACTGCAATAATTTAAATTATTAATAATTAAATAAATTATTCAACAGATACCCCTGAGAGTATGGCCCCTGGACACCCTTTTAACTCAGTACTGAAGTCACTGCTGAGGTTCACCCTTCAGCCAAAGATTAGGCAGGCCCATAAAACAAAATGAGACTAACGGGTCATACCAGACCAGAGGCAGGGATGAGAAGGCAGGAAGGGACAGGAAAGCTGCTAAGGGGGAACCCAAGGTTGAGATGGGGAGAGTGTTGACATGTCGTGGGGTTGGCATGACAATTAAAAAATTAAAAATATAGTTTAAGCTTTCAAATTAAAAAATAATTTAAGCTTTCAAAAAAAAAAAATTAAACATATGGCTATTCCTCACTGGAAATGAGGTGTCCATGTGAAAGACAATGAGTGAGCTATGTTTTCAATTTGGACCTCATAATGCAGAATGAGGGTAATAGTACACATTACTGAACTTTTTTCTCTTACAAAAATTGTGCATCCCCATTTTAAAGATGGAAGAAACGAGTCCCAGGAAGTGATAATCTGTTTACTAATCCCCACCATTTTGGTCAAGAGCTCTTACTATCTGGCTCTATTGTACAACTGAAGAGGATTATTTTCCTTGGCAAAAGTAAAAATAAATTTCTGCAATTAGCTGAATCTTAATCACTATCCATCAGGAGACACCTGTGACTAGTCAGAATGGTGATCCCATTTTGATGAGTAGAAACAGGCTTTCTATATGAAGTAAAATCCTGTTTGAGAATCTGCTTATAAATCATAGCTTTTGTGAATCTGTTGAAATGATGGTCTCCTCCCACAGAAACACACACACACGTGCTTGCAATGTCAGGAGATTCATAGATGTCTGGAAGCCATTTCAAGGGCCTTCGTGGACTAGGTTAATAACCCTGATATCAAATATATCCTTTACTTCACTCCCTCTTCTCCATTCCTACCAAAGCTACCCTAGTTACAGCCTTCACTACCTCCTGACTTGACTTTTAGCATAGCTTCTTTACTTATCCACCCCTAGGCTTGAACCCTCTGTCCACATTATAGCCAAAAGAAACTCACTAGACACAACTCAATGTGCTGTTTCTGTTTCTCATCCTCCCATGATTCTCCTCTACTCAAGGGATAAAATCCAGAGGTTCCCATGGTCTGGTCCTTATGTCTACTTCTCCATTCTCATCTTTTGTAATATCTTGCCTCATACCTAATGCCCTGAAAGTTCTAGACTTTTTGTAATTTCCAAACATATTTTTGAGTCTATGCCTTTATTTTTAGTAATCACCTCAGCCTAAAATCCATACACCCTCCTCATGACTATGTGTTTTACTTGGTTAATTTCCATTACACCTTAATGACTCAACTCAGATGCTTCTCCCACCAGCAAACCTGTCCTGACTTCTACTGTCTTCTTTCTGGCTCATTTAGGCACTTTTCCTCTGGCTGCCTATAATGCCTTGCACATGTGCTTATTGTTTACCAGACGGTATTATGATTATCTACTTAGGTTTCTGTCTTTATACTAGACTGTAAGCTTTTTGAGAGTAGGGGCTATATTTTACCCTTCTTGTTTTGCCAGGTCTTAAATAAGGGGCTAGTAGGGAGTAAGTTTTTGATAAGCATTTGATTGTCAAATGGATGGGGAAAAAAAAGAATAAATGAAAAAATAAATAGTTAATAAATATTCACTGATTTTCACACTTATTGTGTTGCCCGTTTGGGATAAACAGTAGCTAGTCTTAAGCATCTTTGGGATTTCAGAGGAAATATATGCAGAAATCTAAACTAAATGAAAGTAGAGCTTAGTAGAGTGCTTAATATATAGTAATGCTCAATGTTGGACAGATTTCAGCAAAGTTTTAGGCTAAGACAGACTAGAAAGGAAAGCCTGACAATCTGCTGCTGAAAATGAAAACCTTATGGATCACAACAGAACATTGTTTGACTCTTGACTTGGACATGTCATCAGGAGGAATTAATTTCTAGAGAAGGGCATCATGTTTGGTGAAGTAGATGGCCAGTGAGGGTGAGGGAGAACCTCTGTGAGATGGATTGGCACAATAGCTGCAACAGTGGACTTGAACATGCTGGTGATCATGTAGATGATCTAGGAACAGGCAACATTTCTTTCTGTTGTACATAAGAGTTGACTCAACTGCAGCTAACAATAACAACAACAATGCTCAATGTGGGTTCTTTCCCCCTTTATATTAAGTCACATATCAAAGTAGAACGAAAAAATGAAGAAAAAGGAGTTTATTGAAATTATTTAATCAACAGACATTTATTGAACTCTTACATGTACATAGTAACCACTGTGCTAAGTGCTGGAGATGCTGAGAAAGACGGGCTTTGGTCCTCCCTGCCTTCAGGAAGCTTATAGCCAAGCGGGCATCTCAAGCACCATGTACTCTATCCATGCTTTCTCCTGTAATCCAGGAGCTTCCCACTTTTTTTTTTAATCAAGAAGAAAGCCATCATTTTTGTTAAATTGGGGAAGGGGGTGACAGGGGGAGATGTGTTCTGTAATTCTGAACTTTATTTTAGAATGATTCCTAAGGCACATTCCACACATCGTCATTGGAAGCCTGATTTTTCAACCTCAACTTGATCTGGGACATGCACCCAAAAGAAAAAGCTGAGCTTACCTTTGACTTCTTGATCCTGGTCTACTCAAATGCTGTGAGGAAGAGGATGCAGTACTGTAATCACAATAGGCATAGGGATTTGGAACTATGAGCTACAAGGTGGATGTGTCACAACAGTCATAGTGAAGCACCAGACTTACACTGTGTTAGAAGTGAAACCAAAAAAAAAAAAAAAAAGAGAGAGAGAGAGAAAATTATTGTGGAATAGAAACGCACAAATCGGGAGACAGTTTAACATCTAAGCAGGATCTCACAAAGTTCCACATTGCAGGAGGACAGTGAGGTTTTTATCATGTGGAGTGAAAAAAGGGCTGCTTGCTCTCAGGCACGGGGGGTACATGGCAAAAAGTTACAAGGGGGTTGTTAAACTACAGCCTTTTCTTAACAAATTTTCTGAACATTATCAACTCTATTTTGTAACCTCTTGGAGCATGTTGACCAAGGCATTCTCCTTGGATCAAACTGTATAAACATCTTCAACAAACACCTTTTAACAGTCAATTCCTCATAAAACCTAGAGTCTCAACCTTTGCTCCATCTGTGAGTTACAAGCAGTTAAACTTTTACAAGAAGCTGAGTTGTCTCTCCAGGACAGCAGGGAGAAAGACTTAGGGCAAATTATAGCTTAATTCAAAATGGAGTTTAATTTAGATCTAGAATAGTCATCTTAGTTATGTCAAGAACACTGGTTTGGGGTCTGTATACATTACCTCCCCCTTTTGATTCAGCCACCACTAGGGGATGCAGATCACTTACAAAGGAGTTTACCCATCTTCTGCAAGGACTTAGCATCTTGAGGATAGTTGCTCTGTTAAGCGTTTTAAGATTTAGTATTTCAGGGATGGCTGCTCTGTTGAGCTTTTAAACCCCAGATGCCAGCTCTGTTATCAGAAGGGGCTGGGCACCATCCGGTTTTACCTTGCTATAGCTTCAGATCCCCTCTTCACCTTGTTATAGCTTCAGGCCTCTTCTTCAGAGTATGTTGGTTCTGACTGGGGTAAGTGTTATTGACAAAGCACATCAAAGGAATAACTTGACACTTCTAAAAAACCTGATCCCAGAACTAAAATTCATTCTCCTTTGAAAAATTAGTCCCTATCAAATACTTAATTCTTTTCATGGTCAGATGTCTTGAGGGTTGACTGTGACAATGAGAAACACAATGCATAATACATTTAACAACATATAATAATAATAAAAAAAAAATTTCTTTTTTTTTTAATAATAATAATTACAGTGATTCAAAGGAGCAGGCAGGCTAGGAGAAAGGAGCATATTCCACACCCAATACTTTGGGATAACTAGCTAAAAATATCAAAAAAAGAAGGTATAGTCACGGGGGGAATGGTATGTAACAGTGATTTTTGACGTATTTTAGAACCACTTACCCAGACGTATTTAGCCATGAAAAGAAAGAGTTATTGGTGATAGTAAAGACTCCTTGCTGAGCTAGGAGAAAATCAAGAGCTACTCTATGATCTAAAATTATTTTAACAGGAGATTCTAACTATTTGTGGTGAGTTGTCATTGCATCAGCAATACTATCAGCAATTTGAACCATAGTAACAGACAGATTGTGAACAGATTGTTCTAATTGCAATATAACAAAAGAGGGAACAAATACTCGAAGAAATGACCAGCCCCACCCAGGCCTATTGGCAATGGGATTGTCTGAGAGGACAAGCTCTCTCTTCTTTATGGATATTAATTTCAAGTCATTATTTCATAGTAAGCTGTAATTGAATGAATGGATACTCATGGGAACTCAAAGGGTAACAAAGGTGCATTGGCCGAACATACTCCAATCATCTAAACATGGCAAGGCCCAAATACATGGTGAATTCTGGGACTTTTTTCTTAAATAAGCTTCTCCTACACATAAAAAGACATATTCAGATGTGGCACATAACATACCTGCCCCAGTTTGAATGTTAAGGAGTGGAATGGACTCATTGGCCCTTTCAATCCAGTATGCAATTAATAAATTCTCACAAATGGGTAATCCTCCAAATTCTAGGGGATCCTGGATTTGGGTACAAACTAAGAGATTATGATTATGTTTAAAATAATTTTCTGCTTTTGCAGAATAATATCAGGTATCATTAATACAAAGATTACATGTGTGGAAAAAATAAAACATTATAACCAGGCATGAGTAGGATTAAAACAGGGAGCTGACAGATAAGTGGATAATTCTGGAGGTAGCCACAATTTCATTCAAATGGCTCATTTAAAAGGTCTCTTAAAATCAATAGTAAAATTAGATATGAACCTGTCATCTAGGACTGACGCAATGAGAGGATCAGTATGATCTTGTGTAGATCAAAGGGGAGAGTGACATACTCATCATCCATCAAATTACTGGTGCTGGCCACTGATTAAGTTAATTTGATGAAAGCATTTTCATTCCAAGCATCAGTAATGGTCATAATAAACAGAAAAAGAATACTTATCAAAATGGAGAAAAAGTTACTTAAAATTATAGGATATTATAAAACAAATTCCTTGTCTAGTAAAAAACTAGGGGAAGAGTCAAACTTGGTAAAATGAAACTTGATTCGAAGGTTACAAGTATTAAACAATGTGCAGGAATTTCAATTAAATGTTCAACTCAGTAGATCAGAGTTAGAGATATTTGATTATTATCAAAGCTATTTAGAAATAATTCCACAAGTGTGCAAAAACAGTCAAAACTATCAAAATACCAGCAGTTAGGAAACAGAGTCAAAAAAGGTCAGCAGCTTGCATGTAATCTTATCTTGCGATCAGCTATCTGCTTCTGGAGCCACTTGTTTCTGGTCGCTGGGGTGCCTCAGCCTGAATTTCAAATCCCTGGCTGGCTGACAAGTCAAGGCAGGGTCTTTAATTTTCTTTAACCGTGATAAATGAATCCAAGGGTTAATTCTTTCTAGTTTCACAGTGTAAGGGTTAATTAAAAGAGCTAGATAAGCCCCCCTACAGTGAGGTTCTAAAGAATCTTTTACTTGATGTCTTTTCCAGTAAACATAATATTCTGGGTTAATATTAAGTAGAGGAGGAAAGCCAGGTTTCTGCTCCTCAAAACCTTTTTTAATTTGTAAAAAAAAAAAAAAAAAAAAAAAATTTTTAGAGTATTGCGTTAGAGATTGAAAATATTTCAATAATTCAAGTTGTACTAAGTTAGAATAGGTAAAGGCAATGTGAGGAAGAGTCATAGGCCTTCCAATAACTATTTCATAAAGAGTAAGCTTATGAGGTTCAAAAAGAATGCTTCTTAAATTTAAAAGGCTAAAGGGAGAACTTTAGTCCAAGACAAACCTAAAGATTTGGAAAGCTTAGCAAGTTGAGGTTTTATTATACCATTAGTTCTTTCCACAAGTCCAGAGGGCTTAGAGTGATAAGGACAATGCAAGCTCTGATATATGGGAAACATTCAGCATAATTCTTGAACTACTTGTCCAGTAAAATGGGTTCACCAATCACTGCAAAGGATTTCTGGCACTCCCCAAGTGGGAATTATGTTTTCGAAGAGATTTTTTCCTAGAAAAAATCTGCAGGGGAAAGCCTATACCCAACGTGAAAATCTGAAAATCATTGCTAAGGCATATTTATAACCATTTGAAAATGGAAGTTGGATAAAATCTAATTGTCAATCAAGTGTAAGTTCAGAAGGCAAAGGATATTGCCCAGGTAAAGTCTTAAGATATTTTCCCAGGTTATAACGAGAGCAAATGGAACAATGAGAGGTCACATGTTCAGCTGCCTCATAAAATTTTCCCCACCAGTATTTCTTTGAAATTTCAACCCTATTATCTCTCCGTAGATGAATGTTCTAATGTAGAATCCTCATCACAGGGTCATACAAAATTTGGGGAGAACAATTTCAGTGACAGGCCTGAACCATAATTTAGTGTCAGGTCTTGATAACAATATAACTTCTTCCATGTCTCAGTTTCATTAGATTGAGCCAGTTGTTGATGTTTCAAAATCTTTTCTTTGGTGGTTACAAAAATACTAGTTATTTCTTGAGAAAAATTCTCTATAGGCTCTTTTAGAGGTCCCTCTATAAACCCCTTTACTATTACAGGGGTGTCTTAAGCTGGGTCCTCTAGAGAAGCAAAAACAGTAAAGCGTATAAATATATAGAAAGGGAGAGAGATTTATATCAAGGAAATGGCTCACATGGTTGTAGAGGCTGGAATGTCCCAAGTCCATGGATCAGGATAGTGGTTTCTCCTGATTCACATAGCTGAGAGGACTGGCAAACGCAAGATCAGCAAGTCAGAGAGGAGGGCTCTTGCTCACAGGCTGCAAAGTTTGATGAATCCCAAGATAGACAGGCAAGGCCTCAGGTAAGCTGCTAGTGTGAGTCCCAAGAACCAGAGGTCAGAAGAACAGGAGCCAGCTGCAGGATCCAGAATGAGCAAAATCCCACAAGCCTTGCCAGAATATCCACTTATATTCAATGTAGGCCACATGCCCAAGGAGATTCCCTTTCAACTTATTGGCTACTCAAAACAGACCCCATCATGGAGGTGATCACATAGTATCAAATCTCGTCATGGAAGTGATCACAACATCATATGACAATCAAACTACTGAGAATCATGGCCCAGCCAAGTTGACACACAACCTTAAGCATCACAAGGAGCAACAATAATCTGAGAAGAAGCTTGTTTAGCAACTGCATCAGCAAAGTTATTTCCTCTAATTTCTTCAGTTTGGGGCACTCTCTTTGGTTGGTGCACCTGTGTTTTAATTACAACAATTTCAGAAGGGAGCAACAAAGCATCTAACAGGTCCACTACTAAAACTCCATTTTTAATAGTGTTACCAGGAAAAAAAAAAAAAGGAGGTTAAAAAATCCTGTTACCGTAACATTCCAAAATCACGAATTCCTCCATATTCATATTTAGAATACTTAAAAATATTCATGGACTTCCCTCTAGCAATTTTACAGGTTCCATGAGTTGGAATCGACTCGACAGCGTTGGGTTTGGTTTTTTGGTTAGTAAGAACAAGGAGCCCTGGTGGCACAGTGGTTAAGAGCTATGGCTGCTGAAGAAAAGTTTGACAGTTTGATTCCACCAGCTGCTTCTTGGAAACACTATGAGGCATTTCTACTCTGTCCTATAGGGTCACTATGAGTTGGAATTGATTCAATGGCAACAGTTTTTTTATTTTTTAGTAAGAACAAAAGAAGCCCTGGTTATGCAGTTGTTAACATGAGTGACTACTAACCAAAAAGCCAGTGGTTCCAAACCACCAGTGGCTCTGTGGGATAAAGATGTGGCAGTCTGCTTCCACAGAGATTTATAGCCTTGGGGTTGCTATGAGTCAAAATCAACTCGACGGCGGTGGGTTTGGTTTTTGGGGTTTGGGTAGTAAGAACAAGAAGACCTGCTGGCACAGTGGTTAGTAGCTAGGCTGGTAACCAAAAGATCAGCAGTTCGAATACACCAGCTGCTCCTTGGAAACACTTTGGAGAAGTTCTACACTGTCCTATAGGGTCATTATGAGTTAGAATTGACTAGACAACAATGGTTTTAGTAAGAACAATAAGTACAGCTTGTTGGGCTGAAGTGGCTCTGGGAAGTGGATGGCTTTAAATGACTTTGGTAGCAGTCGTAACAGTGTAACCAGCATGATAATGAAAGTCAGGAGTTGGTTTCAAATGAGAGCCAACTACAAATAATACCATATCAAGATTTGTCCAAGAATTTTCTTTTAAGTCACTTCAGGGAGTCAAAAGCTGCTCAGTTAGATCTAAACAATCATGGGAAGGACAATCGTCTTCATTAGTTATAGGAAGAAGAGTAGCTAGGTTTAAAGTAGCCACTGTATGTAGTCTAATATTTGAAGCTTCCAAAAGAATAGCTTTATAGGAGGTGAATCTACTGACAAATAAATGTTGAGTTAAACCAGATTTAAGCAAAGCAGACAAAACATGGAGTGGATATATAAAAACATATCTGTGGTAATTTGTACTAATTTTGCAATAGCAGCTACAGCCCTGAGGCAAGTGCTGTAAGCCCTAGCCACAGGGTTCAGCTACAGGCTATAATAACCCACCGGCCTAATTTCTCCATTGTGTTTCTATGTAAGAACACCTAATGCAAAACCAGAAACTTCATATACAAATAAAGAAAACTCCAGATGATAGGAAATCCTAAAGCAGGTGTGTTATCAAAGCCTCTATCAATTTAGTTACTCCTCTTTGATCTTCTGGGGTAAGATAGAAGGGATCAGGCTCAAAGGTTTTTGTAATATTATATAAATATATAAAACTCAGCTAAAGACCAGAGGCCAACAGCAGAACAGACCAGAGTTGCTCATATGCAAAGTCAAGTTGAAGCTGAAGAAAATCAGAAAAAGTCCAAGACAGCCAAAATATGAGCTTGAGTGTATCCCAACTGAATTTAGAGACCATCTCAAGAATAAATTTGATGCATTGAACACTACTGACCAAAGACGAGATGAGTTGTGAAATGACATCAAGAATATCATAAAAGAAGAAAGTAAGAGGTCATTAAAAAGACAGGAAATAAAGAAAAGATCAAAATGGATGTCAGAAGGGACTCTAAAACTTGATCTTGAATGTCGAGTAGCTAAAGCTAATGGAAGAAATGATGAAGTAAAAAGAGCTGAACAAAAGATTTCAAAGGGTGGCTTGAGAAAACAAAGTAAATTACTGTAAAGAAATGTGCAAAGACCTGGAGTTAGAAAACAAAAGGAGAAGAACACGCTCAGCATTTCTCAAGACGAAAAAACAGAAGAAAAAAATTCAAGCTTCGAGTTGCAATATTGAAGGATTCTATGGGGAAAATATTAGACATCACAGGAAGCATCAAAAGGGAAGGAATATGCAGAGTCACTGTACCAAAAAGAATTGATTGACATTCAATCATTTCATAAGGTAGCATATGATCAAGAACCGATGGCACTGAAAGAAGTTCAAGCCACACTCAAGGCACTGGCGAAAAGCAAGTCTTCAGAAATTGACAGAATATCAGTTGAGATGCTTCAATAAATAGCTGCAGCACTGGAAATGCTCACTTGTCTATGCCAAGAAATTTGGAAGACGGCTACCTGGCCAACAGACTGGAAGAGATCCATATTTGTGCCTATTCCAAAGAAAGGTGATCTAACCGAATGTGGAAATCACAGAAAAATATCAATAATATCACATGCAAGTCAAATTTTGCTGAAGACGTTTCATCGACAGGGAGCTGCTAGAAATACAAGCCAAATTCAGAAGAGGATGTGGAATGAGGGATATCACTGCTAATGTGAGATAAATCATAGCTAAAATCAGAGAAAAAGGTATGTTACTTGTGGGTCATAACAAATTATGGATAACAATGCAAAGAATGGGAATTCTAGAACACTTAGTTGCGCTCATGAGGAACTTTACATAGATCAAGAAGCAGTCATTCCAAGAGAACAAGGGGATACTCTGTGGATTAAAGTCAGGAAAAGTGTGTGTCAGGGTTGTACCCTTTCATCATACTTATCCAATCTGTGTGCTGAGCAAATAATCCGAGTAGCTGGGCTACATGAAGAATGGGGCATCAGGATTGGAGGGATACTTATCAGCAACCTGTTATACAAATGACACAACCTTGCTTGCTGAAGGTGAAGATGACTTGAAGCACTTACTGATGAAGATCAAAGACTAGAGCCTTCAGTATGGATTATACCTCAATATAAAGAAAACGAAAATCCTCACAACTGGACCAATAAGCAACATCAAAACAAACAGGGAAAAGACTGAAGTGTCAAGGACTTCATTTTACTTGGATCCACAATCAGTACCCGTGGAAGTAGCAGTCAAGAAATCAAATGATGAACTGCACTGAGCAAATCGGCTGCAAAAGGCCTCTTTAAAGTGTTAAAAAGCAAAAATATCACCTTGAAGGCTAAGGTGTACCCGACCCAGGCCATGATGTTTTCAATTGCCTCATATACATGTGAAAGCTGAACAATGAATAAGGAAGACCAAAGAAGAATTGACGCCTTTGAATTATGGTGTTTGTGAAGAATACCGAAAATACCAGGGACTGCCAAAAGAATGAACAAATCTGTCTTGGAAAACTATAGCCAGAATGCTCCTTAGAAGTGAGGATGGTGAAATTTCATTCCACGTTCTTTGGACCTGTTATCAGGAGGGATTGGTCCTTAAAGAAGATCATTATGCTTGGTAAAGTAGAAGGTCAGGAAAAAAGAGGAAGTTTCTCAATGAGATGGATTGACACAGTGGCTGCAACAATGGGCTCAGGCATAACACGATCATGAGGGTGGTGCAGGACTGGGCGGTATTTCATTCTGTTTTATGTAGGGTCACCATTAGTTAGGAACTGACTTGATGACACCTAACAACAACAACAACAAAGGTTGAGCCATAAGAGACAAGTTATGAATCCAGGCTTGACAATAGCTACAGAACCCTAAAAATCCCTTTAGTTGTTTATTTTAGGTAAAGGAAGGGCTGATTCTTTTCCCTTAGGGTCAATAGTAATGCCTTTTGCAGAAACCGAGTAACCTAAATATTTAACAAAAGGCTGAGCTAATTGTAACTTTTCTCTAGAAACTTTATGTTCTCCATTAGCTAAATGTTTTAGTAAAATTTTGCCATCCTCCAGGCAAGCTTGCCAGGAGGTGGAGCAGATGAATAAATCATTGACAAATTTTAACAGAGTAGGTTCATTTGGAAATTGCAAAGGTTGGGTTGCAAACCTGCATGCAAAATCTGAGAAATTATGCTGGGGACTCAATAAAACCTTGAGGTATTAAAGTCCAGGTGAATTTCTGGTTGTCCCAAGAAAAGGCAAACACACATTGGTTTTCAGTTTCTATGAGAATTCTGAAAAATGTGCTATGAATATCTATTATAGTAAAATATGTTTTGTCAAGGGGAGCAATGGAAAACACCAAATATGGGTTAGGGACAGTTGGGGGTTTAGGGGCAACAATGTGGTTAATTGCATGTAGGTCTTGAACAAATCCCCAACTGCAACGATTTGGCTTCTTAACTGGAAGGACAGGAGTGTTGCAAGGACTAGTATAAGGGCCTATCAACCCATTAGAAAGAAAATCCTGTATAATGATAGTCCTTATTTTGCCTCTCATTTTAAAGGGTATTGGAGAACTTTTAGCAAAGGTTTAGGTGTGTCCACTTGAATTTTAAGAGGCTCAGTGGACAAAACTCAGCCAACATCTGTGGATGTTGTAGCCCATAAAGTTTTGGGGATCTGAGAAATAACATCAGGGAGAAGAGAACTTGAGGAAGCAGAATTTGGAGAGACATAATAAGGGCTTGATATGGCAAAGAGCTTCTTCTTTTTGAATGCTATCTCTCCCCAATTTCTGATTTTCAAGCAAAGGTAATAAAATTTCACCCTTTTCACTAAATAGTAAATGGCAATTCCATTTAGACAAAATATTTCTTCCTATTAAATTAACAGGGATGCCAGGGAGTAGCAAAAAGGGGTGTAAATCCTCTATGGGAAAAAATTTGGCATATGTTGAGAATGAACTCATTTTTGTTCTTTGTTTGTAAACCCCACAATTTTTTAGGTCTTTTTATTCCACGGCAGAAGTTTTGGAAACAAGTGGGATTAATGGCAGAGAGGGTAACTCCTGTATCAATGTAAAATTGGCAGAGCTCTTCATTAATGTACATACCGTATTTTTATGCTAATAATGTACATCTTCTGCATTTGTTTTCCAGCTGTGACCTCCCCACACAAGCTACCCTCATAAGTGCTGCCATACCAATCCTCTTCCACATGTTGTAAAAAAAATAGCCAAGTGTGCTTACAAAAATACCTTGTGGAGGGGAGGGCGTGGCCAACAAACAAATGCAGAAGGCAAGGGTTATTTGCATCAAAATACTGCAGTTGTTTCTCCCTAAGAGTTTAGTACCACCATAGGAAGACCTCCTGTGTTGTTCCTGGGTCCCCTTCATTCTGAATCAGGGAGTAGAGGGGCAGTTGGGGTGGAAACACACTGTTTATTCTTTTCCATTTTTCCAACGGCAAGTTATTTTTACAGTAGTGGCAGAGACCAGTCTTAGACCCACTGAAGGGTTTAAAATTTATTTTCTGGGTAGGTTCTTACAGTTACTCTAATTGAAGAGCCATTAATTTCTTAGCCTTAGCAATCTGCTTTGATTCTAAGGTTTGGGCAAGCTCACGAGCTAAATTAGTCAATCTTGTAGGAACAGCCTTCCAATCTAAATGATGTTTTTTAACTGAGGCTGAAATTTCAGGCTTGAGCCCAGATATAAACACTGCATTAAAGGCCTCCTTAGCTTCTTTGAAGAATCTAAGGCAGAATGTTCAGAAAATTTCTGGAATAATTGGCCCTGATAATCACACACATTTTTGTCTCTATTTTGTATGCAAGAATGAAATTTTGCTCAATCAATTATTAGGGGAAAAGCCTTAAGGATCGCTTCATGTGACTTTGTGCCTTTATCTTGAGCTTCTGTGAGGAGGGTTTTGTAGTTTTGTTTATATCCAAGGCTAAACTATCTTTGAGCTGTTTCCATTCAGCATATTTCAACCACAGTTTGGCTTCCCAAGGGCCAACTAACATATGGACTAATTGACATAAATTGGACAACCTGAGCTAATAAGCATTAATAAGGATTTTGAATTCCTTAACAAATCTATAAGGATCCTCATGTAAATTTGGAAAATCTTCAGCAGTGCTATGTAGTCCTGTATGAGTCCAGGTAATGAAAGAAATAATTGTGTTCTTTGTATTTTCTCTGGTGCCCACTCCTGATTCTGCAGGACAAATTTTAAATGGTATTTCGGGAAGGGGTTTTGGAATCTCTGGCTTTGAATCTTTAGCGGATTCTTCAGGAAAGAAAGGAAGTTCAGTTAAAGAGGAGCAGCTGCCTGCACAGAGGAAGAGGGGGCTGTAGTAGAGCGTGTAAATATAGCAAAGCTCTGACTTTTTAGCTTCTGATTTTGCGTAATTATTTCAGAAACTACATTCTGCCATTCTTTCTTTTGTTTAGCCTGTTTAGAAACAGTATCTTGTAGAGATATTATTTTGCTGTCTTTTAGAGACCTAAAAATGCCAATCATAAAAATGTCCCATTGTAACACCTTAATCCAGTACTCTTTTTGTTCTAATTAACTGCACAGAAAAATTAATTTAGAGAAATCAAAGGTTTACCAGAGTGGCCACTGATCATCTGAACTGCCTTTACTTAGGTCATTCCAGGCAGACAAAAACAAGCATGCAGAAAAACCAAAATGCTTGTTCATGTAATGAGGGGAATTCCCTGGAGGAGGCTCAGTATTGCTCTTAGATTTGGCATTTCCCATATTCCCAAAGGCACTGTAAATTTAGCTCTGGAGGCTTTAAATGAAAAGTCAGAGCTTTTGGAATCTCAAAAGTAGACAATATCGAGGAATTCTGGAAATATTTTGGTCTAGCTTGTGTTTATAGTTTATAAGCAGTTTTAAGGTTCTGAGATCCTCAAGCAGTGACTGTACTGCAAAAAGAAAAAATCATTGTGTTGAGTCGATCCTGACTCATAGCAACCATATAGGACAGAGTAGAGCTGCCCCATAGAGTTTCCAAGGAGCTGCTGGTGGATTTGAACCATTGACCTTTGGGTTAGCAGCCAAGCTCTTAACTGCTGCACCTTCAGGGCTCCAAACCCATTGCCACTGAGTTGACACTGATTCATGGCAACCCTATAGAATAGAGTAGAACTGCCCTATAGGGTTTCCAAGGAGCAGCTGGTGGATTTGAACTGCCGATGTTTTGGTTACTAGCCATAGCTCTTAACCATTGTGCCACAAAAAAACAAAGGAATTTGTGTTCCGTTTATAAAAAGAGAAAGGCAAACCCTACACTAAAACTCAGGGAACATCTATGTAAAGAAAAGCAGATGCTTGGGCCTTAGAGATATTTACCTTGTTGCAACTCCTGAATTTGCTGTAGAGATGGAAGTCCCCAAAACGGCCCAGCCTAGTACTGTTAACCTAAGTCCCTGTGTCCTGGCAGTTGCAGAGGCAAAATCACTTTCAGGTTCTGTCATGGTTGTGAAGAAATGTAGTGAAGCACCAGACTTACACTTTGTTAGAAGTGAAAGTAAAAAAAAAAAAAAAAAATTGTGGAATAGAGATTTGTGAATTTGGAGACACTTTAACATCCAAGCAGGATGTCACAGTGTTCACACTGCAGGAGGGCACTGAGGCTTTTATCAGGTAGAGCAAACAAAGGACTGTGTGCTTACAGGCATGGGGGTGGGGAGGGTGTGTGGCAAAAAGTTACAACGGGGTCATTAAACCACAACTTTTTCTTAACAAACTTTGTTAACATTATCAACTCTATTTTGTAACCTCCTGGAGCATGTTGACCAAGGCATTCCCCTTGGATCAAGCTGTGCAAACATCTTTGACAAACATCTTTTAACAGACAATTCCTCATATAAGCTAGAGTCTCAACCTTTGCTCCTTCTGGAGCTACAAGCAGTTAAACTTTTACAAGAAGCTGAATTTTCTCTTCGGGATAGCAGGGGCAGAGGGTTAGGCCAAGCTGCAGTTTAATTCAAAATGAAGTTTAATTTAGATCTGGAACAGCCATCTTAGGCCTGTCAAGCACCCTGGTTTTGGAGTCTACATATACAACTCAAGTGGGAGTGCTACTGGCGTCCCTAGAGGTAGAGGCTAGGTTGTTGCCAAAAATCCTTGAATGCATATGACGGACTCCCACAACAAAAGAATTATCTGCCCCCAAATCTCAACAATGTTGCTATTGAGAAATCCTGTTTAGGTCCTGGAGCCCTGGTGGCACAGTGGCAAAGAGCTGGGCTGCTAACCAAAAGGTTAGCAGCATGAATCTACCAACCACTCCTTAGAAACTCTATGGGGCAGTTCTACTCTGTCCTATAGGGTTACTATGAGTCAGAATTGACTCAATGGCAAAAGGTTTGGTTAGGTCTTAGACAGTAAAGTAAGGATTGAAAAAAATTCTATTATCCTTGTTATCTTGTTACGTATTTTCATTTCACCATGTTCCCAAAGATGTATTTTAAACACACACACACTCATACAAATTAAAATGAAGTCTCTGTTTTCACAGATCTTTTAGAGTTTATTTAGTGAGACTGTGTAGACACTTATAAAATGTTAAATAACTGTGCTAAAGAAGAATAAACAAAAAGCAGAGCATCAGATTGCCAAATAATTAGTATGGGTAATTTTTCTGTGTTTAAATGGAAGAGATCACAATAGAAATAGAAATTTGTGTTGAGATAATAGACTCTGTGGGGCAGGGTTTTGGTCCCTACCCAAAAACCCAGTGCCGTCGAGTTGATTCTGATCCTTAGAGTATTGCTATATCCTCAAGAGTTTAGCACAGTGCCTGGCATGTAATAGCCACTCAGTGTAGTCAATAAATACTCATTGTATGAATGTGGGAATGGATTTGGATAGAAACGTAGACTACTTCTAGAAAGTTGGGTACAATGGTAAAAGTAATGGGAAAGGTGAAGGATACAACTTAACGTATTCCAAGCCCCAGGAGGCTAGAGGAAAGTTTTAAAATAGGAAAGTAGTTAGATGAGGGGGGAGGAGTTTGTAGGGAAAAAGAGGTTGGCACTAATTGTGAAATTGGGGCTTACTCTATCGATACTGGAACGCAGATAAGGAATACTGTTGTTCTAGTTTAGTTGCAATCTACTTCATTACTTCCCTTTTTGAATTTGGAAATTTCTTTAATCCCCCTGCACTGAGGAAAGATGATGACGAGTGGATGTGTGTGTGTGAGTTTATGTGTGTGAGGAATGGAGGATTGCATTAACTTCATCCTCTTCTTTATCTGGAGTCCCTGGGTGATACAAATGGTTAATGCTTTGGACTACTAATTGAAGGGTTGGGGGTTCAAGTCAACCCAGAGACATCTCAGAAGAAAGTCCTGGTGATCTACTTCCAAAAAATTAACCATTGAGAACGCTATAGAGTACACTTCTACTCTGACACACAGGAGGTCGTCATGAGTTGGAATCCATTGGATGGGAACTGGTTTTCTCTTTATCTAAATGTCTTCCTGTTCCTCTTGGCTGAACTGCCACCTTTTCTACCCAGATTGGACTGAATTCCCTGCCCCTGTGTGTGACAATGACTCATGGATGAGAGAAGGTTGTCCAGCATGTGTTTGTCACTTCCTGTTGTGACTCTAGTAGGGTCTATACATGATGATGCTTTCTGTTCCTGGCAGACCTCAGGAAACGCTCATGTGATGTGTCTTTATTTGGAGAAGGTGGCTTTGCTGCCATAACAACTCAGTTGCCATTTAACTGAAAGTTTACAGCGGCTCTAAAGTGACTGCCAGTCTCCTCATGGAAAGTAAGAGGCAGGGAAGGGGCCATCTGAGCCACACAGTCTGCTGCTTGCTCTTCTTGCCCGGTGTGGCTTGGAGTTCTGATGGGGAAAGTAAATGGGGAGAAAAACCCACCCAGGGCCAAAGGGTGTGCCTCGGCAAAGAACAATGAAGATGAAGATAGGAGCTCAATTCTGCCTGAAAGGGAGGTTCTTTCCAGCCCCAGAATGCTCCAAGGATTTTTTTTTTTTTTTTTTTTGCTCTTTAATGCTCACGTCCTTGTAACAGAGAAAGGTGAGATAAGGCTGCGCAATGCCTAGAATAGCCAGACACAAGACACCTAATAGGCCAACTATCAATAGAGCCTGGGCTCCAAATAACCTCTGTCTCCATATTGGAGCCCTGGTGTTACAGTGGTTAAGAGCCACAGCTGCTAACCAAAAGGTCAGCAGTTCCAATCCACCAGCCACTTCTTGGAAACCCTATAGGGCAGTTCTACTCTGTCCTATAGGGTCGCTATGAGTCAGAATTTACTTGATCCCAATGGATTTCTCTGGAAACCCTGGTGGAGTAGTGGTTAAGAGCCACGGCTGCTAACCAAAGGTCAGCAGTTCAAATCCACCAGGCACTCCTTGGAAACCCTGTGGCGCAGATCTACTGTGTCCTGTAGGGTACCTACAAGTTGGAATCGACTCGATGACAATGTTTTTTTTTTTTTTTTCCTCAAATTGTTGGCCTGCATCAGCAGGGAGGGCACCTGACCATCAGGAGGGCACATGACCATTTGTGGAAGAGGGTAACATAACATTTTTTTTGATAGCTTGACTCCATTAACACTAATGTTAATTATTTTGACACCCAAAAAAGTTATTACAATATTCAATGTATATTATTAACATGAGAATAACTTGATCTCATATTATCTTTAAGTGATTGATTATTGTTATTATTATTTTTTTTTTAAACAATTTTGCTTAAACCAGAGTAGTGTAGATCACTATTTCCATTTGACAATGGAGGGAATGAGGAAGCAGTGACATTCGTTCATTTATTGACAACTGAAATGGTCACCCTGTTTTCCGACCACAGCGCACTAGAAGAGTTACACTGTCCAACACCTTTAGAACACTTACTAAGGCTGAGTCCTATGAAATTGCTGCCATTTGATAACTTTTTTTAACATAAAAACATGACAATTTCATATGATCCAACCCAAAATTATTAGGGATGCAGACTGTTATAGGTTAAATTGTGTCTCCCCAAAATATGTGTTGGAATCCTAACCCCTATACCTGTGGATGTAATCCTGTTTGGAAACAGTTTTTTTCATTATGTTAATTAGATAATACTCGAGTAGGATAGGTTCTAAATCTAATCACTTCTGAGTTATAAAAAGACACGGAGACAGACACACAGAAGAAGACAAACGCCATGTCAGGATTGTCTACAAGCCAAAGAACGCTAAGGAATGAAAGAACAACCAGGGAAGCCAACAAAGAAGGAATAAGCAAGGCTGAAACCCTGATTTGGATTTTTAACTTCTAGAACTAGGAGAAAATAAATTTTTGTTCTTTAAAACCACCTATTTGTAGTATTTGTGTTATAGCAGCACTAGGTAACTAAGACAAACTGTCCTTTATACCTTTTATAGTGAAAGATGTTTGGGGGTCATTATTGTAGTTATACACAATAGGCATACCTGGTTCTACTGCCATCATAGGATTGCGTTTTTGTCAATTCTAGGAAGGGAGCCCATGTCACCTTTGCTTTAAGAATCACAATGGTCAGTACTTGCTTTCCCCAGTCTTTCTGGCTGTAGCCTTGAGAGCCTTCACCCTGCAAGTTCAACCCTGCCCAGTCCCTGAGCGATTACTGACCCAGGCAGGCAGGTTACCAACTGACTCAGTCTCACCAGGGAATTAGCTTGGCTTCTTTGAGCCCAATGTCTGTGTGCCAAGAATGAGCCCTGGGCACCCTGGGGCCATCACTCTTTAATTTACTTCCCTAGCCATAGCTGTGTCCCAGTTTACACAGCTGTGCTTCTTCTACCTTGGTTTCCTAAGCTGCACTTTATTTCCTTCTTCAGGTTTAGTCCTGCTGTGAACCAAAACTAGCTTGGCACCTGACTACTTTTCAGTCTTTCATTCTTCCAGAGACTATACTTGCCCCAATATTCCAGTTACTGTCTGGCATCCTGCTTCGAAATGTTTGGACCAGCCAGGCTCATGGCACTGCCCACACTATTTTGGGCAACTCTTCAGACCCACCACTAGGCTGAGTTCTCTTTGGACATTGACCTCACCTAGCTGGCCACACCTCTCTTGGCTTTCTCTCAAGATCCAGCATGACCCATAGCATGGGCTGCCTCCCATAGCAGAGATGTGAAACCTTTATAGCCTGCTTTCTAGGTCTCTGTCAGATGGGGCAATGACATCCAATGGTCGGCTCTTAAGCCTCTATTTTCCACTTATAGATTGGGACAGAAACTTATTTTGAGGGTGGTGATTAATAAATGGAAACCAAGTTGGGAGTGGGAGAAGCTACTCCCAAGCGCTGCTCTATGAGTAACAATGGAGGGAGAAGGGGCTACAGAGCAGATGATGGAGGAGAAAGGGGAGCTGGTCACTGCTTTGCCATAACCTAGGGCAATCTCAGGTCTGGGTAGGCTGGGTGTGCAATAGAAAGAATCAGTGAATGTTGTCCTGTATCAGCAGCCCTTACGTATTTTTTTTTTTGTGTGTGTGAAATAAACCAGTGAGAGCAGCTGGGGAAAATGCCCCTTAGTGACCCAGTTGCTTTCCCCTACAATCAGCTAGGGAGAAATATAAAAGGGAAAGCAATTTTGGGATTGGGATTCATCATTTATTGTAGAAATGCTTCCTACAAAATAACTATTTTTTTCCCCCTAGGATTACAGGAATGATAGTTTTATGTCAATTTACTCCTTCCCATTTTTGCTCTAAATATTGTTGTTTTGAGCTGCATTTGAGTCGACTCTGACTCATGGTGACTTTATGTACAGCAAAATGAAACATTGCCTGTTCCTGCATCAACCTCACAATTGCCACCCTGTTCAAGTCCATGATTGCTGCTATTGTGCCAATCCATTTCACCAAGTGTCTCCCACACTGTCACCGACCCTCTACTTCACAAAACATGATGTCCTCCTCCAGCGACTGATCCCTCCTGATGATGTGTTCAAAGCAAGCAAGTCGGACAATGTTCTGTTTGATCCATAGGTTTTCAGTGGCTAATTTTCTGAAGTAGATCACCAGGCTTTTCTTCTTAGTCTTTCTTAGTCTGGAAGCATTGCTGAAAGCTGTCCACCATGGGTGACCCTACTGGTATTTGAAATACTAATGACATAATTTCCAGCATCACAGAAACATGCAAGCCACCACAGTGTGACAAACTGATGCATGGGTAGTGGCTCTAAATATTGCAAAGTGATAAACCATACCAAAACCCAAACCAGACGTCACCGTGGATTCGATTCTGACTCATAACGACCCTATAGGATAGAGTAGAACTGCCCCATAAAGTTTCCAAGAAACACCTGGTGGATTTGAACTGCCCACCTTTTGATTAGTAGCTATAGCTCTTAACCACCATGCCACCAGAGTTTCCAAATAAACGATAAATCATAACATTTAGTATCAGGGTCCCATAAGGGGAAAAGAGGAAGACAACAGAAGCTATCACTAGAAAAGCACTGTCATGGATTGAATTATGTCCCCTCAAAAAATGTGTGGGTAAATTTGGCTGAGCCCTGAATACCGGTATTGTGCGATTTTCCTATATGTTTTAAATCCTGCCTCTATGATGATGGAAACCCTGGTGGTGTAGTGGTTAAGTGCTACGGATGCTAACCAAAGGGTCAGCAGTTCAAATCCGCCAGGCACTCCTTGGAAACTCTATGGGGCAGTTCTACTTTGCGTGTACGATGTTAACGAGAGAGGATGGGTGGCAGTTGTGTTTCTGAGGTAGGACTTGATCTACAAGATTGGATTGTGTCTTGAGGCATCTCTTGAGATATAAAAGAAAGAAGCGAGCTGAGAGACAGAGAGACCTCATACCACCAAGAAAGCAGCACCAGGAACAGAGCACATCCTTTGGATTGGGGGTCCCTATGCCTAAGAACCTCCTTGACAAGGGGGAGATTGAGGACAAGGACCTTCCTCCAGAGCCCACAGAGAGAGACTTCCCCTAGAGCTGAAACCCTAAATTTGTACTTTTAGCCTACTTTACTCTGAGGAAATAAATTTCTCTTTGTTAAAGCCATCCACTTGTGGTATTTCTGTTATAGCAGCACTGGATAACCAAGACAAGCACTAAGTGTTTTTCCTTCATCTGATTTTGATTTTGAAAGGTGGTACAGTATCAAGGAAGAGCACCAAAGTGGAGATCCTGTGACCTTGGTCCCACTCTGTCATTAACTATTAGTCCATCACCTTTTGGGGCCTCAGTTTGCTCATTAATGAAATGCATGATTAGACAAACAACCCAGAGAGCTGGCTCTATTCTTCCTATTCTGTGAGTGTAAGATGTATATCAGCCCTGCTGAACTCCTCTAGCATGCATTCAGAACACACTCTACCTTGTTTTGCATCCATGAGCGCACACATCTTGATGTGATTTCATAGAGGGCCAGGTTCATGTATTAGTTTTTTTTCAAAAATAAATTTTTATTTTGAAATATTTCAAACATGCTGAAAATAACAGATTTAATATAATAAAACTCCAGGTACTTATTACTCACGATTAACAAATATTAACATTTGCAATACTTGTTTCAGATTAAAAAAAAAATTACAATTGAAAACCCCTTTTTGCCCCTTGAGGTTGGTTTGTATTAATTCTGTCCATATTATAATGTGCCAACTACTGGTACATGTATCCATTAACAAAATAGAATGTTGTCTGTGTTTTTAAAACTTATATAAATGGTTTCAAAGTGCTTATATCATTCTACAACCTGCTTTTTGCAATTAAATCTATAATCTGGATATTTTTTCATGTTGATAATCCAGTATCCGTGTTGTAGCCCTAATTCATTTCATTTTAACTGTCATATAGAATTTCATGGAATCAACATTCCATAATATATTTATTCATTCACCTGCTTTGTGGACATTTAGGTTATTTCTACTTTTAAAATGACACAAATGATGCTATTATGAACAATTTTGTGTATGTTTCCTTGTGCATCCGTGCAAGAATTTCTCTAAAATATATACCTATAGGTGAAATTTCTAGGATACACTGGAGGATCATCTTCAAGTTTACTACGTATTGCCAAATTGCTCTTCAAAGCAGGTATAGCAAATAATACTCTCTGACTTCTCATCTCCTCAAGTCCTTGTTATGCTTGCCACTATTCAACTTCGAAATGACTCCCAATCTGATAGGTATGAAGTGTTATTCTGCTGTTGTTTTCGTATGCATTTGCACATTCACACATTTTTTTGTCTATTTGTATTTCTTCTCCTGGGGAATTATGTTCCTATCTGTGTCAATCAGGGTCCCAGCAGGAAACAGATGGCACATTCAAATTAGAATACCATATTTTTACACGAATAAAGCGCACCTTCTTCATTTGTTTGCCAGCCATACCCTCCCCCCTGAAGTATCCTTGCAAGCACTGCTATGCCAATTTTTTTTGTATGTTGCTGTAAAAAAAAAAGAAAAAAGAAAAAAAACTAGTGTAGCGTGCTTACAAATATATCTTACTGGGGGAGGGTAAGTTAGCAAACAAATGTAACAAGTGTGTGTTATCTGAGTAAAAACATGGTAATTTGAGAAGGGTTTTTAAAGGGACTTTTTACAAAGTTGAGGGAAGGCTGGACCTGAAGAGACCACAAGAGAGAGCCTATAAGAACCCTAAAGGAGAGAGAGGTGTGAGGCACAGCCCTGTTGGGGGGAGCTGGGAGTTTTGGTTGAGGGACACAATCAGCCTGAGGCAACCCTGCAGTGAAAGAACTAGGAGAGTACACACTTACTTTCCTCTGGTCTTCCACCAGTGTTCTCTACTGGCTAAAATCACACTGGAAGCCTAAGGCAAGGGAGCCATAAGCTCAGCTCTTGGGCATAGAGCAGAAAGGAGAAGGCTGAGTAATGGGTTTGGAGGGGCAAATAAAATACATCTGGGACAATATCCTTTGCTTTTTTTTGTTTGTTTATTTTGTTTTGTTTACATTGGTATGTTTGTTTTTTTGTGTTTATTGATTTGTTCTTGATATGCTCTGCATACAATTTTCTTTTGGTTATAATTTAATTTTAACTTGTATCTTCTTCCAGGCTGTGGCTTACTTTTAACTTTATGTGTCTTTTATAGTAAAAAAAAAAAAAAAAAATTACTTTCTCTAACACAGTAAACTCTCAATACATTATGATTTGTTGTTGTTATTACTATTTTCTCTTTTGGTTTTTGCTTTTCATATTTGGCTTTAAAAATCCTGTGGTCATGGAAGAAGTCATCTTTCCCCACCAGCTGCCATGTACGCCTGAGTAAGTTTTGGGGGTCTCCTTGTACCACTATCACATTATTTTAATTACTAGGATTTTTATAAAAGTTGACATCGGTAGGGTGGGTACTTCTTATTCTTCAAAAATTATTACTATCTTTGGCTCTTAGAATTTTCATATGGATTTGAGAATCAACTTTTGAAGACCTATTAAAATTAGAATTTTGATCAGAAGTACATCAAATTTATAACTTGGGTAAAATTGCTAATGCTTTGTTATTGAGTATTTCCCTCCACAAATATGCCATTTTGTTTTATCTTTTTATTGTTTTATTTTCTTCAGAGATCTTTCATATCTTTTGTTAGATTTATTCCTAGATTATATGTAATTTCTTGCTAATGTGAATGTTATCTCTAAGCAATTACAATTTCTAATTGGAAATTGTTGGAGGTTAGGAAATCCATTGATTTTTATATATTAAGCTGATATCTAATAAACTCAGTTAACTCCTTTAATTTCTAAAAATTGCCTTCTGACAATTTTATCTTTTTTCTTAATTTATATACCCTGGTATCCCTTTCTTTATTGCATTAACTAGGAACCTCCATACATTGTTGAATAGTAGGGTAACTGCAGTATTTTCATCCCCCTAACTTTAAAGGAAATTCTGTTTTTATGTTTCTCTATTAAAAACAGTGTTTGCTTTACTGTAGATTTTAGTAAATTTCTTTAAAGTTAAGGAAGTTCTTTTCTAGTTCTAATTTACTATAAGGAATTAATTTTTTCATTTTTATCGTAAACGTGTATCAAATTTTATGGATTTTTTTCAGCATTTATTGGGATATTTTCCCTTTGTTAAGATAAATAATTATAGTAAATTACATGTAATATTTTCCTAATATTAGATTGTATTAAACTTTCTTATTTCTCTCCTCTTACTCCTCATCCTCCTTCTTTTTTTGGTTTACATTCCTGGATTCACATTACTAACATTACATCTGAGTTTGTAAGCATGGCTGACCTTTAATTTTCTCTTCTTGTATTCTCCTTTTCATGTTTGAGAATCAAAGAAATACTAACTTCCTAAAAGGCATTGAGGAATTTCACTTTATTTTTATTCTCTAGAACAGTTGTTTAAAATAGGGCTGAACTGTACTTTTTTGGTTTGGTACAATTCATCTGTGACACTGTATGGACCTGGTGCTATTGGGCGGGTAAATTCTTTTTTACTCTTGATTTAATTTATTTAATGGTAATATATTCATTTCTCTAGAAAACTACTCAGCAAAACTTTCAAAATAATTTTTAATACTTTTTAAAAATAATTTTAAGTCTTTACCTATTTCTTCCTAATATTATTTATTTAATTCCGTATTTATATAACCCCCTTTTTATTCCTAATATTGCCTGCTTATGCTTTTACTATCTTTTTTCTTATGAATCTTGTGAAAGATTTATATTCATTTCAAAGAACTAATTTTTAGGTTTTGTTGATCCACTTTATTATTTTTTTTTCTATGTTATAAGATTCTGATTTCATCTTTAACATTAATGCTCAGAAATACCTTTTTAAAATTTTATGTGGTTTTCTCTAACTTATGGAGTTAAATACTACATGCATCAATCAATATTAATATTTCTTACATGTACATAAATCTATAATTATTTTCTACTATAACTCTGATTAAAAATCACCATTTTTTAGTGTCATGTTTTTCTTCATTTTATTAAAAATAACAACAGCAGCAATAATAATACCTAACATCAAGGAGGGTTTAACATAGTGATTTAGCTCTTTTGGCTTGTTTTTGTTTCACTACAGCTCTGTGAGATAGATGTCATCATCATTCCCATTTTATGAGGAGATGATTAAGGGACAGAGATTTTAAAACTTTTACACAAGATTACATTGCTCACAAGTGGCAGAGCTCAATTTGAACCTAGATAATCTGACTTTGCACAAGTATTCTTAATAATGTGCTATACAACTTCTCAATGTTCCGTAAATTCCAATGTGGTTACTTTTTTGACCCCTATCATGGATCGAATTGTGTCCCCCCAAAATGTCTGTTGACCTGGCTAGGCCATGATTCCTAGTATTGTGTAACTATCCACCATTTCGTCATCTGATGTGATTTCCCTGTGTGTTGTAAATCCTATCACTATGATGTTGATTGGATGGGATCAGTGGCAGGTATGTTAATGAGGCAGGACTCAATCTACAAGTTTAAATTTTGCCTTAGGTCAATCACTTTTGATACATAAAAGAGAGAAGCAAGCAGAGAGATGTGGGGATGTTACACCACCAAGAAACAAGAGCCAGGAGAATAACGTGTCTTTTGGACCTGGGGTCCTTGCCCTAAGAAGCTCCTCGACCAGGGGAAGACTGATTACAAGGACCTTCTTCCAGAGCCGACAGAGCTTCTGTTGGAGCTCACTCCCTGAATTTGGACTTGGAGCCTGCTAGATTGTGAGAGAATGAATTTCTCTTTGTTAAAGCCATCTGCTTATGTTATTTCTGTTACAGCAGCACTAGACAACTAAGACAGCTCCTTAATTATTAAGAAGGTTTTTTGTTATCTTTTTATAATTGAACTATAACTTTGTTGCATTGTGGTCTATATCAGCCTTTGCTGCATAACTAAACATCCCAAAATTTACAGGCTTAAAACAGCCATTTATTTCTATAGCTCATGATTTCTATAGGTCAGCAATTTGGGTTGGACTCAGTTGACTGATTCTTCTACAGTCTTGCCAGGGGTCATTCATATGGCTACCATCAGCTGGTGGTTCAGCTGTGGTAGATGTCTAGGATGGCTTTGCTCATATGTCTGGCAGTTAGCAGTCCAGAGCATTCAGATGTCCTCTCATCTCAGACTAGCTTTGAAAGGTTCCCGGCAGTAGTAAGGAATGGTCAGCCTGAGTCATACATGTTGTACAAGTTTCCACTTGCAATTTTCATAAATATTCCATTGTGTTTAAAAATATATATATTTTCTAATTATGGTGCTAAAGGTTCTGCGTATGTCCACTAAATCAAGGTAATTTTGTTGTTGTTCAGATTTTCTATAACATTAATTTTTTTTTGTTCTTTTGAATGATGTTTCTGAGCAAAGTATGTCTAATATTATCATTATGATTTTGAAATTGTTATTTTTCCTTATACACCAAATCACTTATTGACATGGTTAGGTTCCAAAGATCAGATTGTTATGTGAAAATCATTGTTATGCAAAAACAAAGGATGATCACATCAAATCACAAAATGGAGGATGACTACATCATTACATAACTGCCAAATTACATCATTATATAATTGCCAAACCATTGAGAATCATGGCCCAGCCAAGCTGACTCATAACCTTAACCATCACGGCCAGCATTACTCTCACCTCGCACGTTGGCATTTGCTACCGTCAGACATACATCATTAGTGCACAAAATAGGTAGTAGATTTTTTACTATTGTCGTAAATGCGTAATGTTGCATAAGGAGATAGTTGATAAGTGAGAACTAGGTGTAGTTTTGTCTATTTCTGTTTTGCATAGTTTGAGATGATTTTGTTATGTGCTTATGGGTTCAATAATATTTTAAGTTTCTGGTTCATTGTTTCTTTTATCCTTAAAGAAAAATTTTCTTTATAAAAGGGATTTTGACTTAATATTTATCTATGCCAATATGATTATACAAGTGTTCTTTTAAGATGTCTTAGTTATCAAGTGCTGCTATAACAGAAATACTACAAAGAAATACCTTTAAAAAAGAGAAATTTATTTTCTCACAGTCTAGGATGCAAGAAGTTCAAATTCAGGGTGCCAGCCTCAAGGGAAGGCTTTTTTTCTCTCTTGGCTCTGGGGGAAGGCCCTTGTCATCAATCTTCCCCTGGTCTAAGAGCTTCTTAGTACTGGGGCCCTGGGTCCAAAGGACATCACAAAAAAAATACTCCCCTTCTAATTCTGCATTCTTGGTTATAGGAGGTCTCTAGCTCTGTGCTTGCTTCTTTCTTCTTTTATCTCTTGTATGATAAAAGGTGATGCAGGCCACAGCCCAGGGAAACTCCCTTTACACCGATCAAGTATGTGACCTGAGTAAGGGTGATCAATCCCAACCTAATCCTCTTTAACATAACTTAGTCTTGCCTCATTAACCACAGGAAGAGATTAGGATTTACAACACATAGGAAAATTACATCAAATCTCAAAATGTAAGACAACCACACAATACTGGGAATCATGGCCTAGCCATGATGACACATATTTTTGGGAAACACAATTCAATCCATGACACCAGACATTATGAATTTTGCCTTGTAGAGTGCTAGATATTTTCAAATTGCTAATATTCTTTTTTAAATTTTTTTTTATTGTGCCTTAAGTGAAAGTTTACAAATCAAGTCAGTGTCTCATACAAAAATTTATATACACCTTGCTATATACTCCTAGTTACTCTCCCCCTAATGAGACAGCACACTCTTTCTCTCCACTCTCTATTTTTGTGCCCATTCGGCCAGCCTCTGACCCCCTCTGCCCTCTCATCTCCCCACCAGACAGGAGCTGCCAACATAGTCTCATGAGTCTACTTGAGCCAAGAAGCTCACTCCTCACCAGTATCATTTTCTATCCCATAAAAAAGAAAAAAATTTTTTAGTCCAGTCTAATCCCTGTCTGAAGAGTTGGCTTTGGGAATGGTTTCTGTCTTGGGCTAACGGAAGGTCTGGGGACCAAAACCTCTGGGGCTTTTCCAGTCTCAGTCAGACCATTAAGTCTGGTCTTTTTACAAGAATTTGCAGTCTGCATCCCACTGCTCTCCTGCTCCCTTAGGGTTTCTCTGTTGTGTTCCCTGCCAGGGCAGTCATCGGTTATAGCTGGGCACCATCTAGTTCTTCTGGTCTCAGGCTGATATAGTTCTGGTTTATGTGGCCATTTCTGTCTCTAGGGCTCATAATTACCTTGTGTCTTTGGTGTTCTTCAGTTTCCTTTGATCCAGGTGGCTTGAGACCAATTGATGCATCTTAGATGGCTGCTTGCTAGTGTTTAAGACCCCAGATGCCACTCTCCGAAGTGGGATGCAGACTGTTTTCTTAATAGATTTTGTTATGTCAATTGACCTAGATGTCCCCTGAAACCATGGTCCCCAAGCCCCACCCCTGCTACTCTGACCTTCGAAGAGTCCAGTTTATTCAGGAAACTTCTTAGCTTTTGTTTAGTCCAGTTGTGCTGACCTCTCCTGTATTATGTGTTGTCTTTCCCTTCACCTAAAATAGTTCTTGTCTACTATCTAATTAGTGAATCTCCATCTTACTCTCTCCCTCCCTCCCCCCTCTCGTAACCATCAAAGAATATTTTCTTCTCTGTCTAAGCTATTTCTCGAGTTCTTATAATAGTGGTCTTATACAATATTTCTCCTTTTGCAACTGACTAATTTCACTCAGTATAATGCCTTCCAGATTCCTCCATGTTATGAAAAGTTTTTTGGATTCATCATTGTTCTTTATCAATGCATAGTATTCCATTGTGTGACTGTACTGTAGTTTATTTATTCATTAATCCGCTGATGGGCACCTTGGTTGCTTCTGTCTTTTTGCTATTGTAAACAGTGCTGCAATGAACATGGGTGTGCATATATCTGTTCGTGTAAAGGCTCTTATTTCTCTAGGATATATTCTGAGGAGTGGGATTGCTGGATTGTATGGTAGTTCTATTTCGATCTTTCTAAGGAAGTGACAAATTGATTTCCAAAGTGATTGTACAATTTTACATTCCCACCAGCAGTGTATAAGTGTTCCAGTCTCTCCACAACCTCTCCAACATTTATTATTTTGTGTTTTTTGGGTTAATGCTAAAAAAATATATAATTTTTTTAAAATTTTTATTTTTAGCCTTGTTGGAGTGAGATGGAATCTTATTGTAGTTTTGATTTGCATTTCTCTAATGGCTATTGATCGTTCGCATTTTCTCATGTATCTGTTAGCTACTTGAATGTCTTCTTTAGTAAAGTAACTTTTCATCTCTTTTGCCTATTTTTTAATTGGGTTGTCTTTTTGTAGTTGAGTTTTTGCAGTATCATGTAGATTTTAGAGACCAGATGCTGATTGGAAATGTCATAGCTAAAAACTTTTTCCCAGTCTGTATGTAATCTACTCTTTTGGTGAAGTCTTTGGATGAGCACAGGTATTTGATTTTTATGAGCTCCCAGTTATCTAGTTTCTCTTCTGCTGTTTGTGCATTGTTAGTAATGATTCACATACTGCTTATGCCATATATTAGGGCTCCTAGCATTGTCCCTATTTTTTCTTCCATGATCTTTACCATTTTATATTTTATATTTAGGTCTTTGACCCATTTTGAGTTAGTTTTTGTGCATGGTGTGTAGTATCGATCTTGTTTCATTTTTTTACAGACGGATATCCGGCTATGCCAGCACCATTTGTTAAAGAGACTGTCTTTTCTCCAATTAACGGCCTTTGAGACTTTTTCAAATATCAGCTGCTCGTATGTAGATGGATTTACGTCTGGATTCTCAATTCTGGTCCATCGATCTCTGTATCTGTTGTTGTACCAGTGCCAGGCTGTTCTGACTACTGTGGCGGTATAATCGGTTCTAAAATCAGGTAGTGTGAGGCCTCCCACTTTGTTCTTTTTCAGTAATGCTTACTTATCAGTGGTCTCTTTCCCTTCCCTATGAAGTTTGTGATTTGTTTTTCTATCTCCTTAAAAAAGGTTGTTGGAATTAGAATTGGAACTGCATTGTATCTATAGATGACTTCTGGTAGAATAGGTATTTTTACAATGTTAAGTCTTCCTATCCATGAGCAAGGTATGTTTTTCTACTTATATAGGTCTCTTTTGGTTTCTTTCAGTAGTGTCTTGCAGTTTTCTTTGTATAGGTCTTTTACGTCTCCGGTAAGATTAATTCCTAGGTATTTTATTTTCTTGGGGGCTATTATAAATGGTACGGATTTGGTGATTTCCTCTTCGATGTTCTTTTTGTTGGTGCAGAGGAATCCAACTGAGTTTTTTATGTTTATCTTGTACCCTGATACTCTGCTGAACTCTTCTATTAGTTTTAGTGGCTTCCTTGAGGATTCTTTAGGGTTTTCTGTGTATAAGACCATGTCGTCTGCAAATCTCTCTTTTACTTCTTCTTTACCAAGCTGGCTGCCCTTTCTTTCTTTCTTTTTTTATCTACCCTAATTTTTTTTTAATTTCTCTGGCTAGGACCTCCAGCACAATGTTGAGTAAGAGTGGTGATAAAGGGCATCCTTGTATGTTTCCCGTTCTCAGGGGGAATGCTTTCAGACTCTCTCCATTCAGGATGAGGTTGGCTGTTGGCTTTGTATAAATGCCCTTTACTATGTTGAGGAATTTTCCTTCTATTCTTATTTTCCTGAGAGTTTTAATCATGAATGGGTGTTGAACTTTGTCAAATGATTTTTCTGCATCATTTAATAAGATAAATGTGGTTCTTGTCTTTCGTCTTATTTATATGATGGATTACATTAATTGTTTTTCTGATATTGAACTATCCCTGCATACCTGGTATGAATCCCACTTTGTCATGGTGGATTATTTTCTTGATATGTTGTTGAATTCTATTAGCTAGAATTTTGTTGAGGATTTTTGCATCTAAGTTCATGAGGGATATATGTCTGTAATTTTCTTTTCTTGTGGTGTCTTTATGTGGTTTTGGTATCAGGGATATGCTGGGTTCATGGAATGAGTTTGGGAGTATTCCATCCTTTTGTATGATCTGAGATACCTTTAGTAGTAGTGGTGTTAATTCTTCTCTGAAAGTTTGGTAGAACTCTGCAGTGAAGCCAGCTGGGCCAGGGCTTTTTTTTTTTTTGGGAGTTTTTTAATTACCTTTTCAATCTTGTCTTTTGTTATGGGCTTATTTAGTTGTTCTACCTCTGTTTGTGTTAGTTTAGGTAGGTCGTGTGTTTCTAGAAATTCACCCATTTCTTGTAGGTTTTCAAATTTGTTAGAGTTCAGTTTTTCGTAGTAATCTTATATGAGTCTTTTAATTTCAGTTGGGTTTGTTGTGATATCCCCCATCTCATTCCTTATTCATGTTATTTTCCTCCTCTCTTGTTTTTCTTTTGTCAGTTTGCCCTATGGTTTATCAATTTTGTTAACTTTTTCAAAGAATCAGCTTTTGGTCTTGTTAACTCTGTCAATTGTTTTTCTGTTCTCTATTTCATTTAATTCTGCTCTAGTTTTTATTATTTTCTTTCTTTTGGTGCCTAGGGTTTCTTTTGTTGCTCTCCTATTTGTTCATGTTGTAGGGATAATTCTTTGACTTTGGCCCTTTTTTCTCTTTGTATGTGTGCATTTATTGATATAAATTGACCTCTGAGCACTGCTTTTGCTGTGTCCCAATGGTTCTGATAGGAAGCGTTTTCATTCTCATTGGATTCTATGAATTTCTTTATTCCATCCTTAATGTCTTTTATAAGGGAGTTCTTTTTGAGCAAAGTATTGTTTAGTTTCCAAGTGTTTGATTTCTTTTCTCTGCTTTTTTTTGTTACTGATTTCTTCTTTTATGGCCTATGGTTAGAGAAGATGCTTTGTAATATTTTGATGTTTTGGATTCTGCTAAGGCTTGCTTTATGAGCTAATATGTGGTCTATTCTAGAGAATTTTCCATGTGTACTAGCAAAGAAAAACCAAACCCACTGCCGTCGAGTCGATTCCAACTCGTAGCGACCCTACAGGACAGAGTAGAACTGCCCAATAGAGTTTCCAAGGAGTGCCTGGCAGATTCGAGCTGCCGACCTCTTGGTTAGCAACTATAGCACTTAACCACCAGGAAACCTTGGTGGTGTAGTGGTTAAGTGCTACGACTGCTAACCAAAGGGTTGGCAGTTCGAATCTGCCAAGCACTCCTTGGAAACTCTGGGGGGCAGTTCTACTCTGTCCTATAGGGTCAGTATGAGTTGGAATCGACTCGACGGCACTGGGTTTGGTTTCTTTTTTTTTGGTTTACTAGCAAAGAAAGTATACTTGTCTGTTGTTGGGTGGAATGTTCTGTATATGCCTATGAGGTCAAGTTGGTTGATTGTGGTATTTAGATCTTCTGTGCCTTTTTTGAGCTTCTTTCTGGGTGTTCTGTCCTTAACCGAAACTGGTGTGTTGAAGTCTCCTACTATAATTGTGGAGCTGTCTATCTCACTTTTCAGTGCTATTAGAGTTTATTTTCTGTATCTTGCAGCCCTGTCATTGGTTGCAGAAATATTTAATATGGTTATATCCTCTTGGTATATTTTCCCTATAATCATTATATAGTGTCCTGTCTTATCCTTTGTGGTGGATTTCAAGTCTGTTTTGTCAGAAATTAGTATAGCCACTCCTGCTCTTTTTTGATTTTTGTTTGACATGATTTTTCTGTGCTTTGAGTTTTGGTTTGTTTGTGTCTCTAAGTCTAATATAAGTCTCTTGTAGGCAGCATAGAGACAGATCGTGTTTTTTTAATCCATTCTGTCACTCTCTCTCTCTTTATTGGTGCATTTAATCCATTTACATTCAGTGTAATTATGGATAGGTATGAGTTTAATGCTGTCATTTTAATGTCTTTTTTTCTGTTTGTTGGCAGTTTCTTTTTTCCACTTAATTTTTTGTGCTGGGTAGTTTATATATTATCTTTTCCTCTTATTCATTGTTGTTGATTTTATTTCTGCTCAGTCTCTATTTTTTCTTGTGTTTTATTTTGATGAGTAGGATTATTAGTCTCCTTTGTGGTTACCTTAATATTTACCCCCATTTTTCTATGTTCAAACCTACCTTTTATTTCTTTATATCACTTTGCCTTCCTTGCCATATGAAAGGTCTGTGACTACATTTTTTAGTCCCTCTTTATTGTTTTAATGTTGTCTTCTTTTACATAACGACATTGCTGTTTCCCATTTTTGAGCATTTTTGGTATCTTGATTTATTTTTGTGATTTGCATTTCGGGGTCGACATCTGGTTGCTCTGTCTTGTGTTCTAGTCTTGGGTTGATATCTGATATTATTGATTTTCTAACCAGAGGACTCCCTTTAGTATTTCTTACAGTTTTGGTTTTTAATTTTTGCGAATTCCCTAAACTTCTCTTTATCTGGAAATGTCCTAATTTCACCTTCATATTTGAGAGACAGTTTTGCTGGATACATGATTCTTGGCTGGCAGTTTTTTTCTTTCAATGCTCTATATAAGTCATCCCACCACCTTCTTGCCAGCATGGTTTCTACCGAGTAGTCTGAGCTTATTCTTATTGACTCTTCTTTGTAGGTGACTTTTCATTTATCCTTAGCCGCCCTTTAAAATTCTCTCTTTATCTTCGGTTTTGGCAAGTTTGATTATAATATATCTTGGTGACTTTCTTTTGAGATCTACTTTGTGTAGAGCTCAATAAGCATCTCGGATATATATCTGCTCATCTTTCATGATATCAGGGAAGTTTTCTGCCAACAAATCTTCAACAATTCTCTCTGTATTTTCTGTTATCCCTCCCTATTCTGATGCTCCAATCACTTGTAGACTATTTCTCTTGGTATAGTCTCACATGATTCTTAGGGTTTCTTCATTTTTTTAAATTCCTTTATCTGATTTTTCTTCAGATATATTGGTGCCAAGTGTTTTTTGTTCATTCTCGCTAATTCTACCTTCCACTTCCTCAATTCTGCTCCTCTGACTTCCTATTTTGTCTAATTCTGTAATTTTATTGTTAATCTTCTAAATTTTTAATTGCTGCCTCTCTGTGGATTCTTGCAGCTTATTTAACATTTCATTATGTTCTTGAATAACCTTTTTTAATTTCTTCAAGTGTTTTATGTGTGTGTTCCTTGTCTTGTTCTATGTATTGCCTGGCCTCCTTCCTGATGTCATTCCTGATATCTTGAAGAGTTCTGTGTATTAATCTTTTGTATTTTGCATCTGGTAATTCCAGGAAGGCATCTTCATCCAGATCCTCTGTTGATTTTTTTTATTTTTTTGAGAACTTGTTGAAGCGATCATGGTCTTCTTTATGTGATTTGATATTCACTGTTGTCTCTGAGCCACCTATAAGTTATTGTATTATTTCATTTTATGTTTACTTACTGTATCCTAGCTTCTTGCTTTGTTCTGTTTTGATATGCCCAAATAGGTGATTGAGTGAGCTATCTTGATTATTTTCACCTTCGAAGCTCCAACATCCTGTCACCAGATGGTGAGAGCTGTTATCAGGTATATGAGCCTAGAAGTCTGCTTACTTTTCTTATATGGATTCAGCTCATGTGTCCAGGTATTTGGTCATCAAGTGTGTGGTACAGACTCTGTCCTACAGTCTTAGAGGGGCAGGGGTGATTGGTGTCAGTACAAGTATCTGGTTGCAGCAGTGGGTCATGCTTTGAACAAGGCAGGGGCTGACAACTGTCCTCTGAATGTCTGTGAGGAAAGTGCATCCCTGCTCCTTAGAGTGCACAGGTGGGTGGGTTCTGCTGATGGACCATGGGCACCCAGCGCTTTTGGTCGTAAGGACTGGGTACCAGTTATCCTTGGACCCCTGTTGTGGGTGGCTGGATGATGTGAGTTCAGCCACCAGTCCCTATGCCCCTGATGTGGGTAGGTGAGGACCCTGTTTAATAGGCAAAGAGGTGTCAAACATGAAACACCCACCTCTCCACTGCACAGCTGAAACAGTTGCAGTCTGCCAACAAGGGCCTATTCTCCTGAAATAGGTCACACAGGTCCATGCAGGGGGGAAAGGTATTCAAAGTCTATGGACTCTTTATGCCTGGACAGGGGCCACTTCTGTCCTGAGCTCCCAGGCTTAGTGGAGCTGGCAGATTTTCTTTTTCCCCAGTTGAGAATTTATTCCTTCTCCAAGGCCGGGAGAATGGCTCAGAGCACTCAGCCAGCCCATCTGAGGCCCAGGGAAATCGACAGCCACTGAAGCTGTCTTGGGAGCTGGGGGCCCGGGAAAATATATGCAAGTACTTAGCTTTTGCCAAAAGCGCCATTCTTCTCTGGTTCCAGAGGTGTGTGTAGGCTGTGTGGTTGGCTGTCTTTCCCTGAGGAAGCTGCAGCCAGAATGCTACTTTCAGCCACCGCAGTTGCTTCCAGGAATGGTGTCTGAGGGCTCCTGGTGATTCAGGTCCAGCAACCCCTTTCCGCTTCTGAGCCATCTCTCCCTTCCCTGATGCTCAGTCCGTTTTCTAACTTTGCTTTTGATGTTCAGGGCTCCTAGCTTGTCATAAATATTATCATTTCACTTGATTTTTTGGGTCTTTGTTGTAAGAGGGATCACAAGAAACGTTTGACTACTCCCCCATCTTGTCCCCTCCTCCTAAATTCCCAATATTCTTAAGCTTTGTTCTGAGAGATGGTTAAGTTACTTGGAGACAGTTTGATTCTTTTGGGTTTGGTTTTAATTAGAATTTGCTAGGTGGAACCAGAATAACGTTTACTCTAAGGTTAAGTTTCCCACTATGTTCATGAGAGTCTTCTTAGTACATAACTATGCCCTGTGACTTACGAGGTTGCCCAATCTGATCTTTGGTTACAGGCACGATTCCAAGTCCTGTGTGAGCTCTGGTCACTGTTCCTTGTAATTTTTTTGTTTGGTGATTTTCCAGCCCTTGGATAGTTTCCTCATGTGTGTATGCAAATCAGTACTCAAGTGAATATTTGAAGGGACCCTCTGCAGACCTCCAGAGTTGCCTGTCTGTGTAGCTGTTTTCTTTCTGGTTCTTTGCCCAGTAGTCTTTAGTTGACTTGCCTTTTTGTGGCCAGGGGAATTGTAGGATTCCTCTTGTTTGTTGCCAGTCTTTCAGAAATCACTACCCTATGGCCTGATGTCCAATGCTTGAGAGCTGTTGTCTTATATATTTTGTCTGGATTTCCAGGTGGGAGGGTAAATTTGGTCCGTGTTACTTCATCTTGGTCAGAAGTACAAGTCACAGAACTCTTATATTTTTAGCATGTACATTAAACCAAAACCAAATCCATTGCCATTGAATAGTGACCCTATAGGGAAGAGTAGAACTGCCCCATAGGATTTCCAAGGAGCAGCTGGTGGATTGCATTTGGTTAGCAGCCAACATGTACATTAGCAAACTAAAATACAAAAAAAAAAAAAATCAAATCAAAACAAAGCTTATAAAAATTAAGTAAAAATTTAATTGATATCTCTATTCAGTTCCTGTCTATGTAATTTGTCTAATATTAATATTTTATCTTGTTTTTATCCACAACACACACAAACAAATTATCAGTATTATTATATTTTGTAATTAATCCTTATTTAGATCTACCAACATGTCTACTTACTTCCTGGATGACTATTTTGTCTTGAATCATATTTTTAATTCCTGGGCATAAGATTCACTTTTATGAAGTACATTCTTTAGCAGCTCTTTCAGTTATTGCAAATATTTTTATTGTTGCTAACATTAAGCACCTACTGAGTCCCTGGGTGGCACAAACGGTTAAGTGCTAGACTATTAGCTGATATTGGCAGTTTGAACACACTCAGAGGAGCCTCAGATGACAGACCTGGTTGTCTGCTTCTGAAAAATCATAGCCTTGAAAACCTTATGGATTAGATCTATTCTGTACACAAGAGATCACCATGAGTCAGAATCAACTTGAGGGCAACTAACAAAAAATGTGTTTGCAGTAGACACTAAAGGTAATAAGGCATGGTCCCTGCCTTAGAGAGGCGTTAAGATAGTTTTGTAGACCAAGAAGAGCAATGATGGCTTGCAGTGGCTATTACAAAGTCTACATGGGGTAGAGTGGGGGCTAAAAGAAGGGAGTTTGGGGTTATGCGGGGAAGTTCATCAGTCTTTAAGAGGAGATGAGCATGACCTTGAACTAAAATGCTTGCTGTTGTTGTTAGGTGCTATCCAGGCCATTTCCAGTCATAGTGACCCTCTATACAACAGAAGGAAACACTGCCTGGCCCTGCACCATCCTCACCATCATTATTATGTTTGAGCCCATTGTTGCAGACACTGTCAATCCATCGCATTGGGACTCTATCTCTTTTTCATTGACCATCTATCTCACCAAGCATGATGTTCTTCTCCAGGGACTTGTCTCTCCTAATAGCATGTCCAAAGGACTTGAGATGAAGAATTGCCATCCTTTCTTATATGGAGCACTCTGGCTGTGTTTCTTCCAAGACAGACTTATTCGTTCTTCTGGCAGCCCGTGGTATATTCAATATTCTTTGCCAGCACCGTAATTGAAAGGCATTGATTCTTCTTTGGTCTTCCTATTCATTGTCCATCTTTCACACACATATAAGGTAACTGAAAACATCATGGCTTGGGTCAGGTACACTTTAGTCCTCAAAGTGACATTTTGCTTTTGAACACTTTAAAAAGGTCTTTTGCAGCAGATTTGTCCAACACAATACATCGTTTGATTTCCTCACTGCTGCTTCCATGGGCACTGATTGTGGAACCAAGTAAAATGAAATCCTTGATAACGTCAGTTTTTCTCCATTTATCACGATGTTGCTTATTGGTCCAGTTGTGAGAATTTTTGTTTTCTTCATGTTGAGGTGTAATCCATACTGAAGGCTGTACTCTTTGACCTTCATCAGTAGGTGCTTCAAGTCCTCTTTGCTTTCAGCAAATAAGGTTGTGTCATCTGCATATTGCAGGTGGTTAATGAGTCTTTTCTCAATCCCAATGGCACATTCTTCTTCATATAGTCCACTTCTTGAATTATTTGCTCAGCATACAGATTGAATAAGTATGGTGAAAGGATGTAACCCTGATGCACACTTTTCTTGATTTTACACCATACAGTATCCCTTTGCTCTGTTTGAATGACTGCCTCTTGATCTATGCCCAGATTCCTCATGAGCACAATTGAGTGTTCTGGAGTTCCCATTCTTCACAATGTTATACATAATTTATTATGATCCACACAGTTGAATGCCTTTGCATAGTAAATAAAACACAGGCAAACATCTTTCTGCTATTCTTTGCTTTCAGCAAGCTCCATCTGACATCAGCAATGATACCCCTCTTTCCACGTCCTTTTCTGAATTGGGCTTGAATTTCCAACATTTCGCTGTGGATGTACTGCTGTAACCACTTTTGAATAACCTTCAGCAAAATTTTACCTGTGTGTGATATTAATAATATTGTTTGATAATTTTACATTCTGTTAGATCACCTTTCTTTGGAATAAGCACAAATATGTATCTCTTCCAGTTGGTTGACCAGGTTGCTGTCTTCCAAATTTCTTGGCATAGACAAGTGGGTACTTCCAGTGCTGCATCAGTTCATTAAAACATCTCAGTAGGTATTCTGTTAATTCCTGGAGCTCTGGTTTCCACCAGTACCTTCAATGTAGCTTGGAGTTCTTCCTCCAGTACCATAGGTTCTTTATCATACACAACCTCCTGAAATGGTTGAATCTCAACCTATTCTTTTTGGGACAGTGACTCTGTATATTTTTTCCATTTGCTTTAGATGCTTCCTGCATAATTTAATATTTTGCCCATAGAATTCTTCAAAATTGCAACTTGAGGCTTGAATTTTTTCTTCAGTTCTTTCAGGTTGAGAAATGGGGAGCGTGTCCTTTCCTTTTGGTGTTCTAACTCCAGGTTTTTGCACATTTCATTATAATATTTTACTTGTCTTCTCGAGCCACGCTTTGAAATCTTCTGTTTAGCTATTTACTTCATCATTCCTTCCATTCGCTTTAGCTACTCTTATGTTCAAAAGCAAGTTTCAGAATCTCCTCTGACATCCATTTTGATCTTTTCTTTTCCTGTCTTTTTAATGACCTTTTACTTTCTTAATGTATAATGTCCTTGATGTCTTCCCACAACTTGTCTGATTGTCAGTCATTAGTGTTCAATGTGTCAAATCAATTCTTGAGATGGTTTCAAGTTCAGGTGTATAGTCACCGTTTATGTTTAAAAAAGACATTTTCAATGAAGAAGGTGATCTTGCAAAATTCTATCATGTGATCTCTGGCCTCATGTCTATCACCAAGGCCATAATTTCCAAATATCAATCCTTTTTCTTCATTTCCAACTTTCGCATTCCAATCACCAACAATTGTCAATGCATCTTGATTGCATGGTTGATCAATTTCAGGCTGTAGAAGTTAGTGAAAACCTTCAATCTCCTCTTTTTTGACATTGGTAGTTGGTGCGTAAATTTGAATAATAGTAGTATTAACAGGTCTTCCTTGTAGACGTATGGATATTACCCTATCACTGACAGCATTGTACTTCAGGATAGATTTTGAAATGTTCTTTTCAATGATGAACCTAATGCCATTCCTCTTCAATTTGTCATTCCTGGCATAGTAGATTATATGATTGTCTGATTCAGAATGCCCAATACTGGTCCATTTCAGCTCACTAATGCCTAGGATATTGATGTTTATGCATTTCTTTTCATTTTTTGGTGGCTTTCAATTTTTGTAGATTCATACTTCATACCTTCCATGTTCCCATTATTAATAGATAATTGCAGCTGTTTCTTCTCATTTTGAGTGATGCCACATCAACAAATGAATGTGATAATAAAAGCTTGACTTCATCCACATCATTTAGGTTGAGTCTATTTTGAGGAGGCAGCTCTTCCCCAGTCATATTTTGAGTACCTTCCGACCTGAGGGATTCATCTTCTAGCACACTATCAGACAATGTTCTGTTGCTCTTCATAAGATTTTAACTGGCCATTTTTTTCAAAAGTAGACTGCCAAGTCCTTCTTCCTAGTCTGTCTTAGCCTGGGAGCTCCAGAGAAACCTTTCCACCATGGATGACCCTGCTGGCATAGGAAATCTAATATCACAACAACACACAAGCCATCACAGTACTACAAAGTGACAGATACAAGTAAATGTTAATGAGTGGAATTTTCACAGGCCAACTGGAAGGGAGGGCTCTCCAGGAAGAGAAAGCGGGATGGAAGGTGGAATAAAATAGCCCATCAAATTATAAGAAAGTGCTCATTATATACGGTGCAAGCCCAGAGAAGAAGAATGGGTAGAACCCTTTGTTTCCCCCACTTATTAGTTCTGTGAATTTGGGCAATTTATTTAACTTCTCTAAGCCTTAGTTTCCATTTTTGTAAAATGAAGCTAATTATATGCCCTTCTCAGAGTGTGGTTGGAGGATTAATTGAGATAATTCACACAAACCATTTAGTGCAGTGCCTGGCATATGGCAAGCAAATTATGTGGTAGAGACCCAGAAATCTTACTGAGTTTGTAAGTCTTTGAACCGTCTAACTCTAGCCAGAAGAGAGCTTACTTATTTGAATTGACTCCGTACTTGGTGTCAGTGTCAGTGGTAATTTTTTAGACTGGCTGAGTGCTGAGTTAATCCTCGTAAAGTGAGGGAAAGGAAAATACAAAGTAAAACATAACTAGAAGATGGTACTGACTGACAGACTGTATGATCTTTTTTTGTATGATCTTTTTTTGCAATGGAACAGAAGGTACATAAAAATATTTCAGAATATTCAAAGTACAAAGATGCCAAGTGGACATAATGCTAAATGGAAGGCCATTGTGGGAATAAATACAGTGAGTCTGACCTCTCCCTGGGAATCATTGCTGAATGAGTCAGTCATGGACATTGTGTAATTTTTATTTTTATGCGTTGCATTGAAGGGAGATGTTCCGTGCAGGGCTGAAAGCTCCTTCTTGAATGTCTAAATTCAAGGCTAGCATGTGACACCCCTACTGATAGTCACTGAGGTCTTCTGCAGAGTAGAAATCCCAGAAAGAAGGTGGAGGAAGAAGAAAGGAAGTGGTGTCATTGGAAACACTTTTCCTGGCATTTCTTCTCTAGCCTTTGGTATTCATCCTATTCCAATAGATGTTAACAAGGCTGATAGTTCCCTGGATAATTTATAAGCATCTCCCCCACAAATATAAGTGCTCAGGATGGTATTAGAAGAGCTGTCTAAAAAATGAACCATGAAGATAATGGACAAGTTAATTCTGATGGCTGTAGGAGAAAGGAATAGATGCTTCTGAACAAAGTGATGTAGAGATGTATTTCTAATTAGTAAGTAAGAACAATCAATTACTGGCCGGTCATCCTCTTGCCAGAAGAGGGACTTCAGGGATGCCTCAGGTTCCTGTGTGTGTAGGCTTGGCAAGCAGAGACTCCTTGAGCATGGCTCTCGACTGATTGATTTGCTAACTGGTTTGGGCAGCTGCCAGGATGTGCTTCTTTGAGACTTTGTGGAAAGAACTTTTTCAGTTGTTTTATTTTTCAAAATGAAGTTAAAGAAGTGAAAGAAAAGAGAACTACAGCATATATATGTGAGTGTGGTTTCATAGAAAAAGGCTCCAAAAAGGGTGTCCACCAACTTGTTCACTGGCTGCATGACCTTGGGTGAGTCACTTCCCAGCTGCTTTTGTCTCCTAGTGTTGCTATAAGACAAATACCACAAGTAAGTGGCTTTAAATAACAGAAATTTATTTTCTTATAGTTCCGGAGGCTAAAGTCCAAATCAGGGTCTTCGTCATGTTGATTCCTTCCTTTACGGTAGCCTTGGGTGTTCCTTGGTATATGGCCATAATCATATGACATCTGTCTTCCCCAGTATATGGCCCATCTGCGTCTAATCTACTTTTTTTTTTTTTTTTTTAACTCAGAAATGGTTAGGTTTAGGATACACAGAACACTGGTATGGCCTCATTAACATTACAAAACTCATTGCTTAAGGTGATTCTGACTCACAGGGACCTTACAGGACAGAGTAGAATTGCCCTGTAGGGTTTTCAAGGCTGTAAATCTTTACAAAGGTAGATTACCACACAGAGACGAATTAGTCAACAAGCACGGGGTACCCACAGGCTTAATTGTGCTTACTCACTAATCTGTAGTGCACAGTTTCGCCTGGTTTTTGACCTGCCAAAGATGAAACCCAGGTTAAACCCGAGTTTACTTAATTAAGCTTGTTTACAGTAAGCCGGTGCATACCTTGCTTGCTTGTTAATCTGTCTCTGCCCACATCTTTCTCTCTCAGAGAAGCTGATAAATTTGAACCACTAATCTTTCAGTTAGATGCCAAGAACTTAACCACTGTACCACCAGGGCTCCTCAACATAACAAAGGAAAACCTATTTCAAAAAAAAAAAAAAAAAAAATTACATCCAGAGGAATAAGGGTTAGGCTTGCAACACATATTTTGGGAGAATACAATTCAATTTATAATACCTTTTCTAACTTCAGATCTTTATGCCGAGAAAGGGAGTTTAATATATAGACCTCTACATTCCCTTCCAGTTTAAAGCTCTAGGGCATTCTATTTTTCGAATGCCCTGGCTTACCGTTGTTTAAAATAAAATAAAATTCTGCATTTATTTTCTACAAAATGTAGTGTTTATCAGCTTCACAAAAAAAGAAGCAAGGAATAAAAAAAGAACAACTTTTCTGAAGTATCATATTTCAACTTGTTGAGGGTGAATGGGATAATGCAAAGCAAATATGCTCCTATGGAGAAAAATTACACAGAAAGTAATTTTTTTAATTGATTTTCATTGTGCTTTAAGTGAAAGTTTACAGATCAAGTCAGTCTCGCCTACAAAAATTTATATACACTTTTCTGTACACTCCTAACTGCTTTCCCCCAATGAGATAGCACAATCCTTCCCTCCACTTTCTCTCCTCGTGTCCATTCGGGCAGCTTCTAGCCCCCTCTGCTGTCTCATCTCCCCTCCAGACAGGAGATGCCAACACAGTCTCAAGTGTCTACTTGATCCAAGAAGCCCATTCTTCACCAGTATCATTTTCCATCCCATATTCTGGTCCAATCCCTGTCTGAAGAGTTGGCCCCAGAAATGATTCCAGTCTTGGGCTAACAAAAGGTCTGGGGACCATGACCTCTGGGGTCCATCTAGTCCCAGTCTGACCATTAAGTTTGGTCTTTTTATGAGAATTTGGGGTCTGCATCCCACTGCTCTCCTGCTCCCTCAGGGGTTCTCTGTTGTCTTCCCCATCAGGGCAGTCATCTGTTGTGGCCGAGCACCATCTAGTTCTTCTGGTCTTGGGCTGATGTAGTCTCTGGTTTATGTGGTCTTTTCTGTCTCTTACGCTCATAATTACTTGTGTCTTTGGTGTTCTTCATTCTTCCTTGCTCCAGATGGGTTGAGGCCAATTGATGCATCTTAGATGGCCAATTACTAGCCTTTAAGACCCCAGATGCCACTCTCCAAAGTGGGATGCAGAATGTTTTCTTAACAGATTTTATTATGCCAATCGACTTAGATGTCCCCTGAAACCATGGTCCCCAAACCCCTGCCCCTGCTTTGCTGGCCTTGGAAGTGTTCAGTTTATTTAGGAAACTTCTTTGCTTTTGGTTTAGTCCAGGTGTGTTGACCTCTCCTGTATTGTGTGTTGTCTTTCTCTTCACCTAAAATAAAACTTATCTACTATCTAATTAGTGAAAACCTCTCTCTCCTTCCCTGCCTCCCCCATCTCGTAACCATCAAAGAATATTTTCTTCTCTGTTTAAACTATTTCTCAAGTTCTTATAATAGTGGTCTTATACAATGTTTGTCCTTTTGCAACTGACTAATTTCATTCAGCATAATGGCTTCCAGATTTCTCCATGTTATGAAATGTTTCATGGATTCACCATTGTTCTTTATTGATGCATAGTATTCCATTGTGTGAATATACCATAATTTATTTATCCGTTCATCCGTTGATGGGCACCTTGACTGCTTCCATCTTTTTGATATTGTAAACAGTGCTGCAATGAACATGGGTGTACATATATCTGTTCGTGTAAAGGCTCATATTTCTCTAGGATGTATTCCAAGGAGTGGGATTGTTGGATCTTATGGTAGTTCTAGTTCTAGTTTTTTAAGGAAGCGGCAAATCGATTCCCAAAGTGGTTGTACCATTTTACATTCCCACCAGCAGTGTATAAGTGTTCCAGTCTCTCTACCTCTCCAACATTTATTATTTTATGTTTTTTGGATTAATGCCAGCCTTGTTGGAGTGAGGTGGAATCTCATTGTAGTTTTGATTTGCATTTCTCTGATGGATATTGATTGTGAGCATTTCTTCATGTATGTGTTAGCAGCCTGAATGTCTTCTTTAGTGAAGTGCCTGTTCATATTCTTTGCCCATTTTTTAATTGGGTTGTTTGCCTTTTTGTAGTTGAGTTTTTGCAGTATTGCGTAGATTTTAGAGATCAGGCACTGATCGGAAATGTCATAGCTAAAAACTTTTTCCCTGCCTGTAGGTAGTCTTTCTACTCTTTTGGTGAAGTCCTTGATTTTTAGGAGCTCCCAGTTATCTTGTTTCTCTTCTGCATTTTTAATATGTTTTGTATGCTGTTTATGCCATGTATTAGGGCTCCTAGTATTGCCCCTTTTTTTTTCTTCCATGACCTTTATCATTTTAGATTTTATGTTTAGGTCTTTGATCCATTTTGAGTTAGTTTTTGTGCATGGTGTGAGGTATGGGTCTTGTTTCATTTTTTTGCAGGTGGATATCTAGTTATGCCAGCACCGTTTGTTAGAGAGACTGTCTTTCCCCAATTAACTGACTTTGGGCCTTTGTCAAATATCAGCTGCTCATATGTGGATGGATTTATATCTGGATTCTCAATTCTGTTCCATTGGTCTATGTATCTGTTGTTATACCAGTACCAGGCTGTTTTGACTACTGTGGCAATATAATGGGTTCTAAAATTAGGTAGAGTGAGACCTCCCACTTTGTTCTTCTTTTGCAGTAATGCTTTGCTTATCCAGGGTCTCTTGCCCTTCCATATGAAGTTGGTGATTTGTTTCTCCATCTCATTAAAAAGGTTGTTGGAATTTGGATCGGAATTGCATTGTATCTCTAGATGGCTTTTGGTAGAATAGACATTTTTGCAATGTTAAGTCTTCCTATCCATGAGCAAGGTATGTTTTTGCACTTACGTTTTTCTCTTTGATTTCTTACAGTAATGCCTTGTAGTTTTCTTGGTGTAGGTCTCCCACATCTCTGGTAAGATTTATTATTTTATCTTCTTGGGGGCTACTGTAAATGGTATTGATTTGGTGATTTCCTCTTCGATGTTCTTTTTCTTGGTGTAGAGGAATCCAACTGATTTTTGTATGTTTATCTTGTATCCTGATGCTCTGCTGAACTCTTCTATTAGTTTTAGTAGCTTCCTTGAGGATTCCTTAGGGTTTTCTGTGTATAAGACCATGTCATCTGCAAACAGACATACTTTTATTTCTTCCTTACTGATCTGGATGCCCTTTATTTCTTCATCTAGTCTAATTGCCCTGGCTAGGACCTCCAGCACAATGTTGAATAAGGGTGGTGATAAAAGGCATCCGTGTCTGGTTCCCATTCTTAAGGAGAATGCTTTCAGGCTCTCTCCATTTAGGATGATGCTGGCTGTTGACTTTGTATAAATGCCCTTTATTATGTTGAGGAATTTTCCTTCTATTCCTATTTTCCTGAGATTTTTTATTATGAATGTGTATTGAACTTTGTCAAATGCCTTTTCTGCATCAATTGATAAGATCATGTGGTTCTTGTCTTTTGTTTTATTTATATGAGGAATTACATTAATTGTTTTTCTACTGTTGAACCATCCCTGCATACCTGGTATGAATCCCACTTGGTCATGGTGAATTATTTTTGTGATATGTTGTTGAATTCTATTGGCTAGAATTTTGCTGAGAATTTTTGCATTTAAGTTCATGGGGCATATAGGTCTATAATTTTCTTTTTTTGTGGTGCCTTTACCCGGTTTTGGTATCAGGGATATGAGTTTGGTAGTATTCCATCCTTTTGTATGCTCTGAAATACCTTTAGTAGTAGTGGTGTTAACTCTTCTCTGAAAGTTTGGTAGAACTCTGTGGTGAAGCCGTCAGGGCCAGGGCTTTTTTGGGGGGGGGGAGGTGGGGGGAGTTTTTTGATTACCTTTTCAACCTCTTCTTTTGTTATGGGTTTGTTTGGTTGCTTTACTTCTGTTTGTGTTAGTTTAGGTAGGTAGTATGTTTCCAGGAATTCATCTATTTCTTCTAGGTTTTCAAATTTGTTAGAGTATAATTTTTTGTAGTAATCTGATTTGATTCTTTTAATTTCAGTTGAGTCTTTTGTGATATTGGCCATCTTATTTCTTATTCAGGTTATTTGCTTCCTATCCTGTTTTTCTTTTGTCAGTCTGGCCAATGGTGTACAGGTTTTGTTAATTTTTTCAGAGAACCAGCTTTTGGTGTTGTTAACTCTTTCAGTTGTTTTCCTGTTCTCTAATTGATTTAATTCTGCCCTAAGTTTTAGTGTTGGCTTTCTTCTGGTGCCTGAGGGTTTCTTTTGTTGTTCTCTTTCTATTTGTACAAGTTGTGTGGATAGTTCTTTGATTTTGGCCCTTTCTTCTTTTTGTATGTGTGCATTTATTGATATAAACTGACCTCTGAGCACTGCTTTCACTGTGTCCCAAATGTTCTGATAAGAAGTGTTTTCATTCTGATTGGATTTTATGAATTTCTTTATTCCATCCTTAATGGCTTCTATAATCCAGTATTTTTTGAGCAGGGTTTTGTTCACTTTCCATGTGTTTGATATCTTTTCCCTGCTTTTTCTGTTATTGCTTTCTACTTTTATGGGCTTATGGTCAGAGAAGATGCTTTGTAATGTTTCAGTGTTTTGGATTCTGATTATGACCTAATATGTGGTCTATTCTAGAGAATGTTCCATGCGCACTAGAAAAGAAAGTATACTTTGCAGCTTTTTGGTGGAGTGTTCTGTATATGTCTATGAGGTCAAGTTGGTTGATTTTGGCATTTAGATCTTCCGTGTCTTTATTGAGCTTCTTGCTGGTTGTCCTGTCTTTCACTGAAAGTGGTGTGTTGAAGTCTCCTACTATAATTTTGGAGCTGTCTATCTCACTTTTCAATGCTGTTAGAGCTTGTTTTATGTATCTTGCAGCCCTGTCATTGGGTGCATAAATATTTAATATGGTTATATCCTCCTGGAAAATTGTCCCTTTAATCATTGTATAGTGTCTTTCCTTACCCTTTGTGGTGGATTTAACTTTAAAGTCTATTTTGTCAGAAATTAATATTGTCACTCCTGCTGTTTTTTGATTGTTGTTTGGTTGATATATATTTTTTCTATCCTTTGAATTTTAGTTTGTTTGTGTCTCTAAGTCTAAGGTGTGTCTCTTGTAGGCAACATATAGTTGGATCATTTTTTTTTATCCACTATGCAATTCTTTCTCTCTTTATTGGTGCATGTAGTCCATGTATATCCAGCTTAATTATGGATAGGTATGAGTTCAGTGCTGTCATTTCGATGCCTTTTGTGTGTGTGTGTTGTTGACAGTTTCATTTTTCCACTTCCTTTTTTGCTCTGAGAAGTTTTGCTTTGTAAATTGTGTGCTCCTCTTTTTCATTGTGGTTGAAGTTGTTTTTGCTGAGTCTTTACGTTTATCTTGGTTTTTATTTTTAAGTGTGGGATTGTTAGTCTTCTTCGTGATTACCTTAATATTTTCTCTTATTTTTCTATATAAACCTAACTTGTATCTCCCTATACCACCTTGATTTCCTCTCCATATGGAATATCTATGCCTACTTCATTTATTGATTATTGTCATCTTTTACATAATGACATCACTGATTCCCCATTTTGAGTTTTTTTAATCTTATTTTATTTTTGTGATTTCCCTGTCTGAGTTGATATCTCGATGCTCTGTTCTGTGCCCTAGTGTTGTGTTAATATCTAATATTATTGATTTTCCAACCAGAGAATTCCCTTTATTATTTCTTGTAGTTTTGGTTTGGTTTTGCAAATTCCCTAAGCTTGTGCTTACCTGTAAGTGACTTAATTTCACCTTCATATTTGAGAGACAGTTTTGCTGGATATATGATTCTTGGCTGGCAATTTTTCTCCTTCAATGCTCTATATATGTCATCCCATTGCCTTCTTGCTTGCACAGTTTCTGCTGTGTAGTCCAAACTTATTCTCATTGATTCTCCTTTGTAGGTGACTTTTCACTTATCCTTGGCTGCTCTTAAAATTTTCTCTTTATCTTTGGTTTTGGCAAGTTTGATGATAATATGTCTTGGTGACTTTCTTTTGGGATCTACCTTGAATGGGGTTCGATGAGCATCTTGGATAGATATCCTTTCATCTTTCACGATGTTGGGGAAGTTTTCTGCCAGCAAATCTTCAACAATTTTCTCTGTATTTTCTATTATTCTTCCCTGTTCTGGTATTCCATTCACTCACAATTCATTCTTCTTGATAGAGTCCCACATGATTCTTAGGGTTTCTTCCTTTTTTAAAATTCTTTTATCTGATTTTTCTTTAAGTATATTGGTGCCAAGTGTCTTATCCTCCATCTCCCCAATTCTTTATTCCAGTTCCTCAATTCTGCTCCTCTGACTTCCTATCGAGTTGTCCAATTCTGTAATTTTATTGTTAATTTTTTTCCTTATATTCTTGAATAATCTTTTAAATTTCTTCAACTGCTTTATCTGTGTGTTCCTTAGTTTTTTCTGTATATTGACCGATCTCATTCCTGACATCATTTCTGATGTCTTGAAGCATTCTGTATATTAATCTTTTGTATTCTGCATCTGGCAATTCCAGAAATAATACATCTTCATCTGGGCGAGTCCTTGATTCTCTGTTTTTGGAGTTTTTTGAAGCAATCACAGCCTGCTTCTTTATGTGATTTGATATTGACTGTTGTCTCCAAGCCATCTATAAGTTATTGTAATAATTTAGTTTATGTTTTCTCACTGTGTCCTATCTCCTTGCTTTGTTTTGTTTCAATATACCCAAAGAGGCTACTAGAGTGTGCTAACTTTATTATTTGAGCCTCTGAAACACTACTGCCCTGTTACCAGATGGTTAGATCTGTTAACAGGTATATGAGCCTGTGAGTCCATTCGCTATTCTTATATAGATTCAGCTCAGGTGTCCTAATAGTCAGTCACCTGGTGTGTGGTGTAGGCTCTCACCTACTATCTTAGAGGACCAGTGGTGATGAGTGTATGCACTGGTTTCTGGTAGCAGCAGGGGGTCACACTCGGAGGAAGGCAGGGGGCTGACAGCCTTCCCCCAAGTGTCAGTGAGGAAGGAGTGTCCCTGCTGTGGGTAGGTGAGGGCTCTGTTTATTAGGCAGAGCAGTATCAGACCTCCAAAAGCGGACTATCCACCACACAGCTGAAACAATTACAGTCAGACCTCCAACAGATTTGCCTTTGCATTATAATAGCCACCTGGTTCCATGTAGGGGTGAAAGCCAAAGTCTGTAGATCACTTATGCCTGGATTGGAGCTGCTTCTGCTCTGAGCTTCCAGTTTAGGTGAGTTAAGAAAGTATTTTTCCCCCATTTGTTATTTTGCTCCTTCTCCCAGGCCAGCAGAATGGGTCAGAGAGAGCATGGCATGTTCTATTTTAGGCCCCAGGAATTCAATTGGTAATGAAGCCAGCTGGTGTAGAAGGGGGAGGGATCAGATTGATAGGACAGAGTACTTTCAAAAGAAAAAGTTATTAGATCCATGCTGTATGTTAGGCGAAATCACTTATCTTGTGGTGAGAGTGCTGTTTCACCCCAGATTCCAGAGGCGTGTGTAGCCTGTGTGCGCTGGCTGGGTCCCCACCGAGATTGCCCCAGGGGTTAGGGCTGCATCCTGCACTTGTCTTCTTTAGCTGAAGCAGCTTTGTCCTAAACCCCACAGCCAGACCCATGACCATAACACCAGGGGGTTGGGGTGCCGGCACTTCGTTTGCCTTTTTTCACTGAAGCAGCCACTTCCTAAATGCTGTGGCCAGCCCTGCTGTAGACATGCCACAGGGTCAGGGGTGTGCCACTTTGCTTGCCTTCTTTTGCTGAACCTGCTGTCTCAGGAAACTGCCATCAGTCCTGCCGTGTTCATGCTGAAGAGTGGCACAAGGAATCAGAGCTGAGGCACTGTGTGGGCTCAGCAACTCATCACTGTTTCTGTACCATCTCTCGCTCCCCTGTCGCTTTGATTGATTCCTTAGTTCTGTGTTTGATGCTCAGGGTTTGTAGATTGTCATATATGTAATCAATTCACTTGTTTTTTCAGGTCTTTGTTGCAAGAGGGTTCAGTGGAAGCTTCTGACTAGTTAGCCATTTTGGACCCCCTTAAGAAAATGATTCTTATAGGGCAGAGGTGGAAACTATACCTATAGGTTAAATCTGACCCACTGCCTGTTTGGTAATTAAAGTTTTATTGGAACACAGCCATGCTCTTTCTGTCTGGCAGCAGAGTTGAATAGTTGCAACAGAGACTGTATGGCCCACAGACTCTAAAATTTTACTTTTTAGTCCTTTATAGAAAGTTTGCTGACTCCTGAAACCCTGGTGGCATAGTGGTTAAGTGCTACAGCTTCTAACCAAAGGGTCGGCAGTTTAAATCTGCCAGACGCTCCTTGGAAACTCTATGGGACAGCTCTACTCTGTCCCATAGGGTTGCTATGAGTCGGAATTGACTCAGTGACACTGGTTTTTTTTTTTTTTTTTCTTTTGACATAGGGGGTCAAAGCAGTTTCTCCTAATTAGTACTTTTCCAGCTCCATTCTCCTTCCAGGCAAGGGGACATATGAGTGCCCTGTATTGAGAAGAGTTTGGAAACTCTTCTACTTGAGGACCCAGCAAGGACCTGAGTGTTCTACCACTTTTTATGGGTGCAGCCACTGAATCTGTACTTCACACTGGCTTCTCAGTGGCTTTGGAGATTTTGATAACTCCATCCAACAAACACTTCTTTCCTGAAATTATATCAGTGATGGACATTTTAGGTTAGAAAGGTATGGTGTCTTTCTTGAAGCAACCATCCAGCTATGTACTGCTGTGATACAAACAGACTGCTTTGGTGAAAGGAAGCTGCCAAGGGGATGACTGGTAGAGAGGACGGTGGTTGTTCTCTTGGTCCTTTCCCTTATCGTTTTTTGCCCTGATCCTCAGGATTGCTTTCAAATTGGGCTCTTTCCTATCCAGTCAACCCTCTTTATTATGCTAGAGGGAATTCTCTAAAACACAGATCTTGGCACTTGGCTTCTCCACTCCAAATCCTCCAATGATTCTTTACAGATGACAGAACAAAGTCCACTCTTGTAAAGGACAATCAAAGCTTCCAGTATCTTTTTCTAACCCTCTCTTTGCAATCTTGAATCCTGTTTCCTCTCTATCCCTTCATGTACGCTCTAATTGCTCCTAAATTCCATGAGGGCAGAATCGGAGTGCAATTTATGTCATCCTTCCTTTTCTTTTTGCAGTGAAGATATTGAAATGTTATCTGCTAGACAGAGCAGGGACCACGTCTGCCCCATTGATCACAATTGCCAGTGCTGGAAAACAGAATACTTAAAAAAATATCTGTAGAGTGAATAAATGAAGGAATGCTACTTGGTCTTTAAAAAGCAATTTCTTAAAACAAAACAAAACAAAATGTTGAAACAAAACTTGAATTTTGCTTTAAGGGTACTGCCATATACATAAGAGAAAACAGATTCTGAGAAACTTGGATTCCGGTCCTAGATCTGCTATATAATACTGAGTCTCAATTTCTTCATGTATGAAATAAGGAAACTAGCTTCAAGTACACTTAAATTCCTTTCCAGCATCCCCATTCTTATTTGTTTCTCATCCTCTTTGTCGTTTTTGGTGCCCAGTGCCAATTACTAAAGGGCACAAAACAAAAATTAGTGCCAATTAACTACAATATTCCACCACCACCACCAGCTGCTGTCAAGAGGATGCTGACTCGTGGAGACCCCCTATGTGTTTCAGAGTAGAACTGTACTCCATAGAGTTTTCAATGGCCAGTTTTTTTTTTTTTTGAAATACATTGTCAGGCCTTTCTACCAAGGCATCTCCAATTGGACTCAAATTGCCAGCTTTTCAGTTTGCAGCTGAGTGTGTTAATCATTTGCATCACCCAGGGACTCCAACTACAGTTTTACCAAAAACCCAATGCCATTGCCATCAAGTTGATTTTGACTCACGGCAGCCCCATGTGTTACAGACTAGAACTGCTCTGTAGGGTTTCCTTGGCTGTAATATTTATGGAAGCAGATTGCCAGGCCTTTCTTCTGTAGGCCTGGGTGCGTTCGAACCACAAACTTTTAGGTTAGTATTTAATATCTTGGTTTAAGCATATACTGTGCCAACCAAGGACCTAAACTACAATATTTTTGTTGTTGTTAGGTGCCGTTGAGTCAGATCCTACTCATAGCGACCCTACGTACAACAGAACAAAACACTGTCCAGTCGTACGCTATCCTCACAATTGTTGCCATGCTTGAGCCCATCTTTGCAGCCACTGTGTCAATTCATCTCCTTAATGGTATTCCTTTCTTTTGCTGACTCTCCTTTACCAAGCATGATGTCCTTCTCCAAGGACTAATCTCTCCTGATAACATGTCCACAGTACATGAGACGAAGTCTTGCCATTCTCACTTCTAAGGAGCATTCTGGATGTACTTCTTCCAAGACACATTTGTTTGTTCTTCTGGCGTTCTATGGTATATATTCAATATTCTTTGCCAACACCATAATTCCAAGGCATTAATTCTTCGGTCTTTCTTATTCATTGTTCAGTTTTTTCATGCATATAAGGTGATAGAAAATACCATAGTTTGGGTCAGGCACACCTTATTCCTCAAGGTGACATCTTTGCTTTTCAACACTTGAGAGAGATCTTTTGCAGCAGATTTAACCAATGCAATACATTGTTCAACTTCCTGACTGCTGCTTCCTTAGGCATTGATTGTAGATCCAAGTAAAATGAAATCCTTGACAACTTCAATCTTTTCTCCATTTATTATGATGTTGTTTATTGGTCCAGTTGTGAGGATTTTTGTTTCCTTTATGTTGAGATGTAATCCATACCGAAGGCTGTAGTCTTTGATCTTCATCCGTAAGTGCTTCGAGTCATCTTTGTTTTCAGCAAGCAAGGTTGTGTCTTCTGCATATCACAGGTTGTTAATGAGACTTCCTCCAATCCTGATACCATGTTTTTCTTCATATAGTCCAACTTCTGTGAGTATTTGCTCAGCATACAAGTTGAATAAGTATGGTGAAATGTTACAACTCTGAGCACACCTTTTCTGATTTTAAACCATGCAATATTTCCCTGTTTTGTTTGAACAACTGTCTCTTGGTCTATGTACAGGTTCCTTATGAACACAATTAAGTGTTCTGGAATTCCCATTCTTTGTAATGTTATCCATAATTTGTTATAATCCACACAGTTGAATACCTTTGCATAGTCAATAAAACACAGGTAAACATCTCTTTGGTATTCTCTGCTTTCAGCCAGGGTCCATCTGACATCAGCATGATACCCCTCATTCCACACTCACTTCTGAATCCAGCCTGAATTTCTGGTGTTCTCTGCTGATGTATTGCTACAACTGCTTTTGAAGTTTCTTCAGCAAAAATTTTACTTGTGTGTGATATTAATGGTATCTACAGTATTAGGATACCTTAAGTATTACAGTGACTCAAATTAGAAATTGTCTTACTTAGGAAAATTTTACAGAAAATATAAGTTCTGAGAAAGAATTTCAAAAAGGGAAGGTGGTTCTTAATTAATTAGAAGTTCACAGACATTCTAGGGGAAAAAAAAATTAGAAAATTTTGCTAGCTTGGAAGAGAGGAGTGAAAAAAGGAGCAAAAATGAGAGTGAGTGAAAACAATGTAATATTGCATCAGTTCTTTCTATGAAGCTATTATTTCCCCAGATATGCATATGACCTTACCCACCCACATGTAAACTCAGAGTTCAAGACATAGTGGCTGTATTTAAACATCTATGCTTTTAGATTTTGAAAAAGGTATTCTCTCTTCTCTCTATCTCCTACCCACCCAACCCTTTCCTACCTCTCTCCCTTTCTTTAATTTATTTTTTATCCATAGTGACTGCATACAGCCTGAAATACTCTCCCTACAGCTTCTACAGCTCAGGTTCATGTAATGCACATCCCATTTAATGAAAGTTCTGAGTTTAATAAGGCAAATGCATTAAAATGTCCTTGGCCTAGTAGAAAGACCTTTTCAGTTGGCTGGAAAGTTACTCATCATTCCTTACAACTCAGAGGCTCCCAGGAGAAGAGTGATGGATCCATTTAATCTGTCTTTCCCTGTCTGTGTTTATGCTCAAGGCCACAAGGGCACTTCTCTCATGGGATTGTGGAGAGGAGCCATTTTGCTTCCATAGCGTGTGAAATTTCCGGCAGATTTTATTTTAGTAAAGATCAAGGCTCTGAAGAAGAAAGAGGCTTAATTGGCAGTCAGCTGCACAAATTCATTCCATATTGTCCTTGCACTTAATATTCAGTGGGAAATCTTCTCACAGTTCTAAAATTTATCAAAGAATTGTCAGTAACATTTCCTGTCAGGAGTTAGATCCTTAGAGGTGATGCCGCTCTCACTATGAAAGGAAACCAACCAAAGAATAGGTTTTATGAGCCCCTTCTCTGGGCCTTCTGCCGTGACAAGACTTGTGGGGACCACCGAGTGCACTGAGTGGACCCTGCTCTCATGGGGTTCATCATCTAGCTGAGAATCTGAACTAAAATTAACACCCGTGAAACAAGAACAGCATGAGACCACAGGTGAGTGGTCCTTATAAATGCCTTGATTTTAGTTTATAAGACAAAATATAAAATCCCACATTAGATCTTTTTATAGTCTTTAAGGTAGAGTGGAATGTCACAGATATCTCATTTTTCCCTATTCCATGGTTTTCTATGTTAGTCCACTCATAAATTGGAAATTAAGAGAATAATGCCTGGTGTTATTTGGCTGGTGGGTTGTGTTACTGACTTTTAGGATATCTCCTAAAATCTTATTTTTAATAAAAGTTCATGTTAATTTTTTGGATAGAGTGTTTCATATTTAATATCCTAGTTTAAGTCAGTGGAAGCTTATAATATTTTTAGTAGATTTTTTGGTTGTTTTTGTTTTTGATTTCGAATGGTGTCCTTTGAAGAAGGAAAACAAGGCTAGGAAATATCCACCCTGCTGATATTAGAAGAGAGAAAATTTGAAGCTCTGGAAACTTTCTTGGAAAACTTTCTCTATCCCTTTAAGACAGTGAGATGAACTTAATGGAAACTAAATGGTAGGACTGTTAACCCACTTTACACTTCAGTAATAATAGTCATTGTATTTGCTTAGCATTTCCCAGTTCACAAAACACTGTCATTACCTCATTTATTCTCACAACAACTCTATGTAGTAATGATTATGAGTCTCATATTATTGATTGGAAACAACCTATAAAAGGCTAAGGACTTTGTTGAAGAACGCACCCTGGTTTCAACTTTCAACCTGGTTTCAAAAACTAGGTAGGGTCTTTGATCCCAAGTTCGATTTTCCAAAGTGAAGTTCTGTCTCTCTTTTGTGGTCTGGTTTCCCTGGTGAAGATCACTACTATTGAGTGATATTGTCTAAAAAAAAAAGACTAGATTATCAAGTCATGTTCAGCTTGTGCTTTGTAATTATCTTCAGTAGATTTACTGATTTATTTTTGTCTGTTTTAGCCAACTTCCCACTTTAATAAATTCGTGAAGTTTTTTGTAAAAAACTTTTCAACTATATAATCTTTTAAAGGCATAGGGAAGATTCATAGTGTGTATTAAATGAAAAGAAAGTAAAATAAAGTGACTTTTATGAGTCTAATTTTTCTGTATAAATATGTATTGTATATAAGAAATAATATTGAATGATTATAAGCCAAAATGTTAACAAAGATTATGTCTGGGTGATGGGATTATAGATAATTTCAAATTATCTTCTCCACATTTTTTTAAATTCTCCAAGTTTCCTACAATAACATATATTATTTTTGTAATCATGGTAAAGGTAGGCACAATAAATGCCATTAAAAAGTTATTATAACCTCTTTTGCTATAACACTCTCCAAGCCCCTAAGGCCTCACATTAGTCGTGAGCCAACATGTCTATCATTCTTTCTTTCAGGGGTGATACTGACTGAAACATGCAACATGGGTCACTTAGCTACCATTGCAGTAGAAGCACAGCCCTCAGAGACTCTCAAACCCTGCTTCCCAGACCGACTTTAGGCAACATTAGAGCCAAGCTGTTTTAGGTGGAGATTTCACACAGTACTCAGGAAGCAAAATTATCAGATGGTGACCTTAAGCTAGTTCCTAAGAAACTTAAAGAAACATAATCAGAGGGACAAAATTCACTTGAAAAATCCAGAGGCCAAGAAAGGCGCACAGCCAGAGGGCCAGAGCTGAGCTGAACAGGCCTCCAGCATGTTTATCTTATCTTTTGATCAGATGGAGCAGGATAAAACAGTCTCATTTAAAGGGAGACAGTAGGTTTGCATGTTGTGAAAACATTTTCATGATAGTTTCATTTTTAAATAGTCTGTATATATATACATATATGCATATATATACACACATATATGTATATGTATATATTCATCATATGTTGCAATCAGCTTGACAGAACTACTAACAACTATATATATATATGTGTGTGTGTGTATATATATATATTTACTGGGTTATATATATATGTAATTGTTTAAAGTCTTTGCCAGAAGGTACATGAGTCTTAGGTAATATAATTCAAGGGAGAGAAGCAATCATGCCATTAGAAATTTATTACATGGCACTAGAATTTTGGCTAGCCAAGATTCCTCTTAAACTGATGCTACATGTTCCTGATGTTAACTCAGCCAAGCCTCTTGCTGATACAGAACATAATAATCTTTTCACCTGCATTCCCATGTCCTCTGACTCATTCTCTCTCTGTCTAGAGAAGTTACTGATTTTCACTTTGAACTGGTTGTTAATGCGTTCCTGTAGTACTGCCTTCCAGGGTTATTTGCATTTTGTAAAAAAAAAAAAAAAGACTGCATAACCGAAACCCTAATCCAAAACAATGAATCCCTGGTGACATGAACTTCTTCCATCCCAGTGGAAGCACAGATGGGCTTTTTATCGGGGTGCCTCAAATCACTCTTCCCAAGAAGATTCATGAGAGGTGGTCTCTGGGTCTGAATAAGGCACACATGTTCTCTGCATTGCCTTAAAACCATCACCCATTTGCTAACCGAGCTTGGGTCGAACACTCCTAAGAAACTTGCTCAAACATATTCATCTTATTACACTTAGCCTTAGTTTCTGGGAGCCAATGCTCTTCTAATTGTCTGGAGCTGTATGATCTTTGTCCAATTACTGTACACATGAATTCTAAGAACTCTTTATTGATGGAAAGTATGACTCATGGTGGTTTGCTACATACTCTGTTGTTTTGAGGTCCTGCTACTCAGGAATCTTACTTTTCTTAGGAATACTTGAGTTCTAATGGCTTTTGCTGACTTCACCACATAAATGGAAAACGTGTTTACTGTTTCTAGAAATTTTTTTTTTTTAATATGAGTTTCATTTCTAGAGAAAAAGGATGGATTTCATGATATTGAGAAGGTAGGTCTATAATTGGAAGAATCTTTTGAGTGTCTCTGATTAGAGCTTCCTCTCAGAACAAAAGAATCATGAAAGGCCTTTGCTCTGGGGACCAAAGAGAAGTCATACTATTCCTTTCACTTTCCATTCTGGCCACCTTGAGCAGAGGTCAGGACTGGAACAAATAAAAATGAAGACTGATATTTAAGCTTCCCTCACCTAAAGTCTGGACTAGGCCTACTGAATAGCGTTTGTCAAGGAGTTCAAAAAGGGGAGTTAGCACAGCTAAGCTTTGGTCATTGAAAAACAGATTTTCTACATTATGGTCAAGACGGATCTCAGTTTCTCCTTCTCCAAATGGCTAACCCCTAAAATTTTGATAAAGTTCATACTTTCTCCTTGGAAGGTTTGGTAGGGGAAAGGAAGGGCTTTTCCTGGGGCTATCATGGCTGAGTCCGATTTTCTATTAGGGTTCAATTCAAATCTCACTACCTTGAGGAAGTTTTTTCATCCTGTGAGGAGTAAGTGAAGGCTTCATTTTCTGATGCTTAAAGCCCATTGCTGATGAGTCGATTCCAACTCATAGAGACCCTACAGGACAGAGTAGAACTACCCCATAGGGTTTCCAAGGAGTTGTTGGTGAATCTGAACTGCCAACCTTTTGGTTTGCGGCTGTAGCTCTTAACCGCTGAGCCACAGGTCTCCTTCTGATGCTTACAAACCTGGTATTATAATTGTTTGTGTATATATATATATATTTGTGTATATATGTGCTGTCAGACTATAAGCTTTTGCGGAGAGCAAGCAAGTTTGAGGAAAACTAAAACTGAGTGCTTAAAAAAGGAGTCTCTTCAGTGCCTTCAGGAAGTGATCTTTTTATTTCAGAGACTATCTGGAGCTCACTATAGAGACTGCCTACAAAGAATCTAGGCTACATTTTTGGGGTTTGGAGGGCAATTCAACCTTCAAGGAGAGAAGAAGTGATCCCAGAAGTGTTTCTTCCACCAGGGGCAACAAGGAAGGATTTATTAGGTTGTTGCTGGCAGGTTTGAGGAGGAGGTTTGTATACTTTGTGTTGTTTTCTCGCTCCATGAGAGCTTGTCCTGGTGTTTGTGTGTGTGTTTGAAGTCTGTACAGGAAGTTTGGGTTAGGAGAGGCTCACTGCTAGATGAATTCCAAGGCCCTGGAAGCACAGGGCAAACCATGGGCCAAGAGCAATGCAGAATGCTGGGTGTTGTGTGAAAAGTGGGGCAGGAGGGAAGAATGTGTACTGGCCCAGTGGCAAGGAAGCAATGGTTTGGTGTCTGGGATGGAGATTGGAAAGGACATTGTGACACAACTATCATTTAGGATTTCCTTCACTCGCTGTATTTGTCTAACCTCCAAGGTACCTGGCCATGACCCAGTGTGGTAAGAACATTGCTGTGAGAACCTGGACCACAGTCACTGTGGAAAAAGATGTTGCCTCATTGTGGAAAGATTTTTACAATCTGCAATTTGCTATAGGCCAGCAATCCTCCCACTGATAGCTTTGAAAAAAATTAAAAATAAATTTGGAGTTTATGTGTAATAAAAACTTTATGTGCCATAAAAATTGTTTCTCTGGGACTGCACTGAGATCCTTGTCTGAGCCACATCTTCTGTAGCTGGTGTTTGCTGATGTGTTGATTTAATTTCCCAGTTCATGCCAAATGAAATAAATACCCCTATTTTTGATCTGGTAACATAGAGTGAATGGCCAAGGGGATTTGTGATCAAAGGTTGTACTCACCCAAGGATTTATGGTTAAATGATGTACTTTAGTGAACTCTAGTCTCATACTGGTTGACTGAAGACAATCAGACATGCGCTTAACATAGAGACATGTAGAAATGTAATGTTAAAACAAAAAATTCTGACTATGCCCAGCTAGTCATGCGCTGGCTTCAACTGAACATACTTTCATTTGAAGTGGATCAGCGGAACTCAGAATGTTCCACTTGCAGCATCTTAATTTGTTAGGATTATGCTGACCAAAATTAATTGGGTTTGGCTCATGTAGTAAGGTCAGCTTAATATTTACTCAGTTTTTAAACTCTTCTGCAGAAACCATGCTGAATTGATTCAAATCAGATAAGATGTTCAGTCTGAAAATGAGCTATTCATATTGCTGGATGCCTGGTCCAAAACTCTGCCAATCTCCGGTTCTGGAGGGAATTGAAGCTCTTTGTCCCTCAAGGCTGACTGTGGCCCCCTCATGTGTGCTCTTTGTTAGGGACCCACATCTTAAGTTTCAGTCTCAGCGTCACCAACTATATTGCCAGCCGTGACCTTATTGAGACACTGCCATTTACTTTGCAGATATAGTCACATCTTCTTTGTTGCCATTGTCTGCATGTTTACAAAAGTATATATGTATTTTGCTAATACTGAATTTCAGGAGCTTCTTAAATCTTTAAAATACTAAAGAAATACATTTGGCGAAAGAAAGCTATCACAGTCCAGCCAGTAAAAAAAAAGGAACTAAATTGCAAGTAGGAATAAGTACTTTTGTTTTTCTCAAAGGGTTCTTCAGTTATTGCATATTTGAGGAAAAACCCCAAGTGGAAATGTTAAGAACAACTTTTGTAATTCTAAACTGGTGGATCTCAATTCTAAATTGAATGCGCAATCACGTTAAGCATAGTGGGAACTGAGATCTTAGAGAACCTCGGAGGCGTGTTCAGCAGAAGCAAAGCAGAGTGTATTTGAGTCACAGGTCCTAGTCCAGTGTATTCAACTTGGATGCCACTTTCCTCCAAAAACCACAAACACCAAGTGATTCTGGCTTAAATTTGTTGTTGTTGTTAGGTGCCATCGAGTTGATTTTTGACTCTTAATGACCCCATGTGACAGAGTAGAGCTGCTTCATGGGGTTTTCTTGGCTGTAATCTTTAGGGAAGCAGATCACCAGGTCTTTCTCCCACGGAGCTGATGGGTGGGTTCAAACCACCAACTTTTCAGTAGCAGTCAAGTGCAGCCTAAGTTTACCTCTTTCTTTATATAAGTTATTCAAAAAATGTTTTTTTAATTCCAAAAAATTGAAGTTTAATACTACAGTAAAAAATCACAGTCTAGTTTTTTTGTAGTGGACATATTAACCCACATAAGGATAGCCTAACACCTTTATTCAATTAACATAATTGTATTGTAGAAAAGTAAGGAGCCCTGGCAGTGCAGTAGTTAAAATATTCGCTTGCTAACCGGAAGGTCAGTGGTTTGAATCCACCAGCCATTCCATGGGAGAAAGATGTGGCAGTCTGCTTCCGAAAAGATTTACAGCCTTGGAAACCCTATGGGGCAGTTGTACTCTGTCCTATAGGGCTATTATGAGTCAGAATCAATTCCACAGCAATGGTTGGGTATAGTGGAAAAGTCTAATTGCAGGCATTAGCAACAGGAAGCTGCTGTTTCAACATTTCTGAACCATCTATGTTTGGGATTTTAATGACTATAGCCAATATTTTTTTCATCTCCCTAAGTGGGAAGGTCCCCTGCTGTAAATATTTGCCTACCATATACACGCATGTGTGCATACACACAGAGTCATCATGTATGTTTGAAGTTTTCAGTTCATTTTCTTACTGATATCATTATGCATTTAAGTTTTCAGAAAACGTCAGCAGTATAACCTAGATTTCTTCAGTACCTCAGAACTAATAGGTCACTTTGTGGTATGATAGGCTCTCAGGTACCACATTACATGAAGGAGATAAGGAATAAATATTATTTGCAAGGAAGCCATCCTGTTTTAAATTAAAATGCTTTCATAAGCTCTCTTTAACTAAATTGCTTTTACATTGATCTTCCAATATGGAAGAAAGAAATATAAATAGCTTCTTTTGCAGTTGTGCCCAGAAGATTTCGGTAGACTCCTTAATACTAACCACTTCCTTTAAAATTGCTGTTATACTAATTTAACTGTAATATTTCATGTCAGTGAATTAAAAAAAAGTTATGATGGAAAATTTCAGACATTCAGAATAGTGGAAAAAATAATATAATAAACCTCCATGTACTCATCACCATGTTTCAGCAATTAGCATTTTGAGACAGGACTTTGACTGAACGGTTAGTCAGAGGATACTTTAAAGTACAATGAAACTTGTGAGAGCCAGAGCTCAACAGTACTGCCTTGATTTTCCAAGTCTTACAAGTTTTCTGCCTTTGACAGGGTACAGTCTAACCTCTTTTCAATCACTCTCTGTTAGTATAAAATACATTTGAGTTTTCCTTCTCTGACTGGTTTCCACCTTACACAGGTTCTGGCTTTTATAGGTTTTACTGTACAAGGAAGTTAACTGGCTTATATCATCTACTCATTTCCAGTTCAGGATTCCACCAATGTAATAAAGGAATGTACACTGGGAAAAAATTCTTAATAAAACTGGAGGAGGATGATATCTCTTAAAAAAAACAAAACCCAAACCCGTTGCCAATGAGTCGATTCTGATTCATAATGACCCTATAGGACAGAGTAGAACTACCCCATAAAGTTTCCATGGAGCACCTGGCAGATTCGAACTGCAGACCTTTTGGTTAGGAGCCATAGCTCTTAACCACTACACCGATATCTCTAAAGTCTGAGAAAAAGTAGGGTACAGGATTTATGTACTTGCTTCAGTCACTTAACTAGCAATTACAGAATCCCTATTACAGCCAGGAGTAGTTAAACACCAGGAAACGGAGATGCTAACATACGTTCCCCACGTTAAAGAAGCTGACATTCTAATAGAAGGTGGAAACTAGTCCCCCACCTCACAGCTGACCTCCATCATAAAAGAAAAAAAATAAATAAATAAACCAGAATGGAGTATAACAGAAAAGATCAATCTGGTTTTTGTTTGTGGGAAATTCAGAAACAGAATCTCAGAAAAACCATAACAAACTAATAAGTAAATTACCATAGAAATGACTACAATTTTGTGGCTAAAATAAGAGCCAGCAAGGGCTGTAGCTCAGTGAATGATATGTGGGTTATAGAATTTCTGCCGAATTGAGTCCAGCTATAAAGCAAAGTATGTGGATTGGATGCAACTCTTTAAAATGTGTTAAGGACTGATAAAGACAAAATCTTAAGGATGTTGTTGCATCCCAGAGAATAAGGCAAAGTAGGAAGAATTTACTAACCCTCAGAAGAAAACATATTCTTTTAAAACAGAAATAAAATGTTCATTTGCTGAGTGTGCTATAAGTAAGTAAATCCTTTTTCTATTTTCAAGTATTCTCTGATGGAAATGTCCTCTCTCTGCTGAACGAATAGAAATTTACAATGCTATCTTATATACAAGAAATGCTTTTATAAAGGACTAGTTCCATATTAGGCCAAATAATGAGATTGAAAGAAAAATATAAGAAATCAGAAAAGGATGAGGGGAAAATGGGGGGGGGGGGGGAGAAAAAGTAGAGAGAAAAGAGAAGAAGAGAAAGGAGAGAGAAAGTGACAGGTGGAACATGTGAAGAGAAGGAACATGCATGAGATACAAGGCAAGGCTGAGAAGAAGGGATTCAGAATATTGAGTGCTTTTAAGAACCGTTTTTTTTTAGTCTCAGAAGGATTGAGGCTGCGATTAGTGGTGGTGGTGTTAGCTGTTGTGGAGTTTGCTCCTGACTCAAGGCAATCCCATGCATAACAGAATGAAACAATGCCTGGTGCTGTCCTTTGCCATCCCCATAACTGGTTGTGGATTGAACCATTGTGATCATAGGGTTTTCACTGGCTGATTTTCAGAAGTAGATCACCAGGCCTTTTGTCCTAGTTTCTTAGTCTGGAAACTCCACTGAAACCTGTTCAGCATCATAGTAACATATAAGCCCCCACTGACAGTTGGGTGGTGGCTGCACGTGAGGTGAATTGACTAGGAATCAAATCTGGGTATCCAGCAGGGAAGGTGAAAATTCTACCACTGAACCATCAATGCCTTCCTGAGACTGTGAAAACAAGCACATAAAATCGCAGCATTCATTAGAAAAGCATCCCCATAGAATGATTAAGAGCACAGATTTGGCAGCCTAAATGCCTGGGTTAAAATTCTGTCTCAACCATTAATTAGTTCTGTAACCTTAAGCAAATTAATGGCTGAGGCAGAATTTTAATAAGCTGTATAGCCTTAAACATCCCCACTTGTCTGTCAGTTTATCGTACTGTGTTGGCTTGCTTGTTGGAGTGATACTGGAAGGTATGCCACTGGTATTTCAAATACCAGCAGGGTCACCCATGGTGGACAGATTTCAACACAAGTTCCAGACTGTGACAGACTAGGAAGAAGGACTGGGTGATCTATTTCTGAAAAAACTGGCCAGTGAAAAGCTTATGGATAGCAGCAGAACATTATTTGATATATTGCTGGAAGATGAGTCCCTCAGGTTGAAAGGCACTCAAAATACGGCTGAGGAAGAACTGTCTCCTCAAAATAGACTTGACCCTAATAATGTGGATGGAGTAAAACTTTTGGGACATTCATTCGCTGATGTAGCATGACTTAAAATGAGAAGAAACAGCTGCAAACATCCACTAGTAATCAGAACAAGGAATGTATGAAGTACGAATCAAGGAAAATTGGATGTCATTAAAAATCAAATGGAATATGTAAAGATTTATATCCTAGGCATTAGTGAGCTGAAATGGACAGGTATTTGTTGTTTTGAATCAGATAATCATATGGTCTACTAGGCTGGGAATGACAAATTGAAGAATGATGTCATATTCATCACCAAAAAGAAAATTTCAAGCTCTACCCTGAAGTATAATGCTGCCAGTGACAGGATAATACCCTTATGCCTATAAGGAAGACCAGTGAATGCAACTATTGTTCAAATGTATATATCAACCACTAATGCCAAAGATAAAGAAATTGAAGATATTTACCAACCTCTGCAGTCTGAAATTAATCAAACATGCAATCAAGATGCATTGATAGTTACTGGTGATTGGAATGTGACAGTTGGGAATAAAGAAGAAGGATCAGTAGCTGGAAAATAGGACCTCGGTGATAGAAAAGATGTCAGAGATGCATGACAGAATTTTGCAAGACCAACAACCTATTCGTTGAAAATACCTTGTTTCAACATGGACTTCACCAGATGGACTACACAGGAATCAAATTGACTACATCTGTGGAAAGAGACAATGGAGAAGCTCAATATCATCAGTCAGAATAACGCCGGGAGTCAGCTTTGGAACAGACCATCAATTGCTCATATGCAAGTTCAAACTGAAGCTGAAGAAAATTAAAATGAGTCCATGAGAACCAAAGTATGACCTTGAGTATATTCCACACGAATTTAGAGACCATCTCAAGAACAGATTTGACTCATTGAGCACTACTGACCAAAGACCAGATGAGTTGTAGGATGGCATCAAGGACGTTATACATGAAGAAAGCAAAATGTCATTAAGAAGACAGGGAAGAAAGAAGAGACCAAAATGGATGGCAGAAGAGACTCTGAAACTGGCTTTTGAAGGTAGAATAGCTAAAGGGAATGGAAGAAACAATGAAGTAAAAGAACTGAACAGAAGATTTCAAAGCTTGACTTAAGAAGACAAGGTACAGTATTATAATTAAATGTGCAAAGACCTGAAGTTATGAAACCAAAAGGGAAGAACATTCAGCATTTCCCAAGCTGAATGCACTGAAGAAAAAATTCAAGCCTCAAGTTGCAATACTGAAGGATTCTTTGGGCAAAACAATTGAACAATGCAGGAAGCATCAAAAGAAGATGGAATATGCAGTCACTGTACCAAAAAGAATCAGTCAGTATTCAACCATTTCAGAAGGTAGCATCATATGATCAAGAACTGGTATCGAAAGTAGAAGTCCAAGTTGCACTGAAGGCATTGGTGAAAAACAAGTCTCCAGGAATTGATGGAATACAAACTGAGATGTTTCAACAAAGGGATGCAGCGCTGGAGATGCTCACTCATCTATGCCAAGAAATTTGGAAGACAGCTATCTGGCCAACTGACTGGAAGAGATCCACATTTGTGCCCATTAAAAAGAAAGTTGATCCAACAGAATGAGGAATTTATCAAACAATATTATTACTATCTCATGCCAGTAAAATTTTGTTGAAGATAATTCAAAAAGTTGCAGCAGTATAACAAGTAACAGTCAGAAATTCAAGCTGGATTCAGAAGAAGACATGAGATGAGGGCTATCATTGCTGATGTCATATGGATCTTGGCTGAAAGGCAAGAATAGCAGAAAAATGTTTACCTGTGCTTTATTGACTATGCAAAGGCGTTCAACTGTGTGGATCATAAGAAATTATGGATAACATTGCAAAGAAAGGGGATTTCAGAACATTTAATAATGTTCATGTGGAACCTGTGCACAGACCAAAAGGCAGTTGTTCAAACAGAGCAAGGAAATACTACATGATTTAAAATCAGGAAAGGTGTGAGTCATGGTTGTATCCTTTCACCATACTTACTAAATCTGTACACTGAGTAAATAAATTGAGAAGCTGGACTATATGATGAAGGACCTTATATCAGGATTGGAGGAAAACTCATCAACAACCTGTGATATGAAGATGACACAACCGTGCTTGCTGAAAGTGAGGAGGACTTGAAGTAGTTGCTGGTAATGATCAAAGACTGCAGCCTTCAATGTGGATTATGCCTCGGCATAAAGAAAACAAAAATCCTCACAACTAGACCAATAAGCAACATCATGATAAATAGACAAGAGATTGAAGGTGTCAAGGACTTCATTTTATGTGTATCCACAATCAATGCCCATGGAAACAGCAGTCGAGAAATCAAATGACAGATCACATTGGGCACATCTACTACAAAAGACCTCCTTAAATTGTTAAAAAGCAAAGATGTCGGAGGCGGGGCCAAGATGGCGGACTAGGTAGACGCTACCTCGGATCCCTCTTGCAACAAAGACTCAGAAAAACAAGTGAATCAATCACATACATAACAATCTACGAACCCTGAACAACAAACACAGATTTAGAGATGGAAAACGAACAAATACGGGGAAGCAGCGATTGTTTTCGGAGCCTGAAGCCAGCGTCCCAGTCGGGTAACCTTCGTGCCCGAATTAGGGCAGGGCCCAGGGGAGCTGATGGCGCAAACAAGGGGAGCAGCCCTACCCCCCTGAACTCACCCCAGGAGGGGGCCCAGCCGGTCCGCGGGAGTGGCCGGACGACGCGGTGGGCGGGACGAGAAGTCCCCAGGAGGCAGCCACTGATTTTGGAGTCAGGAGTGCACTGTCCCAGCAGGGGAACCTTGACGCTGGGTGTGGGACTGGCAGCAGAGGATCTGACCGCGGCTTCAGTGGGCCAGATCCCCGGGGGCAATCTCCACACAGCCAGCACACATAGGCGACACGCCCCTCGGGAATCTCAGATAAAATAGCCATTCCAAGCAAGACAAGCAACTCTGGCTATATTCTGAGGTGCTACTCTCCTATCTCTCTGATCCCTCCCCCACCCTCCCCAGGTGGCTTCATTAACATTGAAATTTCCGGAGCCAGAGGGAGAACGGCTCTGGTTCCGCAGCGGCTTTGCTTCCCCCCCCCTTTTTTTTTCTTTTGCTCTTTTCCTAACCCACTCTTCCGGCCTGAGAGAAGGAAACACAAAAAACCCAGGGACCAAAAATCCACCCCTAATTGGACTAAAAACACAGAACCAGCTACAGCCAAGCATATATGATCCAAATCTCAGACTTTCGTCCTTACAGGGAACAAGTTGGCAGTTATAATCCAAAGGCAGTTCTGATAGGGATCTGACTGCATTTTTTTTTAGCAGATTTTCTGGAAAAACTAGTTTCCCAGTGATGGCTCGGAGACAGCAGTCCATATCAAACCACATAAAGAAGCAGACCATGACAGCTTCTACAACCCCCCAAACAAAAGAATCAAAATCTTTCCCAAATGAAGATACAATTCTGGAATTATCAGATACAGAATATAAAAAACTAATTTACAGAATGCTTCAAGACATCAGAAACGAAACAAGGCAAACTGCAGAAAAAGCCAAGGAACACACTGATAAAACTGTTGAAGAACTCAAAAAGATTATTCAAGAACATAGTGGAAAAATTAATAAGTTGCAAGAATCCATAGAGAGACAGCATGTAGAAATCCAAAAGATTAACAATAAAATTACAGAATTAGACAACGCAATAGGAAGTCAGAGGAGCGGACTCGAGCAATTGGAAGGCAGGGTGGGACATCTGGAGGACCAGGGAATTAACACCAACATAGCTGAAAAAAAATCAGATAAAAGAATTTAAAAAAATGAAGAAACCCTAAGAATCATGTGGGACTCTATCAAGAAGGATAACTTGCCTGTGATTGGAGTCCCAGAACAGGGAGGGAGGACAGAAAACACAGAGAAAATAATTGAAGATCTCCTGACAGAAAACTTCCCTGACATCATGAAAGACGAAAGGATATCTATCCAAGATGCTCATCGAACCCCATTTAAGATTGATCCAAAAAGAAAAACACCAAGACATATTATCATCAAATTCGCCAAAACCAAAGATAAAGTTTTAAAAGCAGCCAGGGAGAAAAGAAAGGTTTCCTTCAAGGGAGAATCAATAAGAATAAGTTCAGACTACTCAGCAGAAACCATGCAGGCAAGAAGCGAATGGGACGACATATACAGAGCACTGAAGGAGAAAAACTGCCAGCCAAGGATCATATATCCAGCAAAACTCTCTCTGAAATATGAAGGCGAAATTAAGATATTTACAGATAAACACAAGTTTAGAGAATTTGCAAAAACCAAACCAAAGCTACAAGAAATACTAAAGGATATTGTATGGTCAGAAAACCAATAACATCAGATACCAGCACAACACAAGGTCACAAAACAGAACATCCTAATATCAACTCAAATAGGGAAATCACAAAAACAAATTAAGATTAATTAAAAAAAAATGCTTATAACAGGGAATCACTGAAGTCAATATGTAAAAGATCACAATAATCAAAAAGAGGGACTAAATACAGGAGGCATAGAACAGCCATATGGAGAGTGATACAAGGCAATATAGAACAACACTAGTTAGGTTTTTACTTAGTAAAATAGGGGTAAATAATACAGTAACCACAAAGAGGTATAACAACTCCATAACTCAAGATAAAAGCCAAGAAAAATGTAACGACTCAACAAACATGAAGTCAACCACTACGAAAATGAGGATCCCACAATTTACTAAGAAAAACGTCTCAGCACAAAAAAAAGTATGTGGAAAAATGAAATTGTCAACAACACACATAAAAAGGCATCAAAATGACAACACTAAACACTTATTTATCTATAATTACGCTGAATGTAAATGGACTAAATGCACCAATAAAGAGACAGAGAGTCTCGGACTGGATAAAGAAACACAATCCATCTATATGCTGCCTACAAGAGACACACCTTAGACTTAGAGACACAAACAAACTAAAACACAAAGGATGGAAAAAAATATATCAAGCAAACAATAAGCAAAAAAGAAGAGGAGTAGCAATATTAATTTCTGACAAAATAGACTTTAGACTTAAATCCACCACAAAGGATAAAGAAGGACACTATATAATGATAAAAGAGACAATTGATCAGGAAGACATAACCATATTAAATATTTATGCACCCAATGACAGGGCTGCAAGATACATAAATCAAATTTTAACAGAACTGAAAAGTGAGATAGACACCTCCACAATTATAGTAGGAGACTTCAACACACCACTTTCGGAGAAGGACAGGACATCCAGTAAGAAGCTCAATAGAGACACGGAAGACCTAATTACAACAATCAACCAACTTGACCTCATTGACTTATACAGAACTCTCCACCCAACTGCTGAAAGTATACTTTTTTTTCTAGTGCACATGCAACATTCTCTAGAATAGACCACATATTAGGTCATAAAACAAACCTTTGCAGAATCCAAAACATCGAAATATTACAAAGCACCTTCTCAGACCACAAGGCAATAAAACTAGAAATCGATAACAGAAAAACTAGGGAAAAGAAATCAAATACTTGGAAACTGAACAATACCCTCCTGAAAAAAGACTGGGTTATAGAAGACATCAAGGAGGGAATAAGGAAATTCATAGAATGCAACGAGAATGAAAATACTTCCTATCAAAACCTCTGGGACACAGCAAAAGCAGTGCTCAGAGGCCAATTTGTATCGATAAATGCACACATACAAAAAGAAGAAAGAGCCAAAATCAGAGAACTGTCCCTACAACTTGAACAAATAGAAAGTGAGCAACAAAAGAATCCATCAGGCACCAGAAGAAAACAAATAATAAAAATTAGAGCTGAACTAAATGAATTAGAGAACAGAAAAACAATTGAAAGAATTAACAAAGCCAAAAGCTGGTTCTTTGAAAAAATTAACAAAATTGATAAACCATTGGCTAGACTGACTAAAGAAATACAGGAAAGGAAACAAATAACCCGAATAAGAAACGAGAAGGACCACATCACAACAGACCCAACTGAAATTAAAAGAATCATTTCCGATTATTATGAAAAATTGTACTCTAACAAATTTGCAAACCTAGAAGGAATGGATGAATTCCTGGAAAAACACTACCTACCTAAACTAACACATTCATAAGTAGAACAACTAAATAGACCCATAACAAAAAAAGAGATTGAAACGGTAACCAAAAAACTCTCAACAAAAAAAAGCCCCGGCCCAGATGGCTTCACTGCAGAGTTCTACCAAACTTTCAGAGAAGAGTTAACACCACTACTACCAAAGGTATTTCAAAGCATAGAAAATGACAGAATACTGCGCAACTCATTCTATGAAGCCACCATCTCCCTGATACCAAAACCAGGTAAAGACATTACAAAAAAGGAAAATTACAGACCTATATCCCTCATGAATATAGATGCAAAAATCCTCAACAAAATTCTAGCCAATAGAATTCAACAACATATCAAAAACATAACTCATCACGATCAAGTGGGATTTATACCAGGTATGCAAGGCTAAAAAAAAATTTTTTTTTTATGCAAGGCTGGTTTAATATCAGAAAAACCATTAATGTAACCCACCACATAAATAAAACAAAAGACAAAAACCACATGATCTTATCAATTGATGCAGAAAAGGCATTTGACAAAGTCCAACACCCATTTATGATAAAAACTCTCACCAACATAGGAATTGAAGGAAAATTCCTCAGCAAAATAAAGGGCATCTATACAAAGCCAACAGCCAACATCACTCTAAATGGAGAGAACCTGAAAGCATTTCCCTTGAGAATGGGAACCAGACAAGGTTGCCCTTTATCACCACTCTTATTCAACATTGTGCTAGAAGTCCTAGCCAGGGCAATTAGGCTAGACAAAGAAATAAAAGGCATCCGGATTGGCAAGGAGGAAGTAAAATTATCTCTATTTGCAGATGACATGATCTTATACACAGAAAACCCTAAGGAATCCTCCAGAAAACTACTGAAACTAATAGAAGAATTTGGCAGAGTCCCAGGTTATAAAATAAACATACAAAAATCACTTGGATTCCTCTACATCAACAAAAAGAACATCGAAGAGGAAATAATCAAATCAATACCATTCACAGTAGCCCCCAAGAAGATAAAATACTTAGGAATAAATCTTACCAAGGATGTAAAAGACCTATACAAAGAAAACTACAAAGCTCTACTACAAGAAATTCAAAAGGACATACTTAAGTGGAAAAACTTACCTTGCTCATGGAGAGGAAGACTTAACATAGTAAAAATGTCTATTCTACCAAAAGCCATCTATACATACAATGCACTTCCGATCCAAATTCCAATGTCATTTTTTAAGGTGATAGAGAAACAAATCACCAATTTCATATGGAAGGGAAAGAAGCCTTGGATAAGCAAAGCATTACTGAAAAAGAAGAAGAAAGTGGGAGGCCTCACTCTACCTGATTTCAGAAGTTATTATACAGCCACAGTAGTCAAAACAGCCTGGTACTGGTACAACGGGCACATAGACCAATGGAACAGAATTGAGAACCCAGATATAAATCCATCCACATATGAGCAGCTGATATTTGACAAAGACCCAGTGTCAGTTAATTGGGGAAAAGATAGTCTTTTTAACAAATGGTGCTGGCATAACTGGATATCCATTTGCAAAAAAATGAAACAGGACCCATACCTCACACCATGCACAAAAACTAACTCCAAGTGGATCAAAGACCTAAACATAAAGACTAAAACAATAAAGATCATGGAAGAAAAAAATAGGGACAACCTTAGGAGCCCTAATACAAGGCATAAACAGAATACAAAACATTACCAAAAATGACAAAGAGAAACCCGATAACTGGGAGCTCCTAAAAATCAAACACCTACCCTCATCTAAAGACTTCACCAAAAGAGGAAAAAGACCACCTACAGACTGGGAAAGAATTTTCAGCTATGACATCTCAGACCAGCGCCTGATCTCTAAAATCTACATGATTCTGGCAAAACTCAACCACAAAAAGACAAACAACCCAATCAAGAAGTGGGCAAAGGATATGAACACACACTTCACTAAAGAAGATATTCAGGCAGCTAACAGATACATGAGAAAATGCTCTTGATCATTAGCCATTAGAGAAATGCAGAGTAAAACTACGATGAGATTCTATCTCACACCAACTAGGCTGGCCTTAATCCAAAAAATACAAAATAATAAATTTTGGAGAGGCTGCGGAGAGATTGGCACTCTTATACACTGCTGGTGGGAATGTAAAATGGTACAACCACTTTGGAAATCTATCTGGTGTTATCTTAAACAGTTAGAAATAGAACTACCATACAACCCAGAAATCCCACTCCTCGGAATATACCCTAGAGAAACAAGAGCCTTCACACAAACAGATATATGCACACCCATGTTTATTGCAGCACTGTTTACAATAGCAAAAAGCTGGAAGCAACCAAGGTGTCCATCTACGGATGAATGGGTAAATAAATTGTGGTATATTCACACAATGGAATACTATGCATCGATAAAAAACAGTGACGAATCTGTCAAACATTTCATAACATGGAGGAACCTGGAAGGCATTATGCTGACCGAAATCAGTCAGAGGCAAAAGGACAAATATTGTATAAGACCACTATTATAAGATCTTGAGAAATAGTATAAACTGAGAAGAACACATACTTTTGTGGTTACGAGGGGGGGAGGGAGAGGGTTTTTTTACTGATTAATTAGCTGAAAAGAACTGCTTTAGGTGAAGGGAAGGACAACACTCAATACATGGAAGGTCAGCTCAACTGGACTGGACTGGACCAAAAGCAAAGAAGTTTCCGGGATAAACTGAATACTTCAAAGGTCAGCAGAGCGAGGGCGGGGGTTTGGGAACCATGATTTAAGGGGACTTCTAAGTCAATTGGCAAAATAATTCTATTATGAAAACATTCCGCATTCCACTTTGAAATGTGGCGTCTGGGGTCTTAAAAGCTAACTAGCGGCCATCTAAGATGCATCAATTGGTCTCAACCCACCTGGAGCAGAGGAGAATGAAGAACACCAAGCTCACACGACAACTAAGAGCCCAAGAGACAGAGAGGGCTACATGAACCAGAGACCTACATTATCCTGAGAACAGAACAACTAGTTGGTGCCTGGCCACAATCGATGACTGCCCTGACAGGGAGCACAATAGAGAACCCCTGAGTGAGCAGGAGATAAGTGGGATGCAGACCCCAAATTCTCATAAAAAGACCATACTTAATGGTCTGGATGTGACTAGAGGAATCCTGGTGGTCATGGTCCCCAAACCTTCTGTTGGCACAGGATGGGAACCATCCCCGAAGACAATTCATCAGACATGAAAGGGACTGGACAGTGGTTGGGAGAGAGATGCTGATGAAGAGTGAGCTAATTATATCAGGTGGACACTTGAGACTGTGTTGGCATCTCCTGTCTGAAGGGGGGATGGGAGGATAGAGAAAGTTGGAGGCTGCCAAAGTTTTCACGAAAGGAGAGACTGGAAGGGCTGACTCATTAGGGGGAGAGCAAGTGGGAGTAAGGAGTAAGATGTATCTAAACTTATATGTGACAGACTGACTTGATTTGTAATCGTTCACTTGAAGCTCAATAAAAGTGAATAGAAAAAAAAAAAATCCAAAAAAAAAAAAGCAAAGATATCACCTTGAGGAGTAAGGTGAGCCTGACCAAAAAAAAAAAATCCATTGCTGCGACAATGGGCTCAAACACAGCAATGATAGTGAGGATGGTGCAGGACCGGGCAGTGTTTTGTTCTGTTGTGTATGTTGTCGCTATGAGTCAGAACTGACCTAATGACACTTAACAACAACAAAAGCCTTAAGCAAATTATTTCTGTGCCTCAATGTTTTTATCTGTAAAATGAGGATGGTAATAACTCCTAGATTATGATGAATTTGTTGGGCGGATTATTTAGAACGTATAGGAGGGTACCTGGCATATGGTTAGAACCATATGAATGAGTGCTATTTATCAATTTATTTTCCCTCTCTTTAAAATTTCTGTTGTTCTTATAGTCTTAGTCTGGCTTCGTGCACGTTTAATTGCATTAAGGACAAGCATCCAGATAACAAAAATTTTATCGTGTTTTTCTCAGAAGACCCTGGTTAAATGGTCAGGTAATGCCTCTAGCATTTAATTTCTGTAATCCTCTAATTATCATGTAAAAAGAATTCACAATCAAGGAAGTAAAATGTGTGCATCTGTGTGTGTGCGTATGTGTAAGAGAGACAGGGACAGAGAGAGAAAGAGAGAGAGAGAGAGAACACCAGACATTCTGAAGTTTGGGAAGCAAACTTAGGGCAGAAATAGAAACCGCAAGTATGGACATATTCAAACCAAAATTACATAGGAGTTTAGCAGGAAAGAATATTATGTCCTGTTGTGGGTTATCCACAAGTCGGAGAGCCGGGCCAGTCCTTGAGATTCTAAGGCCATTTTCAACCCATAAATTTCTGTGTTTTAGAAGAGCCAAATGACAGACCGACTTCCTAAGTTAATGTGTCTACTTTCTGTGCCACAGATACATTGCAACGGGCACTCTTTTTCAGTTTTGTAGGATGTTGTGACAACAGACTGCCACAAGTTCCTGAGATGGTTCTCAGTTCCCCTCCAGGTCTACCTATTTGTGGTTATCATCCATCTTCACTTATTTGAGTATTCGCTTTCCCCCTCCCCCTCTGGTGGTTAAAAGAGTGTCTGTTGACAAATGAGCCTCAAGATTTATTGATTGACTGAGGCAGTTGGCAAATTTCCACACTCTGCTGATAGCAGATCCCCTACCTGGTACCTACCGCCCACTTTCCCAACTCTTGGGAAGTTGGGAAGATGGCAATACTTCATGAATATCCTTGTTGCCATCCAAAGAAAAGGGCTGTCTGAGATGTCTGAAATTATTCAGTCAGTATTAATCAGTATTGTTTGAAGTGGAAGGGCACTGACAATTGGTCTGGTGTTGCGTTTTTCCTTTTTCATTGAGATCAGCTATTTTTGCATGAGGCTTTCTTACTAAAATGTAAATTCTACAATACTAGCCTAGAGCTATTGACTGTTCATTGACTCACTTAATAAATCAATGATTTATTCAGTCAAAAATAGCTAAATACTTACTTCAGTAAGGCATTGTGGTAAGCATTATTAGAAATACAAAATATGAATGGTATGGGGTCCCCATTACCTAAGAATCCATCAACCAAGGCCTTGCAGGCACAAGGTTACAGAGAGAAGGAAGTCATAACACAAAACCAGTAATAAATTGATCATTTATCAAATGAATTAACATACTCTTTGCTTTATATTCTTCCTTGCTTAACTCTAATATCTACCGCTGCTCATAATATCAATGTCTGTGTCTAATAGTTATGAAATGACTGGCTGATGTTGTAAACAGCTGAAAATGTAATGGGAAAACAATGTAGAAAAAAGGTAAAATTAAAAATTTAGAAAATATTTAGGATTTCATAAAGTTGATAAAATTGGTATTGGAGACATTCAGTCAGACATAAAGCTCTTGGTAAATGAAAATTTGGCAGGGTTTTATCAGTCAATTACTGAAGAAGAGAAAATTGACAAAGATAATGACATGTTAGGGCTTCAAAAGAGCAAGAAGCCCTTGGGAAAACTGATGAAACTTTAAATGCTTTTGCAAAAATAATCCTCTTTATGAACATGTTGAGAAACCCAAACATGAAGTAAAGTACATTGTATTGTGCTATAATACAATTTTATTAAATAAATTATACCAAAAATTTCTAATATTTTGTTAATTTTTTGTCCTAAGATTTAACAGACAGCTGCAATAATAATCTAAGTTGTATTAAATATATAATAAATAAATTATCCTTATAAATTTTACTTTTAAAAGCCAAGTTCAAGTCAAACTTATTATCCTACTCCCCAAGTCCTATGTCTGCTTTGGTTCCTGTTTAAGGGAATTCAGTTTAAGCCATCTTTTTCTGCTACTAATTTAACCTTGAATAAGGAGAGCTTATTTATAACTCATTTTTTTTTTTTTATAACTCACGTTGTACGTAAATAACGCTTTACTTTCTTAGCAAACACTTTCACAGACATTGTCTCATTTAATTTGTACAAAAGCCCTGTGGGTAATTTATTATTTTCTTCATATTTCATAATATGATACTTGAGATTCAGTGAATTGCCAGTTCTCTTAACCTTTTAAAACACTTTCAATAACCATAAAAATCTTGTATCCCCCAGAAATTCTCATTTACCCCATCCCCTAAGGGGAGCAAGCGTCTCTGATTAATCATTAATGCTTAGAAAATAGTCAATTTCTCTGGGTAGTCACCAGCCAAGATTTGGTTAAACTTTACTTTCTAAAATTCTGTTATAAAAATAATTTGTATTTAATAAAATTATTTGCATTATAATTAAGTTACAAGATTGAAAATATAGTTGAAACCATCTCCCATTCCAGATTTCTGGCATCTGTCACTGAGTAGTGTAACCACCTCTTCTCATACCTGGTTGAAAATTACTGTGCCATTAAATAGCCAAACTAGCCATTAGATTTATCCCTCTGACTCTGTATCAGTGCTCATCTCACTACAGGAGCCCCCTTCAAGTCCTGTGACTTTCAGGAGCAATGAAGGTCCAGCAGGCATGGAAAGCTGACAGTCCCATGACCCTCCTTAAAAAAACACTGTATATTCTGCGGAACTTCATATGACTCAGATATTATTATGGGCTGGAGAACTTAGAGATATGTGATCTGGATGTGAAAAGATGAGCATGTCTCAAATGGGGGCAGGGCTCTCAGGCAAGAGAGCAGAAAACAAAAGAGGAAGATTTAGGCTACTTTTTGAAGGATGATAAAAGTCAGACTAGAGGTGTAGACTACTTTCATTCAGTAGGCTGGAGGAGGGTGTGGAGGACATTTGCACCTTTTAAATAGGAGAGTAAAACAAACAAACAAATCTGATGTTTCCATACAGTGGGGAAGGGTCCTAAAAGAAAGAGATCAATGAAAAAGTAATAAAATAGATAAACACGATAGTCTGAGGACCAGAAGCATTTTCACGGTCATCTAATTCAATGTTCTATCCAGTGCATGAATCCGCCTTTACTTTCACTGATAGATGATAAAGACCAGAAAGATGGAAGGCCCAAACTGGAGCAGCGGAGCGGAAACACCAAGAATGCAGTGAGTGTAAGTTTTACCACAAAGAAGAAAGAAGCTAGCAAAGGCTCTCCTGTTCTCTTATTTGCTGCCTTCCCGGCACCCTTTGCCAGCTCTTTGGAATTTCTCTCTAGCTCCTCCTTCTTCCCATTGGAATGGAATCTATACATGGAGGATGAATCTGTCCAGTTTCTTGTGTCAGGTGTTAGAAATCTGCATCATACTGTGCAGTGACTGAGTATATCCTGTATCTGGTAATACAATTTGCCAACTGGTGATTGAGACATTCTTAGAAGAATGTGGGGTCAGTTGGGTCTGGGTTTATCACAATCATTGCCCAATAACCCATTGCCCGTTGAGTCACTTATGATTCATAGTGACCCTATAGGACAGAAAAGAACTGCCCCATAGGGTTTCCAAGGAGCAGCTGGTAGATTCAAACTGCCAGGTTTGGGTTAGTAGCCAAATGCTTAACCACAGTGCCACCACAGATCCTAGGCAGGGTTAATACAGTCTGGTAGCTCACATTGTCAGAAATGGATAGGGCAGATCACAGGTGTTTGAAACCCCAAAGATATTCTGGTGTTCCTAACAGCTTACAGTGGTTGCTACCTTTGCCTTCTTCTATTGCCTGACTTTGGACAATTTTATTAGTATTATTTTGAAAACTGGAGCCATGAGAAGCAAAGTGATTTGGTCAAGATAACACCTTTTCAACCTTCATCGGGCCTCTGATTCTTACTTTCCAATGTTGTCATTATATCATGTCTTGGTTTTCCTGAATATTTAGTCTCTCTCTTCATATATATATATATATATATATACACACACACACACATACAGTTTTGTATATATATGTTTTCTATAATCTCTATTCACATTTGATATTTATTGGATCTTTTTTTTTATGTGCTAGGTCCTTGGGTGGAGTAAATAATTTATACTTAACTACCAACCAGAGGGTCAGCAATTCAAACTCACTCAGCAGCACCACAGAAGAAAAGCCTGGAGATCTTCTTCCACAAAGAATAGAGCCAAGAAAACCCTATGGATCTCAGTTCTATTCTGAAACACATAGGATCACCATGAGTTGGAATTGATTCAAGGGCAACAGGTTTGGTTTTAGTTTTTATTGTATGCCAGAGCTGGGAGGCAAAGACAAAAAAGATAAGTTCCCTGCCCTGAAAGGGCTAAAAGGCCAATGGAGGTGAGACTTAAGAAAATGACATTAGAGTATGGTGCTGGATATAAAGAACTGTAGTTTTTACCGCACAGGTGGTCCTAGACTTATGATGAGGCTTCCTTATGATGACTCCGTTTGTAAGTCAATCCTGACTAAGTCGAGTACCTTTTTTGTTTTGTTTTCATAGCCTGCTATATTGGAGTGTTTTGAGCAGTAAATCATAATGTTGAACATCTGAGAGTGAACAGCTGAGAATAACACCAGCAAATTAGTACATATTACTAATAAAAAAACTAATAAAAAATAATACTAATAAGATGTAATAAGAAAAACAGGTCATAAGTGTGGTTCATCATGACTTGAATAGACCCTAAGTCTGGGACCACTGAGTTAATCTTTTTAGGAAAAGCACCCTAGAGTGAAGGGGAATTTGGTTTAACCTATTTTAGTTACACACAACTTTCTTTTAAAAAAATGCTTGAACATATTAAATTTGTTTCCAACAACATTTCTCATGTCCTTGACTTTTTTTCTCTGAGGTGAAATTTTTTTTTTTTTTTGCACTTGGAGAGGTACCAGTGTCCAGGCAGGAGTGGGCAGACAATGTTTCGATTGCATTGCCATTCCATTAGGGAGTTATGCAACCGAAGGGAAAAATGCATTTTCCACTCTTGAGGCCCTTTGATCACTTTTTCTCTTACATAATTCCCTAACAGCTGGAGCTGTAAACTTTAAAATTGGCAGGAACAGAGCTCATATTGCGAAAGGAAATCCAACCCAAATTTGAAGAGAAACAGCTAGATAGTTTAAAAGTGATTCCAGTATTTGCATTCGTTAACGTTTAGTGAGTGCTGGTACCGTTCAGAGGCATTAGGCAAAGCCCTGCCCAGAGGGATTGTCATTTTTACTGGGACTGCTTAGCAGCTGGACTCAGGAGAATGGGGCACTTTCTTACCATTCTTTGCATGAAGGCCATCCTCCAGCCTGCTTCAGCGCCTCTGCCCACTGACTACCAAAGAAATTCTTGCTCCACGGTTCGGGACTGCCAGGAGTAAATTCATGTCAACCTGCACATTCCCCTTGCAGCTGCCTCGTGATTCTTGTTGGCTTGATTGGAAAACATGCCTGTTCTCAACAATATCATTTCCTTCACTGATCTTCCAAATGGAATCCCACCCTACTTGGTTTCAAATACACTCCCTCCTGTCCTGGTCTCTCTACCTCTCTTCTACATATCTCTTCTTCCTCCTCCTCCACTTCCTTTTCTCCTTCTTCTTTTTTAAATCTTGTATATTAGCTTCTTATCCACTAGAGTGAAAACAAATCTGCACAAAACCGTGTGTTTGTTGCTACATCTTCTGGAACACAATGAAAACTAGTCAATAGTTTCTTCAAAGCTACCTTAACACCTTAATACAGTTAACATCTGAATGCAGAAATCTGGTTCCTAAGAAGGTTATTAAACTTCTAGCTTGCTCAAATAAAATTACAGAAGGTCAAAATTGTGTTCTTCATAGTGATGCAATGCACTGGAATTGTCAACACTGGGTAGTCATTCAAATATCGAGAATTCTAAGTAACAAGAAATCCAGGCATCTAAGTCCTTCTGTTATCCTTTCTTCCCCATCAGAGAACTGCAGATGTGTGGAATTACACCACCAGCAGCAATTACTGCCTTAAGAGAAACTCGAATTCTTTATCTCCAGGAAGGGCTGAGAAGAGAGTTGATGTTCTTCACCTTGATATATTTAGATGTGGTTGCTGCCATTTCAAGAGTCTCTATTCTGAAGTTCTCCAGGATGGCTGCTCTGTAGAGTTACATCAGCATGTCCATGGCTTTCAGGGGTAAATGAATACTTCATGGGGGAAGCACAACACAACTCTGCAGCAGGACACCACCTTTGTCTTCATTTTTCCGGGAGCCTTCTTAGCCTGACCACTCACCGTTTTGAATTCTGTGGAAGTACAAACACAAAAGAGAAAGGGCTAATTGAATAGCAGTGAGGTCCTGCCTCTTAATTCAAACTGCCTCCCCTCTCTCAGTTTTTAAGCAAAGATTTCTTGTTATTCTGACGAAGCTTTCAGTTTTGTTTGCTGGTTCTTTCCAAGCCTGCCTGCTTTTTTCTTCTCCCTGTGGTCTTGAATTTGTATCTATATCTGTTGTAACCACATTGTGATTTGTAGAATGGAACTTACAGGACTGGCCTCCATCTGCTTTAGACTGTGGAAGCTATTTATTACAAGAAAATGCCTTAAGCACTGCAAGGCCGTCAAGGAGGTGCTGGGGTCTTCTGAGTACCGTGTCTGAGTCACTCTGGTATCCTTCCAGGATCAGGTCAGGCTTCTGGAAGCACCTTGAGAGGATTTGCAGGGAGGAAGATGTATGATTTCTCACACAGGCTTTTTATTTTCTCTTGAATACTTTTGATGCAATGGCAGAATAAGTGGAAAAAGAGAGTTAATTTTTCATCTAAATGATACATAAGTAGATGTTGCTTATTCTAGCAGTCATGAACTGCTCATTACTTTAATAATTGAAGAACTAATGGGATTTTTGACTATTTTTTCTTTCCCAAATAAATGTTGCGGCACCAAACACAGGTGTATTAATCTGTCTTTCTTTGGGAGTAGATAAACAGTTCACAGGTCAAAGAATAAATAATTTTTTTGTCTTTCTCTTTTTCACAGTCTTCACTTATTTTTTAATAAAAAAGAGTAGTTTTTCTGCTTATTAAAAGGTATAGCTAAGTTTTAACATTGTCCTCTTTTTTTCTAAATTTTACTGTGGTTAAAATATATCTAACAGAAATTTGCCATTTTAAGCATTTTTAAGTGTCCAATTCAGTGACACTAATTACATTGACCATGTTGTGCACCATCACGACTCTCCGTAAAGAATAAAGTCTTCATGAGGCTTAGATTAGTAGGTGCTCAATGACTGTTCAATCTGAGTAGTAAGGATGATGGCAACAACAATGATGGTACTTATCGCACCGTGGTATTTGATGTAGATTTGGGAGCTGATGATTGACATCGCTGGCTAGGAGTTTCCATGCAAATGCAAGGTATCTGCTAGCCATTGTCCCCCACAATTCTTCTACTCAATCAAGCTGTGACTCCGCCAGAAATGAGCTGTGATGTAGAAAGTTAGTTGGCATTGTTACGCTTGTCGTTTGTGTCTATGCAGCTTATTCTCAAAAGAAGCATTTTTGGCTAAAGGAATAAAAAGTTCATGTGTTTAAAAAGAAAGGGTATGTGTCTACTTCTCTCCTACTGTGGAATTGATGCCACTAGGAATTTTTGCCAAGTGTGACTTCCTTGAAGCATTCTTTTTATTTCAGTTTTTTTTTTTTGTCCTCGTTTGAAAGATTCCAAGAAATACCTTGATGTCAAGTGAGATTTTTTAATATTTCCCATGCCTTATCTTTATTTCTTTCTAGCAGCTCATCATGGACTGATATCCTTAATATATCAAAAGTTTCACAAGTCAATAAGCAAAAGAACACCCCTTCAGACAAATAAACAAAATATAAACAGAAAATTAGATTGGCTAAATAACATATGAAAAAAAAATTTTGGCCTCATAAACAATCAAAGAAATGTAAACAAAAGTAAGATTTTTTTTTTAAATGCCTATCAATTTGACAAATTTTTAAAAAATGGACAAAACTCAGTTTGACAAAGATGTGGGGAAATATATAATCATGTCTTACTAGTGGGAATGTTAATTACTATATATTTTTTGAAATTTCCTTTATCAATATTTATTAAAAGTGTTATTTTCCCCAGTAATCTCACTTCTAGGAATTTATCCTAATCCTAAATATGCAAGCAAATGTATGTACTAGAATGTTTATTACTCACTTATTAATAGTAGCAAAAAAAAAAACCAAAAAACCTAGAAGGAGCCTAAATTTCTTCTATATTGAAGCAGGATAATTCATGGTGCTACTTGCTTTGCTGTCTTTGTAGTTTCTACTACCAATTCCAAGAAGATTGGCCAACTCCCTTCCCTTAGGGAAGGTATGTGTTGTACAGCAAGAAGCAGAAGTTGTCACCTGAGAATGTTCTTCTTCAACTTTTTTTTTCTGGAAAATGAGTTCACATTGAAGAGGTTCAGTTAGGGAGAGGAAAAGTGAGATAGAATCAAAGAGGCAGAATGAAGGAGTTCCCACAGAGAGAGGAGTGAGGGCTCTGTGAGTCCAGCGTGTATGGGGATCTGTGTTCTGCTCCTGTGTTTTTCTCTGGGGTAGAAAGGGAACGAGGCACCTATAGAGGCTCAGTCTGGGACATCTGATTCCACCAGTCTTGGCAAAGATGGCAGCTGGTATGCACCAATGTCACTGGGCTTCAAAGAAACATTCGGGCTGAGTGTATGTGCATCTCAGCATTACTTGGTGGATTAAAGACCAGATGGATTTCTCCGATCCCCTAGGCGTGGGGGACTGAGGAATGGAAGGGAGCCTCAGTTCAAAGTGATTGCCTTTGAACTTCCCCTCAGTCTGAATGGAGGTGGAGAATAGAATATCATTTGATTTAAAAAAATCAACAAATGTGGCATTTCTTGCACACCTGACTTTTCCAACCAGTATTATGTCTGCTATGATGTACTTCCTATTAGCTAAATATCTTTTCCTGATAACTTGTTGGTGAGAGGGCTCACAAGGGGTGAGAACCCTGTCTGTCCAATGATACACAACTTCCATGACAGTTAGGAGAAAGAATTGGGCAATCTTCAAAGAACCTAGAAACAGAGAGTGGTTAGAAAAGATGTACTAATGTGACTGTTACCAAAGCCATGTCCAAACCTGAAGGAAATCAAAGGGAAAATGTCTATACAATCCTGAAGAACTAAGTCTAGTGCTATAGGAACAGAGCGCAACTCCTTACGGAGAGAGGGAACAGGAGGTCCAAGAAACTTCTCTGACCACTTTTCATTCAGGAAGCAGAAATTGGCTCAACACCTGTTCCAACCCAACTCTCCGGTGAGGTAAGAACCTGGATGTTGAGCGGAGAATGGCCATGAGCTTCCATTTTTTTCAAGCAAGTGGAGGAAGAATGTCACTTTCAAGTCAGGAGTACATCAATTCAATTGAAGTAGGAGAACGTGCCCAATCAACAGGACTTTTCAACGCAAGACTTGAGGATCTCAAATAAGAAAACTTCTTTGGCTCTGGTTCTGGGACTAGCTTTTTGGGACTAGTTTGAATCCAAATCTGATTTACCTTTGTGATCTAAGACTCATCACACATGGCCAAGTCTAGAACTGAAAGTCACAGGACAGGAAACATAGTCAAATATATGAAGGATAACTAATACTGTGGTTTCATTTCTTGGTTTGGGGTTAAGGTGAACAAAACCACTGACTGCTCTGTTTCTTTACCTCACACCTACATCTACCTATGAGGGAACCTCAATGGGCAAAACATGGCTACAGACTCAGGGCTATTTCACTGTAAAGTAAAATTCCCATATAATCATTATGTTCAGAACACCTGTATAAGTTAACCTTTATTGACTTTGTGTGCTGTGTTAAGTCCTGAGCATGCATTATCTTATTTAACTCTGTGGACAATTCTCTGAGGTACATATGCCTATTTTAGAGAAGGGGAACCTGAGGCTTAGTGGGATTAGATAACTTACACAAAATCTCAAATCTGGTGTCATAACTGGAATGGAAATTCATGTCTGACTCCAAAGTCAAAGTTTTTAGCCATCCTACTGCACTCTCCTATAGCTATCTGTTGGAAACTTTTGGGGGGAAAAATAACTACTTTTGCTTGCTTGTTTTTATTTTTTTAAAATATGCATACATTCCTCCTTCCCCCAAATTCTTCACTCCTTAAAATATAAAAAAAAAAAAAAAGAATTTTTTTTTTTTTAGGTCAGGTATAGATCAAGAGTAAACTGATTTAGTGTTAATCCACATCCTTGACTTTTCCCATCCAAGGCATCTCTATCAGTTATAAATGTTTCAAGATATTTCTCTCCTCTGTCCTTTTTGTCCAGCTAGGGATTGAGGAGCCCAGTGGTCCCAGGATGGCCATCTTATCCATGACCTGGCTCAACCCTATACCTGTGTGCTACATAGTTTGGTCATTATCTGTATTTTCCATAAGCTGAAAAAAGCTGGAAAGCATTACCTAGGCAATGTGTTTATACAAGATATCTGTTGAGATGATGTGATTTACACCTCTGAGGTGGCTTTTTGACTAATTTCCTATGGAACATCTCATTCTCCCTTATCGCAAGTTGGAAACCATCAGACCTCCTAGCTTGGCTATAATTTTCCCCATGCTCTTATTGCTAACACAGACTAGATAGAGCACATTAGGCTTCTCTTTCTCTTTCCATAAAGTATTTTCAGTGCTCCAATAAGGCAGAAGCCACATCATTCCATCAAGAGATGAACTTCGTAGAGGTGAACTTCATAAAGACTGACAAACTGATTATCTCTTTAGGGCATATTGGAGTTTTCCTTACCTGTTAATTAAAATTCCTTTGTTCAGAACAGAGTAGAGGACAAACGATTATAGACATGAGTTCTTCTTGGTCAACTTAGAGAATTTAGATCACAGATGAAAATATAGCCTTAAACTACAAATGTTGCAAAGGCAGTCTTTCCTCCCTCTTCCCTCAGATTCTGGACATGAATTTGGATGGCAGAGTCTGGAGATCTCTACATAAGCAATAGAGGAACAAACCCGCTGTGAATCTGCATCCCATCTTTAGCAGGGATGGGACACACAAAGATGTGTGGAGCTGACTAGGCCAATTGAGTGATAGTAGAGCCTAAAAATTACCACATCTGTTGTCTAATTGGCAGCAGGTAATAAGGTCTCTGTTTGCTGACTTGCTTGGTGATGAACAGGACAAGCCATAGTCATCAGCACCCAACTTTTCTATTCTTGGTTATACCAGTACGTTTTTACAGTGAACTTACCACTGGAAAAGTTGGGGAAATTTTGGGTTTATAACCCAATGAAGGCATTATCAATGATAACAATAACTGATTCTGATTCTTTAGTGCTTATCAGATGTCAGCTCATTTAATTCTGTCTTCAACCCTATAAAATGAGCATTTATTTTAATTTCATGATGAATAAGCTTGCCCTGGGTCACCTCACTAGTGACAGGTAAAGATGAGAATCAAGTTTAGGTCTGTCTGACACCAAAGCCCTTTTTTATAAAACCACTATGGTCTAGTATCTTTACGTTGCATTCCTTGATTTGGTTTAGGGTTCATAGTTTCTACAGCTTCTTTTCTCCAACCTATGACTGATGGAAAAATGGAAATACAATGCTCAACAGTAAGTGAGCCACAGTTACTGCTACAATTTTCATTTTTTGCACTTAAAACATTAAAAAAAAAAAAAAAAGCAAGACAGGTTCTAACTGAGTAGAAATGTCTTGCACAGAATGTGAGGGAGGATTTGCACATTTCGGGGCCTGGGCTGAAAGGCCTGTCACATGCCTTGTAACAGAGGTACACTTGCTAATCTGTAGCATGTCAGGGCCTGAACACCAGCACGTGATGTGCATGTGTCTATCACTTTCCTGAAAGGAATCCCACAAGCCCATCCCAGTGTTACAAGCCTCCCTGCAGCCAGCTGAGGTGGGTGCCAGCCTCAGACACCAAGGCTATTCCTAACAAGGGGACAGGGTGACGGAAGGACAACTGGTATGACCAGGCACTGGCAGTCTGTGTGTGATCTGAGATTGCCAAATAGTTATGATCAGAATCTGCAAAATGTGGGCCTCTATCACATTCATTCTTTGTAGTGTTTGGTAACATTTGCCATAGAGCGGAGGTCCTCAGTAAATGTTGATGATTGTGATAAAGATTTATGAAACAGCATGTTGCATGCGTAATGCTCCTGCTATAAAAACAAATATAATATAAATAATGAATTGGATATGACACTTGAATTTAGCAATTTATAACCTCATAGAAATGACTTATAAAATGTTAGGGCTAGAAGAAATATTAGAGACCGTAGACACTCCAACTTCCTCATTTATAGATGATAAAACAGATGCTAAAAAATATAATGACTTCCCCAAGATCACGTATATTTATTCACTGTGAATATTTATTTACTGTGAATACTAGATGAATACAAATTTAAAAAATATATTGAGAAAGTTAGTACCTGTTTTTAAAGAAATATCTTTTTTTGTTGGTAGGATTAGATGTTTGATTTGTGGTCCATCAGTTCAAATTCTCTACTTCAGTCATGGATGTTATAGGAAAAGTGTATAATACTATCCCTGGCACAGATAAATATTAGCTAATATTAATTATCATTATTATTCCTAAGAGTGGCTTGTGACTACTGTTGACAAAAGTGTCTCCAAATATTTTTGATGTAATACCTTTCTCTGTAAAACACTTGAGCATGCTTCCAAAATATATGTGTATTTATTTATTTATAAACCGAATTATTGACTATTCTAAAAAAAAAAAATTTTTTTTTATTCTATGTATTATTTATTGTATAAGAAATGCATAAGACAAAAATCAAAAAGATAAACTAAAAATTAAATATATTTGGGCATATAGGGTCCATTTTACCATTCTGTTACTTATAGTATGTTTAATTTTTTCCATAATAAAAAAGAAATGAGTAGAAAAATACTAAAAATAATCATTTTGTTTTTCTACTTTAACAGATTGTTTTATAGTGCATCCCTAGTTTTCCAAAATGAAAGTAGAGAACTTCATTAATCACCTAAAACATCTTCCCTGACTCTGTGAGGAGGGCATTTTTTGTAATAACTCAAAGACAGCCATGTTCTTCACTTTCAAAGGGAGTGTGACATGGAGCAGACAAGCTCCAGGCTAGCACACCTGTCCAATGCTTCTGGGAGTGGAATTTCCAAGGAAGGAGGAAAGCCACACTAACCTATGTACCCATGGCATGGGGACCTAGCAGAAGATATTGCTTGAGCTCTTCTATTGTTTCAATCCCTTTTCCCTCCTGACTCATAACCAACAAATTGCCAAGGTCTACTGGTTTTTCTATTAACCACACACTATTGGGCATAAAACCAAAAACCAAATCTGTTGCTGTCAAGTTGATTCTAACTCATAGTGACTCTATAGGACAGTGTATAACTGCCCCACAGAGTTTCCAAGGAGTGGCTGCTGGATTCGAACTACCAACCTGTGGAGAGCAAGCTAGCTGAAAACAAATGTAGAAGTAAACAACATGTGAAGAAAGGAGATAAGGAAGATGGTGCAACCTAGAGAAGAAAAGCAATCTTATCAACAGAAGACATCAGGACCAACTAAGTCACAAACAAGGACTTATCAACACTAACCAAAGGGGCTCAAAGAGCTCCAATGTGTATAAAAGAGGGGACACTAAGACTCAGCTTTGCTGGGAGTCATAACCAGAGCCAACTACGTCATACGCTGGGGACTGGGAAGCAGTGGGCTGTGGCAGCTCACCCGGGCTTACTCTCAGGTCCTAGAGACGTTGCTGACTTGGTCACACATGCGGACTGGGAAACAGTGGGCTGCGGCATCTTGCCTGGGCTTACTCCCAAGTCCTAGAGACTTTGTCTATCTCGGTCATACGTTGAGGACTAGGGTCCAGGAGGTTGGGAAGCAGTGGGCTGTAGCAGCTCGCCCAGGCTTACTCTTGGCCTTCTTCCTAGTCTAAAACACATGTCTTGCTGCTCTGCTATCTTGGTCATACGTTGAGGGTCAAGATTCAGTGAGCTAGGAAGCAGTAGGCTGTGGCAGCTCACCTGGGCTTACTCTTAGTTCACTCCCAACCTGATACACATTGCTTCGGCCATACGTTGAGAGCTAAGGGATAATAAGCCCTTGTGCTCAAGAGACGTGACAGAGATCCATGAGAGATTCTCAGGGATCAAGGCTGATTTGACATCCGAGCCATTGATGACAGTGTGGTCAAGAGTTGGCCTAGACCAGAAAACAACAATGCCTAAACACCGTCCTCATTTGCCATAAGCTTGCTTGCTTTACCTCTCCTTTCTTCTGGTGAATCGAGACCTCTGGCGTCTGGGGTAGCCAAGAACCTGTGTGCCTATAATATTAATGACTAATAAAGACATTGTGGAAAGACACAAATCGTTTGGAGTAGTCGTTGCGACCCCCTCCTCAGGACACAGCCTTTTAGTTAGCAGCCTCAGGTCTTAAACACTGTTGGGTATATCCCAGCCCTATAAAAAAAAGGCAGATGTTAAATGGTGTTACAAAAGGCTATCCATTTTCATCTCATCACCTACATGGCATCCATTTTCATCTCATCATCTACACAGGAAGTGACATTTTTCCCCAAGAAAATTTTAAGAACAGACGAAAACGAAACCCTCCCACAAAGCTGAAGACGGGATAATGATAATCCCTTGTAAAGTACCCAGCAGCCACAGCAAAAGATATAGCCTGTGGAAGAGAACACAGACCCACAGTTGTACTCCAGTATCACATACAGACTTTCCAGATGATCTCAAAGAAAAGGAAATCAACTGAAGAGCAAGTATGCATGCTTAAAAAGTAAAACTGGCAAGAATAACTCCTAGAAATAAGGCTCCTGAAGCCAGGAGCAAACATCCTCACTCAGCTCTGATCAGACCCACAGGGTCCTAGAGCAGAGAGAGAGTCAGACCAGTTCAGAAACTGTTCCCTGGATCCCCCTGAGGGTGGTTACCTGCTCTTAGGTTAAGAGAACCTGGTGCTGACATCAGCAGCAGTATGTATCTTTTAGAGGCCATTGTCTCCAAGACAATGAACTAACTGTTACATAGATCAAGAACTGTTATTTCAACAAAGTATGGGTTCACCATTTTCATCATATCTTTTCATCTTCATAAAGTTCTAAGTTAAATTTCCCCTGAAGTATTATTGGAAACCCTGGTGGCATAGTGGTCAAGAACTACAGGTGTTAACCAAAAGGTCAGCAGTTCAAATCCACCAGGTGCTCCTTAGAAACTCTATGAGGTAGTTCTACTCTGTGAGTCTGAATCGATTTGGGTTTTTTTTTTTTTTTTTGAGGTATTATGTATACATGCCGATGTTGTGTGCCACTGAGTTGATTCCAACTCAAAGCAACCCCAAGTAACAGAGTAGAACTGCCCCATAAGGTTTTCTCACTACTACTACTACTACTACTACCCATTGCCATCAAGTCGATTCTGACTCATAGTGATCCTATAGGACAGAGTAGAACTGCCTCCACCAGGTTCCAAGGAGCACCTGGTGAATTCAAACTGCTGACCTTTTGGTTATCACGTCATTTCATTTGTAATTATGTTGGCATAGGACTCCAGAAAAGAAAAAAAAAAAAAACTCAAGACCATTACCATACCTAAAATAGAGTTGACATTCCTTACGTGAAATATTCAAGCATTTTTCAAATTTGTGATTATCTTATAATTTTTACATTATTTTGTTTGTTTGTTTGAATTAGGCTTCAAATAAAGTCAGAGGACTGCAACTGACTGATATGTCCTGTCAGTCTGTTTTCATCTATAGTAGAACTATCTAGTAAGGAGCCCTGGTGGCACAATGGTTAAGTGTTCAGCTGCTAACCAAAAGGTCAATGGTTGGAATCCACCAGGGGCTCTGTGGAAGAAAAGACCTGGCGATTTGCTCCTGTAAATATTATAGCCTAGAAAACAGTTTTAAGTAGTTCTACTCTGTCCTATAGTGTTGATGCGAGTTGAAATCGACTGTCGGCACACGACAACAGCTATCCATTAAGAATACAATGTGAGCCACATACGTAATTTTAAGTCGTCTAATAAATCTGTTGCCTTCAAGTCAGTTCAGACTCATAGTGACCCTATCAGTTGCCTAGTAGTCATATTTAAAATGTAAAGAATGATAACATATTTTATTCAACTGAATATGTGTAAAATACTAACATTTCAACATGTAACCAGTATAAAAATTATTACTTTCTTTTTTTCATACTAAGCCTTCAAAATGTGATATGTAGTCTATGCTGACAGCACATCCGAGTTCGGGCTAGCCATATTTCAAGTGCTGCCGAATTGAACCGTGTGCATCTCCAGGTTCCCTCTCCAAGTTTCCCAGTTTTTGGTAACCACAAAGGCAAACAACCAAACCACCAAGGAAGCATTCTTATGTAACTCCTCCTTACCAAAGGTTGAGAAATGGATTCCCAATGGTGTGGTATATGTGCGTTTTAGCTTGCATGCTCCAAAAGCAAATCTTGAGACAAATACTTGTGTGCCCATAGCTTATTAGGAAACATTATCCTTTAGAGCAGGACATGACAGGGGAGTAAAACATGAGAGGAGGGAAAATCTGTACAAAAATATGTTGTAGAGTTGACTTCTGCTATAGCTGGTGCTCCATTCTGCTGGGACCCTCTAAGGGATCTTAAGAAATCTGTCACAGAATGAATAAAATGGGAGACAACCAGGAAAGCATTTATGCAAAAGCTCCCACCCCCAGCACTAAGGATGGCCCCTCAGACATTATTGTCCTCACAATTCTGCTTATGAATGTGTGAGTGTCCAGTGGTTTCATGGAGCAGAGAAGCCCAGGGGAGGAATCTGCCTGGGAAAGAGGCCCGGACCCCTGTAACTGTGGCTCGAATAAAATGTAAGGCCAAGAGGATTCTGGAGTGGAACACCAAAGGTGTCAAGGAGGATCCACTTTTAACTTAAAAGTAAACATGTGTTAGATGAAGACCATTTTCCACAGAAATAGGAGGATCATGATAGAGGAACACAGTAAAGGGAGCATCAGAAGGGGCGGGGAGAGAAAATACTGGAAACTTTATTCCAACTAAACTCCCCTATATATTAGTATTTTTAAAAGACTAAAACCCCAAACGAAAAACCTAAACCCATTACTATCGAGTTGATTCTGACTCTTAATGACCCTATAGGACAGAGTAGAACTGCCCCATAGGGTTTCCAAGGAGCACCTGGTAGATTCAAACTGCTGACCTTTTGGTTAGCAGGTGTAGCACTGAACCACTATGCAACTAGGGTTTCCAGGTTTTGGTTTTTTCCAGGTTTTTGGTTTTCTTGGCTGTATAAAAAACAGTAAAATCCATTGCCATTGAGTTGATTCTGACTCATAATAACCCTATAGGCAGATCAGAATTGCCCCATAGGGTTTCCAAAGAGCAGCTGGTAGATTTCAACTGCCAAGGTTTTGGTTAGTAGCCAAACTCTTAACCACTTCGTCACCAGAGCTGTGTAGACATGGCAAATTAGACTTGGCTTTTACAATCAAAATTCTGGTGGCCAGAGTGGGCAAACCACTACAGTAAGACATCATTTCTCATTTATCTGCATCTCTCCAGTGCCTAGCAGAGTGCCTTGTATGTAATGGGTGTTCAGTTGTACGTGCTGAATTCTTGCCCTGATCCCAACAGTTCTATGAAACTTCTGCCTTGTACTGCTGATGCATTTATCCACTCCAGAGAAGTTGGTCTTCTGGCTCAGTCTTACTCTTGCTACTTACTACTTCATACTGTTGCTTCAATCTGGAATAATGTCCTCTGTCTCCCGCCGCCCCCCACACCCCTGCCCACTGGTTGCCACAACTTCCCAAATGCCACTGTCCTATAAAATCTTGCTCAGTACTTACCTCCTCCCAGGTTCCACACTGATGTTTGCTGTATTTGCATCCCTTTTTCTTTTAGGTATAATGAATGTGCCGCCCGACAAAGCCCCTCCTCGTGTTTTTCTGTAGTTCTTCTGTTGTTCTCATTGCAGCTGTGTAGAGCTGGCGGGATATTGTGGAATATATATTGGCCTGGGAGCAGGAGACCTGGATTTTAGTCTCAGCTTTTCTACCAATCAGCAATTCAACCCTGGCAAATCACTTTCCTTTCTACATAATTCTTTCCTCCTTTGTTAAATAATAGGATTCTAGCTTTAAAATTCTTCAATTCCTTCCCCAACTACATTGTGAGGGTTGAAAGGGTAGGAGCTGTGTGTTTTACTGCTTTTATTATAATAGTATTTACACATTTGATCAGTGCTCTATAAACACTTGTATTATTTTAAGTGACCAACTAATAATAAACTTCCAATTCTTGATTTGAAAGTTTTGTATATTCGGTGCTGCAGGATTTTTTGGAGAGAAAATGCTGTAAACTTAACAGGAGGCAGAAAACTTGTGGCCAGAGCCCAGTGGCCTGGGTACTAGTCATGGACCAGCCACTTTTCATTCAACTCTCTAACTTATTCACTTCACCTCTTTGGCCTTAGTTTCTTTATATGTACAGCAAGTGGGTTGGAAGTGATAATCACTTTCATTTCAATTTCTCAAAAACTGCACAATTTTCCAGTCTTTGGCACCTTGCTTCTCCTGGATCTCGTCCGGTTTATACACATTTCGGAAACCACCAACCACACAGTCACGAAGGGCAAATGTTGCCTGTGAAGATTGTGGGATGTGCTTACAGCTACCAGCACTGTTCACCTCAGTGCCCCTGAGGAAATTGAAGAGTGCCAGAAAATTCAAAAAAGGCAACTAAAAGGGGTGTGGGGCCCAGGGAAGGGGACAGGAACAAAATACACCTGCTTACTTGGTCCGTCAGCCAGTCACGACAGAAACATGCTGTTCTGGCAGCTAAAAGGAAGGTGACAAGATACCTGAGAACGGGGAATGTAATTATCACTAAAGCTTCCAAAGACACCTCAGCTCTTCTCATGTTTTCCTCTAGCATTGATTACACAGCTTAACACTTTGAGCCCTGGCATCATGTGCTTCACTCGTGTCTGACCAGAGGATATTTAGGAAAACTGAATTCTTTGTTCGCTCATGAAACCTTCACTTATTTATGAGTTGAATTAATATTGGGTGAAAATATAGAACTCAAGTATTAAATATAAAATGTTATCAAAAAACTAGTTATGAAGTATAGATTGTGCTTGATACTTCTTGTATTTTGTACGATGTGTAACCATTTCTCAGTGAAGCCCCAATCCTTTACTAATTCATGGATCAGCACAAATATTTAACCATTCATACAACATTTTTTTCATTACTATTATGGGGAAGGCACTCCCCTAAATCTTAGCTGCAACCCTCAGGCCACTTGCAGTCTAATGAAAAGGCGTAAGAACAAACAGATTATTATAGCACATTATGATAAGAAATATAACAGAGCTATGTTAGTCTCCAGCTCAGCCCTTTGTTAGTTTCTTTCATAGCACCTACCCAGTTTGTAATTATTTTATTTATTTATGCAGCTACTTTTCTCTGTCTCCCCAACCAAAATATACCTCTCTAGCTGTAGGGACACTGTCTGGTGTTTCTACTCTTGTATACATAACACCATGTGATATGGTCTACTATGCTGGGAATGACAAATTCAAGAGGAATGGTGTTGCATTCTTTGTCAAAAAGAACATTTCAAGATCTATCCTGAAGTACAACACTGTCAGTGATAGGATAATATCCATATGCCTACAAGGAAGATCAGTTAATATGACCATTATTCAAATTTATACACCAATCACTAATGTCAAAGATGAGGAAATTGAAGATTTTTGCCAACTTCTGCAGTCTGAAATTGAGCCAACATGCAATCAAGATGCATTGATAATTGTTGGTGACTGGAATGCAGAAGTTGAGGAGAAGGATTGGTAGTTGGAAATTATGGCCTTATTTGGTGACAGAGATGATGCCACAGACCACATAGTAGAATTTTGCAAGGACAATGACCTATTCATTACAAATACCTTTTTTCAACATCATGAAGAGTGACTGTACACATGGATCTCACTGGGTGGAAAACACAGGAATGAAATTGACTATATATGTGGAAATAGATGATAGAAATTTTCCATATCATTAATCAGAACAAAGCCAGGGGCCTACTCTGGAACAGACCCTCAACTGCTTATATGTGAGTTCAAGCTGAAGCTGAAGAAAATTAAAACAAGTGCACAACAGCCAAAATATGACCTTGAGTATATCCAACCTGAATTTAGAGACCATCTCAAGAATAGATTTGATGCATTGAACACTAATGGCTGAAGATCAGATGAGTTGTGGGAAGGCATCAAGGACATCATACATGAAGAAAGCAAAAAGTCATTGAAAAGATGGGGGTGGGGGGAAAGACCAGAATGAATGTCAGAAGAGACTCTGAAAGTTGCTCTTGAACGTAGAGTAGCTAAAGTGAGTGGAAGAAATGATGAAGTAAAAGAGCTGAACGGAAGATTTCAAAGGGCAGTTCAAGAAGACAAAGTAAAGTATTATAATAAAATATGCAAAGACCTAGAGATAGAAAACCAAAAGGGAAGAATACACTCACTGTTTCTCAAGCTGAAAGAACTGAAGAAAAATTCATGCCCCAAGTTGCAATTTTGGGTGTTTCTGTGGGCAATATACCAAATGACACAGGAAGGATCAAAAGCAGATGGAAGGAGTGCACAGTCATCGTACCAAAAAGAATTGGTCGACATTCCTCCATTTCAGGAGGCAGCATATGATCAAGAACCCATAGCATTGAAGGAAGAAGACCAACCTGCCCTGAAGGTATTGGTGAAAACAAAGCTCCAGGAATTGATGGAATACCAACCGAGATGTTTCAACAAAAGGATGCAGAGCTGGAGGTGGTTACTTGCCTATGCCAAGAATTTTGAAGACAGCCAGCCAACTGGAAGAGATGCATATTTGTGCCCATTCCAAAGAAAGGTGATCCAACTAAATACAGAAATTATTAAACAATATCATTAATATTACATGCAAGTAAAATTTTGCTGAAGATCATTCAAAAGCGGTTGCACCAGTATACCGACAGGAAACTGCCAGAAATTCAAGCCAGATTCAGAAGAGAACATGGAACAAGGGATATCATTACTGATGTCACATGGATCTTGGCTGAAAGCAGAGAATACCAGAAAGATGTTTACCTGTGTTTTCTTGACTATGTAACAGCATTCGACTGTGTGGATCATAACAAATTATGGATAACATTGTGAAAAATGAGAATTCCAGAACACACTTAATTGTGCTCATGAGGAATCTGTACATAGACCAAGAGGCAATCATTCAAACAGAGCAAGCGGATACGGCATGGTTTAAAAATCAAGAAAGGTGTAAGACAGTGTTGCATCCTTTCACCATTCAGTCTGTATGATGAGCAAATAATCTGAGAAGCTGGACTATATAAAGAAGAATGGGGCATCAGGATTGATGAAGACTCATTAACCATCTGCGATATGCACATGGCACAACCTTGCTTGCTGAAAGCGAAGAGGACTTGAAGCACTTACTGATGAAGATCAAAGACTACAACCTTCATAATGGATTACACCTCAACACAAAGAAAACAAACATCTTTACTACTGGACCGATAAGCAACATCACTTTAAACGGAGAAAAGATAGTCATTGTCAAGGATTTCACTTTACTTGAATCCACAATCTACAGCCATGGAAGCAGTAGTCAGGAAATAGAACCATCTGCTGCAAAAGACCTCTGTAAAGAGTTAAAAAACAAAGATGTCACCTTGAGGTATAAGGTGCACCTAACCCAAGCCATGGTATTTTCCATTGCCTTATATGCATGCAAAGGCTGGACAACTAATGAGGAAGACTGAAGAGAATTGGTGCTTTTGAATTAGGATGTTGGTGAAGAATATTGAATATACCATAGACTGCTAGAAAAGCAAACAAGTCTGTTTTGGAAGAAGTATAGCCAGAGTGCTCCTTGGAATTGAGGATGGCAATACTTCCTCTCACATACTTTGAATATGTTATCAGGAGGGACCAGTCCCTGGAGAAGGACATTATGCTTGGAAAAGTGAAAAAAAAAAAAAATGCCATCGGAGGGTCAGCAAAAAAGAGGAAGACCTTTAACAAGATGGATTGACACAATAGCTGCAGCAATGGGCTCAAGCATAGCAATGATTGTGTGAACAGAGCAGTACTGGGCAGTGTTTCGCTCTGTTGTACGTAGGATCTCTGTGAGTTGGAACCAAATTCACAGCACCTAAAAACATACCTAACACGTAGCCCAGTGCCTGGTGCATGGTAATTGCTCAACAGTATTTGTTAAATGAATGAATGAATTCCTTCGTTGTGGAATTCAGTTGTTGACTAAGGAAGTCAACGGTTATAGCTATTTTAAAATATACGGGCATATATGTGTACAATACATTCCGTGAAACAGAACGTTACCTGATTTGGACTTTGTGTGAACATGCCTAAATCAGGAGCAAGGGCATTCACTGATTTTACACCTTTGTGTTGATTAATGACGTTCTATTTCACTTCCACATCCATACTTCTTCTTGGCCTCTTGCTGCTGCTACCACTAGCACTGGTTTTGCTATGTTTGGGAACCATGATTCACTTCACAGTAAAATTTTCAAAAGAAAATTAAACAGATAATGCTACAACACTCAAGAGATGTGTTATACATAACTATGAGTTGAAGTATACAATGTTATACAGTAAACTTTTTATCTGTAAGTAGGGAAAGTTCACACTAAAATAATGACAGAAACTACAGTACATACATACGCCAGTAACATAGGTTTTTATGATGATATATGTATTATAGGTTAATATGTATTGTACTATTATATGCCTTGCAGCACAATTATTTTGTATATAGGAGACATGAGATACATACGTTGCGTTCACTATGTTTGCTACATCCCTTTCTCTGATTGGGATTTCTGAACTCTGTTATAACCTTATGGAATCACAGATGTATATGCGGTCAGATGTTGCTTAAATGGACATTATTTGGCTTGTGACTGTAGTACTAACTAGAAGGTCTTGAAAACCAGAATCATCATGAATTAAAAACTGAAATTTAAAATATAGATGGTATGCATCTTGATGATAGTATAATTGTAAAGGGCATGTGTCTAGATCATATTATATGTATATCTCTGGATGAAAAATGTCTATTTTCTTTTTCTCAAAAGGGAAATTCAAAATAAAATCCTGGCATAGCGATACCATTTAAGGAAAGAGAGGGGAAGACCAGAACACAGACTTCAGATTCTCCTATAAGCCAGACACCTGTTTCCCTGACCAGCTGCCTGACTAAACATGTTTCAGGGCAGTAGGTTATACATCCTGAGAGGAAAGAAGTCTTTACAGTTTGTTGCTTTCCCTTGTGGAAAGCCTTAAATGGGCTGATGTTCATTCTCAGCAGGCTTTTATATTTTTCTCGAAACTTCTCAAGAGCTTCCTCCTGCCTCACCCATGGGGCTGGTGCTGCTGGATGGGGATGCGACAGTGCTCATACTCTCCAGTGGGAGGGACATTGAGACAGCCAGAGGCCTCTGGTCATAATTTTGTTGTCAACAGGTGCCACCAACCTAGAAAGTTTCATGGTGTAAGGCATGGCAGTGTGAGCACAAGTTGAGGCTGAGAGCACCTGGCTTTAGCAAATGTATCATTTAATAGCTCTGCCACTTGCCACTTCCTCAGAACAGAGCTTCTCCCCTACCCCAAGTGCAAGCATCTTGTGACTGAAGGCAGTGTTATTGCCCAACAGGCATACAAATTGTTTCTGAGGTTGTGGCCTGTCTTAGTTATCTAGTGCTGCTGTAACAGAAATAACGCATGAAAGGGGCTTTAAAGAACAGAAATTTACTTTCTCATAGTTCCGAAGGCTATATATCCAAACCAGGGTCTCTGCCACCTTGACAGATTTCTTCCTTGTAGGTAGTCACGGGTATTCCTTTGTTTCTTGACCTGTTGATGCCTATCTTCTCCTATGCGTGCATGCATATGTCTTCGTGTCTATGCTGCTTTTTATATAACTCAGGAGTGATTAGGTTTAGGACCCACCTTCCAGGTACTGACTTGTTACATTATATTGAATTATGGAAGGTGATTACATTAGATTAGATTACATCCACAGGTATAGGGTTTAGGATTCCAACATGTATTTTCGGGGGACATAATTCAATCCATAACAGGGCCCAAAGGGAAACTGATCCTCAGCTCTAGTGTCTGTTTCCCACCACAGAGAGGTACTGAAAGGACCAAAATTCTGCTACCCCATGGGATGGGGTGTCTGAGATGACACTCGCCAAATAGACCAGAATCTGATGTGCCCACTTGAAACTGGCACAGAAGGGAGGGAGTAACACAAAGGAGGAAAGAAGGAACAGGAAAATCATGGGCAGGCCCCAAAGGCAGAGATTCTGTGGGCGGGTCCATGGAAAGCCTCTGACTCTGCTTTTCTTCTGAGTGAGGTACTTGTAACTCTCAAAACTAAGCCCAAACCAATTGCCTTTGAGTGGATTCTGACTCATAGCAACCCTATAGGACGGAGTAGGAGTGCCCCATAGGGTTTTCAAGGCTAAATCTTTATGGAAGCACCCTGCCACATCTTTCTCGAGCAGAGTGGCTGGAGGTTTGAACCACTGACCTTTCAGTTAGTAGCCGAGCACTTAACCACTGTACCACCAGGGCTCCTTAGTAACTCTCAAGGTCGTGTGTAATTTGAGCACAGTCAGGAGAATCCACAGGACTTCTTTTTCCTCATCCAGAGAGAGAATCCAGGAAGATTGTAGATTTGAAGCCCCTTCACCTCTGAAGCACATATATTCTCTGAAACAAAGAAAATCTACCTAATTATGGCACAGACATTTCTGGATTCAAGGAAGTTTTTCTCGTCTTAGATAAAAACTTGTCAAGAGGTCTGAAATCTGTAGCTAGAGATAAAAATGACAATAACCTCAAAGGTTTAGAAAGCCAAGACCAAATATCCAAATTAGTTCTTCTAAAAATTCTCGTTTTTTTTTTTTTTTTAACACATGCTTCCTCACAGTTGAGACTTACATACTTGTTTAGAAAATATAAATAATTATTAATCAACATTATGAAATTACAAAATTGATATAAAGTCAGATATTAATTAAGCTGGAAGAGAAATCCCCCCAAAATCTCCTGTCACATAGCACCCAAAAAACATTTCATAAGTTGTTACATGTATTTGGAAAACTTGGTGGTGTCGTGGTTAAGAGTTACAGATTTTAAGCCAAAGTTCAAATCCTCCAGGCACTCCTTGGAAGCCCTATGTGGCAGTTCTACTCTGTCCTATAGGGTCACTATGAGTCAGAATCGACTCAACCACAACAGGTTTGGTTTTGGGGTTTTACATATATTTACTGCAGAATAACTATTATTGCTTTGATTATATACATACCAGTCATGGTGTCTAAAGACAGGAAAATAGTCTACTTGGAAAAACCAAAGACTTTAGCTTAATATTGAGGGTGGATTATGTTTGGCAATGTTGATTATGTTTGGTAATGTTGATGTTCTTTGACTGCCTCCCTACTCAAACCATATTCAGTTTGGGAAGAATTCGCCAAAAGAGAGGAGAAAATGGTATCAGAAAACTTGTGGGGAAGATAAAGCTCTAGCTACCACTAACTACTTATGTAAACTGAGTTTTTCTATAATTTATTTGGTCCCAGAAAATTTCAAAATGCATTTAAACAATGATTCGTTTTGTTCTTGGTGTAGCTATGGGACTTTTCTTGAGTATCTTTTAGCACCTGGCTCTATTTTAGTTAGGACTGATTTTATGAAGGAGATGGAATTTCAAGACTTTAAAATAGGGAAGGAGAACCGGATGATATAATATATAAACTTTTTTGAAATTTGGGGAGTGTTTCTAGAGATGGTGATGGAGAATTTGATGGCTTACATTTTGTCTATGCTTTGGTATTTTTTTTGCATTACTTGGCATTACTTATATTTAAACTGTAAGTATTTATCAGATAGGCTCAATGCAGTTTCTCATGAATTTAAATATATAATAAAAATGGTTAAGCAAAAATATTCTTATAACATGCCTAATAAATTTATCCTTATTTTAAAAATGAGGGAAACACATTGATAAATCAATTGACTCCATTTGAAGTGTTGTCCAATCAGATAAAACACAGAGGAATGCATAATATGTTCTTTTAAGTAATCTTTTCAAGTTATCCAAGAAAAGTTCAGATCATTGTATGAAATGCAAAAGAAAAAACATCAAATTATAGTTGGAGACATGGCAGCATGTAGAGAATTGATTTAATTCAGAAGAACCCAGACTAACATACTCCAAACAAACAAATAAAAAAACAAACCTATTGCCATTGAGTCAAGTCCGGCTCATAGCCACCCTACGGACATAGTAGAACTGACCCATAGGGCTTCAAGGAGCAGCCGGTAGATTCGAATTGCTGACCTTTCGGTTAGCCGCCAAGCTTTTAACCACTATGCCAATAAGGCTTCACTAACATACTCACTCAGTGGGTCAAAATTAAAGCTGTATCCTGACAGCATCCAAAACCTAGCCCACGAAGGAAATGCCAGATCAAGGGACCAGCACCATCTTGCTAAGTAATTTGGTTCTAAGAGATGTTTGGCCATGATTCTAAGATTCCCAACTTATGAATCAAAATGGGTTACAGATGTGACACAAGAAATTGTATTTTGTTGCTTTATTTTTACTTATTTTATTGCAAAATAAGATACAGATACAGAAAACCAAACACATGATGATAAATACATATATTAATAAGTTATAGGACCAACACCTTTGTAAGCACTGACACAGGTCAAGAAAAAACCTTTACCAATCCTTATAGTGGTTATTCTTCAGAAACAGGAAACCCACCCCTCACCCCCCCCCAAAAAAAATTGGTTTTATGTTGAGATCAATGATGCTACACATGCACCAAAAGGATATGAAAAGATTTACTACTCACATAATGAGACTTTCTGGGAAGAGCCAGACAGACTCCCCAACAGTTCAAAAAATGGCTTGCATGGTTTGAACTCCCTGCCAGCGCCAATGGAGTGACTGAATGGGCTGTCTTATCAGCTTGCTCAGGTGTTCAGAACAAGGGGAAAGGTGAGTGGTGGCGATTGAAAGCTGTCAGCAGTCAAACATAAAAAATGAAGTCATCCTCTTTTATTCTTGACAGTCTAGTAGGCTAGAAATGCGCATTCAGAACGCCAGCTCCAAGGGAAAGCTTTTTCTCTCTGTTGGCTCTGGGGGAGGTCCTTGTCATCAATCTTGCCTGATTTAGGAGCTCCTCAGCACAGGGACCCTGGGTCCAAAGGACTTGCTCTGCTCTCTGCTCTGCTTTCTTGGTGGTAAGAGGTCCCCATCCTGTCCACTTGTTTATCTCTTTTATATCTCAAAAGAATTTGACTCAAGATATAACCTAATTTTGCAGATTGATTCCTGCCTCATTAACATAACTGCCTCTAATCCCACCTCATTAACATCATAGAGGTTAGGATTTATAACACACAGTATAATCACATCAGATCATAAAATGGTGGATGACCACACAATACTGGGAATCATGACCTAGCCAAATAGATACAAATTTTTTGAGGGCCATGTTCAACCCATAAAAGACATCACTTCTCTAGATACCTTTTCTGTTTAAGCAGAAAGCCTAAATGGTCATATCAAGCTTGTGGGCTACCGCTTTCTTAACCTAAGGCAAAATGAGCAGCTGGGTACAGAGGGTCATGGACTCAGCGCCTGTGAGAGTCTCTGTTTCTAGGGGAGCCCAGAATGCAGACTGTAACTGCCAATTTAATGACATATAATGTGAGGTCGAGGAGGGCAATTCCTTGCATCAGAATTCTGTGGCATCTTGCATCATGGGTAGTCCAGAGACTCTTGGAGGCATGAGAGGAGGTTGTTAAAGCTTCTATGCTGAAGGAGTCTCTGGGAATAGGGGATAGGGGCACTGGGAGTGCCTGTTATATTGCAATTTGGACAAATGTTAGAGCTTTTAGTTGTAGAACGGACCAGTCCCTGGAGAAGGACATCATGCTTGGTAAAGTAGAAGGTCATTGAAAAAGAGGAAGACCCTCAGTAAGATGGATTGATACAGTGGCTTCAAAAATAGGCTCAAACATTGCAACGATTGTGAGGATGGCGCATGACCTGGCAGTGTTTTGTTCTGTTGTGCACGGAGTCTCTACGAGTTGTAACCCACTCAACAGCACCTAACAACAACAGTTGTAGGACACTGATTAGCTTTTGCACCTCTATGACACAGGTTCTGAATTAACTTTAGCATCTACAGAGATGTTAAATCTGTGCCATAGGCTTTGTAGGACTCAAAAATGCAGCATAAAATAGCACAGCTCAAATCTCAAGTTAGCTAGCAGGCAACAGAGTCAGTGAGGAAGCCGAAGCAAAAGAAGAGCAAACGCTGCGGTGGTGGTCATTGTCTAGACACCTACTCACTCTGCCAGTTGTTGTGATTACCCTACAGAGGCAAGATGACTTCCCCACCCAAAATTTGGTTAGACTATTGAGAGTGATGATGCCACATGCACATGCCAAGAAGGTATGAAAAGGTTTATTGTTCATATAATGAGGCTTCCTGGGAGGGCAGGGCAGACTCCCAAACAGGTCCAAAAATGGCTTGAGAGAACAGAGAGGAGAGATTGGTTTGGGTTTTATTGTTGTTGGGTTGAGAACTCATGTGCGGAACTGGGGTGAGAATTCGTGTGCATCAACCAATGCTTGCATGGTTTCAATTTTCTGTCAGGGTCAATGGAAAGAGGCAGCAGGCTCTCTTTTGGCTTGCACAGAAGTGGGGCAAGAAGGGAAGGAGTGATGTGGGGCTTAAAAGTTGTTAGCAGTCAAACATCAAAAATGGAGTGAGCTTCTTTATTATAACTTTCTGTGTACCCTAGCCCAATCACAACCTTCTCCCTTCCCCCAAAGGTATCTACCACCTTGTCTTTTACAGGAATAACTCTCCTCCATTTTTAAAATAGCTTTTTTTAACCACTCATGTATACATCCTTAGACAACATCGTTTAGGCTTGCACTGTCTTAAAACCTGCATACATCTTTAGGATCTTTTAAAATCTACATATTTCACCTCCATCTCCTTCTTTTTCCTTCAACTTTTCTGTTGAGGAGTGTGGAGATTTGACTTGCACAGTTTCCCACATGCAGGACATTGTTGACTGCATATTTATGCTTTTTTATCCTCTAAATAGCCTTTAAATTGACAGCTGAACCTAGAGGTTTGATAACACTCCAGTCATTCCCACTACAGGTGGCATTATCATTAAAAAAAAAAAAAAGAGGGAAATTTTTTGCATCAAGTCCCTTGGTCCGCTCTGCTCCTCCTGCACTGGCATTGAGATCATGCTGGTCTACAGGTACCAGCGTGTTATTTTCACTCATGTATATTTGGAGTTCATGGTGATACTTTGTCACCTAGTTTTGTTGTAAATGTCAACCGTGGATTATTGGTTTTGCTATTCAGTTTCTCTGTCTGTTTTTATGTAGGGATGGCTGCCGTTGCCACCATCTTCCTAGAATCCTCCCTTATGATATTGGTTTTACCTAGTTCATGATATTAAAAATTTTAAAACCAATTTTTCAATATCTGAAGTTATAATTAAATGATATTTCCCTGGCTTTCTCTGGGAACTTCTTGAATTCAGTAATTTGAAAAAAAATAATCAGAATGTTTACATGATCAATATATAATACCTTCTTTAACCTTTCATATTTTATTTTTCTTATCATTTTATGTAATATATAAAAATAACGTGTTTTTTCACCAAGTACCAAATGCATTTCCCCCTGTTATCTTCTCCTTCTCCCAGTTTTCCTAAATATGCCTTACAATGAGCATTTTCCGAACACGTGCTGATTTGAAAAAAAGATTGAGTAACACTTCTCAAAGCGACCCTCCATGCTTATTAGAAAAATAAGTTTACAGTTCTGGTTGTAGTCAGGGGTAATAAAACAGTCTTAGTTTGTTTTTAATGGCCTGCCAATATGAAGAAATGATTATGCACTTATGCACTGTTGGTTAGGTAATGACAGAAGGGTGGACCATTTGCAAACTTTCCGTGTTATATATCTGATCCACACACTTAGAATGCATAAGGCACTTTGATTATGCTATTGTGTTTGGAGATGCTTGGAGTCCTTGAGTTGCTGATAAAATTTTGCTTTGCCTCATTTCTTTCAATGTTGCTTTCCTTTCTTTTAAAACTAAAATAGGCAATGGAGCCATAAAATACAAATAAAGCACTAAACTCTCAAAAAAAAAAAGGCATAATATAACATTCTTTCCAACATGGAAGGCAGAATAAAAGCTTTTCAAATAAGCAATACTCTTGTAAAAAATTGCTTGTGAATAGTATCCATTGGTCAGAATCCAGAGGAGTTGAAAAATAAGCAATTTCTGAGTGCCCTATGATCAAGGATATCTTTTAAGATGTGTACAGTGCCTTGCTTTCAGAGAAGAGAGGCATTGGATGATGTCATGGATTGAATTGGTGTCCCCCAAAAATATGTGTCAAGTTGGTTAGGCCATGATTCCCAGTATTATGTGATTGTAATTTTATGTTAAAGAGGATTAGGGTGGGATTGTAACACCCTTACTGAGGTCACATCGCTGATCCAATGTAAAGGGAGTTTCCCTGGAGCATGACCTGCACTACCTTCTATTTTACAAGAGATAAAAGGAAAGAGAAGCAAGCAGAGAGTGGGGATCTCATACCACCAAGAAAGAAGCACCAGGAGCAAAGCACATCCTTTGGACCCACGGTTCTTGCAAGGAGAAGCTCCTAGTCCAGGGGAAGACTGATGACAAGGACCTTCCTCCAGAGCAGACAGAGAGAAAAAGCCTTCCCCTGGACCTGATGCCCTGCATTGGACTTCTAGCCTATTAGACTGTAAGAAAATAAATTTCTCTTTGTTAAAGCCATCCACTTATGGTATTTCTGTTATAGCAGCACTAGATGACCAAGACAGATGACTTCAACTTACTTCTAACCACTCTCTGAAATTTTTAGTCTTTGCAAAAGCCTACCACTAATGGTTGTGTTTTTATTAAAATAAGCTGAATAATGTATACCTTTCAAATACCTTTTTCTTATCTTGATTTTACTTTTGTTTTTTAAGTTTGTTTGAAGGTCATATTTCTTTTATTTTCTTTCTTTCTATACACTTCTATCTTCTAATTTAAGGAATGAAAAATAAGTCTCCTAATCAGGGACTCTGAATGCTATGCCAAAAATCCCAGTGCCATTGAGTTGATTCCAACTCATAGTGATCCTATAGGACAGAGTAGAACTGCCCCACAGGGTTTCCAAGGAGTGCCTGGTGGATTTGAACTGCCAACCCTTTGGATAGCAGCTGTAGCACTTAACCACTATGCCACCAGGGTTTACCTGAATGCTATATTGATGAAAATATAGAGACTTCTATTCTTGTAGTCCCACTGTTTAACAATATTTTTGCCTGCCTACTTAATGAAGAAAGCCTGCAGCTGGGGAGGGTGGTGCATTTTTTCAAAGCTTTAAGAAAAACACTGAAGCTGCCAAAATATCGAGTACTGGGGGGAAAAAAAAAAAGAATACCAACATTGTCCTTTTGGACTAGATTTTTAGGTAAGTACTCTGACCTGGGAAAACTTGAAGGGGCAGTATATTAGTCTTTTCCTCTTTTTACAAGGCATTATTGTTATAAGGAATTCAGTTCTACATTTCCCAAAGCCAAAGATGCTCCAAAATATTAAATCACTTTAATCTATTATTTTTTTCCTGCTATCTGACAGCAAAATCAAAAAAGGTCAACAAAACTCTTCTTTTGAAATAGTCACTCAATCTCTTAAACGAAACTGCTGATCATAATTCAGTTTTAGGCTCAGGTTTCTCTGGTCACGGCCATGGCCTTTTTTTTTTTTTTTTGATTGCTAGGGTTAACCTTGAGCACCATCAGGAAGAAGGTAAGGCAGTAAGTTAGAAGACCCGGAGTGAAGACTGGGACTTTAGAAAAGTAACTGAGTCTGTTTGTATGTGAGAGAAAGTGAGAAAGGCAATGTGAACCTATGTGACTGAACATTCACAGAGCTCAAATACTTGACTTTCCACAGATTTTCCTGTACTGGAGATCTTGGCTTTGGTGCCTACATATCTCTAAGAAGGTAAACCTCTATATCAGGATTGAGTTTGAGAGAATATAATAGAACATAATGGTGGTTTAAAAAAATGGAAGTTTATATCTCTCTCTTGAGGGAAATCCACAGGGAAGCAGCTCAATGATGGTATGTCAGCAACATGACATGGTCAGGGACCTTGCACCTTCCGTTTCTACCAGACCTATGGTCTGGCTCTGGCTCTGTTCTTCATGGCCCACGACTGCCCTCTCCCCTCCTTCCATCATATCCTCCTCAGATAGCAGTGTGGAGGAAGGGGAAAAAGAGTATGTCCTCTTTATTTTGAGGAGACTTTCTAGGAACAGTACTCATTGGCTGGAACTTGGTCACATGGGTTGAGGCTTGGAGATGTAGTCCTAGCTGAGTAGAAATATAAGCAATTAGTAGGGTTGCCTGAGGAACCCCTGGGTGGTACAAATGATTAATGTACTCTGCTAGTAACCAAAACAAGTCTAACCAGAGGTGCCTCAGAGAAAAGGCCTGGCAATCTACTCCAAAAAAAATTCATTGAAGGCCCTTTGTACTCTGACACACATAGGGTCACCATGAGTTGGATTTGACTTGACAGCAACTGGTAGGGTTGCCTAAGAAAATATGGAATACCAAATATAGTTTTCAGATAACCAAAAAATAATTTTTCTATTCTAAATATTCAACATTTGGGACCTAACCCTGGTGGTTGTAGTCTTTAAGTGCTATGGCTGCTAACCAAAAGGATGGCAGTTTGAATCCACCAGGCACTCCTTGGAAACTCTATGGGGCAGTTCTACTCTGTCCTATAGGGTCGCTATGAGTTGGAATCAACTTGATGGCAATGGGTTATACTAAAAAAAAATTTTGTTGTTTATCTGAAAGTCAAATTTAATTTAGAAATCTATATATATATTTTTTCTAAATCTGGCAATGCTAGTTAGAAATCAGGGTGTTATTCCTAAAAGGAAAAGGCAAATAGATACTGGGGTAGGTAAATAAAGGTCTCTGGCATAGCTATTTGAAAGGACTGGATATGATTTTATGTTATTCAGCTGTAGGATTAAAAAAATGGACTTCGAGATAGGGGATAAGATAACTAAGAACAAGACTATCTGAGATATTTTTACTAATTATTAATAAATCTTTACTAATCACATCTATGATTGGGACCATCATCTAAAATACTCAGCCTCTCAAATCTACTATTTGCTAATGAGGCTGAAGCCTATATAATGTTGTGCACACACAATACGAAGACACTGACCATAAATCTTCATTAATTCCCTTTACATTAGTGTAGGTAAAAAGACCAAACAGTCTTACTCACACTGGGTCAAATTCTCCTTTTTGAATCTGACACAAGGTGTGACATGTGCCTTTCTGAATGGCCCCTTTTTACCTCTCATAGATTTTGAATGTTAGTTCAGACTTACCACTTATTTAACTTGCTTAGTTTACCTTGGAATATGAGGGATCTCCCAGGGACCACTGTTTTTATTTTTGGCCTTGGCTGAGCTTCCCAAATACAAAAGAACTTTTCTGTCGGGTTGTATGTAAGGTTGTTTCTGAATGGGCCAGCCTTCGTTCTTGAATGGACCTTCAGACATCCAGACTGGGTCTGACTCACAGCAGAAAATGAACACTTTGCCTTTCTATTTACATTTAACTAGGTGGAAACCAGAAGGATACACTTTGTAGATAAAGCCTTAATCTCCACACTTCCCTGTTCTCACATCCTGGGCCCATACACTGCCCATAAACATTTTATCTGATAAAAATGCATTAAGTACTTTTTCTTGTTCAACTGCCTCAGTTTTTTATTCTTACCGCCTCTCTCCAGGATATATTCTCCTCTGACTTGAACCAAAAAATTTTGTAGCAAGTTTTCAAATTATAATGTTTTTCTTGCAAAAATAAAAAGTGGAATAAAAAAGGGTGACTGATATATTTTGGATTATTGCTTTTCTTAGTCTTTTGGGTCCTGAAACCACTGAACGATTAATAACTCATTTCTGGGCATGGATGCTATTATTACGGCTGCTCTTTAAGTCGTGATAAGGAAAAAAATATCCTTCGAGAATAAAATGAGGAGTAACATATTTGTGGCACAAGCTGGATGAATGGAAAAGAACAGAACACTCAGGGGATTAAATAGGATCCTGCAAACCTAGGCTTAGTGATTGAATGGCTGCCCAGTTTGTATTAAAGGACTTATTTCCATTTACAAAACAATTCCCTTTGTATGGTTTAAGGCTTAATGTGCTGGGCATCTTCCCAGCTCTAAGCATTTACTAAAAAAAGCTTTACATGTCAAGAAAATTCAAGTTCTGAAGTGATAAATGTAATGATGAGATGTACAACTTGAAGTTCTGGCTAATTTCAGGTGTTGAACATCCTCCAGCCATTTTTACTGGAATCAGATGGGTATATCAAATGTCATGACTCAATTCCAGCTGTGTTATCACCTCCAATCCAATCAAAATGCCCTTGAAGCTGGGAATACGCATTCCTGCAAGGGTTCGCACTCAATATATGGGTATATGAGGCCAAACTTCAAGATGAAAGTGAAGAAAACCAGAACATTGCCCAGAAATCCCAAATGTTGGCAATGTGTCTGTTCAAGCGATTGAATTTTTCATTTTTCATCCACTTCTATGTATAACTACCAGAGCTTTTGAAATTGACTTCATGGATGCACAGGCTTGGCAATAACAAGTATAATAAACTTCCTAAAATTGTGGCTTGAAGGATCATGAATACCAATAATAATATATATGTATTTTTAAATGGAGCCCTGGTAGTACACTGGTTAAGAGCTCGCTGCTAACCCAAAGGTTGGCAGTTCCAATCCACCAGCCACTCTTTGGAAATCCTGTGAGGCAGCTCTACTCTGTCCTATAGGGTCACTTTGAGTTGGAATCGACTCAACCACAAAGGGTTTTTTTTTGGTTTATTTTTAAACCTTCCGGATCAGATGCCCTGGAGTATACTCCAGTACCACCGTTACTAACAAATACTGAATTTGCCAGGCATGATCCAATCATTCATCATCTTCAACTCACCAAATCTCAGTGTAGAGCCTGCCATATGGTTGGCACTCAACACGTGTTTGATGAACAAAATGAAATGACTAACAATGCAGTGGAAACTTAGCCACAATAGCTGTTACATTGTGAAGAAATATTTCAAAAGCTAAGCCAAAAGAGATTTTAAACAAAAAAAGAAACTCTGAAAGAAAAAGATGAAAATTAAGACATAAAATCAAGTAAATCAGGAACTGGGCTATCTTTGCAAACCTGGCTTATACCTTGTTGAGCTTGGGCTGTATTTGGAGGAAAGAAGTACAACCCCTATAAATAGAAATACCCACAAAGCCATTCAGAATAGCCAGTCAATGGTCAAATTAATTAAAAAGAAATTTTTGTCTTTATGTTAAAGAAAGCCATAATCATTTCAGAGAAGCTCAATCACCAATCCATAAAAAAAGCAAAAACAAACAAGTAAACAAATGAAAACAAGCAAACAAAAAGGAAAAAGGAAACAAAAACAGTTGCTGTCAAGTTGATTCTGACTCATGGAAATCCCATGTGTTTCAGAGTAGAACTGTGATCCTCAAGGTTTTCAACAGCCATGATCTTTCAGAAGTAGATCCGAGGTGCCTCGGGGTGTATTCGAACCACCAATCATTTGGTTAGTAGGCGAGCACTTAACCATTTGCACCACCCAGTGATTCCTTCCAATCCATAAAAAAAAAAAATGTCAAAATCTTTCCCTCCAGTGCAGCAACCCAGCAATACAGATCCTCTCTCCTCAGTATCCTTCAACACCCACCCACATGACTAACTCTTCCTCCTTTTCCTACTCCTGATTTCTCTCAGCACTTTATTATGTAGATAAACTTAGCTGCTCCCCAAGTAAGAATGATCTATCCCCCTTAGAAAGGGTGTAAAGAAGGGAAATTGGGTTATAATTGTCTTGGGCATCCTAGAAGAGTGGCAAAGTCTGTACACATTTCCAGATTAATCGTTTTTGTCCCAGCACGGAAATATTTTTAGTCACTTACATAGCAGTATTCAGCCTCTGATGTGTAAAGAGAGTGATCTCCCATAATGTGTGTAGCATTCATAAACACAATTACTTTTAAAGCCATCACAGACACTTTTAGGCACAGTAAACCTCACTCCTATAGGGTCCCTATGAGTCGGAATTGACTCAACAATGGTGGATTTAAACCTCACTCCTACCGATGACTTCTTTTTTCTATCTACTGATGACTTCTCTGCTATAGTATGGTAGTCAGGCAGGTAAATAGAATCATAGAATTTTTATACTACAGTGTTCTTAAAATATTTTATAGAACCTGGCAGCCTTGATCTTAACAATTTTCAGGCTAAAGTATGTCATTCTCTAGATAGCAGAACTTACTGGTGTAGGGTAGAACAACAGCCTAGCTTTATTATAACTGTAAGTACTAGGGCAAAAGAAGACGATCGAAACTAAGCTAGATATTTCACATTTATTCTCTGGGGGAGCATAGGTTGGATGACCATCTCCAGTGAATACTATCAAGGGAATTTTATATCCTTGAATTTCTTGGGTTTGACACGTGACTTTCTAAGGTCTCTTTCAGCTTTGAATATATGTCTTTATGAACTGTTAACCTCAGTTATAACCAAAAAAACCCAGCTGCCGTAGAGTCGATTTGATTCATGGCAACTCCGTATGTGTCAGAGTAGAACTGTGATCCACAGAGTTTTCAGTGCTTGATTTTTTAAAAGTAGATGACCAAGGCTTTCTTTCAAGGCACCTCTGAGTGCACTGGAACCTCCTCCTTTGGGTTAGCAGCCAAGTCCATTAAGTGTTTGCACCACCCAAGGACTATCTCAACTCTAGGTGGTGGAAATGTGTTGTTTAAGACTAAGCACTGATTGGCTTCATTTTGTCCATTTTGTGATAACCCGGTCAATTCTAGAACAACAAAGCAATGCAATAAAGCTAAATACATACGAGAATGAAAACCAGAATATTATGTATTCTGGATGGAATTATAGATACTGTTGACTGTAATTGTTGAATCCTTAGTCTTTTAAAACTAATGTATATGGGATTTTAGGAGCCCTGGTGGCACAGTGCTAAAGAGCTCAGCTGCTAACCAAATGGTAGGCAATTTGAATCCACCAGCTGCTCCTTGGAAACCCTATGGGGCAGTTCTACTCTGTCCTATGTTGTCACTGAGAGTTGGAATCAACTCAACGGCAATGGGTTTAGGTTTTTGGTTTGGGGTTTTAGTCTTTTAAAAATACTAATATATAGGGGAGTTTAGTTGGAATAAAGTTTCCAATATTTTCTCTCCCCGCCCCTTCTGATGCTCCCTTTACTGTGTTCCTCTATCATGATCCTCCTATTTCTGTGGAAAATGGTCTTCATCTAACACATGTTTACTTTTAAGTTAAAAGTGGATCCTCCTTGACACCTTTGGTGTTCCACTCCAGAATCCTCTTGGCCTTACATTTTATTCCAGCCACTGCTCCATGGAGTGACCTGTTCCCTACAGACTTTGATCAGACGGCCTCAGTTACAGGGGTCCGGGCCTCTTTCCCAGGCAGATTCCTCCCCTGGGCTTCTCTGCTCCATGAAACCACTGGACACTCGCACATTCATAAGCAGAACTGTGAGGACAATAATGTCTGAGGGGCCATCCTTAGTGCTGGGGGTGGGAGCTTTTGCATAAATGCTTTCCTGGTCGTCTCCCATCTTATTCGTTCTGTGACACATTTCTTAAGATCCCTCAGAGGGTCCCAGCAGAATGGAGCACCAGCTGTAGCAGAAGTCAACTCTACAACATATTTTTGCACAGATTTTCCCTCCTCTCATATTTTACTCCCCTGTCATGTCCTGCTCTAAAGGATAATGTTTCCTAATAAGCTATGGGCACACAAGTGTTTGTCTCAAGATTTGCTTTTGGGGCACGCAAGCTAAAACACACATATACCACACCATTGGGAATCCATTTCTCAACCTTTGGTAAGGAGGAGTTACATAAGAATGCTTCCTTGGTGGTTTGGTTGTTTGCCTTTGTGGTTACCAAAAACTGGGAAACTTGGAGAGGGAACCTGGAGATGCACACGGTTCAATTCGGCAGCACTTGAAATATGGCTAGCCCGAACTCGGATGTGCTGTCAGCATAGACTACACATCACATTTTGAAGACTTAGTATGAAAAAAAGAATGTGATAACTTTTATATTGGTGTTCCAATGTAAATATAATTATAAATATAAGTATTTATATTTAACATGTTGAAATGTTAGTATTTTACACATATTCAGTTGAATAAACTATGTTATCATTCTTTACATTTTAAATATGACTACTAGGCAACCGATAGGGTCGCTATCAGTCTGAATCTACTTGAAGGCAACGGGCTTATTAGACAACTTAAAATTAGGTATGTGGTTCACATTTTATTCTTACCGGGTAGTTCTTGTGTGCCGTCGAGTCGATTTCAACTCACATTGACAGTATAGAACAGAGTAGAACTGCTTAAAAGTGTTTCCTAGGCTGTAATATTTAGGGAAGCAAATCACCAGGTCTTTTCTTCCACAGAGCAGCTGGTGCATTCCATCCATTGACCTTTTGGTTAGCAGCTGAACACTTAACCATTGTGCCACCAGGGCTCCTTACTAGATAGTTCTGCTGCAGATGAAAACAGACTTAATGGACATATCAGTCAGTTGCAGTCCCCTGACTTTATCTGAAGCCTAATTCAAACAAACAAACAAAATAACATAAAAATTATGAGACAATCACAAATTTGAAAAATGCTTGAATATTTCATGTAAGGAACGTCAACTCTCTTTTAGGTGTGGTAATAGCCTTAGAGTTTTTTTTCATTTCTGGAGTCTATACCAACATACTTATGAATGAAACTATGTGATCTCTTGGGTTTGCTTTAAAATGAACCATGTATGCAGTGGAGAAAACTTGAGTAGGCATGCCAATGAAATAAAAGTGGCTTTCAGTTAATGGGAAACCCTGGTGGCGTAGTGGTTAAGAGCTATGGCTGCTAACCAAAAGATCAGCAGTTGAAATACACCAGGCACTCCCTGGAAACCGTCTGGGGCAATTCTACTTCGTCCTATAGGGTTGCTATGAGTTGGAATTGACTCAACAGCAGTGGGTTTGGTTTTCAGTTGATAATTGGTGAAGTTAGCTGATGGGTACCTGGGAGTTTATTGTATACTATTGTCTCTATTTCTGTGTATATTTGGAATTTTCTGCAATTAAAAAAAAAATCTATAAAAAGAAGAAAATTTTCTCAATGTCTAGTGAGAGCAAAGTGCTGATCTACAGGCTCTGAGTACATATATATAATAAAGACTCCTTTTCCCAAGGCTCAATTCATTCTCAGTCTCTTAGCAAGAAAGGATAGTACTTGATGCGGTTTTATTAGATGTGCACAAAATGCTGAGCCCTGATTGCCTGGAAAAGTTAACATCATTAAGTTATGGTAGGAGAATTAACATGTATTCAGTGCCAAAGTGATCTAGGTATTGTAAGGAAAAGCATTTCAGGAACTCTACATTATGCCTTGTTTTCTATTGTTCTCTTCTCTTAAGATAATTTTCATTGAGATACTTCTAAAATACATTTATTTTCTCTCCTTACTATAAAAGTATTGCTGTTGTTGTCATTTGTTGTAGAGTTCACCTCCGACTCACGGCAACCCCATGTGTGCAAAGTGGGACTGCTCTATAGGGTTTTCAAGGCTGCGGCCTTTCAGAAGCAGATTAGCAGGCCTTACTTCAGAGGTCCCTCTGAGTGGGCTTAAACCACCAACCTTCCAGTGACTAGTCCAGTGCTTAACCATTTGCACACCCATGAATCAACAGCCACCTTGGTTTAGCCTTGAATAAGAGATGTTTGGGTTCTATGGGCAAGTACACTCATAAAACATGGCTGAACTAGCTGTACTGTGGTAAACTGATATTTGGGGCCTATCCGTTTTTAACCCTCCAGTATAACAACGTGCAGGAGTAAGGAGTAGATTAGGGAGTAGATGAAGGAGGTGGGAGGAAGCCCTGGTGGCATGGTGGTTAAGGGGTCAGCTGCTAATCCAAATGTCAGTGGTTCAAAACTACCAGCCTCTCCGCGGGTGAAAGATGTGGCAGTCTACTTCCTTAAAGAGTTATAGCTTAGGAAATGAAACCCTATGGGGGCAGTTCTATTCTGTCCTACAGGGTCGCTACAAGGTTGACAGCAGTGGGTTTGATTTTTGGGGGGGAGGGAGGTAGAGGCTTGTGTGTCCCTTTTTGAACCCTGTCTCAGAATAAAATAAGTGGTGAAGGTCGTCACGCAGAGCACTTTCCACCTGCTTTCTGATCTTTAATTGATAAAGTACATATGATGTGTGTCAGGGCTCCACCATGCTCTCAACATGGGGCCTTATTGCATAGGCCTCCCTCAGGATGTTTGTGCTTGTTGAATCTGTCCAGAATAGTCCCATTTAGTGAAAATTAATAAACCCTGGCCTAAAAGTTCAAACTGAGAACACTTTGTGTCATTTTTGCCTCTTCTGTTTTGGGCTTCTCAAAATGAAGGACACTTTCCGGTCTAAGGAAGTATTAGATTAAGCACTCCTCAAGGGACTTAAATCCCAGTACCTAGTATATGTGGTGCTTGGCATATAGAAGACACTCAGTTAATGTTTATGAATGAAAGAATGATCCTGATTGCTCGCCTAATGGGCTATTGATCTCACGTGTTGTATAATACAGAGCTATAATGTCTCTATTTCTACTATAGCACTATTGATTTATAAATTGAGTTGCACTCAAAGCTCAAAAGAACTAAAATCTGTTTCTACATTAAGCCGTCCATGCTCTGGGATTCATGGAATCATTGCAGTTCAGTGCAAGAATGTACTTTAGACACCATCTAGACCAGAGGCTTTTAAATTGTGTTCTTGGGAACTCCACAATTCCACGCACAGCCTAGGGCCTTCTGAGGGGACATGGAGGAAGTCCTCCCTTCCCCTGTCCCAGCTAGAATTTAATTCATGCTTATCTTGGGGTTTATTTGGGAGTAAGGAAAGGTGATTCTTGGCTTTGCGTCATTTAAAAACTTCTAATCTTGATGAGCTGCTTCATTTTGCAGGAGAAGAGACCAAATTCCAGAAATATTAAGTGACAAGTTCACACCACCAGTTATAACAAACCCAAGGCTAGAACTCCTAGTCCCAGCCAAACCCCCACATCACCTACCTTCCCGAGTCATGGAGCTATGTTGTTTCATGGTAAAAGTTGTAAGTCCTTTCTCCATTTGTGGTCACATTGACCCAAATGCACTTGGATATGCTTGCACATTCATTGTTTAAAGTGATCTTACTTTTCCATCTTGAGTGTATCTTTTATTTCCTGAAATAGATTGTAATGTTCTTGGGGATGGAAGCTGAAACCTCTATTGTTTTTGTACCCTATCTCCTGCTGTTCTGGGGTCTCAGCAAGTATTATTCATGGACTGACTGGCTGATAGCAAATGAAATCCAAGATACGGAAGCTTCAGAAAACTTTGGGGTTCAGCCTCAGAGGACAAAGGTAAATTCCTCATTCATCAGACAATGTTTCTGCCACGTAACTTGGAATCATAGTTTTGATAAACAGCTGCATGGGTCCTAAGCCTTCAGAAAATTTTCCAGCTTTGTGAGTGCTTGGAAAATATATCATTGATGTGTTTTGTATATTTAGAAAAAAAATGAGGATAAGTTCCCATAATTTCTCATCCACACTGGAAAAAAATTGATGAGAGCTGAGTTGGTGTATTATAGCAATTGATGCTGACTGTGTCTGAGCTAGGATCAGGTTGACCTCACTGAGTTTTAACTGGCCATTTAGACTGTTGTTGGTGTTTTTTGGTTTTTCAAACTTTCACAAAAGAAGGGAGAATAGAATGGAGTAGTTCAGTGCATGGGCTTTAGAATCAATCTATTTTTAAACCTCAGCTTTGCCAATTACTCGTTGTGTAACCCTGGATAAGTTACTAGAACTCAGTAAGCCTCAATTTCTTCATCTGTACAATGGGTTTTTCGGTTTTGGGTACAATGGGGATAATATTTCCCTAACAGGGTTTATAAGAGTCTCTACATGGTGCAAATGGTTAAGGACTTGACTACTAGCTGAAGGGTTGACAGTTTGAACCCACCCAGAGGCCTCTCAGAAGAAAGCCCAGGCAATCTGCTTCCAAAAGTCCACAGCCTTGGAAACCCTATGGAGCAGTTCTACTCTGCACACATGGGGTTGCCATGAGTCATCATTGATACAATGGCAATGAACAATGAGGTTGATGTGAAGATTCAGTGACATACTGCATATCCAGTGTTTTGTGCTGTGCCTCGCTTGTGGTAAGTGCTTATCAATGGTTGTGAATATCATGGTTGCATAAGCTGACAAGTCGTAAGACGGAGACAGATATTTTAGATTGCCTTTTTTCCTATTGTTTTTGTTTCTTAGTTTACAAATGAGAAAACCCTAGGTGGCAAAATGATGCCAGCTCAGGTTTTCTTGTGTCAATTGACTTTTTCATTTGCTACTGCTGTGTTCTTTATGTACTTAGCAATGTTCTTGTTGTTTGTTTTATAGTGTGTGCCTCTATAGAAATAAGAATGTGTCTCCTTAAGAATGCCTCTCTCAGATCTCCCACTGCATGAATGTAATTGACTGAGGTCCCCAGTTGCTGTGTTTTGAAATCCCTCCCAGAGGAGTGAGTGCTGAAGCTGTACTTTGCACGGGCTTCTCCCAGCCAATGACTGGGCATGGCAGAGATACCAAGGCAGGCTCATTCCTGGGAGATAGAAGACCTCTTGATATGCAACTTTGGCTTAAGGACTCCCTATTGGCCTTGCTGAACTTCCTTAGATTCACACTGCGGTCTAAGACTTTTCTAACCAACCTGCCTTCCTTCTTGCTCTCCTCCACAAGGGTAAGACCTACGTTGTGATCTGGTGGCTCTCCCAGCCTCCCTGGCTCTGTTCCCACCTTCCCTCACAAGTGTTTGCCTTAATAAAATACTTGCATGTCTAACCTTGTCTTGATGTCTGCTTCTCAGTGGACCCAGACTAACACACTATGACCTCACAGAGAGCAGGGCTGAGAAAAGTAATTTAAATTTTCCAATACCTAGTACACCAAAGGAGGAACCAATCCCTGGAGAAGGACATCATGCTTGGTAGAACAGAGGATCAGCAAAAAAGAGGAAGACCCTTAACGAGATGGATTGACACAGTGACTACAACAATGGCCTTAACCATAACAACAAATATGAGGATGCCATGGAACCGGGCAGTGTTATATACAGGATTGCTATGAGTTAGAACTGACTTAATGGCACCTAACAGCAGTGCACCTTGGATAGATAATTAAGTAAATCCTGTGTGATGGTGATGATCAAAGACAGAGCCAGAAGGACGCACAGAGATGACATGTTTCCTCAGCCTGGGGGTCTTCAGACAGTAAACACTTCAGAGATTCAGAACAGATGGCTGTCTCTTGCTTGTAAGCCTCCTTCCTTGGCAACATGTCCCAGGTTTGTACAACGTTCTTAGATGAATTGAAACTCCTTCTGATGCTGATAAGTAAAACCATTAGCTGGTGAAAGCTGAGCTGATGTAAGAAAACTGTTATGAAAAAGGCAAGCTCTTTTCTGACTGGATGGCCAGAGGGAATGGTGCTTAACCTTAAGAATAATCTTTGAGAAAATGTTAAACCCTACTTTGAGTAGGGGAGTAGGAGATGGGAGAGAAATGTGTCATGGATTGAATTGTGTCCCCCAAAATATCTGTCAACTTGGCTGGGTCATATCCCCTTGTATGATTGTCTACTCTTATTATCTAACGTGATTTCCCTATGTGATGTAAATCCTATCACCATGATGTAATAAGATGGATCAGTGGCAGTTATATTGATGAGATTTACATGATCAGATAGTGTCTTAAGCCAAGCTCTTTTGAGTTACGGAAGAGAGAAGTGAGCAGAGAGACAGAGGACCTCATACCACCAAGAAAGCAGTGCTGGGAGCAGAATGCATTCTTTAGACTGACATTCCTGCCCTGAGATGCTCCCAGACCAAGGGAAGACTGATGCATCACAAGGACCTTACTCCAGAGCCAACAGAGAGAGAAAGCCTTCCCCTGGAGCTGGTACCCTGAATTCGGACTCCTGGCTTACTGGTCTGTGAGAAAATAAACTGTTCTTTGTTAAAGCCATCTACTTGTAGTATTTCTGTTATAGTAGCACTAGATGACTAAGAAAAAATGAAATTTGCGTTTATTAAAAACATTAATGTATAAGGCATGTTACACATACTAGCTTATTTAAAGAGGACTATGAGAAAGAAAGAGATATTATTTCCTATCTGTGAACAAGGAGATTGAGGTTAAGGGTGGTTCAGTAATTTGCTCTAAATCACGTAGCAATACCAGTTATCCTCCGAGCTCACATCTGTCATATTCAGTAGACTGATGCTTCTGTGTTCACAGAACTGGTTACTGATTCTTTTTCAGTGTGAACCCAAGAAACTGGACAAGAGAGCACTAGCCCATACAATGATCTTTTTCCCTAAATAGAGGCTGTGCTGGCTCATGGCATAGTCAACTGAGGAATGTAGTGATAGAAGGTACGGGGGTTGGAAGGGCTTGGAGGATGTCTGGAAGAAACTGTGAGAAATGGTGGGTTCCCTAAGGGTAATTCTTGCTTTCACTATTCACTTTCACAGAGGCTTCTGATTAGAAAGTGTTTTGCATATGTTACTCTATGGACTGTCAGATATCATGTGTAACCATGCAGTGTTATGACAATTCAGGCAATCTAGATCAATTCAAATTTTTTTCTCATTTATTTTAATATGGGAAAAGACAGTGTTAGGGCAGGCAGTGGCAAATGTCAGATAATTATAGTAAACAATGTGGTTTTGCAGGAAAAGTACTTGAGTACGAGTCAGAAGATCTGAGTTCTTGCCCTGGCTCCAGTGCTAATCAGCTGGGGGACTTTGGACAATCACTTAACTTCTGTAGGCCTCAGTCTCTCCATCAGTAAAATGAGAAATTCAGATCAGATGATCTCTGAAGTCCTTCCTGACTCAAATATCTTGTAACTTTATGATTCTGGCCCACACTGGCTGAATACCTTTGTGACAGTCCCTGGATAATGGCCAGCTTCTTTCTAAGCAGTGACCATTTAGGCTGAGTATGCTTCATTTATGTTCCAGTCACAGCCTTTCCCTCCAGTATGGGCCTCAGCCAAGTTCTCTGAAGCTGGGTGTGCTCCAAGCAGAGCCAGTACCAACCAGTCCTATTGAAAAGTTATCTAGCCCTATAACCTGAGATGATGAAAAATTATATAATATAAGCCTCTTAGAGCACCTCTTAGAGCACTCTTCTGAGTGCCCCCTAATAAAAAAAAATATTTTTGGTAATCACAAGAAAGAATGTTATGATGAATCCCAAATTCTCACTCTGGTTTAGAGTAACTTTCATGGGATGTGCTAATAAGAAGCCAGATGTGGTAGGTGGTGTGTGTGTGTGCATGATTGTGTTGTGTGTATGTGTGTGTTTGTACCTTTTTTAGGTGCCTGGAACAAGATGATTCAATATCTTTAGAAGTTGCATTTCTCACCTGAGTTCCTGGCAGTGCTCTGTTGCAAAGGACACGGAAGTTGGAAGCGACTGAGATACAATGTCTGTCCTCGTTGACCCCCCTCCTCCTGTCATTTGCCTTAGTGACATTTAATAGATAGGTGTGATGATCCCGATATCCGCACTGGTTCATTCTCCTGGTCAAATATCTCACACACATAAATCCTAATCAAGTATCTTTCCTGGACACTCCAATAATTCAAATATAGAGAAATCTAAAACAAACCCCAATATTCCATGCAACTCTTTAACAGAAAATAGAATTTATATTTGTATGTCTCAGCTGATCAAAATAACTTAATATACAGATCTCTTTGACTTTAGATCCTTTAATGGTTCCTATGCAAAACTGAACCATTTATGAATATTTAATAAAAATGTTGATCATCGTGATGACGAGTAACATGAATCAGGTCATCTTTTTACATGTCAATAAATGAAATAATTTGGGGGTCACCACTCACATTTATAAACTGTGTCTGAATACATTTGGGCTGTTAGCAATTGATACTTAAATTAAGCCAATCTTAACATTTAACAAAAAAGTTTCACAATGTACCAATGACGATATAAAAGTCCTGGAACAACAAGGGTTTTCTTACTCGTGATTTTGCCTTTTCTTCTTCTGTTCCTCTCAAGGGCTAAAATCTATTGCCCTTGAGTTGATTTCAATTCATAGTGACCCTACAGAACAGAGTAGAACTGCCCCACAGGGTTTCCAAGGTTGTAATCTTAATGGAAGTAGACTGCCACATCATTCTCCCGAGGAGTGGCTGGTGGGTTGAAACTGCCAACCTTTTGGTTAGCAGCCTAGTGCCTAACCATTATGCCACCAGGACTCCTCCTTAAGGGCTAAAAAGGGTGAGAAAGAAATATGCAGCTGATCCTAACTACCTCACTCCACTAATGATGCCACCACTCTTTTATTTGCTCTAAAAAATATTTAAGATTTCTAATATTTAAGAAATAGTGAATATCTTTATAAAAAGCAGCTGTGTTTTGGTGACTATATTGATAATTACGTTCTTGTTTGAAAACTTTTTATTACTTATGCGAAAGGATTCTGAGCATGGATACCTACCTCCACCTTACCTTATCTGACGCTGAAAATTTGGGCAAATTTGTTTTCATGGCATGAAGATTTAAATCAAATGGACCTTTTTATTTACATTGGAAGTTTTCTTACAGATGCTACAAATTTGATTTCTCAAGTATGTTAACAAAATGTCGACAATACTGACATTCTCTCATTCATGCATTCATTCATCAATTGGAACAATTTACTCAGAACTGTGTTACTTGAGGATACAATCAGGAGAAAAAGGCAGGCTTCTGTCCTCAAGGAGCAGCAGCTAGAAGTTAATCAAACAGTCATAAACACATAATTACAATCTAATGAGACAAAAGACAGGAAACAATGAAAATATATAACAGAGTATATGTGTCTTCTCTAGAGGTAGGGAAGAAGTGAGGGAAGGAAGGCTTGACAGAGGAAGTGATTTATTTTTTACCTGAAATCTGAAGGATGAGTAGTTATTAACTGGTGAAGACAAAGGGGAGTGTATGTGCAAATTCCCAGAATTTGGAGATAGGAATGTTTGGTTCTTTGTGATTGGTTTGGGGAGGCCAGAGTGGCTGAAGTGCAGGAAGTGAGGAGAGAATGGTCAAAGACAACCCTGAAGAGGAAGATAGGGTCCTCCAGGCCATATTAAGGGCTAGAGTTCTAATCCTAAAAGTAATGAAACTCTTGATAACTAAGAGAATGGTAAGTAAGAGGATGAATGAGCAGAATTCCACTATTAAAAGAACACTCTGGCAGAAAGGAAAACACGTAAGGGAGACAGAATGAAATGGGTGGGGGCAACCATTAGAAGATTATTCAATAGTGCAGGTGAGAGGTACTTGTACCCACCCACCTCTCCAATTCTTTCCTATTCTCTCTCTCTGAAAACTCTCCTAAGATCAGGAATATGACAAAACTGCCCTCTTTCTCCATTTTAATTTAATATCACACTGGCTGTTCTAACCAGTACAATATGACAAAAAGAAGAAATAAAAGGCATCCATTTGGAAATAATTGAAGGTGTCTTTATTCACAGACAATATGATTGCCTTTGTAGAAAATCTGATGAAATCTATCAAAAAGCTACTAAAATTAATAAGTGAGTTTAGCATGGTGGAGAATACAAGATCAATATTCAAAAATTAATTTTATATCTATATACTTGCAACCAGAAACATAAATCACCCTAAAAAAAATACCACTTACAACAGCATTCAAATTTGAAACATTTAAGGATAAATCTGACAAAAGATGAAGATGGCACAGGAATGGACAGTGTTTCATTCTGTTGTACAAAGGGAGTTACAAAGATTATGGCTAGAAGGACCATATTACATCATTTATTACATTGCAAGAGGGATCAATTATCTTAAATTCTTCAATAAAGCAGAAGGCAGAATCGCCTTCTGAGAGTAAGGGGATATGTAGGGGTCTTGAGGAGGGAAGCCATAGAGATGAATCAGAGAAGAGGCTGACCAAAGGTGGTAAAAGGATGAGTGAGGTTGGAGAATGTGGATTTGTAGTGATATCTATCAAGCCAACTGGGTGATTTATGGAAATGAAAGCTGTGTAGGTATTTCACGCCTAAAACAAGTGAATTCTGAGGACTGGAAAGGATAAGAAGTTTGCTTGGGGTGCAGGTGGGTAAGTCAACCATTATTCTGTTCCCTTCCATTAGGATAATTTCTAGCCAACCAAACCAAACCCATTGCCATCGAGTCAATTCTGACTCATAGCGACCCTACAGGACACAGTAGAACTGCCCTACAGGGTTTCCAAGGAGTGCCTGGCAGAAGGTGGAATTTTCTAAGAGTTGTGAAAAAATTCCTGAAGGCTTGAAATGCAAGAGCAGGAAATTTTCCGGTGTTTGACCACATGTGAGAGGGAATGTGAAGGAGAGGAAATTCAGATGAAGGGAGTGGTGAATGTGATCATCTAGGTGGCAGAACTGTAACAACTCTGGAGGCTGAAAAAAATGTGAGTTCAAACCTTCATTCTGCCACTCATTGGCTGTGCGACTTTGGCCAACATACCTATTCTCTTTAAGCTTCAATTGCTTTTTCTGTAAAATGGTGATGATGATTTCTCCCTTGTGGGTTTGTTGTGAAGATTACATGACATCATGTCTGCAAAGCTCTTAGCCCCATGGCTGTCCCATGGTAAGGGTTCAATGGAGGCTACCTGGTGGCTTTCTAGGTAGAGAGAAGGTTGGTGGGGAGAAAGGAAGGCCTGTCCTGGCCAGCATTGTTCAGGGCCTTGAATCATCAGCATTCCCAAGAAGACAGTGATGATTTTGAAGCATCTAGCTTTTTTTTTTTTTTTTAGCTTAGGTTGCCTTTATCAATATTTCATCATTCAAAAAATTATCCTATCTCCCATAGAATTTTAGGTTCCTCTAGGGCAGAGACAGGTTGTATGATCTTGGTGGTTCCTATATCTGACAGGTACTCAAAGCATTCTTATTGTTAAAGAGGGTAAAGTGAGGGCAGAGATGGGAGGGAGTCAGGGTGAATAGCATTGCTCGAGATTCCCTTTATGAAAGTGTTGGCTTAAATGAGGAGGTCATGGTTGTATTTTGGTGGTGATGAGGGTTTTGTAAAGAAATTGAATATGAGTCTTGTATGGCCAGTGAGGGTCAAGAGATGGATATGGAGGAAAACTTCAAAATGATGTAGTGCTTAGATGGCAGGAAGGAAAGAAAGACGAAGTATGGTAAAACAGTGTTTTCCTACTTGGAAAAAAGGGCAAATGGGTGGGATCACACACAGCTGAAATGGAAATGCCAGGAGTGGTGAGCTTTAGTTTATTCACAACTAGTTTAGTCTCCAGTCTATTTCATTTGAACTGGTAGTAATTTACCCACTCTCAGATGTCTAGGGCCTGCACATTACAACTACAGAAACATTTGTGGAGTGTAGTAAGCACAGGTGCAGTGTTGCTCTTCAAGAAAGTTTATAGTTTCAATGAAATTCAAGTAATTTTTTTTTTTAATCTATTTACAGCCTATTTAATATCTGGCAAAAAGGTTCAATACTTATAATAATAAAAGTTATCATTTACCCAGCTCTTGTTACATTCTAATCTCTGGGCTAAGGACTTTATAAATATCCTCTGTAATTCTTCAAACTACCCTGAAAAGTGGGTATTATTGTCTATGTTTTACAGAGGAGAGGTCCCAGATTAAATAACTTGCAGAAGCCACACAGCCAATAAGGGGAAGGGCATGAAATTGAATGACATCTGTCTGATAGCAAAGATGTACCCTCTCAGCCACATCTGGGGCCCAATACCTGTGAGTTCATGGCCTTTGACCTTTTGATTGACACCCTGTATTGTGATTCCCTTAGAACAAAGGGCATGGATTTTCGTACATGTTTTTATGCCATCAGCCCATGGTCTTCTTGACTTTTCTGTACTTTTCTATTCCATTTATTTTGAATCTCTTCTTGAATGAGTGGACTTTGGGAACCTGAAATTCTTCTTTCTGAATCTAAATAGGAAACCATAAATGGTACCAAACATGTTAGTGCAGCATTCATATATATTTGTTTCCTGGGTCTTGGCTTAGGGTGTCCTTTCACAGAGGCAGGAAAAGGGCTACTAGTCATTCAACAGTGAGGGGCAAAAAGGCCAGGCTGACAAAACATCTCTCTTCTATAGACTCTGTAATAATTGATAAAATTTGGCTATAACCTCACTCTCTTGGATTATGATGCCAATGCTCTATATAACACAAAGCTTGTCTAGGAGTGGTAACTCAATCGTCCATTATCAGCAATTAAAAACTTAAAGTAGTTCATAGGATGAGAGGAAGGCTCTAAGAAATGAGACATAGTGTCCATGAGGTTTGTTAGGAGAGGGGTGAGAGAAAAACCTGAAGTAGGAGGAGCTCCTCAGAAGGGCAAGCTCAGCAGACCCCATCAGTGCTGACTGGCTGGTCACCACATCATCAAGGAGCACTGGGCTTCCAGAGGGAGAGAAACAGGAGTGTGCAGAGGAGGTATGGGGACATTGAAGGCAAGCTTCCTCTCAGGCTAGCAGTGCTTTGCCTCCTACACTTCATTCCCTTCTCATTAGAGAGCTGTTTCTCTTCAACAAGTTTAGTCAACATCAAGCAAGAAATGAAACTTAGGGAGCAGTAAAAGCCAGAGGCACTAGAATGTTCAAGGAGAATTTGCAGTCCCTATTAAAGTCTTGCATCATAGCTTCTAAACACTTCTTCATACTTTAAGGAGCTCTTCAAACGTGTGTAGTTTAATACAAAGAAATCCTGAAATGTGTGAAAAGCCTCAGTATGAAAGAGAAGAGGTAATGATTTTGCAGAGTGTGGATGAGTGAGGGTTAAAGCCCCCATGAAAAGGTCACATACCCATGAAATCTTACAAATAAATGTGTAATGACAATAGTAAGGAGGAAGCTATGGATATAACATCATCTGAGTTCAGGGGGCAACTATGAGGTTTACTGAGTATGAATCTACTCAGAATAATAAAGAGAAGGCAATAAAAACTCAGGGCCGTAGACAATGAGGGCCTGCAGAGAAGGATCTTTTCTCTCTTTCTGTAACTATGTAGACCAGATGGACAGTCTACCTAAGCAGAGAGGTAAACAGAAGGCCCAGACTGGACTCTTCATCATAAAATCCTGACTTACAAAACTCATAGATTGGTACCGATGAACATTCTTTAGCCTTCAGGTAAACTAGCTCTGGAGTGACCAAACTAAAGAGAAGAAATTAATTTGTTTTTTATAAAGGCCCCCAAACCCATTGCTGTCGAGTCGATTCTGACTCATAACAATCCTATAGGACAGAGTAGAACTGCCCCGTAGAGTTTCCAAAGACTGCCTCGTGGATTCAAACTGCCAACATTTTGGTTAGCAGCCATAGCTCTTAACCGCTAAGCCACCAGGGTTTTCAAGTTCCCCAGGAAGTAATAATTATAGAATTTTTTTAATTAAGAAAGTTTTTTTCTATTAATATCTTATATTCCTCCCAATATAGATTAATGAAGACACAATTATTTTCTTCTTTAAATTTTTCATTGATACTATGTGTTCTCACCTAATGGAAGGTATGCTGATTAAAGAACGAATTCAGAATTTTTGCTATGCATTATGAATTTTGATACCCATTATATGTTCCAGGAGTCATTAGATGTAGTCAATCCTACCAATATAAATCAATGATAACATCTTTTTAAAATTTTTATTTCTTAAAAATTTGCAAAGATTAGATAAAACATGAAGGCACCCGACAATGACTTCAAATACAATTTATTCTAATCTCGTTCCTAGCCTTTTTATTGTTTTTCATGAAACTTTTCAAAACATGGTACAATGCATTCTTCCTTACTGCAAAATCAGTACTTACAGCCCAAATAAATAAAGCCAAGGGATTTTTTTTACCTCAGAAAAATTACTGCTGCAATGTATTCTTCATTACTTCAAAAGCAGTACTGATAGGTCAAATAAATAAAATTAAAGGAATTTGAATCTCGGGAAAATTACCACTACTATGTATTCTTCATTATAACAAAAGTAGTACTAACAGCTAAGAAGCGAAAACAGCTACACTAGAATACTTCAGGACTACTCACAGTGGTACGTTCCACTTACTACTCGTGGAAGCCCTAAGATTGAATGCTGCTTAAGAATAACTTACAGGAGGTCAAGTCTCTTGAAATGTACCCCCGCAATGCATCATTCCTTATTGCAAAGGCTTTGTTTACTGTTCAGAAGCTAGAAACGCAGAGAGTAACAGCAGGAAACAATGAATGCCATCAGGGAGAAAATGGCCAATATGGCTGAATGAAGATTGGGAATAGCTTATTAGTACATTCTCACTAGAATATAGTAACTGGAAAATATAGTGAGGAGGCTTATCTCACAGAAATAAAGGCAAACTTGTCAAAAGTTTAGAAAATTCACACATCCAGGAGGCATCACCTAAGACAATGCTCAATCTATACAAAAACGAGGCTCCAACTCAGGGTTCCTGAGTTTCACAGATTTCAAAAGGTTCCCACCTCAAGGCTGAACAAACTAAAATCAGGCTACCTCTTTCCCAAAGAACTTTAGAGACACAAAACGTGGTTGGGATACAATATGTCCCACGAGTCAGCAAAGGGTTAAGCCCACATAGAATTAAATCAACCAAAAACCAAACTCATTGCTGTCAAGTTGATTCTGACTTATAGAGACCCTGTAGGACAGAGTGGAACTGCCCCATAGGGTTTCCAAGGCTGTAATCTTTATGGAAGCAGACTGACACAGCTTTTTCCCACAGAGTGGATGGTGGATTCAAACTGCCAACCTTTTGATTAGAAGCTGAGTGCTTAACCACTGTGCCAGGCAATAGTAATTCAAGAAGAGCAGTTATAATCTTGACTTTTGAGATAGTTTTGCTATTACGAGGATGAAAAAATAGCACCGATGTTTCCTACAAAGTCTTATTTTTACTGGACACCATTCTTACACATCACAGTCTCAGTAGATTTCTGTTTCTCTCTACTAAGGTCCATAAGGGCAGGGATTTTTTTTTCTTTCTTCCTGTTTTGTTTACTGCTATATCCAGAGTCTAGAATCATGTCTGACACATAAAAAAAATTCAATAAATAGTTATTGAAAGAATTTATTAGATTTCTGCAGTGACATCTAATCACTCTCCCTGCCTTACATCTTACTCCGTCCAATCTACCCTCAACCTTGAAGGTAGAGTCATTTTTTTAAAACAAAAATCTTGACAACAGTACACTCCTTTTTCAAACTTTTTAAAGGACACACAGTCTAGAATAATGCCCACATTCCTTATCAAGCTATTTGGTGGCCTCTGTGATCTGGCATTTGCTTGTCTCCAAACACATGTCCTGCCATGTCTTATGCCTTCTGCACCAGTACTGCTCTTGTCCTTGCTGATGCATTCTTTGTCCAGAACACTTTATTCCCCCAGCTCCCTTCTTCTCTTAGGAGTCCGTGGGTGGTGCAAATGGTTAACAGGTTTGGCTGCCGACTGAAAAGTTGGAGGTTTGAAGCTAGCCACAGGCATCTCAGAAGAAAGGCCTGGCAATCTAATTCCAAAAAATCAGCCATTTAAAACCCTATGGCACACAGTTCTACTTCTACACACTTGGGGTTGCCAAGAGTTAGAATTGACTCAATGGCAATTTTTTTTTGCATCTCTTGACAAACACTTATTTGTCCTTCAGAACTCAGAATATCATTTCTCCTGGAATGTCTTCTCCAGCTAAATCCAAATCTGAGTTATTTGCTTCTGCACATAATACTACACAAATGCTTCTATAAAAATATTTATAATGTATTGAAATGATGAGCTTAAGTGTCTGTGTTCCCTACAAGTACCTCTAGGTTAGGGACTGTGGCTTAGATGTTTTTGAACTCCCAGTCTCCGAGCAGAGTCCCTGAGTGGTGCACAAGGTTAACATCTACCTCACAGGGTTTTTGGAGAATAGATGCTTAGTAATCAGAGCTATTATATTGTTTCTCCCATCCCTTGTCCTTCTCAGACATCACCAATCAATCACTGCGCACTTTCCCACCGAACCTGGAGGAACCTGTCTCAAGATAGCATTCTGGAAAGCTATACCAATTGAATAGAGCAGGCAGTAAAGATGAGACTTACTTGTTGTATTAGTACTAAGGGCTGCACTTACTGCTGCCTGTGTTGGCCCTTTCCTGTATCAATGAGGAACACTCAATCAGCTTACACTAAAGTCCAAGACATTTTGTAGCCAGGTCCATTTGCTTCTTTACCTTCTCTACTGCTACTAAGCAATTTATTCCCACTTCCCGTGACACTGTCTTGGAATCTGCAAGACGCAAGCAGATGAAATTGAGATAATAATCAAACGGAGGAGAAAAATCTGTTAGAGAAAAAAAATCAAATTAATTTGAGCATTTGTTTTCTAATTCTATTTTCATTTTTTGTTTGTTTAGTCTTGTCCAATGACAGTACTCATTGAAAGAGCTAAATCGCTCAGTTTGAAAACAGAACAAACAATAAAAGCAGCAATGTGTCTAAGGTTATCCAATGAGACATAAATGGAAATGGCAGCCAGCTTGCATTTGACACCCTTGATGAGTCTGAGGCTATAAAAATGGATTCTGACATTTTAGCCTTTCTGTAATATTTTTAACATGGTCAAATCTTGGTGTGGACTTTAAGCTTATGATCAAGGACTGTACCATCTTATTCTTATTATCATTTCAGGTTTGAAGTTTCATTTTCCTGCATTACCCTGGGAGAAAAGCATAGTATCTTATTTGTTATAATGATAAACAAAGAAAATATTATTCCCCCAATCTCTCAGGTTCAAACATGACTGGAAGGATTTTTCTTAAGCAGAACAAATAGAACAAAAAGAGCTATCTCATTGAGGTTTCCAAATATTTGTTAGCCACTGACTTAAAACAGGGCTTTGAACTGGTTCGTTCCAGTTTGAACGTCAGCTGAAAATTTTCATTTCCACCCCAGATAATACCGAATCAGAATTGACATTTTAACAAGATTTCCCAGGTGATTCCTATGTATAATAAATTTTGAGACTCGCTGCTGTACTAGTGGTTCTCAGAATTGATCCCTAATCAATAGCATTAGCACCACCAGAGAACTTGTCAGAAATCCAGATTCCCACAGGGTTTCGAACTGGAACAAGCAGGTTTGAAGCCCTGACTTGAAAGATTCATTTGGAATTCTTTCTGCCTTTGACGTTTTCTTGACTCAGAATCAGTGTTCATATTATAAACAATTTTCGCTTTCAACTCTCACGCAGTACGCAGTAATCTTCAACATTGCAACTAAGCATCGTGTCTCAAAGTCTCTCCTAGGTTCATTTGTCTTCAAAATTTGTGCGGGTCCACACTTCTTCCAGTGGCTCTCCATATAAAATGCAGATGGAAAGTAAATAGAATATTGTTCAATGTCTAGACATAGTTAATCACGTCTACTTCCTAATACCTATATGTTGGGGTGTAGAACAGAGGAAAGAGAAATGTACTAAATTGAAAACTCACAATAAACGACTATCAATATGGACTACTCAGACTAGTACTGAGGCCAACATACTTAATTCAGCCAGTGTACTTAATTTAAGAGTCCCAGGGGATTCATGCCAGCAGAAGATCCTAGGAAGTCCTTCACAATCCTGACACTACCCGTTGGTCTAGAGAACCCCATCCAAGCAGTTCCCTTTGGCTACCATTTGGATTTTGCTCTACAGAGAACAGATCGCCCCCAGGATAATTAGGATGTTTTAAAAGTCTCATTCCTGTTTCTTAAATGTCTTGGTGAGCTGAAGGAACATTTAAAAATAAAAACAGACATTTGTTTCTCAACAGTCACAGTTCGAAATGGCATGTACAATTCTCTCTGCAGTCATTTTTGAAACTTAAAAAGCTTTTCATGTTGCTTTTTAAATAGAAAAGCAATTTGAAAATAAAAGAAAGCATTTACCATTCAAAAATAGTGAACTTGAGTGTTGGCCCCTGTGGAGCACTATCAAATAGCCTTGTTTTTCTGTGACTGAAGACTTGGTAGGCAAAAATGGCATATGTTAAAAGAACCACTTTGCAGATGTGCATCAATTCTGGTTATCATTGGGTGTGCTCTGGGAAAAATCAGGAGAAACCAATTTTTCTCTGGCATTTCCTGCACCGTGGCACAATGGAAAAAACCATGGGCTTGAGGGTAAGACAAATGAGGATTTTAATTCTAGCTCCACAATTAATAAATTGAGGGACCTTGGACAATTATTTTAACCCTCTGAATCTCAATTTCTCCTGCACTAACAGAAGAATTATGTTACTTACTGTTATGGATTAAATTGTGTCCCATCAAAATATATGTTAGAATTCCAACCCCATACCTGTGCATATAATCCTGTTTAGAAATAGGGTTTCCTTTGCTATGTTAATTACCTTGTAGCCCAGTAGGGTGGATTCTGAATCTGATCACATGTTGAGTTATAAAAAGAGCAGATTAGACAGGAAGACAGGTTATGTGAGGGTCATCTACAAGTCAAGGAATCAAGGAATGTCTGAGACTACGTGTAAGTAAGGAATTAACATGGCTGAGACCCTGAATTTAGAAGTGTGCAAAGACCTGGAGATAGAAAACCAAAAGGGAAGAAAATGCTCAGTATTTCTCAAGCTGAAAGAGCTGAAGAAAAAATTCAAGCCTTGAGTTAAAATATTGAAAGATTCTACAGGGAAAATATTACCTTCAAAAGAAGATAAAGAAGTTGGAAGGAATATACAGAATTGCTGTACCAAAAAGAATTGGTTGACGTTCAACCATTTCAGGAAGTAGCTTATGATCAAGAACTGATGGTAGTGAAGGAAGAGGTCCAAGCTGTGCTGAAGGCATTGGCAAATAACAATGCTCCAGGAATTGACAGAATACCAACTGAATTGTTTCAACAAACCAGTGCAGCCTTGGAGGTGCTCATTCATCTATGCCAAGAAATTTGGAAGACAGCTGCCTGGCCAACTGACTGGAAGAGATCCCTGTTTGTGCCCATTCCAAAGAAAGGTGATCCAACAGAATGTGGAAATTCTTGAACAATATCATTAATATTACATACAAGTAACAATTTTTTTTCCTCCTTCAGTTATTATTAAAAGCCAAAAAAAAGGGTGGAGTATCTGAAAGATTCATTTAGCTTCTCGATTTTTGGAAAATAGAAGTCTACCAAGACTCAACAAATGACAGTTAATTATCTCCATTCTTCTTTCACTTGGACAGGTATTTTACCCAATACTACCAGAAAAAAAAAAAGGGGCTCCCAAAAAACCCAGTGCCGTCGAGTCAATTCCGACTCATAGCGACCCTACCAGAAAGGGCTAGGAAAACATAAATACTATTCATTTTAGTATGCCCTTTGCCAATGAATTTTTTTTTTTTTACTGTACATTAGATGAAAGTTTACAGAACAAACTAGCTCTCATTAAACAGTACGCATAATGTTTTACGACATTGGTTAACAACCCCACGACATGTCAACAATCTCCCTTTTCAGCCTTGGGTTCCCTATTACCAGCTTTCCTGTCCCCTCCTGCTTTCTAGTCCTTGCCTCTGGGCTGGCGTGCTTCTTTAATCTCTTTTTGTTTTATAGGCCTGTCTAATCTTTGGCTGAAGGGTGAACCTTAGGAGTGATTTCATTATTGACTAAAACAGTGTCCGAGGGCCATATTCTCGGGTCTTCTCCAGTCTGTGTCAGGCCAGTAAGTCTGGTCTTTCTTTGTGAGTTAGAATTTTGTTCTACATTTTTCTCCAGCTCTGTCTGGGACCCTTTATTATTAACCCTGTCAGAGCAGTCAGTGGTGGTAGCCAGGCACCATCTAGTTTTACTGGACTCAGTCTGGTGGAGGCAGTGGTAGTTGTGGTCCATTAGTCCTTTGGACTAATCTTTCCCTTGTATCTTTAGTTTTCTTCATTCTCTCTTCCTCCAGAATGGGTGAGACCAGTGGAGTATCTTAGATGGCCATGCACAGTCTTTTAAGACCCCAGATGCTACTCACCAAAGTAGAATGTAGAATGTTTTCTTTATAAACTATGTTATGCCAATTGAGTTAGATGTTCCCTGATACCATGTTCTCCAGAGCCCTCAGGCCAGCAATTCAGTCCCTCAGGGATTTTGGATGTGTCTATGGAGCTTCCATGACGTTGCCTTATACTTTTTATGCTGGCTTCCCCAGTTTTGTGTACTGTCTTACCCTTCACCAGAGTTACCACTTATCTATTGTCTATTTAGTGGTTTTCCACCTCTATTCCTCCACTCCCTCGTAGTCATCAAAGATTGTTTCTTTCAGAGTGTAAACCTTTTCATGAATTTTTATAGTAGTGGTCTCCTACAATACTTGTCCTTTTGTGATTGATTTATTTCACTCAGCAAGGTGCCTCCAGACTCATCCATGTTGTGAGATGCTTCGAAGATTCATCATCATTCTTTATCATTATGTAGTACTCCATTGTGTGTGTGTACCATAGTCACAAGTAAAATTTGCTGAAGATTATTCAAAACAGGTTGCAGCAGTATATCGATAGAGAACTGCTGAAACCAGGGCTATCATTGCTGATGTCAGATGGATCCTGGTTGAAAGCAGAGAATACCAGGAAGATGTTTACCTGTGTTTTATTGACTATGCAAAGGCATTTGACTGTGTGGATCATAACAAATTATGGATAACATTGTGAAGAATGGAAATTACAGAACACTTAATTTTGCTCATGAGGAACATGTACGTAGACCAAAAGGCAGTCCATCGAACAGAACAAGAGGATACTGCGTGGTTTACAGTCAAGAAAGGTGTGTATCAGGGTTGTCTCCTTCCACCATACTTATTCAACCTGTATGCTGAGCAAATAATTCAAGAAGCTAGGCTATATGAAAAAGAACCTAGAATCAGGATTGGAGGCAGACTCATTAACAAGCTGCAATATGCAGATGACATAGCCTTTCTTGCTGAATGTGAAAAGGGCTTGAAACACTAATGAACATCAAAGACTACACAGCCTTCAATATGCTCAACATAACAAAGATGAAAACCTTCACAACAGGACCAATAAGCGAATCATGGTAAAATCCATTGCCGTTGCATTGATTCTGACTCACAGCAACACTATAGACCTTATAGGACAGAATAGAACTGCCCCATTGGGTTTCCAAGGAGTGGCTGGTGGATTCAAACTGCGAACCTTTTGGTTTGTAGCCAAACGCTTAACCCCTGCACCACCAGGATAGACGGAGAAAATATTGAATTTGTCAAGGATTTCATTTTACTTCCATCGACAATCAACGCTAATGTAAGCAGCAGTCAAATGATGCATTGCATTGGACAAATCTTCTACAAAAGACCGCTTTAAAGTGTAAAAAAAAAGTAAAGATGTCACTTTAAGGGTTAAGGTGTGCCTGACCCAAGTCATGGTATTTTTACTCACCTCATATGCATGCAAAAGCTGGACAATGAGTAAGGAAGACTGAAAAAGAATTGATGCCTTTGAATTATGGTGTTGGCAAAGAACATTGAACGTACCATGGACTGCTAGAAGAATGAACAAACCTGTCTTGGAAGAGGTACAGCCAGAATGCTCCTTGGAAGCAAGGATAGTGAGACTTCATCTTACATAATTTGGACATGTTATCAGGAGGGACTAGTCCCTGGAGAAGGACATCATGCTTGGTAGACAGTCAGCAAAAAAGAGGAAGACCCTCAATGAGATGGATTGACACAGTGGCTGCAACATTGAGCTCGAGCATAACGAAGATAGTGAGGACTGGGCAGTGTTTTGTTCTGTTATACATAGTGTGGCTATGAGTTGGAAACAACTCAATGGCACATAACAACGAAGCCTCCTGAACTGTGAGAAAATAAATTCATGTTCTTGAAAGTCAACTGCTTATTTTTCTATTACAGCAGCACTAAGAAATTAAGACATCTACTTTGCAATTTTTGGGTGATATTTCAAAGATTATGTTATGGACATGTAAAATAACTACCACATAAAAAGTGCTTAGTGAGTGATATTTCTTTCCTCTGCCTTCTCACCACCATCCCTAGCTACTGCATCTCCCCTCATGCCAGCTTTCCTGAGCCTTACTTAGTCTTTTGGTGATATTCTCATTAAAATTTACCTGTCATGTGGTTTAATTGTTTCTTTAGGTCCCTGTCTACCAGCTGACTGACCAATTCTCTCTGCTGTTATATTCTCCCAAGCCCTAACATGTAGCTCATTGATCATCTAAATGGGTGCTGATGGGTTAACCTCTTACTCCCCTCAAGTAAGCAGAACATTTTAGATAGAACCTTCAGAAAAAGTGTCTTAGTCCACAGGAATGACTGTAACAAAAATACTTCAGGCAAAGCAGGGAGTTAGTTTAGGAATAGATGTGTACGGAGTCACCTTTCAATATCACCCCTCAAATTCACATACACAAATGCCTTCCTTCTACTTCAGCATATTTATAGCAACACGATTAAATCAGAACATCAAGACCAAGGCTTATATTAATGGTGACCTAAAAAATTTTTTTTTTTAATAGTAGAATGGAAACACTGGTGGTGTAGTGGTTAAGAGCTACAGCTGCTAACCAAAAGGTTGGCAGTTTGAATCTACCAGGCACTCCTTGGAAACCGTATGGGGCAGTTCTACTCTGTCCTAAAGGGTCTCTATGAGTTGGGATTGACTCAATGGCAATGGGTTTGGTTTTTGGGTTTAATGGTAGAATGGTAAGTCTACCAAGTTTTTGCAATGAATATTATAGAAGTGTTCTCGATGCTAGGTCTCTGCTTACCCTACACCGTTGAAGCTATAATTCAGGAAAATTCAGTATAAAAATATAAAGCCAATAGAAAGTACTCTAAGTGGGAAGCTATTGAGCTCTGTATCCCTCTGGTCCAATAGTTGCCCCTACTCTGGTCTTATACAAGCTTTCAGGGCTGGCCTTTCTCATTGTTTCTCTGTGACCAAGCTCTGCCTTGCCCCTGAGTTTCAGTAACTGAGTCCCTGTTTGGTATCTCCATGATAAAGTCAAACCCTCCTTATTCATATTTCAGTTCCTCCAAGGATGTAATATCACTTTCCTTCCATACGGTCCAGCCCTCGCCTTTATCCATTCTTTTAGAGCCCAAGATTCTGCTCCTGAATTCTACTCTTCCAATTAAGAGCACACTTGGTTTGGGTACTGGGTGAGTCATCAGTGTCAATGGAACTATGGTCCTGGGACATACAAACAATGGTACCTTGCACTGGCAGAAAAATGTACACTGAAGCTTAAAAAGGCAGTAGAGCTAGAAGTGAAAACATTAGCACTGACACCTGACAGACATGGGGTAGAGCTAGGGTCAGACTCACTAGTCTTGAAGACATTTCCCATGCTCTGATTTTCGCATCTCAAAAACAGGACTAATTGTGCTTATCTTGTAGAGTGGTTGTATAGATTAAATCAGAAAATAAATGTAATGCAATTAGCACAATGCTTGGCACACAGTATATGCTCAAAAAATCAGATATTTTTATTATCAGCATCACAAGGGTTTTTAAATGATAAGCATGTACGAAAGCAAAAGAGGTAACTTCTATCTCTTATGAACCTCAACTCATCCAAAAATGTAGAAGGCAAGGTAAGCAGAGTTTATAATCTTTAATAATCATAACCTATGAAGTTCAAGAGAAAAACCGGGGGCCTGGTTGACATGTAGGTTATATAGCAGCCACATCAACAGGGACTGCATCATATGCAAGCAGGTGGTCTCTTAGCCAGGAGAGATGTTTCCTTAGATGTGGAGAAGACAAGACTGGCGCCAGGGACGGAAGTTTTACTTTGGGATGAACTCGAAACACAGAAAGAAAAAAAAGGATTCTTGAGGTGTTCAAAAAGACTTGTCTGCCATTTCAGGTTAGTTGTCAGCTGTATTTCGGAAAATCACATCCTGATCTTCCAGAAAGTGGGTCATCTCAAACTCTTGATTTCAGATATTAATGTTTTTGTTGTTGTTGTTAGCTACCAACGAGTTGGTCTCTGACTCATGGTGACCCCCATGCATACCTAATCAAAACATTGTGATCCAAGGGTTTTCATTGGCTGATTTTCAGAAATAGATCACCAGACCTTTCTTCCTAGTCCTTCTTAGCCTGGAAGCTTCATTGAAACCTGTTCTGCATCATAGCAACACTCAAGTCTCCAGTGATAGATAGTGGTCACTATGCATGCGGTACGTTGGCCAGGAATCAAACCCAGGTCTCCTGCATGGAGGAAAAGATTTCTACCACTCAGCCACCAGTGGCCCAGACGTGCTGTTAGTTGCTGTCAAATTGATTCCCACTCATGGTGACCCCATGTAGAACTCTCCATAGGGTTTTCAAGGCTGTGGCCTTTTAGAAACAGGCCTGTCCTTCGAGGTGCCTCTGGGTGGGTTTGAACTTCGAACCTTTTGGTTAGTAGTCTAGCACTTAATCTTTTGTGCCACCCAAGGATTTGGGTCCCAGATACAGAAACCATAAACTTACCCAATGCAAGAAAAGATCTAGTTTCTGGCTGGCTCATCCTGGGCAAGTATCTTGATCATTTAGAGCCTCAGTTTCTTCTTCTAGAAAACTGCATTAATAATTTTTGCCTCACAGAGCTGTGAGGAGGATTCATATATATGAAAGTGGCCATCACGGTGATGCTTGATGCACGTTTGTTTCTGCATTGCTATCCACTTTTAACCTGTAATCACAATTCAGTTACCGCCTTGTTCATCCTAGTTAATTCCTTAGTAAATTCTGACATCCTTTCTAAATGTGTCTCTATAACTGCTGAGCACTGTCGTAAAATCTCACTCTCTTTTTCTGAGTGTGACCATGTTGGGCCCCCTTCACCTTGTGTTATTTGCCTGATTTCTGCCACTGATGCTCTGAAGCCATTTGATTTTAGAAAAGGAGGGAAATTTTGAGAGGAAAAATGGCAGACAGGCCTTTTCAACTACCTCCCTGATTCTGCTGACATCTCTTAGCCTTATCAAGCCATTTAGTCTGCAAAAGGGGAGTCAAAATCCTTCTGCCAGGCAGAAAAAGAAATCCTGTTTTTGGCAGATAATTAGTAAAATAAACATCCAAAAGCTGTAGATAATTTGTATTGCACTACAGGCTTTGTGGATGTTTTACCGCCCACACTCCTGTAATTAGGGAATAGGAGCTGATAAATGCTGAAGTGGAGAGAGATTTCCTGAAACCAGAGAGGCCAATGCTTCCATTGGACTAAAATTGCCATAAGGATCAACAGAAAGAAAGAAAATGTCCAGAAAAATTTAGTGAGGCAACGAGCTTCAGGGTGGGGTCAAGTTTGAGCTTAATAAGGTGAATGAGACAACTTCAAGAGAGAGTGCCAGTCCCATGTTTTTAAATTATTTTCTCAGGGAATGAGGCTAAGGAGAAATCTGAGATCTTGCAAGAACTGTACAAAAGGAGCAGCCACCAACTGCAGGGTGGGATATGAGAGGGACACTGGTGTTGGACAGCCAGACCTAGCTGTGGGGTCAGGCAGTCCTGCAGATGACACCACTCTTCTTGTGATGGTCAACTGAAATACTATTTTGAAAGAATTTTGTAAACTTTTTAGAATTACATAAAAAGGGTTATTATCAATTATAATATTATTGTGCTTCTGTCTTGTAGGGTTAACAGCACAGGTTCTGAAATCAGATTAAATGAAAACCAAACTCATTGTCAGTGAGTCCCTTCCCACTCCTGGCAAGCCCATGTGTGTCAGAGTAGAACTGTGCTCCACAGAGCTTTCGGTGCCTGTAACCTTAAGGAAATAGATTGCCAGGCCTTTCTTGCATGGCACCATTGGGTGGGTTTGAACTGCCAATCTTTCACTTTGTACCCTAACTCAAACCATTTGTGCCACTTAGGGACTTGGAATCAGATTAAGTAGGCTCAAATCCTGGCTTTACTACTTATTCTTTTTGTGAACTTAAGCAAGAAACCTGACCTTTTGAATCCTCAGTAACCTCCCTGCAAAATGAATGTAATAATAGTGCCTGACTCACTGGGTTGTTGTAAGGGTTAGATAAGGTCTGCATGTAAATCTCTTTTCACAGGGCCTGGTCGATAGTAAGTCCTCAATAGATACTACTTATTAATATTTGCCCGGGACCCTCAGGTCCCTGTTGTAAGTAAAACTGCAGGGTTCTCCAACCACAATGGTGAGTCATCATCTGCCCAAGACTCTGATACCCAGACAAGACTTTTGCTAAGTGTGGCTGGGTTTGTTAACATTAACTGGGGGAGGAAGAACTGGCTAGGAAAATCCATGGTGGCAATAAGCTGCTGTGGAAGTGTTTCATGTCATTGCTCTTCTATCATACCATATTTGATAATTGTTATTTTAGATCTTGGGTCAGAGTCTACAGTTTAGTATTCTTTGGGGTTATCACGCTCTTGGGATGGCCTAGAGATCTCTGGAGTGTTATATGGATTCCACAGCTTGCCTTGGATATTACCTAATTAACGTACCAGTGAGCTGTTTTTCCTTTTCTTTCCTTCCTTCCTCCTTTTTTTCTTTTCTTTCCCTTCCTCCTTTTTTTTTTTTCACCCTTCTCTCTCCCCCTCCCTACCTCCCTTCCTCCTTCCTTCCTCCCTTTCTCTGTGTCTCTTTCTTTTTTTTGGTCAATATTTGCTCGGTATAGAATTTCTCCACACAAATTCACTTAAGCCTTTGGATGGCAAACTTGAGGACTGAGTGGTGGTGATTTTTTTTTTTTAATTTGTTTAAAAACAATTCCTCTATTGTGCATGTCTTGCATGAGGGCTGCTGCCAGTGAGCAATGCCTCTAGTTACCATTCAACCCAATATAAATATGACATTCCTTCGTCCTTGCCTTCATATTGTCTCTCCAAGCTGTACAAATACTGAGAAAAATTGGGTGAGATTCTCTCTGACTTTAAATCCTACACTGTACAGGGATATAGACTTGGAACTTAAATCTTGAATTTCCCCAGTAATCAAAAGAAAAGCGTGTCGAAGAGTACTTATTGCTATATATACATATTTTAAGTTCTACTCATCCCCTGCCTTTTCAGGTCCCTGGAAATCAATGATTTTGCAGTCACTGGGGTGCTCAACCTGCATGCTTTTTGCTGATGAAAACATCTCCGCTGTTCACTAGTTTGGGATGGCAGCCTCATTTGAGCAGTTGAAGTATCTTCTTCCTCACCCACCCAAGCAGATATAGTCCATTATTTTTCTGCAAATAAGAACTCCTGGAATCTGTAGAGTAGAGCAAACTAAAGGGTCAAAGCCAGGGCCAGGCTTCTGGGCTGGGTGGTTGATTGTATAAGAAAACTAGGGATCACCAATGCAAAGTTAAGAGACAGGCAGAGGAGTAAACTTGCTGGGCAACTGATTTTAATCTATACTGAAGACCTTAGTGTTCAGTAACCAAGTACTATCAAATAAGATAATGTATTCACATACTTTGAACACTAAAAAGCTTTATAATGTAAGGGACTATCAAGGCTATTTTAATTATTGATACTATTATTAAGTAATAATATTATATGATGTTATATAAAATATAATGATATCACATAATTATAGTATGTTATATTCTAATTATATTCCCATGCACTCTTGCTTTTTTCCCTTTTCATGACATTGACATTTTTTGAGGAGTCCAGGTATAGAGTGTCTCACATTCTGAATTTGTCTGGTTGACTTCTTTTAAACAGATAAATTTTTTGGCAAAAAAAAGAAATCTTACATATATGTATATACATATATACTATATAGGTAGTCTCATGTATGTTTTCCTGCTTTACATGAGGGAGCATGAAATGTCAGGTTGTCCCTCCCTCTGTAATTGTGAGATTGAGTTTTGCTGGGCTACCTTAAGGAATACACTGGGGAGTATTAGCATCAAGGCTTTTGGCCATTTACCTTCAGTACACTGTCCTCCTCCAGCTCTTCAATGATACATGCCCCAGCTAACAACCCCTGGGACCAGGTCAGGACATCAAAAAATGACCAGCGAAGGTAACACCAGAGAAACTTCCCTGTGGAGCCAACTGGTTCTATATAATTTGTCAATTCATCCTGGAGAAAGCTTGATTGGCATCTTCTCGAGAATGACGCATGCTAAGAGATGCACCACAAAACTAGGTTGTGCAGTGGGTGGGTCCCAGCTCTAGGCATGAGTGGATGGGCAGTGATGTATTTCTGATTTCCTTGTCTGCCCAACAGATGCATGGGCAAAAGACGTCCCACATACCATCATGTAACTGAGTGAGACTTGGCTAAAGATGACCTACTATTCCTAGGGGACATGGATACCTGAAAGAAGGGGTAGGGAAGTAAGGACAAAAAACAAAACAAACAAACAAAAAACAAATTAGGCTTAGACTTCAAAAATTATATTGAGTGTCTCTTATGGGCCAGATGTTTTTAAATGCATTGGTTCATATTACATTGTATAACATTAGTCCCTCAGAAACATTACTTCAGAATTACAGAGTGGTTTTTATTACAATGTTATATGGTTATACCTAGTCCTTTAGTGGGTCAGGTCAATTCCAGCAGGACTCCGTGAGGTAAACCAAGTCTTGTTGGGTTATAACCACCAACATTTGTACAGATCTTTATGGTTTACAAAGCACTTACACAAACAGGATTTCATTTTATCCTCACAAAACTACTCATAGAGTTATTATTCCCACTTGCCAGTAAAGGTATTGAGGCTCAGAGAGCTGAAGTGACATCACCTGTGTCTACACAGTTGGTAGGTTGCAGAGCTGGAGCACCAATTCATCTCTTCCGATTCCAAGTCCACTGCTGTTTCCAGTATACTGCTTTTACCTAGATCACAAGGCCACCTTTCCTGTGCTCCCTGCTGCAAGAGTTTACTGTGATTATTTTGGTTTATCACATAGGCACTTTCATAATAACAACAATAACAACAACGAAATCCAGTTGTTACCGAGTTGATTCTGACTTAAGGAGACCCCATGTGTTTCAGGGTAGAACTGTGCTTCATAAGGTTTTCAATGGCTGTGATCTTTTGGAAGTAGATTGCCAGGCCTTTCTTCCTAGGTTCCTCTGGGTGGATTCTATCACCAACCTTTTGGTTAGTAGTTGAACATTTAACCTTTTGTGCTACCCAGGGATTCCAATAATGACAAATACTATGTTAATAATAGCAGTTACTGTTTTGAAATTTGACATTGTCCTGTTTTTGTATCAATTACTCCAGGAAGATTAACTCTTTAAAAAGGTTAATATAAACAGTCACAATAGCATTACTGCCCCAGGAGGACAAACCCAGAGGGTCTTTCTCACTATTAGCTGTACATTGAAATAGACACCAAGAGGAATGGTTCAACTGTTTTATTTCCATCTTCCTGGCCAGGAAAAAATAAATAAATAAAAGTTCCACAAGAAGAAAATAATATTTTACTCCACTGGAGAGAATTCATCAGAAAAGATTTGGGCTAAATGTGATTTTCAGGTTACCTGAATGGCTGGAAGATGGGGTTTTGGCTTCCTTGGTGCTATTTGCCAAACAAGCACAGCTGTCTGTATTCCCCCCCTGTAGCATGCCCAGTGGTTCCTGATGGTCTTAATTCTAATAAGGAGGGATCCAAGGGAAACACTGACAGGAAAGGGGCTGCATTAGCAGTTTCACCGAGTGTGGTAATCATACCTGCCTTTCATAGCTGTGCTAGTTTCCGTAATAAATTACTACAAACTTAATGGCTTAAAACAAGACAAATTTATTTTCTTATAGTTCTCCAGGTCAGAAATCCAAAATTAGTTTCACTGGGCTAAAGTCATGGTGTCGACAGGGCTGGTTCCTTCTAGAGGCTCTGAAAACTTCTAATGTTCCTCGACCTGTGGTTGTTGCTTCCATCTTCACAGAGCATCGCTCCAGTCTCAGCTACTCTTATCATATTGCCTTCTCCTCCTCTGTAGTATCATCTTCCTCTGCCTCTGTTCTGTAAGGACACTGTGACTACATTTAGGGCCCAATAAGATAATTAGGAAAATCTCCCCATCTCAGGACGCTTAACTTATTCACATCTGCAAAGGTGGCAATCTCAGGTTCCAGGGATTAGGACAGTATCTTTGGGAACGATTATTCAGCTACCACAGGAGTTTATTAAGCACTTTCATATATATGTCTCATTGGAGAGTCACAACAGCTTTTATGATAGCTGATTTTTATTATCAACTTAATTTTTCAATGAGGAAATAGCTACTCAGAGAGGTTAAGTGACATGTTTATGAGGCTGGTCGAACTTGAATTCAAACCCAAGTCTTCTTCTTCTTCATTCATTGATCTTTCCAACTAACCCACAGCAAGGATCTGGGAAAAAGTAATGACATATAGAGCTTTCCAAAAGATTAGCATATCCCTTCAGGTCCAGTCAGGGGACCAAAACCATACCCATTACTTAAAGAGAGAAATTTTTTTTTCTTTTATTTATTGTGCTTTAAATGAAAGTTTACAAATCAAGTCAGTCTCTCATACAAAAACTTATACACACCTTGCTGTGTACTCCTAGTTGCTCTCCCCCTGAGGAGACAGCACACTCCCCCTCTCTACCCTGTATTCCCCGTGTCCATTCAGCCAGCTCCTGTCCCCCTCTGCCTTCTCATCTTGCCTCCAGACAGGAGCTGCCCACAGAGTCTCATGTGTCTACTTGAGCCAAGAAACTCGCTCCTCACCAGTTTCGTAGTCCAGTCCAATCCCTTTCTGAAGAGCTGGCTTCAGGAATGGTTCCAGTCTTGGACAAACAAAGGGTGTGGGGACCATGACCTTAGGGGTCCCTCTAGTCTCAGTCAGACCATTAAGTCTGGTCTTTTTAAGAGAATTTGAGGTCTGCATCCCACTGTTCTGCTCCATCAGGGATTCTCTGTTATGTTCCCTGTCAGGGCAGTAATCAGTGATAACTGGGCATAATCTAGTTCTTCCAGTCTTGGACTGATGTAGTCTCTGGTTTATGTGGTGCTTTCTGACTCTTGGGCTCATCTTTACCTTATGTCTTTGGTGTTCTTCATAAGAGAGGAATTTTTGTACAAAGCGTTACTAACCGGGTACTGGCAGTTTTCCATTGCATGGTATTGTGGGACTCTAAAAATGACTGTGCAAGTTAAAAGTACGCCAAGCTATCAGAATAATTAACGTGAAAAAATGATTGCTCTGTGACCTTTAGAAATTTTTATCAAAACATTAAAAACCCTTATTGCAAGTTATAAATGTATAAGGAAAAAGAAAAAAAAAAAACTAAAACTAACGTTTATTTAGTACACTGAAATTTGAAACATTGAAATTAAAGTGTTTTATAGCTCTGTGAAAATTTTATTAAAAAGTAATTTGAACAGTGTTTGCCTTCTTATAACTTTCAATAAGGAGTGAGCATCTTTTCTATGGCAAATCGTCATATTCCTTTCTAAGTTTGGATCAGCTTCCAGCATTTTATCTTTTCGGCTGTCAATGTTATGAAATACCTCCAAGAGCTCCTTAAATATGAAGAGTTCGCCAGCATCTCGTCCTCTGGGATATCTTCATCCTTTATGCCACGCCACTTCCTCATTTATGTCAACAGGTTTGCCTTCACTAACTTTTCCTGGCTACATATACGGTCTCTTGAACTTCAGTGCCGGCTTTCCCATGGCCAGCAACTTCTTCTACAACTCCATTTTTGTTCAGTTCGAATTTCACTTCCAGTGCCATCACTTTTCATTTCTTTGTTGAGCAATTCCCTCTTTCAATTATTCATGTTTGTAAAATGTCATGTAAGTTTTTCACTGGGAGACAAGGAGTCCACACAACTAAATGCTTTATCATCTGTGTGCGAACTGAATGACAAACGCACGGTGACCAATCACCAATGGACTTTGGAAAAGGAGGTGTGGTTGGTCACTGATCATGGTGTGCATCTTTTAATTATAGTGATTTGAGGACTGAAGAGCTAGCAGTGAAGTTTGTGCTTAATGCAATTACTCACAGTCATCATACCATGGGAACTGAAATTCGTCTGTGTTTTCAGGGGATTGGTGTTATTTAACTAAATTGTGGTAACTGAAATTTGCACATATTGGAACTGTGCAATACAAGGACTGCCTGTATAGAGAACAGAAAAGGCAAAAAAAGGATATTGGGATATCACACATAGTAACTGGAGGATGGAGCTATTATCCCAGGAGTTGGGGGAAAATGGAAATTTTGTTGCTTTTAAAGCTTAGACACTTGGAGAATAGACCCATTGGCTCCAGAACTTATTCCTGAGGAGGTGCCATGATACCACTGCTACTGTGTCAAGAATAGATGATACAGTGAGTAAAGATGCTGCTAATTAGGTGAAAAATAGATGTTGCTGGAATAAGTAGCAAATAGGAAAGAGTAGATTCCTTCTCCCTCCCCAAGTAGTTGCAGCCTTCCTCTAGCACCTCTATCAGCAAAGCCTAAGATGGAGCCAGTTGGCAAAGGAGGACTGTGGTTCGCAGAGCCACAGGAAAGAATAGAAGGGTAAGATTGAAGCTGAGGTAAGAAGCTGAAAAACCAGCACAGCCCTGGCCAGGGTCAGGATCTTCTTCATGTTCTGCCTACCATGAGGTGGTCCTTCTCATGCCCTCTATAGAGAAGTGGCAATTTCAGCAAAGTTAATAGTGGCTTCAGAAGTGGCAGATGGATCCTAAGCTAGCCCTACTACTTACATGGAATGGTGACTGACATTTATTCCCATTTGCAATCTTGAGCCCAAGAAGGACAGGAGAGAACAGAGGGGAGGAGAGGAGAGAAGAAGAGGAAATAGAGTATAAGGTGACCTCGCGGGAGGTAAGATTATTGGAAACAGAATAGGGAGAACCAACACATGGCTAATCAGAGTCATAGTGTGCTGTGTCAGGAATTCTAAGTGTCGCCACTGAGTGCTGACACAAAGTTGCCAAATACCCAGGGCAGATACTGGACTGTCCTGCTGAAATTCCCCTGGCTGGATCTAGTCCCGATGTAACACTAGTCTTCTTTTCCTGGGTCTTCAGGCTTTTATTCAGCTCTGATAACCAATTCTTCTATAGTCTTTCTCTTTTATATCCATAGAATGCTCTACATTTGTACAGCACTTAAGGTGTTTCAAAATACTTAAAAGTTCTTGAACTTACTTGTTCCTTACAGCTACCTGTGAGATGTGCAAAGCAGGGATATTATTAGACCAATTTTCCAGACAAGCAAAATGAGATTCCAAGGTTTTAAGTAAGTTGGAGCCAGGATTTCTTACTCTTAGTCTCATCATCCTTCCTGTTTACTGGGCTTTCCCCCAGATCTAATCTGGACCACCTCTCTAAAAACATCAGGGATGGGCTGAAGCAGGGCTACCAGTCTTTCCATCTGTTCTCACTTTCTTTCAAGGTGACTTATCTAGATAAAAAAAAAAAAAAATTTTTTTTTTTTTTTTTTTTTTATCTAGATAGGTCTTCCTTACTAGAGATCCTACATAGGGTATCAAGGAATCTATTGCATATCTGACCAACTGATTTACATCACTTAAAAAAGGGTCTCAAAAAGATTGCTAGGTCTTGCTCCTAATTGTTTTCTAAAAAGATTAATGCTGGACAAATTCTCTATTTTGGCCTTCCTAAATGGAAGAACTTTACAGTATTGTTACTCATACCAGGATTTTCTTCTGTATATTGGTGTTATCTCGAATGACTGCTACTTGGTGAATTAACTGAATATCTGAATTTCAAATCCTTTTACTTCTCTATAGAATTAACTTTGCCTACCTCTTAATGACCTATTTTCAGTAAAAAAAAAAAAAAAGTCAGTAAAGACAATGTTTATTCTCAAAGGGAACATTTCCCGTTAGGCAAATGTCCACATTCCCAACAGAAACTACTCATGGGATCTCTAGCCCTAGCTTGATGCTTTATAACCATCAGCTTAATCTTATTGCTGAGCATGGAGAAAATAGTTTGGTAATTCCAAAGTCAAGTGATAGCTTCCGTCTCCAAGTTCCAGATTGTCCCCAAAACACTTGAGCAAACTCTGAACAAGAAGAGAAGACTGCGATGACAATTCCAGAAAGAAGACAAAAGTAGCAAAATTACGTCTCTGTTCCCACGGACATAGGAAGCCACAAGGTTAACTTTTCCCAACAATTTAAAACCCACAGCTTTACAGTCTCTGGAGAAACTGCCAGAGTGTCTGCGGCAGAGTCAGAAATAGAAGCCAGGTGTTGGCCTCTTGTTTTAGCGCTAGCGTCCCTCTGCTCCTGGATGACACAGGGCCAGTGCTTTCCCTGAGCTCCTCACAATTCCGCAGCTGTGGCACCTGGAAGCTAAGTGCTCAAATGCACTGACCATGCTGTACTTGATTCCTATGGATCACGGAAAAGCTGTGCCATGTGTCTGCCATGTCTTTCTCCTGTGTTTGCTATGAAAATTTGCATGTGCTTCACATTTACCACCTGCTCCAGGAGCATTTCTATCAATGGAAACCCTGGTGGCGTAGTGGTTAAGCGCTACAGCTGTTAAAGAAAAGGTTAGCAGTTCGAATCCACCAGACACTCTTTGGAAACTCTATGGGGCAGTTCTACTCTGTCCTATAGGGTCACTATGAGTCGGAATCGACTCAAAGGCAACGGGCTAGATATCCTGCAATCAGAGTGATTGCGTAGGAAATCTTGTTCTCAAATGACCATTTTGAGCCTTTGCTTCCCTACATCTGAAGAGAAGGAAAATATTTGCCTCCTGGACTCTTGAGTCCTGAATAGTTACAGTTAGTGCACATTTCCTTACATTAAGTGTTAAGAGCAGAGAATAAAATGATTTGGCAAGTGAGGGTTAAGGACCGGGTTTCTTGTACCCATTGGCAGGCAGTGATAATTCAGAGATAGCGTGATGATAGCATACCTGTTCCCTGCTTCTTCTCCTGGAATCATGATCATTGATGAACATTCTCACAGTGCTTTGTATTTGCCATGTGCTTTCCTACTTTTCACACCAAATGCTGGACACTACTACATATTATAATCACTCTCTCAATAATAGAAAGGCTCGATTTTTGGAATGGGCATGAATCTGAGGCAATTGGATCCAGTTCTGCATCTGAGTAATGTAATCTCTTTGGTAGAAGCGGTCAGAACAAACCAGCTCAAAAACCAGCTCATAGCTTTCTAACAGTTAAAATCTCCCCAAATGCAATTTCTCTAGGAAACCTACTTTCTCTGCCCTGATGAATTTTTCTTCTTAATTACATACTGTTTTGAGTTTTTCACTGATATTGCTATGTATGCAGTGATGACTCTTCAATTCAGTCTGGGGTCCTTGAGGACAGAAATCACACTTAACAATTCTTTGCATATTTCCAGCACAGTCCTGAGAGTACCTGGCTGATGCACACAGTTAACACGCTCAGCTGCTAATCTAAAGGTGGGAGGTTCAACTCTATCCAGAAGTACCTCGGAAGAAAGACCTGGCAATCTACTTCCAAAAATCAGTTATTGAAATCCCTATGGACTACAATTCTATGCTGACACACATGGGGTCCTATGTGTCAGAACTGACTCCACAACAACTGGTTAGCACAGCCCTGGGCATATGGCAGGTGCCCAAAAGTTTTGCTGACAACTGCTAGATTGCTGGCTATCTTGAAATTTCCATAAATAATTTTCTCTCTATCTCCTTGACGAAGTGCCCATCTTCTATTCTTATGGTGAATTCATGTATTTATCAATTTACTTTACATATGTGTTTCACAAAATATCTTTCTGCAATTTTGTTCATTCTTGGCTTAGTGTTTTGTAGACTGTTTTTAATGTACTTGTTGCTGTTCTCCAGGATGATACATGAACTCCATGAAGGCAAAACTTTTTTTGTTTTTGGTTGCCAAAAAATGCTTGCACGTAGTAGAAATTCAAGAAATTATTTTGAATGGAAGATTGGATGATTTCTGAGTTGTTTCAAGGCATAACTCTTGAAATGTAAGAGCAGATGGGCAACCCACCTGTTCCCATTGGTTTTTGGGGTACTTAGAGGCCCTCTAAAGGAGCCCTAGCGGCACAGTGGTTAAGTGCTTGGCTGCTAACCAAAAGGTCCACGGTTCAAACACACCAGCCACTCCACGGGAGAAAAGACCTGGTGATCTGCTCCCCGTAAAGATTACAGTCCAGGAAAACATATGCGGCAGTCCTACTCTATCATATAGGGTTGCTTTGAGTCCAAATCAACTCAACAGTAGCCAAACAACAACAAAGAGACTGTCTATGGGTTTCTTAGCTGGAGAAAGAGTGCTCAGATTCTCAGAACGAACTGTCCTGGGTAATACAGGCATGTCTTTTGAAATACAATAAACACACACAGACACAAACACACCTATATACATACGAAGAACATATACAGTATCACGGACAAACCATAGAGATTTTGTTTGAGGACTAACACCTACACAAACCACAATGTTCCCTTTGAATTTTGAAACCATTTAATTTCATTGGTATACAGTATTAACATCAATACAAATGCACGTAACCATTGTTACAGTTTTCTTTCTATTCCTTTATAATTTGACAGCGGTGAATATTTTCATGAGCACTGCATTTAAAATGAGTAGACTGAAAGCAGTCAGATGATACTCCAGATTTCTGCAAGACATCTGTCAACCATTTCAAATGAAGAACAATTTTCAAGGCTTCCCCCCCCGCCCACTTTGTTTTTTGTTTGGAGTCTGGTTTTGAAGTTTTTTTTTGTGTGTGGGGGAGGGAGCCCGTTGAAATGAAATTTAAAAGAGAGTTGGGCTATTTTCTCTGGCAACATTCATTTGGGTAAGGTCAGTGAATAGCACCTGCTTTTCTTGAGAATTTGCATGAACATTACAGTTATGGATTTATTCCATATCTAATGTCAACACATTGTCTCAAAAAAATGCCCACAGGAAGGGCCCCTCATCATTTGTCATCTGGGGTCTGTCTGCTCTTCTGGCTACTCTGGTAGACCATCTGGCTACTTAATAAAACCAGAACATCTCTTGGGTCTGTTCAGTGATGCCTACATGCAACTTAGCTTTTTCATAGAAATTTCCAAGATATTTCCTGGACAGGCATACCACTTGCACCACTGAAAATGTCCCTCTGCTTTTTTCTACTTTCTTTGCTCTGAGTCTTGGAAAGTGTGTACAAGGGCGCAGTGTGTATGAGCGTAAGCGTAGAAAGTACATAGTAATTAAGCAATGTCTGGAAGGTATAATAGTGTGTTACTGGTCATTTTTAAACACTCTGAAAGCAGAGTCTGTACTTTGTGTTCTTCTGTTCTTAATATGAACAAGACTTGGGGTGGGGATGAAGTTGGCTACGGAGAGAGTTATTGGTGACTAACTGTGTTGCTGAGGTTCCAAGGACACTTACACAAAGCCTGACTATATGGGCTTCTTCCCCACAAATCCCCTTCCTGTAAATCTGTGCTGCAACCTGTCTTCAAGGTCAAGGTTTAGGCACATATTTACTTAATAACATTCATCATGTATTTATTGAGCACCTAGTGTGTATTGGACAATAGGCTGTGTTGGGGAGACAGTGAAAAAGAAATTTCCTGGCCTTCGGGAAACTTGTGTTCAGGTGAGAAATGGGAGTCAGGAAAATCAACAAATCAACATATAAATAAAGAAGACAAGAATATCAGATACTATTGGTGCTCCCTCTTCCTCCACCATCCCCTTCAATTCCCCTCAGCATTTACCTCTAAACACAGAATGCTGCTTACTGCCAATACTTGAGAGTGACTCTTTGTCTAAGGACATTTTTATGGTCATGAGAGCATGCGTGGCCAATACACACAGCAAGCAAGGTGTGCCATGGCCAATACACACAGCAAGCAAGGTGTGCCAGAATATTAAAACCCCTGAATCAATGGATAGACACCCCAGCCTCCATGCCAATCAGATGACATAACTCTGGGGCATGTTTTACACAGCTGTCAGTAAAAAAAATGTGAAATATATTGACATACACAAGAGGGATCACTGGATGCCCTTTCAAGAATGCTGGACATGGTCTAAGGTATTATCTATTCTATAAGGATTTGCAAACTTGATTGTCTTTGATGAAGCTATTTTACAACTTTGTGTAGATAGAAGCTGTCATGGATTGAATTAAGTTCCCCCAAAAATGTGTGTATCAATTTGACTGGGCCATGATTCTGGGTATTGTGTAATTTTCCTGTATGTTGTACATCCTGCCTCTATGATGTTAATGAGGAAGGATGGGCGGCAGTCGTGTTAACGAGGGCAGGACTCAATCTACAAGACTGGTTTGTGTCTCGAGGCTAATCTCTTGAGTTTTAAAAGAAAGAAGCAAGCAGGGAGACAGGGGGACTTCATACCACCAAGAAAGCAGTGCCAGGGGCAGAGCGTGTCCTTTGGACCGGGGTTCCTGCACAGAGAAGCTCCTAGTCTGGGAGAAGATTGATGAGAAGGCTGACAGAGAGAGAAAACCTTCCCCTGAAGCGACACCATGAATTTGGACTTTTAGCCTACTTTGCTGTGAGAAAATAAATTTCTCTTTCTTAAAGCCATCCATCTGTGGTGTTTCTATTATAGCAGTACTAGATAACTCAGACAGAATTTGGTACTGAGAGTGGGGTACTGCTGTAACAGATACCTAAAATATGGAAGCTGTTTTGAAGCTGTGAATGGATAGAGAACCTGCAGTGGCAGATATGTGGCAGCAGCACAGAACCAGGAGACCAGCACAAGATGGCACTGGGGCTGACCCATGGAGCAAGACAGGTGAGTGCCTGTGTGCAGGAGGCTTCTTGGTGGAGTGGGGTGCCTCTAGGCACTTATTGGTGGAGATACAGAGCTTTGCAACACTTGCCTCAGCAAGGCAGATGTAGGTGTGAGGCCTGAGGAGCTGAGTAGCCAAGAAACCAGGAAGCAGAAGCTGAAGAGATAAAGAACACAAGAAGCCAAGCTACCTTAGTCTCAAAATGTATGGCCATGACCTCAGGGGTTTCAAAGGGTGGAGCCATGGCCTCTGGTGTTTCTAAGGGTGGAATCTCTACTCAGATTGAGTAAGAGAATGGTGTGCCTAAAGCCGAGAGAGCAGAGTTGCTGTCCCAGTGGGCCTGAAAAGCGATTGAAGCCCACGGCTGAGGGACCTCCACTCAGAGTCTGGAGAGTGTGGCCAATATCTAGAGTCTGGAGGGCTGAGCCATTGTGTAAATGGTCTCAGAGAACAGAGGATTATTTTTAAAGCTTTGAGGGCTAATGTAATATGTTCTGCTGACTTGCTTGGTACCTGTTATCACTTCTTTTCCTCCAGTTTCTCACTTCTGTAACGGAAATGTTAGCTTGTGCCTCTTCCACCATTGTACCTTTGGAAGCAAATAACTTGTATTCTAGATTTCACAGATGAAGAGGAATTTTTGGATTTCGGGCTTGGAGTTAAAACTTTTGCTATGATATGATGGAGTGAATATGTCTTGAATGTTGCAAGGATGTGATTTTTTTGGGTACCAAAGGGTGGAATGTCACGGATTAAATTATGTCCCCCCAAAAATGTGTGTATTAGTTTGGCTGGGCCATGATTCCAGGTATGGTGTGATTTTCCTATGTTGTAAATCCTCCCTCTATGATGTTAATGAGGGAGGGTGGGCAGCAGTTGTGTTAGTAAGGCAGGACTCAGTCTACAAAATCGGATTGTGTCTTGAGGCAATCTCTGGAGATATAAAAGGGAGAAGCAAGCAGGGAGCTAGGGGGACGTCATACCACCAAGAAAGCAGTGCCAGGAGCAGAGTGTTTTCTTTGGACCTGGGGTTCCTGTGCAGAGAAGCTTCTAGTCCAGGGGAAGATTGAGGAGAAGGCTGACAGAGAGAGAAAGCCTTCTGCTGGAGCTAACGCCCTGAATTTGGACTATTAGCTTACTTTACTGTGAGAAAATAGATTTCTCTTTGTTAAAGCCATCCACTTGTGGTGTTTCTGTTACAGCAGTGCTAGATAAGACAGAAGCTAACTTCTACAACTCTCTGGCAGTGATGCAAATGTTTTCTGCTCATGACAAAGCAATGTATTTTGCCTAGTGCGGATTATATCAAGTCTTCATTTGAACTTGTTTTAACATTTTACTGGTTCCTGTAATAATTGATGAGCTAAATAAAACCTTGGCTACATGGTCATTGCATATTTGCATGGGAGGCATGGTTTCACTTTTTTTGAACATATTCCTTCAACACTCTCCTCCAAGGTCCCCCAGTGGGATTGAGCTCCAGTTGCCCACCCTTTATTGGCTTCCTTCCCTTTCTGGTCTCACTTCCACATTGTTTATTCCTGTTTCCTTGGACCACCTTCTAAATAAAAAAGTTTATTTACTTGAGCTCTTCTTCTGAATGAAACCAAGGTAACACAAAAGTCCCCCCCACTGCATTCCGATAGTAACAGACCAATCACCTCTCTGGTGTTTTCTCCTAGAACACCTACAGTGTCCTGTGAACACTTTAGTGTGGAAAGGAAGAAGAATGTACAGGCTACTCCAAATGTTAAGGAAACGAGACATAACAGGGAAGATAGAGGAAGGTGTGGGAGTCCCTGGGTGGTGCAAACACTTAACAAATGCTCTTAACTGTTAACCGAAAGGTTGGAGGTCCCAGTACACTCAGAGGTGCCTCAGAAGAAAGTCCTTGCAATCTACTTCTGAAAATTCAGCCATTGGAAACCACATGGAACCCAGTTCTACCCTGACACACATGGGGTCATCACGCATTGGAATCAACTGGATGACAACTGGTTAATTAATACGGGGGGTTTAACCAGCAGGTGAGCAAGAAGAGGAGGACTCCATTACACAATCTCTCCTCCATGACTCCTGAAATATTCTATGAAGTTACTAAACTTGAGAAATACTTAGGGATGGGACAATTCCTGACTTTGAAGGGACTGAGCTTTATGCCTGCTGATGGTGCAGGGACAGAATCAGAATTGCAGGAATGTGGAGGCAGAGAGAAGGATGAAGAAATAATCCTAATGTGAGGCCTCAAATTACATGCACTTAAAGCCCTGGTGGCATAGTGGTTAAGAGCTCAGGCTGTTAACTCAAAGATCAGTAGTTCAAATCCAACAGCCACTCCTTGGAAACCCTATGGGGTAGTTTTACTCTGTCTATAGGGTCACTATGAGTCGGAATTCACTCAATGGGATGCAACAACAACAACAACAACAAAGCTCTAAGGAACAGGAAGGTCCTAACCAGCAGTAGTGTGGCCCTCTAATTGTTTTGTGTGCATTACTTTTTTCTTCCCCAATAGGCTTTAAGACGGTAGAACAGGAGCCATTTTATACCTTGTTCTGTACCTTTGCAGGGACTTGGGACAAAGTGATACCTTCAAGGCCTTGTTAAACTGGACTATAAATTAGAAGTCATATCCCAAGTGTTAGTAGTATTAATATACCACATTAATATCTAGAGTCATTAGTTCAATAATGAGAGGCAACCACCATTAAAATCTACAGTCTGTTATCTAGTATCAGGCAACAATTTGACGTGATATAACTCAAGATAGGAAACCCTTCTGGCATAGTGGTTAAGAGCTACAGATGCTAACCAAAAGGTCAGCCGTTTGAATCCACCAGGAGCTCCTTAGAAACCCTATGGGGCAGTTCTACTCTGTCCTAGGGTCACTATGAGTCAGGATTGACTTGACAGCAATGGACTTAACTCAAGATAAAAGGTAGAGGGAAAAGCTGAGCTGATTTTTCCATACAAACCAGCTCACCATTAAACGATTTGTGCAGGGGTTCTAAAGGTTATGGAATTTTCTAAATGCTCTATGCCAAAATTTCATGGATGTAGGCAAATATGGAGTAGGCTAACAGACATGAGTGTGGCAACAGCATAGCAGAACCTGACTATCTGACAGATATTTATCTTATTTGCTGAGGCAGGCAGCAACACCGACCCAACTCATCTAAGAAATTAATCAATTATAAGTGAAATAGAACAGGACATATTCACAGTTTTCCACTTCAGAATTGAAATTACATCTGTTGTAAACCTGTTTTTACTCATTCTAGTCCTTGTTGTGATGCTGATTAGCCATTATCAACTTGGAATTTCCCCTAAGATTGAACACTTTGGGGCCCAGACTATTTCTGCTTGGAAGAAATGGCTGGCTAGAAAGCAACAGAAACATGGAAGGATCATGTTCCTAATGACATTCTTAGTAAATGAAACAGTAGGGCTCTCATCAATAGACGAACATTGTGGTTTAAAACTTATTTATTCCTATTGTGGATTCTAGACTTAAAAATAAGCTGGACTTGAGAGCTGAAGCAAAGTCTCACAGGTTAATGGATGAGTGATATAAGGAGGAAGTAGATGGTTTCTTTTCATCGATTGGGTTTTAACTTACTGTGAACCCCTGTTGAGGAATCTCAAAAAATTAGAGAAAATGTCTTGGCAAAAATGGTCTCCACAAACTCATGACGGCATATGATAGTTCTGGTTTCAAAAGAGCTTTCATATTCTGGTGGATCCTGTCTCAAAATTAATGGATTGATCAAACCAGTGTTATATTTCTTTAACACAGGCCAATTAAAAACTATGTGACCTAAAGAAATATGAACAGCTTAAAGCACAAGATCTTAGCTCAGAGCCTAGCACAAAGTATTATTTAATTAATCTTTGTTAAAGACCAACAAGCACACAAACAAATGTTGTTAGCTATGAACCATGGCATCTCAACTTGGTATACAGCCATTGTGATGCAGGCTCTGGACTGCCAGATTGAGAGAAATTATACAGATATCGGCCAGCTTCTTCTGCTAAGTAGAGCCATCATTTTCAACAGGGGAAAGACCAGTTTTGTGTCAGGCACCTTCTCACACTCTGGCCTTCTTTTAATCCCATGAGTAAACAGTGCTCTTTTCACCACTGGACTTTTGCATAGACTATTCCTGCTGCCTTGAATTTTCTCTCAGTTCCACTTTAGGGCTCAAGTTGAGTCTCACTTCTTCTCAGACACCTTCCTTAACATTCTCGACTTGTACAAATCCCCTCATTATACAGTTGTAGCACTGGGTACCTCTTATTTGTAGCACTTGCACAGTTGTGACTTTAATGCTTAGGTTATTTGGTACACGTTTGTCTCCTCTAGTAGTCTGAAAACTCCATCAAGATTGCAATTCTGTCTTCTCCTCATCGTTGTATCTCTAGCACGTAGCATGATGCCTAATACCTAGAAGGTAAAAATACTTGTTGACTGAATGACCCTTTCTTCCTGGTGTTGGGTTCATGCACTTGCAACTTTCTTCAGCATTTGTATTCCAGTTTCCTCCACTTCTCTTTGCAACTGTTCATTCTTGTGACCTCTTCACTTGAGGTTTCTTCGCATCGCTGTGTTCAGATGTTCTCTGGTTTCTTGGTCTACTTTTCAATCCCCTTTCTCTAAGAAGAGCACAATTTCCTTTTTTACCCAGGAAACAGTGTTACTGGCCAGCTCAAATATCAATCAGACTTTGAATTTAATGCCCCTTCTCCACCCAGCCCTCTGGTCTGAGATACTAGCTATGATCCAAGAAAAATTCTACTCCTCAGGAAGCTAGTTTAAAGTCCATACATGTCTTTGAGTTGCTTTTGGGGTCACTGCTATCCTTTATTGGGCCAACAAAGACCACTACAAAGAGACTCACTGCCTTGTCCTAAGGACTCTGTCTGTCTTTGTTTAACATTTAAGTAAGAAAGTGTAGCTTCTAAAAAATTAAAAATTCAATCTTTGCCACATTCAAGAAGTATAAAATCAAAAATCTGAGTCCATCTAGTGCCCTGACCTGTACACACAAGCAGAAACACTGGAAATTGCCAGTCAGACCAGAAGCCCCAGGGGGTAGAGGTGCAGCCTTCAGATCTTTAGGTGCATCTTCCTTTTTGCAAATTGTCCTAAATTCTCCATCTGGACAATCTACCTTCCCAAGGGCCTTTTGAATGATTGCTATTTAATGTCAGTAAACAGCAAAGACGAGTTGTGGAATGACATCAAGGACATCATACGTGAAGAAAACAAGAGGTCATTAAAAATGTGGGAAAGAAAGAAAAAAGCAAAAGGGATGCCAGAAGAGACTCTGAAACTTGCTCTTGAATGTTGAATAGCTAAATTAAATGGAAGAAATGATGAAGTAAAAGAGCTGAGCAGAAGATTTCAAAGGGCAGCTAGAGAAGACAAAGTGAAGTGTTATAATGACATGTGCCCTGGAGTTAGAAAACCAGAAGGGAAGAAGATACTTGGCATTTCTCAAGCTGCAAGTACTGAAGAAAAAATCCAAGCCTCAAGTTGCAGTATTGTAGGATTCTATGGGGAAAATATTAAACGACTCAGAAAGCATCAAAAGAAGGTGGAGGGAATACAAACACTCACTATACCGAAAAGAATTGGTCGACGTTCAACCATTTCAGGAGGTAGCATATGATCAAGAACTGATGGTAATGAAAGAAGAGATCCAAGCTGCACTGAAGACACTGGGAAAAAAACAAGCCTCCAGGAATTGATGGGATACCATTTGAGATGTCTCAACAAATGGATACAGCACTGAAAGTGCTCATTCATGTATGCCAAGAAATTTGGAAGACAGGTACCTGGCCAGCCAACTGGAAGAGATCCTTATTTATGCCTATTCCCAACAAAGCTGATCCAACCAAATGCAGAAATTATCAAATAATATCATTAATGTCACACACAAGTAAAATTTTGCTGAAAATCATTCAAAAGTGGCTGCAGCAGTATATCAACAGGGAACAGCCAGAAATTCAAGCCAGATTCAGAAGAGGACATGGAACCAGGGATATCATTGTTGATGTCAGATGGATCTTGGCTGAAAGCAGTGAACACCAGAAAGACGTTTACCTATATTTTATTGACTATGTGAAGGCATTCAACCATACGGGTCATAAAAAAGTATGGATGAGTGAAGTAGATTGTGAAGAATGGGAATTCCAGAACACTTAACTGTGCTCATAAGGAACCTGTACTTAGACCAAGAGGCAGTCACTCAGACAAAGCAAGGGGATACTTCGTGGTTTAAAGTCAAGGTTGTATCCTTTCACCATACTTATTCAATTTGTATGCTGAGCAAATAATCTGGGAAGCTGGGCTATATAAAGGAGAAAGGGGCATCACGATTGGAGGAAGACTCAATAACAACCTGCATTATGCAGATGACACAATCTTACTTGCTGAAAGTGAAGAGGATTTGAATCACTTACTGCTTAAGATCAAAGACTACAGCCATCAGTATGGATTACATCTCAACATAAAAAAGACAAAAATCCTCACAACTGGGCCGATAACCAACATAATGGTAAACAGAAAAAAGATTGAAGTTGTCAAGGGTTTCATTTTACTTGGATCCACAACCGAAGCCAATTGTCTTAGTCACCTAGTGCTGTCATAACAGAAATTCCACAAGTGGATGGCTTTAGCAAAGAGAAATTTATTCTCTCACAGTCTAATAGGTTACAAGTCCAAATTCAGGGTGTCAGCTCCAGGGGAAGACTTTCTATCTTTGTTGGCTCTGGAGGAAGGTCCTTGTCCTCAATCTTCCCCTGGCCAAGGAGCTTCTCAGCCTCAGGGACCCCAGATCCTATGGACACCGTCTGCTCCTGGTGCTGCTTTCTTGGTGGTATGAGATTCCCAACTCTGCTTGCTTCTCTTTCATCTCTTGAGAGATAAAAGGTGATGCAGGCCACACCCCAGGGAAACTCCCTTTATCTTGGCTCAGGGGGATGACCTGAGTAAGGGTGGTGTTACAATCCCACCCTAATCCTCTCAACATAAAATTACAATCACAAAATGGAGGACAACCACACAATACTGGGAATCATGGCCTAACCAAGTTGATACACACACTTTTTCGGGGACATAATTCAATCCATGACACCCATGTAAGCAGTAGTCAAGAAATCAAATGACACATTGCATTGGGCAAATCTGCTGCAAAAGACCTCTTTAAAGTGTTAAAATGCAAAGATGTCACCTCGAAGACTAAGTTGCGCCTGACCCAAGTCATGGTGTTTTCATCGCCTCATATGCATGAGGAAGCTGGGTGATAAATAAGGAAGACCGAAGTATTGACACCTTTGAATTGTGGTGTTGGAGAAGAATATTGAATATGCCATGGACTGCCAAAAGAAGAAACAAATTTGTCCCGGAAGAAGTATAGCCAGAATCCTCCTTAGAAGCAAGGTTGGCGAGACTATATCTTGCATACTTTGGACATGTTATCAGGAGGGATCAGCCCCTGTACTAAGACATCCCATTTGGTAAAGTAGAAGGTCAGTGGAAAATATGAAGACCCTCAACGAGATGGATTGATACAGTGGCTGCAACAATGGGCTTAAGCATAACAATGATTATGAGAATGGTGCAGGACCGGGCAGTGTTTCATTCTGTCATATTTAAGGTGGTTATGAGTTGAAACCAACTAGATGGCATGTAACAACAACAACAACAAACAGCAAAGTGGACAATGTTGCTATTACAGCAGGACTGACCAAGCTAAATTGCTACAGGAAACAACTATGAGAATTTTTAAGAAACTGAAGCATAAATATCTAATCTCAATGTCCTTTGATATTCTCCATAGGCATTCAGAATGCAATTTCTCATGCATTTTTCTTTTTTTCTGCTGTCTGGCAGGGTTATGTTCTTACGCAATGCGGGAGGGAGGATGACTACTATATTTATGCAAAATGCTATTCTTTACTCAGCCGTCCAGTGCTAGAGCTGAATTATATAAATAGGACTTAGGAACAGTATGAAAGGTGGAAAAATCACACTCTCACTGAGCAACTCTTCACAAATGGCTCAACAGTATCAGTATTCAGCTAATTATTTTTAGAATAATTGTTCTCCCCATTTCAAATTTCCTAGAATTCATATTTAATAAGTCATGATGAAATATTTAATCATTCTTTTGTATTTGATTTTTTTCCATTTTTTAATAGTTAATAATTCACATGAAAACATAAAGTAGAAAGTCTCTTTTCTGTTTTTGCCCCATCTGTCCTGTTGTCATTCCCTCTCCGTGATTTTCTGATCGCTTCCTAAAGACATAATTTAGTTTATTCCTCTACCTCCCATATTTCCTATAAACATGAAGGGCTTTATGAGATTCAAGTTAAACATTTTGGGCTACAATACACTGTTTATATCATATTGAATCTCAAGTAGATTTCCCACCATTATTGATGCTAAATGGACCATTGATAACAAACTTCTTCCAATGCTAAGTTCTACTCCTCGAGTAATCTATGGAGCACTTTGGGGCACCATGCAGGTGGTTCCTTATCAACCATTCACCTGATGATTTTAACACCAAGATTTTTATGGTGTGATAGCAGATGGAGAAAATCCATTCTTATTGATTAACAATTATTGATATGTCTGCATCAATAATTTCATTTGTGGTTACACAGTGATGATTTTTCTAAATCTCTTATTCTTTTCCCCCCATGTCTGTCAATTTGTTGTACTGTGGGGGCTTTAGTGTTGCAGTGATTCTGGAAGCTATGCAAAGTTACCCATGGTGGCCAGGTTTCAGCTCAGCTTCCAGACTAAGATAGACTGGGAAGAAGGACCTGGCCATCTACTTCTGAAAAGAATTAGTGAGTGAAAACCTTATAAATAGCAGAAGAACATTGTCTGATATACTGCCAGAAGATGAGCTTCTCAGGTCGGAAGGCACTCCAAAGGTGACTGGAGAAGAGCTGCCTCCTCAAAGTAGAGCCGACCTTAATGACATGGATGGAGTCAAGCTTTCAGGACCTTCATTTGCAGATGTGGCATGACATAAAATGAAAAGAAACAGCTGCAAACATCCATTAAAAATTGGAACCTGGACTGTATGAAGTATGAATCTAGGAAAATTGGAAATTATCAAAAATGAAATGGAATGGATAAAGAATGATACCCTTGGCATTAGTGAGCTAAAATGGACTGGTATTGGTCATTTTGAATCAAACAATCATATGGTCTACTATCCTGGGAATGACAACTTGAAGAGAAATGGCATTGCATTCATCATCAAAAAGAACATTTCAAGATCTATACTGAAGTACAACGTTGTCAGTGAGAAGGAAAATAACCATACCCCTACCAGTAAGGCCAGGTAATATGACTATTTTTCAAATTTATGCACCAGCCACTAAGGCCAAAGATGAAGAAATTGAAGATTTTTACCAACTTCTGCAGTCTGAAATTGATCAAACATGTAATCAGAATGCATTGATAGTTACTGGAGATTGGAATGTGAAAGTTGGAAACTAAGAAGAAAGAGCAGTAGTTGGAAAGTATGGCCATGGTGATGGAAATGATGCTGGAGATTGCATAGTAGAATTTTGCAAGACCAACGACTTCTTTGTTTTATTTACAATTTTTTACCAACACAGACAGCAACTATATATGTGGACCTCACCAGATAGAATACACAGAAATCAGATGGACTATATCTGTGGGAAGAGATAATGGAAAAGCTCAATATCATCTGTCAGAACAAGGCCAGGGGTCAGCTGCAGAACAGACCAGCAATTGCTCATAAGCAAGTTCAAACTGAAACCTAAGAAAATTAGAGCAAGTCCATGAGAGCCAAAGTATGATCTTGAGTATATCCCACCTCAATTTAGAGGCCATCTCAAGAGTAGATTTTACACGATGAATACTAATGACTGAAGACCAGACTAGTTGTGGAATGACATCAAAGACATCACACATGAAGAAAGCAAGAGGCCATTAAAAAAACAGGAAAGAAAGAAAAAAACAAAATGGGTGTCAGAAGAGGTGCTGGAACTTGCTCTTAAACGTCAAGTAGCTAAAGCAAAAGGGAGAAATGATGAAGTAAAAGAGTTGAACGGAAGATTTCAAAGGGCAGTTTGAGAAGACAAAGTAAAGCATTACAATGACATGAAATGTCATTCTTTCACAATGAAAGAACTGAAGAAAGAATTCAAGCCTCTAGTTATAATATTGAAGAATTCTATGGAGAAAATATTAAATGACTCAGGAAGCATCAAAAGGAGATGGAAAGAATACACAGGGTCAGTAAATCAAAAAGAATTGATCAACATTCAGCCATTTCAGGAAATACTGTATGAGCAGGAACCACTGGTAGTGAAGGAAGAAATCCATGCTGCACTGAAGGCATTGGCCAAAAACATGGCTCCAGGAATCGACAGAGTACCAAGTGAGATGTTCCAACAAACGATACAGTACTGGAAGGTACTCGCTCATCTACGCCAAGAAATTTGGAAGTCAGCTACTTGGCCAACCAACTGGAACAGATCTATATTTATGCCCATTCCCAAGAAAGGTGATCCAACTGAACGTGGAAATTATCAAATGATGTCATTAATGTCACATGCGAGTAAATTTTGCTGAAGATCATTGAAAAGCGACCCCAGCAGTATATCAACAGGGAACTGCCAGAAATTCAAGCTGGATTTAGAAGAGGTCACGGAACCAGTGGTATCATTGCTAATGTTAGAAAGATCCTGACTGAAAGCAGAGAATCCCAAAAAGTTTACCTGTGTTTTATTGACTATGCAAGGGCATTCAATCATGTGGATCATAATAAATTATGAATAACACTGCAAAGAATGGGAATTTCAGGACACTTAATTGTGCTCATGAGGAACCTGTATATAGATCAAGAGGCAGTCGTTCGAACAGAGTAAGGGGATACTGCGTGGTTTAAAGTCAGGAAAGGTGTGTGTCAGGGTTGTATCCTTTCACCATACCTATTCGATCTTTATATTGAGCAAATAATCTGAGAAGCTAGACAATATGAAGAAGAACAAGGCATTAGGATTGGAGGAAGACTTATTAACAACCTGTGTTATGCAGATGATACAATCTAGCTTGCTGAAAGTGAAGAGGACTTGAAACACTTACTGATGAAGATCAAAGACCGCAGCCTTCAGTATGAATTATACCTCAATATAAAGAAAACAGGAAACCCTGGTGGTGTGGTGGTTAAGTGCTATGGCTGCTAACCAAATGGTCAGTAGTTCAAATCCTCTAGGTGCTCCTTGGAAATTCTATGGGGCAGTTCTACTCTGTCCTATAGGGTCACTATGAGTCAGAATCGACTCAACTGCACTGTTTTGTTTTTTTTTTTTAATAAAGAAAACAAAAACTCTCACAACTGGACCAATAAGCAACATTATGATAAACAGGGAAAAGATTGAAGTTGTCAGGGATTCAATTTATTTGGATGCACAATAAACACCATGGAAGCAGCAGTCAAGAAATCAAAAGATGCATCGCACTGGGCAAATCTGTTGCAAAAGACCTCTTTAAAGTGTTGAAAAGCAAAGATGTCACCTTGAAGACTAAAGCGCAGTTGACCCAAGCCCTGGTATTTTCAGTTGCTTCCTATGCATGTGAAAATTGGATGATGAATAAAGAAGACTGAAGAAGAATTGACATCTTTGAATTGTGCTGTTGGAGAAGAATTTTGGATATATCATGGACTGCCAAAAGAAGGAACAAATCTGTCTTGGAAGAAGTACAACCAGAATGCTCCTTAGAAGCAAGGATGGCGAGACTATGTCTCACATACTTTGGACATGTTGTCAGGAGGGATCAGTCCCTGGAGAACAACAGCATGCTTGATAAAGTAGTCCGTTAGCAAAACACATATATGAAGACCGTCAATGAGATGGATTGACACAGTGGCTGCAACAATGGGCTTAATCATAATGATTGTGGGAATGGCACAGGACCGGGTAGTGTTTTGTTCTGTTGTACATCAGGTGGCTATGAATGGGAACTGACTTGAAGGCACCTAAGAACAACTACGACATTATTCTTTTCAAATATATCAAATGGCATTGTTTTGTAAAGTAGAACTTTCCCTTAACAACTGGGGCTATTCGGTAAAGGTCAAATACAATTCCTCCTGGAAAGGCAGGATAAATGCTCATATATCTCCTTTAAGGAGCCCTATAGGAACAGTGGTTAAGCACTCTGCTGCTTAACCAAAAAGTGGGTAGTTCAAACCCACCAGTCACTCCTTGGAAGAAAGATGTGGCAGTCTGCTGCTATAAATATTCACAGCCTTGAAAACACTATGAGACAGTTCTACTCTGTCCTGTAGTGTCCCTATGAGTTGGAATTGACTCAACGGCAATAGGTTTAGGTTTTTTTTTTTTTTTTTTGCAAAGGGAGGGAGCCCTGGTGGCATAGTGGTTAAGAGCTATGGCTACTAACCAAACAGTCAGCAGGGCAAATCTACCATCCGCTGTTGGTTGGAATGGACTCGATGTCAATGGGTTTTGTTTTGTTTTTTGGTTTATCTCCTTTTAAACTTCCATTTGTAAAAATTGAGTTGGTTTTATAGCCTCCTGAAATACTGACTAATGTATTTTTTCTAGCTTTCTCCTTGAGTATTCTTATAGTCTGGATGTTCCTAATTTCAATCAGTTACAAACATTATTCTTTCTGATGCTGTAATTGTCATATATTTGGCCAGTTGAAGTCTCCACAAGCTGAATTCTGTAGTATTTGATATGATTCCATTAATCTGTGAAAGCTTCTTTCCTCATCACTTCTACCCTCCATGTCCCAAAACAACCAAAATCAGATATTTCTTGAAGAATCTTGGTTCCCTTTAGGGAATAATGATATTAAAACCTATACTCTGGGCACAAGGGGTGTACAAACTCCCAACATTAAGTTGTTTTCTAGGCCATTTTAGTGCTAGATAATTGAAGGAAAGAAAAAAAAAATGTTTTTTAAACTATTGGATCATATTGATATTTTCAATTCATTTTTGATGTTATATTGTTTTTATAATTGGAATTTTCTTTCACATGAAAAATCTTAAATCCTAATAACATTACCATAATGTTTTATTTGGTTTACATAAAGGAATATGAAGGAAATTGTTTCAAAATAGTCATCACAGTATTACTACTAAAATAAAACTAACTAATGAATTTGAAAATTTATTTATAGTTTTTGTGTACAGTGTGTCCCACTAAAAATATACCTTCTACCTCATTTTATGCCACCTCCTGTAGGTAACCATATTTACTAAATATTTGTTTATACTTTCAGCATTGCTTTCTGTAAGTATAAGCCAATATGTATATGTTTACATCATTCCATTTTCTTACACAAGCAGTAGCATACTACATGCATTTTGGATTTTTGGCTTAATATGACCTACAGACCTCTCCCTCTTAGTACATCGTGACATTTTTTATTTCATAATTATTTCTTTTTATAGCTGCATGTTATTACATTCTGAGAATGTACAATACTTTACTCAACCAATACTCTATTGCTGTCACTTGAGTGGTTTCCAATCTTCTTCTATTTCAAACAATGTTGCAGTAAGTGTCCTTGCCTCTCTAGCATCTTGTACTTGTGCAGGGGTGTCTGTAGGCAAGGCTTTTAGCAGCGAGAATTCTGAGTCAAAGGGTAAAAGCGTCTGTAATTTTGGTAAGTCCTACTGTCCCTCTCCTTCAAGGTTATTCAGGTTATTTTGCACTTCTGTAGGCAACGTATGAGAGTGCCTATTTCCCAGCAATTTCATTCACAAAATATGTTGCCAAACTCTTGGGATTTTCCCCACCAAACTGGTGAATGTAAAATGCTATCTTGGTGTTGTTTTAATTTGCATTTCTCTTATTTTCAATGAAGTTGAGCATCTTTTTATTTCCTTATGGTCACTCATATTTCTTCTTTTGTGTGTGTGTGAACTATCCACTCATACCCTTTGCCTGTGCCCTTTTATTTTAATTATCACTGGAATGTTTCACCTTGATTTTTAAATGCCTGTTGTGTGTTAAAGAGATTAGTCCTTCATCTGTGATATGAATTGCACATATTTTTCCCGTATTTGACTTTGTTTATGGTTTTTGTTTTCATCTTGAATTAGAAGAAATTCAAGACTTTAAATGAACTTTTTTTTTTTTAGTTGATTCTGGATTTCTAATTACTCTTAAATTTACAAAAGCGTACTTGGTCACAGTTATAAAAAACAAAAACCAGCTAAACCAGTTGTCTTCAAGTCAGTTCCAACTCGTGGTGGCTCCATGTGCTTCAGAGTAGAACTGTACTCCGTAGGGTTTACATGGCTTTGACCTTTTGGAAGCGGATCACCAGGCTTTTCTTCTAAGAGCCTCGAGGTGGGTTCAAGCAGCCAACCTTTTGGTTAGTAGATGAGTGCTTAACCGTTTGCTTCAGCCAGGCCTCTTAAAATTACAACATAAGTGGTAGTAACATTTAGGGAAGAAGTTGTACCATGTTTAATTTTTGCCTGGATCTTTATTGTCAATATTGCTGAATACTTTCTGTGGTATTTTGAAAGAAAATCATGTGCAAAAATAACCTTGTAGCCTGGAAGAGTAAAGAAATAAACAGGAGAGAGTTGTGTTCCACAAAGACAATACAAACAAGTCCATAGGCTTTACAGAGGATCTAGAGATTGTCTAGGAAGGGATGATAAAATAGGAAAGGAGGTTTGAGGCAGAAGTCAAAAAACATGCAGTGGATTTTGACAGGAGAGGAAAGCTCAGCGTCAAAATCAAGGGAAAAACTATGAAACAACTGAGATATTTGTGGATTTTAAAAATGCGATACTTCATTCCCTGTTGTGTGGAGAACACAGCATATTAAGAGAGAAGGGTCCTGAGAAAAAACGGAGCACATATCCAGGCTGGGAGAGGCTTGATTCAGAAGACTTCACTTTTTTCCCCTTTCAGAGTTTCTTGAGTTTCATTTCTTCTTATTCTGTTTCAATCTCTTAACAGATTCTTTAGAAAAAAAAAAAAAAATTGCCTTCCTGATGAATCTTGGTTCACTTTCATTATTCAAAAACTGCAATTAGTTCAGAAGGGCTGCTAAGCTGACCTCAACACACATGAGGGATAGCATCTGGATTACAATTTACTCATTTTAGTTCTGAAAGTAATGTCTAGGTCAGCCTGTCCGAATGAAAGTCAGAACTTTTTGCACTACAACCTGACACTACCACAGGCGCAACATAAATTCGCTCTCCCTCATTTTAGCCTACAAACATACTCAGTTTTCTTCTTTGGAGGGAAGGAAGAAAGGGAGGGAGGAATAAAGGAAGGAAAGAAAGGCGGGACAGGACAGATGGAGGGAGGGGGAGGAAGGAAGGAGGGGAGGGAGAGAGGGAAGGAAAGAAGGAAGAAAATACATTCCCTCTATTTTGCATCATGCTCAAGCTACTATCCTATTTTTCTCCTTCTCTTCACACCTAAGCCCCTACTGAAGTCACCAAACCTCAAATCATGGATCCAGTGAACATTTTCCATGTTCATTTCATTTGGTCTTTTTATCTATTTTGAACAGATTTACTCCAAATTGAATCAAACTCTTCTTCCTTGATTTCTGTAACCTCATTCCCTCTGGTTCCCTCACACTTCTGTTTCTAGTCTTCCTCAGACTCACATTCTAACCTTTCTCCCCGAATAATCTCACCCAATCCAAAAATTCCCAAAATTGTGTTTCTAGTCCAGACTTCTTTTCAAAGATCCATACCTGATCGTAATTGCCCACTCAACATTCCACCAGAATGTTACTTGGTCACCTCAAACTTCCAGGTATCGTGTTTAAAAAAGAATTAATTGTCTTCCCATTACTCTCAAAGAGAGTTATGTATTCTTACACATTTCTTACTCAGGTTAATATTACCACCATCTATCCCAGTCCCAAGTTCCAAACTAGGGAGACAACTGAAATCCTTCATTCTGTCACTGAATTCTATAAATTCTTCTCTTTAGCAATTCTCAAATCCACATTTTCCTGTAACACATGCCTTACCAAACCAAAAACCAAACCCAGTGCCGTTGAGTGGATTCCAACTCCTAGTGGCCCTATAGGACAGAGTAGAACTGCTCCATAGAGTTTCCAAGGAGCGCCTGGCAGATTCAAACTGCTGACCCTTTGGTTAGCAGCCGTAACACTTAACCACTATCCCACACATGCCTTACTGCAGTCTATTTTCTCTTCGCTCTTCATACATAGCTTATTACCTTGTTGCCTTAAGATAATTTCACATTTTCCTACCACCTGTAAAGACCACCTTCTTCAATTAATATACAAATAACAGTTAAGTTTATATTCATTGAGAAGTCATGCCAGTGACTGTGCTAATTGCTTCACATGAATTATTGTATGTTATCTCACCTAGTTTTCATAACACTCTATGATTTAGATAGTATAATTATCCCCATTTTACTTATAAAGAACCTGAGGTACTTCCCTAGGTGACACAGCCAGTAAATAATGGAGTAAGAATGAAAATACAGGCTGATTGCAGAGTTATTCTACCTCCCTTCTGGTCCCTTTCTGTCTTTTCTGGGTTCATTTTCTGTCTTTCTCTTCCTCTCATCATAAACTTCGTCTCCATGGAACTGCTGTCTGAACTTATGATACTGTTTCATGCCTCCATGTCTCCATACTTTTTTATCTGCGGGTCCTGCTGCCCTTCCCCTCTGCATTTCCTCTGATTGCCAGTGAACTCTTAATCATCTTTTTATCTGAGAAGCATCCCATGATCCTTTTGTCTTTCCACAAAGTAGCCTTGATCCTGATTGCCAAAGGGGTTTTTAATAGGTCTCTTTTATTTACATCTACTGGCAAGATACCTTTATGTGTTTTTACTATGGCAATCATCATAGGGCCTTACAACACTCTGTTATATGCCATCTTTCCTAATAAACTCTGGGCAATTTGAGGGCAAGAACCATTTCCTGATAAACATGATCAATGCGTGTGTTTTATACAAATAAATGAATAATAAATGCTGACCTTCTTTTCACTGACTAGACATGAGACTGACTCCTCTCAATTGCAATGTTGTGAACAAAATTTATACAATCACTTAGGAAATTCCAATACTCCCTTTAAATCCCAGTCTTTGCTCCACTTTCCATATTTATCTTTTCCATAACACTGATTACGTCTTCGAGAAAATAGTGTATTTTTCTGCTTTACTGCATTTCAAATGAAGCAAATCTCATCAGTGGCCCCTAGATTTTACCATTTATGAAATAATGAAGCTAATCCATCGGTGAGGGTGAAAGAAAAAACCAAACAGACAATTCAAACCCGAGGGCAATTTTCTCCCACAACAAAGTCACTAGTAAATATTATTGCTTTATTTACTTTTTTTTGAAGAAACACCTTTGAGCACGTTGTTCTGCCCCTCACCTTGCCAAGTAAATCAACCAATTCTTCTCTAACATTTACCCTCTCTAAGCATTCCTTTAGCCTGCCATCACCAGAAACATATCCTTCAAATCTAATAAAATAACCCCAAATTTTTTTCACAAGAAAGGAAGAGCTCTCAACGAGTCTGCACAATATCCCAATGAGGTCAGAAAGAATGGCATCTTCCCTGTCATTTTAGCAGTGGGCAGATCAAGTACAGAGGCTAAGCAGCTTTGCCCAAGGCAAGGACAAGTTGGTACCAGAGCTGGAATCAGATGGGAAGAACCCCTGGCCCTTAGCCCTGGACGTAGACACTAGGTCATGTTAACCTAAGACTCTTTCTTGCTTAATTTCATGCTCTAAGGAAGATAAGAGGGTTGGCAATCAATACAGCTATTAAAGAAAGAGTCTCTTCCTTGTGCTCAAACCTAACATGATTGAGAAAGTTCTCTTGCTTTAAGCTACAAGAAAAGGAGAAGCATGTGTTCCACCTTTCTGCATTTTTTTTTTTTTTTTCCCCAAGAGGTAGAAATAGCAATCTCTGAGGTCACCACAAGAACCATTTGGGTCTCCAAAAGCCTGCCCCTAAACACAAGCTTTCCAGTTTGCCTTTGGGAAATGAATCAGGAGAGCCTATAAGGGGTACTTCATAGGGTTCTGTGCTTTTATCCTCTGAAATTGTCCTTGGCCACTCCCTAGGCCAATGTCCCACCTAGCAGCTGTTTGGCACCTTCTCTCTCAGATATGAGAAAGGTGCAAGCGGCTCCCTTTTGTAGTTGCCCTGGGAACAGGGGCCCCGAGCAGCCTGCTGAGGAGGAAAGTATTCTCAAAAAAGCGTTTCTTGGCAGCAAGCAAAATTTCCATAGAGCTCTTAAATATAATAAAATATAATTAAAGTGCCACATTGAGTTAGCTCCCTTTGAAGTTTCACACTTGCATAATAAACCAAGTCATAAACCAGGATTCGAATTGGAGATTTTATTCCTTTTTACAGATTAATGCTCATTAATTATCTACTTGACCCCTCCTGTTATAGAGAAGTAAGTACCTGGTGCACTATAATTTGCTCTGATAAAAGGCAGTAAAAGATGAACTTACCGCTGGAAATGGAAATCTCACATTCGAGCTGTCACTTTGTAGCCAGAAAAAATTAGAACCTGTGTTTAGAAATTACATTCTCATAGCCTATGTGATCTCAGAAACAGGAGAGGATTCTGCGTTGTTTTGTATTTTTTTATCAGCGAGCATTGAGTTAGGATGTTAATTTTTATATAAAGTGGTAAGACCTCTGATACAAAGGTGGCCCCTTACCAAGCAGGTTTCTCACCGACTTAAAGTGCACAGATCTTGAAAGCATAGAGACAGAATTGGGACTTTTTTTTTTTTTTTCACACTGGGTGGTTAGGTTGCTGGTAAAGTTTTAGGGTTTCATTTTACCTTATCATGCAATTTCACAAGCCCATTAATAACCCAATGGACAAAGAAGGCTTTTCATCAAGACTGGTAAGAAGAATTCACAACTCATGCGTTATGTCACAAAGACTGATTACCTGCAATCCTTGCTCAATAAAAGCTACTTTCAGTGAACTCTCACAGAGTCTCAATGCTGAGAATTAATGTGCTTTGTGAGCTCCAACATTTATTTGTGTGTACCTGCACACCCATGTGTGTTTAGGTTGCCTGCAAGTTGTTTATGTGTTCTTCTCCCTGACCTGCAGAGTTTGAGGTGACTCCAAGGACCTCAGTATAGTGGAAGGATTAGCGAAGGATTGATTAGAGGACCAGAAATGAATGACTGGTATAAATAGTCTAGGAAAGGCATTGAATTGAACTAAACTCATGTTTAAAAAGAGATCAAAAGAAAGTAGGGTGGATAATGCAACCATAAATTTTTTAATGAAAATATTTCTTGGCCTTGGGAAAGTGACTGAGCTTGAACAGCAAGAAGAAAGACAACAGAAAAATTACACCAAAGACAGATAGATGAGCAATGTTCAAAGTTAAACAGCAGAGCCAACGAGAGAGTAATTCAATGGAATCAATATTTTACTGAGCTCCTATTAGAACTCCTACTGAACCAGGTCTCAGAGATGAGACACCCTGACTGTCCTCAGTGAGCTGCCAAGTTTGTCAGATGACATCTGTACCTTGAAGGATGATAAACAATATCTACCTAGATGAGAGAAAATGGTCATTGAAGGTAGAGCAATGTTAGGTTGTGTTCAACAGCTTGATGTGTGTTGAAAGAGGACATTTGGAAAGACAGATTAGTTAGGACTGTTTGGTTTGTAAATAACAGAAACTAACCCTACCTAGCTTAAACCTTTTGGTGACAAAATTATTTTCTTCTTTGAATTTTTTGTTCATGCCATGTGCTTTCACTAATGGAAGGCATACTGATTAAAGGGCCAATTCAGAATTTTTGTTATGCTTTATGGGCTTTGACACCCATTATCTGGGGTCATATATGTCCCAGTGGATGCTGGACATAGTAAATTCTACCAATATGAGTCAACGATAAAATTGTTTTTTAAACGTATTTTATTTCTTGAAAATTTGCAAAACATGATGTAAGGCACCTTAGTAATGACTGCACACACATTTTATTCTAGTCTCCTTCTTAGCTTTTTTTATGATTTTTTATGAGGCTTTTCAAAACATTGTGCAATGCATTCTTCTTTACTACAAAAGCAGTACTTACAGCCTAAATAAATAAAGCCAAGGGATTTTTTTTTTTTAATCTTAGTAAATTACCATGACCGTACATTCTCCCTTACTGCAAAAGCAGTACTTACAGCAGAAATAAATAAAACTAAAGGTATTTGAATCTCAGAAAAATTATCACTATTACGTATTCTTCATTATAACAAAAGTAGTACTAACAGCTAAGAAGCAGAAACATCTTCCCTGGAATATTGCAGACCTGCTTATAATGGTACATTCCACCTGCTGCTCATGGAAGCAATGACTGGGTCCTAAGATTGAATGCAGGGTAAAAATGACTATGGGAGTTCGAGTCTCTTGAAAACTACCACTGCAGTGCATTATTCCTTATTGCAAAGGCATTACTTACTGTTCAGAAGCTAGAAAAGCAGCCCTGAAAGGTTGCAGAGCAAAGACACAAAGCAGAGCAAGGAGCCAGTAACACCTAGAAACAGTGAATGATGTCAGGGAAAAAATGGCCACTATCACTGAATGAAGACTGAAAAAAAAAATGGCCACTATCACTGAGTGAAGACTAGGAATAGTTTATTCTTGTGATAAATACATTCTCACAAGAACATGAAAAACAAAACCAAACCCATTGCTGTCCAGTTGATTCTGACTCATAGTGAACCCTATAGGACAGAACAGAGCTGCCACATAGGGCTTCCAAGGAGCAGCTGGTGAATTCAAACTGTTTCTTTTTGGTTAACAGCCAAGTTCTTAACTACTGTGCCACCAGGACTCCACAAGCACATAGTAACTGGAAAACATAGTGAGGAGGTTTATCTCACAGAAAAAAAGGCAAATCGTCGAAAATTTACAAAATTCACACACCCAGAAGACATGACCTAACACAACGCTCATTCTACACAAAAATGAGGCTCCAACTCAGGGTGCTTGAGTTTCACAAATTTCAAAAGGCTTCCACCTTGAGGCTAAATGCATTAAAATTAGACTTGCCTTCCCAAAGAACTCCAGAGGCATAAAAAGTAGTTGGGATACTGTATGTCCCGTAAGTCACCAAGGGGTTAATCAAAAAGAAAAAAATATTATGATGATACTGGGGTAACTCACTGGACTTAAAGGAAGGTGTACAGGCAGACTTCAAAAAGAACAGGAACCAGAGACTGTGGCTTTGGGAATTCAGAAGCTATCCTCACTCCATCTATCATCTCATTTTTGTTTCTCCCAATATATTTTATTTTCCTCTTCCCCAGCCCTGACCAGATATCTCTGCTTCCCATTGTGGTAGAAAATTCTATTTTTTCCCCTCAAAACTCAATAGCCAACATTTTACAATCTTACATCTTCTTTATCTAGGAAATCAGTGTGACAGAGGTTGGGCTCTAAATTATCAGGAGAGAGTTTTGATTAGTTCAGGTTGAATCAGTTACCCGCTGTTGGCCAATGAATGGTGTCTAAGAGTGGGAGTAGGCGTTGGGTGAGGTTAGGGTGAAGCCATCATGTTTTGTGAACTAGTTGTACACATTGTAAGCAGCAGTTCCCAGAAATCAGGGCAGAGTGAGAGTTAGATTGTTCAGACAAAAATCTAGGCATCTATGACAGAGAAGTAAGACAGGTAAGAGGATGTATGACGGACAAAGTCACAAAACATGAAAAAAATGGTAACGTGAATAGAATGAAGGAATTATCAAACAACATCATTAATATCATTTGCAAGTAAAATTATGCTGAAGATAAGCCAAAAGCAGTTGCAGCAGTACATACACAGGGAACTGCCAGAAAGTCAAGCTGGGTTCAGAAGAGGACATGGAATGAGGAAGATCATTGCTGATGTCAGATGGTTCTTGGCTGAAAGCAGAGAATACCAGAAAGATGTTTACCTGTGTTTAATTGACTATGCAAAGGCATTCAACTGCATGGATCATAACAAATTACGGACAACACTGTGAAGAATGGGGATTCCAGAACACTTAATTGTGCTCATGAGGAATTTGTACACAGATCCAGAGGTAGTCATTCCAACAGAACAAGGGGATAATGAATGGTTTAAAATCAGGAAAGATGTGCATCAGAGTTCTATATTTTCACCATATTTATTCAATCTGTATGCTGAGCAAACAGTCCAAGAACCTGGGCTATATGAAGAAGAATGTGGTATCAGGATTGGAGGAAGACTCATTAACAACCTGCCATATGCAGATGACGCAGCCTTGCTTGCTGAAAGTGAAGAGGCCTTGAAGCACTTACTGATGACGATCAAAGACCTTAGCCTTCAGTATGGATTACACCTCAACATAAAGAAAACAAAAATCCTCACAACTGCTTCAATAAGCAACATCATGATAAACAGAGAAAATATTGAAATTGTCAAGGATTTAATTTTACTTGCATCCACAATCAATACCCATGGAAGGAGCAGTCAAGAAATCAAATCATGTACTGCATTGGGCAAACATGCTGCAAAAGACCTCTTGAAAGTATTAAAAAGCAAAGATGTCACCTTAAGCACTAAGGTGTGCCTGACCTAAACCATGATACTTTCAACTGCCTCATATGTATGTGAAAGCTGAACAATGAATAAGGAAGACCGAAGAAGAATTGACACCTTTGAATTATGGTATTGGCAAGGAATACTGAATATTGAATGGACTGCCAGAAGAATGAACCAATCTGTTTCAGAATAAGTACAGCCTGAATGCTCCTTTGAAGAAAGGATTGGGAGATTTTGTCTCACGTACTTTGGACGTGTTATCGGGAGGGATCGGTCCCTGGAAAAGGACATCATGCTTGGTAAAGTGAGGATCATCAAAAAAAAGGAAGACCCTCAACAAGATGGACTGACACAATGCCTACAACAATGGGCTTATACATAGCAATGATTGTGAGGATGGTGCAGGACCGGGCAGTATTTTCTTCTGTTGTACATTGTGTTGCTATGTGTCAGAACTGACTCGAAAACATCTAACATCATGGATTAACCACGTAGACAAAATTTTAGGAAGGGCTTGATGAGATTTTATGGCAGCTTCAGTAGTAATGTTTCAGCTTTATAACATTGTTATTTGAATTAGAGAGTTTTATGTCGTTACTACATCGTATTGATATCATCAACCAACAGCCCTAAGCAAGAGAATCAATGTTATAGTAAGGTGCAAGAGAAAGGTCAATGTTTTTATAGATTCAGCCAGTGAAACCTGGTGTTTTTTTGCATATTAAGGTTAAGGATATATGTGACAGTGAGAAACAAATGGATAAAGACCACCCTTGTACCTCTACTGCCAATGATTGCGGAGAAATTTCTCAGAATGGCACCAGTGCTAAGACAACGGAAAGCATTGTGAAGGCAGCTGTGTTTATCAAGAAAATGGGTCTTTTTTATTTTTCGCTCCCAATGTATGCAGCATGGTTACTCAAGGATGTCACAGGGCTATGTAGCTATGTAAAATATTTCCCCACAAAGAACGCCAGTTTACCCTATGGTACAAGGATACAAAGCAAATGGTCTCAAAAAGAATTGTAAAAATTGGAGATGGAACAAATCTATGAGGTAATCCCTCTTTCCCTCTGCCAACTGAGAAAGAATCCTCCCAGAATGTTCCCTGGTGAATTTTGTCTAGTAATCATTTGAATAGGAATGAAAAAAGATTTTAGTGCTATTTCAGATTACAGACAGTATTATGTACAAGATTGCCTGTTTTTGTTGTCTTGAAACAAACCATTTGCCTAGTTAAATTGAATTTTATTTTTTCATAGTGATTGAATTTGGTATCAACCATGAACACAACTGGGCAATGAGGGTGAGGGGCTATGGCAAGGGGGAAGGGAGCTGTCACAATATCACACAGCGGCAAATGACAAATGTCCCTCTAAAAATCTTCAGAGATCTTGGAAAGCTTGGGAGTACATAGAGGTAATGGGTGGGGGGAGGGCTCTGGACACCATTTTTGTGTGTAACAGGCTTTCACACCAGGAGATCTCACCTCAACACACTGGCTGGGAGCCTGACAGAGATCATTTTATGTCAAGGATAAACTGTTAGTAAATGTTTCTTCCAATATATTAAACAGATAGTAACAGGCTTCCCTTTAACTCCCAGCATACAAATCCCCCTTTTCTTTGCTAAACAAGGACTGAAGCTGGAACAAGGAAGCTCCAGGGAACAAAGTGTGGGAAGCATATTCTGCATTTTTATATACTCTCGGTCCCTTTTATAGCTGCTGATGCCAAGAGCAGAGCTTGAGCTTTATTCCATAAGCTGGTCATAACTCCAGAACCACAAAGTTATTCATTCTTGACCTTATCCTGAATGATACCTGGTCTCCTCTTGCCCATCTGAAGTGATATTTCATCCCTTATCACAACCCCTGCCACACTCTCCCACAATCCCCTCAGACCCCAAACCCAAGAAAAATCCCAATATATTTCACCCACTCCTTCTCCCCGATATATTTCTTAAAACAAGCCACAAAGCAGTGAGAAGTAGGAAATATTCGAGCACAAGGAGGAAGGTTAGAACAGAGAAAAACCCGGGGAATATAAGCCACTTGTTTGACATGAGATAGCTCTCACCCTGCCCTACCTCACCACTCACACCACCCCGCAAGCAAAACAAATTGTACACAGATTCCCCGTATGCATTAACTGCCCCTACATAGTCACTTCATCTGGCTAAGGGCCAACTGCTACTCGTTCTGAGTTGTTCAACTGGAAGGAAGTCAATCAGGTCACCTTCTGCTCAAAGGCTTCTCAGGGGTTGACGTTTTACACACAGCCTCTGGGTTTCTTGGTGCATCTTGGGATAGAGTAATTTGCTGGAGTTGTGAGGAGCAGAAGAGCCCTGAGAAAAAAGATGCTTGGAAGCCTCCACCAGTTGCTGTTGCATGTGTTTCAACTCACGGCGATCTCATGTGTGTCAGGGTAGAACCATGCTCCATAGGGTTTTCAATGGCTGATTCTTCAGAAGTAGATCACCAGGCTTTTCTTCTGTGGCACCTCTCAGTGGACTTGAACCTCCAACCTTTATTTAGCAGTCAACCATGTTAACCATTTGCACCACCCAGTTACTTCTAAAAGCCTCTAAGGATTTCAAAATATCTACCTTACCTTTTTCAAAAGAGGTGGTAATGGTTTTTCTGAAGCTTTTTGGAGCCAGTGATTTTCACAGACTGTAGAATATGGCCAAAAGATTTTCTCTGATGGATGTCTTAAATGAAGGCAGCAGAACCATTTTTTATTGTTGTGGTTAAAATATACCATTTACCTACTATAGGAAAATAAATCCCAGGCTCACACAATAGTTAAAAGAAGAGCAGAGTTACAGGCTAAATGATTGTCTTCCTACTTTTCCCACCCAAGAAGGCTCTGGGCCAACGGATGATTGATTACAATATTTGCAAGTATGGGTACTGGAAGACAAGGGGAAAACCAGGAGAGGCTCCCATGGCAACAGTGTACATTCTTGGCTGCAAATGTCTAAAGTTATGGAACGCTCAGAGACGGGCATTCCACTGGGGCCTTCAGGAATCAGCACAACCACCCCTGTGCAGATTTTTGAGATTCACAGACCTGTGTTGAAGCCCATCCTCGCCTAGGATCCCAGCTGATCACCCCTGTATTCCTGGGTAAACAGAACAGAGGAAAGGCTCTGAGAGAAAACATAGGACAGGGAAAGCAGGGCTGGGTTAGGATAAAGAGAAAAGGAAGCGCCGCTTCTCACTGTGCTTGGGGAACTCATGTTCCCTGAGGCTCAGGGAGTATGGGGCCTTGTTCACATCTGTCTGTACTAATGACAGCGAGCTTGGGCGAATCTTAGGAACAGAACAATTATCTTTGGGAATGCAAGGGAGGAGTGGGCATAGCCAAGTCATTGACCACACATTAGGGGTGGGCGAAGCCAGTTGCAATTTGGACTTGATAAATGTCTTGGAGAACTTTCCAGCAGCTTGGTTCAGTAAACCCCAAAACACATGTCACTGAGAAACTACTTTTACCTTTATTTTAAACCCCCGTGTATTTTTAGGACAATGGAATCCATATGTTCCTTTTTCATTTACACTTAACTCATTAAAGTGATGTTTGGTGAGAGCCATTTGATGTCCACAGAGTCTTCTGTTAACATTTTACAAGCATTTTGAAGCATTTGCATTCAGAATCTAGGAGCCAGCTAAATCAGATCTGAACAGGACTCAGTTTGGCTTGAAATTTAGAACTCTTGAGGCCTTCCCTGGATCTCATTCTTGGCTAAATCTCTTCTCCCATCCCAGACCCACAGCAAAGAAGACTGCTGTGTCAAGCCCAACTCCAGAAGAAGGGTTAAGAGAAGTGTGTCAGGACATTTAATTAAAACAACAAACCTAAGAAATGTCTCAAACAAATTAAATGCTCAAAGGAAAACCTCAAAGTATCTACTACCTTTCCGACGGTGAGCATAGAATAGCAACTAAAAGAGAAACCACTAGATTAAATCAAGGCAGGGAAAGCTTGATAAAGAATCATAATTTGTTACATGTGAAATTCAAGCTTTATGCTCATGTAGATCCTGTCAAACACTTTACATTTCTCAACGAGACAGTAAAAAAAAAATTATAAAATGTTTGGCAGGATCTACATAAACAATAAAAAAACAGAGAAGAGAGTCACTGACAAGCTAAAGCAATAAAGAATTTTTTCAAGATACGTTACAGATTGGGCTGGATGAAGGAAATAGGGACTTATCTGTGATTCAATGCATGCTGGGGAAGGAAGTGGGCCTCTTCCTTTCGGTATTCTTCTATAAGCAAAAGAGCCAATAATCAGCAAAATAGGCCTGGTCCTTACTCACAGGGAGCTCAAAGTTTAGTGGGGAAGACAGATAGAAATGAAATTGACCATCGTAAGAATAAATATCCGATAATAAATTATGATTGGTGCATTGAAGAAAAGGAAGAGGGTGATAGGAGAGTGACTATGAGGGAATTTAATCTAGTTTAGGGAATCTGAGAAGGCCTCTGTGCAGAAGGAACTTTCTGTTTTAATAATTTATGTTATTTTTGTTGTTGTAAAAATATACAGAGTGAAACATACACCAATTTTACAATTTCTTCATGTACAATTCAGCGACATTGATTATATTCTTTTTCAAGTCGTGCAACCATTCTTACACTCCTTTTCCAAATTATTCTTCTACCATTAACATGAACTCATCGCCCCCTAAGTTTCTTCTCTAACCGTTCGAGTTGCTGTTGTCAACTTGATCCCATATATATAGCTCTGGGAAAGAGCACAATGCTCAAGGTAGGCATTAGAAGAGACATTTTAAGAGGATACATGAAGAATGAGGAAGAATGAGATGAAAACTGGATCAGTTGCCAGGCAAAGGAAATAGTAGGGACAAAGACCCTGAGCAGGAAGTTGGTTCAGCAAGGCTGGAGAGGCATGCAGGAAGGTGGCAGAGAGACACACATGAGGCTGGAGAGGGAGGATATGGTCAGATGATGCCCTGTTTATCTGCTCTTTAGAGCTGGTGCATTGCACTAATCTGTGCCAAACTCAGTTTCTCCAAGGTACATTATCTCCTAGGCTATGCTATTCTTATTTTGTTTTGGTTTTTCCCTTGATGCTCTATACTCTTACTCTTTTTTTTTCCTTTGATACCTGTTCCAAAACATACATCTCAGGTCTCTTCATTCTCTTAGGCAGTGATCCCTGGGTCAGCAGCATCAGCATCATCTGCTAATTTGTGACAAAGAAATAATAATAATAAAAGAGTAGCCTCTACCATTCGAAAGCTGGCCTGGTGCTCGCAGCTGTGCCATGTTATTCTCCTATTGAACATAAACAATTTCACAGAACACCACCCTCAGACCAGGCTACTCTGAGACCATGATAAAATGAGACAAAGCAAAGCCACTTTATTATCTAATCACAGACAAAAACAAGGTCACCATGCCACCCACAAAATACCAAACACCACGTCTCTCAGTCTAAATAAGTGGCTGCTACTTCTCTACCAATTAGAGCTTATCCTTCTTCTAGTCCCTCGTCTTTATAGTTCATATTTATTAAGAATTCCAATCACAGAATTGCCCCACTTCCTGACAGCATCCCATCTATAGCAAACTCCCAGTTCCTTAAACACTCCCTCAAACCACTCAATCAAAGCCCAAATCCTATAATAGGTTCTTTCTAACACCCTCTTACTGACACATCCATGGTTCCCCATGGTATGTGTTCTGCCTTGCTGCAGCAGATAATAAACAACTTGTTTAATTCCCGGTAGTCTTTTGTTTAATTTTTAAATTTTTAAAAAATTTTGTTTAATTCCTGGTAGTCTTTTGCTGAAGGGCATTGGCACTTGGGCCCCATCCTAGAACTACTGAATCAGAAATTCTGGATTTTGACAAGCCATCCATGTGATCATGAAGCATGCACCCATTGAAGAACCATCGTTTTAAGGCAATGGTTCTCAGTCCTGGTTGCCCATTAGAATATGAATGCTTGAATCTCCCAGAGATTCTTATTCAAGTCTAGGTATCTGCACATTTTTAAGAGCTCAGAGGATTCTACTGTGAAGCCATAGTTGAGAACCACTGCTCTAAAGCAGTGGTATCTGCAGGCACACAACCGAAGGATGATGTCCATATTTATAATGTATTCCTGTCAGTGAAAGCCACTTGCTATGGCTAGCAGGTTACAAGCAACTCTGTGAGCCAGTTGTAACTCTGCCCCTTATTATTCATTACATGCCAATGCATTCTACCGCTAGGGCTCAGAGCTCTGCTCTAGGGGATTTTGTTTGGCTTCTTTGGCACATATCAAAAACTTGCTAGTCATATCTTCTTTTCATCCCAAATGCCTTCCTTTCTTCTTAATTATACTGACAGTCCCAGCCAATGCACTGGTTTAAAAAGATATAACTCTATCTCTCTGTGTCTACCTATCTATCTGCCTTTCTGTCTGTCTGTCCATCCATCCATCACCTATTATCTGGGACATATTAATTTCTTAGTTCTCAAAATAACCATTGCTATTGCTTTTTGAACACTTAGCTATGTGCCAGTGGCTATGTTAACAATCCTAACAACAATCCCAATGAGGTAGGTATTATTATATTCAATTATCCATGATGAGAAAACTGTAACTTAGAGAAGTTAAATAACTAGCCCAAGTTATGCACTGGAACTTCTGAAACTAGGTTTCAAACGTAAACAGTCAGGCTCCGCAACTCATACTTTTAACCACCATAATCTTTTTCTTCTTCCAGATGGTCATATCTCCCTAGTCTACTCCCTGTCTTGAATTTTCATAATCTTCTTTGTCTTCTTTGACTTTCCTCTCAGCATAATGCTTCCAACTTCTCTGGGGTAGGGATGTGGAAGGAAGGAAAATCTTCTAGGAAGTTGAGATGTCTGTCATCTCAGACTCTCGATGCTTCCTCTGCTCCTACTCCTTTCCCTATAGAAATGTGCTCTTTAGAGTGTCCACAGCTGTAGAGCAAAGTGACAGTGGTTTTGCTTAATATGAAAACAGTATGGCACAGATGCAAACTATTGTCCAGCTACAGAAGGCCTTTCTAGCACTTTTACATGTTTTAACTGCTTCCAGCCCCACAGCTTGAGGGTTGTATTAACATAATGGGATAACTTTGGATGAAACATCCATTTATTTATTTCCTTCCCAATTAGATTTTTGGAACCTACTCTTTAGGCTCATCACCACTTATCCTTTCTTAAATCGTTTTGCTAAGCTTCTGTTCCTATGCCTTTTAATTAACAGTTTTCCACCAGAATGACCAAAGGTATATCATCGTATCTGGGGAATTAAGCTTTTCAGGGACATTAGAACATGGAATGAACCCAGGTGGACCTTTAACAGTCTTATGATAAGCTTCCTCATTGGGTTGTGCTGAAGACCAAGTAAGTTAACTTATTGAAATCACTCAGAAGAGTGCCTGGCATAGACCAGATTTCCAATTCTCATATTAAATTTATTTCATATTTTAATATACTTTTAGAAATGATGAACGTCATTAAAACTATAACTGACATTTTTTGGTGAATCTTTCAGTCTTAAATTTGATGAAAAGTTAAGTGAACTTTCAATAAATGTAATTTCCTTTCTCCTTCTTTTCCTCCTCCCACTCCTACTCCGTGTCCCAAGATGGCCACCCCTCACCTGACACCTGAGGATGAAAAATGTACAGGAAGATCCTTTCCCCCAGGTTGCATGGCTAGCCTGTTACTTTTCCTGTGAACTGGGGAATGATTACAAACTTGTCATTTTATTGTCCTTGGTAGAGAAGGTAGTTCTCATCCGTGTCCCTACCCAACAGCTATTTATCGTGAGTCCACTATGGGCCATAAACTCTGCTCTATACTAGGCATACTCACTGCCCTCAAACAGTGAGAGTGGAGCAGGAGGAAAACACAAAACACAAATAAGCACAGATGGCTCTGGGCCATGCACCTTTCCACCTAGGGCTGTTATCAGCATCTTGTCTACTACCAAACGGGAGTTGACATTTCACTTTCATCCTTAAAAAACAAATCCAACTCTACAACGATGAAGATTTTTCAGGCAAAATAAGGAATAATTAAATTGTATACTATATAGCAATATTTAACAAGAATCCCGGTTAGATAATTTCCCCCAAATTACCACTTCAGTTGCTAAACCTCATCTTTGTTAAAATTTTTTTCCCTACTAGGAAGCATGTATAAATGAATTTGGAGATGATTTAAATCTTCCAATCCAAGAACGCAGTATGCTTTTCTATTTATTTAGGTCTTCTTTTAATTCTCTTAGTAATACTTTTTAGTTAAGATAGAGCTCTACTTCTTCGATAAAATTTATTGCTAAATATTTATGCTGCCCAGTCCATCCTCACTATATATATATATATATATTTGCTAAAACTAAATCTATTTGTCTATCATCTATCTATATTCCTCAGGATTTCTATGTACACAATTATATTGCTGATGGAGAAAACAATTTTACTTCTTTTTTTTACTAATCATAATGCTGTTTTCTTGATCTTCTGGACAATGGTGAATAGAAATAGTGAGTCTATCTCTGTCTTGTTACCAGTCTTAGGGAGAAAGTGTTTACTCTTTTAGGATGAAGTAAATTTTTTTGTAGATACCTTGTTTGCTGACGATAAAAAAAAAAAAAAAAAATCATGAATGGGTAGTAGATAGTCAAAAGCTTTTTTTTTTTTTTTTTTAATGTGGATCCTATGTATTAGTGCTTCCTTTTGTTCCTGTTGTTGATAATTCTCTCTTTCTCTTTCTCTGTCTCTCCCTCCCTTATTGGTTATCTAGCGGTTTATCAATTTTGTTAAGATTTTAGAAGAGTAAATTTTTGTTTTATTTTCTCCATTTGTTTCCCATGCCATTTATTTCTGCTCATATTTTTATTATGTCCTTCATTTCACTTATTTAATGTTCAATTTGCTTGTCCGTTTCCAGCATTTTAACATGAAAGCTAAGATTATTGATCTTAAAATCTTTCTTTTCTAATAAAAGAATTCATGCTGTGAATTTACCTGCAATCATATTCAGATACCACCCATACATTTTGAGAAGTTGCGATTTTGTTATTATTCATTTCAACTTGTTTTCTAATTTCCCTTCCAATTTCTCCTTGACCTGGGGACTAGAAGTATGTTGTTTAATTTTCATGTATTTGAAGATTTTTCAGATTTTATAGAAATTAATTTCTAATTTAATTATATTTGGGTAAGAACACATATTCTGTACCATTTTTCAATCCTTTGCAATGTATTGAGTGTTATTTTATTTTCCAGCATTTGGTCATTTCTTTTGAAGTGTTCCACGAGCACTTCAAAAGAAATGCATGTTAATGGAAAGAATACATTTTAAAAGAAAAGCACACATATTATGCACCTATTTAGTGTTCTGTAAAATACTACTTACATCAATTTTATAGCATTGTTCAGATATTATTATGAATATTTCGGTCTATTTTTCATTCTGTTGATTACTAACGAAGGGGCGTTAAAATCTCCAATGCCAGTTGCAAATGTGTCTATTTCTTTCTTCAGTTCTGTCAGTTTTGCTTCATTTATTTTGAAGTCTTGTTATGAGGTGCATGCACGTTTCGAATTTTGTCTTCTGCTAATACTCTTTGTTTTGGAGTCTACATCATCTGCAATTAATATAGCCACGCCAGGTTTCTTACAACTAGTGTTTGCATGGTATAGGTTTTCAAACCTTTTTCTGTTAGCCTATTTGTGACTTTGTAGTTAAAGTACATCTCTGAGAAGCATTATGTAGATTGGGCTTGCTTTATTTATTCAGCTTGAGAATATTGCTCTTATAATTAAATAATTTTATCCATTCACATTCAATATAATTATTAATATGATTGTCTTTAAGCATACTATTTTATTTTTTCTTTTTGTTTTTTACTTATCCAATTTGGTTTCGTTCATTTCTCTCCTTCCTTTTTTTAGAACCATCAATTATATTTTATTATTCCACTTTATCTCCTCTATTGTCTTTTTAGCTACACTAGTGTGTGTGTGTGTGTGTGTGCTTGCTTTAGGGATTACAATATACATCTTTACCTTATCATGATCTAACCTGAATTAATATTATACTGTTTTCTATATACCACTATCCTTCAATGCTATCCTTCTGTATATTCCCTTTTGCCTTTTGTCTTATTGTTATCATATATTTCACTTTTATACAGATTATTAACTCCACAATACATTGTTTTTATTACTTTTATTTAAAGGGTTGATTGTCCTTTGATGAATTTTAGAATGTAAAAAAAAAAAAAAACTTTTACAATTACCCACATTTATACCATTTTTGTCATCTTTGTTCCTTTGTGTATATCTGAGTTTTTGACTCATCACTTCCGTTTCATCTAAAAATCTTCCTTCATCATGTCCCGAAGACCAATACTGTTTTAAAATATTCTCAGATTTTGTTTATCTAAATTATCTGAAAATGTCTTTATTATGCCTTCAATTTTGAAGGATCTCTTTCACTGACTTCTGAATTTTATGTTAACTTTTTTTTCCTCAGCACTTTAAAGATGTTATTCTATGGTTCGCTGGCTTACTTTGTCCTTGATGAGAAGTTAGTAGTCATATTTATTGTTCAACTATGAGTCAGAATTGACTTGATGACGAGTTTTATATGTAATGTGTTCTTTTACTAAGGCTGTTTTTATAAAGCTTTCTTTATTTCTGTGTGTTGTAGCAATTTGACTCATACTCCTAGCTGTAGTTTCTTTGTGTTCATTTTCCTTGACATTTGCTAAGAATTTTGAATTGAGGGTTTATAGTCTTCATCCAATTTGTGAAAAGTTTGACTATGATTCCTTCCAATATTTTTTCTAACCTGACATCTCCCTCCTCTCCTGGGATTCTAATTACATGTAAATAGTTCATTGTTTACAAGCCTTCATTTTTTTATCTCTGTTCTTCCATTTGGATCATCTGGATACTTTTTATTGCCCTGACTTCATGCTCACTTGTCTTTTTTTCTGCAGTGTTCAATCAGCTGTTAAGTCCATTCAGGGAGTTTTTATTTTTAGTTATTATATTTTTTGTATTTATAATTTCCATTTAGCTCTTTTTTATAGTTTCCATTTTTCTTTACTTTTATTCTTTTTTGCTGAAATTTTCCATCTGTTTACTCCTTTTTATGGAAGTGTTAAACTTCTTGTCTGCCAAATCTAATATCTGTATTATCGTTGAGTCATCGTCTGCTGATTACTTTTTCTCCTGACTATGAGTCACATTTTTCTGCTGTTTTCACATTTAGTAATATTTTGATTGCATTCCAGATATTGTGGATTATGTTGCCTCTCTCTAAATCGTGATGGGCATTTTTCTAGCAGGCTACCAGCAGATCATCTTATCTTGTTAAGACTTGGTTTTTTTTTTTTTTTTTTTTTTTTGCTTTATTAAGCTGGGTATAGAATAGCCTTTACATCTAGACTAGCCTTATTTTTAAGGCATGGTTTTATTGGAATCCCAACTGAATGACCAGGGTGTTTAGTGAGGTCTCTCCACTCCGGCTATTTGGAATTTCAATTTATCTCAGTGTAGTTTACGTGCAACGTAGTTTCCCAGTAGTTGTTCTCTGCTAGGCCTCACAAAGTGTCATACTATGAATTCACGTGTTAGTGATTATCCAAAGACACAAAGTTATCCCTTCTGGCAGATTACTTCCCTGCACAGCTCCCTCATTTCAATACCTTTATCCAGAAATTTTAGACAACTTAGCTACTGCAAGCTTTGATTTCTACTTTCTGTTTCTTTGTTTTGTTTTGTTCTGTTTTGTTTTCCCCTGACTGATGAGAACATTGCTCTCTGTTTGGGTTCAACTTCCTTGTGTTGCAATTTGCAAAGGGCCTTCAGGCAAGATGCTTAGATGTACCTTTAGGTCATCTTGTGTTTTTCTTTGTTCAAAGATTGCAGCCTGGCACCAATATTACCCAATGCCTGAAAATAGTTGCTTTATATATATCACCCAGTTTTGTAATTCTTTACAATAGAAAGTAAATTTGACACGCTTTACCCTATTATGGTTGAAGTTGGAAGTCTTAAATGATGTCCTGTTAAATTTTTTTCTATTGGGCTTTTCATAGTTTTCTTATTAAAATATGAATCATTTTCTAGTTAAAATTTTTGTAATTTTTTTTTAATTTGCTGTTTTTAACTTTGGTTATTTGATGGAAGACATATTTTTTAAATGTTTATGTAGTCAGATCTATCTTTTACTTCATAGTTTTTGTCTGGAGTTATGTTTAAAAAGTTCTTCAATCTAAAACTATTTAAACTCATATTTCTCACAGTACTTAAACATGTTCATAAAATTTTAAATATTTAATTTAGCTGGAATTTGTATGGATACCTGGTATAAGATAAGGATTAATCTTGACATTTGTTCACAAAGAGTTAAATAGCTATTTTTCTAATATCATTTATCAAAAAATCTATCCTTTCCATCACCGATATAATACAGCAGCTTGGATACATATTAATTTTTGTACTATAATAAGAATCTACCTCTAGGCTGTCTATTCTATTAACTTTTTTGTCTTCATACTTTACTGTTGTCTTTAGGTGCCGTTGAGTCAGTTCCAACTCATAGCGAACCTACGTACGGCAGAACGAAACACTGCCCAGTCCTGTGTCTCCTCACAATCATTTTTATGAATGAGCCCATTGTTGAAGCTACTGTGTCAATCCATCTTGTTGAAGGTCTTAATATTTTTTGCTGACCATCTGCTTGACCAAGCATGATGCCCTTCTCCAGGGACTGGTCCCTCCTGATAACAGGTCCAAAGTGTGTGAGATGAAGTCTCAACATCCTTACTTCTAAGGAGCATTCTCGCTGTGCTTCTTCCAAGACAGACTTGTTTGTTCTACTGGCAGTTCATGGTATATTCAATATTCTTCCCCAACACCATAATTCAAAAGCATCAAATCTTCTTGAGTCTTCCTTATTCATTGTCCAGCTTTCCCATGCGTATGAGGTGATTAAAAATACCATGGCTTGGATCAGGTAGGTGCACGTTAGTCCTTAAAGTAACATCTTTGCTTTTTAACACATTAAAGAGGTCTTTTGTGACATATTTGCCCAATGCAATCTATCGTTTGATTTCTTCACTGCTGCTTCCATGGTGTCGACTGTGGATCCAAGTAAAACGAAATTCTTGACAACTTCGATCTTTTCTCCTTTTATCATGATGTTGCTTACTGGTCAAGTTGTGAGGATTTTTGTTCTCTATGTTTATGTTGAGGTGTAATTCATACTGAAGGCTGTAGTCTTTGGCCTTCACCAGCAAGTGCTTCAAGTTTTTCTCTTCACTTTCAGCAGGGAAGGCTGTGTCATCTGCAAAATGCAAGCTGTTAATGAGTCTTCTTCCAACCCTGATGCCCCATTCTTTTCATATAGTCCAGCTTCTCAGATTATTTGCTCAGCATACAGACTGAATAGATATGGTGAAAGGATACAATCCTGATGCACACCTTACCTGATTTTAAACCACACAGTATCCCCTTGTTCTGTTTGAACCGCTACTTCTTGGCCTATGTAAAGTTTCCTTATGAGCACAATTAAGTGTTACGAAATTTCCATTCTTCACAAGGTTATCCATAATTTGTTATGGTCCACACAGTTGAATGCCTTTGCAGAGTCAATAAAACACAGGTAAACATCTTTCTGGTATTCTCTGCTTTCAGCCAGGATCCATCTGACCACAGCAACAATATTCCTTGTTCCATGTCCTCTTCTGAGTCTGGCCTAAACTTTTGGCACTCCCCTGTCAATGCACTGCTGATACTGCTTTTGAATGATCTTCAGCAAAATTTTACTTGCCTGTGATATTAATTGTTCGGTAATTTCCACATTCAATTGGATCACCTTTTTTGGAATGGAAGCAAATATGGAACTCTTCCAGTCAGTTGGACTGGTGGCTCTCTTCCAAATTTCTTGGCATAGATGAGTGAGCACTTCCAGAGCTGCATCTGTGGAAACATCTCAGTTGGTATCCTATCAATCCGTGAAGCCTTGTCTTTTGCCAATGCCTTCAGTGCAGCTTGGACTTCTTTCTTCAGTACCATCAGTTCCTGATTATACGCCACCTCTTGAAATGGCTGAACATTGACCAATTATTTTTGGTACAGTGACTGAGTATTCTTTCCATCTTTTTTTGGTTCTTCCTGCATAGTTTAATATTTTCCCTTTAGAATCCTTCAATATTGCAACTTGAGGTTTGAATTTTTAATTCAGTTCTTTCAGCTTGAGAAATGTCGAGTGTGTTCTTTCCCATTGGTTTTCCAACTCTAGGTCTTTACACATTTCATTATAGTACTTTACTCTGTCTTCTCAAGCCTCTATTTGAAATCTTCTCTTCAGCTCTCTTACTTCATCATTTCTTCCTTTTACATTAGCTATTCAATGTTCAAGAGCAGGCTTCAGAGTCTCTTCTGACATCTATTTTAGTCTTTTCTTTCTTTCCTGTCTTTTCATTGAGCTCTTGCTTTCTTCATGTATGGTGTCTTTGATGTCATCGCACAACTTGTCTGACCTTCGATCATTAGTGTTCAATGCATCAAATCTATTCTTGTGATGGTGTTTAAATTCAAGTGGGATATACTCAAGGTTGTACATTGGCTCTCGTGGACTTGTTCTAATTTTCTTCAGCTTCAACTCGAACTACATATGAGCAAGTGATGGTCTGTTCCACAGTCAGCCCCTGGCTTTGTTCTGACTTATGATATTGAAATTTACCGTTGTTTCTTTCTACATATATAGTTGATTTGATTCCTGTGTTATTCCATCCGGAGAGATCCATGTGTATTGTCACCATTTGTGTTGTTGAAAATGTATTTACAATGAAGAAGTCACAATAGTACCACAATAAATCTAGTTATGGAGCCCTAGTGGCACAGTGGTTAAGAGCTCAGGCTGCTAAACAAAAGTTCGGCAGTTTGAATCTGCCATCCACTCCTTGAAAACCCTATTGGGCAGTTAGTTATGCTCTGTCCTATAGGATCACTATGAATTGGAATGGACTTGATGGCAACGGGCTTGTTTTTGGTGGTTTATGCTGATATATTGCCTTCTAATGCCTTCTTTCAGTATTTACATCTATCTCTTTGTCTACCTGTCTATATGTTTTACAAAATTGAGGTTGACTGTGTATGTAATTGTATAATCTTCATTTCTTAAGAAATCATATCTTCAAAAATTAAATTACTCACAAATATGAATTTAAGTGACTGTGTAATATTCCATTACATGGGTATTCCATACTTCAGCCATTTACTTTTTAATGTACATGTAGCATTTCTACTTTTTCACTATTAGAAAATAATGTTGATATGAACATCTCTGTGCTCTTTTCCTTAAAACAGAAAATCAAGTTTTAAAGGCTCTTGCTACCTACTTCCTCTATGCTTTGTAAAAAGTCTGTTAAATTAAAAAAAGTTGTAGCTATTATATGAGTATGTTTGAAGCATTAGAGCTGGGCAATTGAGTTAAATTAAAAAAAAAAAATTTGAGCACCTGCTACATGCCAAAGTTTAGGTCTATATCTAAAATAAAAGTGTAATGGACATAGCTTTTGCCTTCAAAGTGTTTGCAAGGCAATAAAATATGATTCTAGATAGGCCTTTTCTGTAGATGGATAGAGCCTTGGGATCGCCATCCCAATATCTATATTCTCAAGATAACAGAAGTAAAAAACAGTGACCAAAACATTAAATATTTTCTAAAAGCTGAATTGTTCTTAAAGATTTTGATACTTTATGAGACAAAAGTACTTGCCAAGAACTTGTATCAGAGTGTTTTTGCTTTCAAATAATTATTTTACATCTTTCACTATCGGTTACTACGTTAATAGTGTGCTTAAAAAATCCATGGGATAATTTATTATTGAAATAAAACCCACTGCTATCAAGAGCATTCCAACTCCTAGCAACCCTGAAGGATGGAATAGAACTGCCCATAGGGTTTCCAAGGCTGTAAATCTTTATGGAAGCAGACTGCCACATGTTTCTCTCGCAGAGCAGCTGGTGACTATTTAGGAAATAGTCAAAGCGCCGACCTTTCGGTTAGCAGCCAAGTGCTTTAACCACTGTGACACCAGGGATTATCAGAAAAAACATTGTTAAAATATACAAGTATTTATATAAATATTATCAAATAAAATACATTTACCTTATTTTGTTGATCTTTCAATGATACAGTTGTTATTTCAAACATTTTCATATTGGATATTATTTCTCAATTATATTAAGAATAGTAATATTAAATTACCTTTTAAATTAAGTAAAATAAAATAGACAAATAACATTTTCTATTCAGGCCGATTCTTTAGTTTTTGCTATGAATTATCCTAGTGATTTTATACAGATTTTTTAACGGTTGAATTGATACATAATTTACATGCTATAAATTCACCCTCTTAAAGTACACAATTCAACAGTTTTTAGAATATTCACAGAGTTGTGCAATCATAACCACAATCTAATTTTAGAACATCCTCATCACCCTACCAAAAAAAAAAAACCTGTATTCGGTAGCAATTTCTCACCATCCTATTTTTACCTCCCCTGTCCTAAGTAACCAACCACTAATCTACTTTCTCTATAGCTTTGTCTATTCTGGATATTTCATATAAATGGGATCATACAATACATGGTCTTTTGCGACTGGCTTCTTTCACTTAGAATAATATTTTCAAGGCTCATCAATGTTTTAGCATATATCAATACTTTTCAATCAATACTCCTTTTTATTGCCAAATTATATTCCAGTGTCTATATTTAGCACATTAATAATCTGTTCATCAATTGAAGGACATTTGGATTTTTTCCACTTTTTGGCTTTTATGGTTAATGTTGCTATGAACATTCATGAACAAGTTTTCATGTGGACATATACTTCCATTTCTCTTGGGTAAATATCTAGGAATGGAATTGCTGGATCATATGGTAAGTCTCAGGTGTATCCTGGGTGAAAGCAGAGAATACCAGAAAGATGTTTACTTGTGTTTTATTGACTATGCAAAGGCATTCAACTATGTGGATTGTAACAATTATGGATAACATTGTGAAGAATGGGAATTCCAGAACACTCATTTGTGCTCATAAGAAACCTGTACATAGACCAAAAAGCAGTCCATTGAACAGAACAAGGGGATACCGCATGGTTTAAAGTCAAGAAAGGTGTGCATCAACATGGTATCCTTTCACCATACCTGTATGCAGAGCAAATAATTGGAGAAGCTGGACTATACGAAGAAGAATGGAGCATTAGGATTGGAGAAAGACTCATTAAGAACCTGTATGATGCAGATGACACAACCTTGCTTACTGAAAGTGAAGAGGACTTGAAGCACTTACTGATGAAGATCAAAGACTGTAGCCTTCAATATGGATTATACGTCAACATAAAGAAAACAAAAATGCATACAACTTGACCAATAAGCAACATCATGATAAAAGAAGAAAAGATTGAAGTTGTCAAGGATTTCATTTTACTTGGACCCACAATCAACACCACAGAAACAGCAGTCAAGAAATCAAATGACGGATTGCACTGGGCAAATATGTCACAAAAGATCTCTTTAAAGTGTTAAAAAGCAAAGACATTACTTTAAGGACTCAGGTGCACCTAACCCAAGCCATGGTGTTTTCAATCGCCTCATATGCATGGGAAAGCTGGACAATAAATGAGAAAGGCTGAAGAAGAATTGATGCCTTTGAATTATGGTGTTGGCAAAGAATATTGAAATATACCATGGACTGCCGGGAGAATGAACAAATCTATCTTGGAAGAAGTATAGCCAGGGTGCTCCTTAGAAGCAAGGATGGTGAGACTTCCTCTCACTACTATCAGGAGGGATCAATCCCTGGGGAAGGACATCATGCTTGATAAAGTAGAGGATCAATGAAAAAAGGAGGACCCTCAATGAGACGGATTGACACAGTGGCTGCAACAATGGGCTCAAGCATAACAAGGATTGTGAGGATGGCACAGGACCAGTGTTTCATTCTGTTGTATATAGGGTCGCTTTGAGTTGGAACCAACTTGACAGCACCTAACAACAACAACGATGGTACATCTATGCTTAATTTTTTGAGTAATAGCCAGACTGTATTTCAAAATGATTGAACAATTTTACATTCCCACCAGCAATATATGACAACTCCAAATACTCCACATCTTTGCTAACTTTTTTTTTTTCTCTCTCTGTCTTTTTTTTTTTTTTGTTAAGTGTAGCCATCCTACTGGATTTGAAGTGGTATCTCATTGCTGTTTAGATTTGTGTTTCTCTAATGGCTAATGATGTTTAGCATATTTTCATGTGCTTATTGGCCAATTGTAGGTCTTCTTTAGAAAAAAATGTCTATTCAGATCCTTTGTCCATTTTTTTATTTGGATTATTTGTGTTGTTATTATTGAGTTGTAAGACTTCTTTATATATTCTAGATTCAAGTCCCTTATTAGATATGTGATTTTCAATCTGTGAGTTGTCTTTTAAGTTTCTTGACAGTGTCCTTTGAAGTATAAAAGTTTCTAGTTTTGATGAAGTCCAAATTATCTTTTTTTGTGTGTGTGTGGAGGGGGGGGTTGCTTGATTTTTGATGTCATATCTAAGAAGGCTTTGCTAATGCAAGATTAAAAAGATTTACTCTTGTGTTTGTATTTCAAAATTTCCTCTAAGGAGGGGTCTAACCTCATTCTTTTGTATGTGAATATCTAGTTATCTCAGCATTATTTGTTGAAAAGACCGTTCTCTCTCCCATTGAATTATCTTGGCTTCTCGAATTTATTTTTTAAATTATTAAATTTATTGATAAAAATCATTGGTCTTTCTTTGTTGAGGTCCATGTTCTTTAACAATGGTACTGTGTAGGCCAAGTGGACATGAGGCCTGTTTCCCTGGAGATGCTGAAACCACCTTCTCCCTTGCCAGTGTCCTTATGGGCTTCGTTCAAAAGCTGTGGCCTTGCCATCATTTCTGTTCAAAGTTAACCTCCCCATGTCTACATTAACCCTTTACCCTCGAGTCATGAACAATTCTAAGCTAAAAGACACCGCAAATACCTTTACCTTGAGAGAAGCTTGGAGCCCTGGAGGTGCAGTAGTTAAGAGCTCAGCTGCTAATCAAAAGGTTGGCAGTTCGAAACCACCAGCTACTCCTTGGAAACCCTATGAGGCAGCCCCATTCTATCCTATAGGGTACCTATGATGAGTCAGAATTGAGTTGATAGCAACAGGTTTGTTTTTTTGTTTGTTTGATTGTTTTGGGAGAAGCTCTGACCTCACTTTTCAAGAAACATATAACCTTTCTGGGTGATGAGATCCTTGTAAGAGTTAGAAAATACTATTAGATCATGTGCATAGTGGAGCTAAAATGGGCGAAACCAGCACTTAGCTAAACAAGATCAAAAAGAAGCTGAAATCAGCTAACCCCTGACAACTTCACAGATTCAGACCTGCTCCCAGTTTTTCACACATACAACTACCAGCAGAGTTAAGGTGCTCTGACTACAAGTTCTTTATATTTGTTTGTTATCAGTGATAGGCCTAATTACCCACAATGGCCCTCCCTGTGTCCCCTGCAGAGAGGCACAGTTACTCTGAAAGAAATTTTTTTTCAGTGCCAAACTATCCTGCAACTGTTGCAGCCCCAAGATGGTTCCTGATTCCAGGTGCTTACTTGTAACTCTGCTGGCACCCTTTTACCAGTTGTCCTCCTAGTCCTTTGCATTATTGACAAGTGACTTCATCTTCAGGTTGAAAAAGTGGAATCTTTATGAGGAAAGAGGCAAACAGAATATTTTTACATGAGGTCAATCCTTCTTGGCTTTCATTAAATGATCTGGCCGTCCATTTGGAAAGTAAATGTATGCTACTGGTAAGCACTGTAATGGCAACAAGATAAGTCCCTTCTCTCAAGGACCACGTTATCTAGTTGGGGAGGTGACACTTAAACATCACAAACAATTCAAATCTACCACAAAATACCCTGTGGGAAAGTGCCAAAATGAACTGGAAAAGAAAGAGTTAATGAGAAGTATTTGGCAAAAAGCCTAGAATATGCTTAGTGTTAGTAAATATGTACATACCAATGTTGGTGAGAACAAGAAGGATCACAGTGTATCAAGTGTACGTCAGAAGGGAAGTGGTACTTGGGACCACTTTGTTCTAACCCGAGGAAGGAATCCCTCTTCAGCTTCCTGGAGGATCCATGGAAGATGAGATGGTTATTCCCCCTCCCTTGAGGCTGTTGCATTAATTCTGCAAAACCGTAAAGGAAGAACCAGCTGCAAAACTTCATCTCGATTCCTGGAGTACCTAAAAGCTGATTTTCTTTTAAAAAGCAGCTAAGAGAGATTTAAAACAGCACCAAGCATGAAGTCACTGTCCTGAGTTTTAATTTTTGTACTTCTTTGGAGCATCTGGAGACCCTGGTGGCACAGTGGTTAAGTGCTACGGCAGTTCAAATCCGCCAGGCGCTCCTTGGAAAATCTATGGGGCAGTTCTACTCTGTCCTATAGGGTCCCTATGAGTTGGAATAGACTCAACAGCAGTGGGTTCAGTTTGGTTTTTTTATGGAGCATCTAAGCGGTCAACTTTTCAACCTTAGGGCTTCAGTTTGTCATTTGTAAAGTGGGCATAAGAATCCTTACCTTGCAGAATTGGTGTGACTGTTCAGTGACCTTGGCTCCTATTGGCACTTTGACTATCTCCATGCTGTGCTTCAGTGTTCTCATTTGTAAAATGATGGATACATATAGTAACCTATAATGTTATTTTGAGGCTTGAAAGAGAATAAAATATTTAAAGTACATAGCACATACTTGGCCCTCAATAAAGACAGATTTTCTTTACCTTTTCAACAAATGTTTATAGAAAGAATGAATGTTGAAGACAGGTCCTATGCAATCAAATCTCAAATTTGGAACAAGTTGTGCTGCAATTTCTTTGGGAATAATATTGCACATAAAAAGGATTATATCTTTAGGCCTGACTATAAAGTTTCCTTTAACCTATTATATGGCTCTGGGCTTCTAAATCTAGGGTCTGTGTACTTTTAACTATATACAGTAGCATTTTGCCCTTTGCCGTCTGGTTGATTCTGACTCATAGTGACCCTATGGGACAGAATAGAACTGCTCCATAGAGCTTCCAAGAAGCAGCTGGTAGATTCGAACTGCCAACCTTTGGGTTAGCAGCCGAGCTCTTAACCGCTGTACCAGGGCATATGGCATATAAGACATACTTGAAACCCAGAATAAATATGTCCTATAGTTTGAGAAAATTGTATAAGTTTGAGAAAATTATATAATTTTCATGTATATAAATAACTTAAGGTATTTGCAAGTTTAAAGAAACATAGCGGGAACTAGAATCAAAATACTCATAACTTTTAAGATAAGCTATAAATTCTCAAAAAAAAATACATTCACAGAAAGAGGTGCTTAAAGGGTGTGATGGATTGAGTTGTGCCCCCAAAAATTATGTGTGCCAACTTGGCTAGGCCATGATTCCCAGTATTGTGTGGTCCTCCAGCATTTTGTCATCTGATGTGATTTTCCTGTGCATTGTATATCCTACCTCTATGATGTTAATGAGGTAGAATTAGTGGCAGTTATGTTAATTAGCAGGACTCAGGCTACCAGATAAGGTTTTGTTTTAAGGAAATCTCTTTTGAGATATAAAAGAGAGAAGCAAGCAGAGACACATGGGGATCTCATACCGCCAAGAAACGAGAGCCAAGAGAATAGCTTGTCCTTTGGACCCAGGTTCCTTGTGCTGAAAACTCCTGGACCGGGGAAGTTTGATGATGAGGGCTTTCCCCCAGAGCCGACACAGAAAACCTTGCCCTGGAGCTGGCATCCTGAGTTCAGACTTCTACCTTCTAGACTGTGAGAGAATAAATTTCTTTGTGTTAAATCCACTTGTGGTATTTCTGCTATACCAGCACTAGATAACTAGGACAGGGGGATAGGGAGAATCACATAGCCCCTGCTCTTTGGGAGACAATGAGTGTAAAAGTCTGATCATGTCCCATCTAATTGCAGGATGGTATGTACATCACAGCACACAGAAACACCCTTCCAAGTTTAATGTCACTGCTATGCATAATATTGCATAGAATATTAGTTACAGAGAGTTTGGTCTACAGTACCCTTATCCCTACCCCACAACCCTGCCACTGGCTATAACAACAACACACTGTGACTTGCCTGTGTTTAAACAGTGGGCAGAAACCGAAATGAGAGTCCTAAGTGAGGAGTGGAGGCGGGGAATTAGAACTCATGGTTTTTGAGTAAGTATCCCAGGTAGTAGGAAAAGAGACTGAGGCAGAGGTCTCTTGTGATTGAGAGGGCATTCAAGTCTTCTGCGAGCATGATTGGCAAGTAAAGTCTTAGGGAATGGAGGAAGGGGAAGGCCAGGCTGCTTAGCAGGTCCTTGGCAGGTGACAGTGATGGCTAAGGCCTTTAACTGCAGGAAGCTGACCAGGGATGAAGGATCTGCATCTTCAAGCACAGCCTCTGTGACCCTCTGCCCTCACTGGCCATGGAACACTAAGGAGGAAAAGGGAAAACAGTCTCAAGGAGGGTAGAATAGTTGGATTTCTTGATAATGTAAAGTTCTGTGGCAGCAGAGGTAAGGAGTCACACTGAAGGGAAGTGAGTCCCCAGTCAGAGTGATCATTCAGAGCGGTCATTTATGAATAGAGAATGCTCAAAGGTCAGGCATTCCAAAGCTGAGGATTTCCTTTAATAGGTCCCTGTATGGTGCAGATGGTTTTCGCTGTACTACTAACCTAAAGGTTGATGGTCGGCGCTCACCCAGCGGCACCACAGAAGAAAGACCTGATGATGTGCTTCCATAAAGATTACAGTCAAGAAAACCTTATGAATTTGTTCCACTTTGTAACACATGTAGTCACCGTGAGTTGGAATCAACTTGATGGAAACAGGTTTAATGAGCTGAGGCCAGGCAGTAGTGTTAATTCACAAACGAACAGTAGAGGTTCTGAGCCGGAGGCCAGGTAGGCACCCTATCTCACAGACGTGCTTTGTTTGGCCAGTCTATTGCTTTAGAAACAAGAAGGAAACTACATACATATCAAGATTACTGGATTTTCTTGAAAAAATGTAACAAGTTCCGGTAAACAATACCCGCATATCGGCTACAGTGTATACTCTCCTGTTGTCCCCAGCCCCCTCCACCCCAATCTTCTCACACTCTCTTTCGTCACTCACGTATGCAAATAGACCAGATCCTCAGGCATATGGGTTTATAATCCCTGGTAAAAACTGTGCACTCCAGGGAAACCCAAAGCATTAATTTTTTATTAGAGTATACTTAGGGAGTCCTCCTTGTTGTTAAGATTTTTAGTCTCCTGGGCACTGGGCTGGGGTCCTAATTTAACCATCATTCAATTAAATGAGCTCATGCTGTTGTTGTTGTTAGGTGCTGCTGAGTTAGTTCTGACTCATACCTACTCTATGTACAACACAATGAAACACAGCCTGGTCCTGTACCACCCTCACAATGGTTGCTAAGTTTGAGCCCATTGTTGCAGCCACTGTGTCAATCCATCTCATTGAGAGTCTTCCTTTTTTTTTGCTCACCCTCTACTTTACCGAGCATGATGTCCTTCTCCAGGGACTGATCCCTCCGATAACATGTCCAAAGTACTTGAGACAAAGTCTTGCCATCCTTATTTCTAAGGAGCATTCTGGTCTTACTTCTTCCAGAGCAGATTTGTTCATTCTTCCAGCAGTCCATAGTGTGTTCAATATTCTCCATCAATACCGTATTTCAAAGGCATCAATTCTTCTTCAGTTTTCCGTACTCATTGTCCAGATTTCACTTGTATATGAGGCAATTGAAAATACCAGGGTTAAGGTCAGGTGCATCTTATTTCTTAAAGTGAGATCTTTGCTTTTTAACACTTCAAGGAGGCCTTTTGCAGCAAATTTGCCCAATGTAAATACATTGTTTGATTTCTTGACTGCTGCTTCCATGGGTGTTGATTGTGGATGCAAATAAAATGAAATCCTTGACAACGTCAGCCTTTTCTCCATTTATCATGATGCTGCTTATTGGTCCAGTTGTGAGGATTTTCATTTTCTTTATGTTAAGATGTAATCCATATGGAAGGCTGCAGTCTTTGATCTTCATCAGTAAATGCTTCAAGTCCTCTTCTCTTTCAGCAATCAAGGTTGTGTCATCTGCACATCACAGATTGTTAATGAGTCTTCCACCAATCCTGATACCACATTGTTTTACATATAGTTCAGGTTCTTGGATTATTTGCTCATCAAACAGATTGACTAAGTATGGGGAAAGGATACAACCCTTAGGTGCACATTTCCTGATTTTAAACTACACAGTATCCCCTTGTTCTGTTTGAATGACTGACTGCCTCTTGGCCTATGTACAGGTTCAGCATGAGCACAATGAAGTGTTCTGGAATTCCCATTCTTTGCAATGTCATCCACAGTTTCTTATGATCCACATGGTTGAATGCATTTGTCTGGTCAATAAAACACGGGTAAACATCTTTCAGGTATTCTCAGCTTTCAGCCAAAATCCATCTGATGTTAGCAATGATATTCCTCTTTCCACGTCCCCTTCTGATTCTGGCCTAAATTGCTGGCAGTTCCCTGTGGATGTACTGCTGCAATCATTTTTGAATTATCTTCAGTAAAATTTTCCTTGTGTGTGATATTAATGATATTGTTCGATAATTTCTGTTGAATCACCTTTCTTTGGAATGGGCACAAATATGAATCTCTTCCAACGAGTTGGCCAGGTCGATGTCTTCTAAATTTCTTGGCATAGATAAGTGAGTGCTTCCAGTGTTGCATCAGTTTGTTGAAACATCTTAATTGATATTCTGTCAATTTCTGGAGCCTTGTTTTTCACCAGTGCCTCCAGGGAAGCTTGAACTTCTTCCTTCAGTACCATGGGTTCTTCATTATGTGTTACCTCCTGAAATGGTTGAACATCAAACAATTCTTTTTGGTACAGTAACTCTGTGTATTCCCTCCATCTTCCTTTGATGCTTCCTGTGTCATTCAATATTTTGCCCATAGAATACCTCAATATTGCAACTTGAGGCTTGAATTTTTCCTTCAGTTCTTTCAGCTTGAGAAATGCCTAGCATGTTCTTCCCCTTTGGTTCTCAAACTCCAGGTCTTTGCATATTTCATTACAATGCTTTATCTTCTTGAGACACCCTTTGAAATCTTCTGTTTTGCTCTTTTACTTCATCATTTCTTCCATTCACTTTAGAGCAAGTTTTAGAGTCTTTTCTGACATTCATGTTGGTCTTTTCTTTCTTTCCTGTGTTTTTAATAACCTTTTGCTTTCTTATGATGTCTTTGATGTTATCCCACGCTCGTCTGGTCTTCAATCATTAGTGTTCAATGTGTCAAATCTATTCTTGAGATGGTCTCTAAATTCAGGTGGAATAAACTCAAGGTCATATTTTGGCTCTCAGGGACTTGATCTAATTTTCTTCAGCTTCAATTTGCATTTGCATATGAGCAATTGTTGGTCTGTTCTGCTGTCGGCTCCTGGCCATGTTCTGACTGATGATATTGAGCTTCTCCATTGTCTCTTTCCACAGATGTAGTCAATTTGATTTCTATATATTCCATCCTGTGAGGTCCATGTGTATAATTGTCATTTATATTGTTCAAAAAGACATTTGTAATGAATAAGCTGTTGGTCTTATAAAATTCATCATGCGATCTCCTGTGTTGTTTCTACGATTAAAAAAAAAAAAATTTTTTTTTTTAGAAAGGCCTTATTTTCCAACTACTAATCCTTCCTCTTTAGTTCCAATTTTCACATTCCAGGCACCACTAATTATCAATAAATATTGGTTATGTGTTTGATGAATTTCAAATTGCAGAAGTTGGTAAAAATCTTCAATTTCTTCATTTTTGGCCTTAATGGTTGGTGATTAAAGTTAAATAATAATTGTATTAACTGGTCTTCCTTGAGGGCATATAGATACTATCCTATCACTAGCAGTATTGTACTTCAGGATAGATCTTGAAATGTTCTTCTTGATGGTGAATGTGACACCATTCTTCTTCAATTTGTCTTTTCCAGCATAGTAGAGCGTATGAGTGCCTTATTCAAAATAACCAATAACCAGTCCCTTTTAGCTCACTAATACCTGGGATATCAATCTTTATGTGTTCCATTTCATTTTTGATGACTTTCAATTTTTCTAGATTCATATTTTGCACATTCCACTTACCAATTATTAACGGATGTTTGCAGCTGTTTCTTCTCATTTTTAGTCATGTCACATCAACAAATATGGGTCCTGAAAACTTTATGATCAACTATACTTTGAGGAGGCAGCTCGTCCCCGTCGTATTTTGAGTGCCTTGCAACCTGAGAAGCTCAACTTCTGACACTACATAAGACAATGTTTTGCTGCTATCCGTAAAGTTTATTGGATTTTTTTTTTAGAAGTAGACCACCAGCTCTTTCTTCCTAGTCTGTCTTAGTCTGGAAGTGTCCAACATGAGCGACCCTGATGGTATTTGAAATACCAGTGGCATAGCTTCCAGGATCACAGCAACACACAAGCTATCACATTATGACAAACTGACAGACAAGCGGTCGTACTGAGATTACATACTATATAGAAAACACCTACTACAGTGTCTGACACATTGCAGATACTCAAATGTTATTGTTATTACCATTATTCCTAGGAAATGAAAATCAATATTGAAAAACCTTCACTCATTGAGATTTTTCACTGATTCAGTCTGGCCAATTCCAAACAATAGTACCAATATCCTTTTTTCCTTGGAATCTATTTTACTCTAAATGAATCAAATCTGCCTTTTTCAGTTAAACAATATCAACCTGGCTCTGCATATTGAATTCCGCAGAGCATAGTGTAAACTGATGTTACTTATTAATGTGTTTATCGATGCCCTGCTAATGGAATAAGGGAGCCCTGGTGGTGCAGTGGTTAAGAACTCAGCTGCTAACCAGAAGGTTTGCAGTTTAAATCTATTGGCTACTCCTTAGAAATCCAATAGGGCAGGTATACTGTCCTATAGGGTCAGCTATGAGTTGGAACGGACTTGATGGCAACAGGTTTGACTTGTATGGGTTTGACGGAATATGGAGCCTGACAACCAAACTGGGTGATGGTAACTATCCACTGGGTTATAAGATTGAAACACAAAGTTTACAATTTTTAAGTGAATCTGTACACCTTTAGGATGGACTTTGGAAACCCTGGTGGCGTAGTGGTTAAGTGCTACGGCTGCTAACCAAAGGGTTGGCAGTTCGAATCCGCCAGGCACTCCTTGGAAACTCTATGGGGCAGTTCTACTCTGTCCTATAGGGTCGCTATGAGTTGGAATCGACTCAAAGGCACTGGGTTTGGTTTTTGGGGTTTTTTTAGGATGGACTTCAAAAGGAGAGAGGGACTTTGTAATGTATTTAAGAGAAAAATTTAAAACAAACCACATAAATGTGAAATGTTTTCAGAATTGTTTGGAGTAATCATGACCCTGAAAGACATGATAGTCTCAGAATAATTTATCATGGAGCTGGAAGAGTTCTCAGCGTTTTGATGTAATCCCTCTCTTTAGCCGACAAAAGAGCTGAGATAGAATGAAGGGATGTGGCAAGCTGAAGGTCACTGACTGGGTGTTGGCAGTCAGGCCCATGTCCTGGTTTGCTCTTTTGCAGCCCGGGGTTCTCTTCACTCCTGTACATGGAGTCAGACCCCGGCATTTGCCAAAACATGGTAGTAGATGCACAGGGCGATTCTCTAATGTCAGCAAAGTCAGGCTTTTATTTGAGGCCTCACTTCAATTTTGTTCTCCACCACTGAAATGTAAGCCTGGAAAAGTGCAAAGGAGAGCAGGAAATACTGTTACTACAGCATAGAGACAGAGTCCCTAGGAAGACAGACAGAAGAATTTGGGTGTATATTGCTGGAGAGGAGGGGAGAAGTCAACATAATTGTCTCTATAAGGGAGGATTAAAAATGCCCCTGGGTGGAGCAAATGGTTTGTGCTTGGCTGCTAACCAAAAGACTGGCAGTTCGAACCCAACCCAGTGGCACCACAGAAGAAGGACATGGCTATTTGCCTCCCTAAATATTACAGCCAAGAAAACTCTGTGGAGCTCAGTTCTATTCTGTAATACTTGGGGTTGCCATGAGTCAGAATTGACTTGATGATGATGGGTTTGTTTTTTTGATTCTGTAAATGAGGATAAAGATGTCAATAAGGAAGTAATAAGGGTTAATAAATCAAAGAATCGCAACTTTAGAACAGCAAAGGAGTTTAAATGTTATACATTCAGCTCCCTCATTTGATGGAGACTCGGAAAGTGTCACTGACTTTCCTAAAGGTTGTGACAGAGATGAAGAAGGACCCCAGAACTCGTAACTCATTATCCCGATTCCCCCTTTATGACACTGCAAGTAACTTGCCAGGAAAAAAGTAACAAACACAGACAAAAGAACAAAAGAAGATAAAGAAAATTGGCCAAAGTTCCCAGTGGGTAAGAGATGAATCAGTTAAGACTTCAACATTCCCCTGTCAGTCTGATCATGAAACCGTTCATTTTCTCTGAAGCTCTGGTACAACCTGGACTTTTCCAAAGTTTTTTAAGACGAAGCTGCCAATTAACTGGAACAAGACATCTTTGGCTAGTAGGATTTTCAACAAAGCTCCCCAAGCTCAACTTGTAAGGTCTCTCTTTAACAGGTTTTACTCCCCACCTGAAAATAAATAAATAAAAGGAAGTCGTTTTCTCCTACGAAAAGATGGGGTTTATTCTGACGGGATCACATTTTTCCTTCTTTTCCTTTCTCCAGCTGGTGAGAACTCAAGCTTTCCATATGCTCTGTTGAACTCACCAGTGGTGGCAAGGAAACAATAACTTTTGATTTGACTTTTGTTTCTGCTCCTGTAATCTGAGCTGACAGGCCCAAGTTACCTTCATTTTCATAGTGCCTTTCGATGTTCCACAGGATGCTCTTGCTACCTGACAGCTCCCTGGTTTGCACCTGGGAGTTACAGCTAATGAGGCCCAGGACAATGGCAGGGGCCTTCTGCATTAGATAATTAGAACACTCTTTCAGCACCCTGGTGTGAGGGCCCCCGGCATAGAGTTACAAGTCAGATAAGCATCAGGGTGGTACAAAGCTGTCTTCTTTCCTTCACTTCTCCTTTCTCTCCCTGTCTACCCTTCAACAATATTCCTCAATAGTGAACATGATCTGAATGTTTTCAGCATGCTCTTAAGCTCCAAACTAGAAGAAAATGACTCTTTCATTTTCCTCCAAGAAACATTGCCAGTATTAGGCCAGGGTCCCAGATTTATAATTCTGAGTTCAGAGTTAACATCTCAGTGGAGGGCAGAGAACTTGTCCTTTCAGCTGGCCCAAGCCCTTGGAGGGTGGAGGGGCCACATGTGCTTTTCAGATTTCAGGCTTCCAGCGAGCCTGCTTACCTCATTACCCCGCCGAAGTCTCTCAGGTGATGGTACACAGAGTTCTTCCCAAAGTTCACATCCAGATTGCTTAACAATTCTGCAACTTGTTTGCTTTCTATCACTGTCTCCAGATTTTTATTTTATTATTATTATTTATTCTCTTTGCCAGGCTTGGATGTAATTTTACCAAAACTGTAGGTGATTTACGTTAATAAACTCCTCATATTTTCAAAATTAAAATGAACCCATCACAGAACTGATCAGTGGTGGCTGACAATGGCTTCTGTCAACTCTAGGCAAACGCTTAGACTTCTCCGTGGGTTATAAGTAAAAAGCGTCATGGTTATGTAAATGATTGAGCTAAAAATAGACCATCAGGAGAAAGTAACTCAGTTACTATCAGCTACCTTATCCCATTCCCATTCCATTTGATCATTCATCAGTACCTTCCTATTTCTCGGTATAAGAGTCAAGGCAGAGTAAGTGCTTTATAAATGTTCACTTTATTGTGACTGTTATTGATTAGATGTGTTGACTGGAGCATTTTTACTTTTTTCTTAATTTTAATAAACCATTAGAATTTTTGAAATGGAAGGAATCATAATTTTCCTTCCAACTGCATGCTAAAAAGCGATGAATCAAATTTTGTCTCTATGCTTCTAGAGACAAGGAACTCCTTCTGAGGAGCTCTAAACACCAGAGGCATCAACCATTATATTTGATTCCTATTATTTCAAAGTTTTTTTAGGGATGCAATAATGTTAGTTCCATTGTCTGACAATTGAAGGTCTTGAAAAAGTACGTGTTTTAGGAGGGATAATACAATGGTACTTCCGTATTTCCTTTATCCTAACACATATGATCTTCATATTTTCACATTTCTTACAATGGAATGAGTCTTATACTTGATGTGTGCATTTAATGTAGAATTTCTTTTTTCTCTGAAAAGTTATTTAACAACAATGTGTTCTACATTTGGTGGTATATTGCAAATGAAGACGTGTTGGTACCTTATATACTATAGTATTGTAGAACACTTTTATGTTTAGTTCTGCTCATTTGAAGATACTGTATACATTTTATATATATTGACATTCAATTACTACTATATATATATATATATATATATATATATATATATTAGACATCCTGTCTCCTACTCTTCACTCAAGCAAATTTCTTATATATTAGGAGGGACCATGGCAAAGAAAACTCAGCACAGATTTTAGGAAAGGATGGGCGAGGCAGTTAAGAATCTATTAAGAAATGTGTCTGTATGTGATATAAGCTCTCCTCTACAACTCACAGGCCATAGAGCCTCAGCAAGTCACATAAAGTCTCCAAATTTGAGTTCCTCACCTTTTAAGCCAAGACAATAAAACAATTCTTAAAAGACACAAGGGACCTCTAGTGATTTCTTTAAACTCAAGCTCAGTAGCAAAGAATTAGGCATTGCTCATATCTTTTGAATGTTAATCTTTTTTTTTTCTCCAAATGATAGTGTATGGCATAATATGGATGGTTGATACTTCTTCTCAGTTGTCAGCTGATATGTTTCTAATATCAAACCTCAGAATATACTACACTCTGATCTCTAATGCCAGATTTAATGAAAAAGAAATTATTTGAAAACTAGGAGAGATAACATTTCTTTTAGGACTCCCTCAGTATTGTAAGAATAAAGGTGGGTGAAGGCAGTTCCAAAAGCAAGTTGAAATAACTTAAAGAGTTACTGCAGATACAATATTTCCGTCAGAAACCACACTACAAGAGTATTCTATTGACTAGAAATAGATTTGTCAACATTTGGTGCTGTGATTCTGGGGACTCCTGGAAAGAAAAGATGGAGTCTTTTGTGTGGTATCATTTTCATTTCTGTGTTCCCATATTTATCTAATTCATGATTTCTGCTTTAGTTATTCCCAGTCAAGCAAGAATTATTGACATGCGTATCATGACATAGTGGTTAAATACTACAACTGCTAACCAAAGGGTCAGCAGTTCAAATCCGCCAGGCGCTCCTTGGAAACTCTACGGGGCAGTTCTACTCTGTCCTATAGGGTCGCTATGAGTTGGAATCAACTCGACGGCACTGGGTTGGTTGGGTTTTATCATGGAAGAAACATGGCTTAATACCTGTCAAAACTGCCATTCCTTAGAAAAAATAGAGTGTTTTGTACCTAGACGGCTACCATATTTCTAGCTGTTTATCACATTTCCTATTCCATAGTGCCATTCAACTCTGCTTTGCCCTTGAATAATCATAATGCTCCATTCCAGTCAAAACTGACAATAGCCCATATGGTATACCCATGAACCTAGTTAAATATTTAGCAATCAGATTAAGTTGTAGAGAAATGTGTAGAGACGTTATAGAGTCCCTTAGCAATGTAAATGGTTAACACTCAGCAGCTAACTAAAACATTGGATATTTAGGTCCACCTGGAGGCATTCAGAAGGAAGTCCTGGCAATCTACTTCTGAAAAGTCAGTCATTGAAAACCCTATGAAGCCCAACTGTATTCTGACACTCATGGGGTCACCATGAGTCAGAATTGACTTGACGATTAGTATAGAGACGTCAAAGTGTTTAGGGCATTCATCAATTATGCTGACGTTTTTGGTATTCTTTTGGCCCATAATGGATTTTCTAAATTTCATCCAATTCAGGTACTCATAAGCACTGGCATACATAAAACATGCCAGGTCACCATTGTGAGACTATTCTTAAAGCTGACAGTTGTCAGCCAATCTACTTTGCCCCATGCCTAGTAATTTCTAGTAAAGGTGGATGAGTTCACTCTGCGTTGTGATCAATTCCGTGTTGACAGGAATGTTAGAGAACATGTAAACTCTGCTGATGAGAAACTGGCTTAGAACACAGAGATTCACATCAGGAATTTATCAAAATAAAAACTATGATGCAAAGTATACTTCCCCACTACTTCATGTTCCCAATAAATCTTTTTGTGAGTCTATTAATGCAGGAGGCTGAAAAAAAAAATGTTTTTCCTAGGCTCAGTCATGCTATCAAGGGATTTATTTTGGTGAGAAGAGTTCCTTTCTTCCTAAAGAAACTCACCAGCCACGAGTAGAGCAACAATTATACAGAAAAATATCTTGGGCTGAATAGATGCTACTAAGTCCTTAACAACTAGTCTGAAATGCCTTTCCTTCAGAAGATTTAACTATTTTATAGCCATTTTGAAGAACTAGTTACTACTCTTCTGTTGTTGCTACACTCTATATCCTCTAAGTCTACAGAATCCAATGGTTATTTCCCTGAATACCTGTAATGAGAAAACATTTGGAAGGACACAGAGCATCTCAGCAAAGCACTTCAGGCCCAGCCCTTAAGAGCATCTGATTTTCATTTTTCCTTTGGCATTTTCACACGTATCCTTTTACAAACTTGATTCATTTCTTTGTAGCTCTGGAAAAAATATTCTCTGGCTGCAATGAGAAGTCAGGAATGTGGGAACTCATACATTGCGTGCATGTGTGTGGTTAGTAGTGTGTGCGCCATTTGCACACATCACTGACTGGGGAAGTGAAATCATTTTTGGATACGGTTGTGGCAAGAGTATCCAAAGCGCCGACTTGAGGTCTTTGAAGTAACATTTTGTACAACCTGTTATTGAAGCATTTCTTGCCAGCTTAAAGCAGAGGAAGTACCATTGAGAGAGGAATATTTTCCTTCTCTTGCCATTCAAGCCACACAGGGACATTCTTTTAACTCATCTGAAAAAAAAAAAGAACTTTGAAATTTTTCTTTATTTGCCTTCCATCTGGTAAGGACATAATGACTTATGATATCAGTGTCTTCCCTTTGTAAGTTCTCCTTTTGCCTTTCAGGTCTTCTAAAGTAGAATTTAGTAAACAGATGTGCAAATAAGAGATAGCTATTGTTGGCAGATATAGTTAAGAGAAGAGCCCACTTCAGGAGGTGAATGGCTGGCTTAGGGGAAAGATGGTAAAAGCTTAGAAGGGTAAATCTCGCCTTTTGCTCTGAGGCCTGAGGGTTCAAGTTCCAAGCCCAAGCGTAGGTGCCAGGACATCCAGCATATTGCTTCCTCTCTTGAATACTTGGTGATAAAATGAAGAAGGAAGATAATGACCATTATGGCACCAACCCCTCTCCCAGGGTTGTCCTGAAGCTTTCACTCATCGCATAGAGAGAAAAGTACTTTGGAAGCACAAATTGCACCATAAGACCCATGGCTGACAGCAGATCTTAGTCTCTGCTTCCCAGAGTTAATGAATTTGTTGACAGTTTTTTTTTTTTTTTTTTTAACAGTTTGTCCTTCTGGGTTTACAATGTGCTAAGAAGTAAAACTTCATACAATAAGAGATTTAAGAGCATGTTAGCTCCAACTGTGTATACCAAGGGTGTAATATTTTCACCACTTGTAGGCATTTTTCAGACCAACAACTGGCTAACAGAACTACCAGCCTTGCCAAAGAGAGACAAGGGTTTTATTAGTTCCTGGATTCTCAGGTTTTCTTGAGAGATTTTGGCTTAACTTCTGGTCCAGCTGAGCGGCACAGGGGCACCCAGTTTACCAAACTGATGTGATTGAGAGCTGTGAGGTTGAGTGAGGTGGAGGACCTATTCATCACACCCTACACAGACATAGCTTTCTCCTTGCCCTTACCCCCTTTCCCACCTTGGGCTGGAAATAAACAGAGACAGAGGAAAAGCCCCTGTCTCCTAAGCCTGCAGCAGGCTAGGATGGCCACAGGGCAGATTGCCTGGACCACATCCTTCTAGCCCAAGAAACAAAGTCCAAAGGGTGCTAACCCTGCTCTCCAGGGAAAAGCACAGAATAGGGCTAATGAACTAGGTAATTGTTGGAAGAAACAAAGAGACTGCAAGAGTTACTGGCTTCCTCATCAGGTCAGAAAGGTGCTAGCTGAGAAACCTTACCCAAGCACCACTTGTATAGCTGGCTGTTTCTTGAGCAAAAAGGAAATGCTCCCTCGAAGTATCACATGTAATGATGCCGTCAGTGAATCCCAAGGGCATCTGCCTTTCACCTTCTTCCTATGATATTCCATTATCACAATAAAATCTATTGAAAAAACCTCACCAATCCTGTAACCCCACCTCAGTCAGGGACATCCCCTGGGATTGGCTGTGAGACAGGGGCACAGCCTGGGCCCCACCTGGACACTCCTCCCTTTGCTGCCTCCATCCGTGTAAGGGGAGCTCACAGCATCCAGATGCAATTTCCTTTAGAAGCACCTGCTGACAACGCACGGCCCTTGTTTGCAAGTCCCTTTCCCACATCCCTGACATTGCCCTCTGGACCCCGGGGCAGATTAACCAGTAGGCATGGTATACATGGGCTTACGATACGCAAGGTACGCAGAGGGTGAATTCTGTTTACTTACTAATTTGTAGTGCACGATTTCACGTGGGTGTCACCACATCAAAGATGTGAAATCGTGCACTACAAATTAGTGAGTATGCACAATTAAGCCTGTGCCTACTTGCTTGTTGGGTAATCCATCCCTGACTACCCGCCCCTACTCTGAGTCAGGAATTGGAGACCTCTGCAAAACCAGATCGAACCATGCACAATAACCGCCAAAAAGGATGGTATTTCTGGGATCCAGGAGGCATTTCTGTGTTTCTCCCAACTTGTATACCTTACAAATCCCATGGAGATGAGGTCCCATTTCTAGGAAAAGCCCAACCCTCTTGCTGCTTTAGATTTCCTCAAGCCCCTAGTCAGATGCCCTTTACCCTGGGCTTCCCGCTGCCCCACAAGAAGCAGAACCTTTGCATGCAGCAATTATACAAGGCTTACCGGTGGGAGGACTTCCAGCTCTCCAGCGAGAAAAAAAAAAAAAAAAAAAAAAACCAGCGGGAAAAGCTGCCTGAAATGCATACTAGCTGTTCTCTAAAAAAAAAAAAAAAAAAACTCTAGGAGGGTCCATTAGTTGTGTCTTGGCAAGGCTAGAATAAGCAGAGAAAGGTTCAAGAAGCTCTGTACGAAATGAAAACCTCCTGTGATGCCAGGAGAGTTGTTTCTGCTGAACCAGCTGCTTAAGATTTATGGGATTTAAGAAATGATGGGAAGGAGACTGTACTGATTATGACGTGCCAGGAACTATGCTGAACACTTTGCACTTGTTTCATTTAATTCTTCCAAAAATCTGTGCGAAATGGCATTGTCATTCCCATTTTATAGGTAAGGAAACTGAGCCTCAGAGAGGTTAAGTAATTTGCCCAAGGTTAGGCTGATAGCAAATTAGTAGTGTTGTTGTTGTTAGATGCCATCGAGTCAGTTCCGACTCACAGCGACACTATGTACCACAAAATGAAACACTGCCCGGTCCTGCGCCATCCTTACAATCATTGTTATGCTTGAGTCCATTGTTACAGCCACTGTGTCAATCCACCTCGTTGAGGGTCTTCCTCTTTTCCGCTGACCCTGTAGTTTACCAAGCATGATGTCCTTCTCCAGGGACTGATCCCTCCTGACAACATGTCCAAAGTATGTAAGAAGCAGTCTCGCCATCCTTGCCTCTAAGGAGTGTTCTGGCTGCACTTCTTCCAAGACAGATTTGTTCGTTCTTTTAGCAGTCCATGGTATATTCAATATTCTTCCCCAACACCACAATTCAAAGGTGTCAATTCTGCTTCTGTCTTCCTTATTCATTGTCCAGCTTTCACATGCATATGATGCGATTGAAAATACCATGGCTTGGGTCAGGCGCACCTTAGTTTTCAAGGTGACATCTTTGCTTTTCAACACTTTAAAGGGGTCCTTTGCAGCAGATTTGCCCAGTGCAATGTGTCTTTTGATTTCTTGACTGCTGCTTCCATGAGTGTTGATTGCACCCCCGTGTGTCTTTCAGTTTGTCATACTGTGGGGGCTTGCGTGTTGCTGTAATGCTGGAAGCTATGGCACCAGTAAATTAGTAGTAGAGGATGAGAAATGAACCTTGAATTCAGGTTCAAAAGAATATGCTTAGTCCGCTAAAACCAGTTCTTCTCAGACTTTTGCATTAAAGTACTTCTAAGGGCAGAAGAGAGAATTTTAAGGGTAGAAGAAAGAATTTGAATGCTGGTGGTGCTGGCAGTCGGGGAAAGTTGGGGTTTGTAGCTTCTGGTCTTCTAGTTGTGCAAGGGCTAGTTTTTAAGGTCTTAGCTTTTACCTTAAACATAAATGACAATGTTACAATTAATTTCATAACTGATTTGTTCTTTAAATATGAAAATATAATTCCCTTTGTGTATAACTGACCCTCCAGAAGGGAGGCATGTGAGGTTATGGCTTTGAATATCTCTTCTGTACAAATAGCTGGTAAGAACGTCTATGCTCTGGTTGAGAAATACCTGGGTATTCCTTACTGCTCCTTTAGTGGAGGTTATAGAGCCACAGGTGACTGTGTACTGGGTGTGCTGTCAAAGGGGTTTGTGTGAATGTTGGACTAGATGAGACTGAATGCTGATTTGCTATGGAACTTAAACCGTTGCTATTGAGTGCATCTGACTCATGGCAACCCATGTGTGTCAGAGTAGAACTGTGCTCTATAGGGTTTTCAATGGCTGATTTTTTGGAATTAGTCTATGAGTGGACTCTGATCTCCTACCTTTTGGTCAGCAGCTAAGACATTTACTGTTTTCACCACTCAGGGACTCCTCTATGGAACAAGCGTAGCATAAAGTTATAGAGTCAGACAGACCTGGATTTGAATTTGGGCTCCAACACCTACAAACCGAGTGCTTTGAAGCAAGTTACTTAATTGCTCTAAACATCGATTTCCTAATCTGGATAAAGGAGTAAATTATAGCTACTTCATAATGGGTGTAGTAGAGGATTAAATTAGCTAATGTACATAAAGCACTTCGTTCAGAGACTGGCACACGTTAAGTATATCCCTAAATGGTGGTTATCATTAAGATTACTAAAGGGGCTCTGGGACCCGAGTAGAAATGAGCCCCGGCAATCTCCTTTCACCTTCCTTCCCTGTGCTCCCTCCCTCTCCTGCTTTGCTTCTGGGATAGAAGGTGATTATCGTTCCCCTTGGTGAAAGATGATGGCCTGATAATGAGCCATTTCCTCTGCAGCAAATGAAAATATTTGGGCTCCCTATTTCCTGCTTGCAGTTTGGTTCATCATCAGAGGAATCCTTATCCCCATTAAAGCACTTCTTCCTCCCTTCTTACTGCTTCGCAGGTCCCGAGTAATGGATATGTGATCTTGGCTGCAGCAAGAGATGTTCACCAGGGGCTTTCTCCTTAGTGCTTGATAGCAACACATGCAGCAGTTTGCCCTTCTTATGTGTATTGGAAATAATAAGAACACGTGACAGAGTGTGGTGAGGAGGTGTGGGTTTTATACAGAGAAATAGAAAAGGGAATGAGAAAGTATACATTTATTTTTTTGACGAGTCAGGCATTGGGACCACATTTCTAGGCTAACTAGTCATCCATAGTGCCTAGATACTGAAAAATCAGGAAGCACCTATTTTCTTACTCTAACTCTAGCAGTGCCAAAACCCACCAGTTGTATCTGGTGCTGTGTCCCCTCACTAGCTATGTTGAGGGACAGTCTTCCCACCCTGACCTGCATTAGGACGCCTCCCACATGCTTTTGTTTTTTCTTGCCTTTGTCATCATTATCATTATCAAAAATCATGTATTTGCTTTCTGTTTGAAAGAGAATTGCACTATGCAAAATTTGGTGAACAGATCCCTGCCTTGAAAAATTTGCAATGTAAAGATGACAGCAAGAGGTGGGCAACTCTGAATAGAACATACTGCTCAGAGAAGTGGTGTTACAATGACTTCTTAGAATGGATTATTCACAAAATAATCAGACCCTTAGTGGGAAAACAGGTAAGCCAGAAGTTTACTGCTGACTAATCTTTTGTTTTTGCTGGATCAAGTTGATTATCATTTTTGTGAAGCGAAAGGGCCCCCCCATGACCTTTTGGTCAAATGAAAGTTCAAAAGAAGAGTCATTATAAGAGAGACAAAAATGCTAGTGAGTGGAGCTCTTTATGGCAGATAATGGAATATTTCCTCTTAGTGGAAATCGGCTGTTCTGCCAAGAGAACCTGAGGGTGTGTTGGGAGGTTTTTACATATTATGTAAGCAAGTTTATTTTGGGAGCTCGGTATTCTGTGCCTCTGCCTTTAACCATGTCTGCTCTGTTCCCACAATGGTCACTTTTCTGGGCCACGTGAAACATGACCTACATTAGCACTGCGTGAACAGCCCTTAAGAGATGGTTAGACTTCAAAATCAGTGAAATGCTTACATCAAGTTTGTTCAACTCTGCCCAGAAATAAACAAATTGATTTGAAAATTTTAAAACATTACCAGTTAAAGCAATCTATTGCATTTGTATTCCCATTCACAAATGTACCCAAAGACCCCTTACATTACTCAGTTTTTGCTGGGTTCAAAAAGGTGAAAGCCTCACATACTCTCTCTCTCTATATATTTTTACATTATTCAGTTAAAATAAGTATTTACTGGGTATTCTTTTTTAAAAATTAATGTTTTCTCTTTTAGTGAAAGTATACGTTGCAACAGCAGCTCTCATTCCACAATTTCCAGACAAAATAATCAGTGACATTTTGTTATGTTCTTCACATTGCATCAACATTCTCATTATTTTTGTTCTAGTTGTTTCACTTCTGTTTTAGGTATCTAGTACTGCTATAACAGAAATATCACAAGTGGATGTCTATAACAAACAGAAATTTATTTTCTCACAGTTTAGGAGGCTAGTATTACGAATTCAGGATGTTGGGTCTAGAGGGTGTTCTCTCTCTGTTAGCTCTGGGGGAAGGTCCTTGTCTCTTAGCTTTTGTTTCTGGTACCTTGGCTATCTCCATGTGGCTTGGCATCATTCGCCCCTCCTCCCTACTGTTTCTTTCTCTTACTAGTTCAATCTCTTTTATATCTCAAAAGAGATGACTCAAGACATACCCTACATTAAACTTTTCTCTTTAACATAACAAAGAAAACTCATTCCCAAATGGGATTATACCATAGGCACAGAGGTTAGACTTTACTACACATATTCTGGGGGACACAATTCAGTCCGTAACAACTTCTGTTAACTTAAACTCCCTGCCTCCAACTTTGTCATCTGTGCTTTAAAATAACTGTTGATCTTTTGGTCTTTTATAGATCTTTTTTTTTTTTTTTTTTAATAACACAACACTCAAGGATGACAATCTTTACTCTTTGAGCTAATGTGTTATGTAGTTCAAAGGTGACTTCATGGGGTACTTTCATTTAAAGATCTGAGAAGCAACTCAGGCTATAGTCTCAGGGACTTCTCTAGTCCCAATAGGTCTAATAAGCCTGGATTATTTAAGGATTTGAAGTTCTTTTCCACATTTTTCTCCCTTTCTATCAGGATTCATCTACTGTGTTCCTGATCAGAATGTTCAGTAGTGGTATCCAGGTGCCATACAGTTCTTCTGGTCTCAAGGTGTAAAAGACAATTCATCATGTAGTCCAGCTCCTTCTCTCATTCTGGGTTTCCCTCTTTTTCTTTTTTCCAAATGAATGTTGTTGTTGTTAGATGCCATCGAGTCACTTCCAACTCATAGTGACCCTATGTACAAGAGAACAAAACGCTACCTTGTCCTGCGCCATCCTCACAATCTTTGTCATGCTTGAGCCCATTGTTGCGGCCACCATGTTATTCCATCTCGTTGAGGGTCTTCCTCTTTTTTGCTGACCTTCTACTCTGCCAAGCATGACGTCCTTCTCCAAGGACTGGTCCCTCCTGATAACATGTCCAAAGTGTGTGAGACACAGTCTTGCCATCCTTGCTTCTAATGATCATTCTGGGTGTACTCTTCCAAGACATATTTGAGGTTACTGGTTATGTCTAATTAGTATCAGCATCTGTATCCTCCCCTCCACCCTTTGTTTTGGTTGCTGTTATTGTTGTAAAACTAAACACAACTTAGCATTTGCCCATTCATCCCTTTTTCCTATGTACAGTTTATTGACATCAGTTATGTTGTACAAACTTCAACCACATTTGGTGCCACCTTTCCCATTACCATAAACAAAAAGTGACCATACCTAGGGAATATTTCTTCCTCCCCAGCCCCAGCCCTGGTAACCACTAATGAACATTAGTTTCTGTATATTTACCTATTCACGTGGTTTCATAAAAGTGAGAACATACAATGTTTGTCCTTTTGTGATTGACTTATTTCACTCAACATAATGTTACCTAGGTTCGTCAACATTGTAAGATGTTTTGGGAACTTATTTTTCTTTATTAGGTTGTTTCCATCTTTTTTGTGATTGTGAATAGTGCTTCAATGAACAGTTGTGCATATATCTGTGCCGTTTTTACTAGGTCCCTAGGGGTGAAATTGCTGGGTCATATGGCAGCTATACCTCTAGCTTTTTTAGGATCCACCAGACTGTCTTCCACAACAGCTGTACTATTTTGCATTCCTGCCAGCAAGGGATGAGGATTCCAATTTCCCCACATCTCCACCAACACTTGTTGTCTTCTCTTTCATTTTTTTTCAAATCTTAGCCATCCTAATGGGAGTGAAATGGTATCTCATTGCAGTTTTGATTTGCATTTATCTAATGGCTAATGACAGTGAGCATCTTTTCATACACTTTTTGGACATTTGAATGTCCTCTGGTGAAATGTCTATTCATGTTCTTTGCCCATTTTTTTCATTGTTATTAAGTGGTAGAAATTTTATGTATATTTTAGATATTAGACCTTTATTGAATATATCATTCCTGAAGATTTTTTTTCCAAGTCTGTAAGTTGTTTTTTCAAGTCTTTTGATGAACACAAGTTTTGATGAACTTTTATGAGGTCCCAGTTATCTATTTTGTTTTCTGCTGCTCATGCATTTGTTGCTGAGTTTGATAATCTATCACTGAAAAAAAAAGAGGTTACCAAACATTCTTAACAAGCTCATAATGTAAATTCTGTATGCTTCAAACATAAAATCCTAAGTAGATAGGACTTTTTGCTTGGGAAGTTAATGTATCTCCCAGGATTTTCTCTCCCCCACTTCTGTATACGTCTCTCTTCTTTATATTGCTCTGCTGCCTATGTTGTCCTGAATATATGCCTTCTAGCTTCATTAAGGAGTCCCTGAGTGGTGCAAAACAAAAGGTTGGAAGTTTGAGTCCACCCAAGGGCTTCTCAGAAGAAAGAACTGGCTATCTAATTCTGAAAAAGCAGCCATTGAAAACTCTGTGGTTCACAGTTCTACTCTGATACACATGGGGTCTCCATGAGTCAGAAACAACATGAAGGCAGCTAGTGGTTTATCTTCATGAAGTTGGTGCTTGAGGTATCCTTTCAACCTTTGTCTCCAATTGGCCTGACAATTGTTAACGCATAATTCTCAAAAAGGTAAAAATCATGACTCTCAGGCAAATATAAAACAAACATATGATAATGATTTTATTTAACATAATTAATTAAGGGGAAACCAAGAAGATATTAAAACCATTCCATAGAACACTTGAAAAGTTAGGCACATAAATCAGCTTAACAAAGAAACGTTAGGATAAGATTTCTGGGTTCCATACAAAACCGGTTCATGTCCAACAGGTCCATAAACCTGGTTCATACCAATAAGCTAATCATGTTGGATAGAAATTATTTGTATCTCTACTGAATAGAAATCTGCATTTTAACATCTCTCACTACAGAGTTATAAATTGTAACAAGTTGTAAAAGTTCAGCCTTGTAAAAAGTTCAGCCTAGCGCTGCACTGAAAGTATACCCAATAATCTTCCTTCCCTGTTTTCAAATAGTGGGTAATTTTTCATACACAATTTAGAGTGTCTCACATTATAAAAGCAAACAATAACATCTTCAAGTTTTTTTTTTTTTTTTTTTTTTGTAGCTAGACTAGGTTTCCCAGAAGTCTTTGCAGCTAGTTGTGGCTGCATGACTCAATCGTTGCCAATAGAATGTGGGCTTGAAGAACAGCAACTGATTTTTACCTCTCTGTCCCTAGCTCTTGCTCTTGACTCTATCATTGATGTTAAAGAGTAGGCCACTGAGAAGGAGGAGGATTAATTAATAGCATTCTGGCTCTTCCCAAATCAATGATAAGTGACCGTTACAATAAAAATAAAATGGAGTCAAAGTTTATGCTGATAAAAACTGGAGTGGTAAAGGAGAAAAAGGTTTATGACTTCCCCTTCCTCTCACAAGGCCACTGTGGAACATCTTCTGGTGTCTTTTCTTCCTATGAAACAAGGATAACAAAACTAATGCTTATAAAAGTATCAAATCTAGAACAGACTTGAGTTGGATTCCTTACATAGACCTTGCATGTACAGCAATAAATTTAAACACGCTAATATTGTTAAAGAAAATAGCCTTATACTGAGCAGGATAATAGTAGGGATGGAGCCTGAAAATGGCTTATTTTTACTTCAAGACAAGTAGAAACAAATCCACATAATTTAAAGCTGAGCCCTTAGGAAGAAAGACAAAGTAAAGCTTTATCTGTAATACACACCTTGAAATTAAGAAAACAAACACCCTAGACCTTTAAAAATGCTTTTGTTCCTCCTCTGACTATAAAAATATAGTAATATGTGCTAAGTTATACTTATTAGGATGGCAGTATTAGGATGTGAGTAAAAACTATGTAAAATTCTACTAACCAGAGATAAACAATTATATTTGTTTGTGTATATATTCTTCCAGGTAGCTTAAACACACACACACACATATATATTTTACACATGCTGTTTATAATCTGATTTTCTAACTTAATACTTTATGGATATTTTTCATATTAATGTCTATAAATATAAATAGTTATTTTAAAAGTTTGAATAGGATACATTCCACTACACTGAGACTCCATAATTTGTCAGTCAATTTGTCAATCAAAAAATTTGTATTGAGTGTTTACTTTATGCCAGAAACTGTTCTAGACACTAAATTACAGCAGAGAACAAGATAGAGTCCCTGTCATGAAATTATATACATTTAACTGGGAGATGAGGAGCAGAAAATAAACACATCAACAGATAAATAAGCTAAATCCAGCTATCAGTGAGTATTACAGAGTAGGTAAAACACAATAATGTGGTAAAGGGCGATGGCTTACTCCAATCTCTGGTAATATGGTAGACTAAATAGTCTGAAAATAGCCTCTTTTTATCTCCCAATGCACACGCACACACAAACACACGCATTTTGGAAAGAATATAGATTTCCTTTTTTTAAATTGATAGTCAAATTAGCAAGAAAGTAACGAAAACTCGTCACTGCTGTTGTCATTGCTTTTGAGTCAATTCTGATTCAGGGTGACCTTGTGTGCAGAGTAGAACTGCTTCATAAAGATTTCAAGGCTGTCACCTTTCAGAAATGCATCTCCAGGCCTGTCTTTTGAGGTGCACCTGCCTGGGTTTGAACTGCCAACCTTTCAGATAGTAGTCAACCACTTAACATTTTTGCCACCCAGAGACACTTAGGAAAACTCCTGGTGTTGTTGTTGTTAGGGGCCAACTAGTTGGTTCCAACTCTTAGTGGCCTTATGCACAACAGAACGAAACACTGCCCAGTCCTGCACCATCTTTACTGTTGTTGTTATGCTTGAGCCCATGGTTGCAGCCACTGTGTCAATACACTTTGTTGAAGGTCTTCCTCTTTTCCGCTGACTGGGTACTTTACCAAGCATGAACTCTTAGGGACCAAAAATTAAAAATAAGCAATTAATCCAGAATAATACAAACCAAAACCAAACCCATTGCCAACAAGTCAATTCCAACTCATAGGGACTCCATAAGACAAAGTAGAGCTGCCCCATAGGGTTTCCAAGGAGTGACTGGTGGATTCGAACTGCTGATCTTTTGGTTAGCAGTCTGAGCTCTTAACTACTGCACCACCAGAGTTACATCCAGAATAATACTAAGCATCAAGTATCCCTGAATGCATCTACCAAAACTGAAACTTTGAGTCTGGGGTGTTAATGGCAACACAGGGTCAAAGATGGAGCCTGAGTAAGTAGCATTAGAACTAAAATATCACATAAAGACGAGGCCCCTGAAGTGCCCGAACCTCAGTGAAAGGATGGACTAGAAAACATTCCACCTGCTGCCTGAGGGAGATGACAAGAGAACTTTTCTGCCTCTATTTTTTAATCCGGGAGGAAAAAAAAAGGTCTCTCCTAAGAATTTAGAACCACAGCCCTGCCCTGACGTGGGTTGGAGGTTTAAGTACATTCCACCTTCATAAGCTGGGAAACACTAAACTGGGAAGTTAACACAGAGTGGGCCCCAATTGGCAGTGCCCTGGGCGTCTGGCCAAAGCTAAAGAAAATTCTCTGTTGAGTATGAATGGAGGCTCTTCTGGATTCCAACACTTTTAAGTTGCTCAATTACCTGAAAAATATTGAAAGACATATAAGGAACATGCCATGAGTAAGATATGTGATTCTTCAAGGTACATTTACAATTTTAAATGCTTATGGAATAAAAGGAAAAACTCTGATAGATATCTAAGCATCTAATTTAAAATGTTAGGAGAAAATAAAATAGAAAGAAGGAAAAAAAGAAAACAGGAATAAATAGAAAAACTAAAATATAGTAGAGAGGTTCAAACATACAAGAAAGCTGGTTCTTTTAAGGGCTAATTTAATTAAATAGATAAACCTTGACAAGAATGAACAACGAGAAATTAAAGAACAAAAAATACTGTAAGTGAAAGGGGCTCGATACCGATAGAATATAAATTAAAGATATTGTGTTGTTAGGTGCCGTCGAGTCAGTTTCGACTCACAACGACCCTATGTACAACAGAACAAAACACAACCCGGTCTTGCACTACCCTCCCATTTGTTGTTATGCCTGAGCCCATTGTTGCAGCCACTGTATAAGTCCATGTCATTGAGGGTCTTCCTCTTTTTTGCTGACCCTCTACTTTACGAAGCATGATGTCCTTCTCCAATGACTGATCTCGCCTGATAACATGTCCAAAGCACTTGAGATGACATCGCACCATCCTCACTTATAAAGAGCATTCTGGCTGTACTTCTTCCAAGACAGATTTGTTTGTTCTTTTGGTAGAGGTATTAATATCATACAATCAATTTGTTTATGCCAATAAATATGAAAGCTTAGACAGAATGGACAATTAAAAAAAAAAAGGAAGCATTTAAAACAGATTCTAGAAGAAACAGAAAATCTGAATATGTCTATACCCATTTCAGAAATCGGATCAGTATTTAAAAATCTACCCACCAAGCAAACAATGTGAAAAATGCTCAGGGGCTGCTTTACCTAGGCTAAAAGTTTCTCTGAAGTAGTACATTTCAGGTGGTACCTGAGTGGTGAGAAGAAATAAGCTATGCAAAGACCTGGAGAAAGAACATTCAAAATATAAGGAATACCCAATGCAAAGTGTCTGAGACAGACATGAGCTTAGTGTGAGAGGCAGGTAAGCAATATGGGACCATTTTAGATGCTAGTAAACTTAATATAAACTAATGATTATTGAGCTCTACCCTGTGCCAGTAACACAGCTCAGAACTTCATATACATGGTTTCTAGTCCTCAAACATCCCTGCAAGATTGATCTCATCCCCATTTTATACTGGAGATGGCTAAGGCTTCGTGAGGTTAAATGATGTGGCCCACAGATCACAGAGTGGTAAATCCAGGAATCAAACCAAAGTCTAACATCTAAGCGTTAGTTTTTAATGACTGATGCTATGCCTGAGAAAGTACCCAAAACAAATGCCATCTGGAGCAGTGGCTCTCAAAGTGTGATCCCTGGGCCACCAGCGTTGACATCTCCTGGAAACTTGTGAGAAATACGAATTCTCTGATCTCACCCCAGACCTACTGAGTTGGAAACTGGGGATGGGAGCTCACAATCTGTGTTTTAATGGACCCTGAAGGAGATTCTGAAATTCTGGTCTGTATATAGCAACTAGAAAGGTAGAATGCTGTAATGAAGATGACATGGACTTAAGAGTTAGTCAAACCTGGGTTTGAGTCCCAGTTCTTAAATAAGCTTTTAATAAGACTTAAATAATTCATTTAAAATGTATTTTCCTCAGATCTCTTACCTATATAATGAAGCTAATTATAGTACTTACCTTTGAGTTTTTGTGAGGATTAAATAAGACAATGTAAATGTTTGCTGTTATTACTTCTCTCCCTCCAACACCTGGAATCTGTCTTTCCTTACCCATTCCTCAGGTACTCTGTAAAATCACTGTGCCCTGGGGAAGAGCAGTTGGAAGGATGAAATATCTGGAGGCTGGAAAAGCAGCTGGGTTTAACTCCAGGTGAAAGACAATAGAGAACTACACTAGAGCAATGGTAGTGGAAAAGGGGGAAAGGGAAGATTCAAGAGTTGTTTCGAAGGAAGCAGGGTTGGATCTTGGTGCCCGATCAGATGTAGAGAATAGCAAAGCAACAAGTCAAAGATGATTCTTGGTCTCCAGTTTGGCTGACAGGTGAAGAGTGGTTTCAGTAGGAAAATCATTCTGGAGCAAGAACAGGTTTGAGTTACAGTAATGCGTTCAGATTTAGACAAGTGAGTCTGAAGTACCTGAGGTGATAACCGAAATGTCATTCTGGAATAAAAGTGTGTGTTTGTGTGTGTGTGTGTGCGTGAGTGTGTGTGAAGAGAGAGAAGACAGAATATCAGTGTGACAACCCTTTGTTCTTTGTAATTGAAGTTGTTTCCTGTGGCATCAATGTGACAGAGAAGAGAGCTACTTGCCAGCCAGCAGGCCCTGCTGGTAATGCCACGATCCATTGATACCCAGCAATCATGGTCTGTGCTAAGTATAGCATTAACACAAAGAAGTGTCATTCAGGAGACAGAGTATATGGGAAGGGAATGAAGCCATCACTAATGAATAGGCTAATGGAACTTGATGAGCAGTGAGAATCAATGAGGCAAAACTGTCTGCCTCAAAAATGAACATGGTAAGAATGGACAAATGCCAAGCCACAGTTTATCTCAAGTCAGTGCTAGTCCTCACTGCGCGAAACAAAATTCACACCAGCTTCACACCATCCCTGGCGTGGTCATGGCTCACGGGTCTTGGGTCTTGGCCATCACTTCAGGTTATTCAATTCTATAATATTAACTGAGCATCTATCCTGGGCCAGGTACTATGCAATAATGAAAAAATAGACACAGTCCCTGCCCTCGCTGAGTTACCCACTCCTGTCCCAACAATGAATTTTAGCTTATTTAACTTTTTTTTTTTAACCCATCACATATAAATTAGATACTGCATGTCTCCTCCTACTCTTCCTTATCCTTCCTCCAATTACTGTTATTACTGCTGTTATAATAACCATTATCCTCATCATTATTGATATTATTTTATCACTTATCCAGAAGCTGTCTCTAGATCTCTTTAGCTGCTTATAACTTCTAATCTTTTTTAAATTGAGCTTTAAGTGGAAGTTTAAAATTCAAGTCAGTTTCTCATACAAAAGCTGATACACACATTGTTATGTGACCCTAGCTGCTCTCCCTACAATGTGACAGCACACTCCTCCTCTCACCCTGTATTTCTCGTGTCCATTCAGCCAGTTCCTGTCCCCATTTGCCTTCTCATCTCGCCTCTGGACAGGAGCGGCCCATTTAGTCTCATGTATCTACTTGAGCCAAGAAGCCCACTCTTCACTAGTATCATTTTATGTCTTACACACCAAAACCAAACCAAAACCCAGTGCTGTTGAGTCAATTCCAACTCATAGCGACCCTACAGGACAGAGTGGAACTGCCCCGTAGAGTTTCCAAGGAGCACCTGGCGGATTCGAACTGCCGATCCTTTGGTTAGCAGCCGTAGCGCTAAACCACTATGCCACCAGGGTTTCCTTATATCTTATAGTGCAGTCTAATCTTTGTCTGAAGAGTTGGCTTCAGGAATGGTTTTAGTTCTGGGCTAACAGAGAGTCCGGGCCCGTGTCTTCTGGGGTCCCTCCAGTTTCATTCAGACCATCAAATCTGGCCTTTTCCCTAGAATTTGAGTAGTGCAATTCACTTTGGAAACGCTGGTGATGTACTGGTTAATTGCTATGGCTGCTAACCAAAGGGCCGGCAGTTCGAATCTACCAGGTGCTCCTTGGAAACTCTATAGGGCAGCTCTACTCTGTCATATAGGGTCGCTATGAGTTGGAATCAACTCGATGGCACTGGGTTTGATCTGGTCTTAGCTCACTTTTCTCTCGCTCCATCAGGGACTCTGTTGTGTTCCCTGTCAGGGCGGTCATTGGTGGTAGCCAAGCACCATCTAGTTCTTTTGTTTTCAGGCTGATGGCATCTCTAGTTTATGTGGCCCTCTCTGTCTCTTGGGCTCATATTTTCCTTATGTCTTTGGTGTTCTTCATTCTCCTTTGCTCCAGGTGGTTTGGGACCAATTGATGCATCTTAGATGACCGCTTGCTAGCTTCTAAGACTCCAGATGCCACTCACCAAAGTGGGATGCAGAACATTTTCTTAATAAAATTTGTTATGCCAACTGACCTAACCATAAAAAAACCCGTTGCCTACATATCCCCTGAAACCATGGTCCCCAAACCCCGCTCAAAATGTTTGGTTATATTCAGGGAACTTCTTAGCTTTTGGTTTAGTCCAGTTGTGCTGACTTCTCCTGTATTGTGTGTTGTCCTTCCCTTCACCTAAAATAACACTTGTTTACTATTTTTTTTTACTATCTAGTTAGTGAATACCCCTCTACCTTCCTTCTCCCCCTCGTAACCATCAAAGAATGTTTTTTTCTGTATTTAAACATTTTCTTGATTTCTTATAATAGTGATCTCATACAATATTAATCCTTTTGCAACTGACTAATTTCACTCAGCATAATGAATTCCAGATTCCCCCATGTTATGAGATGTTTCTCAGAGTTCATCATTGTTCATTATCATTGCGTAATATTCCGTTGTGTGAATATACCATAATTTATTCATTCATTCCTTGATGGGCACCTAGGTTTTTTCCAATTTTTCACTATTGTGAATAGTGTTGCAATGAACATGGGTGTGCATACATCTATTTGTGTTAGGGCTCTTATTTCTCTAGGATATATTCCAAGGAGTAGGATTGTGGGATCATGTGATACTTTTATTTCTAGCTTTTTAAGGAAGCCCCAAATGGATTTTCAAAGTGGTTGTACTATTTTACGTTCCCACCAGCAGTATGTAAGAGTTCCAGTCTCGCCACAACCTCTCCAACATTTATTATTTTTTGTTTTCTGGATTAATGCTAGCCTTGTTGGGTGAGATGGTATCTCATTGTAGTTTTGTTTGCATTTCTCTAATGGCTAATGATAGTGAGCATTTTCTCATGTATCTGTTAACTGCCTAAATGTCTTCTTTGGTGAAGTACCTGTTCATATCCTTTGCCCATTTTATAACTGGGATATTTGTCTTTTTGTTGTTGAGGTTTTGCAGTATCTTATAGATTTTAGAGATTAGATTGGATTTGTCATAGCTAATTTTTTTCCCCAGCCTGTAGGCAGTCTTTTTACTCTTTTGGTGAATGAAGTCTTTGGATGACCATAGGTATTTGATTTTTAGGAGCTCCCAGTTATCTAGTTTCTCTTCTGGTGTTTGTGCATTGTTATAATGTTTTATATCCTGTTTATGCCATGTATTCGGGCTCCTAGTGTTGTCCTATTTTTTCTCCCATGATCTTTATCATTTTAGATTTTATATTTCAGTCTTTTATCCATTTTGAGTTCGTTTTTGTGCATGGAGTGAGGTATGGGTCTTGTTTCATTTTTTTGCAGATGGATATCCATCCAGTTATGCCAGCACCATTTGTTAAAGAGACTGTCTTTTCCCCAATTAATGGACTTTGGGCCTTTGTCAATATCAGCTGCTCGTAGGTGGACAAATTTATGTCTGGATTTTCAATTCTGTTCCATTGGTTTACATATCTGTTGTTGTACCAGTACCAGGCTGTTTTGACTCCATAGCGATACAATAGATTCTAAAATCAGGGAGTGTGAGGCCTCCCACTTTGTTCTTCTTCGGTAATGATTTACTTTTCCGGGGCATTTTCCCTTTCCATTTGAAGTTGGTGATTTGTTTCTCCATCTCATTAAAAAATGCCTTTGGAATTTGGGTCAGGATTGCATTGTGTCTATAGATCACTTTGGGTAGAATAGACATTTTCACAATGTTGAGTCTTCCTATCCATGAGCAAGGTATGCTTTTCCACTTATGTAGGCCTCTTTTGCTTTCTTGCAGTAGTGTCTTGTAGTTTTCTTTGTATAGGTATTTCATATATTTGGTTAGACTTATTCCTAAGTATTTTACCTTCTTGGGAGCTATTGTAAATGGTATCGATTTGGTGATTTCCTCTTTGATATTTTATTTATTGGTGTAGAGGAATCCAACTGATTTTTGTATGTTTATCTTGTATCTTGATACTTTGCTGACCTCATCTCTTATTTCCCGTAGTTTTCTTGTGGATTCTTTAGGGCTTTCTGTGTATAAGATCATATCATCTGCAAATAGAGATACTTTTACTTCTTCCTTACCAATCTGGATGCTCTTTATTTCTTTTTCTAGCCTTATTTTTCCAGCACAATGTTGAATAAGAGTAGTGATAAAGGGCATCTTTGTATGGTTCCCGTTCTCAAGGGGAATGCTTTCAGACTCTGTCCATTTAGCATGATATTGGTTATTGGCTTTGTACAAATGCCCTTTATTATGTTGAGAAATTTCTCTTCTATTCCTATTTTGCTGAGAGTTTTTATCATGAATGGGTGTTGAACTTTGTCAAATGCCTTTTCTGCATCATTCGATATGCCATGTGGTTCTTTTGTTTTATTTATAAATGGATTATATTGATTGTTTTTCTAAAGTTGAACCATCCCTGCATACGTGGTATGAATCCCACTTGGTCATGGTGAATTATTTTTTGATATGTTGTTGAATTCTATTGGCTAGAATTTTGTTGAGGATTTTTGCATCTATGTTCATGAGAGATATTTGTCTGTAATTTTTTTGTTGTTGTTGTGTCTTTACTTGGTTTTGGTATCAGGGTTATGTTGGCTTCACAGAACAAGTTTGGGAGCATGCCTTCCTTTTCTATACTCTGAAATACCTTGAGTATTAGTGTATTAACTCTTCTCTGAAAGTTTGGTAGAATTCTCCAGTGAAGCCATCAGGGCCAGGGCTTTTTTTTGTTGGGAGTTTTTAAATTATCTTTTCAATCTCTTCTTTTGTTACAGGTTTACTTAGTGTTCTACCTTTGTTTGTGTTAGTTTAGGTAGGTAGTGTGTTTCTAGAAAGTAGTCCATTACCTCTAGGTTTTCAAATTTGTTAGAGTACAATTTTTCATAGTAATCTGATAATGATTCTTTTAATTTCTCCTGGGTCTGTTGTGATATCACCCATCTCATTTCTTATTTGGGCTATTTGCTTACTCTCCTGTTTTTCGTTTTTCAGTTTGGCCAAAGGTTTGTTGATCTTTTCAAAGAACCAGGTTTTGGTCTTGCTAACTCTTTCAATTGTTTTTCTGTTCTTTATTTCATTTAATTCTCCTCTAATTTTTATTATTTGCTTTCTTCTGCTGCCCAAGGGCTTCTTTTGCTGCTCTCTATTTGTTTGAGCTGTATGGTTAATGCTTTGATTTTGGCCCTTTTTCCTTTTTGTATGTGTGCATTTATTGCTATAAATTGACCTTTGAGCACTGCTTTTGCTGTGTCCCAAAGGTTCTGGTAGGATGTATTTTCATTCTCATTTGATTCTCATTCGATCCTGTGAATTCCTTTATTCCATCCTTAATTTCTTCTATAACCCAGTAGTTTTTGAGTAAGGTGTTTCTCAGTTTCCATGTGTTTGATTTTTTTTTTTCCTTGATTTTTCTGTTATAAATTTCTACTATTATGGCTTTATGGTCAGAAAAAGATGCTTTGTAATATTTCAATTCTTTGGATTCTGTTAAGTCTTGCTTTATGGCCTAATATGTGGTCTAGTCTGGAGAATGTTCCATGGGTGTTGGAAAAGAAAGTATACTTGGTTCCTGTTGGGTGGAGCATTCTGTATATGCCTATGAGGTCAAATTGGTTGATTGTGGCATTTAGATCTGCCATGTCTTTATTGAGCTTCTTTCTGGGTGTTCTGTCCTTCACCAAAAGTGGTGTGTTGAAGTCCCCTAATATTGTCGTGGAGCTGTCTATCTCTCTTTTCAATGCTGTTAGAGTTTGTTTTACGTATTTTGGAGTACCTTCATTGGGTATATAAATATTGAATATGGTTATGTTCTCCTGGTGTATTGATGCTTTAATCATTATATAGTGTCCATCCTTATGCTTAGCCTTTGTGGTGGACTTTAAAGTCTATTTTGTCAGAATTTAGTATTGCCACTCCTGCTCTTTTTTTGATTGTTGTTTGCTTGATATATTTTTTTCCATCCTTCAAGTTTTAGTTTGTTTGTGTCTTTAAGTCTAAGGTATGTCTCTTGTAGGCAGCATATTGGTGGATAGTGTTTTTTTTTTTTTTTTTTTTAATCCATTTTGCCACTCTCTGTCTCTTTGTTGGGGCATTTAATCCATTTACATTCAGCATAATTATTGACAGGTATGAGTTTAGTACTGTCATTTTGAAGTCTTTTTTGGGGGCCGTTGTTGACAGTTTCTTTTTTCCACTTAATTTTCTGCACCGAGTTGTTTTTCTTTATGTATTTTCTTTTCATCTTTTTTTATTGTTGGTGATTTTGTATTTGCTGAGTCTTTATGTTTTTCTTGTATTTTATTTTGATGTGTAGGTTTGTTAGTTTCCTTTGTGGTTACCTTAATATTTACCTCATTTTTCTAAGTTTAAACCAATCTTTTATTTCTTTATATTGTCTTGACTTCCTGTCCATATGAAAGCTCTATGACTATATCTTTTAGTCCCTCTTTTTTGTTTTTCTGTTGTCATCTTTTACACAATGATGTCTCTGTTTCCCTATTTTCAGTTATGATTTATTTTTTGTGATTTTCCTATCTTAGTTGATATCTAGTTGCTCTGTCCTGTGTTCTAGTCTTGGGTTGTTATCTGATATCATTGATTTTCTAACTGGAGGACGCTCTTTAGTATTTCTTGTAATTTTGGTTTGGTTTTTGCAAATTCCCTAAACTTCTGTTTATCTGGAAATATCCTAATTTTGCCATCATATTTGAGAGACAGTTTTGCTGGGTATATAACTCGTGGCTAGCATTTTTTTTTTCTTTAAGGGTGTATATATGTCATCCTGTTAATTTCTTTCCTTCGTGGTTTTTGCTGAGTCTGAGCTTTGTCTTAACGACTCTCCTTTGTAGATGACTCTTGGTTTATCCCTAGCCACTCTTAAAATTCCTTCTTTATCTTTGGTTTTGGCAAGTTTGATTATAATATGTCTTGATTATTTTCTTTTGGCATCTACCTTGAGGGGTGTTTGATGAGCAACTTGCATAGGTATCTTCTCATCTTTCACAATATCAGGGAAATTTTCTGTCAACAAATCTTCAACAATTCTCTCTGTGTTTTCTTTTATCCCCTCTTGTTCTGGTACTCCAGTCACTTGTAGGTTATTTCTCTTGATAGAGTCCCACACAACTCTTAGGGTTTCTTCATTTTTTTAAAACTCTTTTACCTGATTTTTCCTCAAATAAGTTGGTGTCAAGTGCTTTATTTTCAGTCCCACTAATTCTGATTCCTATTACCTCAGTTCTGCTCCTAAGACTTTCTATTGATTTGTCTAGTTCTTAATTTTATAGTTAATCTTCTGGATTTCTGTTTCCTGTCTCTCTATGGATTCTTGCACCCTGTTCAACTTGCCATTATGCTCTTCTCTAATCTTCTTAAGTTCTTCTAATGTTTCTTGGCTTGTTTTGCATTTTGCCTGATCTCCTTCCTGATTTCTTGAAGAGTTCTGTATATTAATCTTTTGTATTCTACCTCTGGTAATTCCAGGAGGTTATCTTCATCTGGAAGATTTCTTGAATCTTTGTTTTGGGAGCTTGCTGAAGCCATGATTGTCTGCCTCTTTATGTGATTTGATATTGACTATTGTCTCTTAGCCATCAATAATTTATTGTATTTATTTATGTTTGCTTACTGTATCCTAGCTTCTTATTTTGTTTTGTTTTAATATGTCCAAATAGGCTGCTTGTGTGAACTAATTTGATTATTGGTATCTTTGAAGCTCTAACATCCAGTCGCCAGGTGGTTTGAGCTGTTACTATGTATGTAAGCCCAAGAGTTCATTCATGTTTCTTGTATGGATTCAGTTCAGGTGTCCAGGTAGTTGGTCACCAAGTGTGTTGTGCAAGCTCTCACCTACAGTCCTAGATGGGCAAGGGTGATTGGTGTATGCTCAGGTATCTGGCTGCAGTAGGGGGGTCACATGCTGAGCAAGACAGAGGGCTGAGAGCCACCCCTGAGTGTCTGTGAGGAAAGCATTTCTCTGTTCCCTAGGGCATGTGGGTGGGTGGGTTTTGCAGCTGGGCTATGGGGACCCAATGCTGTTGGCTGTAAGAACTGGGAGGCTCCACTTATCCTTGGACCCCTGTTTTAGTTGGTAGGTGGCATGGGTGGAGCTACCAGTCCTCAGGCCCCTGAGGTGGGTAGGCGAAGACCCTGCTTGATAGGATGAATGATGTCAAATGTTAGGAACCTGCCTCTCCACCATATAGCTGCTACAGTTGAGGTTAGAATTCAGGTATATACTCTGTTGTACTATGCTAATGGGGACCTATATTGTTGTAATGGGCCCACACAGGTTTATGCAGGGCGAAAGCCATTCATAGTCTGTGGACCCTTTATGCCTGTGCCTAGGCAAAGGAGCTGTTTCTACTCTGAGTTCCCAGTTTAGGGAAGCTGGAAGATTATTCTCCCTGTTTTTTTATTTGTTCCCTCTCCAAGGCTGGGAGAATGGCTCAGAGCACATGACGGGTCCTAATTCTGACCCAAGGGACGTGGCAAACTCTGAAGCCAGTTGAGACCCAGAGCAAAGCAGGAAGGGGACAAGTAGATGGGAGAGAGGTTTTTCCCTAAAGGAGTGTTTTTTGATCCGTGTGGTAGGTTAGATGCATGTACTTATCTTCTGCCAATTGAGCGCCACTTTTCACTGATTCTGGAGGCATGAGTGGACTCTCTGCTGTTCAGTCTCTCCCAGTGTGGAAAATGTGTCCCAAATGCTACTGCTTGCCCTGCCATGCTCACACCAGTAGATCTGGCTTGTGGGGTGTCAGTTCCCACCAGGTCAGGTCTGGCAACACCTTGCTGCTTCTGAACTGTCTCTCCCTCCCCCTACCACTTAGTCCAATTCCTCAACTTTGTTTTTGATGTTCAGGGCCCCTAGATTTTTATGTATAATTGATTCACTTGTTTTTTTTTTTTTGAGTCTTTACTGTAAGAGGGACCACAGAAAACATCTGCTTTCTCCACCATCTTGGTCCGCCTCTATAACTTCTTATCTTATAAAACCAAATCAATCATACTCAATAAAGAAACTTTATCTGTCACTCCTGCCTAATACCCAGTTACCACAACCTGTGTCTGGTTCACTTTCTACCACTTTCCCTAGTACTGGATCCCCCATGGCATCTGAAGCTCAAACTGTCTGGATTACAACTCTGAATATCTCTGTGGCCTGGCTTCATGCTAGGTCTATGAGTGCCATAAAAGTTGCCTGGATATGTAGAAATGAGGGCACTGATGATGATTGGGCTCTCCCACCCTGCCTTCCAACCTAACACAGCAAATGGAAATAAACCATTCTCAGATAAACCAAAACCCATTGGAGTTGATGTGGATCCTCCTTTGGACACAGACATTAAAAGATCCTGGGCTAACAGGATCAACCTAACTAACTCTTAAATCAGTTGCTGTTGAGTCAATTCAGACTCATGGTGATTTCATGTTTGCTGGACTAGAATTGTGATCCGTAGGATTTTCAATGGCTGATTTTTCAGAAGTATATCATGCATTTCTTCTGAGGTGTCTCTGGATGGACTCTGGTTAGCTTTTTAGTTAGCAGGTGAGCATGTTAGCCATTTTTGCCACCCAACTGGGTCTTAAATAGTGCCAAATAATGGCAAAATCAGGGATTAGAAGCCTTATATTCTGTCCTGGCTCTACCACCTTAGGTCAGTCACTTCATTTGCCTGGGTCTTGGACTTTTCACTTGTGAAAATGGCCACATTCAAGCAATCCAGAGTGTTTTAGTATTTAGGAATGTCCATAATTTACTAAGTACTTTAAATAAAGAGGTCATGATTTAGTGCTTTACATTTTCAGGAAGGTTTTCTTTATCAGTGATCCAACTCTCTTGTTTACATCTGAGGGCTCCAGGAAAGTCACACACATGGGTATTGTTTCTATATTTAACTGTAAGAAGCATGTAAAATCCTTTAGCTATACAAGCGTTGCTTCAGTTATCAAAGCTTCTCTGGTATAGAAGCCAAGCCCCTCTCAAGCTGGCTTTTTGTGTTCTATCAGCTATCATGGATTCCCTGATTTCTGAATATCAGCTTGGACTTTTAGCAGCATGAACCGCTGTATCTTTTGGCATTTCTGTTTCCTGGTTTCAGGCCCACCACTTCTGTTGACTGCTGATGTCTCTACATGCTCTCGACCTCTGTGTGCCCGCTTGGATTTCTGACTTAATGCTTCAACTAAATCTTCACCTTAAGGGTCTTTGACTTTTGGTGGCTCTTCATACTTGTCCCAGATCCAAAGATCCTGCACCCATTCTCAACACACTTGGTTCTCTTGAGCACAATACCTTGACCTGTGTTTATGACTTATAATCTCCCACTGTCCAGACAACGGCACGCAGATAGGATTATATAAAATAGCACTTGGCTAGCCTGAAAGAGGTTGTTTACTCAGTTGAACACTGAGGAGAAAAAAATTCCAATGATAATTACTAAAGCCATGTTCATTTCTTGGTATTTTCTGTGTTCTAAAATTGTGTTAGGATAAAGGAATGGAGCTTACTGGAACTTCTGTTAGGATACAGGGATGGAAAGGTTTGAGTTTGGTCTTCCTTTCTGATTAAGGACTTCTTAAAGGAACTTGCTGCAGTTTAGACCTATTCATAAAGCCTAGCAGTTGCTACAATTATTATATGAGGAAATTTGAGCTAAACAAAATTAATCAGAGCTGTGAATTGTAAGGAAAGAATATTATTTCTGTCAATTTTGGCTGCCAACAATATGCTAGAAATATTACAAAGTAATAGCTACCACTGTGACAGAGAATAAGAAATAAAATAAACTTTTTATGCCTGAGGAAAAGCTCTCCATCCACTTTACATTTAGCAGGCACTACAAGATCCCTCTGTGGATCTTGGCACCAGATGGCACATAAACAACCATTTGTACACACTAGGAATCCAAATGTGTTCTGTTCCTGGGATCTGCATCCTCTACCTTGACAGGACAGAGAAAGACTTTTAATCAGATTTATTTTATACATAGCAATTACCTCTTTTGTCAGCAGAAAAAAAAAAAAAATCCAGTCAAATGGGTGTTCTTCAAAGAACTGTATACCAAACCAAAACCAAAGCCAGTGCCATCGAGTCAATTCCAACTCATAGCGATCCTATAGGACAGAATAGAACTGCCCCATAGAGTTTCCAAGGGGTGCTTAGTGGATCCGAACTGCTGACCCTTCGGCTAGCAGCCGTAGCACTTAACCACTATGCCACCATGGTTTCCAAGAACTGCATAAGCATATTTAAAAATAAATCACACCTTGTAAGACTCAGCCTTTCTTTCCTGCTCCCACTGTTCCCCCAAATTTACCACTCAAACTTGACAGTGGCCTATCTTGTCGTTACTTAAAGCACTGGTAGAGTCTAACAGAGAAAGAGAAAAACTGTTATCCAATTAAGCCGTAAATACATATTAGCCCTCGTTGAAAATTAAAAAAAAAAAAAAAAAAAAAAACTTCAGGAGGCTGAGCAGTAGTCTCAGGTAGTAGTACAACATTTAATATTCTCCAGGGTTTTCCTACTTTTCTCCAGGTTTTAAACCTTTAGGGTCTAGACAAGCCAAGGATGGGAGGTCCTACAGCTTATAGATGTTTGTCTGTCTAGAGCCGGGAAGCATCCACAGAGAGGAAAAAAGACCAAACTAAGAGTAGAGGGGAATCGGTAAGGAAATGTAAGAAATGATTGTTAATTCATTGATACAGTTCAATTTAGGGCAGGACAGAGACGGGGGCAAGAAGTCCCTGGGTGACATAAATGGTTAAATGGTCAACTACTAACTGAAAAGTTGGTAGCTCAAACACACCCAGAGGTATTTTGGAAGACAGGCCTGGTGAACTGCTTCCAAAAGGTCACAGCCTTGAAAACCCTACAGAGCAGTTCCACTCTGCGCACATGAGGTCATCATGAGTCAGAATCGACTTGAGGGCAACTAACAACAGGATGGGGTAAGTGGTGGGTCAGTGTTAGAACTCTTGCCTTCCATGAGGGAAACCCAGGTTTGATTCCCAGACAGTGTACCTCATGCATAGCCACCACCCATCTGTCAGTGAAGGTTTGTGTGTTGCTATGTTGCTGAACAAAGTTAAGTGGAGCTTCTACACTAAGACAGACCTTGTGATCAACTATCAAAAATCAGCCAATGAAATCCATATGGATCACAACAACAGTCAAATCTGCAACCATCTTGGGGATTGCGCAGGACTGGGCAGTGTTTCCTAAGGTTGTGCATAGGGTCACCATGAGTTGGGGCCAACTCAAGGGCAGCCAACGGCAACAGTGTTAGAGTTCACAGATAAGAAAACTTACTCCGAGAGTAGAGTGGCTCCCTCAAATTCTTCCTTCTCTCTGGAGAGCCCATCTGATCCAGCCAGCATTTGGGACAACTAAAGAAGGAATTTCCTTTATTAGGTCCCAAATAATGAGAAAAGGAGTCTATAAACTCGTCTAGGGGCAACGGCACATCCTGCACTTTCAGTATTTGTGAAGACCCTGTAAGAAAGCTTCAGTTTCCTCATTTCTAGCTCTTGGATTTTTTTTTTTTTTTTTGTATTTCATGTCTAGTGTTCAGCACAGTATTGTGATTTGGAAAGCAGCAGGAAGATGGAAGGTCAAGAATTAAATTTAAATTTCTTTGAATGTTGTTTGCAATGAGAAGCTCAGGCTGTTCCCCAATGAATTATGGTGGTCTTTTTCATTGAGTGGCTGACAAGTGTCTGAACTCCTTGGAAAAATGGAGGATTTTGCAGCAGAAAATGTAGCTTTAAGTTTTGGCTCTGCCATTCCCCTTTAGTGAGATTTTAAGCATACACCTTAACCTCTCTGAGGCAAGCTTTACTTACCTATCAAATAAGGATAATAATACTTGCTGTATTCACATCTCATCTGGTTTTGGAGAAAGTCAAAGGAGATAATGAAAGGGATTTGTAAATATATTGTAGAATGTGAAATAAATCCACTCATTCAGTAAACATTACTTGATCCTAAGATGAATTAAGTACAGTTTCCTGCTCTCAAAAATCTAATAATCATCTGACCCTGTGCTTGTTCACGAGGAGAAGCACACCCACTGAGATCCAACACTGCAAGTGATGCCCAGAGAAATGCTTTTAGAAGCAGAAGCAATAGAAACAGCCGATTAGGTGTTTTAGCTCCATCTTGGATTTGGTGCCCACAAACCAAGTACAGGATTTGTGGTGGAGTGGTGGCAGGGCAACAGTCAGAAGAAAAGCAATGCTTATTCTAGCCATCCCTGTATAATGGAGGAAACATTGAGAATTCAGTTCCTGTGCTTCTGGTCTATTTTTAAAAATCAGGCTTTCTTCTCTCATTATCACTTCCTAGGAAGTTCAATAAAACAAACTGAAGGAGAGATTAGAAAATCACTTGTTTCTTCTGGCAAAAGGCTGCTAGATGGCCTAAAAGTTTTCATCCATCTAATGATTCTCAGTTCAAATGCATGAAGATATAGACGAATTTAAAACTGTCTCTCAAGCGTGACTACCCATTAACATTAATATACAAATGTGTATGATTCTAAAACTAGTTGCCTTTGAGTTCATTTGAGTTGTGTCGGAGTAGAATTGTACTCATTAGGGTTTCCAAAGGCTGATTTTTCTGATGTATATCACCAGGCCTCTCTTCCAAGGCACATCTGGGTGGACTCGAAATGCTAACATTTCAGTTATCAGCTAAGCATGTTAACCCTTTGCACCACCCAAGAACTCCACATGATTCTAAACTAAAAGTCATTTATAGTTGTTGTTGTTAGGTGCTGACAAGTTGGTTCAAACTCATGGCAACACTATGTACAACAGAACGAAACACTGCCTGGTCCTGCACCATCATTACAATCATTGCTATGCTTGGGCCCATTCTTGCGGCCACTGTGTCAGTCTACCCCCTCGGGAGTCTTCTTTTTTTGCTCCCCTTCTACTTTAAAAAGCACAAGGCCCTTCTCCAGAGACTGGTCCCTCCTGATAACACGTCCAAAGTAATGAGATGAAGTCTTACTATCTTCACTTGTAAAGAGCATTCTGGCTGTACTTTCAAGACAAATTTGGTTATTCTTCTGGCAGTCCATGTTATATTCAATATTCTTTGCCAACACCATAATGCAAAGACATCATTTCTTCTTCGGTCTTCCTTATTCATGAATATGAGGCGATTGAGTGAGACACACCTTAAACCTCAAAGTGATATCTTTGCTTTTTAACACTAAAGAAGTCTTTTGAAGCAGATTTGCCCAATGCAATACATACTTTTTTTAAAATAATTTTTACTGTGCTTTAAGTGAAAGTTTACAAATTAAATCAGTTTCTCACATAAAAACTTAGATACACCTTGCTACATACTCCCAATTACTCTCCCCCTAATGAGACAGCCCACTCTCTCCCTCCCCTCCCTCTTTTCCTGTCCATTTCGCCAGCTTCTAACCCCCTCTGCCCTCTCGTCTCCCCTCCAGGCAGGAGATGCCAACATGGTCTCAAGTGTCCACCTGTTCCAAGAAGCTCACTCCTCACCAGCATCCCTCTCCAATCCATTGTCTGGTCCAATCCATGTCTGAAGAATTGGCTTCAGGAATGGTTCCTGTCCTGGGCCAACAGAAGGTCTGGGAGCCATGACCACCGGGGTGCTTCCAGTCTTAGTCAGACCATTAAGTCTGGTCTTTTTTATGACAATTTGGGGTCTGCATCCCACCGCTCTCCTGCTTCCTCAGGGGTTCTCTGTTGTGACCCCTGTCAGGGCAGTCATCAGTTGTAGCGGGGCACCATCTAGTTCTTCTGGACTCAGGATGATGTAGTCTCTGGTTCATGTGGTCCTTTCTGTCTCTTGGGCTTCTGATTACCTTGTGTCTTTGGTGTTCTTCATTCTCCTTTGATGCAGGTGGGTTGAGACCAGTTGATGGATCTTAGATGGCTGCTTGTTAGTGTTTAAGACCCAGGATGCCACTCTTCAAAGTGGGATGCAGAATGTTTTCTTCATAGATTTTATTATGCCAGTTGACTTAGATGTCTCCTGAAATCATGGCCCCCAAACCCCTGCCCCTGCTACACTGGTCTTCGAAGCATTCAGTTTATTCAGGAAACTTCTTTGCTTTTGGTTTAGTCCAGTTGTGCTGACTTCCCCTGTATTGTGTGTTGTCTTTCCCTTCACCTAAAGTAGTTCTTATCTACCAACTAATTAGTGAATACCCCTCTCCCACCCTCCCACCTTCCCTCCTCTCGTAACCACAGAAGAATGTTTTCTTCTCAATTTAAACTATTTCTCAAGCTCTTATCATAGTGGTCCTATACAATATTTGCCCTTTTGCAACTGACTAATTTCACTCAGCATAATGCCTTCTAGGTTCCTCCATGTTATGAAATGTTTCACAGATTCCTCACTGTTCTTTATCGATGCGTAGTATTCCATTGTGTGACTATACCATAATTTATTTATCCATTCATCTGTTGATGGGCACCTTGGTTGCTTCCATCTTTTTTGCTGTTGTAAACAGTGGCGCAATAAACATGGGTGTGCATATATCTGTTCGTGTAAAGGCTCTTATTTCTCTAGGATATATTCTGAGGTGTGGGATTGCTGGATCATGTGGTAGTTCTATTTCTAGCTTTTTAAGGAAGCTTCAAATCGATTTCCAAAATGGTTGTACCATTTGACATTCCCACCAGCAGTGCATAAGTGTTCCAATCTCTCCACAGCCTCTCCAACATTTATTATTTTGTGTTTTTTGTATTAATGCCAGCTTTGTTGGAGTGAGATGAAATCTCATTGTAGTTTTGATCTACATTTCTCTAATGGCTAATGATCGTGAACATTTCCTCATGTATCTGTTAGCTACCTGAATGTCTTCTTTAGTGAAGTGTCTATTCGTATCTTTTGCCAATTTTTTAATAGGGTTATTTGTCTTTTTGTAGTTGAGTTTTTGCAGTATCATGTAGATTTTAGAGATCAGACTCTGATCGGAAATGTGATAGCTAAAAACTTTTTCCCAGTCTGTAGGTAGTCTTTTTACTCTTTTGGTGAAGTCTTTGGATGAGCATAGGTGTTTGATTTTTAGGAGCTCCCAGTTTTCTAGTTTTTCTTCTGCATTCTTAATAATGTTTTGTATACTGTTTATGCCATATATTAGGGCTCCTACTATTGTCCCTATTTTTTCTTCTATGATCTTTATCATTTTAGACTTTATATTTAGGTATTTGATCCATTTTGAGTTCATTTTTGTGCATTCAGTGAGGTATGGGTCTTGTTTCATTTTTTTGCAGATGGATATCCAGTTATGCCAGAACTATTTGTTAAAAAGACTGTCTTTTCCCCATTTAACTGTTCTGGGGTCTTTGTCAAATATCAGCTGCTCGTATGTGAATGGATTTATGTCTAGATTCTCAATTCTGTTCCACTGGTCTATGTATCTGTTGTTGTACCAGTACCAGGCTGTTTTGACTACTGTGGTGGTATAATAGGTTCTAAAATCAGGTAAAGTAAGGCCTCCCACTTTGTTCTTCTTTTTCGGTAATGCCTTATTTATCTGGGGCCTCTTTCCCTTCCATATGAAGTTGGTGATTTGTTTCTCCATCTTATTTAAGAATGTCATTGGGATTTGGATCGGAATTGCATTAAATGTATAGATCGCTTTTGGTAGAATAGACATTTTTATAATGTTAAGTCTTCCTATCCATGAGCAAGGTATGTTTTTCCACTTATGTCTCTTTTGGTTTCTTGCAGAAGTGTACTATAGTTTTCTTTGTATAAGTCTTTTACATCTCTGGCAAGATTTATTCCTAAGTATTTTATCTTCTTGGGGGCTAGTGTAAATGGCATTGATTTGGCGATTTCCTCTTCAATATTCTTTTTGTTGGTGTAGAAGAATCCAGCTGGTTTTTGTGTGTTTATCTTGTATCCTGATACTCTGCTGAACTCTTCTATTAGTTTCAGTAGTTTTCTTGAGGATTCCTTAGGGTTTTCTGTCTATAAGATCATGTCATCTGCAAATAGATCTACTTTTTACTTATTTTTTCTGAACCTGGATGCCCTTTATTTCTTTATCTAGCCTAATTGCTCTGGCTAGGACCTCCAACACAATGTTGAATAAGAGCAGTGATAAAGGGCATCCTTCTCTGGTTCCCGATCTCAGTGGGAATGCTTTCAGGCTCTCTCCATTTAGGGTGATGTTGGCTGTTTGCTTTGTATAAGTGCCATTTATTATGCTGAAGAATTTTCCTTCTATTCCTATTTTGCTAACAGTTTTTATCATGAATGGGTGTTGAACTTTGTCAAATGCCTTTTCTGCATCAATTGATAAAATCCTGTGATTTTTATCTTTTGTTTTATTTATGTGATGGATTACATTAATTGTTTTTCTCATTTTGAACCATCCCTGCATACCCGGTATGAATCCCACTTGGTCATGGTGAATTTTTTTTTATATGTTTTTGAATTCTTTAAAATTTTGTGGAGGATTTTTGCATCTACGTTCATGAGGGATATAGGTCTATCATTTTCTTTTCTTGTGTTGTCTTTACCTGGTTTTGGTATCAGGGATATGGTGGCTTCATAGAATGAGTTTGGTAGTATTCTGTCCTGTTCTATGCTCTGAAATATCTTTAGTAGTAGCGGTATTAACTCTTCTCTGAAAGTTTGGTAGAACTCTGCAGTAAAGCCGTCCGGACCAGGGCTTTTTTTTTGTTGGGAGTTTTTTGATTACCTTTTCAATCTCTTCTTTTGTTGTGGGTCTATTTAGTTGTTCTACCTCTGTTTGTGTTAGTTTAGGTAGGTAGTGTGTTTCTAGGAATTCACCCATTTCTTCTAGGTTTTCAAATTTGTTAGAGTACAATTTTTCATAATAGTCTGATATGATTCTTTTAATTTCAGTTGGGTCTGTTGTAATATCACCCATCTCATTTCTTATTTGGGCTATTTGCTTCCTCTCCTGTTTTTCTTTTGTCAGTTTGACCTGTGGTTTATCAGTTTTTTTGATTTTTTCAAAAAACCACCTTCTGGTCTTCTTAATTCTTTCAATTGTTTTTCTGTTTTCTATTTCATTTAGTTCCCCTCTAAATTTTTATCATTTGTTTTCTTCTGGTGCCTGTGGGTTTCTTTTGTTGCCCTCTTTCTATTTGTTCAATTTGTAGGGATAAATCTTTGATTTTGGCCCTTTTTTTCTTTTTGGATGTGTGCATTTATTGATATAAATTGGCCTCTGAGCACTGCTTTTGCTGTGTCCCAAAGGTTCTGATAGGAAGTGTTTTCATTCTCATTGGATTCTATGAATTGCTTCATTCCATCCTTAATGTCTTCTATAATCCACTCTTTTTTGAGCAGGGTATTGTTCAGTTTCCAAGTGTTTGATTTCTTTTCCCTGCTTTTCCTGTTATTGATTTCCACTTTTATGGCCTTATGGTCAGAGAAGATGCTTTGTAATATTTCAATGTTTTGAATTCTGCTAAGGCTTGCTTTATGACCTAAGATGTGGTCTACTCTAGAGAATGTTCCATGTGCACTAGAAAAGAAAGTATACTTGGTTGCTGTTGGGTGGAGTGTTCTGTATATATCTACAAGGTCAAGTTGGTTGATTGTAGCATTTAGATCTTCTGTGTCTTTATTGCACTTCTTTCTGGATGTCCTGTCCTTCACCGAAAGTAGTGTGTTGAAGTCTCCTACTATTATTGTGGAGCTGTCTATCTCACTTTTCGGTGCTTATAGAATTTTTTTATGTATCTTGCGGCCCTTTCATTGGGTGCATAAATGTTCAACATGGTTATATCTTCTTGGTGCATTGTCCCTTTAATCATTATATAGTGTCCTTCTTCATCCTTTCTGATGGATTTAACTTTAAAGTCTATTTTGTCGAAATTAATATTGCCAATCCAGCTCTTTTTTGATTGTTGTTTGCTTGATATATTTTTTTTCCATCCTTTGAGTTTGAGTTTGTTTGTGTCTCTAAGTCTAAGGTGTGTCTCTTATAGGCAGCATATAGACAGATCTAGTTTTTTAATCCATTCTGCCACTCTGTCTCTTTATTGGCGCATTTAGTCCATTTACATTCAGGGTAATTATGGATAGGTATGAATTTAGTGCTATCATTTTGATGTCTTTTTTTGTGTGTTGTTGACAGTTTCTTTTTCCCACTTAATCTTACGTGCTGAGTAGATTATCTTTATATATTGTCCTTTCCTTATATTTGTTGTTGTTGATTTTGTTTCTGCTGAGTCTCTATTTTTTTCTCGTATTTTATTGGTGAGTAGAATAGTTTGTTTCCTTTGTGGTTACCTTATCATTTACCCCTATTTTTCTCAATTTAAACCTAACTTTTATTTCATTGTATCGCCATACCTTCCTCTCCATATGGAAGGTGTATGATTACATTTCATTTCTTAGTCCCTCTTTATCATTCTAACGATGCCTTCTTTTATATAATAACATTGCTGTTACCCTGTTTTGAGCTTTTTTTTTTTTTTTTTTGATAATCTTGCTTTGTTTTTTTGGATTTCCCTGTCTGGGTTCACTTCTGGTTGCTCTGCCCACTGTTCTAGCCTTGGGTTGATACCTGATATTATTGACTTTCTAACCAAAGTACTCCCTTTAGTATTTCTTGTAGTTTTGGTTTGGTTTTTACGAATTCCCTAAACTTGTGTTTATCTGGAAATGTCTTAATTTCACCTTCATATTTAAGAGATGGTTTCTCTGGATATATGATTCTTGGCAAGCAATTTTTTTCCTTCAATTTTTTAAATATGTCATCCCATTGCCTTCTTGCCAGCATGATTTCTGCTGAGTAGTCTGAGCTTATTCTTATTGGCTCTCCTTTGTAGGTAAATTTTCGTTTATCCCTTGCAGCTCTTATAATTCTCTCTTTATCTTTGGTTTGGGCAAGTTTGATTATAATATGTCTTGGTGACTTTCTTTTAAGATCTACTGTATGTGGAGTTTGATGAGCATCTTGGATAGATATCTTCTCATCTTTCATGATATCAGAGAAGTTTTCTGCCAACAAATCTTCAATAATTCTCTCTGTATTTTCTGTTATCCCTCCCTGTTCTTGTACTCCAATCACTCATAGGTTATTTCTCTTGATAGAGTCCCACATGATTCTTAAGGTTTCTTCATTTTTTAAAATTCTTTTATCTGATTTTTCTTCAAATATATTAGTGCCAAGTGATTTATCATCAGGTTCAGAAATTCTAGCTTCTACTTGCTCAATTCTGCTCCTCTGACTTTCTATTGGGTTGTCTACTTCTGTAATTTTATTGTTAATCTTCCAAATTTGTGATTGCTGCCTGTCTATAGATTTTTCCAGCTTATTAAACTTTTCATTATGTTCCTGAATAATCTTTCCAATTTCTTCAATTGCTTATCTGTGTGTTCCTTGGCTTGTTCTGCATAGTCTCATTTCCTTCCTGATGTCTTGAAGGGTTCTGTATATTAAACTTTTGTATTCTGCATCTGGTAATTCCAGGAATGCACTTTCATCTAGAAGATCCCTGGATTCTTTATTTTGAGAGCCTGTTGAGGTGATCATGGCCTGTTTCTTTATGTGACTTGATATTGACTGTTGTCTCCGAGCCATCTATAAGTTATTGTATTAGTTTATGCTTGCTTACTGTGTCATAGCTTCTTGCTTTGTTTTGTTTTGGTATACCCCTGTGGGTTGCTTGAGTGAGCTAGCTTGATTATTTTCACCTTTGGAGCTCTGATATCCAGTCCCCAGATGGTTAGAGCTGTTATCAAGTATATCAGTCTAGGAGTCCACTCAGTTTTCTTGTATGAATTCACCTCAGGTTTCCAGGTAGCTGATCATCAAGTGTGTGGTACAGGCTCTGTCCTACAGTCTTAGAGGGGCAGGGGTGATTGGCGTATACACCGGTATCTGATTGCAGCAGGGGGGGTCACACTCTGAACAAGGCAGGGGGCTGAGAACTGACTCCCAAGTGTCTCTGAGGAAAGCACATCCCTGTTACCTAGAGCATGCAGGTAGGTGGGTTCTGCAGATGGACCATTGGCACCTAAAGTTTTTGGTTGTGAAGACTGGGAGGTACCAGTTGTCTTTGGACCCCTATCTCGGGTGGCTGGATGACCAGTCCTTAGGTCCCTGATGTGGTTAGGTGGGGACCTTGTTTAGTAGGCAAAGCAATGTCAAACACCAAACACCTACCTCTCCACCGCATAGCTGAAATGGTTGGAGTCTGCCAACAAGGGCCTATTCTCCCGAAATAGGCCCACACAGGTCCATGCAGAAGGGAAAGGTGCTCAAAGTCCATGGATGGTTTATGCCTGGACAGGAGCTGCTTCTGTCCTGAGTTCCCCCGGTTAGTAGGGCTAACAAATTATCTTTTCCCCCAAATGCAAATTTTTCCTTCCCCAAGGCCAGGAGGATGGCTCTAGGTGCTCAACAGCACCTATCTCAGGCCCAGGGAATTCAGCTGCTGAAGCTGGTTTGTGGGTGGGGTGCTGTGTTAAAATATATGCAAGTACTTAGCTTTTGCCAAGAGCGCCTTTCTTCTTAGGTTCCGGAGGTGTGAGTGGGCTGTGTGGCTGGCTGCTTCTCCCTGAGGAAACTGCGGTCGAACACTAGTACCAGCCTGCTGTTCCTGCTGCTCCGGTAATGGTACCTGAGGGCTCCTCACGATTCAGGTCTGGTAACTCCTCTCTGCTTCTGAACGGTCTCTTCCTCTCCCTACCCCTTAGTTTGTTTTCTAAGCTTGCCTTTGAAGCTCAGGGCTCCCAGCTGGTCACAGATATACGCATTTCACTTGTTTTTTTGGGTCTTTGTTGTAAAGAGGGCTCGCCAGAAGTGTCTGTCTATTCTGCCACCTTGGCTCCACCTCTGCAATACATCCTTTGATATCTTAACTGATGCTTCCCTGGACACTGATTGTGGGTACAAGTCAAATGAAATCCTTGACTACTTAAATAATTTCTCTGTTTATCATGAAGTTGCTTATTGGTTCAGTTGTGAGAACTTTTGTTCTCTTTATGTTTAGAAGCAATCCGTACTGAAGGCTGTACTCTTTGATCTTCATCAGTAAGTGCTTCAAGTACTGTTCACTTTCAGCAAGCAAGGTTGTGTCATCTGCATATCGTAGATTTTTAATATGTCTTCCTCCAATTCTGATGCCATGTTCTTCTTCATATAGTCCAGATTTATGGATTATTTGCTCAGCATGTGGAAACCACGGAGGCATAGTGGTTAAGTGCTACAGCAGCTAACCAAAACGTTGCCAGTTCAAATCCACTAGGTGCTCCCTGGAAACTCCATGGGGCAGTTCTACCCTGTCCTACAGGGTTGCTATGAGTAGCAATTGACTCTGTGGCAATGGGTTTGGTTTTTGGGTATACAGAATTGAATAAGTATGGTGAAAGGCTATAACCCTGGTGCCACAATCAACCAACTTGACCTCATAGACATATACAGAGCACTCCACCCAACAGCAGTCAAGTATACTTTCTTTTCCAACGCACATGGAACATTCTCCAGAATAGACCACATATTAGGCCATAAAGCAAGACTTAACAGAATTCAAAGCATCAGAATATTACAAAGCATCTTTTCTGAGCATAACACCATAAAAATAGAAATCAATAACATAAGGAAGGAAAAAGAAATCAAACACATGGAAACTGAGCACCTTTCTCAAAAACTACTGGGTTATAGGAAAAATAAAGCATGGAATAAAGAAATTTATAGAATCAAATGAGAAAGAAAACACGTTTTACTAGAACCTTTGAAACACAGCAAAAGCAGTGCTCAAAGGTCAATTTATAGCAATAAATGCACACATCCCAAAAGAGGAAATGGCCAAAATCAAAATATTAACCTTACAACTCCAACAAACAGTAAAAGAGCAGCAAAAGTAGCCCTTGGGCAGCAGAAGAAAGCAAATAATAAAAATTAGAGGAGAATTAAATGAAATAGAGAACAGAAAAACAATTGAAAGAGTTAACAAGACCAAAACCTAGTTCTTTGAAAAGATCAACAAAATCAATAAACCATTGGCCAAACTGACAAAAGAAAAACAGAAAAGGAAGCAAATAATCTGAATAAGAAATGAGGTAAGCAATATCACAACAGACCCAACAGAAATTAAAAGAATCATATCAGGTTACTATGAAAAATTATACTCTAACAAATTTGAAAAACTAGTGGAACTGGACAAATTTCTAGAAACTCACTACCTACTTAAACTAACACAAACAGAGGTAGAACAACTAAATAAACCTATGACAAAAGAAGACATTGAAAAAGTAATTTAAAATTCCCTCCCCCCAGCCAAAAAAAAGTCCTGGCCCTGATGGCTTCACTGGAGAATTCTACCAAACTTTCAGAGAAGAGTTAACACCACTAGTACTAAAGGTATTTCTGAGCACAGAAAAGGATGGAATACTCCCAAACTCATTCTATGAAGCAAGCATAATCCTGATACCAAAACCAGGTAAAGACACCACAAAAAAAAAAAAGAAAATTACAGACCAATATCCCTCAGGAACTTAGTTGCAAAAATTGTCAACAGAACTCTAGGAAATAGAATTCAACAACATATCAAAAAAATAATTTACCATGACCAAGTAGGAGTCATACCATATATGCAGGGATGGTTCAACATTAGAAAAACAGTCAATGTAATCTATCACATAAATAAAACAAGACAAGAACCACATGATCTTATCTATCAATTGATGCAGACAAGGCATTTGACAAAGTCCAACACCTATTCATGATAAAAACTCTCAGCAAAACAGGAATAGAAGGAAAATTCCTCAACATAGTAAAGGGCATTTATACAAAGCCAGCAGCCAACATCATCCTAAATGGAGAGAATCTGAAAGCATTCCCCTCCAAAATGGGAACCAGACAAAGATGCCCTTTATCACTACTCTTATTCAACATTGTGCTGAAGGTCCTAGCCAGAGCAATTAGGCTAGGTAAAGAAATAAAGAGGATCCAAATTGGTAAGGAAGAAGTAAAAGTATCTCTGTTTCAAATGATATGATCTTATACATGGAAAGCCCTAAAGAATACATAAGAAAACTACTGGAACTAAAAGAAGAGTTCAGCAGAGTATCAGGATACATACAAAAATCAGTTGGATTACTCCACACCAACAAAGAGAACATTGAAGAGGAAATCACCAAATCAATACCATTTACAATAGCCCCCAAGAAGGTAAAATACTTAGGAATAAATCTAACCTGAGATTAAAAGACCTATACAAAGAAAACTACAAGACACTACTGCAAGAAACCGAAAGAGACCTACGTAACTAGAAAAACATACCTTGCTCATGGATAGGAAGACTCAACATTGTAAAAATATCTATTCTACCAAAAGCGATCTATAGATACAATGCAATCCTGATCCAAATTCCAAAGGCATTTTTTAATGGGATGCAGAAACAAATCACCAACTTCATATGGAAAGGAAAGAGGCCCCGGATAAGTAAATAATTACTGACAAAGAAGAACAAAGTGGGAGGCCTCACATTACCTGATTTTAGAACCTATTATACTGCCATGGTAGTCAAAAAAGCCTGGTTCTGGTACAACAACAGATACATAGACCAATGGAACAGAATTGAGAATCCAGATGTAAATTTATCCACTTATGAACAGCTGATATTCGACAAAGGCCCAAAGTCCATTAATTGGGGAAAAGATAGTCTCTTTAACAAACGGTGCTGGCATAACTAGATCGATATCCATCTGCAAAAAAAAAAAAATGAAACAAGACCCATACCTCACACCATGCACAAAAACGAACTCAAAATGGATAAAAGACTAAAATATAAAATCTAAAATGATAAAGATCATGGAAGAAAAAATAGGACAACACTAGGAGCTCTAATACATGGCATAAACAGAATATAAAACATTGTAACAATGCACGAACACCAGAAGAGAAACTAGATAACTGGGAGCTCCTCATAATCAAACACTGTGCTCATCCAAAGACTCCACCAAAAGAGTAAAAAGACAACCTACGGACTGGGAAAATATTTTTGACTATGACAAATCCGATCAGCGTCTAATCTCTAAAATCTCCAAGATACTGCAAAACCTCAACAACAAAAAGACAAATAACCCAATTAAAAAATGGTCAAAGGATATGAACAGGCACTTCACCAAAGAAGACACTCAGCTGGCTAACTGATACAAGAGGAAATGCTCATGTTCATTAGCTGTTAGAGAAATGCAAATCAAAACTACAATGAGATACCAACTCACCCCAACAAAAGAAGGCTGGCATTAATCCAAAAAACACAAAATAATAAATGTTGGTGAGGTTGTGGAGAGACTGTAATACTTATACACTGCTGGTGGGAATGTAAAATAGTACAACCACTTTGGAAATCCATTTGGAGCTTCCTTAAAAAGCTTGAAATAGAAGTATCATATGATCCAGCAATCCCACTTCTTGGAATATATCCTAGAGAAATAGGAGGCTTCAAACGAAGAGATACACACACCTATGTTCATTGCAGCACTGTTTACAATAGCAAAAAGATGGAAACAACCAGGATGCCCATCAACAGATGAATGGGTAAACAAATTATGGTGTATTCACAGAATGGAATACTGTGCAGTGATAAAGAACAAGGATGAATTCATGAATCATCTCATAACTTTGATGATTCTAGAAGGCATTATGCTGAGTGAAATTAGTCAGTCACATAAGGACAAATATTGTATGAGACCGCTGTTACAAGAACTGAAGAAAAGGTTTAAAACACAGAAGAAAACATTCTTTGATGATTATGAGGGTGGGGAGGGAGGGAGAGGGGTATTCACTAATTAGATAGTAGACAAGAATTATTTTAGGTGAAGGGAAATTCAACACACAATACAGGGGAAATTAGCACAACGGACTAAACCAAAAGCTAAGAAGTTTCCTGAATATAACCAAACACTTTGAGGGACTGAGTAGCAGGGGTGGGGGAGTGGGGGCCAAGGTTTCAGGAGATGTCTAGGTCAATTGGCATAACAGAGTGTATAAAAAAGTATTCTGCATCCCACTTTGGTGAGTGGCATCTGGGGTCTTAAAAGCTAGCAAGCAGCCATCTAAGATGCATCAATTGGTTTCAACCCACCTGGAGCAAAGGAGAATGAAGAACATCAAAGACACAAGGAAAAATATGAGCTCAAGGGACAGAAAGGGCCACATAAACTAGAGACTCCATCAGCCTGAGACTGGAAGAACTTGATGGTGCCCAGCTACCACCAATGACTGCCCTGACAGGGAACACAACAGGAGATCACTGATGGAGCAGGAGAAAAGCAGGATGCAGAACTCAAATTCTGGTAGAAGACCAGACTTAATGGTCTGACTGGGACTGGAGGGACCCCAGAAGACATGGCCCTCGGACTCTCTGTTAGCCCAAAACTAAAACCATTCCTGAAGCCAACTCTTCAGGCAAAAATTAGACTGGACTATTTTTTATAAGACATAAGGAAACCCTGGTGGCATAGTGGTTATGTGCTACAGCTGCTAACCAAAGGGTTGGCAGTTCAAATCCGCCAGGCGCTCCTTGGAAACTCTATGGGGCAGTTCTACTTTGTCCTATAGGGTTGCTATGAGTCAGAATCAACTCGACCGCACTGGGTTTGTTTTTGGGGGGTTTTTTATAAGACATAAAATGATACTGGCGAGGAGTGTGCTTCTTAGCTCAAGTGGACACATGAGACTACATGGGCAGCTCCTGTCTGGAGGTGAGATGAAAAGGCAGAGGGGGACAGGAGCTGGTTGGATGGACACGGGAATTACAGGGTGGGAAGGAGGAGTATGCTGTCACATTATAGGGAGAACAACTAGGGTCACATAGCAATGTGTAGATAAGTTTTTGTGTGAGAAACAGACTTGAGTTGTAAACTTTCACTTAGAACAAAAGAAAAAACCAAAAAAAAAAATGGCCAATACCAGTCCTTTTCAGCTCACTAATGCGTAGAATATCTATCTTTATAAGTCCCATTTCATTTTTGATGACTTACAATTTTCCTAGAGTCACACTTCATATATTCCACTTTCCATTTATTAATGGATATTTGTAGCTCTTTCTTCTCATTTTGAGTCATGCCACATCAGCAGATGAAGTTCCCGAAAGAATTATTCCATCCACGTCATTAAGGTCAATTTTACTTTGAGGAGGCAGCTCTTCCCCAGTGTATTTTGAGTTCCTTCCAACCTGAGGAGCTCATCTTCTGGCACTTTATCAGACAATGTTCTGTTGCTATTCATAAGGTTTTCACTGGCCAGTTTTTTTAGAAGTAGACTGCCAGGACCTTCTTCCTAGGGCTGAAACCTGTCCATCACGCACAAACCTGCTGGTATTTGAAATACCAGTGGCATAGTTTCCAGCATCACAGCAACACACAAGCCCCCACAGTACGGCAAGATGACAGATGAGTGGTGGAGTCTTTTACAGGCTCCTCTCTAAATATTTTGAGAAATCCAAGGAGATACTCACCTTTATGACTAAAACAATATCTAACAAAGGTAACATTTTAATTCATGGTAAAAGGAAAGTATATTTAATAGTGAGTGCTGAAAGATCTGGAACAAAACCAAAGAACAAAACATGTCCTTATAATACAGTATATTTAGTATCCTGATGAGTTATTTACCAATATTAAAAGAAAAACAATAAAAATATTTTGGAAAATTTGGAAGAATATGCTTGTATATTTATGGGTCGGAGACAACTTTTGAATAACAAATACACAGAATTGATTAAGAGAAACATCCAAATACCTAAAACTTAAAAAATATGTTGTAGGAAAAAAGATTAACAAATTAAAAAGTGTATTGGTAAATGTATCTGTTACACCGTTATCTTAACCCATCCTTTGAGTCAATTCCGACTCATAGCAACCCTATAGGACAGAGTAGAATTGCCCCATAAGGTTTCCAAGGAGCAATTGGTGAATTCGAACTGCTGACCTTTTGATTTGCAGCCATGGCTCTTAATCACTGTGCCGTTAGGGCTCCACACTATTGTCTTAAGATCCCTAATATACAAAAGTATTTGTGAAATAATATCTCTTTTATTTATCTAGGATTGCTATAAGAAAAGTAAAACAAATGGGTGGCTTTAATAAACAGAATTTATTTTCTCACAGTTTAGGAGGCAGAGGTCTGAATTCAGCATGCCAGCTCTAGGGGAAGCCTGTCTCTCTCTGTCAGCTCTGGAGGAAAGTCCTTGTCTGTTTGAGCTTCTGCTCCTGAGCCGTCTTCACGTGGCTTGTTATCTCTTCCTCCACCTCTGCTTCTCTGGCTTACTTGTTTGATCTCTTTTATATCTCAAAAGAGATTGACTCAAGATACATCCTACACTAATTTCCCTCATTAACATAATTTTTCCAAAGATACCCAGACCAGTCCATACCATGTTTTTGCTCAAAAAAGTTTCTCAAGTTGCCATAATATTAGATGCTAGGCTGCACGCACTGCTTGCATAGGAATGAATTCAAATTTATTCATATTTTTAAACCAGGGAACTCAAGGCATTTTAAAAAATATCAACTTTTGAAACACATGGTGATGGTCTTTTCATAGATTTAATATTTCTAAGGTCTCTCAGTGTCAAAGCTCACCAACTGCTCAGGTTTGCTTTGCTGAACCATTTAACACCCGCTCACATCTCATAACAAAGACAACCCATTCCCAAAATGAGATTATAACTACAGGCATCAACCAAAACTCATTGCCTTTGAATAGATTCCGACTCATAGGAACCCTATAGGGCAGAGTATAACTGCCCCAAAGGGTTTTCAAGGCTGTAATCTTTACAGAAGCAGACTGTCACACCTTTCTCCCACAGAGTAGCTGGTGGGTTCAAACTGCTAACCTTTCGGTTAGTGGCTGAGTGCTTAGCCACTGTGCCACCAGGGTTCCTTAACCACAGGCATAGAGGTTAGAATTTATAACATATTTTTTTGTGGGGACACAATTCTATCCATAACAATACCCTTAGTTCCTTAATATTAAAAAAAAAAAAAAGGCCTCCTAAAACTGTAAGAAAAGACAAAAACTCAATAGTTATAAAGGGTTAGGGGTTCTAAAAAGATAAAGTGTGGTCTGTGAGTTCTGTGTGGCCCTTGCAAAGAATTATTGAACCCAGTATAGAAGTAGAGTGCTGTTCAAGGGATGGTTGGTGTCAGAATTAGCAAAGATGGTGGAGAGAGGGGACTTGCCTGGGCTCTATTTCGTGGGAGTAAGCCTTGCACTGTTGATCTTGATTCTCCTTCTCCTTTGTGGAATTGGAAGAAATCAGACACTGCCCCCATGCCATTTTTACAGATGTCCAGGCCAGTCTTAGAAATAAGGAGTGCAAGAGTAGGAGAATTTGAGGAGAAAAAATGAGGAGCTAGATATTAGTAAGGAGTTGGAAATATTTTGAAATCGAAATTTAATGCTCACTGGCTTGGAGATTGTGTTTGAAGCCACAGGTACATATGAACTCCCTCAGGCAAAGCATGAAGATAGAGAAGAGAAGGAGCTAAGAATGGAACCATGAGTGTCATGAGCATTTAAGGGATCTGGGCAAAAAGAATAACCAGTAAAGGAGGTTGGGCCATATAGTGCTCACTCATTTCAACGGCTATCATGATTGATTCTTCACACTTCTGGCTCATCGAAGTACAGGCACTAAACTTATCATAGCACCAGTCTTAATCTGTTCACACCTTGCCTACTCTGCCCCTTCACTGGTGCATGTTGGATGTAACCTGGCATAGTGTAAGAGAACGGGTGCTAGTGCCAGACAGCCTCATTTCAAATCCTGGTTCTTCGACTTACTAGTTGTGTAATCTTCATCAATCTACAATTTACTAAACCTCCCTGGGTTTTTCATAGGATTATTGTGAAAATTAAATAGCTTTAATTAGGCAAACCACTTAGATCATTCAACAACCATTAGTTACATTGTTAGTGTTTGCAAGGCGTCATGCTACCAATTTTAACACTGTCTCATTTGACTTTAATCTTATAAGAGCCCTTTGAGGTAGGTTCTGCAATTACGCCCCTTTACAGATGAGGATGCTGGAACTTTCCAGGTTAAGGACCTGACCCTAAGTCAAGCACTGTAGTAAGAGATAGAACTATGGTTTGGTTCCAGCCAGTGTGACTACACAACCCAAGCGTCCACTCGTTACATTAATCTGCTTCCCCATCTTCTGCTTCTAAAGATGGGTCATGATAGCATAGATCAAAGTCATGATACAGTCTCAGAGCCTTTTTCCTTTTCAAAAGTTATCTCTGTATTCATCTGCCTGTGGAGAAAACCTATGGGCTGTGTTTCCCTGTATATAGTATGACATTGTTATGGATTGAATTGTGTCCCCCCAAAATTTGTGTTGTAAATCCTAAACCCTATGCCTGTGGATGTAATTCCATTTGGAAATAGAGTTTTCTTTGTTATGTTAATGAGACCATATCAGTGTAGGGTTAAACCTAATGACTAATATCTCAAAAAGATATTTAAAGAGCAGAGTAGGCACAGAATTAAATAAGCAAAAATGGAGAAAAGATAGATGCCACGTGGAGATCTCCAAGGAATGTCAAGAAGAATGAGATAGAAGCTGAGACAAGGGCTTTCTCCTAGGGCAGACCTTCCCGAGAGATCCTTCCCGTAGAGCCAGTGCCCTGAATTTGGTCTTCTAGCCTCCTTAAGTGTGAGAAAATAAATTTCTGTTCATTAAAGTGACCCACTTTTGGTATTTCTGTTACAGCAGCACTGGGAAACTGAGGCAGACATTTTACTCTGGTAGAGGATGTCCTGGGTCATCAGAGGCTTTAAGGTTTCTCAGCCTAGCCTTTAAAATCTGTGTGCCTGTATCCTCTCTAGAACAACTGGCCAATAGCGGAAGAAAGATGATTCCTGCAGTAAGCTTTCTTGCCGCTCCTCCAATTCACAGATGACTGCCAATGACTTTTTCCCTCATGAGTAAGCCTTCTTATTTCCCTTCCGTGGGTAGCGTCTGTTATATTTAAAAAAACAAAAGCTCATTCTGTGTATGTGTACTACACATGCTGTTGTTTCTTAAGTGCCCTCTTGCCACACGGACACCATCTTCCCCTGCGTGCAATGGCTCTCTCTTTCTTGCTCTCCACGTGACAGGACGGCAGCCTGCTCAGACTTTGGAGAGACTGGGGAGAGATGGGGTTTTTCTCTGTGATACAGTATTTCCTTTCACCAGTAAGCGGCTCCTCCAATGCTGTCTCCCAGGGACACGTTGCTGCTCTTGCCTGGAGCTGCCCTGGTTATTTGGTCTGGGCTCATGTACAGCTCTAATTCAATTTACAAGGCAGTTGCATAACTGTTCCCAGTCTCCAGTTGACCTTGATGTCAAGCAGCGGTCAAGTTGTACCAGCTGGGAGAAAGGAGGAGGACTTTCTGGGCGGCCCTTGAGAACATTTTAGCTGGGGTTCTGGAATGGAATGTGGCAGAGAAAGGCCAAACCAGACCAGTAAATTCTTTGGGAGGGTGAAGAGCAGGGGTTATTGATTTGTTGTAAGATGGATGTTGTTGACTTTCGGGTTAATCCTGTGTCACTCGGGATTATGATAGCTGTTCTCTGACCAAAGATAGGGGTCTGTCTTCTTTCCCCATGAATCCCGGTAAGCATATGAGCCTCCAGGCCTCACGGGAGGTGCTCCTAGGATTGTCTTCAGCTTGGAAAATTCTCAAGGACAGATTGCAGCACATTCCTTTGCAGAGAGTCCTGGTTCTACTCAGTGCTAAATAGCGACAAGAATAGCTCAATTTTGATACTTTTGCTTCTGGTCTTAATAAAAACCAGGAAAGCTAGGAGTTTCAAGATGAAAGCAAAAATACAAACTAGAGGCTGAGCAACTTAGTTACGACTTTAGAAATTCAGTAGCATGAAAGCTCTTGGAGAGCAGGGTCTCTGCTTTGTTCCCTGTTGTATCCTAGCACCTAGAACAGTTTCTGGAACATACTAGGTACTCATAGAATAGTTAGTGAATGATGTATAACACGGTACATAGCATGATACGTGGGGAGCAGCTGTTGATCTTTTTCTGGTTAACTCACTCAGGACTATCACGCCCGAGGTTTTCACAATTCTTATTGTACCGCCTGGATTTATATATTTTAAGCATATATGTGTTTGTGGAAGTATAATATTAAATATTATACAAGTTTATACATATGTATATAGATATACAAAATGTATGTAAACGTATATATATATACGATGACTAAAGATCGTTAACAGATTGTTCATCTGTGATCAGCACATTAGCAAACTTTGTCTAGATTTGGCCTTAAACACGATTCAGAATGTTCCTTAGAAGTGAGAATGCTGACACTTTGCCTCATATACTTTGGACATGCTTGCAGGGGGACCAATCCCTGGAGAAGGATATCATGCTCGGTAAAGTAGAGGGTCAGTGAAAAAGGAGACCTTCAGTGAGATAGATGGACACAATGGCTGCAACAATGGGCTCAAATATAGCAAAGATTATGAGGATGATACAGGAATGGGCAACGTTTCATTCTGTTATACATAAGGTCACTATGAGTTGAAGCCAACTCAACAGCACCTGGGAACAACAACATATTTTCTGATAACAAAAACCTCCCCGTTCCCAATTATTTCTATTGCTTAGTCTGTATCACATTTTAGGAGCTGATCAAAATCAATTTGGGATGTTTTATACATGCTATCTAAACCACCCATTGCCATTGAGTCGATTCTGACTCATGGCAACCCCATGTGTGTCAGAGTAGAACTGTGCTCCAAAGGATTTTCAATGGCTGCTTTTTTGGAAGTAGATTGCCAGTCCTTTCTTCCTAGGCACCTCTGAGAGGACTCAAACCTCTTATCTTTTGGTTAGTAGCCAAGTGTGTTAACCATTTGAATGACCCAGGGACTCTACATGGTGTCTAACCCATTGCTATCAAGTTGATTCTAACTCAGAGTGACCTTATAGGACGAAGCAGATCTGCTTCACAGAGTTTTCAAGGCTGGTGGGGTCAAACCACTGATCTTCCTATTAGCAGCCAAGTGCTTGACCACTGTGCTCCAGGGCCTCTTACATGGTGTCTAATGCTTTAAAAAAACTTATTATTTCGAAGTCTAATTAGTTCCAAAACCTTACCGCTCCAGGAAGTGTAGATCGGACAATCTACATAATGTTAATTTTTCTAATATTTCATACTTTGGTACTAGGCATATAGTAACCACAGGGCAAATACCTAATTAATTAAATTGAAACAATGAGCAGTTGATAATTTCTTGTGCAACATACATTAACATATACATAATAACATTCACATATCTGTTTAAAGTATAAGTTACATATTCCAAACTTTTAACTAGAATATCACGTTTTTGCTCAAAAAAGTTTTTCGAGTTGCCATATTAGATGCTAGCCTGCACACACTGCTTGTATAAGAATGAATTCAAATTTCTTTGCATTTCTAAATTAGAGAACTCAAGGCATTTTTTAAAAAGTCAAGCCTTTGAAACATGGTGATGGTCTTTTGGTAGATTTAATATTTCCAAGGTCTCTCAATTCCAAAGCTCACCAACTGCTCAGGCCTTGCTTTGGCAAACTATTTAACTCCCAATTGCATCTCATAAGATTTCCCGTGTTTATAATTACGATGGATATTTTACGATGGCTTTATTTGGAAACCCTGGTGGCCTAGTGGTTAAGTGCTACTGCTGCCAACCAAAGGATCAGCAGTTCGCATCCGCCAGGCGCTCCTTGGAAACTCTATGGGGAAGTTCTTCTCTATCCTATAGGGTCGCTATGAGTCTGAATCCACTCGACGGCACTGGGTTTGGTTGTTTTGTTTGTTTGTCTTATTTATTAAAATGCCAAGTCACTCAGCACGTTGGGTGAGTACAGCAGCTGACTCTCGGGCACCTCTTGATGCAGAGTAATGACCATGCTGCTTTAAGTAGAGCTGGGCCAGGTTCTCACAGCCAGGTAGCTCTTAATTGCTTCATTTTCTTGATAGAGATTTTCTGAAATAAATTTCCTTCATAGTGAAGAAAAAGTTTTAAAAAGCTGCTTTCACTTCATACAGGGAATAAGAAGAAAGTAGACGGAAAATAACGAGTTTCCTCAATACTGTCTTGGCGGGAGAAGTATTATTTTAGACTCTACCTTTTTCACATATTCCAGCAACACCAAAATCCTGTTTTTACTGGTTTGATTCTTGTTAACGGCATTTCAGCTCTGTCTGGGGAGAGTAGAGTACAGATGTGGTGCTATCCTCTCATGGTGCCCAGACAGCAAAAATTCTCTCAGATTTTGACACTGATGTTGTTAGGTACAGTCAAGCCAATTACAACTTATAGCAACCCCATGTGATGAGTAGAACTGCCCCATGGAGTTTTCTAGGCTGTAATCTTTATGGAAGCAGATCACCAGGTCTTTCACACATGGAGCCGCTGCGTGCGTTTGAACAGCCAACTTTTCATTTTGTAGCCATTGCCCATTGCATCCCCAGGGGTCCACAAGAGAAGCTGAATTTACCTCCACACCACCACATGTATCCTAGGAAAGGAAACCCTCACACTGTTCTTTTTTAAAGAGGCTCAAGCCTTTTACTTTAAATTTCTTCATTAAAAAAAAAAAAAAAACCTTAGTAAAAAAAAAAACCCAAATGAAATAATGACTTAACACATGTAAACAGGTTAATTTAGAGTAAACAATTTCGGAAGAAAGTCAACTTAAAGTGTTTAAATAGGTATTGATTTAGTCATGATAATATACCTCCTCACTTATGGACTATCTCATTATCTGACATTTTGCATTTAGGACAATAGTAAGAAATCTATTATCTGAGTATTTTGTGCATTAATGTTATATATCTGGCAGTAATGAACACTGAAGTGTGATGCAAGAATAACACTGGCTGTGATGGTTAAGGTTATATGTCAACTTGGCTGGGCCATGATTCTCAGTGGTTTGGCAGTTATGTAAAGATGTAATTTGGCAGTTATGTAATGATGTAATTTTGCAGTTATGGAATGATGTAGTCATCCTCCATTTTGTGATCTAATGTGTTCATCCTCTATTTTCACGTAACAGTGATTTCGCATAACAACATGGTCTTTGGAAGCTAACCATGTCAATAAGTGAGGAGATGGTACAGTCATAAACTCACATGTCCAGATTTAAAAAGATTAGGTCTAAATGAAAATCAGGAGACATCTTAAAAGCGCCTTCATCCCTCATCTTTTTCCACAGGATCTGCTTGTCATAATAATTGTAGTCTTTGGGAAAAGACAATCTTTCATTTTCTGCGGGCAATTAACTCTCTTAGTTTCAAGTTTCTGAAATTGAGATCTAAAGATCACAGGTGGTTTCTCTTAGGTCTTTCAAGTTGTCCTGATTTTTTAAGCATATTTTCCCTTAAATATTTATTTATATTCAAAACACCAAACACTTTCAAGAAATCCACATACCTACAACATGATTACTTGATTAGACATTCATTCCCAAAACAAAAATGAAAACAAAAAAAAAAGAGTAGATTGAAAGGATTGGTTAAAGTATGTGATCCATTAGGATGTTAGGACCAAGGGGTTTCCAGACCCAAAAACTTGGAATACCATACCCTTCTTTCCACATAAGCTGGGAAGCCTGAGGGGGCTAAGGTGAGGAGGGTAGTATGAAGAGGAAAAGTGAGAAGGGCGGTACAAATCCAGTATGCAAACTCCACTTTCTGCTGATCAAGTGTCTCTAACCAACCATTTGAAAAGGTTGATAATTTATCCTTTAATCTAGTGTAATTTTATAAAGACATTCGTGTCCCCGTGGGTAAATAGAAATTTGACATTGAAAAATACTCTGAAATTTAGAGACCTGAAATGGATTATTAATGACCTTAAGTGAGAATTCATGAAATTCTCAGGGCACAATCTTAATTTATTTTAATTAAAAGAGATTCTACCATATATTGTATGGGAATTCCAGGAAGGGTCAGGAAATGTTAAGATGTCGAACCAAAATAAGCTGAGTTACTATTTTAAACAGGATGAAAATTTCTGGCCAAGTATATATCCACTCTTTAAATAGGATGAAAAATTACGGCTAAGTATGTATATCCACTAGTCCTGTTTCCAAATTCCTTGTCTATAAATATGACTGTAATTATAATGAAATATCTGGCCAAGGAGACTCAGGCAGTCAGCTCTGGGTCTAACCTGGCCTGAAGTCCCAAGAATGCCCAGACAGGAGAGCTAGTCAACAGATGAAAACCAAAGTTAGATCCAGCTAACTATTTTGAGAGTATTTCTGGATTTTAAGTGAATACCTCATTGCATTTATATCGCTTTGAATCAGACTTTAAAATAAACCCCGTCTTTTAAAAATATAACAACTGATGATTAGTAAATATTTATATATTATATTACATTACATTACATTATATTATATTATATTCTTAATAACTGTTTTAAAGGAAAGGCTAAATCTGTCAGTTAATCATGCTAAAGAAAATCTGTTTGAGCCCAAATCATCAAAAGCACCACAATTCGCTGGTGGCTGATAACCATACTTCCAGAAATACATCTATCTACCTAAGAGGGATACAACTGAATTGGGCTGATAAAAGCAGCCCAGCGATGGTGGGGAAAGAGGAAGCCTAGTGTCTTGGGGGGTGGGGAGACTACATTAGCCACTGTGTAGTGTGCAGTGAGCTCTGCCTGACTTGGGCAGGGTGTTCCTGCTGAGAAGGAGTGAGGAATGAGGTTAGAGATGTGACAGGGATAGGAGGTGTGCAGTGTACCACATGATGGTCCCTGAAGGTCAGAATGAAGAAAACTCACTTGTATAAAACTAGGACAATCCTCTCCCTTCCGTGTGGTGTTTTTCACATTCTCGGCCTGTTTCATAGGTTAATGAGTGATTCTTTCCTGTTGAGATCTGTTTGCAAGTATCTGCACACCACCAAGTCCCTCACTGTTAAGGGAAATGAAAGTTCTTGCAAAGTTCTAAGGGTACTTTCACTCCTCAGAACAGAGCAGGTATATTGTACTTTAATATAAAGGAAGGGCACCCACAACTTGCATCTTTCACCAGGGTCACTCATTGAACTTGCATTTTTAAAAGGAACCAAAAGAGGTTGAAATGGATTCTTAAAGAGTAGTAAAGCCAATGACAAAGAAAACCAAATAATGAAAAATTGACTGAATTACACACAGTAACTTTATGCTTAGTAACCAGTTCATCATGGTATCCGGGGAAGCCTGCCCAGCACTTGCTTTTCTGAGGTCTAAATGACAGGCAAATAGAAGCTTGACAAAAAGAGGGCTTGTTAGGTGGTGCTTGACAAAGGCAGTGATATACTCAGTAGTCCTTAATTGTATTCACAAAGCCAGGCAGTATGTTCACGTATTTGTCACTGTAAAGCCATGTTAGCTATAGAGCAGATTTTTGGAAGTAAAGGTATTCATTTAAATAAAAAACATAATTTAAAGAGGATTGTGGTCCAGTGATGGAAAACTGGGGCTTTTCCTTAATACAGCTATTTAGTGCAGAAAAAGTGGTGATTATCACCAGATTGAGGGATGATGCTGAATTTCTACTTGATAACGATGGCTGTCAAAGACAAGCTTTTGGTGGATCGTGGGGAAATGAACCTTGAGACAGCGCGATAGTTAAATTTTCTAATAGTTGATCTGCAGAGAAAAATCTCTTCTATATGGGATTTAGTTTTTGTTTTTTAATTTTCCTCTCTTCTTGCCACTCTTCTGTCCCCTATTATAACTCTTCTTGAGCTGAGCTGGAAAACTAAATCTGGACAGAATAACATTCCACATTTAGGCGTGACAGCTAGGGAAGCCTAACCTCAAATCTGGACTCTGCTACTGAACAGCCCTCTTTCCTCTTCTGTAAAAGAAGTAATGACAATACTTTTCAGAGAGTGTTGTACTTAGAATTAAACATAGTAACAAATGTAAATGGAGCCCTAGTGGCACAGTGGTTAAGAGCTTGGTTGCTAACCAGAAGGTCGACAATTCAAATCCACCAGCTGCTCCTTGGAAACCCTATGAGGCAGTTAACCTGTCCTATAGGGTCGCTAAGAGTCTGAATCAACTTGGTGGCAACAGGTTTGGTTTTTGGTTAATGAATGTAAAATGTGTAGCAAACTGCTTGGATAGGATTAAACACCCTTCATAAATGTGACTGTTGTTTCCTTTCCCTTTCCACCCCTCAGCCTGGGCTCTCTCTTGAAGGATCCCAAGAGAATTTCACTCTAACTCCTTCCTTTCCCACTTTCTCTGTTTCTCTCTCACTGACACTGAAGCCATCATATCTGACCAGGCTGCCTTTGCTGCTTCTTTTCTTGAGTTGTATGTGGGAACAGTAGGAGTGAGGATGGATGAAACCAATAGAAGCAGAGATGAACATAAGTGGCTGAGTTTTTATAGGAGAATTTAGCTCCTATTCTAATGCAATTGGGTGGAGTACAGGATTGGGTACAGTAAATCCAGCCTCGTTTGCTAGTGGTCAGGGTTACTTTGCCTCAAAAGCAGGAAATAGGCTACACCTGTGCCTTCACTAGGAGTTGGAATCGATTGAGAGTTTGGTTTTTGGTTGGTGCCTTCACTGCTTGCCTCTCCTAGAGGAGGATATGAGAGGCCATATAAATTACACCCCTGGGGCGACTAGGAGTCCAAAGCCTACCACCCAGAGATGGATCCGGTCTGGCTAACAAGGCTGTCTTATCCATTAGGCACAGGGGGCACAAAATGCTTAGGGCTCTAAATACTTTTAGGGACCCACAAAAATATTTAATTGCTTTTAAAATAAGAAGAAAGGCATAAACTCTTAGGTCAAAGAAAATGCTTTGGTATATACTATTAATATATTAATTTTATACAAATGCAGTGACAAAATACTATATATATATTTTCTTTCTTTTTTTTTTTTTTTTGTGCAAGGGACCTAGCTGGGAAGGCTCAAGTGCCTAGAGCCCACAGTATCCATAATGTGGTCCTGTGACCAAGTTGTCACACTCTCCTTCCTGCTGCTGGCCTGGCATAAGAAGCAAGCCTGAATTCCACATCTCTACAATCAGCTCAGTAGCACCAGCTTCTCCATGTGGGATGGGAGATTAGAAGTCATCCATCTGGACCTTAACCCAAGGGATAGTTTCCAATTTATTCTTACCTAAGATCCCTAGACATCATTCAGTGTTTCCCCATTAACAACTGACTTCATTTGTTCAGATTTTCTTTTTGATTGTTTTATTTTACTTTTAATTTCCATCTGACTATCAATTTCTTATGTCTGTTTTCTATCAAATTAAAGCAGGTAGAGAGTAGAGATGTCTTTAAAAAAACCCGTCATGGTGGAGTTGGACTCATAGTGACCCTGTGGGACAGAGTAGAATTGCCCCATAGGGTTTCCAAGGAGTGGTTGGTGAATTTGAACAGCTGACCTTTTGGTTAATGAATGGTTAGCAGCTGAGCTCTTGGTTAGCAGCCGAGTACCACCAGGGCTCCAGAGATGTCTTAGGTCCCCCATAATTTCCAAAAGAGTTCCCCAGTTTATCATAATCTTTTTTTTTTTTTTTCTCCCTACATTTCCCTTTGGAGTTATTTAACCAATCATTTACTGTCAAGTTGATTCCAACTCATGACATTTCCCTTAGAAAATGAAGACGTATTTACAATTGACCAAGGGTATTGGCTTTAAAAAGGAAATTTAGCTGTAACAATATTCTGCTCCTCATAGTACTTTTTGACTCCGGGTCACAGGGATTTATTAGACATTATTTTCTGCCATGATTCTAAGGCATTCAGCCAGATCTTACTGAGTGCTTACTAAGTTCAAGTCCCTGTGCCTGGCCCCACAGGTCATAAGACATAGACTCTCCAAGGGGTACAGTACAGTATTTGGTGACTAACTAAACCCCTTACATAAAAAAAGAGAGAAAAATAATGATTAATTAACACACATGAGCTTTAAAAGACAATTATTGCACAGAAACAAATATGTAAAAAGACAAAAAGAAGCTAAAGCCTAGTCAATATATATTCATCCTAAAGAAACCAAAAGTTGTTAGAACTTGCCAGGGAAGGTGTCCCCATTTTGGTTTTGCTTATCCGCTTTGGAAGAGAAAGAACTTGGAATTTTCCATTCACACCTCACCCTGCCTCCCTCCCTGTTCTCGTGGAGAGCCTGCTGTGCCTTCTGCACACCACTCAACTGTGGTCAGAGTTGGCCCACGATGCCGGGTTTGGTGTGGCCCTTTCAACAGACTCACTTTCTGGCAGATATCCCGCCACCACAGAGAGAATTTTTTGACCAGATTGTGGCAGTTTGCAATACAAGGATAAACATAAATGGAACTCTCTGTACTTTTTCATAATAGAAATAGTCAATATTTTGTACTTAAGTGATGCCTTGCACTCTTCTCTGAATTGCTCTGAAGGAAGATTTTAATAGTGATATTTATATCCTTAAATAGAATACAATGGCTTCAGATACCTCTGACACTGAAAGGAAATTTGTAGAGCTTTATAATATACCACAAATAGAGTGGTACATTCCCTCACCCTACTATATTGATGACAATAGATTTTAGAGTGTTTACCTTGAAATGTTTCTGAGAACAAATTTACTCCTATCTTAAGATTTTCACAAGTGACGTCTACTACAATGTAAGCAAAAAAAAAAGTAGAGCAATTATATAAAGGGGAGCCTTAGACTGGAAATTAAACACGCAAGACCCCAGATCTAGAACCAGCAGGCTGGGGTGTAAGCTCAAAAAATGGCAAAAAGCCACTGTGAGAACCAAGAAGCCTGGATAAGCTTAGAGAGCCTGTGTTGTTTAAAGATAGAAACCACCAAAAGCCATGGACTCAGGACTAATCCACTCATTTGCTCACTCACTCAATAACACTGAATACATATAAGTATGATGAACAAAATACACCTGGGCCTTGTCTTCACGTAGTGCTCATAGGAAAGAAGGACAGAGACAAAAAAGCCAGTGCAGTTCAACGTGGGGAAGTGGAGGCTGTGTTATGGATTGAATTGTGCCCTCCTAAAATGTCTGTCAGATTCCTGGCTGTATGGACATGATCTTGTTTGGAAATTGGGGTTTTCTTTTGTTGCGTTAATGAGGCTGTAATAGTGTGGAGTGGATCCAAAACCTAATCACTTCTGGGTTTTAAAAGGCCAGAAGATAGACAGAGAGACACACATAAGGGAAAAGACAGGTGCCATGCGAGGATCCTCTACAAGCCTAGCTATGCCAAGGAACAAGGAATGCCCAGGGCTACTGTCATGGATTGAATTGTGTCCCCCAAGAAGGTGTGTCAACTTGGCTAGGCCATGGTTCCCAATATTGTGTGGCTGTCCTCCATTTTGTGATCTGATGTAATTTTCCTATGTGTTGTAAATCCTAATCTCTGCTTGTGGTTAATGGAGGCAAGATTAGATTATGTTAAAGAGGATTAGAGTGAGATGTAACACCCTTACTCTAGTCACAGCCATGATCCATATAAGGGGAGTTTCCCTGGGGTGTGGCCTGCATCACCTTTCAAGAAGCAAGCAGAGAGATAGGAACCTCCTATCCCCAAGAAAGAAGAGCTGGGAGCAAAATGCATCCTTTGGACCCAGGGTCCCTGCACTGAGAAATTCTTGGATCAGGAGAAGATTGATGACAAAGAGCTTCCCCCAGTGCTGACAGAGAGAAAAAGCCTTCCCCTAGAGCTGGCATCCTGCATTTGGGCTTCTAGCCTCCTAAATTGTGAGAGAATAAACTTCTGTTTGTTAAAGTCATCCACTTGTGATGTTTGCGTTATAGCAGCACTAGGTAACTAAGACAGCTACAGACAAGGAAGGAATAGGCACAGGCTGATTAGAACTTTTAGCTTCCTGAACTGTAAGAAAAATACATTCATTTAAAGTCACTCACTTGTGGGTGCTTGTGTTATAGTAATATTAGGTAACTATGACAGGTTGTTATAGGAATTCATATTACCTTAGTTATGGAAATGCCCCTATATTTCTCTCAGATCTGTAGGTACCAACTCTCTGCCTTTGCCACTTTCGCTTCTGCCACTTGAGATTCAGTGGGATATAAGCCACATAGACCAGAAAATTTCAGATACCTGGAATATAATAAAGTGCTTTCTAAGCTAAATACAGGAGCCTGGGTAGCATGAATGGTTAAGTGCTTGACTATCAACCCAAAAGATGGTAGTCCAAACTCAGAGACACCTCAGAAGTCAGGGCTGGTGATCTGCTGAAAGGTCACAGCCTTGGAAACCCTGTGGAGCAGTACTACTCTGCACACATGGGGTCTCCATGAGTTGAAATCCACCCAACTCTAACTGACAACAACAAGCTAAAATACACAGAACATAATCTAATCTTTCCTTGGCCACTCAGAAAGCCAAGATTAGGAGAACTGCTTAAGCATACGTTCAATGTATTTTCTACCTGTTTCTCATGGAGACTTAGTGATTCCATGAAAAGGAAGTGACATTCTTTGGTTTAAGGTGCCCATGGAAAAATTGGAATTTGATGTATATTTTCTCTTTCATTCTTGATTCACCTCTTATCAGCCAAGCCACCAGCAAGTCCCCAGGACTCTCTATGTAAAATACACTCCAGGTTCCAAACATCTTTCCACCTATAATGCAATCAACCAAAAAAAACCAAACCCTGTGCCGTTCAGTCGACGGCTAGTGACCCTATAGGACAGAGTAGAACTGCCCCACAGAGTTTCCAAGGAGTGCCTGGCAGATTCAAACTGCCGACCCTTTGGTTAGCAGCCATAGCACTTAACCACTATGCCACCAGGGTTTCCATAATGAAATCACCTAGCCATTATTTCTCACCTGGATAACTGTAGTAGTTTTGTAACCCATCAACCTTTTATTATTAGCATTCCCTGCCTCCTGATATATCACAGAGTGAGCTTTTAAAAACATATCACATAAATGGACTAAATGTACCAATAAAGAGACAGAGAGTCTCGGACTGGATAAAGAAACACAATCCATCTATATGCTGCCTACAAGAGACACACCTTAGACTTAGAGACTCAAACAAACTAAAACTCAAAGGATGGAAAAAAATATATCAAGCAAACAATAAGCAAAAAAGAAGAGGAGTAGCAATATTAATTTCTGACAAAATAGACTTTAGACTTAAATCCACCACAAAGGATAAAGAAGGACACTACATAATGATAAAAGGGACAATTGATCAGGAAGACATAACCATATTAAATATTTATGCACCCAATGACAGGGCTGCAAGATACATAAATCAAATTTTAACAGAACTGAAAAGTGAGATAGACACCTCCACAATTATAGTAGGAGACTTCAACACACCACTTTCGGAGAAGGACAGGACATCCAGTAAGAAGCTCAATAGAGACACAGAAGACCTAATTACAACAATCAACCAACTTGACCTCATTGACTTATACAGAACTCTCCACCCAACTGCTGAAAGTATACTTTTTTTTCTAGCGCACATGCAACATTCTCTAGAATAGACCACATATTAGGTCATAAAACAAACCTTTGCAGAATCCAAAACATCGAAATATTACAAAGCATCTTCTCAGACCACAAGGCAATAAAACTAGAAATCGATAACAGAAAAACTAGGGAAAAGAAATCAAATACTTGGAAAATGAACAATACCCTCCTGAAAAAAGACTGGGTTATAGAAGACATCAAGGAGGGAATAAGGAAATTCATAGAATGCAAGGAGAATGAAAATACTTCCTATCAAAACCTCTGGGACACAGCAAAAGCAGTGGTCAGAGGCCAATTTATATCGATAAATGCACACATACAAAAAGAAGAAAGAGCCAAAACCAGAGAACTGTCCCTACAACTTGAACAAATAGAAAGTGAGCAACAAAAGAATCCCTCAGGCACCAGAAGAAAACAAATAATAAAAATTAGAGCTGAACTAAATGACTTAGAGAACAGAAAAACAATTGAAAGAATTAACAAAGCCAAAAGCTGGTTCTTTGAAAAAATTAACAAAATTGATAAACCATTGGCTAGACTGACCAAAGAAATACAGGAAAGGAAACAAATAACCCGAATAAGAAACGAGAAGGGCCACATCACAACAGACCCAACTGAAATTAAAAGAATCATATCAGACTATTACGAAAAATTGTATTCTAACAAATTTGCAAACCTAGAAGAAATGGATGAATTCCTGGAAAAACACTACCTACCTAAACTAACACATTCAGAAGTAGAACAACTAAATAGACCCATAACAAGAAAAGAGATTGAAACGGTAATCAAAAAACTCCCACCAAAAAAAAGCCCTGGCCAGGACGGCGTTACTGCAGAGTTCTACCAAACTTTCAGAGAAGAGTTAACACCACTACTACTAAAGGTATTTCAAAGCATAGAAAATGTTGGAATACTACCCAACTCATTCTATGAAGCCACCATCTCCCTGATACCAAAACCAGGTAAAAACATTACAAAAAAAGAAAATTACAGACCTATATCCCTCATGGACATAGATGCAAAAATCCTCAACAAAATTCTAGCCAATAGAATTCAACAACATATCAAAAAAATAATTCACCACGATCAAGTGGGATTTATACCAGGTTTTTATGCAAGGCTGGTTTAATATCAGAAAAACCATTAATGTAATCCATCACATAAATAAAACAAAAGACAAAAACCACACGATCTTATCAATTGATGCAGAAAAGGCATTTGACAAAGTCCAACACCCATTTATGATAAAAACTCTCACCAAAATAGGAACTGAAGGAAAATTCCTCAACATAATAAAGGGCATCAATGCAAAGCCAACAGCCAACATCACTCTAAATGGAGAGAGCCTGAAAGCATTTCCCTTGAGAACGGGAACCAGACAAGGATGCCCTTTATCACCGCTCTTATTCAACATCGTGCTAGATGTCCTAGCCAGGGCAATTAGGCTAGACAAAGAAATAAAGGGCATCTGGATTGGCAAGGAGGAAGTAAAATTATCCCTATTTGCAGATGACATGATCTTATACACAGAAAACCCTAAGGAATCCTGAAGAAAACTACTGAAACTAATAGAAGAGTTTGGCAGAGTCTCAGGTTATAAGAGAAACATACAAAAATCACTTGGATTCCTCTACATCAACAAAAAGAACATTGAAGAGGAAATCACCAAATCAATACCATTCACAGTAGCCCCCAAGAAGATAAAATACTTAGGAATAAATCTCACCAAGGACGTAAAAGACCTATACAAAGGAAACTACAAAGCTCTACTACAAAAAATTAAAAAGGACATACTTAAGTGGAAAAACATACTTTGCTCATGGACAGGAAGACTTAACATAGTAAAAATGTCTGTTCTACCAAAAGCCATCTATACATACAGTGCACTTCCGATCCAAATTCCAATGTCATTTTTTAAGGTGATAGAGAAACAAATCACCAATTTCATATGGAAGGGAAAGAAGCCTCGGATAAGCAAAGCATTACTGAAAAAGAAGAAGAAAGTGGGAGGCCTCACTCTACCTGATTTCAGAAGGTATTATACAGCCACAGTAGTCAAAACAGCCTGGTACTGGTACAACAACAGGCACATAGACCAATGGAACAGAATTGAGAACCCAGATATAAATCCATCCACATATGAGCAGCTGATATTTGACAAAGGCCCAGTGTCAGTTAATTGGGGAAAAGATAGTCTTTTTAACAAATGGTGCTGGCATAACTGGATATCCATTTGCAAAAAAATGAAACAGGACCCATACCTCACACCATGCACAAAAACTAACTCCAAGTGGATCAAAGACCTAAACATAAAGACTAAAACGATGAAGATCATGGAAGAAAAAATAGGGACAACCCTAGGAGCCCTAATTCAAGGCATAAACAGATTACAAAACATTACCAAAAATGACAAAGAGAAGCCCGATAACTGGGAGCTCCTAAAAATCGAACACTTATGTTCATCTAAAGACTTCACCAAAAGAGTAAAAAGACCACCTACAGACTGGGAAAGAATTTTCAGCTATGACATCTCAGACCAGCGCCTGATCTCTAAAATCTACATGATTCTGTTAAAACTCAACCACAAAAAGACAAACAACCCAATCAAGAAGTGGGCAAAGGATATGAACACACACTTCACTAAAGAAGATATTCAGGCAGCTAACAGATACATGAGAAAATGCTCTCGATCATTAGCCATTAGAGAAATGCAGATTAAAACTACGATGAGATTCCATCTCACTCCAACAAGGCTGGCCTTAATCCAAAAAACACAAAATAATAAATGTTGGAGAGGCTGCGGAGAGATTGGAACACTTATACACTGGTGGTGGGAATGTAAAATGGTACAACCACTTTGGAAATCTATCTGGCGTTATCTTAAACAGTTAGAAATAGAACTACCATACAACCCAGAAATCCCACTCCTCGGAATATACCCTAGAGAAACAAGAGCCTTCACACAAACAGATATATGCACACCCATGTTTATTGCAGCTCTGTTTACAATAGCAAAAAGCTGGAAGCAACCAAGGTGTCCATCAACGGATGAATGGGTAAAAAAATTGTGGTATATTCACACAATGGAATACTATGCATCGATAAAGAAGAGTGACAAATCTGTGAAACATTTCATAAGATGGAGGAACCTGGAAGGCATTATGCTGACCGAAATCAGTCAGAGGCAAAAGGACAAATATTGTATAAAACCACTATTATAAGATCTTGAGAAACAGTATAAACTGAGAAGAACACATACTTTTGTGGTTACGAGGAGGGGAGGGAGGGAGGGAGGGAGAAGGATTTTACTGATTAATTAGCAGATAAGAACTGCTTTAGGTGAAGGGAAGGACAACACTCAATACATGGAAGGTCAGCTCAACTGGACTGGACCAAAAGCAAAGAAGTTTCCGGGATAAAATGAATACTTCAAAGGTCAGCGGAGCAAGGGCAGGGGTTTGGGAACCATGGTTTAAGGGGACTTCTAAGTCAATTGGCAAAATAATTCTATTATGAAAACATTCTGCATCCCACTTTGAAATGTGGCATCTGGGGTCTTAAATGCTAACAAGCGGCCATCTAAGATGCATCAATTGGTCTCAACCCACCTGTAGCAGAGGAGAATGAAGAACACCAAGGTCACACGACAACTAAGAGCCCAAGAGACAGAAAGGACCACATGAACCAGAGACCTACATTATCCTGAGACCAGAAGAACTAGTTGGTGCCCGGCCACAATCGATGACTGCCCTGACAGGGAGCACAGCAGAGGACCCCTGAGGGAGCAGGAGATCAGTGGGATGCAGACCCCAAATTCTCATAAAAAGACCATACTTAATGGACTGACTGTGAGTAGAGGAATCCCGGCGGCCATGGTCCCCAAACCTTCTGTTGGCACAGGACAGGAACCATCCCCGAAGACAATTCATCAGACATGAAAGGGACTGGACAGTGGGTGGGAGAGAGATGCTGATGAAGAGTGAGCTAATTGTATCAGGTGGACACTTGAGACTGTGTGGGCATCTCCTGTCTGAAGAGGGGATGGGAGGATACAGAGAGTTGGAAGCTGGCAAAATTGTCAAGAAAGGAGAGACTGGAAGGGCTGACTCATTAGGGGGAGAGCAAGTGGGAGTAAGGAGTAAAATGTATGTTAACTTATATGTGACAGACTGACGATTTGTAAACGTTCACTTGAAGCTCAATAAAAGTTAATAATAAAAAAAAAGCATGAATAGCAGCAGAACATTTAGTGGTACGGTGCTGGAAGATGAGGTCTTCAGGTTGAAAGGCACTCAAAAAGAAGAAGAAACAAAAGCAAAATATCACACCTGAGGACCACATGCAAAAATATGTTTGATTACAAACTTGAAGAAAGTAGATATAGAATTGTCTGCAAATTTAAGCAGCAATGCTAAATTTTCAGCTTAGGAGAATGGCACGTTCATTTTTAAAGTTTAATTTCTATATAACCTGAGTGAAGTGTAGTTTGGCTCAGTGCTTCTCAATACATTTGTATATGTGAATAAAATTGTATATAAAAGGATATTCATTGCATCATGATTTATCACATCAAAAGTCTAGGGATAACCTTAATTCCTATAAATAAGGCACAGGTTAAATGTATTACAGTACATTCTTAAAACAGAATGCTCTGCAGGTATTTAAAAGAAGGAGCTCAATCTCTATGTGTTGATATTGAGAAAATCTCCAAATATACTGTTAAGTGAAAAGCAGGGAATGGAAATATGGATGCCTTGCACTTATTTATGCAAAAACATAATGTGGCCTCAAAGGAGAAGACCTGGCTGTCTGGGGTGGAAGGAAGAATTGCTTTTTAATCTATAAGCTTTTCTACTGTTTGATTTATATTTATTTATTTATTTTAGACACATTCATATCTTGCTTAAAAAAAGCAAATATGAAGGAACAAAACTTCATTTTTATACTAAGCAATAAAAATGTATAGGACTAGCTCTCCATTCAGCTTAGAAAAAATAGAGAAGAAATCTGAATATTCATTATCTCTTACATTGACAAAACTAAGCCTGTCTGTACCTAAAGAATTTACTCAGTCTCTGCCATTTTCCCTACACGGTTTGTATAATTTATAACGGGATGGACTTAGAAATAGAAAATCCCTAAATACAGTATAGGGATTAAAAGCACTTGCAATATAAGAAAGTACTTAGCACCAAAGTGTATGTTTCCCTGAGGAGAGCTCGTTACACGTAACCTCTCATTATGTCATTGGGCTCTCTTGGGCATTTGGTATGACATATGAATTATGTAACTCTACAATTAATGTAAAGAATGATGTACAATTCTTTTCTTTCAGCTGTTACAAGGGAGTGCAGCCAGAGTGAAAATAAATGAGATGTTGAGTTTTACTCTTCTTATGTGATCATTATCGTTTTTCTTTTTCTTGAATGTTTACTTGTTGGGTTACCTTTGGTGATTATTTAATGAATTAAGCTTATCACTTCACAGGTAAGATAGTTTTGACACTGTCTTCAATCTAAAAGGAACACTGTACTTTTTTATTAGAATTCTTAGAAGACAGAGGATTAAAAGATAAATTCATATATTCATTCACAATTTTAGATACCCCAAATGTTCCAAACATATAACAATGACAGATAAAATCCAAAAGAGAGAAAAAACAAAAACATAGATTTAGTAAAAAAACAAGGTAGGCATTTTTATGGACCCAAAGTGGGATATCAGCTACATGGTGAAAAAAAGCTGCAATAAAGTTGAGGGATGATGGGCCGGGGACTTTGGGGGCTTTGCTTTTAGAAACTGGCAGAGGACACCGAAGGCTTTAATGCCTGTGAGTTAATGGGGACAACACTTGCTTGATATAAGCCTGAGGGGTATAAGAAAGGAGCCAGGCTTACTGTCTGTAGTCAGAGATTGGACTATCTCCATTGTAGAAGAAGCTGAAATAAAACTATTTGCTACCACTGTCTTGGGCATAGGGAGACAGGAGGGAGAAAACATAGCCTCAATGCTAGAAGTTGAGCTAAGCTGTTTACTAACTTGGAGACTGGATATGTAATATTTTCAATATTTTCCAAGGTTAATGCTCCAAATATTCAACAGAAGGAAGACCTGCATCTGGGTATTTGGTCCTGAGGAAAAGGGTGGAAGCAAGTACAAAACTGGTAGACAGGGTAGGATGGTTGCAAAAGAGAAGGAAAAAATCCTGCCACCACTCAAGATGAGCCTTCAAGCAAAATTCCAACACAAAAAATAAGAGGAATGCAAATGCTCTGAAACCAGCCAACAAAATCAGCAATTGATGGGGGGGCTGAGTTTACCCCAAGACAAAACAATACGGCAATTGGAAAATTAGTTTAAAATTAGTGTGTTGAGGATCCTCAAAATGGTAAAGAAAGGAAGAACACTTCTTCTCCTGAAACACTAAGCAAAAAACAGCCACCCAGAGAACCAGTAAATTGAAAGACAGTTCTGAGGAATTGATTCAGAGCACTGTACAGAGAGAAAAATAGGTTTAAAATTTTCAAAGAACAGTTAAGAGACATGGAGGATAATTAGGAGGATACAATATATTCAATGTGAACCCCAGGAGAAGAAATTATAGTGAATTAGGGAAAAGCAACATTTAAAGGAAAAGGGCAAACATTGTCTAGAAGTAAAGAAATACATGATTATTCATATTTAAAGTGTGCAAAAAAAAAAAGGGTAGAAATAAATTTTGGCCTAGAAACTGAATTAATAATTTATGCATCAAGTAAAAAAAAAAGAAAAAATTTTTAAGGTACCAGATAGAAAAAAATAAAGTCGACTTCAACCAACACCAATAGTTTCTAAAAAACAATGGGATAATATTTTCAAAGTGCTGATGAAAAATAGCTGCAAATATAAATACTACAATCAGCTAATCTATTATTTAACAGTAAGACAGAAAATATAAAACGGCTTACCAGTTTTTGGCAATAATCAACCATTGTTGATGAACCACTAATCGCACTTCATGAAGGAAAAGAACCCCGAAGGATAGGCATGAGAAAGAAAGAAGAAGGGCGATTGTGGACATTAGTAAAATATGCTAGGGTTACAGATTGCATTTCCAAAAATGGTCACGGCAATGTTTCCTGTTCATGCTTTTCCAGAGCCTTGCCACACTCCTCCCTTAAACCTGGGGGAATTTTGTGACTACCTTAATGAGTAGGATGCAGTAGAGGTGGTACTGTGTGACTTTCAAGGCTAAGAATACAGCTTCTTGGGATCTTTTGGGTACTTGTTCTGGAAACCCAGCTACCATATTCTGGGGAAGCCAAACTAGCCCACAGATAGAGACCACAGAGTAAGAATCACAAGGAGAGAAACTGAGAACCCACCCCCACCACAAGCCAAGAGCCAGATTCCAGTGTAGACTTTAGACAATGTGGAATAGTAATAAAAATAAAAAGCTGTCCCTAATTTGCCCTATTTCAATTTCTGACCCAAAAAATCCATGAGCATACTAATGATTTTTTTTTTTTTTTTTTTTTTGGTGCCACTAAGTTTTGGAGAGGAGTCCCTGGTGGGTGCAAACAGGCAAACTTTGGACTACTAACCAAAAGATTGGTGGTTCAAACCAACCCAGAGGTGCTGCAGAAGACAGACCTGGTGATCTACTTCTGCAAGGTCACAGCCTTGATAACCCTATAAAGTAGTTCTACTCTCCACATATGGGGTCACCTGAATCGGAATCCCAGCCAACAAGAAGTTTTGGAGCAATTTGTTATAGAGAAGTAGCGACTGGCACAGCTAGTGTATTTAATCAGTACTGTTAAAGTATTTTGAGAACTAATAATAATAAAACAAATAAATGGAGGATAGTAGATAGAGAATGTTTTATCGGTGATTTTCTTGCTTGATTTGGAGAAAGGTAAGTACGTTCAATAACTTCAGGCTTTGATAAAATTCTTATAGTTAAGTTTGTGTTAAAAATTTGAGAAAAACCATTAAAAGGAATAGAAATTCAATCTATAGAGTTCAATACAGCACAACGAAAAAGAACCAGGGGAGGAAATAATGAAAAATTTAAAAAATGTATACAGTCAAATGAAAAATTCATAAATGTATACAATCAGAGCCAAATCATATAATTAATTCTTGCTTGACTAGTTCACATATCTTTTCAAATTCTCAGAATTCTAGTTGACTTAGGCTGCATTATATTATAAATCCAACCAGTGGTAGGAATAATACCTATATGTCTCAGTTTTTTGGCTAGTTTTTTTAGCTCCAAAAGTTTTGATCTTTTCAGTTATGTGAATTATCTGGTATATTTTAACCTTTATGCTTTTACAAGATATTGATTATAGACAAAGTCAAAGATCAGAAAAAAAAAAGTTTTGTTTTTTTCAGACCGTGTATCTTTATATTTTGGTTAGAAAATACGGTCACCACAGTGATTGCTAACATGAGCTTTCTCAAATCTCTCTACTGAAAAAAACATTGTAGAAAATTATTCTAAACAACACTGAAAAAATAACTGATTCATTAAGGAAAAAAATGGTGGCAGCTAGATATAGTTGTTAACCCACCTCAATTTTATTTAAACAACACACACACAAAATAGTTATCATTTGTTACAATCAGTATTTGGTTCCATTTTTTTACCTCTTCTAAAGCTCATTCTCTCCTTGAAGTAGTTCCCGATGCACTGGTGACTCAACGGTAAAATTCTTGCCCTCTGTGAGAGAGACTCAGGTTCAATTCCTAGCCACTGTACTTCATGTGCAGCCACTACCCATCTGTCAGTAAAGGCTTGCATGTACAGGTTTCAGCAGAGCTTCCAGGCTAAGACTAGGAAGAAAGGCCTGGATATCTTCCAAAAATCATCCAGTGAAAACCTTATGGATTCCATTGTGCATGGGGTCACCATGAGTCGGGGCTGACTTTTTTAACAATAACAACACAGCTCACTTTCCTTGAAATAGTCACAAATATTGGCCCTAAGGAACAACTTCCTATTTACCATGGTTATAAGAGTATTTATTTAAAATCACATGACACTTCTTTTGCATCTCTAATAATTCACTATCTTCCTTAAGCACAAAGGAGAGGCAATACTTTTTTCTCCTCAGTATTATTCCTTTCTTATTTCATAAACTTTCTCAGGATAGTATAAAGATCTTTGGAGAAGACTAAAACTTAGTTGTCAACTAAATTATATAAAAAAAAAAAATTATAAGATATGAAATAATACCACATTTTCCAGCTATTTTCTGGATAGGTTAAACTTTGTTTTCCATTAGACAAGACCTATAGGTTCTCTGATCAGATTATATTTTCCCCCTTTCAACCTTACCGTTTAAAAATGTAAGTTTTGTTTTACATTTATTGCCTAATCAACTAGAAAGACAGGAGAAAAATGGCAGCAAGAACAGCTGAATGGAATTGTTGATTATGATTGACAAAGAAGTGCAGTGTGTGTGAGGACAACAAAGAGACCCTGTGTGGGTGGAAGCATGTGACCAGCTGCCCTACTTCGGCCAGAGCAGTTCCATTTGTTAATCCACTTTTCCGGATTTTCATCGAGATTCTAATTTAACTTGGTTCTTTCTGGTCCTCCTCCCACTTTCTCCCTGTCATCTTTAGGGGCAAGAACAAGAAGGAATCCTATGAACAACTGGCTTATTTGGCTTATTTCATTCTTTAGTAATTTTCCTCAGTTTTCTAAAATGTAACTTCCAACTATTTTTTGATACATGGGCTTAAGCAGTAGAACATATCATCCCATTTATAATTTATATTCATGTACTACTTACGTTGATACCTAATGCTAATATATTGTTAAAACACACACTCGAAAATAGAAATTCAAAGTGATGTCAAATAAATAAAACCCAGTAAAAGTCAAATAAATATAAATAGTTAAAAAATATATTTTTCCCCTCATCCTAATGGATAATTTATGTAGCCCCCAGGGTGTTACACCCCACTTTGGAGGGTCGTAACTAAAACGCACTTGTAAGTTGACCAAAGAAAAGCGCAGTGTGATCCTGAGAAGTGAGTCCTCCTTTTGATGTCATTTGGACATATCAACCCAGGTAGTTTCCTCATGGTTCTGGAAACTTCTAGGAAGACTATGTAAGGAACATAGGGCGAAAGCCCAACTCCAGGGTTCCAGAAACCTGAAATCTAGTCCCAGTTCTATTAATTAACTACCCTATGACTAAAAAAAAAAAGAGAAAATCATTTAACCTTTCTGAGGTTTAATGTCACCAGAAAAAAGGGTTAATAATAACTTTCCTGCCTAATTCTCTTAATTGTTGTAGATATCAAACGAGGTAGTAGATTTGTAATAGTGTTGTAAAGGATAAAATGGAATACAAATATAGGACAGTATTTTTATTGCTTTTAAAGAACACAGAAGGAAGGGTTATATTTCTTTTTGTTGTTGTTGTTGTTGCATCAACAAAATTAATTCAACACAGACTCACGGACCTTTTGTCTCCTCCCTCTCCCCAACCATATAAATGAGCGATGGTGAAATCCAAGTCTTCTATTTTAGATTTTAGCCAATAATTTTCTAAATCTTCCTCTGAATGTTTAAGAACATAAATATATTCTTTTGTTTTAAGAATACGAAAGGAGAAATGTTTTAGAGTTGGAGGAAACCTAAAAGATCATCTCAACCAATGTCCTTATTTTACAGATGAAAATACTGAGGCTCAGAGAGGCTAAGTAGTTTACCCAGGATCACACAGCTGAGAAAGGAGGCACAGTAGAACCTACTTTCCCTATTTCCAAATCCAATTTTTTCCCTTAATGCTGCTACAATTCTTTCCCTTCTTTCATTGCTGTCTTTCAGGACTGATTCATGCCACCATAGTTCTCCAGGCTATCATTTAGAATTCTCCATCAGCTATTTCTCTCACTAGCAAATCAGGCCCTGATGAAATCCATTCTGTGTCTCTATTCTCCATCACAAAAGATTCTCTACTTTGCATATCTTTAAGTCTTACAACTTAATTCCACCCCCAGACTGTCTCCAAGTCTTCCTGATTTTTATCTGACTCCTATGTGCTTTGCCTTGTTAGCAGCCAGTAACATTTTCTGTCAGGAAAGGGTTGTGGTTTAGATGACCAGAGGTGGCCACTTCAATTGTTATGGAAGGCGTCTGCTCCTTTCAAAGCACTGACAGCTGTGCGTGAGTCACACAAGGTAAAATAGCCTTCTCACAGAAGGTAAAAATAATTTTCTCACAGAAGTCTCACATAAGAAGTAGGTGTGAACGTCTTTGAGAGGAAAATTCAGAAATGGATGATAGAGATGGCAAGGGCAGAGGCTGGTTAAATGGATAACTGTATGTCCCTCCTGGAGTCTGTTGCTCCTCTAGAGTTTTCTTCCTTAGTCAGAAGGGTCTTCCATTTATTTTCTCCTCTTTTTCCTCCTTTCCCTCCAGCCAGCTAATCCCCACATCCCATGCTACTCCCCTCCCCCACCACAAAACAATCTCTAACTTAAGGTGAAGTTGTGCTTATGTTATATTTTCAACGGGTCCCATATTTCCCTACCTAGGGAGCTTTTTGAGTTGCTCAGTGGTGCGCACAGCTAACTGAAAGATTGGAGGTTTGAGTCCACTTACAGATACATTGGAAGAAAGGCCTGATGATGATCTACTTCCAAGAGAATCAGCCATGAAAATCCTATGGAGTATAGTTCTACTCTGACACACAAGGTATCATCATGAGTCGGAACCAACCCAAAAGCGACTGGCTTAGGTAGTTTTTAGGTATTAAATGGATAAATGTTCTCCATGAATAAGATATATTAAATCTCAGAATACTTTTCTAAACAGGCAGAGACAAATTACTAAATGCATCTGAAAATGAAGCCTTCACCCAAGTCATCACTATACGAAGTAGTCAGAGATTCAAGACAAGATTTTTTGTGATTTCCGTTTATTCTTGTCTTTGTTTTCATAAAATACCCACTTGGTGTATACTAGGATCAGAATACAAATAACTAGATTCCAGGTACAAATTTTGAGGACAAAGAAAAATTTTATACTTTCTGTTGTCAACTTCTCTTTTAGGGATACCCAGCTATTTCAGTATTCCTGTCACTCTGGTTTGTGTATGGAAGAAAAGCCAGCATTTTCTAATTTGTTTTTTCCCCACTTGAGTGTAACATAGTATATTTGACCTCAAAGTACTTAGCAAGGCCTCTAGCTCACAGCAGGTGTTCCATGAAGGATTACTAAATTGAGCCAACGGGTATTCTAACCCAAGAGAGCTAAAATCAAGAAGTCGAAATGTTTTTCTTTGCCTGTTAATGTCAAACACAATGTCAGCTCAAGCTTTAAAAAAAGAAATTAGAAAATGAGTTACAGGAGGGAGAGGAGTGACTGCAAACAGCAAACTCCAAGAGCTAGACCAAAACATCTCAAAAAACAAAAGGAGTGAAAAGCCAGTGTTTCCTGAAATGTATCATAAGACCCATCAGACAAGAGGTCTGCTAAATAGTCACTAAAAGAAAGTGAACCTTGAACACAAAAGAACACACTCTTCAGCTTGTCCATACACTGTAGGGAATATGTAACCCAGGAGATACCTGCAGGCTGGGTTTGAACTTGGAATTGCCCCCATCATCTTGTCTGTGCTCCCTACTCTAGACCCCATATGTTGGCTTTCAGTGTAGCAGGTACATGCTGAACTCTTTGCTTTACATCCTGTAACTGTCAGGCTCATCCCCCTGGTGCTCATCCAGCAAAAAAAAGGACACGTTTCTTGCTTCTCTACCTCTTACCCTCCCATTCTCATCCCCAGAAATTACAAGTATATTTACTGGGGAAAAAAAAAACAATCTTTCCACCTGCTAAACTCTGATGCTACATACAATATGGTCCAAACACTTTCCATTGTTAGAGAAATTTTCTGCTCTGAAGCCACACCTGTCCTTAAGTATGTATGTGTGTGTATGTGTGTACACACAGACTTGTGTTGCTTGGTACAGGGGTGATGTGTTTTCCCTTGGGTCAGATCCACCTCACTAATAAGAATTCTTCTGAGGGTAACCATGTTCACACTACAACATTTTTCTTGGTACAAATGGTAATTGGTGGATTTTCTGAGATTATATATTTGGACACAAGGTAAAAGAAACAAGCAACAACAACAATAAGCTACCCTAAAGTTTGAAACTTACCTTCAACCTTCAAGGCTACTTTAACATTCCTTTAACATTATTAAAAGGTTTAACAATAAAATCAATGTTTTAAAATTTACATGAATTTATTTTACCAGATACCTTCGACTGTCTTGACCAAACACTCTTGTTTTCTGTTATTTCACCATCTCAAGACCTTTGTTGTTGCTAGTTACCACTGAGTCAGTTCTGACTCCGGGAGACTTTACGTACAACAGAAGAAAACATTTTTGGTCCTGTACCATCCTCATAGTTGCTGGTATGCTTGAGTCCATTCTTTTGGCTATTATGTCAATCCATCTCATTGAGGGTTTTCCTCACTAACCCTCTATTTTAGCAATCATGATGTCCTTTTCTAGCAATTGGTCTTTCCTGATGATGTGCCCAAAGTAAGCCAGCTGAAATCTTGCCATGCTTGCTTCTAAGGAACATTCTGGTTGCTTTTCTCCTAAGAATGATTTGTTCATTCTTCTGGCAACCCATAGTATATTCAATACTCTTCGCCTTTACTTGTTCCTTTAAAGATTTTCAGAAACTGGATTGAGCTAACCTTATAGCACTATTAACCAGAGCTTATGGGTGAGCTCTAAAAGGCTTGAGTGATTTATAAAACTTCCATAACTATCTTCCAGAAATATCATTTTTTTACACAAATAATGCATACATTATAATTTTTTTTCCAAACACGCAACCCCCTTGTACATTATTTTCCTAGGAATGCTACGTGCATTGTATGTGTGGGCACATTATTTATATGGGTGTGTTATTTGCAAAAAATACAGTATTCAGTTGTCCCAAGTTTATTTACAGCATTTGGAGATATGGGTTAAAGGAAGGAAAAGAGGTCTACAGCTGTGCTGTCCAATACAGTAGCCATGGTGGTCATTGGACACTTAACATGTGGCAAATATGACTGAGGAAATTTTAAGTATGTTTGGAAAAAGTTAGGTTCATAAATATACTTCTAAAATTTAAATTTTATTAAGTGAAAATACAAATCGAGCCTTTCTAACAAAAATTTAGTATCTGAATGGAGATGTGCTGTAAATGTAAAACATACAACAGATGCTGAATGCTTAGTATAAAAATACTTTTTTTATGATATAAATCATCAGTATATATTTACGCTCACTTAATGTTGAAATAATATTTTGGATATGTATGGTTGAATAAAATATATTGTTAAATTGATTTCATCTATTTCTTTTCACTTTTTAAATGTGATAACTAGAAAATGCTTAACCACTGGGCTACTAACCAAAAAGTTGACAGTTCAAACCCACCCAAAGGTCCCTCAGAAGTAAGGCCTGGTGATCTGCTTCTGAAAGGTCACATCTTTAAAAACCGTATAGCACAGCTCTATTCTGCACTCCCCAGGTTGCCATGAATCTGAATAGACTGAATAGCAACTAACGACAATATGTGGCTTACATTATGTTTCTATTTGACAGTGCTGGTCCAAAGAGTAGTTTTGACTTAAATCAAAACTTGTAGTTCATCCATCTGCCTCATCATACCTCTGGCAGTGAATCTTAACATTTCTCTGTCAGGCATGCATTTTATTTCCAAATAGAATTGTCTAAATCTTCAAAGGAAAGTTGGGGTTGGGAAGAGAAGCCAAAAGAGAAAAAGCCAATGGGCTCTCTCCAGGAACAAGCAATGCAACTGCTTTTTATTGTATTGTCATACCTCTGTGAGTTCTAATTCTTGAGTGAAACATATATTTAAAAAATTTTAGTCACTGATAAAATCACAGATAGATTTAAAGGAGAAGAATTTACAATAAAATGGGAAGGAAATTGTGTTCTGACCAGATTTCCATGACATTGTCTGGAAAAAAAAAAAAAAGGAATAGGTGAGAAATGCTCTAAGAATAAATTTTTGTGGTGTTATAAATGGAATTTGGGACTTACAGGAAGCATATTTCTAATGATATGAGTGACTTCAAGAATGTCAAGAAAAAGGAATGAGGGGGGAATGGGGTGGAGAAAACCCTGTACAGTGTTTGCAAATCGGATATTCTTCTTTGGATATTATCATGATAAATCCTTTCACAAAGCTTAGTCCAGCTCCAGCATGAGCTGCTTCTGTGTCTTAAAAACCCTACCCTGGAAATCTGTAGTACCAACCTTGGAAACCTCTACTGGGTATAGTGTCCATACATTCTGGTAGCTTGGGTGCTCTGTGCCCCACTACCTCCTATGGGGCAATCACACCTACAAAACCCACTTATTCTCTTATATTGTCTGTCCCACAAGGCCCTGTAGCACCTGGCACACACCCACCTACCTCTACAACTTCATTGCCTGCTACCTCTGGACTCACACTTTATAACTAGATAATAACTGTTTATTATTCCCTGTAGACCCTATGCTGTTTTGTGACTTCCTACCTTTACTTATGTTGGTCCTTCAATCTGAAACACCTTTGCCACTTATCACAATAGCACTTATTCTTCAAGACCGAATTTGATTATAATCTCATACAGGAAGTCTTCTCTTTAACTCCAGGCTGAGCTATGGCCATTCTACTCTGTATTCCAATAGCACCTAGGGCAGATTTCTAATTCAATACTTAGCATGTTGTATTGAAATTATTGAAATTATCTGCTAAATGTCTATTTCTCCCACTAGATAATAAGACTCACTAAAAGCTGTAATCAAAACTTACCCCACTTTGTTTTCTTTGAGCCAACATTTGCTGAATCTTGGTAAATATTTGGAATGAACTGAACAAGGGTATATTCCTAAAGGTTATGGTGTTTGAGCCTTCTACACCTACAAATCCAGAGCTTAGACTCTGGTAGGCTCACTGTTCACCAGGGAACTGAAATTGTAGGAAAGCAATAATATGGGAGGGAAAACAAGAGTGAGAGGTTGAAGTAGCTGTTGGTACAAAATATATCTTTGATGGAGAGGCTTGCATACAATCAGTGAACACACCACGAGGCCAAGGCTAGCAGCCTGAAATCTGGACCCCCCACTCTTCTATGCCTAGCTCTCAAGAAACATAGGACTTTGTTAGAAAATTGCCCATCTCAAACCCTTTAATTTTACCCTTAAAAATTGTTTTATCTGAGTGTATAAAACAATAGTAGGTTCAGGAAGCATCACCTCTAACTATGAAGAAAAGAAGGATTTGAAAGTAGAATCTGAATGAAACCAATGACTTTTTAAAGAGAGTTTTCTGATAGCTTTTCCAGTTAGCAACTAAAACTCAGTGCCCACAGTGTGACAGCTATCCATTTCCTCTACAGGAGGATTAGTGGGACCTGGAGGTTTGAATTGGTGTCTTAGGCTGGGTTCTCTAGAGAAGCAAAACCAGTGAAGGATATACATATATGTGTGTGTATGTAGGGAGAGACAGAAAGAAATTTATCCCAAGCAAATGGCTCATGTGGTTGTAGAGGCTGGCAAGTCCCATGTCTGTGGGTCAGATGTGAAGGTAGAGGCTTCTCCTGACTCATGTAGCTGCAGGGGCTGATGAACCCAAGATCGTCAGGTCGGTCAGACAGTAGGCTGCTGGCTCATGGGCTGCAGAGGCTGATCAATCTCAAGACTGGCAGGCAATACAGCAGGCTGCTGGGCCAAGTTCCAAGAACTGGAGTTCAGATGATGACAAGCAGAATGCAGGATCCTTAGCCACACCTCCTAGTAACTTCCCTTACAACTGATTGGGTGATCACATTAGATCACATCATGGAGGATGACTAAATCATTACATAACTGCCAAACTACATCATAACTGCCAAATCACTGAGTCATAGCCCAGCCAAGTTAACACACAACCTTAACTATCATACTCCACCGCTTGTCAGTTTGGCACCTAAACACATCTCCTTAAGCCATACAATATCTCTAAAGACAATTACAAAGTCACAGTTGCACCTAACATGATACAACTAACATGCGTATAATCAAAAACACACTAGCCGCATTTACATCTTATATTTTATAAGTGAAGAAAACAAAAATATTTGAGGCACATATACAAGCAAGAAATATAATTATAGTCCTAACTGCTGTAACTGATCCCTTGGTCTTAACTGTTATTCAGAGGTACCTTCCTCCACCACCCATTCTGTATTCCCTTTACCCTCACCAAGCATCTCAGCTGGTCATGGTTCTTTGCGTGGTGGGATGATCCAAACCTTCATTCCCGAAGGGTCTGGGCCATTAGTAGTCATGCTGGAATTAGGTTGCTGTAGTTTTCCATTGACTTTAATTGCAGGGGATGGTAGTACTAAGAGACACCCTAAGGGATCGCCTGTATTTCAGACAAAATCTTCTTTACCTCCATTATGAGACACACCCATTCAATTCCCTATTGGTAATTAGGATCAATCACACCAGCCAATATGGTAACTCCCTTCTTTGCCTGTTGATACAGAGGCATGAGGAGCCCCAAATTGGCCAGGTGGCAATAATAATTTCTGGTTCAATGAAATTCATGTTGTGTCTCCAGGTGGGACATTCCCCCCTTTGCAACTAAGATCTCTGGACCCACAGAGCATAGGATCATGGGAACAGGAACCAAAAATTTTGCAAGTGGGCCACTAGGGGTAATAGTGAGTGGTGCCAAATCTTGCTGCCTTGAACCATGGATCCGGGCTATGGGAGAAACTGTACCATATATTGGACGCTGGTTTAGAGCATATACAGCCTCCTGGAGAACACTGCTCCAACCCTGAAAAGTACTACCACTAGCAGGTGCTGTAATTTTGTCTTTAGGAGGCCATTCCATTGTTGTATCAAGCCAGCTGCTTCGGGATGATAGTGAACATGGTAAGATCAGTGAATTCCATGAACATGGGCCCATTGCCACACTTTGTTTGCTGTGAACTGGGTCCCTTGACCTGAGGCAGTATTGTATGGGATACCATGACAGTGGATAAAGGACTCCGTGAGTCTATGGATGGTAGTTTCAGCAGAAGCATTGCATGCAGGGAAGGCAAATCTGTATCCAGAGTAAGTGTCCGCTTTGGTAAGAATGAAATGCTGCCCTTTCCATGATGGAAGCAGTCCAATGTAATCAACCTGCCACCAGGTTGCTGGATGATCACCTCAAGGAATGGTGCCATATCAGGGACTCAGTGTTGGTCTATGCTGCTGGCAGATTGGGTATTCAGCTGTGGCTGTAGCCAAGTCATCCTTGGTGAATGGAAGTCCATGTCGCTGAGCCCATGTATAACTTCCCTCCCCGCCACCAAGGCCACTTTTTTCATGATTCCATTGGGCAATGATGAGATTAGCTAGAGAAACTGGATATCTGGTTTCTATAGAACACATCATCCTATTCACTTGATTGTGAAAATCCTCCCCTACTGAGGTCACCCTTTGGTGAGCATTAACATGAGACACAAATATCTTCACTTCTTTAGCCCATTCAGAGATGTCTATTCACACACCTCTTACCCACACCTCATTGTCACTGATTTTCCAATCATGTTTCTTCTGAGTCCCTGATCATCCAGCCAAACCACTGGCCACAGCCCACGAATCAGTATACAAATGCGGATCTGGCCATTTCTCCCTCCATGCAAAGTGAACAACCAGGTGCACTGCTCAAAGTTCTGTCCATTGGGAGAATACACCTTCACTACTGTACTTGAGGGAGGTCCTAGACAGGGACTGTAGTGGTGCTGCTGTCTATTTTCGAGTGGTGCCTGCATATCACGCAGAGCCATGTGTAAACCAGGTGTGAATTTTCTCTTCCACAGTCAACTAGCCCAACTTTATGCTTCTTGCACCATTATCCCACACCCTTAACAGCCATTCTAACACATATTCCCCAGGTTTCTGTTCGTACATATTAGAAAAGTCAAGCAGTTCTTTTGGAGTGTAGCATACCTCCTCCTGGGTCATACTTTATACTTCACCTTTTGAGGCTTGCTGGGACTTTAGTTATAGATCTAGAAGCAAAAATGGGTGGTGGAGGTGGGTTCTGAGAACTTTCAGTAGTGTTTTTAAAGGCATTTACCCCAGGTAATGCCCCATGCAATGATTCAGATGCAGCCCCAGACAACAACTTGGACAAGAGACCTTAAGACACGGGTTGGTTAATGTCATCATATGGGAATGGAAGGGATAATGGTTTTGCTGGGGAGTGTGGCTTAGCAGACAAGGAGTAACCTCTTCAGATGGGTGTAAGCAGGCTGGTTCTTTTGGCAGGAGTGATTCAACAGAATTTAGGGGCTGAATGTCCTCCAGCTTCCTGATTATCTGCTCATATGTCCCCATCCCAAGCTTCAGGATTCCATTTTTTTTTCTCAGTCAATGCCCTTTTTAACTTCAGACACCATTTGAGGTTGGAAATACAGTTGGCACTGTAATTCAGTCACTCTTATGATAAGGCTCTGGGTTTGTTTTCAGCAATATCAGCTCTGATACTACAAGAAGTAAGGCTTTCTTTCAGGGCACAAGTGGCAACTTTGGGGTCTTTTATGCAGCACTTGAGCTATGACTCTGAAGCTTTGAACTCATCTCTTTCTTTCACCACTTTGTAAGGTGAAAGTAAGACCAACCTTTTCTGACAAATCATAGAAAAGTATCAAACATGCAATCACCCAGGGCCTCACTTCTCATCAACACTTGATCTACTGGTGGTGATATTTTGTGTATTAATATTGCCACCTCACACCATGAATTTACAACACTCTCTTTACAACTGGAGGCAGAGTCATCAGTGCCTTTAAAACTAGTCAGACTTGAGAATCAATTTAGAAAACTCATGATTTTGATTCCTAGAATGAATCTTGATACCAAATGTCTTAAGAAGGGTTCTCTAGAGAAGCAAAACAAGTGAAGCTTATATATACATAGAGGGAAAGAGATTTACCTCAAGGAAATAGGTCACACAGTTGTAGGGGCTGTCAAGTTCCAAGTCTATGGGTTGAGCATCAAGCTGGATGCTTCTCCTGACTCACACACTTTCAGATGCTAATGAACAGATGCTAATGCTAATCAGCAGGTCAGACAGCAGGCTGCTGGCTCAAGTCCCAAGAACTAGAGGTCAATTGATGGTGAGCCAGATACAGGATCCAGAGCAAGTAATCGAGCTTTGCCAGCACGTCCATATAGATATTGAATGTAGGCCGTACCCTTAGTAACTCCTTTTTACTACTAATTGTCTGATTATGTCAGATCACATCATGGAGGATGGCTACATTATTACATAACTGACAAACTACATCATAATAAAACTGCCAAACCATCAAGAATCATGCCCAACCTTAACCATCACAATTGGCTTTCTTAATTTCTGACTTAGCACCAATTGCTATGTTTAGCTACACCTACTAAGCAGCATTGGTTTGAAGTGTTTAGGGCTTATGACTAACTCTAGCATTTCATCTCCCACATTATTGAGATATCACTAAATATTACCTAAATATTGAAGCTCAGCAAATCCTCATAATGAAGAACTCTGGTCTAGAGAGGACTCAGTGGAAGAGGGAGTTGCCTCTTACATCCTCTTCTCCCTTTTTCCATGTTTGCATTTGGCATTATTACAGTGGCAAACCAGTCACCCTAAGAAGAACTAATCTGTGGCTTGAGATTTTCCAAGCCAGATGTGCAGAGGAATGTGCAGATTAACAACAGGAAAGCATATTTTAAAAGCTTTCAAATTCACTTAAACTTTCATAGGTTTCGCATGAACTTCTTGAGCTCAAAGCTTATGAAAGAGTCTATGTTCTACCACCATGGTACCCGGAGGCCTGTGGACTGTCAGGTATTTCCACACAAAGACTCTGAGACAACTGGAAAATAAGCACCCCAGCCTCTCCCTCCTCTTCCCACACTTCTAGCCAGAGAATTGGCCCCAGGAAAGTACGGCATGAGCTGGGACAGCACGAAAAGGTAGACAGAGTGGCAGTGATGGGAGAGAGAGCACCAAGGTCAATTCTAATAGCAGAGTAGCAGAAGGGAGGTGATGGTCTGGGCGGAGAGGAAGTATGACAACCCTGCATTATGCTGTCAAATGCTAAACCAAGGGAGTCTTACTCCTTTTTTGACCGTGGGAAAGGGTGATTAAGATTGAGTCTGGTTTCCCACATCATTCTCTAGTGATCAGAACTTCCCAAATGTTAAACAAATGAGATATTATATTGGATTCAAGACATGAAGTTGAGTCCAAAAGGAAAGTGCCCGATAAAGGTAAAATGATAAGTGTTTTCCATGTACAAGTGCATGCATTTAAAAATGATACTTTCCTCTTAGGAGTCCTCTTTATACACTACCAAGCTTTATGAAAGCTTTCCTAACAATTTCTTATGTTATCAGATACTTGCTCTCATATATGACATTGCAAGTGTGAATGGCAGGAGTACACACTTGTGTGCCAACTGCCTGCTGCATGAAGGGACCAGCTGTTGCCGCTTGCCAGCTGGGGACTCAGACGGGTTCGGCAGAGGAAATGAACACCTTGCATAGAACACAATGTGGCATTGCTAGGCCCCAAAGCAACTTGTGCCGGCAAGATGTCCAAAGGAAAAACTCAGCTGCCAAATTTCCTTCTCAAAACCAGGATCTTCAGTACTTTGTCAAACTAGGTGGACATGGACAACGACAAAGATACCAGGGCTCCACTTCTTTGCTATCCTTTCACATTTGTAGGATGAGTCATTGAGTACAGTGTAGCTGCCTTCACACCATCTCCTTGAAAGCTCATCTCCTACCACCCTGTGCTCACTCACACTAGCCACATGTTGTTGATGTTCTGCCTTCACCCCTGGATCTTTGGAATCGTTCCTCCCTCCTCTATGTAGGCAACTCAGTTACATCGTAAGTCAGGGGCTACCTGTATTAATTCCCTTAAGCATGATATGTATTTCTATTTGCTCAATATTTTAAAAAACTATCTCAGTGTGCATGAACACACAGACATACACATACATAGATGTATGTCAAATATATGCTGAATTCATATGAAGAAAAATACAAAAGTTTACTGAAGTATATAAAAAAGACCTATGTAACTGAAGAATGTATATGCAGTATGTGTATATAAATATATATTTTAAATAATATATGAATCATTTTGTACATAGTTTTATAATCTATTTTTAAACTTGAAAAATGTGTTTTTAAAAATAACTCCATTATATTCTTCCATATGATTGTTGAATAAATTATTTAACTGTTCAACTCTTGGTTACTTGGTAGTTTCCAAGTTTTTAATCTAAACAATGTTGAAATGATTAGCCTTATAAACAGGTCATTGTATGCATCTCTGATTATTTCTTCTACATTTTCAGAAGTAGAGTTATGAGACTGAAATACATGAACTTTTTAAAGACTTTTGATACATACTACTAGAGACTTTTACAAGAAGTTTGCACTAACTTACATGCCTTTGGAATCTCAATTTAGTTTGCCGTTGTCCTCCTTCAATTTTTGCTAATTCAATAAACAAACATGGTATCCAAGTCCAATTTTCATGCACATTTCTTTGAGAAAATAATAAGGTTGAGAGTAGTAAAAATGGTTTTGTAATAGTACTTGTGCTTTGATAAAGTTTCTCTGTTTAGGTTCTGGAATCTGACCTGATTCCAGGGTATTTTAGGGAGGTAGATGGTATTGGACTGATAGGTATTTAATAACTGGCCTTCTGGAGAACTGGATGGTGCCTGACTACCAATAGTGAACATTTCAATCTAAGATTCCATAGAAGAATCCTGATCAAAAGGGGGTAAATGTAGAACAGAATTTCACATTCTCACAGACTCCAGACTTTCTGGAGCCATGGGGGCTGGATGAATCCCTGAAACTATTGCCCTGAGATAATCTTTAAAACTTAAAACAAAAAAATCTATATGGGATCAAAGTGACAGCAACAGCTTGAAAAATTAAATAGGAACCTTTGAGGGCAGTGGGTTTATGGTAATGGAGGAGAAACAACTCAGAAGAGGAGAGTGAGAATGGTTATACAGCTCAAAGATTGTAATCAATGTCAATGAATTATACATGTAGAAATTATTGAATGGGTGTATGTTCTGCTGTGTATATTCTCAACAACAAAAAAATAAATTAAAAAAAAACTGGTTTTCTGGGTTGGGGGCAATGGCTCATTTGTAGTATTTATTGATTACTGTGGTGTCTTGAGTTGAAATGAGTGAGTTGGAACAAGCTGGTTAGTAATTTGGGACAAGCTGCCTCCCCCCAACACTGGAGAAAGTTTAGCTGGATGACTAAATGAGTTTGGAGTTGGTCAGACTTAGGTTCCCCGCTCTGCCACTTACTAGCTTTGTGATCTTTGGATAATAAGTATTTAGTACAGTTCCTGGCCCAGAGTAATAACTCAATAATAATAGCCATTTACTATAAGTTTTCATGTAGTCTTAATAATCTTTGTACATTCTTTTGTGAAGTGTCTGTTTCTCTTCTTCATCATTAAAAACAATATTTCAAGATCTATTCTGAAGTACAACACTGTCAGTGATAGGATAATATCCATACTCTTACAAAGAATACCACTTAATACGACTATTATTCGAATTTATTCACTAACCACTGAGGCCAAAGATGAAGAAATAGATTTTTACCAACTTCTGCAGTCTGAAATTGATCAAATGTGCAATCAAAATGCATTGATAATTATTGGTAATTGGAATGCTAAAGTTTGAAACAAAGAATAAGGATCAGTACTTGGAAAATACAATCTTGGGGATAGAAACAATGCCAGAGATCACATGATAGAACTTTGTAAGACCAAGAACTTCCTCATTGCATATACCTTTTTTTCAATAACATAAAAGGCAACTATGCACGTGGACCTTGTCAGAAGGAATACACAGGAATCAAATTGACTACATATTTGGAAAGAGATGATGGAAAAACTCAGCATCATCAGTCAGAACAAGGCCAGAAGCTGACTGTGGACCAGACCATCAATTGCTCATGTGCAAATTCAAGTTGAAGAAAACTAGAGCAAGTCCACGAAAGCCAAAATCCACCTGAATTTAGAAACCATCTCAAGAACACATTTGATACATTAGACACTAATGGACAAAGACCAGATGAGTTGTGGAATGACGTCAAGAACATCATACAAGAAGAAAGCAAGAGGTCACTAAAAAAAGAGGAAAGAAAGAAAAGACCAAAACGGATGTGAGAAGAGATTCTGAAAGTTGCTCTTGAATGTAGGGTAGCTAAAGTGAAAGGAAGAAATGATGAAGTAAAAACTGGACAGAAGACTTCAAAGGGTGGCTTCAGAAGAGAAAGTGAAGTATTATAATGAAATGTGAAAAGACCTGGAGATAGAAAATCAAAAGAGAAGAACACGCTCAGCATTTCTCAAGCTGAAAGAACTGAAGAAAAAATTCAAGCCTCGAGCTGCAATATTTAAGGATTCCTTGGGGAAAACATTAAATGATGAAGGAAGCATCAAAAGAAAATGGAAGGAATACACAGAGTTAGTGTATTGAAAAGAATTAGTCGACAGTCAACCATTTCAGGAGGTAGCGTATGATGAAGAACTGATGGTGCTGAAGGAAGAGGCCCAAGCTGCACTGAATGCATTGTTGAAAAACAATGCATTCTAGGAATTGACAGAACACCAACTGAGATGTTTAAATAAACGGATGCAGCACTGGAAGCCCTCACTCAACGATGCCAAGAAATTTGGAACACAGCTATCTGGCCAACTGACTGGAAGAGATCCATATTTGTGCCCATTCCAAAGAAAAGAGATCCAACAGAATGCAGAAATTATCAAACAACATCATTAATATCACACGCAAGTAAAATTTTATTGAAGATCATTCAAAAGTAGCTGCAGCAGTACACTGACATGTAACTGCCAGAAATTCAAGCCAGATTCAGAAGACTTGGAATGAGGGATACCATTGCTGAATTAAGATGGATCATGGCTGAAAGTAGAGAATACTGGAAAGATTTTCACCTGTGCTTTACTGACTATGCAAAGGCATTCGACTGTGTGGATCATAACAAATTATGGAAAGCATTGCTAAGCATGGGAATTCCAGAACATTTAGTTGTGCTCATGCAGAGCCTGTACATAGACCAAGAGGCAGTCATTTTGAACAGAAAAAGGAGGATAACGCATGGTTTAAACTCAGGAAATTTGGGTATCAGGGTTATATCCTTTCACCACACCTAGTCCGTCTGTGTGCTGGACAAATAATTACCATATGCCTATATGAAGAAGAGCATGGCATCATGATTGGAAGAAGATTCATCAACAACCTGTGATATGCAGATGATGTAATATTGCTTGCTGAAAGTGAGGAGGACTTAAAGCACTTACTGATGAAGACCAAAGACTGGAGCCTTCAGTATGAATTAAATCTCTACATAAAGAAAGCAAAAATTCTCACAGCTAGACCAATAAGCAACATCATGATAAACAGAGAAAAGAATGAGGCTATCAAGGATTTCATTTTATTTGACTCTACAATCCATGTCCATGGTAGCAGCAGTCAAGAAATCAAACGATGTATTGCATTGGGCAAGTCTTCTGAAAAACATCTGTTTTAAAGTGTTAGAAAGCAAAGATGTCACCTTGAGGACCAAGGTATGCCTGATCCAAGCCATGGCGTTTCATTCGCCTGGTATGCGTGTGAGAGCTGGGCAATGAATAAGGAATTTCGAAGAAGAATTGAAGCCTTTGAAGTATGGTGTTGTCAAAGAAGCTTGAATATACTATGGGCTGCCAGAAGAATGAAAAAATCTGTCTTGCAAGAAGTACATCAAGAATGCTCATTAGAAGCAAGGATGGCGAGGCTTTGTCTCAGGTACTTTGGACATGCTACCAGGAAGGACCAGTCCCTGGGGAAGGACATCATGCTTGGTAAAGTAGAGGGTCATTGAAAAAGAGGAATACCCTCAACTAGATGGATTGATACAGTGGCTACAACAATGGGATCAAGCCTAACAACAATTGTGAGAATGACAAAGGACCACACAGTGTTTCGTTCCGTTGTACATAGGGTCACTGTGAGTAAGAATCGACCTGAGGGCTCCTAACAACAGAAACAATATCCTTTTACAATTTGTCTTTCAGGATGTTACTGTTTTTCTTATTGACTTTTATAAGCGCTTTACATATTGAGGGTATTAATCATTAGAAATATTTTAGGAAATTTTTGCATATTTTGCTTCCTAATTTTATATGCTTTTAGACATTTTGAAGTTAAAAATATGTGCTTAGGTATCTTAATTTTCTTTGAGATTTCTTTCATAGTATTTATGCTTTAAAAGTGTCTTATCCCACCAGACTCTCATAAATATTCAAAAAAATCATCTTCTAGTTATTTCTGATTTTATTTTGTACATTAACTTAGAATATATTTTGATGTATGCTATGGGTGAGAAACTAATTTTTTATTATACAACCTACTTGCTATCCCCCTGCGTCTGTCAGTTTGTCATACTGTGGGGGCTTGGGTATTGCCGTGATGCTGGAAGCTATGCCACTGGTATCCAAATACTAGCAGGGTCACCATGGGCGACAGGTTTCAGTAGAGCTTCCAGACTGGTACAGAATGGAAAGAAGGGTCAGTCTACTTCTGAAAAGAGTTAGTCAGTGAAAACCTTATAAATAGCAGCTGAACATTGTCTGATATACTGGGGGAAGATGAGCCTTTCGGGTTGGAGGCACTCAAAATATGACTAGGGAAGAGCTGCCTTCTCGAAGTAGAGTCAACCTTAATGACGTGGATGGAGTCGAGCACTGGGACCCTCATTTGCTGATGTGGCATGGCTCAAAATGAGAAGAAACAGCTATAAACATCCATTAACAATTGGAATGTGGAATGTATGATGTATGATTGTAGAAAAATTGGAAATCATCAAAAATGAAATGAAACATGTAACAATCGATATCTTAGGCATTAGTAAGCTAAAATGGACTGGTATTGGCCATTTTGAATAGTACAATCATATGGTCTATTACACCAAGAATGACAGTTTAAAGAGGAACGGCATTGCATTCATTGTCAAAAAGAACATTTCAAGATCTATCCTGAAGTACAGTGTTGTCAGTGATAGGATAACATCCATACACCTGCAAGGAAGACCAGTTAATACAACTATTATTCAAATTTACACACCAACCATTAAGCCAAAGATGAAGAAATTGAAGATTTTTACCAAATTCTGCAGTCTGAAATTTATCAAACATGCAATCAGGATGAATTGATAATTACTGGTGACTGGAATGTGAAAGTTGGAGAAAAAGAAGAAGGTTTGGTGGTTGGAAAATATGGCCCTGGTGATAAAAACTATGCTGGAGATCACATGATAGAATTTTGCAAGACCAATGACTTTGCTGTAAATACTTTTTTTCACTAACGTAAAAGGCTACTATACATTTGGACTTCACCAGATGGCATACACAGGAATCAAATTGACTACATCTGTGGGAAGGGACGATAGAAAAGCTCAATATCATCAGTTAGAAAAATGCCAGGGGCCTACTGCAGAACAGATCACCAGTTGCTCATAGGCAAGTTCAAACTGAAACTGAAGAAAATTAGAACAGGTTGACAAGAGCCAAAGTATGACCTTGAGCATAACCAACCTGAATTTCGAGACCACCTCAAGAATAGATTTGACATGTTGAACACCAATGACAGAAGACCAGATGAGTTGTAGGCCAATATCAAGGAGATCATACATGAAGAAAACAAAAGGTCATTAAAAAGGAAAGAAAGAAAAGACCAATAAGGTTGTCAGAAGAGGCTCTGAAACTTGCTCTTGAACATTGAGTAGCTAAAGCAAAAGGAAGAAATGATGAAGTAAAAGAGCTGAATAGAAGATTTCAAAGGGTGAGAAGACAAACCAAAGTATTACAATGACATATGCAAACACCTGAAGTTAGAAAAACAAAAGAGAAGAACATGCTTAGCATTTCTCAAGCTGAAAGAACCAAAGTAAAAATTCAAGCCATGAGTTGAAATACTGAAGAATTCTACAGGGAAAATATTAAACCATGCAGGAAGCATCAAAAGAAGATGGAAGGAATACACAGAGTCACTATACCAAAAAGAATTGGTCAACATTCAACCATTTCAGGAGGTAGCATATGGTCAGGAACTGATGGTACTGAAGGAAGAAATCCAAGCTGCACTGAAGGCATTGGCAAAAACAAGGCTCCAGGAATTGACAGAATACTAGTTGAGGTGTTTCAACGAACAGATGCAGCACTGGAAGTACTCACTAGTCTATGCCAAGAAATTTGGAAGACAGCTACCCGGCCAACCAGCTGGAAGAGATCCATACTTATGCCTATTCCTAAGAAAGGTGATCCAACTGAATGTGGAAATTATTGAACAATATCATTAATATCACATGCAAGTAAAATTTTGCTGAAGATCATTCAAAAATAGCCGTAGCAATATATCAACAGGGAACAGCCAGAAATTCAAGCCAGATTCAGAAGAGGACATGGAACCAGGGATATCATTGCTAATGTCAGATGGATCTTGGCTGAAAGCAGAGAATAGCAGAAAGATGTTTAACTGTGTTTTATTGGCTATGCAAGTTTATTTGACTGTGTGGATCATTACAAATTATAGAAAACATTGCTAAGAATGGGAATTCCAGAAAACTTCATTGTGCTCATTCAGAACCTGTACATAGACCTAGGGCAGTCGTTTAAACCCAACAAGGGGATACTGCATGGCTGAAAATCAGGAAAGGTATGTGTCAGGGTTGAATCCTTTTACCATACTTACTCAATCTGTATGCTGAACAAATAACCTGAGAAGCTGGACTATATGGAGAAGAACGGGGCATCAAGGCTGGAGAACACTCATCAATAACCTGCCGTATGCAAGATGACACAACCTTCCTTGCTGAAAGTGAAGGAGACTTGAAGCACTTACTGATGAAGATTAAAGACCACATCCTTCAGAAGAGATTACACCTCAACATAAAGAAAACAAAAATCCTTACAACTGGACCGATAAGCAACATCATGATAAACAGAGAAAAGATTGAAATTGTCAAGGATTTCATTTTACTTGGATCCACAATCAACATCCATGGAAGCAGCAGTCAAGAAATCAAAAGACGCATTGCATTGGGCAAATCTGCTGCAAAAGACCTCTTTAAAGTGTTGAAAAGCAAAGAAGTCACCTTGAAGGCTAAGGTGCACCTCACCTCCCCACCCCCAATGCCATTGAGTCAATTCAGAATAAGCCATGGTATTTTCAGCCGCCTCATATGCATGCGAAAGCTGGATGATGAATAAGGAAGATCAAATAAGAATTAACTCCCTTGAGTTGTGGTGTTGGTGAAGAATACTGAATACACCATGGACTGGCAAAAGAAGGAACAAATCTTTCTTGGAAAAGGTACAACCAGAATGCTTCTTAGAAGCAACGATGGCAGGACTACGTCTTAAATACTTTGAACATTCTATAAGGAGGGATCAGTCCCTGGACAAGGACATCATGTTTGGTAAAGTGGAGGGCGAGTGAAAGAGAGAAGGACCCTCAACGAGATGGATTGACAGTGGCAGCAACAATGGGCTCAAGCATAACGATTGTGTGAATGGCGCAGGACTGGGCAGCGTTCTGTTCTGCTGTACATAGGGTCGCTATAAGTCGGAACTTAATCTCTCTTTACCTTAGTTTCATCATTTGTAAATTAAAGATAATAATATTACCTACCTCATTAGTGTTTCAAGATAATTATCCTGAGTTATATAAAGCACTTAGAATCATGTACGGTGAATGCTATATGAGGTTAGCTATCATCATTGCCATTATTATTACCACCATCATCACTTTTATGTATTCCACCTTCTTCTTTTTTTTTTTTTTTGGTGCTTTCCTTATCATATATTATATACATTATGCTATCTTTGATTCATTACCCTGTATAAGTTATAGAAGGACTCGACCACAATTTTTTGTTTCTTATTTTATATTAATTTTTCAGTAAGTAATGCTTTCATATGGTTCAAAAATTTAAATTGTACAAAATGCTCCTTCTCTTCCTAACCACCTACTTAAACTCCATATAGGCAACCGCTATTATTAATCTCTTTTGTATTTTTACACATAAGCATAAAATATATACAAATGCAAATAGAATAAATGAAATATTCTTTCCACAAGTGATAACATAATATAAACATTTTTTTCTGCACCTTTGCTTTTTAAAAATTTAACAATAAATCTTGAAGATCTTTCCACATGGGTGCATAAAAAGACTTCTCATTCTTCATTATTCTACTGCATAAAAATGCATAGATGGTATATATTATTCCAGTGCATAGATATATCCTAATTAAATTAATATGCTCTTTATTGATGGACAGGAAGGTTATTTTCCTTCTCTATCAGAAATAATATTGCAGTGAATAATCTTGTACATATGTAAATTGAAAGTAAACTACTTCTGTACCATTTCAAGGATTGTAATCCTATGATATGCTTTAGCTCAGTAAACATTTCTTGAGTACTTACTCTATGTTGTTTTTGTTATTAGCTGCCATTGCATTGAATCCAATTCATGGCAACATTATGTACAACAGAATGAAACCTGTCCCAGTACTGCATCATCTTTACAATCACGAGGATGTACATCCATGTCCGTTGTTGCAGCTACTGTGGCAATCCAACTCTGCTTCACCAGGTGTGATGTCTTTCTCCAGTGAACAGTCTGTCTTGATGGTGTGTCCAAAGCAAGTGGGTCAGACAATGTTGTGTTGTGATTCATAAGGTTTTCATTAGCTAATTTGCAGAAGTAGATCACCAGTCCATTTTTCCTAGCCTACCATGGGCGACCCTGTTGATATTTGAAATACCATTAGCATAACTTCCTGCGTCATAGCAACAAGCTGACACACAGGTAGTGGCACTATATGTTGCTGTAGTTGTTAGGTGCTGTTGAGTCTATTATAACTCATAGTGACCCTATATGACAGAATAGAATTGCCCCATAGGATTTTCTAGGCTGTAATCTTTATGGACCCCCATGTGTCTGACAGTTTGTCGTACTGTGGGGGCTTGTGTGTTGCTATGAGCCTGGAAGCTATGCCACCAGTATTCAGATACCAGTAGGTTCACCCATGGAGGACAGGTTTCAACTGAGCTTCCAGACTAAGACAGACTAGGAAGAAGGACCCGGCGGTCTACTTCTGAAAAGCATCAGCCAGTGAAAACGTTATGAATAGCAGCAGAACGTTGTCTGATATAGCGCTGGAGGATGAGCCCCCCAGGTTGGAAGGCACTCAAATGATGACTGGAGAAGAGCTGCCTCCTCAGGGTGGAGTCAGCCTTGATGATGTGAATGGAGTAAAGCTGTCAGGACCTTCCTTTGCTGATGTGGCACGACTTAAAATGAGAAGAAACTGCTGCAAACATCCATTAATAATCGGAACATGGAATGTATGAAGTATGAATCTAGGAAAATTGGAAATCATCAAAAATGAAATGGAACACATAAACATTGATATCCTAGGCATTAGTGAGCTGAAATGGACTGGTATTGGCCATTTTGAATCAAACAATCATATAGTCTACTATGCTGGGAATGACAACTCGAAGAGGAATGGTGTTGCATTCATTGTCAAAAAAAAAAAAAACGTTTCAAGGTCTATCCTGAAGTACAACGCTGTCAGTGATAGGATAATATCCATACGCCTACAAGGAAGACCAGTTAATACGACTATTATTCAAATTTACCCACCAACCACTAAGGCCAAAGATGAAGAAATAGAAGATTTTTATCAGCTGCTGCAGTCTGAAATTGATTGAACATGCAATCAAGATGCATTGATAATTACTAGCAATTGGAATGCGAAAGTTGGAAACAAAGAAGAAGGATCAGTAGTTGGAAAATATGGCCTTGGTGATAGAAACAATGCCGGAGATTGAATGATAGAATTTTGCAAGACCAACAACTTCTTCATTGCAAATACCTTCTTTCACCAACATAAACAGAAACTATACACATGGACCTCTCCAGATGGAACACACAGAAATCAAATTGACTACATCTGTGGAAAGAGACGATGGAAAAGCTCAGTTTCATCAGTCAGAACAAGGCCAGGGGCCGACTGTGAAACAGACCATCAATTGATCACATGCAAGTTCAAGCATCTAAGGAGCGCCTGGTGGATTCGAACTGCCGACCCTTTGGTTAGCAGCCACAGCACTTAACCATTACGCCACCAGGGTTTCCAAATGTGCTTTAGGGTGTTTAAATAATATTATACATAATTTAGTTATAATTATTGAAATAACATTATTTTTACACCCCAAACCCAAAAACCCAGTGTTGTCTATTCAATTCCAACTCATAGCGACCCTATAGGACAGAGTAGAACTGCCCCATGGGGTTTCCAAGGAGTGCCTGGTGGATTCGGACTGGTGACCTTTTGGTTAGCAGCTGTAGCTCTTAACAACTGTGCCACATATGTATGTAATTTTTTAATGTTAACACCAATTTATAATTAAAATTAAATATTTTAATTAAAACATGATTAGAAAATAAATTGATAGAAAAATTAGGTTTTTATGGCTGCATGCAAATAAACCATGTTTGTCTATTCATGAGTAGTTCATATAATAAACGTGTTAGTTTTCTGAACTACATTCATTACACAAATATTTGTAAGGAGGGGGTATAAAAGATTTGAATAGATGGTGTCATGGATTGAATTGTGTCGCCTAAAAATGTCTGTCAACTTGGCTGGGCCATGGTTCTCAGTGTTGTATGATTATCCACCATTTTATGTGATTGTCCACAATTTTATGTGATTTTCCTTTGTGTTATAAATCCTATCACTATGATGTAATGGGATGGATTATCGGCAATTATATTGATGAGGTCTATAAGTTTTTTTTTTTTTTTATAAGATTAGGTAGTGTCTTGAGCCAGTCTCTTTTGAGATATAGAGGAAAGAAATGAGCAGAGAGACATGCGGGACCTCATACCACCAAGACAGCAGTGCTGGGAGCAGAGTGAGTCCTTTGGACCTGAGGTTCCTTCTCTGAGATACATTCAGGCCAAGAGAAGACTAATGACAAGGAACTTCCTCCAGAGCCAACAGAGAGAGAAAGTCTTCCCTGGAGTTGATGCCCTAAACTTGGACTTCTAGCCCACTCGACTGTAAGAAAATGAATTTCTCTTTGTGAAAGCCATCCACTTGTGGTATTTCTGTTATAGCAGCACTAGATGACTATGACACACGGTACAGGATGCTTTTCTTTTTCTTTCTCGTTCATCTTTTCTTCCTATTTTTTCTCTTATTTGTCTTATTCAACTTATATGCCCTGCATCCTTCATACCTGAAAGAAAGATGGACCAAGATAGCCTAATTGACTGACCAGAATGGGGTTGTCTAAAGTAGGCAAACCCTCACACTGTGCATTAAAAAGATCTAAATCTTTCTAGGGAAGGAAGTGCAGTAATAGGAAGTGCTGCAATAAAGACTCAAATTAGGAGTTACAGACCCCTGTTGTCGTCCTATCGCTAACACTCACTAGCCATATTATTTTGAGCAAGCCACTTGACCTCTTTGGGCATGAGTTTTCTCAAGACTCAAAAGAAGGGGGAAGCTCTCTAAGCCCTAGAATTCTACCATTCTCCTAGCAGACAAAGATGCCACTTAGGAATGAATCCCAGCCAATATAATTCAAGCCGTAATGGGCTGGGCAGTCTCCTTCTTGCCCTTTCTCTTCTTCCCTCTTTGCCTTTATATTTCCTCTCTGACTCCCTATTGCTTTCTTTTTCTTCCTGAACAGCTCTTTGCCCTGTATTTGTACTCATATTATAGCACTCATGCATTTGAAGATAACGCCATATTCTACCCCTTGTCAGAGAAAGATCTGTTCATCACAAAAATGGCACCCAAAGAGGTTGAGTAGTTGAATATCTACATGAGATAACCTGAGGACAATTGAGCAGATATAAATCTATATCCTCCACCACCTGTCCTCATTCTTGAAATCCTCTCGTTGGCATTGTGGAGAACAGTGAGAGGTGGGACATTCAGGCTTACTTTCCCTTCTTTCAGAAAGTTAAGTGACCATTTCCCTCTTTTTTCTCCTTTCTCAAGGCCCCCAAGTTAGTCATTTTTCTTGAATTACTCTATTAGGCTCAAGTTGGTTTCTCTCTCTTCATCTTCTCCCTCATCCACCTTGTACATCGCTGCCAGACTAATCTTCATGAAACTGTACTTATAGTTGTCATGTGCTCAGAAATCGACATTGGACCTTGGTATCTGTGGCATTAAGTACAAGTTCTTCTGTCTGACTTTCTAGGCCATTCATCTCTTGTAGCAATATTATTTCCCAGAATTCCCTAACAGGTTCCCTTCACTCCTCATTTCCTTTCATGCAGTCCAGCCTTATTAGCAACTCCTCATCTTTGCCATGCAGTTTTTCATCATTTGGAAGAACTTCTTCTCTTCTCTCCTCACCTCTGTCTATTCAGTGTTTTTATTTCCTTCATAAATCCTCCCTCCTCAAGAACTCTTGTTATACAGATTTCTCCCCCTAGTTTCCAATTGCCCATATGATCAACACCGTAGAGCTCAGCATTTAATTGTTCTATATGTATTTTTGTCTTCTTTCCCCAGCTGGATTATAAACTTCTTTAGAAAAGTGGCCCTGTGATTTCAACATTATAACACCATAGGCAAATGTAAGATACCATGATTATTTTTAGAACCAAATGAGTGCCTGTGTATTCACTGACCTGGATATCTAAGACCTTGGAGGTAATCCAGCACGCAGATCTACCCCAGGTCACATGAAGTATCTTGCTGTTCTAAAACATGATTCCTAGTGATGGTAGGAGCCATTGGATCTAATCCAGTAAATTCCAGATTGAGTTGTCTTCCCTGTGCCTGAAAGTCTAGGAGGTACATGTATTTCTCTTTCAGGAAATTACTTAAAAGAATCCTTCTGATCAGTGCTTCTAAGAGCTGTTCCCAAAAAAAAAAAAAAAAAAAACCACTGCCATTGAGTCGATCCCGACTCATAGCGACTCTATAGGACAGAGTAGAACTGCCCCATAGAGTTTCCAAGGAGTGCCTGGTGGATTCGAACTGCCGACCTTTTGGTTAGCAGCTGTAGCACCTAACCACTATGCCACCAGGGTTTCCAAGAGCTGTTCAGTGTCTTTCAAAATAATGGCAACCTACAAGCCAAACCAAGAAGAAATTTCTCAGCTTGTTAGTGGGTTGAAATAGCTTTATAAGCAGATCACCCAAACAGCAAGCCCTCACATCCCTTGCAAGCATAAATTGTTTGAGAAATCACCCAGTGAAAAAGAAGCCTAATTCAGTCATGTGCCAAATCAGGTTTTAGTTCCTCCTCCTAGTAGTGAGCACTACATATACAAGCCTTTTCATATGAATAAGGAATGCCTTCAATGCTGCCTTTTTAAGAGAGGTCACATCTATGGTAACCTCATAAATATGCTGGCAACTCGCAAATATATTAGTTATGTATAGTCTCCGCTTTTCTATGTTCTCTAGCTACACTTCTAAATTTTGCTCATTTCTCCTACCCAATGGAATAATCAAGTGGAGAAAGGCCCCTGGCTGACTCCTCACCTCATTTGAATTTAGCTATATAATAATAAATCATTTATACCAATTATATTTCAGAAAGATTCTTAAAGGTGCTCAAATTTTTGAATAGACATGAGTTAAATAAAACTCTAGGCTTTTCAGAAAAAGATAAAGTTTTATAGATTTCAGTAAAACAATGAAATTTTGTAGTTAGAAAGAAGAAATGAGACTGGTGAAACTTCATTTTTGCCTTTGCTGGCATAGCTAAGGGACCTAGATTACTTTGCAGCGAATACATTTGTGCACAGGATTCTGGGTGTCGACACAGAAGCATTGTTTTCTCTGAAATCTGGAGAAAGAGCTGTGGTCTCCCAGTCACTGAAGAAACAGGAGCCATGTGTTATGTTGCAGATGGTCAATTTCCTCTGGTCACGTTCACACATCGTACGCGATGAAGGCAAAGAGAAGTATAAAATAATTTGATAGAACAACGCTTTTTATAGAGGCACAGTGGACTACATATTTTTGAAAAGTCAGTCAGGAAAGAGTTTCATTGCATTATAGAGTAGCACATATAAAAGTTAGTTAAAGTCATGAACTCCTGCAGGGAATTCCAGTATTGAAAAGTAACCCAAAGACCTACCACAAGTGCTGTTAGCTGACATGGTTAGGGAACGAGGTTTTCTGGTTAATAATATATTGTGTTGAAGTTTCCATTATCCTCTTTATGTCGTGCCTAGATTTTAAATATCCAGGAATTAGGGTAAAGTAAAGTAGTGGAGAAACACAAAGGCTCTGAAATCAGACAACCTGATTTCATGTTTTGGCTGCAACCTTTACCAGCTGTGTGATGTTGATCAAGTTACTTAACCTCTCTAAGCTTTAGTGTCCTATCTGGAAACTGGACATAAACCTGGATTAAATACTGTGTTAGGACTTCTACTTCGGACCGAAATGGACTTTCAGAGACTGGATTTACCCTATCATGTGAAACAATGAAAACTACAAAAAACTGGACTAAATACATAAAATATTGGTTTTTAACACACTGTTTTAGAAAACAAAGGGCAGTGATTCCTGACACATGAGAAATAAGGTGAGACCTATAGCTGCCGCAGTTTACTGTCTGGAGTCAATTCCCCAGTTGTGAGGCAAAAAGGGAAAACAAGGGTAGCCCAGCAGACTCCCTGTGTCAAAGAGATGGAGCTGAGGGTCCAGAAAGATCAAAGGAGCAAGAGTTCACAAACAAAGTACAAAGAGGAAAGACCCCCATAGACAGACAATTCTGAAGAACTGCAGAAAGTACTCCTTAACTTCAAGAGAGTATAGGTCAGTACATATGTGTGAGGAAAGTAATTGAGGCTGGGAAAAGAACTGCTCCAAAGGATTAGAGGGAACAATACCCATCACTCATACAAAGGCAGGAAGTATCAGTTCCCAACAGATAGAATGGAAAAGTTCATAATTCAGAACCTCCTAATTCATTGATTAGAGTATTAAGAAGGGCTTCGCTTCAGTAGTGGAAAAAAATTAGCCCTATACTAAAAGCGGTGCTAGTATTGCATAGCAAACCTTAAAAGAAACACTTGGAGAAAATCAAATTGTTTCCAAGTAAATTAACTGTGAACCAGAGGAAAATACAAGAATATTTATAGAAATGCAAAAATGCCCAGCACCCAGCAAGGTAAAATTCACAATCCCTCATTTTCGGTAAAAAAAAAAATCACCAGGTATAAAAGGAAAAAGGAAAATATGATCCAAAATGAGAAGAAAAATCAATCAAACTGACAAATAATTGATACAGATGTTAAGATTAGTAGACAAAGATATTAAACAGTTACTAAAAATGTATTCCAAATGATCAAAAAGTTAAAAAAAAAAAAAAAAAAGAACCACACATATAAGGACAACTAGTTTTCAACAAGGAGTTCCAACTACTGGCCAAAAGGTTGAGCCCACGCAGAGGCTCCTTGGGAGACAGGCCTAGTGATCTGCTTCCAAAAGGAAACCCTATGGAGCAGTTCTAGTCTGCATACGTGTTCGCCATGATTAGAATTGACTCAATGGCAAATATCAACAATTTTCAACAAAGGTACAAAGATAATTCAGTGGAGAAAGGATGATCAATAAACCGAATGAAAAAAACAAGCCTGTTTGCCGTTCCCACTCATAGCAACTCTGTAGGCCAGAGCAGAACTGCCCCACTGAGTTTCCAAGGATTGCCTGGTGAATTCAAACTGCCAACCTTTTGGTTAGCAGCCATAGCTCTTAACCACCATGCCATCAGGGTTTCCGGTCAATAAACAGTGTTATAAAAATTGCATATTCGTATGTTAAAAAGAAAACTAACTTTGAATCATACCTCATATTACATACAAAAATTAACTCAAAAGGTAAAACCAAATAGCAATTAAAGGAAAAAAAAAACTTTTAGATGGAAAATCTTTGTGACCCTGGTTGGCCAAAGACCTCTTACCTACAGCATTAGGAGGATATTCCATTTTAAAAAATGATAAATTTGGCTTCCTCAAATTTAAAAATGTGTGATTTTTGAAACACACATAAGAATAAAAACAAAAGACCAACTGGGAGAAAATAATTTCAAAGCCTATATTGGATAAAGCACTTGTACTCAGAACATATAAATAACTCTCTCAACACTCAATAATAACAAAACAAATAACACAGTTAAAAAAATTGGGCAAATAATTTGGATAGATACTTCACTAAAGAAGATATATGAATGGCAAATAAGCACATGAAATGATGTTCAACATCATTAGTCAGAAGAAAAATGCAAATTAAAACCACAATGAAATACTACTACACACCTATTAGAGTGGCTGAAATTAAAAAGTTTGATCACACCAAGTGATTGCATGAATGTGAAAAACTGGAACTTCCATACAGTGCTGGTGGGAATGTAAAATGGCACAACTACTTTGGAATACCGTTTGACAATTTCTTAAAAAGTTGAACACATACCATTGTACTCCTAATATTTACAAGAGAAATGAAAGTATATATTCGTACAAAGACTTGTTCAGGAATGTTCAAGGACAAAAAACTGGAAACAAATCAAACGCCAGCAACAGGTAATTGTATAAAATTACGAGTGAATTGTATAAACCGATGGAAAATACATCCAAACAATGGGACACTACCTCAAAAGCCTGGAATGAGGCAATTGGTAAATGGGTACGAGGAGGTAGAATTGAGAATCAGGAGTCTTGTGTTGTAACCCTGATTCTTCCATTAAAAAGCTAAATAAGTCAATCATAAAAGGACAAATATTGTATGACCTCACTTACATGAAAAGACAAAAAAGGCAAATGTATACAGACAAAAGTTTATTAGTGGTCACAGGGGCAGGAGGGAGAGGGGAAAAGGAGGGTTAATGGAGATGGAAAAATCACATTGATTTAAGGGCAGGGCCACACATCTGATTATTGTAAATGTGGTCAATAAGTTGTGTGTCTGTAAAAACTTGAATTGGCAAAAGTTGGGTGATAGGTGTATTTACAACAACAAGAAGCTTTTCACTCTCTGCTTTACCAAGCATGACGTCCTTTTCCAGGGACTGGTCCCTCCTGATAACATGTCCGAAGTACTTGAAAAGAAGTCTCCCGAGTGTTCTAGTCATACTTCTTCCAAGACAGATTTGTTAGTTCTTCTGGCAATCCGTAGTATATGCAATATTCTTTGCCAACAACATAATTCGAACGCATCAGTTCTTCTTGGTCTTCCACATTCATTGTCCAGCTTTCACATGCACATAAAATGATTGAAAATACCATGGCTTTGGACAGGCTCACTTTGGTCCTCAAGGTGACATCTTTGCTTGTTAACACTTTAAAGAGGTCTTTTGCAGCAGATTTGCCCAATGAAATACATCGTTTGATTTCTTGACTGCTGCTTCCATGGATGTTCATTGTGGTTTGAAGTAAAATGAAATCCTTAGCAACTCCAATCTTTTCTCTGTTTATCATGATGTTGCTCATTGGTCCAGTTGTGAGGATTTTGGTTTTCTTTATGTTGAGGTGTAATCCATACTGAAGGCTGTATAATCTTTGATTTTCATCAGTAAGTGCTTAAAGTCCTCTTTGCTTTCAGCAAGCAAAGTCATGTCATCTCCATATCACAGGTTGTTAATGAGCCTTACTCCAATCCTGATGCCTTATGTCTCTTCACAGAGTTCAGCTTCTTGGATTATTTGCTCAACATACAGATTGAATAAGTATGGTGAAAGAATACAGCCCTTTCCTGATTTTGAACCATGCAGTATCCACTTGTTGGGTTCGAATGAATGCCCTTTGTCTATGTACAGGTTTCAAATGAGCACAATGAAGTGTTTTGGAATTCCCATTTTTCACAATGTTATCCATAATTTGTTATGATCCACACAGTCAAATGCCTTTGCATAGTCAATAAAACACATGTAAATATCTTTCTGGTATTCTCTTCTTTCAGCCAAGATCCATCTGACATCAGCAATGATACCCCTGGTTCCACGTCCTCTTCTAAATCTGGCTTGAATTTCTGGCAGTTATCTGTCAATGTACTGCTGCACGCACTTTTCAATTATCTTCAGCAAAATTTTACTTGCATGTGATATTAGTGATATTGTTGATAAATTTCACTTTCTGTTGGATCTCCTTTCTTTGCAATTGACACAAATATGGATCTCTGCCAGTTGCTTGCTCAGGTAGCTGTCTCCCAAATTTCTTGGCATAGACCAAGTGTTTCTAGCACTGCCTCTGTTTGTTGAAACATCTCAGTTGGTATTCTGTCAATTCCTAGAGACTTGTTTTTCATCAGTGCCTTCACTGAAGCTTGTACTTTTTCCTTCAATACCACCAGCTCTCGATAATAGGCTACCTTCTGAAATGGTTGAATGTTGACCAGTTCTTTTTGGTACAGTGACCATGTATTCCTTCCATCTTTTATTGATGCTTCCTGCGTTGTTCAATATTTTTCCATAGAATCCTTCAATATGGCAACTCTAGGCTTGAATTTTTTTCTTCAGTTCTTTCAACTTGAGAAATCCTTATGGTCTCACTCTCTTAATTCCACAGCTGGGCAGACAATCAGACCAGCCTCGACATGGTGGTTGGAGGATAACTGGCTATTCAGAGAGTCACTACCCCACTGAATATTTTACAAGTAGGCTAAAATTTGGAGCGGTGTCAAATTCTTCAGGATATATAAAAAAGTATCTTAAACCCAGAGAATTTTTTTTTTCCTAATGCAAGGGTTAAAGTGGGTCATTTTAGCTATCAGGGAGTAGGTTACAGTCGGGATTTTCATTTAAATGAAAGTGTATGTACCTTTCTCTATAAAAATACTTTTATAGGGATCATGTTGCTTATTCTTATTCCAGTCATGGTAATAAGCAATATTTTGATTTTGTTCATGCCTTATCCCTCTGAGATCTTCTGTGGTCTTATTCAATATAATTTCACATTGAAGAAATTCCATGTTTTCCTTTTCCCTGTAAAAATTAAACTATTTTAACATGGACTATCATTCCCTGCAAACATTCACACTTATAATCACACTCATGCACACCCTACGTCTCTTTTGACAGCTTGCAAATATCCCTCTTTTTGCACGCAGACTTCACAGTTACAAAGCTGAAATTTCTCTGTAATTTCCTCTTATGTTTATATATCTCAGCTTTTCAAAGGGTTTTGAAAAATGGCTTAGACACACCTAGGAAAAATATGCTTTTTTCCCATCATCTGGCTAAAGACCAAGGCTTTTTAATCCCCATTTACCCATTTAAGAGTGCTCTCAAGTGTGCTGTGCATCAACAAAGCAAAGATGCTCTTGAAAGAGGCTCACTGTCTCGCTTGAAAAGCCCCTATCATCTCCCCATTTTTTTCCACCCCCATTGCACATAGTCATCTGTTACCTGTAGCAAGAGCTATTTTGATATCCCTAGTCTATTGACAAATCTCTGGCTGTTTTCTGGTGTCTGTTAGAACATACACAATGCAAACCCCACCCCCATATACTTATTCTTTATTATCCTTGGAAGGACACAGTAAATGAGTAAAGATCTCCCACATCTTGGGGACTGATTGTTCCTAAAAACAGTTTATTAATGTCTTAGATTGAGTTCCCCAGAAGTAGGCCAAGAGTCAAGGATTTACATGCAAGTTATTTATTGAAGATATGCTCCTAGGAGAGACTTGTATGGGAATGAATGCAGGAAGCAGAGCAGGGAAGGCGAAGCAGCCAAGCAAGGATGTGATTTCAGGCACAGTCTCATGGAGGCTGGCTTCAGCCTACTTCTGCAAGATATTTGGGAGTGTGAGTTAAGTCTCAAAGACTTTCTGCTTCAAGGTCAAGGAGCTGGGTTTTCATCCTTTTGCAGTTGCCAGCCCTCAGCAGGGTAAGGAGGGTTTGAGGGGATATAAAGCCCCAGGCACTTCCAGCTCTCTAAGTATCTGAGCAACAAGGCTCCTGACGTCCATCCGAGGAGAGTCAATCCCTCAAAGCAAGTAAAGGTGCAAGCCATTAGAAGTGAAAGCACATGGAAAACATGGTAGGGGCATCCAGAAACACCAAATGATCCCAGGGTTTTCTGGCCAGATAACCAGCAGTGTCCCCTGCGCTGAAAAAATATTCACTGAGCACCTGATCTTTGCTGGGCACTGTTCTTGACGTTGGAGACAAACCCAAACCAAACCAAACCCACTGCCTTCCAGCTGCTCCTGACTCAGAGCTGCCCATCCCAGTTAAGTTTAAAATGGAGTCAGAAAAGCAAAAGACGGATCTTAAGCCAAAATCACACAAATAAATAAAAACTAAAAAAAAAAAAAAATGTGAAGTGTTATGAAAAGAAGTTATGAGAACATTCATTAGAGGGGCTTGACTCAGTCTTAGGATTCAGGAAATGCTTCCCCAAGGTAGTCATGCAACATGCAATAATTCGGTTTTCTGGGTATATGAAGAAAATACACATTACAGTTATTAGTGTTTTTGCTAGGCAGAAACAATTTCCACACTTCTTGATGTTTCAAAGAAATTCCTAAAGTCAGAATAAATTCCCGTGAAAAGCCTTTAAATAATAAATTATTGGAAAGGAGACAATACGAAGGTACATAATTTGGCAATAATTTATTATTTAAAGGATTTTCATGGGAACATAATTTGGCAGAAGGAAGGAAAAATCCATAGTCCAAACTTGATATATGAATCACAACATAACACAAATACTATGAATAAGCAAGTCACACACACAAACATACATAAGCAGATTGTCAGATTTTGACAGGTAGGAGGCTTTGTTGACTAGGAATAATGATAGACATTTCCACATGTTGAGACAATATGACCTCCCAGGCACCATGCTAGGTGCTTTACATGCATTATCTGGTTAAATCCTAACAAACAATCTCTGAGTTAGATACTGTCTTTATCCCATTTTGCAGAGAGGAAACTAGGGCAAGAAAGGTTAAGAAATTTGCCCAAAGTCACACAGGTGGAAAGCCGTTGCACAGGATTGGAACTTAAGTTTGTCTGACTTCAAAGCCTCAACTAACTGTTTTGTTAGTCTGGCTAGAAAAGCAGCACCCATCTATGTGAAAACTCTTACCAGATGGAGAAGTGGAAAAAATGGTGTATTAAATCCAGCAGAGTACTAGCTAATCATCCACGTTAGCTAGAAGAGCGGCTAGCTAATAAACCATTTTTCAAACAGTATGGGTTCACTCCGGAGTCAAATGGAGCCCCTGGCTCTATCAAAATGCTCTCCGATGCCTTGTAGTCAAGCATATCATGAAACTTTCTCAGTAGCCTCACACAAATCATGTCTTAGACTATTAGTTCCAACATTTTGGTCGGGAAACCTACAAGGTCAGTGCCTGAAGGTTCCAGAGTGTTACTGAATCATGAAAACTAGAGCTATGACCAGCAAGAGCCCCTGTCTTTTACCATAATATAGGAATGGTTTGTGGGATAACACACTCAATGCCCTCCATGAACGGTTCAGAAATGTGCACTTCACATTATGAGTCTATAACTTAAACTGGGCCAATAGATTGGTTTTGTCCTTGCTCACATGCCAGCTCCCAGAAGTTGGTAGTGACTGCCTGGAGTGCAGAATCCAGAGACTGTGTGTAAACTCAGCAGGAAGGAGCCAGGATGTGTGATTGATATCTACAATTAGTGCTAGAAGGCGGAGGGGTGCAGTATTATGGAAACACTTCAAACAACAGTGTTTCCCAAACCTCCCTAATCATAAGAATCACATGGAACTCTGGTTAAAAACACAGATTCCTGGGTCTAGGGGGAAACTTACTGAGCTATATCCTCCAGGTGCCTAGGAACTGGCATTTTATACAATTGCCCCCAGTGATTCTTATGATTAGGTAAGTATGAGAAACATTGAGATGAACCACTCTTTATCCCACACACACTTCTAGGTTTTACAGGGTTAATTTTTTTTAATTCCCATTGTTAAATTGTATTTGAAATGAACAGCCCTTTCTCTAGCTGTATGTGTGCACATGTATGTGTGCGCCCATGCATGCTGGTGCAGGTATATAAGAAAAATATGGATATTCCTGCCATTCAGCCAACCCAAGAAATAGTGATGGGGCATTTCCTTCCATATCAGCACCACCCCTTCAGGGTTCAAAAATTTGTGCTTTCTTCTGGGGCTGCAGGAGGTTGAAAGTGTCCTGAGAAGTTCACACAGGGTCTTGACTAATTCTGAAGTAAAGCAGGCATCCTTCATCTATACTGATCCATGGGGGTATACAGACCAAAGGCTCAAAATCCACTGCTGTCAAGTCGATTCTGACTCATATTGACCCTATAGGACAGAGAAGAACTGCCCCATAGGGTTTCCAAAGGGCAGCTGGTGAATTTGAAGTGCTGACTTTTTGGTGGGCAGCCAAGCTCTTAACCACTACACCACCAGGGCTCCCAGAAGCTGCTAATGATGGTATAAATAGCCCCTCTGCACAGCCAATGGGCATTTCCAGTCCAAAGGCCAGAGGTTTATATGTCCTGCCTCAGCTTCCACATGATCCTGGGTTCTGGCCACTGTTGGTTATGGGCATCCTCCTTTGCTAATGGTCTCCTCTGTCCTTGACCCCCCTCCCAGCCCCACCCACTCTCAAATACATGACATTCTCCAAGGTAGCATCCCATAACCTCCTTTTCACCTTGCAGCACAGATAAACGTCACCTATATTCTTTTTTTTTTCATGGCATAAGATCTTATATTAGCTCCCCTCAGGATCCTGTCTCCTGATTTTCCTGGCTTGGAAGGAATAATATTTACTTTTTTTCTCTCTCTCTCTTCTTGCTATAACGATTCTAATTTCTGCTTAGGCAATAAGCATACCTCTGCCTCTGCTTGACCTTATGATCAGGAAGTACAGGAAACAAAGAAATGCTCAAAGGTAAATATTTCATGGTCTTATCTTACTATGAACATGTTTTCACTAGAACATAAGCTCTTTGAGGACAGAAACTTTACCTGCCTTTTTTTTTTTTTTCTTGAGATGTTTTTGGTCCCTGGCACGTATGTCGGCATTTTACATTTTCAGTCTTGAGTACTTTTCTACCCTACTTATATTAATCACTTACCTATTTTTTCAAGACACAGATCAAGCCCTACCTGCTCCAAGAAGTTTTTCTGATGATCTCAGCCCTATCTGACTCCTTTGGCACTTTTGTCTGTACCTCACAATACTTCCTTGTTTATCATTTCTACAACTTCTAGCTTATTTATGTATTTCAGGCAAACAATGTTTTCATCAACTTTAGAATAACTACTCTAGCAAATTTCACTTGAATTGTTTCTTAGAAATCCCTCGCAGCAGGCTGATGGCACAATTCCAGAGTCTAATTCAAGAAAAGTAAGTTGTGAAAGGGTCAAAACAATGTGCTCTGGGTATACAGCTCGTTGACTCTTTGACTTGTCATCATTCTCTTATTTTCAATATGTGTCATATTTCCTCCTCACTTCCTTCATGGACAAAGGGTTGTGTGTTTTCCTCTACAGCAATCAGCATGGCTTAAGGCACGTAGTAAATTCCCACCGATTACTTGACTGACTTTAAAGAAGTTAGAGTTATTTCTGAAACTTCAGTGTTCTTTACATGGATAACTCCATTGCAGATGTGTCCTTCCTAAGTCACAGGAAGGCCTTCGTGGTCTTAAATGTTGTGGTTTCAGTGTTCTGTGGACAGTAAAATCAATGTGTATGACTGCAAACACATGTGTCCTCCATCCTCAGGGTATACATGATAAATGAAGTCCACAAAATGTTGAATTCAATCTTAGGTGTGTTTCTTTTTGTTCTGTAATTTTGCTTTTGACTAAGAGGATATCAAAATTTGAGAATGCTTGGGTTCAACATTTTCTTTTCCTTTTCAAAACTTTTGCCTCAGCTCATGGCTGCCGTCGTAACTTTTTACCAGTAGTGAAGGAAAGAAAATATTTTTACCAAAGCATTTGTCTCCACTTCAGCAATGAAAACATAAATGTTCAACAGACATTGGCAGCACGACTCAAATCTGAGGTGATTTTTTTTTTTTTACACAGCAATCTCTAATACTGAAAAATGAAACAATAATATTGATGGGATTTTATACAAAATTCCAGTAAACTAGAGTTTTTAAATAAAAAAAAATAAAAGATAATGAAATAAAAATAAAAGAGGGCATCATTCAATAAACGGTGAAGCCTGTTCTAATCGGGGAGCAAGTTTTGAGTCTCGAGCTCATGATCTAGCAGTACCTGTTGGAAATGAAAAGATGTGGGCTGTATAATCTACAGCCCAAGCACAGTCTCCTTTTACCACAAAACCCTCATCTTAGAATTTTATATTCTTGAACTCCCGTGTTCTTCTTTGGTGAAGAAAACACATGTATGCTGTTAGTGATTTCTCTGCAATTATAAAGCAGTTAGAATTGCTGAACACTATCCTAATTGAAGATATTTAGACACGTAGTTTGACAAAGATTAAAAAAGGGATCATGAACATAAGAAGGGTGGTGGATTTTAAATGTATTTTCTAAATTTTCTAAAAGTTTCTTTTAATTGTTTACAAGAAGAATATAGTACTTGGCTGGAAAATAGTTTAGAAGAAAAGGTCATTTTGTAGGAATGTTCTAGTCTGACTGTACCACTTCAACCCAGATGACTTTTACAAGCATTTTGATTCTCCTGAACTTTAACATTGCCAGGCCCCTGGCCATTGGAAAGGAGTGCATTAGACTAGGTGGAAAGCATCGCACATTGGCACGTGTGCTTTTCACCTTGGGACTGGCCTTTTGATATTCTCGCCGATTGGGGTTTCTAGCCAGATTCTAATTGGATAGTATTTTCCACATCCCCAACTCATCAGCCAACTGGCAGGCATAATCCAGGACTATTAACAAAAAAAGCATCATTATCTTTTGGCTAATCTGAATAAAGTGAAAAATGAAAAACAGGAGCCAATGATAGACCATGGGCTTTGCAAACTGTGGTTAAAGAAACTCCTGTTCAGACTTAGAATCACATGGAAAATTATAGATAACATGCTGCAGAAAGAAATTCTGGCTTTCCTTCACAGAAAAACAAAACAAAACAAAAACAGTGCAATGATTTTTGTGATTGCTATAAAGAAGGCCTATCTGAGTGGGGGAAAAAAAAATACCATCAAGTGGATTCAAAGCAAAGGCTGAATACCCAGAACCTTGGGAGATGTAGATACTAGTTTCTTCATTGTACAATAGACTGGGCAAAACAATCCAAGTTATATTGAGGTGGGGAGACATTTAAAAGTAGGTTTCCAATGTCTTTATTATTAAAATGAAAATAATTATACAAGCAATGAAAGTAAGCACTGTTCTACTGGGCCACTGGGCCAAGATCCTCAGAGTATCAGCATGAAATGACAAAAAACTTAGGATAGTTCTAATGGCCATTGGGTAATGGCCCTAAAAAGCTCTTTAATAATCTTGTCCTGTTCCTTATCTCTGATTTTGTTTGACTTTCACCTTCAGGTGAGGTGACATCATAGCAGAGAAGTATAGACAATTTGGATGATGAATTAGTTTACAAGCTTGAATTCTACAACAAAGATCCCAAAGTAACAGTGGCTTAAATAAGACAGAAGTTTATTTCTCTCTCATATGACACCGAACATAGTGGTGATGGTGTCTGGCACCCAGATTTTTTTCTTTTCGCTCTGCCATTTTCTTTTTTTAAAGTTTTATTGTGCTTTAGGTGAAAGTTTACAGAGCAAAATTAGTTTCTCAATCAAACATTATTTGCAAATTGTTTTGTGACATTGGATGCAATCCCCACAATGTGACAGCACTCTCCCCTTTTCCACCTGTGTTCCCTATGACCATTTGTCCAGGTATCCTGTCCCTTCCTGCATTCTCATCTTGATTTTGGGCAGGCGTTGCCCATTTGATCTTGTATATTTGATTGAACTAAGAAGCACTTTCCTCATGTGTGTCACTGTTTGTTTTATTATAGGCCTGTCCAATCTTTATATAAAAAGTGGGCTTCAAGAGTGGCTTCATATCTGAGTTAGCAGGGCATCTGGGGATCATAGTCTCAGGGGTTCCTCCAGTCTCTGTCAGACCAGAAAGGCTGGTCTTTTTTGTGGATTTGAATTTTTTTCTACACTTTTCTCCTGCTCTGTCTGGAACTCTCTATTGTGATCTCTGTCAAAGAAGTTAGTGGTAGTAGCCAGGCACTATAGTTCTTCTGGGCTCAGGCTGGTGGAGGCTGTGGTTCACGTGTTCCTTTAGTCCTTTGGGCTAATGTTTTCCTTGTGTCTTTGGTTTTCTTCATTCTCCTTTGCTATGGATGGGTTGGGACAAATAGATGTATTTTAGATGGCCGCTGGAAAATTTTGAAGACCCCAGATGCTACTCACCAAAGTAGGATGTAAAACATTTCTTTATGAACTATGTCATGCCAATTGACCTAGATGTCCCCTGAGGTTATGGTCCCTAGCTCTCAGCCCCAGCAACTTCGTCCCTCAAGGTGTTTGGATGTGTTTAGGAAGCTTCTATGACTTTGCTTTGGTCAGGTTGTGCTGACTTCCCCTGTATTGTGTGTTGTCTTTCCCTTCACCAAAGTTGACACTTGTCTACTGTCTAGTTAGATTTCACATCCCTACCCCACTGCTTCCTTGTAATCATCAAAGATTGTTTTTTTTTTCTGCATGTAAACTTTTTCTTGGGTTTTTATAATAGTGGTCTCATACAATATTTGTCCTTTTGTGATTGACTTATTTCACTCAGCATGATGCCCTCCAGATTCATCCATGTTATGAGATGCTTCACAGATTCATCATTGTTCTTTTTCGTTGGGTAGTGCTCCATTGTGTGTATGTACCAGAGTTTGTTTATCCATTCATCTGTTGATAGACACCTAGGTTGTTTCCATCTTTTCGCTATTGTGAACAATGCTGCGACGAACATGGGTGTACGTATATCTATTTGTGTGATGACTCTTATTTCTCTATGATATTTTCCTAGGAGTGAGATTGCTGGACCGTGCGGTATTTCTATTTCTAGCTTTCTAAGGAAGCGCCATATCATTTTCCAAAATGGTTGTTATCATTTTACATTCCTACAAGCAGTGAATAAGAGTTCCAGTTTCTGTGCAGCCTCTCCAACATTTGTTATTTTCTTTTTTTTTTTTTTATTTGTGCCAGTAATGCCGGCGTGAGATGGCCTCTCAATACAGTTTTGATTTGCATTTCTCTAATGGCTAGTGATTACAAGCATTTCCTCATGTGTTTGTTAGCCACTTGAATGTCTTCTTTGGTGAAGTATGTGTTTTCCTTTCCCATTTTTTAATTGAATTCTTTGTCTTTTTGTTGTAGAGGTGTTGGACTTTCTTGTAAACTTTGGAGATTAGACCTTTGTCAGATTCGTAATAGCCAATTTTTCTTTCCCGGTGTGTAGGTTCTCCTTTTACTCTTTCAGTGAAGTCTTTTGATGAGTGTAAGTGTTTAATTTTTAGAAGATCCCAGTTATCTAGCGTATCTTCTAGAGTTTGTGTGTTGTTAGTTATGGTTTGTATCCTGTTAATGCTGTGTATTAGGGCCTTTAGCATTCATCTTATTTTTTCTTCTATGATCTTTATAGTTTTTGGCTTTATATTTAGGTCTTTGATCCATTTTGAATTAGTTTTTATGTGTGTGAGGTATGGTTCCTGTTTGATTTTTTTGCAGATGGACATCTAGTTTTGGTAGCACCATTTGTTAAAAAAAACTGTCTTTACACCAATTGATGGGCTTTGGGTCCTTGCCAAAGATCAGGTGACTGTAGGTGGATAGGTTTACACCTGAGTTCTCAACTCTGTTCTTTTGGTCAATATATCTGTAGTTGTACCAGTATCAGGCTGTTTTGACTACCATAGCTGTATAGTAGGTTCTGAGATTAGATAGTGAAACTCCTCCTACTTTATTCTTCTTTGATAGTGCTTTAACTCTCTGGAGCCTCTTCCCTTTCCATATAAAGCTAATAATTAGTTTTCCTATCTCTTTAAAGAATGTTGTTGGCATTTGGATCAGTATTGCATTGTATTTGTAAATTGCCTTGGGTAAATTGCCATTTCCACAATGTTGAGCCTACCTATCCATGAGCATGGTATGTTTTTCCATTTATGTAGATCTCTTTTGGTTTTCTGCAGTAGCATTTTGTAGTTTTCTTTGTATAGGACTTTTTCATTCCTGGTTACATTTATTCCTAAATTTTTTTTTTTTTAGGAACTATTATAAATGGTATTCCCTCATGTATCTGTCAGTTTGTCGTACTGTGGGGGCTTGTGTGTTGCTGGGATGCTGGTAGCTATGCCACCGGTATTCAGATATCAGCAGGGTCACCCATGGAGGACAGGTTTCAGCTGAGCTTCCAGATTAAGACAGCCAGGAAGAAGGACCCAGCAGTCTACTTCTGAAAAGCATTAGCCAGTGAAGACCTTATGAATAGCAGTGGAACATTGTCTGATATAGTGCCAGAAAATGAGCCCCCCAGGTTGGAAGGCACTCTCAAGATGCCTGGGGAAAAGCTGCCTCCTCAAAGTAGAGTCAATCTTAATGATGTGAATGAAATAAAGCTTCAGGACCTTCATTTGCTGATGTTGCATGACTCAAAATGAGAAAAAACAGTTGCAAACATCCATTAATAATCGGAACCTGGAATGTACAAAATACAAATCTAGGAAAATTGGAAATCGTCAAAAATGAAATGGAACACATAAACATCGATATCCTAGGCATTAGTGAGCTGAAATGGACTGATATTGCCCATTTTGAATCAGACAATCATATAGTCTACTATGCTGGGAATGACAACTCAAAGAGGAATGGTGTTGCGTTCATCATCAAAAGGAACATTTCAAGATCTATCCTGAAGTACAACGCTGTCAGTGATAGGATAATATCCATACAGCTACAAGGAAGACCTGTTAATACGGCTATTATTCAAATTTACGCACCAACCACTAGGGCCAAAGATGAAGAAATAGAAGATTTTTATCAGTTGCCGCAGTCTGAAATTGATTGAACATGCAATCAAGATGCATTGATAATTACTGGCAATTGGAATGCGAAAGTTGGAAACAAAGAAGGATCAGTAGTTGGAAAATATGACCTTGGTGAAAGAAACAATGCTGGAGATCAAATGATAGAATTTTGCAAGACCAACAACTTCTTCATTGCAAATACCTTCTTTCACTAACATAAATGGTGACTATACGCAGTGGGTATACACATGGACCTTGCCAGATGGAACACACAGATATCAAATTGACTATACCTGTGGAAAGAGACAATGGAAAAGCTCAATCTCATCAGTCAGAACAAGGCCAGGGGCCGACTGTGGTACAGACCATCAATTGCTCATATATAAGTTTTTTTTTTTTTTTTTTAAGTTTGAGCTGAAACTGAAGAAAATCAGAGCAAGTCCACGAGAGCCAAAATATGACCTTGAGTATATCCCACCTGAATTTAGAGACCATCTCAAGAACAGATTTGATGCATTGAACACCATGACCGAAGACCAGACGAGTTGTGGAATGACATCAAGGACATCATCCGTGAAGAAAGCAAGAGATCACTGAAAAGACAGGAAGGAAAGAAAAGACCAAGGTGGATGTCAGAGGAGACTCTGAAACTTGCTCTTGAGCGCCGAGCAGCTAAAGCAAAAGGAAGAATTGATGAAGTAAAAGAACCGAATAGAAGATTTCGAAGGGCCAGTCGTGAAAACAAAATAAAGTACTATAATGACATGTGCAAAGAGCTGGAGATGGAAAACCAAAAGGGAAGAACATGCTTGGTGTTTCTCAAGCTGAAAGAACTGAAGAAAAAATTCAAGCCTCGAGTTGCAATAGTGAAGGATTCTGTGGGGAAAATATTAAACGACACAGGAAGCATCAAAAGAAGATGGAAGGAATACACACAGTCAGTATTCCAAAAAGAATTAGTCAATATTCAACCATTTCAAGAGGTGGCATATGATCAGGAACCAATGGTACTGAAGGAAGAAGTCCAAGCTGCTCTGAAGGCACTGGTGAAAAACAAGGCTCCAGGAATTGATGGAATATCAATTGAGATGTTTCAACAAACAGATGAAGCACTGGAGGTGCTCACTTGTCTATGTCAAGAAATATGGAAGACAGCTTCCTGGCCAACTGACTGGAAGAGATCCATATTTATGCCTATTCCCAAGAAAGGTGATGCAAATGAATGTGGAAATTATAGAACAATATCATTAATATGATACAAAAGCAAAATTTTGCTGAAGATCATTTAAAAAAGGGTGCAACAGTATATCAACAGGGAACTGCCAGAAATACAGGCCAGTTTCAGAAGAGGATGTGAAACCAGGGATATCACTGCTGATGTCAAATGGATCCTGGCTGAAAGCAGAGAATACCAGAAGAATGTTTACCTGTGTTTTATTGACTACGCAAAGGCATTCTACTGTGTGGATCACAACAAATTATGGATAACACTGCGAAGAATGGGAATTCCAGAACACTTAATTGTGCTCTTGAGGAACATTTACATAGATCAAGAGGCAGTTGTTCGGACAGAACAAGATACTGGTTAGTTTAAAGTCAGGAAAGGTGTGCGTCAGGGTTGTATTCTTTCACCATACCTATTTAATCTCTATGCTGAACAAATAATACGAGAAGCTGGACTATGTGAAGAAGAATGGGGCATCAGGATGGGAGGAAAACTCGTTAACAACCTGCGTTATGCAGATGACACAACCTTGCTTGCTGAAAGTGAAGGGGACTTGAAGCACTTACTAATGAATATCAAGGACCATAGCCTTCAGTCTGGATTGCACGTCAACATAAAGAAAACAAAAATCCTCACAACTGGACCAATGAGCAACATCATGATAAATGGAGAAAAGATTGAAGTTGTCAAGTATTTCATTTTATTTGGATCCGCAATCAACAGCCATGGAAGCAGCAGTCAGGAAATCAAAAGATGCATTGCAATGGGCAAATCTGCTGCAAAGGACCTCTTCAAAGTGTTGAAGAGCAAAGATGTCACCTTGAAGACTAAGGTGCACCTGACCCAAACCATGGTATTTTCAATTGCATCGTATGCATGTGAAAGCTGGACAATGAATAAGGAAGACCGAAGAAGAATTGAAGCCTTTGAATTGTGGTGTTGGGGAAGAATATTGAATATACCATGGACTGCCAAAAGAACGAACAGATCTGTCTTGGAAGAAGCACAACCAGAATGCTCCTTAGAGGCAAGGATGGTAAGACTGCGTCTTACATACTTTGGACATATTGTCAGGAAGGATCAGTCCCTGGAGAAGGACATCATGCTTGGCAGAGTACAGGGTCAGCGGAAAAGAGGAAGACCCTCAACGAGTTGAATTGACACAGTGGTTGCAACAATGAGCTCAAGCATAACAATGATTGTAAGGATGGTGCAAGACCGGGCAGTGTTTCGTTCTGTTGTGCATAGGGTCACTATGAGTCAGAACCGACTCAACGGCACCTAACAACAACAACAATATTTAGCATGATACTCAGCTCCCACTAAAGCGATGCCCTTTAGAGACTTGAACAGTTGGATTTGCTATTTGAATGTGTATGTGTGTATATAAATAGAAATTCTATTCCTGGTAGAGGAGATGGACTTGATAACTTGAAAGAACAACTAGAAAAAAAGGACCCTTTTTATTATTTTTTTTTAAATAAAAGGCATCAGATAAAACATGTTTTTGGAAAATATTGGGACCACATTCCAGGAGAAGAAGTTTTCTTCCAGTTTGGGGGGATTATGAAAAAAGTTGCTATATGGGATGGGGTTTATACATTGGTATGTAGGTTTTTGTATGGGCATTAATTTTCAAACAAATTGGGAAAATATGTAGGAGCATGATTGCTGGATTGTATGATAAGACTATGTTTAACTTTGTAAGAAACTGTAAAACTGCTTTCCAAAGTGGCTGTAGCATTTTATTTGCCATCAGCAATGGATGAGCATTCCCGCCATTCTGCATCCTTTCTGCAATTACTATTGGCAGTTTTTTTTTTTTTTTAAATAATTTTTACTGTGCTTTAAGTGAAAGTTTACAAATCAAGTCAGTCGGTCGCATATAAGCTTATATACACCTTACTCCATACTCCCACTTACTCTCCCCCTGAGTCAGCCCACTCCCTCCTTCCAGTCTCTCCTTTCATGACGGTTTTGCCAGTTTCTAACCCTCTCTACCCTCCTATCTCCCCCCAAGACAGGAGATGCCAAAACAGTCTTAAGTGTCCACCTGAAACAAGTAGCTCACTCTTCGTCAGCATCTCTCTCCAACCCATTGTCCAGTCCCTTCCATGTCTGATGAGTTGTCTTCGGGAATGGTTCCTGTCCTGGGCCAACAGGAGGTTTAGGGACCATGACCACCGGGATTCTTCTAGTCTCAGTCAGACCATTAAGTCTGGTCTTTTTATGAGAATTTGGGGTCTGCATCCCACTGCTCTCCTGCTCCCTCAGGGGCTCTCTGTTGTGCTCCCTGTCAGGGCAGTCATCGGTTGTGGCCGGGCACCATCTAGTTCTTCTGGTCTCAGGATGATGTAAGTCTCTGGTTCATGTGGCCCTTTCTGTCTCTTGGGCTCATAGTCATTGGGTAACCTTGGTGTTCTTCATTTTCCTTTGATCCAGGAGGGTTGAGACCAATTGATGCATCTTAGATGGCCACTTGTTAGCATTTAAGACCCCAGATGACACACTTCAAAGTGAGATGCGGAATGTTTTCATAATAGAATTATTTTACCAATTGACTTAGAAGTCTCCTTAAGCTATAGTCCCCAAACCCCCGCCCTTGCTCCGCTGACCTTTGAAGCATTCAGTTTATCCCAGAACCTTCTTTGCTTTTGGTCCAGTCCAGTTGAGCTGACCTTCCATGTATTGAGTATTGTCCTTCCCTTCACCTAAAGTAGTTCTTATCTACTAACTAATCAGTAAATAACCCTCTCCCACCCTCCCTCCCTCCCCTCCTCGGAACCACAAAAGTATGTGTTCTTCTCAGTTTATACTATTTCTCAAGATCTTTTTCATAATAGTGGTCTTATACAATATTTGTCCTTTTGCCTCTGACTAATTTCACTCAGCATAATGCCTTCCAGGTTCCTCCATGTTATGAAATGTTTCACAGATTCCTCACTGTTCTTTATCGATGTGTAGTATTCCATTGTGTGAATATACCATAATTTATTTAACCATTCATCAGTTGATGGACACCTTGGTTGCTTCCAGCTTTTTGCTATTGTAAACAGTGCTGCAATAAACGTGGGTGTGCATATATATGGTTGTGTAAAGGCTCTTATTTCTCTAGGGTATATTCTGAGGAGTAGGATTTCTGGGTTGTATGGTAGTTCTATTTCTAACTGTTTAAGATAACGTCAGATAGATTTCCAAAGTGGTTGTACCATTTTACATTCCCACCAGCAGTGTATAAGTGTTCCAATCTCTCTGCAGCCTCTCCAACATTCATTGTGTTTTTTGGATTAAGGCCAGCCTTGTTGGAGTGAGATGGAATCTCATCGTAGTTTTAATTTGCATTTCTCTAATGGCTAATGATCGAGAGCATTTTCTCATGTATCTGTTAGCTGCCTGAATATCTTCTTTAGTGAAGCGTGTGTTCATATCCTTTGCCCACTTTTTGATTGGGTTGTTTGTCTTTTTGTGGTTGAGTTTTAACAGAATCATGTAGATTTTAGGGATCAGGTGCTGGTCAGAGATGGCATAGCTGAAAATTCTTTCCCAATCTGTAGGTGGTCTTTTTACTCTTTTGGTGAAGTCTTTAGATGAGCATAGGTGTTTGATTTTTAGGAGCCCCCAGTTATCTGGTTTCTCTTTGTCATTTTTGGTAATGTTTGTATTCTGTTTATGCCTTGTATTAGGGCTCCTAACGTTGTCCCTATTTTTTCTTCTATGATCTTTATCGTTTTAATCTTTATGTTTAGGTCTTTGATCTACTTGGAGTTAGTTTTTGTGCATGGTGTGAGGTATGAGTCCTGTTTCATTTTTTTGCAAATGAATATCCAGTTATGCCAGCACCATTTGTTAAAAAGACTATCTTTTCCCCAATTAACTGACACTGGGCCTTTGCCAAATATCAGCTGCTCATAGTGGATGGATTTATATCTGGGTTCTCAATTCTGTTCCATCGGTCTATGTGCCTGTTGTTGTACCAGTACCAGGCTGTTTTAACTTCTGTGGCTGTATAATATATTCTAAAATCAGGTAGAGTGAGGCCTCCCACTTTTTTCTTCTTTTTCAGTAATGCTTTACTTACCCAGGGCTTCTTTCCCTTCCATATGAAGTTGGTGATTTGTTTCTCCATCACATTAAAAAATGTCATTCGGGTTTGGATTGGAAGTGCATTGTATGTATAGATGGCTTTTGGTAGAATAGACATTTTTACTATGTTAAGTCTTCCTATCCATGAGCAAAGTATGTTTTTCCACTTATGTAGGTCCTTTTTAGTTTCTTGCACTAGTACTTTGTAGTTTTCTTTGTATAGGTCTTTTACATCTTTGGTAAGATTTATTCCTAAGTATTTTATCTTCTTGGGGGCTACTGTGAATGCTATTGATTTGGTGATTTCTTCTTTGATGTTCCTTTTGTTGATGTAGAGGAGCCCCAGTGATTTTTGTTTGTTTATTTTATAACCTGAGACTCTGCCAAACTCTTCTATTAGTTTCAGTAGTTTTCTGGAGGATTCCTTAGGGTTTTCTGTGTATAAGATCATGTCATCTGCAAATAGAGATAATTTTACTTCTTCCTTGCCAATCCGGATGCCCTTTATTTCTTTGTCTAGCCTAATTGCTCTGGCTAGGACCTCTAGCACAATGTTGAATAAGAGCGGTGATAAAGGGCATCCTTGTCTGGTTCCCCTTCTCAAGGGAAATGCTTTCAGGCTCTCTCCATTTAGGGTGATGTTGGCTGTTGGCTTGTATAGATGCCCTTTATTACGTTGAGGAATTTTCCTTCAATTCCTATTTTGCTGAGAGTTTTTATCATAAATGGGTGTTGGACTTTGTCAAATGCCTTTTCTGCATCAATTCATAAGATCATGTGGTTTTTGGCTTTTGTTTTATTTATATGATGGATTACATTAATGGTTTCTCTAATATTAAACCAGCCTTGCATGCCTGGTATAAATCCGACTTGGTCGTGGTGAATTAACTTTTTCATATGTTGTTGAATTCTATTGGCTAGAATTTTGTTGAGGATTTTTGCATCTATGTTCATGAGGGATATAGGTCTGTAATTTTCTTTTTTTGTAGTGTCTTTATCTGGTTTTGGTATCAGGGAGATGGTTGCTTCATAGAATGAGTTAGGTAGTATTCCATCATTTTCTATGCTTTGAAATACCTTTAGTAGTAGTGGTGTTAAGTCTTCTCTGAAAGTTTGGTAGAACTCTGCAGTGAAGCCTTCCGGGCCAGGGCTTTCTTTTGTTGGGAGTTTTTTGATTACCTTTTCAATCTCTTTTTTTGTTATCGGTCTATGTAGTTGTTCTACTTCTGATTGTGTTAGTTTAGGTAGGTAGTGTTTTTCTAGGAATTCATCCATTTCTTCTAGGTTTGCAAATTTGTTAGAGTACAATTTTTCATAATAACCTGATATGATTCTTTTAATTTCAGTTAGGTCTGTTGTGATATGGCCCATCTCATTTCTTATTCGGGTTATTTGTTTCCTTTCCTGTATTTCTTTAGTCACTCTGGCCAATGGTTTATCAATTTAGTTAATTTTTTCAAAGAACCAGCTTTTGGCTTTGTTAATTCTTTCAATTGTTTTCCTGTTTTTTAGTTCATTTAGCTCAGCTCTAATTTTTATTATTTGTTTTCTTTTGGTGCCTGATGGATTCTTTTGTTGCTCGCTTTCTATTTGTTCAAGTTGTAGGGACAGTTCTCTGATTTTGGCTCTTTCTTCTTTATGTATGTGTGCATTTATCGATATAAATTGACCTCTGAGCACTGCTTTTGCTGTATCCCAGAGGTTTTGATAGGAAGTGTTTTCATTCTCGTTGCATCCTATGAATTTCTTTATTCCCTCCTTAATGTCTTCTATAACCCAGTCTTTTTTGAGCAGGGTATTGTTCAGTTTCCAAGTATTTGATTTTTTTCTCCTGATTTTTCTGTTATTGATTTCCACTTTTACGGCCTTGTGGTCTGAGAAGATGCTTTCTAATATTTCGATGTTTTGGATTCTGCAAAAGTTTCTTTTAGAATGTTCCATGTGCACTAGAAAAAAAAAGTATACTTTGTAGCTGTTGGGTGGAGTGTTCTATATACGTCTATGAGGTCAAGTTGGTTGATTGTAGCAATTAGGTCTTCTGTGTCTCTATTGAGCTTCTTACTGAAAGTCCTATCCTTCTCCGAAATTGGTATGTTGAAGTCTCCTACTATAATTGTGGAGGTGTCTATCTCACTTTTCAGTTCTGTTTAAGTTTGTTTTATGTATCTTGCAGCCCTGTCATTGGGTGCATAAATATTTAATATGGTTATATCTTCCTGGTCTATTGTCCCTTTAATCATTATATAGTGTCCTTCTTTATCCTTTGTGGTGGATTTAACTTTAAAGTCTATTTTGTCAGAAATTAATATTGCTACTCCTGCTCTTTTTTGCTTGTTGTTTGCTTGATATATTTTTTTCCATCCTTTGAGTTTTAGTTTGTTTGTGTCTCTAAGTCTAAGGTGTGTCTCTTGTAGGCAGCATATAGATAGATCGTGTTTCTTTATCCAGTCTGTGACTCTCTGTCTCTTTATTGGTGCATTTGGTCCATTTACATTCAGTGTAATTATAGATAAGTATGTGTTTAGTGCTGTCATTTTGATGTCTTTTTGTGTGTGTTGTTGACAATTTCATTTTTCCACTTACTTTTTTGTGCTGAGACGTTTTTCTTTGTAAATTGTGTGTTCCTCATTTTCATAGTAGTTGGCTTTATGTTTGCTGAGTCGTTATGTTTTTCTTGGTTTTTATTTTGAGTTATGGAGTTGTTATACCTCTTTGTGGTTACTTTAATATTTACCCCTGTTTTTCTAAGTAAAAACCTAACTTGTATTGTCCTATATCGCCTTGTTTCCCTTTCCATATGGCAGTTCTATGCCTCTTGTATTTAGTCCCTCTTTTTGATTATTGTGATCTTTTACATATTGACCTCAATGATTCCCTGTTTTGAGTGTTTTTTTTTTTTTTAATTAATCTTAATTTGTTTTTGTGATTTCCCTATTTGAGTTGATATCAGGATATTCTGTTCTGTGACCTTGTGTTGTGCTGGTATCTGATATTATTGATTTTCTGACCAAACTACTTCCTTTAGTGTTTCTTGTAGCTTTGGTTTGGTTTTTGCAAATTCTCTAAGCTTATGTTTATCTTTGAATGTTTTAATTTCACCTTCATATTTAGGAGAGAGTTTTGCTGGATATATGATCCTTGGCTGGCAGTTTTTCTCCTTCAGTGCTCTATATATGTCATGCCATTGTCTTCTTGAGTGCATGGTTTCTGCTGAGTAGTCTGAACTTATTCTTATTAATTCTCCTTTGTAGGAGAGCTTTCTTTTATCCCTGGCTGCTTTTAAAATTTTCTCTTTATCTTTGGTTTTGGCAAGTTTGGTGATAATATGTCTTGGTGATTTTCTTTTTGGATCAATCTTATGTGGGGTTCGATGAGCATCTTGGATTGATATCCTTTCATTATTCATGATGTCAGGGAAGCTTTCTGCCAACAGATCTTCAACTATTCTCTCTGTATTTTCTGTTATCCCTCCGTGTTCTGGAACTCCAATCACACGGAAGTTATTCTTCTTGATAGAGTCCCATATGATTTTTAGAGTTTCTTCATTTTTTAAATCTTTTATCTGATTTTTTTTCAGCTATATTGGTGTCAATTCCCTTACCCTCCAGTTCCCCCACTCTGCATTCCAATTGCTCGATTCTGCTCCTCTGACTTCCTATTGAGTTGTCTAATTCTGTAATTTTACTGTTAATCTTTTGGATTTCTGAATGCTATCTCTCTATGGATTCTTGCAGCTCATTAATTTTTCCACTACATTCTTGAATAATCTTTTTGATTTCTTCAACTGCTTTATCAGTGTGTTCCTTGGCTTTTTCTGTAGATTGCCTTATTTCATTTCTGAGGTCATCCCTGATGTCTTGAAGCATTCTGTAAATTAGTTTTTTATATTCTGCCTCTGGCAATTCCAGGATTGTATCTTCATTTGGGACAGATTTTGATTCTTTAGTTTGGGGAATTGTAGAAGGAATCATGGTCTGCTTCTTTATGTGGTTTGATATCAACTGCTGTCTCTGAGCCATCTATGAGATATTGTAGTGATTTATTTTATATTTGCTCACTGAGTCTTATTTTGTTTTCTTTTCTTTCAGTATATGTAGATGGGCTGCTATATCACGCTGTCTTGATTGTTGTAGCCCTTGAATCACTTGTGTCTTATTACCAAGTGGTTAGAGCTGTTACCAGATATATAAGCCTAAGAGTCCATTCACTATTCTTGAGTAGAATCTGATTTTGGGTCACCAAGCGTGTGGTGGCGACTGTCACCTATCCACCTAGAGGAGTAGTCGTGATAGTTGTGTGCACCAGATTCTAGTAGCAGTAGAGGGTCACACTCCAGGGGGGCAGGATGCTGACAAGCTTCCCCCAAGTGCCAGTGAGGTAGGTGTGTCTCTATTCCTAAGGCACTTTGGTGGGTGGGCTCTGCAGCTGTACCTTAGGCACCCAGTGGAAGTACCTCTACAGATTGGTAGGTGTCACCATCCTCAGACCCCTAAGGCAGGAGGCTAGGTGGTCTGGGGGGAGCTTTAGCCCTCAGTTCCCCATTCTGGGTCAGTGAGGGCTCTGTTTAATACACAGGGATATCAGACCTGGGAAACTTTTCTTTCCAGTAATCTGCTAAAACAATTACAGTCAGATCCCTATCAGAATTGCCTTTGCATTATAATAGCCACCTTGTTCCCTGTAGGGATGAAAGCCCAAGACTGTGGATCTCATATGCTTGGCTGGAGCTGGTTCTGTATTTTCAGTCCAATTTCGGAAAGTCAGGGAAGGATTTTTGGTCCCTGGGTTTTTTGTAGCTGCTTCTCTCAGGCCAGGAGAATGGGTTAGGAAAGACCAAAAAAAAAAAAAAAAAAAACCACAGAGTACTTCACTCTCTGGCTCAGGAAATTCCAATGTTAATGAAGCCGCCTGGGAAGGGGAGGGGAGGGATCAGATAGATAGGAGAAAGTAGCACCCTGGAATATAGACAAAGTTACTTATCTTGCTTGGTGATGACTGTTTTATCTGAGATTCCCAAGGGGTGTGTAGCCTGTGTGCGTTGGGTGGGTTGAGATTGCCCCCGAGCGTCAGGCCCACGTCCTGTGCTTGTGCTATCTCAGAAGCTATGGTCAGTTCCTCCGCTCCCAGTCCAAAGCCCAGCGCCAAGTTTACCCAGCTGGGATGCCGCACTCCTGGCTCCGAAACCAGTCTCTGTCTCCTGGTGACTTTTCCTCCTGTCAGCTGCTTCTCTGCGCTGCCTGCGTGCACTGGCTGGGCTTCCCCCGAGGTCACTGCTGGGGGCTAGGGCTGCGTCCCATGTTTGCACCGTCTCAGGATGCCATGCTCAGCTCCTGTGCACCCAGTCCAAAGCCCGGCGCCAAGGTTTTCTGACTAGGACGCTGGCTCCAGGCTCTGAAAACAGTCACTGCTTCCCCGTGGTTGCTTGTTCTCAGTCTCTGTCACTCAGGTCAACTCTTTAGATCTGTGTTTGATGGTCAGGGTTCGTAGATTGTCATGTATGTGATTGATTCACTTGTTTTTCCGAGTCTTGTTGCAAGAGGGATCCGCAGTAGCTTCTACTTGTTCAGCCATCTTGGCCCCACCCAATATTGTCAGGTTTTTGTTGTCGTTTGTTTCTTTAGCCATTCTAATAGGTATGTAGTGATATCTCACTGTTGTTTTAGTTTGCAATTCCCTACTAATAAACAATGTTGAAGATTTTTATGTGTACTTACTTGCCTTTTGTATATCTTCTTTGTAAGGTGACTTACTTGCCTTTTGTTTAGCTTTGTAAGGTGTCTATTCAGTTCATTTGCCTATTTTTAAATTGGGTTATTTGTTTTCTTGTTGAGTTTTAACAGTTCTTAAATAAAAAAGTCCTTTATCAGATGCGAGTTCTCCAGATATATTCTTCCGGTCTGTTGCTTGTCTTTTTATTTTTTTAATAGTGTATTTCACAAGGCAGAAGATTTTAATCTTACTAAGGTTTTACTCATTGATTTTTTTTTTTCATGCATCACGTCTTTAGTGTTGTAGCTAAAAAGTTCATCACCAAACCCAAGGTCACAGATTTTTCTCCTATAATTTTTATAGTTTTTTATTTTACATTTAGATCTGTGATCTATTTTCACTTATTTTTTGTGAAAGGTGTAAGGGCTTTAACTAAGTTCCTTTTTTGTGTGTGTATGGATGTCCAGTTGTTCCAGCACCATTTGTTGAGAAGACTATTCAGTTTCCATTGAATTGTCTTTGCTGTTTCGTCAAAGATCAATTTACTAAATTTGTGTGGGTCTATTTCTGGCTACCTATTCTGTTCCATTGAATTAAATGTCTATTCTTTCACCAAAACCCCCTCCCCTGTCTGCTTTATTGTAGCTTTATAGCAAGTCTTGAAATCAGATAGTATGAGTCCTTCAACTTTGTTCTTCAGAGCCTTACTTCCTTTTATTCCCCACCTTCCTTTTCCGAGCTTACCTTTTCCAAATATACTATTAGCATTGTAATCCTTGCCTATATTATGTTTTATGAATGATCAATGATAAGAAAAAGTGTAACTTTTATAAATATTAAATAGCTGAATTCTGTTTTCTTAATTCAATCTGATAATTTTTTCTTTTAATTTGTGAGTTTAGTTTGTTCAAATTAATTCTATTCTTGATAGTTTTTTATTTCCATCACTTTGTTTTATGTTTTATATATCCTATATTTTTCTTTGCTTTTTTTCTCCTCTTAAAACAAGTTTTGGAATGCAGTATTTTCTTTTACTCTTTCTTTCCTTCCATTGGTTCAGAAATTATACATTTAATCTTTATGCATTTATGGTTCATTCTTTTATTTAAAAAATGGATTCCTGCCTTAACATAGTTCAAAATGAATCAATAGTTTTACCATATTCCCAAACATTACAGGGACATTAGAAACTAACTCTAAGTACTCCTTCTTTCTTATATGCCCTGTTTCTAAGATTTTTTTTATTTCAGCCTTGTTTTTATGAACCTCAAGTTTGTCGTTATTATTTTTATATTGGTAACACATGTTTAGGTTTACCCTACTGTTTGCCACTGTTTTGCCCACTATTGCTTTTGGAACCCCTCTCCTTCCTTCTGGGTTCAATTTTCTTCTTCTGAGGTAAATTTTTAATAATTGCTTTAACAAGGGTATGTGGGTGGTAAAGTCTCTTTTTTTTTGTCTAAAATTGTCTTTATTATACTTTTATTCTTGATTGATAGTTTGTCTAATATATAATTTTGGTTGAAAGTTATTTTTTTCTGAGCAATGTGAAGATAGTATTCAATTGTCCTGTGTCCTCTATTGTTATACTGAGAAGTCTGTTGTCAATATTTTTTCCTTCTTTATCTTACTTAAGATTTTCAATTCATGGATGTATGAATTCATGCTTTTCATTAATTCTATAAAATTGTCAACCATCATTTGTTACAATTTGACTTGACAGCCTTCTTCTCTTTTTTCTCTTAACTTTCAATAGGCATACACTAGATCTTCCCATTCTCTTCTTCATGTCACCACATCTCTTTCATTTTTCAATTTTTTAAAATCTTTCATGGCTTCATTTTACTTAATTTCCTCAGATCTATTTTTTAGTCCAAAATTCCTGCTTCAACTGTTTTTAATAAGTTTCATAAAATATTTACCTATTGCTTAATATTAAAAATTCTATTTGATTTTTTTTAATTGACTTGGTTTTTGTTTGTTGTATGTTTCTAATTTTTTTTTTTTAATTTTTATTATGTGAGAACAACAACAACAAAATCACTGCTGTGGAGTCAATTCTGACTCATATCGACCCTATTGGACGAATAGAACTGCTCCATAGGGTTTCCAAGGCTGTCATCTTACAGAACCCAACTGCCACATATTTTTTTTTCCCACAGAGTGGCTTGTGGATTCAAACCAGTGACCACCAGGGTTCCTTTTATTATGAAAACATAATAATTTTATATTCTCTATTAAATTGTGATGTAATGTGAAAATAAACAAAAACCAAACCAAACCCAGTGCCGTCGAGTCGACTCCAACTCATAGCAACCCTATAGGACAGAGTAGAACTGCCCCACAGAGTTTCCAAGGAGTGCCTGGCAGATTCAAACTGCTGACCCTTTGGTTAGCAGCTGTAGCAGTTAACCACTACACCGCCAGGGTTTCCAATGTGAAAATATTGATCTTTTAATGATGCTACCTGTTATATCTACAGTTTTTCACTCATTGTGGATTGTTTATTATGTAACCCCAACTTCAGAGGTGCTTTCTCTGCAGGAGTCCTTGGATACCCTATGCCTGTAGAGTGGTGTTATGTTTGTGTCTAACAAGTGCCCTGGGTTACCACTGGTATAACAGCTCATTTATGTTAATTTCTCAGTTTGGGGATTAAAGGATAGTGTAAATTTAAACTCCATGGTAAATTCTCCAAGAGCTCAGGAAGAAATAGATTAGCTTTCTTGTTGTTTTCCTGTCAGTGGGCATAGTTTTTCTAGGACTGCATTTTACTGTGCATAGCCCTTATTCTCCAACTAGGAACTAGCTAAACAACCAGCAAAGCCTCAGCTAAGCCTCGTGGGATGGTGCTCTCCTCTTCAGATTACCTGCCATCTGAGGATATTTCTCACTTTGTTACCTCAGGCATGTGTTTTAAACAACATCATATTTTATTTGTTTGCAGGGGGACATGGTGGTTCTGATACTGAATCCACATTATTTAAAGAGCAGGAAGCCCTGAATCTGCTTCTTTAAATATCTCATCTTTTGATGGGTTTGATAAAAATTGTATGTCTGATCTTCAGTTACTTTATTATTTATTATACTTAAATGGCATACTTCGTGTTTCTCTAGAGTACGTCTTGTAGGAAGTGTTTTCCTATACTTGGTAACCTTGTGAGTAGCTTCAAGCACTCACATCAAAAGGTTTCCATGAATATACAGAAATTATGCCCCATTTGGGGCTCAAATTAAGATGTGGAACACATTAATTAAGTATATTCTATGTTCATTAACTGTATCATATGCTTTTTGCCTTGAGGATGTGAGACAGGAGAACACTGGCAAGGGAAGACCTGTGAGTCAAAAACCCATGGATCAAATGTCTGTGTCTCCATCAGCCTATGAGCATCTGAGAGCAAGTAAATTGCTTTATTTATCTCTGAAAAGGACCATCAAGCTTGGCACATAAAATGAATATCTGTTTGTAGAAAGAAGAAAGGAAAGAAGGAGTAAAGATGAGAGGGAGAGAAGGAAGAAAGGAGGCAGCTCCTCACCAATATTATATCTATAGAGAAAGAGGAAACCTAACCCACTTCCAGGACCTGGGTGTCTGGGACATGAAGGCAGATGTCCTTAAGAATTACTTCAAATTCTTAAGCCCAATGAAATATTCCAGATTTCATCAACATGATTAAAAATTTTAGCTGCTTTCAGCATGCATGCATAAGAATCTCTTAAGCTTCATGTCTGAACTGTATTCTCAGTAGGGTCTAACACTTGAAAGTCTCCCTGGAAGTTGAGGAGAATGTCACCTAGGTCAGCAGATTACTTGGATGGGAAAAATATTTTGAGCTGCAGCCATGCTTTGAGAGATTTCTTTCTTCCTTCCTTCCTTCCTTTCTCTCGCTCTCTTTCTTTCTTTTTCTCTTTATAACTTAAATTTAATTTCAATACTGATCCATTTCTTATAAACTTTCATGCCTTTGATTCTGGCAAAAACTAAATTTCAGAAATAGAGTAGGATAGTACAAGGCTCTTGTTTTCTTCCTGTTTTTGCAGACAGCATCAACTGTATAAAAGTTGCCCTTTAAAGGGAGGTGGTATTATGACTGAATTGTACACTTAAAAAGCCTCTCTTCAGCTCAGGGGAGAGAATTTCCTCAGGCTAGGGACTTTAGCCACACCCTAAGGATACAATGAACATAAAAGCACTTTGAGAGTGAAGACTTCTATTGAGTTAGTACTGTATTAGGAGATGAGCATTAAGTTCTGCCCTAGTCTTTGGGATGATGATATTCAGCCACCAAGAGAAGCACGCCAGAGAAGCACGATGTGGAGGGTTAGTATCCTACTCTGCACAAACTGTCTTCTCCCGAACGTGTAAACCACTGCTCAAGAGCTTCATTGTGGGGAACTAGCAGAAATAGAAGAGAAGAAGAATGCATTGTGTTCTCGGAGCAATCCCAGGCAGGAGCGACAGGGTCCATTGGTCTGAGAGCACTGGATTCTTAATCTTATCCCCCATTTGGGTGACCTGGCAGGGAGGAGGGGCTCTCACTCGAGGGCAGAACTCCTGTTGCTCCTGATGTCACTTCCTTTCTTGGAAAATTTGACTGGAAGTGTGAGTTTCTATCAATAAACTTGCTCCCTATTTCCCTCATTGCTACCTTACTCCCTCTGTTTTCTCATCTGCCTTACTCAACTTTCCTTTAAATATTTCTAAAATAATTTTAAATACCTTTACTGACTCATCATCAATGTTGCAGTGTTTTTTTTGTCAAGTGTTACACATAAACCTGTGGTGATTCCAGGAAATATACAGTCAGTTTCAGTTTCAGAAGCTAAAACAATAATAACACTGTACTAATAATATCATTCCATTTAATGTATAAGAGCTTTCATAGCTTGTATAGGTGCTAGCACACACTTTGCTTCACATTTTGTTGAAACCACTGATGTACAGAATTTGAATAATTTCTCAGCATGTTTGGCACATATGTGAAGGAGAAATGATCAACGTATTTTTATCATGTTAATATTGAAGAGTCATGCTATAGGAAAAGAACATTTTACCACCAGTTGCTATCAAGTCGATTCTAACTCATGGCAGCCCTGTGTGTATCAGAGTAGAACTGTTCTCCATAGGGTTTTTAATGACTGACTTTTTCGGAAGTAGATCACTAGGCCTTTCTTCTGAGGCACCTCTGGGTGGATTTAAACTGCCAATTTTTTTGGTTAGCAATTGTGATGATTAAGATTGTGTGTTTACTTGTCTGGGCCATGGTTCTCAATGTTTTGGCAGTTGTATAATGTTGTGATCAGCTCTGTGTTGAAATTTGATATGTGATCACTCCCAATATGGAATCTGCTGAGTGGTACTGGTGGGGGTGGGGCCTGTGGTGGCTCACCATCCCCTCAGCCTTCATCTCTCTGCCTTCCACTGCCTACTTCCTTCCTGCTCATCTTGCAAATGTTGTTGGCTTGTTCTGGATCCAGCAGCTGTCTCTTGTCTGACCTCTGGCTCTTGAGTCTTGAGCTAGCAGCGTACCTGTCCATTTTGGGATTCATCATTCTTCACAGCCTGTGAGCAAGAGTCCTGCTCCCCAACCTGCCTATCTTGGGTTCGCCAACTATGCGAATCAGGTGAAACCTTACGGTGTTGCCTGCCCACCTTGGGGATTCCTCGACCTTCACAGCCTTTGAGCAGGGGCCCTGCTCTCTGACCTGTTCATCTTGGGTTCACCATCTTCTGTGACTCTGTGAATTGAGAAAGGCCTCTATCCTGACTCAAGGACTTGGGACATTCCAACCCCTACAATTGCATGAACTGTTTCCTTGATGTAAATCTCTCTCTCTCTCTCTCTATATATATATATATTTAAATATATTTATATGCTTCACTGGTTTTGCTTCTCTAGAGAACCCAGCCTAAGACAGCAATCAATTGTGTTAACCATTTGCGCAACCAAGGGGCTCCTTACTGTATGCCTCAGTTATCTAATACTGCCATAACAGAAATACCACAAGTGGATGGCTTTAACAAAGAGAAATTTATTCTCTCAGTCTAGGAGGCTAGAAGCCCAAATTCAGGGTGACAGCTCCAGGGGAAAGTTTTCTCTCTCTGTCAGCTCTGGAGGAAGGTCCTTGTCATCAGTCTTCCCTTAGTCTAGGAGTTTCTCAGCAGAGGGACCCTGGATCCAAAGACACAACCTCTCCTGGTTCTTCATTCTTGGTGGCATGGGGTTCCCATGTCTCTTTGCTTCCTTCTCTCTTTTATATACCAAAAGAAATTGACTCAAGACACAACCTAATCTTGTAGATTAAGTCCTGCCTCATTAACATAACTTCCTTTAATCCTGTCTCATTAACATCATAGAGGTAGAATTTATAACACATAGGAAAATCACATCAAATGACAAAATGGTGGAAAATCACACAATACTGGGAGTCATGGCCTAGCCAAGGTGACATACATTTTTGGGGGACACAGTTTAATCCATTAAAAAAAAAAAAAAACTATAGTGATAAGTTAAATATAATCCATAAAAATTTTTTTTTTTTTTTTAGCTATATTCTGATCAGTATGAAAGAACTTCATTTATGTACACTGCTGTGAATGTTACAGAAGTTGTTCTTAAATGCCAGAACCCTATTGTTTGGAAACAGAAGAGCTGACAGAATATTTCCTAATCTTGATATAATATTGAAGGACGGAAGAAAAAATGAATTTCGTCATGTTCTGGCCAATGAACAAATAAGTATGTAACAAGTATTAAGACCTTGCTTATATTCATGAAACTATCAGGACAATCAAGGGTCTCTATGAGTGGGAATTGACTCAATGGCACCTAACAACAACAACAACATCAAAGGGAATATTGTACATAAGAGTTTTTTGGTATGAGGAATGTGAAAATAATCATTTCTCTGCTACTGTGTGATAATGCCAATAAAGACCAGGTCAAGGGTTTCAAGTGTTTTTCTCAAGAGGCGTATCTCAGAATATAGTCAATATTTTGAATAGACTGAACTCATTACTTCAGGGCTGAAATGACATAATTTTTAATGCCGAGAAAATGATATCAAAATTTTTGATAATTGAGCTAGTTGATTGAATCTTTGCAGATACTTGATTGTTTTCTTCAATATCAGGAGTGACGTTGAATATTTACATTATGGTGACCAGGAGAGATCACACTGATAAAATGACATTTGAGTTTAGACCTGAAGATATTTAGAGGAAGAACATTCCAGTCAGAGAGAACAGCAAGTACGAAATCCCCAGAGCTTGAACATGCTTGGTGTCCTCAAAAAATGCCAAGGAGGACAGTATAGATGTAGGATATTGAAAAAGGGAGAGAGTAATAAGTTATGAAGTCAGAGAGGTACAAGGGATCTGGAGATAGTGAGGACTTTGGCTTTTACTCTGAGATGGAAAGTCATTGGAGAACTTTGAGCAGAAGAGTGGAATGATCTTACTCCCATTTTAATGAGTAAGACTGACTGCTGTGCTGAGAATAGACTGAAGAAAGGAAAACAAAGGAAGGAAAACCTTGAAAGCCTTGAAAACTCTATGGAGTTCAGTTCTACCCTGATATACTTGGGGTCACCATGAGTCAGAATCGACTTCACAGAAACTGTTTTTTTTTTTTTTTTTTTTTTTTCGGGGCGGGGGTTACTGTATGTCTGGTACTATTTTGAATACTGGAGATTCCATGGTGAGCAGAAAAAAAAAAAAAAAGATGTGGTTCTTATTCTCCTTAAGCTTATGGAGAAGGGAGTTTGCGGGTAGAAACAGGCAATGGTGATGTAAACAGGTAAGGATTAATTTCAGAAGCAGTGCATACTATGAAATAAATTAACCGGCAAAATAAAAAAGAAGACTAGGTGAATGGATAGAGACTGTTCTAGATGGGGTATTCATGAAAGGTTGCTCTGAGGAGGGGGTGACCTATAGGCTTGCATTAAATGATGAGAAGGAGACAATCAAGTGAAGATCTGGTACATGATTTTTCCAAGTAGAATGGACTGCAAGTTCATAATCAGAGAAGAACGTGCTAGCTTGGCCTGACCAAAAAAAAAAAAAAAAAAAAAAAACAGACATAGGGCAGGAATGTGGCTGGAGGAGAATGAAAGAACAGGGAAGTGGTAGGAGGTGATATTAAGGAGGCAATTATGCAGGGCCTTGAAGACCATAATAAAGAATTCAGATTTAATTCTAAGTGTTTTAGAAAGCCACTGGATGGCTTTAAGTAAGGAAATAACATTATACATTTTTAGAAAACTCCTCTGGATGCTTTGCAGAGGATTTATTCTGTTGGGAACATTCAAGTGGAACGGTCTAGCAGACAGTTGGAAATATGAATCTGAAGGAGAGTAGTCACACCTGCAGAAACTGAGAAGTCATCAGTGCATGGATGATACTGAAAGAAAAGGAGCTGGGTGAGGCAACTTTGGAAGTGAGAGTAGGTGGAGAAGAGTCGAGGACTCAGAAGACTATCTCTACACCAGAGACCACAGATTTATCTGCCTCCCACCAAAGCAAGACTCTCTACTTCTTTATGCTGTGTCTCGCCTCATCCACTCCATCAGAACGTCTATATCCACCACTCTTCTGCCTCTGTTATGATTACCGCTCCTTGCTTGAAGCACAAAGTGAATGGATTTTAATGAAGTAACAACTTCAGGCAGGAAAATTGAAGCACTGCCACACTGATATGACTCCAACAAGGAAAGATCGGTGCCTCCAACATAGTAAGAATGACAAAGTAGCAAGGAGAGCTTCCACCGTATCTGAGTATAAAATCATAACAGAAATATTGAGGCTTTGGCTTGACTTCTTGAATTTCAACTAGTTGCCTGTGTTTCTGATCACCCTTGGATTCTGGATTCCAGATTCCTCAAGGCCAAGCCCTACTCAAGATTCCTGTAACTTCAAGTTGGGCCCCTCAATGCTGTGCCATCCTAGCATCCCACCTGCTGTCTATTGTCATGTCTCTCAGATACTATACCTGGCTGCTAGACTGAACTTCTCTCCTACTTCTGCAAATAGATATTTTTCCTTTCCCACCATCTCTTGGCTCCTCTACTCTGTGTATCTTGCAATAATTAATGAGACTCTGGTCAGCAATAGGGTTCAATATGACATTTGCCACAACTGTTCCAACTCATTATCTTGTTACAGTATTCTTTAAGGTCTAGAAAACAGCTTACAAGCACTAAGTTTTAAATCTTTAACTTAATGCACTTTAAGCATTAGTATAACTTGAAAGGTCCCTAGGCTCAGTTTAATCTATAACTTACGATTGCGCCAGGTCAGAACTTGATGAAGACACATACTCTAATTAAGCCCGTGTTGTTTTTAGTTGCCTTCCGGTCAATTCTGACTCATGATGACCCTGTGTGTACAGAGTAGAAGTGCTCCATAGGGTTTTCAAGGCTGTGACCTTTCAGAAGCAGTTCGCCAGGCCTGACTTCTGAGGCACCTCTATATGGGTTCAAATTGCCAACCTTTTGGCTGGTAATTGACTGCTTAACTGTTTGCATGACACAAGGACTCCAATGAAACATATGCACCCTCTACTTAACCACATACTTTCCTGTATTTTGCCAGAATTAATGGAAACAGTGAAGGAAGCATTGGCTGAAGTGAAGAGAACTTGGTGATAAGGTCCTTCTTACATCTTGTACTAGGAAAGGCTAGACCAAAATTCTGTGGCCAGCTAGGCCCATAACATTACGTTATAACTCTTCTTTCTTGTGCTTGGCAAAGCATGGTAGAAGGGTCCTTTTAAGGGACTTACTAGGGATTGAGGAGACCCTGAGTGGTGCAAACGGTGAATAATCTTAGCTGCTAATGGAAATATTGGAGGTTCAAATCCACCCAGAGGCACCTTGGAAGAAAGGCCTGATAAGCTACTCCCCAAAAACATGGACATAGTTCTACTCCGACACACACGAAGTCACCATGAGTCAGAACTGACTCAAAGGAAACTTGATTGGTACTAGGAGTGGAAAAGCAAATGTCATGCTAATCTTGAAAAACCAACTTCCCTACTTTATTATTCTTGAACCTATAATTATATATATACATATATATACACACATATATATTCATCAAATTATATATAACTATTATTGTATTCTTGGACACCCTGGTGGTATAGTGGTTAAGAGCTACGGCTGTTAATTACAAGGTCAGCAGTTCGAATCCACCAGGTGCTCCTTGGAGACTCTATGGGCAGTTCAACTATGTCCTATGGGATTGCTATGAGTAGGAATCGACTGGAGGGTAACAGGTTTGGTTTTTGTTTTTTCTTGTATTCTTATTGTACTTAAAGCTTGAACAGACACAAATTATATTCTTCACAATGTGTTAGCAGCATTTTCAGTCTTGCATTAGTAAAAGCAAGGCACAATTTGACCACACTTTGGAATTTTGCCAGCACAAATCCTCGCTCCACCAAAATCACCACAGAGAGGGGGAGAAAATAAGCAGAGGTGTGTGTGTAAACACATGCTCACTCTTCTGACGAAACTGAAAGGATGCTTCTTAATTCAGGCACATTTCCAAAAAGGCTAAAGAAAGGAAATCACAGTAAAAACAAATGTTTACCCCGTTGCTAAGTCAATGCCTCACATTACTATAGTATCAGACATGAAAATTAAGCCAGGATTATGCAGTTGAATCTAATGCTGTCTGTTTATGCAGTAGTGATAGACAAAGAGAAATGGTTGCATTTTGTATGATAATTGGGAGGGGATGTGCAGTGTTCAGTTAAAAAACCGTGTCAGGACATTTTTGCATATCACAAAACAATCTCAGTAACACATTTCTTGAGACACTTGTGAGTCAAAGAATTTTAATTATCCCTGAAGCCCTAGACAAGGTTTACAATACAAACCTCTTCAGTAATAGAAGTAATAATCTTTCTATTGCCACTGGCGGTGTCAATCACATACTTTCATCTTTATTAATATTGCATCACTGTTTTATTGCAATAATTACTACTTTGTAGTATGAGTGAAAATATGTGCTTATGGGAATATAGAACACTGAGAATATACTTATTGTATTAGGCTGACAAAGTGGAATCTGCTGAAATAGGAATGGGATGAGGTAGGGTATGAAAGAAAAACACTGATTTCTTGTTTTCTGATTTTTACAAAGCCCAAAGGACAAACCAGCCCAAACAACAGTAAACCTCTCCATACTTGATCTGGTGGTTAGACTTCAAGAAAATCTCATTGAATGAGACATCAAGTTCCACACAGCTGACCAAGGACTTTTTGAAATTTCTGTTCCTTTTCTGGCCCCAGATTCTTGAGCTGCCCCCTACATTCACACACACACACACATACATACACAGCTCAAGGTTCCCTCTGACCAAGTCAGGCAGGATGGAGCAGCAAGTGGTATCCACTCAGCCAAGCCTAAACCAGCCTCAGTTCTAAAACCTGTCTGTTAGAACTAACACAAGGGTGACTCATGGGGCCTCTGCTCACCACTGAACCTGTTTAGGAGCATTGCTTTGTCATTTTAACAGCTAGACCTGAAGGCAACATATGATCTGTTATGATAAGGTCAGGAGTGTTCAGCTAGGCTGGGATCTGATTGGCAAAGCAGCCTTAGAACTCCACAGTAGTTCTTAGAAATGTTTACAGAACACAGTGTTTTGCACCACAGGGTAAAGGACACCTCATGAAGCCTTGGCCCAATCCATTTCCTATCATCACCTCCACCTACTCCAGAGCTGCTTGGACATTGAGAAACTTCAGTTTTCTCAGGAAGGAATAGAATCTCTATCAACTCTAAACACTATAGAAGAGGCACCAAATTTAAATGGAAATATTTCAATTTGATTTATTTAAATTTCAATTGATTTTAGATTTCTCAACTTTTTAAGAGAGATTTAGATGATATTTGAAGCTTGTCAGGCTCTAAAATAAGAAGAGTGCCTTGTTAACAAAGCTTTATGATAAATGATAGGTGAAGGAGGGCGAACAGTTTTGGTCAATTGAATAAAATTTGGAAACCTTCTTACTGCTACCTATGTCTAGTTTTTAAATCACTTCACTCAATGGAGAAGGTTTGATGAGAGTTCAGAGAGCCAATCCATTTCCTTCCCAGCTCTCCCAATTGCTCCCACAATCATAGTCTCCATTATATAAATGCCATTATTAACTCATTCTTTCATTAGTTCAACAAATATTTATTGGGCACATAGTATATGCCAGACATTGTTCAGGGGATTCAGCTGTGAAAAGTTTGACAGATGTTCCTATTGTCTTAGAATTAATCTATGATGAGAGATTAGACAATTAATAAGTGGATGCTGTAGGGTGTCAGATGATTGAAAGTGCTGTGGAGAAAACAAAGAAGGGAAGAGGCATGGAGTAGTGGGTGGTGAGTATTGAAATTCAAACACTGTAGATGGCAAGACTTGGCTGAGAAGAAAATATATGAGCAAAAATCCAAAGAAAAAGTGGGGCTATATGTGGACATTAGCAGGAACAGCATTCCAGGCAGTCTGGGCAGAGGGAATAGCAAATACAAAGGCCTGAACATGCACCAGACAGAATGTTCTTCAAACCCTACCCCTTCCATTCTCCCACCAATATAAACGTCACATTGAGTAAAATCCTGCTCCAGCGAGGCTGGTGACATTAGGTGAGTCCTGCATTGTTACCATAGTTTTATTCAGCTCAACAAATCCATCACAACAACTTGATAGCATAAAATGTTTTAGGACTTGGTCCATTTGTTATATCCATCTCATTTAGCTATTTACTTTATACTGGTAATACATAAACAGTTTCTTTTTTAAAAAGATTCGAACAATACAGAAGTTTTGTGAAATGTGAAGTTTCCCTCATCCAACTTCCCTTGTTGTATGCATCATCCACTCCCCTTCCTTCTAATCTCTGAAGAAACCACTCTTAATAATTTGATGTATGTTCATCAGTCTTTTTTCTATGTATTTATATACACGTGTGTTTATAAAAACATTTTTTTCATGAATGAAATCATACCTTATACATTTTTTAACAGTTTATTTCTCTTAAGAATGTTGAAAACCAACAACAACAACAAAAAATCCTGGCCCAGATGGCTTTACTGAAGAATTCTACCAAACATGCAGAGAAGGGCTTTCACCAGTACTACTCAAACTATTTCAGAATGTAGAAAAGGGTGCAATACTTCTGAATTCATTCTATGAAGCTGGTATAACCCTGATACCAAAACCAGGCAAAGATACCACAAAAAAAGAAAATTACAGACCAATATCTCTCATGAATATAGATGCAAAAATTCTCAACAAAATTTTAGCCAATAGAATTCAGCATCATATCAAAAAAAATAACACACCATGACCAAGTAGGATTCATACCAGGTATGCAAAGATGGTTCAAAGTGAGAAAATCAATCAACATAATCCACCACATAAGTAAAATGAAGGAAAACAATCACATGATCATCTCAATCAACACAGAAAAGGCATTTGACACAGTCCAACACCCTTTCCTGATAAAAACTCAATAAAATAGGTATAGAAGGGAAATTTCTCAACATAATAAAAGGCATCTATGCAAAACTAATGGCTAACATCATTCTCAATGGAGAGGGAATGAAAACATTCTCCCTGAGAAAAGGAACAAGACAAGGATGCCCTTTATCACTATTCCTATTTAACATTGTGTTGGAAGTCTTAGCTAGGGCAATAAGGCAAGAAACAGAAATAAAGGACATCCAAATTGGTAATGAAGAAGGTAAACTGTCCATATCTGCTGATGATATAATACTATCCTTAGAAAATCTAAAAGGCTCCACAACAAAAATATTGGAACTAATATAAAGATTCAGCAGAGTTGCAGGATACAAGATAAACATACAAAAATCAGTTGGATTCCTATACACCAATAAAGAGAACGATGAAAAGGAAACCAGAAAAACAATACATTTATAATAGCCCCTAAAAAAATAAAATACTTAGGAATAAATCTAACCAGAGTTGTAAAAGACCTATACAAAGAAAACTACAAAACACTACTGCAAGAAACCAAAAGAGATTTACATAAACAGAAAAAATGCCATGCTCATGGATAGGTAGATTCAACATTGCGAAAAACGACAATTCTACCCAAAGCGATTTACAAATACAATGCAATACCGATCCAAATACCAACAACATTCTCTAAAGAGGTGAAAAAACTTATCATTAACTTTATATGGAAAGGGAAGAAGTCCTGGATAAGTAAAACACTATTGAAGAAGAAGAATAAAATAGGAAGACTTGCACTATGTGACCTCAGAACCTACTATACAGCCATGGTAGTCAAAAGAACCTGGTACTGGTACAAAGACAGATACATTGACCAAAGGAACAGAATTGAGAACCCAGATGTAAAGCCATCCACCTGTGGTCACCTGATCTTCAACAGGGGCCCAAAGTCCATCAAATGGGGAAAAGGCAGTCTTTTTAACAAATGGTGCTGGCAAAACTGGATGTCCATCTGCAAAAAAATGAAACAGGACTTAAACCTCACACTGTATACAAACACTAACTCAAAATGGATCAAAGAACTAAACATAAAACCACAAACTATGAAGTTCATAGAAGAAAAAATAGAGTCAACACTAGAGGCCCTAATATACAGCATTAACAGGATACAAGTCACAACTAGCAACATACAAGCTCCAGAGGGTAAGCTAGATAGATAACGGAGATCTTCTAAGAATTAAACAGTTATGCTCATCAAAAGACTTCACCAAAAGAGTAAAAAGAGAACCTGCAGACTGGGAAGAAAATTTGGGCAATTACAAATCAGACAAAGGTCTAATCTCTAAAATCTACAAGAAAATCCAACACCTCTACAACAAAAAAAACAAATAATCCAATTAAAAAACGGGCAAAGGAAATGAACAGACACTTGACCAAAGAAGACATTCAAGTGGCCAACAGACACGTGAGGAAATGCTCACGATCTCTAGCCATCAGAGAAATGCAATTCAAAACCACAATGAGATACCATCTCACCCCAGCATTACTGGCATGGATCAATAAAACGGAAATTAACAAATGTTGGAGAGGATACTGGGAGATCGGAACTCTTATGCACTGCTGGTGGGAATGCAAAATGATACAACCTTTTTGGAGAATGATATGGCGCTTCCTTAGAAAGCCAGAAATACCATATGTTCCAGCAATACCACTCCTAGGAATATATCCTAGGGAAGTAAGAGTTGTCACACAAATAGATATACGTACATCCACTTTCATTGCAGCATTGTTCACAATAGCAAAAACATGGAAACAGCCTAGATGCCCATCGACAGATGAATGGATAAACAAACTGTGGTAATACACACTCTGGAGTATTATGCGATGCTAAAGAACAACGATGAATCTGTGAAGCATCTCATAACATGGATGCATCTGGAGGACATTCTGCTGAGTGAAATTGGTCAGTCACAAAAGGACAAATATTGTATAAGACCACTACTGTAAAAACTCATGAAAAGGTTTACATACAAAAAGAAAAAAAAATTTGATGGTTTCAAGGGAGGGGAGGGTGGGAACGGAAAAACACTTAATAGACGACATATAAGTGGTAACTTTGGTGAAGGGTAAGACAGTACACAATACGGGGGAAGCCAGCACAACCTGTACAAGGCAAGGCCATGGTAGCTCCATAGACACCTCCAAAATCCCTGAAGGACCGAATTGCTGGGCTGAGGGCTGTGGTGACCATGGTCTCAGGAAACATCTAGCTCAATTGGCATAACTGTTTATAAAGAATATGTTCCACATTCTACTTTGGTGAGTAGTATCTGGGGTCTTAAAAGCCTGTGAGCAGCCATGTAGGGTACTCCACTGGTCTCACCCCTTCAGGAGCAAGAAAGAATGAGGAAAACTAATTACATGAGGGAAAGATTAGTCCAAAGGACTAATGGACCACATCTAACATGGCCTCCACCAGATGGGGTCTAGTACAACTAGATAGTGCCCAGCTACCACCACTGACTGCTCTGATAGGGATCACAAAGAGGGTGCCCGACAGAGCTGGAGGAAAATGTAGAACAAAATTCTAACTCTAAAAGAAAGACCAGACTTTCTGGCCTAACAGAGACTGGAGAAACTCTGACAGTATGGCCCCCAGAGACCCGTTCAGCTCAGTAATGAGGCCACTTCTGAGGTTTACACTTCACCCAAAGATTAAACAGTCCCATGGAACAAAACAAGACTAAAGGGGCACACCGGCCCTGGGGTAGGGACTAGAAGGTAGAAGGGAACAGGACAGTTGGTAATAGGGAACCCAGGGTTGAGAAGGGAGAGTGTCGAGATGTCCTGGGGTTGTTAACCAATGTCATACGACACTGTGTGTACTGTCTGGTCTGTAAACCTTCATCTAACGTTCAATAAAAAAAAAAAAAAACTACAATTAAAAAAAAAGAAATGTTGAGACTTATCTCTGTTGGTAAAGAAAGATCTATCTCATTCTTCAATAACTGTATAATATTTTTGTGGATTTATCATAAAATTTTTATACTTCCCATTGTTGGACTTAAAAAGAAAAACATACAATGAATACCTTGTGCTTTACTCACAGTGAACATATATAAATATTCCTCTAGGAGAGACACTCAGAATTTTTAATGGAACAATATGTATTTATAGTAACAGCATTATTGAGATATAATTCACAAATTTAAAGTATACAATTAAATGGTTTAAGTATTCGAAGTAGTACATCCATCACCACAATCAGTTTTAGAATATTTTCATCACCCCAAAAGAAACCTGTACTCTTTTGGCCTCACTTTTCATTCCTTCCTGCCCTCATCCTTTCCAGCACCTGGGAACTACTAATTTACTTTTTGTCTCTACAGATTTGCCTATAGTGGACATTTCATATAAATGCTGTTGTTGTTAGGTGCCTTTGAGTCAGTTCTGCATCATCCTAACAATGCATCTTTTGATTTCTTGACTCCTGCAAAAGCAAAAGCATTCGACTGTGTGGATCATAACAAATTGTGGATAACATTGTGAAGAATGGGAATTCCAGAACATTTCATTGTGCTCTGTGTACAGATCAAGAGGCAGTTGTTTGAACAGAACAAGGGGATATTGAGTGGTTTAAAGTCAAGAATAGCGTACGTCAAGTTTGTATAATTTCACCATACTTATTGAATCTCTATGCTGAGCAAATAATATGAGAAGTTGGACTATATGAAGAAAAATGGGCCTTCGGTTTTGGAGAAAGACTCATTAACAACCTGTGTTATGCAGATGACACAACCTTGTTTGCTGGAAGTGAAGAAGACTTGAAGCACTTACTGATGAAGATCAAAGACCACAGCTTTCAGTATGGATTACACCTCAACATAAAGAAAACAAAAATCTTCGCAACTGGACCAATAAGCAACATCGTGATAAACAGGGAAAAAACTGAGGTTGTCAAGGATTTCATTTTACCTGGGTCCATAATCAACACCCATGGAAGCAGCAGTGAAGAAATCAAAAGACGCATTGTATTGGGCAAATCTGCTGCAATGACCTCTTTAAAATGTTGAAAAGCAAAGATGTCACCTTGAAGACTAAGGTACACCTGACCCAAGCCATGGTATTTTTGAGTGCATCATGTTCATGTGAAATCTGGACAATGAATAAGGCATACCAAAGAGGAATTGACACCTTTGAATTGTGGCGTTGGAGAAGAATATTGAATGGACTGCCAAAAGAACAAACAAGTCTGTCTTGGAAGAAGTACAACCAGAATGCTCCTTAGAAGAAAGGATGGCTAGACTGTGTCTTACATACTTTGGATGTGTTGTCAGGAGGGATCAGTCCCTGGAGAAGGACATCATACTTAGTAAAGTACAGGGTCAGTGGGAAAGAGGAAGACCGTCAACAAGATGGATTGACACAGTGCCTGCAACAATGGATTCAAGCATAACAACAAATGTGAGCATGGCATAGGACTGGACAGTACTGCATTCTGTGGTACATAGGTTCGCTATGAGTCAGACCTATCTCGAAGGCATCTTACAACAACAACAACAACATACAAACGTTTCCTATATATGTATGAGAAAGAATATACTGTTACCTCTGATATATTTTATTATATCTCATTATTTTAAAAATACTGGTCATGGTCCGGTAAATCTATTTCACAAGACAAACTTACATAGTCTGAGAACCCAGAGAAAAGGATAAATTAAATGTCCAGTTTTCATTGTTCACTAGATAATGAACACTTATGAAAAACAAAGAGACATCTTTTTTTCCCACATCTTCTTCCAAACTCTGGTATCAAAGCATACTATAATTCTCATCCTCTTAGCCAACTCTCCCTACCTTTGACTGCTTTGACTTCAAGAAAGCTATAGAGTAGGAAATGATAAGAAATGACTGGCTAAATTAACTTACACAATTGCCTTTAATCTCTGAGAAGGCTATTCCAATTGGATTTCCAATACCCCCACCTTCATATTGCAAGTCAAAGTTTAGAAGAAGGTGAGGTAAAGGAAAATGGAAGGTTAGGCAAGAGCAGAGAAATCATTGATTCAGAGACTTGGTTGGGACCTTGAGCCAGTGGGTACTCCACAATAAAGGAATTCTTTCTGTTGAGTCTAAGAAATTAAAAAGCTTTGAAATGGGACTTAGAAAGGCCTGAGCTTCCCGAAAGGTTAGGAAATGGACAGTGACATGGATGAGGTGGGTCTAAAGTTCAGAGATGCAGATGCTCACCAAGGTTGACTTCAGGTAATGCCAAAGCAAAAATCATCATGTGATATGCCTCTCTGGGAGATGCCACAATGATCCACCTCTGTTGTGGTTGTCTTGAAATCTTTTTCATACACCTGCCCCCCCCCATTCTTTCATAATTTAATGAGATTAATAAAGCTGGTCTAACAATGAGACATCATTCAACACATTCAACTATGAATAAAAATTTAAAAGAAAAGTACTTGGAAGCAATATTTTCTGGGCAGCTTTAGACAAACAAAATGATTTAATAACTTGTGGAAAAAATTACAGTCGGTTACAAGAGTGGAGGAAGACATGGTAATTTGGAAACAATGTATGCTCCTTAGGAACAGACTTAACTAATAGAAGACACTTGATTTTGTTGGTAATCATTGCAACAGATTTCCATGATGAAGTAGGTGAAATGCTCCCATGATTGAAATTTAACCAGAATTGTTTTAACATGTTTCCTTTTCCTTTGCTAATATTTTACAATCAAAACACACAGAGTTTCTCTACAACCCTAGCACCACTTGTATGGAATTCCAGATTTATTGAAGATAATTTAGGCTTCTTCCAAAGACGTTCATTTACTGCAAGTATCAGAAGGACTGTAGTATGCACAGCTTTGCCCATAACACAGTGACACACCCTGTACCTAAAAATGGTTTCTGCATAGCAAGACTTCATTATAGTAGTATCATTTCTGCTTAATTGTTCAAAGATAGATAGATTGTTGTTATATGCCATAGAGTCAATAGTGACTCTATGCGACCCTATGTACAGCAGAACAAAACACTTACTGGTCTTGTGCCATCCTCACAATTGTTGCTGTGTTTGAGTCCATTGTTGCAGCCACGATAGATAGATGGATAGGTAGAAAGATAGACAGACAGACAGACAGATAGATAATAGATAATCTTGGAACTTTCCCGGAAGCATACACAATGTCCTAGTTGGCCTATTTATATAGCTAGAGCATTCTGCCAGGTTGGCCTTTTTGGCAGCCCTCCTTGGTTTTCTGGAATTTAGTCCATCTGCTTCTGCTGTAATTTAGTGTTTAGCATTAATTTGACTTAGAAATGAAAGTTTAAAATCCAATCTGAGTATCCCCACTTTACTTTCAGGGACACACACCCTTTTTGTAGCTTTGTTATAACTCTCCTATAGGTGATGTGTTTTGCTTAAAACAACTCAAGACATCTATCACTGTTTTCAGGCTGTTTCAATGCCTCATTAATCAGGATAATTGAGAGTGAGCTGGATTTGTAAAGCAAAGTCCTTTGGTTGACCTTCAAATTCTTCTTGCATCCATCCTACATTGGATGGCATCATCAAGATGGCATTGGTAGTAGATCAACTTTTGTACTCAATAACTGAATGGCTTGGATAATTGACATGGTAATTTATACTCTCTGGGGTGATGTCTTCACTAACATGGGGCAAAGCAAAATGCTCTCTAGCAGGGATAGGTGGTGACACCACTTCTGGAGAATATATTTTCTGGAACTGCTGTATCACATTCTTCAAAATGAGGGTAGGGGGTGTTTAAGAGTTTCAAATGTAATGCCAGACGGGTCCTTGCCTCCCTAACTCAGAATCCCCACAGTTGACTACAGATGCAAGTGCACAGGAATGGACATAGACATGAGAAGTCCTGGCTGCTGGGACCACTTCTTCCTGTAAACTTAATCTGAGCACAAAGTGAGAGAACTCCCTATCTAGACTCCAGACATTGAGAGACACAGCCACATGGATGCTCAAAGTCAAAGAAGACCTGCTTCTGGGACCACAATCATATTGCACAAGCCACTCATTCATTCCTCCTGATCTTCTCAATTTTAGAAATAAAATATCCTATAGAGAGCAGCAGCCAGAGATCTGAAGCCAGCATCCTAGGGGAGACTATGCCTCATAACAGGCAGATTCTTAATGTCCAAGGTCAGAGGGCATATACCCAACCTATGCTCAGCATATACACCTTCCTGAGTTTCCATCTGTCAGAGTCACTTCCCCTCCTATCACTTTCATGTCTCCAGCCATAAAGCTCCTTGCTGGGATTCTCTCAGCCACTTCTCCCTTTCTGACTGTGCTTCAAGATTACTCTTAGAGTGGTTAGTGGAGACTTCTAACTTTACCCTTTCTTCAGCATCATGTCCAAAGCATCAGAGTGGAAAAGTCAAGGCACTTGGAGCGAGGTAGACCTAGATTTGATTTTCAGATCTCTCGCTTATGAGCAATGGTAGCTTAAGCAAGATACTTAACTTCTCATCTTTAATCCTTGCAGGAGGCTGGAAGAATGAACTAGTTCATTCAACAAAGGTTCACTAAGCATCTTAATGTAGGGAAAGCAGAATGCATAATGCATAGCACCTGGCTCATAATAAGTACATGATAAATGTACTTATTATGCTTATTTTTTTCTCATGCTTATTATGGTGAAAATAATAGGCACAGAAATAATATTAAACACCAGCCTGACCTGGATTCCACATCATTCAGAGTTCCATAAATACTAACCCACTGACTCTGGTTTCTGTGAAATTTCCTGGGCCTCTAATTTCTAGTCCACCCTCACTGTAAATAGCACTTCTTTCTTTGCTCAGCTCTTGAAAGTTCTCAGATTGTAGTCTTGTCTTTTTCTCTGTACAATACAATCATCTATGAGAATTTGAATGCCTTCACAAACTTCAGTTACCAAATGACCTCACTAAAAGAGTTCCTCTGCTGAGGTGACATTGGATAGTGTTCTAAGAAATCTCCACCTGCCATATGGTGTGGCAAATGTCATGAGGTAATTGCTTCCTTCAATCCAATCTAGCTTGCCAGGAACCTGATGCCACCTCCATAACACACAACTTCAGTGGCTTAACTGTACTAAGGCCTTCAAAAGCAACTGCTTTGAATGTTCTAACCATATGGATTTGCTGAAATATCTACAATCCCACTAAGTGCAACTCCCTAGTTTTACATCAATTGTCCTCTTTACTAGTTCTTGGAACTGGTTCTAAGTTAAGAAGACTGTTTTTAGTTCCAAATGACTGTACTTTTTGTATTTGTGGTTAGTAAGCCCAACTAATGCTCTCACAGTCCCTGGGTGATGCAAATGTGCTTGGCTGTTAACTGAAAATTTATTTTAGAGGTCCGTGTCCACCCAGAGGTGCCTTGGAAGAAAGGACTGATGATCTATTAAAAAAAAATCAGTACTTAAAAACCTTATGAAGCACAGTTCTACTCTGACACACATGGGGTCATCGTGAGTTGGAACCGAATCAAGGGCAACTGGTTCTGGATAATAATCTCACGACTTGCAGGAATTTGCTTATAATCATTCAAGTGTTTTGTCTGTTATTTTCTGTCTTAGAACAAAATACTATGTTTTTTGCTTGTTGTACAGCTTATTTCTGTCATGAAGTGACAGCTTCCACTATGTGGGTTTCCAGAGGGCATTACCTTTCTTTAACAGAATGTGTTGTGTAATTTATTAACCACACGTAAGGATGGTTGGTCAAATTATTTGCTTTACATAAGAGACCTTATGCAACAAGGTTTTTATTTAGTTTATTTTTCTTGGTGACATCTTTGGGGTTAGCTAAGCAGCTACATAATTCATCCTTAGCTTCTTGCAACCTTTACTTACTAATGGCCTCATTAGTTATTTTGATTATTTTTCCTAGGTTGCAAATTTAAGTCCCTAAATGGAGTGGAGAGGAGTGGCATACAGGAGCGAGCTGTAAAGAAATGGTAAGTCAACACATCACATCAAGCCCAGTGCTGCTAGTGCTTCTGATTTTTCAAGAGAAGCTAGAAACATATACTTTTAATAAAATAGATACTGGAGGTAAAAAAAAAAAAAAAAAAGGTAGATTAGACTTAATCCATGGAATGGCAGTTTGCAAGCCCTGATTTCTTGGTTTAGGATTTTTGTTTCCATGACTGTTTTTTAAATAAAGATCAAGGTACTCTGGCATCTAGATCTATGCTATTAGCGGTTGAGCACATTTCATCTTAAAGGATAGTTCTGATTTTTATTTTATGATTTGAGACATGTTTTAGAGTGGTTAGAGTGTTACTGGCTGATCCATTAGCCTTTCTATTGCTTCTGGAGAATGTGTGTGTGTGTGTGTAACAAAAATAAATGACTCTTCTTAGTTCTATATCCCGGCATCTTCCTATTAGCATAATGTGTGTGCATTTGTACTACTTCAAGTGTTTCTATATTCATATAATGTCTCAGAGGCTTTTCTCCCACAGTTATTCGTGTCATGGAAATTATTACACATAATTCAGGTTTCCCTCACATCTTCAAGATCTTGGCAGCAGGAGCAGCTTACTAACATTTGGTTGACAGATCCACACAGGCTAGTGTTGAGTATTTGATAGAGCTTTCTCCCTGTGGTTGGCATAGCTTATCCCCCTGACCTTTGTAGAGTGTTACTAGAATCTAAATTCACCATTTCCTTAATCATATGTCTCCTTATAGTTTTTTGATTTGCTCTTAATTTTTTTGTGTGTGTCCACTTAATAAAAAATGAAAGTCATGATCATTATGAACTAGTCCCAATCTCTAGGGAACCTCAGAACATCGTAATAGGACACAGAGCTAAATGTTTTCAGAAGAAGGAGAATTTAAGAAGGAAGCAGAAGTGAAGGGAAAAGCAGATATAATCCTTGATGTAATTTTTATATTGTTGGCAAATGCAATTGGAGATTCTGCTGGAGAACAATTTGGGTGAGCATGTGTTTACCCAAAAATGCTCCAGCCCTTCTTAACACCCTTTACCCTCAGAACCTGCAGACAATTATTTTTTTTAATGTTTCAAAAACGGACCTCCCTTTTCAAAGATCTGTGAAAATTCTTAGATAAATCAGAAGAAATCTGATTTATCTCTGACCAAAGGTTTAGCTCATTTTTCCCCAGGAGGATATTTTCTTACTCCAATAAATTTCAGGTTCCTTGTCTTCTATTTTCTCAGTAAATGTTCTGATTTTAAAACTCAACAGAAGACTAAAATCACTGCAACATTCATGGGAAATTTTACAGTTGGAATCATGGTGTAGTGGGTGCTGTACCATCCAGATGACTTTTTTAGGACCAAGGCACTCATTTTCCCAGCTACTAGGAGCAATAATTTACAACTGAATCTTTCATCGGTAATTGTCATTGGACAAAGGGAGCTACCTCATCCAAGTTTATATGCCTTCCCGGAAGTACACTGCATCCACTGAGATTACTTGCTAGCCAGGTGACCATAAGAACCCCATCACTAGTGGTAGATAGAGTACCGATAGCTTCTTGTGTGCAGCAGTATTGCAATTGATAACATTTATTACCAATGACGAACTGCAATGGGATATCAGCTAAAAAGAATGCACTGGTTGATAAAATATCTCTGGACAGTCTGAGAAGTATGGAGGAAGTAGTAATCATGTTGTTGTTAGTTGCTATCAAATTAGCTTCAACTAATGGAGACCCATGTACAACAAAACAAAACCCTATCTAGTCCTGCACTATCTTCATGGTTATTGGGATGATCCATCATTGCAGATACTGCGTATTTTGAATGCCTTTCAAAATAGGGTACTCATTGTTCCAGCACTATAGCATACAATATTCTGTTGTGACCCATATGGTTTTTATTCACTAAGCCTTTCTTCCTAGTCTGTCTTAATCTGGAAACTCTAAAACTTGTCCACTATGGGTAACCCTGCTAGTATTTAAAGTAACAGTGGCATAGCTTCCAGCATCGTAGCAACATGGAAGCCACCATAGTACAATAAACTGACAGGCTGATGGTGGGTAGCACTCATGAAGATTATGAAATTCAATGGCTGTTCTGGTGCCATTGATGTATTAGAGAAAGACACCAAAATGCTAAGGAAAATTAATCCCCAGTATAAGACAAAATGTTAAAGTTGGAGGGTCTTAATTGCAGTATATAAAGCGACTCATTTCCAGTTTCAAAAGTGCAGCAAAAATATAAGAATCAGGTCCAGGACTTAATTATAAGGCTAACAGAGATCCAGAGAAGGTTGAATCCTGAGTCCCAACAAATGTGCTTCAAAGAGACCAGTTCCAAACTTGAGCCTACGTCTCAAATCAAACTCATTGACTGAAAGACAAGCCGTGTTTCCATAAGAAAGAATTTTCGAGCTCCACAGCAACAATGTATAGGAATAAGGCCCCAGTCAGAAGGGAACAATGGCCACTTCTTTGGGCAACCATATATTGGAGAAAGGGGAATAGCCAGACATTTTGAGCATTTTTTGGCAAAAGTTCTGTGTTAACATTGATAGCCAGGACCTAAATGATCACCATAGCCCCTGTGAGACTGGTGGGATCTGATTGCCAGGTAATAAAATGGAGTTATGTCCCATTTTGACTCACAGAAGGTCCAGTTGGTGGTCATTTCCCCATTCAGAAAATGCATGTTTGGAAGTTGGCAGAAACCCCACATTGGATCTTTGGCCTGTGATGAAATAGCTATCCTAGTGAGGAAGATTAAGAAGAAGCCTTCAAAACTGCCGCTTTCCCAATCCAAGACAGCAAATCAAAAACATTTTTGTATCTTGAGTGGAATGACAGAGACCAGTGTTACTTTTAAAGACTTAGGGTGGTAGTTGCCTTCAGAATCCCATTTGATTTGCCAATCTGGCCCCTACATAAGACAGATGACTCCTGCTGGATGATAGTGAACTACCACTAACTTAACCAACTATTAACCCTAATTGTAGTTGCTATGCCAGATGTGGCATTTCTGCTTGAGCAGATAGACATGGTCTCAGCATATAATCTGGCAAATGCATTCTTTTTCCATTTCTATCAAGAAGGAAGATCAAAAACAACTATATTCATGAAGGAACAACAACATTTAAGATCTTGTCTCAGAGCTCTGTCAGTTCTCTTATAGCTCAAAGTACTTTAGTCTTGAGGGATGAGACACATCTGGATATTTCACAGAATATCACATTGGTCCACTATATAGATGATATCACATTACTTAGACTTGAGGCCATGATAAAACACTTGTGTTCCTGAGTGGGGGCGATAAACTCTATGAAGGTTTGAGTTCCCTCTATATCAAGAAGTTTTAATAGCAGTCTAGGGTATGCTCAGATATCCCTCTAAAGCAAAGGACAGATTATTGCATCTTGTTCCTTCCCTCACTAATAAGGATGCACAGGTTCTAGAGGTAGCATATTTCACACTTGGGAATATTGTTCCAATTCATTTACTGAGTGATACAAAAAGTTGCCAGCTTTAAGTGGAACCCAAAGCAGCAAATACAGGCAATGATAAAATCAGCCTTGCACTTTGGATCACAAAATCCATCAGACTCTGTTGTATGAGAGACATCTGTATCAAAAATAACTCTTCTTGCTACAAATGCCTCTCATACCATGGTAGCTTGTAGTAAGTCCTTATAGGAAAATCACAACATAGGCCTTTACAGGTCTGGAGGAAGCCAGACCGTCTGTAGTCTAGAATCATATACATATTCAAAATTCAGTTCCTGACATGCTAGCGGGTCCTGGTAAAGATAGAGCTTCTGACGTAGGACGTCAAGTGACCATGAAGCCACAGCTGTCTATCATGAGTTGGATTCTGTCTGACTACCAAGTCATAGGTCAAGCAGTCTCAATACAAATACATCATAAGATGGAAATGGTACATCAGGATCAGAAACAAGCAATACCAGAGATACAACAAAGCTGAGCAAGCAAGTGTCCCAAATTGCCATGTCATCAATTACTATGTCATTGTCTTCTTTCCCTCAGTTCATACCTACGACTGCATGGGAGTCCTTAAGACTAGCTGAAGGAGGAGGGAAAAAAACTGAGATCATTCATAGATGACTATCTTAGCTATCTAGTGCTGCCATAACAGAAATACCACAAGTGGATGGCTTTAGCAAAGAGAAATATATTTCCTCACAGTAAAGTAGGCTAGAAATCCAAATTCAGAGCATCAGCTCCAGGGGAAGTGTTTCTTTCTGTGTCAGCTCTGGAGGAAGGTCCTTCTCATCAATCTTCTCCACACAGGAACCCCAGGTCCAAAGGACGCACTCTACTTCTGGCACTGCCATCTTGGTAGTATGAGGTCCCCCATCTCTCTGCTGGCTTCTTTCTTTTATATCCCCCCAAAATTGACTCAAGACACAATTCAATCTCATAGATTGAATCCTGCTTCATTCACAGAACTGCCACCTATCCCTCCTCATTAACATCATAGAGACAGGGTTTACAATGCATAGGAAAATAACATTGCATGACAAAATGGTGGACAATCACACAATACTGGGAATCATGGCCCAGCCAAATTGATACACATATTTTTTGGGGACACAATTCAATCCATGACAACGAGTGGGTACAAACCAAAAAAGAACTTTCATTGTACTGCAGCCTTTCTCAGGGGTGCCCTTGAAAGAGAGCAGTGAAGAAAAACCTTACTAATGGGCAGAACTTTGGGCGGTGCATCTGGTCATCCACACTGTGTAGAAAGAAAAATGGCTGATGTAAGAATAGATACGGATTCTTGGGTAAAGAAGGAGACACAAGAAAACAGTATGTGAATGAGCCTATGGGAGAGTGCACAAAAGGTGAAGACTTTTGTCCTGCCTATTAACACCTCCAATGAGTACCCACTGAAGTTATAGGCAGAGAGTAGGTACCCAGCAAAGATGTATGAATTGGAAAATAACAGGTAATGGGTGTTGCCACCAGTAGAATGCAATGGGTAAAACTAGCTATCCTAGTCAGAAGAATGAAACAAACAAAAACGATTCTTGTTTGAGGTTGTTTTTAAATATGCATAACAAGGAACAAAAATAACATCACAAGGAAACATCAAGTGACACTAAAATCTATTGTTCTGTGCCACATAACTGTTAGGGCGTGTGATTAGCTGAATGTCTTCACTTGGGATCAACAAACGGGCTTCCATGTTTAAAGGCAGATTTTTGTAATGATGAGTGGATGTTTGCACGTGTGTGCATGTTAAATTGGAAGTGTTGTACTAGCTTAAGAAACACTGAATCATTCAAAGAGCATTGGAGTGAATCACAAGACCTGTGTTCTAGCCTCATCTTCGCACCAATAAGCTTTGAGAATTGAGTCTTTCTAGACTTGATTTCCTTATCTATAAAATGAAGGGTCATACTAGGTAAGAGGCTTTTCAAATTTTTCCTGCTCTAACATGCGTGTTTGTGTGTGCAGCCCAGACACATACTTGATGCCCCCACAGTTACCACCAGACCTTGACTATGTGCAGCAGCACTAGTCATCTGTCCCTTGTAGCCATTCCCATTTCTTCGTCATTACAAAGAGGAGGAGCCTTGGACAATAATGTATTTAAGTTCTTGTTCAGTTGTGAAGTTCTATCCTTTTTGATATAACTTCCCATGATAGAAACCATTATATAAGAGGCAATCACTGGATTTTTTTTTTTTTTGGAGGGAGGGGAAGTCTCTGTTCTTGTGTTTCTAGAATATTTCAGGCCCTCTATTTTTTTTTTTAATTGCAAATCAGTCTTTGTCTTCATTATGGCCCAAAAGATAAAAATGATAAAGAAAAAAGAAATTTACAAGAAGGAAACATGTAGCTTAAAAAATAAAATAAGTCCAACATATTAATTTTTTTAACAAATTTTTTTTTAACTTTAGGATAAATCTTTAGGAACCAAAAGCTGTAGTTTTGTTCTCATTTCAAAGAAATGTTTATCTGAAGTTTAACAGTTTCTTTAATTACGATTCTATCTCTTTTCATTCTATTTAATTCAAATAAAACTATATCAGTTTATTCCTATTAAACTGCTAAAATGATATTTCTACCTTATTTAATTCATAGTGATCATATTTTTATATCTTTATGTATTTTCAAGTTTGTCTGCTATGGCCATGTATTACTTTTTTTAAGTAAGAAAAATATAATTAAAAAATCTAAGCCCCTCAGAATTACCTTTGAAAACGTATGTAATGTTTGTTTATTCAATAAATATTACCAGGTTCACTGGCTAATTAAAAAGAAATCAATTTTTCTCCATCATACCATAAATCAAAAATATATGTATAAAAAACCCAGTGCGTTGAGTCGATACAAACTCATAACGACCCTATAGGACAGAGTACAACTGCCCCACAGAGTTTCCAAGGAGTACCTGGCAGATTCGAACTTCCATCCCTTTGGTCAGCAGCCGTAGCACTTAACCACTACGCCACCAGGGTTTCCAGTATGTACATACATATATATAGTAATATAGCTAACTACGTTAGGCACATATTGTTATAAGTACTTTACATGTATTAATTCATTTAATCCAATGAGAAAATTTTACAGATGAGGAAAATGAGGCTAGCTCAAAAAAAAAAAAAAAAAATTGACTTGCCCAAGGTCACACAGCTAAAAATTGGAAAGGTGAGAATTTGAACACTGGTAGTTGGGTTCTGAGGAGCCCTGGTGGAGCAGTGGTTAAAATACTTGGCTGCTGACCAAAACTGGTTCTAACCCACTAGCCGCTTCATGAGAGAAAGATGTGGTTGTCTGCTTCTGTAAAGATTTACAGTCTTGGAAACCCTGTGGGTCAGTTCTACTGTGCCCTATAGGTTTGCTATGAGTCGAAATCAACTTGATGGGACTGGATTTTTCTGGAGTTGGTTTTCTGAGACCATATTCTTAACTACCAAGCTATTTGATAAAGATAGAAGAAAAAGATTGGATATGGAAGAATAATTAAACCAGAAAAACTATTTGCTCTCAAGTAGATTCTGACTCACGGTGATCCCATTTGTGTCAGAGTAGAGCTGTGCTTCAAAGGGTTTCCAAAGGCTGATTTTTCAGAAGTAGATTGCTAGATCTTTCTTCCAAGTCACCTCTGGGTGGCATGGAACCTCCAACCTTTCTGTTAGTAGCCAAGCATGTTAACCATTTGTGGCATCCAGGGAGACCTATGGAAGTCCTTGACTGTTTTTTTGTTTGTGCACTGTTAAAGCAAGTAACCAAAGTGGAAATGTATAATGTTTCTCAAACAATAAAATTACTGTCTCAGAAATTAAAGAACAAAAAGGTTTCAAAGTCACGTAAGCCTGGCTAGGACTTGGAAAATTGGATGCTGTGTAGCTGAATTGTGGTTGCCAATGATTTGCGTCTTTTAACATGTACCAAGCCAACATATTAAGCCTCATTACCTCAGTCTTATTAAATTACTTTTTGTAATTTAATGAAATGTGAAGTTAGACCTTTCAGTGCAGTCAGCTCAAAGTGCTGATGTGTCATCTGGCAATGAGTCAAGTGACAGACTCAAGATTTTGAATCTTGATGAAGGTGATCAGAATATCTCAGACTCATTTTGGCCAACAGGTCAAATGCTGTCTTATTCTAAGACTTTTTTTGAATTGCTAGTTAGAAATGAATTAGATTATATTTATATTTTTTTTCTTTCTTTCTTTTTTCCTTTCAATAAGGAGCCCACAAATAGAGATTGCTGGCAAAGCTTAATATAAGATTTTGAATACCTTTTTTTTTTTTTTTTAATATGAGATAGGGTCTTGCTTAGAAAGGTGTCTTTAGCAAACCTATAGGACAAGGGAATACTGCGCAGTTTAAAGTCAGGAAAGGTGTGTGTCAGGGCTGTAACCTTTCACCATACTTATTCAATCTGTATGCTGAACAAATAATACGAAAAGGTGAACTATATTAAGAAGAACAGGGCATCAGGATTGGAGGAAGACTCATCAACAACCTGCGTTATGCAGATGACACAATCTTGCTTGCTGAAACTGAAGAGGACTTGAAGCACTTTCTGATGAAGATCAAAGACCACAGTCTTCAGTATGCATTACACCTCAACATAAATAAAACAAAAATCCTCACAGCTGGGACTAATAAGCAACATCATAATAAATGGAGAAAAGATTGAAGTTGCCAAGGATTTTATTTTACTTGGATTCACAATCAACACCCATGGAAACAACAGTCAAGAAATCAGAAGACACATTGTATTGGGCAAATCTGCTGCAAAGGACCTCCTCAAAGTGTTGAAAAGCAAAGATGTCACATTGAAGACTAAAGTGCACCACAGCCATGGTATTTTCAATCACATCATAGGCATGTGAAAGCTGGACAATGAATAAGGAAGAACAAAGAATTGACTCCTTTGAATTGTGGTGTTGGCGAAGAATATTTAATATACCATGGGCTGCCAAAAGAAAGAACAAATCTGTCTTGGAATAAGTACAACCAGAGTGCTCCTTAGGAGCAAGGATGGTGAAACTGCATCTTACATACTTTGGACATGTTGTCAGGAAGGATCAGTCCTTGGAGAAGGACATCATGCTCAGTAAGGTACCCGGTCAGTGGAAAAGAGGAAGGCCCTCAGCAAGACGGATTGACACAGTGGCTGCAACAATGGGCTCAAGCATAACGATGATTGTGAGCATGGCACAGAAGAGGGTAGTGTTTCGTTCTGTGGTACCTAGGGTTGCTATGAGTCGGAACCCACTCCACGGCATCTAACAACACAACAACAACATAGAACAGAGTAGAACTACCCCATAGAGTTTCCAAGGAGCGCCTGGTGGATTCCAACTGCTGACATTTTGGTTAGCAGCCATAGCTATTAACCACTAGTCCACCAGGGTTTCAGTCATTGTAGTAGGGCCCATGTAAGTGTTTTTATATAGGAAGAGGATGGTGTTATTGTGAGGTTTTAGGGCATTTATGTTTAATCATAAATATCCTTCTGCAAGTAAAATAAAGAGAAGGTGTCAGAGGAGAAGAGCAGATAAGGATGGCTTATGCCCTAGAGTCCCCTCCATGAATACAGGAAAAGAACCAAACAGGCTTCCCTTAAAACAGCAGCTCACAAAATGTCATCTGTGCGCCATCAATATCAGCAACACCTGGGAACTTATTAGAATGCAAATTCTCAGTTCTACTGAATCAGATACTCTGGGATTGGGTTCAGCAATCTGTGGTTTAAGAAACTCTCCAAGTGATGCTGATGCATTCTTAGGTTTGAGAACCGATGTTTAGGTTATTTCTGTCTATACCATGTGTCAATAATTAATATTTTGGGGGTAAATAACTTATGATGACCCAAATGCACAAAAATATGGAATGTAATTGTTATGAGTTGTCTCCTTACCCATGGAACAATACCAAGTTCTGGCATTAAGTCCAAATTAGTGTCTTAACTCAGGCATCACACTAAGAGCTGGGAGTGACAGCAATAGAAGCCAATATTAAGATGACTGGGATGATTCAAGCTAAAGAGAAGAGAAGGCAAAGGGTAATTTCATACAAATAATGATAATAATAGCAATTAAGATTTACTGAACAGTCAACATATGTCAAGTACTGCTCTAAATGCTTTACATGTTTTAACTCATTTAATCCTCAAACTAACCCAATGTGGGTAGCTACTATTATTTTCCATTTTACAGATGTGGAGATTGGGGCATAGATATTTTAAGTAATACCTAGTAAATGTCTTCAGGTATCCGAGGGCCTCTAACACAGGCAAGCTCTTCTCCATTTCCATTAGTCTTTAAAATGCAGCAAAAGGAAGAATTTACTGAGTTCAGACATGTTAAACATTGGAATAGGTTATAACAATCTAGAATTTATGACTTTATGAACTCAGATAATATTTGTTGATATTTTCCCATTTCGGGTAAGTGTTTTCTAGAGCCATGCTTTTGAAGACAATTACAAAGAGGATATTTAATCATCATAATAACCCTATGATGTAGGTGTTACAAATGCCTTCACCTTACAGATGACGAAACAGAGGCTTTGAGACTAAGAGACAACATGCTGGTTTACGCACTGGATGCCTAGCCTGGTCCCCCATCTTCCCCGATTGTAACTAACTTCTGGAAACCTGAGGACTTGTGAGCAATACCAAATTCTAGTCTGTGCTTTCTCCACCATAAAAGCCTAGAGATTCTAGCAGAAACAGTCCTAAGAACAACCCCAGTTATCATACCAAAGTTTTCCAAGTGAGAATTACAAGATAAATTCAAATAGTGTCTGTGAATTACTTGCACATACACACACACACACTTTTTTCCATTAGTGTCTTGTTAACAAACACAATTACCCTAGTTTATACATTAGATTTACAAAATATTTTCCTATACACCTCTATCTATCTATCTTGAGCCCTGGCAATACAGCGGTTAAGAGCTCAGCTGCTAACCAAAAGGTCAGCAGTTCAATTCCACCAGCCACAAAATGGAAACCCTACCAGGCATTTCTCTTCTGTCCTATAGGGTTGCTATGAGTTGGAATAGATGACAACAGGTTTATCTATCTATCTGGAAACCCCAGTGGCGTAGTTGTTAACTGCTACAGCTGCAAACCAAAAGGTCAGCAGTTTGAATCTACCAGGTGCTCCTCAGAAACTCTATGGGGCAGTTCTACTCTATCCTATAGGGTCACTATGAGTTGGAATCGACTCGATGGCAACGGGCATTGGAGATCTGTCTATCTATATCGTTTATTTTTTTAATCAATTAATACTTTGAGGCTATACAAATATTCTGTTTCTTCTTAAACTCTTACCCGCTAATTTAAGAACTCATGGTAGATCTTGCCCGCAGCACTTACCTTAGTGTTCTGAGGTGATTTTCTATATACTCATTCTTTCCAAATTTGTTAGATGTCTCTTCTCCCCCATTTATTTAATCATTCTATTATTTATTTGGAGCCAGGTGGCATAGTGGTTAAGAGCTTCTCTGCTAACCAAAAGGTCGGCAGTTCAAATCCATTAGCTGCTCCTTGGAAACCCTATGGGGCAGTTCTACTCTGTCCTATAGGGCTGCTATTAGTTGGAATCAACTCGAAAGCCTTGAGTTTGTTTTGGTTTTATTATTTATTTATATTATCTAGACTTATGGATACTTCCTTTTTCTTCCCCACTCCTAAAATCAACCACTTCTCCCAGGACCCCTGGCTACTTTTATTGGAAATTGGTACTTAATCCAAAACCAAGATTTGGACTGTGGATAGGTTTTAATTCTCTTTTATAATCTGTGTCTTTTAAAAAGTGAACTTTATTTATAGTTTATTGTGGAGATTAACGTTCTACCACCTTATTTCTTATTTTCTGTTTTCTATATTTTCCTTTCATTATTTTCACCTTCCCTACTTTCTCTAAGCTTGATGGAATTTTCTTTATTCTATTTTTTTCTTCTGCTTATTTTGAAGCTGTGGAGTATATTACATATGTTATTACCATTAAATTTTTAATATAAGCACACGTCTATAAATTTTTCAAGCAAAGTCCAAAGCTATTCAGTATTTTTACACCCTCTTAAACAAGAAATCTATTCACAGCATCTATCTATTGACGCCTCCTATCTTAGGCTGAGTTCTCTAGAGAAGTAAAACCATTGAAGCATATATATATATACACATACATACACACATAAACATATATATATACATATAAACCCCATTGTTGTTGTGTGTGTATATATATATGTATAGAGAGAGACAGAAGAGAGAAATTTGTCTCAAGGAAATGACTAACAATTGTATGAACTGGCAAGTCCCAAGTCCCTGGGTCAGGCATCAGGCTGGAGGCTTCTCCTGACTCATGTAGCTGCAGGGGCTGATGAACCCAAGATCAGCAGCTCAGACGGCAGGCTGCTGGCTCACAGGCTGCAGAGGCTAAGGGATCCCAACAGCAGCAGGCAATATAGCAGGCTATTGGCTCAAGCTCCAAGAACTGGAGATCAAATGATGACAAGCTGGTTGCAGAATCCAGAGCGAGCAAAAGCCAGCAAGCTTTGTTAGAATATTTACATACATTGGATGCAGGCCACACCCCCGGGGACTCCCCTTACAACTGATTAGCCAATCACACCAGATCACATCATAGAGGCAATAACATTATATCACAAAATGGAGGATAATTACATCATTAAATAACTGCCAAGCTATATCATTACTCAACTGCCAAACCACTGAGAATCATGGCCCAGTCAAGCTGACTCACAACCTTAACCATCATACTTCCCCACCTTGAGTGATTGCTGTCCCGAATTTTACTTCAACACTTTTAAAACTTTTATTCAAGTACAGATATCATAAGCATACTGTTTGGTGAATTGTCAGAAACCGAATAACTAAACACATTATGTAAAATGCATACAGAATATTAGCAATACCTGTAGAAGTCCCAGATTCAGAAGACAATGTGGAACCAGGGATAACATTGCTGATGTCAGATGGACCCTAGCTGAAAGCAGAGAATACAAGAAAGATGTTTGCCTGTGTTTTATTGACTATGCAAGGGCATTCGACTGTATGGATCATAACAAATTACGGATAACGTTGCACAGAGTGGGAATTACAGAACACTTAATCGCACTCATGAGGAACCTGTACATAGATCAAAAGGCAATGGTTCCAACAGAACAAGGGGATACTACATGGTTTAGACAGGAAAGGCATGCATCAGCATTGTATCATTTCACCATACCTATTCAATCTGTATGCCAAGCAAATAACCAGAGAAGCTGGACTATAAGAAGAAGAATAGGGCATCAGAATTGGAGGAACACTCATTAACAACCTGCGTTATGCAGACAACACAGCCTTGCTTGCTGAAAGTGAAGAGACTTGAAGCACTTACTAATGAAGATCCAAGACCACAGCCTTCAGTATGGACTGCACCTAAACATAAAGAAAACAAAAAAATCCTCACAAATGAACCAATAAGCATCATGATAAATGGAGAAAAGATTGAAGTTGTTTAGGATTTCATTTTACTTGGATCCACAATCAACACCCACAGAAGCAGCAGTCAAGAAATCAGAAGATGCATTGCACTGGGCAAATCTGCTGTGAAAGACCTCTTTAAAGTGTTGAAAAGCAAAGATGTCACCTTGAAGACTAAGGTGCGCCTGACCAAAGCCATGATATTTTGCATCGCATCATATGCATGTGAAAGCTGAACAATAAATAAGGAAGACTGAAGAAGAATTGATGCCTTTGAATTGTGGTGTTGGTGGAGAATATTGAATATACTATGGACTACAAAAAGAATGAACAAATCTGTCTTGGAAGAGTACAACCAGAATGCTCCTCAGAAGTCAGGACAGCTAGACTATGTCTTACATACTTTGGACATGTTATCAGGAGGGATCAATCCCTGGAGAAGGACACCATGTTTGGTAAAATACAGGGTCAGTGAAGAAGGGGAAGACCCTCAAAGAGATGGAGTCTCACAGTAGCTGCAACAATGGGCTCAAGCATAACAGTGACTGTGAGCATGGTGCAGGACCTGGCAGTGTTTGGTTCTGTAGTACATAGGGTTGCTATGAGTAGGAACCAACTGGATGGCAGCTAACAACCACAACAACAACATAGAAGTCCCTACTCATTCTCCTTTCCTGTTATCACAACTGTATATGTGCCCCATGTGTAATCGTTATATGATTTCTAACACACAGTTAGCTTTGCCTTATTTTGTATTTTTATATAAATGAATTCATGCAACGTTTACTCTTTTATGTTCGGATTATTTCATTCAATATTATTTTTGTTTGATTAATCTATTTGTTTGCAAATAGTTCTTAATAGCTCATCCTCATTGATATATACTATTGTGAGTGTGTTACTACAGAATTTATATACACATTCAACTGTTAATTGGCAATGTAAATTATTTAAAAAAATAAGCTATCAGAAAAAGAAGCATTCCTGTGATCTGTAAATCTGTTGTTGTTGTTGTTAGGTGCTGTCAAGTCAGTTCTGACTCACCGGGACCCTACGAACAACAGAACGAAACACTGCCCAGCCCTTCGCCATCCTCACAACCGTTGCTATGTTTGAGTCTATTGTTGCAGCCACTATGTCAATCCATCTCTTTGAGTGTCTTCCTCTTTTTTGCTGACCCTCTATTTAACAAGCTTGATGCCCTTCTCCAGGAACTGGTCCCTCCAAAGTACGTGAGACCAAGTCTCTCTGTCCTCGCTTCTAAGAAACATTCTGGCTGTACTTCTGAGACAGATTTCTTCATTCTTCTAGCAGTCCGTGGTATACTCATTATTCTTCACTAACACTATAATTCAAATGTGTAAATCTGTAATTCCAAAATATAAAACAAAGAGTCTCAAAGTTGGCTTTTTAAAGGTAGCAGTGTTCGCCAGGAATGTAACCACAGTTTCCATAACAGATCATGGAGTCCTCATAAAGCTTTGGTCAGTTACCTGAAGCTTCTGGACATTACCAAAACCGTTCCAGTAGGCAGGAAGATAGAATTTCAACTTCCCCAAGACTATGCTTAGGTATTGTCTGAGTAAAAAATGTGGAAAAGATACTCTGATTACTAAACAAATCACTAGAAACTCATTTAGTCAAATTCTGGAACATGGTTAGCAACTTAAAAGCAAGAGTGTCCCCAATATTCCTGCCAAGACACCTGACAGATATTGCTGATCATGCCTCCCCATTGAGCCAAACTCTCCCACTGACTCTCAAGGGATCACTCTAGAAACTGTCCCCAGTCCCTTAGAACCTGCATTTGAGAGGTCACTTCTTTACCATTTTAAAACTTAAAGAGTTATCCATTAACCACAGTAGGTTACATTTAAAAGAACCTGTTATGGATTAAATTCTCTCACCCCTACCACTCCAAAACATGTGTTGGAATCCTAACCCCTATACCTGTGAATGTAACCCTGTTTGGAAAGAGGGCTTTCTTTTTTATGTTAATTAGATCATGCCTGAGTAGGGTAGGTTCTGGATCTAATCACTTTTGGCCTATAAAAAGAGCAGACTGGACAAAGAGACACATGCACAAACAGGGAAAGACAGATGCCATGTGAGGATCCTCTACAAGCCAAGGAACAAAAGAATGCCTGGGGGTACTGACAAGGAAGGGATAGATATAGCCAGGACGCTGATTTGGACATTTAGCTTTCAGAACTGTGAGAAAATAAATTTCTTTTTCTTTAAAGCCACCCATGTGTGATATTTCTGTTACAGCAGCAGTAGGTAACTAAGACAGAACCTAAAAAAAAGCTTGCAAACCTCTATCACGATTCCAGTTATTTAGGAAGAATGCCCTGCCATCTTACTTGAAGTAACCTAACAACTGAAAACACTTTGAGAAAAACTCTGAGAAGCCATTTTTTATTAAATATTCTTGGCTTATACAATTCAGTTCATCTGCACTCTAATTTCAATTGTAATTGATGCATCATAAGGATGTAATGTTAGGACCTTGCATAGCCAAAGTTTTGAAGAAATAGGCAAAGAGTTCGAGAATTTGATTCTGGTGGAAAGGCTGATGGAAACTGTCCATAGAAATTTCCTGACCTAGAGCACCTCTTTATACTTAGGATGCTTTGGATTATCTCATTCCAGTGTCCTTACTAGCATACTCCCAGCATAATTCCACTACTAGATCCTTGGAGAAAGAATACATTTGTAGCTGTAATTTTTTTTTTCCATTATGTAAGAAACATATATTTAGTGTCAAAAACTGTAAAAAGTAAAAAAGGACAGAAAATTATAGAGGAAATGAAAAATCACCTGTAATTCTGTGAAAAACTTCTATTAGTAGTATTTATATGTACATATTTTTAATACAAATTGATAACCAAATTACATAACTCTCTTTTTTACCTTCTAGAATGGCCCATTTTCATATATTTACAGTACTTCTTTATACTGAAGCACATTTTTGTCTACTGACCAAAGCTTTTTGAGAATGAGAAATTTCTTTTCTCACTCTACTGAATTCCTCAATCTCTAAATCTGTGGGAAAAAAAAAAAAAAAGAATAAGAAGAAAAAAGCCAGAATAACAAACTGGAACATGGCTTTTAGTGCTCAGGGCTGTGGTTTTTTTATTTTTATTTTTTTAGTTTTTGTTAGAAACAAAGACCTTGAAGAAATGGGCTAGATAGCTTTTTATTTGGAATAGGACCCAGAAACTTCAACCAGTGTTAAATAAATGTATCAGTCTCCAATAACTTTCATAATTCTTGGAGTTTTTTGGCTTTGTTTTTGAGTTTTTACATTCTATTTCTCCCCTCCGATCCCTTTTTCAAGAATGAGGACTATTTCGGCATTTCTCTGAAGCAGAATTATGCCATCATGTCGACCAACTGACAGCAACTTAGATGTTTAAAACACTGTTGTTATCATAATGGGCACTGAAGTGGAGGAAAATGAATATTATGCATTCTGCTATGATTTCTAGTGCTTTTCAGCATTATTGGCCCACCTGTAGAAAAGACGGTACTTTAGACATTATGTTTGTTTACATTAAGCAACTGTTGTAACTCTTCAGCAGAGGAGCATTTGGAAAGGTTCTCCTTTCTCTTTGGAATGTTGGCCCGTAGTACCGCATCCTTCCCTCCTTCTATTAAGAAATGTGGACGGACTTCCCACTAACTCAGCTTTTTGAGATTAGTGTGTTTTCTGAAGAATAGGCAAAGTTCTCCTTTCCTGTTTAGGGTCAGAAATCATTTGATTGATATTCATAGAGAACTCCCAGGAGACCCCCCTTTTAGGAAAACTATTTGCCAGTGAGATAGCTAAAGAACAAGAAACAGAGGGAGGAAACTTCTAGATGGACTGGAAGAGAGAAGCATGGGAGCATGTCCAATGTGGATGGGTGGAAGACACTCCATCAAGTTCATTCTCCTCTTGCAAAAAACCAAGTGGCAAGGAAGTGATGAGAGGATCCTTCTGGCAATGCTTCCACGAGAGCACGTGAAACCCTGAAACACCAGACCTCTAGAGAAGAGCTGCCAAACCCTCGACAAAACCACAACCACAGAGACTCCTAAAGCTTTCAGCGGTGGGGGGGTGGGGGGTGGGGGGGTGGAATTACATCCACCCACCTGTATAATGAGCTATTCATCTTATAGCCTTGTGGTTCATAACTGTCATCCAATTACTTGCGAATCAAGGATGGATCCAAGTAGTGACCCAGTTAAAACTGCAGAAAAGGAAAATTAAATTATTGTATCTGGCTTATCTTTTTTTGAGTAAGCAATGAAACAACTGCTAGGCATATACTGCATACTTCATGTCTTGGATCAACAAGGGAGTCACGCCAAATGTCAGATTAAATACTCCACAGCTGAAGTGTTTGCATAACTTTTCAGTGGCTACCATTTAAAGAAAGAAAAACAGTGATGGGCCTTTAAAAAAAAATATTCCCTTCACTTGACATGCTCACAGTGTTCTGCCAGCAATTGCTCTCAACTTGGAAGGCGAGGCCACACATATCTTGTCCGTGGAGACTCGGAGCCAGCTGGCAAACACAACCCTGTATTTCCATTCACTCTGGGAGTGTGAAGCCCCACTGTGCGTCCTGAAGGCCACAGCTGCACTGCTGTATTGTTTAACCCATGTCTGCTTTGGCTAAGCAGCAAGTGAGTTTTAGAAGGAATTTCCTGGTTCTTGAAGTGTCTGTCATGCTTCAACAATGAGTTTGAAAAAATCACTGCATGTGTTTTCAGTTTGTGTTGGCTCCGCAGGTCTGCTGAGGAAACTGGAGACATGTCTTTTATTGAAACAAAATAATGAGTCTGAACAAATCAGCTTTATTGTCACTGGCTCTGGTGTGGTTTGGATTCATTTCAGCTTTATACTTCTAAAGGATTGCTCAAGAGGTAGTGCTCTTCGATCCCAGGTGATGTGAGGGAAGGGAGAGTACTGACATACCTTAGGTATCAGGTGCTTTGTATGTACAATCTCAGTTACTTTTCCTAACAATGCACTGAAGTAGTTGTTTCTTGATTCTTCTTGCTGAGGAGGAAACAAGAGATGCTGAAAAAGTCATTCACTTGCCCAAGGTCACATAGAGCCTGGGCTCTGAAGTCCAGCTACTTTACTTCATCCCATATCTGCCATGTACTCTCTGTAACCTTGGGCAAGTCACTTCATCATTCTACTTCAACTCTTTCATTTGCAAGATGGCAATAATGATGGCAACCTTTCCTAGTATTAAATAGAATAATGTGTGTAAAGTGGTCAGTACAGTAACTGGTCAATAACCTCAGCCATTGTTCTGTGACAATGTCAAGTTTAAACCTAGTCCAGCTTCTTTGCAAAGCTCGTGGTCATGCCACGTCACTGCTCTGGAGGGCAATACCACTCTTCATGAGGAGGGTTTAGGTCAACACTGATATTCAAGAAATGCAAAATAGAAGTTGATTTAATATTCTCAATTTAAAATCATTTTCCCTATCAAGGCAAACTCAGCCTGTAGCTCTGGCTAACTGGAACTTCTACAAAGGAAGCTCTCTGTAAGAAGCAGTGGGGAAAAAAGACAGATGTAGAGGCTGGAGGGCTCTGACATCTCATTCTTTGGGCAAGTGGCTTGAATTCAGAATTAAAAAATGAAAAGTTGCCATATATTTTCTCATGACAGCTGATGTCAATTCTACTCAATGCAGCAAAAGTGGAGCTGAACTGGTCATGCTAACTGGTATCAACCAGCTTGGTGCCTGTCACTCCAGTGCTCAAACACTGCCTGGTTGTTCCTAGGTACACCAAGACACAAAGATGGATAAGACATGGCCCTGTCCTTGCACACCTCCCAGCCCACTGATAAAATGAACCTACACAATGCAGAAACCTTGCTCACCCAGGAGTTCTTGGAGCTTTGTGAAGAGGCTTACAATAAATTTCTTTAATAATCCTTGGTGAAAAAGCAGAATATACAAGTAGGAGAGACATCCATCATGCAACCAAATTAATTCATCACTTGGAAGTTTTTCCAGTCTTGCAAGGATTCTTGGGCACTAGCTACCCCAATAACTACCCCTTGGGACTTGGAATCAGAAGGCCTGGGCACAAGTTCTGACTCTGCCACTTGTAAGCTAGGTGACCTTAGCCAAAATCACTCTGTTAGTCTGAGTCATATTCTTTTACCTGGAAGATGGGAAGGATGGCAAATACTCAAGCTACAGATTTGTTACGGAGGAGTGAATGGATTAATTTCTATGGAAACCATTTTTATACAATAAAGACTTAGAAATGCTTGTTCTCATTATTCCTATTTAAACTATTCACTTCCATTCATTTTGGATAAATTTTATATAGTGTGACTTTTAGGTCTTTAGCTTCTTGCTTCATAGTTTGATGTTTTGAATATTTCAATATAAAAGGTTAGCATTAGTGAGCAATTTTTCAATATGACATCCATGTGGGGTAATTTCATTGTTAGTTTTAATGATGATTTTTGGATTACTTGCTAAAAGATGTTTGGATTATGTCAGATGTGCTAAATTACGTGTATATATATATACACACATATATGTATACTTATACATATCTGTATGCATGTATGTATAAAATCTCAGTTATCACAACAAACTCATCAGGTATTATTACTCTTTTCATTTTACTGATAATAAAACTGTGGTTCTGAAAACCTAAGCAACATTTCCGGGGCCAAATATCTAGTAAGCAGTTGAGTTGGGGCTTGAATCTCTATCAGCCTGATCCAAACTATAGGCTCTTAACCACAACCTACTCTGTCTCTGAAGATGATAATAATAATCTGAAGGGGAAAGTCTGACTAATACCAATGTCCAGTCATTATATTTATAGGAAACTGAAATTTGATAGTAGTTTATGGCTTTTATTTGAGGATAGGATTAGAATTATAAATATGTACATATGAAAAGGAATTTATGAGATATAACTTAAGCAAAAGATAAATGAGAAGTATAAAATACTAAGTAAATATGTGGTGGCTTTATACTAGCCCCCTCCTCTAGCAAGCTCTCTGTCCTTCTCGGACTGGCCTTAAGGGTTATACCATTATCACCCTTTGTCTGGAAATAGTCTCATCAACCCTGAATTCCCAGTGCCCTTGGAAGAATCTCTTTTATAATTAACATTCCTGCCTCAGGGCCTTTGCATTGACTTTTTCCATTGCCTGGAACATTTTTCTCCCAAAAACCTGCTTGGTTTATTTTCTCACTTCATGCAAATGTCTGCTCAAATGTTTCGTTATCAGGCAGAGCCTCCCTGACTAGGCCTTTTGTCATCACACTATATAAAATAGCTGCCCTCCTCCATCATTCTTTATGCATTATTTTACTTTATTTTTCTTCTAAAAGCTTCCTACCCTCTTATTTAATTCCAGACTTCTTATTTAATATTTATTTGTCTTTTGCCTGCTTCTGCTGACTCCATAACAGCAAGGATCCTCTTTTGTTTATTCTCCAAAATCTAAAATAGTACCTGGTACACAGTGAAAGCTCTATACCTATTTGTTGAATGAATTTATGAATGAACAAAGCCCTCTCTTCATTATATTACAGTTTTTATACACAAGTATTATTTTCCCTAGAAAATCATTCACTTTTTTAGGGAAAGGTCTGTGCCTGGTTCACGTTCACATCTCTCCACGTCCTAACACAATACTCAAAATACATTTTGTGATTGAAAATTGACAAAAATCATACACACAATGTCTTATTTCAGTGACATAATAACTCTGTGAAATAAGTTGGTGTATTCCCATCTTACAGGTGAGAAATCAAAACTAAGGGAAATTAAGTGATTTTTCCAATGTCAAAAACAATGGAGACATCAGATCTCAAGCCCAGTTCTTCTTTTCTCAAGCCCACGACCCTCTGTGTTAGTGACCACTGCCTCTCCCTGTCTTTCTTTCTTGTTACTAGTTACCATCAAGTGGACTCTGACTCAGGGAGATCCCATGTGTGTCAGATTAGAACTGTGCTCCACAGGGTTTCTAATGGCTAATTTTTTAGAAGTAGACCATCAGGCCTTTCTTCTGAGACATGTCTGGGTGGACTTGAACCTGGAACCTTCCAGTTAGCAGCTAAGTAGGTTAACCATTTGCACCATCCAGAGACTCCTTCCCTGTCTTAGAACCAATGAATATTGAACCATTCATGAATGAATGAATACTGAAGCAGGACTCTTCGTGTCTATGAAGAGGTGCAAATGAGGCAATACTCTTCAGGAACGGAAAAAGCCTTTCATACCATCTATATGAAGGCAGATTTCCATTACACACTTCCTTAAATTTTAAATAAACATGGTTTTTAAAGTTTATTTTGTAATAGGCATTCTATCTACATGCTATAATCCTCTCTCTCTTTCAGTTGATATATATATCTATATACTGTGTATATATATCTGATAAGATAAAAAAATAAAAAAAATAATTTTTTTTTTTTTTTCCTGATAAGATAGAATAACTCAAATAGGACACACAACCACTAAAGTGAGTAGAGGCAGAATTTGAACTCAGGTCAGGCTTTCTCTTTTTTCACCCACAAAGGAGTCTCATTCTTAAATCGCTGTTGGGAAAGACTATGTGTAGTCTTCTGTTTGGTCGGCTTGTTTCAGTCAGAGTGGATCAGGTTACACCCTCTTCTATGAGTAGAATTTGACTCAATGTCAGCTAACAAGGATCTCTCACAGAAATGGTAAAGACATAAACCTCTGGAAATTTAAAACCTTGGTCATTCATTCTCCCTTCCTAAGTTAAAAATAGTAATTTGCTAATGTATATGTATTTTGGAAAAGTCTCTAAAGATCATGAATTTTTTTCAGGATTTGGTAAGTTTTTTAATCTCCAAATATTTATGTAATCTGTCATTAAACCTCAAAACTCCTGGACCTCTCATGTGAAGTCAACCCAGATTCCAAACGTAATGGCATTTATCCTCTATTAATCTTTGTATCTGTTTTTAACAGAAATATTTATTTTTAAGACAGAACATGTCACCACAACATGCCCCTGCAGCAAATTTTAAATCTTTGTAGGTCAGAGTACAAGGCAGAGTAGAGAGCTAGATCTCAACCCAGAGACTTTTAGTCTTTATTTTCAAACTGGACTATAGATAGGAGGAAGGCCTAGATAATGTAGATGCTGTACAGACTAATTAACATCAAAAGCTACATTTTAACGTGTATGCATGTCAATGTATGATTGTTCTTCAAAATTTTATTCTCATTCTCCACCACCCATCTGTCAGTTTGTCGTACTGTGGGGGCTTGCATGTTGCTATGGTGCTGGCAGCTGTGCCGCTGGTTATTCCAATAGCAGTAGGTCACCTATGGTAGACAGGTCTCAGCAGGGCTTCCAGGCTAAAACAAACTAGCATAAAGACTTGGCAATCTAAATTTTGAAAACTGGCCAATGAAAATCCTGTGGACCAAAACAGAATATTGTCCTACTAAGCTCCAACATGTTTGGTAAAGTAGAGGGTCAGCAAAAAAGAGGAAGACCCTCAAAAGATTGGTTGACAGAGTGGCTGCAACAATGGGCTCAAACATAGCAACTATTGTGAGGATGGCACTGGACCAGGCAATATTTCATTCTATTGTACATAGGGTTGTTAAGAGCTGGAATTTATTTGATGACACCTAACAACAACAACAGACTCAAACATACCAAAGATCGTGAAGGTGATGCAGGACCAGGAAACATTTCATTCTGTTATGCATGAGGTCTTCATGAGTCAGAGCAAAAGCAGAGTCAACAGCAACTAACCACAACATTCTCTATTCTCCTCCATGTGTGGCCAGAACAAAACAAATAAAAACAAACTCAGAAACCCAATATTTGATGAAAATAATAAGTACGGAACATTCCTTCAATTCCCATGACATCTGCCTTTTCCCTGGTATCCACTATACATGAAAAATGTGAATACACCTAGTATGACATAATTCAATAACTTTAAGAGGAGTCAACCAGGAAGGTTTGGGACTGATGGCAGCTGTAATGCCATCACTATTTTGTTACCCTTCTTTGGAACTGGATTCACGTTTTAAGGTTGACTCAGGAAGAGGGGAAGAAATGCTAGACAGACCAAACTAACAGATGCCCACTATAGTCTCTGCATCTTTAATATGAAGGATTTAGACCAATTAAGAAAATGCTAAGGACCATCTAAACTCTAACATTTTGGTTACCTGATTCTCTCCACATGTTAAACACTATTCTGCCAAATCTAATCATATTTTCTTTCTTCTCAGAAAGCCAAACCACTTTATATGGAGTAGGCTGCCTAATATGATTACCCCATGAGATAAATAAAAGAATTTTTTTTGGAGGTGTCAAGCAGCACATTGGTAAAATCAATTCACATCAAATCAGGGCTAGAACAAGAAAATAGTTATTTCACTCTTTGGACTCTTATTCTGGACTCATGGGCCACACAGCCCATCACATAAACCATTAGCTCTTTGTCTTACTCCTAACTGGATTCAAAATTGTTGAGGTCAGCGCTAGAGCGAAAAAGAGAATATAAATATATCACAATCCCAGCAAACCCACAATTCCTGGGAAATAAACATTTGAAACCTTAAAATGCACTAAAGCAGGTTATTTAAAGCATCAATACAGCAAAGTATCCTTTTCTTTAGCAGACAGTCACTCCGCCAGGTTTTCTATTCGGTAGGTTTAATTTTTTCTAAATTCGATGTGTTTAAATCAGACTAACTGTGAATTGGCCCCCAATTCATGGAAACCCCATTCACAATGGAATGAAACGCTGCCTAGTCCTGGCCATTCTCATGAATGGTTCTGGATTGGACAATGTTCCCTTGTGATCCGTCTTCAGGCCTTCCCTTCTAGACTGTCTTAGTCAGGAAGCTCGGCTGAAACCTGTTCATCATTATTGCAACACGCAAGCATCCACTAACAGAGGCGTGGTGGCTGCATATGAGGTACTTTGGTCGGGAATCGAACCTAGGTCTCTTGCGTGGGAGACAAAGATTCTACCACTGAAACACCAATGCCTCATTGTGAGTAACTAGAGAGCATTAAAGTCCGGAGAGTGACAAAGTTCCTGGTGGATTATCCATGGCTTATATTTGGTGCTCACAGCAGCAATGCTATGAAGTTCTCCTTGCTATTCTGTTTAAAAGGCAGGAATCTTGGAAATGGCATTTTTTTGTTGTTAGGTGCCATCAGGTCAGTTCCGACTCATAGCAACCCAATGTCCAACAGAATGAAACACTGCCTGATCCTGTGTCATCCTCACAATCATTGCTATGTTTGGGCCCATTGTTGCAGCCACTATGTCAACGCTTCTCCTTAAGGGTCTTCTTACTTTTTCCTGACTCTCTACTTTACCAGGCATGATGTCCTTCTCCAGGGACTGGTCCCTCCTGATAACATGTCCAAAGTATGTGAGGCAAAGTCTCACCACCCTTGCTTCCAAGGAGCATTCTGGCTGTACTTCTTCCAAGACAGTTTTGTTCATTTTTCTAGCAGTCCATAGTATATTCAATGTTCTTTGCCAACACTACAATTCAAACGAATGGCATTATTGTATTTAATTACATATTTGTTGCACCTATTTCTCTATGACATTTCCAGGCTGCTATCATTGTGGTAAAGAGCATTGGTGGCATAATGGTTAAGTGCTCGGCTGCTAATCGAAAGGTCGACAGTTTGAACCCACCAGCTGCTTTGTGGGAGAAAGACGTGGCAGTCTGCTTCTGTAAAGACTTACAGCCTTGGAAGCCCTATGGGGCAGTTCTGCTTTGTGCTATAGGGTAGCTGAGTCAGAATCAGCTCGATGGCAACAGGTTTTTTTTGGGGGGGGTTATCTTTGTGGTGGAGTCTCTGGGTGGTGCAAACAATTAACATGCTCTGCTGCTAACCAAAAAGTTGGTGGTTCAAGTCCACCCAGAGATGACTCGAAATAAAGACCTGATGATCTGCTTCTGAAAATCAGCCACTTAAAACCCTGTGGAGCACAGCTCTACAGTGACAGACATGGGGCTGCCGTGAGTCAGGACGGACTTGACAGAGCTGGTGGATTTTATCATTATGATACTTAATCAAGTTTAATAGAAAACATTTTAAAAATGAAGAGTCTTCATGAGATTCATTCTTGAGTGTAAATTACAATAATGTGTAGAAAATATTAGTTAAAGAAAAAAAGGTTGGCTGCAAAAATTACGATATAGGCATATACTCAGAACGTTTTCTGAGATAGAGAGACACAGAGTTCTTTTTCTCCTCCCAGCATGTACACTCCCTGGTTTCTAAGCCCTTATTTAACTAAGCAAAAAAAAAAAAAAAAAAAAAAAAGGACTGGCTGAACTCAACCGCTTTGAGTAAGAAATTAATTTGATGATGCCACCAAAAAGCTGTTTTATAATTGCACAGGAGCTGGTAAAATTTAACCTTCAACTTTTCCCGAGGGACAGTGTGAGGAAGATTTTTATTAAAATTCCCAGTTTCCATAGCTTTAAGAGGCCTGACCTGCAGTGCAGTGTATTGCTGCTCATTTTATCTGATATAGGAGACTTTCTGAGCTAGGACTGAACCTCAATAGGCCCTGACATGCCTCCTTGCACTGCTAAGAAACAAACTTTATAAACATCCCACTTTTTTTTAGGAGCTCAAGCTTTTTACTCTTACCAACATTTTTGTGTGTGTGTGGTAAAATATATTTAACATAAAATTTGCCATTTTAGCCATTTGTAAGTACACAATTTAGGGGCATTACTTATATTCACAGTAATGTGCAATCATGATCGTTATCTACTTCCACATTTTTTTTGAACACCCCAAACAGAAACTGTTTACTCATTAAGCAATAACTCCTCATTTCCTGCTCCCCCAGGCCTTGGAAAAACATTGCTTTCTTTCTCTATACATTTACCTGTTCTAGATATTTCATATAAGTGGGGTTATACAGTATTTGTCCTTTTGTGTCTGGCTTATTTTACTTAGTATAATGTCTTCAAGGTTCATCCATGTTGTAGCATGTATCAGAACTTCATTTATCTTTATGGCCATTTCTCTTCATTCCAGCTTGTAACTGCATACAAACTCTTCCTTCTCCTGTAGCTCAGTTTCCCTGCAGCTCTTTATAGCTCAGCTTATATCCTCCTTGTGTCTATTTTTTCCCCCTAATTTCATAAATTGAGCATCATGTCTCAACCTGTGAAACTTGTTTTAATTGTTCCTTTCCACTGTTCCCCATATTTAGGTATAATTTAAAGTAGTTAGGGGAAAGAATTTTATGCACCAGCCTAACATTCAATGAACAAGTATATGCAAAACACTGTTGTGGGGGATCCAAAGTTGAATCAGACTCAAACTCAACCCTGATATAGTTTCAATTCATAGGAAAGATAAGATGTGAACAAAAATGAATAGAAGGGAAGAAGGTATCAGATGTCAGCAGAAAATTCCAAGGAAAATGACTTTTGCTATTCCTGTGGAGTTCAGAAAGGATCTCCTAGAAATCATTTTTAATTGAATATTAATTTTTTTTTATTGTGTAAGAAACAATGTATTTTATTTTTTTGACATCACAGCCCCGGAGTGGTTTTGCACCAAAATTAACAGAGGTTACACAGAATGCTTTATGTGTGGGAGGAGGAAGAAAGAGAAATAACCACGAAATTAAAAAAAAAAAAAATCCTGGGTAAATCTTAGCAGCTGTTCCACTCCCACGTTAATAAAATTCACCTGGGAATTTTTAATAAGCGAACAGAAAACAAGGGGGCATGGATGGCATACTGGCAAAGAAAAGGACCAGAGGATGAAAAACAGCACAGCAACCCAAGGGCAGACCTCTCCCTCCCAGAACCAGGAGGATGTTCTGCATGGAATGTGAGGCTTGGCTAGATTTATCTCCCCAAAATAACACCATTTATTGCAACTGCCAAAGGGAAAAAGGGGAAGGAGTGAGGGGTAAGCAGAACGGGGAAGTGAGCCCTAGAAGAAGAAGACGCACTTAACAGAGGAAACAGCAAAGAATGAGGGACAGTCAGAGAACCACGTGGAGGGGGATTTGTATATACAGGGAGAGACAGTGCTGAAGAGCTCTTGAACTGAGAAACAGATGTCTTAAGCTTCATTATTTTAAAAGAGAATCATTTCCTTGCTTCTCCTACCTCTCACTGAACTTATTTCCTTATTTATTTATTTATTATTATGCTTTTCATTAATACTGTGCTGGAAAAAGACTAGCAATCTCATTGGGTTGAGACCCAACATGGATGCAGCTGTCCCCAAAGGAACGTCTGGAGTTCCCAATGTCCCCGGAACTCCCGTGCTAGGAAATTCTGGGGGATTGTTTGACCATCAACCTGCGCATGTGCCAAAACACAGGTCCAGGACCCTTGACAATTTATGGCCTGAGACTTTCCCTGCAGGGAATTATTAGTGTCTGGCTGGGCTTCTCAGATGGAGTGGGACAGATCAAACTGAGGTATGACCTTGGGCAGATCTGGGCCCATACACACTGAAGACATGCTGTTTCCCAGGGAAGTAAAGCAGTCAGGACTGCCTGGTCCTCTGGGCTTACAAAGTGCTACATCTACTGAATTTAGACACAGCTTGCTGGGATGGCAAAGAAGGTCTTCCCCTAGGAAACCCATGTCTTCTGGGAAATTTCTCTGCTCATATTAGGCATGTGGAAACTGATGTGAAGGAGACTGTACTGGAGGGAGCCCCAGGGAAACCTTGGGATACCGTTCTTGAGATACCATCAGAGATTCCTGGGACTCATGCCCTAACGTAGGATGGTCTGATATCAAATCAGGCCCAACTGGAACAATATGAGAAAATATGTTGGGTCTCAAGGAATTCAGAAATGGCAACTGGTTAAAATGAGAAAAAGGCTGGGTTATTCCCACTGGACTGAGTGTTGGCATTGGAACCATGGGGTTTAGAACTGAAACTTGAGGATTCTGTGTATTGATAGTTATGCCTGGCATGTAATTCACTGATGGCAAGTAGGGAAAAAGAGCTGAAGGGAAATCATCGTCTGAGCTGACCGTAGCCTTGATGGCATCACGGTATAATTAGGTGGAACAGGACATTGCAAACCTGGATATCGAAGGCATCATAATGGAGACTGAGTTTGGAAAAGGGTAAGCTCTGAAGGCAAAGGATATTAAAGGGAAGATTTCTGTAGATATTCACAGAAGCAGATCAATAAGCAAAACAGCAGCAGACCGCAAGACAGGGTGATTTAATGGAAGCAGCAGCATCTGGACCTGCCACCATGCCCACCAGGTATTATGGAATCTGATGGTATTTGAAGTTCCTTGAGGGTAAGCTTAGCAATGGTGATTAGACTGTACATGATAGGAGATTTCAGAGGACTGATGCCTGGGGAATGCACCGGGCTGCCTGCCACAGACTGAGTTAAACTGGAGGAGCTGTGTTGAGGCTAAGAGGGCTCCCGGAAGGGTTGATAGTGGTGGCATATGACTGAGGTGGCTATTAGTCCTTTGTTCAGGCCTGATTTGTTCTTGGAGATTCAGCAAGCCTTTGTTGCTGCCTGGACCCTGAGACATGGAAAGGAATGGTCTGGGGCCCATGACATATTCCTGCTGAGGGTGCTCACCAAATGTCAGGGGCATCATCTTATGTTGAGAAAGAAGCATCTGTAAGCCATGAGGCATAATTCATCATCTCCTAGGGTACACTCAGCTTCACTCATCTTTTGAGGTGTCGCGTGAGAGTGAGACCCATATTGATGCTCAGATTGGCATCTTCCTTTGTGAATATTAAAGACCATGCCAAAGTCAAGTTCTCAACCAGGGCCCATCTGTAGGACATTCGTTTTGGAAAATCACCTCAGGAATCACTCAGAGGGCTTTCAACTGAGGTAAAATGAGATTATTTACTGAAAGTCTGGGATCATTCTTGTCATCTACATGCTGGGCCTTATGCCTGCCATGCTTATCCCAGGGAGGGGTGGTGGCTTATTGTTTCTCTGCCAGATGCTGTTGAGACATCTCCTCAGATAATCTTTGGGGATTTGAGCAGTGCTCCCCTCAGCCAAGGCAACTGATGACCCCTTGTCCAGGATGGGAGTTTCGATCATCTGGGATTTTTGGCACATTGTCTAGCCAACTGACTTGAGAAAGATTTACTTTGGATGCAGGGCTAAGGACATTTGGCCCTTCAGTTTCAGAGCTTATCATTCCTGCAAATCTAGAGAGGCATATCTAGCTCCCTGGCATAATGAGTAAGGGAGTCATACTCCTAGGGGTAGAGAATGTGGCCTAGTCATACTATCAGAAAATGGCTCTCTGCATGCTAGAGGTCATCTGCAACACAGGGAAAGGCCTGTGGATCACTTCCTGATATTCACGTTCTCCATATCTTGCAGGGCACAACCTCTTGTCTTTGATTCTTTCTCTTCTCTTCATAAAACTCCTGGTAGAATTTCAGCCAAGCTATCTGCTCAAGAGTCTTATGATAGAGGTGTTCGGAAACTATGGCACAATCCCAGAAGTTCATGGAAAATGGAACCATTTCATCTGGAGAAAAGGGCATACCTCTATATTCTGGAAGGACAAATGGTATTCCCACATCTGTCTGAGGCCTAGGTATTTTATCTAAGTTTTGGGATTGAGATACCATAGCCTTTATTGACCTTTCTGATTTCTTCTGAGGCCCATGTAATACCCCAGGATCCTGCTGGGGTCTCCCATTTTGTGCTCCTATGAATTGTTTTCTCATTGGGGAAAAGCATATACTGGGTATCTCTGATGGTGCAGTGGTTAAGAGCTTGGCTGGTAATCAAAAAGCTGGCAGTTCGGATCTACCAGCCATTCCTTGGACAGCTCTACTCTGTCGTATAGGGTCACTATGAGTCAGAATCGACTTGACTACAACAGGTTTGGTTTTTGTTTTGGATATCTCTGAGAGTTTGTAAGGTGTATTCCTGATGCTCCGGCTGCTCCTGAAATAGTCTATCAGGATTCTCTCCCCAAGTGAGTGGGGAGGAGGTGGGAATTAAAACTGTAAAAGAGCTATTGCTCCTCTAGGAAACAGGGATCTCTGCTTGGCTTTAGGGCATCATATCTGGCCTATTGCTGCCTAGGCACAGTACAGTGGAGCTGGCAGGTCTGCCTATAGAGAGAATCAGTTTGTTTTCTACCCCAGAACTAAGCCAATCTAGGTGACACTGGGGAGCAGTAGGTTTTGTTGCTGATGCCAGAACATGTAAAGTGGGCTGCAGTTTGGTATTCAGGGAAGAATTCTGGTTCTGGTTGTTTGGAGCTGGGGACTCTTCTGGGAGAAGTTTCAGGTTATCCAAAGGCAGTTATCTGTGTGTTCAGAGGGGATGTGCTTTTGCCCTACTGTTAAGAGTGTTATGAGGGGACCAAGATGGCTGACTAGGCAGAAGCTTCCAATGAACCCTCTTCAACAAAGACCCCCCCCCAAAAAGTGAATCGATTATATATATGACAAACTACAAACCCTGACCATCAAACACAGAACTAAGGAATCGACCTGAGTGACAGAGGAGTAAGAAATGGTGCAGAAACAGTGACTAGTAGCTGAGCCTGTGCAGTGCCTCAGCTCTGATTCCTTGGTGCTGCTTTCTGGCACAAATGCGGTGGGGCTGATGGTGGTTTCCTGAGACACGGCAAGCACGGATACAGCCCTAACCCCCTGGGGCAATCTCTGCAGGGATCCAGCCAGTGCACACAGTCTACACATGCCTCTGGAATCTGAGATAAAACAGCACACAGCTCTCAACACAAGATAAGTGATTTTGTCTACTTTGCTACTATCTGTCTGATACCTCCCCTCCCTGCCCCAGCTGGCTTCATTAACATTTGAATTCCCTGGATCTGAGAGAGAAGTGCCGTGCTTTTTCTGACCCATTCTCCTGGCCTGGGAGAAGTATCAAATAAGCAAACTTTCCTGACTCCCCTAAACTGGAAGAGCAGAGCAGAAGCAGTTCCAGTCCAGGCATAAGAGATCCACAGACTTTGGCTTTCACCCCTACAGGTAACCAGGAGGCTATTATGATGCAAGGCAAATCTACTAGAGGTCTGACTATAATTGTTTCAGCTGAGCAGTGGAGAGGCAGGTTTTGGAGGTCCGATACTGCTCTACCTACCAAACAGAGCCCTTACCTACCCATAACAGGGTCCTGAGGGCTGAGGCTCCATCCACACCACCTAGCCACCTGCAAAAGGGGTCTGAGGATAATGGTGCCTACCAGTCTTTACAGGTATAAGCATTGGGTGCCTAGGGTACAGCTGCAGATTCCACCCACCAGAGTGCTCTAGAGAACAGAGACACTACTTCCTCACTGACACTTGGGGGAAGGCTGTCAGCACCCTGCCTTCCTCAGGGTGTGACCTCCGCTGCTACCAGAGACCAGTGCATACAACCATTGCCAGTACTCCTCTAAGATAGTAGGTGAAAGCCTACAGCACACACTAGAGGACAGACTATCAGGACACCTGAGCGGATTCTATTCAAGAGTAGTGAATGGACTCATAGGTTCATATCCCTGATAACAGCTCTAACCATCTGGTTGCAGGACATTAGTGACTCAAAGGCTCCGATAATCAAGTTAGTGCACTCTAGTAGCCTATCTGGGTATATTGAAACAAAACAAAACAAGAAGACAGGACTCAGTAAGCAAATATAAAATAAATTATTACAATAACTTATAGATGGCTTGGATACAGCAGTCAAAATCAAATCACATCAAGAAGCAGACCATGATTGCTTTTACAAACCCCCAAAACAAAGAATCAAGATCTCTTCCAGATGAAGATATATTCCTGGAATTGCCAGATGTAGACTACAAAACATTAATATACAGAATGCTTCAAGACATGAGGGATGACATCAGAAATGAAATCAGGCAATGTACAGAAAAAGCTAAAGAACACACAGATAAAGCAGTTGAAGAAATTAAAAAGATTATTCAAGAACATAATGAAAAATTTAATAAGCTGCAACAATCCACAGAGAGACAGTATTCAGAAATTCAAAAGATTAACAATAAAATTAGAGAATTAGACAACTCAATAGGAAGTCAGAGGAGAAGAATTGAGGAATTGGAAAACAGAATTGGGGAGATGGAGGATAAGGCAATTGGCACCAATATATTTGAAGAAAAATCAGGTAACAGATTTAAAAAAGCAAAGAAACCCTAAGAGTCATGTGGGACTTTATCAAGAAGAATAACTTGTGTGTGATTGGAATTCCAGAACAGGGAGGGATAATAGAAAATACAGAGAGAATTATTGAGGATTTGTTGGCAGAAAACTTCCCTGACATCGTGAAAGATGACAGGATATCTATCCAAGATGCTCATAGAACTCCATACAAGGTAGATCCCAAAAGAAAATCACCAAGACATATTATCATCAAACTTGCCAAAACCAAAGACAAAGTTTTCAAAGCAGCCAGGGATAAATGAAAACTCACCTACAAAGTAGAATCAATAAGTTCAGACTACTCAGCAGAAACCATGCAGGCAAGAAGGCAATGGGATGACATATAGAGAGCACTGAAGGAGAAAAAGTGCCACCCAAGAATCATATGTCCAGCAAAACTCTCTCTCAAATATGAAGGCAAAGTTAAGTCATTTACAGATAAACACAAGCTTAGGGAATTTGCAAAAACCAAACCAAAGCAACAAGAATTACTAAAGGAAATTCTTTGGTTAGAAAATCAATAATATCAGATATCAACACAACACAAGGACACAGAAAAGAGCATACTGATAGGCAAATCACAAAAATAAATAAGATTAATTTTAAAAAAAGCTCAAGTCAGGGAATCACTAATGTCATTGTATAAAAGATGACAATAATCAATAAAAAGGGACTAAATAGAGGAAACATAGATCTTCCATATGGAAAGGAAATCAAGGCGATATAGGGAGATACAAGTTAGGTTTATACTTAGAAAAATAGGGGTAAATATTAAGGTAACCACAAAGAAGAAGAATAATCCCATACTTCAAAATAAAAACCAAGATAAACATAAAGACTCAGCAAGAACAAATTCAACTACAATGAAAACGAGGAACACACAGTTTACAAAGAAAAACTTCTCAGCACAAAAAAGTAAGTGGAAAAATGAAATTGTCAACAACACAAAAAAAGGCATCAAAATGACAGCAATAAACTCATACTTATCCATAACTACACTGAATGCAAATAGACTAAATGAACCAATAAAGAGACAGACAGTAGCAGATTGGATAAAAAAATATAATCCAGCTATATGCCACCTACAAGAGACACACTTTAGACTCAGAGACACAAACAAAAACTCAAAGGATGGAAAAATATACATCAAGCAAACAACAATCAAAAACAAGCAGGAGTGGCAATATTAATTTCTGACAAAATAGGCTTTAAAGTTATATCCACCAAAAAGGATAAAGAAGGCATTATATAATGATTAAAGGGACAATTTACCAGGAAGATATAACCATATTAAATATTTATGCACGCAATGACAGGGCTGCAAGATACATAAAAACAAACTCTAACAGCATTGAAAAGTAAGATAGACAGCTCCACAATTATAGTAGGAGACTTCAACACACCACTTTCGGTGAAGGACAGTACATTCAAAAGAAGCGCAATAAAGATACAGGTGATCTAAATGCCATAATAAACCAACTTGACCTCATAGACGTATACAGAACACTCCACCCAACAGCTGCAAAGTACTTTCTTTTCTAGTGCACATGGATCATTCTCTAGAATAGATCACATATTAGGTCATAAAGCAAGCCTCTGCAGAATGCAAAACAACAAAATATTACCAAGCATCTTCTCAGACTATAAGGCCATAAAAGTAGAAATCAATAACAGAAAAACCAGGGAAAAGAAATCAAATACTTGGAAATTGAACATTAACCTGCTCAGAAAAGACTGGGTTATAGAAGGCATTAAGGAGGGAATAAAGAAATTCATAGAATCCCAGAAGAATGAAAACACTTCCTATCAGAACCTTTGGGACACAGGCAAAGCAGTGCTCAGAGGTCAATTTATATCAATAAATGCACACATACAAAAAGAAGATAGAGCCAAAATCAAAGGACTGCTCATAGAACTTGAACAAATAGAAAGAGAGCAACAAAAGAAACCCACAGGCACCGGGAGAAAACAAATAATAAAAATTAGAGCAGAATTCAATGAATTAGGGAAAAGAACAACAATTGAAAGAGTTAACAAGGCCAAAAGCTGGTTCATTGAAAAAATTAACAAAATTGAGAAACCATTGGCCAGGCTGACAAAAGAAAAACAGGAAAGGAAACAAATAACCCAAATAAGAAATGAGATGGGTGATATCACAACAGACCCAACTGAAATTAAAACAATCGTATCAGATTACTACAAAAATTGTAATGTAACAAATTTGAAAACCTTGAAGAAATGGTTGAATTCCTAGAAAGACACTATCTACCTAAAAAAAAAAAAAACCTAGACTAACACAAATAGAGGCAGAACAACTAAATAGGCCCATAACAAAAAAAGAGATTGAAAAGGTAATCAAAAAAACTCCCAATGAAAAAAAAGCCCTGGCCCTGATGGCTTCGCCCCAGAGTTCTAACAGGCTTTCAGAGAAGAGGTAACACCATTACTACTAAAGGTATTTCAGAGCATAGAAAACAACAGAATACTCTCAAACTCATTCTACGAAGCCAGCATATGCCTGGTACCAAAACCAGGTAATGACATCACAAAAAAAGAAAATTACAGACCTATATCCCTCATGAACTTAGATGCAAAAATCCTCAACAAAATTCTAGCCAATAGAATTCAACAACACATCAAAAAAATAATTCACCATGACTAAGTGGGATGCAGGGATGCAGGGATGGTTCAACATTAGAAAAACTATTAATGTAATCCACCATATAAATAAAACAAAAGACAAGAACCACATGATTTTATCAATTGATGCAGAAAAGGCATTTGACAAAGTTCAACACCCATTCATGATAAAAACTTTCAGCAAAATAGGAATAGAAGGAAAATTCCTCAACAGAATAAAGGGCATTTATGCAAAGTCAACATCCAACATCATTCTAATGGAGAGATTCTGAAAGCATTCCCCTTGAGAACAGGAACCAGGCAAGGATGCGCCTTATCACCACTCTTATCCAACATTGTGCTAGGGGTCCTAGCCAGAGAAATTCAGCTAGATAAAGAAAAAAAGAGCATCCAGATTGGTAAGGAAGAAGTAAACGTATCTCTATTTGCAGATGACATGACCTTATACACAGAAAACCCTAAAGAATCCTCAAGAAAACTACTAAAACCAATAGAAGAGTTCAGCAGAGGATCAGGATAAAAGATAAACATACAAAAATCAGTTGGATTCCTCTACACCAACAAAAAGAACATCAAAGAGGAAATCACCAAATCAATGCCATTTACAGTAGCCCCCAAGAAGATAAAATACTTAGGAATAAATCTTACCAGAGACATAAAACACCTATACAAAGAAAACTACAAGACACTACTGCAAGAAACCAAAAGAGACCTACATAAGTGGAAAAACATACCTTGCTCATGGATAGGAAGACTTAACATTGTAAAAATGTCTGTTCTACCAAAAGCCATCTACAGATACAATGCAATTCCAATCCAAATTCCAATGACATTTTTTAAGGAGTTGGAGAAAGACATCACCAACATCATATGGAAGGGCAAGAGAACCCAGATAAGTAAAGCATTACTGAAAAAGAAGAACAAAAGGGGGAAGCCTCACTCTACCTGATTTTAGAACCTATTATACCACCGTTGTAGTCAAAATAGCCTGGTAGTGGTACAACAACAGATACATAGACGAATGGAACAGAATTTAGAATCCAGACATAAATCCATCCACATATGAGCAGTTGATATTTGATAAAGTCCCAAAGTCAGTTAATTGGGGAAAAGACAGTCTTTTTAACAAATGGTGCTGGCATAACTGGATATCCATTTGCAAAAAAATGAAACAAGACCCATACCTCACACCATGCACACAAATGAATTCAAAATGGATCAAAGACCTAAATATAAAATCTAAAATGATAAAGATCATGGAAGAAAAATAAGGATGTTAGGAGCCCTAATACATGGCATAAACAGTATACAAAACATTACTAAAGATGCAGAAGAGAAACCAGATAACTGGGAGCTCCTAAAAATCAAACACCTATGCTCAACCAAAGACTTTACCAAAAGAGTAAAAAGACTACCTGCAGACTGGGAAAAAGTTTTTAGCTATGACATTTCAGATCAGCTCCTGATCTCTAAAATTACAGGATTCTGCAAAAACTCAACTACAAAAAGACAAATAACCCAACTAAAAAATGGGCAAAGGAGATGAACAGATACTTCACTAAAGAAGATGTTCAGGCTGCTAACAGATACATGAGGAAATGGTCACAATCATTAGCTTTAGAGAAATGCAAATGAAAACTACAATGAGATTTCATTTCACTTCAACAAGGCTGGCATTAATCCAAAAAACACATAATAATAAATGTTGGAGAGGTTGTGGAGAGACTGGAACACTTATACACTGCTGGTGGGAATGTCAAATGGTACAACCACTTTGGAAATTGATTTAGCGCTTTCTTAAAAAAACTAGCAATAGAACTACCACATGATCCAGCAATCTCACTCCTTGGAATATATCTTAGAAAAACAAGAACCTTTACATAAACAGATATATGCACACCCATGTTCATTGCAGCCCTGTTTATAATAGCAAAAAGTTGGAAGCAACCAAGGTGCCCATCAACGGATGAATGGATAAATAATATTCACACAGTGGAATACTATGCATCGGTAAAGAACAATGATGAATCCATGAAACATTTCATAACATGAAGAACTCTGGAAGACATTATGCTGAGTGAAATCAGTCAGTTGCAAAAGGACAAATACTGTATGAGACCACTGTTATAAGAACTGGAGAAATAGTTTAAACAGAGAAGAAAATATTCTTTGATGGTTATGAAAGTGTAGAGGGAGGGAGGGTGGGAGGGAGAAGGGTATTCACTAATTAGATAGTAGATAAGAACTATTTTAGGTGAAGGGAAAGATAACACACAGTACAGGAGAGGTCAGCACAACTGAACTAAACCAACAGCAAAGAAGTTTCCTGAATAATCTGAATGCTTTGAAGGCCAGCAAAGAAGGGGCGGGGGTTTGGGGACCATGGTTTCAGGGGACATCTAAGTCAATTGGCATAATAAAAACTGTTAAGAAAACATTCTGCATCCCACTTTGAAGAGTGGCATCTGGGGTCTTAAATGCTAGCAAGCAGCCATCTGAGATGCATCAATTGGTCTCAGCCCAACAGGAGCAGGTTTGAAGAACACCAAAGATGCAAGGTTAATTATGAGCCTAAGAGACACGAAGGACCACATAAACCAGAGAATAGATCAGCCTGAGGCCAGAAGAACTAGACAGTGCCCAGCCTCAACTGATGACTTCCCTGACAGGGAATACAACAGAGAACCCCTGAGGGAGCAGGAGAGCAGTGGGATGCAGACCCCAAATTCTCATAAAAAGACCAAACTTAATGGTCATACTGGGACTAGAAGGACCCCGGAGGCCATGGTCCCCAGACCTTCAGTTAGCCCAAGACAGGAACCATTACCAAAGCCAACTCTTCAGACAGGGATTGGACTGGAATATGGGTTGGAAAATGATACAGGTGAAGAAGGAGGTTCTGGATCAAGTAGACACATGAGACTATGTGGGCAGCTCCTGTCTGGGGGGGGGGGGGCAGAGATAAGAAGGCAGAGGAGGCCAGAAGTTACCAGAATGGACACATGGAGAGAGAGTGGAGGGAAGAACTGTGCTATCTCATTAGAGGGAGAACAATTAGGAGTGTATAGCGAGGTGTATGTAAATTCTTGTATGACAGACTGACATGATTTGTAAACTTTCACTTAAAGCACAATAAAAATATATTTAAAAAAAAAGTTATGAATGTGAAAATAAACTACAGTTTAACCTGGCCCTTCAATACAGCTTCTGAAGTTTGAAAACAAGTACACCACTTTGGCTGGAGTCTTCTCAGGAGGCATGATCTCTGGGCAATGTCTAGCCACGGGAAGGTGTTGAAGACCTGGGAACTGCAGAATTTGACAGGATCACGCAGTGTGGTGTGAGCTAGAGATCCTGGGGCTTTATGTTATCAGCAGAATTACATTCCTTAGTCCAGGATCTCTCTAACCAAAGGCGTTGATGGGAATACTTCACTCCTCAGCAACATCTCCAGGCCAACTCTTTAGCCCATGCTCCCACCTGGGCTAGGGGGTGCTTTAGCAGTATGGCTCCCACACTTCAGGCCACAGAGGAATGGCTGGCTAGCCACCATGTTTATCCTAATTGGAGGATTTGGAAACCAGCTGGAGAATTGAGGTTTCCACATGGGAAACTCATGCAGGGGGTGGGGAATGATCCATCATCTCCTGTTTTGACTCTGTGTTTCCAGAGGGAGAGTTCCTCATTTGAGGATTATTGGAAATCATTGATTGAACTGCTGAGCTCACAGTTACCAACTGCGTTCCCCTTGGGGGTGCAGCAGAGACAGCTGTGGAGGACAGTGGTCATGGTCCTGCTTGCTTCATGCTGGCCACCTGTATGCGTGTTCCTATCTGATTTTCTCTGTTGTGGAAGTGGGTCCTGCAGCTTCAGCATTCTCTGGGTGTGCCTCCTGCTGCCAAAGGAAAACCTCACATCTTCAGAGCACACAATACAAGGGTTATGACATTGCAAGGCTAATCCTGGAGGTGAGTTCAGGAACCCCTTTCTCAAAGGCAGCCCTTATCTTTCAAGATGTTCAATTTGCTATCTTTTCTATGTTGGAACACAGAAGAACTTCTCAAAGATGATCTCTGTCTCCCAAACAGAAATGAATTTCTAGGTCATAATTGAGCTGACACGAGCTAACCCTACATTCAATCCCAGGAGGTTGGGAGAGAAGAGAAGGAGGAAGAAGAGAAAAGGCACAGAGAGGGGAGAGAACATTGGTCCAAGGCCGGCACCAGCTGTTAGGGTGGAGCAGGTCTTATAGTGTTTTAACCAGTGGACAGGACCATGCAAATAAAACATATGGGAAGTAGTCTGGGAAAGGTAAGTTGGGACAAAGTATAATGGTTGGGGCAAAATATAGCAAAGCCTAAAAAGCTAAATTACAAATTTGAATTTTTGATAGAGTCAGGAGCCCCTGAAAATTTCTGAGCCTGGAAGAATATGATCGTGACTTGGTTTTAGAATGATTTACTCTCCCATCATAATTTAATTGAAGGAGAGAGTCAGGATGCTTTCAGAGGCAAACAACAGAATACCAAACTAAAAAACTAAGATGGTTTATTATCCCATGTAACAATAGAGACTTATCATCCCATATAACAAGAAGTCCTTCAGCTCTAAAGAGAGATTCAGTTGTTTTTCACAAAGCATTGGTAATATATGAGGCTCAGGGATTGTCTGAGAGTGTTGAGAGAGAATATGTAGATTAAATTAAAAAAAAAAAACTCCAATAATGGAGACTTGTTGTTGTTTTTGTTGTTGTTCGGTGCCATCAAGTCGGTTCCAACCCATAGCAATCCTATGTACAACAGAACAAAACGTTGCCCTGTCCTCCACCATTCTCACAATCGTTGTTATGCTTAAGCCTATTGTTGCAGCCACTGTGTCAATCTATCTCACTGAGGGTCTTCCTCTTTTTCACCCACCCTCTTCCTCTTTTTCACCCACCCTCTACTTTACCAAGCATGAAGTCTTTCTGATCCCTCCTGACATGTCCAAAGTATGGAAGACCCAGTCTTGCCATCCTTGCTTCTAAGGAGCATTCTGGTTGTACTTCCTCCAAGGTAGATTTGTTCCTTCTTTTGGCAGTCCATGGTATATTCAATATTCTTCTCCAACGCCAAAATTCAAAGGTGTCAGTTCTTCTTCCGTCTTCCTTATTCATTGTCCAGCTTTCACATGCATACGATGTGACTGAAAATACCATGCCTTGGCTCTGGCACACCTTAGTCTTCAAGGTGGCACCTTTGCTTTTCAACACTTAAAGAGGTCTTTCACAGCAGATTTGCCCAGTACAAAGCATCTTTTGATTTCTTGACTGCTGCTTCCATGGCTGTTGACTGTGAATCCAAATAAAATGAAACCCTTGACAACTTCAATCTTTTCTCCTTTTATCATGATGTTGCTCATTGGTCCAGTTGTGAGGATTTTTGTTTTTTTTTATGTTGAGGTGTAATCCCTTCTGAAGGCTGTGGTCTTTGATTTTCATCAGTAAGTGCTTCAAGTCCTTCTCACTTTCAGCAAGGAAGGTTGTGTCATCTGCACAATGCAGGTTGTTAATGAGTCTTCTTCCAATCCTGATGCCCCATTCTTCTTCATACAGTCCATCTTCTAGGATTATTTGCTCAGTATACAGACTGAACAGGTATGCTGAAAGGATACAACCCTGACACACACCTTTCCTGACTTTAAACCACACAGCATCCCCTTGTCCTGATCAAACAACTGCCTCTTAATCTATGTACAGGTTCCTCATGAGTACAATTAAGTGTTTCAGAATTCCCATTCTTTGCAATGTTATCCATAATTTGTTATGATCCACACAGTCAAATGCCTCTGCATAGTCAATAAAACAAAGGTAAACATCTTTCTCTGATTCTTTGCTTTCAGCCAGGACCCATCTGACATCAGCAATGATATCCCTGGTTCTACCTCCTCTTCTGAATCCAGCCTGAATTTCTGGCAGTTCCCTGTCGATATACTGCTGCAGCCACTTTTGAATGATCTTCAACAAAATCTTACTTGTGTGTGATATTAATGATATTGTTCAATAATTTCTGCATTGGGTTGGATCACCTTTCTTGGGAATAGGCATAAATATGGATCCTTTCCACTCAGAGACTTAGAGAATGCCAAAGAGGAAAGTCAGGAAGCAAAAAAAAAACAAGCAAACAAAAATCCATACTCTCTGTTTTTTTTGCCATTCCTAGATTAGCATACTATTTCATCTCTACCTCCCTCAGTGATTATTTTTAAGTTAAAATAAAACTAGTACTCACTCTCTTGGGAAAATTGCATTCTCACTTCAGGAAACCAGTTTAGACAAGCATAAGAACAGCCGAAAGAGTCTTTTCTCTATAGACAAGAACTCCATTCCATTTCAAAATAATTTTATTTACTGTCATCAAAAGTAATGCAAGCATTCCTTCATCCCTAGTGGTGCACTTGTCATTTGATGAGAGGTTTCTACATCCACATAGGAAGCACCCACTGGGATCTATAAGGAAACTGCAATCCCATGAATCAGCCTTATGCTGAAAACAAGGAAGGTGCTATTTTGCAGACTTTGTATAATTTTTCTGTAATAAGGCCAGGTGCTCACTAGAGTTCCAGGTAGGATGACCAAGACAGGAGCCTCTCTTCACGTATCTTGGCAGGACTTTCTCTAAGACCTTATCATAATCAACACGAGTGTCTATTTTTTCACAGCAGGATAAAAAGATGTGGCCTTGAAATTAAAAAAAAAATGAAGACTTTGCCATTCCTTAGCTTTTGCCTTAGCCTAGTTAATGTACCACTTTTGTCATTCTTCTGCACTTTGGCTAGGTCTGTGTGGCAACTCCCAGTCACGGTAGGCACTTGATTGCTTTTCTCACCAATAGATCAAAATGACCGAGGTACAAATTCTCGTGAAAAGACCAGACTTAACGGTCTGACTGAGACTAGAAGGACCCCGGAAGTCCTGGTCCCCAGACCTTCTGTTAGCCCACGACCGGAACCATTCCCAGTGCCAACTCTTCAGACAGGAATTGGACTGGACTATGGGATAGAAAATAATACCGGTGAAGACTGAGCTTCTTGGATCAAGTAGACGCATGAGACTATATGGGCAGCTCCTGTTTGGAGGAGAGATGAGAGGGCGGAAGGGGTCAGAAGCTGGCTGAATGAACATGAAAATAGAGAGTGGAGGGAAGGAGTGTGCTGTCTCATTAGGGAGAGAGCAACTAAGACTATATAACAAGGTGTATATAAAGTTTTGTATGAGAGACTGACTTGATTTGAAAACTTTCACTTAAAGCACAGTAAAAATTAAAAAAAAAAAAAATGACCGAGATATAGGGCTGGGGCCCTATGACATAGGATTGTTTCTGCAGGAAAACAGAAACTGGATGATAAAACTTTGCTAGATGATGAAGTAGATGTCAGGTAACTTGACTTCGAAGATTGATTACACTACCTTCACCCAGGACTCAGCTCCTTGCCCTTGGTGAGATGTTCTTTGCCACAGGAAATAATAACTGTCGGATTCAACAGTGCTGCATTTTGTAAAAATCGTACCAGAGTTTTCATTTAAAAATTCCCATTTGTGTAAATTTTACTGATACCTCATTATACTGTAAGCTTCTTGAGTGGATTTGAATGAATGAAAGAAAGTAAACACAAAGATGTATCGATACAGTCCTACCTCAGAGATGCTGAGGATTCAGTTCCAGAGCACCTCAATACAGTGAACATCACAATAATGAAAGTCCCATGAATTTTTTTGTTTCCCAGTGCATATAAAAGTTATAGTCCCACTATACTGAAGTCCATTAAGTGTGCAACAGCATTATGTCTAAAAAAACAATGTACATATCTTAATTAAAAAATACTTCATTGCTAAAAAATGCTATCATCTGAGCCTTCAGTGAATTGTGATCTTTTTGATGGTGGAGGGTCTTGCCTCGATGTTGATGGTGGCTGACTGATCAAGGCGGTGGTTGCTGAGGGTTGGGGTGGCTGTGGTAATTTCTTAAAATAAGACAATGAAGTTTACTGTATTGATTGACTCTTCCTTTCACAGAAGATTTCTCTGTAGCATGCAATGTTGTTTGATAGCATTTTCCCCACAGTAGAACTTCTTTCAAAATTGTAGTCAATCATCTCAAACCCTGCCACTGCTTTATCAACTAAGTTTATGTAATATTCTAAATTCTTTGTTGCCATTTCAACATGTTCACAACATCTTCACCAGGAGTAGTTTCCATCTCAAGAAACCACTTTCTTTGTTCATCCATAAGAAGCAACTCCTCATCTGTTAAAATTTTATCATAAGATTGCAGTAATTCAGTCACATCTTCTGGCTCCACTTATAATTCTAGTTCTTTTGCTATTTACAGTACTTCTGCACTTAGTTCCTCCACTGAAGCTTGAACTCTTTAAAGTTATCCATGAGGGTTTGAATCAACCTCTTCTAAACTCCTGTTAATGTTGATATTTTGACCCCCTCCCATGAATCAGAAATATTCTTAATGGCATCTAGAATGATAAATCCCTTCCTGAAGGTTTTCAATTTACTTTGATCCGTCAGAGGAATCACTATCTATGGCAGCTATAGCCTTACAAAATATGTTTCTTATACAATAAGACTTGAAAGTTGAAATTACTCTTTGATCCATGGGCTGCAGAATGGATGTTGTGTTAGCAGGCATGAAAACAATATTAATCTTCTTGTATAACTCCATCAGAGCTCTGGGTGACCAAGTACATTGTCAATGAGCAGTAATATTTTGAAAGAAATGTTTTTTCCTGAGCACTAAGTCTCAGCAGTGGGCTTAAAATATTCAGTAAACCATGTTATAAACAGATGTGCTGTCATCCAGGCTTTGTTGTTCCATTTATAGAGCACAAGCAGAGTAAATTTAGCATAACTGTTGAGAACCCTAAGATTTTTGGAATGGTAAATGAGCATTGGCTCCAGCTTAAAGTTGTCAGCTGCATTAGTCCCTAACGAGAGAGTCAGCCTGTCCTTTGAAGCCCTGAAGCCAGGGATTGACTTCTCCTCTCTAGCTATGTAAGTCCTAGATGGCATCTTCCAATATAAGGCTGTTTGATCTACATTGAAAATCCGTTGTTTAGAGTAGCCGCCTTCATCAATTATCTTAGCTAGATCTTCTGGATAACTTGCTGCAGCTTCTTCTACAACTGTACTTGCTGTTCCATGTTGCATTTTTGTATTATGAAGATGGCTTCTTTCCTTAAACCTCATGAACCAGCCTCTGCTAGCTTCAAACTTTTCTTCTGCAGCTTCCTCACCTCACTCAGCCTTCACAGAATTGAAGGGAGTTAGGGCCTCACTCTGGATTAGGCTTTGGAACATTGTGGCTGGTTTAATCTTCTATCCAGACCACAAAGACATTCTCCATATCAGCAATAAGACTGTTTCCCTTTCTTATCATTTGTGTGTTCACTGGAGTAGCACTTGTATTTTCCTTCAAGAACTTTTCCTTTGCATTCACAGCTTGGCTAACTGTTTGGTGCAAGAGGCCTATCTTTCAGCCTATCTTGTCTTTTGACATACCTTCCTCACTAAGCCTAATCATTTCTAGCTTTTGATTTAAAGTGAGAGACATGCAATTCTTCTTTTCACTTGAACACTTAGAGGCCACTATACAGTTATTAATTGGCCTAATTTCAATATTGTCATGTCTCAGGGAATCTGGAGGCCTGAGGAGAGACAGAAAGATCAGGGAATGGCTAGTTGGCAGAGCATTCAGGACACACAATATTTATGGATTAAGTTTGCCATCTTACAAACAATTACAATAGTAACATCAAAGATCACAGATCACCATAACAGATATAATAACATGAAAATGTTTAAAATGTTGACCAAATTATCAAAATGTGACACAGACACAGGAAGTGAGCACGTACTGTTGGAAAAATGATGTCAATAGGCTTGCCTGACGCAAGGTTGCCACAAACCTTCAATTTGTAAAAAATGCAGTATCTATGAAGTATAATAAAGCTAAGCACAATCAAACAAGATGTGCCTATATAGACAAGGCCAGTCGCTGTAAAGTGGACTCTGATTCATGGTGACCCCATGTGTATCAGAGAACTTTGCTCCATAGCGTTTTCAATGGCTGATTTTTTAATCACCAGGCCTTTCTTCCTAGGAACCCCTAGGTAGATACCAATCGCCAACCTTCCCATTTGCAACTGTGCTCTTTAGCCGTTTGTACCACTCAGGGACTCCGCAGAGAGATATATAGAGCTAAAGATAGAGATATAAAGCTTATATTTATTGAGCATTTAACATGTGCCAGGCGTGTATTTACACATGTTGACTCATTCCAGCCTTACAAAGTGGTACTGTTAACACTATATCCTTTTGATAGATGGGAAACAGAAGGAATAGAAAAAGACATTGATAGTTGGAGAGCAATGAGCTCCAAAATGAAAATAATAAATGGAATGCAATCTATGACATTTGCATATACTAATTTCATACATATTTACTTTATCTTTTTTCCTTTCTCCTCCCTACCACATCACTCAAAACAGTTTTAAACTTGGACTCTCTGAACAGCAATCATCGGTATTGCAAAGGGAAAGGTGATGTTAATTAATAGAACATAAAACACTCCTTTCTGGAATAATGTGTCCATGGACGTTTGCTTCAGAGGGTTAGGTATTGGTAAAGAGCTCTGTGGTGGCTCTTTTAATCATGTCCTCATACTTTACTGTTATAATATGCACTAGATTCAATGCATTAAATAATCAGTTCTCAGTATCATGTGAACTGAGGACCTATTTCCAAAATGATTTAGTGCAGTTTCCTCTGAAGTCTGCACTAAAAGAGGAAATAATTAGGCTCAGAAAGGTTTTACTTAAAACCTCGTGTCTCAACATATCTAAAATGACTGTGCTAATTAAGTTTCTCATAAATTTCCCTGTGATACTTTAAGGACTCAAGTCTTCACGTCAGGTGTTCCTGTGGGGTCTGGAATGGCACTAGAAATCCACTGAGATGGGAGTCACTCGGTCTGGAGTCCTGGGAGATACAATTATTTACTTAAGGATGCAAGGTTCTTATATGGCCATAGGTTCAAACCTGATTTTCTGCCCTAACCACGTATTCAAGGCATTCTGTTTGGGATGGGGAAAGCATTCAAAGAGAAAATGGTCTAAACAGGGCTACTCACATTGTGATCCTCAATCCAGGTGATGGTCTGTAAATTGTTACGAGTCCACAGAGAGTTAAGTACAGAGCTTGAGAGTAAGCATTTAGAGACTTTTGTAGAAATTTTATGTCAATTAAATCTAATAATTTTAGACTATTCGTTGTCACATTGTAGGGATTTCAACTAGTGTGGCATGACAATATGTTTATAAAATTTTACTTGGGAGATTAACTTGAGCTGTACTAAAGCACAATAAAAAAATCTAATAAAAAATGGAGCCATATTTTATATGTCCTCTTTATTATAATTCATCTTCTAGCATTTGACTTTTTTTTCCAGGTTATGGTTCATATTTCCTTGCTTTCTTTGCATGCCTGGTAAGTTTTTTGGGTTCTAGGGATTGTGACTTTTTCATTGTGGAGTGCTGGGTTTTGCACTGTTCCTTTAAATACTATGGAGCTTTGTTCTGGCATATAGTTAAGTTACCAGGGATCAGTTTGATCCTCTCCAGGCATACTTTTAGGGTGACCCCAAGCAGTAAACTGAGGTAACAGGCTCACCTTTTTTGTTTCCCTTCTCTAAAGGGATCACAGTCCTGCAGAATCTTTTATCCAATGTCTGAAAATCATTGTTTCACTTATTTTCTGGTTTTCTAATCGTTTAAGGTGGAAGAGTTACAGCCCCTTTACTTCATCATGGTTAGAAGCAGATGTTCTAGGACTTCCTTTTGAAGTCCTTCATCTCGATATTCAGTAATTCATTTTTTTTACCATTCTTTATAAAAGTGTCAATCTGCCATGGGAAGGAGGATAAACAACAAATCAAAAAACTGGACCTTCCCCACAGATAGTTTGAGAACACTGATCTTCAGAAGCTGGAAGTAGGGAAAGCCCTAAGTGAGGGGGAGTTTGGTGAGATTTCTGCCCAGGATTAGAGATAAGAAACAATAAGTGTTCAGGCAATCTAAGTAGTTCCCAGCCTTGGAATGCCTTAATATGTCAAACTTATAAAATCTGCCAAGGTTGTTACTTTTATACCCACCTCTTTCCTTACTCAATTTGCAGTAAAGTCTAACAATGGGCCATGTATTGGGTTTCAAGGACGTTGTGGGAAGTAGAAACTGGGGAGGCTGTAATCATCTTGGGTAGTGAGTCTCGGGGAGCTTTTACGCAAAGTAAGTGGCCTTTGTCATTGATTCCTGAGAAATAACCCTTAGACTAATTGGGGTACCTTGGTCTGGCACTTCCAGGACACACCTGAGGGTTAGTGCTGATGAGCGCACTAACCAGACCAGAAGGGCTCGCCTGAGAGGTCAAAATTAACTAGCCTGAGGAGGCATGATTTAGCCTTTCATACAGGACTGAACAATAAAAGCCTTGAACACAAAGGCTCAGAGACCTTCCTGGTTTGCAAAGAGAGGGTGGTACACCCTCTTTGAGTCACAGAAGATCTATGCTGGGGACCCTCCCAGACCTCACCTGTGCCTCTCTTCCTTCTGATGACCCTGATCTGTATCCTTTGCTGTAATTTATATATAGTCATAAATATAGTACTCTCTGTGAGTTCAAGAGTCATTCCAGCAAATTATTGAATGCAGAGGAGAAAAGGGAGCCAGCAAGTAGAAGTAAGGAAGTCATGTGGACCCCCCAAACTTGCAGCTGGAGTCTGCATACTTGGCAGTCTGAAGGATGGCATCCTTTCAACTCGTGAAATCTACCCTAGCTATGGGTGGCTAGGGTCAGAGAAAGTATGCTGTGTGGGTGGCTGGTATCAGAAACAATTGAGAAGTGGGAAAGTGGGGATTGGATCAATCTCCACATTTTGGGGATTGTATTTATGATGTTCTTTTTATCCACGAAATTATCTCTGAAGAAGAGATGCCAATTTGGAGAGATGGTGTCTGCTCTGTAGAGGAACAAAAGCAATTGAATTCCTGTGGTTTGAAGGGAAGAAGAGGGATAACATCAGCCCAGCATATATTATTTAGAATGAAGGGAAGAATATTCAATAATAAGTATAAAATTATTTCATTCTTATGCAGTAGGAAAAGATGCATGTACATATTTCTTATACGTATGCTTAGAATAAAATTCCCTGATGAATATAAACCAAAATATGAACACTGGTTAAATCTGGGAGATCAGATCATAAATGGTTTTTACTTTCTCTTGGGAAGTTTCCATATCATCTGTTATTTCCACAATGGGTAGGTAAATGTTTTATAATCAGGGGCAAGGAATCAATTTTTATTAAAAAAATTAGAAAAGGAGTAGGGGGTGAGGAGAGAGGTTATATGGCTCAGACTTGAGACACCTTTAATTTTGTTTTTGGAGATATAACATAAACCATAAATTAATGTATAGGCTTCATGATTTCTCATTCCATTTTTGTCTTTGACATTATAGATCTGACCAGCAGTTTACTACACACTTTAAGGAAATAATCCTGACTGTTCTAGGTGTTGGAAATGCATTTTGTTTACATAGGTCAAATAAGATTAAGGGGGGGCGTTAGAGTAATTAAGGTCACTGGAGTTTGTCATTTAACAAGTCCTTAAATCCAACTCTAATCCCATATAGTAATGCCACAGACAAAGGGGTTGATCGTAAAATGACATGTTTCCTATCCATTGAGACACCAATGTTATATTACTATTAATGCAGTGCTTTGAATCTTTGGAGAAGTGCTAATGTATTCAATACTCCAAGAGTTACAGATTTATTAGTTCTGAAGAGGTTATCCCTGGGGTAACACATTACCACTGGTACAAGCACAGAATGTTCTGTGACAGAAGAACATCTAAGAGGAAACAGCTCAATTAATCAAGACGGGGCATGCATGTGCGAACTCTGCAACAGGAGCAGATGCTGCTAACTCCTGCCCTTTCCTGTGCCACCCTGTGGCCAAGGCAATGCCCCAGCTAGGGACAGGTTGGCTGTTGATGGGCCCAGGATCCTACACCCAGTTGCCACACCAGACCCATGCTCAGTTGCCTCACTTTAGCCCTGACCCAGCTGGAAAAGACAATCCTGTGGCCTCATGATTTGCCTGCACCAAACCTTTCACCAGTTTAACAAGGAGGCAAGTGAACTGATTTCAGCCTTAATCTTTTTTTTTTTCGTTTCCTTTTTCCAATTCTGACAAAGGTGGCAAGGAGGAGTCAAACTTCCTAAAGGCTCTCTGGAAAGAACAGCCTCCAAGTGTGTCACCACAACCTTTGGAATCTTCTGCAGCCATGAAAAATGACGTTGTAAAAGGTTTTTAAAGGCATGTAAATGGGTCCACTTCACACTATTATCGTGAAAAGAGCAATTTACAAATGTAACCTTATGAATATAGAGTATGATTCCAATTTTGTAAATAAACTACGAAGATAGAGAGTCTCCATCTACAGTAAAAGACTAGAAGGATGAAAAGACCTAATCTTAACATTAGCTGGGAGAGTAAAGATATTTTTTGTGCCTGCATACTTCCCTGTATTTCCTAAATTTTCTGGGATAGACATCTATCACTTTCTAAAAAGTAAGGCTCTCAAGAAATGCTATTTTTAAGGTCATTCTCTAAAGAAATGACGCAGTAGCTTCTATTTCTTGATATCGATTCAATAGCAACAGCTGTTTTCCTATAAACCTACTACATTTTGCCCTGTTGGGACAAGGCTTAAAAAGAGATTGTATACCCATGCCACATTCTTCTAAAACTAACATCTTACAGGTACTTTGACCTTTCTTATCACAAAGTGTGAAAGACTTTTACCCAGAAGAGGGAGAAGACAATGTCCAAAGAGCTCTGCTTTTTCTCAAAATTGTGCTGGAAGATTTAATAAAGAGGCTGACTTGGGCCAAGGGGTCACTTCCTTTGGGAATGATTTTCCCCCTCCTCGCCCTGACAGCAGGAAGGAAAAAATTAACAATTGGCATTCATACACTCTCAGAGCTTTAAAAATACTTCCACACATAATAAGAAGGATACGAAGAGAAACTCTGTCTACACAGTCTGATGCCCTACTGACAAACACATTCCCCTGACTCACCCACACTCTAACTTGGATAACAAGTGGCAGCACATGAATCACAGAGGCACAGAGGAAAGGAACTAACCGTGTCTTAGAGAGCTGACTTTATGCCAGGCGCTGGACTAATCACGCAACATATGTTAGAGGATGTAGTCCTTACAACAACACTATTAGTAGGTATCAATATCTATACTAGAGATCAGCAAAGTGTGGCCCATAGGCCAAATTCAGCCTGCTACATCTTTTTATAAACAAAATTTTATTGGAACCCAGCCACACTATTTGTTTACACACTGTCTGTGGCTGCATTTGTGCTATAATGGCAGAGTCGAGCAGTTGCAACAGGGATTATCTAGCCTGCAAAGACTAAAATATTTACTATCTGACCCATTACAGAAAAAGTCTGCCAATTCCTGATCTATGTAATATATAATGAGGAAAAGGAGGCTCAAGGAAGTTAAACAATATTCTCAAGGACACTCAGCTACTATTGGCAAAACCAAGATTTAAACATGTGTCTAGCTGACTTTAAAATCCATATTCTTTGCATTGACTCATTTCTCCTAAACAAAACTTAAAGAGTAAGACCCCATCTTCCTCTAGAGTGTACATGTGGCATAGCACATTACCAACTGAGGAAGAAGACACATGAGTAATTGTGCTATGATTTGGAAGACTCATTATGAGACATGATAACTATTGGAATCCTTAAGTTGTGTAAAAAAAAAAAAAAGCACTACAAGTTTTTCCTTCAACTTCTAATTTAACTCTACAGCAAAAAATCTCAAGACAAACTAAAGAAGACTAATGGAATTTCACAAGCAAAATTGGCATTAGATTTCAATGTATAGCTTTTACAATGAAATAATTTCTAAAATATTAGATGTGTACCCTTAGTGAGATATGACACCACCTGTGTGAACTTTCTAGCTCCTTCCTCTTCTAGATAAGGAGTGTGGGGAAAGTGTGCTTAAAATAAAAGTCTAACTTACTCAGTAATTTTAACATGGCTTTTTAAAAGGAAACCCTGGTGGTATAGTGGTTAAGGGCTATGTCTGCTAATCAACAGATGAGCAGTTCGAATACACCAGGCTTTCCTTGGAAACTCTATGGAGCAGTTCTACTCCATCCTATAGGGTCGCTATGAGTTGGAGTCGACTAGACAGCAACAGGTTTGCATTTTTTTTTTGGTTTTTTTTTTTTTTTTAAATGTCAGTTTCACTTTTAAGACCTCTTTCACTTAGTCCTTTAACCACTCAATATGCTGAGATTTTTTTTTTTTTTTCTGGGTTAGGCTGAGATAGGGGACTTTGAAGAGACTTTTGGCAGGTATCTGATGGATGAAATTGCTGTGGAAGAAATTGCTAATACTCACCTGCTCAACTGCCTCACCTGAGCTTTCAGAGCTTAGCAGCCTTTACTCACCCATTCAGTCTACCTTACCTTAAGGACCGTTGGTGACATAAATGGCTGACACTTTAAAAACAGAGGCCAGAGAAGGGTGGTGGACACACCAGGGGCAGCAAATGTAGGACATACTGTATCTCCCCATGACCCCAATATTTTCTGGACAGAGATAAGCTGTCGTGTCAACCTGAGCAAGGCCACATGTGGGGGAGGAAGAGAATGGAAGACCACCAACTAATTTTTGCTCTTGAGACAAGTTAGAATTCAGGTTTCCAAAAGTAAAAGCTTCTACGTCCCTGTGTCCTCTACCTTCCCTTTTGGGTGGCATGAAAGGGCTGGAAATAAATCAGTAACAAAATCGCAATCACCACAAGCAGATCTAAGAAGGAGAGATAAAAGCCTTAACACCATAAGTCTAATTTTACAGCATAAACCACTCTCCAGCATTCAGGTAGTAAATTTATTTTCTTTTACTTGCTTATTTTTACCCACCCTCTCCTGTTTACGGAACACGGGCCAGAAGGGGATGAAACTCCAACCAATCAACTCAGCTTGGTGGAAGTGCTTGTCAAATGTTTAGGCAGAAACAGTGGTGAAAGTACTGAGCAGAGTGTAGCTTGGGAATCTCCATTCCTACACGTTCCATTTGTCTGTGAGCGCAAAGAACAGAGTTGGCATTGCTATTCTCCAGAGGCCCCTCTGAGAACAGCCTCTGATCTCAGCTGATTACACACTGGTGATATGAGAGCCAAGTGCATAGATTCTAGAAGGACCCACTCCTAGTTTGACAGGTCATGCTGTACAATTACAGGGTCAGAACGACCCACAGCATGAGACAGCTTCTGCCAAGTCAGCTTTTAATCCTCCTGGGCAGAACGCTCCTCCTTCCCCAAAGACCAATGGAAGAGCAAGGGTCGTTCATTCAAATTTCTCTTAATCCTGTTTCACTTCTGCACAGCCTTCTTGCACTGTAGGAGCTTCTGCTTTCAAAGAGAATGCATTCCAGCAACCCAGGGCTTTCTCAACCAATCGCCACTGGAATTCTCATTTGTTCTCGATGCCTTCTTGAATTTCTTCAGAGGGTAAACTCAGCTGTTGAGGTTCAGCTGAAATATTATCACCTCTGTGGTCTCTTTTCTGGCTCTTTCCACCCGAGTTTGTAACTTTTTCTCTATGTTCCCTTACATCTTGCGTCTGTGTAGCTCCATGTAGAACTCATCACACCATGCTGCAGATACCCGGTTATTATCTGTCTGCTCTATGCCATGTTTATCTTTGTAGCTACAGCACCCAGAGTAAATAAACGTTCAGGAGATATTTATTTTATGACTAATCATATAAAAGGTTAATAGTTAACAGTTGCTGTCAAGTTGATTCAAACTCATGGTGACCTCATATGTGTCAGAATAGAACTGTGCTCCATGGGGTTTTCAATGCCTGATTTTTTGGAAGTAGATTGCAGGCCTTTCTTCTGAGATGCCTCTGAGTGGACTCAAACTTCCAACCTTTTAGTTAGCAGCCAAGTGTGTTAACTCTTCGTACTACACAGGGACTCCACAATGTGATTAAGTGGATATTAAAATCTCGTATTACCCATAGAGTCAGAAAACATAACATGCATCCACATTTATAAGAAGGAGGGGAGAAATTAAGCAAAAAGGAGAGAGATGAAGAGGAATGAGATTTTGCTAATGAATGTGTGCAAGTAACATCCCTGTTTTAAAAGAAGCCAGGTAGGTGGGATACATCATGCTTCATCACCCACAAATACCAGGGAAAATATAGACAGGGAACTATTAACAACAGGAGGCATAATCAATTTCATACCCAAAGGGGCTAAGAGCAAAAAGGCACCAGGAGGCTAAAGGCCGGAAGTTCAGAAATGGAGACTGAGGACGTAGACCCTTTTCTTGCCAGTATCATTCTCAGGATTAGAGTTGTTTGGTGTCAAGTGCAGTTGGGCCAACAAGAAGCTAGATGCAAAGAAGCTTGTATCAAACAAGCACCATTTTCCACTTGATCAGTTTGTGGAAAACAACACAAATATTGCACAGACTCACACAACACATGCTTTTTGAAAAGTTTACTATACAATCTCTTGGACAAATAATTTGGCATCTGTCATAGACTGAATTAAACCCAGTGCCGTCGATAGATTGAATTGCGTCCCCCTAAAATATCTAACAACTTAGCTGGGCCATGATTCTCAGTATTGTGTGATTATCCTCCATTTTATGTGATTTTTCTATATGTTGTAAATCCTATCACTATGATGTAATAAAATGGATTAGAGGCAGTTATACTGATGAGGTCTATAAGGCTAGGTAGTGTCTTAAGCTGACCTCTTTTGAGATAAAAAAGAGAGAAGCAAGCAGAAAGACATGGGGATCTCATCTCACCAAGAAAGCAGTTCTGGGAGCAGAGCACGTCCTTTGGACCTGAGGTTCCTATGCTGAGATGCTCCCAGACCAAGGGAAGACTGATCCACCACGAGGACCTTCCTCCAGAGCTGACAGAGAGAGAAAGCCTCCTCCTGGAGCCAGGGCCCTGAATTTGGACTTGTAGGCTGCTGGACTGTAGGAGAAAAACTTCCCTATGTTAAAGCCATCCACTCATGGCATTTCTGTTATAGCAGCACTGGATGACTAAGACAATATCATCTTCTAAAGTTATGCATATGTATAATCTAATATGTACTCCATGACCCAGCAATTCCACTATTAGAAAAGAAATGCTTGCATCAATAAAACAGAAGTCATGCACAAAAATGTCCACAACTGTACTGTATGTGAAAGAAAAAACAAACCATTTTGTCCATCAGCTGGAGAACGAGTTGCCAAAGCGTAGACTATGTGATGACATATCATACGGCAGTGAGAATGAATGAACTACAGCTATAGATGAAATTATGGGGGAATCTTAGACACATATTAAAAAATAAAATCAGCCAGTTGCTGAAAACACTGTATAGAATGATTAACTTATTTTCTTAATCCTCTAAATAGGAAAGCTAAATAACGTATTGTTTACTAACATGTACATATGTGGTGGAAAAAAAAAAAAGTACATATGTGGTAAAATCACTGGGAAAAAAGCAAGAGAATAAAAGCCCCAAATTCAGAAGAGTGGTTCCGTCTCGCCAGTGAGGTATGCAGAAAAAGGGACTGGAGAGCATGTAGGTCACAGCAGTAGTTTGTGCTGGTTCACAGATGTTCGTCTGTGTGTGTGTTATGCTTCTGAGATGAGCAAACGTTATGTACTTTCTTCTGCGTGAATCAAGTATTATGTAGCACTGAATTAACATTTCATTAATACATCATTTTGTTTTGAAAAAGTGTTAATCTAGAAGCTTTGCTAACTCATGTGCTACTGAAGAAGAGATTAAGACTCAGATATGGAGTGGGAACTTTTTTTACATGAATCAATTCTTCAAGAAACCATTCATCCCTAATTGAAACATGGGAAAGCCATCAGTGTCAGGTCAATTCTGACTCATAGCGACCCTATAGGACAGAGTAGAACTGCCCCATAGTGTTTTCACAGCTGTAATCTTTGCAGAAGCATATTGCCACATCTCTCCCTCTCTGAACAACTAACATTTCAGTTATCAGCCAAATGCTTAACCCACTTCGCTCAGTGCCTAGCCAACAGTAAGCACTTAAATTGTTTTTACAATATTTTAGTTAATATGAAAAAACAAACAAACAAAAAAGATCCAGGATAAGCTTTTCACTACAGAAATAATATTTCAAAGGTCTAAGGTTTAGATTTTTATAGTAATTTTTTTTTTTTTTTAATTTGAGAAAAGTCTTTCTTTGTTCATCTCCATAGTAAACCAAGCAAAGCAAAGTTCTGTGGCTACCCAGGACTGAAAATTCTGAGAGACTATTTCCTATGAGAATCTCCTTTACTTTCCCCACGTGAAATACAGAAAATGAAGGCTCAAATAAAGTCGTGCTGATGTGATATTGAGAGTAAAAATGCTAAAGGAAAAGTATGAAGCTCCAATGTGTGTCACATTTTAATAAAGAAGAAAAATCCAGTCAACTGTAATGGCCTTTGCAGTAATTTTGCTAAACTTCCCATCCAATTTAACCATATTAGAACACAAAGGTAAGCAAGGAATATAGCTAAAGAGGACCATAAGTGGAATTTCTTCACAGCCAGAGCCAGAACAGATGTAGCATAAGTGGTAAAGTTCCAAAACCAGGGTCTTGGGATCCAGTAAGTTCTATGGGGGAAAAGGAAAGGAAGATCTTATTTTCAGTCTTCTTGCACTGGTTACAATCTCCAGTACAATGCTGAATAGCAGTGGTGAGAGCGGACATTCTTGGCATGCTCCTGCTATTATTCTGGCAGATCATTTTAAAAGAAGTTTTAAGAGGAATGAAAGCAAAAATGCAAGAGTCAATATAATTTAAGTAAAGAGTTAAGGGGAAAAAGACCTAGGGCAAGGAAAGAAGGAGTACGTTGGGACAAGGTTTAAGTATATTCTGTGGAAAGGTCAAATATTGTTGAAGTCTTTGAGGACTTTGATGCAGGTAAACAATATTTGCAAAACCCACAACCAGACACTAGCGCAGGCGAGCTGTAGAGAGATGACCACAACGTACTACTTCTAGTGGGGATCATGGCTTTTCCCTCAACTACACTCCTGTGTCATAACAGTAGAAACTACATTTGGAAACTCATAGACTCAAGGACAGCACTGATGTTTTCAACATGAGTAAGAGGAAGGCTGGAGTTTCCATTAACTGAGATATTTCACACGATTTGGGGGAAAAATCAGTTTAATTTGGGACATGTTACATCCCTTAGTGGTGTAAATGGTTAATGCCCTCAGCTGCTAATGAGGTTCGAGACCACTCAGCCAGTGAAGCCTCAAAAGAAAGGCTTGGAAATCTACTTCAGAAAAATCAGCCACTGAAAATCCTACAAAGTCAACAACACCAAAACAAAACAATTAAAAAATGAGCAAAAGATATGAAGAAACATTTCACCAAAGAGGACATTCAAGCAGCCAACAAACACGTGGACATATGGTCACTATCATCAGCCATTGGAGAGATGCAAATCAAAACTAAAAGGCTATATCATCTCACTCCAGCAAAAATGGTATTGATCAAAAAAACAGAAAACAACAAATGCTGGAGAGAATGTGAGGAGATTGGAACCCATAAACACTGCTAATGGAAATGTAAAATGGCACAGCCACTATAGGAACAGTATTGTGGTTCCTTAAAAAACTAGAAGTAGAACTCCCTTATGATCCATCGATCCAACTCCTAAGTATACCCAAGAGAACTAACAGAAGTGACATGAACAGATGTGTGCACACCTCTGTTCATTGCAGCACTACTCACAATAGCAAAAAGTCCTCATCGACAGAGTGGTTAAGTGTTCAGGAGCTAACAAAAGCTTCAGCAGTTCAGATCCACCAGCCACTCCTTGGAAACCCTATGGGGCAGTTCTACACATACAATGAAATACTACACAGCTGTAAAGAATAATGACGAGTTCTGAAAACATCTTATAACATGGATGAATCTGGAGGACATTATGCTTAGGTAAAGAAGTCAACCACAAAAGGACAAATATCATATGATCCACTTTTATAAAAAGACAAGAATATGTATTCATACAGAAATCAACATTCATTGGTGGTTACCAAGGACTCGAGGGGAAGAGAGGAAGACTCACTCTCTTCACAGCAAAAAAAAAAGATCCATCACTGTCAAGTCGATTCCAACTCATAGTGACCCAAAAGGACAGAGTACAACTGTCCCAAAATGTTTCCAAGGCTGTAATCTTTACAGAAGCAGACTGCCATATCTTTCTCCCACAGAGCAGCTGGCGGGTTAGAAATGCTGACCTTTCAGTTAGCAACCAAGCGCTTTAACCACTGTGCCACCAGGGTTTCTTCTGTAGATAGTAAAAAAAAAAAAATTTTTTTACTATCACTTGTTATTTTTGGTGATGGGGAAAGCAATTTGGAATGTGGGTGAAGTGTGCACAACTTGGCGAAGGCAAACGATGACACTAAGAGCTACACAAGAATAAGGGACGCTTTTGGTAAATGCTATAACATATAAAATTCTGCAACAACAGCAATAACAACCAACAATATGTGTGTGGTTGTTGTTAGGTACTGTGGAGTTGATTTCGACTCATAGAAACCCTATGTACAACACTGCCCCATCTGCCCCGTTCTCAATTGTTGCTATGCTTGAGCCCATTGTTGCAGCCACTGTGTCAGCCCATTTCCTTGAAGGCTTTCCTCTTTTTCGTTGACCCTCTACCTTACCAGGCATGATGTCCTTCTCCAGGGACTGGTCCTTCCTGATAACAAGTCCAAAGTACAGGAGACGAAGCCTCTCCATCCTCACGTCCAAGGAGTACTTTGGCTGTACTTTTCCTAAGACAGACATTCAGTCTTCTGGCAGTCCGTGGTATATTCAGTATTTTTTGCCAGCACCATAGTGAAAATGTGTCAGTTCCTCATCTTCCTTATTCATTGTCCAGCTTTCCCATGCATATGAGGCAATTGAAAATACCATAGCTTCGGTCAGGCACACCTTAGTCCTCAAAGTGAAATCTTTGCTTTTAAACACTTTTAAAAGGTCTTTTACAACAGTTTTGCCCAATGCAATATGTCATTTTATTTTTTGACTGCTGATTCCATGGGCATTGATTACAAATCCAAATAAAATGAAATCCTTGACAACTTCATTATTTTCTCCAAGTGTATGGTTACTTAGATAAATATGTATGCATGTATGTGTACAGGAAGGTACATACGTGTTTACACATGTGCATATATAGGTGTATCTGTAGGCACAGGTATATACATGTAAATGTATGCTGCATGTATATTCATACATATAATAAAGCTCCAAACAACTCAGGAGATTGATTTACCGGGTTTGAAGGCTTAGGACCATAGTCTTCTGGGACAACTTGGTCAATTTGACATAACATAGTGCATAAAATTTATGTTCTACATCCTACTTGGTGAGCCTTAAAACCTTGTGAGCAGCCATCTAAGACACAACTATTGGTCTCTATGTGTCCTGATCAAAAGAGAAAGACGGAAACCAAAGACTCAGATAACAAACTAGTGTATACGACTAATAGTCTAGAGGAAACACAGCCTCATCTGCCCTGAGACCAGAATAACTAGATGGTACACAGTCACTGCTACAGACTATTCTGGACATAAGACAGAATAGATGGTCCCGGATAAAATGGGAGAAAAATATAGAACAAAACTCAAAATCTTAAAAAAGCCCAGAGTTACTAGGCCAGTTGAGACTAGAGGAACCCACAAGACTATTGCCCTGAGATACCCTTTAAATGTTGAACTGAAACTACTCCCAGAGGTCACTTTTCAGGTAAATAACAGATTGGTTCACGAAATAAACAATATCACCCACAAGTACTGTGCTCTTTTAAAAAAAATCATCAACGTGAGGCCGAACGGTCAACAGTTACCCTAACACAAATATGAGAACGGAAGGGAGGTGAGGCAGGGAAGCTAGATTAATGGAAATGGAACAGCCAGAAGGAAATAATGAGAATGTTGACACTTCGTGAAAAATGTAACCAGTGTCACTGAACGATATATATAGAAATTGTTAAAAGGGAATATAATCTGCTGTGTAAACTTTCACCAAAAACACAATAAAGTACTATTTAAAAAAGAAAAAACACTACGGAGCACAGTTCTACTCTGAGCACATATGGGATTTCCACAATTGGGCTCAGCTCAACCGCACCCGTTTTTTTTTTTTTTTTAATTAGTCATGTCTCTTCATGACCCTGGTGGTGTAGTGGTTAAGAGCTGTGGCTGCTCTAACCAGAAGGTTGGCAGTTTGAATCCATCAGGTGCTTCTTGGAAACCCTATGGGGCACTTCTACTCTATCCTTTAGGGTGGCTATGAGTCAGAATCGACTCGACGGCAACAGATTATTCATTTTTGTGAAGCTCAAATGAAATTAAATATGTAAGCTAGACAGATTCTAAAGCCATACCTATATAAGGAAATAGCACAGGGGGTAGGTCATTCAGAGAAACTTTGCCTCCAGGGAATTCATCCTCAGGCCAGCCCAGAAAATTTGGGCCCACAGCTTTAATCCTGGTGGCCTCTCTTTACTGTTACTGTTCATACTTAAACATATTTTAAAAGTTATGAGAAGTCACACAATTCTTGGGTTTTCTTTCCACCTTGCCTTACTGTGCATTTCCTCTAAAATGTTCGTGATAACCATATATGTCACCTGTATACATCACCTGTCTGGGTGATGTTGGGAATCTTGGATCACTTGGCAACTCACTGCCAAACCATCATCACAAATACCATCACATGGCTGCCTTATACCCAGGGCTGTGCCAGGCACTATAAAAGCACTCTCTCCTTTCTTCTACCCTCCCCCCCATGACTGAGCCACCTACACAGGCTATGCAGAGTCTATCATGGGACAGAGTGAGTTAGGTCCCTTCAGCCAGTCAGCAGTCATGGTGGGAGGCCCGCCTATAAAGATGCATTGCAAATATTTGTGTCTTCAAAAAGGAAGTCCTGCATAACACATTAGATGAGGTGAACACATTAGAAGAGGCGAACACATTAGATGAGGCGAACCTAAGCTCTATCAGCCACACACGTCATTTCAAAAGATGATCATTAGTCTGGAGTTTCCTGAATACTACCCAGAACTTGAAATCAGGGAAGGGGAAATCATTGCTATGATATTCATGGCACTTTCCCACAGCAGTGCTGATAGCAAGTTGCTGCTGGGTCTTGTTCTCTTAGGAGTGACAGATGTGAGTGTTTGTGATTCAAAACGTCAAGAATCAGGGAGACACCTTCCTCTCTTCTGTTCCGTTTCAGTGAACCATGTCTCTGGAGGGCAGATGGTAGGCTCTGGGTCCTACCCAGGGTAGCTGCGATGTCATTGCTTCCCCTCAGCACCTTCATTGTACACTCATTTAAAAACACCAGGTCACCACAAAGGCCAATTTCTGACTCATCTTTTGCTTATGCACACACACACAAAAATTTATTTATTTTATGACATTGTTAGTGAGATATTTGGACCAAAGCTGAATGATAAATGTCAGAACAAAGTTTGTCCTGATATTCAAAAACAATTAGGAAATACAATTACCAGTTTAAAAACCAAAATGCTCTTTTGAAATATATTTAGGGGTGGGGGGGGGACAACAATATTCTGCTTCAGTGACAGTATTTAAAAGAAATATATTGGGCTCTGTAATTTGACTGTCAAATCCGACATTCATACCCATCTGGACATTTTCAAAAGGATCTTGAGTCCGTCAGAATTGGCCGTTGGCTGTATCATCACACCTGCATATGTGCAGGATTTTTTTTCAAATGGGCAACAGTTAGAGCATAAAAGGATTGCATGATATGCCTTCACTGAGAACCCACGCTTAAACATGTTTGCACGTGTAAGTAATTACATTTTAAAGCTCTCTGTTAACAAGCCTTTGTTCTTTATTTCCTACAAATCAAATTAGTTGGGGATACAGTTCATTTTGAAATTATTTGGAAAATATTTGGTGTTCTAGAATTTCCTTTGTACCAAAGTTTTGCAAAGTTAAAAGGGAAACCACAAACCACCACAACCAGTGAAAGAAAAATGCATAAACCCACCAACCAATGAAATATTTTAAATACACACTGTATAGGAGAGTGTAAGAGAAGCTTATATGTCTAAGACCATGTTGACCTCCATGTGGAGTTTAGCTCTAACTCACTGTACGCTAAGACAGTCTTTAATGCTTATGCATGCAGGGAGAATCTTGGCTTCAGAGAGATTACATTTGTTTCAGTCCAATTCAGGCTGCCAAACCTCTTCTTCCACCTTCCTTGTAAGGACAAGCCTAACTGCCTATTACCCAGCACCACAGGGAAGCTGCTGTATCATGGGTGCTATTCTTTGAGATGGTTTCCAAAGAAAGATCAAAAATGGAGGGGAAAGGGTTTCCTTACTTGGGAGAACTGATAAGAGATTGTCTTCAACTACCTCCCCTGCCTCCTTTGTTGGTAAATGGAGCTCAGCCTGGGGTAGGCAATGAGATAATCTACAAAAGCACATGAGATGGTATTGTTAAGTGAGACCCACTGATCCTGGCCGTTCTGCTTCTTTATAACAGGAGTCGCTGTGCGAAAATCACTAGTCCCTATGCAGGTGATTCCACCTAAACAACTTTTACTGAATGCTTTAATAACTGCCAGTCACCAAGATGGAAGAGAATTTAAAAAAATTAAAAAGTAGAAAATTAAAAGTTGTATTTAAAACATAGTGTGAGGTGCCTATAATAACTTCTATCTCATGTAAGCAGGAAATCTGTGACCACTTTGATATTCCTGAGGCCCTTCCTCTTCTTCAGTCTCCCCATCAGCCTTGCCTTCCCCCTACATTCTTATTATCTGCCTCCTTACTGGACCATCATCATTTCCTAACACCAAAAGCTATTGTTATCCTTTGTGTGTAGAAATATTCTTTAAAAATCAGAGAAGCCTAATTAACGTAAAAGAGTTTAATCATCACAGAGCAGTATTTGAAAAAATAAATCACATACACACACACACACACACATCTATATAGATATAGCTAGATAGATATATCAGTTGCCATTGAGTCATTTTCAACTCATGGCAACCCCATGTATGTTCAGAGTAGAATTGTGCTCCATAGCGTTTTCAATGGCTGATTTTTTCAGAAGTAGATCACCAGGTCTTTAGATCTTTCTTCTGAGGTGCCTCTGGGTGGACTCGAACCTCCAGCCTTTCAGTTAGCAGCTGAGTGTGTTAACCATTTGCACCACCCAGGGACTCCTACACACACACACACACACACACACACACTCCTATACACATATACATGTATGTATATATACATGATCGTAAGGATGGCACAGGACCAGGCAGTGTTTCATTCCAATGTGCATAGGGTCACTATGAATTGGAACCTAACAACAACATATACGTATATATGTGTACGTATATATTGTTGTTGTTAGGTGCTGTGGAGTTGGTTCCAACACCTAGTGACCCTATGCACAATAGAATGAAACACTGTCTGGTCCTGCGCCACCCTCACAATTTTTGCCATGGTTGAGCCCATTGTTGTAGCCACTGTGTCAATCTATCTTGTTGAGGGCCTTCCTGTTTTTCACTGACCCTCTACTTTAGCAAGCATGATGTCCTTCTCCAGGGAGTGAACTCTCCTGATAATATGTCCAAAGTATGTCAGAAGTAGTCTCACCATCCTTGCTTCTAAGGAGCATTCTGGTTGTACTTCTTCCAGGACAGATTTATTCATTCTTTGGGCAGTCCACAGTATATTCAATATTCTTTGCCAACACCACAATTCAAAGGCATCAATTCTTCTTTGGTCTTCCTTATTCACTGTCCAGGTTTCCCATGCATATAATGCAATTGAAAATACCATGGCTTGGGTCAGGCCCACTTTAGTCCTCAAGGTGACTTCTTTGCTTTTCAACACTTTAAAAGTCTTTTGCAGCAGATTTGCTCAATGCAATGGGCCTTTTGATTTCTTCACTGCTGCTCCCATGGGTGTTGATTGTGGATCCAAGTAAAATGAAATCCTTGACAACTTCAGTCTTTTCTCCATTTATTATGTGGTTGCTAATTGGTCCATTTGTGAGGATTTTTGTTATCTTTATGTTGAGGTGTAGTCCATTCTAAAGGCTATAGTCTTTGATCTTCATCAGTAAGTGCTTCAAGTCTTCTTCACTTTCAGCAAGCAAGGTTGTGTCATCTGCATAATGCAGGTTGTTAATGAGTCTTTCTCCAGTCCTGATGCCCCATTCTTCTTCATATAGTTCAGCTTCAAGTATTATTTGCTCAGCATACAGATTGAATAAGTATGGTGAAAAGATACAACCCTGACTCACACCTTTCCGGACTTTAAACCGTGCAGTAGCCCCTTGTTCTGTTCACACAGCTGCCTCTCAATCTATGTACAGGTTCCTCAAGAGCACAATGTTATCCATAATTTTTTTTTTTATGATCCACACAGTTGAATGCCTTAGCATAGTCAATAAAGCACAGTTAAACATCTTTCCGGTATTCTCTGCTTTCAGCCAGGATCCATCTGACAACAGCAACGACATCCCTGGTTCCAGGTCCTCTTCTAAATCTGGCTTGAATTTCTGGCAGTTCCCTGTTGATATACCGCTGCAGTCACTTTTTGAATGATCACCAAAAAAATTTTGCTTGCATGTGATATTACTGATATTGTTCAATAATTTCCACATTTGGTTGGATCACATTTCTTGGAAACAGGCATAAATATGGATCTCTCCCAGTCAGTTGGCCAGGTAGCTGTCTTCCTAATCTCTTGGCATAGATGAGCAAGCACTTCCAGTGCTGCATCTATTTGTCGAAACATCTCAATTGGTGTTCCATCAATTCTCCCAGTCTTGTTTTTTGCCAGTGCCTTCAGTGCAGCTTGGACTTGTTCCTTCAGTACCGTCGGTTCCTGATCACATGTTACCTCCTGAGATGGTTGAACATCAACCAATCCTTTTTGGTATAGTAACTCTGTGTATTCCTTCCATCTTTTTTTGATGTTTCCTGAATTGTTTAATATTTTCCCTAGAATCCCCCCACACTTCTGTCAGACAGTTTGTCATACTGTTGGGGCTTGTGTGTTGTTATATGCATATATAAAAAAAAAAAACTAGTGCCATCGAGTCGTTTCATATACACACAGTAAATTTGTTTCTCTTTGGTGAATATGAAGGAAATATGCAAATCCATAAGGTTAAATTTATGCTTTTTTTGACTTCAGAAACAAGCGAAAAACAAATTTCATTTTATTTTGTTTCTTAGCTAAGCAGTGAAGGAATCATTCTGCCTTTGCAAATAAGAAAGGCTTTTACAACCGGATGGGACAAGTGTCAATAGACAAGATTTTATAATCATCACAAATATGAATTGAGCTCTCAAGCCTGGGAGGGATTTGGACTGGTGGGAAGCGTAGGGATAATATTTAGAAAAAGAACTGTTCTTAACTAGGATCATAAGTTTGGATTGCGTAGCCATTTTCTTATGATTAATTTTCACTTTTGATGACAGAAATACAATTCTTAAATGGAAAGAAAGGGGCTCATATAACACAAAAACAAGGCTAATTCAGTCAATTCGTGAACAAACAATGATTGACGTGGACACAAATTTATATCTTACAGATGTGTATCAGTCAGAGTTCAGTAGCGGATAATCAAAACCACTCTTGGCTATTTAAAGCAGAAAAGGATTTAACTCAGAGACTTAAATACTTACTAAATGGTTGCAAGGATTCTAGGCTGACTTTGCATGGATGCCTTTGAGAACAACCCTGCAGAAGTGGCACACCAGAAAAGATGCTATCTCCTTCATGATCAGGTGCCCAGGAAATCAGGGAACTTCTGTTCCAACTGCATCTCTATTGCATTGTCCCTCTGCTGAAAATTTTTTTTTTCTGCTGAGATCCACCCCAGCAACTTGGATACCCCACCTCTTGACCTGTGTGAAGCTATGGATGAACAATGGGACCCCTGAGATGCTGCTGCAGAGAAACCAGGACTGTGTTTGTCAACACAGAGTCAGACTCTGCTTAGCTTATGCCTTCCAGATCATGCTAAGGCACATGTACTTGGATGAAGTTAGGTCATTTGAAGACATAAGTCAGCTAAGACATGTGATATTCAACTCCCATTCTCCAGCATGACTTAAGGAAGTGGTTTTCAAACTTTGCTGCATATTAGAACTACCTGGGGAGCTTTTCCAATTGCTAAAAAAGGATATCATGTTTGGCAAAGTAGAAGGACAGTGAAACAGAGGGAAACCCTCAATAAGATGGATTGACACAATAGCTATAGCAATGGTCTCAAAAATACCAACTATTGTGAAGATGGTACAGGACCAGGCAATGTTTTGTTCTGTTATACACTAGGTTGCTATGAGTTGGAGCTGACTCCACCACAACTAACAACAACAAAGGGATCTTTCTGAATCCAAACACCCAGGCCACACCAAATAACAAATAAATCAAAATCTTAGGGGTTTTTGAGAACACCACAGGCAATTTTAATGTGCAGTCAATCAGTGTTGGATTAGAGATGCAAGGCATTGCTTCTCAAACTTTACTGCACATATGAATAATTCAGGTGTCTTGTAAAAATGCAGAATCTGATTCAGTTGGTCTGAGTTGGGGCCCAATATTCTGCATTTCTAACAAGCTCTCAGGTTATGCTGATGCTGCTTGTTCACAGACTACACTTAAAATAGCAAAGATGTAAGGCAGTGGTTCTCAAACTTCAGCATGCATCAGAATCACCTGGAGGATTTGTTAAAACCCAGATTGGTAAGGTTTACCTCCAGAATTTCTTATCCCGTATGTCTGGAGTAGGGCTTGAGAATTTGAATTTCTAATGAGTTTTGAAGTGATCCTGAAGTTGTTGGTCTGGGAACCACAGAACCACTGATGTAAAACATGCTACAAGGGCATTGGAATGGAGATGAGTGAGCCATTCACTAGATCTATAACAGATGGCCACCATGTGAACTTACTAATGAATTCAAAGAGTTTATATTCCATTAGGATTCAATAGATAGAGAGGGGCTCAGAGGAGAAAGTGAAATGCAATTACTTACACAAAATCCAGTTACTTTTATCTATCTTCCTTCCGTACATGAAATTACTTGTGAGTTAACTGGGGAAACCTCACAGGAACATATAGCTGGATAGCAAAAAAAAAAAAAAAAGGTAGAAAGAAAGAAGGAGCATTAGTCTCCTATAACCTGGTAAACAGAGAAGTCTGTTTATCTTCACATTTTGCTATTTGAAAATCTAGGTAAGGCATTTGAATGATAGATGGGTGGCAGAGGGAAACAATCTATAGCTTATGTGGTTCCCACGGGAAGAGGCTTCAAGTGACATCTAACTTGCCATTAATTCATTAGACACTCATTAGATGCTGGGTATTGAGTCTTCATTGCATTGCATTCTCAGGGGAGGGAGGAAATTCCTTTAATGCATCAGCCAACAGCTTTAAAAAGAGTTTTTAAGCAGACAGAAGGCAATTACAGTCATCAAATAATCTGTTTTATTGTAATTTACCACATCAGATGGCATTTCACTCAAAATCATGGTTGGTGACTATCATAGATTGAATTGTGTCCTCTCAAAACATGTGTGAACTTTGCTAGGCCATGATTACCAGTATTGGGTGGTTGTCCTCCATTATGTGATCTAAGTATCCTCCATTTTGTGAAATCCTAACTACCATATGTTAATGCCATCACTCATTTGTCAGTTTGCTCTACTGTGGTAGCTTACGTGTTGCTGTGATGCTGGAAGCTATGCCACCGGTTTTTCAAATACCAGCAGGGTCACCCATAGTGGACAAGTTTCAGTGGAGCTTCCAGACTAAGACAAACTAGGAAGAAGGATCTGATGATCTACTAAAAAGTTAGCTGTAAAAACCTTATGAATAGCTGTGAAATATTTTCTGATATAGTGCCAGAAAATGAACCCCTCAGGTTGAAAAGTTCTCAAAATAGGATTGAGGAAGAACTGCCTCCTGAAAGTAGAATTAACCTTAACAACATGAATGGAGTAAAGCTTTGGGGACATTCATTTGCTGGTGTGGCACAACTCAAAATGAAAATAAACAGCTGTAAACATCAAAAAAATAATCAGAAAGTGGAATGTATGAAGTATGAATCTAGGAAAAACAGAAATCGTCAAAAATGAAATGGAATGCATAAAGATTGATATCCTAGGCATTAGTGGGCTGAAATGGACTTGTATTGGCCATTTTGACTTTGACAATAACATGCTGTACTATGCCAGGAATGACAAATTGAAGAGGAATGGCATCACGTTCATCATCAAAAAGAACATTTTGAGATCTATCCTGAAGTACAGTGCTGTCAGGGATAGGATAATATCTATACACCTACAAGGAAGACCAGTTAATATGACAGCAATTCAAATTTGCACACTAACCACTAATGCTGAAGATGAAGAAATTAAAGGTTTTCGCCAACTTCTGCAGTCCGAAATTGATCAAACAGGCAATCAAGATGTACTGATGATTACTGGTGATGGGAATGTGAAAGTTGGAAACAAAAAAGAAGGATAGATAGTTGAAAAATATAGCCTTGGTGATACAAATGACATTGGAGATAGCATGGTAGAATTTTGCAAGACCAATGACTAATTCATCGCAATTACTGTTTTTCAACAATGTAAATGGTGAGTCACGTGGACCTTGTTGGGTGGAATACACAGAAATCAAACTGACCACATCTGTAGAATGAGACAATGGAGAAGTTCAATATCATCAGTCAGAGGAAGGCCAGGGTGAACTGCAGAACAATCAATTGCTCATATGCAAGTTCAAGTTGAAGCTGAAGAAAATTAGAATGAGTCCACAAGGGCCAAAATATGACCTTGAGTATATCCCACCTGAATTTAGAGATCATCTAAAGAATAGATTTGATGGGTTGAACACTAATAATGAAAGACCAGACAAGTTGTGGAATGACATCAAGGACATCATACATGAAGAAATCAAAAGGTCATTAAAAAGACAGGAAAGAAAGAAAAGACCCAAATGTATGTCAGAAGAGACTCTGAAAGTTGCTCTTGAAAATAGAGTAGTGTCATGGATTGAATAATGTCCCCCCAAAAATGTGTGTATCAGTTTGGCTGGGCCATGATTCCCAGCATTGTGTGATTTTCCTATATATTGTAAATCCTGTTTCTATGATGTTAATGATGGAGGATGGGCAGCAGTTCTGTAAGTGAGTCAGGACTCAATCTACAAGATTGGATTGTGTCTTGAGGCAATCTCTTGACAAGTGAGCAGAGAGGCAGCCTGATGGGTGCTCAGCAGTGATGGGAGCAGAAGCTCCTTGTCTGGGGGAAGATTGATGAGAAAGCCCACAGAGAGAGAAAGCCTGCTGGAGCTGACACCCTGAATTTGGACTTTTAGCCTAATTTACTGTGAGAAAATAAACTTCTCTTTGTTAAAGCCATTCACTTGTGGTACTTCTGTTATAGCAGCACTAGATAACTAAGACAAGTATCTAAAGCGATAGGAAGGAATGATGAAGTAAAAGAGCTGAACAGAAGACTTTGAAGGATAGCTTGAGAATACAAAGTAAAGTATTACAATGAAATATGCAAACATCTAGAGCAAGAAAACCAAATGGGAAGAACATGCTCGCCATTTCTCAAACTGAAAGAACTGAAGAAAAAAATTGTACCTCAAGTTGCAATAGTGAACGATTCTATGGGCAAAAAATTGAACCATGCAGGAAGCATCAAAAGAAGATGGAAGGAATACACAAAGTCACACTACCAAAAAGAATTGGTTGACGTTCAACCACGTCAGGAGGTGGCATACGATCAAGAACTGGTATTGAAGGATGAAGTCCAAGCTGCACTGAAGACATTGGCGAAAAACAGGGGTTCAGGAATTCATGCCAATTGAGGTATTTCAACAAACAGATGCGATGCTGGATGCACTCACTTGTCTATGCCAAGAAATTCAGAAGAGAGATACCTGGCCAGCTGACTGGAAGAGGTCTATATTTGTGCCCATTATAAAGAAAGGTGATCCAACAGAATGTGGAAATTATCAAACAATATCATTAATAGCACACTCAAGTAAAATTTTGTTGAAGATAATTCAAAAATGGTTGCAGTAGTACATCAACAAGGAACTGCCAGAAATTCAAGTTGAATTCAGAAGAGAATGTGGAACAAAGGATATCATTGCTGATGTTAGATGGATCTTGGCTGAAAGCAGATTATACCAGAAAGATATTTACCTGTGTTTTATTGACTATGCCAAGGCTTTTGATTGTGTGGATCATAACAATATATAGATAACATTGTGAAGAATAGGAATTTCAGAACACTTAATTATACTCATGTGGAACCTGTACATAGACCAAGAGGCAGTCATTTAAATAGAACAAGGGATACCATGTAGTTTAAAATCAGGAAAGATGAGTGTCATGGTTGTATCCTTTCACCATACTTATTCACTCTGTATGCTGAGCAAATAATCTGGGAAGCTGGACTATATGAAGAAGAGCTCAGCATCAGGATAGGAGGAAAATTCATTAACAATTTTTGATATGCAGATGATACAACTTTGCTTGCTGAGGAAGACTTGAAATACTGATTGATAAAGATCAAACACTAGAGCCTTCAGTATGGATTACACGGCAACATAAAGAAAACAAAAATCCTCACAACTGGATCAATAAACAACATCATGATAAATGGAGACAAAGTTGAAGCTGTCAAGGATTTCATTTTACTTGGATCCACAATCAACTCCCATGGAAGCAGCAGTGAAGAAATCAAATCATGTATTTATTACATTGGGCAAATCTGCTGCAAAAGACCTCTTTAAAACGTTAAAAAGCAAAGATGTCACTTTGAGGACTAAGGTGCACCTGACCCAAGCCATGATATTTTCAGTTGCCTCATATGCACGCAAAAGGTGGACAATGAACAAGGAAGACTGAAGAAGAATTGATGCTGTTGAATTAGTGTTGACAAAGAATATTGGCTATATGATGGACTGCCACAAGAACCTAGTCACAATGGTTCAAAGCGTTTTCTCTGTCATTAGTGAAGAATCTATCAAAAACTACTGAAATATGTGGAATACTCCTGTTGCTGTTGTTGTTAGGTGCCATCGAGTTGGTTCCACTCACAGCGACTCTGTGTTCAACATAAAGAAACACTGCCTGGTCCTGAGCCATCCTCATAATTGTTGTTATGCTTGAGCCTGTTGTTGTAGCCACTGTGTCAATCCATCTTGGTGAGAATCTTCCTCTTTTTTGCCGGGACTCTGCCAAGTGTGATGTCCTTCTCCAGGAACTGATTCCTCCTGATAACATGTCCAAAGTATGTGAGACGTAGTCTCGCCACCCTTGCTTCTAAGAAGTATTCTGGGTATACTTCTTCCAAGACAGATTTGTTAGTTCTTTTGGCAGTCCATGGCATATTCAATATTCTTGAATACCACAATTCAAAGGCATCAATTCTTCTTTGGTCTTCCTTAATCATTGGCCCTGGGAATGCAAACATACATATGACAGGGTCTATAGCCCTTGAGGGTCTTGAAACCATGTTGTGATGATGATAGCCAATGTAGCCAGGATCTGCTTAACCATTATCAAACAAAACCTTAAGTGATAGTGTTGGGTGTGGCTCAATTAGCAGCTGCTCAGACCAAGGAGAACCTGCCCCCTCCTGTCCATTCTTCTCAAAGCACTGAGCGTGGCTCAAGCCAGTCAAACACAGTTTACTAGTCTACATGCCAAAGGAAAAAAATACAATTTGTTTTACTGCACCTGTGTGCCATGATAACCTATGTAATCCATAATGTTTGTATGTACTTCCTTGTGAAATGTGGTATAAAATATTCTGCCTCCTTTTTTCAGGGAGCTTGATTTGAGGTACACTCCTCCTTGCTCCTTGCCTGCATACTTGCAATAAATGCTCTTCATCCCTCCTAACCTCTGCATCTTTATTGTAGAGAAGCTCCCCTGAGTAGGACCTGCTTTGGATAACAGTGATAGGACACAGAAATACGAATATAATTAATACTACAACAACGCATTGCCTTTGGGTGTTATAGGCCAAAAGTGTTATAGTTATTCAGAAAAGAAAGCATTCCATTTGAATTTAAGGGCAAGAATAGCCTGTATCAACCCAACCTCCAAGGTGGATATGAAGGCTATCTCACTTACTCTGTGCCAGACTAGGCACAGACATAAAGGAAAAAAAAAAAAAAAAAAATCTGAAACACACTCTTTTGATTTGAGGTTGTTGTTAGGTGCTGTCGAGTCAGTTCTGACTCATAGTGACCCTATGTAAAACAGCATGAAACAGTGCCCAGTTCTGCGCAATGCTCACAATCATTGTTATGCTTCAGCCCATTGTTGCAGACACTGGGTCAATTCATCATGTTGAGGGACCGCTGACCCTGTACTTTACCAAACGTGATGTCCTTCTCCAGGGACTGATCCCTCCTGACAATATGTCCAAAGGATGTAAAATGTAGTCTCTCCATCATTGCTTCTAAGAAGTGTTCTGGTTGTACTTCTTCCAAAACAGATTTGACCATTCTTTTGGCAGTCCATGGTATAATCAATATTCTTTGCCAACACCACAATTCAAAGCCGTCAATTCTTCTTTGGTCTTCCTTGTTCATTGTCCAGCTTTTGCATGCATAAGATGTGATTGAAAATATCATGGCTGAGGGGCAGTGGGGAAAAGGAGAGAGTGAAAAGCACAGGGAAGAATTCAGATGCCTGGATTTCATGCCCCTAATCCCAGCCTGCACCCTAAACCTGGAGGGAGGGAAGGAGAAAGGAGGAGCAGGGGAAGAACTTTAGAAACATTGGATGAGTGACATTTGGACCTACCAGTCTGCCTTCCTAGTCTTTGTGAAGAGTAACCTGTGGTCACCTAGAGGAACTCCAGCCTTTGGGTTAGCACCAACACACATACAACTGAGTTGATAGTACGGAGGAGGCAGCAGAAGGAAAGATAATGGAAGAGCATTTCAGTTGCTACACCTTGAATGGAGTGTAAAGGAACCCAAGAGGTCCCTCTATAGTCCACAAGGAGATATAGAGGTTCTGAGCGAACTGGTAGGATGGCAAAGACTCAGGGAAGGATGTAAGACACCTCTTGGGCTTGTAAACAGTCCTAATGTTACTGGAGAATGGCCTCAGTTCTTGTCTTCGGTGTAGGAAAGAATTTAAACTCTGAGACAAATACTGCCAAGCAAGCAGAGGTTTATTAGCAAGCAGAGGGTTAGTAGTAAAAGTACACTTGACTAGGAAGCATCAAGCGAGCTACTCAGGTAGAGAAAGAATCTGAGTGCCCTGAAAGTCCTTTTCTTAGGGTTTTATATCCTTCTTGTCTCTTATCTGTCTCTCTTAACGTTTAAAAGCCAGGACAGGACCCCCTATGCAGACTATTTCCTTGGCTTAAGGTTTGATTATCAAGTTAGGGATCTTGTCAAGTTAGGGACTTTATCAAGTTAAGGACTTCATCAAATCAAAAAAAAAAAAAAAAAGAATCAAAGACCCCTGTAAATATCATTTCCTTGGCTTAAAGTTTAACTATGCAGGGACCATCTTATTGAGGAATGTAATCACCCCCTGCCTCTTCTTTTTCCGGAGTGCAAGCTCTCCCCCCCTTAGACAAATATGACATCTGTTCCCCCCCCCCACCGTGTGTCTGTGTCTAATATGATATTTTCATAACTCAGAAGTGATTAGATTTAGGATCCACCCTACGTGGGTATGGTCTAATAAACATAACAAAGAAAACCATATATCCAAACAGAATTACATCCACAGGTATAGGAATTCTAATTCCTGTCCATATTTTGGGGAAATACAATTTAATCCATAATATCTATGACTCAGTGAGTTAGTCTATAGCAGTAGGTCAAAATATTTGGTGTTTATCACGAATGACCAGTAAACACTCTTTACAAACATGTGCAGGCCTACCACTCCCCCCCAAAACTGAATCAGTATCTCCAGCATGAGGGCCGAGGCAATATATTTTGAGAGGACTAGTAGTGTGTTAGAGAGGTACTGGTCTTTAGAGTTTCATGAAGAATCAGTCTGGTCACCCTATTGCTATCCCTTAATCTTTTCTGAGACATTATTTTCTTTCATGGAGACATTTACTGACATTTACCTGTTGGATGCTGAGTGAAACACAGAGTTGAACCCAACAGACCCTTCCTGAGTATACTCTTGTCACAAGTCACTGGACTTCTTCATACTTCATTTGGTTTCTTTCTGGACTAGGCAGGAAAATAGTATACTACTTACTTCACAGGGACGGTTTGAAATTTAATTACTAAATGCTTGTTAAAGATCTCCATTAAGTCTTTTGAAGAAACAAACTGCCTGACTACAAAGTATTGTTTAATATGGAGGTACAGCCTGGAGGCAGTGCAGGTTCCTGCAGGGCCTAGCTCCTTGTGTATGCAAATTAAACACCAACATCATCCACCTGGCAAATTACTGAAAAAGCAGCAAGCTTTAGTCAGGGGCTCTGTGGGTATCCCTGTAACTTCTTCCCAATTCCTCTCTACATCCCCCCTCAGTTGTTTCAGTGTGTTCCTGTCAGAAAATCCTACTGGTGTAATCGCACATCAGTGGCCTTCTTGACACATGCATATTGTTATTCTGGTAGAGTATATTGTGTTGATTTAACCATTCCTGTGACTGAACTAATTGGCTTTATCATTGTTTTACCTACTGCCATCTTCTTGCAGTAGAGCCCAGAGAGAATGATTCAAGAATGGTGGGCTTTGTGGAGTTAAGAGGACCCCTTGAGGTATCTAGAAGTCACAAGAGAAGAGCAGGCAGAGAGAGAGGAGTATTAAGAAGTTGGAAAGGGCTTGGGGGAGGCTCAGTGGCAATTTAGCCAAGGGACCTCTTTATCTATGAGGTTGTTTACATTTGCACTGATGTTCTTAAAAGAGGGGTCGCAAGCACCAAAGATAGGATTAAAACAGTTTTCCAACAGGTGTACAGAAAACGGTTTACAAGTGTGCCCAATTGCCTAAACACTGACTCCCTTCAGCCCTTGAAACAGTCTACCGGCCTGGGATTTCTGATCCTCAGGCCTGTCCCCTCCAACAGCTGGAAACTTAATCAGGGGCTTTGAATTCCCTCCACTGTAAATGGTATGTAGAAAAAAAATTTTTTTTCATATGTTTCATCACAGGGGGGGGAAAAAAAAAAATAGGAACTAGATTAAATGACCTTTCACAGCTTTCTCTATTTTCATTGTCTCTTCTCTCATCCTTCCAGATTAATCTTTTTTTTATATTTTATTGTGTTTTAGGTTAAAGTTTACATAGCAAATTCATTTCCCATTTAACAAATTTTATACAACTTGTTCCATGACATTGATTACATTTTTCACAATATGTCAACATTCTCATTATTTCCATTCTTTTTATACTATTGCCCTTAATCTAGCTTCTTTGCCATTCCTTTGCCTCTCTTCTTTGTTTTAGGGTAAATGTTGCTTGTTTGGTGTCACATAGTTGATTATTCAAGGAAGCACAGTATTCACCAGTGATATTGTTTATTTTGTAAACCAATCTATTGTTTGGATGAAAGGTGACCACCTCTAGTGGCTTTAGTTCCACCTTCAAATGGTATCTTTTAGGGTGATAGTCTCAGGGATTCCTCTAGTCTCTATCAGTCTAGTAAGTCTGGACTTTTTTAGGGATTTGAGTTTTGTTCTACATTTTTCTCCCTTTTTGACCAGGATTTTCTATTGTGTCCCTGGTCAGAACGGTCAGTAGTGGTAGTTGAGTACCACCTAGTTCTTCTGGTCTCAGGCTAGATGAGGCTGTGATTCATGTGGGCTATTAGGCCTCTGAATTAGTTTCCTTCATTCTCTTTTATTCCAGATGAGTAGAGACAAATAACGATATCTTAGATAGCCACTTGCAAGCTTTAATACCCCAGATGATTTGCACCAAACTAGGATGTACAACATTATCTTTATAAACTAGGTTATGCCAGTTGACTGAGTTGTCCCATGAGACTATGGTCCCAGTAAACCAATCCTGCAAGGTGTTTATGTCTAGAAAGTAACCATAGCTGTGTCCCCTGTGTAATTTATCATATATATATATATATTTTATATATATATAAATATGTTCTCCACATCTGTCAGTTTGTCATACTGTGGGGGCTTGTGTGTTGCTGTGATGCTGGAAGCTATGCCACCAGTATTCAGATACCAGCAGGGTCACCCATGGAGGACAGGTTTCAGGCGAGCTTCCAGACTAAGACAGACTAGGAAGAAGGACCCTGCAGTCTACTTCTGAAAAGCATTAGCCAGTGAAAACCTTATGAATAGCAGTGGAGCATTGTCCAACATAGTGCTGGAAGATGAGTCTCCCAGGTTGGAAGGCATTCAAAAGATGACTGGGGAAGAGCTTCCTCCTCAAAGTAGAGTTAATCTTAATGACGTGGATGGAGTAAAGCTTTCGGGACCTTCATCTGCTAATGTGCCATGACTCAAAATGAGAAGAAACAGCTGCAAACATCCATTACTAATTGGAACCTGGAATGTACGAAGTATGAATCTAGGAAAATTGGTAACCCCCAAAAAATGAAATGGAACACATAAACATTGATATCCTAGGCATTAGTGACCTGAAATGGACTAGTATTGGCCATTTTGAATTGGACAATCATATAGTCTACTATGCTGGGAATGACAACTCAAAGAGGAATGGTGTTGCATTCACTGTCAGAAAGAATGTTTCAAGATCTATCCTAAAGTACAACGCTGTCAGTGATAGCATAATAGCCATACACCTACAAGGAAGACCAGTTAACATGACTATTATTCAAATTTACGCACCAACCACTAGGGCCAAAGATGAAGAAATAGAAGATTTTTATCAGCTGCTGCAGTCTGAAATGGATCAAACATGCAATCAAGATGAATTGATAATTACTGGTGATTGGAATGCGAAAATTGGAAACAAAGAAGAAGGATCAGTAGTTGGAAAATATGGCCTTGGTGATAGAAACAATGCTGGAGATTGAATGGGATAGAATTTTGCAAGACCAACGACTTCTTTATCGCAAATGCCTTCTTTCACCAACATAAATGGAAACTATACGCATGGACATCGCCAGACAGAACACAAAGAAATCAAATTGACTATACCTGCAGAAAGAGACGATGGAAAAGCTCAGTTTCATCAGTCAGAACAAGGCCAGGGGCCGACTGTGGAACAGACCATCAATTGCTCATATGCAAGTTCAAGCTGAAACTGAAGAAAATCAGAGCAAGTCCACGAGAGCCAAAATATGACCTTGAGTATATCCCACCTGAATTTAGAGACCATCTCAAGAATAGATTTGACGTATTGAACACTAGTGACCACAGACCAGACGAGTTGTGGAATGACATCAAGGACATCATCCATGAAGAAAGCAAGAGGTCACTGAAAAGACAGGAAGGAAAGAAAAGACCAAGGTGGATGTCAGAGGAGACTCTGAAACTTGCTCTTGAGCATTGAGCAGCTAAAGCAAAAGGAAGAATTCATGAAGTAAAAGAACTGAACAGAAGATTTCAAAGGGTCTCTCGAGAAGAGAAAGTAAAGTATTATAATGACACGCTCAAAGAGCTGGAGATGGAAAACCAAAAGGGAAGAACATGCTCGGCGTTTCTCAAACTGAAAGAACTGAAGAAAAAATTCAAGCCTTGAGTTACAATAGTGAAGGATTCCATGGGAAAATATTAAAGGATGCAGGAAGCATCAAAAGAAGATGGAAGGGGGCGGAGCCAAGATGGCGGACTAGGCAGACGCTACCTCGGATCCCTCTTACAACAAAGACACGGAAAAACAAGTGAATCGATCACATACATAAGAATCTACGAACCCTGAACAACAAACACAGATTTAGAGACGGAGAATGAACTAATACGGGGAAGCAGCGATTGTTTCCAGAGCCTGGAGCCAGCGTACCAGTCAGGTACGGCACAAGCACAGAGACCTGCTCCACCCTCCTGAACTAACCCCAGGAGGGGGACCAGCCGGTTCCACGGGCGGCGTGGGACGCAGCCGGTAGGAGAAGTCCCCGGGAGGCAGTGACTGGTCTTGGAGCAGAAAGAGCAGCATCCGAGCTGGGGAACCGTCCTGCAGGGATTTGGACTGGACGCAGGTATGCCATAAACACGGAGAGTTGCTCCACCTCCCTGAACTAACCCCGGGAAGGGGACCAGGCGGGTCGCGCGGGCGGCGTGAGACGCAGCCGGTAGGAGAAATCCCCGGGAGGCAGCGACTGGTATTGGAGTGGGGAGAACAGCGTCCCAGCCGGGACACTCAGTCATGGCACAAGCACGGGGACCTGCTCCACCCATCTGAACTAACCCCGGGAGGAGGCCGAACTGGTTCTCGGGGGCGGCACGGCCACACGGCTGGAGGGACGAGAAGTCCCCGGGAGGCAGCGACTGATTTTGGAGTCGAGAGTGCACCGTCCCAGTAGGGGAGCCTTGACGCTGGGCGTGGGGCTGGAAGCGGAGGATCTGACCGTGACTCCAGCGGGCCAGACCCCCCGGGGGCAATCTCCACACAGCCAGCACACATAGGCGACGCGCCCCGCAGGAATCTCAGATATAATAGTCATTCCAAGCAAGACAAGCAACTCTAGCTATATTCTGAGGTGCTACTCTCCTATCTCTCTGTTCCCTCCCCACCCTCCCCAGGCGGCTTCATTAACATCTGAATAGCCTGAGCCAGAGGGAGAACTCTGATAGGGATCTGACTGCATTTATTTTTTAGTGGATTTTCTGGAAACACTAGTTTCCCAGTGATGGCTCGGAGACAACAATCCATATCAAACCACTTAAAGAAGCAGACCGTGACAGCTTCTCCAACCCCCCAAACAAAAGAATCAAAACCTTTCCCAAATGAAGATACAATCTTGGAATTATCAGATACAGAATATAAAAAACTAATTTACAGAATGCTTAATGATATCACAAATGAAATTAGGATAACTGCAGAAAAAGCCAAGGAACACACTGATAAAACTGTTGAAGAACTCAAAAAGATTATTCAAGAACATACTGGAAAAATTAATAAGTTGCAAGAATCCATAGAGAGACAACATGTAGAAATCCAAAAGATTAACAATAAAATAACAGAATTAGACAACGCACTAGGAAGTCAGAGGAGCAGACTCGAGCAATTAGAATGCAGACTGGGACATCTGGAGGACCAGGGAATCAACACCAACATAGCTGAAAAAAAATCGGATAAAAGAATTAAAAAAAATGAAGAAACCCTAAGAATTATGTGGGACTCTATCAAGAAGGATAACCTGCGGGTGATTGGAGTCCCAGAACAGGGAAGGGGGACAGAAAACACAGAGAAAATAGTTGAAGAACTCCTGACAGAAAACTTCCCTGACATCATGAAAGACGAAAGGATAGCTATCCAAGATGCTCATCGAACCCCATTTAAGATTGATCCAAAAAGAAAAACACCAAGACATATTATCATCAAACTCACCAAAACCAAAGATAAACAGAAAATTTTAAAAGCAGCCAGGGAGAAAAGAAAGGTTTCCTTCAAGGGAGAATCTATAAGAATATGTTCTGACTACTCAGCAGAAACCATGCAGGCAAGAAGGGAATGGGACGACATATACAGAACACTGAAGGAGAAAAACTGCCAGCCAAGGATCATATATCCAGCAAAACTCTCTCTGAAATATGAAGGCGAAATTAAGATATTTACAGACAAACACAAGTTTAGAGAATTTGCAAAAACCAAACCAAAGCTACAAGAAATACTAAATGATATTGTTTGGTCAGAGAACCAATAATATCAGATATCAGCACAACACAAGGTCACAAAACAGAAAGTCCTGATATCAACTCAAATAGGGAAATCACAAAAACAAACAAATTAAGATTAATTAAAAAAAAATAAATAAAAATACACACAACAGGGAATCATGGAAGTCAATAGGTAAAAGATCACAATAATCAAAAAGAGGGACTAAATACAGGAGACATTGAACTGCCATATGGAGAGTGACACAAGGTGATATAGAACAATACAAGTTAGGTTTTTACTTAGAAAAATAGGGCTAAATAATAAGGTAACCACAAAAAGGTATAACACCTCTATAACTCAAGATAAAAACGAAGAAAAATGTAACAACTCAACTAACATAAAGTCAAGCACTATGAAAATGAGGATCTCACAATTTACTAAGAAAAACGCCTCAGCACAAAAAAGTATGTGGAAAAATGAAATTGTCAACAACACACATAAAAAGGCATCAAAATGACAGCACTAAAAACTTATTTATCTATAATTACCCTGAATGTAAATGGACTAAATGCACCAATAAAGAGACAGAGAGTCACAGACTGGATAAAGAAACACGATCCATCTATATGCTGCCTACAAGAGACACACCTTAGACTTAGAGACACAAACAAACTAAAACTCAAAGGATGGAAAAAAGTATATCAAGCAAACAATAAGCAAAAAAGAAGAGGAGTAGCAATATTAATTTCTGACAAAATAGACTTTAGACTTAAATCCACCACAAAGGACAAAGAAGGACACTATATAATGATAAAAGGGACAATTGATCAGGAAGACATAACCATATTAAATATTTACGCACCCAATGACAGGGCTGCAAGATACATAAATCAAATTTTAACAGAATTGAAAAGCGAGATAGATACCTCCACAATTATAGTAGGAGACTTCAACACACCACTTTCGGAGAAGGACAGGACATCCAGTAAGAAGCTCAACAGAGACACGGAAGATCTAATTACAACAATCAACCAACTTGACCTCATTGACTTATACAGAACTCTCCACCCAACTGCTGCAAAGTATACTTTTTTTTCTAGCGCACATGGAACATTCTCTAGAATAGACCACATATTAGGTCATAAAACAAACCTTTGCAGAATCCAAAACATCGAAATATTACAAAGCATCTTCTCAGACCACAAGGCAATAAAACAAGAGATCAATAACAGAAAAACTAGGGAAAAGAAATCAAATACTTGGAAAACGAACAATACCCTCCTGAAAAAAGACTGGGTTATAGAAGACATCAAGGAGGGAATAAGGAAATTCATAGAAAGCAACGAGAATGAAAATACTTCCTATCAAAACCTATGGGACACAGCAAAAGCAGTGCTCAGAGGCCAATTTATATCAATAAATGCACACATACAAAAAGAAGAAAGAGCCAAAATCAGAGAACTGTCCCTACAACTTGAACAAATAGAAAGTGAGCAACAAAAGAATCCATCAGGCACCAGAAGAAAACAAATAATAAAAATTAGAGCTGAACTAAATGAATTAGAGAACAGAAAAACAATTGAAAGAATTAACAAAGCCAAAAGCTGGTTCTTTGAAAAAATTAACAAAATTGATAAACCATTGGCTAGACTGACTAAAGAAATACAGGAAAGGAAACAAATAACCCGAATAAGAAATGAGAAGGACCACATCACAACAGAACCAAATGAAATTAAAAGAATCATTTCAGATTATTATGAAAAATTGTACTCTAACAAATTTGAAAACCTAGAAGAAATGGATGAATTCCTGGAAAAACACTACCTACCTAAACTAACACATTCAGAAGTAGAACAACTAAATAGACCCATAACAAAAAAAGAGATTGAAACAGTAATCAAAAAACTCCCAACAAAAAAAAGCCCTGGCCCAGACGGCTTCACTGCAGAGTTCTACCAAACTTTCAGAGAAGAGTTAACACCACTACTACTAAAGGTATTCCAAAGCATAGAAAATGACGGAATACTACCCAACTCATTCTATGAAGCCACCATCTCCCTGATACCAAAACCAGGTAAAGACATTACAAAAAAAGAAAATTATAGACCTATATCCCTCATGAACATTGATGCAAAAATCCTCAACAAAATTCTGGCCAATAGAATCCAACAACACATCAAAAAAATAATTCACCCTGATCAAGTGGGATTTATACCAGGCATGCAAGGCTGGTTTAATATCAGAAAAACCATTAATGTAATCCATCACATAAATAAAACAAAAGACAAAAACCACACGATCTTATCAATTGATGCAGAAAAGGCATTTGACAAAGTCCAACACCCATCCATGATAAAAACTCTTACCAAAATAGGAATTGAAGGAAAATTCCTCAACATAATAAAGGGCATCTATGCAAAGCCAACAGCCAATATCACTCTAAATGGAGAGAACCTGAAAACATTTCCCTTGAGAACGGGAACCAGACAAGGATGCCCTTTATCACCGCTCTTATTCAACATCGTGCTGGAAGTCCTAGCCAGGGCAATTAGGCTAGACAAAGAAATAAAAGGTATCCGGATTGGCAAGGAAGAAGTAAAGTTATCACTATTTGCAGATGACATGATTATATACACAGAAAACCCTAAAGAATCCTCCGGAAAACTACTGAAACAGAAGAGTTTGGCAGAGTCTCAGGTTATAAAATAAACATACAAAAATCACTTGGATTCCTCTACATCAACAAAAAGAACACCGAAGAGGAAATAACCAAATCGATACCATTCACAGTAGCCCCCAAGAAGATAAGATACTTAGGAATAAATCTTACCAAAGATGTAAAAGACCTATACAAAGAAAACTACAAAGCTCAACTACAAGAAATTCAAAAGGACATACTTAAGTGGAAAAACATACCTTGCTCATGGATAGGAAGACTTAACATAGTAAAAATGTCTATTCTACCAAAAGCCATCTATACATTTAACGCACTTCCGATCCAAATTCCAATGTCATATTTTAAGGGGGTAGAGAAACAAATCACCAATTTCATATGGAAGGGAAAGAAGCCTCGGATAAGCAAAGCACTACTGAAAAAGAAGAAGAAAGTGGGAGGCCTCACCTTACCTGACTTCAGAACCTATTATACAGCCACAGTAGTCAAAACAGCCTGGTATTGGTACAACAACAGACACATAGACCAAAGGAACAGAATTGAGAACCCAGACATAGATCCATCCACGTATGAGCAGCTGATATTTGACAAAGGACCAGTGTCAATTAACTGGGGAAAAGATAGCCTTTTTAACAAATGGTGCTGGCATAACTGGATATCCATTTGCAAAAAAATGAAACAGGACCCATACCTCACACCATGCACAAAAACTAACTCCAAGTGGATCAAAGACCTAAACATAAAGACTAAAATGATAAAGATCATGGAAGAAAAAATTGGGACAACCCTAGGAGCCCTAATACAAGGTATAAACAGAATACAAAACATTACCAAAAATGATGAAGAGAAACCCGATAACTGGGAGCTCCTAAAAATCAAACACCTATGCTCATCTAAAGACTTCACCAAAAGAGTGAAAAGACCACCTACAGACTGGGAAAGAATTTTCAGCTATGACATCTCCGACCAGCGCCTGATCTCTAAAATCTACCTGATTCTGTCAAAACTCAACCACAAAAAGACAAACAACTGAATCAAGAAGTGGGCAAAGGATATCAACACACATTTCACTAAAGAAGATATTCAGGCAGCCAACAGATACATGAGAAAATGCTCTCGATCATTAGCCATTAGAGAAATGCAAATTAAAACTACGATGAGATTCCATCTCACACCAGCAAGGCTGGCCTTAATCCAAAAAACACAAAATAATAAATGTTGGAGAGGCTGCAGAGAGATTGGAACTCTCATACACTGCTGGTGGGAATGTAAAATGGTACAACCACTTTGGAAATCTATCTGGCATTATCTTAAACAGTTAGAAATAGAACTACCATACAACCCAGAAATCCCACTCCTAGGAATATACCCTAGAGATACAAGAGCCTTCATACAAACAGATATATGCACACCCATGTTTATTGCAGCTCTGTTTACAATAGCAAAAAGTTGGAAGCAACCAAGGTGTCCATCAACGGATGAATGGGTAAATAAACTGTGGTATATTCACACAATGGAATACTACGCATCGATAAAGAACAGTGACGAATCTCTGAAACATTTCATAACATGGAGGAACCTGGAAGGCATTATGCTGAGTGAAATTAGTCAGAGGCAAAAGGACAAATATTGTATAAGACCACTATTATAAGATCTTGAGAAATAGTAAACCTGAGAAGAACACATACTTTTGTGGTTACGAGGGGGGGAGGGAGGGAGGGTGGGAGAGGGTTTTTTATTGATTAATCAGTAGATAAGAACTGCTTTAGGTGAAGGGAAAGACAACACTCAACACATGGAAGGTCAGCTCAATTGGACTGGACCAAAAGCAAAGAAGTTTCCGGGATAAAATGAATGCTTCAAAGGTCAGGGGAGCAAGCGTGGGGGTCTGGGGAACATGGTTTGCAGGGACTTCTAAGTCAATTGGCAAAATAATTCTATTATGAAATCATTCTGCATCCCACTTTGAAATGTGGTGTCTGGGGTCTTAAATGCTAACAAGCGGCCATCTAAGATGCAGCAATTGGTCTCAACCCACCTGGAGCAAAGGAAAATGAAGAACACCAAGGCCACACAACAACTAAGAGCCCAAGAGACAGAAAGGGCCATATGAACCAGAGACCTACATCATCCTGAGACCAGAAGAACTAGTTGGTGCCCGGCCACAATCGATGACTGCCCTGACAGGGAGCACAGCAGAGGACCCCTGAGGGAGCAGGAGATCAGTGGGATGCAGACCCCAAATTCTCATAAAAAGACCAAACTTAATGGTCTGACTGAGACTGGAGGAATCCCGGCGGCCATGCTCCCCAGACCTTCTGTTGACACAGGACAGGAACCATCCCCGAAGACAACTCATCAGACATGAAAGGGACTGGTCAGCGGGTGGGAGAGAGAAGCTGATGAAGAGTGAGCTAATTATATCAGGTGGACACTTGAGATTGTGTTGGCAACTCTTGTCTGGAGGGGGGATGGGAGGATAGAGAGAGAGGGGAGCAGGCAAAATTGTCAAGAAAGGAGAGACTGAAAGGGCTGACTCAAGAGGGGGAGAGTAAGTGGGAGTAGGAGAGTGAGATGTATGTAAACTTATATGTGACAGACTGATTGGATTTGTAAACGTTCACTTGAAGTTTAATAAAAGTTATTAAAAAAAAAAAAAAAAAGAAGATGGAAGAGATACACAGAGTCATTATACCAAAAAGAATTAGTCAATTTTCAACCATTTCAAGAGGTGGCGTACGATCAGGAACCGATGGTACTGAAGGAAGACGTCCAAGCTGCTCTGAAGGCTTTGGCGAAAAACAAGGCTCCAGGAATTGATGGAATATCAATTGAGATGTTTCAACAAACAGATGCATCGCTGGAGGTGCTCACTCGTCTATGCCAAGAAATATGGAAGACAGCTTCCTGTTCAACTGACTGGGAGAGATCCATATTTATGCCTATTCCCAAGAAAGGTAATCTAACCAAATGTGGAAATTATAGAACAATATCATTAATATCACATGCAAGTAAAATTTTGCTGAAGATCATTCAAAAACAACTGCAGCAGTATATCAACAGGGAACTGCCAGAAATTCAGGCCGGTTTCAGAAGAGGATGTGGAACCAGGGATATAATTGCTGATGTCAGATGGATCCTGGCTGGAAGCAGCGACTACCAGAAGGATGTTTACCTGTGTTTTATTGCTTATGCAAAGGCATTTGAGTGTGTGGATCATAACAAACTATGGATAACACTGCGAAGAATGGGAATTCCAGAACACTTAATTGTGCTCATGAGGAACCTTTACGTAGATCAAGAGGCAGTTGTTCGGACAGAAAAAGGGGATACCGATTGGTTTAAAGTCAGGAAAGGTGTCCATCAGGGTTGTATTCTTTCACCATACCTATTTAATCTGTATGCTGAACAAATAATACGAGAAGCTGGACTATATGAAGAAGAACAGGGCCTCAGGTTTGGAGGAAGACTCATTAACAAGCTGTGTTATGCAGATGACACAACCTTGCTTGCTGAAAGTGGACTTGAAGCACTTACTAATGAAGATCAAAGTCCACAGCCTTCAGTATGGATTACACCTCAACATAAAGAAAACAAAAATCCTCACAACTGGCCCAGTGAGCAACATCATGATAAACAGAGATAAGATTGAAGTTGTCAAGGATTTCATTTTACTTGGATTCACAGTCAACAGCCATGGAAGCAGCAGTCAAGAAATCAAAAGATGCATTGCATTGGGCAAATCTGCTGCAAAGGACCTCTTCAAAGTGTTGAAGAGCAAAGATGTCACCCTGAAGACTAAGGTGCACCTGACCCAAGCCATGGTATTTTCAATCGCATCATATGCATGTGAAAGCTGGACAATGAATAAGGAAGACCTAAGAAGATTTGATGCCTTTGAATTGTGGCGTTGGCAAAGGATATTGAATATACCATGGACTGCCAAAAGAATGAACAAATCTGTCTTAGAAGAAGTGCAGCCAGAATGCTCCTTAGAGGCAAGGATGGCGATACTGTGTCTTACATACTTTGGACATGTTGTCAGGGGGGATCAGTCCCTGGAGAAGGACATCATGCTTGGCAGAGTACAGGGTCAGCAGAAAAGAGGAAGACCCTCAACAAGGTGGATTGACACAGTGGCTGCAATGATGAGCTCAAGCATAACAACGATTGTAAGGATGGTGCAGGACCAGGTAGTGTTTTGTCCTGTTTACACAGGGTCGCTATGAGTCAGAACCGACTCGACGGCACCTAACAACAACATATAAATATATATGCAGCACCCAAAAACAAGTATATATATACGCCTACAGTACACCTGTACATGCACATCCGTATACTAACATGTGACTTTCTATGCACACATATGCATACATGTCTACCTATGTAACCACACACATTTTTGGGGGTTGTTATTATTGTTGCAAAATTATATGCTATAGCATTAACCAAAATTGTCCCTTATTCTTGCATACTTCTTAGTGTCTTCACTTACCTTGGACAAGTTGTGCAGACTTTATTCATACTGAGTATTGCCCTTCCCATCACCAAAAATAACAAGTGTCTACTACCTAGAAAGTGATTCCCCTTCTCTCCCCCTCTCTCCCCTGGTAAACATCAAAGAACGTTACTTTCTGTGTGTATACCTATTCTTGACTTTTTACAAAAATAAGACCATACAATATTTCGCCTTTCGTGATTGACTTATTTCACTCAGCATAATGTCCTCCAGATTCATCCATGTTATGTTTTGTGGATGCCTCATAATTTTTTATAGTAGCGTAGTTTTCCAGAACAAATCTGTTTTGGATGAAGTACAACCAGAATAATGCTCCTTAGAAGCAAGGATGGAGAGACTACATCTCACATACTTTGGACATGTTATCAGAATTGATCAGTTCCTGGAGAAGGACATCAAGCTTGGTAAAGTAGAGGGTCATCAAAAAAGAGGGAGACCACAAGGAGATGATTGACACAGTGGCTGCAACAATGGGCCTGAGCATAACAATGATTGTGAGGATGGTGCAGGACCAGGCAGTGGTTCATTCTTTGGTACATAGGGTCATTATGAGTCGGAAGTGACTCAATGGCACCTAACAGCAATAACACTAGTATTCCATTGTATGTATGTACCATAATTTGATTGTACATTCCTCTGTTGATGGGCACTTAGGTTTTTTCCATCTTTTTTCTATTGTGAATAAGCTTCATTGAACATACATGGGGCATATGCCTATTCATGTCACTGCTCTTATACCTCGATGTTATATACCTAAGAGTAGGATTGTTGGACCATATGGTATTTCTATTTCTAGCTTTTTGAGGACGTGTCATACTGTTTTCCATATTGGTTCTACCATTTTACAATCCCACCAGCAATATATAAAAGTTCCAATCCCCCACAGCCTTACCAGCGTTTGTTGTTTTCTGTTTTTTAATCATTGCCATATTTGCAAGGGTGAGGTGGTATCTCATTGTAGTTTTGATTTGCATCTCTCTAAAGGCTACTGATCACTCACGAGCATCTTTTCATGTATTTGTTAGCTGCCTGAATGTTCTCTTTGGTAAAGCATCTGTTCATGTGTTTTGCCCATTTTTTGATTGGGTTGTTTGTCTTTTTGTTGTTGAGTTATTGAAGTTTTCTATATATTTTAGAGATTAGATCCTTATCAGATGTGTCATTGTCAAAGATTATTCCTGGTCTGTAGGTTCTCTTATTATTTTCTTGGTAAAGCCTTTTGACAAGCATAAGTATTTAATTTCTAGGAGGGCCCAGTTATCTAATTTATCTCATGTCATTTTTGCATTTTTAGTTTTGTTTGATAGACTATTTATGCCAAAAATCAGGTCCCCTAGTTTTGACCCTATGTTATCTTCCAGGAACTTTATAGTTTTAGCTTTAACATTTAGGTCTTTGATCTATTTTGAGTTAGTTTTTGTGCATGGCGTGAGGTATGGATCCTGATTCATTTCTCTGCATATGGATATCCAGTTTCGCAAGAACCATTTGTTAGAGTCTGCTTCTTCCCCTTTGAATGGACTTTGACCCTTTGTCAGAGATTATTGTTGTTGTTGTTGTTAGGTGCCATCGAGTTGGTTCCCACTGATAGTGACCCTATGCACAACAGAATGAAACACTGCCCAGTCCTGCGCCATCCTCAAAATCATTGTTATGCTTGAGCTCATTGTTGCAGCCACTGTGTCAATCCACCTTGTTGAGGGTCTTCCTCTCTTCCGCTGACCCTGTACTCTGCCAAGCATGATGTCCTTCTCCAGGGACTGATCCCCCCTGACAACTTGTCCAAAGTATGTAAGATGCAATCTTGCCATCCTTGCCTATAAGGAGCATTCTGGCTGCACTTCTCCAAGACAGATTTGTTCATTCTTTTGGCAGTCCATGGTATATTCAATATTCTTCGCCAACGCCGCAATTCAAAGGCATCAAATCTTCTTAGGTCTTCCTTATTCATTGTCCAGCTTTCACATGCATATGATGCGATTGAAAATACCGTGGCTTGGGTCAGGTGCACCTTAGTCTTCAGGGTGACATCTTTGCTCTTCAACACTTTGAAGAGGTCCTTTGCAGCAGATTTGCCCAATGCAATGCATCTTTTGATTTCTTGACTGCTGCTTCCATGGCTGTTGATTGTGGATCCAAGTCAAATGAAATCCTTGACAACTTCAATCTTATCTCCGTTTATCATGATGTTGCTCACTGGGCCAGTTGTGAGGATTTTTGTTTTCTTTATGTTGAGGTGTAATCCATACTGAAGGCTGTGGACTTTGATCTTCATTAGTGAATGCTTCAAGTCCTCTTCACTTTCAGCAAGCAAGGTTGTGTCATCTGCATAATGCGGGTTGTTAATGAGTCTTCCTCCAATCCTGATGCCCTGTTCTTCTTCATATAGTCCAGCTTCTCGTATTATTTGTTCAGCATACAGATTAAATAGGTATGGTGAAAGAATACAACCCTGACGGACACCTTTCCTGACTTTAAACCAATCAGTATCCCCTTGTTCTGTCCGAACAACTGCCTCTTGATCTATGTAAAGGTTCTTCATGAGCACAATTAAGTGTTCTGGAATTCCCATTCTTTGCAACGTTACCCAGGGGTAACATATCGTCAGAGATAGCTGTCTGTAAATAGATAGATTTAATTCTGAGTTTTCAATTGTATTCCATTGATCAATGTGTCTGACACTGAACCAGGCTGTTTTGATTACCATGGCTGTACAGTAAGTTTTGAGATACGGAGGTAACAGACATTTTACTTTGTTCATCTTCTTCAATATTGCTTTATCTATTCAGGACCTCCTTCTTTTCCATATAAATTTGGAGATTAGAGGGGGAGACAGGGCCAAGATGGCAGAATAGTCAGATGCTTCCCGTGGTCCCTCTTATAACAAAGATCCAAAAAAACAAGTGAATCGATTATATACGACAAGCTAGTAGCCCTGAACATCAAAGGCAAAGTTGAGGAATTGGACTGAGTGGTAGGGGGAGGGAGAAATCATTCTGAAGTAGCGAGGAGCTGCCAGACCTCACCTGGAGGGAACTGACACCATACAGGCTGATTTTGCTGGCACAAGCATGGTGAAGCAAACAGTGGCATTTGGGATGCATTTTCCACATCAAGAGAGAATAAGTGGTGGAGAGTCTGCTCAACCTTCCAAAACAAGTGAGAAGCAGCCCTCAATGGGGAAAAGATAAGTACTTGTATTTAACCTACTGCAATCCAAATATACCCCTTCAGGAAAAAGACTCTCTTCCACTAACCTGCTCCCTTTCTGCTTTGCACTAGGTTCCAGCCAGCTGCATCCCCTGGGCCAGAAGGACTCTGCACTTGCGCTGAGTCATTCTCCCAGCCTTGGAGGAGGAAAAATTAACAAACAGGGAAAATATAATCTGCCAGGTCCCCTAAGCTGGGAACTCAGGGCAGAAACATCTCCTTTGCTTAGGAACAGGCATAAGGGGTCTGCTGACTTTGAATGCATTTCTCTCCTGCATAGACCTGTGTGGGCACATTTTAACAGTGTAAGCCCTCATTAATACAGTACAACAGGGTATATGCCTGAAGTCTAACTTCAACTGTTTCAGCTACATCATGGAGAGGCAAGTTCATAATAGCTGACACTGTTCTGCCTATCAAGCAGGGTCCTCGCCTACCCACATCAGGGGCCTGAGGTCTGGTGGCTCTACCTATGACACCTAGCAACCCTCAGTAGGTGTCCAAGAATAAGTGGTGCCTCCCAGTCCTTATAGCCAACAGCACTGGGTAACAATATCGAGCTGCAAAACCCACTCACCTGCGTGCTCTAGGGAACAGGGACATGCTTTCTTTACAGACACTCAGGGGTGGTTGTCAGCCCCCTGCCTTGCTCAGCATGTGACACCCTACTACAGCCAGATACTTGTGCCTACACCAATTACCCCTGCTCATCTAGGACTGTAGGTGAGAGCCTGCACCACACACTTGGTGACTAACCACCTGGACACCTGAGCTGAATCCACATAAGAAAAGTGAACAGACTCCTGGGCTCACATACCTAGTAAAAGCTCTAACCACCTGGTGACAGGACATTAGAGCCAACACCAAAGCTAAAAAGAGGATTTTAAGAGCAGCTAAGGATTTTTTTTAGGGATTAACAAAAAGTCTGTTACAAAGGAGAGTCAATAAGATTAATCTCGGACTACACAGGAGACTACAGCCAGAAGGTAATGGGCTGACATATATATATAAAGCCTTGAAGAAAAAAAAAAATTGCCAGCCGAAAATTATATATCCAGCAAAACTGTCTCTCAAATATGATGGTGAAATTAGGACATTTTCAGACAAACAGAAATTTAGGGAATTTCCAAAAACCAAACCAAAATTACAAGAAATAATAAAGGGAGTCCTCTGGTTAGAAACTGATAATATCAGATAACAACCCAAAACAAGAAAAAGGACAGAGCAACCAGATATCAACCCAGATAGGGAAATGACAAAAATAAATCAAAGCTAAAATGCTCAAAACAGGGAAACAGAGATGTATTATGTAAAACACGACAACATTAAAACAAAAGAGAGGCACTAACAAATGTAGTCATATATCTTTCATGTGGAGAGGCAGTCAAGGCAATATAAAGAAATAAAAGATTGGTTTAAACTTAGAAAAATAGGTGTAAATATTAAGGTAACCAAAAAGGACAATAATAATCCTACACATCAAAATAAAAAACATGAATACTCAGCAAATACAAAATCAACAAAAATGAAAAAGAGGCAAAGACAATATATAAAGAAAAACTACTCAGAACAGAAAATTAAGTGAAACAATGAAACTGTCAACATCACAAAATGAGACACCAAAATGACAGCACTATAATTACTCTGAATATAAATGGACTAAAGGCAAAAATAAAGAGACAAAGATTGGCAGAAAAGATTTTAAAAAAAAGATCCGTCTATATGCTGCGTACAAGAGACACAGCTTAGACTTAAAGACACAAACTAAAACTCAAAGGATGGAAAAAATATATATCAAGCAAACAACAATCAAAAAGAACAGGAGTGGCAGTATTAATTTCTGACAAAATAGACTTTAAGGTAAAATCTGCCACAAAAGATAAGGAATGCTACTATATAATGATTAAAAGGTCAATACATCAGGAGGACATAACCATAATAAACATTTACACACCCAATTGCAGGGCTCCAAAATACTTAAAGCAAACTCTAACAGCATTGAAAAGTAAGATAGACAGCTCCACAGTCATAGTAGGAGACTTCAACACACCACTTTCGATGAAGGACAGAACATCCAGAAAGAAACTCAGTTAAGACATGGAAGATCTAAACGTCACAATCAACCAACTTGACCTCATAGACATATACAGAGCACTCTACCGAACAGCAGCCAAATATGTTTTCTTTTCCAAAGCACATGGAACATTCTCCAGAACAGGCCACATATTAGGCCATAAAGCAAGCCTTAACAGAATCCAAAATATCAAAATATTAAAGAGCGTGTTCTCTGACCATAAGCAATAAAAGTAGAAATCAATAACAGAAAAGCAAGGGAAAAAAAAATCAAACATATGGAAACTGAACAACACCTTGATCAAAAACTACTGTTATAAAAGAAATTAAAGACAAAACAAAGAAATTCATACAATCAAAAGAGAATGAAAACACATCCTACCAGAACCTTTGGGAAACAGCAAAAGCAGTGTTCAGAGGTCAATTTATATTAATAAGTGTACACATACAAAAGGAAGAAAGGGCCAAAATCAAAACATTAACCCTACAACTCGAACAAACAGAAAGGTTGCAGCAAAAGAAGCCCTTGGGCACCAAAAGAAAGCAAATAACAAAAATTAGAGCACAGTTAAATGAAATAGAGGACAGAAAACAATTGAAAGAGTTAACAAAAGGTCTTTGAAAAGGTCAACAAAATCAATAAACCACTGGCCAAAGTGACAAAAGAAAAACAGGAGAGGAAGCAAATAACCCAAATAAGAAATGAGATGGGCTCTATCACAACAGACCCAACTGAAATTAAAAGAATCATAACAGAATACTATGAAAAATTGTACTCTAATAAATTCGAAAACTCAGAGGGAATGGGCAAATTTCTAGAAACACACTACCTATCTAAACTAAAGCAAACAGAGGTAGAACAACTAAATAAACCTATAACAAAAGAAACCTATAACAAAAGAAGAGATTGTAAAGATAATTTAAACACTTACAAAAAAAAAAAAAAAAACCTGGGCCCTGATGGCTTCACTGGAGATTCTACCAAACTTTCAGAGAAGAATTAACACTGCTACTACTAAAGGTATATCAGAACATAGAAAAGGGTGGAATATTCTCAAACTCATTCTATGAAGCTAGCATAACCCTGATACCCAGATCAGATAAAGATACCACAAAAAAAGAAAAATTACAGACCAATATCCCTCATGAACTTAGTCACGAAAATTCTCAACTAAATTCTAGCCAAAGGCATTCAACAATATATCAAAACAAAAAACAATTCACCATGACCAAGTGGGATTCATATCAGGTATGCAGGGATGGCTCAACATTAGAAAAACAATCAAGGTAATCCACCACATAAATAAAACAAAGGACATGATCTTATCAATTGATGCAGAAAAGGCATTTGACAAAGTCCAACACCCATTCACGATAAAAACTCTCAGCAAAATAGTAATAGAAGGGAAATCCCTCAACATAGTACATGGCATTTATACAAAGCCAACATCATCCTAAATGCAAAGAATCTAAAAGCATTCCCCTTGAGAACGGGAGCCATACAAGGGTGCCCTTTACCACCATTCTTATTCAACATTGTGCTGGAGGTTCTAGCCAGAGCAATTAGTCTAGAAAAAGAAATAAAGAGCACCCAAATTGATAAGGAAGAAGTAAAAGTATCTCTATCTACAGATGATATGATCTTATACACAGAAAACTCCAAAGAATCCACAAGAAAACCACTGGAAGTAAAAGAAGATTTCAGCAAAGTATCAGGATACAAGATAAACATACAAAAATCAGTAGGATTCCTCTACACCAATGAAGACACTGTCGAAGAAGAAGTCACCAAATTAATACCACTTACAGTAGCCCCTAAGAAGATAAAATACTTAGGAATAAATCTAACCAGAGATATAAAAGACTTATACAAAGAAAACTACGAGACTGTAGTGCAAGAAACCAAAAGAGACCTACATAAGTGGAAAAACATACCTTGTTAATGGGTAGGAAGACTCAACATTGTGAAAATATCTGTTCTACCCAAAGCGACCTACAGCAATGAAATCCCATTCCAATTCCAATGGCATTTTTTAATGAGATGGAGAAATGGAGAAACAAATCACCAACTTCATATCAAAAGGGAAGAGGCCCCAGATAAGTAGGGCATCACTGAAAAAGAAGATCGAAGTGGGAGGCCTCACACTACCTGATTTTAGAACATTTTAGACTGCCACAGTAGTCAAAACAGCCTGGTACTGGTACAACAACAGATACAGAGACCATTGGAACAGAATTGAGAATCCAGACATACATTCATCCACCTATGAGCAGCTAATATTTGACAAAGGCCCAAAGTCTGTTAAATGGGGAAAAGACAGTCTCTTTAACAAATGGTGCTGGCATAACTGGATATCCATGTGCAAAAAAATGAAACCCATACCTCACACCATGCACAAAAAGTAACTCAAAGTGGATCAAGGTCCTGAATATAAAATCTAAAATGATGAAGATCGTGGAAGAAAAAATAGGGTGAGCACTAGGAGCCCTGACACATGGCATAAACATTATACAAAACACTACTAACAATGCACAAATACCAGAAGAGAAGCTAGATAACTGGGAGCTCCTAAAAATCAAACACTTATGCTCATCCAAAGACTTCATCAAAAGAGTAAAAAGACAACCTACAGGGTGGGAAAAAAATTTTGGCTAAACAAATCCTACCAGTGTCTAATCTCTAAAATCTACAAGATACTGCAAAACCTTAAGAACGAAAAGATAAATAATCCAATTAAAAAATGGGCAAAGGATATGAACCGCCACTTCACCAAAGAAGACATTCAGGTGGTTAAGAGATACATGAGGAAATGCTCAAGATCATTAGCCATTAGAGAAATGCAAATCAAAACCACAATAAGATGCCATCCCACCCCAACAAGGCTGGCATTAATCCAAAAAACACAAAATAATAAATGTTGGAGAGGTTATGGAGAGACTGGAACACTTATACACTGCCAGTAGGAACATAAAATGGTACAACTACTTCAGAAATCAATTTGGGTCTTCCTTAAAAAGCTGGAAATAGAATTACCTCATGATCTAGCAATCCCACTACTTGGAATATATCCTAGAGAAATAAGAGGCTTCACACGAAGAGATATATGCACACCCATGTTTACTGCAGCACTGTTTACAATAGCAAAAAAATGGAAATAAACAAGGTGCCCATCAAGGGATGAATGGATATACAAATTTTGGTATATTCACAGAATGGAATACTATGCAACGATAAAAAACAAGTATGAATCTGTGAAATATCTGATAACATGGAGGAATCTGGAAGGCATCATGCTAAGTGAAAACAGTCAGTTGCAAAAGGACAAATATTGTATGAGACCACTACTATAAGAACTCAAGAAAAGCTTTAAACATAGAAGAAAACATTCTTTGATGGTTACAGGGTGGGGAGGTAGGTAGAGGGGTAGTCACTAATGATAAAAAAAAAATGATAGTAGGCAAAAATTATTTTAGGTGAAGGGAAAGACAACACACAATACACGGGAAGTCAGCACATCTGGACTAATCCAAAATCTAAGAAGTTTCCTGAATACAACCAAACACTTCAAGGGTCGGAGTAGCAGGGGTGGGGGTCCGGGGACCATAGTTTCACGGGACATCTAGGTCAGTTGGAATAACAAAGTGTATTAAGAAAATGTTCTGCATCCAGCTTCGGTGAGTGGCATCTGGGATCTTAAAAGCTAGCAAGCGGCCATCTAAGATGCATCAATTGGTCTCAACCCACCTGGAGTAAAAGAAACCCACCAAAGACACAAGGTAAACATGAGCCCAAGAGAAAGAAAGGGCCACGTAAACCAGAGACCCCATCAGCCTGAGACTGGGAGAATTAGATGGTACCCACCAATGACTGCCCTGACAGGGAACACAACAGAGATTCCCTGATGGAGCAGGAGAAAAGTGGGATACAGACCTCAAATTCTCATAAAAAGACCAGGCTTAGTGGTCTGACCGAGACTGGAGGAACCCCAGAGGTCATGGCCCCTGGACTTTCTGTTAGCCCAAAACTAAAACCATTCTTGAAGCTAACACTTCAGGCAAAGATTAGACTGGAGTATAAGACATAAAATGATACTGGTGAGGCGTGTACTTCTTAGCTCAAGTAGACACATGAGACTATGTGGGTAGCTCCTGTCTGGGGGTGAGATGAGAAGGCAGAGGAGGACAGGAGCTGGTTAATGGATATGGGAAATACAGGGTAGAAAGGAGTGTGCTGTCACATTGTAGGGAGAGCAACTAGGATCACACGACAACGTGTGTATAAGTTTTTGTATTGAATTGTAAACTTTCACTTAAAGCACAATAATAAAATTAAGTTGATTAGGTTTTTTTTTCATTTCATTAAAGAAGGTTGTCACGATTTGGATTGGAATTGCATTGTATCTATAGATCACTTTTGGTAGTGTTAACATTGTCACATGTTGAATCCTACAGTCCATAGAAATGGAATGCTTTTCCATCTATGCAGATCTCTTTTTCTTGCAGTAGCATTTCGTAGTTTTCCTTGTATAAGACTTTTACATCCCTGGTTAAGTTTATCCCTAGGTATTTTATCATTTGGGAGCTATTGTAAATGGTGTCGAGTTCTTGATTTCCTTTTCAGATTCCTTCTTGTCAGTGTAGAGGAACCCAACTGATTTTTGTGTGTTGATCTTGTACCCTGCCATTTTGCTGAATCCTTCTATTTTTTTTCTATTAGTAGTTCCGGTAACTTTCTTGTGGAGGCTCTGGGATTTTCTGTCTATAGGCTCATGTCGTTTATGAGTAAGGATAGTTTTACTTCTTCCTTTATAATTTGAATACCCTATATTTTCCTTTCTTGCCTTATTGCTCTAGGTAGAACTTCCAGCACAATATTGAATAAGAGTGGTGATGAAGGGCATCTTTGTCTCATTCCTGTTCTCAAGAGGATTACTCTCAATCTTTCTCCGCTGAGAATGTTGGCTGTTGGTTTTGCGCATATGCCCTTAATTATGTTGAGGAATTTCCCTTCTATTCCTGTTTTGCTGAACGTTTTTATCAGTAATGGGTGTTGGATTTTATCAAATGCCATTCCTGTATTGATCGAGATGATCATGTGATTCTTCCCCTTTGTTTTATTTGTGTGGTGAATTATGTTGATTGATTTTCTAATGTTTGACCACGCTTGCATCCCTGGTATAAATCCCATTTGATCATGAGGTATTATTTTATTTTTTGTTGTGCTGTTGAATTTTATTGGCTAGAATTTTGTTGAGAATTTTTGCATCTATATTCATGATGGCTATAATTTTTTTTTTTTTTTTATATAGTGGTATCCTTGCCTGGCTTTGATATCAGGGTTATGCTGCTTCATAGAATGGATTAGGGAGTATTTCTCCCTTTTCCATATTCTGAAATATTTTGAGTAGAATTGGTGTCAACTTTTTTCTCTGAATGTTTGGTAGAATTCTCCAGTGAAGCAGTCTGGACTGGGGCTTTTTTTTTTTTTTTTTTTGATGACATCTTCAATTTCTTCTTTTGTTATGGGTCTGTTAAAATTTTCTACCTCCATTTGTGTTAGCTTAGCTAGGTAGTGTGTTTCTAGAAATTTTTCTATTTCTTCTAGGTTTTCAAATTTGTTGGAGTGCAGTTTTTTGTGTTTTGTTTTTAATGATATTCTGTTATGATCCTTTGTATCTCACTTGATTCTGTTGTAATGTCACCCATCTCATTTATTTTGGTTATTTACATCTTCTCTTTTTTTTTTCATTTCCAGTTTGGCCAGTGGTTTGTCAATTTTGTTGATCCTCTCAAACAGCCAACTTCTAGTCTTGTTGATTATGTTTTCTATTGCATTTATTTCTGCTAAGACCTTTATTATTTCCTTTTCCCTGGTCACTGTGGACTTCTTTTGCTGTTCCTTTTCTATTTGTTCGAGTTGTAGGGATAAGCTGTTGATTTTAGCTCTTTCTACTTTTTTGATGTGTGCATTTATTGATATAAATTCTCCTCTGATCATTGCTTTTTCTATGCCCCAAAGGTTTTGGTATGTTGTTTTTTCATTCTCATTTGCTTCTAAGAATTTTTTAATTTCCTTTTTAATTTCTTTTATTACTCAATAGTTTTTTTAAGTAAAGTGTTATTCAGTTGCCATGTATTTATTTTTTTCACTTTCTTTTATTGATTTTCTAGTTTTATAGAGTTACAATCAGAGGAGATGCTTGGTATTATTTCTCTGTTCTGGAATTTATTAAGCTTTCTTTGTAACCTAATACATAGTCTGTTCTGGAGAATGATCCATGAGCACTGGAGAAGGATGTGTACTGTGCTGCTGTTTGGGGTATGTTCTGTACATGTCTATGAGGTCGAGTTGCTTGCTTGTGTTAATTACATCTACTATATCTTTGTTGAGCTTCTGGTTCTGCCCATCATCAAAAGTGGTGTGTTAAAGTCTCCTACTATTATGGTAGAACTGTCTATTTCTCTTTTCATTTCTGTTAGAGTTTGTTTTCTCATTTTGGAGCTCTGTTATTGGGTGCAGAAATATTTATTATGGTTACATCTTCTTGGTGAATTGATCTTTTAAGCACTATATACTGTCCTTCCTTGTTTCTAATAATGGAATTTGACTTAAAGTCCATTTTATCAGAGATTATTATTGTCACTCCTAATCCCTTTTGGTTACTGTTTGTGTGGTATGTTTTTTTCCATCCTTTGATTGTTAACGTATTTATGTCTTTATGTCTAAGGTATGTCTTTTGTAGGCGACATATTGTTGGCTCTTTTCTTTTTTTTTATAGTCGATTCTGCCACTCTCTGTCTCTTAACTAGTACATTTAAAGCATTTACATTCTGTGTGATTGTTGATAGATACAAATTTACTGCTGCCATTTTGTTTTACTTTTTATTGTGATTGTTAAAGATTTCTTGTTCTGCTTAATTTTCTGTGCTTAGCTCTTTTTGTTTATGGATTTTCTTTCCATTTCCTTCATTGCTGTCGATTTTATGTTTGCTGAGTCTTTTTGATTTTCTTATTCTTTATTTTGCTCAGTAGATTTATTAATTTTCTTTGTGGTTACTCTGAAATTTATCTTTCTCTTTGCCTTGATATCTTGGTATCACCTTGACTTCCTTTCCATATGAAAGTTTTTTAACTACACCATTATTCCCCCTTTTTGTTTTGAAGTTGTCATCATTTACAGAGTGACACCTCTTATTTCATGTTTTCTATTTTGGGGCTTTATTTTGCTTTTGATAATTCTTTATCTGAATGGGTATATGGGTGATGCTGTCATGTGTCTTCTCAGGTTGTTGTCTTATGTCATTGGTTCTCTGTCCAAAGGACTCCCTTTAATATTTCTTGTAAGGTTGGCCTGGTTTTTATGAATTTCCTTAATTTCTGTTTATCTGAGGATGTCCTGGTTTCACTATCATATTTCAAAGACAATTTTGCTGGATATATGATTCTTGGCTGGCAGTTCTTTTCTTTCAGGATTTTATGTATGCTATTGCCTTCTCGTCTGTATGGTTTCTGCCAAGAAATCAGAGCTTAGTCTTATTGGTGCCCCTTTGTAGGTGATATTTCATTTTTCCTAAGTTGCTCTCAGAATTCTTTGTGTTTGGTTTTTCTCTCTGTACTTTTTTCACCCTCTCCTCCTGTTCTGTAATTTCACTTACACATAAATTATTCCTCTTGACAGTGTTCCACATCACTCTTAGGCTTTCATTTTTCTTCATTCATTTTCCTGATTTTTCCTCAAACAAATAAGTGTCAAGGGATTTGTCCTCTATTTTGCTGTTGTTTCTTTCATTGGTTCAATTCTACTTGTACGTCTTTCTGTTGAGTTATCTATTTCTGACATTTTATTGTTAATCTTCTGGATTTCTAGTTGTTGTTTTTGTATGGTTTCATATTGTCTGTTTATTTTGTCATTTTGTTCTTGTATTTTTTTTTTTTTTTTAATCCTTCTAGTGTTTTGTCTGTGTTTTCCTTGATCTCTTTGAGGATTCTATATAAGCCTTTTGAATTCCTAGTCAGGTAGTTCTATTGCCATTTCCTCCCCAGGAAGGTTTTCTGCCTCTTTATTTTGCTCACTTGTTTGAGCCATCTTTTCTTGTTTCTTCATATGAATTTTTGTTGTCTGTTGTCTTCAAGGCATTAAGTTTGACATTCACAGTTAGTGCCTTCTCTGAGGTCAGGGCAGGATGTCTCAGTATCTGCTGTGAAGGAGTGCTACCAAAATGGATGGGATAGACCCACTGTGCGCTATGAATTGATACCTCAGTAGATGGCAAGGTTTCAAGGGGTTCCAGTGCAAGTGTAGACAGGCAGTAGGGACTCTTTGGGTGTGGAATGTGTGCTGTTGCAGCAGGGTGGACATTAGGTGAGGGCGCTAGGATCTCCTGCTCATCATTTGGCAGAGGTATATATGGCACCTGTCAGGATGTGACTGGTGTTGCTGGTGAGGTAATGAGTCTGTCTGGATGGTCACTTGGGCATGGGTGCAGGGAGTGTTTTCACTGGTTGCTGGGTGATTGAGGTGAGGGTGTAGAGGTCACCAGGCACCAGGTGGGTGTCACATAATCACCCACCAGTGGTCGTTGGGTGGGCAGGGTGGCACAGGGGTGGTCAGAGACAGCAAGCACAAGTCTCTGGTTGCAGGTCTGAGAGCATGTGAGCATGTGCTATGGATCACCAGTGGGCATCATTATGTGGGGATGCATGGGGGTGGTTGTGAGCCTCCAGTTGCAGGTCTGCAGGCCCGGGATCTGCAGATCACCAGGTGGTGGGGAGCTCACTTCTTGTCACCAAGAAGGTGGGGAAGCGAGGATGTGGGCACTGTGTTTCCCCAGTTTCTGGTGTGGGTGTCAAAGCACTCCCTGAAGAGTGCAGCCAGAAATCACAACCAGGCCCTGACTAAATGTGAGGGGGGGGGGCTGTCCAGAGTCCAGTCAGGTGGGGGATCTCTAGCCACCACTCCAAGGATCCTCTATTCTACCAGCACCACCTGCTTAAATGATCAGGGACCGCCACTGATGACTAGTTCTGTCCCTATTTTCTGGGTCCCTCTCTGCTCTATGGTCATCTGGATACCTAGGGCTCTTGCTCACCTATCTGCACTTTCCATTGTTACATCCAGTTTGCTCTGCTCACCTTGCTTCACTCTGGGTTTGTCTACACAGTATCTACATCTCCTATTGGGGAGTCTGTAAAGTTGCCTTCCACTACTCCTTAACCAGGAATGCTGCTTGCTTTGTCTCAAGATGGCCCTGCTGCGCTGGGCCAGCTGGTAGCAGGTCTACAGTCCCTAAGTATCCTCATTAGTTATTTTCATTAGTTTCTACTTCCCTTTGGTGTTTGATCTAAGTCTTCATCATTCTGTTCTAGGTGCCCAGATGGGCATCTGTATCTGTTTCACTTGGTTTCTTGGTTCTTTGCTACAGGGGGATCCGAAGGTATGTGTGACTAAGCCCCCATCTTGGACCATGTCCCCAGTTTAATCTTTATGTAACATCCAGATTGATCCCCCTGCCTTGGTTCAAATCCTTTTCAATCTTCCCATTGTTCTTAAGGTATGGCTTACAAAGCACTTTATGATCTGCCTCTATGTACATCTTAGGCCACATATTTCACCATTATCACCTCATTCTCTGTTCTGACCAAGCTGAATTTTCTTCAATTTCTCGAACAAGTCAATATTGTCTCAATTTTGTACTTTTATACCTGACGCTCCATCTGTTTATAGCCGCTGCCCACTCCCAACACACACACACACACATACACACATACACACACATCTGAGCAACTCATACTTTTTTGTGAGGGAAAGAATCATATGCCTAATATGGTGATTTACACATAGCATGTGCTCACATATTTGTTGGATGGGTGAATGAATAAATGGATGATTTTTTCTTATACTGGTAGGTCAGTAGTTTTTTTTTTTTTTTTTTTTTTGTTTCAGTTTCTGTTATTTCTAAAAATTCTACGTCAGTACTTAAAGTAAAATAACTTTCTCCTCATTGAATCACATCAAAGTGGTCTCACCACCCCGACCCCATTGTAGGCAGCAAGTTGAACAAAATCAGGGCTCTTTTTGCATAGAATGTTGACAAATAAATGTTGGATAAAAAATTACTAATGTTTTCTGCAGTTCTCAAGAGAAGGCAAGCAGATAGACGTAGGGAGCAATGAAGGAAAAACTACAATTCAACGGATATTAAGTCCTTAATATGCAACAGGCATAGTGCTAAATAAAGGGAATATGATAGTGTGCAAGTCAGCCTCTTCAGAGATCTTTGACTCTAGTTGGGAATCCATATGTTAGAGAAATAATTTCATGTTGAGGAATGTATTAAGAAGAGAAGCATATTTGTCATGGGCATCTACAGGGAGATCATTTAACCAAATCTAGTGGGTAGTATCCTTTCATTCTACTTTTTGATCTGTATGCTGAGCAAATAATCCACAAATCTGGGCTATACAAAGAAGACTAGAGCATCAGGATTGAAGGAAGGCTCATTAACAATCTGCATTATGCAGATGACACAATCTTGTTTGCTGAATGTGAAGGAGACTTGAAGCACTTACTGACGAAGATCAAAGACCACAGCCTTCAGTTTGGATTACACATCCTCACAACTGGACCAATGAGCAACATCATGATAAACGGAGAAAAGATTGAAGATGTCAAGGATTTCATTTTACTTGGATCCACAATTAATACCCATGGAAGCAGCAGTCAAGAAATCAACAGATGCATTGTTTCAGGCAAATATACTGCAAAAGATGTCTTTAAAGTGTTAAAAAGCAAAGATGTCACCTTGAAGACTAAAGTGTTCTTGACCCAAGCCATGGTATTTTCAATCGCTTCATATGCATGCAAAAGCTGAATGATGAATAAGGAAAACCAAAGAACTGGCGCCTTTGAATTATGGTGTCGGTGAAGAATATTGCCTGTACCATGGACTGCCAAAAGAATGAACAAATCTGTCTTGGAAGAAGTACAACCAGAATGCTTCTTAGACGCAAGGATGTGGAGACTTCGTCTCGCATACTTTGGACATGTTATCAGGAAGGAACAGTCCCTGGAGAAGGACATTGTGCTTGGTAAAGTACGGGGTCAGTGAGAAAAGGGAAGACTCTCAATGAGATGGATTTACACAGTGGCTGCAACAACAGGTTATCAGGCAGGACCGAGCAGTGTTTCATTCTGTTGTACATAGGGTTGCTATGAGTCAGAACTGACTTGACGGCACCTAACAACAACAACAGTGGGTAGGTTAACGCTTCCTTGAGGAAAAGACCTCTAAGCAGAGACTTGAGTGATGACTAGACATGGTACAGTCAAAGTGTGAGAAAAAAAGAATATACTAGGCTAAGTGCTAAAGGCCTGACTTCAAGAGAAAGAATGACAAGCTTGAAAAGTTGAAGGGATATCAGTGTGACGTGAGTGTAGACAGTGAGGGGAGAGTGCTGTGAAGTGAGTTTGGAGAAACAGGCAGGATCCACGTCATGCAGACAATGACACAGATTTGGGGTTTTATCCCAAGTGGAAGTGAAAAACAAGTGTTTTAGGCTGGAGAGTACTGCACTCGGATCTGTGTTTTATACGATCGCCTTGTACATATGGTGGAGCATATCTGGGAAGGGCAAGTGGGGTGAAGGACTCCATACAGAAGGTTTCTACATAACAGACAATGATGCCTCAACTAAGGTGGCAGCAGTGGGAATGAAGAATGGTAGACAGTCAGAAGAGATATTCAGTAAATAGAAGAAACAACAGGGTTTGGTAATTTAACCAGTTGGGGGAGGGGGAGTGAAAGAGAAAAGGAAGGCTTTGAGGCTTCTTGCTGAAAATATTTTGGTGAAATATGCTGCCATTTTCTACAATGGGGAAAAAGATGGCAGGTTAGCAGGTGTGGGGTATAGATACTGAGTTCAGTACTCTACAGCTGAGTCTGAGATGGCTGAGAAAATCTAGTTTACTGTTGGCCATGAAGGCCTGAACTTTCTGATCCGGGGAGTTGGACTCCAGGAAGATGGGAAGGAACAAAGAAATAGGGAGTGGATGTGAGTGAAGCAATTACAACCAAGGTCCAAGCTTGCTGAGGTGGGCTTGGAGGAGTAAAACTTTTATTTCTTTGGGGAAAAATCATATGAAGCAAGTCCTAGTAACCAAGTATATTAGTAAAATAAGGTAAAGTGACCATTTAAAACTTTTAATGAGAACTACTTAAAGTTCTAAAAATTTCAGAAATTGTCATTTTTCATTGTCTTTATTATTTTTATCCCAATTAGAGACATCTTGAACAGTGTTTAATAGCTGTTTTCTGATAGAAAATTTCTTTCTCACAAAAAGCCTCTACCATGGAAATCAGGGAACGATCTGTAAGTGCTCTCAAATGACAAAAAGGGATGAAAATGGAAAAGTAATTGCACGTCTTGCACCTGCCTCCTCAAATTCATTAGCAGCTTATGGTGCCCAGAAATCCTCCTTGAGGATGTTAAAAACAATCGCAGGATTGTTCTGCCTCATCCTGTGCTTTATGATTCCAGCACTTAAGTGGCAGAGACACAGAGAAATGTTTTAGATACATAGCCTGTTTTCAGATACAGAAGAGATCTCTGTATGGCATTAATGCCGAATTCCCACCACTTCTCACAAGCACCTGTTTGTGCTTCAAGGGGCCATACCAACTTGAAACTAGCAAACTAAGTAATGCGTGAAGCCAAGAAAATTCTGAAAACTGGTTGTACTTTTAAAGTTACTTCTCAAGCAGAAATCTTTAATCAGCACCTTCTCAGTGCTCTAATTTGTTTAGAAGAAACACTTCATTTCCTTAAGTGTAAACCCAGTACAAATTGAGTGGTTTAGGTTCACATAAGAAAATATTTCTCCTTTCCATACCTCATTCTATGACAGTTCCTAAAATATTACATGTATGTACACTGTCCTCAGCTCAAGGGCTCACTCCTCTTGCTTGATAATGTTTGGATAGTGGTTAGGAGGTGGATTTCATGTCATTTATTCCCAGGATCATCCTGCGATGTCTTCACAGCAGCATTTTCACTGAAGACGGAACTCGTTTCACCCACCTACTTCTCCCACCCATGCCCTTTTTGATAGAGCTGTTTTTAAATAATAGACTCCGGAAGAAGAAATGATAATAATTCCTACCATTTACTGGGCATACACTATGTGGTGCTGTGCTAGCTACATTGGTGGTAGCAGTGGTGTGTTAGCTGCTGTCATTGACCTCTGACTCATGGCAACTCCACTCACAATAAAACAAAATGCTGCCCAATCCTGTGATATACCCAGGATTGGTTACAGATCAGACTGTCGTGACTCATAGGGTTCTCATTGGCTGGTTTTCTAAAGTAGATCACCAGACCTTTCTTTCTAGTTTCTATTAGTCTGGAGGCACCATTGAAAGTTGTTCGGCATCATAGCAATAGTCAGGCCTCCACTTCCACAGAGGTGGTGGCTGCACTTGAGGTGGACTGGTTGGGAATCAAGTCCAGGTCTACCACATGAAAGGTGAGAATTCTGCCACTGAACCATCAAAACAACCCCCTCCCCCCCCCAAAAAATTATATTTTAACCCTATTTTACAGCTAGGGAATTGAGGCTCAGGAAGATCATGACTGGCCAAAGACCACCTTTCACTTTCCATGAGGTATCTGGTCTCACTAAAATGGTCAAGTGGTCAAGAGTTCAAGAGACAAATGTATGAGATGAAAGATTGAACTAGTTAAGAGTTCAAGTAAGTCTGATCAATTTATCAGGAGTTAATTTAAACTCCGAAGTCCCCTGTGCCAAGAGGGATAAAGAACAAGTTAGTAATGACAAAGTCCTGCCCTCAGTAATATACTGACCAGACAAGATAAGCCTGGGAAAAAAATAATCAGATAGGACACATACAAGCACAAAACTATTTAGCAGACAGCATTAATGAGGGCCAGAGCAATGGTTGCAATTTCAGGAAGGAAGGGCCACTGAGAGGGGCCTGTAGAACATTGCCATTTCCATGAACACAGATGAAAACAGAAGGCTTTACTGACAAAATTTCAGCCATTTGCTGCTTAATCAAATCCTGACCATCCCCCAACTCCCCCAAAGGAGAAACTTTAACTTGCTCACATGTAGTGCACAGAGCACAGGGTTCCTACAGAGTGTGTTTGAGGAGCTGACTGAGGATATTGCCAGCTCCCCAAATCCAAGGAGTCAGCCAGCGCCGTGAACACAGTGCTGCTGCTAATTTGAACTCAGCTCTCATTAATTGACTAGATATTTGGTGTCAAGTTGCTATCAGTACTACTGGGTGTTGCTGTATTTGCCTTTCACAGTCAGAATAGAAAGTAAGCAGATTATCTTACTTTCTACTTAACTGTTCCCAGCACTGGTACAAACTAGCATTTGTCATTTTTTTTCCATTCTGAATAGAAAAAAAATGCTTCTTTGGGAACCATGCTTTTGTCACTAACTAATCCTCATCACCAAAACCGGACTCCTTTAAGACAGCTGTTTTTGGTATAGTGACTCTGTGTATTCCTTCCATCTTCTTTTGATGCTTTCTCCATCGTTTAATACTTTCCCCATAGAATCCATCAGTATTGCAACTGGAGGCAACTCTTTCATCTTGGGAAATGTTCAGAGTGTTCTTCCCTTTTGGTTTTCTAACTCCAGATCTTTACATATTTCATTATAATACTTTGTCTTCTCAAGCCACCCTTGGAATTCTTCTGTTCAGCTTTTACCTCATCATTTTTTCCTTTTGCTTTAGCTGCTCGACATTTAAGAACAAGTTTCGGAGTCTCTTCTGACATCCATTTTGGTCTTTTCTTTCTTTCCTGTCTTTTTAATGACCTTTTGCTTTCTTCATGTATGTTGTCCTTGATGTCATTCCACAATTCATCTGGTCTTCAATCATTAGTGTTCAGTGTGTCAAATCTATTCTTGAGATGGTCTCTAAATTCAGGTGGGATATACTCAAGATTGTACTTTGGCTCTCGTCAACTTATTCTAATTTTCTTCACCTTCAACTTGAACTTACATATGAGCAATTGATTGTTCAGTAGTTGGCTTCTGGCCGTGTTCTGACTAATGATATTGAGCTTTTCCACCGGCTCTTCCCACAGAGGTAGTCAGTTTGATTCCTGTGTATTCTACCTGGCATGGTCCACATGGCTATTTGCTGTTTATGCTGTAGAAAAAAGGTATTTGCAACGAAGATGTCCTTGGTCTTGCAAAATTCTATCATGCTATCTCCAGCATCGTTTATATCACCAAGGCAATATTTTCCAACTACTGTTCCTTCTTTGTGGCCCAGGGGTTAAAAGCTTTGGCTGCTAACCAAGAAGTCAGCAGTACAAATCCACCAGCCACTCTTTGGAAACCTTAGGGGGAAGTTCCACTCTGTCTGTTCTATAGGGTCACCATGAGTCGGAATCAACTCCATGGCAATGGATTATTGATGGATGTCTGCAGCTGTGTCTTCTCATTTTGAGTTGTGCCACATCAGCAAATGAGGGTTCTGAAAACTTGACTCCACCCATGTCATTAAAATCTATTCTACTTTGAGGAGGCATCTCTTAGTCGTATTTGGAGTGCCTTCTAACCTGAGGAGCTCATCTTCCAGCACTATATTAGACAATGTTCCCCTGCTGTTCACAAGTTTTCGCTGGCTAATTTTTTTTCAGAAGTAGGCTGCCAGGCCCATCTTCCTCATCTGTCTTAGTCTACATGCTCTAATGAAACCTGTCCGCTAAGAGTGATCTGCTGGTATTTAAAATACTGGTGGCTTAGCTTCCAGCATCACAGCAACATGCAAACCACCACAGTACAGCAAACTGACAGACGTGTGGGGGGAGTTACTATAGGATCCAGCTATTCTACTCCTAGGTATATACTTAAGAGAATTGAGAACGTATGTAAGCAAAATCTTGTATATTATTGTTCATAGCAGCATTGTTTATAATAGCCAAAAAGTGGAAATAATCCAAATGTCAATCATCTGATGAATGAATAAACAAAATGTGCTATATCCATACAATGGAATATTATTTAGCCATAAAAAGGAAGAAAGCACTGATACATGCTACCACATGGATGAACATTGGAAGCATTATGCTAGTGAAAGAAGCCAGACTCAAAAGGCCACATACTGTATGACCCCATTTATGTGAAATTTCCAGAATAGGCAAATTCATAGTGACAGAAAGTAGGTTAATGGTTTCCAGGACTAGTGGGAAGGGACGGGGAGTGATTAGTAATGGGAACAGGGTTTCTTTTTGGAGTCATGAAAATGTTCTGGATTTATATAGTGGTGATTGTTGAACATATTTGTGATTATGCTAAAAAACACTCAATTATATACTTCAAGAGTAAGTTTTATGGTATATGAATTATATCTCAATTTTTGAAAGGCTGTACATTGTATGATTTCATTTATGTGGCATATGGAAAAGGTAAAGCGATAGGAACAGAAACTGGAGAAGCAGATTAACTTAAAGGGGCCTTTCTGGGGTGATGGCAAGTCCTATATTTTGACTATGGTTATATATAACCGCGTGAATTTTCCAAACCAAACGAACTGTGTACCTAATAAAACTCAGTTTCGTTGCATGTAGTGGTTGTTATGTGCCATCAAGTTGATTCTGACTCATAGTGACCCCATGTGACAGAGTAGAACGGCCCCATAGGGTTTTCTAGGCCCATGTGACACATAACTCCACAGACCTATGTAAAAGAAAAATAACAAAAGAGAAAAGGAGAGAGAAGATAGAGAGGGCTAGAGAGAGAGAATGAGAGACTGTCTGAAACATATCACAGAAAAATTTTTGGTTATAGTTTTGAAAGCAGTTTTGTCCATTAGAAAGAACACAAGCTTAGGCTTCTCACAGCCTCCTTGGACCAATACTTTTAGACCCGTGACCATGACAAGATTCTTAATCTCTATGAGCTTTAGTTTCCTCATCTTTAAATTGCAGAAGGAGGAGGAAAAGGAGAAAAAAAAAGAGGAGATGGAGTAGGATGATTAATGATGATTGGGTGCCTAATACATACTAGGACTGAAGTTTTTTTTAATGATATTGTTATTATAAAAATACATTAGGGCAAATAAAGACAAAAGTCTTTTGTAAAATTTATACATTTGGAAAATTCTAGAATAGTTAATAATTATACTGTACCCTAATGTTTGAAAATATCATACAAAAACAGCTGTCTCAAAGGAGTCCGGTTTTGGTGATGAGGATTAGTTAGTGACAAAAGCATCGTTCCCAGAGAAACATTTTTTTTCCATTCAGAATGGAAAAAAATGACAAATGCTAGTTTGTACCAGTGCTGGGAACAGTTAAGTAGAAAGTAAGATAATCTGCTTACTTTCTGTTCTGACTGTGAAAGGCAAATACAGCTACACCCAGTAGCATTGATAGCAACTTAACACCAAATATCTAGTCAATTAATAAAAGCTGAGTTCAAATTAGCAGCAGCCCTATGTGTTCGCGGTCCTAGCTGACTCTTTGGATTTGGGGAGCTGGCAATATCCTCAGTCAACTCCTCAAACACACTTTGTAGGAACCCTGTGCTTTATGCACTATGTGTGAGCAAGTTAAAATTTCTCCTTTGGGGGGAAACGGTGGATGGCCAGGATTTGATTAAGCAGCAACTGGCAGAAATTTGGTCAGTAAAGCCTTCTGCTTTCATCTGTGTTCATGGAAATGGCAATGTTCTACAGGCCCCTCTCAGTGGCCCTTCCTTCCTGAAATTGCAACCATTGCTCTGGCCCTCATTCATGCTGGCTGCTGAATAGTTTTGGAACAAGAAATATCATTGCTGATATCAGATGGGTCTTGGCTGAATGCAGAGAATACCAGAAAGATGCTTACCTGTATTTTATTGAGGATGCAAAGGCATTTGACTATGTGGATCATTACAAATTATGGATAACATTGTGAAGGATGGGAATTCCAGAACACTTCATTGTGCTTGTGAGGAGCCTATGCATAGACAAAGAGGCAGTCATTTAAACAGAACAAGTGGATACTGTGTGGTTTAAAGTCAAGAAAGGTGTTGGTCAGGGTTGTATCCTTTCACCATACTTATTCAATCTGTATGCTGAGCAAATAATCTGAGAAGCTGTACTATAGGAAGAAGAATGCAGCATCAGGATTGGAGGAAGACTCATTAACAACCTGCATTACCCAGATGACACAACCTTGCTTGCTGAAAGTGAAGAGGACTTGAAGCACTTACTGATGAAGATCAAAGACTACAGCCTTCAGTATGGATTACCTCCCAACATGAAGAAAACAAAAATCCTCACAACTGGACCAATAAGCAACATCATGATAAACAGAGAAAAGATTGGAGTTATCAAGGATTTGATTTTGCTTGGATCCCATGGAAGCAGTAGTCAAGAAATCAAATGACAAATTGTATTAGGAAAATCTGCTACAAAATACCTCTTAAAAGTGTTGAAAAGCAAGGAAGTCACCTTGAAGACTAAGGTGCTCCTGACCCAAGCCATGGTGTTTTCAAATTCGTAATATGCATGTGAATGCTGGACAATGAAAAATGAAAAATGAAGAAGAGGTGATGTCTTTGCATTATGGTTTTGGTGAAGAATATTGAAGGATGCACAAATCTGTCTTGGAAGAAGTACAGCCAGAATCTTCTTGGAAACAAGGATTGGGAGACTTTGTCTCATGTACTTTGGACATGTTTTCAGGAGGAATTAGTCCCTGGAGAAGGCTATCATGGTTGGCAAAGCAGACGGTCAGTGACAAAGGGGAAGACCCTCAATGAGACGAACTGGCACAGTGGCTACAACAATGGATTGAAGCATTGTGAGGATATTGCAGCACCATGCAGTGTTTTGTTTTGTTGTACATGGGGTCTCTATGAGTCAGAACCAACTTGATGCAGCTAACAACAACATGGTTACTCTATGCTTAATTTTTTGAGGAACTGTCAAACTGTTTTTCAAAGTTGTGGCACCATTCCACATTCCAACCAGCAATATATGAAGGTTCCAATTTTCAGTGTTCTCACCAACACATGCTGTTGTCTATCCTTTTGATTACAATGGGTGTGAAATGGTATGGTACTGTGGCTTTGACTTGCATTTCCCTAATGACAAATGATGTTGAGCATCTTTGAATGTGCTTATTTTATATACACTACCTTTTTGTAGAACTATCTATTCAAATTCTTTTTCCCTTTCTTAATTGGGTTTTTTGTCTTTTATATAGTCTTTTCTTTCTGACTTCTTTTACGTAGTATGATGCTATGGGAATTTCTTCATGCTATTGCATTCCTTTTGTTGTTGTTGTTGGCTAGTATTCTATTCTATGGATAAACTGCAATTTGTTCATCCATTCACCAGTTGATGGGCTAGCGATTTGTGTTTTCTCCCAGTTCGGGGCAATTATGAATAAAGAACCTATCAATACTGTTATAAGGGTTTTTGTTGAACAAATGTTTTTATTTTTCTTGGATAAATACCTAGGAGTAAGATTATTGGGTCATATGTGGGTTTTATGGTCAAGATATGCTTACCTTGTAAGAAACAGTCAAGCTAGTTTTCAAAGTAGTTACGGCATTTTGTACTCATCTCGTACAGCAATATATGAGAGTACCAGTTGCTCCTAACGCTTGTCAGCATTCAATATCATCAGTCCTTTTAATTTTAGCAATTCTGGTACATTGTAATGGTATATCATTGTGGTTTTATTTTTCATTTCACTAATGAATAATGATGTTGATCATCTTTTCACGCACTAATTTGCCAAAGTACATCTTTTTATGTGAAATGTGTGTTCAAATATTTTGCCTGTATATTTTTTAATTGAGTTATTATCTTCTTATTACTGAACTATAGGAATTCTTTATACCAGAACTTCTAGATATAAGTCCTTTACCAGATATGCATTTTACAACATATTTTCCCCCTCTGTAGTTTGCCTTTTCATTACCTTAACAATGCCTTTCAAAGGGTAGAAGTTTTTAATTTGATGAAGTACAATTTATCAACTTGTTTTTTTATGGTTTGTGCTTTTCGTGTACTACTGAAGAAATCTTTGCCTAAGCCAAGATCACAAAAATGTTCTCCTAGAAATGTTATTTCTTTAGCTCTTACATTTAGGTCTGTGATACATTTCAATTTTTTTTTTCTTATAGTGCAAGGTAAGCTTCAAGTTCATCTTCTTTTGCATTTTAACTCCCACTTTTTGGTAAATACTCAGCGTTATTGTTGTTAGGTGCTGTCAAGTCAGTTCTGTCTCATAGCATCCCTATGTACAACAGAACAAAACACTACTCAGATCTATGCCATTCTCAAAATCATTACTGTTTGAGCCCATTGTTGCAAACACTGTGTCAGTCCATCTCCTTGAGGACTTTCCTCTTTTTTGCTGACCTGCTCCTTTATCAAAAATTATGTCTTTCTCCAGGGACTGGTCCCTTCTGATAATATATCCAAAGTATACTCATTAAATACTACTCAATAAAAATATCAATAAATAAACAAAATATTAAATAAGTAATATAAATTTTAAAATACTCAATACTACTATTACTTTTAAAGAATCTCTGAAGATGAATAGATTACAGACATTAATATTTTTACAACTATAAAAAATAGTAAGGGTTGGAAAAAATGTTGAAATATTGAACAATGTGAAAGAAAAATAAATCATAAATATATATACAAATTAACTGGTAACATAAAAAGAGTGGTGCAAAGAGCAAATGAGAAAATAACAAAGCCTGTGTAAAAACATCTTTTGAAGAATTTTACTGTAAAAGATAATAGCAAATGAACTGTGGCTGAAGGAGTATGAGGGGCTGACTGAGGTATAGTTTAAATATGTGAGACAGCGCATTTCTTACGCTATTGAGAATGAGACAGGACAGAAGGAAAAAATAATAATGAAGTTGGGGGTGCATTGAGAGAGTAATGTCTTTCACTAAAAACCTGGGGAAGTAATTTCTTCCCCAAGTGGAGAGTTTGGCCTTAGCTAGAAGCATGGACAATTCATCCCATGTAAAACTGGGGAAAGCAGAATAATTGAACACAGATGCATATAATTGCTAGATGTGGTAGTGGGAAGTTTGTGTGAGTTCTTTTATTTTTAAAACACTTTTATTGAACTATATATATATGCAGTAAAGTTCACAGATATTAAATATATAACTCCATAAACTTTTACAAAGTAAACAGCCATGTAAACACTACCCAGATCAAGAAATAAAATATTACTAGGAACCAGTAAACAAGTTGATGTCAAATTGATTCCGACTTATGTCAGAGTAGAACTGTGCTCCATAGGGTTTTTAATGGCTGATTTTTCAGAAGTAGATTGCCAGGTCCTTCTTTCAAAGCACCTCTGGCTGCATTCCAACCTCCAACCTTTTTGGTTAGCACCCAAGTACATTAATCATTTGCACTGCCCAGAAAATCCACTAGCAACTTCATTCCATTTTATCACGACTTCTTAAAAATGGTTGGACATAGTATCTGGGAGAAATTTTACAAGATGAGAGTTGGTGGGACGAACTACGGCTCCACTGCTGCAGTTGGTCCCAAGAGGCTGTAACTGACTACATCATCTCCCTCGTCTGCCACACAGTCCAGATTCTCTTCCCTTTCAGACATCATATCCGTCAGTCTAAGTGGTGACTGTGAACTTTATCCATGAGGAATCTAAGCTCCTGTTTACCATTCCCTTATCAAGCTTTGTTGATCTCATTTCCCCCTGTGGTTAAAACTGAGTGTGGGAGGACCATGAGATGGCCTGTGGATGTCCTCATTTGCAAAATGGAGTCCCTGACCCCATGATGCTTCAGCAAGCTTACCTTTTTTTGATGCTCAGATCAATTACTCCTTCAAGTGTGGTAATTCCTTTCTTTGGCTACAATCCGCTAGAGTGAGCAGCCCCAAATTACCTGTCAGCATTCCTAATTTAATATTTAGTAGGATTCTTACTGCAGCCCATGGTGGAAGCACTGACTCTGAGAAGCAAGACCTCTAGATCTGTGCTGTCTAATGTGGAAGCTACCAGCCATGTGTGCTTATTTAATTTTAAATTAAATGAAAAGTTCGGTTCCTCACTCATACTAGCCACATTTCAAATGCTCTATAGCAAAATGTGGCTTGTGGTTACCATATTAGACTGTACAGAAGAATATTTCCATCACCGTAGAAAGTTCTACTGCACACTGCTGCCTTAGACTCATGTAGTCTACAAATTAGAGAAACAGTACCATACGTTGGTCATTTATTTATAGTATGTATACCTTAACAGCTCCCCAATCTTACAGAGTATCATCTCTAATCCGATATTTTACCTGTGGCTTCAGGAAGGCCATTCCAATGCTCTTAGTCTGACAACTTCTGTGTTATGTAATATGTGGTAGGGCAAGTGGATCATGTGATCATGTGCCTTTTGTCATCTCCTTCACCACAAAGTGGCTCTCTTGATCTGAGGTATAACACCAGTAAATTACAGTTCTGTGAGCCTTTGGATAGTGGTACCATCTTAGGCACCACAGGCAGGGAAGGCAATCGTTTCACTGAAAATCAAGTACATCTTGATTAGAACAATTCATGGCCTTTACCAGAGTGGAAGGAGGATCACATAATCTACTTTTCAACAAAAAACTGGTTAGTCTCCTTGAGGCATAGAGCCATATCATGGACTCAAAATTTCTCTCTGCTGCTGACAGGCTAGTTATTCAGCAAAAATGGTAGCTATATCACTCTTGCTGCAGGGAGGTCCGTGCTTTTGGGCCCACGGGTGTAGCCTCCATTTCTCTACCACAGCTATTCTTTTGTAGGCCTGTTGTGCATCCACTGGAAAGGTGGAGTACAAGTGCTGGCTCAAAACCACAGAATGAGTAAGCCTTTCCACATAGTTGTTTAATGCTTCTCCTGAAGTGGTTGTGCTCTAGTGATTATTAATTTAATATACAAAGATCCTCTTTGAGGGCCCACTCCTGTAAATCTGACTACATGTCTCTCACAGACTTCTTTTATCTCCAATTTTGCAATTGTGCTCCATCTTGGTGGGGTTTTAAATATAAATATTCACCAGATTAAAACACTCTCCATGTATCAGAGGCTATGTTGACATGATCTATTAAAGATATTATATCTGGCTCAGCAGTTATGGCTGGGGCTACTACTGGCTTAACTTTGCAGTTACCCATTGCCGTTGAGTCGATTCCAACTCATAGAGGCCCTGTAGGACAGAGTAGAACTGCCCCATAGGGTTTCCAAGAAATGGCTGGAGGACCTTGGGGTTAGCAGCTGAGCTCTTAACCAGGGTTAATCTGTTCCGTGGCATACCTGTTTTTCTTGTAGGGGCAAGGCTGCTGCATTAAATGGGAATATAATGAGAACAACCAACCCATAACATTTAAGTTTCTGAGAGTTGGACTAATTTCCTAATTTCTGCCATTCTTCCCAGGATGCAGCATTATTGTTATTATTATTTAATTCATAATGTTGGCCAGGATGAGGAAGGGACATTATCAGGGGCCTCCACCTTAGTCCCTCCTGCATGTATTCCACAGGTCAAAGAATAAACGTGAGAGTTATGCCAGTTTCTAAGAATGTCCCTCTTAATTATGAATTTGGGAGCTGAGGAACTAGCTACCAGGTAGAGTTGTGGAAAGGATCCCCCATGACTCTGTGGTTAAAGTGCTTAACTGTTAACTGAAATATCAGGGGTTGGAACCACGAGATACCTGTGGGAGAAAGATGTTGCAGTCTTCTTCTGTAAAGATTATAGCCTAGAAAACCCCACGGGGCAGTTTTACTCGGTCCTGTAGGGATGCTATGAGTTGAAATAGACTCAATGGCATTGGATTTGGTTTTGGTTTTTAGATTCATAGATACAATGGACGTCCTGTGGGATAGCCCGGGTGAAAATTCTATTTGTCATCATCCAATTGTCTCTGCCTTATTCCAGTTGCTTGGTCCAGTAGGCCACCTCCATTTATCACTGAGTATGCTTTTGAAATGGAAGAGAGAGTTTTATACTATGAGCTGATAATGCCATCTTGACTGGAAGCTTAAAAGTCCTGGTGCTTTTGTCTTTGTAACGAATCATTTTATTCATCTAGAAATTGACAGTTACCACAAAAGCATATTTTATTGGAAATGTTTTTTTTTTTTTAAATGAGTTATATGTTCATCAATGGCAGAGACTGCCCTAAGGTGTTTAACTTTGAAGTTCTCACGAAGCCTGCATACTAATAATTGTTCATTAAATGTTTGCTAAAGGAACAACGGCCTTTATAGGTTTTCCGTATTTATGATTCTATAATTGACTCACAATAGTTTGCCAATAATAGTAAAGGAACAATGGCCTTTATAGGTTTTCCGTATTTATGATTCTATAATTGACTCACAATAGTTTGCCAATAATAGTAAATGGAAGTGATTTTAAAATACACTTACAAGGTCTAGCACTCCTTAACTGTAAGATACTAGCCCTTCAAATATGGATATAATGTGATCTTACCATGCACCATTCAAAACACGGCTGGTCTCGAACACAAAGAATTGGATCATCCTGTTACGACATGCTGGTTTTAATCTCTCTTATCAGAGTCCGCCTTCCTACATAGGGCAGGAAACATGGCTACCAACCGTACCTAGGCTGTAGAGTTTATAACTTCTACCACCTAAAAGGAGCTGACCCATGCTCATTCTCAGCCTAGGTTTGAGAAATCCTGGTGAAGTCTATGGTTTACCAGTTTCAGATAGATGAACTAAGGCAGGTAACTTAACCTCTCAAGCCTCAGGCTCTAAGGCCAAAGGAGTGGACTCATGTTAAAATATGGAGGCTCCTTTTGAACCACTAATTGAAGTATGAAGAAGAAGCATTTCTAGAAAAAGAGACATTTCTGAGAAGATTAAAAACTAAGTGTTCATTACTTCCAGTAATAAATGAAAAAAGAAAGTAAATGTATTAGTTTATCTTAATAAAAATCAAATAGCTTGATCATGAAAAGGCAGTACCTTTTAGATATACTACCTTCACTTTACTGGAAATTTCTTGTTTTCATAAACTGCTTTTAATAAAGAAATTAAAATACTTTCTTGTCTTGTTTATGTTTTTAGGCAGAACAGTCTCTGGTTCACTGACAATCCAGAGCAGTTGCCTTTTCATACACTCAGCTGTTCCAGTAGTTCTAGCTTTTTGACAGCAGGATCAGGGTGAGATAAACCAATTTCAACATTTTTCTTAAAAATAAAAAGCTCCACAAACCTGGCCTATCATTTCCAACTGTCAGGGATATAAATAGCTGATGCACTTTACTATGCATAAAACCAAACAAAGGCCAAGGAGATGTTGTCTAAAGGTGATTAGAACATGTGTGGTTATGGGATCAAGATGTGGCCACCCTCTGGCTTAGGGTCCATCTGACTTGGTTTGTTTATAAATAGAATTCCAAAGTGAGTGAACCTACTTCCTGTTAGTCTCTCTCAATCTCCTTTTTTTTTTTTTTTTAATTTTATTTCCCCTAAAGTATGGATCTGATGTCTTGCAGTGTTTGGAAAGGGAACATATTGTTTGTCATTTACCAAAACCTAAATAGCTGCATCCCAGCAATGTTCGATTTTAATATTAAGTAAATAAATGTAAACAGTGATCATATTACGCAAGCATGTGGACCTGGGGTTTAAACTCAATGAATTTTACTTTCATTCAGTCTCACAAGGTTTCAGATTTTCTTAATCTCCCTTGAAGTTTCCCAAATTTGCTAGATTTTGTTGGCAGCATATGCTGTAGAAATACCCTCTTAGTTCCCAATTCGTAGTGCTAAGCCTATTCGGATTTGAAGATAATTTTCTCTTCAAAGCTTAAAATAATTTACTTTTAGATCGAAAGTAAGTAATTTGAAGTTTTCTGCCTTGAAAATCGTGGAGCAATTAAAAGCATCATTATGCTTTCCAGATCAGGTATAAATGGACAGGAAAAACATGTGTATTTCTCTGTAATTCCACCCGTGTGACTCATCACTAACCCACAGTAATTGTGTATTTAAGACTTATTTCACTCATTAGCCATCCATTTCGTACTTTGGATCAAACTCTGTGTCATTTTAGAATTTCATAGAATCAACGGAATAAAACCTTGTCATACCTAATGATGACAATCAAAGCCATCAGTCAACAGCATTTATTAAGAACCCACTGTGTGCCATTTCCCAATCTACATTCTTCATAAAGCATGTGTGGTCTGCCTTTGGACATCTGAAGGTTGAAAAATGGTATTTTCGTTGAGTTACACAGTGGGACAGCTGGAATTAAATAACATTTAGCTCCGTTGAAACATTAATTTGAAAGTTAAAGTTCTATTTCTGGGTTGAAGCATATGCAAATATAAAAACAATTTGGAGAAACTCTTATGCTAACAAGAAGATATGCTCTGAGAAAAGAATTCTTTTCTCCCAGATATAAGTGTTTCAATCAAAGGTTATTTCTAGGATTGCATTTCTCTGTAATTACTGGGTCATTAGTAATTTCCTATTTATTCCCTACTACACTATCTGTGGCAACTGGCCTAAGCCTTCTTTAATTTCCTCACCCAATCCTGTTACTATGGCTCCACTCTCAGCAGGCCAGAAGAAGTAAAGCTTTTTCCTCTAGCTTTTAAGTCGCTAGACCATGTGAATCCATATTGAGACATAATATAGAGAACTGTCCATCACTCAGAGATGGTGATATTCATGCTGGATATGTTAACTGCTTGAGTCTCTGGGCTCATTGCCCTTGGGGAGGAACGAGTACATTCCCTGCAAAGTACAGGTAAGGAAGTACTTCTGATTTTAGCCATGATGGACTAACAGAGAATGAATTTATCTTTGGCCTTAACAACTATAGAAGTGGTACAGTTTTCAAACATTGGGCAATAGGCAGCACAGACCATGATGCCCAGGAGAAGGAAAACAAAGAAAGTGAGCCATATGAGTGCTCCAGCTCACAACTTTGAGAACAAGTCTAGTCTGCTGAGCAGGAAGTAAGAACGCAGTCATAGCCTGGTGGTTTCCTGGAGGTGAGGAAACAGAGTTTGGAGTTTAGGAAGACGACTAGAATTTTCAGGGCAGAGTACCAGAGAGAGTTTCACTGAGAAAGAGAGAGAGGGAGACAGAGCTCAGTGATCTGGAAAAGGTAACCCTCAAGTCTTTGAGTACCGTTTGTGCATGCAAGTGAGGAAACTATGAAAGCTAGGGTAAAACTACCAGAAAAAGATAGGTGGAATAATCCCTACAGCTTACAGAAAATTGGTAATAGTTCGTGTTTTCAACACCCAGAGTCTAAAGACCTCCTAATACATGAGACATTGAGTAGTGTCCTCAGAAAGGTATAGTTTCAGTAGTTGGGAAAGGTTGCCTTGTAATAAAGGCTGTTATGGACCCATCCCAACAAAACTTAAAAGGAAGGATCAAACTTAACTTCCTCTCAGAGCAAAGCTCCAAAGTATTTAACAACTTAAAAGAGAAAGAGAGAGAGAGGAGATAGAAAACATAGCAACTAGCAATATGTCTTAGGCTGGGTTCTCTGGAGAAGCAAAACCAATAAAGCATATAAATATATATAAAAATTTTTTTTTTTTTTTTTTTTTATATATATATAGAGAGAGAAATTTGTATCAAGGAAACAGCTCATGTGATTGTACAGGCTGAAACCTCGCAAGTCCATGGATCAGGATAGAGACTTCTCCTGATTCACATAGCCACAGGGGCTGGCGAACTCAAGATTGGCGGGTCGGAGAGCAGGACTCTTGTTCACAGGCTGTGAAGATTGACAAATCCTAAGATCAGCAGGTAAGCTGCTAGCTCAAGTCCCAAGAATTGGAGGTCTGATGAACAGGAGACAGCTGCAGGATCTAGAGAGGCCAAAAGCCAGAATATCCACTTACATTAAGATGCAGGCTACATGCCCAAAGAAACTCCCTTTCAACTGACTGGCTACTTAAAGCAGGCCCCATCATGTGGGTGATCACATATAAACACTGAAAATCATGGCCCAGGCAAGTTGACACACAATCTTAACCATCACACAATGTAAAATTATTATGACTGGCATCTAATAAAAATTATCAGACTTAAAAAGAAGCAAGAAAATACAAAACACATCCAGGAGAAAAGTTAATCAATATAAATGTATTTAGACATGACATAGGTGATACAATTAGTAGACAATGACATTAAAAACAACTATTATAAGTTCATTCATATGTTCAGGAGGGTAAAAGAGAGCATGAGCATTTCTTATTATGACAATAAGTAGAAGACGTTAGAAAAAAAAAAGAACCCAAACCAAACTTCTAGAGATGGAAAATACACTGAGATGGAAAATGCACTGATTGAGATTAACAACAGAATAGAATTTGCAGAGGAAAGATTAATAAATTTGAAAACATAAGCATCGCTGCTACCCAAAATGAAACACAAATTGAAAACTAAAACAGTGCATCACTGGGTTGTGGCATAACATCAAGTAGTTCCAGGAAGATAGAAGTGGTAGAAAGGTAGAATATTATTTAACAAAGAAATGATTGGTAATTTTCCAGAACTGATGAAACTGTACATCCACAGGCCCAAGAAGGGCAACAAACCTGAGCAAAGGGAACATTAAGAAAACCACACCTAGGCCATAATAAGCAATTGCTGTAAAAGAGGGAGAAATGAAAATCTTAAAAGCAGCCAGAGAAACAAAGACACATTGCCGAAGACCAAAAATAAGAACAATATAAAACTTCCAGTCAGAAACAGTACAAGCCAGGAGACAGCGGAGCAACATCTTTAAAGTACTGAAAGGGGTGGGTGGCGGGGGGCGGATTGTCAGTCTAGAGTTCTAAAGCCAGTAAAAATCCTTTCCAAAAATGAAGGCAAAATTTACACTGCTGACGATGTATAAAAGTTAAGAGAATTCATCACTAAATGACCAGAAATGTTTAAGATCATCCTTCAGGCACAAGAAAAATGATACCAGATGGAAATTTAGATCTATGCAAAGGAATAAAGAGGGCCAGATATTATAAATAATTGGGTAAATATCAAAAATTTTTTTGTTTTTAAAAATTCTTTTAAAAATATAACTATTTAAAGTAAAAATAACAATGTGTTATAGAGTTTATAACCTAGGCAGAAGTAAAATATATGAGAATAGTAGCATAAAGGCTAGGAGAAGGGGTATTACAGTATATAGTTTTAAGTTCTTAGACTATACGTAACCCTAAAAAAAAAGTGTAATTGTTGTTGCTGTTGTTGTTGGGTGCCGTCAGGTCAGTGCTGACCCACAGTAACACCGTTTGACAGTGTAGAATTTCCCCCACAGGGTTCTATTGGCAATAATCATTCTGGCAGATCGCCAGGTCTTTCTCCTGCAAAGCTGTTGGGTGGGTTCAAGCTGTCAACCTTTTGGTTAGCAGCCAAGTGCTTAACCATTGCACCACCAGGGTTCCTTGAAAGTGTATAACTAACACACAAATAAAGGAGATAATATGTACTAATATAAAAATCCATTGATCCAAAAGAATGAAGAAAAAATCAAAGTGAGAATAAAGAACAGATGGAACAGATAGAAAGTAAATATCAAAATGGTTTATTTAACTCCAATTACATCAATAATTACATCAATATAAATGGTGCAAACATTCTAATCAAAGGATAGGATTGTACAAGTGGATAAAAAAACAAGACCCGATAACATGCTGTATACAAGAACTCCACTTTAAATATAAAGGCACATACAGGTTAAATGTAAAAGAAAAAAAAGATACGCAATAGTAACGTTAATCACAAGAAAGTTGGAAATTTTACATTAATTTCATATAAAGTAAACCTCAGAGCAAAGAATATTACCAAGGATAAAGAGGCTCAGTTCATTAAGAAGATATTAAAAAAACAAACAAACTTGTTGTAGTCGAGTTGATTCTGACTCACAGCCACCCTATAGGACAGAGTAGAACTGCCCTGTAGGGTTTCCAAGGGGCAGCTGATGGATTTGAACCGCTGACCTTTTGGTTAGCAGCCAAACTCTTAATCACTGCACTACCAGGGCTCCTAAGAAGATGTAAATATCCTAAATTTTTATATACTTATTAACAGAGGTTCAAAAATATGTGAAGCCAAAATTATAGATTTGAAAGAAGACACACATTCACAATTATATTTAAGAATTTCAATACCTCTCCCTAATAATTTATAGAACAAGAGTAAATTGGTAAGCATATCAAAGACTTGAACAACACTATCAACCTGATTGACCTAATTGATGAAATTGACCCACTCAAAACACCAAAATACACATTATTCTTAGTGCACATGAAACATTTACTGAGATAAGCCATAGCCTGGGCCAAAAAAAAGAAGTCTCTTCCTAAGTTTAAAATGATCAAAATCATAAAAAGTATGTTCTCTAATGAGAGCAGAATTTAATATAAATGACCAAACAAATACGGAACATTCCCAAATACTTGGAAATCAAGCAAAGACTATGTGTGGGGAAGAAGGAAAAAAAAGGTATGTATTGATATTGTTGTGTTGTTGTTAGGTGCATTCAAATTGGTTTCAATTCATAGTGACCCTCCGTACAATAGAACTAAACACTTAGCCATCCTCACAATCGTTGTTATGCTTGAGCCCATTGTTGCAGCCACTGTGTCAAACCATCTTGTGCAGGGTCTTCCTCTTTCTTGCTGGCCCTCTACTTTACCAAGCACGATGTCCTTCTCCAGGGACTGGTCCCTCCTGATAACATGTCCAAAGTGTGTGAGACATATAGTCTCACATCCTTGCTTCTAAGGAGCATTCATTCTGGTTGTACTTCTTCCAAGACAGATTCGTTCGTTCTTTTGGCAGTCCAAGGTATATTCACTATTCTTCACCAATGCCACAATTTGAAGAAGTCAATTCTTCTTCAGTCTTCATTACTCATTGCCAAGCTTGCCCATGCATGTGAGGCAATTGAAAACACCATGGCTTGGATCAGGCACCTTAGCCTTCAAGGTGACATCTTTGCTTTTCAACACTTTAAAAAGGTGTTTTGCAGCATATTTGCCCAGTGAAATGCATCTTTTGATTCTTGACTGCTGCTTCCGTGAGTGTTGATTGTAGATCCAAGTAAAATGAAAATCCTTGACAACTTCAATCTTTTCTCCATTTATCATGATGTTGCTTATTGGTCCACTTGTGAGGATTTCTGTTTTCTTTGTGTTGAGGTGTAATCCGTTCTGAAAGCTGTGGTGTTTGATCTTCATCAGTAAGTCCTTCAAGCCCTCTTCACTTTCAGCAAGTAAAGTTCTCTTACATGCATAATGCAGGTTTTTAATGAGTCTTCCTCCAATCCTGATTCCTCATTCTTCTTCGGATTATTTGGTCAGCATGCAGATTGAATAGGTATGGTGAAAGGATACAACCCTGACATACACCCTTCCTTACTTTAAACCACACAGCATCCCCTTGTTCTGTTGGAACGACTGCCTCCTGATCTATGTACAGGTTCCTTATGAGCACAATTAAGAGTTCTGGAATTCCCACTCTTCACAGTGTTATCCATAATTTATTATGATACACACAGTCAAATGTCTTTGCATAGTCAATAAAACACAGGTAAACATCCTTCTGGTATTCTCTGCTTTCAGCCAGCATCCATCTGACATCAGCAATGATAGCCCTGGTTCCACGTCCTCTTCTGAATCTGGCTTGAATTTCTGGCAGTTCCTTGTCAATATATAGCTGCAGCTGCTTTTCAATGATCTTTGGCAAAATTTTACTTGAGTGTGATATTAATAATATTGTTTAATAGTTTCAACATTTGGTTGGATCACCCTTTTGGGGAATAGGCATAAATATGGATCTCTTCCAGCCGGTTGGCCAGGTAACTTCTTCCGAATTTCTTGTCATAGATGAGTGAGCACTTCCAGTGCTACATCCATTTGTTGCAACATCTCAATTGGTATTCTGTCAATTTCTGGAGTCTTGTTTTTTACCAATGCCTTCAGTACAGCTTGAACCTCCTCCTTCAGTACCATCAGCTCCTGATTATATGCTACCTCTTGAAATTGTTGATCATCAACAAATTTTTTTTGGTATAGTGATTTCCAGTATGTGTATTCCTCCCATCTTCTTTTGATGCTTCCTGCATCATTTAATATTTTTCCTGTAGAATCCTTCGATATTGCAACTTGACACTTGAATGTTTTCTTCAGTTCTTTCAGCTTGAGAAATGCTGAGTGTGTTCTTCCCTTTTGGTTTTCTAACTCCAGATCTTTACACATGTCATTATAATACTTTATTTTGTCTTCTCAAGCAGCTTTTTGAAATCTTCTGTTAAGCTCTTTTACTTCATCATTTCTTCCTTTCGTTTTAGCTACTTAATGTTCAAGTGCAAGTTTCAGAGTCTCTTCTGGCATCCATTTTTGTCTTTTTCTTTCCAGTATTTTTAATGACCTCTTGCTTTCTTCATGTATGATGTCCTTGATGTCATCCCATAATTCGTCTGGTCTTCAGTCATTAGTGTTCAACGTGTCAAATCTATTCTTGAGATGGTCTCTAAATTCTGGTGGAATATGCTCAAGGTGGTGCTTTGGCTCTCGTGGACTTGTTCTAATTTTCTTCAGTTTCAACTTGAACTTGCATATGAGCAATTGATGGTCTGTTCCACAATTGGCCCCTGGCCTTGTTCTGACTGATGATATTGGGCTTTTCCATCATTTCTTTCCACAGATGTAATCGATTTGATTCCTGTTTATTCCGTATGGTGAGGTTCACGTGTATAGTTGCCATTTATGTTGGTGAAAAAAATGGTATTTGCAATGAAGGAGTCACTGGTCTTACAAAATTCTATCATGAGATCACCATCATTTCTATCACCAATGCCGTATTTCCCAAACACCATTTCTTCTTGTTTCCAAATTTTGCATTCCAATCACCAGTAATCATCAATGCATCCTGATTGCATGTATGATCAATTTCAGACCACAGAAGTTGGTAAATATCTTCAATTTCTTCATCGTTGGCCTTAATGGTTGGTGCATAAATTTGAATAATAGTCATATTAACTGATCTTCCTTGTAGGCGTACGGGTATTATCCTAACACTGGCAGTGTTGTACTTCAGGATAGATCTTGAAATGTTCTTTTTGACAATGAATGCAACACCATTCCTCTTCAATTTGTCATTCCTGGTATAGTGTACCATATGATTGTCTGATTCAAAATGGCCAATACCAGTCCATTTCAGCTCACTAATGCCTAGGATATTGGTTTTTATGTATTCTATTTCATTTCGATGATTTCTAATTTTCTTAGATTAATACTTTGTACATTTGTGTTGATATTGGTAATCAAAATGATAGTCTGGGGTGTGCCCTTTTTGTTGCCTGCTACAGGGTCATTATGTTTCTCATCTGCCTGATAACAGAACTCTGATTTTTTCAGATGCTAGGCAACAGTTTTTGATCACAGAGATGCTGGCCTCCCCACAAGATCCAGAGGAGGACGAATGCTTGGTCTATGCAATTGATTTTGGTAATTCTGGTACCCCATGCCAGATACTCATTTTTCAGCTTCACTTGTATTTAAGGGATGTCCTGGGACAAATTCGAAGAAGCAGAAGTAAAGGGAAGTCTTTTAGATTGGGGGGTGGGTAGCCTTCTGGGAAGGATTTTCTTACAAGAAAATGGAGTCTAACAGAGAAAAAGTCTTTTCCCTGAGCATTATTTTCTGCCTTAAGTCAGCATGAGGATGTCAGGTCCACAAAAATAACTGTTAATCTGTGACCATGAGAAAATAGAATGAGGACAAAAAAAAAAAAAAAAAAAAAAATCACTCTAAGGATAACAGAGCAGAAAGATAGATAGAGCCCATCCTTAGTAAATTTTTGAATTACCAAGTGAATCCTAAAATCCTTTAACTCTGGATTATTTATTAAGTAAATAAAAAATAGACTTATTAAATTCCTTTTACTTACAACCAAATAAAGACTATGGTCTTCTGATTTTCTTCTTCACTAGAAAGTTAAAAAAAAAAAAAACCATTGCCATCCAGTAGATTGTAACTCATAGCAACCCTATAAAGATAAAGGTTACTAAACATCAATTCTCTCACACACTATCCTCTCTATCTCTGATATATCTCTGTCTCTATCCCCTTCTGCACAGCTTTGCCCCCAATCTTACAGAATATATTCCTCCCTTTCTTACCAAGGCAAACATCTCCACTTCTGCTCTGTGTCTCAGTTTTCTTCCTTGTTTCCTCCAGGATCTGTGCCCTCTTGCATTTCTAATTACTCTTTTTTCCACTGCTTTAATTATTGTGTCCTCTTTGCTTAATTCAGTTGACTTCTCAGTGCATAGAATGTATCTTTTTTCTCTTTGACACTTCAGATTAGTGGTCTAGGCTTATTGTCTCTGTATCCTCACCCACCAATGTGTTCCTCACCCCCTTGCAATATTCTGTTTTTTCCCTTATTCTAATTCCTCAAAAAAAAAAAAGAAAACTTGTTTGCCATATTTAATGTTTTCATATATATTCACTTCTCCTGATTTCTACAATACATAATTTTTCATGCGAAAACTCTTCAACGTTAACTTTCTTGACATTATCCTGAATCTTCTCCCATGTCTTAATTGACTTTCATTTTTGCCAAGAATGTAACTTTCTCTTATTCCCTGACTATGGTTATTTCCCAAAATTTAATTCTTGGCATTCAGCTTTCTCTTTCTCCTTTCCTCTTAAAAAAAAAAGAAACTTATTCTTTATGATCTTAACCATTACCCAGATGTGGATAATTCCTAAATCCGTGTCTCCATCTGTAATCTCTTTCAAATTCTCAGTACCATATCTCCAATTGCATTTTAGACAATCGTTGATATAATCGACATATCTAAAAACCAATTAATCTTCCTCCTCTTCAGACCAGTTCCCCAAGCCGTGGTGAAGCAGTGATTAAGAGCTATGGCTGCTAGCTAAGAGATGGGCAGTTTGAATCCACAAGCTGCTCCTTGGAAGCCCTCTGGGGGCAGCTGTACTATGTCTTATAGGATCGCTATGAGTGAGAATTGACCCGACAGCATTGGTTTTTTTTGTGTGTGTGTCATTGTTATCAAGGGTACTATTATTCTACCATTTACCGAATTTTAAATTCTAAATTGTTTTCAACTATTTCTTCTCTATCTTTTATATAAAAGTATTAACACATTTTAATCAAATCCCATTTTGAATAATTTCACCTTATTTTAGTCTTTCTCATTTTCCACTCATACTAATTCAATAGTTTTGGTTCTTTCCCACTTTCAAATTCCTTTCCCTTCAACGAATTTACAATTATACTGCCACCAGAAATATATTGCCAAAACATTCTTTCACCAAATCGTACTATTAAATGGCTTCCCATTGCCTACATTGGATTTCTGAAACTAAGAGCAATTTTTAAGGAGTTAAAACCTGCACAGTGAGGATATATGTATAGTATGATCTCACTTATATGAAGTATCTGGAATAGGCAAATGCATAGAGACAAAGGTAGATTGGGGATTACCAGTGGCTGAGGAAGGTAGGAATGGGGAGTTATTGTTTAATGGATACTGATTTTTTGTTTGTGGTGACAAAAAGGTTTTGGAAGTGGATGGTGGTGGTAGCTCCACAACGTTGTGAATGTAATATTTTACCATAATAAAATATTTAAAAACTCCACACAGCAGGAAGTCTCTAGGACTCACTATGCTTAGTGAAGGCCTAAGGTTAATATTTTGTATACTATGCCTGCAGGCATCCAATAAAAAAAAAAATTCCAATAGACACCTGCAATTAATTACAGGTTAGATTGGACAGGTGGAACATGATTTTATCAACTCTGTAGTTAGGCAAGAAACAGGGCTTCTCTATTGCTGACAAGTATGTTATCAACAGACCATCTTTCACCCTTCTTGGTTCTGTGTTTTGATTCTCTATTTCTTCCTAATGTAATATGTATGAAATCTGATTCTCCTTTTTGTCTTCAGTTGCCATGATATGATCTCCATAGACCAGAGGAGCTGTTAAAATTTGTAAAGACTATTTCTAATTGTGCATATAAAAAAAAAAAATCTGACTTAATTAGAAAAATAACAGCTGAATCACTTTAGTTCAATTATGTCAGTCTCACTCTAAAATGCTGTGAAATATGTTAATGTATCTAACATGCAAATATCTGTAAAACAGGTATTGTTTTGTTTTTTGACTTTGAACACAGCGCCCAACCTCTGACCAGTTCAAATCAAAGAGACAAGCTAACTGTGTTCCATTGTCAAGGATAAGGAGGCTTGCTCCAACGTTTTCTATATTTATAATCAAGGAAATGTTCACCACCTCTGTCCTTGGGGTTTACCCTGATTTGACTGGCTTTGTTTACATTTTCCAAACCATTTTTATACACATTATAATTAATAACACAATTCCATTTTTAAGGCTGAGTTTCTAAGGAAATTAGTTTGTAGAGGATGGTTTGCATGAAACTTGGCTCTGTACCTCCCTAAATCAATCAGTTTGCTCAGTCAAATATTTATTGGACACCTGTTTGTGCAAATCTTTCCAAGCTGGTCTTTCAGAAATTGCCTTATTGTGACAGTGAAGATTGTCTTCCTCTATATATGAAAAGATAATGGTGGGCCCAGACAGTTAAAGATAGGGTGATAATACATCCTGTGTTGCCTGGACAGTTCTATTTGACACCTATTGTCCAGGCATATTTATTAATAGCAGCTCTTTCAGTCTTAAAAATCGTTCAAGTTTGGAGGACAAATTATTTGGCTGCCTTAGTTAAAGATCGTGAGTGTAAGACAAAGAGATGAGATGACTATGTTGCTTCGTTTTTACTACTGGAAGACCAGATTCTATAATCTTTTTTAAGGCTTCACATAGGATGCCACATTCCATTCTCTGGAATTTAATAGGTAACAGATTTTATTTCAAAGACAGGCTATTTAAAATAATACAAAAGTATAATTAACTGGGAGTTTAGAGCCCTGAGTCTTCCCCAAGACTCTAAGTAATCAACATTGTGATGCTAGGCCCATGATTTTTTAATGTGGACAGAATCACTTGTGATATTTGTTAAAATGCAGGTTATGGAAAAATTCCCACAGGTATTCTGAGACAAGTATTCCTTGAGAATCACTGCCTTAGGCAAGTCGGCTCTTCTGGGCTTCAAATTCTACATGCATAAAATGAGGGGGCTGGATTAGGTGAAGTTTAGGGCTATTGTCAGTCCTTAACTTTCATGAATCAATTGAATTGTTCTCTATTTCTGGGAATAAAGCTCTGATCAATTCAACATGTGTGGCACTCAAGTGACTAAGCCTCTCTTCTTAAGTGTACGGTTTAAATAAATATTTTCTACTTAACCCGTCAGCTGCCCATCACAGAGTTTTGGAATAGGAAGAGGCACTAGAGACCATCTAGTGCAATCCCCCACTCAATGCAGAAAGGCTACCATTCCCCAATAACACCCCCAGTAGATGGTCATCCAGCCTGTGCTTGTTCACTTCCATCACTGGGAACTTACTACTTTGAAATAAGGAAATGTCTTCCTTTTCTTAAATTAAAAATCTTTCTCTTGGAGGTATAACCCATGTGTCCTGGTTCTGAGCTATGATTCTATATAGAATAAGTATAATTTCTTCTCCATGTGACCACAGTTTGGATGAAGTCTTCATTTCACACTCAGTTTCAGTTTCTTTTAACACACTGCTTATGTCTTTTTTTTTTTTTTATGTCTAATTGCTCTCCGATGGATCTCTCCTAAAATGTGTCCTCAGCTGTGGTCTGGGCAATGTCATTTACCACAGGACCATTATCTTCTGGAAACTAAATATCTTTTAATGCCATCATGCTTGGTAAAGCAGAGGGTCAGCAAAAAAGAGGAAGACCCTCAATGTGATGGATTGACACAGTGGCTGCAATAAGGGGCTCAGGCATAACGATGATCGTGAGGATGGTGCATGCCCAGGCAGTGTTTCGTTCTGTTGTATGTACATAGGATCACCATGAGTTGAAACTGACTCGACAGCACCTAATAATAACAACAACAGACACCACCTAAGATGCCATTTGTATTTTGTGTCAGCCAATCACATTGCTGGCTCATTCTAAGCTGGTAGTCCACCCAAATCCTGAGGGCTTTCTCAGTGAAAGTCATTTATGCAAGTTCTCCACAATCCACAACTCTAAACCCATAATCATACAGCTGCTCCCTTTTGTACCCTAAATTCAGGAACTTACATGCGTCTCTATTTGATTTCACCCTTTTTTTAGTGATAGCCTGTTGCACTCGTATTTTTTTGACATACAATGCCTTAGTTACCTCTTTCAGCTTTGTGATGTTTGTAGATTTGGTGTGCATGTTTTTTACTTCAATCGCCGTCAACTTTTAAGAATAGACAAGACCAAGAAGAAAAATCTTCAATGCACCTTTAAATAACTCCCTTCAGGGTAGCTTTTATCAGATATTGCTTTTTCAGTGTATGATCTAAGATAGGCATTGGTTCCTCAGGGCATTGAACCAAAACACCAATTAACTGTAGTTTAAGCTACTCAGAACTCAACCAGTCTAGGGTACCTGCAAGAAATTTTATTGACTATTATCAGTCTTATTCAATTGAACTCACAACTGAGGATACACAATCCACTAGTGCAAGGGGATTGAACCCAGTAACCTGCGATGATAGCAAAGGTCTGCCCTTTTCTCAATGAGGAATATGACAATATGATCTAAATCTTTTTGAAAGAAATAATTTCCAACCTGTTCTTGAACTGAAATTTTTCCTTCAGCCTATCTTCATAGACAACTTTTATATTATCTATTTAATATGATATGCCTATTATGTCCATGAAAATTAGTAGCACAGGCCGCTAATCATACCAGTGTTATCTATTGCTTTGATGTTGCCAATATGCTCATGAAAATTAGTAGCACAGCTACTAATAATAGCAAAATTAGGTAGAAGTTGTGAGTATTTGAATAGACTGACAGGATGACACAATATAATAGAAAGTCCATAAATAAATAAAAAATATATAGGAATTTTGTAAATGATAGAAGTGGTTACAAATCACTGATGGAAAAATGCGTTATTCAAACAATAGTATGGAGGCAAATAAATTTGGGGGAAAAATAAATTGAATCTGTCTTATACACCTTATACTAGAATTCATCCAGAATGGATCAAAAAATAGAAATTAAAAAAAAAGAAATAAAACATCAGAGATTCCTTTTATAACCTTGAAATGGGGAAAGTATTTCTAACAACATATGAAGTAAAAAATGAAATATTAATAAATTTGACTTCAGAAATATCAGTTACGTCTTCATGCTGAGAATATAATCAAATGACAAAGGAAAAACAGAGGGGAGTTGAAATACATTTGCAACTCATATCACAGGCAAAGGGGAATTCTCTCTATGTATAGTTTCAAATAAAACTTATGTGCTACCTCAGATCCCTATAATTACTTTGCTTTCTTCCTGCAACAGCCCTAGAAATAGCTTGTATTATTTCCAAGGTCATGTAGGCAGATCGTTACTGCGTTTGCTCCGCTGCAGACCAACGGACTCAAGGCAGCAACTGTTTGGGGTTTCTCTTGTTATTCATGGGCATTTTTCAGTACAACCGCACCTCATGCCTATAGCCTATGCCTCTTAATTTCCTTTCCAAGAGATTCCCTAACGTTACCGAGACTGAAGGGCTTCCCTACTGCCGCTTATATAGATGCTGTTGAACTTATTCAGTGCCCTGTGAAGTGATTTTCTTTCTTTCTTTTTTTTTACCTAGAGGAAGCAGGAGTTTATGAATAAATACTTCTTCTTTAAATACATCATCACCTCCCCCACCCCAAAAGCTTGAGAAAAATAAGTGTTATTTTTAAGGGCACAACAATAAAGCTTATTGTTAGGCTGATGCTGTAACATAAACAGTGGAAGACGAAAAGCAATTAAATAACAGTTTTAAGGTGATACCAGATGATAAAACTGCTAGGCGGGTATTTTATACCCAGAAAAAAATGTTGTCGTTGTTAGGTACCGTCAAGTTGGTTCCGACTCAGAGCGACCCTATGTACCACAGAATGAAACACTGCCTGGTCCTGCGCCATCCTACAGTCGTTGTTATGTGTGAGCCCATTGTTGCAGCCACTGTGTCAATCCGTCTCATTGAGGGTCTTCCTCTTTTCTGCAGACCCTGTACTTTACCAAGATGATGTCCTTCTCAAAGGACTGATCCCTCCTGACAACATGTCTAAAGTATGTAAGACCAGTCTCACCATACTTGCTTCTAAGGAGCATTCTGGTTGTACTTCTTCCAAGACAGATTTGTTTGTTCTTTTGGCAGTCCATGGTATATTCAATATTCTTGCCAACACCACAATTCAAAGGCATCAATTCTGCTTTGGTCTTCCTTATTCATTATCCGGCTTTCACACGCATATGATACGATTGAAAACACCATGGCTTGGGTCAGGCACACCTTAGTCTTCAAGTTGGCATCTTTGCTTTTCAACACTTCAAAGAGGTCCTTTGCCCAATGCAACGCATCTTTTGATTTCTTGACTGCTGCTTCCATGGGTGATGACTGTGGATCCAAGTAAAATGAAAAAATATTCTTCAAAAATGCAGCCTATATAAAGGCATTTTTAGAGAAAAGGGATGAGTTGAGAATATTAACTGTCATCCTAACCATACTACAAAAAATACTAAATGAATTTCTTCAGACTGAAGGAAAATGATACCAGATAGAAGAATGGAATTGCACAAAGAAACAAACAGAACTGAACAGAGTAAAAGTGTAGGTAAATACAAAAGAAAAATTTTGCTTTTTAGAAAAGACCTTTTAAAGCAAAAATATTAAAATGTTCTGTGGGGTTTACATCAAATGTAAAAGTAAACTACATGATGATAATAACAAAAAGGGTGGGAGCTGAAAGGTTCTTACATTATTTGTGAAAAGATAAAATTTTAATTCAAGGTAGTTTGTGTTAAGAATGCATATTTTAATATATAGTATAAATGTTAAATGGAAATAGAAAAATGTTAATAAAAAATCAACAAGATATGTAAAATAGAATACCAAACATACTTGATTAATCCAAAAGAAGGCATGAAAGAAATAGCCAAGTACGATGAGAAAAATAGAAACCAAAATGGAGACTAAAATCCAACCAGCTCAGCAATTATCTTAAATGTTAAAAACAAAACAAAAAAAAAACCCTAAATAATTAAAAGATGTAGGTTACAAAGATGGATTTTTTTTTTAATGATTCAGTATATAAACCGAAATCCATTGCCGTCGAGTCAATTCCGACTCACAGCGACCCTATAGAACAGAGCAGAACTGCCCCATAGAGTTTCCAAGGAGTGCCTGGTGGATTTGAACTGCTGAACTCTTGGTTAGCAGCCGTAGCGCTTAACCACTACATGACCAGGGTTTCCGGTTCAGCATATACTATCTGCAAAAGACACACTTTCAATATGAAAATACAAATTACAGAAAAGTAAAAAGGTGGAAAAAATATATTAGCACTGAAAAGGGATATTATATAATGATAAATTTATCCAACAGACATGAAAAGGCTAAATATATATACATCTAATACCATAGTTTAAATATAAGATGCAAAACTGACAGAATTTAAAGGAGAAATATACTAATCCACCATTACAATCAGAGATTTTTCTCTCAGTCAAAGATGAAATAAGCATATTTTAAAAAGAGCAATATATAGAAGATTTGAAAAACTCTATTAACGAATTTAACCTGATTAATATAACACTTCAACTGACAAATGGAGACTATATATACTTTTTCAAATGCACAATAAGTTTATTATGAAACAATAAACAACATAACCATATACTGGTCCCTTAAAATAATTCCTAGTAAATGCCTAAGTGTTGACTTATCCACAGTATGTTCTCTGACCACATATGCAATTAACTAGAAATCAGTAACAAAAAGATAGCTAAAAAATCCCAGACATTTGGAGATTAATAACATAATTCTAAATAATACATGGGTCAAGAAGAAGTCAAAGTGAATATTGTTGTTAGGTGCCCTCGGGTCAGTACTGACTCATAGTGACCCTATGTACAACAGAATGAAACACTGCCCAGTCCTGCACAAGCCCTACAATCCTTGTTACGCTTGAGCCCATCGTTGCAGCCACAGTGTAAATCCATCTTATTGACGGTTTTCCTCTTTTTTGCTATCTACCAAGCATGATGTCCTTCTCCAGGGACTGAACTCTCCTGATAACAAGTCCAAAATATGTGACATGTTTTATTCTTGCTATCCTTGCTTTTAAGGAGCACTCTGACTGTATTTCTTTCAAAACAGATTTATTCTTTCTTTTGCCAGTCCATGGTATATTCAATATTCTTCCCCAGCACCATAATTCAGAGGTATCAATTATTCTTTGGTCTTCCTTATTCACTGTCTAGCTTTCACATGCACATGAGGCAACCGAAAATACCGTGGCTTGGGTCAGGCGCTTCAATCTTCAAGGTGTCATCTTTGCTTTTTAGCACTTTAAAGAGGTCTTTTGTAGCAGATTTTACTCAGTTCAATGCGTCTTTTGATTTCTTGACTGCTGCATCCACAGGTGTTTATTGTGGATCCAAGTAAAATGAAATCCTTGACAAATTCAGTCTTTTCTCTGTTTATCCTGATGTTGCTTACCAGTCCAGTTGTGAGGATTTTTGTTTTCTTTATGTTGAGGTGTAATGCACACTGAAGGCTGTGGTCATCTTCATCAGTAAGTGCTTCAAGTCCTCTTCACTTTCAGCAAGCAAGGTTGTGTCATCTGCATAACACAGGTTGTTAATGAGTCTTGTTCCAATCCAGATGCCCCATTCTTCATATAGTTCAGATTTTCCCATTATTTGCTCAGCATACAGATTGAATAAGTATGTTGAAAATATACGACGCTGATGCACACCTTTCCTGACAAAACCACAGAGTATCCCTTGTTCTGTTCGAATGACTGCCTCTAGATCTATGTACAGGTTCCTCATGAGTACAATTAAGTATTCTGGAATTCCCATTCTTCACAATGTTGTCTGTAATTTGTTATGATCTATGGTCAAATTTCTTTGCACAGTCAATAAAACATAGGTAAACATATTTCTGGTATTCTCTGCTTTCAGCCAAGATTCATCTGGCATCAGCAATGATAGCCCTGGTTCCACATCCTCTTCTGAATACGGCTTGAATTCCTTGCGGTTCCCTCTTGATGCATTGTTGCGGCTCCTTTTGAATGATCTTCAGCAAAATTTTACTTGAGTGTGATATTAATGATATTGTTTGATAATTTCCAAATTCAGCTGGATTACCTTTCTTTGGAATAGGCCTAAATAGGGATCTCGTCCAGTCAGGTGGCCAGGTAGCTGTCTTCCAAATTTCTTGGCATAGACGAGTGAGTACACCCAGCACTGCATCTGTTTGTTGAAACATCTCAATTGATATTCCATCAATTCCTGGAGCCTTGTTTTTCACCAATGCTTTCAGTGCAACTTGGGCTTCTTCCTTCAGTACCCTTGATTCCTGATCATACACTACCTCCTGAAGTGGTTGAACATAGACCAATTCTTTTTGGTAAAGTGAGTCTCTGTATTCCTTCCATCTTCTTTTGATGCTTCCTGTGTCATTTAATATTGTCTCTATAGAATCCTTCAGTATTGCAACTTGAGGCTTGAATATTTTCTTCTCTTATTTCAGCTTGAGAAATGCCAAGTGTGTTCTTTCCTTTTGGTTTTTTTAAACTCCTGGTCTTTGCACATGTCATTATAATACTTTGTCTTCTTGAGCTGCCCTTTGAAATCTTCTGTTTAGCTCTTTTAGTTTATCATTTCTTCTGTTTTCCTTAGCTACTCAATGTTCAGGAAACCCTGGTGGCGTAGTGGTTAAGTGCTACAGCTGCTAACCAAAGGGCCAGCAGTTTGAATCCACCAGGTGCTCCTTGGAAACTCTATGGGGCAGTTCTACTCTGTCCTATAGGGTCACTATGAGTCGGAATCGACTAATGGCACTGGGTTTAGTTTTTTTTTTTTTTTTGTACTCAATGTTCAAGAGCAAGTTTCAGAGTCTTTTCTGACATCCATTTTCGTCTTTTATTTCTTTTCTGTCTTTTTAATGACCTGTTGTTTTCTTCATGTAGGATGTTCTTGATGTCATCCCACAGCTCATCTGGTCTTCAATTATTAGTGTCCAAAGCCTCAAATCTACTCTTAAGATGGTCTCTAAATTCAGGGGGGATATACTAAAGGTTATACTATGGCTCTTGTGGACTTGTTCTAATTTTCTTCAGCTTCAACTTGAACTTGCACGTGAGTGATTGACAGTCTGTTCTACAGTTGGCCCCTGGCCTTGTTCTGACTGTTGATATTGAGCTAAACTGGACATTAGAAAATATTCTGAAGTAAAAAAATAATGCAAAAACAATGGATCAAAATCGGTGAGACAATGCTAAAGCTGTGTTTAGAGGGAAATATACTGACTTTAAATGGTTATATTAGAAAAAAAAAAAGGCTTAAAAACAACGATCTAAGTGACCATCTAAAATAGCTAGTAAAAGAAGAAAAGTATTCTCAAAGAAAGAAGAAAATTATAGACACAGAGATATGCCCAGATCCCCTGTCAATGTCAATGAAGATTGTGTGTTCAAGTTGTCAGCAGATAGTCCCTGTCTGACCAGTTCCTTCAAAGTTTGCCTCAATTGTTGGCACCCTCTTTGCCAAAGGGTACACCTTTCTTTGAAGGTCCCCATCCAGTGACTGATTGAGGTAGAAGTATAAAGGTTCAGTCGTTTCAGACCAATGCAGGGTGCTCCTAACAACCTATACACTGACAGCCTATATAGACAGCTGTAAAAATAATCAAAACTCAAAGAAACTAAAACATAAGGTTTATTCTGAGCAGTTATTCTACATGCAGGGAGACCATTCTTATTCTATAAAAAAAAGCAAATGGCTCAAAGTAGGCTAGTTACAATAAAGTTTACAAAGAGGGAGAAGAATACAAGAGCAACCATTGGCTAATGTTAACATGATTGATGGAATCTTGTCCTTCCCATTTTACTGGGATCAGCTGACATCTGGTCACAAAGTGGTCTCTAGCCTGGCTGCTAAAATTTGGCCCTATTGGCACAGAAGTTAAGTGTTCGGCTGCTAGCTGAAAAGTCAGCGATTTGAATCCACCAGCTGCTCTGTGGGAGAAAGATGTGGCAGTTTGCTTCTCTAAAGATTTATAGCCTTGGAAACTCTATGGGAAAGGTCTACTCTGTCCTATAGATGGTCGCTATGAGTCAGACTCAACTCTATGCAATAGGTTTTTTTTTTTTTATCTACTTGCTTCAAGAGACCTTTTGAAATTTAAATTAAGTAAGCCTAGAGTCTTTTTCATTAAATCACCAAGTAATGGTTTTGCTGTTGACTATCTTTTTCCCTGGTTGTGAAGTGGTAGCGGTTCAACCCACCGGATACTCCACAAGGAGAGAGATGTGGCAATCTGTGTCCATAAAGATTATAACCTTGAAAGCCTTATAGGTCATACCTACTCTTATAGGGTCACTATCAGTTGGAATTCAATTGACAACAATGGGTTTGGTTTGGTTTTCTTTTTCTAGCAGGAAAAGACAAATTTATATAGCTACCGAACAACTTCTGGAGAAAGAAAAAAAAGTCAATGCTTTTGCAGTTTGGGTCAGGCTCTTTATGGTATTTGATTCTTAAAGTCGAAGTAAGGTATCTTAATTTTTCTCTTTGACACTGTGTATATACACCTAGAGGATTGTCGGAGCATTGTCAGGCCTCAATCACAGTTGGACCAGTGGGGTTTTAGCCTCCTCTTTTCCACAGGTGACAATCACTATTAAATACCCTGCAAGCCAAGCTCCATTACAGGGTCTGTTCTCAGAGACAGACTTTTGACAGAAGAATAAAAATAATAGCAAATCAATAAAAAAGAAAATAGAAAACCAACAAAACTAAAAGTTGTTTCTTTGAAAGATCAAAAGCATTAGTAAACACTTTGCAAGACTCAGCAAAAATAAAAAAAAAAAAGAGGGGAAAATACCCTCAGAAATTACTGTATCACTAAAAGAAGTCATCACTGCAGACACAACAGATATTAAAAGGATAATTAGACAATATTACAAACAACTTAGTCAATAAATTTGATAACATAGAAATGGAAAAATTCTGTGAAAATCACTATTTACCAAAAAAGAGACAGAAATAGAAAAATTTGAAGTATAGGTTGTTAATATTTTTACTTTGAGGTAATCGTTGAACCACAAATGTATTTGTAAGAAATAATGCAGAAAGATCCTGCATACCCTTTACCCAGTTTCTCCCAAAAGTATTGCAAAACTATATTACTATATCACAACCAGAATATTGACATTGATACAGTCAACATATGTTGCGGTTGGTGTTAGGTGTGCCGCTGAGACAGTTCTGACTCAAAGTGACCCTTTGTACGACGGTGGCCTGGTCCATTGCCACCCTCACAATCGTTGCTATGTTTGAGCCCATTGTTGCATCCACAGTGGTGATCTATCTCCTTGAGGGTCTTTCTCTTTTTTTCACTGACCCTCTGCTTTACTAAACATGATGTCCTTCTCCAGGGACTGGTCCCTCTTGATAGCATGTCCAAAGGACATGAATCGAAGTCTCACCATCCTTGCTTCTAAGGAGCATTGGAACTGTACTTCTTCCAAGACACATTTTTTGTTTTTGTTCTTCTGGCAGTCAATAGTGTATTCAACGTTCATCTCCAACATCATCATTCAAAGGCATCGATTCTTCTTTGGTCTTCCTTACTCATTGTTGAGCTTTCACATTTATATGAGGCAATTAAAAACACCATGGCTTTTTAACATTAAAGAGGTCTTTTGCTCCAGATTTGCTTAATTCAATGCATAGTTTGATTTCTTGACTTTTGCTTTCATGGGTATTGATTATGGATCCAAGGAAAATGAAATCCTTGACAATTTCATTACTTTCTCTGTTTATCATGATGCTTCTTATTGGTCCAGTTGTGAGAATTTTTGTTTTCTTTATGTTGAGATATAATCCATACTGAAGGATGTGGTCTTTGATCTTCATCAGTAAGTGCTTCATATCCTCTTCACTTTCAGCAAGCAAGGTTGTATCTCTGCATAATGCAGGTCATTAATGACTCTTCCTCCAATCCTAATGCCCCATTCTTCTTCATGTAGTCCAGCTACACAGATTATTTGCTCAGCATACAGACTGGATAAGTACAGTGAAAGGATACAACCCTGAGGCACACCCTTCCTGACTTAAAACCACACAGTATCCCCTTGTTCTGTTCAAACAACTGCCTCTTTGTCTATGTACAGGTTCCCCATGAGCACAATTAAGTGTTCTGTAATTCCCATTCCTCACAATATTATCCAAAATTTGTTATGATCCACACAGTCCAATGCCTTTGCATAGTCAATAAAACACAGGTAAGCATCTTTCTGGTTTTCTCTGCTTTCAGCCAAGATCTATCTGCCATCAGCAATGATAGCCCTTGTTCACGTTCTCTTCTGAATCTGGCTTGAATTTCTGGCAGTTCCTTGTTGATGTACTGCTGTAACTGTTTTTGAATGATCTTCAGCAAATCTTTACTTGAGCACGATATTAATGATATTGTTTGATAATTTCCACATTCAGTTGGCTCACCCTTTGTGATGGCTAAGATTGTGTGTCAGCTTGACTGGGCCATGATTCGCAGTGTTTATATGTGATCACTCCCATGATTGAATCTACTGTGAATAGCCAATCAGTTGAAAGGGAGTTTCCTTGGGGGCATGGCCTGCATCTGAATATAAGCAGATGTTCTGGCTTTTTTGCTCATTCTGGATCCTGCGGCTACCTCCTGTTCATCTGATCTCTGGCTTTTGGGACTTGAGCTGTCAGTTTATCTGCAGATCTTGGATTCATCTATCTTCACAGCCTGAGAGTGGGAGCCCTGGTCTCCGCCCTGCCAATCTTGGGTTTGCCAGCCCCTGTGGCTACGTGAATAAAGAGAAGCCTCTATCCCAATCCGTGGACTTGGGATGTTCCAACCTCTACAATCTCATGAGCCATTTCCTTGGCGTAAATATTTCTCTGTACATATTTTTACACTTTACTGGTTTTGCTTCTCTAGAGAACCCAATGTAAGAACATTTAGTACCAAGAGTGGTTCTAGAGAAACAAAACTGTAAGGATGAGTTTTCTAAATTGGTTTTCAAGTCTGGCTAGTCTTAAAGATGTTAATGACTCTGCTTCTAGCAGTAAAGAGGGCGCTGCTAATCCATGGCATGAGGAGTCAATACAATTGCACAAAATATCACCACCAGTAGATCAGGTATTGGTGACAGGCAAGGCTCCAGGTGAACACAAGTGTGACATATTTCTATAGTTCTGTCAAAATGAGAAATATAAGGAGGCTAGTTGGTTGGTCTTACTTTTGCTAGACAAACTGGTAAAAATAAGAGATGCACTCAGGGCTTCAGAGTCAAAGCTCAAGTGCCACATAAATGGCCTTAAGGCTTCCATTTGTGCTTTGAAAGAAAGCCTTATTTCTTGTAGTAACAGAGCTGAAATTGCCAAAAACCAAAACTAGAGCCTTGTTGTAAGAGTGGCTGAATTACAATACCAACTCAATTGCCAACCTCGACAGGTGTCTGAAGTTAAAGTAAGGGCATTGATTGGGAAGAAATGGGATCCTGAAACTTGGGATGGGGACATATAGGCATATAACCAGGAAACTGGAGACATTGAGCCCCTTAATTCCATTGAATCACTCCTGCCAGCAGAACCACTCCCATCTGAAGAGATTACTTCATGTTTGTCTGCTAAACCACCCTGCCCAAAAAATCATTAGCATCTCCACTCCCATCAAATGAGATTAGCCCTAGCCTAGCTGCCTCTAAAGAACCCTTGCCTGAGTCATTGCCTGAGGCAGATGCTTTACAAAACAATGCTGAATGTTCTCAAAATAATTCCACGCTACTGATTTTGGCTTCTAGACCTATAACTAGACATAAGTCCCAGTGAGCCCCAAAAGGTGAAGCACCAGGTGTGACCCAGGAGAAGGTACACTATATTCCAAAATAACTGCTTCAAGAAACTGGGGAATATGTGTGGGAATGTCTATTAAGTGTGTGGGATAATGGTGCAAGGAGCATAAAGACGGATCAGTCTGAGTTTATTAATATGGGCCCACTAAGCACAGATTCTTCATTCAGTGTTTCAGCTTGAGAAATTAGGAAAGAATCTAATAGTTTATTTGGCTTGGTTGCTGAAGCATGGATTATGAGGTAGTGTACACTAAATCAAGTTGAAGAAGGTATACAAAGGCTTAGGGAAATTGGCATGCTAGAGTAGATTTATCAGGTTAGACCCACAGACCCACACCTGGAGTGCCCAGAGGACACGCCTTTTACCACAACTGTGAGGAACAAATTTGTAATGGGAGCTCCAGCATCCTTAAAGACTGCTGTAACTGCTATTCTATGTAACTCAGATTTGACAGTGGGAACACCCTTAACTGAATTAAGACACCTAACTGCAATGGGGTTGATTGGATCCCTTGGTAGTAGGGGCCAAACGGCTGCACTCAATCGACAAAGACAAGGTGGGCGTGGTTACAGTAATGGACAGTGGAGTCAAAGCAGTAATCAGAATAGTCTGACTTGTATGGACTTATGGTGTCGGCTACATAGTCATGGTGTTCCTTGGAGTGAAATACATAGGAAATCTACTAAATACTTACTTGATTTGTACAAGCAGATGAATTCTAGGTCAGGTAAACAGCAATCTAACTTGAATTGCCAGAATAGACAGTCACATTCCCTCAATCAATTCCCAGATTTGAGTGAGTTTAAAGACCCACAACTCCTTGAATGAAGGGGAGGCTGTGACCCCTTGAGGAAGGACCCCAATACACTGACAAAAATTTTTACTGTTAATCTTTCTCCCAGCCTTCCCCAAAGAGATCTACAGCCTTTTACAAGAGTGACTATTCATTGGGGAAAAGGAAATAATCAAGGCTCTCAGGGATTACTGGATACTGGCTCTGAAATGACTCTAATTCCAGGAGGCCCAAAACATCATTTTGGGCCCACTATGGCCCGAAGTAGGGGCGTATAGAGGTCAAGTTATTAATGGAGTCTTGGCTTATGCCCATCTCACAGTAGGTCCAGTGGGTCCCTGAACCCATCCTGTAGTGATTTCCCCAGTTCCAGAATGCATAATTGGAATAGATACACTCAGCAACTGTCAGAACACCCACTTTGGATCCCTGACAAACGGACTAAGGGCTACTATCGTAGGAAAAGCCAAGTGGAAGCCATTAGAACTGCCCCTACCTAGGGAAATAGTAAACAAAAAGCAATACCACGTTTCTGGAGGGATTTCAGAGATTACTGCCACCATAAAGGACTTGAAGGATGCAGGGGTGGTGGTTCCCACCACTTCCCCATTCAATTCGCTTATTTGGCCTGTGCTAAAGACAGATGGATCTTGGAGAATGACAGTAGGTTATCAAAAGCTTAACCAGGTGGTGACTCCAATTGCAGCTGTTGTTCCAGATGTAGTTTCATTGCTTGAGCAAGTTAATAGTTCTCCTGGTACCTGGTATGCAGCTATTGATCTGTCCAATGCCTTTTTCTCCATATCTGTTTTGAAGGACCATCAGAAGCAGTTTGCCTTCAGCTGGCAAGGCCAGCAATACACCATCACTTGCCTACCTCAACACTACATTGACACTCCAGCTCTGTGTCATAATTTAGTCCAAAGGGACCTTGATCACTTTTCTCTTCCACTAGACGTCACACTGCCCATTACTTTGATGACATTATGATGATTGGACCTAGTAAGGAAGAAGTGTCAAATGGCTCTGGACTTATTTTGGTAAAACATTTGCATGCTAGAGGGTGGGAAATTAATCCCACAAAAATTCAGATGCCTTCTACCTCAGTGAAATTTCTAGGGGTCCAGTGGTGTGGGGCATGTTGAGATATTCCTTCTAAAGTGAAGGACAAGTTATTGCAACTGGCTGCTCCCACAACTAAAAAGGAGGCACAATGTCTTGTGGGCCTCTTTGGATTTCAGAGACAACACATTCCTCATTTGGGTGTGCTACCCCAGCCTATTTATCAAGTGACTCGAAAAGCTGCTAGTTTTGAGTGGGGCCTAGGACAAGAGAAGGCTCTGCAACAGGTTTAGGCTGCTATCCAAGCCACTGTACCACTTGGGCCATAAGATCCACCTGATCAAATGGTGCTTGAAGTGTCAGTGGCAGTTAGAGATGCTGCTTGGAGTCTTTGGCAGGCCCCTGCTTGTGAATCACAGTGCAGACCCTTAGGATTTTGGAGCAAAGCCCTGCTATCCTCTGCAGATAATTACTCTCCTTTTGAGAAACAGCTGTGGGCTTGTTACTGGGCCTTATTAGAGACTGAATGCTTAACCATGGGACACAATGCCACCATGCAGCCTGAACTGCCCATCAGGAACTAGGTGTTGTCTGACCCACAGATTCATAAAGTTGGATGTCCACAGCAGTGCTTCATCTTTAAATGGAAGTGGTATATACAAGATCAGGCCCGAGCAGGACCTGAAGGCACAAGTAAGCTGCATGAGGAAGTGGCTTATATGCCCATGGTCTCCATTCCTGTCACATTGCCTTCCATCTCCCAGTCTGCACCTAAGACCTCATGGGGAGTTCCTCATGATCAGTTGACTGAAGAAGAGAAAACTCATGCCTGGTTTACAGATGGTTCTGCATGATATCCAGGCACCACTCGCAAGTGGACAGAGGCAGCACTACAGTCCTTTCTGGGACCTCTCTGAAGGACAGTGGTGAAGGGAAATCCTCTCAGTAGGCAGAACTTCAAGCAATGCACCTGGTAGTTCACTTTGCTTGGAAGGAGAAATGGCCTGATGTGAGACTGTATACTGATTCATGGGCTATGGCTGATGGTTTGGCTGGATGGTCAGGGATATGGAAGGAACACGATTGGAAAATTGGAGACAAGAACTTATGGGAAAGAGGTATGTGGAAAGACTTCTCTGAATGGACCAAAGAAGTGAAGATATTTGTGTCTCATGTGAATGTTTGCCAAAGGGTGACATCAGCAGAGGTTGATTTTAAAAATCAAGTGGATAGGATGGTGCGTTCTGTGGAAACCAGTCATCCTTTTTCCCTAGCTACTCCCATCGTTGAGCAATGGGCTCATGAACAAAGTGGCCACAGTAACAGGGATGGAGGTGACTTCCACTCACCAAGGCTGACTACAGCCACTACTGAGTGCCCGATCCGCCAGCAGCAGAGATCAACACTGAATCTCCAACATGACACCATCCCGCAAGGGGTTCAGCCAGCAATTTGGTGGCAATTTGATTACAATGAACCACTTCCATCACAGAAAGCACAGCATTTTGTTCTTACTGGAATAGACACTTAGTGTGGATATGGATTTGCCTTCCCTGCATGCAATGGTTCTGTCAAAACTATCATCTGTGGACTTACAGTATGCCTTATCTACCATCATGGTATCCCACATAGCATTGCCTCAGATGAAGGAACTCATTTCACAGCAAATGAACTGTGGCAGTGTGCCCACGCTCATGGAATTCATTGATGTTACCATGTTTCCCACCATCCTGAAGCAGCTGGCTTGCTAGAATGATGGAATGGCCTTCTAAAGACACAATTATGGTGCCAGCTAGGTGGCAATACCTTTCAGGGCTGGGGCAATGTTCTCCAGGAGGCTGTATATGCTCTAAACCAGGGTCCAATATATGTTTCTGTTTCTCCCATAGTCAGGATTCATGGGTCCAGGAATCAAAGAATGGAAATGAGAGTGACACCACTCACTATTACTCCTAGTGACCCGCTTGCAAGATTTTTGCTTCCTGTCCCTACAACCTTATGCTCTACAGGTCTAGAGGTCTTAGTTTCAAAGGGAGGAAAGCTTCCACCTGGAGATACATCCCTGATTCCATTGAACTGGAAGCTAAGAATGCCAACTGGCCTCTCTGGGCTCCTTATGCCTCTGGATCAACAGGTAAAGAAGGGAGTTACCATACTGGCCGAAGTGATTGATCCTGGTTACCAAATTGATATTACATAATGGAAGTAGTACACCTGGAATGCAGGTGGCCCCTTAGGGCATCTCTTAGTACTACCATGCCCTGTGATTAAAGTCAATGTAAAACTACAGCAACTCAGTTCTGACACAACTAATGATCCAGACCTTTCAGGAAAGAAGGTTTGGGTCACCCCATTAGGCAAAGAACCATGACCAGCTGAGGTGCTTGCTGAGGGCAAAGGGAATACATAATGGGTAGTGGAAGAAGGCATTTCCAAATACCAATTATGGCCATGTGACCAGTTGCAGAAACGAGTACTGTAATTGTTATGAGTATTTCTGCTTTGTACGCTTGCATCAAATATTTTTGTTTTCTTCACTTATAAAATATAAGATGTAAATGGGGCTAGTGCATTTTCGGTTGTACCCATGTTAGTTGTATCGTGTTAGGCACAAGTATGACTTTATAATTGTCTTTATTCAGAGATTCTGTATGGTTTAAGGAGATGCGTATATCTGCCAAGTTGACAAACGGTGGACTGTGATGGTTAAGATTGTGTGTCAACTAGGCTGGGCCATGATTCTCAGTGTTTATATGTGATCATTCCCATGACTGAATCTGCTGTGAGTAGCCAATCAGTTGAAACGGAGTTTCCTTGTGGGCGTGGCCTGCATCTGAATATAAGCAGACGTTCTGGCTTTTTTGCTTATTCTGGATTCTGCAGCTGCCTCCTCTTCATCTGACCTCCAGCTCTTGGGACTTGAGCTATCAGCTTATCTGCAGATCTTGGGATTTGTTGATCTTCACAGCCTGAGAGGGGGAGCCCTGCTCCCTGACCTGCTGATCTTGGGTTCACCAGCTGCATGTGGCCACAGGAATAAAGAGAAGCCTCTATCCTGCTCCATGGACTTGGGACATTCCAGCCCCTACAATCACATAAGCCATTTCCTTGATATAAATCTCTCTCCTTATATATTTATTTATACTCTTTACTGGTTTTGGATCTCCAGAGAACATAGCCTAAGACACCTTTCTTTGGAATAGGCATAAATATGAATTTCTTCCAATTGGTTGGCCAGGTAGCTCACTTATAAATTTCTTGGCATAGATGAGTGAGCACCTCCAGTGTTGCACCCATTTTTGAAACATCTCAATTGATATTCTGTCAGTTCCTGAAGCCTCATTTTTGGCCAATGCCTTCAGTGCAGCTTGGACTTCTGCCTTCAATACCATCAGTTCTTGAGTATATGCTACCTCCTGAAATGGTTGAACGTTGATCAAATCTTTTTGGTACAGTGACTCTGTGTATTTCTTCCATCTTCTTTTAATGCTTCCTGAGTAGTTCAATATTTTGTCCATAGAATCTTTCAACATTGAAATTCGAGACTTAACTTTGTTCTTCATCTTTTTTTCAGCTTGAGAAATGCTGCCCATGGTCTTCCCTTTTGGTTTTCTATCTCCAGGTTTTTGCACATGTCATTATAATACTTCACTTTGTCTTCTCAAGCCACCCTTGAAATTTTCTCTTGAGTTTTTTTATCTTATCATTCCTTCCATTCCCTTTAGCTACTCTACATTTCAGAGTATCTTCTGACATACATTTTGGTCCTTTCTTTCTTTCTTGTAGTTTTAATGATCTTTTGTTTTGTTCATACATGATGTTCTTGATGTCATCCCACAACTCATGTGGTCTTCACTAATTAATGTTCAATGCATCAAATCTATACTTGAGATGGTCTCTAAATTCAGGTGGGATATACTTTGGCTCTCGTGGACTTGTTTTAGTTTTCTTCAGCTTCAACTTGAAATTGCATAGGAGCAACTGATGGTCTGTTATGAAGTCAGCCTCTGGCCTTGTTCTGATTGATGATATTGTGTTCTCCATCATATCTTTTCACAGATGCAGTCAGTTTGATTCCTGTGTATTCCATCCAGAGAAGTCCATGTGTATAGTCACTGTTTATGTTGTGAAAAATGGTATTTGCAATGAATAAATTGTTGGTCTTGCAAAACTCTATCATGGGATCTCTGGTATTGTTTCTTTCATCAAGGCTGTATTTTCCAAGTAAGAATCCTTCTTCTTTGTTTCCAGCTTTCACATTCCAGTAATTATCAATACAACCTGACTGCATATTTGATCAATTTCAGACTGCAGAAGTTGATAAAATTCTTCCATTTCTTCATCTTTAGCATTAGTGGTTGGTACATAAGTTGAATGATAGTCGTATTAATTGGTCTTCCTTGTAGGCATATGGATATTATCCTATCGCTGACAGTGTGGTACCTGAGGATAGATCTTGAAATGTTCTTTTTGATAGTGAATGTGATGCCATCCCTCCTCAATTTGTTATTCCTGGTATTGTAGACCATATGATTGTCTGATTAAAAATAGCCAATACTAGTCCATTTCAGCTCTCTAAAACCTAAGATATTGATATTTATGCATTTCATTTTTGATGACTTCTAATTTTCCTAGATTCATACTTTATACATTCCATGTTCCTATTATTATTAATGGATGTTTGCAGGTGTTTCTTTTTGTATCATGACACATTAGCAAGTGAAGGTCCTGAAGGCTTGACTCCATCCACATCAGTAAGGTCGATTCTACTTTGAGGAGGCACCTCTTCCCTAGTCCTTGTCTTCCAATCTCAGAGGCTCATCTTTGGCACTATATCAGACAATGTTACGCTGCTATGCACAAAGTTTTCACTGGCTTTTTTTTTTTTTTTTTAATTAGATTGCCATGTCCTACTTCCCAGTCTGTCTTTGTCTGGAAGCTCAGGCGAGACCTGTCCATCATGGGTGACCCCGGTGGTATTGAAATACCAGTGGTATAGCTTCTAGCATTGCAACAACATGCAAGCCACAACAGCGTGACAACCCGACACACAAGTGGTGGAGGCAATATATAACCCCAGTGCCGTACACTTTAATTACCCTGAAGATCCCTCACATTGCCCATTTATATCCATAACCACCTTCTTCCTGACACCTAATCCCTGGCAACTACTAATCTCTTCTACATTGAATAATTTTGTCTTTTTAAGAATGTTGTATGAATGTATTTATATAGTATGTAATCTTTTGTGATTGGCTTTTTTTCACTCAACATAATTTCTTATATATTCACCCACATTTTTTGTGTGTATCGGTAGTTCATTGCTTTTTATTTCTGGCTAGTATTCCATCTTATGGGTGTACCAGTTTGTTTAAAAATTCATTCTTTGAAAGATGTCTGGGTTTTTTCCTTTTGGCTATTATAAATACAACTGCTATGGCCATCTATGTACAGGTTTTCGTGTGAACACAAGTTTTTATTTTTCTAGGGTAAATGCCCAAGAGTGTAATTATTAGATAATATGTTAGTTGCATGGTTAATTTTAAAAGAAACTGGCAAAATGTGTTTCAAGAGTGGCTTTACCATTTAACCTCCCCATCAGCATTACAAAGTGATCCAGTTTCTTTGCATCCTTTCCAGCATTTGGTATTGTCACTATCTTTTTTTTTTTGCCATTCTGATAAGTGTGTAGTGACATCTCATTGTGGTTTTCATTTGAATTTCCCTAATGGATAATAATATTGATCATTTCCTTGTCTGCTTATTTGCCACGTCTGTATTCTCTTGGATAAAATGTCTCTTCAACTGTTTTGCCCATTTTACCTTTGGACTGTTTGTTTGCTTTACTTTTGAATTTTTTCTATAGACTAGATACTAGTTCTTTGTCAGATATGTGGTTTGCAAATACTTTCTCTTAGTCTGTAGCTTGTCTTTTCATTCTCTTAAAAGGATCTTTCTCAGAGGGAAAAAAAATCATTTTGATGAGCTTCATTTTATCAATTTTTCCTTTTATAAATCATATTTTTGTGTCAAGTTTAATTTTTTTTTCTTTGCCTAGCCTTAGATCCTGAAGATATTCTCCTATGGTTTTTCTGAAAGTTTTGTAGTTTTACACTTTTAATTACAAGATCCATTTTTAGTTTGTTTTTTTTTTAAATAAAGTGTGAAGTTTAAAGGAAGATTCATTTGTTAAAGAGTCGATCCTTTCATTGAATTGCTTCATCACAATCTTAATGAGATGCATGGCTCAAAAAGGTTAAGAATAATTGCTTCAAGTAAAAGAGCTTCTGTGAAGCTTCCTGGGCTTCATTAAGGTGAAGTAAGTGCACTATGGATTTTCGTTTCATGTTCTGCCTTCAAACAATGTATATGAGCCTTGTTCTATCCTCCTTAGATGAGGATATAAAAGAAAGCAGACGAGTCTGTTCTAAGATAAAAAAATTTCTTTGATGATGCCTATAGGTTAGTGGCACTCCTATTCTGTTCTGATGTACAATTACATTTGTAAGTGTTCTATGCCTGTTTGACTTATCTGAATTCCCAGGTAAACCTCTGGCCTATCTGAACCCAAGTGGCCAGCCCGATGATTTAAGACCAAGCTGCCTCTTTGCAATTCAGTCTCTTGTCTGCTGGACAGACAGACTATCCCAGAGTGGGTTCCCATTCTCTCTTGGACACTCCTGCCTTTGGTTCATCCACTTTTACTTTTGTTAAAGTCTGGGTTTTTCCATGCCTGGTCCTCTTTTTCCTAGAATGGGTGCCATTAGGTCGACCAGCAGAGAAAAAGAGAGTGAGCTAAATATTTGATCATAGAATACAGACTGTGATAGCCATTAATTCTGTATACCACTTATTTTTTATTTTCCTCTTTCTGGCCACAGGGTAAGATTGCGTTTTTATCCCTTTGAAGTTTGAATGGTCACATGACTTGCTTTGACTGAGAAAATATAAGCTGAAATGATGTATGCCATTTTCTGGTAAAGGTCTTTAAGAGTTCATGTGATTCACCATTGTCTCTTCAGCATTTCAGGGATCAGCAATTCTTCAGATGGTGGAGGCTTCAACAGCCTACACACCTAAATGAAGATGGTATGAAACAGATCCTCCAGCAAGTCAAGAGGCACATGTAGCCCGAGTGAGAAATAAACCCCTATTGTTTTAAACCACTAAGATTCGTTTGTTTGTTGTTTGCCAGCATAATTGGGTTTATCCTTACTAATATAATCCCAATGACATTACACGTATTTATTTAATGATGATAATCATCAACCAGAAATTCAAACTTGAACTGATCTTTACATTTTTGTAAGTCTATTTATAGAAATAAATTTACTAAGTTTCAACTGATCTTTATTTTTTTTTAATCTATTTATAGAAATAAGTTTACTATTTGAAAAAAAGTTTGTGGTCAGACCATGTTCCTGAATTAGGGTTTTGAAAACAGAGTTTCTATATGTGAATCAGTGACAATATTCCATGGAGTAGGATACAAGGACACCAAAATTCATTTCTGGGAGTGAATCAGTACCTAATATTGTTTGAATAACAGTGATGCCTAAGAGAGGGGTGAAGTGATTAAATAGCAAAATGCAGAGCACAAATAACTAAGTAGATTCTTCAGCTGTTTGACAGCAGTTTAATTTAATGAAATTGTGTACCCACTAACCAGGTGCTGAACGTATAAAGTGAAGAAAACACAGACGTTTGCACTCTAGTCTGTGGATGAGGCAGATATTTCAGAGATTATGACAGTACAGGCATGCCCAGGGTGCTGTGGTGACACAGAGGTAGGATGAATGTCATGGTATCCAAGTTTATACGTAAGGGTGAAAACCCATTCTCAGCTCACACCCCCATCAGGAAGTTATTCTCTTGTTTAACCAGAGCAAAATTTAACTCCTCTCTTCTGCACAGCATACCCAGAATGCCAACGGGCAGAACACAGAGGATACCAGCCAGGGAACACAGGGTGCTCAGGTTAAAGAACCAGAAAACTGCAGGGTACCACAGCAAAGAGCAAGAGTCATTCTTCACTAGTAATTAGAGACAGGCGTTTTGCAGAGTTCACTGAAAGTAGCAACATCTCTATAGCAATGTAATCAATGATGCCTAAACTTGCTGAAAATAAACTCAGAGCAAGTGTATAGGTAGAGCTAGATTTTCCATAACTTAAGCACAAGGGAGAAAACCAGGTTAGGTTCATATAGGACAATCAGCAGATCTTGGATGATGCAAATTAGGAGGTACCCTCACCTGGACTACAACAGAGACTTGTTTTTAAGGCGTACCCAGCTGAGTTTTTCAGCAATTCTTCAGTGAGGGGGAAATATAAAATAATAACAGTTCCTGCTGCATATATATTAATTGTGAATTACTCCATAGAGCTATGCTTAAATTAACAGTAAGGTTGAGAGTTCTTATTAGATCGTGGGTTTAGTCATCATCAACTAATCCTACATCTGTGTTCCAAAAAATGTTAGAAAGGTTAGGGTAGAAGTGACCTGAATATTGCCCAGAGTGGTCAGATGAGTTAAGCAGCATCTCATACAAAATGGTGTCTTGACAAGGCTGTTAATGGATCCCACACTTGCCTACTTTTACTTTTATGGGGGATGATAAAGGAAAAACTATGAAATTAGGAGACTAGCCTCAAAGATGTAAGATAAAGAGTCTTTGGGCAAAATCTATAAAAATCAAGCCATAAAATCCCTCCTCCTCACCACCCCCATCAAATCACAATTTTGCTTCCATTTTTCAAAGCATAACAACTTACACATGCACTTAAAGAAGGCCCGGAGGCTGTGACCCAGAAATTTCAACTTTAAGACTCTAGTCCTACCATCAAAGACATGCATGGAGATTTATGGGCTAAAGTTGCTATTGTAGAGTTAATAATTTTGGGATGATATTAAAATATTTAAGAACTGATGGCATTTACATTAAGCAATTAGAACAGACACCATCAACAAACGATACACTCACATCAGTGATAGACTACTGAGTATCAGCTCTGTTGATAACAGGATCAAACTAAAGATTCAATGATACTGAGATTTGGCTACTCATCTACATCAGTACTCTTAAGACGGTCTTGACACACAGTAAGAAAAGTATTTTACACTATAACCCTGAACACATACACACACATATATACACACATAAACACACATATATACACACATAAACACACATATATACACACATAAACACACACACACAACTGAACCAAAAGTTTAACTTACAGTTATGATGTACAATAATTCTGATATTTTCCACTGAATGTATTCAATTTTGTTTTTCCAGATTGGTGTTATCCAACAGAATTTTCTGCAGCGAAAGAAATGGTTAGATGGCTTTCAAGTATTATAGCCCCTAACCACACAGCTATTGATCACTTGAAACTGAGAAACTAAATTTTTTACTTTACTTAAATTTAATTTTTTTGTTTTTAAATAATCACATGGCTAGTGGCTAACATAGAAGTTCTAGATGCTAGCTGCAACTACTCTACTGATTTTTTAGTAATGTAATGAATTACAAGCCAGAGTTTGAAGAACACTCACTTCTTGAAAAAACTATATGGTGATATCAATATCATACCAAAAATGTTGTTAGGTGCTGTAGAGTCAGTTCCGACTCATAGGGACCCTACGTACAACTGAACAAAACACTGCCCAGTCCTGCCCCATCCTCACAATTGTCGTTATGCTTGAGCACATTGTTGCAGCCACTGTGTCAATCCATCTTGTTGAGAGCCTTCCTCTTTTTCGGTGACCCTCCACTTTACCAAGCATGATGTCCTTCTCCAGGGACTGAACCCTTCGGAGTGTGTAAGACAATCTTGCCGTCCTTACTTCTAAGGAGCATTCTGCTTGTACTTCTTACAAGACAAATTTGGTCATTCTGGCAGTCCATGGTATATTCAATACCCTTCACCTACACCACAATTCAAAGGCATCAATTCTTCGTTCTTCCTTTATTCATTGCCCAGCTTTCGCCTGCATATGAGGCAACTGAAAACCCCATGGCTTGAGTCAGGCCCACCTTAGTTTTCATGGTGACATCTTTGCTTTTTAACATTTTAAAGAGGTCTTTTGCAGCAGATTTTTCCAGTGCATTGTGTCTTTTCATTTCTTGACTGCTGGTTCCATGGGTGTTAATTGTGGATCCAAGTAAAATGAAATCCTTCGCAACTCCAATCTCTGTTCTGTTTATCATGATGTTGTTTATTGGCCCAGTTGTGAGGACTTTTGTTTTCTTTATGTTGAGGTATAATCCATATTGAAAGCTGTGGTCTTTGATCTTCATCAGTAAGTGCTTCAAGTCCTCTTCACTTTCAGCAAGCAAGGTTGTGTCATCTGCATATCACAGGTTGTTAATGAGTTTTCCTCCAAGTCTGATGCTGCATTCTTCTTCATATAGTCCAGTTTCTTGGATAATTTGCTCAATATGCAGATTGAATAAGTATGGTGGAAGGATACAACCTTGACACACATCTTTCCTAAGTTTAAACCCATCAGTATCACCTTGTTATGTCTGAACAACTGCCTCTTGATCTATGTAAAGTTTCCTCATGAGCACAGTTAAGTGTTCTGGAATTCCCATTTTTCCCAATGTTATCCATAATTTGTTATGATCCACACAGTCGAATGCCTTTGCATAGTCAATAAAACACAGTAATCATTTTTCTGGTATTCTCTGCTCTCAGTCAGGATCCATTTGACATCAGCAATGATAACTCTGGTTCTGCATCCTCTTCTTAGTCCAGCTTGAATTTCTGGCAGTTTCCTGTTGATATACTGCTGCAGCTGCTTTTGAATGATCTTCAGCAAAATTTTACTTACATGTGACATTATTGATATTGTTTACTAATTTCTGCATTTGGTTGGATCACCTTTGTTGGGAATAGGCATAAATATGGATCTCTTCCAGTCAGTTGGCCAGGTAGCTGTCTTCCAAATTTCTTGGTATAGACAAGTGAACACTTCCAGGGCTGCATCCCTTTGCTGAAACATTGCAATTGGTATTCCGTCAATTCCTGGAGCCTTGTTTTTTTTTTTTTGCTAATGCCTTCAGTGCAGCTTGGACTTCTTCCTTCAGTACCATTGCTTCTTGCTCATATGCTACCTCTTGAAATAGTTTAACATTGACTAATTCTTTTTGGTGTAATGGCTTTGTGTATTCCTTTCATCTTCTTTTGATACGTCCTGTGTTGTTTAATATTTTCCCTATAGGATCCTTCAGTATTACAACTCGAGGCTTGAATGTTTTCTTCAGTTCTTTCAGCTTGAGAAATCCCAATCATGTTCTTCCTTTTTGGTTTTCTAACTACAGGTCTTTGCACATGTCATTATAATAATTTACTTTGTCTTCTCAAGTTGCCCTTTGGAATCTTCTGTTCAGCTCTTTTACTTCATCAACTCTTCCTTTTGCTTTTAGCTACTCTATATTCAAGAGCAAGTTTCAGAGTCTTTTCTGACATCCATTTTGGTCTTTTCTTTCTTTCCTGTCTTTTTAATGACCTCTTGCTTTCTTCATGCATGATGTCCTTGCACAATTCATCTGGTCTTTGGTCATTAGTGTTCAACATGTCAAATCTGTTTTTGAGATGGTCTCTAAATTCATGTGGGATATAATCAAGGTCGTACCTTAGCTCTCATGAACTTGTTCTAGTTTTCTTCAGTTTCAGTTTGAACTTGTATATGAGCAATTGATGGTCTGTTCTGCAGTTGGCCACTGGCCTTGTTCTGACTGATGATATTGAGCTTTCCCACCATCTCTTTCCACAGATGTAGTCAATTTGATTCCTTTGCATTCCGTCTGGTGAGGTCCACGTGTACAGCCATCATTTACATTGGTGAAAAAAGGTATTTGCAATGAAGAATTCGTTGGTCTTGCAAAATTCTGTCATTTGATCTTCAGCATCATTTCTATCACCAAAGTCATGTTTTTCAACTGCTGGTCCTTCTTCTTTCTTTCCAACTTTCCCGTTCCAATCACCAGTAACTATCAGTGCATCCTGATTGCATATTAGATCAATTTCAGACTGCAGAAGTTGGTAAAAATATTCCGTTTCTTCATCTTTGGCCTTAGTGGTTGGTGCATAAATTTGAATAATATATTAACAGATCTTCTTTGTAGGTGTATCCTATCACTGACATTTTTGTACTTCAAGATAGATCTTGAAATGTTCTTTCGAGGATGAATGCAATACCATTCCTCTTCAATTTGTCATTCCTGGCATAGTGGACCATATGATTGTCCAATTCAAAATGGCCAATACCAGTACACTTCAGTTCACTAATTCCTAGGATATCAATGTTTTTGTGTTCCATTTCATTTTTGATGATTCCCAATTTTCCTAGATTCATACTTCGTACATTCCATGTCCTGAATATTAACGGATGTTTGCAGGTATATCTTCTCATTTTGAGTCATGCCACATCAGCAAATGAAGGTCCCAAAAGCTTGACTCCATTCATGTCATTAAGGTCACTCGTACTCTGAGGAAATCCTGGTGATGTAGTGGTAAGAGCTATGGCTGCGAACCAAAAGGCTGGCAGTTTGAATCCACCAGGTGCTCCTTGCAAACTGTATGGGGCAGTTCAAATCTGTCCTATAGGGTCGCTATGAGTGAGAATCAACTCAACAGCAACAAGTTTGGTTTTTTTGGCTTTCTACTCTGAGGAGGCAGCTATTCCCCAGTACTATTTTGAATGCCTTCTAACCTAAGGGGCTCATCTTCCGTCATTATATCAGACAATGTTCTGCTGCTATTCATAAGGTTTACACTGGCTAATTCTTTTCAGAACTAGTCCGCTGGGTCCTTCTTCATAGTCTGTCTTATTCTGGAAGCTCAGCTGAAATCTGTCCACCATGGGTGACCCTGCTGGTATTTGAATACTGGTGGCATAACTTTCAGCATCACAGCAACAGGCAAGCCCCCAGAGTATGACAAACTGACAGATGCATGGGGGATACCAAAGATATTTAATGCCATATACAAATGCTTCCAATGTATTATGTGAATAAAGCAAGTGTGTTCATTGAATTCTATTCATTAAACAAAACAAAAAACTTATTGTCAAATGTTAATAGTCATTAAATCTGAGTGGTGGTACATAGTACTTTTTTTTTTTTTTTAATCTTTGGCAGCTTTTGTTTTTTCCAGATTTTCTATCCTGAACATGTTTTAATTTTGCTAATGGGAAAAAAAAGCTCATAAATACATATGAGAAATAAAAATTAATTAAATTGTCTTTTCTAAATTGTGGAGAAAATAGTGGTATGGAAAATCTGACTAGTGATCCCCACATTAAGAAAAGAAATTCCACAATCAGCTCAGTACAAATCCCAGGAAAACCTTGGCTCTCTGGCTAGTTCTTGATAGAGCGCACTGTATTGGAACTATTCTAACCCTGATTCTTAAAGTGCAAGCATGCATTACCTCTTACCCTCTTGCTCCTTTGATAAACAAACATTTCTCAAAGGCTTATGAGAAAAGCTGATAATTTCAAATGTTCCGGTATTATCATTTTTTTTTTTCTCTTGATCTTGCCTTGAGGGATGAGGTCCATGATGTCCCTTGTGTAGTAAAACTACCAACTAGGATTTGATTATCAATTAATCTTAGTTGGTGATTTTCCTGTCATCAAACAAATCAGCAAGTAAGTCAGAACTATGTGCCGAACACTGCACTGGGGCTATGAGGATACAGAAGCTGGGAATATAAGGTATTGGCCACCATGACTTCAAGGTGCTTGCCATCCACCTGACGAGTTTATACCAACATACATGAACCAGGATTGAATGATACAGGATGAAATGTAAGAAAGAGCTAAGACACATTGTGAAAAGACCTTTCACATTGCGAAAGAATTTTGACATATTGTGAAAAATGTAACCAATGTCACTGAACAATTTGTGTAGAAATTGTTAAATGGGAACCTAATTTGCTAATTAAACTTTTGCTGAAAACACAATAAAACATTCTATTAAAAAAAAGAGGACTATAGTCAAAGCTCAAGTGCCCAAATAACTTCTAGATACCTCCTGAATTCTTCTCAAACAAAGCAAAGCCCAACCCACTGCCATGGAGGACAGAGTACAACTGCCCCCTAGGGTTTTCAAGGAGTGGCTGGTGGATTCGGACTGCCAACCTTTTGGTTAGAAGCCAAGCTCTTAACCACTGTACCACCAGGGCTCTGAATTCTTCTCAGTCATCCCTAAATAATAATTCTTACCAAGCTGGCTACCCACACTCTCCCTCTAGTCCCAACATTTCTACTGGCAAGCCCAGGGCCCAACAACAAAAGTCCTTTCACCTTTGCTTATAAAACACCCTTCCTACCCACTACTCAGTTCTGCCATGCCATTGCTTTCCTTTGCACTATTGAGCATTCAGTATATTTATTCATTCATTCTATTCATATTTACTGCTATGTTTCAGTTACTAGCCATATTTTGAAACAACCTGAGGTATGCATGAAAAGAGAGAGAAGAGAAAAAGGAGAGAGGAGATAAGAGAGAAGAGACAAGAAGAGAGAAGAGAGGGGAGGGGAGGGGAAAGGAGGGGAGAGTAGACTGATGAAAATGAATAGGTAGACAACCAGGTGGATCCTAGACACTTTCTGGATGCCAAGAACATACAGATAAAAAGATCCACTCTTTACCCTCAAGGAGTGTGCAATCCAGTGAGAACTAGATATGCAATCATTATAATATATAACTGCTTCAAAGCAGAGATACACAAAGAAACAAACCAAATCCATTGCCATCAAGTCAATTCTGAACTCATAGCTACCCTGTAGAACAGAGTAAAATTGTCCCATAGGGTTTCCAAAATTGTAAATCTTTACCAAAGCAGACTGCCACATCTTTCTCCTGCAGAGTAGCTGTTGGGTTCAGACGGCCCACTTTTGGTTATCAGCCAAGCACTTTAACCACTGAGACACCAGGGCTCCTGTAGATAAACAAAGCATATTCAAATAGTAGCAAAAGAACATCCAAGCCTACCAGGGGAAGAGAGAGAAAGGTTCACAGAAGAAGCGTTTGAGAAAAAGCAGAAAGAATAAGGAAGAATTCCTCAGGCAGGCTGGGGGTGGCATCCCAAACAGAACGACAACACCTGGAAGGACACAGATGCATTAGAAAGAATGACATGTTTAAGAAACTATAGAGCACCTGATATTGATGAAGAGTAGGACTGGGGCAAGAGAGGTGGGAGGTGAAGAAGTATTGGTAGACAGGGGTCACTTCATGAAGAAAAAGTCTTAGTGGTAGAATGTGCTATAGAAAGAACAAAAAAAAATTCAATTCAGTCATAAAAGTGGGGCATGCTTCTTTTTTCTTTTTAATGGGTCTGGTTTATGTATTATACATATTTATCTATTTTTATTTAGTTTTAGTGTACTCAATAGTGACTAAATAAAAGAATATGTAAAATATGGGTAAAGTTTAAACAATAAAATACAAATAACACCCATTTACTTTAAGAAAAAGAATGTTACTATTATCTTTAAAGCCTCTTGCTGCACAGTAAGTTACTTACTGTGCAGCAAGAGCTTTTTAGCCTGGCATAGTCTTGTAACTCTCACAATGATTGGGTAAACCAAAAACCCATTGCCATTAAGTCAATTCTGACTCATAGTGACCCTGAAGGGCAGAGTAGAACTGCCCCATTGGGTTTTCAAGGAGTGGCCAGAAGATTTGAACTGCTGATCTTTTGGTTAGCAGCTGTAGCTCTTCACCTTTGTGCCACCAGGACTCCAATGATTGGGTAACCAAAAAAACTAAACCCATTGCCGTCAAGTCGATTCTGACTCAAAGCAACCCTATAGTGGTTACACAAATAAGGTGTCTAGGCCCACCAAAGAAATTGGACAGTCTGCTAATAACGCAAATAAAGTGTATGGAACCCTAACGAGATATTGGTCAATTGCCATTCTGCTAGGCTTAAAAGAAAGTTAATCCCAGAGCAGAGCGGGGACCCCACTACCACCAAGAAAGAAGAACTAGGCGTGGGGCATGTGTTTTGGACCTGGGATATCTGTACTGTACTATCCTAGACCCAGGAGGCAGAGACAGAAAATTGTAACACCAGAGACAACACAAGATGACAAAAAGCAGTAGCAGAGAAATAGCAGCAGAACCAGGAGCCCAGCTGAAGAAGGCTCGGTGGTCCTTCCTGACCATGGAGCTGACCCACAGACTGAGGCAGTGGGTGTGCCAATTCACAGAGCAAGAGAGCTGAGTGCCTTCGGGCTGAGGCTTACTGGTGGAGTGGGGTGCCTCCGGGCACTTATTGGCAGAGCTAAACAGCTTTGTCACACTTGCCAGAGCAGGGCAGAGGCCAGACCGAGGGGCCAAGGGGCTGAGAGAGAGGCCTGCCTACAGGCACAGCTGAAAAGCTCTTCTGACTGAAGATTTGTATCTTGAGCTGTTCCTGATCCTGAATTGTAACTTATTACCTCCCTAATAAACCCCATAACTGTGAGTATGGCCTGTGAGTTCTCTATGGCCATTGCAATGAATTATTGAACCCAGCAGAGAAGTAGAGAGTGCCATGGAGGGATGGCTGGTGTCAGAACTGTTAAAAAGATAGAAGGCATGTCTGGCCTCCACCACACAGCAATCACCCTTGGGCTGATGTTGATCTTGAGTCTATCCCTCGTGATGTTAGAGAAAGTCAGATGTCTCCACACCATTTTTATACCCTTCTCAGATCCATCCTCTTGACTTCTTGCTCAGAAATAACCCTTAAATAGCTGAACTCAGTATTAGAACATGGATTCATTTGATTCCTAAGCCCATCCTTTTTCCATTTGCTACCTCTCTACGGATGTTTAACTGACTCTTGCCTTCCCATCCTAATCTCATTCCCTGAAAGTAACATAAATGTGTTTTAAACAAGAAAGCATATTACAGATAGCAAATTCTAGCATCTTTATTTTACACCAGAAAAGCTAAGACACACATAAATCGAGAGAGTGCTTAACAACCTTTTTGTTAAGTAGAGAACTACTGCCCAAAACTCCCAATGCCAATTCTGGTTAAAGACAGAAAACTCAGATTTTATTCCTCACATTGTTGCTGTCCTACCTTGCATGCAGTAAGCATCACCTTTATGACACTCTCACTTTCTTGGAATTTTGTAGCTTGAATCATAGAGAGACTGCAAGAAGAAAAGGCTATACGGAAAGGTCTTAGTGAGAAAAGCACTGTAAATTGCTATTCAGTACTACAGTAATCACAGGAGAGTTATTATAATAAATTGCATCTTCTCTATCAAGACTAAATATATTTTGAGGGCTTAGGGGTATATAATTCCCTAAGGTCTAAATTCCCTAAGGTCTAAAGGACTAATTAATAGTCTGAGCCAAGAGGTGCATCCAATTAAAATCTGAATCATTGGAAGTTTCAATTTAAAATTCAAGAATTCTGTTGGCTCTAGATCAGGCATGCTGTTTAGTAACACTAACTATGAGAAAAATTACAACTTATATTTTATCCTCTTTAAAGAAACAACAAAAAAATTAATACAATAATTGTTGTTGTTGTTGTTGTTAGGTGCTGTCAAGTCAGTTCCAACTCATAGTGACCCCATGTATAACAGAAAAAAAATGTTCAGTCCTTTGCCATCCTCACAAGAATAGGTGTTTTTGAGCTCATCGTTGCAGCCAGTGTGACAATCCATCTTTTTGAGGACATTGCTATTTTTTGCAGACCTTCTACTTTAGCAAGCATGATGTTCTTCTCCAAGGATTGGTCCTTGCTGATAACATGTCCAAAGCAAATGAGACAAAGTCTCTCCATCCTTGCTGCTAAGGAGCATTCTGGCTGTACTTCTTCCAAGACAGATTTGTTCATTCATCTGAAAGTCCATGGTATATTCAATATTATCCACCAACACTGTAATTCAAATGTATCAATTCTTCTTCAGTCTTTGTTTTTCATTAAAGCATCATAAACAAGCACCGGAGGCTTCTGCTCTCGAAAGCTGGGCACAAACATCAGACATGTTTGAATCTTGTCTACAGGTGTTTATTTACAGACTAGACTAATTAGGTAAGGTGGCTTTTATATATATATATATATATAAATCGTTATTCGGAGAGTAACTTTCAAGCTTCACATGATTAGCTGTTTTTCCCTCATCTGAGTCTTACCTGTTGGTCCTTTAGGATAAAACAACTATACGGCTGTATCTTAGTGATCTAGTGCTGCTATAACAGAAGTACCACAAGTGGATGGCTTTAACAAACAGGAAGTTATTCTCTCATAGTTTAGGAGGCTAGAAGTCCGAATTCAGGGTGCCAGCTCCACAGGAAGATTTTCTCTCTGTGTTAGCTCTGGAGGAAGGTCCTTGTCATCAATCTTTCCCTGGTTTAGGAGCTTCTCCGCACAGAGACCCTGGGTCCAAAGGATGCATTCTGCTGCTGGTGCTTCGTTTTTGGTTGTATGAGGTGCCTCTCCTCTCTGCTCACTTCTCTCTTTTATATCACAAAAGAGATTGACTCAAGATACAACTTAATACTATAGATTGAGTCCTGCCTCATCAACATAACTGCCTCTAATCCTACCTCATTAACATCATAGAGGCTAGGATTTACGACTCACAGTATAATCACATCAGATCACAAAATAGTGGTTAACCACACAATACTGGGAATCATGGCCTAGCCAAGTTGACACACATTTTGGGGAACACAATTCAACCCATAACAGGATGGAACAGGTATCCAACCAAAAAACCAAACCAAACCCACTGCCATCAAGTCAATTCTGACTCACAGCAAACCCATATGGTTTCCAAGGCTATAAATCTCTGCAGGAGCAGACTGCCATATCTTTCTCCTGCAGAGCTGCTGGCGGTTTCAAACTGCCAAACTTTCAGTTAGCAGTCGAGCACCTTAATCACTACACCACCAGGGCTCCTCAGATATCCAAAGACCACTTACTTATTGAGTGTTGGAGTGGGAAGGAGCTTCAAAGACTGCTTAATCTAACTCCCTTTGTTTACAAATAAGGAAACCGAGACCCAGAAAATTATTCAGTGAAGGTCATGGGAAGGTATGACTTGGAACACGGTTCATTATTTGTCCATTTTATTAGTGAACAGAACAGACTGCAGTTATGTACACTGCTGTACAAAGTAGTGACCCTTGCCTGGAGAGTTTGTGGGCTGAGTCTGTTGTGAATGTAACCACAGTCTTTGACTTTTCTTTTTGTTCAGAGCCAGCTCTCTGTGTTTCATCCCAGAAAAGTCACCCGGAAGCATTCCCCAGCAATCCACAGAGATGCATCAAGACTTCCAAAGTGAGCACCTTGAAACCCTGATCCTATCAGTTTCTGTATTTAGGGAGAGGGGGCAGCAGTTCCGTCATGAAATATGCTTGGGAAAAGCTAGCACATTAGCTTCTTAAAGTCTTGTCTTAGCCTGCCTGACTCTGTTTAATTCAGAGCATCTCCAACTTATTTGAACGATTTAAAAAAAAACTAGTTGCTATCCAGCCAAATCTGACTCACTGTGATACTGTATTAGAGTAGAACTGTGCCATGATCTTTAGGAAGTAGATCACCAGTCCTTTCTTCTAAGGCACCTCTGGGTGGATTTGAACTACTGACCTTTGGTAAGTAGCCCAGCACTTTATCATTTGTGCTACCCAGGGACTCCATTTGACCACATAACCTCCCTTTTTTGTATGTGTGTATACCTATTATGAGCCCACAGAGCTAGTGTTCCAAAGAAAATACTTTGTGATTCTTATACAAAAGAATTTCTTCTTCCTACCCCATTGACTCATTTCAGCTTACCAAACAGGGCCAAGCCTCCTGTTGGGCACACATGTGAGCACAGTTTCCTTGCTGGTGGGTGGATGCATTTTATCACTCCATTGTAGATGATCAAGAATGTCAGTTACTTTGAAACACACCAAGTCAATGATGCTTGTTAGAAGACTTGCTGTTAATGTTCTTCCAAAAGGCTGTGACAAGATAGAAACATCAGATCTGCATTAATAATAATAGTAATAATAACTCATCCCAAACTCTATGCTAATGGTTTTGTTATTTCAGGCAACAAATACAGATTTCTCACACTGAATCATGTATTATGCCAAAAAAAAAAAAAAGAATTCAATTGATTCTTACAAATATCCATGTTTTAGGTGAATTGGCATCTCTTTTCTCTACCTAACTCCTTTCTAAAGCCAGTTATTTCATCCAGTCATATTCATTAAACATTTATTTAGGACCTACTCATCTTATGTACTTCGAATGTGTTATCAAGGAGGAACCGGTCCCTAAAGAAGGACATCATGCTTGATAGAGGGTCAGTGAAAAAAAAGAAGACACTCAACGAAATGGATTGACACAGTGGCTGCAATGATGGCCTCAAACTAGTGACAGTTATGGGGACGGCACAGTGCTCTGCAGTGTTGTTCTGTTGTACATAGGGTCACTATGTGTTGGAACTGGCTTGATGGCATCTAACAATAACAACAACATGTACACGTATAATATGTAGTAAGTAAAATATACGCAATGCCAGAGGTGGTGCTATGGAATAAAATAAAGCAGGAAAATTTGAGGAAATAAAATGGGGGATAAAGTGGTCAGGAAATACCTTATTCCGGTTTGTAAAAGAACCAGAAGTTTCCTGTTTTCTTCTGACCCTCTCATCCTAAGTGTGGCTCATTGACTCCTCTGTGAGAGAAAGGCTGGAAAACAGAGAAAGATTGCTGCCTTTCTCTGTGATCCATCTCTCAGAACTTCCTCAGGTGGCAACCTTGCTCTAGTAGTTACTCTTTCCCATTCCATTGCCAGTGATGCACCTGTGATGATGTTGTAGCACGTCCAGGTCTAATTAGTTGAATGTGGAACTTGAGATCACATTGACATTGAATACTCTCTTGCACCTCAGGGTTTCTATGAGTGTGGGTGGCCTGCCGAAAGGGTACAGCAGGTAATTTTGCTGTTATGCAAATACTTACAAGTGATTCAGAATTGGGCCTTAAATAACACTGACATTGTCTTTCAGTTCTTTAATCTTTCTGATTGTTTCCAGGAAAAAGTTTCCATTGAGTGATAGTCCTTAACACCTAACCCAACTAAAAATCCATTGCCATCGAGTTGATTCCTACTTATAGCGACATAGTAGAACTGCCCCATAGGGTTTCCAAGGAGCAGCTGGTGGGTTTGAACAGCCAATCTTTTGGTTAGCAGTAAGCTCTTAACCACTGCACCACCAGGGCTCCCGTTAACACCTAACACTTGTTATTTTTGCTTTTTAACTGAGTGTGGATAGGGCTGGGGTCATAACCTTAGGCAACGACAATATCTAGCCAGAATTTAATGGCATTAATTTATTTGCATTGTATTTAGTTCTGCTTAAAATAAATTTATTTAAGCAAAAATAAAATCAGCCCACTTAAAGAAAATATTTAGTTAATAGAAGTGCAGGTGATTTTAGAAGGTGTAAAAATTGTGACAGTGGGACCAAAATAACTGAAGTTAGGTAAACACTGTCCTTGCTTCACAAAAGCTGATGAAAATGTCTTAATTTCCTTTTTGCTATTGTATTCATATATCATTATATGGTGGGCTGCTCAAAAAGTCATAGTTACAGGAGATTTTTATCCCTCTATTACATATGTTGTTGTATATATATAGTGGAAGAAAGAAGAATTGATGCATTTGAATTATAGTGTTGGTGAAGAATATTGAATATACCATGGATTCCGGAAGAACAAACTAATTTGTCTTGGAAGAAGTACACTCAGAATGCCTCTTGGAAGTGAGGACAGTGAGATTTCATTTCACTTACTTTGGACATGTTATCAGGAGGGACTAGTCCCTGGAGAAGGACATCCTGCTTGGTAAAGTAGAGGGTCATTGAAAAACAGGAAAAGCCTCAACAAGATGGATTGACACAGTGGCTTCAACAATGGGCTGAAGCATAACAACTATTGTGAGGGTGGCACAGGACCAGGCAGTGTTTTATTCTCCTGTACAAAGGGTCACTACAAGTCTGAACTTACTCAATGGTATCTAACATCAAGTGTATATAGAAATTTCTGTTGGTGTCTAAATCCTTTTCTGATGATAATACTATACTATTGATAACCAATATATGCTTTGAGTCTTCTTTGAATCTGCAAGCTGCCCTCAGTCCCTTGAAAATCTTCTTGCACAGAAATTTAGAGAAAATAAGTATCAATTGTGAGCATACTGCATCTTTCTTATGACCTGACAACTATCCCAAGGATTTCTGGTGATACTCGTATTTGGAGTGCAAAGGAGGACCCTCTATGGTGACAGGAAGGTGTCATTATATCTTTTTATTTAACTAAATGACTGGAATTATTATAAAACTATATTACTACACTATGTTTTGTTATATTATGTTATGTCATATCACGTCATGTCATATTATATTTATTATAAAAATCCTGACATCTGTCATTAGTGTCCTGGAAGGGGTTGAAAATTCACTCTAAGCCAAGGGTATGTTCGGTAGGTAAACTTTGCTAATGGAACCAGTCTCTCTCTAAGTAACCATCCCTTATGTCTCATGTCCACAGATGGAATACAACATGTACTGATGTTGAAACGGTATTAAAAATAAAATATCTGCCCATAAGTTTAAGCATGATAAAAAGTAACACTCATGTAACACCTAGGCCTTTCTACCCACCCCCTCTCTCACACGGTCACCCCACGTGTTTTTCCCTGTCAGCCTGTCTGCTGATAGAGGGGCTGGAAAGACTGAAAAATATATTTTTAGCACAATTTGTCTTGTTAGAAATCAGTCAACACATCAAGAGAACAAATATTTTATTCTTTTCTCATTTCCTCGCCCTATACCCTGTGGGATACCACTCAACGCCCACAGGAATAAACTTTGCTTTTTCTAGAATGTGAATCCACATGTGAATTTATGGTATCCTTCAAAGTTCTTGCATTTTGATACTATCTTAAATCGTTAGATTATTTCCAAGAAAGCAATGACTCCAAATGATTCTTATCCTATATGTCTATTCTTAAGTGCTTTGTTCCTTGACAAAGGGGACTGAAAATTTAATTTTATGAAATTCACCTAGTGTAAGTAGCTGCTTACACTTGTGGTTATTATTAAAGTCATTCCAACCTGAATCCTTCCAGAGTTTTACTCTCTGTAGATAATTGACACTGATATTTTCAACAGATCAAGAGGAAAAACTAGGCAAAATTGGTCGAGTCCATGACTCTTTCTAACACATTCTCACTGAAGCCATACTGGGTTAAATTTCCTATTAAAACACAGTAAATCCAATGAAGGAGTGGGTTATAAAATGATATCTGAGAAGCAGAGAAAGAGTTATTCAGCTAATCTCTATGACCTCTGCCTTCTGCCCATAGAAAGGCCAAGCAGGGTACAGACAGGTGCACACTAGGGCCAATGGGGCTGCAGAACTTGCATTGTTCTTTTCCTTCTGAGTGAACATGGGCTGGGGCTGCCTCATTTTTAATTTTTTTGGCTGGCCCTGCAGCTCATCTCCCGGACATAACCCAAACAGAAAATCTATAGTTTTCAGACTGGCTCCACATGGGGTGTCTACAAAGGCCTACAGTACACCTTGGATGACTTTCAAAGTTTTCAAAGCCATCTGGAGTCTTTTAAAGTTGTTGCTGTTTAAAGAACCTGCAGAGAGGGAATAGTGCTTTCTGGGCCTCAGGAGAAAAGGATTTAAGGTAGCCAGCAGATGTAGTGACAAATCCAAGTACTATCCTCTTCAAAGTTCTCCTGCTATTCAGAAGGTTTTCACTGGCTAAATCTTTTCAGGAGTAGACTGCTAGGTCTTTCTTCCTAGCCTTAGTCTGAAAGCTCAGCTGAAACCTGCCCACCATGGGTAACACTGCTGGTATTTGAATACCAGTGGCATAGCTTCCAGCATCACAGCAACACACAAGCCCCCACAATACAACACACTGACAGACTTGTGGGGGAACTGAAGAAAAAATTAAAGCCTTGAGTTGCAATACTGAAGGATTCTACGGGGAAAATATTAAACGACTCAGGAAGCATCAAAAGAAGATGGAAGAAATACAGAGTCACTACACCAAAAAGAATTGGTTGACATTCAACCATTTCAGGAGGTAGCCTATGATCAGGAACCAACGGAACTGAAGGAAGAGGTCCAAGCTGCACTGAAGGCATTGGTGAAAAACAAGGCTCCAGGAATTGACAGAATATCAATTGAGATGTTTTAGCAAATGGATGCAGTGCTGGAAGTGCTCACTCATCTATGCCAAGAAATTTGGAAAACACCTACCTGACCAATCAACTGGAACCCAGTAAGAGATCCATATTTATACCTATTCCCAAGAAAGGTGACCCCACCAAATATGGAAATTATTGAGGAATATCATTAATATTACACACAAGTAAAATTTTGCTGAAAATAATTCAAAGTGACTACAGCAGTATATCAACAGGGAACTGCCAGAAATTCAAGCTGGATTTAGAAGCAGACCTGGAATCAGGGATATCATTGCTGATGTCAGATGGATCCTAGCTAAAAGCAGAGAATACCAGAAAGATGTTTACCTTTGTTTTATTGACTATTGTCTTAGTCACCTAGTGCTGCTATAACAGAAATACCACAAGTGGATGGCTTTAACTAAGAGAAATTTATTCTCTCACTATCTAGTAGGCTACAAGTCCAAATTCAAGGTGTCTCCTTGAGCGGAAAGCTTTCTCTCTCTGTCAGCTCTGGAGGAAGGTCCTTGTCATCAGTCTTACTTTGGTCTGGGAACACCTCAGCACAAGACCCTCAGATCCAAAGGATCCTCTCTGCTCCCAGTGCTACGTTCTTGGTGGTATGAGGTCTCCAACTCTCTGCTTGCTTCCCTCTCCTTCTGTCTCTTTAGGGATAAAAGGTAGTGCAGACCAAAAAAAACATCGCCATCGAGTCTATTCCAACCTATAGAGACCCTATAGGACAGAGTATAACTGCCCCCAAAGAGTTTCCAAGGAGCGCCTGGTGGATTCGAACTGCCATCTTTTGGTTAGCAGCTGTAGCTCTTAACCACTACACCACTAGGGTTTCTGGTGCAGACCACGCTCCAGAGAAACTCCCTTTACATCGGAACAGGGATGTGACCTGGTAAAGGTGTTATAATTCCACCCTAATCCTCTTTAACATAAAATTACAATCACAAAATAGAGGACAACCTCAGAATACTGGGAATCATGGCCTAGGCAAGTTGATACGCACATTTTTGGAGGGACATAATTCAATCCATGACAACTATGCAAAGACATTCAATTATGTGAATCATAACAAATTATGGATAACATTGCGAAAAATGAGAATTCCAGAACACTTAATTGTGCTCATGAAAAACCTGTACATAGATCAAGAGGCAGTCATTCCAGCAGAACATGGGGATACTGCATGGTTTTAAGTTGGGAAAGTTGTGCGTCAGTGTTGTATCCTTTTACCATACCTATTTAATCTGTATGCTGAGCAAATAAGTCAAGAAGCTGGACTATGTAAAGAAGAATGGGGCATCAGGACTGGAGGAAGACTCATAAACAACCTGCGGTATGCAGATGACACAACCTTGCTTGCTGAAAGTGAAGGGGACTTGAAGCACTTACTGATGAAGATCAAAGACCACAGCCTTCAGTATGGATTATACCTCAACACAAAGAAAACAAAAATCCTCACAACTGGACCAATAAGCAATATCGTGATAAACAGAGAAAAAATTGTTGGAGATTTCATTTTATTTGGATCCACAATCAACACACATGGAAGCAACATCAAGAAAATCAAAAGATGCATTGCCTTGGGCAAATCTGCTGCAAAAGACCTCTTTAAAGTGTCGAAAAGCAAAGATATCACCTTGAGGATTAAGGTGCACCTGACAGAAGCTATGGTGTTTTCAATTGCCTCATATGCATGTGACAGCTGTACAATGCATAAGGAAGACTGAAGAAGAATTGACACCTTTGAATAATGATGTTGGTAAAGAATAGTAAATATACCATGGACTGCCAAAAAGAAGGAACAAATCTGTCTTGGAAGAAGTACAACCAGAATACAAGAATGGCAAGATTTTATCTCATATACTTTCGACATGTTATCAGGATGGATCAGTTCCTGGAGAAGACATCATGCCTGGTAAAGTAGAGGGTCAGCAAAAAAGAGGAAGACCCTCAATGAGAGGGATTGACACAGTGGCTGCAACAATGGGCCCAAAGCATAACAACAATTGTGAGGACGGTGTAGGACCGGACAGTGTTTCATTCTGTTGTGCATAGGGTCACTATGGGTCAGAACCGACTTGATGGCACCTAACAACAGCAACGACATCCTCTCCCAGTGCCTTGGCTATTACCTGTCTTTCTCTTGCTGACTTGGCTGCAGTCTCCTAAGGAGTTTTTCCCTCCTTGAATATCAACTGCTTCTATGCTGAGAAAAATGGTAGTCTTCTTTTCTTTTGACTTTTCTTTCTTCTATTTTTTTTTAAAGACCTGGGGTCTTCTCATCCAATGTAATTCTATCCTGTCATTTAAATCTATACCACAGATGTTTCTTCTTTATTTTTTCTCCTACTGCCATGGGCATAAATTGCCAAAACTAGTTCTGAGTTTACAGCCTGATACTTTTTGTTCTTCCCAGTCTCTCTTATTAAATTTTGGCAATATGGGTATTTTACTAATGGTAATTTCTCTGCTTCTCATTTCTAGTACACTTACACTTTTGATCTTTTCTCTCCAAGATTTCCCTCCTCTTTCCACCCCTTCATTTTCCAATTCCACAAAGCTCTTGATTTGAGTCTATTCATTACCCTCCGTCCTTTTTCATTTCTCAGCATCCACCTGCAATGTTTACTATTTCTCACTGCCCACATCCCATCTGCCTGTGACATGCTGCTGATTTCTGGTTTGTCAACATATATTATGATTTCCTGCTTTTCTCTTTTTAGTCCTTAATAATTTTGTTCTCTATTTCATTCTTGCTAGTTAAAGAACTTCCAAAAATCCACATTACCAGTATGAAATTTTTATGAAACAAGACTTAATTTGAACTGAGTTTTCCTTGAAAAGCATAAACTAAAAGCACAATTTAAAGAAAAGTTGACCCAACAATGTTTCTTAGTGAACTCAAATAAGAGTGATTTACTGTGCAAGCATATATTCAAGAAAATTTCCTGTGTGTATCATGGAAACCCCACAAGCTCTGTTTGGGAGTAAAAGGTACACTCAGTTCAAATTCATTCCTACTTAGATAACATGGGCTTAATCAGCAGAGGCTAAAAATAGAGATCCCTGGTTCTTGGAAAGGACTGACTCCAATTTCCCTTTCCAAGAAATTGGAAATGAGAAGTGTAAACGTCTTAGCTCTTGGGAATATTCAAACAAACAGACAACACCAAAAAAAAAAAAAAAAATTAAATACATATTTTGTATATACCAGTATTTTCCAAATAGAATCCAAAAGAAAATGGATGAGTACATTTAGGCTTTTCCTATGCAATGTATAACCTAGAGAAATGCCATAGTCCTGCTATAGCATTGAATATATTTATGATTTTTAACTCTTGTAGAAAAAGAGTCAAAGTCCTACAGTCTATGAAATGCAAACTTGCAAAATGTAAATTTTTATTGTGAAAGTCTAATTTCTTTCATCTTTTTTTTATCTTAAGAGTCTCTAGAAGTATTTTGCTCTCTCTCTTGCTCTTTTTCCACCACTTGAAATGCATTTATCAGAATGATTGCAATGATAAATCTAGCCACTAGGTTAGAAAGTGATTATCCCAAACGTGGCCATTTGCATGGGATCAACAGCAAACATTTGATGTTCCCTTTCTTAGTCTTAACTGATTTCAATTACCATGTGTGACATTCCTCTCTGGACCAATACAGAAAATTTAAATTCTGAATATGCCAGAGAGAGTGGAGAGGTGAGTTCAGGGTAGTGTTGAAAGTCATTTCAGGTGATCTGACACAGTTATGTCTGAAAATGAAGGAAGCTCAGTAAAAACTGACTGTGCCCATTTGCCCCCACACCAGGCTAGAATGAATCAGCCAGGGCGACCACCCACGCTATCCTGTTTTTACTTAATGATTTCTACATGCTATTGTGGCTGTGTAGAATTTAGCTACAGTTTTGCAGAATAGTCAGAGTTCTATCTGGATGATATGAAATCCAAACATAGATTATGTCTTATTCTTCTTTGTTCTACACCAGGTTTTTGTGGAGGAAGACTGTATCCTCGCTATCATCAAGGCTAGTACAACCATAAACTCCTGTGATTACAAGGTTTGTTTCCCTGACAATGGGGAAAAATAGTCTATATTTTGTACATTGATATGTCATTGAGCCATTTTCTTCTAGTGGCTAAGTTACTTCCTGGAAGTAAATTCACAATAATGGAAAAATTAATGTACCACTCTGGGCTACTTGGGGCTAGATTATTATTAAGTGGTAAGTTTCCTTTAGTAAACCAACTTGCACTTTTATATCATTTAATTGTTTTTATTCATAAATTCAAAACACAAATTGAGTTTTAAATCTAACTCTGCATATGGTAGAAAGGGCAATAGAAAAATGAATTATGTTTACTTAAAAGGAAAAAGACGGGAAAAAGGAGATCAACAAGTTATCCAATATACTATTTAGAAAAGAATCAGCAATGGTAACACAGAACACTGCTAGCACAAGAAGAATCACATCCCAGTCTGCACTTTACTAACTGATAGAACACAACATGATTTGAATAGTTAAAAGTAAGATGATGCCTCTGACTTCTTCAAGGACAAAAGAGGTAATACTTGAGTACTAAATATTCAAGCACCTTCCTTATCATATTGTTGTGCAAATGACAACATCTTCAAGTAAAGTAAGTGGCAGGTCACTAAAAAGCTAATAATCAAGTCCCAATATTTAGGAAAAAAGTCAAAAAGGCTACAAGTAAACCTCATCTAACATGCAAAATTCATTGTGATTTCCTATAGAAGTGAAAATGGCTACTTCTAAGAATATTTCAGTTGCAAATTTCTGGGAAATAAGAAATTATTTCTATTTGAAATGGTCTTTTAAGAGAATGAAACATAAATTGAGAATGTAGAGATACAGGATCTCCAAACTCATGTAATAGTGATTTTTTTTTTTTAAAACTAGTCTGCTATCAAAGAATGAGTAAATAATAGAAATGTAAAAGTTTAAGGGTTGACCAAGTCAATCTTTAAACAGTGCATTGAATTAAACAATTCCATGAGAAATATCCTTGTCTTGTTGCAAAATATATTTAGGTTGGACTATATATAGGGTCTCTATAAGTCTGTAGTGGCTTGTGTGTTGCTCTGATACCAGAAGCTTTGCCACCAGTAGTTCAAATACAAGCAAGGTCACCTTTGGTGGATAGGTTTCAGTGGAGTTCCAGACTAAGACAGACTAGGAAGAAGGACCTGGCAGTCTACTTCTGAAAAAAATTGGCCAGTGAAAGCCTTATGAATAGCAGTGGAACATTGTCTGATGTGCCAGAAGATGGGTCCCTCAGGTTGGAAGGCACTCAAAACACACCTGGGGAAGAGCTTCCTCTTCAAAGTAGAGTCAATCATAATGACGTACATGGAGTCAAGTTTTTGGGACCCTCATTTGCTGGGGTGGCAGAACTATGATGAGAAGAAATGGCTGTAAATATCCATTATTTATTTGGAACGTGGAATGTATGAAGTTTGAATCTAGGAAAATTGGAAGTCATCAAATATGAAATAGAATACACAAAGATCAGTATCCTAGGCATTAGTTACCTGAAATGGACTGGTATTGGTCATTTTGAATCAGACAATCAGATGGTCTACTATGCTGGGAATGAAAAAATGAAGAGGAATGGCGTTGCATTCTTTGTCAAAGGAACGTTTCAAGATCCAACCTGAAGTACAATGCTGTCAGTGATATAATTTCCACACACCTACAAGGATGATCAGTTAATATGACTATTATTCAAATTTATGCACAAATCACTAAGGCCAAGGATAAAGAAATTGAAGATTTTTGCCAGCTTCTGCAGTCTGAAATTGATCAAACATGCAATCAAGATACATTGATAATTACTAGCGATAGGAACACGAAAGTTGGAAACGAAAAAGAAGGATTGGTACTCGGAAAATATGGCCTTGGTGACAGGAAGGATGCCAGATACCACAGGATAGAATTTTGCAAGACCAATGACTTCTTTGTTGCAAATACCTATTTTTCATCAACATAAACAGTGACTATCCACGTGCACCTCCCCAGATGGAACACACAGGAATCAAATCAACTACATTTGTGGAAAGAGACTATGAAAAAGCTCAATATCAGCAGTCGACAAGGTGAGGGGCTGATTGTGGAACAGATCATCAATTGTTCAATGCAAGAAAAAGTTGAAGCTGAAGAAAATTAGAATAAGTCAACTAGAGCCAAAGTATGGTCTTGAGTATATCCCACCTGAATTTAGAAACCATCTCAAGGATAGATTTAACACATCAAATACTAACGACTGAAGACCAGACAAGTTATGGAATGACATCAAAGATGTCATTCATGAAGAAAAAGAGAGGTCATTAAAAAAACAGGAAAGAAAGAAAACACAAAAACGGATATTAGAAGACTCCGAAAGCTGGTCTTGAACATTGAGTAGCTAAAGCAAAAGGAAGAAAAGATGAGGTAAAAGAGCTGACCAGAAGATTTCAAAAAGTATTAGAATGAAATGTGCGAAGACCTGAAGATGGAAAACCAAAAGAGAAGAACATGCTTGGCATTTCTCAAGCTCAAAGACCTGAAGAAAAAATTCAAGCCTTGAGTTGCATTGTGGAAGGATTCTATGGGGAAAATATTAAATGACACTGGAAGCATTAAAAGAAGATGGAAGGAATACACAGAGTCACTGTACCAAAAAGAATTCGTCAACATTCAACCATTTCAGAAGGTAACATATGATCAGGAACTGATGGTACTGAAGGAAGAAGTCCAAGCTGCACTGAAGGCACTGGTGAAAAACAAGGCTCTGGGAATTGATGGAATACTGATTGAGATGTTTCAATACATGGATGCGGTGCTAGAAATGCTAAGTTGTCTATGCCAAGAAATTTGGAAGACACCTACCTGGCCAACTGACTGGAAGAGATGCATACTTGTACCTATTGCAAAGGAAGGTGATCCAACTCAATGCAGAAATTATCAAACAATATCATTTATATCACACACAACTAAAATTTTGCTGAAGATCATTCAAAAGTGGTTGTACACAGAATAATAAATGTCACAGAGGTTGTGGAGAGACTGGAACACTTACACACTGCTTGTGTGAATCTAAAATGGTACAACAAATTTGGAGATGGATTTGGTGCTCCCTTAAAAAGCTAGAAATAGAACTACCATAGGATCCAGCAATCCCACTCCTTGGACTATATCCTAGAGAAATAAGAGCCTTTACACAAACAGATACATGCATACCCGTGTTCATTGCAGCACTGTTTACAACAGCAAAAAGATGGAAGCAACCAAGGTGCCCATCAATGGATGAATGGATAAATAAATTATGGTATATTCACACAATGGAATATTATGCATCAATAAAGAAAAGTGATGAATCTGTGAAACATTTCATAATATGGAGGAATCTAGAAGGCATTATGCTGAGTGAAATCAGTCAGTTGCTACAGGACAAATATTGTATGAGACTACTATTATAAGAACTAGAGAAATATTTTAAACAGAGAAGAATATATTCTTTGATGGTTATAAGAGGGGGGAGGGAGGGAGGGAGAGGAGTATTCACTAATTAGATAGAAGATAAGAACCACTTTAGGTGAAAGGAAAGACAACACACAATACAGGCAAGGTCAGCAGAACTGGACTAAACCAAAAGCAGTTTCCTGAATAAACTGAATGCTTCAAAGGCCAGCGTAGCAGGGGCAGGGATTTGGGGACCATGGTCTCAGAGGACATTTAAGTCAACTGGCATAATATAATCTATTAAGAAAACATTCTGCATCCCACTTTGGAGTAACGTCTGGGGTCTCAAACATTAGCAAGCAGCCATCTAAGATGCATCAATTGGTCCCTACACACATGGAGCAAAGGAGAATGAAGAACACCAAAGACACAAGGTAATTATGAGCCCAAGAGACAAAAAGGGCCACATAAACCAGAGACTACATCAGCCTGAGACCAGAAGAACTAGATGGTGCCCGGTTACCACCGATGACTGCCCTGCCTGACAGGGAACACAACAAAGAACCCGTGAGGGAGCAGGGGAGCAGTGGGGTGCAGACCTGAAATTTTCATAAAAAGACCAGACTTCATGGTCTGACTGAGACTAGAAGGACCCCAGTGGCTATGGTTCTCAGACCTTCTGTTAGCCTAAGACAGGAGCCATTCCCAAAGCCAACTTTTCAGACAAGGATTGGACTGGACAATGGTATAGAAAAATGGTGCTGGTGAAGAATGAGCTTCTTGGATCAAGTAAACACATGAGACTATGTTGGCATCTCCTATCTGGAGGCGAGATGAGAAGGCAGGGGGGTTAGAAGCTGGTGAAATGGACACGAAAAGAGAGAGTGGGGGGAAGGAGTGTGCTGTTTCATTAGGGGGAGAGCAATTAGGAGTATATAGCAAGGTGTATATAAATTTTTGTATGAGAAACTGACTTGATTTGTAAACTTTCACTTAAAGCACAATAAAGATTAAAAAAAAAAAAAAAGTGGCTGTAGCATTATGATCAACAGGGAACTGCCAGGAATTCAAGCCAGATTCAGAAGAGGACATGGAACAAGGGATATCATTGCTGATGTCAGATGGTTCATGGCTGAAAGCAGAGAATATCAGAAAGATGTTTACCTATGTTTTAAAGACTAAGCAAAAGCATTTGACTGTGTGGATCAAAATAAATAATAGACAACATTGTGAAGAATGAGAATTCCAGAACACCTAATTGTGCTCATGAGGAACCTGTACATAGGCCAAGAGGCAGTCTTCACACAGAACAAGGGAATACTGCATGTTTTAAAGTCAGGAAATGTGTGTTTCAGGATTGTATCTTTTCACCATATTTATTCAATTTGAATACTGACCAAATAATCCAAGAAGCTGGACTGTAAGAAGAAGGATGCAGCATCAGGATTGGAAGAAGACTCATTAACAACCTGCAATATGCAGAGGACACAACCTTGCTTGCTGAAAGTGAAGAGGACTTGAAGCACTTACTGATGAAGATCAAAGACCACAGCCTTCGGTATGGATTATACCTCAACATAAAGAAAACAAAAATCCTCACAACTGAACCAATAAGCAACATTATGATAAATGGAAAAAATATTGAAGTTGTTCAGGATTTTCTCTTACTTGAATCCACAATCAACACCTATGGAAGCAGCAATCGAGAAATCAATGTATTGCATTGGGCAAATCTGCTGCAAAAGACTTTTTTTAAGTGTTGAAAAGTAAAGATGTCACTTAATTAATAAGGCTCACCTGACTCAAGCCATGGTATTTTCAATCATGCATGGAAAACCTGGATAATGAACAAGGAAGAATTGACGCCTTTGAATTATGGTGTTGGCAAAGAATATTTGGTACACCATTGTCTTATTTATCTAGTGTTGCTATAATAGAAACACCACAAGTAGACGGCTTTAACAAACAGAACTTTATTCTCTCACAGTTTAGGGGGTTAAAAGTCTGAATTCAGGGCACTAGCTCCAGAGGAAGGCTTTCTCACTCTGGGGGAAGGATCTTGTCATCAACCTTTCCCTGGTCTAGGAGCTTCACAGCTCAGGGAATCTGGGTCAAAGGACGTATTCTGCTCCAGCTCTTCTTTCTTGCTGATAGGCGTTCCCTCTCTCTCTCTCTGCTAGCTTCTCTCTTGTAAATCTCAAAACAGATTGACTCAAGATATAACCTAATCCTGTAGATTGTGTTCTGCCTTTTTAACATGACTGCTTCTAATCCTGCCTCATTAACATCATAGAGATTAGGATTTATAACACATAGGATAATTACATCACATCACAAAATGGGGGACAACCACACTACACTGGGAATCATGGCCTAACCAAGTTGACACGTATTTTTAGAGGTCACAATTCAATCTATGACAACCACGGACTGCCAGAAGAACGAACAAGTTTGTCTTGGAATAAGTACAGCCAGAGTACCGCTTGGAAGCGAGGATGGCACGTGTTATCAGGAGGGATCAGTCCCTGGAGAAGGACATAATGCTCAGTAAATTAGAGGGTCAGCAAAAAAGAGGAAGACCCTCAACTAGACGGATTGACACAGTGGCTCCTATGATGGGCTCAAACACGACGATTGTGAGAATGGCACAGGACCAGGAAATGTTTCATTCTGTTGTACATAGGGTCACTACGAGTTGGAACTACCTCGATGGCATCTAACAACAACAACATACACAATATGATATGAGCTAAGTAAAACAAAATGTACATAACAAGTACTTGAAAAAAAATGTTAAAAGTCAAAATATGTTTGCATCTCAGTGATGACTTGTTTTAACTTTCTGTATTTTTTAGTATCTCCACATTTTCTACACTGAACATTCATAACTTTCCTAATTTCAAGAGGAAAAGATAAAGGGAATCTATGTTCATTTATTCACTTATATATGAAACGACATATTGCATTAGGCAAATCTGCTACAAAAGACCTCTTTAAAGTGTTGAAAAGCAAAGACGTCACCTTGAGAACTAAAGTACACCTGACCCAAGCCATGGTGTTTTCAATCTCCTCATATGCATGCAAAAGCTGGACAATGAATAAGAAAGACTGAAGAAGAATCGATACCTTTGAATTACAATGTTGGCTAAGAATAGTGAATATACCATGGACTGCCAAAAGAACAAACAAATCTGTCTTGGAAGAAGTACACCCAGAGTGTTTCTTAAAAGCAAGGATGGAGAGACTTCATCTCACATACTTTGGACACGTTATCAGGAGGTATCAGTCCCTGGGGAAAGACATTATGCTTACCAGATGGTCAAGCGAAAAAGAGGAAGACCCTCAATGAAGTGGATTGACACAGTAGCGACAACAATGGGTTCAAACATAACGATTGTGAGGATGGTGCAGGACCAGGCAGTGTTTCGTTCTGTTGTACATACCATCACTATGAGCCAGAACTCCCTCGACGGCACCTAACAATAACAAAATCAAACATTTGTGGAGTTTCATGCTTGGTGACATTTCCCAATTAGGTCCCAGACCACCTACCTCAGAATATTCCAGGAAGCTTGTGAAACATGGTTTTCTAGAGACCACGTTAGACCAGGCTGAGTCTCATCCTCTCAGGTAGTGCTCGGGAAGCTGCATATTTGGTAATAAGCTTAGGGTATTCTTCTGCACACTAGTTTGAGAACTTCTGCTCTAGGGACACATGGAAGGATCATAATTAGAGTTCCCCTATGCTTTACTGATCTGGAAAACTCTATAAACCAAGTTTTAAAGGAGGTAAAGTGGTTTGTCACACACAAAGAGAAACAAAAGAACAGGATTACCCTGACTGATTCTTCTAGTTCAGTGGTTCTCAGTTTTGGCAGCACATTATAATCACCTGGGGACTTTGTTCCTCAAGGTGTGTTCCTCCCATGAGCAGCACTGGTATCTGTTGGGAGCTAATTAAAAATGCAGATCCTCAAGCCATACCACAGACCTATTGAATCCGAATCTGCATTTTAATAAGATTCCTGCATGATTCACATGCCTGTTAAAGGTACAGAACCATTTTTGAGACACCCTATATCAGTGAATCTCAAATAGATACCTTTCATTTTTTGACCTTCAGGTAGCATTTTTCACTCCTGAATTTGTATATGATTGAGGGGAGTCTGTTTATTTTGCTTTGAATAACGCTTAAACTCACCATAATCCTACCACTTACACAATTATATAGAACAGTAAAGTAAAATGCTCCTTCTCCCCAAGGTAGCTGATATTGACAATTTGGCATACATTTTTTACTTTTCCCCTGAGTTTATAGAAATATACCTCAATATACATCCTTTTCATATGAGGTCCTTTGAGCATGATATTCCCAATGCCTGAAAGAGTCTTCTCTTACTCTTCACTTGAATTCTGACTCATACACAGATTTCATCTTAAAAGTAATTTCTTCAGGAAAAAAACAAAACATTGTTTTACATCTTTTGGCCCCTTTAGACCAACCACAAAGTTCACAATATTAAGAATTACATGTGACTTGTTCACTTCAGCTAGCAAATCCTTTTGTTTTGTTTTTGTTTTATTGTACTTTAGATCAAGGTTCACAGAACAAAATAGTTTCTCATTAAAGAGTTAGTATACATATTGTTTTATGCCATTGGTTAATAACCCCATGACATGCAACACTCTCTTTTCTCAGCCTTGGGTTCCCTATTACCAGCTTTCCTGTCCCCTCCTGCCTTCTAGTCCTTGTTCCTGGGCTGGTGTGCCCATTTAGTCTCGTTTTGTCTTATGGGCCTGTCCAATCTTTGGCTGACGGGTAAACCTCAGGAGTGACTTCATTACTGAGCTGAAAGGGTGTCTAGGGACCATACTCTCAGGGTTTCTTCAGTCTCTATCAGGCCAGCAAGTCTTGAGTTAGAATTTTGTTCTGTATTTTTCTCCAGCTCTGTCCAGGACCCTCTATTGTGATCCTTGTCAGGGCAGTCAGGGGTGGTGGCCGGGCACCATCTCGTTGTTCTGGACTCAGTCTGGTGGAGGCTGTGGTAGATGTGGTCCATTAGCTTTTGGACTAATCTTTCCCTTGTATCTTTACTTTTCTTCATTCTTCCTTGCTCCTGAAGGGGTGAGACCAATAAAGTATCCTAGATGACCGCTCACAGGATTTTAAGACCCCAGACACTACTCACCAAAGTAGAATGTAGAACATTTTCTTTATAAACTATTATATGCCAATTGGGCTAGACGTTCCCCAAGACCATGGTCTCCACAGCCCTCAGCCCAGCAATTCAGTCCCTCAGGGAGTTCACATGTGTCTATGGAGCTTCCATGACCTTACCTTGTACATGTTGTGCTGGCTTCCCCAGTATTTTGTCCTGTCTTACCCTTCACCAAAGTTACCACTTATCTATTGCCTATTTAGTGTTTTTCCTTCCTCACCCCCCTTCCCTCGTAACCATCAAAGATTGTTTCTTTTTGCATGTAAACCTTTTCACGAGTTTTTACAGTAGTGGTCTCCTATAATATTTGTCCTTTTGTGATTGACTTATTTCACTCAGCATAATGCCCTCCAGATTCATCCATGTTATGAGATGCTTCACAGGTTTATCGTTGTCCTTTATTGTTGCATAATACTCCATCCTGTGCATGTACCACAATTTGTTTATCCATTCATCTGTTGATGGGCATCTAGGTTGTTTCCATCTTTTTGCTATTGTGAACAATGCTGCAATGAACATGGGTGTGCATATGTCTATTCGTGTGGCAACTCTTATCTTTCTAGGATGTATTCCTATTAGTGGGATTGCTTAATCGTATGGTATTTCTATTTCTAGCTTTCTAAGGAAGCGCCCTATCATTTTCCAAAATGGTTGTATCAAGCAGTGCATAAGAGTTTCGATCTCCCTGCAGCCTCTCCAACATTCGTTATTTCCTGTATTTTTTATTTGTGCCAGTAATGCCGGGGTGAGATGGTATCTCATTGTGGTTTTGATTTGCATTTCTCTAGTGGCTAGTGATCGCGAGCATTTCCTCATGTGTCTGTTGGCCACTTGAATGTCTTCTTTGGTGAATATCTGTTCTTTTCCTTTGCCCATTTTTTAATTGGATTATTTGTCTTTTTGTTATAGAGGTGTTGGATTTTCCTACAGATTTTAGAGATTAGACCTTTGTCTGATTTGTAACAGCCCCAATTTTTTTCCCAGCCTGTAAGTTCTCTTTTTACTCTTTTGGTGAAGTCCTTTGATGAGCATAAGTGTTTATTTTTTAGAAGATCCCAGTTATCTAGCTTATCTTCTGGAGTTTGTGTGTTGTTGGTTGTGAGAATGTGGAGACATTTGAACAGTTATCCACTGTTGGTGAGGTAGTAAAATGGTACAATCACTATGGAAAGTGGATGACACTTACTTAGAAAGTTAGAAATAGAACTACCTTATGAGCCAGCAATCCTACTCATAGGTATATGCCCTAGAGATCTAATCAAGAGACTCGGAACAGAGTTATGCACACCTATGCTCATTGTGGAAACCCTGGTGGTATAGTGGTTTAAGTGCTACGGCTGCGAACCAAAGGGTCGGCAGTTCAAATCCATCAGGCGCTCCTTGGAAACTCTATGGGGTGGTTCTACTCTGCCCTATAGGGTTGCTATGAGTAGAAATCAACTCGACGGCAGTTTTTTTTTTTTTTTTTTTATGCTCATTGCAGCACTATTCACAATAGCAAAAAGATGGAAACTACTTAAGTGCCCATCAATGAATGAATGGATAAACAAAATGTGACATATACATACAATGGAATACTATGCAGTCATAGGGAATAATGATGTGTCTTTGAAACATCTTATAACATGGACAAATCTGGAGGACATTAAGCCAAGTGAAAGAAGTTAATCACAAAAGAATGAATATTGTATGGTCCCACTTTTATAAAAAGACAAGAATAGATATACATATAGAAACCTAAGTTCATTGGTGGTTACCAGGGATGGGTGAGGAGGGAAGAGGGAGAATCGCTCTCTAGATAGTAGACACTTGTTATTTTTGGTGATGGGAAAGGTAGCATCGAATGTAGGTGAAATGCACACAGCTTGACCAATATAAATGATGGCACTAAAAAGCACACAAGTGAAAAGGACATTTTTGGTAAAGAATATAACAAATATAATTTTGCAGCAACAACAACCAAAATGTATGTGAGTGGCTACACAAATACATATATAGGCATATATGTGTAAAGGTATGAATAGTTGGGTTCATATGTATGCACAGGTAGGTATATTTTCTAGGCATATGTACATACAAGTATGTATGTCCCCAATTGTAGAACTATCTGTAGAACTGTAACCGGGAACATCACTTTTTTTTTTTTCTCATTTGTTTTTTGAGTGAGTAAAACCATTTGTGTAAGGAAATATTTTTGTCTTCAAGCTAGCTGGAGAATAAGTGGAGTAAACACAAAGACAAAACATATCAGGGGCAGAAGGAATCTACATCCAGTCTAGTGTCCTGGCTCATTTTCTAGAACATTTCATTTTATTTAGCTTTCCTGACTTTTTTAACCATAGCTCTTTAAAAGTGGTAAGATTATTATATAACACGGACAGGAGATGTCACCAGTCTTATTAACCCTAAGAATTCTGTTATTAGTTTCCTAGAGCTGTAGTAACAAATTACCATAAACTTGGTGATTTAAAACAACATAAATTTATTCTCTCACACATATAGAGGCTAAAAGCCCAAAATTAAGGTATCAGCAGCATTGGTTACTTCTGGAGGCTTGGAGGCAGAAAGTGTCCCATGCTATAAAATGGTAGTAGTAGCGTCAGAACCTGTCTCACTTCAGGTGGGATGATGAGAATCAAGGTCAGCCCAAAGCTGATCCCTATGAGGTAGAGGTCAGACATATCTCCACTCTTCAAACTTTTTACCAATTCTAACACCAACTGTCCCTCCCATGGCACTCTCTACTTCTCTTCTGGGTTTGATAATACACTGCGGTGGCCACACAGAACTCACGGACCATACTTACAGTTAAGTGGTTTATTAAGGAAGTAACAGGATCAGGAACAGGGCAGGATCTACAGGTTACAACTCAGGATCAGGACCAGGAAGCATGTAGGCAAAGGTTGGATGGATGGCTCCCCCAAACAGGAGAGCATACCCCTCCCTTCCTCAGTGTAGGACAGCTCTCTTAGCTTCTCTGGGCCATGCAAGCAAGCAGGCCCCTTCCCTCTGCCATGCATGCCCCTTCTCAGCTGTACAGTCCTCTTCTCTGCCCCCTCAGGACAGGCTTCCTTTAAGCCCCTTCAGGACAGGCTTCTTCTCAGCCCCCTGAGGACAGGCTTCCTCTAAGCCCGTTGAGGAAAGCTTTCTTCTCAAGCCCCTCAGGACAGTTCTCCTCTCAGCCCCCTGAGGAAAGGTTTCTTCCCAGTCCTCTCAAGACAGGTGTACTCTCAGCTCTTTGAGGAAAGGATTCTTCTCAGTCTACTCAAGACAGGCATCCTCTTGGGCCACTCAGGACAGGCCTCTCTGCCTTCAGCCTCACTGTCGTTGGCCCCTCCTCTGTTAATTGACCCAGCTCATAGCCAGCGCAGCAATTTTGTTCAACTCTCTTAACTGCATTCCTAGTACCAGGTTTCTGGCATTACCACCGTCTGTGCCACAGGGCCCCTCCTGGGCCTTTCACTGCCTTCAGTGTTACAACCCTTCACCTATGTTGCAACTCTGTTTCTCTCTTCTTCCTTCTGCTTCTGTATGCTTCCTCCTTTCTGTCTGCAAACCTCTATGAAGTTGGCTGCATATATAAGCAAACTATTCATCAATTTCGAGGCATAGCCCTCTCATCAGGGCCATGAACTGATCAGACAATTCATTTGCATAAGTATATTGACCACTCCCTGCAAGGTAGACCAATCACCGGGCAGGCTGTAGCCCAAGCCAGACAAAGGTAGCAAACCATAAATTGTTTGCAGTTTACCCAGGAAATGTCAATCAACCTTGACAAAAGTAACAAACCCTGTGGGGTAGAAAATTAGGGCAAAGGTAACTCCTCAGGGCTTAGGGGGAAAATCTCTCAAGCTGTTTTTACAAAGAACCAAAGCAAAAGGCCACATAAAGGAACTCATTTCACCATACATGCCTCTCTCCTAGCTTCTGGTGTTTTCTGGCAATCCTTAGGATTACTTAGTTTATAGATGCACCACTCCAATTTCTGCCTCTATTTTCATATTGCCTTCTTCTCTGTCTCTCTGCGTGTCCTGTTTTCTCTTATAAGGACAGTCTCATTGAATTTAGGGACAACCCTATCCAGTATGATTTCATGTCCATTCTTACCTTAATAACATGTGCAAAGACCCTACTTTCAAATAAGGTTCACATTCTGAGGTTCTGGGTAGACGTGAATTTTGGAGGAGATACTATATATTCAACCCATCACAGATTCCGAAGAACCTTTTTCCTGCCTGTTTTTGTTTGGCTATATGTAAATCATGGAAGCAAGTGAACTTAAAATCTACACTGAGGTTATTATTAGTATTATTATTTTGTATGGATTTTTCTTATTATACACCTAACAAAACAAATCAGTTACCATCAAGTCAATTCCAACTCATGTTGACCCTATGTGTTTCAGAGTAGAATTGCTCCATAGGGTTTTCAACGGCTGTGATCTTTCAGAAGTAGATCAGCAGGCCTTTCTTCCAAGGCACCTCTGAGTGGATCCAAGCTTCCAACCTTTTGGTTAATAGCTGAGCACTTAACTGTTCACACCACCCAGGGACATTATAAAATGAGATATATTAAAATTCCCATATGAAGGCATTTTACATTCATTGTAAAATGAAGCCATCTTATAGTCATTTTATATCCCCAGATGTCATTGTTCATTACTGACACGTGGCTTAATATATTCCATTCACCTAAACTGGTTTTAGAAGAGAAAGACAGAAACAGTAGATCCTCAGAGTACTTGGAATGAACTGTACAAGTCAACACAATGGCCAAGGAAAACTTGCTTCCATTCAGTATACTTAAAACTCATCCTTAATTTTAATCCATACCATCTGTTCATATTCAACCATCTCAAGTCTAGACCCTCCTCCACCTTGTTTAAAACCACTTTTCTCTAAAATCCACAAAAGAGATCGCATCATATATCTTCATAATTTAAGATTATAATTGGTGTTTGATTCAAAGTACTGGCCTGGATTTGCTTAACCCAAATTAAATTAATTCACAAAAGTAAATCTAAGGTGGAGATGCCATACACCCTCCTCTCAGCAACATGCATACAAAGTTATTGCTAGGATGCTGTTTTATTATGTAATCACCAGTGATGTAATGCTTAGGGTTTCTCCCATATAATACTGACCATAGGAAAATCTAGGCTAGTAAACATAACATCATATATAACTCCGGATAAATTGTATCAGTAACATCTGGTGATCATATGAGAAAACACCAGGACAGAAGCCAGAAACAGGCTTGGAGCACATCCAAACTCCAGCCTCAGAGGCCAGCCACATCTAGCACAAATGTATCAGCACCAAACTGAGTTTGCATGTGATAGATGGACCATGCAAGGCATTGCCATACCATCAATCATTGTTTGGAGGTGCCTCTTGGCATAACAATAGGAGATTGGGGGAAGGGGGAATTCCCAAATCATTTGGGAAGCTGTTAGTAGCTCTGCCTGCTAAACTAGCTTATGTTTATCTTTTTTAATGTTAAACCATTACACCTCAAATATTGTAGCTGCTTCTTCACATATGTGAGAAAAGCCTCACTCAAGTAGGAAGAAGAAACATTTCTGAGACATATAGGAACCTGTGATGGTTAAGATTATGCGCCAACTTGGCTGGGCCATGATTCTCAGTGTTTATATGTGATCGCTCCCATGATTGAATCTGCTGTGAGTTGCCAATCAGTTGAAATGGAATTTCCTTGGGGGTGTGTCCTGCATCCAAATTTAAGCAGATGTTCTAGCTTTTTTGCTCACTCTGGATCCTGTGCTGCCTCCTGTTCATCTGACCTCCGGCTCTTGGGACTTGAACTATCAGCTTATCTGCAGATCTTGGAATTTGTCTAACTTCACAACCTGAGAGTGGGAGCTTCACTCTCTGACTCGCCAATCTTTGGTTGGCCAGCACCTGCAGCCACGTGACTTGAGAGAAGCCTCTATCCTGATACACAGACTTGGGATATTTCAGCCTTTACAATAGCATGAGCTGTTTTCTTGATATAAATCTCTCATTTACACTTTACTAGTTTTGCTTCTCTAGAGAATCCAGCCTAAGACAGAGCCCTTTGTGAAAAGGCAAAATACAAGTTGACAGCCAAGACTAGAAGCCAAACCATGCAGCCAGGAGGACAAGCAGTGCTCAGAAAGAGATGTCTTTATTTTATGAAAAATATGACAATCTTGGAGGTGATTACCTGACAAGATGTTATTCTCTGATAGGCATAAGATTTATCCAGCTCAGTATTTTGTCTTATACAGTGGCCCTAAGCAATATTTTCTGGAAGGATTTGGCTCCTGTCCATGCCACAAAATTGAGTTAAGGAAAAAAAAAAAAAAAAACTACTATGTACCTAGACTTCTCTATCCTCTCTTTACAGCATATATAGATTTATCCTTGAAAATTCTAATGAATTCCCACAGGGTATCTTAGCCTGGGTTCTCTAGAGAAACAAAACCAGTGAAATGTATATATACATATATATATACATAGAGAGAGAGAGATTTATATCAAGGAAATGGCTCTCGTTTTAAAGGCTACAAAGTCCCAAGCCCATGGGTCAGGCTAGAGGCTTCTCCAGACTCACATAGCTGCAGGGGCTGATGAACCTAAGATTGGCAGGTTAAGATTGCAGGCTGCTGGTTCACAGGCTGCGGAAGCTGATGAATCCAAAGATTGGCAGGTAAACTGCTAGCTCTTGAGGTCAGATGACCAGGAGCCAGATGTAGGTAGGATCCAGAGTAAGTAAAAGCCCACAAGCTTTGCCAGAAAGTCCACATATATTGGATGCAGGCCACATCCCCAAGGGAACTCCCTTTCAGTTGGTTGGCTACTCATAGTAAATCTCATCATAGAGGTGATTACATTATATCAGATCTCATCATGGAGGTGATTACTTCATTACATAGCTGCCAAACTACACCACAACTGCCAAACTCACTGAGAATCATGGCCTAGCCAAGTTGACACACCACCTTAAGCATCACACAGGGAATTATAGCTGGCAGGACAGTTCTTTTACTGCCTGCACTAGATTCTCAACTGGAAAGAAAATCTGTCCGTGCTCTAACTAATGGTAGGTCAGAAAATGAGATATAGAACATCTTACTCCCGGAAATTAGGAGGGAGACTCTAGAAGTGCCTTCCATTTATCAGTTTCAGAGAACATCAGGAAATATAGCTCTGATTCTCCTACTATAATAATCTCTTAAGCTTTGTCGTCTTCCCCACATGTACTTGATTTTCCTCTAAGTCTTTCCCAATACAAATCTAAAAAGACATAGGGAAACTCCAATATTTGGTTGATCTAGTCTAGTAAATCTAATTATATCAGAAACAGGGAAAATATTGTGGCTCCCAAGACTACTTTTTTTGGAAATCAAGCACTTAAATTGTTTCAACTAATACCAGATAATAGAATTCAGAGGCCCAGACTGGTTCCAGGGTAGAGAGACTTGTTAGAGAACTTTCTTCCATTGAGATAGAGTCCTGAGTGCCTACTCTTTGGGTTTTGAGTGAAGATCTAAACTTGACCCACCTCCTTCACCCACCTGGTGAACTGCGGAGCAGGCTGCCTTGGTGCAATGTGGGGATCAATGGGGGTGGGGAAGGGAGGAAAAGGTATGCAAGCTGTCGCTAGAAGGCCGTGGCTTCAAGAGCAAGCCTAGCATAAACCTGCACCCAGGATATGCCACTCAAGCTATTCAGACCCTGAACTCAATTTGAGGCAATCCAAATAGTAGGACCTGAAGTGTCTGATTAAAGCAAAGGCAAATTTCATCTAAAGTCACTCAGAAACACATAGAAACTTTGGTTAACACATAATCATTTCAAAAATTGAATAATTAACAAAAAACATTTACTGAAAGAAAATCCTACGCCTACAAGTGTTTGCCAAGGAATGGTATCAAATATTCAAGGAATAAATAATTCTGTCTTTCTCAAACTCTTCTGAAGAATGAGGCTACCACAACATTGTTACCTAAATCAAATAAGGACAATATAATAAAGGAAATTTACAAGCCAAACTTGTAACTTTGATGCATAGATGCATGAATATAGATGTATGAATTCAAACACATATACATAGGCAAACTAAATCCAGTTAAATATAGAGTAACACTTTAGTACTAAGTCGTTTAAAAAACACTGTAGCTCACAACGATGAAGTTCTGCTCCGACGACTCCATTTTAAATGGGTTCTAACAAGTCGAATACCTCATCTCTTTTTTAGTTTTTGTTATTATTGCCTTTTATTATCAGTATTTTTATAAATTTGATCTTTATTTTTTCTTTGGGGGTTGGAAACTTACAGATACATTTTAATGCATACATACATAAAAAATACACAAATCATAAAAAAAAAACTGTATAAACAAAAAAGTGACAGTTGAAAGTCCAGTTCTTTGTAACTCAACTATGTCATAAGTAGGGGACTACCTCTAAATAAGTAACAGGAACGCAGTTTAACATTCAAAATTCAATCAATGTGAATTACTTCATCAATAGAATAAAGGGGAAAGTCATATGATTACCTCAATAAATGCAGATAAAGCATTTGACAAAATTAAAAATCATGTTGTAGCATGTATCAGTACTTCAATCCTTTTTATAGCTGAATAATATTCATTGTATGGCTATACCATATTTTGTTTATTCATTCATAAGTTAATGGACATTTGGGTTGTTTCCATTTTTGACTATTATGAATAACACTCTATGAACATTATGCACATATTATTGTGTGCAAGTGTTTTTATTTCTCTTGGGTCTTTATTACATAAGAGTGAAATTGCTGGGTTATATGGTAACTTCCCACCACCTGTATGTCAGTTTATCCTACTAGTATGTTTCTATAATGCTTGTGTATTTCTATGGTGCTGAAAGCTATATGTGGATGGAGCCAAGCTTTCAGGACCTTCATTTGCTGACATGGCACAACTCAAAATGAGAAGAAACAACTGGAAACATTCATTATTAATTGGAACATGGAATGTACAAAGTATGAATCTAGAAAAATTGGAAATCGTCAGAAATGAAATGCATAAACATCGATACAACATTGCTGGATGAAAGTGAAGAGTATTTGAAGTACTTACTGATGAAGATCAAAGACCACAGCCTTCAGTATGGATTATACCTCAACATAAAGAAAACAAAAATCCTCACAACTGGACCAATAAGCAGCATCATCATAAACGGAGAAAAGATTGGAGTTGTCGAGGATTTAATTTTACTTGGATCCACCATCAACATCCATGGAAGCAGCAGTCAAGAAATCAAAAGACGCATTGCATTGGGTAAATCTGCAAAAGATCTCTTTAAAGTGTTAAAAAGCAAAGATGTCACCTTGAAGACTAACGTGCACTTGCCCTAAGCCGTGGTATTTTCAATCACTTCATATATACGTGAAAGCTGGACAATGAATAAGGAAGACCAAAGAAAAATTGATGCCTTTGAATTGTGGTGTCGGAGAATATTGAATACACCTTGGACTACCAAAAGAATGAAGAAATATATCTTGGGGGAAGTACAGCCAGAATGCTCCTTAGAAGCAAGAGTAGTGAGACTATGTCTCACATACTAAGGACATGTTGTCAGGAGGGATCAGTCCCTAGACAAGGACATCATGCTGGGTAAAGTGGAGGGTCAGAGGAAAAGAGGAAGACCCTCAAAAAGATGGATTGACACTGTGGCTACAACAGTGGGCTCAAGCATAACAAGGATTGTGCAGGTGAGGTGGGACTTGTGATGTACTTCATGGAACATGGAACCGATATGACCCACTTGCAATTTGTATCCTATTTTTTCAAATAATAAAAACTGCCAACAATGATTCGGCTCCATTCCTTTAGAGAAAAAATATGGCATCATCAAAAAATTCTAAAAATTCACCCATGAAAGGTGATATTTGGGGGGATATTTTTGGTTTAAGGTTTAAAGATTATCTCAGGGGAATAGTTTTAGGGGTTTATCCACCCTCAAGGGCTTCAGAGAGTCTGTATTCCATGATAATTTGAAATTTTGTTCTACATTTTCCCCTTTTTCATCAGGATTCTTCCACAGAATCTTTGATTAAACTGTTCAGTAGTGGTAAGCCAGGCACCATCCAGTTATTCTGGTCTCATGGCAAAGGAGATAGGTGCTCATGTAGGCATTTAACCGTACATTCTGTGGTTTCATGAGACATTCAAGTTAATTGACCTAATATTGTGTTTAGTGCTTCTGTTTTACCTCCTAGTTTATTGTGTAGTTCCTGAGGTCTTAAAAGCTTGCAAATGGCCGGCCATCCAAGGTACAATTGGTCTCCATTTGCCTGGAGCAACAGAAGAAGAAGGAGAGTCAGGAATACAAGGAGGAAATGAGTTGCCTTTTCATTTTTGAGTTGTAAGAGTTATTTATATATTATGGATATAAGTCACTTATCAGATACAAAATATGAAAAGATCTTTTTTTTTTCATTCTGTGGAGTGTCTTTTCACTTTCTTGATGGTGTCCTTTGAAGTACACACACAGAGAAATTATGAAGTCCAATTTATCTATTTTTTTCTTTTGTTACTTGTGCTTTTGGTGTTGTATCTAAGAAAGCATTGCTTGATTCAAGGTCACAAAGATTTACTCCTATGTTTTCCTCTAAAATTTTTACAGTTTTAGCTCTTATTTTAAGAATTATGATATATTTAGAGTTAATTTTTATATATGGTGTGAGGTATGGGTCCATCTTCATTCTTTTGCATGTGCAAATCCAATTGTTTCAGTATCATTTGTTAAAGAAAGTATTTTCCCCCTGAAAGAATATTTTTCCTCCATTCAATGGATTTGGCAACCTTCTCAAAAATTAATTAACCATAAATGTTAGGATTTATTTCTGGACTCTCAATTCTATTTAATTGATCTATATGCCTACCTTTATGGCGGTATCACACTACTACTCTCTTAATTACTGTAGTTTTGTAGTAAGGTTTAAAATTGGTAAGTGAGTTTTCCAACTGCATTCTTCTATTTCAAGATTGTTTTGGCTATTCTCAGCCCCTTGAAATTCCATATAAGTTTTAAGATCAGCTCGTCAATTACTGCAAAAGAAAAAAAGACACGTAGCTGCAATTTTGATAGAGATTGCATTGAATATGAAGATCAATTTGGGAAGTATTGCCATCTGAACAAATAATAGTCTTTCAATCCATAAACATAGAATGTCTTTGCATTTGTTTATGTCTTTCACAATTTCTTTCAACAATGTTTATAGTTGTACAAGTCTTACATTTCTTTTGTTAAATTTATTCCTAAAAATTGTATTATTTTTGATGCTATTGTAAATGAAATTGTTTTAATTTCATTTTCAGATTGCTCATGGATACTGTATAGAAATGCAATCAGTGTTACATATTATATCCTGTGACCTTGCTGAACATGTTTATTAGCTCTAGTAGTTTTTTTTTAGTGTGTTCTTTCCTTATACAAGATTGTGCCATTTGCAAATGGAGAACACTTTACTTCTTTCTTTCCAACCTGGATATCTTTTATTTCTTTTTTTTTGACTAATCACCTTGACTAGAACCTCTAGTACAATGTTGGATAGGAGTGGCAAGAATAGATAGCCCTCTCTTGTTCCTGGTCTTAGGGGGAAAGCACTCAGTCTTTCACCATTTGGTATAATGTTAACTGTAGGTTTTCACTGCTCTCTTTTATCACATTGAGAATTTTCCTTTTATTCCTAGTTTATTGAGGATTTATAGAAATATTCTTAAAGAAGACACAAATTTTAGTAACAACAGAGTAGAAGATTGATCATTTTCAGCCACGTTAAAAACGTCTGTTAACTGAAAAACAAAACATAAAAAGAGTGAAAAGAGAGTAGAAGATATTTGCAACATATGTTAATCAACAAATGGCCATTTTCAGAATACATAAAGAACTCTTAAAAGTCAAGTAGAAAAGTATAGAAAACTCAAGTGAAAAGTAAGCAAATGACCTAAACGGGCACTTCAAAAAGAAGAAACCCAAATAGCTGGTAATCAAATAAAGAGTGTTGAACATAATTAGCCACTAGAAAAATGGAAATTAAGACCATGATAAGATACCACTACACACCCATCAAATTGGAAAATAATAAAAGTCTGACAATACTTAAAAGTAGGTGAGGATGCCAACATTTGGAACTCTTCTGCTGGTGGGAGTGTAAATTGTTACAGCCACTTAAGAAAACTGTGTGTTACTATGATCTAGTAATTCTACTCTTATTGTTCCTTAATGATGTTTGCCTGTGTTTACCAACATATGTGTTTACGAATATTGTTAACAATATTAATTGTCAATTTTGGAAAGAATCCACGTGCCTACCATGAATATATAAAATGTTTTATATTCTTATAATGGGATACTACATGGTCATAAAATTAAACTACAGATACGTGGATGAAACTTACAAATGTATGGTGAGGAAAAAGCAAGTCATAAAATAGTACTTGCAGTTTTATTCTATTTACGTACAGTTCAAGAACAGGCAGAACTAACTTATATTCTTTAAGAATGTATACACAGGTGGCAAAAACTATAAAGAAAAGCAAATAAACAAACAAAAAAAGGGACACTAGAAAAGTCAGGGTCATAGTTACCTCAGGATGGGTGAGCAGTGAAGAAACAGTTTGGCAAAAGATATATAAGGAAATTCCATGGTTCTAGCAACGTTTTCTTTTATTACTTCACAGGATTACACGAGTGTTTGCTCTACAGACAAATGTTAAAATGTTCCTACAATCTTATACAATTTTCTGTACATTGCATTTTATAAAAAAAAGTTCTAGCTGATAAACAAACACAATGCTCTTCCCTGATTAGATTACACTTACCTATGAATTTACTAATCCTGCTTTTCATCAGAAACAGATACTCTCAGAAATTAAACGTTTTGAAATGGTATCCAAGATTCCCATGGAAAACAGACAAAGCATTAGTAGCTGTTTGAAGTAGGAGATGGGAGGCCTGGGTCATGGATCACTTCAATCTCTCCCTTGAACACCCATCCACCAACTCAGTGACACCTTTGTAAAATCTTAAAACTCCTGGAAAGAAACCATTTGGAAACCAGTATTGAAGACTTTGGGGCAGAAAATAATCTTGGATGCCGTCTAACCTAAGCCCCTCATTTTATAGGGAGGCTTTATGACGTGCCCAAATAGTCCAGCTAGTTAATAGCAGAACTGACTTAAAACCCAGATTTGACTTCTAACAGTGTATTTTTTTCACTATTTCATTTTTCAATAACTATAGCGTTCTACTTTGGCCATGTTTTCAGGAGGGACCAGTCCCTGGAAAAGGACATCATGATTGGTAAGGTAAACCAAAACCAAACCTGTCACCATCGAGTGGATTGCTACTCATAACAACTCTATATGACAGAGTAGAACTGCTCTATGAGGTTTCCAAGGAGTGCCTGGTGGATTCGAACTACTGACCTTTTTGGTTAGCAGCTGAACTCTTAACCACTATGCCACCAGGAGGAAGAGCCTCAACAAGATGCGTTGACACAGTGGCTGCAACAATGAGCTCAAACATAGCAATAATGTGAGGATGGCCCAGGACCAAGCAGTATTTCCTTCTGTTGTACATAGGATCATTACGAGTTAGAACTGACTCAATGACACCCAACAACAATAGCATTGAGAATCACTAGTCTGTAGTTTATAATATGTCTTTCAAAGGCTTTCTCATGCCAAGTAGTCCTATTAACAGCACCCATGGTAATACACCAAACCCTGGCCTACATTTCTGTTGGGGGAAATATAAATTAAAAGATAGAGCCACTGTGCTCCTAAGTGCCCATTAATGGATGAATGCATAAACAAAATGTGGTATTTACATACAGTGGAATACTACATAGCCATAAAAAATGAGTTGCTGAAACATCTTGCAATGTGGATAAACCTGGAAGACATTATGCTGAGAAAAATAAGTCAGTCATGAAAGGAGAAATATTGTATGATCTCACTTTTATGAAATAACAATAAAGAGTATACATACAAAGGTCAATGGTCATTGGTAGTTACCAGGTGTGGGGAGGGAGAGAAAGAGGGAGAATCATTGTCTAGATAGTAGTTACTTTTTGTTTATGGTGATGGGAAAGGTGGCATTGAATGCGGGTGAAGTATGCATAGCTTGACTAATATAACTGATGGTACTAAAATTGTACACAAGAAAAAGGATATATTGATACATGCTGTGTTATAGATAATTTTGCAATGACAACAACAAATATGGGTTACACCTCAACATAAAGAAAACAAAAATCTTCACCACTGGACCAATAAGCAACATCATTTCAACAGAAGAAATACTGAAGTTGTCAAGGATTTCATTATATTTGGACCCGCAATTAATGCTCATGGAAGCGGAAGTCAAGAAATCAAACAGCATATTGCACGGGACAAAGGTGCTGCAAAAGACCTCTTTAAAGTGTTAAAAAGCAAAGACGTCACCCTGAGGGTTAAGGTGAGCCTGACCCAAGCCAAGGTATTTTCAATTGCCTCATATGCATGTGAAAGCTGGGCAATGAATAAGGAAGACTGAAGAAGAATTAATGCCTTTGAATTATGGTTTTGGCAAAGAATATTGAATATACCATGGACTGCCAAAAGAATGAACAAATCTGTCTTGGAAGAAGTACAGCTAGAATACTTCTTAGAAGTGAGGTTGGAGAGACTTTGTCCCATGTACTTTGGACATGTTATCAGAAGGGACCAATTCCTGGAGAAGTACATCATGCTTGGAAAAGAAGAGGGTCAATGAAAAAGATGAAGACCCTCAGTGAGGTGGATTGACTCAGTGGCTACCACAATGAGCTCAAACATAGCAACAATTGTGAGGATGATGCAGGACTGGACAGCAGCATTTTGTTCTGTTCTTCATAAGGTCACTATGAGTTGGAAACAAGTGAATAGCACCTAACAACAACATATATATATATATAAACAAAAAGGAGCTACAGATACTGATACTTCTGAGACATAACAAATCACCCACATGGGATTAGTTCTTTTGGTTTGAAGACTTAGGGACATAGTCTCATAGGACAATTTTTTCAGTTGATATAATATAGTTCGTAAAGTTTATGTTCTATAGCCTAACATGGTAAGTAGTATCTGGAGTCTTAAAATCTCATGAGCTGCCATCTAAGATACAGCCATTGGTCTCTATTCATCTGGAGTACAAGAGAAAGAAGTAAACCCAAGAATTAGAGAATGAACCAGCCTACAGGAGTAACTGTATCCAGGAAACAGGGCCTCCTCTACCTTGAGACCAGAAGAATTAGATGGTGGCGGCTACCAATACCTAACAACCTGATCAGAATCACAGTAGATGAATCCTGACTGAAAAGGAGAAAAATGTGGACTAGAACTTCAAATTCTCAAAGAACCCAGACTTACTGGGCCCTATGAGATTGGAAGAATCCCCAAGACTACAGCCCTGAGATACTCTTTAAACCTTGAACCCAAAATGTCCCTTGAAGTCATCTTTTATCTAAATAGTATGTTAACTCAAAAAAGTAAAGACTGTCACCCTTGAGTACTGTGCTGTTTTTTAATAATTAACTATATGAGACCAACTGGTCAACAGTTACTCTAAAACAAGGGAGAGAGGTTGAGGGGCAGTGAGACAAAGTTAATGGGAATGAGACAACTAGAATGGAAATGAGAATGTTGACACAATGTGAAGGATGTAACCAATCACTTAACAATATGTGTAGACATTGTTGAATGAGAGCTTGTTTTACTGTGTGTACTTTCACCAAAAATACAATAAAATATTTTTTAAAAAACAATGCCACTGTGTAAAGTTAAAATCAGCTGGCCCAATTTTACGTCAATGAGAAAAGCAAGCAAGGGGAGGCAATGATTATGAGGTGGGCTATATTTCAGAAAGATTTCTTTGTATTACAAGTATTAATATAGAAATTAAATATGTCACTTCTTTTAAGGAAAAGGTTCTAGAATTCTTTTCTCTGATGTTTTGCAAAACAAGATAGATCTCTATGAGTTTTAACTAGTAATTGAAAAGACTAAAAAATGTTTTCCTCAGTTGCATCTTAGGTTCAGGTTGTCATGGAGCTGTGGCAGTAGGGCCAGGACTAGCGTAAGGCAAGTGAGGCCCCGGTGGCAGTCAAAGGGTGCATTGTCCACATTTTACTTCAAGGAAGAATTGATAGTCAGCTGGGATCAGCAGCATTTCTTGAAGCGGGATTTTAACAGAAGGACCCTAGCTAACATCTCAGCATAGTACTAGGGTGTCATTTTTGCCCAATGTAGGATTCCTTTGTGGGCTATTTTTATGCTGCAGCACATATGGACTGTCCATACTTTCAGAACCTCTTCTCCCCCAATATTCCTTCCTTCTCCCTCCCCTTTTATAGGTATCAGACCTACACCATGAGCCAAAGGTTTTCCTAGATTGTTCTTGCTCCCTCTTCCTTTTATCTTTCACAGATATTGCTCCCAATAAATTTCTTGTACTTTGATTACTGTCTTGGTATTTCAGAGGAACCAACTGGCACAGAGGGCTATGGAAGCTTGGACCATTCCAGTCTGTTCTGTTTCCATTCCTAAGGACACTATAATATGCAGTAACACAAAAAGGAGTTATTTTACCTCATCATTGTATACACGATTTAGATAAGGCGCAAAAGAAATGTTTTAAAAGTAGTGGTCTATAAAAACTTACCTTGGCAGCAAAACACTTTCTTCCTAGGAAGATTTTTAAAAAGGGGTCCTTTTCCCTGGTGGTGTAGTGGTTAAGAACTATGGCTGCTAACCAAAAGGTCAGCAGTTCAAATCCACCAAGTGCTCCTTGGAAACTCTATGGGGCAATTCTACTCTGTCCTATAGTATCTCTATGAGTCGGAATCAATGACTTGATGACAACGGGTTTTGTTTTTTTGGTTTCATGCCAACTCATTCATATCTTTTCTCTCTCTCTCTTTTTTTTTCAACAAGATTTAAAAACCAAAGAAAGAATAAGAAAGGCAGGAGGCCAGAACGATTTCTCTCACCCTACATCACAGCTTGGTAAGAAGAAATCAGGGGGTAGGGTGGGATGAGGTGGAATGGTTCCTGGGAGGAGAGTTGAAGAAGACCTAGTTAGGATTTGCTAACCAGGAACTTCTGCTGAGCTTCTGTCCCTGGGGGTCCCATTATATCTAGTTGACACCAACTGTCTAGTCCCACCAGCATGTCTTATCTCCTGAGATTTCCCTCTACCCTAGAGAAGCTGAGGGTAGGAGAGAAGTCCCACTGCTGAGGCAGTAAGGTAATCAAGACTCATTGATGTTTGCTTTTCTGCAAGATGGGTCCATATTTCTTTTGGATCTTAATGATGTCCTTGATGGTGGTTTCAACAAAAACAGTTTTTCTTGTACCATGCTTCCTCTTAATAAGCATGTTTCTGGCTTCTGGGCTTCAGTGTATGCTTTATTTGTTAGCTTGCCTCTTCAATATCCCTGGCATTGAGCTTGTCCTTCTGGTAGCCTCGTTTCCTACGGGATGGCAGTCACGGGCAGCCTCTGAGGTGAGAAGACGACAAATGCATATTCACTACAATGTGCTTGCCTAGACAATCATCAAATTAGGATAACAGCTGACAAATCATCTCAACTGACAAGGTCCACTTCAAACCCTATTTCTTCCTCAAATAACCCAACTCTGAATCCATTGATCTTACTTTGTCCTGAACATGAGCAGCATATTTTCTGCCCCACTCACTTTACTCTCTTTGGTTTCTGATTTCTGGTGTTTACTTTTGTGTGTAGGAAACCCTTAAGGATTAAAGTTTATGATCCTAGGATATGTGATTTTGAATGTTCATGGCCTACTTGTCCATAGCTACTCTTAGTTCTATTTGAGACATCTTGAACTCAGAATCCACTTCTTAGTTAGAGAGTTAGTACGATGTTACAAGAGAAATGTTATTTTAGACATTAGCCAAATTGTGGCCTTTACCTTCTGCGTAGGAACTGAGTGATTTGATAGAAGGAAGTCAGTAGAGAGAAACAAGTCAACAGTTTATCTTATTTTGCTAGGAGCAAGTGATTACAGAATTCTCTATTCCTGTTGATCTTTGGAACCTTCCCCAAAGGATTAAGGAAGGTATTTTATATAAATATTCCCCACCAAATGTGGAATTTTTTAGAAGTAAAGACCTAGACTTCTTTGAGGTCTTCAGACTAATATCTTTCTTAAATACAATAAGACCCTTCATTATTAGCTGTTTGATTAACGAAAATGCCTTGAAGCAACCTTTTGGAAATGAGTGGTAAATATAATCTCAGTACTGCCCTTAGACACTATCTCAGCCCCGTGTCTTAGAGGCCCAACACTGTGAAGGACTTTCCTTAAAATGTTATGTCTCCCTCCAGCGCCCATGACTGGCTGAAGCCAGCAGTACATGGACTGGGATGTTAGTGGGCCCTGGAACATATTTCTCTGCTTTAGGAGACTCTCCACTTTCTATTCAGAAATGTACATATATGAGATTGACCAGGTGACCTGAGAAGGGATTTGTGTCCCTGTGTTCATTCTGGGGCTCTGTGTCTGGGAACCGATTACAGGAAAGCAATCTAATAAGCATGGTATTTCATTCACCAGGTCATATGAAGAGGCCATCACAATGGTGGTGACAAGCTGATTCTGGTACACTTAAGTTGTTTATTTAGACAGCAGCCTGCAAACATATTTTTCTTGGGTGCCAAGCTCTATATCATCTAGTAGAGTTTTATGCTTCCTTTTCACCCATATTGTAGTAACTAAAAACCAGAATATCTGACATTTCCCGACAATTTATTTTTTGCTTCTCAAGACTTAGTAGGCACTCAACTTTCCAGAGGAATCTTCCTCAACTTCATTTGGTTTATAAGTATCATGGAATACTGGTGTGAAACCCAAAGCTGTGAAAAATATTAAAATTATGGAACTCATGCTCTACTGTAACAATAATCATGATAATAGCTACTGAGGTCCATGCTAAGGGTTTATGTACATTATCACACTTAAGTTTTACAACAGCCTTATGTAATAAGTATTATTAATAACTGTATTTCACAAATGAGGACATTGCGGCTCATATGAAATAACTTGCACAAACTCATACAATTAACAATGGCAAAGCAAGGTTTAAATCCAGGACTGATTAACTTTGAATCCCACTCTTGTAAAGACTCCCTAACCAACCCTCTCCCACACACACACAAGCACACACAAACATACTAGCACTCTTCTCTACTGCCAATGATCTCCATACCCCCATCTGTGACAGCTCTTATATCATTTTATCTCTCTTCCCAGGTGAATTAGGTGAATTATAACCATCTTGTTGTTGTCGCCATTAGGTGACGTGAGTTGCTTCCGACTCATAGCCACCCCACATACAACAGAATGAAACACTGCTCTGTTCTGTGCTGCCCTCACAACCATTGTTATGCTTGAGCCCATTGTTGCAGCCACTGTGCCAATCCATCTCCTTGAGGGTCTTCCTCTTTTTTGCTGACCCTCTACTCTACCAAGCATGATGTCCTCCTCCAGAGACTGATCCTCCTGATGACATGTCCAAAACATGTAAGATGAATTCTCACCATCTTCACTTCTAACGAGCATTTTGGCTGTACTTCTTCCAAGACAGATTTGTTGGTTCTTCTGGTGGCCCATGGTATATTCAATATCCTTCACCTAAACCATAATTCAAAGGCATCATTTCTTTTTCAGTCTTTCTTATTCATTGCCCAGCTTTCACATGCATATCAGGTGATTGAAAATACCATAGCTTGGGTCAGAGGCACCTTAGTCCTTAAAGTGACATCTTTGCTTTTTAACACTTTAAAGAGGCCTTTTGCAGCATATTTGCCCAATGAAATGCATTGTTTGATTTCTTGACTGCTGCTTCCATGGGTGTTGATTGTGGACCCAAGTAAAATGAAATCCTTGACAACTTCGGTTTTTTCTCAGTTTATCATGATGTTGCCTATTGGTCCAGTTGTGAGGATTTTTGTTTTCTTTATTTTGAGGCGTAATCCATACTGAAGGCTGTGGTCTTTGACCTTTATCAGTAAGTGCCTCAAGTTTTCACTTTCAGCAAGCGAGGTTGTGCTGTCTGCATATCACAGGTTGTTAATGAGTCAGTCTTCCTCCAATCTTCATGCCTCGTTCTTCTTCATATAGTCCAGCTTCTCAGATTATTTGCTCAGCATACAGACTGAATTATTATTGTGAAAGTATATAACCCTGACGTATACCTTTCCTGACTTTAAACCACACAGTATCCCTTTGTTCTGTTCAAATGACTGCAGATTTGCCCAGTGCAATGCATTGTTTGATTTGTCGATCGCTGCTTCTATGGGTATTGATTGTGGATCTTAATAAAATGAAATCCTTGAAAACTTCAGTATTTTCTCCATTTATCATAATGTGGCTTATTGGGCCAGTTGTAAGTTTTTTGTTTTCTTTCTGCTGAGGTGTATTCCATTCTGAAGGCTGTAAGTTTTTGTCCTGGCCTTGTTCTGACTGATGATATTGAGTTTCTCCATCATCTCTTTCCACAGATATAGTTGATTTGATTCCTGTGTATTCCAACCAGAAAGGTCCACATGCATAGTCAAGTTTATGTTGTTGAAAAAAGTTATTTTCTATTAATAAGTCATTGGTCTTGCAAAATTCTATCATGCATTCCCCCACATCATTTCTATCATCAAGGCCATATTTTCCAATTACCGATCCTTCTTTATGTCCAACATTTATACCCCTATCACCAGTAATTATCAATGCATCTTGATTGGATGTTTGACCAATTTCAGACCGCAGAAGCTGGTAAAAATCTTCTATTTCTTCATTTTTGGCATTAGTGACTGGAACAAAAATTTAAATAGTAGTTGTATTAACTGGTCTTCCTTGTAGGCATATGGATATTACCCTGTCACTGACAGCATTGTACTTCAGGATAGATCTTGAAATGTTCTTTTTGACAATGAATGCGATACCATTTCTCTTCAATTTGTCATTCTGGCATAGTAGACCATATAATTGTCCAATTCAAAATGGCCAATACCAGTCCATTTCAGCTCACTAATGCCTAGGATATTGATCTTTATGCATTCCATTTCATTTTTTACAACTTCCAATTTTCTTTGATTCATGCTTTGTACATTCCACATTCCAATTACTAATGGATGTTTGCAGCTATTTCTTCTCATTTAAGTTATTGTCACATCAGCAAATGAAGATCCGGAAAGCTTTATTCCATCCATGTCAATAATGTCAATTCTACTTTGAAGGGGCCTCTCTTCCTTATGTCGTACTTTCAGTGCCTTTCAGCCTTCTATTACCCTATCAGACAGTGTCCTGCTGCTATCCAGAAGGTTTTCACTGGCCAGACTTTTTCAGACGTAGACCACTATGTCCTTCTTCCTAGTCTGTCTTAGGCTGAAAGCTCTGCCGAAACCTGTCTACCATGGGTGATTCTACTGGTAGTTGACATACCAGTGGCATAGCTTTCAGCATCACAGCAACATGCAAGCTCCGACAGTATGACAAACTAACAGACAAGTGATGGCTGAATCATGACAGACATGAAATAATTCAAGGAGGAAGGAAGAGAGGGAAGGGCTGAACAAATCTGGATTCCATTTCAATATAAGGTCTAACTGGACAAGTAAATACAAACAAGTAATTTAATGTTTCTGAGCCTCAGTTTTCTCATCTGTAAAAAAGAAAATAATAATGCCTTTAGAATATTTCTTTTCTAATGTATGTAACTATATACCAAACCAAAACCCACTGCCATCAAGTCGATTCCGACTCATAGCGACCCTATAGGACAGCGTAGAACTGCCCCAAAGAGTTCCCAAGGAGCACCTGGTGGATTCAAACTGCCAACCCTTTGGTTAGCAGCCCTAGCACTTAACCACTATGTCACCAGGGTTTCCTGGATGTAACTATATATATAATCTATATATGTAATCTAAAATAGTAATTGTTCTTAAATCAGAAAACAATTTATATCCAGCCAAAACAAGTCTAAACTTTCTTCATTTTTAAAAAGTAAAGATTAAATATAAATTTACTTTACAAGCATCAACTGGGTTTTAAATGTTCATGCTGTGAGATTAATGCTGTATATTGGAATTGCATTTAATTTCCACTTTTGCCCCTCAACCACTTTCTCAGCTGCAAATTGTTATTTATGTAATAAATATTCTCACTTAAATTCTCCATGACAGCCTGAGTTTTCTCATCTATTTGTTCAAGTTGACTTAAAAAACATGCAGATATTTTGTGGATGAAGCAATTACACTGGTGTATTATAAAGTGACTTCTTCCAAGAAGAAATGGTTTAGATTTGTATATGTGACCTATTTATTTATTTTCCTAGGAGGCTGTATGCCAGGGAGCATAATTTTTTTCCTCCCTATAGGTTAAATCGAATATATATTGCTAACACACAGACACACAGATCTCCCACCCAGCAGGTTGACTCACTTACATTTATAGTTACGATAAGTCATTTGGAAAACAAACTCAAGCTGTTAACCAGTGAGAACTAATCCCAGATTCAAAATTCAATCCATGAATGGGGGCTGTACCACTGTGGTCGTGAACATTCGATCACGTAAGTGTTCCCCTGAAGGTTCTGGATGACAAGCTTGATGGATAGAAAGGGAGAATATTGGGCCTGCAGCATCGCTCACCAAATGTGGTAACTTTGTTTGGGACCAAGAGTCTTTGGCAGCTCTGAGGATGGGCTCTGCCTTTGGTGGCAAACAGTTTTTTTTTTTCCATTGTTTTTTGAGAATGGATGAGTATAATCATTTTATAACTTTGGCTGCTCTGTGTTATAGGCAGCCTGTTACCACACATTTTCAGAATCACTGCAAAAGAAAACAAAATACAACTGTGGATGCATGTTAATTACCCAAAAACATGGCGCACCAGATGGCCACCAAGGCCTGCTCCGTTCTTGTAGGTAAATAATGCTTCCCAATCCCTTTGTTCTCCCTAAAAACCAAGTTTTGTATTATTTTCCCTTCAATTACTGTTAATATAGAAAGTAACCAAGGGCAACAGGAAAACTACATTTATGAGTGGACCATACGGAGTGAAAGCAAACTTTTTTTTTTTTTAATTGGGACCAGAAGAAGTGAAGAAAAATTCTTATAATGTCACAAAAGCATAGATTTGGGCCTTCAGTTAATGCACAAACATCAGGAAAAAAAAAAATTTATTTTTCTAAAGCGTGTGTAACATTTCAGACCTTGTATGTGTCTTTGATATAGGTGTGTTGATTTTGACTTCAAGATTTCCCTCACTAGCTGTGTAATGCACTAACTGTAATACGATGCACTTATAGTACGCATGGGAGATTTTAAAATTCATGAAGTCATTATACACAGTCATGGTCCCTTCTAAGAAAAACAAAACTTGCACTTTTAAAAGTGTTTCTGTTGAGTTGCTTATACATAATAAATTCTGTCTGACATTGTGTGTGCTATGTATCACCTCGGTGTGCTCCATGCTTGAAAGCGTCTGTAATATATTTGTAAACTTGAGAGACAGGACAGTACATTTGAAATAATAGCCTTTGTTCTTTTCTTTCTCTGATAACCCCTCTTTTTTTCCTCACAAGGTGGTAATTGGCTTTGCATTTGTTGTTGCAAAGGAGGGAGAGCAGAAACACCCACCAGTCTTGAGTTTTTGTATTTCAAAAGCCAAAGATCTTCAGAGCTAACTTAGTAGCCTGGAGTTCAGATCAAGTGACTAAGAGAAGCTAGTAAAGAAAACATGGTTTTCCTACCTTAGAGAAGGAGTCTCATGTGCCAGCGCACATGGAATTTGTAGAGATACCGTTGACACCATGGGACTACATTCGGTTAAGAACCGCAGTCTCCTGATGGGAGTGGTGATGACAAGGATCAGTACCAAGCCAGACCAGGAACATCACAGCCACTCCCTACATGAATTTAAAAAACAAATGTCCCTCCTTCTGAAGCTTTGGCATTATGTGTGCTTTGCATATTTACCTATAACCTCAGGGAAAGGTTGAGAGGAAGGAAAGGGCAGAGAGGCAGAATAAAGTCTGGAAATAAAAATCAGGTTAATTTTGAGGAAAATAAAAAAGTTCATTTTCTTGCACGACTGAGTACATTGATTGAGATTTATACCTGTTATGGCTGTAAAGTCAGTACTGAAGTTTGGGATAAGGATATTAGGGTTATATTGGTGTTAGAAGGGAGGGTAGTCTTAAGTGGAAACTGTTCTAACTGTCCAGTTGACCAAAACTATTACAAATCTTTGATATTATTTTCATATTTCATTCTTTCTCATTTGTTTCTAAGTATACATGTAATAACATAAACAGTCTTATAAAAATTTAAACAATTAAAAAAAAAAAGATTGATTCATCTCAGTAAGGCTGCTAACCAAAAGGTCAGCAGTTCAAATTCACCAGGTGTTCCTTGGAAACCATATGGGGAAGCTCTACTCTGTCCTATAGGGTCACTACGAGTCAGAATCGACTTGAGGGAAACAGGTTTTTATGTCACCTCATCTAACTCCCACACCCAAGAATCTACTGTTACCGGTTTGGTGTTTATTTTCACTTACTTTTTCACAACAATTTGGTGAAGGTACTGTTATTGTTATTCCCATTTTAAGGATGTAAAAATTGATACATAAATGATTTAAGAACTTATCTAAGGTCTCATAGCTAGGAAGTGGCAGAATGGAGATATTAAGTTCAGATTTGTTTGTCTTACTTCAATACCTCTACATTTGCTTTTTTTTTTTTTTGCCACTTCACATCGTTTCTCTCAGAAGCAGCCCAAGTTCAACTGTCCAAACTTGAACTCATGATTTTCCTGTCCTACACCCACTCAGCAAGGTTGGCCCTTCTCTTCAATCTTAATCTCAGCAAATGACGTCACCAAATGTCCATTTGTTCATAATGAAACTTTGAGATCACCTTTAAAAAACATCTCTTCTTTTGTAACTACGTCTAGTCATTCACCTGCTGATGTGATCCCTAAATCTCTCTCAGGTCTGTAAGATTCTCTCCATAAAAGCTGTGACCAGCACCTTTTGACTAAATCAACTTCCAGACTTGCCACCTTCCAGATTAACCTACATAAATGGATCTTTTAAAAATGCTCTTATGGGAGCATGTTATTCTCCTCTTAAAACTTTTTTCCCTCCCTAAAAACCTACATAGCTCAGCTCAATATTCAAGCCTTAAATTGGCCAGGAGAGCCTTTGCTGACCTAATCTATTCCTTGTTCTATTCATATGTTCTCATATCATTCCTTACTTTATGTTTATTACATTTGTCACTATATAGTTAATTTATATTTTAATATCTGTTTTGTCTAATAGACAATAAACTCCAGGAGGATAAGGGCATGTCTTTCTCACTCACCCCTATGCCTGGAATATAAAAGGCTCATAAATACTCATGATGTGAAATTCAGCATGATTCTTAGTAAGTAGCCTGCTTCATTGGCTCTCGAGTTTCCATTACTGGAAAATAAGGATGGTAGCACTAGCTTAGAGTCATATTACCTCTTTTAGGCAAGTTGGATTCATGCCCGGCATGTCTGGCTTCTAGTAAGAGTATTCAGAGACAGTTCAAATAGTTCACAGAGCTAAGGATGTTGACCAGTGGATGCCCCTAGGGAAACAGAAATGAGATGTTTAATCTTCCATCTTCTCGCTTCCTTCTCCAGCCCAAGAACAACCAGCCAAACCAAAAACCAAACCCATCGCTGTCGAGCCCATTCCAACTCATAGGGATCCTATAAGACAGAACAGAACTGCCCCATAGGATTTCCAAGAAGTGGCTGGTGGATTCAAACTGTTGACCTTTGGTTAGCAACCGAATGCTTAACCACTGCTCCACCAGGGCTCCAGCCAGAATAGTCAGAGGAAGGCTAAATATTACAAGGCAAGATCACTGGAAAATATTTTGCAAACTCTGTATATTTCCAAACAGTGCTACTGTAATTGATTCAAGTTTGCAGGATTGGATTCTAATTTCAAGACAACTCCCCAAACAATACACCACAGAACAGAACATTAGAATTATGGTAGGTGTAATTAAAATGCCATCGTATTCTAATGTTGTCTCTTCCTCCATTGCTCCCACCCACAATTGGTTTTCCTACCAACAAAGAAACAGCTGTATGACCAGCAGGCTCCCATCTGTGGGCTTCCATCTGTGGGCTTCCATCTGTGGGCTTCCATCTGTGGGCTTCCATCTGTGGCTTCTTTTGCATTTGTGCCAGACGGATCTAGAAAAGGAAAACACATCCTATTCTTGATTTCACTCTTTTCCTTTCTTTCACGTGTGCAAAAACAATAGCTGATGGATCCTCTAGGGCTTTCCCTCAAATTTGTATTTCCAAGAATTTCAAGGATAATTAATGGTACCCTTTTGGTCTTCTGATTAATGCTATTGTCAAGAATTCAAAAGCAATTGAGCAGGAGGGGTGAAACAGAAGGGGGAGACTTGTTATCACATTATCTGGGAATGAACTGTAAATACTCCAAGATAATGGAATTGTTATGACTGTGCCTCATTCAACACAGAAAGAAATAGAGTTTGGGAAACAATGGAAACGATGAGGCACTTAAGTACTTTAGAACAGTAGTTGCCAAATTTCTTCATTGCCAATACTTCCATCATTCCCCACCATCAAACGTCCATCAAATATTCATAAAGCAAGTTTATTTTTTATCATTTCAGCAGATCTTAAAGCCTGGGAAGTAAATATTCAGGAAGCTGAAATTTTCTCACTCTAGTCACTTGGCTGTTGCTTTCATCAGCTTTCTAGAAGTTCATTCCTTGCAACAGCTTTTGAGACTACTGCTGCCATAAAAGACTTTGTATTTTTTAAGGTGCCTTTAAGAATTCAACTGGCAATCTCTTATTAATCCTTCAATACTCAGTTCAAATATCACCTCTTCCAGAAAGTCTTTCCTGATTTCTCCAGGAACCGTTAAATGCTTAAGTGGTCCTTGTTTTTCTCCTATTGTTGCATGTTTATATCAACTATATGTCTGAATACAATGGTGTAACTTTTATTTACATGAATAGATCCCTCATCAACTACGATTCTTATTTTTCCTTTTTTTTTTTTCTTATATCTCCATGTGATGGTTAGTCCTATGTGTCAACTTGGCTAGACTATGTTCCTCAGTGGTTTGGCAAATACTGTGGTATCATCTTCTATTTTGTGATCTGATGTGAGCAGTCAATCAGTTGAAATGGGAATTTCCTTGGGGTGGGGCCTGCCTCCAGTATATGAACGGATGTTCTGGCAAAGTTCCCTCTTTTTCCGGTCCTGCGCCCTTCTTATCACTTGACCTCTGATTCTTTGGATGTGAGACAACGTCAGCCTGCTAAACTGACCTGCAGATTTTGGATTTACCAGCCCCTCCAACCATGTAACTAGCAGAAGTCTTCAGCCTACCAGAAGCACTCAACCTGTTGCAGACCCGTGGATTTGAGACTTGCCAGCCCCTACAATTGTGTGAGCCATTTCCTTACAATTTTGTGCACTGTTTCCTTGAAGTAAATTTCTCTTTGTATGTATCTATATATGCTTTATTGGTTTTGTTCCTCTAGAAAACCCAGACTAAGACACTCCAGATTCGGACATATAAATGAATAAATCAATGAAATTTGTTTATTGATTCCTATTAATTTTTCAACAGTACAGCAAAATTCATAAAAGAAGTAAAAACTCATGAAGTACAGTATGACACCAGTTGTCCAGAATGTTCTCTACCATCTATGAAAGAAAACATTTTTTTTTTTTTGGAGAAATCAACTAAAAAGACAAATCAACATCTCAATTGGCCCCTCATTTCTACCTTCCCTCTTGCCATGTTTTTGCCATTGTTAGATGAACAATGTGACTGTGACACCTTATGTTATCTTGAAAAACTTTAACTACCCCAACTAAGGCTTGTAGGGTTGGTGTGAGGATTTAATGAGATAATGCATACAGCAGCTGTTGTTATGGTGTGGGACACATGTTGAATTATACTTACTTGTCATTTTGGTTTTCCCCTCTTCTCCCTACATTACTATGCTTACAAAGCTGTTAGCCATAAAAAAGTGACAAAAAGGTGAAATTAAATGTGAAATAAAAATTGTCCCAAGGGAGGGTAGAGAGAGTTAGAAACTGGCAAAATGGTCACGAAAGGAGAGACTGGAAGGAGGGAGCGGGTTGACTCATTAGGGGGAGAGTAAATGGGAGTTTGTAGTAAGGTGTATATAAGCTTATATGTGACAGACTGACTTGATTTGTAAACTTTCACTTAAAAGCACCATAAAAATTAAAAAAAAAAAAAAATTGTCCCTAACCTAGAAAATCCTTTTTTGGAGAGTAATGATATATTTTATTTATATCAGAACCACACACAATCTATCTGAAGGAATCTTCATTACCCACATGTCACTTTGCTTTGACAAATAACAGTCTGACATACCTCCTAGCTCAGAAGACTTATCGCACTACAGTGTAAGGGTTGTGCTTATTAGGGTAGTCTGACATAAAAGTAGCTCCACAGATGAACCTTATTTAAATAGCTGCTTTCAGACATGAGCAAATTGTCATATGTATGTATATTAAAGGTACTAAAGCATTGGTTTTATAACTGTAGCATCCTAGGGAAAAATAACAGGAGAAAGGCTCAAAGGGGAGCTACACTCACATCTGCTTTTCTATCAGTCCTTCAAATGGTCCCTTCTTACTGCCTTATAATAAGAAAATGATAAAGTGAACATTATTTAAAGGCCAAACTTTGAACTTATAAAAACAAATTTGTATCTAGGATTTTCATCGTGTGTATCAGGATCTCTCATTTGCACAATTAAGTGATCGACAAACACATAGTGAGACCTTAGTAGGTGCCAGGATCTCTGCTGTTAGTTGAGGATAATTAGCTAAATGAAACATATTCCTAGCTTTCAAGAAACTTATAATTTAGTAGTTAAGACAGGAAAATAAATTAAAGTTGTCATACTTGACGACAAGTATTATTATAAAGTTAATGATATGGCTCTTGTGGAGCCCAGAAGGGGCAGGGAGTCAGGGAAGGCTTCCTGGAAGAGATGACATAAGCTGAATTTTACAGCATAAATGGAAGATATTAGCCACAGAAGAAGGAAAAGGGCAACCAAGGAGAAGAACTTCATGAAGGCCAACAGTATAACCTTTTCCAGTGACCTGCAAATAGATAACTATGAGGCCAACGAGAGTAACATGGAGGGAGTAGAGGTGACAAGGCTGGAAAACACCTTAAGATAATGAAGAGCATCGTGTGCTAAGAAATTGAACTTTGTCATGAAACGTATCACAAGACCTTAAATAATAAATCAGAAAGTGATGTAATGAGATTTGCATTCCAGTAGATCGTTTCCAGGAGAATGGATCGTATGAAGACACTATCAAACTTTGTTACCCATAGTAAGTAACCAAAAAGCCAAAGCAAACCCATTGCCTAGCGAGTCAATTCCGACTCAGAGCGACCCTACAGGGCAGAGTAGAACTGCCCCATAGGGTTTCCAAGGATCACCTGGTGGATTTGAACTGCTGATCTTTTGGTTAGCAGCTGTAGCTCTTAACCACTATACCACCAAGGTTTCCCCATAGTAAGCGCTCTTATATTATAACCCAGTACAGACTGACACACAGAAATAGAACTAAAAAGTTTCACAGAACAAAATATGCTTTTACTACATGTGATACACTCTGATATTTTTCATTCTGTTTCATTTTTTTAAATTCTGGTCTTGGCCAGCCTTCTAATAGAAAGCAACCCATTGTTTGAAAAGCCCTGGCTAAGAGAAACAGACTACTCAGGAAGGTCAGATAGAAGGTTGTTGTAGTAATCTAAGCAATGAGTTGTGGACCTCAGCTAAAACAACGTAATGAAAAGGATCTGGTAACTTTTGTCTTATTATTAAACCTCTATTTATTCTTGCTTGCTATAATCTAGTTAAGAAAACTTGGCAGCATTAGGGCACTTTTGAGATAACCATCATCTGAGTGCCTGCCATGCTTCACACTGTGCAAAGAGCTTTACACATATATTAACTCTAATTCTTACTGCAGCACTGCAGGGTAGATATTGTTATCTGCATTTTTTAGACAGAAAGACCAAAAACTCAGAGAAATTAAGTAAATTTGCCAAGATAACCTAGATAGAGATTAGCAGTATTCAGTGTACAACCATTCTATTTAAAAAAAAAAAATTAGCTCTAGTTAATTCCTATTAACACTGTACAATAGTCCATTGTAAGGATACATTACAGTGTCCCATGATGGTTATTTAGTTCATTCCCAGTTTCCTGCTCTTATACACAATGCTACAATGCACGTTTTTTGGGCCTACGTGCAAAAGTTCCATTAGAATAGAATTCCTGGAACAAAAAGTACAGCTGTGGTATAGATATACTACATGTATGTGGCATACGTATATAAATATAAATATGTATTCTATTATGTTGAAGACATCCATCAATTTCATTAGAGTGATTGTTTTGAGCATCAGTAGTTGTTGGATTTTGTCATATGCCTTTTCTGCATCTATGGGAATGAAAATATCATTTTTTAAATTTAGCTTTATTAGTATGATGAATTATTTTAATGATTTCTCTAATATTAAACTTTCTTTGTATTGTTGTTAGATGCTGTCAAGTTGGTTCCAACTCATAATGACCCTATAGGATAGAGTATAACTGCTCAGTAGGGTTTCCAAGGAGTGGCTGGTGGGTTTGAACTGCTGACCTTTTGGTTAGCAGCCAAATTCTTAACCGAATGCCACCAGGGCTCTATATCTTTGTATAGAGGAATACATTCCACTTGTGTTTACTTCTTTTTTAATGTACAATTGGACTCTGTTTACTTTTACTTTATTTAAGGTCTTTGTTTCAAAAGTCATAAGCAAGATTAGTCTGTTGTTTTGTTTCTGGTACAATTTCCATCAGGTTTTGGGATCAAGGTAAGACCTACTTCACAAAAATAAACTTGAATATTTTCTTGTTTTTCATATTCTGAACCAGTTTAAGTAGCATTACAATTATGTCATCATTAAAGGTTGAGTAGAAAGGTGTTTACCTGTGTTTTATTGACTATGCAAAGGTATTGAACTCTGTGTATCCTAACAAATTATGGAAAACATTCCGAAGAATGAGGATTCCAGAACACTTAATTGTGCTCATGAAAAGAACCTGTACATAGACCAAGAGGCAGTCGTTTGAACAGAATGAGGGAACACTGAGTGGTTTAAAATGAGGAAAGGTGTGCATTAGGGTTATATCCTCTCATCATACTTATTCAGTCTGTATGCTGAGCAAATAATCCAAGAAACTGGATTATATGAAGAAAAGCATGGCATCAGGATTGGAGGAAGACTCATTAACAACCTGCATTATGCAAATGACACAACCTTGCTTGCTGAAAGTGAAGAGGACCTAAAGCACTTACTGCTGAAGATCAAAGACGACTGCCTTCAGTATGGATTACACCTCAACATAAAGAAAGCAAAAATCCTCACAACTGGACCAATAACCAACATCATGACAAACGGAGAAAAGATTGAAGTTGTCAAGGATTTCGTTTTATTTAGATCCTCAATCAATGCCCATGGAAACAGAAGTCAAGAAATCAAACTATGTATTACATTGAGCAAATCTGCAAATGACCTACTTAATGTGTTAAATAACAAAGATGTCACTTTGAGGACTAAGGTGAGCCTAACCCAAGCCATGGTATTTTCAATTGTCTCATACGCATGTGAAAGCTGGACAATTAATAAGTAAGACCCAAGAAGAATTGATGCCTTTGAATTATGGTGTTGGCAAAAAATATTGAATATACCGTGGACTGCCAGAAGAACTAACAGATCTGTCTTGTAAGGAGTACAGCCAGAATGCTCCTTAGGTGGTAAACTTCAACTCATGTACTTTGGACCTGTTATCAGGAGGCCTCAATCCCTCAAGAAGGACAACATGCTTGGTGAAGTAGAGGGTCAGTGAAAAAGAGGAAGACCCTCAAAGAGATGAATTGACACAGTGGCTGTAGCAATGGAATCAAACATAGCAACAATGGTGAGGATGGTGCAGGACCGGGAAGTGTTTCATTCTGTTGCACATAGGGTCGCTATGAGTCTATACCAACCTGAAGGTGCCTAAGTACAACAACAACATATAAGGGTTGGAGTCCCTGAGTGTTGCAAATGGTTAAGTGCTAGTATACTAACTAAAAGGTTGGTGGTTCAAACCTGCCTAGAGACACCTCGGAAGAAAGACCTAGTGATTAATCTGTTTCTGATTAATCTGCTATTCTTTCATATCATGAAAACCCTATGGAGGGTGGTTTTATTCTGCAACAGATGGGGTTACCATGAGTCAGAATCAGCTCAATGGCAATTTATTATATAATAGTTTGCAAACTATGGTTTATGGGCCAGGCTTTTTTTTTTTGTAAATAAAGTTGTTTTTGTTTTTAATGGCTACATCTGTTCATTTGGAGCCCTGGTGGCACAGTGGTTAAGAGCATGGCTGCTAACCAAAGGGTTGGCAATTCAAACCCACCAGCCACTCCTTGGAAACCCTGTGGGGGCAGTTCTACTCTGTCCTATATGGTCACTATGAGTCAGAAGCAACTTGACGGCAACAGGTTTGGTTTGGTCGGGTGATGTCTATGGCTGCTTTCACACTACAAGCTCAGAGCTGAGTAGTTGTAACAAGGACCATATGACCTACAAACCTAAAATGTTTACTGTCTGGTCCTTTGAAGAAAACATCTGCCAGCCTTAATAATTTGATATTTGTAGTATATGTACATTTTTGTAGTAATCATTATATACTATACTTTCTCATGTAACCATCATTTAACCTTGGTCCCACATGTAAATATTTAGTTAGTAGTCATCACTATTACTTATGTCAATTTTATTATTCTTTATTGTTGCCTGAAGCTCATTGTTTAGTAGATTCCTCAGGAAATTATATTCCCTGAATAATTGAATTTCATAATAGTCTGTGTGCAGCTTCTATGCCAGAAAGTCATTTTGGCAGGATATAAGTCCTTAAATCACCTTTTCTTTCCTTGAGTATCTTCAATCTGCTACTTCATCGTCCTTTGGCATAACACATTGCTGTCAAAAAACATGATGCCATCAAATATTCTTTTATTAACAAATGTCTCGGTTTCCTATTTATTTTTATTTAAACTTCAGTAATTTTACTAGCATATTACTTGCTACTCTGTGCATATTTTAAATGACATAATTCTTTGCCAGATTTAACTGATACATGGTGTGTTCCTTCAGTAAGTGGTTTGTCTTTTCTAAATTTCAAAAACAATTTCTTGAATTACAGTTTTTGCATTTGTTCTGTTCCATTGTTTTTTTTTTTGGTGGGGTGGGGATTGAGTCAGAATCGACTCAATAGCAACAGGTCTTATTCGAGGATACCTATTGTGTGTTATACTGGACCTTCTTTGCTTACCTTCTTTATCTTTCACATTTTGTTGAATTTTTATTTCTTCCTGCATTCCTCTGTCTCTCTTTTTTTTTTTTCCTTTATATTACTTTTCAGGTGTCATTTGTTGTGTTTATTCTTGTTTTCATTCAAGTTTAGTCTTCATTAGTGAATTTTTCCTGTTATTATTAATTCTTTCCTCACTTCTATTGTGCCATTTCTTATTTGTTTTATCCTTATTTATGCTATTCTTTCATATCATCTATCAGTCTTAATTTTTAGCCCATTTTAAGTGTTAGTTTATTAAGTTACACTATTAACTTGTTCTATGGGCTTGTCTTTCTGGCTTTAATTGACTCTTAGGGACATTATTCTACTCCTTATTTATTTCTTGTAAATAACAGCTTCATATGGAATCCAATATAGCATTCATAATCTATAGGAGAGATAGGTGGGTCATAACAGCTTTTCTAGAATCACTAATCTAAAATTCTCCCTTGTAGTTTTAATAAAGTGTTAAGGATATAGCTTCTTACTTTCTGACAATATCCTTAGTCTGTTCCTCTTACCCACTTTTATATGAATCTTCTCTTTATACTACTATCAGTGTTCTGGAGCCCTGGTGGCACAGTGGCTAAGCGTTCAGCTCTAACCAAAAGGTCTGCAGTTTGAATCTACCAGCCACTCCTTGGAAACCCTATGGGGCAGCTCTACCTGGTCCTATAAGGTCACTATAAGTCCGAATTGACTCAATGGCAGTGGGTTAGGTTTTTGGGTTTTAGCACTCTTCTGCCTAATTTATACTATATTCATGTCACTTTCTTATAAGTTGGTGTTTATTTTTGAGAGTTCATAGGCTGCTCTGGACCCTTCAGATCTTACCATAGCCCTGCACTCATCCATGAATTGATGTAAAAACCTTTTCTTCTCAGAAATTGGCCTGAGGTGTCTTCCAGTGAATATCTGTTGACTATTTTGGAGTACTCCTATTTTTTTCTTCTTTCTGTTTGCCCACTTACAGTTAATACAGCGCAATGATTTGGCTTTACCTCTTCCTATTTTTCCTTTTTGAAATACCTCATCTTCTAGTTTCATTGTAGATATTGTCCCTTTTTCCCAAAGCAACTATCCTAGTTGCTTGTCTACACTTATGGTGACGTTTAAAATTATACCACTTCCACTCTCTTCCCAAAATCCTTTTCTAACTTTTAAAGTTAAAAGATGCATTTATAACAACAACCAACACTTGCAATTGTGAGGTCTTATACTCCCTCTTAAGGAGCCCTGGTGGCGTAATGGTTAAGCACTCAGATACTAAACAAAAGTTTGGTAGTTCAAACCCACCAAGCAGTTCACAGGAGAAAAGAACTGGTGATCTGTTCTTATAAAGATTACAGCCTAGGAAACACAATAGCACAATTCTACTCTGTCGTATAGGCATGATATAAATCAGAATCGACTCAACAATACACATCGACAACATACTCCCTTTTCCCCAGAAATTGTTGATAAATCTGAATTAAGTTTCTTGTTTTCCTTAAAAAAAAAAAAAAAAAAAAAAAACTATCTGGCAAGGCTCTACAGAAAAACATTCCAAGGACACAACTTCTTGAATAATTTTGAATAACATCCTTGAAAAATTTTGTATTTCCATAGAGTTTCTTCTTCATTCCTCAATGGGATATTTCAGATTTTGACAAAAATTTTCAAATTGCTTTTCAAAAAGGCTGTAAGATATTTCTGTTTTTTTTTTTTTTTCCATTCTTAGCCTAACACTGTGTATTTTAAGCCCTAAAATTTCATGTGCTGCCTTGATGTATTTGAGCCTAACAGGGCACCGAAAGCCCAACCATGAGTCCCTCTGCTGTCATCAGACATACCCCTACCTAGCAGGAAAGGCTCCCTGCCTGGCTAGTTCCTTTATTAGCCACACTGCACTATACCCAGTCCTCTACCTAATGGATTTCACTTCCCTAAAAGCCCTGAAATTATTCAAACAAGCCAATCACATCTTCCCACAGGAATTAAAATACTTCACCCTCTTGTTACTACAAATTCTGTTACTACAAATTTGTTACTACAAATTCTGCCCCCCACAGGCCCTGCTGATTCACTCTGCTCCTGAATGCAACATGCATATGGCACTACATGTAGTGCCCTCCTGCCATGGACTGTGAGTATATGTGACTGACAAATTGCTTCCAGTCTCTTCTGTCCAGCGTCAGGTGTCATGTGTTCAGTCATCCCAAGAACCCTAGGGAAAGACTCCCTTTCTCACTAATGGGATAAAATAAGGCAGACAAAACTCGCTGCTACTCTTTTCTGAGATTTGGGAAGCCCAACAAGAATACAGTGCTTCCTATTGTATAATAGAAGTAAATCCAAAGATAACCCATGGCCAAGTCCAAGATACTTGTCAAAAATCAATTTGACCCGAAGGGTCTAAGTTACTGGGCTGAGAGCTGGGAACCATGGTCTCAGGGACATCTAGCTCAACTGGCATAACATAGTTTATAAAGAAAATGTTTTACATCCTACTTTGGTGAGTAGCACCTGGGATCTTAAAATCTTGTGAGTGGCCATGTAAGATATGTCTACTGGTCCCACCCTGTTTGGAGCAAGGGAGAGTGGAGAAAACCAAAGTCACAAGGGAAAGGTTAGTCCTAAGGACTAAAGAACCACAACTACCACAGCCTCCACCAGACTGAATCCAGCACAACTAGATGATGCCCAGCTACCACCATAAACTGCTCTGAAAGGAATCACAATAGAGGGTCCCGGACAGAGCTGGAGAAAAAATATAGAACAAAATCCAAAGTCACACACACAAAGGAAAGGTTTACTGGTCTGACAGAGACTAGAGAAATTCCAAGAGCATGGCCCCTGGACACCCTTTTAACTCAGTACTAAAGCCGCTCCTGAGGTTCACCTTTCAGCCAAAGATTAGACAGGCCTATAAAACAAGCAATAACACATGCAGTTCAACCATGTATACGAGACTAAATGGGCACACCAGCCCAGTGGTAAGAGCGAGAAGGCAGGACAGGGCAGGAAAACCGGATGAATGGAAATAGGGAACCCATGGTTGAGAAGGGGAGAGTGCTGACATGTCATAGGGGTGACAGCCAATGCCACAAAACTATGTGTATTAATTGTTTAATGAGAAACTAATTGCTCTGTAAACTTTCACCTAAAGCACAATTTAAAAAAAAATCAATTCGAGTGTCTGATCCACATCATGAACAATAAAACTGTTACTCCAAATCCTAAATCATGAGCTAAGAGTGCCATAATTTTAACCTGCAAAAAAGTTATGTTAATGTTATGTAATCTTTATGGAAGCAGACTGCCACACTTTCTGCTACATCCTTTCCCCCTTGGAGCAGCTGGTACTTACCCAAATAATGTCACCTCGATTCAATTTTAAGCTTCCAACATTTTCTGTTCAGTATGTGGGTTCCCTGTACTGCTGACATGCTTGCAGCGTTGCTTCTTGTTTGTTATTTTAAAAATAAGTTATACTTTATTTAAAAGAAATTTAAAAATAATAAAGGAAAGGTAGACGAGTAAGAAGATTCAACGTTAAGACTGTGAAAAGGTATAAATAACTAGCAGGAGAAAATATTTTATGGGAAAAAATAATACAAAGTAACATAAATAAAATTTAAGATAAAGGATAAAAAGCAAACAATACATTCAAAACACAAATCTAGAAAGAAAAAAAGGATTACAACAGAAGTTAATATCAAGTAAAGTAAAAATAAATTTAAAAGAGGAAAGAGTAAATGGAAAAATTTAAATGACAATAGCTTTAAGGTAATGAGGATAAAATAAATTAAGAAAAAATAAAGAAATTAAAACTGGGAGTAGCAGGTAAACTAAAGTAGAAATTTTAAAATGTTACACTATCCGTATTATTTGTTGTTAGTGGTCATTGGGTTGGTCCTTGATTAATGGCAACTCCATGTACAATGGGATTGGACCATTGTAATCCATAGGATTTTCACTGGATAATTTCTTGGAATTAGATTTCCAGGCCTTTTTTCTTAGCCTGTTTTAGTCTCTAAGCTTCACTGAATCATGTTCAGCATCATAGCAACTTGCAAACCTCCAATAACAGACAAGTGTGGGCTGCACTTGAGGTGCATTGGCCAGAAATCAAACCTGGGCCTCTTACATGGAAAGCAACTACCACTGCCCTCACTTATATCACAGAAAAGAAATATATTAAAATATTATTTAGTTACTGAGCAATAAAACAGAAGACAGCCCAAAGAGAGGTCTGGTCTTTGCCCTTGGCTTTTGAGAAATAATCTCTAAATCCTTGAAATTTCATGCATAATAGGAATGTCTTTGCTTGCTTGGGGACTTTGGGCCAGTTGGATACTGTCACGCAGTGACAATGTGACTTAGTGTGTGGGCTTTGAGCCACAACAACAATGTGATTTAGTATGGGGGTCTTGGGTCCTACAATATTAGCTCCACTTCTTGAGGATCTGGAACTTTAGGTCAGCCACATGAACAGTCAACTTTGCCTATGTAATTGAGTTCCAGTAAAAATTTCTAATAGCAAGTTTCAGGTGAGCTTCCCTGGTTGGCAATACTCTGTGCATATTGTCAGACATCATTGCTGGGGGCGTTGAAATTAACCATGACTCCGGGGGGAGAGGACACTGGAAGCTTCATGTTTGGTACTCTCCTGGAGTCTGCCCTGTGAGTCTCTGCCTTGGATGGATTTTAATCTGTATCTTTTCCCTAAAATAAACTCACCAAAAGTAAAACAGCTTTCAGTGAGTTCTGTGAGTCCTAGCAAATTATTGAACCTCCCAAACTCACAATTGGTATCAGAAGTGAGAGAAATCTCGTGTACTGTGTATCCTTTAAAGTTAAAATTGGCTGAACTCTTGCAGTAGCCATAATTGACTTCAAGCTCCCATCTCCTCTCGTGTCTCCCAAACCCATCTTGTGTTTCATTACCTCTGCATGGCTGCCCAGAAAGCATGGTCTGGAGATAATTTATCCAGGATGTAAATTACGTCTTCTTCTCAGTCCAAGAAAAATCTTTATTTTTCAAAGAAAGCGCCACGCTCATCAAATCCATGCCAACTGTTCTCCTTAAAGCATGGAGCTTTGGAACACTATATAAAAAAGCATATAGGAAAAAATGAGCCCAGGCCAAGTATTGATTTAAAAGAGAGGAGGAAAAAAATGAGATATATTTGGAGAGAAAACTTCGGAAAATTATTTCATAAATATGATCCTATCATAAAGCCCTTTCTCTCCTCCACATCTTACTCATCTCAAAAATTTTGAACTAAATTCAAAAGGTTTCTTATTCTTTTTTCAGTATTTTTTAGAACCACTTTCCCTTTTTGGAAACCCTAGTGGTGTAGTGGTTAAGAGCTACGGGTGCTAACCAAAAGGTCAGCAGTTTGAATTCACCAACCACTCCCTGGAAAACATATGGGGCAGTTCTATGCCGTCCTATAGGGTCACTATGAGTTGGAATCGACTCGATGGCACTGGGTTTGGTTTTTTTGGTTTACCCCTCTTGAGTTTCTGTGCTAAAATTTGGGGATTGTTTTCTAAACTTGTTTAATTTAAAAAGAAAACATAAGCCTACAATTTTGATGAAAATGTGGTTTTTAGTGTCTCCCTTTGAGGGCACTGGGTTTCTTTGATATTAAAATAATCTTAAATTTTAGAACTTTCTTTTGATCTTGAATTGAGATCAGCTTTAGAGAAATGATGAGAGGAAGGGGAGGGGAATATTTTCCTTTTATATCAAGTCCACAAATGTGGAATCCAAATCTGTGTCTATATGACAATTTTGAACAATAGTGTATCATTTAGTTTATGATTCTCTTTTATTCTTCCATCTTCTATAGGCAGAAAAGGCCTAGGTGTTACTCACTGACAGCTAATTAAGAAACTTTGGTGTAAAAATTCCTCAAAAGAGCTGGACTTAAAAAAAGAGACTTGAAATGTGTCTTTTGATACAGTTTTAGAGGGTAGCAGCAACTCTACTTAAACGTTAAATATGTATAATCTGAAACTCTCATCCCATATATCACTCTCAATGCATTTTTTTTCACATTCCCAATTCAAAACTCCAGCTCATGTAAATCTCCCTGATGATTCTAATTTAAACATTCAAAGAAATTATTGTGAAGAAATATAATCTATGGTATCCCCTTTTGCTCCAACAGAACTATACATAAACCACCTTCAAACATTAGTAGGAGGAATATACAAATTCTATATTAGTAGATGACCCAAAAGAGAGAGAGAGGAGAAAGAAAGTAGGCATTCAGACTTTTCTACATCATCTTATTTCTCCAAGTCCCTCTCAATTTCCCTAATTAAGCTTCATAGACAAAATAACTGCTAATTGAGTCACTAAAATGGCTTCGTTAAATTTTCTCATGCCATTCCTTTAACACAAATTCTACACATTAAATGAAAGACTCTAATTATACATTATCATTGGCAAAAGAATAAAGAGTAAGTCTATAATGGATTTGTAGAGAACATAATGTTAACTAAAATAAGGAAAAACAATCAAAAAGAATGAAAAACAGGGAGAAAATAAAATAGAGAGAGAAAATTTGAAAGAAATGTAAGCAATGCAGCTCCCCAGCATGTACAATGCAGGTTTTTTACTGCATGCCTCCCCAGTGGGCTAAAATACACCCATTCCAATCAGGAATAGCCAATGATGTAAATCTGTACTCTTAACATAGCATACTAACTGAGGCCGTGAGAAAGAATGAGCAGATGGAGAGACCCTTGGGAGAGCTGGTGTAAATAAAATCTCCTGAAGCAGAAAGGACCCTTTCACTCCAGAGAAAAATCCAGGCCTTTCCCGGAAACAATTTTCTCTTTGTCGCCTAGCTATCTTAATAAAGATGCAGTACAGATACGCAATAATGCGTCGGGTCCATCAGGATATTTAACTTTCTAAAACTCTGTCCAGCTCTGCTGTTAAAGATTTAGTATGATTGATCATGTGGGAGAAAAACAAGATTCCTCCTTCAGAGGGCAAGATTTCACCAACTACATTCATCTCTGAAACCAGAGTTCAAACTCACTTCAAATGTAGGAGGTCTTAGATCTCAGCTACTTCTTCACGGGCTTTACCAACCCCAGTAGTTGGATAGTAACATGGTGATACTTATTTGGAAATGACCGTGATGACAGTGATAATCTCACTACTAACATTTCCATCATCATCCTCCATGGCCTGGGAGGAGGGAGAGGGGGTCGATGGGATTTTTTTCTTACATATTATTTTTATTATGGACAGCTTTTATCCTTCAGTGTTTTTTTGTCTTTCTTCCTTGTCTTCTTCCTGACCTTTCCATTTATACCTTATATGATCTCTCCAATACCTCCTCCCCCTATAACTCATAAATCGAACAACCTGGTAAATATTTTTCTACATTTCTCCCTGGTTATTGAGAGAATTGAAGGGAGGACCAGAACTGAAAACATTCTATAAAGCTACTGCAGTCTAAAGACTATGATCTTGGCGTAGAAACAGACAAATAAGTTAGTGGAATAAAATAGAACGAAGAGAAATATTTCCTAGTATAAACTGGAGTTTAATATATGATCAAGGTGATATTTCAATCAGTGGAAAGAGGGGGTTTATTTCACTAATGGAGCTTCAACAACTGGTTATCCATCTGGAAGAAAATATAGTTAGACCTTAATTCACACCAAATGCAAAAATAAATTCCAGATGGGTTAAAGACTTAAGTGTAAAACTTAAAATAATAAAAATCTTGCAAAATGCTTTATATACAACCTTAAGAGTAGGAGAGATTGTTTTCCCAATTCTGAAAACCCAGATTCTAGAAAAGAAGGTATAGCTGCATTTAAAAAAATTTTTTTAATAAATTTTTGTTTGAGAAAAGGACCACGTTGAGAAGAAATTCATATCACATATGGCAGATAAATTGTTAATACCTTTATTATACAAATAGCTTTTACAAATTAACAACAAAAAGACAAGCAATCTGATAGAAAATGGGTAATAAAAATAGTCAGTTGAAAGCAGAACATAAGAAAGCATTAAACCCTGTTGAAGCTACAATGAGATAATAGTTTATATCCACCAGACTGTCAAAAATAAAATTATAAAACCAATTTTTTGGCAGGGATTGAGGAAAAATTCTACTATATTGCTTGTGGAAGCATGACTTGTTAGAGTCTTTTCTGGAAAGCAATCTGGCGATATCTAGTAAATTGCAAATGCATGTTCCCTTATCCCCACAGTTCCACTCCTATGAATTCATTCTATAAAAATGATAGTACAAATATGTAAAAAGATATATTTACAAAGTATTTCAATGCAGAATTATTTTAGTGGCAAAAATACTAGAAATAAAGCAAATGTTTATCAAAAAGAAATTCTTGAATAAATGTCTTTACACCCATGAAATGCATTTGGCAATGTTAAAAAAATGCGTTAGATATATGCCAATTAATTTGGAGGGATTTTTCCCAGGGTATGGCTCAGTAAGGAAATCAAGATTCATAGAAGCTTATGTGATATGATCCAATTTTTATTTAAATGACAAAAATAATATGTATGTGTGAATGATTACATACTATTTATTTTTATATTCATTTTAAAGCTTTCATGGCACACGACCAAAAGAGGCCTAGGATGCAAAAAGCTATTTACCCAAGCAGTGGATAGAAACACAGAAGCATTAGGAGCTTATCCTAGGAGTACAGACACAGCTGAAAGACAAAACACAAAGTATTCACAGTTACCTATGCCATGTAAAAGCATTCTTGCTGAAGAAGGTCAAACAGGATAGTCAAAATATATGTCATCTAGAGATTTGTAGCTTTTTGGTCACTAAATTCATTGAGACTCTCCCTTTTTTCTAATTATTCCCCCATCGCAAGAGTAAGGTATATTAAGAAGAAATGACCATGGCTAAGAATTTAATTGAGACTTTATTCTATAAAGATTTTTCTACATTCTGTTCTGGAATCCTCTCCTTTCACTACAGCTCTATTCCAGATGGACATATACATTTAAAGGAAGGAGCAGGTAACTATGCCCCACAGCACAATTTCAGGAAATACCACAGACAGAACACGATGTGAATGGCGCCCCCTGGAGGTGTGCGTTGTGGCATTCCTGGCCACGAGAACACTTCGGCAAGTTTTAAATCGTATTTTAATGCCTATTACATTGCAGTTTCTCAGCCTAGAAGTCAAGCTATGACAAACATCATTCCATGGCAGGAGAGGTCAGGAATTTCATTTCTCTAAGGGGATTTTTGGTGTTGGGTTAAGGGGAGTTTAGGATTTAGAAACAAGGCTTTGTAGGAAAAGAGGTTTTGCTAAATGTCTTTGTCCTACTCTTAGGATATTGAGACCAATCCTAAAACCAGTTGCTGTCCCGTTCACTCCGACTCACGGCGACCCCATGTGTGCCAGAGTAGAACTGTGCTCTATGGGATTTTCAGTGGCTGATTTTTTTCCAGAAGTAGATCACCAGGCCTTTCTTTTGAGGTAACTCCGGGTGGACTTAAACCTCTAACCTTTCAGTTAGCAGCCAAGCTCATTAATCATTTGTACCACTCAGGGACTCCGAGAGTAGTCCTAGGACCCAGTTAATAGACTTCCACTATGGTATAGAGAGGATATTCCAGATACTCTCGTTTAAGGCTTAGATAGAGCAAAGAGGAAGAACGAGGTAAAGGAAAATCCCCTTCTTTAATCTCTTTCTAGAATGAAGTAAGGGGAAACCTGGTGGGGGAGAAGAGAGCAGTAATCAGCACTTGTCTCCAGACAACCCTTCTCAGGGGTTAGAGGCACAAGAGGAACACAGAGGTCAAGGGACCCTTGCCCAGCTACCTGCTCTGGTCTCTGAGAAGATGCTGCCTCTCAGACTGCCAGACACTCACTTGAGCCTGGCCCCAACCAGAGAGGTCATTACGGTCAGCTAAAAGAAAGGCCCTGAGCTTTGTTCCTGAGCTGATCACAGCCCCCAGCTAACCCAAATGCTGACAGAGTGGGCCTGTCAGTGGCCTCAGTGGGGTAGGACTAGGTGACCTTATACAGGCACGGGGAGGTTGAGTCAAGAAGGTAATAGTCCACAGTCAAGTCAGTGAGAGCTATGTGGAGGACAGATCAGCAAAGAGAATATGTTTGGTGCTCCCTGGAACATTCTAAGCCAATGAAGAGGCCACCTGTTTGCCTACTGCAGAATATGAAGCCAGTGAGGCCACCACCACCCAGGGAAGGTCAAAGGAGACAAGCTGCTACCAGCCACCACACAGATAAGCCAGAGGCTGGGGGCCCATGTTGCACCAATGCCTGAAGAACTGGTCAGCTCCCTCCCTGACGCAAGCAGAGGCCACTGAAGGGAGATAAGGAAGAGATTTTCACAAGACTCAGCATTTTTATTCAAAAGAAACTTTATACTACCCAAAGGGCATTTTTTTTTTTTTTAAAGGGCATGTTTAAAGTTCTGGGATAAAAGTAAAACATTAAACTGGGTTGGACATTCGGTTAATTTTTGTTTTCTTGGTAAACAACAGTGATGGCACAGGAAAATGTCAGCTAAATTACAAAACAAGTTCATTTTCTCTGCACAACCAAGTGTTGGTACAAGTTAAATGTCCTGCTTTGCGGCACACTGCTATATCCATGGCCACTGGCTCCTGTTCTGTTTGTAAATATGCCCCCTGCAGACCTCAGGAAAACCTTAACATTGGAAGCTTCAGCCCCTGGCTTGTTTCTGGACATTCAGAGAAATGTCAGAGAAGTAGCTACAGGGATTATTAGAATCTCTGTAACAAGTCTGAAAACTCCAAGAACACAACGCAGGCTGTTGTCAAAATGTATATTTTTCTTATGCCGTTACCCACAGAAGTTGAGGCACAGAAAAAGACTTAATATGTTATCAACAAATTATGAGCTGCATAATTTAAAACAAAGAGTGACTGAAAACCCCTCTTCTTCATTTTTTATTTTGGCTTTTCCTGCCTGTTTCTACTTTTTCTTTTAGGCTTGGGTCTTGGCTAAACTAAGATGCTCTGATTCTTTTTTTTTTTTTTTCAAACCACAGTAACTCATACAGGAGCCAAACCCCTTAACTAAAGAATAATTTATGACAGAACAGCTAGCATTTTAAACAAAATAGTTTTAGGAAAGAGGAAAAAAAGCCAGGAGGTCAGAAGTTTATTCCTGAGTATGGTATTCTGGCGGCCCCCTGCTCAGGGCTGGCCTGCTGGGATTATCACATTACGCCCAGAGCCTGTGCCAAACCCAGGAACAATGCTGCCCAGATCCTATTCATCCCCTCAATGGATGCAACAGAGTCTACAGAGCAATTCGGCTCTGGACTCTAAGGACACTGGCTCTGCTGAAGGGCTTGTTTTTCACCAATGGAAGAGCTATTGAAATGGTAAGAGGTTTGGTTGCCTCAGTGAAGTGAGGCCATCTTGCTCGGATAAGTGATCCTTAACACATACTGAGGTTCAATTCAAGGCACCAGGCCCCACCAACAAAGGCTGTAAGTGGTGCTTAGGAAGGCAAAGCTTGACCAGCACAATATAACAGGGTGACTTGTTAAAGACTTTGTACACAGATGCCATCCCTCTCCACTTACAAATCACTCATAGGCACCACAGAGCATGATAACAAATTTTACTCCTCGGAAACCCTGGTGGCGTAGTGGTTAAGTGCTACTGCTGTTAACCAGAGGGTTGGCAGTTTGAATCCACCAGGCGCTCCTTGGAAACTCTATGGGGCAGTTCTACTCTGTCCTATAGGGTCGCTATGAGTCGGAATCGACTCGACGGCACTGGGTTTGGTTTTTGGTTTTTTGGTAACCCTTTCAGGTAGCCGTGTTCAAGGCCAGGATGACTGGTCCAGATGTGAATGGTATGCAACCCCTGTCAGTGGGACAAGTAAAGCAGGTATCTGAGAAGAATTGCTGGGGTAGAGCTTCCAGACCTATGTGGTGGGTGTCACCAGAGGCAAAAGTTGAGCCAGGACAAAAAAAAAACTACTTCTTTTCCCTTCTTCTATTTCAGGGGAAGCTCAAGATTTCTCTGTAGGAAGTAAAACAATTAACTAAATTGGAGGTTGGAGGTGACCGAGACTCTGGGTGGTGCAAATGATAAATGAGCTTACCAGTTAAACAAAAGGTAGGATGTTTGAATCCACCCAAAAGTGCTTCCAAAGAAATCTACTTCTGAAAAATCAGCCATTGAAAACCCTGTGAAGCACAGTACTGCTCTGGAATACATGGGTCACCATGGGTTGGAATCCACTCGATGACAACTGGTAAATGCTAAAATAGTCTTTTGGGACTAGCTTGACCCAAAGCATTTGGTTCGGCCATCTTTAGGTAGAGAAAGCTGCTGTCGCCATGGGGTGCCCCATGTCCTAGTAACAAACCTTCCTCATCCTGCCTTTCTGGAATTGCTGACCAAAGAAGACTCCACCCGTCAGCATGCACGATGCCATTAGCTGGTGCTGTGTGGAAGAACACTACACTAAGTCCAGGGTCCTGTGTGCCTAGGGTAAGCCTGGGATCTGTGAGTTTAGGGAGCTGCTTCCATCAGTACACAGGCCTCCTTGAGGATTAACTGGCCCGGCAGAGTGAACACGCTCATGAAAACTTCTATGGTGTGTTAAAAATGTGGGTTACTTGGCAAGGCTACTCTGTGTATCAACTACATATAAGTGCAACTCTAGTTAATTCAACAAATACTTCCAGCAGAACTTTTCAGATGATCTATTAGCAGTATGCATTTTGTATTTCAAGGACCAGTCTCCTCTTAGAAGACTATGAGGTATACCAATAATTTTATATATCTGTATATTCCCCATATGGCTTATGTTACTTATTATGGTTATAACCATATACAAATCTAATAACTTTCTCCCCAAATAAAGAAAATTAATTTAATACACTTTTTCCCCACACCCATCTAACATTTCATCAGTTTCAATGGGGAAAGAAAAACAAAACCGGAAAATGAGTTCTTTTTTTTTTTTTTTTAAAGAGAATTAATATAGCTAAGAAAGTATGCCCTTCTAGACCAATAATGATAGGCCCCGCCTGGCTCCAACAGTGAATACTGTTTCAAACGTTATAGCATTTTGCTGATGAACATGCCTCACTGAATTTCTAACCATTAATTTTCTAAATTGTATTTTTTTTTAAACTTGACAAGACTTGTTTGGTTACTCAATTATATCCTCTTCGGAATTTCTTCTTTCTGAAAGTCCCTCCCCCCCCCCCTTAAAGGGATATTATCCTGGGTTTGCACAACTTTAATAGTCAGGTATTTGCAGTGCACTTCACATGCCCCCTTAAACTTCACTTGTTAATTTTCACATCTGAATCATGGATGGCAAGGGCCAAGTTCACAATTAGAGGATGTTGCCTTAATAATAATTAACTAGAGACGGAAAGGGAATACGATGTCAGAACAGGTCTGACCTGGGCTCTGCATTTTGGCTTGGGGCCCCTACTACTCCTGTTTTTCTTCAAAAGGGCCAGTCAGATACAAACCCAGCTTCCTGAGACTTGTTTGTTTATGCTTAGCAGACAGATGGGGCTTGCTGCACGTGCGTCCAAACCCTTGTCAGAAATCCATCTGTAAAAACCATCCTCCAGGACCAGAAAAGGAAAGAATTTTTTTTTTTTTTAATGTAAAACTATATGGCCAATATTTATAGAATGTATGTCATTTTTATTGTCATATTCCACAAATCCCATTTGGCTGCATTTAAGAAGAACTTAACTTTGGAAAGGAAAAGCCTGCCTCCTTTCATAACAACAAGTATGAGATAAAAAGGAGATAAAGATAAAAGGCCCTAAAGGTACCTATTTAATACTGACCTTATTAATATTAAATACTCATCTTTATTATTGATCTTCAGATTTTATAATGATTTCCCCAAACAGGAAATTCTCATGCCATAAAGAAAATAACCATGTAACTTTCTTTACTTCTGTCTAGTCTATTAATTGCTTTTGCTGAAAATCAAGTCAAAACTTTCATGATCCCTTGATCATGCTACCTTCCCAGGGTTCTTATTATGGGATCTGTGAGCTCAGATGGGAAAAAAAAAAAAAAAAAAAATCCCACTTTTATTAGCCTCTACCAACAAATTAGCACTTCCTTAAATTATGAAGGGAAAAAAATTTTTTTAAATGTAGAAAAAGAAACAACCCACTGTCGTAGCAGTATCTGTGACTTCACCAATCGTAGAAAACATAAATATTTTTGCATCACATTATAGCTATACATAGAGATATATTAAGTTGTTTATGCTCATCACTTTGTTGAAATCCAATAGCCTTTAAAAAAACCCACTGGTAGATATTGTTTTTAATGTATTTATAAAAAAGCAAATGTATTACTATACTATGGATATTTAAAAATATTTTGATAATTATGTGTCAAGATAATTTAATGGATATTTTGCCTTTGACTGAAGTTTCTGAAGTATACTACATATTTTACTGTATGTATTTAAAAATTCTATTCTGAAAGTTGAAATAAAACAACATTTTTCTGAGAAGGCATCCGTAGGTATCGCCAGACTGCCAAAGGAGCCTGCAGCACAGAAAAAAAAAAAGTTAAAAATTGCATGTCAAGCCTAAATGATTAGTGGTGCAGCTGAGGGTGATATATTGAAAAGGACTAGAAGGAACCAGAAGGGACAAGAGCCGTGCTTAGTTAGCGATGTCTGCCATGCCTGTGAGGAGATACGTGGGTGTGCACCATGTATTTGCTATGCCCAACATTAACTGTAATACCTTTGAGCCATATTTACATACTTGAAAAGGAAAAATAGTGAGCTAGAGCATGGTTCAGTCATCATAAGAAAATGCTGACTCCTTTTGGCTCCACTAATGATGAACGTTTTATAGGCAAAATTTATGTTCCCATATTTCTGTAGCTTCAAGCTGTCAATGGTCCCAGCTTCATAGTTTTCTCAAATGTAAAACTGTCTCATAAAGTTTGTTTCAAAACCCCTGTTGGTAGAAGTCACTTCTTAAATCACTCCCTTAGCAGATTGAGTGTTGGCCTTGTAGCGTGGCATGGAGTGCTTAGCATTTCCAAGGTGTGGCTAAGGGGAATCCAGATAAATGAAATGAATCCCTGGGTGGTACAAATGGTTAACATGTTCAGCTGCTAAGCCAAAGGTTAAAGGTCAAGTTCACCCAGAGGTGCTTTGGAAGAAAGGCTGGACAATACAAAAAAACAGCCATTGAAAACCCTATGGAACACAGTTCTACTCTCACACCATGGGGTCTCCATGGTGGTGGTGGTCAAACATTAAAAGCATTTCACTATATTTCCTGATCTAACAAAGGATATTTTTCTGATTATAAAAAAAGTTGGACATTAAAAAAATTGTAATATGTACAAAAATGGAAGGAGTAGGTTAGGAAGTAGTCCATATTAAAATGAACTGTCAGAAGTTGGGACTTGGGTCTGCCAAAAACTTGAGACTCAAAGACTAATTACTTGTGAAATTTATAGCAGTAACTTTCTCCAACTTATTTGTGCTTCACTACTTTTTTCTGCATCCCTATTCTTTCTCTGGAAACCTGGTGGCATAGTGGTTAAGAGATACGGCTGCTAACCAAAAGGTTGGCAGTTTGAACCCACAAGGTGTTCCTTGGAAACTCTATGGGGCAGTTCTACTCTACCCTATAGGGTCACTATGAGTCAGAATCAACTTGACAGCAGCAGGTTAGGTTATTCTTTCTCTTGTTCTTTCTCCACTATTTTCCCTTTTTATTTTCCAAACTCTGCCTCTCTCCTTATTCTTCTTCTCTTACACATTTTCCTTTCTCTCCTCTTCCTCTCTTCCTATAGCTTTCTAGCTCATTCTCTCATCTCTTCTTTTGTTTATCTTAATTCCTGTTTCTCCTTCCCCTGCCTGCAGCTATATAAATAAATCACACCTTTGTAAAGAAAGGAGAGTAGCCACACTGTGCATTATCTTTAAAGTGGTTAGTGTTTGCATGCTTTATTTCCCATCCTTGTACTTACAATCTGTCTTTGTATTTGAAGCATGTCCCTTGTAAACACCATATATTTGAATCTTGCATGTGTGTATTTTAATCTACCTTGATGTTCTCTTCTCATTGAAAAGTTTAGTCTATTTCCATTAAATGGAATTACTGACACAATTGGGATTGGATCTGTCATCATACCATTTGTGTCTAATTTGTACTTCCCCCACATGTCTGTTTGTCCTTCTGTGGAGGCTTGCATGTTGAAGAAGTACAGCCAGAATGCTCCTTAGAGGCAAGGATGGCGAGACTGCGTCTTACATACTTTGGACATGTTGTCAGGAGAGATAAGTCCCTGCAGAAGGACATCATACTTGGAAAAGTATGGGATCAACGGAAAAGAGGAAGACCCTCAGTGAGGTGGATTGACACGGTGGCTGCAACGATGAGTTCAAGCATAAAAACGATTGTAAGGATGGCGCAGGACCGGGCAGTGTTTTGTTATGTTGTGCATAGGGTCACTATGAGTCAGAGTCAACTCAACAACACCTAACAACAACAACTTGTACTTTGACCTTTTATTTTTCTTTTGAATTAAGGAAATATTTTTAATCATTCACTGAATTTCCTGCACTGAATTTTTAGCTATACCTTTTTGTATTATTTCTATCAGTTACAGTGAGGATTATAATATGCACTAGTAATTTACCATAGTTTACTCTGGATATTTTACCGCATCACAAACATCACGAAAACCTTTCAACAGCATAATTGCATTCACCACTTCTTGCCTTTTGTTATTGTTGTCATATGTTACTTTTATATATGTTGTAAACTCCAAACCAAAAACCAAACCCGTTGCCATCAAGTCGATTCCAACTCATAGTGATCTTATACCACAGAGTAGAACTGCCCCATAGGGTTTCCAAGGAGCAGCTGGTGGATTCAAACTGCTGATCTTTCTGATTGGCAGCCAAGCTCTTAACCACTGTACCACCAGGGTTTCCACAATGCCTTTTTAATTTTTTTTTAAACAGACTTTTATGTTGACCCACATTTATATTCTTTCTCATGTTCTTCCTTTCTTCCTGAAGATCTATGCTTCCATATGGGATCATTTCCCTTAGTCTAAAGAACTTTTTTTAGTGTAAGCCTATTGGCAATGAGTTCTCATGGCATTTGATAGTCTGATAGCAATTATTATGCTTTATTTTCGAAGGATGTATTTGCTTGGTATAGAATACTAGATTGACAGATATTTGGTGTCGGATGCTCCAGATTCTCTGGAAGAGACTCTGAGATGGAGATTAGTGTGCTAGAAATTTACTGGGTAATGTTCTCCCCAGATCAATACATTTGGGAGAGTGACGGAACAAAGATTTGGTAGAAGGGGAAGCTGAGCTGCAATGCAGTCAAAATATCACAACAAAGGCCTCAGCTGATCCCACTGGGAGCTCTGAAGCTGAAATGGCCCAGCAGAGTTGTCCTCAGTTAGGCCAAGGGGCATAGTCTTTATACCCCGTTATCATTCAGATATTAAATCAGGGCTTCCTGATAAGAGGGCGTGATTTTGGTGAAAAGGTTCTTTTAAGCTAATGGCAAGCTGTGGAGGACATGCAGCTGTGAACTCATAGTAACTAACACATTCCGCTGCTGGGGAAATGGAAGTTTCACTCATGAATGGAAATCTGGTCTGCACACCACAGAATCCACTAGTGACCGCCTTCTTTCAGCATGTCATTCCATTGTCTTCTAGCTCCCATTGTTTGTGATGAGAAGTCAGACATCATTTTTATTATCCTGAATATAATGTGTCTTTTTTTTCTGGGTGTTTTTAAGATTTTATCTTTATCTTAGTTTTTAGCACATTGATTATATGTTCAGGTGTGGCTTTCTATGATATGTCCAGCTTGAGGTTTCCAGAGCTTCTTGAATATCTGGTTTATTGTCTTTCATTTATTTTGGAAACATTTTAGCTATTATTTCTACAAATATTTATTCTTATCCACTCTCTATGTCTTCTCCTTCTGGGACAGCCATTACATATATGTTAGGCCATTTGATATTAACTAAATATTTTTCATGCTCTGATCTACTTGGCTTTTTTTGTTGTTGTTCCATTTTCCCCCTCGTTTTCAGGCGGGTTAATGTCTATCAATTTGTATTCTAATACATTGATCCTTACTTCTGCTGTTAAACCCATCCAATGAATTTTGTTTTAGTTCAGATATTCAGATAATATATTTTCCAGTGCTAAAATGAGAAATTGGTTCTTTTTTAGAAATTTAATTTTTCCATTAGAATTCTCCAACTTGTCATCTTTTTCCCTATTTGCCTTTAATTTATAAGACATATCTAGGATAGTTATACCAAGGCCCTTTTTTACTAATTCCTGCACCTAGATTATATCTGGGTATGCTTTCATTAACTGTCTTTTCTTTTGATCATAGTTCACCTTTCCCTGCTTCTTTTTATGTGCCATAAATTTTTACTATATTCCAGATACCATAATTTAAAGCAAATTAAAATTATTATATTTATATGTTTTCATTTTTAATATAGTCTAGTTCTTGTTATAACAACTAGAAAAAATTGAACACATTAAAACTAATATATGTTTTATTAAAAACACTGGAGAACCATGGACACAAAGGAATACAAAGGATCAAATTCCAGAGGAAAAACCATTCCTAGGTAAGCAGGAAAAGGTGGCTACTTCCTTCCCTCAGAACAGACACAAAAAAGATCATACCTGCTCTACTTGGGTAGGGAGAAATGAGAGGGGATTTTAATGACCAGGTGGGTAGGCTTGCCTGATAGTTTGAGATCTGAAGGAGCTACAAATGTAAAGTAGTTCTGTCAATCCACCAATTCTCTCTCACAGCAATTTTGCTGAGAATGTGGCAGCATGAAAACTTGTAAATAAATATTTAATACTGTTGGATACTTTTTCTTGAAATTATCACATGATTTTTGATTCTTAGTTTGTTAATACAGTGAATTACATTGATTTGTTTTTTGAATGTTAAATAACCTTGCATTCCTAGAATCAACTGTACTTGGTCATTATGTTTTATCTTTTTTACACAGTTAGATGCAACTTAGCATAATTTTATTAAAGAATTTTTGCAGTTATATTCATGAGGGATAGTGGTCCTTAGTTTCCCTTTTTTGTAATGCCTGTCTTGTTTTGATATAAGGGCCATGCTGGCTTCATAGAATGTGTTGGTAATTATTCCCTCTTCTTCAATTTTCTGGATGAGTATGGAAAGATTGATGATATTTATTCCTTAAATATTTGATAAAATTCATCAGTGAAGCTACCTGAGTCCAGGATTTTCTTTGTAGGAAGGTTTTTTTTAAAAAATCAATGTCTTTAACTGATATACAGCTATTGACTTTTTCTATTTCTCTGTTGAATGTTCCTTGGTAGTTTATTTCTTTTAAGAAATTTGATCATTTCATCTAAGTTATCAAATTTGATGGCATGAAGTTTTAACAATCCTTTACTATTCTTTTAATTCCTATGGAAACTGTAACGATATCACCTTTTTCCTGATATTGGCAATTTTGTGCCTTTTTTGTTTTTATTTCATCTTATTTTTGGCAAAAATACACACAAAAAAACATACACCAATTCAACAATTCCTACATGTACAATTCAGTGACATTGGTTACATTCTTCAAGTTGTGCCATCTCTCTTGATATTCCTTTCCAAATTTTTTTACCATCATTAACACAAACTTACTGTCCCCCTAATCTTCTCATCTAATCCTTCGAGTTGCTGTCTATTATATATAGATAATTCTTTTAAAAAGTACCATACTCAAGGTAGACATCCTTTAGTAATTAATCTGTTGTTTGGTTTAAAGATGACTTCAGGGGATAGCTTCAGTTTAAGGTTCAAAGTTTAAAGATTTCCTCAAGACAATAGTTTTAGGGGGTCATCAAGCCTCAATAGTTCCAGAAAGTGAGAATATGAAATTCCAGTCCACATTTTCCCCACTTTGGTCAGGATTTTTCTGTAGAATCTTTGATCAAAATTTTCAGTAATAATAGCCAGGTACCATCCAATTCTTCTGGTCTCATAGCAATGGAGGCAGTTGTTCATGGAGGCAATTAAACATGCATTCTAGTTCCTCCTCTGAATCCTGGCCCTCCTGTTTCTTCTGCTGCTCCAAGCAAATACAGATCAATTATTGTACTTTGGATGGCCACTTTTAAGCTTTTAAGACCCCAGGCACTACACAAGGAACTAGGAAGTAGAACAAAATCACTTAAATCAATTGGACCGATTGAATGGAATGGCCCATGAACTATGACCTTAAACCTCCAAACCAAGAAAACAAATCCTATGCGGTGTTTGGTTGCATGTAGCCAGTATCAGAGGTGCTTTTATTTATTTATTTTGAAGAAATATATATAACAACATTTGCCAATTCAACCTTTTTCAGGTATACAACTTAGTGACAACAATTACATTAATCATATTATGCAGCGATTACCCTCAATAGATTCCAGAGTTCCCCTCAAAATAAACAGAAACTCACTACTTCCTGAACAATGGCTCCTCCTCTCCCTCTTTCTCCTGTACCTGATAACCACTAATAAACTTTGGTCTTTATACACTTGTCTGTTTTTGTCATTTCATGTACATGAGATCATACAATATTTGTCCTTTTGGGATTGACTTATCTCACTCAGCGCAATGTTTTTGAAGTTCACCCATGTAGCAGCATGTAGCAGGGCTTCATTTCTCTATACTTCATTGGATATGTGTACCATATTTTGTTTATCCATTTATCTGTTGATGGACATTTATGTTGTTTCCACCTTTTGACTACTGAGAATAGTGCTTTAATGAATATTAGTGTACATATGTCTGTTTGCATTGTTGTTTTTAAGTACTTTGGGTATATACCTAGGTGTGGAATTGCTGGGTCATATGGTAGTTCTATTTTTAATTTTCTAAGGAGTACCCTTTTTTTCCCCTTTGATAAGTTGTCTATAGATTTATCAATTTCAGTTATTTTTCAGTAAATGAGAAAACCAGCTTTTGGAGTCATCAGCATTCCCTTTTGTTTTTCTCTTTTGTTTCACTGATTTTTGCTCTGATCAATACTATTTTCTTCTGCTTACTTTGTATTTAATATACTTCCATTTTTCATTTCAAAATATTTAAACTGAAAAATATTTCATTTGAACTCTAATTTCCATTTTTATTTTTACTTTGACTCATGGGTTATTTAGAAATGAGTTATTTAGTTGAAAAATATTTGAGTATTCTCAATCCTTGCTATTATTGATTTTTAATTTAATTTCATGTTGGTCAAAGAGATACTCTATGTAACTTAATTCTGTTTAAATTTATTGAGACTTGTTTTATGGCAGAAAATATGGAATATGTTACTAAATGCGTTGTGTGCACCTGGAAAAAACGTGTATTCTGCTGATATTGATTGAGTGTTCTGCAAGTATCTATTATATTGATAATGTTTAAGTCTTCTATATGCTTTTTGATTTTCTATCTACTTGGTCTGTTACTTATTAAGAGGCAAGTATTGAAATATGTAACTCTAATTGTGGATTTCTCTATTTATCCTTGCATTTCTACCAGCTTTTGCTTTGTATGTTTTGAAACTCTATTAAGTTCATAAATGTTTCACATTTTTATGTCATCTTGATGAATTAACCCTTTAATCATTATGAAAGTAATTTCTTTATTCTTGGTAATTTTTTCTTTCTGAAATATACTTTGTCTTATATTAATATAGCCACTCCAGCTTCCCTTAGATTAGTGTTAGCATAGTATAACTTTGGGTGTCCCTGTGTGGCACAAATGGTTAAGTTCTCAACTACTAACTGAAAGTTTGGTGATTTGAATCCATCCAGAGTCATTTCAGAAGAAAGTCCTGGCAATCTGCTTCCAAATGGTCACAGCCTACTCTGCAACACATGGTGTCATCCTGAGTCAGAATCAACACAGCAGCATCTGGTTTTGCTTTTGCTTTTTTGGTGTAACTTTTGCCCACCATTTTTGCATACCTGGTTGTGCTTTTGTATTTAGAGTGGGTTTTTGTAAGCAGCACATAGTTGGGTCCTTTTTTCCCCCCATTCAATGAGACAGTCTCTGACTTTTAAATGGTGTGTTTAGGCCACTTATATTTGATATGCTTATCGATATGCTTAGATTTAAAAATACCATTTTGATATTTGTTTTACCCTTGCCTCTTCTCTTCCTTGTTCCCTCTTCCCTCTTTTTCTGTTTTCTCTTGGATTAATATAGTATTATTTTAAGATTTCATTTTATCTCCTTTGTTGTATTTAGCTATGACTCGTTGTTTGGTGAGTAGCATCTGGGGTCTTACAAGCTTGTAAGCAGCCATCTAAGATACAAGTACCCAGAACAAAGGATAATCAAAACCAAAGACCTCAGGGAGCAATTGGCCCAGGGAACTGGTAGACCACATGAACCACAGCCGACATGACCCTGAAACCAGAAGAACTAGACGGTGCCTGACCACTCTGACTGGGATCACAATGAAGTGTCCCAGACAGAGTGGAAGAAAAATTGCAGAACGAAAAATCAAATTCACAAGGAAAACCAGAATTACTAGTCTAATAGAGACTTGAGGAACTCCCAAGACTATGGCCCTAAGACACCCTTCTGAACCGGAACTGAAGCGATTCCTGGAGACCAACCTTTAGCCAAACTATAGGCAGGTCCATAAAATAAACAATAACACCAGAAGGGAACGTGCTTCTTAGAACAAGCAATTATATGAGATCCAAAGGATAACATTTGCACAAGGACAAAGATGAGAAGTCAGGAAAGGGTAGCAATCAGAACAAAAGGAAATGTGGAACCAAGGACAGAAATGAGGGGAATGCTGGCTCATTGTGGGGAATAAAACCAATGTCATGGAACACTTTATGTACAAACTATTGAATGGGAAACTAATTTGCTCTGTAAACTTTCACCTAATGCACAATAAAAAATTAATTAAATGAAATAAGTGAGTCATTTAGTACAGAAAGTGTATATCTTAAACATTCATTTCAATTAAGCAAAGCAAGAGGGTCCACAATGGAAATGAAATTAAAATTATTCAATTATGGAATAGTTAAATTAAAAGAAACACCAAAGTAAAGGTGGAGGGGAAAAAAGCCAATGGAAATTCTGTGAACAGAAAAGCTTCGAAGTTTCCAGTGCCAATCTAAAGCACGAATGACTGGGCTGATCCTCCAAGTAATCTAATTAAAAGCAGTTAATTGAAAATATTTAGGATACTGGAAGAGAATCTTCAGGATAGCTGGTCTATTGGTCTCTTCTCTCAGAAGTTAAAGAGAGAGGCTCTATCATATGTTTCCTGAGGACACTGAAGCTTTCCTGAGACTCAGATGTCCAAGGTATCTGGACTAGAATTAGTTTGGTTTTTAAATCCCCAGGAAAAAAAAAAAAAATCTGATTTTGTCTATTGCATCTTCTGTTGCTGAAATATTTGAGACAGAATTCTGACTATTATATAACCAAACAGGAAAATGTAACCAAATTCTTCATTTTTGCATTGGTAAAAAAATGCCTGTGATAACTTTCTGATGACACATCCTCAATTTTAGAAATCATTTAGAACTTGATGAGATTCAGATTGAAAGAACCTCTTTCTTCCTTGCATTTCCCAATTTGTGATGAAGCATGACTACGACAAATGACTTATCTAATTCCTGGATGAATAAAAACTATTTAGTCAGGTGGTGACTTTAAAGCTATTTTAAATTTACGGTATATTTCAGAATAGTGGTTAGAAAAAGCTCTACACACATAATAGGACTTTACCTTGTTTCTCTGGATCAGTAGTTTTAAAAGTGTGGCCCCTGGAACAGCGGCACTGTAAGAAGTAGAATTTCTTGGACTCTACTCCACTACTGAATCAGAGACTTTGTGGGTGGGTCCCAGAAATTTGTGATTTAACCAGGGCTCTGAACCCATTCCTTTCTGGTTCGGCCCCCTGCTGAGAATTTGCATTTCTATTCCCAGATATACTAAATCAGAATCGACAGTTTAACAAGATCCTCAGGTGATTCTTACGCATACAGCTACATTTTTAACAAGATCCTCAGGTGAGTTTACGTATACATTTACAGATCTACTTAGAGAAAAGAAAGATATGATGGCTAACTTCTATAGGAAAAATTTTCTTCCATGATGAGTTTGTGGAAATTTTGTCCCGCTGCTTATGACTTATTATTTCTAAACAGTGATGGTTCTGACATGTATCAGAATTCTTAGGATGAATAAACAACATACTGACATTTCAGAAGTAAACACTTCTAAGATTATAGGTCAATGAAATAGGACATGGTGAAGGTAAAAAATTTTTATTTAAAAGAATGATGATCTTGCTTATCTTCCACTACGCATTGTCAGGTAACATGCCAATATACCTTATTGTGTATGTGCATTAAGTTGGACTCGCGCCAAAGCCCTGAAATGTTGGTATCTACCAACACTAATCTAATAAGAATGTTCTGTCATTACTATAGCTCAACACATATAGCTCAGCACATACAGCTCATATGGGGTTGCCATGAGTTGGAGTCGACTCAAAGGAACACGTTGGTCTTTCTACTTGCTGCTTCCTGAACAGGAGCATGTGCAAAAGGAATGGAAAATGGATAAATTGTCAATAAGCACCTTTCCCTAGTAATACTTGGAAGAAGTGGAAGATCCATCAGTCACTCCACCTATCCTCAGACACATAGACCATTGGGCAAATTATTCAGAAATACAGTGACCGTACTTCTCATTGTGCCCAATAGATTCCCAGCATTCCATCTGATCTCACACTCTCCCCAGATGAAGTTTCAAATGATAATTTATGTGGTCTTTCTATTCATAAGTAAAACCAAAAAACCAAACCCAATTGTCATCAAGTCAATTCCAACTCATAGCGACCCTATAGCAAAGTGGTCAGAAAATAACTTGTGGGCTTGAGGGATGTTTTTTGATGTCTCTGGACAAATCTTTGGAACAATTTCTAAAAAATGGATCTGGATAATGTACTTTGCATCCCAAGGGAGAGCCCCAGTCTGGAATCAACATGTGGAAATTATGTTTGCCCTGTATTCATTGTGTTACACTCTGTTAACTGTCCCCCTCCTAACAGACTATCTGACTCTCTGCCAGTTATAACACTACATCTGTTGGTTGCAACAGGGCAGCAAGTAGAATTTTCTCTAAAAGCACTCAACATAGTTTTTCAGTGGTCTCCACTGGCACTTTAAATTCAGCTTCTAAGTGCTTTGTAAAATTAATTTGCTTGCTCAGGATTTCATGCTTCCTTTATTGCAGTAAGTGAGAAAGCTGAGAGAAAAAAACACCTTTGCCCAGGTTTCTGTTGATTGAGGAACTTTGCCATCCAGCAAGCCCACTTTGCAAAAGAGCTCAACTGTGCCACTTCCAGTGAATTACTTTAATTTGATTGCCTCTTAAACCTTCCCAATAATCAAGACATTTTGGTGAGAGGTTTCTAACAGGAACATGGTTTCTCATCATTAAATCATCAAAGACTTGAGGCTTTCATACCATTTATTAAAAAATATTTCTTCATCTAAAAACAAAGCCCCAAACAAGCTATGATCACTATAAAATGCAAAATCTGAAACATTAAAACAAGTGGCCTGGTACACCCTGTTCCCAAAACGAAGCCAAGGTTGTGATTATAACCTGCAAAGGGCACATAATTTCTACATACGAGAAGCCTCAGTGTTCTGGACTATGCTGTAAATAAAGAATATGGCTCATGAGTCATTTGCATTTCTAACAAGTTCCCAGGTGATGCTAATATGGCTGATTAGGGACCAATTCTGAGAACCCCTAGTGGAACAGTGGTTCTCAAAATTTATTATGCTTAAGAATCACATGGAGACCTTGCTAAATTGTGGATTCTGATTCAGTATATCTGGGGTGGAAATGCAAATTCTCAGCAGAGATTCAAACTGGAATGAATGGGTTCGAGCCCCTGCGTACGACAGATTAGAGCAGATCCTAAATACTCTGTTCACGTGAACAACCAGAAGATTTGAAGGTCTTTTCTTGTCACTGAAGTTCAAAATCATCAATTATGAAAAGTGCCTCACTTAGGGATGACTTCTATTTTTATCAGCCTCCATAAATTTGGAAAAGGTTATATCTCTGACTTGCATACAAGTACATAGAATAAGCTTGTATACTCACAAATAAATACATGTGTGTACGCATGTGAATAGATAATCGTGATACCTAACAACATCTCTCAATGTTTTGTGACACAAAAGCAAGCCATCATTTGTATTTATAAAAGAACTTCTCTCTTTCTCACAAAAACAGGACTTTTAAATAAAAACAGCATTCCTCTGAGGCAGACGCCTGCCAATTGCCTATTACACTCTTCATTTTCAGGGCACTTCCAACTGAGGAAGTTGACTATGAGCATTAGTGGGATGTTTCAGAGGCTTTATCGTCTATTTGCCCAAATCAAAAGGACTAAAGCCCTGGGGAGATTTTACCTTAACTGTCCTCTTCCTCATTACTTAGTTCTTGGAACTAAATGAAGCAGATACCAACTTGGAACAGATGGCCAAAATGGAAGCTTAAACAAAAGTAAATTGGTTCTGTGTGTATATGTGTGTGTGTGTGTGCACGTATGTGTAGATTATTTTCTACATATTGGCTTAAGAGATTTTATTGCTTAATTTCTCCAAAGATAGTGAGCTTGTCAACCTGGACAAATGTCTCAATTTTTCACACATATTTCTCTCAAAAGACAATCTAAATCATCTCAGAGAAACTACCCATGGTGTAAGCAAGCCCAACATACCAAGGGCAAAACCAGCTCACATGTTTTCCATTTTTATTGCAGGAAACTACTAGTCCTGATTCTGTCTCAAGGCTCAGGTACATTGCTTTGGTCTAAATTCCTTACAGGCCCATTTGCCCACTTCTATTATCTGCTCCTTGGAAACCATATGGGACAGTTCTACTCTACCCTATAGGGTCACTCTGAATTGGAATTGACTTGACGGAAATTAGCTATGGATACTATTAGGTTTTGCCACCACTCACCTGTCTATTTGTCCTATTGTGGTGGCTTGCGTGTTGTTGCGATGCTGAAAGCCTTGACACCAGTATTTCAAATACCAGCAGGGTTGCCCATGGTAGACAGGTTTCAGAGGACTTCCAGACTAAGACAGAAAAGGAAGAAGGACTTGGCAGTCTACTTCTGAAAAAACTAGCCAGTAAAAATCTTATGAATAGCTGTGGAACATTGTCTGTTATAGAGCCAGAAGATGAGCCCCTCACATTGGAAGGCACTCAAAATATGACTGGGAAAGAGCTGCCTCCTCAAAGTAGAGTCAGCCTTAATGACATGATGGAGTCAAGCTTCTGTACCTTCATCTGATAAGGTGGCATGACTCAAAATGAGAAGAAGCAGCTACAAGCAATTAACAATCAGAATGTGGAATGTATCAAGTATTAATCTAGGAAAATTGCAAGTGGTCAGAAATGAAATAGAAAGCATAAACATTGATGTCCTATGCATTAGTGAGCTGAAAAGGACTGGTATTAGCCATTTTGAATTGGACAACCGTTGGTATACCATGAGGAATGACAAATTGAAGAGGAATGGCATCACATTCAAAAGGAACATTTCAAGATCTACCTTGAAGTACAACCCTGTCAGCGGTAGGATGATGTCCACACATCTACAAGGAAGACCAATTAATAAAACATTATTCAAATTTGCGTACCAAACACTAAAATCAAAGATGAAGAAATTGAAGGTTTTTACCAACTTCTGCAGTCTGAAGTTGATCAAACATGCAATCAAGATGCATTGGTAATTATTGGTAATTAGAATGTGAAAACTGGAAACAAAGAAGATGGACAGGCTATCAGGAGGAACCAGTCCCTGAAGAAGGACATCATGCTTGGTAAAGTAGAGGGTAAGCAAAAGAAAGGAAGACGTTTAACGAGATGTGTTGACACAATGTTTGCAATGATGGGCTGAAACATAGCAACCATTGTGAGGATGGCACAGGACCAGGCAGTGTTTCGTTCTGTTGTACATAATGTCGCTATCAGTTGGAACCAACTTGATGGCACCGAACAACAGCAACATGAGATTTTGACCACAACTGGTGGGTAAATCACAGAAGAGTAAAAGAACACTTCCAATGTATTCAAGCCAAATATACTTTATTTATGAGATACCTGTATCTGTTCCCTGAGAATCCTGGGAACACTCCCTTTGTAGTGTTAAGCATATCACTTACTCTGCTTATGCTCTGAAAGAACTAGTTTTACTCCTTAAGAATGACTTGAGCACATGACTCCCATGGTTTTATATTTCACAATCCTGTAATATTAGAAAAATTAATCTGGAGAGTTACATAAGTTATTGATTTATTTTGTCAAGTAAGCACATTAAAAATTTCCCAATGTCTGTCCCTGTCTTGTTTTTCAAAGAGATATTTTAAATAAAAAAAAAAAAAAGATATACCCTGGACATATAAACAAGAAAATGATTAATTTTGAATTACAAAAGCTTATTACATTTTTCTTATTTTCCTTAATTTGTTATGTAAGTAAATTGGAGTCATGTTGAAACTGAGTGGCTTAAATGAAGTTAGAAGTTTTCCCTCACCGGTTTAGTAGAATAGCATGTCTCTGGGAAGCAGTTGGTGTGGGCAGGCTAGCACATTGCCCTGAAGATTTTGATGAAAAAGATACTAGAATGAAAAACAAACCTCAGCCAGTCTGGAGAACTGAGAATTACTACAGAGCTGTGCTTTTTCTGCTGTTTTGTAGACGGCCATATACACTGGTCTTTAAAGCAACAGAAACAATATTTATCTTATCCTACAAATGCTAACTTGATCCGAAAATACTCTCATACAAATATGTAAACAAGATATTAATATTGGGAACCTTAAAACCCCCGTATCCATTTCCATAACTAAAATGGGACTCATATTTACTAAATAAATGTTTTAGCTCATTAACAATTGTCCCATTTCATATATTCTGTTGCACATTAGACAGAAGTGAACATTGTGTTCTTCACAAGAGAGTCTCAGTTAAATACACACTGGGATTGAGTTATTGTTGCTAACTTGATTTACTTCCACAGCTCCTGCAGCAGTCAAGCCAGAGAGTATAATAAGAGGAAAGATGCTCTTAAATATTAAAAGTGTAATCATCGCAAACCAGGCCAATGAGAAATGATTATCAGAATTGGACGGCTTCTACCCAACAGGCATCTGGGTAAAGTCTCAAGATGCCAAAACATTAAGCAAAAATTTTAGAGGAGAGACTACTTTTTTTTTTAATATCAATTTTTTTTTTAATTGTGCTTTAGATGAAGGTTTATAGAACAAACTAGTTTCTCATCCAACAGTTAGTACACACAGTTGTTCTACGACACTGGCTAATAACCCCAGGACATGTCAACACTCTCCTTTCTCAGCCCTGGGTTCCCTATTACCAGTTTTCTTGTTCCCTCCTGCTTTCTAGTCCCTGCCCCAGGGCGGTGCCCACCTTTAGTCTGGTTTTGTTCCATAGGCCTGTTCAATCTTTGGCTGAAGGGTGAACCTCAGGAGTGCCCTCATTACTGAGCCGAAAGGGTATCTTATCCTTCCTGAGAAAAGTACAAAAGGCAATGTCCCTAAAACAATGTCATATTGCCTTCTATGCAAAGTTACCTCTGATGATAATCAATTTATTTTCTCTACTGCTATTTTTGTTTACTTCAAGTAAACTAATTCTGTGTTTATTCATTTCTTCTTTGGATTATTAATGATGTAAAAAGTTACTTTCTATGACATGTTAGGGTTTTTCCTTCATTCTAGGTCACTGGTTTTCCTTGTGTTTACTAGAGAAAAAAAACTTACCAGATAGATTTTGTCAGCCACTCTTTACAAATCAAGCCCCCTGAACCTTCAGGAAAATTCCGCTTTTACCCACAGGCCCTTCTACTAACCTAATGTCACAAAGAGGTAGGATAATCTGTTCAACTATTCCATAAACTCGTAGGGTTTCCAACATTGGTAAGGATTAGTAACATCAGATACCAGCACTCTGGCCTCTACTTCCAGCTCCCATCAAAAGCCCAGCAGAAGGCTTCTAGCCAAGGTGAAGCAGAAAGTTAGCTGCCTGATGGAGACTATCTGCTCTCAAGAGGTGAAATATATAAAGAAAACCCTGGAAAAGATATGTGCAGATTGTAATAGAGCTAATTTCTGCTTATAAAAGACATTCAGAAATGTAGGGAAAAAAAGGTATGGAAAAGTTATATTGAACAAATAGTAGCTGCTTGGGCAAAATAATGGGAGACAAAGCAGAAATTAAGGCAAAATTATTCAGAGAGGTAAGAAGGAACACTTTATAATAATAAAAGAACTATTGCAAGGAGTTCTAACAAGTATAAACTTATTTGCTTGTTTATTTATTTTGTTCCTGAAATAAAGTAAAACTGACAGAATAATAAGGAGAAATTAACAAATCCACAATATCAGAGTAGGATATTTAACAGTCCCCTAAAAAAAAAAAAATTTTTTTTTTATCAGCAAGGAAGGGCCGCTATGAGTCAGAATCGACTTGATGGCAGTGGGCTGGGTGTCTGAGCCACAGGAGGTTTAAATAAAAAATCAGCAAGACATATACATATTTTATCTTTAGAACATTACACCCAATGAACAAAAATGTTTTTAAGTTCCTGTGTAAACTATAAAAATTGATCACATAGTAGATCACAAAGTGGGTTTTCAAGACGTCAAACAATCAATATGATAAGGACCATCCTTCATAATGAAATTTAAGTGGAAACTCACAATTAAAACATAGGTAAAAATGTATTTACAAACCCAAAATGCATTTCTATATTACTCATTGGTTAAAGAGGAAATTAAAATGGAAAAGAATGACGTTGAACACTCTTCTCTAACAAGCTGATGTGGTATTTAGGAAGAAATTACTAACTTAAATGTATTTTTAAACAAAATTTAAAATTAAGGACTTAAGCTTTGAGTTTAAGAAACTAGGAAAAAAAACTGAATAAAACTAAAATATCCACAGTTATGCCAGTTTTTCACTCATTCTTAATGCTTCTCTTTGTGATTTCTATTTTTAACTGATCAATATTGATGGTGCTTTTTCTTTTAAGACAAACCCCTTTAGTTTTATTGATAGTCTCTGTTATTTCTTTGTTGGCAATGTACTAATTTCTGATTTTCGTAATTCAATTTTCATGGAGAAATTATCATCATCACCATCATCACTGTTATTACTATTATTATACAAGAATGCTATGAATAACTTATGCCATAACATTTTTAAACCTAGATAAAATTAAAAATATTCTAGAAAAATGTAAACAACAATAACTTACACAAAAATATAGAAACCTAAATAAAATAATAAACATTAAAATGTTGAATTGTTAATCAAAACTCTTCTCTCCTGTAAGAAAAAACAAAGACACCAGATCCATGTGGTTTTATGGGTAAGTTATAGCTCATGTACAGAGATAAAAAAATTTTTCCAGAAACTTAGAAAAAGAGGGGAAACTCTCCAAGCCACCTTTTTTGACATTAGTACAGCATTGATATCAAAACAAGGAAAAGACGTTATAAGAAAAAAAAATTCCAGACGAATCTCGCTTGTGAACATAGACACAAAAGTCCTAAATAAGATATTAGCAAATCTAGCTTGTCAGTATATTGAAGAGGACTATATCAGGGCCAAGCAGAGTGTCTCAGAAATTTAGGTTGGTTGAAAATTATAAAATGTATTAACAAAATACAGTACATTAACAGATTAAAGGAGAAAAAGCATATACTATGTAAATTAAAAACAAAAAAAAATAATTGTGGTCAATTCGAATCTGACTCATGGCAACCCCATTTGTTTCAGAGTAGACTGGCACTCCACTGGGTGTTCATGACTGTGACCTTTTGGAAGCAGATCACCAGGCCTTTCTTCCAAAGTACCTCTGGGTAGGTACAAACTGCCAACCTGTCAGCTCATAGCTGAGATAATAGTCATTCGTGATTAAAACTCAAAACAAATTAAAACAATAGCAAAAACAAACAAATGAAACTCTTAGCAAGCTAGGAATAGAAACAAATTTTTACAAACTAATAGAGAATAAATATCAAAAACCTTTAGGAAGTATCATATGTAATGTAAAACTTAGATGCATTCCCATTAAAGTGAGGAACTAGATGTGGATGTCATGGTTAAGTGCTCTCTGTTAAATGAAAAGTTGGCTGTTTGAACTCTCCCAGCAGCTCTGCAGGAGAAAAACCTGGCAATCTGCTCCCATAAAGATTACCCACTGCTGTCAAGTTGATTCCAACTCACAGTGACCCAATAGGACAGAGTAGAACTGTGCCAAAAGGTTTCCAAGGCTGTGGTCTTTATGGAAGCAGACTGCTACATCTTTCTTCCACAGAGCAACTGGTGAGTTCAAATGCCAGCCTTTTGATTAGCAGCCAAGTACTTAACCACTGCACCACCAGGGCTCTCTCTATAAAGATCACAGTCTAGGAAATGCTATGGGGCAGTTCTACTCTATCACATAGGGCCGATATGAGTCAAAATCAACTTGACGGCATTTAATAACAACAACATGTTCAGCATTACCTTGAAAGTCCTAGACGATGTAAAAAATAAATGAAATAAAATGAAAGAGACAAAAAATGTTCTTACTTGTTGTTGTTGCTGCTTTTTGCCATTGAGTCAGCTCTGACTCATGGGGGCCTTGTGTATAACAGAACAAAACGTTGCCCTATCCTTCATTATCCTCACAATCTTTGATATGTTTGAACCTAATGTTGTAGCCACGTGTGAATCCACCTCATAGAGGATTTCCCTAGTTTTTGCTGACTCTCTACCACACCTGATGTCTTTTTCTAGTGATTGGTCTTCCCTGATAATACGTCCAAAGTAAGACAAAGTCTCATCATCCTCGTTTCTAAGCAAGGCTTCGCATTGGTTTGTTCTGGTTTGACCCCCTTCAGAGAATTTATATTTCCACCCCAGGTTTACTGAATTAGAATCTACATTTTAGCAAGATCCCCACCTGGGGGGTCTCGTTAAAACGTTGTCCTTGTTGTTAGCTGCTCTCCCGTCTGTTCTGACTCATAGCGACCCTATGCACAACAGAAGGAAACCCTGCCCAGTTCTGTACCATCCTCACAATTGTTATGCCTGAGCTCATTGCTGCAGCCATGTGTCAATCCATCTCACTGAGGGTCTTCCTCTTTTTTGCTGACCCTCTACCAAGCATGATATCCTTCACCAGGGAATGATCCCTCCTGGTAACATGTCCAAAAGTATGTGAGATGTAATCTCACCATCCTTGCTTCTAAGAAGAATTCTGACTGTACTTCCTCCGAGACAGATTTTTTCATTCTTCTGCCAGTCCATGGTATATATTCAGTATTCTTCACCAACACCACAATTCAAATGTGCCCAATCTTCCTCAATCTTCTTACAGAAGTACATAGAAAAATATATAGAAAACCCATACGTTTTAAGAACTATTACAACTTTTGCAACTCTGGTGGTACAGTGGTTAAGAGCTCAGCTGTTAACGAAAAGGTCAGCAGTTCAAATCTACCAGCTGCTCCTTGGAAGCCCTATGGGGCAGTTCTACTCTGTCCTGTAGGGTTGCTATGAGTTGGAATCAACCTGACTGGCAATGGATTTGTTTGTATATTACAACTTGTAGGACAGAATTCAAAAAGGTATTGTATCGGCATTAAAAAAAGTTTTCCTACACGCCATTAGTAAGCAATTAGAAAATGTACTTTTAAAAATCTCATAAACTCTGTCACCTACAATAAGTGCCCTAAGGATAAATCTAATAAAAGAAGAGCAAGATCTTTATTGAAAAAATATATATTACAAAATTTCACTGGAGAACATAAAAAAAAATGAATGAAAGGAGTAGAAAAGTATATTCATAGATCAGAAAGCTTATTGCTTAAAGATGTCCATTAAAGAAAATTATTCTCCATTAATCTATAAATTCAACATAATTTAAGTTAAAGTTCCTAGAGAATTTTTGTGGGAGTTGACAGACTGATCCTAAAATCTATACCAAATCAAAAGGGCAAAAATAGCCATGACAATGTGAAAGAAGATAAAACAAGGTGAGGACTGACTTAACCAGATAATAAGACAAAGGATTAATACCCAGAATAAATCATACCCTTAAAAATCAATAAGGAAAAGACAAACAACTCATAGGAAAATGAGCAATGATACACAGGCATTTCACTGAAGAGAAAGCCAAATGGCTACTTACCATGAGACAAGATGCTCAATATTACTTTAATATAAATTAAAACCACACTAAGATACAATTTTCAGGTAGCAAAAAATTAATAAGTCTGATAATACCTAGAGCATTGTGAAGAAATAGAACGTGGATAAATGGGAACTTTACCCCTTGCTGGTGGGGTCACACATTGGTATAAACACTCCAGAGAGCAATTTGGCAAGATCTTGTAATATTAAAGACAGGTTTATCTCCTAGCAATTACTCTTCTGAGTGTTTCCTTTAGAGAATCTCTCACACCTCTATAGAAAGAATCATGTACATAAAGTTTCACTGTGGCATTGTTTGCAGAAGCAACAAACTGGAAACTATTTAAAAGTTCATCAAGAGGATAACTGACATATGTATTTTAGTATTGTTGTAGGGGAAAAAACATCACAAAGTATAGTAAAGCAAAAAGGAAGTTTTATTTGGCATACATTCAAAAAGGCAAAGGTTGTGAAGTGGACAAGCATGCTGCCAGAGCCATGTCTGCCTGAGTCCAATAAAATATTACAGAATAAGCAAGAATGGGAAAACGGACAAGCATGCTGCCACAGCCATGTCTGCCTGAGTCCAAAGAACATTACAGAGTCATCAGATAATTAACACTACAAAATGGGCAAAACCATTAAAGCTTCACCTTTTCACAGATTGGCTAGAAACTGTGATCCTACATTTTGAATTGTCCCTCAACAATCATTGATACAGGTTTCAGTAAGGACAGTCAGGAAAGTCTTCACTGGTCCAACAAATTTTTATTCCTTAAATGCTAATAGAAAAAGATAAGAGTCGAAAGCCTTTTGTGTTCTCTTTGATTGGCTTTATGTGAAAAGTTACCTAAAACATAATTTTCTTCCCTAAAAGATAATTTCCAAGATTGTCCCATCTATAGTCTTTATCTCAGGGCTCTGTTGATGTGTCCCTGTGAGTCCTTCTGGGCCTAGCTCCTGCTGGGTCACATTCTCTATGCTCTACGACTCCCATATCGTTTCCTAAATCAGCATATCTATCCTAAGTAGCAACAGTTAAAATAAATGGACTAGAACTACATGTATCAATACGTATAAATCTCAAATTTTATCCATATTATCATCTATGTGTATACATATATATGCACACACATATATGATAATATACAATAAACAGAATATTTATATATATTTGTAGTATTAAAATAATATTAATACTCAATTCTATTACTAAGGTAGGACAGCATTTTCCTTTTCCTCCTCCCCAAACAAAACCACTTAACTGAATTTTATACACTATTTTTATATATGTATACGTAGACATATATATGTATATACCCATTGCCATCAAGTCGATTCCGACTCATAGCAATCCTGTAAAGATAGGATTTCCAAGGCTTTAAATCTTTACGAGAACAGACTGCCACATATTTCTCCCGAGGAGCAGCTGGTGGGTTCAAACCACTGACCATCTGGTTAGCAGCAGAGTGCTTAACCACTGAGCCACCAGGGCTTCTATATATATATATGTATATACATATATGTATATAAAACCCATTGCTGTCCAGTCGATTCCGACTCATAGCAACCCTACAGGACAGAGTAGAACTGTCCCATAGGGCTTCCGAAGAGTGGCTGGTGGATTTGAACTGCCAACCTTTTGGTCGGCAGCCGTAGCTCTTAACTGCTGTGCCACCAGGGCTCCACATATGTACATGTCTCTCTATATTTGTATATATGTCTCTCTCTCTCTCTTTCTCTCTCTATATATATATACACATACACATACACATACACATACACATACACATACACATACACATACACATACACATACACATACACATACACATACACATACACATACACATACACATACACATACACATATACATACACATACACATACATATATTATGATCAACAGAAAATTCAGATTAGTGGTTTCCTCTGGGGAGGAAGAAAAGGAAAATGCTTTGACAATATTGAACTTTACTTGAGCCCTGTGCTCCAGAAAAATACGGATGGTTAAGAAATCCGCTTACCTTTGTTTACTCTAGGAAATGGCTTAATGCAAAGAACTATGACTTAGATAGGCTAAGCATGACTGTCTTGTTTACCTGTGACAAGGCTTGACAAGGACCCTCCAAATTCTTATTCTTTCTGTCATAAATAATTAGCTTAACTTTTTGTCTCCACTGACAAATCTGGACAAAATTCCCACTAACTTGACCAAATCTTAGTGAGGCTTCCCCACAGGGCCTTAGACCTGACCCACCCTTGATCTTAAGTAAACCAAAGCCAATTGGCTTCTAGTCAATTCAGATTCATGACTTTAAGTAGCTCAGAACAACTCCTCCGTAACAGTCCCTCCTGAGAATCAATTGACCTCAGGGGAAATCTTTCCCTGATCAATTGTCCAATCAGTCACCACTCATCCTAATCAATCATCCACACCTTGTGCTTTCTAACCTTGTTTGTTGTTGTGTGCCCTCGAATGTGACCCTATATGACAGAGTAGCACTGCTCCTAGGCTTTAATCTTTACTGGAGCAGATCACCAGGTCTTTTCTGCCTTGGAGGATGGTTTCGCACAGACTCTAGCACTTATCCATTAAGCCTCCAGGGCTCCCTGCCTTTCTGCCTGACCTTTGAACTGCTTGCAGATCTTATGGACTGAGTAATCTCCCTATTAAATAGTCCTTTTCTCCCAATTGCAATGCTCTTGTCTTTGAATACAGTCTCTCCTTACCTAAGTCTAGATTTGTTTTCATTTGACAGCTTTCAGGTATGTGTTTTTTAATTTTGGGCTGTGGTTGTCTGTTAGTTGCTGTTGAGGCGATTCCCAAACTGCTCCATAGGATTTCAAGGCTGTGACCTTTTGGAAGCAGATTTTCAGGCCTGTCCTCCAAGGTGCCTCTGGATGGGTTTGAACCGCCATCTGTGTGTGCCGCCCAGGCTACCTCTTTAATATATGCTCCTTTGTTTAATTTATGAAAAATTGTAAGGTGTAAATAAATATTGTGTGTCTGCAGGGATTACTCATCTTATCCATACATACTGAAAAGCAAGCAAACAAAAAGACTTATTTGTTCTGTTCCGAGAGTTTTTAGTACGTAGTATGGAGTCTTTATCACCGCTCGTTTATTTCTTGCTTCTTAATGATCTAGTGACTAAAAATCAGGGTAAAGCAAGAGCTGAGGACAGCTAATATGCCTTCCTGACATTTCCACTCATCACTACGGGTTCTGTAGTTCTGTCAGCCACAACAGAAGTTGTTGCATAGTTGATAATGTAAAACTCCAAATGTTTCTTTTCAGTTTTGTTTTTATAATAAAGGACGATTCATAACCCTTACGAATGACTCTAGATCAAGTGTTGGCCCGTGAGCCCAACCCAGCCTACTGCTCACAGCTTAACTCATAAGCTAAGAATGATTTTTTACATTCTTAAATGGTTGAAAATATATCCAGAGAAGAACAGTGTTTCATGACACATCAAATTATGTGAAATTCTGATGTCAGTGTCCATAAATAAATTTTATTGGAACACAGCCGTACCTTTTATTTACGTATTGTCTGTGGTCGCTTTTAAGGATGGTACAATGGTTAAGTGCTGGGCTGCTAAACCAAGGGTTGGTGGTTTGAACTCAGCAGCTACCCCACTGGAGAAAAGACCTGATGACATGCTCCCATAAAGATTGTTGTTTTTGTTGTGTGCCCTCTATTCGATTCTGACTTATAGAGACCCTATAGGACAGAGTGGAACTGCCCCATAGGGCTTCCTAGGCCACCAGCCCACTCCACCCCCAAAAGATTACAGTCTTGGAAACCCTAGAGGGCAGTTTTACTCTGTCATATGGCTTCTATGAGTCAGAATTGACTCAATGGCAAACAACAGCATTACTTTTGCGCTACAAGGCAGATTTGAGTACTTGAAACAATCAAAGCTTATTTACTATCTGGCCCTTTACAGAACACTGCTCTAACAATAACTTATCTAAGTATAGCTTAAAATCAGATTTACATTCAACTGTTTCTATAGCAACCATCTCTTGCAAAATCTAGAACATTTCCTGAAAGCCATTTAAAAAAAAAAAAAAAAAACCAGTAGGAAGAGGATGATTCTATAACTAAGTTTACCAGATTTAAAATAGATATACTTTCATTACCTGCACTAATAAGCCAAGGACTTTCTTGAACGCAGAGAAACAAAGGAGTTGATATGTTCTTTTCCCCACAAAAAAAATAAAATTCCAAAAAAAAAAAAAAAGCCCAACACAAACTCCTGAATTGTCATAAAGCCCTTTCCAACCTATGCCTCTGGGAACTCATGGGATTTCTTCTCCATTTCATTCTGGTATTCAGCATAGAATGATCTTGACTTGTCATACAGAGAGAGTCTATCACTTGAGAATAGGTTATCTTCTGAAGTTTATTTTTTAAGTTCAACGTTTGGATTATAGTGTAATAAACCGTAATGAAATTCCTAGGCTGGCTATTATATAAACTATTATATACTCCACTGCCCAAATATACACTCAAAACACACACACACAGAGTACATACCTTACAAAAAGCTTTTTTTTTTTTTCCACCTTATAGGTGGAAAATAAATAAATATTCTTTATTATCCTCTAGCATGCTTCTCTCTTGGATGCTAAGTAGATGCCACAAGAAGTAGAAGTCAAAGCATCTGCAATGCCGTTAGTGACAACAAAGCCCTGATTCCTGGTTGTGAGAAGTAATGGACAGTGTTCTATCAAGTACTTGGAGAAAAACACACGGGAGAAGGGGTGTTCTAGGAAAATCTGTGTTTTGGGAGGAAATAAAAACAAGTAGTACTGGTCCACCTCAGCAAATCTGAGAACAAAGCTATTGGGACTACAGTCCTGGACCAGAGGGTAGTGAGATAAATAGCGGAAAGGCAAATTTCTTGTGTCTAGGTTATTTGGGTGCTCATTGTGAAGAACCTGCCTGTATTATCTTTTTAGTCTTATATTAGTATTTAATTTTATTTAGGTATGTTTCAGGGAAGGAAAGTGGAAAACATAGAAAACTGGTGGCAATAATGGGGCCTTTTCAAGAACAGTTCATTAAACTACCTTTTATTGTCCATGGTACCTCGCTCAAAGTAGACACTCAATTAATACCTTCAGGCACATTATTTTTTTTCTAATTATTATTACAGAATTAGGAGAATTTTCTGTGAATGAATTTAAAGAATTTATTATGAGAATTTTTAAGGCATTTTGAAAGACCATCAAAGATAGAGACTCTTCATTCTCACATAATCAGCCATCTCAGTATTGCTCAAATCCATGCTCTGAGAAAATTTTTTAATTGTGTTTTAGGTGAAAATTTACATAACAAATTAGGTTCCCATTTAACAATTTTTGCACAAATTATTCCATGTCATTGGTTACAATTTTCACAATAAGTCAGCATTCTCATTATTTCCGTTTTGTTTGTTCTATTTCCATTTTGTTTTTTCTGTTTCCATTCATGTAGCTTCCCTCCCCCTCCTTGTCTTCTCATCTTTGCTTTTGGATAAATGTTGACTGTTTGGTCTCATATAGTTCATTGAGATTTTCTTTTTACCTAACTCTAAATCTAAAAACATAAAAATCTCCTTGATAACTGGAGAAAATTCTGAGTATTGCCAAAATCATAGTCTCCATCTTTGTAGACCATCAGTTCTGTTTTGAATACTTCCCAACATACTGTTGCCTACATAGTATCAGAATACCTACATCCACTTTGTGGAGTTTTCTTCAGCATTGCTGTGTTATAACTTTACCAACCATAAAGAGTTTGATGGTTAGAAGGTTTACGCTTAGAGAGTCAGATCAAGAAAACAGAAGTCGGGGGCATGGGTTTGGATTTCTGCTCTTCTAGTTGCAGACCGAATTGTTTAGCTCCTTAATCCCCAGGTTTCTCTTCTGAAAAAAATGTGTATAATAATAACCTCTATCGTGAAGACTCTTTATGAAGTAAAATGATATGAAATACACAAAACACCAAGTATAGCCTAACAAATAGTAAAAGTTCGATAACTGTGAACTAGTACTTTTATACATACAATATTCATTTTTATTACTTGTTCAATCATTCAATCACCCTTACACAAGTGTGCACTCCTTAAAGAGAGAAATAATACTTTTTAATTTTTGAACTGTGAAGAGCACTTGCTAGGTACACAGCTGGTACTAAATAAATTTATTGTATTAGTGAATGAAGCTTGATTAAACTTACCCAGGCTACCTCATTATTAGATATCAAAACTATCTAACAAAAGAAAGCAATAAATAGGAAGAGAGTGCTAGTGACTTGTAATTATGTTCAAGTCCAATATTTAATTACCACTTCTCATTGAGTGTTGACTCAACACTTGAAATAGAGTCAAGTCAATGTTGCGCTTTCAAGTCTGACATTTTCAAATCTTTATTAGGTATTAAAGTGGCTCAGTAATAAGATATTATTATTGGGTGAGATTGGAGTTGAGGCCTGATTTGATTTTCTAGTTTTACATGTGGCAGTGATGAAGAAAGCTTACTCACAGATAAGACATTCAAGGACAAAGGCATAATTGTGAAGGGTGTAGAATACAAAAAATGATGTGTTAGGTGTAAAAATGCATTGCTATAAAGCTACACTTGAATTCTTTGTATTATCACAGGTAAAATTAAAATTCTATAGTTTTCAGAATTGAGTATTCTCCAAATTTTAGTAAAACTCAAATGCTAATTTCATCTTCATTGCAGCACATTTTATAACATTTGAATTCTCTAACTATATTTACTAATGTTCTGCAAGTTTTTTTTTTTAATTCAGAAGCAATCTATGTAGTTTTTATTACATTTCATAAAATAATGTGAGATATTTTTGGCTGAGTCCAATAAAAGGCCACCATAGATTAAAGAGGGTTAATTTACTTTACTGCAGGGTTAATTTACTTTACTGCCGGTATGAACACCTTCTGGCATTCTTTTCATAGAGTTAATGTTGGAGCCGAGTGGATGTGTCTTTTCTTCTTTGACTGAGTGGGTCTTTAGATACTAGAACTCATCACTGAGGAATAAGGAAGGTTTTTTTCCTAAAGTTTTATAAGGATTAAGGGGGAAAAAAAGAAACAAAGAAAGCATGACTATTTCAGTGTAATAGATGAGCTGCCTTGAACTGCTGGCCACGAGATCAAGAAAATAAATGACATGCTGATACTCTTTCCAATCCCTGAATTTATATTTTTCAAATTAATGAGACTTGAATTAAAACCAAAATCGTAAACACACACATGCGCACACACACACACACACACACACACACACACACACACAAAGATCGCCTGAGATGAAGAACTTCAAATATAGCATTAGTTTCTACGACAGCACATTCCCAGAATGGAGATTTATCTTAGCTCATCATGGGATATAAATGTATCCAAGAATCTCGTTTGGAGTAGCTTCAATCCTACCAAGCCTTCTTTCCATTTACCTAACTTTTTAAATACATTAGTTTTTCTAATTTTTGGTCAGTATTTTTAATCTAGTTCTCAATGGCTACCTTTACTGGATCCAATTTCTCCCTTACAAATAACCTACTTTTCTTCTCTATTTGTCTTTCTACTACACAAGAGTAAGGTAGCTCAACATTTCTCGTTGTAACAAAGAACCTGTCAAAAGTTCTATAGAAACACTAAACTTCTAAAACAAGTGAATTAACTAATATTCAAAATCCAAGTTTTAATTCTGTAGCTTAATCTAGCAGCAGGTCTGCTTCAGATCCTCAGAGAATGGGATGAGTTCTCTAACCACCATGTTCCTTGCAGTTAGCAGCCACAACAGCTGCAGTTATTGGCTAAGGAGGAGTGTCTCTACTTTGTCTCATTGTCTTCTTGTCTACCCCAGGGAGAAATGAAGAGAGGTCTGTTAATGTTGCCATTTGCAAGAAGACTGCATGAAGACAGAAGATGCCACCTTATGGGCCATGATAATATAGCCAAGGCAAAAGTTTAGGCAAGGGTTGCTATGGTTTGAAAGTACTATAAATTAAGAGGAAAGAAACAGGACTTTCCCTTGCCTGAGTCTTCATAAACACCATACACACACATCACTCCAGCTTAGTTATTCCAAATGTTTCCAATGCCTGGGCATCAACCTTACTTCTTTACCTGGTTTTCCCTCTTCTCTATTCTTCTTTTTTGGGGAGGGGTGGGGTATGTATATTCTGTATTCTACTCCTAAGAAAAAGAGACAAATGAGAAGTTTATATTAGAAATTTAATTTAACAATAGTATCTAGGAATATGTCCTTGGTTTAGTATAGGCTCAACCTCACTTTCACAGCTTCCATATCTGTAGTCCTACATGATAATCACTGGGCTTGATTCTAATGTTTGTGTATGTGTGTCATTTTAGATATTTCTGAAGTATATACAGAATTCAATCAGATTAAATCGTACCTGTGATAGTTTTATTGCTCAGTGTGTTATATTAAATTTAAATCCATTCATCACAATGCTCAGCTAATCAGGCTATTCATTCAACTAAAAGTCCATCTCATTTGAGATAAATAACCTATTGCTACAAAAAAAAAAAAAAAGCCCACTAGTGCTAAACCATAAAGGGCACACAATGAAGTCATCATTACTTTGGCAGCTACCTAATTAGAAAAAATGTTTAATGGATATTTATGAACCACAGAAAAGAAAGGCTGATGGTTGCAATCCTTAGTTTTAAAGTTCTATACTTTGTCTCTTTCCTCAGAGGACATTTCAAAATGCATCCTAGGAAAAATGCTCAAATAGCTAGCACCTGCAATAACCTAGCTTCCATTTATCACCCCAATTTCCTTCAAAGTCCTACATAATAAGTGCTCTTTATATTTACCTTCCCAAGCATGAATGTCTTGAACTTTGAGACAGTGACTATGACTTTAAATAGAAATCTGATTTTTTTTTTCGGTATATCATAAACCACAAAAAAACCAAACCCATTGCCATTGAGTCGATTCCGATTTATAGCGAGGCTATAGGTAAGGGTAGGACTGCTCCATAGAGTTTCCAAGGCGTGCCTGTTGGGTTCAAACTGCTGACCTTTTGGTTAGTAGCCATAGCTCTTAACCACAATACCACCAGGGTTTCCAGTCTGTGTATCAGATGTAGAAAGAAATTGTTAAATAACTGTTGAATGAATGAGTTAATGAAGTATGAATGCAAGAATGAACTACTGTGAACAGAAACACTAAAAAACAAAAAAATCTACCTAGTTCTTCTAGTGAAGATGCTAATCAAAGACAGCATGCCATGCCATAAAGATAAGGGAATGTACATAGACGACTCCTCCTCCTTTTGTACCTCTTTTCTGTGATGAACAGATGAGTCTGTGGTCTCTACGACTTCTCATGGGCACATTATTTTGTACTGTGCCCCATTTCTCTGCCTAATTAAAGTTTTGCTTAAAGATGCTTCAAGCCATACACATTGTGGCATGTTGAAACATTCTGGCCTGGACAAATTACCATCTACTCGTCTGCATGACGTCAACACTGGCCTTGGCCGTACCCAATTTAGACATCAGAAACTTGTTCTGTTTGTACTATGCTATTTGCCCATTACATTCATTCAATTTTCCCACATACCTTTCCAAATTATCTACCAATTTAATCCATTTAATCTATCTCTACTACAGTAAATATGTTCCCCTTTAGCATTTATCAGCTCTTAGACCAAACTTTCAAGGACCTCTAACAGCCTTTGTGATTCATTTATTTTTCCTCTTCCTGTTCAATTTTGTACTTACAACTCATCACAAAAGTGGATGCTGCTGCTACAGACAAATGCACTGGCAAGAACCTAACGACACAATTGGCCACTTAGTCCTGAAAAATAGAATAATGGCTGCAAAATGGCTTTGGACCACAGGGCAGAAACCATACTTAAAATTCATTCAGCATAGCACCTGCCACAGGCTGATGGAGTGAAAAATTGTATCATGATGAGATGGCCTAGGTGTGGGTGCCATTTGCTGTCCTTTCCATTATTGCTAATAATAGCAGTGCTTTCCAATTGAACAACATTCCTCCTGCTGTAAATCATCCTATTTGAGAGACGAACAAGGGAATAGTTCAATTTTCTCAGTGTTGCTGGGACCTTAGCAGATAATATTAATTATTATCTCTAGCCATTGGGCACCAGTGAAACTAGTATTTCTAAATTAAACAAAGTACATTCTTCTATTTTGTTTTGCAGGAGAATTAGCCCACTTGACTTTTGGAAAGAGGATCAGTTTGGCTCATCTGACTTACAGGCACTTCTCACAGGTACTTCAAAGCACCCTTGCTTTCTCCTTCAGCATTGTCCATTTGGTATAATGATCCTGGCAGGTGACTTTTAATCATTTTACCTTTGCATCCTGCATTATATCCCAACATATCATCTCTTTGGTAGGAAGTCTTCTCTGTCTCCATATTCTTTTTTGCACGTCTTGAAATGTATTTCTCCTGTGTGCTGAGAAAAAATATCTCAACACTACAAGAAAGAAGCACACGTGGAACCTCAAGCATTTGCCACTAAGTGTAGGATTACTTTGCCCTGTGGAAAGGGAATTAGCATAAAGCAAATGACTGGTCAGAAGATTGACAAATTCACAATAATCATATCCTTGAAATCCACGAGTGGTGGAATCAGTTAACGTGCTTACTTGCTAACCAAAAAGTTGGATTTTCAAGTCCACCCAGACACTCCTCAGAAGAAAGACCTGGTGATCTGCTTCTGAAAATAAACCATTAAAAACCCTATGGTGGAGCAGGAGAGCAGTGGGATGCCGACCCCAAATTCTCCTAAAAAGGCCAGACTTAATGATCTGACTGAGACTAGAAGGACCCCAGTGGTCATGGCCCCCAGACCTTCTGTTGGCCCACGACAGGAACCATCCCTGAAGCCAACTCATCACACAGGGATTGGAGTATACAATGGGTTGGAGAGGGATGCTGGCGAGGTGTGACCTACTTGGATCAGGTGGACATTTGAGACTATGTTGGCATCTCCTGCCTGGAGGGGAGACGGGAGAGTAGAGGGGCTTAGAAGTTGGCAAAATGGACATGAAAAGAGAGAGTGGAAGGAGGGAGTGGGCTGTCTCATGGCAGGGGAGAGTAATCGGGAATATGTAGCAAGGTGTATATAAGTTTTTATGTGAGAGACTGACTTGATTTGTAAACTTTCACTTAAAGCACAATAAAAATTATTAAAAAAAAAAAACCCTGTGGACTACTCTGATATGTCTGGTGTCACCATGAATTGGAATGAATTCCATGGCAACTGGTTTGGCTTTTTGGTTTTTATAAGAAGACAAACTCTTGGGAAACATAACCGTTTATTTGGAAGATTTATTTGAACAAGGTCTTTCTTTTATGTGGCCTTTGAGGGTCAAGGGGTTTCTTAATAATTTCTCCTACACCAATTAAAAAAAACAAAAACATAGTTACTTAAGTGACAACAGCCACATTAGCCTTTACAATGTTGAGGTCACTGAAAAATAGATCATAGCAAAGGATTGCTAGTTGACCACCTAGTATGCATTTTCCCCTCTTCCTTGCTTACAAAATCTGCTTTTATTCAGAGAGGCAATATGCCCAGCTAAAAGATCATAGTTGCTAGTCTTCCTTGATGCTATTGGTAACTAATGAGACTGAAGTGGAAATAATTGGGTAAGACATCTGAGAAAACTCTCTAAAGGAGGTCAAGTCACCCAGAGGATGCCCATTTGCAGCCCTCCCACTACTAACACCAAGGAGCCCTGGTAGCACAATGGTTAACTGTTCAGCTGCTAACTAAAAGATTGGTGGTTTGAACCACCCAGCTGCTCCATGGTAGAAAGACCTGGCCATCTGCTCCCGTAAAGTTTCCAAAAAAAAAAAAGCAACCAAACCCATTGCTGTCAAGTCAATTCCAACTCATAGTGACCCTATAGAACACAGTAGAACTGCCCCCATAGGGTTCTCAAGGAATAGCTGATGGATTTGAACTGCCGACCTTTTGGTTAACAGCCAAGCTCTTAACCACTGCACCACCAGGGGTCCTTCCATAAAGATTACAGCCTAAAAAGCCCTGTAGGCAGTTCTACTCTGTCACATGGGGATGTTATAAGTTGGAGTCTATTCAACAGCATCCAACAACAAACCACTAACAAACACTTCTTCTTCCTGGCTAGAATAAGAACATGATGGGCGATAACACTCAAGCAGTCCTTAGAACCATTTTGAGGATGAATAAGGGATGCCAAGGATGATAAAGCAGAAATAAGAGTAGTCTGAGACCCTGATAACTGTGGTAATCACGTGATGGCCAGCCCTGGACTTATTATCTCTAGCTGAGCTCTTAACTGCTGTGCCACCAGGGCTACTAGACTTCTTATAGGAGGGAGAAAAAGAAATCTGTGTCTTTATAAAGCCACAGTTTTTTGTTTTTTTCTGTCCAGGGGATTCTGCCAAACCTAACACTAACTTAAAAAATGATCAGTTGGCTATCATGAATTTATTGAATATTAACTATGTTCTTAAAATTGAGTTAGATATTTATGTTAAGGTGATAGAAATTTAAGAGCTTAGTCTTGATGTTCTGTTGTTTAAAACTTAGGGAAATAAGGCTGACCTTGAGCACAACAAAGTGTCAAAACTTCTGTCCGAAACACACATAACTCTATACTTCTGTAAGGATCCACGTTCAGTGTGATTCTGAAAAAGAAACTCTGTCTAGTTCATAAGTTGAATAATCAATCAGAGTACTACAACTATAAAGCAATGAGAATGATTACATTTGAGTTTTCCTAGCATTCTGCTTATCTCTTACAACTGGGGATGATTTTGGCTGAGTCCACCCTGTGTCTGGCCCACCCCCCTCTTCAATATCCAAGAAGCTCCTGCTTAAGCACTTAAGCTCTTTGACTTTTGCAATAGAGAATCAGGAAAAGATGGAAGAACAGGAATTTGGCAAGGCAAGGAGCACACAGTGGCAAGGGCTCGAGGAATATTCTCTTCTTAGTTTTTTTGAAGGGTATGGAATCCATATTGTTGAGGTACAGAAATTAAATACGATTAAATGCACCAATTTTAAGTGTACAGTTAGATAAGTTTTGACGAATGTATGTATATATGCTACTACCAGCCCAATCAAAACACTTTAATCAACCAGGAAACCATTCCAGTCCATTTGTAAGCCCAGGTACCCAGCCACTCATTTGATTTCTATTATTATTGATTAGTTTTGCCTCTTCTAAAATTTCCTGTAAGTGGAATCATACAACATATCCTCCTTTGAGTGTGGCTTCTCTCACTCAGCATATTTTTGAGATTCGTAAAGGTTTTTTCTGTATCTGAAGTTTATTCATTTTTATTTTTGAATATTATTCCATTGCATAAATACATCAGTATTTCTTCATTTACTTGTTGATGGACATTTAAATTGTTTCTAGTTTGGGGCTATTATGAATGAAACTGCTGTGAACATTCATATACATAGTAATAAGGGGACAATTTCATTTTTTCTAGATAAATAAATATCTAGGGATAGAATTTTTGGTCACCCGATAAGCATATTTTAACTTTTTCAGAAACTGCCAGACTATTTCCTAAATTGACTATTCCGTCTCATAGTACTGGCAACAATAAATGAGAATTTCAACTGCTCAGTGGTCTCAGAAACACCTTTTATTGTCATATTTATTTATTTTCATCATCTTAATAATATGTAGTGGTATCTATGGTTTTTGTTTACATTTCCCTGATGATTAATGATGTTGAGCATCTTTTATTTTTAATTAGCCATTTGGGAAATGTCTGTTCATATTTTTGCCCCTTTTAATTAGTTTGTTTAACCTGTTATTATTGAATTTATATTCTGGATATAAATGTTTCATCCTGGATGATATTATTATACCTTCAAGTTCAGTGCTCTTTTCTTCTTTATTGTCTAATCTGCTGTTTAAGTCCATTCCATGAATTTGTTTTTTCAGCTCTAAATGTTCAACATGGTTCTGTTTTTGTGTATTCCATTTCTTTCCTCATTATGTGTATGTATTCCTCTAAGTTATATTTATAAGAGCATTTAAAAGACTTTCAAAAAATTTTTACCTGCAATTTCATCATACCTGTTATTTCTGCATCTATTCATAATGCCTGAATTTTAATCTCCTGATTATGGGTCACTTGTTCTTACTTCTTTAAATCTCTAATAATTTTGGGTTGGACACTGCATTGTGGATGCTATATTATTGAGTATATGGATTCTGTTGCCTTTTGTCAGTGATTAAGTTGCTTACAGACAGATCAACTGAAACCATTCAAGGTTTGTTTATAAGCTTTGTCAAGATGGATCTAATTTTGCCATGCTTCTAAAGTTTGACCATTCAGTAGGAGGGAGCCTCTACAAAATGCTCTATGGGCTCAGCAAATTCCATTCTGGTTAGTTAAAAACTCTCAGCCCAATAAGACCTCTTAGACTTGTTTGGCTTACAGCTCCCTGGTCATTTTTTGTCCTCTTGGAGTTTCACCCTGTATATAGACAGCTTGGAGCCCTGGTGGTTGCAGTAGTTAAAAGCTCAGCCGATAACCAAAAGGTCAGTAGTTCAAATCCACCAGCCATTCACTGGAAACCCTATGTCTAGGTTCTATTCTGTTCTCTAGAGTAGCTGTGAGTCTGAATGGACTAGATGACAAAGTTTTTTGTTTTTTTGTATACACAGCTTGTCTGTGTGTGGAGACTCAATCTCTCCTGGATTCCTCACCACGCAGAGCAAAGCTCTGGAGTTTTCTCTGAGAAGCTTCCTCTCCCTGATATTCTGTTCCCCTCCCCCATCACACCACACACAAACACACATTTCCAGTACCTCAGTTTCCACAAACTTCGATTTTTGTCATCTCAATTTGGTGCAACCACCATGCTCAACTTGGGAGCCCCTTCCTGTGCCAGCATTTATCCAATATCTGCAGGCAGAAGGCTGGGTCAGTGATAGGACTTTATTGCCCTTCTCTCATGGGTTGCAACCCTGTCAGCCTGTTGCCTGATGTTTGAAACCAGTTGTTTTTTGTTTTTTTTGCAGTTTCTGATTGTGGAAGAAAAAGTCCACTACTAGTTACTCTGTCATGACCAGAAGTCCAGTTATCCTAGAAGAATATTTCTGTGTGTGAGTGTGTGTTAGAAGAGCAATTGAGAAGAGAGACATTGGAACAATTGTGGTATATGAGGGCAATGGTATAGAAAAAAGAAAAAAGAGAGAGAGAATCTGAAAAGAAGTTGATAGGTACATGTTCCCTTTAAATAAAGAACTTGCATAGACTGTATATTTGTGTGTGACACTCTGCAACCAACCATGTGGATCACAACTTTTTAGGCATTATGTAACAAAGACAGTTTATATTTAAGCATAAAAACAACGGAATGCTGACTATAAACATTCTACTGAAAACCCATTGCTGTGAAGTTGGTTCCAACTCATAGCGGCCCTGTAGGACAGAGTAGAACTGCCTCATAGGAACAGCTGGTGAATTTGAACTGCTGACCTTTTGGTTAGCAGCTGTAGCTCTCAAACACTGCACCACTAAAAAAAAAACCACTAGGGCTCCATAAATGCTCTAGGAGACCAGAAGTGGGTTGGATGGAATGGAAAAAAAAAAAAAGGGATAATTATTTAAACAAGATTAGACTTGAACTGCGCACTGAGAAAGTGATAGTATTGAATAAACTGAAAAATGTGAGGACAGGCTTATAAAGAAAATGTCCAAGTCTTCTAGCTGCCTCCAATAGGGAAAAATACCAAGGCTTAAGTAAAAAAATACCCTTGAATCATCTCAGGTTCAGTAGTTAAGCTCTGTACAGTTCCCTGGTATCCATTACCTTCCTAATTAGCATTATATATCCACTCATCTATGAGATAATATCTGTTAAAATCCTTCGAAGACAATAATGTCTTATGCAAATAACTACCAATATTATTATTAATCCATTTATGTTGGTGGGAAAAGTCAGTTAGTATTCCTCCCCAGATACTCAACAGCTATTATTGGAGAAGGTCTGTAATTGAAATAAACAGAATCCAACATATAAAGGCAGTGAGTGCCACATGTTGCACAAGTTTATCCAGTTAAACTTGTCTGGCCAACCCCAAGAGTGATATCCAATGATACCACTTTATACTTAGATCTGCTATTTTAATAAGACAACAACAGGTTTAACAGATGTTGCAATGAACAAGTAAATATGTTCCAGGCAATAAATCTCCTAATAGACATTCAGAGTAGCACTAAAACAATGTACTCCATTCATTCAAATGTAATTACAACAAGGAGATTTTATGGCTAATTACAGATGCATGTAAATATTGATAGTCTACTGGGAGTAATGCCTCCATGTGTCATAAATTGGGAAGACGTTACACATCTCATACGATATTACATAACTTGAAGGGAGATTTCAACATTGTGAATATCTTATATTTCACATATCAAATGGACATGGAACCTTATTCTCAGGATACAAAAATAACCACTATTCTGGTCACATCTAGGTGATAAATTGCATGAACTATGTTGAAAACATTACTTAATATCTCTGTATGCCTGAGTTTCTTCACTGCTAAATTGAATTCATTATCTAAACTACCAAAAGCTTGATGGAAAGGGAGGAAGGACAGTCATTCTGGGAAAGTATATATTTTCTATGTACATTTAAAGAAAAACAATTTTATAAAATGATATGAAATTATACTGCACAAATTTCCCCATGGATACTAGAATAAAAAATCAAAGCTGAAGATAAAAAGCAAATATGACCTTAAAATCTTTCAATTTTTAATATAAATAAGAATCATCAATTGTTCCCAGTTTTATCCTTTCCGTCAGCAAAATAAAAATCCTACGGCATATGAGATAGGAAGAAAATTACACAGAGATGCTCCACTTAGATAATTGAGACTAAAATTAAAGAAGACGATTACAACAACATATGGCTAAAAGAAAACGTTTATTGCAAAAGTGAAAAGAGTAATTCCTTAGACCAAGAAGGTATTTTGACTAATGTTGTCGACTTTTCCATTTCGTGAAACAACTATTCTTTGACTCAGTTCTTCATAGTGGATAGGCCAATCCTTGTAATGAGAGCATTTGCTAATAGCTATAAGGTAGAGCAATAATTAATCGTATGTAAACAGAAAAAGTAAAAGTATTATATAATCCTCTTAGTAGTTGAAAACATTGATTCTTTTCGAGCAATATCACCATTGTTTCCCTAGTCCCTAGCACATTGGTGGCATATAGTAGGTTCTCAGTAAATAGTGGTTGAGTAAATAAATGCATAGTTGTGAGAGTTTTTTTTTTTTTTATGAGATTAGTTATGTAAAGCAAACAAATCTCAAAAATCTACAATTCACACTGGAAAAATATGCAATTATTTAAAAATGTAAGTCATTTTTAGGTACCCCAATATACTGATTGTTTTTATCTGTAATGTAATTTTCCTTGATCTGAAATACTGAAACCCAAAGTAAGAAAGTAAAGCTCAGGCTGTGCTGCTCATACTGAAACTGAGAAGCAATCTAGACCATAAAGTGTAGAAACAATCTGTATACTGAGATCAACATTCATGTCCTGCAGGTAGTTACTGTATAGACCACAGTATATTCCTAATGGGAGTCCCTAGGTGACACAAACGGTTAAGCGCTCGGCTGCTAGCTGAAAGATTGGTGGTTTGAGTCCACGCAGAAGCACCTTGAAAGAAGGAACCTGTTGATCTTTCAAAAGCATCAGCCTTAAAAACCCTAAGGAGCACAGTTTTACTCTGAGTCATACGGGGTCACCACGAGTCAGCATTAGCTTAACTTGATTGGCCTGGTACTCCCAATACTGGCAGCATAAGGCGGAGTTAGTATGTGCATTAGTCTGTTTCTCCTCCATTCTGCTTTCCTAAAACCCAGGCTAAGTGCTTTTTGTAAGTTATAGCCAATCTGCTTGAGTATTCAGGAGGTTTTGCAACTGTAGGGCCTTAAAACAATATGCCTAAATCAATAATCTCAATCCTATGTTGACAAAATTTGTTCTCAGATCATATTGAAAAGGCATTCTCTGATCCTCCAATTATGAGCTGGCTCCCATCTAAAGAGAGATTGGGGCAGTTACCCAGCCACTCCAGCTGTGATACCATAGTGTTCATTGCTACAAATCAGGCACTTCACTTTTGTTTCCAAGGCTGTAAGATAGAATCAATAATAGTGAGTTCAGTGTAAGAATTATTCACAAAAAAGGAAGAGAAAATTTAATAGCCTACCAAGTGCTTTGAGCTCCTGGGATACTGTGTAAACATAGGCTATTTGTATCCTGAGACCTTGTCCTTATTGGAATCAACTGGCTCCCAGTGCCACGTTCCCTGTGTGTTCTTGTCATCTGGGCAATATTTTCTGTTTGATGTTTGGGACATGCTTGTCCAAGATTTCATGGTTTCTAGCCAAGCAGTCTTTTTTTTTGGAGGGTTGTTTAAGCGAAAAATTTTCCTATGACTACAATCCTACATTTTCTCCTCTCTTAAAAAAAAAAAAAGAGATTCTTAGTTGTCACTTCAATACCAAAAGTGATAATTTGGAAATTGAGAGAATCAAGTCCCAAGCATTGTGTAATTTTCAAGATGATATTTCATCACTGCTTTGGGCTCAGTTTCCATAAGCATCAAAATAAGGATGGCAGACTCTACAAACTTTGGGCCCATTTCTCCAAGTGTAGCCTATGGACAAGACCACCTGCTTCAGAAATAGCTAGGGCTTGATAAGAATGCAGCAGACTCCACCCCAGGCCTCATGAAACAGAAACACTTAGTGTGAGGCTTTTTATTATTATTATTGTGGTAAAATGCATATAATGAAAACTTGCCATTTTAACCATTTTTATGTGTACAATTCAGTGATGTTAAATCCATTCACCATATTGTGCAACCGTCATCACTATGTCCAAAAATTTTTCATCACCCTAAACAGAAACTTAGTACCCCTTTAGCAATAACTCCTCATTTTCTCCTTCCAGCCCCTGGTTAACCACTAATAAACTTTGGTCTCTATGCATTTGCCTATTCCAGATACTTGATGTAAGCGGGATCACACAATATTTTTCCATTAGTGTCTGACTTATTTCACTTAACATAATGTTTTCCAGGGTCATCCATGTTGTAGCACATATAAGAACTTCATTTCTGTTTATGTTTGAATAATATTCTATGGTACATATACATATTTTGTTTATCTCTTCATCTGTTCATGGATACTTGGATAGTTTCCACCTCATGGCTATTGTGAATAATGCTGCAGTGAACATTGACGTACAAGCATCTGTCTGAATCCCTGCTTTCAAATCTTTTGAATATATACCTAGCAGTGGAATTGTAGGGTCATATGGTAATTATATGCTAAACTTTTTGAGAAACCACTAAACTATTTTCTACAGTGGTTGCACCATTTTACAATTACACCAGCAATGCATGAGTGTTCCAATTTTTCCACATCCTCACCAACACTAGTTATTTTTCAATTTTCAGTAGCCAGCCTAATAGGTGTGAACTGGTATTTTATTGTGGTTTTGATTTACATTTCTCTAATGGCTAATGGGAAACCTTGGTGACATAGTGATTAAGTGCTATGGCTGCTAACCAAAAGGTTGGCAGTTTGAATCCACCAGGCATTCCTTGGAAACTCTATGGAGCAGTTCTACTCTGTTCTGTAGGATTGCTATGAGTCAGAATTGACTTGACGGCAATGGTTTTTCATTCTTTTCTTCTTTTTTTTTTTTAATGACTAATGAGAGCCCTGGTGGCACAGTGGTTAAGAGCTATGGCTGTTAGCCAAAAGGCCAACAGTTCCAATCCACCAGCCCCACTCCTTGGGAACACTATGGGGCAGCTCTACTCTCTCCTATAGGGTCGCAATGAGTCAAAATTGACTTGATGACAATGGGTTGAGTTTGGTTTGGTTTAGTGACGAATGACATTGAACATCTTTTTATATGCTTTTTGGCCATTTGTTTATCTTCTTTGGTGAAATGCCTATTCATGTCCTTTGCCCATTTTTTTATTTGGTTGTTTATCTTTTTGTTGTTAGATTACAGGGTTTTTGTTGTTGTTTTTTGTTTTTAATATATTCTGGGTATTAAACCCTTATCAGATATATGTTTACCAAGATTTTCTGCCAGTCTACAGGTTGTCTCTTCACTGTGTTGATAAAGTCCTTTGCTGCACAATTTTTTTTAATTTTTATGAAATCCAATTTATCTATTTTTTTTTTTCTTTTGTTGCTTGTGCTTTTTGTGTCATATCTAAGAATCCATTGCCAAAAACAGGGCCCTAAAGCTTCACTTCTATGCTTTCATCTAAGAATTTTATGGTTTAAATTCTTACATCATTGATCTGTTTTAAGTTAATTTTCATATATGGTGTTAGGTATGGGTCCAACTTCATTCTTTCTCATGTGGAGAACCAGTTGTCCCAGCACCATTTGTTAAAGAAACTATTTTTCACCTATTGACTTGGCAACTTTAAAAATCATTTGGCCATAGATGTATGGACTGATTTCTAAACTCACAATTCTGTTCCATTGCTCCTTATACCAATACCACACTGTAGTTTTAGAGTACATTTTGACATCTACAAGTATGAGCCTTCCAACTTTGCCCTTTTGCAAAATTATTTTGGCTATTTGGGACCCCTTGCAATTCCTTGTGAATTTGGGGATTGATTTTTTATTGTGAGGCATTTTAATAAGCACCTCAGCAAAGCCTGAGAGCCACTGCTCCAAGAACTTTATTCAATGACCTCCTGGCTTCAGGAGCTTCCAAGTAAAGATTCAAGCATTTTCATTTTTCTTACCTAACAGCACTGAGGAAGATATTGTTAGTGTAGCCAACTCTGCCTTACATACCTTCCTCTGGATACGTTGGGCAGAGCAACAGCAAGCTTCTGTTTGCGTCCACCGTGGTAACTAGCGTCCTGTCTATCGTACCCTATCTTGAAGATAGCAGGGCCTAGGATTTTTCCAAGTCAATACATATAGTAGTTTCTCCTAGGTCTGATTATATGAAAAATAATTGGAATAAGTGGTTTCAGATAAACCAAAACCTCACCAACTATAAGTTAACCAAGTTAATTGTCAGGATTCAGTGGTTTGTCCCTTTACCTCTTGGGAGTTTATAGCAGCATTTCTGATGCTAACTCACTACAGCTGTTTTTACTAAAACCTTTTTTGAAGGCAATTTCTTGTAAGTAATAAAAATCTATTTTAAATTATTCCACTCCATTGCTTTAAGAAAATAATTATCAGTAGACATAAGATTTATCTATAAATATTACTCAGAATAGCAAAAATGTTAGGAACACCCTATGTATCTACCTAACAGAAGATTGGTTCAATAAATTATTGCGTGTGTATGTGTGTGTATACAATGAAATATTAAATATCTGTTAGGTATGATGAAGTATAAGAATATTTAAGGATACGGAATTATGTTCATGAACGTTATATAAAACAGAGAAAATTACAAAAGACTAATTGCTACATATCCCATGTTTAAAAATAAAATATATAGAAAGAAGCATAGAAAAGATATTAAAATATTAATAGTGTTATCTCTGGGTGATGGGATTATGAATGATCTATAAGTCATGATTTCTAATTTATTCATACTTACATGTATTTTAGGCAATTAATATAAAATAAAATAGGTTGATTTTTAAAATTTAAATTGTTAAAATTGAAACTATATCATACCATATCACTTCATAGTCTGGCCTTTGATATATTAATTCATACTCTGACTTTTACAGTTATATCACTGTACCTCACTTCTGTTTTATTTCTAATTAAGATTCCTATTTCAGATGCAGGAGTAGAGCAGGGAAGGAGGTACACGTAATTTTGCCTTGTCTTCCTTCCTTCCTGCCTGCCTGCCTGCCTTCCTTTCTTCCTTCCTTCCTTCGTTCCTTTGTTCCTTCCTTTTTTTCCTTCCTTTTCTTTCTTTCATCTCATCTCTAAAGTGGACCCTATATGACCTGAAAAAGATCATGTGCAAAAAAGTGTTTTGTGTGAATATTCCTCTGAGATCCCATATGTGTATGTAATGTGATAAAGGGAATAAAAAACACAGCTCACCTTAGCTGTCAGCTGATGTAAAATAAGGCAGCAAGAAAGAATAGTGTCCCACTGTTCTCTTGTTAAAACCTAGGATTATACGTGAAAAGAGAATTTGGCTTAGAGAGCACAGAATATATTCAAAGGATTCTTCTTTTCGCAGGGATTTGGGAATGTCTTATATGGATGGTTCTGGTTCAGAGTCTCTCACGTGGTTACAGTCAAGATTTCAGCTGTGGCTCTAGTCATCTGAAGGCTCGGCTGGGGCTGGAGGATCTCCTTCCACTGTAGCTTACTCACATGAGTGGCAAGTTAGGGCTTGCTGTTGGTGGGAAGCCTCAATTTCTCCCCATGTGAGTGTCCTTGCAATGTAGTGACTACCTCCCCCCACCCCCCAAAGCAGGTAAGTCAAGAGAACCATGCAGAATCTATCTTTATTATGACCTATCCCTGGAAGTTAGTTAACATCACTTCTACCACATTCTGTTCATTAGATTCAAGTCATGTCCATCCCACATTCAAGGTTAGGGTATTAGATGTGACCTTTTGAAAGGAGGAGTGTCAAGGAATCTGTGGACAAATTTTAAAACCACTAAAAGGAGTTTTCTCACCAAGGCTGATCTGGCTACTGCCATTACTGAGTGCCTAACCATCTGTCCTATAGGGTTGCTATGAGCAGGAATCGACTCTACGGCACTGGGTTTGTTTTTTTTGTTTGTTTTGGTAACCATCTGTCTTAGTTATCTAGTGCTGCTATAACAGAAATACCACAAGGGGGTGGCTTTAAAAAGCAAAATTTTATTTTCGCACAATTTAAGAGACAAGAATTCTAAAATCAGGGTGCTGGCTCTGGGGAAGTCTGTCTCTTTTTGACAGCTCTTGGGGAAGGTCCTTGTCTCTTCAGCTTCTATTTCCTGGTTACTTGAAGATCATTATGTGTCTTGGCATCTATCTTCCCCTGTCTCTGCTTGCTTCCTTGTTTAATCTCTTTTATATCTCAAAAGAGATGATTTAAGACAAAACCTAAGCTGATACTGTCTCATTAACGTAACAAAGAAAACCCATTCCCCAATGGGATTATGACCACAGGTGTAGGGGTTAGGATTTACAATAATAGCAGAGGCTAATATCAAACACCTATTATGACACCATTCCCTGGGTGACAAGCCACCCACTTGGTGAAATACTGGTTTCATTGGACCACTTCCAAAATGGAAGGGGCAAAAATTTTTCCTCATTGGAATAGACATACATTCTGAATAGGGATATTCCCTTCCAATCTACAGTACTCTGTCATCACTGCCAACTCTGGACTTTAACACCAAAATCCAAACCCACTACCGCTGAGTAAATTCCAACTCATAGTGACCCTATAGGACGGAGTAGAACTGCCCCATAGAGTTTCTAAAGAGCACCTGGCAGATTTGAATTACCGACCTTTTGGTTAGCAGCCATAGCACTTAAACACTATGTCACCAGGGTTTCCACCAGGGTTTCCACTGTGAACTTTAGGAATGCTTTATTCCATTTTATGGCAACCCACTAACAATGTTTCTAAACAAGGAATTACTTTACAACAAAAGAAGTGTAATGATGGGCTCATTGGGATAGAACAATGGAATGGCCAACTGAAGACTCAGTTACAATGCCAGCTGGGAGACAACACCTTGAAAGGCTGGGATTTGATTTTATAGAGTGAAGTCTGTACTTTGAATTCATGACCAATATATTGTGCTTTTTGGAGAATCAAGGAGTAGAAGTAGAAGTGGATCCCTTTGTTTTTGTATCTAATAATTCACAGACTTTTACTCCCCATTTCCACAACTTTTAGATGTATTGGCTTAGAGGTTGTAGTTCTTAAGGGAGAGATGCTTACACCAGGGGAACCAACAATGATTCCATTGACATGCTACTTGGCCATTGTGGATTCTTCATGTCATAGAGCTGATTATAAAGCTAAGTAAAAACATTAAAGATGATAAAGGAAAATTACTATATATTTTTTAGCAAAATTGATAGTCTAGATTCTGGTCACAAAATATTACATGATGAAGTCTGTTCTGTTGCATGAGTAACTGAAAGAGAAAAACATGTTTCCTTTTTTGCTCTTATAAAGGTATTATTCTCACATCTATTTTTGAGGTTAAGAAAATCTATCTAGGGTATTGTCATTTGAAGTATCATAGTCTGAGATTTTGATTATATGATCAATTTCAATACCATTATTAGATTCTAGAAGAGTGCTGTTCTCTGTCACTTTGCATTCATATTCTGATCCATCTAATAATTTTGAAAAATCTTCTGTCAACTTTTTAATCTTTGCCATAATTAGAAGAAAATTAAACAGTCCTTATGCTCAACTATATTCCATAAAAACTAAAGACAAGAAAAACCTGTAAAGATGATGGCTCCAGAGTGCTTTTATACCTTTTTGAAAGATGATGCAATACTTTGAGGCAACACAATAAAACACCGAAGGATGATACAATAGTAATGATATGTTTGCCTATTGCATCATCCTTTTAGGCTATTACATCATTCTTTTTAATATAATTGGGGATAATTTATAAGTAATGATAAAATAATTTCTAGGATGATGAAATCATAAAATGTTCCAAGATACAGGAAAAATAAGTTAACTAAAATTCTATGATATATATCTTAGATTTATAAAAGGGCCCAATGGACTCATACAGTAATTGCAAGTTCAAATAACTTTTATCATATTTTTTAAAACTAGGTAAATTTTCCTTTGTTCTTTGGAAGACTTCTAAGAAAAAATTAAAGGCATGAAGAATCAATCTTTATAAATGAATAAAACTACTAAAAAAAAAATGGAATTGTGTCCAATCAGTATATCTTCTCGCCTAAAAAGACCTAATCAATTCTTTAAGACAGACTAGAGAGAAAAAAGTCCCTGAGTGATGCAAATGGTTAATGCTTGGTTTGGCTACTAAGTGAAAGGTTGGAGGTTCAAGTCTACCCAGAGGAACCTTGGAAGAAAGGCCTGGCTATCTACTTCTGAAAAATCAACCATTGAAAATCCTTTGGACAGCAGTTCAGCTCTGACACATATAGGGCACCATCAGTCAAAGTTAAATCAATAGCAACTAGTTTTATTGTTGGTTTTTTTAGAGAGAAAACAGTGAGTTTGCATAGAAAGGACGGTGACGCTGCTTTGAAAAAAAAAGGGAGGGACCCTTATCAGGGTGCTTACTTGCCTCATTACCCAGCTTGGAATGTCCCACTCCCAGGAAGTCCCACCTATAGACATAACCTCTCTGACTTGGTACAGCCTATCTATTAGGAGTATTCCCAGCATGAGTGAAAGAATCCTTGCTCACGAATGAAGATTTGCCATTCACGAGCAGTCATTCCAACATGATGGGCAGCCTTGCTAGGACGTCAAGGCCAGCTTTATCAGGAAGAGCATTTCTGCTGAGAGGATAATGGAAACCAGGGGAGAAATAATTACTTCAAGTCTGTTTCTGAAACTAAGAGGATGACAAGGTCCAGAGAGGGTCTAACTAATGTTTAAAATGTATCTTCCTCTCCTTCTTGTTTTACTGAGCCTTTCTCCTCTCTAGTCTATTTTGGCTTGGTTTCTTCCTTCTTGGTCTACCATTGCCATGCTACATCAGCCCAGCTCAGCAATAGGAGGCAGGGGGCAGATTTAACTGGTTAGGCAGAAAGTCTCCTTATGGAGCATCATCACTTTCCCAAGGCTAATTCCAAATATCTCAGAAGCCTTGGAGCTTGTCAAGCCCTTCTTCAAAGACAGTATCTACAAGCTTGTGGCCAGCACACTGAATTGGGCTACTTCATGTATCTTATCTGAGCAGCTGAATATTCCTTGAATTTGAATTCCTGTAATACTATTTGTATTCTGCCCTTTTCACACTTATACATTACCTTTTGCTTCCTGAGCATATGCAGATGAGATCCCTGCTCTAAAAACCAAATGATTTTTAACTTTTAGGTTAAAAAAACTTGCAAAAATATCTTTTCCTCCTGTACTATAATTGGAATGCTTTTTAGTCTATCCAAGATATATAAAAATAAAGGTGGCATATTAGAATATCAACATCAGCCCTTTAAAGAGGAAAAGAATAGCATGGCTTGGTCAAAATTCTCACTCATTAGGACCAAACAGAGCAGTTTTCACGACAATTGACACAGTCAGTATCTTATCACTCCGTTACAACCTTGTCACCCTCACCTGCAAACAGCGGGGCTTTATTACTGTCAAAGAGTTTCCTCGTCATTGTGCGAGAATAATAACAGAAATTTGAACTACATTATGTATCCTATCATGATAAATTACCTATATCATATTATTTTTTATGTTATGCTTATTTTTTATTGTGGTAAATATATATGTAACAAAACATTTGCCATTTCAACATTCTTCACGTCTACAATTCAGTGATACAATTATGCCCATCACGTTAATTAACCACCACCATTATTCATTTGAAAATTTTTCTATCTTTAACAGAAGCTGTGTTTCCCCTAAAGCAGTGAATCCCCCCTTTTCTCTCCCCTCCCCTGAGAACTACTAATAAACATGGTTTCTCTGCACTTAACTATTCTAGATATTTCATGTAAGTGGATCATATATTTGTCTTTTCATTACTTATTTCACTCAGCATGAAGTTTTCAAGGTTCATCCATGTTGTAGCGTGTACAGAACTTCATTTCTCTTTATGTGCAAGTAATGTTCCATTGTATATATATGACTTGGATTGTCCCCCAGAAATACATGTCAACTTGGTTAGGCCGTGATTCCCAGTAGTGTGTGGTTTTTCTCCATTTTGTGATAGATGTAATTTTCCTATGTGTTGTAAATCCTAATTTCTGCCTGTGGTTAATGAGGCAAAATTAGATTATGTTAAAGGGGATTAGGGTGGAATGTAACATCCTTGCTCAGGTCACATCCCTGATCCAATGTAAAGGGAGTTTCCCTGGGGTGTGGCCTGCACCACCTTTTATCTTACAAGAGATAAAAGGAAAGGGAAGTGAACAAAGAAGGGGGACCTCCTACCACCAAGAAAGCAGTGCCTGCCGGGAGTAGAGCGTGTCCTTTGGACCTGCGGTTCCTGTATGGAGAAGCACCTGGTCCAGGGGAAGATTGATGACAAGAACCTTCCTCCAGGGCCAGCAGAGAAAGCTTTTCCCTGGAGCTGACATTCTGAATTTGGACTTCCAGCCTACTGGACTGTGAGAGAACAAACTTTTGTTTGTTAAAGCCATCCACTTGTGGTATTTCTGTTACAGTAAACACTAAGACAATATATAACACATTTTGTTTATGAATTCATCTGATGATGGACATTTGTGCTGCTTCCACCATGTTTGGCTATTATGATTAGTACTGCAATGAATATCGGTGGACAAATATTTGTTTGTGTTTCCAGTTTCAATTCTTTTGGGCATGTACCTAAAAGACTTGGTGGTAGAGTAGTTAAGAGCTTGGCTACTAACCAAAAGGTCAGCAGTTTGAATCCACCAGCCGCTCCTTCGAAACCCTCTTCAGCAGCTCTACTCTGTTATACAGGGTCGCTATGAGTCAGAATCAACCCTACAGCAACAGGTCTATATATAACACACTTTGTTTATGCACTCATCTGATGATGGACATCTGAGTTGCTTCCACCATGTTTGGATATTATGATTAGTGCTGCAATGAATACTGGTGGACAAGAATTTGTGTTCCCAGTGTCAATTCTTTTAGGTATATACCTAAGAGTGTATCATATCATTTTAGAGAAATTTTCATCTCAATTTTTGACAACATTCTTTAAAGATGAGGGGAAGTTTAGAGGAAAACATGTTTCCCTTTTCATAAAGAACAATGAAGGAAAAGGACTAAATGGTACATTCAGTCATACAAAAAGTTAATGGAAGGTGACTATAAAGGGGTAGTACGAAGGAGTTCTTTGATGGAACAGTTCTCTATCTCGATTGTGGTGGCGGTTACACAAATCTATGTTGTTGTAGTTGTTGTCAGGTGCCATTGAGTTGGTTCCAACTCATAGTGGCCTTATGTGCAATAGAATGAAACACTGCCCTGTCCAGCACCATCCTCACAATCATTGTTATGCTTGAGCTGATTGTTGTAGTGATTGTGTCAATCCATCTCATTGAGGATCTTCCTCCTTCTGGCCCTCTACTTTACCAAGTGTGATGCCCTTCTCCAGGGATTGATCCCTCCTGATAACACGTCCAAAGTATGTGAGACATTGTCTCCTCCTCCTTGCTTCTAATGAGCATTCTGGCTGTTCTTCTTCTATGACCGATTTGTTCATTCTTTTGGCTGCCCGTGGTATATTGAATATTCTTTGCCAACACCACAATTCAAAGGTGTCAATTCTTCTTTGGTTTTCCTTATTCATTGTCCAGCTTTCGCATGCATATGAGGTGATTGAAAACACAGTGGCTTGGGTCATGTGCATCTTAGTCTTCAAGGTGACTTCTTTGCTTTTTATCACTTTAAAGAGGTCTTTTGCAGCACATTTGCCCAGTGCAATACAGTCTTTGATTTCTTGACTGCTGCTTCCTTGGATGTTGATTGTGGATCCAAGCAAAATGAAATCCTTGACAACTTTAAACTTTTCTCTGTTTATCATGATGTTGTTTATTGGTCCAGTTGTGAGGATTTTTTTTTTTTCTTTATGTTGAGGTGTAAGTCTTTTGTTGAAGGCTGTAGTCTTTGATCTTTTTCATTAAGTGCTTCAAGTCCTCTTTACTTTTGGCAATCATGCTTTTATCATCTGCATAACACAGGTTGTTAATGAGTCTTCCTCCAATCCTAATGCTGGCTTCCTCTTCATATAGTCTAGATTTTCAGATGATTTGCTCAACATACAGGTTGAACAGGTATGGTGAAAAGATACAACATTGACACACACCTTTCTTGACTTTAAACCACACAGTATCCCCTTGTTCTGTTCAAATGACTGCCTCTTGGTCATGTACATATTCCTCATGAGCATGATAAAGTGCTCTGAGTTCCCATTCTTCATAATGTTACCCATAATTTGTTATGATCCACACAGTTGAATGCTTTTGCATAGTCAATAAAACATAAGTAAACATCTTTCTAGTATTCTCTGCTTTCAGCCAGGATCCATCTGGCATCAGCTATGATAGCTCTGGGTTCGCGTCATCTTCTGAATCCAGCTTGAATTTCTGGCAGTTCCCTGTCGACACACTGATACAGCCACTTTTGAATGATCTTCAGCAAAATTTTACTTGCATGTGATATTAATGATTTTTTCGATAATTTCTGCATTCGGTTGGATCACTTTCCTTGGGAATAGGCATAAATATGGATCTCTTCCAGTCATTTGGCCAGGCAGCTGTCTTCCAAATTTCTTGGCATAGACAAGAGAGGGCTCCCAGCATTGCATCTATTTGTTGAAACATCTCAGCTGGTATTCCTTCAGTTCCCGGAGCCTTGTTTATTACCAATGCTTTCGGTGCGGCTTGGGCTTCTTTCGGTACCTTTGGTTCCTTATCATATGCTACCTCCTGAAATGGTTGAACCTCGACTGATCATTTTTGGTACAGTGACTCCGTGTATTCCATTCATCTTCTTTTGATGCTTCCTGTGTCATTTAGTATTTTCCTTGTAGAATACTTTAACATCGCAACTCAAGGCTTGAATTTTTTCTTCAGTTCTTTCAGCTTGAGAAATGCTGAGTGTGTTCTTCCTCTTTGGCTTTCTATCTCCAGGTCTTTGCGTATGTCATTAAAAAGTTTACTTTGTCTTCTCGAACCACCCTTTCAAATCTTCTGTTGAGCTCTTTTACTGCATCATTTCTTCCTTTTGCTTTAGGTATTTGACGGTCATGAGTAAGTTTCAGAGTCTCTCCTAACATCCGTTTTGGTCTTTTCTTTCTTTCCTGTGTTTTTAATGACCTTTTGCTTTATTCATGTCTGATGTCCACAACTTATCTGGCCTTCAGTCGTTAGTGTTCGGTGTGTCAAATCTATTCTTGAGATGGTATCTACATTCAGGTGGGATATACTCAAGGTCATATGTTAGCTCTCGTGGACTTGCTCTGATTTTCTTCAGTTTCACCTTGAACTTGCCTATGAACAATTGATGGTCTGTTCCACAGTCGGCCCTTGGCCTTGTTCTACCTGATGATATTGAGCTTTTCCATTGTCTCTTTCCACAGATGTAGTCGATTTGATTCCTGTGTATTCCTTCTGGTGAGGTCCATGTGTATAGTTACCATTTATGTTGGTGAAAAAAGGTATTTGCAATGAAGAAGTTATCGGTCTTGCAAATTCTATCACGCAATCTCGGCATCGTTTCTATCACCAAAGCCATATTTTCCAACTACTGATCCCTCTTCTTTGTTTCCAACTTTTGCATTGCAATCACCAGTTAATTATCAATGCATCATGATCACACGTTCAATCAACTTCAGACTGCAGATGTTGGTAAAAATCTTCAATTTCTTCATCTTTGGCCTTAGTGGTTGGTGCATAAATTTAAATAATAGTCTTATTAACTATCTTAGTCTAAGCATGGAAGCTCAGCTGAAACCCGTCTGCCATGGGTGACTCTGCTGGTATTTGAATACTAGTGGCATATCTTCCAGAATCACAGCAACAACATGTAAGCCCCCACAGTAGGACAAACTGACAGATGCATGGGTGATACAAATCTGCACACATAATAAAATATTTAGAACTACACACACGCAAAATAATTACCTGTAAAAACAGGTGAAATTCAAGTAAGATCTGTAGTCTAGTTCTTTGTATTATGCCAATGTCGTTTCCTGGTTTTGATAACGAACTATAGTTGTGGAAGATATTACCATTTGAGGAAGGGGGTAAGTTGGATGAAGGATACATGGAACTTCCCTATATTAGTTTTGCTCCTTCTGAATCTGTAACTAGTTGAAAATAAATTTTAAAAAGTTAAGTTAATGGAAAGGTTGAGAGTTCATCACCTTGTTTATTCTTCTTCAGAGAGGCTGATGGCCAATGCTTTACCCACAGCACATGTTGTCCCTGCAAAATGCAATTCATTTCGTTTGGAAAACTCAGTAGGGATCAGGGTCAGCTTCAGTAATCACTCATCGCCCTTTCAAACTCGAGCTAAATGCTACAGAACGTAGGTAATCTGAAAGAGAAACTTGAGCAGGTGTTTTAGCTGACTTATAAACACAGATCTCTCAGACGTTGAAAACCTGTCAAGAGATTTATTGCCCAGGCTTGGCATATTCGGTCACTGGAGAGAGTTGCCTCTCTTTTAACTCTTCTCTCTAAACACTTGTTTTTCTTCTTTACACCTTTATATCTCCTCTCACCCATTTACTTGCTGAAAAAAATAATAAAATTTTCCTTGCAATGTCCTTGTTTTCCTCCAGAAATTGGATCTTGGGAAGCCTTCATTGAGCATCATGGGTTGTTTTAAAGATTTGAGATGTGATTTCTTATAAATGTCTCCTTCTATGCTTAGAGGAACATGAGGGGCATGTGTTCACTTCTTTCACTTTCTTCTGAAATGATTGCAGAGAAGGTGATTTGAGTTTTAATTGCTCAATTGCTATTTGAGGGCACTTCAGGAACCCCAGCTTTACACTCATCTTATTATTGCCAATAAACTCTGAGCAAAACCAGGAATGGTAACATGGACATGTGGGAGCAGGGAAAGCAAGGAATATAAATGTGTGTTAAAAAGAGTCAGAGATGAATAGGAAAGAGGAAGCCTTTGCGTTAAGAAAGGAAGATCTACTTTCTCTGAGCTTCCGTTTTTTCATCTATAAAACAATAGTATTGACTGGAAAGCACTACATAGCCCTAATATTCTGTTATTTGGACCATTCTAATAAATTAAACAAAAAATTAAAAAAAACAGAGGCAGGCTTTTCTCTAAACGCAATTGATTTTGCAGATCAAACATAAATACTTTCTACTATTTAATCTTGAGGAATTCAAATACAAGCCATACAAAAGAGAGATTTCAGAAATAACTTTCTTCCTGGTTTTATTCATAAACTGTGTACCCTTTCCTTGTTATTGATGTGGTTAGGCTCTAAAGACCAGGTCATTACGAGAAATCGGTGTTGTAAAAAATGCAGGAACCACATCAAATCACAAAATGGAGGATGACTACATAATTTCATAACTGCCAAATTACATCATTATGTAACTGCCAAATGTATCACTACATAACTCAAAATCACTGAGAATCATGGCCCAGCCAAGTTGACACATACCCTTATCCACCAAAGCCAGTGTTACTCTCATCTCACACCTTGGTGGTTGTTACTACCAGACATACATTGTTAATGAGCAAAATAGTCAGGTAGTAGATTTTCTACTATTGTCATAAATGCAAAATATCAGGTAAGGAGATAGTCAATAAGTGAGGAGGAGGTATAGTTGTCAGATCACACATGATCCTAGTCCCTTCCATATCCCCGGTGAGTATTTCAAGATTTTTCTGAGTGAGAATTTGAATAAAGAGAAATGGTCTGTTGCTCTTGGTCTTTCTTGGTCCATGACCCACACTGAAACACCATAAAAAACTTACTGCAATCCCCAGAACTGCCTTGTCAGCTGCACTGGGGGAAAGAATGTTTTCCTATCTTGGTCTGCCTTTGCCTTGCAGGATTTACTGCCTGTGGAGGCTTCTGTATCACCCCAGTTCATAAAAACAGGAAATACAATTCCAAGTAAAGAAGAAAAGAGAAAGAGAAAGATGGAGCAAGCCAAGTACTATAGGTACAATACACAATGAATAATTAGTATATTGGTAAATTTCCTTCCCCCAAGATTATACGATTCTGGACTACCAGAGAGCTTGAGATTGTATATGCAAATCAGGTGACTCAGAGTCCCAGATCAGAAATCTATAAGACAAAAGCTAAACGAGGTGGGGTGACCTATTGCAGACACTAGAAATAAGATTTCAACCTGCCTGAGTCACATGCTGTCGTGATAGACAGATCCTGTAAATACTAAAACCGAAACCAAAAACCAAACCCAGCACCATGGAGTCAATTCCGACTCAGAGCGACCCAATGAGACAGAGTAGAGCTACCCAGTAGAGTTTCCGAGAAGCGCCTGGCAGGTTCGAACTGCATACCCTTTGGTTAGCAGACGTAGCACTTAACCACTGCACCACCAGGGTTTCTGTAAATACTAAAGTGCTATGGAAATTGAAGTATCATCTGGCACAAGCCAAAATGTATTTAGGAAGTGAGAAATTGAACAGAATTTAATGATACTCCTAGAGGTTATACAGAAACTCTGGTGGCATAGTGGTTAAGAGCTATGGCTGCTAACCAAAAGGTCTGCAGTTCAAATCTACCACGGGCTTCTTGGAAACTCTGTGGGGGCAGTTCTGCTCTGTCCTATAGGATTGCTGTAAGTCTGAATCGACTGCATGGCAACAGGTTTGGTTTTGGGTTTAAAGGTTATACAGTAATGGTGTGGAAAGTTGATCCTAAGCTTCTGTGGAGAACATTTTCAAAATAATGAAAACTCGTGGTTAACTATGACATTTTATCTGTCTATATGTAATACTTCATTTTATCTCTTTATATATAATACATGATTAAAATATTGGATTTATACAATTCAGCTATTTCGAAACTTCAGTTTCCTTATCTGCTGCTCCAAATAGACACATCAAGAGATCATAGAACACACAGGTGTTCCAATAGTGCATTGGAGGCAACAACTATACATATGTCCCCCTTTCACTCTCTAGGCCTTCCTATGTACATTTCTGCATAGTAGTAGTGACAAGTTATTGCATTATGATTGTGCTTTTATTAGTTGTGACTTAATCTGGTCTCAAGAACCTATTTAGAGAGTAGAAAATGCTACTTTTGAAAATGCTGACAGGTCAGAGCAAAAGGTGGGGGTGGCATGAAGATAATGCAGAATAAGAAAGAAACAATTTCTACTTGAGGTGACTACAGGTGACAGCAAGCCAGGCAGGATCTGAAGATGCATGTTCAGGGTGCTATGGGTATCTGATATGTTCTGGAAAGTTCAGGAAAGGCCTTCTGGAAAAGGGTGACCTGAGCCAGGTGGAGAACTAGGAACACAGAAGGCGAGAGAAAAGGAGCACCTTGTACCAAGTCACAAAGTAAAAACAGCACATGGCACACTGAAGGAAACAGCAAGTGTGCTATATGTCTATGATTGGATAATGATATTAGAAAGTGGATAGTGGCCACATCAGCATTGACCTTATGTACCCAGTTAATAATTCTGAACTTGATCTTGGAGGGTATAGGAAACATAGAAAGATTTAAGCAAGGAAGCATATATTTAGATTTGCCTTTTGGAAAAATTACTGCCGGTTATCTGATAGGTGCATTAAGGTGAATGTGAGACCAATTAGGACCATGTTGCAGGGATTCAGATAAGAAATGATGAGGGCCCGAACTAAGACAATGACAGTAGATATGGAAGGAGAGCATGAAATTGGCAAGTGATGATGAGGTTGAATCAATAGGACTTGGTGATGAACTAGATGTAGGGGAAGTGGAGGAGGGACTTGGGTGCTTCCAGGTTTGATGAACAGATGGATAGTGGTGTCAATCACAAGTAATGAATATTGAAAGGATTTGAGAGTGATAAGTTTATATTTAGATTTGTTTGACCATGAGGTGTTCATGGATCATCCAAGAACTGTGTAATACATACCTATCAGGGAATCCAGGAGAGGGATACCCAGATAGGCGATGCAGCTTTGGGATCATAACAGCATTCAGGGTGTGGCTGAGGTTTCCAAAGGAGAAAGTACAGTGTGAGCAACAAACGGAATTAAAATTTACCTCTGGGAAACACTTCCATCAGAAGTATTGGTAAAGGAGGAAAGGTTGTAAATGCACCTGAGAAGAAGCAATAAGACATAAGGAGCGAAGGGTCCCACAAACCAAGGAAAGAGAGTGTCCAGAAATAGGGAATATTCAACATTAAAGAGTGAAGTAACCTGAAGATGGAATATTTCTCATAAATTTGACAATTTTGGTATATTGATAAAAGTAGTTTTAAAGGAAAGCAAAAACCAAATTTTCTCTAACAAGACTGAGTTTAAAGTAAAATTATTAAGGTTCTGGACAAACTTATATACTGAGATGGGAGAGCAAAGCAAAGAATTGAAGCAACTGGGGATTTAGAGGAGAGGGGGACCACTGATGAAGTAAAGTTCTAGAACAAGTGTGTGTGGGGTGGGGTGGGGGGAGCAGAAGAAGGGAGATTGTCAGCAAAGGGATCCAGAATACATTTGCAGAGATTATATGTAGACAAACAAATTAATGCCTTTTTCATTGAGTTAGAAGGAAAGAAGAAGTTCAGGAAGTTAAGAGAGACTCCTAATGATGGTTTCTACTTTCTCCATGAAAAAGGAAGGTAAGGTCATCATTTGCCAGTAAACAGAGAGAAAGTGATGTGAAGAAAATGAGAATAACACGAAGGTTTTGTTCACTGAACAAACATTTATTGAATGCCTACAATGTGATAGAGAGGATCAGAAACTGCATTAAGTCGCTACAGGTGCATGGCAGGAGAAAGGTCTAGATCAGCCACCAAAAAGAACTTGAGAGAGAGCTGACTGGTTACAGGCTAAAGGATCACCCCAACCAGGCTGGAGACTGCAGTGCTAACAACACAAATATGAACACTTAAATGGAATGAGATTTTGTCTTACAGTGCCCAGAAATCTAAATGTTGGAGTAAAATGCAGATGATTGAATGGATCCAGAGTTCCCCAATATAAAAGAACATTACAAAAAAAAAAAAAAAAAAAGATGAGGAAAAGAGAATAGAGAGCACTGGTGAGAGAATTAGAGAGTCAGGTATTGGATAGACAGGGAGGTATTTAAATAGAGAAGGAAGTACGGACTCTACAATACTGATAGAGCTTGGCACAATAGAGGATTCAAGGCAGTGAAGATCCCAGTGAGCTTAAAGAGAAGGGTTAGGAGAGGGAAAGAAGTGAGATTGATGGACAGGTGGGAGGTTTTTGTCAGTGAGATAGTGGCTACGATTTCACATAAACTGCTTCAGCGAGTGAGTTGCTGAAGCAGAGTGGAGGCAAAAGTGATTGAGGAGATTAAGAAACTTGGAAGCTAAGGTACTGGGAAGGTAGTCCACGTGGGCAACGGATTTATGAGCAAGCCCGTGACTCATGTAGAGGAGCTGGGTCAAGAAATGGATGTTAACTTACTAATGACATGGACTTCAAAGGATGACTGCTTTTACACAAGAATGGAGGTGTATTGACCTGGAAATAGACATAGAAATTTAGGGGACACAATTCCATTCTGATGACATGTGACATATGGAAGACAGCACAACATCACAGGGCAAAGTACAAGTGGTGTCTTCAGAAATTTAGGGAGGTTACTGTTACAGTAATGAACAGGCAAGAACTCAGAGAAGAAGATATCAGTAATATTGATGAAGGGAGAGTTGATGGGAAGGATTGGGATGAAAGGCATTAGAAAAGAGGATGATTTGGGGGAGGAGAAAACACCAGGCAATGTGATAGGATGGGTGCCTAGATACGCTAGTGTTTGAGGGAGTGGTCAAGGATGATACACACAGAGTAGGATTAACTCAAGATGCAAATGGAACTCTGGTTGAGGAGCTATTTCAGTGGCTGCTAATGCTTAGGGATAATAAAGGAGGAATAATAAGGAATTACATGAGTAATAAAATGGCCCCTGGGTGATATAAATGGTTTGCCATCAGCTAAAAACCCAAAGCTTAGTGGCTCAAACCCAAACAGTAACAGAGTGGAAGAAAGGCCCGATGAGCTGCTTCCGCAAAGATTACAGCCAAGGAAACCTTACTGAGGACAGTTGTACTCTGTAACACGTGGAGTCGTCACGGGTCCAGAATTGATTAGAGAGCAACAGGTTTGATTTTTTTTTTTTTTTTTAAATGTATGTAAGCAATAGGAATAATAAGGAAGTTGGCTATTGCACTCTGGCTTAGATGGTGGCCAGGTGGCAAGATGTGCAAGGAAATACAGCAAAGGTTGAAGTTTGGGGAACAAACTAAGCGGAATTGGCCTGCCAAAGGAAGAAGAAGGACAATAAGGCGGAGGTGGACTTTTCTAAGCACATTTAACATAATTTTCAGTTGTCCTTAACGTTGGTACGGAACACTATAAAGGCCTCTCCTACCCCTACCAGTCTACATGGATGCTTCTGGGTGTTTTGTTTTCTTCCTTGGTGGACACTGCGAATCGTGTAATTGATCATGTGTCTTTTCATTAGCTTTCAAAAGACAAAATTCCGACCTGTAGCAAAAAGACTATAAAGCATGCATTTGGAGTAATAACTTCCCAGGCTTCACCTTCCTTTTGTTAACACTTCCCTCTCTGACCTATTTCTTCACTTCGGTTTGCTTCCCCTCTTGGTACGCTGTACATTTTTATAAGATGTACCTTGCTTTAGTCGCTGTGGACTTGACTCTGACTCTTGGCAACATTATCTACAACAGAATGAAATGTTGCCCGGTCCTGTGCCATCTTCAAGGTCTTGGGTATGTTTGGGTCCGTTATGGTGGCTATCGTGTCAATTTATCTCATTGAGGGTTTCAGTCATTTTCATGGCCCTCTGCTTTATCAAACATAGTGTCCTTTTCTAGCAATTTGTTTTTCCTGATGGCATGTGCAGCATAAGAAAAAGTCTCACCATCCTCGCTTCTAAAGAACATTCTGGTTTTATTTCTTCTGAGACTGATTTGTTTGGTGTTTTGGCAATTGACAATATAGTCAATATTCTTCACCAACGGCGCAGTTCTAATGCATAAATTCTTCTGTTTTCCTTTTTCACTAACCAACTTTTGCCTTAAAGTGAGACTGGGTATAAGTAGTAAACGTTTTCATATGTGATTATTTCAAACTTTGTACAAAGGATATAATTAAATACTCAGAGACTAGACACCTAAGAAAGAGCATTTATTACTGTAGAACTTTTAAGAGCATTCATAATTCTGTAAGCCACATTTGCTGACAGGTGTACATCTTGTATGTGTGCTCTAATAGTTGCATTAAGACTCAAGTTTCCGTGTACTTCACTATTAAAAAAGGATGACCATAAAATTAACTGTCCAAACCCAGGTACTTCTGAAAGTCATAAGGGGCACCCTTCATAGTTATGCCAGGACAGTAAGTGAATACTGAGACATATGTTCACCCTACACGTAAATCAATCTTAAAATATGGCCCTCAGTTCCTATTATCCTCATTCTTTATGGAAAATCCTCAGCTCTGTTATACTACTCTTGCCAGTTTCTACATAAAACTGCTTTGTATAAGAGTTTGTACAGTTCCAGAGTCATTTGGAATCCCCACAGGGCTCTGCTGACACTCAACAAAGGATTATAAAGCTACTAGTCATGATGGCTAGAAACTGTCCTACCAGTCAATCAAGTAACTGGTTAGCTCATTATGCTCATGGCTGAAACGGCCCAGAAGGATGGAAACAGAAGAGAGTGATTGAATTAATTAAGACAGCTGTTCTGACTGTTACCTTCCCTGCTCCGCTGAAATTTGTTTCACTTGATTACACCTATTCAATACGATAATCAGTCCCACGCATTTGAAATGTGCAATGTAAAATATCACGTGCATCCAGTGGACCAAATATGAATTGAAATCATTCCTGCTGGATTATGGCTCCACGTGAGCTGTCAGGAAATTACATTCATGGCCCATTTTGGTAGACAGATAAAAAAAACTTCTTAAAAGGAGTTTTGTCCTTTTTTTGACACTGGACTGCAGTAAATCTATGTCCGCATCTCAGATGGCCCTTTGGTCCTCGCGGCTGGCTACACCCTGAAATGTCAGAGACAAAAATGCAGGGCCCAGTGCCAACCAGAAGAGAGGGCGGAACAAAGGAAATTTCTGATAGAAATATGGACTGACAAGTTTCCCATCTTGAAGTGGAACTCCCCCCCAGACCACCCACATGGGAGGGTTTTCCCAACTCTGAAAGAAGGGCCCACCCAGAATGTGAGCATTTATATTAAGCATCTAAAAATAACATGAGCGGCTGAGTTATTTAAGCCTACCACTGACAGATTCGCCTTCCTAGGTTGTTAGTAAGCAACGCGTCCTGCCTAAAAGACCTTGAGGAAGAGATAGTTCCAGAGACTCTGAATGTTTCGCCTGCTTCTGAGCATAACTCTGATCTCCCTCCTCCTGCCAGTGCAGGCCTCTTACCGTGCAGGGATCAGGGCAGGAGACCTCTTGCTCCAACTGTTAAGTTTGTAAAACTGGAGGGTGTTTGGTCCCAGAGAGACGCTGAGGTTAATGCTGTGAAAATGAGTCCAAAATCCAGGTGTTAGACGTGCAAGTGAAATAAAAAACCCGGTAAGTATGGAGCTGAAGCAGAGAAAGGGGTAATGAGAAGAGATATCACAGCTAAGCAAAGCAAACAGGAGCCAGTCCAGAACAGTTCCTGAGAGGCTGGTCCGTTCTCTCAGACACGCTTATCTCCTCCCCACCCTTCTTCTCTCTGGACATGGGCCCACTTTGGCATCCAGTCGAGACCTGAGAGTCATTTGGTGGAGATTTTGTAGCCCATGTGGGTCAGGTTACATCAGTTTGGATTGCCTCCCTTCAAGTAACTTGCAGTTATCATTAAAGACCACAGAAAGCATTCTCATTCTCTATACCCATCTGAGAGTGTAAAATATCTTAATTCAATATAATATCCAAAATATTTATATAATAAAAATTAAATATTCAGTGCAGTTTATTAAGGCTAATAATGATGATAAAAGGAGATGTGCTACCTTTTTAAGAAAGTAAATACCCGTTCCTACATATGAACAATTTGCTAAGCAATTTGTGGACATCATTTTATTATTTCGCCACAATTGTACAAGAGCAATACTGTTATTGAGGCCATTATACAGATGAGAAAAAAATGAAAAGAGGTAAGCGAAAAGAATTCACTTAAGCAGTTTGCTTAAAGGTATAGAGATGGTGGCAAAGCTACAATTTAAACCAGATCTTTTTGACTCCATAATCTTTAACCTTTTGTGTTTATAAATGAAACTTCCAAAAGGAATCAACACAAAAAAGTTTTCATCTTACAGCACGTGCAGGATACAGTAGTAACACAGAGGTTCCAACTGAGTTATTTCTACCTGTCTATCATTCCAAAGATGGTATAACCAACATGGGGTCAATTTTAAGGACTCAAGGTTTTGGCATAATACTATCAAGAGTTGCACTTCAACACTCTGACCTTATAGTCTGTGAGAGGGTTAATATCCTCAATTCTAGGAGTCTTTTTCAACAAAATAAATAGATTTCAACTGTTTCTGAGTTAGAAAGGGATTGTAAGCTACATCAAAGAATGCTAAGCAGTGTACTGTTTTGTATATATGGTAGATATTGTTGTAAAGCGTCAGTGTATTCCCCTATGGTTCTGCACATCATTTACTGGCCCTGTTCAGAAAATATGTAAGCCATCCAAATTTTTGCAAGTTAAAAAAAAAAAAAAACAAGGCTTTTCTTTGTCAGTGTAAGTACTCTCAGACTATATTGCTCAGGAGAGAATGAAACGACATTAGGCAATTAACCAGGAAAAATTTCCAAGCATGGATCCTTTTGGTATAATCAATCAAATGAATAGCATTACCCTGAACTGAATCAATCTGAAACTGTTAGTTGATCTGGCTTCAATAATTCTCTTGGTTACTTACTTTCCCACTTAAAGATCCCACTACTCTTCTCCAGCACATCAAACTCTACCCTCTAATCTCATAAAATTACGTACAAGAATCAAACATCATTTTCTAAGTTTTATAGAACAAAACTCTGTCCGTTTAGAATCATCACAGACTGCAGTTCCCCCACTAACAACATTAGTAGGGCACTGAACCGAATTCTTGGCTTTCCTTCAGCCCCAAGCGTTGAAATAAACAGAATGTTGGAAGAGCGCTGTTGTTTCCCCACTCTTCATTTATATCATCGCTTTTATTACTCTCATCTATCTATACGAAACGAGCTGCTATCCCAAATTGGAGCCTGCTGCCTGTCTTCTACTCTCCTCCTCAGCTAGAAGGAAAATTTGATTGTGACTCACTGGAATATGAACTACAAATATAATAATGGAAGACCATAATAAAAGGGGGGACTGGTAAATTCCAGTTTGTTCTGGAAAAGCCACATATTTAAGGTAGGTCTGTAAAGATCATCCCAACCTTCCCTAAAAAAAGCCAGGTCAAGGGGCGCTGCCAAGACAGGAAACCAGGAAAAGAAATTCATCTCCCGGCAGGTTAATTAACATGGTACCCACTGTGAGAGGATCTAAATGTCTTTGAAGGTGAGTGTTCCTCCAACTCAGTGATATGGTTCAGTGCAGGATCTGTAGCCTGAGGGAAATGTACTCAAATTCTGGTGTCATCAGCTATGTAAGTTAAACAAGTTACCTAACCTCTCTAAATTCAGTTTCAAATATGTAAAATAATATATCTGCCACACAGAGGTATCTTGAGAATAAAATGTGGTAACACTCATAGGTGTTTAATGTAGTACCTGGCATTTTTAAAAGCATTAGTACTGTATTATTGTTTTCCACATGATGTCTTAGTGGTAAGAAATGTTTGTAAAACCTAGTCAATTTGGAATGTTTATTGACAGAACTAATGATAAGGCTGCGCCACGTACTCCAACAAATGTATTTACATTTTATGTAAACCTGGGTTTTATGATCTTCTACCTGCCATACCATCTGTGGTTCTGCCACCTTGCTTGCATTAACTTTCTTCATTCAAGTAAAATTATGTGCACATTCTGTTACGTCTGAACCAATTACAATACCCTATGAAATTTATTTGCCAGGGTCTTTGGAAACCCTGGTGGTATAGTGGTTAGAAGCCACAGCTGCTAACCAAAAGGTTGACAGTTTGAATCCACCAGGCACTCCTTGGAAGCCATGGGGCAGTTCTACTCTGTCCTTTAGGGTCGCTGTGAGTTGGAATTGACTCAACGGCAATGGGTTGGGGATTTGTTTTGTTTTTTCTTAAACTAAGAATGCAAATCCTACCATATCTCCTAAATGTCATCAGTAAAAGCACCTTTTCCATTTGTTAAAAAGTGAGCAGTGAAAAAAAAAAATCATGAATTTGAACAAAAGATTCAACATATTGTTATCGCGGTGGTTATTACCGAAGCCCTACAGAGAATGTGATAGAAATCAACATGTGGTAGTATCAAAATATTTAGGGGATTTCTGATTGTTCAGGCTGCTACACTAGTGGGTCAGGAATCATTCAAATTTATACAACAGTCATGTCAAACACAGTTTCATTCTTCACAGCCATACACTATAACGACTCTCAGTTCATAATTTGTACTTGCAAAGTTCGAACACCCAGCCGTTTTTCATTCATGATGTGCAAGATTTTGAAGGCTGTAAACACTCCCCAGAGGGAGCGATTATTCTGGGTGGTCTTGGTAAGGGGGGAGGGGACATAATTAGGAATGGCCTAGCAAAGAGAGGAAAAGGCAGACTTTAATCTGAAAACTGAAAGGATTTCAGAACTAACACCAAGAACTAATACGATATTACCCAAAGGAAAGGGAGGGAAACCAATAGTGTGAAATCATTTGATGAGGCCAAATGAAGAATTTTAATCCTCAAACATTGTTTATGCAATTTTTAACTGAAAGCAAGAGCACTGTAAAATAAATACTAGCACAATTTTACCTTTTTTGAATGAGAAATGAACAGAATGGCCAAGAGGGAACATTTATATTTCAGACCATGATCTTCACATCGGGCTAGGAAAGTTGAGAACAAAAGTGACAACCCACCAGTGAAAGAAGGCATGAGCTAGCAAGAATCTCAATTTCTCTCTTGCCTCATTCTCTGGCTTCAGATTATAAACACCTGAGCCAAATCAGACCAGGAAACTAGGGAGCTCTTCGAGAACTAACATTTTTGATGCAGAGATCATGAATCATTCTAAAACTGGCAGCAGGAGGCAGGTGAGGAAGAGCATGAGACGGAGGGAGCAGAGAGGGTTGAAGGACAGCCAGAGGACACTAGGGAAGGAGGGGCAAGTAGGGTGGCTCCAGGAGGAAAGCACAAGGCATGGTGGGGAAGAATTCTTCCAAGGAGACCAAGAGCAGTTGGCCTGCCCTTGTTTGAAAGAGAAAGTTCTTTATACTATACAGAATGTTTAGTCTCCCATATCAGACTCCTGCCTTCCCCTTCCTGGTGTGTTCCTCCACTTCCTCAGATAAAGCTTGTTTGGTGCTGGGGGAATAGAATGGCGGAATTAGAGTTGCCAACTCTAATTCTCAATGTCTTGAGGTATTTTTTTTTTTTTGAGGTATGCACAATTAGCAAATGAGGAATAGGAAGAAGGATTGGGAGATGGGGCAGGGAGAATGTGAGGAAGAACACTAAGAGGAGGGGAATGGTTCGGAGCCTGCAGGAACAGCAAGTAGAAGGGAAGGGTGAGAGTGAAGTTCAAAGGTTTAAGGTGCAGGGGCCACGATGAAGGGTGGGATTCAGGATCTTGGGATATTTCCAGACACAAAACATGTGGACATAGAAATAAATAATACCAATTCTTATGGCTGAAATGAAAGAGTCCTCAATTTCCTGTTGAAAATTGGAGCCTGCTCAATATGCTGGTGATGATTGTGTTTGGTTTTCTTTCCAAATCCTCTGCTATAAAACACTAACACTGAGCCATCTTTTTTTTTAAATACTACATAACCTTGAAGTTTTCATTTGCAGACTTGGGTAAGTTGCAGAAGAGCATCCCTTGGTTTAATTTTAGAATTCCAAATTTTCAGAGTGAGGACCATCAAGTCAACTAGGTCAGCCCTTATCTGCTTCATAGAAACCGTCTCTTGGGATAAGCACACACCTACCGTGGGAATCCGTTAGGCAATATGTTCTAATCCTCATGTATTCCCAGTGAGGGGCTCTCTTGGATGACTGGCCAAAGCCTGGGATTGAGAAATGTGAATTTCCTATCCCAGCTCTCTAGGCACTTAAATGAGCAATCATATGATATCCTGGAACACTCTTGACTTGACGCTAATAATGATCCCTGACAATTAGATACAGATGACACTTAAAAGTTTGCTGAAGACATTTACATCAATTTTCTCATCTGATTCTCACTTGTAAATACAGGAGGTATTATATTTCCCACTTTACAGATCAGAGGGATCACTAGTAGGGATCACTACAGATCGCTAGTAGAAATCAGAGAATTTAGAGGATTTGACTAAAGTCATATAGCTAATAAGTTCTTCTAACTCCCTCCTGGAAACCCTGGTGGCGTAGTGGTTAAGTGCTATGGCTGCTAACCAAAGGGTTGGCAGTTCAAATCTGCCAGGCACTCCTTGGAAACTCTATGGGGCAACTCTACTCTGTCCTATAGGGTTGCTATGAGTCGGAATTGACTCGATGGCACTGGGTTTGGTTTGGTTTTGGTTAACTACCTCCTGGTTCTGCAAATGTGCGAAAACATTTACTCAAGTAATTTTTACTTCCAAGTATTAAATTATATACTGCTACAGAAGTTTCTAGGAAAATGGCTAATTACGAGTATGCTTATATAACCACAACATTGGTATTTAATCTGATCAAAGAAATACATTTTGCTTCTCTCAGTTTGAGTATGTAAGAATCTAAGAATAAATATTTGATGATCTGTACACACTGTGAATGTACTGCATCTTATTTATCATTACACCACAATTATGCTATTCATAAGCTGCCATTTTAAGAAACATATTTCTACAGATTTCAAGGTATCCTACATATGAGAAAGGCATACATGTTCCATAAATTGAAATCTAAGTCTTGGATCTCTTAATAGAAAAGACCCTTCCTGCTGAAAGATACTGTATCATACCCACTGCCATCCAGTTGATTCCAACTTATAGTGACTCTATTGGATACAGTAGAACTGCCCCATAGGGTTTCCAAGGAACGCCTGGTGGATTCAAACTGCTGACCTTTTGGTTAACAGCCGTAGTTCTTAACCACTACACCACCGTGGTTTCCTTGTTGAAATATAGGCTGGTGTAATCATTAAACACACAGACTCTGATGAAAGAAACCCTGATTCTGCCACTAACTAGATATCTGATACTGGGCAAGTTACTCAAACTTTCTGTGCCTCAATTTTCTCATCTGTATAATGAGGAATCAGCTATTATCAACCCCATTGGAATATTGTGATAATTTAATGAATTAATCTCTTTAAGGCATTTAGAACTACACCTGACACATAATAAACCCTAAATGTATTGGTTATTATTATTTCCATCTTCCAAGCACTATATACTAGGTGTCTTGACATCTTATCCTCAAAATAACCCTGTGAGATAGATATTATTATACCACCAAAAACAAACTTGTTGCAGTCAACTAGTTTCCTACTCACAGAGACCCTGTAGGATAGAGTAGAACTGCCCCATAGGGTTTCCAGTGAGCAGTGAATTCAAACTGCTGACATTCTGGTTAGCAGCCATAGCTCTTAACCACTGTGCCACCCAAGCTCCACTATACCACCCAGAAGAAAAAAAAAAAAAAATGCACCAGAGAAGTTAAGTAATCAGCCCCAAATCATATAACTGATGAATGGCACACTCAAGCTTCTGCCAGCTAGTTTCTCTGGCCTTAATTGTTCTCCATATTTCCATGGAGAAAGAGCAGTGGGGTACATTCAAGATTGCTGCTGATGTTACCCTTATAAATATGGACTCACATTTCAGGTTTTAACTCTACAAACCTATAATTATTCATTTAAAAGTTAAAATTTAAAAATGTATTTATTTCTTTAAGTCCTTTAAAGAAATCGGTATTAGTTTGCCCAAAGTGTAAAAAGCCACAGAGTTAAGAGGCATGCAGCAAGTATACAGCATCTTATAGCCTACGAAGCATTTTCATAGAGAGTACTGCATTTAATTTTTAGAGCAAATGGTCATTTTCTACATTTTATAGTTGAATCAATAGTTTCAGAGATGTTAGAGGCATCTCGTATTTCTCAGCTACACTGTTAAGGGACCATTCTGAATTTGTGTTTACGGCTTCATCCTCTGTGTACTTCCATCTCTGCTAACTTACACTTGACTTGTGTGCTTTTCTATTTTTCTCTGAAGAAAATTAATTCAATGCTACAAGCCAGATGTGCCCTTAGAGGCACCCCTATATAGCATGGTTTATTCTTAAGTGGCTTCTCTAGTGAGCAGTACTAGAACTGGTGGATTTCAACTGCCAACCTTTTGGTTAGCAGACGTAGCTTTTAACCACTATGCCACCAGGGTTTCCATGGAAAATAGCAAAGTACAATTAAAAAATTATTATTAAAGAGATAAAAGAAAAAAACAAACTTTCTTTTATGGGCAGCTAAAAATACATTTCAATATCTATAGCCACTAGGAGATTTCATGTAACAAAGGAAATAGAAAGTTTGGGGTTGTATTCTATGGTATTTATGGCTATAAACCAAAACCAAACCTGTTGTCGAGTCAATTCTGACTCACAGAGACCTGATTAAAAATAAATAAATAAAAGCTGTTGCCGTCAAGTAGATTCCAACTTATAGTGACCCAACAGGACAGAGTAGAATCACCCTATAGGATTTCCAAGGAGTGCCTGGTGGATTTGAACTGCTGACCTTTTGGTTAGCAGCTGTAGCTCTTAACCACTATGCCACCAGGGTTTCTATAGGACCGAAAAAAACTGCCCCATAGGGTTTCCAAGGAATGCCTGGTGGATTCTAACTGCTGACCTTTTGGTTAGCAATCACAGCCCTTAACTGTTATGCCACCAGGGTTTCTAATGATGAGGCTAAATCTGGCAGAGGGAGGTAAGCGAGAGTAATACAGCAAACTGAAAGAAGAAGGGGTATAAAATGTATGCATATATAGCATTTTATCGAGGTTCTTGTATAAAAAATTTCAGGAACATCAATATGGAATCAGAGTGCTCTAATACGCATCCAGGAAATAGATGTGAAGCCTAGCCTTTTTTTTTTTCCTCCTGTTTACAATGCCCCAAGAAAAAGCTCCAAAGGAACATCTCTCAAATTTTACTTTGAGAATTTTTGCAATTTTCACCAGTACCCTCTCTAAACTTCTACTCAGCAGATAGAAATCACTAATTCAGTTCACTTGGGACTTATAAATCCAGAAATCAGGAGGAAAAAACCCTGCATCCCCTGATTTTAGTTGGGTGATGCAACTGGACAATTTCACTGGAATATTTCAGAGCTGTGGCTCTAAGTAGAAAGTTAAAAATAAGTAGGGCACCATTTATCATTCCTCCAAGAACTTTAGGGAAGGCAGATTTTATACCTGCCAGGGAGCGGATGTCCATTTAGCAACTCATCCCGGCATCTCCTAAGAACAAAGTGCTTCCAGGACTAACTTCAAAGGGAATCACCAAGCAGGGCTAATAAAAGCTTTATAGCACAAACACTTCAAATCAGTAGGTATCTAAAATCAATTATGCCAAAATCACTATCTAGGCAATGAAAGTGAAAAAATCCAATTTTTCAGGTCCATTATTCTTCCTTTTACTGGAAATAATTATATTGTCATTGGTAGTACTAACTATTGAGATTGAACCCCTTAGAAGTTTTCAATAACATTTAAATCACGTGTAGCTTATGTGGGCCAAAATGGGAGCCATGGGAGCCGAAGAGGAGGTGTTCTCTTGAACTGATTCAGTTCAAGTTACTTGTGTTAGTGTTTAATTAATGACCTGGTGACATGTTTTGAAAACAGCAATGTTTCTAACTCCCTTAGCAATATCAAATTTAGGACTTCCTCCTCACTGCGGGAGGAGTAAATTTAAACTCCAGTTCCAAGGATAATACGGAAAGAAGCTTTCTGTTATTGTGGTGAAAAAAATGAATTTCCACCCCAGTAACTGTGTCACTGAAGGCTGCATGAAACGAAGAAACGTAATATAGGAAAGGGAGATTAGGACCAAGGCAAAGCCTAAATAACTGAGCATGCTCTGTCCTATAAAGGGCAGATTATTTGAAACCACTCTTGCAAATCTCTTTCCAACCCTCATAATGGAACTGCAGGATTAACTCTACTTAAAAGAAGAAGCCCTGCAGAGGTATGCCAGCAGTCCATGAAAAATAAAGAAAAGAGAAGTGAAAACACTTCTAGTGAAAAAATAATAATAATTATACAATTCATTCCCCTTTGTGTCCTATCAAAGAATTTTAATGTAGTTTTCTCAAAAGCATGCCTAATCCATTTCCAACCTGAAAGAATATGCCTTACATCAGAGAAATACAAAGTACTTGTTAAATTACAAATGGCCTTTGGGAACATCCACTTCTTCAGTTGCACGATTCCTTCCTCCTTGCCAGGGGGGCATTACCCAATAGGCAAGGTAAGCATGGTTCGTACCCTGCCTACCACATCCTCTGTAGTGAACAATTTCACATGAGTTTCATCAAATATCAAAGATGTGAGGAAACCCATGTGAAGTTGTTCACTTCAGATTAGTAAGTAAGCACAAGAAAGTCCATGCTTACCTTGCTTACTGGGTCATCTGCCCTTGACAGGAATGGTAAATTTGAAAAGAGGCTTTGGTTCTGTAGGAAGGTGCTGTGCGGTTGGGCAAGAGACAGATGCCAGCCATACCTAGAAGCAGGATCTTTGATGTGGTGAAAAAAATGTGAAATTGTTCGCTGTAGATGATCTGGTAAGTAAGGTAAGCAACATATTTACCTTGCCTGTTGGATAATCTGCCCCTGCCTTCTTCCATCCACCATGTTTGTTTATCTCACTGGTGATACTGTTAACTGGGAAAAGGGAATGGGTCACTCAAAATCTTTTCCTCACAATTATTTTCTTACTTGGAATGTATGTGCATACATCATGTACTCTACCTTCTCTAAATATTTTTTAACTTACTACAGTTCAAATGATCTCTATTAAAAAAGAAAAAAACAGAAGAGGTGTACATTTCCCTGCTCCTTTTCTTTCTAACCCTTGCTTAGTTATTTCAGCAAAATCTCTTATCTGCTCTGGCTATGTTTGTAAACAACAACAACAAAAGTTCTTTCCGTTTTGGAGAAGATTAAAACACCACTACTAGTAAAACTATAGCAAGTACAGGGAAAGCCTTTAAATTTGAAATGAAACTAATAAAAAGGTATCTCCGTTGTTATTGTTAGTTGCTGTCAAGGCAACCCTGACCTGCAGTGACCTTATATAAAACAAAACATTACCCGGCTCTGCACCATCCTCGTGATCATTGGTACGTTTGAGTCAATTGTTGCACAGATGAACACATCAAATTTTCAGACTTCCTTTTTCATTATCCAACTTTCACATGTGTATGAGGCAATTGAAAAAACCACGGCTAGAGTCAGACACCTTAGTCATCAAAGTGATATCTTTGCTTTTTAAAAGTTTAAAGAGGTCTTTTGCAGTAGACTTGCCCATTGCAATACGTCATTTGAGTTCTTGACTTCTAAAACCCTTTTTTTTTTAAACCCTTAAAGTATTCACAAATCTAAAATCTTCTCCAAAGTTTCTATCTACTTCCTCACAATCCTTTTCCTAAAAAACCAAAACCAAACCCACTGCCGTCAAGTCAATTCCAACTCATAGCGACCCTACAGGACAGAGTAGAACTGCCCCATAGAGTTTCCAAGGAGTGCCTGGCGGATTCGAACTGCTGACCTCTTGGGTAGCAACTGTAGCACTTAACTACTACGCCACCAGGGTTTCCCTTTCCCTAAGGCATAATCATTTAAAGTTAAAAATAATAACATTTGATTTTCTCCTCTTATTAATATCAAAGCAGCACTGTTCTTTTTCCTGTATTTTATTGCAAATTGGCCTGAATAGACTACAGATTTGTCTGGAAATTTAACTACTCTATGACATTATTTCTATGGAAAAATATATTGGTGTTGCAGATAATTCAAAATAATTTCCGAACATAACTCATTCAAAAGATGCCAAGTACTGATTTTGGAAGAATCTGACAAGGGTACTATCCATTAAGAACTTACACAAATACGGAGCCCTAAATCGGCTTGTTCTTCCTTTCATTGTCATCGAAAGCTACACTGAAAGGTGGGGTGGCATGGAGATGAATAACGCAGGCTTTGGATTTATATGGCCAGAGTCCAAACCTTGGCTCTGCCACATACTAGCTGGGAAACTTGAACAAGGAGCAAGTTACTTTACCCTTGTCCTACCTCAACTTCTTCATCCTTAAAACAGGGATAATTATAGTACCTATAAGCTCCCTAGGTATTGTAAACAGCTTGTGCTCGACCACTAACCTAAAGGTTGGCAGCCCAAACCCACCCAGTAGCACCTAGGAAGAAAGGCCTGGCAATCTGCTTCCAAAAAGATTATAGCCAAGAAAACCCTATGGAGCAGTTCATGAGGTGGAATCAATTTGATGGCAATGGATCTTTCTGGTTGCTTTTTGTGGTACCTGTGTCATAGAGATGCTATGAGAAGCTAATGAATTAAGTCATGTAATGCTCATAGAACAATTTCTAATAATTCCTGTTAATAGTGAACATTCAATAATTGTTAGGGATTGTTGTTATTATTATTATATCAGACACCAGAATCTCTTCTTCTCTTGTGTCCCCCTTACCAAAATTCACATGGAGCTGGTTCACCAGGGGGTTCAGAAAGACTTGATGACATACAGATGCGTGATATGTGTGATGAATGAGCTGAGTACGTTGAAAGGCGGGGAAGCTGTAAAATAGCCATTGCCATCATCCAGGCAGGAGTTAACAAGAGTTTGGATTAACCCAGCTGCAGTGGGAGTAAAGATGGGCAGACAGAGTCAGGAGAGATTACAAACCCTAAAGATTAAAATGGGACCATTACTCCCTTCCCAACACTCATGCAACACACTCCTAATGTAGCCAGAAGTGGATCAGTAACAGGAAAACAAACATTGTTAAGTGACCAACTTCGCCATACTTTCTAGAATCTCCAGGACTCAAAAGTCCAAGGAAGTTTGGGTATAGCATTCCTAAGCTTCCTTTATAATTCTTAAGTAATGCAATTGTTTTTGCAGGGTAAACTTCAGTACAGGTAGTCCCAAGTTATGACAGGGTTCTGTTCGGAGGGGGTTCCGTACTTAAGTTGGTTCTGACGTAAGTCAAATACCTCTTTTTTTTTTTTTTTAAGTTTTCATTGTTGTTGCCTTTTCAGTATATTCATAAATTTTATCTTTGAACACTTGCAAGTGAACATCTCAGAATAATAACATCAGCAAATTACGCACTGCCACATTGTATGTAGTACATATTACTAACGATAAGATGTACAAAAATAAAAATAAAAACAGATGGTGTGGTAAGTGCAGTTCATCATAATTTGAACATGTCTTAATCAGGGACTGCCTGTATTACTAAAATATTTCCCATAACAAACATCAAGATGCCAGAGGCAAGATGAGGGTAGGCACTGACAGTCTCTGTAACATTTTATTTCTTTAAAAAGAAACAATCGGGAAAAAATAGGGCAAAATGTTAACAGTTGTTAAATATGGGAGCATCATACGAGTATCACTTTATTTTCTGAGTTGTCTGTATACTTGAAATATTATATAATTAAGTTAACAATTAAAAAATATAAAGACAATTCAGAATACACAGAAGCTAACACATGGTAAAAAATACATAATAATAATAATTAAAATACGACAGTGTGTGTCCATTAAAATTTTTATTTTAGTCTCTAATTATATGCCTTCACTTGAGGGTGCTATATTGAGGTTAAAAAAAAAAAACCACTGCCATTGAGTCAATTGCAACTCATAGTGACCCTATAGGATACAGTAGAACTGCCCTATAGGGTTTCGAAGGCTGTAAATCTTTAGGGACACAAACTGCCATATCTTCCTCCCACAGAGTAGCTGGTAGGTTTGAACCACCACCCTTTTGGTTAGCAGCTGAGCACTTTAACCCAAACTGTTTGCCGTCAATTAAATTCTGACTCATGGCAATCCCATGAGTGTGAGAGTAGAACTGTGCTCCATGGGGTTTTTAATGGCTTATTTTTCAGAAGTACTTCACCAGGCCTTTCTTTCAAGGTACCTCTGGGTGGACTCGAACCGCCAACCTTTTGGTTAGCAGCCTAGTGCATTAATCAGGCAACCCACTATACCCCCACTTTTTTCCATATGGAAATAGCTCAAGTAGAAGGTCAGATACAGCAAAGAGGGGTATACTAAATGCTCATACCCAAAACTCCTTTATATAATTGAATGAAAAAAGATCTAACAAGGTGCCTTGAGCCAGGGCCAGAATGCAGCATAAGCATATTTTATGTTAAAGTGAGTTCGGCCAAGAGATTATTCTTCAGGGTTTCACAGATGGAAGCCCAGCAGGAGTCCTAATCATAGCACTAACAGCATGGTGGGTCTCTGGCCCCAAAACATCACCCCCCAGAACCTGCCAGTGTGCCTGAAATAGCATTAAAAGCATATTCCCTCAGGTTAAGACACTGCCTTTTCCTAAATAAACAAATTTTAAATCAAGCCAAGTGGTAAGAAACACAGTATAATAGTATATGATTTATTTACAAGACCATTTGGTAAATATTCTCCTGGCACCTTGCTATCCTGACAGGAAAAGCTTCTTGGAGTCTGTTTCTATCTCTTAGTAGCTATGTGAGATTTCACAAATTATTTATCTTTATGAGTACTGCTGGCCTCATTTGTCAAAATAGGAGATAACAGCTACCTCCACAGGTTGTTGTGCAGATTTATTCATTCATTCAACATTTATTGGGACCTACTTTGTGCCAGACACTCTTCCAGGAGCAAAGAATACAGAGGTGAACAAAATAGGCAATAGTCTGGGGAAAGAGGCAGGGAGGTTAACAAATAAATAGTTGTTGTTTTTGTTAGGTGCCTTCGAGTAGGTTTGGCTCATAGTGACCCTGACAACAGAATGAAACCCTTCCTGGTCCTGAGCCATCCTCACAATCACTGTTATGTTTGAGCCCGTTGTTGTAGCCATTGTGCCAATCCATCCTGAAGGTCCTCCTCTTTTTCACTGACTCTCTACATTGCCAAGCATGATGTCCTTCTCCAGGGACTTGTCCCTTTTGATAATACATCCAAAGTACATGAGACTACGTCTCCCCATTCTTGCTTCTAAGGAGTATTCTAGCTGTACTTCTTCCAAGAGATTTGTTCATTCTTTTGGCAGTCCATGGTATAGTTAATATTCTTTCTCAAAACCATAATTCAGAGGCATCAGTTCTTCTTTGGTGTTCTTTATTAATTGTCCAGCTTTCACATGCATATGAGGCAACCATTTCAGGAGCTTCTCCATCATCTTTTTCCACAGATGTAGTTGATTTGATTCCTGTGTATTGCATCTGGCAAGGTCCACAGATATAGTCATCATTTATGCTGGGTGTAAAAAGGTGTTTGCAATGAAGAAGTTGCTGGTCTTGCAAACTTCTATCATGCAATCTCCGGCATCATTTCTATCACCGAGGCCATGGTTTCCAACTACCAATCCTTTTTCTTTGTTTCCAATATTTACGTTCCAGTCACCAGAAAATATCGATGCATCTTGATTGCATATTTGATCAATTTTAGAGTGCAGAAGTTGGTAAACATCTTCAATTTCTTCATCTTTGGCATTAGTGGTTGGTGCGTAAATTTGAATAATAGCTGTATTAACTGGTTTTCCTTGTAGGCATATGGATATTTTCCTATCACCGATAGCATCATGCTTCAGCTTGGATATTGAAACTTCTTTTTGACAATGAATGTGACATCATCCCTTATCAATTTGTCATTCCCAGCATAGTAGATCACATGATTATCCTATTCAAAATGGCTAATACCACTCCATTTCAGCTCACTAGTGCCTAGGATATCGATCTTTAAGCATTCCATTTCATTTTTGACAACTTCCAGCTTTCCTAGATTCATATTTCATACATTCCATGTTTTTATTATTAACGGATATTTGCGGCTGTTCTTATTTTGACTCATGCCACATCAGCAAATGAAGATTCTGAAAGTTTGACTCCATCATTAAGGTCAACTCTACTTGGAGGAGGTAGCTGTTCCCTAGTCATCTTCTGAGTGTCTTCCAACCTAAGGGGCTCATCTTCCAACACTATGTCAGACAATGTTTTGCTGCTGTTCATAATTTTTACATTGAACAATTTTTTTAGAAGTAAATTGCCAAGTCCTTCTTCCTATTCTGTCTCAGTCTGGAAGCTCTACTGAAACCTGTCTACGAGAGGTGAACGTGCCAGTATTTGAAATACTGGTGGCATAGCTTCCAGCATCACCGCAGCCCTCAAGTCACCACGGCATGACAAACCGATGAGTGGTAGAATAAATAGTTGCCTGGTGATAAGTTCTATAGGTGGAGCCCTGGTGGTACTGATGTTAAGAGTTTGGCTACTAACTAAAAGGTTGGCAGTTTGAATCCACTAGCTGCTCCTTGGAAACCCTATGGGGCAGTTCTACTCTGTCCTATAGAGTCACTATGAGTTGGAATCCACTCGATGACAATGGGTTTGGGTTTGGGTTTTACAAGTTCTATAGAACATTCCATTTTAATATAGGGTGATTAGCAATGTCCTCTAGTTGTTAATGCAGTACTTGATGGAAAAGATTTTCTGGTGGAGGGAACAGCAAGTGCAAAGACTCTGAGACAGCAATGTGCTTACATTTTTGATCAACAGTGAAGATTCCAGGGTTGCTGGAGCAAAATACAACCAGAAAATGAGTGATAGGGGATGAAGCCAGAGAAGTAGGAAGACTGTAGACCATTGTAAATTTTGGGGTTTTACTAGGCATGAGACGGGGAGCCTCTAAGCTCTAAGCAGAGACAAAACATGACCTGACTTCTGTTGTAAAAGGATCACTCTGACTCCTGTGCTGCGGTTAAACTGTAAAGGCAAGGGCAGAAGCAAAGAGTCTATTTAGGGGGCAAAGGCAGAAATCGAAGAAGGGGGTGCCGGTGGTTTTGGGCCAGGGTAGAGGCAGGGAGATGGGGAAAAGTGGCTGGATTCTAGAGTTGCTGTGAAGATTGAGGGCACAAGGTTTGTTGATAGATTGGAGGAAATAGACAAGGGAGAACAATGCCTGATGTTTGGCAAGTAGAACATGCTCAATAAGTATATTCCTTTTTTGAAACCAAAGCATTGGGGAAAGGAGGGAATTGGAGGTATGGAGGAAATTAAGACTGGTAGGGAGAGGACAGAGCATGAGCATGGGCACAAAGGCCTGCTGGTTGGGCTGCCCTTGTGAGCAGCATGAGGTGTTTGAATGATACTCAGGAGGACAGGGCCCATGAGTTGTGACAATGGAGTGGGGAGGGGTCATGGTGGAAGAGTATAAGGTTTCCAAGTAAGGCTTTACTAACTTTATTCTTTGACCTAAGGTCAGCTTGACAACCTTGCAGGAGGAGGAAAAACATTTTTTAAATTGTGATCAGGCTTAAGAGCACATAATTTCATCTAATTCATGCTTAACTCTTCCCCCTTCCCTAAATACCCACACTGACATATCTATGGCACTAGATAAAGCCTGGAGCTTAGTGCAACTAAAGGGAAATGGGGAAGTGAGGGCACCTGAAATGATTTGGGATTTATTTTTACTTCACAGATAAATAAAGGCTCAATTTAGAAATAAAATAATATTATTGGAAAAAATTAAGTAGTATTTCATGCACAGATCAATTTTGTGGAATGAGTTGCTACCCACTGCAATAACAGTACCTGTCAACATCTACTGTAGCAGTATAACCTTCATCTATATTTTTTCTCTTAAAACACATATTATAACTGTATTTTGAAAATAATTCCTATCAATATGCTTAGGCTTGATTATATTTCAAAAGCTCCAATTCCAGCAGGGTAAAATAACTTCCCTTATCAACATACGACAATCATACCGAAGAAAAATATCTAGAACTTTGAAAGAGGTGGGCATCACAGGTAGGGAGCCACATTCCCAGACAACCATGGCTCAAGGGTAGAGTTCTCATCTTTCATGTAGGAGACCCAAGTTCAATTCCCAGCCAATGAACCTCATGCATGCATAGCCACTCTCAATCTTTCACGGAGGCTTGCATGTTGCTATGATGCTGAACAGGTTTCAACAGAGCTTCTAGACTAACACAGACTAGAAAGAATATTGTGGCAACCCACTTCCAAAAATCAGTCAATGAAAACTCTATGAATTACAGTGGCCCCATCTGCAACCGATCATGAGGATGGTGCAGGAGTGGGCAGCATTTCTTTCCATTTTCTATGGGGTTGCCATGAGTAGGGGACCAATTTGACAGCAGCTAACAACAACAATATTTCACAGTAGGACTTGCGGAATTCCAAGAGATAGCAGGCATCTGGACACAGGAGGCAAACTAGGAAAATTGGGAAATCTAACAGGGTTTGTTTCCTTGATAATAGTGAACGATGAATACGTTTAATGTAACTGAATTGTACATGTAAAAATGTTGAAATGGCAAATGCTTTGTTATATATATATATAACTACAATAAAACAATAATTTTAAAAAATCTCTATTAAGCAACCATAATAAAAAGGAAAGGAAAAGCAAAACCTTACTTAAGGACACTCCTCAGAAAACAGAAGGAATGAAAACAATAATCCAGACTGAGCACAAATTCCTGAAGCCATCACCTCCGCAAAGAGGAGACAAATGTAGAGATCCCAGGTCTCAGAAAAAAGAGGGCAAGACACTACAGAAGGAGCTGAAATATAGGTAGGAGCCCTAAGGAAAAGTAAAATAAAATCACATAAAATAGAAAGGAAGCAGCAAATGATGAAAAAGGTTTTCTGGAGGAATAAGAAATGGGATGAAAAGTATCAAAGTACTATGTTTTCAAGAATGATTCTAGGATGATTTAATGCTTGAAACTATGTGAAAGTATCATTTGATTTTGAAGTAAACATTAAAAACCAAAGCCAAACTCGTTGCTGCTGAGTCGATTCCAACTCATAGCGACCTTATAGGACAGAATAGAATTGCCCCATAGGGTTTCCAAGGCTGTAATCTTTCTAGAAGCAGATTGCCACACCTTTCTCCCAAGGAGAGGCTGGTGGGTTCCAACTGCCTATCTTTAGGTTAGCAGCCAAGCGCTTAACCACTGCACCACCAGGGCTCCAAGTAAGCATTAAACAGTAATAATAATAAAAGATAGTGAAGAAGAAAGAACTTTTTTCTTTCCTTCAAGGTTCTATCAAATTTGCCATGCTGTGTTGATAATGAAGAGCCTCGGGCAGAGCTCTGAACTTCTGCAGCAATTTCTCCTGGGCAGGTATTACAGAGAGGAATTATGACAGTCTTGAAATACTCATTTTACCCTCACTGCTCTGGGAGCTTTCTCACTCTCATAACTTAAGACAAGCTTTCATTTCATTTCCTTCCCAACATCGGTGACAGCCATTCCATGCTTTTATTACACTTCAAAATCTATTTCTAAAACCCAGGAATCACTTGAGATGAGAGTGCAAGTCTTTGAAAAGCAGGGGATTTCTAGAAGTCAAACGCTTCAGAAGAGACTAGTAAAAACCCAAGGAAAGCTGGGAAACTTCTCTGAGTGTGAGAGGAGGAAAAAGGAAAACGGTGCTTGGCATGCGGAATTCAGGGCAACACCAGGGAGCCTAGAGGTGTTAGAATTATTCAGCATCTTGACTGCAGTGGTGAATATCCAGACTTACATAGGTGATAAAATTAGAATTTAAAACACTCACATGCACAATGAGTACAAGAAAAACTGGAGAAATCTGGAAAAGATCGATGGATTGTATCACCTTTGATATTGTGATTGTGATAATATATGATAGTTTTGCAAAACTAGGGGAAACTGGGCAAAGTGTACAGGGGATTGTTCCGTATTATTCCTTACAAATGCATGTGGATCTACAATTATCTCAATAAAAAAATTTCTATTGGAATAATATGATCAATGAGATGACACTGAGTCTTTAAAATGATTCGGATGTTATAGATGTCAACAAGATAAATGCATGAACATAGACAAAGAGCAGATTTCTCAATAAGGAATGGTTAATAAAAGCAGTGAAAAATACCCAGTCCAGCTAACTAAAAAAATAAATATATTAAAACAGTAAAATATTATTTTCACCCATCATGGGTTAATATTAAAATAAGAAGATGCACCACTGCTGGTGAAGTTATAATGAGACATATATTCCACTCAAATGATACCAGGAGTATAAAATGATACAATATTTTTGACCCTTTCACAGGTGAATTGATTTTTTTTGGAATTTTTCGGTGATGCCATGTTTTTTCGCTAATGGAAATGGATGCTGAGTCATTGCTGCTGGTAGTTTTATTTTTCTTATTTGAAAAACTGAGGTGCCAATTGCTAGAGGGACATATCAGTCCCGTGTTCCATGAAGAGTATCAAAATGTGAGATATATTGGTCCCGTGCATATCACACTTCCTGGTTACACGTGAGCCATAAAATATCTTACTCAAATTCCAAAATGACACATGAAATACTACATAAACATTGCATTTGCTGCACATAATTACCAGTTTCATTTAAAGTGGGCCATATCAGTCCCGTGTTCTATGAAGCACATCACACTCGTGGGACATATGGATCCCATGGCCCAGGAAGTGCATCACAGTTTTTACTTTTTACCCCCAAAATAACTCGTCTACTTGAGTATCTCCAAACGCAGATAATCACCCCTTTCGAATAACACAGAGGAAATAGTAAACACACTTGTTAGCCTTATCTCACTGTACAGAAGCCAAAAGACACAGAAGTTTCACACAACCATTTCTCTGGGAAGAATCCCCTCATATGAATGGCTCTCAACACTCATATGTGGCACAAACCGACTTCCTTGTTTTTTAGGCAGTTGCACCAGCATATGCCAGAATGCACTAAAGTGGCTCAAATGCCTGCCAATAAACTTCCAGGGGTAAAAAAATGTGACACGGGCATATATACCCCATGATACCTAAAAGGGTTAAAAAATAACTTAATATTTTTATAAAAGTGATGTTGTTGTTAGGCGCCACCGAGTCGGTTCCAACTCATAGCGACCCTATGCACTACAGAACGAAACACTGCCTTGTCCTAAGCCATCCTTACAATCGTTGTTATGCTTGAGCTCATTGTTGCAGTCACTGTGCCAATCCACCTCTTTGAAGGTCTTCCTCTTTTCCCTTGACCCTGTACTCTGCCAAGCATGATGTCCTTCTCCAGACACTGATCCCCCCTGACAACATGTCCAAGGTATGTAAGACGCAGTCTCGCCATCCTTGCCTTTAAGGAGCATTCTGGCCGCACTTCTTCCAATACAGATTTGTTCATTCTTTTTGTAGTCCGTGGTATATTCAATATTCTTCGCCAACACCACAATTCAAAGGCGTCAATTCTTCTTTGGTCTTCCTTATTTATTGTTCAGCTTTCACATGCATATGATACGATTGAAAATACCACGGCTTGGGTCAGGCGCACCTTAGTTTTCAGGGTGACATCTTTGCTCTTCAACACTTTGAAGAGGTCCTTTGCAGCAGATTTATCCAATGCAATGCATCTTTTGATTTCTTGACTGCTGCTTCCATGGCTGTTGATTGTGAATCCAAGTAAAATGAAATCCTTGACAACTTCAATCTTTTCTCCATTTATCATTATGTTTCTCATTGGTCCATTTGTGAGGATTTTTGTTCTCTTTATGTTCAGGTGCAATCCATACTGAAGACTGTGGTCTTCGATCTTCATCAGTAATTGCTTCAAGTCTTCTTCACTTTCAGCAAGCAAGGTTGTGTCATCTGCATAATGCAGGTTGTTAGTGAGTCTTCCTCCAATCCTGATGGCCTGTTCTTCTTCATATACTCCAGCTTCTTGTATTATCTGTTCAGCATACAGATTAAATAGGTATGGTGAAAGAATACAGCCTTGATGCACACCTTTCCTGACTTTAAGCCAATCAGTATCACCTTGTTCTGTTCGAACAACTGCCTCTTGATCTATGTAAAGTTTCTTCAGGAGCACAATTAAGTGTTCTGGAATTCCCAATCTTCGCAATGTTATCCATAATAAAAGTGATAAAGGAATTAAAAATTCAAGAAATAATGAAAAGCAAAAGAAGAAAACAAAAGTCAACTAAAATTCCATCCAGAAATAATCTTAACATTTGGCAAACATTTCAGACTACGGTTTATGCATATAGGCAGCTAAAATCTATTGCTGTCAAGTTGATTCTGTCTCATAGTGACCCTATAGGACTGAGTAGAACTGTCCCATAGTATCCCAAGGACCAGCTGGTAGATTTGAATTGCTGACCTTTTGGTTAGCAGACGAACTCATAACCACTGTACCACCAGGGTACAGCAAGACAGATAAAAAAATAAAAATGAAAATGAAACCGTATTACACATGTGTTACTATTGAATTGTGTCCCCCCAAAATATGTGCTGTAAATCCTAAACCCCTATACCTGTGGATGTAATCCCATTTGGGTATAGGACTTCCTTATTATGTTAATGAGACCATATCAATGTAGGGTATGCCTTAAGCCAATCACCTTTGAGATATAAAAAGAGTAAATTAGGCACAGAGAAGGAAGCTCAAATGGAGGGGGAGCCACATACCACATGAAGATTGTCAAGGAATGCCAGAAAAAGCTGATACGAGGATTTCCCTTCAGGCCAGACAGAGAGCCTTCCCGTAGAGCTAGCATCCTGATGGTTAAGCACTCAGCTGGTTACCAAAAGGTTGGCGATTCAAACCCACCCAGTGGCCCTGCAGGAGAAAGACCTGCTGATTTGCTTCTGTAAAGACACTCAAGAAAACCATATGGGCAGGGGCTGATTATCCAATAAGCAAGATAAGCACTGTGCTTACCTTACTTACCAGACCATCTGCAGCGAACAGTTTTGCATTTTTTCACCACATCAAAGATTCTGCTTCTAGGTATGTCTAGTATCTCCCAACACTACAGCACCTTCCTACACAATCGAACAAATTTAAAATCCTGACAGGGCGGACAACCCAGTAAGCAAGGTAAGCACAGGCTTCTTTGTATTTATTTACTAACCTGTGAACAATTTCTTGTTGGCTTCAAGTGAAATTGTTCACTACAGACTATCCAGTAAGCAAGGTAAGTACCATGCTTACCTTGCCTATTGGATTAACCCCCCTCTGCTTATGGGGCAGGTTTATTCTGTCTCATGGGGTTGCCCATGAAGTGGAATAGACTGGATGGCACCCAACAACATCTACTAAATTGTGAGAAAATAAATTTCCGTTAAAGCCACCCACTTGTGGTATTTCTGTTATACCAGCACTAAGAAACTAAGACAACATGCTATTAAGATTAAAAGTGTTTAGTTCCATTTTCCTAGAAATGAACAAAAGTAAAAAACTGTCATGACATTTAAAGAATTGCTGAATTTTAGATAAAATTTCTTTGTAGAAGCAACATCATTTCTTAAAATATTTTTCCAAATTAAAAAGAATATGCAAAACATCATCAGCTGAGGTTATTATGGGTTTCCAAGTATATTTTTAATGTGTGTCTATGTTAATAAGTATCTACTTCAATTTTTGGGTAGTAAAACAGCCAACTCTGATAAAAAGCAGGAGTCTAAAGAAATTCATAACCAACCACAAAAATTCCATCATATTTTTAAAGCACTCACAAAAAAAAAGAAAAAAAATTAAATGTAAGCATACTTTTAGGATGAGCTTTCAAAAAAGAATAATGGAATGTAAAGCTGCAAGCAAAATAACATATAAGGTGAAAAACTGCATGAGGATGCCTGAAGCTAGCAACAAGTATAGCTATTTTGAATGGAGAGAAATTACTCATGTATTAAGATTGTTAGACTTCGTCTTCAGATCTGCCTTTGTGGTTTCATCAAGTACTACCTCTTAAGTCCATTACTCAAAATAATGCTGTTTTCTAGCTGGCACCAAATTTTCTTCTATTACTTAGTCCTGAAGTTTCCAATTACTTTTTTCTGTCTCTCTCTGTTTTTTTTCCCCCCCTTTCTTATTGGACAAGTGAGTACATTCCTCTCATTACTAAACACTTCCAGGTTCTTAATAATGACAATTGAATATTAGTATTTATTTCCTCTTAAAGATAGGCTCCATAGAGCCGTACACTTTGACCTAAAATGTCTTTAAATGTATCCCCCAAAATAATCAGAGATGCATTAAAGATTTACGTACAAAGACATTTTTCATTATTTATGAAAATAAAAATTAAAAACAACTTGCATTATCAACAATAAAGTATTCATTAAATAAATTATAAAGAATTGTAAACTACAGGGGAAAAAAGTCTGTGTTTTCTGAATGATTATATGTAAATGTAAGTTCATAGAAAAGGTCTTGAAGGACATATGCGAAACTGATAACAATAGTTACCTCTGCAGATGGGGTTTGTGAGAGGACTTTATTTAATGATTTCAACAGGAATACATTGGTGCACTATTTAAGTTAATTTCTGAAACACATGTAAAATGATTATCAATGTTCTGCTAATACTACAGAAATAAAGAACCACAGCAATGACAAACAAAAATACATCCATAAGATGAAATACCATATACCTATTAAAATGAATGTTTTTGAATAAATTTTAGTGATACAGACTATACAGTACTAAGTGGAGCAGAAGGGAGGATAAAATGCTCTATCTAAGGAAATATGTGTGTGCCCCTAAGTAGAAAAATTAAAGGAAACACTTCGAAATATTCATAGTTGTCATATCTGGGTTGTAGAATATTGGTGATTTCTGTTTTCTTTCTGCATGTCTCCATTTTCCAAATTTTCTGTATTTTAGCTTTTTTGGTATTATTATTATTATACAGGTTATAATATTTTAAAGCCAAACCACATCCACTGCACGGTATATTACCATCAGTTTCCAGGAAAACTGCCTTTCTGTTGTGGACATTCATCATGGGAGTTATGCACGGTAGATGAGACACAGTGATTCCACTAACTAGAAATCAGCAAATAAATAGTCTGACATAGTCTGAGATGCACTATCAGTTTTATCAAAAACCAGCCAAACAAAAAAAAAAAAAAAAAAGGGAAGGTGAACAGGAGAGATTTGAAGAAGGGGTATTTCTTAATAGTCAGTGCAATTAGCAAACAGTGTTGTTGTTAGTGGCTGACAGGTCCATTCCAATTCAAAACAACCATATATGACAGACTAGAGCTGCCCCATAGGGTTTGCTAGTCATCTGTATGGGAGCAGATTGCCAGGTCTTTTCTCCTGTGGCACACTTAACCATTGTACCACCAGAGCAAACAGCTGCATTCTTAGTGGCATCTCGCATAACATTGTTACACCTGAGAATTATCGGTTAGTCAAGGGTAAAAAGTTCTAACAAGAATGGTAGAACTCTTCAGAAAGAGTTTGCAAAGCAAGATTAGGAGTGTTACAGTATAATAACAAGAACAACAACAAAAAAAAACTCATTGCCATCATGTCGATTCTGACTCACGAGTTCCACTATTGTTGTTAGGTGCAGTCAAGCCAGTTCTGACTCGTAGCGACCCTATGCACTACAGAACGAAACACTACCCGATCCTGTGCCATGCTCACAATCATTGCTGTTATACTTGAGACCATTGTTGCAGCCACTGTGTCAATCCATCTCCTTGAGGATCTTCCTCTTTTCTGCTGACCCTCCACTTTGCCAAGCATGATGTCCTTCTCCAGGGACTGATCCCTCCTGGTAACATGTCCAAAATATGTAAGATGCAGTCTCGCCATCCCTGCTTCTAAGAAGCATTCTGACTGTACTTCTTCCAAGACAGATTGGTTTGTTCTTTTGGCAGTCCATGATATATTCAATATTCTTCACCAACACCACAATTCAAAGGCGTCACTTACAGAGGTCTTTTGTAGCACATTTGCCCGACAAAATGCGTCTTTTGATTTCTTGACTGCTGCTTCTGTGGGTATTGGCTATGGATCCAAGTAAAATGAAATCCTTGACAACTTGAATCTTTTCTCCTTTTATCATGACGTTGCTTACTGGTTCAGTCATGAGGATTTTTGTCTTCTTTATGTTGAGGTGTAATCCATACTGAAGACCGTGGTCTTTGATCTTCATCAGTAACTGCTTCAAGTCCACTTCACTTTCAGCAAGCACTTTCAGTGCAGCTTGGACTTCTTGGACTTCTTCTTCCTTCAGTACCATTGGTTCCTGATCATATGCTACCTCCTGAAATGGTTGAATGTTGACCAATTCTTTTTGGTATAATGACTCTGTGTATTCCTTCCATCTTCTTTTGATGCTTCCTGTGTCGTTTAATATTTTCCTCATAAAATCCATCACTATTGCATTTCGAGGCTTGAATTTTTTCTTCAGTTCTTTCAGCTTGAGAAATGCTGAGCGCGTTCTTCCCTTCTGGTTTTCTATCCCCAGCTCTTTGCACATGTCATTATAATACTTTACTTTGTCTTCCCGATTCACCCTTGGAAATCTTCTGTTCTGTTCTTTAATTCATCATTTCTTCGTTTTGCTTTAGCTACTAGATGTTCAGGAACAAGTTTCAGGTTCTCTTCTGACATCCATTTTGGTCTTTTCTTTCTTTCCTGCCTTTTTAATGACCTCTTGCTTTCCTCAGGTATGAGGTCATTGATGTCATTCCACAACTCGCCTGGTCTCCAGTCATTACAGTTCCATTACAGAGACCTTTAAAAATAGGACAGCTTCTTATTTGTCAGGGATGGTTTCCCTGTAGTCTGCCTGAGTCCATGTACTGAACTAAATAATTCGGTAATTTTCTGCTGCATTATGATAAACCAAAAAAAAAAAAAAAAAACCCATTGCTGTCAAGTCGATTTTGATTCGTAGTGACCCTATAGGACAGAGTAGAGCTGCCCCATAAGGTTTCCAAGGAGCAGCTGGTGGATTCGAATTGCTGACCTTTTGGTTAGCAGCCCTAGCTCTTAACCATTGTACTACCAGGGCTCCGTAGACAGGGAAAAAATAGCAAAATACTCTTTGTAGCCAAAACAATACATTTTATAGATTGGGCTTTACCAGCAGTTTTAATTTTTAAAAATGTTAAATCATGTAAACACCATGTAGTATTTTAGGAGGTTGTGTGTGAGTGTGTATGTGAATATGTGAATACAATAGGCACGTATCCATTCACATACATCAAAAAAAGATGGAAGGAATACACAGAGTCATTATACCAAAAAGAATTAGTCAATGTTCAACCATTTCAGGAGGTAGCATATGATCAGCAACCAATGGTACTTTTGAAGGAAGTCCAAGCTGCACTGAAGGCATTGGCAAAAAACAAGGCTCCAGGAATTGCTGGAATATCAATTGAGGTGTTTCAACAAATGGATGCAGTGCTGGAGGTGCTCACTAGTCTATGATAGGAAATTTGGAAGACAGCTACCTGGCCAACTGATTAGAAGAGATCCATATTTACACCTATTCTCAAGAAAGGTGATCCAAACAAATACAAAAATTATCAAACAATATCATTAGTATCACACATAAGTAAAATTTTGCTGAAGATCATTGAAAGGCGGCTGCAGCAATATATTGACAGGGAACTGCCAGAAATTCAGGATGGATTAAGAAGAGGATGTGGAGCCAGGAATATCATTGCTGATGTCAGGTGCATCCTGGCTAAAAGCAGAGAATACCAGAAGGATGTTTACCTGTGTTTTATTGAGTTTGTAAAGGCATTTGACTGTGTGGATCATAACAAATTATGGATAACACTGCAAAGAATGGGAATTCCAGGACCCTTAATTGTGCTCGTGAGGAACCTATACATAGATTAAGAGGCAGTTGTTTGGACAGAACAAGGGGATACACTGTGGTTTAAAGTCAGGAAAGGTGTGCATCAGGGTTGTATTCTTTCACCATACCTATTCGAATCTGTATGCTGAGCAAATAATCCGAGAAGCTGGACTATATGAAGAAGAACAGGGCATCAGGATTGGAGGAAGACTCATTTAACGACCTGCCTTATGCAGATGACACAACCTTGCTTGCTGAAAGTGAAGAGGTCTTGAAACACTTACTGATAAAGATCAAAGACCACAGCCTTCAGTATGGATTATGCCTCAACATAAAGAAAACAAAAATCCTCACAACTGGACCAATAAGCCACATCATAATAAAAGGAGAAAAGATTGAAGTTGTCAAGGATTTCATTTTACTTGGATCCACAATCAAAACCCATGGAAACAGCCATCAAGAAATCAAAATATGCATTGCATCGGGCAAACCTGCTGCAAAGGACCTCTTTAAAGTGTTGAAAACCGAAGATGTCATCTTGAAGGCTAAGGTGCACCTGACCCAAACCATGCTATTTTCAATTGCATCTTATATTTTTTCTGGGTATGTGAAAGCTGGACATTGAGTAAGGAAGACTGAAGAAGAATTGATGCCTTTGAATTGTGGTGTTGGCGAATAATATTGAATAGACCATGGACTGCCAAAAGAATGAACAAGTCTATATTGGAAAAAGTACAACCAGAACGCTCTTTAGAAGCAAGGATGGCGAGACTGCGTCTTACATAGTTTGGACATGTTATCAGGAGGGATCAGACCCTAGAGAAGAACATCATGCTTGGTAAAGTACAGGGTCAGCAGGAAAGAGGAAGACCCTCAAGAAGATGGATTGACACAGTGGCTACAAAAATGGGCTCAGGCATAACAACAATTATAAGGATGGTGCAGGGCCCGGCAGTGTTTTGTTCCGTGATATATAGGGTCATTGTGGGTTGGAACCAACTGGATGTCACCTAACAACTAACAACAACAATTCACATACATGCACATAGGCATGCATGTGCACACACAAACACACACACACCAAACAGGAGCTGTTGAATATACCAGTGGACAAGATTTACACGTTGGGCATCTCATCACCATCAGAGGCAGGTCGATAAAGAAGCTACTATAGTTTAAGCTTCAAAAACTTTAACTTCTGTAAAACATTTCAGTACCCTTAGTGGGCTCTAGTAATGTGTTCACTTGACCATATGTTTCACCAAAATTTCTAAAAGAAATTTTTGTGTGTGTTTTTCTACTTACAAAGAGATTTCCCAGTATTACACATGCTCTTAGTCCCATAAATCTGAATCTATCCCTGAGTAGCATTGATTAGATAAGTGTGAGGCTGAAAGGAGAGAAGAAGTGAGGGGTCATGATAAATATGTTCTGAGGGCTAAATATATGCTGTAGTAGCTCTGGTGGTCTAGCAGTTAAGCACTCGACTGCTAGCCAAAATGCTGACAGGTCGAACCCACCACCAATAAGTGGGAAAAGAACGTGGCAGTTGGCTTCCATAAGGACTACAGCATTGGAAACCCTATGGGGCAGTTCTACTCTGTCCTATAGCATCACTATGAGTTGGAATCAACTTGACAGCAATAGGTTTTTGGGAAATATGTGCTAGGAACAATAAAAGGCATATTATACAAACTAAAGCATTATCAGAATCTTAGAACTTTAATTTCCAGTTTTGGACCCTGTCACCTCATCTCCTGGCTCAGTGTGAAGACAGTTCAGTTGAATTATGGGGCCCACAAAAGAGGCTGATTCACAGCTACCCCAATAGGGATGATGATGCTGGGAAAGAGAAGGGAAGTTTATCTCTGTCTTGGGTTGTCATTGTGTTCCACTTCTCTTCTTCATTGCTTGCTAATATTGCATTTTATTTATAATGTACTTTTTTGGTTTTTAAGTGCTTTTTAACATATTATTTCATCTGATCTAATAACCACCCTGGAAGATGTTGTTGGTGTTGTTACTTGCTGCCCAGTTGAATCTGACTCACAGCAACCTTACATATAAAAGAACAAAATATTTCTCCTTCTGTGCCATCCTTATAACCATTGGCATATTTGAGCCCATTGTTGCAGACACTGTCAACCAATCTCATAAGGTGTTTCCTTCATTTGGCTGACCCTCAACTTTACCAAACATGATGTCCTTTTCTAGCAATTGGTCTTTTCTGAGGATGCGTCCTAAGTAAGCAAGATGAAGTCTTACCATTCTTGCTTCTAAGGAGTATTCTGGCTATACTTTCCCCAAGACCAATTTGTTCGTTCTCCTGGCAGTCCACAGTAATTCAATATTCTTCACCAACACCACAATAAGGCAGGTATTATTAAAGCCATTTTACAGACAAGAAAACTAAGATTCAGAGGTGCTGGGTGGTTTGGTGAAGGTTGTAAGGTAAATGACAGACAGAATGGTCACCAGAATCTAGGCTTTCTGACTCAGTGATCTTCCCCGTACTCCATTCATTCAAGTTGTGTAAGAGTCAAAGGGTAAACAGACCTTTCTTCAACAACATAACACTGAGTTACTACAAATCTTCCCTGTGTCCCTCCCAGGCTGAATCAGAGCAGCATTCAGCCACAGGCAACTCAGATGGACCAAAACCACTAACATAACCATCTTCTCTCTTGACTTGCATTATGACAGCATCAACAAACACACCCATCCATCTAGACGAAGGCCAACACCAAGCACTGTGACTCTAAATCCCTGCCTCTAAAATAAACGCATTGTCCTCTGCCTCCACAACCTCATCCCCAAAATCTTAATTTTTTCAACTGGTCTCCAAGAACTTTCTCCTCTCCACCCTTTTCCCACTGTCATTTTGGTATTTCAACCAATTTGATCCTTGAGGGACTGAGATTGCATTTCATTGCATGTGGAAACCATGAAAGTGGTTCTGATGTCAAAACAGAACCACTAATCATCATTCAAAATTGTTAAAATAAAGAAAAAAAGTTGAATATGAAGATGGCCAAAGAGGTGACGTTGCCAACTTTACCCAAAGTCTCCAACTACAGGAAGTTATTTTCGCTCCCTGAGTCAAATGAAATGTTTTTGTAACTCATCCTGAGCCAACAGAATGGAAAAGTAAAGGTAACAGACATGAAAAATGATTTCCCGAGTGCACTGCCAAATTTCTAGAATGAGTTGGTTATAATCATTGCTTCCATTTCTTCACCCATTATTTCATAATTATCTCTTTGCAATCAGCTTCCATCCTCACCACGCTACTAAGATTAAATACTTTAGGGACTCCAATAGCTCCTTCCTGACAAATTAAATTACTTATTTTCTTGTTCCTATTCTTTGCATTCTCTAGGTGGCTCTTAACCCTCTTAACTTCTCCTTCTTAAAACTCTCTATACCTTTGGGACATACTAGGGTTTTGGTTCTTCCACATCTCTCTACTTGCTACTTTTTTCTTCTCTGGTTCTATTTAAACGACATTCCGCTAATCTCTATTTCTCATTCTGTTTTGCTGTTTTCCCCATTTCCATTCTCACAACAAAAACATTAAAAACTTGTGTATCACCACCTCCACTGAGATACACAACTTTTTCCTTTTCATGAATACAAGATATTTTCAGGGTTTAGCTCAGAAAAGACTCTGGAAGAAGGCATTGGCCACTGAGAGTGTTTCTTGGATTGAGACATGCATAATCCCAGGCTCCATTAGATTATTTAAGGAGTCATTGAAAGCTCCCAGACCTCTACACCAAAGCCTATCCCAAGGTGGAGCAAACAGTGAACTTTTTGCCTCTATCATTACAGGCCAGATGACAAGGACTCAACGTCCATAGCACAAGAGCCACAAGCTCAATGCGATTCTCTAACAACCAGATCCTTGTTGCTAATCAGTCAAAAGCTAAAAAAAATAAAAATATGTACTTAAAATCACCTTTTGCCTGTCAGCCCTCTGTGAGAATAAGCACATTTGTTTAATAGAGGGGCTATGTAGTTAAAGTTGTTCTCAATAATGGAATTAGGGCTCATGGAGGGGGTATATCCTACTTAAACAAGGCATCTTCCAGAGCCATTACGTGACACATGACTGGGAAACAAAGCCGCGGCCATTGACTAATTCCTCGATTGGTTAGACTCAAATAGAGGTAAAATTCCTTTGCTTCACAGGAAAATATTCACTGAACGTTATTAAGTTAATAGTCAAGTCACCTCTGACTCGTGGCAACCTTATGTATAACAGAACAAAAACTTGCCTAGTCCTGCTCTGTAGGCTTTCCTAGGCTGAAATCTGTATGGGAGCAGATCACTATGCTAGGTCCGTTCTTCCAAGGAGCCACTGGTGGGTTTGATTAGCAGCTGAGCATTTTACCATTGCACCATGAGTACTCCTCAGTCCCACTAAATATCACTTTAAGTTTTATAGGGTTCTTCAGGATTCATTCACTCAACAAGTGTCCTAACTGATTGCTTAATTTGCATAAGCACTATAAAAAACAAACAAACAAACAAACCCATTACCTTCAAGCCACTCTGAAAGATAGAGTAGAACTGTACCATAGGGTTTCCAAGGTTTGCCTGCAGAATTCAAACTGCCGACCTTTTGGTTAGCGCAGCCTTGGCTCTTAACCACTACGCCACCAGGGTTTCCATAAGCACTATAGGTAATGTAAAAATGAATTAGAAATATTTCCTCTGGATAAGAAATTGACAATCTAGTAGTATGATTAAACACAAACTTAAATTACTAAAGTATAAGTGGAAAGTAAGTGGTGCAAGAACTATACAGAAAAAAACGCTACATTTTTAGCTCTTTTAATATCAGGATGGAGAGAATACTTTTAGTGCCAGGGAGTAGGAGGCAGTAAAGGAGAGGAGAGATTAGAGATGGAAGTAGCATTTGGGCTCTATTGCCTATTCTAATTCATTCATTCACTCATTCATTCATTCATTCAACAATTACTTATCAATTGTCCACAAAGTGCAGGTATGTATGGGTTACAGTAGTGACAAAACATGCAGTGACCCAGTCCCTATGTAGCTCTGAGTCTCACTGGGAAAGCATACATTGCGTAATTCCAAGAACACCGAGAGTCACCTTAACAGTGCACTGAGTGTTATAATTTGTGTGCTGTTCCTTCCACAAGACATCCTTGTGCTTCCCCTTCCCCAGCCAAGAGCCCCTGGAATGTGGCTGTGTGCTTGAAAATGTCTACCTATGATATAAAAGGACAAAATATCTAATTAATAATTACGGACACTATTGATGTTTTCTCTCCCAAGAATCTAATCTCTGCTACAGAGTAAAATTAGAGCAATCAAACATATGTTGGTCTTTCAGCTGACTGTGGATATAGCCTAAGACTAAATACCAGATAATGTCTCTCAATTAGACATGACAATCCTCTTCACAAAAGCCAGATAAGCATATTATATGTTTATACCAAACTTGCTGGTAAAAATGACCTCATTTTGGGTAGCTGGAACAACTCAGCTGGGACATAGCCCAAGACTGCAAGTAATAAAAGAAGTTAACTCTTTCGGTTGCCTCACAAGCAACATTATTCATATCCACCCTTGGCAATTCATTCATTCCCAATATAAAAACAAACTCACTAATAGTTTTACATATACTTGCACTACCTATGGAGCTCTTGCAGCTCAGTGGTTAAGAGTTACAACTGCTAACCAAAAGGTTGGTGGTTGGAATCCACCAGCTACTCCTTGGAAACCCTATCAGGCAGTTCTACTAGGTTTCCATATGAGTCAGAAACAACTCTATGGCAATGGGTTTGGTTTTATTTTTTCTTTGGTTTAGAATTATAAAATGTAGATTCTTGGTTCTTTATAAAATGTTTATGGTACATTTCTTTAAAAAAATAAACTCATCTTTTTTTCTGAAGTACACAAGGTTAAGAATTTGACAAATAGCACATTAAGTCAGGATAGAGAAGATGGCACTGCACTCAAGGCCGGTGGTCAGTGCTGAATCAATCTACCATTCCACTTCCAAACTAGTTCTGGATAAGACTGTCAAAAATGAACCATAAATCAGAAAGGAAATGAACTCTGAGTCACCTCATAGCTGATCCAAAACACCTCAACTTATTATCACCACACCCTCCAAATTAGAGTAACCAAAGGCCAAGAAATCTCATAGATTTCATTTATTTCAAGCTGAACCAGGGAATTTCTGCTTGGAACTGCAAAGACCTCCCTTTCCTCTCTTCTCATCCCTTAAAATGTAAGAAGTGCCCTTTGCTTCTGCTATACTAGCTGAGGAGGGAGTAGACTCTTCTTTTGTGGACATTAATATTTTTCTTTTATTAGCTCATATTCATTTATTTTTTGTACTTAATTGTACAGTTCGATGAATTTTGACAAATGCATAAATCCCCATAATCCTCTAAATCCCTGCTACTCCTATCACAATATGGAACATTTTCATCACCTGAGAACTTTCCTTCACGCCCCTTTCCAGTCAATTTCTACCCATTCCCAACAAGGGCAACCACAACACTGACTTTATTCTTCGTGTAATAGTTTTCCTATACTAGAGCTTCATAAAAGCAAAGTCCTACAGTATGTACTCTTTTGTTTCACAATTCTTTCACTGACCATATACATATATATATTTTTTTTTTTTTGAGATTCATCCATGTTATTGTGTATATTGGTTCTTTTCTTCCCTTTTATTGCTGTGTAGTATTACATTGTATGAATATAGCAAAATTGTTTATCCACAAACCTATTGATGGACGTTTGAGTTGTTTTTAGTTCGGGGCTTATTATGGACTGACTTGTGTCCCCCAAAAGTGTGTATGAACTTGGCTAGGTCATAATTCCCACCATTTTGTCATCTGATGTGATTATCCTATGTGCTGTAAATCCTAACTTCTATGATGTTAATGAGGCAAGATTAAAGGCAACTATGTTAATGAGGCAGGACTCAATCTACCAGATTAGATTTTATTTTGAATTGATCTCTTGTGAGATACAAAAGAGAGAATCAAGCAGAGAGGAGATGACCTCCTACCACCAAGAAAGAAGAGCTAGGAGCAGAGCACATTCTTTGGGCCCAGGGTCCCTGCACTGAGAAATTCCCAGACCCAGGGAAAGATCAATGACAAGCACTCTCCCCCAGAACTGACAGAGAAAGAAAGCCTTCCCCTGGAGCTGGTGCCCTGAATTTGGACTTCTAGCCTCCTAAACTTTGAGAGAATAAACGTTTGTTTGTTAAAAGCTACCCACTTGTGGTAGTTCAGTTATATAAGTACTAGATAACTAAGACAGGACCATTAAGAAAAAAGTTGCTGTGGACATACTTACACAAGTATTTTGGGAGACAATTACTTTCATCCCTCTTAGGTAGATGTTGAAAAGGATAATGGAGTAGGTGTATGTACAACATTATCAAACAGAAAAACAAAAAACCTCGAAAAATATTTTTCTTTAGAGATCGTTACATTCTACCTTCCCACCAGCAACATATGAAGACTGTCGTTGTTCCACATCCTCAGCAACACTTGCTATAGTCAATATTTTTTTTATTTTAGCCAATCTAATAGATGTATAGCAGCATCTTACTGGCTTGATTTGCATTTCTCTGATGACTAATTATATTAATGGATCTTTAATGTTTATTGGCCATTCATATATTGTCCTTTGTGAAGTATCTATTCAAAACTTTTGCCCCATTTTAACTGGGTTATTTGTCTTTTTATTATTGAGTCGTAGGAATTCTTTGTATATTCTAGATACAAGACCTTTGTCAGAAATATATTTTGTAAGTATTTTCTGCCAATTTGTGGCTCATTTTTTTACCTTACCCAATAACTACCTTTCCTGGCACTCTTTATACCTTCATATGGCTTTGAGTTTCCATCTAGTATCATTTCGCCTGGACCTAAAGAACTGCTTTTAACATTTCTTATCCTTCTTATCTGTTAGTAACAAATTCTCTTAGCCTTTTGTTTGTTTTTAAATGTCTTTATTTCAGTCTAATTTTTGATGGATATTTCATTGAGCAAAGAATTCTAAGTTGACTTTTTATGTTTGTTTCAGTACTTTGTAGAGACGTCATTTCATTGCCTTCTGGAGTGCATTGTTTCTCAGGAAAAGTCAGCAATATTTTTTAGCTTTGTTTCCCTAAACGTAGTGTACCTTTACTTCTCTGAATAAAGATTCTCTGTTGTTCATTGACATATAGCACTTTGACCATGATGTGCTAAAGTGTTATTTTCTTTATGTTTATCCTGCTTGGGGTTTGATCATACTTTTGGGTCTGTTAGTTTATATTCTTCATCAAATTTGGAAAATTTTGGGTGACTATTTCTTCAAATTTTTTTTTTTTTTCCTACACCAGTCTCTCCATCTTCTTTTTTGGGGGGACTCCAACTACATATTTTTAGATTGTTTGATATTTTCCCACAGATAACTAAGGCTAAATCTTTTTTTCCCTCTTTTTTGTTTTAGTTTAGATTAGTTTCTAGTGCCCTGTCACAAAGTTCAGTGTTTGTTTTCCTACAGATTCCAATCTACCATTAATATCACCCAGTGAACTTTTCGTTTTAGATAATGTACTTTTTTAGAACTAGTGCTGTGGAAACCCTGGTGGTGTAGTGGTAAATAGTTATGGCTGCTAACCAAAAGGTTAGCAGTTCAAATTCACCAGGCTGCTCCTTGGAAACCATATGAGACAGTTCTACTCTGTCCTATAGAGTCACCAGGAGTCAGAATTGGCTCAGCGGCAGCAAGTTTGTTTGTTTTTTAGTGCCGTTACTTGATTATTTTTATAATTTCTATTTCTCTGCTGATATTTCCCACCTCTTGTCTCACCGAGCTCTTCTTTTTTTTTTTTTTTAAATCATCTAATATATTTATAGTAGTTCTTTTCAAGACCTTGTCTAATAATTCAAATATCTGTGTCATTTCTAGGCCTGTTTATGTTGACATTTTTTTCCTCCTAATTATGGTTTACATTTTCCTGCATTTTTGCTTGTTTAATAATGTTTTCTTGTTTGTTGTACATTTTGTTTGCTACATTATTAAGAGTCTTTATTTTATTATTTTCTCTTAAAGATAGTTGATTTTTGTCCTGTATGCCAGTTAATTGATTACTGGATAAGTTTAATCATTCTAAGACTTTGTTAAAATCTTTTTTAGGGCAGGGCTAGGGTAACCCTTACACTAGGGCTAATGTAGCCCACTCCTAAGTATGATCTTCTGGAGTTTCAACTGAATGCCTGACATGTGCACTAAGGTGTCATCAGCCTGGATGTTAGGAATTCCAATATCTCCCAATCCTTTGTTACTTCCAGAATATCCATTTAACTAAGAGTCTTAAGTAGCTATTTGCTGTCAGGCCTGGAACAGTCTCTCCTACATATGTGAAGCTTAATAGTCAACCTCAGACTCAGAGAAACCTCTATGCAGATGTCTGAAATTCCTTCCATTTCCAGCTTTCTCCATTTCAGTACTCTAGCCTACAAGTTTCAATACCCTCTAAACTCTGATATCTGTTTCCTTTGTCCACCAAGATAGCTGTTCTCTGTCTGAGCTTCTCTTCCATGTGCTTTCATTTGTAACGTGTCCCCAAACAGAAATCAGTGTAAATATGGAGATCACCTTCTCTCAAAGATCACAGATCTATCCTGTCTGTTGTCCAATGCTAAAAAAGATTGCTTCAAATATTTTCTTTCATTTTATATTTGTTGGTGTGGGAAAGTAAGTCTGATAATCATTTCTCCATCATCATTCATGGATGGAACCATAAGTCACATTACTAAAGGTTGTAAACTTCCATTATTCCAAGTACAGGAACACACATACACACATAATTTAGTAGTTCTAATTCAATAGTGTCCTCTCAACAGAAACTCTTAAATATCTATAGATTCCCAATTTCTGAAACCTGGGACCTACACACTCCTAATCATTTTAAATTACCCACAAAATCAACAGGAATTTACCAGTGGCCACACTTCTTTATTTATTTTAGGAACATGAGAAGAGGCAGAAAACCAAACTGTACCTGGAAAGTTGGGTTCATATGGCATGTGGATATAGAAGTTTGACTCCCTGGATTTCTGAACTAGTCTAAATTTGTTCCCATGCATGATGATTAGCTCCACACAAATGAATCTCTGATAACCTCTAAAGTGACATTTAGCCCATTCATTTAGTCAAAGTAAAACATTTTTTGAGATCAGAATATCTATTTTTTTGTTGTGGTGGTGTGCTGTCGATTCCAACTCAGCAACCCTAAAGGACAGAGAAGAATTGCTTCATAGGGCTTCCAAGGCTGTAATTTTTATGGAAGCAGATTGCCATATCTTTCTCCAGCACAGTGGTTGGTGGATTCGAACCATCCATCTTTCGGTTGGCAGCCAAACACTTAACCATGGTGCCACCAGGGCTCCTAAGAATAGGGTGAATATATCGTTTATTACCAAATGATGAACACTTGACAGTTCTAATAATTATGCAAATACAAGAGTCATATATCATGACTGGGACATATGGCCACTCTGCTTATGTTGCGTTAGTGTGAAAACAGTCATAAATTCATTTCCAGCCTCAAGTTGTGTAGGTAGTAAAAAAAGGTGATTCTAATGCTTCTTTAAACTACTGGTACTTAGTATGGTATGAGAAAGTCTGTTATTCACTTTTCTCTTTCAAGAAACAGAGGTCTGAGAAGGTTTATACATCCACTAGATTCGCATTGCCAGTTCTTGCCTTCTTTTCCTTTGGTATGTTTCCTGTTGTGTTTTGAAAGACCACTTCACTCTAAATACAGAATTTACCATTGTGTAAATGTTGTGCTAGCATGTTAGGTTAAGGAGAGGGAGAAAGAGAGAAGAGAGGATAAGAACAAGCAAGTATGTCTTGTCATTTTTCTTGATGGGCACATTAAGCTGCTCCCATCCTAAGAAAGATGGAGAAATGGTGTTCATGTCCTATTCAAACCAATTACATCATTTGTTGTATTGTATTCATTAAGGGCCCTTGTGTGATGCATCACAGTAAAAATCTTTCTTTATTAAATGTTGTTTACTTCATTGTGATTAGTGAGAATACTAATCAGCAAAAGAAGAAAAGGAAGGAAAGATCACTTGAGGACTAAAAGAAATGGTTTGCTAAAGGCAACAACTTTATCCTAGTCCTTGAGAAAATATTTTTTCCATATGCTGTTTTAAAAAGGTTTGCAGCATAAAACATCCCCGGCTCTCTTCTCTTGGTCTCTTGATTCTATTTAACAGCCATACCAGAACACTTTATAGGTATTTATCTCAGTTTCCATTGATTTCTTTGACTGTGCTCGGAAAATACAATCACAAAATGTTCCCAAGCCATTGGGGTATCAAGGAGAAAGTATAATAATGTTCTTGCAAAAAATAAAAACCTTATTTGTCTTATAGTCATGGCCAGAGAGGAAACTTTTTTAAAGGAGAAATGAACAAATATCTTCCTTAATCTTCCTCTGAATTAGATGGATAAGAAACAGGAAATGTTTGTGGTATGGTTAATATACGTAAATGATGATGTATAATTGGCAAATTTCTCCCAATGTTTTGATTGGTCTGATGTCATGCATACATAAGTGAGCAGGGGATACTTAAATGGAAAAAACACCAATGCAGTTTGGGCTGGGCTTAGCATTAATAACGCAATACAAAAGCGTTGGAGTGATAAGAGCAAGCACTCCTGAAATTTCCAGAGTTCTGCAGCAGACATTTGTTTACAGTGTAGGCATTAGAGAGTGTGTCTGCTTAAATTCTAACACTGAGTAGATGTGCGCATACTAATCAGGAGATAAATCATCAGAGCTTTACTGAGACAGCTTATCAAGATTCTGTACTTAAAATTTCAGCAACTGAAGAGAATAATAAAAAATTATCTTCTGTTAGTCTACTAATCCTGATAAGAAAGCTATTCATTTGACCTAAGACATATACAAGTTAGAGGAAGTTTGGAGGACTCCTCAGAACCTAGGGATGAAAGAGAAGAGACAATCAAGACTAGAACCAAAACTTTGCTTAGCCCCCTCTTAGGTGAAGTTTCTACCAATACCTTGATGAGAAGAATTGGTGTGAAATACCACTTACTCTCACAGTTGACGGTAACTTCATCCTTGCAATTGTCTTGGCCAAAAACCTGAAGTCATCCTTGACTGTTACATCTCATAGCCAATCCACCAGGACATCTCGTTGGCCCTTCCTTCAAATATACACAGAATCTTACTACCACAACTGCTCTCATCCTATCCAAGCTACCCTTATCTTTCAATGAATTACTGTAATATTCTCCTAATTGATCTTTTTTTTCCATCCTACCTTCCTACAGTCTAATCCCAACCCAACAGCTAGAGCAATCATTTTAAAACTAAGGCAGCTCGTTTCACTGATCTGCTCAAAACTCTGCCACAATGACTCCTCCTTTCATACGCATAAAAAAGAAAGAATACTCATGCATACGAAAAAAAACAAAAACTGAAGTTCTCATAATGGTGTCAGTGATTTATATTTACTGGTCCAGAACCACTAACATTAGTATCACTGGAAACTTGTAAGAAATGCCAGTTATTGGCCCCTGCTGTAGGGCTTCTAACTGAAAATTTGTAGGGTGGAGAGCATCAGTTTTGTATAACAATCCCTCTAAATGATTTCAATGTACCTTAAATTTTAAGAACCACTAATCTTCATTATCTGAGCCCTCAAGTATACCATTTCAATCTTTTACTCTGAATTCATTTTCTACTACTCTCCTTCTATTCACTCTAATCTAGCCACATTGGCTATCTTGCTGCTTCTCCAAGAATCCAGGCATACTTCCACCACAGTCTTCAGCAATAGCCATTGCCATTGTTTGGGACACTCTTCTTCCATATATCTGCTTGTCTAACCCCTCCACCCTTTTGAAGTCTTTGTTCAAATATTTGTTCCTCATACCACTTTTACCTTCTATATAATTTATCTGTAATGTTTTTATTTATTGGTTTCTCCTCCAGCTAAAATATAGACCACAAAGGGTCAGATTTTTTTTTTTCCTTGTCAACTGATGCATCCCAAACACGAGAAAGTATCTGGGACACCGTAGGCACTCAAATATTTGATAAATAAGTTAATGAATGAACAAGTTGAGTGAGTAAATAAACTATAGCGTGTTTGGGTATATTTATGTATAGTTATTGCATGTGCCAGTGGTTATATTGGAGCCCTCATGGTGCAGTGGTTAAGAGCTCGGCTGCTAACCAAAAGTTTGGCAGTTTGAATTCACCAGCTGCTCCTTGGAAACCATATGGGGCAGTTCTGCTCTGTCCTATGGGATTGCTATTAGTCAGAATTGACTCAATGGCAATGAGTTTTTGTTTGTTTGTTTGTTTTGTGTTTTATAGTTATATTAAACTTTTAGTAAACAATATGTTATGTAGTGTTGGTTTTCAATGAATTCTGTCTTTGGCCTTATGCACATGTACATTAAGGAATACTTTGGGGTGCTGTTAATGCTTGCATTTGCTCTGGAAATCAGAAGGCTGCTTCTACAACAGCTAACATCATCCTAAACAGAGAGAGACTGAAAGCATTCCCCTTGAGAACAGGAACCAAACAAGGATGACTTTATCACCACTCTTATTCTACATTGTGCTTGAGGTACTAGCCTGAGCAATAAGGCTAGATAAAGAAATAAAGGGCAACTAGATTGGTCAGAAAGAAGCAAAAGTGTTTCTATTTGCAGATGACATGATCTTATTCATAGAAAACCTTAAAGAATCCTCAAGGAAACTACTGAAACTAATAGAAGAGTTTAGCAGACTAACAGAATACAAGATAAACATACATAAATAAGTTGGATTCTTCTACACCAGCAAAGAGAGCAACGAAGAGGAAATTGCCAAGTCAATATCATTTACAATAGCCCCTAAGAAGATAAAATACTTAGGAATAAATCTAACCAGAGATGTAAAAGACCCATACAAAGAAAACTATAAGGGACTGCTACAAGTAACCAAAAGAGACCTACATAAGTGGAAAAACATGCCTTGCTCACGGATAGGAAGACTCAAAATTGTAAACATGCCTATTCTGCCCAAAGCGATCTATAGATACAATGCAATCCTGATCCAAATACCAGTGACATTTTTTAATGAGACAGAGAAACAAATCACCAACTTTATATGGAAAGGAAAGGCGCCCCGGATAAGTAAAGCATTACTGAAAAAGAAGAACAAAGTGGGAGGCCTCACACTACCTGACTTTAGAACATATTATACTGCCCCAGTAGTCAGAATGGCCTGGTACTGGTACAACAACAAATACATAGACCAATGGAACAGAATTGAGAATCTAGACATAAATCCATCCAAATATGAGCAGCAAAGGCCCAAAGTCAGTTAAATGGGGAAAAGACAGTCTTTTTAACAAATGGTGCTGGCATAGCTGGATATCCATCTGCAAAAAAAATTAAATAAGACCCATACCTCACACCATGCACAAAAATGAACTCAAAATGGATCAAAGGCCTAAATATAAAATCTAAAATGATAAAGATCATGGAATAAAAAATACAGACAATGCTAGGAGCCCTAATACGTGGGATAAACAGTATATAAAACATTACTAGAACTGTACAAACACCAGAAGAGAAATTAGATAACTGGGAGCTCCTAAAAATCAAACACCTATGCTCATCCAAAGACTTCATCAAAAGAGTAAAAAGATTACCTACAGACTGGGAAACAGTTTTTAGCTATGTCATCTCCCATCAGTGTCTGATCCCTAAAGCCTACATGATATTGCGAAAACTCAACTACAAAAAGACAAATAACCCAATTAAAAACTGGGCAAAGGATATGAACAGGCACTTTACATTCAGGTAGCTAACAGATACATGAGGAAATTCTCATGATCATTAGCCATTAAAGAAATGCAAATCAAAACTACAATGAGATTTCATCTCACTCCAACAAGGCTGGCATTAATCGAAAAACACAAAATAATAAATTTTGGAGAGGTTGTGGAGAGACTGGAACACTTATACACTGCTTGTGGGAATGTAAAATGGTACAATCACTTTGGAAATCAATTCAGCACTTTCTTAAGAAGATAGAAACAGAACTATCATTCAACCTAGCAATCCCACTCCTTAGAATATATCCTAGAGAAGTAACAGCCATCACACAAACAGATATACGCACACCCATGTTCATTGTAGCACTGTTTACAACAGCAAAGAGATGGAAGCAACCAAGGTGCCCATCAAAGGATGAATGGATAAACAAATTACGGTATATTCACACAATGGAATACTATGCATCGATAAAGAACAACGATGGATCTCTGAAACATTTCATAACATGGAGGAATCTGGAAGGCATTAAGCTAAGTGAAATTAGTCAGTTGCTAAAGGACAAATACTGTACAAGACCACTATTATAAGAACTCAAGAAATAGTTTAAACAGAGAAGAAAATATTCTTTGATGGTTACAAGAGGTGGAAGGGAGGGAGGGAGACAGGGATTAACTACTTAGATAGTAGACAAGAACTAATTTAGGTGAAGGGAAGGACAACACACAATACAGGAGAGGTCAGCACAACTGGACTAAACCAAAAGCAAAGAAGTTTTCTGAATAAGCTGAATGCTTGGAAGGCCAGTGTAGCAGGGGTGGGGGTCTGAGGACCATGGTTTCAGGGTACATCTAGGCCAATTGGCAAAATAAAATCTATTAAGAAAACATTCTGCATCCGGTTTTGGAGAGTGGCTGTCTGGGGTCTTAAACCCAAGAAAGCAGCCATCTAAGATGCATCAGTTGGTCTCAACCCACATGGAGCAAAGGAGAATGAAGAACACCAAAGACACAAGGTAAGTATGAGCCCAAGAATAAGAATGGGCCACGTAAATCAGAGACTACATCATCCTGAGACCAGAAGAACTAAATGGTGCCCAGCTACAACTGATGACTGCCATGACAGGGAACACAATAGAAAACCCCTGAAGGAGCAGGAGATCAGTGGGATCCAGATGCCAAATTCTCATAAAAAGACCAGACTTAATAGTATGACTGAGACTAGAAGGACCCCAGTGGTTATGGTCCCTAGACCTTCTGTTAGCCCAAGACAGGAACCATTCCCAAAGCCAACTCTTCAGACAGGGATTGGACTAGACTATTTATATATATATATATAATCAGAAAATGATACTGGTGAGGAGTGATCTTCTTGGATCAAGTAGACACATGAGACTATTTGGGCAGCTCTGGTCTGGAGGGGAGATGTGAAGGCTGAGGGGGACAAAAGCTGTCTGAATGGACATAGGAATACAGGGTGGAGAGAAGGAGTGCACTGTCTCATCAGGGGGAGAGCAACTAGGAGTATATAGCAAGGTGTACATAAGGTTTTGTATGAGAGACTGACTTGATTTGTAAACTTCCACTTAAAGCACAATAAAAATTAAAGAAAAAAAAAGGCTGCTTCTAGAGTGGACATAATAAATTAATCATTACCTACCAATACTTGTTACCAGCACTCATTATGCTACAACACTAAGCAGGTTCTATACTAATTAGGAGGAGCCCTGGTTGCTCAGTGGTTATGCACTTGGCTGCTAACCAAAAGAACAGTGGTTCAAACCCACCAGCCACTCTTTGGGAGAAAGATGTGGCAGTCTGTTTCCATAAAGATTTATAGCCTCGGAAACGCTATGGGGCAGTTCAACTCTGTCCTATAGAGTCATTATGAGTCGGAATCAACTGGATGACACACAGCAACATATTATTTTGGTGAGCTACGTATTTGATAGCTCTAACCAAAACGGTTAATTCTAGCAACTTAAATGTTTCACCTCTATCAGAATAATTAAGTCTCTTATATTTACTTTGGTTATGATGATCAAATTCAATAGCAAATCTTATTCAGAATAAAGATACCCAACTGCAGATGCCTTCCTCTCAGGTTTTCCAAGAGTTCAGTCAGTCAATAACCCCACCACGTGGTCCAGTAACCACATCCACATTTATGCACAAGACAGAATAGGACACTTACAACATCTAGGTGATATGATTTTACGGGGCAGAAATTGTCCCTTGCTTACAAAATGTCTGGCCCTCCTCTTACTGATGGATAGTAGAAATTCAACCGAGAGGATCTTTATTTCTGACCTTACAACTTTGATTTTTGTTGAATAATAAATATTTTTTAGAGGTTGCTAGAAATTATTTATATTTAAGAGTCTATGAACTTCTTATACTCTTTCTGGTAGTTAAGTTTTGATACAAAAGTAACATGTATGTTTTGGTAACAAGAGAGATAAATGGAATAAAATGTTATAGAATAAGGAGGCAGAAGATACAGACTATAAACTTAAGCAACATCATAATTTTACCAAGGGCCAAAATGAAAAATGATTCATCTTAAATATTTCAACAGTCTTTTAAAAATTTACTATTAAAAGTAATAGTATATGCTCTTTGCAATCGTTCAAATAATACAGAAATATATAATGAAAAACAGAACAATTTTTACTTCTACTTTTCTCATTCTATCAGAAAACCATCAAGATACATTACATTAACAGTTTGGTATATATCCTTCCACTGAAATACATTAAAATTTAAAGTATACTCTCAATGGTAATTGAACTAAAACTTTTATAATCCGTTCCATTGTACCATCTATTCAGGTTAAGATTATTTTTCAGAAAAATAACTCTAGCTTTCTACAGAATACTTGGAGGTGATTAACTTAATAAAGAAAGAAAAAAAGGATTCAAATAAAATATCTTTCATCACATCTCTCAGTCTAGCAGCATAACACATAAAGCAAAATCTTGCTTAACTTTGAGATTTTTGTCAAAGGTCATATACTCTTCCAGAAGAAGGAAATAAGTCTGATTTTCCCAGTGGGAAATTTGCAGAATTATTTTCTTTGTTTTTTACATTTAAGATACACTTGAATAAGTTAATGGTAATTTCTGTGATTGTTAGAGTCCTTACTCAGTGACAGGCCCCCGTGCTCAGTAAGCACTTTCCATGAATGATGTCCTATAAATACTCTTAACAGGCAGAGAGGTTTAAACTAGGTTTACAGATGAGAAACCTAAGGATTGAAGAATTTAGACACTTACCTAGGGGCACTCAGTAAGTATGTGGCAGGGCCAGCCCTGAGAGGCAGCTTAGTTGGAGGAAACTGTACTATGTGGTGGTTAATAGTGTGGGATGTTGGGTCTTGTCAAAAGGGGTTCAAATCACAGATTTCCTAGTAAGTGCTAGATATTAACTGTTGCTCTTCATTTTTCTTCATTTTAAGCAACATTAAACAGTCTCTTAGGAATTACAGTTCAGGACTAGACCTTACAGGAATTTCCAAAATGCAAAAAGAGAATATGTTCAAACCAGTAGCCACATAAAACTGCATTCAGGCTCTAATTTTTTTTTATTATTATTATTTTGCAGCCAAGTCTTCAAATTTTCAAAAAGTTGTGCTTCAGATTAAAATCTTTCCTTTCCCTTTTTTTTTTTTTTTGCTGAAACAAAGGTAAAATATATTTCTTTGGAGAAAATTTAAAAATATCTGAAGTATCAAAGTTGCCACAGTCAATTTAGCTTAGTATAACTTTATATATTCAAGTAGTAGTGATCCACATCTACAGTTTCTCAGAACCAATTTAGAGTACAGAAAAATAAACATAAATATAGAGCATGACCAGAGCAGAGCTGAAATGAAATTTAGAAAGCGAAGTGCTAGACTACGATGAGGTAGCAACTAAGAGAGATATTCACACAATGGAATACTACGCATCGATGAAGAACAATGATGAATCCATGAAACATTTCATAACTTGGAGGAATCAGGAAGGCATTATGCTGAGTGAAATTGCTCAGTTGCAAAAGGACAAATATTGCATAAGACCACTGTTATAAGAACTGGAGAAATAGTTTAAACAGAGAAAAAAATATTCTTTGATAGTTATGGGGGGGAGGGAAGAAGAAAGGGGGATCGGCTTTCACTAACTAGATAGTAGATAAGAACCATGTTAGGTGAAGGGAAAGACAACACACAATACAGGAGAGGTCAACACAACTGGACTAAACCAAAACAAAGAAATCTCCTGAATAAACTGAATGCTTTGCAGACCAGAGTAGCAGGGGCAGGGGTTTGGGGACCGTGGTTTCAGGGGACATCTAAGTCAATTGGCATAATAAAATCTATTAAGATAACATTCTGCATCCCACTTTGAAGAGTGGTGTCTGGAGTCTTAAACATTAGCAAGCAGCCATCTAAGATGCATCAATGAGTCTCAACCCACCTGGAGCAAAGAAGAATGAAGAACACCAAAGACACAAGGTAATTATGAGCCCAAGAATAAGAATGGGCCACATAAATCAGAGACTACATCAGCCTGAGACCAGAAGAACTAGATGGTGCCTGACTACAACCTATGACTGCTCTGACAGGGAACATAACAGAGAATTTCTGAGGGAGCAGGAGAGCAATGGGATGCAGACCCCAAATACTCATAAAAAGACCAGATTTAATGGTTTGACTGAGACTAGAAGGATCCCGGTGGTCATGGTCCCCAGACCTTCTGTTAGCCCAAGACAAGAACCATTCCCAAAGCCAACTCTTCAGGCAGGGATTGGACTGGACAATGAGATAGAAAATGATACTGGTGAAGAGTGAGCTTCTTGGACTAAGTAGACACATGAGACTATGTTGGTATCTTCTGTCTGGAGGGGAGATGGGAGGGCGGAGGGGGTCAGAAGCTGGCCAAATGAACATGAAAAGGGAGAGTAGAAGGAAGGAGTGTACTGTTTCTTTAGGGGGAGAGTAATTAGGAATATATAGCAAGGTGTGTATAAATTTTTATATGAGAGACTGACTTGATTTGCAAACTTTCACTTAAAGCACAATAAATTTTTTTTTTAAAAAAAGAAATGGGAAAGAAATCATCTCTCATTTATCTCTTCAAAGAATTTACAGTCTAGGAGAAGATGACAAATATGTTTTATTTCTTGTGTAAATTCCATCTGAATGATAGTACCTACTTGAAAAGGATTCGTAGGCTTTCTTTGGGCTTAACCAGAAAGTATTATGAAGGTTTTAATATGTCTAACCTGGGAATAAAATAGGGAATGGCAACATATATGCTATGTACTTTCTATCTCTTGGTTTGAGGGAAAAAGAAGAAATGGGAACTAATGGCCGCAAAGTACGTGCTTTGCATCAGGTGCTAGAGATATACTCTTTTATTAAATCCTCAACAATCCAAATCCAATGAGGTAAAAATTATAATTTGCATTTTACAGATGAGGAGATTCATTCTCTGAGACAATAATTTTTTGCTGTTTGGAGAAAAAGGGAGAGAAATAATGACTTTATGGTGGAGGGACATGAATGCAGTGTGCAAATGCCCATTCATCCGTATGAGAAGTTGTGCATCTACTATTGTTTTTCAGGAAGACCTAGGTACGTTAGTGTCTTATTATCCCACTGCTTCCAGTGTTTCCAACATCTCTTACATTTAAGTGTCACAAACATTCTGCAGTCTCAATTGTCTCATTCTTCAAGACATGCCATTATGCTAATTATAACCTCTTTATAAGTAGTGAATAATTTTTCTCTTTGGAAATTATTTTAGAGTTTGAAAGAGACTTTATTCAAACTCTGATTAGTACTTGTAGAACACAAAGAGATTATTTTAGAACAATAGAGAAGAAAACATGCTAGCCTGAGAGTACAGAACTCATTAGCAGTCTTAACTGTACTGATAACTTGATCTGCCTTTTGGATTAGTTACTCTGTCACTTTGTGTTTTAGTTTTCCCAGTAAAGGGGTTGAATCAGTCTGTCTAAAGTCTATGCTGACTCCCAAATGCTATGATTTCTATGAGTTCAAAACGCAACATTTTACTAGAAAGAGTCAGACTTTGACATGAATAATGAATAAGGCTGATTGGAAAAAAAAGAGTAAATATTTTCTTTGTTTCTTTTTTCAAATAACATAAGACATTTTTAGTATATATTGGCACCTGCTAGCTGAAAGCTACTTGCTGGGTCCAGAGACCAAGGACAGTCACTCATTCGCTCAATTTGTGTCTTAGCACTGGGTATGGATAAGGCACTGTGGTAGATGTGAGGGGAATTTAAAGTTGTAACAAGCATAGATAGGCTCTAAATTTTTTAATAATAAAGGTACTTAAGTAACGAAAACATACAGTGGAAAATAAAAAGAATCACAAGACTAATACAGACAGATTGCCATGGGAGATAAGTAGAAGGGCAAATTACATCCTATGGGACTATAAAAAGAAGTGTCCTTTCATAGAATCTTACAAGCTGGGCTTCAAAAAATAAGACTTGACCACATAGGGAAGGGTATGAAGAAGAAAATGATCCAGGAAGATGGATCACCATGAGCAAGGGAAAGGAGATGGGAAAATAGAGAACATAATTGGAGAAGGATGAAAAATTCAATTTGACTGGGCTGAAAGGCCCCTGAAGGGAAGTAGTGGCAAATGACAGTAGAAGGTAGCAAAATCTTCAGGGCCAAAGAAGTTAAAGACTTCACCTTCTAAATGAAATCTTTTTAAACAAGAGAGTAAAAATCTTAGCCATCTTCCAGATTAATCTGGCAGCAGAATGTAATGTGAATTGAAAGGAGAATATTCTGGGGATGGGGAGGTCAATTAAGAACTACTTCAAAGCCCAACCAAGAACTAAATTCAGTGCCTGAATTACCGTCGTTATATTGAGAATGAAGACAAGAGTGGAGCAGATGAAAGAGGGAGTAAGAATCATAATAATAGCTAACGCCTATTGAATGTTTATGCTGTCCACTGCCCTAACTACAGGCAAATCACTCATTTAATTCTCACAATAATCCTGAGGTAAGCTCTATTACTATTTTCAGTTTTACAGATGCAGAAACTGAGGCACAGAAAGATTAAAATTGGTTGTTTTTATTAGGTGACATCAAGTCAATTTAGACTCATAGTGACTCTATGTGACACAATAGAACTGCCGCATAAGGTTTTCTAGGCTATAACCTGCACAGGAGCAGGTCACCAGGTCTTTCTCTCATGGAGCAGCTGGGTGGGTTCGAACTGTCAACTTTTCAGTTGGCAGCTGAGTGCCTAACTGTTGCACCACCAGAACTCCTTCAAAACTTTCCTAAGGACACTTAATATGGAATTCAACCTTTGGTTATAGAACCCTCTTGCTTAACCATTCTGATATACTACCTCCCTGCAGAAATAAGCTTGACATTACAGGACCGTAGATTGATGACGACAGGCAAAGAGCAAGGAAGAATCAAAGTTAATGCTGAGATCCCAACCCTGGCTAATCAGGAGAATGGAGATGCCATTACATATAAAAAAAAAAAAAAAAAAATAGAGAATATAGTAGGCAATATAGAACTGGAAGAAATTATGAGTCTCGAGTCTGCTTCTTTGAAATGGTAGCCATGCATGAAGATAAATAGTTAACAATAGACCAATGGAGGCCAGAAATCTGAGGAAAAGATGGGGGACAGAGATAAAACCTTGTGAAGGTGAAAGCTGATGTCATGACATTCCAAGGCAGAGGGTGTAGCGAGAGAAGGCCCAAGAAGATCTTTGTGGAACATTCAAATGGAAAAGAAGTAGAACTGAGGCAGAGAGTAGGTAAGAAGGAGGAGGAGGAGGAGAGGAGAAGAAGAAAACAAAAATGGCCATAGAGGTAGGACCTGAGCCTAAGAGTACCTGCTATGGAAACTGAGGAAAAAGCAGCTGCAAAAGGAAACAAATGAAGACATAAAAAAAACTGGGAGAAGACTAACATGTGAATCCATTACTAGGATTCACCTAGGACAGTCCTTCCAGTGTACCTGATGTTTTATAATGACTCCAAAGAAGCAATGTGATTTCCACAGATTCTTAACCCCTGATCAAGGACACTGAGAAAATTAGATTTGTCATTGAGCATAATTCATCCCAAAGATACAAAAATGGGCAAATCACCTAGGGTTTGATTCTTTCAGGGAATCATTGCTTGTGTATGTAATTGTCATGGATTGAATTATGTCCCCCCAAAAATGTGTGTATCAATTTGGCTGGGCCATGATTTTTGGTATTGTGTGATTGCCCCTGATGTCATCTGATGTGATTTTTCCTATATGTTGTAAATCCTGCCTTTAAGAAGTTAGTGATGGGGAATGGGCAGCAGTTGTGTTAGTGAAGCAGGACTCAATCTATAAGCTTGGATTGTGTCTTGAGGCAATCTCTTGAGATATAGGAGAAAGAAGTGAGCAGAGAAACAGGGGGACCTCATACCACCAAGAAAGCAGTGCCAGGAGCAGAGTGTGTACTTTGCACCCAGGTTCCCTGTGCAGAGAAGCTCCTAGTCTGGGGAAAGACTGACGAGATAGATGGCCGACAGAAAGAAAGCCTTCCACTAGAGCTGGCACCCTGAATTTGAACTTTTAGCCTACTTTACTGTAAGGAAATGAACTTCTCTTTGTTAAAGCCATCCACTTGTGATATTTCTGTTATAGCAGCAGTAGATGACTAAGACAGTAATAAATAAAATAATAAGTAAATAAAATGTATAATAAGTAAAATTAACATTACCATCTTACTTATAGGATATGCTCAACTCTTCAGAAATACATTACTAAATAATCAACACCATTGATTAAATAATAATTCCATGACTTCATTTACTAGAAAAGCGTGTTGTGAACCTCAGCCCCACCTATCATTGCATATGTGTTTGCTCTCCCAGATAAAATATGTGAGAAACTAATTTTCTAACGTAATAAGGGAAAACAGTGCCCACCCCCATCCTCACTGCGTGACTAATTTTGCTGGGGGAAACATGCATGGTTCTCTGCCAGGTAAGCCAAAGATGTAGACTTCAGTAGCTCACACCTCCCAAGTTTCATCTGACCAGTCAAACTGACTCAGCCCTAGTTCTCTCAGTTTTTGGTTACAAAACCCAACTTTTAAGCTTAACCAGGGATTTGGAATAATTTATCTTCAGAGAAGGACACATTGCAGTGGTCCATTTTGAAAGAATGTAGAACTACACTTACAACTCTCATTTTCCCTAACTCATGAAGGTAATCCTGATATTTGTAAGACTAGGCATTGTCTACCCAGTAGCAATCTGTCTGCAGTCCATGTTTATCCCTGCTACCACACTATTCAGGTGTTTGTTTCTTTTATTGCTTTTTGTTTGCTTTGCTGTCAATAAGAATGCCCAGGGAGACAATGACATAAGTAACATGATATCCTGGGAGAATGGAGAAATGTCAGGGATTAAAAGTCAAAGACACTCATGTTTAGAAAAAGAAATAAATGTCAGTTATGTAATTCCAAAGAATATGTTCTCACTTTGGCTGCAGCCCACCTGTCTGGTTAAGTGCCTGTGGTCCCTTGTAGTTTGCTCACATCTGTGTTCTGGCTGGCAGAATTCAACTCAGGGAAGAGCATAGTTGCCATTTGATAAAACACGTTTACTTCCCAGCAGGGAAAATTAACTGTCTTCACAATACTGTTCTTGATGTAAATATATTGTATACTTAATTCCAAATCACTGACTAATTTGGTTTAAATTGTCCTAATGGTTATTATTGCTTAAAGTTATGGCAGTGAAATAGCTTCTGCTTTTTGAAAGGCTCATTTTGACAGCAGGTGCTTTTTATGTGACTGTAATTTCTCCTCTAAAGATCATTATCACTTAATTATGAGTGGCAGCCGCTTTGAGGGTATTTTGGCTTACAATGATGATTTGATTGATTATTGGATCTCTAATTCCACGATTCTAAGGAGTCTATTCAGTTGGGAATTATAAGAGGCACCATCGAAATTTTTAGTCTCAACTCACATTAGTTCACTCTGTCACAAACTGTCACCATGAGGTAATGTTTTTCTTTTTTTTAAACACAAACACAATTATCTTTTCCTTTTTAGTCAAAATTAAAAAAATAAAATAAACACAACATTGTATGTGGCTTCAAATAACATGTTTCCTCAGCTTCTTACTTGAAACCAGATATGCTTTGAAACAAACTAACTTAGATGAAGTATTTTGTTTGAAGGATACTATTATATTTAAAAGGGGAACAGGAGTTCTCTGGATTTTAAAGGAAGATGAAGAATGATGGTAATACAGCTAAGACTTTTCAAGCTTTAAAAAGTAATTCCCTTAGAAATCCATTTTTTTTTTTTTCTCCAAAGTATATGATAAACATGAAAGTGAACTGATGTAGGAACTGATCCAACTTTTAGGTTGGATAGTCTTTAGACACATGACCATCTACATTTGTTTTCCATCAGACAGGGATATTGAGTACATCAGTCTCGGAGATATTCTGTTCTCTTTGGGGTCCTAACCCAATGGAGGAAGAACATATACAATTGTCTTCTGTCCTAGTTCTACTTCTTTTTTTTTTTAACTATGAGATTTAGCTGCATGATCTTTGCAAGTCACTCAGCTTTTCCATGTGTTAACTTCCTCGTCTATAAAATGGTGCTAACAATGTGACTTGATTTTGTGCAAACCAAATGAGATAGCCTACATTAAGTTCTTAGGAGTGTTACTATCAAATTTTAAGCATTCAAATAATGTAGGCTACTTTATGTTCATTATTAAACACACATCTTTATTGAGCATCTCCATTGGTTGAAAGAATGAAATATAATCTCCATCCTCTGAGGCAGCCTGTGGTAGACTGTTTTTGTTGTCTCTCTCCCCCAGTTAGGAATGAATTCTACATTTATAAAGGATAAAAAAAGGATAGTAAAGAAAAACCAAGAAGAATATGTAACAAAGACCTGTATGTGTCCCTCAAAGATTAAAATATCTCCTGTCTGACCATTTACAGAATATGTTTACCAGCTTCTTCTCTGAGGGCTCACAGTCTATTGAGGGACACTATTGAGAAATGTGGTAAGGAGTAGAAATGTCTTGGTAAAGGAGCTAGAAGACGAAGGCTATTAATCTCACCATGGCAATAGAGAGAAAAATCAAAGAAAATTCTACAGGAGAGGTTATATTTGAACTAGAACTTGAGTGGTAGGTAAGATTTCATCAATCTGAGAAGGAAAAGAGGTACACACAAAGGAAAAAAAAAATGAGAAAAACTATATGGTGATATATCCCAGGGATTGTGGTTAATCAAGAACACCTTGATTACTGTTTGCCTATATGTGTAAGGGAGCCCTGGTGGCTCAGTGGTTAAGAGCTCGGTGACTAACCAAAAAGTCTGCAGTTCAAATCCACCAGCCACTCCTTGGAAGCCCTATGGGGGTAGTTCTACTCTCCCCTATATGGTTGCTATGAGTTGGAATCGACTCGATGACAATGGGTTTGGTTTTTTTCTTTTTGTATATATATATGTGTGTGTGTGTGTGAGTAAGAGGTGGGATGGGGATGGAGGGAATTAATGGCCCAAAAGGGTAGAATAAACCCTAAAATGAAGGGTCTTAAGTGCTCTACTAAGGATTAAAACTTAGATTGAAGCTAGAGTTATCACCAAAAGTTTTTAAGTAGGAGAGTGACAAAATCAGACCAGAGGCTTGGAATAATAATTTAGGCAATATTACAAAAAAATAAATTATAGAAACTTTGGCTTTAGGCCAAGATGGACTAACAGGGACCAGATTTTCACTTCTGTTTAAAACAAATTTTTAAAAATTCTAAACAAAATATATGACACAAGGCCCCTGAGAAACGGGAAACAAATGAACTGAGCCCTAAGACTGCCCAGCCTCCTGGGTGAAGAGAGGTTCTAGGCTACAGCACAGGAAGGGGAAAAATATGGTCCATAATCAGGAGAAAAATGAATCAATAGAAACAGACTCAGAAATGGCAAAGACTTACAAAATTAGTAGACAAGTATATGAAGAGTTGTAACTGTACTCGAAATGTCCAAGAAGTGGAAGAATCCTTGAGCATCTTAAGTAGAGATATGAAAGACATCTTTTAAAAACCTAAATTGAAACACTAGAGATAAAAAAAACAATGTCCGAGATGAAAAATAAACTTGTTGGGATTAACAAAAGATTAGATACTACGGAAGAAATTAGCAGTGAACCTTAAAACAGAGCAATATAAACTATCTAAAATGAAACACAGAGAGAACAAAGAAAAGTCCTAGTGAGCTGTAGGACAACTTCAAGCTTCCTAATATGCATGCACTGGAGTCCCTGAAGGAAAGAACAAGGAAGCTGGACAGAAAAAAATATTTGAAGAAATAATGGATAAAATTGTCCAAATGGTATAAACTATAAACCCGCAGATTCAAGGAGATAAATGAGCCCAAGCACAAGATACATGGCTATAATAACACTAAAGACACATCATAATCCAATTGGTTAAAACTAGTGATAAATAGAAAATCATAAAAGTAGATGGAGGGCGAGAAAAGACACATTACGATCAGAGGAACAAGGACAAGAATAACACCAGGATTCTCCTTGGAAACGCTGTAAGGCAAAAGACTTGAGCAACATCTTTAAAAGCCTGAAAGAAAAACTGTCAACTGAGAATTTTATACCCAGGGTAAATATCTTTCTAAAAGCAAGATGAGATAAAGACTTTTCATAACATACAGTAGCTAAAAGTATTTAAAATCAACACATCTGTACTATAAGAAATATTTTAAAAAAAAAAAAAAAGGTAAATTGACAGCATACGGAAATCTGGATCTGCCAAACAATGAAGAATGCTGGAAATGGTAAATATTTGTTTAAATTTATTTAAAAGACAATAGATCAATTAAGGTAAAAACAATAAAACAATGTATTGTATGGTTTATAGTGTATACAGAAATAAAATGTATGAAAACAATAGCAAATTAGAAGTAGAGAATTCTTCAACCTGAATTCCACTATGAAAAAAACCTACCACTTACATTATACTTAATGTTGAAAGACTGGCATCAAGAACAAGGTAAGAATTCAGGTTATGTGAGTAGGTAAGAACTCCTAAGGGTAATCCTTAGATTAGGAAAGAAGTGGGAAAGTGGATCCTTGGGGAATACACCAATATTAAGGGATAAGAAACAGGTTTTGTTGTTCCGAGAGTCTCAATCCTCTTTTAACCACCTTATAATGTAATCTGAATTTTCCAATCAGATCAGATAAAAATAAGACAACAGAGCTTCCAACTCTTATGCACTGCTGGTAGGAATATAAAATGGTCCAACCATTTTTGAAAACAATATGATGCTTCCTTAAAAAGCTAGAAATAGAAATACCATATGATGCAGCAATCCCACACCTAGGAATATATCCCAGAGAAACAAGAGCCGTCACAGGAATAGACATATGCACACCCATGTTCATTGCAGCATTTTTCACAACAGCAAAAAGATGGAAACAACGTAAGTGCCCATCAACAGATGAATGGATAAACAAACTATGGTACATATACACAATGGAATACTAGGCAGCAATAAAGAACAATGATGAATCTGCAAAACATCTCATAACATGGATGACTCTAGAGGGCATTATACTGAGTGAAATAAGTCAATCATAAAAGGACAAATACTGTATGAGGCCAATATTATAAAAACTCATGAAAAGGCTTACACACAGAAACAATCTTTGTTGATTACTAGGGAGGGCAGGGGTGGGAGAGTAAAACATTAACTAGACAATCGATAAGCAGTAACTCTGATGAAGGGTAAGACAGTACAAAATATTGGGGAAGTCAGCACCATTTGACAAAGCCAAGGTCATGGCAACTTCATAGACACATTCAAACTCCCTGAGGGACCAAATTACTGCGCCGAGGTCTGTGGGGACAATGGTTTTGGGACCATGGTCTAGCTCAATTTATGTAACATAGTTTATAAAGCAAGTGTTCTACTTCCTACTTTGGTGAGTAGCGTCGGGGGCCTTAAAAGTTGTGAGCAGCCATCTAAGATATTCCACTGGTCCCACTCCACCTGGAGCAAGGGATAATGAAGAAAACCAAAGACACAAGGGAAAGATTAGCCCAAAGGACTAATGGACCACAACTACTACAGCCTCCACCAGACTGAGACCAGCACAACTAGATGGTGCCCAGCTACCACCACTGACTGCTCTGACAGGAACCACAATAGAGGATCCCAGACAGAGCTGGAAAAAAAAAAAAAAAAAAACTAACTCACAAAAAAAGACCAGATTTATTGGTCTGACAGAGACTGTAGAAACCCCAAGAGTATGGCCCCCGACATCCTTTTTATTCAGTACTGAAATCACTCCTGAGGTTTACCCTTCAGCCAAAGATTAAACAGGCCCATAGAACAAAATAAGACTAAATGGGTGCACCAGCCCAGGGGCAATGGCAAGAAGGCAGGAGGGGATAGAAAAGCTGGTAATAGGGAACCCAACCAAGGTCGAGAAGGGGTGAGTGTTGACATGTCATGGGGTTTGTAACCAATATCACAAAGAAGTATGTGTATTAATTGTTCAATGAAAAACTAATCTTCTCTGTAAACCTTCATCCAAAGTACAATAAATAAACAAGAACATTTTCAGTGACCAGACACTCACTTCCCCCAAGGAACTGACAAGATGTGTGCTTAGAATTTCAACTCAATCTTAGGTCAAAACAAGAAGTGTTTCATAAGGTTCTCAACTGCCATAAAAAATACAAACTTGGCTCTTTCCAGGATACACACTGTACCTGCATATTGGTATGCTTAGTGAGAGAGACAACAGAACTGGAATACGCAGGAATAGAAGAAAGACAAAAGTGAGGCTTAGAAGACCAGCTTCCTTAACCTGACAAATATTTCTCTAGCTCTCATCACTGGGTATTAAAATGAGATCAATGGATATGAAAAATATTTTAAAATACTTAATTCTTCTGACAATAATAGGATAATGATTTTCTATGCCAAATTCTTCTGTGCTTAGAAGAAAAAAAAGTGGGGGGGTTGAACTGAAAGTTGTTTTTTATTGAGCAGTCATGTAGAAATGATAAGACTTCAGGCAAAATAAAACTCCTGGGCTGCTCTTTCCCATCCTGTGCCAGCACCAGTTGTTGGGTGTGCTCAGAGAAAACAAAACCATTCATATAACCATTGCATCTTAAGGCAGATACTGATACTTTTATTTTTAAGAAAAAAATCAGTACTTCTGCTTTGAGCATTGCAATCTTTTAAAGAGTTATCTGTTTGAGATCAAATTGACAACGGCAAATTGAAAGATTGGATGTAAAGCTTAGGAGGAAGTGAGTTTAAGATAACGGTGATGGAATAATTTGGAAAAAGATAGTGAGAGTGGTAGAACAGCTTGAAGAATGTATGTCACCGATATCACTGAATCGTACCTGTAGAAATTGTTGAAATGGTGTATCTGGCTGTATGTACTTTATCAAAATAAAAAAAAAAAATTTTTAATTGAAAAAATTCAAACAGCAAAATCCTTTTTATCCTTTGCTCAGGCCCATTAATTCAAACATCTTGGCCCTGATTGCATCAAAAATTGAATAAAACAAAAAAATAATAAATCAAAACCAAAAAGTAGAACCCAAAATAGGGAGCTACAGCAGAAAGATTCTTTCCTGGATGTCATGGATTGAATTGTGTCCCCAGAAAATACCTGTAAACTTCTCTAGGTCATGATTTCCTAGTATGATTGTCTACTATTTTGTCTTCTGATGTGATTTCCCTTTATGTTGTAAATCTTATCACTACAATGAAATAAGATGGATTAGCAGCAATTATTCTGATGAGGTTTACAAGATTAGGCAGTGTCTTAAGCCAATCGCTTTTGAGATATAAAAGAGAGAAATGAACAGAGAGACACCAGGACCTCGTACCACCAAGAAAGCAGTGCCAGGAGCAGAGTGCATCCTTTGGGCCTGAGGTTCCTGCACTGAGATGCTCCCAGGCCAAAGGAAGATTGATGCATCACAAGGAACTTCCTCCAGAGCTGACAGAGAAAGAAAGCCTTCTTCTGGAGCTGACACCTTGAATTTGGACTTGTAGCCTACTCGACTATGAGAGAATAAACTTCTCTTTGTTAAAGCCACCCACTTGTGGTATTTCTGTTATAGTAGCACTAGATGACTAAGACGCCGGATCTCTCTGTAAGCTAGGGAGGACCTAAACATATTTTGACCTTGGGAGAGAAAAAAGCTTGCAGTCAGCCAAAGGCTGCCTCTCATTCTGTGACATTTAACTTTACCCTTTATCCTTTTCCACCTTTCTTTCTTACCCAGACCAAATTCAAATTCACTTAACTCAAATTCATCAAATAGACTCCCACACAAATTTAAACGTAGAGTCAAATATTGGATAGCACTTGAATTTTTTTTTTTTTTTTTTTTTTGGTGCTTTTAAACAGCACTCAAGAGCTAAAGCACAACCTTGAGTATATCACACATTAATTTAGAGACCACCTCAAGAATCTATTGACACTGACACATTGTACACTAATGACTGAAGACCAGAGGAGTTGTGGAATGACATCAAGGATATCATACATGAAGAAAGCAAGATGTCATTAAAAAGAAAGAAAAGCCCAAAATGGATTTCAGAAGAGACTCTGAAACTTGCTTTTGAATATAGAGTAGCTAAAGAAAATGGAAGAAATGATGAAGTAAAAGAACTGAACAGAAGATTTAAACAGGCAGCTAGAGAAGACAAAATAAAGTATTATAATGAAATGTGCAAAGACCTGGAGTTGGAAAACCAAAAGGGAAGAACACACTCAGCATTTCTCGAGCTGAAATAACTGAAGAAAAAATTCAAGCCTCGAGTTGCAATATTGAAGGGTTCTATGGGGAAAATCTTAAATGAATCAGGAAGCATTAAAAGAAGATGGAAGGAATACACAGTCACTGTACCAAAAAGAACTGGTCAACATTCAACCATTTTAGGAGATAGCATATAATCAGGAACCAATGGTACTGACGGAAGGGGTCCAACCTGGACTGAAGGCAGTGGCAAAAAACAAGGCTTCAGGAATTGATAGAATACCAACTGAAATGTTTTAACAAACTGATGCAGCTCTGGAAGTGCTCACTCATCTATGCCGAGACATTTGGAAGACAGCTCCCTGGACAACTGACTGGAAGAGATTCATATTTATGCCTATTCCCAAGAAAGATGATCCAACCAAATGTGGAAATTAGTGAACAATATCATTAATATTACACAAAAGTAAAATTTTGCTGAAGATAATTAAAAAGCGGTTGCAGCAGTACATCAACAGGGAACTTCCAGAAATTCAAGCTGAATTCAGAAAAGGACATGAAACGAGGGATATCATTGCTGATGTCAGATGGATCATGGCTGAAAGCAGAACCTACCAGAAGGGTGTTTACCTGTTTTATTGGCTGTGCAAAGGCATTCAACTGTGTGGATCATAACAAGTTATAGATAACATTGCAAAGAATGAAAATTTCAGAACACTTAAGTGTGCTCATGGGGAAGCTGTAAATAGACCAAGAGGCAGTTGTTCAAACAGAACAAGGGAATACTGCGTAGTTTGAAGTTAAGAAAGGTGTGCTTCTGGGTTGTATCATTTCATCATATTATTCAGTCTGTATGCTAAGCAAATAATCTGAGAAGCTGGACTATGTGAAGAAAAACAGGGCATCAGGATTGAAGGAAGACTCATTAACAACCTGTAATATACAGATGGCATAACCTTGCTTGCTAAAAGGAAAGAGGACCTGAAGCACTTACTGATTACGATTGAAGACTAGAGCCTTTAGTATGGATTACATCTCAACATAAAAAAAAAAAAAAAAACATAAAGAACACACAGATTCTCACAACTGGACCTATAAAAAACATCAAGATAAACAGAAAACATTGAAGTTGTAAAGGTTCATTTTACTTGGATCCACAATCAATGCCCATGGGAGCAGCAGTCAAGAAATCAAATGACACATTGCATTGGGCAAATCTGCTATAAAAGATTTCTTTAAAGTGTTAAAAAGCAAGTATGTCACTTCAAGTACTAAGGTGCACCTGACCCAAGCCGTGGTGTCTCCAATCCCCTCATATGCATGTAAAAGCTGGACAATGAATAAGGAAGACTAAAGAATTGATGCCTTTAAATTGTGGTGTTGGTGAGGAGCATTGAATATACCATGGAATGCCAGAAGAACAAACATATCTGTCTTAGAAGAAGTATGGCCAGAATGCTCCTTAGAAACAAAGATGGTGAGACTTCGTCTTATATACTTTAGACATGTTATCAGGAGGGGCCAGTCCCTGGAGAAGGACATCGTTCTCAGTAAAGTAGAGGGTCAGCAAAAAAGAGGGAGACCTTTAACAAGATGGATTGACATAGTGGCTGCAACAATGGCCTCAAGCACAGCAATGATTCTGAGGATGGCGCAGAACCAGGCAGTGTTTCATTCTGTCGAACATAGGGTTGCTATGAGTCGGAACCAACTTAACAGTACCTAACAAAGTAACAACAATAAGTGGCACTCTAGACTGTGACTATTCCTTCCTCCCAGTCACTTCAGAAATCTAAGTGTTTTCGTTCAGGGTGGGGTTTAAAAAAAAAGTATTTCATTGAGTGAATTCCGATTCATGGTGACTCCATAGTCATGAGCTGTTCCACAGGGTTTCCTTGGCTGTAATCTTTATGGAAGAATATCTCCAGCCTTTCTTCAGCAACACCACCGTGGTTATTACAACTTCCAACGTTTAGGTGAGCACAAACTGTTTGTACCCCCTAGAAACCTTGTACAGGCAAGGAGAAAAACAATATAAATCTTCAGGTAGGTGAAATAGAAAAAAAATTCTAAATTTTACTGTGCAGTTACACAGATCAGACTCCATTGAGGTTGTGGGAAGATAAACTAGTGTTTCTCAATAATTTTTTTTTCTGATTTTTGTTGCTTTTCCTCTATTTGCTGTTGCTTGTAATTTTTCAGGTCATATTGAGAAAAGGACGTGGCGTGGGTTCTCTAGAGAAGCAAAACCAGTAAAGTGTATAAATATATATACAGAGAGATTTGTATCAAGGAAACAACTCATACAATTGTAGAGGTTGGAAAGTCCCAAGTCCATGGATCAGGATAGAGGCCTCTCCCAATTCACACAGCTGCAGAAGCTGGTGAACCCAAGATCGGCAGGTCAGAGAGCAGGGCTCCTGCTCACAGGCCGTGATGGTTGACAAATTCTAAGATTGGCAGACAAGACAGTAAGATTTCTCCTGATTCATGTAACTGCAGGGGCTGGTGAACTCAAGATCAGCTGATCAGTGAACAGGACTCTTGCTTGCAGGCTGTGAAGATCAAGGAACCCCGAGATTGACAGGTAAGTTGCTAGTTCAAGTTCCAAGAACCGGGGGTCAGACAAGAGGCAGCTGCTGGATCCAGAACAAGCCAAAAACCTTGGCAAGGTGAGCAGGAAGAAAGTAGGTGGTGTAGGGCAGAGAGATGAAGGCTGAGGGGGTGGTGAGCTGCCACAGGCCCCGCCCCTCTTGTATCACTCAGCATATTCCATCATGGGGGTGATCACATATCAAATTTTGACAAGGAAGTGATCAAAACATTATACAACTGCCAAAACACTGAGAATCATGGCCCAGTTAAGTTGACACACAATCTTAACCATCACAACATGGTATAATTGTCATCTGTGTAAAGGGATGCATTTCTTGCTAGACATGATATAAGCAAGCACTAACACCATGTATTCAGTTTTTAATCATCCAAGGCACACTGCATCAAAATAATAATAATAATTTAACTGAATATCTGGGGGACAAAAGTAGATCTGAATGTCAGAGCAAGGACAATAGAACTGCAGGGTCCAACCTGGAGTGAGTTAACCTCAAGTATCTTGAAGATTCATTGGTCAAGGTCAACTATTTATTAATTTAATATGTTCCCCCAAAACCAAAAGAAACCAAACCCATTGCTGTCAGGTCGATTGCAACTCCTAGCAACTGTATGGGACAGAGTAGAAGTTTTCCATAGGGTTTACAAGGAATGTCTGGTGGATTCAAACTGCCAATCTTTTGGTTAGCAGCCATCTTTTAACCACCACACCACCAGGGCTCTGTATGTTCTCAGACCTTTTTATTCAGGCAGATTTGTGAGTTTTAGAAGTTTTAATAGCTTTATTTCATGGTCTTTGGCATTAAGTTTTCCTTCTTAAATATCCTCTTTCCTTACCTTTAGCTTTCATCTATTTCAGAAGAATTAATGTTACTTGAATCTTCTACACAATGATCCTCGAAGAGGCTCTGCACTCAGTTTATTTAGCAATGTAAGAAATGTAAGTCTAGAATAACTGCTATTTTAAGAATAAAAACAAGTAATCACAAACAATGGAATCACTCAAAAGAGGTAGCTTTCCAAGGAAATATATAACAATAACCCATAAAAAGCAATTAAAGCATGCCTGGTATACTCCAGAGTGGTTAGAAGAATTTAATTAAAAACTTCAGAGTTATATTATGAAGATCTACACCAAGGCTAGAAGCGAGAAGTGACCAAGTGGGGAAGGACTTATTCACAGTGCATCTTAATTACATCTTTCCCTTGGAACCACTGGCCTCCTCTATCTCAGATGCATTTTCACCATTTCTGGATAGTGTTCACATTCACTTTTCCAAATACCCTATAAAGCTCACAAAGGACACCAATGGAGGACTGTGAAGCTTTCGTATTCAGACCTTTTATGAGGAAAGGTAATGAAAGCATCTACACCTACAAGGGCCAGCAGTCATCAAACATCAACGAGAGTATACATCCAGCAGAACACACTCAATCTGGTTGCATGAGCAAAATGAACAGCTTTTAACATAATGACATTACGATTCTCCACTAGGTCTCATTTGCCCGAGAATAACTAACCTTTTACCATCTTAGAGTTCTACTTGCCTCTGATCAAATCTAAGATTTGAGTCATTAAAAACAAGAGTGAAAAAAAAATACAAAGAGACAATGATATTGTTTTCAGAAGGCTTCTTTTGAACTATAGACATTATCTAGGGGCAGAGGAGGTAGATCTTATCCTATTACCCAAGATCATGATTCTGAGGATGCTTTTGGCTGCAAGTAACAGAAAGCAGCTGCAATGGCCTTAAACAATTAAAAATTTATGATCTCATATATAAAGAAGCGCAAATATAGGAGAGTTCTAGACACATACCAAGCAAGGTTCTAGTTAAGAGCTTAGGAAACAGTGGTCCCAGGCTAAATCCAAGCTGCTGCCTGTTTTCATAACTAAGTTTTATTGGAACAGAGTCATGGCCATTCATTTATATATTGCATATGGCAACACTACAGATGAGTAGGTGAGACAGAGTGTATGTCCCGCAAAGCCTAAAATGTTTGTTATCTGGCCCTTTACAGAAAAAAAAAGAAAAAATATTGCTGACCTTTGCTCAAACTCTATCTTTCTGTAATGCTCCCTTCCATATACTGGCTGTATGTGGTTCCCATCCAGGTCACAAAGCAACCATTCTAAGGCTCACACCAAGCATGAAAATGTCCCTAGACAGAAAATCAGTATATTTTTCTTGTGTATTTTTGTAAGAACAAGGAAGCTTTTTTAGAAGCCCATAGAATATTTTTATTTATATAGCATTGGCCTGAAACATATCAAATGCCTGAACCAGTCACTGGCGAGTAAACTAGAAACATCACAATTGGCTTAGGTCAATCAGAACCCCTTTACTGGAACTGGGGTGGGTCAGCCTTTCCTGAGCCACATGGCTGTGAGGAAGAGGGTGGATGCCTAAGTCCAATCAAACACTCTTAGGACAGAAGAAGGCAAGGAGAATTAATGTTGACTACTACTAAAGGAATAGGAAAGATAGAGACGTTAAGCTTGATTGGGCTCCCTAGGCCCTTCCTCTATACACCCCCAGGAGAAAATACTAACAAGAAAAACACTCAAGGGCATGAAGAGGACTTCAAAGAGGAGCTATTAAAGGAACACATGCCACCCATTTAGAAGTGCCAGCCCTACCAGTATCCAAATTAACTAATGACTCATTGTTCATATAGTCCTACTATAAAAAAGTAAGTCATATGCTCCCCTGAAGGAAAAGAGAAAAACCAAGAATGAAATTATCTTGGAGAAAACTTTCTAGGGTAATTCTCTCATCATTTGTGCTTAATAAATTGTGACTCTTATATTTAACACAAGTCATCAAAGCAGATCCAAATGACTTTTAATAACTATTGTAAGAAAAGGGTAGAAAAAGTTTCAAAAGGTACACTTTCCAACTGCTGTCATTCGATAGACAAGTGTTATATATAATATGTTAAAATATAAATTTATAATACCAAAGACAAGACTTGTAGCTCATGTTTTCACCTCCTCAGGAAAACTGTTAACTAATTTAAATATGGGAAAATACAGTCTTTAAACACTTTCTGTTCAATGTGCTATAGCTCTTCCCTGATACATGAGAGCACATGGCAAGTGGTTTAAGTAATGGCAAGTCTGTACAGAATGAAGTATATTCTTTCAGCTGGATGATTTTATGGGCTCTGACCTTCAATGACATGTGTATTTGATATCACCTATTTAGCACTCAAACATACATTGTTATGTCTTATTAATGGTTTCACCAAATTACAAGCTCCCTGACAGATTATATGTACCTCCAGGGTAGGTATTATGTTTCTTCCTGTATACCTTGTCCGTAATAGGTTCTTAGTATAAACTGAAAAAGAAGCTCTACCTTTTTTTTAGCAAGCCGCAGTTTAAAAATGGCTTGTGTTTCAAACTTTTATTTGTGAATTTAAACTTGAAAGTTTAACAAATTTTCTCCCTTAGAACAATGTTAGAGATAATGATTGGGTCTCTAAAGTAGCCCATGAAAGAATCTTTAACAAATAATGCAGCTAACATAGTTTATTTTTACAATGAAAAGAAGCAGAAAACCATACTAATAGAAGGCTACAATGATTGCTTTAGAAGTTCATGATTTCAAACCACTAAGTGTGTTCTTGAAGAGTAAACGCATTCAGTGATTGTCAGGATAATCAGTTTCCATGGTTAAAATCCATGCGACTAAAGAACATATGTCCTAGCCCAAAATGCTACCCTATGTCACAATCATTGACATTAAAAAAATTCTTTATCTGATTTATTGTACACTGTTGAGAAATCACAACAGCATGAAACTAGTGGTTTCATCTAAAGAACAGTGATACCACTTCAAATAAATTAATATTCTGATTTTGTTTGATTCATTTGCCAAGAAACATTTCACATGCCAGTTGCAATAGAGACAGGGAAAGAAAACACAATGGGGGGAGAGAGGAGGAGCAAGATTAGGAACATTTTGCAATTTATCGATTAATGAGAACTGGATATTTTTCAAAATATTGGTATTACCCATCTAAAACATATAAGTTTGCATTTACTCTGGGTTTAGGTCCTATTTCTAAAGCCTTTTGTTAAAAGACATCGCTCTTCAATTTAGAATTGAGTCCGATCATCACTCAATCAGTTTTTCTCTTTGCATAGATAGCTATTAATGGATTCATAAGTGGTTATAATATTCCATCCTTTGCCTTTGTTTAGCAACTCAAAACTAATTCTTAGAATAAAATTCAAGTCATCATGCTGAAGAGGAAATTCTTGCTCCCTGCAGCTCTTTTTATAATTAGCATAATTAGCCAAAGGTGCTAAAAGGAGAAATCATATTATCTGCTTTCCACGAACATGCCCTAGAATGCCTCATCAGTGTTTTTCGCTAATGGAGAGAACAAAGGTTTTGTAAACCTTGCTCCTCAGTTGGACTCAAAGCAAAGAGTTAAGTTCCAATATCCAAGTTACTTACACTTTAAAACTAGCTCAAGGTTGATTCCTTAACAACAAAAATGTTTAATTAAAGCACCCAAAACAAAATTATTTTCTTGGTGATATTTTACCTAAATTCAAATTCTTCGTAACCACAAGACTTTAAGGCAATAAGCAAAGTACTTGATGATTATTTGAAAAACAGTGTATTGTTTTGTAAAATGAAAGAAATCGAGAAACAGTAAAGAATTTTAAAATTCACCTCAATTACCAAAATTATCATTGATACTTGGTAAACAACTTTTCTAGACATTTCTGTATGAATATGTACAAATAAAAGATGGTCAGATAGATTTATGAATAGATTGATACCTTTATTAAAGTGGGTCCATACTATTTATTCCACTTTTAAATAAAAAGCTTGAATTTAATTTTACTTGAATTTAATGGAAAAAAGCAAAGTGAAACTGAAGAAATAGCTAAACTTTAGCCAGAATGATTCCTGTTAAAATATACAGAGTGAGCAAGAGTCTGCTGCACAACCTGCCTTCAGAGCTTGAAGTTTCCTGAGGAGTCAGATACAAGAGTGATAGCCTTCTTCTCAAATAAATGCAAGATAAATTCCATGAGTGAAGAGTAAATGGATTAATAAGAGATTATAGCAGGGAGACCTAGTTTACATGGCCTGGTTAACGGACATTTTCTGAGAAGGTGTCCTATGGGCTGATTGCTAAAGAATGAATAAGTATTACAAAAAAACAAGCCTGTTGCTGTAAAGTCAAATCTGACTCATATTAAAAAAAAAAAAAAAAAAAAAATTGCCGTAGAGTTGATTCTGACTCATATTGACCTTGTAGGACAGAGTAGAACTGCCCCATAAGGTTTCCAAGAAGCAGATGGTGGATTTCACCTGCCAGCCTTTTGGTTAACAGCCTGAGCTCTTAACCACTGCACAATATTATTAGCCAGGCGTAATTGCAGGGAGGCGCTCCAGGCTGTGGAATTCAAGGTCCATGAGATGGGGGGAAGCATATTTCAAGAACTAAGAACCCATCACGAGCAAAGGAAAAAGAAGTGTTGTATCAGGCCAGAGAAATAGGCAGGGATCAGATTGCACAGCACCTTGTGCACCCGCCATGTTAAGGAGTGTGAGTTCCATCCTAAGTGCAATGAGAAGCCATTGCAGGCTTTAAACAAAGTAGTAAAATGAAATCTTAATTATAAAAGATCATTCTGGCTGCAGTGTGGAAAAAAGGATTATAAAGGAAAAATGGTAAGAGAGCTGAGGAGCTCTTAGGAGGCCGAGGAAAAATTGTGAAACTAAAGGCAGGAGGCTGTGAAAGCAATCCTAGGAAAAATGTGATTGTGAGTTGTTTCAGGGTGGAGAAAGCAAAGATGTACACACATAAACAGACTCAAAATATGCAAGGAGACAGGGTCATCAGGAGGTAGGCATGAGAAAGGAGAAGCGTCTTAGGCTGGGTTCTCTACAGAAGCAAATGAGTGAAGCATATAGATAGATGATAGACAGACAGATAGGTAGATGATAGATGATGATGATGATGATAGATAGCTAGATGATAGACAGACAGATAGATAGATGGTAGATGATAGATGATGATAATGATGATAATAGATAGATTTATTTCAAGGAGATGGCTCACACAGTTGTGGAGGCTGGCAAGTCCCAAATCCATGGGCTGGGCATCAGACTGGAGGTTTCTCCTTACTCACATGGTTATAGGGGCTGATGAACCCAAAATCATTAGGTCACACAGCAACCTGCTGGCTTACAGGGCTGCAGGAGCTGGTGAATCCCAAATTCTACAGGTCAGATGATAGGCTGCTGGCTCAAGTCCCAAGAACAGGAGGTTAGAGGATGATGAATAGGATGCAAGATTGAGGGAAGACAAGCTTTGCCAGAATACCCATACATATTGGATGCAGGCTACATTCCCAAAAAACTCTTCTTCCAATTGATTGGCTGCTCACAACAGATCACATCATGGACAATGATTACAGTATATCTGCCAAACAACTGAGAATCATACCCTAGTCAAGTTGACACATAACCTTAGCCATCAAAATCTACCCATTGTCAACTTGGCACGTGTATGAAAGCCCATTGCCACTGAGTCGATTCCCACTTGTAGGAACCCTATAGCGTTCCCAAGGCTGAAATCTTCACAGAAGCAGACTGCCACATCTTTCTTCCATGAAGCCACTGGTGGTTTTGAACCACAAACCTTTTGGATAGCAGCTAGCACTTTAACTCAAACCAGCTGACACTGATTGGATTCTAACTCATGGCAACCCCATGAGCGTCAGAGTAGGATTGTGCTCCATAAGGTTTCCAATGGCTGATTTTCTGGAAGTACATTGCCTGGCCTTTCTTTCAAGGCACACGTACGCATCTCCTTAAACCATACATAATCTCTAAATAAAGGCAATTACAAAGCCATACTTGCACCTAACATGATAAAACTAACATGTGTACAACCAAAAATGCACTAACCCAAAAAACCCAGTGCTGTCAGCCCTTTGCTATATACATGTTATTGTTGTTGTTAGGTGCTGTCCAGTCGGTTCTGATTCATAGTGACCCTATGCACAACAGAACGAAACACTGCCCAGTCCTGCGCCATGCTCACAATCATTGTTATGCTTGAGACCATTGTTGCAGCCACTGTGTCAATACTTCTCATTGAGGGCCTTCCTCTTTTTCGTTGACCCCGTACTTTACCAAGCATGATATCCTTCTCAAGGGACTGATCCCTCTTGATAACATGTCCAAGGTATGTGAGACATAGTCTCACCATCCTTGCTTCTAAGGAACATTCCAAGACAGATTTGTTTGATCTTTTGGCAGTCCATGGTATATTCAATATTCTTTGCCAAGACCATAATTCAAAGGTGTCAATTCTTCTTCTGCCTTCCTTATTCATTGTCCAGCTTTCATATGCATATGATACGATTGAAAATACCATGCCTTGGGTCTTCAAGGTGACACTTTTGCTTTTCAACACTTTAAAGAGACCTTTAGCAGCAGATTTGCCCAATGCAATGTGTCTTTTGATTTCTCAACTGCTGCTTCCATGGGTGTTGATTGTGGATCCAAGTACAATGAAATCCTTTTGCCATATATATGTATGTATATATGTGTATGTACATATATACACATATATATAGCTATATATATATATATACACATACACACCCAAAACTTGGCAAAGCTTATTTTCTCTCAATCTTGCATTCTATTCGTCATCCTCTGACCTCCAGTTCTTGGAACATGAGCCAGCAGCTTACCATCTGACCTATAGAATTTGGGATTTACCAGCTCCCGCAGCCCTATAAGCCAGCAGCCTGCAATGTGATCTGACGATTTTGGGATCATCACATATAACACGTATAACAAAACAAGGAAGAAATACTAAAAATAATTACAGCCTTTGTTTCTACAACTAGTCATGTAGTCATAGCGTGTATTTAGGATTACCTTTTTCCACCACCCATTCCGTATTCTCTTTGCCTTCAGAAAGCACCTCAGGTTGTTGTGGTTCTTTGCTTGATGGGGTGATCAAAACCTTCATTCCTGAAGTGTCTGGGCCATTAGTAGCAATGTTAGAATTGAGTTGCTGTAGTTTTGCATTGACTTCAGTCACAGGGCATGATAGTACTGAGAGATGCCCTCAGGGAACTCAAGACATACTCTTCTTTGCCTCCATTATGTAATATCAATCCAATTTTCCCTTGGTAAACAGGATCAATCACACCAGCCATTATGGTAACTCCTTTCTTTGCCAGTTGATCCAGAGGCATGAGGAGCATGAAGTGTCCAGGTGGCATCCTTAACTTCCAGTTCAATGGAATCACTGTTGTGTCTCCTGTTGGGAGCTTTCCTCCCTTTGGAAAGAAGACCTCTAGACCTGCAGAGCATAGGCTCACGGGGACAGGAAGCAAAAATCTTGCAAGTGGGTCAATAGCGGTAATAGTGAGTGGTGCCACTCCTGCTTCCACCCCTTGATTCTTGGATCTGTGAATCCTGGCTATGGGAGAAACAGCACCATATATTGGACGATGGTTTATAACACATATAGCATCCTGGAGAACATTCCCCCAATCCTGTAAGGTATTGTCACTTAGCTGGCACTGTAATTATGCCTTTAGGAGGCATTCTATTGTTCTGTCAAGCCAGCTGCTTCAGGATGATGGGGAACATGATAAGTCCAAAGAATTCCATGAGCATGGGCCCATTACTCCACTCCATTTGCTGTAAAGCAAGTCCCCTCTTCCAAGGCGATGCTGTGTGGGATACCAAGACAGTGGATAAGACATCCTGTAAATCTACGTACGGTAGTTTTGGCAGAAGCATTGCATGTAGGGAAGGGAAACCTGTATCCAGAGTAAATATCTATTCTAGTGCCTTAGTTATCTAGTACTGCTGTAACAGAAATACCGCAAGTGGATGGCTTTAACAAAGAGAAATTTATTCTCTCACAGTTTAGGAGGCTAGAAGTCCAAATTCAGGGTGCCAGCTCCTGGGGAAGGCCTTCTCTCTCTGTTGGCTCTGGGGGAAGGTCCTTGTCATCAATCTTCCCCTGGTCTAGGAGCTTCCCAGTGCAGGAACCTCGGATCCAAAGGTGGCACTCTGCTCCCAGCACTGCTTTCTTGGTGGTATGAGGTCCCCATGTCTCTCTGCTTTCTTCTCTCTTTATATCTCAAAAGAGAATGACTTAAGACACAAGCTAATCTTGTAGATTGAGCCCTGATTCATTAACTGACTACTTCTAATCCCACCTCATTATCATCATAGAGGTAGGATTTACAACACAAAGAAAATCACCTCAGATGGCAAAACAGTAGACAATTACACAATATTGGGAATCGTGATGTAGCCACGATTTTTGCAGAACACAATTCAATCCATTATATCCAGTAAGAAGAAAACACTGTCCTTTATATGATGGAAGTGGTTCATTGTAATCAACCTACCACCAGGTTGCTGGCTGATCACCTCAAAGGATGGTACCATGTTGGGGATTCAATGTTGGTCTCTGCTGCTAGCAGATTGGGCACTCAGCAGTGACTGTAGCCAAGTCGGCCTTGGTACATGGAATTCCATGTTGCTGAGCCCATGCATAATCTTCATCCCTACCACCATAGCCACTTTTTTCAGGAGCCCATTGGTAATGACAGGAGTGCTGGGAAAGGAGGATGGCTCATTTTCCCTGAACATGTGATCCCATCCTCTTGATTGTTAAAATTCTCCTCTGCTGAGGTCACCTTTTGGTGAACATTTACATGAGACACAAATATCTTCACTTCTTTGGCCCATTCAGAGAGGTCTATCCACATGCCTCTTCCCCATACCTCCTTGTCACCAGTTTTCCAATCATGTTCCTTCCACTTCCCTGACCATCCAGCCAAACCACTGGCCATAGCCCATGAATCAGTATACAATCATAAATATGGCCATTTCTCCTTCCAACCAAAGTGAACAACCAGGTGTACTGCTAAAAGTTCTACTAATTGGGAAGATTTCCTTTCACCACTGTCCTTCAGAGAGTTCCCAGAAAGGGGATGCACTGCTGCTTCTCTTCAATTTTGAGTGGTGCTTGCACGTTGCACAGAACCATCTATACACCAGGCACAGATTTTCTCTTTCTCTGTCAACTCATCATAAAGAACTCCCCATGAGGCCATAGGTGTAGACTCGGAGAGAGAAGGTAATGTGACAGGAGTGGAGACCAGGGGCATTTGGGCCATTTCCTCATGCAACTTACTTGTGCCTTCAGGTCTTGCTTGGGTGTATCTTGTATATATCACTTTGATTTAATGATGGAATGCTGCTGTGCATGTCCAAATCTATGACTCTGTGGGTCAGACAATATCCAATCCATAATGGGAAGCTCAGGCCACATGGTGACTTAGTGGCCCATGGTTAAGTGTTCAGTCTCTACTAAGGCCCAGTAACAAGCCAAAAGCTGTTTCTTAAAAGCAGATTAGTTATCTGCAAATGATGGTGGTGCTTTGCTCCAAAATCCTAAGAGTCTTGCCTGTGATTCACTAATAGGGGCTTGGCAAAGACTCCAAACAACATATCTCTCTGAACTGACATTTCAAGCACCATTGAATCAGCTGTATCATATGACCCAAGTAGCAAAGCAGCTTGCATGGCAGCCTAAACCTGTTGCACAGCCTTCTTTTATTCTGGGCCCCACTCAAAACTAGCAGGTTTTTGAGTCACTCAATAAATAGGCCAGAGCAGCACACTCAGATGAGGAACATGTTGCCTCCAAAATCCAAACAGGCCCTCCAGGCATTATGCTTCCTTTTTAGTTGTAGGAGGGGTCAGATGCAACAACTTGTCTTTCACTTTAGAAGGAATATCTCAACATACCTCACACCACTGTACCCCTAGAAATTTCAATGAGGTGGTCGGCACTTGAATTTTTGTCAAGTTTATTTCCCAGACTCCAGCATGCAAATGTCTTATCAATAAGCTTAGAGTCATTGATACTTCTTCCATACTAGGTCCAATCAGCATAATGTCATCAATGTAATGGACCAGAGTGACATCTTGTTGGAAAATAATATAGGCCCCTGCAGACTAAATTATGACATTGGGCCGGAAAGTTGATATACCTCTTAGGTAGAACAGGGAAAGTGTATTGCTCGCCTTGTTATTTGAAGGTAAACTGCTTCTAGTGGTCCTTCGAAACAGGTACAGAGAAAAAGGCATTAGCCAGGTCAATAGCTGCACACCATGTACAAAGAGATGTATTAATTTGAAGCAATGAAACCACATTTGGAACAACAGCTGCAATTGGAGTCACTACCTGCTTAAGTTCACAATAATTTAGTATCAGTCTCCAAGACTCATCCATTTATTCCACAGGCTAGATAGACAACTCGAGTGAAGATATGGTAGGAACCATCACCCCTGCATCCTTCATCTTTGATGGAGGCAATAATGTCTCCGGAAATGTGACATTGCTTTTGCTTTACTATTTTCCTACACAGAGACTGTTCTAATGGCTTCCATTTCACTTTTCCTACCATAATAGCCCTTACTCCACATGTCAGAAATCCAATGTGGTGGTTCTGCCAGTTGCTGAATGTATCTATTCCAATTATGCATTCATTTAAAGTCAGGAAGGGTGTGCATCAGGGTCATACTTTCATCATACCTATTCAATTTGTATGCTGAGCAAATAATACGAGAAGCTGACTTCTTATATGAAGAAGAAAAGGGCATCAGGATTGGAGGAAGACACATTAACAACCTGCCTTACGCAGATGACACAAGCTTGCTTGCTGAAACTGAAGATTTGAAGCACTTACTATACTAATGAAGATCAAAGACCACAGCCTTCAGTATGGATTACACCTCAACATAAAGAAAACAAAAATCCTCACAACTGTACCAATAAGCAACAGCATGATAAACAGAGAAAAGATTGAAGTTGTCAAGGATTTCATTTTACTTGGATCCAAAATCAACACCCATGGAAGCAGCAGTCAAGAAATCAAAAGACTCATCACATTGGGCAAAACTGCTGCAAAGGACCTCATTACAGTGTTGAAAAGCAAAGATGTCACCTTGAAAACTAAAGTGCACCTGATGGGAAAGCTGGACAATGAATAAGGAAGACTGAAGAAGAATTGACACCTTTGGCAAGAATATTGACTATACCATGGGCTGCCAAAAGAATGAACAAATCTGTCTTGGAAGAAGTACAATCAGAATGCTCCTTAGGTGCAAGGATGGTGAGACTACATCTTACATACTTTGGACATGTCGTCAGGAGGGATCAGTCCCTGGAGAAGAAAATTATGCTTGGTAAAGTACAGGGTCAGTGGGAAAGAGGAAAACCCACAAAGAGGTGGATTGACACAGTGGCTGCAACAATGGGCTCAAGCATAACCTTGATTGTAAGGATGGCACAGAACTGGGCAGTGTTTCATTCTGTTGTGCATAGTGTCACTATGAGTCAAAACTGACTCGAAGGCAATAACAACAACATTATGCATTCTGGAACTAAGGCAATCACCTCAGGATGGGTTTAGGGACCCGCTGGACCCACTGTGTTACGGACATGAGCTAAGACTACATTAATAACCTGACTTCCATATGCACCTTCTCTGACTGGTGGGCCACAGTGACATTTTGTGTATCCTGGAATTAGTGTCAGCTCAGAGCCACTATCCAGTTATACCTGAGAAGTCTGATTATTTTCTTTTCCCCAATGAATAGTTACTCTTGTAAAAGACTATAGTTCCCTTTAGGAAAGACTGCTTAATCCATGCTTCAGTGAAACAACCAAACTATCAGAGCCTTTTCCAACCTCTTAAAGAGAAACATTGAATGAAGAATTTGTGCTTAGTGGACCCGTAACAATAAACTCAGACTAATCTACCTTTATGTTCCTTGCATCATTATCTCACACCCTTAATAGCTATTCCCACACATATTTCTCAGTTTTTTGTTTGCACATATTAAACAAATCAAGCAGTTCTTTTGAAGTTCAGTGTACCTCCTCCTGGGTCAGACTTTGTACCTCACCTCTTGGGGCTCACTGGGACTTTAGTTATAGGTCTAGAAGCAAAAATGGATGGTAGGGGTTGGTTCTGGGGACATTAGACAATGTCTTCTAAGGCATCTGCTTCAGGTGATGCCCCAGGCAATCCCCCCGATGCCACCCCAGGTGATATTAAATGGGGGTGGAATGGGTAATGGTTTTACTGGGAACAGTGACTTATCAAATAAAAAAATAAAAAAAACTTTTTTTGGGGGGGCGGTAATTGCTTCAAGTGGGATTAAGAGAACTTGTTCTGTTGGCAGGAGTGATTCAACCGAATTTAGGAGATCAGTGTCCCCAGCTTCCTGATTATCTGCCCATATGTCTCCACTGTGAGTTTCAGGATCCCATTTTCTCCTAATCAGTGACCTCATTTTAACTTTAGACACCATTTGAGGTTGGGAATTGAGTTGATGCTGTAATTCAGCCACTCTTATAATAAGACTCTGGGTTTGGGTTTCAGCAATATCAGCTCCGTTGCTACAAAAAATAAGGCTTTCTTTCAGGGCACAAGTGTCAACTTTCAGATCTTTTATGCTGCTCTTGAATGTGACTCTGAAGCCCTGTGCTCATCATCTCTTTCTTTCACACTTTTGTCTAGTGAAAGCAGGACTAACCAACCAGCTTCCTGACATTTCTCATTCTGAAAAAGTTGTAGAAAAGTATCAAATATGCAATTATCCAGAGCTTTGTCTCCCACAAATATTTGATTCATTGGTGGTGATATTTTGACATGGATTAGCAGTGCTATCTTTACTACTGGAGGCAGAGTCATCAGTGCCTTTAAGGCTAACCAGAATTGAGAGCCAATTCAGAAAACTTACCCTTACAATTTTGTTACTATAGGCCCCACTCTTGGTACCAAATATCTTAGGTAGTTCTCTAGAGGAGCAAAACCAATGAAATATATATATATATATATATATATATATATATATATATATATATATATATATATGCATGCATGCATATATACACAGAGATTCATTTCAAGGAAATGGCTCACACAGTTGTCGGAGCTGGCAAGTCCCAAATCCTGAGTTGGGCATCAGACTAAAGGTTTCTCTTGAGTCACATGGTTGAAGGGGCTGATGAACCCAAATTCAGCATGTCACATGGCAGGCTGCTGGCTCACAGGGCTGTAGGAGCTGGTGAATCCCAAAATCTGCAGGTCAGATGGCAGGCTGTTGGCTCACAACCCATGAACCGGAAGTCAGAGAATGATGAGTCAGATGCAGGACCAAGAGGGGGCAATCTTTGCCAGAATATCTGTATATATTAGGTGCAGACCACACCCCCAAGAAAACTCTCCTTTCAACTGATTGGCTGCTCATAATAGATCACATCATGAACTGTGTCTACATCATATCTGCTGAACCACTGAGAATCATGGCCTACTCATGTTGACACATAACTTTCACCATCACAAGAAGGAAAAATGACTTCCAGTCTCTGGCTTACCCTAGTGGGTAGATACAGGTGCCATTTACTGAGACAAGGGAAACTTATGAGGAGTACTTTGGGAAAAAAAGATTTTGTTTGAGATGCTAATGACGCATTCAAGTGAAACTTAGAGTATCTTTTTGAATATGTGGTTCTGATCTTGTGAGCTTGAGATTAAAATTTGAAACTTTTCCATATATAATTAGCATTTAAACAATAGTTTAAATGAAAAGGCCTAGGGGAAGAGTATGGAGTAAGACCAGAAAAGGCCTTAGGTCTGAGACCTACAGAAAAACAACTATAGAGTGGTTAGAGGAGGAAACACCATCAAAGGAGATTAAAAAAGAGCAGTCAGAGAAAGAAGAGTACAAAAAAAGTGGTATTATGAAAACCAAGAGACAAAATTTTTCAGAGAGGGAAGAGTTAACCACTGAGCAGTCACATAAGATGACTAAAATCTCCATTGGATTTAGCAATTTGTGAAGTTACTGTTAACTTTAGTGAAAATTATTTCTGAGGAAAGATCGGGGCAGGATCCAGGAGTCCGTGGCTTGGAAAGAGAATGATTCCTCTCCTTCTGAACATAAATTTAGGCCACTCCAAGATGGCCTGGATTTCTTGAGGATGTGCTCAATAAGGTGTTGTGGAGGGCCGTATGTGGAATCAGCTATAAAGGCTAGGAATTCATCTTCTTAGAGTGAGCTGCATTCTCATGAAATTCAAATTTCCTGCAGCTAAAAAGCAATTAAAATTTCCACAGAATGTGAAAGTCAGTAATGAATGATCTTTGAAGAAATATACCCAATAACATTCACAAGACTATTTTCACAATGGTGGATATATGCATACAAGACTTGAGGTGAAGGAGAGATATAAGCTGAAAAAGTATGATAGCATCGATTTCCCTTTTTCAGGTCTAGCAGCACTGGAATACACTGGATCTCAATCAGTGTACAAAAGGTCCAGGATTTCTTGTTGTTTGTTTTGGGGTGGTGATGGTGAGTTTGTTGTTTTGTTATTGTTGTCTTCTGCTGTCAAATAAAACCATCTTTGAAAACTAAATCCACCTGTAACTATGGCATAGCAACAATGTACTATTTCCCATCCAAAGTGTAGGTGTTATATTTCTAGATCAACATTTTAAAAAATGCATGCTCTACATTCCCAAAATTCTTCTCACTGAAGAGAGAAAGGTTAAATAAATTGTTATTCTTTTCTCTGATTAAATTATTTGTACCCTACTATGACTAAGAATCACTATGGGTAAATTTCAGGAGTTACTGATCTGGTTTCTTTAAAAGGCCATTTAGGAGACTGAATCTTTTCTGTTTGAGCCTAAACATTTGCTTAAAAGAGATGTTTTATAAGTCTGTTTTTCTTTTTTTATGGTTGAAACTACAGCTTTATATTGAAGATGGTTAAGTAATTAGAAAAAAATGGAACACAAAGATTCTCTTGCCTCAATTTAAATAAACATTTTTCAAATAAAAATTCATATAACAGCCTAAATTTTCTCATACTTTTTCCCACATTGTGTTGGTTATGTGTTGTTGTTGTGGTTGAGTGCCATCAAGTCAATTCTGACTCATAGTGACCCCATGTGACAGAGTAGAACTGCCCCATAGGATTTCCTTGGTTGTAATATTTACAGAAGCAGTTCACCAGGTCTTTCTCCTGTAGAGCTGCTGGGTGGGTTTATATGGCTAACATTTTGGTTAGCAGCCAAGAACTTAATCACTGCACCACCAGGCCTCCTTGATGCACATACAGAACCTGTTTATACTGTCATTATCATAGAAATTTAAAGTTGATAAAAACTTTAGAGATCCTTAAAGTCAACTAAAAATCACAGAAAATTAACTGGCCCGCACGACATTTTTTCATGAAGTCTACATAATGTTTAGTTTCAAACTTCTAACACAAGACATATGGTGAATATCAGAAATGATGTTTTGTCATTTTGAAAAACAACAGGATCTGAATGCTACATTGTAGACATTTCTTTTTGGGGGATACAAGAGTCCAAAGTCATAGTTCAATCCTTAGTGTACTTATTAACCAGGTGAGAAAATGAGAAAAGAGAGGTGAGTAGGAGCAAACGGGGAGATTAATATTTGCTATAATCCAGCCATTAAGACAGGAAGATAAGACCTGGGGTGATGGTGATGGGAAGTAAAGAATAAAAAGAAAGAAAGGGAATGAAATGATAAAGTCAATGGAATAGACAGCTTAGCATGATTTTGGTGTGTGTTAGGAGTGGGAGGGAAAGGGAGACATAAAGGCAGACTCTGAAGTTTTGAGTTGCAGCAAGAGTGAGGAAACATTGAAAGAAATATGGAAACCTATAGTGGGACTTATCTTAAAAAGAAAATGAGCTCTGTTTTAGATGTACTGAAAATGAGAGTAGGACCACCAAGTTATCAGGAATAGAGAGAAGTGAAATTTGAACTTAAGAGAGAAGTCAGGCCTAAAGAAGTAGATTTACTAGGTTTGTAAGTCACCCACACAAAGGTGATGGTCACATTAAAAATGGATGAGCTGTATGAAGGCAGAAATGCAGAAAGAGAAGAGCAAAGGGTTCTTCCTGACAAAAAGGAAACTCATCACTTTAATGGGCAACAACTGGTAGTCAGTTAGAGCTAAAGGACAATACCTTTATCAAACAAGTATAGTTCCTTTCTTATTTTTTCAATACAAATAAAAATGCTTAGAATCTCACAACTCTGCATTAAAAAGCAGTTTGGTCATCGTTCTCAATGGACAGAGGCTAAAAGCATTCTTCCTGAGAATAGGGAGACAAGGATGCCCTTTACCACCACTCCTACCTAGAGTCCTAGCTAGAGCAATAAGGCAAGAAAAGGAAATAAGGGCATCCAAATTGGAAAAGAAGAAGTAAAGCTATCGCTATTAGCAGATGATACAATCCTATACATAGAGAACCCCAAAGATTCCACAAGAAAACTACTGGAACTAATAGAAAGATTCAGCAGAGTAGCAGGATACAAAAATCAGTTGGATTTCTATACACCAACAAAGAGATTTTCGAATGAGAAATCAGGAAAGCAATACCATTTATAATTGCCCCTAAAAAGACAAAATACTTCGGAATAAATCTAACCAAGAACACAAAAGACCTGTAGAAAGGAAACTACAAAACACTACTGCAAGAAACCAAAAGAGACATATATAAACAGAAAAATATACGATGTTCGTGGATAAGAAGACTCAACATTGTGAAAATGTTGATTCTACCCAAGGCGCTGTACAGACACAATGCGATCTCAATCCAAACAACAACAGCATTCTTTAACTAGACGGAAAAACTAATCATCAACAGTATATGGAAGGAAAAGTGGCCCCGGGTAAGCAAAGCGTTATTGAAGAAAAATAACAAAGTAGGAGACCTCACACTACCTGATCTCAAAACCTACTATATAGCCACGGCAATCAAAACAACCTGGTACTGGTACAATGACAGACTCATAGACCAACGGAATGGATTTGAGAACCCAGATATAAATCCATTCACCTATGGTCAGGTGATCTATAACAAAGGGCCAAAGTCCATTAAATGGAGAAGACAAGTCTTTTAAACAAATGGTGCTGTCAAAACTGGATGTCCACCTGTAAAAAAAAAAAAAAAAAAAGGACCCATACCTTACACCATACACAAACTAACTCAAAATGGATCAAATTCTGAAATATAAAACCAAAAATGATTAAGATCACTGAAGAAAAAAATAGGGGCGATCTTAGGGGCCCTAATGCATGGCATAAGTAGAATACCAAAACCAAATCCCAGTGTCATCCAGTTGATTCCGACTCACAGCGACCCTATAGGACAGAGTAGAACTGCCCCATTGAGTTTCCAAGGAGCGCCTGGTGGATTCAAACTGCTGACCCCTTGGTTAGTAGCTGTAGCACTTAACCACTATGCCACCAGGGTTTCCATGTAGAATACAAACCATAATTAATAATGCACAAACACCAGAAGATAAACTAGGTAACTGGGAGCTACTAAAAATTTAACACTTACAGTCATCAGAAGACTTCAACAAAAGAGTAAAAAGAGAACCTATAAACGAGGAAAAAAAAATTGGCCACAACATATCCGACAAGGGTCTAGTCTCTAAAATCTGTAGAATACCTCAACATCTCAATTACAAAAAAGACAAACAATTCCATTAAAAACTGGGCAAATGATATGAAATGTCACCAAAGAAGACATTCAGGCACATGAGGAAATGTTAGTGATCATTAGCCATTAAAGAAATGCAAATCAAAACTGCAATGAAATGCTATCTCACCTCAACATTACTGGCACTAATTATAATAAAAATAATAATAAAACACACACACATACACACACAGAAAACAACAAATGTTGGAGTGGTTGCAGGAAGACTAGAACTCTTATGCACTGCTGGTTGTTGTTGTTAGGTGCTGTCGAGTCAGTTCCAACTCATAGCGACCCTATACACAACAGAATGAAACACTGCCTGGTCCTGAGCCATCCTTATATTCGTTGTTATGGTTTCGCTCATTGTTGCAGCCATTGTGTCATTCCACCTCGTTCAGGGTCTTCCTCTTTTCCGCTGACCCTGTTCTCTGCCAAGCATGATGTCCTTCTCCAGGGACTGGTCCCTTCTAATAACACATCCAAAGTATGTGAGACAAAATCTCACCATTCTCTCTTCTAATGAGCATTCTGGCTGTACTTCTTCTAAGACGGATTTGTTCATTCTTTTGGCAGTCCACGGTATAGTCAATATTCTTCGCCAACACCACAATTCAAAGGCATCAATTCTTCTTTGGTCTTCCTTATTCATTGTCCAGCTTTCACATGCATATGATGTGATTGGAAATACCATGGCTTGGGTCAGGCGCACCTTAGTCTTCGAGGTGACATCTTTGCTCTTCAACACTTTAAAGAGGTCCTTTGCAGCAGATTTACCCAAGGCAATGCATCTTTTGATTTCTTGACTGCTGCTTCCATGGCTGTTGATTGTGGATCTAAGTAAAATGAAATCTTTGACAGCTTCAATCTTTTCTCCGTTTATCATGATGTTGTCCATTGGTCCAGTTGTGAGGATTTTTGCTTTCTTTATGTTGAGGTGCACTGCTGGTAGGAAAGTAAAATGGGCCAACCACTATGGAAAATGGTGTGGAATCTCCTTAAAAAGCTAGAAATAGAAATACCATGTGATCCAGTAATCCCACTCCCAGGAATATATCCTAGAGAAATAAGAGCCATCATACAAATAGACATATGCACACCATGTTCATTGCAGCATTATTCACAACAGTAAAAAGATGGAAACAACCTAGATACCCATCAGCAGATGAATGGATAAACAAATTATGGTACGTACCAACAATCAAATACTACACAATGATAAAGAACAATGATGAATCCACAAAACATCTGATAACATGGATGAATCTGGAGGGCATTATGACATACCTCCACCCTCCAACATTTTTACCAATTTTAATGCCAGCTCTCCCTCCACAGCACACTCTACTTTTCTCCTAGGTTCAATAACCCATTGCAGTGACCACACAGAACTCACAGACCATACTTACAGTTAAGTGGCTTATTAAGGAAGTAACAGGGTATAACTTGGGATCAGGATCAATAGGCTACGCTTGGGTTCAGGATCAGGCAGCACGTAGGCAATGAAGCCCTTCTTCAGTGTAGAACAGCTCTCTTAGCTCCTCTCAGCCATGTAGGCCTCCTCTCAGCCCCCTCAATACAGGCTCCTCTTGGCCCTGCCATCTATCACCAACGCTTTGCCACAGGGCCCCTTCTGGGCCTGTTGCTGCCCGTTCTGCCTTTGAACCCCTCCTGGGCCTCTTGTTGTTTTCAGGGTTACAGCTCTTGACCTGTGTTACAACTCTTTTAAGAGATTCCTTTCCTCCTCTCTCTACTTCTTCTCTCTTCCTTCTGCTTCTTTCTTGCTTTTTTCTGTCTCAAAAATCTCTGTAGGACTGGCTGCATATGTACACAATTCCTTGACATTTTCAAGGCATGGCCCCTCCCAGCAGGGCCACAAACTGACTAATTCCCTCTCAAAAAAAAATTTTTTTTTTTTTTAGGGCACAGACACTTCATTTACATAATAGGTTATAGTCACCTCATTTGCATAGCCCATAGTAACTTCATTTGCATAGTATATTGACCAATTCCTGCAAGGTGCATACCAATCACAGGGCAGGCTGCTTGTTTACAGCTTACCCAGGAAATGTCAATCAACCTGGACAAAAGTAACAAACTATCTGGGATAGAAATCTAGGGCAAACATGACTCCTCAGGATTTAGGTAAAAAGTCTCTCAACCGGTTTTCCAAAGAACCAAGGCAAAAGGCCACATACAGGAACTCACTTCATCACAGAGCTTCTACCACTAACTCATTTTATATGGCTTATTAAGTGGTATGGTGTGTGTGCTGTGGTGTATGTGTGTTTGTGTATGTGTATGTGTGAAGTTCTTTAACCCCCTGAGACTGTTAGGTGAGCAACAGGAAAGACTGGTCTTCTAGCTCACAGTGGGAGTAGTAATGATGGAAGCCACAAGCTCTTCCTTCCACCTCTTTCTCTATCCTAAATTAGATTTACTTTTTCCCCGGGACTGTAACTAAAATTTAATAAACACATTTTTCAGGAGTGACAAACCCTTTTTCTTTTGCAAAGTGAAGACATAAAATCCATGAGTTCTTAACAATATTTCTACCTCTAATTTCAAAAACCTAAAGATGTGATATAGCAAAACAAAGGTAAAATGATTACTAAAATGGGGAGTTAAAAAGTAGAGAAAGTATATAATGTAAATACTGCTGGCACTCTTGGGTTGCTTCTTCAAAGAAGGTATGATATACCCTCACAATGCCAGACAGAATTTACAAGCTGTTTCTCTCCCCACCACTTTATTCAAATGCAAACCAGTACTCCATTCTGCAGATGAGTCAGGGTCTTCGGGAGCAAACAAGTCCAAGAATCTGGCAAAAGGAGACCTGGTGAAAGACCAACCAAAAGACCAACACTGCTCTGTTTGGAAGAAGGGTAGATATAAAAAGAAAAATAATTTGTTCTAGGGGTCGAAGTTTTTAGTGTCCGCTGACAGCCATGGCATACTCACACCATGTGCCAGCACTGTCAATTGTCCAGTTCTGACTGCCTGCCACTGCTGCTGAGTTGTAAATATGCAGCCACACAAGATTCTGTCATCTGCCCCTTGTCATTCACCCTGGCTACTGACACACACGGTACTAATATATTGAGAAACAGAGCTAATGGTGAGTATTTCAGGGCACTTAAAATTCACTGTGGGTGTCATTTATCTCGACAGAGAGCAAAGGCTGTATCTCTAATCCATTCACACATCCACACATTGAGTTTATCAATGCACAAATGTCACGCTCACAGAGAGACCTTCTCAGGGCTCATCTAAAATTGCAGCCCTGGCTCTTCTACTCCAGCATTTGTTCATTCTGTCTCTCCTCTCCTGTCCAGACACGCACATACCTATGTACGTGTGTATGTATATATGCATGTATTTATTTTTTTTTTTTTACCTGTCTCGTCCTCCAGAATGTAAGCTCCATGAAAATTTTTTCTGTGTTGTTCACTACTGTATCCCCAAAACCTACAACCTACGACACTGCCTGCCATACAGGCATTAGGATATTAAGTGAACGTATGAATTATGCTAATTTTTGTTTGGTGTCATTAAAACAGTCTATTTTAGATGTCTAGATGTGCATAATTAGGTTGATAGTCATAAAGTAACACTTTATGAGCTGAAGGGAGCTGTAGTCTTACTTTGGCTCCCTTGATTCCAAATAACTACTTATTAGTTTTATGATACATTTTTTTATGGCTTAGTACCTAATTATCAAACACTTAAAAAATTATGTCAGAACTCTAAACGTTTAACAAAAATGTGGACATTTGGGGAGGGTTTTGGACAAACTGATAATATAAATAGGTTCAGGAGGCATTTTATTCTAGGTTATTAGTAGAATAAAAAGCATAATTTATATCCTTCAAATATATCCAACATAGACATAATATCCTCTCTCTCAATCAGCACCATATATGTTGCTAGCCTTGATAAACACAGTGATTGATTCCACTCAGCTGATAATAACAATAATAAAAATAATAACAACTACAGTTGGCAGCTATTAACATTTATGGGGTGTTCTATATGCCCTGGAGTCCCTGAGTGATGCAAATGGCAAACATGCTCAGCTTCTAACTAAAACGTTGGAGGTTTGAGTCTACCAAGAGGTGACTCAGAAGAAAGGGCTAGCAAACTACTTCTGAAAAATCAGCCATTGAAAATCTTATGGAGTACAGTTCTACTCTGATACACATGGGGTCACCATGAGTCAGAGTTGACTGGATGGTACCTGATTGGTTTGTTGTATTCACTATCGCATTTCTCCCTCCCGATTACTCTATGAAGTTGCCCCTACTGGTAATGATTAAATGAGATAATCTATGTAAAGGGCTTAGAGCCATATCTCACACCAAGCAAATGGACTGTAATTGCTAGATTCTTATTTTAAAGATGAGGTATTTGTAAGTGATAGACGTAGAGTCAGAACTCAAGTCTTTCTGCCTAGGAGCTAAGCCCTTAGCTTCTGGGCAATCCTGCACTTCCATCTGTAATATTATTCCTTGATATTCCAAAACCTGGAACCCTGTTCATAATTTAAAAATGATAAGTCTGAATAATAGAATCAGTAAACATGGTCAATCAAAATTCTTTGCTGAAAGATAATTCAACTTACAGGTAACCCTGAATTCACTCATTTTTTAAAGTGCTCATGTCTTGGCACTTCTCTCTTCATCCTCACTGTCAGTGTTCACAGACCTGACTGCCAGTGAATGAAATTGCCTCAGTTCACCTCAGATAACTAGAAATGTGAAAAGCCCACCCCTTTTATGTTGGAAAACCAGATGTAATATAATTGCATATGGTAATGTGACCAGTCTCAACCTAATGCCATGAGTAAAATTCCACAAAATTGCTTTAAATCCAATTTCTGTCATAAGAGTTCTTTTTTCTCATTGGATATCATACAAACTACATTTTTCCTTCCACTGGAAAAAAAAAAATGGGCCCCTAATTGAAGTCACATGCAAACAAAATGAGCATTTAAAAACCACAAGAGAATGATAATATTTATAAAGAGCTACATATTTGAATAATGACAATGGACAAAATATTACTAGTAAACCCATACTCCAAATAAGTCATAAACTTAACATGCATAAGCCAAGCTTGGTTAAGAGCTATAGATGCTAACAAAAAGGTTGGCAGTTTGAATCCACCAGATGCTCCTTGGAAACCGTATGGGGCAGTTCTACTCTGTCCTATAGGGTTGCTATGAGTCGGAATCGAGTCAACGGCAAAGGGTTTGTTTGGTTTTTTTTTTTTTGCTTTTTTTTAAGCCAAGCTTGCTGTGGTATCAGAAGATGAAGGCAATCTGGCACACTACCTGCCTAATCTACTTTGAGGGCAGCAGGAACTCGAGCTGAACTGTATTTCTGTCCTTTTCTATTTCCCTTATGGGATCTTCAAATAATAGCACAGAGATATAATAAGTAATTCATTTATTTATACATTTCCTACCAAGTATTTTTCTCCCTAATCCATTTTAATGAACAGCTCTTCTAGAGAAAAGAAAGCTGACCATCTGGCAGACACAACCCAAATACTTATTTTAGTCAGAGTAATTGAATATAAGGATGTGATGGGGGAGAATGAGATTTTGCTGAACAGGGCTGATCCTAGTCAGCAGTTCCTAGCTAATCAGGAGCTAATCCCGCTATAGCTGCATGAAACCTGAAGCTAGGAAAAACTCTAATCTTCTCTCAAGTGTCCAAGAGTCACCTTCTAGAAACAATGGCTCCATCTAACCTATGCTTTCAGCACCATCCAACCTCTATGGTTAGTTCAAGCTTCCCCTCCAGTCAGGGTGATTCTGACCCTCTCTGCATATCCACCACTCATCTCTCAGTTTGTTTTACTATGATAGTTTGTGTGTTGCTGTGATGCGGAAGCTATGCCTCCGGTATTTCAAATGCCAGCAGGGTCACCCATGGTGAACATGTTTCACGGAGCTTCCAGACTAAGACAGACTAGGAAGAAGGACCCGGTAATCTATGTCTACAAAAAAATTAAACAGTGAAAACTTTATGAATATCCTTTGTACTTACCTCAAACTTGACTTCACAGGACCGACTTCTACTGTCTGACAAACAATACTACTTTGTAGTGGAGAAAAGTCCCGAAATACTGCTCCTTGGAAACCCTGTGGGGCAATTCTACCCTGCCCTATAGTGTGACTATGAGTCAGAATCAATTCAATGGCAATGGGTTTGGTTTTTTATTTGTTTTATGTGTCTGACTTAACTAGTCAAACAATGTAAGATTGTATATGTAATAATTAGCAAAGAAATAAAATATTGAAGTTCTCAAGGAGTTCATTTTACTTGGATCCATGAACAACACCTGTGGAAGCAGCTGCCAAGAAATCAAACAATGTATGGTAATGGGAGCATCTGTTGAAAAAAACCTCCTTAAAATATTCAAAAGCAAAGACATCAGCTTGAGGACTAAGGCACATCTGACCCAAGACATGGTATCCTCAATTGCCTCATATACATGTGAAAGCTGGACACTGAATAAGGAAGGCTGAAGAAGAATTGATATCTCTGAATTATAGTGTGGGTGAAGCATATTGAATACATCACGGGCTGCCAGAAGAACAAACAAGTCTGTCTTGGAAGAAATACAGAGTGCTCCTTGGAAACAAGGATGGCCAGACTTTGTCTCATGTACTTTGGACATGTTATCAGGAGGGATCAGTCCCTGGAGAAGGACATCATGCTTGTAAAGCAGAGAGTCAGAGAAAAAGAAGACGACCCTCAAGGAGATGGATTGACACAGTGGCTGCAACAATGGGTTCAAACTTAGCAATGATTGTGAGGATGGCGCAGGACTGAGCAGTGTTGCACATAGGGTGGCTACTAGTTGGAACTGACTCATCGGCACACAACAACAACAACAACAACCTAACAACACAATTAGTAATCACTCCCATCCTAGCCCCCTATAATAACCAATGTTAAAAGTTGACTATTCTGTATTTTCTCTGGGATCATATAAACTTCCACAAACATACATATATACGTAGCTGATAAGTTCTGAGTGATGGAATAAACTGTCTTATTTTTAATCAGCTCCAGAATGTGGACATTGACACAAAGAGGCTGTTAGCCTAAATCAGCATCAGCTGCCTACATTTATTCAAAACCGTTTCTCATATTCCTTAGGTGCTAATGGGCATTTTCACAGCATTTTGTGCACAAATGCCAACCTCCAAGCAGTAAGACAAAGCTGAATAAAATGGATGGACAGAGTAAATCCCCAGGCTATGAAGCCTAAGCCTTTGTATATATTTCACATGATGATATACATGTCATGTGGATAGGACCAAATGTTTATGCAACCGAATAAGCATATTGTGGTATTTTCTTTCTCTGTTTGCAGTTAGGCAGCACTGACAGTGATGGAAATTATATGGCTTAATCAGAAGGCAAGGGATATTGTGGCCATGATTTTCCCTGAAGGTTAAGCGGTATGATTACAAAGCAAGAAAATGGCTCAGTTGCATATTCACAAATTTTCTCTATATGAACAGCACGTATTGCTTAGGCATCCATTTGGGAGAAGATATAAGTAAAAAGGAATAACTTTTGTAAGAGATAAAAGTTATAACCTGTCCTAGGCCAACAGGTAGCTAGAATCATAAGTTTAAGACTGAAGAACAATAAAGAATATTGTTAAAAGCAATAAAAGGAAGAGTATGCCTTAAATTACAAACTCACTCTTCTAAGAGATGGCTTCTTAGTGTGGGACAAGTCTAATTCTGGAACACTAAAATATGCACAATTGTTACATTAGACACTTAAATTAGCTCATGTAGTATTCGTAAATGGTCTAAAAAATGGCTGTTCTTTTTGTCCTACAGAATTCAATGGGTCCATCTTAGTTCCCTCCAAAGGATCAGTAGGTGAAGGGCCTAAAGCCACTACTTCAGAGTCGTTCTCTCTAATGACACAACCCCTCAGGACAGAGCATGGAGTCAGTCATCAGAAGTAGAGCCTGCTTTTTAAAATTAGATAGAGAGAGCATCCCATACCTTAACCCACTGCCGTCAAGTCAATTCCAACTCATAGCTACCCTGTAGGACAGAGCAGAACTGCCCAATAAGGTTTCCAATGCTGTAATCTTTATGGAAACAGACCGCCACATCTTTCTCCCATGGAGCAGCTGGTGAGTTTGAACCACTGACCTGTTGGTTAGCAGCTGAGCTCTTAACCACTGAACTGCCAGGGCTCCTTTCCCATATCTTAAACCAAAACAAATCAAACCCAGGGCCATCGAGTCGATTCTGACTCATAGCGACCCTATAGGACAGAGTAGAACTGCCCCACAGTTTCCAAGGAGCACCTGGCGGATTCAAACTCCCAACTCTTTGGTTAGCAGCCGTAGCACTTAACCACTATGCTACCAGGGTTTCCTCCCATATCTTGTAGTACATATACTTGGCTCCCCAAATATACAAATTCTAATACTGCAGGGTTTTCAACTTTGACCCACCCCTTCTGGCCTCTAAGACTGGAACAAAAAAGGATCTTTAAATAAATGAACAAAAGTTAGATGAGCCCAGATGGCAGTATAACACAAGGCCATTAACCCAGTTTCAGGGCCCTATAGTTGCGATTGTTAATTCAGGCCCAATGAGTCCAGGATCGATTTATTTCTCCTGCCTCTTGAAATCTTATTTGTGTATAATAGAACTCCGTTACAGAAGGAGATGTGGTAAAACATACCATCTGGGAGGGTTGAAACATATTCCACAAAGTGTGTTATTTAAAAAATAATAATAATAAAAGCTTATTCCCTGTAAGTTACTAAAGGCGTTACTGCCACGAATATCCAACGGCCTGATTTAAAACAAAGCAAAACAAGAAAGAAAAAGAACTAAGAATCAGTACCATTTAATAAGTGCTACTTACAGGTCATGTAGCATGCTAAATGTTTTACCTATACCATTTCATCTAATCTTAAAAACAACTCAGTGTGTTAAAAATTACCTACGTGGTACAGATAAGGAAATAGAGGCTTAGAGAGATTAAACGACTTGCCAAGAGTCCCACAACTATAGTAGCTGCACAGATGCCCTTTGATTACAGTTTTATCCACCTACAGAGCCCATATTTGTTCACGCCTTTGTACGGAGACTTCAGATGTGAACACATAGAGGGGAAAAAGAACTGGATTTGGAGTCACAATGTGTGGGTCTAAATGCTGTCTGTGCCATCTACTGTAGACAGGTTACTTAACACCTTTGAATCTCGGAGTTCTCGTATTAACTTGGGCTATTCTGAGAAACATGTTTACCTAGAAAATAAGGAGTCCCTGGGTGGTGCAAACCGTTAGGGGTCCAACTACTAGCTGAAAGGTGAGTGTTTTGAATGCACCCAGAAGCACTACGGAAGACTGGCCTGGCGATATGCTTCCGAAAGGTCACAGCCTTGAAAACCCTAAAAGCACTTCTATTCTGCACACATGGGTTGGCCATGGGTCCGAATCGACTCCACAGCAACTAACAACAACAACAACAAGTACAAAATGAAGTGTCTAACATATAACAAAACTTTATACATAGTACTTTCCCTGAAGTGACCTTCATCCTGAGGCATTTAGACAATGTAAAGCAGGGACTCATTCTTGATATGTTATGACACATGTTATTGGCAATTGTTGCACCCTGGGCAATGGGATAAACAAGTGCCATCAAGCATTTCATTATCTTGTTGGGAGAAAGATGACATCACTCTTAGGTACATTTTAAGACAAGTTTGGAGAAAATGTACCAGTGTGCATTGGTGGTATTTCACCTTTCCCACTAATGCTCAGCTTGAAACGTAAGTTGACAAAGATTTTAAATCTCCTAATTATTTAATCTGTATGCTGAGCAAATAATCGAGAAGCTGGACTATATGAAGAAGATCTCAGCAGCAGGATTGGAGGAAAACTCATTAACAACCAGCAATATGCAGATGACACAACCTTGCTTGCTGAAAGTGAAGACGACTTGAAGCACTTACTGATGACGATCAATGACTACAGCCTTCAGTATAGATCACACCTCAACATAAAGAAAACAAAAATCCTCACAACTGGGCCAATAAGCAACATTACAATAAACAGAAAATTTTGAAACTGTCAAGGATTTCATTTTACTTGTATCCACAATCAATACCCACGGAAGCAGCAGTCAAAAAATCAAATGATGCATTGCATTAGGCAAATATGCTGCAAAAGGCCTCTTTAAAATTTTCAAAAGCAAAGATGTCACCTTGAGGACTAAGGTGTGCCTGACCCAAGCCACAGTATTCTCAATAGTCTCATATAAATGCTAAAAACTGAACAATGAATAAGGAAGACCAAAGAAGAATAGATGTATTTGAATTTCAGTGTTGGCGAAGAATATTGAATATACATGGACTGCCGGAAGAATGAACAAATCTGTCTTGCAGGACGTACAGCCAGAATGCTCCTTAGAAGACTTGGTAAGGTAGGGGGTCAGAGAAAAAGAGGAAGACCCTCAACGAGGTGCATTGACACAGTGGCTGCAACAATTGGCTCAAGCATAATGACAGTTGTGAAGATGACACAGGACTGAGCAGTGTTTCTGTTGTACATAGGGTAGCTATGAGTCAGAACTGACTGGACGGCACCTAACAACATAACAACACAATATCAATCCAATCATTCACACAGAATTTGAAATTAACCTGCAGATTTCAAGTAAGGGGTATTATTATTCTTAAACTAGTGGTGAGTATCTAGGCTAATATTTATGAAACAGTACAAATCTTATTTAGCAAGAAGTCTGCTTCTAAGCTGGGCTACGTGCAGGCTCTCCAAATCTCATCAGCACAAAAGCCAAAAAGGTTAATCCTGATTTAGCTGCCTAGACATTAAAAGCCAATCAACTGTTTCTGTCCTTTTGTTCCACTGCACCTGCATAAATCCTCAAGGCCCCATCTAACTTTGCTCCAATGTGCTGGGTGTCAGGAGGGCCACAGTCTGCTGACATGGAGGGATTTCACTGAGAACGTGCCAGAGAGCTCCTACATGGAGTGCAGAAACTCAGACAAGAAAATCTCATGTCTGCTTCAACTTTGCATTCTGCAGCATCTCTTAAGAGCATGGATATCATTTTTTATTTTTGTTTGAAAACAAAGAACAAGAGAGAAAGGAAGGAACCAGATTTTTGCAGGATTGGGGGATGTAGGTTGGGGTTTGAACATCTGCAAACTGAGAATGATGAAGAGCTGTGGTGCTTTCAGTGCCAACCCAAAAAGGGCCCAAGAATGAACAAGGCAGAAGGAGTCACAGAAAATTCTATGGCTCAGTGAGTCTTTTGCTAAAATCAAATAAATAAATAGGAAATCATTTGGTCCAACGTATGTAGTTTTCTGATTTATACAAAAAAAAAAAAAAAAAAAGCCTAGAATTGAGAGAGGAAGAGCTGAAGTCTTCTATTAAAAAAACAAACGATGACCTTCCTTTGACCCAATCTCCTTCTCTAATTATCATCATATCTCTCTCTTCCTCATATCGCCTTGATTAAAATCCTGCTTTTGCTACTTAATAGCTGCAGGTTCATGGGCAAGTTATTTAAACACCCTGTGCCTTATTTCCTCATCTGTAAAATCGGAATAACAGTATACGACTTATCAAAATGTTGCGAGGGTTGTGAAGAATGCTGAAGTTAGGAGAGACAGTAGGAGAATATAGCTAGTCTGGATGTGCCCCTGTGTGCAGGACAGGACTGGCTTCTATGCTTAGTGGATGTTCTTCGTGGTTGTGGTACTCAACATGAAGCAGAATTCTAGAGTAGGCCTTTCAGTGAAAGAGAGAAAGCGGTAGCATGTAGTCTACTGGGGGCAGTCTTTAATTCAAGGTTTTGGGTATAAAAAGCTAAGCAGGTGGTGATAGAAAACAAAAACCAAAACCCACTCCCGTCGAGTTGATTCCGACTCATAGCAACCCTATAGGGCAGAGTACAACTGCCCCATAGAGTTTCCAAGGAGCGCCTGGTGGATTTGAACTGCCGAACTCTTGGTTAGCAGCTGTAGCACTTAACCACTACACCACCAGGGTTTCCCATAGAAAACAAGGAGGAACTAAAGGTCCTTTTGGAGGTGTCTACCTCATGAGGAAGAAACTTTGGATTGGGGACATTGAGAAAAGTTTTGGGGAGGAGGAGGAGAAGAAGCAGGCCAGGACATATCTCAAACCAAATATTAGCAACAAAAGACTCAGTGAGAAGTGCAACTCAGAGCACTGTTGTGTTAACTCAGGTCTTCTCAGAAGCAGAAACCAAGACAGGATTAGATATGCAAGGGATGTATTGGAGTAGACACCTGTGAAGGAGAAAAGGAAGGGAGCCAGAGAAAGTAGGGGAACATCTTCAGACTGTAATACAGGCCTGAGTCCTGTGAAGGAGAGAGGGAAGGAAGAAGGGCTGGGCAAGAAGAGTCCTAGCTGCAGTAAGTTTCCCGGAATGTCTCGGTCAGGCTGATGGGAAGTCCTTATACCAAAGTCACCCACCAGAGGAGCCCCATATCTTGTAGGAAAGGCCCTGTGTTAGTACCCCACTGTGCTCAGTGGCCTGAGAGAAGCCTGTGGAAAGCATGGCCTCAGCAGGAACTGGCGATGGATCCAGGAGGGCAGCACCTGGCCCATCAGTCAATTACACTCCCACAGCAGAAGTTCTGAGAGTTCATTTTCATGGCCACCATAGTCCACTCACACCACACGTATTTACTTCTGCACACAGGTTTGAGGAGATTTACCTCTGCACACAGGGTTCATGAGCAGCTCTTCTATGGTTCCTGCTAGCTTCTCCTACTGAGAGAGGTTAGTGGGATGAATTAACCTCCCTCATCATGGCTGTTGATCTAGCTTCAACTTGCACAAGTTATTTACCTTCTCTGTAACTGTTCTTAGTTTCTTCATCTATAAAATGGAGTTAATTACGCCTGCCTCATAATGTGGTTGTGAAAATTAATGTACTTTAAATGGTTAGCCCCGTTTCTGGAATGTAGTAAGTGTTTAATGTGTGATAATTTTCATTATTTTGAGTTGTAAATAATTGAGATGCCTCATGCTGCTTCTGCATGTCAATAGATATCCTCAGTTCTCTTTGCTTGGCTTTTCAGTCTCCTCTCATCATTCTCAGTTCACAGAAAGAAGTTCATCAGAATTTCCTCTGTTCACCTCTTCCAGACACTAACATTTCACATGTGTCTTAGCCTCAGCAATTTCCTATCACTCAGGGCCCTTTGTCACCTTATACCTCCAAAGTAAGGATGCTTGAAAAGAGTTTGGCTTCAAATTGTTCCGATATTCTTCTCCCCTTCCTACACTCAGACACACAGTCATTTTTCCTTTCACGATAATTGGTATGATGTATGAAGGAAGACATCATTTGCCCAACAGAGATAAAGACAGTTCAGATTTGGCCCAAAGTCCAGAACATGGCTTGGGAGCAATGACCAATGTGTACTCAAAGCAAATTACTTGATGAAAAGTTTTGTCCCTAAAATAAAATTGCTTCCCCCCAAAAGTTCATCTTTCTTTATCCTCAATTTTAAAAACAATCCTATCACAACTTTTATTTTTCAACAGAAAGAGGCTACATATTTTGGATGACACTGCCAACTAATGTCTTGTTGCAGGTGACAGTTTTCAAAATTTTCCCCCATTACTCTTTCATTTGTAAGGTCCTTTGAGTTTGATCATCCCAAGGTCACAGATAAGGGACCAGGCTCAGAGCAGATGTGCAGTTTGCCAGGGATCGCAGAGATGGAGAGGCCACTTACACCCAGCTCTTCTACTCCGAATCCTTTCTTTTAGGGAGGTTGGCAAACTTCCTTTTGGGGTTGGCAAACTTTTTTTGGAAAGGAAAGGACACGAAATATTTTAGGCTTTGCAGGCCACATACAGTCTCTGTTGTATATTCTTTTATACTGTATTTTACATTCATTTAATAATGTAAAAATCATTCTTACCTCAAGGACCATATGAAAACAGGTGGCAGGCTAGATTTGGCCCACAGTTGGTAGCCCCCTCAACTAGAACAACTTTGTTGCTATGGCATTTGGATTTTATTCTTCACCTTGTTCCCTGAACCACATAAAATTAAAATTGCCTTCAGGCTTTACCACTAGGTTTTTATGTCTGTTGCTTAGTTTGTGTGTGTGTGTCTGTATGGAGGATTTTTTTTTGTTTGTTTAATAGCAGACATGGAAATTCAGATTTTTTTTCATACTCTTCTCTTCCCAAAGTTTTGAAAACTAAATTTAGAATTCATAGATCCCTAAGCTTTAAATAACTTTACATAGTGAAATAAGTTTATGCAGTTATATATACATAGTTAAAAAAAACTTTAAATAGTGAAATAATTTGACAATTTCTATGAACAGTAAAATATGTCAGTCTAATCCCTTTGATTTTAAAGCATATTACATAGCCTAAAATCTCAAGAATTTTGTATAGTATTCTATTTCTAAAATTTCCTAGATATAAAAGGGAAAGAAAATGGAGATTTTGAGATTTTCTAGGCTAAACGTTACTTCTTGTCAGCACATTGAACTTAACCAGAGGCTTTCTCTGAAAAATTCATCAATCCACATGAACAGCTCACAGAGACGTCAAAGTGAATATAAAATATTAGGTTCTTTCATCAACGTTCACTTGCCTATTTAGCCTTCATGATTTTTTAGGGGTTAAAGATCATCTTCTATGTCAACTCAGAAAAAGCAAATAGGAAATCAATACCATGTTAATAAATATAAGGGTCTTCATGGGTGGAAATAACTCATTCTTCATATGTTATTAGCCTTTGTCTCTTATGGGGTCTTCTTATGTCCTAGGGTTATAGGAGATGCAGGGTTTTCATAAACCAGATGCTAAAATGACCTTCTTCATAATCTATTCCATATGCTAATTGTTTTGCAAACCCATTCATTTCTACAACCAGGTGGGTGAAAATCTTTCTGGCATCATGTTCTTAAAAAATATATCCCATATGTTATACATTACACAATTGAAATCTACTCAATAGAGACAGGATTCATCCCTCTTCTCCTCTCTCCCACTTTCCTTCAGAGAATCCAGTGACAGCCAGAAGCTGCATACTGTATGTGCTGCATCGATTCAGAATTCTGCCAGAGCCTGTCTAAACCAGGTGCCAGGCTATAGCAAACCAGGCTGTTCCACATAACCACTGTTTCTTCTTCATAAGCCTCAGTATCCCCTTCCACTAATCTTTTCACATTTCCTTAGTGTTTTCCCCATTTTCCCCTTAGTGAAAGAATTACGCTTTGGGCTGTTCCTGATGTATCTTAAAATTATCCTTCCCCAAGTCTAAATTTGTCATATAATCCCTTCAATGACAATAACTAGATCCCATATTAAAAAAATGTATAACCAACACATAACCCATATTTAGGAAGCCCTGATGGCACAATGGTTAATCACTTGGCTGCTAACCAAAAGGTTGGCAGCTCAAACCCACCCAGTGGTTCCATAGGAGAAAGGCCTGGCAATCTGCTTCCATAAAGATTACAGTCTATGAGACTAGAAGGACCCTGGTGGTCATGGCCCCCAGACCTTCTCTTGGCCCAATACGGGAACCATTCCCGAAGCCAACTCTTCAGACATGGATTGGACTGGACGATGGGTTGGAGAGGGACGCTGGTGAGGAGTGAGCTTCTTGGATCAGGTGGACACTTGAGACTATGTTGGCATCTCCTGCCTGGAGGGGAGGTGACAGGGTAGAGGGTTTAGAAGCTGGTGAAATGGACATGAAAAGAGAGAGTGGAAGGAGAGAGTGGGCTGTCTCCTTAGGGGGAAGAGTAATTGTGAGTATGTAGCAAGGTGTATAGAATTTTTTGTGTGAGAGACTGACCTGATTAGTAAACTTTCACTTAAAGCACAATAAAAATTATAAAAAAAAAAAAAAAAAAAAAGAATGCTTAAAGCAGACATGGTTTACTAATTAAAATAACCTTTTTTTTTTGGTTCAAAGAAGACATCAGGAGATAGTTTTTGTTTAAGGGTTACTTTTACTACATATTTGTACATTCCTACACATATGTACTATTTTGTTTTTTAATATAATATTCTATATGTAGCATTTTGCAAATTATCTTTTGACTAAACACAATAGTTTCAAGATTAAAAAAAAAAATTACAGTCTAGAAAACCCTATCAGGCAGTTCCAGTCTGTCACATGGAATCGCTATGGGAAAAAACTCGACTCAATGCCATCTAATAACAACAACGATCCATATTTAAAAGGAAATGTATAACCAGTATAGAATTTATTATCTCAGTAGATGTTAGTCCTACTACTGAATGCCTCTTCAGCTACTAGTCTTGGTCTTAAAGTGTCTTCCCCAGTAATTTCAGTGTTCAGGTAAAATCAGCAATGCATACCATAAAAATCAATGGTTCTCACACTTTCATATGCAACAAGAATCAGCATAACTTCTCAAAGACAGAGATCATCAAGCCTCGCCCACAGAGATTCTGATTTATGTGTCAAAGGTGAGCCTGGAAATCTGAATTTTAGCAAGCACCCACTGTGTCTCTAATGCAGGCAACCCACTGGACAGTCACATAGTCCAGTAGGTTAGGCCTCTTTAGGAAACACTCTGAAAACCACTGGGTAAAACATGGGCTGAGTTTGCTTAATGGTAATACAAGAGAAAAGTAACATGATCACTAATTTGTAAAATTATAGCTGTAATAAATCAGAGCTCCCAGTACAATGAATGGAAGTTCAGGAGTCACGGGTTATAATCCTAGTGGTGCAGTGGTTAAGAGCTCAGCTGCTAACCAGAAGGTCAGCAATTCAAATCCACCAGATGCTCTTTGGAAACCCTGTGGGGCCATTCTACTTTGTCCTATAGGGTCACTATGAGTCAGAATTGATTTGATGGCAATGGCTTTTTGGTTTCAGATACTCTGACTATCTGATGCATGAGTTTTCATGCTTTAGCACTGTCTCTAGGGTATAACTTCTAAAGTAAAATTCCCACCTTTAAAATAAGCAAATATATTGGTGACTACTGATTATTTTTAAAGATTGTGGGGCTCATTCTTTCTCTCTCTCTCTCTGAAACCCCCTTCCCCAAATGTCCAGAAGAGTAATGGCAAACATTTCTAAACAATTCCCTGTGATTAGGTAACTCCCCAGTGACTTTGGGAATAGAAAACTCTTACAAGAAAGTTCAGTTACAAGTTAAAACCATGATGACAATCTTCAAGATATAGTCCAACTTAAGTTGCCCGAGAATTGTGCTGTATTAAACATTGTTACACATGAATTAGCCATTACCTAGGACTTAGAGTTGCATTCACTTTGTTTAGCATGGCATTTGGCATTACCAAATATTAGCAAGTAGATGGCATGCACGTAGGAGTCACTGGGTAGTGCAAATGATTAATGTGCTTAGCTGCTAACTGAGAGGTTGGTGGTTTAAGGCCACCCAGATGCACCTTGGAAGAAAGGCCTGATGATCTATTCCAAAAAATTAGCCACTGAAAACCTTACTGAGCACAGTTCTACTCTGACACACATGGGGTCATCATGAGTTGGAATTGAGTCGATGGCAACTGATTTGATATGCATGTGCACTCAGATACATGCATAGGTGAATCAGTAGGTTTAGAAATCAAGTATATGGAACTCTATTTGGACACACGTATTGAATCAATGGAACCCATTTGCTCGATAAAAAAGGAAAAAATTTTCATAAAATGTTACCCTTCTATGGGTTCAGTTCCTCAAAGAACTTCTGTCCAATCTTGGTTCTGTGTGTTTCCTCTTCTTTCTAGCATAGAGTAAACCTCTTATGACATGATCATCATGAATTTTTACAGACCTCTCAAACTTTTGTGTGTCTCATTTAGTTCATATGTGCATTTTTTTCCCTTCCAAAATGCTAAGAGATTCAGTTTGGTCTCCTGAATGCCTGAATAAATTCTTGGATGAAGACAGTTAAACCAAATTGCCAGTTTCAAATTTTGGCTAGAACACCAGAACACACACTTTGTGCTTGTGGAAGGAGTCCTGGAGCTATTGGTCAGATATGCTGTGGGGGCTGGCTTGGTTCCTTGCATAGCACCTAGGAAAAAGTCCATACACTTTAGGAAAAAAAAAAAAAATCCCCTCCAGAACCATCATTTTTGAAGAAGGTAAGTGTTTCATTTATATTCTGAAAATGAATGATCAGTTTACCTGTTGTGAACCAATTGTACTAAGGGTAGAAAGCATAACATTGAAACATTCATCCAACCAAATCTTCCTTGAGCATCTGTGCTCAGTGGCGAGGACACACAGATGAAATGGACGTATTTTCTCTCCTCTAATTGAAATAATCTACTTAAAGACGTAGATACATAATGAGATACTTATAGTGCCATATAATAAATACTATAAGAATATATGAATACAGTGATGTAGGAACCCAGGAGGGGAGGAGGATTTTTGTGTTATGATTGTGTTGTTATTTTTCCTCATTATTGGCATCTCTTTCAAGAGAACTCGTGTAAAGGAGCAAAACAAAGAAGTTCTGAATATGCATCTGAAAGTCTCACACAGAGATGAGAGCTTCATTGTATTGGAATTGAATAAGGTGCTGATTATATAAGTATGATTACCTGCCCATGTTGAGCTTTGACTATTTCTAACATATTGCTAAGAGCGGAGGCTTCTCAGTGGCGCTGCCAAGGAAACTGTTGGAAGTTGCCAGTCATTTTAGAGAAATGCCATGGAACACTGCGTGCCAGATGGCTACTGATGAAAGTGATGAAGGTTCACGCTTGGAAATTAAGTCCAATTCCATATTTGGTCCTTCTTTCCTTCTTTCCCTTTTGAAACTTAAGAGAACACAAACTCAGCCTTATTCTATTCTTGGCCTACAAAATCCCCATTATCCTTTCTTCTTTTAATAAGGTCCTGGAGAATGGAGTCAAGTTAAATCTGCTTTATTCCCAAAGCCTCAGAGGCCTCCCAGGCCTGTCTCTTGCTGAGCCAGGTCCTTTCGCTTTTTTCCTCTTTTTATGGTTGACAGCCAGAAACTATTGTCAATGGAACCCAGTCAAGACCGGCCTGACCAGGACTAAAGTCTCTGTGAAGTAGGTTTTCCCCATCTCTATACCTTATGGAAGGGGAAAAAAGAAAATCCCCAATGGAAAAGTTTCATGGTGCCTCTGCTATGTGGAAGAAATTCACCTTGCCTCTTTTGGGGGGTATTCTCCACAACCACAACCCTATTTCTACCTTTTATTTCTCTGACCAGTGGGTAATATTAGAGCTGAATGCTTTTTCCTCACTCCTAATGTCTTAGGTGGAGGAGACTCCACTGGGCTGAAAATCCTATTTTCTCTCCCTTCCGTCCTTTTCTCATTCCACCCTAGGGAAATGAAGAGGTGATGAAAAGAATAAACTAAGCCTGCTTCTCCCAGTTTCTTCCTTCTTTGTCCCTTGGAGCCAAGCCAACACTGCTCCTCCATGTCAGTGCTTGAATGGGTGAGCCTGCTTAGTCTAGGTTCAACATCAAAACGCACCTTGCCTGGAGCTATACGACCACACTCCACCTAAAGCTTTATCAATTGTTAATGTGGCGTTTTGGCTTTCTATCTGTTATTGGGACCTCTCAAAGATCCCCTCAGGTGAGAGATAGCAATGTGAGCTCTAAGAATTGAAACTACACTCTCTCTGAGCAGATTCTTATTAGAAAGCTTTATATTACTTTCTGTCCTGTGGCAGCAACACGCAATCCACCACAGTACAACTAACTGACAGACAAATGGTAGGTCTTCACACTACATATCCCAAAATCTTTCCTAAATCTCTCCAAGAAGTTTCCTGGATCTCCACAGTCAGGATTGACATCTCCCTCCTCTGATTTTCCACTGTACTTTCTTTGAAGGAGCATTTGAATGAAAAAATGAATGAGTTAACTAATGAATTAGTAATGATAAAAAATGGAATATTCTTTGCTTGCCTATCTGTAGGAAAGGGATGGAGCCTTCCCTACTTGTCTTCAGGGTTACTTTTTTTCTGCCAGTTCAAGTTCCATTGGAATGTCTCATGGGCAGCAGGAGCCCAGAAGCACTTCATCATGTAGCCTAATAAAAACGATGAAGAACAGAGCAGTTCACAATGCACAATGGATTTTCATCATGCTAGACCTTGCTTTGCATTGCCTTGAACTTTCAGGTCAGCACAGGACTGTAACATTTAGAGCTTGGAGTCTTTTAATTGAGCCAGGTAGCTCGACCGCCCAGCCTGAGACCAGGTCTCCACTGGCACAGGATGATGAGGCAGAGGGCAGTGTTCCAGGTAACTTGGAAGAACAGAAAGTGAGCTTGGCTAGAAAAGACCTGAGAAAATCAGTTTTGATGCCTGGATAATCACCCCCGCTGCTTGTGAAGCTTGCCAGTGGAAACCTGTCCCAAGGGTTTCAAGCTTAGAAAGTAAAATGATTGAAGCTCAATCCAGAATGAGGGTAGTGAGGCAATTAAGCAGAGGAAACAAGGGGAGCCTTTGCCTGGAGCAACTTCTGTTCCATCAATTGAGAGAATTCACTTGCCCTGAAAAAAAGGAAGGTTATTTCAGCACCTGGCACCAGAATTCTCAGTATATGAGCTTTGCAATCTCCTTTGAGCTCCACTTACTAGTTCCCGGATTATCAGGCAGTAACCAGGGGAAGGAACACGTTTCCTAGCTGCACTTAGTCCGTGGGCTATGATCAGCTCTAAGGGCTGCAGCCCCTGTGTAGTTAGCCCATTTCACATATCAGTTTATGCACCAAGGCTGTATTCCAAAAACCCAATTCTTTAGGAAATGAATTTAGTCACCTGTAAGGTTAGACCCTATCTATGATATGTTACCTTCTTCTTCTCATATCTTCCATCTTCAAGCCCTGCATTAATGGCCTCAAAGATATTGTGCCACCGAAAGAGATTCAATGTACTTTTTTTTTTTAAGGGGGAGTACATTAGGTTCAGGAAGTCCTGGAATCAAATTCCAGTTGTTTGACGCAGAGAAGTTATTTCATTTCTCAATTTTTTCGTCTATGAAGTGGAAATAGCAGGGCATAATACATAGATTTCTTTAGGACAAAATGAAGCATTTATATAAAAAACAAGAACAGGTGGCCAGCTTATAAAAAAATATATAATACGTGATCACTGAACTCTGTCATTTAAGCTGGCCCTGAAGAGCTGACTCCAGGCCAGTGGTTCCACTGGTATGCTCGTGAAAGCTGATGGTTAAATCTTCATGAATTTTGTGAGCCAGTTGATGTCATGTTCGTATCTTGAACTTTGTCATGGTGACAGTATTCACATCAGAGAAACCAGCAAACACTTTAAAACAGAACCCCTCACCCTCCTTCTCTATTTTCCAGAGAGCTGGTTTACCAACACACCACTGAGTGGTTTTCAAAATGTAGTCCCTGAAACACTAGCAACAACATCACCTGGGAACCTGTTAGAAATGCTGATTATCCAGCCACATCGCAGATCTGCTGAATCAGAAATTCTGAGGGTGGAACCCAGCAGCCCAGCAATCTGTGTTTTAGCAAACCATGTTAGTGATTCTGATACAAGGTCAAGGTTGAGATCCACTGTCCTAGACCATACATAACACGACAAGCACCATATGGCCAGGGCACTGCTCATCTAATGTGAGAGAAGGAAAATACTTTTCCAGGGTGTGATAGCTGAGAAAAGGGCTCCTAGCTACTTTCTCAACCTCTCCTTTCCAATGATGCATTGTCTTCCCTCCCTCAACCCTGGGAAGAACTTGAACAAACCCATGGAATCCATAAATCCAAAGTCACATGGGGTGGGTCATTCTCCTAAAGACTCTGGGCAATTTGGGACTTCTTCAAATGTGTGAGGGAGACTTAATGTAGAAAACAATTAAGTCTGATCCAGAACCTCTGAAGATGATTAGTCCTCAGTACTAGATTCCCACTCACAGAGCTGAGGACTTCCCACACAGGCCCAGCCTCCCACCAGGGTGCATCTCAGGGAATCCCCTCAAGTCCCAGTCCTACATACAGGAGAATACCCCAGAGATACTGATGGTCCACACACGGTAATCTACCTACAGAGAGACCCAGCCTTGACAAACTGGATTGGAACTGATGCACATGTTCCAACTCACCACTGAAACAATGATGCCCATGATGGTGCTGGGCCCTCCAGGAGGAGCCTGTATTAGTTTCCTAGGGCTGCCCAAAACTCGTTGGCTTAAAACAACAAAAATTTATTCTTTCCCAGCACTACAGGGCAGAAGTTTGAAAGCAAGGTATCAACTGAGCCATGCTCCCTTCTTAGCCTCTTCCAGTTTCTACTGACTCCTGGCATTCCTTGATTTATGACAGGGTAACTCCAATTTCTGCCTCTGACATCACAGGGCCATCTTTCCTGTGTTTCTCTGCATTTTCTCCTTTTCTGTCTTTTATAAGGATATCCATCATTGGACTTAGGGTCCCCCTCTAACCCAGGATGAGCTCATGTCAAAATCCTTCCCTTAATTACATCTGCAAGCTCCCTTATTCTGAATAAGGTCAGATTCTGAGGCTCTGGCTGGATATATTTTAAGGGGGCCACTATTCAGCACACTGAAGACCCACGATATCATCATCCCATTTACATGAAGGAGACATCTATTTTTACCTCTCTTATAACTCTGGAAAAATGGATGCCAAGGCAAGTTTTTCCACTGCTAATACAGGATTTTGGAGTTATCCTCCATGCTCCTTTCTAAGCAAGCCAGAGAATGCCTGCCTTCTGGGTCTGGGGAAGGCGAAGGCTTAGACTAAGACATGTATTTACTAGTGCTATTATGCTGTTTAAATTTTATTCTACTTTTGTGCTTGTATCTGAATCTAGGCCTCCAATATCATGTCTTAATAACATTAGAGCTTTACTACTCAAAGTGTGGTCCATGGACCAGCAGCATCAGCATCACTAGGGAGCTTGTTAAGAATGCAGTCTGAGGCTCCAAACCAGACCTAGTGCATAAGGATCTGAGATTTACAAGGACCTCAGGCAATTCAAATGCACACTGAATTTAGAGTAGCATTGTGTTAGGTAAATTAAAGTCCATTGGAAACACAACAGCTAGGAAGAATCAAGAAAAGCATGGGGTTGGGGCCCTAGGTTTCAGTCCACAAGAGGAATGAATTTAACCCATTCTGTTGGCAGCTCTACAAGGTGACTATGTTGGGGGTCTGGAAAGATCATAATAGAAACATTGGCAGAGCTACAAACCTGAGTGCTCCCATGCATATCTGAGTGTTGCTTCTGACTCGGCATGTGTGAAGGGCTTTGCCAACACTTCTACATTGAGTGCAGCCTTTTCTGCACTCCCTAGCTTCATGCCCTGACAACAGGAGGCATTAATTTGTGTTTTTAATTCAGCAAATCATCCATGAACTGAATCCACATTCTCATCCCAGTCCATACTGACTGCTGTCCCTGTCTCTTCTGAGCAACCCACGTTGTAGCAGTTAGAAAATGTTCTTGAGAGTAAGTTGAAGCAAGATCACACTGTATTTCACACTATTTTAGCCTTGTCCTCAGCCTCAAATGAATGGACTACAGCATGTTTGCAGTGGGGTGTCAGCAAATCCCACCACTCCAAAATGGGAAAGCCAAAACTCGATCCTAAATCTGTCTCTACGTATTTATTTGTCCAAATATTTGAGCATCAACCATTTGTCAGTACTACTGTAGGTGCTGGGATTCAGCAATGAGTAAGAAGAGCACACTGACATCACAGAGCATATGTTCTAGTGAATGACTCCGAAGTAGAGGCTGTTCATAGCACTATCCCATCTCTCTGATTCTGTAACCCAGGGCTTGAGTGGGTTAGATACCCTTTCGTACTTAATTGAATTAGAAATTGCTACCATTTCTGCTCCTGGAGTTGCCTAAGTTTGGAAGAAAAACATTGGGGGGTATGAGACATAGCTTTTCAGCTGTGACTCTCAGTATGGATTGACTGTTCCCTGTGAAGGAATATTCATTGTAAGCCACTCGCTGGAGGTGGTGTCACGTTTGCCCTATTGGCTACTCCAAGGAATCTCTCCCTGAGGTTTGGGCACTAGAATAAGTGAAGCTCTCAGAAACTCCCTGCACAGGCTTTGCTATACTTTTTACAAAAAACTTCTCGTCTATCTAAATGACACACTGTCTTAGTTATCTGGTGCTGCTATAGCAGAAATAACACAATTGGATGGCTTTAACAAAGAAGTTTATTCTCTCACAGTCTCGTAGGCTAGAAGTCCGAGTTCAGGGTGCCGGCTCCAGAGGAAGGCTCTCTCTGTTGGCTCTGGAGGAAGGTCCTTATTATCAGTCATTCCTTGGTCTGGGAGCATTTCAGCTCAGGAACCTCAGGTCCAAAGGATGCGTTGTGCTCCTGGCACTGCTTTCTTGGTGGTTTGAGGTTCCCATGTCTCTGTGCTCGCTTCTGTCTTCTATATCTCAAAAGAGATTGGCTTAAGACACTATCTAATCTTGTAAATCTCATCAATATAACAACCACTAATCTATTAAATCTCATCAATATAACAACCACTAATCTATTTTATAACATTATTTATTTGTTTTGCTTTGTCAGATGGTGATAAGAGTTATGGAGAAAATCAATCATGGTAGGAAGGCAGGAAGTGATGGGATGGAGTAGGTGTAATTTTAACTAGGAGGATCAGGAAGACCCTGAGAGCATGCCTGGAATGTTCATTGACTAGCAAGGAGACCAGTATGGCTGGAGTGGAGTAGGTAGGGTGGTAAGAGACTTGATCAAAGAGGAAATGCATAGAGGTGGGAAGCAAATCGCAGGGAGTGTTGCAGACCACTGTAAGGATTTTGGCTTATGTTTCAAGTGATAGGGAAGCCACTGGAGGGTCATAAGCAAAAGAAGAATGCAATCTCTTTTAAATCTCATTTAAAAGGGTCACACTGACTGCTGTGTTGAAAATAGACTGTAGGGCAAGAGTGGGGGGTGGGCAGTAAGAGAAGACAGTGGCTTGGACCAGGATGATAGAGGTATATGCCATAAGAAGTGGTTAGCTTCCAGATATATTTTGGAGAGACAGCCAATAGGATTTTTTGATGGTTTATATGTGGAGAATGAGAGAAAGGGAGGAATCAAGAATGCTTCAAAAGTTCTATAGCCTGAGCAACTGGAAAGACAGATTTTTACTAAGGTTGAGAGAAGACAAGCTGATGGAAGACAGAGGGTTGGTGATTAGATCAGTCTATTTGGACATGTTATAATTAAAAAGTCTATTAGACACCAAGAGGAAATGTCAAGGAGGTCCTTACATGTAAGTCTGGAGTTTGGGGGAGAGATTGGCCTGAAGATATAACTTTGGGAGTTACCAGCTCCCAGAAGGCACTTGAGGCAGGAAAAGATAACTCATTAAGTGAATGTAGATAGAAATAAGCTCTAGGCCCTTAAAAGTTTGGAGTTAGGGAAGATGCAGAGGGACTAGCAAAGGACACAAAGAAAGAGCAACCGAAGAATATTAGTTCAATACATATTATGGAAACACTCAGAAATTTTAAATGATGTATCGCAAGTGTACAACTATACAACTTTAGTTGAGCTTACTTTCCAGGACCTCCTGTCTGTTGCTTCTTAACCATCTCTGTGTAGCCTTCTCTTGTGGCCTTCTAAGTTAAGGCTTTGGCTTTGAAAGGCAGTGTTGAGTTATATGTGAAGGGTGACCCACTGAGCCAGTCTGCTCTTCCTTTACATGCCAAGACCCGCATGACTTACTTCTCCCTAGGGAGTAGAAGAATCATTACCACAAGCTACCCTTTTTTTTTTTTTTAATCACAGCCCTTAGCCAGCACAGCAGACCAGTCTGAAAGAGCGCCTGTGTCTGTGAATGTTTTTGCTTTATCAAAAGAAACATGCAATTATCTTAAAAATGTAAATTTTCATCTTTAAAATAAGCTGGAATAGTCGAACCTCCTTAAACCCAAAGTTCTTTTACAAGGACAGCTTATTCAATTACCTTTTTAAGCTTTTGAAATCTCTGACTCATTTGAGCAAGTGGGGAAAAACAGGCAAAACATCAGTATCTTGCTGGAAAAATAGTGTGGTTAATGGCACTGAAACAAAAATAATGCTATGGTAAAGGCATTGTATCCCCCAAATCAAGTGCAAGCCTCGTCTTTTTCTTAAGAGATTTACATTGGAACTTCATGTGCTGTGAATGTTTGCAAACTACATTGTGGCCTTGGACAAGTTCATCTCTCTGAATGTTAGTTACCTTCAGAGTAAAATAGAGATAGCTATACTTACACAACAATACCCGTGGGAGAAGTATCTAGCACAGTGCCTGATACTCAATAAACTCTTTTCCCTTGCCCTTAAAACAAATACAGTCATGCATAGTTTGTGTGTGTGTGTGTGTGTGTGTGTGTGTGTGTGTGTGTGTGAAAAGGAAAGTTTAAAAGCAATGTAGGTAAGTCAACGGCATGGTATCAGGAGTTGAGAGAGTGCCACCTAATGGTTTCCTTTTTCTCTTTAAAATGTACAGTAATCTGAGCAGAAAAGAGGAAGTCATGGAGTCAAACGTTTAAGGGTAGAGGGTGCTTAAGATAGGCAGTGGGAGGAAGGAAGAGAGATGATTAAGGGACATAGAGTGGGAAAAGATTCTCAAGTAACTTTGAGGACTCAGTTGTGGCTGGGGGCCATAAAAATATAAATCTGCCTAGGTATGTGGTATTTTTCTAGAATTACTCAAGAGAACAGATGCAGATACAGAGAAAGTAGACAATGAGATTAATCTAGGTTTTGGGGTGTCCCCAAGTAATTTTACTTAATATAGAAGGAAAATGAAGCCACAAGAATTGAGAATATCATCAAGAGATTGGCTAAAGAGAACAAATATGGAGGCTAATCTTCCCTTTCAGTGCCCTTTCTTCCTCTGCTCTTAACTGGGCCAAGTTTGAAACATTTCTGATTCTCTTTTCCTCCTGCTTTGAAGCATCTCCAGGTATGCAAGAAAATAGTATATAAGTTTCCATAATCATGATTAATGAGGCTTGGTTTAAATGCTATCCCACAAAAGTTGTTAGGTAAAGAGCTTGTGGTGTAATGACAGCAAAGAGGGTTGGTTCACATCAGCTCTCCAGAGAGGAAAGAATGCCTTAGCAGCCTACCTACCACCAGCCAGCTGAGTGCATCTTTTGTGTCTAGGTTTCTGTCATAGAAAGTTCTGGAAGAGTTGTGATGAGATGTAGAGAGGTATATGAATGTCGGCAAATAAATCTACCTATTTGTTGAAAACTTGAAATCGCAAGGTTGGTGGTTATTACTGAAATTGGACTCTTCATAATGTCATTGATGTTTGGGCATAAAATATTCACTGTCACCATCCCTCAAGCAGTATTAGTCATGTTTTCACTTCTATGGTTATTTTAATTTAATCCCAAATGACTTAGTTTAACACACCAGTGTAGCTTCCAAAAAGTGATGGGTAACAATAATTTTCTAAAACACCAAAAAAAAAAAAAGAAAACCTTGACTCGACATCACTAAACTATAGCTCTGAAATGGTGTCTCTACTTTCATTTGAAATAACATTCTTAAAACAGGGCTACATTGACTTTACCTATTAACACTGAATCAAAGATATTTTGAAGGTTTTAAATTAAAGTAAATCTATACTTTTCAGCACACAGAAGATCAGGGAGATTAAAATTCATTAGTTAGAAGACTGTAGTCATCTTCTTTTTTCAGGAGTCAAATTGCAGCCTAAATTCCCAGTTTACAGTCTTTGAAGCTAAACTTAATCCTGAGATCCTCCCTCAGTTGTTTTCTTCTTTGTTCAATATGATGTTTTAAAGCAAATATCCATTTGAAATGCCAAATTTTGATATGTCAAAAAATAGGAAATAAAAATTCATTTAATGTAAAGTGGTTAATAAATTCACACCCTGTAATATATATCAGTATCTTAAGCTCTTGATATCTCCCAAGACATGATAAAAGTACAATCAAATTCTATTTGCAGACCTGTGGCAGAGTAATTTAGAGTTTGGATATTGATGCCTATGACAAAAATATATTCTTCTCTAATATTTTTATCATGCAGAGCAAGCACATGTTATAGTAAAAGATCTTATGATTTTATGTACAATTAGTGCTTTTGAAGGGATTATCATTTATATCTGGATAAACTGTATGAATTGTAAATTCTCTATTTATACCTAAGAGATCATGCAATATGGTAACATTAATTTGTTTTATTGATAAGATTGTGACTTTCTTGAAAGCAGGATTTATATTCTATTTGTCTTTATGTACTTATACTTAGTACAGGCCGCAGCATAGGGTCACTGTTCAGTGTTTAATGAATAGAATAAATGAATATAATCTTGAAAAAAATGCATACATGTACATATATCAAATACGCTATAGATTATGTTCTTGAAAGCCTAAAAAGAAAACTATCACAAGGGAGCTTTCAGGAACAGAGAGGAAAGTAGAGGTTACAAAAGTTCTTAACAGTGAAGACTCATCCACACTGCTGACCTCCGCATTAGCCGGGACTACAAAATAATAGCACAAGTTCATGCATTTTCACACCTCAAAAAAGGCTAGCTCTTTATGTCAGGCTGCTGTGCACAATCATAGGAAAGAAACCAAAGGGGGTGACCAGTTGCTAAAGAAGCATCCTCCAGAACATCGATGATTTTCCACCAATGCATTCACTCAGCAGAGCCGTACAGCACAAATTCAATCAGACCTTCCTTTAGAAATTATGCATCCCAATGGCAGACTCTGCTCCTGAAGGACCAGATTGCTCCAAGGCATCGAAGGGAGGTGGAGCTTTGGACTAAATAACTGGCTCCCTTTTCCTCCACTGGCTACAATTACCCTTCACTACCATCTGAGGGCTATTTACTAGTCTGTATAAAAGGAGTTAAATTTTGTGCTAACAGATTGGAAATACGTCCACATAACAGGATTTGCTCTCCCCACTGGCACTCATAATGGCAGCCTAGAAAAAAAAAAGCCAAGAATTAAAAGCACATTGCATCTACTTGGTTGCATCCCCAGGTGGGCCCAGCTCTGACAGGGTTAAGGCATTATTGACCTGCACTTTCTGATTTGACTAAATAGGAAGAAGACTTTTAAGAAGTATTAAATTTATTTTTAAAAGAAAGTTGAAAGACTGGCCTTCTACACAGTGCAGCGCCTGTGCAAATGATAGAGATTGCCTTATGACAGTCATGCACAAAGATGGGTGCTGTTTTGTCAAGGTATCCCTTCTGGAACGCCTCTAGTTTCCTTTCTGCAGTTTTGTCATTAGTGCTCAGAATAAGCTAGTACTCTCACAAGCTAACCTCCAACAATTTTCTTTCTTCTGCCAGGCTTAAGACATTTGAGAAGCAAACAAGAAAAAAAGATAAGGAAAAGACTGAGGCAATGACACGAAATTAGAGAGTAAGCAAAACAAGATGGTAGTATCGACGTGACATCTTTCTTCTGGAGTTTGAGGCAAAATTATACGAAGTGACCTAAATGACCTAAATTCCCAAGTATACTCGTAGCATATTACTCGTAGCATAAGCATTCAGTGCTGCATAAAAGTGAAGATACAACTACCTGATATTTTATTCAATGCTTTAAGCTCCAACTTCTACATCTGCAAAATGGGGATAATGTATACCTTGTGGGAAAGCCATGAAGATTAAATGAAATCACACAATGATATGCTTGGCATAGTACCTGGTAAAAGCCTTCAATCAATAATGACCCTAATTTAGATTAAATAAACTTAGAATCTTACCTTTAGACTGTAAGATAAACTGTCAAATTTTCTTGATCCATGAAGTAGAAAACTACCCATCACATCAGCCTTCATTTCTGGAAAAATAAAATGTCTTGGGCGTTGATTTATAGCAGATATCAGAGGGGTCTGGTTTTCATTAAACAGCACAAATGACCGAATTATCCTCAATTAGATGGGGTCATAAAATACCTGTAAGATGCAAGAGTCAGCATTGTCCACCTCCTTCACAGGCATCGCCCCAGACCACAAGTGGAATCTATACCATAGGCAAGGCCACCCAGTGTAGCAGACCCTGTCAGTGCCTCACTCACATCCCCTCAGCACTAACAAGCTAGTAAGTTGTATTGCTTCCAACTGCAAGCACTTGTGGCTTTTTGCCTGAGTGCTTTCTTTGGCCCACTGAACAGGAAGGTGGAGCAGGCAGAGTGCCAAGGTGCTAATATCACCTGAAGCAGCCTTCAATTAGTGACTTGTAGCAGTTGGTGAACCTCTAGCTCCTCAGGTGGATATTCCCCACAGAATTAAGCCCCAGCTGCCCACATCAGTAACCTGCCCCAAAATGCCCCCACTGGCTTCCTTCCCCTCATCTCTCACTGCCCCACTTTCCTACCAGTATTTCCTGAGACCACTTCCGGATAGACTACTTGCACTCAATTCCTTGTCTTCAGGGTATCCTTCTGGAAACACTCAACCTAAGATACCCCAAAAGTTTCTTCCTTGAGGATCCACAAAGAGTTCTCACAGCTTCTAATCACAGAGCTCCTATCCTACCCCAATTCATCATGGCATTATACCAATTTCTATATTCATTTGTGGATTTCCAAATGAGGGACACCATATACAGCTTCTAAAACAACTTCTACCCTGTGAGAAATAACACAGTTAACACTTCTTCAGAGTATACCTTGTACCAAGTTTCATATTAATCAACTCTTATGTACTATCTCTCACCACCACAATAAAGTAGTTATCAAGTTTCCAAAGAGCAGCTGCACCACTGCACCACAAGGACTTCTATCCTCACTTGTTCTTGTTGTTGTTAGGTGCCGTCAAGTTGGCTCCGACTCACAGCTATCCTATATACAATAGAATGAAACACTGCCCATTCCTATGCCATCCTCATGATCTTTGTTATCCTTGAGCCCCCTGTTGCAGTCACTGTGTCAATTCATCTCGTCGAGGGTCTTCGTCTTTTTTGATGACACTGTACCAAGCATGATGTCCTTCTCCAGGTACTGGTCCCTTCTGATAACATGTCCAAAATATGTGAGATGAAGTCTCACCATCCTCACTTCTAAGACGTATTCTGGCTGTACTTCTTCCAAGACAGATTTCTTCTTTCTTTTGTCAGTCCATAGTATATTCAACATTCTTCACCAATACCATAACTCAAAGGTGTCAATTCTTCTTTAGTCTTTCTTATTCATTGTCCAGCTTTCATATGCATATGAGGCAACTGAAAACACCATGGCTTCAGTCAGGTACACCTTAGTCCTTAAAGGGACATCTTTACTTAAAAAAAATAATAATTAATACATGTAAAATAACATATAAAGAGAAGAACATGCTAAGCATTTCTCAAGCTAAAAGAACTGAAGAAAAAAATTCAAGCCTCAAGTTGCAATACTGAAGGATTCTATGGGAAAAATACTGAAGTATGCAGGAAGCACCAAAAGAAAATGGAAAGAATATACAGAGTCACTGCACCAAAAAGAATTGGTCGATGCTCATTGATTTCAGGAAGCAACGTATGATCAAGAACAAATGGTACTGAAGGAAGAAGTCCAAGCTGCACTGACGATATTGGTGAAAAACAAGGCTCCAGGAATTGACAGAATACCACCTGAGTTGTTTCAATAAACAGATGCAACACTGGAAGCGCTCACTCATCTGTGCCAAGAAATTTAGAAGAGTGCTACCTGGCCAATCGACTGGAAGAGATCCATATTTGTGCCTGTTCCAAAGAAAGGTGATCCAACAGAATGTGAAAATTATCAAACGATATAATTAATGCAACACAAGTAAATTTTTGATGAAAATATTTCAAAATCAGTTGCAGCAATACATCAATAGGGAAGTGGCAGAAATTCAAGCTGGATTCAGAAGAGGATGTGGAACCAGGGATATCATTGTTGATGTCAAATTGGATCTTGACTGAAAACACAGAATACCAGAAAGATGTTTACCTATGCTTTATTGACTACAAAGACATTCAACTGTACAGACTGTGCAGATCATAGCAAATTATGGATAACATTGCAAAGAACGGAAATTCCAGAACACTTAATTGTGCTTATGCTGAACCTGTACACAGACCAACAGGCAGTCATTTGAACAAAACAAGGCAGTAATTTGAACAGAACAAGGGGATACTGCATGGTTTAAAATCAGGAAAGGTGTACATCAGGGTTGTGTCCTTTCATCATACTTTTTCAATTTGTTTGCTGAGCAAATAATCTGAGAAGCTGGACTACACAAAGAACAAAGCATCAGGGTTGGAGGAAGACTCATTAACAACCTGTGATATTCAGATGACACAGCCTTGCCTGCTGAAAGCAAAGAGGCCTTGAGCACTTACTGATGAAGATCAAAGACTGCAGCCTTCAGTATAGATGACACCTCAATATAAAGAAAACAAATATCCTCATAACTGGACCAATAAGTAGCATCATGACAGAGAAAAGATTGAAGCTGTCAAGGATTTCATTTTACTAGGATCATTAATCAGTCCCCTAGAAGAAGCAGTCAAGAAATCAAAGGACATATTGTATCAGGTAAACCAGCTGCAAAAGACTTCTTTAAAGTGTTAAAAAGAAAAGATGTCACCTTGAAGACTATGGTGCCCCTGACCCAAGCCATGGTATTTTCCATCACCTCATATGCATGTGTAAGCTGTACAATGAATAAGGAAGACCAAAGAAGAATTGACGCCTCTGAATTATGGTGTTGGCAAAAAAAAAATTGAATATACCATGGACTGCCAGAAGAATGAATAAATCTGTCTTGGAAGAAGTACAACCCAGAATGCTTCTTAGAAGCAAGGATGGCGAGACTGCATCTTACCTACTTTGAACATGTTATCAGGGGAGATCAGTTCCTGGAGAAGGACATCATGCTAAGCAGAGCATCAGTGAAAACAGGGAAGACCGTCAATGAGATGAACTGACACAGTGGCTGTAACAAAGGACTCAAACATAGCAGTGGTTGTGAGGATGGTGCAGGACCAGGCAGTGTTTTGTTCTTTTGTACATAGGGTCGCTTTGAGTTGGAACCGACTCAATGGCACCTAACATCAACAACTATATATATATATACACACACACACATATGTCTATATACATATAAGTATATATGTAGAGAAAGAGAGAGAGCAATCATGTATCAGGTGACTTACATGTTTGGACTTCCTGGAATATTTTATAACTTTTTCCTTCTTTCACATTAATAACTTACAGATTGGCCTACCTTACCACAATCGTCAATCATTTTCAATATCTAGTTTAATAACTGAAACCCCGGTGGCTTAGTGGTTAAGTGCTACAGCTGCTAACCAAGAGGTCGGCAGTTCAAATCCACCAGGCACCCCTTGGAAACTCTATGGGGCAGCTCTACTCTGACCTATAGGGTCGCTATGAGTCGGAATCGACTTGACAGCAGTGGGTTTAGTTTGATAACAAGAGGTATGCCAGAGACTGACTCTTGTGCCATTACATCATTTTCTACATCTTTCCTCTGACAACAGAATTCCTTGAGTTTTAACTGAACACATGGCCACCAGCTAGAGATTTTCTCTCCTGACTTCTCTTGCAATGAGATGTGGCCATGTGAGTAAATTCTGGCCAAAAGGATGTGAATAGAAGAGCAATTTCCTCAGAAAGGTGCTTTCCCTCCACATATTCCCTCCTCCTTCCTTTGGGAGGGAATACAGATGTAGGGGGTCATGGAGCATTAACATTGACCAGGAACACAAAGGCCATACTTCTAAAGGGTGACAAGGAATGATAGAAGGAGTCTGGGTCCCTGACCCACCCCCTCCATGGACCTGTCCCATTCCTCTGATCACATACCAGCACACATTGTTACATGAGAAACAGATAAACTTTTATTTAGTTTCAACCACTGATATTTGCCCTCTTTTAAGGCAGCCAAATCCAAATTCTAACCAATACAAAAGGAGAGAACAAAAAGCAAGAACTGAGAAGAAAGTGAGCAGGAAAATAGTATAGGACAATAAAGGGGGGAGACACTGGGAAGTAGAGCAAGACTTAGAAGGGTTTGAGTTATACTTTATTTGTTTGCTTGTTTTAAAGTTTCCAGAAGCACAAAGAAAGAGGAGGAAATCAAAGGCAGAGAAGAAAAGAAAAGCAATAATGTTCTCTTTTATCTTGCCCCTTGGGAGGTTGTGGGTGGCAGGAACACAGAAGGAGAAAGGAAACCCCAGCTGTTATCAGAGCCCATAAAAAGTTCAAACTCAACCTTCTACTGGGGAGCAAAAGATGTCATTGACGCAAAAGCAGAGGGGGTTCTTGGGATTAACTAGGTATCCACAGAGGCCTTTGCCTGTTCAAGGACCTCAGTAAACCCTGGGCCTTCTTCTTAATAAAACAGAGTAAACCTACTCATGTTAAAGGGAGGATACAAGCCAATCACTAAATTGACCATGTTCCACTTTCCTCGCGTGTATGATCATCATACGCTGCAAATGTGTGCAAATTTCTAGTTGCTTTTTAAAGGGACACGTTTTAAGAGATTTCATTTTCAGTCCACTGAACAAGACCCTGTCAATTATTTTCTTAAAAACAAGTGAAATTACTCTGAATTAATAAATATTTTTGAAATCACATGTTTATCATTCTTCGATGCAGTGCATGACCACAGCCTAAACTTCTGTCACTGAGCATCAGTGACTGACTTTCAGAACCTGGCAAAACCCCAATCACACATGAGTCCCACACAACGTTGTTGAAGCTGCCTGTCAAATCCTGGTAGCTAAGCCGCACTTTGCTGGTACAGTGGCTGTTGATATGCCACGTCATAAGCAACACTCAGATCAACTGGAGAAGTGAGTCAGCCATGGTCGGTGAGTAACGATGAGAAAGAAGCACAACAGCAGACAATTTCAATCAGGATATACCAAAAGTTAAAAGCCAGCAACTCTGGGAGAATTTGGATAAGAGTGTGCAATCCAGATTCAACATTTCTTTAGCTGTCATGAGTCATTTTGTTTTTAAAACCACGTTGTCGGAGAACACATTTTGCAGAATTTCTAGAATTTCAGTCTCTGGGGAATTTTCTTCCCTCAACAATTTCTGAATATCTCTGGAGACACTTCCATGTCACACAAATCCATCCTCGCTGTCACCTGCCACCTCAATCAGCCATCTTCCTTTCTAGTAGATAATTTCTTGCCCACTCAGAACTAGTTGTCCTGGCTATTGTCTTCTTCCCTGACCTACTTGTCTCTGAGCAATAACACCTTAAAGAATGGCTGAGAACTAACTCCAAGTGGATCAAAGACCTAAACATAAAGACTAAAACGATAAAAATCATGGAAGAAAAAATAGGATCTACCCTAGGAGCCCTAATACAGGGCATAAACAGAATACAAAACATTACCAAAAATGATGAAGAGAAACCCGATAACTGGGAGCTCCTAAAAATCAAACACCTATGCTCATCTAAAGACTTCACCAAAAGAGTAAAAAGACCACCTACAGACTGGGAAAGAATATTCAGCTATGACATCTCAGACCAGCGCCTGATCTCTAAAATCTACATGATTCTGTCAAAACTCAACCACAAAAAGACAAACAACCCAATCAAGAAGTGGGCAAAGGATATGAACACACATTTCACTAAGGAAGATATTCAGGCAGCCAACAGATACATGAGAAAATGCTCTCGATCATTAGTCATTAGAGAAATGCAAATTAAAACTACGATGAGATTCCATCTGACACCAACTAGACTGGCATTAATTCAAAAATCACAAAATAATAAATGTTGGAGAGGCTGCGGAGAGACTGGAACTCTCATACACTGCTGGTGGGATTGTAAAATGGTACAACCACTTTGGAAATCTATCTGGCGTTATCTTAAACAGTTAGAAATAGAACTACCATACAACCCAGAAATCCCACTCCTCGGAATATACCCTAAAAATACAAGACCCTTCACACAAACAGATATATGCACACCCATGTTTATTGCAGCTCTGTTTACAATAGCAAAAAGCTGGAAGCAACCAAGATGTCCATCAACGGACGAATGGGTAAATAAATTGTGGTATATTCACACAATGGAATACTACGCATCGATAAAGAACAGTGACCAATCTCTGAAACATTTCATAACATGGAGGAATCTGGAAGGCATTATGCTGAGCGAAATGAGTCAGTTGCAAAAGGACAAATATTGTATAAGACCACTATTATAAGATCTTGAGAAATAGAAAAAACGGAAAAGAACACATACTTTTGTGGTTACAAAGGGGGGAGGGAGGGAGGGAGGGAGGGAGAGGGCTTTTTATTGATCAATCTGTAGATGGGAACTGCTTTGGGTGAAGGGAAAGACAACACTCAAAACAAGGAAGGTCAGCCTAATTGGACAGGATTAAAAGTAAAGAGGTTTCCGAGATAAAATGAAAGCTTCAAAGGATAGCGAAGCAGGGGCTGGGGTCTGGGGAACTTGGTTTGAGAGGACTTCTAAATCAATGGGCAAAACAATTCTATTATGAAAACACTCTGCATCCCACTTTGAATTGTGGCACCTGGGGTCCTAAATGCCAACAAGCAGCCATCTAAAATACATTAATTGGTCTCAACCCACCGGGAGCAAAGGCAAAGGAAGAACACCAAGGTCACACGACAACTAAGAACCCAAGAGACAGAAAGGGCCACTTGAACCAGAGACCTACAATATCCTGAGACCAGAAGAACAAGTTGGTGCCCGGCCACAATCGATGTCTGCCCTGTCAGGGAACACAACAGACAACTCCTGAGGGAGCGGGAGACCAATGGGATGCAGACCCCAAATTCTCATTAAAAGACCACACCTAATGGTATGATTGCGACTAGAAGAATCCCAGAGACAATGCTCCCCAGAACTTCTGATGGCACAGGACAGGAACCATCCCCGAAGACAAATCATCAGGCATGAAAAGGACTGGTCAGTGGGGGGGAGAGAGATACTGATGAAGAGTGAGCTAATTAAATCAGGTGGACACGGGAGAGTGTGTTGGCAACTCTTGACTGGAGGGGGGATGGGAAGATAGAGAGAGAGGGAAGAAGGTAAAATTGGCACGAAACGAGAGACTGTAAGGGCTGACTCAATAGGGGGAGAGCAAGTGGGAGAAGGGAGTAAGATGTATGTAAACCTACATGTGACAGACTGATTGGAATGGTAAATGTTCACTTGAAGCTTAATAAAAATTTAAAAAAAAAAAAAAAAAGAATGGCTGAGGCTTGGATATAATGTCTACCAAAAGATAGGCTAGGAGATAATTAGGGGAATAACAATAAAGAAAGAAAACCCTGAAACAGGCTATTGGATATCACCCACCAAGGGTCCACAAATCAGGCCGCTTCTCAGGTGGTATGACCAGCTTGTATCTCAGCCTTCCCAGGCCTGCCAAAATGTTGTGGGGAGGAGGAAGGCAGAGGTTACTTTTCTCTAACTGGACTTCAGGAGTCCAGGAACCCTAAGCATCTCTCATGAGAACACAGTTTCCTCTTTGCCCTTGGTCTCTGTTTGGCCCTTCTGTTCAACATCACTTGGAGAGTTAACTCTGATCTCAAGAAAGGTGATTTCCATATCAACAGGCACAGCCTCTTGGCTCCTTATTGTCTTGAACCTGATTTTGTCTTTATCTTGCATAAACCAACTTATGGACTTCAGTTATCTACTGAAACCTGTAGCTAAACATAAATTGTCAGTAACTCAGAAAGAGCAATTATCTTCCCTGCCCTTCACTTTATTCTGATGACAGTTTCAGAAATATCTGGGCTCAATAAGGACTGGATTAAAACTATTGGAGAACACTGAGAGTATTACAGCACCCTCAGCCCATGTGTAATTCAAAATAAAAGTAACCCTAAACCATAAGTGTAAAGAATTGCAACTAAAAATTCTCATTTATCTCATGATGATGATTTTAGTGATTTTTAAAGTCAATTTTTACTTCAAATAACTTTTCAAGTTGTTCTCATTTTCTCTGGATCCTTCTTGGGTATCCCAAGCCCTCTCAGCTTACTAGGAAGTCCAAAACCAGGTCTAGTATCAGAGTCCCCAGTTAAACACAGGTAACTTAGTCCCCGATGCTTGCTCACATTATAGCTGCCTCTGCTTCTAAACCCCCCAACCTTCCTATAGCGGAACAGTGTTTTTTCCCTGATGCCTTCCTACTGGAGTATTAGCAAGCAAGGATGAGCTACTTTCTAGATTATTTAGAACAAAAGGTATCCCCTCCTTTTCTTTTTCCCTCTGTTATCTCTGGGGATTAAACCTGAAGATCAAAGGAAAACATGAACCTCATATGAGTCATTTATTCACATTGTTGAGCACATAATATTTGCTAGGTGCATTGCTAAACACTAAATGTATTGCATTGAGCAAGACAAGTAAGGTCCTTATTCTCATAGTTTAAATTCTAGTAGAAAAAACAAACAGTAAACAAGTAATGAACTAAATAATTATGATTACTTTACAGAAGGATCAATTTTATCAAAAGGGGGAGAAAATGAATTATGTGACAGAGAATGACCGGGGTAGAAGGTGGAGCAATATCACCTTTTAGGGTGAGATATTTCTAGGCTATTCACAGAGAGAGTATTGATACTTTTCACTAAAAACCACTTGCTTTTTTATTGAGTAGATTCTGATTCATACTGACCCCATGTGTATCAGAGTAGAACTGTACTCTACAGGGTTTCTAATGCTTGATTTTTCAGAAGTAGATTGTCAGGTCTTTATTCCAAGGCACCTCTGGGTGGACTTGAACCATCAACCTTTCAGGTAGCATCTGAGCATGTTAATTATTCATACCACCCAGCAACTCTACTATCCACTAACCCTCTCTCAAATCCCACCACATCTCTCCATGGAGTGTGCTCCCTTCCACTTTTATGTGTTCTTCTCATTCCAACCACAGAGATCTAGCCTCCTCTCTGGTATTTTTCTGGCTTCCTTGCTAGCCTCTTCCTAACCTCAATGCCCTGGAGCTCCACTGCAGGGCTGCCTCTCATATAGCTCTATTTTGATCCACAGAAGTGTTTCTTCCTTTACATGCTCATTGGTTTGAACATGCATCAAAACTTAAAAGAATGACTTTTTTTTTCCCCCATCCAGCTTTTACCTAGTGGCTGTTAGTATATTTCCTCACCAGGCTAAGAGAGCCAATCCAATTTGACTTAATTACAGCCAGAGCTCTGTAAACAGCCGCTAGTTACTGCCGTGCCCTGTGGTTTATGAAGAGAACACCACAAATGACAGGAAGCTGCTGGGGAAAATTAGTCTGAGCTGCTTTGGCGTGTTCACTTTTGAGTACAAATACTTCCATTCACCGATGGAGCATTTATGAAATCTGGGCTGTCAAGATGATATTCTAGAGCAGAGCAACAGAGGCCCATCATGGCCCAAGTGTTGTAATTATGAGGCCATCTCTGAGCAGAAGGCTGAGGACTAGAATTCAAGGAGCTCCACAGGAACCTAAGTCATCCAGATGTGTCCAAACAGCCTAAGTGTTGATTTCAATGCTACCCCTCCCCCAACCACCTACCCTGGCATTCGGAAATAAGTACAGACCAAAAAGCAAGAACTTGACTTCCTAAGGTAAAAATTTCCACCCAACAGTGCATGGTTTCACAAGATGAAAGATGCTACACGACTACCTGGTAGGATGAAAAATACAGCATGGGCACAGAGAAGAAGGGCAGAGTGACAGTAAAGCCCCACCTCCTATTCTCAGCAGAGACACATGCTCCCCAGCTAAGAACTTCACCACATGGATGGAGGAGCAACACAAAGGTTGTGCTTTGAAAGTGACAAGGAATGATCTGTACTTTAAACCCTGTTCCTCATGTGTGAATGTGGAGATCTTGTAAGAATGTAGGTTCTGATTCAGTAGATCTGGGTGGGACCCTAGATTTGTAACAAGCACCCAGTGATACCGAGGCTGCAGCTACCTAGAACCTAAAGGTAGGATCCAGTGTGAGGATGGACTGTTGGGGGAGGACATCGAGTTAGGAGGCTGTTTCCAGGGTCTAAGAGTCCGTGCAATATGCAATCCTCCATTTTACCTTTTTGCTTCTTGCAGCATATTCAAATTTGGGCAATGATAAACTTTATTGTATTGTCATTAGCTACTCTGGAAGAAGAACTGATGCTTTTGAATTATGGCATTGGTAAAGAATATTGAATATATCATGGACTGCCAGAAGAATGAAAGAGCCTGGCTTGGAAGAAGACATCCAGGGTGCTTCTAGAGTCAAGGATGGTGAGGCTTACTCTCATATACTTTGGACATGTTATCAGGAGGGACCAGTCCCTGCAGAAAGCCATCATGTTTGGCAAAGCGGAATGTCAGCGAAAAAGAGGAAGATCCTCCATGAGATGGATTGACACAGTGGCTGCAACAATGGGCTCAAACACAGCAGTGATTGAGAGAATGGTGCAGGACCAGGCTGTGTATAGTTCTGTTATACATAGGGTCGCTATGAGTCAGAACCAACTCAACAGCACCTAACAGCAACTGTGGAGTCTGTCCCTGACTCATGGAGACTGCTTGCACAATGGAAAGAAGCATTGTCCAGTCCTGTGCCATCCCCATGACTGGTTGCAGGTGGGACCAGTGTGTAATCCATAGTGTTTGCACTGGAAGATTTTTGGAAGTAGATTGCCAAGCCTTTCTTTCTAGTGCATCTTAGTCTGGAAGCTCTGTTGAAACCTGTTCAGAATCATAGCATCATGCAAGTCTCCCCGACAGATGGGTGGTAGCTGCTATTACATATTGGGTATATTTTATCATAATAAAAAATAATTTATTAATAATTTAATTGCGTATTTTAATTCTAAGTATTGAATTAAGATCATCTCAAAGATAAATATAGGTATTTTTAAGAGATGATAAATCAGTGTATCTCAAACTGGTCTGCATATCACAATCACCTGGAGCACTTTTAAAAACCCCAATGCCTGGACCTCAACCCAGAGCAGTTGAATCAGAATCTCTAGGCCTATGGCAGGGGAGGGACAGTTGAAAAGAGGTGGATATCAGCATGTTTTAAAACCTGCCCAGATGATTCTAAGTGTGGCCACAGTTGAGAGCCACATTATAAGCAGGGCTTCAACCTGGTTCATTTTGATTCAAACGTCTGCTGAGAATTTGCATTTCTACCCCAGATACCAAATCAGAATCTACCTTTCAACAAGAGCCCCAGGTGATTCTTATGTATAACTTCCTGGGAACTAGTTAGAAATACAAATTCTCAGCAGGGGGTTGAACTGGAATGAACTGTTTCAGAGGCCTGATTATAAGTAATCTGAGGCTCTGCTGAGAGGGGTGTCCTTTGCTTCTCACAGCACATCTATAATGTTCTGAGTTGGTTGTGCCACACCTCAAAAGATAAAGGTAGCAATGGCATTGACTCAGGAGCTCTGCTATAAACCGAACTGCCTCAGGAACACTGGGTCCTACTAGAGAGCCAACATTGGCCAACCTAGGGTTCATGTGGCTGGATGAGAAAGAAGGGAGAAAAGGGGATGGGAGAGAAAATGTAGACAAAACGGGCTGATCTGAAGAGAGAGAAAAGACCCACTTCCAGAAGCAAGCAAATGTTGTCTGTTCTGCACAGCTCTGTTTCATCTGACGTGCTTTCAAGTATTAGTCTACTTACTGTCTTTGCAATCCCAAATAACTCAGCCATAAAGCAATAGATTTGTGGAACATGCTAATCGGTTTCAAAGAGACTAAATGTTAAAAAAAGGAAAAAAGTTTAAATTATTTATGTGTTTATTAAATATACTTAAATATATTAATATAATATAAATATATTTATAAATATAAAATGTGTATGAGAATTTTGGAAAAACTAAATAACTTTTGGAGCCCTGGTGGCTCAGTGTTTGAGAGCTACGGCTGCTAACTAAAAGGTTGCCAGTTCGAATCCACCAGCCATTCCTTGGCAACCCTATGGGGCAGTTCTGCTCTGTCCTGTAAGGTTGCTATTAGTACTGTTTAGTGCTGACGTACCACCAACCCCATTCACATTGTGCAGGATCTTTATGAACCCAATGAGAAAGCCAACCAGAAACACATCACAGTGCATGGACTGACCTGTGCCTTTTATTTCCATACATTGGGGATGTAGTCCCCAATCCCTTCCCCTGCCCCCAAATAGCCTCCTGGCATATAAAACTGATGCTACATATCTGGTACTAAGGTCAACCCTGAAGAGGCGAAAAAGAAAAAAGAGAGACTAGAAAGATGAAATCCACGCATTTCTTTCTTCTATTCCCAATCATTTCAAATTCCACTTCTTACTCCCCTGGATGGATTTTCTTCTCCCAAATATCCTACTAATCAGGGCTTTGAACTGGTTCATTCTGATTCGAACCCCTGCTGAGAATTTGCATTTCCACCCCAGATATACTGAAGAAGAATCAACAGTTTAACAACATCCCAAGGTGATTCTTATGGATAGTAAATTCTGAGAACCTCTGCTCTACTAGCGGTTCTCACAATTGGTCCCTAACCAGCAGCATTAGAATCACCTGGGAACTTGTTAGAAATGCTATCTCTCAGCAGTGGTTCAAACCTGAAGGAACTGGGTTGAAACCCTGCTTCTAATGAATGTGTGGTCTATAGATCTGCAGCGTCACTATCACCTGGGAGCTTACTAGAACTGTAGAATCTCAAGCCCCTCCCAAAAAAAAAAGAATTTTTTTCCCAGACCTGTTAAATCAGAATCTTCATTTTAGCATGATTCCCAGGTAACTAAGTACGCACAGTAAAGTCTGAAAGAGCTTTCTACACGGACTTAAACTCAAGCTTTCCTGAACAGACACACGGTAAATACAAAAGCACTCAACAACCTGCATTTGCTCCACCACTCAGAGAATGCGAACTGGGATCAGTGGCTACTTACACTCCAGCCAGGCGACTGTAAGAGAGGGTGCCTGAGAATACATAACTGATTTACATTATCTGGCTGAAGCCAAGTGAAAGACAAGTCGTCTCTTTCTGTGAATTGATAGAAGTACGGACTTGAAGGAAGGCTGTTTCTTTCTTCAGATCATGTAGCTCAGCTCCACTTCTGATTAGCAATTTATTCCAGATGATTATTGACTGACACCACTTGCCTCCATTATTCATTCTGATCCCACCAGCAACAATTATCTTGCTCTGTAGAAGATGGAAATGTATAAGTCATTACACATGTTTGCATTTTCTGTGTATTTTTCTATACGTCTTGCCCACCTCTATAGACAGGACACTACATAAGGACCGTGATTACTTATTAACTCCTTACAATACCTAGAACAGCAGCACTCAGTGAAGGCATGATGGATGTTGCCAGGTGGTGCCAGGAATCATTCTTAACACTGTTCATCTCAATTCCCCATCTCATGAGCCAGAAACAAAATTGTTTTAAAGCCATGTTGGAACACCCTCAATTCAACAGCACTCAATGACTGCCTCTATGCACCGATTCTATGCTGGAAGTCAATCACACAAAGTATACACAGTCACCAGCTTAGCAGTTGTTTCCCAGCAGTTAATTCAAAGTCATTAATTGGCAACTTGAAGAACGTAATCAATGTCACTGAATTGTATATGTAGAAATTGTTGAGTTGCTGTATGTTTTGTTGTGTAAATTTTCACCACAATTAAAAAAAAAATCATTATTAGAATTTGGAGCGTATCATACCCAAAAATTTCTACCTTGGTAGATCTGTTTACAGGCCAGACCGCAAGAGTGGAAAGCAACACTCTTAAAATACTACTAATTAACTGGGACTATATTAAATCCAAATGAGTTTTTATACAACTTGATGTCAGTTCTTAAGGAAGGGTTTGAGTCAGAAAACTATTAGGAGGTAGGAATAGATAATACAGATTCCGAATTTTGTATAATTGTAAGGGATTTAAAGATGGTGTCTTGGTTATCTAGTGCTACTATAACAGAAATACCACAAACGGATGGCTTTAACAAAGAGACATTTATTCTCCCACAATCTAGGAGACTAGAAGTGCAAATTCAGGGTGCCAGCTCCAGAGGAAGGCCTTCTCTGCCAGCCCCGGGGGAAGCTCCTTGCCATCAATCTTTCTCTGGTCTAGGAGCTTCTCCGAGCAGGATCCTGGGTCCAGAGGACACACTCTTCTCCTGACACTGCTTTCTTGGTGGTACGAGGTCCCCTTGTCTCTCTTTTATGTCCCAAAAGAGATTGACTTATAACACAACCTAATCTTGTAAATTTGAGTCCTGCCTCATTAACATAAATGCCTTTAATCCTACCTCATTAACATCATAGAAGTAGGATTTAAAACACATAGGAAAATCACATCAGATGACAAAATGGTGGGAATCATGGCATAGCCATTTTGAAGGAACACAATTCAATCCATAAGAGATGGAAAGTATTACTTCTTCATGGTGTCTATTTTTTTATTAAACTTTTGATTTTCCTTTTTCTTGGAAAATATGACAGAAAAAGGTCCAACTGGTGAGAGAATTATGGGTAGGGAAAGCAAGTTGAAAAAATGGGTCAAGAAGAGGAGTTTCAGACTGGGCACCAGAGTAGTATCTCTGGTGCTGTGGAGGCAGAAGCAATAGCTTAAAGGAGCTGCAGTTCTTCCTTGAAGTGTATTGTGACATCTCAGTTGAGCTTCAGGTTTGGTAGAGGTGGACACTAGGCCTGTTTCTGTGAAACAGTTCATCAACATAAACATGGGGTGTCTGTGAGAAATATCCATGTAACTTGTAGGTCATCAGTATATAAAATGGTCTCTAACCTCCAGGAGTTAACAATCTCATTGAGAAAAAATTTACATGCATATACTGATAACTCCTGTTGTAAATTTAATTGTGTCCCGTAAAAAGATATGTGAAAGTCCTAACCCTTATACTTGTAAATATGATGCTGTGTGGAAATAAGGATTTTCTTTTGTTATATAAATGAGATATGCCAGAATAGGTGGGTTCTAAACCTGAATGGTGTTTTAATAAAGAGTAGAATAGAAACAGATACAGAGACAGAAGACAGATACCATATGAGGACCCACCCATAAGCAAAAAAATGCCAAGGATTGCCAGCAGACACCAGAAACTGGGAGAGAAATCCACAGAAGGAATCAGTATGACTGAGATTCTCATCTGTACTTTTAACCTCTTCAACTGTGAAAAGATTAATTCCTATTCTTTAAAAGCACACACTTGTGGTATTTTTTGTTAACCTAGGAAACTACAACAACTCTCAAGTTTTTATCTTTAGCCAGACACCTCCGCTGAACTCCTGAATCATGTATCAAATGCCAATTTAAGTTCTCTACTTGATTATTTAATAGGCATCTCAAAATTAACATACCTAAAAAATAATGTTTGACAATCCCCCAAAATTTGTACCTCCTACAAACCTCCCTATCTCAGTTCCTCAAGAAAAACCTTAGAATCACTCTTGATTCTTTTTTTCTCACACCAAACATCCAATTAGTAAATTCCCATAGTGCTTGCTTCAAAATACACACAGATTGAAATGAAAGAAACTAGTCACAAAGGACCACACATTTTATGATTCCATATATAGAAATGTCCAGTATAGACAAATCTATAATGACAGAAAATAGATTAGTGGTTGCCTAAAGATCTGGTGGGAGGATGGGGTGAGGGAGTTGAAGGTTGATGCCTAAGGGATGCAAGGTTTTTTTTTTGTTTTTCTTTTTCTTTTTGAGGTGATAAAAATGTTTTTAAATTTATCGTGGAGATGGTTGTCACAATTCTGTGAATATAGTAAAAATCACTGATTTGTACACTTTATTAAGTAAATTATATGGTATGAGAATGATATCTCAATAAAGCTATTACAAACATACTATGTCTACATAGGGAGAATCCTTCCTCTTCTCACCACTTGCACTATATAACCACACTGGCCCAAGCCACCCTCCACAAGCAGCCATAGTAACGCTTTGAAAATGTAAGTCAGATCGTATCACTTTTCTGCTCAAAACTTTCCAATGGCTCCCATCTCACTAGAATTAAAGCCAAAGTGGCCTACAAGGGCCCTTACAAACTGGCGCTCACTTACCACCCCAGCTTCATCTTCTCTGACCCACTTTCATTCACTCTGCTTTCGCCACTGGTTTCCCCCTGCTCCTCAAACACACCGGGCCTGCTCCTTCAAGGTCTTGCTGTTTCCTATGCCTTTTCTCCAAGATCCAAAGGCCATGCTCCTCACCTCCATCAAGTCTTTGCTCAAATATCTTTGCAGTGAAACCTTCCCTAATCGTCCAATTTAAACTGCAACTCACACCCTCACCCCATTTCCTGTTTTATTTTTATCTATAACACTTATCACTATCTAACAATGCATGTATTTTTCTTACTTTTTTTGTCTAGATTCCTTAAAATGAAAGCTTTGTAAGGAAAATATTTTTGTCTCTTTGTTTCCTATTATATTCTCTGTACCTAGAACATAGCCTAGCACAGTAGGTGTTTAATATATACTTGTTGAACAAATAAATTAAACAATTACAGGTAGTGTATGATAGAATATAATCAAATGTTAAACTGTATAAAATTGAAATATACATTATGTAAGATTTCAGTTGAAACCACTTTCAGATGAAATCACTTTGTTTTATTACCTTGATAAATTTTACTGTTTTTTTAGATAAGAAAGGTTGGAGATTCCAGTCTACCCAGAGACACCTCAAAAGAAAATCCTGGCAAACCACTTTTGAAAAATTTACTGCTGAAAACCCTGTAGAGCATAGTTCTACTCTGACACTCATGGGGTCACCATAAGTCAAAATCAACTGAGTGGTAACTGGCTTGGCTTTTTGGTTTAGGGTTACTTGAAATTCTAGAGTTACTCCCCAAGAGAGCTTTTGACTCAAATAAGCAATTGCAGATAAAAGACACAAAACAGTCTAACAAACATAGGAGAAAAGTATTTGATTAATTAATAATAAATTTATTTTATTAAATTGAATTGTTTTAAAAATATTTGATTAATGAATAATTTATGATTGATAACCATCAAAGTATACTTATTCTTGAGCGTTCCTCTCAGCATTGTTTTAATTATGTGTCTTATACAAATAGATTTTTAAATATGATATTTATACTTAGCCATTTAAGTGGAAAACCAAGCTAAATTCTCAGTTTAACAGCGTCTTAAAACAACCCAGAGATTTGGGCCAGGCAGACCACTAATCCAAAAGCCACTATTAACTTGGTGGCAGCATATCAGAACTGCATCCTAAAAGGAAAAGGGCAGCTACCTGTGGAAACCTAGCTACAAATGAGTAACAAGATCACATTTCTGGACAGGAGGTGTGTATAATCAAGAAAAACTTTGTGAAAGAATTAGGATTTCGTTTAATTGGAGGTCGGATAGGTGGAAAGAAGTGAGAATGGAATTTGTGGTGGATAGGGCATTCTAGATAGACAAAAGGGAAGACATACCCTCTATTGTGAGAGCTGAGAAGCCTCTACATTCATGCCTCTCAGGGAATTTGAAGAAAATTCTGTCCCAAGGGAAGACCTCAGAGCCATGGGATAGCTGTTGTCTTGAGGGTCTGATATTCTAGTGTGCTGGAGTTGGGGGGTAAGATTTATGGCCAACAGACCTGAGATTTTCTCCATTTAACTTTGCCCATAAGCAGTCCTTCCTTGAATATTTTCAGAGCTTAGGGCAAGAGTACGAATAGGAGACCAAATGCCAATGTCTAAATTATAAATCAAGCTATCAAACCGTTTTGTTGTTATCATTATTGTGAGGTGCCATTGACTCGGTTCTGATTCATAGCGACCCTATATACAACAGAAAGAAACAATTCCCAGTCCTGTGCCATCCTGACCGTTGTTATTACATTTGAGCCCACTGTTGAAGCCACTGTGTCAATCCATCTCATTGAGGGTCTTCTTCTTTTTTGCTGACCCTGTACTTTGCCAAGCATGATATCCTTCTCCCGGGACTGGTCCCTTCTAATAATTCATCCAAAGTATGTGAGACAAAATCTCACCATTCTCTCTTCTGATGAGCATTCAGGACGTGCTTCTTCCAAGACAGATTTGTTCATTCTTTTGGCAGTCCATATTACATTCAATATTCTTCAGAGCGCCATAATTCAAAGCCATCAATTCTTCTTCGGTCTTCCTTATTCATTGTCCAGCTTTCTCCTGCATGTGAGGCGATTGAAAACACCATGACTGGGTTCAGGGGCACCTTTGTCTTCAAGGTAACATCTTTGCTTTTTAACACTTCAAAGATGTCTTTTGCAGAAGATTTGCCCGATGCAATGTGTCTTTGATTTCTTGACCGCTGCTTCCATGGGTGTTGATTGTGGATCCAAGTAAAAGGAAATCCTTAACAATTTCAGTATTTTCTCCATTTATTGTGATGTTGCTTATCAGTCCAGGTGTGAGGATTTTTGCGTTTTCTTTTTGTTGAGATATAAGCCATACTGAAGGCTGTGGTCTTTGATCTTCATTAGTAAGTGCTTCAAGTCCTCTTCACTTTCAGCAAGCAAGACCTTGTCATCTGCATAACAGAAGTTGTTAATGAGTCTTCCTCCAGTCCTGATGCTCTGTTCTTCTTCATATGGTCAAGCTTTTTGGATTATTTGCTCAGCATACAGACTGAATAGGTATGGTGAAAGAATACAACCCTGATGCACAACCTTCCTAGCTTTAAACCATGCAGTATCCCCTCATTCCATTTGAATGACTGCCTCTTGATCCATGTACAGATTCCTGATGGGCACAATTAAGTGTTCTGGAATCCCATTCTCCACAATGTTATCCATAATTTGTTAAGATTCGCACAGTCAAATGCCTTTGCATAGTCTATGAAACACAGGTAAACATCTTTCTCATATTTTCTGGTGTCAGCCACGATCCATCTGACATCGCAGTGATATCAGATAACACCACAGTACAACAGACAGACAGACAGGTGGTAGAAGCTGGCTAACTACTAAATAAAATATGTCCTATTTTCCTCTCTTAACAAATATACCCTTTCAGAAACCTCAAAGGCCAAATTCAAATTTAGAATTCTCAGAATTTTTAGAACTTGCACCAGAACATGACATCAGAGGGAGAACCAACCCCAACCTCTGCCCCATGGGATGTCCTCTTTCCTTCCCAAAGCTAGCTCTGGCCTGCATTTCTGACCACACATATGTGGATACCCCAGGCTACGTGTCTAGACTGTGACTACACCAGCCATTTGACTATCCCTCAGGCTTTGGAGTATGCACATCAGTGGTCCAGTCTGCCTTCTAGAGAACAGCTTGGAGAAGAGAGCCATGGAGGTTTTGGAAGTAGACTCAGGGCCATTCGGGCAGAGAACTCCAGGGCCCCGCGCACGTGGAGCATGACCTTTAAGGTGTGATACAGACTCCAGGTGAGCACATTTCCTTGTTCCAGGGACTCCTCATCCCATGGGGAAAAGGGTCCCTGGATGAAGGCCAGAGGGCACTCTTTAAAGTGTGTGGACTAGCAAAAGTGCCCTTTTTGTCTAGGTGATGCTAAAATGACTCTCCCAGAAATTTTCTCATTTCTTCTGCCACTCCCAAGGAAACAGGTGGAAAAAAATCAAAGTTTGTACTTCTCCCAAACAAACAGCATTAGACATCTCGCTGATTTCAGAAGATTTCCATCATACCGTCATCTCAAAGTGCAGTTCAGTGGACAGGAGAATAAAGTTTTTCAGTGCAGAAGAATTTCAACTAATATAAGTAGAATCTTAATCCCCTCCCTCTCCAACCCCAGCTGCTGAACATGGGCTGGATTTAGTGACTTGCTTTCAAAGAATGGAGTATGGAAAAGGAAAACATTAACTTTACCATGTAGAAAACTGGCAAACACTATGTTAACTAAATGATCAAATTTAAACTCTTCAGAGATGAGTTCTGTTGCTATCATGTACCTCCTAATATGGTTGGAAAAGGAAGGAACTTCTCCTCTGTGATATTCTTCTCAAAAGCCCATAAGCCCAGTCTAACCAAGAGAAAAACATCAGATAGCCAAAAAAGATAAACTTTTTAAAAAACCTGCCAAGGTCATAAAAAATAAGGACAGACTGAGAAACTGTCACATACCAAGATTAAGAAAAAATGAAAACTAAGTGCCACTTGGAACCCTGGAATGGATCCTGGAACAGAAAAAGGACATTAGTGTGAAATACAAATAAAATCTGGGGTTTACTTTATAGTGCTGTACTAATGTTGGCTTGTTAGTTTTGCCCAATGTACCATGGCAACTTAAGATACTGACAAGGGGAAAACTGGGTAAGGAGTACATGGGAACTGTATATATATACATTTTAATTTTTATTTTGCTTTAAGTGAAAGTTTACAAATCAAGTCAGTCTCTCATACAAAAATTTATACACATCTTGCTGTATACTCCTAGTTGCTCTCCCCATAATGAGACAGCACACTCCTCTCTACTTTCCTGTCCATTCAGCCAGCTTCTGACCCCCTGTTCCCTCTCATCTCCCTTCCAGACATTAGCTGCCCACATAGACTCATGTGTCTACTTGAGCCAAGAAGCTCACTCCTCACCAGTATCATTTTCTATCCCATAGCTTTTTTTTTAGTCCAGTCCAATCCCTGTCTGAAGAGCGGGCTTTGGAAATAGTTCCTGTCTTGGGCTTACAGAAGGTCTGGGGACCATGACCACCAGGGTCCCTCTAGTCTCAGTCAGTCCATTAAGTCTGGTCTTTTTACAAGAATTTGAGGTCTGCATCCCACTGCTCTACTGCTCCTTCAGGAGTTCTCTGTTGTGTTCCCTGTCAAGGCAGTCATTAGTTGTAGCCGAGCACCATCTAGTTCTTCTGGTCTCGGGCTGATGTAGTCTCTGGTTTATGTGGCCTTTTCTGTCTCCTGGGCTCATAATTACCTTGTGCCTTTGGTGTTCTTCATTCTCCTTTGCTCCAGGTGAGTTGAGACCAATTGATGCATCTTAGATAGCCGCTTGGTAGCGTTTAAAACCCCAAACACCACTCTCCCAGATGGGATGCAGAATGTTTTCTTAATGGATTTCATTATGCTAATTGACTTAGATATCCCTTAAAACCATAGTCCCCAAATCCCCGCCCCTGCTACACTGGCCTTCGAAGCGTTCAGTTTATTCATTTCCTTTTGGTTTAGTCCAGTTGTGCTGACTTCTCCTGTATTGTTTGTTGTCTTTCCCTTCACCTAAAATAGTTCTCTCCTACTATCTAATTAGTGAATACCCCTCCCCGCCCCCACTCTCGTAACCATCAAAGAATATTTTCTTCTCTGTTTAAACTATTTCTAGGATTCTTATAATAGTGGTCTCATACAATATTTGTCCTTTTGCAACTGACTAATTTCACTCAGCATAACGCCTTCCAGATTCCTCCAACTTATGAAATGTTTCACGGATTCACCGTTGTTCTTTATTGATGTATAGTACTCCATTGTGTGAATATACCATAATTTAACTATTCATTCATCTGTTGATGGGCACCTTAGTTGCTTCCGTCTTTTTGCTATTGTAAACAGTGCTGCAATGAACATGGTTGTGCATACATCTGTTCATGTAAAGGCTCTTATTTCTCTAGGATATATTCCAAGGAATGGGATTGCTGGATAGTATGGTAGTTCTATTTCTAGCTTCTTAAGGAAGCGCCAAATAGATTTCCAAAGTGGTTGTACCATTTTACAGTCCCACCAGCAGTGTATAAGTGTTCCAGTCTCTCCACAACTCTCTAACATTTATTATTTTATGTTTTTTGGATTAATGCCAGCCTTGTTGGACTGAGATGGAATCTCATTTTAGTTTTGATTTGCATTTCTCAAATGGCTAATGATTATGAGCATTCCCTCATGTATCTGTTACCCACCTGAATGTCTTCTTTAGTAAAGTGTCTGTTCATATCCTTTGCCCATTTTTTAATTGAGTTATTTGTCTTTTTGTAGTTGAGTTTTTGCAGTATCATGTAGATTTTAGAGATTAGATGCTAATCGGAAATGTCATAGCTAAAAACTTTTTCCCAGTCCGTAGGTAGTCTTTTTATTCTTTTGGTGAAGTCTTTTTTTTTTTGGATAAGCATAGGTGTTTGATTTTTAGGAGCTTACAGTTATCTAATTTCTCTTCTGCATTGTTAGTAATGTTTTGTATACTGCTTATGCCATGTATTAGGGCTCTTAACATTGTCCCTGTTTCTTCTTCCATGATCTTTATCATTTTAAATTTTGTATCTAGGTCTTTGATCCATTTTGAGTTAGTTTTTGTGCATGGTGTGAGGTATGGGTCTTGTTTCATTTTTTTGCAGATGGATATCCAGTTATGCCAGCACCATTTGTTAAAAAGACTGTCTTTTCCCCATTTAACTGACTTTTGGCCTTTGTCAAATATCAGCTGCTCATATGTTTTTTTTTTTCATATGTGGTTGGATTTATGTCTGGATTCTCAATTCTGTTCCCTTGGTCTGTGTATCTTGTTGTACCACTACCGGGCTGTTTTGGCTACTGTGGCAATATAATAGGTTCTAAAATCAGGTAGTGTGAGGCCTCCCACTTTGTTCTTTTTCAGTAGTGCTTTACTTATGCCAGGGCATTTTTCTCTTCCATATGAAGTTGGTGTTTTGGTTCTCAATCTCATTAAAAAATGTCATTGGAATTTGGGTCTGAATTGCATTGAATCTATAGATTGCATTTGGTAGAATAGACATTTTTACAATGTTAACTCTTCCTATCCATGAGCAAGGTATGTTTTTCCACTAATGTAGGTCTTTTTTGTTTTCTTGCAGTAGCGTCTTGCAGTTTCTTTGTGTAGGTCTTTTACATCTCTGGTAAGATTTATTCCTAAGTATTTGATCTTCTTAGGGGCTACTGTAAATGGTATTGATTTGGTGATTTCCTCTTCGATATTCTTTTTGTTGGTGTAGGAATCCAACTGATTTTTGTATGTTTATCTTGTATTCTGATACTCTGCTGAACTCTTCTGTTAGTTTCAGTAATTTTCTTGAGGATTCTTCAAGGTTTTCTCTGAATAAGATCATGTCATCTGCAGATAGAGATACTTTTGCTTCTTCCTGACCAATCTAGATGCCTTTTATTTCTTTATCTAGTCTAATTGCTCTGGCTAGGACCTCCAGCACAATGTTGAATAAGAGTGGTGACAAAGGGCATCCTTGTCTGGTTCCGGATCTCAAGGGGAATGCTTTCAGGCTCTCTCCATTTAGGATGATGTTGGTTGTTGGCTTTGTATAAATGCTCTTTATTATGTTGAGGAATTTTCTTCCTATTCCTATTTTGCTGAGAGTTTTTATCATGAATGGGTGTTAGAACTTTGTCAAATGGCTTTTCTGTATCAATTGATAAGATCATGTGGTTCTTGTCTTTTATTTATATAATGGGTTACATTAATTGTTTTTCTAATGTTGAACCATTTTTGCATAGCTAGTATGAATCCCACTTGGTTATGGTGAATTATTTTTTTGTTATGTTGTTGAATTCTATTGGCTAGAATTTTGCCCAGAATTTTTGCATCTAAGTTCATGAGGGATATAAGTCAGTAATTTTCTTTTTTTTGTGGTGTCTTACCTGGTTTTGGTATCAGGGATATGCTGGCTTCATAGAATGAGTTTGATAGTATTCCATCCTTTTCTATGCTCTGAAATACTTTTAGTAGCAGTGGTGTTAACTCTTCTCTGAAAGTTTGGTGGCACTCTCCAGCAAAGCCATCCGGGCCAGGGCTTTTTTTGTTGGGAGTTTTTTAATTACCTTGTCAGCCTACTCTTTTCTATGGGTTTATTTAGTTGTTTTACCTCTGTTTGTGTTAGTTTAGGTAGGTACTATGTCTCTAGAAATTCATCCATTTCTTCTAGGTTTTCAAAATCGCTAGAGTACAATTTTTCATAGTAATCTGATATGATTCTTTTAATTTCAGTTGGGCCTGTTGTGATTTCGCCCATCTCATTTCTTTTTTTTTTTTTTTTATGTTTTCCTGTAATTTTTTTTTACTAACTTTTATTGAGCTTCAAGTGAACATTTACAAATCAAGTCAGACTGTCACATATAAGTTTATATACACCTTACTCCGTACTCCCACTTGCTCTCCCCCTAATGAGTCAGCCCTTCCAGTCTCTCCTTTCGTGACAATTTTGCCAGCTTCCAACTCTCTCTATCCTCCCATCCCCCCTCCAGACAGGAGATGCCAACACAGTCTTAAGTGACCACTTGATATAATTAGCTCACTCTTCATCAGCATCTCTCACCTTCCAGTCCCTTTCATGTCTGATGAATTGTCTTCAGGGATGGTTCCTGTCCTGTGCCAACAGAAGGTTTGGGGACCATGACTGCCGGAATTCCTCTAGTCTCAGTCAGACCATTAAGTATGGTCTTTTTATGAGAATTTGGGGTCTGCATCCCACTGATCTCCTGCTCCCTCAGGGGTCCTCTGCTGTGCTCCCTGTCAGGGCAGTCATCGATTGTGGCTGGGCACCAACTAGTTCTTCCGTTCTCAGGATGATGTAGGTCTCTGGTTCATGTGGCCCTCTCTGTCTCTTGGGCTTTTAGTTGTCATGTGACCGTGGTGTTCTTCATTCTCCTTTGCTCCAGGTGGGTTGAGACCAATTGATGCATCTTAGATGGCCGCTTGTTAGCATTTAAGACCCCAGACGCCACATTTCAAAGTGGGATGCAGAATGTTTTCATAATAGAATTATTTTGCCAATTGACTTAGAAGTCCCCTTAAACCATGGTCCCCAAACCCCCGCCCTTGCTCCGCTGACCTTTGAAGCATTCATTTTATCCCGGAAACTTCTTTGCTTTTGGTCCAGTCCAGTTGAGCTGACCTTCCATGTATTGAGTGTTGTCCTTCCCTTCACCTAAAGCAGTTCTCATCTACTAATTCATCGGTAAAAAACTCTCTCCCACCCTCCCTCCCTCCCCTCCTCGTAACCACAAAAGTATGTGTTCTTCTCAGTTTATACTATTTCTCAAGATCTTGTAATAGTGGTCTTATACAATACTTGTCCTTTTGCCTCTAATTTCACTCAGCATAATGCCTTCCAGGTTCCTCCATGTTATGAAATGTTTCATAGATTCGTCACTGTTCTTTATCGATGCGTAGTATTCCATTGTGTGAATATACCACAATTTATTTATCCTTTCATCTGTTGATGGACACCTTGGTTGCTTCCAGCTTTTTGCTATTGTAAACAGAGCTGCAATAAACATGGGTGTGTATATATCTGTTTGTCTGAAGGCTCTTATTTCTCTAGGGTATATTCCGAGGAGTGGGATTTCTGGGTTGTATGGTAGTTCTATTTCTAACTGTTTAAGATATCGCCAGATAGATTTCCAAAGTGGTTGTACCATTTTACATTCCCACCAGCAGTGTATAAGAGTTCCAATCTCTCCGCAGCCTCTCCAACATTTATTATTTTGTGTTTTTTGGATTAATGCCAGCCTTGTTGGAGTGAGATGGAATCTCATCGTGGTTTTAATTTTCATTTCTCTAATGGCTAATGATCGAGAGCATTTTCTCATGTATCTGTTAGCTGCCTGAATATGTTCTTTAGTGAAGTGTGTGTTCATATCCTTTGCCCACTTCTTGATTGGGTTATTTGTCTTTTTGTGGTTGAGTTTTGACAGAATCATATAGATTTTAGAGATCAGGCGCTGGTTGGAGATGTCATAGCTGAAAATTCTTTCCCAATCTGTAGGTGGTCTTTTTACTCTTTTGGTGAAGTCTTTAGATGAGCATAGGTGTTTGATTTTTAGGAGCTCCCAGTTATCTGGTTTCTCTTCGTCATTTTTGGTAATGTTTTGTATTCTGTTTATGCCTTGTATTAGGGCTCCTAAGGTTGTCCCTATTTTTTCTTCCATGATCTTTATCGTTTTAGTCTTTATGTTTAGGTCTTTGATTCACTTGGAGTTAGTTTTTGTGCTTCGTGTGAGGTATGGGTCCTGTTTCATTTTTTTGCAAATGGATATCCAGTTATGCCAGCACCATTTGGTAAAAAGACTATCTTTTCCCCAATTAACTGACTCTGAGCCTGTGTCAAATATCAGCTGCTCGTACGTGGATGGATTTATATCTGGGTTCTCAATTCTGTTCCACTGGTCTATGTGCCTGTTGTTGTACCAATACCAGGCTGTTTTGACTACTGTGGCTATATAATAGGTTCTGAAATCAGGTAGAGTGAGGTCTCCCACTTTCTTCTTCTTTTTCAGTAATGCTTTGCTTATCCGAGGCTTCTTTCCCTTCCATATGAAGTTGGTGATTTTTTTCTATATCACCTTAAAAAATGACATTGGAATTTGGATCGGAAGTTCATTGTATGTATAGATGGCTTTTGGTAGAATAGACATTTTTACTATGTTAAGTCTTCCTATCCATGAGCAAGGTATGTTTTTCCACTTAAGTATGTCCTTTTTAATTTCTTGTAGTGGAGCTTTGTAGTTTTTTTGTATAGGTCTTTTACATCCTTGGTAAGATTTATTCTTAAGTATTTTATCTTCTTGGGGGCTACTGTGAATGGTATTGATTTGGTGATTTCCTCTTCGATGTTCTTTTTGTTGATGTAGAGGAATCCAAGTGATTTTTGTATGTTTATCTTATAACCTGAGACTCTGCCAAACTCTTCTATTAGTTTCAGTAGTTTTCTGGAGGATTCCTTGGGGTTTTCTGTGTATAAGATCATGTCATCTGCAAATAGAGATAATTTTACTTCCTCTTTGCCAATCCGGATGCCCTTTATTTCTTTGTCTAGCCTAATTGCTCTGGCTAGGACTTCAAGTACCATGTTGAATAAGAGCGGTGATAAAGGGCATCCTTGTCTGGTTCCCGTTCTCAAGGAAAATGCTTTCAGGTTCTCTCCGTTTAGAATGATGATGGCCGTTGGCTTTGCATAGATGCCCTTTATTATGTTGGGCAATTTTCCTTCAATTCCTATTTTGGTGAGAGTTTTTACCATAAATGGGTGTTGGACTTTGTCAAATGCCTTTTCTGCATCAATTGATAAGATCATGTGGTTTTTGTCTTTTGTTTTATTTATGTGGTGGATTACATTAATGGTTTTTCCAATATTAAACCAGCCTTGCATACCTGGTATAAATCCCACTTGATCGTGGTGAATTATTTTTTTGATATGTTGTTGAATTCTATTGGCTAGAATTTTGTTGAGGATTTTTGCATCTATGTTCATGAGGGATATAGGTCTGTAATTTTCTTTTTTTGTAATGTCTTTACCTGGTTTTGGTATCAGGGAGATGGTGGCTTCATAGAATGAGTTGGGTAGTATTCCGTCATTTTCTATGCTTTGAAGTACCTTTAGTAGTAGTGGTGTTAACTCTTCTCTGAAAGTTTGGTAGAACTCTGCAGTGAAGCCGTTCGGGCCAGGGCTTTTTTCTGTTGGGAGTTTTTTGATTACCATTTCAACCTCTTTTTTTTTTATGGGTCTATTTAGTTGTTCTACTTCTGAATGTGTTAGTTTAGGTAGGTAGTTTTTTCCAGGAATTCATCCATTTCTTCTAGGTTTTCAAATTTGTTAGAGTACAATTTTTCGTAATAATCTGATATGATTCTTTTAATTTCAGTTGGGTCTGTTGTGATGTGGCCCATCTCGTTTCTTATTCGGGTTATTTGTTTCCTTTCCTGTATTTCTTTATTCAGTCTAGCCAATGGTTTATCAATTTTGTTAATTTTTTCAAAGAACCAGCTTTTGGCTTTGTTAATTCTTTCAATTGTTTTTCTGTTCTCTAATTCATTTAGTTCAGCTCTAATTTTTATTATTTGTTCTCTTCTGGTGCCTGATGGATTCTTTTGTTGCTCACTTTCTATTTGCTCAAGTTGTCGGGACAGTTCTCTGATTTTGGCTCTTTCTTCTTTTTGTATGTGTGCATTTATCGATATAAATTGGCCTCTGAGCACTGCTTTTGCTGTGTCCTAGAGGTTTTGATAGGAAGTATTTTCATTCTCATTGTATTCTATGAATTTCCTTATTCCCTCCTTAATGTCTTCTATAACCCAGTCTTTTTTCAGGAGGGTATTGTTCAGTTTCCAAGTATTTGATTTCTTTTCCCTAGTTTTTCTGTTATTGATTTCTAGTTTTATTGCCTTGTGGTCTGAGAAGATGCTTTGTAATATTTCGATGTTTTGGATTCTGCAAAGGTTTGTTTTATGACCTAATATGTGGTCTATTCTAGAGAATGTTGCATGTGCACTAGAAAAAAAAGTATACTTTGCAGCAGTTGGGTGGAGAGTTCTGTATAAGTCAATGAGGTCAAGTTGGTTGATTGTTGTAATTAGGTCTTCCGTGTCTCTATTGAGCTTCTTACTGGATGTCCTGTCCTTCTCCGAAAGTGGTGTGTTGAAGTCTCCTACTATAATTGTGGAGGTGTCTATCTCACTTTTCAGTTCTGTTAAAATTTAATTTATGTATCTTGCAGCCCTGTCATTGGGTGCATAAATATTTAATATGGTTACATCTTCCTGGTCAATTGTTCCTTTTATCATTATGTAGTGTCCTTCTTTATCCTTTGTGGTGAATTTAAGTTTAAAGTCTATTCTGTCAGAAATTAATATTGTTACTCCTCTTCTTTTTTGCTTATTGTTTGCTGGATATATTTTTTTCCATCCTTTGAGTTTTAGTTTGTTTGTGTCTCTAAGTCTAAGGTGTGTCTCTTGTAGGCAGCATATAGACGGATCGTGTTTCTTTATCCAGTCTGAGACTCTCTGTCTCTTTATTGGTGCATTTAGTCCATTTACATTCAGCGTAATTATACATAAGTGTTTAGTGTTGTCATTTTGATGCCTTTTTATGTGTGTTGTTGACAATTTCATTTTTCCACTTACTTTTTTGTGCTGAGACATTTTTCTTTGTAAATTGTGTGATCCTCATTTTCATAGTATTTGACTTTATGTTTGTTGAGTCGTTACGTTTTTCTTGGTTTTTATTTTGAGTTATGGAGTAGTTATACCTCTTTGTGGTTACCTTAATATTTACCCCTATTTTTCTAAGTAAAAGCCTAACTTGTATTGTCCTATATCGCCTTGTATCCCTCTCCATATGGCAGTTCTATGTCACCTGTATTTAGTCCCTCTTTTTGATTATTGTGATCTTTTACATATTGACTTCAATGATTCCATTTTGAGCATTTTTTTTTAATTAATCTTAATTTGTTTTTGTGATTTCCCTATTTGAGATGATATCAGGATATTCTGTTCTGTGACCTTGTGTTGTGCTGGTATCTGATATAATTGGTTTTCTGACCAAACAATTTCCTTTAGTATTTCTTGTAGCTTTGATTTGGTTTTTGCAAATTCTCTAAACTTATGTTTATCTGTAAATATCTTAATTTCGCCTTCATATTTCAGAGAGAGTTTTGCTGGATATATGATCCTTGGCTGGCAGTTTTTCTCCTTCAGTGTTCTGTATATGTCGTCCCATTGCCTTCTTGCCTGCATGGTTTCTGCTGAATAGTCTGAACTTATTCTTATTGATTCTCCCTTGAAGGAAACCTTTCTTTTCTCCCTGGCTGCTTTTAAAATTTTATCTTTATCTTTGGTTTTGGCAAGTTTGATGATAATATGTCTTGGTGTTTTTCTTTTTGGATCAGTCTTAAATGGGGTTCGATGAGCATCTTGGATAGATATCCTTTCATCTTTCATGATGTCAGGAAGTTTTCTGTTAGCAGATCTTCAACTATTTTCTCTGTGTTTTCTGTCCTCCCTCCCTGCTCTGGGACTCCAATCACACGCAAGTTATCCTTCTTGATAGAGTCCCACATGATTCTTAGGGTTTCTTCATTTTTTTTAATTCTTTTATCTGATTTTTTTCAGCTATGTTGGTGTTAATTCCCTGGTCCTCCAGATGTCCCAGTCTGCATTCTAATTGCTTGAGTCTGCTCCTCTGACTTCCTATTGCGTTGTCTAATTCTGTAATTTTATTGTTAATCTTTTGGATTTCTACATGCTGTCTCTCTATGGATTCTTGCAACTTATTAATTTTTCCACTATGTTCTTGAATAATCTTTTTGAGTTCTTCAACAGTTTTATCAGTGTGTTCCTTGGCTTTTTCTGCAGTTTGCCTTATTTCATTTCTGATGTCTTGAAGCATTCTGTAAATTAGTTTTTTATATTCTGTATCTGATAATTCCAGGATTGTATCTTCATTTGGGAAAGATTTTGATTCTTTTGTTTGGGGGGTTGTAGAAGTTGTCATGGTCTGCTTCTTTATGTGGTTTGATATCGACTGCTGCCTCTGAGCCATCACTAAGATATAAAAAAAAAAGATATAATAGTGGTTTATTCTGTAATTGCTCACTGAGTCTTATCTTGTTTTGTTTTCTTTCAATATACGTGGATGGACTACTAGATTGTGCTGTCTTGTTTGTTGTAGCCCTTGACTTACTTATGACCTATTATCAGCTGGTTTGGGCTGTTGCCAGATATATATGCCTGAGTCTATTCACTATTCTTGAGTAGAATCTGATTTTGGGTCATCAAGTGTGTGCTTCACCCTAACACCTATCCACCTCAAGAAGTAGTGGTGATAGTTGTGTGCACCAGATTCTATTAGTAGCTGGGATTCACCCTCCGGGGGGGCAGGATGCTGACAGGCTTCCCCCAAGTGTCAGTGAGGTAGGTGTGTCTCTATTCCTGTAGCACCTTGGTGGGAGGGCACTGCAGCTGTACCTTAGGCCCCCAATGCAAGTACCTCTACAGATTGGTAGGTGTCACCTTCTTAGACCCCTAAGGCAAGAGGCTAGGTGGATTGGGGGGAGCTTCAGCCCTCAGTTCCCTGTTGTGGGTCAGTTAGGGTTCTGTTGAATAAGCAGAGATATCAGACCTGGGAAACTTGTTTTTCCAGAAAATCCGCTAAAAAAAAAATGCAGTCAGATCCCTATCAGAACTGCCTTTGGATTATAACCGCCACCTTGTTCCCTGTAAGGATGAAAGTCCAAGATTTGGATCATATATGCTTGGCTGTAGCTGTTTCTGTGTTTTTAGTCCAATTAGGGATGGATTTTTGGTCCCTGGGTTTTTGTGGTTCCTTCTCTCAGGCCGGAAGAATGGGTTAGGAAAAGACCAAAAAAAAAAAAAGGGAAAAGCAAAGCCACCGCGGAGCCGGAGCCATTCTCCCTCTGGCTCAGGAAATTCCAATGTTAATGAAGCCACCTGGGAAGGGTGGGGGAGGGTTCAGAGAAACAGGAGAGTAAAAGAAAAAAAAATTTTTTTTTTTTTTTTTTACCCTGGAATATAGCCAAAGTTGCTTATCTTGCTTGGAATTACTATTATATCTGAGATTCCCGCGAGGCATGTCGCCTATGTGTGCTGGCTGTGTGGAGATTGCCCCCGAGGGTCTGGCCCGCTGAAGCCGTGGTCAGATCCTCTGCTGCCAGTCCAAAGCCCAGCGTCAAGGTTTCCCTGCTGGGACGCTGCACTCCTGGCTTCAAAATCAGTCGGTGCCTCCCGGGGACTTCTCGTCCCACCAGCCGCGTCGCCGTGCCACCCCCGCGGACCGGCTAGGCCTGTTCCCGGGGTTAGTTCAGGGGAGTAGGACTATGCCCCGTGCTTCCGCTGTGACAGCGCCCAGTCCAAAGCCCGGCGCCAAGGTTCCCCGGCTGGGACGCTGCACTCCCAGCTCCAAAACCAGTCACTGCCTCCCGGGGACTTCTCCCACCAGCCGCGTCTCCATGCCCCCACGTGGACTGGCTGGGCCCCCTCCCGGGGTCATTTCAGGGGGGTAGGGCTGCGCCCCTTGTTTGCGCCGTCACAAGATTTTGAGTTCAGCTCCCCTGGGCCCAGACCTAAGCCTGGCGCCAAGGTTACCTGACTGGGATGCTGGCTCCAGGCTCTGAAAACAGTCGCTGCTTCCCCGTATTTGTTCATTCTCCGTCTCTAAATCTGTGTTTGTTGTTCAGGGTTTGTAGATTGTTATGTATGTGATCGATTCACTTGTTTTTCCAAGTCTTTGTTGCAAGAGGGATCCGAGGTAGCGTCTACCTAGTCTGCCATCTTGTCCCCGCCTTGCCCATCTCATTTCTCATTTGCGTTATTTGCTTCCCCTCCTGTTTTTCTTTTGTCAGTTTGGCCAACGGTTTATCAATTTTGTTAATTTTTTCAAATAACGAACTTTTGGTCTTGTTAACTCTTTCAATTATTTTTCTGTTCCCTATTTCATTTAATTCTTCTCTAATTTTTATTATTTGCTTTCTTCTGGTGCTTGAGGGTTTCTTTTGTTGCTCTCTCTGTATTCGTTGAAGTTGTAGGGATAATTCTTTGATTTTGGCCCTTTCTTCTTTTTTGTATATGTACGCTTATTGATGTAAATTGATCTCTGAGCACTGCTTTAGCTGTGTCCCAAAGGCTCTGATAGGAAATGTTTTCATTTTCATTGGATTCTATGAATTTCTTTATTGCATCCTTAATGCTTCTATAAATCAGTCATTTTTGAGCAGGGTATTGTTCAGTTTCCAAGTGTTTAATTACTTTTCCCTGCTTTTCCTGTTAATGATTTCTATTATTATGGCCTTATGGCCAGAGAATATGCTTTATAATATTTTGATGTTTTGGATTCTGCTAAGGCTTGCTTTATGACCTTATATCTGGTCATTCTAGGGAATGTTCCATTGTTCACTAGAAAAGAAAGCATACTTGGCTGCCTTTGGGTGGAGTGTTCTGTATACGTCTATGAGGTCTAGTTGGTTGGTTGTGGCATTTAGATCTTCCTTGTCTTAAAAAAATTTTTTATTTATTTATTTTTGTCTTTATTGCGCTTCCTTCTGGATGTCCTGTCCTTCACCAAAAGTGGCGTGTTGAAGTTTCCTACTATAATTGTGGAGCTGTGTGTCTTACTTTTCAATGCTGTTAGAGTTTGTTTTCTGTATCTCGCAGCCCTGTCATTGGGAGCATAAATATTAATATAGTTACATTCTTCTGGTATATTGTCCCTTTAATCATTATACAGTGTCCTTCCTTATCCTTTGTGGTGGATTTAACTTTAAAGTCTATTTTGTCAGAAATTAATATTGCCACTCCTGCTTTTTTTGGGGGGGTACCCTTGAGGCATAGTGGTTAACTGCTATGGCTGCTAGCCAAAGGGTCGGCAGTTCAAATCCACCAGGCACTCTTTGGAAACTCTACAGGGCAGTTCTACTCTGTCCTATAGGGTCCCTATGGGTTGGAATCAACTCAACGGCACTGGGTTTGTTTTTTTTTTTTTTCTTTCTTTTTGGTTTACTCTTTTTTGATTGTTGTTTGCTTGATATATTTTTTTTCACCCTTTGAGTTTTAGTTTGTTTGTGTCTCTAAGTCTAAGATGTGTCTCTTGTAGGCAGCATATAGGTGGACCATGTTTTTTAACCCATTCTGCCACTCTCTCTTTATTGGTGCATTTAGTCAATTTACATTCAGTGTAATCATGGATAGGTATGAGTTTAATGCTATCATTTTGATGTCTTTTTTTGTGTGTTGTTGACAGTTCCTTTTTCCCATCTAATTTTTTATGCTGAGTAGTTTATCTTTATATGTTGTTTTTCCTCTTATTTGTTGTTGTTGATTTTGTTTCTGTTGAGTCTTTATTTTTTTCTCATATTTCATTTTGATGAGTAGGATTGTTAGTCTCCTTTGTAGTTACCTTAATATCTACCCCTATTTTTCTAAGTTTAAACCTAACTTTTATTTCTTTATATCACCTTGTCTTCCTCTCCATATGAAAGATCTATTACTACATTTCTTAGTCCTTCTTTATTGGTTTAATGTTGTCTTTTATATAATGACATCACTGTTTCCCTGTTTTGAGCATTTTTTTATCTTGACTTATTTTTGTGATTTCCCTACCTGGGTTGACATCTGGTTGCTCTGTTCTGTTTTCTAGTCTTGGGTTGATATCTGATATTATTGATTTTCTAACCAGAGAAATCCCTTTAGTATGTCTTATAGTTTTGTTTTGGTTTTTATGAATTCCCTATACATCTGTTTATCTCGAAATGTCCTAATTTTGCCTTCATATTTGAGAGACAGTTTTGCTGGATATATGATTCTTGGCTGACAATTTTTTTCTTTTAATGTCTTATTTAAGTCATCCCATTGCTTTCTCGCCTGCATGGTTTCTGCTGAGTAGTCCGAGCTTATTCTTATTGACTCTTCTTTGAAGGTGGCTTTTTGTTTATCCCTAGCTGCTCTAAAAATTCACTCTTTATCTTTGGTTTTGGCAAGTTTGATTACAATATGTCTTGATGACTTTCTCTTGAGATCTACCTTATGTGGAGTTCGATGAGCATCTTGGATAGATATCTTCTCATCTTTCATGATTTCAGGGAAGTTTTCTACCAACAAATCTTCAACAATTCTCTCTGTATTTTCTGTTATCCCTCCCTTTTCTTGTATTCCATCACTTGTAGGTTATTTTTCTTAATAGAGTCCAACATGATTCTTAGGTTTTCTTCATTTTTTTTTTAATTCTTTTATCTGATTTTTCTTCAAATATATTTGTGCCAAGTGTTTTATTGTCAGTCTCACTAGTTCTGGATTTCACAAGCTCAGTTCTTCTCCTCTGACTTTCTATTGAGTCGTCTAATTCTGAAGATTTATTGTTAATCTTCTGAATTTCTGATTGCTTTCTCTCTGTGGATTCTTGCAGCTTATTAAATTTTTCATTATGTTCTTGAATAACCTTTTCAATTTCTTCAACTGCTCTATCTGTGTTCCTTGGTTTGTTCTCAATATTGCCTGATCTCCTTCCTGATCTCGTTCCTGATGTCTTAGAGTTCTGTATATTAATCTTTTGTATTCTGCATCTGGTAATTCCAGGAAAGCACTTTTATCCAGAAGATCCCCTGATTCTTTGTTTTGAGAGCTTGTTGAAGTAATCATGGTCTGCCTCTTTATGTGATTCGATAATGACTGTTGTCTCAGAGCCATCTATAAGTTACTGTACTAGTTTATTTTATGTTTGCTTACTGTATCCTAGATTCTTCCACATGGGCTGCATGAGTGAGCTAGCTTGATTGTTTTCACCTTTGAAGCTCTAACATCCTGTCACCAGATGGCTAGAGCTGTTATCAGGTATATGAGCCTAGGAGTCCGTTCACTTTTCTTGTATGAATTCAGCAAACATGTCCAGGTAGTTGGTCATCAAGTGTGTGGTACAGGCTCTGTTCTATGGTCATAGAGTGGCAGGGGTAATTGGTGTAGGTACAGGTAACTGGTTGCAGCAGGGAGTCACATCCTGGACAAGGCAGGGGGCTGACAACCATCCCGTGGGTGTCTGTGAGGAAAGCACATCCCTGTTCCCTAGTGCACACAGGTGGGTAGGTTCTGCAGACAGACCATGTGTTCCCAATGCTTTTGGTTGTAAGAACTGGGAGGTACCAATTATCCTTGGACACCTGTCACAGGTGGCTGTGTGACATGGGTGGAGACACCAGTCCTTAGGCCCCTGATGTGGGTAGCTGAGGACCCTGTTTAATAGGCAAAGTGGTGTCAAACATCAAATACCCACCTCTCCACTGCACAGCTGAAACAGCTGCAGTCTTCCAACAAGGGCCTATTCTCCTGAAATAGGCCCACACAGGTCCATGTAGGGGAGAAAGGTATTCAAAGCCCACAGACTGCTTGTGCCTGTACAGGAGCCGCATCTGTCCTGAACTCCGTGGGTTAGTGGAGATGGCAGATTATCTTTTCCCCTAGTTGTGAATTTATTCCTTCTCCAAGGCTGGGAGAAAGGCTCAGAACACTCAGCAGGACCTATCTCAGGCCCAAGGAAATTGACAGCTACTGAAGCTGGCTTGGGCACTGGGGGTCCAGTAAAATATACACACATACTTAGCTTTTACCCAGAGCACCATTCTTTTCTAGTTCTGGAGGTGTGAGTAGGCTGTGTGGCTGGCTGCCTCTCCCTGTGGAAACTGTGGCTGGAACGCTACTGCCAGCCTGCCACAGTCACTCCCAGGAATGGTGCCTGAGGATTCCTGGCAATCCAGTTCTGGCAACTCCTCTGCGCTTCTGAACCTTCTCTCCCTCCCCCTGCCACTCAGACCATTTTCTAACTTTGCCTTTTATGTTCAGGGCTTCTAGCTTGTCGCAAATATAATCATTTCACTTGTTTTTTTAGGTCTTTGTTGTAAGAGGGATCACCAGAAGCATCTGACTACTCCGCCATCTTGGCCCCGCCCAGAACTGTCTATATTCTCTTTGCAACTAATCTGTAATATCATTTCAAAATAAAAACTTATTTTAAAAAATGTTCACCCACACCGATAGCCAATGAGCAAACATATGAAAAGATGGTCAATGTCATTAGTCATTAGGGAAATGCAAATCAAAACCACAATGAGATACCTGTTTGCATCTACTAGGGTGATTATTAATAATTGGAAAATAATGAGCATTGGCAAGGATGTGGAGAAACTGGAATCCTCATGCATTGCTGGTGGGAATGTAAAAGGTACAGCACTGTGGAAAAGAACTTGGTGGTTCCTCAAAAAGGTAAACATAGAACTACCACCAACCAGAAAAACCAAACCCATTGCCGTGGAGTCTATTCTGACTCATAGCGACCTTGTAGAACAGAATAGAACTGCCCCACAGGGTTTCCAAGGAGCAGCTGGTGGATTCAAACTGTTGCTTTTAATCAGCAGCTGAGGTCTTAACCACTGCACCACCTGGGTTGCAGAACTACCATATGACCCAGGAGTTCTACTCCTAAGTTTATACACAAAATACTTGAGAGCAGGGAATCAAACAGATACTTGTACATCAATCAATGTTCATTACAGCATTATTTACAATAGCTAAACGCTGGAAACAATCCAAGTATCCATTAACAGGTAAATGAATAACAAAATATGGTATATATACACAACGGAATATTATTCAGCCATAAAGAGAAATGAGGTTCTGATACATGCTATGACATGGATGAACCTTAAAAAGACTATACTAAACGAAATAAGTCAGACAGAAAATGACAAATATTGCATGATCCTACTTACATGAACTATCTGGAAAAGGCAAATGCATAGAGACCAAAGTTTATTCATGGTTACCGGGGCAGACGGGAGAGGGGGTGGAGAGTTAGTATTGAAAGGGTACTGAGTTTCTCTTTGGGGTAATACCTTAGTTATGTAATACTGCTGTAACAGAAATACCACAAGTAGGTTGCTTTAAGAAACAAATTTATTTTCTCACAGTTCAAAGACTAGAAGTCTAAGGGAAGGATCTTGCTCTGTCAACTCTAGGCAAAAATCCTTGTCTCAGCTTCTCAGGTGTTCCTCTCAGTGTTCCTGGGAGATCTCTTTGAGGCATCTATCTTTCCCCCAGTTCTGCTTGCTTGCTCTATGCTTCATCTGCTTTTTTTATATCTCAAAAGTGTTTAGATTTAAGACACACCCTGCACTGATATGGCTTCATTAACATAACAAAACTCTATCTCAAAATGGGATTACATCCACAGGCCTGATTTAGGATTCTAACACATATTTTTGGAGGACACAATTCAATCTATAAGAGATGATAAAAAAAAAAATTTGAAATTAGATAGCAGTGACGGTTGCAAACACCATGAATGTACTAAAAACTACTGAGTTGTACACTTTGGCTAAAATGGTGAATTTTACGTTACGTAAATTTTATCTCACTTAAAAATAATTTTTTTTTTTATATTCACTCACAGCATCAATGAATTATAATATATCCTCCATCCTGTCTTATTGTGGCCCAAGTTCAGCTGATCAAACAATGGAATGACCTTTTCGAGGTCTGGAATGCTGACTTTCAGCCTCTTTTCCATGAGGTCTTGAAGATGCCAATTCTCCCAGTCGAAATTGGTCTGATCCAAGATTGTCATAGGTGACAGCTCCTTGGAACATCAATGTATATCTGTAAGAATGCCAAAGAAAATAAGGTTTAGAAGAGGAGAAAGGGAAATTGCTTGTGGCATGTTTACAGTTTGGACCAGCGAAAAACAGAATACAAATGACATATATAAAACTCTAGTACAAGACTTGAGAAGGCATCCTGAAACAGATCACAGAGACTGTAATGCTCTGTGGTAAAACATTTCGGCTGCAGGCCCTCCCTCTAGCATGCACACAGTAGGTGCTCCACAAACTGAGACGAAATGAATCATAAAAGAACACCATCACCTGCATCTACTGTTAAAGAGAGCACGTTGAGAGCTTGGGTTACACTAGATCAATTATTTTTAAGAAGAGCATTGGGTTTATGATGGGACAATAACACAGGACCTGGATCTTGCCATGTACCAGGTTCCATTCACTCAAGGATCTCTGAAAAAAACATGTTGAACCTCATACACATACACATGGAGTACTTGATAGGGAATAAAACTCATGACTTCAAGTGTTTCTGCAGTTATAGATTTGCACCAGGCAAAAATAATGATGTCTTCCCTAATTAATTTATGTAACCTTCTATCAGCCCCACTATGTTTTAGGGGAGCAAAATCATGCAAAAGGAATGGCACCGTTGCTATTCTAAATGATAAGCAAATATCAAAAAATTTACATCTTTCAAAAGCCATGTTTGCTCTCTAATTGGGATCTTTACTGTCGAGTTGTTCTGGAAATGATTAATTAATTATATGAAACGCTAGGCCTTATAAAATTTAGCAGCAATTTAGAAACATCATTTACACTGGATTAACTACTTTGGAATAAAATTTTCAACATCCATCTAGGACTTAATTATTAAGTTTTCTTTTGCCAGATCACCAAACCAAGAGAAAGAGAGACCATTTACATTTATCGAGGATGGTCTATAGGCTATGAATTATGCAAGCTTTTTTTATTTTATTCATTCCCTAAGAGATGGATATTATCATCCTTTAACACACAAGGAAACCAGTAAGTCTGTGAAAGCTTATTTTTTTTTTCCACTTAAAAGCTAATAACAAACTCCATCTGTATTTGTGGTACAGAAACTTGCTGAAGAATGTCTGAATGATAAGCCTGGTCTTCATGCCCAAGTTCCTCAGGGCCTAGAGGCTCTCACCTACTGGCTAACTCTAAGAGAATCACTTTACTTTTCTGTACCTCAGTTTTCTCATCTATACATTGGGGAAGGGTGGTCTTAACTGAAGAGATTAGTTGTTAACCAAAAGGTTGGCCATTTGAATCCACCAGCCTCTCCTTGGAAACCCTATGGGTCAGTTCCACTCTGTCCTACAGGGTCACTATGAGTTGAAATCGGCTTGACAGCAATGGATTTGGTTGTTTTTTAAGGTTCTTCAGAGGTCTCCAATATTGAAAAGGAACGGTAGTTACATATAAATATGGACTCTAATATTGTTTACTAAGAACTGACACTTATTATACACTATCTTTATTGTTTTTTGTTGTTCTTGTTTTTTTGTTTGTTTTAAGCTTAATAGGGAAGATAAAAAAAGTTACTGTTGAATCATTTCTGATTCATGGTGAGTTCACACGTGCCACAGTAGAACTATGCCCCATAGGGTTTTCAACGACTGATTTTTCAGAAATAGGTCACCAGGGCCTTTTTCTGAGGTACCTGTGGGTGGACTTCAACTTCCAACCTTTTGGTTAGCAGCTTAATGCCTTAACCATTTTACCACCCAGGGAATCCCATAGGGAAGATAAGCAAAAAAACAAAAACAAAAAACCCTTTGCCATTGATTGGATTCCAACTCATAGTGACCCCATGTGTTACAGAGTAGAACTGTTCCACAGATTTTTTGCATGTAATCTTTATGGAAGCGGGTGCCCTGACTTTTCTTCTGTGGTACTGCTGGTGGGTTTGAACCATCAACCTTTAGTTTAGTAGACTAGCACAAACCATTTATACCAATACTGTGCCGTAATATGATATATAGCACCCTATTATGTTCAGGAGGTCCTAGATAAATATTCAGGAATGTTGCTAATCAGGATGAAATCACTTAAGGGTTCAGTTAAGAAACAAGATCTCGGTTACCAAACAAGGTACATAAACTATTCCTATGCTTCTGTAAACTAACAGGCTCAACTAACAATGATAGATGACAAAAATTAATGTATTTGAATCTGCAAAAAGCTCTAGACTATTTTATATCCTGGTAGGTATATTCAGGGTAGATTTTGGCTCAGCACTTAGGTAGGAATATTCCTTCTTGCTCATTTTATTTTTCCTCAAAGACTACTTTATTCTTCTGCCTCAGCAAAGCCACTGTTATGGATTGAATTGTGTCCCCCCAAAGAATGTGTGTCAATTTGCTAGGACGTGATTCCCAGTTATTGTTAGGCCATGATCCCCTGTATTGTGTGATTGTCCACCAGTTTGTCATCTGATGTGATTTTCCTATGTGTTGTAAATCCCACCCCTATGATGTTAATGAGGTAGGATTAGTGGCAGTTATGTTAATGAGCCAGGACTCAATCTACAAGATTAGATTGTGTCTTAAATCTATCACTTTTGAGATATAAAAAAGAGAAGAAAGCAGAGAGACATAGGGGCCTTATACCACCAGGAAACAAGAGCCAGGAGAATAGCACATCCTTTGGACCCAGGATCTCTGCATTGAGAAGGCCTTAGACCAGGGAAGATTGATGGCAAAAGACCTTCCCCCAGAGCCAACAGAGAGAGAAAGCCTTCCCCTCAAGTTGGCACCCTGAATTTGGACTTCTAGCCTACTAGGCTGGGAGAGAATAAATTTCTCTTCGTTTAAGCCATACAGTTGTGGTATTTCTGTTATAGCGGCACTAGATAACCAAGACAGCCATTTATTTAGTATGTCCTTGATTCTAGTGTTTTTCCCTTTTTTTTTTAGTTTATTAGTACTTTTTAATAAGCCACATGGTGCAGTGAAATAAACATGGAGTCAAAAAAATAGGTTCAGGGCCCAATTCTTCTACTTATTAGGTGTGTGAATTTTCACTTGTAAAATAAAGGTCGTTGTGAAAATTACTTTTTTTTCTTTAATACTTTATTCCCTTTCAGAAAGGAGTTAAGACAGCTCACGTGAATATATAATAACATAAGACGGCATAAGAAATGGAACTAAAAAAAACTGAAATAAACAAGACAGGATATAAAATGGAATTGAGAATAAAGTTAAAACAGTCCATCCTATAAACACCTAAATATTTCTTACAGGTGAGCCACAAATTGGACAGCTGTGGACAGTAAATGGCATAATGGACAGACAGTGCCCATTCAGGAATCAACCTCTACCTAATTGCTACTTGTTTTTGTGGGAAAAGACCTGGCTTTGAAATCATAACAATCTCAGTGCAACCACTGGCTACGTGTTTTACAACCTCTCAGGACCTTGAATTTTCTTGTTTATTCAATAGAGAGACTAGCTCCTACTTCGCAGGGTTATGGAGATATGATATGTGGTTGACATTCAGGGAATGTTAGCTCCCTTCCTCTTTTTTCCCCTCTCTCTCCCTCCTCACTTCAACATCTTCTTTCCTTTTATTGGTAGCAAGCACATCTGTGAGAAACTCTTTTGCAGTTGACTAAATTGCTGTCTGTTTACCATAATTTTATGTATAATAATTATTAACAGCAACATAGTACCTATGTCAACCTCAAAGAGTTGTATACAATTGTATTTTCTAAAAAAAACTCTTTCCTCTCAAGGTGTCAACAATAGTATCAAAACAGAAAAAAAATACCTTTAAAAATCTGCCCTGAGACATACAGAGCCATTAATGCAATATAGCAGAGTTGATTTCTTGACAGAAGGTTAATTAGTTCTCTCCCATAGGATGGCATTGCCATAATTAAACCAATAACAACAAGGAAAAAAAAGCACCCCTGGGCAATTTAAGGCATTCTGACAATAATGAGAAATGGCAATTGCCCATTGCCACTGTGTACCAAGGCTATTTTCTAGTTTCTGTTGCTTAATCATCATTGGCACAAGAAAGAAAGCCCTTCCATGCCAGATAACATCTGTCCCTGGAAGAGCCCCATCTTCTACAGAAGGCAGGTATTTCCGCCCTACCCTAGGCCTTCCTTTGAAATCTCTTGGTACATGAAAGCAAGAAGTTCCAAATGTGGATTATGTGGTACCATATATCATTTCCCCTGCTAATGATGTGATTAAAAGCATCTGTTCTGTGACCTAGTTAGAGCCAAATTCATGCATATTCATCTCTAGCCAGGACAGGGAGAGGTGGAGAGGAGTCTGTATACATTAGGAATCTACCTGCACAAGTAGATTCCCAGGATAGGTACACTAAACACAGCTGAAGCAAAAGCTGCCGTTTTGAGTACTCATAGGCACTGGCCAAAATGGCTGGAGAGCATGTATTTCTCTCTTCCATTCAGGAAGTATATGATGGAACTACAGTTCTCCTGGGCTACTTTGCCCAAAACCTGGGTCCAGGCAAGTAGTCTTGGTAGCTTGAACTCATCAGGATACCCTTAGACAAGACCTGGGGGATTCAGAATGCAAAGAAGAAAAAAAGGCAAACACTATGTGGTCAGGCATATTTACAGCAAGTCATACATATTCACATATCCACACACCAACACCCCAGATATCATAAACCCAAAGTATGCCATTTTAATCCAATATTTTGGAATGAGGAAGAAGAATATACCATCCCAGAGTGTAAAAAAGAACAAAAAGGTTAGGTGTGTCAACAATAATACAGCCCTCATCTGGTTTACACTCAACATTCCATTGGCCTGAGGAGAAACCGCTGATGTCCAGTCTGATCTTGATTCAAAGCTACCCCCTTCACTGCTCAGTTAGATATCCAGTGACTCATGGTAAAACAACCAGGAAAACTAGAGTAAAACAAAGATGGCTCCTCAGAATATATATACACTCCTCAAAGAGGTTTCAATCTGAGTTCCAGAGCTCTGTCTATAAAGGAAACCCTGGTGGCATGATGGTTAAGTGCTTGGCTGCCATGAGCCTCTCAGTGGCAGAAAGATGTGGCAGTCTGCTCTGTAAAGATTACAGCCTTGGAAACCCTATTGGGCAGTTCTCTGTCTTAAAAGGGCTTCTATGAGTTGGAATTTGACTTAAGGGCAATGGGTTTGTTTGTTTATTTTTGGGGGGGAGGGGTCTGTCGGTAAGCTTTGTCTCTTGGCATGATTTTAGAAGGTAACTGGCATTAACAGTTCCTGGGAATTTTACCATGATTTTCCAACAGAAACTTGGGTGATGAATATTCAAAACTAAACCAAGAGTGGTCCTTAAGAAACTAAAACTTGGCCCCATTGGAATTTGGGTGCCTGTTTTCTTTCCAGAAGCATTTCTGAACCCTCCCTGTCAATTCCTGGGCTTAGGCTAGTTTTCAGAGTTGCAGATAAACCAATGTTTGCCAAGCAAATAAAGGAATCTGCTCAGAGGAAGCAGGTATACAATACTTATAGTTTCTTTAAAGATCTAGGACTTTTGCAGACATATTAATGGACTTTGTAATCAGACACCCTTGGAAAGTATTTTCAGTATCACCCAAAAGTCATAAACTGATGCTACTTCCAGATGGTTCCTCACAGATGACATTCAAAAAAGTTCACCTGCTTGGAAATAATTTATGAGAATCATTACTGAAATGTATTCAAAGCAGGGTGTCAGAATGCTTCTAAATAGCTGCAGTTTCTAATGCTATTGAAACACATTCTTACCTAAAACCTTGAATAATTTACTAGAAATTTCAGCTCTTACACAATCAAGATGAGAAAAAACGGCTGCAAACATCCATTAATAATCAGAACATGGAATGTATGAAGTATGAATCTAGGAAAATTGGAAATTGTCAAAAATGAAATGGAACTCATAAACATCAATATCTTAGGCATTAGTGAGCTAAAATGGACTACCATTGGCCGTTTTGAATGCGACAATTGAATGGTCTATTATGCCAGGAACGAAAACATGAAGAGGAATGGCATTGCATTCCTCATCAAAAAGACCATTTCAAGATCTATCCTGAAGTACAACCCTGTCAGTGATAGAATAATACCCATACACCTACAAAGAAGACCAGTTAATATGACTATTATTCAAATTTACACACCAACCACTAAGGCCAAAAATGAAGAAATTGAAGATTTTTACCAACTTCTGCAATCTGAAATTGATTGAACATGCAATCAGAATGCATTGATAATACTGGTGATTTGAATTCAAAAGTTGGAAACAAAGAAAAAGGATCAGAAGTTGGAAAACATGGCATTGGTATTAGAAATGATGCCAAAAATTGCATGATAAAATTTTGCAAGGCCAAGGACTTCTTCATTGCAAATACCTTTTTTCACCAGCATAAATGGTTACTATACATGTGAATATCACCAGATAGAATACACAGGAATCAAATCGACTACATCTGTGGAAAGAGACTATGGAAAAGCTCAATATCATCAGTCAGAACAAGGCCAGGAGCTGAAAGCAAAACAGACCATCAATTGCTCATATGCAAGTTCAAGCTGAAACTGAAGAAAATGAGAACAAGTTCACATTAGCCAAAGTACACCCTTGAGTGTATCCCACCCGAATTTAGAGACCACCTCAAGAACAGATTTGGTGCATTGAACGGTAATGAATGAACACCAGACAAATTGTGTAATGACACAAAGGACATCATGCATGAAGGAAGCAAGAGGTCATTAAAAAGAAGGAAGATCAAAATGGACGTCAGAAGAGACTCTGAAACTTGCTCTTGAATGTCAAGTAGCTGAAGCAAAAGGAAGAAATGGTGGAGCTGAAAAGAAGATTTCAAAGGGCGGCTCGAGAAGACAAAGTATTATGATGACAAGTGCAAAGATCTGGAGGTAGAAAACCAAAAGGGAAGAACAAGATTGGCATTTCTCAAGCTGAAAGAACTGAAGAAAAAAATTCAAGCCTCGAGTTGCAATATTGAAGGAGTCTGTGGGGAAAATAATAAACAACAAAGGAAGCATCCAAAGAAGACAGAAGGAATACACAGAGTCACTATACCAAAAAGAATTGGGTGACATTCAACCATTTCAGGAGGCAGCATATGACCAAGAACCAATGGTACTGAAGGAGGAAGTCCAAGCTGCACTGAAGACACTGGCAAAAAAACAAGGCTCCAGGAATTGATGAAATACCAACTGAGATGTTTCAAAATATGGATGCAGCACGAGAAGTGCACCCTCATCTTTGCCAAGAAATTTGGAAGACAGTATCTGGCCAACCAACTGGAAGAGATCCATATTTATGCCTATCCTCAAGAAATTAGCAAACAATATCTTTAATATCACATGCAAGTAAAATTTTGCTGAAGATCATCCAAAAGTGACTGCAGCAGTATATCAACGGAGAACTGCCAGAAATTCAAGAAGGATTCAGAAGAGGACGAGGAACCAGGGATATTATTGCTGCTGTCAGATGGATCATGGCTGAAAGCAGAGAATATCGGAAAGATGTTTACCTCTGTCTTATTGACTATGCAAAGGCATTCAACTGTCTGGATCATAACAAATTATGAATATGATTGGGAAGAATGGGAATTCCAAAACAATTATGTTCATGAGGAACTTTTACATAGATCAAGAGACAGTTCTTCAAACAACAAAGGGATACTGCGTGGTTTAAAACAAGGAAAGATATGCAACAGGGTTGTATCCTTTAATCATACATATTCAACCTCTATGCTGAGCAAATCATCTGAGTAAACCAAAAAAAAAAACCAAACCCAGTGCCGTCGAGTCAATTCCGACTCATAGCGACCCTATAGGACAGAGTAGAACTGCCCCCATAGAGTTTCCAAGGAGCACCTGGTGGATTTGAACTGCCGACCCTTTGGTTAGCAGCCGTAGCACTTAACCACTACACCACCAGGGTTTCCAATAATCTGAGTAGCAGGACTATATGAAGAAGAATGCGGCATTAGGATTGGTGGAAGACTCATTAACAACCTGGGTTATGAAGATAACACAACTTTGCTTGCTGAATGTGAAGAGGACTTGAAGCACTTACTGATGAAGATCAAAGACCATGGCCTTCAGTATGGATTACACCTCAACATAAAGAAAACGAAAATCCTCATAACTAGACCAAAAACCAACATCAAGATAAATGGAGAAAAGATTGAAGCTGTCAAGGATTTCATTTTACTTGGCTCCACAATCGACACCATGAAAGCAGCAGTCCAGAAAAGAAAAGACACACTGCACTGGGCAAATCTGCTGCAGAAGGCCTCTTTACAGTGTTGAAAAGCAAAGGTTTCACCTTGAAGACTAAGGTGCACCTGACCTAAGCCATGGTGTTTTCAATCACCTCATATGCATGCAAAAGCTGGACAACGAATAAGGAAGACCAAAGTAGAATTGACACCTTCGATTTATGGTGTTGGTGAAGAATATTGAATATATCATGGACTGCCAAAAGAATGAACAAATCTGTCTTGGAAGAAGTACAGCCAGGATTTTCCTTAGAAGCAAGGATGGAGAGACTACATCTCACATACGTTGGACATGTTATCAGGAGGGACCATTCCCTGGAGAAGGGCATCATGCTCAGTAAATTAGAGGGTCAGTGAAAAAGAGGGAGATCCTCAACAAGATGGATTGACACAGTGGCTGCAACAATGGACTCAAGCATAACAAAGATTTTGAGGGTGGTGTAGAACTGGGCAATGTTTGGTTCTGTTGTACATAAAGTCGGTATGAGCTAGAACTGACTCCATGGCACCTAACAACAACATGCAATCAAGACATGGGAGTTAATCAAAGGCATGACTTTATGAGGGATACAACAGAGACTAAAACATAGTTACTGTCCTTCGGGCTCTTATTATCTAGGTGGAAATGTGATCTCTATGAAATAAATAGCCTCAATATGAAGAAGTTTATGATAAATACCATAGGAAATCACAGAAAATAAGTGTCTTTCTTTCCAGGCTAGAAAAACAGAAGATCAAACGATAGCAGCAACCATTTTGATGCCTATTATTGCATATCTAAATAATATGAAACTCCTTCTACACACGAAAAATATATATATTTTCTTATTCTCCATTGCTTGGATCCTAATCAATTTACATTTCAAATCAATAATTCATTTTGCGGCCTTATGCTATTACCTTCTCAAATAGTCACAACAATAAATTCTCGAGGATGACTAAGCCAGCTAAACAGATTACAAACAAGATGTTCTGGTGACATCATAAACCCAGGAGGCAAACCAAGTCCTCAAGATGGAAGGTGTTTAACATTATTAGAATTTAATCTTGCTATTTTATATTTAACTGACAGTGCCCGTGGGAGAAATGTCAGATACTCTAAATGGAAAGTGCATTGATTGAATCTAACCTCAAAGTTTAAAAATACATAATATCAAGATAAAAATTCCAATTTGGGCTTAAACCAAGGACTACGTAAAACTTAACTTAGTACTCAGTAAATATCTGTTAACTTAGAGAATAGAATTGCCATTCATGTCATGTAATAGCATTCAGATTTTCCACAGCCAATTACTATTTAAATCGGTTGCCATCAAGTTGATTCCAATTCATGGTGACCCCATCCATATGTGTTAGAGTGGAACTGTGCTCTATAGGTTTTTCAACAGCTGATATTTTTTTTTTGGAAGTTGATAGGCATTTCTTCTGAGACACATCTGGGTGGACTCAAACCCCCAACTTTTTAGATAGTAGCCAAGCCTGTTAGCTGTTTTTACCATGCGAGGACCCCAAAATAGCATGCATACATAAGCTAACATATTACAGATGTGGAAGGGTATGGATTGCAGTGTTCTTGACTAAGGTGTACCCCATGTGCTGCTAGAAGCTGAATACTTGGAATACATATATCTTAATACACACACTGAGCCCTCCGAGATATAATTATAACATGATTTATGCCATCACATTTTTACTGACTTAAACAAAACCACTACCAAAGAACATCTAAATAATAAGTTCTTTTTTCCTTTATTATTCCAACTTCTGGGTTCCCTCTGTTTTCCTGGACAAAGAGATTCATTGATCACTAGGAATTTGAGCAAGTTGCATGGGTGATTATAGACCTTTTAAAGGTCCCTTTTCACTAAGTTGGGATATAAAAATTAGGTCACATTTGTTTAAATACCCTAATTAAATGACTCCAAGCCTCCCTGGAATGGTGCCTCCTCCACAAAATACAAAGAAGCACATAAACTTTTGCCTCAGGCAGTTTGTATCACATCTGCACTAAGGCTCCCCTTCTGCTGATTAAACAGAAGGTTTTCAGATTTCCTCCCTGTATGCCACATGCAGCTCTTTTTACTGCACATGACTGTAGCCTGGGCTCCCAATGATACTGCAGTGAGTTACGCAGTACTTTCAGCATGCACACACACACACATACACACAGTATCCCTAAGAAAATACCCTATCTCTATTCCAGTACCAGAGGAGCTAGGACAGGATTTTTTCAATCCTCAACCACATGGTGTTCAGAAACTCCCTCTGATCCAGCCCTATGACACTGGTGTCACCTTTCAGGGTAGTGGAGAAAGTATTTTCCTCTTCTAGTCCCAAAAGCCACCTTATATCCTGTCTCAAAAATTACTGAACACAAATGTTCATAGCACCATTATTCATAATAGCAAAAAAGTGGAAATAACCAAAATATCCATCAGTGAATGAATGGATAAACAAAATGTGGTACATCTATACAATGGAATATGATCCAGTCATAACAAGAGATGAAGAACTGTGAGATGCTACAACATGGATGAACCTTGAAAACATGATGTTAAGCGAAAGAAAACAGACAAAAAAGTCACATGTTATATAATTCCATTTATATGAAATGCCCAGAATAGGCAAATCCATAGAGACGGAAAGTAGATTAGTGTTGGCAGGGGCTGGTGGGATGGAGAAATGGGGGTGACTGCAAATATGTATGAAGTTTCTTTTTGGGGCGATGAAATATTCTGAAATTAGATAGTGACGATGTTTGCATAACATTGTTAATGTACTGGAAGGCATTGAATTGTATGCTTTAAAATGGTTGAAACTGTGAATGTTATGTTACATGAATTTCACCTCAATTAAAAAAAAATGGTATTTCAGCTTACTAATTGTGGATATGAGAAAATAGTAACCTTCAGAAGTCTGTTTCAGTTAAGCTCCTTATACAGCTCTCCTTCCCCTACAAATCACAATAGGTCATCACAAGGAAGGTCATGACAAGGACACAGCATTCTCCCCACAATATTGTTTTGCCAGGGCAAGGCCTATTGAGAGGTATCCATTCAGCTATCCACACAGTATAATCTGAATGGCAAATAAGGGACTTTCTCACCAAACCATCCAGTCCCTTCCTCCTTTCCTGACATGTTGTTTTAAATTTCTATCATTGGAGTCACTTCTTAAGAACCCTCTGTGACACATGAATACAGCCTCAGCAAAAGCATTAAGAGGGGAAGGCAGAGAAGAGAAAGTAGTTACATACTTGCAGAGATTCATTGGCACAAAGCCTGGTCCTAATGTTAATTGCGTGTCACTCAGCAACTTACAGGCAACATACACTAAGCACTTACTATGTGCTATTAATGCCAGGTGCTGAGCAAAAAGAGAAGCAAAAATTCCTACTTCTATCCTGGCGAAACTCACACTGGAAAATTGTTGGGTTTTGTTTTATTTGTTTTTGATTTCATATAAAACCTAAATTTTCTAATAAGTAAATATTAAAACAAATTTATATCATTCTACACCACTCTGAGTGCATTTTTGAGATTCATATTGTTTTTTATTTTTAGGATATATAAATGAATTTTCATGCATATATAATCAGTGTGTACAAAATACTTTTTAATAAATATATTATGTCACATATATCATAGCTTTGCATAAACCTAAATATTAACATTTTCAGTAATTGTACTTTTACCCTTGTATCTCTTCCAACATAACATGAAAATGACAACATCCTACTAGTGATAATGGCTCATCAGAGTAGTGATTGAGTAGCCTTCTCACTTCTGGACTCTTTTTTTGAGAATCAGTGATATGTAGCATTCAATTGAAGTGAGGAACTAGAATTTACTTAAACATTACACTACTGATTGTCATTTGGATAATTGTCTCCTTTTTTATGTAGTCATTGGTATATATACCTCACTGCTATAAACTTTTTTTTAAGTAAATCATTCTTTTTTTTTTTTCTTTTGGAGACTATTACTAAAAGAAATTTGTAACTTTCATTAAATAATGCCTAATCACTGCCCAGAAAGACTAGAACAAGGAGATGGTCCAAGAGGGCGGAGTAGTCAGACACTTCATAAATCCCTCTTACAACAAAGACCCAGGAAAACAAGTGTATCAGATACAGATGACAACTTTGGAACCCTGAGCAGCAAAGACAAGACTGAAGAATCAAACTGAGTGCCAAGTAGAAGGAGAGACAGTATAAAAACTGCAGACATGGAGAATTACACTGCTAGCTGAACTTTCAGCATGGCCGTAATGAGACAAAGCAAGCAAAGTTCTCAACTGAAACCGTCATCACCTGGTGCAGCCAAGCAGGAGTGACTCTGCACTCATGTCCTGAGCCAGGCAGGAGTGCTTCCCACCCTGTGAAACTAAGTGTACAACCCCACCCACCTCGTCCACCCAGCCCTGCATGCTGAAGGCTCAGGGGCCTGTGGGGCCCCCCACCTCCCACATGTGATTGCAGTCCAGCAGCACCCACCACCACTTATACCCTAAGCCAGGAGCCTATAGACTGGAGGTGCCCATCCCTTTGCTCAGCTACTTGCCTCAGGGGCCCATGGACCTGCAGCTGCATCTCACTCCCTCCAGCCACCTGTGCCAGGGGCCTGAGAACCAGTGGTAACTCCTATCCCCTCTGGCCACCCAAGCCAGGGGTCTGAGGGCTGACCAAGCTTCTCACTCCCTCTGGTCACCCGCACTGGGGGCCTAAGGGCTGGTAGTGTCTCCTACTCCCTCCAGCTGCCTGCACCAGGGACCCAAAGATGGGCTGTGCCTCCTATTTCCTACTGCCACTGGTACTGGGGACCTGATGACCAGCTGTACAACCTCCCCTATGGTGAGCTCTTGTGGACAGAAGCACACCCTCCAACTGGGAATTCATGGACAGGTGACATCAACCCAGCTTTGCTCTGCACATCTCCCCTGCCCCCTGCAATTGGAGGCTTGTGCCTGCTCCAAACACCCCCGCACAGTTCTGCCCATCTGTGACCATCGTTAAGAGTTTCCACACCACCCACTTGGTGACTAGTAACCCAGGTACCCTTCCCCTAAAAATTTTTTTTTTTTTTTTTTTTCCCTAGCCACCCGGAAATTGGCAGGACACACACACAACGCCCAATCCACCAACCAGGGAAAACACCCCCTGCACCCAGGGCCAGTTGGCCAGCCAGAGAGATACATCACCTCACCAGAAACACGGCCTACATCCTCAGTAGCCCCAAAATATCAGCAGACAGAGACCCAGGCTCACACAGTCAGTTGCTGCCCCATCCACCAGGAGACAGGAGGTGAGGGCTTCAATGTGGCCAGATTAGCAATCACAGCAGCATACACACCTAGCATACACTCCTTGGATAGATCAAAACAAACAAACAAAAATTCAGGATGCACCAAACAAACATACCACAAGTAAATAAATATAATAACTTCTTGATGCCTTGGAGACAATAGACAATATCAAATCGTATAAAGAAAAAGCACAAGATGTCTCCAGCAAGTGGCCAAAGTAAACAACGATAAAACCTTCCAGTGGAAGAAATGACAATGGAATTACCTGACAAAGAATTAAAAAGACTAATATACAGGGATCTCCAAGAGATCAAGAAAAACACAAAGCCAAGAAAAACATAAACAAAATCAAGTAAAACACAGACAAACCAAAAGAAGAAATCAGGAAAACAATACGAGAATAAAATGACAAAATAAATAGACGAGTAGAAACCATACAAAAACAGCAACTAAAATCTAAAAGAGTAAAAATAAAATCTCAGAAATAGACAACTCAGTAGAAGGATATAGGAGCCGAATTGAGACAAAGGAAGACAGAAACAGCAAATATGAAGACAAATTCCTTGACCCAATTTGTTTGAGGAAAAATCAGAAAAAAGAATGAAGAAAAATGAAGAAAGCCTAAGAATTATGTGGGACAATATGAAGAGGAAAAAAATGTGTGTGATCAGAGTTCCAGAACAGGGGGAGGCAGTGGAAAACACAATAAGAATTGTCAAAGATTTGCTGGCAGAAAACTTCCCTAATATCATGAAAGATGAGAAGATATCCACCCACAACGATAATAGGAGACTTCAAAACACCACTTTCAGTGAAGGATAGAACTCTCAGAAAGAAATTCAACTAAGATACAGAAGTTCTAAATGCCACAATCAACCAACTTGACCTTATAGTACATGCAGAACACTCCACTAAACAGGAACAAGTTATACATTATTTTCCAATGTTCAAGGAACAGTCTTAGGATAGACCATACTTTATACCACAAAACAAGCCTTAAAATCCAAAACATCAAATAATACAAAGCATTTTCTCTAATGACAATGCCACAAAAGTAAAAATCAATAACAGGAATAACAAGGGGAAAAAAATCAAATACATGGAAACTGAACAACACCTTGATTAAAAACCACTAGGTAATAGAAGAAATCAAAGATGGAATAAAAAAGTTCCTAGAATCAAATGAGAATGAAAACACATCTTACCAAAATCCTCAGGATACAACAAAAGCAGTGCTCTGAGGTCAATTTACAGCTTAGAGGTCAATTGTTGATGCACACATCAAAAAAGAAGGAAGGGCCAAAATCAAAACATTAACCCTACAACTCAAGCAAACAGAAAGAGCAGAAAGGAAGCCCACAGTCACCTGAAGAAAGGAAATAAATAAAGATTAGAGCAGAAATGAATGAAATAGAGAACAGAAAAACAATAGAAAGAATCAATAAGAACAGAACTTGGCTCTTTGAAAAGATCAACAAAATTGACAATCCACTGGCCAAATTGACAAAAGAAAAGCAGAAGAGGAAGCACACAACCCAAATAAGAAATGAGATAGGCAATATTACAACAGAACCAACTAAAATAAAAAGGAGTCAGAATACTATGAAAAATTGTACTTAACAAATTTGAAAACCTAGAGGAAATGGACAAATTCTAGAAACACACTACCTACCTAAATTAACACAAACTGGGTTAGAAAAACTGAACAGACCCATAATGAAAGAAGAGATTGAAGAAGTAAAAAAAAATAAAAAAACTTCCCAGTAACTACAAAAAAAAAAAACCCTGGCCTGGACAGATTCACTGGAGAAATCTAGCAATCTATTTCAGAATATAGAAAAGAAAGGATTACACCCGAATTCATTCTGTGAGGCCAACATAATCCTGATACCAAAGCCAGGCAAAGACATCATAAAAAGAGTAAATTACAGATCGATATCCCTCATGAACAGAGATGCAAAAATTCTCAACCTTATTCTAGCCAATAGAATTCAACTGCGTATCAAAAAAAATGATACATCATGACCAAGTAGAATTCTTATGAGGTATGCAAGGATGGTTCAGCATTAGAAAATCAATCAATGTAATCCACCAGATAAAAAAAAAAGGAAAGAATCACATGATCATTTCAACTGACACTGAAAAGGCATTTGATAAAGTCCAAAACCCATTCATGATAAAAACTCTCAGCAAAATAGGAATAGAAGGGAAATTTCTCAACATAATAAAAGGCATTTGTACAAAACCAACAGCTAACATTATTCTCAATGGAGAGAGACTGAAAGCATTTCCCGTAAGAATGGAAACAGACAAGGATGCCCTTTATCACCACTCTTACTCAACGTTGTGCTGAAAGTCCTAGCTAGAGCAATAAGGCAAGAAAAAGAAGTAAAGGGCATCCAGATTGGGAAGGAAGAAGTAAAACTATCCCTATTTGCAGACGATATGATCCTACACATAGAAAACCCCAAGATTCCACAAGAAAGCTTCTGGAATTAATGTAAGGATTCAGCGATTAGCGGGATACAAGATCAACATACAAAAATCGGTTGTATTCTTCTACACCAACAAAGAGAACTTTGAAAAGGAAATCAGTAAAACATTTCTATCTACAATAACCTCCAAAAAGTTAAGATACTTAGGAATACATCTAACCAGGGATGTAAAAGCTCCATACAAAGAAAACTAAAAGACACTACTGCAAGAAATCAAAAGAGACCTACATAAATGGAGAAATATACCATGCTCATGGACAGGTAGACTCAACATTGTGAAAATGTGAATTCTACCCAAAGTGATCTACAGATATAATGCAATCCTGATCCCAGTTCCAACAGCATTCTTTAGCTAGATGGAAAAACTAATCACCAATTTTATGTGGAAAAGGAAGATGCCCCAGATAAGCAAAGTAGTATTGAAGAAGAACAAAGTAAGAGGCTTCACACTACCTGATCTCAGAACCTAGTATACAACCACGGTAGCCAAAACAGCCTGGTATTTGTACAATGACAGCCTCATAGACCAATGGAACAGAACTGGGAACCCAGACGTAAATCCATCTACCTATGGACAGTAAATCTTTGACAAAGGGTCAAAGTCCATTAAATGGGGAAAAGACAATGTCTTTAACAGATGGTGCTGGCAAAACTAGATGTCTATCTGTAATAAAAAAAAAAAAAAATGAAGCAGTACCCATACCTCACACCAAATACACAAAAACTAATTCAAAATGGGTCAAAGACCTAATTATAAAACCTAAAATTGTAAAAATCATGGAAGAAAAAATAGGGACAATGCTAGGGGCCCTAGTATTTAGCATAGATAGAATACCAAACATAATCGAAAGTGCACAAACAGCAGAAGATCACTCGATAAATGAGACCTCCTAAAATTGTAGAACAAAAAATCAAATTCACAAAAAAGACAAGATTTACTGGTCTGACAGAGACTGGAGGAACCCCCCCAGACTATGACACTTCTGAACTGGAACTGAAGACATTCTCAGAGATCGCCTTTCAGCCAAGCCACAGATAGGCCCATAGAGGGGTGTGCTCCTTAGAACAATCAATTATACAAGACCAAAAGGGCAACATTCACCCAAAAGCAAAGATGGGAAGTCAGGAAGAGTTAGAAAACCAAGATGAAAGGAAATGGGAACCTAGGACAGAAATGGGGGAGTGCTGGCACATTGCAGGGAATGAAACCATCGTCATGGAACGCTTCATGTACAAGCTATCTAATGGGAAACTAATTTGCTCTATAAATTTTCACCTAATGAACAATTTAAAAAAATTTAAAAGACCAGAACAGTAGAGAGCCACCAACAAAGCAACTAAACGTGCATGGGTCCCCTTGACCCATTAGGTTTGATCAGCTATAGCTGTTTCTGTTAACTCAAGTTGTTTTCATTTGCATCTCCTCAATTCTATTCAAGGCTATATATTTCCTCTATGTGATGTTTTACTTGCTATACTTACTTTTTTGTAAACCATCTGTTCAAATCCTTTGACACTTAGGAATACTGAGTTTTTAGAAGAAATAGAAGATGGTAAGAAGCCCTGGTTGCACAATGGTCAGTGCTCAGCAGCTAACCAAAAGGTTGGCAGTTCGAACCCACCAGCTGCTCCGTGAGAGAAAAGACCTTGAGATCTTCTTTTTTAAAGATTACAGCCAAGAAAACCTATGGAGCAGTTCTACTCTGTTATATCGGTCGCTATGAGTCAGAATGAACTCAAAAAGAAGAGGCCTAGAATGTGGTAGGGCTGTCAGGGGCTCCAACAACCAGGGGTAAGACCCTAAGCTTGGAGCTGAAGTCCTAAGAGGAAGTTGAGGAGATCAGGGGAATTCTACTCAGGCCAGGCCTGCCTTCTGCACAGAAAGCCGCAGACTTCGACCCAAGAAAGGGAAATTCCCCAACCTTTGTGCCAGTTCGCAAACCATAGAATACAGCCAGTCATTCTACATGAGCTGGCATTTTCAAATGCCTTTTCAAACATGCCTCAGCGCTCCTGAATAAACCTGACCGTTCCCAATTTGAAAGGAAGGCGCTGAGTCACAGAGGTTTTGGCTGACTTACTCAGAGACCAGGGCCCGTTAATGGGAGAGCTGGAGGCAGATTCAAAACTTCTGAATTTTTGTCCTGAGCTCAGAGAAAAGAGGCCACCCTGCCTCTTTATTGAGTCCATCAAGGAACAGACAACCAATTGTGACTTCCCCAACTCTCACAAAAGAGCAATTTGCTGCTTTGCCAACAGTAGGACCTGAATAAACTGGCCCTTGTGCTGAGAGTATGCCAAGTCCTCTGCACAGGCCCAGAGCAGCCTCAACATGCTCATCAGCTCTGTATTATATGCAAACTGAGTTCTCCGAGTTGATGGAAAATCCTCTCATGCAGGATGAGATGGATGGTTTATGAAAGGGGGAGCCAGTAGCTTGGCCATGCCCTCCATATTCTGGAAGCAGAAAATGAAAAATACCTAATGTAAAAAAGCCACATTTTTTAAGTCAATTAATCCTACATTCTGAATCAGACATTTGGATTCATTGACTCTCCACTAGAATACAGGTGATATCAAAACATCCAGTCAATTTAGTTGACCCCTAAGTTGCTTAATCAGATTTTTGTCCAACATCCAGATTTGTTGTAGGACTGAATTTTTGGTACCCAACAGACCAAGTATTTGGCAGTGAGTGGGCATTTTCTAAAAATATCAGGGTCTCTAAAAACCAGTTTTTCAATGTTATGAATTCTATATTTCACAACAGCTGGAGGTGGGAGATGAAGGAAGACTTGCCTGCTTCCAAAGCGATACTTTTAACCTAATGAGGAGCAATCTGGGTGCTATGTAAGGAGATGGTCTACTCTCCCACACAAAACCAAACAGGACTCTGTTGTTGTTGTTAGGTGCCGTCAAGTTGGTTCCAACTCATAGCTACCCTATGCACAACAGAACGAAACACTGCCCGGTCCTGCGCCATCCTTAAAATCGTTGTTATGCTTGAGCTCATTGTTGCAGCCACTGTGTCAATCCACCTCGTTGAGGGTCTTCCTCTTTTCCACTGACCCTGTACTTTGCCAAGCATGATGTCCTTCTCCAGGGACTGATCCCTCCCGACAACATGTCCAAAGTATGTAAGACGCAGTCTTACCATCCTTGCCTCTAAGGAACATTCTGGTTGTACTTCTTCTAAGACAGATTTGTTCATTCTTTTGGCAGTCCACGGTATGTATATTCAATATTCTTCACCAACACCACAATTCAAAGGTGTCAACTCTTCTTCCGTCTTCCTTATTCATTGTCCAGCTTCCCCATGCATGCGATGCAATTGAAAATACCATGGCTTGGGTCAGGTGCACCTTAGTCTTCAAGGTGACATCTTTGCTTTTCAACACTTTAAAGAGGTCCTTTGCAGCAGATTTACCCAATGCAATACATCTTTTATTTCTTGACTGCTGCTTCCATGGCTGTTGATTGTGGATCCAAGTAAAATGAAATCCTTGACAACTGTAACCTTTTCTTCGTTTATCATGATGTTGCTCATCGGTTGAGTTGTGAAGATTTTTGTTTTCTTTATGTTGAGGTGTAATCCATACTGAAGGCTGTGGTCTTTGACCTTCATTAGTAAGTGCTTCAAGTCCTTTTCACTTTCAGCAAGCAAGGTTGTGTCATCTGCATAATGTAGGTTGTTAATGAGTCTTCCTCCAATCCTGATGCCCCTTTCTTCTTCATATAGTCTAGCTTCTGTTGTTAGGGCTTTATTTCACTTCTGACTTTGGGTCCTATAGCTGAATAGGCATATGGAGGGGAGATGACAGATGATGAAAAGAAGATCAAGATTTTATAAGACCAACATTCATCCCCTTGGAAATTCGCTGCAAATTGTATACAGAAGTTGTCTTAGAAATGAAGATATTTCTTCAAAAGTCCTTCCTTCAAAGTGTTACAATCATTCTATGCAAATAAATAAAGTATCATTTACTCCCAGTTTCATCTACATCCAGAGACAGAGGTCCACAAAAGGCACCACAAATTCTCCTATGGTCCTAGGCCAGCTCTTCCTGTCTCCCATTTGCTGTCCTGCTCCTAACAGGCAGACAGACTGTGCACTCATTGTGGCAAAGTCCCCAGCTCTACCTTGATGGGAAATGCATTCCATGGGTTTCATTCTCCAACTGTGGGAACCATTGGGAAAAATGCTTCAGTTTTTATTAGGCTCCCAACATTCTCTGCCCAGGAGGGCAGGCACATGGTCAGCAGCTTGCTCTCTGTGACACCAAGGCTGCTCCTGCATGATTAGGCTGCTGTTCCTGTTGCTGGAATTGAATAAAGTTCTTGCCTCTCACTGGTCAAGAATGAGCTGGGAAGGCATGGAGAATTTTCCACACGAGCAAAGCTTTATTGAAGAGGTTTGTAAGCGGAGATGAGGAGGGTCTAGGGAATGCTTACCCCCATCTCATAGAACAAAGGACTTGCATGAGCTTTTAAAAATTCTTCAGTGGGGGAAAAAGATTCATGTTTATTCAGAGGCATAGGCGGGGTTTTCTGGCATGTAGCCCATTTCTGGTGGGGATAGGTTAACTAAGGTGCGAGTACAGCTGCTTTCTAAGACGGCTTCTGTCCTGGAGGGCTCTGGGGTTCATAGCAGGACTTGTTACAGGATGTCGTGCCTACGGAGTCTCTCGCTCCCCAAGTTCACTTCCCCAGCTGCAGCTGCAGCCTCTCACCGCCCCTTGTGGAAGGTCACACAGAGGTCACAGGTGGATATTCTGCTCATGTCCCTGGAGCTGGTTTCATCCAGCTGCTTCTGAAAGACAACTTTAAAGAAGTTTGTGGGCTGTTTTTTGATACCCTGCCCCATTGTTCTGGGGAGTGGCTTTGTTTCTGTACCCTGGCCCACTTCCTGTTACTTTGTTACTCTAATTTGTTTATGTGAATTGCAGATTTGGAGGCCCCTCTGTTCCCTGTCTTAATCCCATCAGCATCCCCAGGCCCTGGCACAGCAGGCATTAGTTCAACAGTATTATCTGAGTCCCTCTGTGTGCCAAACTCTGTTGTAGGTGCTAGGGACGCAGCAACAAGTGAAAAAGACAAGATCCTTGCTCCAATGGAGTTTATTTTCTAGTTGGGGGAGACAGACAATGAACAATAAAGTCATAAATGAATTTGACCCTTGCAAGCATGGTTAAGGGCCTTGGTGAAAATGAAATTGGTGATATGAGAGTGAGTGACCTGTGAGACTGAGTGACCTGTGAGATATTGGATATGAAGGGAGGCCTCTCTGAGGAGATAACAGTTGAGCTCCCTGAGGCTGAGTGATGAAGGCAGAGGAATACAACATTCAAAGGCCTTGAGGTTAGATTGAGTTACAATGAGCAGAGGGCAGGAGTCCTTGTGGTCCCAGAGAAAGACCTGCAGACTCTATAAACCCCATCACAGACTGTCAGCCTTACTAGAATAAGAGCCTAGGATACCAATTTACCATTGAGACACAGGGTGTGAGAGTCAGCTGTGGCTCTGGAGCTCACCTCATCCAACCTCTCATTTTTTTTTTTTTTTTACAGTTAAGTGATTTATTAAGTAACAGGGCACAACTCAAGATCAGGATCAACAGGCTACAACCCAGGAATCAGAATCAGGAAACACGTAGGTAGAGTTTCCCTTCTTCAGTGCAGGACAGCTCTCTCAGCTCCTCCGGACTATGCAGGCCTCCTCTGGGCCCCCTGAGGACAGGCTCCTCTTGCCTCCTTAGGACACACTTTGCTGCTGGGCCCTTTCTGGGCCTCTCACCGTCTTCAGTGTTAAAGCCCTTGGTCTGTGTTACACCTCTTTTAGGAGATTCTTTTCATTCTTTCTCCCTCTGCTTCTCTTTTCTTTCTTCCTTCTGCTTCTTTCTATTGTTTCTCTTCCTGTTAAAGCCTCTGTAGGGCTGGTTACATATATATACACACAACTCAATTTGTCAATTTCAAGTAATGCCCCCTCCCCTCCCCCCAGTGGGGCCACAAACTGACAAATCCCCTCTTGGCCACAGATATTTCATCTGCATAGTTGACACAGCTGGGCTACAACTCACTTCATTTGCATAGTCTATTGACCAATCCCTGCAAGGTGCCTACTAATCACAGGGAAGGCTGCAGCCCAGGACCAGGCAAAAAGTATCAAACCAAGTTGTTCCCAGCTTACCCAGGATATGTTAATCAACCTGTACAAAAGTAACAAGCCCACTGGGGTAGAAAACTAGTGCAAATGTAACTCCTCAGGGCTTAAGGAAAATCTCACAATTTTTCCAAAGAACCAAGTCAAAAGGCCACGTAAAGGAACTCATTTCACCACAATAGCACAGAAGTGGTCTCTATTGTTTTAAATGTCCATTCATGTAAAATTTCAATGAGGGTTTAACTAATGGTGGACCTTTTATTTCAATCAAAATACAAAATACAACACTTTTACTGTTTAATTCTGGAAGTTTCTGTGACGTAGAAACAGGGCTTCGAACGAGTTCATTCTGGTTCAAACCTCTACTGAGAATTTGCATTTCTGTCCCAGATATAATGAATCAAAATCTACATTTTAACAAGATTCCCAGGTGATTTTTATGTATAATTTCCTGGAAACAAACCACCAATCCCTCATTTTAAAGGTGGAGAACAAAGGCTCCGAAAGACAAACAGTGATTAAGCTCAGGGGCAGTGTGGTGATAGCCTGATATAAAAGGGCCTTCCTGGAACCCCTAAAATCATAGCAGACTATTCCATATAGGGAAAAAAGACCCTGAATTTTCATTAAAAAAAATCTCCCTATATTGGTCAGGATAGACCGTTATGCTGTGGTAACAAATAACTCCAAAATCTTAGTGACTTAAAGCAATGCAAGTCTCCTCATCATGGATCAGCAGAAAGGTTGTGTTTATCATAGTCAAGTCACTATCTTTCGTGTTACCGGTTGCCATGACAGAGGGAAAAGAGAGCTCTGGAGGACCTCACATTGGCAATGAACTATTCCAACTCAGAGGTAACACATGTCACTTTGCTCACAACTCATTGGCCAAACATAATTAAATGATCCCTCCCAACCACAAGGGGGCCAGGGAATACAACTCACACAAGTACCCTGCAAAGAGAAAGCTAGAAATAAGTGGCAAATAGCAGTGATGACTCTACAGTGCAGGCTGCGCCAGCAAATAGAAAAGCTCTCAACAGGACTAAGAAACAGCCTTTCATTTTCCTGCCTAGGGAAGCTGAGGCATTACCAGGAAGAGTAGAACTGATCCATAGGGTTTCTAAGGCCATAAATCTTTAGCGAAGCAGGCTGCCACATCTGTTTCCTACAGAGTGGCTGGTGGGTTTGAACCACTGACCTTTTGATTAGGAGCCAAGCACTTAACCACTATGTCACCGGGGCTCTTTTGAACCACCCAATAGGCAATCAGTGATTGTTATTGTCAAAAGTAGAAGGGAGGAAAGAAGTGTGGTTGGCTGAGGAGAATGAATGCTGTGCTAAAGCTGGCAGTCGGTTCCCAGGGATCTCAGAGGTTTGGATATCGGCTCTAAGAATTCCTATACTATTGTGCTAGGAACACTAAAAGTTATCTTAATACAGAGTAAGTGGGAAGTCTTAATGTTATTTAAGAAGACAGCTTCGACGGTAAACCCATTGCAGCAAGGTGCTTGGCTTTGTCACAGAATTTGCTCACTTGAAACCTTCTAGAGCTGTATCTCTTCCACGTTAGGCCTCTTTTCTGTGTAAACAGTTAACTCAGGCCTACACATTCCCAATGACAGTAAGTACTGAAATAAGACCTATCTACTCACCTGTATATACACATCAAATAGAAATAAGCACATTTAGATTTTCTGCTCTTCTAATCAGCAGGCGGAGTCCCTGGGTGGTGCAAACAGTTAAGGTGCTCAAGTGCACATTGAAAGGTTGGCAGTTTGAGTCCACCCAGTGGTGCCTCAGAGGAAAGGCCTAGTGAGGTACTTCCAAAAAGTCTTTAAAAACTCTATGGAGCAGTTCTGACACATATCGGGTCACGATGAGTTGGAATCAACTGGCCACAACTGCTTTCAATTGTCAAGCACTTGCCACCCTCCTAAAATTATTTCTTCTCCTGGGGTTAGTGCTCTTGAGCAACCTCGTGACTATTGCACTGTTGCTGTATCCTATATAAGATACAGAAAAGAGAGACACACATGTACACATCCACACACACCCTGTAAAAATAAGGGCTCACCTACTGTAATCCAAAAATATTGTGAATATTAAAGAATAAAATTATCTTTTGTTCTCCTTTGCCCAACATAAATATACCACACCAGAGGTTTAGTGTTCTGTGTCCAAAGGCACTTGAGATCAGTTTATAAATTCAGACCAAGGACATTGCACTTCAAAGAAACCGCACAATGTCTATTGTCCTAGTCACACGTCTCCCCAAGAATGTGTTGGTTATTTTTAAATCTTCAAAATCTGCCATCACTCCCTTGCAATCCTGTATAATAACACTCTCCCCCCTCGCTGCTGCTAGGAAGAAAAGCACTCCAAAATCACGGAGACTTAATGGCTATGGAATTCTTCACCACTTTTCCATGGAAATTGCACACAAAAAAGCCTACTTTACAGCAGGATGTCAAAATGGCCTCTGCCTGCAGACCCCTCTGTGTGAGACACTGGAATCCTTCGTAAGGAAATTCCACCCAGTGACCTTTTTCAGCCATAATTAGAGCATTAGGTTTTCTTAAGCTGCACGCTAAAATGTTTCTGGTATAAACCCATCGGTGATCTGAAATCTCCTGTGATTACTGGAGATTGCTGTGCCACTTCTCAGGGTTCAAAAGCTAAGCAGGCAAATTCCGCTGGGCTTTGGGGACGCACACCATTGATGTGTTTGCCAAAAGAAAACGGCTTCCTCGTTAGAAGGAATTTCAGACCTGCAATTACAGGTCTGCAGAGGCTTTTTAGAGAGTTCATAAACATTTTCTTTGATTTACAAAGAAGCTGCAGGAGTTCACAGGCCACCCCGTCCCCAACCCCCAGTCTGGCTCGACTTGGTCAAGGCTTCTTTTAATCCTATTAAAATGTCACATCTGGGGGATAAACTTCTGCATGGGCCTCACATATGGCCTTTATGAGAGACTTTAATGTTGGTTCATGAGATGTCTCCTGTTTGAGTTAATGTTCTGATTCTGTTTCTAGCTGATGGTTATCTATCCCACAACACCTTCTCCTTCTTTCTCCCTCTACCTCACCCCTTGACCACTGTTATAACTGAGTCTTTTTCTACAGTTTCATCAGTCTATAGTTGGGGAAGATATTTTCACTCATTACCTACTGGGCAGCTCACTTCCTCCACTGGGTAATGCAAGAAAGAGCATACGTATCATCAGCTGATAAGTAATGTTTTTAGGACTAGCACACCGTCTTAGTCATCTAGAGCTGCTATAACAGGAATACCACAGATGGATGGCTTTAACAAAGAGAAATTTATTTCCACACAGTAAAGTAGGCTAAAAATCCAAATTCAGGGCATCAGCCCCAGGGAAAGGCTTTCTCTCTCCAGTAGGCTCTGGGGGAAGGTTCTTGTCCTCAATCTTCCCCTGGTCAAGGAGCCTCTCAGGTACAGGGACCGAGGGTCCAGAGGATGTGCTCTGCTCCTGGTGCTGCCTTCTTGGTGGTATGCCGTCCCCAACTCTCTGCTTGCTTCCCTTTCCTTTTATCTCTTGAGAGATAAAAGTTGGTGGAGGCCACACCCCAGAGAAACTCCCTTTACATTGGATCAGGGATGTGACTGAGTATTGTGTTACAACCCCACCCTAATCCTCTTTAACATAAAATTACAGTCACAAAATGGAGGACAATCATAGAGTACTGGGAATCAAGGCCTAACCAAATTGATACACACATTTTGGGGGAGACATAGTTCAATCCATGCCACACACCCTTACTCCTCCAGGCAGTCTGCCAAAATTGTCTCCCATTTGTAAGCTCAACCCCCATATCCAGTTAACCATATCAGGTTAATTTAGGAAATGACTTTTTGTAAATATGAAATTGACTAGTAGTGGGTTACTGATATTGACTGTGACATCATTATCACCACTGTGGTTTCAGCTAAAATTTTTGAGGGTTTAGTTTATATCAGGCACTAATCTATGCCCCTTCCTGTATTAATTTGTTCAATCCTAAAAACAGTTGCATGAGGTGGCAAATATTATTATCTCCATTTTAGAGATGAAGAAACTGAGGCTCATGGAGATAAAATAATTTGCCCAAAGTCATGCACCCACTTAGTTTTGGAGCCAGCATAAAAACTCAGACATCCTGACTCCAGATCTCACTCTCTTAACAGCAGTCTTTCTTAGTGATCCATAGAAAAACATAAAAGATATTACCCCAGCTAAAGATGCTCTCTTGACCTTTGACTTACCCATTTTCTGCTCTCTCCTTCTTCTCTAATGTGGATTATTTTCTCCCTCACTGAAGTTCCTATCCTGCATAATGGAAGGGACTTCAGTGAGAGAGAAGATAAGCCATCCTGGAGCCCAGCACAGGCCTACCACTTCCACAAATGGTCTGGTTACCAGGTTTCCATCCTGCATGAGATATGAAAAGAAGACAGACACAATGTCCCCCCCACCGTACCTCTACTTTCATAGTCTTGGAGTCTGCTATATTTAGTACCTGTGTAGGCTTGAATCCTGCAGGAATGACAAACAACCATTTCCTGTTATACCAGGATGAAAACCAAAGTTCGCTCTCTGAGACCAGCTCTACCCCTGTTCCAAGATGTCTACCAAACAGATCCAGGACTGAATCCTAGCTCTGACATTTGCAGAGTCAACATGTGTGACTCTGTGTAGGTAACGGAACCTCTCCGAGAAGCATTTACATGGAGTCCAATGGAGATAGGGCTACCATAAGCATCATTGAAGTCAATCAGCATACATCACAGTGTCTGGCACACAGACTCAACACAGTTTGGTTCTTTCTCTGGAGATTGGCTGTCTGCCTTCCTTTCCTGCCTTTAATGAGCTACCCTGTAAGGATCTCCAAAACCCACATACTCTTCTACTCCTGACTGGTCATGATTCTGTGAATTTTGACCTTCTCTCTGGCTCCAGTCTTTGTTTATTCCCTCACCCCTGATATCCACAATGCCTCTTTCATTCCTGGTACCATGTCCTCTTTCCCTGATCAACACCTACCCTTGGTTCAGCCCCACCGTGCCCCCTCATCCCCCACATGTGTATGGGACACCTCCAGGGAGCTAGGGGGAGGGCTGCTATGTGTTTCAGCATGAATCACATGGTAGGTCCAAAGCAACATTACCAAGTATGTGATTTGCTTCAGCACAGCCATTGAAATGTGCCCAGTTGGTCCCACTCCTGGCTTATCTCCTGGACAAATCCTGGCTCTGGCTCTTTCACTCCCATGAGAGAAAGATCTTGAGTAATATTTTAGGGCTGACAGAATTAAGCACACATTCTTGCTGAGACGTTCCAAACTCACGCCACTCTTTCCCTTGGCCAACCTTTGGCTTTACCCTTCTGATACAGCTTCATGGAAGCCCTGCTCCAGGCAAGTGAAGGTATTGTTATTCCCCATGCAGCCACTGATCTTAGGCATGTCCCTCCATCTCTCTATACTGCAAGTTCACCTGCAAATCAAAGAGGATCTCTAAAGTCTTTTCCCTAAAATACTCAATTCTCAGGTTTGAGAAAATCAGTGCTCATTTGACACCAGCAGGACTAGGTGGCCAGAACTTTTAAACCTCAGTGGGAGTTATATTATCATCTTAAAAAACTTCCACCCCATTTTGTCTTGTATCACCATACCTCTGTTTCAGGAAGACCTCTGACCCCTGGGGTGTCCTGTACTCTGTGAAAAGGCCAGTTTGGAATAACAAGTGCCCTTACATCCCTCCAGACCATGCCAAAACTCATCAGGGTCTGGAACGGTCCAGTAATGAAAACCTAGTAAAGCTAAAGTTGCTACGAGTAAAACACCAGTTATGAATGAAATTTTTCTCACTGCACTAAAGTCAGGAAGTGAATCATTCAACTTCCCACCGGCCAGAAATTCCTCCCTTTAGATCTGCAGGATTCACCATCCAACAGTTTTTATATCCAGTGGGGAAACAGGAAGATGGGTCCCCCTACGGTGGGTGTTAAAATAAACAGGCTGTGGCAGCATGAAGAACTGCTTGTTTCTCCACGAAGAAGCTGAGATAGAGAAGGAAGTGCATGGCTATAATACACAGCGTTTTTATACACTGCCCTGGTGTATAAGTCAAACTCAATTTACAAACTATAGCATGAATGCTAGTATCCATTTCTCCACAAAGCCACAAACCCCTTTCCCTTTTTTTAAGAATTTATTCTGCTATTCACTAAAGGCAAGGAGACAGGAACTGACAAAAATAAAACATCATGGAAGTTACAGACTCTGCAGAAACCTCCCAAGTTCTATTTTTAGGAGTTACACATACTATTTGCTCAAAGGAAAATAGGTCCTAGCTCACACTTAGCTACTTGCAGGATTTACTTTCCTCTTTGTTTAACTCTTCATTCCTAGAGGCAGAGCTCAGAAGACACATGAACCCCCCAAACAGTATCTACATTGTTGTGTTTATCTGTATCAGTGCATTTGTTTAGAAGGGAGACTTAAATTTCATTAAAAGAGGTTTCAAAAACCCAGCAAAAGTCAAGGATTCACCATTCTGTTAGGCGATCCCCACCCCCTTTTACAGCAAGGAAGTGGGTTAAATGGAGCCCATATGGATGTCTGTAGATTCCATGGACCATTTGCACCGAGGGGAACTCCAAACAGATGTCTGCGATTTGCATCCTCATAGCTCAATTGGGACCCTAGCCACATTACATTCAAATTATCTGGTTTCAATTAAAAAATATATTTATTGCACACCTCCTTGTGCCAGGACCGTGCTAAGCATTAGTGATATAATTGGGACCAATATTCAACTGGCATGCACCAATACAGCTGTGTTGATAGCTAAAATATTGAAGTTCTCCCATACTGCCCCAGCCAAATGTTCTCTCCTCTGGAATCCCTGGAGTTCCCCTAAATCCCTCAACCAAAGGGTTAACACATAGCAATGCAAAGGGCCTCCAGGACAGACCCCACTCAGCCCTATCGTCAGTGTCTCTGTGGACTGATGGATCCCAATATCATAGCATTAGTTAACATTTTGAGTATCACCCCTGAGTATAATCATGAGCAAAAACTGAAATGACCCTTGCTCTATTTTTGCCTACAAAAAACAAACAGTCTATATTAATTAGAGTAATTAACAGAAGCTTTTGTGAGAAACAACCCCAAAACCTTGGTTGCTTACTACAATAAAATTTTATTTCTCACAGCCCCATACAGACTGGTAGTATACCTACCAGAGTTCAGGCTTTGATGAGGAGGGCCTCACTTTCACAGCATTCCATTGGCCAGACACAATCACACGACCCAAATCTAACTGCAAAAAAGGCTAGGAAATGTAGTCTTCTTGTGTGCCCAAGAAGAGTAAATAAAAGTGGTAAGCATCTTGCAAGTCTCTGGCACACAGTCTGAACTTACAGCCTAGTATGGCACGTGGCGACCAATCGAATAATCACATTAAAAAAAAAAAAAAACCTGTTGCCATTGAGTCGATTCCAACTCTTAGCAGCCATGTAGGGCACAGTATAACTGCTCCATAGGGTTTCTAAGAAGCAGCTGGTGGGTTGAGCAACCAACCTTTCAGTTAGCAGTCAAATGCTTTAACCACTGTGCCACCAGGGCTCCAATAATCACATTAAAAAAATGTAAAATTTTACCTGTGACAAACTTCTCTCTTACCTCGTTACCCGGAAGTCAGCTGGTTGGCTCTATTTGTCTAGAACAGTGGTTCTCAAACGTCGTTGGTGCTATTTGTCATCAAACCAATCCCAATTCATGGCAACTCATGTGAACTTTCAGAAGCCTATAGACAGGCCTGTCTTCCGAGGCACCTCTGGTTGGTTTCAAACTGCCAACCTTTTGGCTTAGGTGCATCTAAAACCTGAAAGGCTTGCTAAAACCTAGGTTCAGGGACCCACCCCAGCATTTCTGACTCAGCATGTCTGGGGTGAGGCCTGAGAATTTGGTTTCTTAGAAGTTCCTAAGTGATGCTGATACTGGGGACCACACTTTGAGAACGAACTCCCTAGAGGAAAGAGCTGAGATGGGCTAATGCCTCAGCACACTTTACCAGGTGATCTAGTTTTCCTAGATCACCAAAGAGTTGGAATCGACTCGACGGCACTGGGCTTGGGCTTGGGCCAAAGCAGTGCTGAGTTAGGAATAACTTTCTCCTTCCTCTCCTTAGCCTTTCCAAAGCCTTCCCCTCCTCTGATCTCTTGGATTTTAATTTTTTCCCCTCTAGGGTTTTTTTTTTTTTTTTTTAGGGTTTTGGCATTAGGTGATATTGCTATCTTCCTGCCAGAGGTGAGGAGGGCACTGGGGCTTTTAAAAGGTAATTACATCTTCCTAGCAGCTTTCCTAAGTAGTCCTTGTCTCTCTCTGCCCAACATTCCTGCCCGAAGTCAGCTGTCTCCAAAGACGAACAGGGCTGGCCAAACCCACGCTGTAGTGGGGAGTTTGTCCTCAATGACCTTTCTCTTTTGTCTTCCTTTCCTTTACTCACTTGTAGCAAAGCCCTGTCTGCAACAACACTCACTTTCTTTTAATATTAACTCTGGCCCAGAGGAAACACAAATAGTTTTATTATAACCAGGGACTAGCAAGTAAAATCTTATCTGAAATGTTTACTCTTCAGCTTTTCTTGGAATACTGACTCCCTGATATCAATGAACCCCCCAGACGTCAAATGCTGTATCTGTTTCATCTCCAGAGAGCTTTGCTTCTTTATGTTCTAGAGGTAGCCAGTACAGTGGAGTCAGGTTTGAGTTCAAACCCTGTCACCACCGCCAGCCAGGTATGTGACCTTGAGCCTCGATCTTCTCATTTGTGAAATGGAGGTAGTAATTCCCACCTGATAAGGCTCTTCTGGTGATGAGGAGAGATAAATTATGTGGAAGCACTGGATATAGATAAGGCTGAACCTTGGTCTGGGGCCTGGAGTGTATTTCTCAGATACCCCATACACAGAGATTATTACTCACTCAAGATGCAGAATCAACGTCGATTGCTGGTGGCATTCAAATGGGAGTGAGCAGACATGTGTTTACACCCAGATCCCTACTGTAGCTGTGTGACCCTGGGCAAACTACCTAGCTTCTCTGTGACTCAGGGCCCTTGGTCACCTATAAGAGGGGAAATTCAGTTACCATCTTCTTTTTCCTGTGACCATTCTGCAAATGAGTAGAAATAAAGACTAAATCCTCTGAGGTCCTTGAAAAAGAGGATTCTATGAATTCAAGCCTACAATTACATAACCCTGCAATATGGAAAAGTGAACTAAATACATTATTTGATGCAAACTTACTTTTCTAATGGAAAGATGTGTCTCTCAAAATGGGATTATCTACAAATAATACAAACTGCAATTTTAAGTGGGAGACGTTTTGTTGTTTGTTTATTTAGCTGATTTATACTCAAATGAGCCTAAACATGAAAGTTATAACCTGAGATCCAATTCAAATCCCTAAATGTTTAGGAAATTTCTATAGCAATTTAAGGATTAAGCATCAATATCTCATGCAGGAAAAAGCCGAGGTCGCTCTTTTAGCCCAGGTCTGAGTTAGCGTTCTGTCCTCTCTGGCCTCCCTTATTGCTCAGCCAGTACCTGGACCACTTAACATGTACTCTTGATAGCCTCTGGAATCTGGAAAGATCCAAAAGCAGAGCTGCTGCTGAAAGGTAATTAGTAAGGCTGATGCCAGCAGTCAGGAAATAGAGCATTTAGCATTATGTTCTTTTCAAGCTTAAAGAACTATGTGAACGACATCTTTTTCACTCCGTTAATGACAGGACATGAATCATTCCCTGCTTCAGTTGGCCCTCCAAGTTACATTTTTTCAATCTTAGGGAGTTACCCTCCATCGGGACTTCTGCCTCCTGAGGAAGGCACTGGAAACTCTTCCCAACACTCAGAATTTCACAACAGGCATTGACTATACAGAGGAGGTTGATGCAATTCAGCACGTGAGTAACCAAGGCCCACCAGGCTGGGAATTAAATAAATCTGGTGTTCTTTCCCCACCAGGCTCCTGGAACAGTAAATCATCAATGATTTTGTGTGTGTTTTGCTTGCCCCGGTCCCTCTCTGCCTCCTACAAACAGAGGTAATGAGGTTTAAATACACCGGTATCAATCGTGACTCAGAGAAAAAAATGAGAACCTGTCAGCAGAGACTGTAGCAATCAATATTACATCATCAACAAATGGATTCTAATGAGTTGACACATTTTGTAATTTATCTCCCTCCCTATACTACCCCCAAAGCACTCCTTCTGCCTGGGAAGCCTGAGCAAGTCTTAAGTGTTTATGGGGAAAAATAAGTTGGGGAGTGGTGGAAAGAATACTGGTTGGTGCCTAAATATGCGAAATTCTCTCCAGAGAACTCTATAGGTTTATCTCATTAAATCTGGGCAAATTAGACCTAGGGCTGGTCCAGCCCTACACATGAATGACTTCTTCCTTTCCAGTGTCTTCTAATTCTCAGGAGTTGTCCTCATATAACGTCACTGATTTTAAGCAGGGATGTCTGATTAGAGGGAAAAATGCAGACAAACACAGTAGAAATTATAAGGAAAGGTGTGGTCACCCATGCACAGACAGTACCACCGATGGAGGGAGGGCACCTCAACCACATTGGCCAAGGAGAACAGGGCTTCACCCAGCCGCAGACAGAGACCATTCCCATGCTACTGGTGAGCACACATTTCACACAGATCATTGTACCTGGGTGGGCAGTGAAGAGAGAAAACAAGCAGACACGGAGGGAAGTGGGCCTCCTAAACCTAAAAAAAAACCTAGGTGGGGAGAAAACCCAAAACGAACCCAGAACAAAAGCAAGACAACTGGCAAACTGATTGTTCAGTAGTGCTGACACAGAAGAACTGTGGACTGATTACATATAAAGAGAAGGAGAAGGGGAGGGAGAAAAGAAAGACAAAGAGAATATGAAAGCATGGAAGAGTAAGGAAGACTTATAAGGTAGTCTACACTATGTTTGAAGTAACAGGATCCTTCTTCTCTCTCCAGTGTAAACAAAATAATGGCTAATCTTGATTTAGAAAGTGGATTTCATTTTATTCTTCTCCACCTTCGCCTATGCTCCCATAAGCACACACACAGAAGAAAGTTTGGTCATCTTAAGCCTGAGGGTTTGAAATATTCAGATTCCCTGGAGCCAAGCGTTCAAATTCCAGCTGAATAATTAGAGCCCTCCTCCCTTAATGGCTGCTGATTGAGAGTACATTCAGCTTATTTTCCACCTCAGGGTCCAAGTCTGCAAATTTCCAGTTTGTAGCAAAATTCTTGGTTACTTGTAACGGCAATCCAAAACCAAACCCATTGCTGTCGAGTTGATTCCGACTCGTAACGACCCTATAGGACAGAATAGAACTCAGAATCGACTCGACAGCACTGGGTCTGGGTTATAGGGTTTCCAAGGAGCCGCTGGTGGATTCAAACTGAGGACCTCTTGGTTGGTAACTGAGCCCTTAACCACTGCACCATCAGGGCTTCACTTAGAAGGGTAGGTAAAGATGCCTGTGTTATTATCAGAGTGAAAAAAGATCTAATGTGCACAACGGGGAAAATGCTTTAGCAAATTAATGACTCAGGTCTCTAGTTACCTATCTTAGAGGAACTATCATTTGTTCAAATACCATATTTTATGCAAATAATGTGCAGCTTCTGTGTTTGTTTGCCACTTGCACCCTCCCCCATCCCCCCCCCCACAAACTCTTCCATGCCAATCCTCTTCCACATGTTGCTGTAGAAAAAATTAGCATAGAGCTTTTTGGAAATACTTCTCTAAGGGTGTGGCAGGCAAACTAGCAAACTAGGGCAGAAAGCACGTGTTATTTGCACAAAAACAGGGTAAGTGAATGTGAGAGGAAATGTTTTGATCACAAGCATCAGAAGAAGAAAGTGTTGCTTAGGACCAACTCCCAACTTGGAAAGCCAGAGCAGGGTATTCAAACATATTCATAGTTGCTCCTCACCACCAATAATTTTAATCCAGATGAAATATCTTTTGTAAAAACAAATGATTAACTGTGACGATAAAGTGAAAATGAGGCTACCATTACTGGTTCCAGAGCCCATTAGTGGGCAAGGTGGTTGTCTCTGGAACATGACAGCCTGGTTTCGAACCTCTGTTGTATCATTTACTAGGTGGTGTGATCTTGGGCAAGTTACTTATCATCTCTGTGCTTCGGTTTTCTCATTTGTAAATTGGGAAAAACAATAGTACTCAAATGATCAAATTGTTAAAATAATTTAGTGAGTTAATAATACATGTACAGTAATGAGGAGCCAAAAATACAACAACAACAACAAAACAGTTGCCCTGGAGTTGATTCTGACTCATGTTGACCCATATGTACTCCACAGAGTTTTCAATGGCTGATTATGTGGATGTATATCACCAGGCTTTTTTTCCAAGGTGCCACAGGGTGAACTCAAACCTCCAACCTTTCAGAAGCATCCACACTTGTTAACTATTTGTACCTAGGGATTCGAAATGAAGAACAAGGGCCGGCAAATACTAACAACTTGAAAATGATAGCTATCATGATTTCTAGCCTATCTATAATGGCATAAACCCGTTGCCATAGAGTCGATTCCGACTCATAGAGACCCTATAGGACAGAGTAGAACTGCCCTACAGAGTTTCCAAGGAGTGCCTGGTGGATTCCAACTGCCAACTTTTTGGTTAGCAGCCATAGCTCTTAACCATTAAGCCACCAGGGTTTCCGATAATCTATAATCATATAGAGCAGTGATTTTTAAGAAACAGGAAGGGAGGAGGCAAGGCAAAAGGGTACCACCACCCACCCTGTTGTTAAGGGGTGAAACTCACTACACAAAATAAGGATTGTTACTAAAGAGAATGTGTTGTCTATGTGAACAGTGTGAAGGTTAAAAACAAAAAGTTAAGAACAGAAAGATGTTGTTAAGTGCCATCACGTTGGTTCTAGCTCATAGAGACCCTATGTACAACAGAACATAACACTGCTCTGTTCTAGGCCATCCTCAAAATTGTAGCTATGTTTGAGCCCACTGTTGCAGCCACTATGTCATCCCATCTCCTTGAGGGTTTTCCTCTTTTTCGATGACCCTCTACTAAGCATGATGTCCTTCTCCAGGCACTGATCCCTCCTGATAACATGTCTAAAGTAAGTAAGACAAAGTCTCACCATTTTTGCTTCTAATGAACATTCTGTCTGTACTTCTTCCAAGACAAATTTGTTCATTCTTCTGGCAGTCTGTGGTATATTCCGTATTTTTCATCAATACCATAATTCAAAGATATTAATTCTTCTTCAGCTTTCCTTATTCACTGTCCACCTTTCTCAGGCATATGAGGTGATTAAAAATACCATGGCTTGGGTCAGGTCCATCTTAGTCCTCAAAGTGACGTCTTTGCTTTTTAACACTTTAAATGGGTCTTTTGCAGCAGACTTTTCCAACGCAATGTGTCATTTGATTTCTCGACTGCTGCTTCCAAGGGCGTTGATTGTGGATCCAAGTTAAATGAAATCCTTAAGGCCAACTCTACTTTGAGGAGTCAGCTCTTTCTCAGTCATATTTTGAGTGCCTTCCCTCCTGAGGGGCCTATCTTCTGGCACTGTAGCAGACGATATTCTGCTGCTATTCATAAAGCTTTCACTAGCCATTGTTTTTTTAGAAGTAGATCTTCAGATCCTTCTTCCTAGTCTATCTTAGTTTGGAAGTTTCTCTGAAACCTGTCCACCATGGGTGATCCTGATAGTATTTGAAATACTAGTGGCATAGCTTCCAGCATTACAGCAACACACAAGCCACCACAGTATGACAAACTTACAGACAACTGGTGGAACGGAAACATAGATATTTGTTTGTTTTAGTATATAGCAATGAACGTTCACCATACGTAGACACATTGCTGAAAAAAGTACTCTCATTTCCGTCCACATGTGCCGAGTCCTCTATCTTCCAGACACTACTAACAGAATGGAAGATAAAAATTTAAAGAACATGATCCTTACAGTTTAGAGGAGGTACAGCCAGAAAAATGTGCATTACCATCTAGTACTACAAGCATTGTGGCAGGATATGTACAAAATGCTGGAGGACCACAGAAGAGGAAATTATTAATCTACCTGGAGAATTTGGGAGACTTTCAAAGAAGGAATGTGGGTGCTAGGTCTTGAAAGATATGTATTAATTCTCCAGGGGGTTAGAAAGAGAAGGACAAATTAGGACAAGATTGCGAAGAGCCTGATATAATAAACTGAAGAGGATGACCTTTATCCTGTAGACATTGAGGAATCCTTCAAGAGTTTGCTTGATAACATAACATGATGGTTCTGTGTTTCAGAAAGATATCTTCAGTCTAAGATACAGTTATTTGTACCCACTCGTCCTGAACAAAAGGAAAGAAGGAAACCAGACTCAAAGAAGAAATTAGGCTACAGGACTAATAATCTACACAAACCATGGCCTTATCTACCCTGAGACCAGAAGAACTAGCTGGTGCCCAGCTACCACTACCAACTATTCTGATCAGGGCCACAATAGATGGACCCTGATAGAATTGGAGAAAAATATGGGATAGAACCTCAAATTTCTTAAAAAAAATAAGCTGACTTACTGGACCAGTTGAGACTGGATTACTCCCTGACACTATTGCTTTAAGGTATTCTTTAAACCTTGAACTGAAACTAGCCCCTGAGATCGCCTTTTCGCTAAACAATAGATGAGCTCATAAAATAAAGAATATCACCCATGAGTACTATGCTCCTTTTAAAAATCATCTATATGAGACCAGAAGTTCAACAATTACTTTGAATCAAAAATGAGAATGTAAGAGGGTGTTGAAGAAGAATATTGAATATACCATGGACTGCCAAAAGAACGAACAAATCTGTCTTGGAAGAAGTGTGGCCATAATGCTCCTTAGAGGCAAGGATGGCGAGACTGCATCTTATGTACTTTGGACATGTTGTCAGGAGGGATCAGTCCCTGGAGAAGGACATCATGCTTGACACAGTACAGGGTCAGCGGAAAAGAGGAAGACCCTCAACAAGGTGGATTGACACAGTGGCTGCAACAATGAGCTCAAGCATAACAACGATTGTAAGGATGGCGCAGGACCGGGCAGTGTTTCGTTCTGTTGTGCATAGGGTGGTTATGAGTCGGAACCGACTCAACAGCACCTAACAACAACAACAGCAACAAGAGGATAGGGAGGCTAGATTAATGGAAATGGAACAACCAGAACAGAAATATTGAGACCGTTCATGCATTCTGTAGAACAAAATTCTAACTCACAAAAGAAAAAAAAAAAAAAGACGAGACTTACTGATCTAACAGAGACTAGAGAAACCCTGACAGTATGGCCCTCAGACGCCCTTACAGTTTAGTAATGAAGTCACTCCTGAGGTTCGTTCTTCAGTCAAAGATTAGACAGGCTCATAAAACGAGAATAAAGGGGCACACCAGCCTAGGCACAAGGACAGGAAGGCATGAGGGGACAGGAAAGCTGTTAAAGGTCAAGAAAGGGAGAGTTTTGACATGGTGTGGGGTTGGCAACCAATGTCACAAAACAGTATGTGTATTAATTGTTGAATGAAAAACTAGTTTGTTCTGTAAACCTTAGTCTAAAGTACAATAAAAAAAATTAAAAAAAAAAAGATTTATGTACTTCACCGTAGATATGTTGTACCTCAATAAAAAAGGTTTTTTAAAAAATGTAACCAATGTCACTGAACAATTTGTGTAGAAATTATTGAATGGGAACGTAAACTGCTGTAAACCTTCACTGAAATTGCAATAAAATGTTATTTTAAAAAATGTTTCTTCAGTGGTAATATGACGGGTAGGTTTGATAGGAGAGACAGAGTGAGGGAGAATGAGGCAAAGATGAATGAAATAGCCCAAGCATGAAAGGATGAAAGCCTGAACTTGGACAGAGTCAATAAGGATGGAAAGATGGAATTGGCTGGATAGGAGAAGCAGAAATATTATGACTAATTAGATGGAGCCCTGGTGGTACACTGATTAAGAACCTGGCTGCTAACCAAAAGACTGGCAGTTCAAATCCACCAGCTGCTCTTTGGAAACCCTATGGGGCAGTTCCACTCTGTCTTACAGGGTTGCTATGAGTCAGAATTGACTCCATAGCAACGGGTTTTAACTAGATGTCATTTGTAAGTTGGGAGTCAAAATGATCCCAAGCATTCATTTTGGACTATAGGCTGAATGGTGCTCCAACTCAAAAGACTATGGAATAGAAACAAATGTTCCTGTTTTCATTTTCGTATGTGGGGGTGGCACAGACGGAGGGGGTAGATATGAATGTATTTGGACATGCAGAGTTTGAGGAGCCTATGAGGTGATCAGATGAAGATGTCCGCTGTTGGGAAGAAGTCCTAGGCAAAAGTTCAGAGAAAGAAGCATTTAGGCTATGTCTGATGACATAGGCAGAGCACTTAAAGTGAGAGAAGGTCAAGGATGGAATCCTACGGTGCACAAAGGTAGGGCAGCTGACTATTTAGAGATAGGAATGTGGTTAGAGCACTCTGTAGTCAGAGAACTTTGGCGTCAACTCTGGAAAATTGTTTTGACTCAAGATTTCCTTTCTCGCAATGTATTTTGATGAGAAGAGTGCTCACCTCTATATGATCTCATGATAAACAGCTAAGTAAACATCTGTGAACTATATACCAAAAACCAAACCCATTGCCATCGAGTCGATTCCTACTTACAGTGACCCTATAGGACAGAGTAGAATTGTCCTATAGAGTTCCAAGGAGTACCTGGTAGATTCGAACTGTCAACCTTTTGGTTAGCAGCTGTAGCTCTTAACCACTATACCACCAGAATTTTTGGGAAGTATACAGAACCTGGAAAATGGTAGTGGAAACATCATTGTGGTATGACAGGAACAGTCTTCTCGTCTTGCTATTCTTTCAACAACTTGGGCTCTGGCTCAAGGCTAAACATGTTCTTTGTATGACCTGTCATCATTGAAGGATCAACCTTTTCACCTCCACCTTATCCCCAGGGGCACCATCCCTTTTCTGGCTCTGTGCCAGATCACTCCACTGCACACGATGTTCCCAGCATTCTTTGTTGTTAAGTGTTAGACTTCATTTTGTCCATAAGTTTTACATTCTCCTGAAAGAATCTTGCTTCAAATGCATTCCCCTGGTCTGAGTATTTGCAAAGAACACAGGAAAGTTATATATCTGCCTGTTTTAGAGATGTGTAATCACTAGAGTCAGATGACCCATGGATTAGAATTTGTCTCTGCCCCTACTAGCCACAGGATATCAGATCATTTACATAAACATTTTGATCACCTGTTTCCTCCTGTGAGAATGAGGATGGTCCTTTTATTGGATGCTACTGGGGGGCAGGGCAACCCTGCAATTATTCTTCCTTCTTAACAAAACCCCAGTTTGCCAGATATCTACCTGCTCTCATACAGCCATGAGCCTCGGAGCAGCTAATCGCCACCTCCCCCCACCCCACTCCCAACTCTGGAATGGATCTGACTGGCCTAGGAGTAATTCTATTCGCTTTGCCCATGATTGGTTCAGAAATGAGCAAAATTCTGAACAATAAGATGTAAAGAAAAATCTTCTGCAGACATTTGGGGAGAATTGTCTCACTTTTCAGAAAGAGCTACACAAAGAGCTGGTCTCACTCTGGGTTTTGCTGTGTTTAGCTGTGATGTTTGGAACTACTGCTGCCATCTTGCTTCTAGTCTGAGAGTGAACCCATCGCTAAGGACAGCAGAACTGAGAGAAAGAATCAAGGTCACCGAATCAACCAATTCTACAAACTGCTCTAATTCTGAACTTCCTGTCATAAGAGAGAATACTTTTTTTTTTTCATTTAAGCCAGCAACTTCTAGAATTTCAAATATCCTGACAAAATAGTTGCATCCATTTCATGGGATTGCAGTGAAAACTAAATGACACACTGAAGTTTACTGATGTATTGTGCTATTACTACCGTTTCACTCGCCCTATGTGTTAGTTATTCTTTGCAGGAAAATTCCATCTTGTATGGTTCATCTTGGGAAGACCTCACTTGAATAGTGCATGTTACTTTCTTCTACCATCTTGTAGATGTAAACTAGTATATGCACAAATTAACTAAGCCCTCTTTACATGTTGTGCACTGTGCTATGCTCATTTCCTGGTTTATTTCACTGAATCCTTATACTGATATCAAGTAAAATATTCCCTTTCAATATCCCATTCTGCAGAAGACAAAATGAGGTTAAAGAGTGTTAAGTACCCTGTGCAATGGAAGAAATGAGCCTGAATTCAGATCTGTCTGGCTTCTGAGATTGTACCTCCAAGCCCAATATTATACAGCTTTGTTTTTGAAGGTTAAAATAAGTTTCACAGGCACCTGTGATGGGACAGAGCCCTGGTGTTGCAGTGGTTACAGCTCAGTTGCTAACCAAAAGGTCAGCAGTTTGAATCTACCAGCTACTCCTTTGAAACCCTATGGCACAGTTCTACTCAATGGTAACGGGTCTTGTTTTTTCATGAAGGGACAGTGACATCTCCTGCAGGTCATCCAAGTGTAAAAACTTTGCAACAAACAGATATGTGTACACCAATATTCAATGCAACACTTTCACAATAGCCAAAAGGTGGAAACATCCAAAATGTCCATCTACAGATGAGAGAATAAACAAAATTTCATATATACACATCATGGAATTCTATTCAGCCATAAAGAGAAGTGAAGTCCTGATACATGCCACAACATGGATGATCCTTGAGAACATAATGCTGAGCAAAACAAGTCAGCCACACAAAGACAAATTCTGGATGATTTCACTTATGTCAAATAAGCAAATATATAGAAACCGGGGTGGGAGGAAGGAAGAAAGGGGAGTTTTTGTTTTGGGGCACTGAGTTATGTTGATGGTGGCGGAATGATTTGGAAAAGGATAGTGAGAATAGTTTCACAACTTGAAGAATGTGATCAATGTCACAGAATGTTTCATGTGGCATCTCCATATGGGGCCAGATGAGGTATAGAGAAAGTTGGGGCTATTTAGGCTTAACTAAAGACCTTTTTTTTTTTTTTTTTAAAGGGTCAAGAAAGCATCTTGAAAAAATAAACAGAAACGCAAATATTGAGACATCCCTGACTGGACCTGAGCAAATGAAGCAAAGTGGAGCTCACTGCAGAGGAGCACAGGCTCTGAGACACTGTAAAGAGCAGAGGAGGGCACCAAGTCAGTGCCCTGACTCCAGAAAAAAAATGCATTTATTCTGCTTTGCCTAAATAGAGTTACCAATAATGTGTAGATTGTTGGTCATTTCTGGTCTAAAATATGTGTCTACACAGAAAGGCTACTGGAAAGAAATACAGCAATATTTTAGCAGAGATGGTGACATTGTGTATATTTTTATTTAATCTCTTGGGTTTTTCTGTATTTTTTCAAATATCCTATGCAAAAATACCTCATATGCATTAATTTTATTATTAAAAATTATTACATAAATAATTAAACACACAATTTATTCCCTGGTGGCGTAGTGGTTAAGAGCTACGGTCACTAACCAGAAGGTCATTAATTCGAATCCACCAGCTGCTCCTTGGAAACCCTATGGGGCTGTTCTACTTGGTCTTATAGGGTCGCTATGAGTAGGAATCTACTCAACAGCAATGGGTTTTTTTTTTTTTTTTTTGATACTTCTGCTAAGGATCTCGGGTGGCACAGTGGTTAAAGCACTCAGCTGCTAACTAAAAGGTCAGTGGTTTGAACCCACCAGCCACTCCGTGGGAGAAAGACATCGCAGTCAGCTTCTGTAAAGATTTACAGCCTTAGAAACCTTACAGGGCAGATCTACTTTTCTCTACAGGGCCACTATGAGTTGGAATGACTGTATGACAATGGGTTTGGTTTTCTATACTTCTGCTAGGAAGGTCTATTTTCAGTCTCTCCCTTACCACTTTGTTTGGGCTCTCCTTGTTTTAGATCACCTTCCACCTACTCCCTGTTCTTCCTCTGATTTTAGCCTGTTGCCTGCTTCTTTGCACCAGGGGAGTGATCTCTATCTTGAGTGGAGGGAGGCAGACTAGAGCTGGCATTCTCACCCCAAACAGCTGTCCTGTTCTAGGGGCCACAGAGCCAGGAAGACAGGATGGGGCTGTGCATGAAGGGTCCTCCGTGTGTCTCCTCTCCAGGGGAACAACCAGCTCTCAAATACTGGCTCTACAGTGACTTCGCCCTCAGTCTATCTTAGTGTTTAAAAAAATTGTCATCAGTCAATTCTGACATGTGGTGACCCCTTCCTTATGTGTCAGAGTAGAACTGTGCTCCAGAGGGTTTTCCATGGCTGATTTTTGGAAGTGGATTACCAAGACCTTCTTCCGAGGCACCTCTGGGTAGATTTCAACCTCCAACATTTCAGTTAGCTGCTCAGTGCCTTAACCATTTGCACCACCCAGGAACTTTCTAGAACTAGTAAGTACGTTTGATAAATGAACTATTTCAAGAGGTAGTTGAGAGAAAAAGGAAGGATTCTCTGAAAATTCAACAGCACTTTAAAGGAGATAAAAACATTTCAAGACACATACTCTTCTTGATAGAGTCCCTGAATGGCACAAATCGTTAAGCGCTCTATTATTAGCCGAAAGGTTGGCTGTTTGAACCCACCCAGAGGGGCCTTTGAAGACAAGCCTGATGTCTGCTTCCAAAAGTTTACGGCCTTGAAAACCCTATGGAGCAGCTTACTCTGCACACATGGGGTCACCACAAGCCAGAATCAACTTGACAGCAACCAACAACATTCTTGATATTAGAAAACACACCACTAGTTAATTTTCAGAATTTTTCTTTTGTTAACAAAGAAAGAAAAAGAGAGGGGAAGAAGAGACGGAAGGAATGAAGGAAAGAACAAATGAAAAAGTAAAGAGAAGGACCAAAAAATTTTTTCCTTTCTTGAAGTCAGTGTCAGAATTAACAGCCAACTCCAGGATTCTCTTTAGAAAACTATCCCTTTAGGAAAACATCTTGGCAAGATAGAGCATGAGTCTGTGAGGACAGGATTACCAGGGGACGAGGCAACAACAGATATGACATGAACAATGTGGACTTATAAGAAAAAGTGCATCTAATTTTCAACTCAAGTCATGTGTTTTATTGTGATCTGAAGATGTAAATGCCCCTCTAATTTCCTTGGCAAAATCTACTAGACACACACATAGATATGCACGTGCATACACACACACATACCTGGAAAAACAGAGGTAGAGTTGTGGAAATCAAAAGAGCTCAGCTCTATGTTGGGGTTAACATGAGTTGGGACACAGTTAAAGAAGGATAAGACAGTTCAAAAACTAAATTTATTTAGCCGAAACGGAGCTCTGGTCCAGAAGTGACATTGATAATGACCATTCAAGCTCACACCCTAATGTTGCCGTGTGCTAAGGGCTGCCCTAAGGCATTGCATCAATGACATGGATGAACTGGTTAAATCCTCACAGCAACTCCAAGAGGTAGAAAACATTCTTTTCTTTATGTACTAGATGAGGAAGTTGAAACCCAGAGGGGTCAAATAACATGTTCCAGAGACCGTGCTCTTAATCACTCTGCTCTACTACCTCTCTTGAAAAGATGGTATGGCCCCAGGAACACACAAAACACTATCGGGCTTTTCCTCAAGTTTTCATAATTGGGATGGGTTTTGAAGCCATCTTGTTTATCCATATCTGAAGTGGCAAGAGGGGCTGAACTAATGACATTTGAGTCAGGAGGTCATATAACTTAGCAATAGCTATACTAAGGGAAAAAACCATAGTAATAGTTATATGGAGCCCTGATGGTGCTGTGGTTAAGAACTCCAGCAAACTACGGCTGCTAACCAAAAAGGTTGGCAGTTCGAATCTACCAGCCCCCCTTGGAAACTCTATGGGGTGGTTGTACTCTGTCCTACAGTATCACTATGAGCTGGAATCAACTCAGTGGCAATGGGTTTGGTTTTTGTTTTTGGTTTAATAGTTATATACTAAGTGATATAAAATAGTAATGCTTTGTGGTCAGACATTCCACATTTGCTCTCTAACTTCTATCTATGTGACTGTCTTAGTTTCCTAGGGCTGCTGTAACAAAAAACCACAAAGTAGGTGGCTTTAAAGAAGAGAAATATATTTTCAGACAGTAATGGAGGCTAAAAGTCTGAATCAGGTTACTAGCCGTGTGGATTTCTTCTGAGACCTTTGAGAGAGGAACGGCTCCATGCCTCTCTCTTAGCTACTGGTGGCTATTGATCTTTGGCTTCCACTTGCTGCTTATAGAAGCAACCGCCTCCATTGTTACATGGTGTCCATTTGTGTGCAACTCTGTTTTTCTGCCTGTTCTTCCTCTACCCTCAGAAGGAATTAGCATTAGGACCCACATACTGTGGAATGACCTCATTTCGCTTAACTGAGAAAAGAAAAACCCTCTATCCAAACAAGGTCACATTCACAGGGACAGGGGTTAGGACTTCAACATATATTTTCAGGGGACACAATTCAATCTATAACAGTAACCTTGAAAATGTTTTTTATCTTTTCAGGTTTCCATAAATAAATTGATGGTCTAGTAAGAGCAACTACCTCAAGGATCACATAAGTAATAAATCAGCGTTATAGATTGAATTATGTTGTGTCCCCCCAAAATATGTGTTGTAAATCCTAACCTCTATACCTGTGTTGGAAACCCTGGGGGCATGGTGGTTAAGAGCTACAGCTGCTAACCAAAAGGTCGGCAGGTCAAATCTACCAGGCTCTCCTTGGAAGCTCTATGGGGCAGTTCTGCTCTGCCCTATAGGGTTGCTATGAGCCGAAATTGACTTGATGGCAACAGGTTTCTTTCTTTTTTTTTTTTTTTGGTATGCCTGTGTTATAATCCCGTTTGGGAATGTGTTTTCTTTGTTATGTTAATGAGGCAGTATTAATGTAGGTGTGTCTTAAATCAGTCTCTTTTTAAATATAAAAGAGAAGATTAAGCAAGTGAAACCGGACCAGTGGGTCAATGCCCAGCGTGCAAGAAGCCAAACTCTCAGACGCTGTCTTTGAAAGGAAGAAAGAGTTTTTTTTGCAGGCTAGCAAGCAGGAACTCAGAGGTATCAGCCTCAGATTGAGCTCCCCGATCTGCGTGAGCAATGTACAATTTATACTTATACATATTCATTTAGGGGTGGAGGGAAACGGTAGGCAGGATCAGAAGGTTTTGCCTATTCATAGTTTCTACTCATTTATTATGAGGCAGGGCTAAGACTCAGCACAGAAGTGGCCGACCAATCAAACGCTTTTGAAATGGGCTCCATTATTGCCGATGATGCATTTCCGGTGGTTTTGGTTCCTTGGCGTGAGTCTTTTGGTTCCTTAAGTTCTCTTGCTTTATTGAGAATGCGTGACAGCCCAGGGTCGTTTGTTGGTCATCGGGGTCTGTTCTGCGCCTGTCAGGCTACTCTGAGCCGGTTAGATCTGGACTCTTTCCGGGCTTTCTGGAGGGTCTGTAAAATAACTTAGCGAAAGTGAGTGACACGGTGGGGAGGTGTCAGGGAGTGGCCTGATACCTGGTGGAGTATTAATTCATTAGGTGTCTTCAGCCTCCAGAGTCACCTAACAAAAACAAGCAAACAGGCACAGAGGGGAAGATGCATGCCACATGATTGCCAAGCAACCTAAGAATACAGGCTGAAAAGAGACAAGGACCTTCCTCCAGAGTGGACACTGAAAGAGAGCCTTCCCCTAAATCCTACACCCTGAATTCAGACTTCTAGCCTCTTAAACTGTGCAAAAATAAATTTCTGTTCGTTAAAGCCACCCACTTGTGGTATTTCTGTCATAGTAGCACTAGATAACTAAGAGAAGCAGCAAGGGGATCTAAAGCATGAAGCACAAGGCCCGGCACATAAGTGCTCAATAAACGGAGCCTTTTATTTGTTCTCTGCAGGTACAATATATACTGACGCTGGGGGTGCAAGTAAACAGCTGCTCACCAGCTAGTCTGTTCAGGCTCTGCCTGTCAGGTGCACCGTTTGTAAATGAAAAACACCTGGTTTAACTTCACACAGGCCACTGGGGTTTCTGTCAACTAAAATAAATGCAGGCCTAGAGAAACTTCAGGGGAACTCTGCATTCTAAAGGTCACTTTTATGCTTGATTGTGTGAATTGAATATTAAAATAGAAAATGAAATGTTCATGCCACTGTCTGAATATATTGTGATTAGTTGCAATGTGCATTTACACAATGCCATTTTTCCAAGGATTAAAGTTTCTGATTCTAAGTTCAATATGTAATGTTGAAGCTTTGCTTTTTTTCTGCCACCAGGATTTTTATAAGGGAGTCTGAACTAAGATTAAGCAAACATATAACAAACCCATATCACATTTTTCAGCTGAAAAAAAGAAAACTGAGAGCCTGACGCAGTCAATCCACCTCTCTCCATCCAGCTGGGCCATAAATGTCACTTGTTCTACTTAAACCGAAACAGAGGGCCTGTCTCATGTCTCCATGGGGAGCCAAGTGAGATGAGAAACGGCCGGAGAAAAGAGCCGATTGTTTAAAAAACTGCAATGCTGAGTGTACTTGGAGTTCTCAAAAAGCAATAATTGCTGAACATCAAATTTTTAGCTATCAAAGGGCCCACTGTTAAAGAGTTAAACCTCATCCCACAAGAGGCCCTTGATGACATGTGATGGGAATAAAAATGCTTCTGTACATTTTCTTTCTTAAAATATTCCAGAGAAAATAACTCAGGCTGGTAAAAGAGAATCACTGAGTGGAAGAGAAAAGGTTAACTGCCCTGCTAGAAAGTCACCAAAATGCACCTTGCAGAGACAGTAAAACAAATAGTGGAGTCACCTAGGTTCATGACCATAAGCAACTGAAACATTAGGGTAAGTGTGAAATTGTATACACAAAATAATTTCTAAATTAAAAATGTATGCTTAATATGTCTTAGGGGGAGAAGGACTTTTGTTTAAAAAGAAAACAAACACATACACACACAAAATAAAATGAAACAGAAATTCCATGGTTTCCAGGATTCCAAATGGCTTAAATTGAATTTTTATTCTCTGAAAACAAAGCCAGAGTGCTTCTAAGAGAACATGGGAAGGTCTCACTATCACACCACTCCACTTATGCTTTAGCAACTTTTCCAAAACAGATACAAGCTAACCTTTAACAGCAGTACCCTGTCAATTTCGTTGTCCACTCACTTCACCCAGTGCCTCAGAAGTGGACAGTCCCCAGTGCCATTTCAGGGAAACCATTTTCCCACAATTCGAGGAAAATGAAGCTGTCAGTGATGTCTAATGAACATAGGCAAATTGGGCAAAGCTATCTTTCTCTTCTATTTCTCTCTTTCCCTCTCTCTCTCACACACACACACATACACACATACACCACCGGCTCCTTTTTAGAAGGCCACACTCTGTCTGTGACCATTCCTGGGGCCTGGCATCACCCTGAGAAGGTCACATTGAGGTCAGAAGACACAGTTCTCAGAATACTCAGTAATTCCACTGCTGGGCGGGGCAAAGTCTTTGGAACAAGAAATCTAAAGGAACAAAAATCACGTTGAAAGTGTTTCTGAAACAGTGAATTTTGTGTATGTCAAACAGAGGATCATTTGATTTCACTGTGTTTGTAACAATGCTTGTGGGCAGAACGGTCTGATGTGCCACTTCTGGGGCTGTTCCCAGCAAGTTCATCCACTGGGAAAATCTGCCCAGGGAAGTCTTCAGAAAGAACACACCCCTCCATCGCCACCTCCTTCCTCACGGGCAGAGGGGCAGAGACTGATCGGTTAGTCGTAGACGTTCCTTTACCAGAGACAGAGGGGGCCCTGGAAGTACTGAAGGTGTGCCTGCCCAAAGATCACTCCCCATTTAGCTTTTCAGTCAAAGTTGATTAATTGAAGGAGATCTAAGATGGACTTATTTGAGCGGAGGGCTAGGGTCAGTGTGGGGGAGAGGGAGTCTTGAGCAGAAGAAAGCTCGGGGTTCACAGTGAGGCTGTCAGAGCCTCCTACAGGCCTGGGATGAACAGGTACAATTAGGAGGAGGTACAAATGAAATGGTCTGATCTGCATCCGATCGTGGGGATGGCATAGGATGGGACAGAATTTCCTTTCTTGTACATGGGGCCACCACGAGTCAGGGCCAACTTGACAGCAGCTAACATCAACAATAAAGACTCCTATTTCCTGCTTCTTACTTATTTTCCCCCAAATTGCCCAGCTAGGACCAGGAAACGTGATCCAGAGAAGCTGACATAACTACAATTGTTCTCACATGACAATGAAAACGTATTTAGGGAAAATATCAACGCAGCCACTCTAGAGAGAAACCAGAATAACCTTAGGTGTGCACCAGCGTATTCAAAGGCTGTTGGAGATGGATGAGATGTTTAGGGATCTAGTCCAGGAATTCTTAACATTTGAAGGCCCACGGACCACTTTGGGGAATGTGGTAAAAGCAATGGACCTTCTCTTCAGAAAAATGCCCCTGTGCACAAAGATAGAATATATTGCAGATGATTTTTAAGGGTTCACAAGCCCTCTAGATCATGGGAAAGGATCTCCACCCCATTAAAAAATGAGGAAGCAGGGAGCAATAATAATGTGCAATAAAATATAGTAAAATAATAGGTCTAGTTTCGAGCAGCCAACGTTGCAGCAGAGCCAAGACTAGTTCCATTTCCCTCGACTTCTAAACCAGAATTCTTTCCACTGCTTTGTGAATCATTAAAAGACATTTCTATGCTTTATGTCAGTGCCCCACACCCAAGATAACTTACATAAAAATTGGTGTCTTCTGCAGCCACCCTTGACTCTACGAGAGCCACAGGTCACAATGCAAGAAACTTGAAGTAAAAAAATGGCATCTTTATTTCAATATACACTTTTTCTTTTAAATTTTGAGAATAGAACATTCTGAGAGAGCTAACTGTATGCTCTTAAAGAGTGCATCCCATTTATCTGTGTCAGTCTGCTTCTGGACATGACCTTGCTCCGACCTCTGCAAGTGCATGAGTGTGCTCCTCCGGTGCTGGCTGTACATCTTTTTAAAGCAGTTTCATCTTATTTATCTCTCAGTATAGTTCAGCTGAGAACTTTGTCCCTTTTTTCCCCTTTCTATTCAGAACATGGGCTGCTGTTCTTTCCAAATCACAGTAAACCTTTCAAGTTGTAATGGGGCCAAGCCTCCTCGGCTCACCACCTCACACAACTGACTAATGAATCCTCTTGAAATGCAAGCCTGAAGTGTGAGCTATTTTTATTGTGAAGGGCCCCAGCCTGCATATTTAGGCAATAAAGCAGGGATCTGTGTGGGCACTCACAGGATTTCTGACCACGTAGTAATTTTATCCTTGGCTAGCAGTGCTAATCGAAAGTTACTGTGCATTAATATTTTTGGATGCCTCTTCTCCCTCAACTGCAAGAGTAAGGTCTAGTCCTTAGAGAAGCAAAGATTCTAGGAAAATGTAGAACACCAATTACATAACATTTTTATAACCGTGTATGTAGAATGCTAATCTTTCCAAGATTGGTCATCATCTGTGGTGCTGTGGTCGTTGCCTAATGGGAGAGGCGGCGTGGAACAAGAATGCCGTCCCCGGGGCACTGGCTGGGCCTGAACCAAGGAAAGGAGGTCCTGCTACTAGGTCAGACCATTCCAGGCCACCAAGGGTGACCATGCTCAGCCTTTGCTGTGACTTCCAAACTTCTGCCCATTTCGTCTCCCCTTGTACCCAAAGGGTTTTCAAAGTAGAGTTACCCTTTGGAAACCCTTAAGAGCCTTGGGTTAAACTCCAGAGTCTGATTTGGCTCCCAAGGACCAAGTGAATCCAGTAAACTGCAGGAAATGGGCCTATTTCTCACCACCTGAGAGCAGCCTTAAGCCCAGGTCACCCTTAGATCATTTTTGTTTCTCAAATAGTGTTCAGCAACATCTTGGGGAATCTTCAGGCTTCCTATTGCTGGAGGGTCACTGGGCAGGGGGCAGAGCTGTCCAGGGTAGGGCCTCGCCCCAGCAGCAGAGGGAAGAGCTGACAGGGTTCCTCGCACGGATGCCTGGTGGTTTGCATTCGAGAGGCTCCTGGAGGTGATGGCCTCCCTGCAGCTTTTGGAGGCACCCTCTAACCTGAATACAACCTCACTAAGAAGTATTACCAGAAACCCTAGTGGCATAGTGGTTAAGAGCTATGGCTGCTAACCAAAAGATCAACAGTTCAAATCCACCAGGCATACCTTGGAAACTCTATGGGACAGTCCTACTTTGTCCTATAGTGTCTCTATGAGTCAGAATTTACTCAACAGCGAAGTTCCCCCCCTCCCCATACTTTGCCAAGCATGATGTCCTTCTCTTGGGACTGGTCCCTCCTGATAACATGTACAAAGTACATGAGACAAAGTCTCACCATTCTCCCTTCTAAGGGAGATTTGTTCATTCTTCTGGTAATCTATGGTGTATTCAATATTCTTTGCCTACACCATAATTTAAACGCATCAATTCTTCTCCAGTCTTCCTTATTCATTGTCCAGATTTTGCATGCAGATGAGGTGATTGAAAACACCATGGCTTGGGTCAGGTGCACCTTAGTCCTCAAAGTAACATCTTTGCTTTTTAACACTTGAAAGTGGTGTTTTGTAGCAGATTTGCTTAATGCAGTAGAAAGGGGAAGAGGGCATGAAAAACCCTGGGGAAGAGGAGAAGGGTGGATCACTTACCCGTGGTTTCATGATGTCCTTCTTCAACAAGGTAGGGAGTATCTGGATCAGAGAGCTCGGAGGAGAGCAGCACCTTACCAAAACCTGACTCATAGCAATATTACGGGACAGAGTAGAACTGAACTGCCCCATAGGGTTTCCAAGGCTGTAATCTTTACAGAAGCAGACTGCCACGTCTTTCTACCACAAAGCAGCTGGTAGGTTCCAACTGTTGATGTTTCATTTAGCAGCCCAGTTCTTAACCATTGCAGCACCATGGCTCCTGGAAGCACCTTAAAAAAAAAAAAAAAAAAAAAAAAACCTGTTGCCATCGAGTCGATTCCGACTTATAGTAACCCTATAGGACGGAGTAGAACTGCCCCATAGGGTTTCCAAGGAGCACCTGATGGATTGGAACGGCTCACCTTTTGTTTAGCAGCCAAGCTCTTAACCACTGTGCCACGAGGGTTTCCGCTTATGTAACAAGGACCTATCTTTTCATTTTTTATGAGTCTATTTTTTTGGAAGGAAGAACAAAACTAACAAAAAATAAACCTAAGCATCAACTGATTGGGACATTCGTGCTGGAAACAGTACTACTGCAATTGAAAATTGGAGTTATTTCTCAGATGTTCCCTTCAATTGTTCGTTTCCCCTGTTGTGCCTCAGCAGCTGTCCTCAAGTGGGTAGTGACTCCCGGAGGCCCTTGAGGTAGCGACACAGCTCTGGGGGACAGAGCACCCCTGCCGGCCTAGGAAGGTGAACTCTTTTCCACATTTTTCTGCTGAGATGATAAGTATTCACAGCATGACATTCTGAGAAAAAAGATTATATAAAAGCAATTTTCCTCAGTGTTATTTCTGGTCTTTGTATGAGTCACTCACTGCCTTCTGAAGTGCTTGCATGGCTAATGAGGGCTTTCAATGCACAATGCAGCAGGAATCCATCACATTTCTATTGGGATGGGGAATAAAGAAATTGCTGCTTCATTCGTGAGTTCATTCTGAAGGGGTAGAGACAACCAGGTAGAAGAACCAACCACTTATGCTGTACTAGGTACTTTACTACCAAGCTAACCACCCAGAAAATACTAACTCAATGCGTCCAGAATCCCTCACACCTGCCTCAGTAAACGTTTAACGCTTCAATGGTTTGTGCAAATCAGCATCTGCCTTCCTTTTCATCTACCTCTTTCACAGAGTGATATGGCTTGCATTATGTCTCCCCAAAGGGTGCGTTGCATCTTCCTACGGTCATTTTTCTCTGGCTGTCTTTCTGGCCCTTTCTCCTCTTTTGTAAGCAGTCACTCAGATTGGACTAGGATCCATCCCCCTTGGGAATGAGCTCATGTTAACAGATAACATCTTCAAAGACCCTATTTGTAAGCAGTGTCATGGTTCCTTCAACATATTGTAGGAAGGCAAGGGCTAATTTGTACAAATCCCTTGGTAGTGGGCTGTCCTGTGAGATGTAGATGAGACTACATTGAAAATTATAAATCCTTTCCCAAACCGACCTGACGGCGCCTAACAACAACAAACAATGCAAACATGAAAAATTCCCATCATGTCCCTCCTTTAAAATGAAGAAACAGAGACACACCAAGATTGCACAGCTTACCCAGGCCCACGAAGTCATTACAGGATCCCACACCCCGGCCTTCACTTTCTTTTTGCCTATGCTCCACTTGCATTCTAAATCCTTAGAACTCAAGAAGCATTCACTTTCTGAAGGTTATTTAGGTCGCTTGGTCTAGTCATGGGAGAGGCAGAAGACTTAGGCAAAGACTAGCTAGACCAGGAGGAGAAATCCTTGCTCCCCACTTGCCCTGTGGACCACCTACGCAGGCGGAACCACCGTTGTCGTCCAGCCAACTCCAACCCATGGTGGCCCCATGTGGGTCAGAGTAAAACTATACTCTGCAGGGTTTCAAAGACTGATTTTTCAGAGCTGGATCACCAGGCCTTTCTTCTGAGGCACCTCTGGGTGAACTCAAACATCCAAACTTTTGGTTAGCAGCCCAACATGTTAACCATTTGCACCACCCAGGGACTCTTACCTAGGCAAAAGAGCTTCTTATTTTAAAAGAAACAAATGAGGCCTTTCTGAATGGGGTCTCCACTTGTAGTTAACTCCCCTGACAATGGGCTGCTTTCTCCTCATGTCCAGGAGGATATATTCCATTTACTGTTTTCTTATTCTTCCCCCTGGATAGTGTTGTCACTGAACAGAACTTTTCAGGAGCCTTTTCTGCCACTGGTATCAAAACCACACCTCCCTCACCCCTCCCCCCGCCCCATTTCTTTTGAATTCTTAGATTATCTGAACAAGAGGCAGTACTAGAGATTCTTTCCCACCCTCTCTTTTATGGATGAGGCAGTCCAGACCCAGAGAAGTTTAGTGACTTTCCTAAGGCCACGCAGCTGATTAGTGGCACAGCTAGTTAGTGGCACAGCTAGTTAGTGGCATGCCTTTTTTTTCTTCCCTCTGTCCCTCATTCTTACCTCAATGTCTGACATGTATTGAATCAATATTTGGTATAACAAAAAAAATGTTTTTCATTTCTTATATGAAACCAATCATTCCTTTTTCTTAATTGGAGGTGGAATGGGGACTATAAACGCAAACCACTTTTATTAGTATTAGTTTGGCTAGCAAATGAGAGGAACCGGAGGCCAGGGCTAAAGACTTTGAGAGTGCACTTTCTCTGTTTGGTATATTCCTGTCACCTTTAGTGTCATTGTGCTTTGTATAATTTATGGATGAACATCATGACTAGCTCTTGGTCTTGCATGCAAAATTGTGGGTGTGTGCGTGTGTGTGTGTGTGTGTGTGTGTGCACGCATGTGTGTGTATGATGTAGGGGCAGAAGCAAAAACATAACCACTAATCCTTGGCAGGTAGTGGCAACAGGTGGTCAGGAAGAGCATGGTGTGTATGTCTACAGCTGCAGTTCCTGTGCTATCAAGTACTCTGTGGTAGGCCACGTTGGCAGGAGACATCGTGTCGCATTTGCAGGTTAAAATGGAACTGAAGAAGAGCACATTCTTAGCGACTGTTATGAAATCCCAGACCTCATCCACACTTCCTCCCTCTAGACTGGAAACAATTGCACTGAACCCAAGGCCGCCTGCACCCACCTGGGAGTAGGCGGAGCACAGAAAACCTGTTTCCCTTGTGTTGAGAATGACCCTCAAGCGGTTAACTGCCATTCACAGCTTGGATGGCTCAGGCCTGAAATTTTGAGGGGCCCCTGATAGCTCCCTGACCCTGATGACTGCATAGACCAGCCCTGCTGTGTGTTTTAGCAGGGCAGACTGAGGGAAGGGGCCTTGCTTGTGAAGTATTGCATGTGGCTGATAAGCTACTAGGAGCCCTGGTTGAACAATAAAGAGCTCAGCTGCTAACCAAAAGGCTGGCAGTTCGAATCCACCAGCTGTTCCTTGGAAACCCTATAGCGCAGTTCTACTCTGTCTTATAGGGTCATTATGAGTCAGAATCAACTCGACGGTAATGGGTTTGGTTTTATGACCTATTGAGGGTTTCCAGAGGCTGTTTGAATGAATGAAGAAGGACACTACAATTTTCAATGTAATTGTACTACAAACTGTACTTCAAAATCCTTTCCAAAGGATTTTGCATTAAAAAGGACAAAAATCTATTGCCTTCTGTCTTCTCTTGCCAAAGAAAATCAGGGATGGACCAATGTTGGTGCAGTCTTATTCTCTCCCAAGGTTGACAGAGTGTTCCAAGCTTATCTCTCAACTCCTTTGTAAGGACAGAATCAATGCAGACAAAGGCAAAGGGGCCCTTTGTGACCTACTCTCACTTTTTCTTATCCCAATATATCGGTTTTATTTGAAGTCATGGGGTTTGAAGCCCTCTGACCAGAGGTAGCAAAATTAAAAGCATGTTAAGGTCGTTCAGCCCTAAAGAAAAAAATTGCAAGTCGTGATTAAATTCTAACAAAGAATCTTATCCAAAGAGTTTATTATATTTTCAAGTATAGAGCTATGCCTGACACAAAGGTGTTCAAAAGTATTTCTTTCATTTAAAACTTCACAAAACCAATATATCACAGTGAAAACCAAAAGGCATTTGAGAAAAGCTTCCCTTCTCTGTGGAGAGAAGAGCAGAGAAATGAACAGGAGGAAGCTTTTAAATGGGCTCCACCTGGTGGGAATAGCACGGGCAGAACCTTAAAGTCCCCATTGTCATGTTGACATTCAATGACTTGACTTCAAAATCTAAGTGACAACCTGTCTCGTTGAAACTACTCAATCCTCAAAGCCAACAAGAGTCTCAGAAGAATAAGTGGCTAAAGAGGAATAAAATATTTCTAAACCACAATATGAGAAAAAAAATGGAAGCCAAGATAAAAAGAAACTTGAACTCAAATTTATGGCTCTGTAATGACTTTGTAAGGAGCCCTGGTGGCACAACGGTTAAGGGCTTAGCTGCCAACTGAAACGTGGGAGGTTCAAATTCACCAAGGTGAGCTGAGGGAGAAAAGACCTGATGAACTGCTCCGGTAAAGATTACCAACCAACCCATTGCCCTGGAGTTGATACCAACTCACAGCAATCCTATAGCTACCCTAGGAAACCCCATGGAGCAGTTCTACACTGTTCTATAGGGTTTCTATGAGCCGGAATGGCCTTGACTACAGCTAACAGCAACATAAGAACTTTACAATCATTAGTTCATTCCTACATCAAGCTGCTAGGGAAATAAGGGTGGCCCCAGAGAAAGGTGAGAAAATTCAGAATTCAGACAAAGTATCAGACTTTTAAGACTAGAAGGAGCCCTGAAGGTGGTGCCTTCCCTTCCAAATTCCAAATGGCCTCTGAGATGCTCTAAGACAAAGGGTTGGCAAACTATAGCCTGTGGGCTAAAACTAACCCGCCACCTATTTTAGTATCGCCTGTGAGCGAAGAATAATTTTTACATTTTTTAAATGACTGAAAAAAACCAACGGAATATTTTGTCACACATACACACAAAAATTACACGAAATTCAAATATTTCAGCAACCATTTTGTTGTTCAATGCCATCGAGTCATCTCCCAACTCCTGGCGACCCCATGTACAATGGAACTAAACAGTGCCCAGTCCTGAGTTATCCTCACGATGGGTTGCAAACTGGATCGTTATGATTCATTAGCTTTTCATTGGCTGATGTTTCACAAGTCGATTGCCAAGCTTTTCTTCCTAGTCTGTCTTAGTCTGGAAGCTCCACTGAAACCTGTTTGGCATCATAGCAACAACCAATCTACAACTAACAGACAGGTAGTGGCTGCGTATGAGTCACATTGGCCAGGAATTGAACCTGGGCCTCCCACATGGAAGACAAGAATTCTAGCTGAACCCCCAGTGCCTCATTCAGCATCCATAAACTAAGTTGTATTGGAACACAGCCCCAGTCATTCATTTATGTATTGTCTATGGCTGTTTTTGTGCTACAATGGCAGAATTGAGCAGCTGCGACAGAGATCCGATGGTCCACAGAGCCTAAGATATTTATTAACTGGTCATTTACAGAAAGGTGTCCACCTCCTCCAAGACCACAGGAGGGAAAGAGTTAAGAACAGGGAGCATTCTGGGTACCTCTTCCAGGGACCGGAAAGAAGAGGTTTTCACCACCCAAGATTCCTTCATAAAGGCAGAGAGCGGGTGGCCATGTTGCTCTTGGATGCCTAGGCCTGAGATATGCTTCTCTGTCATGAAATTCTGACCCATCTGATAATTTCCAAGGTTGTGCAGCCATTAAAGTAAATGATCTATGTATTTACAGCTTCCCGTTCAAGCCGCTCAGGCCGCCCTTTATCTCATGGTAAGTAACAGACTGTAATCACACAAATGTATAATTATATCACTGAGGAGGCAAATGGTTCCTGCGTTGGTGACTCTGGGTTGTGTGATCTGTTCGACATTCCACACATCCCCAGGGGCAGCCTTCTGGACTAGCTTGTTGATAAAAGAAACTCCCCAAGATGAAAATTACTTGGATTAAGGGTTTTCATGCTGCCCTGGTTTTGGAGGTTATGCCTGACACATAGGGTTCAGATGGAGCAGTCAAGCAAGTCTGGCTCTCGGGGTAGTTGGCATTTATCTACTGGCGCTCCCACAGGGCTTTGCGCCCAAGTCTTCAGTGTTTCACAGAATGCGGAGAATGCTGGGGGGAGAGAGGGAAGACAATGTGGTATTGTTTGCCAACAAGTTTGATTCATCCCTTTGTTAGGATGGATTTGAAGCGGCTGCATCTGTGTGTGCTGTGAAAGCACAATTGACATAGCTTATAGCCGTTTGTTGTGGCTGCTCCGAGTGCATAGCTTTGGCTACAGGAGAGGTTTCCATATTAAAGTCATTCCTCTGAGTGCTTGGTGTTTGGGTCTCCAGTTACATAAATCTTTGTCTGCCATACTCAGGACTCAGCAGCCCAGCCTGGAATGATTTGGGAGTGGGGGATAGCACATACAGCGGCCAATGCCTTGAGTTTAAGGGTGAGCAGTGATCTTGAGGTGGAGGGAAAAGGTCTGAGAAGCGCTCAAACACAGAGGACATATGCTGACATATTTCTAGTTTACTGTATGAATTTTTCCAACCAAAATCATTCTAGGAATTTAACCTGCACCTTGGAAATGAGGGAATTCCAAGTCTCAAAAAAAAAAAAAAATGTAGATAAGGAATGAGAGAAGGAAGGGAGGGAGGGAGAGAGGGAGGGAGAACGGGAGGGGGTAGAGTGTGATAGTAGTTTCCATGTGTCAGCTTGTCTAGGCTATGAGGACAGAAGGGAGAGCAATAGCGTGGTGTAGCATACATACACCTTCTCACAATTATTCAATCAATTACTAGCATAGGTGCTACTGGGAAGGGACTTTACAGATTGAATTAAAGTCCCTAATGAGTTGACTTTAAGATTATCCTGGTGACCCTGACTTAATCAGGGAAGTCCCCTAAAGGAGGCTCAGGTTTTCTCTGAGCCATACTCCAAATAGCACCTGAATGTACAATGCTCTTCCCTTCCCTGAACCTTCCCTTCCTGATGACCTGAATGCAAAACAGCTTCAGCCCAGGTCTGTGGTGTTCTGGACTGCTCCTGACCTTCTCTACCTCACTAGCCACTCTCTGGATTTCAGTTTTGCAGAGCCAGATCCCACCATCATTTAAGCTAATTCTTTGTAATAAATCTCTATCAATCTGTCTATCTGCCTGCCTGCCTACCTACCTACCTGTCTACCTATCTACTTATCTGTCTGTCTGTCTGCCTATCTCCTACTGGTTCTGCTTCTCTGGTTGAACCCTTCTCTGATTGTTCCCTAGTGAACAAGCTAAGTCTAGCCATGCAAATTAGCACATCACAGGCCCAAGGTGTTATAAAGTCCATCAACAAAATTGTTCTCAACCCCAGCTCACTTAAGGAATGTGACACTTTTCTATTAAAAACGTGGCTCCCTAGGGGCACAATTTTCTATAAGGATGTTAATACAGGGCTTCAGCAGAAACTTTGTGAGAATTTATGGCCCACAAAGCCCCTGGAGGTTCTGCTATCTTCCTCCCACACCACAATGGAAAATTCCTGCAGGAGGGGACTCCATGGGGCTGGCGGGAGCCCTTTGATCTCATTGCATTCCTTGGCATCGTGTTCTTCTAAAGGTATATCCAGATAGGAAAATGCCAGGACCTGGCAATGATCGAGGGGTCACAGGACCCTGCATCTTAATTCAACATAAGCTTTTCTCTGTTCTACCCATTTCCAGTACCTGGGCAGGAAAGATAAGGCCTAACCAGGTCGTTGTTTGACAGTTTCATGCTCTTAGAGTTATCTCCTCAGTAGAATAGCTTTTAAGAAACTTTTTGCCATATTTAGATAATCTGGGTCACCACACTCTCACCAGGCCTTGGGACACAGTTGAAGGAGAATGTAGTTTCACATGGTAGGGTAGTGGCAGGGTGGATTTTCCAATAGGCAAAGTGAGCACGGTGCTTACCTTGCTTACCAGATCACCTGTAGTAAACAATTTCACATAGGTTTTTACCACAACAAAGATGTGGCAAAACCCACATGAAGTTGTTCACTACAGATTAGTAAGTAAGCACAAGCAAGCCCATGCTTACCTTTCTTACTGGGTCATTCGCCCTGTCATGGATTGTAAATTTGAAAAGAGGCTTTGATTCTGTAGGAAGGTGCTGTGGCGTTGGGAGAGACACAGATGCCAGCCATACCTAGAAGCAGAGTCTTTGATGCGGTTAAAAAAAAAGTGAAATTGTTCACTGCAGATGATCTGGTAAGCAAGGCAAGCACTGTGCTTACCTGGCCTGTCGGATAATCTGCCGTAGGGTAGCGGCATGGCGGGGTAGCAGGATGGTAGGGCAGTGGGCCAGGAGAACACCTGGTCTCAATATGAGCCCATCCAAGGAGCCTCTGGTTCCCCAGGGAAGGATGTAGAGGAGTTGGCTCTGGGAGAGAGGAGTGGGCACAAAAGAAGGGAGAGGGCTGGGCAGGGGTGGGGAAGAGAGTCTGATTTCTTTCAGTGTCCCCATCCAATTTTCAGAATCCCCATCCAGGGAGGCCTCAGAATCCAGGTGGTTATCCCTGAGGCTAGAAACTCCTGTGTTTGACTTTGTATATGTTTATGTTGTGTTCAGACTGTCAGATGTACAGGTCCCTGAAAACACAACTTTGGAGGTTTCTGCTTATTATTTATTCCAGAAAAGACCAGGAAGCAGTTGACACACAAGAAGTATGTTTTTAATGATGCGTTCATTTAAAATCCTGTGTATGAGATGACACGGTGCACGTTCTTCAGGTCCAAATCATTTACCCCTGTCATTCTGCATCAGAGAACTCACATGATCGCGGCTGACGTAGTAATCCCCGAGAATGCCGTCTGTTCCTCTTTCAGCACCTGTGGGTGTGGATGAGGGAGAGTGGTGGTTCAGTAGTAGAATTCTGACCTTCCATGCAGGAGACCTGGGTTCAATACCTGGCCGATGCATCTCAGGCACAGCCAACACCCTCTGCCAATAGAGGCTTGCATGTTGCTATGATGCTGAACAGGTTATAGCAGAGCTCCCAGACTAAGATGGACTAGGAAGAAAGGCCTGGCGACCTATTCCCAAACATCAGCCAGTGAAAACACTGGGGATCACAAGGGTAAAATCCACAACCAATCATGGGGATGTGCAAAACTGGGCACCATTTCATTCCATTTTGCGTGGGGTTACCAGAATTTAGGAGCTGACTCAACAGCGCTAACAACCACAACATATGTGAACAGCAATGGGCTAACCCTGCAGCCCAACTCAGCAACAGCTCAGACACAGGGAAATGAGATTTATTTTCTTTATGAAAATCTTTCTTTTACAGAAACTTTATCCTCAGCAAAAAGTTTATTTTATTTTATTTTGGGATGAGACTATAGGGTAATATCAGTTTGAGAACAAACTTTTGGCTGAGATTAAAGATTCTCACTTGGCTGGATCAAGTTTTTGGAAAGTCAAAAAAATAAAATAAAATCATTTGAGACAAGACACATCTTTGTGCTTAGTTGATTCAGAATCAATTTTATGTCCGTGGAGGGGAAAATAAAACTGATCGTGTGAATACTATTCCCTAAAGGAGAGGGAATACTCTTACCAATTAAAAATATATATGTACACTTGCATATTTACACACACACGCATAGACACACGCACGTACCCCTATATTTCGGACTCACCAAAAACAAAGGAAGTGCCACATTCACACAGTTTTGCTTTTTCCATCTTTCAAAAACCTCAAAAAATTAACATTATTACAAAAATAATCCCTAAGCCTATTAGATGCAATAAGGTTTATGAACTTTCTGTAAAACAGGCATTAGGTCTGTGATTAATATATTTCTAAGCCAAAAATTGAGACACAATGTCTAACACATGGAATTTGTAGGGGGAGAGAGAAATAGTTCCAGGAAATCCTGGACACATGGTTGCTGTAATGATGCCACATGTGAAATATCAACAATTTCTTCAGTTCTTCAGTTGTAAGAATTATGTTCTATATATTCCTTACATCCTCCCTTCCTGAGGTGCCTAGAAGATTGTTGGCCATGCAGCAGGCCTCAATATGCTTGGAGGGTGCTTTACTGTTTATCAAATATTTTTACACTCCTTATTTTATTCAGTCATCAAAAGCACTTTGAAAGCAAAGACACTATTATGATGGTGCCCATTTTATTGGAGGTACTGTTGAATCCCCCATTTTACTGTTATAGAAAAAGAGATTGGCTGCCAAAGGTCATACAAAGAGTAAATGGCAGAGCTGAGACCCATAAACATTCACTGATTGATTAATGAATTGATTAATTCAATGAATTGCTCTTTATCACTTACGTAATTGGCAAGGATAAAAATAGAATTGAATACTTTGCTGATGTGGCTAGATGTGACTTACCCAGTACTGCCACTATGAATACATGCTGGGACAAGCTCTCGGTGAAGGAATTTGGCAATAAACATCAGAAGCCTTTCAAATATCCCAATATTTCTAATAATTCCGTTTCTAGGAATCTATCCTCTGAGTAATCCAAATGTCTAACAATGGGGTGCTAATTTTGTTGTATCCATACAATAGAATACTCTGTAGCCATTAATAATTTATCTTTATATGACATTTAAAGACACAGAAAAATACTCTTGAAAAAATATTAAGTGACAAAAATAGGATACAAACCTTGATAGTAGAATACTTTTTTGAAAACTAAGAAAAAAAAAAAACATAAAATGCAACAAAATATTAGTGGTAGCTGTCTCTGGGTAGTACACTATGCGTAGCTTTTATTTCCATTTATGCTTTTTATTACTTCTACATTTTTGTATGACCTGAAAAATAATTTTGTTTTTTTCCTCTTAATAAATAAGGAGAGTGCCTGGGTCTGGTCACTCCAGGATCTTGAGTACCAACAATTTCAACAACTAAAATCTTGACAATTAGGATGTAGTGGGATGAAAAATGGCAGAGATGAATTTACAGAGAAAGAGAATGCTGGGAAGGGCTTCAGAGGGCACCACGGAGTGTAATACAGGAGGTAGAGATAGTACAATGGTGCACTGCAGGGTGGGGAAGAGCCATACAAGAAAGGAATCAGAGCCCTGATTGACTCCCAGCCAGTAGAGTGGAAGGGGCTAAGGAAATGCAACAGGAGGAAGCCAATGGGATGGACCTTGAGAAAAGGGGGCAGGTTTTCTCCAGGCTTTTTCAAATCTGAGCTGAACAGGCCCCCAAGGACTTAGCAGATCAGCCTTGAGAAAGAAGTACAGGAGCTAGGTAGCAGAGAAATGGGTTGAGCTTGCCAGAACAATTCTACCTCCTCAGTTGCCCCAATCCATAGCCACCAGTTTCCTAAATCCTGGCCTTATCCTAAGAGGTTCCTTTCAGCCCTTAGGGCTCCAATAATTTCCCTTGTGGGAAGCAAGCATAGTAGACAGATTTCAGAGCTCCTGGAAGAACACTCCACAGCTTCTAGGCCTCTAGGTTATACATTCTGCATAAAAGAGACCTGAGAAAAAGAGGCCCCTCTCCCCTGCCCCACTAATACCTTTTCTGCCCACTGAGATGCTACATCCTTTCTAGCTACTTCATTCTTTCATCTCCCTACTTATTACACCTGGCTCTTGGTCCCTAATGTTGACCTAAAGTGTGTGTGTGTGCCTGCTAAGCATTTCACAGTTCCTTACTCATTAGCGTTACCAGTCCACCGGTATTTCTCTTTCACTGGAAAGCAGTATCGCCTGGGTCTAAAAGAGGAGACAGGTTAAAAAAAAAAAAAAGGGGGTTCTGCCATCCACTTACAAATTTGTTCACACTGGGGACCTTTTTGCGTGTCTCTGAACGCCAGCAAAAAGATAACATGGAGAAAGTTGGTCAGGCTTACTCAGACTCGCTGCATCTGGAAGCTTGTGTTAGTCATAAGTCAGCAGAGACAGGCAGAACTTCATCTCTGTGTCTTAGAATGCCAAGGTTGGTATGGAAACAGTTTGGTATAATGGATGTAGCAAAGCTTATTTCAAATTCCTGCTGAGAGTACTACTTTGGACAAAGCTGGGTAATTCTTCTAAACCTTGGTTTCCTCATCTATTTAATGAAAAAAAAAATTCCTTATATGGATGGTGTAAGCAAGAAAATGAGGCAAAATACAACCAAAAAAAACCATTGCCATTGAGTTGATTCTGACTAATAGCACCCCGGTAGAACAAAGTAGAACTGCCCCATAGGGTTTCTAAGGCTGTAATCTTTACAGAGGCAGACTGTCACATCTTTCTCCCACGGAGCAACTGGTGGCTTTAAACTGCCAGCCTTTGGGTTAACAGCCAAGTACTTATCCGCTGTGCCACCAAAAAAAAAAGGCTCACAGAATTTGCCTAATAATGGTGCAAATGTTTAACACGCAGAGCTGCTAGCCAAAAGGTTGGAGTTTTGAATCTACCCAGAGGTGCCTCAGGACAAAGATCAGGTGATCTACTTTCAAAATATCAGCCATTGAAAACTCTGTAGAGCACAGTTTTACTCTGACACACATGAAGTCACCGTGACTTGGAATCAACTGGACAGCAACTAGTTAATAGGAAGAAAGAAGCAGAACAAGGACTGAATCCCTAAATTCTTAGCACACGAACAATGTTCTTCCTGTGATGCCATTCTCTTCATTAGCTACTGAGATTGTTAGAGAAATTAGGACTTATAGATAAGAGGATACATGATAGCTGTGAGGAGCAAAGGAGAAAGAAGAACACCAAAGACATAAGGAAAATACGAACCCAAGAGAAAGAAAGGACCACATAAACCAGAGACTCCAACAGCCTGAGACCTGAAGAACTAGATGGTTCCCAGCTACCACCAATGACTGCCCCGACAGGGAACACAACAGAGAATCTCTGATAGAGCTGGAGAAAAGTGGGGTGCAGACCTCAAATTCTAATAAAAAGACCAGACTTAATGGTCTGACTGAGACTGGAGGGAACCTGGAGGTCACGACCCCCAGATTCTTTGTTTGCCCAAAAATAAAATCATTCTTGAAGCCAACTATTCAGACAAAGATTAGACTGGACTATAAGACATAAAATGATACTGGTGAGGAGTGTGCTTCTTAGCTCAAGTAGACACACGAGACTATGTGGGCAGCTCCTGTCTGAAGGCAAGATGAGAAGTCAGAGGGGGACAGGAGCTGGCTGAATGGACACAGGAAATACAGGGAGTGTGTTGTCACATTGCAGGGAGAGCAACTAGGATCATATAACAATGTGTGTTTAAGTTTTTGTATGAGAAACTGGCTTGAATTATAAACTGTCACTTAAAGCACAATTTTAAAAAAATACAAAGAAAACATTATAGAAAATTAAAAAAAAAAATTTTTTTTTTTTGCTGCATTAAAGACAGTTGAGAAAATGAAAAGAGAAGCCACAGACTGTGAGAAAATATTCACAAAACACACATATGGTAAACGACTTGTATCCAGAATAAAGACTTTTTAAACTCAATAATAAGAAAGCAAAAAACCATGTTTAAAAACGGGCAAAAGATTTGAAGAGATACGAATGGCAAACAAGCACATAAAAAGATTCAAAATCATTAGACATTAGGGGAATGTACATTGAAACCACATTGAGATACCACCACACACCTATTAGAATGTAAAAAAAGTATACAAAAAACTGGCATTATGAAGGGCTAGAAAGTGGAACTCTCATACATAGCTAGGGGGCATACAAATTGGTACAGCCACTTTGGAAAAGTCTTTGGTAATATCTTAGAAAGTCAAACATACCTTTCTCATACAACCCAGCAATATCCTTCTCCAAAATTTTTAATCCAAGAGAAATCAAAATATATGTTCACACAAAAGTCTACACACAAATATTTGCAGCAGCTTTATTCGTAATTGCCAAAACTGGAAACAATCCAAGTAAGTATCGACTGGGAGCTAAGCATGATGGAAGTTTTGGTGGTGATGGAAATATTCTCTATCTTGATCTTAGTGAAGTTACATGGCTGTAACTGTCAAAACTCTTAGAACAGCATGCCTAAAATGGGTGAATTTTACTGTATAGAAATTATGCCTCAATAAGCTTTTTAAAAAATACAAACAAAAAAATGTAGTTTTACACCAACAATGTAAAAACAACATCAATAAAAGAACCAGAAATACAAAATGATAATAGGTGACAGGTCAGTTTCATGTTAGCTGATGACAATGACATAAAAGAAGATAAATACCTAGCTTCTGTATAATTTTGATCACAGTTGTATAATATGTTTTTATATAACTGGAAGAAAACCAATCAGCCTTAGGGTTATGAACAATGAAAATTTTACACAGATGTCAGAGAAGGCAATTTAGGATGCGAACTATTCTCCATATGTAGTGAGCTCATTGGTGGTCCTCAAAAAAGATAAATGCTCACATTCTAATTCCCAAACCTGTGACTATTGCCTATGGATCCCTGGTAGTATAGTGGTTAAGAGCTCAGCTGCTAACCAAAAGATCGACAGTTCAAATCCACCAGCTGCTCATTAGAAACTCTATGGGACAGTTGTACTCTGTGCTGTAGGGACTATTGCCTAGTATGGCAAAATATGTGATAAAGTTAATGATTTTGAGAACAGGGTTTTCCTGGGTTATCTGGGTCAATCCCAAATGCAATCCCATGTATTCTTGTAAGAGAGAAGCAGAGGGAATTTTGAGACGCGCAGAGGAGAAGGTGATGTGAAGACAGGGGCAGAGATTGTAGCAATGCAGCTGCAAATCCAAGATACCAGAACCTGGAGAAGCAAGGAATCGATTCTCCACTAGAGCCGCAGGAGAGAGAGCAGCCCTGCTGACACCTTGGTTTTCTCCCAGTGGAACTGATTTTAGACTTCTGGTCGTCAGAGTTATAAGAGAAGTTCTCTTGTTTTAAGCCAAGTTTGTGGTACCTTGTTACATCAACCTTAAGAAATCAATATATCCTATTATAATGATAAGGAAACTCTGGTGGTGTAGCAGTTAAGTGCTACGGCTGCTAACCTAAAGGTAGGCAGTTCAAATCTGCCAGGCGCTCCTTGGAAACTCTAAGGGGCAGTTCTACCTTGTCCTATAGGGTCACTGTGAGTTGGAATCGACTCGACGACAATGGGTTTTTTTTATTATAATGATATGGTAATAAAAGGTTGTGAATATACCTAATTTGGCATAGAAATAGATCCTGTGTGAAATATTCTGGGATTGCAGTGACCCAAGTAGCGTTTTGTTTGAATTGTCTCCCTGTCCATATCATACTCTGGAGTGTGTGCGGTGAGGGGAGCGGGAGGTAGGGAGTCAGCTACAGGGACATAGAGGCTGCTGCTTGCCCATCTGATAGCCATTCTACCTTCTTACTTAAACAGTATTACACAGCCACTGCAGTGTGGCCAGCCGAAAAATCAAATCTCACTTACAGATACAGGTGGCAAATGAGATTTAAGCAGAAATTATCGAGCAATGCTTTGGGAAAAGTCCTTCAAAAAAAGATGATTTCAACTGAGATGCAGTGTTTTTATTTATCTTCCTCCTTTCTTCCTGATGTCTGCAAGGCTGAAGTGATGGCTGGAGCACCAATAGCCACCTTTTGACCATACACTGACCTTGAACATAGAAGACATGCACTAAGCATGGAGGAGCAAAAAGATAAAAGGAGCCTGGGTTCTTGATGACCATAGATGTGCGATACTAGTCCCGGACTGCTTACCTTTGTTTTACATTAAAGAAAAATAATTATTAATGCCACTGTTATATTGAGTCCGTAAACACAGTAGTTAAAACCAATTCCTAAGTGATTCAGGGATTTAATTTACTTTAGAAAATGATCCTGAAAACTAGAGAGAGAAAGCTAAATATGAGAAAAGTTGATGATAGCATGATTTCTTTGCAGGTTTAGCTTTCAAACAACAAATTTGCTGATCTCGTAGAAGATGTATATCATTTTAATCCACCAATCTTTGCTCTTTACTTCTTCAGTTAAGCTGAAAATGAATACAAATATACAAGTTAGAAGTCATACCACTCTAAGTCCCTAGAACTGCATGAAAAGAGCACCCAGCTCTGTTACTTGCTTTACACCAGGAAAAAGCTATCTTAGCAACAAAGGTACTAACGTCTCCCACCCTCTTGTATTAATACTCAGTGAAATCCAAGAGCATCAAAACACGTTCTTACTGAACTGTATAATTTGCATCTTGTTGTTTTTTTTACAGGCGGACTGATCATTGAAAACATAATTAAATCTATAAAACAGGTATAGAGATGCAAGTTCCAAAATCTTAAAAAAAAAAAAAACAGTGAAGCCCCAGGTGACTGGGAAGAATTGGGAGAAATTGAAGGGATCAAAAGCAGACTTAGGAAAGAATAACTATAAGAAATTATTTTTTAAAAAAAGAAGAAGCTTCTGTAGGTTATAAAATACAAGACAGCCCACAGCCAGGGTGACTGACTGCTGGTGGGTCTGAACTTTCTTGGCCTCATTTCTGTTTACAAGAGCCCCATTCACACCACTTCACAAATCAACCATTAACACCACCTCACAAGCTCTCCTAGGGGAGCAATTTTGGGAATGCAGAAACTATAAACAGGGGGCATAATAAGCAAGATCACAAGCATTGCCAGGTATAGGACATAAGGCAGAACAGTTCATCCACTCTGGACTTGTAATCTAATTTTGCCCTCCCTTGAGTTTCCTTCATCCCCATAATGGTTCTTAAAACAGATTGTTCAAAACCTCTACAGGAGAAATAAAAACTGAAAAAGTTTTTGTTTCATGCACTTCCAGTTGAAAGAAAGCCACTCTACACACACTATGTAGGAGGCTCCACAGAGCATTGCTCAGGGAACCACCCCAAGGACACTTCCCAAGCAACTGTAAACATAAATGTGTCTGTTCGGTGTATACTATTGGGAAACAAAGTTGAGAGGAGCAAGTATATTGCACTTTAATTTCATTTCTGGAACATTCTCTCCAAGAAAAATTGAACTATTATTCATAATATACTGAGCAGTGACCTTGGCTTGGTAGAACAAAAAGAATAGAGATTTATGAATCTAAAGACTTGGGCATGGATCTACCTTTTTTTCTTTTTTCCCCTATATTACTTAGACCATTTATATAACCTCCCTGGGTTTCAGTTTCTATGTAATAAAAATTTGGTTGAAAATACAGGTATCCCAGGATTTGGTGAAAAACAATGGTCATAGGCACTCAGTAAATGCTGATTCATTTTCCCCTTCTCTACATTCCAAATATGAGATTCCTTCAAAGTGGCATCCTGTAGGACAAAATCAACATATAGAAACATTTTTGTTCAGCTGGCATATTGTTTTTTTATTAAGGAGCCAAAATTGAAGATTTTCCTAAACTTGAAATTTCAGCTTATCTTGAAGAATTGTTATGACAACAAGGCCTGTGTTCCTTCACAGCCCCGTGACCGCTGGAGTTGACTGTTTAGTCAGATGTATGTTACCCAGCTCCTCACTCTCCTAACCCAGCCATGTTTACACATTTGAATCTGCCACATATTCTAGAAATAACAAAGGGGTCCATTCAAACCACCATTTTGTCTTCCCTCCACCCCATCATGTGTTCCTTTGACGCCCTAATCCAGTACTGAATTTAAACATGCCATTTGGCCTAATTTTGCTTATGACAGAGCAGCAGATCGGATGTGAGAAGTTCAGGCAACCAGTTCCACGAAACCAAGTTACTGGGGGAATGTTGAGGAGACACACACATGCACAAACACACACACACGCACACACACACACACACACACACACACACACAAACACCTAACTCATGACAGCTTGACTAGACTCAGTTAAATTCTTTTGTTCCTCTCAGTGAATTCAGTGACATGATTTCATGGGAATAACAAAATATAAATCACACAGTTCAATTCTACAGTGTTAATATTTAAACGTGTACCTTTATTCCAAGAGAATAGAAGTCAGCTTCTACTCACACATGAGTCGGAATCAACTCAATTTCAATGGGTTTGGTTTTTGGTTTGCTTTCCACTTACACAGACAATAAAACATTAAGTTAATTTAACAAATAATTAAGTAATGAAAACCAACTGTTGCGTGATATGAAGACAGATCATGTAACATTGAAAATGTGAGTACAAAATCATATAACCCCTTTAAACGGTGTAATTTCCAATACGTAATAACACTTCAGATGGATTTATGATTTAGACCCCCAAAAAGGTCTGTCTTGAGGATTCAGTTGCCATCGAGTTGATTCCAAGCAATGGCAACCCTGGGGTGGTGCAAACGGTTAATGCAATTCGCTGTTAACCAAAAAGTTGAAGGTTCAAGTCTATTCAGAGGCACCTTGGAAGAAAGTCCTGTCAATCTACTTCTGACAAATCAGCCACCGAAAACCCTGTGGAGCACAGTTCTCCTCTGACACACACTGGGTCACCATAATAGATTGTTGAGGATACGACATGTGTAAGTGTATTAGTTATCTGTTGCTTACCAGCAAACCAGCTCTTGGTCATCCTTGTAATAAATTATCCTAAAATTTACATTTAAAACCATACATATATGGTTTTAAGCCACTAAATTTATATAAATATTTATTTATTTATCTCACGGTTTCTATGGATCAGGAATTGGGGCACAGTATAGCTGATTCTCTGCTTTATAGTCTCTCAAGAAAGGCTATAATCAAGGTGTCAGCCAGGGCTGCAGTCTTGTCTGAAAGCTCAACTAGGGCAGGATCTGCTCCAAATTCACTTATGTGGTTGTTGGCAGGATTCAGTTCCTCAATGGCTATTGGCCTGAGCGCCTCAGTTCCTTGCTGGCTGTCGGCCTGAGGTCACAGCCAGTTCCTTGCCACGTGGGCCTCTCTAACATGGCAGCTTTCTTCATCAAAGCCAGCAAAAGTGGGTCTGCTAGCAAGACAGAAGTCACAAGTTTTTGTAACCTAATCACAAAAATGACACCCCTCTCCTTCAATGTTGCCATATTCTATTGGTTAGAAGTAAGTTACTCAAGGGGAGAAGATTATACAAGGCTATGAGTAGCAAGAGGTGGGAACCAAATAGAGGCCATCTGACTCCTGGTACAGGTGTATCAGACACATATTGTGTTCATTTCAAATCCTCTCAACTTCCACCTCTTATCCACCTATTGCTGCAGCAAAAACCCACAAGTGCAACCTGACAGTGCTTTGCTTGGAGCACATGGTCATGCCTAATATAGATTACGACCTTCCAAGGGACAAGGTAGATGGACATCTGTATAGAGTAAATGGAGCCCTGGTGGCTCAGTGGTTAAGAGTTTGGCTACTAACCCGTATGTCGGCAGTTCGAATCCACTAGCCACTCTTTGGAAACCCTGTGGGGCAGTTCTAATCTGTCCTATAGGGTCACTGTGAGTCAGAATAGACTTGATGGCAATGGCTTTTTTTCTTTTGGTTATAGAGTGCATAAATAAATAAGCAAACAAATAAAGCTAGAGCTGAAGCCTGATGGTACAATGGAAAATTCATGGTCCTTCACCTAGGTTCCAGGTCTAAGTCAGTTCATAGACCCAGAGCCCATTGCTTGAAGAGGAAACAGTTCTCTTTAACCCAGTTAGCTCTCCTGCCTCCCATGTGGGCCTGCATGCCAAGGACACAGCAGCCTTTCCCCCAGGCCAGCAGGGACCTCTCACCTATAACTGTTCCTCCCTCAGGCCACTGAGCCTATATTTCCTTTCAGCTCTTGGCTTCTTTCTGTAGTGCCCCATCCTTTCCTTCCCCAGGTTTTGTTACTTGGCTCCGTTGCTTGGCCCCTGGCATGGAGCTGGGGAGCCTTTAGGGTCCATATGGATGAAAGGCAGAATGAAGTTCTGGCCTCCGGGTCAAGCATTTACACTGCAGCCAAATCATTTTCATAGCTGAGAGTAAGTGCCTTCAGTAAAAAAAGAAAAAAAAATCTGCTTTATTATACTAAAAGGGTCTCTGACTCTCTCCTCTCCCTTTGAGTAGCATTTTTTAAAAAGTCCTCTTCTGTCCTCTTAGCTTGATGGTTGTCATGCCTCAAGGGGAATGGGGGCAGGCAAGGAACCCACCATACCCATAAATAATTCCCATTTTATTGAAGCCTGCCTTGTTTGTTCCAAGAAACTGAATGCTCATGGAAAAAGATGCTACCTAAAAAGAAGACCTCAGCTTCTCCCAAAGAAGTAGAGCAGGCAAACTCTTAGTGAAGGCCCGTGTTTTCATCTTTAGGTCCTGCTCCCACCTCCTTACAGGCAAGATTTTCCTCTGTAGTTTGTGGACTGGAACCAGCTCAGCGGAGAAAACTCAGTTCTTTTCTCCTTCAGCAAGTCCAATAAGGCTTCTTAACAATTCTAGTGGTGCTTTGGTCAACTGTCCAGAGAGGTGAGAACAGGCCCTGGTGTGAGACAGGCGAGCTGACATCTGAGAGCCAAGAAATCATTGTGGAGCAATTCTTTAATGAATTTGTTAGAGGAGGGGAGATGAAATATAGGGCAAAGTCCAAGAAGTCAGAGCGGGAGAGCTGGGAAAAGACAGCAGATGTTGTCAAAGATACTTTTTCATGTTTCCTGTGTGCTAGAAATCTGCAGATGTATGTTGGCAGGGCTACAGTCAGAGTACAGAGGGAGGCTAGAGTTTACACATCTGGAAATCATTTGGCAGGGCACAGAGTTCAAGCGCTCTCTGCTTCAGCCGGGTTCAGACATGCGAGCAGGCCTTTGTGGAGTGAGGGGCTGGCTGTTCACAGAGGAGTGGGGGCTGCTTCTCCCGCGCTCCTACCTAAGCCGGTTGGTTTTGCTCTGTATCAGTTCAGTCACATGGAAAAGCTGAAATGACTATGAAAAGGGAGAAGGGGATGGGGGGAAGGAGAGGAGCGAAGAAGAGAATTCACCACAACTGAGAGAAGCCTGGCTGGAAATCAAGGAACAAAATGTACTTGGACCCAATCCAGTGCATGAGTTAACTTGAGAGCAAAGAACACCATTCAGGGGAGGGAGAAAGGAAAAAAAAAAGAAAGCTGCCTCTGCTGCATAGTAACACCCAGGGATCATGCTCACACCACATTTACTTTTCTCAGAAATCCCTGTACATTTTGCCTTCAGTTATTTCAAGAATATACAGGGCTTTCTTAATCTGGAGGGAATTCCTCCCTTTTGAAGGATTTATGGGCTTCTGCAGAGAGAGAGCACGGAGTCTCTGAGGGATCGGTCATCACCCTCTGACCTGCAGCCTCCTGCGACAGAATGTGAGATGTGGTCTTCCCTCCCAGAGGAGGGCAAGATCACCTCGGGTATTTTGCTTCCCTCAGAGGAGAAACACATCTTTGGGTTGAAATTGTGTCCCGGCTCAAAGTTCCTGCCAGGCTCAACTGTGCAGAAAATATCAGTTGCAGCTGCTCGCAGGCTCAGCTGACGGGCTTCATGCACCCATGTTTAGCGAGGTGAACTTGCAATGAGTGGTAACAAGTGAAAGGCACCAGGGCAAAGCCAGACCTGTTAATATGGTCCAGGGCCTCAGAAAGATTTGAGTCCACCTGGGGAGAGAACACAATGCATGAAAATACAGCTAACAAAATACAGAGGAACGTAATAAATGCCAAATGTGCGATTAAACATGTCCAGGTGGGTTTCTTCAGAATTCCCACCCCTGAAACCTGATTATCTTCTTGCATCCTCTACCTTGATGAATATCTCTACCATCTCTACTGTTGCCCAAGCCATAAATGTTGATTTCTCCCACTCTATCACCCTGCAGAAAGGAGTCCTGGTGATGCAGTGGTTAAGCGCTTGGCTGCTAACCAGAAGGTCAGAGATTCAAACCCAACAGCTGCTCTGCAGGAGAAAGACGTGGCAGTCTGCTTCCATAAAGATTTACAGCTTTGGAAACCCTATGGGGCAGCTCTACTCTGCCCTACAGGATTGTTATGAGTCAGGATCAACTCAATGGCAATGGCAATGGCAATGGGTATCAGCCTGTATGTCCAATTTGGCCTCCAGGTCCTGTGAATTTCATGCCCTTAACATTTTTTTTTTTTTTAACATTTCTTGAATGTGCCCTCCTCACAGTCCAACCACCCTCAGCATCACCAGCCTGAATCATGACACTGCCTCCAAATTGCCCTCTCCACTGCCAACTTTGTCCCCTTGAATCTGTTCTCTGAGTTATCTTTCTGAAATATAAATTTGAACAGGTCACTTCTCCTAGTGGTTCAATAGTTTTCTACAGCTTTCAGAATAAATCTCAGCCGGGCATAATATACAAAATCTCCATGACCTGGTTCTTGTCCACCTTCCTAACCTCATCTTCAGTGGTGTGCTGGTAAATGTTTTAACAACCAGATCTCCAAACACACCACTGCATTATCTTATAAGACTCATTCTCCCCTAGAACAATAAAGAACTTCTTTCCATTGTCTGACTACACCATACTCTCCCCCTTGTGTGAATCTCTACACGTTTTTTCTCTCTGCCCAGAAAGACCTTCTTCCTACCTTCCTCATGCCTAGTCATCCTTCAAGACATAAAAAAAAAAAAAAAGACATAGCTCCTCCAAAAAGTCTTCCCATAACAAGCATCATGAATGTCGTTGGCTGCCAAAATGCTACATTGTAATTGTGTTCTGGTGGGTTCTGCAGCACTAGGTGCTCCTTGAGAACAGGAACCACCTTTTGCCTTTGTATTCATCGTGCCCTACACCCTTCCTGCTACATAATAGGTTTTCAATAACAGTTGAATCTAAGAATACAAAAAAAATCCAGCTTTTAATTTACTAGTTACACTCTGGAGTCCCTGGGTGGTGCAGAGTTAACACACTCAGCTGTTAACCAAAAGGATGGAAGTTCAAGTTCACTCAAGAGGTGCCTGGTGATATACTTCCAAAAAATCAGTCATTAAAACCCCAATGGAGCACAGTTCTACTCTGGCACATGCGGTCACCGAGAATCAAAATTGACTTGACAGCAACTGGTTAGATACATTCTACCCTCTTTTAAAAAGATTAAAGGCTGTGAATAAGTACTGTACTGAGAATAAATGCTACCAGCCTTCCACTGACACTGAGATCTAGAAGGCACAGAGTAGTCGGGGAAGAAATCCTGGAGTAAGGTTGCCTGGTTTCGCAAACAAAATCACAGAATACCCAGTTAAATTTGAATTTCAGATAATCAAAAACATTTTTTTTTTTTTTAGTATAACTGTGACCCTGGCAACATGTTGGGTATTTTTATATTAAATAAATATTTGTTTATCTGAAAATTCAATTTAACTGGACATCTTTTATTTTATCTGGCAATTCTATCTTTGAGGAGGCTGCATATGAGCAAGAGCTTGAAGAATGAGTCAGATTTAGAGAAACCAGCTAGAAGAGGAACTGGTTCTCCTCACTAGGGACTGATGGGAGGGGTGATAAGCAAAGCGCACAGAGAACGGAAATCTGCAAGGCATTAGCAGATTGGTTTGTTTAGAGCACTAGGTTTATGCCTAGAGAGAATGAGAAGCCAAAAAGAAGAAGAACATTAAAACTAAGGTGACCAGATGAATAAACCAAACGCTTTGAAAGCCAGTATAGCAGGGGTGGGAGTTTGGGTACCATGGTTTCAGGGGACATTTAGGTCAATTGGCATAATAAAATCTATTAAGAAAACATTCTGCATCCCACTTGGGACAGCAGTGTCTGGGGTCTTTAACACTAGCAAGCAGCCATCTATGATGCATGCAACAATTGGTCTCAACCCACGTGGAGCAAAGGAGAATGAAGAACACCAAGGACAAAAGGTAAGTATGAGCCCAAGAGTCAGAATGGGCCACATAAATCGGATACTACATCAGCCAGGGACCAGAAGAACTAGATGGTGTCCGGCTACAATTGATGACTGCTATGACAGGGAACACAACAGAGAACCCCTGAAGGAGCAGGAGAATAGTGGGATGCAGACCCCAAATTCCCATAAAAAGACCAGACTTAATGGTCTGACTGAGACTAGAGATCACAGTGCCCAGACCTTCTGTTAGCCCAAGACAGGCATCATTCCCAAAGCCAACTCTTCAGACAGGGGTTGGACTGGACTTTAAGACAGAAAATGATACTGGTGAGGAGTGGGCTTCTTGGATCAAGTAGGCACATGAGACTACGTGTGCAGCTCCAGTTTGGAGGTGAAATGTGGAGGCTGAAGGGAACAGAAGCTGGCTGAATGGACACGGAAACACAGGGAAGGAATGTGCAGACGCATCGGGGGAGAGCAACTAGGAGTATATAGCAAGGTGTATATAAGGTTTTGTATGAGATACTGACTTGATTTGTGAACTTTGACTTAAAGCACAATAAAAATGTAAAAAGAAAAAAAATCATAAGCCAGCAACATATTAATGACAATTTAAAAAAAAACTAAGGCGACCAGAGCAGGTAATCACAATTGCTCAGACATGAGTTTCTAAGTCTTGAACTGGTCCAGAGGGAATTGAAGGAAGACAGGAAGAATGGATAGATTTCTAAATGTGTGAAGGTATGGGTTAGGGAGGCAGAATCTAAGGAATCCTCAAAACTTTATGACTCAAAAGGAGAAGCCAGGCTGGAAGGGACAGGGGGAGGAGGATAAGCTTCACTTAGTAAAGTTGAATTGGATATGGAAAGAGGGCCACCAAGGACAGATGTACAGCAGAGTTGGAGTTGGGGTCCTAGAGTCTGGAGGGCGGGACACTGATCGTCACATGTCCCAACCTAAGTGACTGATGGTTTGCAGGGGCTCTCTGACACATGATCTGCATATATCAAGGAGGAATGAATATTAATGTGTTAGGTGTCATCAGATTAATTTTTGACTCATAGATTGCCACGTCTTTCTCCCATAGAGCAGCAGGGTGGGTTCAAACTACCAACTTTTTTGTTAGCAGCCAAGTGCTTAACTGTTGTACCACCAGGGCCCCTTGAATACTAACATGATGATGTGTTACCACTAAACTGATATCATCAAGGTCCTATCTCATCCCAAAGCCTCTTGAGAGTTCATCAGGCCATCAAGGAGATGCCTTACTCCTTGGTTTCCTAACAGAATGCTTGATGCAGTTCCCTATAAGATATTCATAAGATGAAAAAGATAGTTCGCCACCCAACTGTATTCTAAAGCCTAAATTTAATACACTTCATACCCATGCCTGAATGGAACTCATTGCTTATCTACATGAGATGGGTGGAGGTACAGTCTGTGTAAATATGTTTGGAAGTACTTTGAAAATTGTAGCATGCTATACAAACCTAAGACAATATTATTATTCACACAAAATGAATATCTATAACTGAAAATAATCACTCAGATGTACAAATTACATCTATTTATTGCCAGATCTCTGAATATGTCAAGACAATCAAATTGCAACCCACTTGCCAATACTACCTACCCCTCCCCTTGCCTTTCTTTTTTTTTTAAATTCTGCTTTAAGTGAAAGTTTACAGTTCACATCAGTTTCTCATACAAAAACTTATACACACATGGTTATGTGACCCTATCTGCTCTCTCTACAACCTGACAGCACACTCCTCTCCTCCATCTTGTATTTCCCATGTCCACTCAACCAGCTTCTGTCCCCCTCTGCCGTCTCATCTCATCTCTGGACAGGAGCTGCCCACATAGTCTCATGTGTCTACTTGAGCTAAGAAACACTCCTCACCAGTATCATTTTATGTCTTATAGTCCAGTCTAATCTTCGTCTGAAGAGTTGGCTCTAAGAATGGTTTCAGTTTTGGGGTATCAGAGAGTCCAGTGGCCATGTCATCTGGGGTCCCTCCAGTCTCAGACCATAAGTCTGGTCTTTTCACTATAATTTGAATTTGAGTTCTGCACCCCACTTCTCTACTGCTCCATCAGGGAATCTCTGTCATGTTCCCTGCCAGGGGCAGTCATTAGTGGTAGCCAGGAACCACCTAGTTCTTCCAGTCTCAGAATGATGGAGTCTCTAGTTCATGTGGCCTTTTCTGTCTCTTGGGCTCATATTTTCCTTGTGTCTTTAGTGTTCTTCATTCTTCTTTGCCCCAGGTGGGTTGGGGCCAATTGGTGCATCTTAGGTGGCTGCTTGCTAGCTTTTAAGACCCCAGATGCCACTCACCAAAGTGGGGTGTGGAACGTTTTCTTAATAAACTTTGTGATGCCAATTGACATAGATGTCCCCTGAAACAATGGTCTCCAGATCCCTGCCCCTGCTACTCTGTCCCTCGAAGGGTTTGGTTGTATTTAGGAAACTTCTTTGGTTTTGGTTTAGTCCAGTTGTACTGACTTCTCCATGTGTTGCGTGTTGTCCTTTCCCTCACCTACAATAATTCTTGTCTACTATCTAGTTAGTGAATACTCCTCTCTCTCTCCCTCCCAACCCTCGTAACCATCAAAGAATGTTTTCTTCTGTGTCTAAGCCTTTTCTTGAGTTCTTATAACCATTTCATACAATATTTGTCCTTTTGCAATTGATTAATTTCACTCAACATAATGCCTTCCAGATCCATCCATGTTATGAGATGTTTCGCAGATTCATCATTTTTCTTTATCATTGTGTAGTATTCCATTCTGTGAATATACCATAATTTGTTTATCCATTCATCCGTTGATGGGCACCTAGGTTGTTTCCATCTTTTTGCTATTGTGAACAGTGCTACAATTAACAAGGGTGTGCAAATATCTATTCGTGTGAGGGCCCTTGCCTTTCTTTTACACAGCACTTATCACCATCTGTGATACTATGTAAGTAGTACTTCATTTATAGTGTGTTTTGCCTGACTTCCCACAAGAATGTATGGGCCTTGGTGGCAAGAATTTATGTCTGTTTTGTTCACAATTACATCTCTTCATGTCCTAAATAGTGTTTATTTCTGATTGAATGAATTAACTTTAGTTTTCAAAGGGATGACTGAGCTCACATAGATATATCCTGGCAGATAGGAAGTGTCCTGAAAGACAAATGTGAAAGAAACCTCAGAAACATGAAACACATTGTCCTATAACTAGGGGATAAACTGCCATGCAGGCCTGTCAGGAGGCTTGTCCATGTGAACAACTTGATTGTGATGGTTTCTCTGCCCATCCTTACAATAAGAAATGTGTAGGTCAATGCCTAGAAACCCTGGTGGCATAGTGGTTAAGTGCTACAGCTGCTAACCAAAAGGTCAGCAGTGTGAATCCACCAGGCACTCCTTGGAACCCTAAGGGGCTGTTCTCTGTCCTTTAGGGTCCCTGTGAGCTGGAATCGATTCGACAACAATGCGTGGTAGGTCAAAGCCTAAGTCCTTTCTAGTGGCAGACACTGTAAGCATCTCAGTAACCCATAAGAATTAATTCCCCTCCCTTAGAATGTACCTTGCTAGGCTCAGCTGTTTGATATTCCTCTCCTACTTGAAGAGGTCTCAGAGACTCACCTTAACCCTGCAGAAGACTGCCTTGACAAAAGAACCATATAGACTGTACTATTCCCATCCTCCTGGGATATTGTATTCCTTTCAAATGCCAGAGAAGAGCTATATTGTAATTCAGATTCCAGAGTTCAGCCTGTATATTTGAGCCTATGGTTCTTTTTCCTACTGTTCATTCCCACGTTTCTGTAGAAATCCTAACAACCTGTGAGTGTTGACTGGAAGCCTTCTTGTACATGGTATTCTGCAAAGGAAATGGGAAAGGAAGGATCTCTTCTCCACCTCTCAGCATGAGCAAAGCATCACTAATGCAGACAAACACAAAAAATGCATTGCAGCTGAAGTTCAGATGAGCCTTGAAAGGCATCCAGCTGCACTCTTAAACCCACCTGGTAAGTGTCCTGGTTAAACAATAGAACAGACTGGCAAGTCTTGGAGAACGCAGTGCTGAAGTCCAAAAGGCTCTCATTTCTGAGAGTGCTCGGCCTCTCTGGGAAGCAAATAGCAGGGACTAAAAAGACTCAGTTGCAAGATCTTAAGGAAGATGTAGGGGTTCTACCTAAGAAAGACGCTACAAAATGGCTGACTCTTTCCCAGAACCTAGTTTCAAGGAGATGGACATAAACTAGCGATGACAGGTGGGCCACAGGCCCATATGGAGACAAACTGGAGTACCTGAAGAAGGGTGGTTGCACTTTATCTCCCAACAGGTCAATATGATGGGTGATCATATGCCCATCCCTCACCACTCTCTTTGTCTACTGCTCTGTCTTCCATCTCTTCCTCTGTATGTCAATCAGCTGGCCACCTACAAAGAAGCCGACGAGGAGGCTCCCCTTCTTTCTCCTTCTAACTTGAAGGACTGCTTCCTGCAAACCCACCCCTTCCTCTGGAAGTCCAGCCAATTCCACGGAGCCTAGTAAACCATTTCTTTTCCATTCTTGTCCTCAGTTGATTCATCGCAGTATTCCTTTGGCCTCCTAATTACTGCCAGACGTGAAGCTGATGGTTTGGGGTTTATAGATACTATTACTGCCAGATCCTCTTCCCTTCATTGTCTGGAAGCCTGTCTCCATTTAAGCCCTAATCCATTTTGCCATTTTTGACCTAGTTCACATTATTTTATATTTTTCCGTATTAAGTCAAATAACCCACGTGCTGCCTGCATATATCTTATTGGATCCAGCTCTTCTATTGTGACTCAAATGAATGCCTGAGGAGAAAAAATTCCACACGCTACTCCCAGGGATTTATCCACTTTCTTAACTTATAGCATAAAGGCCTAGATGGGAAGCCCCTTCTAAAAATTCTGACAGTATTCCTTAACTGGGTAAAGAGTACCATAACTCATCACCACCCTACTCCCCACAGTCTTTAGATGGAAGAATGTGTTTAAATACATCAAAAATATGAAACGAAGGTGGCTACAGCTGTCTTCTACAGCTGTTAAATTCACCCATCCCTGGATAAAAAATTGATAGCAGCAGATGAATGTGTTTCACAGATTAGGAGGAGAAAGGAGAAACTGAGCAAGAAAAAGAATGAAGAATCAAGCGTTTAACCCCCAAAATTGGGTACTCATCTAAGACATAATTAATCTCCCCTCCTTACCTTAAGCCCCAGGTAACCATATGTGTGACCAAACAAAAGCTTAAGTCATACAACTTTGGCAAATATTGTTCTTTGAAACATGCACGGCATGACCATAGGTCTGAACAAAGACAGCGCTGGTGATAAATAACCCACAGACCGGCCAGATTTCAGAAGGAATCATGTGCACTGTGTTTGTACCACACACCCTTTGAACAAAACCAAGTTTATAAAGACTCTCACTGTTGCTTTAACATGCTGTAGCTTGCTTATCCATCATTCAGGGGAGAAAAAATAACATTAGGACTCCTTCGGGGTGTTTTCATGTACTATTCTTAGCCTATTTTTCTCCTTCAAAATAAGTAGTTTCATAGTTGACCAGATGAAAAGATAAGGCATGTAGGACTCTCGGGGATTACACCCAGAAATAGCAATGTTGGGCTGGTTTTATAATCCCCGCAAAGAGTGGTCGCTGCCTTGTCCTGGAAGGCGGCAACTCATTGTGAAATCCGGAGGCAACGTCTGCTACAAGTGATAAATACAAAACAGAATCTATTGTTTGTGACTCTCCAAAAGAGGGATTGATGGCAATTTTCCCAAGCCTCATTCAATTCATTCTGCTTTAAAATAATAGTTTTATTATTGATAAAATATCAACAGTAAGAACTGTGACAAAAATGTTACACACTTTTTCCAATATTCTGGAACAACCATCTATCAGGTAGGTATTATGATGTACATTTTATAGGTGAAAAACTGAGGCTTAATTTGCAAAAGGTGAGACAATCTTGGTTAAGTCTGGTTATGCACAATTCCATTTGAATCCAGAAACCATGCTCTTAACTAAACCAAAAAAACTCAGACTCATTGTCATGGAGTTGACTGACTCGTGGTGACTCCATGTGTTACAGAGTAGAACCGTGTGATGGGGTTTTCTTGGCTGTAATCTTTACGAGCACAGAACTTTCCTCCATGGTGCTGCTGGGTGGGTTTGAACCACCAATTTTAGGTTAGTAGATTAGTGCAAACCATTTATGTTCTTAACTACAGTCCTACAAAACATGTTCACTATAGAAATTTTTTTTAATCAGATAAGTAAAAAGGAGAGCAAAAACAATTATACCTGCACTTACTCAGAAGCAATTTTATAAAATCTCTTCTATGCCCATACATCCCTGGGTATATCCACAATTCACAAAAAAATGGGGTAGAGATCATCCTTAACATACTGTTGTATAACATTTGTATTTTCATTTGAAATATTTTGAGGAGGTCCTTTTATATCAATAAATACAATTCTACCACATCATTTTTAATGCCTGTGTGGTTTTTCCTGGTGGCGTAGTGGTTAAGTGCTACGGCTGCTAACCAAAGGGTCAGCAGTTTGAATCCACCAGACGCTCCTTGGAAACTCTGTGGGGCAGTTCTGCTTTGTCCTATAGGGTCGCTATGAGTCGAAATCGACTTGACGCACTGGGTTTGCTTTTGGTTTGATTGTTTTTCCATTGTGGAGATATACCGTAATGTATTTAATCAACCCTTTATTTTGAACATTATGGTTCTTATACAGAGTATCAGGATAAATACCCTAAGAGATGAAATCTTTCACATATGTTTATTTTCTTAGGGTAAATTTGTATAAACAAGATATGCATTTTTTAAATATTGCCAAATTGCCTTTTGGGAAGTGTGTGTGGATTTTCATTCCCATCAGCAATGTATTAAAGGGACCTTCTCCCCATACCATTACCAATACTGGGTAGTATCGTTTTATAAGCATTTCATTATTTATTTTTTTATTGTCTGTTTGGGAGGGGAAATAAGATCTCATTAATGTTTTACTTTGTTCTTTAATTTGTACTGTGGAGAGTATTTCTCTCTCTCTTTCTTTGGCATTTGTTTTAGTTCTTTTGTAAAGTGCCTTCTCATAGCTCATTTTTCTTTCAGGACCCATTGTACAGCAATCATTTTTCAAAATAATTACATCGAATATATTTCTGCCAATTTTTTTGTCTTTAATTTTTTAAATTTTTAATTGTAAAGAGCTTTAAATATTTCTTTTCTTTTATGGTTTCTGTTATTGATATTGGAGCCCCGGTGGCACAGTAGTTAAGAGCTATAGCTACCCAAAAGGTTGACAGTTCAAATCCACCAGCCACTCCAGGGCAGTTCTACTCTGTCCTAGAGGGTTGCTATGAGTCAGAATTGACTCGATAGCAACAGGTGTTTTGCTACTGATATCACTCTTTAAAAAAGAACTCCCTACCTCAAAGTTACAAAATATTCACCAATAATTTTCTTCTTAAACCTCCAAAATATTTTTGACACTTAAAATATTTAATTTATCCTGTATTTCTCTGTGTAACATACATGTTATTTCTTACAAGTTGTTAAACCAAATATTCCAACTCCATTCATAACATATCAATTCTAACTCATTAGAGATGAAATCTTTATTTTATACCAAAATTTTATACACATTTATGTTCATTTTTGGGATTATTCATCTAATCCATAGATTTTTCTCTTACTTTCTTTGCCACTATCTATTTTAGTTATTATAGCTTTAAAAGCCGTATTAATGTCTCAGAGAACAATTTTTCCTTCATTATTACCAACTACTTATTTATCCAATGCATTTAAGGACTATTCTGCCAGTTTTCCCCCCAAAAAAGCAATATTATAGTAGCAATTGAGTTACACTGTTCATATAATTTCAAAAGAGTTAATGGCCTTACAATTTGAGTAAATCGTTCCTTTTAGGAACAACCAAGTCATGTCTATTTATTCAAGTTTTTCTTTTTTCCTCAATAATACATTCATTTTCTTTATATAGATTATAATTTATGCAATTATGTGAGTGAAATCTTCATTCCTGTTATATTTTAGAATTGGTTATTGTGACACTGAGACTTATACAGTGGACTTCAAGTTGTCCCCATTGTTACAGGTATAAAGTTGATACCTAGTGATGTTAATTATCTTTTCAAAGTCACCCATCTCATCTGAGACATAACTTCGTCTAAAAGCCAAGGCATCATCCAGTCCTAACAACTCTATCGCCAGGACATCCCTAAACAGTCCACTCACCCCCATTGTTACCACCACCACTCTAGCTAAGGAACCAGTAACATTTGTCTGAACTATTATTAAAACCTCTTAACTGACCTTCCAGTTCCACATTTCCCCATTCTAATCCATTCTTTGAATTTCCAAAGTGAACGAATCATATCACTTCCCTGCTTAAAAGCCTCCAGTGGTTTCCCATAACACTTAAACACCAAATGTCTGGCTTACAAGATCCTACAGGATCTGACCTCTCTGTACTTTCTAACTATGTCTCCAACCTAACCTTCCCTTGCTCTGTGTGCTCCACCATCCTGGTCTTCTTTCAGTTCCTCACACAGTCATTTCCTCCTTAGGGACTTTATTACCAGCTGTGCCCCCTGCCTGGAAGCTCCTCTCCCAGATGGCTGTTCTTTCTAGTCATTCAGAACTCAGATGTCACCTGCTCACCCACCCAATCTGATAGCATATCCCCCTTTTTTATTTTCATAAAAGCATTTATTCTGAAATTTCCTTATATATTTTTCAAATCTAGTCTGTATTGCCTTTCCCTCAGCTTGTCTTCCCTACACCCGTCTTCCAGGCAAGATCTCAGAGCAGTCACAATTTCTGTCTTGAATATCACTGAAACACCAGTGACTAGATGAGTATCTGGCACATAGTAGGTGTTCAGTAAAAATCCGTGGAATGAACGAATGAATGGCTAAACTCAGGTCTTTTCATTCCTACTGAGCATCATTTGGTAGAAGTAGCATGCATTTTACAGCCAGGAAGACCTGTGCTTAACTCTCATGTATTATCTCCTTACATTAAGGAAAATACTCAGCTTCTTAGAATATTGCTTTCTTTAGCCATAAAATGTGTTGATTAGTAGTAACCGCCATGTACGGTTGGTTTGAGATTTACATGAGAAAATATGTGTACAGCACTAGCACACTTCCTGGCACACAATAGGTATTCGAGGTACGTTAGTATTTTCACTTCCTGAGCAATTTTCCCCCACCAACTAGCACCTTTATCTACACTGACTTTTAAAACTGGGAGCTAGAGAATTTAGTGCCCAGAGAGCCCCATCTTAGAATAAGCAAGACTTTCAAATTAGATACAAAACAGGAAGTGCTACCACCTGGGATGGGTTTTTGTTACAGTCTGTTTTCTAAAACTCAGAGGAAATATTTCAGCAAATTATTCGCTACCCTGAACAGGAACGAGGAATCCCTGGGTAGTGCAAACAGTTAAACACTTACTACTAGTCAAAAGGTTGACAGTTAGAACCCACCCAGAGGCACCTCGGAAGACCAACCTGGAGATTTGCTTCCAAAAGTTCACAGCCTTAAAAACCTTCTGAAGTAGTTCTACTCTGAACACATGAAATCTCCATGAGTCAGAACTGACTCGACGGCAACTAAAACCAACAACAACAAACCGGAACATAGAGGCCAAGATGAGGCTCATTGAACAAGTCAACAAATAATTGTCACTTTGCTACAAATCAACACGTTTTGAGTCTCTAATCTTAATGGCACGTTAGGGGAAAGTACTCATTGCCCAGATGTCACACAGCACATTGGAATTATAAAAGGGGGCATTAAGCAACCCCCAGAGGAGGATCCAAAGTTCAAATAAATCGATGATTATGGTTTCCTAGAGCAATTTCACTGAATTTCCATGAGCCTCCAATATTAGGGGAGTACATAAATTATATAAGGCTATAAAGTCTGACACAGTAAAAGTGGCTCATTTTGAAAAAGGAAATTAATTCTTTGGCCTTGACTACCAAAACCCACCCTTGGTTATTCTGTGCTTTCCTCTGGAGCTTACAATGGGGAAGCACACTCATTCTTTTCCTGTTTATATTTCTTGGGTTTAAGCCCATGGATACAATTTTCCTAAATCTTAGGAAGAGTGACCAGGTCACCAAAGAGGCCAACAAACCATTAGTGACACCCTCCGAATTATAAGTAGCCCTGCTTAGGATCAAGGCTCACTCTACTTGAAATAATACTGGGCACAAAATTACAGGTCATTCCCTATTGTGAAGAGGTTGTACAAGCCTGTTTAAAAATAATAATAATAATAAAACAAAACAAAAAAACCATGTAGCACATGTTTTCCCCGAAGTACCAGAAAGGAACCAGCAAGCACCAAACAGGAATATCAGCTAAGTGGAAGGGCTGAGAAGACGAACTCCGGAGAAGAACATTTGGCTTGATTCCCTGTTCCATATGTTTCTAGCAGCGTGAGCTTGAGCAAGTTACTTCATCTTCAGTACCTCAGTTTTCTTGTCTGTAAAATTGGAATGATAATAATAGCACCTACCTTTTCGGGTTGCAATGAGGATCAAATGAGTTAGGATTTGTGAAAAGCTCAGTAAATCATAGTAAAGCTCTTATGTGACTAAATTGTAACTCAAAGGACATTTTTAATGTTTTTGTTCTGAGAACTTGCCCTAAATGGGAATGGCATGGATAAGCCCCTCACCCATCTATAGCTGGGGTGATGGACAGGAACTCTTTACCTCGTACCACAAAGTAGAAGAGGTCAACGGAAGTCATTCACTCACTCTTACATATGAAAAAACTGACATAAGTGAAGTAGATAAAAATCCAGTTCATCTTGCCTTAAAAATCAAAGGGGAGTACAGAAATTAAACCTTAGCTCTATGGTTTCCAGGCCTCCCTCCACTTTCTACAAGTGCCACTACAAATTGTAAGCTGTTTTCAGGGCACAGGTCCCGAAGGTAAGTTTCCATTGCTCCACAAAGTGCAATATGATCAAAATCTCCACCTTCAGGGGCCCCTACACAGTCAAAAGAAATAAAAGAAGACAACACTGTTCTTATGCTCCTGAGAATATAAAGCCTCAGCATGGCAAACAGCCCTTCAAACATTTTCCGTGTGTCGGTTTCATTGTGCCCTGCCCCTTACCTACTAGCTGCCTTGTTACATCTCACCTTTGCCCACTGGGTACGGTGTGGTCTCTTTGAAAGCTGAAAGTAACTTTTAATACAGGCCATCAGAGCAGCCCATCTGCTGAGAGGAAATTTAAATAAACCTTGTGAGTGGCCTTCTTTATGGGGCTAATTTTACAACTAAGACTTGTGAAGGGCGAGAGAAAGTATAGTTTGTGAACTTAACCCAGGGCACCCACCAAAGAAGGCTGTCCGTGGATTTCAGACCTGTCTGGATAAGTTGTGGTAGGCTCTCCTAATTAGAGGATAATTCCAGAAAGTGGGAACAAAGATAACATCAGCCTATTCATCACAACTGAATAACGAATAGCCAAAACAGGAGAGATGAGGGAAAATAAAATGTAACAGGACAAAGAGGCGGTTAGAAAAACTTCATGCTGATCATTTTTCTTCAGGACTCACCATTGAGAAAAATTAAGTCTTTAACCTTTCTGATGGCTTCCTGTGGCTAAGCCACAGAAATCTAATTGAGAAACTCAGGTCCCCAGAAATCTGCTGTCTGCTGCTCTGGCTATAAAATCATATTATTGTAAGCCCTTGACTCGATTACTGTACGAAACAAAGAATTGTTGCTGCAGCGTCATTACATAGATTGTATACCCAAAGGATGCTCTTCTAATCTTTGTTATTAGTCTTCCCCCCATTATCCTCAGCAAACAGATGAAGGCGAAACCTCAGGGGATACCATATTCTCTTTAGGTCAGGGGTTTCTCCAAAAGCATTTTACTTTTCCATTGTACACGAGACACAGAATTGAGTGCTTGTATAACAGATAGAAGGACAACTATTTCTTCTGGGATAACATTGGTCCTATTGGTATTACAGTGCAATTTTTTTTGCCCTTGAGGTGAGTAAAACGCATTATGTGTAGATACCACATTCCAAGATAGTACAAGAGTGTCTTTCCATTTGTTTACAAAACTTAGCTCCAATAGTATCTGCGCAGAATAAACTCCAGCCTTTTTAGGCTGGAGCCTCAATGTAGTTTTGTACCTTTTTATTCTCTGGCTAGTAGCAGATGTAAACAACTTGACAAAGCCAAGTAGTCTTTCGGGGGAGGAAGAGATGGCAAAGAAGTAGCGTTAAATCTCTCTGGTAAGGATACCTGGTGGTGCAGTGGTTCAGAGCTTGATCAGCAGTTCAAATTCACCAGCCGCTCCTTGGAAACCCTATGGGGCAGTTCTACTCTGTGCTATGGGTTGATATGAGTCGGAATCGACTCAATAGCAACAGGTTTGAGTTTTTTTGGTGGGGGTTCTCCACTAATTATATTCATTATTGCATTAAACCTTCATGTCTTCTTCATCCCAAAAATTCCCATGCATTTCTTAAGGCCAAATATCACCTCCTCTGGTGGCCTTCTATGACTCTCCCAAGACAGAAGGAAGTGTCCTTGCCTCCATCTGCTCGAACAACTGCCTTTGCAGAGAGCTTTTGTCACACTTATTACCTGGAAGCACAAGGATCTCTCTGCAACTCTCCCTCCTCCACTTTGCGTTTGGAACCCTAGTGCCAAGCTCAGTGCCTACCAAGTAGTTGATGCTCTGGAAATGCTCTCCGAGTAAGTGAGTGGATGAATGAATGAAACAACCAAGGACTGCAACTAACCCATCAGGAAGCCTCTGGAATATGGGATGTTGATATCTTCTAGGAGTATGATTCTCTTATTAGGTAAGCAATTTAGGCTGTTATTGTAATTAGAGGAGTCCCAGAGGAGCATGTTAGTTTTTGTTAAACCAAAAGTATCCAGTGTTGGTTGTATTAACTTAAGCCTCTATGGCGTGTGGTCTACATAGCTTGTGGGGGCGAAGTTTAATAGCTGGTATATTTTGAAAATGTATCTGCAAGAATTCCTCTGACTCAAGGAAATGATAATGATGATAATAATGATAACAACCAGTAAGAGACAATACAAGTTAACTTACCATAAAGAGTAATAGTAACAGTAGATTTTACTTTTGAGAGTGTCCTTTTTCTGGGGCTGGGTAGTAGGTTCATGGACATTTATTATATTGTTAAAAGCCATACACATCTTGAACTAAAGGTTTTGGTCAATGATCAATAAAATTCTGTGCGTCTAGGGGTTAAAAATAAAGAAAGTAAACGTTCCTGTGATACATAATCCTCAACCTGTTATAAAAAGGTTTCTTCACATTTGCTTTCTTACACTTTTCCACAACTGTATAGCATTTCAACTTAAATAACACTCAGTTTTCTATTTCACTTAGTGATTTGGATTTTTGCCTAAAATTAATAAAATTCTTTGTTAGTATTGACAGTGGTAGATATGCAGATTCAACATCCGTAAGCCAACTACACTGTGACACAAGACTTTGATTATAAGCAGATATCCTTCTTAGAAGACATGACGGACTCATGGCCTATTTGGATCTCCATAATAAACTATGCCCAAGGAAAAAAAAAAATCAGGGTTCTACTATATTCAGACACAAAGTTTAAAAGAAAGACTTGTGAAAACCAATTCAGTCCTTATTTTCCCTCATGTGTGAGCAATGTCCTTCCTTAGTTATCATAAAAAAGCGAACCCTCGTTAAAGTTCAATTGAGAGGACAGAATTGAATTAACCAATGTTCCAACATCAATAACAACAATAAAAAAAGAATAATAACCAAGTGATGACTTACACTTACATAAGGCTATACTGTTTCCATGACGCTACAACCCATATTTGTTACCAAGGCTAGGATTCACTCAGCAGGCAGCCAGCAGAGCAGAGCACTGAGTAGGAGCCAGGTAAATAATCGTAAGTGACAGTGATTGTGTGACAAGTCCTTCCACAGTGCCCTGCATCATTTAATCAGGAGTCAGTAAGAAATGTGACCATCAACTCTTTTTTATGGCCTGCTTGGTACTTACCTACAGAGCAATGCAAATAACTGTTACGAAATTAAAATTCAAGTAGAGGGAGCGTTTTACCCTGTGAGGCTACAATGGTACCTAAGAAGAATCAATTCACTCCAGGCTGAGACCTAACACTGAAAACAGGATTTTTAATAATGAAGAAAATGCCACTCATCTATATGTTACTAGAGGGACCTCTAGGTCACAGTTTAAACCTGGGCCATGAAAGAACATCACCCCTATTGCCATCTGAACAATTGTGCTAAAGGTGGGTCTCATGGATTGCAATCTGTTGTTCAACAGATCCAGGAGGGAACTCCACAGCACTGCAGAGTATGGGGTAAGGAGTGGGCTTTATTTAGGAAAGTGCACACCTGGAGAGCTAGGGTCTGCAAGGGACAAAGGGACCTGATCACTCATTGTCCTCATGGAGAAGTGTGCCAGGGCAAGGCACTCTGCTGGACAAGCATTGTGGTTTACAGCTCAGTGGAAGAACTAAAATCCCTTATCTCTATACCTTTTCTAGGGGCCCAAATGAAAAAGTAGCCTTGTCACAGGCACAGATAATCACAGACTCCTGAGTGGCTAGTTTAGATGCCAGCTGTTTAATGGAATTGTCTGGAAACACCAACTGCCCAGCATCCAGAGATCTTAAGGCCCCTGAGGGGTTGCAGGCCTCTCTACTAAAGAGAAAAGCCACCCATCCTGTCAGAAGCTAAGAGTGGGTGTAGCAGTTCCCGCTGGGAGAGGGGGATCCCCTGCTGAATCATTGTCAAGGCAACCCAGAGTGGGCAACTAAGGTCATTTCCAGACAATTGCTCCTTGCGTCACAATATGACACATGAAAGTATGCAAAGGGCTGCAAAATAAAATCATGCTTACCTGAATCCTTTTGCTTTTCTGTGTCTTAACTTGGTCTTATTAGAATGATCCCACTATCACCAACATTAAATAAAATCTTCAGTAACTTCTTCTAAGACGGCATCCTTTGCCATTTTTCTTTTTTTTTTTTTAAGATAAACATACATATTCCTCTTCAAAGCAATTACAAATCTTTTGCTCCTTTTAGTTGTTTTATAATCTCCTACTCTAGGATCAAAGGAACCCTGGTGGCGAAGTGGTTAAGCCTTGGCTGCTATCTAAAAGGTTGGCAGTTCAAACCTGCCATCAGTTCCAAGGGAGAAGACCTGGCAACCTGATCCCGTAAAGATCATAGCCTAGGAAACACTACGGGGCAGCTCTACACTGTCACACGGGGTCACTATGAGTCGAAATCGACTTGATGGCACACAACAACAACATCCAGGACCAGCTCTAGAAAACACATGGTGTGGTTCACATTGTTCGTTAGAGTACCTCAGCTCCACACTGACCTACTCCCCAGGTTCCAACAGTCCTTGGGTTGCGCACCTGGGCCTCAACTGCAGGACATCAGGTGCCAAGCACCAGGTTCCCCACCTGACCCCTCCTTTCACTAACAAAATTTAACTGCTTCATACCTTATTCTCTAGCAATAAATAGTGATTTGATATACAGACAAGTTAACCCTATTAAACATTTCACTAGCTAGTGTTCAGTAAAATGAGCCATTGAAGAAGTGATGAAAATTCTAACCACATGATGTTTTTGTCAGGGAAGCCTTCTGTGTTCCTTAATTTTTGTTTTGGGTTCCTTTTACACTTGATTTCCTTTGGCTTGCTGCCAGATACAAGGCTGGTTTGTAACAACTGTATGAGCCCTTAAATAGCACACTTGATCTCATTCTGGTAATCCTGAGTTAGCTTTTTATACTGTTCTGTATCTTCCAGGCCCTCGATTTTATATCTCACCTTATTTTATTGTATGTGTTGTTATAGCAGATCACTTCAAATCCTTTATGGAGTGCGTTGTTATATAAATAAATTAGTAATGAATGTATGCATTGGGGTTGCTCCCAAATAGTGGGTTTTTTGGTGTATGTGACTCTCAGAAATGGATCCACAAACTCAAGTTCTTATTAATTAGCTATTAAATATGCTATGCCGTGGAAGTTGGACTCCACTCAAGTGTTATAATTCCTTCTGCTATTTATCATGACAAAATGGTGCATTGAACTTAGTTAGAGTCACGAAGTCTAGGTTTGACTCCTGACCCTGTATTTTGTGACTTTTCCTACATTTTCCTTTTTCCTCCATTATTTCTCTACACTGGGCTGGAGGGGATCATAAAAAGAAATGCGAAAAGTATATCCCACAGGGGATCACCAAAGATTCTGCTACATTCTTAGCAACCATTTACTGCCAGGGAAAAACTTTTTTAAGAAAAAAGAAAATATCATATCAGAATAATTTATTAACTGATCAAATACCAAGATAAGGTATGACTCTTAAGTCTCATTAACAAACCAACTGCTAGACAATTCTCTAAACCTCTTTCATGAGGCCTTTTAATGTTCTTTAAACTAAGCCTCCTACGGTTTCTAAAACAGATTGCTTGACCTTGAGCCCGAATCAACAAAAGCTTCCCAAGCGTCCCCCAAGCCCTCAGTGGTGAGAGCCTGACAGCTGAGTGTGGGCACGACCCAGGGAGAACAGTGTGTACTGCCTGGCGCGCCAAGGAATGTCCGTAGCCTTGGAGAATCAAGCAGGTACCTGCCCGTGTTTCCTGTGGTCTTGAAGAGCTGGGAACTAGACCAAGTCATACCATGTTTCAACGGCCGCAAATCATTAGCAAAAAAGGCAAACGCTAACAGTGCAGTTGGAACAACAAGCAGGTGGCACTTTTTTACACCAAAGATGACATCTTGAAAACACATCTAACAGACTAGAATATAAACAACACCCGTTCCCATAAGCAGAAAAGCCTTGCAGCTGGCAGCCGATCCAAGTCTTCAGATTCACTTCTCTGCAGTGGTCATTTATAAGTCCCCGTTCATAATTTATATGAATGAATAAATGAGTCAACAAACAAATAAATGAATGGCACCCCGTCAATGTTTTCGAACCACAAGAGGACACAATTAGAAATTTTAACCTAAATCCCACATCCTCTGCTTCTGTCAAAATGCTTCTTAGTTGCTCTCACTTTTACATTATTCAGATTCAATCTGAGTCAAGAATCGTCATCATAGAATCCGATTCTTTCCATTTTGTATCAAATTTGAAATTCAGTTCCTGTATGATACATCTCTGAAGATATATAATGATTTTTTTCTTTGCAAAAATATCACCTTTGGTTCTGATAGCCATCAACACAGTGGATCTTTACTCATTTTTCAAATTCACCAAAATGTCTGAATAGCATAAGTACAGCTGTGTGACAAATTGTCCTACATAAATCACTTAGATCTCTAGTGGACCATGGAGCTTGGTATCAAAACTGAAGAGTCTGTATAAACAAAGGCATGAGGTGCATCAGCAATAGCCCAATGGCTTCAGTATAAGCTGGAGAGGGTGACCAGAAGGCCACCTTCCCATTACACTCCCTCCACATACATTACCACTCCCCTTCGCACACATACACACACGGAGAACTTTCTAGGCGGACACAAAGACACCTCTGCAAAATATAGGCTAAACATCACTAGCTTTAATATGGTTTAATCAGAGTCCAATAATGAGTATTTTTCATCCATTTCAAAACAATTAAAAAAAAGTATTGTTTACCCACTTCAAATTATGCCACCTTTCTAGATATCCTTTTCCGAATTGTTTGACCATCATTTACACAAACTCACTGCCCCCTAAGCTTCTCACCTAACCTCTGGAGTTACTATTGTCAATTTGATCACATATAGATAATTCTTTAAAAGAACACAATAATTAAGGCAGACATTTTTTTCTAATTAAGCTAAACTATTGTTTGATTTAAAGATAACGTCAGGGCATAGTTTCCATTTAAGGTTAAAAGATTTCCTCAAGGCAATAGTTTTGGTAGAAGGGGGAGTGTGGAGGATGTGGGAGTTGGGGGGAGAGGTCATTCAGCCTCAATGGCTCCAGAAAGTCTGGATTCTGTGAGAATTTGAAGTTCTGTTCCATATTGTTTCCCCTTTTGATCAGGATTCTTATATAGAATCATTGATCAAAATATTCACTAAGAGTAGTTGCACACCATCTAGTTTTTCTGGTCTCAGGGCAAAGGAGGTAGCTGTTAGTTGGAGACAATTAGACACATATTCCAATTCCTCCTGCAATTGCTGACCGTCCTTCTTCCTTTGTTGCTCCAGGAGAATAGAGACCAATTGTACCTTGAATGGCCACTCATAAGCTTTTAAGACCCCAGGAACTACACTAACCAATGTCACTGAATTATACATATAGAAATTTTTGAATTGGTGTATGTTTTGCTGTGTATATCTCCACCAACATTTTTTTCAAAAGTATTTTTTCTTTATGTTGTAGATTCAGCATGTGTAGTATCTAATATGTATCAGACACTGTCCCTGGAGTGTCAAACGTATTCTCATTAACGCAATTTTTCCTTATGTAGTAACCATTTAATTTCTGTATCATGAATTTCTGTATCATGTACCATGATTACCAGCTGGGTCAATGCCTCTGGAAAATGAATTTATCTGGGAGATAACACAGTTGCAATTTTCATGAACAGCTTGTATTGGTTTTCCCAGGTATGGCAAATCCAACAGTTCCCTAGGCCTCCTTGTGGATGGTGAAAATGTTATAATTATGCTGAGATCAAAGCTGATAGAAATTATATAAGAGAAGTAGGGGGAAAAAGACTTTATTTTTGTGCAAATAATGTGTCCCTTCTGCATTTGTTTGCTGGCCACTGCCTCCTCCCCGCCCCTGCACAAAGAAATATTTTCATGAACACACTATGCTAATTTTTTTTTTTACAGCAACATATGGGAGATGATTGGCATGGCTGTACTAGTGAGGGTGCCCCTCGGGAAGAGGGCATGGCCAGCAAACAAGTGCAGAGGCATTTGTTGTTTGCAAACAAATACATATGTGTGTATGTATATGCATTTGACAGGCTATATGTATAGCCCTCATTTGGAGCCCTGGTTTCACAGTGGTTAAGAGCTTGGCTGCTAACCAAAAGTCTTGTGGTTCCAATTGGCCCAGTAGCTCCATGAGAGAAAAGACCTGGTGATCCACTACTATAAAGATTGTTGTTGTTGTTAGGTGCTGTCGAGTTGATTCTGACTCAAAGTGACCCCATACGCAACAGAAGGAAACACTGCCTGGTCTTGTACCATCCTCATAGTCCTTGCTATGCTTGAGTCCAGTGTTGCAGCTACTATGTAAATCCATCCCGTTAAGGGTCTTCCTCTTTTTCACCGACCCTCTGCTTTGCCAAGCATGATGTCCTTCTCCAGGGACCGGTCTTCCTGATAACATGTCCAAAGTATGGGAGATGAAGTCTCGCCATCCTCACTTCTAAGGAGCATTGTTGGCTATACTTCTTCCAAGGCAGATTTGCTCATCCTTTTGGCAGTCCATGGTATATTCACTATTCTTCTCCAACACCATAATTCAAAAGCATTAATTCTTTGGTCTTCCTTATTAATTGCCCAGCTTTCACATGTATATGAGGCAATTGAAGATACCATGGTTTGGGTCAGGCACACCTTAATCCTCACAGTGACATTCTTGCTTTTCAACACTTTAAAGAAGTCCTTTACAGCAGATTTGCTCAACAAAATAGTTCATTTGATTTCCTTACTGCTGCTTCCGTGGGCGTTGATTGTGGATCCAAGTAAAATGAAATCCTTGACAACTTCAATATTTTCTCCACTGTAATGATTACAGCCTAGGAAACCCTATGAACCATTTCTACTCCGTCACATTGCATCACTATGAGTCAGAATCAACTCGATGGCACCTAGCTACTAGCTGCATCTCGTTGGAGGGAGGTGCTGAAACTCAGCAGATCTTTTCCCTCTTTTTTTCAAAGTGATCTACATCATTTATTTTATCTATATACAAATTGAAAGCTCACGTAGACTTTTCCCTTTCACTTCCCCACATTTCCTTCCCTAGAATAATGTCTAGACTCCTTCCCTGATTCTGCCACATAGTGGCTTTGTGACAGTGACAGGTTACTTAACTCCCTGGAGCTTCATCTTGAGAATGAAGAATATTACCATCATCTGACCCAGAGAGTTTCTCAGTATAAAGTTCCAGATGCTTCCCCTCATTTGCATTAAATCATCCCCCCCACCCCGCCCCCTGGCCTTTCTTCAAGAGTAAGACTATCTGGACCATTATATCAACACCTCACGTTCCATGCACCAATTTGCAAAATATCAGCTTTTCATTTCTGCGTCAGTAAATGCACACCCTATGCACGTACAGAGGAGTCCTGGTGGCCCGGTGGTTAACAGCTTGACTGCCAATGAAAAGGTTGGCAATTTGAATCCACCAAATGGGGCATTTCCATTCTGTCTCATAGGGTCGCGATGAGTCAGAATCCTCTCGAAGGTAATGGGTTTGTATGCACATACAGAATGCACAAACATGAAAATGTTCACTTTTAATAACAGTGGTATCGGCATCAAGGGAGTCACATAATAGACAATATGTTTTAAAGAATCATTTTCCACAGAGAATTAATTTACCAAGTTCCCAAAGCAGTGGAGAACATCTGAGCACCTGCAGGCTTCTTGTTCACCCTAATAGGGCACTAATTGTTTTCAAATAAATGTTCCTAGTCTGCAAGCTCTCTGCTAGAATGAAAGTAGATTGAGGAATTGTAAACATAACCGTCATTCTGATGTCTAGAATGTCACACTTCAGAAGATAGATTCTAGAAAAGGTCTGGTTGGGATTAAATGTATTTAATATTATAATTTAATTTTTTAATATTTGAATTATGAAAAGTATCCATTGGCAAACTCCTTTTTCAAAAAAATCTACTCTGCCTTCTGATATAACATTTACTTCTTCCTAAAGCGATTACATCTTCAACACACACCATGCGTTGTCCAGTCTTTTGATGCAAAGTATTTTCTATGTGAAAGGCTCTTTAGTTTTGTGCTTTCCTTCTTTATTTGCAGCCATTTCAGGACTTTAAAAATGACGTGTTTTAACAGCGCCACCTTGTGGCAACAAGCTATTTCAAATTCGCCCACCCAGCATAACTTTTCCCCTCACTTTTCGGGGCTCCTGCTTTTTGAGCTGTTTTTCTATTATTTCTCAGCATTAATGTTACTGATGAAGATAAGGACTTTGTTAAAACAAAAAGTCTATTTTAAAAAACTAACAAAAAAAAAGCATGAATGTCAGCAGAACAATAGAACTTAAGAATAAACCACTCTTCGGGCCAAAAAGTGTAGCTAAAAATCAACCAGAGGTTTGTTAAGAAGAAACAAAATGAAGAAAGGCAGGAATTTCAAACCGGGCTTTAAAAGGAAAGCTAACCTGATTTAAGGCATTGTGGCTAGCGTTTTCCCTCCATGTCGTCCATATTTTCTGCCCTGCTGCCAATCTGAGAGCCGGGCAGCTCAGAACAGCGAGCAAATGCTTCCCAGCCACAAACAATGGAATATTAAAGCCATTGATATTCTCCTCACAGCAACAGAAACCATAGCCAGGTGCTAAAGGAATTGGCTGTTTATGAAGAAATAGTCAAATATTCCTTCCTTCCTTCCTCCTCGTCTCTGCAGCTTCTCACACAACCACCTCAGCCCTCTCCCCAGGGGCTGGAGCACCACTTGGGAAAAATAATAACTTAGGATTTTTTTTTTTTTCCCCAAAACCACTTGAACTCCAAGAGCTTAGACATTCATTAGACACTTACACCCAGTAACATGTCTGGCCAGTCGATCATCAACACAGGTAATATATCCACCGGTTTGAGAACAAGATTTACAAAGCCACTGAAAACCCCACCTAGTGTTTGAAAGGCCTTATCTCTTTCAAGTTTTAAACAAACCATGATGTGGATTTGCATGGTGAAAAATGAAGAGGAAGGAGTGAAGACTTGAGAGTGATGGCCAGAGAATACCTACTCATAAGCCTAAGAACACCCGCACCCCCCCCGACCCCCCCGGTTGCTGAAGGGTCTTCCCCTGAGGTGGCTCACAGGAAAGGTGATGTAAGAATGGCGTGGAGCCGTGTCTGAACTCCTCTAACTTCACAAGGGAAAGAAGGATCAAGATCAACAGACCAAGGCTGATTCCTATGAAGCAGAGGTCAGACATGCCATCTTTACCAATTCTGACACCAACCATCCCTCCTCCCATAGCACTCTACTTCTCTGCTGAGTTCGATAATTCATTACAATGGCCACACAGGAGTCATAGACAATACACACAATTGTAGGATTTATTAGGGAAGTAGCAGGTTACAATTCAGGTTGAGGAATGCTCAAGATACAGTTCTTTCAACAAGACACCCTCTTCTCAGGTGTGCTCACAGGCACACCTTTTTCTGGGCCTTCAGCCTCTGCCTTGCTTGGGCAAGTGTTACAAAGCTCCTTTAACTGTTGATAAGTACCCAGAGGCACCCCACTCCACCTGTAAGCCTCAGCCCAAAGGTGCTCAGCTCTAGCTCCTGGGGTTGGCAAACCTAGCTCCACCAAGTGCCTGGAGGCACCCTTCTGCCAGAAGGCATCAGATTTCTCACTCTGTGGTCTGGAAAGCCCACCACACTGTCTCCTGTTGATCTTTCCTGCTGCTGTTTCTCTGTCACCACTTCTTGCCATTTTTAGCGTTATAGTTCTCTCTCTCTCTTTGTCTTCTGGTTTCAGGAGCTTCTCAGTGCAGGAATCCTAGGTCCAAAGGATATGCTCCACTCTGGGCCTTCTTCCTTGGTGGTGGTGAGATGTTCTCTTTGCTCTGGAATTGGCTCTCTTTTAAGCCTAGTGGGATGGCAAAACCAACCAATCCCTTTGGTGGGCCGCGATTTACTTATTTGCATAGTCCCACCCAATAGCTTGGGCGGAGGTTACAAGACCATGGAGAGAAAGGCCACACAAAAGTGATCCATCATACCGCAGATGACTTCCTAATTTGAAGGTCACTTACACATACACATGCACACACACGCCTCAGAGCAAGTCACCTACCCCACTGGCATAAGTATAGGGGTTCACACCCAATCTCCTTGAACTGAAAAGAAATTTGTCTTCTAGGCCCTCAAGCCTGAGACCAGGTCCCAGAGATGAAGGCCTGGATTGGGGTACTCCGAAGTCATGTTGTCAAGTTTTGTGGAAGATGAAATTAAGAGAAAACAATTGTCATCTATTCGCAGATTTGGCAACAGCAGCAATAGATTTTCACTGGAATATGACTATCAAGTGTAAAATAGTCGGGGCGGGGATTATGTCTTTACTACGAGGAGGATGAGATGGCTGGAGCAGCCACAGGAAGCGCTGACTGGGCCATAGAAATCATTAAAACCCAATGTATTACTCTGTGAGTGTAAGGCCCTGGAAGCCTGCCAAAGTCAACCTGCCAAAGTCTAGTTGATTCCCAACCAGACTGTGAAGCCTACGGCCCACAACTAAATTCCTGTTCCTTCCTGGTGACCCTGCATTACATTCCAGTAAGTTCTCCTGTGGTACAATTGTTCCTTTATCTACACAGGAAGGGAATTTGTATTTCTTCTGGAAACCAGAGCTCTATGGGTGCCAGGCTCATGCTCCTGACTGCTGGCTCACACTAAGTACACAGGGCTGGAATGAAGCCTAGTCATATGTGGACAGTGATGCAACACCCCGTCTCACCACCAGGCTGGGTGGTAGCTTTAACTCTCTAATACCCAATAGATTTTTGGCTACACCAAGCCAAAAGACTACACCAAGACTTCTATTTTAAAAGAAGTGTCATCAAACTACAGCCTGGGGCCACATCAGGCCTACCACCTATTTTTTGTAAATAAAGATTTATGCATACAGCTACATTTATTCATTTAAATATTGTCTATGGCTCCTTTCAGGGAGGCGTTAGTAGCACAGTGGTAGAATTTGTACCTTCCATGCAGGACACCCAGGTTTTATTCCCAGCCACAGCATCTCATATACAGCTACCACCCATCTGTCAGTGGAGGTTCACATGTTGCTATAATGCTGACCAGTTTTTAGGGAAGTTTCTAGACTAAGACAAACTAGGAAGAAAGGCCTGGTGATTTACTTCTGAAAATCATCCAACAAAAACCTTTTTGGCAACAATGGTCCAACCAGCAACTATGATGGGGATGGCACAGGACTGGGAAGTGGGTTCCTCTGTGCATGGGGTCACCATGAGCATGAGTTGGGGATCAACTCAATGGCAGCCAACAACAACAATGGTTGCTTTCACACGACAGTGTCAGAGCCGAGGAGCTGCATCAGGCTATCTGGTCTCCAAAACCTAAGTTATTTACTATCTGGCCCTTTACAAAAAAAAAAAAAAATTGTCAACCCCTAATTTAAAAGAAGGATCATCAAGGGAAGGCCATGTGATGTATTGGAAGGCCCATAAGAAGGGAATTCTGAAGGCCTTGATTCTGGTTCCAGCTTTGTTAGAAAACATCTGGGCCTCCAATTCTGAGTAACTTTAAATATCTCTTCAAAAGATACAAAATGTTTGTGATTTAAGCAACTGGGTTTCAGATGCCAATGTACTACCCAACACTTCGATTTTAAAAAAAAAAAAGGTATTTTTCTCTTTGTAATTCAAGGAATGTGGTATTCAAAATAATTATATCGACATTCACACTTGGTGCTTATAGAGAAAGAAACACACACACATGCACATACACCAGAAAAAACCACTCAGCCACTGGCTTCAGCATACGCTTTCATACTCAAGCTCTTTGCATTGTCCATCTATGGGAAAGATGTCTGCCCTCTCGGGCCTCTTCACTTGCTCAGAGAAAGCTGCTTGTGTCTAGGACCTCACCATCCATAAAGCTGTGACCAAAACATTCCTGTTCAGCTACAATCTAAGACACAGCTGTAGAATTATGCAGAAGTGTTTTTACAAAACTAAGCAGTTGTTTGAGTCTGTCTCCTAACTGAAGAAAGGAGAATGCCTAATTCACAAAACATTTCATACTTTATAGCATATTTCCGTATACTATAGTGGGTGCTATTCCATTTACTTGTATTCTATATCATCTTTATTTAGTGTCTACTTTATGAGACCTGTAAATAGTGTAAACGTCTATCTAAGAAAAATATAATATACTGAAACTGACTTGAAATTAGGGTTTCTGTCTTCATCTGGGCTTTCCCAAAAAAGCAAAGCCTGAGACAAGATAGTTTGTTTTGGGAAGTGATTGCAAGGAAAGTGATTCCAAGGAATGGAGAACTAGGCAGATGGAAACAGGAAAAGAGGGGAAGATAATCCAATGGTTCTTTAGTGAATTAGTTACTGTTATGGGCAATGGAGTCTCCATCCCGTTAGGATCATCTGAGTTGCCATGCAGGATGAGCCCCAGATGGATTTTCCTGAAGAAGGCAAGAGGGAAGTATTTATCCACTGTCTTAGTTATCTAGTGCTGCTGTAACAAGAATACCACAAGTGGTAGCTTTAACAAACAGAAATTTATTTTCTCACAGTTTAGGAGGCTGGAGGTCTGAATTCAGTATGCCAGGTCTAGAGAAGGGCTTTCTGTCTCTGTCAGCTCTGGAGAAAGAACCTTGTCTCTTTGAGCTTCTGCTCTTAGATATCTTCATGTGGCTTGGCATCTCTCTTCTTCCTTCTCTGCTTGCATCTCTCTCCTTTTATCTCTGATAAGAGAATGACTCGAGACACACCCTACACTAATGCTGCCGCATTAACTGTTATGGATTGAATTGTGTCCCCCCCAAAATTTGTCAACTTGAGTAGGCCCCGATTCCCAGTATTGTGCGATCATCCACCATTTTGTCACCTGATATGATTATCCTACGTATTGTAAATCCTGCCTCTATGATGTTAATGAGGCAGGATTAGAGGTAGTTATGCTAATGAGGCAGGATTCAATCTACAAGGTTAGGTTGTATCTTGAGTCAATCTCTTATGAGATATGAAAGAGAGAAGTGAGCAGAGAGACAGGGAGATGCTTACTACCAAGAAACAAGAGGGTGGAGACTAGCGCATTCTTTGGACCCGGGGTCCCTGCACTGAGAGGCACCTCGGCTGGGAAAGATTGATGACAAAGACCTTCCCCTAGGGCAGACAGAGAGAGAGCCTTCCCTGGAGCTGGCGTCCTGAATTAGGATGTCTAGCCTCCTAGATTGTGAGAGAATAAATTTCTGTTTGTTAAAGCCATTCACTTGTGGTATTTCTGTTACAGTAGCGCTAGACAACTAAGATATTAACATAACAGAAAACTCATTTCCAAATGGGATTATAACCACAGGCACAGAGGTTAGGATTTACAACACATATTTTGGGGGGACACAATTCAGTGTATAACATTTAACTCCCATCATTGTCCCAAGGGGTTTTAATTTACTCCCACTTCCAGCTCGTACATGGGCAGAATGGGTAGAAGTTCACTAGCCCCCAAAGAGAAACCCCAGGTCAAAAAATCAAGAATTATGTGATGCAATGAGGCAATTAGCTGACAGATCACAATTGCACTTAGTTGCCCCAGCAATTGCTAGAGCCAAAGGAGGGATAAAGGGATGTGAGAAAGGGCACAAGAAGCATTCCACATAGCATGTGATGCTTAAATTGTACTGCCCCACCCTCCCAACACACCACCAGTTGGGTTATGGTGACTATAACATCCCTTCGTCAAACATCAGGTGAGTCCCTGGCACATGCTAGGCACCCGGAATAGAGAGAGACAAAGATACCATCCTTGTGCTCAAGGAGAACTTCATTATTTTAAAGGAGGATTGTTGTTGTTGTTAGTTTCAGTTAAGTTGGCCTCTAGTTCATGGTGACTCCTGCACAACAGCCCCGTCAATAAATCATTTTAGTGAATTCAGATCAACAGTGTCAGTTAATATGTGCACACACACAGATTCTACCTCTCTTGGTTGGGAATCAATGAATGGAAGTCAACAGAAGGGAAGTCTTCAGAAAGAGTTGCTGCCTGAGTGGGGTTTCAAAGGATCAATAGAAGTTTTCCAGGCAGTAAAGCAGGAAGGAAGAGTGAATTGCCTGTGAGTATTTATGGAAGTTGGAGAGGTCAGGCTGTATCGGGAAAACACAAGGACTTTAGAAATTAAAGTAGAAATAAGTGTGGGGAAGTGGGCAGCCAGGAGGTTGAAGAGTAAGCAGGGCCACATCATGAATCCCTGGATACCCTCTTACACACCTTACACTTCATCCTATTGATGACACAAAAAAAAAAAAAAATTTAAGAGCATGGAAAGACTACAAAGAGGGAGGGAGTGGTTCAATTTGCTTTTAAGAAAAATAACTCCGATAACATTGTAGAAGGGAGTTTATATTCTCTCAAATGAATTTCAGAGGCAATTTAAAGTTTGTGTATTTTGAGATCCAAGATTGAAATAATTTAGATCTGTCAACATTTCAATTCATGGAACATACAATAACCTGTTTTTCTAGAAATGTACACATAACTTTAAAGCTAAATGCAACACAACACTAAATGAAAACCATAGCAAGGTTTTGTCAAAGCAGAGATTATTCTGAGGGGGCGAGACTGTTGTTATTTAGTGTCCACAGGGCTTTACATAGCTGGTCTAGAAATAATTTAAACCACTGGTCACTTGCCTGGCCCGTGACTTCTGCAAGGCAATAAGATAATTCAGTAAGACCAATGCTGGACTCAGTCCAGAAATGTAGGCTTTTCCCATCCTGTTTGAAGAGAAAAACAGTTATTTAGGTTCCTTATTGAGTCCATGAACAATGGGTATTCAATAAAAAAAAAGTTAACTTTCTCAACTGAATTAACAAAACAAAGTAATTCTAAGAGCCCTTAAGTGAACTTGGGTGTCAAATACAATAGGCAGAGCATATCAATGCAGGAAGAAGATGACAAAGATTTGAAATTGAGGCACAAGACAGGGAAGGCACAGAGGCAAAAGTAAGGCTTAAAGGACCAAAAGACTCACTTTGCCTCACTTTCCACATTCCCTAGAAAAGGCAAATACCCCATTTCTGCCTTTGCCAGACAGTCCACAATAACTGATGCTGATGTTGGGTAACTAGAAAAATGACCCATTTCTAAAAAGGCGATCTGTACCCCATTAGTTTATGTTTAAGCCTCTCCCCTTCCTCTAGCCCAGGCCTTCTTCCATTTTGGTGCCATAGCTTTCTTTGGCAGTCTAATGAGCCTGGGGATCCCGTTTCTGAATAGTATGTTTAAACGTATTAAATAAAATTATATTGAAATGAAGTACCAAAAAAATAACAAAACAAATTAAGTGATACAAAATACATGCATGTGCTCCTTTAACAATGTATCTATCGACTATCAGGATCTAACGGTAGGTCTAATAACTACCATAATCTTGACATAGTATTGAATAGAAATGATAGTTTTGAAATATCTGCAATCTCTGTGATGTGATATGAAAATATCAGTGATTTCTATTGGTGACACGCTCCTATCTGCTGCGAATACTGTTGTTTGTTGCTACTGATAATTGGTGCCTATGCTCAGTTTCAGCTAGGGGTTGGTGAAACCAAAGATGTCAGTCGTGAATCCCAGGCTAAGCCAGCCAGCCATCCTTCTGACGATGTGGTCTCTGCGCTTCGTTGTCTTTCCTGGAAAAAGCAATTGCAATTTCAAAGAATCCCTCAGATTCCCATACGACAAATGTTGAATTTTTTTAATCATCTGATTGAGACATAAATAGCAAATAAAAGCTACAGCGAATGTGAGGCATTTAAAATTTTTGTATTTTATAAATTATAAAATCATGTGAATTTATTAGACCTAGGGCAATGGCCAGAGACCCATATGTACAAGATTTTTTATTTATGAGGCCACAGACAGTGCACTGAACACAAAAGAATTTGGAAAGCTGTTTCTCTTTTGTTTTTTAACCCTAACTAAAGTCGGTTTTGAAAAGGAATATAATGCAAAGTTTAAGTGACTTTGGTTTCTCTGCCTAACCTTTAACAAAGTATTTAACTCAGTTTTCTTATAGGTAAAATAGGGATTAAAATGATATGGACTTCATAAGATTACTGCGAAAATTGGAATGAACTAAAAGTTGTGTTTCCCATACTTTAAGTCATGAATCATTTAACAGGATGTAAAACAAATTTAGTAGGTCTCAACCAGAATTTTTTTACTGAAATAGAATAAAATGGAAAATAACAAAGTGTCTTGAGCATAGTAAAGATTAAGCATTATTTTGTGAAAATTTTATTCCAAATATGTGTGTGTGTATATATATATATAAAATATCTTAGTCCTACTTTGCAACGCAATTTTTTTTTAGTCACAAAAAACTTTGAAAAATACTAAAATAAAACATGTGACACATATAGTAAAAGGTATGGCATAGAGGAAGTTAGTAACAGTAAATCATTGGTACTCCAATGTCCAGAGTCACAAACTGGGGACCGCTCCTCTAAAGAGGTCACTTAGTGACTTGGCTTCTCAGGAATGTGCAACACCAGCATTTTCCACATACTCTAATCTTGCAAGAGGTCACCAGCTCAAACCTTACCATGGAGACAGGAGAGAATAAAAATATGACTCCAGAAAAATAGGACAGGGTTTTATTTAGCTTACCTCAAGCAACAGTGAATACCATCTTTGTTAACTACTGGCCATTCAGCCTTGTATGAGTTATTTAACTTGTCTGGGCAAGAATGAAGTTCCCTAAAAGTGAGGGTAATAACAATACCTACCTCTTTCAATTGTTGTGAGGATTAAGTTACTGAAATATGTCAAGTGCTTATTATGCCTGGTGTATAGTAAGCACTCAATAAATGTTAACTCTGGTGGTGGTGGCCATCATTATTACTGCACCAAGAGTAGACAAAAAAAAAAAAAACTGTTGCCTTCAAGTTCATTCCGACTCATAGCGACCCTGTAGGACAGAGCAGACCTGGCTCATAAGGTTTCCAAGGAGCACCTGGTGGATTCGAACTGCCAACCTTTCGTTAGTAGCCATAGCTCTTAACCACTACGCCACCAGGGTTTCCTAAGAGTAGACAGACCTACAAATAAAGACCATTTTTCTACTTCCTCCCTTAGTTTCAAATGATTTTTATTTTTATTACTATTCCTGCAGCAAAGCAAAAGATGTTTTTTAACCAAATAAAAGACTGCAAACAAATTTATCTTTAGGGAATCCTCTATATATTACCACTTGTATTCTTCTTTTCTCTGAGATCTAAGTTATTTTTTCAGGGTTTTTTCCTTTTTCTGTCTTATCTGACTGGCACAGAGGGTGCAGGTGTACAAATGCTCACATCCTAACCATAAGGGGAAATTTCACTGGGAGATCTGAAGGTGTTGGGCCCTGCTTTTTGAGTGCACTATTTCTTGCTTCCCACATGGCAATACTGTGTAGAATTGGCGTGATCCACATAAAAAGCAGCTGAGCTTTTCTCATATTCACAGACATATTGGCCCCTGGATTAAATTTGGTATTTGACACACCAGTGCTCAGTCCCCTGACATTGCCTGGGAACCGCCTGGCTGGAAACAGGCTTTCTGGATGACCGCTGAGTTCCTAAATCACATTACCCTTTTGTCAAGTCACGCAGCAGGTAAACAGCAGAATAATTTAGAACCTTGCGATCAGGCGAAACCATACACTCCCAGAGGAATTAACCTCTCCAAGACTGCATTTCTTCCTTGCCCTGAAAGCATCTCTTAAAACTGCGAGGTAACCACTATCCTCTGACTTACTGACGGGCCTGTCCTGGGAGGTGCACCAGCCAAAAAGGGTTTAGAATGCCACCCGAACCCCCACCCAAATCCCGACATTCGGCGTCTCCAGAGGCAAACATTTCTGACCCAGAGTAAACAGATTGCCTGGGGGGCTGGGCTAGGCAGAATCCTGTGAGAATGAACAAAAGCAGACAAAAGCAGGGCCGAAAGAAATGAAACATCGCTTAGATGCTTTGTTCCGGCTTCTTAATATGAACATTTTCTAAAATGAACGTTAAAAGATTAGTACTACAAACATCTATATACCCATCTAGACTCAGCAATTGCTCATATTTCCGCATATTGGCTTTATCTGCTTATCCCTTTGTGTCTGTGTGTGTGTGTGCGCTGAAGCACTTGAAAGTAAGCTGCAGACACCATGGCACTTCATCCTGAAGTATTTCAGCATGCATCTTCTCAGAATACGGACATTCTTCTACGTAAGCTTACTATCAGTACCACACCTAAGAAAAGTAAGGGTTTTTTACATAATGTCATCAAAGCTTAGTCCACATTCCAATTTCCCTTATTCCATGAGTGTTTCTTATAGCTGCTTTTCTTTGAATTCTAATCCAATAAGACTCAATCATTGTGCTTGATTGCTGTATCTCTCGAAAAAACAAACCAGTTGCCATCGAGTCAACTCCGACTCGTGAAGACCCCATGTGTGTCAGACTAGAACTGTACTTCATATAGGGTTTTCAGTGGTTAATTTTTCAGAAGTGGATTGCCAAGACTTTCTTTTGAAGCGTCTCTAGGTAGATTCGAACTTCCAACCTTTCAGCTAAGAGCATAAACCATTTGTACCATATATATACCCATATACTCTTAATTTTGGCATATATGTTCCCCTAACTCTTCATAAGGAGTCCCTGGTACAAATGGTCAAAGCACTCGGCTGTTCGCCGAAAGGTTGGAGATCTGAGCCCACCCAGAGACACCATGGAAAAAAGACTTGGTGATCTACTTCAAAGTAAATCAGCCATTGAAAACCCTCTGGAGCACAGTTCTACTCTGACCCGTATAGGGTCAATGTGAGTAAAAGTTGTCTGTTCCAGCATGGAGACTAGTTCTCAGGAGCCAGTGGTGAAGCCCTGGGGCTGCCCAGAACCATACTCGGGCCTCTCATTTGCACGGAGCTGGAATTGACTGCACATCTCTCTCCTGCTTTCCCATTGTGCCCACACAAACGCCACAGCTACCTATGTGGGTCTCTGACACTTCACCAGGGACTAGCAACTCCCCAGGGTCTCCCAGTCAGGGTGTCCACTGCAAACTTGCTCTCACTCTCCCTTCCAGGACTACTTAAGCATCCTCTAGTTACCCACCCTCCAGCCTGCCCCCCCAAGGCCATTATACTGATCATTCTAATAAGCAAACATGGCCCAAAACACTTCACTGTCATCCCTTCTCCAAGGAATAAAAGGTAAACATCTTAGCCTGAAAAGCATAAGACCCTTTTTGATCTAGGGACTACCTCCTCCAGAGGTTCCTGAGTGATCCAGTGGCACCACCAAAGAAAGGCCAGGCAATCTGCTTTCGTAAAGATTACAGCCAGGAAAACTCTATGGAGAGGTTCTACTTTGCAATACATGAGATCACCATGAGTTGGAATTGAATCGGTGGGTTTTTCTTTTTTTAACCACCTCCGCAGCTATCATCTCTTGCCACTCCCCAAGCAAGCCTGACAATACTGAGTTACTTCTAGTAGTTTCTGGACTATCCACACTCCTCACACTGTGCACTCGCTTTTCCTTCTGTCCAGAACGTACCTCCACTCCTAGCCCATCACCTCCAGTTTGTGGACCTGACAAACCTCTGCTCAACCTTCAGGTTTCAACTCAAATTCTACCTTCTCTGGAACCTTTTTTGAAGTCTTAATTGAACCAACAACTCTCTTCTTTGCTCACACAGAGCATTTTGCTTACAATAAAAGTCACTTCAACAGTTATCACCATTATTTGCTTCTCTGTCTCCCAGCTAGACCTTAACATAGTCCTTGAAAGCCTATCCTGTGAAAAGGCTTGGATTTTTTCATCTTCATACCCACATAGTCTTGGGCAAAATACTAGGCATTTAGTAAATTTGGACAGCTTGAGCTAAGTGACTATTTTGCCCTGGGCAGAGTTGTTTGTTGAGGGCCTTAAGGATCCAAGTTAGAGACCCTGATCTCCCCCATTTGGACTTTATGCTTCAGGCCTACAGTTAAAGGTAAACGTCCTCATTGGTTCAGTTTGCTGAAACGTTTTGTAAACCCAACATCAGGTGGCCGTTTGACTGGGGACAAACAATTCTGCATTCCAGAGCATTCTGACCCTTGTCCAGTTTGTTTTGTTTGTTTTTCACTAATGAGAAGGCTCTCATTTAAGGCTCTGTAAGTTAAACCACATTCTCTGTTCATCCTGCCCTACCTCCCTCATACAAATATGTGTGTGTGTCTATGTGCATGTGTGAGAGAGAGAGACAGAGATAGAGACAGAAAGATAAAGGAGCCATAAAGTTGGCCTGGCTGTTACGCTTCCAGCTAACTCTTGCTACCCAACCCAAACAGAGTCACCAGGTCTACAGGGTCATGGCGGGTTGCCACTAGTCTTAGCAGATCACCTGCTTCCAAATTATTGGCAAATGTGAACACCAATCTTGCCAATTCTCCCCTATGTTTTACTACCATTTTAGGAGACATGACTTTTTTCACCCACAAATTCAGACCACTATCCTTTAGGGTCACTAGGAGTTGTAATCAACTGGACGGCAACGGGTATATGTGCCTTACATTCTGGTCATCCTCAATGCTCAATAAGTGGCATCATTGGGGATTCTATAAAGAGTTTAGGCTAATTGTCTGCAGCCTAAGAATCTTCCACATTGTGAATATGCTTCTGTCATTTCCACCTGTGCCCATGCAATGTCCATGTAGCTGCAATATTACTTACTGTTATTATTATCTCTAAATTTTTAATGATTATTCGTCCCCATAAAAGAACCTGTATTCATGAGTCTTTGTAGTTAGCCCAGAAGGACTCTCAGACTGTTAACTTACTTATGCTAAGAGTTGACGGAGGAAACTACTTTCGGGTTGAAGGTGAGTCAGCATTTCTCAGGGTCTTGAGGTTCCTTCCCTTGGCTATTAGTATTGTTTTAGTTTGTCTGGTTTGAACCAAAGCCAGTTGAATCTCCTCCAAGGTCCAGTTTTGGTCAGATCTCAGGAGACAATCTGTCTGGTTGTTCAAAAAACAAATATCTGCCTGAAAATGCACCCCAGCCTGGAGTCACAGCAGATTGTTGATGCTTTATCACCTGCCAAGTGTCCCCCACCCTGACCACAGAAGGGGTAACAACATGAAATGCTCTTAATCTCCGTATCTGAGGCTGCTGAAGCCTAAATAAGAAAGCCGGAGAGCAGACAGTGAGGCTGCAAAGCCTCTTACTCAATCGCCAGTCTCTCCTGCCAGGCATCTATGTTGTCTTCACTTTTTTCCCAGTTTACTCATAGGCGTCTCCTCTCATGACCTCAAAGTACTTTTAAATGTCTACCGTTATTCAGTTATTTACCATTATTTAATGTATTTGACTGTGTGGATCATAACAAATTATGGATAACATTGCACAGGATGGGAATTCCAGAACACTTAACTGTGCTCATGCGGAACCTATACATAGATCAGCAGGCAGCTGTTCCAGCAGAACAAGGGGATACTGCGTGGTTTAAAATAAAGAAAGCTGTGCATAAGAGTTGTATCCTTTCACCATACTTATTCAGTCTGTATGCTGAGCAAATAATTCAAGAAACTGGGCTGTAAGAAAAAGAACATGACATCAGGATTGGAGGAAAACTCATTAACCATTAACGATATGCAGATGACACAACCTTGCTTGCTGAAAGTAATGAGGACTTGAAGTACTTACTGATGAAGACCAAAGACCACAGCATTCAGTGTGGATTATACCTCAACATAAAGAAAACAAAAATCTTCACAACTGTATCAATGAGCAACATCATGATAAACTGGAAAAGACTGAAGTTGTAAAGGATTTCGTTTTATTTGGATCCATAATCAACGCCCATGGAAGCGGCGGTCAAGAAAATGAACAACGTATTGCATTGGGTAAATCTTCTGCAAAATACCTTTTAAAGTGTTTAAAAGCAAAGATGTCACCTTGAGGACTAAAGTGGGCCTGACTCAAGCTACAGTATTTTCAGTCACCTCATGTGCAAGTGAAAGCTGGGCAATGAATAAGGAAGACCAAAGAAGAACTGATGCATTTAAATTATGATGTTGGCTAAGAATATTGAATATACCATGGACTGCCAGACCAAAAACCAGAAAACCAAACCCACATTGCCGTTGAGTCGATTCCAACTAATAAACAAATCTGTCTTAGAAGAAGTACAGCCAGAATGCTCCTTAGAAGCAAGGATGGTGAGGCTTTGTCTCACTTACTTTGGACATGTTATCAGCAGGGACCAGTCTCCAGAGAAGAACATCATGCTTGGTAAAGTACAGAATCAGTGAAAAAGAGGAAGACTCTCAACGAGATGGACTGACAGTGGCTGCAAAAATGGGCTAAAACATAGCAACTATCCGAGGATGGCACAGGACAGGGCAGTGTTTCCTTCTGTTGCACGTAGACTCTCTATGAGTTGGAACCGACTTGATGGCACCTAACAACAATGATAACATTGTTTAGTGAGCATCTAATGGACTTGACCTTGATAAATTCCCCTGGAACAATGTGAGAGATCTAGAAGAGATGTCACCAAGCCCCGGGATCTTGTAATCCAGAAGCAGAGACAAAACATATAATGACATTAAAAACAGAATAGAGGCATGTTAGGAGCCTTTTGATCAATCAATTTTTTCAAATGGGTGAGATCAGCTTCAGACTGGCATTTAGGATCTGCCTCTTATGGAGGCAAGAATGGGTGAGGATTTAATTCTGTGCTTTAATTTATTTTAAAAACATTTATAAACATTTTGAAATTGAATAACAGAGAGTTCAAATATTTTTCATTTAATTCCAACCTGGCTTCTTAATTTAGTGAAAATTCTTTACCAAATTCACCATTTTAAATTTATGTTTAAATATGTTAAAGTATGCATATAGTATTAACATAAGCTTTTCTCTCCTCTCTTACTCTGTCTTGCTCCTTCTTTGTTTTTCCTTTCAACCAGGAAGCTCAAAGCAAATTTTAATGTTAATCTCCAAACATTAATATAACATAGCTACCTCGTAATTGATATCATAAATGATTTTTATATGCTGTATATTCTTAATTATCTTCTTTACTCTGCGGTTTATATATAGTAGAGGCAGTTGGGGTAGGTGTGGTAGAAAGAGCTGGGGCACTGGGGCAAGGAGCATGAATTTGAACCTTCTCCTTCCTCATTACGTAGTTTTGGAAGAGAATAATAATCCTTATCTCAGGGTTTTTACGAGAAAAAGGGCCAATGTACAGAAAGTCCCAAGCACAGTGATACATGTCCCATTTTAAGCTGCTTGGAGTACTCTTGGGAATTAGACAAGTATAAATCATCAAAAGCCATAAATTAACTTTTTGTTTTCAAAAGTTAGTATTGCTAACTAACTGCGTTATCTTTAAGCACTAAATTGTTGTCTCAGGTCTGAGCTGCAGACTTGCTATAACTAGACCTCCTGCAAAGGGACAGGTTAATCAAAGTCAGGTAAGGCTTATTGAGTAATATCTTTGAAGAGAAGTTAAGTTTTTAATAGAGGCTTAAATTAGGAGGGATACATTCTGGCAGAAAAGAATAGAGGGGACATCCTCTATGAGAAGCACATGGGGATGACCATGAAATGAGTGGGATTGGCGGGATAAGGAAAAATCTGAAAACAAGAAGAAACAAACTCATCAACTCAAATATAAACCCTTGAACTTCTATGGAGAGACAACATGGTACAGTGAAAAGATCGAAGGCTTCGCAATCAACTGGTTCCACATTCCTGATCAGCTGCTTGCTATTGTGTGATTATTGGCAAGACTCGTAACCTTTCTGACTTTCCATTTCATCATGGCAAAATCGATAAAATAATATGTACCCAGCATGGAAAATTAGAGATGATTTGTGTACAGTGCATACCAGAGTCCACAGTCCACAGAGAAGTTTAGTAAATACCTTACTATTTTCGATTGTCCTGTTGCGTCAAAATTATTCCAACTCATGGCGACCTCATATATGTCAGAGGAGAATTGTTCTCCATAACACTTTCAATGGCTGATTTTTCAGAAGTAGATTGCCGAACTTTCTTTTGAGGCACCTCTGGGTGAACTTGAACTACCAGCCTTTCTATTAGCAACCAGGATGTTAATCATTTGCACCACCTAGGGACTCCAGCTTCCTATTAGTTATTATAATTCCCTAACACCATTGTGAAGCAGATCTCTAAAACAAACTAGCAAAATAACCACAGAAGTAAGAGCAGATATTGATGAGCTAGACGACAAACAACAGACGAACAAACATCGTGCTTTAAAATATTAATAAAATTGAAAAATCCCTAGCAAGATCATTCAAGGAAAAACCACACAAGCACACACACACACACACACACACACACACACACTAATTACTGATAACACAAAGAGGGGCTATCAATGTAATTACTACCCCAAAACCTATTGCCTTGAGATGACTCCAACTTACAGCAGCCCCATGTGTTAATAGAGTAGAACTGTTCCATAGGATTTTCTTGACTGTAATCTTTATGAAAGTAGATTGAATGGATTTTCTTCTGTGGTGTCACTGGGACTGCCAACCTTTAGGTTAGTAGTCAAGCATGAACTATTTGCATCAGCCAGGGACCTTATAGTTACTATAAAAAACCAAACCAAACCCATTGCCGTTGAGTCAATTCCAACTCATAGCGACCCTATAGAACAGAGTAGAACTGCTCCATAGAGTTTCCAAGGAGCACCTGGTGGATTCGAACTGCTGACCTCTTGGTTAGCAGCTGTAGCACTTAACCACTATGCCACCAGGGTTTCCATAGCCATTATTAAAAGAATAGTAAGGGGAAAATTATCTCTATTCATGAATGATATATGATCCTATACATAGAAAATCACAGAGTCTGCAAGAAAAGCTCTAGAGCTAATAGAGGAATTTAGAAAAGAAAAAGGCCAACAAACTAAAATCAGTTGGGTTTCTATACTCCAGCAAAGAGAAATACGGAAGGAAACTTAGGGAAATAATCCATTTATGACAGCATCTAACCAGGGACATGAAGAACTTATATAATGAAAATTATAAAATGCTGCTAAAAGAGATTAAAGCAGACTTAAATAAATGGAAAGATATTCCATGTTCATGGATCTGAAGACTTAATATTGTTAAGATATCAATACTACCCAAAGCAATCTATAGATTCAATGCAACCCAGATCAAAATTCTAACACCTTCTTTACAGAAATGGAAAAACTAATCCTCAGCTTTATATGGAATGGCAAGAGGCCCCGGACAGCTAAAATGGCGTTGAAATAAAGGAACAAAGTAGGAAGACTCACACTTCTTTTTTTCTGTTATTGTACTTTAGACAAAGGTTTATAGAACAAACTAGTTTCTCATTAAACAGTTAATACACATATTGTTTTATGACATTGGTTGATAACCCCATGACATGTCAACACTCTCCCTTATCGACCTTGGGTTCCTATTACCAGTTTCCCTGTCCCCTCCTGCCTTCTAGTCCTTGCCCCTGGGCTATTGTGCCCTTCCAGTCTCATTTTGTTTTATGGGCCTGTCTAATCTTTGGCTAAAGTTTGAATCTCAGGAGTGGCTTCATTACTGAGCTAAAAGGGTGTCGGGGGCCATACTCTCTGGGTTTCTCCAGTCTCTGTCAGGTCATTAAGTCTGTTTTTTTGTGTGTGTGTGAGTTAGAATTTTGTTCTACACTTTTCTCCAGCTCTGTCTGGGACCCTGTATTGTGATCCCTGTCAGAGCAGTCAGTGGTAGCCAGGCATCATCTTGTTGTACTAGACTCAGTCCAGTGGAGGCTGTGGTGAGATGAGGTCCATCAGTCCTTTGGACTAATCTTTCCCTTGTATCTTTAGCTTTCTTCACTCTCGTTGCTCCCAAAGGGGTGAGACCCGTGGAGTATCTTAGATGGCCACTCACGGCTTTTAAGACCCCAGACTCTACTCACCAAAGTAGGATGTAGAACATTTTCTTTATAAACTATGTTATGCCAATTAAGCTAGATATTCCTGGAGACCATGGTCTCCACAGCACCCCAGCCCAACAATTCCATCCTCCAGGGAGTTTGGATGTGTCTATGGAGCTTCCACGATCTTGCCTTACACAATTTGTGCTGGCTTCTCCATTACTGAGTACTACTGCCTTACCCTTCACCAAAGTTACCACTTATCTATCGTCTCTTTAGTGTTTTTCCATCCCCATCCCTCCCCTCCCTCATAACCATCAAAGATTCTTTCTTTTTCTGTGTAAACCTTTTCACGAGTTTTTACAGTATTGGTCTCATACAATATTTACTACTCATCCTTTTTGATTTCAAAACATACTATATAGCTACTCAGAAACCCTGGTGGCATAGTGGTTAAAAACTACAGCCACTAACCAAAAGGTTGGCAGTTCAAATCCACCAGGCAATCCTTAGAAACTCTATGAAGTAGTTCTATTCTGTCCTATAGGGTCGCTATGAGTCAGGATCAACTCAATGGCAATGGGTTTAGTAATCAAAACAGTCTGGTACTGGTATAACAATAGACACATAGACCAATGAAGTAGAACTGAGAGTCCAGAAATAAACCCACACATCTACAGTCAACTGATTTTTGACAAGGGTGCTAAGTCCATTAGATGGGAAAAGAAGTCTCTTCAGTAAATGGTGCTGGGAAAATTGAATTTCCACCTGCAAAAAAATGAAACAGGAGCCATGCCTCATACCTACCAAAGACAAATTCAAAATGGATTAAGGGCCTAATATGTGCAAGCTAAAACAATAAAATTCTTAGAAGAAAATTCAGGGACAACACTGTCAGGCCTAGTTTTTAACAATGGATTACCTAATATAATTAAAAAAAAAAAAAAAAAACATAAACAACAAAAGAGAAAATAAATAAATGGGACCTCATAAAAATTAAAAACTTTTGTTCATGAAAAGACTTTACCAAAAAAGTGAAAAAACAAGCTCCCAACTGGGAGAATATCTTTGGAAACCATGTATCCCATAAGAATCTAATAAACATAAGAATGCAGAAGAAAAACTAGATAACCGGAAGCTCCTAAAAATCAAACACCTATGCTCATCCAAGAACTTCACCAAAAGAGTAAAAAGACTACCTACAGACTGGGAAAAAGTTTTGGGCTATGACATTCCCAATCAGCGCCTGATCTCTAAAATCTACATGATACTGCAAAAACTCAACTACAAAAAGACAAATAACCCAATTAAAAAATGGGCAAAAGATACAAATAGACACTTCACTGAAGAAGATATTCAGGTAGCTAACAGAAAATGAGGAAATGTTCACGATCATTAGCCATTTGAGAAATGCAAATCAAAACTACAATGAGATTTCATCTCACTCCAACAAGGCTGGCATTAATCCAAAAAACACAAAATAATAAATGTTGGAGAGGCTGCGGAGAGATTAGAATACTTATACAAGCTGGTGGAAATGTCAAATGGTACAACCACTTTGGAAATCGATTTGGCACTTCCTTAAAAAGATAGAAATAGAACTACCATACAATCCAGCAATCCCACTCGATAGAAATAGAACTACCATACAATCCAGCAATCCCACTCCTTGGAATATATCCTAGAGAATTAAGAACCTTTACATGAACAGATATATGTACACCCATGTTTATTTCACCACTGTTTACAATAGCAAAAAGATGGAAGCAACCAAGGTGCCCATCAATGGATGAATGGATAAATAAATTATGGTATATTCACACAATGGAATACTACACATCAATAAAGAACAGTGAGGAATCTGTGAAACATTTCATAACATGGAGAAACCTGGAAGGCATTATGCTGAGTGAAATTAGTCAGTTGCAAAAGGACAAATATTGTATAAGACCACTATTATAAGAACTTGAGAAATAGTTTAAACTGAGAAGAAAACATTCTTTTGTGGTTACAAGAGGGGGAAGGGAGGGAAGAGGGGCGATGGGTATTCACTAATTAGATAGTAGATAAGAACTACTTTAGGAGAAGGGAAAGACAGAACACAATACAGGGGAGGTCAGCACTATTGGACTAAACCAAAAGTAGTTTCCTGAATAAACTTAATGCTTTGAAGGCCAGCGTAGCAGGGGCAGGGGTTTGGGGTCCATGGTTTCAGGGGACATCTAAGTCAATTGGCATAATAAAATCTATTAAGAAAACAATCTGCATCCCACTTTGAAGAGTGGCATCTGGGGTCTTAAATGCTAGCAAGCAGCAATCTAAGATGGTCTCAACCCACCTGGATCAAAGTAGAATGGAGAACACCAAGGACACAAGGTGATTACGAGCCCAAGAGACAGAAAGGGCCACATGAACCGTAGACTACATCATCCTGAGACCAGAAGAACTAGATGGTGCCCGGCTACAACTGATGACTCCCCTGACAGGGAGCGCAACAGAGAACCCCTGAGGGAGCAGGAGAGCAGTGGGATGCAGACCCCAAATTCTCATAAGACCAGACGTAATGGTCTGACTGAGACTAGAAGGACCCTGGTGGTCATGGCCCCCAGACCTTCTGTTGCCCCAGGACAGGAACCATTCCCGAAGCCAACTCTTCAGACATGGATTGGACTGGACAATGGGTTGGAAAGGGATGCACTTGAGACTATGTTGGCATCTCCTGCCTGGAGGGGAGAAGACAGGGTGGACAGGGTTAGAAGCTGGTGAAAAGGACACAAAAAGAGAGAGTGGGGGGAGAGAGCGGTCTGTCTCATTAGGGGGACAGTAGTTGGGGGTGTGTAGCAAGGTGTATATGGGTTTTTGTGTGAGAGACTGACTTGATTTGTAAACTTTTACTTAAAGCACAAGAAAAATTATTTTAAAAAAATCTAATAAACAAAATATATATAAAAATTTGACAACTTAACAACAAAAAGACAACCCAATCACAAAATGGCCAAGGACTTGAATGGACTTTTCACCAAAGAGGACATTCAAAAGGCCACCAAATACATGAAAAGATGCTCAACATCATTAGCCATCAGAGAGATGCGAATCAAAACCATAGTAAAATACCATTTCACTCCCACCAGGATGGCTAAGATTTTTTAAAAAAGAAGAAAATAACATATGTTGGTGTGGATGTGGGGAAATTGGAAAGCTCATTGCTGGTGGGAATGTAAAATGGTACAGCCATTGTGGAAAAAGATGTGGTGGATCCTCAAAAAACTAAAAAAGAACTACCATACCAAAAACCACTTGCATTACCATCTAGGGGATTCTGACTCATAGCTGCCCTGTAGGACAGAGTAGAACTGCCCCATAAGGTTTCCAAGGAGTGGCTGGTGAATTCCAATTGCCGACCTTTTGGTTAGCAGCCTGGGCTCTTAACCACTGTGCCACCAGGGCTCCCAAGAATAAGTAGAAAATCTAAATTCATCTATTTATTAAATTATTTTTATTGAATGTATTAAATTTATCTATTAGTTAATTTATCTATTAGAAAAATTAAATTTGCCATTAAAAACCTTACCACAAAGAAAACTACAGGCCCAGATAATTTTATTAATGAATTCCACCAAACAATTAAGGCAGAAATGCCAGTCTTACACAAACTCTTTGAGAAAATCTGAAGCCAGGCTAACCCTCATAAGAAAATCTAAACAGGACCTGACAAGAAAAGAAAATTGCAGACTTGTGTTACTTATGAACATAGATGCAAACATCTTTAAATACTGGCAAATAAAAATCAGCAATATATAAAAGAGGAAATACCTCATGATCAACTGGCTATCATCCTGAGAATACAATGTTGGTTCAACATTTAAAAATTGCTTAATGCGTGAAGTAAGTGGATCACAAAAGGGCGGATATCGTATGATCCCACGTATACAAAATAGCTAGAAGAGGCAAAAGTATAGAGACAAAAGTTTATTAGTGGTTATCAAGGGCTGGGGGGAGAAGCCAAAAGGGAGTTATTGTTTAAGAAGCATTGAGTATCAGTTTGTGGTGATGGAAACCTTGGCTATGTATAGTGGTGATAGCTGTACAACATAATTATTATCATTACAGTCACTGAATTGTACAGGTATAAAATGCTGAATTCACAAATGTATTATATATATTTTTACAATAACTAAAAAATCACCAAATGTAATTTATCACATTAAGAGAATAAAGGGGAAGGTCATATCATTATCTCCGCATTGTTGTTATTTTCGTTAGTTGCTGTCGATAGACCCAGCAAACCTTTTGACAAAATTCCACATTTGTTCATTACAAAAACTATCAGCAAACTAGGATAGTCAATCTGATAAGGAACATCTGTGATAAACTATAGATAATATCATACACAGTGCTGAAATACTGAGCGTATTCCCCGTGTGATCGAAACAAGGCAAGGACGTGCCCACACACTGCTTCTAGTCATATTCTTCTAGCCAGTACCTATAGCAGGGCTAAGTTTTGAAATCATAACATTCAAGAACAACATAATGCCTTGTCTTGCCAGTCTGTCCAGTCTCACTGAAAGTGGCTGAAACTTCTGAAGTCAGGTGACAAGTGAGACTTGGGAGAAGGGGGGAACCATAATAATGATAAAATACGTTATAATTATGATTTCCTTTATGTAAAAGCGAATTCCTATACTCTTTGATATTCTCTTATTGTGAGAGCAAAAAGGGCAGGATTCAGATGATGAGCTCATGTGCAATGAGGTTTTAGGGTCTCTGGTAGGGAAATATTAGGAAACCAGACCTTCAGAAAGTGCAGCCAGTGAGAGATGTAGTCCAATGCAGAGGTTCCCAGGTGGAAGCAGACAGAAGCAAAGCTGGTCTAGCAAACTAAAACTGCAGATGTCTTGATCAAGAAATTAATTATGTACCTGAAGGAATAGCAGCAAATGAGACCCTTACTGTGGTTAAGATCAATGTGCCGATTTGGAAAGAGAGGGAGTCTAGCCATTGGAATGGGGTATCCATGTGGAGTCAATAAGGTTTTCTTTCTCACAGAGTTTTCCCCATGATGGCACAAACCGCACAGTGATCAACAGTACCAGAATAGTGCTTAGAGGCTGACTAATCCAAAAAAAAAAAAAAAAATCCAAAAAGACAGGTCCAAAATACTTGGGCACAGTGGCTAAGCACTTGGCTAATGACCAAATGATCAGTAGTTCGAATCTACCAGCCACTCCTTGGAAACCCTACGGGATAGTTCTACTCTGTCCTATAGATTCACTATGAGTTGGAATCGACACGTCGGCAACAGATGATAGCTGGAACCCACAACATTCCTTAATTTAATAGTTTCTCTGGGAAAGTTTCCATTCTGCAGGCGCTGTAGAGTGGGATCATTTCAAGAAAGATATATTCACTTCCTGGGTTGTGTAAGCCAGATTCTGGACGGCAACAGCATCCCACAACATACCAGAAAACAAGGAAGCAAAAACTGTAAGTCTGCAGGATCATTTAAATAACTCCTCATCCTAAATCCCCGTCCTAAATAAGAGTAAACATATTGTACACACTGATTATACAAGGCCTCCCACGTTCTCTAAACAGTTCTACTGCATTTAGCCTAAAAATGTATATTCTAGCTATAAGAAGCATTAAACATATAATTAACAATAATTGTCCTCTAGGAATTCAGAAGAGTGTTTTGAGCTAGTGATATGAAAGACCTAACTCTCCTAAGAAAAACTAAACAAGTACAAGCCCAGCCTGAGAAGTTCGTGCTGTCGCTGTCTTATTCTCGTAACATTCAAACTCAATCCTAAATACCATCCTAGCTTGTTGTTCATGTTCTCAGACATTCAAAAGGTGAAGGTACTTTAGAGACCTTCCAGCCCACCCACCACAGTTTAAAATAAAGGAACCAAGACTCAGGGAGGTTAAGCCATGGTCATGATCATAATGTTGCTGGTATTTATCCCTCTGCAAACACTGACCAAATAAATTTAGCAAGACTTAATAGTCTCCAAGGAGGTTGCCACTGAGTGGCCAATACTACCAAGTTATGATTGATGGAGAAACTAAATCAAAAGTTAAGGGGATGTGTCATGTTCAGTTATATGAGAAATCTGTGATTTTGAAGGTTGCCACAAATGTACTACGATTTGGAAGTTCATAACAGACCAAAGGCAATTTGGAAACAGAAAGTGATTTTAGTTAAGTAGTGAGGGTCTTCAAACAATTCACACATCATAAAGAAGTGTTTTTTAAATTATAATTGTATAGGAATGTGCTTATGGAGCCCTAATGGTGCAATGCTTAAGTGCTTGGCTGCTAACTGAAAGGTTGGTGGTTTGAGCCAACCCAGCAGCTCCTCAGGAGAAAGACCTGGCAATCTGCTCCCATAAATATTACAGAATAGAAAACCCTATGGGGAAGTTCTACTCTGTTTCATGGGGTCACTCTGAATCAAAATCGACTTGACAACATCTAACAGGACTGTATTTTAAGAAGAAACTATAAAAATATTTTACTAAAACCATAAGAGACCTAGAATTCTGGTTATAGCTTCCCATACATCCACACTAATTCATTTTGTTTCCTTCCCCTCACTCCCCAAGCCAGTCAATCAAAGACTGATTCTGGCCTACTTGCCTGACATGAGCCCACAGGATCCATCGTTTCACCCTGCTGGCTTCTTGAGAAAATCATTCTGGTCTCCCTCTTTGTCTCTCTGTCACAGATCTGCAAACACCTCTCTGCGGCTTAGTGGCCCTTTTGTTTACCTTGAATAGACCTCCTGTAACATCCTCCATAATATCAACAGCAAATTGATTCCATATTGAAGCCCAAAATTATCCAAATCCAGATGAAAGGATGGGCCAGTAAGCACCTACTGCAGGTGCCAATTTATCAGACAGGGGCACTAAGCCAACACCAGAATAAATCTGAAAAATGTAGCCAGTTAACTCAGCTTTCCACATGAAACACTTTACATAACTGACCAAATGTAATTCCACTTTTGGCTCCCCCGAAAGTGTAAATTCAAAAAAATCCCTCACGCCACTGACTTTTCTCTGTGGTCCATCACAGGGAGTTGAATGGTTCATCCACAGACTGAGTCACAGATCTTGAGATCAGCTGACAGGACACCTGAGGTCAGCACCAAAGGCACTGGAATGCAGAAACTGCAAGATGCCACCAAAAACCTATTGCTGTCGAGTCTATTCTGCCTCATAGTGACCCTACAGGACAGAGTAGAACTGTCCCATAGAGTTTCCAAGGAGAACCTTGCAGATTCGAACTGCCAACGTTTTGGTTAGCAGCTGTAGCTTAACCACTATGCCATCAGGGTTTCCACAAGATGCAAAGGGCAGTCTTATTACTAGTAATATGTGATTCATTTTATTATTTCGATTTCAAACACTCTAATGAGCCTCCTATGAAGTTAGTGTTTTCATAAATAAAAGATAAGAGCTAGAGAAAAATAGGAAATGTTTTGCTAACATGGAAGTCAAAAAATACTTTTAAATAAATTTTGAATAAAACTTTACTACTGTCCATTAAGCTTTCTCTATGCTTAGTCAATGTGAATGCCTAACCACAGACAATATGTGAGGTGAAAGGCAATATCAGCTAAGTCTAGCTGTTATTCTATATTTGGTACACTTAATAAATACTGGTTTTTAAATACAAACATAGGTATGTACTTTTTTAAAGAGAAAATCAGCTTCTCCTTGAAATCACAAAATGATTATTGGACAAATATTTTAAGACGATTCACTTGAGGGCTGCCAAATTGTTGGCCTGCCCCAGATCCCACCCTCACGTACTGATCCCAACCTGACCTCAGCTCCATTTCATAAGAATATCTAATGCAAAACATTACTGAAATCCTAGCTTTGCTGAAAAGTTCAAGGGTTTCTCTTCAGTTCCCCCTCCATCACAAAATTGCCACTCCCCTTGCCATTCCTATAACTTCTCTCTCCTATATCAAAGGCAGAGGTGCTCCCTCTTTTTTCCAAAGCTCACTTCTTCTTCAGCTCCTACCTAAAAATTTGGCTTCATCGATCATTTCCTACCTTGCCTCTTCAGTCTCCTATTGTTTACTAAATTCCTCTCCTCAGGCAACACAAAATGGAGTTTGAGCTTCCATTTTACCCTAACACCACCATTTCCTCCTCCCTGGTGCCCTGATTTCCCTTCCTCTTTCTCTTCCATTCCTCATCTCCAAACTTTCAAAGGAATAGTTTGGAGATGAGCTATAGAAAGAGGAGATAACAGAAATATATGGAGGGGATGGAGTCACAGAATCTCAGTAACGGCAGTTTAACAAGGGTGTTTGTCATAAAGAGTACCACAGACACAGAGGTTTGAGGAGAATAAGATGAGACAGGCCATTGTTAGGGTAACTAAGAGGTCACTGTGACCTTTGAAAGAAATATTTGTGGAGGTTGTTGTGTGAAGGAAGGCAAAGGCCTAAAGCATAGTAGTCTGTGTGCATAAGGAGCCCTCATGGTGCAATATTTAAGCACTCAGCTGCTAACTGAAAGTTTGGAAGCTCAAACTCACCAGCCACTCTGTGGGAGACAAGACCTGGCAATCTGCTCCCATAAAGATTACAGGTGAGGAAACCCTATAAGGAAGTTCTACTCTGTCCTATAGAGTCATTAGGAGTCGGAATCAACTCATTGGCACCTATCAACAGCAAAGTCTGTGTACATAACCTGTATTTCCTCACCACCTCCCCATGCCTTAACCAAAGGTGCACACCAACAGAAGTGAGAGCCAGGCTGGGTGGGAACTGGAAGGGCAGCCCACCCAGCCTGAGAGGAATGAGGGCCTTAGGTGGCCAAATCATTTGGGTTTGGAACTATGGATTTGTATGTGAAATCTACAATTTCTAAATATTAGCAATTAATTAGATTTTTTTTTAATATCAATGATCAAATAAAGTACCTATAGTCAGATTCAGCCTATGTTTTGAAATTTGCTATCTATGCTTTAAACCTTTGCCTTCCTTCATCCAACAGTGTCCAAAAATAGTTCTTTTAAAGGCCACAGTGATCTCTTAGCTGCTATAACAATGGCCTTTGTCATCTCATTCTCCCCAGTCCTCTGTGTCTGTGGTACATTTTACCATGAACTCCTGTACTAAACTGCCACTACTAACATTCTGTGACCCCATCCTCTCCTCATTTCCTGTCAACTCCTCCTATAGCTTATCCTGCTATTTTTTCTTCCTTAATTTATTTTTATTACTTTTATTTTTTCTCTTTCAAACATCTATTGCAAAGATCAGCTATTCTCAGGGATTTAACCATTCCCACTACAGGGCTCATCATCCAATAATCCCAGTTTCTATCCCCAGCTCCAGTTTCAAACTTCTGTGTATTGTGTGTGAGAACTTCACAAGTGTTCTGTGCTGACTCATTTTCTTCACCATAACTGCCACCAAAGCTGCTTATTTCATCTCTTTCCTCTTAGTCAATGAGGCTCAAAGCCTCACCAATTTCTCCTTCTGTCCTTGCCCCCCATCAGCTGTCATTTCTATTCAGTGTCCTTTGAAAAACCCATCTTAGCTGTCTCCTCTTCTTCTTTCTGCCTTTACCATCATTAGCTCTCAGCTGAGCTATGAATCCCAAAGCCTCCAAATGTGTTTCCCAGGCCCTGATTTTTCATCTCTTCCCTCCCACTCTGCTGCCAGGTTCACCTTTTTAAAGAGCAGCTCAAGTCCTATTCCATGGATGACCCTGCTGGTATCCGAAAACTGATGGCATAGCTTCCAGCACCACAGCAACACGCAAGCCCCCACAGTACGACAAATTGACAGACATGTATTCAGATACCAGCAAGGTCACCCATGGAGGACAGGTTTCAGCTGAGCTTCCAGACTAAGACAGACTAGGAAGAAGGACCCAGCAGTCTACTTTTGAAAAGCATTAGCCAGTAAAAATCTTATGAATAGCAGCAGAACACAGTTTGATGATACAGTGCTAGAAGATGAGCCCTCCAGCTTGCAAGGCACTCAAAAGATGACTGGGGAAGAGCAGCTTCCTCAAAGTAGAGTCAACCTTAATGAGGCAAATGGAGTAAAGCTTTTGGGACCTTCATTTCCTGATGTGGCACAACTCAAAATGAGAATAAACAGCTGCAAAATCCTTTAATAATTGGAACTTGGAATGTACAAACTATGGATCTAGGAAAATTGGAAATCAACAAAAATGAAAAGGAACAGATAAATGTCAATATCCTAGGCATTAGTGAGCTGAAATGGACTGGTATTGGCCATTTTGAATCAGACAATCATATAGTCTACTATGCTGGAAATGACAACTTGAAGAGGAATGCTGTTGTATTCATCGCCAAAAAGAACATTTCAAGATCTGTCCTGAAGTGCAATGCTGTCAGTGATAGGATAATATCCATACACCTACAAGGAAGACCAGTTACTACTACTATTATTCAAATTTATGTACCAACCACTAAAGCCAAAGATGAAGAAATAGAAGATTTTTATCAGCGGCCGCAGTCTGAAATTGACCGAACATGAAATCAGGATGCATTGATAATTACTGGTGATTAGAATGCAAAAGTTGGAAACAAAGAAGAAGGATCAGCAATTGGAAAATATGGCCTTCGTGATAGAAACAATGCCAGAGATGGAATGATAGAATTTTGCAAGACCATTGACTTCTTCATTGCAAGTACCTTCTTTCACCAACATAAATGGTGACTATACACATGGGCCTTACCCAATGAAACATTAAATCTGTGGGAAGAGACAATGGAAAAGCTCAATATCATCAGTCAAAACAAGGCCAGGGGCAGACTGTGGAACATACGACCAATTGCTCATATGCAAGTTCAAGCTGAAACTGAAGAAAATCAGAGCAAGTCCACGAGAGCCAAAATGTGGCCTTAAGTATATCCCACCTGAATTTAGAGGCCATCTCAAGAATAAATTTGATGCATTGAACACTAGTGACCAAAGACCAGAAGAGTTGTGGAATGACATCAAGTACATCATCCATGAAAAAAGGAAGAGGTCATTGAAAAGACAGGAAAGAAAGAAAAGACCAAGATGGATGTCAGAGGAGACTCCGAAACTTGCTAACAAACATCAAGCAGCTAAAGCAAAAGGAAGAAAGGATGAAATAAAAGCACCGAACAGAAGATTTCAAAGGGCAGCTCGACAAGACAAAGTAAAGTATCATAAAGACATGTGCAAAGAGCTGGAGATGGAAAACCAAAAGGGAAGAACACTCCCAGTGTTTCTCAAGCTGAAAGAACTGAGGAAAAAAATTCAAGCCTCAAGCTGCAATAGTGAAGGAGTCTATGGGGAAAATATTAAATGATGCAGGAAGCATCAAAAGAAGATGGAAGGAGCATGCAGTCATTATAGCAAAAAAAATTAGTTGATGTTCAACAACTTCATGAGGTAGCATATGATCAGGAACCAATGGTATTGAAGGAAGAAGTCCAAGCGGCACTGAAGGCGTTGGCAAAAAACAAGGCTCCAGGAATTGGCGGAATATCAATTGGGATGTTTCAACTAATGGATGCAGCGCTGGAGGTGCTCACCCGTCTATGCCAAGAAATATGGAGAACATCTTCCTGGCCAACTGACTGGAAGAGATCCATATTTATGTCTATTCCCAAGAAAGGTGATCCAACTGAATGTGGAAATTATAGAACAATATCATTAATATCACACAAAAGCAAAATTTTCCTGAAGATCATTCAAAAACGGCTGCAGCAGTATATCAACAGAGAACAGCCAGAAGTTCAGACTGGTTTCAGAAGAGGGCATGGAACCAGAGATATTATTGCTGATTCAGATGGATTCCCTGGCTGAAAGCAGGGAATACCAGAAGGATGTTTACCTGTGTTTTATTGACTATGCAAAGGTATTTGACTGTGCGGATCATAACAAATTATGGATAACATTGGGAAGAATGGGAATTCCAGAACACTTAACTGTGCTCATGAGGAACCTTTACATAGATCAAGAGGCAGTTGTTCAGACAGAACAAGGGGATACTGATTGGTTTAAAGTCAGGAAAGGTGCGTGTCAGGGTTGTATTCTTTCACCATACCTATTCAATCTTTATGCGGAGCAAATAATCCGAGAAGCGGGACTATATGAAGAAGAATGAGGCATCAGGATTGGAGGAAGACTCATTAACAACCCGCATTATGCAGATGACATAGCCTTGCTTGCTGAAAGTGAAGAGGACTTGAAGCACTTACTAATGAAAACCAGAGACCACAGCCTTCACTATGGATTGCACCTCAACATAAAGAAAACAAAAATCCTCACAACTGGACCAATGAGCAACATCATGATAAAGAGAGAAAAGATTGAAGTTGTCAAGGATTTCATTTTACTTGGATCCACTATCAACAGCCGTGGAAGCAGCAGTCAAGAAATCAAATGACGGATCGTATTGGGTAAACCTGCTGCAAAGTACCTCTTTAAAGTGTTGAAAAGCAAAGATGTCACCTTGAAGACCAAGGTGCGTCTGACCCAAGCCATGGTATTTTCAATTGCATCGTATGCATGTGAAAGCTGGACAATGAATAAGGAAGACCGAAGAAGAGTTGACGCCTTTGAATTGTGGTGTTGGCGAAGAATATTGAATGTACCATGGACTGCCAAAAGAACGAACAAATCTGTCTTAGAAGAAGTACAACCAGAATGCTCCTTAGAAGCAAGAATGGTGAGACTGCGTCTTACAAACTTCGGACATGTTGTCAGGAGGGATCAATCCCTGGAGAAGGACATCATGCTTGGCAAAGTACAGGGTCAGTAGAAAAGAGAAAGACCCTCAACGAGATGAATTGACACAGTGGCTGCAACAATGAGCTCAAGCATAACAACAGTCCTAAGGATGGCGCAGGAATGGGCAGTGTTTCGCCAGTCAGAACCGACTTGACGGCACCCAACAACAACAAGTCCTATTAATACTCTGCTCAGAAAAATTAAATAACTCCCCACTACTTATACAAAATGGAGCTGGAGACTCTCTGCAAGCTGACTCTTCCAGACTTTTCCAGCCTTCCTTTCTCCACTCCGGGTAAGCACCCTGCATTCCAACCAAACTTGATTATCTATTTCCTAAACACATCTTGCTGTTTTTGCTTAAGCCACTCTCACTGCCGGAAACATCCTCCCTTCCCTCTACCAAAAGCCAAAATGTCAAACAAAACCCTTTTTAAATGTCCTGGTTGCCTTCTGACTAATGTAATCTTTCTCCTTCCTAAAACCCTATAGCCCTGTATCTATTTCTCTGGTTATACTTATCACAGTCAATCCTCCATCAATCTCTGTAAGAGTCAGAGTCACAGGGTTTGGGTCTCATTTGTCTTGGTTCTTACACATCCTAGCTGAGTAACTTCTACATGCATACTGAAGACTAGATGAGAGGGGCACTATCCTGACTGCACGTAGAAACAATTAAGTCATAGATTTTCACCATTTGGAGCTGAGTCTTGTAGGATGGGAAAATGAGGACAACTCATCTTTTATTGTAGGATGAGGAAATCTCGGGATTAGAAAGGTATCTACGTAACAGGCATGTCTCAGGTGCAGTCCCACATTTCTCCTCCTAGCTGACCCTGGTTGCCATGAAGTGAACTTTAACTGCCATTTCCAGCTCTCCTTTGTAGAAGGATATTTCTAGCCTCCAATGTGAGATTAGGGCTATTGTTTAGTCATCAGGATAGCAAGCTCCTTCGTGTCTATATCTCTGTCTGAAGACACAATTAAAAACATAACAGCAACCAGTTTCTGCAGAGTGAATTCCGACTCATGGTGACCCCATGTGTGTCAAAGTAGAACTGTGCTCCATAAGGTTTCCGAAGTAGATCACCAGGCCTTTCTTCCGGGGCTCCTCTGGGTGGATTCTAACCCCCAGTCTTTTGGTTAATAGCCAAGAGATTAACCATTTGTTCCACCCAGGGACTCTGAAGACACAACAGTCCTCATCAAAGCCTAACACCCCACAACTGCAGCCCACTGCATTCTATAGGCAGTGTTACCTTAGACGAGACTTGCCCTTCTCCAGGATTAAGTCCCCAGGATCTCATCCTCTAAGTTGGTTTGACTTATAAGGTTTTCATTGCATTCTCTTTAAAAATAAATGCAGTATTTTTGTTGAAACAGGAATCCACCCCACATATTCAAATATAATTCAAATAGAACATAAGAGTATTAAATGAACTATCTTTCACACTACAGTCTCTCAGTTCCTCTCCCCAGAGACAACCACCGCACCATTTTCTCGGTTTCCTCTTAGAAGTTTTCTATCACTTGCAAATATATAATGTATAATATGCAGCTATTACTTTTTGGTAGGAACGAAAGAGTACAATGTACACTCTTGTGCTTCTTGTTTTTTGTAGTTAACACTATTCAGTAACTTGTAAACTGAACTTAACACATGCAAAGCCATTAGAACAGTGTCTGGCCTGTACCCACTGGCTTCAAGTTGACTCCTACTCAAGGGTGACCCCATGGGTGACAGAGTAGAACTGCTCCGTAGGGTTTCTTGGCTGTAATCTTTATGGATGCAGATCACCAGTGCTATCTTCTGAGGTGCTTCTGGGTGGGTTCAAACCAACAAACTTTCATTTAGTTGTTGAGCACCGTGAACCCCAAACCACACCTGTTGGCATCTAGTCAATTCCGACTCACAGTGACCTTACAGGACAGAGTACAACTTCCACATAGGGTTTCCAAGGCTGTAATCTTTACAAAAGCAGACTGCTATGTCTTTCTCTTGCCAAGCAGTTGGTGGGTTAAAACAGCCAATCCTTCCATTAGCAGCTGAGCACTTAACCACTTCACTTCAGATCTTCTTCTGTGGCCCATGTTGTTAGGTGCTGTCAAGTCATTTCCAACTCATAGCGACCCTGTGTACAACAGAATGAAACACTGCCTGGTCCTGATTCATCCTTACAACTGTTGCTATTCTTGAGCCCATTGTTGCAGCCACTGTGTCAATCCATCTTACTGAGGGCCTTCCTGTTTTTTGCTGACCCTCTACTTTACCATGGAAACCCTGGTGACATAGTGGTTAAGCCCTATGGCTCCTAACCAAAGGGTCAGAAGTTCGAATCCGCCAGGCGCTCCTGGAAACTCTATGGGGCAGTTCTACTCTGTCCTATAGGGTCGCTATGAGTCGGAATCCACTCGACTGCACTGGGTTTGGTTTTTGGTTTGGTCTACTTTACCAAGCATGATGTCCTTCTCCAGGGGCTGATCCCTCCTGATAATACCCAAAGTAGGTGAGGCGAAGTCACACCACCCTTGCTTCTAAGGAGCATTCTGGCTGTACTTCTTCCAAGACAGATTTGTTCATTCTTCTGGCAGTCCATGGTACATTGAATATTCTTAGCCAACACCATAATTCAAAGGCATCAATTCTTCTTTGGTCTTATTCATTGTCCAGCTTTTGCATGCATGTGGGGCAATTAAAAACACCATGGTTTGAGTCAGGTGCGCCATAGTCCTTAAAGTGACATTTTGCTTTTTACAACTTTAAAGAGGCCTTTTGCAGCAGATTTGACCAATGTAATGTGTGGTTTGATTTCTTGACTACTGCTTCCATGAGCATTGATTGTGGAACCAATTAAAAGGAAATCCTTTACAACTCCAATCTTTTCTCCGTTCATCATGATGTTTCTTATTGGTCCAGTTGTGAGGATATTTGTTTTGTTTATGTTGAGGTGTAATCCATACTGACAGCTGTAGTCTTTGATCTTCATCAGTAAGTCCTTTAAGCCTTCTTCACTTTCAGCAAGCAATGTTGTGTCATCTGTATATCACAGGTTACTAATGAGTCTTCCTCCAATCCTGATGCTGCATTTGTCATACAGTCCAGTTTCTTGGATTATTTGCTCAGCATACAGACTGAATAAGTATGGTGAAAGGATACAACCCTGATGCACACCTTTCTTGACTTTAAACCACACAACATCCTCGTTTAATCGAACAACGGCTTCTTGATCTATGTACAGGTTCCTCTTGAGCACAATTAAGTGCTCTGGAATTCCCATTCTTTGCAATATTATCCATAATTTGTTATGATCCATACAGTCGAATGCCTTTGTGTAGCCAATAAAACACAGGTAAACATGCTTCCAGAATTCTCTGCTTTCAGCCAGGATCCATCTGACATCAGCAATGACATCCTTTGTCCCACGTTCTCTTCTGAATCTGGCTTGAATTTCTGGCACTTCCCTGTCAATGTTCTGCTGTAACTGCTTTTGAAAGATCTTAAGCAAAATTTTACTTGTGTGTGATATTAATGATATTGTTCAATAATTTCTGCATTCTCTTGGATCATCTTTCTTTGGAATTGGTACAAATATGGATCTCTTCTAGTCGGTTGGCCAGGTTGCTGTCTTCCAAATTTCTTGGCATTGACGAGTAATCACTTCCAGGGCTGCATTCTTTTGTTAAAACATCTCAGTTGTATTCCATTACTCCCTGGAGGCTTTTTTTTTTTTTCCGCCACAGCCTTCCATGCAGCTTGGACCTCTTCCTTCAGTACCATCGATTCATGATCATATGCTACCTCTTGAGACGGCTGAATGTCAACCAGTTCTTTTTGGTACAGTGACTCCGTCCATTCCTTCCATCTTCTTTGATGCTTTCGGTGTCATTTAATATTTTCCCCATAGAATTCTTCAGTAGTGCAACTCGAGGCTTGAATTCTTTCTTCAGTTCTCTCAGCTTGAGAAATGCTGAGCGTGATCTTCTCTTCTGGTTTTCTAACTCCAGGTTTTTGCACATTTCATTCTAATACTTTACTTTGTTTTCTCGAGCCGCCCTTTGAAATCTCTGTTCAGCTCTTTTACTTCATTATTTCTTCCTTTTGCTTTAGCTACTCTACATTCAAGAGCAAGTTTCAGAGTCTCTTCTGACATCCATTTTGGCCTTTTCCTTCTTTCCTGTCTTTTTAATGACCTCTTGCTTTCTTCACATTCAATGTCCTTGATATCATTACACAGCTCATCTGGTCTTTGGTCATTAACATTCAACACATCAAACCTATTCTTGAGATGGTCTCTAAATTCAGGTGAGATATACTCAGGGTCATAATTTGGCTCTCATGGACTTGTTCTAATTTCCTTCAGCTTCACTTCAACTTGATTATAAGCAACTGATGATCTGTTCCACAGTTAGTCCCTGGCCTTGTTCTTCTGATGATGATATTGAGTTGCAGTTAATTTGATTCCTGCACATCCTGTCTGCTGAGGTCCACGTGTATAGTTACCATTTATGTTGCTGAAAAAAGGTATTTGCAGTGAAGAAGTCATTGGTCTTGCAAAATTCTATCATGCAACCTCTGGCATCATTTCTATCACCAAGGCCATATTTTCCAACTACCAATCCTTCTTTGTTTCCAACATTTACATTCCTATCACCAGAAAATATCAATTCATCTTGATTGCATGTTTGATCAATTTCAGACTGCAGAATTTGGTAAAATCTTCAATTTTTCATCTTTGCCCCTAGTGGTTAGTGTGTAAATTTGAATAATAGTCCTATTAATTGGCCTTCCTTGTAGGCGTATGTATATTATCCTATCACTGACAGTGTTGTACTTCAGGATAGATCTTGAAATGTTCTTTTTGATGATGAAAGCAATTCCACTCCTCTTCAGTTTGTCATTCCCAGCATAGCAGGCCACATGATTGATTTAAAATGGCCAATACCAGTCCATTTCAGCTCACTAATGCCTAGGATATTGATGTTTATTCGTTCCATTTCATTCTTGACACATAGTAAATGCTAAATAAATTTTTCTTCCCATGGGGTATATCAGAGGACACCCCAGAATTCTTGAGTTGATATTCACTAGACCCCTGGAGCACACAGGGAAGAATTCAATCCTGCTAGACAAGATCCAAGAGACACTTATTCCCAACATATCCCAGAGACGTGCTCCCTGCAGACTTGGCTGTCATTTCCCTCCAACCTTGTGTGGCATATGGGGAAAATGCTGTCTTCAGACCTCACGCTTTCCTAAATGAAGTCACACCTACTTCCTTCTGATTCTGCCGAGTTTAAACAATACATGGAAGCATAAAGCAGGTTTTGCTGCAACCACTTTCAGAAAACTAAGAAAAAATGCCACCTTGCATGTTAATTAGGTTAACATGGTAATGAAAGATAAATTAACCCAGATATAATGTGCTATGTTGAGTCAGCATCCTGAACAGTTTTGCCAAAGCTGGCTCAGCTCTGCTCTAGGTCAAGGGTGTTTCTAAAATGTAATGTGGAGAGTCCCTTGCATTTGGCTCCTGTCCCAACCATCTCCAACTTGAGTCCTCTAATGAGGGCAAAACTCCTAGGAGGTATAAATTAAGAAGTTAATCAGTGAAAGGGCAAGGCTGAGTGTGCAAGAGGCTCAGGGAGGAGACCAAAGAAGTCTCTGTTCCCCCTCATTTGCAGTTTTCAGTCTGAAACCTCTGAAGAACACAACCTCTGTTTTAGTTATTTTCAGTTCCCCAACTGGGGAGACCTGCAGGAGTTCCTGTTGTTTCTTTGAACACCTGATAAGGCCTTTCACTTTCTCTGGCACCTATACTTGCTGCTTATAGCTTAATTTACCCAGAATGCACCTGCTCAGACTCCACAACCAAGTGTAACCTGAGGGGTGAGGCAGGACCAGGGGAAGGGCAAAAACTCTTTGAGCATTTAGTTGTAGAATTTGAGAGATCTTGTGACTGCCTTTAGAAGGAAAACTGGTGACTTAAGTAAATATTTAAAGCTCCTGAACAAATAGTTGAGACTCAATTTAAATTCATTCCACCTAGAGTCTTTCCTTCCCAAATACACATGTATTTGTGGGCTTGTGAGCACATGTGCACTCAGGGTCTACCGACAACTGCGTATTGGGAGAAATCCCATCACAGCACTACTCCTGCCTCTCAGCAGGGGAAGAAACATGAGATGCTTGACACTTTCATGTTCCTCACTGAGAGGCTTATGTGGGGTGAGGGTCTGGGTCAAAGCAGGGCCTAACTGTCACAGACAATTGTTCTTGCCACTGACTCTCTAAAACATTTCCCAAAGCCCTATTGCACCCGATACGTGTACCCATGTAACTGCACATACGCAGGGAAAAATGAGCCTTATTTAGTAACAGCTGCAGCTTCTTAATGGAATGGCTTTTTTCACTGAGCCTGTCATATAGACTATCCCAAAGCCTCTGACAAGGAGAATACAGTATTAAAAATAACAGGAAGAGTTGAATAAACAGGGCAAAGTTACCTAGAGTGGCACTTGGCCAGGCCAGCTGGGCCAACAGAGATCCAGGAGCTACTTAGTGACCTCAATGTTCAGGGCCAGAATGAGGGGAAACTTCTGTTAGCAAACTAATAAACCAACTTTCTAGAGTCCTGGGTGTGAACACAAAGCTGAGGGCCAGAAGAGCACCCCAAACAGTGTGCAGTCAGACCAAGCTGGAGACAAAGGTCAGGAATACAAAGTTGCTGTTCATTGTAGACAGAATGTGAGCTGTGGCTGAGCGTTCTACTGAACGCAGACTTGGACAAAGCCCTCCAGGCACAGATGTGGGAAAAGAGAAGGGCATACGTTTGGAGAGGGGAGCAGATGCTCTCCAGGGAAGGATGGATGACAACTCCACGCAGCTGTCTGGAAAATCAGGGTCTGTTGAGCCGTTCCAGTGACTTTAAGGAATTAAGCTGTTTGGGGTAGGAGTTTCAGACAAAACTCTGAATTTAGTCTAGCTTCCAGTTGCTCAGGTCAGAAAATTTGAAGTCATTCTTGACATCTCACTCCCCCACCATCCCAACCTCATATAATCTGTCAGGAAATCCCATTGGCCCTACTTCCAAAATATACCCAAATTCTGACCACTTCTCATCACCTCCATTGCTATCACCCTGATCCAAGCCACCATCACCTCTCACCTGGATTACTGAAGTAGCTTCCTGTGGTTCCCACTTCCACCCTTGCTCCCCTACAGTCCACATAGCAGCCAGAGAGATACTTTAAAAATGGATAAACCCTGAAAACATTGTGTTGAGTGAAATAAGTCAATCACAAAAGGACAAATAGTGTATAATCTTACTCATATGAAGTACCTAGAATAGGCAAATAGGGATCAGAGTTTAATAGCAATTACCAGGGGTGAGAGGGTAGGGGAGTGCGGGGAATTATTGCTTAGGAAGCGTTTAAGTGTTGATTATGGGGATGAAAAGCTTGGCAAAGGATATTGGTGACAGTTCCACATGATTGATGTGACTGATCTCACTGAATTGTGTTGTAGTTAGCTGCCATTGAGTAGATTCTGACTCATGGTGACCCCACATGTGCAGAGTAGAACTGCTCCATAGGGTTTTCAAGGCTGAGACTTTTCAGAAGCAGGTCTCCAGGTCTGTCTTGCAAGGCGCCTCTGAGTGGGTTTGAATGGGCCACCTTTCAGCTAGTAGCCTAGCATTTAACAATTTGCTCCCCCCCCCCCCCAGGGACTATGCCTGAATTGCATACATGAAAAATGTTGACTTGGCACATGTTGGGTTATCTATATTTTTACAACTAAAAAAAACTGTAAGTCAAACGGTGTCCCTTCTCTGCTAAAAACCCTTCAAAGGCTTCCCATCTTAGAGGAGAAACTAGTTTCTCCACTGCCCTATGAGATCCTGCATAATCTGTACCCCATTGTTGCTCTATCCTTATCTCCTACTACTCTCTCCTTCCTTCACTCCACTCCAGCCACACTGGCCTCCTCACTTTTCTTGGACTGACCAGGAACACTCCTTCCTCAAGGAGTTTGCTTCCAAGAGTTTCCTGGGAAACTCTTTCCCCAGATCTAATCATATCACTAATAATTTTATATTCATATTCCTAAAATCCTTCAGGCTCTTTTTCCAATATCAACTTCTCAGCAAGCTCTACCCCTCTAAAATTGTATACACATACAAAACCTTTAGAACTGCTCAAATTTATTTCATATCATTTTTCACTTTCTAGCATTATATGTATGCTGTTGTTATTGTTATTGTTAGTTGCCATCAAATCACCTCCAACTAATGGTGACCTTATGTATAACAGAATGAAACATTGTCCAGTCCTGTACCATCTTCCTGGTCATCTGTAAGTTTGAGTCCATCATTGTACCAATTGCGTTAATCCATTTCATTGAGGAGTTCCCTCATTTTTGCTGACCTACTACTTTCCCAAACATATTATTATCCACTTATTATGTATTTATTATGCTTTGTATCTGACTTCCAACACACTAAAATATAAAGCTCTATGACAGCAAGGAATTTGAATATTTTATTGATTGACGGATCCTCTAAACTTTGTAGAATGTTGAGCATATAGATGGATCTCTATATAATTAGTTTAAATGAACAAGTAAGTTCCTTAGGATCAAAGGCCATTGAATGGCCCCTTCTGCCAAGTGGAAGGTCGTCCAGGCCTACCATTCATTTATTCTTCTATCCACCCAATCACCCACGCATTTGTTAAGCATTTAATGAGTACCTACTCTGTACCAAGCACTAGAATAAAGGCCTAAGATACAATGGTGAATACAACAGATATGGTTCCTGGCTTCACGGAATGTACAGCTTCATGTTTAGATGTAGATACTGAACAAGTCACCTCACTAGTAAGGAGATAATTACAATTGATATAAATATGTTGTTGTTGTTGTTAGGTGCCGTCGAGTCAGTTCCGACTCAGCGACCCTATGCACAACAGAACGAAACACTGCCCAGTCCTGCGCCATCCTTATAATCATTATGCTTGAGCTCATTGTTGCAGCCACTGTGTCTATCCATCTCGTTGAGGGTCTTCCTCTTTTCCGCTGACCCTGTACTCTGCCAAGCATGATGTCCTTCTCCAGGGATTGATCCCTCCTGACAACATGTCCAAAGTATGCAAGACGCAGTCTCGCCATCCTTGCTTCTAAGGAGCATTCTGGTTGTACTTCTTCTAAGACAGATTTGTTCATTCTTTTGGCAGTCCATGGTATATTCAACTTTCTTTGCCAACACCACAATTCAAAGGCGTCAACTCTTCTTCGGTCTTCCTTATTCATTGTCCAGCTTTCACATGCATATGATGTGATTGAAAATACCATGGCTTGGGTCAGACGCACCTTAGTCTTCAAGGTGACATCTTTGCTTTTCAACACTTTAAAGAGGTACTTTGCAGCAGGTTTACCCAATACGATCCGTCATTTGATTTCTTGACTGCTGCTTCCATGGCTGTTGATAGTGGATCCAAGTAAAATGAAATCCTTGACAACTTCAATCTTTTCTCTGTTTATCATGATGTTGCTCATTGGTCCAGTTGAGAGGATTTTTGTTTTCTTTATGTTGAGGTGTAATCCATACCGAAGGCTGTGGACTTTGATCTTCATTAGTAAGTGCTTCAAGTCCTCTACACTTTCAGCAAGCAAGGTTGTGTCATCTGCATAACGCAGGTTGTTAATGAGTCTTCCTCCAATCCTGATGCCCCATTCTTCTTCATATAGTCCAGCTTCTCGTATTATTTGTTCAGCATACAGATTAAATAGGTATAGTGAAAGAATTCAACCCTGATGCACAACTTTCCTGACTTTAAACCAATCAGTATCCCCTTGTTCTGTCCGAACTACTGCCTCTTGATCTATGTAAAGGTTCCTCATGAGCACAATTAAGTGTTCTGGAATTCCCATTCTTTGCAGTGTTACTTAGTTACAGTGTTACCTAGCTGAGTACTTAGCAGAGTACTTAGTTGAGTCTTGGGGTCAGAAGTTTTCCTGACCCCAAGACTCAACTAAGTACCCCCGTTAGTGTTCCCTTAGCATTTTTTTTAACTCCATTATACTTATGTCGCAGTGTTAACAAACTATGGATAACACTGAGACATAAGTATAATGGAGTTAAAAAAAATGCTAAGGGAACACTAACAGGGGTACTTAGTTGAGTCTTGGGGTTAGGAAAACTTCACTAAGGAAGTAATGTATAAGCTGGTGCTTTATGTAAGAGTTTGTCAGGTGGAAGGGTTGGACCTGGGGACATCATGGACAAAGGTGTGATTTCTAGGCAGGGGAATAGCTATTGTGAAGTCCTGGATGGAAGCGAGTGTTGTTCTTTTGTGGAAAAAAAAAAAAAGGAGAAAGCAAATGAGATGTGAGCATGAGTAGGGAAAGACCAGGGCAAGATGCAGCAGGAAAGGACAGGGGTCAACTCATGCAGCAGGTGGTCTTATAAATCATGTTAGAGAGGTTTGTCATTATCCCAAAAGCAATGAGAGAACATGGTAAGGTTTGTGGTTTTAAGGGACGAAGTGCGGCTGTTTTGAGAAGCATATATTGAAGGAGTAAGAGGAGGAGCAAAAGTGGATGTGAAAGAACAGGTGGGAACTACTAAAATAGTCCAGGGTAGACATTAAGGTTTGGGCTAGGTTGGTGGCAGAGGAAATGAGAACAGCTAAGAAGACTCAAGACTTTTTTGGAAAATACGGGAGTTGTCAATGTGAGCCTTAAATTTTTGGCTTAAGAACCTGAGTGAGTAAAAGTGCCATTTGCATGAATTGGTATAGTAGCCTGAATAATGCCACCTTCCAAAAAATATATCCACATTCTAATGCCTGAAACGTGCAAATGTTACCTTATTTTTAAAAAGCGTCTTTGCAGATGTGATTAAGCGTCTTGAGATGGGAAGATTACCTGGATTATCCTGTTGTTGCTGTTTTTGTTGCTGCTGGTTGTCATTGAGTCAGGTCCAACTCATGACAATCTTATATATAATACAGCAAACATTGCCCGGCCCGGCACCATCTACGTAATGATTGGTATGTTTGAGTCCATTACCTTGGTGGGCTCTAAATACAATCACATATATCCTTAGAAAAGGGAGGCACAAGTTGATTATGAGAACACATATACACACAGAGAGAGAAAAAGACAATGTGAAGATGGAGCAGAAAGAGATTTGAAGAAAATGAACTTGAAGACTAGAATGATGTGCCAAAAGCAACGGAATGCCAATAGCCACCAGAAGTGGAAGAGGTAAGGGAATGGATTCTCCCCCAGAGCTTCTGGAGGGAGGATGGTCCTGCCAAAACCTTGATTTTAGCCCAATGAAACTGACTTTGGACTTCTGGCCTCCAGAATAAGTGTGTGTTGTTTTAAGCCACGCAGTTTGTAATGATTTGTTCTAGCATCTCAGGGAACTAATACCATTGCAAATACTGTAAGAGGAGCATCTAAGGTTAGGGAGAGATCAGAATTCAGTTTGGAACTTGAAATCTGAAATGCCTATGACACATTCAATATATAGACAGGCCAAGGAGGATTTGTGTATTTGGATATGAGAAAGTGGGGTGCTGCTCTAACAGATATCTACAATGTGGAAGTGGTTTTGAAACTGTGAATGGATAGAGTTGTGACAGCAGCAGAGGACTGGCGCAGCTGAGAAACTGCAGTGACAGAGAAATGACAACAGCAGAGAACCAGGAGAACAGCATGAGACGGTGCTAGAACCAATGCACAGAGCAAGAGCTGCTGTGCCCAGGAGGCTTTCTGGCAGAGTGGGGTCCCTCTATGCACTTATCGGTGGAGCTAGGCTTGCCAACCCATGGAGCCAGAAAGCTGAGTACCTGTGTGCAGAGGGCTTCCTGAAGGGGTCGGCTGCCTCCAGGCACTTATCGGTGGAGTTACTGAGCTTTGGAACACCTGCCCCAACAGGGCAGATGCAGGTGTGAGGCCCAAGGAGCCATGAGGCCCAAGGAGCCAAGAGGCCAAGAAACCAGGAAGCAAAAGCTAAAGAGTCAACACAAGAAGCTAAGCTGCCTCAGTCTCCAAAGGTATGGCCATGACCTCAGGGGTTTCAAAGGGTGGAGCCACGGCCTCTGGTGTTTCTAAGGGTGGAGTTGTCACTCAGGTGGTTGCGGAGAATGGTATGCCTAAAGCCGAGGGAGCAGAGTTGCTCTCCCTGTGGGCCTGGAAGGCAGTGTCGAAGCCCAGGGCTGAGGGGCCTCCACTCAGAATTTGGGAAGTTTGGTTAATACCTACAGTCTGGAGGTCAGGGCCATTGTGTAAATTGTCACAGAGAACAGGGGATTATTTTCAAAGCTTTGAGAGCTACTGTAATATGTTCTGCTGACTTGCTTGGTGCCTGCTGTCTTCTTTGCCTCTCGTTTTTCCTATTTGTGATGGAAACGTCTAGCTTGTGCCTGTCCTACCATTGTACCCTCGGAAGCAGATAACTTGTATTCTAGATTTCACAGACAAAGAGGAACTTTTGGATTTTGGACTTGGAGTTAAGACTTTTGCTATGATATGGTGGGGTGAATATGTTTTGCATGTTGTAAGGATGTGATTTTGGGGGAACAAAGGGTAGAATGTCATGGATTGAATTATGTCCCCCCAAAAATGTGTGTATCGACTTGGTTAGGTCATGCTTCCCAGTATTGAGTGGTTGTCCTTCATTTTGTGGTTGTAATTTTATGTTAAAAGGGTTAGGGTAGGATTGTAACACCACCCTTACTCAAGCCACCTCCCTGATAAACGGTAAAGGGAGCTTCCCTGGGGTGCAGCTTTTTATCAAGAGATAAAAGGAAAGGGACACAAGCAAAGAGTTGGGGACCTCATACAACCAAGAAAGCAGCACCAGGAGCAAAGCGCGTCCCTTGGACACTGGGTCCCTGCACCTGAGATGCTCCTCCACCAGGGGAAGGTTGAGGACAAGGATCTTGCTCCAGAGCCAATAGAGAAAGACTTCCCCTCAAGCCGATGCCCTGAATTTGGACTTATAATCCACTAGACTGTGAGGAAATAAGTTTTTCTTTGTTAAAGCCATCCACTTGTGGTATTTTTGTTATGGCAACACTAGATGACTAAAACAGAATTACAGGTAGAATAGACTGAGCTGGCATTATAAACTCTGAGTTCCCATGCATTGTAAAGCCATGGGAAGTGGCATAACAGTACCTGGGTCTGGGGTCTGGGGTCTGGGGACCATGGTTTTGGGAGACATCTAGGTCAACTGGCATAACAAAGTTTGTTAAGAAAATGTTCTACATCCCACCTTGGTGAGTGGCATACAAGGCCTTAAAAGCTTGAGAGTGGCCATCTAAGATGCATCAATTGGTCCCAACCCACTTGGAGCAAAGAAGAATGAAAAACACCAAAGATACAAGGAAAATATTAGCCCAAGAGACAAAAGGGCCACATAAACCAGAGATTCCATCAGCCTGAGACCAGAAGAACTAGACAGTGCCCAGCTACCATCAATGACCGACCTGACAGGGAACACAACAGACAGTCCCTGACAGAGTGGGAGAAAAGCACAGAGCAGAACTCAAATTCACATAAAAAACCAGACTTAATAGTCTGACTGAGGCTGGAGAAACCCCGAAGCCACGGCCCCTAGACGTTCTGTGAACTCAGAACTAAAACCATTCCTGAAGCCCACTCTTCAGACAAAGGTTAGAATGGACTATAAAACATAAAATAATACTCGTGAAGAGAAGAAATGGGCAGCTCCTGTTCAGAAGCAGAATGAGAAGGCAGAAAGGACCAGGAACTGCTTGAATGAACACAAGAAACCTGGGGCGGAAAGGGGGAGTGTGCTGTCACATTATAGGGATTGCAACTAATGTCATATAACAATATGTGTATAAATTTTGAAGTGAGAAATTAACTTGAGCTGTAAGCTTTCACATAAAGCACACAAAAAAAAGTAAAAATAAATAAATGAAAAGGAAAGAAAGGTGGCCTAGCACCCCATCCTGAGGAACTCTCGACCCTTAGAGGTCAGGTAGAAGAGTAGCCTGAAGAAAAAAACCATAAGAATGTGGGTTTACAGAGGCCAAGAGAGGTGAGTGTTTTGAACTCTGGGGCAAAGCCAGTCTGGAGTAGATTTAAGAGTCAACGGCTGGTGAGGAAGCAGAGACAGCCCACGTGAGCAACTGGTCATTGAAGCTCGGCTTGGTGAGGGTGTGAAGGAGCGGACAGTTGCTGTGGATATTGGATCCAGGGAGGCTTTTCCATTCTTATTTTCAGGTGAGAGCATTTAGGACTTTGTGTACAGTTTGGAAAAATGACACAATTAAGTGGGTATGGTTGGAAATGCAGGTGAGGGTGGGGGCCTGAGAATGCTGGAACAGGGAAGGATGCACAGCACAGGTTTTTAATCCTAGCCGTAGTTTAGGATCTCTGGCGAAGATTGTTTTAAATTCTAACGCCAGGCCTGCACCCAAGACAAAGACATCAGATTCTCTGGGGTGAGATAGGGTGAATCCAGTGAATGACCCGGGGGGTTCAGAGCACACCGAGGAGGCATGGCATGAGGTCGAAGGAGGGCCAGGTACAGGTACAAGTACAGGTGCAGGGGCAGGTGAGGTAGGTTTGGAGGTTTGGTGAGTGCAATTAGGGAATTTCCAACTTCATCTTTGTTTTTCAAAAATTCAAAGCAAGGCCATGTGCTAATCACACAGTGAAATAAGGGGAAGACTGAAGTCTGAAGAAAAGAGAGCATGGTTCATACTGAGGGCAGAAAAGGGAAGGTGCCCCAACTGAAGACATGTGGAAAGATCGCGGGAGAGGACTGAGAATTACAGTTATGCCATCTATCCATTCATTCACCAGTGTGTGTCAGGCTTACCAGACATCAGACAGACATGAAATTAGGCTTCATGATAAAACACGAGTAAGATGTTGTCTCTGACCTCACAGTTTTCACAGCTTTTTGTAGGAGGCAGGTATATAAACAAACAGAAGATTATAGTTGCTGTAATAGTGTCAAGCACCAGAGATAATGGGGACCCTACCTCCTGTGGGGGAAGGAGTCATCTCCTCCCATCAGAGCACTTGGCACGTAGAATGCTCCCCAGGCATGTTCATTGTGCCCCAAGCATCTACAGTTGTGGGGAAATAGGAGAAACAATGACAACTCAGCTGTTATTCTCCAGGGACAGGCCAAACCAGCCCTATAAAAACAATGACATGTCCGCAGCACTGTGCCACAAGTGGTCTCCGAGCAGGGGAAAGACTCTGAGATGTCAGGAAGGGGAGCAACGCTGAGGTTAACACTGAATTTTCCACGCGGTATTTCCATGTGACATTCCAAAAGTGGTCACTAGGTGGCAGGGTTAACATTTGCAAAATAACTGCCGAGCGCAGGCCCCTGGATACCACAAACCTGGTAACACCTGTGCGGAAGACTCAAAGTTCCGGGCCTGCTTACAATTTCCTGTGCCCACGTAACCAGCAAGAGGAAGAGTAGTAAATAAGAATGGTTTTAGGTCTGTGTGTGACCCGAACTCACCAGTGATGGCTGTTTAATTTCACTTCTCTCGAGCTTCTAGAACTGAGCTGTGCAATAAGGTAGCCGCTAGTCACATTTGCCGCTGGAGTACTTGAAATGTGGCTAGTAAAATGGAGAAATTTAATATTTCATTTTCCATCATTTAAATGTAAAAACTGATACTCGAGTCAGTCACTGAAAAACATTTAAGTGTTCTTAAAGCAACTTAGGTATGTCAATCTACTTTTCAACTGTACATTTTATGAAATCTTAATACAGATTAAGTATTTCCAGTGGAAATTTAGTGTCAAAATTGAAATGACAGGTAAGTGAAAAATATACTTCGGATTTTTGAAGACTTAATATCTTAAAATAGGAGGTAAATATACCTTAAAATAGAAGGTAAACTATTTCATTAGTGTTTTTATATTGATTATATGGCTTTTTATATTGATTGAAATACTAATTTTTTATATACATTGGGTTAAATTTATTATTAATTTCACCTGTTTCTTTTTACTTTTTAAATGTGAGGTACCAGAAATTTTAAATTACATAGGCGGCTTGCGTTACATTTCTGTTGACAGTATTTCTCAAAAGGAAGTATAGGGTTAGCCTAGGCAATGAGACTTCTATCTAATGGGACAACAGGAGGCTGGGTGACTATTGCTGTTGTTGTTGGCTGCCACCTAGTCATTCCTGACTCATGGTGACCCCATGCACAACTGAATGAAATGCTACCCTATCCTGTATCATCCCCATGATCAGTTGCAGATCACACCCATTGTAATCAATAGGGTTTCAATGGTGGGTTTTGGGAAATAGGTTGTCAGGCCTTTCTTCCTACTCTTAGCCTGGAAGCTTCACTGAAAACTGTTCAGCATCATAGCAACATGCAAGCTTTCACTGACAGGTGGTGGTGAGTGATTGTAGCCCAAGAAAACGGCTATAGGATGAGGCTGAGGTAAGGTCACAGGGTAGTGGACTGGCATTCATCCACTTTGCTGCGCTTTTGAACAAGTGGACATTTTGCATTTCTAGTCCAAAGGGAAAATGAATCAGAGTCCTGGGGAAGACAAGCTGGCCGAGCAGGATCTTCCAGATGTCACCCAGAGCCTTCCCCTTACCCAACCCCTCACTTCCAGAGCTGGAGCTCTCTGCTCTCAGGGGCACTGCCTCAGTGTAGACCCTGGCCTGAAAGCAGAGTCAGATAGAGCTCAGGGTTAGAGGTGGAAGGGAGGAAGAAGCAGAGGGGAGGAAGAGAACAGGGTTTGAAAGTTTCTTCAAAGCATTTGGCAAAACTGGTTATTCTGACAGCTTTTCCCTTCTTGACACTTCCCTGTCACCTTCCTTCCCTTTATTTTATTTCTGGTGCCAGATTCATAGGTTTAAGCCTTGCCTCAGCCACATAACTGAATGACCTTGAAACTGAATGACCTTACCCAGAAGTGAGTACTCACAGAATAGCCATAAGGATTAAGTGAGCTGATATTTGTAGAGTACTTAGAACAGTACCTGGCAATAGTAATCACTATATGTTATTATTTTCTCAGGGAAAAAAAAAAATCATCTCCCTCCTCCCTCCTTTCCTTCCTTATGAAGCTGGCAAATGGTAGGTATAAGTCATAAGTAAAATAAAATATAAGCTTCCAATCCCAATTGTACAGATGAAGATATAAAGAAAAAGTGGAAAACCAATAAAAGGCACATGAAGGTCGAGGCTATTTCCCTGGTAGAATTCTGGATTGGGAATGGGTCATATCCTGCCCCAGAAGCAACAAGCCGTCCAGGTATCCAGCCTCCCGCTCCATTCCCTGCAGAAACCCAAGCCTGTACCTGCGCCAGCATGAGTTAACAAGGCTGATGCTGTCTTGGTTGTGGCGGTGGCTCATTCATTCTCCATATCAGTACGCAATTTTGAGACCACAGCTGACCTCCCCAGACACTCTGAAACCATCTTGCCCCACCCAGACAGCCCACCTTACTCGGAAACCACAGCCTGGGATATCTCAAAGTCAGTTTTAGGAGTAGTTCTGACATTACAACTCACATCAAGCAAACATTTTTCGTCATTTGTTTGGTTTCTTATTGTCTCTTGAATATTTAATGTGCATGTGTTTCAAAGCTACAAGTCAGTCTCGTGTTATGCAGCAGATATATGCGTAGTTAAATTTTGAAAATCAAGCCATTTAATGGAATTCTAAGTTTCAGTACCATCATAAATAATCTGAGTCCTTTTATTAAATAAATCATTACATTTTATCAGTTTTACAAATTTAAGTTTTGATGGTGGATTTGTTTATAATGAATGAACCCTATGTTTAGAAATGGAGTTTTAGAATTTCCTCTTTTCTTCTTTTTTTTTTTTTTTAATAATAAACAGAAACTAGTTTGTTACAAAGTGGAAGACTATGCTAGAATTTTAGGCTACAGTTTTACTCTTTTCCTATACTTGGCCATTCCTGGTTGTGTCTCCAGGTAAGGACATTTATTCCACCTTGATGTCCATCTATAGCTGATTTCATTATGATTTATGTTGATTCAGCCATATAAAATGGATTGCCTCTCCCTTGTTGAAAATCCTGAGATGTATCAGCTCTTAGCTCCCTACTATCTTTTCCACAGTCTCCATTTACTTGCATTTCACTTGAAAAAAAGGTAAAAGCTAGATTTGAGCCATCTACCACTGCTCTGAGGGAGGAAGGTGTGGGAATCTGATGACCTGGAGGAGGTCAGAGCTAGTAGCATCTGAGGCAGATTCCTTCTCTGGCAGTGCTACCCAGGTCATCTGGGCAACCCCACAAGGATTACGGGCACCTGCAAAACAACATTCTGAGGAGAGAAAACAAATGAAGACTCCTGGACTTTTCAAAGACCAAAAAAATATGAGGATCCCACAGAAAGGAAGTGCTGAAGAGTGAGGTGGTAGGACTACGAAAAGCTATAGCTAACGATGAGGTTTTAAAAAAAAAAAGGACAGACAAATTGTGGTGATGGTTGCACATATCTTTGAATATTCTAAAAACCATTGAATTGTACACTTAAAATGGGTGAATTGTATGGTATGTGAACTATATCTCAATAAAACTGTTTTAAAAAAATGAAAAAAGAATCTGAGGGGAAGAGAAGTTAATGAGATAGACATTATTGAAGCAAGAACTGAATGCTAATAAAACAGACCTTACAGCCAAAAGACGTTCAGAAAGGAATTGAAATAGAAGTGAAATGACTGACAGGCAAAGACATAACTGCAACCTACATAAGAGGCAAAGAGAAAGAATGAAGATGCACTTTCCTGAGCACAGAGCCCAGGGGGATGGTCAGGGTTTGGCCAACTCCCCATCTATCTCCATCTAAACAGATTGCTGCTACTTGGGGTTGTTTGTGTTTTATTTTTAAGTCAAAAACAATATTTGGTTCATGATCTTAGGCTAGAACTGAAAATTTGGTAACTACTTATATACAAATATTTTTCTTTTTTTTAATGGAAAACTCTCAAATAAAAATTGTCCCAAACTAGCAAGTCTTGGGAGGAGGGGGAACCTACAATATGCAAGAGCTAAAAGAGAACTATTTGGAATAGTTTTTGTCTGTGCAATTTACAAGGAGCTCTGGTGGCATAGCACAAACAGTTCAGAGCTCAGCTTCCTAGGTTGGTGGTTTGTTATGTGGGAAAAAGACCTGGCAGTCTGGTCCTGGAAAGATTAGCCCGTTACCGTCCAGTCCATTTCAACTCATAGTCATAGGACAGAGTAGAGCAGCCCCATAGGGTTTCCAAGGAACTGCTTGCTGGTGGATTTGAACTGCTCCAGACTTTTGGTTAGCAGCCGATCTCTTAACTACTGCACCACCAGGGCTCCCCTGTAAAGTGTACAACCTAGAAAACCCTGTGAGCAGTTCTACTCTGTCATGTGGGACCCCTATGAGTCAAAATCCACTCGATGGCACTTAATAACATTTACAGGAACCAGAATTACACGAATCTACTCTGAGGCAAATACAGCCCCTCTCTAGGGGGTGGAGCCCTGGCAGTGCCGCGGTCAAGAGCTATGGGTCTTAACCAAAAGTTTGGCAGTTTGAACCCACCAGCCGCTCCCTGGAACCCCTATGGGGAAGTTCTACTCTGTCCTATAGGATCACTATGAGTCGGAATTAATTTCACAGCAGGGGATTTAGTTTTTTGGCTGGGAAAAAAATGGGGGTCGAACACTGCCAAATTTGGAGGCTTTGGACATTTATGTGAGGGGCTTAAATTCTGCTTTGAAATCACAGAATCTGGTGTGTGAAACGTGTTTAGAAAACGTGTAATGTTCAGATATTACAGCAATAAATGCCCTCTGTGCAAAATCTTTACCTTTTATCTCCGGTTCCTCAGCTCTTCTCTAGACTCCATCCTTCACCCAGGGCACCCACACACACACTGACTATGATTGGAGCGAGCCTCCCTCACAGGAGGAAGCAGCAGCAGGAAGCTAGATTCAAAATGCAAGCCTGGCAAGCCACTTAATTAGCTTCTCCGTATGTACAAACATTTCCTCTCAGTCATACTTAACGATCAGCAGTCATGATGTGCCCTAATTCTGAGACTCTCTATTGACTCTAACTGGGGCCTCAGGCGGTCACCTCCTGCTCTGCAATTAAAGAGGCCTATTTACAGTGGCCTTTGCAGTCAATCCATCTCCTTAGCACTGGAAAGTCACTGCTACTTGCAGTGGCTCACTGGTGGTGAGCAGGGAAACCTTTGGTTGTCAACAGCATCAGGCACTCAGGGGCCCCAGCAGTAGCTCAGAGCTGTAGATTCTGAGCAATTAAGAAAATGTGTCTGCTTGAAGCGAGGAACAGAGACTCAGTCAGCATGTCCTTGGCATTTATGAAGTCCAGATGTCTTTATCTTCTGGGCAGGAAGTCAGAGTCTGTCCAGATGGCATCTTGATTGCTTTCAGCCCAGCTGATCAAATTTCTAAGGCTGACATCTCTTCCAAACGCTCACTGCCTCCCATGAAAATGTGTTTGTCAAATAAGTGCCAGGAGGCATCCCTGCAGAGGACTGCAAACTCAGAGGACCAACCTAAATGTGAACACGATTGCCTGGGACAGCCATACCATGCATATTTCCTGCCATATGGCCAGGGTTCTGGGACTCTCTGCCCTATATGCAAGGCAATTTCTTGAGAGTGTGGCTGAGACAAGAGTGTAGCTCTGGCTCAGACAGAGCCGTTTAGGAGCACTTTCTGACCTGTGACCCTGTGCAAGTGACTGGACCACTCTGGCCTCAGTCCAAAAAAACAATTGCTGTCATTTTGACTCATGGCAACCTCATGTGTGTCAGGGTGGAACTGCTCCATAAGGTTTTCAAGGCTGTGGCCTTTTGAAAACTGATGGCCAGGCCTTTATTCTGAGACAACTTTGGATAGGTTACAGTCATCAACTTTTAGGTTAGTAGTCAAGCCCCCAAGTGTCTGTCAGTTTATCGTACTGAGGGGACTTGTGTGTTGCTGTGTTGCTAGAAGCTATGCCACCTGTATTCAAATACCAGCAGGGTCACCCATGGTGGGCAAGTTTCAGCTAAGCTTCCAGACTAAGTCAGACTGGGAAGAAGGACCCAGAAGTCTACTTCTGAAAAGAATTAGCCAGTGAAAACCTTATGAATAGCAGCAGAATATTGTCAGATATGGTGCTGGAAGTTGAGCCCCTCAGGTTGGAAGGCACTCAGAATATGACTGGGGAAGAGCTACCTCCTCAAAGTAGAGTTCACCTTAATGATATGCATAGAGTCAAGATTTTAGGACCTTTATTTGCTGATGTGGCATGACTCAAAATCAAAAGAAACAGCTACAAACATCCATTAATAATCAGAAGCTGGAGTGTACGAAGTTTGAATCTAGGAAAATGGGAAGTTGTCAAAAATGAAATGGAACGCCTAAAGATCAATAACCTAGGCATCAGTGAGATAAAATGGACTGGTGTTGCTCATTTTGAATCAGATGATCATATGGTCTACTGTGCTGGAAATGACAACTTGAAGAGGAATGGTGTTACATTCATAGGCAAAAAGAACATTTCAAGATCTATCCTGAAGTACTGCTGTCAGTGATAGGATAATATGCATACACCTACAAGGAACACCAGTTAATAAGACTATTATTCAAATTTATGTGCTAACCACTAAGGCCAAAAATTGAAGATTTTTACCAACATCTGCAGTCTGAAGTTGATTGAACATGCATTCAGGATGCAAGGATAAGTACTGGTGATTAGAATGCGAAAGTTGGGAACAAAGAAGGATTAGTAGTTGGAAAATTTGACCTTGGTGATAGAAATGATGCCAGAGGTTGCATGATTGAATTTTGCAAGACCAACAACTTCTTTACTGCAAATACCTTTTTTCACCAACATAAACGGCAACTATACACATGGACCTCTCCAGATGGAACACACAGGAATCAAATTGACTACATCTGTGGAAAGAGACAATGGAGAAGATCAATATCATCAGTCAGAACAAGACCAGAGGCCAACTGTGGATCAGACCAATTACTCAAACGCAAGTTCAAGTTGAAATTGAAGAAAATTAGAACAAGTCCACAAGAGCCAAAGTATAGCCTTGCATATATCCCACCTGAATTTAGAGACCACCTCAAGAGCAGATTTGCTGGGTTGAACACTAATGACCGAAGACCAGACCAGTTGTGGAATGACATCAAGGACATCATACAGGAAAAAAGAAGTCATTACAAAGACTTGAGAGAAAGAAAAGACCTGAATAGATGTCAGAAGAGACTCTGAAACTTCCTCTTGAAAGCTGAGGGGCTAAAGCAAAAGGAAAAAAAGATGAAGTAAAAGAGCTGAACAGAAGATTTCAAAGGGCAGTTCAAGAAAATGAAGTGAAGTATTATAATGAAATGTGCAAAGACGTGGAGATAGAAAACCAAAAGGGAAGAACATGCTCAGCATTTCTCAAGCTGAAGGAACTGAAGAAAAAATTCAAGCCTCAAGTTGCAATACTGAAGGATTCTAGAGGGAAAATATTAAACAACACAGGAAGCATCAAAAGAAGATGGAAGGAATACACAAAGGCACTGTACCCAAAAGAATTGGTTGACATTCAGCCATGTCAGCAAGTAACATATGATCAGGAACCAATGGTACCAAAGGAAGAAGCCCAAGCTGCACTGAAAGCATTGTTGAGAAACAAGGTTCTGGGAATTGACGGAACACCAATTGAGATGTTTCAACAAATGGATGCAGCGCAGGAAGTGCTCACTTGTCTGTGCCAAGAAATTTGGAAGACAGCTACCTGGTCAACCAACTGGAAAAGATCCATATTTATGCCTTTTCCCAAGAAAGGTGATCTAACCAAATGTGGAAATTATCAAACAATATCATTAAAATCATATGCAAGCAAAATTTTGCTAAAGATCATTCAAAAGCTGCTGCAGCCGTACATCAACAGGGAACTGCCAGAAATTCAAGCTGGATTCAGAAGAGGACATGGAACCAGGGATATCATTGCTGATGTCAGATGGATCCTGGCTGAAAGCAGAGAATACCAGAAAGATGTTTACCTGTGTTTTCCTGACTATGCTAAGGCATTCGACTGTGTGGGTCATAACAAATTATGGATAACATTGGAAAGAATGGGTTTTCCAGAACACTTAATTGTGCTCATGAGTAATCTATACATGGATCAAGAGGCAGTCATTCGAACAGAACAAGGGGATACTCTATGGTTTAAAATCAAGAAAGGTGTGCATCAGGGTTGTATCCTTTCACCATACCTATTCAATCTGTATGCTGAGCAAATAATCAGAGAAGCTAGACTATGCGAGGAAGAACAGGGCATCGGAATTAGAGAAAGACTCATTAACAACCTGCATTATGCAGATGATACAACCTTGCTTGCTGAAAGTGAACAGAACTTGAAGCACTTACTGATGAAGTTCAAAGACCACAGCCTTCAGTACGGATTACACCTCAACATAGAGAAAACAAAAATCCTCACAGCTGAATCAATAAACCACATCATGATAAATGGAGAAAAGATTGAAGTTGTCAAAGATTTCATTTTACTTGGATTCACAATCAACAACCATAGAAGCAGAGGTCAAGAAATCAAACAATGTATTGCATTGGGAAAATCTGCTGCAAAAGACCTCTTTGAAGTGTTGAAAAGCAAAGATGTCACCTTGAGGACTAAGGTTCATCTGACCCAAGCCATGGTGTTTTCAATCTCCTTATATGCATGTAAAAGCTGGACAATGAATAAGGAAGACCAAACAAAAATTGATGCCTTTGAATTGTGATGCTGGAGAAGAATATTGAATATACCATGGGCTGTGAAAAGAATGGACAAATCTGTCTTGGAAGAAGTACAACCAGAACGCTCCTTAGAAGCAAGGGTGGCGAAACTACATCTCACATACTTTGGACATGTTTTCGGGAGAGATCAGTCCCTGGACAATGACATAATGCTTGGTAAAGTAGAGGGTCAGCGAAAAAGAAGAAGACCCTCAACAAGATGGATTGACACAGTGGCTGCAACAATGGGCTCAAGCATAACAACAACTGTGAGGATAGAGCAAGACCTGGCAGTGTCTCATTCTATTGTTCATAGGGTCACTATGAGTCAGAAGTGACTGGATGGCACCTAACAACAAATGAAGCACTTAACCATTTGTACCACCTAGGGACTCCTGGTCTCAGTTTACTTATCTGTTAATTAGGGATAACAATCACACCTGCCTCATGCTGTCCCGAGGATGATAGGAGACAATGCAAGGCAAGTGCTTACAAGAGTGCTTGGCACCAATAAGGGTTTCCTGCATCCATTTTATGAGTAGTTCTGTTTACTTTTGTCTCTAACTTTACTTTTCCTTCTGAGGAGTTGCTCTTAAAAATACAAACCTATACAAGGGCAGGAACCCAGCCTGGTCACTCACACATGCTTTATTCTAGAAATAATACATGAGTTGTCATTGTCCTTTATAATTTACCCTTTTCACAATCACTCTGAGGAGGTAAGCAGGGCAGGCAGTACTTCTCCTCTATAGAAGTAGTTAAGACTCTGAGGTGGAACTTGTCCGAGGTTACATAGGTAGCCATGTGCAAAGATGGAAACCCATAAAGGCTGTTGAACCTCAGCCTACTGCTGACCCTATTCATGAGAAGATGATGGTGCTGCAGATAGGGGAGAAGAATGAACAAAAGCTTCGCTTACCCCACCACCACTCTGCCCCCAACTCCTGCTCCAGTCCTACTGATGGGACATTTCTGAGGTTCACTAGGATGTGAAAAGGATGCTATATTGCCTCATTTTCTCCTCTCCCTCTCCATATCTCTGCAAGAACTGGTTCTTAGAATGGGAAACAGCAGCTCCATCTCTTAACAGCTCAATACAGAAATTGCTACCTACTTTTTTCTAGTTCAGAAAGTCCCCCTCCCCCATGCTTCACTGTAAAGGACTAGGGGGATTTAGTCTAATGCAATGCTCACAGCAAAATGTCTGACAACAGGCAGGATGTGAAAAATGTTCCGAAGGGCTAAAAGTTAATGGCTTCATAATAATATGAATAATCACACCTCGTGGGATTGTTAGACTCACATGTTGTTCTTTTACATTCCTAAAGAAAAAAAAAATAGCAGGGTTGGATTAGATTATTTTAAAGCTTACTTTTAGCTACAAAAATTCTGATTTTAATGCACTGCTATTAGGATAACTTTATATCAGAGTTAAGAGTTTATCTCAGAATCCCAGTTCCCAGTCCCGTGCTCTAGTCCCTGTATCCCACTGCTGTTAATATTATATTCATTTAAGGCTTCAAAGAAAAACCCCAAGGATGCCTTTAAGCGTTTCTGCCTTTATAAGATACAGCAAGGGAAAGCGAAGTTAGTGAATGGCTCTGATCTTACAAGTTAACTTAAAAGTTAAGGCTAGACAAATATTCTAACACCTTACACACATTTCTAGGACCATGTACGTTTGACCACAGGTAATAGTGAAACCCAGATTTGGGAAAATGATCCAATATCAGATAATTTTGAAATTATTATAATGCGAGCCTCAGGGAATGGATCCATCATGTATCTGTCAGTTGGTTGTACTGTGATGGCTTGCGTGTTGCTATGATACTGGAAGCTTTGCCACCAGTGTTTCAAAACCAGAAAGGTCACCCTTCGTGGGCAGATTTCAGTGGAGCTTCCAGACTAAGATAGACTAGGAAGAAGGACCTGGCAGGATGCTTCTGAAAAAATTGGCCAGTGAAAAACTTATGAAAAGCAGCAGAATATTGTCTGATATAATGGTGGAAGATGAGCCCTCAGGTTGGAATGCACTCAAAAGATGACTTGGGAAGAGCTGACTCCTCAAAGTGACATGAGTGGAGTCAAGCTATCAGGACCTTCATTTGCTGGTGTGGCGTAACTCAAAATGTGAAGAAATAGTTGCAAATATCCATTAATAATTAGAACATAGGATGTACAAAGTATGAATGTAGGAAAATTGGAAGTTGTCAAAAATAAGATGGAACACATAAAGATTGATATCCTAGGCATTAGTGAGCTGAAATGGATTGGTATTGGCCACTTTAAATCAGACAATCATGTGGTCTACTATGACTGAATGACAACTTGAAGAGGAATGACATCACGTTCATCATCAAAAAGAACATTTCAAAATTTACCCTGAAGTACAACACTGTCAGCGACAGGATAATATCCATATGCCTATAAGGAAGACCAGTTAATAGGATTATTATTAAAATTTACAAACCAACCACTAAGGCCAAAGATGAAGAAATTGAAGATTTTTATCAACTTCTGCACTCTGAAATTGATCAAACATGCAACCAAAATACATTGATATTCACTGGTGATTGGAATGTGAGGGTTGGAGAGGAAGAGGAAGGATTGGTAGGTGGAAAATATGGTCTTGGTGATAGAAATGACACTGGAGATTTCATGGTAAAGTTTCATAACAACGACTTTTTCATTGCAAATTCCTTCTCACAACAACATAAATGACAATTATACAGGTGGACCTCACAAGACGGAATGCACAGGAACCAAAAAAAAAAAAAAAAAACTGACTACATCTGCAGAAAGAGATGATGGAAAAGAAAAGCTCAATATCATCAGTCAGAACAAAGCCAGGGGCCAACTGTAGAATAAACTATCAATTGCTTATATGCAAGTTCAAGTTAAGTTGAAGAAAATTAGAACAAGTTCACAGGAGCCAAAGTATGACCCTGGGTACATTCCACTTGAATTTAGAGGCCTATTAAGAACAGATTTGATGCATTGAATACTAATGACCGAAGACCAGATGAGTTGTGGAATGACATCACAGATATCCCACATTAAGAAAGCAAGAGGTCATTAAAAAGAAAGAATGAAAAAAGAAAATGTATGTCAGAAGAGACTCTGAAATTTGCTCTTGAACTTAGAGTAGCTAAAGCAAAAGGAAGAAATGATGAAGTAAAAGAGCTGAACAGAAAATTTCAAAGGGCAGCCGTAGAAGACAAAGTAAAGTATTATAATGAAATGTGCAAAGACCTGAAGATGGAAAACCAAAAGATAAGAACGTGCTCAGCATTTCTCAAGCTGAAAGAACTGAAGAAAAAAATTCAAGCTCTGAATTGCAGTATTGAAGGATTTACAGGGAAAATACTAAACGATGCAGGAAGCATCAAAAGAAGATGGAATACACAGAGTTACTCTACCAAAAAGAATTGAAGATATTCAACCAGTTCAGGAGGTAGCATATGATTAAGAACTCATGGTACTGAAGGAAGAGGTCCAAGCTGCACTGAAGGCATGGGCAAAATACAAGGCTTCAGGAATTGATGGAATACCAATTGAGATGTTTCAACAGAGGCAGCGCTGGAAGTACTCACTCATCTATGCCCAGAAATTTAGAAGGCAGCTACCTGGCCAACCAACTGGAAGAGATCCATATTTTTACCTATTCCAAAGAAAAGTGATCCAACAGAATGCAGAAATTATTGAACAATATCCTTAATATCACACACAAGTAAAATTTTGCTGAAGATCGTTCGAAAGCGGCTGCAGCAGTACATCAAGAGGGAACTGCCAGAAATTCAAGCCTGAATCAGAAAAAGGCATGGAACAAGGGATATCATTGCTAATATCAGATGGATCATGGCCAAAAGCAGGAATACCAGAAAGATGTTTACCTGTGTTTTATTGACTATGCTAAGGCATTCGACTATGTAAATCATGGCAAATTATGGATAACATTGCAAAGAACGGGAATTCCAGAGCACTAAATTGTGCTCATGAGGAACCTGTACTTAGACCAGGAGGCAGTTGTTCGAACACAGCAAGAGGATACTGTGTGTTTTAAAGTCAGGAAATGTATGCATCAGGGTTGTACCCTTTTACCATACTAATTCAATCTGTATGCTGAGCAAATAATCGGAGAAGCTGGACTATGTGAAGAAGAATGGGGCACAGGATTGGAGGAAAACTCATTAACAACCTGCGTTATCCAGATGACAACCTTGCTTGCTGAACGTGAAAAGGACTTGAAGCACTTACTGATGAAGATCAAAGACCACAGCATTCGGTATGGATTACACCTCAACATAAAGAAAACAAAAGTGCTCACAACTGGATCAATGAGCAACATCATGATAAATGGGAAAAGACTGAGGTCAAGGATTTCATTATACTTGGATCCATAATCAATACCCATGGAAGTAAAAAAAAAAAAATCAATACCCATGGAAGTAGCAGTCAAGAAATCAAACAATGTATTGCATTGGGCAAATCTGCTGCAAAAGACCTCTTTAAAAAGCGAAGATGTCACTTTGAGGACTAAGGTGCACCTGACCTAAGCCATGATGTTTTCATTCACCTCGTATGCATGTGAAAGCTGGACAATGAATAAGGAAGACCTAAGAAGAATTGATGCCTTTAAATTATGGTGTTGGTGAAGAATATTGAATATACCACGGACTGCCAAAAGAACGAACAAATCCGTCTTGGAGGAAGTGCGCCTAGAATGCTCATTAGAAGCAAGGATGGCGAGACTGCATGTCACATACTTTGGACATGTTATCAGGAGGGACCAGTCCCTGGAGAAGGAAATCATGCATAGTGAAGTAGAGGGTCAGCCAAAAAGAGGAAGACCCTCAGCAAGATGGATTGACACAGTGGCTGCAACAATGAGCTCAAACGTAACAATGATTGTGAGGACGGTGCAGGACTGGGCAGTGTTTTGTTCTGTTTTCCACTGGGTCACTATGAGTGGGAACTGACTCAATGGCACCTAACAACAACAACAGCAACAGGGAATGGATATTTCCAAGATCGGTCATCTTGGTAAGAGATGAGTACTGGGGCCGTAAATGCAAACTGTTCTTGGATCAGGCAAGAAAAGAACTTCCCCTTCCTCCTTGCACAAAAACCAAGCAGGCTTATGCTCCAATGTGCAAAAGGGCCTTGTGTATTTCTTGTGATGGAGGTGAGCTGTCCATGCCATGTGAAGACACCATACCTCTTTTTTATTGTTGTTGCTGCTGCTGGGGGTGGCAGCGCCATCAACAGCTAAACCAAAACACCGAACCGGTTGCTGTTGAGTCAATCCTGGTTCATGACGACCACACGTGTTTCAGAGTAGAACTGCGCTCCATGGGGTTTTCATGCGGTGACCTTACAGAAGCAGATCACCACGACTTTCTTTTGAGGTGTCTCTGAGTAGGTTTGAACTACCAACCTTTCAGCGAGTAGCTGAACGCTTATCGTCTGGTGTGCCCAGGGATTCCCCATCAACAACAGGATGGAGGAATAGCCAGCTCTGAAGCAGCCAGAATCAGGGGTGGCATTGTAAAGGACAAACTGAGTTCAAAATCAAGCAGGATGTGAGGAGAGGCATGTCCCCTAACAGAACGGGACAGAGGCATCACCATGGATTGCTCCATCTAGCCTGGTGACCTCACAAGTGTCATCAATTCCAAAGGCAGCAGTGTCTTTCCTAAACTTTGCTAAACTTGAATCACAGAAGCATATTTTGGTTTGTGCACCCTTGGAAAAAGGTAGATTAGCCTTTGGGTTATCACCAAGAAAGGGCTTGAAGAGCCAAGCAAGGTATCCTAGGACCCCACATCATTCCCTAGACTATAATCACATGGAAACACAAGGAAGTGAATGTACAAGACTCATTGGGCATGAAAGTGGGCAGTTCTAACAGAGATCTCACGGAGTGACAGCTGACCCCAAGGGATAAGCTACATGGAAACCTGGTGAAGTCAAAGAACAGAACAAAAACACAAATGATTTGGGATTTTTATGTAAATCTACTTCAATATGTAATATAAGGGTGCTTGCACTTCGTGAGAACTTTGGGGATCTATAGACCTGATGTTTTCTTTAATGCCATGGTTGCCGGTCAGTGCCTTGCCTCATTTTCTCCTCTCCCTACCGTATCTGCAAGAACCAACTCTTAGAATGGGATACAGCCATTCCATCCCTTAATAGGACTGTGAGTGAATCAGGATTGCAGTAATCATGGTGCCCATTGTTCCAGCCAAATTTCTTTCCACTTTTTTATGTTTCCCAAGAAGCGATAAGACCACCTGAGTAGGAAAGAAAAGGCAGATTGCCAACAGAAAGCAAGTTTAACTCCAGTTTTTCTTTTTTCTTTATGTGTGTGTCTGTGCGCATGTGCATGCATGTGTGTGTGTGTGTGGCGTGTGTGCATGTGTATGTGGCTCCAGTATGCTTCCCCAATGTTCAGATAATACTTTTTTTGAAAAAAATAGTTCATCTCCTTTCATCTATTATCCTCGGGAGTTTGGGGACTATTCATGTCTCTTTTAAGGCATTAGACTTCAGTTTACTATTTCAAGGCTTTTCCATTTAGAAAGACAACTTTCTTTTCTTCTATTGAATAACTAAAATTCAGAAAATATCTTAAGAGGGTCTCCCTCTGATCTTTTACACTGAAACCTTTAAAAAGAAGTTTTGAGTGTACTTTGAATTTGTTTTTTGCAACATCATTTATCTTTTAAGAATCTTGTGGGCTTGTATTTTTCTTTTTATTGTATATTTTTCTTTTTTTTTAATAGTGCTTTAGGTGAAAATTTACAGCTGAAGTTAATTTCTCATAGGAAAATTTATACACATATTATTATGTGACACTAGTTGCAATCCCTGTAATGTGAGAGCATGCTCTCCCTTTTCACCTAGGTTTCCCAAGTCTGTCCAACGAGCTGCTGTCCATTTTTGCCTAATCCTGCCTCTGGACAGGAACCGCTCATTTAGTCACATGTATCTGCTTGAACTAAGTAGCACACTCTTCACACGTATTATTTTATGTTTTATAGTCCAGTCTAATCTTTGTCCGAAGAGTTGGCTTCAGGAATGCTTTTAGTTCTAGGCTGGTTAACAAAGAGTCTGGAGATCATGTCCTCGAGGGTTCCTCTAGTCTCAGTCAGACCGTTGAGTCTGGCCTTTTTATGTGAATTTCAGTTCTGCATCACATTTTTCTTCTTCTCAGTCAGGGACTCTGTTGTGTTCCCTGTCAGAGTGGTCATTGGTGATAGCTAGACATCATCTAGTTTTTCTGGTCTCGGGCTGATGGAGTCTCTGCCTTAAGAGGCCCAGCTTAACTCCATTTTATGGGTTCAAGCCAATGACTCTTCCTCATAAGTAAATTGGAAATCATTCTATTTTTGAAATACAGTAATGGAATTTTAGATGAGGAAGGTACCTTATAGATAAACTAGTCTGACTCCATCATTCTACAGATGAGGAAGCTGAGGCACAGAGAGGCTTTTCCAATGATATAACTCGTGTTGTTAGATGTCATTGAGTTGGTTCCAACTCATAATGACCCTATGTGTAACAGAATGAAATATTGCCTGGTCCTGCTCCCTCCTCAAAATTGCTGCTATGTTTGAATCCATTGTTGCAGCCATCTTCAATTCGTTTCACTGAGGGTCTTCCTCTTTTCATTGACCCTCTACTTTGCCAAGCATGATGTCCTTCTCCAAAGATCAGTTCCTCCTGATAGCATAGCCAAAGTATGTGAGACAAAGTCTCACCATCCTTGCTTCTAAGGAGCATTCTGGCTGTACTTCTTCCGAGACATATTTGTTCGCTCTTTTGGAATCCATGGTATATTCAATATTCTTCACCAACACCATAATTCAAAGGCATCAATTCTTCTTAGGTCTTCCTTATTCATGTCCAGCTTTCACATGTATATGAGGTGATTGAAAACATCCTGGCTTGGGTCACGGGCACCTTAGTCCTCAAAGTGACATCTTTGCTTTTTAATACTTTAAAGAGGTCTTTTGCAGCATATTTGCCCAATGCAATACATTGTTTGATTTCTTGACTGCTGCTCTCATGGTTGTTGTTCATGGATCCAAGTAAAATGAAATCCTTGACAACTTCAATATTTTTTTAATTTATCATGACACAATTTTTTTTTTTTTTTGATGGCAAATCCAGGACTAGAATTCAAGTCGGTGCTCTTTTGGGAAGATTTGGAAGATGTTCAGTTAAACAGAGCTTGTGACACAATTGGAAGAGCTAGAGATTTTTAGCCATAAAATGAGGAACAGCAGAATACACCATAACAGTATTTAAGTGCCTGAAGGACTGACAGGTAGAAAAGGGCTTGAACATGTTCTGTTTCCTGAGAAAACAAGGACCAATTCAAGGAAACTGAAGGAAAGACTTTAGCAGTTCAACATAATAAAAAACCTTTTAACAGTCCAAATTGTCCAAAACAATGTGGGGTAGTAAGTTTTCTGTCCCCTAAAGCACTTCGAAATAGGCTGGAAGATAATTTAATGCGTATGTGTTTGCTTATAGAGAAGGGTAGGGAAGGGATGTGGTGGGGAGAATTCAGGCTTGATAATCATTTGGATGGTGCGACCTTTAAAAGAATGTGATTCTTTGCAACCTAGGACCAACTAAGAGTTTCACTCTTACCTCCGAACTCTAAAACCTATCTTCCCATATGTTTGCAATAGTTTAAATTTTAATCTATTTCATATTTCAGGGTATTATGCCCTGAATATTTGATTTGAATGCTGTGGCAGAAGGTCACTCATATTCATTTATTTTCTTTTACTCCTATACACTTGCAGTGAGTCTTTTGAATTCATTATGCAAACAGATGCAAATCATATGCAAATTGTGTGGCCTCAGAAAATGACAAAATCTTATAGCCTTAACTGAGCCATCAAACCTTTCTTTAAGAAGGAAAATAATATGCCTTTTCATCTTCTCTGGAGCAGGAGACAATTTCCTGAGGGTGATATTTACATGACATTGGAATTGGTTGCTCATTGGAGTCTTTGCCTCACATTCTTCATGTTTATGTAGGGCTTTAAGGTTAAGAAAGCTTTTTCATGTATGTGATCCCATTTGATCTTCATAATTACCCGGGGAGGTAGACAGAATAAGAATTATAATTCCTGTTTTCAGAAGAGGGGATAGACTCAGAGAAGTTGAATGACTTGCCCAAAGTCTCTCAGTTGTTAAGTGATGGAGCTGAGGCTGAAACCAGATCTCATTAGGGTCTGGAACACTTTCCATTACACTATGATGGATGCCTTCTTCAAAGCCAGATGGTCTGTCATCAGCCTGAGTTTGCTTATACCATGGTTTACCAAAAGCATCTTCAGTGGTGCTTTTGTTAATGACAATGGCATTTTAAGAGTGACCAGAAAAGCTAAATATTTGTGGTAGCCCTAGCACAGTGCCAAGTATACAGTTTCTCCAACCACCCCGTTTCTTTAGCATCTACTCTGAAATCTCCAGATGAAGAGCATTCTTCACCCATTCACCTTCAGCTCCTTCAGGAGGCAAAATTCTTTTTTAAACCATAGAGATTAATAGCATTGGCTCTGCAGTAAGATTATCTGGGTCTGAAGCCCTAATTCACCACTATCTAGGTATGTGGCCTTAGAGAAGTTATTTAATTTCTGTAAACATCAGTTTACACATCTGTAGAATGAGAAAAATAATAGCACTAAACAGTAACTACTATAATTATTAAAACCAAACCTATAGCTGTCGAGTCGATTCCAATTCATAGCGACCCTATAGGACAGAGTAGAACTGCCCCATAGAGTTCTCAAGGATCGCCTAGTAGATTTGAGCTGCCAATGTTTTCATCAGCAGCTGTAGCACTTAACCATAGGCTTTCCAAGGAGTGACTGGTAGATTAGAACTGCAGACCTTTTCAGTTAGCAGCTGAGCTCTTAACCACTACACCACCAGGGCTCCATTATAATTATTGGTGGTAGTAGTACCAGTAGTATCTCAAGTCATTGTGAACTCTGACAATAGGAAGTGGGCTCTTAGAAATGGAACGGGAGAATAGTAACACCAAGTATCTCCTGTATATTGGAAGGCTGAGAACAGATTATGTCTGAGGTAGCTAAATTCAACCCAGTGAAGAATACTTAAACTTGAGCTTTGATTTTCATTAATCTCTGCCACATCTTAATGTGGATAACTGCAATCCTGCTTCAAAGTTCTATCTAAGAAGAAATAAGGCCAGGGTGGGCATCCTTAGCTCTGTTCCCTCCTAGCCAGGCTATTCTTCTTCTAACAGTGTCTCCCACTTCCCTGGACCAAGTTAAGAGGGAACAAGTTTTAGTACGCCTGAATCACCTAGATGTAAGATGGACTTACTCTCCTCCTGTACTAAGGCCCTGGTTAAGCTCCCCGCTGCTAATCGAACAGGCAATGGTTTGAACCCACCAGTTGCTTCACAGAAGAAATACATGGCAGTCTGCTTCCATAAAGATTATAGCCTTGGAAACCCTACTCTGTCCTGCTGGGTCGCTATGTGTTGGAATCGGCTAGATGGCAATCGGTTGTACTAAGGCAAGAAGTGGGGATAGGCGAAGTGGCTGAGGAGCAAGGAGCAAATACACTCCCTTTCTAGGGAACAACTGACCCTGTTCACTCCTGCTCCAGCTCCCTAAACCAGTAGGTGCTACTGCTGGGTTCCATTATTCCATCTGTCCCCACAGAGTGCTCTGCCTTTCCTGCATGCTCCTGTACCTGTCCTAGTCACTCACCTGGGACAACAACCAAATTTGGTACAGCTTTCTGCTTCTACAGTCTCTCTCATGGAAAAGGACCAGAAACTGCTGGAGTTGGCCAGGCACTGGAAGCTGGCCTGAAGTCAATAGAAACCATCACATTGAGAGTCCATGTGACCAGCTCAAGAGGGCTGCACAACCAATTCTTTTTTACCAGGAAATGTACTAGGCCACTCTGGGGCTGGGTCCTCAGTTATTTTTGGCAAGGATGTGCAGTATGCAAAGGGGAGTTCCCCTTTTTTGCAGCACAGAGCCACTGAATGCTTAACGGTCAACAGCATTTCTTGTTCTGAGATCACCCTTCTGTGCCCTCTCTGGCTGCCAAATTGCTGGGGCTGTCCCAGCTTGATTGATTTCTCAGCTCAAGGCATTAGACAAGCCCATCAAGCTGGGTTTGTATTGGCCCCATGATGGCTCCTAACGTCAGCTGCTTGCTTTTGGCAGTGCTGTTTTCTGCTGGCTGTAAAGTCATCACCTCCTCAGATCAGATGTGCGCTGAGGTGAGTCCAAAGTCTTTGTCTTTATTCAGATTAAACTGACTGCCAATTTTGAGATTCAGCACACAGTCTTATCTGAGCCTTGGCATTCTAATAGCCTATGTCTTTAAAAGGAGAAATGGAATGTGTTTTTATTTATTGTAGGAAATGAGCCCAAGAGCTCAGCCAGGGGATGGTCTGGTAAAATCTTGGTAGGGAGAAGTTAGAGTTTTCCTCTTCCTCAGTAATTCCCCCAAAATAACCCCAGTTGGGACAATGAGACCAATAGGGTCTCCACGCAAAGAGCTGAGCCTCGAACCTGCATCCTATTATGGGGGGGGCTGTTTGTCCGGAGGAAACCCTGGTGGCATAGTGGTTAAGAGCTACGGCTGCTAACCAAGAGGTCAAGCAGTTCAAATCTGCCAGGTGCTCCTTGGAAACTCTATGGGGCAGTTCTACTCTGTCCTATAGGGTCACTATGAGTCAGAATCGACTCAATGGCAGTGGGTTTGGTTTTTGGGTTTGGTTTGTCCATATTCCTAGTACATGGACCCTGCCTCAAAAAAATCCTTCAGTTTCTTGGCTCTCAGGGTGGGGATTAGTAAAGAAAGACCTGTGCCTGGTTTTAGAGCATTTAAAAGATCACTCTCAATGAGTCTGGCTTTCTTCTTGAGATGGACAACCCTCCATCTGTTTTACTAACCCACGAAAGTAAAATCTGAGAAAAGAGCCAAATTATACCTTCTGTTTTGGGTCATGACAATATTTATCGACCTGTGGGAAGTTCTTGGAAGAGGTAATGAGAGAGAGAATGGAGAAGGGCCTTTATCTCTTCCTGTCTTCTAAAATACTTCAACCTCTCTCCCACTGTATCTGACCCAGGCAAATGTCCTGCCTCACATGGCCTGTCTCTGACAAGGGCTTTGGACAGGAAGAACCATTGATCTTGGTGGCTTGGCAGGCTGCTTTATTGGCTTGTGGCTGAAAGAAGGCTAAGAGCCAGCAGTAGCCCCAACTGAGAAGGCAGCAGAATGTGGAATGGCACTGAGGCAGCTCCTGGCATCTCAGTCAGGATGGTCGGAAGGGAGAACAAGATGAAGACCTGCCAAAGAAGAGCAAGAATCAAAGCCAACACTGGAATAAGGCCTAGAAGCAAAAATGAACCTTGTTAGTCTTGTATTAGGACAGAATTGGAATGTGCTCAGTCCAAGAAAAGATACAATGCTCAGGGAAAATGAGACTGGAAAGGGGAACAGTAAGGCTGTCACCTCATCAGTCAAGTTGGTATGGCGATTTCACCAAGACATGTAGACAGATTAATAAGGGACTAGAAGTGGGAGACCATCCCCTCAATGATCAGTGCAATTTATGCTCAATGAACCTCATGCGAATATCCCCAGATGTGATATTACCATCAAATTCCAGCTCAGGTTCCTGTGGGCCATTTTAAATGTCTCCCTCTCAAGCTTGCCAGTTCAACTCTCAAATCTCCACATGAGTACAAATCCTTCTGAAGCCCATAAGGGAGTCCCCAGGAAGGGCCAGCATTGCTGGGAGATTTTAGAAAGCCAGTGGCAATACTGAACCAGTCCAGCTTCCCACCAAGATTATCAGACCACAGAGTTGCTAGTTTGGGTTTTTTTTTTTTTTTTGCAAATGGCTCCTGTTTTGGCAGAGGGGAGGGAAAAGAGGCAGGGAGAAGATAGCTCTTTTGCTGCCTGTTCTGGGACCTTCAGTGCTATCCAGGTCACAGGAGAAGTGTGGAGGGTCACAGGATATCTAGGCCTGACCCTCTGCTGCTGTGAGAAATTTCTTCTTTGGGTAAGTCAGGTGAGACTGAAACCTTCCAATATGACTTCCTGCCTGCATCAAGGGCTCTAGTTTTAAATGGCCTTGTGTCCTGTTCAATGAACATTGCATCTCTACTTTCTTTTGCCTCTACTGTCATGTGTGAATTCTTGGCAGCAGGATTCTAAGGTTACTTATTGAGCCCTTACTATGTGAATAATAGGGAGTGAGGGAGGAGATAGAAAGTTGAAGGAGGCCCTGCACCTGACTTTCAGGAACTCCTAGGCTGCAGGCAAGGCGGAAGAGAAGGAGAGTGGTGGGGAGGGGAAACTTGTGCCTTTGATTTAAGTGTTTGGCCCTTTTCAAGTACAATTTATGCCAGTTTTGCGAGTTATTAGATTGCAAATATTTTCTACAACCCTATGGCTTGCTTCTCACTTTCCTTTCCTCTTTTGTTCTTCCCCTCTGGCTTATGCATAATTAACCACATGCTGAATATATGCTCATATGACCAACATTAGCTAATTAGGTTCTACCCTGAAAACAAAGTTTTGTTTTTGGTCTCTGGTTTTGCTTTGCCTTGAATTCATAAAATCCTTTACTGAAGTAAAACATATGTACAGAAACGTTCACAAATCCTAAGTGTGCAGTTCAATGCATTTTCACCAAATGAACACATCTATCTAACCAGATAGAACAGAATGCTTCAGCACCTCAGAAGCTCCCTCCCAGTCACTACCCTTCACCCAAAGGCATCTACTTCTCTAACTTCTATCACCATAAATTGGCTTTGCTTGTGGTTGAACTTCATATACACGGAAACATACAGTGTGTACTCTTTTGTGCCTGGCTTCTTGCACTCAGCATTAAATTTGTGAGATTTCTCTATGAAGTTTTAGGTGGCAATTATTTGTTCATTTTTATTGATGAATGGTATTCTGCTGTGTTTATTTATCCACTCTACTGTAGTGCACATTTACATTATTTCCAATTTGGGGGCTATTATGAATGCGGTTACTTTGGACATTCTTATCCAGGTTTTTGGTGAACAAATGTATAAATCTTTATTAAATGTATATCTAGGAATGAATTTATTTGGTTATAAAGTATACATATATTTAACTTTAACAGATATTGCCAGAGTTTTCCAAAATGTTGGTGTGAATTAACACTTATTAGCAATATATGAGAGTTACAACTTCTCTGCAGCCTCACTAACATGTGATATTGTTTCTTTCTAAAATATTAGACACAAAAATGAATTCAATTTAGATATTCGCCAGGAAAATAAAAATTAAACCCCAATGAAATACCATTTTCATGCTTTTGTTGGCCATTTGTTTATCCTTTTTGTGTGTGTGTGAGATGCCTGTTCAAGTCTTTTGAGCATTTTCTCTTGGATTGTCTCTTTTTTAATTGATTTGTAGGGGGTTCTCTATGTCTTGTGGTTACAAGTACTTTATAAAATCCCAAATATTTTCTCCAACTCTATGGCTTGTCTTTTTGCTCTCCTAATGGCATTTCTTAATGAAGAAAAGCTCTTAATTTCACACAGACCAATTTATTATTTTCACTTATTGTTAATGCATTTCTGTCCTCTTTGAAAAATCTTTGCCTACCCCAAGATCATAAAGATATTATCCTAAGTTTTCTTCTAGAACCTTTACTATTTTGTATTTATTTCTATGTGTAAAACCAAAAACCAAACCTATTGTCGTTGAGGCTATTCCAACTCATAGTGACCCTATATAAAAAAAACAAAAATTTTTAAATATTTTTTTTATATAGGGTCACTAGAACAGAGTAAAACTGCCCTATAGGTTTCCCAAGGAGTGGCGAATAGATTTAAACCATGGACTTTTGGTTAGCAGCCAAACACTTAACCACTGTGCCACCAGGGCCCCTTTTCTATGTATGTTGTTGTTGTTAGGTGCCGTCGAGTTGGTTCCGACTCATAGCGACCCTATGCACAACAGAACGAAACACTGCCCGGTCCTGCGCCATCCTTAAAATAGTTGTTATGCTTGAGCTCATTGTTGCAGCCACCATGTCAATCCACGTCGTTGAGGGTCTTCCTCTTTTCCGCTGACCCTGTACTCTCCCAAGCATGATGTCCTTCTCCAGGGACTGATCCCTCCTGACAACTTGTCCAAAGTATGTAAGACCCAGTCTCGCCATCCTTGCTTCTAAGGAGCATTCTGGTTGTACTTCTTCTAAGAAGTATAGGTCCATATTTTTTAGATCTATAATTCATCTGGAATTGGTTTTCTCATATGATGTGAGGTAGGCATCAAGATTAATTTTTAATAACACTTTTTCTTTCAAAATTTCAAACCTAGAGACAAGCTCTAAGAATATTAAAATTTACATCTATAAACATTCCACACAGATTCTTCCATTGCTAAATACCCCATGTGCTTTCCTTTCTTGCTCTCTCTTTCTCTGTCTCTATATATGTGTGTGTATGTGTACATGTATACATATGTATGGCATACATATCATAGATAATAAAATTCTACCCATGACCACTTTTTTTGAGGCTGCAAAGCCATTTGCAGAAAAAATTACCATGGTAGCTATTGTTCAGTGTTCTGTGACGGATTCTGGTGACACTGGAAGTGTGCACATGTCTCCCCATTTTAGATGGGCTCATCTTGGCCATCCTTTCCCCTTCCAACTCAAAACCAGGCAGGAGAGAGTCCCTCAGTCCTAGTAACAACCCAGTGCCATCGAGTCGATTCTGACTCATAGCAACAGGGCTGGGAAATTTGGCTGAGCTCTTTTATGAGAGGAACTCCAAGTTCAAGGCAAGCCAAGATATGCCTTAGATATGTGAGCACAAGGGTTTCTCAGTAGCTTTAGATAAAGATATGGCACTGGAGTGATCCAGCTAAATACTAACTCCTGTGTTGAGTGCTTGACACACACTATTTCATTAATCTTTACAATGGACCTGCAAGGCAGGCATTATCATCCTACATTTGTAGCTGGGGAAAAGGGAGACTCAGAGAATACAGCTAGGTGGTTGAGAGCTGGGATTTGAATCCACCCGAGTAGTCTGACTCTAAAGACAAACAGAAAATGAATCGCATGTCATCGGAGTGCCCTTTCCCTGGAGGATGTCTGATTAACAACAAAATATTAACCTGTGCCTGCTTGTTAGTTTTGTTTGTTTCCAGAGAGAAATTGTTACTCTGAGGGGCACTGGCAGTTCTCTTGGTTATCTCATGCTGCTATAACAGAAATACCATAAGCAGATGGCTTTAATAAAGATAAATCTATTCTCTCACAGCCTAGTAGGCTAGAAGTCTGAATTCAGAGAGTCAGCTCCAGGAGAAGCCTTTTTTCTCTCTGTTGGCTCTGGAGGAAGGTCCTTGTTATTAATCTCCCCCGGTGGAGAAGCTTCTCAGTGCAGGGATCCTGGGTCCAACGGACGCGCTACGCTCCTGGTGCTTCTTTTTTGGTGGTGTGAGGCCCCCCAGTCTCTCTGCTTGCTTCTTTTATATCTCAAAAGAGATTGGCTTAAAACATTGTCTAATCTTGTTGATCTCATTAATATAGCTGCCTATAATCTATTTCATTAACATCATAGTGATAGGATTTACACAGCACATTGAGAAATCACATCAGATGACAAAACGGTAGACAATCACACTATACTGGGAATGATGACCTAGTCAAGTTGACAGATATTTTGGGGGGACACAATTCAATCCATGACATTGGTTCAGTGGTAGAATTCTCACCTTCCATGTGGGAGACTTGGGCTCATTCCCGGCCAATGCACCACATGTCTAGCCACCACCCATCTGTCAGTGGAGGCAACGAATCGTGGGGATGGCGCAGGACCAGGCAGTATTCGGTTCTAGCTATGAATGCAGCCCATTCAACAACAGCTAACAACAACAGCAATTGTTACTCTGAAGTTTAGCTCAGTCAAATTGCTATCTCTGGGACAGATGAATGATTAACGAGGGAAGTGTGGGGCTCAGTGCCTCAGATTCCTCATGCACAACAGAGCTGGCTGTGGCCTATGCCAAGTGCAGATGAGATATCCGAAAAGGTAGCAATCAGCACTTGAGTGAAATGCAAAGGGGTCTAAATTAGAAAATGATTCCAACACTTGCAAGGAGAAAAAATACAGTGGGATAGCAAGGAGTTAGAGATGCAGCAGAAAGCAGCAAAATAAGATCCTGATTGAAAAAATGCAAATGAGTATCTGGAGGGGAAAGAGATTGCAAATACAGATGTAGCACAGGGGAGCCCTGCGCTATGTAAAGAGCCTGCACTAAGATGGAGCTGCAGACAAGCTGGCTGGCACAGGTCCCAGTCCGTGACACATCCTCAGCGAATGCCCCCTGACCTGGAATGGAGGTGGCCACGGGGCAGTAGTCATGAGTACCATGTGACCTTGTCACAACCCTGTCAGATGAGAGAGTTCACACCAAGAATGGTCCTGCCTGCTGGTAGCCAGCCACAACAGAAAAGGAGTGAGAAAGAAACGGGGAAGTGACCATATACTAAGATCTAAAAAGAGAAGGATGAGTTTACAGGATATGGTTATATGAGCTCATAGAAACCACAGGGGCCACAATAGTGAGGGGTGCCTGTTTGCCTAGAGTAGCAACAGAAGCCCATGGTCCTGAAGCTGGCCTCGCCCTAGGCAAAATGGCAATGGCTGTGCTCTTGGGTGGCTCCAATAAAAAACTCCTTGCCATTGATTAAATTCCAACTCGTAGCTACCCTACAGGACAGAGTAGAACTGCCCCATAGGGTTTCTGAGGAGTGCCTGGTGAATTTGAACTGCCAACCTTTTGTAGCTTTTAACTACTGTGCCACCAGGATTTCTAGTATCCTGTTTTTGCATCCTGCCCTTTTACTCTTTATTGCATCATCATTCTGTTGTCCCAGAACCCTGTGCTCTGCTATCAAAACTTGCTCTCAGAAAGTTTTGATATGAATTGCAAGAGCAAGAAAGATAGAACCTCACTGATACAGTATTTTCACCAAAAATGTATAAATTGAGGCAAATCATGAAGAAACATATAAACCCAAAGTGAGGGATATCCTACTAAATATGAACTTGTACTCTTTAAAAAAAAAAAAAATCAGTGTTGTAGAGATAATGAAACGCTGAAACACTGTCTCAAATTAAAGGAGACTAAAGAGACATGGCAGCTAAACGCCCTGTGGGACTCTGGGTTGGAAAAACAAAAGTTACTATAAAGGGCAAATTGTAATTGGGACAATTGGCAAAATTTCAATACAGACTGTATGTTTGATAATCATATTGTATTAAATATTATGAATTTAATAATGGCACTGTGGTTGTATAAGAGAATATCCTTTTTTTATCTCAGGAGTTATAAGCTAAGGTATTTAAGGGTAAAAGAGGCCTGGGTAGCACAAATGGTTAAGTGCTCAGCTACTGACTGAAAATTTAGTAGTTTAAATCCACCCAGAGGTGCCTTGAATCTACTTGCAATCTACTTCTGAAAGATCACACCATTGAAAACCCTATGTGAAAACCCTATGGAGTGCCGTTCTACTCTGAAATACATAGGGTCACCATGAGTTGGAAGCACCTCGATGGTAATTGTTTTTTTCTGTTTGTTAGTTTGTTTTCAGGTGAATTTACTCTCAACAACAACAAAAAGGAGAATAATAATGAGTGTGTATGTGTGTGTATTTCCTGCCTTAAAAAATAAAATACATTAAAAACCATTTAGTGCTTCCTAGATGACTCCAGATCACGGGGTGCTTCAATAGCATCATCCCTAATGACAACTTTAATTGTACAAGGTTGTGATTGTGAACACCACACTAGAGGGAACCACATGTGTGTTCGGCCCACCACATTCTCTTAAATGTGTTTGGTTTTAAAATTCCCATATCAGCCTCATTTCTTGTCATTTTCCTCTTTGTCCTAGGAATCAAGGGCAGAGATTTAATCGCAGTTTCCACCTAACTGGAGATTACTTAATGCTATGGCACAGGCTTGAGGTTGGCTTCTTGATACTCCTTGGTAGAGTTATCAATCGGTTCTCATTTCTTCACTGGGTCGAATCGGAAGAATTTCATTTACCTACCTTTCCATTTTCTAAGAGCTCCCTCCACACTGGCTGGAGCTCCTCCTCAGTCCTCAACTTGCCGAATCACATTAGCGCAGTAAAACGCTTAGTGAAGCACACCCGAGGCTGAGGCACAGAATAATTTCGGTTTCATGGGCGCTTATATATTCAGGAGAAAGAAGGAATTGCCAGTGTGGGCCTTGTGCTGTAGGGCCAGAACAGGGCAAGACTAATTGAGGAAAGTCCCTTTTCTCCAAGTGGGTGGGACATCAGTTACGCCAGTCCCAAAAACCCACTGCCGTCGAGTCGATTTTGACTCATAGTTACGCCAATAGAGAAAAAAAAAAAACTGTTTCCTTCAAATTAATACCAATCTTAGCAACTACTGGGGCAGCAGCTGCGCGTGCATATCCTGGGTGGGTCGTCCATATTCATGGGCACCAGGGAGGTGTTTGGCAACAGACTTTTTTCCCCCCACCGGTCAGCTAAACCTAAGTTTCGAATCTAAAGTGTGCGTTTCAAGGACATTATGTGGATTTGCGGCAGTGCCTGGAGGACTTTGGGTCTATAAAATGGAGAATGAATTACAGGGAAATACAAATATGGCATTTTCATCAGTGACAGTTATAATATTGCCACAATGTAGATGAAAGCCGGAGATTTCCTATAGATGAACATGCTACAAAAAAAGTGCACCGGTAAGCAGAAATTGGAAAGAGTAAAGCAAAAAGCAATTAAAATGGTGAAAGCATCGCACTTGAGAGCGGAGGACGTGTGCAGGCTTCTGTCTCCAGCTGAGCAGGCCGGTTTGCGCTGCAGTCAGGGGAAGGCTGCTAACCTGGACTTTGCGGGGGGAGGGGGGGCACGTCTTTCTCAGAGCTGGGCAGTCTCAATGTCACCTCTAGTAAGACACTGCGTGGTCAGGGAAAGATGAGTCTGGAAGGTTTGAATAAACTCACATAGAGCCAGCGGGAGAAACTTTACAAGCAGGAGAGGAAATAACTACTGAAAAGAAAGGAGAAGGAGGGAAGGAAAGCAGAAAGGAAGGAGAGAAGCAAAAGGAAGGAGATCAGAGAAGGGAGGAGAAGTGAAGGCAAAGTAGAAGAGAAGCAACGAAAACAAAAGGAAAAGAGAGATTTTATAAATTCTCATTATGTACATCAAAAACTTTGTCAAACTGCAATAAAATATGCCGTAAAAATGCTTAAAAGCAGTACACATGAGAATAAATCCAGGAAAACTGTATTTTAAAACAAGCAAACTTGTATCAAATGATGTAACAGCTTTAAAAAAAATCCAGTTTATACCATACACTACAATAAGCAAACTATTATTCAAGACAGGCAGCAATTTTCTAAACATTATCTTTCCCTCAGTAGCTTCTTGCCCCAAATCTAAATCATTAGTGATTACTCAGAAAATATATGTGTACTGATATTTCAAAGGCATCTAGAAAAACAGAGCCTTTACAAAGTAAGTGGAGTTTACTCCCTGTTTGGGGATTACCATTCAAATCAGTCTGCCCATGGTGCAGGTTTAGAAGCCCTGAGACAGATACTCATGGGTCATGGTTATTTAATATCATCTCTTCCCAGAGTGACTGACAGTAGAACATTTGCCCACTTCAAGGGAAATTCCACCCTGGTCCACCAAAAAAACCCAAACCCATTGCCATCGAGTTGATTCCGACTCATAGCAACCCCATAGGACAGAGTAGAACTGCCCCATACGGTTTCCAAGGAGTGCCTGGCGGATTCAAACAGCCAGCCTTCTGGTTAGCAGCTGTAGCTCTTAACCGGTACACCACCTGTGTTTCCTCTGGCCCACAGAGGGATGAAATGGTTCTCTGGCCAGTGTATTCTAATAGCTGTACACTTCCGCAAACCTGGGTCATTTGGTCTTCATGACCCGTGCTCTCTTTTACTGATCTGGCTCCCATGAGGATGCTTGCTGATGAGACCACCAGGAGCCAGGGCATCATTACTTTAGTGGAACTCCAATTAAATCTCATGGCATCACAGTCTACTATCGATTCCAAAGCTGCCAGTTCATGTGCCAATGAATCCATTGATGCCACCCCACACTCCCAACACCCCATGGAGAGTTCAGCAAAAGAGCTTTTGGGTTTTATTAATTCATCAACTGCAGCCTTTCTCTTTTAATTGAATTCTGCATGAATCCAACATGTACTGTCTGTTAGAAGACGATAATATGAGTGACAGATACTGCTGTACTCAGAGTCACTGCTTCTGTCTGAAAGATCGTGCATGGTCCTGGGATGTCCTTTGTCTTGTATCTCCAAGTATATTTTCTCTAGGAGTATCCCCATGCAAAATATACCCCCATCAGACCTTCTTAGCTGCCTCACTACCCTTCATCCCAAAGCATATCCAGATAAATTATGACCTCACATTTCTATAGGCTTCTAAACAACACTTTGCTATTTTTGTCTATTTAGTCCAAGACTTCTAGCTTGAGTAATTGGGCATCTAATAAGCAGTGATTGGCAGACATCTAAACAGCTGACTATATTTAAACATTGACTGTCTTAGGGCACAGGATGAGGAAGTTCTGTGTACTTACGTGTAGGGCAATGATGGAACACCTAAGGTCTAGTATCAGCATCCTGTTGATCCTGAGATGCCAAATTAATTAATTCATGCTTCAAGATCACAATACCTTGTGGCCTAAGGTCTGTGACACACTGCTAGTTTTTAAAAGCATTTTATTGAGAAAATTTCTAATCATATACAAAAGCTGTTAGTACAAAGAATCTCCATGTATCTATCACTCAGTACTCAACAACCATCAATATTTTGCCATAATAATTTCATCTACCTACTCCTCACTCCATTTTTGCCAGAATATTTTAAAAGAAATCCCAAACATTGTTTCATTTTATTTTAAATACTTCAACATACATCTCATAAAATAAGACCGTTGCTCTTACATAACTGTGAGACCAGTATCATTCTTCACACTCGTAATTCCTTAATATCATCTAATATCATGTCCTTATTCAAAGCTCCGTGAAAGTCTATAACATGTCTTTTCACAACTCCTTTGTTTGAATTAGGTTCTAAACATGGGCTACTCTATTGGTTGATTATGTCTCTTACGTAGCTTTTGTATCTTTGTCTCTTTTAACATGAGCAGCGTCCTCTCTCATTCTCTCTGTCATTCACATGTTGTGAACACAAGTCGGTTGTTCCAAAGAATGTACTGCATTCTAGATTTGGGTGATTGCTACTTTATGGTATTTAACTTGTTGCTAGTTGTTGAGTGAGCTTCAGTTCAGAGCAAACCCATGTACAACAGAACAAAACGTTGTCCAGTCCTACACCATCTTCAAGATTGTTGCAACGCCGGAGTCCATTGTTGCTGCCACTGCGTATAAAGCCCTAGTGGCATGGTAGTTAACAGCCCGGCTACTAACCAAAAGGTCAGCAGTTTGAATCCACCAGCCACTCCTTGGAAACCCTATGGGGCAGTTCTTCTCTGTCCTATAGGGTCACTATGAGTCAAAATCAACTCAACAGCAACAGGTTTTGGTACCAACCTGCAAGGCTCATCTTCCAGCACTATACTGAACAATATTCTGTTGTGATCCATAGGATTTTCACTGGCTAACTTTCAGAAGTAAATTTCCAGACCTTTCTCTCCAGTCTTTCTCGGTCTGGAAGCTCCACTGAAACCTGTCCACCACTGGTGACCCTGCTGCTATTTGAAATAGCAGCATAGCTTCTAGCATCATAGCAACACACAAGCCACCACAGAACAACAAACAGACAGGTGGGTTGTTTCACTTAAATCCCCCTCATAACTTGTCAATTGAAAATTAGACTTAAAGGCTTAAGTGGATTCAGGCTTAATTTTCTCTTTTGACAAGAAGACCTTATAGTAGTACTGCTTACTTTGTATTATACCACATCAGAATATATATAATATCTGATTGTCTCATTTTGATCATGCTAGGGTTCATTAGTAGCTTTAGGTAATTAGTAGGTTTATAATGATCCCTCCATTATAAAATTCTTCTGAAGTTTTCATCGTATGGTTTTATCAACCATTGATGATAACTGCCTGAATCAGCTATTTCGTGATGATTTTACTACTTCTAATTTCCCTTTGGAGCCCTGGTGGCACAGTGGTTAAGAACTCGGCTGCTAACCAAAGGATCAGCAGTTCCAATCCACCAGCCGCTCCTTGGAAACTCTATGGGACAATTTTACTCTGTCCTATGGGGTCGCTATGAGTCAGAATCGACTCGAAGGCAACAGGTATGGGTATAATTTCCCTTCTATATTTATTAGCTAGAGAGCTTCTGTTTGGAAGAACTTTTCTTTGTTCCCTACAGCTATTTGATTATGCTGGGGTAAAAAAAGTTCTCACCAGAAAGGCAAAAACAAATGCTTAATTCTTTCTCCGGAATCATCATTTTTAGAGTAATGATTAAACCCTAACAACTTCTAATAATTTACAATGAGTTCCGTGTCTCCCTCTCTCTCCTTTGTATGTGCATGTATTTGTACATCATGGTGAAGCTTGGATTTTTCTATAGTCAGTGTATTGTAAACTGTCTCTCACTGATGTTTTTTGATGCTTAAATCATCTCATCTTCGGCCAGCAGGAGCCTCATCAAACTGATTTACGTATCCTTTTGATATTATACCATCATCCCTCCATAGATTTTTCTGGTATAGCTTACATATTTCCTCCTCCAGGTTTGGAATCAGACATTTATATGTACTATACACTATATGCTGTCACTGGATGGCACAAATGGTTAAACATTTGGCTACTAACTGAAAGGTTGGTGGTTCAAATCCACCCAGAGGCACCTTGGAAGAAAGGCGTGGTGATCTACTCCCGGAAGATCACAGTCTTTGAAAGCCTGATGGAGCACAGTTCTACTCGGAAATACATGGCGTCGCCGTGGGTCAGGATCAACTTGGTAGTAACTCGTTTGGTTGTTATATACTATACACACCATATACCCTATTCTGCACCTTTCTTTTTTCTGCCCCTAACAATATATCCTGAATATCAGTCATTATCAGTGTATGGAGATCTTGCTCATTCCTTTTTCAGCTGTAGAAGATTCCATTTTGTGGATATATTATGGACTCAATGGCAACAGGTTACAGGTTTACAGTCCTATGTTGATAGGTATTCTGGTTATTGCCAATCTTTTGCTATTACAAAAGATGCGTTTTTCAAATAACTTTGTGTACATGTCGTTCTATGTTTTTCAAGTGTGTTTTTAATAAGGATTCCTGGAAGTGGTATTGCTGCTCAATGGGTCAACACATATGTAATTTTGCTAGATAATCAATCAAATGATTAAGCCTAATATTACTTTACATTGTTTTTCATCAGAAAGAAGCCAACAAAGTGTATAACTGTGAATATTTAGGTCTTAGAGAAATTCCTGACACCCTACCAAACACAACAGAAGTTTTGGAATTCAGTTTTAATTTCTTGCCTACAATTCAAAATACAACCTTCAGCAGACTCATTAATCTTACCTTTTTGGATTTAACCAGGTATGTATCTAAGTTTCTTGTGCTCTCTTGATTTTTACATAAGAAATAACATACCCTGCATTCAAACTGTTTTCAGGACCTTCTTTCAGGGCACAGGTACAATCTGCTTTCTCTGTGTGTTACTCTCTCCCGTGAAGTATTCTTATGCAGGTAAAATATAATTTAAAGAAACAACAATCAATGGGGAGGAAAGTGTATGATTCTCAAACTAGTTGTGGCAGCAATGCAATTCAAGAAGTTTTAAGGAATACTGAAAGCAAAAACTACAATAGCTAAATCGGATACCATGTTGTCCTACATTTCCGCATAGTTGACCATTATTGGGCGAGGATATTTAAAGAAAAATTTACAAGAAACACACACACACATAAAATCTCCTTTTTTTCCCCCATATATATTTTTTTTTTATATATGGGGAAAAGAGTCCCGTTATTTGACTTCGGTGGCAGATATCAGTATTTCAGATGCCGAAGCAGTGTTTGAAAACCAAAGGATAGAAGTACTATAAGAAAATAAGGAAAGAAAATGAAAGGGATGGGCGTCTTATGGGAATGTATGTGGAAGCGGGGGAAGGGCCCTATATGTAGGTGATATCTGAACTCCTTGCAGCAATTCTATTTCGTCTACTTTGGTCTTTCAACTTAAGCTACTTCACAGCAGGAAAATATTCATAGGCAGAGTGCTATTTCATCTTTATAACCACCTCTTAAGGTAAGCATGGTAAATACTATCGTCCACCTTGAAGTTAAATGAGGTTCAAGGAGGTTTTGTAAACTTGTTTGAGTTTACGGAGCAAGAGAACTAGGGATCTGCTTTCCTGACTCCCAGTCCAGAGTAAACCGAATGACCCCAGGCCATCTCCCCAATCTAGACCCACATACAGGTACTTAGATCACAGCCATTGAAAAAGCTATGTCTTACATTGATGGGTATTTCTGGTTATTGCCAATCTTTTGGTGCTTAGAAACAAACAATTGAGAGAACACTTGCCCTTTGAGATAGAGACAAATACCTACACATTATACCCCAAGGAAATTTTCTTTTCCACTCCTTTTCTGTTCCTTATTTTTAGGTGAAATGAGTTTTACTGCATTTTTAAGGATTGCTTAGTAGGCCAGGTTGCTTTTCTAGCTTCGGGATTCCAGAGTTACCTCTTCTTTTATTTTCAAGATGTAAAAAAAATATGACCTCTTACTTTCTAAAATCCTTCTCCTCTATTCCCCTCCTTGTCTTTTATCTGGTCACAAATTAGACCTTGTTTTTTATTACTTTAATCAGTAATTGTTTCTTTAGCCTTTCCAACATATTTTCTATTGTCTTTGCTCATTCTTCTACCTTGATTTTCAGACATTCCTCTCAGGAGCAATCCTTCAGTGAGGGTCTGCTAGTAGTAAATTCCCTCTGCTCTTGTTTTTCAAAAATGTCTTTATTTCACTCTGCTTCTTGAAAGATAGTGTTATCTGATATGCACTGCTAGGTTGACGGTCATTTTTCTCACCCCTCTAACACTGTCATTCCACAGTCTTCCCTTCTTGCTGTTGAGTAGTCACCTATCTATCTAATCATTATCCATATGTAGATAATCTGTCTTTTCTCTCTGGATGTTTTTAAAATCTTTTCTTTGGTATTTTACAATTTCATAATGATGTATCTATGTGTGGACTGTTGGGCTTTCGAATATGAGATTAGTGTCTTTCACCAATTCAGAAATAGTCAGCCACCATCTGTATGAGTGTTGGCTTGCCCCCATTCACTCTTTGATCTCCTACTGGATCTCTGATTAGATTTACACTGATTCGTCTCATCTATCCTTCAAATCTCTTAATACTGCTTGCATATTTTCCATCTCCTTAGATTTTGGGGTTATAGTTTAGGCAATTTCCTTCTATCTACTTCTAGAGTTGGGGACCAAGATGGCTGACTAGGTAGATGCTCTTGCAACAAAGACTCTGAAAAATAAGTGAATCCATCACATACATGACAATCTACAAACCCAGACCATCAAACACAGAACTAAAGAGTTGACCTGAGTGACAGGGGAGTGAAAAGCTGTGCCCTGAAGCAGCAACCACTTCTGGAATTGTCATCCTGCACCACAACCTTGATCCCTTGGGGTTCCCTGGTGCCAGAGAGGCGGGGCTGATTGCGGCTTACTGAAATGGGGCAAGCACGGGACACAGCCCTAACCCCCTTGGGTAACCTTGGTAGAGACTCAGCCAGCACAAGCAGGCTGCACACTGATGTGGCTGACAAGAGAACGAGCAACCACAGGGAAGCAGTGACTGTTTTCAGAGCCTGGAGCCAGCGTCCCAGTCAGAAAACCTTGGCACTGGGCTTTGGACTAAGCACAGAGGAGCTGAGCACGGCTTCCTGAGATAGCGCAAGCACAGGATGCAGCCCTAGCCCCTAACCACCTGAAGTAACCTTGGGGGAAACTCAGCCAGCCCAGGCAGGCTGCACAACGTCACAGCTGACAGGAGGAAAAATCACCAGGAAGCAGCAACTGGTTTTGGAGCCTGGAGTGCAGTATCCCAGCCAGAAAACTTTGGTGCTGGGCTTTGGACCAGGAGCGGAGGAGCTGACCATGGCTTCTGAGACCGTGTAAGCACGGAATGCAGGCCTGACTCTCAAGGACAATCTCGACCCAGCCAGCTCACACAGGCTACAAGCCCCTCGGGAATCTCAGATAAAACAGTCATCACCAAGCAAGATAAGTAACTGACTGTATTGCCTCGCACTACTCTCTCCTATCTATCTGATCCCTCCCCTCCCTGCCCCAGGCGGCCCCATTAGCATTGGAATTTCCTGGGCCAGGGAGTGAAGTGCTCTGCTGTTTTTTTTTTTTTTTTCTAACCCATTCTCCTGGCCTGAGAGAAGCAGCAACTAACAACCCAGGAGGGAAAAACCTCTCTCTGACTTCCCTAAACTGGAATAAAAATACAGAACCAGCTCCAGCCAAGCATACGAGATCCACAGTCTTTGGCTTTCATCCCTACAGGGAGCAAGGTGGCTATTATAATGCAAAGGCAATTCTGATAGAGTTCTGACTGTAATTGTTTTAACAGAGCAGTGGAAAGACAAGTTTTTGAGGTCTGATACCTCTCTACCTGTTAAACAGAGCCCTCACTGATCCACAGCAGGGAACTGAGGGCTGAAGCTCCACCCAAACCACCTAGCTCCCTGCTAAAGGGGTCAGAGGATAGTGATGCCTACCAGTCTTTAGAGGTGCAAGCATTGGGTGCCTAAGGTACAGCTGCAGAGCCCACCCACCAAAGTGCTCTAGGAATAGAGACACACCTACCTCACTGGCACATGGGGGAAGGCTGTCAGCATCGTGCCCTCCTTGGAGTGTGACCCCCCTGCTGCTACTAGAATCTGGTGCACACAACTATCACCACTACTCCTCTAAGTTAATAGGTGACAGTCTACACCACACACTTGGTGACCCAAAATCAGAACACCTAAGCTGAGTCTCTTCAAGAATAGTGAATGGACTCTTAGGCTTATATATCTGGTTACAGCTCAAACCAGCTGGTAATAGGACATAAGTGATTCAAAGGCTACAACAATCAAGACAGCGCAGTCTGGTAGCCCATCTGGGTATATTGAAAAAAAACAAGAAGATAAGACTCAGTGAGCAAATATAAAATAAGTCATTACAATATCTTATAGATGGCTCAGAGACAGCAGTCAATATCAAATCACATAAAGAAGCAGATCATGATTGCTTCTACAATTCCCCAAATTAAAAAATCAAAATCTTTCCCAAATGAAGATACAACCCTGGAATTGCCAGATGCGGAATATAAAAAACTAATATACAGAATGCTTCAAGACATCAGGGATGACCTCAGAAATGAAATAAGGCAATCTACAGAAAAAGCCAAGGAACACACTGATAAGGCAGTTGAAGAAATCTAAAAGATTATTCAAGAACATAGTGGAAAAATGAATAAGCTGCAAGAATCCATAGAGAGACAGCATTCAGAAATCCAAAAGATTAACAGTAAAATTACAGAATTAGACAACTCAACAGGAAATCAGAGGAGCAGAATCAAGCAATTGGAATGCAGAGTGGGGGAGTTGGAGGATAAGGCAACTGCCTATAGTTGAAGAAAAATCAGATAAAAGAATTAAAGAAATTGAAGAAACCCTAAGAATCATGTGGGACTCTATCAAGAAAAATAACTTGCCTGTGATTGGAGTTCCAGAACAGGGAGGGATAACAGAAAATACAGAGAGAATAGTTGAAGATCTGTTGGCAGAAAACTTCCCTGGCATCGTGAAAGACAAAAGAATATCTATCCAAGATGCTCATCGAACCCCATACAGGACTGATCCAAAAAGAAAATCACCAAGGCAAACTTGCCAAAACCAAAGATAAAGAGAAAATTTTAAAAGCAACCAGGGATAAAAGTCACCTTCTATCTACTTCTAGTTCATTAACATCATCTTCAACTGTGTCTAATCTACGGTATAAACTATTAATTGATTGGCTTTCTAACTTCTAATTATTATTTTTTTCATTTGCATAGTTTTATTGATTTTTTTTTTACAAATCTAGTCAGTTTTGACTTTTTCTACCTCATCATACTTTGATTCTTATTATTCATTGAAAAATATTAAGCATATTTTAAATATATTCTGGTATTATGTATCAGATGTATCTAATAATTCCGGTATCTGCTGCCTTTGTGAGTCTGATTCTGTAGGTTTGTTTTCCTGTTGGCTCTAGCTAATGGGTTTCCCTTATGCTTTTAGTGAATTTTTACTTTGAGCCCATTTCTTTTTTGGAACTTTATCTGCAGAAATTTTTGTTTAAAATGCTTTCTGGAGTTAGATAATACCAATGAATTATTAATAGTTTATGTGTGATAATGGTACTGTGGCTATGAAATACAGACTCATATTTTTGGAGCTGCATCCTGAAATAACAGGGACTTGATTTAAAATAATTCAAGAGAGAAAGGTGGAAATAGATGAAGCAGATATGGAAAAATCTTGATATTTATCCTATCTGGGTGATAGATATATGAAAGCTCTTTGTGCTATTATCTCTACACTTATGTTCAAAAGATTTCCTAATAAAAAGCCATTACATACATTATTCCAGAAAAGATTTGTATTTGCTTCTGCCAGTTACTGAAGTCACTACCATCCTGGGACTTCTTTAAAATTTCAACTTGGGTTTCTTTTGGGAAGTTGGCAGCACCATTAATAAATTCAGTTCACAATCCTCATGAATGGAACACTATGGTTAGGTATCATCAGAGGAGAATTTATTGTTTGCTCCACCCAGAGCCAAGGCCAAGACAAACATGTATCCTGAAGGTCTCACTGTGTGAGTTCTCTTTTTCTTCTCTTTTTTTAAGTTCACCCACAGAAGGTGTCCCTTTTGAGGTTCCTGGAAGTTTCCAGAGGTTTTTGATAGGATTTCCTATCCTTCTTGGGACCTAAGCTTTTTCTCCTGCCCCTGCTGCATGTCACTCATTAAAACCTGCACTCTGGACTACCAGGAATAGGCAGATATTCCCAGACAAGGGCTGGTTCCAGGGCACACTTGCTTCTATGGATTCAAATTTTCACAATGAATTTCTAAGGAATTCCCTAACCAGACTCAGGAGAGCTAAGCATTTATATACATCATGTATATAACAGTATTTTTAGCTGTGCAATACCAGGATGGGTTTCTCTAAGCTTCTAGTGTTCCACATTTCTATAGAGCATTTTTACACATATTCTGTCATTTGACTCAAAATAGTCCTCAAAGTAGCTATTATTTCTATACATTATAGATGAAAAAACTGATACATCTATACATCTATATACATTATAGATGAAGAAAGTTGTGACTTGCCCAGGATATCACAGACTTACATAGTCTATTTTACAGATCATATAGCATATATTATGTATTGCATATGATATATATTGTTTAAGATAGTAAATTTTTTAATTTTACCTACAAACCACTAATTGTTCCTTACATTACAAACACAAATCTCTAAGAATTTACCTTAAAGAGGTAAAATATCTGAAAATCATTTCAAATCAGAGTGTTCCAAACTGAAGCTCTTCCTTAGTAATTTAAAGGGCTATCTATGGGTAATAAAGAGAGTTGTTTTTTGTTTTTTTTTTTATGTTTGACTTTGAATAATAATGTGAACTGTTTTTACTGTACACAAACTGGCTCTTTAGCATATGTCATTATGACAGCTTTTTGTTTTTTTCTAATCCATTATTGTTAAATTTGATTATCTTTTTAAGGTGTCAGATTAACTGGTTACATGAAGACACTTTTCAAAGCCATCATCAGTTGAGCACAATTGTATTGACCGGAAATCCCCTGATATTCATGGCGGAAACATCACTTAATGGGCCCAAGTCTCTGAAGCATCTCTTCTTAACCCAAACAGGAATATCGGATCTCGAGTTTATCCCAGTGCACAATCTGGAAAACTTGGAAAGCTTGCACCTTGGAAGCAATCATATTACCTCCATTAAGCTTCCAACAAATTTCCCAACACAGAATCTGAAAATCCTGGATTTTCAGAATAATGCTATACACTACCTCACTAGAAAAGACATAGACTCTCTAAAGCCGGCGACCAACCTCAGCCTTAACCTCAATGGCAACGACATTAAAGGTATTGAGTCTGGCGCTTTCCATTCAAAAATCTTCCAAAATTTGAACTTCGGAGGGACCTTTGACGTATCTGTTATATTAAAAGGCCTGCAGAATTCTACTATTCAATCTCTCTGGCTTGGAACATTTGAGGACTATGAGGACCAAGACATTAGTTCAGCCATGCTTCAGGGACTTTGTGAAATGTCTGTTGAGAGCATCAACCTACAGAAACACCATTTCTCTGACTTTTCATCCACCACCTTTCAGTGCTTCACCCAACTCCAGGAATTGGATCTGACGGCAACTCACTTGAAAGCGTTACCCTCAGGGATTAAGGGTATGAACTCACTAAAGAAATTAGTTCTCAATGTAAATAATTTTGACCAATTGTGTCAAATCAACGCTGCCAGTTTCCCTTCTCTTACGCACCTCTACATCAAAGGCAACATGAAGAAACTTGACCTTGGTGCTGGCTGTCTGGAAAGACTAGAAAATCTTCAGAAGCTTGATTTAAGCCACAATGACATAGAGGCTTCCGACTGCTGCAATCTGCAGCTCAAAAACCTGCCTCACTTGCAGTGCCTAAACCTGAGCTACAATGAGCCCCTTGGACTCCAAAGTCAGGCGTTTAAAGAAAGTCCCCAGCTTGAAGTCCTGGATTTGGCATTCACTCACTTGCACGTTAATGTTCCACAAAGTCCTTTCCAAAACCTCCATCTCTTGCAGGTTCTCAATCTCTCTCACTGCCTTCTTGATACGAGCAATCAGCGTCTTCTAGCAGGTCTGCCGGATCTCCGGCATCTGAATTTACGGGGAAATCGCTTTCAAGATGGTAGCATCCCAAAGACCAACCTACTTCAAACAGTGGGCAGCTTGGAGATTCTGATTTTAGCCTCCTGTGACCTCCTCTCCATAGACCAGCAAGCATTCCACAGCCTTGAAAAAATCCATCTTGTAGACCTAAGCCACAATAACCTGACAGGAGATAGCATTGCTGCTCTTAGCCATCTTAAGGGGATCTATCTCAATCTGGCCGCCAACAACATTCACATTGTTTCACCTTATGTCCTCCCCATATTGTCCCAGCAGAGCACCATTAATTTAAGTCACAATCCCTTGGATTGCACTTGCTCCAACATTCGTTTCTTAACATGGTTCAAAGAAAATATACACAAACTTGAGGGCTTGGAGGAGACTGTGTGTGCAAACCCCCCACCTTTAAAGGGAGTTAAGCTGTCTGATGTCAAGCTGTCCTGTGGGATTACAGCTGTAGGCATTTTCTTTCTCATAGTATTTTTATTCTTGTTGATCATTCTGTTCACTTTTTTAGTTAAATACCTTCTTAGATGGAAATACCAGCACTTCTAGTGCTGAAGCTTTCCAGAGAAGGCAAATAAAGGTGTTTCATGAAATTGCCCTAAGTGAAGAAACTGTCATGTGTTGCTGACCAGATTTTCTGACTGGTTCATGGGGCTGGGCAGGGATTAGCTGTACTTTTCTGTGCACCTTACACTTGTGAGGGGCTGCTAATGAGCCTCACTAGCAGGCAAACTGACTGGGGTCAGGCGTGGCTGTGAGAGACACAATTCATTTCCTCACGTGGAAGGTGGTGGAAGTTGAGGGAGGATTCATGGCAGAGAAAGGCAAGGAGAGTAAAACACCAGGAGGTCACCTTCCTTCCACTCAGGGACAACCCTCTGTGAGAGATCATCAATCCCCACAATTTGGCAGTGTTAAAACACTCCTGCTCACTGTCTTTCACCTACTGATGAGGCATTGTGCTCAGCTCTAGGTTCTCAGTAACAGAGCCATGGAGAATCTTAGTCGGAGACAAAGTCTCAACACAATGAATTTAAAAGAAAAGGCTGGGAAATGAACCCTGCCATCAAATAGACTCCACGTATCTTATTAATCTTTTGTTTTTGTTTGCCATGGAGTCGATTCCAACTCATGGTGACCCCACATCTCTACAATTTCCCTGGGGTACAAATAGCTACTAAAAAAAAAAGACATCCCCACTGCACAGAGATTTAGAGTTTCTGCCACATTCGCTGCACTTATTTGAGAACCAGGGAGACTCCCGTCTGTGTGGTGTCCTCCCTTTTATATTGCGTGTCCTGGTTCAAAATGCCCTTCTCATGTGGGTGCCTGGTCCTTAGAAGCCTCTTTCCCACAGGATCAGTAATATAAGTGGGATTTGCTTCCCAGGCTGTCCCTCAAATGCCTATTTACCTCAGGAAGCATTTGAGACAGCATGTTTATAATGAAAACAAGTGGAAGAAAACATCCCTGCACTCTAGCTGTCGGCTACACAATAAGGCTGGCTTCGTGAGAAAGAGTTTCTGTTCAGGGTGGGGTGTCAGCAAAGGTTGTACCAAAGACAAACAAGGGACAGGACCATCAAACACAGATAGATGAAGAGGACAGAGAAATGGCAATGCTATGACTTGGGTTTTCCTAAGACCAGAAGTGTCACACTCAAGCAGGAGTCCAGCTTCTGAAGTCTGTGCTGCTGCACAAAGAACATTGGAGCTCTTGTACTTGTGTTGTTGCACGTCTAAGGCTTTGGTTAAGTTCTAGAACCAATGTTAGGTTGTTGTTGTTGTTGTCAGATTCCACTGAATCAATTCTAACGCATGGCAACCCTGTGGTGATTTATACTTAGAAATTCTGATTGAATGTGAAGGTAAAATTTGATCAACTTTACTAGCCAATCAGGATTATTAACCCTTAGGCTCAGGGTGTAATTGTGGGACATAATAACAGAGTAGAAATTTGGAGACCAACTCCTCTTTAGCTCTTTGTCCCAGGAAACGTAGGCAAGGCAAGGAAACAAGCAGTGAAGAAAAGCAATCAACTTTCACTGTAAACACTCTGCTTGTCTTAGGGAATTTGCAGGCAGTACTGGACGCAGAAGCTGAGTTTTCCCAGATGTCTGTGGTCATGGCCTAAGGGTCGGGACTAAAGTAAGGTGAGTGAGGCACTAGGCTCTGGCACAAAATGTAAATGGTTCCAAAACCTCTGTAATTAAAGTTAATCATACTTTAATGCAATGTTTGTAAAACTAAAAATTAATGCAAAAATTCCATGATGAACAAGGTAATCAAAATAGTAAGTAATGGCAGTGCTGTGCCAAATCATGTTGGAGCCTGAGGGAAAAGAAAAAATCAGTAACATTGATTCTGTCTTAATGTAAATGTTGATATTCTGTTGTTCATCATGGATTATTTCATATTAATTTTGATTTTTTTTAACTTTTATTGAGCTTCAAGTGAACGTTTACAAATCAAGTCAGACTGTCACATATAAGTTTATATACACCTTACTCCGTACTCCTACTTGCTCTCCCCCTAATGAGTCAGCCCTTCCAGTCTCTCCTTTCTTGACAATTTTGTCAGCTTCCAACTTTCTCCATCCTCCCATCCCCCCTCCAGACAGGAGATGCCAACACAGTCTCAAGTGTCCACGTGATACAAATAGCTCACTCTTTATCAGCATCTTTCTTCTACCCACTGTCCAGTCCCTTTCATGGCTGATGGGTTGGCTCCAGGAATGGTTCCTGTCCTGGGCCAACAGAAGGTTTGGGGACCATGACCGCAGAGATTCCTCTAGTCTCAGTCAGAACATTAAGTATGGTCTTTTTGTGAGAATTTGGGGTCTGCATCCCACTGATCTCCTGCTCCCTCAGGGGTTCTCTGTTGTTCTCCCTGTCAGGGCAGTCATCGGTTGTGGCCGGACACCAACTAGTTCTTCTGGTCTCAGGATGGTGTAAGTCTCTGGTTCATGTGGCCCTTTCTGTCTCCTGGGCTCATAGTTATCGTGTGACCTTGGTGTTCTTCATTCTCCTTTGCTCCAGGTGGGTTGAGACCAATTGATGCACCTTAGATGGCCGCTTGTTGGCATTTAAGACCCCAGACGCCACGTTTCAAAGTGGAATGCAGAATGTTTTCATAATAGAATTATTTTGCCAATTGACTTAGAAGTCCCCTTAAACCATGGTCCCCAAACCCCCACCCTTGCTCCGCTGACCTTTGAAGCATTCAGTTTATCCCGGAATCTTCTTTGCTTTTGGTCCAGTCCAGTAGAGCTGACCTTCCATGTATTGAGTATTGTCCTTCCCTTCACCTAAAGCAGTTCTTATCTATTAATTAATCAGTAAAAAACCCTTTCCCACCCTCCCTCCCTCCCCTCCTCGTAACCACAGAAGTATGTGTTCTTCTCAGTTTATACTATTTCTCAAGATCTTATAATAGTAGTCTTATACAGTATTTGTTCTTTTGCCTCCGACTAATTTCGCTCAGCATAATGCCTTCCAGGTTCCTCCATGTTATGAAATGTTTCACAGATTCGTCACTGTTCTTTATCGATGCATAGTATTCCATTGTGTGAATATACCACAATTTATTTACCCATTCATCCGTTGATGGACATCTTAGTTGCTTCCAGCTTTTTGCTATTGTAAACAGAGCTGCAATAAACATGGGTGTGCATATATCTGTTCGTGTGAAGGCTCTTATTTCTCTAGGGTATATTCCGAGTAGTGGGATTTCTGGGTTGTATGGTAGTTCTATTTCTAACTGTTTAAGATAACGCCAGATAGATTTCCAAAGTGGTTGTACTATTTTACATTCCCACCAGCAGTGTATGAGAGTTCCAATCTCTCCGCAGCCTCTCCAACATTTATTTTGTGTTTTTTAGATTAATGCCAGCCTTTTTTTTTTGTTGAGTGAGATGGAATCTCATCCTGGTTTTAATTTGCATTTCTCTAATGGCTAATGATCGAGAGCTTTTCCTCATGTATCTGTTGGCTGCCTGAATATCTTCTTTAGTGAAATGTGTGTTCATATCCTTTGCCCACTTCTTGATTGGGTTGTTTGTCTTTTTGTGGTTGAGTTTTGACAGAATCATGTAGATTTTAGAGATCAGGCGCTGGTCTGAGATGTCATAGCTGAAAATTCTTTCCCAATCTGTAAGTGGTCTTTTTACTCTTTTGGAGAAGTCTTTAGATGAGCGTAGGTGTTTGATTTTTAGGAGCTCCCAGTTATCGGGTTTCTCTTCATCATTTTTGGTAATGTTTTGTATTCTGTTTATACCTTGTATTAGGGCTCCTAGGGTTGTCCCAATTTTTTCTTCCATGATCTTTATCGTTTTAGTCTTTATGTTAGGTCTTTGATCCACTTGGAGTTAGTTTTTGTGCATGGTGTGAGGTATGGGTCCTGTTTCAGTTTTTTGCAAATGGATATCCAGTTATGCCAGCACCATTTGTTAAAAAGACTATCTTTTCCCCAATTAATTGACACTGGTCCTTTGTCAAATATCAGCTGCTCATACGTGGATGGATCTATGTCTGGGTTCTCAATTCTGTTCCTTTGGTCTATGTGCCTGTTGTTGTACCAGTACCAGGCTGTTTTGACTACTGTGGCTGTATAATAGGTTCTGAAGTCAGGTAAAGTGAGGCCTCCCACTTTCTTCTTTTTTTCAGTAGTGCTTTGCTTATCCGAGGCTTCTTTCCCTTCCATATGAAGTTGGTGATTTGTTTCTCTATCACCTTAAAAAATGTCGTTGGAATTTGGATCGGAAGTGCATTGTATGTATAGATGGCTTTTGGTAGAATAGACATTTTTACTATGTTAAGTCTTCCTATCCATGAGCAGGGTATGTTTTTCCACTTAAGTATGTCCTTTTGAATTTCTTGTAGTACTGCTTTGTAGTTTTCTTTGTATAGGTCTTTTACATCTTTGGTAAGATTTATTCCTAAGTATTTTATCTTCTTGGGGGCTACTGTGAATGGGATTGATTTGGTTATTTCCTCTTCGATGTTCTTTTTGTTGATGTAGAGGAATCCAAGTGATTTTTGTATGTTTCTCTTATAACCTGAGACTCTGCCAAACTCTTCTATTAGTTTCAGTAGTTTTCTGGAGGATTCCTTAGGGTTTTCTGTGTATAAGATTATGTCATCTGCAAATAGAGATAATTTTACTTCCTCCTTGCCAATCCGGATGCCCTTTATTTCTTTGTCTAGCTTAATTGCTCTGGCTAGGACTTCTAGCACAATGTTGAATAAGAGCGGTGATAAAGGGCATCCTTGTCTGGTTCCCGTTCTCAAGGGAGGTGGTTTCAGGCTCTCTCCATTTAGAGTGATGTTGGCTGTTGGCTTTGCATAGATGCCCTTTATTATGTTGAGGAATTTTCCTTCAATTCCTATTTTGGTAAGAGTTTTTATCATAACTGGGTGTTGGACTTTGTCAAATGCCTTTTCTGCATCAATTGATAGGATCATGTGGTTTTTGTCTTTTGTTTTATTTATATAGTGGATTACATTAATGGTTTTTCTAATATTAAACCAGCCTTGCATACCTGGTATAAATCTCACTTGATCATGGTGAATTATTTTTTTGATATGTTGTTGAATTGTATTGGCTAGAATTTTGTTGAGGATTTTTGCATCTGTGTTCATGAGGGATATAGGTCTGTAATTTTCTTTTTTTGTAATGTCTTTACCTGGTTTTGGTATCAGGGAGATGGTGGCTTCATAGAATGAGTTAGGTAGTATTCCAACATTTTCTATGCTTTGAAATACCTTTAGTAGTAGTGGTGTTAACTCTTTTCTGAAAGTTTGGTAGAACTCTGCAGTATAGCCATCCGGGCCAGGGCTTTTTTTTGTTGGGAGTTTTTTGATTACCGTTTCAATCTCTTTTTTTGTTATGGGTCTATTTAGTTATTCTACTTCTGATTGTGTTAGTTTAGGTAGGTAGTGTTTTTCCAGGAATTCATCCATTTCTTCTAGGTTTGCAAATTTGTTAGAGTACAATTTTTCGTAATAATCTGAAATGATTCTTTTAATTTCAGTTGGGTCTGTTGTGATGTGGCCCTTCTCATTTCTTATTCGGGTTATTTGTTTCCTTTCCTGTATTTCTTTATTCAGTCTGGCCAATGGTTTATCAATTTTGTTAATTTTTTCAAAGAACCAGCTTTTGGCTTTGTTAATTCTTTCAATTGTTTTTCTGTTCTCTAATTCATTTAGTTCAGCTCTAATTTTTATTATTTGTTCTCTTCTGGTGCCTGATAGATTCATTTGTTGCTCACTTTCTATTTGTTCAAGTTGTAGGGACAGTTCTATGATTTTGGCTCTTTCTTCTTTTTGTATGTGTGCATTTATCAATATAAATTGGCCTCTGAGCACTGCTTTTGCTGTGTCCCAGAGGTTTTGATAGGAAGTATTTTCATTCTCGTTGCTTTCTATGAATTTCCTTATTCCCTCCTTGATGTCTTCTATAACCCAGTCTTTTTTCAGGAGGGTATTGTTCATTTTCCAAGTATTTGATTTCTTTTCCCTAGTTTTTCTGTTATTGATTTCCACTTTTATGGCCTTGTGGTCTGAGAAAACGCTTTGTAATATTTCAATGTTTTCGATTCTGCAAAGGTTTGTTTTATGACCTAATATGTGGTCTATTCTAGAGAATGTTGCACGTGCGCTAGAAAAAAAAGTATACTTTGCAGCAGTTGGGTGGAGAGTTCTGTATAAGTCAATGAGGTCAAGTTGGTTGATTGTCGTAATTAGGTCTTCCGTGTCTCTATTGAGCTTCTTACTGGATGTCCTGTCCTTCTCTGAAAGTGGTGTGTTGAAGTCTCCTACTATAATTGTGGAGGTGTCTATCTCACTTTTCAGTTCTGTTAAAATTTAATTTATGTATCTTGCAGCCCTGTCATTGGGTGCATAAATATTTAATATGGTTATATCTTCCTGGTCAATTGTCCCTTTTATCATTATGTAGTGTCCTTCTTTATCCTTTGTGGTGGATTTAAGTCTAAAGTCTATTTTGTCGGAAATTAATATTGCTACTCCTCTTCTTTTTTGCTTATTGTTTGCTTGATATATTTTTTTCCATCCTTTGAGTTTTAGTTTGTTTGTGTCTCTAAGTCTAAGGTGTGTCTCTGTAGGCAGCATATAGACGGATCGTGTTTCTTTATCCAGTCTGAGACCCTCTGTCTCTTTATTGGTGCATTTAGTCCATTTACATTCAGCGTAATTATAGATAAGTAAATGTTTAGTGTTGTCATTTTGATGCCTTTTTATGTGTGTTGTTGACAATTTCATTGTTCCACTTACTTTTTTGTGCTGAGACATTTTTCTTTGTAAATTGTGTGATCCTCATTTTCATAGTGTTTGACTTTATGTTTGTTGAGTCGTTACATTTTTCTTGGTTTTTATTTTGAGTTATGGAGTTGTTATACCTCTTTGTGGTTACCTTAATATTTACCCCTATTGTTCTAAGTAAAAGCCTAACTTGTATTGTCCTATATCACCTTGTATCACTCTCCATATGGCAGTTCTATGCCTCCTGTATTTAGTCCCTCTTTTTGATTATTGTGATCTTTTACATATTGACTTCAATGATTCCCTGTTTTGAGCATTTTTTTTTAATTAATCTTAATTTGTTTTTGTGATTTCCCTATTTGAGATGATATCAGGATGTTCTGTTTTGTGACCTTGTGTTGTGCTGGTATCTGATATTATTGGTTCTCTGACCAAACAATATCCTTTAGTATTTCTTGTAGCTTTGGTTTGGTTTTTGCAAATTCTCTAAGCTTGTGTTTATCTGTAAATATCTTAATTTCGCCTTCATATTTCAGAGAGAGTTTTGCTGGATATATGATCCTTGGCTGGCAGTTTTTCTCCTTCAGTGCTCTGTATATGTCATCCCATTCCGTTCTTGCCTGCATGGTTTCTGCTGAGTAGTCTGAATTTTTTCTTATTGATTCTCCCTTGTAGGAGACCTTTCTTTTCTCCCTGGCTGCTTTTAAAATTTTCTCTTTATCTTTGGTTTTGGTGAGTTTGATGACAATATGTCTTGGTGTTTTTCTTTTTGGATCAATCTTAAATGGGGTTCGATGAGCAACTTGGATAGATATCCTTTCATCTTTCATGATGTCAGGGAAGTTTTCTGTCAGCAGATCTTCAACTATTCTCTCTGTGTTTTCTGTCCTCCCTCCCTGTTCTGGGACTCCAATCACGCACAAGTTATCGTTCTTGAGAGTCCCACATGATTCTTAGGGTTTCTTCATTTTTTTTAATTCTTTTATCTGATTTTTTTTCAGCTATGTTGGTGTTAATTCCCTGGTCCTCCAGATGTCCCAGTCTGCATTCTAATTGCTTGAGTCTGCTCCTCTGACTTCCTATTGCGTTGTCTAATTCTGTAATTTTATTGTTAATCTTTTGGATTTCTGCATGCTGTCTCTCTATGGATTCTTGCAACTTATTAATTTTTCCACTATGTTCTTGAATAATCTTTTTGAGTTCTTCAACTGTTTTATCAGTGTGTTCCTGGGCTTTTTCTGCAGTTTGCCTTATTTCATTTCTGAGGTCATCCCTGATGTCTTGAAGCATTCTGTAAATTAGTTTTTTATATTCTGTATCTGATAATTCCAGGATTGTATCTTCATTTGGGAAAGGTTTTGATTCTTTTGTTTGGGGGGCTGTAGAAGCTGTCATGGTCTGCTTCTTTATGTGGTTTGATATCGACTGCTGTCTCCGAGCCATCATTAAGATATTGTAGTGATTTATTCTATATTTGCTCACTGAGTCTTATCTTGTTTTGTTTTCTTTCAGTATACGTAGATGGGCTACTAGATTGTGCTGTCTTGATTGTTGTAGCCCTTGACTTACTTATGACCTATTACCAGCTGGTTTGGGCTGTTGCCAGATGTATATGCCTGAGTCTATTCACTATTCTTGAGTAGAATCTGATTTTGGGTAATCAGGTATGTGCTGCACCCTAACACCTAACCACCTTGAGAAGTAATGGTGATAGTTGTATGCACCAGATTCTATTAGCAGCTGGGGTTCATACTCCGGGTGGGGGGGGGCAGGATGCTGACAGGCTTCCCCCAAGTGTCAGTGAGGTAGGTGTGTCTCTATTCCTATAGCACCTTGGTGGGAGGGCTCTGCAGCTGTGCCTTAGGCCCCCAATGCAAGTACCTCTACAGATTGGTAGGTGTCACCCTCCTTAGACCCCTAAGGCAGGAGGCTAGGTGGTCTGAGGGGAGCTTCAGCCCTCAGTTCCCTGTTGTGGGTCAGTTAGGGCTCTGTTGAATACGCAGAGATATCAGACCTGGGAAACTTGTTTTTCCAGTAAATCTGCTAAAAAAAAAAATGCAGTCAGATCCCTACCAGAAATGCCTTTGCATTATAATAGCCACCGTGTTCCCTGTAGGGATGAAAGCCCAAGATATGGATCATATATGCTTGGCTGGAGCTGGTTCTGTGTTTTTAGTCCAATTAGGGAAGGATTTTTGGTTCCTGGGTTTTTTGTGGTTGCTTCTCTGAGGCCGGAAGAATGGGTTAGGAAAAGACCAAAAAAAAGGGGGGGGAAGAAAAGCCGCGGAGCTTTTCTCCCTCTGGCTCAGGAAATTCCAATGTTAATGAAGCAGCCTGGGAAGGGGAGGGGAGGTTTCAGAAAAACAGGAGAGAGTAGCACCCTGGAATATAGACAAAGTTGCTTATCTTGCTTGGGATGACTATTTTATCTGAGATTCCCGAGGGGCGTGTCGTCTATGTGTGCTGGCTGGGTAGAGATTGCCCCCGAGGGTCTGGCCCGCAGAAGCCGTGGTCAGTTCCTCTGCTGCCAGTCCAAATCCCAGCGTCAAGGTTCCCCGGCTGGGACGCTGCACTCCCAGCTCCAAAATCAGTCGCTGCCTCCTGGGGACTTCTCGTCCCGCCAGCTGCGTCGCTGCGCCACCCACGCGGACCGGCTGGGCACCTCCTTGGGTCAGTTCAGGGGGGTAGGGTTGCGCCCTGTGTTTGCACCGTCACAGGATATTGTGTTCAGCTCCCCTGCGCCCAGTCCTAAGCCCTGCGCCAAGGTTACCTGACTGGGACGCTGGCTCCAGGCTCCGAAAACAGTCGCTGCTTCCCTGTAGTTGTTTGTTCTCCGTCTCTGTCACTCAGGTCAACTCTTTAAATCTGTGTTTGTTGTTCAGGGTTCATAGATTGTCATGTATGTGATTGACTCACTGGTTTTTCAGAGTCTTTGTTGCAAGAGGGATCCGAGGTAGTGTCTACCTAGTCAGCCATCTTGGCCCCCCCGCCAACTAATTTTGATTTTTAAAAAATATTACATTAGATATTATTTTATGGTTTATTGGTCAATAATAGTTTATTATTATTTCATAGTGCTGACTCAAATTTGGCATCTGAGACAAGTACCTCACAAACTTCATCCTAGTCCTGGCCCTAAGGACTGGTAGGAGATGAGGAATAGTGGCTAATTCCTAGGCCATGGTTTACCAAGTGCCAATGAGCAGATGCACTGGCCCTGCTCAAGACAGTCTGTCTCCTTCCCCATCACTCTCTGGAACCAGGAAGTGTTCAAGTTCTTACACCTCATTCCCATATCCTCAGCTAAGTCTCAAATCCTGGGCTCAAAGGCATCCTTCCTTCCAAGCCAAGGTATGTACATAGATGAATGGGTACCACATCTCTCTATGCCCTGGGTGGCTGGATCTGGTGAGAGAGGGTAGTTGAGCACTACTCTGTTGATGAAATTGAAGCTAAGCAATGAACATGGAGCAGTTGCTTTACTTATCCTGAATGCTACCAAGTGAGAAAACAAGTATGTGAGAAGGGAAGAGCTTTCCTGAGGTGACGGAGAGGGCATTGGAGAGGCAGTCCGTTCAGGATACATTTCAAGGAGATTTTCACCTGGAAATATGAAGCAAGTGGGACACGCCCCCTCAGCCACCTCTGCTCCTTCTCTGGGCCTAGGATGGTGGAGCATCATTCTAAGAGTGCACATCCTGAGCTGATGCTGGCTTGAGGCTGGTCTGGAGTCTGCAGCTACCCAGGGTTTTCCTCACTGGGTTTTGGGTAGAAAAGGGACCTAATGTGCATAAATGGGCATAGCTGCTTCAGCTAGTCTTTTCTAAGTCTATGGAGCAGGTAGTTCTTCCTCCAGCTTCCTAACTACTGCTACAAGAAAGGGTCCTTGATCTGGTGATCTAAAGGTAGCTGTGGTTGAGCAAGCTCAGGCAGGCAACCTGCCCAAGTTAGAAAGCACATCTTCTACTGACTCCACCAACCCTCGCTTTCACCTCTTGTGCAGGGATCACTCACTTTTGGGAATTTAGGCAGGAATGCAGCAGAACACGAATTTATTTTGTTGATTTTTTTGCACAAATTAGATCAAGCTCTGGAAACCTTTGGAAATATTTCTGTTGGTGGCCGTTGAAGATGCAAAAACTATGCTCATGGGTCCCTCCTTCCTTTCCTCCTTTTCCGCTCTCATTTTATCTCTTGTCTTACTTTTTCTTTCCTTGCTGTTTCTTCCTTCCATTTCTCCCTTCCTTCCTTCCTGCCTGCCTGCCTTCCATCTTTTTCCTTTTATCTGCTTCTCTCCCTCTCTCATTCCTACCCTTATTTCTTGCTCCATGCTATCTTCCCTTCCTTTATCCTATCAACTAATATTTATTGTGCACTTACTATATGCCAGGCACTGATCCAATGGGGAAAGGGTATGTACAGAGATAAGTAGATACTAATGCAGACCATACAGGGAAATAGGGTCAAGTTTTGCAGTAATATAACTAAGGTGGCTGGAGAAGGCTTGGTCAATGAGAAAAAAATGAAGTTCTAGCACAGGGCGGGTACCTGTTCTGTGCCATGAAGCACCGTTACTCTCTGCCCCCATCAACACCCACTGCAGACAGCTAGCCCAGACACTGGCTCTCTTTCGCTACTGTCTCAGTCTGTCCTCCTTTGTTCTATTCTCCGCCTCTAGGGTCAATTCTCCCACCACAGTCAGAGTGATCTCTTTCAAACACTCATTCACTTCCCAAGTCCCCACCCTCCCCCACAGTTTCCTATTGCCCTTAATATCCAAACTTCTTATCCTGGCCTCGGGACATGCTCTGTGACTCAGCTCTGCTGACTTCTCCAACTTGGATGGCAGCTCCCCTCTCACACTACACACTCTATCCACACAGCTCTTCCTTCTGTTCCTTGGATATCATAGAAAAAACTGATGAACTTTGATACTCAATCAGAATTCGTTAGCCCTTCACTGAAGGCATGATTACGAGACATAATAATAGAGTGGAAACTTGCGAGCCAACTCTTCTTTACGGCTTTGCCCCCAAGAAAAGCAGGACAGGCACAGGAACAGCAGTGATGTGAAGACCCTTCCTGCCTGAGGGAGCTCAGGGCCTTAGCACTTGCAGTTTCTTTTGCCTGGAAGACACTACTATCACTCTCTGAATGGTTCCTTTTTATTCCTGAGATCTCAGCGCTATTTTCTCCTCTGAGGGGAGGTCTTCCCTAACCACCCAATCTAAGCCCACCCATATGCCACACCCGGTCCACCCCTCTCACGGCCCCCTGGCTTATTGACTTCATGAGACCTGCCAGTGTTTGGAATTGTCTTGCTCACTTGTGTTCACTTATTGGCTGTCTCTTCCCATCTCCCCCTATATACACAATGGTATCCTAGAACATGGCTGGATGTAGTAAGGGCTCCGCACACTTTTGTTTAGTAACTGCTCCCATTTGTCGTGGATTCTGATCCCTGAGGCCTTAAAAAAACAAACAAAAAAAAACCCCATTGGTGTCAGGTTGATTCCGACTCATAGTGACCTTATAGGACAGAGTAGAACTGCCCCATAGGGTTTCCAAGGCTGTAATCTTTACAGAAGCAGACTTCCACATCTTTCTCCTGTGGAGAGTGTGGTGGGTTCAAACTGCCGACCTTTTGGCTGGCAGCTGAACTCTTAACCACTGCACCACCAAGTCTTGTCCCTGAGCCCTTCCTAGCTCCTAGTTCTGTCTGCATGCCCATCTCCACCTACTCTCAGCCACCTCCGCTCTTTCCTAGGCCTCCTTCATGCACATCACCTGAAAGGACTGGGACCCACTACTAAGTGTAGGTATTCTGTTGGACTGGGTTTGCTTCTGGATTCTCAGCCAAATGATTCTATGTAAAATCCTTTCCTATTCTTCTTTTTTTTTTTTTAACTGAGGTGAAATTCACATAACATAAAATTAACCATTTTAAAGTGAACAATTCAGTGGCGTTTAGAACATTCACATTCTTTCCCGTTCTTAACAATAATTTTATTTATTCAGCTTCTCTCAGCTTGCAGTGTGGAAGGTCCATACTCTAAGGATCCAGTCTTAGACAACACCAACCCGCTGAGTTTCCTGTGCATTCTGTCAAATTTAAACTCTTTTCTGCCGACAGGATTTAAGGTGAGTTGAGAAATACTAACTGCTAACGTATTATCACATAGTCACACTTATGTTATTCTTGTTGTTAATTACTGTTCAGTTGATTTCAACTCTGGGTGACCCATGCACAACAGAGTAAAATGCTGTCCAGTCCCATGCCATCCTTATGATCACCAGTATGCTTGAGCCCACTGTTGCCTTCCAATCTGGAGGGCTCGTCTTGTATCAGTATACAGAACAATATTCTGTTGTGAGCCACACGGTTTTCATTGGTTAATTTTCAGAAGTAGATCACCAGGCCTTTCTTCCTAGTCTGAAAGTTCCTCTGAAACTTGTCTACCATGAGTTACCCTGTTGGTATTTCAAATACCAGTGGCATAGCTTCAAGCATCGTAGCAACACACAAGCCACCCCACACAGTACAACAAACTGGCAGATGGGTGGTGTCCATACTGCCATCCATAATATTTACTGTGCAATTTGGAAATGCAAAACCATTCTGTAGAAAATTTCTGATGTAAAATGCATCACACTGAAGACTATAGGGTCTCAGGCCTTAGCAAAACTAGTTTTCATTTACCAGGCATTGTCTCAGTCATCTAGCTCTGCTCTAACAGAAATGCCACAAGTGGATGGCTTTAACAAAAAGAAATTTATTCTCTCATAGCCTAGGAGGCTAGAAGTCTGAATTCAGGGTGCCAGCGCCAGGGGAAGGCTTTATTTCTCTCAGTTCTGGGGGATGGTCCTTGTCATCCATCTTCCTCTGGTCTAAGAGTGTCTTAGCATAGGGATCCCACGTCCAAAGGACATGCTCCTCTCCAGGCTCTGCTTTCTTGGTGGCATGAAGCCCCTTTGTCACTCAGTTCACTTCTATCTTTTATATCTCAGAAGAGATTGACTCAAAATACAACCTAAGCTTGTAGATTGAGTCTTGCCTCATTAACATAACTGCCACTTACCCTACCTCATTAACATCATAGAGGTAGGATTTACAACACATAGGAAAACCACATCAGATGACAAAATGGTGGACAATCACACAATGCAGGGAATCTTGGCCTAGCCAAACTGACACACATTTTTGGGGGACACAATTCAATCCATAACAGGCATGCTTCCCTTTTATGCAATACAAATTGCTACTCCATAACTTCACACTGATCTAAGGTTTTGTGACAGCTCCTCTGTTTTAAGCAACAGTAAATTCACCCCACAAAGTCAGAAAGGGAGATTTTTGATGGCTGCTGTCAATTTTATTGCTTTATCCTGGTTACTGAGATAGAATCTGTAGACACGGTGTGTTTATTAGTTTTGTGTATCACATGTTGTTGCTGCTCTGACAAGCTACTTCTATAAAAATGTGGTATTATTGCATGTTGTAGCTCAGTGAGCTGACCCTGCATTTCAAAGTGTACTGAAGCAAATAGCATTGAAGTCCATAAAAGTGTGACTGGCCTTCATCAGAGAGGATGCCCTGTGTGAGCTGCAACTCCTACAATCTGGGAACAAATTATACCTTTCCCAGCACCAGCAGGCATGACTGCTAACTGAACACAGCGCAGACTCAAACACAGGTGTTATCTATAGGATTTCAAGACAGGAAACGATCATATTGTTCATACTCTTCCAATTCTCTAATAAGCTTGTGTCTTAGTCATCTAGTGCTGCTATAACAGATATACCACAAGTGGATGGCTTTTAGAAAGAGAAATTTATTTTCTCAGTCTAGTAGGTTGCAAGTCCAAATTCAGGGCATTGGCTCCAGGGGAGGGCTTTCTCTCTTTGTTGACTCTGGAGGAAGGTCTTTGTCCTCAATCTTCCCCTGGTTGAGGAGCTTCTCAGGTGCAGGGACCCTGTGTCCAAAGGACGTGCTCTGCTCCTGGAGCTGCTTTCTTGGTGGTATGAGATCCCCAACTCTGTGCTTGCTTCCCTTTCCTTTTTTTTTTTTTTTTAATAACTTTTATTAAGCTTCAAGTGAACGTTTACAAATCCAATCAGTCTGTCACATATAAATTTACATGCATCTCACTCCCTACTCCCACTTGCTCTCCCCCTCTTGAATCAGCCCTTTCAGTCTCTCCTTTCTTGACAATTTTGCCGGCTTCCCTCTCTCTCTATCCTCCCATCCCCCCTCCAGACAAGAGTTGCCAACACAATCTCTCAAGTGTCCACCTGATATAATTAGCTCACTCTTCATCAGCGTCTCTCTCCCACCCGCTGACCAGTCCCTTTCATGTCTGATGAGTTGTCTTCGGGGATGGTTCCTGTCCTGTGCCAACAGAAGGTCTGGGGAGCATGGCCGCCGGGATTCCTCTAGTCTCAGTCAGACCATTAAGTTTGGTCTTTTTATGAGAATTTGGGGTCTGTATCCCACTGATCTCCTGCTCCCACAGGGGTCCTCTGCTGTGCTCCCTGTCAGGGCAGTCATCGATTGTGTCCGGGCACCAACTAGTTCTTCTGTGGCCCTTTCTGTCTCTTGGGCTCTTAGTTGTCGTGTGGCCTTGGTGTTCTTCATTTTCCTTTGCTCCAGGTGGGTTGAGACCAATTGATGCATCTTAGATGGCCGCTTGTTAGCATTTAAGACCCCAGACGCCACATTTCAAAGTGGGATGCAGAATGATTTCATAATAGAATTATTTTGCCAATTGACTTAGAAGTCCCCGCAAACCTTGTTCCCCAGACCCCCGCGCTTGCTCCGCTGACCTTTGAAGCATTCATTTTATCCTGGAAACTTCTTTGCTTTTGGTCCTGTCCAATTGAGCTGACCTTCCATGTATTGAGTGTTGTCTTTCCCTTCACCTAAAGCAGTTCTTATCTACTGATTAATCAATAAAAAACCCTCTCCCACCCTCCCTCCCTCCCCCCCTCGTAACCACAAAAGTATGTGTTCTTCTCAGGTTTACTATTTCTCAAGATTTTATAATAGTGGTCTTATACAATATTTGTCCTTTTGCCTCTGACTAATTTCACTCAGCATAATGCCTTCCAGGTTCCTCCATGTTATGAAATGTTTCAGAGATTCGTCACTGTTCTTTATCGATGCGTAGTATTCCATTGTGTGAATATACCACAATTTATTTAACCATTCATCCGTTGATGGACACCTTGGTTGCTTCCAACTTTTTGCTATTGTAAACAGAGCTGCAATAAACATAGGTGTGCATATATCTGTTTGTATGAAGGCTCCTGTATCTCTAGGGTATATTCCGAGTAGTGGGATTTCTGGGTTGTATGGTAGTTCTATTTCTAACTGTTTAAGGTAACGCCAGATAGATTTCCAAAGTGGTTGTACCATTTTACAGTCCCACCAGCAGTGTATAAGAGTTCCAATCTCTCTGCAGCCTCTCCAACATTTATTACTTTGTGTTTTTTGGATTAATGCCAGCCTTGTTGGGGTGAGATGGAATCTCATCGTAGTTTTAATTTGCATTTCCCTAATGGCTAATCATCGAGAGCATTTTCTCATGTATCTGTTGGCTGCCTGAATATCTTCTTTAGTGAAATGTGTGTTCATATCCTTTGCCCACTTCTTGATTGGGTTGTTTGTCTTTTTGTGGTTGAGTTTTGACAGAATCATGTAGATTTTAGAGATCAGGCGCTGGTCGGAGATGTCATAGCTGAAAATTCTTTCCCAATCTGTAGGTGGTCTTTTTACTCTTTTGGAGAAGTCTTTAGATGAGCATAGGTGTTTGATTTTTAGGAGCTCCCAGTTATCAAGTTTCTCTTCATCATTTTTGGTAATGTTTTGTATTCTGTTTATACCTTGTATTAGGGCTCCTAGGGTTGTCCCAATTTTTTCTTCCATGATCTTTATCGTTTTAGTCTTTATGTTTAGGTCTTTGATCCACTTGGAGTTAGTTTTTGTGCATGGTGTGAGGTATGGGTCCTGTTTCAGTTTTTTGCAAATGGATATCCAGTTATGCCAGCACCATTTGTTAAAAAGACTATCTTTTCCCCAATTAATTGACACTGGTCCTTTGTCAAATATCAGCTGCTCATACGTGGATGGATCTATGTCTGGGTTCTCAATTCTGTTCCATTGGTCTATGCGCCTGTTGTTGTACCAGTACCAGGCTGTTTTGACTACTGTGGCTGTATAATAGGTTCTGAAGTCAGGTAAAGTGAGGCCTCCCACTTTCTTCTTTTTCAGTAGTGCTTTGCTTATCCGAGGCTTCTTTCCCTTCCATACGAAACTGGTGATTTGTTTCTCTATCCCCTTAAAATATGACATTGGAATTTGGACCGGAAGTGCGTTAAATGTATAGATGGCTTTTGGTAGAATAGACATTTTTACTATGTTAAGTCTTCCTATCCATGAGCAGGGTATGTTTTTCCACTTAAGTATGTCCTTTTGAATTTCTTGTAGTAGAGCTTTGTAGTTTTCTTTGTATAGGTCTTTTACATCCTTGGTAAGATTTATTCCTAAGTATCTTATCTTCTTGGGGGCTACTGTGAATGGTATTGATTTGATTATTTCCTCTTCGATGTTCTTTTTGTTGATGTAGAGGAATCCAAGTGATTTTTGTATGTTTATTTTATAACCTGAGACTCTGCCAAACTCTTCCATTAGTTTCAGTAGTTTTCTGCAGGATTCCTTAGGGTTTTCTGTGTATATAATCATGTCATCTGCAAATAGTGATAACTTTACTTCTTCCTTGCCAATCTGGATACCTTTTATTTCTTTGTCTAGCCTAATTGCTCTGGCTAGGACTTCCAGCACGATGTTGAATAAGAGCGGTGATAAAGGGCATCCTTGTCTGGTTCCCGTTCTCAAGGGAAATGCTTTCAGGTTCTCTCCATTTAGAGTGATATTGGCTGTTGGCTTTGCATAGATGCCCTTTATTATGTTGAGGAATTTTCCTTCAATTCCTATTTTGGTAAGAGTTTTTATCATAACTGGGTGTTGGACTTTGTCAAATGCCTTTTCTGCATCAATTGATAAGATCATGTGGTTTTTGTCTTTTGTTTTATTTATGTGATGGATTACATTAATGGTTTTTCTGATATTAAACCAGCCTTGCATACCTGGTATAAATCCCACTTGATCAGGGTGAATTATTTTTTTGATGTGTTGTTGAATTGTATTGGCTAGAATTTTGTTGAGGATTTTTGCATCACTGTTCATGAGGGACATAGGTCTGTAATTTTCTTTTTTTGTAATGTCTTTACCCGGTTTTGGTATCAGGGAGATGGTGGCTTCATAGAATGAGTTGGGTAGTATTCTGTCATCTTCTATGCTTTGGAATACCTTCAGAAGTCGTGGTGTTAACTCTTCTCTGAAAGTTTGGTAGAACTCTGCAGTGAAGCCGTCCGGGCCAGGGCTTTTTTTTGTTGGGAGTTTTTTGATTACCGTTTCAATCTCTTTTTTTGTTATGGGTCTATTTAGTTGTTCTACTTCTGAATGTGTTAGTTTAGGTAGGTAGTGTTTTTCCAGGAATTCATCCATTTCTCCTAGGTTTTCAAATTTGTTAGAGTACAATTTTTCATAATAATCTGAAATGATTCTTTTAATTTCATTTGGTTCTGTTGTGATGTGGTCCTTCTCGTTTCTTATTCAGGTTATTTGTTTCCTTTCCTGTATTTCTTTATTCAGTCTGGCCAATGGTTTATCAATTTTGTTAATTTTTTCAAAGAACCAGCTTTTGGCTTTGTTAATTCTTTCAATTGTTTTTCTGTTCTCTAATTCATTTAGTTCAGCTCTAATTTTTATTATTTGTTCTCTTCTGGAGCCTGATGGATTCTTTTGTTGCTCAGTTTCTATTTGTTCAAGTTGTAGGGACAGCTCTCTGATTTTGGCTCTTTCTTCTTTTTGTATGTGTGCATTTATCGATATAAATTGGCCTCTGAGCACTGCTTTTGCTGTGTCCCAGAGGTTTTGATAGGAAGTATTTTCATTCTCGTTGCTTTCTATGAATTTCCTTATTCCCTCCTTGATGTCTTCTATAACCCAGTCTTTTTTCAGGAGGGTATTGTTCATTTTCCAAGTATTTGATTTCTTTTCCCTAGTTTTTCTGTTATTGATCTCTAGTTTTATTGCCTTGTGGTCTGAGAAGATGCTTTGTAATATTTCGATGTTTTGGACTCTGCAAAGGTTTGTTTTATGACCTAATATGTGGTCTATTCTAGAGAATGTTGCATGTGCGCTAGACAAAAAAGTATACTTTGCAGCAGTTGGGTGGAGAGTTCTGTATAAGTCAATGAGGTCAAGTTGGTTGATTGTTGTAATTAGATCTTCCGTGTCTCTATTGAGCTTCTTACTGGATGTCCTGTCCTTCTCTGAAAGTGGTGTGTTGAAGTCTCCTACTATAATTGTGGAGGTGTCTATCTCACTTTTCAGTTCTGTTAAAATTTGATTTATGTATCTTGCAGCCCTGTCATTGGGTGCATATATATTTAATATGGTTATATCTTCCTGATTAATTGTCCCTTTTATCATTATATAGTGTCCTTCTTTATCCTTTGTGGTGGATTTAAGTCTAAAGTCTATTTTGTCAGAAATTAATATTGCTACTCCTCTTCTTTTTTGCTTATTGTTTGCTTGATATATTTTTTTCCATCCTTTGAGTTTTAGTTTGTTTGTGTCTCTAAATCTAAGGTGTGTCTCTTGTAGGCAGCATATAGATAGATCGTGTTTCTTTATCCAGTCTATGACTCTCTGTCTCTTTATTGGTGCATTTAGTCCATTTACATTCAGGGTAATTATAGATAAATAAGTTTTTAGTGCTGTCATTTTGATGCCTTTTTATGTGTGTTGTTGACAATTTCATTTTTCCACATACTTTTTTGTGCTGAGGCGTTTTTCTTAGTAAATTGTGAGATCCTCATTTTCATAGTGTTTGACTTTATGTTAGTTGAGTCGTTACGTTTTTCTTGGCTTTTATCTTGAGTTATAGAGTTGTTATACCTCTTTGTGGTTACCTTATTATTTACCCCTATTTTTCTAAGTAAAAACCTAACTTGTATTGTTCTATATTGCCTTGTATCACTCTCCATATGGCAGTTCAATGCTTCCTGTATTTAGTCCCTCTTTTTGATTATTGTGATCTTTTACATATTGACTTCCATGATTCCCTGTTATGTGTTTTTTTTTTTTTAATTAATCTTAATTTGTTTGTTTTTGTGATTTCCCTATTTGAGGTGATATCAGGACGTTCTGTTTTGTGACCTTGTGTTGTGCTGATATCTGATATTATTGGTTCTCTGACCAAACAATATCCTTTAGTATTTCTTGTAGCTTTGGTTTGGTTTTTGTAAATTCTCTAAACTTGTGTTTGTCTGTAAATATCTTAATTTCACCTTCATATTTCAGAGAGAGTTTTGCTGGATATATGATCCTTGGCTGGCAGTTTTTCTCCTTCAGTGTTCTGTATATGTCATCCCATTCCCTTCTTGCCTGCATGGTTTCTGCTGAGTAGTCTGAACTTATTCTTATTGATTCTCCCTTGAAGGAAACCTTTCTTTTCTCCCTGGCTGCTTTTAAAATTTTCTGTTTATCTTTGGTTTTGGTGAGTTTGATGACAATATGTCTTGGTGTTTTTCTTTTTGGATCAATCTTAAATGGGGTTCGATGAGCATCTTGGATAGATATCCTTTCGTTTTTCATGATGTCAGGGAAGTTTTCTGTCAGGAGTTCTTCAACTATTCTCTCTGTGTTTTCTGTCTCCCCTCCCTGTTCTGGGACTCCAATCACCCGCAGGTTATCCTTCTTGATAGAGTCCCACATAATTCTTAGGGTTTCTTCATTTTTTTAAATTCTTTTATCTGATTTTTTTTCGGCTATGTTGGTGTTGATTCCCTGGTCCTCCAGATGTCCCAGTCTGCATTCTAATTGCTCGAGTCTGCTCCTCTGACTTCCTATTGCGTTGTCTAATTCTGTAATTTTATTGTTAATCTTTTGGATTTCTACATGTTGTCTCTCTATGGATTCTTGCAACTTATTAATTTTTCCACTATGTTCTTAAATAATTTTTTTGAGTTCTTCAACAGTTTTATCGGTGTGTTCCTTGGCTTTTTCTGCAGTTATCCTAATTTCATTTGTGATATCTTTAAGCATTCTGTAAATTAGTTTTTTATATTCTGTATCTGATAATTCCAGGATTGTATCTTCATTTGGGAAAGATTTTGATTCTTTTGTTTGGAGGGTTGGAGAAGCTGTCATGGTCTGCTTCTTTAAGTGGTTTGATATGGATTGTTGTCTCCGAGCCATCACTGGGAAACTAGTTTTTCCAGAAAATCCGCTAAAAAAAAAATGCAGTCATTTCCCTATCAGAGTTCTCCCTCTGGCTCAGTCTATTCCGAAGTTAATGAAGCCACCTGGGGAGGGTTGGGGAGGGAACAGAGAGATAGGAGAGTAGCACCTCAGAATATAGCCAGAGTTGCTTGTCTTGCTTGGAATGACTATTATATCTGAAATTCCCGCGGGCACGTCACCTATGTGTGCTGGCTGTGTGGAGATTGCCCGGGGGGTCTGGCCCACTGGAGTCACGGTCAGATCCTCCACTTCCAGCCCCACGCCCAGCGTCAAGGCTCCCCTACTGGGACGGTGCACTCTCGACTCCAAAATCAGTCGCTGCCTCCCGGGGACTTCTCGTCCCTCCAGCCGCGTGGCCATGCCGCCCCTGCAAACCAGGTGGGCCCCCTCCCGGGGTTAGTTCAGATGGGTGGAGCAGCTCCCCGTGCTTGTGCCGTGACCGAGTGTCCCGGCTGGGACGCTGTTCTCCCCGCTCCAATACCAGTCTCTGCCTCCCGGGGACTTCTTTTACCGGCTGCGTCCCACACCGCCCGCGCGACCCGGCTGGGCCCCTTCCCGGGGTTAGTTTAGGGGGGTGGAGCAGCTCTCCGTGTTTATGCCGTACCTGCGTCCAGTCCAAATCCCGGCGAGATGGTTCTCCGGCTGGGACGCTGCTCTTCCTGCTCCAAGGCCAGTCACTGCCTCCCGGGGACTTCTCCTACCGGCTGCGTCCCACGCCACCCGCAGAACCGGCTGGTCCCCCTCCCGGGGTTAGTTCAGGGGGGTGGAGCAGCTCTCTGTGCTTGTGCCGTACCTGACTGGTACGCTGGCTCCAGGCTCTGGAAACAATCGCTGCTTCCCCGTATTAGTTCGTTCTCCGTCTCTAAATCTGTGTTTGTTGTTCAGGGTTCGTAGATTGTTATGTACGTGATCGATTCACTTGTTTTTCCGTGTCTTTGTTGTAAGAGGGATCCGAGGTAGCGTCTGCCTAGTCCGCCATCTTGGCTCCGCCTCCCTTCCCTTTCCTTTTATCTCTTAAGAGATAAAAGGCTGTACAGGTCACACCCCAGGGAAATCCCCTTTACTTTGGATCAGGGAGATGACCTGAGTAAGGGTGGTGTTACAATCCCACCCTAATCCTCTTAACATAAAATTACAATCACAAGATGGAGGACAACCACACAATACTGGGAATCACGGCCTAACCAAGTCGACATGTATTTTCTGGGGGATACAATTCAATCCATGATAACATGTTTGCAATTTTGAAGTTTATGGAAGTACGAAATAAATGGAGTTTTTATGCTATCTTTCTCTAATATTGGTATAGAATGCAAGAGGGTAGATGCCATTGTTTTCTATTTGCCCTGAATGATGGAGAGAAAATTAACTTGAATTATAGCAAGAGGAGCTGTTGTTAGCTCTCAGCAAGTTGGGACTGGAGGTCCTGGGTGTTGGGCTAACATCAATTGCCTTGATATGTTAAGAATTTGCCTGTCTCACAAGGCAGGAGTCAACCTGAAGACTGCCAAGCAATGGGCCAGCCCAGTGTGGCTCCCAAACCTGGAATATCACCAGAATCACCCTGGGAATTCTTGACAGAGTGGATTCCTGTGCCTCACCCCTGGATAGGGGAATTCTGTTAGGGTGGGTTTGGCCCTGGACTGTTGGCCACATGATTTCATGTAAAATACTTCCTTAATCTTAATTTTATCAATCCATACCAGAAGCATATGTTAGGCTACATGAGTGAAATGAGCTGAAGAACTGGGCCATATTCCATGAGAGGAATTTTCCCAGCAAAATGACAAAAAAAGAGCTAAACAGCTCCAATTCCAAAGGTGAGAAAGATTTTGGTCAGGCAGTTTGCTAGTCCCTTCTGCCATCACTGCCAGGTGACATGACTCTGCTTCTAAAACTACCCTGCTCTCACACCTACCTCTCCCACTCCCATCCCCCACCCTGCCCCCAACTATTTACAATTTGAAATCATTAACTGAAAATTGTGGGACCAGAACCAAAGAATGAATCTACAGACCCTTTTTAAAAGCTGTTATTGCTCATCGAGGATTCAGCAGTGAATCTCATGGGACGTCCTCCTCCCCTTCTCCCCTCCTCCCCATCTTCAGTTAACATTCTCTAAGCACTTTACTGTTCCTGACATGGTGCTAGACTCTGCAAAGGTAATCTGAGGACAGGTGTGCACGGAGCCCCCATTATCCTCCTCCTTATTCATGTTGGTTCATGGACTTTCTAAACAGCTTGGGTCTCCCTTTCTCTCTCTCCCTTTAATGGAAAAAGCTGAAATACCCAAGAACAGATAAATGATTACATAAATTAGGAATGATCTGAAAAACGGGGAGACAGTCTGTGCTCTTGTGTGGGATAACTCAACCTTATAAACATGTCAATTCTATTAGCAATCACAGAAATACAAGTTAAAATGAGACATAGCTTTTTCTTATAATTCTTTTATCTGATTTTTCTTCAAATATGTTAGTCCCAAGTGCTTTATCTTCAAGTTCAGAAATTCTGCCTTCCACTTGCTAAATTCTGCTCCTCTGGCTTTTTATTGAGTTGTCTGCTTCTGTAATTTTATTGTTAATCTTCTGAATTTCTGATTGCTGTCTGTCTATGGATTTTTCCAGCTTAGTAAATTTTTCATTATGTTCCTGAATGATCTTTTTAATTTGAAGAAATTGAAGAATTGAAGAATTGCTTTATCTGTGTGTTCCTTGGCTTGTTCTGCATGTTGCCTCATTTCCTTCCTGATGTCTTAAAGGGTTCTGTATATTAATCTTTCGTATTCTGCCTCTGGTAATTCCAGGAATGTACTTTCATCTAGAAGATCCCTTGATTCTTTGTTTTGAGAGCTTGTTGAGGTGATCATGGTCTGTTTATTTATGTGACTGGATATTGACTGTTGTCTCTGAGCCATCTGTAAGTTATTGTATTAGTTTATTTTATGTTTGCTTACCGTGTCATAGTTTCTTGCTTTGTTTTGTTTTGATATGCCCAAGTGGATTGCTTGAGTGAGCTAGCTTGATTATTTTCACCTTTGGAGCTCTGACGTCCTGTCCTCAGATGGCTAAAGCTGTTATCAGGTATATCAGTGTAGGAGTCCACTCAGTTTTCTTGTATGAATTCAGCTCAGGTGTCAAGGTAGCTGATCATCAAGTGTATGGTACAGGCTCTGTCCTACAGTCTTAGAGGGGCAGGGGTGATTGGTGTAGGTACTGGTATCTGGTTGCAGCAGGAGGTCACACTCTGAACAAGGCAGGGGGCTGAGAATCATCCCCCATGTGTCTCTGAGGAAAGCGTGTCCCTGTTCCCTACAGTGTGTTAGTGGCTGGGTCCTGCAGACAGACCATGTTTTTTGCTGCAAGGCCTGGGAGGTACCAGTTATCCTTGGACCCCTGTTACAGGTGTCTGGGTGACCTGAGTGGAGCCACCAGTCCTTCAGCCCCTGATGTGGGTAGGTGAGGACTCTGTTTAACAGGCAGAGCAATGTCAAACATCAAACACCCACCTCTCCACCGCATAGCTGAAACTGTTGTAGTCTGCCACAAGGGCCTAGTCTCCTGAAATAGGCCCACGCGGGTCCATGCAGAGGGGAAAGGTACTCAAAGTTCACAGACCATTTTTGCCTGGACAAGACCGGCTTCTGTTCTGAGCTTCCCTGGTTAGTGGAGCTGGCAAATTCTTTTCCCCCAGTGGCAAATTTATTCCTTCTTCAAGACTGGGAGGATGGCTCCAGGCACTTAACACGGCCCATCTCAGGCCCAGGGAAGTCAGCCACTGAAGCTGGCTTGGGGCGAGAATGGAGAAGGGGAGTGTGGTAAAATATAAGCAAGTATTTAGTTTTTGCCAAGAGCGCCGTTCTTCTCAGGCTCTGGAGGTGTGAGGAGGCTGAGTGGCTGGCTGCTTCTCCCTTAGGAATCTGCAGCTGAACACTAGTACCAGCCCACCGCCGCTGCTCCAGGAATGGTGCCTGAGGGCTCCCCGCGATTCAGGTCCGGTAACTCCTCCCCACTTCTGAACCATCTCTTCCTCCCCCTGCCCCTCAGTTAGTTTTCTAAGCTTGCCTTTGATGCTGAGTGCTCCTAGTTTGTCATAAATATATTCGTTTCACTTGTTTTTTTGGGTCTTTGTTGTAAAGAGGGCTCACCAGAAACATCTGTCTATTCCTCCACCTTGGCTCTGCCTCCGAGACATAGTTTTTATATCTATTAGACTGCTAAAAAAGAGAAAGCTGGATGATAGATATTCCATGTGGATGGCATGTGGGTTACAAGAACTGCATGCACTGCTTATGGGAGTGTAGATTGGTGCAGCCATTCTAGACCCATCTACTAATAATTACTCAAATTAAAAGATGACCCATAAATTCTGCTCTGGGAATCTATCATAAGAATGTTGCACATGTCCACAGGGGACATTCACTGCAGCACCATTTATGAAGGGGCCAGTTCAAAGCAACTTGAACACTTATCGCTGTGAGTAGGTAAAATGTGGAAGATGCACAACACTCAATGTAGTTAGAAGCAAAGCATTAGATACAGGCATAGCAAGGTAAAAAGGAGCCCTGGTGGTGTGGTGGTTAAGCACTCAGCTGCTAACCAGTTGGTTGGAGGTTCAAATCCACCAGCCACTCTGCAGGAGAAAGAAGTGGCAGTCTGCTTCCATAAAGATTACAGCCTTGGAAACCCTATGGGGCAGCTCTACTCTGTCCTATAGTGAGGCTATAAGTTGGAATCAACTCAACAGCAACGGGTTTGCTTTTAGTGGGTAGGGATAAATTAACTGAACCTGGCATGGCTGCACCTGAAGTTCTCTACCACACACACACACACACACACACACACACACACAAGAAAGAAAAAAATATAGCACATATATATGATGAAATGCCATGTGGCCGTTATAAATAATATTGTGAAAGTATATTTACAGGCTCTGAAATATCTTTAAAAAGTGACTTAATACTAAGCAAAAGAGCAGATTACCAAACATCATGCCCACTGCCATTCCATTTTTTGGAAAAATAAAAAATAGACATAAATTATAGATCGGTAGGGTGGCTAGTGGAATTGCAGTGATTTAAACTTTTTTTTTTGCTTATTTATATTTCTGTTTTGCCTTTAATGACCATGCAATAGAAAGAAAATGAGAATTTTTGTTTTGTTTTTTACAAAGATAAAAAAATAAAGAGGTCAGCCTGGTTGTGAGAATTTGACTAGCTGCCCCCGAGTAGACTCCAACTCATAGGAACCCCTGTGTATTAGAATATAATTGTGTTTTCAAATGCTAATTTTTTTTGGAACTAGGTCCCCAGGCCTTTCTTCCAAGGTGCCACTGAGTAGACTCAAACTGCCAAATTTTCCTTCAGTGGCCCAACCCATTAACCTCCTGCACCACTCAGGGACTCCTGTGAGAATTTGTTGTTGTCATTAGTTGCCGTGGAATCCATTATGACTCCTGGAGACCCCATGTGTACAGGGTAGAACTGCCTCACGGGGTTTTCAAGGCTGTGTGACCTTTTAGAAGCAGACCACCTGGCCTGTCTACCACGGCGCCTCTGGGTGGGATTGAACCACCAGACTTTCTCAAGTGGTTAACTATCTGTGAAAATTTACAGGTACTGAAAAAAGGAAGTAGTCATTTTTTAAGGCTTTGTGTGTTTTCAAATGCAAATGGCCAGGCCCATGCTTTATAGGTTGTCTTTCTTTTTCCTTGAGAACTTTCAGGCAAAAGATTTTTATTAAGACTGGTTAGGGCTTCAGGATACCTGGTGCCAACCTGCCATATGAAGAATTCGTAGCTGCAGCATGCTTGCTTCAGGCCTTGCAAACATCTTCATTCTTCACCTCCTGGCTGCTGACAGCCATTTCCCAGCAGTGCTTAATGAAAGAGCAGATGAATATTTGTTAGAGGCTTTCAGCTTTGCGATGTTAATAGACTTTTTGTAAAGCTGCATGGGGCGATAACTGGTAACCATATGCAACAGATAATTATTTTTTCCACATTTGAACAGACTTGAGTGACCTGTCACAAAGTGTACAGAGAATGCCAGTCTTGGGAGCAGATTCCCTATTTGTAGTGCTTGCCTGAATATCAGTATTGCTTGTTAGCCCTACCATAAGCTGATGACGTTATAAAATGGTAATCTGGGCTCCTGGAATGCGTGGTTCGAGAAACCAATGAGATTTTAGGATCAGTGCTGATCAGGTTGGTCCCAGGTCTGGGGTGGCTGAACTGCCACAGGACATGAACCTGGGCCGGCCCGATGGACCATCAATATGCAAAAAGTAATGAAGCTGAAGTTCAACAAAGCCGCGGTCATTTCTACCTTTTACACACGTGAGATGTGTACGATATTAACCACAGTAGGAGGCAGACAGAGGAAGGAATAACAAAGGGGTTGCTTGAGGAGAGAGTTACAAACATACTGGTAGAAAGGAAATTGAATTTAGAGAACTGCCTTACCATGGAGCTACTTAATGCCCGGCCCATATTAAGGATGTTTGTAAGTAATGGATGCTTGTAATTGTTTCTTCTCATTTTGCATCATTTTGCCACATCAGCAAAAGAAGATCTCAAAAGCTTTACTCCATCCATGTCATTAAGGCCAACTCTAAGGCAGCAGCCCTTCCCGAGTCATATTTTGAGTGTCTTCCAAGCTGAGGGGCTTATCTTCTGGCACCATATCAGACAACTTTCTGCTGCTATTCATAAGGATTTCACTGGCCAGTTCTTTTAGAAGTAGATCATCAGGTCCTTCTTTTTAGTCTGCCTTACTCTGGAAGCTCTACTGAAACCTGTCCACCATGTGTGACCCTCCTGGTATTTGAAATACCGGTGGCATAGCTTCCAGCATCATAGCAACAGGCAAGCCACCATAGTACAACAAACTGATAGAAGAGTAGTAGAAGAAGACCTCTTTAAAGTGTTAATTTAAAAAGCAAAGATGTCACTTTGAGGACTAAGGTGCACCTGACCCAAGCCATGGTATTTTCAATCACCTCATATACATGTGAAAGCTGGACAATGATTAAGGAAGACCAAAGAAGAATTGATGCCTTTGAATCATGGTGTTAGTGAAGAATATTGAATATACCATGCACTGCCAGAAGAATGAACAAACCTGTCTTGGAGGAAGTACAGCCAGAATACTCTTTAGAAATCAGAAGGGTGAGACTTCTTCTCACGTACTTTGGACATGTTATCAAGAGGGACCAGTCCCTGGATAAGGACATCATGCTTGGCAAAGAGTCAGCAAAAAAGAGGAAGACCCTCAAAGAAATGGAGTGACACTGTGGCTGCAACAATGGGCTCAAACATAGCAACAATTATGAGAACGGTGCAGGACTGGGCAGTGTTTCATTCCGTTGTACTTAGGGTTGCTGTGAGTTGGAACTGACATGATAGCACCTAACAACAATATTGAAGGAAGGAAATATCCCTAGTTAATTGGTGTAGTGGTTAAGTGCTACGGCTGCTAACCAAAAGGTCACCAGCTCAAATCTGCCAGGCGCTCCTTGGAAACTCTACAGGGCAGTCCTACTCTGTCCTATAAGTTCGCTATGAGTTGGAATCGACTCGACGGCACTGGGTTTGGGTGTTTGGTAATATAGCTACATTTCTTCATGTTACTTTTGTGTTATGAACTGGAAATGCTACATGGGAAGTTGCCTACTGATTTATTAAAACAAATTGGTGTTGTTGGCAATGTGTTCTTTGATTTCTTGACTGCTGGTTCTACGGGTACTGATTGTGGATCCAAGCAAAATGAAATCCTAGACAACTTCAATATTTTCTCCATTTGTCATGGTGTTGCTTATTGGTCCAGTTGTGAGGATTTTTGTTTTACTTATGTTGAGAAATAATCCATCCTGAAAGCTGTACTCTTTGATCTTCATCAGTAAGTGCTTCAAGTCCTCTTCACCTTCAGTGAGCAAGGTTGTGTCATCTGCATAGCGCAGGCTGTTAATGAGTCTTCCTCTAATTCAGATGCTGCCTCCTTCATATAGTCAACCTTCTAGGATTATTTGCTCAGCATACAGATTGAGTAAGTATACTGAAAGAATGCAACCCTATACACACCTTTCTTGACTTTAAACTACGCAGTATCTCCTTGTTCTGTTCAAATAACTGCCTCTTGGTCTACGTACAGGTTCCTCATGAGTACAATTAAATGTTCTGGAATTCCCATACTTTGCAATGTTATCCATAATTTGTTATAATTCTCACAGTGGAATGCCTTTGCATAGTCTATAAAACACAGGTAAACATCTTCCTGGTATTCTCTGCTTTCAGCCAGGATCCATTTGACATCAGCAACGACATTCCTTGTTCCATGCCCAGTTCTGAATCCAACTTGAATTTCTGGCAGTTCCCTATTGATGTACTACTGCAACCGGTTTTGAATGATCTTCAGCAGAATTTTACTTGTGTGTGATATTGATATTGTTCAATAATTTCTGCATTCTGTTAGATCACCTTTCTTTGGAATGAGTACAAATACAGATCTCTTCCAGTCAGTTGACCAGGTAGGTAACTTCCAAAATTTTCAGCATACATGAGTGAGCACCTTCAGGGCTGCATCTGTTTGTTGAAAGATCTCAACAGGTATTCTGTCAATTTCTGAAGACTTGTTTTTCATCAATACCCTCAGTGCAGCTTGGACTTCTTGCTTCAGTACCATTGGTTCTTGATCATATGCTACCGCTGAAATGATTGAACATCAACCAATTCTTTTTGGTACAGTGACTCTGTATATTTCTCCCATCTTCTTTTGATGCTTCCTGAGTCGTTTAGTATTTTCCCCCATAGAGTCCTTCAATATTGCAACTCAAGCCTTGAATTTTTTTCTTCAGTTCTTTTAGCTTGAGAAATACCGAACGTGTTCTTCCCTTTTGGTTTTCTAACTCTAGGTCTTTGCACGTTTCATTATACTCTACTTTGTCTTCTCAGGCTGCCCTTTGAAATCTTCTGTTCAGCTCTTTTACTTTATTGTTTCTTCCTTTCGTTTTAGCTACTCTATGTTCAAGAGCAAGTTTCAGAGTCTCTTCTGACATCCATTTTGGTCTTTTCTTTCTTTCTTGTCTTTTTAATGACTTCTTGCTTTCTTCACTTAAGTGGTCTTTGATGTCATTCCACAGCTTGTCCAGTTTTTTTGTCATTGGTGTTCCTATTCTTGAGATGGTCTCTAAGTTCAGGTGTGATATACTCAAGGTTGTACTTTGGCTCTTGTAGGGTTGTTCTAATTTTCTTCTACATCAGCTTGAACTTGCACATGAGCAATTGTTCTTTTATTGACAATATTGAGCTTTTGTTGCACTGCAGCAGCTTGAGGGTTGCTGTGATGTTGGAAGCTATGTCACCCATACTTTAAATACTAGCGGGGTCACCCATAGTGGACAGGTTTCAGCAGAGCTTCCAGACTAAGGCTGACTAGGGAGAAGGGCCTGGAGGTCTATTTCTGAAAAAACTGGCCAGTGAAAATCTTATGAATAGCAGTGGAACGTTGTCTCACATAGTGCTGGAAGATGAGCCCCTCAGGTTGGAAAGCACTCAAATATGACTGGGGAAGAACTGCTTCCTCAAAGTAGAGTTGACCTTAATGATGTGGTTAGAGTAAAACTTTTGGGACATTTGTGATGTGGCATGACTCTAAATGAGAAGAAATAGCTGCAAACATTTATATAATAGGAACGTGGAATAAACGAACTATGAATCTAATAAAAGTGGAGATTGTCAAAAATGAAATGGAATGCATAAACATCAACATCTAGACATTAGTGAGCTAAAATGGACTGGTCTTAGCCATTCTGAATCAGAAAATCGTATGGTCTATTATGCCATGAATGACAAATTGAAGAGGAATGGCATTGCATTCTTCGTCAAAAAGAACATTTCAAGCTCTGTCCTGAAGTAGAATGCTGTGACTGATAGGATAATATCCATACACCTACAAGGAAGACCTGTTAATATGATTATCATTCAAATTTATGCACCAACCACCAAGGCCAAAGATGAAGAAATTGAAGATTTTTTACCAACTTCTGTAGTCTGAAATTGCTCGAACATGAAATTAAGATGAATTGATAATTATTGGTGATTAGAATGTGAAAGTTGGAACAGGAGAAGGATTGGTAATTGGAAACTATGCCCCTGGTGAAAGAAACAATGCCAGAGATCTCATGAAAGAATTTTACAAGAACTAATAAAGGAGCTCTGTTATGGAGAATGAGTCCTGGTGACACAGTTGTTATGTCCTTGGCTGCTAACCAAAATGTTGGTAGTTCGAACCCACCAGCCACTGAGAGAAAAACATGTGACATAAAGGTTACAGCTTTGGAAACCTTAATTGGGCAGGTCTACTCTGGCCTATAGGGTCACTGAGTCAAAATTGACTCAATGGAGTTTAGGTTTTAGCATGGAGAATGATTAGCTTCCTTGGCTTATGGTTTCCCACCAATCACCGAATTTTTTCTGCATGTGAAGAGGAAATGAGGTGGCTTAGATTATTCATTGAGGAGCCTGAATCCAAATTCAGTTACATGACATCTGGTAATATCTAGAAATGTCAACAGTTGTCAAACCAGAAATATCAGGATTTAATCCAAGCTGTCTTTACAGAGTGTATGTAAGCAAGTTACATAGCCTGTCTAGGCCTTGGATTAAAAACCAAACCAAGAAACCAAACACATTGCCGGGAGTTAATTCTGACTCATAGTGACCTAAAGGGCAGAGTAGAATGGCCCCATAGGTTTTCCAAGGAGTACCTGGTAGATTCAAACAGCCGATGTTTTGGTTAGCAGCTGTAGCTCTCAACCACTATGCCACCAGGGTTTCCCAGGGCCTTGGATTACTCATCTGTAAAATGGGGATACTACAACCACCACCTGATTTGAGATTTGTCTTCAGGCTCAGATGAGAGGGTGGGTGACAATCATCTTTCCCAGTGCTAAGCATATTTATAGCAGGTAACCAATAAATGTTTCCTTCCATCCTTCCTGATGGTTTCAATGGTTTTTAAGTATGAGTTTTCAATGTCTAAGGACTTAGAGTTGATGAAATATTAATCATCATAGCAGACTTTAGCTATAGAAAAATTTGGGCACAGATGATTAATTAACATTCTCTTATACAAGTATTTCCCATACTCCCCTGAAAACAACCATCTGTCCCTTCCACCCACTTAATACAAACCCAATTTCCCAGGCCCCTCCCTAGAGACTTTTGAGTCAGGGATCTGGGATGGGACCTGGGAATCATTATTTTTAATAAATACCCTAAGCAGAACTTTCAGAAAATTTGGGAAATAGTGATACAGTCATTCTCCAACTTAAATGTGTAAACAAGTCACTTGGGGATTGTCATGGATTGAATTATGTCCCCCCCAAAATATGTTTCAACTTGGCTAGGCTATGACTCCCAGTATTGTGTGATTGTCCACCATTTTGTCATCTGATGTGATTTTCCCATGTGTTGTAAATCCTGTCTCTATGACGTTAATGAGATGAGATTAGAGGAAGTTATGTTGATGAGGTGAGACTCAATCTACAAGATTAGGTTGTGTTTTAAACCAATCTCCTTTGAAATATAAGAGAGAAGTGAGCAGGGAGACAGGAGGACCTCATACCACCAAAAAAACAAGAGCCAGGAGAATAGCAAGTCCTTTGAACCCGGGGCCCCTGTGCTGAGAAGCTCCTCAACTGGTGAAGATTGATGACAAGGACCTTCCTCCAGAGCTGAGAGAGAGAGAAAGCCTTCACCTAGAGCTGACACCCTGTATTCAGACTTCTGGACCCCTAGACTGTGAGAGAATAAATTTCTCTTTGTTAAAGCCATCCACTTGTGGTATTTGTTATAACAGCACTAGATAACTAAGATGCAGATCTTGTGAAAATACAGATTCTTATTTAGTACACCGGGGGTGGGGCAAGAAACTGAATTCCTAACAAGTTCCCAGGCAATGTCTGATCCTGCTGGTGTGAGAACTCCACTTTGAATAGCAAGGGTCTTTAGAATACTGAACGAGTAGTTAAATAGGGAATTTCTTTAAGCTCTTTTTGAGAGGTTACAGTTGGAGATAGGGGAGGAAGTTAATAAAGAACAAAGTATCAACTTCTAGGTAGGGAGTTTCTTCTATATTTTGGTTTTCAACCTTGGCCACACATTGGAATCAGCTGAGGAGGGTTTGTTTTTGTTTTAAGTATTGATGCCTGGGCCCCATCTTCAGAGATTCTAATTCCCCAGTAGAGTCAGTTGCCCTGGAATCGACTGACTTATAGTGAACCCATGTGTGTCAGAGTAGAACTGTGGAGTCGATTTTTACTCCCAGTGACCCTATGGGACTGAGTAGAACTGCCCCATAGGGCTTCCAAGGAGCAACTGGTGGATACCAACTGCCTACCTTTTGGTTACCAGCCGTAGCTCAACATCACTCTTAACCACTGCACCACCAGGGCTCCGTAAGGTTTCCAGTGACTGATTTTTTGGGAAGTAGATCTCTAGGCCTTTCTTTCCAGGTGTCTCTGGGTAGACTCAAACCTCCAACCTTTTGCTGTTAACCATTTACACAGGGTCTTGTTAGACTCTCAGAATCTTTAGCCCTATCCTAGATCTTCTGAATCTAAGTTCGCAAGATTCCCCTGTGATTCACGTGCATGTTAGAGCTAGTGATGTGTTGGTCTGAAGTCATCATACAAACCTCTTTTCCCCTTGTAAGTACTTGGCTGGTGAGTGTCCAATCTGATTGCCCCATGTGAGTGGGTTAGCAGTGATTTCTCCTTATTTTCACTCCAACCTTACAGTTTATGAATTCTCTGGTTGTATTGGTTATCTTAGGCACTGGGTTTTTTTTTTTTTTTTTTATTCATTATCTTAAGGGGCCCTGGTGGAGTAATGATGAAGTGCCCAGTTAAGCACTGGGCTGCTAACAAAAGGTCAGCAGTTTGAGCCCACCAGCCACTCTAAGGTTGCCATGAGCTGGAATTGACTTGACCGCACACAACAATATTGAGTTATCTTGCCTCCTCCACCCACATTCCAAAATTGTAATTCCTGTAGGTTGCATACTGCTCTGCTGTACTTACACTCAGGTATAGAGATTCATCAAAAATAACGCTTCTAGCTTACGAGAAAAAAATTGTATCCCTCACAGTTTGTTAAGGAAATGCTGTCCCCTCAAACACATTATTTAGCTACATTTACATTAAAAATGTTCCATATAAGATTAAGTAACACTGTGTAAACTCAGACTAAACCAAACCGGCTGCTGTCATGTCAATTCCGACTTGTAGGTACTAATAATGTTGTACGAGAAGTTATGCTTCAGAGTGGTCAGATCCACAGGAACATAACTGTCCAGAGCCATCAGGCCCTTTAATAACCTTTCTACTCTTACACAGTCTAGAGCAAGGTAAATACTTTTAAAACTCCAACCTTTTAACTAGTTTTCATAAAAGGCTTATCTTATACATTCTCTCTAAATTGGTTGCTTACTTAACAGCTATTTCGGTGACTGTGGCTGTTATTGGCTCTGTGATATGTATGTTTAATATCCTTTGTGTGTGTGTGTGTGTGTGTTTTAATGAAGACTGACTTTTCTGCATGGCATGATATCAAGTACCATTAAAATAATCATTTCTATAATTACTTTTTCAAAATGTGAATCTTAGCAGAGTGAGTTCCTCTAAGCAGGAAATAAATACTATATTATGCAAGCAATGATGATCATCATGTCATGATTCTGTCCTCTTGTATCTTGTAACCTAGAAGGCAGTAGATGAGAGTGTGGGAGGAGTCAAATCTAGTCTAACGGTAGAGGTTAATTGTGCAGGCTTCTGGAGTCAGATTGCTTGACTTCAGGTTCCAGCCCTGCCACTCACCAGGGTAATTCACTTCACCTTTCTTTCAGAGTGTTGGTTTCCTAATCTATAAAATGAGGCAACATCACATAGTTCAAAGGGTTTGGAGGTTAAATAAGACAATCCAAAGTATTTAGTGTGGTGCTTGGCTAATGCTAAATGGTAGCCACTAACATTGCCTTTCTTTCTCAGTTCAGTTCAGCAAATATTTATTGACATTCCCTGTGAGCTGGGTCCTAGAAATAAAATCAAGACAAAAACCCAGGGAACCTGGAATCTAGTAAAGAAGATACACATGTCACAACAGATAATTCCAAAATAATGTGGTAAATCCATGGGGGAGACGCACAGGGAAGCAAATAAGATGGGCTCACTGGCCAGCGGAGGCCCTCACCACAGCTTCCTCCTGATGCCCGAGTCCAGCATTGAAGGGTGACTTGGAATTAGCCAGGGTGAGATGGGAAAAGCAAGTTCAAGGAACTGGGCTTTAGCCCAAATAATATGGGAGCTATTTAAAGGTTTAAAGCAAGAGTAGTAATATTGTATGACTTGCATTTGAAAAACATCTCTTGTGAAGAAAGGATGGGAAGAGGAAAAGAGCAGAGGAAGGAAGAGATCAATTAGGAGGTTGTTGAAGTAATCTGAGAGAGAAAATATGACAGATTAAACTAAGGCTGTCGGTGGCAGAATAGTGAGGGGGGGATGGATTGCACAGATAAATATTCCATTAAATCGGTGGGACTTGGTGATTATTTAATGTGATGGGAGACCGAAGAGTTTAGGTAGAAGTCTAGGATCTGGGTTGGATGGAACATGGGGAATAGAGGGTGCCTTGAGAGAAAAGGAAACCCTGGTGGTATAGTTAAGAGCTATGGCTGCTAACCAAAAGGTCAGCAGTTCGAATCCACCAGGTGCTCCTGGGAAATCCTACTGGGCAGTTCCACTCTGTCTTACAGGGTCGGAATAGACTCGACGGCAATGGTTTTTTTTTTTTTTTTGATTTTGAATTTGAGATGTCTGAGGAGGAGCCAAGGAGACATGCCCTTGAGTGAATGGAATGTCCACGGAGAAATGCCCAGAGACCAAGAAAGAACTCTGGGAAGCACCAGAGGAGGAAGAAGAGAAACCATCAAAAGAGACAGAAAAGAATAGGTAAAAGAAGGTTGAAGAGAACTAGAAGAGAGGAGTGTGGTGTCAAGGAAGATCGACATTCCTCTCTATTCAAGGAGAAGATGGTCTACTCACTGCATGTGATGCCCTGAAAAGCGGGCTTTGGATTCAGCTTTGTGTATTATTGGTGACCTTTGCCAGAGCAATGCCAGTGGTGTGGTGGGCTGAAGTCAGATGACAGCAGAGTAAGGAGCGATGTGAAGAGCTGAAAATACCAAGTGTGGACTCTTCTTTTGGGAAGTCGGCTGAGCAGGGAAAGAGGGGAATGGCAAGGTCAAGAAAAAGATTTTCTTAAAGGAAAGAGATGGGGGTGGGGGAAGGGAAGGGGAAACAATGATAATTGATGGAACGAGATCTTGGGAGAATCAGAGGAGGTAGTATCACTCAGAAAGAACACCTCTTTTCCTGTGACCATATGGCGAACATAGTGTGGAATTGGTAAGTTCTGTGGGCAAGGAAGAAGGTTGATTTAAAAAAAAAAAAAACTTAACAGAGGACTTAATCTTGAAGAATGGACTATGTTTGTGTAAGTAAAAAAAATTAGCAAACCAGTCCATGCAGCAAAAGGCAATTTGCAAAAATCCACACTTCCCATAATAGTAACATTTAGGAGGTGAGGGATGTGTATATGCATATGGGAGGGAAAAAAAAACTTATTAGTCATTATCTTTTCATGCTAAATTTTTATTTCAATGTTATGCAACTGCATAAGTATAAATATTTATTCAATATACAACAATTATGAGATCCATAGGGAGTTTCTTAGAGAAAATAAGACTGCAAACACTTTATTGCACAGATCCTAACAAACTTTTAAGCTGGTAAATCTACAGCTGGGAGTACTACCAAGGAGCACATCTTACAATCACACAGAGACTGACCAAATAGAACACAGTTAGGAGAATTTCTACCAGCTGACTGGAGAGGTTTACAACAACAAACAGGTATTACATGAATGCAACCTTAAGTACTCTTTACTCATCCAAAATGCAAAAAAACATATTTGGCAAAATGATAATACCCTATACAAAATATACATAAAAATATCATTTGTAAACAAGGAGCTAGTTGTGCTTTAAAGGAAACTGGACAGTTAAAAAGCAAAGGCTGTAAACCATAAACTGTCTTCCCGATAGACCTGTCCTGATATCTGAGTGCAGAAGGACTGGGTTACGACAACCGCCAAACACAGATATGCATTATAAATGTTGAGACCACTTTTGAAACCCATCTAGGTTCTTGTAAAATACTTGTTTCTTCTACAGTTTCAAAAAGTAGTGACGGGAAATGGCTAAAACCACTTGGGAAAATATATTTAGGTGCAAGGAGGGAACTTTTTTCTTGCCATTGCCAACTCCTTTTACAATGAAGGACAACCGAAAGAGTTGCTTTCATTATGTCAGTGTTGCTAGTTGATTTACAATCCACAGGGCCGTAAGATGATGCTCAGATGAACAATTGTATAGCCTGAGGTGCCGGATTAGTTATTTATTGGGATTTTTTTTTTTTTCTCTCTTACACAACAACAGATAAAGCAACGAATTCTGCCATAGGTCCCAAGCATCTTATAAATACTTATCTGTGTGTATTTTCTCCCAGTGCCTTAGTATTTATGTCAGCAAGTGCCATCTTATAAAACAAAACAAGCCACTGGAAAAACTGCAACAAAAAACAAACAAACAAAAACCCCTCAGCGCTAAAATGATTTGATAAATTCTACATATTTCACGGTATAGAAAATTTAAATAAGGCTTAGCAAAAGTAAAAAGGACAGTCACATTCAAGCACCAAATAGCTCCAACAAGTCAGTGTGTTACAAAAATGCTGCTCTTTATTAACAAACACAGTATTATTTTGCATACAAATAATAAAGATCATGTTATGAAACGTATGGAGCTACTCGATGCATCAGATATGAATGTGAACCCCAGGAACTTGCTAAAAACAGCAAGCTTCATCTACAACATAAGGCCCCAGCTATGTATTAAAATGTATCTGATGTCCTGATTATTTCTTTATACAGTATGCTATGATGCCAAAAATCCACCCCCCTTCTTTTCCTCCAAAAAGCAAATTTAAAACCTCTTCCAATGCCTGATGGTTATTACTCGACCCTAAGTACGAGCCGATTTGTGTGCAGTCAGTAATTTTCCTTCATATTCAAGAGCAGGGCTGGTGCAGGACAACTACAAAACGTGTGCTTCTTGGACTAGTGACTCACAGCATAAAGGCCTGAGTGTAAGAGTGCGAAAAGAAGGGAAAGAAAAAGAACAGAAATGAAGTTGACGTGTGTTTACAGTTCCCGCTCCACCTAGGGTGGAGGCTCAACACACACAACCACAGACAAGGACAACTGGCCTTTCAGACAGTTGGACCCAAGATCAAATGGCCATTAGGATGACTGTGACATGCAAATGGCTAACTCCATTTGTTCTGGCCATTCCTAACGGAGGAAGACTCCAAACGCAGTGATTAAGAGTAATTCTTGCTTTCGATCTGGAAATACAGGTAGCCAGATAACAGTACTATCAAAATCTCTGGTTAAAAATACACATAAAAACTCACAATCTACTGTATTTAGGGCTTTCTTTCATCTTTAACTCTACTTAGAATGTTTTAACTTATAAAAATGTCACCTCGAAATAATCTATTAAACCACAGACCAAAACGTGTGTGTGGATGTGCATATATATGAAGGTAGGTGCATGTATATTTATACACACACCCAGTTTTAACCATTTTGCTTCATTACTACATTATGATAGCTACGCAAAAATCTTATTAAAAAAAAAACCCCAACAAAGCTGTAGTAAACAACGCAATCAGCAGCAAGGTATAGACTCTACATTCAAAACCAAACACATTGCTAGATATTTACAGAGAAAATCTTTTTTCCTCAACAACCTCAACTGTAAAGGTATTTTTGTCTTTTTGTACAAACACTATATGGTAACAGTTTTACCGGTTAAAATTGGGAAGGCATTTGGAAGAGGGTCCCCTCTTTCTGTCTTTCCCTCTCCCCTTCCTTACTGAGGCTCCCCGCTCTGCCTGGCAGAAACCCCCACACAGTGCTGGTTAAGAAAGGTAGTCAAGACACAGTTACACATTCAGGCTGGGTCTGCACAGTCCTGCCCCCGGGTCCAGCCCCATTATGAGGCCTTTTTGTGAGGACTGCTCCGCAAACTCTCTTTCCCCCGTCTCTGCCGCACCACAAAGTCCTTCTCAGAAGAAAGGGTGAGGGGGCGGTCAGTGTTTGGAGCTGGGGCTGGCTTGGCCACTTCTCTGCCCACATTCTGTTTCTTGGTTGTAGGAGGCTGGGCTGGGGCAGGCTCTTTCCCTTTGGTTTCACCTACAGTGGCAGTCACTGAGAGGGCCCTGTCCCGGTGGCCAGTGCCCCCACCCAGGTTGGCATCGGGGTGGCTTAACTCTACAGTGATGGTGGAGCTCCGAAAGGATGGCAAAGAGTCACTCTTTGTCATCTGGGTTCTGCCATTCCCCCCTGACAGGGACTTCTTATGGTCACTGTTGCTGGGGACTGTGGGCTCAGCCATGCCCCCATTAGCCTTGGCAGAAGAGGTGTCGCTGCTAGTCGTAGAGGCCTCCTGGCCTCCTGGTCTGGCTTCTGGAAAGCTGGAGGAGTAGCTCAGAGACTTCTCTGGGAGGGCAGCAGATCGGAAAGAACTCTGCCCAGTGGCCGAGGGCGACCGTTTCATGCCGCCAGGCTTGCTTGCCTCTGTCAGGGACTTCTGGGGACCCAGTCCTTTCCCCTTGGCCTCTGGGAAACCCTTCCCTACCACCGCGTCTGGCCTCTCTGCACCTTTCAGCCTGGCCTCACTGTGTGTAAGGGAAAGGCTGGCCTCTAGCTTCCCACTCTCTGATGGAACATAAAGTGCTTCTGTGCATTTTTTACCTTCAGACTTCTTGTCTGTGGTGATGGCCTGCTGACCTGGACTCTTGTCTGTCTGTCTGCACAGAGCAGGGCAATCTTTCACAGTGGATGGTTTGGGATGCTTTGGAGACAGGGTTTGCTTTTCACTGACAGTGGGAAGTTTCTGGTCAACCGACTCACCAAAGCCTGGGTATCCTTGCCTTGGCAAATGCATGGGCTTCTCCAACACCTCTGGGGAACGAACACCACTGGTGGGTTTTGGCTTAGGGTCTAGAGGGCCCCCTTCCATCTGCAATGGGAGGGAGGGCCCACTCTCTCCCTGGCCGATCACATCGCTGGCTTTGTTCTGGGAGCCTGGGATGGCAGGGAACATATCCAACATCCCCTTACCGCTGTTCTTTCCCTCTCTGCTGGAGCTGCTGAGGGGCTGCTGGACAGGCTCTTTGCCCTTTGTAGCTCCCATGCTTGCTTTTTGGGAGGGGAGGGGCCTCTCTGGGTGTTTAGGCTTTGGTGGGCATGGGTCAGGGCCAGGCCTGGGCTTGTGGCTGCTGCTTTCACTGTACACAGCAACAGGCTTGGAAGGGTCCTGGGGGCCCGGGCTGAGTTCTGCAACACTGGGCTTGATTCCTGACTCTTTGCCTGAGGAATGGCTTGGTGGACTGCATGGTTGCCGAGTGGCCAAGCCAGGGAGTTCTTTGGTGGTCACTGGGGTTTGAGGGTTACCGCTGAGGTGTTTCTGTAGAGGCTGATCTTTCCTTTCAGATTCCTTGGGACTGTCTTTCTGCAAAGATGGGAAACCAGAGAGCTTCTCAGTCTTCCCACTCTCAATTCCTGGTGGCTGCAGAGGCCGCCTGGGTAGAGGGGCTTCAGGCTTGGGTTCCATGACACTTCTGACCTTGTTCAGCTCTTTTTCACAGGGAATCCCAGTGGAGTGCAAAGAGGAGTCCTCTCTGGACAGTGGCCTTGTCTCACCTCGACCTTCCTTGTGGTTTGTTTTCCCACAAGGCCCCCAAGCCTTCTCCATGGTCTGGGCTTGTATGTAGAAATCTAGGTGGGTCTTCCCTGCCGATGGGAGATTTTTGGAGTTGTCACTAGTTTTAGCAGTTTCTGGAGGGTAGAGCTCTGTGGAAGGGTCTCGGCGGCCATCAGCCCTCACAGCAGACCGCTCACTTCTGGCTGTGGAAGGGCCCCTTTCAGATGATTCTCTCAGGCCGGGCTTCTCCCTGGAGGGCGTCCCTTTGGAGAGCAGGAGGCCAGGGGGCATGGCTGGGTCTGGGCTCCCAGTGGCACCGTGGAGGTTCTGTCCCGGGAAGGGGAGATTGGCATGAGGGGTGTGGTCTTGGTGTCTGGTGGCATTGCCCTCTCTCTGCTGAGGATCATTTTCCATGACTGTCACCAGGCCCCTGGAGGTGGGATGGGAGACTTTCCTGTCCCACTTTAGCTCTGGGTCAGGCTGAGAAGCTGCTGGGGAGCTCTGGAGGCCACGGGCAGGTGGCTGGAACCGAGTCTCCATCAGGTAGGACTTATGCAACTTCAAGCTGGCAGACGAAGGCTCCCTCTGACTGGCAGTCTCGGCCTTTGCAGGGCTGCCAGGCAGAGCCATTGGTGTGGACAGCCCCATGTCACTGCCCTGACTGGGGCTCTGTTCAGGATCTGGGGAAGGCAGTTCTGTCTTGGAGGCCTGAGGTCCGGACAGGAGAGCAATGTCCAAAGTGCCCTCAATTGGCTTCAGGCAGGAAACAGACCGACCTTCCAGCTTATACTCAGAGGGGCTTTTCCTGACAGGGGACTCAGAAGCAACCAAGCCTGGCTTTTCGGCCACACTGTCTACCCGGCCAGTTAAGGCCTTGAGAGGAACAAAGGTGACAGCGCTGATCTGAGCTGTATGGGCACTGCTGATAAACGCCCGGCCCTCAGCAGCTGGTGGGGCCTCTTGCGGCCCAGCCACAGGCCGGACTGAGTTCCCTGGCAGGCAGTCATGGGTGCTCGATGCCATCTTGGGCTTCAACACAGGGCAGAGGCTGTCATCTTTGTCTTCAAATGACATTTTCTTTCGGAGGTAATCGATATTGGCAAGCTTGCTGTCTAATTTCTCACAGCGGAGACACTCCTTGGCCTGGGCGGCCTTCTCTGTGTTTTCACCCTTCCCAGGGGCTGACCTGTCAGGGAAGTGGGAGAGACCATCTTGGAGGGTGCCAGGAGGCGAGACACGTTTGAAGTCCCCTGCTCCCTGGCCATGCTCCCCAGGAGCAGAGCTGTAGCCAGATGTTGTGGTGTCTGAGGCCACATTCTCGCTAGCCCGCACGGTGGCCTTCTTGTGAAGAGCATCTTTTAGCAGGCTGCCCGTAGACTGAGCCTCTTGCATGCTGGCTTTGTTTTCAAAGTGATTTGATCTTTCCAATGCCTTGGGGAAGATTTTCCTCTCTCTCTCCTCCAGTCTAAAGGCAGTGAGAGTTTCCAAATCACTACTGGCTCCGTGGGATTTCTGGCGGGACTCCTGCTTCTCAGGGAAGCCCTCTGGTTTCTTCACCACCACCTTGGCCTTCAGCTTCTCTCGGTCCAGGTCGTCCACAGACTCCTGCCTCCCCAGCTTCCTGGAGACGGGCCGTTTCAGGCAGCCTTGCTCCACGGGTCTGGCACGGCTGAGGGACGGAGCATCACACACGTTCTCCTCCAGGCTCTGCAAGGTGGCTTCCCGCTGCGACTGCTCCCGCTGTACCTCCTCCTGGGTCACCTCCAGGCTGTGCTTGCGGGAACACAGGTGCTTCTTGTCACTGCCATAGGAGGGCGAGAGCTTCTCCTCCGACTGCACGCGCTTGAGCAGTGGGGACCGTGGGGGCTCTGCGCTCTTGGGCCTCACAACGTGCCTGACGATGGTGGGAGGGGAGTGCATTTTGCTGGGGAAGGCTTGAGCGATCTTGGAATTGCCAAGTGAGTGTCCCAACAGAGGCGATGGTGACCGCTGCGGGGAGGTGGGCTGGGGAGTTGGAGAGGGTGTCCGGGCCAGGGGGGAAAGTGGGATGCTGCCGGCTGATTTACGCCTTCCGGACCGGTACCTCTGCCCACTGAGTTTGGGGGCCAGGCCATGGAGAGTGCTCGGCCGGATGTGCCCTGATCCTGCTGGAGAGTTGGGGGCACTAGAACTTGGGGAGCTGCTCTGGGAGGAGTTAGTACCTGTGGGAGAAAAATGGAACACTGTGAGTATCCACGGTTATCTTCCCTTTCCTTCCCACCTTTCCAGCTCAGACTGTTTTAGGGAGGGTCAGGAAAGGTTAGCAAATTGTCTCAGCATCTAACTCTAATGCTTTTCAGATAAAGCTCCCCCCACTGAGGTTTAATCCAATTTTTCTTATTTATTGATAATTACTGTGGTGAAAATATGCAAAACAAAATATTCACCAATTCAACTATCTCTACATATGTAATTCAGTGACATTAATTACATTCTTCATGTTGTGTAACCATTATCACTATCCTTTTCCAAATTATTCAACCACCATTAACATAAACTCAATGCCTCCTAAGCAAAGACTCCCCCTTTCTTGTCTTATTTTAGTGGTCAGAATAGCCACTACCTATGACAAAAAAACCTGTGACCTCCCTATAAATCCTGTTCTACATTGTTTACACCTTCAGACTTCTTTCCTTCAGCTAGAATTAGTTCCACATCTTCAGGACCTCAGATCATGCTGTTGACCTCCTCTGTGTCTCTGCTATCGAGCCCAGGAGTCTCACTCACCAGACGGGAAGTCAGGTGTGGAGCGATAGCTTGGCGTGGGAGATCGGGGAGACAAGCTGTGGGTGGGGGAACCCGGGAGGCTCTCTCCCGAAGAGAGGGATCGGTTTAAGCAGGAGAAACTTCGGCTGGTATGGAGTAAAGGAGAAGGCTGCTTGGCTAGTTTTTTGAAAAGAGATCTCCTCCTAGAATGAAAATAAAAGGAAACAGATCAGAAGACAAGCCAGACCAACTCTATCCCAGTTCCATTTGCAGAATTACTCCTGCTTGCCCACAATACCAGTGTACTCAATTTAACAAGTCTCTGTCAGAGGCACTGATATGATGGCAGCCCCAGTAATTTTAAAGAATAGGATATCACTTTTATATTTAAAAGCTATTTTTATGACTTATAAAGGACTATTCTTTAATTGTATAAAATGGAGACTCTATTAATTCCAACCCCTTTAAGAACCGTTGGGGGAAGATACATATATTAAAAATATATTCAATTACTTATTAGGTTTGTGAGGAGGATGTTCTTTGCCTGAAAGCTTCTGAGGACCTGCCCCCTAATACATGGATGCAGTTTAATCACAAGATCATGCAAACTAAATCTCCGGAAGAAAGGCCATTATCTTGGATAGAGAATTCTTCAATGGTGATACACTGGGCAGGTGTTTTATTGACTCAGGGTGTGCGCTGTGCTGATCTCATTGTGGGCTCTTGAACATCCCTAACTGTATACAATGTAGGCTGTATATTTCAATAGAAAACCTAAGAAAGGGGAAACTAAAACTTGTCATATCAGCAGCACAGCAGAAACTCTGCAGCAGCTGTAGAAGCCAAAACGCATTCAGTGCTCAGTGAGCACATCTCGAAGCAAAAAGCCCAGCTGTGAACGGCCTGTAAGTGCCTGCTGCCACACAGGGTTCGCTGACCACCACAGAAGCCTGACACCTCTGCTCAACTGCAACAGAAAGTTTCAACAGTGCTACCCTTGAAACGATTTATTCTATGTGACTTAAAGCACAATCAAAATATAAAACACAACATAAAAGAAGGATCCCAGAATTTGAGTGTATGTGTGTAATTGCAATCAAAGAAATAAATGTACTTGGGCTACAAAGTCAAAGAGTTCTATGAGCTTCTAATGGAAAACAGCAACTCCCCTGCTCAGCTTTTTCCCCACTCCCCAGAGAAACTGCTTTCTACCCTTTTAGCTGTTTCTTCTCCTACTTGATTTGATATTGCTAAAGAATGTGCTAGACAGGTATTTTTAAAATCTTTCAGTTTTAGAAATTATGTTCATTTCCTACTAAAAAAGGGGAGGATGAAATCCTCTTAAACAATCCCCTTCTGCCTTCTGACCAAGTATACCTCCCATTTTCTATTCTTCCCAAGATGTTTAAGCCAAACTTTCTGGGTAGAAAAAATAGCTGGTGTTTTCTTTATTTTACATTATAAAAATTGTTCACAGCTGGGCCATGTAAAGCATAATTATATTCTCTGTCTTATATATTTTCTTTTTCCTGCAGTTAATGTATCATTTCCTTTCCATTTGCCCGTTTTTCTCCATTTCGACCAACAAAAATCCTCTTAATATGGTCAGCTGCATTAGATCCAAGTGGATAATGGAGGGAATGTTTTGTTATTACATGGAGAGCTGTCTTACAAGAAATATTCCTACCAGAAATGCATACACAAATCTTGCTAGTATCTGTCTGTATAGAGCATAAGATACTCATCATTACTGCCCAGACTGCATACACGTGCAAGTTAGTTACATTTTCAGTCAGTAAAATAAAGCCCTTTGACTTCTAGGCTTATTTGGAAGCTTTAAAGGTCTAGTTATTTTAGAATGCCTGGGATTTAAAAAAGCGCAACTGTTTGTTTTTAGATAACGTAAAGCCCAACCCAAGCCTGTTGCAGTCGAGTCAACTCCGACTCATAGCGACCCTATAGGACAGAGTATAACTGCCCCATTCGGTTTCCAAGGAGTGCCTGGTAGATTCGAACTGCAGACCTTTAGGTTAGCAGCCATAGCTCTTAACCACTATGCCACCAGGGTTTCCACAGATAATGTAAAAAATGTAAAGGACATCATTAAATGTAGATTTATATTAAAAACTGCCTAAAGATTGAGTTCCTCAAATCCAGTTCAACTGAAATGAAGTCTAAAGGCTTAAAAATCAGCAAAGGGCTTTTCATGGTACCCACACATGATAAAAAGCAATCTAAATCTTTCTACAGTGTAAATATGTAAATCCTTTTACTATGAAAAATAATGAAACTATGAATATGAGCTTTAATGTATAAATATATATGAACCATACCATAAAATTTCTTACAGAGAAATAGATCTTTCTTATGTGTAGGCATTTAAATTAAGTAAGGTGTAACTTTTCTCCAACATGGGTACACACCAAAATTGCAAAGAATACTATTTAACTAACCTTTCTAGACTTTCTTTCTTCTTAGATTTCTTACTCCGCCTCACCATCCGGCTCTTATAGCTGTTTCTCCTGGCTGGTCCTGTTTTGATTGATGTGTTTTCAAATGGGGTAGTAGTGATTGACACCTTATTTCCACTCTAAAAAAAAAAAAGGGAGAGAGAGGCAGCATTAAAGAGAAATACCCTGATGAAACAAGATCAGAACAGAGATAAGAGATTCAAAGAAAATAAAAATACATATGAGCATATACTTATAAGGCTTCCCATTTCTAAATAACCTTTTAGTATTAAAACTGGGTGGAAGTCGAAACGTGAAGTTTATTTAAGAGGGCAGGCTCTGGAATCCTCAGAGCTGAGTTCAAATCCGAGCTCTGAGACCTCAGCAGATTGTTTATCCTTCTTGTTCCTTGATTTCCTTTACTATCTAACAATATAACCACACCTATCTCATAGAGCTCATGAAGATTAATTAAGATCAAGTTTTTAAAGCCTTTAGCACCAAATATGACACAGGAGAAGGGCTCTATAAATAACAGTTATCTTCGTCCATATGTATTGAGTATAAATGTGCCCAGAGGCTGTCTGCTCTTGGTTGATTTATTTTTCTTTTTTTTCCTGTTTATATTTTCCCTTGGCCTGGAAATCATAGAGTTGCACAATTGAATGGGACTTTTATATTTAATTATTTTAAAGGGTTCCTTTTCTGCCTCCATAAAACCTGTCAGTTTGCAGAGCTGGAACATTTATGCCAGCCAGTACAAAATGGCCTCTCTTTAACTGAGTCCTGAAAGGTGAGATAATTCCCAGTGGGTTTCTGTGTCTTTTCACTCAGTCCCAGCACAGGGGCTCACTGGGCAGGCCCTGGGGATGGGTTTGATAATGGAGTCAGAAGCCAGGTTGAGTGGTGACCAGGGCAGGTAGACAGGCTTGAAACCCCAGTCACCGTGGCATCAGTTACTTTTTCTTGAATTTCTTAATAACCAGGGGACAAACATTGTCCTTTCAAAGTCAGGAATGGCCCTGATTAACTTGAAAATACACAAAGTATGAAAAGAGCCTTTTTTACAGGCCTACACCTAGGAAAAAACCTAGCAACTCAGCTCTAAGTGGTACCAATTCATGGGGAGTTAAATATGGTAGAATTATCAGGGGACCAAAAGAAGAGGAAGTGACTATTTTAATGTTAATGTCTATTTTGTTTCCCCTGATTTAGAAAGTAATACAGGCCCATTATAAGAAGAAAATAGTAAAGTATAAAATAAAATTAAAAAAAAAAATCACTAGAAGACTACTATTTTGCTACCACTAGTAATATTTCAGTGTATTTCTTACTGGTCTTTTCACAGGGATGCATAAATATGCACATTTAAAGACATATATTTAAATACACATACATTTTATAAACATAAGTTTAATTTTACTGTATTTGTAGTTTTGTTTTCTGGGTTCTGCTTATTTCACCTGAAATAATTTTGATAAAATTTCCCTTCACCATTGGTTATTCTTTAAAAACATGACTTTTTCTGCATATTTTTTAAATTGTGCTTTAGATGAAGGTTTACAGAGCAGATTAGTTTTTCATTAAACAATACACATATTATTTTGTGACACTGGCTGCCGACCCCACGATGTGTCAACATTCTCCCCTTCTCAACCTTGGCTTCTTGTCCTTGTCCCTGAAATGGTGTGCCCATTTAGTCTCATTTTGTTTTATGGGCCTGTCTAGTCTTTGGCTGAAGTGTGAACCTCAGGAGTAACTTCAGTACTGACTTAAAAGGGTGTCTGGGGGCCATACTCATGGGGCTTCTCTAGTCTCTGTCAGATGAGTAGTTTGGCCTTTTTTTTTTTTTTGAGTTAGAATTTTTTTCTATAATTTTTTTCCAGCTCTGTCCAGGACTCTTTATTGTGGTCCCTGTCACAGCAGTTGGTGGTGGTAGCCAGGCACCATCTAGTTGTACTGGTATCAGACTGGTAGAAGCTCTGGTAGTTGTGGTCCATTAGCCCTGTGGACTAATCTTTCCCTCGTGTCTCTGGTTTTCTTCATTCTCCCTTGCTCCAGAAGGTGTGGGACCAGTGGAGTACCTTAGGTGGCTGCTCACAAGCTTTCAAGACCCCAGATGCTACACACCAAAGTAGGATGTAGAACATTTTCTTTATAAACTGTGTTATGCCAATTGAGCTAGATATCCCCTGAGACCACGGTCCCCAGCCCTCAGACCAGTAATTTTGGTCACCCAGGGAGTTTGGATATGTCTATGAAGCTTCCATGACCGTGCCTTGGTCAAGTTGTTTTTTCTGTATAATATTTTTCTATCACATGGGTGAATTAAAATGTATTTAGCTATTTCCCTATTGCTATTGTTACTCATTTTTCAATTCTTATGAGAATTGAAATACATATCCTTATCCATAAATCAGCAACATCATGATAAAAGGAGAAAATATTGAAGTTGTCAAGGATTTCATTTTACTTGGATCCATAATCAATACCAACAGAAGCAGCAGTCAAGAAATCAAATGACGTATTGCACTGAGCAAATCTGTTTAAAAAGACTTCTTTAGAGGATTAAAAAACAAGAATGTCATTTTGAGGATTAAGGTGCGCCTGACCCAAGCTGTGGTATTTTTAATGACCTCATATGCATGCGAAAGCTGAACAATGAATAAGGAAGACCAAAGAAGAGTTAATGCCTTTGAATTATAATGTTAGTGCAAAATATTGAATATACCATGGACTGCCAGAAGAACAAACAAAACTGTCTTGGAAGAAGTAGAGCCAGAATGCTCCTTAAAAGTGAGGATGATGAGTCTTTGCCTCATGTATTCTGGCCATGTTATCGGGAGGGACCAGTCCCTGGAGAAGGATATCATGCTTGGTAAAGTAGAGGGTCAGGGAAAGAGAGGAAGACACTCAACAGGATAGACTGGCACAGTGACTGCAATAATGGGCTCAAACATAGCAATGACCGTGAGTATGGCATAGGACCAGGCAGTGTTTCATTCTGTTGTATATAAGGTTGCTATGAGTCGGAACCATCTGGATGGCACCTAACAACAACAACAACAACAATCCATAAATCATTGTCCTAATCTCTGACATTTTCCAGAGGTTATGTAATAAGATTAGATAAACCAAAATCAAAGAGTCTATCTGAAGTTTTTAAAGACTGTTAGTACATACTGACACACTGTTCTCCTGAAACGTTGTGTCAATTTATACTCCTGCCAGCAACGTATGAGTACCTATTTTATCACAGGCTTGAACTGAGTATTAACATTAAACAGCTTATCAATACTATAGGTAAAAATGATATCTTGTTTTAATTTTTGTTCCTTGACTATTAACAAGGCTGGGCACTGTCTCTTATTTATTTTGGTCATTTGCATTTCTTTGGGGAATTATTTGTTCATGTCTTATATCCATCTTAGTACTGGAAAGTCTCAGTATTTTTATTATTGATTTAAGTTCTTTATATAAGAATATATGATCCCATACCTAATGTCATATTTGTAAGAAATATTTTAGAGAAATGGGATTTGAACTTGAACAAGAGAATTTTTTTTTTTCATTTTTAAAGAATAAGTTATACTTTCCATATGCTAGTGCCAAAACTTTAAAAACAAACTTTTATTTGATAGTATAGATTGGTATTCTATTCTTTAAACAGAAAACCCAGCTTTTAAGCATGTAAGTTCTGCCAGTGAGGGTTCTTTAGAACAGGGTCCTCTCTGTACAAACTGAATGAGCCATGCTCAATTTTTTTTCCCCCTATGCCTTAGGTGAATGAAAGGGGCAACAACCTTGGCTGGAAGCTCACCTTTCAAGGACTTTCACTGCAGTCCTTTCCCACAGTCACACTCTGCGTGGACACACAAAGCCAGAATGATCACTGGGGTTTTCTAGTCATCACATGACCCACTTGAGCACAAGCAGAATTCTAACCTCTTCTAATATAATTCAACATTGATGTTTGTGTCTGTGTCTACAAGAAGCTAACCAAACCACCTGGCATTGGAAAAGCACATTTTGATTTTTAAAGATTTTTTCACATACATTCTCTTATTTTTATGACCAATTAATCAGAGTTGTTTCTTTCACAACATCTCCACGAGGCAGGAAGGGACTACTATCCTTGCTTTATAGGTAAGTAAAACAGATTCAGAGATACTGAGCTTATGCCCCAAGCTCACAGAGCCCGGTGGAAGAGCCCAAGCCTGGCTCTCCTGTCCCCTCACCTCCAGTGCCCTTCCTACCAAATCACGTTCCTTTTGGGCAGGTAAACCTCTGATCCTCTCCACCTCTCCTGGGCCCAACAGAGTACATGGCTTGTACTTAATGAGTGGTCATGAGTGAACAAGGGACTTGACTGACATGATTAATGGTCAAAGTATCAGACTGTCAAGAAGAAATTATGGAGCTATAAAAAGATCACAAACACTGTGTAAGATAAACATAATATAAATACTGAACATTTCTCATTGGAAAATAGTAAGACTAAAGCAAACAAAAACCCATTGCCACTGAGTTGGTTCAGATTCACAGCAACCCTACATGACAGAATAGACCTATCCGATAGGGTTTCCAAGGGGTAGCTGGTGGATTTCAATGGCCAACCTTTTGGTTAGCAGCCAAACGCTTAACCACTACACCATCAGGGCCCCACAGTAAGACTAAACCAAAAAACCAAACCAAACCCAGTACCATCGAGTTAATTCCAACTCACAGCAACCCTATAGGACAGAGTAGAACTGCCCCGTAGGGTTTCCAAGGAGCACCTGGCGGATTCAAACTGCTGACCCTCTGGTTAGCAGCTGTAGCACTTAACCACTACGCCACCAGGGTTTCCAACACTGTAGGCCTTGCTTAATTAGAGTGCATTACTAGGCTCTGTACAAATGTCCCCTTTCCCTATAAAAACTAAACCCAGATCTCCCGTTTCTAAATACAGGGGCTCCAGAGGATACTTCATTTGACTTATAGAAATACACTGAAATACAGCTTCCTTAAGAAGCAGTACAGACATGAAGGATGCAGAGTGCAAATCATGATTAAACAAATGCTAAATATCGGAAAAATAACTCTCCAGAGAATAGGTGAGAATTGTGAAGCCTGCCACCTGGTGGATCCATTCAGCTACAGTGAGTGTTACCTGGACTCAGCTCAGTGTGGCTTACTGGGTTGGTTCACCACCAGTTAACTTCTTTTAAAGAATGAGTGGCCTCTTACTAGAGAAATTCTGTAGCACTTGTTTAAAAAATAACAACAAAAAAAATGGAGCCAGTATGCTGTTAATGTTCAATTAGTTCACATTTACTTTAAGCTATTTGTATGATTAGTGCACAGTAGGAGGGAAATTATTTTAAGCTGCCTGAACTAAATACAATAGCAGAAGTCGGTACATCCCCTTTCTTCTCTCAGTCTGGCTGTACATTAGCTTATCGGCTGGTCATGGGTAACTCACTCAAACTGCTTTTACATTTCCTTCTCCGCAAAAGGCAGATGGTGAAATGGTGCTCCACCTGCATACTTGTGCCTAAGCTCTAATTCTCACTCTTCACAGTCTAGCCCCAGGCATCTTGCACAGTTTATCCTACATATGAACCCAGGCTCTAGGCACACTGGTCCACTCATGTACTGCAAAGATCTTGGGCTCTCCCGCCCTTGCATTTTTACACACCTTCTTCATTTTGCCTAGACTGTCCGGCACCCCCTTTCCATTACTGGATCTCCATCCATCCTTCACAGTCCTGCTCAGACAACACTTAACTCTTCAAAGCCACCCTTGCCCACCCTGATGGAAAGACATCTCTCTCTTCTTCAGAATGTCTGCAGTATTTACAGTCTTCTTATTAGGTTTAACACTTTGATTATAGCCTGGTTGTGATGGATTGAATTGTGTTCCCCCAAAATATGTGTCAACTTGGTTAGGCCATGATTCCCAGTATTGGGTGGCTGTCCTCCATTTTGTGATACATGTAATCTTCCTGTGTGTTGTAAATTCTAACCTCTGCCTGTGGTTAATGAGGTAAGATTAGGTTACATTAAAGAGGATTAGGGTGGGATATAACACCCTTACCCAGGTCACATCCTTGAATCCAATGTAAAAGGAGTTTCCCTGGGGTGTGGCCTGTACCACCTTTTATCTTACAAGAGATAAAAGGAAAGGGAAACGAACAAAGAGGGGGGACCTCACACCACCAAAAAAGCAGCACTGGGAGCAGAGCACGTCCTTTGGACCCAGGGTTCCTACTCCGAGAAACTCCTAGTCCAGGGGAAGATTGATGACAAGGACCTTCCTCCAGAGCTGACAGAGAAAGCTTTCCCTTGGAGTTGATGCCCTAAATTTGGACTTCTAGTCTACTAGAGTATGAGAGAATAAAATTCTGTTTGTTAAAGCTATCCACTTGTGGTATTTCTGTTACAGCAGCACTAGATGACTAAGACACTGGTATTGCCACTGTTTTACCCTGTGCGAGTATGCTATATCATATAAACAGCATCTAGGAAAACTGGATTGCTTAACTGATGTTAAATCAATGATGGCACATAGGAGCCCAGTGTTGATACTAGTCACTTTAAGCTCTTTGTTCAAGAATCACTGGCTAAATTTGGAAGAAAGCTGCATGATTACACAGTTCACTGAGACGATAATTAAATCCCTTGTATCCTCTTTGTTTCATTACACTGGTTGCTCCTCTGGAGTGTTTTCTCTATGAACCAGAGGCAGGATCCTCTGCTTGGATTTCAGCAACACAGTCTAGTCCTGTGGACTAGACCCAGGAATGAGGGGTTTAGGTTGTGGAAGGTACTCCACAGCCAGATTAGGGCAAAATGTTAAAAATGGAAACATTCAGTTCTTAAAAGATCTTGCCAGCTTTAGGGGAAATGAACACTCGAACTTTATAGTAGGAGAAAGAGAGGTTTTGAAATCCAGAACTGTATTTTTAAAATATTTTGTAAAACAAATAATGAATATGATTATGTTTCAACAAAATAAAATAATGCCTATATATATGCATACATATATTCACAGGAAACCCTGGTGGCTTAGTGGTTGAAAGCTACAGCTACTAACCAAAAGGTCGGCAGTTCGAATCTACCAGGCACTCATTGGAAACTGTATGGAGCAGTTCTACTCTGTCCTATAGGGGTGCTATGACTTGGAATCAACTCGACGGCAATGGATTTGGTTTTTTTGGGTTATATATTCACATATAGCTACGTATACATATATGCACATGTATATAATATATATTCATTTTATTATTTATTATTCTGATTTTATGAGCAGACATGATACAAGACATGCTGTAGCAGGAATTATTCTGCATATACTGTTATAAAGCATGTAGAAGGCAGAACATACATTACCACGTAAAATCCCATTGATCTTCTTCTAGTCACTGATGCCCAGATTCGGAAAAAGTTCTCATAAGATGAAAGACAACTAAGAAAAGCTCACCTACAGAACACAGGCTTATTCTCTAACACCAGGGGTCAAGGCAAGCTTCTAGAAAAGCTCAAGGTGCATTTTAGAGATAGTAAACACCTTTGTCTGCCTACTTTTGGGGTCCCCATCCTTGGAAAAGGATATAGAAGATAAAGGGGGAAAAACTTTCCTGGGCTATTCTTCACTATGAGTAGATCTGTGACCTAGCAACAGAGCAACACTGGACCATAGGATCAGGTAAGAGATGAAGCTAATCAGAGTCATGAATCTTTGTACATTTTCTTGAATTTTGTCTTGGAGAAGCTGAGGTTATTTCACGTGAATTTCACAGTGAAGGGGTATCAAAGGTAGCAATCCTGATCTGCCTCCCATTTCTTGGACATTCCAGTAGGACAAAGAATATTATCAGAGATAGATGGCAAATGGAACTAACAAACTCAGGTCTTATCCACATAGGTGCCAGAAATGCCCTTTGTTTCTACATAGTAGCCATATAGCAGAATTATAAACTAGCTCCAAAGATCGTAAGGCTTTTACTATCAAACTCACTGGTATGTACATTAAGACATGAGTCAAGACCCAACAAAAGTAGTCATGTGGCACTTGGCTCCTCTCATGGTAACATGTGGACAACAAGCAAAGAAGAAATCCCATGGTTCATGTCAATTCAACAATCATTTATTGAGTACCCACCAATGTACCAGGCACTAGGGATCATGTAGGAACCTTAATACTAACTGCACAACCCATCTGCAAGATAGTTGTAAGATCTGCTGTGTGTTCGGCTTGACCATAAGATGATTTACAACACTGCCTGTGATTCTGTAATGTTCTCTCAATGTTCAGTTTTACCCCCCCAGTGATGAATAGCATGCATTTGTGAGAATGTTGGCTAGAGTTAGGGGAATACCTCACATGTATGGATGACAGCATTAGTCAGTCCCAGTCCCCAACAGGGCTTGAGCCCAAAACAAAAACCTCATTAATGTTGTGAATTAATCAATTGCAATAACTCTCCTGTGATCTACTTCTTGACACTGGACTTTTGGATACAGATACTATTTACTACTCCTGGAACCTAGCCTGGACCCCAAACCTTCTGGAGAGCACACTTGATTGCTGAAGGAATGACAAGGAAGGGAGAAGAAAAGTCATTTAACTGCAACTGCTTTTCAAAGTCTTTGTACACCCACTTCCACTTCCCTTTAGTGCCTTTCAAATTCCTAATTCCCGTCAAGTTTCAGATCAATGTCACTTCTCTGTAATGACCCTTCTTACTCTCTCCAAAGTATTCAATTCCTCCCTCTGCTATGGCCTTGACTAATTAAGTTGTACTTTACCTGTTTACCTACATCTCCTGTACATTTTCAGGACATGGGCCATACCTTAACTTCCGTGTTACCAACCATTTACTAGGGTATCTGCCTCAGAGTGAGTGCTCTAGAAACAGTCAAAATCCACATCATTTATGTGATGTATGTGTATTTACAGGAGCCCTGGTGTTGCAGTGGTTAAGTGCTTGGCTGCTAACCAAAAGGCTGGCAGTTTGAGTCCACCAGTGGCGCCGTGGTAGAAAGATGTGGCAATTTGCTTCTATAAAGATTTAAACCAAAAAACAAACAAACAAACCCACTGCCATCGAATCGATACCCTATAAGATAGAGTAGAACTGCCCCATAGGGTTTTCAAGGCTGTAATCGTTACAGAAGCAGACTGTCACATCTTTCTGCTATGGGTTCAAACCACCGACCTTTCAGTTATCAGCCAAGTGCCTAACCACGGCACCACCAGGGCTCCTCCATAAAGATTACAGCTTTGTAAACTCTATGGGGCAGTTCTATTCTGTCCTATGGGGTTGCCATGAGTCGGAATCAGCTTGACAGCACACAATAACAACAAAACCAAAAAACAAACCAACCTACTGCCTTCAAGTTGATTCCAACTCATAGTGACCCTACAGGACAAAGTAGAACTGCCCACAGGATTTCTAAGGAGCGTATGCATTTATGCTGTTGTCTCCCTAAATAGGTTATAGGTTCAAGTGATGGTTCACATCTCTACATATGATAGCTCCCTTACAAAGTCTGAAGCACACTGCTTGAGAAACAAGCTTGATTTGCTTGTTAATTTGTAAAAATAGCCTTATAATTAGAAATTGCATTTTGATCACAGATAAATTAGCCTTCATTTTCTAAACCAAAAAGTTAAAAATCAAACTCAAAGTTGCCTTTATTTGTTTTAAACCAGATGCCTATTTAGAGCTATAACTTTATAATCTAGAGTCATCTGGTGGCAAATAACTCAGCAGAATTGTCTGAGACGATGAGTATATATTCTCTCTCTCCTTTACTCATATAGGTATTCATGCTTCCTGTGATCTACCTACTCCATAGACTTTATTCAGCTTACATTTTAAATAGAAGTTAATCTCTATTCTAATTCATTTGACTGAGGGGGGAAAAGGCCTAACAAATTGCCTGAACCCCTTCTCCCGCTACCACTTATTTTTGTTATTCATAGAACATGTATATATATTCACAAGTCTGTCTTTCACAAGGAATCCAGTTCTCAGGTTAAACCTTTAGATCCAGCCTCATGGTTTAATACCACTTTGTCTTCCACTATACCAGACTACAGCTTATTGACTGTTCCCGAGGAAGATCAGGATAGGTGATTTACAAACAGATTTCACTATGTGACGTACGAAGACAACTCTTATTTAGAATGAGAATAAATTTAAATTATGAAGTGAATGTGGACATATAAAGCTATTTTTTCCTGATATAAAACCAGAGAATTCATAATATCTTTACATTAAACCTTAGCAAACTGAATACTTGCACATTAATGAGATTGTGCGTGTGGACGTTCCACGGAAAAAAATCAATCTCTTGTTACTGCTAGTTCCTTCTGGCAACTTGTCTCATCTGTATGGTCATGATGTAAAAAAAGACAATACCTTTAGTAGGAGCTCTATAACTTCTGTGTGGACAAGTCCATGCACTGGTTCCCCATTGACATGCGTGATCAGATCACCAGCCTTCAGTCCTGCCTCACATGCTGGACTCCCTTCTTCTACATTCTAAAGTCCAAGAGGAGAATATACACTCGTAACCAAACAAATGACAACCCTGATGCCTACTATTTCTTTTGGCAGAATATTCTGAGTTAATTAGCAAATGATCCTAAGCTCTTGATGGGAAGTCAAAAAGGCATGGTCCCTATTACTATTTGTCATTATTCTAAAACAGGGTGAGTCCTAGGATGCCTCAAAAAAAAAAAAAAAAAAAAATTTCTTTTCAGGTGAATTGAGAAGGTGGTTTTTAAAAAGTATGAGGAAGAATTATTTGTGCTAAATTCAATTCCACTACATAGATAAAGGGGAAGAGCATTAAAAGGAAACTTAAACAGGTCCCAAACGAAGCTTAACAGGAAGTACATTTGATATTAACTGTGCTTCCACTAGTATGTTCATTCTCTGACTTGGCTGGAATCGAAAAGCAAGAAGTATCAGAGACTGCTGGTCTTACCCAAACAATATGGTGCACTGTGTAGATGTCACTATCTCCCACATATACCCGGATGGCTCGGATAGTGAAACCATAGTTCTTCCCTGAACTGTGGATCACAATGGGCTGATGAGGACTGGCAGGCACTGCTGAAGAATCTCGGCTGGGAGAGGAATCTCGTGAAGAAGAAGGGTCCGAGGATAGCGAATGAGGAGACATTGGACTTCCCAGTGGAGAAACAGCAAACATATCTGCAACGAAGAAGCCTGTCATCAAAACTGACCCCGGTCCCAGACACACATGCAGCCAGCCCTTACCACGTCAGCCTTGCTGGGACTGGGGACATGGTCACAAAACAAATCTCTTCATTTCCAATAGCCAAATCAAGAAGAAATAATACAAAAAGTGTTTATGTTATATTGGTATTTAACATGGACTTCAAAACAGGGTAGAACTGCCCCACAGAGTTTCCAAGGGGTGCCTGGTGGATTCGAACTGCCGACCTTTGGTTAGCAGCCGTAGGACTTAACCACCATTCCACCAGGGTTTCCTCAGAACAGAAGATTGTCAATGAAACTTTGAAATTGTTTCTATTTTAACTAATTTTCCAATTAATACTGTAAAGTTATAATATTTTAGTTCTCTACACTAATTAAAACACACAAAGTCTAGCTACTCTCTGGCTGTGATATCTTTAGTTAATACATTTTATTTTAAGAAATAAGTCATAGATATATTTATTTCAAGTACATCCTTACATGGAGAGGACTGTACGGACTATATGAAAGATACTCAGACTCCAAATCTTGCCCTTAACAACTTTAATGATCCTTTTCAAACATATACGGCCAGGAAAGGAATTTATCAACTTACCAGCTGATTTTTACAATGTCATCAAGCTAGTATTGACTAGAGAATTTTGATTAAAAAGCAACAACACTGAAATGGAACTTCTCAGATTACTATGGTAACAACTGGTTCTCCTCATATATTACCTGCATTTTTAGAATAAGGTTTTTGGGAAGATAATGCAGGTGAAAGAAATAAAGAAATTGTAAGAGAAACTCAGTTCATAGTCAAAATACCACTTCTACTTGCTGTTTGCCTTGTCTCATAAGCAAGCACACTTTTAGTTTGTAGTTCATGCCAATATGGCATCCACATGAATCTAAATAGATCTTAACTGGCCATTAAAATCATCTGTGCATGTGTGTCTAGGTGTGATTCTGAGACCTACAAAGATGCTGAGGTTTAAATGTGAGCTCAGTCACAGCCAGGCTACAAACTGCCTGGCACTATTGAAGCTCACCAGAGTTCCACTGTAGCCACAACAGGCCAAAGGTATCCCCGCTACCTTTTGTCCAATTCTTGTTTGTCCAAAATGGAACAACCTAAACGTGTCATCACCCATGCACCTTTGCTCTCTGACTTCATGGGATGTCTCAGTTCCCTTTTGCTGGCTGTCTTCTGTCTAATCAAAATGCCAAGGAAGAGCAGCACCCTGGTGGGCAGGGAACTTCCCATATGCAAGTGGGAAGAGATAGAGAGACAGTGTAGACACACATAGATCCAAGCCCAATTCTTTACACCATGATGGTCTCTCTCATCTTCACAAATTTAATAATTTCCCCACTTTACCAAGTGTGGGCTTTTTCACCAGCTTTCAAAAGCAGACTGGACTATTTCAAACTTACATTCCCCACTGTGCAGCTGAGTTGAGAACCATCAGCTTTGAATAAATGACATTCAAATTGGGACCTAGGTACTTGTTTTATGGTGCTAAATGGGATGTCCCCCAGAAAACTAAATCTGCTAGAGTAAACACTACCCACAAATGAGCATTTGTTTAGATCAAATTTCCTTCTGCAAAAATAGGAAATTTTAAAAAGGTAAACAATCTCTTTTATACATGGTCTGTATTGCAGATAGAAGCCTCTGCAATATAATATAATCCTTTTCCCACCTCTACTCTCTTGCTCTCATTTGAGTGATAAGTCACGACCACCAGGGTGTATATTTCATCTCTGACAGTGAAATCACTACAGACTTAGTGATCAGGAGAGGGAAAACCAGGTTGTGGAAAAATACTGCAATTCAACAAAACCATATTTAAACCCAGTTTTCCAGTATGGGGCAGAACATGATTTTACTACCAGTAGGAGGAGGCACAGATCAACAAACGAGGTTGGGAAGACATAATTTTAGGGCTGGCTCTGACTGTGCATCCCCAGAAATGAAACGCTACATTCTCTGTGTCTATTTCCTCATTCATTAGAAGAGAAAAAAACTATACTTAGCTTTCTTACAGAGATACTGTAAACAGCTCTGTAAAGTATATAAGTGATGCACAGCCTAAGGAAGAAAAATTATTCAGAGAAGGAAAATTTATATTAACTTGGAAGGAAAGAAAACAAAAGAAGTAAGCCTTGTGGAAAGGAAGGCTTGCTCATTTCCTGATGCAAAAAAAGTGAGATGAAATAGCCGTACATGCTCTTTCGGGGGTGTGGAGGTTTGGCAGGGAGAATTCTGGGGTCTGCTGGCAGAAGCTCTGAGAGCTGGGCTGGGTGGGATACCACCCATAACTGCTTCAAGCAACTTGCACCTCCGTCGGCATTCCAAACTGGGGGAAGGGGGAGAGGACCACATGCACAAATCACAAGTTTCATGCGAGTAGGTGTCTCTCTACCTCCTGGGATCATGAGGGACAGGGCACTGGCAGAAAGGGACTTTGTGACTTTCCCCGAGATTTTCTTTTTTTCTGTACTTTCTAATCGCTGCCGAGCCACGTGGGAAGCGGGTTCACTGGAGGGCTTTGAGGAATTATCTGTACTGTCCACACACTCGTTGCGTCCATTTATCTGATCCAAGTGCTCTGAAAAACTGCCAACTGCACAAAGAAGAAGGGATAAACATATTCAGGAATACCAAGGCCAGGAGGGGTGGGGAGAGGGGAAGAAAGAGACAAAGAAAGACAAAAGCTGGGAAACACACTCCCACCTGGTTAATCAGTTCACACAGTGTGAGGTGAACATTAAAAACACATGGATGGTTTGAGGAAAGTGACATGAAGGAGGAAGAAATGAAAGAGGTGTCCACTCAGGTTTTGTTCGAATGGTACACGTCTGCTAATTTCCAGTCAACAACTGTACTGAAGTAAAAGACCACGAGTCCTTTCATATACAAGTTACTGTTGTTAGTTGCTAAACATTGCCCAGTCCTGCACCATCTTCATGATCCCTGGTATGCTCAGAGCCATTGTTGTGGCCACTGTGTATTTTGAGTGCCTTCCAACCTAGGGGCTCATCTTTCAGCACTGTATCTGATAATATTCTGTTGTGATCCATAGGGTTTTCACTGGCTAATTTTTGAAAGCAGATCATGAGGCCTTTCTTCCTAGTCTTAGTCTGAAAGCTCCACTGAAACCTGTCCAGTATGGGTGACTCTGCTGGTATTTGAAATACTGGTGGCATAGCTTCCAGAATCAGAGCAACATGCAAGCCACCACAGTACGACCAACTGACAGACGGGTGGTGGTCACAGACCAGAACCATGAATAATTACTTTCTAGGATCTGTACTCTACAACAGTTGTAGAGAAAACTCTTTTTACCACGCCATGAAAGTCCATGCAATGAACCAAAGATTACGAGCACCTACTTCATACTATGATTATCATCATTACTCAGTGTTGTTAATGATAATTAATGATAATTCTTGACACATGGACAGCATTTAATCTTCTATGTAGGTTAATACCTGTGTCATCTACCATCTTCCTAGGACATATCTCATAGAAGGTTTAGGTATATTATCTACAGAGAAGTGCCAAGAGTGTCTCTTTTGACTTCTCACACCATATGCTACCTTTTCCTCTAAGCCCCTTGTAAATTTAATAGGAAAAGACAAAGGATATTATGTGATGCATTACTCAGCAGTTCATTCATCTTCCTGGCTTTTAATCTAGACACGGAGTCATATGCTGCTCCTCTCTGAAGTTATAGGATGTGGGAAGATTCTTTCCTGGCTAAGCCATGCCTTCTATATTTTTAACTTTATTAACCCTTAATATAAACTGGAGTTATTTTTTAATTAAAAATATTTAAGACTTCTCTTACCAGAGGACCCTTAAAGAGTATAACCATGTAGGAGGAGACAAAAATGGAAAATCACTGTTGTCAGTCTGGTGTCTGCAGAGGTCAAGAGTAAGGAAAGTTCCCAAGCAGGAGTGGTATGCTGAGTCCTCCACAGAAAAGCTAAAGCTGAGCAGCTACCCTTTGGTCCCTCCTACTCTTCCTTTTACATGCTGTCAGTTTTACTTTATTTCTTTTCTATCATTGATAACACATCTTTGTCTATTCAGAAAAAACAAAGCTAATATCATTTTTACTTACATTATAAGCCTCTTGTGCTTTAAAAATCATCAACTCCATCATCACCTGGAGATATGCAATCCATGCAGGGAATTTAATACCATCATAAATGAATCTCTGAAAGACCAGCCAACACATTTTAAAGGGCTGATCTCATGACAATCTTTGTCTGGGAAAGAGCTAGGCTTAATTTGACTTAACTAACATTTGTGTTCCTGTTCTCCATACACCACTCAGCAGTACAGCTGAACTTCGACCCTATTTCACACAAAGCGGCATAAGCCCTACGGGTCTGGCCCAATCTAAGGGACACCTGGGACTTGGGAGAGCGGACTTGGACACAGCACACTTCATGGCCATCTACTGAGCTGTATGAAAGTTAAAGATTCATGGACTTCCATGTGATGTGACAGCAATCTGACCAATGACAGAAGACCATCTTAAGGCAAACATCAATAATCCTTTAACTCATATATACCAAGCTCAATCTCACTTAACAATATGTCTATTCCAATTCACTCTAAAGAAATCAACTGCTGAAGGACTATTTAATCTTTATAAAAAAAGCTGGTTAACACACACACAAAAATCATCTCTAAAAACGTGAGCCCACCTTTATATAAGCTACACACTTAACAATACAGGTAGTCCCCAACTTATGACATTTCGAGTTACAACAAATTGTACTCCACTTACAGCAGTCCTTTTTTGGGGGGGTTGGGGTGGGGCAATTCTTATCATTAGTAATATATATTACATACAGTGTTGCAGTGTGTAATTTGCTGATATTATTATTCTCAGATGTAATGTTTCCAACCCCTAAAAACAAGTTCGGATTTATAAAGATACTCATAATAAAAGGCAATAATAATGAAAACTAAGAAAAAAAAAAAAAAGAGGTATTTGACTTATATCAGAACTGACTTGCAACAGAGTAGTTGTTGTAATGGAACGGCATTGTAAACTGGGGACTGCCTGTACCAGGCATCCTTTTTCTCCTTTCTTATTTGGTTTGGATGGGATCACTGACAAGCATAAAATGAAAAGCTGAATCTCTTCACTATGAGTAACTGTTGGATACATTTGAGCACTACACCTAAGATTTCAGGACTTTTATTCTTCACTGATTTAAATAGAATGTAGTTATGAAAAAAGAGAAAAAGGTATAAAGTTGCACTTCCCTAAGTGCCAGAGTGTGAATATACAATCTTCTCTGTCATCACCCCCTCCTTCTTGTCTCAGCTATCTCATGGCACTATGTATGAATGTGTGCTTCTTTTCTGCCAATGGTGGATAATGTCACCTTAATGTTCTCTAAATGTCAAGGGTTCCTTCTTCTTGATGGTGGAGCAATATAAAAATCAACAAATTAAATTTTACTACAGTCATGGTTTCCATATTCCCTAATTACCCTTGGCTATAAGCAAATCAGCTCATCTCTCTATTCTATATAGCCTCCAAAGTCTTTGATTATGTTTAGTGTGTATGGGGGAAAGACAGAAAGGTGGCTTGAATCTATTAATCAAAATGCATAGCAGGGCCTAGGCAGACTTTTTTTTTAATTATGAAAATAATCAATCAAATCCTGAGACACTGTTTCCCTCCCTTTACTTCCTACCTTTCTGATAGACAGTAGGCTAAAGAGACTAAGACAAAGTAAACAATTTACCATAGTAAGAATAAATTTTAAATGGAGGTAAATATACTGTATTCAAAGTAAAATAATGACTAAGAAACAGGTTGAGACCTTCATAACCAGGAACACAGAATACTAAGATATCTACATTTGAGGACAAAGATAAAAATAATCCAGAATCTTAGACTCATTGATTGTGTTCTTTTTCTAGATATAGAGCCAAGAGAAGTGCAATTATCCAACATGGAAGGAGAACTTAAGAGAGAATTGGAAATCCAACACTATTTTTCCCCATGATAAACTATAGGCACAAGCAAAGCTGCACAGAACTGAACATTTTAGTGAAGCTGAAATAAATCCAGCCTGAAAAATTTGTTTTCTTGAAATGATTTTTTTTTAAAAAAAGTTTATACCATGAATATTCAGTTAAAAAAGTGTTCATGAAAATCTTGGAATCGTCCATGGTTATAAACATAGCATATTGAATATGGCTTAATGAAAACATTTATTGTAGCAACCTTAAGCCATATCCATCTTTTATTTTTAGAAAAAGGCATAAGTGTTCCTTGGTCTGTAAAAGGATATGCTGTATATAAAATTTTTATAAACCAAATAATATTTTAAATGTACTTAAAAGGCTTTCTCCGAGAGAAGTGCAAGTTTGGCTTCCTAGTGAAGACACCAAGTACCCGTGATATATTAAGCTTTAAAGACTCACAATGATACTGGTCCTATTGTCAGGGAGGTTATTTTCCACAAAAGAAACATCATAAAATGCTTTCAAAGAAAAGGCTGAGATCCTTGCTAGACTGCCTCCTAAATAGGCAAAGATATCTCAGCAGTCTCTCGCTCCACTTATCCACAGACTGGAAGGGTAACTTTTGTTTTTAGTGGAGTTGTTTCATATGCAGATAAAATACCAACTGAAATCATGTTAGCATCTGTGACCTCCTACCCAATCCATTCAGAAAGTCCAGAGCCTAGATGCACAGGCAGGCATCTGTGAAGCTCACAGCATAAGCTTCTTGCTGTACTCAATGTGAGTCTAGTGTGGAAAGATAAGTTATTTGGCACAACATGGCCCCCTAACTCAAGCCAACTATCTCAAAGAAACAATCATCCATTTCAATAACTGGCTTTTGACTATTTCACTATGTGATACTGTACCCTTACTCCTAAACTTTGTAGTTAGATGAAACTCCATAAGACCCGCCCTTTGTATCAACAACTGAAAACATGCTCTGTTAGCATGGTCTGACTGCCCTCAAAAGAGCTCACTGGAATCCAGCTGATAAAGCTAAGGATGGCTGTAAGGTCAAACTGAAGTGCTGCATGGTCAAGCACTAAGGAGTGATCTGAGACCCTGGATCTTAGTTATTGGGAGATTGTTCTTCAAGCCCAAGAAGCAGGGCTGTGGGGAAAGTCCAGTAGTATAAACTACCCACCATCACCATATGGTCTAGGCCAGCACAGAGACTCACAGCGTGAGGAGTCACTTCTCAACACAGTGGATGATGTGGATGGCAGGCCTCACACTAGCAGCTTACCTGAAAGGGTGGAGCTGCTGATAGTGCTGGCTGGGGTGGTGACCTCAGGCTCCTCCTGAGCACACTCTTCAGCAGGAAGGACTGGCTTTTCTGGCTCCTCGTGGGTGTCTCTGGGGCAGGGGACACCTTCATCTTGTATTCCCTCTGCTGAAATAGCCAGTTTGGGAAGCAGGCCAGAACTGAGTTTACGTCTGTTGCTTTCAGTCTCTGAAGAGTTGGATGTGGATAACTGTTGCCTTAATTAAAAATAAAAACAAAGTCATATATACACACTAGAAGAAGAAACTTCGGAGAAACTAGGTACAAGTAGGATTTGGATAAGCCTAACCAAGATATGTCTAAAGCAGTGGTTCTCAAAGTGTGGCCCCCAAACCAGTGGCATTGGAATCACCTCAGAACTTGTTAGAAATGTAGGTTCCCAGGACCCACCTCAGATCTACCAGATCAGAAATTTTGGGGTAGGCCTAGTAATATATGTTTTAACCAGCCTTCCAGGTGATTCTGATTCTACCTCAGTTTGAGAACCACTGCTCTAATAGCTACTGTTTACAATATTATTTACGCATACATTTCAGAATATTCTGAACTCCAGCTTAATGCTTCCATGGATGGCAAAGCTGTGTTTTTGGTTTTATCTCCAGAGTCTTCCTTCTCTTCTCCTGAATTCTGAGTTATTCGATCTATACTGCTGAAAACCTAGAAGGCAAATAATCAGTGAGTGTTAATAAATTCCAAAAAACAGCTTTTCAGAAGAAAAAAAGCTTTGAAGAAAAACCTGAAAGTACAACTAAAGTTTGAATTGGGACCATGCATGTAGAAAGTGCTTCCCAATGCTATTTACTTGAGTCCTGAGATGAAATGTCAACGGATAACTTTTTTTTTGGAGTACAACTTAGGAATTCATCACCCTCTCTCACCATTTTGCAGTTTGGACTTTGTATCTGCAAACAAAATCCATAGACGCATTGAGGATTCTAGGCCTGAGGATCAAGGTACATCTTACTTTTTAACCATAAAGTCAATGAGAAAAAGAAAATCACAGAGAAAAAGATTGAATGGCTACCAGTCGGGGTGGGAAAAAGAAAAATGAATTGGAGTTGAATGCACAGAGAATTACCTGTTTCAAGACTTAGGAGGGAAAAATAGTACATATATGGTCATAAAAAGCCAGATGTACTTGCTTGGTTTATAAATCACATACACAGACAGAAAGTTTTGTATGCTGGTACTGGGATCCCTGAGGGGGATCAAAGCTTAGGTGAGCTACAGGTCTCAGTCAACCTCTGGATTCTTGTTGCCCCACAGGAAAGATGGAAGGTAAAACAGGGGGTTGAGAAGTACAGAAAGCACTCCCCACTGCCCTGCTTAGCTACTTGCTGCTTTAGTGGGAATGGCCTTTAGTCCAAAAAATTCATTGCCATTGATTCGATTCTGACTCACAGTGACCCTACAAGCCAGAGTAGAACTGCCCCACAGGGTTTCCAAGGCTGTAAATCTTTACGGAAGCAGGCTGCCACATCTTTCTTCTGTGGAGCGGCTGGTGGGGTCGAACCAATGACCTTCTGGTTAGCAGCCGAGTGCTGAACCACTGCACCACCAGAGCTCCTTAGGAATGATTTTAGACCTTTTATAATCTACCTGGTGCTCAACAACTAGCTAGAAGGTTGGCAGTTTAAACCCACCCAGAGGTGCTTCAGAAGACAGGCCTGGAGATCTGCTTCTGAAAAGTCACAGCCTTGAAAACCCTCTGGAGCAGTTCTGCTCTGCACACATTGGGTCACCATGAGTCAGACTCAGCTCAACGGCAACCAACAACAATAACACAATCTATAGCACAACTGGATTGTAGACCTGGATTAGGGGCCTGGATTTGTGGCTAAGGAACAGGAGTCAAAGATAAAATGAAACGCCATCCAAAGACAAAGGAGGGAATAGTGTTTAAGGGTCGGCTTTGATGGATCAGACACAGTTGTTGGTCCAAGTCCCACACTCAGGGTTATCAAAGCTGTCTTGGCTCTAGGACAGACTTGCCACTACCCCCTTCAGGGAAATCTCTACCTCTCTATGTCGTTCGTATAAACAGGGACGGTAGTGCTGGCCAATTCTGCAGGTACACTCTAGGTAACTATCTCAAAAAAGCTACAGAACACTTTAGAGTCACTAAGTGCTAGAGAAAAGCTAAACAATAATCATGCAAAATGCCATGGCAACAGAAAACATGCAGCTACTGAAAACAGCAAAGGAAGGTAGGGTGTCCTCTAGGCTTATTCCCAGTATCCCAGGGCCCTGCCCTATCTCACTACTATCGGCGTTTCTTTGTTTTTAATCTCACCACTCTCAGTGAAAAAGCTTCCTTCTCAAGCAACAACCTTATTATCCTCTGCCATTTGCAAAATTTTCTAGCTTGGCTTTAATAATTTAAATAATAATTTTATTACTGGTTAAAAGACTTCCCCATTCCACGGTCAACAGTCCCCAAGTGACTTTGCTTATGTCAATGACTAAACCTTCTCCTTGCTGTATTCTTTGTAACACCTAGCAGAGGGTTCTGCACATACTGGAGCTCCACAATCGTGATTAGAAGATGAAGGGAATGATGGGATGCTTCCACAGCCTGGCAGAGTCAGAAAGAGGGGCATGCAAGGCATGGCCAACCTATAAATGGCCATCACATAATCCAAAGATGTGGCCATGAGCATAAGTCTATACCTTCAAGAAAAAAAGATCCTAATGTGTGGAGAGTGAAACAGAGCAATACTCATCCACAGGGTATGAGGACTCCGGCTGCATTATCAAGACTATAGGGTCATTTTCCCTAAAACAAAAAAGAATTTTAAACACAGGAGATCCCAACGCCTAAAAAATGTAGGTGGTTTTTATAATTCCATTCAGTTGTTTAGAGGCACCAGCTAACTGGCCAGTGGGAGATTCTCCCAGAGACATTCTGTATGCTTATGCCAAATTTCACTTACTTTTGAAAACCTATGTGAACATGAGGAAAACTGTCTTATTTCCACAGTAAAGTCTTCATCATTGGTATCATCTTCTTCCTCAGTTTCCATATGGTGATACTTCTCTGACCGAGCTGCAGAGAAATGTTTGGGAATAGTTCGAATTACTCAGAATTTCAGTATTTAATATAGAGATTTTAAATATGAGTTTCTACCTCAAACCAACATTATGCGTAAGAACTCGTAGGTTCATAGAGCTCATGGGTTCTAGATTGGAAGGCTCCATCCAAAGTATCGATAATGTTCAAAAAAGTAAAAGTAGCCACTGAACATTGTTTGATGTCAGATAATACACATACTATCAAAATAACTTGTGTCATCCTCGGATTCCAATTGTGGAATGAACTCTGCCTTCTGTCTCAGCAAACTGTTCCAGTCTAACGATCGGAAGAACCGATGCTGCTTGACTTCATATGCACCACCTATGGCAGCGTAAGGCACAAGTATTAAACTATGATCCAGGCAAAGATAAACATCAGTTTTTAATCCCCCACCCCCCAAAAAATTATCAGCAGAGAAATAACCAAATTATAGAAATCTTACTTATTAATTCTATAACCAAGACCCCCAATTTTTTTCCAATAATTTACCAGCAGGAGAGTTTATTTTGCTAATAGCAGTTGCTATAGCCCAGTTTTTCTTTGTTCATTTTTCCATGACTTCCTCCATTTTTCAGAGGTTAATGATGTGGCCACTTAATATCATATTATGCTGAATCTGGGGATGTAGACTCATGCTGGCCCAAAGCAGAATCGCTCATTACACACCAAAAGAAATTCTAACAAGGCACAAAATGTGTTCATGGCAATAATTCCTCTGGAGTTAAGGTTAATAATGATGAATTTTTCCTAAATACTATACAATGGTTACCATTCAATTTTATTGACTTGTTCATTAACATAGGTAGTATTATGGATTGAATTACGTCCCCCAAAAACATGTGTTGTAAATCCTAACCTCTATGCCTTTGCTTATAATCCCACTTGGGAATGAGTTATCCTTGTTAAATGTAGATGAAGCAGAATTAGTGTAGGGTCTATCCTGAGTCAATCTCTTCTGAGATATAAAAGAGATTAAACAAGTGAGCAGAGGAGAGACGGGGAAAGATAGGTGCCAAGCTACATGAACATCGTCTAGGAGTAGAAGCTCAGAAGAAACAAGGACTTTCCTCCAGAGCTGACAAAGAGAGAAAGCCTTCCTCTAGAGCCAGCACGCTGAATTAGGATTTTTAGCCTATTAAACTGTGAGAAAATAAATTTCTGTTCATTAAAGCCACCCACTTGTGTTGTTTTGGTTATAGCAGCACTAGATACCTAAGACAGAATTTGGTATCGCAAGAGTAGGATGCTGCTTTAACAGATAAAAATGTGGAAACGGTTTTGGAATTGGGTAATGAGCAGAGGCTAGAAGAGTTTTAAGGTGCCTAATAGTAAAAACCAAGATTGCCTTGAAGAGACTATTGTTAGAATTATGGCTGTCAAAGGCAATTCTGGCGAGGACTCAGAAGGAAATGAGGAGAGCTATAGAGAAAGTCTCTATCATCTTAGAGAAAACACATGGCACCAGCAAGAAAATGAGGCCAGAAACGTGGATGTTAAATGTGCTTCTGGAGAGGCTTTAAAAGAAAATGATGAACACGTGATTGGACAATGGAAGAAGGGTGATGTTTTTTATGCAGTGGCAAAGAACTTGTCTGAATTACATCCCAATGTTTGGTAGAAGGTAGAACTTGTAAGTGATCAACTTGGCCATCTGGCTGAGGGGATTTCTAAGCAAAATCTTAAAGGGGCCATGTGATTTCTCCTTGCTGCTTATAGCGAAACATGAGAGGAAAGAGATGGACTTAAAAATGAACTGTGCAAAATGAAAACAGAACTCAAAGATTTGAAAAATTCTGTTGTACAAAGTAAAGACATGTGTCCTAAGCATGTGGCTAGACAATCTTTGTTAAAGAGATTAAGCCTGTAACTGATGGATCTAACCAACTACCATAGCAGAAAACCAATCAGTTTAGACTGAAGGGGATAGAGAAAGAACAAAAGGAAAGAATACTGTCTGCCCCTTGGAATTCTACAGGCAGGAAAGAGGCCAAAGGAGCTACACCTCTTGCCTTCCAAGAAAAGAAAAGGACCATCCCTGGAGCAGCTTAGAGATCTGCAGAACTGTTAAAAGAAGCACAGGAAGCAGAGCCTTCTTGGCTTCAAAGGATGGGGCCCCAGTCCCCTGGGTCTCAAAGGGTAGGGCCACAACATTCTGGGTTTCAAAGAGTCGGATCTTCACCATCTTGGTTCTAGAGTGTGGGGCTGCTGTTAAGATGTGCCAGGGAGATCTGGCTGCTGTCCAAAGCTGAGGGGGTGGGGATGCCATGCCCAAGGGGCAGGAGAACAGGGCTTGCCGGGGTCATAGGGGTAGAGTTGCCACTCTGGTGGACTAGGAGAATGGGGCCACCTAAAGCCAAGGGAGCAGAGTTCCCAACCCAGTGGGCAATGAAGGCAGAGCTAAAACCCAGGGTCGAGGGACCTCCACCCAGAATTTAGAGGGTGAAGCCAACACCCAGAGTCTGGAGGCCAGGGCCATAGCCCAGGTGGTCTCAGAGAAGAAAGGATCATTTTAAACCTTGAGAGCGAATGTATATTGTTCTATTGGATTTTGGACTTGCTTGGTGTCAGTTATCCCTTCTTTCCCTCCAATTTCTCCCATTTGTAATGGAAATGTCTACCCTGTGCCTATTCCACCACTGTACTTTAGAAACAAATAACTTACATTCTAGATTTGACAGTTCACAAATGAAGAATAAATTTGCCCCAGGATGGAATACACCTAAATCCTCACTCATATTTGATTTAGATGATTCAGAAAGTGAGATTTTAGACTTAGAGTTAAGACTTGTGGGATGATGTGATAGGGTGATATGTTTTGCATGTGGCAAGGACATGAATTTTTGTGGAGCAGTGGTTAAGAGCTTGCTGCTAACCAAAAGGCCAGCAGTTCAAATCCACCACCAGCTCTTTGGAAACCCTATGGGGCAGCTCTACTCTGTCCTTTAGGGCTGATATGAGTTGGAATCGACTTGATGGCAACAGGTTTTTTTTTTTTTTTCCTAGAGAGTGGAATATTATGGATTGAATTATGTCCCAAAAAATGTGTTGTAAATCCTAACCTCTATGCCTGTGGATGGAACCCTGATGGTGTAGTGGTTAAGAGCTCAGCTGCTAACCAAAAGGCTAGCAGTTTGAACCCACCAGCTGCTCCTTGGAAACCCTATGTGGCAGTTCTACTCTGTCCTATAGGGTCGCTATGAGTTAGAATCAACTCGATGGCAAAGCATTTGGTTTTCTGGTTAATGCCTGGGGATATAATTCCATTTGGGAATGGGCTGGTTTTGTTATGTGAATGAGGCAGGATTACGGTAAAGTGTATCCTGAGCCAATTTCTTTTGAGATGTAAAAGAGATTAAACAAACAATCAGAGGAGAGATGGGGTAAGACAGATGCCAGCCCACATGAACATCTCCTAGGAACAGAAGCTCAGGAGAGACAAGGACACCTTCTTCCAGAGTTAACAGAGAGAAAGCTTCCCCTAGAGCCGGGACCCTGAATTCAGACTTCTAGCAGCCTAAGCTGTGAGAAAATAAATTTCTGTTTGTTAAAACCACCCATTTGTGGTGTTTTTATTCTAGCAGCACTAGATAACTAAGACAGGTAGGAATTAGATTCTGTGAATTACAGATTCTTAAATAAGGAACAAACCCGTCTCACGAACTTATAATACATCTGACGAAAATCGATCACAATTCCTAAGTTTTAGGCTCCTTTTTGCCAAGTCAGCATGACAGCAAAGTTCAGTGAAATAATGTTTTTAACTCCATCTACATTTTTTTTTTTTTATATCCAGATGGGCCACTGAAGAAAAGGCCTAGCAATCTGCTTCTAAAAGGTCACAACCTCAAAAACCCTAAAAAGGGGAGTTCTACTCTGGTGCACATACATGGGGTCATCATGAGTAAGAATTGACTCAATGCCAGCTGGTTTGGGTTTTTTTTTTTTCTTACGATTTTAAAGAGGGCTTTTGAAGGACAGATCACAGCAAAAATATTAACACCCCCATGTAAAGAGAAGAAAGTATACATGCTGTAAAGTCATGGAGTGAGAATCAGGCCCCCTTCCTGCCAACATCACACATACTGTTGATAAGGGAGGTAACAAAGAATCAATTCTGCAAAAACACCAGGAAGAGATTTCTCACAAGACCCATACCAGGTCTAATCAGCCTGGCTGCCAGGAGATGCCCCTCTAGGTGTAATGTAAATGCCTCTTTATTGTAGTTGTCACCCACGTCTTTCATTCTGTCCTCTGTGTGGTACACAGGGAATAGGATGAGAAATGCAGGCTGAATTGAAAATGGGCTGTGGATCCCAGTTGGGGGGTGCTGTCCGTGTAATTCAAAGAGATGTGGTGAAGGCTCTGTGCCTCTTGGGCCCCTGGAGCACAAGGCACAGCCTCTGCTGTAACTCCAAGCCCAGCCAGAGGAATCTGGTGCTCTGAAAAAAATGGAATGGAGGGAAAAGGGCAAAGTGGGGAATATTTCACAATGCATTTGATTAGAATTCCTTATCCTTATCCAGGATCCTATCTAGGCGTTTTCTGTGTTTGTAGCATAATACTGAAGTCCGATGCTAAACAGAACCAGAACAGCATTACCAGCTATGATTTGAGGGCAAATTTTGTAACAAGTATTGCACTAGGTGTTATAGGTACCTTATTTCCTTTAATTAAATCATTGAAAATAACTTCATGACGTAGGCATTATCAACTCCATTTTTGGATGGGGAAACGAAAGATATGAAAAAAAGTACTCTGGACCAAGGTCGCCCAGAGAGTAAGGATTCAAGGGTCTGCACCTAGCTTTTGTCTAAAAACTCCCAGGCACATCTCCATTGCCACAGCACCACATGCCAGATGAGGAGGGAGCCCTTTTTAGTTTGGCTCCTACTCTGCCATCTCTCTTGCATCTATTTGCAGATGGATTCAAAACTGCCAATACTGAAGAACTAAGCTTAATGCCTGATTTCTGCTGTTGTGCCCACAGCACTTCTACAGGACCTGGTTCCAGCCTGCCATGCATCTGGGAGAACAGATATAGAGGGTCATACGCAGGGGGATGAAACCAGAAAAGCTCAGTTTCTCTAGTGCCAAGGGCTCAAGTAGCACTTCCAGGCCATATACAGTGTCGCCTTTACACTCCCCTGCCTACCACCTTTTGGGACCCAAGTTGGTGACAGTCTGCTTCATCTCTGTGGACAATGACAAATGAGTCCTCCCCAAGGAGTCACAGCCTATTGCTGATGCAACTCACATTTCTCAGCCTTTGGCCTTTGTACTCCACTGAGAAGAGGCTGGTTATCACTAGATACTGTTTTTCATGCACTTTTGGAGAGATGTGGAAAAAAAGAATTAAAAGGACAAACAGGAAAAATTAGCTCCAGACTAAACTCTTGTGAAATATAAATAGATGGCATCGTGAGCCAAATACAAATCACCAGAGACAGGAATCCTACAAATGAGAGCTCTCATTGTAAAAATGTACAATGAAGGGAACAGAAGGGAAGGGAAACCATATTTCTTGAGCTCCTACTATGCACTAGGCCAACATACTAGATGCCTTCATAAACACTTTTACATTTACTCCTTACAACGACCCTGTGAGACTATATAACATGCTTACATCCACACAGTAGGTGTTATAGATTGAATTGTGTCTCCCAAAAAGTTATGCTGAAGTCCTAAGTCCTAACTTGTGAATGTGACCTTGTCTGGGGAAAAAGAGTCTTTGAAGATATTATCAGTGAAGTCATACCAGAGTAGGGTGGGTCCCAGTCCTAATCCCTTCTATGTGGTGTCTTAGAAAAGGGGAGAACAGATACAGAGAGTCAAACGCAGGTGGACGAAATGTAACTACAAGTCAAGGAATGCCAGAAGCTGGAAGAGACGAGAAATGATCTTCCCTTAGAGCAGACAGGGAGAGAGTGAGCGAGCATGGTTTTGCCAAGGCTCTGAATTCAAACTTCTAATTTCTAAAACTGAGAACTGAGAAAATAAATTTCTGTTCTTTAAAGCCATCCCCTTTGTGGTATTTTTTTAGGCAGCCATGGGAATCTAAGACAGTAGGAAACTGAGGGAAGAAGCTACTGAAGACCTCCCAGATGGTGCACAGGTGCTAGTCACATCTGAGCAGCTCTCAAGACCAATGAGCCAGGCTACCACTCAATACTCTCAAAGTTCAAAAGTATAGTTCAAGTACCCAAACTGCAAGTTATGCTTTGGCACTAATGCTCTCCCTTTAGTTTTTCTCTCCTTTCATGGAAATTTCTTAAACATCCATTATGTTCTTCACACCCCTTTTCTCAGCCTCTCTAGTCTCTCAGGCAAATGTGCATTCACACATTTTCACGGTGCATTATTTTCCCCGCTAAATATGCATTAAACACAAAATGCTGTCATTGGACACAGCATGGCAGGCCTGTGGGATTCTCAGCCGCATTCTCGGGGCCCTAGTGGGACCTGTCGTGTTGGAACTGCCTGTTTGGCAAGCATATCTTGACAAAGCTAAGAGCTTGGGCAAGGTCCTTTAAATGTCTCTTTTGAGCTTCTCCTAAGGGATTAGTTCCTCAAACTGTCAAACCCTGAAATGACCAAAAGTAGCAGTTAAGGAGAAAACGTGCAGAGAAATAACTTGCAGCAATATGATATATGAATACATGGCTGTGCTGACCATGATCAGAGCCCTGTCTCATTAAATCAAGCCCAAACAAGATTTCAAGTATCTGGAAGAGGACAACTGGGGCAGAGTATTAATTGGGAAAACTCTCCAAACTGATACTTGAATCCGAAGGCAAGAGGATTTTGAGTTTCCTTTTGATGGGGTGGGCCCATTTGAATATACTTCCAGTCACATTATACCAAAATCTGATGCCATGGAGTGGATTCCAACTCATAGCGACCAGATAGAACAAGAATAGAACTGCCCCATAAGGTTTCCAAGGAGTGGCTGGTGGATTCGAACTGTTGACCTTTAGGTTAGTGGCTGAGCTCTTAATCACTACACCACCAGGGCTCCAGTCCCCTTATAGGACAATGTTTTTCTGGGATAGTTGAACAAGATATATAAATGGATATTTGTATTATTCCAGGACAATCATAAAATAGCATGGATCCCTATACTTTGCTCAAGTGAGTAAATATCACGCCTCAAAATTCAGCCCATACACAGCCCTGACACAAATTCTTTGACAGTAACATGTATTTCTTGAACCATAAAACAAATGTGACTACAGACCATAGAGGGTGGGGAATAACAAGTTTGCTAGTCACTTCAGACAAGTGGAAAACCAAGCAGGATGGGAAGAAATATAAAGTACTCTGTTGAAAGAGTTCGATCGGCTCAAGAGTTTCAGGCACCACCATCATTTCTGTGTTTCATGTGTTCAAAAGGGAAAGCGTGGATTAAGCACATAGCAAATTAAAAACAACACTAGCAGCAGCAGTGGCAGGCCTTGGTCTAAGTACCTTGAGGAAGTACTACAAGCTACATTTTATAGATGAAAAAAATGAAGCATGGAAAGGGAAGTAACTTGCCCATAGTGGTACAGCCAAGATTTAAAGTTAGGCAACCTGATTTCCGAGTTTGTGCTCTTAACCACAAAGCTACAATGGTTTTCAGAGTTAAAGATCCTCTCATCCACAGAAGAAGGCAAAAAAGGCATGTGCTACTCCAATAAGAGGCTCAACTCAATTAAGTTTTCCCAGTTGAGCACTCATCTTAAGCCTTCTTGGAATCTCTAATGCAAGGTTGGGAAAATTCTTCTATAATGGGCCAGGTAGTAAATATTTTAAGTTTTGTAGTCCATACAGACTATTAAGACCACTCAACTTGGCCACTATAGCATGAAAACAGCCATAGGCAGTATGTAAATGAATGAGTATTGTTGTGTTTCAATAAAACTTTATTTATAAAAACATGCAGTGGGCTGGATTTGGCCCTAGTTCCAGTAGTTTGCTGACCCCTGCTCTAATGCATCATCTTAAACTCATCATCATAAATACAGCATTCCATATGTAAGCAAGAACAGCATCTTTCAACAGATCATCTGTGAGCAAATGAGAACATAAGATAAGTATTTAAAGCTGTCGTTAATGCTCTTTTTTGTGGGAAAAAAATGGGGAGAGCATTATTTCTTCAATATTTTCTGACATTTCTATTAAAATGGGAAATAGTTCTGAGTAAACAACCCATCAAGGGATCAAAAACACTGAATGAAAATCATAGACACCACAACCTATATGCTCCATAGGGTTTTCAATGACCGATTTTTCAGAGGCAGATTACAGGCCTTTCTTCCAAAGCTGGTTAGACTCAAATCGCCAACCTTTTGGTTAAAAGCTTAGTGCATACCTGTTTCTACCACCAAGGGACATCTGATGGACACTGGCTGGAGTATGTATGTGTGTGTTTATGTTTAATATTTAAGTTTCATTTATATAAATTCACATCCTAGGCAGACTGGGACTCTGTAGAGAGATTTCTATGTCTATCCATTCAGAATATAAGGAATAAAAGAAAGAAGAGGGGCAGACACAAAAAACTGGTAACAGAATCATCAGGAAAAACAGACAGCAAGAAACAAATCTACTATCTCCTTGATTTTGAAAGGCGGTGGTTTTTAATTTCTCTTTCTTGGACCATGGTGCTCATCAGCATGGTAGGACAGCAGAGTTCAACCCCAGGCACTCATTTCTAGTAATTAGTTTGAGTACTGATAACCCATTTTAAAGCCTGTGAGTAGTAACTTTCTGGGTCAAATCCTTATGGGAATAGACAGATGGATATTTTTTTAAAGGCCTCCCCATCAAATTATTTAAGATATACATGCTTTTCAGGACAGAAGATTTACATGTGCTCTTGAGATTTTCTTCCAGGGGAGTTTTACTTAATTGAAACAAATCAAGAATAACATCTCCTTTGCAAAAAAAAAAAAAAAAGACAAAACAAAAAAATCAAAGACAGCAAATTCTGTTAAGATACCTACTGCTCTGCAGAAAAAAAAAAAAATTGCTATAACGTGCTGTAGTCATGTTCTACATCAACTAACAGATGTTTCCTCTGCAAAAACAAGACAAACAAAAGCCTCAGCATGCTCCACATAGGCGTTATTTCTTGTGTATTAACAAAATTAAAACTCTTGTGCTCTAACCTGTCCCCAGTCTCTCCAGGGGATTCTGCCTGAGAAGCATGGTAATCAGATCCTGGGCGTCGGGTGGTGGAGCCTCATCCTTTTCAGGCCAGTTAATTTCATCTAGAAGGAAAAAAAGTAGTTTACAAGCTGACTGCTTAAAAAGTGGTCTATGTCCCAACAGCATTGCCATCACCTGGGAGCTTGTCAGAACGCAAAATTTCAGACCCCGTCCAATGCTCACTGAACCAGAATCAGCATCTTAACAAGCTCTGCAGTTGATTCCTATGCAGTTCGGTTTGAGAAGCACTGTTTTACATGACACAAGTAGCAAAGCTTTCAGCAAGACAGGGAGAGAACTTTTAGTAATTAGAGTCTCAATTTCATTTGCTTTCTGATTCTTTTTTTGGCAGAAATGGCTCCCAACAAGTTGCCCTTCTAGCTATCAAAAGCTATCAAGGAGGCTTAATATAACAGAAACTTTAAACACCTGTGTTTCAGGTGGTCTCTCATCTAGGGATCATCTAAGAATACAATTTTACTGCCTACGATGCTCAACTGGGGAACCCTGGCAGTGCAGTGGTTAAGTGCTACAGCTACTAACCAAAGGGTCAGCAGTTCGAATCCACCAGGCGCTCCTTGGAAACTCTATGCGGCAGTTCTACTCTGTCCTACAGGGTCGCTATGAGTTGGAATTGACTCAACGGCACTGGGTTTGGTTTTGGTTTTATGCTCAACCGGGAGCCCTGGTGGTGCAGTGGTTAAGAGCTTGACTGCTAACCAAAAGGTTGGCAGTTCGAATCCACCAACCACTCCTTGTAAACCCTATGGGGCAGGTTCTACCCTGTCCTTTAGGGTCACTATGAGTCGGAATCTACTTGACAGCAACGGTTTGGTTAACGGGTATGTTCAGCTGAGAATCAGCCAAAGCCATAGGTGTGCTTCACTCCAAGAAGCAAAAAATAATTTTGTAAAAATAAATATTTCCAGAGACAAAGGAAATTTCAAAGTGCTATAACTGAAGAACAAAAGAAAAACATTCAAAGTAACCATCGTAACGGAAGAATTTAAGATCTGTCATAAATATTAGGCTATGTTCTATATTCTAAAGGAGTTTGCCTGAAAATAGGTGTGCGTGCTTGTGTGTTTGGAAATGCAATAAAAACATGAGTTATTTCTGTTTGTGCCTGCCTCTAGCTTCCTCTGCTGCAGTTTAAATCTGATTTGGAAAATAAAACATGAATATGCATTGGAGCCGTAAGGCATCAAGAACAAAGCCAGTGCTTGCTGCTTGTGTTAATTAAACAGTTGATTCCCCTTGCCATTCAGGCCTTGGTATATCAGAAAACAGCCCAGTTATAAATCCATAAACAGCTCAGATATTGTATAAAGGGTTATACACTGCAGGCAACTCACAAATCTACTTGGTTTAAGTTTACAAATATGCCCGCTTACGAAGTCAGTGATAGAGAATAATGTTGTGATTACAAGCTTCCTCATATGCGATGGAATCGACCCGACAGCACATATGCAAAATATTTATTTTCCCCTATTTTCATTGCTGGCTGGGCCTTGGGAGCACACTCCAGACTAGACCAGAGGTAGTTGATGGAGATGCCAGCGACGACTGAAAAACTTTTAGGAATAGATGCCTTTTTGATCTATGCTTCTGGGAAATTCATAATAACAGGAGGTTAGGTGGTGATAGATCCTATTTAATTATCATTTAGTTTTGCCACAAGCCTCACAACAATAGTCAGGGTCAGCTTGCAGGTTAAGATCTAAAGGTTATTGAATTTTAAATGAAAGATGAACAGCTGTTACAGAAATAACATTACACCATAACAACTACCAATGAAATCATTAACAATCTGTGGATTAAATTTGCTTCCTTCCCATTCTCATCATTTATTATTTGGTAGACATTTGTTTTAGGGTTTATTACATATTTCTTAATTTCTTCATTGTGCCATTAGCCATTTTCCCCATTTATGTAAATGTTACTCACATTAACCTTTTCTTCCCTGGTGAAACTTTCCTATTACGGAAGAGAAGACCGGGATAGCAATGGAATCATTTGTAAATCCCACACCAATTTCTTTTGCAGAAAAAGCACAACATAAAAGTTGGTTGCATTGCTAGTACATTTCCAAATTTCACGTTAGCAAAACCTTCTCAGATCAATTTTAAATGCAAATGACCCTCTTGAGATTGTGAAAGTCAGCTGTGGGCTATGAGGAGTGAGTTCTTTTAATTTGCTGGCTCAACTGCTTGATAAAGGTTAATATTTTAGTAGTAAAAACGGCGACATTCCACGGATTTAGAGTGAATAGCTGCTTCCCAACAGTGGCTTAAAGATAAGTTCTGATGATATTTACCACTGATGACTTGTCCAAATAGCTCTTCTGGAGTATCCCCAAAGAATGGCACGCATCCAACCAGAAATTCATAGAGGATAATCCCCATGGCCCACCAGTCCACCGGCTTCCCATAACCCTGCCTCAGAATCACTTCTGGTGCAATGTATTCAGGTGTGCCACAGACCTAAAAGATGATTGTAATATTAGAATAACTGGAATATCGCACATGAATTAAAATGAGCAAGACGGATAAACACCAATTATTTCACCCAGAGCGCACCTGCTCAACCACACGGAACCACAAGGACAAAGAACTTAAAACGAAAATTACAAGCAGATATCTATAATGCCAAAAGCAATGAGTTCCTTAAATACCAAAGAAGGGAAGTTTTAAAGTCTGCTCTAATATTGAATTATGTGTAATGTTTAATTTCAAATTAAGCATTTGACCATGTTCAGTAGTTTTACCATAAACCTTAAATTTAAAATAAGAATGCAAAAATCTATCAATATCAGTGATAGTTTTAGTATTTATATGACAAAATTATATTCACACTCCGGTTATTTCATAAAAGCATGACAGTTGAGCGGGGTTTACCTTAAGTAACTTTATAATGAACAGATTGTGGGCACATGGTAATGAGGCATGCTTAAAGGGAAATGGGCCATGGCTGGGATTTTAGCACCCGTGATTGTACAATGCATCACGAGTTTCACAAGTACCCTACAGAGGCTCTTGAATTCCTTACAAAAACAGTTTTCCATTTGTCTCTCTCACACTCTCACTTGTGAGCAATTAGATCGTTAGTCTTGCTAACAGACCGTAATGTTGGGGGAGGAATGTGGAGGGAGTGGGAAGTTCCAAGAGACCCAGGGAGAAAAATGGGAGCAGTTTGCACATTTTTAAAGGTAAGGCTTATACAGACATCTAAACCACCAGAAATTACGTGAAGTTGGCCTAGACAAGCTGATTCAGAATTTCACTGTATTGCACTTTGTATTTATCTATAGAACTGAACAGCATCCAAGCTTACCTGTTTATCCAGGAACTCTCGAGCATCCTTCTCAATATGGCCCTCATAAAGATTGGTAGTCATGCTCATTAGTCCCACCTTGGATAATCCAAAATCTGTCAGCTTTATGTGCCCCATCGAGGTGACCAACAAACTATTAATCGGAAGGACACATATGACAGCAATCACATTGAGGACTTGGTCTTTTACATAAGCATTCCACCCCTCTCTCACAGTCAGTTTGTAAGACTATTTAATATACTGGTATCAACCTTATCACAAAACCCAGTCCGGAAAGAGATGAAGCCATGCAAAGATGTCAAACACTTGCATCTAACAGCTGTGTATAATTCATAAGGGAGGGCCAGCAACCAAGCACCGCTCATTTGTGCTGGAGCAGCCGCTGACACTATAATTTACAATACTCTGAAACTCTTCGAAAAATTAAAATGTGCAACTCTGACTCTTTACATTTTCAGAATAAAAAAATAAAAAAGAAAATGCTGCCAATAATTTCATGTCACGCATCAGGCCCTGAGGTGGCCAGCATATCTGAGATTCAAATGAGACATAAGATAAAGAACTTCAACGAAAGAAAATGTAGTGTTATTTCAGATTTCATTGGCTAGCTCTAATTATAATTTGTACTTGTTACGCAAAAAACTGGCACTTCCTATATACACGAAGAAGTTACATTTCATAGCTTTATGAACTTATACATTTAAAATTTTTCATTTATATGGAAAAACAAAATTTAAATATTATATATTAAATAGTATTATAACAATTTTATTAAAAAATTAAGGAATAGAGGAGAAAAAAAGCAAGAGGAAGGAAATATGCCAAAATTCTAATAGTGGTTGTCTTTGTGTGGTAATATTACGAATAATATTTTTTTATTCTTATGTTTTTCTGTACTTTCCAAATTATCTATAGTGACTATAAGTAAAATTTATCATAACATTTTCAAGACAATTAAAATCTTTACACATTAACATGTAAAGCGTTAGAGGCATCTGAAATAAGTAAAGAAAGCCTGAAACATTTAATAAATGATATCATAATAAATGTCTAGTCATTCGGGGAAAATAGTTTATCAGACACCAAAGTGAACCCCAGATAGATTAAAAGTTGAATAAAAAAATTAAGTTGTAGGCAAAATGGAATATATCATGAGGCATATCATCTTGGAGTGGGGAAGGACTATCTAAGTATGGTGCCAAATGCAGAAACTATGAAGAAAACAACTAACAGCATTCCACGTAGGAATATTCAAAATTTTATATAATTTAAAAAAAGAACTATTTTTTATTAACCCTGGCTTTATATTTACCTTTTTCTCTTGTTTCTCATAAGTTGTTATTATTGTATACATCACAGCCTCAAAGGATTACATAAAAATTACTATCTATACTATTGAAATAACCCATTTGGGGACATTACAGGGGAACTTAAAAAATGAGCAAAGCAATATTAAAAGAAAACCTTTTTAGAGAGATGAATAAGAAAGCTTTTTGTATTGTGTATTTGTAGCATATAAATGTTTCATCAGTGTACATACTTGTCCGGTTTCAAATCCCTGTGTACAATTCCATAATTGTGTAGATATTCCAAGGCCAGGACTGTCTCAGCAAAGTACATCCTGGCCATATCAACAGGGAGAGGACCCATGTTTTTCATTAAGGTAGCACAATCTCCCCCTAGAAAATGAAAGAAAAAGGATTTGGCAGTACATTATCAGTTAGGAGTAAGGAAGGCCAGCAGTTTAGGCTGCAGAATTTCAAAGCAGGGTCACCCCTATCCAGAGACACAGCATACTATAGTCATAAGCGGGTTGTGTTTTAAGGAATCATTTTCTAATTTAGATGTGGTGTGGAGAAAATATACATTTTTATATAAGCAGTACTCAAACAGAGCAGGTTTGGCTATGAAATGGAACTGTACTTAGAAGAACATCTAGCACGATTTTAGGAAGATAATGACAACTTAAAATATCCCAGTATAAAACCTGGGGATTCTGTTCAAATCCTAGCTCTGCTACTTACAGGCTGATAGATCTTAGGCAAACTATTTCATCTCTCTGTGTCTTGATTCCTTCATCTGTACTATCAGTATAGGACCCTTATTGTCCCTTTTAGGATTATTGTGAGAATTAAATGAGATAATCTATGGAAAGGATTTAGAATATTATCTAACACATATTAAGCATGTGACACAGGTTAGTTTTATTACTGTGGTTGTTGTTAAAAGGACCACAACAAAAGGTTAATAAATCAAAATATTATTGTGGTGGAAAAAACAATAGGTGGAAATCGGGTAACCTATGGTTTTGTCTTGTATCTCCAACTAAATATTCAGTATGTTTTCCCTTCTTGGGCTTCACTTCACTCACAGGCAAAATGAAAAGTTGGACTAAAGGGAAGTTAATGTTTCTTCAAGTTCTATAGTTTTTGGATTCTGTTCAATGGCAAGAGCTTAAAATAGATACTTTAAAAACTGTTTTGGCCTTTGCTGATCTACTCATTTTATTAACTTTGATTATGTGAATGGCTCATGGCTACTCAAACACTCAGAAGTTTAATGTAAAATTGGTAAAGAGCACATAAAAGAGACTACAAACCATAAGGTTCACAAAAAAAAAAAACCCAGAAAATCAGGAGACTGGCTGGCTGAACTTTCTTGACTGTATCTCCTTCCCCTAACCCATTTTTAGTTCCATACTATAATGCTATGGACCAAAAAGGATATATTTTTATTGCATTCTCAAAGAAAACCAATTGTAATGAATGCTTTTATGATAGGTGATAAAATAAGTAGGAAAATCTAATCACCTATATTCTAACTTTAATGACCAATCTGAGAGGAGGTAGTTAGGATTAAAAGCTCTTAAAAAAAAGAAAAACAACCTTTTCCCAAATAGCACTAATTTTCCCTTCGTTATCATAGAGTGGGCACTTTACAAGCAATTATCAGAAGATAATGACTGGGAATACAGCCATCTCGTTGCCTGGCTTCAGTTCCTAGGTGTATACAGCCATTCTGTGGCACAAATACACAAAACAAGCAAGGGCTTCTGGGCACAGGCGTAGACTTCTTGGTATCAGAGGCTGATTTACCTTCCACATATTCCATGACCATACACAAGTGGCGTCTTGTCTCAAAGGAGCAATACATGCTGACCACAAAGGGGTTTTCTGCAAAAGTCAGGATATCCCGTTCTACAAAGGCCTGCTGGATCTGGTTTCGGAGGATGAGGTTCTGTTTGTTTATCTTCTTCATGGCAAACCTCTGCCGGGATTCCTTATGCCGAACAAAGTAGACTGCCCTGAAAAGGAGCACAAGTGTTGGGATTCACAGGAAGAGAAGAGGTGAGGATGCTTCTGGGATACAGTAAGCCATGTAATCAAGTTTTTTTAAGTTCATGTGGCAGCTGGAATTCAGCTCACATAAGTTTTACTAGCAGTTTCAAACATCCCATTTCAGGTCAAAGTCTTTTGGCCAGAACTGATTTCTGAGGGGAGGGGAGGCAGGTGGTATTTTTTCAGTGTAGGCAGTAGTGGTTCATTGATAGAATTCTCAAATTCTATGCAAAAGGCTGGGTTCAATTCCTGGCCAATACACTTCTAGGAAGAAAGGCCTGGCGATCTACTTTCAAAAACTGGCCAGTGAAAACCCTATGGATCACAACAGGGCTGTTGTGCATTGAGTAGCCATGAGTCAGGGTCCAACTCAACAGCAGGTACCAACAATAACATTCTTTCCACGAAGGTCACAGGTCATACATAAGGCACAAATTCATCTTTACTGCTGAAGGAAGGAAACGGACTGTCCCCAGAGTGAGTTATTTTCCAATAGCTAGCTGAAGCTTCCAGTTTTTCCCTAAACAAAACAAAATCCAACGTATGTCAGAAGAGGAAAGAATTAACAAAATTACATACATATCATGAGCTAGACCCCTTCTATTGTTAGATATATGTTAGGCTCTTTCTCATGACTAACTGAAGCAATAGTTTTCTATACCATACCCTTGGGATCTGCAAAAAGGACCATAGCTTCTTACAGTAGCTGGTTTCCAACTTGAGAGTAATTTACTTCCCATAAAATTTCCAGATCAATGAGAAGTGTGTCATAGGTTATATCAGGCTGTCTTGCAACAAAAAGTAGCATATTTCCTCACTATGGACCTCAGCATCTGATAGGCTGATTCCTGTTTCAACAGGAAATACATTTCTCAACATAGAGGGTAAGGGGTCCACTGATGGAGCTGCCATTTCTGTTCGTCCTAACCCATGGCCAAGGTGCCACATGCCTTTATTGCAAAATGACCAGGTTGCACTGAATCTCTGCCTAAAGCCCCACCCAAATACTCTACAGAACCAGTTCTGGCTGGGTAAAGACAATGGATTCCCAGGGTTTGGAATTACTTGGAGGAAAAAAAAAGGTAAGTGGTTAGGTGGGGACTCTAAGGCGGAGTCTTAAAATTCTACCTGAAAAGAAAGAGCAACAGGAAAAATGTCTTAGATGGACTCCTTTTCTCACGAGTCACTCTTCATCTGTTATTATATGGGAGAACAGGTTTGAATTCACAGATTAGGCAATGATCAAATATGTAATAATGTACCTAGAGCCATCAATCATGGCAAAGCATATCCAGTAGCCTGCCTCCTGAAAACGTAAGGGGTTCTCTGACACGAGATGTGCTTTTCACTAGTAATTTTCATTATTCCTGAAAAATGAATCAGCCACTTATGCAAGGGGGACTAGGACCTCCTACGCTCTGACAATACAACAGGGTGATCCATTTACATAAATTTCATGTATATTCAATTCCAGTTTATTCAATATTCATATTTTTCCTTTAAGTGTTCAGCTAGCAATTCATTTTTTCAAGTATGTATATCTTTAGCTTTGTCATTGTATCCATCTTTTTCCTTCACTCACAATATCACATATTGATTGTCTGTGTCTAAACAATACTTCTTTTTTTGACTTTACTCCTTTTTCCCCTTGCTTCATCTCTTCGGCTTTCTAGATTTTCTTCCGTTATATAGTAAAAGCTCTCTTAGCCAAACTCCTCATGACCAACTCACGAAAAACCCAGTGGTGGAAGGGGAACCAGCAAGCCTCGAGCCCAGGGCTTTCAGCAAGTAACTAGTTGTCCTCTCCAGGATGTCCACAATACTTGGGCTCCCACTGTTGTTGTTGTTATTGCCATCGAGCCCATTCTGACTCATGGTGACCCAAGTGTGCAGAGTGGAACTGCTCCATAGGGTTTTCAAGGCTGTGATCTTTTGGAAGCAGATTGCCAGGCCTGTCTTCTGAGGTGCCTATGGGTGGGTTTGAACTGCCAACCTTTTGGCTAGTAGTCAAGAGCTTAACTGTTTGCACCTCCTGGGGACAGCTGAGTTTAATTCCCATAACTGTATATAAAGTGATGAAACACTGAGTGTGAAAAGGGAAAGCTTTGTTCATAAAAAAACTAAACTGAATGCTTTGGAAAGTTTTGATAATAGTGAGTAATTAAATAAAATTCCTATTGATTTAGCGTGGGTTGAGGAAATGTGAAAAACTTGGAAAAAGCATAAAAATTCATAATTCTACAGATTGCTTCAATCTTTGGATTCTTTTTCTTGCTTTGCCTTTAAAGAAGCTACAACTGGAACACAGAAACAAATTATTGTAAGTATGGTTTATACTGGCTGTTCCTAAAGAGGCCTGGCCTTACATCAAAAGATCATAAAATTTATATACATTTAGGTTAAATTAAAATGTTTAAAGTATGTATCATTTTAGAAATGATTTCCCACTTTGACCAACCTTCTAATTAACCAAGAAATTCCTCCTCCCTCTGTATCAGATTAAAGGCTTTAACTGTATTTTCCTTTCTCTAATTACAGATTAGATAAAAGCAAGAGTCCACAGAAAACTGGAGCTGCTCCTAACTAGATGCTGGTAACAGTACAAACAAATATGAAGGGGCACAGAAAAGACCACGTCCTCGCCTTCAGTATAAGACAAGCACTGGTAAACAAATACTATAAAAAAGGGGAATTTTTGAAATAGAAAATCCATTTTTAAAAATGGAATTCAGAATTAAAAATGTAGAAAGAAAGAAAGAAAAAAAAAACCCAGTATATAATCACTTGCCTACTGAAAGTAACTGGAGGACAGCTTACATTCTATCTCTTCCTTCAACAATTCATATTGACTAAGTTGAGCAGGGAGGACCCTTAGATATAATATTCTGATTTTCCTATCTAGACTATTTGAAGGTTGCCAGTTTGACTTCCAATCAAGCATCACCACTTCTTACATAAATTGCTCAGCAGTATGTTGGAGAATGGCAGGAAGTGGAGCAAGAACAGTGCTGTGCATGATTTTATGAAAGAATAAAGCAAAAAGCATCTCAGCCCACATTGACTATGATTCTTCCCAGGACTGTCTCTGTGGCACTGTGTAAAAAATGGTTTCTGTCTGTATTCTCAGATTTTCAGTTCATAAAATTGGATTTGACCTTCTACTTTCCCTTGCCTTGATGTACTAAAAATAATCAGTTAATCCCTTAGAAAATATACTTAAACCAGTTGAAATTAATCCTATAGGTATCTTGTTAATCTTGATCAAGTAGCAGAAGGAATGTGTTAGCATTTGCTGTAGTTGGGGCTTTTTTTTATGTTCTTGGCTTTTTATATTTTTGTACTCTTTGGGAATGTTATTCTTAATGTTGCAATTTGTTTATTTAGTAACAATTGTTGACTCTCTCATATCTTTCTTCCTTTCCAGTTTAAAAAAAAAAAAAAAACCACCAAGCCAATTCCGACTCATAGCGACCCTACAGGACAGAGTAAAACTGTCCCATAGGGTTTTCAAGGAGTGGCGGGTGGATTTGAACTGCTGACCCTTTGGTTAGCAGCTGAGCTTTGGACCACTGCGCCACCAGGGCTCAGTTAAGTTAAAAGATGTTTCAAATCTATTAAAGTCAGCAGGGAGGGGAGAAGGGGGAGAGACAACGACAGATAGACAGACAGACATCTAGTAATTATACACTCTGTTAAACTGAGCTGTGAATGTTCTAAGTTTATGAAACTGGCCAGAACTGACGCAGTCTCACATTTCCCTGCTTCCTAGCCCCCAAGTGTTGCTTTTTCCGAGAAGCTGCTTCTGTCTCTCTCTTCCTACACTGACCTCCCTGTGAAACAGGAAAACCAAGGGTGGGAGGTGACGCGGCGGGAAAAGTAACAAAGACGCCTGTTTTCTCTGATTCAAGCTTCACCTCTCCCAGGCAGAAGCGAGGTGTGAGAGGGTGCTAAGAAATGGAATCAGAAGCTGACAGGATCTAGAGCAGAATGAATCGGTCCTATTGGCAGCACGAATGTCTAATGCGTATAAAATTATGTGTAAATCGGAAAGCCCAATACATGAATCCATGCGAGTAAATCTGCACGTGGGAGCAAGGGTGCATGTGTTAGAGGAAGGCTGAGAGGAAAGGTTGCAGGGAGAGTGTTGGGGGGAGGTACATGCCAGTTTGCCCACGTGGACAGGCGAATGATCCGGGTCCTTTGAGAGGTCATTGCGGCTAAAAAGAAAAGCAAAGTGAGGGAAAAAATATTGTGCTTTTCAAATTTAGCTTTTTTACTTTAAAAAATTTTATTCTTTCACATTGAAATTATAGGAGTTGTAATTTAAAAATCCAGGTGCAAGTAAGTGCTCAATGGAGGAAGTAGGACATCTCCAAATACTCCAAATATGACACAATAAAACCTGCAAAAGGCAGAAACTGTATAAGGCAGAACCTGTTGGAGAGGGAAAACTCAAATATTTTCCACTAACAGAGAGGTGGTAAGACTGCATCCTCTCAAAGGTGGAACACTTAAAAGACCTGGAAAACCCAGGCAGTCCTGTTGAGTCCTGGCTCTCAGAGGTTTCACTGTACCACAGCGCCTGGCACACAGTAAGTGTTAACTTTTAACAGGACTAAGTGGTGTAAAGGTGGGGGCAATGGTGGGTCAGTGTTAGAATTCTCGTCTTCTATGGGGGAGACCTGGGTTCGACTTCCTGCCAATGCACCTCATGTGTAGCTACAACCATCCATCAGTGGAGGCCTGTGTGTTGCTATGATGCTGAATAGGTTTCCACAGAGCTTTTAGACTCAGACAGACTAGGAGGAAAGTCCTGATGATCTGCTTCCAAAAATCAGCCAGCGGAAACCCTATGGATCACAATTCGATCCACAACCGATTGTTGACGGTGTGGGAACAGTGTGTTGTTCCCCTGTGCATGGGGTCACCATGAGTCAGGAGCCAAATCCATGGCAGTTAACAAAACTGAACCAAGAACCAAACCACTGAGTCAATTCCAACTCAAAGCGACCCTGTAGGACAGAGCAGAACTGCCCCCATATGATTTCCAAGTCTGTAAATCTTGACGGAAGCAGACTGCCAGATCTTTCTCCTGCAAAACAGCTGGTGGATTCAAGTGGACAATCTTTCGCTTAGCAGCCGAGTGCTTTAACCACTGCACCACCAGGGCTCCTAGCAACAAGTGGTATAAAGGGATGTTGAATTTCCAGTCAGAGATCAAAACACATTAAATAGAGAAGAAAATATGATGTTGAACAAATGAGCAAGTTGGCCTTATAACATGAATTGCCACTGGGTATGACACTGAGAAAACCATGACACGTGTTTCAGCATGGCGGGTAGAAGCCCTTCCTAACAAGAGGTTTGGTTAGCTGCCAGCACCACCAATTCTCAAGAAGTCATTGAATTGGTGTCACTTTGAGTCACTGATGTGAGCTGTACACTCCGTTACACTGGTGCCCAAGAAAACCTCTTAGAGTTTGAGTTCATCTGCCCATAGAGGGATCCCACTTGTTCAGCCAGTTCACATATGCCTGCAATCAGCATCTTGAGTGGGCCAATGGGTGTAGCTTCATTCAAATTTCAAATTACAAATAATTAAAATGTAGAGGAAATCTGCTGGAAATGTAATGAGCGATTAAATCTGAGAAGAGCAAAAGAGAAAAAAAGTTTTGGCTGAATGGTAGAAGCTCGCACAGGCAGCTTGTGAGTCCATTAATGACTTGGCCTGCATCCTGGGTGTTTACTGATTCACAGCTTGTTTAACTTCTTGTATATTCCCAACCATTCCCCAAAGTGTGATATACCTCATTGACTACACAGTTGTTTAATTGCACTACAAATGAGTTTTCTCAACCAATTAGAACTCCAAATACTGCTAAGATATATGCCTGAGTTTCATAAAAGTGGTGCCTCACAGATAATCTTATCCCAGAATTCCACTGCCAATAAAATCTAAGAGTATTCAAGCCCACAGAGCCACTAAATCCAAGTTCAGTTTTCTTGCTAGTGAAGGAAGAGATCCCCAGATTATCTCCAAAACCAAAGAGAACTAGAAAACAAATAACAAACAAGAATTGCAAACAGCTGCATGTTAGAAAAATTTTCCCAGGCAGAGAAGTTTTAATGCGGACCTTGAAGGAAATAAAATATTGCGGAAATACAGCATCAGAAAGCATGTGTAAGCCTCATCAGGAAATGTGTCACCTGACGTTATCTGAAAACAAAGCAGTGGAGCATAGAAAAGATTCACAAATATTTAAGTTCTTCGCTAAGTTAATGGTGTGGAAAATATTAGGGGTGAAAAAAAAAATAGTAAGGGGAAATATCCCTTGTGGCACAACAAAAGTAGCTCTCTTATCAGCTTGTGTGTGTGATAAATGGCAATAAATGTCTATGGAATTGTTTATTGCTCTCCATATACAGATGGAATTGAGATTAATACTTAATTAAACTCGAGTTCTTGGGCTGGCTAAAATGAATCAGGAGGTGGTTCGTATATTAATTATCCTTCCAAGCTATTTATTAGTAACTCAGAAAGATCCTGTCACAATTTGCCCTATGTCATGAGAAGGATATCATGTCTGAATAAAAATGGATCAAGCAAGAGGCATGACTAATGAGTTCAATTTTTAAAATCCTGGTGTAATTTTTTAATACAAACACTAAAAGAAAGTTAATACTCTATATTTTCAACCAACTTCTTATTGAAATACTTCTCTTACAAGGTTGACTGCTGGATCAGACAAGGAGTATGGACTAATTTGCAAGGAGTAATACCACACAAGACATACACACATACCCACATGCACCCACACACACATACATGCTGTATATTAAAAACATCTCTATCTACCAAAAGTCAGGTACTTCCAAACTCAAAGGGGCAGTGTGAAGGAGCTAGGAGTACATAAAATTTTTCTTTTCTTTTTATATTTTCACTTATTTTACAAAGTCTTCCTCACCAGTCCTCCAAAACCAGTTCCTCCAGGACCCTAGATGTGTTTTCTGATGGGCATCCAATAAGAAATGATTTTGGTAGCACATTACACCCATCCAGAAAGAAGCTGTGTAGTCTGAAAAGTAAAGTCCGCACATAACATCTACTTGACATACGATAAACGTGAATAATATATTACTCAGGTAGGTTAAAATATAACAAAGAGCTTTTTTTGAATTACTCACCCATAGGCTCCATTGCTAATCAATTTAATCGTTTCAAAATCACTTTCCCGAGGTTTCCTTCGAAGTTTCAGGGAAGTGTTAGAGCTCTTGGAAACAAAATATGCAAGTTAAAAAACAGTTCAGAATTTGAGAAAGTGCTTTTAACAGCAAATTAAATAACACATGAATTATATGTTCTGTCATTTAATATGCTGAAGTGCAGTTTTAAAACCAAATGAACCTGTGGGACAGCTTTAAAGATCAGTCTTCCACAGCAGTGCTGATAAACACCTCCTCAGGACACCTGTCTCAGTTTCATCTAAACAAACACATATTTCAGGGGATAAGGGCACCAAGCTTTTTGAAAATTCCAGATTTTAATTTCCCTTTGTCAACTATTCAAGTTAGCCTCATCCCAGTCTTCTAAAGTTTTGGAATTTAAGTCCAAAATGTCACACCTTCCTGGTTTCAGCCACCCAGAAAAGAACCAACTGGAGAGGCCCAACATGTGGCCTCTTTGTCCCTGACCAGGGCACGTAGGTCTGTATCATTCCCGTTGCAACCTCTCTCATTTGAAAAAGGTAGTAGGTGTTGAATGGAATACCTAAGAGTAGAATGCCTGCCTTTTATTCTCTACCATAACTTTTCTCAGCGTTGTTGTTGTTAGGTGCCCTTAAGTCAGTACCAACTCATAGCAACCGTATGTACAACAGAACAAAACACTGCCCAGTCTTGCGTCATCCTCACAATCATTGCTACGTTTGAGCCTGTTGTTGTAGCCACTGTGTCAGGCCATCCCATCGAGGGTCTTCCTCTTTTTCACTGACCCTTCACTTTACCAAGCATGCTGTCCTTCTCCAAGGGTCTCGTCCCTCCTGATAACATGTCCAAAGTACGTGCGACAAAGTCTCACCACCCTTGCTTCTAAGGAGCATTCTGGCTGTACTTCTTCCAAGATAGATTTGTTTGTTCTTCTGGCAGTCCATGGTATATTCAATATTCTTCACCAACACTGTAATTCAAAGGCATTAATTCTTTTTTGGTCTTCCTTATTCAATTGCCCAGCGTTTGCACACATGAGGCAACTGAAAACACCATGGCTTGGGTCAGGCGCACCTTAGTCTTTTAAGCGACATCTCTGCTTTTTAACACTTGAAAGAGCTTTTCGCAGCAGATTTGCCTAATGCAATAAGTCGTTTGATTTCTTGACTGCTGTTTCCGTGGTTGTTGATTGTGGATCCAAGTAAAATGAAATCCTTGACAACTTCAACATTTTTCTCTGTTTATCATGATGTTGCTCATTGGTACAGTTGTGAGGATTTTTGTTTTCTTTATGTTGAGGTATAGTCCATATTTCCAAAAGGAGAGCTCTTTAGAAAATTTAGCTCAAAGGATAAGAATAAACAGTGCTTAAAAAAATTCTCTCATGCCCATGTATCTTAGTGTTGACAGATTATCCATAGCCTCTCTGCTCCCCTCTGCAGAACCTGGCATTCCTTTCCCATTCTCTTGTAAGAAACCATGTGACTTTGAGGTATGTACCATTTTCTCCTACTTAGTGCCGTCATTTGTTGACCCTGTCATATCACTTATTATTGGAAGACTTGTGTACCCAACTTCCCATCTTCCTCTCTGCCCAAATCCTCTCACCATCCTGGGTGAATTCAGTGTCTATACAAGTAACTCATCTGACACCCTAGCCTCTGGGTTCTTGGACCGCCTCAGTTCAAATAACCACCTCTCACCTCTCCTTTTCCCTGCCCTCCAGCGACAGGCCCTAAATCACCTGCAAATGTCCCATCTCAGAAAACACCATTCAAGACCGGGACCACTTATATGTTCCACAACTTCCACTGACTGCTCTTGCATGGCTTTGGGCTGTAGGCTTTCTACGGGGGTCTTTTCTCATTCTCTTTTCCCTGCCTGAGTAATCTCATTTATGACCACAGATAACTTCTAAGTGATTTATGCCTCGACCAAAAATTCTTATTCCAAGAGCTAGCAGGTACCAGACCTTATATACAACTGCCTGTTGATGGTTCTTTTTGGCTGTCTCAGTTGAACTTCAATCTCATCACACCCAAAATTATGGCCATTATGACAAGAATAATGAAAATATCTATCATTTGGTTAGCATTTACTATGTGGTACAGTTCTAATCATTTTATATGGACTGTCTCTTTTAATCTTTTGTAATCTCTACTGCAATATTTTTCTTACAGATGAGGAAATTGAGGTACACAAAGTTTCCCACAGCTAGTAAGATGTGGAATCAGGTTTTAAATCTATGCAATCTGACTCCAGAGCCTGGGTTCTCAGCCAGGAGACTACCAGCTACCCTGCTTCCCTGACCACACCCAACCTGTCCCATTTTGGTCCCTCTTTTGGCATTCATAACTGGGGAGAATAGCACCAGCACCCAGTACCTCTCACCTGCGCCACTGCAACAGTCTCTTAACTGACTTCCCCATGGCCACGCCTGCCTACTCCCACACCCCATCTTCTTTCTACACTGTGGTCACAGTGATTTTTTCTCAAGCTAGAACTCTGAATGCATCAGCACCCCCCCACCCCGTACTTCTCCTACACACGTACACTTCCCCCAAAGCTCAATAGCTTCTCACTGTCCTTAAAAAAAAGAAAGACTGACAAACATGAGCAACAAGGACCTACATGTCCAGTTTTTACATCCTGCCTCGACAGTATCCCTTGCTCTTGGCCTCAGATGCATCCTTCTCCCTTGTGTCACAGAATCTTTGCCCATAACGAGCCCTTGACCTGGACTGTTCCCTTTGCCCATTTCAGACTTCTCATCCTAGTAATTTCTCACATCTCAGTTAAAGCACCACTGCTTGGAAAATCTCTTTGGACCTGCTGGACTAAGGTAAATCTCTTTATATTATGTTCTCATAGCATATGGCCCTTTTCCTTCATATCTTATTCATATTTATCACTTTTACATTTTTTGTGTGATTTCTTTTTACTAATTTCTGTTTCTTTTTGAGGGGAGGAGCTAGAAGCTATATGCCCAGTGCCTGGCATAGTGCCTTGTGCATAGAAAAAACACAATAAATATATGTTGAATAAAGTAATTAACACAGACAAAATTACCACATGGCAATAAACAGCAAAAACAGCATCACATCTCATCAAGGAGCATACTTACGCTCAGCGATTCATCTGTTTCCGGGGTTTCTGCTGTTCCACTGTCATAATTTCCCAATTGAGCCATTTCTAAGTTAAAAAAAAAAAAAAAGCAAAGTTTAGGAAAAGTAGGTAGGACAATTGCAACTAGACAAGACTGCTAAGCTGAAACAAAAGAAAAATAATTTCTCCAATATTAAAACAAAACAAAACTTACCATATACTTCAATGCATCATGGAAAAGTCTTAAAGCCAGAATGTTAAGAACCAGCAACTAACATCTGGAATTGTTTATTATGCACCCTTCCCAGGTGGTCATTTTTATGACTACCTAGACATAGGGACTTCAGACACAGGGCCTTTACTTTAGCTAGCAGGATTCACTGGCTAATGCAATCATGGTAGCTTGGAAAGAGCTTGGGGGAGGGGCCTAACAGCTGTGCTTATAATCAGATATCCAAGAGAGGTAAGACTTCCCAGGCTGTTATGGATTGAATTGTGTCCCCTCAAAATATGTATTGTAATTCCTAACCTCTTTTTTGTTTTTTATGCCTGTGGTTGAAGCTCTGGTGGCACAGTAGTTAAGTGTTATGGCCGCTAACCTAAAGGTCAGCAGTTCAAATCTTCTGCCTGCTCCTTGGAATCCCTGTGGAGCAGTTCTACTCTGTCCTTTAGGGTTGCTATGGGTTGGAATCCACTAGATGGCAGAAGGATGCTTGTGATTATTATCCCATTTGGGAATGAGTTGTCTTTGTTATATAAATGAGGCAGGATCAGTGTAGGGTATGTGTGTAGGGTATGTCTTGAGTCAATCTTTTTTAATAAATAAAAGAGATTAAACAAGCAAGGGAAAGAAGCACAGATGGAAGAAGAAAGATGCCAAGACACATGAAGATTGCCCAGGAACAGAAGCTCAGAAGAGACAAGGACTTTCCTCCAGAACCAACAGAGAAAGAAACCCTTCCCCTAGAGCTGGCACCTAAATTTGGACTTCCAGCCTCTTAAACTGTGAGAAAATAAATTTGTTAAAGCCACCCACTTCTGATATTTCTTTTGTAGCAGCACTAGGTAACTACTAAGACACAGACTCTGGGAGACAAGTAGGATACAAGGACTACTGTTCGGAGATGATTCTCAAGTTACAGTGAGCATCTCTTATTCCACTCCTTTGCATTCACTGTGAGATATCCCACCAAGTAAACTAAGCATCTGCAATTTGTCAGGAAGGAAGTAATGGTAATGATTAAGAGGAGTTTAGAGATTAGAAGACTTGGGTTACCACCAGTGTCAGCACTGAGTGGCCTTTCAACCTGGCTGAGGTTGAGGCTCCTACCTGTAAAATGGGAACACTACTATTTACCTCCTAGGGCTGTTTGTGAGTATATGCGATAATGTATATAATGCCCTTAGTATGTTGCCTAACAAAAATTAAACCAAAAACCAAACTCATTGCCATTGAGTCGATTCTGACTCATAGTGATCCTATAGGACAGGGCAGAACTACCCCATAGGGTTTCCGAGGAGTGGCTAGTGGATTTGAACTCCTGACCTTTGGTTAGCACCCATAGCTCTTAACCACTGTGCCACCAGGGCTCCAACAAAAATTAAGTGTCCATTGAATGTTGATTATTATATGTTATTAATAATAATTACATCATGTAAAGTAGTTAAACCTGGACTAGAAGCCACACGCTTGACACTATCTTAACTACTTCCCCGGTGGTCTAGTTAGGAGAAACAAAGGCATCTAATATATTCCCATTGGAATGCATCCCTGAGATTATACAAGTAAATAAGGAAACAAAATTCACTTTACTGTTTTTTTTTTTTTGAAAGCATGAAATAATTTACTCCAAAATTTTGACAGTGTTACCCTGAGTGTCAGTATCACAGGTAATTTGTATGTTCTTTCATTACCTTACCTGCATTTTCTAATTTTTCAAAATAGAATATGTACAATAAAAAGTCACAGTTTTTAGTAACATTTTTATATGCCTCTAAAGTAATTTCTTAGGCTCTTACTTCATGCAATCATATACCATTCTTTTTTTTTTTTTTGGAAAGATTGCATGTAGAAGATAAACCATATTTTTATGCATTTTTTTGTGAAGTATTTTTGTAAGCATGCTATGCTAATTTTTTTTACAGCAACATGGTTTTACAGTGGCTGGTGGATTAGAACTGCAGACCTTTTGGTTAGCAACCATAATCACTGCACCACCAGGGTTCCCAGCACTATTGTCCCATTTTTATAGAGGAAGGACCTGAGCATACAGAAGCTCCTAGTATCTTCTATGTCCTCCAAGGTGCAGGCCTGGGCAGTCTGGCTCAAGACCCTCACTTCTACCCTTCAAAGGACAGGCTTTAAGTATGTTAATTTAGATGTAGACAAGAAGGGTAAACAAATATAGACCAGAGTTTATAATAGTTTATAAGATTACCTGGAGAAGTTACATTTTAAATGATAATGAAGAGATTAAAAATATCTTCATTCTGAATCAAGAAAATTAAGTGTTAGGAGTTAAAAACACAACTCACAGTGATAAACAGTATAGTGGGTGAAATAGCTTATCCCGAAAATTCACATCCACCCAGAACCTCAGAATGTGACCTGATTTGGAATAGGGATCTTTACAGAAGTTATTAGTTAAGGATCTCGATATGAAATCATCCTGGATGTAGGGTGAGCCCTAAATCCAATGACTGATGTCCTTATAAGAAGAGGAGAGGACACACACAAAGATACAGGGGAGAAGGCGAGTGAAAACAGAGTCAGAGGTTGTAGCGATACATTTACAAGCCAAGGAAGGGCTGCCAGAAGCCACCAAAAGCTAGAAGAGAAGCATGGGGCTGTTTCTCTCCCAGAGCCTCCAGAAGGAACCAACCCTGCCAGTGCCTTGATTTTGGACTTCGGACCCGAATAGTGAGAAAGTGCATTTCTGTGTTTTAAGCCACTGAGTTTGTGATAACTTATTACGGCAGCCCTACAAAACTAATGCAATTACTAACGTCCAACATTGTCAAAGATCACAATTTTTTTTTAAGTCTCTGTAAAAGTACATGAACGGGCCTCAGATTATTTACCTACCTAAATTCAGCCTGCAGTGATATTTACTGATAGATAAGAAAACTGGGAAGAACTCATTCGGTCTACAATTCAAGCGCTGACACAATCTTAACTACACCAGTGTGAAGAGTCACTGTAATATAGTTTGACAGCCTCCCCCACTCCAATTATTTTCCTAAAAAAACAAATTAAAAGATGGTTCTGTTTTAAATAGAATTTCTGCTAAATAACTATTATCTGGGAAATACATATTATTTGCAAGCAGTGGGTAGTAATGGAATGGAACCAAGAGTCAGCTTTTGAAGCAGGAAGCTAAGGCATCATTTTGTAATGCCTAAAGAGATTTTTAAAACTCATCTAAATACCATTAAACATCTGCCCTTTTTATTTCATTGATTTAAACCATTTCTGAAGACTCATGATTCAAAAAGGTAAAGACGGTAATTTAAAAGCCATGGGGAAAAATCTCTCCCCAGGGAACTTTCAGAAAAGCAGCCACCAGTCTCTGATAAGTGATGAATCTGTTGTGGTACTGCTTTCAGTACTGTATAAATTTATCTGGCATTATCTCCCAGTAATGCATGCATCATTTCCCTGGAAGCAAAGATACAATGGCCATAAGAGCAAACAAAGCAGGGGAAAATAGGAGAGCAGGGCACAGAGCAGCAGGTTCCCTGGCTAAAAAAAAAAAAAAAAAAAAGCCTCCACGCCAATGCTTATCACCATTACAAACAATTTAGCAAGATAAACACTGTTTGCTAATTCAGTTTAATGAATCAAGAAGACAGTTTTGAATGGAGGGTTGTGCAATGGTTTTTGAGTCTTTCTAGGCAGTATACAACCTAAGTGCTTTAAATGACAATCCCAAACAAGAACAAACAGGCAAAAAAAGGAAGGGTGGGTGGCTTACCAATACTGGATTTTTAAAAAAAATCACTAACAGGGTGCTTTCTATTCTCTGTATTTAAAAGAATTATGTCAGTTTTTCACTTGCATCAGCCCTAAACCTTTCATATGCTTTAAGAAAGCATTTCTCCTTTCATTGGCTCTCTTGTGTATTACTATTTTTCATACTTGCTTAGAACAAGTAAGCAAAAATACACCTACCAATATTGCACCCAGTTTAAAGTAACCTATAATCAGTTACATTACTCCCCTATTACTTTAAGTTTAAATGTCATTTTAAAATTAATTTTAGTTAATGTCTGTAGCGATATTTTCAAAATTAGAACTGCCCTCCGGAAGAAGCCAACTGAGCTTTGCAAGAGAAAAAATACTGTGAGAAGACTGAAATCTAAACCCTTCTGGGACACCGGCATTCTCAGGTTGACAGGCCTCTAGGATTTCAAGTTCTGTCCCCACACTCTAGGTAAACACACAAATGAGTCATGTCCATTTACTTCTCCAGATTCAGCTCATGGCTAATTCCTTCAAATTACAATCAGCCCACAAGTATGGAATTTTCAATAGATGGAAACATGAGAGCCAAAACATGAGAGAAAAATTAAGACTGGCAGCTAAGTTCTTATGTGCGGCCACGGTGCGTAAGCAAGTAAAAGGTCAGCCCCACCAAGGTACTCACCTTCCAAAGGATCCTTATTGAGCCCCAGCTGACTGATGATGTACCTGGGAATGTCAGTTTTAATACCCTGTCCTTCTTTTGCATGGCCTTCTGCAGCTTCCAATAGGTAGTAAAATTCTTCAGGATCAAATTCCTAGCAGAAGACAAACACAGATGGATAATTCTTTGAGCCAAAATTTTCTGAGATTTTATTACATAAATCTCATTCACAGTAAAATTGCTGGATATACACGGTTGTGGGTTATTTATGCAGAATAGGAGGCAAATTGTTTCAAAAAAGTACATAATTCTCACTTCATATTCTAAGCTAAAGGGAAAAACCAATACATTTATGTACTTGGTAACCCAAAGATGATGGCCATTTCCAATTTCTTATTAATGCAACTTTGAAGGTACTATTTTCTACTCACACATATCTACCTCACTGAAGACGATGAAGTCTGAATTTTTAATGAGCCTCTTAAGCAAAGTTTTCAAATCTGGGAATCTCACCCAGAGACTGTTTTTCTCCCTATCTAGCTAACCACAAAAGTAGTCATGCCAGAATACATTTTTTCAAAGTCTCGTAGGGAACTCCCTTAGTGCAGAGATATCCAAAAGCATTAGAAAGAAAAAACTCAAAATCACCACTTTCTGTCAGTGAACTATAAAATTAAATTATTAACAGTCACATAAGGTGAAGAGCCAAGAAAAAAATATAAAATTAATACTTCCAATTACTTCTTTGTCCTTCTGTAAAACTTCAGTTGGGTATTTCCCTACATATTTCATTTTCCTTGGTAGTCTGTTGTTTTTTTTTTCTAGTATGTAATAAAAATCTACAGGATCACATTACTCTAGATGGGAGCCATGCATTTATGTGCTGTAAACAATTATGCTTACACATTTAAGTCACAGTCACTATTTTCAGATATATTTCCCAGTTTGTTTTTTTTCCCTAGGATTTTTTTCACCATTTTGATTAATGCTTAAAACAGGCAACTTTGGAATCTCAGCATTTCATCTGAGAATGACTAAAGAATTTCTAAAAGCCATACTTCAAAGTGGAGCCAAGCCAAGCCAATGTATACACACAGAGCCCTTTATATAAATGTACAGTGACAGACAGGGCAAGGCTGGGGATGGCAGGTAGAAAATGACTGTTTGGGGAAACAGCTTCTAAAACTCAAAAGTTCAGCTTCATCTGAACTTCATACAGTACTGACAACAGCAAAATTTTCAAAGCTAGTTCTAAGCTCACTTGTTTCCAGCTTTGAAAGGTCCTACTTCTATTTTTTTCTTCTGTTTATGAGCTATTACTATAAAAATTTTATTTCTTCTCCTAAGGCAAGATCTTCTCTTAGCATATCTGTTGCTGTCCAGAAAAATACGTTTTAATGCTAAATGGCATTTTCACTCAAATGAAACTAGTGTAGGAAGTGCAAGCACTTAGTACAAAATCCACACGATATAACAAGGGAAGTAGTGAAAAGTAAGTCTCCTTCTATCTGCACTGCTGGCCATGAAGTTCTCCTCTCCAAAGCACCCACTGTGTTTTGTTTTGTTTCTCCCTTTATTCTTCCAGAGACACTCAGTGCTAATGACGCTTTTGATTCCGTGATTCTAAAGGTCTTGGCCATTGGTGTAAAGCCCTGTCCTGCCACTTCCCTACTTTTATCCTCGAGATTTCCCCTTTAAAAAAAAAAAAAAATGCATTGCTATAAATTTAAGAGCCTGTGAACATTTCACTACTACAAAAAAAATGAATGCTAAAAAAAGCAAAAATACCAAAGTGATACAACCATATATGTATACAATGTGTGCATGTGTATGTATGTGTACATGTGTGTAATTCTAAAAAGCTGTGCTGTACATGGTATTATAATTATTTTACTGACCAGTGGAATTTAAAAGTTTTTATGTTATATTAAGGACCTTAAAACAATTCATATGCTCAAAGTTTCATATTTCCCCACAGTTTTGACTAAAATCTCAATTAAAATTTTAGAAAAGAAAACAGAAATTTTACAGTTGAAAAATGATCATGGGCCAAAGATTATACACTAAAACCTGTGAAAGCTGGAACCCAGGTAAGGTGGAAACCTGTCAGAGAAAGAAAACAGGTATTTACCACTAATAGAGAGTAACAGAAAAGTAGTAAGTCTGTGCCCTGACAAAGACTGAAAACTTGCGAGACCAGGAAAAACAAGACAGTCTTATCGAGTTTCAGCTCTCACAGGTTTCACAGTATAATTGATAAAACGAACTAATCTCGAAAAGTCTCTTTCCTTCAGGTCTGGATGAGCCCTATTGTATTCTCCCAAATGTTTTGCTAGCTTGCCACATTTTAAAGACAATATTTATAACCACAGGTCACTACGTAGCATATTTCTGCTTTCCTTCCCTCTGCATCTTGGCAGCTCTACGTAAGTGAGGCACAGCAAGCATTTTAAATTAGCTGCGATGTAAAGTAATTACGTTGAGATAAGTGTACACACATTATTTCATGATCATCTTTCCAGTATGCCCAGGATGTGATCTGACTATCACTTAATACAGCACAAGTCCTGGAAGTCTTACTTATAATCAGAGAAGAAAAAACACATATGGATGTCCTCATAAACATGCACAAGCTGCGGTTCCTTGTGAATCTTCCCATGGAGCTCTGGTCTTTGAAGCCAAGTGAAACTGGAGCTGTCTGTCAGTTACCGCTTTCCCACAGTTAACAATACATAACCTAGTCAGGCACTTACCAGGCACTCTAATAACCGAGCAGGGCGGGCAATGACGATTAGGATTTTTCTGACTAGTTGTTTAATAAACGCCAATTCTCCACTTTCTGAACGATCATGAGCCTATGAAAGAGCAATGAAAAGAATGATGATACAGAATTGTTCCACTGAATGGAAAAGAAAATCAGCAAAGCATGCTAATTAGATAATCATAAATATTCAAAAATTAAATGAATTAGAAAATACTTTTTAAATCTCTGCAGGATAAACGAGCAGTATCGCTACATAAATGGACACTATTAAACTTCGATATCTCCCAAACGGCTCTATTGGAACCCACTGATGTCAAGTCGATTCTGACTCGTGGCGAACCTATACGACAGGGTAGAACTTCCCCATGTTTCCGAGGGGCGCCTGGTGGATTTGAACTGCGGACCTTTTGGTTAGCAGACATACCTCTTAACCACTACGCCACCAGGGTTTCCATTAGCTGAAGTTAAATCACAAAATTTTTATTGCCTATGTTTTAAAAATCAAATGCTATATCTCTTAATGTAAAATATGAATGAAGAGACATAAAAAGTTTATGATACTTTAAGTACACGGTACAAGTCGACTGGGCAGCTGACCAGGAACCTTGATTTTCCAGATGTAACATCTTAAATGTATGGAATGGCCGACATGGTTATATTTGTGACAGACTGAAGAACTGCTTTTGCTATCCTGGGCATTTGAATGTTCATAGAATCTATTTCACAGATACAATATGATTAACATATAAATAAATCATTTCATAACATGTAAGAAGCATGTAATGTTTATTATCAATGTTAGCTACATAATGTTTACATTTGGACTTTTACATATGAATTCAATTTCACACATTAAACAATATCTAGGCACTCAATTCAATAAAAATTAACTGGCTTATGATTTTTATTTTATTTTACATATAACCTACATGTTAAATCTACTAAGCACAAAAAATATTCACAGAGGAAAGCTCAGTTTATTAATAGTCATTTTTATTTTCAATGACATTTTCTTAAAGAAATGAAATAAATCTGTATCAAAACCAAAACGAAAGAACCAAACTCACTGCCTTTGAGTCAATTCTGACTCATAGCAATCCTCAGGATAGAACAGAACTGCCCCATAGGCCTTCTAAGGAGCCGCTGCTGGATTTGAACTGCCAACATTTTGGTTAGCTGCTGAGCTCCTAACCAGTGCACCACCATCTGTATCAAATCAGGCATAAAATCAAAGTTTTTATGCCTGCTTTTTTACATTAAAAGTCCTAACATAAATCTCTATACAAGTTCACCTTTTAAATTTTCTTAATTTTTAAATTTTATGATTTACTTTCATCTGACCACTAAAAATAACATGTCAAGGTAATGCTGTTACAAGGTGACATAATTTAACAGACACAGAAATAAACTTTTACAATCAGGCTTGGAAGTGCTTTATCCTGACAAGAATCAGTTCTCTCCCCATGAAAAATACTGATAGACCAAATCTATTAAAAATGATTATACTTAGCAGCAATGTGTCCACTGAATTTAAGCCATCAAATCAAAGGCAGTTTCCCAGAATGTAGACACAGAAACCATATACAGTCAAAATATCTAAAATTTACATGATAGAAACATAGGAAAAATGATCATTGGTAAACAACCGTAGAATAGAATCTATTCAAAGAACCAATTAGTAACTATAACTATAGAGACTAGGACAAAACAAACAAACACAAGTAAACAAAAAACAGTTGCTGCAAAGTTGACCTATGCATGTCAGAGTAGAACTGTACTCCATAGGGTTTTCAATGGCTGATTTTTCGGAAGCAGATTGCCAGCCCTTTTTTCTGAGGCAATTCTGCATGGACTTGAACCTCCAGCCTTTCAGTTAGCATCTGAGCACTTAACTGTGCCACCCAGAAGCACTCCAGGATGCATATAAGCACATATATACATATGTTGTTGTAAAGTGCCGTCGAGTCGGTTCCGACTCATAGTGACCCTATGCACAACAGAACGAAACACTGCCCGGTCCTGCGCCATCCTTACAATTGTTGTTATGCTTGAGCTCACTGTTACAGCCACTGTGGCAATCCACCTCACTGAGGGTCTTCCTCTTTTCCGCTGACCCTGTACTTTGCCAAGGATGATGTCCTTCTCCAGGGACTGATCTGTCCTGACGTGTCCAAATTATGTAAGATGCAGTCTCACCATCCTCGCTTCTAAGGAGGATTCTGGTTGTACTTCTCCCAAGAGAGATTTGTTTGTTCTTTTGGCAATCCATGGTATATTCAATATTCTTCACCAACAGCACAATTCAAAGGTGTCAATTCTTCTTCGGTCTTCCTTATTTATTGTCTAGCTTTCACATGCATATGATGCAATTGAAAATACCGTGGCTTGGGCCAGGCGAACCTTAGTCTTCAAGGTGACACCCCTGCTTTTCAACAGTTTAAAGAGGTCCTTTGCAGCAGATTTACCCAATGCAATGCGGTCTTTTGATTTCTTGACTGCTGCTTCCGTGGCTGTTGATTGTGGATCTAAGTAAAATGAAATCCTTGACAACTTCAATCTTTTCCCTGTTTATCATGATGTTGCTCACTGGTCCAGTTGTGAGGATTTCTGTTTTCCTTATGTCCAGGTGCAAGCCATATGGGAAGGCTGTGGTCTTTGATCTTCATTAGTAAGAGCTTCAAGTCCTTTTCACTTTCAGCAAGCAAGGTTGTGTCATCTGCATAACACAGGTTGTTAATGAGCCTTCCTCCAATCCTGATGCCCGTTCTTCTTCATTTGTCCAGCTTCTCAGATTATGTGCTCAACATAGATTGAATAGGTATGGTGAAAGGATACAACCCTGACACACACCTTTCCTGACTTTAAAACAATCAGTATCCCCTTGCTCTGTCCGAACAACTGCTTCTTGATCTATGTAAAGGTTTCTCATGAGTACAATTAAGTGTTCTGGAATTCTCATTCTTCCCAATGTTATCCATTATTTGTTATGATCCGCATAGTTGAATACCTTTGCATAGTCAATAATACACAGGTAAACATCCTTCTAGTATTCTCTGCTGTCAGCCATGATCCATCTGTCATCAGCAATGATATCCCTGGTTCCATGTCCTCTTCTGAAACCGGCCTGAATTTCTGGCATTTCCCTGTTGATGTCCTGCTGCAGCCGTTTTTGAATGATCTTCAGCAAAATTTTGCTTGCATGTGATATTATTCTATAATTTCCTCATTTAATTGGAAGGCACTCAAAAGGCAACTGGGGAAGAGCTGCCTCCTCAAAGTAGAGTTGACCTTAATGACGTGAATGGAGTAAAGCTCTCAGGACCTTCACTTGCTAATGTGACACGACTCAAAATGAGAAGAAACAGCTGCAAACATCCATTAATAATTGGAACCTAGAATGTATGAAGTATGAATCTAGGAAAATTAGAAATTGTGAAAAATGAAATGGAATGCATAAACATTGATATCCTAGGCATTAGTGAGCTGAAATGGACTGGTACTGGCCATTTTGAATTGGACAATCATATAGTCTACTATTTTTTTTTTTACTATGCTGGGAATGACAACTTGAAAAGGAATGGCATTGCATTCATTGTCAAAAAGAACATTTCAAGATCTGTCCTGAAGTATAATGCTGTCAGTGATAGGATAATATCCATACACCTACAAGGAAGACCAGTTAATACGACTATTATTTAGGTTTATACATCAACCACTAAGGCCAAAGAAGAAGAAACAGAAGACTTTTATCGGCTGCTGCAGTGTGAAATTGATCGAACATGAAATCAGGGGATGCATTGATAATTACTGGTGATTGGAATGTGAAAGCTGGAAACAAAGAAGAAGGATCCGTAGTTGGAAATATGGCCCTGGTGACAGAAACAATGCTGGGGATCGAATGATAGAATTTTGCAAGACCAACGACTTCTTCATTACAAATACCTTCTTTCACCAACATAAACGGCAACTATACACATGGAACTCGCCAGATGGAACACACAGGAATCAAACTGACTACATCTGTGGAAAGAGACGATGGAAAAGCTCAATGTCATCAGTTAGAACAAGGCCAGAGGCCGAAGGTGGAACAGACCACCAATTGCTCATACGCAAGTTCAAGCTGAAACTGAAGAAAATCAGAGCAAGTCCACGAGAGCTAAAATATGACCTTGAGTATATCCCACCTGAATTTAGAGACCATCTCGAGAAGAGATTTGACACATTGAACACTAATGACTGAAGACCAGACGAGTTGTGGAATGACATCAAGAATATCATACATGAAGAAAGCAAGAAGTCATTGAAAAGATAGGGAAGAAAGCAAAGACCATGATGGATGTCAGAGGAGACTCTGAAACTTGCTCACGAATGTTGAGCAGCTACAGCAAAAGGAAGAAACAATGAAGTAAAAGAACTGAACAGAAGATATCGAAGGGCGGCTCGAGAAGGCAAAGTATTATAATGACACAGGCAAAGAGCTGGAGATAGAAAATCAAAAGGGAAGAACATGCTCGGCATTTCTCAAACTGAAAGAACTGAAGAAAAAATTCAAGCCTCAGGTTGCAATAATGAAGGATTCTATGGGGAAAATATTAAACAACGCAGGAGGAATCAAAAGAAGATATATATAAAATATGTATAATATTTTTAAATGTTTAAACTGCCTTTAAATTTTCTTTCCAATTTTAATCTGGCAGTAAAAAACCGATTTTGCAAGATGCAGTAAATGCCAAGAAATATCCTGTATGTCTTCCTGATAGTTTACACTGAACCAAACCTAAATGGAAAACCTTAAAAGTGAAGGGGCAAAAAAAAAAAAAACACAACTTCTGGGCTGACAATTTGGCCTGAACATTAAATTTCACCTTACTATAATAATTACTGTTTTGTAAATTCAAGAATATGGAAAAAAAAAAAAAAGTAAAGCCCGAACATCTTGTAGCGGTTTCCTCAAAGGGAAATAAGAAATACATAAATTAAAAAATATAAAAATAGTTTCGATGTTACAAATTCCATTTTAAAAATTGTAAAAACAACTAGTTCATTCTACTTCTTACTTCTAAGAATTCTCAGCCACAACAAAGGCCAATACAATGAGTTAATTGAAATAATATTTTATTTACTAGTTTTATGCGGGGAGGTTTGTTAAAACAAAACCAAATAAAACACTGCACGATTAGCACGTGGAGAGAAATTACTTCCTGGCAGCCAGCTTCAAACGGAAGCACTAATGGATACTCCGCATGTGTTTGGATTTTAAGTGTTAGCCACTATAAAAAATACTTTGATCCAGATTTGAGAGTAGGTTATAACTTCCCATGTATTTTATTTTCTTTGGCTAAACACACTTAAATGAAGGAAAAAAAAAAAAAAGGACTGAGACATAAAATCATTCATCTGGAACTGACCAAGACCTCAGAACTTTAAAAAGGCATCAGTTAAATCAAGCTGCTCAAAGTCAAGGGTACCTTTCTAGGGCTATGCAACAGATTGACAACGGGTAAAGTGCCCGGGAGCCTGGCAACAACTGCATCATGAGGAAACCAAAGTCAGTCCCCACAATTTGGCTCTTCCTAGAAAGAGCAAGTCCTCCTGCTACTGCTCACACTCTAGGCTCTGGAAGGGCAATGTAAATGTGATTCTGGAGATAGTTTTAACTTTCACAAAAGGACTGAAGAAAAATGTTTACCTGTGAACATATATAAGAAAACATTCTTATTCATGCCCAGCAATGACCTTTATGCTATAAGTATATATGCTTCTCTGCCCAAAAGAGGTTTTTTTTTTTTTCCTAAAAATCAACAATTTTTTCTTCCATTATGATGACCAATTCAGATGATCTTTGAATTCCTAAGATTTTTAAAAAACTTTCATGGGATCATCTGCCAAGTCTGCCATACAGAAACAAAACTAAATCAGGGATTTCAATGTAAATCACTTTGGATAACAATTTTACCCTTTTCTCGAAATGCCTATGAAGGAATGAGAAATACAGGGCTATTTGTGGTAGTATCATGGGACAGAATTTTAGAATTAAGTAAGGAGTATCTCACAGATGCAAACTACAGCATTCTTCTCTGATTTGCCTCTTTTAATCAAAAACATACCATTTACCAAACTTAATTCTCAAGGCATTCTCATAAATGGTAATAGGCATAGTGTCTGCAGCATTTTCTGGAAGCTGACTCGATTAACAAGGACAGCAGAATTAGATCACTTGGTGATAAATCACTGTACATCAAATATTTTTCACATGTGTATATATCCTTCCTTCCTTTTTCCTTACTTTCTCCCTCTCTTCCTTCCTTGAGTTATAGAGAAACTGGTAAGTAGCAGGTACTGTGCCGGGCACTGGAGTGTTAGTGATCCCTGACCCTCAAAGAGCCCACTATCTGCTGGTGAAGTGAGATCCTCTAACAGATCGTTGCAATGCATTGTGGTTAAATGCATGAAGAGAGAGGGTCCAGCTGGGGGCCACATATGACACATTGCGGTTTTTACATGTACGCAGAATGGAGCCACCGAAGCATGTTAGATAGATGTTCTGGCAACTGCACAGGAGTACGACTTTGAGCGGTTAGGACTGGAGCGAGAGGCAGACCAGTACTGATAAGGGCCTGAGCTAGGCAGTGGTTGTAGAATAGAAGATGAAGGCAGAGGTGGAGAAATCTTTAGGAAGCAAACTGTGACAGTCTAGTGGTTGATGGACGGTAGGGAAAAAGGGAGTTGAATATGACTCCAAATTCTAGCAGGTGACTGGGTAATGGTGGTGCCAATGATGGAGGCAAAATATGCAGGATAAGCAGGTTTGGTTGAGAAAATACTGAGCCCAGTTTCGGACAGGTTGGGTCTGCTGTATTGGTGGGCTATCCAGATGAAAAGGTATTCAGCAGGCAGGTGGACACATGAATCCGAAATATGAGAGAGGGCTGCTGTCCTGATATAAAGCCATTAGAGTTCAGAGGTTTTTAATCCAAGGCAGCCAACAAAATCACCAGGAGAGAGCAGGGAGTGGTGGACCCAGGATGATATAGTAGGAGAACTAAATTTCAGGAACAATAGTTAGAAGAGCAGCCCTTGGAAAAGGCAGAGAAGAGGTTCAGAGAGGTATCAACAATACAAGAGTACATATCTTAAAAGAAAACAAGGGGGGGAGAGGAGAAAGAGGGTTTTAAATCTGTTGAACTCAATAATGTTTCAGTAAAATAGGCCTGTTCCAGTAAAATGTCTAGTGGATATGACAGTAAGAAAGACAGTGAGAGGGGGTCTGAAGCCATTCACTAAACAAAAATTTACTAAGCACGTGCATCACATACCATACTAAGTGAAAAAATAGACAATATCTCCGCCCCCATGGGATTTACACTCTGTATGAGTCGGATCTGACTCGACAGCACTGGGTTTTTTTTTTTTTCGTACTACTCAAAGTATGGTCCTAAGACTGGTGCCAGTCCATGAACTATTATCAGTCTGTGATAAGGTAAGTAGAAATACTGAGAATAAGTATTTAGAAGCTATTACAGCAATTTTGTGAGGGCAGTGGTGGTTCACTGGTAGAATTATCACCTTCCATACAAAAGACCGGGGTTCAATTCCCGGTCAAGGCACCTCAAGCACTGCCATTACTCATCTGTCAGTGGAGGCTTGTGTGTTGCTGTAAGGCTGACAGGTTTCAGCAGAGCTTCCAGACTAAGACAGACTAGGAACAATGGCCATATAATCTACCTCCAAAAATCAGCTAATGGATCATAATGGTCCAATCCCATTGTACATGGGGTCATCAGGAATTGGGAACTGACTTGAAGGCAGCTGACAACAACAACATAAACAACGCAATTTTACATTGTCATAACATCAGAGTAGATGCTCATTTTTCTAGAAGTTCATTTTCATTTTAGTTTAAAAGAGAACTCATCCACGGTAGATTGGATATTAACAACAAAAGCCAAAAGCAATGTGTTCACTGCAAAGGTAGTCTGAGAAGCACACCTTTAGTGGACTGCAGTGGGTTGAAATGAGGACAAAGTATAGAAAATTCCATTGGGAAGTATGGTTGAGAAAGAGAAGAAAAATACTGGTTGTTAACTAAAGTAGGCTCTTCTTATCTCACCAGAACAAAATTCAGCAGGGGCAAGGACAGAGAGATTTCTAGAAAACTAGGATGCTAGTATTTTCCTTCAGTTCTATGCAATTATTCACATATTCATGCTTAGAGAAAACCACCTAGGATTATGTTTACATGGGCATAATTTATGCCCTCTGAGATAAAAAAAAAGATAATAAAAAAAAATATATCTAAATACACGGGCTAAATAGGTTTTACTTGTAGGCTGTGACTGATCAATTTCAGGCAGAAGGGCAATATTACACACTAATTCCATTCCACTACACATATACTCCCTTCCTGTCCTGGGTGTTATCAGGAGCTATGCGTACAACTGGTAGGCCTAGACAGATCCTATGTTTATCTGTCATTTTGGAAATTGGATATTTTGTTAGGAGAAGAACTAACACTAATGAAAATGTAAGTTGCCATTTACTACCCAATACCTTGCAGGTTAATTAAGAGGACACATAGTCTGGAAGAAGCCAGCAATTTTCCATTTCGCTCTTCCAGATATTAGAACTAGATAGCATCATCAAATAATGTATATACACTCAGTCAATTTATAAATTTATGGTTAAGGGGGAAAAAAATCACGGCTTCAAAATCCTTCACAATCCACTTATCCTGGAGTCATAGATTGTTGGGTCCCCAGGTTCCTCTAAAGGTTACTGTATTAACTTTCTATTACTATAAATAATACCAGAATCAATTTATAGCATATAACAACCTTTTTTTCTTTTTCTTTTCTTTGCTTCCCTGGAATACGAACTCCATCTCGTGGAACAACTTTAAGCAAATGTTCTCATTAAAAAAAATAATAGTAACTTTTTCATGAAAAAAAAAAACAAACCAAACTATAGAACTTTACAAGGTGCATGGTTCATACCTCCTGTAGCAACTTGTCTAATTTGTGTTGTAATTCAAGGAAGTATCGGGAGGTGATGAGACCCTGGTGGGATTTATCCAAGCAGTCTCGACCCAGTTCAATAATCTGATGGTGAGTAAAACTAAGTACTCCGTCTGCTAGAGGAAGAACGTTGTCAGGAGAGTAGCTGGTGATAATTTCCTTTAGACGTTCTTCCATCTGAGCTGTAGCCTATTTAGAGAAGACACACACAATTAAACCACACTTACCTAACTTTCTCTAAGAACTTCACCAGTTGTTAAATAGAATTCTAGAAATTAAACTTAAAAGAAGCCCCACTGTGTGAAAGAAAGTCTTCAGGTAATAAGGGAAACCGACTATCCCAAAGATGATAATCACTTTTTTTCCTACGTTGTATCAAATGTAAAATGGTCCATGTGTGCTTCTTTAAATAACTCGAACAATACCTGTTAATTGGTATGCTTTCATTTCAGATCTTGGGCCCTTTCAGATAAATTGTCAAAAATATCAATTAGTTCTTTATCTTTTTGTCTACTAAAAAATTAGGACTTGCTAGAGTTCCACAGGATAAGCCAAGAGTTTATTTTTTTGGCTAGGTCTTAATGTACCGTAAGTAAGCAACTTGTCTTTCTTCCTTTCTCAAAAAGCTATATCATGACCACCTCACACCAACTAGGATGGCGATTATCATAACAACAGAAAATAAGTGTTGGCAAGGATGTGGAGAAACTGGAACCCTTGTTCATGGCTTGTGGGAAAGTAAAATAGTACAGATGCTATGGAAAACACTTTGATGTTTCCTCAAAAAGTTAAACACAGAATTAACATAGGACCCAGTAATTCTAATACTAGGTATATGCCCAAGAGACTTGAGAACAGGGACTCAAACAGACACCTGTATACCAATGTTCATTACAGCATTATTCACAACAGCCAAAAGATGGGACCAACCCAAGTGTCCATCAACAAATGAATGGATATATTGTATAATACCACTTATATGAAATACCTAGAAGCGGCAAATAACATAGAGACAAAAGTTTGCTATAGTGGTTACCAGGGATGTAGGGAGGAGGGAATGGAGTTACTGCTGAAGCAGTACTGAGTTTCTGTTCGGGATGAAGTAAAACTTTTAGAAATGGATAGTGGTGATGTTCGCACCACATGGTGAATGTAATTAATGTCACTGAATTGTACACTTAAAAATGGTTAAAATGGCAAACTTTTTGCTATGTATATTTTGCCACAATAAAATTAAAATTAAATCAACAAGATGGTCAAAAAGAACTGTTTGGGGGTGGGGAGCTCTATCATGTGTAAAAGCCACGGGGATCCCCTTGGTAAAATAAATCTAAAATTCCCTTTTCTACTTTCATTTCATTCTTAGTAATCACCTATTGCCTAATCATTACTCCTTGCTTAAATTAATTATATATGCAGGGAGATTCCCTCTTCCTTCTTCCTCCTGTTCCTCCTAAAACCCTAACCAGCATTAACAGTATCTGTGTCCCTGGTGAACAAATGACATAAGATAAATAGCTAGAACAGCTTTAATCAATGACATCAATGTTGGGTTCATTAAAAATAATAAGTACTCTACTCCTGATTTATGAAACCAAAGCTTTCCTTTTGTTCTCCTGCCTAGGGCACAAAGGGTGGGGGTGGAGTGGGTGGAACTGAAATGGCTGGAGGGATTGTCCTCCCCCAAATGTGCAGAGACAATTTGATAGGGAAGACATGGACGCCGGGAGAGGGGGACAATCAGACAGCAGCTCCTTGCAGCCGGAGGCCTAGTAATGCCCTCTCACAAATTCCTCTCTGCTCAGTTCAGCTACCTTTTAACAGTCTAACTGGGGAACATTACAACTGTACCTTTACTTCTAAGGTGATAAATAATTAGAGTTAGAAATATAATGGCTAAAGAGATGAGAGGTCACACAAAAGCAAAAGGAGGTAAAAAAAAAATTCTTTCACGACACACCAAAATATAGGCTTCTGAGAGAGAAAATGGCCCCTGCTTGACGATACAGCGGCAGGCCCAGAAAACGTGACAAGGAGCACAAATGGTTCAGAGGCCTATCAAAGCAGATCCTCTATGTAGCGCCTGGCCAGGCCACCCAGTGTGTGGCACACAACCAGCAGGGTTCTTGTGACAGCCAGTTCACTACAGAGAATAGCTAGTTTGCTGCAGTTTTTAGCTTAAAAACTTTAGTGATTTTATCTTTCTAATAAGGCTCCAATGCTGTTTTATGCCAGTTATTATTGCATTGGACTGTTATGTCCCATAACGAAACCACCTTACAGATTCCAAACCTGTGTTGTCTGTTCCCTCCATGTCAGGCATCTTAAATTCAATTCATTACCTTTGGGAACCTTTCTTTGTAGACATGGTTCATCATAATTATTTCATGGTCACAGCAGGCGGGAGAACGTCCAGGGCTGCAGGGAAAGCAAATAGCCCCTTTAAACTTGTCACAGCATGGAATGAAAATAAGCTTTTTATTTAACAACAAGGAGTTGCATCAAAAGTACTATGCAATCTTCGTAAGAAAAAGTATACTGGGTAATAAACTACAAAATCCATCATTGGTATACATGTATACATACTCACAAATGCAGAGACACCTGACTAGGATTCAAAAAGAAAGTTCAAGAAGTAGAATGCCACAAAATAATTATACAAGCAATACGAAACGAGTGCAGAAGATGTTCTTAAATTGAGATTTTATTCTGCATTTAGTATGAGTTCGTGTAGTTCTGGAAACCAATTAATGAATTCCAATATAAAACAAAATAGGTAGCTACAAGCATTAATGCAAACACTAACATCTTGGACACATTTAACAGCATAATTTCACGCTTTTATCGTACACCTGCGCTCTGCCACATACCATTGAAGTGGTTTAAGTGTCTTGCATGGCACAGATATCATAATTGAAATCCATTTTCTGGTCTATATTTGGGATGCTGAGGTAGGCATTATATATAATACGACAAAGAAGCATACAACCATTGTGGGTTTTTCTTTATGTATTTCAATAGTAGGTTCGTGTCTGTTCCTAGTAGTATATAGTTGTGCAACTTCATTGTGAATATTATATATTCCTGGGAGGACATGGCTTGCAGGAACTCTTTTCACAAAACCCAAAATGAGACCTATGTAGTACAACACAGTGCCTCTAGGTAAAGTAGTAAAATTGATCTTTTATTCCAGAGCTCAAAAGAATCTAAAACAAAACAAACAAAAACACCCTTCTCAGTAAACTCTGATACTCAACTGAACACCTAACAAACAAAACCTTAATATAGCCAAGGGTGCCATTTCTACAGCATCGAGATCCATACTGTGGTGGACAAGGAGATGTACTACCCTAATCCCCCTTCGAGAAGATTTGCAGCCCAGCCGTTGCTATTGGCAGATGCCTTCAACTTTCAGCCCCTTTGGGGATTGTGTTGGCTAAAGTGAGCCACTTCTCCCAAAGTCAAGCCCTTCCCAGGGTGTTCGCATCCAAGGACGGACCCAATGACTGAGATAGGGATACGAAGGCCAGGCCATTTCAGCCCAGAGGGACAACTGCAACGGCTCATAGGCTCCTGAGACCTAGACCCCCATGGGATGGGCTGAGGCTGTTGGACCTGTGTTTTAGCTCAACTTCTCTCTCTGCCCAATCCTGCTTCTTCCCTTCCTTCCACAGGTATTGATTCCAAAGGCACTCCCTAATAAACATCCTGAACACTAATCTCTATTTAAGAGTCACCTCCTGAGAAACCAAACCGTGACGTATGCTATTATTTGAAACAAGGTCAAAGCAAAACTAGCCTTACTCAATGGCAAATGTACTGCATTTGGCATCCACGGTATTCAGGGAACACAAACACCTAAATACTAGATCATAATTCTGGGGAAAGTAAGACTTAGGATTATGAGAATAAAAGATCTGTGTGGACTTTTGTAATGTAGAATCTGAAAATAAATTCTTATTTTTGCTGTCCTTCCTTTTCAACCAAGCTTCTCTCTCTTAACATAAATAAGAATCTTAACTAATTTTTTTTTTAACTAATCTTCCACCATAATTAGATTGCCTTGAAATTTCCATTATCTAGAATTTTTATAGGTGGCCCCTGAAAGCCAACATGAATTCTGCTACTACGGTAATTAGCAAACTGTGAAGATTTAAAAGAAGAGATGCCTTTCTATGGTAATTAACAGTAACATGTAAATGGAAAAAAAAACATACTGTATTTATAGTAGTTCACAAATCAATTAACAACACGTACATGAATTACCCGTTGCTTTTTTTTTTTATCTAGTCAATTCTGACTCACAGCGACCTATAGGACAGAGTAGAACGGCCCCACAGAGTTTCCAAGGCTGTAATTTTTATGGAAGCAGGCTGCAACATCTTCCTCCCACCGTACATAAATTGTTGTTGTTATTTGGTACTGCAGAGTCAGTTCTAACTCATAGTGACCCTATGTACAAAAGAAGAAACGCTGCCTGGTCCTTCACCATCCTCACAATTGTTGTTATGTTTGAGCCCATTGTTGCAGCCACTGTGTCAATCCATCTGTCTGAGGGTCTTCTTCTTTTTCACTGACACTCTGCTTACAGGTCGTGAAAACTTGACTCTATCCACGTCATTAAGGTTGACTCTATTTTGAGAAGGCAGCTCTTCCCCAGTTGTATTTTAAGGGCCTTCCGACCTGGGGGGCTCATTTTCTGGCACTATACCAGACAATGTTCCCCCGTTATTTGTAAGGTTTTCATTGGCCAATTTTTTTCAGAAGTAGACCTCCAGGTCCTTCTTCCTAGTCTCTCTTAGTCTAGAAGCTCCACTGAAACCTGTCTACCACAGGTGATCCTGCTGGTATTTGAAATACTGTTGGCAAAGCTTCCGGTATCACAGTAACACGTACAAGAAACTGACAGATGCGTGGTGCATACGTGAATTAGAGGGCCAAAATTATTCTCTCAAAATCAGTGAAAATAGATAACCCAACTGCGTAACAATTTGTAATTAGGTCTACATACCTCAGGCTTCGGGAACGGGGGCGCATTGGCGTGTTCCTGCATCTGTTCTCAGTGGCAATGCTTTCAGTGGTACAAAAATGTTTCGATAAAAAGTGTAATTCATCTGGTGTTGGTTGATACGGTAATTGATGCAACTTCTCCTGGGAGGAACAGGATGACTACAACAAACCAAAATGAGGTTATATGACTGTCTTGAAAAGAAATTTGCCAAACAAGTATGAAATCAAAGCACTTAACTTGGGTGATTCCACCACTTTATACTGTTTCCTTTCATATTATAATTACAGTGGCTACTGCCTAAATGTATAACCGATGCTCTCTCTGAGAGGTCAAAATGTGTTCCGTATTTGTCTTTAGGACAGTTTTTCAAATGATAGCTTCTTCTCTGGAGAAACCAAGGCTCAGAAAATGGATCCTGCTCAGTCAGAGCCCAATCAATAAAGTGACTGCTGGGGTGAGAATTCAGGTGTACTAAGTGACATATTAGTTTGCCACTGAGTATGGTACTCTTGGTTCTACTGCTGCTTACAATCAAATACTGTGACTTTTTGATAACAAAAAATCATATGATGTGTGATCATAAGGTAATGAGACCCTCCCTTATAATGCATGCTGCCCCTTTGAGGGCATCACCACCAATGTATGTTGTCAGAAAAAAGGAGAAGAAATCATTAAGATACTTTTTCAGTAATGCCACTGTCTTCAAAATTTGGAATTTTGTTTCCTTTCTTTTTTTTGGCTGAGATATCACTTTTTTTTACAACAGCTGCCGTGGAGGAAGTTTTTTATCCCTTGGGTAAAGATCTGCTTTTTGAAAACATTCACTCGACACATGGGAAAAATAAGGTGCAAATGGGGAAAGGTTAAATAGCACTGCTCTTCATCAGTCTGAAATATATAACTATAAAGCAAAGACACTGGTTTTTGTTTTTTATTTTTTGTGGGATATAAACTCACAGTTCATTAAAAGAGACAGAGATTTTTGAGTAATTGAAACACAGTTAGAATAAGCACATTTTGAAAGATAGCACTCATTGGAAAATATAAGCTCTAGTAGGCTTTTCTTAATTAAAAAAAAAAAAAGTCCTTACATTACATGCATACTTCATATATACTGAAGTGCCGCAATGCAGTAACACTAGAAATTAATGACTAAAGCTTAACAATCTCCCTATGCCACGGAAGTATAAAACACCTTACTAAGTACATACTGAGACAAAAAGGGGAATTTTAGAATGTAATGAGATTATCTTATAAACCACAAAAATGAGAACACATTCCTGGAACGACTTATGAGACACAACCAAAGCTCTATTCAAACTGTACAGCCACAGTCTCAAGTACCTTCACTATGAAGAAAGGAAATAAAGTATACGAACTAAGCAGTCAACTCAAGGAATCAAGGAAAGAAAAATACAATCATCAACACAAGCAGGAAAGAAGTGGTGGTGATAAAGCAGAGATAAGGATATTACCAACTAGAAAAGCAGAATTAAGAATCCATACATACGTCTCAAAGGAAAACAAATGCCCATAATTCTTATCCAAGATTCTAAAATCCAGAGCTACAAAACTTGCAAGTTTGTTCATAAATTTACACTAATCTCTTTTGGTCGCAAAACATTGACTGGACTGATGAAAAGCGACGGTATTTAAAACTCTTCCATTTCCATTGGCATAAATGGTATGCCAGCCACTTTTTATGCCTCTAGATCTCAGAGGGAAGGCATTAGTCCAGTATTAATGCATTGAGCGTCAAGGCGGGTCCACTCTGAAATGCATGAAGCTCAGCAGACCGGAGCTGGACCCTCACTGTTACGCAGGTTGAGCATTCTATTAGGTGATGCTTCCTAGACATGTTAGTTTTGTAAACTTTTGCCTTTTTTTCCAAAAAGTAAGGCTTGCAGCATAACTATGGCTTTCCTGTGTGAGAGTTAGACACCCTTTTGGGTTTGTTTTGGTTTTTCTGTGTCATATTTGGAAAACCAGAGGTTCCCCATGTAACTTAATGGAAAAAAATAAAACCAAATCTTTTGTCAACTGTGACTCATAGTGACCCTATAGGACAGAGTAAAACTGCCCCATAGGGTTTTCAAGGAGCAGCTGGTGGATTGAAACTGCCAACCTTTTGGTTAGCAGCTGAGCTGTTAACCACTGCACCACCAGGCCTCTAACGTAACAGAAAAGGCCTGCAATAAATTAATTATCTAGCTCTCATTGGTATATTGTAATGCCACAGATTGGTGCTGCTAGAGTGCAGTGGCCTCACTGGTAGCTTGGCCAAAAATGTAAAGACACTCAGTTAGTAAGCATGCATTCCAATACTGAAAACACATACCATTAAAAATAAATTAAGGACAAAAATGTAGTAATAAAAGGGTTAAAGTGTTTAATCTACTTAGTGTGAATGTTCATGCAGGTTGCTGTAGAAATATTAATATATTTGTTTATGAGGTGCTGGTTCAGTTGCTGCTGGGCTGTTATGTACAGTATAGGGATCTTGTTACCTTTTTAAACCTGAAAATGAATTTTAAAACACACTAGGCTCAAAGGTTTCAGATAAGAGATTACGGACCTGTAACTTGCATGGGAACAATACCAAGTGATTTGGAAAAGTGGTTCTCTTCACACAAGAAGAGAGTGAAAGTGGCTGGGTGGAGATGGACTTTAGCTGTATCTTTAACGATGTATTTTTTTTTTAATTACTTTAAAAGGTAACTGAAGCAAATATAACAAAATGTCAGCATCTGTTAACTCTAAGAAGCAAATTTTGTGATCACTTATTTTAATCATCTAACTTAACTCCATAAGGAATGTATTCCACGTTTCCTGAAGAAGAATGTGATAAACTAAAAGATGTAGTGGTGCAAGCAAGCGTTATCACCTTAACAGAACTAGAGAAACCAGGAGGCGGAGAGAGTCTCTGGGGAGAGAGCCCCTTTCATCTCAGTTGGAACAAGTAAGGTGTAAAAGGGAACAGGATGACAGGAAACCCCAGGGGACACCAGATGAGTCTATGTCACCGGGAACAACTGGAGGCCAGAAAAATGGCCTCCAGGTGGTTCAAAAGGTGCCAGATGGGGCCCAAAAAAGTGATGCCAATGTTGAACAACACTGAATTACAAGGTCAGAGGCCAAGATCTTCACCAGGGACTCTGAGGAGAGCTTCAAAAGCCTGCGAAGAAGGTGTCAGGACAACGAAGGAATGTATGTGTTGTTCCCAAGACCTCACGCATTAGTGAAGGAACACTTCTATAGGGCAAAACATCCTTGAAATACCAATCTTAGAATAGTCTCAAGAACCAGTCTGACAGTTTTGCAATAAGTTGAGTCTCATTTATGCACACACACACACACACACATACATACAGTGAAACCTGTGAGACCTAGAACTTGACGGGATTGCCTTGATTTTCTGGGTCTCAAGAGTTTCCTGTGTTTGACAGGGTGCGGTCTTAACACTTTTCTATCATTCTCTATTAGTGGAAGATATTTGAGTTTTCCTTCTCTGACAGGTTTCCGCCTTACACAGGTTCTGGCTTTAGCAGCTTTTACTATCTATGTATACATATAGAGTATGTCCTCCAAGTGGGTCTCATCACCCAGCTAGTTGGCATATGACTTTTAATTATACCATGAATCAAACTGACTTCCAAGGAATGAAGATTTATACAAAACTATGCTGTCAGTTCCCAAGGCAATTAGAAGATTTCCAGGAAAAAAAAGTTCTGAGTAACGATATTATTCAAACGAACATTTTGTCTCTCAGGATAATCATTTTGCAAAGGATAATATTAATACACATGTAGAAGTTTCTATTTGTTATTTACTAAAATGAATATCATTGCATACTAATACCTCATGCTTATGGGTATTTATGTTCTTATTTCCATTCTTCCCCTCAGCAGAAAATAATTTATCTGGTAAGAGATATATAGGGGAATGTCCGGGGAATGTCCTCTACTGTTACAATTCCTTATGAACTTATTTTAAAATTAAGAATGGTGATCCGATTATTATTTTGGGATAGTTCCATGAATTAATTTTGACTGCAAAATTTGAAGTAAAAGAAGTTGCAATACTAAATATTCTCCGGGAGGGTTGATTAACTTCATATGACCAAATTTTTCTAATCTCAGAATATAGCATTTCCAAAATTTGCCAGTTTGGCAGTTTCTACAATGTCCAAAGGATGAAGACATAGTACTGTTTACATTTCAGCACATGCAGTTCTGGGATTCAACTAACAACATAATTATCTGTAAAATTTAAACTATATTTTCAAAGTGCTTACAATTTTATTTGTATACATTCCACATTTTTATTCTAAGAAATAACTAAAACATTTCTGATTGAATGATTAACCTAGTGAAATGAGAATCTAAGGGCGATTCAGATTATATTTAGAAAAAAAGAAAATGCGACTACTCAGCAGTTTTGCACAACTTTTGCTCTGATATTTAAAGGACAGGAAGATAAAGAAACTGAAGAAAATGGGAAGCAGCTTTTCTAGTTTTCACTCATCACTCTCATCAATAATCAATAACTGAACTTTTGTATAACAGCATCTTCAGGTCACAGATTAAACAGTCCCCGACATCTTAGACAAAATAACCATGTTAAAGGCTAAAATTTCATTCTAAAGAAAAAAAAAAGGAATATTGAGAGCAACTGTTATCTGACATACCTTCTTCAATAAAATAAGCACTTAAGACAAAAACTGCCTTGTCCCTGGTCAGAAGCCATTAAAATACAGAATACGTGTTTGACTAAAAATTGTCTCAGGAGGCTCCTTTAGGCACATCTGGAAGTCAGAGGCAGCAATGGTTCCATTATGCCAGAGAGTTGGGTCAGGTCTTCTAAAGGTTTGTTTTAAAAAAATACAGGTAAAAGTCCTTAAAAAAGAGACAAGAGCTTGGGGTCTAGGCTACTTACTGTATTCTTACTGATAAAGCAAGGGGGTTGTAAGCTGCCTCTCAGTTAAATTTCCATGCCTCATCAGATTTCTGACCCATAAAATGAGGAAAGCAACAGCAACTACCTTATAGGGTACATTTCTAGGATTAAATGAGTCAATGCATTTAACATAGACTTTTTTTTTTTTTTAATGTGCAGTAAATGTTTATAAAAAATTATGTAAAAAACATATTTGTACCAAACGGGGTTTGAATTCATGTAGGTCATCCTTTCTTTATAGGTTCATTTTTAAAAACTGCATGATTTACTAGAGATGGGAAGACGAAAGATCCTTTACTTTCCCCATTCTTCTCACCAAAGAGAGATCTCTATTAAAACTACAATACACTTGACTGAAGAGTAATGTAAGGTCATAAGGTGAAGACAAAGGAATTTGGAGTCAGAAGAAATGAATGTAAATATTTGGCTTGGGGAGAATTAAATAATAATATGTATGGAAAGCCACAGAACAAAGAGCCAAACATTCTGTTTATCCTTGGCTTGATTCTACTGAGAGACTCCCATGGGTCTGGAGAAGAACAGTATTTAAAACTTAGAAATTTACTTGGATTTTTTTGTTTGTTTGTTTTTGTCAATCAATTTCAACATTTATTCTCACGCTAGGTTTTCCATATTTTCAAACATTTAAACAACGGACCAATAACCAATGGCGGTTACTGGCACAACGACCTAGGAAGACTTTATTATTATTTAGTAACAATTTTTTCCACTGATGCCATTCAGGACTTTTAAACAACGTTTTCCAGACGTGAGGCCTACGTGACACTAAAACTACTCAAGGTTGCAAAGATGTTTCTCAAAAATGATCTAAATGGACAATAAATCATATACCATGACAAAACAGGATAATGGATAGGAAAATAAATGACCTCGCCTCAATAAAATACTATAAAGAAATGGTAAAAAATAAAGCAACATTTTAACAAGTAAGTTTTAAAGGCGCTCCAGAAAACCCACACTATACTACATCTGGAATTCTGGAAACACATAATGTAACGCGGTGGCAATACAGTTAGAGCTGATCTATTTATACATAGTTTCTGGTCAATTCAAGTATTATGAAGTGACTGAATCGATGTGTTTGGCACAGTGCTGGGTACTGTAGAAAATAAGATAGATGGATAGCTCTAAACAATAAGCCACAGATTGTGACAAAATGGAGAAGGGAATGAACGAAGGGGCTCTAAAGTCACCTGGTCTACATCCCTGTTATGGTAGAATAGCAACCAGATCATCTCACTAGGTATTTATTGAACACCTAGCACACCAGGCCTTTTAAATGACTACCCAGTTTCTAAAGTTCTGCAGAGTCAGCTATCCAGTTCCACAACATCACAGATTTAAACTGAGAAAGCATTTATCTAACCAACTGAATTGTTTCCGGTAATTGCCAGGCCTCTCACTGAAATGTTACAGTTTGGGCAAGAGCAGCCTTCTTCCTATAGCCTATTTTCATCTTGTCTCTTCATTTATATTAACTTTCTTCTAAGACTAGTTCTTTTAATCTCCCCCTCTAAAAGAAAGTTCTTACCTAGAAGGTATAGAGAAGTTTAAGGCTTGCTATTCTTTTTCTTTGAATGAAAGAGAAAAAAAAAAAAAAAACTCTAAGTCATGCAAGCAAAAAGACCCAGGCCATCAAATTTAATGGCATTTTCAGCACTAATATCACTGGTATGGAACCAAAGCAATAAAACCAGATTGTGTTTTTTCCCAAAACTATACCAAACAGTATTAAAACAAAAGCCCCCAATCTCTTCCAAACTTGCAATCCTGGGACTTACTCAATTTATGCACCACAGTGTAAAAGCCTGCAGCGAAAGCATGTCCTTTTTATGTCTGTCAGCACATCATCTGATGCGTAACCTATCTGGAATGGCAGACGTGCAGAATTTATCTTTTCTTTCCTACCAGGAAACACCCAGAGAAAACACTGCCTGCGTAATACCTTTGTGGTGGTAAGGGAGAAGAGAAAATGCCAGGCACTTACAGAAACCGTGGAGCTGGGCGTGTTTGTCCCATAGCCAGAGGAGGGGAGAGAAGCCAGCGACCAGCGGCGTCCATCAGTCCTATTGAGAAAGTTAAGTTTAGCTTAGGCCAACACTGGTGTACTGTTACATGGGAACCCCAGGGAAAGCAAGTATTTTTAGTCCAACAAATGACACACAAACATAGTCTGTGAGGACGTGGAAATGCTCAGCAATGTTCAGGGTAAACAAACATTATACAGCAGGTTGACCTCTATTTAAACTGAATCAATGCACCCAAACAAGTAGAAACTGAATGGCTTGATCCATATTATTGATCTCTCACTAATACACTTTGACAAAATGAATGCCAGGGATAATTACAACTATCAGACTCAGCAGATTCAAATTAATACAAATAGAAAGGGAGGAGGAAAAACACTCTTATCTGGAAACCAATAACCTGGGCCACTGCTCTCAGGAAGGGCCTGGCCTACAGTACAGTACAGCAGCCCGTGGGGCATTCCATTGCATCCTCAAGACTTTCTGCTTATTATTTTCAAGGAAACAGTTCTACTGATCACACCTGGAGACAAAGGGATCAGTGGACTCATGGCTGGCTCCAGCTTTAAGTGGCAGATAGCTTTCAAACTAAGAACGTGACCAGCCTTCTACTCAGAATCCTTTAAGAGTTATTGCCTTCTGACGCGGCTGGGCTTTCACTAAGATTGGCAGAGAAAGCCTCCTACAGAGCTTATGAGCTTGCAGCCCAGCTCTGGTCAGTGACAGTGGGGGCAGAATGTTTTAGCTCCCCTTCTGTGACAGAACCTAACCCAAAGAGTAGAGTTGTTCTGCCCCATCTTAGAGGAAAAGTGTCAGCAGTCCTGAAGAGAACTGTTTTTATTTTCAAATGGTGCTCAGATGGGTAGCTGCTGAGTTGAACTCTGGTTATAAATCATGGTCATTATAAGGGTCTCAGAAGAGTTAATGCATTAGTAGAGACAATACCAAAAAAACAAACAAACAAAAAAACAACCAAACTCCCTGTCATCGAGTCGATTCTGACTCAGAGTGACCCGATAGGACAGAGTAGAACTGCCCTATAGAATTTTCAAGGAACACTTGATGGATTTGAACTGCTGACCTTTTGCTTAGCAGCCACAGCACTTCACCACTATACCACCAGGCCCTATAGAGTTTTCAAGGAACACTTGATGGATTTGAACTGCTGACCTTTTGGTTAGCAGCCACAGCACTTCACCACTATACCACCAGGGTTTCCAGTACAGACAATATTGCTGCTAAAAACAGGGGACACCAGAAAGCAAATTTTCTGAAATTTCTAGTATTTCAGAGTGATTTCTTTATTAGCAATTTCAAGTAAGACTATACCTTAAAAGTCATATGACATTGTGAAAACACACACACAAATTTGCCAAGGGGTGAAACAGGAAAAACACATTTTATAAAGAGCTATGTTACATTCCTAGATGCAGTAACACAAGTAGATTTTTCTTCTGTAATTCATGATTAATCTACCAAGTGAGAGACAAGAGTGGACAAAATTTACCACAGACACATTTACAGTAAGTTGAAGGCAGTGAACTGAATAGCGTTAGACTTGAATTTGAGAAACATTACAATTAGACGTAAAAAAACTGACATTTTAGCCTAAATTTACATTTAAGGGAAAATACAATTCTAAGCTACCATGGTTGTTGGCTCCAATAAATATGAATGGCCCACAAAGACAAAATGGAGAAACTCAAGTGGACAATCACAGAACTATTAAAATGTTAAGACTTCAGTAAAATTTACCTGTCATTTCTGTGCCATGATTGGAGTACAATTGAATCAAGTATGTTTTAAGAAAACAGAAGCAAAATAAGACGTATGTAAATATGGCAGATAAAAGGAATTTTGAGAAGTTATATGTCTTTTAAAAATATTTTTAAACAATTAAAATGCTAGTTAGAAATTTAAGAAAAAGTAATTATAACAACATGCTTAGAAAGACATTTGACTATTAATTAAATGGACACAAGTTGTTTCTATTTTATTTGGCTACTTACTAAAGATTTAAAATCACTCCTGTATTTTATATTTAAAACACCTCCAATTCTATAAAGTAAGAAAAGGACATGATTTTAAAAGAATTATTCAGTCCATTTAATAGCAATTATCAGAAACTAGTCTCTGGAAAGAGTGAGGGACACAATTTCCCCTACCACGATTTTGTTTTGTGATTCATTAACTCTCCTTTCCCTCAGGTATCAATGAGCATATTTCAGATGAGTGAACAACTCCAAGACGAGACATGTTCTTACTAGTTCTGAAGCATAAATCACATTTGCTTGCCCCAGAAAACATACAACTAAAAGGATGTTTAAGCAAGAGTGTGCTCAGTACTCTGTGCAGGTACGAACCAGAAATAATTTATGTCCCATAAAGTTACCTAAGTTGTCCATGTCTATTTACTCAAATGGAACACAAAGGACCACTGTATTTTCATTACCATGACAACTGCACACCATAAGTGACTATATATATATGTTATGTACAGCATGTAAGAGAGAGCATGTCCTTTTTTCCGGAGATTTTTTTATCACACAAGCACTATTTGGATACCACTAACGATGTTTTCTTTTCTTTGCAGTAGCGACCAATAAAATGTTATCTGAAGAAAACACTATATTCTTGCCAAAGCAACAAGGCTTTTCTGAGAAGAGTCTTTTCCCTGCAGATGGAAATCTCAATGTTACGTTAAATGAAAAAGAAGGGGAAAACATCTGATGGGAACGCAGGACACAAAGAAACTGGTGTAAAACATCATTTCAATACTACTCACAAAAATATAGATTGATATGGTCTACAAGTAAAGAATGAAACATCCCAGTATCAATCTGGCTATTATAATTCAAAACGAAGGAAAAAAGGTCAACTCCAACATCAGATGAACTGTAAATCCCAGTATTACAATTAGCATTGAAAACAGGTCTCTTTGCTTTAGGAAAAAAAAACTACTTGCCTGTGATGCACATTGCCATCCTTTTATTTTAACTCAATATGAACAAATTAACTTGATAATTTTACCCTAAAATATGACTTAGAAAATATGGACAGCAAGTGCATGTCATCATACTTTCCAATCCGTAAACAGACTATTAGATCACAGGGGATGTGCACTGGAAGAGTATTATCACATGGGTTAAGATCAGAAAAGATGAGTAAATCTGACCTTTACCCTCTCATTCAAGAATAATTTCAAAAACAGCATTGTTTCTTTGATATCAATGCACTATTGAACTAAATTCATAAAATAATGGAATGTGAGAGTCTCAAAATGGCATTATTTCTTAAAGGCTCAGAAATGCACACCAAATAGAATGGAATGGGTGGAATCTCCATGTTTCCTGAATGAAAATCAACTCTAAAGAGGAAGAGAAAAATCCCTGACGTTAAACAAAAACATACCAATTTGAGTTTTCGTAACTAACACAGGGTTCTATTTACTTGAATAAAAGTTTAAAAAGATGATCACTCATGTCCTAATCTAAATTAATATTCTTTGAAGAGTGTGGAGGGAGTTCCATCTGGAAATTTATGCAAAATGAACTAGAGGTCTCCTGTGATAATCTTCTGTCACGGTTTATGGTTTATTTGTCAAAAATTAACGTGCCTGGGGGTTTGTGTATTTTTATAGCACAGAAACCAGATTCATCTGTCCTAATCACCCACTTAATTATTAGATTCTCTTCATTTCTACAAATCTGGCAGGATTAAGAGACTACGATTTCTGTCACATTTAAATACATGCTGTAATGAGATTTGCATTTTTCTTATTACTTAAAGTAATTAAATGCACCTTCTTTTTAAAGAGTTGCGTTTTAAAGACTACGTGGGCTCCTGGTCTTCAATTTTCATATATATTTTTTTCACCTGCAATAGTAGCATCATTGTGAATTTAATACTCATTGGATGAACACAGGCTTTGCTGAACCAGTTAATTCTCACATTTTCTTTACAGTGCTTAAAAATGAACAACTAAAAGAATAAAAGCTTAAATTAGGGGAAAAGCACGGTGTAGGCCTCATAAGTTCCTTGAAGGTCATGTCTTAGTTATCCTCCCAATGATGGGGGCAAAATACTGTACACATATAAGCCTTATGTGATCACGAGCAGGACCTCATAAAGCAGAAGCGGGTGGTGGATTCTGTGCATCACACTTTACATTCCTTTCACTAGAAGCTCTTACCTCCGTGCAAACGAAAAATGGGCCGAGGCACTGGGGGAGAAATTTCTTGGGCTATCTTGAGGGCTATTTCCTGTGGAAAAAAAGAGAAAAATTTATAACCTGACTATGTTTTTGTATCATCCATTTCAATAATCTTCTTCTCCTTAGTAATAAGCTTCTTTACACTTCTATAATATGCCCTCCCTCGATGTTTCAGTTTTATCTGGAGCGAGGTTCTGGGGAGCTTGAGTTCCAGCACAGCTTTCCAAGTATGACAATACAGGAATAACATAATCACTTCTATCACCAACCACCAGTTCTCCATGCATTTAATAATCCAAATATTCCAGTCCTATAGAATGGGAAACCCTGGTGGCATAATGGTTAAGTGCTATGGCTGCTCACCAAAAGGTCGGCAGTTCAAATCCACCAGGCGTTCCTTGGAAACTCTATGAGGCAGTTCTACTCTGACCTATAGGGTTGCTATGAGTTAGAATTGGCTCGACAGCAATGGGTTTTCAGTACAGAATAATGAATATACAAATATCTTGGTTGTGACCTTCCAGATGTTAACATTTCAAACAACAGGATGGATGGGTAAGCATACGCATTCCATGGGGGACTGCAGGGTGTTTTCTATTTAGGGAGGCAGCCTTAGTATTTTTTATTTAAAGGTGCCTGAACAGAAGTCTGAGCTCTCAAAAATAAAATACTCCTATTCCAAAGTATGTATTTTAAAGGTGAATGTGCCAGAACTAGTGGTAAAACACTGGGAAGAACAAAGGAGTTCAGGCCTATTTCTAAAATGACACAGATCTATCTCAGCGCCGTCTACGTGGCCCAGTAGAATTACCCTTGTCAGAATTTTCCTCAGCAATCCCTCTGCTCCTTAGCAGCTGGACTGTGACTGGCCAGGCAGCCTTAGAAAGCCATAGCCACACAAGGGCCGGCAGAGCGCATTTTCCCTACGTCCCAGGCAAGGCTTCAGAAGCTGTCTCCTTTTGTGACCTGTGGGGCAGCGACTGCTTGCTATAAAAAGGGTAGCTCCTTGGGGGGCCTTGTTACTTTCTAGATGAGACCACTCAACCTGCTGCTGGTTATTGAGAAGGCTTGGCAGGCAGCTGGCAAGGGGAAGTTCAGGACACTGTGGACTACCTTGCTTCTCTCTGCATGCTTAATTAGATTGGCTGAATTGTCTGAGGACAAGATATGGCTGTAAGTGGTTTAAATAAGGAGATGGGGAAAGACTGCAAACTAATCCTGTGTGTTCTTGAAAAATGGGAAAATAAATCAGGAAAGTACATCCAACCCTTAACACCAAGCCAGTTGCCACATTACTGGTTTCTTAGTGAAAGTGACAATTGTAATTGCGTACAAGGAATGCAAGCCTTCAGTTTAAAGCCAGTATCTGGCTGTAAAGGTAAACAATTTATTACCTGGGTGCAAAAAGAATAGACTTAACACATTAAGGAGGATAAGTCTAGTATTGCCTTGAGAAATTCCACAATGCCTACATCTCTACTGAAATTTTTCAGTTAACTTAAGGTGGCAAATTTTATAGTGATGTCTTCAACAGATGCTATTAACTTTATGACAGACAGCACAATCAACGCCATTTAACTGGGACACACTGAGAAGCCCATTTCTTTATGAATAGAGAGTCAGGGAGCATTTTTCCCCCTGCTGCAGTGAAATTTATCATGCCTTTGGATCTGTTGTTCCTTGGGCCCCTGGAGAAACAGATGGTGCTTTTGCCATCCACTAATCCTTGACTCTTTTTGTGTATTTATCTACACAGCTAAATTAAGTTCTTTCAACTTCTCTCAACAGCCTTCATCTCCCTCCCTCCACTGTAGCTTGCACATTACTCTTCATCTTTCAAAGGTCTTGATGATTTCTAGATGGCTAAACATTTTGTTTCCTAGATGGAAAAAAATAGAAGGCCAGAATCTTGGTATAGATTTTGATTTTTATTTGGGGGAAAATGCTCACTTTTCTCACATCCCACATAGAACAAACTACCAGTAAATTTGGTGCCCTGGTGGTGCAATGGTTAAGAGTTCGGCTGGTAACCAAAAGGTCGGCAGTTCAAATTCACTAGCCACTCCTTGGAAACCCTATGCTGCAGTTCTACTCTGTCGTATAGGGTCACTCTGAGTTAGAATCGACTTTTTGGCAATGGGTACCAGTAAATTCTTAGGGGCAACACAACAGATTCCTTGAAGGCAAGTGTTTAAGAACAATCCCTGCTACCCTACTCACTTCGAATAAAATAATAAGTCTGATAAAACCTGGCACCAAATTTAATCCCCGTGTTCTTTGTAAGGAGAACACTATATCTGGGGATTATAATGATATCAACTCCAACAATTAGGGAGATTCTATTACATATTTATTTTATTTATTTTAAATATTTTTAAAAATCTGAAGAATTAATTCAAAACCCTTTTCATTTTTTCAGATTTTAATAAGTGGACCCCAGGAGTCCCTAACATCTTACAATATATGATGACCTATCACGCGTAGATGAGTGGGCAGAGATACAATTACAGAGGTGGGGTTAATTTAACTCTGCTCTTAAAAATAAATAAACAAATAAAATTCAAGGCTGCCATTAACAATTTCTAATCTTTGGATTTTCCTTTCCCATCCTGGACTACCTTTCTAGGCCTATCAACTGAAAATGTTTCTCATTTTCTTCTCATCTATTCCTCCACTGCTGTAAAACCAAGCCAAATCCCTATATCTTCAACTTCAAGACTACAGAGCCATTTCTATTATCTTACTAATTACAAATCTTTCTCTTGTTTCATGTCAGATTGAAAAGCTAAATTGTAAGGGGAAAAAAAGGAAAAGACTGTATTGCAGCACCAAAATGAATTATCTAAGTGCTATGTGACGTAAAAGAAAATGAGGTCATGTGGGCTAGCCAACCAACCAGATTCATTGTTCTTGAGTCAGTTGTGACTCAGAGTGACACTACAGGACAGAGTAGAACTGCCCCATAGGGTTTTCAGTGAGCAGCTGTGGATTCTGGTTTTTCGTTAGCAGCTGAATGCTTAACCATTGTACCACCAGGGCTCCCACGTGGGCTAGAGTACCTGATAAATCCTTAAGGACAAGAGACTTGAGCTTAATCAGAGGGCATTTCAGCCAGCTTTAGATAAGGAAAGAAATGGAAGGGGATTTCAGGAAGAGGGTCAAAAATAATGCAAACACTGTAGGTCAATAACATAGTGACAAGCTCTCTGGCAGCAAGGAATTTGGACTGGCAAAGTCGATGAACTGTGAATTATGTTCACTGGAACTAACTAGTGGGAGGCTTTGCAGTTCTTAAGTGGTGCAACTGTTAATGTTCTTGGCTGCTAATCAAAAGGTTGGAGGTTACAGTCTACCCAGAGATACCTTGGAAGAAAGGGCTGGCAATCAGCTTCCAAAAAATCAGCCACTGAAAGTCCTATGAAGCACAGTTCTACTCTCACACACGTGGGGTTGCCATGAGTTGGATCAACTAGACAGCAACTTTTTTTTAGTGGGAGGCAATGAGTTGTTCAGAAGCAAGGGAGTCAGAATTGACTCGACAGCAACTAACAACAACAGAAGCAAGGGAGAGAGGTTGAAGGTTACAACTTGGCATGAGTGTATCTGGTGAACAGAGGTGGTGAAAGAGGATGAACCAGATTAAAGAAGGCTTATTAGGGGCATTTTACAGAACAATCCAACCAGTCAGCAATGGATTAGAAATAAGCATTGAAAAAAATGTAGGCTAAAAGTGACTAAATTTTCCAGTGTGGGTGGATTGGAAGAATGGCCGTCCCACTGATAAGAGAATTTTGAGAAAACTGGCACAGTGGTGGTAGCAGAGGAAAAGGCTAGATGAGCACTCTGTAGATTTTTGTGTCATGTACTACTGAACATTCTCAATTTTCCTTAGGGAGAAATTACGAGATTAGCAGATTAGATAGGCAGAAGGCAATCTTTGAAGTCTTTGTTCTTACTTGAAATAAAAATCGATTTCTACATTATCAACTTGGTCTCTGAAGATTTTGTGACACAATGTGTTATACAGTGTTCAAGATACTGCTAATTTAGAACAGACCAAATTAGAAAACACGCCTTATATACTCTTAACTCAGAGATGAGGAGCTGGGTCCATTTTGATTGTGGCACATACACACAGTGCTTCTCCAGGATGAGAAAGCAAGACAGATTGAAATCAGAGTCCTATACATGACCTTCACTCCTCACAGCGCTGCTCTCTGATTCATCCACCCATCTGCAAAGCAATACCTGAGAGACTCTCAAATGAAAACTGGAGCCAGTTAATTTTCTGCCCATATGTGCAGCACTTGCTTGTAACTGAAATGCTGCTGCTCCCAGGGATTTGCTGGCTCTTCTATGTTTGAGTGCTCAGACACTTTATAGATGGCTGGTTTCGAGGCTGATGTTTCTGACCTGGTATAGCAAACCTTTTTGGTGGCCAGGCATTAGTTAGGTAATTAACTCCATGATCTGAAAGGAAAACTAGCACAGCTAATATGTAAGCAGTGTATCAAAATGATACTTCACCTAACAGTGCTGCACAGGGTGTCTCATTTTAGAAGCACTTATTGTTAAGAAAGTGATTTCCAGATTAATTAAATTGTTTGATTGCTTTGTAATTAGGTTGGAGAAGTCCTGTGTCTTCACCACAGAGAAGCAAGCTGCAAATCTCTTTAAAAGGTATATGTTATGCCCACTATAGGTTACTAATGTGCTTTTAAATAGCTGTGCGTTCACAAAATGATAGTTTCTGAGGCTCTGATTTTCTATCAGGACTGAGGGAATATAAGGATTAATGATAATTGCCATTTGAAACTCCTGGTGGATCAAAGAGTAAGCCCCCATTTGAATCCTTGTTGTCACTACTTGATGATCCCTTAAATGAGTTGTGACGTCCTGCTCCACAGTAATCATTGCTGTGTTCCTTATCGCCTTGTGAGATTCTTGGCAATGCACAGGTACTGCTTACAAACCTTAAGACAGAACTCTGCAGACTCAAATCTAGAATCTCCTTGTAAGAAGAATGCCAGCAGATAAACTGGGCACTCAAATAGTTATGTAGGAGCCTCAAGCTAAGCGAACATTGTAAAAGAATAGTTCAAGCCACCACAGAAGTTTCAGTCTATCCCACTGGACCCAGGCAGGTGACACAGGAAGAGAGTTAGAAATCTTCCCTTCATTCAGACACCTGTCTTGGAAACTGGCTCCTCTCCAGATGTAACTGTAGAATATTAAACCTGGGCAGCTGTTTAGAATCTAAGTGGCCAAGGAAAAACTTTGGTTGGCCTTCAGTGGAATTGTGCCCGGGTAAGCTGTGAAGAGCCAATCTGTTGCAAGAGATCTCTTTAAGGTATTAAAAAGCAAAGATGTAACCTTGAGGACTAAAGTCAGCTTGACCCAAGCTATAGTATTTTTAATCACCTTATATGCGTGCAAAAGCTGGACGATGAATAAGGAAGACCAAAGAAGAATTGATGCCTTTGAATTATGGTGTTGGCAGAGAAGATCGAATATACCATAACTGTCAGAAGAAGTACAGCCAGAATGCTCCTCAGAAGCAAGAATGGCAAGACTTTGTCTCTCGTCTCACATACTTTGAACATGTTATCAGGAGGGATCAGTCACTGGAGAAGTACATCATGCCCGGTAAAGCAGAGGATCAGTGAAAGAAAGACCCTAAAGGAGATGGATTGACACAGTGGCTGCAATAATGGGCTAAAACACAGCAATGATTGTGAGGATGGCGCAGGACCAGGCAGCGTTTTCTTCTGTTGTACACAGGATCGGTATGAGTCAGAATGGACTTTAGGGCACCCAACAAGAAGAAGCTGTGAAGTCCTCAGAGGAGGCCCATGAGTAGAAGTAGTCTTATATGCTCAGGTTTTCAAGGTAAAGAACATTTCACACAATGATTTGAGCCTTTATTATAATCTCGGCTCTCTGAACCTCTTTTGGGTTTCCCCTTTCCTGCCATATTGATCCTTCCACAGCCAGCGCCACTACTCACTGTCATCTCTGTCTGATCGGCTTATTCATTCAACAAATATTGATTAAGCCTCTACTAGATAGAGGGGAATGATATGATTTGATTTACATTTTTAGAAGATCCCTCTAGCTGGTCTGTGGCCAGTGGACTACAGGTAGGCAAGACTGGAAGCAGGGAAATCAGAACGCTACCAGCACAGACAAGGTAAGAGGCGATGGTGGTTTGGATGCGGTGTCTGCAGATCTGAAGTGTGTTTTGGCAACAGAACCAACAGGATTTTCTGAAAAATGGATTGGGTAGAATGATGTTTTAATGAGAGGACACAAGGATGACTCTTAGATTTTAGAACTGAGTGGGCATCTGGTGGCATTAACTGAGATGGGAAGAGTGAAGGAGGATACAGTTTGGGAGTCTGAGAGAAGATTAAGAGCAAAATGGAAACACTTGGGTAGTCTTTAGGCACTTTTATTTATGAAGGCTCCACTGCAAATAACTTCAAATATATTACAATGTTCTCATACCCAACATTACATATAATTACATACAATGATGCTACATTTAGAAGTGGTTCTCATACATAACATTTATATTAACTAACTGAACGTTAAAAAATTCTGGTACAGTTTTCTTATTGTACTTCAGAACAAATTATATTTTATTTATTTATTTACAGCTAAGGATTTAATAAAGAAATCCTTGGGTGGTGAAAAAGAGTCCTGGCGGCACAGTGTTTAAGCGCTAACCACTGTTAACCAAAAGGTCGGCAGTTCGAATCTACCAGCTGCTCCTTTGAAACCCTATGGGGCAGTTCTACTCTGTCGTATAGGGTCGATATGAGTCAGGATCAACTCAATAGCAACGAGTTTGGTTTTGGTTTGGGTGGCGCAAATCATTAAGCGACTGATTACTAGCCAAAAAGGTTGGTGGTCTGAACCCACCTAGAGGCACCTTGGAAGACAGGCCTGGTGATCTACTTCTGAAAGGTCACAGCCTTTAAAACCCTTATGGATCAGTTGTACTCTACACACGAGGTCACCATGAGTCAGAATAGACAACTGACAACAATGGATTGAATAGCCCTGATCTGTTTCAGACACTCAAACTAGGTAGTAGTGTTAGTGAGTGATACCTGGGGTCTTAAAAGCTTGCTAGCAGCCATCCAAGGTACAACTGGTCCCTATTCACCTACAGCATCAGAGGAAGGACAGTCAGGAATAGGAGGAACAAATGGAATGTGTGGTTAATTGCCTTCATGAACAACTGCCTGCTTTGCCATGACACAAGAAGAACTGACGGGGCCTGGCTACCATTACTGAACATTTCAATCAACGATTCTATTGAAGAATCCTGATCAAAAGGGGGAAAATGTACAACAGAATTTCAAATTCCCATGGACTCCAGACTTTACGTTTTAAATAATCTTTACGTTTTAAACCAAAAATATCCCCCAAAGTCTTCTTAAGATCAAACAATAGTTTAGTTTACATAGTAAAGAATGTCTGCCTGGAGCATTGTGCTCTGTTAAGAACTACCTATATGGGAAGCTTAGGTGGCAGTGAGTTTGTGTTAATGGGGGAGGAACAATTTAGAAAAAGAGGGAAGACAACCTGAAGAATGTAATCAATGTTACTGATTTGTACATGTACAAATTGTTGACTTGGTGTATGTTCTGCTATGTATATTCTCAACAATAACTGAAATAAATTATTTAAAAAATAGTGCTAGTGAAGAGTTTGTAGGGAAGGTAAATCCTACAGGCTAAATATAGAAGTTTAGGTAACAGCAATTTCAATTATCCTATCTCCTATCACCACAGATAAAACCAAATTGAATATAATGATGTGTATACTATATTGCATTTCTCTTTTCCTCTCACTGATTGACATTCTAAATGCTGGTGAGGGATAAACTCTGGTTATACGTGTAAATAAACAAAAAAATTATATTTTGAGATCTCAGTGGCTAACCTAGTCCCTGTTACATAGCAAATTAGAAACATGGATATTTTTCTGGAAACCCTGGTGGTGTACTGGTTAAGAGCTATGACTGTTAACCAAAAGGTCAGCAGTTCAAATCCACCAGGTGCTCCTTGGAAACTATGGGACAGTTCTACTCTGTCCTACAGGGTCACTGTAAGTTGTAATAGATTTGATGGCAATGGGTTTGGTTTTGGTTTGGATGTTTTTCTAATTCAATAATTACATATTAAGTTCTTTCTAGGCACAGAGCTTTGAGCTACCTGCCAGGACAGATTAAATAGATAAACAAGAACCAAGAGCTAAACATCTACCAGTGAAAGCAGACCTGTACATCACTGACTCTAGACTAATCCTGTGGAACCAATTCTGAATCCTTTTTTGTGTGAAAAAGAAATTTTCTTAAGCCAAAGTCCTTAGAGGCATCAAAATTACTTACTAAAAACCAACATACACACACACACAAACGAAAATAAACTCTCAATGACTATAACAATAGACTAAATAGACAAATGTATATTTAGTGCTTCCTCAGGAATGACTGATGGGGTGATAGGGTGGAAAACATGTAAGAAGTAGGAGACCCAGTAACAGGTCAGTTTCTCTGTCAAGATCTCACAGATGCCTATTCTCGCCATTTCATGAAGCCATTACTTTGGAATTTGTATGTGCTATATTTGAAATGCTGTGGCACTGACACAAATCCCTCGGAGATGTGTGATAATGGGTTCTTGAGAATGTTTTAGCTTTTCATTGACCCTTCCTCATTACACTGAATTGATGTCACATCTCAAGGTGATCCCAAGTAAAGACTGGTGAATGTCAAGAGCGATGAATAAAGTTGATTTTTAGTTGTGTATTTTCCTCCAATCTACAGTAATTCATCTTGCCAGCAATAGAGATTACTTTTACCCTTTGTTTAAAATTACTGAGTAGCATTTGTAATGTCAAAGAAAAGGAGGTCAGAACAGAGCCACTGTAACAGATATACCTAAATTTCATGACACTTGATACATTCTATTAATCTTAGGTAATTAATTAGACTGTATTGGAACCCCAGTGGTGCAGTGGTTAAGAGCTACGGCTGCTAACCAAAAGGTCGGCAGTTCAAATCCACCAGCTGCTCCTTGAAAACCCTATGGGGCAGTCCTACTCTGTCCTATAGGGTTGCTATGAGTTGGAATCAACTTAACAGCAATGGGTTTTTGTTTTTTTTTTTTTAATCTGGACAAAGACTCTGAATTACAGAAAGTAATCTAATGTGTGCATATTATTATTTTTTCTATCTTTCATGAAAGGATTTCAATTCCTTAATATAATAAGATATAAGGAATTTCCCTTTTACCAAGAAGAGGGGTGGGATCTATCAGGAAATTGGTTTTTCTCAGATTGCTTGCTTCAATAGCTGAGTAATTTCTAGTCAAAGCGGAAATATTCAAATAAAATCCTGCATATCCATATAACTCCCTAAATGTAATCTAAATGTATTCTCTATTATATACCTCTTCGTTTCAGCTCCTGCTAGTTTAAAAAACAAAAACAAATCTAAATTTAAGGTGGTCCCATGTAACAAATGTTAACGGTCCGATCCACAACCAATCACAGAGATGACATGGGAATGGGCAGAGTTTTGTTCCGCTGTACATGGGTTGTCATGAGTCAAGGGTTGACTCAACGGCAACAACAGCAAATATTCCTCTGACAGAGAGAAGCAAAATATGTGTATTTTTTTTTTCTTTTAAATAGCTACCCAATCATTTTTCCAATTTCTAATTCCAAAGATCTGTTTGGACTTTTACTATTTATTCATAATAAATTCATATGTAATGTGCCAAGTATCTAACAAGTCAGAATTCTGACTTTACTTTCAATTCCTACAAACCATAGAGGAGGTCTTGGAAATTCTTTGGTCCCAAGACTCTTTCTCTTGTAATATTCTTCTCTCAATCTCTCCTTCCATTTTCTTAGATTAGTAAATAGTTCTCAACCTGGGCTACATATTAAAAGCACTTGGGAAATGTTAAAAATGCTGATGTTCAGGACCTACCCCATATCAGAGATTCTGATTCAAATGGCCCAGGGTGTATGCCTTCTAAGAGCCCCCTTTAAATGAGATGATTCTAATATGCTGCAGCCAGGTTTGAGAACCATGGCCTTAGAATTTCTTTGTGCACTAAAACCCAAAATTTCCATTTGCTCTTTAGAGTTCTTAATCAGGAAGTCTTAGATTTTGTCACTTTCCCTATTTCCTTCTATAACTCAATCTCCTTCCCTATGTCAGGTACACTAGCTCAGTATCCCTTTTGTACATTCACCTCACTCTGACCTTCAAGTATTCTCAAAACAGGACTAAGATCTAACGTCCCTTCCCTACCAACCCAAACAAACGGCATTTACCATGTCAACAATCCTGAAATCCCACCTGCCCACAGGTGTTCTCCTAGGTTAATCAGGTAAATTATTATACTTCCCCCACCCAAATCTTACTGATACTTTCCTCTAAACTCATCCTATTAAATTTACAACCTCTCCCTTCCTCTAAAATAGAAAACATCCTCAAGCTGTGTATCATTCCTATACTCCTAAGTTACAATTTAAAGTTCTGTAAAAGGAAAACATTCATTAGCCATAATCTTGTTTACGCTTTTACTATCAGTTTTAATCATTTTATTCTTCAAAGCTGAACATTAGTCTTCATTTTAATCGGTAGCTAAAAAACATGAGTATTTGAATTTCTTAAAATTTGCATTTTTCATGCTTTAATTATCCAAAGGCAGAATGCCTATTTTATCCACATAATATTGTTGTTGTTAGGTGCCATCAGGTCATTTCTGACTCATAGCAACCCTATGTACAACAGAATGAAACACTGCCCAGTCCTGCACCATTCTCACAATTGTTGCTACGCATAAGCCCATTGTTGTAGCCACTGTGTCAATCCATCTCATACGAGGCATGATTTCCTTCTCCAGGGACTGGTTCCTCCTGATAACATGCCCAAAGTAAGTGAGAAGAAGTCTCATCATCCAAGCTTCTAAGGATCATTCTGGCTGTACTTTTTCCAAGATTTGTTCATTCTTCGGGCAGTCCAAGGAAAATTCAATATCCTTTGCCAACACCATAATACAAAGGCATCAATTCTTCTTTGGTCTTCTTTATTCATTGTCCAGCTTTCACATGCATACGAAGTGACTGAAAATACCATGGCTTGGGTGAAGCACACCCTAGCCCACATAATATTAAACCTGTGCCCATCGAGTTGATTCCAACTCATAGCGACACTATAGGACAAGGTAGAATTGCACTATAGGATTTCTAAGGAGGGGCTAGTGGATTCAAACTGCCCACCTTTTAGTTAACAGCCGAGCTCTTAATCACTGTGTCACCAGAGCTTCCCACATAATATTAGGACATTTATTATTCGGATAGTTAAAATGAAGGCATAGGTTCACAGCCAACTGATTATCACAAGCAGAAATAAGGTCATTCTAATTGTTCCTTTTTGGAGAAAACACAATTTGCCCTTATCTATGACAGGGAAACCTGTCCATTCACGTCCTTATTCTGTGTCCTAATGATATGTCTTCATGATATTTTTAGCATAAAATCCTAAAGCAATTCACAGGTGGGATGTGAGGAACTTGTATCAAACCACATACAACACTCAGATTCTGTATGCACAAATATCAACCTTTAGAGAAACACTACGTCAAGGAGCCACCATTGTTAATTAGAATGTGTTAAACCCTTTAGGTATGTTGGGAGTAGGTTGAGGCAGAACAGGTTTCCGGAGAACTTCCAGACTAAAACAGACAAGAAAGAAAGGCTTGGTGATCTATTTCTGAAAATCGGCCAGTGTAACCCCTATATTTCACAATGGTTTGATCCCGTGCATGGGGTCACCATATGCTGGAGGCTGACAGGTAGCTAACAACAACAACATATGTACATGGTAAAATAATTCAAATACTTCAAAGAGATATACTATAAAGACTAAAAATCTGTCAACCTCTGACTCCCATTCACTCATTTTTTAACAGAATCGACTGGACAGCAATGGGTTTGGTTTTTGGGTATTATGACCTCACTATGTACCTGGCACTACACCAGGTTTTGGATCTCGCATTTCCACTCTTTAGATGTAACCACTCTTGATAGGGTATGCATTTACCCAGAAATACATATATATGTACAAGTGTGTATTACATAAATAAAAAATCCCCCCTCCAAATAATGCCATGCCATACGTAATGTTCTGCATTTGCTGTTTTGTATTAGTAATCTACCTAAACCCCAAAAATCTATCTAGACATTCTATATCAGCCCATCTAAATTTTCATCATCATTTTTAAGTGCTAAATAATATTTCAGTATATCATGTACCAAATTTATCTAATTAATCTATTAATGGTCATTTAGACTGATTTCAGTGTTTCGATAATTCAGTGAATATCTCCTAAAGATTTATGTAATAATATCCAAGAGCTAAATATCTAGAAGCTGAACTGCTGGGTCAAAGGCGGGGGGTGGTGTATTTTTCACTTTGATACATATACCTAAGTTGGTCTCTAAACACTGCAGTTAATTTACGCTTTTACCAGTGGCAGATGGGTTGTCAGCTCTTCTCAACCTTGTCAATACTGAAATTCTTTTTCTCAGATTTTGGCAATTTGATAGATGGTATCATTTTTTATACACATTTCTTTATATTATGAGTGAAGTAGAACATCTTATGTTTACTGACCAAACTTACATTTTGGCACAAACTACCTGATTCATTGGCATTAGGCAAATCTGTTACAAAAGACCACTTTAAAGTGTTAAAAAAGCAAAGATGTCACTTTGAGGACTAGGGTGCACCTGACCCAAGCCATGGTGTTTTCAATCGCCTCATATACATGTGAAAACTGGACAATGAATAAGGAAGAAAAAAAGAAGTGATTAACTTGGATTACATTGTTGGTGAAGAATACCAAAAGTACCATGGATTGCCAGACGAACAAACAAGTCTGTCTTGGAAGAAGTACAGCCAGAGTGCTCCTTAGAAGCGAGAATGGTGAAACTTTGTCTCACTTCAGACATGTTATCAAGTGGGATCAGTCCCTGGAGAAGGACATCAGGCTTGGTAAAGTAGAGGAACAGCAAAAGAAAGACGATCAACAGGATGGATTGACACAGTGGCTGCAATAATGGGCTCAAATATAGCAACAACTGTGAAGATGGTACAGGACCGGGTAGCGTTTTGTTTTGTTATATGTGAGATTGCTATGAGTTGAAACCAGCTGGACGGCACTAACAACCACCTATTTATTCCATTGAGTTGTTAGCTCTTATTTCCTTAATGATTTTTTTTTTCTTTTTTGCACACTGAGGCAATTAGTTCATTTTGTCAATACATTAAAGCTGTTTCTCCCATTTGTGATCTTTTAATGTTGTTTATAATTTTTATGTACAGAAAATTTTATTTAATTAAATTTATGAATCATTTTCCTTTATGTCTTTTAGGTTTTGTATCTTATCTGAAAAGACCCTCCATACTTTTAAATTATTCTAAATGCATCCTCGTTTTCTTCTAGTACTTTTATGGTTTCTTTTTTTAATTCTTTTTTTTTTTTAATCTATATGGGATTATTTGGTGTAATGGTGTGATATCAGTCCAGTTTACTTCTTTTCCAAATGGCTAATCAATTGACTCAATACCATCTATTGACTGAATAATCTACATCTTCCCCAATGATTTAAACAAGACACATTTAAAGAATGCCAAGTAGTTCGATGCCAAGCAGGAAGAGCTGTAGGAAATCAGGATGGGAGTAAGTGGTAGGGAGCACAGAAGATGGATAGAAATCAAACTAGAAAAGTCTGGGGGCCAGTTGTAAATATGCTTTAGGACAGCGTTTCACCTGGGTGGGGCTGTGGCTTCATGTTTTTATCAAGTTCCAGGGTGATTCTTAGGCATGTTACAGTTTCAGAATTCTAGCTTTAGAGCAGTGATTCTGAAACTTGCCTTCACATTAGGAACAGCCTAGGGAACTTAAAAAACCCAATGCCCAAGCCACACTGCAGACCAATTAAATCAGAATGGGAGTGGGAGTGGACAGTATCAACAGTTGTTAAAACTTGCCAGCTGACTCCAGTGTGCAGTCAAGTTTGAGAACCACTGTTTCAGATTTTGCTAAAGAAAGTGCATTTTATAGTTGAAGTTGGCCTCTAACCTTACTATGTATCAAAGTTCCCTGGGGGGCTTTTAAAATGACAGATGCCAGGCCTGACACTTGAAGTTTCTGATTTAATTGGTCTGGGGCCTGGGTATTTTTTCAAGCTCCAAAGGTGATTCTAACATATAACCAGGCTTTAGAACCTCTAGTGCAGCAATTCTCAAACTGTGGAGTACATGAGAATCACCTAGAGGATCTGTTGAACCACAGACTGCTGGGCACTATCCCCACAGATATTTATTTAGAAGGTCTAGCGCGGGGGGGCAGGGGGAGCCTGAGACTTTATATTTCTAACGGGTTGCCTGTTGATGCTGATGCTGCTGGTCTGGGGATCACATTTTGGAACCTCTGCACTTGTGTATGGCATGATAAACCACGGAATGTTTTTCTTTAGCCAAAAGATATGAGTAAGTTCACTTCTTCAAAAATGAATTAGCTTCAATGTAACAGAAAGATTTGATAGGGGTGGGATGCAGGAAATGAGAGCATGTAGAAAAAGGAAGCCCAGTTCTCAGTCTACTGCAAAAGCCCTGAACCAGTGGCTATGATAGTGAGGAGAAGGGCCAGGTATCAAACATGTTTCAGAGGGAAAGTACGTAAGACTTAGTAGGAATGGTATAATGAGAGATGCTGCTGAGGTTTCTAGGTTGGTGACTAGGTAGATGCTATTACTAATAACTAAGAGAATAAACAGAATTGGTGACAATAAATTTGGTACTAGATAACAATTGGATTTAGGTGCTTGTGGGACATATTCAGAAGGAGAGAGTGCATCGATAATTAGAAACACGCATCTATGTTTGGGAGAAATGCTCATCTGTGCCCAAGATGAAACTATGAGAAAAACCAGCTCACTAGTGGTTAAGTGCTACAGCTGCTAATCAAAGGGTCAGCAGTTTGAATCCGCCAGGTGCTCCTTGGAAACTCTATGGGGCAGTTCTACTCTGTCCTACAGGGTCGCTATGAATCAGAATCGACTCAAAGGCACTGGGTAGTGCAGAGCAGAAAACCTTGGTCAAGAAGAGTGTGTCAAAATAAAAGAGTGACAGAGAAGGTAAACACAGGGATCCCAACAATTAAAATGGATGAGGAGCAAAAAGGAGTCAACAAGAAGGACGGAAAAATAGATGAAGTGTCAGAGGAAGTAAGGATAGAGAAGTAATCAAGAAGTAGGAAATGGTTTTGGTTGCTGGATGATGTCAAGTCGATTTTTGACTCATAGCAATACCACGTGACAAAGTAGAACTGCTCCACAGAGTTTTCTTGGCTGTAATCTTACCGAAGCAAATCACCAGGTCTTTCTAACTGTTGTACCACCAGGGCTCCTTGGGAAATGGTTACTAGTATCAAATCCAAGATGAGTAATATTCCTTACAAAGAAGTCATTGGAATTGGCCAATAGGATATCACGGTTCTAGTGGAGGACTGGGGCTGGAGTGGTTTCAAGCTTGAGGACATCATCAATTAATCTTGGCCAAGATTAGAACTGAACCAGTTTCCTAAGGACAAGAAGTACGAAATGGTGGCTCCATTTCATGAAGACATATAAGGATAATGAATAGCAATATCTATATTTGGTTAATAATTAAATCAAGCCACAATTTTAAAAATAAGAAATTTTAAGTATGTTATAGCAGCTAGTAATTTCATAGTATGATTTAAAAACCTATTGTTAAAAAGGTGCTATTACCTGGCCCGGACAGCTTTACTGCAGAGTTCTACCAAACTTCCAGAGAAGAGTTAACACCACTACTACTAAAGGTATTTCAAAGCATAGAAAATGACAGAATACTACCTAACTCATTCTATGAAGCCACCATATCCCTGATACCAAAACCAGGTAAAGACATCACAAAAAAAGAAAATTACAGACCTATATCCCTCATAAAAAAAAACCAAAACTTTTTTTTTTTATATCCCTCATGAACATAGATGCAAAATCCTCAATAAAATTCTAGCCAACAGAATTCAACAACATATCAAAAAAATAATCCACCACAACCAAGTGGGATTTATACCAGGTATGCAAGGCTGGTTTAATATTAGAAAAACCATTAATGTAATCCACCATATAAATAAAACAAAAGACAAAAACCACATGATCTTATTAATTGATGCAGAAAAGGCATTTGACAAAGTCCAACACCCATTTATGATAAAAACTCTCAGCAAAATAGGAATTGAAGGAAAATTCCTCAACATAATAAAGGGCATCTATACAAAGCTAACAGCCAACATCACTCTAAATGGAGAGAGCCTGAAAGCATTTCCCTTGAGAACGGGAACCAGACAAGGATGCCCTTTATCATCGCTCTTATTCAACATTGTGCTAGAAGTCCTAGCCAGAGCAATTAGGCTAGACAAAGAAATAAAGGGCATCCACATTGGCAAGAGGAAGTAAAATTATCTCTATTTGCAGATGACATGATCTTATACACAGAAAACCCTAAGGAATCCTCCAGAAAACTACTGAAACTAATAGAAGAGTTTGGCAGAGTCTCAGGTTATAAGATAAACATATAAAAATCACTTGGATTCCTCTACATCAACAAAAAGAACATCAAAGAGGAAATCATCAAATCGATACCATTCACAGTAGCCCCTGAGAAGATAAAATACTTAGGAATAAATCTTACCAAAGATATACAAAGAAAACTACAAAATACTAGTGCAAGAAACTAAAAAGGATCTACTTAAGTGGAAAAACATACCTTGCTCATGGATAGGAAGAATTAACAAAGTAAAAATGTCTATTCTACCAAAAGCCATCTATACATATAATGCACTTCGATCCAAATTCCAATGAAATTTTTTAATGTGATGGAGAAACAAATCACCGACTTCATATGGAAGGGAAAGAAGCCTCGGATAAGTAAAGCATTACTGTAAAAGAAGAGGAAAGTGGGAAGCCTCACTCTACCTGATTTTATAACATATTATACAGCCACAGTAGTCAAAACAGTCTGGTATTGGCACAACAACAGGCACACAGACCAATGGAACAGAATTGAGAACCCAGATATAAATCTATCCACATATGAGCAGCTGATATTCGACAAAGGCCCAGTGTCAGTTAATTGGGGAAAAGATAGTCTTTTTAATAAATGGTGCTGGCATAACTGGATATCCATTTGCAAAAAAATGAAACAGGACCCATACCTCACACCATGCACAAAAACTAACTCCAAGTGGATCAAAGACCTAAACATAAAGACTAAAATGATAAAGATCATGGAAGAAAAAATAGAGACAACCTTAGGAGCCCTAATACAAGGCATAAACAGAATACAAAATATTACCAAAAATGACGAAGAGAAACCAGGTAACTGGGAGCTCCTAAAAATCAAACACCTATGCTCATCTAAAGACTTCACCAAAAGAGTAAAAAGACCACCTACAGACTGGGGAAGAATTTTCAGCTATGACATCTCCAACCAGCGCCTGATCTCTAAAATCTATGATTCTGTTAAAACTCAACCACAAAAAGACAAACAACCCAATCAAGAAGTGGGCAAAGGATATGAACACACATTTCACTAAAGAAGATATTCAGGCAGCTAACAGATACATGAGAAAATGCTCTCGATCATTAGCCATTAGAGAAATGCAAATTAAAACTACGATGAGATTCCATCTCACTCCAACAAGGCTGGCATTAATCCAAAAAACACAAAGTAATAAATGTTGGAGAGGCTGCGGAGAGATTGGAACTCTTATACACTGCTGGTGGGAATGTAAAATGGTACAACCACTTTGGAAATCTATCTGGCGTTTTCTTAAAAAGTTAGAAATAGAACTACCATACAACCCAGAAATCCCACTCCTTGGAATATACCCTAGAGAAGTAAGGGCCTTCACACGAACAGATATATGCACACCCATGTTTATTGCCGCTCTGTTTACAATAGCAAAAAGCTGGAAGCCACCAAGGTGTCCATCAACGGATGAATGGTTAAATAAATTGTGGTATATTCACACAATGGAATACTACGCATCGATAAAGAACAGTGACGAATCTCTGAAACATTTCATAACATGGAGGAACCTGGAAGGCATTATGCTGAGCAAAATCAGAGGCAAAAGGACAAATATTGTATAAGACCACTATTATAAGAACTTGAGAAACAGTATAAACTGAGAAGAACATATACTTTTGTGGTTACGAGGAGGGGAGGGAGGGAGGGTGGGAGAGGGTTATTTACTGATTAGTGAGTAGATAAGAACTACTTTAGGTGAAGGGAAGGAGAATACTCAATACACAGAAGGTCAGCTCTACTGGACTGGACCAAAAGCAAAGAAGTTTCCGGGATAAACTGAATGCTTCAAAGGTCAGCGGAGCAAGCGTGGCGGTTTGGGGACTATGGCTTAAGGGGACTTCTAAGTCAATTGTCAAAATAATACGATTATGAAAACATTCTGCATCCCACTTTGAAACATGGCGTCTGGGGTCTTAAATGCTAACAAGCGGCCATCTAAGATGCATCAATTGGTCTCAACCCACCTGGATCAAAGGCAAATGAAGAACACCAAGGTCACACGATAACTATGAGCCCAAGAGACAGAAAGGGCCACAGGAACCAGAGACTTACATTGTCCTGAGACCAGAAGAACTAGATGGTGCCCGGCCACAACCGATGACTGCCCTGACAGGGAGAACAACAGAGAACCCCTGAGGGAGCAGGAGATCAGTGGGATGCAGACCCCAAATTCTCACAAAAAGACCATACTTAATGTTCTGACTGAGACTAGAGGAATCCTGGCGGTCATGGTCCCCAAGCCTTCTGTTGGCCCAGGACAGGAACCATTCCTGAAGACAACTCATCAGACATGGAAGGGACTGGACAATGGGTTGGAGAGAGATGCTAATGAAGAGTGAGCTACTTGTATCAGGTGGACACTTGAGACTGTGTTGGCATCTCCTGTCTGGAGGGGAGATAGGAGGGTAGAGAGGGTTAGAAACTGGCAAAATTTTCAAGAAAGGAGAGACTGGAAGGGCTGACTCATTAGAGGGAGAGTAAGTGGGAGTATGGAGTAAGGTGTATATAAGCTTATATGTGACAGACTGACTTGATTTGTAAACATTCACTTAAAGCTCAATAAAAATTATTAAAAAAAAATGTGCTATTAGCTGGAAAGTGGGTGGGATAATGCCTAAGTGAAGGGTTAGCTTTTATATTTTATAATATGATGATATAGCAGAACAAAATTTCAATTTTTCCCCATAGGGTATGATTTAAGATTCTGGAATCTTAGTGCAGAGCAGTTTTACTTAGGACAGCAACATGTTTTTTACTAAAAAAGGAAAAAGTTCTGCTAAATAATTTTGTAGTATTTTCCAACAGCAATGAATTCAGACAAATAAAAAAAAAAGGGGTATTTTCATTCAGCAATATATGTCATAAAATACTTACACTCCAATCTTCATCCAGATCCTATGCTACTTTCAGGCAGATGCACACTTTTCTAGGTGGACGCTAGGTAGAAGATATAGTATATGCCCATCACCACCAAGAGGCTAACTAAAAACAAATTAGACTGAGGGGATAACTTTAGTACTGCTGCTAATACTGGAAAACGGTAACCATAAAACTGTTTAAACTGGAGAGAGACGGTAAGGGTGGAAAAATATGCACCTGGGATTTTTCTGGTGAAATGTTTAAAATCCATAGAAAAGGAACTGCTCACTTTTTAAATAACTTTTAAAACACGATTCTAAAGGTAACACATACTCATGGCAATTTTGACTTGGAATACATAGTAAATTATAAAAAAGAAATTGATAATCCTGCCAATGTAACACTGAGGTACCTTTAGTTTATTTTTTGAGAATGTGTGTATCTTTTAAATGAGATTATAAACCATATTCAGTTATATGTCTTGGTCTTTACATTTTGGTTGTAATTATGATTTTCCTAGGGTCGCTATGAGTTAGAATCAACTCAGTGGCAATGGGTTTGGTTTGGTTTTGGTTTTTATGCCACAAAATACTTTTCAAAAAGGTGGTAGGTTTTAATGCTATCAATTATTCCATTTTACAGAGAGACTACAACTTAATCATCATTCTTCTTACTATTTAATGTCTAGATTGTTTCCAATTTTGTATTATTATAAATAATGCTGCAATTAGCATCTTGAAATATATATTTCTGAGCAGTTTTCTGATTATTTACTTGAATTATATTTCTTGAAGTCAAACAAAAGTCCAAGTGATATGAACTATTTTTAGGGTTCTTGACGTAAGTCTCAAGCTGCTCCCTAAAAAAGATTGTGAATTTATATTACTGTGAGAATGCCATTTCACTATACCATCACCAGAAATACATACACCTATGTTTGCTTTAAATATTTGAAAATGAGGTGAATATTAGTATCCCATTATTTTGATTTGCATTTCTTTGATTAGAGAGGTTAAACTTTTCATTTGTTTACTTGTCATTTCTATTTCTTCTTGTGTTAGCTGTTCATGTCCTTTGCCTATTTATTTAGTAGGGCATTTAAGTTTTTTCTTACACTAATTTAAAGAGCTCCTTATGGCTTAACAATATTAACACTCTGCCTATTATATTTATTGCAGATATCTTCCGAGTTATTTGTTAGTGTTTTGTTTGTGGAGTTTTTTTAACTTACAAAACTTTAAACTCTTAATATAGTCAAATTACCAATTTTCCTTAGCAATTTTCTACTGTTTCATTCTTAGAAATTTCTCCATCCTAAATATATTAAATATCCAATTAAATATTAATTTTACTTTTTAGGGTTTAACTTTTACAGGTAATTTAAAACCCATATGAAATAATTTTGGCATAAAGAGTGAAACTCGTGAGAGCCAGAATTCCACATGACCCCTTGGCTTCTAGGTCTCACAAGTTTTCCACCTTTGACAGGGTGCAGTCTTACCACTTTTCCATCATTCGTTTTGGTGGAAAATATTTGAGTTTTCTTTCTATGACAGGTTTACGCCTTATACAGGTTCTGACATTTGCAGGGTTTACTGTAGTAAGAAGGTTGCTTACCTTGAGTATTTTTCTTATAGATGGCCAATTTTCCCAATACCATTTGTTGATTAAACTATTCCTTTCTCACTGGTTTGTGGTATGTCCCTCACGATATCATCATGAATCCCTGGCATTTTTTATTTCACATATGAACAATTTCTGGGATTGTCATCATTTTTTAGTAGGTCAGGTCTAACTCACTGAATTTAGCTGATTAATCACAACCACTCAGTCTTCCATGTGCACTCTAGAGGCATTACGCCAAGCTACCATAGTGGGCATTTGTCATCATCATGGGCACTAAGCATCTTCTGAGCACCTTCCATATATAAAGACTTTTCCATATGATGAGTCCTGCCTCCCCACTTTTCCACTTTCCTTGCAGTTAAGGCACAGACTAGATTCTGCCAAGTAAGTCTAAACTCAACTTTGGCTCGAAAAAAGGCAATATAAGGAAGCAGATGCCAAAAAATCAATTTTAGTGGCAAGGGTGGTGACAGAGGCACCCCTCTTTGGGGGGAATAGCATGAGTTCCTGGAATCCAGGGCTTGGAGCAACAATAGCTGGGACTTGCCCTTGTATAGCACTGTAGTGTCATCTGGGTGTTTTTTCATACTGTATGGCCTTCAATACTCACTCTCTGGCCCTCCTGAAAATCCCGTGAGCTACCTAATACACTTTAATAAATTTCTTCTCTACTTAAACTAGACAGAGTGAATTTGGTGTCTGCAATGAAGGAAACACAGCTATAAAGCAAAACAAAAATGATTAGGATTTTGAGTGGAACTGTGTCAGAACTATAACTTAATTTGAGGAAAAAGATATGAGTCAGGCTTTTAGCCAATGGACATGGTATGTTTTTCCCTTAATCAAAATAGTTTAGCTTTCAAATTTAGTTTTGTTGTTTCTTCACAGCAATCTCTTTCAGGTCTCCTTTAAGTTACTTCCAAGTATGGTATTATCTGTCCTTTTTAATGGCAGGAGCAGAAGGATAGGGATGACAGGTAGAATGCTACCATGAATGAATTACTTTCTTCAATGATCATTTCTAACTGGTGATGGTTGGTAATATACGTTATTAATTTCTACATATTAATTTTGTATACAATCTACTTAACGAACACTCATTAATTTTAAGAGTTATTCACTTATTTCCCCTGGTTTTTCTAGGTTTATTACATTACCTGAAAATAACACATTTAACCTCCTTAACAATTATAGATTTTGTTTGTTCTACGTGTTACTTGACTGCAAAAAACCTCTAGAATAAAGTTAAATATTAATTAGGGCAGATTTTTAATAAAATTCTCTAGTATTTTACTAATTAAGGAAGATATTGGTCATTAGTTTAAATATGCATTACTGCGTTATGGAAATTTCAGTTCATTTTCTAAACAGTTTTTAGTAGCAATGTAGGTTTACTTTTATCAAGTACTTTCTCAACATTTATTCAGGTGCACATTTAACCTATTGCTATAATCTATTAATAGTGTTCGTAATACTAAACAAATCAGCATTCTTGGAATAAACCACGGGAGTTTATATTAAATAATTCTTACAATGTTCTACCAAATTTTAACATTTATTTTCAAAATGAAGTGGGATGGTGGTTTTCTAATTCTTCTTTTTATTTTCTCTGTAACATACAAGAAAATAATAGTTTTTCATGCTAGTAAGTTATTATCTTTAAAAGTTTAAAAAACACACCTGTGTGCATATTTTATTTAATTTATGAATTCAAAAGGAATATAGTGTAAATTTTATTCCACCCTCACTCCCCAGGTAAGTCCAGGAACTGAGCATATGTGTACCTCTCCCACATCGCTGTCTCTAAGGTTATGCAATAGAACCACAAGTTCCAGATCTATACTGTTATTAGTGAATCATTACCTACAATATTATATTTTAAAGAGCCTTTTCACATTTTCAGTTTTCTACCAATCTCACCACAGTCCTTTTATAACCCATCTTTCCAATTCTTGAATTCTTCATTTTAATTCAGCTCTCATTCATCTTGCATATATCCTTCAGTTTGTCAAGACAAATACATAGAAAGTATATTTTATGTGTTTTCAAATAAAGATAATGCATATATATTACCTTAGCAGATATAGGTCTTTGGCCATACCATCATTACATACCAATTTGTGGAAAGAAAATCTGAGACCAGCATGAATTTTATTGTTTTTTTAAACAATCAGGTTTTTGGGGGGTTTTGGGTTTGTTTTTTCCTGTTCAGAAGCTTCCAATGCTTGCAGGTATTTTTCCTTTATTGTTTAGCATTTTAAAAAAGTCACAGGAATATATCTAGGGTAAAGTTTTGTTTTATTATTTGTATTCTTTTTACTCAATTTTTTCTTCAACTTGGGAAAATCTTCGATTATTACTTTTGTTCTATTTATCTGGTCTCCTTTCAAAAAAGGTATATAGTTATGAACTAAAGAATGAATTCCCATTTACCTGAAGTGATATGTTTAATACTGTTTAATAGTTTCTCAACACTAACAGAGAAAGATAAAATATTGGGAGGGCAATGAATGTCTCTGATCTGACCATTCTTGTGGTGGGAGGTGACTGCCGGGCATTCTGGCTGTTGGCCTAAGTACTAACTCTCTGATGTCATAATGATGGTATGCGGTAAGGGAGGGTGAAATCCACCTTCAACCTCCTTCCTTGGTTACTTTGGTCATGTTATCAAGAAAGATGAACCTCTAGAAAAGGACAGCATGTTTGGTAAAAGAGGGTCAGGGAAATTCTCAATGACAGGGATTGACATAGAGCTGCAACAATGGACTCAAACATACCAACGATCATGAAGACACCGCAGGACCTGGCAATCTTTCATGCTATTATATTTAAGGTCACCATGAGTCAGAGCCTGCTCAACGGCAACCAATCGTAACAACCTCCTTCCTACCTGGCTGTCATATTGTTTCTGAGGTCTAGTCATGAATTGAATGCTGGCTGTTTTTGAACCATGAGATTTTATTTGTTGTTGTTGCTCTTAGTTGCCATCCAGTTGGTGCCAACTTATTTATAACAGAAAGAAACATTGCCTATGGGGAAATTCCTCTCAAAGATGTGGCCAATCATCGATACATTCTTACTCTGATATTATTGCAATTTTACAAATTGGAAGCAGTAGGATGTTGTAGAAATTGCAAGGAAAAGTACATGTAACTATCAAACACAAAAACCCCTAAATCAACTGCTCACTTTGAGATATGTTAATCTTAGTGCTCTAAATTTAGGTATTGTAACTTAGCCCTGCTAGCAAAGAGAATTTTAGGAAATAAAATGGTAAGTAGGTTTCAGATAAGTGCATACTTATGACAGAAACGGTTAAGGCCTCATATCACCAGAAGAAATGAACATCCATCATTTATGTCAATAATAGAACTGGGGGAATGAAATAAAACACCTTCACAGAACCACTGACAAAGCAGACTACTGCTGCTTACGTGAAATTTGTTGTCAAGAGAGGTATGCACATCTCTTGATATCAAAAACAAGTGTGCCTGGGTCTCTGGAGGAGGGATAAGAATTTGCATTTGACCCTTTTCTCTTGAAAATCAAAACTATCAAATATTAGCGATAAGCTTAAAACTCACATGTCTTACTGAATGGCATGAAAAGTACCAAATGGGAGCTAGCACACAATTTTTTTTTTTTCTTTCAGTTTCATGGATGCTCAAATGCGTCCATTCTTAACCAAATTATTGATCCCACAAGGAAATGGGCTTTTTACCAATTAAGAAACGCATTTTATTCCCTGCATTTGGCTTATTTAAGATCATTTGCATCTCTAAACACTAGGCTGGGTATGTTCTTTGCCTGAGGATCTCACACACAGGCACACACACAATCAAAACATTCAAAACTAAATTCATTCTTTCAATGCCTGGCTGGTCACCCTGGTGCCTATTGTAGAGTACAGGAGTATTCCCACATGTGCTAAAGAGGCTTTTTGGCCAATTAAGTGTTCCAGCTTGTAGATGGAATTACTATGAATTCAAATGTGTTGCTACTCCAGATAAACAAAGGTCTCCAGAAAGTGACTGAGAGGCCTAGGCAACAGGACAGCTGGTTTTCCCATCAAAAGCTTCTCCAACTGGAACATCCATCTCTAGGTGTGGATGAACTTAAAAAATGACCACATGCAGACCATGACTGTAGGTCACTCAGGCATGCCTTCCCTCTGCAGAGTTCAACCTGTCGTCCCACCCTAACTCTTTTCCTTACTATTTTTGATGCTGAGAGTGCCATTTGCCATCAGACTCTAGAATATTAAAAGCATGCCTCCAATGAAGAACACTGGGCCAGTATAAACTATTCCTGAGAACATGGGCTGAAAAAAGTCTCCTTTAAAACGAGGAAACTAAAAATATGGAACTACAGCCTTAGAAGGAATATTTAAAAAGAATATTAGGAAAAAATACACAATCTAATCTCCTCTTTTAATAGAAAAGGAAATTAAGGCCAAGTGAAGAGATTGCTCAAAGTCATACTTGATTGTTAAAAGACTACCATAACATTTTAGGAAAATAACCTGAAACTCAATTTCCTTATATCTAAGGAAAAAAGGTTAATATAGTCCGTGTAATTCAATACTAGTCTTTGTCTTCATTGGTGTCTGATGCCTTAATAGATGGACCATTTTAGAATGTTCACGCATTGGCGAAATCCTTCGGTACACCTGCATCGGCGATTCTCTACCAATGAGAGGCGTGACTTTATGAGGTTCAGCAGCGGTATTGTTAGTGGATGCAGAGTTTTCATAAAAACACGTAAAATTTTCCTCTCTCTTAACCCATATGTTTACCAGGTAAACTGCTAATGATCCTTGACCCTGCTCACCTCTTTACTACCAGCTACTCTTCTGCCCTATCACAGCAATGTAGTTCATTCCCCAAATAATACTGGAATTGTTCTCCATTCTTAAAACAGATCATACATGATAACTGTAACAAAAGGAAATGTCTCTAAACATAAGCGTTCTATTTTGGAAAAGTGAGCTTTTTTTTTTTTTCTTTTTTCACAGAAAGTGGGGGACCCAAGTTCTTTGACAGACGACAGAAGAAATACAAAGAAGAAAACCATTGATCTAGACCCAAAGAAGGCAGTAATCAAAGCTCACTGTGGAGACATTCCAGGTCTTCCTTTGTACCCCCAGAAAGTGCTGCAAGAAGCAATGACCTGGGAAGCAGGGTTCCAGACCTGTCTGACATCAGCAAACCATGGGATTCTGAACACTTTGCTGCCTTTGGTCTCCATTTCCTAGAATGGTTTTCAAACGTGCATGCATGTGCCTGTGCATGTGTGTGTTGCTACCAAATCTTTAGCTCAAGTAAAGGATTACTCCTTAGACCAAATGTGACAAAGACTGAGCTTCTCTGGTTGAAGCAGAGGTTGGGATCTGTGAACTCCACCCTCTGATCACCATTCCCCTCCCTATCATTGAGACAGCCCCTTTGGAGCTGCTGTAATTGTGATCCACTGGAAGTGAATTTTTTTTTTTTTATGTTGTAATTTCTTAAATCTGCTGTAAACCACAGTAAGTACAGCAGTTAAGGGTCTGCCAAAGGCTGGTACACCAATATGAAAATATCACAGACCACTGTAAACATGTCCCAGCAGAGACTGTTATATGGACACAACATTCCAAAATCAAAAACCCACCTCTAGACTCCACTGAGCCTGTGTTCTTCTAATTTGCTTTGTATTTACACACTAGGTGCCCTGCCATTTCTATCTACATTATGAATTTGGATTAATTATAATAACACCTTAAACCTAAAACCAAACACATTGCCTTCGAGTCAATTCCCACTCACAGTGACCCCATAGGACGAGAATAGGACTGTGCCATAGGGCTTCCAATTGCTGACCTTTTGGTTAGCAACTAAGCTCTTATGCACTGTGCCACCAGGGCTCCAGTAACACTTTGGTAATTTCTTAATACCTCAAACTGTTGTAGCACTTTATAATACTGCAAATACTTTCACATTTAAGCAATCAAATAAGGTTGCAAGTAAGTTTTTATTATTTCCATTTTATAGATGAGGAGGATGAGCCCTGGAGCATGTGATTTCCCCAGAGTAGCACTGCTGATGAGTGGGAGAGCTGAGAATAAAATCCAGATCTTTTACTCCCAGGTCCAGTGTTTATTATATATACCATTTAGTGCTTTATCAGCTATTAGATATCTCAAAATTAAAGGAGTTTAGACAGCAGGATTACTAAATTATGTAACACCGGGAAGTTTCTACACTAGAGGCTAGTCCTCAATGCCTACAAATGGAGGAGCACAAGTATAAACAGCTCTGCAGCTTTATGCTATGGTTCCTTTTTTTACTGACCTTACTAGCATCACCAGGCCACCATGATGTCACCAGATACACATTTCCTGGAAGTCTAATACAAATATCTATTATTTCACCTAGAGAGAACATACTTGAGATATACTTGGATAGGTGTGAAGTTTCCTGTGGATACAATCTCTACTCCTAGGGCCTCAAAAATCTGAGTCAGACAACACTGGACGGCCCAGCAACATAAATACAAAACAATAAAAGGCCAGCACTTTAAATGATACCTTCCCAGATTAAACCAAGAAACTAATCAGAATTTACCACATAGATTTATATATAATGCTATGCATCACATTACTGATAAGAACAAGAAACTGGAAATAGCCAAAGTGTTCATAAAGAAGATATAGATATGATATGTTTACAAAATGGAATATTTTGTATCCATTAAAAATAACTGGAAAAAAAATTGACATTTAGTGACATAGCAAAATACTCAAATATAATATCAAAAGAAAATGATCTTGACACAAAATTATATCAAAGAGCCCCTGTTTATACATGTACATACACATTTATATGTATATGCATAAATTTATGTTTGTAGACAAATTCATGTATACATGTCATGGATTGAATTGTGTCCCCAAAAAATATCTGTCAACTTGGCTAGGTCATGATTCCCAGTATTATATGACTACCTACCATTTTGTCATCTGATGTGATTTCCCTGTGTGTTGTTGTAAATTCTATCAGTATGATGTAATGAGACGGATTAGTAGCAGGTATATTGATGAGATCTACAAGATTAGATACTGTCTTAAGCCAATCTTTTTGAGATATAAAAGAGAGAAGCAAGCAGAGAGACATGGGGACCTCATACCATCAAGAAAGCAGCACCAGGAGCAGAGCACATCCTTTGGACCTAGGGTTCCTGCGTAGAGAAGCTCCTAGTTCAGGGGAAGATTGATAAGGACCTTCCTCCAGAGCAGACAGAGAGAGAAAGCCTTTCTCTGGAACTGATGCCCTGAATTTGGACTTCTAGCCTCCTAGACTGTGAGAAAATAAATTTCTCTTTGTTAAAGCTATCCACTTGTGGTATTTCTCTTACAGCAGCACTAGATGACCAAGACAATACATAAACATTATAAATATTATGTTAAATATAGATGATAAAATCTACATATTTAGAACTATATCCAAAGTGCTACATAGTTAATTGAGTGGTAGATAAGAATATAAATGGATTTTACATTCTTCTTTATACTTTCCTGCATTTTTCGAATTTTTACAATGAACATGTATATAGCTTTTGTAAGTAAAAAAAAAAAAAAAACAGGTCTTTAAAAACACTTAGAAAACACCTGAAGTATTTCAATTTTTTTAAACCAAAGATCATCTCCTTTTTCTAAAAGTCCACGACTTTTCTTGCACTTACACTCTTCTAAATTTTCTCCACCTTTCCCCTCCCCAGTCCAGGGAAACCAAAATCTGCTCTCAGGTGTGATGCAGGAAAGTTAGTGGGCAACTCTTCCCCACAGTTGAAACTTCTACAGTTCTGGTTACCATAGTGTATATATACCTTAACATTTCACGACAAGTTCTGTAAGTACTCACTGTTGCTTCTAACATAAAAGCTCTAGACTTGAAAAGCCTGCAATTTACATGGCTTTTGTAGAGAAGTACTCACAAGTTGCTGTAGTAAATATAAAAATCTGCACTAAAGCGTCATTAACGCTAACATTGTAATTATGCCAGAGTAAGTTCAAAGATAGAGATGGCATTGCTGTGTGTGATATTTAAATGTGCTAGAAAGGAAAAATGTTCTTTAGCATATGCACTTAAATTTAAAATACAGAATTTTAAACCTCCCTTACAGGTTGCTCAATAGGTGCAGGCCATTTTGGTTGTGTTAACACAATTTGTGTTGAGCATGTAGCCTTCTATCGAGGGGACCGGACACTTAATGAAGATAGCTGACTGATCCCCACACAATAGGGCCCCTGCCTCAAGTTCTTTTCTCCCTGCGGCACGGTTCAGTTTTCTGTGATAGAAATCACCAGCTCGTGGGCTGAGGAAAACAACCTGTATTTAAATACAGCTGAAGATTTCGAACACAAGCTCTGACATAACTTGGGGTAAACTGGTGAAGAATAAGCTGGACCCACCATAGGACCAGAAAAACCAAAGCCAGAGTGAAGACTGAGCAAAGATTTTAAATCTACTGTTTTTACTTTTCAGGTAATCTCTTATCATATATGTTAAAATAAAAGCAACCCTAGATGTAAAGCAGTCTCCTATTTTTCTCAACTAGTAGATTCAAAATAGTGGGTTTGTTTTTGTCAGTTTGAATATTTAAACTTCCAGAAATTTAGGTGATATAACACGTTATTTATACCATTTAAGGTATTAATTTAGCTCTATATTTTTCAACAATGAGATATAATTATCATCATACTGCATGAGATTTAAAGGAACCCTGGTGGTACAGTGGTTAAGCACTTGGCTGCTAACCAAAAGGTCAGCGGTTTGAACCCACCAGCTGCTCTGCAGGAGGAAGATGTGGCAGTCTACTTCCATAAAGATTTACAGCCTTGGAAACCCTGTGGGGCAGTTCTACACTATCCTATAGGGTTACTATGAGTCAGAATTGACGAGATGGCAATGGATTTGGTTTGGTGTGAGATTTAAATTTGAAAAATGTCTAATCTAAAAAGGGACAAACTATTTTAATTTCTGATGTTACTACTCTGCAACATTTAAAATTAAAGAGATTCTCTACTAGAAAACTTATGTTTCAATAACAAGAGAATTGTCTATTTGAGACTCTGGTTTCTCAAGAATTATTTTCTGTCCAACATTTCTAAGAATCTCTTTTCTCAGAGAAAAAATAACCTCACAAATCCCCAGTATCTATTACCTATCAACAAGAGGAAATTTCAGATGTTTCCTTATTTTAGGTAAAGCACTGCTCTGTTTGATTGTCTTTGTGCTTGGGAGGTTGTATGGAAACCCTGGTGGTGTAGTGGTTAAGTGCTACAGCTGCTAACCAAAAGGTGGGCAGTTAAAATCCACCAGGCGCTCCTTGGAAACTCTATGGGGCAGTTCGGAATCGACCGCAACGGGCTTGATTTTTTTTTGTTAACACCTTACTAACTAAACTATAAAGAATATGAAAGGCAATAGACCCACCTCAGCTTTTAGCAATGATTGGAACAGATGAGATTATGGACAATGTAAGCAAAAGATTTGTTATAACTAAGACAGAAGTCCCCAGGCTGTGGAAAATTCCACGGCCTCAAGCAGCTTCCGTGACATGACCCAGTAGCTTTACATTAACATCCCGGTTTCCCTTTCCTTAACTGCTGCCCAGAGCTAGATGAGATTAGCTGAAACCGGTTTAGGTGTCATATTGACACCCTGGGTGACCTTTCAGCTCATTAAGTGTCTAATGCATATTAACTTTTCTGCCTCTGGGTTTAGCTGAACGGCCATTCTCTGAACATGTGACACATGAAATTATGTGTAAACCCCACTACACCTGCATAGTAGGACTAAGTATGTTGTTGACGACAGGAGAAAAGAAGGGTGCAGAACTCAAATTCTAATAAAAAGACCAGACTTAATGGTCTGACTGAGGCAGGAGGAACCCCAGAAGACATGGCCCCCAGACTCTTTGTTAACCCAGAACCAAAACCATTCCTGAAGCCAACTCTTCAGACAAAGAATAGACTGGATTATAAGACATAAAATGATATTTGTGAAAACAGTGTTTCCTAGTTCAAGTAGATACACGAGACTAAATGGGCAGATCCTGTTCAGAGGAGAAATGACGAGGCTGAAAGGGATAGAAGCTGGTTGAAAGGACATGGGAAATCCAGGGTGGAAAGGAAGAATGTGAGGCCACACAGGGATAGGAGCTACGGTCACATAACAATGCATGTATAAATTTCTGTATGAGAAGCTAACTTGAGCTGTAAACTTTCACCTAAAGTATAATTAAAAAAAAAAAAAAAAGAAAGAAAACCAGAAATCAGAGCTCAAATAAAGGGCAGAACCGAGATTTGAACTCAAATCCAGCTGACTCCAAAGTCCACGTTTTTCCCATTACCATCCTTTAGGAGTCCTTGGGTATATCTACTTTGCATTATACCATATTTAGGCCAATGGCAGACCTCCTAAGGAACTTACCTATCAAATTGCACATCCGTAGAACTATTGGTCTCTTTCCATTTGGAGCAAAGAAGAATGAAGAAAACCAAATACTCAAGGAAGCAATTAGTCCAAAGGACTAATGGATCACAGAAGCCACAGCCTTCACTAACCTGAGACCAAAAGAATAGAGGGTACCCAGCTACCACTACTGACTTCTCTGACCGGGATCATAAAACGAGGTCCTGGTTAGAGTGGGGAAAAATGTAGAACAAAACTCAAATTCATAAAAAAAAAAGACCAGACTTACTGGTCTGACAGAGACTGGAGGAACCTCTGAGATTATGGCCTTTATATGCCCTTCTAACTTGGAACTGGAACCGCCCCCGGAGATAACCTGTCACTCAAATAATAGAGTCCTATAAAATATTTTTTTTTTATAAAATAAACAAAACACCCATGAGGAAAGTGCTCCTTTGAACATCCATCTATACGAGACCAAAAGGGCAACATCTGCCCAAAGGCAAAAATGAGAAGGCAGGAAGGGTAGGAAAACTGGACAAATGGAAACAGGGAACCAGAGTGGTAATGGGGAGAATGCTGACATATGGGGATTGCAATCAATGTCATGAAACAATTTGTATATAAATTATTGAATGGAAAACTAGTTTTCTCTCTAAATCTTTACCTAAAGCACAATAAAAGTCTTTAAAAAAAAAAAAAAAAAGAATGTTGCTGATGTAACTTGTATGAACTTCCTGCTTGTAAAGCCCATAAAAGTAACCTTCCCTCTATGGTAACCTTCCCGCTCGCCTTCTCTGAGCAGTCTTGGAGGCATCAGTGGACTGTTCCTTTCCTTATGCAATGAAATAAAGATGCCTTTCTGATCTCCCACCTCAGCCCCTTGTTTACTGGCTCTGATGAGTTGCTCCAAGCAGGACCTGGAGTTCCCGGAAACATAACTACTTTTAAAATAAAGTAACTAAGACAATGTAACATAATACTTGAGCCTCTGTGCATACTTAAATATAAGAGGATTCCCTCTTTTGTGTGAGTGGGTAAGAAAATCTTAACTTATATTAAAGCATACCAAACAACCAAACCAAACCTGCTGCCATCGAGGCAATTCCAACTCATAGCAACCCAACGAGACAGAGGTTTCCAAAGAGCAGCTAGTGGATTCCACCTGCCAACCTTTTGGCTAGTAGCCATAGCTATTAACCACTGCACCACTAGGGCTCCAAATATGTACTCATTTTTGGCCAGAGACGTAAAATGAAATCATGTGTATTTCTTTATAAATGGTTTACTGATTCAACAAATATTTGATAAGTGCCTGGTAGGACTTGCCGGCTTGATAATAAAATGTTGCCACTCTGGCCTTTCAGGGAGCCCTCTCTTCTCTTGAATTCTGCCACCACACTCTACTAATTTCTTCCTGCCTCTTAGGTGGCTGCTTCACAGGCTCTTACTGTTTGGTTGTCCTCAGGTGTCCAAGTGGTGGCATTGCTAGGCTCAGCCCCGGCTTCTGTGTTTTTCTCACTCTAAACTCTCTCCCTCAATGACTTCGTCCCCTCCAAAGTTTTAAAAAAAATCTATGCACTATTGGGTTCCAAATTTATATCACCAGCATAGACCCAACCTCTGTGCTTCAGACCCATATATCCACAACCTATTATGTAACTTAGATGTTTCCTGGGCATCTGAACCCAACATGCTGCAAAGTATACTCAAGTATTACCTTGACTCTGTTCTTGTCTTCTCCATCTTGGTAAATGGTCCCTCCACTCATCCACAGTCTCAGCGAGGAACTTGAAAGCCACCTTTAATCAACTCTCTCTCCCCCTACACCCAATCTATCACTAAGTACTTCCAGTTCTAATTTGAAAAATATATAATTAAGATGTCATCTGATGCTTCAGCAACCAAACCAAACCAAAACCACAACTGATGGCTTAAACACGCAAAAAAACTTCAATCTAAAACATTAAGAACCCTTTATAATGGATGGGGGAGTAAAACCTTTCTAACTGGCTGCCAAGGGAACCCATGCTCTAAAAAATAAAAGCTGGTACCACTTTTGTTATGGCACAGGATGGGCAGTGTTCTGTTATATGTATAGTTGCTAAGAATCAGAACCAATGCCGTGGCACCTAACAAGAACTTTTGTTAACACAGGGGGGCTTTAAAATTAAATTTAGGAGTCAGCTTCCTATTACTTAAATTTACAATGAAAGAGAGAATAAAAACCTAAACCAAAGACCAGGTTAAATTTTCTTATACTTAGAGACTATGGGAATACGAAAGATGCCAATTATTAATTTACTATTAGGAATAGGTTATATACAAACACTGCAGTTTTCTTTATGGACCAAAATGATGAACTTAGATCACTGGGCAGATGTACCCACATGAAGGAATTAACTAATAACTAATCACGTTCATTAGTGATTGAACACAAGCAATACCAAAAACTAGGAAAATACACTGACTGACGTCACGCCATCTGATTTTATTATTATTCTCGTTAAACAGGAAGGGCAAGATGTATCATTACTCAAGCCAACAATTGGCAGTTGCACAAAAGAAAGGATTAAAAAGAAAACTGGAAGTACAGCATGGAATAAGAAAGATGGTAGCTTCCACAATTCAGAGAAAATGATGGATCAAATACTTGAACTCCGAGAATAGACACAGTGTGCAATGATATAGTGTAGTCACACATACATGACTAACAAATCTAGTTTTGGGGTCCACTGAACCTTTAGTAAATCAGAAGATTCCTGGGTGATGCTCTACACGAGGCTGACTAAGGAAACCAACTGGATAAAGTTTGGTCATATGATTTGACTAATTTAACCATCATAAAATGAACCCTAAGAGAAAGACATCAAAGTACTCTGGACTGAGTTGCACTTCTGAGTTGAAGTTGACTTTGTTGACATCTGCTAATAATTAGAAAATAATGACAAAGGGTGACCATGTCAGGGATCCCTATGGAGAAAAAAAAAAAAAGCCAGAAGAAAAGGTCACTGCCTTGCAGAATGTACATTTTATTAAAGATCTATAAAGCAGGTTCCAATAGTTGGTAATAATATTTCAAGCATGGAGAACCTGCTGAAGGTTTTGAAGGAAAGTCACAAAATAAATGAGACAAAGGTACTCTTACACTCAGGCTACGCTCTAATCTCACGTTATCGGAGGAGAAATCTTCACTGGTATCTAAAGATCATCACTATTGGCTAAATTGCTCCCACCAGCAAACCAAAACTTCCAGGAACGGCTTTTCCTTTGCGTGCTACACACAAGTATGACGGCACCACAGGCATCTGAGCAGAGATGTATAAGTGTGTAATCTCCTCTGGGAGTCTGGGGCTTGAGAGGACCTATCTGAATGCCTTCTTTGCTTGTAATTTGCCTCCCTTTGTTAGCTGGCCTATAAATTTAGGAAGCATTCAAAAAAATTCTGTTGCTCAAAAACTTGCTCGCTGTTTGGGAGAACCACTAGCTTATGAGCTTACAGTCCTAAGAGCGTGAGGAGGTAAAGAAATATGTTACTGACACTAAACTTGTCATGCACCGAGAGGGCAGGGAACCAGGGAAATCAGAGCAGGCAATTTTTAGAGCAAGACCAGCCTTGTTAACAGATGCAACTCTACGACAAGAGACAACAATACCAAAAAAATAAAAAGGAAAGAAAGGAAAAGATTGACAGACCGGACCACAAATCATTAAAAATAAGGTGAAAACAGACAATCAAAAAACAAACTTGTCAAAAAACATCATGAAAAAAAAAATGAAAAGACAAATGCAAATTAGAAAAAACTATTGGTAAGATTACAAGAGATCTATATCTCCGTTCTTTTTTTTTTTTGTTTAATTTTTATTGTGCTTTAAGTAAAAGTTTACAGATCAAGTCAGTCTCTCATACGAAAACTTGTATACACCTTGCTATATATTCCTAATTGCTCTCCCTCTAATGAGACAGCACACCCCTTCCCTCCACTCTCTCTTTTCATGTCCACTCCGCCAGCTTCTGACCCCCCTGCCCTCTCATCCCCCCTCAAGAGAGGAGATGCCAACACAGTCTCATGTGTCTACTTGTGTATCTCAGTTCTTACAAATCAGTAAGAAAAAAATCAAACAAAAGAAAGGGACAATGGATGAAAATATAGAAAAATAACAAAAGAAGAGATACAAATGGATAGATGAATATGGAAAAATTTAAAATCCTATGTAATAAAAGGAGCCCCTGGGTGGCACAAACAGTTTAAGCGCTCAAATATTAAATGAAATTTTGATGGTATGAACACATCCAGAGATGCCTCAAAAGAAAAGCCTGGCAATCTGCTTGTGAAAGGCCACAGCCTTGAAAACTCTATGGAGTGCAGTTCTACTCTATACACATTGGGTTGCCATGAATCAAAACTGACTCGATGGCAATGCTTTTGGTTTTTTGGTTATAGTAATAAAACATGTACATTATAAATACTAAGGTATTATGTTTGGCTTACATTGATGGAAGCTTAAGAACAGTAACATTCAGTTTTGCCAAGGGTAGAGTAAGATGAAAATTTCAACACATGCATTTTAGTCACATGAATAGATGGACAGAGGTCCACGGGTGGCACAAATGGTTTACGCTCAACTACTAACCTAAAGGTTGGAGGTTCAAACCTACCCAGCAGCACTGTGAAAGAAAGATCTGGCAATCTGCTTTGGTAAAGATTATAGCCAAGAAAATCCTATGGAGCAGTTCTATCCTGTAACACATGGGGTTGGCATGAGTTGGAACTGACTCAATGGGAACAGATTTGTTTGTTTTTTATAGACGGACAGGTACATATGCACACACATACAGGCAAAAAAAACTGAAGAGATACAGTAAGATGTTGACAGTCATTATCATTAGATTGTGGGTTTCTATTATATTTTCATATAAATTCTCACACTTCCTATAAACTCAGTTTTACTGTTACAGTAAGAAAGTCAAAGTTTATGTTTTAACTAAATCAGCCTTGAGGATTAGTCAAGGGAGTATAACCTGCAAAATTTCTTGTGACGTTTCACTATAACCTACAATGACAGAGTCATGTGGATGTTGGTAACCATATTAAGTACTTGGATGACATTGTGGACCAAAATTTTAGGTTTTACTAAATCCCTTACCGTTCAGCTACACATCCTCTGAACTTATGGTCCGTGTTCTTTCTCAGAACAGTGGGTTGTTAGGAAATTCCTTGCTGACTTCAAGATGGCACTGGATTATAAAATAGTGATATTCTCAGAGACTTCTCTGGCACACTGAGATATTTACATACCCTCTTCTATTCCAGGCTGTCTTCTCTAAATTCATTAGCCAACTCTTATTTATCATTTTTCCAATCGCTACCTCACTCTCGGACTACTAACTTTCAATTCTTTGAATCAACATGCTTGTCCGTAAAATCACTGCCTTTACCACACCCAATTTAGTGTCACATTTGATAAATGAGTTGTGTGATCAAAGTGAGTAGAACTGATATTGCCCAAATGTGAGCTGAGCAAGTGGTAAAATGCTGAGGCCAATTTTTATGAGTGGTCCAAGAGGAGACTCCAAAGCAAGTCAAAAAGAAGAACATTCCCCATGATTTTCTGAAACGCAAACTTTACTGGAAAACTGTGCATAACATCTGCAAGTTGTTGCTTAGAAACAATCTTAATTGTTAAACAAAAGCTCAGTGGGGAAGCAGAGGATGGAAATCGTGAAATACATCAAAATGTTCACAGTAATTCCTTTTGAATTTAGGATATTTTGTTTTCTTGCCCAGCCCCCAGATGCCCACTGTCATGCTTTTCTGGGTTTTCCAAGTTTCTATGGGAGTTGTTTTGTTTAAATATAATTGCCCCATTTCTCTGCTTATTTTTGCTTCTTTGGGCCTCTTTTAAGTCCAATTTTATCTTTGAACAGGGGCTTGGTAAACACAGAGGTATCAAACACAGTGATGAGTAATCCTTCAGAAATGAGGTTCCTTTATATCAGTTCATGCATGTGTGTGTGCATATTTACGAAGTTTTCCCAACTAGACACTGACCTAACAGGTTGTATAATTGTTAAGGTTGTATGTCAGCTTGGCTGGACCACGACACTCAGTAGTTTGACAGTTACGATGTAGTTTGGCAGTCATATAATGATGTGATCACTTCCGTGATAAGATGTGAAATAATGTGATCACCTTCATGATGCGATCTGCTGTGAGTAGACAATCAGTTAAAATGGAGTTTCCTTGGGGGTGTGGCCTGCATCCAACCAGGCAGACTTTCTGGCAAGGCTTGTGGACTTTTGCTCGCTCTGGATCATGCAGTTGGCTCCTGTTTGTCTGACCTACCGTTCTTGGGACTTGAGCTAGCAGCTTATCTGCCATCTTGCCTGCCGATCTTGGGATTCATGGATCTTCACAGCCTTTGAGCCAGAGCCCTGCTGTCTGACTTGCCAATCTTGGGTTTGCCAGCTTCGTAGCTACGTGAATCAGGAGAACCCTCCAGCCTCAACCACGGACTTGGGACATTCCAGCCTCTACAACTGCATGAACCATTTCCCTGTTATAAATCTCTATATATAATTTTACACTTCACTGATTTTGCTTCTCTAGAGAACCCAGCCTAAGACAGGTTGCATGGGCTCAGAGGTTTAAGGATACTTCCTATCTTTAAAAAAAAAAAAAATCTTTAGCAGTTCCTAAAAGTTGCCCCGAAACCCTGGTGGCATAGTGGTTAAGAGCTACAGCTGCTAACCAAAAAGGTCAGCAGTTAGAATCCACCAGATGCTCCTTGGAAACCCTGTGGGGCAGTTCTACTCTGTCCTATAGGGTTGCTATGAGTTGGAATCGACTCAGTGGCAATTTTTTTTTTTTAATGGAGAAGTTGCCCAGTAGAAAAATTAGACTGCCGGCTGACTGCCAGCAAGAAAATTGGGACCTCAGCCCTGCAACTGCAAGGAACTGAATTCTGCCAATAACCTGGATAAGCCTGGAAGTAGATTCTTTCTCAGAGCCACCAGGTAAGAGCCCAGTCTAGGCAACACCCATGACCAGGGAACCCATTTGAGCCTGCGCAAACTTCAGACCTAAAGAACTCTACCATTACTAAATGAGTATTATTTTAAACAACTTATTTTGTGGTAATTTGTTATATAGTGTCATGGATTGAATACGTGTCAACTTGGCTGGGCCATGATTTCCAGAATTGTGTGACTGTCCACCATTTTGTCATCTGATGTGATTTTCCTATGTGTTATAAATTCTATCTCTATGATGTTAATAAGGTTGGATAGGTGGCACTTATGTTAGAGGCAGGACTCAATCTACAAGGTTGGATTGTGTCTTGAGCCAATCACTTTTGACATATAAAAACAGAGAAGTGAGCAGAGAGACAGGGGGACCTCATACCACCAAGAAAGCAGTGCCAGGAGCAGAGCTCATCCTTTGGACCTGGGGTTCCCGTGCAGAGAAGATCCTAATCCAGGGGAAGATTGATAACAAGGACCTTCCTCCAGAGCTGACAGAGAAAGCCTTCTCCTGGAGCTGACGCCCTGAATTTGAACTTCTTGCCTACTAGACTATGAGAGAATAAACTTCTGTTTGTTAAAGCCATCCACCTGTATGTCTGTTATAGCAGCACCAGATGACTAAGACATATAAAAAAAAAAAAGACATATAGGAATAAAAAAAACTACTTTAAATATTATTTTGTTCTCTTTTACCAGTTTTATTGTTAGTTTTATTTTTATTACAAAGCACTATCTACTAATTTCTCAACACTATATTCCTATTACCCAAGTAAATACTGTTAACAATTTCTTCTTTCTCTTTCTAAAAATACACTATGAATATGAAGAAATATACAAGTGAGTATGTATGTGTGTTTATACTTAAAAACACACACACATATAAATTATAACATGCATTTCTTTTCACTTAATAATCTGTCTTTGGCATCTTTCCAAATCAGCACATAAAAGCTTACCCCATGCTTTTTAATAACTATGTAGTGTTTGACTATATACCTGAATCTTGTTTTTACCTTTTTTTATTGTTGTAAAATATAGATAACACAATGTTTGCCAGTTTAACAGTTTTCAGTCATATCAATTACATTAATCAGTTGTATCAATCACATTAATCGTGTTGTGAAACCATCACCAATATCTGTTGCCAAATTTTCCATCACCATAAACAGAAACTCAATCATATTTACTTAACCAGTTCCTTATTGATAAGCACATTAAATAAACTGCTAACAACTTTTCATTTGCTAGTTACAAGCAATGCTATGTTTATGATTTTCTGCTATTCTTTTATGAGAATATCAGTAAGATAAATTCCTAGAGATGGATTTGCTGGGGGAAAGAGTGAATGCATTTGAAATTTTAATCAATACTGCAAAGTCTAACCAAAATGGTCGTACACATTCATATCACTTAAGGTATCCCCAAATCCATGCTAACATTGGCTTTTATCATTTAAAAAGTTTTTGGTGATATGGTTGGTGAACAATATTATCCCATTTTCCTAATTCACATTTTTCTTATGATTGAAATGAGGCATTATTTCATATGTTTTTTGTTGACTATTTTTTATGCATTTTTTCATAATGCGATGTCACTTTTACACCTTTTGTCTACTTTTCTATTGGTGCGTTCTACATATTAAGGAAATCATGTTTGTCAGTTATGGCTTAAAAAATATTTTTCCCACTTTGTTTTCTTTTGATTTTTGTTTATTATATAGAAATTTTTATTTTAGGAGAGACATACAGGCTTTTCCTTTGGGACTTTTGGATTATATCTCATGCTTAGAAAAATCTTTCTGTGACTAGGTGGCTGTGATTTTCTACCTTTCTCTTTTTTTAAAATGACTTTCCTGTTTCCTGCTCTTTCAGGAATTGCCCCCTCTCCACAAGGACTATTTTGTTTGTGAAGATACACTCCGAACACTATGCCAGTATCTCTTTCTTCAGAGCACTACCGACACACATCCACGCAAATAAATCAATGTTCCCATCTCCACTGATTCATTTGGTGGAGAAGGTTCATGCATCGGTGATGAAGGCTCTGACTCATGTAATCCCCACCAATGAAAACCAGAAAGTAGAACTTTATCTTTTGGGGTTAACAAGCACTGAGAGATGGTAATTTTTCCTTCTCTTGCTTTTCAAGATGTCTATCTAGGGACCCTCACCTGGCATTCTGTAAATCATACACAATGTAGAAAATATAGCAACAGAAAGTAAGATGTAAAAGGCACAGTGAGTAAAGAGGTATCTCACATTATCAGGACATGAGGACTGGTTCTCTATTTCATTTACATTTTTCTTCTTCCTTTTATACAGAAATAGGAATCTACCAGACTGTGATAAATGCCACTTCTTACAAAAAATCTGACCAAGACTTCTACCACCTCTGAGTGAATAACAACCTGTTGGCTCTGTAATATACGGAAAAATACGCTCAGAACCTGAAAGATAGGCTTCTCTCTGCCCACTCCTCTGATTAAAGGGAAAAGAATTCACACTCACTATAGAGAGAAGAAAAATAATTAAAAGGCTCATTAAAGCCTTAGCCACATTTTCTCACTTCTCCACATTAGAACTGAAGAAAATCACAGCAATAAAAGACTAATCAATGGGCATATACAGTATGGTGCAATTACTGCAGAGCAGTACCAAAAGGAGTAAAATTAAAATTTTTTAAATAACTCTTGAATTATGTATAAGAAGTATAATCCATCATTCACTTAGTATCTATTATATATCGCGAGGTATTGTGCTGGGTGCTGAAGGGATGTAAAGATAAAAAGATATAATTCTAGCCCCTAAATAGTGTTCTTGCTTGACCCTCTGTAGACTTTTACTATAACGCTAATGTAATATAGATCTCAAATGTATAAAAGATAATAATATAAAAAGTTGTGTACTATCCCACAGCTTTAGAAATAAAGTATTACCAACTGTTCAACCCTTTTCCCAACTTTATCTCTCTCACTCCTTAGAGGTAACTACTATCATGAAATTGGTCTTTGAAATTACCATGCTTTCATTTCACTCTGTCCTTTTTTTTATAGGGTCACCATGAGTTGGAATCGACTCGATGGCAACAATTTTTTTTTTTTTTAATAGGATTGCCATGAGTTGGAATCAATTCGATGACAATGGGTTTTTAATGGGTTTCATTTAGACTCATACTACAAAGGTATTGTTGTTAGCTGTCATTGAGTTAATTCTGAATCATGGTGATCCCATTTGTTAGAGAGCAGAATTGCTGCATAGGGTTTTCTTGGCACAATCTGAACAGAAGCAGATTACCAGGACTTTTCTTCTGCAGTACCACCAACCTTTAGGTTAGTAGTTGAGTGCAAATCATTTGTGTGTTATCTTTATGTGGATGACTTAAATAATATTCTTTTCTTTCATTTTATTATTTTTTAAATACCTATCCATCTTTTTAAGACTCTTTATTGTGATGAAATATATACATAACATTTGCCATTTTTAACCATCTATTTTTTTATGTGTGTACAATTCAGTGTCGTTAGTTATGTCCACCATATTGCACAACCATCACCACTATTCATTTCCAAATGTTTCATCACCCTAAACAGAAACTTAGTATCGTTAAATCAATATTTCTCCATCTCCCTCTCCCACCCACCCTGGTAACCACTAAAGAACTCTGGTCTCTATGCATTTGCCTATTCTATGTATTTCATATAAGTAGAATCATACAATATTTCTCCTTTTGTGTCTGACTTATTCCATTCACCATATGTTTTCAAGGTTCATCCATGTAGTAGTATATATCAAAACTTCATTTCTCCTTATGGCTAAATAATATTCCATTGTATATGTATACCACATTTCATCCATCCATTCATCTGCTGATGGATAACTGTGTTGTTTCCACATTTTGGCTACTGTGAATACTGCTACAATAAGCACTGGTGTACAGGCATCTTTTTGAGTTCCTGCTTTCAATATATGGTATATACCCAGGAGTGGAATTGCTGGGTCATATGATAACTTCTTTTTAACTTTTTGAGGAACCACCATACTTAAACAATATTGCTTTGCAACTTGGTTTTTTTTGCCCAACATTGTATCTGAGTTTCATTCATGTAGATACGAGCAGTTCTAGTTCATTTGTTTTCTATGCTGCATAGCATTCCACGTATGACTGTTATCCATTTTCCAGTTGATAGATGCTTAGGTTGTGTTATGGATTGAATTGTGTTCTCCCAAAATGTATGTCAACTTGGCTAGGCCATGTATTGTGTGACTGTCCACCAATTAGTCATCTGATGTGATTTTCCTATGTGTTGTAAATCCTACCTTTACGATGTTAATGAGGCAGGGTTAGAAGCAGTTATGTTAATATGGCAGTACTCAACCTACAAGGTTAGGTTGTATCTCGAGTCAATTTCTTTTGAGGTATGAAGGAGAGATACAAGCTAAGAGATGGAAGACCTACTACTACCAAGAATGAAGAACCAGGAGGGAAGCGTGTCCTTTGGACCCGAGGTCCCTGCAGTGGTAAGCTCCTAGACCAAGGGAAGATTGATGACAAGGACCTTCCTCCAGAGCTGACAGAGAGAGAAAGCCTTCCCCTTGAGCTGGCACCCTGAATTTGGACTTCAGCTTACTACACTGTGAGAGAATAAACTTCTGTTTGTTAAAGCCATCCACTTCTGGTATTTCTGTTACGGCAGCACTAGATAACTAAGACAAGTTGTATCCAGTATTTAGCTATCACAAGCAATGCTGGTATGTGTGGCTTAGAACATGTTTTCTTGTGTGTGTGTGTCTGCGTGTTTGCATGAGTTTCTCTTAGATTTTATCTGGGAGTGGCATTTCTGGACTTCAGTGGACTTTTTGTGGTAACATAATTTTTGCAATTTATCTTTTAATGTTTTATTTAAGCTTTTTTTTTTACTTATTACTATGAGGAAAATAAAATTTCATTTGAAAGAGGTACACAACTAACTACCTCTTTCTCCTCTCTTCTGCTCAAACATATCATAGATAACTCCTACTATCAATGCCAGAGTTCCCTTGAGCTCAAGGACTGTCTTTTGGAAAAGAGTGACAACCCTACCTTTAAATATAAAACCAACATCATCTTAGAGCACGTCAGTGTCATATTAGAATTTTCTTAAGAGTGTAACGGAGACACGGCTCAATCATCCCATCTTTCTATCTATCCTCTCTCATATTGCTTAACATACCCTCCTAAAACACAGACCTTCCTCAAAATCCTTAAAAGGCACTCAAACTAAAAACTCCTTCTGCTCTCTGACCTCCATCTGCCTTGTTTATCTTCCTTCCTATGTAATCACCCACACACACCCCACAATAACCATACACTGGGAATTCCTTTTGTCTGATGCCATTTCTACCTGCCAAAGCCTTGCCCATCTTTCAACATATTGGGCAAATGGCCAATTCAAACTCTCCCAGAATTCCCTGATTGGAATTAACCCTTCTCTTCTTTGTACCACCTCAGAGAGAAGATTAAACAACAACAATAAAACAGCATATATAGGCAGTCTTCAATTCAGTTTTTGTAATATGGATCAACCTTCCTTTTAATTCTATAAAGTATTTGAGACCAAGGATCTCATCTCCTGAATCTTTATACTTTCTATAATGCCTATCTTAATATAACAGACAAGTTCAATTTTAGGGAGAAAAATGTCGAAATGTTCCTAGCATTAATCCTCTTCAAGGGAGTTATACTATCTGTATTTCCCAAAGATAATCCCAATATGGAAACATGTCTTGTATCATCCAAAAATTCAGAAACAGAGAAAGAAATTGTCTTAGTTATCTACAGCTGCTATAACAGAAATACAATAAGCGAATGGCTTTAACAAAGAGAAGTTTATTTCCTCAAAGTAAAGTAGGCTCAAAGTCCAAATTCAGGGCATCAGCTCCAGGGGAAGGCTTTCCCTCTCTGTTGGTTTTCTCATCAGTCTTCCCCCAGACTAGGAGCTTCTCTGCTCAGAGACCCCGGGTCCAAAGGACATGCTCTGCTCCCAGCACTGCTCTCTTGGTGGTGACGTCCCCCTGTCTCTCTGCTTGCTTCTCTCTTTTATATCTCAAGAGATTGCCTCAAGACACGATCTGATCTTGTAGACTGAGTCCTGCCTCAGTAACACAACTGCTACCCATCCTCCCTCATTAACATCGAAGAGGCAGGATTTATAACATATAGGAAAATCAGACAATGTCTGGAATCATGGCCCAGCCAAAGTGATACACACATTTTTGGGGGGACATAATTCAATCCATGACAGAAATAAATGAAAAAGGACTAACCCCTAGAAAAAGAAATTCTATATTCTATAGTTCAATCTCTCAAACAAAGGATAAGGCTTGGGTTTACTCATTAGAAAAAATAACTTGGCGTAAAACAACAGGAAAATCAAGATAACGAGATGCAAATATGCACTTGAATTTCAAAATGCCTGCATTATTTTAAAGGAATAGTAAAAAGAAGTAAAACAAAACCCAAGTAAGGGCAATGGATTACCTGTATGAGCTGAGAGAGGCGAGTGTGGTCGAGGCAACGCTGGCGACTGCCCATTGCCTATCAAGCTTTTCCGGTTGCTTGTTCGACAACTGCCAAAAGGAAAGGAAAGACAAACTTTTAAAAAAAGAAGACAGCCTCAATAATATTCAAGTATGTTCAAAGTAGGCACAGGCTATGTTGAACAACCTATCTCTTTTATTGCTGAAATTACTGCAAGTTAATGTACACTATCTGTATTTGGGGGGTACCTGCATCTTGAATACTAGAAAATATAATGTATTCATATAGCATTAGCATCATCAATATTCCTCACCACCAATGAAGCTATAATCAAATGCTCTTTTTCAGCTCTTGGATGCAAATATGTGACATGCCATACACCACAAGTAATAAATTAAGTATTCAAATCAGCAAACCACAGGTAGCATCTTTGTTGACATGAAATTTCTAATACAAAATTACATGCAATGAAGCACAATGACATTAGTCTTACAATGATGCACTAATTAAAAATCTAATTATTTAGACAGATTCATATTTGTGCCTTTTGTCAACATAACAGCTGATGCCCAAGATAAATGTATTTCACTACTCATTCATTTTTCATCTGGTAAATTACATTCAAATTCCTGATTAAGGTAACTGTTTGAAATCATAACAACAGATTCCAGTTTGTACAAAAATCACGGTGGCGGCCCTTTTTCACAGGCATGCTACCTACTGGCTGTTTTATTGCTGTTAGTTGCTGTTGAGTTGGCTCCAACTCACACATAAGCACAGGGTAGGTATCTCTTCCAGTTTTTGCTAAATATGAAGTTCTGTAATTGCTAATTTGATTTCAAAGTAAAAAGAGAAAGAAAAATATAAAACTGGTTGAAAGTGAAGAGAATATTATCTTCTTTTCATTTGCTTTTCTTCAACACAGACTGGCCCTTCATTCAGTACAACAGTCAGAAAAGTGTGATAAAACCGGCAGGTTACTCACTGGATTCCCTCAGGCTTCATTAAGCATTTTAGTTGTTAATTCAGAACAAACCGCTGTTATACTAGGTTTCTGAAACAGGAATTTTCACCTGACTTCACAATCCTAAATTACGTATAATGAGTGGGCATACTTTGAGATGATATGAAATATTTGAAAGGAACATTTCTAAATATGCAAATACTACATTTCAAAACCAAACCTGAGCTCTTTCAGCAATATTGACTTGGGAGCCAATAGTTTCTCTTAGATGTTTTCTCTTTACTATCAGTTGTCAACATCCTGCATTTATAATTTTTTAAGGTCAAGCTGCATCATTTTATTTTCCTTACTACAGCAATCAACATCTAACAATATCTGTGAGTTTCATTAAGACCACGTTTACCCAGACTTAAAAATGTTGTTAAGAATAGACCTTTGATACTTAATTTTGAAGGTAGCTTGTGATATTATCAACTCATCTATCAAGAATTGTATCCCACCTATTAAATTCATAATCATTAAATCAGATAGTCTGATTGTTTAAAAGATACTGTATAATATATTTAGTGTTAATTGAAATCAACGTCTCTTTTCATTTCAAAATGAGAATATTAAGTATATCAACTTGCTGATGTTGATAAAACTATAAACAACAAATTTATATCTTAGAAAGCTCAGCACATGTAATTGTAAATTTGGAAAACTAACTGAAACATACATTATCACAAAAATGGCTATTTGTATTAATTGTTACATTTAGCATGTGATCTAAATAACTTACAAAGACTTTCTTTTGATGTACCTAATTATTAATGCTTATATATGTAACCATAACTGAATAAGAAATGTGTATCAATGGAAAGGGCAGTTTAATAAATATCTAAATATAAAGGGTACCAATGAAATATGCTGACTTAAAACAAAAAATTTAGAGAACGGTCCTTATTAAAGAAAACTTATAAAAATTGAATTTTCCTAAGAACTAGTACATTACCATATAGAATAACTAGTACATTACCATAACAAGCAAAATAAACAGCCAACGATTTTGAATCCAAGGAAACAAACAAACAAAAAACTCACAATTGGGTTGGTTAGAAAAAAAGCACAGAAAATGCTCCTTTCAAAAATGTGATCCAAAATTTTTAAAAAGAGAAGATAGTACCAACAATATCAACAACAAAAAGAAATGTCTACGTAAAACCTGAAAATAAAATTTACTTGTTTGGTCAATGTACAAAAAAGTTTACATCACACACACACACACACACACACACACACACACAAACAGATGATTCATTATAAATAGGATTTAGGGTGAAATAAAGGATACAAGCTACTTCATCTATGAATACATCAGCAAGTTAAAGAAGAGAAGTTAAAAATAAATTGCCTCAGAATTTGAACTCAATTTATACTATTTAAGGTACAGGTATCTCCACTTTTTGAATGTTCACTTTGCTTTGCTTTTAAGTACATTAGTACCTGTTTTTGCCAACTGAAAGAAATTTGAAGAGGATTTTCACTCTTAGGAAAAAAGATGAAAAGCAGAAATAGCATCCAGCATTTGTTCTGCAGACAGCTGTTAAAGAGGCAGTGTACAGACACCCTAAGCAGGGAGAACGGCGTTGCCAAGCTCCTGCCCCAGGAACTACACTCAGCATTCCTACTTTTACTATGTTAGTGTTACTTTAAGTTTTATGTGTTATTTGGTAGGTTATTTTTGGGCGTCTGGGGACACTCAAAAATTTCTCTTCTTCGTTTTATGCCATTTTGGCTTATGAAAAGTTTCATAAGAACGCTCTACTTTCAGATAGTGGGTGAAACGTGTACTGATAGTATGTTATCCAGAAAACCCATTGCGTCAAGTTGATTCCAACTCATGGTGACCCTATAGGACAGCGTAGAACTGCCCCATAGGGTTTCCAAGGAGCAGCTGGTGCATTCGAACTATCAACCTTCTGGCTAGCAGCCAAGCTCTTAAGCCAAGCTCTTAACCACTGTGCTATCAGGGCCCCGATAGTATGTTACAGAAAAACTTAAAAAATTGGAAGCATAGCTTATTGACAAATGCTATGAAAAATAAAACTACAAAACCGAAAGTGTTTCTCTAACATCTATATAGATCTTCAACATTAAGCTAGGGATGGTATTAAACTTATCACAGACTTGGAACTTTCTTTAATATCTAAAAAAATCAAACAGGAAAATTTGACCATACTCAGATCTGAAAGCCAAACCCAGGAATACCCACTTCCCACAAAATATCTCCTCCTCTTCAGCTCTCTATTCCAAGCAACACATGGAAAATCCTACTTTTCCGGTGGATAACATGCTCAGTTTGTTCTCTGATTTTGAAAGATGACTACCATCATTCTATGATCACAAAAGCACGATCAGATTCTTTACTTGCAAAATCCGAATTTAGTTTGAGAAGACAGTCATATACAACTTGAGACAAAGGCAAAGACAAACAACGGATTAAGGCAGGGGCTGATGATCCTACCTAAGCATTGCTTTTTACCTCATTAATTTGGCTCCTCCTTTGAAAGATCCACCCAGGGACAACTATGAGGCATAGAAAGCTAGTTCTTAGAAACACATAAGCACACACTACAACAAATACTGCTGACTGTGGACTTGGGATCAGGGAAGAATGAGAAAATAGAAAGATGTTGACAGTACTTCTGAGTGAGTAGGACTGGCTGGCCCCTGGGGCTGGGAGGTGAGATAGGCAGGGACAGAACACTGTGAGTCAGAACATCACAGTTGGAAGGGCACCTGGGTGGAGACAGTGTAGCATGAGATGAGGCCACCAAAAGGAAGCATTTGATTCATCTGGATGGTTTCTGGCTCAGGCTGGTGAACCAAGGACTGAATAAGGCACTATCCCTGCTCCCTGAGTTCACTGTTGCCATTCACCAAATCAGTTTCACACGGAGCTTCTCAACCTCTCAATTGCCAACAGGACCTCCATTTACTAGGAGGATAGGCGACAAATCTTGAATTTCTTCATCTAAGTCAGGTCTGATTCCATGTGAGCCACAAAGGGGAATAAGGGTTTCTACGCTGAAGTGGAGGATGGGAAGTGGTGTGGTGTACAAATTTTTGTCCCAAAGCACTCATTTCATTTCTGCCTAAGTTGTCCTTATGCTCAAGGCTCCATTTGAAAGGCTTGGTGAGACCTGTCAACATTTCACATCTGGATCTACCCATGAGCAGCTCCTGGGAGAAGAGCCTGTTAATCATCCCTAACAGGTTTGTAAAAGCTGTGAGGTGCACCGGGCTCGGGCCTTTCACAATTGCTCTAAGTAGCTGAAATCCAGCTTAATTTTAAATTACATTCATTTTGAGACATGAATATTGATCATATGGCAAGCCAACCTGAGAAGAGAACACCCCAACAGGCCGTAATTTTTACATTCACAGCTGACTTGAAAGGTCAATACTCAGTATAGCATATGACTAACCAGCATTAAGGGGCAGTGATAATATAGTGAATTAAGAAGAGCCCTAGTAATTCTGGAAACTAGGCTATAATTCATGAATTCTTCTTGATGGAAAAAGTTCATAAACTTGCACAGGAGACCAATTATAGGTCAACGCTTCACCATACATGAACATCTGCTATTTCCTAATACCTCACTAGAATCTGAACATTTGAATGTTCCTTAAACAAAGAGAAGACGGAAGTAGAGGAAACTGGGCATAAGCAACATGCATAAATCATCTAGCTGAATCAACTCGACAGCACTGGGTTACTGGGTTTTAAGATGATATTGTTGAATAAATGCTGGAAAGTAGGTAGGTTTCTCTTTCCACATCTTTACAATCAAGGCTTTGGACCAGATGATAGAAATACTCAAAAAACACATTTGTTTTTAGACCAAGAAATTTTTGAAGGATAGAAAATACAGAAAAGTAATTCAACAACTTCCACCACTTTAAGTAACAACTGTGGCATTTTGTCATATTTGTTTCTAATTAAAAAAAAAAAGAGACATATATATACACACACACACATACGTATGCACACACATATACACACACACAGAGAGACATTAAACCAAAAAAAAAAAAAAACCCATCACTGTCGAGCCAATTCCAATTCATATCGGACCTATAGGACAGAGTAGAACTGCTACACAGGGTTTCTAAGGAGCACCTGGTGAATTAGAACTGCCAACCTTTTGGTTAGTAGCTGTAGCACTTAACCACTATACCACCAAGGTTTTATATAGGCATTAGATAGAGCTAAATGTACCATCTGAAGATCAAGCCAGTTCCATTCTCAACTCCCCAACCAGGCAATCATGAAGAGAACTGTAGCTGGCAGCCTTTTGTCCATTTTTGGCACTTTGACATAATACATGTGTACCTATGAACAATATCTGTGTGTGTTCTTACATCTTCATTAATGGTATCACATATTGGGAAAAACTGACAAGGGCTTGAAATTGTATAAAAGAGACTAGTGAGTTTCCTTTCAGTGGCTGGCTGAGCTTTGTATAGTGGGCCCTTGGGGGATTATCTGATCCTGTTATAAGGGTGTCACCTTACATTGCCTTTCTATTGACTAGATTATTTTAAAACTTTGTAGGGACAGAAGTTAAATTATAGAAAACTAATAGTAATGCAAATAATTCTAGTCTGTAATAACGCAAATGAATTTTGTGGTACAGATACAACTGATATCCACTCCATAAAAAGATGACCCCAAATTGGCATAATAAAATCTATCAAGAAAGCATTCTGCATCCCACCTTGGTGAGTGGTGTCTGGGGTCTTAAATGCTAGCAAGTGGCCATCTAGGATGCATCGATTGGTCTCAACCCACCTGGAGCAAAAGAGAATGAAGAACACCAAAGACACAAGGTAATTATGAGCCCAGGAGACAGAAGGGGCCTCATAAACCAGAGACTACATCAGCCTGAGACCAGAAGAACTAGATGGTGCCCAGCTACAACTGATGACTGCCCTGATAGGGAACACAACAGAGAACCCCTGAGGGAGCAGGAAAGCAGTGGGATGCAGACCTCAAATTCTCGTAAAAAGACCAGACTTAATGGTCTGAGACTGGAGGGACCCCAGAGGTCATGGTCCCCAGACCTTCTATTGGTCCAAGACTGGAACCATTCCCAAAGCCAAGTCTTTAGAGAGGAATTGAACTGGAGTATAAGACAGAAAATGATGCTGGTGAGGAGTGAACTTCTTGGCTCAAGTAGACACATGAGACTATATGGGCAGCTCCTGTCCGGAGGGGAGATGAGAAGGCAGAGGGGGACAGAGGCTAGCTTAATGGATACAGGGAATACAGAGTGAAGAGAAGGAGTGTGCTATCTCATTAGGGGGAGAGCAACTAGGAGTACACAGCAAGGCGTAAACAAATTTTTGTATGAGAGACTGACTTGATTTGTAAACTTTCACTTAAAGCACAATTAAAAAAAAGGATGATCCCAAACATTTAATATCATTATCCTACAAGATATTAAACAGTTTTGCATAAACTAACAATTTCATTTCAGTATTCCTGATTGTGTGTACACACATACGCACACTCATATATACACACAAGTATGTCTGTTTTTATGTCTGTTTTTCAAAATCTCCTTTGAATCTGTTTTAAAACGTTATTGGCACCGTCATTAAGTAAAGGGTTAAGTTTTTGACATGGGTTCATTTTATATTTGTATAACAGTAAAGTTTCTGACTTTTGGAAAAATTATACTTTAGCACATATTACAGAGATTCTGTAACTTACCCTTTTTCACTCAACATTATATTTTTGAAATTTAACCATGGCAACATAAATATGGTTCTAATTCATTCCTTTTTTTAGATTATTCATTTGAAGCAAATTTTAGGATTCTTAAATGCACTAAAATTACATATCATGGACATTTATTTTTCCTCTTGGCAACATTAAAAATCTGGGCCTCTGTTCGTTTGCAAATCTGATTGCAAAGCTTTGAAAATGTCTTTAAAGAAGAGACTGAATTTGAAAGAACATTTAGATCACATAACATAAAGCAAATTTTCTTTAAAATCTTATTTGGAACTCACAAACCCTACTCATTCCTTTATTCCCGTATTTCCATTTCTCTTCATAGTGCTGTACCGAGTTGCTATCTAGTCGACTCCCACTCATGGTGACCCCATGTGTGCTACAGCAGGACTGTGCACCACAGGGTTTTCAAGGGCTGATTTTTGGGAAGTAGATCGCTAGGCCTTTCTCTAGAGGTACCTCTTGCTGGAATGAAACTTCCAGCTTTTCAATTAGCAGCCTAGTGTGCTAACCCTTTCCATTACCCAGTGGAAAAAACAAACAAACCAACCCATTGCAGTCAATTCTGACTCACAGCTACCCTATGAGACAGAATAGAACTGCCCCATAGGGTTTCCAAGTAGCAGCTGGTAGATCTGAACTGCCGAACCAGGATAATGATATTAAATGTTTGGGGTCATCTTTTTTTTTAATTGTGCTTTAAGTGAAAGTTTACAAATCAAGTCAGTCTCTCATACAAAAATTTGTTTACGCCTTGCTATGTACTCCTAGTTGCTCTCCCCCTAATGAGATAGCAGCTGAATGCTTAACCACTGTGCTAGCAGGCCATTGCCCAGGAACAGGAATAACTGTTTATCTTTCTTACGTAAATCATTCTACCTTTCTCTGGGCTGCCTCAAGTCTGCAGCTTTACCCCTTTTCCTGAACAGCACAAGTTCAGACCTAGGAGCTGGATGGACAAGTGCTGTTCCCCCTTAGAAGGCAGGGAAGAACAAATCCCTGCGAAAATTTAGGCTTTAATATTAAAGCACTGCCAGTGTCTTCTCCATGGCCCTTGAAATCGAGGCTCCCTCCAAACTTTCATTAATTAATTCAACAAAATAGTAGATTGCCTAAAATATGCTAGGCACTATTCTAAACAGGAAGCCCTGGTGGCGTAGTGGTTAAGTGAATCCACCCAGGTGCTACTTGGGAACTCTATGGGGCAGTTCTACTCTGTCCTAAGAGGGTCGCTACGAGTCAGAATCAACTAGATGGGAAACGGTTTTAATGAGCTTTTAAACAAGGGAGTCCCCAGGTAGCACAAATGGTTAAGCTCTCAACTACTGGCTGAAAAGCTGGTGTTTGGAACCTACCTGGGGTGCCTCAGAAGACAGGCCTAGAGATCTGTTTCTGAAAGCCCAGGGCCTTGAAAACCCCACAGAGCACAATTCTACTTCGTGTACACAGGGTTACTATCAGTTGGAATCCGTTTAACAATAACTAACAACAACAACAAATTTTAAAGAAATAAAAATCCCTGCTCTCAGTAGTTTACATTCTAGAAAGGGAAGCAGGCAATAAACAAAATAAACTAGTAAAATTTAAAGTATGTGAGATGGCGATGACATTTATAGTATGTGAGATAGCTATGGAGAAAAACAATGCGAAAGCTGGACAAGGAGCACAGGTGCGCGTGTGGTTGAGGGGAGGTCACAATTTTAAATAGGTAGCCAGGAAAGGCTCTAGTGGGGAGATGATATTTAAATAAGACCAGAAAGAGAGGAGGAAGTGAGTCATGCAGTTGTCTGAGAGGTAAGCATTCAGCAAGAGCAAAGCCCCTCGGGCAGGAGTGTTCTAGGAACTGTAGGCAGGCCAGTGTGGCAGGAGGGGAGGGAGCCAGGGGAGAGTAACAGAAGAGGAAAGGACAGAGCTGACATGAGGCGGGTCTGGGGCATCCTGCAGACCATAGTGCAGAATCTGGTTTTTAGTCCGAGTGAAAAAAAGCAGCTCTGGGAAGGTTTTGAACAGAGAAGTGATATAATCTGACTTATGTTTTTCTTTATGTTTAATTATATATTTTATCAAAACCAGTGTATCAACACTATCATTTCAACATGTGATCAATGTAAAATTGTTAATAAAATATTTTACTTTTTCTTTTGGTATTAAGTCTTCTAGACCCAATTTCTGACTTTTGAGAGAACCAATCTGGCTGCTAAGTTAAAATATCCAAAGGAAGCAGGGAGACAAGATAGGAGGTTAAGCTGATATGCATCCCTAACGCACCCTCATATCCTGTGATTCTTCTTCAAAATATAGTTATTTTAAAAATTAATGTATACAAAACTGGCCTCAACATTTAATGCAAGCACTATAGCGGTCCATGCTCTTTGACACTGCCTCCAAAAAGTGGGGGAAATTGCAGTGCTTATGCTGTCATGACTATCAAGCCTAGTGCTTCAAGTCTCTGCATATTTGCAGCAATGCAATGACCCAGTTCACAGTTATCTAGGACATATAATTATGAATGCTTATCATTGATATTATCAGTTTGATCCTTAAACTTTTCCATTAGTAGAGAAACTCTTTTTAAAAACATTAATTACAACAGAAATTAATTATTGCTCATACTGTTTTCACCTATGAGAAATTAAACGTTAGGCCAAGTACACACCCGGAGAACGGAACAGGTTTCCAAGCCTTCAAAAATTTTAGGGAAAATCAATAGAAAATATGTTCTGATATATAACTTATACAGAGATAAATCTGTTGCCCTATTTATACAGTAGTTCTTGTAAAATGTATCTAATCCATTAAGATAAGACTGTAGTGATGTTTGGCCCAATTTTCTGCTTTCATAGAGGAATAAAGATGGTTGAACATATAGATATTACTAAAAAGCGAGGCAAAAATGCCATTCCGTGACAGAATTCAATGTAATGAACATTGATTGAGTATATATTTTTTTATATATTCCTATGTACAAAGTACTGTGGGAGATAAGAAAATGAAGGAAATATTTCCAAAAGTTTAAAGTACAAAAAAAAGATAAGGCTGATTCACAGAGAATGGTATTCCAAGGTGGAATCTGGAAGAAAGGTTAGGTACAAGCAAAAATTTGTTGCTATCTAAAGAGACAAATTCCCAACCAGTTTTTAAATATATTTTCATAAATAATAAACACTTGAATTTCACTAATATATACTATGCATTGAATATCATCCATCAATTTCATAGGCCTTCTCCAAATAATCCTTTCACTTCAGTACTCTGCCTGAAATAAACACATTCTTAAAAATACATTTCTTCTAAGTTATTCTTCATTTTGTGGCTATTTCTAAGCTGGACATATTGACATAGCTATTTCTCTGTGGCTGACATGGTGAGCCACATTATTACCATGTGACTTGTTGGTGGCTGAAATTCACCATATTGTATCACATTTATCCTGGCAAAAATAGTATCACTGTCTGGCCATTCATTCATTTGATAAATGTAACCTAGGAGTACACAAAGTTTACAATTTAAGAGGGGGGATAAGTTCCTTGATGACAGACATTACATTTTATATAATATTGAATCCCTTTAGATACCCAGAAAATAGAAATAGAGATTCACTAAATATTATTGAATGACTAACTAAAAATAGTATCCAACTCTAAGAAGTTTATAATCTCACTTGTAATACAAACATATAGTCTAATTTATAAGACTAAATTGATCCAAGACAATATTATAGTACACTCTTTATTGTTGTTAGGTGTCCCTGGGTAGTGACAATGGTTAACTTGGTTCAAGTCCACACACAGGTACATCAGAAGAAAAACCTGGAAATCTACTTCTGAAAAATCAACCACTGAAAACCCTATAGAGCACAGTTCTACTCTGACACACCTGGAGTTGTCATGAGTTGGGGTCACCAAGAGTTGGAGTTGGCTTCATGGCAACTGGTTTCTGTTGTTGTTATTTGCTTTTGTGTCAGCTCCAACTCATGGCAACCCCACGTACAACAGAAGGAAACATTGCCTGGTCCTGTGCCACCTTCACCATCTTTGGTATGGACGAGTCCATAGTTATGTCCACTGTGTATTCTGAGCACCTTCCAACCTATAAGGCTTATCTTCTAGCACTATATCAGGCAACATTTTTTTTTTTTTAATCATATTTCTGGTGAAAGTTTACACAGCAAATTAGGTTCCCATTTAACAATTTCTATACATACTGTTCAGTGACATTGGTTACATTTTTCACAATGTGTCAGCATTCTCATTATTTCCATTCTGGTTATTCTGTCCATTTCTATTAATCCAGCTTCTGTGCCCCCTCCCACCCCCGCCTGCCCCATTACCTTCTCACCTTTGTTTTATGATAAATATTGGCCATTTGGTCTCATAAAGACAATTGTTTAAAGGAGCACAGTATTCACAGGAGATATCGTTTATTTTATGAACCAATCTATTATTTGGTTGAATGGTGACCTCTGGAAATGGGTTCACTTCTTTTTAACAGGCATCTCAGGGCAATAGTCTCGGGGAATCCTCTACCGGTCCAGTAAGTCTGGCCTTTTTAGGAATTTATGGTTCTTCCATTCTATCTGGGACCATCTACTGTGTTCCTGGTCAGAATGGTTGTTGGTGGTAGCTTGGCACCATCTAGTTCTTCTGGTCTCAGGATAAAGAAGACCATGATTCATGTGAGCTATTAGACCGATAAACTAGTTTCTTCTTTGAGTCTTTGGTTTCCTTCTTTTTCCTTTGCTCCAGACAAGCATAGACCAATAGTTGTATTTTAGATGGCCGCTTGCAAGCTTTTAGGACCCCAGACACTACTTACCAAACTTGGTTGTAGAACAGTGTATTTGTGAACTATGTTATGCCAATTAACTGAGCTGTTGGATAATACACTGTTGTAATCAATAGGGTTTTCATCTTCCAGTTTTTGGAAATAGATTTCCAGGCCTTTTTTCTTAGTCTGTCTTAGTCTGAAAGCTCTACTAGAACCTGTCCACCATGGGTGACTCTGCTGGTATTTGAACTACTGGTGGCATTGTTTCCAGCATCATAGCAACACAAAAGCCACCACAGTACAACAAACTGACAGACAGGTGGTGAATATAACTGACAAAATACATAAAGAGCTGATAAGGCCTAGTGTTCTGGATACATAGTATGAAAAATCTCACTGGGAAAACATACACAGACATCATTCTGAATAAAATTATAATGGCATAATCACTCTAATTAATTGAGGGCCACAGCACAATGGTCCAAGTCAAGCAGAGGCTGGGAAAGATATGTGATTTATAGCAGCAGGGTATGTCCAACTGCTAAAAATGTTACAAGTAAAAAAGTCATTAAAGGGAGAAGGGCCTATGTCTCAATACCTACGGATTTTTTAATGCAATTTTATCTGAAACTCAGATCATAGAAGACACTTAGGGTGGGTCATCTATTTGCATGAGGACTCTTGAAGGCTGAGTCAATGGGGAGACAACGATGAAGATGACTTCTGGATTTCTGATTTGTCACGTAGAGCACAACAGCTCAAACCTCAGGTCAAAGACATGTAATAAGGATCGTTCCTACTTGAGATGAAGGTGGGAAGAGAGTGCTGAGAAAGCAAGGTAATTAAATCTGACCTAAGAGTTGACGGGCATGTACTGCCTCTTGGGAAGCTGCTACAAGGTTTCAAGTTGCCCAAAACCTTGCATGAAGTCATTCAAGATGCCTAAGGTCTAATCTCTCCTTCTGCAGGGTTAAACGAACTGCCATCACCTGGCTGGGTCTACTGATGGCTGGGCTATCAGAGGGACAATGAGAAAGAGCTTGGGTCGGGGTAGAGGGGGTGACCCCAGCTTTATGATTAGGTGAAGGGTTAGGTTCAAATACTTCTGAGCCTGACTCTCAAGCCTTTGGCTGTCCTAAAGGCAATTGTAGTCAGAGAACAGACATAAGTCAACAGGTAATTTGAGGAGTTTAGGTGAAATAAACAAAACACAAAATAATGCTTTTCTAAACCTCCACTTTACAAATGTGTGTGTGTGCTCGGAGGGGTGTGGAGTTTTTATGACACAAACAATTTTTTTTTTAATCTTATATTTTATACTCAGTTTTGGAAAAAAGTCACAACTTAAAAAATTTTTTCTAAGTAGCCAAAAACCTAGCTCAAAGTCCAACTATATGATTTATTTTGAATGAATTTAATTTAATGGCATTAGATTGTTCTCATTTGGCCAGTGATAAGGAAACATGTCTAAAAAAGGCCTTAGAAAGTGATGGCAAACAATACCAGAAAAAACACAATGGCTTCAATCTAATGTTTTGATCTTCCTTTTTGGAAATACCATAATCAAATTTTACCGTTGACTTCTTTCCCTATACCTCATTTCCCCTGTTTATTGCTTGTAAGAAATGGTCATAGGCTTTACAAGCCGGATCAGAAGATTTTCTTATATCCAAATCTCTGCTGAACTGGTCTATTGTTTTACCCATTCCAGACTTCTCCATACAGAAATTAAATCCTTGTTTAACTTCCTAAACCCAGAAATACTTAATTTGGTAAATAAACTTCAGTCTACCAGTAAAATTTTGCTGCTTAGCTAAATTAAGTCTACCCATACAAATAAAACGCTCTATTCCTTCTTTCTGGTTCAATGGATATTGGGACCCTTCCTTTCTGACCCACCAAAGGGAGGGGAGTCTACTTCCAAATCTCCTTTTATGACACCCAACAGAAATTCATTTCAAGCCCAGAACAAACAGCATGACTATTGTTCACCCTTCCAGGTCTAAAGCATTTTGCTTTTCTATAGCAGTTTGGCATAACACTTTGCCCACAAATGAACGGTCCCTTATTCCATGTATATCTGCAACTGGAACATAAACATGAAAACATGTAAAGCTGACATCAGAGCTCCACTTTGTTCTTTTCTGGGAGGAAAACTGATGTGGCAAAAAGCCAGTATGCTTCTGTTCTGTATTTTTTGTTGCTAGCTGCTCCTAATTCAGTATCTTGCAAAGTGACATTCTGTTAATGACATGAATGTCAAAGCTGTGATAATGGGCAGAAGTAGAAGAAAATGTTTCCTAAATGGAGAAACAACAGGAAAACTTCCAAATGGATATTAAAATGTGCTGTGTTCATTCCACACTTACGTACTTAGTCCCTACTATTTGTTTTCAGCATGAAAGGCAAGTAGCCCTCTAAGGAGAGAAGAATAGCCCACCTTGATGATAAGCATGGGGGAAAAGCAAGACGTCAAAGGAATATTTTCCCTTAATTAACTTGACAGAAGTCTTTTCTTTTTCTTATTTGCATCCACTGATGTTTTCTTAGTCAATCTCTCATTTGCAAAGATGAAACTGGCCACAAGGAATCAATTCTGTTGCTAAAGACAGGAGTGCTGGGGAGATACCAGAATATGCTGGCCTTTAAGTCGCTCAGTATTCAGTCTGGGTAATGACTACTTGCTGTTGTCGTATGTGATATCAGTAAAAGAATTCTAGGCCTGAAAGATAACACGGTGACTTGCCAAGTTAGCACCACTAATTAGTGGCCAAAGAAGGTAGGTCATGTGACTCACAACCATGGCACAAAGTTAGAAACCTTCATCAGATATGTAGATACATTTACCTACTTCCTGTGAGAATGTACAATGATTCTCTTTCAAAAAAGAAGACAGTTCTGTTTCTTATTAGAGTATAGTAATGAAACAGTGACTTTGTTTCAAATTCCAGCTCTGCTACTTACTAGCTGTGGAAGTCTCAATTTACTTATCTGTATAATGGAGATAAGAATGTAAACTACTTTAAAGGGCTATGGTGGAGATTAAATGAGATAACCCATTTAAAGAAATAATCATAGTGCCTGACACACCGCAAGTGCTTCATAAATACTACCTGTCAAAATAAGACATTTGGTCTTTCTTCCTTGCACACATTCTCATACATGCATGTTTCCATACTTAGAATGTTGTACTAATGCTTTCCTTCAAGCATCTTGGAACAAGAAGCATAAGATTGCTCATAGAATTAACCTCTAAAATCAATACAATGAATTACGCAAGATACATAAACAGGCTGATTCTAAGGCAGTAAGGCTTGATAGTCACCCAATGTAAGTATTAACATAGAGAAAGAATGCATTAATAAGAAAAGTGATTCCATGGCTTCAGAAGCAGAAAAACAAAAGCTTCAGAAACTACAAGTTTAAAGTATCCGTCCAAACAGTGGCTAGAAATATCAAATTGGCAACATCAGCGTGGAGGGACATGCAGGCGTCTGAACCTAACTTGAGTTTCACGCCAACTGTCAAGAACATGTTCATCAGCCTGCTTTAGCCCAATTGCCCTTAATTGGTTAAGCCGTCTAACTTACCTTGCTGTGATCCACCATACTCCCCAAACAAAATTCTGACTAGCTTCCCATGAAGGTCTGCCCAAATGTGAATAACAACAATGATAACTGCTAACTGTGAAGTGTTGAATACACGCCAAGCAACGGGTTAATCGTTATGACAATCCTAGGATGTAGCATTGATTTTTACCCACATATTAGAAACAAGGATGGCGAGACTACATCTCACATACTTTGGACATGTTATCAGGAAGGATCAATCCCTGGAGTCGGACACATTCTTGGTAAAGTAGAGGGTCAGCAAAAAACAGGAAGATTCTCAACAAGATGGATTGACACAGTGGCTGCAACAATGGGCTCAGGCATAACAACCATTGTGAGGATGGTACAGTGTTTGGTTTTATTGTATACAGGGTCGCTATGAGCTGGAACTGACTCAATGGCACCTAACCACAACATTATAAACAAGAAAACTGAAGAACTAAGGCATTAAGTTACTTGTCCAAGATCACAGAGCTAATAAATGGCAGAACCAGAATCCAAATCCAGGCAGTTTGCCTTCAGAGCAAACTTAACCATTTTGCTAGACTATGTACAAAGCAGGGAATAAGAACTTTGAGGCTCTAAGCCCCATATCAATTATATTTATCCTTATAAATTAATATCTCAGTATTCTGATAATATATATAAATCCTGTGAGCTTCGTTATAAGGAATCCATGTCTACAGGATGGAGCTGTTCTTGGGGTACCAACTGAACCAAGTGTCAAATGCAAGATGTAGGTCAAGTTATCAAGAGCCGAACCTCACTGTGAGGTTATTTGGAGGCAACACACCTGACCCTGATGGACAGGCAGACACCTCAATGTCACTAAGTGGTGCATGCTTTTTATACCAGGATATGATTGTGTACCCATTTATGCTGAGCTGCTAACACTCGGCTGCTAACAAAAAGGTCAGTAGTTCAAACTCACCAGCCACTCCATGGGGAAAGATGTAGCAGTGTGCTTCCATAAAGATTTACAGCTTTGGGAACATGGGGGCAGTTCTACTCTGTCCTATAGGGTGGCCATGATTCAGGATTGACTCAATGGCAATGTTTTTTCTATTTTTTTTTTTTTTTTTAATGGTAGACAGACAAATGAGATGTCATGGTTTGGCTATTCCCTCCCCCACAGTGTGTTCTCAAGGATCCACAGGCAGATGACCCAACACATGGATTATCCATGGTGAGCAGGCACTTGCTTATCTCTGTCCAAACCAGCTGGTCTAGCCAGACACAGCTGGGGACAGAATGCTGTTCAAGCATGTGTGCATCAGATTTTTTAGTTTCACTGTTCCTTTGTGGATTTCAAATCAAATCCTTATTTCTGGCTCATGCCTCCTTTAATATGGCATCTTTGTTTCTCTATTTCTAGATAGTTGATTCTTTAAGTATTAAAGAGAAGTAAGAGATCAGATTTGAGATGTGAAGCATCTACATATGCACTGGCTTTGGAGGGAGGGACTAATTGCCCACACTGTAATATGCACTAGGAAGCTAATGTGACCAGCAGTGAATTTAAAGCTATATTGACTGTACTACTGCGACAACAAGGAACCCTGGTGACACAGTGGTTAAGCACTCGGCAGGTAACTGAAAGGTTGGCCATTCGAACCCACTAGTGGCTCCATGGGAGAAAGATGTGGTAGTCTGCTTCCTCAAAGATTACAGCCTTGGAAACCCCATGGGAAAGTTCTACTCTGTCCTATAGGGTCCTTATGAGTCAGTATCAACTTGGTGGCAATGGGTTTATTGAAACCACCTTTTTTCCTAAATAGAAATATTAAAAATAATATTCCTCAAAAAAAATTAGTATCATAATATGTATATATTTACAACTCCTGTGACCATGTGACCCCAAATCTTGGATTCTTCTGTTACATTTATTCCTTCAAGATGTCATCCCTGAAAAATGCAGAACATAATTTCAAATTCTCATGGAATCCAGACTTTCTGGAGCCACTCAAAGTTGGATGAACCCCTGAAATTACTGCCCTGAGATCATCTTCAAACCTTAAACCAAAAATATTCCCTGAAGTCTATTTTAAACCAAAAAATAGTTTAGCTTGATTAGTAAAGATCGTCTGCCTTGAGAGCTATCTATATGGGATCAAATTGACAACAGCAATTTGAAAGGTTAAATAGGAAGCTTAGGGGACAGTCAGTTTAGGGACGGTGGAGGAAAATTCAGAAAATGTGAGAATGGCTGCACAACTTGAAGAATGTAACCAATGTTACTGAATTGTACAGGTAGAAATTGTGGAATTGGTATATGTTTTCCTGCATATATTTTCAGTAGCAAAAAAAAAAAAGTCATCCCTGTAGTCTCGCATCTTACCCCATTCTTATTTCCTAAAGAAACTCCACCCTTGACTGTAAAAAAGCCTGTGTGTGAAGTTTCTGTGTGGAGAAAGAGGTCTCATTAAATTGTGTGAATTACATTAAAATTATGGCAGGAGATCAGACAAGGTAGTGTGTCACGAAGGCTTCGGTTACCAAAGAGAAGTTTACTTTGGCTTCACTCACCTTCCTGTCACTGGCCTACCTATGATGGGCATGATCACCTGTTTCTCACAGGTCTAGCCTTGTGTTTAAAGAAGTGACCTCATCATTCATCTCCCGCCAGCCCTTATTAGTAAGTAGCCTGAGTTCCAGGGTAACACAGCAACCCCACCTCCTCACCACATTCGCCAGACACCCAACTTAGACGCACGCTGCATCCAATGCAGTGACTCAGAGAGTTCCTGTTCATTGTGCCCTGGATTCCTGTTTATTAGAGCTATGGAATCCCTGGCCTTCACAAGGACACATTTCTTTCTAAGTAGAAATTCAATCCTATGGTGTGGTGGCACCTTACTGTGTAAGTTTTCCATACTGAAAGGGATCCTTACCCATAGGAAATTGAACTGCAAATCAACAGTAGAATTAAAAACCTCAATTTGTTGAAAAAAATCATTGGAACTATGAAAAAAAATGAATGTGAAATCTTCCACTAATGATTTCTGCTTATTATTTTTAAGAGACCCTAAATCCTACAGAAAGAACAAAATACCTATGAAAACAAAAATGGGGCTAAACCATCTTAAAACTAATATCTGCTGATAGCTACACCAAGTGAGTCATTCCTTTGGCTTTGTGGTTACATAACATTTCATTCAGAGTATAATCACAACATTGTAGGGATCACTTATATAACACCAAGAGTTTTCTACATCACTAAATTAAAGATACTTTCTTTAGAGGCCTGGGTCTTCAGATACTAGCTATACTGACTACAAGCAGCACCAATGTTTCTGAACTCACAAAATTGTATACTAAGGAAACAAGATATTCTGTTATTAGCTAGTTTGTCTCATGGACAGTACACCAAAAACTTGATGCTACGCATTTCAAGTGACAAGAAATATTTGCTCCTTTTACTTTTTAAAAAATCATATAAACACTGCAGTTACCTATTTTTGTATCTGCAAGGATCAATATTTTATAACAATATAGAAAAAAAAACCTGAAGTGTTGTAAAAGCAGTAAGACATGCCACATTTCTACAAATGAGGGGCTAGTGCTTGGTGCTTACAAGTTCTTCAGACAAAGTTAACTCCCAGCCCCTCCACCAATACAACCTTCCATTTGGTTTTCTTGCTTTAACCCTGAATTTTTCTAATGTGTAAATTTATTGTTCTGCCAAAAATCTCTCAACACTTTTTTTAAGAGCGTCTCTGCCTCAAGGAGAGGGAAGACTAGTACCAGGACCCTGGAGACATGCTTATGAGTTTGCAATCAGGAAGTCTGGGGAGGGAGACATTTCCCTGAATTTTTAAATAGTTCCATTGTTGAGTTAGGTGACATTGTGTAACTGGGAGAACAACAACAACAAAAAAAATACATGTCTACCCAAGATTCGACAGAAACTAGGTGGTTATATTAAAAATAAGACTAAAGACAAAAAAATCAACACATATAAGCACCTAAACTAGAAGTGTAGCTGTTAGGGTGAGGTTTTAATCTTCTGGTAGGTAAACTGTTCCTCTCTTAGATGAGGACATTTTCTGAAGTAGGTACTGCAGGAAGTAAAACAACAGCGGAGTTAATGTTAGCACTGAGAAATACAATATAGTGAAATGTGAGCACGGAGGTCCTAAAGAGATGATTTAGTAAGTCGGTATAAAATGTTAAGGTAAAACATATAATTCCACTTACAAGTAATTTTTTTGTGTTGTTTTTAGAAAATTGTGTTACAGCCAACACTAGGAGAACCAATAATTAAAGTCTGTGTTCTAGTTAAAAAAAAAAAAAAACTGGCAATGATTCTGGCACCATTGTTAGGAAGAATTCATGGTATATTAATTATAAATGACAATTCTATCCCCCAAATTCTCCTAGCCCTCAGTGCCACCGCCTTGCTTCAGAGATTAGTCATTTCTCCACTGTTAAAACTTCCTGTTACACAAAGGACTACGAGTAGTTTTCTACCTCCTCTTCCCTGATGTGATTTCACCTCAAAAAATTTAATCTCTAACTCATCCAAGAAAAATAATCAATTTGTATAGAAATAAAGAAAACTGCTTCATCCAAGAACTTCATCCAAACTGCTTCTCTAATCTTTTATTTTCAGTTGATAAGATCCAGGAATAGAAATAGGGATGGCAACTCTTCACAGGGCTCGGGCTCCAGGATGCACTGAGCGCGGGAAGCCGGGAGTCGTGGGCTCAGCACTGAGTAGCGGCCCCATTCAGGGGGTGGCTCTGCAGAAAGGAGCTCCACCTGCCGCCCTTACCCCACTGCTGGTATCAGGTGCCTGCTCAAGGCGGAGGGTGGGGCGCACCTGGAGAGAGCTGGAAGGAGGGAGGGGAGTGTGAGCCAGAAGGGGCCTGAGCATCAGGCAGCGGGTGGGTTTCAGTCTTGGGTTGAATACCCCGGCGCGGGGCCACTCCTCCTTCCCTGCGCCCAAGATGAGCTACAAGCAGCGAGGATGTGCTCACTGTAAGGTTCGGCAGGGTAGTTAATGCGCAGAACAGCCAGATAGATTTTTTACTATTGTCATAAAGGCAAAATGTCCGATACCGAGAGAGTGGATAAGTGAGGAGTAGGTAAGTACATACACGGAGTCCCCGATTTACGATGGGGTTCCATTCCCACAACTTCTCCGCCATAAGTTGGTTCTGATGTAAGTAAAATACCATTTTTTTTCTAGTTTTCATTATTATTACCTTTTATTATCAGTATCTTTATAAATCTGATCTTTGTTTTGGGGAGTTGGAAACATTACATCTGAGAATGAAAATATCAACAAATTACTGACAGCAACATTGTATATAGTACATATTACTAACAACATGTATTTAAAAAAACCCAGACATTGTATGTAGTACATATTACTAACAATAACATGTACAAAAAAAAAAAATAATGGACAGTCCTAAGTGCTGTTCCTCGAAACCTGAATATATTGTATGTAAGTCGAGGAATACCTTCGTAAATCAGGGACTACCTGTATTTTAAAAAAATCTACCCCACAAAAATGGAAGCCCTGGTGGTGTAGTGGGTAAGAGCTACAGCTGATAACCAAAAGGTCCGGTCCACCAGGTGCTCCTTGGAAACCCTATGGGGCAGATCTACTCTATCACTGTGAGCTGGAATTGACTCGATGGCAACAAGGTTTTTTGGGTTTTTTTTTTACCCCACAGTAAAGACCTAGTTCTGTCTGAGTCATACTAGCCTGAAATCAAATGATGAGAAAGTCCAGAACTGAGGGAAGAAAGGATGGCTCAAGGAGGTGCAACGACTGAGACTGAGAAGGACAAGACTTCCCCTCTGAGAACTGAAAAGCTGTACAACGTTTCAGACAGCAACCTCTCTCTGCTTGGCACTTACTGATCTCGTTTCCTGAGATCAGTCAACAACCACGCTACCACTAAATGCCTCCTGTATGTGGAAGCTTTTTGTTTATAATCAAGCGCATTTACCATCGACTCTCCACACACATTATGGCGTCGTCTAAGAATACCGAATATACCATGGACTGCCATATTTTTTAGTCTGAAAGCTCTTCTGAAATTTGTTCAGCTTCCTAGCGACACACAAGTCTCCACTGACAGACAGGTGGTGGTTGTGCATAAGACGCCCTGGCCAGAACTCAAATCCATGTCTCCTGCCTGGAAGAAGAGAGTTCTACCACCGGACCATCTTTAGCAAAAGCCCATCTCTCCTCAAAACGTGACTTACAGCATGAACACAGAAACACAGCAGAGAATGTTGATCATACAGTTTGCTAACGGAAGGGACTATTTGTGCCCCTTTCATTACAATCAATGGCTGCTGGTTGTGCAGTCACAGTACTGCTAATCGACGCCTGGCCAGGCCCAATTCTAATGCTTATTAATGATGTGGGAGAGATTCTGCCAGACTTTCGCAGGCTTAGTCAAATCGACAAATAGCAAAGCCAAAAGCAAAAGGTCTCCTTGGCTTATAGTGTCAATAAAAATCCCATGTACAACCCTAGAGTTGCAGAAGCTTGAAAATGAACTCGGGTGAACTCAACAGTTCACTCTAAACCAGTAGGCCTTCAGATGAACTTCTTTTTTTAGTTTTTAAATCAATCCAGAGTTAAGTAAGTACACTTATAAATGAAGACTCCATTTTTTTAGAATATCCACATACAGCACATAGTAACTGCCCCATAGAGTTTCCAAGGAGTGGATGGTGGATTTGAACTGCCGACCTTTCGTTAGTAGCTGAGCTTTTAACCACTGCACCACCAGGGCTCCTAGATATATCCAGCTACTCTAAAATAATAAAGAACTCTACGGACATCATCTTTTCCCAGTACTTATTGTTAAATATGTTCACTCATTTTGGAGCTTTAATTGCTGAATTTATATTACAGCGGTGATTACCAAATTACATTTGGAACATAACATGTCTCACATTCAATTTGCAGAGAATTTACAAATTTGAAGCTTCAATGCTGAGTGTAACTACAATCACACTGTTATGAGTTAAGAAAGCATAAAGCTCTCAGTATTGGGGTTAGTGATATGGAATGAATCACTTGATAATTACAGTTCCTAAGATTTCAGGAAGGTCACCTAGACCACACTAAAGAACTGACAGAAAAAAAAAAAAAAATGTAAATCAGGAATCCAGCACCAGAGAGAATTAGGATAACCAGGGACATTGTGGTTATCTTAAGTAGGCCTCCCCCCTTCCCACACTCAAAAGTATCATCACTGGGTATGGACCCCCATCCATCTCCCTCTGGAGCCTTTCCAAGGGTTACAGAAATGCCATGTTTCTGGACTGACAGAAAGCATTTTAATCATCATGTTAGGAGTTCAGCACCCGGAAAGGATATATTGCTTCTCAAATCTGATATAAAGACAGCTTAGTAGAAAACGTCTGAGTAAGCTCTAAGGAACAATTCTAAATTCTCTAGGTGTGGCTTGTGATGACACTAAACAAAAGATATAAAAAAGCCTTTTAGGTAAACTGTTTTAAATAAGAGATCTCACAAAGCCAGATAAGAATACATGCTTAAGTAACTGGCCAACTGGCTTACGCTCTAATCTCTTGTTTGAAATGTGCTTAGCTGTGAAAAGTAAGATGCCATTACGGGGCCTCTTTCCTTGAGGACCAAATACATAAACAGGGTTAACCAAAAGGTTGGCAGTTCAAACCCACCCATCAGCTCCTTGGGAGAAAGACCTGATGATCTGCTTCTATAAATGTTACAGCCAAGACAGCCCTCTGGGGCGGGTCTACTCTGACACATGGCATCACTATGTGTAGAAAATGACTTGATGGCAACTAACACCACCACAGCAAAAGGTAACACAGTTTAAAATCCTGTTCTCAGACTTCATAGCTTATGTGCATCTACAAATAAATGGTATATGTAAGTGCAGATTTACAGTGCCATTATTATTTGACAATAAACTGATACTTTCCTCTAAAACTTATTAGAGAAAATGGTTGCAAAAGCAAAGATAAACAACTTTAATGAGAAGATGAACACAAGCAGACTGTCTTTCCACAAGAGCCAAAGTTAATCAGTTTACCATATTGCAAAATTGAGATGGTTCTACTGCGGCAAAATTCAGAGGGCACCACACACCATTGCTTCAGCATTTGGAACAGCTTAACTGATGCAAACTAGCCCTCCGTTACTTTAGAAGTGGCTGCTTCTCCTATGACTCTGACCAGGAGCTTCTGTTTACTAGTTTAAAAGCACAGGATATTTTCTAGAATATAAACCATGCCTGTGTTGTAATACACCAAGACAAACTAGCTCAACCTGGCCCTGAATTATTTTCTTCTCTGCCTACTTCGTCTCCCCAGAAGGAGACGTATCTGCCACAAGCTGGAAAAAAAAAAAAACTATGAAGAAATTAAGACCCAAATAAAGTAATGCTCACAAGTATCAGTTAGCAGAGAACAAAATTCCACTTTGTTATTTTATTATTAATAACTGCCACTTTTTTTAAAAAGTGCTATCAAGTTAGAAAGAGCTTTTCCTTTTCTTTTTTTAAGGGTGAGTTGTTCACAGTAAGAACTAATTAATCACCAAGCATGAGATGGGTTTCCAAAAGAATTCTACTCTATTCATCAAATGCTGCTTTCCACTTAATTCTTCCATAATTAAGTATTTTCATGCCTAATCTGAAAGTCTTTTAAAATATGGCTAGGCCAAGACAAAAAGTATAACAAAATATTTATATATAACTCTAAGACATAAAATAATCATCTTAAGTAATGCTGGGCTGAATTCATCTTGAATAGGTGTAAATATGGTGTATCACTCTTGATACTTTCTTGGCTGTACAATATTTGGCATGAAATAAACATCAACAAATCTGGGCTACTACATGTTATTTGTAGTTGCTATACATATGTGTGTCTGTGTATTTACACTTAAAATATATGCTATAATACATATCATTCTTGTTTTCTAGACTTTAGAAATCTGTTATTCTTAATAAATCCTTTCATCATTTACATAAAGTCCTAAGGTAAATAAACATTCCACACACCACCATATACGACTTTAAGAAATATGTAAACCCCCAGGGACAAGATTTTGATACTAAGAGCAGACAAAGTTTGGTAAGAGATACTCCTTACTTTGGTCTTGGTGTAGAATATTCTGCATATCCCCACATGAAAAATGGTGTTTAAAACTGTTCTAAACTGACCCCTTGTAGCTCTTCTACTAGAGATTGTAAACTCCTTGCAGGCAAGCATTTCTCTTAGTCTTTTTGTGACCCCAGTGCAATAACCGAAAAAAAAAAAAAAAAAAAAGGAGCACTTGATACAATCTTGTTGAATAAGTGAATTATAAGTAAGAATAAGCTAATAAAAACAATAAAGTAAAAGTTTTGCTGAAAATGGGGAGGGGAGGTTGATCATAATAAACCCTGTCCTAAAAAAAAATCCCTATCTCTTAAATTAGTAAAATTTCCATTTGACAGTTACACCTAAAAATGTTACAATCATTATTAGAAAGCAGTGATTGTGGGTCAAGCTGTGTTGAGAGCTATACAAAGTCAGATTCCTTCCCTGCCCTCAGGAGCTGAATCTATAAATTGATTACATGAGATAACAGGATAATTTATAACATGATTTAGGCAACTATAAATATTCCAAAAGAATCTATAAGCTTAAAGGGTTAAAGCGGCAATGGAGCAAAAGTTTTTGGAAGGATGACAGATTGCTTTTGACAAATAAGCATACCTTCAATGCAAGTGACAGAAGTAGGTCAGCCTGAGTAAGTGAATTTTCCACTGACTCATTTCCACATGTATCATGGGCAGCAAAGGATACCAGTGATCTAGTTCTCCACCTGGAAGAGCTGTACAAATTAGTGCTCTAACGAAAGCCCCTGGAATTAAAACTGACTCGGCAGGGTGAACCAACCACTCTCCTGACCTGTAAACAAGTTAGTAGGCAGTAAGGTCAACAAGCCTGACCAAAAATATACTCTGGATAAAAACTCCTTGTGCATTTAGAAACGTTAACAACTTAGATCTTAGGTATGTGGGACAGAGCAGCTCAATCAGGTTCAGTGTGGCTGTACCAATTGGCATAGATTCCACAGATCTTCACTAAGTCTATATGTAGTTTTTCGGTGTTTAACTGTGAATGCAAATAACCTCTATTTTAGGTTTGGTAGGAAAAAACTAGTAAATTATTTTTAAATACAGTTTCACATATTTTAGTGCAAATGGAGCATACCATTGTAAATGTCAAATAATTGCCATCCATTATGATAATAGGGCCCAGCCAATCTTTCCAACTTATTCAAAGTTCACTGCACGAATGATCTGAGCCCTCAGTCCCCAGACAGAACTTAAAAATCTGTCCTTATTAAAAAATTCAAGGGCAATAACTCAGGTTAAAGAGGTGACAAGAGATGACCCTCCTCTGCCATCTACTCTGGAAAATGCCCAGTGCTTTCTCCTGGAGCAGTGAGGGAGCTGACAGGTTCTGTGTCCCTGCAGAGGACACCAGGATGGGGTAATACTATGGAGACTGATGGTCTCCGCCCAACAGGAACTTATATTAAAACAAGGCTGTTGAATAAATACATAAATTTTACTCCACTGGGAGATCCTCTATGGATGAAGGCAAATGCTTTCCTTCACACAGGAAAAAGAATTACCCACATTTAGGAGTTCACCCAATGGACATCAGTTATGTTTTTTCCAGTGAAGTTAATAAGTTAGGCAGAGTCATCTATATTTTGAACAAAAGCAGTCCAACAATATCAGTTAGTTCTGAAGCATCAGTGGAAGCTATAGAAAAAATAAAATTCACTGCACAAGTAGACTGGCATGGGATCAACACCCATGACCTTGGCCTCTTTAGCACAATGCTTTACTGGACTAATATACTAAACAAATATAACAAAATATAGCTCTTGAGATACCTAGTACTCTATAAAATGAGACAGTGTAAGAAAATGAAACAAACATCCCAGATAGGAAAGTGCTGAGGTACAGAACATTTAGAAGACATTCAGTGCTCCAAATGTATAATGCACATAGAGTTTTAATGTTTCAAACTAAGACTCTTGAAACTACAAAATAGAATGGAGGGAATTAAAAGCACAATCTCATTACTATATACAAAACAAGTCATATTCCAAATATCATCTCTGGGACTCGGGCCAATTTGCCTCTAGCTTGCTCCAGAATGATGATTTATAGAAATAAAAAGGTATTTTTTTATAAGTGAAAAGTCACCCAGACAATCTATTCCTGCCACCAGTGCTATGTTTTCTTCATCAAGAACTGAACTGATGAATATACCATTTTACGAATGCTATCCAATTACCACCAGAGAGTCATCTCTGAGCTCCCACTTGGTATTCACCAGTTTAAGCCAATGTTCAAAAAGAAAACAACTCTAAGCCACTGGATATTGCCTGTCAGACTGTGAAGCAAAGGAGATATGGGACAGAGCAGAACTGTCCCGTAGAGTTTCTAAAGCTGTAAGCAGACTGCCACATCTTTCTCCCGTGGAGCTGCTGGTGGGTTCAAACTGCTGACCTTTTGGTTAGCGGCCAAGTGGTTTAACCACTGTGCCACCAGGACTCCTTATCATATGATATTATTAAATTAATTATAGAACTTTTATATTGCATTGCCCTAGGAAACTACACCTACTCCTCACTTATCCAATATCTTGTTATCCAACATTTCGCATTTACAACAATAGTAAAAAATCTGCTATCCAAGTGTTTTGCACATTAACCTGGGTTTCCTCCCCAGGCCAGCTCCTGGCCACCAGAGCTACCCGAGTGTGTCAGGCTTGCAACCGAGGCAGCAAGCTCTCCAAAGGCCTCTTTCTGGTCTCACCCCCACCACCAGAGCCACCCTTGCAGCTCTTCCTTTGAAAGAGGCAACTGAGGCAGATTTTGAGGGCACCTTTTTAAAAGGTGGCCAGAGGGCCCAGGAGGCAGCAGGGGCAGGGAAGGTTGCTGCTGCTGCTCCTCTCTCCTCAAGCACCCTGGAGGGACCAAGTCCTGAAATGGGAAGGATACTGGAGGTAATTTGGGGCCTGTGGGCTGTACCAGAAGCTGGCAGCCCCCTCCTCCTTCACAGCCTGGGCTGCTGAGCTCCTCTTCTGAGCAGCTGCTAGCCTCTAGGTTCTCAACCTTGGATTCCAAGCTCTCCAGGACCAGCTGTGTGTCGCTCATTTCCGCAGGGTCCTCCCTGGCCTTCGGAGTGGCAGCAGGCAGCTATGGCTGCAGAGAGGGTGACTGTGGGGAACATGGGTATGGGCAGCAACCCCACGGACCATCTAAACCCCCAGCCCCGCTGGTTGCCCAAGCCCCAGAGCCACCAACTGTGCCTCTAGTCCAGCTGCCGGCTGCAGGTCCACTCAAGAGCCAGCCCCAATGGCAAAGACCCTGCGGTCCAGAGCACAGCGGTGTCAGGGGGCAGAGCAGTTCTGAGAGTCCAGCGCCGGGCCTCCTCTGTGTCCTTCTCCTCCTTCTCACATAACACCAATTTTGTTTAATAACTTGATCTTTGGTACCTAACTATGTTGGTGAGGAGTGAGTGTATCTGTTAAATGAAGACATCATTTATCCACATCTATCCAAAATATAAATGTAACCCTTGCCATATAGTCAATTCTGACTCATATCGACCCTATAGGACAGAGTAGAACTGCCTCATAGGTTTTCCAGGGAGCAGCTGATGGATTCAACTGCTGACCTCTCGGTAAGAGCCAAGCTTTTAACCACTGCGATGGCTGGCAATTTGAATCCACCAGCTGCTCTTTTGAAACTCTGTGGGGTAATTCTACTCTGTCCTACAGAGTTGCCAGGAGTCAGGATCGACTCGAAGGCAACGGATTTTTTTTGGTTTTGCTTTTTGTATCCAAAATATTTAGATAATAAAAAACATATTTAATTTGGAGTTTGGATTTATACTTCCCTGGACATTTCTAAATATACATAACACTTCACATTGAATCATGTAAAATCTTGGTAAATATTAACTTTAAACATGCTCATATTCCTTCATTTAAATAGAAAATTTCATTACATGAAATTTTGCAATATATATTTTTGAGAACTTTAAAGTGTCTAAAAATTATTTGAGTCTTATTTTCAGATTAATTAGGATCAACTTTGTACAGAACTATACATAGCATAAACTTATTCAGTCCACAGACATAGACGTTTCAATGATGTGGTTAATAGATTGTAAACTCAACAAGAATGAGCTCATATTTGTTTTTCCTTCCTCTTACCCTTTTCCCCATCTGAGAAAGCATGCTTTCCTTCTAAAACTTCTACCATTGTGTCCACCTCATTTTTACTTTACATGGTCACAAAGATCATGCTGCCAACGGAGGATTTACTTAATGGAAACTGCTTTTTGTTCTTGTCAAGAAAAATAGGGTGAAAAAGCAAAACAAAACCCAGCAATCAAAAAACACCATCTCCTTGCCATAGAATTTTGCAACTCAGATTTCCTACTCAATTCCTATCACCCCCTCCATCTTCATTTCCTTTTCTTTAGAGATGTAATGTACAGGATGATAAGGTCCCCCGATATACTGTTAACTGTAAGGAAAATATTAGAAGTATGATAAAACGTCAGCAGGTATCTGATCCTGCTATTATAAAAGATGTTTAAACACCAAAAAAAAAGAAAGCATATATGCCTATGAAAAATATAAGTACATGACTCTAGAAACAGAAAACACTATTTAAACCATGTGTGAATCATCTCTCTACCCTTACCTCCATTTCTCTTGGGAACACAGAGAACTGGAAAGATTAGAAAACCTCATTTTGTGCCTAGATCTAAGCAGCCCTAAGTACTTGAGGCTCCTGAAAGAGAAATATTCAACACCAATTAACTTCGGCACTCTTCATTAATCTTTATATGGATGGCTCTTAATTTCCGCCCAGAACTTTTCCAACACTCTAAATCCACATACCCAACTGTCAGCTGCACATCACTACTCAGATGTCTACAGAAGTCTCCAATTCAATGAGTCCCAAAATGAGGTTACTCTGTTCACTACCATCTGTCCTGCTTCCTATATCCCCAATTTCAGGGACTGGCACCAGTCCTTTAATAACCTAAAGCAGAAATAGGGCACAAACCTTCACTCTTGATTCTTCCTCAATCTAACCATCCAATTAGTCATAAGGTCCTGAGATTCCACCTCCTGAGTTCTTCCCTTCACTCTCACTCCGCCAACCTGGCTGTGGCATTGTCACCATCTCTGGCCTGGATGCCTGTGACACTTGCTCTAACTGGAATCCTAGCTTCCTCCTTGCCCAACTCCAATTCATCCTCCATTGCCAGGTATCTTTCCAACGGGCAGTGGTTCCTCCTGCCCACAGAGTAAACCTCCAAACCAAAAAAAACAAACCCAGTGCCATCGAGTTGATTCTGATTCATAGCGACCCTGTAGAAGTGCACAGATACAAACATACACACACATACATATAATTCAAAGGTTTTTTCTTTTCACCTCTGTGAAAATAAAAATACCCCTGGGTGAGTTAAGATAGTCTCATCAGTCATTTGCGTCTCATTTGACGTCCTCAGGGTGAATTTTATTTGAAGGAACACCAAGAAGTTAAGGCTAAAGCAGGGAAGATTTCACCTGGGAGATGAGGCCTGAAGTGTGGAACTGAGTAGTCTGCTTTTCACCCTCTGCTTTTATTCGGAACCCTGGCAGATTCGAACTGCCGACCCTTTGGTTAGCAGCCATAGCTTTATCACTCTAATTGAATTTCTCCTCAATTTCCATTCGCAAGTCTCTTTGTAAAGCTATTTGTTCTCTTTGTCTGGAATACTCTCTTACACCATTCATTGACCCCTCTTTCACAGGCCGATCTATTTTCCTTCTGTGACAGCCAACGTGTCCCAGTTAAGTGTTCCCTGAATGCTCTCAGTGCCCTCTCTACTCCCCTTACCACTGCATGGTCATGCACAATGTTGTTAATTCTTAGTGTTTCCTGTCCTTATACATACTCCCACCACATTCCCCACAAAACTGCAAGCTGTTTCACCACTGTCTCCCCAGTGCACAGCACAATTCCTGACACACAGAAGGTACGCAACTAATATTAATTAATGAACAAATAAAAACCCATTGTCATCGAGTTGATTCCAACTCATAGTGACCTTATAGGACACAGGAGAACTGCCCCATAGGGTTTCCAAGGAGCAGCTGGTGGATTTGAACCGCCAACCTCTTAGCTCACAGCTGAGCTCTTAAGCACTATGCAATCAGGGTTCTGGATAAAAGCAGAGGGTAAAAAGCAGGCTACTCAGTTCCACATTCCAAGCCTCATCTCCTAGGTGAAATCTTCCCTGCTTTAGCCTTATCTTCTTGGTCTTCCCTCAAATAAAATTCACCCTGAGGAAGTCAAATGAGATGCAAATGACTGATGAGACTGACCATCTGAACTTACTCAGGGGTATTTTCACAGAGGTAAAAAGAAAAAAAACCTTTGAATTATATGTATGTGTGTGTGTATCTGTGCAGTTTCAGATATTAGGGAGCCACTGGGAAAGATTTCATTCTCAGCAAGCAGTCTTAAACTCAGAGGTGAAGTGTTAAGATGTAACAACAGATCTTACCCTAAAGGGTGGCATCCAGGAAGTAAAGATATTTCATATCTGAGTTGTTCGAAACAGACTAGGACCCAAACAATTCCTTCTTCATCCAACTCTCTACTCATTGACAATCCACAAACCCTTTTTTTTAGACTGAAAACTCTTATAGGGAAAAGGCTTACCATTCTTAGAGAATATAGAACTTCTACTTCTCATTTGGAGGTTAAAGTTTTTATTTGGAATTATTTAAAGAAAACTAGAAGGAAGCTCCCCTATCTTTCATGTAGCTCCATGGTTAAAGACAACTGTGCCCAGGCACCATGTCTAAGACTCCATTCACTAAATGGTATTTCTTTCTGCATTTGTACCATGAGGTACCACCAGCCCCTCTAGACAATATATATTTATATTTGTCTGTGGGCATATGCAGGAATATGATATACGGCTAGAGTCGACATTGCTTCCATGGCATAGTCGGAACTCTGATGGCAATAAAGCACATCTATATGAGCTACTGGACAAGACACATATATTTTACTATCTATTTTTAAGTACATATTTCAATGAGTTCTGTTCTACAAGTGTGAACAGTGATCAAGTCACCTATTTTAGCACAAAATTAAAGTAAAAAACTGCTGTGTTCTATGCTAATTACCTGAATCGTATCATTTAAAATGTAGATAATATCCTTATACATCTTCTAGTAATAATTCTGATAATTTACAATAATTACATAAACACACCCTCCTGATGAAGATAACTTTTAATAATCTTATGCAAAAACATTAAAATAGAATATATTATATTCTACCTTCCCTCTTTAGCATGATATACTTAGATTTTCACAAATAAAGGTAACTGGCTAATTTAAACCCGATTTCTTTTCAGAGAGAGTTTTGCATTTGCATTCAGAATTAAAATACAAGGTGAAGCACAAAGATAAGGTGGGAAGCAGTCCTTGCCATCCAGGTCTGTGTCAGCTCCGTGAGTCACTAAAAAATGATGGATTGTATTTTCCATCTCTTTTGAACAGGATTCTGTGGTCTCAAGTATTACAGGAGGAAAAAAAATGTGCCTAAGGGGCTCTGATTTACAATTAGTCTGTTTCCTGATGATTAGCATAAACTACCAGGACAGAAAATTGTATGCAAACTCTAGAAGAGTCAATAAACAGTACTGAATGATCCACAGCAGCAGCCAAGGAGGAAAAACTGCTTACAGCCTATGCTTCAAACTTCCTATCTAACTTGGCTGAGGATCTTTTAATCTAAAAACAATTCTATGTTTACAAACCATTCTCCTTATGGTTGTATGAATTATCTTTCACAAGCAGAGGGACATATTAAATCTCAACACTTTGCTCCACTGTTCACTCTCCTCGGCTAAGAGTTTGTATTCAGGTTAGTACAGTTAGAGGCATTTATAGAGCAATTGCAAAGCCAAAAAGGATGTCCCTTTCCATTAGAAATGGATAACATTGTGAGGAAGTCCCTTGGTGCTGCAAACAGTTAACGTGCTCGGGCTGCTAGTCGAAAGGTTAGAGGTTCGAGTCCAACCAGACGGTGCCTCAAAAGAAAAGCCTAGCGATCTACTCCTAAAAAATCAGCCATTGAAAATCCTGTGGAACACAGTTCTACTCTGACACACATGGGGTCACCATGAGTCAGAATTGACTCGATGGCAACTGGTATAATATTGTGAGAGGATGTTGTAACAGGCAAGGGGCGTGACATTTAAAGTCATTCATAGCCCTCTAACAAAAACAATTTTCACTCCAAAATGCAAAGTTGAAGGTGGTAGGTAGGTGAGAAGAAGAAATGAGTTCCCTTTTCTAAATGGTGATGACAAATTTTGCTTCCTACTCCTCTTATTAAAAATTTTTTTAATTTTTTTACTCCTCTTATTCAGGATGTACTTAGACCATGATCATTAAAACACTTACAAGTTCCAGGAAAGAAAACTACTTTAACAGTGGCAGATGTTATTTTTCCTTAACTTGTTAACATTTCAAAGGTTTTGCTTCCCAACTGGGCAATACAATTCAAGTCCGGTAAATGGACAGGTACCGTACACAATCTTTGTATGTTTGTGGCCGTACTTAATTAGGAAAGGTGTGCGGTTGTGACAAAGGGATGGTGATGCTACTGATGGCAAGATGGCGAGGGACACAGGCTCCTTCAATGTGAGTGAAGGACACAACTTACTACTCATACAGAAGGGGACACAGCCATATTCCTAGTTGGAAGGGTCAGCTCCTCTGGCCTTTGAGTCTCTCCAAAGGCAAATGGAGCGCCTGTGGTACAAACAGTTAAGAGCTCAGCTACTAACTAAAACCTATCCAGAGATGCCTCAGAAGAAAGGATTGGCGATCTGCTTCCAAAAGGTCACAGCCATGAAAATGTAGATCTATGCAGCACAGCTCTACTCTGACACACATGGGGTTGACATGAGTCAGAACGGGTAACTGGTAAAGGCAAATGAGACTGCCTGATCAGGGTGAGAATCATCTCTATCATTCTCTTGTTTTTGTTGTTTTATCCGTTTGTTTGAATATACCCCTGGGCTTTCATAGATATATGCTAGGTAAAAGTCACTGGTGAAGACCCAGCACATTTCCAACTGGTTACTTCCTGGCCAGGTGAATCATAGGTCACTCTTCCAGCATAACATCCCTTTATTTGCACCATATCCCAGAGTCAGTGTCACGATAAACTCCAGTTGTCATCTGGGCCAGCCTTTACACCACCACAGTATCTGAGCTGCCAAAACAAACAAAAAACCCAAACCCTCTGCTGCAGTCTATTCCGACTCATAGCAACCCTTTAAGACAGAGCAGAACTGTCCCATAGGGTTTCCAAGACTGTAATCTTTATGGAAGGAGACTGCCTCATCTTTCTCCCGTGGAGTTACCAGGGGGGTTTGAATCGCCAACCTTTTGGTTAGCAATTGTACCACCACAGCTCCTTTTTCTGAGCTCCCAAGGACTTCTGATCCAGGTATTCCTACCCTGGTGTCTGTGGACTTCCAAGGGTTCAGTGAACAAGGCTTCAGTGGGTCCATGAACTTGGATGTTGTTGTTGTGTGCCGTTGACTTGATTCTGACTCATAGTGATCCTATAGGACAGAGTAGAACTACCCCATACACTTTCCAAGGAACAGTTGATGGATTTGAACTGCTGACCTTTAGGTTAGCAGCTAAGCTCTTAACCACTGTGTCACCAGGGCTCCATGAACTTGGATAGTATAAAAATAAATTACATCTTTATTTTCATTAACCACAAACTGAAATGTATCATTTCACTGATGTATGAACATTCACAGTAGTAGTAGCATACTTGGAATTCTGCCACCAATAGAATCCATATTTTCATATCATATTACAGTTGTTGGAGATATCTCAGATAACAATTTACACTCATCATCATTTCAAAATTATGGTGGTTATTAGACTCACCTTTATTTCTTGATATCAGATATGTTAATAATGTAACACATATATCACAAATTTTAATGTTTTGATGACTATTTCAGGACAATTGGTTTCCGTTATAATCCTATATACTTTATCTTATTTTGTATTTTAAAACATTATTCTGAAAACACGGCCCCCTAGGCTTCACCATATTGCCAAGGGAATTAAAAAAAAAAAAAAAGATAAGCAGCTGAGTATGTTCAGTAAGTCTTGCCACTATTATACAACTAGTTAGGGGCAAAGGTGTCCTGGTGGCACAACAGTGAGGCAGTTGGCTGCTAACCAAAAGGTTAGCAGTTGGAACCCACTCAGAGGCTCCACAGGAAAAGATCTGGCGATCTGTTCCTGTAAAAATTACAGCCTAGAAAACTCTATGGGGCTATTTTACTCTGTCACATGGGGTCATTATGAGTCAGAATTGACCCAACAGCACCTAACAACAGTTAAAAAAAAATAACCAAACCAAACTCACTGCCGTCGAGTCGATTCTGACTCATAGCAACCCTTTAGGACAGAGTAGAACTGCCTGATAGAGTTTCCCAGGAGTGCCTGGCGGATTCGAACTGCCGACGTCTTGGTTAGCACCCGCAGCACTTAACTATTACGCCACTAGGGTTTCCATATATTTTTGGCCTGTACAGGGATCAAACCTGCGACCTTGGTGTTATTAGCACCACGCTCTAACCAGCTGAGCTAACTGGCCACCTACAACTGTTAGTGGCAGAAATTTGACTAGAAACAAGTCCCTGAGTCACACTTTAGGGCTCCTTTAATCATACTGTATCACTTCATTCAGCTCACTCTAGCTGTAAAAACAGGGATTTCTAAAAGAGAGAGCATGTAAATGGAAGCATGTTCCAGTTACCCTGTGTGGCACTGGGCTCTCGGTTCCATTGTCCCTTCCCTTGTTAGACTCACTCGTTATCATCAGTATACGTGGAACCAGAAGTTTCTTCTCCTCTTCCAAGGTATCCAACAGCAGGTTTAGATACTGATAAATGTGCCACAGAATTGAAACATTCTCATAGAATCCTTTTCAGCTGCTGAGGCTTGAAATGACCAAAGCCGTGGTCATGTGCTACTGTAAACTGTTCGCAGTAGCTTCTCGAAGATTCTCCTAAAAGAAGCCTAACATGGTCAAGGCCTACTGATTCTAGTTTGCTGAAAAAGATTAGGGATGTTATTTGAAAGCCAGATCTAGCATGTAGAAAGTTTTTCAACACTTTTATCTCATTAGCACTAGAATGAATATCTGTTGAACCTTCCTGTTCACCAGAATACTCACACATTTCTAATTAAATTTTTGCTTTGGTCTATTCAGCTTCAACCCCCAAACTTTCTATAGGACCGTATAAGGTGGCATTTAGGTGACTCTATGTGTTCCTTGGTAACACACTTGTGCCGAAAGTTCGGTATGACTATTTATCATTGGTAATTTATAAGCCTGTCAAACACTAGGGGATAAAAACCCAAAAACCACAGCCACTGCCGTCCAGTCGATTCCAATCATATAGCGATCCTATAAGACAGAGTAGAACTGCCCCAAAGAGTTTCCAAGAAGCATCTGGCAGATTCAAACTGCTGACTTAACCACTATGCCACGGTTTCTACTAGGGGATAAAAAACTAAAAAAGGGGAAGGAAAAATATCAAACAAACAAAAAAAAAAAAAGCTACTGCTGCTCAAGGTCACAGTATGGAGGCTCAATCTTATTTCACACACACAAATCAGATCAATTGAAGATGGAAATGCATTATACATTACACAAACAGTTTCAAACCTTGATAAAAGCAGACCTTGGAATGTACATTAACTGCAATTTACACTTAGTATTGTTTCATATTTGAACATTAAATGTGTTGAAAGGAATAAGCAAATAAAAAAAATCCACTGCTTTCTTGAAATATTTATGACGGTACCATGTAAGTTCAGAGCAATTATGAAACCCCAGGAGTTATTTACCCCATAACAACACCTTTCATGCTGTATTTCGCCTCTGTTGCTCATCTCTTTCCTTATTGTCCAAGTTCTACATGAGAGATTTTAATCCTTTTAGAAGTGTTTCATCCTAAAGTGTATGTACTGTTCATTCCAAATTTGAATCTGGCAATGATGTGCCCTAGATTGTCATTTTTTTTTTTTTTTTGCTAGAGAAAATATGGAACACCAGACTGACAATTTAGCAATAATGTACCATGCAATATGAGAGTCACAAACTTGGAAGTTAACATAGACATAAAAACTACTTGGCACTATGCATCAAGATTCATAAACATGTTCACGTCACTTTGGCCTAGAAATCTCTCTTCTGGGAATTTATCCTAAGGAAATAATCCAAAAGACAGAAAAAGCTATACGCGTGAATACGCTTACTGTGGAGTGCTTTCATTCAATTAGCCTTTATTAAGTGTCTATTATGTGCCAGGCACTATGCTGGCATAAGGTCTCTGCCTCAAGGCATTCATACTCAGCAGGGAATACAGGGAAGTACACAGAATTACAGCTTGGTGAGATAAATGCTAACAGAGGCCTGTACAGAAGCAATGGAAACACCAGAATGTGCTGGAAGGGAAGGGCAGAGAGAAAGAGCCTAAGAGGGCTTTACAAAGTTTTAGGTCATGTTTGTATAGCTTCTTCATAATATTTATTTTTTAAAAAGACACATAGTGCTGTTAAGTATTGGAAAAAAAATCACTTTATTATTCTAAAAAAATCCTCAACGTGCTTTAAAAAATAACAAGCAAGTATAATTGCCCTCAGCAGTTCTTAGAAGCGCCTCATCTCTCTCCCCACTGAGCGTGGGAGTTGAATGTGGCAATAAATCACAAAGCCCTGATCTAGCACATTATACCACAGTCTATTCCTGGCCTTAGTTTTCTACTAGACACCAGGGTGTCCTAATCAAAACTGCTAAAGAACTCTGAGTACACGTTGCTTCAAAAACAAAATGAAATAAACAAGCAAAAATAATCTTATCGTTCCTTTGAGAACTTTCCCTTTCAAATGGCCCAGAGCCATTTCAGAAACTCCTGCTTTAAGATTTTAGAAGGTCCACTGCTAAATATGGATTTTATAATTGGTTGTGACATTTTAGTGTTATCTACAACTGAAAAAATCCCGCAGTCTTAGGGGTTGCATTGCATTGAGAAGCTATTATAGAAATATAGACTGGACACACATAGTAATATATAGGGAGAAATAATTTAAACTAGAAAGGGGCATGTTCCAATCTGAATAACATGTCCATATTTACACCTGGGTTAGAGAAAATTCTATTCCTGTAACATGCACAACACCCAATTCAAGTCAGGACATGTTACATATTAGAGTGTGGGAGCTGTGGAGATGCCTCTTTCAATGTGCTCTGCCCTGCCCCATGGCTCAAGGCTTTGGCCACAGTGCAGAAGTGGGCAGGTGCTTTAGAAGGGCTACTAAAGAAGGTCACACCTGAGCTATCTTTCTTTCTAGAGTCCCTAAAGAGAAACGTTGAACTTGAAGTAACTGTTGGGAAGAAAGTAAAATTAACATATATTGAGTGCTTGAATCCACCAGGCGGAGCTCAGAAGCCCTGTGCAGCAGTTATACTCTGTCCTATAGAGTTGCTATGAGTCGGAATCGACTCAACGGAGATGGGCTTGGTGTCCTGGTTTTATATTTGCTATCCATTGCTCTAGGCCAGGAGATGGCAAATTTTTTCTGTAAAGGGACAGATAGCAAGTATTTTGGCTTTATGGGTTTCCATTCCAACTACTCAATTCTGCCATTGTAGTGCCAACAGTCATAGACATTACCTAAATGAATTGGTGTGGCTGTGTTCTAGTAAAACTTTATGTATAAAAATAGGTGGTGGGCCAGATTCGGCCTGCAGGACATAGTTTGCCTACACCTGCCCTAAGTGCTTCACACTTATTCAAGGCACAAAACAGGTTTGCCAGTTATCTTCCATACTTAAAGACAAGGAAACCAAGTATCAGAGTTAAGGTGACTTGCCAAAGTCACATGTATATGAGTTCACTTATCACAAACATGAAAGATAACAAAAATGGTGGTAGGATTACAGATGAAAAGCTTCTCCCAAGGGAAGCTTCTAGAATATGTAGTACCAAACTCCTTAATACCATAAGGGAAAGAGAACCAAATTCTCTAATACAGTATGCCAGATTACAGCAAAACTACAATGTGGACACTCTCCCAGAATTCCAGCACGCTCTGAAGGGATTTTATGTAACAGCCTCATTGATATTCATATATTCAGTAATTCATTTATTCCATGCCTAGACAGTGCAATATGTAAGTGCTAAAAGAGAAGAAAAAATAAAGGGAAATGGTACTTGTTCTTCAGGAACTTTTACTGGAGTTGGGAGACAAGGCACAGATGCTGAACAGTTAATTGATGCTGATCTGAATTGCCATTTGAGCACAGAAATAAACTACAGAGGAGATGTGTAAGGTTCAGTGCCTGATATTCAAGTGAGAACAGCCAATAAATATCCACGTACTATTTCTCTTAGTTGAAACTTCATCTAGTTCTCTACTCACTCCTTTTTTACTCTTGAAAGATCAAAGATGCTATTTTCACTGTGGTATTCCTAATTTAAAAGAGCCCGTATGGTGCTGTGGTTAACCATTAGGCTGCTAATCGAAAGGTTGGCTATTCAAAAACACCAGCCACTCCACAGGAGAAAGATGTGGCAGTCTGTTTCCATGAAGATTTACAGCCTCGGAAACTGTATGGGACAGTTCTACCCTGTCCTACAAGGTCACTATGAGTTGGAATCAGCTTGATGACAATGGGTTTTTTAGTTCTAAATTAAAACCTTAAGACCAGGTTTCAAGTCCATCTCTGTTATTTACCAGTTTGAAACCCTGGTTAAAAACAAACAAAAAAAAGTTTGCTATTGATTCAATTCTGACTCATGGCGACCCCATGTGTTACACAGTAAAACTGTTCCATAAGATTTTTTTTTTTTTTTTGGCTTCTGCGGTGCCACTGGGTGGGTTTGAACCAGTGACCTTAGTATCCTCAACTTTAATTTCCCCATATTACAATGAGGAGTCTGGACTGGGTGTTTCAAAAAGTCTCTTCCAGGTTAAGCCTTCTATGATTCAGGTTTCACCATATGATTCTGTACGCCCAACTTGAAAACAAATAATAATACCCTGGATGAAACTTAGATGTCCATATATTTTAGTCCATGATATAGGGTTAAGTCTTTATAGTAAAAAATAATTTCAATTATTCAAACTATCTCCCTAAAAAAGCATAAAGTATCATTTAGAAAGTTGCACAATTTAATTCTGAAAATTAAATGCTGATTTTTCCCAAAGGACAGAGGGTAAAGGAAGATGTGCAGCAGATGGATTCACTGTTCCCCTATGGAGAAAAAAACATTTCTACACCTTGCATAAAATATATTAATTGGCCTGCCATCTGGAAAGCCTGCCCACATACATAAGGGATAAAGTTTAGACATTGAGGTTTTACATTTAAGTCTGTGGGGAGATGGTAATTGGAATCTGAGTTAGCAATAGTGCTTTTAAAGAAGAATTTCCAGAGAGATCTGGATACAGGTAGAGAAGATCAGGACCTGAAACTTAAGACCATTCAAGCTGACATGCTGGTGTCCCAGGCCCCACCCTCCGTCTGTACCAGGCAGGGCTGCATGTTAACACAGCTGCTTTCACAGCGTGGTTTTGAATGCTGCCCCATGATGTCACAATTACCCCTCCCATACCTTCTTGTGTACTACATTGTAAAGCTGGCTATTAAAAAGAATCTCATTAAGAGAAAAAAGAAAATAATAATAAGAGATACAATAATATATGAGTTTTGTGGTATGCGTATGCATGTACATGGGGGGGGGGGAAGAACCTTGAAAAGATAACTTCAAAATGTGAAGAGTGATTATCTTTGAGTACTAGGATTTGAGGTATTTTTTTTTTTTTGCTTTATGTTTGTTTATATTTTCCCAATTATTCATCTTTAGCATATATTAAGTTTATAATTTATTTTAAAACCTCTATAAATTCCACTAAAATTCAAATATAATAAAAGCTTTAGAAGGATTTGATAAATTCTTTTAAAAAGCCAACAAAGTACCTTGAATTTATCACTTATAAAATGCATGTTTTGTCTAGTCTTTGCTTTCAGAGAAAATTCCTAAGATTGCTCCTGGATCTCTATACTTATTTTCCAATAATCTATGTCTTAAATTTCATTCCTTCCAAAACTTCGACCTCAATGGCCCTGTTTTCTTCCCCAACAGTCGACCTTCAATTATTTTTAACCATTTTCTGCTAGTCTTATCTGTTTATTTGTTTTCTTACAACTTCACCTACGTAACATCAAAGAAGTCATTATTATACGTTAATAATGAATCACACAGTTTAGTTAGTTTATGCTTTTCTTTCAAACATCTGGAAACCCTGGTGGCGTAGTGGGTAAGAGCTACAGCTGCTAACCAAGAGGTCAGCAGTTCAAGTCTACCAGGCCGCTCTTTGGAAACTCTATAGGGCAGTTCAACTCTGTCCTACAGGGTCTCTAGGAGTCGGAATTGACTTGACAGCAACGGGTTTGGTTTGTTGGTTTTTTCAAACATCTTATTCTGAGGCATTTTGCTGGTACCTCACATCACATTATCAACCTTGTAATTAACCTATGTTTTTTAATCATCTTCCTCACAAAAAATAACTTTAAAAAAGGGTGACTAAATGTAACATGGCATCCTGGATGGGATACTGGAACAAAAAAAGGATATTAGGGAAAACTATTGTTGTTAGCTGTCCCCGACTCATGGCAACCCCACAGCAAAATGTGAACACAGTGTGGAGTATAATTTTAAAAAGGAAGAGAGGAGAGCAATACAAAACGTTTTATTCCTATCCTATATCAGCATTATTAAACTATTAAAAAATGGTTAAAACTTTCCCCGGTGTTTGGAGGTATTCTATGCCTTAGTCGTGGTGGTAGTTATACAGCAGCACGTTTGCCAAACTCAGAACCGCACACCCTCAAAAGAATGATTTACTACCTGGAAATTATGCTTCAATAAACCTGACTTAAAACAGTAAAAAACAAAAACAAAGCAAAACAAAATCCTAGCTGCCTGGACTTTGTTTTTCTTGGGTGAATAAATACAAGTGGCAAACCGTATGTCAGTAGGACTCTGAATAAGTTTTGGGCTTGGATTAGTGTCCAAGAAAAACACCTTTAACATTTAAAAAAGTACCCTAAGGGAAAACTTCTTTTACCCACCTGTAGGAAGAGGCAGCCATTTCTGGAAAGCAGCCCATACATTACACTACTGGGCCAAGAGATTTTGCGGTTTAGAGAATTCTGGACGCAATGTCTGTGTCTTTTCCATACTGTAGATTATTTATAGTTTATTCTTACACAATTGCTTAATGCCTAACAAAAATGTTACTTCTCAGTTGTCTAAATGCAATAATTTCCAAAAGAAAAGATGTATTTAAGGGAGAGCCATCAACTCATCTCCTTCTAAAGCCACAGTTAACATTAACATATTCAAGAGGGTTCACTATTTTTTAAAAAATGATGAAAAAGCCTGTAAATACCTTATTTTTACACAAGTAATGTGCATTTTCTACTTTCCTTTGACAACTGTGCCCTCCCCCTGTGAGGTATTTTCTTAAGCAAGCTATGCTAATTTTTTTACAGCAACATGTAAAAAGAAATTGGAATAGAGGCGCTTATGAAAATACCTCACAGGTGGAGGGCGAAATTGGCAAACAAACGTAGAATGAGGTCATTATATAAAAATACGGTAATTCATCTCTAAAACTCTCCTGGCTCATCTTCTCTGGTATCATTCTCATTGTACTGCTTATAGAGGCAAGACCTTTTGTCCCCAGTATGAAATGAATTCTATGCACTGCTACAAGAGCAGCAAGGAGTTGCGGAGATATGCATAATACATACACTCATGTGAACGCACAGGATTTTATAATACAGAAAGAGAAATCTCAGAAAAATAAGCATGGGTACAGTGGGGTGCTATGCTGCTCATTCAAAAGGCCTGTAAGATAGCAGCTGTTCAGAGCTACGCTGCAAGCAAAGTTTCAATTTTAAAAGCACAAGCCCACTCAAACACCATTATAAACCGCAATGCTTTAAAATGAGGAAATTACAGGAGAATACATATACAATTTCCATTAACAGGAACCAGAATCAGCAGGTGGCAATTTTAAAACAAAGTAAAACCTACTTCCATTTTTCACTCTCTTCCCTCAGACAGCAGGTGGCATTTCTCTAGAAAAGACCTACCTCATCAGGGCTCTATACCTCACAAATATCTTTTGAATTGCCAGAAGGCTGCCGTTTGATAAAAATTAAAACACTAAAATGTTACTTCGCAAACGTTATTTTCACTAATTAGAATATTGTTGGAGCTATATATCTCCGTTGGAGACCGGATAGGATAGTTAGATTTTATCTGATTCACCACTTACTACTGGTGAGATTTGAGACTGGTTACAAAATTTTTATGAGCCTCAAAGTTTTCATCTATATAGCAGATGTATTAATATATTCTTCACAGAGTTGTTATAACGATTAAATGAGACAACATATACCAAAATGCCCCAAGAGATATTCACTCCCTTCTCTCTCCTCCTTGGCTGATTGGTAGATCTCCTACCAATTATTCCACGTTACAGCAATTCTTTTGTCTACATTACTTTCTAACCACAATAGATGAGATACTTAAAGGAAAGAATCACGGCACACACATAACCCAGTGATAACCATAATCCCAGTCATACAGCAGGTACTTGGGAAATATCTGATACATAATGACAAATGAGATGATGCAATAAATCCCCCGCCCTGAACCATGGGAGACAAACTTAGTCAAACTAAGTTATTAGGTTATTAAGTTTCAGAAAGTGATTCAGGCTCACCCAAAAGCTCCCAACACAGTAAGAGTCCACAGTGATGCATGACTCATAAATAACCCCCTGCGAGTATTTTCAAATGTAATCAACTTTTTTCAGTGGTTAATCCTCCAGCTCTTGGCTTCTGGTTCTTCTGTCTTTTTTGCCCAGTTTAAAACCACTGGACTCCTCTTCAGTGCCTCTAAGGCAACAAAGAAAGGGAATTGAAAGAGGAGCTGCACAGCCCTCAGGACTGGGGCTAACCCTTCCAATCCAATCCCTAAGACATTTTAGAAATTCAATCTATGACTAGAAGGAAAAAACAAAGCAAAACAAAAACAAAACCATTTTAGCCTAAAAGGCCTGAAAGTAGAGTTTAAGATAGATACACACCTGGGACTTCCCAACAAACTCCATAACTGCTGGGCCATGAATCCCCTCCACACATGTTAGTTTCCCTATTAAATAGATTTGAAATCAAACCTGTTAAGTGGCTGAACGAACAGCTACAAGCCACTGCCTGCTGGACACACCTATAAGAATGGGAAGGTTGTTTCTGCTGCACCAGGCTGGGCATGTCGCTTACATGGGAACCAGAGAACTGGCTTAAAAGGAGGACTATAATCTTTTTGAAACAATAGGTCATGACGAGCTTCCTTAATGCCAAAATAAGTACTTAGAAGTGACTTCTGTTAACTGAAAAAAGTGTAAAGGGCATATATATTTACTCTGGCACGAATACAACTTTTCTGAATGCATCTATTAGTGCCAAGAATTAGAACCCCTTTCTTCATGGATTTTAAAACTGGGATCCATTCCACTAAATATCTTTCGTAGGAATGGCCTTAAAACGTTACATCATATTTATACCTAACCAGTTCAAATTTTAAAACACCCTAGGTCTGATGTAAGAACACAGACTCATTTCAAGGTTAAATCTTAGAAGGTAAGAAAAACCACAACTGCTCTTATTTAAAGAATTTCCTTTAAGAAGCCATCAAATGATAGATAAGTAATCAATCACAATTTTGAAAACAACTGAAATCTACTACCAGGAGGTTATCTTGGCAATATTATACTGGTAAAATGGCATAAAAACTGCTAAGATCCTAGAACTGGACTGAAGAGAACAGCTTTTCAGCTTAAAAATCCTTGCTTTCAAAAGTTTATTAGTGGTTTACCACAGGTTCAGGGCAGCAGATAATGGGGAAATTTTGTTCAGGGGTACTGCATTTTCTGGTTTGGAGTGATGAAAAAATTTTGGAAATAGTGGTGATTGACAGCTGCACAACATAGTGAATGTAATTATGTCACTAAATTGTACACTTAAAAATGGCTAAAACAGCAAATTTCTTATTACGTGTATTTTACCACAATAAAGTTAAAATAAAGTCTTTGATAGGAGAGAAGATACCTATTGAGGAAGAATGCTACATATCACACAGTAAAAACATGGCTGCTTTTATTCCTTACTAATTCCGTCGTTCAAACATCTAACCCCAGACAGCAATTCCTAAAACAGACAGGACATTATGATTCATAAGCACAGAAGCTTATTTTGCAGAAACCAGAGCGGAGGTATTACCTAAAGTACCCCTGAACTACCCTACGCTCCACCTGTCCTCCCTCTGCCACTGGCCACTACGGCCATCTGAGACCAAAGGAACTAAATCCCTTTGCTTAGGAATCTATCAGGAGTCCTGGTGGAACAGTGGTTGAGAGCTTGGCTGCTAACCGAAAGGTCAGCAGTTTAAATCCACAAGCTGCTCCTTGGAAACCCTATGGGGCAGTTCTACTCTGTCCTGTAAGGTCGCTATGAGTCGGAAACCACTTGACGGCACATAACAACAACAATGGGGACCTACTGTTTATGGAAAATGCAGATTCAGAATCAACCATTCAACTTACCAAGGCCGGTGAGCTTGGCTATCAGCCATTTTGCAACCTGTCTGTCCTTTGGAGAGGCTGAGCATTGGCAAATAATTTGTGTTTCTCATGACTGGTACTAGAATGGAGAATACCAAATGAGTAAAACTGATCCCCATATGGAGAAAAATCTACCCAACGTGGCTTCAATACCTCCAATGCACCGGGTCTGACCTAGGTATCCACTTGGAAAAGTCTTTGCTTTTGTAAAAGTCTTGAGATTAGCCAAGTGAAAGTAATATTTTTAAAGGAATATATCTCAAGTTCCAAAATCAACAAGTCATCCAAATCAGACTTAAGAAATAACATTACATAATAGTCACTTAATGGCTATTGTTTTACAATAACAAAGGTTTCATTTATGGTATTTCCTAGAGTGCTTTATTCCGCTAACAGTTTTTCCCATGACAAACACTATTTTTTTCTTACCCCCTCCATATATCTGTAAAAGTGAAACATTCAATAATTATAATTTTCAACATAGAGATACTCACCATCTACCTTTTAACGGCATGAATGTTAAAAGGGCATATGTGATTTTTATGCAAGCTATGGATTCAGTGATTTTTTTCAAATTTAGTAGCAGAGAACTTCAACAGTGGCTAGATAATATTCTAATAGTGACTCTTAAGGGAAAAAAATACAGTAAGGTCAAAATTAGGGGCCTGAGACAGCAACACCCACTGTAATATTTAAAATTAGGCAGAATAAAACAGCAAAGACAGCTTCAGCAAAGAGTCATGCTAGCAAAATAGGCCTGATGAATCCATCAATGTTCTTTCCTCTCTAATTCTATGACCCCAGGAGACCTCAGCAAGTTTTACTAATCTTCATGTGATCTACTGCTTCCTCATTCCCTCTACCCAGGTGATTCACTCAAAACCTAATACATTACCTTCAAAAGATACCTGCAATTTGAACCTCTATGTCAGGTTAGAAAGTTTCTAGGGACATGGGGCTGGTTCTTATCTCCGTAGAACTAAAAGCTTATTCCAGAACTTCAGGATAAAAATGGTGGATGGCCTACTAAGTGTCAAGATCTAGATTATGTCTATACTTTTGCCTAGAGTTAGTTTCCTAAGACAGCCTACCAGTACCAATACCAGTTGCCACAGAGTCAACTATGTTAGAGTAGAACTATGCTCCATAGATTTTTGATGGCTGATTTTTCTGAGGTACATGGCCAGGCCTTTCTTCCAAGGTGCCTCTGGGTGAACTCAAACCTGCAACTTTTGGTTAGCAGCCAAGCAAATTAACTATTTGTATAACCTAGGTACTCCTAAGAAACCCTAACCTACTAGCCATAACCTGTTGCCAGTGAGTTGATCTGACTCATAGCAACCCTATGGGGTTTCCAAGGAGTAGCTGGTGGATTCACACTGCTGACTTTTTGGTTAGCAGCCGTATCTGTCAACCACTGTGCCACTAAGCCCTAACAAAATCAGAGTCACTGCTGACTGTAAGACTACAAAGTCGGCACAATGTAGAAACACCCAAGGTTCCATAAAAGCAAGAAATGAGGTGCTTAAGAAAAGAGATGAACATTAATGACTGCCTATTCTTCTTTCCAATCTATTTCACCTTCAAGTGGCGGTTCAAGTGTAAATTCTGTTTGGGTCTTTTTTTCCTTAAAACAAAAACAATAGGACATTTCAGTTTGATATTCGTATAATTACCTTCTCTAATAAGCATGTCCAATAGCCATTAGTGTAGCTAAAACTCCCACTGGTCTTCTCATTCTATTAATAAGGTTTAAGGTCAACATTATCAGAATTGACAGCCAAGTTCACAAGGGAACTTTCCTAATTACCAGGCAGATAGAGGAAAAGAAAATGAAGTACCAGAACTACCAGTATTAACAACCATGTGAACTTTTATTTAGAGATCGCTGTAGTTTTTTTGGGTATTTACAAAATGTTCGAGGTATCATAAAAACCAAATCGGTACTATATAGCCAAGACTCCACTGATGGAGACTGACTCCACTTGTAATAAATGGTTTTATGCACACCCTGTGCCTACCTTCAAGGAGCCCCAGTAGCACAGAGGATAAGCGCTTGACTGCTACACAAAAGTTGGCGGTTTGAACCCACCAGCGGCTCCGGGGGAAAAAGATGTGGCAGTCTGCTTCTGCAAAGACTATAGCCTTGGAAACCCTACGGGGCCATGTGAATCGACTCAATGGCAATGGGTCTGGTTTGGGTGTTGGTGCCTACTTTCATCCAGGTAGCCCCAGGACCATTTCAATGTCTTGGTTCTCCTACTTAACTTTCAAAGGGATTACTCAGCTACCATGACATTCTCAAATGACTAGGCAACACGTAGTGAAGACAGCTCAGATTAAATAGCTTTGTAATGCTCACTGACACTAAAGATGGAGGTGTATGGGAGAGTAGGGGTTCAGCACCTCCATCTGTAATCTCCCTGAGAAACTAGCCTATCCCCATTTCAACCACTAAAAGGCAGTATCTCCCAAATTATTCAGAATAAGCCCTATTCTAAGCTTTTTCCTCTATGGGCCATTCCTGCATAGAGGCTCAAATGATTTCTTGACCCCGACACTCATCAGCTGTCACTCCAGAAGGAAGATGGTCTCTACCTTGAAGCTTATTTACAATTCATCTGTTTCAAAGATATTACTTAGGCTTCTGACAACTGGATATATGTGTAAAGAGAAGCAAGTCAAGCAATAAAAGCATATAATGTTCCTCGCTGTAACTTATCAAGGTACCACCCACCCTTTCTCTGTGCTTTGGGAGTTAAGACACACACACACCCTTACGATGTTGTCCAATTACAGCAATGAATAGCCCATTTCTCCCCATGGAGCATATGCTCCAGTTTTGAACGGTTTATTTTTAATGAACTTCTCTGAAAAATCTACTTTTTGCTTTTTCACACATTTCTCTCTCTTTCTCTCCTTTCCTTTCCACAAAAAGCCTACACATTCAAGGAGCAAAACAATCTGTAATCTCCTGTTGTAAGCGTCACACTAGAGGCTAGAAGCATCATTTCTGAACTATGCATATTCCTGCTCGTGTCCTCTGTATCTGGTAAGCTTTAATCGGGTACATGAGGCACTCAATCTATGAGAACATGATTCTGAGTGGGGCAGCCTAGCTCTCGGCAGAAATAGAAAGACCTGCTGAAAGCTCCTGGCTTGTGCTCTCAGCTTTCTCCTCTTCTCCAGGAGTAGCCCTTACTAAGTTGGGGGTGTGGGGGTCATGAAAGAGGGCAGCAGGGTTGTCTGATGGAATATTACCAATATTGGAAGCTCACTGGAGATGAGAGAAGGATTGAAGCGCAGGCCCTGCAGTGATATGCAGGCCTCTTCCAGCTGCAGAAGATACATTTGAGAGCATGAAGAGAAGGATGAAAGGAAGCAGTTATGAAACAGGCCTGGGCAAAGAACGGAGTAGGAGGAAATGGGCACAGAGACTCAGGGAGGGGTAGAGCCTGCAGGTCAAGCGTTTAGAGGAGGAACAACAAGTGAAGCTGGGTTTCAGTCATCTCAGGAATAGGCTGGAGGGGAAAGGCGTGGGTATCAGGGGCTCAGGAGGAGAGGAAGTGGCAGTAGATGGGAACTAGAGATGTGCAGAGCCAGGGCTTTAAAGAGAGAGAAACTCCAATTGTCAAAATGTTAGAAAGGAGATACTCATAAGGCTGTGGAAAGGCTTGAGCTTCCAGAAGGAAGTGAAAAGGAAATTGCCATTGCTGATTTGGGTGATGAAGCAGGCAGTAAACATGAGCAACAGTGAGTAAGGGGATATGATTCAGAAATGAGGGCTAACAGGCCAGCCATGAATGTGCACAGGCTAGGACGCAATGATGTGTTCCTGCTGTATTTAGCTCCCCACAGAGAGTTGTTGCCACCCATCGTCTCCAATTCTTCACTTGTGTACCATTTCCTGGCCTGTCAGCACACCCCTCACATACACACACATACACCCCACACTCATCACTCTGCTACAACTGTTCCTGCTGAAGTCATCAATGACTTCCCAGGTGCCAGACCCAACATACACATTCATTTCATCTCTCTATGGAGTGGCAGTGTTGACTATTCTCCTCCTGGGATCTCTGGGACAGTGCTCTTTCGGTTCCCTGCCTTCTAGGACTCTCTTCCACAGACTCCTTCTCTCTGTACCTATCCAAATTCCTGCCCCCTCCTTAAATGGGGCATTGCTAGCTCCCTCACAGATTAATCTATTTCTCCGATGGTCTGAATGATGATTCCCAAGCCTATTATTTCTGCTCCAGTCTCCCTGGGTGCCTGAGTCTCTATAGCCCCCTGCCTGCCTAAGAGACCCTTTGTTTCCTGCTTCAGAGCCTTTGCTGTTCCCTGTGCCTGGCCCCGAACTCTTCCCATGGACAGCTCTTTCTCGTCATTTCAGTCTCCCCTTAAAGGTTAACTCCTCAAATGACCATTGCTGACCACATTATCTAAAGGAGCCCTCTGCCTCCATGCCTGCACTGTTACTTTTTCTTCTCAGCTCTTGCTACATACGTCCTTTAGTACACTGACTATAACTTGACAATTGGCTTATTTAGCTGGTTGTTTGTTTGTAAGGTCCAAACACTCTGCCTGTCTTGTTCACTCTATATCCCTAGTCCAGTACCAGGTACACAGTGTGAATACCAGCTGAATGAAAGAATGAATACCCCATTGCACCAGCACACAACAGGTGCTCAAAAAAATGTGGATTTAATGGATCTTTGGGGAGATAAAAGTGTACAAGTTCTTGTGGTCCTCCCCACCCCATTCTTTTTTCCAGGTGGTTCTTCCGCCTCCCTGGTCCCCCAAGTCAAAAACCCTATGAACATTGTGGAATCTTTCTTCATCCCTCAGAACCAATGGCTCATCAGCTTTTGTCAATTTTATATACTTAATATCTCTCAAAGGCATTATCTCACCACATTCTTAATTCAGGCCTGCATAACCTTTCAGATAAGCTGCTGCAATACTTATTTATTGGTTTCTAGGTCTCACCCCCACCTTTAAACTCTGCAGTGATGGTAGACACTCATTGTCCCTCATCCACAGGATAAAGGCCAAGCTCCCTCAAATATCAAATGGCACCTTAGCTCCTCTCCCCAGTCTCATCACTGGCTACTCATTCTGTTGTTGTAATGACAGTAGTAATACTAATAACTAAGATTTATTGAATGTTTTTATGCACCAGTCATTGAATTTAGCATTTTACACATATGAACACATTTTAATCTTTATAAAAGCCCTGTAAGATAAGTAATTTAATTATCCATATTTTATAGATGGGGCAACTAAAGTACAAAGAAGTTAACGTACCCAATGTCAGAGTCGAGATTCAAACCCAGAGTGACTGGTTTGAGATCAACCCTCTTAACCACTATGCTCTATTGCCTCTTCAGACTTTATGCTTCAGCAACACAGAGTTATGCTGCTGGTTCTTTACGTTCCAGCAAAACTGAGCTATGTCACTGATTTCTGCTACCAAGGCCACCATGCCTTTGTATACACCATTTCTTTTTCCCCTTGGGAAGTCCCTGTCCTTCTGTCTGATAAATGCCAACCTATCCTTCAAAACCCCTCTCTGGTGTTGCCTCCTCTATGGGGTACCTCTCTTGGCTCCCTAATATCAAAGTTTCCCTTACCCATTGACAACTCCTGTGGCTTGTTATGTACTTTGTAAATATTTCATTGCCCTGGTTTGCAATGATTATCTACATGTCTTACTCCTCCTGGACTGTGAACTCACTGAAGCATGCCTATGGCTTTAGTCATTGGGTCACAGTGCCCAGCATACAATAAGTGCTCAATAAGCGTGAACCTAACTGAGGTTCAGGGAAGAAAGAGATGAGTGCAATATCACCAACACCAGGAATCCAAGGGCAGGAGAGAAGTCTATTCTTCACACTCTTTTAGGACATATTCATGAACGAAAAAAAGAAAAACTCACAAAACACTACAGATGTTTCTGAAGGGAAGAATCCATGTGCATAAAAATTCAACACATTCTGACAACTACAGCAGTTAGTTTAAGATCTCTCAATGTACCTGCTGTTCGTAGCAAGTGCTAAGTGATGTGAATTCAGCAAAACAACTTCATTTTTCCCGTGGGTCCTTGGAGTTGCTGGCTCTCAGAAAAACACATTTAGAAACTTGCTCAAAGTGATTCACTAAGTCACATACTATCCAACTGCATGGCTATGGGTTATTGATTTAGGTGTCACTGAAGTTTCCAGATTATCATGCGAGCCAAGTAAAAACATGATAGATGCCTGAACGTGAGGATTAAAGTCCAAGTATCTGTACTTCATTAAAACGGAATGCCCACCTCCAAACTTAGCAGCATTTAGAAATCACCTGTAGTCCTTTATTATACACTGTGGGAGAAAGGAGAGGTAAGTGAAAGAGAAAACTGACTCCTTTCCCAAAAAGGTTTTTAACCAATAGGAAAAGAAAAGGTGTTATAAACGTAAGTGGAAACATGAATGCAAGCAAACTGCTTTCCATTCCAAGTTGTGAGGAGATGCTCAAGGGAATACAACATCTGCAGAACTGTGTAATTTAAAGTCGTGAAAACATGCAATCTATTACTTCAGTTTAAATCAACAACAAAACCTCTTGGATGAAATAATCTGCCTACATTTCTGTCCCTCAAAGCAGCAGGTAGATGGTGGTACTGCGACTGCCTTGAGGACATAGGGAAGGGGAAGAAGAACAAAGCCAGTCATAAAAAAGAAACCATTTCCAATGGAAAGGTATGAGCTTTACAGTAAGACAGCAGACAAAAGTAAGTGTGCATCGAGACAACTCAGCATGTACTGCAGTAAAGATTAAAATGAATGGCACAATATACCGTCTTAGGGATGTGGGACAAGGAACACAGGTCTTCAGTTAATCAGTGCTATGTAATAATCTGAAAGAGTCTAGTCTGAGAGTAAGGTTGTAGGCTTCTTTTCCCAAGAACTCAGGGTGTGATAGGCCAAGGTAGGGCTCAGAATTAGAAGAGAAACCTTAAAAAGTACACCTTTAAAAAGTTGTGTGATAGGTATATTTACAAAAAAAAAAAAACAAAAAACAAAAGAGTAGCTTCTGAGGCTGCTTATGTACAACCAAACATCTCATGGGATTTGGTTTCATGGTTTGGAAGTTTAGGGTCATGGTTTTATGGGACATCTCAGTTAATTATCCTAATAAAGTGTTCAGTGCTTCTGCTCTATTTTCTTGCATGTTGCGTAGTGCCTGGGGTCTTAAAAACTTGTATGTCGCCATCAAAGACAAAATAATTGGTCTCTATTTGCCTGGAGCAACAGAGGAAGAAGGAGAGCCAAGAATAGGATGAGGAAATGGATGTGTGGCTAATTGCCTCCAGGAACAACTGTGTCCTTTGCCATGAGACCAGAAGAACTAGATAGTACCTGGCTATCATTACTGAACATTTTGATCAAAGATTCTACAAAAGAACCCTGATCAAAAGGGGGAAAATGCAGAAAAGAATTTCAAAATCTCCTGGAATCCAGACTTTCTGGATCCATGGAGCCTAGGTGAACCCCTGAAACTACTGCCCTGAGATAATTTTTAAACTTTAAAATAAATATATCCTCTGAAAACTTCTTAAAACCGAATAATAGTTCAGCTTAACTAGTAAAGAATGTCTGTCTTGAGCATTATGTGCTTTTAAGACCTAGCTATATGGGATCAAAGTGACAACAGTAACTGTGAAGATCCGATAGGAACCTGAGGGGACAGTGAGTTTATTTTAATGGGGGAGGAACAGCTCAGAAAAGGAGAGTGAGAATGGCTACACAATCTGAGGAACGTAATCAATGTCACTGAATTGCACATGTAGAAACAGCTGAACTGGAATACGTTTTGCTCTTCTCCTATGCCTCTTCTGAGTCTCCTATTCCAGGGCTTTGACCGTAACTTTTCCCATCCTGAGTCACCCAAATTTTAAACACTCTGGTCTGTTCCAGTTTCACATCCTAGGCCATGACTGAACCGGTTCTAAGCCCTGGATGAAGCAAACTAAAAGGCTTCTGTGAGGACAGTTTCTACCATAATAAAGGTTTAAAATGAGTCCCTGGATGGTGCAAACAGTTAAGAGTTTGACTACTACCCAAAAGGTTGGTGGTTCGAGCCCATTTGAGGTACCTCAGAAGACAGGTGTAGTAATCTACTTCTGAAAGTTCACAGCCTTGAAAAACCTATGGAGTAATTTACTCTGCACTCATGGGGTTGCCAAGAGTTGAAATCTACTCAACAGTCAGTCACTAACAGCAAAAGTTTAAGGTCAAGAATCTGAAAATATTCAACTTCTTTTTCTTTTGTTTAAGTGGTACAAACCCCTGTTCCAATGTGGTTTAAGATGGCCGTTCACAGGATCAAAGCTAGATTTTACTCCTTCATAGGCTTGATAGACTTAAGAAGTTGATATTAAAGATCAAGTTAAGATGAAGCCCTCTGGATTACACAGAACAACTAGCTGGGATAAAATATGCAAAATGAATGATCTATAGGACAAAGTCAGTGAGTGTGCAGAAAAGAAGTTAAGTCTGCGCAGGACAGATATTCAAAGAGGTAAGGCAGGTTGGACTGAGGATGAGGGCAAGGTGTTCTTATCTAGAACACCTCACGATGACTGGCAACAGGAGAGGACAATACGGGAATGAAAAGATCCTTTAAAAAAAGATATTCAGGGTACCTGATCAGCCAGGTAGGGAAGAAGGTTAATGTGTGGGATGTGGAGAAGCAGACAGAACTTAGAGCAGTTAAGGGTTAGGTCACAGAATGGGAAGAGTCACAGTGTAAACATATGCTATGTGTCCTTAGGGAAGGACACAAAGCCAGAATTGATCACTGTATAATAACAGAATATAACAGCCATGTATACTGCCCTGCAGAGGAAGACATTGCCCTTCATCTTTCTGAATCTACATAATAAATATAAAATGGTACCAATCCTTAGAGACATGCATGACTGGATGAAAGTATAAATGATATTCAGGACATACATTTCCACACTCCGTGAATCCTAGCAATCCCTAGTAACAAACAGGCTATGCAACCTCTACTCTTGAAAGGGAAGAAGAAAATCCACCTCCTTTTGTTTTGTCAAAGTGAATGATATGGGTGCGTGACTATGACCTTGGGACTGGAAACGGCCCTCCTACACTATGTCATTTGTCGGGAAGATCCCAGTTTACTTAAAATGTAGGCTCTCTGCCAATGTGAGCTGTCTGAATTGGAGATTTGGAGGGAAACCCTCAATGAGATGGACTGATACAACAAATGCAACAATAGGCTCAAACATACCAACAATCATGAAGATGGCACAGGACTGGGCAACATTTTTTTCTGTTATAACTGAGGTTGACATGAGCCGGGTCCGACTCGATCACATCTAACGACAACGACATGGCTGGATAGATATTCACCTAAAGCCAAGGTCAGCCCAGTCTGAGAATTCTTTATGAACTGACTCTCTCAGTAATACTATCAACAGGTAGGTGAAGGGGCAGAAAGGCTCCAGCTACTACTTTTCAGGTTCAGACACAGGTGCGATGCTAGAGCAGACTCTCTCTCCAAGAATTGGCTGCATATAATTTTTTTTTAAGAGCCAAGGCTGCACAACAGCCAGGACCTCATCGCCGAGAAATACTAAAGGGCTCCTGTCAAACTGAAAAAGGGAAGAAGTTATAGGACTTATGGCCATGAGGAGAAGTAGCCTTGTTCATTTATAGAGCATATGTCTGTTCTACTTTATTAGCTGTTTTGGGAGGTTTGTGTACAGATGGCCCAGCATGAATAAAAATGACCAACACTAAGAGTATCTCTGAACTTATTATATGGCAGAATAGAAAAGTATAGCTACACTATTTAGAAGGCACAACTTTATAATTTAACATGGTTTAGCAGTATCAACACGGTTCAAGTTGCGCTAAAAAGTATGGCTTTAAATCTGCCAGATATCTCTTACACATGTACATAAAAAAAATTTAAAAAAAAAAAAACCGATGCCGTCTGGTCGATTCAGAGTCAAAAGCAACCCTACAGGGCAAAGTAGAACTGCCCCATGGCATTTCCAAGGAGTGGCTGGTGGATTTGAACTTCTGACTTCTTGGTTAGTAGCCAAGCTCTTACCCACTGTGCCACCAGGGCTCCCACACATACATACACATATAAATGTATGTATACATATACGTGTACATATACATACACACACACGCAACGAGTGTGAGAGAAAGGGACAATATTCCAGGATACTTTGAAAATATAAGAATATCACGGGAAGTTTCAAAAGAAGAAAAAAAAGTTACTACATTTTCCAAAATATTACATTATCTACATTTATGCCACAAAAAGTTACAGGTATAACAAAACACAAAGAACCATTTTCTTGTATTCTGTGAACACTGGAGTATAGAGCTTACGAAGTCCCAAATCTGATAGCCTGCATCCTGTTTATCTGACCACATGCACCATTTCTCTCATGCGTGCTCACGTGTACGTGCAAGGCAAGTTTTAAAGAAAAACAAAGAATCTGTATCTACACAACTTGGAGGGTGTGTCTCTCTAAAACCACGATCCCACCTTTCTGTGCTGGGCACCAATATGAAAAGAGGAGAAACTCCTCCTTTAAAAATCATGTTCTCTTAACCTAAGTGTCAGCAACTAACTCTGAACTGCCTTTCACTTGTGGCATGAGCTTCATCTTGACTTTAAAATTCTTTTTTGCCCCCACCGATTCTGTCAAATATATATTTCAAAATGAAAAGCCAGCCCTGTGTTAGCCGTAAATGTCAGCAAACCAGTAAAAACCAAATGACAAAGTGAGGCAGACCTGTCTCTTTAAGCAGACAATATGAAATACGCTAACTCGGACTCTCTTTGTACATATATCTGCATCTTATAAAGGTCAAACATTTAATGGAAAAGAACACCTGAAAGGCTCTACAAAGAACCAGAAGCCCTGATGTCTGGGTGAATGAAAGGGATAAACACGATCAGATCAAAAAGACAGACTTAGACAAAAGTAGCTCCCCCCCCCCCCCCGTTTCCCACCACTCACAACTGAACCTGGTCTTGTTACCCACATTTCAAAGGAAGAATTCGAAGAAGTACATTTATCAGGATTATCCAGGAAATCCACAAGGATGATGGGATACCTGAAACGGTGCCCCCCTAACAGGGTATAAACTTTTCAAACTGTCACCCAATAAACAAGCCCCCAGCTACTAAGAGGCTTGGGCAGCCAAGCCCACGGGCGCCTCGGAAGCGAAAGCATTCCCGCACCAGGAAAAGGATCCCCCGCGTTTTTACCTTTGTGTTCGCCGAAGCCTGTTCCCACTCCTCAAATGAGGCAAAGTAAAGTTTGAGAGGACAGTCCAAAAATTGGGGTCAGACATATCCATTTCTATCTTCAATTCACTGCGGGTTCAAGGCCATAAGACCCAAACAGCCGGGGATTAAAAATAAATAAATAAAAGGAAAAATGAAAAAGACAAAAAAGATCCCAATTATCTACTCACTCCCTCCGGAGGAAACGTGATGTGAACTATGATCTCAAAAAAACTTGGAGTATGCCTGAGAATCACCCGTCCCGTCCTAGTCTTTAATTAATACACAGCCATTTCTCTAAGGTTCAGGAAACTTATTTCCTCTTGGGTTTGCCCTCTGTTAGCCAGCTTTGGCCAGCTATAAACAGTAATTACAAGAGTTTAGCCGTGTGTTCTGCTCAAAATGCTGTCTGTGTGTGATTCAGTCCAAGGTACTTTGTCATCTGTTTGGCAGATACCATTTGCAACTCCGAGAGGGGGTGGAGGAAAAGCTACTATATTAAGTCTTTGGTTCCGGGAGGCTGTTGCTTACCAGCAAAAGCATTCACATCCGAACATGCCCAGTGCTAAGTTTCCCCTTGGGATCTAATTACAATGAAAAGAATTTACATAGAAAAACCCTTCTTTCCCCTTCCCTCCCCAAAAAAGGAAACTTAAAAACATTTTTAGAAAACTGGCCTATTAGAAGACTTGAACCTGATACCTTTGGCCAGTCTCCCCGCGTTCAGCTGAAACGAGAGCACGGGGACCCTTCCTAACCAGAGAGCCCAGGAAGACACTCCCAAGTGCCCCCACCACCCCCGGCATTCGCCCCGCCTAAGGAGCGGGGACTTATGGGAAAGACAGCTCCCTGCAACCTGTGCGCGCCCAGGACGAGTTAGCACACCTAAGCATCTTCCGCCTCCTCCACACCCCCATCCAAAGCAGTAAATGGATCATTCCTCCCAATAAATAAATAAATAAATGGAGCTGCTGCTCAGGAACAAGGTGAAGTGTGTGCCGCACACACCTGAAGGCTCATCTGTGATTCATTTCAGAATGGATCACAATTACGCACTCTGAGGGAAGTCAGTAATTACCCTTTACCTAGACGCTGTCTGTTGTATAGGAAAACCGCACACGGGATACCACACTCAAGTAAAACTTCAGTAAACTAAATTTATGAGTTGAACATCCATCTAATGAATTACTTGAGTACACACCTGTTTGGCTTCATGGACTGCAACTACATATCTAGGTAATAGTCAACCACTGCATATTTAACAAATGCTAGCATTATTTTCCCCTCCAGTATATTAGAGTAGTTTGAGAGGAAGGAATGAAGGGAGATGAATCAATGTTATTGTTTTTTTTATTTAAGAAGACATTGTATTCAAATAACTTTCAAAACCCACAAATGCTCTTATAAAATTGTATAAAGAAAAAAATTAGAAGTTAAATTAGCTTCCTTGTCTATTGGAATACGGCAAGAGATATTGAATTAAAAAAAAAAGAATTAAAGCAAAAATAACTTCTCAAATTTGGCTTAGTCCATCCAGTAAACTGGGAACACAATTACAGAAACAGGAGAGGGGAGAAAGAGGGGGAGTCAGGTGACAAGGGGGGAGTGGTAAACAACAAACAGGGATCCTGTCTAATTCTTGGAACCCACATAAATATTTTCACACCAAGAACTTCTGATGATAATTCTTATGCAGGTCTTTCTTTTGTATTATCTCCTCACATTCTCACAGAGCCTTCTCAGAGCCTTGAAATCCACAGACACAGAGAATATTTTCTCAATTTTACATTTGAAAAGCTGCTCAATTTTCCCAATTGCAAAATGGGATCCTTAATGGGACCAACCTCTAAAAGGATTGCATAAGATAACATACATAAAACCCTTCATTCAACACACTGCACATAAATGTTGGCAATACAGAGAAGCTAAAAGAATACCGTACCAAGAAATCTAAAACTGAACCAGAGGGCTCCTCACTTATGCCCTCTACTCTCATGGTGCCTTCAGCAAGACCCTACTGAGGAGCTGATCACATGTATTATAATTGATTCTGTTCACTGTTGTCTTTCCTATTAGTCTGTGAGTTCCTCAAGGGTAACGCCATGTTTTATTGATCTATGTATTTCCAGAATCTAACAGGTCCTGCTTTCTGTAGACATTTAATGAATGCATTTTGAATGGACACACTTTAGATGCTCAGGCATCTATTATTTCTCTTATGGCGCCCTGAAATTATCAGTATTAACAGGTCGATTCATTTTCTCAAAGAATCCTGAATTCTTAAAAAGCCCACGAGGATGTTTTTAAATTCTAAAGACACTTTCATATTGACTCATTTTAATCTCTACACTGTAATGGGAAAAAACATTAGTGTTAACATTCCTTAGGTCTTCACGAGAATCTAAGAAATGCTCACAATCAAAACAAAGGGGGAATCCCCTTTAAATTACCTCCCCAAAAGGTAAGTCCAAGGAATAAATTTTTGTGCCCACTTTTAGGTATCCAAGTTGAAGATGGATAATTAGATATTAGAGAAGGCCCAGGAAAGAGCTATCAAGATGGAGAGCAGAAACTTGAAATCAATATATAAATTATGGCTTGAAGGAACTCTGTGTTGAATGGGGAATCTCTGGATGGTACAAATGGTTAACAAGCTTGGTTTCTAACTAAAAGGTTGGAGGTTCAAGTTCTCTCAGAGGTGCCTTGGAAGAAAGGCCTAGAAAACTGCTTCCAAAAAAAACTAGCCACTGAAAACTCCATGGATCACAGTTCTGGCCTCATACATGTGGGGTCAACATGAGTCTGCGCTGACTCAAAGGCAACTGTTTTTTTTAATGTTGAGTGGAGAAGAGAAGATTTAAGGAACAAATGAGGGCTGTCCTTGAATAACAGAAAAACTACTACATGGACAAGGGTTTGGATCAAAAGATAAAAAAGGATGAAACAAAAGGTGGGGACTTCCTCTAGGGGTGTTTGAGTAGACGTTACACAAATACTTGAAGGAGACACAGTGGGCGGATCACAAGCTCTGAATGGGATCAAGACCTGATGACTTCTGTACCTCTGTACCTAATATTCTTTATGGTCCTTCTAGAAAAGCTCGGGCATTTGAACATCACTCATAAACGTGATAGCAACTGAAATGGATAAATCAGTAACAAAATACATCTTTTCTTGACTGAATCATGGGACTGTGGGCAGCAGATGTCATTACTATCTCATCTCTGGGCATTTTGAGAAATATACCATGCAAATTCTCAAAGGGGCTGGGAAAAGACATGGCTATTTTTATTTATGTTGACCCCACATGTATGAGCCCAGAACTGTGATCCATGGAGTTTTCAGGGGCTGGTTTTTTTGGGAAGTAGTTTAATATGATTTTTGCTTTTAAAAGTTTTGGAAGACTTTGGTTTGTATCTAAATTTAAAAAAGCATATAAAAAGCTAAAGTGCACAAGGAGTCAGAAATGAATTAGTTAATATAGTGAAAGTGGTTGATACATTCCCACACCAGCTTAAGAGTGGGTGTGACACTAAAGCGTAACTTGTCTTCTAACCTGTTTGACTTGATCTGGGAACCTATGATTCAGAAAGTAATGCAGTCAGTAAACACAAGAATTAAAACTGTCAGAACTACTGACATTTTCCTACAGATGAAATGATTACATGGGCAGAAAATAGAATATAGTTTAGTTTAATTGTGGTAAAATTCCTGCTGCAGAACCAAGAGGGAATTGAGATCATTAGAAACTGTCAAGACTATAGCTAGTCAAGGTCAGTACAGATATTCAGCAAGATTTTCCGCTTATTGCACAATTCAGCCTGAGCAGCAATGAACAAGCGTTATGATCCAGAATGCTCATTCATTTAATCAGGATTTATCTTATTTACCTTCCTCATAAAAACAATTATCAGCCATTGTTTTTATGAGAAAGATAAATACTATAAGAAATAAGTTCGTCATGCTACTAAAGAGCTAGCTTAGAAAGAAATGAGTATTTAAGAAAAGGTCAAATCCTTCACTAGTCACCCTTTTCTACATGCAAAAAAGTCCTAGTCCTTTTAACTGACCCAGATTCTGGTGTCTACTTCTCACCCTCGGCCCCATGCTCATTCACTAGGGTTTTTTCCATTACCCTACACTAAGCTGTGTTAAAAGATAATATCCCTTAAAATGTCAAATAATATGTCGAATAATAACACAAGGTAAAAAAGATTCAGATTTCTAAAGTGCGTGGATAAAACAAAGAAAACAAAATAAAGCTGATTTCTCTTTCCTGATAGGCTGAACAGAGAACTATATATTCCACAAGGGAGGGTTGAAGGACAAGGTGTGAGCAGGGAAAGAGCATGTTGAAGACTGACCAGATGGGAGGAGAATACAAGATTGTCCTCAGGCATTCTCTGGATTCCAGGGGAATCAGAGGCTCAGAAAAGATGGCAAATAACCAGTAACTTCACAAAATATTTCTAAGAAAACAGGTAGAAAAGATAAATGGAACACCTTTTTCCCAAATGAGTGACTCCTTGACTTGCAGGCCAGCCCATAGGACTGGGGTCCGGTTCAGAATCAATATTTATATCATTCTAGCACCCCAGCCTTTTGACTTTCAAGCAGGGAGAAGGTCTAAGTGAAGCCCTCAGGCTCCAGCTGATAGAGCTCCTTCTGATAGAGAAGAGGTGGGCCAGTTGCCAGAAAAGGTGTGGTATCCTTACACAGCTAGAGGAGGTCTTCCTGGCAGAAGGAGGTCACTGGGAGAGATGCAGATAGGAGTGTGTCTCTCCATCCTAATTCAGCCTTCTGGAAGATCAGTTAACACATCACTGGGAACACTGGCCTCTAACAGAGTGAGCAATCCTAATTATGGAGCCTAGAGGGACATTTGGAGGCTAATGCCTTCATCTGACACTTAGAAAGGCTAACTGGTATCTTGTTTGAAGACAGAACTTAGTTGCCACTTACGCTAGACAACTTTCCAGGAAATCCCTCACACCCACTGGTTTAGGTATCCTTCTGCTGGGCTCTGCTCCTGAGAGCGCCTGCTTGAAAAGGCTCTCACACAGTTTCAAAACAAAAAACCAGTGGTTTGTAGATATGTCCCCCTTGGAATATGAGCTCCTAAGGGTAGAAGCTGTATTTCATTCATCTTTAAATATTCAACACCACCTTTCAGATGAATGTTAAGAAGAGCCAGCTAGGAAAACAGAGGGGAACAGAAAGGGAGAAGAGAGGAAGAGAGGGAAGGATGAAAGATGGATTTGCTCAGAGTGAGACAAATACGAGATAGCAAAGTTAGGGCAAGAATCTTGATGTTGCGAGGGCTGACCCTACGTATGTTTTAAATAAATAGCCTTCTTGTTTATTTGAGTTTCACAAGTCCATTTCATTATTTATATATATATTCTGTACCTGTTAGGCAGTATCACTATTGTCTCAGATTTCAAAATGTCAAAAAAAAAAAAAGACACAGGGTGTGTATAGCAAATTGTGTGTATATATATATATATATATACATGCTATATATACACACACATATACATACACACACATTTACACACACATATATACACACACATATATATACACACACATACATACATATAACTAATAAAATGCTAAATACTTTTTGATGTTAACAGTGAACACCAGTTACCAATCATTTCATTACACTCTCAATCTGGAGTTAACTGCAAGGACATGCTGTTTCTTGCTCCAGAAGCTTGGGTCTAAGGTACATCATTTCTCATACAACTCCTGAGCATGAATTACAGTGCAATTATAAGAAGTGTCAATTTGGTTTAAGTGGGTCAGTGTGGTTATATTTAGCCCATTAGTAGCTGACACCGAGACCTTTCTGTAACATAAGATTAAGGTTAATTTATCAGTTCTTCTTTTCTTGAGTATTTTTCCAGGTCAGACATCTAAGGCTATGGGAAATTATCCCATTAAAAGGAGACGTAAGAGTTTCCATCAAAGCACCACATAAGGAGCATAGCCAGGTAGAGATGGCAACTGTGTGCCTCTGCAGCAATCAGAGTTTTAGCCCATTGTTAAAGCAGATTCAAATTCTTCTAACAATCAGAATGCAAGATGCCAGTGAGGATATGGGATTTTTTTGACTGAGGAGTTCTCAAGCAAGCTTCAGTACCTATATTTATTAAGATATATGGGTTTTGGGGCATCATTTTTATACTAACAAAAAATTTGAAAGAAATAATTCATAGGAGAAAAAATATAAAGTCAGGCATGAAGTGTTCACTTTGACTACTTATCACAGAAATGCAACTAAAACATCAATGAAGTACCTGTGTAACTGGCAAAAAATAAAAAGAGATAATATGTTGGTTAGAATGTGGGGAGATAAGTATTCTCTACCAACTTTCTGGAAAGCAATTTGAAGAATGAAAATACAACACTAATATACACATATGCATACTTGTATATGTGTATATATAAATACATGTATATATATACACACATATATACATATATTGCATATATATGTGGGCATATATAAATGTATATGTATGTATTTTTGTGTACATATACATATGAACACACATATTTGAACTTTAATTCCACATCCTGGAGTTTATACAAAGAATATAATCAAATATGTGCAAAAGATTTCTGCATACTAATCTCAGGATCCCTTTTGGTTTTCCATCTCCAGCTCTTTGCACATGTCATTATAATACTTTACTTTGTCCTCTTGAGCTGCCCTTTGAAATCTTATGTTCAGTTCTTTTACTTCATCAATTTTTACTTTTGCTTTAGCTGCTCGACGTCTGAGAGCAAGTTTCAGAGTCTCCTCTGACATCCATCTTGGTCTTTTCTTTCTTTCCTGTCTTTTCAATGACCTCTTGCTTTCTTCATGGATGATGTCCTTGATATCATTCCACAACTCGCCTGGTCTTCGGTCACTACTGTTCAACGCGTCAAATCTATTCTTCAGAAAAAGTCTCTAAATTCAGATGGGATATACTCAAGGTCATATTTTGGCTCTCATGGACTTGCTCCGATTTTCTTCAGTTTCAGCTTGAACTTGCATATAAGCAATTGATGGTCTGTTGCACAGTCAGCCCCTGGCCTTGTCCTGACTGATGATATTCAGCTTTTCCATCCTCTCTTTCCACAGATGTAGTCAATTTTATTTCTGTGTGTTTCATCTGTGTGTTCGCCGTTTATGTTGGTGAAAGAAGGTATTTGCAATGAAGAAGTCGTTGGTCTTGCAAGATTCTATCATTTGATCTCTGGCATTGTTTCTATCACCAAGGCCATATTTTCCAACTACTGATCCTTCTTTGTTTCCAACTTTCGCATTCCAATCGCCAGGAATTATCAATGCATTTTGATTTTATGTTTGATCAAATTCAGGCTGCAGCAGCTGATAAAAATCTTCTATTTCTTCATCTTTGGCCTTAGTGGTTGGTGCGTAAATTTGAATAACAGTCGTATTAACTGGTCTTCCTTGTAGGTGTATGGATATTATCCTATCACTGACAGCGTTGTACTTCAGGGTAGATCTTGAAACGTTCTTTTTGACAATGAATGCAACACCATTCCTCTTTGAGTTGTCATTCCCAGCATAGTAGACTATATATGACTGTCTGATTCAAAATGGCCAGTACCAGTCTATTTCAGCTCACTGCCTAGGATATCGATGTGTATGTGTTCCATTTCATTTTTGATGATTTCCAATTTTCCTAGATTCATACTTCGTACATTCCAGGTTCCAATTATTAATGGATGTTTGCAGCTCTTTCTTCTCATTTTGAGTCGTGCTGAAAGAACTGAAGAAAAAATTCAAGCCTCGAGTTGCAATAGTGAAGGATTATATGGGGAAAATATTAAACGACTCAGGAAGCATCAAAAGAAAATGGAAGGAATACACAAAGGCGTTATACCGAAAATAATGAGTCGATGTTCAACCATTTCAAGAGGAGGCGTATGATCAGGAACCAATGGTACTGAAGAAAGCAGTCCAAGCTGCTCTGAACGCATTGGCGGAAAACAAGCCTCCAGGAATTGACGGAATATTAATTGACATGTTTCAAGAAACAGATGCAGCGCTGGAGGTGCTCACTCGTCTATGCCAAGAAATATGGAAGACAGCTTCCTGGCCAACTGACTGGAAGAGATCCATATTTATGCCTATTCCCAAGAAAGGTGATCCAACCGAATGTGGAAATTATAGAACAATATCATTAATATCACATGCAAGCAAAATTTTGCTGAAGATGATTCAAAAACGGCTGCAGCAGTATATCAACAGGGAACTGCCAGAAATTCAGGCCAGTTTCAGAAGAGGACATGGAACCAGGGATATCATTGCTGATGTCAGATGGACCCTGGCTGAAAGCAGAGAATACCAGAAGGATGTTTACCTGTGTTTTATTGACTACGCAAAGGCATTGGACTGTGTGGATAATAACAAATTATGGATAACATTGCAAAGAATGGGAATTCCAGAACACTTAATTTTGCTCATGAGGAACTTTTACATAGATCAAGAGGCAGTTGTTTGGACAGAACAAGGGGATACTGATTGGTTTAAAGTCAGGAAAGGTGTGTGTCAGGGCTGTATTCTTTCACCATACCTATTCAATCTGTATGCTGAGCAAATAATCCAAGAAGCTGGACTGTATGAAGAAGAACAGACCATCAAACAACCTGCGTTATGCGGATGACACAACCTTGCTTGCTGAAAGTGAAGAGGACTTGAAGCACTTATTAATGAAGACCAAAGACCACAGCCTTCAGTATGGATTGCACCTCAACATAAAGAAAACAAAAATCCTCACAACTGGGCCAATGAGCAACATCATGATAAATGGTGAAAAGATTGAAATTGTCAAGGATTTCATTTTACTTGGATGCACAATCAACAGCCATGGAAGCCGCAGTCAAGAAATCAAAAGACGCACTGCATTGGGTAAATCTGCTGCAAAGGACCTCTTCAAAGTGTTGAAAAGCAAAGATGTCACCTTGAAGACTAAGGTGTGCCTGACCCAAGCCATGGTATCTTCAATTGCATCATATGCACGTGAAAACTGGACAATGAATAAGGAAGACCGAAGAAGAATTGATGCCTTTGAATTGTGGTGTTGGCGAAGAATATTGAATATACCACGGACCGCCAAAAGAATGAACAGATCTGTCTTGGAAGAAGTACAACCAGAATGCTCCTCAGAAGCAAGGATTGCGAGACTGCATCTTACATACTTTGGACATGTTGTCGGGAGGGATCAGTCCCTGGAGAAGGACATCATGCTTGGCAGAGTACAGGGTCAGCGGAAAAAAGGAAGACCCTCAGTGAGGTGGATTGACACAGTGGCTGCAACAATGGGCTCAAGCATAACAACGATTGTAAGGATGACTCAGGACCGGGCAGTGTTTCTTTCTGTTGTGCATAGGGTTGCTATGAGTCGGAACCAACTCGACGGCACCTAACAACAACAACAATGTCAGGATGCGTTATAATAGCATAATACTGGGGAGTAAACCTAAAAGTACAAGACAAGGGTACAAAAACCCCTAAAGTACAATAAATTCCAGGTTAATAAATCCTAAAACAGCCATAAAGTAGAATATAATAAAATCATTAAAGCCCATTGTGGTAGGATAAGTAATAACCCCCAAAGATATTCAGGTCTTAATCACTGAAATCTGTGAATATGCACCTTATATGGCAAAAGGAACTCTGCAGATGTGATTAAGGATCCTGAGATGGGGAAATTATCCTGAATGATCAGAGTGGGTCCTAAACTGTAATCACAACAGTAAGGCTGAAGCAGATTTTACTACACAGGAGAATGTGACACACTGAAGCAAGATAGCATGCTTCTGGCTTCAAAAATGGAGAAAGAGGCCAGTAGCCAAGGAATGTAAGGAATGCAGCTCTAGAGGCTGAAAAAGGCAAGGAAATGGATTCTCTCCTAGAGCCTCAAGGAGCTTAGCCCTCTGACCACCTTGATTTTAAGACTTCTAACCACTGGAACTGTAAGAGAATAAATGTATGTATGTTGTCTTAAGCCACCAGGTTTTGTTGTGAATTGCTACAATCATGTTTCGAAGAACATATAATAAATGGGAAATGCTCCTGAAATAACATGTAAAACAATCAGAAAAAATGGAGTAGGTCTATGGTCTTAACTTTGTTTAAAATATAATGTATATGAATGCATATGAATAAAAAAATATAGAAATAAACACAAAGGAGTTTTAGTGAACATCTATTAAGACAGGGAACAGAGGGCCCCCCAAATCTGCAAACAAAGTAACAGGAAATGGGCCAGGGTGCAGAAACAAAGCCATTCCCCAGAACAATGGGGCAAGGTATCAGAAAATAGCCTGCAAACTTCTATAAAGTTGTCTAACAGAAGCAGCTAGATAAAACCACCCCCAGGGACATGTGCAGAACATCCACCTGTGACCGCTGTGTGACCTTCCACCAGGAGCAGTGAGGGGCAGCAGCAGCCGCCAGGAGACTGCGTAGGTGCAACACCCCATAATAAGTCCTGCTATGAAGCCCAGAGGCCTCCAGGACAGGAGCCATCCTAGAAAGCTGCTGTTTATGCACTGTAGTTAACATATCCCCCCATCATGCCTGTGAATAAACAGGAATCTTTTCCTGCCCAAGAACTTTTAAAAACCCCGGTGGGTCTTTTGTTCTGTGAGACAGGGGTAAACGTTGCTTTAGGCCATCCTTGTCTCTGTAAAGCTTTGCTCCTGTGGAAAACTCTATGTGCCTTACCTGCTCATTCTTGACCAGTGAAAGGCAAGAACCTTATTCCGGTAACACTATGAGTGTGGAATTATGGTTAATTTCATTCTTATTAATACTTTTTATACTTTTAAAAATGAGTCTATGTTATTTTTAATTAGGAAAAATAAAAATATTTTTTCAATTTCCATGAGCCACACATATGATGGAGAGTCTTGATAAAGTTCAAGTTCCTTAGAATTTAAGAATACTTTGGAGAATTTACAAACAAGAAAGAACACATACTTTTACTCTGACATTTTCATAAAATCGATTGATATTCTTTGATACACAAAACGAGATGCATATGTAAAAGTTCTACAAGCCCTGGAAATAAATACTAAAATCGCTTCAAAAAAGAAGTCTTTCTACTCCTAGAAATTTTATAATATAAAAATGAAAAATATTTCTGTTTCCCAGACATAAATCCTTACCTGTCTATGGCAACTGGGCAAATGGATATTTTCAAAGCTGGCTGGGTTATAAATGCATGAAGTGTCTTGCTTTTGGTTGAATACATGTATTATTATCTGCAGATTTGTCAGGCTGTGCATTTTATGTGCATAGTTTTGAATTCCAGGCCTGCTTCCCTCCATTGTGCTATACAATGAAACCTTTCTTCTTGGATTGCTCAAAAAAACCCTGTACTCTTGGAAAGTAAACTTTACTTTAATATTAAAACCCTAGAATTGGTCAACATTCACCCATTTCAGGAAGTAGAATATGATCAAAAAGCAATGGTATTAAAGGAAGAAGTCCAGGTTGCACTGGCAAAAACAAGTCCCCAGGAACTGATGGAACACCAAAAGAGATGTTTCAACAAATGGATGCAGTGCTGGAGGTGCTCAGTCATCTATGCTAAGAAATATGGAAGACAACCACCTGGTCAACTGACTGGAAGCGATCCATATTTGTGCCCATTTCAAAGAAAGGTGATTCAACAGAATACAGAAATTATCAAAATAATATTTATATCACAGGCAAGTAAAATTTTACTGGAGCAGTTGCAGCAGTACATAGAAAGGGAACTGCCAGAAATTCAAGCCTAATTTAGACAAGGCCATAGAACGAGGGATATCATTGCTGATGTCAGGTGGACACTGGCTGAAAGCAGAGAATAGAAGAAAGATGTTTACCTGTGTTTTATTACCTATGCAAAAGCATTTGACTGTGGGGATCATAAAAATTATGGGCAACATTGGGAAGAATGGGAATGCCAGAACACTTAATTGCGCTTATGCGGAACCTGTAAATAGACAAAGAGAAAGTAGTTTGAACAGAACAAGAGAACACTGTGTGGCTTAAAATAAGGAAAGGTGTGTGTCAGGGTTATATCTTTTCACCATACTTATTTGGTCTGTATCCTTTAGCTACTCTATGTACAAGAGTTTCCATCTCTTCTGACATCCATTATGGTCTTTTCTTTATTTCCTGTCTTTTTCATGACCTTTTGCTTTCTTCATGTATTATGTCCTTGATGTCATCCTAAAACTCGTCTGTTTTTCAGTCATTAGTGTTCAGTGCATCAAATCTGTTCTTGAGATGGTCTATAAATTCAAGTGGGACACACTCAAGGTCATATTTTGGCTCTCATGGACTTGTTTTAATTTCTTCAGCTTCAACTTGAACTTGATATGAACAATTGATTGTTTTCAGTAAGCCACTGACCTTTTTCTAACCGATGATACTGAGCTTTTTCATTGTCTTTTTCCACAGATGTAGATGATCTGATTCCTGTATTCCATCTAGCGAGGTCCACATGTATAGTAGCCGTTGACATTGTTGGACAAAGGTATTTGCAATGAATAAATCGTCAGTCTTGCAAAATTCTATCATGTGATCTCTGGCATCATTTCTATCACCAAGGCCATATTTTCTAACTAAACATCCTTCTTTGTTCCCAATTTTTGCATTCCAATCATCAGTAATTATCAAAGCATCTTGACTGCATGTTTGATCAATTTCAGACTGGAAAAGTTGGTAAATATCTTGAATTTCTTTATCTAAGCATTAATGTTTGGTGTGTAAATTTGAATAATAGTGGTATGGATACTATCCTATCACTGACAGCATTGTATTCTAGGATAGATATTGAAATGTGCTTGTTGATGAAGAATGGAACTCCATTCTTCTTCAATCTGTCATTCCCAACAGAGTAGACAAGGAATGGTCAATACCAGTCCATTTCTGCTTACTAATGCCTAAGATATCAATCTTTATGTGTTCCATTTCATTTTTGACAACTCCCAGTTTTCCTAGATTCATACTTCCTACATTCCATGTTCTCATTATTAATGGATTTTGCAGCTGTTTCTTCTCAGTTTAAGTAATGCCACATCAGCAAATCAAGGTTCTGAAAGCTCTTCTCCATCCACATCATTAAGGTTGGCTCTACTTTGAGGAGTGTCGTATTTTGAGTGTCTTCTGACCTGAGGGGCTCATCTTCCAGAGTATATCAGGCAATCTTCCATTGCTATTCATAAAGTTTTCACTGCCAATTTTTTTTTTTTAGTTTAGATTGCCAGGTCCTTCTTCCTAGTCTGTCTTAGTATTGAAGCTCAGTTGAAACCTACTCACCATGATTGGCCCTGCTGGTATTTCTAATACTGGTGGCATAGCTTTCAGTATCACAACAACACGCAAGCCACCACACTACAACAAACTGACAGATGAGTGGTGGAGGTGATTCTTAACATTAAAGTTTTAGAAGCACTGCATAGGAAAATAAAAAATCTCTTTAAATGGAATACTTTATGATGCAGACATTGGTATCTCTCCCACCTCATCCCTTGACACCTGTTCCCTCATGGTTTATGCTCCGCTAATAGTAAAATATGCACTTGTCAGAAATATTGAAATGCTTTAGGCTCCCAGACACAGTAAGCTCTATTACACCTCACTGCCTTTGCACATCCTGTTCCCTATACCTTTTCTGCCTGGGAAACTTCTGCTCAACTTTCAAGGGTGAGCTGTAAGGTTACCTCACCAGCAAAGTTTGCCTGCCTTTCTCTTGCAGGCATAAGTGCCCCCCGCTCCCCGATCCTCAATGAATTTTATGCGTAAACATGCCTCTATTAAAACAACCATTTTATTGTAGCACAATTATGTGTTTACAGGTCTAATTCCTCACTAGGCTTTATGCTCTCCAAGTATAAGGACAGTTTCTATTCATCTGTGTATGCCTCAAAGTACACAATAGATACTCAGCAGAATGAATGGATGCACACACATAATTTTTTAAGGTTAGCTTAAGAAACAATCCATTTTATTTTTCTCACATAAGTCCTAGAGGGGTGCTTCCAAAAGTATATTGCTATTTGTCTACTGGTTGGATTTTTCTTTTTTAACACAGTCGTTATTGACAATCTTTGTGATGGATAATAAAAAGAACAATAAACATCTAAGTAAATGGCATTTAGATAGTGTTTAGTTACCTAGTGCTGCTATAACAGAAACACCACAAATGAGTGCCTTCAACAAACACAATTTATTTTCTCAGTTTAGGAGGTTAGAAGTCCTAATTCAGGGTGCCTGCTCTAGGGGAAGAATTTGGCTCTAGGGAAAGTCTTTCTCTCTCTGTCGGCTCTGGAGGAAGGTCCCTTCTCTTTGAGCTTCTGCTCCTGGGCAACCTTCATGTGGCTTGGCATCTCTCTTTCCCCATCTCTGCTTCTTTACCTTACTTGTTTAATCCTTTTTATTATCTCAAAAAAGATTGACTTAAAACACACCCTACACTAATCCTGCCTCATTAACATAACAAAGAAAATGCATTCCCAAACGAGATTATAACCACAGAGTTAGGATTTACAACACATACCTTGGAGGGGCACAATTTGATCCCTAACATTCTACTCTTTGGCCCCCAAAAATGTATGTCCTTGCCACACGAAAATACATTCACCCCATCACATCATTCCAAAAGTCTTAAATCAAATCCAAGTCCAAAATCTCATCTTCTGAATCATTTAACTCAAATACGGGTGAGATTTAGTCACATACTATCCTGGGGCAAAAATTCCTCTTCATCCGTGAACCTGTGAAATCTAGACTACAAGTTTTCTGTTTCCTAAGTACAAGTGGTAGAACAGACACAAGGTAGACATTTCTAGTACAAATGGGAGAAATTAGAAAGAAGGGATAATAGGCATCCAGCAAGTCCAAAACCCAGCAGAACCATTTACATTAGCTCTCAAGTTTTGAAAATAATTGTCTGTCCTCTAAGTCCATTTGGACAATGGCCCTGCCATCCAGACTTGGGGTATTGACCATGCTTTTTGGATGCTGGGTGGAGATTCCTCAGCCCTGGGCTTCAGCTCAGCCTTCCAGGGCCCCTGGGATGGCAACTCTCCTCCCTCAGCTTTGGGTGGTCCCATTCTCCTAGTTCATCTGAGTGGTGACCCCATACCCTCGGCCCCAGCAGGCCCTCCTCTTCTGTCCGTTGGGCATGGCAAGGCCATGCCTTCAGCTTTGGGTGGTGGCACCATCCCCCTGGCACATCTTAATGGCAGCCTCACACTCCAGAACTGAGTTGGCGAAGATCTAACTCTTTGAAACCTAGGAGGCTGTGGCCTTACCCTTTGATATCCAGGAGACTGTGGCCCCACACTTTGAAAGCGAGATGGGCCTGCTTCCTGTGTTCCTTCAACAGCCAGACCCAGTGCCGTCGAGTGGATTCCGACTCACAGAGACTCTATAGGACAGAAGTGTTCCTTCAACAGTTCTGCTTATTTCCAAGCTACCCCAGTGATAGTCCTTTTCTTTTCTTGGAGGACAACAGATGTAGCTTCTTTGACTTGTTTCCTGCCTGTAAAATTCCAAAAGGTAGACAGTTTTCTTTCCTTTCATCCTGTCTCTGATCCCTTCAGTCTAAGATGATGGGTTTTCTGGTATGGTAGTTGGTTAGATCCATCAGTCACAAGCTTAATCTCTTTAACAAAAGATTGTGTAGTCACGTTCTTGGCGAAAATTCTAGGACACATGTCCTTAGTCTGTACAACAAAATTTTCCAAATCTTTAAGTTTTGTTTTCATTTTGCACAGTTCATTTTTAAGTCCATCTCTTTCCTCTCACATTTTATGATACGCTGCAAGGAGAAACCACACGGCCCTTTAAGATCTTGTTTAGAAATCTCCTCAGCCAGACATTCAAGTTCATTACTCACAGTTTCTACCTTCCACCAAACATTTGAACATAATTCAAACTAGTTCTTTGGGACTGCATAAGAAGTATCACCCTTCCTCCACTGTCTAATCCATGTTTGTCATTTTCTTTTAAAACCTCCCCAGAAGCACATTTAATATCCACATTTCTAACAACATTCTTTTGCTGGTACCATATATATTCTCTAAGACAACAAGAGACTTTCTCTATAACTCTCCTCACTTCCTTCTGAGCCCTCACCAGAATTGCCTTTGATATCCATAATTCTACAAACAGTCTCTTCAAGGCAATCTGAGCTTTTACTATTAAAAAAACCACTGCCATCGAGTCAATTTTGACTCACAGTAACTCTATAGGACAGAGTAGAGCTGCCCCATAGAGTTTCCAAGGACTGGCTGGTAAGTTCAAACTCCCAACCTTTTGGTTAGCAGCCAAGCTCTTAACCACTTGGTCACCAGGGCTCCACTTTCACTGTTAGGCACCTTGAAATTCTTCTAGCCTCCACCCATTTTCCAATTCCAAAACCGCTTCCTCACTGTATTTGTTAGAGTGGCACCCCACTCCTGGTACCCAATTCTGTCTCAGGTATATAGTGCTGTTATAGCAAATATATAACAAATGTGCAGCTTTAACAAAAAGAAATTTATTTTCTCGTAGTTTTTTAGGCTAGAAATCCGAAGGCAGGGTGCCAGCTCTAGGGGATGGCTTTCTCTCTTTGTTGGCTCTGGAGAATGGTCCTTATCTCTTTAAGCTTCTGTTCCTGGGCAATCTCCATGTGGCTTGGCATCTCTCTTCCCCCATCTCTGCTTAATTAGCTTGCTTGTTTAATCTTTTTTATATCTCAAGAGTGATTGACTTAAAACACACCCTATACAGATCTGTATCATTAACTTAACAGACATCACATTCCCAAAAAGGATTATAACCACAGGCATAGAGGTCAGGATTTATAACACAGATTTTCAGGGGACACTATTCAATCTATAACAGGTAGATTTTCATGTGAACTAAAAAATGAATCAAAAACTCTTCTAGCGTCTTACTTTCCTTCACAAGAATGGCTGAAGTGTCACTTGGTGTCCTTGGAAAAGACACCTAAAAACAGGACTAAGACAAATTGACCTTTTCCCAAGGCTGAAAACTCCATCCTGACAGGGATGTGATCAAGCACACCATTCAGGCAGTGGACAGATAGGAAACAAGGGTGCAACATCAATAGTACTCAAAATCTGCACTGCCATCACATAGCCAGGGGCTCCTAGCTCGGATATGTCAACTTTCGTAGCAAAGGCTTCCATGCTATTTGGGAGAGTTGAGAAGATGAACAGACGTAGCTAGTTATCAACTTCCAACATGCAGGGAGAATTCTACAGATGTCACATCTAATGACAAGATGACACATCATCCCAGGAATTGCAACAAATGTTCTCAGTTGACTAGGTAGCATATGACTCTTGTGCTGAGAGTGGTGGAAGCTAAGCATTTTTCACAATTTAATATATTTTTGAACAGGCAATATATGCACAACATAAACTGGCCCAAAGGTATAAAAGGGCACACAGTGAAAACAGCAGTCTCTCTCACAGCCCTAGTTCTTAGCCTCCCAATTGCCTTCTGTGCATAAAGGAGTTGACACTGCAGGCCTGACACTGCTATACTGAGAAAGTCATGCTTAAAAGATTACCTCTTGGCTGATGTCTGGGAACCTCGATTTGGGGAGTGATCCCACCATTCCCTAACTAATAAGGGCTGTTTACTGTGCTTAAACTGTACGAACAATGTCCTTTATGCTGATCACCTACTTTCTTTCTAGGAGTCTGGAATTGGGGTACGTGATAGGCAAAGGCTGACTAGGTAACTAATCCCTGATAAAACCTCAGATTCCTAGGTTCAGGTGAGCTTCCTGGGTAGAAAACACTTCACACATTTTAAATTAAGTGCATCCTGGGTAACTCCTGGAAGCTTGTGCTTGGTTTCCTCTGGACTTCTCCTCATGTGCCTTTTCCCTTTGCTGATTTTGCTGTGATAAATCTTTCCTGTGAATATGACTTCTGAATAATAAATAATAATAATAAATGCTGACTCCTGAAGGGTTTTCCTAGTGAATTACTGAATCTAATGGTGATATCAGGGACCCCAGACACACCCTCCTTAGAATCAACCTCTTATACCAATTTCTTATTAATGCTTTAAAGATATTCTGTGCATATATATATATAAATATATGCATTTATTCTGCTACTACTGTGGTTTCAGTGTGAATAAATAACTTAGTAAAAGTGCTACTACGGAGGACTAAGGAATACTTTGGTCAATATGGGGTTAACATTTTCCTACCATTTGGCAAATGTATAGCCACCATATCTCTGATTGCAGCAAGAATAAAAAGATTTTATAATAAAATATCCTAAAGGCAAGGCTGGAAAAATGTAGGAATTAATCCAAAGGAGTAAGAAACCCATGACAAGCTTTATCTAGAACCTTATATGAGATGTTTGAGAAGTCAATGCCAACATTTGACAATCAGCCATTTCCTCTCCTAGCACCACCTTCTCTTTGGCAGATGCCCATTCTTACATCTTGTTTTTGCTCTTATTCCACAGTCGACCAATCCTATCTAAGGTTAACTAAGAATTAATGTTTTAGTTGATAATATTGAAGATGTGACCACTCAGCTAGGTTTACATTTTAAAGGGAGTAAAAGTTTTAGAGAAAGGTATAGGTGTACGTGAAAGCATGAGTTTATGCCATCCCTGACTGCGGGAGCCTGAGGTTTCGTGAATGATGCTCCCAGTCAGAATGTTCAAACTGGCTTCCCAAAGAGTACTGGCTATCACTCCATCTCCTCATATCCTTTCATTGGATAAAAACAGACGTGAAGATGCAGAACATTGCATTGAAAAGGCTATCGTTCCCTGACTTAAACACGACTGTCTCTTTTATTTTCCACTCAGGCATAATACAATAATAATTTAGTTACTAGTTATGCAGCCACCAAACATAACCATTATAAACATTATATCATAACATGATAACATGTTACATGAAAAAAGGCAGAACATAAAAAGCATAACTACAGTATAATTACAACATACAAACTCATGCACATGTATAGAAAAGGATTAGCAGACAATGTGGAAAACTGGACACAGTTCATCCTGAGTGATTTATTTTATTCTTTTATTTCTACCATTGTGGTTTTCATATGTCACATATTAACGTATAAAATATATTTTACATTATATATTTGTAACAGTTATTTCCTGGTCTGTAATCACTTGTTCCATGATTGTATCAATTTGCCTTGCTGTCAACTCATCTTCCCTGAAGTAACTCCAACTGCCCTCAAATGACACGGCTTGACCGTCAACACATACACACGCCACACACAAATGGTAGAGCCCAGGGTGGCTTTCTAGTGGGGGATCAGTGACACACAACCTTCAATTGTTCAGAAGCACTAAACTGTAAATCACCAAGAGCTACAAGGTAAACATAATGATCATTTAACATCTTAAATGGCAACTGATACTGTCAAATTCCTTTCTCTCCACTTCAAAATAATAATTTATTTATCACTTGTAATTGTCTAGTAGCAAAGCTTTAAAAACATTACTGCAGGACTCATGGCTCAGAAAAGTCCATCTAATGATTCTGTTCCAGAAATGGGACTGGATATCTTTCCATGAACTATCAAAAATCTGTGGAGTCTTGTGGGATATTTAGGTCAACTGGTAAAATACAGTTCATAAAAAGTTCTACGTTCTAGTCTGGTGAGTAGCATCGGGGGTCTTAAAAGCTTGCAAGTGGCCATCTAAGAAGCAACTACTGGTCTCTTCCTGCCTAGAGCAAAGGAAAATGAAGAAAACCGAAGACTTAAGGAAGTAATTAGTCCAAAGGAATAATGGTCCACATGAACCACATCTTCCTCTAACCTGAGACTACAAAAACCATATGGTGCCCAGCTACCACTACCAATGATTCTGACCAAGATCACAATAGAAGGTCCTGGTTAGAATGGGTAAAAATATGGAATAAAATTCAAATAATAAAAAAAAAAACACCAGTTTCTGAAAGAGACTAGAGGAACCCCCAAGACTGTTGTCCTACGACGACCTTCTAAACTGAAACTGAAGACACTCCCAGAGACCACCTTACAGCCAGATAATAGACAGGACTATAAAATAAACACTAACACCTGTGAACAATGTACTCCTTAGAACAATCAACTGTAGGAGATCAAAAGGGCAACGTCTGCCCAAAACAAAAGATGAGAAGGCGGCGGGGGGCGGGGGGACAGGGATACTGGACGAATGGAAATGGGGAACCCAGGGAGGAAATGGGGAGAATGCTGACACACTGTAGGGACTGTAACTAATATCTCGGAAAAATTTCTGTATGAACAATGCAACCCCAATTCAAATACCAACAGCATTCTTTGAAGAGGTAGAAAAACTAATCATTAACTTTATACGGAAAAGAAAGAGGGCCTGGATAAGTAAAGCACTATTGAAGAAGAAGAATAAAGTAGAAGGCCTTGCACCATCTGCCCTCAGAACCTACTATACAGCCTAAAGTAGTCAAAACAGCCTGGTACTGATACAACAATAGATACATTGACCAATGGAACAGAATTGAGGACTCAGATGTAAATCCATCCACCTGATTTTTCTACAATGGCCCTAAGTCTATCAAATGGGGAAAAGATAGTCTTTTTAACAAATGGTGCTGGCAAAACTGGATGTCAATCTGCAAAAAAAATGAAGCAGGATGCATACCTCACACCATACACAAAAATGAATTCAAAATAGATCAAAGACCTAAATATAAAACCAAAAACCATAAAGATCATAGAATTAAAAACAGGATCAATGCTAGAGACCCTAATACACAGCATTAACAGAAAACAAACTATGCCTAACAATATACAAACTCCAGAAAATAAGCTAGATAAGCTAGGAGCTTCTAAAAAACACTTATGCTGATCAGAAGACTTTACCAAAAGAGTAAAAAGAGAACCTACAGACTGGGAAAACATTTTTGGCTGTGGCAAATCCGACAAGGGTCTAATCTCTCAAATCTACGGGAAAATCCAACACCTCTACAACAAGAAGACAAATAATCCAATTAAAAAATGGCAAAGGAAATGGACAGACAGTTTCACCAAAGAAGACATTCAAGTGGCTAAAATACATGCCAGGAAATGCTCAAGATCACTAGCCATTAGAGAAATGCAAATTAAAACCACAATGAGATACCATCTCATCCCAGCATTACTGGCACGAATCAAAAAAAAAAAAATAACAAATGTTGGAGAGGCTGCAGGGAGACTGGGACTTTTATGCACTGCTAGTGGGAATGCAAAATGGTACAACCGTTTTGGAAAACGATACAGCACTTCCTTAGAAAGCTAGAAACAGAAATACCATACAATCCAGCAATTCCACTCCTAGGAACATATCCTAAAGAAATAAGAGCCGTCACATAAGTAGACATATGCACACCCATGTTCACTGCAGCACTGTTCATAACAGCAAAAAGATGAAAACAACCTAGATGCCCATCAAAAGATGAATTGATAAACAAGTTATGATAAACAAATTATGGAACACTACACGACGATAAAGAGCAATGATGAATCTGCGAAGCATCTCACAACACGGATGAATCTAGAAGGCATTATGCTGAGTGAAATGTCAATTACAAAAGAACAAATACTGTATGAGACCATTACTGTAAAAACTCATGAAAAGGCTTACACACAAAAAGAAATCATCTTTGATGGTTAAGAGGGAGGGGAGCAGTGGGAATGGAATAACACTAAATAGACAATAGATAAGTGGTAATTTTCGTGAAGGGTAAGACACTATACGATACTGAAGAAGTTGGCACAACTTGTCCAAGGCAAGGTCATGGAAGCTTCATAGACACATCTAAACTTCCTGAGCAAACGAATTACTGGGCTGAGGTCTGTAGGGATCATGATCTTGAGGAACATCTAGCTCAACTGGCATAACATAGTTTATAAAGAAAATGTTCTACATTCTACTTTGGCAAGTAGCATCTGGAGTCTTAAAAGCTTGTGAACGGCCATCTAAGATACTCTGCTGGTCTCATCCCATTTGGAGCAAGGGAGAATGAAGAAAGCTGAAGACACATAGCAAAGATTAGTCTAAATGACTGATAGGCAGCAAGTACCACAGCCTCCACCAGACTAAGTCCAGCACAACTAGATGGTGCCCAGTTACCACCATCAACTACTCTGACAGGGATCACAATAGAGGGTCGTGGACAGGGCTGGAGAAAAATGTGGAACAAAATTCTAACTCACAAAAGAAGAAAAAAAAAAAAAGGTTAGACTCACTGCTCTGACAGACACTGAAGAAACCCAGAGAGTATGGCCCCTGGACACCCTTTCTGCTCAATAATGAAGCCACACCTGAGGTTCACCCTTTGGCCAAAGATTAGATAGGTCCATAAAACAAAACAGGACTAAATGGGCACGCCAGCCCAGGGGCAAGAATAAGAAGGCAGTAGCAGACAGCAAGCTGGTAATAGGCAGCCCAGAGTGTTGACATGTCATGGGGTTGGCAACCAACGTCGCAAAACAATATGTGTACCAATTGTTTAATGAGAAACTAGTTTGCTCTGTAAACCTTCATCTAAAGTACAAAAAAAAAAAAAAAATGGAGGATGGAGGATGGATACAAGATGGAGGATGGAGAGTGGAGACAAGATAGAGGATGGAGGGTGTACACAAGATGAAGGATGAATACAGGATGGAGGGTGGGTATAAATGGAGGGTGGCAGATGAAGAATGTAACATACAATACACAACATAAAAGTTATACATGTAAAAAAATTTCTTATGAATCATTGATTGGAAAACTAATTTGCTATGTAAACTTTCACCTAAAGCACAATAAAATCTTCAGGAAAATAAAAAGAATAGACTTGATGACAACTTGGTTTTTGAATGACTTGAGTGAATTTAGGGAACTCGGAAGAGGCAGAAACGGGGAGGGGGATTTGTTTTAAAAAAAAAAAAAAAGAATCCATGGAGTACCTAAGACCTGAGGTATTGTTTGCTACTTTCAGTTTTATTAGGGAACAAAGCCTGCTGCATGTAACTTCTATAACCTAAGAGTGCTGACCCAGTTCCCTGATTTGCAAGGGCTATTTTAGTGTGTGCTTTAAAAATGTAAGACAGGTAATAGCAGTGCTGTGTGGATCTAATGCCATTGGTCAACACGTGACTGATGGATTGAACCCATTATTTAACATGTAAGTATCCAAACAAGGACAATTTGGGAGGGCAGTGGAAATAAGTTTTCATGGTATCTCGTAAATGTGGGTCATGCCATAGTTACCGAATTTATTTTACTGGGCTATTGTCCAAGGGAAGCAAATGAAAGAACAAGTGGAAAACAATGAACAGATGAACAGACCAGAGTAGGCAAGCCAGACAGCCAGTTTTTATAACTGCACAAAAGTACAAGAAGAATGTCTCCTGCCTGGAGTCTTTGTAACATCCCTTCTTCCACCCCACTTCATGCCTCAGAGTAGATTAGGGCATAATTGCTTCTTTTAGTGAAACAGCAACATAAGGTCCTATATTTTAGTCATTATGTCTTGAGAAGCTGTCATTGAAATAATTCTGAATCTTGCTTTTTAATTTTCTATCCAAGGAGATAGCATTTCCGGAGGGAATAACTAAAATCACAACATGTTTTTCTCCTATAAAAAGCCCAGTAAATAAAACAGTAATATGTTTCCCCAATGAAATCACATCTAATTTACTTGTCAGATTCCAAGAAACTCTAGAATAGATTCATACGTATATGTTTACAAGTTCAGTTAAATAATGTAGGAAAAAATCCCATAGAGAAATATGAACAGATAGATTTATCATAAACTTAAGAGAATGCTGGTGGTCGTATGGCTCTTTAAATTTGAGCAAGAGAACTATGAATAGAATATATGTTTAACTGAAGCTTATTATTAATTTCAAAACAAAGAGAACTACATAACAGAGAGTGTCAAAGTCCATAAGATGTATTTTTTAAAAACAGGCCTTTTTTTTTGTTGTTGTACTTTAGATGAAGGTTTACAGAACAAACTAGTTTCTCATTAAACAGTACACATGATGTTTTATGACACTGGTTAACAACCCCAAGACATGTCAACACTCTTCCCTTCTCAACCTTAGGTTCCCTATTACCAGCTTTCCTGTCCCCTCGTGCCGTCTAGTCCTTGCCCGAGGGCTGGTGTGCCCATTTAGTCTCGTTTCATTTTGTGGGCCTGTCCAGTCTTTGGCTGAAGGGTGAACCTCAGGAGTGACTTTATCACTGAGCTGAAAGTGTCCTGGGGCCATACTCTCAGGGTTTTTCCAGTCTCTGTCAGGCCAGCAAGTCTGATCTTTCTTTTTGAGTTAGCATTTTGTTCTGCATTTTTCTCCAGCTCTGTCCAGGACCCAGTATTGTGATCCCTGTCAGAGCAGTCAGTGGTGGTGGCCGGCACCATCTAGTTGTACTGGTGGAGGCCGTGGTAGATGTGGTACATTAGTCCTTTGGACTAATCTTTCCCTTGTATCTTTAGTTTTCTTCATTCTTCCTTGCTCCCGAAGGGGTGAGACCAGTGGGGTATCCTAAATGGTCACTCACAGGCTTTTAAGAGCCCAGACGCTACTTACCACAGTAGAGTGTAGAACGCTTTCTTTTTAAACTATGAAAAACAGGCCAGCTTTTAAAAATTTCTTAGGTAAAAGAGAATAAGCAAAGAACCAATAATGGAAATCCACTAATAATCTATAAATTTCACTTTATTAAATAATTTTAACAGCTTGTCACATTAAACCTTCCATACAGTTGTCAATAAGCAACAAATCTAGGTTTGAATTTCGCTTTCTCTGCATCTCCATACGAAACCTGTGAGGGCTTGCTGAAGAGCAGAGAAATACCCCAAGGAAAAGATCTAGAGAAAAGCTTGAAAAACAAAATTCTCAGCCAATTCATTTATGTACATTCAGTCTCTGACTATGCTGACATTGACTATAAAATTAAAACATTAAATGAAAACACAACATGGAATGAAACCATTTAAAACAGAGACTTCAGATAGATGGTCTAAAAGTTCTATATTTTAAGTTAACTTGAAAGCTTTCTACCTCATTTTACTTATTCTAGAAAAAAATCTTTTCTTGGTTGAATTTTTTTTTTTTTTTGCCTAGTGTGACAATATTTTTGATTGCAGACCCTTGGCAATTCCTTGAAAAAGTTACTGAAATTGTATTTCTTCCTTAAGGGTATCTATTCCAAAATGTCAGTGGATTAAAAAGAAAAAAAAAAGGATTCACCATATAAAATAGTATCTTCACTGGGCTGAACTTGTTTGCTGATATAGGTTTTGACCAAATCCACACACCCGCATTACTGTCATGCCTCCATTCCCAAATACCACAGGCTGCCCAATTAGCTGGAATAATTCTGGGCTGCCCACGAATACTGAGAACTTCAACCACTCAATGACTGGGCAAAACCACTCTGAAGACACACAGCTCTCACCAGATGTTAAACACTGTTACTATTTTTGAAGCCTTAATAAGAATAACTGACTCCCTAAAGGGAAAATAGGGACCTAAACCAGATGATGAAGGAGAAGTGAGTCAGCTACAGTTTAAAGGTGCTTCTGAGAATCTGAAAGAAGAGATAGGATGAACGGCCATATAGAAAACTTCAAGGCCCTGTAGTAGTTGTTGTTGTGTGTCGTTGAGTCCATTCTGACTCATGGTAACCCTTTCGGTTAGCAGTAGAGTGAGAACTCTTATTTTGGAAGTCCTCTCTGACATATTGTCTATACTGGGTGAATAGTGTCCTCCAAAAAGTTGTGTCCACCTAGAACCGCAAAACATAACCTTATTTGAAAATAGGGTCTTTACAGATGTGATTAGTTAAAATGAAGTTATACTGGAGTAGGGTGGGCCAATGACTGCTGTCCTCATAAGAAGTCTAGGGGAGCACACAGAGACACAGAGGACACACACAGAGGGGAGATGTCTGATGATGATGGTGGCAGAGATTGGAGTTATGCTGCCACAGCCAAAGAACACAAGGAGTGCTGGTTACCACAAGAAGTTAGAAGAGGCAAGGAAAGAGTCTTTCCTAAAGCCTTCAGAGGGAGCCTGGCCCTGGTGACACCTTGGTTTTGGACTTCTCATCTCCAGAACTATGAGAGAATAAATTTTTGTTGTCTTAAGTCACCCAGTTTGAGGTAATTTGTTATGGTAGCCCTAGGAAAGTAACACAAATAGAGGTTAAAGGTGATTCTGAGAACCCAAGAGAAGAGGCAGAATCCAGGGCCATTTAGAAAACTTCAAGATCCTAAGAATTTTTACTTATGGAAGCCCCATCTGTCATACTGTCAAACATATTAAAATACACCCACATCCTACATTAAGCTCCCCCCTCCCCTGGAAAACATTTTGTAAGTTATTTTATATTTTGGCTTCATTTCCCAGCAACCATCTTGCATACTTGGAAATTCTCACAAAGTGCAAAGATCTAAAATAGAAATTGTTTTCAAATATAACACTTTTGTGAATGTTAAATTGAACAGCTAATGAAATTGATATAACTTTATATTTCCAGACAAATATCTTATTTCCCTTAAAAAGGGGGTAAGCCATAAACTGATTTCAGATATGTGAAGATGGAATAAATATATGTTATTAGATAAAATATGGTATAAATTTTGATTTTGCAGTTTCCTTTTTGTGTTTTAGAGCCAAAATATCTTTGCCCTTTGCAGACTCAAACATTTTCAGGATTTCATGAATGTCTTGTTGTGCTCAGGAAACTGGGGGTGTACGGAGAAGCAGGATAGTATAGGGGTTGAAAACATGGATTCTAGAGTCACTGCCTGGGTGCTTTCTAGTTCTGTGATCCAGTAAGGTACTTACCCTCACGTGCTTTAGTTTCCTCTTCCGTAAAATGAGAATTATATAGTACTACCTCGCAGGACTGTGACTAGAGTTGTGCTAGTAATTTTAAAGTGCTTAGGATAGTACATAGTATTATAGAAGTGTTAGTCATATTACTGATATTTTACAACTAATGGAGAAAACGTTCCTGGCAGAATCACTCATTTTCCCTGGCGAAGCTCTTCATTTGAACGGACCCCAAGTTTCAGGCAGACATATCCATATACCAGATCCTAAAACAATATCCTTAATTCTACCTTTCCTTCCCAGGGATTCTTCTCTAGTTGGGGCAGGGATTATCCTAATACTAAAGAAAACCCTTCTTCAGGCCAAGGGTCAATAAGGAGGCACAGGATCAGAGGGGGATGAATCACCTTCTCTTTACCCAGAAAAAAACACTAGAGTCACTTCCCTCTAGTGGCCAAGATGTATAATTACAACCCCCCCCAAAGACCAATATCAAACCAGATGACCTTGAATGAATTGTGATTCACAGTGACCCTAAAGGACAGAGTAGAACTGCCCATAGGGTTTCCAAAGCTGTAAATCTTTACAGAAGTAGACTGCCACATCTTTCTCCTACGGAGCAGCTGATGGGATTGAACCACCAACTTTCTAGTTAGCAGTTAAGCACTTTAACCAATATACCACCAGGGCTCCTACAACTCTCCCAGCCAACTATAATTCTTTAGGTCTTGCCATGGATTGAATTGTGTCCCCCCAAAATACCTGTCAACTTGGCTAGGTCATGATTCCCTTGTACGATTGTATGATCATCTACCATTTTATCTTCTGATGTGATTTCCCTATGTGTTGTAAATCCTATCATTATGATGTAATAAGACGGATTAGCGGCAGGTATACTGATGAGGTCTACAAGATTAAAAAAAAAAAAACAAGATTAGGTGGTGTTTTAAGCCAATCTCTTTTGAGATATAGAAGAGAGAAGCAAGCAGAGAGACTGGGAACCTCATACCACCAAGAAAGCAGTGCTGGGAACAGAACGCATCCTTTGGACCTGAGATTCCTGCATTGAGATGCCCTCAGACCAAGGAAAGACTGATGACAAGCACCCTCCTCCAGAGCTGACAGTGAGCACCTTCCCCTGGAGCTGGCACCCTGAATTCAGACTTCCAGCTTACTGGACTGTGAGAGAATAAACTCTCTTTGTTAAAGCCATCCACTTGTATTTCTGTTATAGCAGCACTGGATGACTAAGACAGCCCTGTTGTAATGGAAATAATTCAGAGAACAGTAAATTTAAGTGAAACTAACTCTTAAGCCAGTAGGAGCAAGAGAAAGGATAACAAATCGTTGGGTTTTTTGAAAAACAAAACAATATTAAACTTTTTCACAGCGTCATAATTACAGTGAAACCTGTGAAGGCCGGAACTCTATGGGACTGTCTTGTTTTTCGGGTCTCAAAAGTTTGCCACCTTTGACAGGGTGCAGTCTTATCACTTTTCTATTACTCGTTTTAGTGGGAAATATTTGAGTTTTCCCTCTCTGAAAGGTTTCTGCCTTACTCAGTTCGCAGCTTTCAGAGGTTTTACTGTATTACTAAAAAAATATTTAAAAAAAAAAAAAACCCATTGCCGTTGAGTTGATTCCGACTCATAGTGACCCTACCTGACAGAGCAGAACTGCTCCATGGAGTTGCCAAGAAGCGCCTGGCAGATTTGAACTGCTGACTCTTTGGTTAGCAGCTGTAGCGCTTAACCACCACGCCACCAGGGTTTCCTTAGCATCCCAGAAAGAGCAACTTTAATTAAACAAAACTCCATTGGAAGTATTTAATACCTACCTCAATATAGTCAGTATAATCCACATGATAAATAGCTTTTTCTTTCCCTAAGATTTTTAATGGATGGGGCTCATTAGTTTACATAATCATCCCTAAAACTAGGACAGCGCTCCCACTGTCGCTCTACAGTGAAATATTAATCCTACCAAACCAAATATTTGACAAGATCTGTTGGGCTTGGAGTGCTTTCCTTAAATCACTAACTTCTAGGGGATAGGGGGAGACTGAAAAAATAAAAAATAGCACATCTTTCACTACAGTTTTCTTACATAAGTCATGTGTTATGGACGGAACCGGACTTTCTTTTGGAGTGTTGAAATAATTTTTTTTTTAGCAATTTATGCCTTAAACTATTTCAGCCACTCAGGCACCCAGCTCTGCTGAAAGGCTCTGATTTTAAAAGCATACTCGTTTATAAATTCACGTAAGAAGCCTAAAAATCTCACCTACAAGACATAGAAAGCCTTCCGAAGACAAGGCACTCTTGTTTCTTTCATATAAACTTGATACACACATACATACACATTTGACTTTTAATAACCTCTGATCTAAAATATGTCCATGAAAGGGTGCATTTTATTCTTGCATGCTATTAAATATACAAGCCCCAAGAAATAACTGTTCTAGCACATTCTGTACCATGAAGAATCTCATAAATCTACATAATTTCATACTCAAGATCCTGAGAGGTGTGTAAGCGCACACATGTTCACACACATATCCGTGCGAGACAAACTATAGACGTGTCGGAGAGGGAAGAACGTGAGTTTTAGATATGTTTCAAAGTTTCATTTGACGTGGAGACAATTCACCTAATAGGTGATGTCCTATCAGCATTGTGACACCCAGAGCTTAACATAAACGGAGAAGGGCAGAATCATATGCCGTGTATTCACCAATTCTCTTCCTGTAATCAAGGTCAATTATTTCACTGTTTAAAACCTGTGCAGTTCTACAGCTATAAAAATAAAGTCCAACTTGGTCTCAATCTCTCTTTCCAGCTTCAGCTCTTAACACTTTTTCTTCCCTTCCCCTCTCTACTACGTATGCTCACCATGGTTCATGATGTAACCACAACCAAAAATCAGTTGCTGAAGAGTCAATTCCAATGTATGGTGACCTTATGTGTGTTAGAGTTGAACTACGATCTAAGGGATTTCATGGGTGATTTTTTTGGAAGTAGATCTCCAGGCCTTTCTTCCAAGTCACCCCTGGGTGGACTTGAACCTCCAACCTTTCAATTAGCTGCAGAGCAGCATGCACCATCCAGGGACTCTGTAATCTCAAGATATACACCCAAACCACCATGCTGCTTCTCCTGCCCTTTACCCAGGATTGGTTTCCCTCGATAGCCGCTCTTCTATTAGTGATTGACAACTTTCCACCCTCCTACAGTCAAACAGTATGTTCTCTGTTGAAACTGGCCCAGACCAGAATTAATTCTGCCTCCTCTTGTCCATTATTACATTATAGTAAGTTGCTTTCACATCTGTCCTCCCTGGGGGAATGTCATGGGCCATTCATCCTGGTAGCCCCAGCCTCTACTGTGAGGTCTTCATCAGTAATTAATACATGTTTGTAGGATGAATGAGTGGTTCTATAATGTATGCCTACACCTAAGCCACTTCAAATCTTTTTTTTGAAACAGGTGGGATACAAGTAATAAATAAATGAAGCTGAGATTTCCACTGTTGCTATACTACTTGTTGGAGTTTTTACTACCATGTTAAATACATTGTGATTTTTTTTTCCAAGCTCAGAACTGTAAGAAGTGGCTCCACATGTGGAAACCAGTTTTCATCTCTCTGCTTTTGTTTCTATACCCATCCACATTCCACACACCCTTATTCTACCTTCCCGATTCCCATCCTGCCACCAAGACTGGCTTCCTATCTTGTTGCTGTTGTTAGGTGCCATCGAGTCAGTTCCAATTCATAGCAACCCCGTGCACAACAGAACAAAACACTCCGGTCCTGCACCATCCTATCTTACCTACTCAAAGGGCCTTTTTTGACTATGCAGGCACACACAACCAGGTTAAAGATAAAGGAAAAGAAATATGTTAAGTTGTAAAATCACTCCAGGCCCATTGCACACATAAAGCTGGCATTAAAGAAAATCCTGATTTAGCAACAGGAAAGGTAAAGGCATCTAAAAGGAAAGTTCACAGATATTTTGTAATGCACAAGCCCCAATTTTCCCAGAAGGAAAATCCAAGGCCCTTCAGGCTGCTGGAATCAGAAGAGCCTTTGCACACTGTCAGAAGTTTCTCTGGCATCTGCATTCATTCTGCTTTCCAGACACCTGTTGCTCCCCCATAGGCCCATTAATCCTATGCCCCATCCACAGATCAGCATTGACCTGTTAGCCTTCATCCACACAATGCGCCACTCTCCTGCTTGAAACTCCATCATTTTGAGTCTTTGAAGCCACCCTCCTGGTTTTCCTCCTGAACCCATGCCTCTTTCTCCAGCTCCTCTGCCTGGTATCTAAATCAGCAAAGTCTCATGATCGGTAGCTTCTATTTCAAGGATCTGTCCTGGGACTGCTTTTCACTAGTTGACTTCACCCACTCTCATGGCCAATATACGAGTTCCTTGCCTGCTGCAGTTGTTGTGAAGTGCCATCAAGTCAGGTCCGACTCATAGCAACCCTATTCACAAAAGAATGAAACATTAAGCCTCGCGCCATCCTCACAACCATTGCTATGTTTGAGCTCATTGTTGCAGCCACTGTGTCAATCCATCTCATTGAGGGTCTTCCTCTTTTTTGATGACCTCCTATCTTACCAAGCATGATGTCCTTCTCCAGGGACTGGTCTCTCGTGATAACATGTCCGAAGTATGTGAGATGAAGTCTTGCCATCCTTTCTTCTAAGGAGCATTCTGGTTGTACTTCTTCCAAAACAGACTTGTTGGTTCTTTGGGCAGTCCATGGTATATGCAATATTCTTCGCCAACACCATAATTCAAAGTCATCAATTCCTCTTTGGTCTTCCAGATTCACTATCCAGCATTTGCATGCATATGAGGCGACTGAAAACAACAATGACGGCTTGGGTCAGGTGCACCTTAGTTCTTAAAGTGACATCTTTGCTTTTTAACACTTAAAAGAGGTCTTTTGCAGCAGATTTGCCCACTGCAATGCGTCATTTGATTTCTCAACTGCTGCTTTTCTTGAGAGTTGACCATGGATCCAGGTGAAATGAAATCCTTGACAACTTCAATATTTTCTGTATTTATCAGGATTTTTGTTTTCTTTATGATGAGGTATAATCCATACTGAAGGCTGTAGTCTTTGATCTTCATCAGTAAGTGCTTTAAGTCCTCTTCACTTCCAGCAAGCAAGGTTGTGTCATCTGTGTATCAAAGGTTGTGAATAAGTCTCCCATCATTCCTAATGTCATATTCTACTTCATGTAGTCCAGCTTCTTGGAATATCTGCTCAACATATAGATGGAATAAGTATGGTGAAAGGACACAGCCCTGATACACGCCTTTCCTGATTTTAAACCATGCAGTATCCCCTCGTTCTCTTTGAACGACTGACTCTTGGTCTATGTACAGGTTCCTCGTAAGCATAATTAAGTGTTCTGGAATTCCCATTCTTCATAATGTAATCCATAATTTTTTATTATCTACACAGCCAAATGCCTTTGCATAGTGGATAAAATACAAATAAACATCTTTCTGGTATTCTCTGCTTTCAGCCAAGGTCCATCTGACATTGGCAATGATATCACTTGTTCACCTCCTCTTCTGAATCTGGCTTGAGTTTCTGGCAGTTTTCTGGTGATGTACTGCTGCAACTGTTTTTGAATTACCTTCAGAAAATTTTATTTGCATGTCATATTACTGATATTGTTTGATAATTTCTGCATTCTCTTGGATCACCTTTCTCTAGAATGGGCACAAATATGGATCTCTTCCAGTATGCTGGACAGGTAGCTGTCTTCCAAATTTGTTGGAATAGATGAGTGAGCACTTCCAGTGCTGCATCTGTTTGTTGAAACGTCTCAATCGGTATTTCATCAATTCCTAGAGCGTTGTTCTTGGCAATGCCTTCAGTGCAACTTGGACTTCTTTCACTGACACCATTGCTTCTTGAAGATACGCTACCTCCTGAAATGGTTGAACGCCAACCAATCCTTTTTGGTACAGTGACTCTATGTATTCTTTTCATCTTCTTTTGATGCATCTTGGGTCATTCAATAGTTTGACCATAGAATCCTTCAGAATTGGAACTCGAGGCTTGAATTGTTTCTTCAGTTCTTTTAGCTTGAAAAATGCCAAGCATGTTCTTCCCTTTTGGTTTTCTAACTCCAGGTCCTTGTGCATTTCATTGTAATACTTTACTTTGTCTTCTCAAGCTGTCCTTTGAAATCTTCTGTTCAGCTCTTTTACTTCATCATTTCTTCCATTTGTTTAACTACTCTACATTCAAGAATAAGTTGCAGTCTCTTCTGGAATCCATTTTGGTCTTTTATTTCCTGTCTTTTTAATGAGTTTTTTCTTTCTGCGTGTATGATGTCCTCCCACAATTTGTCTAGTCTTTGGTCATTACTGTCCAATGCGTCAAATCTATTCTTGAGATGGTCTCCAAATTCAGGTGTGATATTCTCAAGGTTGTATTTTAGCTCTTGTGGGCTTGTCTTAATTTTCTTCAGCTTCAAGTTGAACTTCCATGTGAGCAACTGATGGTCTTTTCTGCAGTTGGTTCCTGGCCTTGTTCTGACAGATGATATTATGCTTTTCCACCTTCTCCTTCCACAGATGCAGTCAATTTTATTCCTGTGTTTTTCATCCGGTGAGTTCCATGTGTACAGCTGCCATTTATGTTGTGGAAAAAAGGTATTTGCAATATATAAGTTGTCCATTACAACTTTAAAAAAATTACAAAATTCTTTCATGTGATATCTGGTGTCATTTCTATAACCAAAGCTATATTTTCCAACTACAGATCTTTCTTCTTTCTTTCCAACTTTCGCATTCCAATCACCACCATGTGTCTATCAGTTTCTCAAACTGTAGTGGCTTGCATGTTGCTGTGATGCTGGAAGCTATGCCAACAGTATTTCAAATACCAGTAGGGTCACCCATGGTGGACAGGTTTCAGCAGAACTTCCAGGCTAAGACAGAATAAGAAGAATCTTCCTGTCTACTTCTGAAAAAATCGGCCAGTGAGAACCTTACGAATAGCAGCATAACATTATCCGATACAGTGCTGGAAGATGAGTCCCTCAAGTTGGAAGGCACTCAAATCATGACTGGGAAAGAGCGGCCTCCTCAAAGTAGAGTTGACCTTAGTGATGTAGATGAAGTCAAGCTTCTGGGACCTTCACTTGCTGAAGTGGCATGACTCAAAATGAGAAGAAACGGTTACGAAATCCATTAATAACTGGAATGTGAAATGTACCAGTATGAATCTAGGAAAATTGGAAGTCATCAAAAATGAAATGGAAAGCATAGAGATTGATAACCTAGGCATTAGTGAGCTGAAATGGATTGGTATTGGCCATTCTGAATCAGGCTAGCATATGTTCTACTCTGCCAGGAATGACAAATTGAAGAGGAATGGCATTGCATTCATCGTCAAAAAGAACATTTCAAGGTCTATCCTGAAGTACAGTGCTGTCAGTGATAGGATAATATCCATACACCTACAAGGAAGACCATTTAACAGGACTATTATTCAAGTTTAACTCCTTGCCTACAAGTCCCATGTTCACTACTCCATACCTAACCTCTCCTTGGAATTCCAAACTCCACATGAACATGATATAGGCATCTCAAACTTAATATGGGCAAAACAAAACTTTTGATTTTCTTCCATAAGCCTGCCCTTCCCTAGGTCATCCCCACCTTGGTAAAGAGAATCACCATCTTCATACTCTTACTCAAGTCAACAAGTTAAGAGCCATTTTTGATTTCTATCTCTTTGATTTCTACCTTTTTCCTGAACACCATTCAACTTATCCATTGGTGAGTCATATGCATCTCCTTTCAGAAGACACCAAACCCATCCACCTCTTTCCATTTTCACTATTTGCCATCTTAGTTCAAACCACCATTATCCTTACCTAGACTATCTCCTAAGCTTCAAAATTGAGCTCGATAATCCACCTTCCACAGAGCAGCCAAAGAAAACCTTAAAAATGCAAATAAGATTATGTTATTCTATTTAAAAACCTCAAGTGCTTCTCATTACATATAGATGAAAACCCACTCATCTTACTCTGATTTATCCAGTCCTTCGGACACTGCCCTGCCAGTCTCTCCACCTCAAGCCCATCACTCTCCCGTTGCTCACTACCCTCCAGCCGCACTGCACTGCTGTAGGCTGTCCTTACCTTAGGCAGTCTCTCTATTTAGGCTGCTTTGCCTATTTCATGGTCGTTGTCTTCAAGTCATTCAGTTCCCTCTTGCATGTCATATCTTCAAAGAGAAAGAATCCACCCGATCACCGTGTTTCATTTCCCTGTAGATCACTTGTCACTTTGTGGTTTCTTCGTTTATGGTAGATCCTCTCCCCCTATCTCTGCAACTCACTAGGATATATCCTGTCTATTGTTGTATCCCAAGGGCCTAGAATGCCGCCTGGCCTATAGCAGATGCTCAAAAAATTTGTTGAAATAAATATTGTATGAATGATAGATCCAATGCCACATCTCCCCTTAAACCAAATCTGTTGCTGGAGAGTTGATTCTATCTCATGGCCACCCTACGAGACACAGAACTGCTCCATAGGGTTTCCAAGGAGTAGCTGGTGGATTCGAAATGCTGACCTTTTAGTTAGTAGTCGAGCTTTTAACCACTACGCCACCAGGGATCCCGCCTCCTCTTAACCCATAAAAGCCCATTGCTGTTGAGTTGATTCTGACTCACAACAACCCTAAAGGACATAGTAGAACTGCCCCATAGGGTTTCCAAGGAACACCTGGAATTTGAAATGCTAGCCTTTTGGTTAGCAGCCATAGCTCTTAACCATTATGACACCAGGTTTCCTGCCTCCCCTTAGCCTCGCTTAAATAGCTCAGCAAAAGAGTTTAAGATACATGGTCCAGGACTTCCCTCTCTGTCCTTCCCTTGTTTATATTTTATGATTTTTCCATCCTCTAAACTCCATTATCTGATGCCCTAGATTACAACATGGATTGCAATTCAACATAAAGAAAACAGAAATCTTCACAACTGGAACAATAAGCAACATCATGATAAACACAGAAAATACTGAAGTTGTCAAGGATTTCATTTTACTTGGATCCACAATCAAGCCCATGGAAGCAGCAGTAAAGAAATCAAAAGACATATTACATTGGGCAAGTCTGATGCAAAAGACCTGTTTAAAATGTTAAAAAGCAAAGATGTAACTTTGAAGACTAAGGTGTCCTGACCTAAGCCATGATATTTTCAATTGCCTCATATGCATGTGAAAGCTGGACAATGAATAAGGAAGACTGAAGAAGAATTGATGCCTTTGAATTATGGTGTAGGCGAAGAATATTGAACATACCGTGGACTGTCAGAAGAATGAACAAATCTGTTTTGGAAGAAGTATAGCCAGAGCGTTCCTTAGAAGCAAGGATGGTGAGACTTCATCTCTCATCTCACATACTTTGGACATGTTATCAGGAGAGATGAGTCTCTGGAGAAAGACATCATGCTTGGTAAGGTAGAGAGTCAATGAAAAAGAGGAAAACCCTCAACGAGATTGACTGACACAGTGGTTGCAGCAATGGGCTCAAACATAGTAACAACTGAGAGTATCGGGCAGGACCAGACAGTGCTTCGTTCTGCTGTACAGAAGGTTGCTGTGAGTTGGGACTACTCTACCACACCTAACAATAAACAGAAGGCTGCATCTTTGCCTTTCTCTAGGATTTCCACCTCTAATAAGACTTTCATAAAAGCCATGCCATTGGAATACACCCTCTGTCTAAAAGTCACAGTGTTAGATAATGAAACAACCCAAAGTCTTCCTTCTTCTCACCAGCTTGATAGCTATTTTTGTTGTCAGGTGCCATTAGCTTGATAGCTGCTATTTACTAATCATCTTTTCTGTGCCAGGTACTTGTTGTCATGTGCTATTGAATCAACTCTGACTCATCCTATAGGACAGATTAGAACTGCTTCATACGGTTTCTAACGCTGTAAATCTTTACAGAAGCAGACTAACACATCTTTCTCCCACAGAGCAGCTGGTAGGTTCGGCCAGTTGATCTTTCAGTTATCAGCTGAATGCTTAACCACTGCACTACAAGGGCCCCTTGCCTGGTACTTAATCATCCTCAAATGCTGAAAGATAAGTGTTAATTTCTCCATTAAATTGCTGAGGAAACTGGGGATCTGAGAAACTAACTAACTCAAAGTCACTTAAAGCAAGTTACAAAGCCATATACTCCTTGTAAATGGTGGGTTAAAACACCTCCAAGGGAGGCTTAGATATATTGAACTGAATAACTGTCTGTTTACTTATAAATCAGACTCCCAAACTCTAGCTTCTGTCAAGATCATAGGAATGATCAGATCCAGTCACACATTCAGATTTCTGGAAGAAAACTAAATTGCGGCCATCTGTGATCATGGAGAAGCAGTCCCATACAGATAAGTGACATCAACTAATGCCTCCAAAACTAAATCTACACACTGGTTTTACCTTGGATCTCACCCACGAATGCTACCATGCATCAGAAACTGACCACTAATGACATTTTATATCCTCCTAATGAAGAACTGGAAACCCTGGTGGTATAGTGGTTAAGAGCTATGGCTGCTAACCAAAAGGTCAGCAGTTTGAATCTATCGGGTGCTCCTTGGAAACTCTATGGGGCAGTTCTACTCTGTCCTATCGGGTCGCTACGAGTCAGAATTGACTTGACAGCAATGGGTTTGATTTTTTTTTTTTTTTTTCCATTTAATGAAGAACTTGTACACAGATGCCAAAGCATAAAAAAACTTTACTGGCAGAAAATGGGATGGAACTTTGAACTGCAGCTCTGCCCCTAAGGAATGAAGTTGGTTACGCAGTCGAAGCAATACTTATCACTGAAGTCTCCAAATAAAAATGCTATATAAATGCTATATGCTAAATAAAAGCTATAACTCCCTGAAAATGAGAGAGCATTCCTAAATACATATTTTAGTGTACTTTAAATTGACATAGAAAATTAAATCTAAGTAGACAATGAACTCTGTGTAGTCAGGCAAATTAATCACCAGCAAAAGAACACAACACTCCAACCCTGGTTTCTGGCTGGCAGCCGCCTCTGAACTAATTGCAGATAGGCATATTAATGAGGGAGAAAATATAAGCTAACATAACTGTAGTCAAATCAGTTCCTACAACAGGGAAAGCACATTAACTGATGTACTCATACCCACCGCCAAAATACCAGCTAGGGAGAACAAAAGCTGTCAGAGCAAGATGCTGTAACTAATCCAAAACAGCCCAGGGTTTGGGCTTTAGCTACAATATGACATTCTCAAGGGGAACACAAGTTAAGTTTCTAATGTAGGCTCTTTAAGTGATTTTTACTGCTGTCATTTTTTTAGGACTTGATGGTTCTCCCTCATTACCAACAGCAGATTCCAGTAGAATGTTACGACGTCTTCAGATATACACACATTGACAAATAAGAAAATTTTCCTGCCATACTTACATAGTCTTTCATGATATAATTTTCCTACTTACACATGAAAAGGTGTCCAGTATGGTCATATCACCCTATGTATGACATCTCTGACTGACTCACCACTCTAACTGGGGAACTTTCCCAAATTCCTACTAGAATCAACCTAAGTATCCTTAAGTAAAGGAAAACATGGAGAAGTTAAATATGAGCACAAACTCACACACACACATAGTGATACCGATAGTTCAGGCTGGGATAAGATCAATGATGTTAAAGGAAAAAGAATATTTCTGCTGAAAGCAGAGATGGACAAGCAGAGATGGACAAGGCCATTATACAAGGAGAGACCAAGTTCTGCCCTGCCACTTTGTATCTTATGAGACTCCAGGCAAGTTATCAAGCCTCTGTAAATCCCAGTTCCTTCTTTTTTTTTTCACCTATAAAATGGGATAACACCACTGAATAACTCTACCTGTTCTATCAATCCCCATAAAGTTGATGCCTTGAATCATTTTGAGGCTTACCCAAACACTATAAAGAAATAAATGATGGAATAAAACTGAAACAAATAAACTGTAAGAATGGCCTCTTTGGATTGTTATAAGGATCAAATCAGAGTTTTATGTAAGAGAGGTCCCTAAATTAAAGTGCAATTTGCAATTCCTGAGCCAAACTGATCTTGGCAGAGACACTGAGTTTTTAATACTTCTCAAGAAGCCATACCACAGCTTGGCCATCAGAGTCAAAGTATGTGAGAAGAGTATCTTAAAAAAAAAAAAACTCAAATCTTAATAAGACAAAACAAGCCTGACGCTAGACTACCTTATTTCTCAACAACCCAAGCCAATGTATAGGGAGAGAGAATGCATGCTCTCCAAGCACAACAAATTAGGAAGGTTTTTTTCTTTCAGAAGCACCTGAAAGGATAAGAAAGGACACTACGTAATGATTAAAGGGATGATACACCAAGAAGATATAACCAGATTAAATATTTATGTACCCAAGGACAGGATTGTAAGATACATAAAACAAACTCTATCAGCACTGAAAAGTGAGATAGACAGCTCCACAACAATAGTAGGAGACTTCAACACACCACTTTCGGTGAAGGACAGGGCATCCAGAAAGAAGCTCAATAAAGACACGGAAGATCTAAATGCCACAATCAAACAACTTGACCTCGTAGACATATACAGAACACTCCACCCAACAGCAGACAAGTATACTTTCTTTTCTAGTGAACAACTGAACATTCTCTAGAATAGACCACATATTAGGTCATAAAGCAAACCTTAGCAGAATCCAAAACATTGAAATATTACAAAGCATCTTCTCTGACCATAAGGTGATAAAAGTAGAAATCAATAACGGAAAAGAAATCAAACACTTGGAAACTGAACAATACCCTGATCAAAAAAGATTGGATTATAGAAGACATTAAGGATGGAATAAAGAAGTTCATAGAATGCAATGAGAATGAAAGCACTTCCTATCAGAACCTTTGGGACACAGCGAAAGCAGTGCTCAGAGGTCAACTTATATCAATAAATGCACACATCCAAAAAAACAAAGGGCCAAAATCAAAGAATTATCCCTACAACTTGAACAAATAGAAAGCGAGCAACAAAAGAAACCCTCAGGCACCAGAAGAAAACAGACAATAAAAATTGGAGCAGAGCTAAATGAAATAGAAAACAGAAAAACAATTGAAAGAATTAACAAGACCAAAAACTGGTTCTTTGAAAAAATCAACAAAATTGATAAACCATTGGCCAAACTGACAAAAGAAAAACAGGACAGGAAGCAAATAACCTGAATAAGAAATGACATGGGCAATATTACAACAGACCCAACTGAAATTAAAAGAACCATATCAGATTATTATGAAAAATTGTACTCCAACAAATTTGAAAACTTAGAAGAAATGGATGAATTTCTAGAAACACACTACCTACCTAAACTTACACAAGCAGAGGTAGAACAGCTAAATAGACCCGTAACAAAAGAAGAGATTGAAAAGGTAATCAAAAAACTCCCAATAAAAAAAAGGCCTGGCCCAGATGGCTTCACTGCAGAGTTCTACCAAACTTTCAGGGAAGGGTTAACACCATTACTACTAAAGGCATCTCAGAGCATAGAAAAGGATGGAATACTCCCAAGTCATTCTATAAAGCCAGCATATCTCTGATACCAAAACCAGGTAAGGGCATCACAGAACAAGAAAATTACAGACCTATGTCCCTCATGAACTTAGATGGAAAAATCCTCCACAAAATTCTAGCCAATAGAATTCAACAATATATCAAAAAAATAATTCACCATGACCAAGTGGGATTCATACCAGGTATACAGGGATGGGTCAACATTAGAAAAACAATTAATGTAATCCATAATATAAATAAAACAAAAGACAGGAATCACATGATTTTATCAATTGATACAGAAAGGGTATTTGACAAAGTCCAACACACATTCAAGACAAAAACTCTCAGCAAAATAGGAGTAGAATGAAAATTCCTCAACATAATAAAAGGCATTTATACAAAGCCAATTGCCAGCATCATCCTAAATGGAGAAAATCTGAAAGCATTCCCCTTGAGATCAGGAACCAGACAAGGATGTGCTTTATCACCACTGTTATTCAACATTGTGCTGGAGGTCCTAGCCAGAGCAATTAGGCTAGATAAAGAAATAAAGGGTATCCAGATTGGCAAGGAAGAAGTAAAAGTATCTCTGTTTCAAAAGATATGATCTTATACACAGAAATCCCTAAAGAATATATAAGAAAACTACTGGAACTAAGAGAAGAGTTCAGGAAAGTATCATTATACAAGATAAACATACAAAAATCAGTTGGATTTCTCCACACCAACAAAAAGAACATTGAAGAGGAAATCACCAAATCAATACCATTTACAGTAGCCCCCAAGAAGATAAAATACTTAGGAATAAATCTTACCAGAGATGTAAGAGACTTATACAAAGGAAACTACAAAACACTTCTGCAAGAAACCAAAAGAGACCTACATAAGTGGTAAAACATACCTTGCTCATGGATAGGAAGACTTAACATTATAAAAATGCCTATTCTACCAAAAGCGATCTATAGGTTTAACGCAATTCTGATCCAAATTCCAATGACATTTTTTAATGAGATGGAGAAACAAATCACCAACTGCATCTGGAAGGAAACAGGCCTCGGATAAGTAAAGCATTACTGACAAAGAAGAACAAAGTGGGAGGCCTACTCTACCTGATTTTAGAATCTATTATACTGCCACAGTAGTCAAAACAGCCTGGTACTGGTACAAAAACAGATACAAAGACCAATGGAACAGAATTGAGAATCCAGATATAAATCCATCCACATATGAGCAGTTGATATTTGACAAAGCCCCCAAAGTAGTTAGATGGGGAAAAGATAGTCTTTTTAGCAAATGGTGCTGGCATAACTAGATATCCATCTGCAAAACAATGAAACAAGGCCCATACCTCACACCATGCACAAAAACAAACTCAAAATGGATCAAAGACCTGAATATGAAATATAAAACAATAAAGATCAAGGAAGAAGCAATAGGAACAATGTTAGGAGCCCTGACACATGGCATAAACAGTATACAAAACATTATTAAAAATGCAGAAGAAAAACTAGATAACTAGGAGCTCCTAAAAATCAAACATCTATGTATGCTCATCCAAAGACTTCACCAAAAGATTAAAAAGACTACCTACACACTGGGAAAAAGTTTTTTGCTATGGCATTTCTGATCAGCATCTGATCTCTAAAATCTACATGATACTGCAAAAACTCAACTATAAAAAGACAAATAACCCAAATAAAAAATGGGCAAAAGATATGAACAGACACTTCACTAAAGAAGACATTCAGGTAGCTAACAGATACATGAGGAAATGCTCACGATCATTAGCCATTACAGAAATGTAAATCAAAACTACAATGAGATTCCATCTCACTCCAACAAGGCTGGCATTAATCCAAAAAACACAAAATAATAAATGTAAGAGAGGTTGTGGAGAGACTGGAAAACTTATACACTGCTGGTGGGAAAGTAAAATGGTACAACCACTGTGGAAATCGATTTGGTGCTTCCTTCAAAAGCTAGAAATAGAACTAACAAACGATCCAGCAATCCCACTCCTCGGAATGTATCCTAGAGAAATAAGAGTCTTTACACGAACAGATATATGCACACCCATATCACTGCAGCACTGTTTACAATAGCAAAAAGATGGAAGCAACCAAGGTGACCATCAACAGATGACTGGATAAATTATTCTATATTCACACAATGGAATACCATGCATTGATAAAGAACAATGATGAATCTGTGAAACATTTCATAACATGGAGGAATCTGGAAGGCATTTTGCTGAGTGAAATTAGTCAGTTTTAAAAGGACAAATATTGTTTAAGACCACTATTATAAAATCTTGAGAAACAGTTTAAACAGAGAAGAAAATATTCTTTGATTGTTATGACAGCGGGGAGGGAAGGTGAGTAGGAGAGGGGTATTCACTAATTAGATAGTAGATAAGAACTAATTTAGGTGAAGAGAAAGACAACACACAATACAGGAGAGGTCAGCACAACTGGACTAAACCAAAAGCAAAGAAGTTTCCTGAATAAACTGAACGCTTCGAAGGCCAGTGTAGCAGGGGCAGGGGTTTGTGGACCACGGTTTCAGGGGACATCTAAGTCAATTGGCATAACAAAATCTATTAAGAAAACATTCTGCATCTCAGTTTGGAGAGTGGTGTCTGGGCTCTTAAATGCTAGCAAGCGGCCATCAAAGATGTATCAATTGGTCTCAACCCACCTGCACCAAAGGAGAATGAGGAACACCAAGGACATAAGGTAATTACGTGCCCGAGGAACAGAAAAGGCAACATAAACCAGAGAATACATCAGCCTGAGACCAGAAGAACTAGACGGTGCCCGGCTACAACCAATGACTGCCCTGACAGGGAACACAACAGAGAACCCCTGAGGGAGCAGGAGAGCAGTGGGATGCAGACCCCAAATTCTCATAAAAAGACCAGACTTAATGGTCTGACTGAGACTAGAAGGACCCCGGTGGTCATGGCCCCCAGACCTTCTGTTGGCCTAGGACAGGAACCATTCCCAAATCCAAGTCTTCAGACAGGGATAGGACTGGACAATGGGATGGAGAGGGATGCTGGTGAGGATTGAGCTTCTTGGATTAGGTGGACACTTGACACTATGTTGGCATCTCACGTCTGGAGGGGAGATGAGAGAGTAGAGGGGGTTAGAAGCTGGCCAAATAGACACGAAAAGAGAGAGTCAAGGGAGGGAGTGGGCCGTCTCATTAGGGGGAGAGCAATTGGGAGTACATAGCAAGGTGTATGTAAGTTTTTGTGTGAGAGACTGACTTGATTTGTAAACTTTCACTTAAAGCACTATAAAAATTTTAAAAAAATTATCAGAAAAAAGAACCTATTATTAGCCATCCCTAGAGTATAGCAATTAGTTTATAATCAAATGGCTTTCTACAAGCAAAATTTTTACTTTGGGCTGATAATTTTCAACAAAACGTCAATATTAAATAATGTCATTCATCAAATCAATATATTCAGCTACTTTAGGTAACATCTTGCAAGTAACACTGTAAAAACCTGTTGCCATCGAGTCGATTCTGACTCACAGCTACGTTATAGGACAGTAGAACTGCCCTTTAGGGTTTCCAAAGAACAGCTGATAGATTTGAACTGCCAACTTTTTGCTTAGCAGCCAGGGCTCCTAATTTAACACTAAAAAGGTTCAAAAATAAGCAACGCTACTCATAGTCACAAGTTCTGTTGTAGTTATAACGTCTATTCTATAGAAAAAGTAGTAGGTCACTAAATTTTGTGTTTAAAATTTTGTATTCAAATCATCTTTCCCATACTTGACTATGCAGAAGTTTGGGGTCTTCATCTATCATTATACTTTCTTTAGCATAGTTGTCCAATAATTTCCACATTCAGTTGGATCACCTTTCTTTGGAATGGGCACAAATATGGATCTCTTCAAGTCAGTTGGCCAGGTAGCTGTCTTCCAAATTTCTTGGCATAGACAATTGAGCACCTCCGGTGTTGCATTTGTTTGCTGAAACATCTCAATTGGTATTCTGTCAATTCCTGAAGCCCTGTTTTTCACCAGTGCCTTCAGTGCAGCTTGGACTTCTTTCTTCAATACTATCAGTTCCTAAAATGTTTGAATGTCAACCAATTCTTTTTGGTACAGTGACTCTGTGTATTCCTTCCATCTTGTTTTGATGCTTCCTGAGTCATTCAATATTTTGCCCACAGAATCCTTCAAAATTGCAACTCCAGGGTTGAATTTTTTCTTTAGTTCTTTATGATTGAGGAATGCTAAGCGTGTTCTTCCCCTCTGGTTTTCTAACTCCAGGACTTTGCACATTTCATTATTATAACTCTTTACTTTCTCTTCTCAAGCTGTCCTTTGAAATCTTCTGTTCAGCTCTTTTACTTCATTATTTCTTCCATTCGCTTTAGATGTTCTACATTCAAGGAAAAGTTTCAAAGTCTCTTCTGACATCCATTTTGGTCTTATCTTTCTTTCCCGCATTTTTTAATAAGCTTTGTTTTCTTCATGTATGATGGCCTTGATGTCATTCCACAACTCATCTGGTCTTTGGTCATTACTGTTCAATGCATCAAATTTGTTTTAGTCCTAGAATAATTAAATCACTGTTGTAAAACAATGTTCTTGCAATAAGTACAGAACTTACCCTTCACTGAACCGCAATAAAAAGAACACAGTAACAGATAACTTCACCTTTTCTGATAAATTGTTAAGATTATTAGCCATAACCTTAGGATTTCTTATAAAATTCCACATCAGGGAAAAGCACATAGCCCCCTGCTCCACTTTTTTGCCTTGATCACCAGGAAACTCTCAGTCAAGTCTGGACCTCAATTACAGTAGTTATTTTACCCAAGTGCCACACAAAAGTATCTTGAATAAAGTTTAAGTTCTTGCTTATCTTTATTTTAATTACTTTGAGTACTGTGGATGTTTTTATTGTAAATCATATCAAATCACTTCATAAATTATGAACGAACAGACAAGTGTGAGGTGATGCCATGCACTAGTGTTGTGGCTGCAGCTTATTATACTTATCAGGCCACCCTTGACACTTGGGGCACTTGTTTCTGCCAGAAATGCACACTTGAAGTGCTGTAAGAGATAGTCATTTGAGTCTGGCCACCCAGATACTGAGAATTGATGAAACATCTCCTTATGTCCAAATTGAATTGTGTCCTACAAATATTTGAGGTTAGAAAGCCATATATTCCACCTCAAATAACTTCCATGTACAAAAATTGTACCATCAGGAGGCAAAATGGCAGCTTAGTCAGACATACCATGTTGTCTTTCTACAGCAAAGACCTGAGAAACCAAGTGAAACAGATACATATGACAATCCTGGAACTCTGAGCATCAAGTGAAAAGATAAAGAACTATATCAAACACAAACTGAAAGAAGAAACCAATTGAAAACAGCAAAAAAGAAGAGATACAGAGCAGGGGTGACCTGCCAGCTGGCCTGGCACAGCGTAGCCATCTTGAGACAAAAAACTGGCAGTGATCCCAGATGAGAAGCACAAGAAAGCAACTTCACAGTATTTCCAAAAGCAGATAGAAAAACTCTGTAGACACACTCAGAGTAAAGAAAGGTGAGCTGGACATGAACCATATCTAGGGAGAGAAATTACATAAAGGAGGGCAAGAATTCTAGAGATCCCTGTGTCCACAGAGCAGGGAGGAAGCCAGGTCCCACAGACAGGGATACTCAGTAGAGGTGGTCTCTGCCCATTAGGGTGAGTGGTGCACATGGAGGAATAAAACCATAAACTGTCAACAGAAGGACCCCTACCTGACCAGACTACAGGCAACCCACCCCTTCCTGACACTTGGCTAGGGCCAAGTCCCTACTGCTGCCTGTAACCAACAGAAAGTGCCCAGGCACTCTTGCACAGTGATCAGAGAAGCACGCCTCCCCACCCCCATCCTCTGAGTGATTAGCAGCATGAATTCCCCCATTCCTGAAACCTTGATCACTGGAGAACACATTACTAGCCCCCCTTTTCCCTCCTATCCATCCCCGTCCACCACCCTCTCCCCTCACTGACCTGCTGAAAAGCATGAGAACACTCCAGCACTTCTGGTTACCTGGCAGCCCCTGCTGGCTGACCTGCCAAGAAGCTCAAGTGCGCTCTAGCATGCCCAGCTGCCACTCCCCCAGCTGACCCACTGAACAGTGTGTGATTACCTCAGCAAGCCCATCCCCTATCTACCACCCTCCTCCCACAATCTGGCGCACCAAGCTGCATCCCCCGTCAACACACTGAGTAATGCAAGACCCCTCCGACGCACTTGGCCACCCATTCACCACCCCTGCACCACCTGCTGATCCACCAAGCAGCATGAGAGTGCTCTGGTGCACCCACCTGCCATCATCCCCTGCCAACAGGCAGAAGAGTGCTTCAACGTCCCTGTCTGCCCATCCACAACTCCCTCCCACTGACCAGTGTGAGAGTGCTCTGGCACTCCCAGCCACCTCCCCACCATCCCACTACCTCCTCGCAACCCGAGTGGCATGAAAGCATCCAGGCATACCCATTTACCCATTTGCCTCCTCCAACCTGCGCTGACACAAGGAGCATCATGAAAGTACTCTGGTCTGCTTGGCTGCCTCACCAGCAACCCCCTGCCAACTGGCACAAGTGTTCTAACGCACCGACCAGCTGTCTGCCACCAACTCCCTGTCAACTCCCCAGTTGGTGGGAGAGCATTCCTGTGCTCCCAGCTGCATGCCCCCACCTCCATCCACTGAACCACTAAGAAGTGGGGGAATGCTCTGACACTCCTGGCCAACTGTCACATTCTCAACTGCTGCTCTACCCACCTGGTGAGGGACTGTAAGCACTTCAGTGCCTCTGGAATGATAACATGCAGCAGCCAGTGCCAACACAGCCCGCCCTCAGACACCTCACATGTCCACTGAACAGTGATGTGGGCTTGCCCACCCACCACTGTCACGCTTACCCAGAGACAGGTGGTGAGTGCTCCCATACTGCCAGATGAATGATCAGCAAAGCACACCCAACCCCCATCCTGATATATCAAAACAAAACGAAGAAAACCAGGATGAGACATACGATCAATCAATAAATAAAATAACAACTTAATGCCTTGAATAATGACCAAAATAAAGGTGCAGAAAACCCTCCTGAGGAAGAAATGGTCAAAAGATTTATATAACAGAAAAAAATAAGGAAAACACAGATAAAACCTCAGGAAAATTCAGGAAAACAATACAAGAACAAAATGACAAAATAAATAGAAACCATACAAAAGCAACCACTAGAAATCCAAAAGATTAACAATAAAATATCAGAAATGGATAACTAAATGGAATGACATAGAAGCAGAATGGAAACAATAGAAGAAAGAATCAGAGAAATAGGATACAAATCCCTTACTACTAACCTGTTTGAGGAACAATCATAAAAAAGAATGAAAAAGGCCTAAGAGTTATGTGGGACACCATCAAAAGGAATAATTTACATGTAATAGGAATTTCATAAGAGGAGGAAAAAAGAAAAGTACAGAAGGAATCTTTGAAAATATATTGGTTGAAAACTTTCAAAAAATCATGAGAGATGAAAAGGTATCCATCTAAGAAGCTGAATGAACCCCACACAGAAGCAACCCCCCAATAAATCAGCAAAACATATCATAGTCAAACTTTCCAAAACCAAAGACAAAGAAAATTCTGAAAGCAGCTTGTGAAAAATGAAATATTACTTACAAAGGGATACCAATAAGACTAACTGCTGATTTCTCATCAGAAACCATACAGGCAAGAAAGCAATGGGATGAGATATATAAAATCCTGAAGGAAAAGAACTGTCAACCAAGAATCATATATCCAACAAAACTATCTTTCAAAAATGACAGTACAACTAAGACATTCTTAGATAAGCAGAAACTATGGGAATTTTTAAAAACCAGACTAGCCTTACAAGAAATATTAAAGGGAGTACTTTGCATAGAGAAACAATGATGTCAGACAACAACCTGAGATAAAGACTCATGACAACATCACTCAGATATCAACCCAAACAAACACTTCACAAAAGCAAAATAAAGCTAAAAAAAGAAAAAAAAAATGATTACAGGGAACCAGAGGAATTAAGATGTAAACAACAACAACTTCAAAACAGAAAAGGCTAATAAAAGATGTACTTACAGAACTTCCATATGGTGAGAAAGTCAATACAATTTCAAGATATACTAGACTGTTTTAAGATATGTACACACCCATGATCATTGCAGCACTGTTTACAGTAGCAAAATGATGGAAGTAACCAAGGTGCCCATTAACAGATGAATGGATAAATTATGGTATATTCACACAATGGAATACTATGTATCAATAAACAATAATGAATCTGTGAAGCATTTCATAACATGGAGGAATCTGGAAGGCATTATGCTGAGTGAAGTCAGTCAGTTGCAAAAGGACAAATATTGTATGAGACCACTACTATAAGAACTCAAGAAATAGTTTAAAAAGAAAAGAAAATATTCTTTGATGGTTACGAGAGGGGGGATTAACTAATTAGGTAGTAGGCTAGAGCTGATTTAGGTGAAGGGAAGGACAACACGCAATAGAGGAGAGGTCAGCACAACTGGACTGAATAAACCGAACACTTCAAAGGCCAGGTAGCGGGGGGCGGGTGGGATTGGGGACCATGGCTTCAGGGGACATCTAGGTCAACTGGCATAATAAAATCTATTAAGAAAACATTCTGCACCCCATTTTGGAGAATGGCATCTGGGGTCTTAAACACTAGCAAGCAGCCATCTAAGATGCAACAAATGGTCTCAACCCACATGGAGCAAAGAAGAATGAAGAACACCAAAGACACAAGGTAAGTATGAGCCCAAGAGTCAGAATGTGCCACATAAACCAGAGACTACATCACCCTGAGACCAGAAGAAATAGATGGTGCCCGGTTACAACTGATGACTGCCATGACAGGGAACACAACAAAGAATCCCTGAGGGAGCAGGGAAGCAGTGGGATGCACACCTCAAATTCTCATAAAAAGACCAGAATTAATGGTCTGACTGAGAATGGATGGACCCTGGAGGTCATGGTCCCTAGACCTTCTGTCAGCCCAAGATAGGAACCATTCCCAAAGCCTACTCTTCAGGCAGGGATTGGACAGGACTATAAGACAGAAAATGATGCTGGTAAGGAGTTGGCTTCTTGGATCAAGTAGACACATGAGACTATGTGTGCAGCTCCTGTCTGGAGGGAGATGTGAAGGCCGAGGGGGACAGAAGCTGCCTGAATGGACACAGAAATACAGGGTGAAGAGAGTGTGCTGTCTCATTAGGGGGAGAGCAACTAGGAGTATTTAGCAAGGTGTATATAAGGTTTTGCATGAGAGACTGACTTGATTTGTAAACTTTCGCTTAAAGCACAATAAAAATTAAAGAAAAAAAAAGACTGTTTTAATTTTAAGAGGACTAAGATAAACTTCATCACAACCTCAAAAGTAATAAATCTACTCACCAAAATAAAGGAGAAAACCAAAAGACTCAGTAAACACAAAAATAACAAAAACGATCGATAGGAAAAGTAAATTCATATACAAAAACAACTCAGCACAGAAGATTAAGAGGAACAAAGAAACAGTCAATACCACACCAAAAATTATATATACATGTAACAAAATGACAACAATGAATCTATACCTATCGATAATCACACTGAATGTAAATGGATTAAATGCACCAGCCAAGAGACAGAAAGTAACAGAATGGATTAAAAAAAAAAACTCATCAATATGTTGCCTACAAGGGATATAACTTAGACACAAAGACAGAAACAAGTTAAAAATCAAAGGATGGAAATAAACATATCAAGCAAATAGTACCCAAAAGAGAGCAGGAGTAGCAATAGTAACTTCGGACAAAATAGACTTTAAACCAATATCATTATAAGAGACAAAGAAAGGCATTATGCAATGATTAAAGGATCAATTCACCAAGAGGACAGAACCATAATAAATAGCTATCCACCCATTAACAGAGCTCCAAAATACATAAAACAAACTAAACAAATTGAAAGAGAAACAGACAATTCTACAACAATAGTAGGAGACTTTAACACACCACTTTCAACAATGGACAGAACAACTAGAAAGAAAATCAATAAAGATACAGACGATATAAATAATATCATCAACCAACTGGGCTTAATAGATATGTATGGAATACACCACCTAACAGCAGCACAGTACACGTTCCTGTCCAACCCACAGGGATCACTCTCTAGAATACAGCATATTCTAGGTCACAATGCAAGCCTCAATAAACACAAAAACATCAACATAATACAAAGCATGTTCTCTGACCATAACATTATTTAAAAAAGCACAAGTAAAAAAATTAAATACCTGGAGACTAAATAATACCTTACTCAAAAACTACTGGGTCACAAAAGAAATTAAAAACATACCTTAAAAATTCTTAGAATCAAATGAAAATAAAGGCAACACACCAAAACCTCTGGGATACAGAAAAGCAGTGCTCAAGGAAAATTTACAGCAATAACTGCACACATCAAAAAAGAAAACCCAAAATCTATAATTTAATCTAGCAACTTGAACAAATAAAAACGAACAGCAAAAGAAGTCCACAGTCATCAGAAGAAAGGAAATAACAAAAGTCAGAGGAGAAATAAATGAAATAGAAAACAGAAAAACAATACAAAAAATCAACAAAACTAGAAGTTAGTTCTATGGGAAGATCAATAAAATCAAAACCTCTGGCCAAATTAACAAAGGAAGAAAATGAGAAAAGACAAACAAAATAAGAAATGAAACAGATGATATTACTACAGAACCAACCAAAATAAAGACGGTTATTACAGAATATCATGAAAAACTGTACTCAAAATAATTTGAAGACCTAGAAGAAATGGACAAATTTCTAGGAACCCACTACCTACCTACATTAACACAAGTAGAAGTAGAAAACCTAAACAGACTCATAACAAATGAAGAAATTGATGATGTCATTAAAGAGATCCATATTTGTGCCCATTCCAAAGAAAACTGATCCAACAGAATGTGGAAATTATCAGACAATATCATTAATATCACATGCAAGTAAAATTTTGCTGAAGATAATTAAAAAATGGTTGTAGCAGTACATCGAAAAGCAACTGCCAGAAATTCAAGCCAGCTTCAGAAGAGGACGTGGAATGAGGAATATCATTGCTGATGTCCGATGGATCTTGGCTGAAAGCAGAGAAAATCAGAAAGATGTTTTCCTGTGTTTTATTGACTATGCAAAGGCATTCGACTGTGTGGATCATAACAAATTATGGACAACACCGTGAAGAATAGGAATTTCAGAACACTTAAATATACTTGTGTGGAGCCTGTACATAGGCCAAGAGGCAGTCATTAGAACAGAACAAGGTGATACCGTGAGGTTTAAAATCAGGAGAAGTGTGTGTCAGGGTTGTATCCTTTCACCATACGTACTCAATCTGCATGGTGAGCAAATAATCTGAGAAGCTGGACTATATGAAGAAGAACACAGCAATAGGATTGGAGGAAGACTCATTAACAACCTGCGATATGAAGGATGACACAGCCTTGCTTGCTGAAAACGAAAAGGACTAGAAGTACTTACTGATGAAGATCAAAGACTGCAGCCTTCAATATGGATTACGCCTCAACATAAAGCAAACAAAAATCCTCACAACTGGACAAACAAGCAACATCATGATAAACAGACAAAAGATTAAAGTTGTCAAGGGTTTCATTTTACTTGGATCCACAATCAACGCTCATTGAAGCAGCAGTCAAGAAATTAAATGACGTATTGCATTCGGCAAATCTGCTGCAAAAGACCTCTTTAAAGTGTTAAAAAACAAAGATGTCACTTTGAGGACTACAGTGCACCTGATCCAAGCCAAGGTATTTTCAATCGCTTCATATGCATGTGAAAGCTGGACAATGAATAAGGAAGACCAAAGAAGAATTGATGCCTTTGAATTGTAGTGCTGGCGAACAATATTGAATATACCACGGACTGCCAGAAGAAAGAACAAATCTGTCTTGGAAAAAGTACAGCCAGAATGCTCCTTAGAAACAACACTGGCAAGATGTCGTCTAATGTACTTTGGACATGTTATCAGGAGGGACCAGTCCCTGGAGAAGAACATCATGCTTGGTAGAGGGTCAACAAAAAAGAGGAAGGTCCTCAACAAGTTAGAGTGACACAGTGGCTGCAACAATGGGCTCAAGCATAGCAATGACTGTGACGATGGAGCAGGATCAGGCAGTGTTTTGTTCTGTTGTACACAGTCATCAGTTGGAACTGACTTGACGGCACCTAACGACAACATTAGAGGCATCACAATTCCCCCAGTCTACACCATGCCTCCCATACTCCAGCAGGTTCTATTTAATCTTTTATCTTAACAGCCTTCACATTCTTCCTTTCTCTTCTCAACACTGCCTCTCTAGTTCAGCTCTTTATCATGCCTCTCTTGAGTTTTCTTTCCTCCATTCTACTTATACCATTTTTCTCCAGTACATAAATATTACTAAACTATCACTATCATTCCACTGTCCTAGTCAAAAACCTTCAGACATGTCCTACACTGAGAAATTAAAACTCAAGACTTGCAGATTAGAATGTGATACACTTTACAATCTGTTGCTTTTCCACAAATATCCCTTCTATCCACCCTCTCGCTTTACTTAAGCTCTCAGGTGAGCTGGTGTATTCCCCATCCCTGAATATGTCTCAAGTATTCTTTTTTTTTTTCCCTACTTTTCCTCTCATCTCCAATGACTTTCTCTCCTCTTTTGCACTTATTCAGTCCATAATCAACTTTCATAGTACAATTCAAATCCTGCTTTTAAAGAAATTCCCACATCTCCTGGCTATATCACTCACGTGGCATTCTTAAGGTAAACATTTGCATTTTGTTTTGTTAAATGTCTAGGCTTAACTAAATTGTTACTTAAAACCAAAATAAGTTCCTAGACAATAAGACCACCTTATCTTCACGGTATCTCCTATGGCATCAATGGAGCAAACTAAACAGTCAGTTACATTTGCTGAGGGCCTGATGTGCCGCAACTTACCAATACTTTTAAGATGACTTCCTAGGGACTGATTTTAAAATACAAAGTAGTCTAGAAAGGGGACATTGCAGGTCTTGACTTCCTTCAGTAAATCCTACCCACATTATTACAAGCCACCCAAGGACCATCTAACCTTGGAAGCTTTTAAGAAACTGAATAATTTCTTTGGGGAAGTGGTGGAGATTCAAAACAGAGGAGTTCATTTTACTTTACTAGATGATTATTTCCAATTTTTGTATCATGTTAAAGTGATCATGATAGTTTCAAAGTATATCCTCTCTCATGTTTATTCATCATCAAACTTACAAACTTGTGTATATAATAAAACAGACCTGAAAATAAGCAGACAATATAAAAATTTATGTGTGATTTTACAACAACAGTACTTTAGGTAACTGATCTTACAATGAAAAAAAACATATGTCCACTTTGAAGTTCCAGAGAAGGTTAGAATAAAAATGAAAACATTTTAAGAGACAGGATAATCATAGGGTTCCAAGTTCTGAGTTCAAATTCTCTGCAGTCACTACTATTTTATGAAGATGCTACAGGAATGCCCAAAATTGTGCACAGAACTGACAAAACAATGAAAACAGTTTCAGTAAAACTCTTCCAGTTCTGTTTTTGCAGAAAAATATAACAGCAAATTAAATTTGATTTATTTCTACAACTGTGATAATTTACGATCTTTTTCCTTTTGGAAAGAAACAATGGTCCATGTAAACTCAGTGAAACCTGACGGGTACCTTAAGGTGAAGGACAGTTACTCAACCTGTGAAACTATTATGAGGAATCTGTGAGTCCAAGAATTGCCAAACCAAAAACCAAACCCATTGCCATGAAGTCAATTCTGACTCACAGCAACCGTATAGGACAGAGTGGAACTGCCCTATATGGTTTCCAAGGAGCAGCTGGTGGATTTGAACTGCCAACTTTTGGTTTGTAGCCCTAGCTCTTAACTACTGCACCACCAGGGCTCCAAACATTGCCAGGAGAACAAATAAATAAAGCCAGACATAGAGGCACTAGATTTTTTTCCCCTCAAATGTCTATAGCTGCTATCGTGATCAATAAAATATAATTTTTGAATGGTCTAGAATTCACAGTCATTTTCTTTCTGTATTTTCTCAACCAAGAGATCATTGGCTTTCAAAAGGATCTTCAAAATGGTTAAGAAAGGATTTTGTTATATATATATTTTGTTATATACATTTCATCACAATAAAATTAATAATAATAATAAAGATCTCCATATTCACAAAGGCGAGACCATCTATTTCAGAACTATGACACAGACCCCATATAATAATCCAAAGCCACATAGTTCTATGGCTTTGTTTAAGCTCTCAGGCTGCTAGGTTCTGTATAGTGCCTATAAAATTTAGTTCCTTTTATAACACTGTTCATCATTGACAGAAGAATATAGATGTGAAGGAGTTGAGAATGGTGGTCAGTAGCTATTCAAAGGGATAAAAGGGCGTTTTAGTTATTCACAATCTATTTCATTTCACACTGAGCTAAACAGCTAGTCCGTACATTCTTAGACAGTGTTATGAATTCCATAAAGGTAAAGCGTAAAGGATGCAGAAACCCAAAGCACATTATAATCCTCATACCCAAAATATCCACATCTACATTCAGTTAAGCACTCAACTACTAATTGAAAGGTTGGTGGTTTGAACCCACCCAGAGGCACCTCAGACACAAAGCTTGGTGATCCACTTTCAAAAGGTCATAGCCATGAAAATCCTATGGTACGCAGTGCTACTCTGCAACACACGGGGCTGCCATGAGTAGGAATCAACTCAATGGCAACTGGAATTGTAGGGATGCTAATTGTCCAGATCCTCTTGCCAGATGCCTCTGTGCAGGGATTCTCTTCCATGTCCTGGTTCCTGTATAAGCCTACTTGTTATTGTTAGTTGCCACTGAGTCAGCTCCAACTCATGGCAACCCCATGTATAACAGAATAAAATGTTGCCCGGTCCTGTGTCATCTTCATGATTGTTGGTATGCTCATGTCATTCTTGTGGCCACTGTGTATCCTGAGCATCTACCAACCTATGGGGCTCATCTTCCAGCACTATATTCTGTTGCGATCCATATGGTTTTCCCTGGCTGTTTTTCAGAAGGAAATTGCCAAGCCTTTCTTTCTAGTCTGTCTTAGTCTGGAAGCTCCACTAAAACCTGACCTCCACGCATGACCCTGTTGGTATTTGAAATATTGGTGGCATAGCTTCCAGAATTGTACCAACACAAACTGACAGACAGGTAGTGGGTATAAACCGGCAGGGACCCTTTTATTAGACACATCTCTTTTTTTTCCTCCTAATATTGAGCAAAGGGAACAGCATTAGACTATCATCTCTCTACACTTTTGCTATCACACTTCAGGCAGAGTTCTTTTCCTGTCTGTTTCCCATACAAGTCAAAGAGCTGCCTGATGGTAGGGATGGAATCCTATTTATCTTCATGTCCCCAGCTGTGTGCCTGGCTTGCAGAAGTACAATCACTCTTGAATAAATTAGAAAACATGAAGCCCCCATCGTTGAGGAGTAGGGGGCAGCCACAGTGCAATCCAGGAATCCTGGAGCATGTGTCTATAGTAGGGCTTGCAATAGGGGAATTTTAATGGCTTTCAGAAAGAAGCAAACCAGGAGATTTCCACGATGGAGTAAGGTCTTGGAGGGCCCGAAGTGCAGTGCATGCCATGCACGGCTTTATCTGGAGCCTTTGTCGCTGATGTTGCTATGAGTTATCCTCAAGTAGGTTGTAATTCATGTGAGACTTTGTTATGGTTACTCATATTCCATTGCTTGTAACACATCAGGCAGCTGCAATGCACATGGAAACTGAAGAGGCAATGATCCCAAGAGATGGGGCTAAAATTTACTATCATTTTCTCCTCCATGCGCGTGTACACATTCTTTCCTCCACGCATGTGTACACAGGAACACAGAGATATGCTCAAAAGTATATAATCTGAATGGTTACAACAGATTCTGAAGAGAGACAAAGCCTCCTGGACTGTGGGAAATAGGGTTGGGCCTCAAATTTTCTGACTCTTTAAATATTTTATCCTTTAAAGATGCCCTCAGGTTCCCGACCACTAAATATGCATGCAAAAACTGGACAATGAGAAACAAAGAAGAAGAATTGATGCATTTGAATTGTGGCATTTGTGAAGAATCCTGAATACACTATGGACTGACAAAAGAACAAACAAATCAGTCTTAGAAGAAATGCAACCAGAATGTTCCTTAGAATCAAGTATAGAGAGACTTCAATTCACTTACTTTGGACAAGTCATCAGGAAAGACCAATAGCTAGAAAAGATATCATGTTTGGTAAAATGAGGGCCAAGAAAAACAAAGAAAACCTTCAATGAGATGGACTGACACAACAGGCACAACAATGAACTCAAACATACCAATGATCATAAAGATGGTACGGGACCAAGCAACGTTCTGTTCTGTTGTACTTGGGGCCATCACGAATCAGAATTAACTTGACGGAACTAACAATAGGTTCCCATTACTCACATTTGCCAATGGTCTCTTCTACCATACTCTGTGGTAGTCAGCTGGCTCTCATTATTAGGAGGCAGGGTTCCATAGGGAAAGGAGCACTGGACAAAGAATCTGAAAAGGTGACTCAGGTCACAAGACTCCCACAGCCCTTGTTTCTTGTTCTGTAAAATGGGGGTAAAAATACCCAGTACACTTCCCTCACTGGTCATTTGATGGTCAAAATAAAGATAAGATAATCTATTGTTTACCACTGTACCATTTCCCTTCGGCTACTTTAACAGGTAACCACAAACTGGATAGCTTAAAACAACAGAAATTTATTCTCTCATAATTCTGGAGTCTGGAAGTCCAAAATCAGTATTACTGGGCTAAAATCAAGGTGTTGGTAGGCTGAGCTCCCTCCAAAGGCTGTAGGGGAGAATCTGCTCCTTGCCTCTTCCAGCATCTCTGTGTGCATATTAAATTTCCCTTTCTTTCTTATAAGGGCAGTTGTGATTGAATTTAAGGCACACACAGATAATCTAGGATAATCTCCTCATCTTAAAATCCTTAATTTAGTCACATCTGCAAAAATACTTTTTCCGAATGAGGTAATTTATAGCTTCCAGGGATTAGCACCTGGTATCTCTGGGGTCACTATTCAGCCCGTTACACATATCAAATACACGAAGTTTTAATGTGCAATTCCTGCCCTGTATTCTTTTCTTAATTCTTTTCATCTCAGCTAGAATAGAAATTCTTTCAGCAAAAGCTCCAACTCTTATACTTTGAAAGTTCCTTGAAGGCTTTTTAAAATATTATGTATGAACAAATAGCCATTTGTTCATTTGGAAAATAAAACCCTTATTCCACTCATTTTTTCAGTAACCAGCATTAGATTGCATACGAAAAATTTAAAGATAGTCAATGTTTCATTTGTTAACTCTTAAATAGCCAGACCTTCTGTTCAGAGAATCTGGAGAAGAAGGAACGGCACCACAAATGCTTCCCCTATCATTGCCAAGTGCCTTGCAGTGAGTGTCGTTAGCAATGCATTGTTAGTAATAGTTCCAAAAGCCACCAGAATCCCAAGGCAGGGGAACACGTAGAAGCAAAATTGCAATGAACTCCAGATGAATGGCTATGAGCCCCTGCAGTCTGAATCATCTCAGTGTCAAGAAATAGAAAAGAATCAGAGGCTAATCTGGGACATCTTGACGTGGGCTGAGAAGGAGAGTAAATTCATCCATTCATTTATTCAACAAGTACATATTAAGCACATACTATGCACCAGATGGAGCCCTGGTGGCTCAGTGGTTAAGAGCTCAGCTGCCAACTGAAAGGTCAGCAGTTTGAATACACCAGCCACTTCTTGGAAACCCTATGGGACATTTCTACTCTATCCTATAGGTTTGCTACGAGTCGGGATCGACTCAATGGCAGCAGAATTGGTTTGCTTTGGTTTATATATCAGATGCTAGGAATTCAGCGGTAAACAAAATATGCAAAGTTTTGCCAATGTGGAGGTTCCATTCTAGCTGGGTAAGATAAGCAACACACAAATAGATGATACATATCAGGTATGGAGATGCACCATAGGAAATATCATGAACCAGGTAAAGTGGGAGGATGGTGCCCTCATAGCGTGGCTGGGAGGGCTTTTCCATTGCTGTAAAATTTTAGTACAAGCATTAGGAAAGTGAAGGACAGAACTTTTGGGTATCAGGAGAAGAAGGTTCCTCTGGCTATTCTGGACAGCTAGGATATCTCCTTGTGCCAGAAAGTAAGGAAGTGCTCAAAGACAAATAGGGTAACATAAAAAGAACTCAGGAGTCAGGCTGAAGGGCTTCCCACTGACCAATTTGAGGACAATTTGACAAAAAAAAGAAGAATGATGGTGATGGATTATTACGTGTCAAGTTATATTTGTTTTTTTATTTTATTCTTTAAAAAATTTATGAGCCAAAGGTGGAGCCAACACGGCACAGAAGCACCGCACCAACCCTTCAGAGTAAAGACCCGAAAAACTAAGCAAAATAGAAACAAAGATCAACCCTGGAACCTAAGTGTCAAATGAAGAGATAAAGAAGTCAACCAAGCACTGAACAGAATGAGAAACTGACAGAGGACAGACAGTGAGGAGAGATACGAGCAGAGGTCTCTATTGGGTAAAGCAGCATGGATTTGCCATCTTGGACTCCTGTCGGAGATTGGTGGCCAGGGAGTATGGGAAAGCAGCTTCACAGAGCTCCCAGCAGGAGAGAGAGTGCCTATTGGACCTGCCCTGTTGCACCATTGCTTAGCGACTGGCCCTGCCCACTGGACAAGGAGGTGAAAGTATTGTGCCCATAGACAAGCCAACAACAAAGAATGCACAGCCCACCTGCTCAGACATAACCAAATAAAACAAAAAAGCAGGACGAAACAAACAAATCTATAACTACTGAATGTTCTGAAGACAGCAGACAGTATCAAAACATATTAAAAAAAACAAGACAGGATGGTTCCAGTAAAACCCAGTAGGCATCCAAAATAAAACACTAGATGACTTTTCAGTAGAAGAAGAGGTGCTAGAACTATCTGATAGGGTTCAAGTCTCTAATATTTAGAGCTATTCAAGAGTTGAAGCAAAAAGTAGAAAAAAATAAGGAAAAAATAGAAAAACTCATGGAAAAGGTAGACAAATTCATGGAAAAGACAGACAATATAATGGAAGAATTCACGAAAATAATACAGGAACAAAGAGTCTAAATAAACTCACAACTAGAAATCATGCAAAAACAATAATTGGAAATCCAAAAGATAAACAAGAAGATTTCAGAAATGGACAGCATCATAGAAGGTCTGAGGAGCAGGTTTGAAACAGTGGAAGACAAGATAAGCAAAATTGATGACAAATACTTAGATATCACTTTTTTTGAGGAAAAATCAGAAAAAAGAACAACAAGAAAAAAAAAAAAAAGAAGAAACCCTGAGAATTATGTGGGATAAAATCAAAAGCAAAAATTTGTGAGTGAACAGAGTTCCAGAACAGGGGGAGAAAACAGAAAACAGAGAGGATAATTGCAGAATTGCTGGCAGAAAACTTCTCTAATATCTTGAAAGATGAAAAGCTGACCATCCAAGAAGCTCAACCAGCTCCATACAGAACAGACCCCAAAAGAAAATCACCAAGGCATATCATAATCATACTCGCTAAAACCAAAGACAGAGAATCCCGAGAGCAGCTTGAGAAAAACGAAAAGTCACATACAGAGAGGAAACGATCAGACCAAGCTTTGATTACTTGGCAAAAACCATGGACACAAGAAGGCAACAGGATGACATATATAAAACCTTGAAAGAAAAAAATTGCCAACCATCCTGCAAAACTCTCGTTCAAATTTGATGGCGAAATTAAGACATTTCCAGAAAAACAGAAATTAAGGGAATATGTAAAAACCAAAACAAACTTACAAGAATTATTAAAAGGAGCGTTTCAGTTAGAAAAGAAACAACATCAGACCACAGCCTGAATCTAGGATGCAAGATTTCACCAGCCAGACACCAATCTAGGAAATGAACTCTCAAGGACTATTCAAAACCAAAAGATTTACAACAGGGAACCAGAGAGGTTAATGTATAAATGACAACAATGTCAGAACAATAAAAGAGGGAATAACCGGTGTAGGTACAGAACTTTCTAATGGAGAGGAAGGCAAGGTGATACCAATTAATAACAGACTGGTTCAAGCCTAGGAAGATAAGGGTAAATTTCAAGGTAACCACAAAGAAAGTTAACAAGCCTACTCATCAAAATAAGGGGGAAAAACATAAAGTCTCAGTAAAAACAGAATTTACAAAAACAAAATAAATGAAAAAAAAAATCCACAAACAGAAGGAATTCAGCACAGAGAGTAAGAGGAACAAAGAAAACCCCAGCATCACACACACACACAAAAAAAAGCACTACAAAATGACAGCAATAAACTCATACCTATCAATAATTATACCCACCCCAGTGCTGAACATAAATGGCTTAAATGCACCCGTAAAGAGACAGAGAGTGACAGAATGGATTAAAAAAAGGATCCATCAATACGCTGTCTACAAGAGACACATCTTAGAAACAAAAACATAAACTTATTAAAAATCAAAATATAGAAAAAAATATACCAAGCAAACCGCTACCAAAAAAGAGCAGGAGTGACAATACTAAACTCAGATAGACTTTAAAACGAAAAATGTATGAGTCAATAGTAATATTTATACTAGAAAAAATGCAAGGAGAAGAAGGAGGAACACCTTAAGTGAGGAACACCAGCTAATGAAAGAATTAGAAAACTGTCATTTGACAAACAGATGAAATAACTGAAGAAAAAACTGAAGCCTCCAGTTGCAGTATTGAAAGGATTCTATGGGGAAAACATTAAATGACACAGGAAGCATCAAAAAAGATGGAAGGAATATGCAGGGTCACTGTACCAAAAAGAATTAGTCGACGCTCAACTATTTCAGGAGGTAGCATATGATCACGAACTGAAGGTACTGAAGGAAGAAGTCTAAGCTGCACTGATGGCACTGGCGAAAACAAAGCTCCAGGAATTGATGGAATACCAATTGAGATGTTTCAGCAAACATATGTAGGGCTGGAAGTGCTCACTTGTCTTGCCAAGAAATCTGGAAGACAGCTACCTGGCCAACTCACCGGAAGAGATCCCTATTTGTGCCCATTCCAAAGAAAGGTGATCCAACAGAATGCAGAAATTATTGAACAATATCATCATTACCACACACAAGTAAAATTTTGCTGAAGATAATTCACAAGTGGTTACCACAGTACATCAACAAGGAACTACCAGAAATGCAAGCCGAATTGAGGACATGGAATGAGGGATATAGTTGCCGATGTCAGGTGGATCTTGGTTGAAAGCAGAGAATACCAGAAAGGTGTTTACTTGTGTTTTGTTGACTATAGAAAGGCATTCGGCTGTGTGGATCATAACAAATTATGGATATCATTGCGAAGAACGGGAATTCCAGAACACTTAAATGTGCTCATGCAGAACCTGTACATAGAACCAACAGGCAGTCTTTCAAACAGAAAAACGGGATACTGCATGCTTTAAAGTCAGGAAAGGTGTGCATCAGGGTTGTATCCATTCACTGTATTTATTCAATCTGTATGCTGAGAAAGTAATTCAAGAAACTGGGCTATATAAAGAAGAATGTGACATCAGGATTGGAAGAAGACTCATTAACAACCTGTAACATACAGATGACACAACCTTGATTGCTGAAAGTGAAGAGGGCTTGAAGCACTTACTGATGTAGACCAAAGACTACAGCCTGCAGTATGGATTATACTTAACACGAAGAAAACAAAAATCCTCACAATTGAACCAGTAAGCAACATCATGATTGTTGTTGTTAGGTGCCGTCGAGTCGGTTTCGATTCATAGGGACACTATCCACAACAGAACGAAACACTGCCCGGTCCTGTGCCATCCTTACAATCGTTGTTATGCTCGAGTTCATTGTTGCAGCCAATGCGTCAATCCACCTCGTTGAGGGTCTTCCTCTTTTCTGCTGACCCTGCTCTCTGCCAAGCATGATGTCCTTCTCCAGGGACTGATCTCTCCTGACAACATGTTCAAAGTATGTAAGATGCAGTCTCACCATCCTTGTCTCGAAGGACCATTCCGGCCACGCTTCTTCCAAGACAGATTTGTTCATTCTTTTGGCAGTCCATGGTATATTCAATATTCTTCGCCAACACCACGGCGTCAACTCTTCTTCGATCTTCCTTATTCACTGTCCAGCTTTCACATGCATATGATGTGATTGAAAATACCGTGGCTTGGGTCAGGCGCACCTTAGTCTTCAGGGTGACATCTTTGCTCTTCAACACTTTGAAGAGGTCCTTTGCAGCAGATTTGCCCAATGCAATGTGTCTTTTGATTTCTTGATTGCTGCTTCCATGGCTGTTGATTGTGGATTCAAGTCAAATGAAATCCTTGACAACTTCAATCTTTTCTCTGTTTATCATGATGTTGCTCCCCCACGTGTCTGTCAGTTTGTCGTACTGTGGGGGTTTGTGTGTTGCTGTGATGCTGGAGGCTATGCCACTGGTATTCAGATACCAGCAGGGTCACCCATGGAGGACAGGTTTCAGCTGAGCTTCCAGACTAAGATAGACTAAGAAGAAGGACCCGGCAGTCTACTTCTGAAAAGCATTAGCCAGTGAAAACCTTATGAATAGCAGCGGAACATCATGATAAGCATAGAAAATACTGAAGTTGTCAAGGCTTTCATTTTTCTTTGATCCACAATCAACACCCATGGAAGCAAAGGTCAAGAAATCAAATGATGCATTGCATTGGGCAAATCTGCTGCAAAAGATCTCTTTAAAGTTTTAAAAAGCAAAGATTTCACTTTAAGGACTAAGGTGCACCTTACCCAAGCCATGGTATTTCATTTGCCTCATATGCATATGAAAGGTGGACAACTGTATAAGGAAAACCAAAGAATTGATAACTTTGAATTAAGGGGCTGACGAAGAATACTGAGTATACCACGGACTGCCAAAAAAATGAACAAATCTGTCTTGGAAGAAGTACAGCCAGAATGCTCCTTAGATGGAAGGATGATGAAACTTCGTCTCAAATGCTTTGGACGTGTTATCAGGAGGGACCAGTCCCTGGAGAAGGACATCATGCTTGGTAAAGTAGAGGGTCAGCGATAAAGAAGAAAACCTTCAGTGAGACGGCTGCACTAACCAGCTCAAGCATAGCGACAATTGTGAGGATGGCAAAGGACCAGGCAGTGTTTCCTTGTGTTGTACGAAGGGTCACTATGAGTTGGAACTGACTTCAGGGCACCTAACAACGATGTAATAACTGATTCAAACAAGGCTTATCGATGAATGCTAAAACCATTACGTGAAAGTTTGTTGGGAAAAGTATATTCACATGGACTCAAAATATCACCTCACAGGTTATTTAATAAAGCAGAAACCTGTTGCTGTCAAGTTGATTTCAGCTATAGGACAGAGTAGAACTGCCCCAATAGGGTTTCCAAGGAGTGGCTGGTGATTCCAAACGCTGACCTTTTGGTTAGTAGCTGTAGTTCTTAGCAAAAGAGGTATTAAAACAACAACAACAACAACAAAAACACTACAATGGGAAAACCAGACATTGGGCTTCTTGATATAATGCTATGAGGAGGACATGGCCACTTGTTCTTACCAAATATTTTTAATTTAAATCTAATAACAAAGAAACCATCAAATTGATATTATGGGATAAGTCAACAAAACAGTTGTCTCATACTCTTCAAAAATGCCCTGGTCATGAAAAGACAAAAAAGATGATGGGCTGTTCTAAATTAAAAGAGACTAAAGAGATATTACATATTCTGTAAATGGACCTTGGATCAAAAAAAAAAAAAAAACTATATTCATAAAGAAAAAAATTTACACAATTGAGATAATTTGATATGGACCATATATCAGGTAGTACTACCGCAATAATGTCCAACTTCTTGGGTATGATAATTATATTATGGCTATGTAAGAGATGTCCTTGTTATTAGGAGATACATGCGGAAGTCTTTATGGGTAAAGCGTCCGATTGTTATTTAGTCTAAAATAGTTCAGGGGGAAAAAATTAAAGGATATATATGGGGGAGGAAAGGAGCAAAAGAGAAAATGTTCATTGATAAATCTGGATGAACAGGATTGTTGACTGTATGATTCTTTCAATTTTCTGTATAGGATTAAATTTAAAAATAAAAAGTGAAGGGGTGGGAAGATTCCAGGAACAGGGGACAATGGGCCTTGAAAAAGGAACATGCTTGAAGTAGTCAAGAGAAAGGAAAGGGGACAATGAGGCCAGCAGGAAATGAGTGAGAGGGAAGAGGGAGGAGGGGAAGAAGCAGGAAACCAAGTTATAGAAGACATGTGGGCAGTTACTAGAAGGGTCTGAACAGAGGGAGTGACTTACATTCTAGAAGAATCACTCAGAGAGCTGGATGGAGGACAGACTATAGGAGCACAAAGTGAATCAGGAGGAAAGGTTGGCAGGCTACTGCAAAAATCCAAAGGATAAATGATAGTGGCTCAGACCAGGGTGGTAGAGTAGAGGTGATGAGAAAAGTATATTGTGAAGGTAGAATCAACAGGGTTTCCTGATGGATGACATACACATGCACAGAAAAGAAAACAGAGAGAAGAATTAAAAATAACTTTTTGACTCAGAACTTGATTGAGATTGAACTCTGTTATTATTTTACCTAAGGAGGTCAGAAAAAAAATCCAATACCACTGCAGGGAAATAAATGTTCCTCTCACTTTGGGGTATGTCCATATTTTATTAACTGGAGCCAGAAAAAATTCAGCTGAGCGAATTGTCACAGGGGAAAAAAAAAGTAGGAAAGCATAAGAATCCATGAAGTTTAGCTTATCTCTTTTTCACTCAGGACCATTAGCATAGCTATTCCAGTCTCATAATATCTCATCATTTAGAGTCACAGTCAATAAGAATATGCAACATCCTTAAGACAAAGATCAGGCTTTGTAGATCATTTTGAAAAGCTGGGCTTCTAAGAACAATATGAAACTAATAATAAAAAATAGAGTATTCATCTTGAAACATTTCACTAATGTTACCTAATTAATTCTTATAACAACACTAAGAGGTATTACTATCCCCACATTACTGCTAGAAAACTTGATTTTTTTTTTTTAATTCTGCACTTGTATCACTCCTTTGAGACACCTCTGTGCTTCTCATTATCATCACCATCTTATACTTTCAAAGAATATCACAACTTATTTCTCTTACCAACAGGGTAGGTGTTAAGGGCTATAGCCACATTTTAAATGTAGGAAATAGGTTTTTAAAAATGATGTGAAATATCTTTTTCTCTAGTCACAAAGCAATGCAGTAGCAAGACAGAACAGAATGCAAGAAACCCTGCCCACCTCACCCCTTACACACAATCACTTTAGACAAAGTAATTTTTTCATTTACTCCATGAAGACCTAGTAAATAAGAGATAGCTGTTAAGGTTCCACTGAGTAATTTCAATATATTCCAAATCCAAAATACAAAAAGTTGGTTAAGTCAAGAGTCATAACATTTGTCCCAGAAACACTATGAAGTAACGGATATGTCTGAGCTACCAGAGGCAAGAAGAAGCCCTGGTGGCACAATGGTTATGTGCTTAACTGCTAACTGAGAGGTTGGAAGTTTGAACCCACCTGGTGGCTCCACAGGATAAAAAGCTGGTGATCTGTTCCCTAAAAATTACAGCCTATGAAACCCTATGGGCAGTTCAACTCTGACATATAGGGTGAACCCTGGTGGCATAGTGGTTAAGTGCTACCCCTGCTAACCAAAAGCGCTGCAGTTTGAATCTGCCAGGTGCTTCTTGTAAATTCTACTGAGCAGTTCTACTCTGTCCTATAGGGTCACTAACAGTCGGAATCAACTCAACGACCGTGGGTTTTGTTAGTGGGTATGTGTCAAGATCAACTGGACACCACACAAATACACACACACAAAAACAGCAACACTAGAGCCAAAAGGGTATTTAACAGTGGGTGGTACAAAGGAAGTGTCTTGGCTCCTTGCAAATAGGGTAGAGGCACTCATTCTTCAGGTCTAAAGAGGCTTATCTTTTACCAGGGTTCAAAGGGGCCTCTGAGCATCACAGCAACGGGGTGAACACTATAGCCCTGGCTGGGTGAACAAAGCTCAGACTGCTCAGGATAGAGCTGTTGTTGTTAGATGCCGTCGAGTCGGTTCCGACTCATAGGGACACTATGCACAACAGAACGAAACACTGCCCGGTCCTGAGCCATCCTTACAATCGTTGTTATGCTTGAGCTCATTGTTGCAGCCACTGTGTCAATCCATGTCGCTGAGGGTCTTCCTCTTTTCTGCTGACCCTGTACTCTGCCAAGCATGATGTCCTTCTCCAGGGACTGATCCCTTCCGACAATATGTCCAAAGTATGTAAGATGCAGTTTCGCCATCCTTGCCTCTAAGGAGCATTCTGGCCTCACTTCTTCAAAGACAGATTTGTTCATTCTTTTGGCAGTCCATGGTATATTCAATATTCTTCGCCAACACCACAATTCAAAGGCGTCAACTCTTCTTTGGTCTTCCTTATTCATTGTCCAGCTTTCACATGCATATGATGTGACTGAAAATACCATGGCTTGGGTCAGGCGCACCTTAGTCTTCAGGGTGACATCTTTGCTCTTCAACACTTTGAAGAGGTCCTTTGCAGCAGATTTATCCAATGCAATGCACCTTTTGATTTCTTGACTGCTGCTTCCATGGCTGTTGATTGTGGATTCAAGTAAAATGAAATCCTTGACAACTTCAATCTTTTCTCCGTTTATCATGTTGTTGCTCATTGGTCCAGTTGTGAGGATTTTTGTTTTCTTTACGTTGGGGTGCAATCCATACTGAAGGCTATAGTCTTTGATTTTCATTAGTAAGTGCTTCAAGTCCTCTTCACTTTCAGCAAGCAAGGTTGTGTCATCTGCATAACACAGGTTGTTAATGAGTCTTCCTCCAATCCTGATGCCCTGTTCTTCTTCATGCAGTCCAGCTTCTGGTATTATTTGCTCAGCATACAGATTGAATAGGTATGGTGAAAGAATACAGCCCTGATGCACACCTTTCCCGACTTTAAACCAATTAGTATCCCCTTGTTCTGTCCGAAGAATTGCCTCGTGATCTATGTCCAGGTTCCTCATGAGCACAATTAACTGTTCTGAATTCCCATTCTTTGCAGTGTTATCCATAGTTTGTTATGATCCACAGAATCGAGTGCCTTTGCATAGTCAATAAAACACAAGTAAACATCCTTCTGGTATTCTCTGCTTTCAGCCAGGATCCACCTGACATAAGCAATGATAACCCTGGGTCCGCGTCCTCTTCTGAAACCAGCCTGAATTTCTGGAAGTTCCCTGTTGATACACTGCTGCAGCCGTTTTTGAATGATCTTCAGCAAAATTTTGCTTGTGTGTGATATTAATGATATTGTTGTATAATTTCCACAATTGGTTGGACCACCTTTCTTGGGAATAGGGATAAATATGGATCTCTTCCAGTCAGTTGACCAGGTAGCTGTCTTCCATATTTCTTGGCATAGATGAGTGAGCACCTCCAGCACTGCATCTGTTTGTTGAAACATCTCAATTGAAATTCCATCAATTCCTGGAGCCCTGTTTTTTGCCAAGGCCTTCAGAGCAGCTTGGACTTCTCCTTTCAGTACCATCGGTTCCTGATCATATGCCACCTCTTGATATGGTTGACTATCGACTAATTCTTTTTGGTATAATGACTCTGTGTATTTCTTCCATCTTCTTTTGATGCTTCCTGCGTCGTTTAATATTTTCCCCATGGAATCCTTCACTATTGCTACTTGAGCCTTGAATTTTTTCTTCAGTTCTTGCAGCTTGAGAAACGCCAAGCGTGTTCTTCCCTTTTGGTTTTCCATCTCCAGCTCTTTGCACGTCATTATAATACTTTACTTTGTCTTCTCGAGAGGCCCTTTGAAATCTTGTTCAGTTCTTTTACTTCATCAATTCTTACTTTTGCTTTAGCTGTTTGACGCTCAAGAGCAAGTTTCAGAGCCTCCTCTGACATCCATCTTGGTCTTTTCTTTCTTTCCTGTCTTTTCAATGACCTCTTGCTTTCTTCATGGATGATGTCCTTGATGTCATTCCACAACTCGTCTGGTCTTCAGTCACTAGTGTTCAATGCATCAAATCTATTCTTCAGAGGGTCTCTAAATTCAGGTGGGATATACTCAATGTCATATTTTGGCTCTCATGGACTTGCTCTGATTTTCTCCAGTTTCAGCTTGAACTTGCATACGAGCAATTGATGGTCTGTTCCACAGTCGGCCTCTGGCTTTGTTCTGACTGATGATATTGAGCTTTTTCCATCATCTCTTTCCACAGATGTAGTCAATTTCATTTCTGTGTGTTCCATGTGATGAGGTCCATGTGTATAGTCACTGTTTATGTTGGTGAAAGAAGGTATTTGCAATGAAGAAGTCATTGGTCTTGCAAAATTCTATCATTCGATCTCCAGCATTGTTTCTATCACCAAGGCCATATTTTCCAACGACTGATCCTTCTTCTTTGTTTCCAACTTTTGCATTCCAATCGCCAGTAATTATCAATGCATCTTGATTGCATGTTCAATCAATTTCAGACTGCAGCAGCTGATAAAAATCTATTTCTTCATCTTTGGCCCTAGTGGTTGGTGCGTAAATTTGAATAATAGTTGTATTAACTGGTCTTCCTTGTAGGCCTATGGATATTATCCTATCACTGACAGCGTTGTACTTCAGGATAAATCTTGAAACATTCTTTTTGATGATGAATGCAACACCATTCCTCTTCGAGTTGTCATTCCCAGCATAGTAGACTATATGATTTTCTGATTCAAAATGGCCAATACCAGTCCATTTCAGCTCACTAATGCCTAGGATATGGATGTTTATGTGTTCCATTTCATTTTTGATGATTTCCAATTTTCCCAGACTCATACTTCGTATATTCCAGGTTCTGATTATTAATGGATGTTTGCAGCTGTTTCTTCTCATTTTGAGTCATGCCACATCAGGAAACAAAGGTCCCGAAAGCTTTACTCCATCCACGTCATTAAGGTCGACTCTACTTTGAGGAGGCAGCTCTTCCCCAGTCATCTTTTGAGTGCCTTCCAACCTGGGGGGTTCATCTTTCAGCAGTATATCAGACAATGTTCCGCTGCTATTCATAAGGTTTTCACTGGCTACTGCTTTTCAGAAGTAGACTGCCGGGTCCTTCTTCCTAGTCTGTCTGAGTCTGGAAGCTCAGCTGAAAACTGTCCTCCATGGGTGGGCCTGCTGGTATCTGAATATCGGTGGCATAGCTCCCAGCATCACAGCAACACACAAGCCCCCACAGTACGACACACTGACAGACACACGGGGGCAGGATAGAGCAGCCTCAGATAATATAGCCGCTAGGGCCCACGGCCTCATTTCCAAATAAAACAAATTTAACTCTCATTGCATCATCTAGATTGTTCCATACAGTTTCCAAGGAGCAGCTGGTGGATTCAAACTGCAGACCTTTTGATTAGCAGCCTGAGCTCTTAACCACTGTGTCAACAGGCTGCCATATATACATAGGGCACCACAACCCAAAAACATGTTCCTCATTCCCATAAACACACTGTCAACAGAGGACTGAAAAATTCACATTTATAGCGAACTAAGCAGAGAGAGTAACAAAATTACAGAACATTATATTCTGTATGCAAAATTTAAATGGCTGCAAATTCAAGTTTGTTTAAGGAAATATAGACAGTGACCGCTTAATGCTATAGAGTAAGAGTGTGGGCTCTCCAGCCAGATGCTTGAGTTTGAACTAACTGGGCCACTTTTTAGACCTTGAAAAGTGGAAATAATTTGTTATCTGAAACAGGTGGGTCTGAAAATGAAAAGGGGGCATATTTAACAAGTCGAACCAACCCCAGGTAAACTGAGACATACTGTCATTATAAGTAATTTTGTCTCTCGTGCCTCAGTTTTCACATCTGTAAAACGAAGACAGTAGTAGTATGTGCTTCACCAGCATGGGGAAAGAGAATAACGAGAGCGACAGGCAGATAGCAAGCTCTCTATAAATGTTGTAAACTAAGCCACGGCACATGCAAATACCTAGGTTAGTAATTTGGCCTTAAACTGGACTATATGAAGAAGAATGCAACATCAGGACTTGAGGAGGACTCAATAACAACCTGCGATATGCAGGTGGCACATACTTGATTGCTGAAAGTGAAGAGGACTTGAAGCAATTACTGATGAAGGTCAAAGACTACAGCCTTCAGTATGGATTATACCTCAACATAAAGAAAACAAAAATCCTCGCAACTGGACCAATAAGCAACATCATGATGAACAGAAAAAAGACTGAAGTTGTCAAGGATTTCACGTCACTTGGATCCACAATCAACACCCATGGAAGCAGTAGTCAAGAAATCAAACAATGTATTGCATTCGGTAGATCTGCTGCAAAAGACCTCTTAAAGTATTAAAAAGCAAAGACATCACATGGTATTTTCAATTGCCTCATATGCATGCAAAAGCTGGACATGAATAAGGAAAACCGAAGAAGAGCTGATGCCTTTGAATTACAGTGTTGGCAAAGAATACTGAATATACCATGAAATGCCAGAAGAACGAACAAATCCGTCTTGGAAGAAGTACAACTAGAATGCTCCTTAGAAGCAAGGATGGCAAGACTTCATCTCGTCTCACATACTTTGGACATGTTATCAGTAGGGACCAGTCCCTGGAGAAGGACGTCATGCTTGGTAGAGTGTCAGCGAAAACCCTCAACGAGATGGACTGACACAGTGCCTACAACAGGCTCAAGCCTAGCAATGATTGTGAGGATGGTGTAGGACCAGGTAGTGTTTCATTCTATTGTACGCAGGGTTGCTATGAGTCAGAACCGACTGGAAGGCATATAACAACAACAATAATTTGGCATTGAACCCCAATCAGTAGCTGAAACAGAAAAGTTGATGTAAAATGGTGAATGCGTAACTGAAAAAATGGGAATCATCATGATGAACATAAGGGCTTGGAATGACTCTCAGGCCTAGTATACGGGGCATCTATACATGCACAAGCAAATGCTCTGAAAGGATTAGCATGTCCAGAGGCCCAAGCGGCCTTGAGAGCTGTGCTGACCATCTTACTTCACAACACTTCATCCCTTAGGCTCCGCCATCTTTGTAACAAGTAAGCTTATGATACCAGTTCAAGAAGTAATGTATTGCAGAAAAACCCAAGCAAATTACCTAAGCTTCAGTGATCTGTCTAGGTCTTTCTATGATAAACTTAATAATAAGTATAATAAATAAATAAGTAGATAATAAACTCACCCTCCCCCATCAGTACCAACCACCCCCTCGAGTACCAAAGACATGCCTCATTCTCCCTTCTTTGGATTCTTATAAGCAACAGAAGCATCCAAGTGGTGGCACCAGCAGAATCTGAGGAAAGCATGGGGCGAAGAGAAGGGCTAACTGGCCTGTCCACACCCCGTGCCCTCCAGTGATGTCTGAGGCAGCCAATCCTTTGGTCTGTGCCCAGCCCCCCTCCCATAGGGCCAGCCAAGACCTCTTAATCAAGCTCATCTCTGCTTAGCAGAGCCATTCCTTGAAGTGTCTGTATAAAACAGATTCGTTCCTACATAACAATTCAGAAATAAAACTCGGGGATGCATAAGGCAATTCATTAAACCATCACATTCACAAAAGCACAGGAACTTGTGTCTGTAGAGTATGGAAAAAATTGCCATCTGGTACCAGCTTGTTTGGATTTTTTTTTAATGTTTCCCATGAAGAGGAAGGGGAGGAAAATGAGAGAAAATAAAAAAGACAAATGGCCCTGTTTGTCTTTTTAAAGAGTCAGTGGAACTAAAAGGATTTAGCAGCCAGGTGACTTTCAGGCACTCACAGGTTCCCCTTGAGTAGGAGAGACAAAACAACAACACAGTGCAATGTGTTTGGCAAATGCTTATTATGTCTGCCCCTCACCATGGCAACAAGGGAAGTGAGGCAAATTAAGGCAGCCGTGGATACTCAGTAAGGTTCCAGCCTCAACAGGGCAATTGGACATGCTCTTGGCAAAAATGAATTAGGTGACAGTTGCCCTTGTTAAGATACTGTCACATTTTCCTACCTACTACCCTTTGGACTATAGTATGTCCTATTCTTGTTAATACAGAGTTATTGCACTAAATATCTATGAGCTATTATCCTTATATTTATGTTAACAGTGATGTAAGGAATTCATAGATGAAGACGAGGGTCCAAGAAGTTAGTGACTTGCCGAAGGTCACAAAGCTTGTATGTAGTGGGCACGGTGACCAAGAATCAGGCACTATGCCCCCTACTATGTTGGGGTCACAGATTCAAATGTCTCCAGGGCCAGTCAGGTAACATGAATAAATGAAGCAACTGGGTAGGGTCTGCGGTGAACTGGAGAACAGGACCCCCATTCAGAATTCAGTAATTTTTTCTGAATTGGGAAATCTCAAATAAGAATGAAGATGGAGCTACTTTTGAGGACTGGAAGCACTTAAGTGAGTCTGCAATTCCTCATAGAGATATTTTTTCCAGAACTGGGTCACTGCTGCCCTTTTTCTATGGGTCTCCTGTTCTCCAGTTCAGTCCCTGGTGGTACAAACAATTAACGTGCTTGGATGCTAACTGAAAGGTTGACAGTCCAATCCCACCCAGAGGCTCCTCAGAAGAGGGTCCTGGATATTTACTTCCAAAAAATCAGCCACTGAAAACCCTATGGAGCACAGTCCCACTCTGACACACACAGGGTCGCCATGAGTAAGAACCGACTCAACAATAACTGGTTGTATATCAAATGCTGTTACAGGTGCTAGGGAAATAGCAGTAAGCAAGACAGACAGGCCCCCACCTCTATGGAGCTTATCTTCTAACTCCTTTCTTTACAGTAACTTATGTTCTTCAGTGTGATCTGCCATAACATTTAGGTCACTTTGTCTTGTCCCTCACCACAGCCAGGTATATTCTATAAACCCAGTATATATTCTATATACTCTGGGATTTACTCTTCTCTAATAATACCTTTTCTCCTTTGTTCTTGAGCCTTACTTTGTTTAAATCAGATACCTGATCAGTTTCCACATTTTGATTGCTATAATATTTATGGAAGAATCAAAATCTGTTCCCTTCCTCTCAGGGTGTCAACACCACTCTCGCAAAACACCGATCATACCCCTATGTGTCATATCTTGAGCATAAGTGAAAACATCCGAACAGGCTTGAGTCCCAGGAAATAGCATTCCTGCTATTCATTCAATCAATACATATTTATGGAGCCCTTACTATGTGTGCCAGGCACTATTGTAGGTTTTGGGGATATATCTGTAAGAAAAAAATAGACAAAAACTATGGTCTTTAAGGAGTTATGGCATAGTTGCAATAATCTTCTCTAAAACTAGTACTTTACCCTACCTGCAATAGGGCATGTGTGTTTTCAGTTACAACTTGGACAGGAAGGAAGAGATTTGGGAGAGGTAAGGAGAAGACATGCAATCACTTCTCTACTGCCAACTCTGCCATATCTGACCGTGCGTCTACCACCTCGAGGCTCCAGGAACCAAGAGGAGAGGCAGAGAAAAGGAGGGAAGAAGGAAAACAGAAGGAGCACAAGAAGTGCAGCAGATGCTCTAGTGGCTGCCGCCCACTCAGAAGCTGTGGGCGATGAAAATGAATCACAAAGAACATCACTAGCCGTAACAGAAGTGTGGTCATTGAGTAATGGCAGTTAGCCACCAGCTACTTACTGAGGGTAAAGGAGTCCCTGGGTGGTACAAATGGTTAACACACTCTGCTGCTAACTGAAAGGCTGGAGGCTTGAGTCTATCCCAGAGATGTCTTGGAAGAAATGCTTCGTGATCTACTTCCACAAAAGCAGCCACTGAAAACCCTACGGAGTACATATGGGGTTGCCAAGAGTCGGGGGTGACTCAAGGACAGCTGGTTTTTTTATAGAGGGCAAAGCATGCTGGGTGCCAAGAAAGGTACTGAGAACGTAAAATGAGGCAGCTTCCTTTGCTTACTTATCTAACCACAGTCCAGATTACGAGCTGGCATAGATTATATCTACACTACTCGTAAAACTTTACTCATAAAACACTCACGTCATCATTATATGGACAGCTTGTAAATGTAAGTACTGGGGAGTGTGGGGAAATTCTGAGCCGCTATGGCTGCCTCAGAAGGGGGAAATGGAAAGCATATATAGTCCCGAAGATGCTCTCTACATTGGTCATTTTTCTTTTTTCAGCTTACGGACAAATTGTGTATTTTATCTCTCTCTCCAGCCTTGCAGGGAGATAAAAAGTGTCAAAGTTTTCAGGCTGAAGGGCCTTTGAGAATAATGTGGTTAAGTCCTTTGCTTGATGCAGGAATGCCCTCTGCCTCTTTCCAACTAAGTGGACACCTGGCTTCCCTGGGAGACTTCCAGTGGCATGAAACTCATGGCTTGATGAGGCAGGCTACTCCACACTCAGAACGCGTTCTTAGAAAATTCTTCCCCTTATACTAAGCCAAAACCTGTCTTGCTGTAACTTGCATGCAGTAGCTCATAATTCTACTTCCCCAAAGTACCAAATGAAACTTAAATTCCAATTAGCCACTCAGCTGCCGTGGAGGCTACAGATCTCTTATTTCTGGGCAGACTTCAGGAAGCCCAAGCTGGAGAGGCCCACGGGGTTCTGCTGGAGATGGAGAGCTGGTTCAAATCTCAGCACGGCCTGCCTTCAGGATTTTACTATGAAAGGAATAGAATCTTCCATTGCCATATTTAGAAACTCTATGTGTCAGCACCTCAAAAGGGCACAGACACTGTTCATACTTACCACCATCACTCTCCTTCAAACCTTCCATCCTCACTCATTAAAAATAAAAAAAAGAACAAAACAGAAATTTGATCCTTTACAGACAGTGGAAGGAAAATGAAATAACCTCTGCGCAGGAACGCAGTAAGTTTTTTTTTTTTTTTTTTTGTGGCAACAGAATGAACATATTTGGCATCTCTACAGTTTATAAATTTATAAATTTTGGGGCACACTACTAAAGATATGCAAATTCCAAGCTGCCAACTAGACATCCATACCTAGAGATGTCTCAGTGAGTTCAAGACCAGACTCATCATTGCTCCATTTTTCTCCCTCCCCAACTCTTTTCCTCTTGAGTTCCATTCAAGTCTTTAATGCAAGGAATCTGAGTGTCAATAATTTATTCAAAAAATACCTACTGAGCATCTACTTTGGGTACCTTTCTTTTATCATCCTCTGTCATAAACCCATTTCTTCCTTTTCCTGGACATAGATAAGCTATTTCCCAGCCTCCCTTGTAGTTAGATATAATCAGAATACTAAATTCTAGGCACTGGAATGTGAATGCACAAGACATGCACCACCTTCAGGTCTGGCAGTGCACTGTCTTCCATGCTCTTTCCTTTTCCACCATCTGGATGGTGATGCCCAGGGCAACTTTGAAGGTCATATATTGAAGATCCTCCCTGGATCCTTGAGTGATTGTGTGGAGCAGATCCGGCCTTTTGGTTGGAGAGTGAGAAATCCAATTTCATTGTATTTGAGCCACTGTACATTTGGAGGTTGATTTCCTAGCAGCATAGTAACTGATAACCAAAAAAATCCATTGCTATAGAGTTGATTCCAACTCAAAGGGACCCTATAGGACAGAGTAGAACTGCTCCACAGAGTTTCCAAGGCTGTAAATCTTTACGGAAGCAGACTGCTACATCCTTCTCCCATGGAGTGGCTGGTGGGTTCAAACTGTCAATCTTTTGGTTAGCAGCTGAGAGCTTAATCACTGCTCCTCCAGGGCTCCTCATAGTAACTAATACTCCCTATAGGATTGCTATGAGTCGGGATTAACTCTACAGCAGCTGGTTATTTCCAATTCATTCATTCATTCTTTAATAAACACTTCTCAAACACTACATTCCAGCCACTGAGAGAGGCATGGGGAATATAACAATGACTCAAGGAGGTCACAAGATCTACCTAAACCAGATAATTAAAATTTAATCTAAATGATATCTTAGCAATGTGTATATCTTAAGTTAGTCACAGTAGAAAGATTTAAGACTTCAATTTGAGTCCAAGGATAGTTAAACTACTTAAGTTCTCTGTGTGTTAGCATCTTCTGTGAACAGAAGCAATATTCCTTCCTGTCTCACAGTAGTGTCGGGTGGATTAAATTGAATGAGATAATGTATATGAAAGCACTTGGTCAACTATAAAGCCCTCTGCAAATGTTAATTTAATTCATTGCATTTGCCCTAATCTGGGACCTGTTACTCATGAAATATTGTACCGGCATTCTTATTAAAACTTCTGCCTAAATTTATTCTTAATACTGGTGAAAGTAAATTTTCTCAGGCAGAGCTCATGTTGGCTATTTCCTTATTCAAAATTTTTCAGAAATTTCCAAATGCTTACCAAATCAAACTAAAGTTTCTGGCTCAGTTTTTAAGGCCCTAAATAGCATGGACCCGAACTAATTTTTAAGTCTACATCAACCTCTATGCCACTCCATGTTTCCCTTCGATTCCATCCACCTTTTGATCTAGGGACATACATCATTTCTGTAATATACCACACCACACTTTCTCATCTCCTTGCTTGTATTTTTCTCTGGCTTTGTGCTTCACTGCCGTCCCTCCCCACAGGTTTTTTAAGGTCTGGCTCAAATACCGTCAGGTCCATAAAGCTTTTCTCCAAAATACTTCTCAGAACATTATGCCCTGTGTACTGCCAGAGCATTTAGTCTGATTACCTTTTTTACTCCGCTAGTGATGGCACCATCATTTTTGAATAGTCTATTGTCTTTAGGTAGGACAAAGAAAAGGAACTGTGAGCATTTAATGAAGACATATTACACTAAAGAAAAAAAAGTTCAGACAACAATTTAATTTTTTGCGGTTAGAGCATCAAAAATAGACAAATTACAAGAGCAAAGGAATTCTCTAGATAGACAGAAAACTATTCCTATACTTTAGGGTCCATTATATTTAGAGGATACTTTATAAAAGCTATTACATAGAACTTTCATGTTGAAAGTCACTTTTAAAATAATAAATATAATCCCATTAGCACAAGAGTAGAGCCAAAGTCCAAAGCCATTAATTCATCTCCCCAGTCAATTCTTCCTCACAGATTTCAGTTCAGCCTTATTTTAGACTTACGAGAGAAACAAATTTGTCCCATCATTAATATCATCTAGGCATAATGCTTCTAAGTTAGTATTTTTAAGGAACTGGCCACAGTGGCAATTTTTTGTTGTTGCTGTTCATTGGCACATATAAAATAAAAAGTATTCATGAATAAAAAGTAATTTAAGCTGTCCTTTCCATCAAATGAGAGTTTTGTTTTATTAGATTCCTTAGGATTGGGAAAGGGATGCTGGTAACTACATTCTGATCAGATAAGGTTTCTACTGTATCCATAGATACTAAATTCATGAAAGTCTGTTAGAGCATGTATACTGTACAATACTATGAGTATGTTCTACCTTGTATTCTTGTAACAAACTAGGCTAAATTGCAAGAAGAGTTCCTTGGGGATTTTTGTCTAAAGAACATAGAAAATGAATTCAAATCAGCCTCTGAGTGAGGAAGTGGGGCAGGAGTATGTAACTTGGAGTTCTAAAAACGATGGAAAACATGGTAATCCCTTTATGTAATACATAATAGTATATAAAATAATTTGTGGTCACAGATTCTCTAACACAGATCAGGAAGTGTTTTCTAGAAATTGTAATAAATTGCATCATTATAATAGATAGATCAAAACTTATGGAATTTAATGCAGATCATTTCCTAATATGCAAAACTATAACATGCACACTGAAGTCAAACACCTAATCAACTGATGCTAAGTGAAAGACCAGTAAAGTATGCTCAATGGAATAATCATAACAGACTTTCTCAGTGAGTCCATAAGTCATCAAGTAAACAATTCAGCCAGTTTCCTCATTCTATATTTTAATGCTAGGTAACAACTAAGGGGAAAAAGAGTTTATTGCATATTGCAGAGCCCAACGTGTTCAAACACTCATGGTGGGAACTGGGGGACCAGAAAACAAAAAGCAGCCCCCAGCAGGCAGTAGAGAGCGCTTACCTCCAAAAGTGAAAAGCGAAGAGAGGACTACAAGGACTGCCTGGGCTGGATGGGGTTGGACTCAGGCTTCTTGGAGTAAGACTGAAAGTTAAAATAACATCATTCCAAGTGGGGGAAATGATTGCAGTAAAAATAGCACAACTCACTTAAGGGACTATGCTCCCTCAGGCCAGACTCACTATGGCATGCTTATCAATCCTAAAAAAAAGCAAACCCGCTGCCATCGAGTCAATTACGACTCATAGCAACCCTATAGGACAGGATAGAACTGCCCTCACAGAGTTTCCAAGGAGCACCTGGTGGATTTGAACAGCTGACCTTTTGGTTAGCAGCTGTAGCTCTTAACCATGGCGCCACCAGGGTTTCCATGCTTATCAATATCATTAGGTATTCATACAATCACTTGCCCTTTTTCAGCCCTAAAATACAGAACAAGCAAAATACTTCCTGCTAAAATTTACATTTTAAAAACTACAGCTGCCATTTTTAGTTGTGTCTTTTCTTTGTCACAGAGCAAGTTGGCAGGTATCTTCAGCATGTGATTTTTGTATCAAAGAAAATCCAATGCCCTTTTATATTGAATACATTCATTCCTGATTATGAATCAATGGCGACTCTGTAGCAGAACTGAAGTAGCTACCAGCAATACTAATGAAAATTCAGATTAGTGTAGTTTTTAAAAAGCAAAGCCACAATCATTTCCATATAAGATATGTTTTCAAGGACTTTTCAGTGAAAAGCAAGTGTTCCTTACAACAAATATACATTTTCTCTACTTCTCAGGGGCAATGACAAAAGTGTTCATATTCTTATATTCATAATAAATAATGTCAAAAGTTCTTACACATAGCCATAAACTATTATACTTAAGAGGTTTTCTCAAATTCAACTGTCAAAGTGTTATTATAACCCTCTCCCCTCACCAACTCACCTAAACAGTCAAGTGTATTTACCGCCAATTCTCAAATATTCATTATTGGGCAGTTAGCACACAGCCCATTTATCTTTTTTTTTTTTTTTTTCTTTTGGTCTCATGTTGCTTCTCTTTTAAGGGAGAAGTGAAACTTAAGTTGATAAGATATCTTACTTGTAAGCATTTTGCCAATGGAGCCATCACAGAATGAAGTTGCTATTAGTCAATTTCCAATTATATTTTTTAAGGCAAAATCAAATGAAGAATTAGCTAAGTATTGTTCTACGAACTCTTAGTTTGATACGAGCAGTAGAAACTCCTGGTCTAGTGCAATGGACTTAAAGAGCTTTCTTCTGCCTCTCCCCTGGACCAGGGCTCTGTACCACACCAAGTTTTGCTACCTGAGAATGAGGTCTGGGAACGGTAGTACATACTGGCTGTTTCACGCTGTTCATGTCCTTCACTGGCACGGAGGGTTGGCAACAGTGGATGAACTCAAATTTGGGTTTATCATTGTCTGCCCAGTATTAATGTCATCCTTGTCTCCCATTATATGGATAATTGAGAACTGGCTGTATTTGTCTTAAACTGAAATATTAAATTATTTTATCAAGTGTTTAAAAAGAATAAAGTTTTATATCTTCTAAAATCATTCTCTGGTATGGTGTCAGTATTTGGTATGCTAAGGAATGGTTTTCCTCATCAGACATGCATTCAGAGCACATTCAAAAGCTGCTGCTCTTAAACCTACTGTGCTCTAACTTAGCAGCTCATTGGGAAGCTCTCCGAATGTCTATGGATACAGCCATCATTTTCTCTGGTCCTAAACAGGCAGGCGTAGGCACTGACGCCACTTCTGGTGACCAAGCAGAGACACACACAACGTGCACTAAGAAATGACTATGAACCTAATTCTATACTTACCTTAAAAAAAAAAACTTTTTTTTCCCCCAGAAATTGGAAAGCCAGGCATAGGCTATCTTGATGTAAGAACTTTCTGAATAAATTAATGATCCATTAACTTCTGAAATATTTATATATTTGGTGTCTCACATTCAGGACTCCAATTTCTGAAAAAGGAATCAGAAACTGTCCCATGTTATTGACAGGTGAGATAGAAAATTCTGGATTGCACCTACAGAGTATAAAATATGCTAGTGTAATATCTGCGTGGATGCAATGCCTATGGAATAAACTCTCCTGGGGAAAAACAAAAAACAGTAATGTCTCATGAAAGAACATCTCAAAACTGTTCTTCTATACATTTGATGTGTGAGTTTGGACCCTATTATGGGCTCCCCAATATTTATTCAAATTATATACATAAAATCTGCTTTCAATAAAATTTGTAATAAGACTTTCCATGATAACATTCCTCCGTAGCCGTTATAAGCCAAATTTACTCAGACTGCAGAATTGCCTTTCTCCATGCATGAAAGTAAAATTAGCTATGCCTACCTGAAAATAATTTCACATCTCAAGGTAAATAAAATGTTCAAAGTAAACTACAAACTAATATTACAGTGACATTTAGGAGCAATCCTCTAATCTACTGTTTCAGGATAGAGGCTAGGCCAAGGGGGTGTAGCCTGATACCAAAACAAAAATCCAGGGAACTCCCTGTGTTCAGTTGGACCCCAATTTCCTGCATCATCATTGGCAAAGTCAGAAAATGTGGGGCATATATACCCCAGCATTTCAAATTATAAAATGGAACATTTGATACAACTGAGTTTGCATTTTTAAAAAGTTACTTTGAAGAGTCTCCTTTTAATGTAGACAAGATGCTAAAAATGAAAGAAAGAAAAAGCTTAATGTGAAATAATAGGTCCTAAGTCCAAAGAACAACAAGGAAACAGCACAACCAAACACAGAGGTAAAAGCCAAGCTGGGGGTTAATGCTCCTGGGTCTTGGGCACAGAGTTATGGGCATCTTAGCTGGTCATGTCCAGAATGCTAGAGGGTGGAGGGTTAAGTCAAAGAGTGCGTGCCATAAAAATATTTCTGCATAAATGCTGAGTGTGGGATGTCAGGGTGGAGATGGAGGTGGGGACAATATTTTAGGGCAATGGGTAAATGTTGTTTATATCTCTAGTGAAAAATGCCACATCTAGCAAGAAGGTTCTAAGAGTCCTCTAACTTTTTATAAGTGAGATACTTATTAGTATAAAATCAGTATACAATTTCAGAACAAGGATTGATTAAAAAAAGTATTCAAATCACTTCAGAATACTAATGTTTTTAATTAATTAAGGAAATCATTTCCCTTGTATGACGCATCTTCAGGATTCAAGAGGAATAATTAATACTCAGAATTGGACACATATCTCCTGCAGTCTCTTCCCAGAGGTGGTCCAGCTCGAGAAAATTGGGATTGTTCAGATTTCACCAATATGTAATTATATAGCTGTATTAGGTTAAAAAGGGGATATTTAAATTTTTCTAGCAGATTTATATTTCAATGCTTATTATTTTAAGTGTGCCAGCACAAATTCACAGATTCTGCATCTGAGACTAACAGATTTAAAATAAAAATTTGCTGACACTTCCTGCATCACAGATGTTTAACTTCTGCGCCACAAATTAGATGAGGACATTTTCAAGTAACTACATCAAATCAGAAGGCGGTCAGATGTGTCAATGGGTTAAAAAAAAAAAAAAAAACAGCTAAGCAAACCCAGAGCTGAACTAGGTAAACACATTGCATGCAGTGGCTGGAGACTCTGCAGAGAGGATTCAAAATGTACTACAGTTCATTAATATTCTGTTGCACAGATAAAACATGGATCACATCTAATGAATGTCACAAGTAACCCTTCTCTTGCACTCTACTCCATTGTAACACCTCCTATTTTTCCGTGTAGACAGAGGCCTTTCTTTAGAAAAAGGCAGTAAGGGGATAAACAAACAGTAAGAGAGAAGGAGAAAAAGACAGATACACCATGGCCTACTGATACGTTCTTTCACAATGAGCTGTTAAGATGTTTCTAGCACTGAGGTTTAGTAACTTTAAATACGCAGCAATGCTTTTCCTCTAACTGCGATGGAAAACGCTGGGTCTGGGTTTCCACATTAGCCATGCATTTAAGACATGTTCCTCCACCTCACACTGCAGTGCTCTGAAGCTGTCAGTACAAACAAATGCTAAATAGCTATTGGTCGCAGGAAAGCGAGTGCCATGCAGAAAGCATTAAAATATTAAAGACAGACAATACTTACTCCAAGGTCAGCCCCGGAATCTGTAGCCTTTCCCGCTGGGCTTTCATGGTTGTTATATGTTACCACACTCTATTGTAACCATGACACACATTCACTGCCAGCGTCCCGGTGATGACAGAGAGCCAAAACGAACCTCTATAAAGGACTGGACTAACAATCTCTCGAGGGGGAGGGGGATCCTGCAAGTTTGGGTCCTTCCACCTCTAGCCGTAATCAAGAGATGTCAGCCGCTTTCCTCAGGTTAACAGCAGTGCACACTGCACAGATTTCGTTAAGGGAATGAGGCTTTCAGCTCTGCATATCAAGTAATTGGTTTCTGAATTTTTTTTTTTTTAAAGAAAGTCGCTCCACTCACAGACCCACTTTTCACCTCGGTGAAATGCAAAGTCCTTTTCACCATGCAAGCTGGAAAAAAATAATAAACCAACAGCATCACACTTATAAAAGAGTTTACCTCAGCAAACGTCAACTACTCCCACCTCCCTGGTGATGCTCTCAAATAGAATCTGACCACCCTGAGTAAGGTACTGCTACTCTTTCCGCAGAGGAGTTAACAGAATCATTCATATTCCACAGGAAAGCAACAGGAAATGGTGCTGAATGAAAATAATTAGATACTTCTCTATATATGGCAATCATCAGAAAGAGGAATAAACTAATGGCATTATATGGGGGAAAGTGAACTCTGTTTTGAGGAAAAGACTTAAGCGAACATACCCTACCAGGGGGGAAATACCAACAGAAAACACACAGGAGCTTGTATTTTTATTTTTGAAAAGCTGATTTTAACAAGCAATTCAGTGGCATATACTTTATAAAATCAGTCTAATATGAATAAGGAAGGAAAAGAACATATATTTTGACAGCCTGAAAGTTTCATCCTGGATTTATTTACAAAGAACACAATTTTTCACAGTATTCATCACTTGGGACGAAATGTACTTCCATTGTCATGCATGATGAACGTATCTGACTCACTTCCTCTAATGCATTTTAAAATGTTTTAAAATTTGGCAACCACTGGTTTGTTGAGAAGAAACATTAGAACAAATTAGAACTTTTTTTTAGTAGGAATTATAAATTTGAAGCATTATAAAACCATATACACACATACACAGCCACATTGTGGTAAAAAGGTAATTTTGTGTTCAAGTATTTATATATGAAAAGCTACTGAGTCAAATCTCATCTTTTCACAGATGAAGATACTGAGGTCATATAGCAGCAGTGCCAGAATTAGATCCTGGTACGCTTACTGCTACCCTAGGGGCCTTTACATGCAGGGAAGCCATGTGGAGCTGCTCAAGTTCTACACCACACAAGGGTGCTGGGCAAGGAAGGAAGTGGGGGCTGAAATCCAACCTACTTTTAAATTTCCAAGCCTCCATCATAGCTCTGGGCTGCTTCTATCCCATGTTCTAATTTTCACAAAGGTAACCTCATATCTACATCTACTTACAGGGCCACATGTTTCAAACCTGAACAAGGTGCCACGTGGACTAGTAGAGCTTCATATGATATTCCCATGCTCTTAAGCCCTAGTGTGCCAACTTGATGTGGGACATTTGTTAATATCAATTAGGTACCAACTCCTCCTTTAGTGTGGGCTCACAGTAATCAATCCCTTTACTTTTTGGAGGCTACAAATCCACACTGGAAATATCATCATTGGTTAGCGACCATTGGGAGGCAGACAGAGATGTAAACAAATAGTTCAATTTAATATAAGAAGCACAACAAGAAGAAATAATATAGAGATACAATGGAGCACAAAGGAGAAGAGGAAAACTTTGCTTAGGAAAGTCAGGGAAAGTTTAAAAAAAAGTATAAGTGGTGCAAGCCAGGTTATAATAAAAACAAAAGAATTAATTACCACTCTATTATCAAAAATAAAATAAAAAATAAAGCTAAATTCTCTACCTCCTTTAATATTTTACATAAACTCCATCTAAGGAAACACATTTAAATTTTATTCAATAATTTTATACACAGATTTTTAAAATAAACTTCAGTTTCGTATTGCCAGTAGAGTCCTAGATATTTTCACTTGGGTTTCGTTTTGTTGTTCTGTGCTGCCGAATCAATTCCGACTCATAGCTACCCTATATATATATGACAGAGTAGACCTGTCCTGTAGGGTTTCCTAAGCTGTAATCTTTACAGGAGTAGATCACCAGGCCTTTTCTCCCACGGAGCCACTGGTAGGTTCAAACCACTGACTTTTTAGTTAGCAGCTGAGCATTTCAACAATTGTGCCACCAGAGCTCCCTGGATTTCCTTTAAATACTCCTAGTTTAACATGTCTTAAAACAAAGTCACCAAATGCTGCCCCTCAATCCCAACAAGCCCCCTTCTAAAGTAAACGATCCAGAATCACACCATTCTTTCTGCCTAAGCCACCCTGATCCAAGCTACATCACCACTTGGCTAGATTATTGGAATTTCTCCCTAAACGGTCTCTCTTCTTTCCTAGCACCTTCTACACTTTTTTGGTTACACGATCTCCAAAATGATCTTTTTCAGAATTTTGTCACTCTGCTAATCAAAACCCTCCAACGGCTTCCCTCTCAGGGTAAAAGCAAATTCTTAGCCAAATTGGTCAATGATAGGGTAATCAAGACCAACAGGGATGAAAATAGTGACATATTAGATATATAAAATGGTTAAATACATGAGTTTAAGAAGGTATGAAAGGGAGGAAGAATGGGAGAGAGGGAGGGAAGGAGGTGAGGAGGGAGGAAGGAAGGAAGCCACCCAACCAGGGTCACCTTTGGAGGGTCACAGGGAACAGCTCCATTAATTTGAAAACCGGTAAATAAAATAAGCATTTATCCTGTTTTTTCTATAAACTGCACCTCATAGATGGGAGAGTGAGTCTCGTTTTAAAAGCATTGAAAGTAGTAAATGAAGAAATGAATCAAGGGATCCAGCACTGATCAATGACTGCTGACATCGCTGAGAAGACGACCAGGCATTGTGCGCCTCTTGAGGCACAACCTGTGAAGCCGTCGTACCAAAAATGCCCCATCAACACTGAGTCCCACCCATGATTGGATTTTCATCAAAATACCAATTTGCAGGAAATACAGAGATAAAAGAACACGTTAAACAATATCGCAGAGATGCAATCAGCAAAAGCTAGTCTGTGAAAGCCAGAACAAATGACCTGATTTCTTAAACAAGATTTTTCACAGGAGAAGACATGGAGGGGGGGAGCCTACAGATTAAAACAGATTTAAAAGACATTATCAACTAATTTGTGGCATATGAGCCATTCACAGATCTTTATATCAAACAAGGTGTAAAACCAACCAACGAATGATCAAACATTTAGAAAACAATGCATTTAAGTAATTTATATAATATATACAATGATTAGATATCTGATAATAGTAATCAATTATTTTTAAGCATAATATTGGGGTTATGATTATTTTAAATCCGTGTCTCTTTTACAGATACCTACAAAAATTCACAGATAAAATAATATAAATAGAATTTGATTCAAAATTATCTGATGAGGGGGAGTAAGAGATGATATATAAAAAATAAAACTGGTCATGAGTTTCTATGTATTAAAGTTGGGCCTTGGGTACACAGGGATTCATTATGCTATTCTCTTTAATATATGCTTGGAATTTTGTCTAATAAAAAATATTGAAGAGTTCTTACTATTCTTACAAAGCCTCACATCATACATACATGCCTCCACCTCCCTGACCTGTGCTCCTACAGTCCTCACTCTTCCCTTCAACCGTGCTCCTTGCTGTTCTTCACATACACCAAGCACAAGCCTATCTCACAGCCTTTGCACTTACTATTTCCTCTGCCTGTAACCCTTTTCCCAATATGTCCAAAATATCTTGCTCCTGAATTTCCTTTACATCTTCCCTGATCACCCTATTTGAAATCCCAAGTACCTCCACACACCTAGTGTTCCCTTCTCCTCGCTCTGGTGTATTTTTCTCCTTAGCCCTTATTATCACTTGACCCATTTTATATGTATTTGTTTATTGTTTTTGGAGCCCTGGTGGCACAGCGGTTAAGGGCTTGGCTGCTAACCAAAAGGTCAGCAGTTCAAATCTACCAGCCACTCCTTAGAAACTCTATGGGGCGGTTCTACTCTGTCCTATAGGGTTGTTATTAGTTGGAATCAGCTCAACGGCAACAGGTTTGTTTTTTTCCCCTTATAAGAATGTAAGCTCCATAAATGAAAGTGTTTTGTGTGTTGTTTACAGTTTTATATCACCAGCGCCAAGAACGGCCCACAGAGGCATTCAACAAATATTTGCTGGAAGCACCAATTAAACGAGATTCATCTTCCTTTTTCGTTACGACCTTAGCACGTCCCATCCAGCTTCCAAGCCTTAAGTTTAAGTCCTAATTTTTCATGAAGTCCCCTCTAACGGATTTCAGCCTTTATGTGTGTATATGTGTGTCTTACCTAAAAGGAAGTCATACTGTGTGTATTGCTTTATAACCTGATTTTCCTCATTTAACAATGTCTTAGAGATTTTTCCCTTCAGTAAATGTGAATTAACCAGACTCTTGACCACTGCAGAGTATTCTGTACTATGAATGCATCATTGTCTAACTATTCTCTCCTTCATGGACATTTTCATAGATGACCTCCCTCACCCCACCCCCCCCCTTTTTTTTTTTAACAAAAAGAATGCTTCCAATTACTTTTTCCTGTGTACTTCTTTGTGCTTTGTTACCTAGCTACCTAGACTATAAGTGTTTGGTGGCAGCAACCACGCATTGGTATATTTCGGTATCCTCAAAAGTCCCTACCATCATCACCAGCACTACTATCACACAACAATGATGATGACAATAATTTTAACTAAAAGTATCAAACTGATAAAAATGAAGGGATGTGCCAAGTGGAGTCCCTGGGTATTGCAATGGTTAACATGTTCAACTGCTAACTGAAAGGCTGGCGGTTTGAGTCCACCCAGGGGCATCTCCACAAAAGGTCTGGTGATCTAGTTCTAAAAAAGCAGTCAATGAAAACTCTATGGAGCACAGTTTTACTCTGCCACACATGGAATCACTGTGAGTCAGAATCGACACAATGGCCATGGGTCTTCATGTGCCAAGTGCTGAACATGTGTGAAATCTCATATTCCATGCAAAAACCCTATGAAGTGGGTACTATTATTATACCCACTTGACAAAGATGCCAATGTATAAAGAAGTTAAATTAATAAGTAGACAATTCATGACTTGAACTCAGGCAATCAGACTCTAGAGTTCAACTATTATGTTGGGCAGTCAAAAATCATTGATTGAAAAAAATTGATTGATAGATGAATGATTATCATAATAAGTATATATTGGATATCTCCTGAAATCACCTAGGAAATGGTCTGCTCATCCCCTTTTTTTTTCTAGAAACAGATCCCTTAGTCACGTGGTTACCAGGATAAGTGCTATTCTAATTCAGAGTAATACTGTACCATAGCCACAGGTGATTGATTGGCTGAAGCAAGCTCCTGATCCAAAATTGGCAAATTCTTTTCCAAAGACCTTTGAGCTAGCATCGAGAAACAGAAAACCGTCTCTTTTTGTACATAAGATGATATGTTTGGGTGTTGTCATGGGGCATGTTATCTGCCATGGAAAGGATTATAATGAGAAATGAAGTATGTACAATTTGTACAGTATGGCAACTCTTATCAATTCACCTTCCTGATCTTACATTGGCCTGGCCCTGGTCCAAAAGGAAATCGAACACAAGACTTGAGGAGGTCCTACCAGGACACTCTTGTCCTTTCATGTTGGGCCTGGGAAGAGGCTTTGCCTGCAAAAGAAACCTGGCAATGTAGTCAGCACACGAAAATGATTTGTGCACCCTCGTCTGAAGGAGAGAGACCAGATCTCGATGCTGTCCTATGGTCTCTAAATTCAGTTGTATATCAGACTAGATGAACACCAGGTGTCTCAGTCATCTGAGCTATTACCTCTCACTTCAGCCAGTTTGGTCATAATTTCTAACACTTTTGATAAGTCTGAAAACACAACAATCCCAAAAGAGATAGGAGAAAGGAACAACCACCCAAACTTAGAACAAAGAAAGAAGAGGCACATGAACGTGGGGACTTACCTCTACTTTGTCACTGGTCAAAGACTACTTGTCCTTTAAGACGCCTTTCAAGAGTCACTTCCTCCTGGAAGCCTTCTCTGCTCCCCTTTTCCCCTCTGAAGACCATCCTGTGTTCCGAGAGCAGCTGTGCTCATGGATCACATTCTACTGCAATCACCTGTTTGTGCATCTCCCACTAAACTATCAGTTTGGTGAGACTAGAAACCGGATGCTGCCTTCCTTTGCACTCCCAGCATGGCACAGTGACCAGCCTAGAGTGTGTCCGCATTCTGATCTGAAAGGAATGGCTGGGCAGTAAGGAAACACCATGAAAGAAAGATGTCTTTAAATAGAGGCTCATTAATGGACTTTCTCTTATACAAAAATAAGTCAAGTTAGAAAAAAGGGTAGGATATTGTCCAAGAGAAGAGGAAGTTAATGGGGTGAGGTAGGTCTTGTCTCTTAATTAGGTTAAAAAGACAGACAAATAATGTGTTAAAAAAAAAAAATGAAAGTTGAGAAATTAGCTACCCAGGTCACCAATCTTAAAGCTAGCTTGGTTGCAAATCCAATTTAACCTGGAGGTCATTAGTTTTAGAAGCCAAACCTAAGTAGAGTGAAAGTGCTCCAAGAATCAGTTAAGAAAAATGCACACTGTATCCTAAAAGTAGTATTGCAATTTTAAAAATTGCTTCAAATGAATCATTTATTTAGGGATTTGCTTAAATTTCCTGGTTTTAAGAGACAAAAAAAGATTGGGCTAGGCAAATGGGAGTAGAATTGAGCACAGAGTTTTCATTTTGAATTCCTGGAAAAAAATAAAGGCACACTCTTTACATCTTGTACATCCCCAAGGGTGGGTGATATTCTTGATGCCTGGATCCATGATGCTGATTACCAAATTCAGAGAATTGAAACCCCCAAGGAGAAAACAAATGCAGATGTTATGAGAGGACAATCTCATAACCTTCTCACACGTAAGAAGTAAGCAACTTTCAAGAGATGAATGTTAACCAAATGGGAATAAAAGAATGCAAGCAAGTCTGCATGCCCTTGCGCATCCTGGTTATGAATTCTCTCTCTCCGATTCCTCTAACCCACATCCTCTCCTCAGTCTACACAGATAACCTCACTTCTTCATGCAGAAAATAAAGGCCAGTGACCAAGACCTCACTCAGATTTTCCTCTCTTCATCAAAACAAAGCCTTTTGACCTCCAGGCTTTGCTTCTCTCTTACTGGTTCTTCAATTAAATTAATTCGGTAAACATTCACTGAGTTTTGAGCCAGAAGCATACACGATATTAGGAATTTGTCTAGGGATGATGAGACATGGCTCTTGAATTCCTTTTAGTTGCTTAATATGTATGTCAGAGGCTAAAAGGCAAATAATACATTTGAGAATTTGAAACACAGGTTGGTGTAAGAATGAAAAGCCTGAAAAAAAAAAAAAAAGCAGGACAATAATGGGCACAGGATAAAAAAAGATGACATTTATGCCAGACAATGCTTTTCAAAAGCAACACTGCCTGTGGATCAATTCCTGTGTGCTGCATTACAGCCAGTAGAACACAAGGCATGAGAAGACACCCTGAGTGGAGACTGGTTTACCATTCACCACATGTGTTACCATGGACAAGCTACTTAACCTCTTTCCCAACTTCAGTTTCTTCATCTATAAAATGGGGATAATGGAAGCCACACTGACATAGGAAAACTGGAAGGATTTCACAACCTAATGCCTGTAAATTTCAGAACATGGCATGTGTCCTCAGTGTTAATAAAACCTAAGTATTATAATTATAGTTCCCTGCAGTGTTAGAGAGCTAAACAGCGTCAGGACAATGGCCTCTGAGAGTGGCCGCCAAGGAACTGGAGAATCAGGATGATGTTCAGATACCAGATGAAGACACAGAAAGGAAGTGGCTAAAAGGCACACCTCACGGACTAACTGCACACATGGGGCTACAGGGGAACAGCTTGAGGGTGTGCTGTGTTTTGGTGGGTGGTGGGTGAGAGAAGGACATTGGTTTGGGCTACTAGGTTTGCCTAGGGAGACATATATACAACAAGTCTGAAGTTAAGCAGCCTTCTGTCCTTACAGCAAAGGGACACCACTGTCGCACTGATGGCAGCAATATAGTTTTGGACAAATCTAGTGGCATGGCCTAAGGAAGAGTCCTTCCAGGTATTCCCTAGAGCAGTGGTTTTCAACAAGAGGTGAGTTTCCCCACCAGGGGGCATTTGGCAACATCTGCAGACATTTTTGGTTGTTACAACTTTGTAGCGGCAAGTACCACTGGCATCTATTGGCTAAAGGCCAGGGATGCTGCTAGACATCTTAAAAGGCGTAAGACAGCCCTCCAACAAAGAATTCTCTGGCTCCAAATCACGAGTGCTGAGGTTAAAAAACCGTGCTCTAAAGACAAGGGTCAGTTTCTGCAGGACCACGGTCATTAACTTGTTTTAAATATTTTGGCTCTGGTTCCACTGTGCTCAACTGAAGCAAAACAAACAAACAGAAAATGCAAAATCTCATTTCATTTCTCATTCCAAATTTCCTCTCTTGGCAATATTACTAGCCTAAGTGTTGTCCTATTTTCAGGGAGGATACTTTTTTTTTTTTTTTTTTAACAGCAAGAGCCCCAAAAGTATCTCTAAGTCACAGAAGCCTAATTACCAGCGTCTCCACGTACTATATACAAGCAGCAACCTAGGTATGAAATCCTGCAAAGCGAGATGACTCAAATCACATATAAAGTAAGTTCCACAGCTTCTCTGAGGCCATGGTTGAAGGGTTCTGGCTCAAAAGTAAAGCCAGGTATGTATATCTGAAGCACAGGGACAGATGGATTTAAAGATAAGGGTTTTGATTCCTCAAATAAAATTCAAGGGGACAATCCCCTCAATCCAATATTTTCTCATTTTTTTCTTCTCCTCTAATTTCAAGACTTCCACAAGGCAGAAAGAAAATGAACATCACTCTCCTTGAGTGTTCAATGATTTATACATTCTGAAAAGGTGTGCAGAGTTGAGAAAAGCTTTCATTAACGTGGATGTGTGTGTGTTCTCTTCCTTTACCACTCACATAATCCAGTAAAGGTCAGACAACGTCATTAACACTTTCACTCTCTCAATAGATGAGAGCATTCATTTGACAAATGTTTATTCAGTAGTTTCTGTTCCAGATGTGGGAAATACAGAAGTGGATGGGACGGAAAGGCCTGCTTATGGAGCCAAAAAATCAGGGAACAAAAATAAGGAAACAAATAAGATCACCTTTGATAATGACTCGTGCAGGAGCCATCACAGGTGATATGATGGTCGGTGACTTAGGGAGAAGATGGTGCCCTTAACTCAGGCAGTCCAGGAACACTCGGTGATGTACAAGCTTCACTTGCAGGAAGAAAAGGGGCCATTTCATGAAGAGAAGCGAAAAGAGTGCTTGCAGCCAGAGGGAGCATCAACTGCAACATCTCTGGGACAAGGCTGGCTCGTTAAGAGCAGGCATCTGATGTGTAGTAATTCAACAAATATTTTCTGAGCATTGACATAACACATGGTACTATGGGTGATAAAAAGATGAACTAAACACAAGTTTGGGTTAAGGACTATACGATTTGATGAAGCAGAAGAGAGTAGAATAAAAGTTAAAGGGGTGGGGGGAATCTATATGCCAATGAGATAAAGAAACAGGTTTCGACTTTGGTCGCTCCTTTTAGTAACTGGAGTTATCTTTTCCAAGCAGGTCTTTATAGGCAGCTAGATAATGGCTTCTAAGGACTCTCCGTCACTTCATAGCAGGTGAACAGGTGAATGGAGCTGTGTGTGTTTAGTCATCAAATAACATTTATTAAGTATTTCCTGTGGGCAAGGCATTAGAGAAACAAAATGCCTAAGAGTTGACCCCACCCTTGAAGAAAAGATCAAGGCAGAAGCATCGTCCATCCACTCTTTCTCTCCTCCCTTCACCGACCTCTTGCTCCACATCCTTCCCCAAATAACGTGAGATTCCAAAGGAATCTCTTCCTTTGGGAGGTCAGTCAGAGCCAGTTTATCACTAGCTTTTATATAGTTTACTAAAGATATTTTAAGATATGTAAGGTATCAAATTTACCACCTAGGCACATTTTCTCAAGAAACACTGGAGGATATCTTTGGAGAAAATGTTCCAGCAAAACGATGACATAAACCATTTAAGAGAAATACACGAGATGATGGAAAGGACAGTACACGAGAGAAAGGTGAAGGGAATTACCAGGATGATGGTAATGATGGTGAAGGGGAATTCCAAGACAACAGCCGTGCAGCAGACCTAAAAAGCACAAAGTCCAATTTAAAGCAGAAAGATGAAGGGCTCAAAAAGAGGCTTCAATGGGGGGAATTAAAAGGGATTTTATGGTTGCACTGGAGATTATGGAAATGATTATGATGAACCCATTGCTGTCAAGCTGATTCCAACTCATAGTGACCCTCGTAGGACAAAGTAGAGCTGCTCCACAGGGTTTCCAAAGCTGAAATCTTTAGGAAGCACACTGCCACATCTTTTTCAGGCAGAATGGCTGATGGGTTTGAACCACTGGCCTTATGTTTAGCAGCAAAGTGCTTAACCACTGTACTGCCAGTGCTCCTTAGGATTATGATAGCTATATAAAATCTAGGCAGAGGAAGAACAAAACAATTATTAACTCCAGGAAAAACACAAAGTTATAAAGGAGAGAGAATATAATCATTGGCTCATCAGTGAACATATATATATATATATACACACACATACACTGTGGTAGACAGACTAATGCCCCCCCACAAAAGATGTCCTAATCCCCAGAACCTATGCATATGTTACTTTAAATGGCAAAAGGATCTTTGCTGGTGTGATTAAGTTAAAATGAGAAGACTGGTCTGCGTTATCTGGGTGGGCCCAATGTAATCACAAGGGTCCTCATAAGGGAAAAGAGGAAAGTGAGAGAGTTAGAGGAGATACACTGACAGAAGCAGAGGCCAGAGTGATGCAGCTACAAGCCAAGGCATGTAGGCAGCCTCTAAAAGCTGGAAAAGGCAAGGAACGGCTTCTTCCCCAGAGCCTCCAGAAGGAATGCTGTTTTTGATTTTAGCCCTATGAGACCCAATTCAGACTTCTGATCTCCAGAACTATAATAAATATGTGTTGTTTAAAGCCACTGAGTTTGGGGTAATTTGTTATAGCAGTGATGGGAAATCAATAAATGCATAATCAGAATAATATAACCAATGAATACTGATTTAATAAAAAATCATTATGACAGTGCTATAATTTATTTTAGGAAATTGGGGAAGGGAAAAATGTGGTACAGGAGGTGGTATAAGAGTTGAGTCCTCATGTACCATAATACCAAAAATTCATTGCCGTCAATTCCAACTCATAATGATAGAGTAGAACTGCCCCCATACAGTTTCCAAGGGGCACCTGGTGGATATGAACTGTCGACCTTTTGGTTAGCAGTCGTAGCTCTTAACCACTACGCAACCAGGGTTCCCAATCTTTATGGAAACAGACTGCCATATCTTTCTCCCATGAGCCGCTGGTGGGTTAGAACTAACGGTCTTTCAGTCAGCAGCTGAATGTTTCAATCACTGTGCCACCAGGGCTCTTGTATCATAATAAACCAAAAAAAACTTCGTCACAGTCGAGTCAGTTCCGATTCCTGCCTCACAGGGTTTCCAAGGAGTGCCTGGTGGATTCAAACTGCTGACCTTTTGGTTAGCAGCCACAGCTCTTAACCACTACATCGCCAGGATTTCCATAGGAAGTCAATATGTTACATAAGAATTGATAAATGAAAAAGCAACGTAAATGAGTTACTGTAAAGTATGGAGGACATTATTAAAAAAGCTCGGAGAGTTGAAGCCACTCTCTTACGGAAAGAAGGTTTGAGGGTAGAAAGGGGTGAAGCAGGACTACACTATTTTTCATAAGCTTAATGTTGTTGTTAGGTGCCACTGAGTCTATTCCAACTCATAGCAACCCCATGTGACAGAGCAGAACTGCCCCATAGGGCTTCCTTGGCTGTAATCTTTACAGAAGCAGACCACCAGTTCCTTCTCCCATGGAGCCACTGGGTGGGTTTGAACTGTCAACCTTTCAGTTAGAAGCCTAGCCCTTAACCACCGCACCACTGGGGCTCTTTATGAACTTCATAGTGCTGTTTAACTCCTTAAACTACGTAAATACATTATTTTGATAAGAATAAAAAATAATTTTAAGAAGAAAAAATTAGCTACCAGAGATATCAGTGATTCCTTGTTGTATCTCTTACGTTTATTGTATTCACTTTTACTGAAACCTCATCTGATTTTCACACACTTGTTGTCTACTCTACTCAGTAAGACACACCAGTGTTTTTAGAATGTGGGAGAGGTGAATAGTTTTCTTCTCATATAAGATTTAGTGATTTTCTTCCTCACAGTATCTCCCTGATAATCTAAGTAAATCAAAAACTTTGTAAACAGAAAGAAAATGGGCAAAGGGCAAATACAATTAAAGGAATGTGCTGAGTAGTGCTTGAAAGTCAGGAAGGCTTTTCTTCACTTGCTATGTCTCCAGGGCACAATGCCATAGTCAGTGGATTATGAAAATACCCCAGTGCAAACACTGTGGCTGCCTTTCTATCCAAGCTCCAAATCGGTATTAAGACTGTTCTTTGGTTTCAATTTTCACTCTGAAGTGAAACTTTATGCTGCTCACCAGGCCTGCGATTAAATTCTTTTTTCCTACCAGCTGAAGGCCAAGAGCATTAGCAGCTATGTTGTATGTTGACCAAGGCTGTCCTGAGGTGCTCCTTGAACTCAAAAGCATGGTACCATTCTTGCAGCAACTATACTTCAATTTTGCTTTGAGGATACCACTCCTCTGCCCTCATTCTATTGACTTTGGGTGATACTGACTCTACTCACAAGCTTCAGACTAGTCCAGGCAGCATAATCCATGCCCGGTCACAGGGATGTGATGTGACTCAAGTCAGGCTGGAGACAAAATATCAAGGAAATAGATTATTGTGACCACGAGAAGAACACCTACAATAGCTAAAATGTCCTTAATGGAGCTAATACAGAAAAGAGCAGAGTAGGGTGCTTATGAAATTGTGTGAGCCATGATCAAGCCATGCCTGAAGGGGGACACCTAAACTTTCCAGTTATGTGGTCCCACAAGTCCCTTCTCTTTGTGTAACATGGTTTGGATTTTCTATCACTTGTCATACTAGAAATTAGCAGGTAATATAGACAGAAAGCTTCGTCATTGGACAAATAATTTCTTCAACTTAACCATTTCCTTTCCATAACATAAAACAATGAAACAAAGTTACAGAATCCTAAGACCTAATTTTAGACTGCAGTGCAATAGCAGCACTATTTATAAAAGCTCCTATTGTTGATGAACATTTGGAAATAACCCAAATTTTCATCAGCAGTAGAAAGGATAAATGCAGTCCACCACATTCACATAACGGAATGCCACACTGCAATGAGGACGAATGATCTACAATTATATGCAGTTGTATGGGTGAATCTCATAAACATTTTAACACTGAGTGAAAGGAAGTATATATATACTGACCCTACTTATAAGATCAAAATCAGGCAAATCCAGTCTATGCTATTAAGAGGCAGATGGTGGTTTTCTGAGGGTAGGGTAGTAGAGACAGGATGTATGAAGGGGGCTTTTAGGGTGTGAGCAAATGTTTCTTTTCTTTAAATTTTATTGTGCTTTAGGTGAAAGTTCATAGTGCAAATTAGTTTCTCATTCAAAAATTTATACACAAATTGTTTTGTGACATTGACTACAATCCCCACAATGTGTCAACACTCTCCCCCTTTCTACCCTGGGTTCCCTGTGTCCACTCACCCAGATTTCCTGTCTCTTCTTGCCTTCTCCTCTTTGCTTTTGGGAAGGTGATGCCCACTTGGTCTCGTACACTTGATTGAACTAAGAAGCACGTCCCTCATGTGTGCTATTGTTTGTTTTACAGGGCTTTCCTTGTGGTGCAGTGGTTAAGAGTTCAGCTGCTAACCAAAAGGTCAGCAATTCGAATCCACTAGTTGCTCCTTGGAAACCCTATGGACCAGTTCTACTCTGGCCTATAGGGTCACTATGAGTTGGAATCCACTCAAGAGCAACAGGATTAAAGTTTGGCTGAAAGGTGGACTTCACGAGTGCCTTCGGTTCTGAATTAACAGGGTGTCCAGGGGCCATAATCTCGGGGTTTCTCCAGTCTCTGTCAGACCACAAAGTATGTTCTTTTTTTGTGAGGTATTTGTTCTACATTTTTGCTCTACATTTTCCTCCAGCTCTGTCCAGGACCCACTATTGTGATCCCCGTCAGAGAGGTTGGTGGTGGTAGCCAGGCACCATCTAGCTCTTCTGGACTCAGGCTGGTGGAGGCTGTGGTTCACATAGTCCATTGGCCTTCTGGACTAATATTTTCCTTGTGTCTTTGATTTTCTTCATTCTCTTTTGCTCCGCACAGGATGGGACCAACAGATGTATCTTAGATACCCACTTGCCAGCTTTAAGGCATTTTCTTTATGAACTATGTTATGCCAGTTGACAATTGTTCAGCTTTTTGATCAAATTGCTGGTTACACGGACGTGCCTAGCTTGTGAAAATCCCTCAAGCTTGTGAATTTGGGGATTCCTCTAAGTCTCAAGCTGCATCTCTCAAAAAAGCATAGTCTACTTTTTACTTAAAAGGGTTTTACATCAGCAGCTTCACAGGAGAAACGACCTGGTAATCTGCTCCCATAAAGATTACAGCCTTGGAAACTTGATGGGGCATTTATACTTTGTCATATAGGGTCACTGTGAGTCATGCATCTGTCAGTTTGTCATACTGTGGGGGCTTGTGTGTTGCTGTGATGTTGGAAGCTATGCCACCAGTAGGTATTCAAACATCAGCAGGGTCACCCATGGTGTAGAGGTTTCAGCTGAGCTTCCATACTAAGGCAGACTAGGAAGAAGGACCTGGCAGTCTACTTCTGAAGAGAATTAGCCAGTGAACACCTTACGAATAGTAGCAGAACACTGATATAATGCCAGAAGATGAGCTCCTCAGGTTGGAAGGCACTCAAAATGTAACTGGGGCAGAGTTGCCTCCTCGAAGTAGAGTCTACCTTAATGTCACGGATGGAGTCAAGCTTCCAGGAATTTGCTGATGTGGCACGACTCAAAATGAAAAGAAACAGCTGAAAATATACATTAATAATCAGAACCTGGAATGTACAAAGTATGAATCTAGGAAAATTATTTAAACTCTACATCATTCTATCCTGGATTTGAGGGAATACATAAAACACATATAATTATTCAGTAAATATTTGTTAAATTAATGAATAAAGCAAATTAAAAAGTAAACTAAATCGGAATCAGGCAAAATATGAAGCGGAATAAAATGACTAATCCATGGATAAATATAGAACACAGATACACAGAAAATACAGAATCTAAAATGGGAAATTTTTACTGAGTTGTATCTGTCACCAAAATAATTAATAGTTGCCCAGTTATATATAGCTATGTACTTCATTATATAGTTAGTAAATGATTGAGCCAGCCTTTGAAATCAGATTTTCTGACTCAAGCTACTGCATTTTTCTACTGCAGTACACTATACTTATTCAGATCATGAAGTGTGGCCAATGATTGTTTGCCACAATGATTCTGAGTAGAATCTTTCTAGATAATGTACTCAACATATTTAATTCATACCAAAAAACCCTGATTTTTAATGGTATTTTAGAAAACATACTGCATAAAGTAAGATATATATTGGATATGTGACCTGAAAGGTAAGCTGGAGGTACTTGTTGAAGAGCTCTATGAAAGACAAAAACATGGAAGTAAATGATACAGGACTTGTGAGAAAGCTTTACAGACTACAAAGCACTCTCCAGAAGTTATAACCAATAAAAGAGTTCTTCTCTTCCTATCGTCGGTAACACCAAGGTTACCTCCTGTTCAGACAGATTATCAGCATATAAAGTATAGCACTGTCCTTACTATTTTCCATTTTTGTTGAAGGCTTAGTTACATGTGGTACAACCCAACTATAAGTCACACTACATTCCTGAGGGAGCTCAACCCATATTAACAGAGTCCCTCATTAGAAAAAAAGGCCTTCTTTAATAGGCTGCCCAGTGCTGTCTGATTTTTAAGTTTAACTTTCATGTTGTGAATTGCATAACTGAGGCATTTTTCACAGCTGCAGCTCTGGGAAAATTTTAAAAATAATAACTGCAGAATCTCCCCATCTCCAGGACTATGGTTGACTACTGAAGGCAGAGTGGTATTTGTTACAGCTTGTCCTCCACGGCTGAGCAGAGCTGTGTACTTCACAGATGACTCCCGGTGAGATGGAGGCAGAGAGAGAAGGGGTTGGGTAATCGTTCTTTTAGAAGGTTTATTCTAAATCTTTAACTAAAGAGACACTGGTGAAGTAGATTAGGGAAGACATATGTCCGTTCTCCTTCTTCAAAAAAAGAAAAAAGAAGAAAAATCAGACAAAATTTCTGAGGTCAGAGAGGGAAAAGATATCTTCATTGATCCAGAGTGCAGCATCTTAAGAATCAAGATCACAGAAGATTTTTCTTTTTTTTAATCTAAGACCAAGAGAGGTCAGGTGAGTCAGAATTAGAGAGACCTATTTTTTTTTTTTTTTTAAAGAGGTAATGTGAGATTTAAAAATGAAGGAAAAACCTTTCCTTTTAATTGAGAAGAGGCAAATGGTAAATGCAAAACATCGGAAAGAAAACTGAGATGATCATCGGTGAATTTTAAACATAAAAGGCCATGTGCGATAGTCAAGCTCCATTAGGGAAATGCTATCACCACATTTATGAACGCTAGGTTTTAAAATCTAAAGAGGACTATGTGTAAAGAAAGGCACACATGTTGGCATCATCACTGAAGGGCTCCAGTCTTTTGCAAATGATTATCTTTTTGAAATGTCTCCTGCTAACACATCTTGCACAAGTCCAAGTCAAGCACTTCAGTTATCATGAGATTCTACGAAGATATGACAACCCATCACAAATGACCTGTACGTGTGTGTTTCTCTGTCATTTGGAGTCGTGGTAAAAAAAAAATACTAGACTTATATAACTGGGTATAGTCCAAGCTATGGAGACCAGCAGAGTAATGAAAAAGCAAGTCTCATTTCTTTACATTGCATGTTCCGTAATTATCCTTCCGTCAACAAATATTTACTGAGTATATCCAAACCAACCCATTGCCATTGTGTCAATTCTGATTCATGGCGGCCCTGTAAGGACAGAGGAGAGCTGCTCCATAGAGTTTCCAAGGCTGTAAATCCTTACAGAAGCAGACTGTCACATCTTTCTCCAGCGGAGAAGCTGGTGGGTTCCAACTGGCAACCTTTCAGTTAGCAGCCGAGTGCTTTGACCACCATGCCACCAGGGCTCCGCTGAATACACCAAAAACCAAACTTGTTGTTGTTGAGTCGATTCCAACTCACAGGGACCCTACAGGACACAGGAGAACTGCCCCATAGAGTTTCCAAGGAGCGGCTAGTAGATTCCAACGGCCAACCTCTCGGTTAGTAGCCGAGCTCTTAACCACTGTGCCACCAGGGCTCAAATAAAGTGCTAGATGTTAGATATTGGTTATAGTACAGTGCTGGGTATTAACAGTGTTGAAATATTTGCAAAACTTTTGGAAATAATATTCTTCTAAATAAATTTTGACTAAAAGAAAACAAAATCAAAACTGCAATTAGAATTGGAAACTCTATGGGGCAGTTCTACTCCGTCCTATAGGGTCGCTATGAGTCGGAATCGACTTGACGGCACTGGGTTACTGGGTTAAAGATAATAGTAATGATCATCCCAAACGTAGCAAATTAAAAAATTTAGTCAAGTTCTGCTCAGATGAAAATCCATAGTCTTAACAGCATCTAACAACAAGGTGTTTTTTTAACAGATTTCTATAGAACGCATTTTGTGTTTTCAGATGACCTACCTCCAGTCTACCTCAGTGATCACCTGAGATTCTTACCATCATTAGCTAATAGCTTGCAAATTTCATTGGTCTCTAGGTTTTGTAAGATGCTTATTTCAGCAATTCCTAGAGTTCCTAAAAAGGAACTATTTTACAATGAAAGATAATAATTTTTTTTTTTTATTTCTTGAAAAGATGGGAACAGGACAAGGACTTTTCAGGTGACTGGGAAGTCCTATTTGTGTTGGAAAGTGTTCCCTTTTTGGTTTTCTCTCATGGCTTAATGATGCCAAGCAATCCCAGTTTCTCTGTACTAGGGGGAGGGCACACTTACAAACTAAATAATAGTAATATTTGACTGTGAGGGAGATGAGTCAGAAATACTTTTTAAAAACTTTTGAAAATATACATTGATAAAGAAGTGAAAATGTCATGTTAACAACACGTAATTCTCTTCGCATTGCTTGCCTAATCTAGATAGACAGGGGTAAGGCCTCCTTTTCTCCCTTGCTCTCATAAAATGCCTAAAGTCTAAGCAGATGTGGCTACCACACAGCCACCATTAGTCTTTCTAGTCTTCTATTTCACTTTTTTTTTTCTTTTTTTAAGTAGGACTTGACAGCACCTAACAACAACGACAGCACTTATTTACCAGTTTTATATAGTCCAGCCCATTATTATCATTCCCATTTTACAAACGAGGAAAGGGAGGCAGAGAACTAGTAATTAATGTGTCAAAGCCAGGAAGAGAACAGATCTTTAAAAGTATGTTTTGAGTAATTTATTGAGGATTGCTTTCTGTAACCTAATGAAAGATCAATTTGACGAATGTTCCTGAAGTATTAGAAAATGGGATGTGAAAATATTTAACACATACCTGTTCAAATCCTCATTACTTTTATTTTTATTTACTTGGCCTAATACTGATAAAATTGTTAACCATCCCTCACCTCCTCCAAAGGGGAAAACAAAACAAATGTCCCTTAGAACAGAATACTGAATGTTCTTGGTTTTAAGATTCTTGGAGGACATTATTTGTGTTTCTGAACTAAACTGTATACTTGTGGAGGATTGAAACCATGCCTTATTCATCTCTTAATGCATTCTCTAAGGAACCCTGGTGGTACAATGGTTAAGCACTTAGCTGCTAACCAAAAGGTCGATGATTCAAATCCACCAGTGGCTCTTCAGGAGAAAAGGCCTGGCAATCTGCTCTGTCAAAGATTACAGCCTAGGAAATTCTATGTGGCAGTTCTACTTTGTGCTATAGGGTCCCTATGAGTTGGAATCGGCTCAAAGGCACACATGAAGTACAATGCATTCTCTGTCACATAGTAGTTATTCAGTGTTTATTGATCTGAACGCAGACCTCTATTTCCAACTCACATGATTTCCATACACAACCATTTTACCACAATATTTATTGTTTTCGCCAACATTCTTTAACACAGATTAGTATTTATAAACACCGTATACATTTTACTTTATTCTATTAGTTTTATTGATAACATTTAAACTTTATTGGTTGGTCCAAACTCTAATATTTAAGTATATATAGTTTTTTAAAAGGATCTATGGCTTAACTGCTTGATGAATCCCATGATAAAACCGAACTCCCCAAATTTTATCTTAGAAAAAAATACATTTTTTTCTACTATACCAAATTAAAATATTTACCTCAGCTTAACTATTACTTGCTCAGAGGTCTCTCTTGACCTCCTGATTTAAATTAGACTCACAATTATCCTCACCCATATCATCCTACTCTTTTCCTTGACAGCATCTATCACAATTAAGATACATTTAAGTAATACACATTAGTATAAACTCCAGAACCGGGATCATGCCTTTTCTAGTCATTGTTTTATACAGTGTTTAGTTAGTACAGTGTTCACATACCAAAATCAAAAAACCCATTGCTGTCATATCGATTCCGACTAAAAGTGACCCTACAGGACAGAGTAGAGCTGCCCCATAGAGTTTCCAAAGAGCAGCTGGTGGATTCAAAGTTCCAGTCTTTTGGTTAGCAGCTGAGTGCTTCACCACTGCGCCACCAGGGCTCCTGTGCTCACATATAATAGGCTGATAAATACCTGATAAAGTAAAGAGTTAACTAATGGTTAACAAAGATTACTAACAGTATAGTCACGGGGGATGGAAGCAACAAATTCAACTGGGAGATTATTTCCAAAGGACTTCATTGCTATCCTTGACTAGAAAAATCAAAATTACTCTGGGCTACATTGAGAAGTCCAACTTGCCACGTTTTACTCAGTTCCATCTAAGCCAACAATGCAGATGATGTCGTTTGTGAGTCCTAGTAATCGTGATGTAGCTTGAAAAATGCTTTGGAGGAAAGCTCAGATCTACCATGAAAGGGGGAGGATGAAGTGCTTCACCCTCCTCGGTGTGGACGTATGGGGAGGCAGGGGGACAACAGAAATGGTTTGGGTATCAGGTGGTGGCAAAATAGAAGTGTAAAACCACAAATTCTGACAATTTTATATTCATGCCAAGTAGCAAGCCTCAGGAGTCCCATATACAGAGTTTATAGGTGAATACCAGCAACACTTTACCCCCTTGCCAAAACCAAAACAACCGGTTGCAGTTGAGTCGATTCTGACTCATAGTGACCCTACAGGACAGAGTAGAACTGCCCCATTGGGTTTCCAAGGAGCAGCTGGTGGATTCAAACTGCCAACCTTTTGATTAGCAGACGAGCTCTTAACCACTATGCCACCAGGGCTCCTACCCCATTCCTAGATAATGTAAATCTGGGAATAAAACGGTGCCCATACCTTATCATCGCAACACTTCAAAAGAACTCAGTCTGTGGTTCTAGGACAGATAATCCGATCCACAATATGACGTGGGTTCTTCTCTTTCCCTTGCCTTTTCCATTTCTTCAGCCAACTGAGAATTCAGTTCTTTGAGCACGTTAAAGTCTTGTAAGCCACCAGGCTCCTTCCTCACCCCATCCTCTCCTCCTTCTGTACAAACATAATACTAAGGATGTGATGGGACCTGTGACATTTAGCTTGTGTATAACAACAGGGACAGTCACTTCATATGAAAAGCTTGTCATAGATACTCTATTTTACTTCCTATCTTACAGGGGAGAGAATTTTTTTTCTTTTAAAGTCCCCAAGCCACATGAGTTAATTAAAGACGTGATAACGTATCCTTACCAATTTCAATCTCCTCACATCCCAGGCTGTTGTTGTTGTTATTACTGAGATCTAACATTAAGAGCGAAATGTATCCACAATCTCAAATCTATACCAAAATTCAACTTTCTTTTCTTGTGCGACCCAGAAGATACTGCCCAACCAGGTTTTGCTTTAAGGGTTATTCTGCCTCCTGTCATAGAAAATGCTCTGCAGGCTGGACAAGGATTATGCTAGGCAAGAGTTTGTGTCTATGGAAATTTTACTATGATAATTCGTCTAGAAAGAAGAGGCTGCAGGGAAAAGTAGTGTCGATTAGTAAAGTGAGTGGGAGGCTTGATTCTAACATCTAGAGGATAAAGTAGAAAACTAAAAATACTTGAGATCCTTAAGGAGTCAGAGAATAGTGTTAACCCATTACCTTGTGATTTCCATAAAAGTGCAGGCTTAAAATTTGACTTGCTTTATAAGAAAATGCAGAAGAGAGAAATGTTCATGTGTCTTTCTTTCTGGGGAAATGGATATGGTATAGGAAGAAAAAAGAAAAGTTGTTTTTCCTTTATTTCAATATTCCCTTGACAGGTCAAGATCAGGCAGCAACTCAGGTCTGGTCTATAACCTACAGGGACCATAAAAGTCACCCAGAAAAAAATATATCCATTTTCTGGGTCCTACTTCTTCTAGGGCAGAAAAAACAATAAAGAATTCAGAGCTGAAAAGAATTAGTACATCATAAAAAATAGGGAAGAAAAATAAAATACTCTCACATTGACTGTCCCTAAGAGAATTTACTCACATACTCAAATTTATGCAGCAAGTTACCAGGAGCCCCATAAATACTGGACCCATAATCAAGTTGTAATCATTCATTTTATTTACATTTCATTAGGGGGTACTAAGGTAATGATCTTCAAGAGATTTCACAGCAGCCAATGGAAAAAGAAGTGGACATCTTAAAGGGGGAGGGTATAAAAAGCACATGTCATTTGTCCCAAAGGCACAGAATTATTAAAAACAATCTGTTTTAAAAGTTATTCCAAGCTTTTATTGGTTCCCCACTTGTAATTGCATTCTAAATTATTTTTACTCTACACATTACACATGAGGTAAGAACCTGATTCAATCTGACTAAAGAATTTGGACTGAACCTTTAGCATTACATGGAAAACAAACAAATTTCCACGAAATAGAGGCTGCAACAGTAATTTCAAATACACCTAGAATATTCACCATATATATTACCATTTGTCATTTACTGTTGGCAAAATCCATGACAACCTTTCAGGCACTTCCATAGCAATTTGAATAGCTGCACAAAAGGGCAGAGCAGCAAAACACTGAATAAAACATCCGATGCCTGCATCACTCCTTTGAAGGCTGTCAGCCATACATTTTGAATAACCTGAAATGAAGATCAAAAGGGAACAGAATTCATTTATTTATTTATTTTACCTGAGGCACTGAATAAAAAGGAAGTAAAATTTTGGATTTAAAAAAAAAGGCCTGAATTTAGCCAAACATCAATACCTTGTTTCTAAGGTCCATAATGAAGTCCAATAATTTCTATCCAAGTCACACAAAGCATGACACTGAGGTATAAAATTAGGACCAAAGCCACAAAAAGAATTAAAGAAATATAAAACCAGATACTCCTTCCCCTTGCTTCTCTTTCTTAGTCACCTTCTATCTGACCTTCCGCAGACAATTTTTCCTGTATTCCTGTCATGAGCTTCCCTACGATTCTCTTCAATAATGTCAGCCTAAGAGTGGTTCCTTCGTCCTGGGGGAATTCCCTGGGAATCATTCATGTTCCCCCTCGGTTTTCTCAAGTACTTTTTAAAGACAAAAAGAACGTGAAGGAACTCAAGATGGGAAGGTAAGAAAAAGAGAGGCTGCATTATTTTGAAATTATTGTAACTAATACATAGATATTAGTTTGCTATAAGCCTTATAAGCCATCTCTTTACACCTATTTAAAAGAACATGGTTAAAGACAACTACCTGAAAGATAAAAATGGTTGCTTTCTATGAATTTAACGGGCACCATTTAAAAACCTGATATCACTAGGTCACTATCTAGTTTGCTCTATAGAAAAGATATTTCAGCTAAAATTGTTTATATAGAGAAAAATAAGTATTCTAATTGATAAACTAAATATGATCCCAATGCTCAATGCCAGAAGCTTTTCTTAACCAAAACAGACGCTGGCCCTGCCAGTGTCCCCATCCACCTCCCACCAGCCACAGAGACTGATGAGGGGCAGCTCCTGTTCCTACCCCTCCTCCTTGGATGGCCCAGGCCTCAGTGATTCTCATCTCTGAGGAGCTGTCCCATAGGAAGCAGCCACAGCACCTACTCAGTGGGAGGAACTTTGCCCATCTCCATAGGGTGCAGTGGTTAGGACCCTAGAGGTTCTCGATTACCCTGAGGACAATTTTCCTGTTGGTATGTGTTAAGTTGGATTTTGTGGAGCAACCTGGGAACTCACCCATTGTTTACAGCATAGCTTCCCTGGGGGAAACGTGTTCCTAGTTTTTAAACAAACAACCTGCATATAAGCTGTTACACAAGAGTTCGTTTGAACACCTGTGACTGTTTCTGAAGAAGCATCTAAAAAAAAGGCTATCACTCAAGTGAAGATTTTGCCTTCAAGATTTTTTTGTTTGACCCTTTAAGTCAATGAGACCTTGGCCAGTTACTTAGTCTTTTTGAGTCTAGGTTTTACTTTATTTGTAAAATGGAGCTCATAACACCTCTGTCACAAGGCTATTATATGAGTACCCAAAATGAGAGGTGGTACAGAGGACAGTGCACAGCAAACAAGAGGTGTCCAACAGATGCTCACTTATTTACTTCCTTCAGTGACCTTCCCCATAGAAGAGTTTAAAAAGCATAGGATGTGATAGGCAGATTCTAAGAAGACCCTTCACTTACCTAAGCCCTTGTATAATATGCTTCTCCTTTGAGTATGGAGGAACCAGTGAATATCATGGAATATCACTCCCTTGATTAGACTACTAATCAGCTGACTTTAAATTAATCAAGAGAGATTATGCTAGGTGGGCCTGACCTAATCATGGAGTCCTTTAAAAGCAGGTGACGCAGCATCAGAAAGATGCATTTCTTGCTGGCCTCGCAAAAGGTGGGAGCTGCCATGAGTTCTACAGTCACAAGGAACCGAATCCTGCCAACAACCAAGTGGGCATGGAAGAGAACCCAGCTTAGCCCTGTCTAGACTTCTGCTCTATATAACTGGGGGATAATAAATAACTGTTGTTTTAATCCATTAAAACTTACAGCGATTGGTTACACAACAACAGAAAATTGATACTGAAGACAGCTATAAATTTATGTGTTTCCATAACTACAGAGAAAAGAGGCATCAGAAATAACATAAAATCACATATTAGGAGGATAAAGGAAGAGGGATGGGAGACTTGAGATTTACCATGCCAGGCTCTGGTAGATGCTTTACAAATGTTACCTCTTGCAAAGAAATGGTTACTTAGCAAAAAGCTCCCGCCCCTCCCCCGCCCCCACCCGCCCTGCCGACCCATCTGCTATTTCTCTAATACCAACTTTCAATTTAAAGTCAAATTACCACCAATTTACAAAAGCCTTAACTTGATGATCATGATTTAACAACAACAAAAAAAAAAACCTTTATTAACCAGCAAAACGATATCACCCAAAAATGGATTTCAAGATTTTTATATTAAAAACACTCAGGACGATCTCAAAGGGTAGGTGACAGAGACCTCTGAAACAACTATACCAAGCCATTTCTTTTATTTTATAGGCCACTCAGAACAAATTTTCTCTACTGGTGGGGAAATAAAAATTACTTTAGCAACAGATACAACATAATCTGTGCAGCGATATAGAAAACAATTAGATGTACCAAAGACATTTAGAAGAAAATCTGAACTGTGAACTGTTTTCTATAAAAATTCCAAAATTAGAAAATACCCCCCCAAATTTTTAAAATGAGAAATAGTACACAGTAACTCTAACAAGTCAATACAGCAAAAGGTGGGGATAAGCACACTTGTTATTTTAAAAAGTCTTGACCTCTATGCAAGGCAGCATTTACAATACAAGAAGCCATGGATTTTTTGAAAACAGAAACTGAGTTATCAGGGAATACAAAGCATATTTCTTCTACTTTGGAATTACTTTGAAATTTTTACCATTCATTGTGCCTTAACTTTGATTCTTTAAAAAAAAAATGCACATACATCAGGCATAGCCTCACAACATGCCAGAACGCTACCACAGAGAAAAAACAGCATTTTTTTTTTTTTTTTCTGTAAGCACAGATACCTCAGTTTCTATAATTGATAGCACAGTATTCCAGGAGCTAGAATGGAAATAAATACTAAAATGTTTTAAATATTATTAATAATAATTTTTCTTCAAAGACAAAACTTGAAGTGAATTCACCACGCCATTCCAGTAAACAAGTGAGCCTCCTGGAATTTGGTAGCATCTTAACTTGTTTCAATTGTTGTGCTACAGATTATATAAGATTACCACAAGGAGAGCTATTTAGGAGCTGAAATTTACCTGCAGGTCACAGCTTAAAGCAGTAACAGCTTTATAGAAACAGGGAAGAATCTTTAAATACTCCTTAATCTTACAGCCTGACCTCTGGATTTTCACATGCAGTAGCATGCTCAACATTCTCTACTTCAATCACAATGTGAACAAGCATGTTTTACTAGAAATAACTAACTACAGCTTCACCCACATGTCTGTCAGTTTGTTGTACTGTGGTGGTTTGTGTGTTGCTGTGATGCTGGAAGCCATGCCACCGGTATTCAAATACCAGCAGGGTCACCCGTGGTGGAGAGATTTCAACTGAGCTTCCAGACTAAGATTAGGAAGAAGGATCTGGCAGTCTAATTCCAAAAAGAATTAACCAGTGAAAACCTTATATATAGTAGTGTAACACTGTCTGATATAGTGCCAGAAGATAAGCCCCTCAGGTTAGAAGACACTCAAAAGAGGACTGGGGAAGAGCTTCCTCCTCAAAGTAGAGTCTACCTTAATGATGTGGTTGGAGTCAAGCATTCAGGACCTTCATTTGCTGATGTGGCATAACTCAAAACAAGAAGAAACAGCTGCAAATATCCATTAATAATTGGAACTTGGAAGGTATGAAGTATGAATCTAGGAAAATTAGGAATCATCAAAAATGAAATGGAGCACATAAATATCGATATCCTAAGCATTAAGCATTAATGAGCTGAAGTAGACTGGTATTGGCCATTTCAAATCGGACAATTATATGGTCTACTATGCCAGGAATGGCAAATTGAAGAGGAATGGCATCATTTTCATCATCACAAAGAACATTTCAAGATCTATCCTGAAGTACAATGCTGTCAACGATAGAATAACATCCGCATGCCTACAAGAAAGACCAGTTAATAAGACTATTATTCAAATTTACGCACCAACCACCAATGCCAAAAATGAAGAAACTGAAGACTTTTACCAACTTCTGCAGTCTGAAATTGATCAAGCATGCAATCAAGGTACATTGATAAATACTGGTGATTGAAATGAGAAACTTGGAAACAAAGAAGAAGGACTGGTAGTTGGAAGATATTGCTTAGTGACAGAACCAACCTCAGACATCGCATGATAGAATTTTGCAAGACCAATGACTTCTTCATTGCAAATACCGTTTTTCAACAACACAAACAGTGGCAATATACGTGGACCTCGCCAGATGGAACACACAGGAATCAAATTGAATACATGTGTGGAAAGAAATGATGGAAAAGCTCAATATCATCAGTCAGAACACGCCCAGGGGTTGACTTTGGAAAATATCATCAACTGCTCATATGCAAGCTCAAGCCGAAGCTGAAGAAAATTAGAACAAGTCCACAAAAGCCAAAGTACCTAGGACCTTGAGTACATCCCATCTGAATTTAGAGACCATCTCAAGAATGGATTTGACACATTGAATACTAATGGGTGAAGACCAGATGAGTTATGGAATGACATCGAGGACATCATCCATGAAAAAAGCCAAGAGGTCATTAAAAAGACAGGAAAGAAAGAAAAGACCAAAATGGATGTCAAAAAGACTCTGAAAGTTGCTCTTGAATGTAGAGAAGCTAAAGCGAATGAAAGAAATGATGAAGTAAAAGAGGTGAATAGAAGATTTCAAGGGTGCTCGATAAGACAAAGTAAAGTATTTTAATGACATGTGCAAAGACCTGGAGTAAGAAAACCAAAAGGGAAGAACACTTTTAGCATTTCTCAAGCTGAAAGAACTGAAGAAGAAATTCAAGCCTTGACTTGCAATACTGAAGGATTCTATGGGCAAAATATTAAACGACGCAGGCACATCAAAAGATGATGGAAGGAATACATAGAGTCACAACACCAAAAATCATTGGTCAACGTTCCATCATTTCAGGAGGTAGCATATAATCAAGAGCCAGTGGCAGTGAAGGAAGAAGTCCAAGCTGCACTGAAGACACTGGTGAAAAATAAGGCTCCAGGAATTGATGGAACACCAATTGAGATGTTTCAACAAACCGATGCAGCACTGAAAGTGCTCATTCATCTATGCTAAGAAATTTGGAAGACAGCCACCTGGCCAACTGACTGGAAGAGATCCATATTTATGCTTATTCCAAAGACAGGTGACCCAACCAAATGCGGAAGTTATCAAACAGTATCGTTAATATCACACACAAGTAAAATTTTAATGAAGATCATTCAAAAGCGGCTGCATCAGTACATCGACAGGGAACGGCCAGAAATTCAAGCCAGATTCAGAGGAGGATGTGGAAGCAGGGATATCATTGCTGATGTCAGAGGAATCCTGGCTGAAAGCAGGGAATACCAGAAAGATGTTTACCTGTGTTTTATTGACTATCCAAAGGCACTGAACTGTGTGGATCATAACAAATTATGGATAACATTACAAAGAACGGGAATTCCAGACAATTAATTGTGCTTGTGAGGAACCTGTACCTAGACCAAAAGGCAGTCCTTTGAACAGAACGAGGGGATACTCCATGGTTTAAAGTCAGGAAAGGTGTGAGTGAGGGTTGTATCCTTTCACCATACTTACTCAATCTGTATGCTGAGCAAACAAATGGAGAAGCTGGACTGTATGGAGAACACAGCATCAGGAATGGTGGAAGACTCATTAATAACCTGTGTTATACAGATGGCACAACCTTGCTTACTGAAAGTGAAGAGGACTTGAAACACCTACTGATGAAGATCAAAGACTACAGCCTTCAGTATAGATTATACCTTAATATAAAGAAAACAAAAATCATCACAACTGGACCAATAAGCAACACTGTGATAAAGAGAGAAAAGATTGAAGTTATCAAGGATTTCATTTTACTTGGATCCACAATCAACACCCATGGAAGCCGCAGTTAAGAAATCAAGGGACACATTGCATTTGGCAGATCTGCTGTACTGAGGCGTGCCTGACCCAAGCTATGGTATTTTTAATTGCCTCATATGTACACGAAAGCTGGACAATGAACAAAGAAGACCAAAGAATTGACACCTTTGAATTATGGTGCTGGCGAAGAATACTAAATAAACCATGAACTGCCAAAAGACCAAACAAATCTGTCCTGGAAGAAGTACAGCCAGAATACTCCCTATAAGCAAGGATGGCAAGAGTTTGTCTCACATAGTTTAGATATGTTATCAGGAGGGATCAGTCCCTGGAGAAGTATATCATACTTGGTGAAGTAGAGGGTCAGTGAAAAAGAGGAGGACGCTCAAAGAGATAGACTGACACAGTGGTTGCAACAATGAGCTCAAGCATAACAACAATAATGAGGATGGTGCAGGACTAGGCAGTGTTTTCTCCTGTTGTACATAAGATCGCTAAGACAGAACCCACTCGACAGTACCTAATAACAACAACAACAACTATGGATTCCATTTAGTGGTGCTGGCTCTGGACTAGCATTTCCATGCATAATCACATTTAATCCCTGAGGTGAATACCATCATCAATCTAATTTCATTGGTAATGAGATTAAGACCTAGAAAGTTCACTTAACCTCTCTAAGGTTAAGTGGGTAGTGTAAGTGGTAGAATCAAGATGCTCAGTCTCTAAAGCTAAAACCAGTAGTATATATTAACTCAAATATTACTATCTTTCATAACATAACTACCCTTATTGAAATATTAGAAGTATGATGTCTATCACAGCAACTTCACCATGACAGGGTGAAATCACTGGAAATTTTTCATACACACGTATAACAGATAATCAAACACTTTATGATCTGCAAGGGAACCTACACACACACAGACACATACACACACAGACACATACACACACTCTCATGCTAGTAACAACAGAGCGATACGTTAAACTACATGGAAGCCACTAACTACTTAATTACACCTAAACAACGTATTTAATTTGCAATCAGACAAAACAACAGTGACAAACACATTTTGTTTGACAATTAATTCAACACAAAAAGGGAGGCGATTAAGAAACTTAAGCAAGAACACAAAACTATCTCCAGCAGCTTTTTTGTCATTCAAGCTAAATGACCAAGATTAAATATAAGTTACATGAACATACAAACATGTATGTATGACGGTTGGATTACAGAAAATAATGACTATAGTCTTACGAATGCAGTTTAGAGCCATGTTTGGAAAGCTAATCTTTTATCATCTTATGAAGATTTCCTGTATAATTTTCAGTACACAATTAGGTCCAGATTTCTTCGCTGTAAAATAAAACAACATATTAATCACAAATGTTTTACATATAATAAAAAAAAATGTTTTTTTTTTTATTATCACAGTTTTATTTACTGGTAGGTACTAATGATTTAAATATAGGCAAAATGTTCTCAAATTAAGTACATTAACAACAACAGCAACAAATAATTACACCAGGCACTGATACAGGAAATTGAAATACCAATTCATTTTAAATAAATAGATACTCAGACCTGAAATGCATGAGCCCTGGAGCAGTTCCTACCTCAGGACCCAGTTATGATATTTGACTCCATGGCTTAATAATGGTTCCTACTACCCTTGAAAAAAATACTGATCTTAAAACCCAACTTTTCTACCTATAAACCACATTTTATGCAAATAATGTGCACCCTCTGACTTTGTTTGTTTGCTGCACCCTCCCCACCCCCATCACAAGGGCCACCATGCCAATCCTCTTCCACATGTTGCTATAAGAAAAAATTAGCATAGCATGCTTACAAAAATACCTCAGGGTGGGGGAGGGAGGGCATGCTGGCAAACAAAAGCAGAAGGCACACATTATTTATGTAAAAATACAGTGTTCATCTGTATCCTCAACGCTTAATAAACCAAAACCAAACCCAGTGCCGTGGAGTCAATTCTGACTCATAAATAGGCACTCAATAAATACATTACAGATCTGGATAATATATTTGAAATGCAGATGACAAAAGATTATTATCTCATACAAAAAACAAACATAAAATGATAAGAAAAATACAAAAAACCCTAGAGACATAAAGGCAAAGAAATGAACAGGTGTATTTCAGAAAAGAAAATCTAAATAGCAAAAACAAACAAAAAACCTGAAAAGACAATAAAATGTTTTGTTAGAGAATCAGAAAAATTTGGCATAATAGAAACAGCATTAAAATACCTACTGGTGGCAAGGATGTGGGGAAAGGTGGTACTTTTCAAATAGTTACTAGTGGAAATATGTGCATATGTTATTTTGTATTCTTTCTGTCTGTTCCCGTTTGGATACTTTCTATTAACCTGACTTGCAGTTTACTAATTCTGATTTCCAGTGCATCTAATCTGCTGTCAAAGCCATCCCTAGGGTTCTTAATTTCAGATATTATAGTTTTCAGTTTTAAAATTTTCTATTTGATTTTTTTTCCACCAACCAAATTGGTGAATTTTTCTACTTTTTCAGCTTTTTTTCTTTAACATACTAATAATGGTTATTTTTAAGTCCCTGTCTGCTAACTCCTGTCACTGGAGCAGATGAGGGGCTATTTATGTTGCTTGTTTTTTCTCCTGTCGTTTGGTCATATTGTCCTGTCTCTTAGCATACAACTGATTATTACATATTGTGTCTGAAAAACTGAAGAGGGTCTAAACTAGTGTTTCACAACTTTTTTTCCTCCATTGTTGTCCCTATAAGCCCTTTTTCAGGCTTTTTTTTCCTAATTAACCAAATCTCCCCAATAAAATTTTAATAACACAGATATACCATACATCTGTTTATGTACTATAGCCCTTAAAGGCCTTAAAGGACCACAAACCATTGTAATACCTAATATTTTTCACTCCTCAAGAACCAGTTTTCACACCCTTGAGAGTGCTATTGCCCCCACTTAGAATGCCTCACCTTAATCCAGTCGTGACCTCAGCTTTGTCAAGGATGGATTACAGTTATGGCACAATTTGGCATTCCTCTGATTCGTCCCTGTTCCTAGGGTATGGGCCTTTTAGAGTTTTCATTTGACAGACTGGTGGGTCTTTGCCCAACTCTGTAAACTCAGGATTAGAATGTAGCAATTAGCATTTTCCTTGTAAAACTAATTAAGACAGTGCTCTTCTGAATTAAGGAGATGGGCCCACTAAATTTGGGCAATTTATTCATATCCTGAAGTTATTTTCTCTTTCTGGATAGCAAGCAACTCTCAATTAAATATGAATAAGACACAATGTAACAAAACTACTATGTGACTTTTAAAAAGTTCAGTTACATGGCCCTTTTAATTATAGTATTGCTTCAATAGAGAGTATATTTCACACTGTCTACATTTATCTTAATAAAGCCCTAGAAGCCTTCTAGAATCAAACCACCTACTGCCATCATTGTGTAATGCTGATTTGGAAATGGGGCTCAATGTGACATATAACAGTACAGAGGTATAAAAAAATTGGAAAAAAAAAAAGAACAAAAATTATCATTATTTTACATGATATATTTTATATCTATAAAACCAGACTCAAAAAACTACTAAAATTAATAAATGTGTTAAGCAGCCTGTACAGATCGTATATAAACATACAAAATTCACTAGTTTTGCTACCAATGACAAAAAAAATGTGATTTTAAAAATATCCTATTCGCATAAAATAAAAAAGGAAAATACTCCAAGATTTACTCTTAATGAGAAGTGTGTATGATACATTAAAACAAAATGAACAATACTGTCATTAAATTGAATAATTGAATATAATAAATGTTCTTAGAAGTAAGATACCAGAAGATATTCCTCCTAAGTTACATGTATACTTTTAACAGTATTCCATTTAGGAAAATGTAACATGGTGGGTGAACCTGAAATATAATTCTAATGGTTTTCTATAAAAAAATGAATAGATGAATCTGTCACATAAAAACCTGAAAAAGAACAGCAAATATAAAAACATATGTCTACAATTGTTTAAAAACAGTGTAGTACTGATTAAAGGAAATGCAGATCACAAAAACAAGTGGTAGTAAAGGATATATATTAAATATAATGCGATAGAACAAATCAATGAGGAGAAGACAATTATTCAGTAATAGGGGAAAGAGGCAACTGGTTAGCAAAATGAGAATAAAATTATACCCTACTAGGCACCAAAATAAAGTACAAATCATTTAGTCAGCAAATGAAGGAGCCCTGGTGGTACAATGGTTAAGTTCTCGGCTGCTAACTGAAAGTGACAGAACCCACACGGGGCTTCTCAAGAGAAAAGACCTGGCAATCTGCTCCCAAAAAGATTACAGCCTAGGAAACCTTATGGAGCAGTTCTCTCTGTCCTGTAGGATCTCCATGAGTCAGAATCTACTCTTTGGCACACAACAACAGGTATCAAACACTGTTAGGTATTAGAGCTTCAAAGATGAAAACATAGCCTCATAGTATAATAAGGAAGTGGCGCATATGAAAGTACATTGAAGTACCCCTAATCCCTTCTGGGGAGAAATATTTTGTTAGCCTAATTGGAATGAGCACTTATCAAAATTATAGAGGATGTACCCTATCTGTACCATTCACTGTACCTCCCCAGTGCTATCACAACAAAGTTTACAGTGTCAGGCACATAGTAAGTGCTCAAATATTTGTTGAATAGTAAATTTTAGTAAGTGTTTTAAAATAACATGACTGCTCTTCTGTGTGTATTTTCCCCCAATAGACAAGAGTCAATTATCCTTTCAGCTTCCATCAGTGAAACTTTCCTGTAATTCGTCGTTTGTAAAATGATGAGAGAAAAAAAGCAATGGGAGAGTTCATGAAGGAAAAAAGGTAACATATCCCTCATGCACCGTATGCTAAGCACTGTACTGAGGAGAAGAGAGGGGATCCAGGTAAAAGGGCCTGAGTAAGAAACAGATGAACGTATTTCTGAATAGCAAAGATGTTGTTAGGTTGAAAGCATAAAACTAAGGACTCAAACATTTCAGTTTTATAACTTTCTAAAAGCAAAGAATGGCAGCATAGGAGCCCAGAGCTGAAGATTACTTAAAAAAAAAAAAAAATTACTGGGAAAATAAATTTAAAAGATTTTCTAAATATTCACACTGAGAAGTCATTTATTATAGTTATTTAGCAAACACCTAAATCATGCTTACTATGTGCCAAGAACTATTCAAAGTGCTTTGTAAATGTCAATTCATTTAATTTTTATAAAAAAGCCATGATTGGGTACCATTTTGACTGTCTCCCTTTTACAGATGAGGAAACCAGGGATTTAAACTGGTTCTTCCTGGTTTAGTCATGGTCAAGATAGCGAAATTGGTACAGACCCGAATTTTTAGACTCTGGGTGAACTGGAACAATAACCAGAACAGGAAAAAATTATAGGTCGAAGCTCTGCTAGAAACTTAATCTCCCTTTTAGAAAATGAGGACAGCATACACATTGCATAGCAATCAAATAGCTTGCCCATCAGATTTTGAGCACAGCTGGAAACAAATGACGCCCAGCTCAAAGATGGCATCCGACTGCGCTGCTTTGAATGTGTGTTGATCTCTGCAGTCTTGCCCATAATCCAATCTCAGGCATTAGGATCCTGAAGGAGCTCAGTATGCCTCTTCCAAGTCTCCCATTCCAGAGCTTCAGCCTGTAATTTTTACCATTCTGGTTACCATGGAGGATCATCCAAAGTGTAAAAATTCGAGTCTGTTCCAATTTAGCTTTAACATCCAGGACTCTACTGGTTCGAACTCATTGGAAGCCCTGGAGGAAACTGAGGAACAGAAGTTTTAAGTAACGTGCCCAAGATCACGTAGCTTGTCAGTAGCAAAGCCAAGATTTAATCTTTAGTTATAAAAGTGTTCCCACTGATTCAATACATCCCAAACACATGACTCCCCAAATCAACAGTTTCTCCTTTCAAAAAGAGAATAACGGACAAAAGAATAAAGGGAATAGGTGAAAGAATGGCAAAGTCCAAGTTTGAATCCCAAATTTGAACCTTTCTATGAAATCATCCCAATTCCACCTGGGCAAGGTAAATAACCTTTCTGAGCTTTGGTTAAACAGAGCTAATATTATTAAGGAATTAATGACTGAGAGAAAAACATACATGGGAAAATACTTGGCAGTCGAGGAGCACACAGTTCAAGCAATGGTGACAAAGGCAGTTAGCTACAGGGGCATTAGTATTAAGCATCACACTAAGTACAGTTCTGGCAAAGGTGGCCTCAGGGTCCTGCTCCACAGAGAGGGAAGAAAAGGCAGAACTGAAAAGACAGCTCAGAGAATTTAAAGGAGTTGAAGGACAACCAGGTTTAAAAAGGGCAAAAGGATAGATTAAGTAGGTAGCAAGGAGGCTACAAGGTCACAATATAATTGGTCTCCATTGGCACCTCTTATAAAAGAGCTAATAATGACAAGAATACACCATTTTCTATGCTCAAAACATCATACCATATAGTATCAAAATCAAGTGATTAATGGCAAGTTGAGAAGTGAGGGAGCCTCCTCTCAGACCTCCACTTGTCCTCTCTGTATGTAACATGAATTCAAAACCTGTTACTTTGAATACTTTTATTACAGAACTAGTAGTGTTTGAGGAGTCAGCAAACATTTATTGATGTTTAGCATATGTAAAGCACTGCACAGAGCACTTTAGATGTGCTGTCTCACTGAATTCTCACCCTTTAACAAAAGCAAAGTCACATAGCTACTAAGAGGGAGAACTAGACTGGAAGACAGCCTTACCTTCATTAAAAAAATAAAAGCACATGATCTTAACTAGTTATTCCTTTCATATATAGCTGTCTTTGGAAAACATTTTTAGGCAAATCACTAAGTGACAGGCACCATGGTTCCACTTACTATAGAGGTCCCTACCTCTATTCGTCAATATGTGGTTTACTGACATTCTCCCTTCCAACTTTTGACCACTCCTTTGCTGCCAAGTTTGTTTATCTGAAGTAGGTGGCATGGCTAACAACATGACTGGGTTTTTGTAAGAGACAACTAAACCCAAATGTCAAAAATACAAAGTTTAGGCTGTTGCTGTTGTTGTTAGTTGCCATCTAGTCAGTTCTGACTCATAATGACCTTATGTTTAACAGAAGGTAACGTTGCCTGGTCCTGTGTCATCTTCATGATCATTAATATGTTTGAGCCCACTATTGTACCTATGGTGCCAATCCAGCTCCTTTTCACTGATCCTCTACCAAACATGATGTCCTTCTGTAGTGACTGATCTTTCCTGATGATGTATCTAAAGTAAGTGAGGAAAGCTTAGGTATAAATGATTATTTCAGTAAGATTATGGACGATAAGGATTAATTAAGGCCACTCACCCACTGCCAGTGAGTCAATTCTGACTCCTAGCTACTGCATAGAACTGAGTAGAACTACCCCATGGAGTTTCCAAGAAGCACCTGGTGGATTCAAACTGTTGACCTTTTTTGGTTAGCAGCTGTACCACTTAACCACTACCCCACCAGTGCTGGCTCACCTATTTTAAGAATAAATATTAAATCACACTCCTTATAAATTAAGTCACATCCAGTTAATACACTGGAAGTAATTACACCTATTCTGGCTCTTGGTATACTATATTCCAGTTTTCCTTAACCTTTATAAGAAGGGATTCTAAAGGATACATGAACACCTTATATAATTTTTTGTTGCCATTTCACTGAGTTTCTTAAAAAAAATATGAACTGCATGAAGATGATACTTTAATCTCAGGCTACCCCATGATTTTGATGCCATGTTTACATTTGTGTTAATGATCAAGTTGGCCAAGCATTACAACTTCAACTGCCCAGAGCTAATGAGAAAAGATCAGAGGCCTAACATGTAAATAAAGTGAGGGCCAAATGATATCATGGAGCACTGTGGAACCATCACAAAGGCTTCTTACCAGAAAACTCAGGAAAATTGAGCTCCTCATTGTGTATGAAAAATGTACCAACTCAAGAAACAAATGATGGAAGTCTATGCCACTGCTTTCAGTAGCACATGCAAGTAAGCAGTGATTTAGTTTCAGCCAAGTATCATCATTAACATGTAAATTAAATTGATATTGTTAATTAAAATGCTACTCTTTGTAGTTTTGTTGGTATCTGCTTTCACGTGTTTTCATTTCAGGGCTAAAACAGGCTAAACGCAGGACATTTTACCTACCTTTCTTCTTTGTACACAATTAAGTGGCATTGAAATAAAAAGTATTTAACTCAATATTGTGAGTATGCAAAAAAATTTCTATTGTATTAAAGAAGTTCATACATTACTCAAATTTGAGAAACATTCTAAATGTAAGGTCTCAAACTACACTGCTGTGGGAGGCACTGAACTCCATCAGCAATCTCCAGGTGCTGCCACTCTGCTGTTATGCACTCCATATGGAACAAGGGGGAGGCAAAGCACCTTATCACTACCCAGTCACCCAGTGCAGCACACAATTTAGGTAGAGAGAAAAGGTACATTGAGGGAAGCAAAAAACTCCTTCTTCACTTTTGGCAGTCAAAGGGAAATTGCAAGATATCAGAACCGACACATACACACACAGAAGTTATATACAATTTTAAGGCATTCACAGACACCAGAAGCCTTGCCATGAAGCCCAGGAGAACACCTAAATAATTAGAGAATAAGAATGATTTATAAGAGGTGAATTATTACATTTAATTAATAAATAGAAATGAGGAGATGACATGCAACTAGAGAAGAAATACACAGGGAACAAAATATCTGAAAATAACATGCTAGATCAGTAAAAGTCTTAGGAACTATTATTAGTAATAAGCATCCACCACCCATCTGTCAGTTTGTCGTAATTTTGTACTGTGGTGACTTGCACTATGATGCTGGAAGCTATGCCACCAGTCTTTCAAATACCTGCGTGGTCCCTTATGGTGGATAGGTTTCAGTGGAGCTTCCAGGCTAAGGCTAGAAAGAAAGGCCCAGTAATCTACTCCCAAAAATTAGCCAATGAAAAATATACAGATCACAACAGAATATTGTCCAATACAGTGTTGGAAGGTGAGCCCTCTAGGTTAGAAGGCACTCAAAATACAAAATGACTACAACAATGAACTCAAGCATCCCACCAGTCATGAACGTGGCTCAGGACCAGACAACATTTCATTCAGTTGTACATGGATCACCGTAAGTCAGAGCCAACTCGACGGCAACTAACAATAATTAATAGGCTTGGCTGAGAAAAGCTATACATATATATGTGTGTGTGTGTATGAATATATGTACGTATGCCTACATGTATGTATGTATGCATCGGGACCCCTGGGTGGTGCAAATGGTTAAGTGCCTGACTACCAGCTGAAAGGTTGGTAGTTCAAAACACCCAGAGGTATCCTGGAAGACAGGACTGATGATGTGCTTCTGAAAGGTCATAGCCTTGACAACCCTATGGAGCAGTTCTACTCTGCACACATGGGGTCGCTGTGAGTCGGAAACAACTCAACGGCAACTAACAACAACAAAATGTATGCAGGCATACACACAATTGCAAATCCTGTAATCTCATTTTCAAAGAGATAAATTACAAAAACATCTCATCATCACTAAAATATTTTAATTTTTCTACAGAAGAGGGACATAAACAAGTTATTAGAACATGAGTACTTGGTTTACCCAATTAAAGGCAAGTAGAATCTTTGGGTGTTTAAATGTAATAAAAAGTGATAATAAACTTGAGATATGCAAAAGGACAGCCATATCAGGCTTTAAGGGCCAATGAAATATCTGGTGTCTATGGCTTTCAAAATGTGATTCTTATTTAAATGACAATTAAAAGATATAACTATCAGGAGATTAGAAATAATTATGAAAAGCTGTGTCTTCTGGTTGCCAAAGAGCCACTAAGTAATATTTTGAAAACCTCAACACAACGTTTTGTTGAGATTTATTTTAACCAAGCGCAAACTTTGAATAAATGAAAGGATTTAATTGGTAAATTTCATGGTTTGTCACACAGAAAATATCAAATTTTACTCTAAAAAGATTAATAGAAAAATCGTAATAAAAACTGTGCAAATTATTTACATAGCTTAAGCAGATATCAAAGATTGCAGACATGCTCTGAGGAACAGAACTAATCGTCAGCCCATGACCCCGCGTAGCTAATTACCAACCCCAGTATGGAGAAAACCTCATCGTCTATTCAGTTTATACTTTCAGATCAAGGTTTCATCATTTCTGGTCTTAAATAAGAACCAGCCATGCGGGGAATTTAATTCAAAGTGCAAGCACGATTTCAACACAAGTTTATTTCATCTTTTTTTTCCTCCACTTTTCCTTTTTTGTTTTCATGAGAAAGAAAACTATGTTATTTCTTGAAATACAGAATCTGTGGGATGGCCTAGAGTTTTTGCTCACCTCTACTTCTTAAATCACACTACTGAATTATAAAAATAATTGCAATAAAGTCTTCCATGGAGAAGAAATTTTATGAAATTACTACTGGAGTAAGTGACCAGTTAAAATAAGACATTAATTTTTAAGACTGGGTCCCTCTTTCCATGCCCAAGAATTCCCAGTGGAAAGGACAACCTCATATACACTGAATAGGTCTTGGCATCTTTCCTGATAAATGTGACAGAGCCTTTCCTGATAAAGTCTTCTTACCTACTCATCTTTAGACTCAAACACCCAGTGCCGTCGACTCATCTTTAGAGACCTCTCAAATAATGAAAATTGCAGTTTAACAAACACACATATCTATAAGTGACCTTCACTGGTTAAGGTTTTATATATAGCAATTCAGAAGGGGTGGTTAGTGGAAGGAGGCACTGGGCAAATCTGCTGCAAAAGACCTCTTTAAAGTGTTAAAAAGCAAAGATGTCACTTTGAGAACTAAGATGTGTCTGACCCAAGCCATACTATTCTCAATTGTCTCGTACGCATGAGAAAGGTGGACAATGAATAAGGAAGACCAAAGAAGAATTGACACCCTTGAATTATGGTTTTGGCGAAGAATATTGAATATACCATGGACTGCCAGAAGAAGGAAGAAATGTGCCTTGGAGGAAGTATAGCCACAATGTTCCTTGGAAGCAACTTCCTCTCACTTACTTTGAACATGTTATCAGGAGGGCTCAGACCCTGGAGAAGTACTTCATGCTTGATAAAAAAAGAGCAAGACCCTCAAGGACCTGGGTTAACATAGTGGCTGCAACAAGGGACTCAAGCATAACAATGATTGTGAGGATGGCCCAGGACAAGGCAGTGTTTTGTTCTGTTGTTCATGGGGTCACTATGAGTTGGAATTGACTTGACGGCACCAAACAACAAACAATATGAGTTGTCAGTAAGTTGGACATTTGTAACCCGGGGACTGCCTATATGTCTTACTAGCTAGGCTATGGAAACCCTGGTAGTGTAGTGGTTAAGTGCTACAGCTGCTAACCAAAAGGTCAGCAGTTCAAATCCACCAGGCGCTCCTTAAAAACTCTATGGGGCAGTTCTACTCTGTCCTATAGTGTCGCTAGGAGTCAGAATCAGCAACCGGTTTTTTGGGTAGCTAGGCTATTACTGGAGTTGCTCGGTGGTGTAAACAGTTAACACTCTTGACTGCTAACTGAAACACTGGAGGTTCAAGTCCACCCAGAGGCACTTTGGAAGAAAGGTCTGGCAATCTACATTCTGATAACCGTATGGAGCACAGCCTACTCTTACAGACATGGGGTCGCTACATGTCGGAATCAACTCCACAGCAGCCTTTTTTAAGGCTATTATGTGAAGATATCCCTTCCCTACCTACTCCACTCTGCCAATAAAGTTGGACACTAACCTCTTTTTATAGTACTTTAATAGTGTCCTGAAGATAACAGAGCTTCAGGGGTCCTTCCATGCACTTTAAAAATTTTGGTGATATTATCCCAATTGGGTCACCAGGTGTTGATATTCCCATGCTGGTTGGAATTTCAGTGGGAAACTATTAAAAATCCTGAATTTGAGAAATTAGATGTTATCCCTGTTTTACAGTATACTTACTATATCCATGTCTTTCTCACAACAACACTGTCTTCAATATTATCTGAATATTTTTGGTGATGGAGGCCAGGGATCATATGGATAAATAAAACCCAAATAATTTTCAAACCTCCTCAACTGTTGCAGAGTAATAAGTAGAAATTAATGAGTAAAATCCATGTAATGCCATGCTCAAATCTTGTTTTACCTAAAAGTGACAACTATAATAACTTCATCAGGTATTGGTTAAGAAAACTTTGAATCAGAGTTGGCTGAGCACCTTCCCCCCTACTACCTCCAAGATAAAAAGAAACACATTTATCCAAAGCCAGTGCAGAAATGTATCCCCATCACAAAGAATTACGTTCCTGATAAGCACAGAGGAAGGTGAACTCACAAAGGATAAAATCAGTATCTTAAGGGATAATACAGGGTTATATGAACTGAGGTTAGGAGTAAACCTTTAAATTCCCTTGTTAATATCTGTAATCCCATAAAATATGGAAAACCACATTCAATGAGGAAATACAGTAAAGCCTAGAAAACTGGAATCTGTGTAAGGCAGAAACCTGTCAAAGAAGGAAAACTAAAATATTTTCCACTAAAACTAGTGATAAAAAAGTGGTAAGACTGCACCCTATCAAAGGCAGAAAACTTGCGAGATCCAGAAAAAAAGGCAGTCCTGTTAGAGTTCTGGCTCTCACAGGTTTCACTGTATGACATTTTATATACAGGTAGTCCCCCACTGGAAACCCTGGTGGTGTAGTGGTTAAGTGCTACAGCTGCTAACCAAAGGGTTGGCAGTTCAAATCCACCAGGCACTCCTTGGTAACTCTATGGGGCAGTTCTACCCTGCCCTCTAGGGTCGCTATGAGTCGGAATCGACTCGACAGCACTGGGTTTGGTTTTTGGTTTGGTAGTCCCCCATTTACGATATATTCAAGTTACAATGAACCACACTTATACTGTCCTTTTTTTTTTTTTTAACGTCTTGTTGTTGCTGTTTTCAGGTGCCATCCAGTTGGTTCCAACTCATAGGGACCCTGTACACAACAGAACAAAACACTGCCTGGTCCTGCACCATCCTTACAATTGTTGTATCTATGCTCGAGCCCGTTGTTGCAGCCACTGTGTCAGTCTATCTCATTGAGGGTCTTCCTCTTTTCTGCTGACCCTCTACTTTACCAAGCATGATGTCCTCCTCCAGGGACTGATTCCTCCTAACAATGTGTCCAAAGTATGTGGTTGTACTTCTTCCAAGACAGATTTGTTCATTCTTTTGGCAGTCCATGGTATATTCAATATTCTTTGCCAACACCACAATTCAAAGGCATCAATTCTTCTTCGGTCTTCTTTATTCATCAGCCAGCTTTCACATGCATATGAGGCGAATGAAAACACCATGGCTTGGGGCAGGTGCACCTTTGTCTTCAAGGTGACCTTTTTGCTTTTTAACACTTTAAAGAGATCTCTTGCAGCCAATGTGCCCAATGCAATGTGTCTTTTGATTTCTTGACTGCTGCTTCCAAGAGTGATGATTGTGGATCCAAGTAAAATTAAATCCTTAACAACCTCAATCTTTTCTCTGTTTATCATGATGCTGCTTATTGATCCAGTTGTGAGGATTTTTGTTTTCTTTATGTTGAGATGTAATCCGTACTGAAGGCTGTGGTCTTTGATCTTCATCAGTAAGTGATTCAAGTCCTCTTCACTTTCAGCAAGCAAAGTTGTGTTATCTGCATAACACAGGATAATGAGTCTTCCTCCAATCCTGATGCCCCGTTCTTCTTCATATAATTCAGCTTCTCAGATTATTTCCTCAGCATACAAATTGAATACGTATACTGAAAGGGTACAACCCTGATGCACACCTTTCCTGACTTTAAACCACACAGTATCCCCTTGTTCTGTTCGAACGATCGTCTCTTGATCCATGTATGGATTCTTCATGAGTACAATTAAGTGTTCCGGAATTCCCATTTTCCACAATGTTATCCATAACTTGTTATGATCCATACAGCTGAATGCCTTAGCATAGTCAATAACAGGTAAACATTTTTCTGGTATTCTCTGCTTTCAACCAGGATCCATCTGACATCAGCAATGACACCTCTGGTTCCATCTTTTTGTTAGTAATCTTGTTTGTAATACATGTGACATACGATGTTGCTGCATGTAATCTGCTGATGTTATCATTCTCAGATGCAATGTTTCCAACCCCCAAAGACAAATAAAGGTCAGATTTACAAAGATTCTGATAATAAAAGGCAATGATAAAGAAAACTAAAAAAAAAAAAAAAAAATGTGTATTTAACTTACGTCAGAACCGACTTACTGTGGAGTTGTCAGATGGAGACATCAAATCAATTCTAACTTATAGCAACCCAGGTGACAGAGTAGAACTGCCCCATACAGTTTTCTTGACCGTGATCTGTTATGGAAGCAGACTGCCAGGTCTTTCTTTCTCAAGTATAAATGGATAACATTAATACTCTTATATGCTACTCAAGCAACAGATACTTTTTAGGGTCTCCCATCACTGTGATTTCAAATGAGACACTTGGGAACTGCCTTTGCCTTTACAGACTAAACAAGTTCTGAGAACCTATGCTTCCCATAAATCTACACCTCCACAACAATGCTCATCTCTAGGGGCTTCCTGCAAATTCAGAAATGCGGAAGAACATAAATAATTCAAGATGGATAAAGAAAGGTTTGGGGTAACCTTTATTTACCCTACCCAGCTGTGTGTAGAGGGTCTCCTCCACAGGACCAAACATATAACTTTAGCTTGGTCACAACAATTTTATACACCTTTGTCTCTCCTTCCTCACAGGTACCACCCCTGTACAGTCCTGGAGGAGCTCACTCTTCTCAGGTTTCCTCCAATTCATTACATTAGATCAGAGAATCATTCAGTGGCTAAAATGATAGTGAATCCACATAGAAGGCCAACCTTTACTTTCCTGCTTCATGCATTCCTTAAAACATATGCAAGGGTCAAATACATATTATCAGGAAATTTTGTAGTCCTTGAGAGATAAAATAATTTCAACATTCCTAATTATTCCTCATATACTACTTCTCATTGATAGACTTCCAATCTGTTCACATCCTTTAATTTTGTTCTTTTCATTCACAGATACGCACACCACTGTCCTAAGTACAATGAACATCTGGTTGAAGCTAAGTATTCATCCTTTCCCAAAGCCAAATCATTTCCCTGTGGTGTCAGCTGCATTAAGTTTACGAGACCTACACTTACCATTAATATCGGAGTGTTGGTGTTCCACCCGCCCCCCATTTGCTACATCTTTTAGAAACAAGGGTAAAATGCATTGAAGTACTCAAAACAGTGTTTTATTGCCAAGATGACAACGCTGCTGACACTAAATCTTAGCTGGCAGAAAACGTCAATAGATAAAACCATCTATGGTATTCGGAAGCAGAGCTTTGATGAAATAAGGGAGCACTTAAAGAATACACCAATTCATAGTCTTCTCTTCCATCTCACATAAAAGATGCCTTAGGGAGAGATGCCATGGCGCACAGCAAACCAGCTCTTCTTTAGGTCTGAGGGCCAGGTGATCTTTTCTTCATTCTCCTTGGACTGGCCCTTCCTTTCCAATAGGCTGTAACCCCCAAAGGGCAGTGATTAGAGTTCTGGTGGAGAAGGTCTCTGTGTATCAGTTAGGATTAGGTTTAGTTGCATATAATAGAAAAGCCAAATAAAATAAAGTACAAGCTTATTTGTCTCTCACATAAAAGAGAGCAAGAAACAGGAAGTCTAAGGCTGGTATGGTGGCTAACAAATCACCGGAGACTCAAGATACTTTTCCCTCTTAGCTCCACCACCTTAGTAGGTTCAGTCTGCTATCATAGTCACTTCATGGACCAATAATGCTGCTGAAGCTCTAGCCATCACAAATGCATTGCAGACAGGAAGGAGGAAGAGAAGAGAAGAAAAATGATGCCCACCAATTGTCTATTGCCCAAGCAACTTCTGCTTACACCTCAGTGGCTGGAATGTAACACCACAACTATACCTGACCATGAGGGAGGGAGGCTGATAGGCATAGTCTTTTAGTTGGGCATATTACTAGTCAGAAAAAAAATCAGAATTTTCTCATTAAGGCAGAAGAGAAGTATGGATACTATGTGTACAGCTGGATGTCTCTGCCAGTCTCTCAGCAGGCTTTAGTTCTGGGCATGATCCCAGTTTTCTCCACCCAAGCGGAATCATTCAGGCACCTGAAGGTCCAGCCCAGTTTACCAGGAGACACCACCATGGAGGTGGAGCAGCAGCCTCCTGGCAGGGAAGAAGACACCTGTTCAGAGCATCTCTCTGCATCTTTCCTGAATCACCTCAACAAGGGAGAATTCCAGTTGCCATGACCCCCAAACTAAAACCAAACCCACTGCTGTCGAGTCGATTCTGACTCATAGAGATCCTATAGGGCAGAGTAGAACTGCTCCATAGAGCTTCCAAGGAGTGCCTCACAGATTTGAACTGTCGAGCTTTTGGTTAGCAGCCATAGCACTTAATCATTACGCCACCAGGGTTTCCCCATGACCCCCAGTTCTGGTCAGTACCATTTCCTCAGTTCATCTCAACAATGTATGTGGCTGTGCTCTGAAGATGCATCAATAAGTTTAAGATACCAGACTACATTCTCAGAGAAACAGTGTTATACGTAATGGGGAGGTTTCTAGGTTTACCCACAAAGGCCCAGTTAACAGGTAATGTAGTGGAAATGGTATTCATTTGCCACCATCTAAAGTAAAATTGATAAGATTTCAATAGATTAGTCTTTGCTCTAATGAGGTGTGGAGAAGAGCTTAAAAGGAAAAAGAAACAGTAGCAAGAAGCAACTCATATTTTATCCTGGTTTTGTTCTCTGTTAACTCATGCACTTTAAAATTTTCAACTGATCTCTCCCTGACAAGTAACTTGTCTTATCTCTGTGTTTTTCCAGAGTCTTTTCACCCTCTAGCAATTGGGCGATGGAGCCCATTGGAGGCATTTAGCGAGAGAAGGAAGGGACATCTCAGCCTTGGTATGGGGACTGCCCCAAGCTCAAGCTGGGCAAGACCCACTGGAAGGTGAAGTCTGCATCCAGCCTTGAGCAGTGGGATGAGGATGTAGCATGCAGCATCTTCATCCACCTTCCTGGGTCAGGCCCAATGTGTCCCTTTCTCTCAGGGGTCCATATCCTTGTTTGTATCTGTATGAGTTTCCTAGAGCTGCTATAACAAAGCACTACTAACTGGATGTTTTATAAAAACAGAAATATGTATCACAGTTCTGGAGTCGAGAAGTCTAAATGCAGTGTGTCAGCAGGGCCATGCTGTATCTGAAGGCTCTGGGAAAGATCCTTTCCTGTTTCTTCCAACTTCTGGTAGTCCCAGGTACTCCTCAGCTTGCAGCTGCAGCATAACTCCACTATCTACCTCTGTGTATCTGTATCTCTTCTCTTCTATAGGATACCACTCCTATTGGAATAAGACCCACCCTACTCCAGTATGAACACATGTTAACTGGTAACATCTTAAAGATCCTATTTCTAAACAAGGTCATGCTCATAGATACTGGGGGTTAGGACTTCAACATATCTTTTGGGGGGATAGAAGTTAATCTATAACAATACCTCTCTCTACTCACTGCCTCTGCTTCAAGTTACTTCTCAAGCCCCATAATTTTTAGCCACCCACATTTACATGCTCAGGGCTCCATCCATACAAGTTCTAGCGGTGGTTCCAGGAACACTCACTGACAGCCTGGGTAAGGGTAAGGGAAATGCAGGGCTTTGTCCCCTGACAAGAGTCATCCACTATGATAATTAAGACAATTAGAAATCAGATGCTATTAAATTGGGTACCTATGTTTCAAAGCCTGTCAATGATGTAACTACACAGATATGTAACTGTCGAAGGTTTACGTATAAACAGAAACACTCTGAGAGAAAGAGGAGTTAAGAATAAATGACTATGCCATGCTATGTAGGTATTATAACCACTCACGTTTGATGATTCAACAAATTTAAAAAATTCCAGTATGTTCTACTTGTTAGTCTCTCTTAGTTCTGGGCATGATCCTAACCGTGATTCTCTACTTCTATTAACACCTTTCTATCTTTTCTTTCCTTCTCTTGGCCACGTTGCTGCAGGATCTGCTAAGACGACACTAGAAACAGCAAAGGAAGGAAGTTAACACTTTAATGACAAAATGAAACGGAAGTAATCTCACTTTCATGCATGCCCAAGCTCTATATTTTATTGTTTTTTAATAAAATCTAGGAAGGGAATAACATATACCTGTATACCAACTACCCAACTTGATAAATGAAACATTAACACTGTTGAAGCCCTCCAGTACCCCTCACTGACATCATCCCCCTTCTTTCCCCCCAAAAGGTAACCACTAAGATGAATTTGTTGTCTAATATTCTCATGCACATCTTTGTACTTTTACTACAAAGACTACCCACCCAAAGTGGTGGTGCTCCTTGGTTGCAGTTCCATTGGTTACATTTTCTTTTTATCTCTTTCTATCCCTCTCCTTTCATTCTTTCATCAGGCAAAGGAATAACTAGCAGATCAGACCAGTGTATCTAAGCCATGGAAATAATAGCTGAAAATGGCTTACTTTTATTCCTATCAATTAATACATACATACATATATATATATATATTTTTTACCTTTGTTATACCCTAGCTATAATACAGGAAATTCAAATCAGATCAGTGAGAAAGACACTTTCCATAGAAAACTATTTCTGGCACTCAACTCAGATTGGTAAATGGAAGCCTATATCACCTGTGCTTAAAAAATCTCCTTGAAGAGATGCGAATTTAGTACAATATTAAAATTAAATTGTACTCTATGTAGCAAAGTGAAAAAATATTGATCAGTAATGAATTCATCATTTTATCTCTTCTCATGAAAGACTTAAAGTAAAATGAAATTGCATTAGACTGCAAGCTCCTTAAGGGGAGGACCCAACAGTACAGCAAGTTCTTATTAAAAGTTGGAATTTAATTCAGAAATTTAATAATTAGTTGCTTAATCAATTAACTAATGTCTTAATCCATAAGAGTGCTGAGCAGTAAGGAAGACTTGTTTTAAAACACAGAAAATATTCTACAAATATTTATGGAATACTTGTTACACACCAGCCATGTCCTAGACACTGAGCATTTAGCAGGGAACAAAACTCCTTGCCCCTAGGGAGCTTTCACTCTAGAAAGACTGAGAAAAGACAATGTCTACAAAGTCACACTAATGACATACCCTAAGGAACTCTGGAAACCCTGCATGATCAATAAATCACTTTACAAATCACAACCTGGCTGAGAATGGCTACAACGCTGGTTTCTGGGGAAATCTTGTAGAGCCCTGATTGTTAAAGCAAAACAAAGAAAATCTGTTCTGTTCCCTAAATGAATATAACACCTCTTTGTTGACTGCTGAAACCTATTACAATGTGTTGTTCAGAGTGATTTCCTATACATAAAAAGTAAACGCTTCCATGAAACAAATATCACCAAGAGCTTTAGGAAAAAAATGTTAACATTGGGAATTTCAGAAAACAAATGGCTGAAAATGAAGAAATGCCTCAGTACCCTAAACAACTGTATATGACCATTAGAAACAATCCGGAACTTTGCTGGCTATTTCTGCCTGAAGATACAGCAAAGTCTGTAGGCAGGCAGGGCACTCAGCTCATATATGACTGGTCAGCTCCAGAAGGTACTTCCAGTACGGAAAGAATCAATCATGATCAAATAACAAGGATTTTTAGAAAAAACCATCTGGAAAAAAAATACACTAAAATGCTAGTGGGGGGTGTTTGTACATAGTGAGATTATGGGTGACTACTATTTTATTTTTTATGCTTTTACATTTTTCTACAATGGAATAATCAGAAAAAAATGATGAACGCTTTATGATCTAAGAATTTTCACAGTTAAAATGCCATCCCATTTCTTAAAAGATGAGAAACTGTAATACTGAAATTGCCAAAAGGAAAAATTATTTAATGCATCAAAAGACACAAGTGAAAGCTAAACTCTCTGCTTTTTAAACTATCTTTTCTCTAAGAGGTAAGATATGGGGTAATTTTCAATGCCTTTTTCCCACCTGTGCATTCCAGTTTTTCTACAACAATCACATTGTTACTTGTGTGATTGAGACAGAAGTATTGCTCTATTATTTCCTCCAAAGACCAGTTAGCCCTAACTAACTAAAATATAAATTCTATATTGTAACTTAAAAGGTAGAATACAATAATAAGAAGATACCTATCAGTTTATTCTCCAAAACAATTCTTGGAAATGCCTCCAGGTTTGAATTACTTCCCTCTTTGAAAGGATCTATAGACGTTCAGAGAGGTCACAATGAACAAACTCTTGCAAAATTAGCCATTTCAAGGGAATATACATGTCACTGGGTCTCTGTCACCTCTACCCTGTAGGCAAATCAGCACCAAATCTGATGAGTCAGGGAGAGGAGATGGCCATGGAGAGAAACTGGACAGATTTTAAACCCCTATCATATGACGTACTTGCAGGACTAAACATTTTCCTGGCTTCAGAAAAGCAACTAGAACCCATACCCAGCTAACTCTTTTAAAATCGGTTTGTGCTTTCAACCCCACCTCCCAATAATCTAATGGTAGTTTATGAAGCCAGAGGACAGTTTGTCACATCTATGAATTTCTCTACCTACAAGGCCAAATTTCATCAGTCCCTCCCTAAACAACTTGAAATATATGACTGTGTTCTCAGGCTAAGGTCAATGTTCAGGGTTACAAACACAGGCAGAATGATTTCTATTCTGACAACAAAAAAGAGCCCCAGCATCCACAGTAGAGTCATTTATGCTACACAGAAAAAAAGGTGTGAGATAGAGTTGCCTTTTGCTGCTGCTGTTGCCGTCAAGTCAGCTCCAACTTATGGCGGCCTAATGTATAACAGAACGAAACATTGTCCAGTCTGTCCAGACCCACACATCTTCATGATCATTGTTATTTTTAGTCCAATGTTGTCGCCATTGTGTCAATCCATCTACGTGTGAGCAAATGGAACCTTTGGGGTTCAAAGAGAATGCAGATCTAGGACCAGAATAAAGAGAACCAAAGAAGAAGGGGACAACTTGAACCCTGTGAGCCACAACATTAGAAAGGACCTACATACAACCTGCAAAGAATACCCTTCACTGGCCAGTTTCATTTCTTTTCAACGCAGTTCTCGCAATGGCTGGCTAGAGATATTTTTCCACCCTTCATTTTGAAGGCTCCTGCTGCCAACACCTGTCTCGGTTATCTTTGGATGACCCCCGAAAATGGGATAGTGAGATTCACCAACATTAACGTACCCCAAGAGAACAATTTTTTCTGCCAGGCTTATACTGGGTATGAAAGCCTTCAACTACCTGGCATTTCTTTTAATCACTTATAGGGCTTTTGGGCTCATTTTACAAAGCCATCTGGCTTTGCAAACATCAATGCAAGGACTATGAAACCCCCCTTTTTTCTTATGGCCTCACAATGGGGAGCAATCCACTTCAAAGAGCATTAAGCAACCAGGGTTCTGGTGCAGAAATAGCTCACTCAGATTCTTCATTGTTCAGGAATCCAAGAAGCCTGCCCATCCAGGGGATAAAAGGATTCTTCTGAAAGCACCACGTAAAAGAAAATATTTGTTCAGTCACACCATCCCTACAAATGTGATCGTATGCTCCATGGCTGGATGCCTTAGAAGATGAAAACTCGGGGGCCTTTACAGATCTGGTGGATAGCTGATCAGATAATGGGGAGGTTGGGGGACATGTGTCACCTAAATTGGAGAATGCTGAGGTGCCTTCCTTCCTGTGAATATTCTGTTCATTCTTACAAAATGTTCCCCGCCTCAGGATGGCATTAAGTAGGATTGCTTTGGCTTTTTTTTTTTCTCTCACTCTTGAATACAACTGCAATTATATTTAAAATATCTTTACTTTCAATTGCTTTGACAGGTTCGCTTTTAAAGTTTTCTATTCATACATTTCAATAGTCCTATCTCTTTCTGAGAGAGACTAAGCCGTTCTTTACATAACAAATTCAGTGCAAGGAGAAGGTACCTATGGTGTCTTTTTTGGCGGGGGGAGGGGGCAGTAATTATTTCATTCACTATATAGGTTATAATGTGAATGTTAGCAAAAATGACAGTAGAAGAACTCAGAAGCGACTGCTAAACATTTAGCTTTATAAAAATATTGTGGGGATTAATAAGTAGGGGCCAAATACAAAGTGTCATTTTAAAAGGTAGTCCTTTGACGTAATTTAACCTGAAAGTTAAATGCAGCTGGCAGTACACGTCAGCAGCTCACAGTAGGCTTCCCAAAAGGAAGGGGTAGCTATTCCTCTTTAAGGCATAGAGAATTAGGTCATTGACTACTGACCCAGTGACTTCACTCAAATAAATGGATAAGCCTCAGTTCATTTCTTAATGGCCAGAAGACCTGACAGCAGAAAAGACAAGCACTCAGGTCACAATTACAGCTGATTTACAATTTCTACAAGATGCCCAGGGCCAGGGTGGGTTCTCACTCAGAAAGAACTACATCTTCTCTGCTGTTACTACATTTAATCACTGACAGAACTGTTTAAAATTGAAGCAAAATGGAAGTCTCACACTTGTATTGGATCTGTTGTGTCAGAATCTTTTTCTGCTTCCTGTGTGTCAGAGGCTTAACATGTTCTACGAGTGGGTTAAGACAAAGATGGGAGGCTGCTGATATTTTATTTGGAGACAATTTAGATTGTGTCAAAGAGAGGAAGGTAATATTTAATTAGAGTGACATTTTAACAAGAATAAAGTAATAATATTTAATTAGAATATTGCTAAATAAGGTTAAATTTTACCTTGGCCATTTGTAAGTGACTTTACATAAGTCTTAAATTGATAATTAATGTGTGCAAAAGATTACACTGAATTGGTTTTTCTTAATTTTTTGTTATAAGATTTTTTTCTTATTTTAAAACTACAATGTCACATAAGGTGATTTTATTTCAGTTTCACCTAGACTAAGAATATCCATGAACAAAGGTCAGGGAGCCTGCTGAAACCTGTTAAGCATCATAGCGACACGCAAGCCTCCCCTGACAGACGGGTGGTGGCTCTGATTGAGGTGCATTGGTTGGGAATTGAACCCAGGTTTCCCATGTAGAAGGTGAGAATTCCACCACTCAGACTAAGACAGGTTAGAAAAAAAAGGCCTGGTGATCTACTTCCGAAAATCAGCCAACGAAAAGCCTGTGGATCACAACAGTCTGATCTGGTTGTGCATGGAGTCTCCATGATTCAGGGGCCTACTCGCCAACAGCTCACGACAACAATCAAAAAAGGCAGACTCCATGTTACCTCATCTCATTTGGTACAGAAATGACATTACCGGCCTTAAGGAGTACTGCTTTGAACACAGTATCAGGAAATGTTTTTGGAGGTGTGTCATTGTTTTTAGTCCACACAGTTACAACGTTACTAACAGTATGTTTACGCCAGATGGGTTGGCCTTGCAGGGGTTCTAACATAACATTAATTAACTCATTGAAATTGACATAGATGATATTTTTTATCTAATGATGCAGGTTTGGGAGTGCAGATATTAGGAGATATTCCAGTGGTTATCTGTTCCCAATTAATTACTTTAAGACCTTGGATTACAAGTGGCTTTTTGGACAAGTCAGTCCACTTTAGTAACTAGGATCTTTCTGGTAGCAAGAGCAATAAATCCCATGGCCCCAGCATCATCCCTGGACTACTGTCGTCACTCCAGCCCCTGGTCACAGATGGCTGTTTATTTACTTGTTTTATAAAAAGAGCTTCTCTATCATAATTTACCCATTTCTGTTTTCCTGAATGTTTAGGAATTGGGCTACCCTGGAACAAATTAAAGGCTTAAATATTAGACAGTATTGGAAAAGAAACATTCCTTTATTGTTGTTAATTTTATGACACCTGTTATTTGTTTTTTTACCCATTTTACATATCTGATTTTTTTTTTTCTAATTACTTTTTGCTGTGGCACTATGTTTCTGGGATAGGCAACATAGGTTTTAAAGCATTTTCACTTTCAGATTAACAATATAGAATTTATATGCACACATACAAAACATATTTAAAGTACATGTTAATTATCTCCTTATATTTACCTTTATTAGCTCTGTCAATTTTGGTGATGGCTAAAACTTGAGCGCAGAACACACAATTTGGATTAATTGAAATATTAACCCAAACTTTAGAAACATGATAACACCTTTTAGATAGCACAGTTTATATAATTTGCCACCTTGCATATATCACAGTTGACTCTTACCCTTTGGCAGACTCAACTTATTCCAATAGCTTGTAATTATCATCTCTTTGTTTCTTAAATTTTCACTATTGGCCAGCAGAAGTCCCTTCACTTTGGCTCATCTGTTATTTATAGCCCAATCTTTATGTATTGTTGAAAGCATCCTTGACCTTCAGCAAAAATATGTTCCAGAACCAGCAAAATTTTCCCTATCCCAATCATGGCATCCAGGTATGTTTCTAAAAAAACCCTGATTTCTTTTACTGGGGAGTAATATAACAGACGAGGATCAGGACACCTGGGCTGCCTATTAAGCAATTTCATACAAACACTGGATGGAAACTAGGAAGTAACTTCTCATCACCTTCTTTAGGACAGAACAGAAAAACTGCACTTGGTTTTGATTTAATAAAGGTCTTGAATTCATATTGAAGGTTTCAATTTAACTCTAACTTTACCAAGTCTCTTTTTGTTCTTGATATGAATCACATAAATTCATTTCTCCCTCTTTTCTAAATTACCATCTTTAGTTATTTATACACATGCAAAAAAGCTACCAGATAATCCATTTATTTGAATTATAATACTATTAAAAATTTCTAGCAATTTCAATTATTAACACATAATTATACTTTATACTTTACCCAAGTACATCATTCAATAATAACCTCAATTACTTCCATTATTTCACCATTTCAACTTTGGCCTTCAAACAAACTAATGATTTTTTCCTAATTAATCAAGGTAACATAGGTAGAACTTACATACAGATGTCTATTTCCATAAGCAAAATATAGACCCTATGTTTTTTGCATATATGTATATTTGCAAGCCAATATTACTATTATTTTTAATTCTAAGCAGTCTTAGTGTTGAGCTCCAATTCTTGAAAGGTCTTTAGAAAAATACAAATATTTATTACCTTAATATTGCATCGGTTAAGGTTTTCAAAAAGCAGTTAAGAATGTCAGTGAATACAACGAAATTAATCTCACATTAATATTAAAATTAACACGTCAAAAACATATCAAATATTATACATTTTTACTGAAAATTTCAAGTGGGACAATTTCTGCAGGTCCACATAACATTCAACATTGTTTAAGTTTAAAAATAATCAAATCATAAAAGATTCTACCATACATGGTTTACTATGTATTTCAGTTGCAGTTTTTGCTTGTTTGGTTTTGGTTTTTTCCCACATCACTACATTTACCAACTTCTCAACCAATCCATGTATACTTTATAGTTTGGCACATAAAGATACCATTTGCTGCTGAGTCGACTCCAACTTGTAGAGACCCTAGAGGACAGAGTAGAATTGCCCCATAGAGTTTCCAAGGCTGTAATCTTTATGCAAGCAGACTGCCACATCTTTCTCCCTTGGAGCATCTGGGAGCTCGAACAGGCGACATTTCGGTTAGCAGCTGAGTGCTTTAACCACTGCATACCAGGGATAAGTACAAGTTATTTATAAAGTTACTGTCACTGAAAGCTTTACTTTAGTTTCAAGGCAATAATCTAATTTTTAGATACAGGAAAATATGCCAGACCCGCACTATCATTTTCACATCTTGTAATAATTGTACAATTATCACAGAGATAAAATAAAATCACATTTAAAGAATTAAAAAAGAATAACTCTTAGTTTGTTATTAATTTTTTTTTCCAATTTGTAGCAGAAGGTAAAGAGATTCCATACATAGAAATGTTAATTTTTGTTCTATTTACCATATAGTGTTATATCACCTTTCATATTAAAATTATTTAAGAGAAAACCCTCCTGATAATTAATTTTTAAAATTTAATTTAACCCAAACAATATGAAAAAATAAATTGCTAAAAATAGTCATGAAAAGAAGGCTAGTGAAAAAGAACTTACCAGACATTACAACTCACTAGAAAGCCACTGCATTCAAAACAGAACGGTGTTGGCACAGAAACAGACAGATAGGGATCAGAATAGAGTCCAGAAATAGATCCAAACATATATGACATCTTTATGTGACAAGGGTAACCTTTCAATTGCATGGAAAATAAATGTTCTTATAATAACTAAGATTTAAGTAATTGGTTATCCACCTAGGGGAAAAAAAAAATAGAATCCTACCTCATATCATGTACAATACTTAAAGACAGAATAAAATTTATATGTTAACAAAATTGGGGAGAAAATTTTAGAGAATATTTGTATGACCTTGGGATGGGAAATACCACCCTGAACAAAATAGGTAACTCAGAAGGGAAAAAAAAAAAGAGAGACATATTTGATTGCACAATAATTAACAACTGTCATTTGGCAAAAGACATCATAAACAGACAAAAACTGTGAACATGTATTTGTACACATATAACACAGGATTAATATTTCTAAAACGCAAGAGCACCTAAAAATTGAAAAACACTACAAAATAGAAAAATGGGCTGTGGAAATGAATATGAAGTGAAGAAAAAGAGAAATTCGAAGGAACAATAAACCTATGGAAATATGCCCAACATCAGTGGTAGTAAAGGAAATGCGAATTAAAGTAATGATTTAGGGATAATAATATCTGCAAAAATTAAAAAGAACAGTGACATCCAATACTGGTGAGAACGCAGGAAATGGGCACTCTATGCACTGAAAGAGAGAAGGTGATTTGCCAATCCTCTGGGGAAGGTAGTCTAGCAATATCTATGAAAATTAAAAATACACATACCGTTTGACCAAGCAATTCCACTTCTGGGAATCTATCCTATAGGAAAAAAAAGGACCAGTACGTAAGGATATGGGTACAAAGACGATTCTTGCAGCATTGTTTGTTCAGGGTAGAAGGTAGGAGGGTGGGCACTGGAAACATGAATATCCATCACTGGATGATGGTTTAATGAAATGAGGCTCATTTATAATATGGAATAGCATATTTATTAAAAAGAATGGAATACATCTGTAACTACTGACCAGGAAGATTGAAAAGGTGAGAAAAGTAAATTGAAGAGTGAGTGCTATTATCCTTTTCTTGTTAAGATAGGCAGCAACAACAACTGCTTGCAAAACAACTGCAGCAAAACAATACATGTGAACACACTTGTATCGGTGAGATGTCAGGAATGGAAGAATACAAACCCTTCTACTGATGCTGCCCAGTGCTTTGAGTGGAGACAGGGATTGGAAAGGATGGGAATTATTTACTTTCTCTTTGCATACTTTTGTGCTGTTTCTTTAGTTACTATGAGCACCATATTAATTTTGTAATTTTCAAAAATATAAGGAAAAACTGCTAGCTTTTATTACTGGTATTACAGCTGTAGTATTTTCAAGCATTCATCTTTAGTAAAATAGTATCAAATGAACACACATTCCTTCTTATGCCTCACTAAAGTATCCGTTTTTGTGGTTGCCTCTCCAATATTCATGCCATCTCTCCCCCATGTTTGTATCAGCCCCGTGGTTTGGGTAAGATTGATTCCACCCTCATTCCTAGGGACTTCTGAATTGCCTAAGCTACTTATATAATTTTAAACTTTCTAGTACTCACATTAAAACAATTTAAAAAAGAAACAGGTGAAAATAATTTTAATAATATATTTTACCTAACCCAATACATCCAAAAATCATTTCAACATATAATTAATATAAAATATTAATGAGATGTTTAATATTCTTTTTTCTTAGTTGGGCTAGCCACATTTTGAAAGCTAAAAAGCCACATGCGGCTAGTGGCTACCATACTGGACAGCGGAGGTCTAAGCTAAGGAGAGTAATGCTATAAGCATTACCATGTTCGTGGGTGGACACACAATTTAAGATGGCCTAAGCAAAACCAAAAACCAAAAAACCAAACCCATTTCCATGGAGTCAATTCTGACTCACAGCAACCCTATAGGACAGACCAGAAATGCCCCATAGAGTTTCCAAGGAACGCCTGGTGGATTTGAACCGCCAACCTTTTGGTTAGCAGCTGTAGCTCTTAACCACTACACTACCAAGGTTTCCAGCCTAAACAAAGACAAACCCAAAAGAGTAGTTAACTTCCTCTTGATGAGAGTTAATAAAAAGAAAAAAAAAAAAAAAAAGCAACTGGGAACTGCTAGCAGCCATCTAAGAGCTAGGAATAAAACCTGACTCATACAGAATGAGGGAGAAACTGGGTCCTTTGTGATTATATTGAACCTCTGGATCAACCCCTGAATGAGGCCTGGTCTTTTTAGTTATATGAGCTGGTGAATTTCCTTTATTTTTTTCAGCATCATGAGTTAGATTTTCTATTGCTTGCAATCAAAGTATTCTAACTGACATTAGCTGCTCTCAAGACTTATAAGGCAACAGTAATCAAGCAAGACATTGCGATATTGGTATAAAGACAGACAAATAGATAAATGAAACAGAACAGAAAACCCATAAATAGGCTCACACGTATTTAAACAACTGTTTTCAACAAAAGTGCAAAGTCAATTCAGTGGAGAAAAGATAGTCTGTTCAACAAATGGTGCTGTAACAATTAGATATCTACACGAAAAACATAAGCTTTGACCCATACACATCCCGTATACAAAAATTATGTAACTCAGAACACAGACCTAAATGTAAAATCTAAAATTATAAAACTTCTAGAAGAAAATCTTTGTGGCCTTGGATTAGGCAAAGATGCCTTAGATACAATTCCAAAAGCATGATCCTTTAAAGGACAAATTGATAAATTAGACTTCAAAGTTAAAAACTTCACTCTTTAAAAGAAACTGTAAACATAACAAAAAGGCAATCCACAGACTACCAAACCTGTTGCCGTCAAATTGATTCTGACTCATTGCGACCCTATAGGACAGAGTACAACTGCCTAGAAGAAAATATTTGCAAGTCACGTATAGCAGCTTTAATTGTAATAGACAAAAACTGTAAACAATCTGAATGCCCATCAACTAGCAAATAGATAAACTGTGGTGTATTCATGCAATAGAATATTATTTAGCAATAAAAAATAATGAACTATTAATGTATGCTATGACATGGGTGAATCTCAAAATAATTATGCTGTATGAAATGAACCAGAACCTCCCCCCGCCAAAAAACTAGTACAGATGACTTCAGAGTATATACAGTATGGCTTCATGTGTATAAAATTTTAAGAAACACAAACCAATCTGTAGTGATGGAAAGCCTTAGTGGTTGACTGGTTGGGGGTTAGGGTGGAGGGAGGGATTACCAAAGGGCATGAGGAACTTTTGGGGGGAGATGGATATTTCATTACCTTGGTTTCACAGGTGTATACATATGCCAAAATTTGTGAAAGTGTGCATTTCAAATTATGTGCAGTTTACTATATATCAATTACACTTCAATAAAGCTGTTTTTAAAAAGAAGAAGGAGGAGGAGGGAGAAGAAGAAGAAGAAATACATTGTTAGATGTTGGTAAAAACCTTAACTGCTAGACCTTGTAGGGTTGTACTGCTCTTCGGATAGCTGAACTTAGTTAATTCTACATGGGATTCCACGAAAATAAGCAGTTTTGTTTTTTTTTTAATTTCATTGTTTTTAATTTTACCGTGGGTTAAGGTAACCACAATTCACAACTCCTGCACAACGTTAATACAGCCTGTTATTAGTTGCCATTGAGTAAATTTTAACTATGAAAAGTAGAACTGTATTCCATAGGGTTTTCAAGCCTGTGACTTTTCAGAAGCAGATCGCCAGGGCTGTCTTCCGAAGCTCTCTGACTGGGTTTGAACCACTAGTGTTTTGGTTAGTAGTCTAGCATGTAACTATTTGCACCACCCAGGGACTCCCTTAATACAGTCCGGGGAGGGGGGAACTCATTGCTGTTGAGTCGATTTCAACTCACAGCATCCCTATAGGACAGAGTAGAACTGTCCCATAGGGTTTCCAAGGAGTGGCTGATGGATTCAAACTGCCGGCCTTTTAGTTAGCAGCTGTAGCTCTTAACCACTGTGCCACCAGGGCTCCACGATACAGTGTAAGCAACGGTAAGTAATAGATAATACGTGTATGTTGGAGTGAGGGAGAGACTAGACAGAGCCTCACGAAGTTCCAATTTGAATGATATTTGCTTTAACTCTCCTTTTGAGCATCTCCTAAGACAACCATCTGCATGGGACCACCACCATCACCATCTTTACTGTTGTCTTAAAGATATGTCAGACCAACGTTTTTTGGCAACAAAAAAATTAGAACAAAGCTAAGTGGCCTGCTTTCTCAAAAATAATAATTAAGAGCCATACTTTTAACCAGATGTTTGATGACAAGGTTTTCCCCATGATTCTATCAGAATCAATTGTATTTACATACAAATTGATAAAGCCTAAAAAAAGCCACCATTGTTCCCCTGAGACACGAAACCCTGTATACTGATCTATTAATTTTATTTCAGAATATGATGTGAAGTGCATTTTAAAATACACTCCATTATTTCCAAGTGCTTCTTTAAACCACAAGGACTGGTGTTAACATTTAAAGTAATTTATCCCAGACATAAAAAAACCTTCTGCTTATCCTCCCAGATAATTGATTCTTGATTTGTTAAGATACTAAACACTATGCTTTATACTCTGCAGTACAAAAGCCCTGGTGAACTCACTCATGTGTCCCATGCAGAGCAAATACTAACGTTTATTTTCTCAGGAGAGAGGCCAAGGCAAGCTGAGAGAAGAAGCAAAACTTTCCTTCCTTTGTCCTGTTCTCAGCCCAGTGGGAAGGTCCCCATATCCCCGGAGTAAACCCACAGCATCTACACGTGGGATGTCACACGCTACCAACTTCTCAAAGTGAATGCCATTTACAAAAATAAATCCAAAAATGACCTATGCCTCAAAGCTGACCAACAACAACAATAATAAAAGATTGCACTGGAAAATCAGAGTTCAAGAGTAGTTAGTACTAAGTGCTAAGGTCACCACAAGGGTAATCCCCCTGATCTCTAGGACATACCAAAAGTTAGTATAATTTTTCTGTGAATAGTAAGAAGCACAATGCATATGCCAACTTAATATTTCCTAACAGAATAAAAGTGCCTTCATATAAGCACCTATAAAACATGCAAATGTTTCTTGAAATATTACTTTACCTTTCTAGAATACAATCATTTAAAAATCTCTCAACATAATATACATATCTGAATTATTTTTAAAGTTTTCATCCTAATAAAAAACAAAAACGACTTAAATGTATCCTTCTGTGCTAGGCCAAATTCATGCCTCTCACTTCTACATGCAAATCATATTCATAGAATGTACGCAATAAAACTTTTCCTCTTATGCAGCTGTGTTTACAGAACTACCTGCATAAAATCTCCTCATGGTACTAGTCAAAAATGATCTGCGCAATGTGTGAGGTGAAGCAGAGCCCAGATGGCTGCTGGAAGGAGAAGTGTGGAGCTGTTGGCATGTTCCATGGCCACGTCTTAAGTTTCAACGCGAAAGGACAGGAAAGTCCTCAGTCTCATCTTGGAGGATGTTAAAAGACAATGCATGTGTTAGAGCAGCGAGACTTTATCTGTATGATACTGTAATGACTGACAAGTGACATTATAAGAACTCAGAGACTAACCAAAAGGTCAACAGTTTGAATCCACCAGTCACTCCTTAGAAACTCTATGGGGTAATTCTTCTTTGTCCTATACGGTTGCTATGGGTGGGTTTGGTTTTGGTTTTATAGGACTATCTAACACAAAGTGAGCCCCAATGTAAACTATGTGCTTTAATTGATAATAATATATTAATATGGGTTCATCAAATACAACAAGTATATCACAGGAATGCAAAATGTTAACAGTAAAAATAATGCACAAGGAGGAGGGAGTACATGGGAATGCTGTACTTTCTGCACAATTTTTCTATAAATCTATAACCGTTCTAAAAAATAAAGTCCACAAAAAAAAAAAAAAAAGACAATGCATGTGTATTCAGATGAAAGAATCAACCTGCAAAAATTCTCAGAGAGTGAGTTGTCTACTGTAGAAAACCAGAGACAGAAATCCTACATGTGCTTTTTCCTAGCCTGCACCCTGGTGGTATAGTGGTTACGAGTTCACTGCTAACCAAAAGGTCAGCAGTTTGAATCCACCAGGCGCTCCTTGAAAACTCTATGGGGCAGCTCTACTCTGTCCTATAGGGTCACTATGAGTCAGAATCAACTCAATGGCAATGGGTTTGTTTTAGTAGGTCTGACAGTCTGCTGTCATAAAGAGTAGAAGAGAAGGGAGTTTAATTCTCAGGAGCCAGAATGGCAGAGGAGACGGCAGAGGTGCTAAGGAAAAACACCAAGAAACAAGTGAAATACCCAGTAGCCAGCCACCTCTCCACTGTTTTCTGTCAGGGTACGGAGGCCACACTTGCTACAGCACAATGAGGGTAAAGACAGAACAATACACAATTCAGCTGCTCCACTCATATGTTTAATTGGATAATGGAGACATCTGGGGATTGCCAGTTACGGCAGCTGGGACTGTCACAGCCCCACAACTGTAGCCATTACTAGTCTCTTTATCAGTCTGAGGTGAACTTAGCATCCTAGTAGCACTGGGTGTGCGACTTAAGATTTTTCCTTTAACTGTAAGCTTTTAAGAAGAGTTTGCAAGAAACCGTGGAATGGCAACAGGTTTTACTGTATATATTGTCACCAAAAATAAAATTTAATATTAAAAAAAAAGAAGAGTCTGGAAAATGGATTTTTCTTTCCAAATTGTTCAAAGAAACCTTGACAAGCCCAGATACTTTGTAAAGTCTACCATTTATTTGGTCTGCACTGTGGATGTCAATGTTAAATCCATGTCTTTATAGAACGAAATGTGTCCATGCCCTTGCTAGTATCTGTGTTATAATCTCAAGCATACTGACCTCAAGAAGGAAAAGCTGCTTTCCAGTCCCTGGTGATTAGAAAGCCTAAATTCTGGTCATGGCTCTCAATCAAGGTACTGCATGACCACAAGCAAGTCTCAAGCCCTCTGAGTTACTCATTTATCAAATAAAAGTACTAAATCAGATTTCTGTTAAGGTTTCTTCCAGCTCTGAAATCCCAGGTCATTTTCCTCAACATCTGTATGTCCCAAAAACACAATTTCAAGGAGTGACCTGTATACCATGCTCAGAAGAAAAATGGGCAGATCAAAAGTGACATATTATTCTGGAAGAGGGGCCACTGAGCACAGGGAGTTTCCTCACGAGGCAGAAGATGTGTGGGGTCTATCTCCACGGGCCACCACCCGTCTGTCAGTCTGTCATACTGTGGTGTCTTGCATGTTATTCTGATGCTGGAAGCTATACCATTGGTATTTCAAATACCAGCAGGGCTACCTATGATGGACAGGTTTCAGCGAAGCTTCCAAACTAAAACAGTCTAGGAACAAAGACCTGGTGATCTATTTTAGGAAATTAACCAATGGAAACCTCATGGATCACAACAGAACATTTTCCGATACAGTGCTGGAGGAGTCCCTGAGGGGGGGACCCTCATCTGCTAACCTAAAGGCTGGAGGTTCAAGTCCTCCCAGGGGAAGAAAGGCCTGGAGATTTACTTCCAAAAAATCAGCCATTGAAGATATTATGGAGCATAGTTCTACTCTGACTCACGTGGGTCACCATGAGTTGAAATCAACTCGATGGCAACTGGTTTATAATGCTGGAAGATAAGCCTCTCAGGCTGGAAAGCACTACGCAGTAGCTGCAACAGTAGATTCAAAGATACCAATGATCATGAAGATGATGCAGGACTGGGCAATGTTTGTTCTGTTACACATAAGGTCACCATGCCTCGGAGCCAACTTGACAGCAACGAACGACAAAATCTCCATAGAATGCCCAGAAACCTCCTGTTACCAGGGTTGACCATTACAAAATGGAAGCTTTGAAAGATATGACCAAGGATATGGGGTCAAGTGTCCCCTTTAAAAACTTTCCATTAATAGAAAAGTTGATAACTAAAGAAGCCCCACAGAAAATGCTCCCCAAACACTCCTGGCTTCAAGTAAGCCTTCTCAGTCTAATTTGCCATCTTTCCTGATTCTACACGTTAAAAACAAGTGGTCTGGAGGAGGGGGAGATAATTCCCAATACGTGTTATTTATTTAACAAAACACTTACTGTGTGCCAGATACTGTAATATACACTGTACAGATATTATCTAATTTAATCCTCAAAACAACTCCAGTATATACTAGTATTACTCCCATTTTACAGAAGAGGAAACTAAGACACAGAGAGGTCAAGTAACTCACTAAAGGTCACACAGCTAGTTAAATGACAGGGATTCAAATTCAAGTCTGTGCTCTGAAATGCTACACTGCAATTACCTGTTGGATAACAGACTGGAGAAGGTGGTTTTTAGGGAGAAAACACAGGTATCCACCTCTACCTTCCACTGGCCATTCTATGAAAGCCTTGCTGACAAGGATTGGTCACTGAAAATCCTCTCCCATATCCTGCTTGATTCCAATTTGGTAAAAAATTATTCTAGTAAACACAAAGCAGGTAACTTACCCTCATGTCTTTGGGGATTCAAAAGTTAACTCCACCACTATACATATAATCTGAAGCAGTTCTCAACTAGGGGTGACATTTTAGATTCACTTTGAGAACTGGTTAAAAGTGCACAGCATCAGTCTCCCTTCACTCCCACCCCTAACAAATGCACACATGGATTCCGATTTGCATTTGAGGGTGTTTGCAAATGTACAGGTAAACCTCTCCAGGAGACCTCATTCTGCCTCCTGGAGTAAAATAGAGGTCTTCCTATAATTTTCAAAGGTAAGAAGATCAAGCCTACATTGTTTCTGCCCCCCACATCTCCTCCCCTACTCACTTTGCAAAAGACAAATGCATGTTTGATAAGGGCTGCTGCAAATACATACAAAATACCAAACTGGCTATTCGATGAATATATAAATGCAGTTGACATTCTTTCACAGTCTGGAATCCTCTCTTTACTCTCAGGATATATTATACCATTCTCTTTTTAGATAAACATGCCACTTTAAATGCTAATTCAGATGGAACAGTCAATTTTTTCTTTTTGTTTTTGGGTTTCTAAGAGTCAAAATGACACTGGATGTGCATTTTGGCTTCAGCAATGGATATTCTGAATTCTTGTCTCAATATTTGTGGGGGTGGGAAGGTATGAAAGTGCTAAGGGAAAAAAATTTATTTTAAAACTTATCCAAATAAGGAATACATGTTCTTTATTTTGCTTGAGTTAAGTTCCTGTTTCAGGAAATGTCGCCTTCACCTTGTTGAAAATCTCATAAATCTAATTCAAATCAGTTGTAAAACCAAGGTGATCCTTCTCGCCTTCTAGAAATAACCTCATTTTACTCAAACTACTTTTCTAAGCAGCCATTTAAGGCAGTATGTTATTGCTGAAAGACAACAGGTCTGAGTGTAAAGCTTCTTTAAAAAAAAAAAAAAAACACACAGATCCACATACATCAGTTACATGAATCCAAGCCTATTCCGTTATGCAAAAGGTCACTTCCTATCTTGTCTCCAAATGAGGGATTCTAACCTTAGAAACACCTTAATCCAATGCATTCAGTTCAATATATCTACGGTAAGAAGTTATTCCAGCAGGTGCAGCTCCCCCCAGAAGCTTCCAACGACCATCAAGTTCCTCAGCCTCTTCTACAGTCTTAGCTGCTCTTTAGTAATACTCTCTCCCTCTGCCATCCACTCTCCCCTTTCAACCCACCCCCTGGGAACCTCTTCCTGCTCCTACCCAAGAGACGCAAAATTAGAAAGAGCTGAAATAAGTTTATCACATTTTCACTACCCTTTCTGTGCAATGATTCACTTAGTCATGCAGCAAAATGGTTGACACCGGCTCCCCTATTCTGGTAACCTTGTCTCTGGTCAATCCTCCAGGGGCATCTCATGAATGCAGCCTCATCTGCTGGGATAAAAGAAGCTCAGTAGCACCCTGATCATTTCATTGAGGCAGTGAAGAGAAAATGTCTTTCAAGATCCAACTAAACGAATTTCTAATACTGGGCACTGTGGCAGGTGTGTTTCAAATGAATAGCTTTTTTGTGGATGGGACAGAAAGCCTCCTAGAAGACCTGAAACTACCCCATGCCAGTAGACAGCTACCCTGCTAGACCCCAACCACTTTCAGAATAATAATGTAAGGAAAGGACAAGTGGAGAAAGAACATAAGTCTATAGAGAAGGATATTGTTACTACATACTATATTGTCGCTAGGTGAATAAATTGAAATAAGCCAAGAAGGTTCCAAAATGGACTCTTCTGTTCAACTTGCGTAATTTCAATACTCCAAGCGATCCCTACGAGCAGTGGTGGCTCAGTGGTACAATTCTCACCTTCCATGTGGGAGACCTGGGTTGGATTCACAGCCGATGCATCCCACACACAGCCACAACCAGTCTGTCAGTGGAGACTCGCGTGCTGTTATGATGCTGAAGGGGTTTCAGTGAAGCTTCCAGATTAAGACAGACTACAAAGAAAAGCCTGGCAATCTACTTCTGAAAATCAGCCAGTGAAAACACTATGAATCACAATGATCAGATATTCAGCTGATCATGGAGATGGCGCGGAACCAGGCAACATTTCCTTCTACTGTGCGTGGGGCTGTCATGAGTCAGGAGCTGACTCAACAGCAACTAACAATAACAACAGCAGCAATCCTTCAGCATTCAGAGAGGTACGTTTCCAGGACTGGCTCACAGACCTGCTTCTGCGCGTTTTCCTGCTGCCAGATATCACTTGCAAAACATTTATCAAGCTGTGTGGCCGAAGAGCATAAAGCTAAGAAATTGCCCAAATGTCAGTCACTTTTTCTGCTAAAATCCAGTGATAATCGCAGATAACTTTATGGATCCCAGACCTGCAGGGCTCCATGAAACAATGCACTAACCCTTATAATTACAAGATTTAGAGGAAAGGCCACTTAAGTCACAGGAAGAATCCATTCACTGAGAATAGATACTGCAGTTTCCTTTTTCTCAGCAGGGAGAAATCTGAAAACCATTCAAAGCAAGATTGGAGGAGGCAAGGGATGTGGTAGTGATGTCACCCCAACCAGGTTCCTACTCCTCTTTCCAGGGTATAATCACGACCAAGGGAATACAAGGAATTCCATGAAAAAAAAGCATCTCTGTGTCCTGGAGAGAGATTTGCTTTTACAATTAACAAAACCCAAAGGAATCCTAACCACAACTGATGACTCCAAGGTCACATTTTGAGCCTCTACCCTTTTTCCACTTCTCTTGCCTGAAAGCAAACATCTTCTAGAGATTTCCCACTTAGAAATGTCATTTCAGAATTTAAGTTCTAAATCTGGGTGAAGACTAATGGCACTTTTATAAATACAAATAGTCTAGATTGTTATTAGAAAAGTCAAAAAAAAGTCAAGAGAGTCCATGCACTTCTCCCACACTGAATTTTTACCATGAAGGGTTTTGGTATCAGTCACCCAGCCACCTAAAAGCTGTTTCTCATCACATAGCAGGCACTGTGATAGGAACTAGAGATAAAAATGCAGGATGTGTTCACGCTATTTGGAGGTTCACAGTTTAACAGGGGGAGATAGACATGTATACAGTCTATAAACATCTATGCTGTGTAAGTTATTACACTGGATACCTTGCTGAACACAAATAGTCAAAGTCACTTCTCTAAGAAGGGCTAAACACCCAACACAACAAATGTAGCTCTTAAGTTAAATGGTATCTTTGTTGTTGGCTGTTGTTGAGTCAGCACCAGACTCATAGTGACCTTGTGCACAATGGAATCAAACCACTGTGATCCATAGGGGTTCCATCAGCTGACTTCTCAGAAGTAGATGGCCAGGCCTTTCTTCCTAGTCTGTCTTAGTCTGAAAGCTCTGCTGAGACCTGTTCAGCAATACAGCAACATATAAGCTTCCACTGACAGATGGTCATCACTGTGCTTGAGGTACACTGGCTAGGAACTGAACCCAGGTCTCCTGCATGGAAGGCAAGAATCCTATCATTGAGCCACCATAATGTACCATTATATATGCTATCATCTCATTTGCCTTTCCCCCAAGTTGCTACATCATAAAGCATTTCAGGAGTTCCAAAATTTATCTTTACGATTTTCTCTATTATACTTCTCAATTAACCAATAGGTACCTGTCACAGAAGATATTCTGATTATTGTAAAATCTCACTCATATGGGTCAATCTTCATCATAGCATCAATAAAAATGTAGGTATGGTATATTCTCTTATTCAAAATGGGTTAACATTTATATATTTTTCCTCAATTATAATTTTTCAGTATACCTAACAACTTGGTCAAAACAGTTTGAATTCTACTTTTATAGAATTACTGACATTTTAAATAAGATATTTCAGAAAATATACAGGACTATCTAAACACCCACGTACAGACAACCACATTAATGGTACATATGGAACTCCCTGTGGAATCCTATCTTGCTTCTCTCATTCCCTCTGCGGATAAGTAACCTTTACCATAAATTTGCTTCTCGTGCGTGTTTTTATACTTTTACTGTAGGAGTTTGTATCCAGAAACAACATAATATATTGTTCTGCATATTCAAAACTTTTCATGTAAATGGTATCTTGTATCTGGAATTTGCTTTTAACTTTTGCTCAACATTATGTTTTCTTATAATTATTACCTGTTGATACGTATAGCTGTAGTTCATTCATTTTACCTGCTACATAGTATTTCACTGCATCACTATATCATGATTTATTCAAAGGATATATAGATGTTGAGTAGGAGGAGGGGAAGCAGAGAGTGTGACAACATTAGTTCCAGGGTGAAAGAGGGAAAATTCTGGAAAAACCTGGGATCAAGAGCCTTGGTGGAATGGCTCCTCTTTCAAAGGAGGTGAAATTGTTGGGAAGCAGAGAAGCAGCTGAAAGCCAGGCATACAGGGAGCCTGGAGGACAGGTGAGCTACGTAGCCTTGAAGAAAGTAGTAAAAGACTGGGAAAGCCTCTGGAAAATTGATCTGGGGCCACGTGGTTATTTAGTAACATCTTGCTTGGAAATCATTTTCCTTGACTTCTCTTGTCTACTGCCCTTTGCATCAAAAAAAAAGTCTCAGTGATCTAATTACTGCCTCTGCAAGCTTTTAAAACATACATGAAACGGCAGAATCTTAAAATTGGTTCTTGTCAAAATTATCATAAATCATAAATTAGTGGGATTTGAATTTTTTTTCAGACATAGTAAATTTGCTTTTCCATACATTTTATTATTAATAAAAAGAAAAACATATTTTCTGTGTTTTTATTTGTGAAAGCTTTTATTTTTTTAACTTTTATATTTTTATGTATTATTCCAGACATAAAAACTACCTTTTAGTTTACTTAAAACAACACTCAGTTTAAAAAAAAAAAAAAAAAATTCTGATAAATCCATAAGTTTCAGAATGATGTAAATGTATATTCTTAACATTATCCTTCAAGACATACAAATTAAGCAGCAGCAGATATAACGAAATGAGGTGCCTTCTTCTAAAAGCACGGCCTTTCTAAGGGTACACACCCTCTGGCAAGCTCAATCGCATCGCCGTGTAACTAAAGACAACAAAGAGTTCATCACGTTCTGCACACTGGCTCACTGTCAGCTTGGAAAAAACACTCAACAGAACAGCAGGATCAAATCCTCTGTCTCTCCGGGAAGAGGGTACAAGGAAATTGAAAGCAACACAGGAGGCATTTCTGCAGTAAACAAACTGAAGAAGTGTTAACAGGTTTAATAGTCAGGTACCATTATGTTGGTAACCAGTATCTAATAAAGACACACTTGTGCCCTTCTTCATTACATTTGTATTAAAATCATTCTAGCATTTAAAAACAAAGTATTTCTTTTTTTTCAAAGTCATAAAAATGTCTTGCATGAGCAGAGTAGTTACTGGCATGATTTCTGTATGGTAGTCACTGAAAACGCAGAGCAACACTGAGATTCAGAACATAATTCTTTGGGGGATATTTGCGTTTAATATAAAATATAAAATATCATGCTTATTTTTGGTTTGTCTCACTGGAAGTTATTGATTTTTCCAGAACTCACTAAAAAAGGGTAGATTTATGTTGACATATATTTTGTGCTTTATTTCTATCCTGCAATTGATGGATCAATTGATTTTTATTGGGGAGGATTTTAAGTGGCTTAGATTAATTCTTTTTCTCTTACTACTTATTCCAAGTGTGGGCACCAAACAAACATATCCTTTTCTCATTCAAGATTCCACTCTCTCAAGTAGAGAAATTTAAGCAATTTCTATTTGCCATAGATTTCCCCATCAACTCATGGCTATCAGACAACATTAACAGAAATGAGAATTACTGAGCTGAAAAAGGAGAAATGGACCTTACATAGATATAAGGGATCTAATTTTGCTAATTAACATTATCTTAACAATAATTTATAGGAAGAATACTAATGTCATAACTCTGAAATAACAAGTACAATTCATTAGAAAGGCTAAAAGAAAAATTTGACTTAAGTTCTAAACTTTTCAAATAAAGTACAGAGGAAAAACCTGGCATACTTTAAGCCTTAAATGAACATAGAAAGGAAATTAGGTTTTGTTTTAAAGATATTTCATGTCATTTTATTTGTTTTTGTTCCTAATTTTTTGACAGGAAATGTCAAGAAGTTTGGACTTTTCCAAGTCCAGGCAAGAGAGTCCCAATCGTGAGTCAGAGGAAGGGAAATGACCAATTCTAAGGGCATTTCCTTTGACAAACTATTGGACCATTAAGTTCTAGCACTCAGAGATGTAAGCTTGCAGATAGTGATAATTTTTCTAGGCACATTCTGGAATAATGACCCAGTGTCCTTCTGGTAACCTAAAGTGGGTAGTATGGAAATGTTCATGACTAATGATGTTTTGGTTCCTAGACGCAAAGGCTGAAATTTTCCAAAATTTAGCCAGTAGGATAAATACCACCTTTCAACAGTGATCATCGACATTTCTAATCTTCCAAGATGAAACTTGTATAAACTTATCTTAAATATTATACTTCTTAAGTAAAAGGAGATTGCTCCACCCATTAACTTCAACATAAGTCAGATACCAAATCCAAATATTTCTAGGCCAGCCCTTCAACACAATACTAGTTAATAACAAATTTGCCCTCATTTTAATGGCATATTACCAAAAAAGCAAACCCATAGGGTCTCCAAGGAGCAAGTGCCTGGTGGATTTGAACTACTAACCTTTTGGTTAGCAGCCGTAGCTCTTAGCCACTATGCCACCAGGGTTTCAGGGGGAGCTAATTCCATTCTGCAACTTACTGATGGAAAATCTATGGTTTATGCAATATATATCATTGGCCTTAAAAATAAAAAGTTGAAAGATACTATAAAGACATCAAGTCAAGGTTCATAAATCTATTTTAATCATACAAGAGCATTACATGAATCAGCTTATTAAGATCTGGGTCTATGGATACAAAGTCTTTATCACTTCAAATGCAAGAGTATATAATGTACTCTGCATAAAATCTACAGTATAAAGAACAACCATGAATTTACAGAATATATAGAAAAGCAATCTGCAGACCAAGGAATATTTTTGCTTGATTATATAAAATAGAATTTTTTAAAAAAAATTTATAACTATTCCAGGAATAAATATGCATTTTGGTTTACTATGGCTATAAGAAAAATACCCCGGAAATTATTTTCAAAGTACTAAAATATGACTTTTATAAATAAATTCAATATATTTTATTTTGTTAGTCCAGTTTTTTTTTTTTTTAAATCTTCTACTTGCCAGTAAAACCTAACAAGTCAGAGAATAATCATATTACAAACTGTACAAAAAGAAAATAAAATAATACTACTTACAGACTTCCTCTTCTGGGGAGACTCAGCTCCTTCTGCAAAAGAAAAACACACACATACACATATATATATATCTGTATACATATATGAAATGCTATATTAACCTTAGATAGACTATTAGGATACCAAATGGATAACATAAAATATAGTCATCCTTCATTATGCTTGATTTGGCATTTCCTCTACTGAAAAGATTTTAATGTCATCATTTTATGCTAGATGTCTTCTTGTTCCCTTTATAAATTGTATTTAAGACATGAACACAGTTTATTTGAATTCCAGAGCAGAAAGACCATCAATCCTCCCACAGCACCTACTTCAAAACACTGACTTACATGGCTCTATAATTGAGCATAAGGAAAATTGGAGGAACCAAAAACTTATGCAAAAAGAAACTAGATATAAGAAGTAAGAGAACTTTTGCTGAATTATGATTAAATAAAAGGTAAAATGAAAAGGACAATTTAATGATACTTTTTACCCCCAACAAAGAAATTCATGCAAAACATGCATACCAAAAACTATACTTTATTATTTAAAAATAAGCAGATAATGCAAAAGATTTCCTTCTGGTATAATTTCTCAAAACAAGTATGACTTATTACTTAGGGCATTTAAACGTAGGCTAATGAACCCAAGCAAGGTAATAAGACAGGAACAACAATTAGTAGAGCCCTTGGGTAAAGGGTAAAACAGACCGTTAGTGAAAACAAGGGAAACCATCCATGCAATGGATTGACACAGCGGAGCCACAGGACCGGGCAATGTTTCATTCTGTTATACATAAGGCTGCCATGAGTCTGAGCTGACTTGAAAGCAACTAACAATTATAGTTTTAAAAGGGTGCTCTCATACTTATCCCAAATTAAGATTATTATCCACCTAACCTTTTTTTTTAACCTTAGAGAAAACTATGGAAAAGCAAACAAAACAAACAAACCAGCCAGTCAAGCAAACAAGATAACCAAACAAATAAAAATGGTTCAGAAATAACTCCACCCACTACTGAATTTTTCAGTATTAGCATACTCAAGAACTATTATTTGATAACAGCAATTAGAGAATAGGAAGCACTGAGTCATTGAGCCTATTTAAACACAAAATGAGTGCATTACAAATTCAGAAAGATATGGCTAAACCTGGTTACTCATTCCCATAATTCTCTATTTTTCTGCCTTCCAGAAGCTGGAGCATCAGCTTCTGAAAGGTATTGCCCCTCGGGTTCACATTCACTTTTCCTCTCCGTTTTTTTTATAGGATCCTTAAATGTTAGCTGTATACAGCAGCCTCAGATCTTCCAAACAGTAGCATTCACTCCAGCACAGCTTACAGAAAATACCCTCAAGAGCATCAAACCAGGATGTCTGACTTAGTAACTGGCAAATGTATTTTGATAACAGAGTTATAATAATCATACCACTGTATAATAGCAAGACGAACAATCAACCATGTTAGGAATGGAGTGTCTTCCCTCTCCCCCAGTAGCTAACATTGTCGTTCCAAAGGCTGTGGAGTTCAGTGCTTAAGTGCTTTATTTTTTTTGTTTTATTTTTTTCCTTAATCTTTGATTATCCCCCAAGAAATTATAGTGTTTGCTGAGCGTGGTTCTTTGATTCTGCAACATAAATACGCCTTCATTTACTAAAGTCTCCAATGACAAGGGAATTGTCTCTGACCAAAGCAGCTTTCCTTGGGCACTGAAATGTAAATTGAAAACCAAGTGATTTTCTTTATGTGTGTCTTTGGTTACGACAAGCACTGCAAAATCAGTTTTGTATTCAGAATTTAAAAAAAATGAAAGCTGCCTAGAAATAACAGCTCACCAGATCTTTTCTTTTAGAAAGGAACTACTTAGACCTGCCACATAGCAAAAGGCACGGGCTCCAAATGGGTAAACCCTGCTCTGTCCAAAAAGTTGATGGGACAATACCATAAAAAGAAAAAAAGGGTGCCTGTGGTGTTGTCATCAGTTAAAAAGGTAAAGAAATAAATAACAAACCAGCTCTATACACAAATGGATCACTCAAAACATATGAGAGAGAAGGGGCCAAATGAATGATCCCAGACAGTCCCATCGATAATATTCCACCAGCTGACCTGACCATAAGCTGGCTACTTTTCTTTGAGAAAAAGCTGCTGAAACAGCAAGATAAGGGATAAAAACCAAGTCTGTTTTTAATTAGAAGTCTATCCAGTGGGTCTAGAGTTATGAGTTCTAAACAAAGACAAAGGTTATGGTGGGTAACCCAGTCCTGCTGCTCAACAGGATGGCAGCTGAGATTCCAAGATGAGGAGCAGAGGACATTTAATAGGCCATTGTCAACTGACCTAAAGCTACCACGCTAACCGAGCTGAAGGAGCTAATCCACCTGACGGCTTGAACGTCAGGCTCGGGACTGGAAACTCAATTTGGTAGCAAATTGGAATCAGATGTGATGGTAATAAAGTGAGAGAAGTGAATGCACTGTGGCCAAGACCTTGTGAACAGTAGCTGCAAAAGTCTGCAAATACCAGGAGGGTGCAACAATTGCAGACTGCGTGAGAAGTGGCTACTGCCATAAAGTATGGGGCCCACGTGCTGATAAATCTGCACCGGTCAGATGTAAATGAACAGCATTAAGGCAGCTCACCACCAAAGCCTCTGTGGTGCTTTGTGTATGTGTCCTTATTTCATTTTCTTAATGTCAGGATAAGGTCCCTAACACATATTTAGATAGTTAGATAAGACATGTGGTATTGGTCTGAATCATAAACAAAGACTCGTGCTTAATATATGGGGAACCTGTGTTAAAAATAGTGTCAAGTAAGAATTGGAGAAGGGAAGGGGGGGGGGAAGGGCAAGAAGCATCTATCTCAACCAAATAATATGTTAATTCTTAACCACTGCAGGATTAAAGAAATTCATAAGAAAATATTTCAGAAGATTAAAATCTGAAAGATTATTTTTATTGATATTGATTTTTCAGTGACTTCAAATATATTTGGAGTTGTTGTCTACCATTATTTGTTTGATATTCTAATATCCTCTACCCCTTTCTAAAAGTGCTAACTACCAAATGCTTACATTGAAAATCAATATGAAATAATTTGAGTCTTGTTATTTTCTTGCTATTCCTTGATAAGATTCAGGACACTCAAGGGTTTCTCAATTCCAGGAAGAGAATTCATAGAGTGGACAGGGGGACAACAGGGACATAATCCTCTTAGCCAAACTTGGTCTCAAAAGGAGAAAATAACTTGTTTCATTCATGAAGACGGCAGAGAAAACGGCAATGTTTCATATGTACAAGCAGTTTCCACGAAGGTAATTTTAAAAAATATTAATAGTACATAATAAGTATTTAACTGCCATAAAGACAAAAATAAAACCACATGGCTACACAAACATGTTTAGATAATCTTTGGTCCATTCTTTTTAACCAGTGGGTAAATTTTATGATTTAAAAGAAAAAGGAGATTTACAGAAGAATTCCAAGTAATATATGTTGATACCCCCTCTCCAGGAGGTGGAGCTTAATTCCCTCCCCTTAGGTAAGAGCTGGACTTGGTGACTCATTTCCAAAGAACAGAGGAAGGAAAGGGAAAAATAGCCAATTTTATAGAGGGAAAACCTGACAGACATTACCTTAACCCAGTGATCAAGGTTAACATCACCCAAGATAAGTAATGCTGGTATCATGTACTCCCCTGGTGTAATGGATGAGAAGGTTACTTCACCTCAGTTCTATCCTTCCCTGGAGACCAGAAGAACTGGATGGTGCCAGGCTACCATTACTGAACATTTTGATAAAGGATTCTATAGAGGAATCTTGATCAAAAGGGGGAAAAAGCAGAACAAAATTTCAAATTCTCATGGACTCCAGACTTTCTGGAGCCATAGAGGCTGGATGAAACTGTGAAACTATTACCGAGATAATCTTTAAACTTTAAACCAAAAATATTCCCTAAAGTCTTCATAAAAACAAACGACAGGTTAGCTTAAGTAGTAAAAACAAAAACAAAAAAGTCTGCCCTGAGCATTATGCTCTTTTAAGAACTATCTATATGGGATCAAACTGACAACGGCAACTCAAAAGATGAGATAGGAACTTTTAGGGGCAGTGAGCGTATGTTAACGGGGAGGAACAACTCAGAAAAGGACAATGAGAACGGGTGCATGCAACGTAATCAGTGTTTCTGAACTGTACATGTAGATGCTGTTGGTGTATGTTTTGCCGTGTATATTCTCAACAAGAAAATAAATAAAATTATTCAAAAAAAAAGATCCCTAACTCCAGTCTCAACAAGAAAAGCCCAGTTAAGCCCAAATTGAGGGGCATTCTACAAAATACCAGACCTGAACTCTTTAAAACTGTCGAGGTTGTGAAAAACGAGAAATAATTGAGAAACTGTCACAGATCAAAGGAGACTAAGACAACATGACGATTAAATGCAACATGAGCTGCTAGACTGGATCCCTGATCAGAACAAAGACCTTAGTGGGAAAACTGGTGACATCCCAATAAAGCCTGTGGTTTAGTTAACAGGAATGTACCAATGTTAATTTCACAGTTTTGACAAATGTACTAAGGTTATATACAGCATTAACCTTAGGGGAAACGGAGTAAAGGGTATACGGGAATTCTCTCAACTATTTTGGAACTTTTCTGTAAATCTAACATTATTCCAAAACTTAAAAAGTATATCATCAAGAGGAGGTAGAAGGGAAAGTTGGGGGTGGGGAAGAGGTATGAAACTGGATGGCATCAACATAAAATCTAAGTATTCTAAGCTATTATAAGACAATGTGTTTTTTCCCTCTTTTTTTATTGTGCTTTAAGTGAAAGTTTATAATTCTAGTCAGTTTCTCACACAAAAACTTATACACACATTGTTATGTGACCATAGTTGCTCCCCCTGTAATGTGACAGCATCCTTCTCCTCTCCACCCTGTATTTCCCACACGTCCATTCAACCAGCTGTAAGGCAATATTTAATCTTAATTTTTTTGGAAGCTATTGAAATAGCCTAGGTAAGAAAAGACTGTGGTTAGGACCAGCCACGGAGATGGTGAGAAGTAGCCAGATTTAAGATCTGGTTTTACAGAATTTAAAACAGAATTCAATGTGGAGTGTGAAGGAGAAAGCAAAGAGAATGTAAAAGTTTTTGGCCTGAGCAAATGGAGATTTCATTTTGAAAGAAGGGGATGGGCTAGGAGAAGAACAGTTTTGTTTGGACATGTTATGTTCAAGATGTCTATTAGAATTGCACATAGAAATGTCCAAATAGGCAGCCGGACATATGAACCTTGGTTCAGGAGAAAGGTCAGAGCTGGAGATAAACTTTGGAGTCACCAGCATATAAACCAGTGGCCAATGAGTTGATTCTGACTCATGGTGACCCTGTGTGTGTTATAATTGAACTGTGTTCCATAAGGTTTTCAATGGCTGACTTTTCAGAAGTAAATCCAGGGTTTTCTTATGAGATGCCTCTAGGCAGACTCCAATCCTCAACCTTTGGTTAGCACTCAAGCGCATTAACCGTTTGCACTTCCCAGGAACCATCAGTATATAGATGGTATATAAAGCCATGGGACTGGGTGAGATAGAAGGGGAGAGGATAGACAGAAAAAGGAGAAGTGTACCTGAACACAGGGTCACAGCACTTCAACACTCAGGGTGTGGAAGTGGGGAGGACGACACTACACATTTTTAAATGATGTGTGATACTATACAGCAGCTGAGATTCTTGAAAACAATAGAAACCGAATGAGGCTAACAAGTAAAAATTAACTATTGGGGGACAGAATAGATTGGGCACAGGTTGGGCAGACAAGGTCAGAAAATAGGCATCAGGGAATTAAATCCCAGAGAATAAGGCTCAAGTCACACCCAGGGAAAGAGCCTAGTTAGGACAGGTCTGCAGCTGAATTTCTAACTCAAGCCCAGCCTGCAGGAAAGATCTCTTACAGCTCCCACACCTTTACGCTGTCACTCCTGACAGATTCCCGATCCCTATAATCACACCCACACCTCAGTCACAGCTACCAAGGGGGCAGGAAAAGGGAATGTTGACTTCCTTTCACTAATACAGAGGGAGGTGAGGCTATATCTACCAAGATTCACATTCTGGAAGTTCCTCTAAAAAAGGAAGGGGATTTGGAAGTTGGGCAACCTGCTCGCCCTTCTCTCAAAAAAGCCCCACCAACAAATAGAATGGCAATGCCCAGCACACATTTCCTCACCACTTTCCAGAAACCATTAGATTTAAAGTGCACGTACTTCCCCGTTTTCATCATTCCTTAATTAGTCATTGGTGGCCTCACCCCATCATTGAGGGTTACTGCAACTACTCCGCACTGACAGACAAACCATTCATTTATGGAAAGAGTTCACAGAGCACTTAGAGAGAGCCTGGACATGCGAGGAGGTATATTAGGTGCTGTCAGGGACACACAAGGAAGCAACGATATGAAACACTTTTAAAATCTAGTTAGGAAAACACACACATGACATACACTTGTACACGCTCTCTTTATCTCACTCATACACATACATAAACATTCTCTCTCTCTCTCTCACACACACACACTGCACACAGAGAGAAACTGAAGAGGTATCTCCAGGTGCAAGATTATGCAGTATAACTTGAACGTGTAAATGCTAATGGGAGAGGGAGAATAAAGGGGATGAGGTAATTCAGCTCAAACAGCGGTTCTGAACCCAGGCTACACGTTAACATCACCCAAGGAGCTTTGGAAAATACCAATGCCTAAGCCCCAGAGAAGTAGAGAGCAAGTTGTTTGCATAAATTGTTTATTAGAGGCTAGTAATTTTAAGTGCCCTTAAGGACTATTAGTTTGCATAAACGTTTGTCTTTTTTTCTTTATGGCATATTAATTGCCTAGGTTGTCACTACAGTTGAGAAGTTTTAGGTTCTTAGTCATTTTGTTTGCAAGTGGGAAGTGTTATAAGGCAAGGAAAAAAAAAAAAATCCATTGCCATCGAAGTCAATTCGGGCTCATAAGAGACACTACAGGACAGAATAGAACTGCCCATAGGGTTTCCAAAGCTGTATACCTTTACAGAAGCAGACTGCCACATCTTTCTCCCTTGGAGAGGCTGGTGGATTCGAACCATGGACCTTTCCGTTCTCAGCCAAGTGCTTAACCACTGTGCCACTTGGGCTCCTTGTAAGGTGAGGGAGGGTACCCAAAATGGAATTCTCCCTTCCTGAGAGAGTGTAAGTTAGGGGTACAGACTCATTCTAGGATTGGTGCTCCTAGAGACATGCTTACGGCCCTGTTTTTCTGGCCTCCATTTATGAATCACTTGTGATGGCACCGGCAAAGGGCAGACAAGCTCAGACTAGGGAATCAGATCTTACATGAAGGCTTGATTCTGAGCCAGAGCAGAAGGCAAAAATGACCTATATTCAAACAATCCCTAAAAAATCCAGTTAACTTCCCATAAAGTACATGGCTTTCTACATAAACACCTGTAAAGCTGGAAAAGCAGCAGTAGACTGATCTCTATAGAGATGCCTGAGCATTCAAACCACTCAGCTTTTAAAACACCAGTAAAATCCCTAAGGGAAATGTGAGATGGGTGGAGAATTCTCAAAAGCCTCCCTTTCTTGCAGGTTTTATTTCATTTTATTTTAATATATATAACCATAATGTGGAAACCCTGGTGCTGTAGTGGTTAAGTGCTAGAGCTGTTAATCAAGAGGCTGGCAGTTCAAATCCACCAGGCTCTCCCTGGAAACTCTATGAGGCAGTTCTACTCTGTCCTAAAGGGTCGCTGTGAGTCGGAATCGACTCGACGGCAGTGGGTTTGGTTTTTTGGATTAACCATAATGTGCATTAATATATTTATTTGTAATAGTAAAGTTTAAACAAAATAAACCATAAAAGGTACACCTAATAAGCTTGGTGGGTTTTTATATAAATCGTAGTGTTCAGAACCATATAAATACTGCTTTGAAAACAGAAAAGTAACTACCTTCTTCCTTTCTTTCCAAGTTGGCTTTTTCAGCTGTAAAAGCAAATGAACAGCTATCATCCCCAAGCCTTTGGCCATTGGCCTCATAAGCCTTTTCAATAAAGTTTCTGAGTCACAAAATGGGTGTCTTTTTTTGGTTATAAGGAGCCCTGGTGGCCCAGTAGTTAAGAGGTCAGTTGCTAACCACCAGTCGCTCCTTAGAAACTCTGTAGGGCAGTTCTACTCTGTCCTGTAGAGTCACTAGGCGTCGGAATTGACTCAATAGCAATGGGTTTGGTTCAACAGTTTCAACCAAAAAGAAGAGAAGAGATACAGAGACACACAGACACAGATGGAAAACAGTCAGATAAAAATGGAGACAGAGATTCGAGTGATGCACCTAGAAGCCGAGGAATGTGAGAGATAGCCAGGAACCACAAGAAGCTAGGAAGAGGCAAGAAAGGCTCTTCTCTAAGAGCCTTTGATGAGAGCATGGCCTTGCTGAAACCTTGATTTCAGACTTCTAACCTCCAGAACTATGAGACAATAAATCTTTGTGTTTTAAGCCACCCAGTTTGTGGTTTTTTATTACCACAGCCCTAAGAAACTAATACCTTGTTTAAACCAGTTTAACTTGTCTTTTCTCTTCCATGTAAACCAAAAAATTCCTAAGTGACACAATACTTGATCCTGGTTTTTCTTTAGCAATGTCTGGGATTTGGCCAGGGAGCCTCAGGTGTGGGTGAGTAAAGGGGTATTCCAGAAGAAGGAACAGATGTACCAGGGTAGGTGGAGTGAAACAATACAGACTTCTTAGGAAACTAGACATCACTGGCACATAGGGTAGAAAGAAAAACAACAACAGGACATGAGTATGGAAGCAGGGACAGGGTCTAAAGCTTACTGGAAGAGTCTGCCTTTATCCTACAGGCAACAGAGAGCTCAAGAAACATATTAAATAGGAGAATATTGTTGTTCTTAGTTGCCATCTAGTCTATTCCGACTCATGGTGACCACAAATATACAGAAATGGCCAGGGTGATTTCTGAGGTGCCTCTGGGTGAGTTCAAACCACCAACCTTTGGGCTACCAGTTGAGTGCCTAACCATGTGCACCACCCAGGGACTCCCATACATAGGAGAAGAAGATGGTCAAATCAATATGTAAAGAAAAGGGCAATCTGGCATTTGGGTGTCAAATGGCTTGCCTAGAGCAAGACTTATTCTGGAAGAGGAGACAGGAAGCTTTGTCAATGGTCCTGGCAAGCATGGTTGAGTGCCAGGACCAAGGAAAAGGCAGTGGAGAGGCAGAGGAGGGACAGATGAAAGTGAGAAACATGTGTACAAGGTCTATGGGAGTGAGAAGACATGCTTAACCTCTAGAAGGTTTAGAACAGCTGTGGTGGAGCTAAGGGCAGGTTGTCATCCAGAGATTAGGAAAAAGGGCTTCCAAAAGCACTGAGGGCCTTACAGAAGTTACATAATGAAAATCATGAAAGTGACTGAGGAGATGGAAAAACCCCTTAAGTTACACCAGAGGGCCGCTGATGGGCAGAAACTTGAGATAAAGTTATAAGATAAGGTGGAGTATCTGAGGCATTGCTTGTATGGAATGTGAAAATTAAACATCAATCATCACAAAGTCCCTTTCCACTTCAAAATTTTTACACATATGGTGAGAACTGTTAACTCACGCAAGGTCACAAGGCTGGTAAGTGGCTGAGTGTGAACAAGCTGCCTGACTCTACAGCATTTTAATCATTATTTTTCATCACCAAGTAAGGGCTTTATATTTTTCTTATTAGGTGCCATTGAGTTGGCTCTGACTCGTCGCGACCCTATGTACAACAGAACAAAACACTGCCTGGTCCTGTGCCATCCTTATAATCTTTGCTATGTTGAGCCCATTGTTGCAGCCACTGTGTCAATCCATCTTGTTGGGGTCTTCCTCTTTCTTGCTGACCGTCTACCAAGTATGGTGTCCTTCTCCAGGGACTGGTTCCTTCAGGGAACATGTCCAAATTAAGTGAAAGAACCCATGCCATCCTCCCTTCTAAGAAGCATTCTGGCTGTGCTTCCTCTGAGACAGATTTGTTCTTTCTTTTGGCAGTCCGTGGTATATTCAATATTCTTTGCCAGCACCATAACTCAAAGGCATCGATCCTTCTTTTGTCTTTCTAATTCATTGTTCAGCTTTTGATGCATATGAGGGGACTGAAAATACCATGACTTGGGTGAGGCACACTTTAGTTCTCAAGGTGGCATCATTGCTTTTTAACATTTTAAAGAGGTCTTTTGCTGCAGATCTGCCCAATGCAATATGTCATTTGATTTCCTGACTGATGCTTTCATGGTCATCAATTGTGGATCCAAGTAAAATGAAATCCTTGACAACTTCAATATTTTCTCCATTTATCATGATGTTGCTTATTGGTCCTTTTGTGAAGATTTTTCCTTTCTTTATGTTGAGGTGTAATCCACACTGAAGACTGTATGTAGTCTTTCACTTGTATGGGCCGCAGTGTTTGCATCCTGGGATCCTCCTGTAGGCTACCAAGCTGCATTCATAGTTGATAACGCAGTGGCAATTACTCTTAGAAAGGCATGATACAACACACATCTTGGCAGCTCCTTCTAAGCAAATTTCACACTTAAATTATTTTTATAGAGTCTGATTTTATTTGAAGCAGAGCCCTGCAAATACGCTACTTTTAACACGGACCTTTTAAAGCAGAAAAAGCGTAACAAGTCAAATAATCAGCTAACCCCAGGTAATCGAGCAAATAAAACGAGCTTCCTTTCCAGCCAATTACTATGGTTTCTGATGCTTCCGAACATGTTACACCCTTGACGTCAAAAGATCAAGCTTGGGAATCAGACACGTGTCTACATACTACCTTCCAATTCAGTATGACATAATAGAAATCTGTCTACTAAGTCAAACTTCACTTGCTTCTCTGCAGGGTTTTGCTGAGTAATAACTTGACTAACTAGTATTTAGTTAATAAGAGTTCCAGTGGTTTACTGGGTAGTAAGTGATGTGCATTTATTACCGTAAGGTTAATAGCTTCCAGCCCACAGTCATACTACATGTGCTCATTTTGTTCTCAAAGAACAGAAGAACTCTCTCAACTCAAAGTGTTTATGTCTTTTTTAAAATTAAGGATACTCGTTTGATCAAACTAAAGAAGCCACAGTCCTTGACAAGAAGACAGGCTAAACAAGAAAACACACATAAGATCAACTGAACTTTACGTTAAAATAAAATCCTTATGTAAATCAATTACATACTTCATTTTGTTGTTAGCTGCCATCAAGTTGGCCCCTGACTCGTGAAGACCACAGGCACAATGAAACAAAATGCTGCCCTGTCTTGACCATTGTGATCTGTAGGGTTTTCACTGGCTGATTTTTTGAAATAGATTTCCAGGGCTTTCTTCCTAGTCTGTCTTAGTCTGGGAGCTCAGTTGTAGCCTGTTCAGCATCACAGCAACACACAAGCCACCACTGTCAGACGGGTGGTGACCGTGCATGAAGTGCACTGGCTGGGACTTAAACCTGGGTTTCCTGCATGGAGGCTAGGTTCTACCACTGAACCACCAACGCCCCGGTGCGCTTCACGGTGATTAAATAAACAGGATCGGCAATAAGACATAGCTGCATTCTAATCCAATCTAAGGTCAAAAACAGTCCTTTTTAATTTGTCTAAGATTCGGTTTCCTCAGCTGTAAAATGAGAATAAAACACCCTACCACCTATGGTTGAGAGGATTAAAGGGAACACATCCCCTGCATTTAACAGAATTCCTAAACATAAGAGCACCCTAGATATCAGTTATTACCATTCAAGTGTACTTATATTAGATGAGGTATTTAGGGTCCAACCCAGAGCCCTGACGCAGACAGAACACGGGTTAAAGAGCAGTATGAAAGGCCCCTTCCTCTCCCGAATACCCAGGCTGGCACAGTTTCTATTAAACAACTTGAAGATTCAAAGCAAATCAGGCTTCAGAGAAATCACACAAGCTTTTATTAATCACTAGGAAAATTCCTTTAAGGGAAGGAGATCAAACACAAATGCTAGATATTTAGAATTTTAATTTCTTTTAAGACAGCGCAAGTTTAGAGGTCCTCGAGGACTATAAAATTAAAGTCATTGTAGACAAGTTTTGTGATTTTCTTTTTTTCTTTAGAAGAGACTTATGAAGGCTCTTGATAAATGTGTGTATCAACCCTGCCACTTAACTATGTTTCTTGTTACTCGGGAAAGCCTGTGACCTACAGTGAGCTTAGATACAAAGGCAACGCTGCACAGCTGTGCCCCACAAGGCTCTGCAGTTTTTTCAGTTCTTCCATCCATTACCAGCAAATTACAGTAAATTCAAAATATTGATCTGCACACCCCTATATGGGAAGAAAGTTACCATCGACTTTTATTGCTTATTGTTGGGACCAATTCCCTGGAATCGATAAAAGCTACAATGTTCATAAGCTTCTAAAAAGCTAGTTAATATAGTGGATATGAGACACCTTTTAGAATGACTATAAATCTATAGGGCTCTTCAACAGAACAGTGGCAAACACCTTCAATGTTCAAAAGCCTTATTTGATTTTAGAATGTTCTCATTACCCAGGAAAATGCCCTGCAAAAGAAGTGAATTATCAATGGCCAGGAATAAAAATTAGGCAACTAAAGTCTGGTTAATATGTTTCCACTTTGTACCTTTTGGTTCCCTTGCATTTTTATACCAACTTCACCATACAATCCATGCTCAGTCATTAAGAGTCGTGGTCATTTTTTAAAAAGCGTATCTTAACACAGATTTAAGACGAATTTTCTTGACAGTGGTTTCAAGAGCTGATCAAAGCAGACCAGTTTGCCCATAAACAACATTTCAACTGCCCTTAAAGAATCAATGTCCTTTTATGAACTAATTTTTTTCGAAATCAGATAATAATTCAGAAGTTCCATTAAAACCTAGAGACAACCTCAACACACAAAGAAAAAGGCTTTTTACGGAATCAGGAATCAGAATTGGATGAGACTATTTGACTTTATTTGACCAGTAACAGCGAGTTTATACAGCTGATATTAATCATTTTTATTTACTAAGGACACCTGGTAGTTTATCTAGCAGTCACTATACTGAAAGCCTGTTTTAGAGTAGAAATTTACCAGCAAGTCAGCTCAAGGGAGCTCTTGAAGTGCTATATGAAGCTAATACCCACAAGTCTACTTTCTTCTGGCCATTCCTCCCCATCTAAATGCAAGAGACGACACTTAAAATGTACATATAAAATGTATGAGGGTGATGGAAGATGAATGGCCCACATATTCAAATAATCAATAATGTGGAATTTAAGCCTCTAATGGTACTGAAGTTTATTGTAAAGAGGCCACATAATAAAATAAAAAATTGGATTGTAAAGGTTATATTTTACTTAGTAAGCAATAGGTCATATTCATTAAAGGGTACAGTATCTGAGTTTTTTTTTTTTTTCTTTTAGTATTTTTCTCCAATATGCTAAATGGCATCAGCTATAAGCATGCTGGAAATGGGAACCCAAGGGACTGAAGAACACGTGTTAAGGTAAACCAGTTGCCATCAAGTAGATTCCAAACTCAATTCATGGTGACTCCATGTGTGCCAGGGTATAACTATGGTCTATAGAGTTTTCAATGGTTGATTTTTTTGGAAGTAGATTCCCAGGCCTTTCTTCCTAGGTACCTCTGAATAGGCTTAAACCTGCAACCTTTCAATTAGCAGCCACATGTGTTAACTGTCTGCACCACCCACTTAAGGTAGGATTCCCTATTTCCTTCTTTACACCTTGCACTCCATCACCACTATGAAAACTAGTGCTGCTGTGGTTGCCACAGTCCTCGAAATTCATCCTTGCTCTCATAAGTGCCAGACACTGTGCTATATGTAAAGCTTACCACTACTCTGAAATTACATGGTAAAGAACCATCTATATGGGATCAAATTGACATCAGCAACTACAAAGGTTAGATAGGAAGCTTAGGGAGCAGTGAGTGTATGCTAACAGTGGTGGAATAATTAGAAAAACGAGGGTGAGAATGGTTCTACAACGTGAAAAATGTAATCGATACCGCTGAATTGTACATGTAGAAGTTGTTGAATTGGTGCACATTTTATTGTGTTTATGTTCAGTAACAACAACAACAAAAATTAATTATTTTTTAAAGAAAAAGTTGCATGGTGATTTGACCAAGGTTAGATGCCTCATGCGAAAGACAGCAGAGCAAAAACAAAAGCAAACTTGGCGCTTGATGGCGATGTTTCAATACTGCAACACCCCAGGACATTCTACCTCCAAACATTCTTAAGCGAAAAAAATAAATCCTTATTTGTTTAAGCCACTATTAGTTGAATTTTCTGTTATTTGCAGCTAAATACATTTCTAACTGGTATTTTCCAAAAATAATTAACACTGAAGTTTGCAAGTCAGCTTTGTAACAGTATTTAAATGTACACCAAGCATAAAGACAACCACAGCACCATCTATTCTGAGCATTATGAGGGCTGGTGCATGTTACCCAAAGAAAATGACCAAATGTTCCTTAAATAAGGATTCAAGTCTATGAGATACAGGGAGCTTTGGGAATATTGATTACAGATTTGTTAATTTGTTGCCTTTTTCTGAAATATATTTGGGAGGGCTGCAGTCTGTGTTAATGACTTTGAAGTTAACCAAAGAGATTCTAAGCTTAATGGCATCACATTTGTGACAGTTAATTAGCAGAAAATATTTCAGTGCAGTGAGGCTTTTGCCTTTTTTTTTTTTTTTTTTTTTTAAAGCATCAAAAGCAATAAAAAGGCTTTGGGGCTTTAATTGCTTTTTCCCAAAGACTGAATTCTATTCACACTGTAAAGACAAAACCCTTCCCTCAAAGTCAAAATGATCCCTTTTGATTTTTTTGGATCACAAGGACTACAACAAGGTGGATGTTTAAATTTGAGACCTAAGAAAAAATTGTCATAAGGTGCCCTCTTAACTTTTGTTAGCCAAAAAATAAACTCATTTCCAAGTACGTAGACCTTCCCTTATCACGTGTGAATGTTACCATCTGCTATTTAGGGGTGAGTTTAGATGGTTTCACTTTGGTTTCTATTATAGTAATTAGATTCTTTCTTTGAAAAATAAAAAGCACACTAGACCATATGTATTGACATGCTTACTGAATTATATGGAAGTTAAACTAGATTCTTTGGGAACCTGAAATTGATAGTTGACTCAGGAATCACTTTCTACAGAATAAAAGTTTAAGAAAATAAAACAACTGAAGACACTTAAAAATAGTATGAACAAAGAGGGGAAATCAACCTCAAAACAAGAGAACTGGGAACAAAACAAAATTTTAGGCAGCCTGAACTTCCATTCAAAGCCACAGTGCTTAGACAAGCTGATGAATTTGCACTGCTTTTAAATGGTTCTGTCACTTTAAATGCTAGTTAAAAAAAGAAAAAAAAACAGAGAAAACCTAAGTGCATTCTACTGAATTAAATTGTACACCAATCAGAAAAAAAAGAAAAAAAAAAAAAACAGTAGCTAGAAAAGACTGTGGAAGAATTATATGCCTCTTTTTTTTTTTATAAAGAAAGAATCTAAATATAAAAATCTTCTATGTTTAATCTTCACTGAAATAAGTTGCTGACCCAGGCATCCTGTGGATACCAGGATGAATATGCTGAGGTGCCAGGCACTGGGAGATGGGGGGGCGGCAGTAGAGTGGCTCAGGGAACAGGCTCAGGAGTCCATGTACCTCTCCTGGACCACAAGCCTCACTCAGCCCTTGACAAATTATTTACCCTCTCTGGTTTTTCTTTCCTCACTGGAAATCACAGATAATAAGAGTTCACAGTGTTGTAAGGAGTGAATGAGAAAACACACGTAAAGTTCCTCAAAAACTTACTGGCACACACCAAACACTATAATATTAGGTAGCTTTATTATTATATCTAAAATATTCACGTACAAATCTGACATTGCAACCCTAAGGTTTTGTAATTTGAAAGTATAAAGCATTCGTCTACATAATAGGTAGTTGTGGTGATCCGTCTTCAGTGCACCGAGAGGCAGATGCGAACAAGTAATAAATCTGAATATTCTCTAAGCCTATTTCCATGAATGCTTAGAGAATCTATTCTTTGAATTTATTATTGATACTCTCAAGTGCTATCCAGATGAGCTATGCTGCTTTAAAACTAAGCTAAAATAGATTACCCGGGCAGTTGTAATTGCAGCTAATCAAGCATGAAGTCCATCTCTTAATGAAAACCAAACTTCTTAAAAAGCCAGATTCCATTTTTATCTACACTCATGTGCTAAACAGATTGGCATATGTTCCAAGCATTCTATAGCTGTATGTTTTAAGCAGGCCCCTTTCTATCTCATGTGGCTTTCATTAAATTACATGAAGTAATATGACTAGGAGTAATACACTTTACACTAGATTTGTTGTCTGCTCTGTTTGCATTCTGTATTTTTCTCAGTCTACCTTTCATCAATAAGTAACAGTGTTACTTTAACTAAAAAGTGTGGAAAATTCTGATTGAATTTTCTACTTCAAAGTACAAAAAATCATTTCATCTAACATGCTGTGTTAGAAATCCATGCTCCATTCTGACCTCCTGTTGCAGTCTATTTCAAGTACTGGTGATGCACCGTATCATACTGCATGGCTGCTGAAGTGGAGTAAACATATCGACTGAGAAATGTTTTTGAAAAACCCCTATTCCACACAGATCCCAGCTACTGTCAAAAATCACAAAAATGTTTGCATTCTGTCTGTGCAAGAGCATGACAGAGCTCTAGGAGAAATCCCCACAATAAATAAGACCAAGTATTTGCATAACGCTTCCTCTAAACAGGTCTAAGTTGCAGGGCTGGGAGCTGGGAGGGAAGAGGGTCAAAAGATTCAGCCCAAGTAATAGGCTCATGGGTGTTTCAGAAAAGATGTTATTAACTGTGCCCTTCCTTTAATCTATCTGCAAGGTGAAAATAAAATTTAGCAGAAGAGATTACCACCACTAGTAAGAAAGCGCAACTCAGCCGGCGGCCAAAGAACACATGGAAAGAAAGGTAAGGTATTGATTGACCTTTCCTTCCAACTACAGTCTAGGCAGCTAGCTGTCTTTTTTCATTTGAGGGGATATGACAGCTGACCTAGCTTATCTTCCTGGACTAGCAAACTAGCACAGTCCTTGGACAGGTTAGGCAGTCTAAACCAGTATACCCCTACAATGACATAACATTACAACATGAACACTGTTGTAAGTAGAAGACCCTAAGCAAAAACGCTGTCACCAGACAAGCTTCCACATTACAGCTCTTACTTCTTCCAAAAATGCCAGCGTTTTGAGACCTTATCAGAAAGCAGTGGGGAAGATGTTTTCCAGGTATACAGATTGACAGCTCAACATGAGTTATTCATATTCCCTGCAGTAAGAAGCAAAAGCAATAGGGCCCACTTTTCATTTCCCAAAGTGTGTTCTGAGGTTTGGTAATAGGTGTTATTTGAAAAGAAACAGCTAAAGTTGCTTGACGTTATGGACTGAATTATGTCCTGCCCAAAATATGTGTTGGAATCCTAACCTCTATACCTGTGGATAGAATCTCCTTTGGAAATACGGTTTCATTTGCTATGTTAATAAGGCCATATCACTGTAGGGCGTGTCCTAAACCTAATCACTTCTGAGTCATAAAAAGAGGAGATAGACACAGAAACAAGCAAGCACAAGTGGGGGGATTTCGAGGCAGGGCTGGAGACAGATGTTATTTGAAGATTGGCAAGGAACTGAGGAATGCCAGGGCTATAGAAATTGAGACAAAGAACTTCCCCCAGAAATGACAGAGTGCCTGCCCCCATCACTGGTGCCCTGACTTCAGACTTCTAGCCTCCTAAACTGTGATAAAATACATTTCTGTTCTTTAAAGCCACAACTTGTGGTATTTCTTTTTTTTTTAAGTACACAATTTAATATATTCTGACGTATATACAATCCTTGAAACCCATACAGTCAAAACAATGGCTACATCATGACCACCCTCTCCCCCCAACTTTTTAATTTCCTTTTTTAATTCCTACTTTATGCCCATCAGCAACCTCTCTCCAGACCCAAGCAACCTGTGATAAGCTCTCTACAGAGCTGTCTCTACAGATTAAACTTTCAAGAACTTTACACTAAAAGAATTATTCAATATGCACTCTTTGCCTAGCTTATTCATTAAGCATACTTATTTTGAGATGCATTTATGCCACTTGTGGTATTTCTATTACAGCAGCACTGGAAACTAAGATACTTGGCAAAAGGTTCTGTATTCAAATATGTTTGAGAAATATCTAATCAGATTTGGAAACCCTGGTGGCAAAGTGGTTAAGAGCTACAGCTGCTAACTAAAAGGTCAGTAGTTCAAATCCACCAGGTACTCCTTGGAACCCCTATGGGGCAGTTCTACTTTGTCCTTTAGGGCCACTATGAGTCAGAATCAACTCGACGGCAGCAGGTTTGGTTTTTTCTTTCTTTTTTTTAATTAGATACAGTTCAGCTGATTTATTTACCACAGAATTTCTGAAATATTTATAATTATTAGCATTGTATTCTCCAAAAGCAAGGGGCATGGTATTCAGTGGTTCCCAAAATAATTTGACTGTGGAACACTTTTTTGGGGAACATCATTCAGGCACATGTTCCACAGAACATACTTTTAAAACTATTGGTTCATTCACAGGACTGTACAACACAAAAGCAAACCCTATCCCTGGGTGGTACAAATTTAATGTGCTCGGCTCCTAACCAAAAGGTTGGTGGTTCCTGTTTACGACAGCAAAAAGATGGAAGTAACCAAGGTGCCCATCAACGGATGAATGGGTAAATAAATTATGGTATATTCACACAATGTAATATTAGGCATTGATGAAGAACAATGCTGAATCCGTGAAACACTTCATAACATGGAGGAATCTGGAAGGCATTACGCTGAGTGAAATTACTCAGCTGCAAAAGGACAAATATTGTATAAGACCACTATTATAAGAACTCGAGAAACAGTTTAAACAGAGAAGAGAATATTCTTTGATGGTTACGAGGCGGGGAGGGGTGGCGGGAGAGAGGGGTTTTCACAAATTAGATAGTAGATAAGAACTATTTTAGATGAAGGGAAAGACAACACACAAAACATGAGAGGTCAGCACAACTGGATTAAACCAAAAACAAAGAAGTTTCCTGAATAAACTGAACGCTTCAAAGGCCAGCGTAGCAGGGGCAAGGGTTTGGGGACCATGGTTTCAGGGGACATCTGAGTCAATTGGCATAATAAAATCTATTAAGAAAACATTCTGCATCCCACTTTGGACAGTGGCATCTGGGGTCTTAAATGCTAACAAGTGGCCATCTAAGATGCATCAATTTGTATCAACCCACCTGGAGCAAAGGAAAATGAAGAACACCAAAGACACAAGGTAATTATGAGCCCAAGAAGCAGAAAGGGTCACATAAAGCAGAGACTACATTAGCCTGAGACCAGAAGAGCTAGATGGTGCCCAGTTATAACCGATGACTGTCCTGACAGGGAACACAACAGAGAAACCCCTGAGGGAGCAGGGATGCAGACCCCAAATTCTCGTAAAAAGACCAGACTTAATGGTCTGACTGAGACTAGAAGGACCCCGGAGGTCACGGTTCCCAGACCTTCTGTTAGCCCAAGACAGGAACCCTTCCCAAAGCCAACTCTTCAGACAGGGATTGGACTGGACAATGGGATAGAAAATGATACTGGTGAAGAATGAGCTTCTTGGAACAGTGGACACATGAGACTATGTGGGCAGCTCCTGTCTGGAGGGGAGATGAGAGGGTAGAGGGGATCAGAAGCTGGCCAAATGGACACAAAAAGAGAGGGCAGAGGGAAGAAGTGTGCTATCTTATTACGGGGAGAGCAATTAGGAGTATATAGCAAGGGGTTTATAAATTTTTGTATGAGAGTCTGACTTGTTTTGTAAACTTTCACTTCAAGCACAGTAAAAATAAAAAAAAAAGGTTGGTGGTTCAAGTCTACCCTGGGGCACCTCAAAAGAAAGGCCTGGTGATCTACTTCCAAAGAATCAGTCGTTGAAAACCCTATGAAGACAGTTCTACTCTGGCACACGTGGGGTCTCCATGAGTCGGAATGGACTCGACAGCACCTGGCAAAAGAACGAAGAATATAAACTAGAGACTTCAGTTAATAATAATGTATTAATACTGGTTTACCAATTGTAACAAATGCATCACACTAATGCAAGATGTTAGTAATAGGAGAATCTATGTGCAGGAAAAAGAGGGGGAATATGGAAACTCTATCTTTCTATGCAATTTTTCTATAGACCAAAAACTACTCTGAAAAATGCACTTAAAAAATGTAGGTTCAACGAAGCCCTCATTCCAGGGCAATGGTATACTGATCACAAGGACAGCAGAAACTAAATTAGTGCTCCATAATATACCAGTTATTGCACTGGGCAACTCTGAATTTCACAGTCTGGTAATACACTAATAGCAAAAGAGGTAAGTGACCTATGTTATAATTGAATAAAAAGTCCCTCGTACCCTCACAAGATTGTGGTGGCAAATCCAAAAGAAGACTGAAAACAGTAGCTACGGAAACAAATCCTTTGTGCACTCGAGTGGTCAAATCTCTGAAGAAATAAACACAAGGCATAAAAACACATGACTACCATACTAGAGCCCTATAGTTCATGTGAAAGAAAAACCCAATAAACAAGGACTGTTACCACGTCCGTGTGTATATATGATGCAGACAGGACCACAGAGCTGAGCCTCCATTTGCCAATAGCCTACCTTATCTTTGTTCCCTTTTCCCTATCTGAAAAATTCCTGATTTCCTCAGACAAGTTTCCTATTTCTAAGACTTATACTTCCACTTAGATATAGACAATCACATAAGACCATTGCTCCCACACTGACAATCAAAACAAGCTGCATAAGCTACAAATCATAATTTTAAAAATAAATCAGCAAAAAGCTAAGGATATAAATAAACCTAAATAAAGTAAATTCTAGAAAGTGATAAACTCTTCACAGGAGAAAAGGCACGCATAGCTGATCCCATACCTGGCAGACTGGCAAGAGGGGAGGAAACTGGCCATTGATGGGATAAGGAGGAAACAGCCAAATTTATAACAATCCTTTAATCATTGGAAGTGGACAGGTCTGACAGGTTAGAATTCTGAATAAGGTTATATAGTGAGTCTACGAACTTATGTCTCCATCAAATGCATGGGTAGTTCACTGCAAGCTGGGAACAGGCAAAGCTGGGAGCTAAAAGCCAGAGCCAGAGAAAGAGACAGGGCTTAAGGCATATCCTCGAAAGCTAGTGCTTTGTTCCAAACCAGGGAACAGGGGAAGGACAGCTGAAATAAACCCATCCAAGGCACTCTGGATTTTTAGCGATGGAAACCTGGGGAAGGAGAAGGAAAGTTGAAAGAGATCCCTCCAACGTATTGGGCTTTCACAAATACCTTCCAAAAGCTAAGAGCAGGGTGGCAGGTATAGAGAGATCTCCTACAATTTGGAAAGGTAGTATTCAGCCATAAAGCACAAGGAAATCTCCACAATATTACCTGAGCTCAGATCACAAGCCTTTCTGTGAAGGAAGTCCGGATCCCACCCTCAAAACATTGAGAGCAATGATGAACTGATACAAACTAAAACTTCAACACCACCTCACCTAGCTAAGTACAGAACAGAATGACTGGGCACCCACACTCTGGTGGCATGACCTTTTTCTGCAGCTACATATTATTTAGATCAGTTTCAACTGTTGTTCATTCAAAATGTTTGGCAACTAATTAAAAAGAAAATTGATATATATGAAGAAGCAAAAACTTGTGACCTATGGTCAAGAAAAGGAATATGCAATACAAATGGACATAGTGATACCTAAGATCTTGGAATTATCAAAGACTCAAAAATAACTATGATAAAGGATGTAGTAGTAAAAGTGGACAATATGAATAAAGGGATGGGAAATTTCAGCAGAGAGGTATTAACTATAAAAGAGAAAAAAAGAGAAAAGCTAGAAATGAAAAAATATGGTATAATGACATGGGTTTACCAGCTGACTGAACAAAGAAAAGGAACAATAAATATCAAGTCAAAAATGACGGAAATTATCCAAAATGAATCATAAAGAGAATAAAATAGAAAAACAATTCAAACAGAGTATCTAAAAACCTGTGGGACAATAACAAATTGCTGAACATAAGTATAAAAGGAGTCCATAGAGAGGAGAGAAAATGGAGGAGAGGATATATTTAGATAAGCAACAGCCAAGGACTTTGCAAAACTGACATCCAACATCAATCCACATATTCAGGAGGTTCAGTGAACCCCATGCAGAATAAATACAAAGAAAACCATACTTGGGCATGTCATAATCAAATCTCTCTTCAAGCAAAGAAGTAGGTAAATGTAGGTGAGGAAATGGAAAGTGTATCAAAAACATATATATATAAACTGGAAAAAATGTTAAAACGGGCAATGCCACCTTCCAGACACAGAAACCAGTTACAGCGAGAGTTCACCAGCCTCTGCTCATCAGCCAGCAAGTATGTCTGGCCTGTCTGTCCAGGCAGCTCTCCTCGAACACTGTGAGGAGGCCAACTTCTTCCCAAACCCCATCAGAACCACAGAATGCCCAGGCATGACAAGACCTGTCTGGTTAAATGTCTAAGTTACTTTTTTTTTTTTTTTTGGACTTCGTGGCCATGTTTTAGTGTCCCCCCAGGGAGAGAGAGGCACAGGGGCAAACAGGATACAGAAATCCTTGAAGGCAAAGGAATGATTTCAGTAGCTCTTCATACATCTAAGCAGTCAGCTAAGTAGCCTGTACATTACCTGTTTTGTGATCTTTTCCCCTCTCAATTAAAGAGACTTCCTATCCTCTTTCTCCAAATAAATTGCTAATCCTACCTTGGCAAATTTCCGGCTACACAGATCTCGGCAAGTACAACTCTGAGGACTCCGAGAAAAGTCAACAAATGTAATTCACCTGTGTTTTAAAGCCCTTAAAAGAAATCCCCCTCATGACAAGCGAAGCTGGGCTGTAACAATTCACTTAATTACATTCAAACTTTACCAGCTGCAAAAATCTGTGGTTAGGAAAGAGAAATAGGCCAGACCAAACAAGCTTTTTCTCCCCCTTGTTTTTGGTCACAACATTCAAGTGAAATTAAAATAGACATTCCAATACTTGAAATATTATAAGCTACAGTAATTGTAGAAACCCTGGTGGCGTAGTGGTTAAGTGCTACGGCTGCTAACCAAAAGGTCAGCAGTTTGAATCCACCAGGTGCTCCTTGGAAAATCTATGGGGCAGTTCTACTCTGTCCTATAGGGTCGCTATGAGTCGGACTCATCCTATTCTTGGAAACAAGGGAAAACAAAAACAAACGTCATTGTCCTGGATGCTACATTAGGACAATGGAAAGCAATATCATGAAAAACATAAGACCCTGAAAGCAAAAAAAACAGACATTTAAAAACATTTGTAAAACTGCTACAAGGATAGCACAAAGGGGCCCTCTGGGGGTGCTGGTAATGCTCAGTTTTATTTTTGTATTTATCTCCATGCTGGTTACACGGGTGTAGTCAGTTTGTACAAACGTGTTGATACGCTGCACTTTTCGGAACATGTATTACACATACAGAAAAAAAAGAATGTCTAAGATCAGTGGGACAGTAGCAAACTTAAGATAGTTGCACTTTCTATATATGTGTTACACTTCAATAAAAAGATTTAAAAAAAAAAGGGAGTGATTCTTCAAAAAGCAGCTGGCCACATTCCCAGTCTAAGCACTAAATTGCCAGCACTTTGCACAGCGCCTGGCCACAGTGGATGCTCAGTATGTGTTAGAACAGAATTCCAAAGATACTTCTTAACCCTGTAATTCTGAGTGCTTTAATACTATCCTTGGGGTCCTGGTGGCTCAGTGGTTAAGAACTCACGCGGCTAATCAAAAAATCAGCAGCTGGAATCCACCACCCGCTCCTTGGAAACCCTATGGGGCAGTTCTACCCTGTCCCATAGGATCACTATGAGTTGCAGTTGACTCGTTAGCTACGGGTTTGTTTTTCTGTTTTTAATACTATGCTCACATCAACCTTACAGATAGCATCATAGAAAATAAATGAGGAGAACCCTCTTTTTAAAGAACTACTTGTATATGTCTGAGTGAAAAAATATTCAGCTGAAAAAAATTGGGACTCTTGTTAGGTGCTGTAGTCAACTCCGACTCATAGCAACCCCATGTGACAGAGTTTTGCCCCATAGGGTTTTGTTGGCTACAATCTTTATGGGAGCAGATCGCTAGGTCTTTCTACTGCATGAGTTCAAGCCCCCGACCTTTCGGTTAACAGCTGAGCACTTAACTGTTTGCACTGCCAGGGCTCCATGGGGAGAGCTCTGTGGCCTTTTATATCTCCTTCGTGTCCTAGCTTTTTTTGTTGTTGTTATAATAAATTTTAAAGAATGGTGAGTGTGCTCAGTCAATTGTTAAGAGGAAGCTAGACAATTCAGTAGAAGTTAGAAAGGGCCAGGTCACCAGGGACGTTTAGTAGATGCCTCACAATGAAAATGAAGAAACTCTGAATTTCATATATATATATTTATATTCCCATTGCTGTCTAGTTGATTCCAGCTCACAGCAACCCTACAGGACAGAGTAGAACTGCCCCATAGGGTTTCTAAGGAGTGGCTGGTAGATTCAAACTGCCAACCTTCTGGTTAGCAGCTGAGCTCTTAACCACTGTGCCACCTTTCAATATAAATTGTTAAAAGAGAAATATATTAATGTAGCTCAAAACCCATAAAGTGTAGAGAGGTATTTAAACATATCAGTTTAAAGACAGCGTCCTCATTTTTTTGTACAGCTGCACAGTATTCCTCAGCATGGATGTAGCGCAATTTACTTCTCCAGTTAGCTACTAATGGATATTTGAGTCGTTTCTAAACTTTCTATTAAAAAGAATGCTGCAATGAATAATCTTTTCCATGACTCATTTTATACAAACACTGGTCTATCTGTCAGTTAGACTCCCCAGAGAGGAACTGTTGGGTCCACAAGGTCACGTATATGTCCTTTGGATAAATATTGCCAATTTACCCTGCGCAGAGTTTGTACTAACTCACAGTCCCGCCAGCACTGTAAGAAAGGTATTCCCCCACCAAGTGTTATCAAACTTTAGGGTTTTTGACAATTTGATAGTTAAAAAAAAACTCAGTAGAGTTTTTAATTTGAACTTCTTTAATGAGGACAGGTGGGCATCATTTCCTATGCTTCAAAGCCATTTACACTTGCTTTTCTGAAAACTGTCTATTCGTGTCCTTCGCCTATTTTTTTATTGGAATGTTATGGGTGTGGAATTCTCGTTAAAGCCAACAAAGGCGGAAGACCCTGTTATGTGGAATAGACACAAGTAGAAACTAAAAGTAGAACAAACACTTTTCAGATACCTTTGTGTCACTGCCTGGGTCCACAGAAATATGGATTTAGGTGACAGGTGAGTGGCATCTAGACCAAAGAATTTCTCTGGCATCTAAGATTAAAAAAACTACAACATGCGTATAGTGAATGTCTTTCTTTTGTACCCTAAGAAATTCTGTGCTGTCTGGTATAGTGCATTACCTGGAAAGATGCCTGGCCCCTCCAAACGGTGGCAGCAAAGAACATGGCCTCGTAGCTACGTGAGGGACTGAGTCTGAATGCTAGCTTACCTTCTACTAGCTCTGGGACCCAGTGTAAATGATTTAACGTCACTGTGCTGTGCTGCCCAAAGGCAGTGAATTGTGTGTGAGTTTGCCAGCTTGCTACACGATGCTGTAAAAACAGCCCAAAAATGCAACATGAGACTCTCCCTGGGCATGAAGAGAGGGAGATCATCATTTGGAATGTGGGAAAAAAATGGTCTTTTTAGTGGGATGCATGCTGTCATAGCTTTGTCCTGCAAACTGGTAAATGTGGCCCTTAGGAGTGGGGATTTAACATCAAAGACAGTTGCCCACGGAGTTAAAGATCGAACAGAAACGAGATGAAAACAGCATTTATCTGCCCACTGCAAAGTCTTCTTTACGGTAGATGTTTATTTATCTATTTATTTATGTCTAACTAATGCTTGCAGCTCAATCTGTTTTATCCTCTGATAACAGGGTGCTGCCTTTAAATTCACTGAGAGACTTTTCTGCTTTCCTCCATGAGTTGTCTGTGCCCCTCGGCCAGTCATAACAGAAGTAGTTATCTGTGGTAAAAATCAATGAAAAGGTATAGTTTTTCCATGCCTTAGAAAACACCTGATACCTGTATCAATTTTCAGAATGTTTTACATTTCTATTGTTTTTGGCTTTAAAGTCTTGTGTTTTTCATGACGATGCTTTCCAGCATCATAATTTAGTGCCCAGAAAAAATGACAGAAGGTTTGCTTTCCTTTATCTTGCGGGGTTGCCTGTAGTGCTCTGTTTCTCGATCTGGGTCAGCACCAGATAGTTTCAATTTGGAGAAATTCTCCAAGCTGTAGGCTTCTGAATGTATATTATACTTTCACAAAAAGTTTTACACACACACAAAAAAATACTTGTCAGCCTTCACAAAAAGGAAGTAGTTGTGACTGGAAGCAGGCATGTGCCAACGGTACAGCTGTGGAAAATATTTGTTCCTCTCGTCACCACTTCATTGAGTTATGCCCACTGGGAGGCAGCAAGGTATGATGGTTCAGAACAGGGACTCTAAGAGTTCTTCTAACTGGGTTTGAATCTTGACTTCCCTTTTACTCGCTATGTGACTTTGTGCAAGTTCTTTAACTCCACTGTGCTTTCGTTTCCTCACCTACAAAATGGTGATCACAACAGTAGCTGCCTCCTAAGGCTGCGGTACTGACTAAGGGGATTAGTATATGTGTGAAGCACCCGGGGCAAGACTGGGCACACGGTAACACTACGGACTAACAAAGCTGCCCTCACACATGGCTGCTTCCATTTCTGAAACATTTAAGTGTCAGGCTTTTATACTTGCCTCCCTTATATCTTATTCATTGCCTATCTATTTATTTTTGCTTGAAAGGGCTCAAGTGCAAAGGGTAGAGTTATTCATACTGTACAGTTCATGGCATATTAACATTATCCATCAATTTATTTACTTTTATCCTTTTTCACTCCTATGCCCCCCTTCCCTACCTAGAAGCAACCTTTCTAACCTGTCTGATACATTTTCAACTATTTGTATGAGCTCTTGTAAAATGTATATTGTATGATGCATATATATTTTTAATTGACACTTAAAATATTGTACTATAGAATTGAACTTTTTCAAAACTTCTCACTCAATAATATGTTTTAGACTTTATCCACATTGCTGTTGTGTACCTCCAGGTTCTTGCTTCTAAGTGTTGGATATTACATGAAGGTATCCGACTTGTTTTCCCAACCACTTTCTCGGCTGTCTGTGTTGTTGTTGTTGTCAGGCACCATCAAGTTGGTTCCGACTCATAGTGACCCTATGCACAACAGAACAAAACACTGCCCGGTCCGATGCCACCTCACAGTTGTTGCCATGCTTGAGCCCATCATTGCAGACGCCGTGTCAATCCATCTTGTTGAGGGTCTTCCTCTTTTTTTGCTGATCCTCCAATTTACCAAGCATGATGTCCTTCTCCAGGGACTAATCTCTCCTGATAACATGTCCAAAGTACGTGAGATGCAGTCTCACCATCCTTGCTTCTAAGGAGCATTCTGGCTGTACTTCTTCCAAGACAGATTTGTTCGTTCTTTTGCAGTCCATGGTATATTCAGCATTCTTCACCAACACCACAATTCTAAGGCATTAATTCTTCTGTCTTCCTTATTCATTGTCCAGCTTTCGTATGCATATAAGGCAATTGAAAACACCATGACTTGGGTCAGGTGCACCTTAGTCCTCAAGGTGACATCTTTGCTTTTTAACACATTAAAGAGCTCTCTTACAGCTGATTTGCTCAATGCACTACATCTTTTGATTTATTGACTGCTGATTCCACAGGTGCTGATTGTGCACCCAAGTAAAATGAATTCCTTGACAACCTCGATCTTTTCTCCATTTATCATGATGTTGCTCATTGGTCCAGTTGTGGGGATTTTTGTTTCCTTTATGTGAGGTGTAATCCATACTGAAGGCTGTGGTCTTTGATCTTCATCAGTAAGTGCTTCAGGTCCTCTTCACTTTCAGCAAGCAAGGTTGTGCCACCTGCATACTGCAGCTTGTTAATGAGTCATCCTCTAATCCTGATGCCCCGTTCTTCTTCATACAGTCCAGCTCCTTGGGTTATTTGTTCAGCATACAGATTGAATAGGTATGGTGAAAGAATACAACCCTGATCCACACCTTTCCTGACTTTAAACCATGCAGTATCCCCTCGTTATATTTGAACGAGCACAATTAAGTATTCCGGAATTCTCATTCTCTGAAATGTTATTCATAATTTGTTATGATCCACACAGTCAAATGCCTTAGCGTAGTCAATAAAACACAGGTAAACATCTTTCTGGTATTCTCGCTTTCAGACAGGATCCATCTGACATCAGCAATGATATCCCTGGTTCCACACCCTCCTCTGAATCTGGCCTGAATTTCTGGCAGTTCCCTCTTGACATACCGCTGCAGCGGCTTTTGAATGATCTTCAGCGAAATTTTTGCTTGTGTGTGATATTAATAATAATAAAAAAAACATTGTTCAATAATTTCCACTTTTGGTTTATTTACCTTTCTCAGGAATAGGCATCAATATGGATCTCTTCCAGTCAGCTGGCCAGGTAGCTGCCTTCCAACTTTCTTGGCGTAGACGAGTGAACACTTTCAGCACTGCATCTGTTTGTTGAAACATCTCAGTTTGTATTCCATCAGTTCCCAGGGCCTTGTTTTTCACCAATGCCTTCAGTGTAGCTTGGATTTCTTCCTTTAGTACCATCAGTCCCTGATCATATGTTACCTCCTGAAATGGTTGGACATCGACCAATTCCTTTCAGTATAGTGATTCTGTGTATTCCTTCCATCTTTTTTTGATGCTTCCTGTGTTGTTTAATATTTTCCCAATAGAATCCTTCGGTATTCCAACTCAAGACTCAAATTTTTTCTTCCGTTCCTTCAACTTGAGAAATGCTGAGTGTGTTCTTCCTTTTTGGTTTTCTACCTCCAGATCTTTGCACGTGTCATCATAATACTTTACTTTGTCTTCTCAAACCACCGTTTGAAATCTTCTGTTCAGTTCCTTTATTTCATCATTTTTTCCTTTTGCTTTAGCTATTCAATGGTCAAGAACAAGTTTCAGAGACTCTTCTGACATCCATTTATGTCTTTTCTTTCTCTCCCGTCTTTTCAATGACCTCTTGCTTTCTCCATTCATGATGTCCTCGATGTCATTCCACAACTCGTTGCTCTTTGGTCATTAGCGTTCAATGCATCAAATCTATTTTTGAGATGGTCTCTAAATTCAGGTGTGACATACTCAAAGTCGTACTTTAGCTCTCATGGACCTGTTCTAATTTTCTTCAGTTTCAACTTGAACTTGTGTATGAGTAATTGATGGTCTGATCCACAGTCAGCCCATGAACACGTTCTGACTGATGATATTGAGCTTTTCCATCATTTCTGTCCACAGATGTAGTTGATTTGATTCCTGCAAACTCCATCTGGCAAGGTCCATGTGTATAGCCACCGTTTATGCTGGTGAAAAAAGGTATTTGCAGTGAAGTCATGGGTCTTGCAAAATTCAATCATGTGATCTCGGCATCGTTTCTATCACCAAGGGCATATTTTCCAACTACCAATCCTACTTCTTTGTTTCCGACTTTTACATTGCAATCTCCAGCAATTATCAATGCACACTGACTGCATGTTCTACCAATTTCAGACTGCAGAAGTTGGTAAAAATCTTCAACTTCTTCACCTTTGGCCTTAGTGGTTGGTTCGTAAATTTGAATAATAGTTGGATTAACTGGTCTTCCCTGTAGGTGTATGGATATTATCCTATGACCGACAGCACTGTACTTCAGGATAGATCTTGAAATGTTCTTTTTGACAATGAATGTAACGCCATTCCTCTTCAAGTCGTCATTTCCAACATAGTAGACCATATGACTGTCTGATTCAAAATGGCCAATACCAGTCCATTTCAGCTCACCAATGCCTAGGATATCAATGTTTATGTGTTCCATTGCATTTTTGACAATTTCCAGTTTTCCCAGATTCGTACTTCATACATTCCACATTCCGGTTAGTAATGGATGTTTGCAGCTGTTTCTTCTCATTTTGAGTCATGCCACATCAGCAAATGAAGGTCCTGAAGGCTTGACTCCATCCACATCATTAAGGTCGACTACTTTGAGGAGGCAGCTCTTCCCCAGTCATACTTTGAGTGCCTTCCAACCTGAGGGGCTCATCTTTGGGCATTATATCAGACAGTGTTTCACTGCTATTCTTAAGGTTTTCATTGGCTAATTCTTTTCAGAAGTAGATTGCCGGATCCTTCTTCCTAGTCTGTTTTAGTCTGGAACCTCGGCTGAAACCTGTCTGCCATGGGTGACCCTGCTAGTATTTGAATACCGGTGGCATAGCTTCCAGCATCACAGCAATACACAAGCCTCCATAGTATGACAAAATGACAGATGTGTGGGGGCAGCTGTCTATAGCTCACCTTTCTGCTAGAACAACAATGTGGCAGTAAGCCTTTGTGTACACATCCTTGTACAATGTCTTTAGGGTTGGGCTTCCCAGGTCATGTGTTAGCTGCTGTTGAGTCAGCCCCCGCCAATCATGGTGCCCCCATGTACAATGGAACAGAATGCTTCCCAGTTCTGAGCCATCCCCATGATCGGATGAGGATAAGATCACTGGCATCCATAGGGTTTCACTGGCTGATTTTCGGAAGTAGATTGCTAAGCCTTTCTTCTTTGTCTGCCTTAGTCTGGAAGCTCCACTGAATCCTGTTCTGCATCATAGCCACATGCAAGCCTCCACTGACAGACAGGTGGTAGCTGCATATGACATGCACTGGCCAGGAATTAAGCCAGGTCTCCCTCATGGAAGGCAAGAATTCTACCACTGAACTACCACTGCCCCCACTGAGTCACAGAACATTGTTATTGGTGTTAGCTGCCATCAAGTCAGCCCCCAACTTATGGCAACCCCATGTGTTACAAAATAGAACTGTCCATAGGGTTTTCTTGGCTGCAACCTTCATAGAAGCAGTTCACCAGGACTTTTTTCCGCAGAGCAGCTGGGTGGGCTTAAACCACCAACCTTTAGGTTAGCAGCAAATTGCAAACCCCTTGCCCCACCCAGGCTCCTCTGGTCATAGGGTAGACTATGCTTAATTTAACTAAGTACTGCCAGTTTACTCCCCAAAAAGTCCTGATTATTCTGCAGGATGGCACCAGACCATTTAATTATGACAACATTCTCAATAGAGCAGATTGTGTTAGTTCTGATTGTACTGATAAGGAATCAAGAGTCTTCCCCTTGGCCACATAGCTAATATGCAGGATTTGAAAACAGGTTTGCATGGTTTTAAAGCCCACACTCATCCCACCATGGAAGACCATGACGAGAACACACCTTTGGTCCCAACTTTGTGTTACATCCTCTGCCCTGGCCTGCTGTTACCTTTACTGCATATATATATACAATGTTCATGTTTATGCTCATGCTGTTTGAAAAGTCCTACCCCTCCTTCAAGGCCCAGGATAAAAACCACCACCTCCATGAGTTCTTTTCTGACTGCTGCTCACAGATTTCTTCCCTTAAAATCAACACTGTACTGATACTGTATCACACACAATTTATCATTATCTCTGTTTTATATGTATGTCTTTCCCCCTTTGTTCTTGAAAGTAAGAATCAAATGCTCCAAGTTTTTGATTGCTTGGTTTTTCCCCCATTTTTTTTTTTTATGCATAACACGCAGTTAGGCATAGAATAGGCATTCAAGAATAAGTAAAATTACCTAACACTTTAGACATCTGGTCCCAATCCCTTATTTTACAACATTGAAAAAAAATGCAGAAAAGTTAAAAAATAAATTACCTGATTAACAACTGTGATAACAGTAATCATTAAAAAGGATCACTACCACTTGTCTGGTACTCATTAAGTACCTGGCTTTGTGGTATGTATGTTTCATACATTATGTCAGTCAATGCTCAAAGCACCTGATGTAGATATTATTACTCTCATTTTTTCAGATGAGGAAACTAAGGATTTCTCAGAGTGATTAAGTAATTGGTCCACAGTCACAGCTGGTAAGTTTCAGAAATGAGATTCATGCCCATTTAAGGCAGGACCAAAGGTATGTGTAGATGGCTAACATAAAAATGTTACATTAGCTATCTACAAATGTTTTTACAACAAAACCAAAAAACAAACCTGTTGCTGTTGAGTCGATTCCAACTCATAGTGACCCTATAGGACAGAATAGAACTGCCCCTATAGGGTTGCCAAAGAGCAGCTGGTGGATTCAAACTGCTGATCTTTTGGTTAGCAGCTGAGCTCTTGACCACTGTGCCATCAGGGCTCCTTGCCCATTAGCCATCTACAAATATCTTTGGTCCCAACTAAAATGGGCATGGATCTCATTTCTGAAACTTATTAAAAACAAGGAGACCTGGTGTCACAGTGGTTAAACTCTTGGCTGCTAATTGAAAGTTCGGCTTTTCAGACCAAGAGCTTCTCGGGAGAAAGATGTGATAATCTGTTCCCAAAAAGATGGAAAACTTTTGCAGCAGTTCTTCTTTGTCCTATAGGGTCTCTAGGAGTTGGAACTGACTCAATGGCAATGGGATTTTTTGATTTAATGCAAAAATAAACAAGCAAACAAAAACTGTAAGCTGCCTCAAAATATCCTATTAAAAATATATCGCCCCAAAATCCTTTGTAAAAAAATTTACATAGTACATTTTATATGACCAAAATTTTGTTGCTGCTGTTACGTGCTGTCGAGTCAGCTCTGATTCATAGCAGCCCTATGCACAGCAGAGTGAAACACTGCCTGGTCGTGCACCATCCTCACAATGCTTTGCTACGTTTGAGCCCAGTGTTGCAGCCAGTATGTCAATCTTTCGCATTCATTGACCAAAATACTTCCAGTATAATTATGGTAACCATCTTCTCAATCCCTTCACCATCTTTCTACTTCTTTAAATATAGTAACAAGTACTACATCCTCCAAAAAAGAATAAATTATTCTTTAACACTTGAAATTCCTGAGACTAGGAAGGTGTTAATTACCATCCAGAAACTCAATGCATGATAAGGCTCAAAAATGTAGATATTTTAAAGTCTATTCTGTGAGTACTTAAAAATCATACTTTTTTTTTTTTTTTTCAATATTACAGAAATGCAATCCCATGATTTCCACTGTGGTTATTTTAGATCATCTATACAACTGTGACCTCAGGTCAATGTAGTTCTGTGTCCCCTCTAACAATGGGTTTCTAAGATTTCCACAACATTTATTCAGATAGGTAAAAATGAAAAAAGGATCAATCCTAAAAGGCTTATACAAAAGGCCATCTGCTCTGAGATAGCTCTGGGCTGCCTTCCCCAGCAGGGAAGCTCACGTTTTATCAACCTTATATTCATTAGAAAAAAGTAGCAATATTGCTGAGAATTAGTATAAAGCATTTACAAACCTGCAGATGACTGAAACAGTGTATCTTAGAATTATATGTAGGTTTTTGGTAGTTGGATTATTGGCACATTTCAGGAGTTTTATTTGTGCGTTAGTTCTGTTAAAAGAGAGACAGAATGTTATAACATTTTCTGGCTTTGAAATGTATGAGATGCTATGCCTACCACTATTTATTCTCACATGCTCAAAATTTCAATACGATCTTTGTGAACCTATTTATCCAGGATCGGCAAAGCTTCCAACATAAAATGACAGCTCATCTAGAATGAATCTTCATCATTCTTTGTGCTAAAATGCCAGGAGATTTGAAAACTAATCCTCTGTATACTCTCGTGTTCTTTACCGTCCACCTCCTGTCTCCTCTGATCATGTCCCCAGTGCTCCCGTATCAAGCTGATTTTTATTTAACAGAGGCCTTTACCAGCTCCACAAATAACTGCTCTGTGATCTTTGAACTGTTGTTTCTATCGTCCATTTTGCTTCACTTTTTGTTCATTTGCTGTGTTAAAGCATTCACAATGGGGGGATAGACAGGTGAGCACATTCTCAAAGTGAAAAACAAGTTAGAAATTCTCAGTGCACAAGCTTAGCCAAATCAGACATACATTGTTGTTGTTGTTATTAGGTGCTGCTGAGTCACTTCCAACTCACAGCGGCCTTAGTATAACAGAAGGAAACACTGCCTGGTCCTGCGCCACCTTCAAAATCATTGCTATTTTGAGCCCATTGTTGCGGCCACTGTGTCAATCCATCTCTTTGAAGGTCTTCCTCTTTTTGGTTTTCTAACTTTACCAAGCATCATGTCCTTCTCCAGGGACTGATCCCTCCTCATAACATGTCCGAAGTATGTGAAATAAAGTCTCATCATCCTTGCTTCTAAGGAGCATTCTGGCTGCATTCTTCCAAGACAGATTTGTTGGTTCTTCTGGCAGTCTGTGGTATATTCAATATTCTTCACCAACACCATTATTCAAAGGCATCAATTCTTATTTGGTCTTCCATATTCATCGTCCAGCTTTCGCATGCATATGAGGCGATTGAAAATACACCTAAGATCAGATGCACCTCAGTCCTCAAGGTGACATTTTTGCTTGTTAACACTTTAAAGAGGTCTTTTGCAGCAGATTTGCCCAATGCAACAAGTCATTTTATTTTTTGACTAGACATACATTACTTTTTTTTTTCCCCCTAACTTTTTGTTCTTATTCAAATAAAACAGATTTAAAAACTTGTTTTCCTATAACCAAAGCACAAAAGGCCTTCTAAGATATGAGAAAAGTTTTAGGTTAAAAATAAAACCAATTCCTTGAGCAGAAAAGGAGCCTCTTATTTCTGTCCATATTTTCCCCATTGCTTTAAAGTAATTTCTGCTTTAAAAATTAACTTCCACTGAAGATACTGATAGAAGACTGCCTAAGAAAGCTTTCTAACTAATGAAAAATGATGTCATTTGTAGAGGGATTTTAGAATTGAGAATTGCCACTAAAAATCTCAGACTAAATGGTAAAGTATCTAGTTATAAATAGGCTTTACAGAAAAGAAAAAAAAAACAATTTCACAATTTGATTAAGAGAACATTTCATATACTCTCCTCATTTTATGGATGAGAAAACCTAGTGTAATAGGGCTCAGTGTTAAATGACTACCCAACACCACTGAGCTGGGTTATGACAGAGTCCAGTGTACAACCTAGTCCGGTATATTCTTTCCACTACACCACATTGCTATCGGGAAACTAAAAGTTTCTACCTGATCACACTTCTTCCCAGATTACACAATACAGACTCATAACAAAATCAATGTTCTCGAAAGATTGGGCAGGTGGTTTACCATAAATTGTTACTGACCCCCAGAACACGGGTACCTGCAATTTGTAAGAATTCTTTACCACAACTCAGGTTATTGAGTTGAAAACGATACAGTGTAAACTCTAAGCCATGCGTGCTTATAATAAAAGGTCACTGGCTACATAGATGCATATTTCCATTTGCTATTTATTGTTCAAGTAACAAATTCCCACAGCAAACCGCTGCTTCCTTCACCATCCCTCTTAATGTTAGAAAAAACTTTTAGGCCCTTCTCAAATTTCTACTATTATCATATTTTTGGGAGGAAAAGATCTGACCTTTTAAGCCTACTTCATAACATGCTTGAAATCTTTTCACACAGCACATTAAGGCAACACTGCCATCTTCTTTAGAGCAGTTTAATGAATTTCTCTTAAAGTTTGTCTACAAAAAGAAGCCATGATTCTCTCTCAAAACAAAACAGAACAACCACAAGACTCTCAACATCCAAGAGAAGAAAATTAGCTAATTTACAGTGTCACATACAATGCTTTACATGGCACGGCAGACACGATTTCTGAACATGTCAAGACTGAAGTGAATAAAGGAGAAAGAAACAGGGGGAACAAAAGAGCAAGCTGAATCCTTAACCATCACTGACCAAGAGGTACATGCTGCGTGTACTAGTGGATGTGTTAAACTCACACGAGATTTCAGTGCTTCATTAGCTAAAACTCTCGTAGGTGGGGTCCATAAGGATCTGCTTCACTCTGAGCTGTACTTTATCAAATTTCACATTTCGTATGATAAAATCATCAGACTTATTCAAAGCTAGCTTATTTATCCCCCTCACATACTAAAGAATTTCTATAGCTTCATGGCGAGGCTTCTGAAGCAAAGTAAATTGTTTGGGACTTGGGGGCAAGAGGCACACTGGCACTCAATGAATGTGACAAACCGTTTAGATGTTTGGAGATAACTTTCAAATACATTAGTATATATGAAAGCTAAAATCCATTGTTGCGTCAATTCCGATTCATAACAACCCTGTAGGACAGAGTAGAGCTGACCCGTACAGTTTCTAAGGCTATAAATCTTTAAGAAAGCACACTGTCACATCTTGGTTGCCATCAAGTCAATTCTGACTCTTGGCAACTGTGCAGGACAGAGTAGAACTGCCGCACAGGGTTTCCAAACCTGCAAATCTTTACAGAAGCAGACTGCCACATTTTTTCCTTCACAGAGCAGTTGGTGGGTTTGAACCACTAATCTTTTGGTTCGCAGCGGGGTGCTTAACCACTGAACCACGAGGGCTCCTTTACATCAGCATAGACAATAAAATATTACCTATGGGTTCAGATTGTATTCTATGCACAGTGGCCTTAATCAGAATTCACATCCCCATGTGATTACCTAGCATTATATTATGGGTATCCACATCTTGGAGGTCTCTGGATTTGCACTGGTCTACTAATAAAAAAAAAAAAAAAAAAAATTTTTTTTTTTTACACTAATCAAAAAGGATCCCTGGTGGAACAGTGGCTAAGTGCTCAGCTGCTAACTGACAGGTCAGCAGTTCGAACCCACTAGCCATTTTATGAGAGAAAGATGTGCCAGTCTGCTTCTGTAAATATCATAGCCTTGTAAACTCTATGGGGCAGTTCTATTCTGTCCTATACGGTCCTTGAAGTTGAAATCGACTCGATAGCAATGGGTTACTAACCGAATGCTTGGCACTTTAAACCCACCCAACGGTACCAAGGCCTGCGATGTGTGTCTGTAATGATTACAGAAAACTCTATAGAGCAGTTCTACTCTGTAATACCTGGGGTCACCATGAGTCAGAACTGACTCAATGGCAACAGGTTTTCGGTATTCATACCTCAATGAACACCAGAGATTTTTATTAATCGGTGTACTGAAACACGTTTTTACTGATGAAATCAAAACCTATAACTTGTTAGTCAGTATAATGAATGTTAAAAATGGGCTTTCCTTGTTGCCCAGTTGCCGTCAAGCAGACTCCGACTCACGGCGACCCCATGTGTGTCAGAGTAGAACTGTGCTCCGTAAGATTTTCAATGACTGATTTTTCAGAAGTAGATCACAAGGCCTTCCTTCTCAGGAGCACAGGTGGGACACTGGTTAAGAGCTTGGCTCCTAACCAAAAGGTTGGTACTTCAAATCCACCAGCTACTCCTTGGAAGCCCTATGGGTCAGCTCTACTCTGTCCTATAGTGTCACTATGAGTCGAATCAACTCGACGGCAACTGGTTTGGTTTTTTGTTTTTTCTTCTGAAGTGCCTCCGGATAGACTTGAACCTCCAACCTTTCAGTTAGTAGCTGAGCATGTTAACCGTATGTACTACCCAGGGACTCCTTCCACTGTTGAAATTAGTGGTATTTAAGATCAGTGAACCAGCAAAATTCTTTTAGACATGGCTTTAAACCAGTTCATTCCAGTTCAGCTCCCTGCTGAAAACTGGCATTTCAACCCCAGTTATATTGAATCAGAATCTACATTTTAACATAAGAATAACCTGGGAATCTTGTTAAAATACAGATTCTGATTCAGTATATCTGGGGTAGAAACTTGAATTCTCAGCAGGGCGTCGAACTGGGATGAATTGGTTTGAGGCCCTGGTTTTAGAGACATTCTCTGCCCTATTATGAATGTAAAATTCCTCAGCCACTGTAATTTGTAGCCTTAGGATGATTAGCACCTGAGGTTTGAGTGCCAAATGGCCTCATGTCCAGCAACTGAATCAGAGGGTCCCGAATGCTTGATGTTCACTATAAAAGGAAGAGAATCCTGCCTCTGGGAAGTTGCCAGGTAAACCTTGAACGAAACTTTCCAAAAAGAGCACTTCAAAGGAAAGAAAGCTGGGTCCTTGTGGAGCTTATAAAACAGGTTGTATAACTGCTTTGTGCCTGTTTGCTAAAAAATGCTCGTTTAATATAAGTTTGTAGATGTAGTGGAATTGGCCTCAGACTTGTGTGAGCTGTGTGGGATTATCAAACACTCAGCCACTTTTCTGTGGCTGTTGTTATCGGTCAAAAAGGACATAAAAGTTGGACACAACCAAATTGACTCAAGCCTTTTCTCAACACCTACCTTAGACATGTCATTGGAGTCGACCCACACCAGCTGGTTAAATTTTCAGTTTTACAAGCCAGTTGTTAAACACAGCCATTATTTTAAATGAAAAAAAAACGCAGACTTACAATTTAATAAATTCTATTTAAAAAAAAAGAAATACATATTAAAACCGATTCACTTCCTAATTATTTTGCTACATATTATCTCTACTCTTGGAGACTAGGTCAATTGTACCTGTATGGTATAAACTTATCTAATACAGACTGTCCTCTGAATCCACAGGTTCCACATCCACGGATTCAACCAACCTCGGATCAAAAATATTCAGGGGGGAAAAAAAAACAAGAAAGTTCCAAAAAACAAAACCTGAATCTGCCATGGTCCTCAGTCGCTTTCCGACACTCTATGCTTGCAAAAACTCAGAAAGCATTAAGTGTTAAGTGAAAGCACTAACAACTACTTACATAGCATTTACATTGCACTAGGTACTATAACCTAGAGATGACTTAAAGTATACAGGAGGATGTGCGTAGGTTATATGCAAGTACTACATGATTTTATACAAGGCACTTGAGCATCCTTAGATTTTGGTATCCACAGAGGTCCTGGAACCAATCCCCAGCAGATACCAAGGGATGACTGTAGTAGGCCACTGGGCATCTCTTAGGAGCCGTGGTGGTGCAATGGTTAAGTGCTTGGTTAAGGGTCCTAATTCACCAGCTACTCCACAGGAGAAAGATGTGGCAGTCTAATTCTGTAAAGATTACAGCCTTGGAAACCCTATGGGACACTTCTAGTCTGTCCTACAGTCACTATGAGTCAGAATTGACTCAACGGCAGTGGGTTTGATTTGGGTGTGGGGCATCTCTTCCCAGTTCTGAGTTCAGTGATAGGAATATTTACACCAAAGAGACCAACAGATGCTATAAATCAGGGGTTTGTTTTGTTTTGTTTTAAGACTTGGTTATTAAACACTTACCACACCACCACTGATGTGCATGGTCTTAAGTTAACGTAGAAGACTTTACTTCCTCTCTGTATCCATATTCTGAGTCTTCAAATCCGCAAGCATAAATAAAAACCCCACAACCCCAGTTACCACAGAAAGACCACACTGCCATGCACACCCGCTGCACAGCGCAACGGGACACACTCACTTTTGAAGCAGCTGGGTCCACTAGTCTCTGGCGATGCCGGGCTGAGTTGAAATGGCTCTTCGGAGGCTGCCCTTCCTGACAGTGAATGGAAGATGGGGAATGAACGAGAGGTGGGAAGGGAGACGGTGTGGCATGGGATGGTGGGAAAATGGTCAGAAAAGGGAGAGGGACAGTGTTTAACGGCACTGCACTTTGTTTTAGCTAAAATTTAATAACAAAAACACACCACACATTCTCCCCACCAAAGCACAGGCCACGTGCCAGTCATTTTATTAGAAACAGGCTCATATATGCATGTGTGTACCGAAATCACAGGTACAGTCCAGAATTGAGACATTTCCCATCAAATCTTCACTTTTCTATCATCTGATATTGACTCTACTGACATGAAGGATACAAAGGAAAATTTTAACAATATGTCCCTGAAAATGAAGTCAATTTTCCTAGAATAATAGGCAGTTCAGGGTATTCTTAAAGCTGGACTTCCCATCCATTAGCAAATGACCAAAATGATTTGAAAGTCATGTGAAAAATCTGCCTTGGAAGTGCCTCTCTCATCATCCTGGCAGAATCCCTGGTCTCTGCAGCCATTAAAAAAAAACTCTGCCCCTAACTACAACTATACTTCATTGGCTCAAACAGAATTTAGCATTAGATTTATAACTTATACCTACGTAGAAGGGTGATCTTTCCTTAGACCAACCCCATTAAGGCGTGTGTGTGTGTGTGTGTGTGCGCGCACATGCGCGCACGTATCGTACAGATGAAACACACAGAAAAACAACACCTCCCCCATTACTCATTTCATGCCAAATGCACACACACAATCCAAGGTACTGTGTTTTAAAGGGGGATTCATTTGGCGAAGAACCACCTGCCACTGAGCTGTTGACTCCAATTCATGGTGACCCCGTGTGTGTGTCTGAGTAGAACTGTGCTCCATAGGGTTTTTAATAGCTGATGTTTTGCAAGTAAATTGCCAGACCTTTCTTCCAAAGCACCTCTAGGTGGAGCCCAACCTCCAACCTTTTGGTTTTTGGCACCACCCAGGGACTGGTAACTTGGAGTAGAGGCCCACATAAAAGATACAGAGTTTCACTTCTCCATCTTTGAAAGCCAGGCAATAGTAAACGAGAACATAGTATGTAATCACTATTCACTGAGCCTTGACTTCTGGGTGGGGAGGTGAAAGCAGCAGAGAGATGGTCTCACAGAAGCCCTGCACTTACAGCCACTTGTAAAAGTGAGAGACTACACAGGCAGCAGAGACCCTGTGATGAGTGTTAGCACCTGCCCAGCTCTGTTGACACCAAAACCAAAACCAAACCTGTTGCCATCAAGTCGATTTCGACTCATAGCAACTCTATAGGACAGAGTAGAACTGCCCCATAAGGTTTCCAAGGAGCGCCTGGTGGATTCGAACTGCCAACCTTTTGGTTAGCAGCCGTAGCTCTTAACCACTATGCTACGTTGACACAGGTAGGTGAAAAGACCTAGTCAAGTAAAAATACAATGTCAGTATTACAGATACTTAAGAATTCTTACTTCCCGAGATAACAGCTCTATGAATTTTAAGACACATATCAATCACACCTACTTGAACTGCCAACAATCACTGCTTCAGCGTCCACAAGATACTGCTTACCTTTCAAAAAGGAAATGTTACAAGCAGTAGATTACAAGTCAGGTTTATGTTTTTCCTAGTAACTGCCCTGCCAACACGCAATCTCTCCTTACCCTCTTCTGAAAGAGATACAATAGTCTTGAAACTCTTAGCTGACCTAGAAAATGTACTGAAGCTTTAATAGCAGAAATGATATTCATTACCTCACTGAATATTTGACCAAAAAAAAAAAGAGAGAGAAAGAAAGAGACCATGCTTTTCATTTCAATAGAAATCAATAGAAGATTTACAAAAAAAAAAAATACAGCTTTTTAAAAAAAAAATAATTCTACACAGATTATTTACCTTGATTTGAAATTTCTCTTTTAAATTTAGTGGTTTATCAAAAGGTGATGTTAATGCTTTTTTCTCACTAAAAAAATTTTCACATGTAAATAAATAATTGTCCTCAGTAATATATCTGGAGAACTATTTGCCCTTATTAACATCCCTATGGGATGATTACAAGCGACTTAAGGGCGCCAACTCACAGTGCCAGGCTCCCACTCATTGAGAAAAAAATTAATCTTGGCGTTAAATACACAATTACAGTCGCTGTGCAAATTAACTAAATCCTGGGCCTGCGGTTTATTGCTCTTCTTCTGACTTCGAGGTGAAAATGTTATTTTTTTTTAAATTAGCTAATTACACCATGCACTCAGCAGGGGGCAGATGTTGATATTAAACCTAGACAGACTCTGAGCCTTAAACTCCCAGTTGTGAAAGCCTGGTTTAAAGAGAGCACATCTTTCAAGGGCAGCAGGGGAGGTTCCTGAAACCTGCTCTCCAGTCTACTTATTATCAAGTATAGTGACTCTGTAACAATAGTCTGCTGGTGATTAACAGATAGGTCTATGAAATAATGTATGTATTTACACAGAGATTCCAGTAATGTACCTTAGCAGAAACCAAGCAACAGTCTGGGGGATTAACATCATTTTAATAAATTGCATACTGGGTGAAAATGAAGGAATTGTGAACAGCTCACAGCAAATTTTTCTCTATGTGACTCAACTTACAGTAATCTCAATTTTCAATAAATGCCACATTCTATTCTATTACCAAAAAAAAAAAAAAAAAAGGTTGTTGGTGTTTAGTTTCTCATTTATTCTAGAGTTGGGTGATGCTGAGACTTTGTGGAAAGGTGTGTTAGCTAAACACTATATGGGAACTTTTCAGAGGAACTTAGTTCATCAGAAACTAGACATGTCTGCTTCATCACTTCAGGAAGACCCAATTTAAATGTGTTTTCTTTATCTTTTTTTCAGTTTTGTTACACACGGATTTCCTGGCACATCCGGGGAAGGTCCAAACAATGCCTCTTGGAACTTAGTCAATAAGTACAGCTGTAATCAGCTAAATTGTACAATAAAATCAGTTGCTATCAAGTTGACTCTGATTCATGGCCAGCCCTGTGTGTCAGACAGAGTTTCAAACTGGTTCCTTATGGTTTGACTCCCTGCTGAGAATTTGCATTTCCTCCCCAGATATACTGAGTCAGAATCTACAGTTTAACAAGATCCCCCAGGTGATTCTTATGTATAATACATTTTGCTCTGCTGGTGGTTCTCAGGATTGGTCCCTAACCAGCATCGTTAGCATCATCACCTGGGAACTTCTTCTTGTTAGGTGCTGTAGGGTCTCTTCTGACTCACAGTGACCCTATGTACAACAGAACAAAACGCTGCCCAGTCCTGTGCCATATTCACAATTGTTGTTATGGTTGAGCCCACTGTTGCAGCCATTGTGTCAATCCATCTTGTTGAAGATCTTCCTCTTCTTAGCTGACCCTCTACTTTCCCAAGTATGAGGGCCTTCTCCAGGGACTGATCCCTCCTGACAACATGTCCAAAGTATGTGAGACGCAGTCTTGCCATCCTTGCTTCTAAGGAGCATTCTGGTTGTACTTCTTCCAAGACAAATTTGTTCGTTCTTTTGGCAGTCCATGGTATATTCAATATTCTTCTCCAACAGCACAATTCAAAGGCATCAATGCTTCTTCCGTCTTCCTTATTCATCGTCCAGCTTTTCCACAGGCATATGAGGTGACTGAACATACCATGGCTTGGGTTAGGTGCACCTTAGTCTTCAATGTGATATCTTTGCTTTTTAATACTTTAAAGAGGTATTTTGCAACAGATTTACCCAATGCAATATGTCTTTTGATTTCTTGCCTGCTGCTTCCATGGGCATTGACTGTGGTTCCAAGCAAAATAAAATCCTTGACAACTTAAAACAATCTTTTCTCCATTTATCATGATGTTGCTTATTGGTTCAATTGTGAGGATTTTGTTTTATGTTGAGGTGTAATCTATACTGAAGGCTGTGGTCTTTGACCTTTGTCTTGTTAGAAATGCAAATTCTCACCAGAGGTTCAAACCTGAATGAACTGGTTCAAAGCCTTAGTGTCAGAGTAGAACTATGCTCCATAAGGTTTTCTTTCTTTTTTTTTTTGTTTGTTTTACTGAGTTTTTGGTGAAAGTTTACACAGCAAGTTAGGTGCCCATTTGACAATTTCCATGCAAATTGTTCAGTGGCATTAGTTACATTTTATCACAATGTCCAACATTCTCTTTAATTGTGTTGTTTGTTCCATTTCTAGTACTCTAGTTTCCCTGTCTCCTTATCTTTTCAGCTTTGCTTTTGAGTAATTGTTGATCTTAAGGTCTCATACTGATGATTTTTAAGTAGAGCACCGACCTTACAGGTAATATCCTTTATTTTGTGTGCCACACTGCTATTTTGCTAAAGGGTGATCTCAGGGGATAGGCTTGGTTCTAGGTTTGAAGACTGTCAGGGCATTAGTCTCAGATGGCCCTCTGTTCTCTGCTGTCCCAGTTTGTCTGGCTTTTTTCCATAAGGTTTTCAGCAATTTTTTGGAAGTAGGTTGCTAGGCCTTTCTTTTGAGGCACCTCTGGGTAGACTCAAACCTCCAACCTTTAGGTCGCCAGCAGAACACATTAACCATTTACACCACCCAGAAGCTACAAATTACATAATATTTTAAATTTTTAAAAAACAAAACAACAGAGCTCTCCTAAGTGGTACTGCCCCAAACCAAGCTGCCTATAAAACAAATTTGTGCACATAGTTTTCCATGTTCAAAAAGAACATTAAATTCTACCTCTTAGGCCAATATTAAAGGAAAGATTCGTGACTTCATTTTCTCTTCCAAATTCTAAGTCTCGAGAATCACTGCCCCCCCCCCCCCCCATGACAGCCTTCAGACTCAACTCTGGTATCTGTCACTGCAGGCTGAGACATCAGTCTCCTAGCACCATTTACCTCCTGGCTAATGTCTATCAACACCAGCAAAATAACAGATTGGACCTGGGCAAACTCCACAGGGCTCTCAACCTAATGACTTATTTACATATGTACATACTTACATTAGGGACTCTCAACACCAAGGGGGGCTGGCTGGTGGGGGGGGGGGGTAATAGAATCCCCATCATTAACTTTGTGGGAACAGAAGCACATTATATTGCGTAGGTAGTTTTTTTTTTTCAGTCTCAACCGAAATCATTCTGCAGTGATAACACTACTAATAAAAGTAACAGTCCTCAGTTACCTAAATAAACTATTAAAGGATGACAAAAGAAGTGCTGACATGTGCATAGTCAGGAAACTTAATGAGACATAGTTCATCTCCATGCTAAATGCTTTCACCAAGTCTTCTCCTGTGAAGTAAGTCATTTTAGAAATTATAAACATTCCTTAACACTGCTGATCACAGTTTTTACAGAAATTATTGTTTCCCAAACATTATAGATAAGCTTAGTAGTTAGCCTAATTTGCATCACATAAACATATTTACAAGAATGCTCTGTGGAAAATAATACACCAGGCATGAAATAATGGGTATCCAGTGAATTTAGTGGCTGACATCAGATTACTAAAGGCCTAATTCCTTAAATCAAGTGTAAGTTACTCTACCTCAAAATTAGAGTCATGAGAAAAATTTAAAACAACTAAGTGTATCTATAATTCTGGCATTAGTCTCATTCTTATTTTTTTTTAAATCCATAATTTATAGGCATTTCCAGCCTAGAGATTTAACATAAAAAAAAAAAAAAACATAAAATCACATAATTCATCAGATAAATATTTCAAGGGCGCCTAGGCTTCTTAAAAGTCTATTCAAAACAGTTTTAATTCTGAAAATAATCATACGCATCTCAGAAGAGAATAAACTTTTCCATGCAACTCTGACACACCCTTTTGTCTGTGATGTATCTCACCCTCAACTGAAGCTCTTGCTAAACACCACAGTTACATCCAACAAGACTATTGCAAACAGCATTTCTAAAAGGACCCATGGACATCAATAATGCAATTTTGGACTATGCAAAGTCAAAAAAGTTCCATGAAAATAAATTACTAGAATTCACTAGCTGGAGAGATTTAACAATTAACCAAGCCCAAATGAACACTGAAGACGTGCCATTTTGAAGGGAGCGCATTTTCACTTACAACATTAGAGGCTTCTCAAACCCATAGAGCTAATCACCGAATAACTTATGAAAACCTCAGTAAATCATAACATTGTGAAGATGAAAGTAGATCACTTTTTTCCTCATCCCCTTTCAAAGTCAAGGGGAGAGTCACCAAAATAGAGCAAGGAGAAGGGGGACACTGCCATCTCTGAAAGCAGATGCTAAGACAGAAGGTTTCAAAATTTGTTCACCGTGATGGTCGGGAAGAAAAATATTTTACATCATCAAACAGTACAAATACTACCACCGATGCACTCCATTTCCTGTCATAGTCTATTTCATCTTAAAATGAATAGTGGTTCTAACTACGAAATTAATAACATGACCCGCTGTTAAAGCACCAGTTTAAGGTAGTGTTTCTTAAATAGCGATAAAATTAGTAACCACACAGGGAACTTTCTAAGATGTTTTAGGTTGTGTCCCAAACTTACATCATTCATTTATTTTTTATGTTCCCCCGTACCTGTGTACTACATGTACTACTGTTTTCTCAATAGTTTTATTTAAATAGATTAACTGTTTTTTTCTTTTTTTAACTTGATGCTTGTTAGTTGCCACCAAGTCGGTTGCGACTCATGTCGACCTTCTGTACAACACAATAAAATGTTGCGGGTCCGGCAGCACCTTCATGATAGTTGGTATGTTTGAGTCCGTTGTTGCTGCTATTGTGTCAATTCATTTCATTTAGGGTTTCCCTCGTTTTCATTGACCCCTCTAATTTATTAAACATGATTTCCTTTTCTAGGAATTGTTCTTCCCTGATGATGTGTCCAAAGTAAGTGAGCCGAAGTCTCACCATCCTTAATTCTAAGGAGCATCTGGTTGTATTTCTTCTAAGACTGATTTGTTCATTCTTTCGGCAGCCGTGTGTCAAGTAATGATACATTGAATCATGCCTTTGCTGTGCTAATCACATTTTTTTTTAATATACAGTAAGTATTAAATACTAAAATAAAAATATTTGTATACTGTCCAAAGTCATCCTGTGTGCAGCCAGTGGTGCCCACACCACGTGGGGAAATCTGTCCTAACGTGTGGCAGTCAGCAGAAGTGAGCAACCCAGGCCCTGCAGTCTCTGGGAGGGAGGGCCAGGGCATTTCTGGCTCTGCCCCAGCATCTCTCCCTCAACTCCAACTGATTACTCTGCGATGCTAAATAGAGATTGCAAATTTCCCATGTCTATTTCCCAATTCTTGATTTTTGCACCCAAAGTCTGCCCTCCCTCCATGTTCCTTATCTCCAGAAAAGAGTGTCACCGTTCACCTAGTCACTGGCCAGCGACCTTGGAGCCAATATTGCTGTCTCATTCATGATCTCTGTCTCCTCTTGCTTTCTCCCTCTCCCCCACTAACCACACTACTCCTATAAAAAAAAAAAAAAAAAAAACTCTTACCACAGAGTCGATGCCAACTCGTGGTGACCCCATGTGTTACGTAGTAGAACAGCCGCTCCATAGGGTTTTCTCGGCTGTAATCTTTACAGAAAGCAGTTCACCAGGCCTTTCTTCCATGGAGCTGACAGGTGGATTTAAATTGCCAATCTTTAGGTTAGTAGCCAATAGCAAGCCACTTGCACCACCCAGGCTCCTACACTCCTGCTAGCCCCTATCTAATCAACCCTATGGTTCTAACTTCATAATATATTTGAAAACCAACAATTTCTTACTACCTCTACTGTTACCAGCCTCACATGAGCCATCAAGTCAATCTCCTCTGGCCTCCAGCAACGGCTTCATTTTCTTCTACTTTTGCTCCCCATACAGTCTATTTTCCTAACAGCAGATAAAGCCATCCTAATAAAACACAAATTAAATCATGTCACTTTCTGCCAAACCCTTAAGTGGCTTTCCTTTCCACTCGCTCAGATAGTTTCCCTATTGGTAAAATGGGGATAATAACAGCTACTTCCATAGTGGTAAAATACGCTAACATATATATTGCATCTAGCACACGCCTGGCACAAATTAATACTTAATACATGTTGGCCTGCAAAGCCGTGAGTGATCCAGCCCTGGCTACCTTTGTGAATTTCTATGGCCTCTCACCTACTCACTTCACTGGGCCGCATGGCTGTATTCGTCTCCTAGGGCTGCTGTGACAAAGTACCACAAATCAGGAGGCTTACAAAAAGAGAAATTTACTGTCTCACAGTTCTGGAAGGTAGACATGCAGGCTCAGTGTATGCGCACAGCCATGCTGTTTCCCAAGGCTCTAGAGGAAGATGATCGTGCCCTGTCTCTTCGGGTTTCTGGTATCTCCAGGCATTCCTTGGCTTAATGCCTCCATCTTCACATCTGTGTCTATCTCTGTGTCTCTTCTCTTTTATAAGGACACTGGACATGCTGAACTGGTACCCACCCTACCCCAGTATGACCTCATGTTAACCGATAACATCTTCGAAGACCCTGCTTCCAAACAAGACACATTCACAGGTACTGGGGGTTAGGACTTCAACAAATTTTTTTTTTTTGGGGGGGGTGTTGGGGAGGACACAATTCAATCTGTAACACTGGCCTTTGTACATTCCTAGAGCTCTTCAGGCACATTCTTACCTCAGGGTTCCTGTGATTTCCTTTGCTGGAAAACATTCCCTGTAAGTATTTTTATAAAGCATGCCTCGTCACTTCATTCAGGAATTATCAAATATCACCTCTTCTAAAAGAGAACCCTCCCATCGCTCTCTTTCCCTCCTTTAGTTCACAACATTTATTACTACTTGGTGTTGTATATGTATGTGCTTGTCTTTCTTTCTGTAAGCTCTGCAAGGCCAGGGACTTTGTCCCATTTGTTCTCAACGGTCCCTACTGTCCCATTTGTTCTCTTACAATTCGAGCAGAGAAGCTACCCAGTATTATGTGCCAACACTGTAGATGCTCAATAAATATTTGTCACAGAAATGAAGCAAATTGATTCACATGACATATAGTTACACATGATCAGCTCATCCATAACCCAGTGTTTCTGTAAGGGCCTCTGCAGGAAATAGAGGGTACACTCCCACTGGATGGGCTGAGAAGAACTCGATAAAGGTGTCAGTTTCTTTACCATTCCTGTACCTGGAGAGCCAAAGGGAGGGAGCTGCTTCCAGAACGTAAAACAGAGAGCTGGGTAGGAAGGGCCTCCTGACAGGTCCTCTGACTTTCAGTATGCAGCCAGCCCAACCTAAGACCACGGAGCAGGTGCCAGGGAACAAGGACCCTGACCATATTCTCTATTCGCCTGCCTTCTCTCCAATCTCTTGCTGGTACTCCTGCCCAGCCCCTGGTCCAATTCAACAAGACACCAGAGGACCTGGAGCCCTTTGATACAGATCAGCAGAGGAGAGAGAGAAGGAAAGAGGACACAGGAGGGGAGAGGAGAGAGGGAAAGAAGGAGAGAGGAGCATAGCAGGTCTGGGGGTCAAAGAGAAGATAGAAGGTGCTGCACTACGAGCCAGCAAAAGTTAACAGCAACCAAAGGGACTGCTTCCTTCTCCTTTCTCTGCCCAGTCACTGTTTCTTAGGGTTATATATATATTTTCCACCTTCAAAATTGTTTTTGCTGTTTGCCTTCACCATTTTTTTTTTTTTTTTGTAAAACCATATAGAGTTTGATGGGAAGAGAGGCAAATAATTTGAGCAGAGAAGCTGCTCAATACTTTTCTTCTCTGGCTCTCACTTCCCAGAAATGCTGAAGGGGTAAACTAGATGTTATCTGTGGAGCGCCACATAGCCAATCACAGGGATTTTTCTTCTGTCAAGGCCACACAGTAATGTAATTTTTTGTAGGACTGCAGTCTCAATTAAAAAGGAAGTCCTGGGATTGGATTCCTGATGAAATTCTTACTTCAAATCCAAATTTACTCCCCATCCCTGGTATACTTCAACTGCCTTTTAAAGTTATTCAACATTAGGAAAGCAGAAAAGTCAGTTTGCACAGAATCTACTGAGATTCCATGCAGAAGAGAGGCTGCGCCTTCTCTGGGGTATAGTGGTCTTGTCCCTGCCACCAGCTGGTGGTGGAAGCTTGCCCAAGTCACTCAACCTTCCTGAGCCTCACCATACACAGCTGTAACTTGGCAGGCTGGATGTGAAGGTCGGAAATTTCAAGACCTTTTGAAAATTAGCTCAATACTGCAAAGGTCAAAAATATCCAGGAAGGCCTATTTTATAAATGAGTAAATCCAATGATTGGGCTCATCTCATAGTTCAAATTTCTTTTAGACTTCATAAACGTGTGTTTTGGGAATCACAGTACTGAGAACTGCTATTTAGAAAATGTTTAATTTTACTGCTTCTCATAGAGAAATGTTTGGGTCTTATACTATGTTATAACCATCCATTAAAGATCTTTTGTTAGAGCATTTCAGAACATTATATATTGATTCAAATTAATGAATTTTATGTTAAAGATCAGTTAACATATTTTACCATAGACAATAAGTTTATGGATGTAATTACCAACATGAGCTCCAAAAACTCAGTACGATTATAGTGCAGCACATATGTCAACCCACTTAAGTCACTTCAATTTAGGAAAAAATCTAATGATATCACATGCCACACAATTTTAATGAGAAAAATTACAAGATATCTAAATTAAGAGAACCAATTTTCCATGGGGAAATCTGGAAAAAAAAATTAAAGGTAAACCAATTTTAGGAAGGCAAAATAAAATTTTCAACATAGCTCTGAGCTGTACCCAATCCATATTATTGTCAGCAAGTAATATGGCTCTGATAATTAGACTTGATTGGGCTTTAAATTAAACAGGGGATACACTAGGGTTCTCAAAGCTGTTTTGATTTGTATCATCTGTTCTGGCAGGCATGGGGAGAATGGCCAGGGTCCCCGTGAAGGGGCAGCAGCCTGGCTTTGCAGATTGGGGTAGGATGCTGTTTAACTAGCCTCTCACTCAAATCTTGAGGTTGCTTATCACACAGATTCATACGTGTAACATATTAAGGGCTTGCACAGTCTTCAATCATAATTACAACATTGAACACCTTATGTAACATGGCTAGACATGTCATCGTGAAAGACCAACTGCTAGTAAAGGACATCATGTTTACTAAAGTAGAGGGTCAGCAAAAACTAGGAAAACCCTCAGGGAGATGTACTGACACATATCCTCAATAATGGGCTCAAACATATCAAAGATCATGGCGACGATGCAGGAATGGGACACATCTCGTTCTGTTATACATAAGGTTGCCATAAATCAGTCAACTAGATGGCAACTAACAACAGCCCATAATGCAACAGTGATCATGTCTTCCATCACAAGCATAATCACTATACATCTTTGGGTGGAGTTGAGGAATTAAAGGTCCTCTTGTCACTTTCTCATTAACAAAGCCCAGTGTTCTAAAGAGACGTAAACGTTGCATAACTTCAACAGGTACAAATAAAATCATCCTCATGTCCAGCTTATATTGACTCTAGTGTTCAAGCAAATTCACTTCCAATTATGAACGCCATGTAATTGGTTTTGAGATTTATGATCCATTTTTGAATGAACAGCAATAGAACCTATACAGGTGCTTCATGCACCCCATGAGTCCCAGGTATGAGGAGACCACTGCTGGCTCAGGCCCTCCATGTTATGTCTTAATAAAAAGAAATCACATGGAGCAAAAGGACACAGTAGGTACTTGCAGTTACCCAATTTAAAAGGCAAATTCTGGGTTAACCTCTTTGAAACAAATGAGCAGTGACTACAGACCAGAAGCAGATGGCTCCAGAGCCCGCCTTCAGAGCATCAGACTCCCGCCCTGCTCTTTGCCAGCCCCTAGTCATGTATCCTGAGTGAACCAGAAGGTCCACAGTGACCTTCCCATGCATTCGGTGCACTTCCACGCTGATTGTGCCAGATGCCTGGTATTATGCAAATAGGAAGGAAGCATGCTAAACAATCAATGAACAAAGTTTTATTTAAAAAGAGGATTGGAAGTGGTGGGAGGGAAATGCTGAAGCATGCAGAATAGAATGAGGGCAGATGACAGAAAGACAGAAGCAGAGGAAGTATTTGGAAAGAAAAACAAGAAAGGCTGCTGATGAAAAGATACTCTAGCAAGAAAAAGAAAAGGTGCTCTTTGCCAAGAAAAACGTGCTAATCTTATGCAGCTGAGACAAATATTTAAGGAAACATTGTAAGATTTTTGCCTTTAACTCCTTAATACTTAATCCTGACATAATGACTCCTAAAGCAACAAAAGGGTATTCCAAGACTGATAGCTATGAGCAACACTGCTGTAAATGTGAATTTCACTTCTTGTGCAACAATAAAAGCCAGGACGGCATATCTTAACACCTCAATCAAACTGTCACATTCTTATAGGAGAACAAAATTTCTAGTGGATATATAATTTTTAATACTTTTTTCTAAATTTTATTTATTTTGTTGTTTTTGAGAATACACACAGCAAAACATACGCCAATTCAACATTTTCTACGTGTACAATTTAGTGACACTGATTACATTCTTCACGTTGTGCAACCATTCCTTATCACAAACTCACTGCCTCCCACCCAGTTGCTGTTCAATTTGATCCCCTATAGATAGCTCATAAAAGAGTGTAATGCTCAAGGCAGAGCTTTTTTACTAGTTAAGCTAAACTACTGTTTGGTTTTAAGACTTCAGGGGATATTTTTGGTTTAAAATTTAAAGATCATCTCAGGGTAATAGTTGCAGGGGTTCATCCATCATCAAGGATGTCTGGAGTAGATGAGAATTTGAATTGATCTGTATTTTCTCCCTTTTGATCAAGATTCTTCTATGGAATCTTTGATCAAAATGTTCATTTATGGTAGCCAGGCACCATCCAGTTCTTCTGGCCTCATGGCAAAAAAAAAAAAGGAAGCGGTTATTCATGGAGGCAATTAGCCACACATTGCATATCCTCCTGCTGTTCCTAACTCTCCTTCTTCCTCTGTTGCTCCAAGTGAGCAACTTTGTGCCTTGGGTGGCCACTTTGCAAGCTCTTAAACCCCCCCCAGGCACCATGCAACTTCATGGGATTTGGTTCCTTGATTTGGAGATTTACGGTCTTGGTTTCATGGGATGGCCCAGTTAATTGGCCTAATAACGTATTTAATGCCTCTATTCTACCTCCTACTTTGTTGCATAGTACCTGGGGTCTTTAAATATTTTTAATACTTTTAATATTTTTATGTTATTTATAGAATTATATTTTATGCTACTTTTTGACACTTATATATAACACTTGCTATGTGCAAGGTTCTGTCTTGCACTACCTGTGTTAAGTAATTTAATCCTTATAACAGCCCTAAGAAGTGGACACTATTATTAACCTCATTTTTACAGACGAAAAAATGGAGATAGAGGTTCAAAAACTTGCCTGAGGTCACAGAGCTGGTGGGAAGTAGAGCTAAAACTGTAGTCCAGGCAGATTGGACTCAGTCTGTGCTCTTAGCCACTACATCAGACAGCCTCTCAGTGGTCATAACTGATCAACAATAAATAGTGGACCAGTTGTATAAGGGACCACTAATGTATCAGTTTAAGAAGCTCAAGTAGCACAAGCAGTTTGCGATCGGCTGCTAACATAAAGGTTGGCAGTTCGAACCCACCCAGCAGATCCATGGAAGAAAGACCTGGCAAATAGCTTCTGTAAAACCATATGGGTCAGTTCTAACACAAGGAGTCGTCATGAGTCTAGGGGCCAACTTGATAGCAGCTGACAATAACAACAATACATCAGTCAATTTGCTTTTTTAAGTTCAGTGACCATACATATATCTACCAAAACCAAAACCTTATTGCGCCATTAACCCAAGTTCAATTCTAAAAGAGACATGAACAATGTGACCTGGAGTCTTGGCCCTGTCCTAACTTCCAGGAGGAAGAGCCCATATGCAGCGCAGCATGCCCCCTGCTGCTGCCACCATCGCTCACATTCTAAGATATGTGAGTCGCTCGTGGACCTCGCTGGCCCCATCCGGTTATTCTCCTTGTAGTTTAATCATTCACTTCATGTGACATCACACTCAGTGATAAGCCTTCACTCAGTTTCTTCAAAACCAGCAGCCACGTGTTGTCATTCCTCAGTATTACTGCTTTTCAATTATCATTGAATTTGATTAAAATAGATGGTAAGATAAAGGTGCCCCCTTGGAAAACTGTTACATAACCTAAGTAGATCAATGAGTTGAAGAGCTAGCCAAGAGAAAGTTCTCCAGCTCAGCTCTTATCATTGGTCCCAGGATAAAAGGACCCTAAAACCAGACCAAATAATTATGTCTCAAAGAAAAAAGAAAGAAAAGCAAAAGCAGAAAGTAGTGGTCAGTTTGAATTCAGTGGCCTGGCACCTGAGAGCTGCACAGCACATTGACAGACAGTCCCTTTCCCAGGATATACCCAGGGCCTTAGATAACTGCAGTCTCAATAGACCAATGACTATCAAATTATTCTCTCTCCTGAACTCCAAGTTCATATTTTCAAATGGCTGCTGGATACTGACCTCTGTGTGCTACAGGAACCTCTCTCCTCTGTCAAAAACAAAGCTTCCCACCTCTCCCACTCCTTCCCATCTGCTTCCCCTCTAGGCTTCCTATGGCTGCCATGCTTTTAATATTCACAAATCAGAATCATGGCTCCCTGTATCCAAACATTGACCCTTCCCATTCTTTCTTTAACACTTCTCTAGTCTCAGTCTGCTTCCAATTTCCCTGGTAGAGCCCAAGACTGAGGCCTGCTTGTTTCTCACTAGGACTCCTGCGGTAACTTACTAACAGGATTTCCTGCCTCATCTCTCTTGCCTTCTAACTCATCCTCCACAATGTTTGTTACAGTCAACTTCCTAACATACAGAGCTGTCTGACTCTGACACCCCTTTTCCACAAACCTGCAATGGATCCCTGCTGCCTACAGAGAAAAATATATACTAAAAAAAAGCTGGTATGAAATTCAAGGCCATTCAAAATTAGTTTCAAAATTATTTTTCTGATATTATCTATTGTCTTTTTCCCTCCTCTCTGCTATATACAAACAAACTTTACCCTACGGCTATATCAGACTACACATCACGCCCTGCCCCAACTTAACTCCTTCATGTCTAGCTGACTTGGCCTCTGCTTAAAACATCCTCCTCTTTCTCTGCTTGATAAACCCCTACTCACTCTTCACAGTCCAAACTTCTCTTTGAGACGTCCAAATCCCCTCCTCACAGAGGTAATGATCCCATTCTCTGGTTTCATGCAGCACTGTATACAAACTAATAGTGAGGCATCGAGTATATTTTATTATAGGTAATTGCTTATATCTGACTCTCCTTTTACATGATGGGTCACTAAAAACTGGATTCATGTTGATTCACTTTTGTAACTCAAACAGTTTAGAGCTGTATATGTGAGTGGTTTCATCCTCAAGGAGCTAACAATCTAGTCTGGAAGATAAGAGGTACCTAAATAGCCAACATAAGGAAGGAAATAATAAATGTTCAAGAAACATAGACAATAGGCTGTGAAGATTCTTTTTCTGTGCACATTCATTATCTGACCATATTTCTAGTGTTCAAGTTCAAGCTGAGGGTTCATATAACCTTAAATTCTATTCTATCACTAGTCCCAGAACCAGGAGCCAGTGAACACTGCTAAGTGCTAAGAGCCAACTCCCAGAGCTGGTGCCTGTGGCTGCCTGTCCTCAAGGCTGAGTTGGAGGCCACTGGGATCCCAAGGATTTGGAAAATTCCCAAAGACCCCAAACGTTCTTTATGTAGTCCAGAGCTCCCAGTTCTAACCACTATACCTGATGGCATAAATTTAAAATATACTTGGAGACAAAACATTTTAACATGTATATTATTTCAGAAGTAGCCAAGCCTGTTGACATGCATTATCTCACCTAGTCTTCACAAGGTACCTTTAAAAACCATATATTATTGTCAAGTCACCAATGAGGTTCAGTTCTAAGGTCAGTACTTTACCATATACGTCAGGGGTGTCTTTCTGATAGTCCTCAAGAAGACAAACGGGATTCTTCAGCTTCTTTCTCAGCTTTAGGACAACAGGGAACTGATTCATGGTCTGATAAAAACCCATTACCATCGAGTCAATTCTGACTCATAGGGAACTTATAGGTCAGAGTAGAACTGCCCCATAGGGTTCCAAGGAGTGGATGGTGGATTTGATCCACCGACCATTTAGTTAGCAGCCATAGCACTTAACCACTATGCCACCAGGGCTCCTATGGTCTGATTTAAAAAAAAAAAAAGCCAAAGCCAGTGCTGCCGAGTGGATTCCGACTCATAGCGATCCTATAGGACAGAGTAGAACTGCCCTGTAGAGTTTCCAAGGAGTGCCTGGTGAACTGCCAACCCTTTGGTTAGTAGCCGTAGCACTTAACCACTACGCCACCAGGGCTTCCTAGGCCATTTAAATTTTGTGGAGCAGTGAGAGAAGAAGGGCCTGTCTACAGTAGAGGTCTAAAAGCTCCTCATTCAAGCTGTAGATGGACACACTATATAGCTGTCCTCTTATATTACACCACAGAGTTAAGAAGGTACAGTAGGGGCCCAAGCCAGAAAAATGATGACAAGGAAAATCAGAGAGCATCTTAACATTTTACTTGGGGCATCTCAGAGATCATGCAAGAAAAAAATAGATTTAAGAATTCTGATCAAAATGGTAGATTGAAGACCTTACCTTCATTCCATAGCCTCACCTCCCCCAAAAAGGCACAAAAATAAAAATGTTGGATAAAATATAATAAAATTCCCAGGTGCCAGAAAGGAAGACAGAACTCCAAGTCAGAGCAGTGAGTGAGAGTTGAAGCTTATAAGGCTCTCAGGATATAGGAATGAGATACTGAATTTTAGCAACACAGAACTCTATGCCTGATGTCCTAATGGGGCAAAGAATCTGGATCACAGGACTTGTGCACACAATCAGCTATAGGGAAGGTACACGAAGAATGCAAGGATCAGAAAGACCTTTCTCATCTATTATATGAAAACTATAAAAAGTTACCCTAGGACCATAGATAAAAAAAGGGGGGGGGATCAGAGAGCTACACTGTACAAGTATGTGAAGGTCAAACAAATAATGTGGGGGTCCAAACTGAATGTATAGTTTCCACTTTAAAAAATTTATCAAAAACCAAGAAATTAACCTAAAGCTTGGTCCAGAAATAGTAAAGCCCTGTTACGGATTGAATTGTGGCCCTCAAAATAATGTGTTCTGACCCCTGCACTAGTGAATGTGACTATGTTTGGGGAAAGAGATTTTTTATTTTTGGCAGATGTTATCATACCAGAGTTGTTGTTGTCAGTTGTCCTCTAGTGGATTATGGTATGCAGCTCCATGTGTGTATAGTAAAACTGCCCCACAGGGTTTTCAAGGCTGTGACCTTTAGGAAGCAGACTGCCATGCCTATCTTTTGAGGAATCTCTGGGTGCGTTTGAACAGCCAACCTTTTGGCTAGTAGTCAAGACTTAGCCATTTGCAACACCCAGATAGTCTAACCCTAACCCCCCTGAGTGAGATCTTATAAAACAGGACAACAGACTCACACACACACGGGGAAGACAGACACCATGTGATGACAAAGGCAATAAAGGCACTCCAAGGATTGCTAGCAGCTACCAGAAATGAGGACGGGGCATGAAACAGTTCCTCTCTCAAAGCCCCGGAAAAAAAAGCAATATGGCCAAGACTTCGATTTGGACTTCTAGCCTCCAGCAATGTGAAAAAATAAATTTCTGTTCTTTGAAGCCACCCACATTTTGCGGTATTTTGTTATGACAACCCTAGGAAGCTAAGACAAACTCCTATTGCATCAGCAAGAGCCAAACCACACCATTAAGACTGAGAACCCAGAGCATCCAGGACTTTCATTGGAAAGTAACTCTGCTAAAGATGAGCTCATGGTCAAAGATTACAAATCTCACAGAAAAGAACTGTTATAGGGAGAGTCGGTGGAGGGATTTAACTTGACAGAACCATCTGAAGGAGATTTTAAAACTGGTATGTTTGAAAGGTTCAAAAAGCTAAAAGGAATGAAAGGTAAAAGTAAGACAGAATGGGAGAAGACTAGGTAGATTTTAAATACAACCAAACAGAAAGTCTGGAAATGAACAGCATAGCAACTGAAAAAAAAAAAAAAAAGCTCCAAGTAAATGTTAAACAACAGAACAGAAAAAGCGAAAGAATTTGTGAGGTAGAAGATAAATGGAAGGACAACAACCAGAATGAAGCATAAAAAGACAGAAATTACAAATATATATATATATATATATATACACACACACACACGGCAAAATTATAAAACAGATATTTAAGAATGTTTATGATATAGGAAATTACTTTGAAAATCAATGAAATAAGTATTTTACAAATATAGATGTTTCAAAAATTTTAAAAACTTTTTATTGTATAAAATTGCAAATATGTACAAAGAACAGTCATTCAAACAGAACAAGGGGATACCGCATGGTTTAAAGTCAGGAAAGGTGTGCATCAGGGTTGTACTCATTCGTCATACTTATTCCAACTGTATACTGAGCAAATAATCCAAGAAGCTGGACTATATGAAGAAGAACAGGGCATCAGGATTGGAGGAAGACTCATTAACAAGCTGCATTATGCAGATGACACAACCTTGCTTGCTGAAAATGAAGAGGACTTGAAGTACTTACTGATAAAGGTCAAAGATCACAGCCTTCTGTATGGATTACACCTCAACATAATGAAAACAAAAATCCTCACGACTGGACCAATATCTTGACAAATAGAGAAAACATTGAAGTTGTCCAGGATTTCATTTTATTTGGATTCACAATCAACACCCACGGAAGCAGCAGTCAAGAAATCAAAAGATTCATTGCATTGGGTAAATCTGCTGTAAATGATCACTTGAAAGCGTTAAAGGCAAAGATGTCACTTTACTGACTAAGGTGCACCTGTCCCAAGCCATGGTGTTTTCAATCTCCTCATATGCATGTGAAACCTGGACAATAAATAAGGAAGACTGAAGAAGATTGATGCCTTTGAATTATGGTGTTGGTGAAGAATATTGGCTATACCATGGGCTGTCAGAAGAACAAACAAATCTGTCTTGGAAGAAGTACAGCCAAAACACTCATTTGAAGCCAGGATGGCAAGAATTCGTCTCACACACTTTGGACATGTTAAAAGGAGGGACCTGTTTCTAGAGAAGGACATCATGCTTGGTAGAGTAGAGGGTCAGCAAAAAACAGGAAGCCTCTCAACCAGATGGGTTGACATAGTGGCTGCAACAATGGACTCAAGCATAACAATTGTGAGCATGGTACAAGAGAGGGCAGTATTTCGTTCTGTTGTACATAGGGTCACTAATGACTGGGAACCTACTAGACGGCACTTAACAACAACAATTACCCAGCTTAAAAAATTATCAACATCCTCTATTTTTGTTTCATCTATACCTCTACCCACTCCCCATCTCCACTGTTACTTTTATTATTATTTTTATACATATAAAATTTATCCATACCTCTATTGCAATACAGACCATTTCCCTAACACCAGAAAGTTGCTTTATGTACCTTCCTAATCAGTTATCCACCAAGAGGCAATCGCCCTTCCGATTGTTTTTTACCTTAGATTATTTTTTGTGTATTCTAGAATATACAACATAAAATCTTTTGTCTACTGTTTTTTTAGCTTATTATTATATCTTTAGAGATTAAACCCCCTTGCTGTTTCTCAGTATTTGTTCATGCAATAGCTAGAGATTCCAGTACAATGTTTGGATAGTAGTTGGAGGAGACACCCTTGCCTTGAGGGAAAGTTTAAGCCTTCCACCACTGTCTATGTTAACCATACGTTCCTTTGCAGATGCCATTTATCAGGCTGAAAAATGTCCTTCTTGTTCCTAATTTGATGAAGGTTCTTAGAGTAAACAGTTGTTGAATTTTGCCAACTGTTTTATCTGCATCTATTGGAATGTTTTTTCTCCTTTATTCTGTCTGTATAGTGAACTACGCTGATAGATTTTTTAAATGGCAAACCATCTTTTTATTCCTAAAATAAACACTACTTAGTCATAATGTGTTAACTTTTCTCTGTGTTGCTAGATTCAACTTGATAGCATGATAATAAAGGTTTTTGCATCTATATTTTAGGAGACAATGGTCTACAATTTTTCTTTCCTTGTAATGTCTCAGGTTTTGGTATCAGGGTTATTCTGGTCTCATACATAATTTGAGAACTCCTCTATTTTCTAAAATATTTTGTGCAAAGCTGGTGTTATTTCTTCCTTAAATGTTTAATATAAGTCACCAATGAAACCATCTCAGATTACAAGATTCTTTGTGAGAAAATTTTAGCTATGAATTTAATTTACTTAATAGATATAAGGCTATTCAGTTTTTCTATTTCATCATGCATCAATTTTCCTAAGTTGTGTTTTTTGAGAAATATGTCCATTTCAACCAAATTGTCAAATGTATTGGCATAATGCTTTTTTAATATCACTATATTACCCTTTTGGCATGACTAGGATCTGTGGTAATTTTCTTTATTTCTTCTTGCTATTAGTAATTTGTAATAAAAATTTATCTGAACAGATATAAATCTAATTATTATCCTAACATAAATTACTAAAGGCTTTGTTTCTACTTCATTCTCTCCTGCTGATGAGTTCTATCTGAAGTGCCATTCCTAACTGAGCTGTTCTGTGAAGCATCAGTACCACACTGTAGTGTTTAGCTGCCTGAATAGGAATCTAGAATCACCACTTCGGGAAGCTCCTTCACTCTGGCCTTCAGCTTCAAGTTGCAGAAATTTTAATTTTTTCCCCCATAAACCAGTAGGGTTAGTCTTGGCCTAGGCTCCAACTCCTCTACATTGGGGCCTAGCTTCCCCAACAGAGAGATCTGCCAAATTCTACTTGCCAGCGTCATGCTTATCCACCTGAGAGAATATGAATAGGGGAAAATGGGAAAGAGAAAGGAGCTAAATGGTAAAGTGCAGTGGGAAGGTCTGTGAGAAGGGTATCAGATTTGGGAAAACGGGGAGGCAGTGGAGGGTAAGGGGGTTGGGTTTGGAGAGAAAACTAAGGGTCAATAAAGCCACTAACCTATGTGTTAAAGGTATTACACTGTACTCATTTCCTGGGGCTACTATAACAAAACACCACAAACTGGGTGGCTTATAAGAACAGACATTTATTGTCTCACAGTTCTGGAGGCTAGGAGTTCAAACCACAGTCAACCAGGCCATGCGCCCTCCAAAGTCTTAAGGGGAAGATCTCTTCTTGTCTCTCCCGGCTTCTGGTAGCCCAGGGGTTCCTTGGCTTTTAGGTACATCTTCACATGGCTGTCCTTCCTCTGTCTCTGTGTCTCTTCTCTTTTTTAAGGACACCACTCAGATTAGAGTAGGACCCACCTTACTCTAGTATGATTCCTATTAAATGATAACATTCTCAAAGACCCTATTTCCAAACAATGTCACATTTACAGGTAACAAGGGTTAGGGCTTCAACATATCTTTTGGGGGGACACAATTAAAGCCATAACATACTTAAATATAGCACAGTAACCAGGAATACCAAAATACCAAAAAGTGGAATAGTAACTACCAATATGAAGGATAGAATGAGAAATTTTAATGTATGTCTAACAAGGATTACAGGAGAAAAAATAAGAGAGTAAGGGAAAGAGGCAATATTCAATTCCCAAGTCCCACAACAATAAGATAAGAATTCTTACAATGATTATTATTGTTTAACAATGTACTAAAAGTCCTCATAAATAAGAAAAACTGGTAAGAAGCAAATAATCAGAAAGATATTCTATTTGAAGATTATAGAAATGTATCTTAAAATCCATGAGGTTCTATAGACATAGTATCAGATTCATTAAAAGAGCCCAACAGATATTTTAGATACAAGATCAAAATATAAAATAAATAGCATTTGTATACATTAGCAATAACCAATTAGAAAATACAATAGGTGAAAAGATACAATTCAAAATAACAACAAAAACTTAAGGCATCTAGGATACATCTGTCAAAGGATAAACTAGAACTACAGAGTATAAAAAATTGTAAAATATTTTAGTGGGCATAAAAGAAAATAAGAATTAATACCATAAATATACTCAGACAGGAAGGCTCAAATAGCCTCTAAATCAATTTGAAGAGCACTGTGCTTTTAATCAAAATCCCAAATGCATTTGTTTTGGTGGAATTGGGCAATTTCTGAAGTCTTAAAATTTATAAATCTAAATGATCAAAAATATTCAAATTCAATTCCGAATAAAACAAGAAGAAAAACAGGAGACTAGCCCTACATAAGTCAAGATTTATTATAAAATTGTAGTAATTAAATTATTCTGTGTTCATTCAGGAATAAACGAATAGATTTGAGCAACTAGAGAACCTGAAAACAGACTACTACACAGGTGGAAATGCAGAAAAAAGCGGAGATGACATTACAAATGGGAAGAAAAAAAAATACTAATTTGGTAAATTTTACTGGGAAAACTCACTTTCCACATGGAAAAATAAACTTGATCCATACTTTACACCATACTAAAAAAAAAAGTCTAGATGAATAAAAACTTAAATATCAAACACATCTTTAAAACATCTAAAAGAAAATGGAATGTATGAGATGTTTTTATGCTCTATGAATAGGAAAAGATTTCTTAAACAGGTGCAAAAAGCAAAATTCATAAAAAAGGACTGATAAATTCGGCTCTGCTAAAATTTAAGCCTTCTGTATGGCGAATGATACCACATATAAGTTTTAAAGAAAGGGACAGACTGCAATAAACTCTATCTAGATATTTTTTTTAGATATCTAGAATATATGAGTTAATAGAAAGAAGAAAATACGAAGCCAATAACAGGCAGAAGATATGATCCAACATGCTAGAGAAGATGAAAATCAAATGGCAAGTAAACATATAAAACGATATATGGCTTTTTAGTATAATGTAAAGTAAAACAATATCAAAATAATCACTTTACAGCCAGCAGAATAGTAAAAATCAAGAGTCTCAAATTACACAGTATTTGTGACCATGAGAGAAGACAAATCTGTTGGCAGAAGCGTACAGTGGTTCAACCACTTTGACAAATCATTCACTGTGTAATATTTATTAAGGTTCAAAATGCATATCTCATGCAATCCAGCAACTCTGCTTGTTGGCACATATCCTCTAGTAATCCTTACATACTGCCAGCAAGAAATCTGTACATGGATGCCCACGGAAGCAATGTTTGTAATTGTGAAAAACTCCAATGGTTATTATTAGGGGAAAGGATTCATAAATTGTGGTATATTCAAAAGACGAAATAATGAATTAACTAGATACACGTGAATCAGTGTGGATATATCTAAAACACAATTCTGGGGGGGAGGGGAAGCCGCAAAATAGATACGTGAGCATAAAAACACAAACTAGAAATAAACTTGGTGCCGTGCAGTCGATTCTGACTCATAGCAACCCTATAGGACAGAGCAGAACTGCCCCATAGGGTTTCCAAGGAATGGCTGGTAGATTCAAACTGCTGACCTTTTGGTTAGCAGCCATAGCTCGCCATAGCTCTTAACACACTGCACCACCAGGGCTCTAAACTAGAAATATACACAGCAGACTTATGATGCTAGTTGTTTCTGAAAGGGAGGGTGGAGAAGGGAACAAAGGACAAGGAGGGGTCTTCAGTCATGTTCTATTTATGTTTTAAGTTTTATTTCTTTCTGAATATTCAATTGCTTTTATTAGAAATGCTATCTGAAGAAAAATAACAAAATGAAAATATTTCATAATTCTAGATGGCTAGTATAGAAGTCTTTGTTAGGTCATTCTCTGTACTTTTCTGTATTTCATAAAACTTTTCAAAATTTTTAATAGACCACATTTTACAGCTGGTCATATAACCATGCAACCATAATTCTTGTATAGGTTAATATTTAAAACAAGGACATTCCCAATTCATAAAAATCACAATCAAAAGACCTCCTACAATAATAGGTGTACCTAAGGACTATCTTTGTCCAAAATATACAGTGTTTGATTCAAAATCAGATATAAACAAAACAGAGTTAAAATCAGAAAGGCAATCAGTCGGTATGTATCTTTCCGATAAAGACAGCACACAGGAATTTCTAATCTTTTCTGCCAGATAACAGTGACATTGACTGGCATTGAGGACAATTAATAACTCTTCAAAACTAACATCAATATCTCACTTTTCACTTTGTTCAAGTGGAAACAGTAAAACAAAGTAAGAGAGCATAAAACTTTCAGTAACTACTATGCAAAAGGATTTATCTATTTAAGTTCTAGATCAGGCCTAAACATGCCTTTGATCTCCTCCACTCTCCCACCATAAGCATCAAGGTCTATGATCCTCCCTGAGGACAGGCCTCAGCCCCCCTACCAGTGTAGCAGACACCACAGGGGAGCCTGCATCTCATCCCTCAGCGGCCCCTTCCTTAGCCCCACCTGCAGCGGAAAGTCCGCGCAAGCTCAGACTCAAACACACACAGCATGCATTTTTCTACTTCTGCCCCAGGCCTTCTCCAAGACCATGGGAGCCTACTAGACCCAGAAGTGAGCAGTTAATTCCCCAGGTACAACCTTCAAACAACGGGGCATGAGAGCTGATGGTGAATAAATGCCCCAGCTTCTCATAAAAGTCCTTCAAATGGAAGATTCTGGGAGGGTTCCTTTCAATGTGTTCTCAGGAGAGCCTGGTGGAATTATGTCCCCACTGCCCATACCAGCAATGTGTATAGTACAAACTTAGATTCACTTCCCTTCTTTCTCCCTCCTTCCTGCTTCCTGAGATCACCTCCCAAACTATTGTTGTTGTTAGGTGCCGTGGAGTCTGTTCCAACTCATAGTGACCCTGTGTACAACAGAACAAAACACTGCCTGTCCTGCGCCATCCTCAAAATCGTTGTTATGCTTGAGCTCATTGTTGCAGCCACTGTGTCAATCCATCTTGTTGAGGGTCTTCCTCTTTTCCACTGACCCTGTACTTTACAAAGCATGATTTCTTTCTCCAGGGGCCAATCCCTCCTGACATGTCCAAAGTATGTAAGACATAGTTTTGCAATCCTTGCTTCTAAGGAGCATTCTGGCTGTTCTTCTTCCAAGACAGATTTGTTCGTTTTTTTGGTAGTCCACCATATAGTCAATATTCTTTGCCAACACCACAATTCAAAGGCATCATTCTTCTTCGATCTTCAGTACTCATTGTCCAGCTTTCACATGCATACAATGTGATTGAAAATACCATGGGCTGGGTCAGGCGCACCTTAGTCTTCAAGGTGACATCTTTGCTTTTCAGCACTTTAAAGAGGCCTTCCAAACTACTTGCCCTCAAATCCTCTTCTCCAGTTCTGCTTATAGGAGAACTTAAGAGAACAAGCACCATCCAGTTCCATCTCTAAATGCATTTAATTCACAGATTCTGCTGCTTATTAAATATTTAAGTGCCAAACAGCATATGTGCTGCAGACACAAAAATAAAAAGAACAAGGCCCCTGCCTTCAAGATGCTCACAATCTAGTAAGGGAGAATTCTCACACACACACACACACACACACACGCACATGTAATAATGTGTGACACAGCTAATGCCAAGGCGTGTAAATGGTTCAGCAATGTCCTGAAGCAGAGTGATCACTTCTGTCTGTGGAGACGCTCCCAGATCACAATCAGTTTCCTTTTAACTGTGATAGGCAGCAACTATAATGGCACCCAGTGATCCTCATCTCCTGGTATTTATACCCTTTAAAATTCCCTCACCTTGAATGTATACTGGGCTTAGTGGCTTGCTTTGAAGTGTTAGAATATGCCAAAAATGTTGAGGTATCACTTCCAAGATTAGGTTATGAGTCTGTAACTTCTGTCTTGCTAGCTCTCTCTTTCTCTCACTTGCTCACTCCAGTGGAAGCCAGTTGCCATGCTGTGAGCTTCCCTATTCAGAAGCACAGATGACAAGGAACTGAGTGAGGGCGGCCTCCAAACAACAGCCAGCAAAAAACCGAGGGCCTCAGTCTAACCACCCACAAGCAGCTGAATCCTGCCAACAACCACCTGACTGAGCTTGGAAGCAGATCCTCCCCCAGCCCAGTCTTGAGGTGACTGAAGCCCTGCCCAACACCCTGAATGTATCCTGTGAAAGATCCTGAGCCAAAGGACCCAGCTAAGCTGCACTTTGATTTCTGACCCACAGACATTCTGAGATAGCAAACCTTTGTATGTTTGGGGATAATTTGTTATGCAGCCATAGATAACAGATACATTATACAAGGATAACATTCACCACTGACAGGGAGTATAGCCCAGGCAGGGCATGACTGATGTACAATTCTTATTCTTTCACTTAATCACTCAATAACATTGAACAATGGACTCAAACATATCAATGATCATGAAGATGGCTCAGGACTGGGCAATGGTTCATTCTATTATAAAGTCGCCATGACTCAGAGCTGACTCGACAGCAACTAACAACAACAGCAGCTTGTGCTAGGCAGTGTAGACACAAAAGTTAACTTCCAAAAAAGATACAGTACCTGCCTACTTGGACAAACATAAGCTTTTAAAATTTGTAGCAAACATTTATGCAACTTGACTAGTTTATTTTAAAACTATGACATGTTATAAATGTTTAATTTCTGCTCATCCTACAATTTATTAAATAAGTAATTTAAAAGTCTTTGCTATATTAATGCAATTTATGTTTGATGCAAGATACCTAATAGCTTATCCCATCTGCTCAAGACATAAGTTATATATTTAGAAAAGAATCTTATTTTCTTCTCCACAAAAATTCTTACAGGAATTAGGCCTTTTCCTTCCATTCATTCAAAAAACTATTCCCACAGGCAGAAAACCATGAAGCAGTGGGTTGGAAAACTTTATGTCCAAATGTTCTGTAATATTTTCCAAATTAACTACTTGGAAGTCTACATTCTCCTACTACTCTTGATGAAACTCAGTAACCACTGTACAAACTCAGGATAAACTTTAAAACATTACTTAATAATATTACTTACGTGAGATTGCATCTTTTGTGAACGTTTCCCTATTATAAGACACTGACTAGAAAGGATAAGCTGATAAAAAGAGTTCTTTCTTACTTATTTATAAAATTTTTCTTTAGTCTTATTTATTATAAAATACCATTAGCTTTCCCACAGCATCATAAGCAGTTTGCGGGATACGTAAAGAAATATGATCATTTGGAATAAGTAGAAAAGGGAAGACAAGAGGAAACGATTTTTCAGTGAAGAATTAAAACATATACACACGCTCACACACAAACCTACCAGACCCACATAACTAAAATAACTAAACTTACCATAAGTAGATCTTTTAGAATATTAGCTACATTATCACACAGGTTATATAGCCAATGTGATTCCAACATGTCTCTGTTAACTTCCCATTAGTACACTCCACTTTGACTAACAATGTCTGGAAGGAATTTAATATCCATTAGACGCAGTCCCTTGACTCTTCACTGGTCATGGTATAAGGCCATGAACTAAAGAATATAGAAACCAGAGCAGAGCAAAGGAAATCACAAAAGGACTTGAGATTTATCAACCACCCTCTCTTAGACTCACTTTGGGCTTCAACCAGAGAGTGCCACCACTGGTACGTTGCTAAGAAGAGTATGTCGTCCAAGTTTGTTTTCTATTTTCACATTTTCTGCATACCCCTTTCCTCACTCACTAAAATGAATACAATAGGCAATTCTATGTAGGGAGGGAAGGTAATTTATACTGTATTAGTGTCTTTTGAAGGTTATTGACACATACCTCTGCAACTTACATAAACCTACCACAAATGAACTTGGCAGGCTTGTAATGATATTTTCTACATAAAAGATTTATCTGTGTTTCTAATTTGTGGGGGAAAAATGCATCCCAACTTACAACTTAAATGGATTTCAGCTGTGCAGAATATCCTCTAGCCCAACCCCTCCCCCCAAATCAGAAAGGACCAGACTACAGTATGGGGAGCAAGCATAAGTTATGAAGTCAAAGAGATAAAATTCGGAACCCACACAGTCAAGCTCTATGATATCCAGGCAATTTGTTGAACATCTCTGCACTTCAGTTCCTTCTTCCATAAAATGGGGCTAATAGCAATACCAAACCAGGCTATTTTGAGGATTAGGGCTAATATGCGTAAAGTGGCTAGCACAGCATCTAGCATTTAGTAGGTATTCACTAAAGTATGTTATTGTTGTTGTTGGGTGGTGTTGAGTTGATTCTGATTCATAGCAACCTCATGTGACAGAGTACAACTATCCCATAGGGTTTTGTTGGCTGTAATCTTTACAGGAACAGACCGCCAGGTCTTCCTCCCACGAAGCTGCTGACTGGGTTTGAGCTGCCAGTCTTTCAGTTAGCTGCCAAGCACTTAACAATTGCGCTGCCAGGGCTTCTTCCACTAAAGTATGAATGGTTACTATTATGTATTTTTAAAATACTTTACCATACTGACCCCAGTACTAGAAGTGTTAATCGATATTAATATTTATTTAAAATAATGGAGGCTTAACTTGTATCAGATAACCTCACCAGACAACGCAATGAGGGGGGTCAGAATCCTTTAGAACCCCTCTAGCTCTAAAACAAATAATGCAATGACATTAAGGTACCACTTAACAAATCCAAAAGCATTCACAGGAAGGGTATAAATAGAAACTGTCTCAAAAACCATTATCCCACAATTAGTTACTGGTCACTGCTAAAAGGAGATCTGCCCTAAAGTAATGCTGATACAAAGGGAAAGTCAGCAGAGAGAATGAGCACATTCACACATACCGTAATAACCCAGTGATATGTAGCGCTAATAAAAAGGGTTTCAGATATGTAGCACAGGTTTTTAAAACATTAAGAAAATGGTGACTCTAAAGAGTCATTTCCCAAGGAATGAAAGAGACAGCAAGCTGGGACAGTATCTCACACGAATTAAACTGTCCTGTAAGAGCAATGGCCAGCGCAAAAGGAACGCAGCTGAGGCTACTTGCAGCATCCCCACTGCTCCTGCCAGGGGTGTTAAATTTTGCGTAACAAAAATTTGTAACTAACGGGTTGGCTCGAATTGCCTGGCGGTCTAATCAGTTAGGCTGCTGCCCTTGGCCACTCTCCTATTAAATCCTAGTTAAGTGGATGCTTTACAGAATTCTTTTTCTCTTCACCGAGCCTTTTTGCCAAGTCTTTGCATGGATAAATGATAGATATACAAAGACAGACAGACACAGATGGACATAGGCAAAGATGATTATATTTTTTATACACACAAAGCCAATAATGAAATGCTTTACTACAACCTAATTCGTGTTTAGAATGACTTCGAGCCACTCTATAATAGACTGAGATAACCATCTATGGATAACTGTTAATCAGCATACCAAAAAAAACAAAAAACAAAAACAAACCCATTGCAAACCCTATGGGGCAGAGTACAACCATCCCACAGGGTTTCCAAAGCTGTAATCCTTATGGAAGCAGACTGCCACATCTTTCTCCCCTGGAGCGGCTGGTAGGTTCGAACTGCCAATCTTTTTGGTTAGCAGCTGAGTGCTTTAACCGTTCCACCACCAGGGCTCCTTTGTTCAGCATATGGTGAGTATAAATACTGCCTAAGCAGTCTTTATTGGCAGGAGAAACCCTCTCACCATCCCAAGAGAAGATTCTTCCTAGCTGGATGCAATTATTTTTCTTAAAAAGGCTTCAACCGGTTTCGTAGTAAGTGTGCCCCCCCGCCACCCGCCAGGGCCTAGATTTGAAACAAATTACAAACCAAAGGTTGAAACATTAGATCTAGCCTCCACATATGCTTTATTCAAAGTTTTGTTTCCAAATGAAATTGGAATTTGAATGTCTCTAGGCAGGCATTGATGGCACTGGGTTTGGGTTAGGCAGGCATGTGCTCTCTAGTGGCCGCAGGCCCCACCACTCCCTATTGCTGTCCCCTCTAAAAAAAATCCAAACCCTTTGCCTTCAGGTTGATTCTGACTCATGGTAACCCCATGTACTACAGGGTAGAACTGCTCCAAAGGGTTCTCCGGCTGTAATCTTTACGGAGGCAGGTCTCCGGGCTTTTCTTCTACAGCCTGCTGGATGCCAATCACAAACCGTGTGAGCCACCCAATCTCCTCTTGTCCCCCGAGTGAGCCTTAAACATGTACTTATCTGTCCAGCCCCTGAGGGAATTTTAGTTTGTCTATAGAGCTACAGCTGCTAACCAAAATATCGACAGTTCAAATCCACCAGTCGCTCCTTGTAAACTCTGCAGGGCAGTTCTACTCTGTCCTATAGGGTCACTATAAGTTGGAATACACTTCATGGCAGCAGGGTTTTTTTCTTTTCTTTTTCTTTTTTGATATTCTCCTAATATATAAAACTAAGCAGTTAAGAAATACACATGCATTCATATTCTAGAAAATGAGGAACGGCAACGAGTTGAGACAGGCTTTTGGAATTTACAAAGTTAAATCAAAAGAACCACTCAAGGATATTAACAAACCTTCTGAAATGAGAAAGCTTCTGTTAGGAAAGGACAAGTCTCTAAAAAATAATAGTTCGACATGGCCTCACAAAAGAACTCAAGCATCTGCCTAGTGACGGAAGGCAGAGCGGTATAAGCAAAACGGCGTCTAACGACTATGAATGAAAATGCCGTGATTCTGATGCTCATTGTTTAGATATGTCAGTTAAGTCACTTTCTTTTCTAAAATTAAGTGTTGTTAGGTTAAAAATGAAGAGATTAGGCTAGATTAAATCTAAGGTTTTTCTCCTGGCCTTAAAATCTTGTGATTCTCTAATTCTAAGCACCTCAGGATTCAGCGGTTCGAGAAAAAGGGACACGTTTTTGTAGAAAAGCTCTAAGCCTGGACTCTGAAGGATTGACAGTGGTAGTAAAAGGCAAAGCAGACAAATTCTTTACCTCGAATTCTGTGGTGAGTCATAGGAAGTACAGGGACAAGAACCTAGAATTTATCATCATCTTTATTCAGCCTGAGGTAACCGCTATAAATAATTGCCTCATGCCTGTGAGGTAATATGCTTTTTGCCAAGGACCTCATTAACATTTGAGTAGACTTTGAGAGATTCTCCTTTATTCCACATGTAGCATTTATCCAATTATATTTCTTTTTAAGCTTTCTATTCTGTAATATAGAACATAAATTCATAATAGAATAGCTCAAAAACACAAAGAGAATTAAAATCACCCGTAAACCTTGCCCTTGAAAACAACAAACACTTGTTAATCATTTACCACGTGCCTTTGTGTTTCAGGCTGGATATAACAGGACACAAGACAACACTCCAGGTCTCAAGAAATGTACAGACTAATGGGGTGAGAAAGACAAGAGAACAAGCAGTTACAAAAGGGTCTGGTAAGAGCTGAAGTAGGTGATGGGAACTCACTGAAAGGACACCTTACTCTGACTTGGAGGATGAGAGTGGAAAATTGCTTCTCTGGATAAAAAATGTCCAAGCAAATGCTAAGAAGAGGAAGTGGAGCAAATAAAAAAGGAGAAGGGAAAAGGAAAGAAAGGAAGGCAGGGAGAGAGGGAGGAGGTGAAAAGGGAAAGGGAAGGAGCAGGGGAGAAAGGGCCAGGAGGGAAGTAGGATAGAGAGGAGGAAGGGCTGGCCCGCAAAGGGGAGGAGTGGCCAGAGGAGACCATTCCAGACAGAGGGCAGTGATGTGTCCTTGGTGACGACCTGATACAGATTCAGGTTTCAGCCTCACACCCGGGCATGAAACAGAATGAAGCAAACCGAGTAAAGCCGGACAGAAACTTCAAAATCTCCATCAGCTCTACAAAAATCCTTCAGGTCAACATCTAGGCTTTTGAACTGCAGTTTGGCTTGTGACACCTTCATTACAATTCAAAAATACTCCCAAAGAACCCAAAACAAAACCAAAAGCCACTGCCAATGAGTCGGTTCTGACTCACAGCGACCCCACAGAGTTTCCAAGGCTATAAAACTCATAGCAACCCCACAGAGTTTCCAAGGCTATAAATCTCTACGGAAGAAGATTGCCCCATCTTTCTTACACAGAGCTGCTGGTGGTTTCGAACTGCTAACCTTCTGGTTAGCAGCTGATTGTTTTAACCACTGCACCAGCAGGGCTTCTTCTAAACAGGCACCCTTATCTATCCCTATTACTTTCACTGAATCAAAACAGGTGTTTTATTTTGCAGAGGCCCTGACCCTTGACAAAATTCAACCGCCACTCTGACGATGCTATGAGAAGAGCATGAAGCTGCTGTGTTAGCAGAAAACTACCTCCAAGTGTTTTATGTACAACTTTCTCATACGAGTACAGCAGACACCCAAGCTGCAAACATCAAGTGTGTAAATGCTGCGACTACATACGTACCTGTGGTATGGCAAAAGTGTCTATGGAATTGGAACTAAATCATGAGCACAAAAGACTATAAATCTGAGAATATTTTATAAAGCAAATGTACTCGAGAGAAGAAGAAAATTTGGAAGAAAACAAGAAAAAGAATTGGAGGATAAAAAAAAAAAAAAACCCTAGACAGGATTTCCTGTGCCACACATCCTAAGCCTCACAAAATTGCATCTAACAGGGGACAGATGTGAACAATTATTTAAAGCAGAAGTGGTAAAGGGCAATAATGATACAAAGCTTTATAACGACTTGCCACGTCAGCTATTTATCACTGTCAAATCATTTGTGATAAAAATTATAATAACATAGGCTAACTGGTCACTGGTGAAGTCAAGCCTAGCAATTCTTTACTTACTAAACAAACAAAAATTTTGCCTGCCTTTAACAGATTAGCAGAATAACAGCACAAACATATCAATCCCTCAAAGAAGAAAAATATTCTTAAGATTTTTGTGACAAATGTTACTGAAATAAATTTACATTCCCTAAGTATCATTTTTTCTTTGACTTTTCTAACCTCTTCATAAAAAGTATTCATATATAAAACATATTTACATTGTAAAATAACGAAAGTAAGATATCTTTGTAAGAAAAAAAAAACAGAACACTGATTTTTGGGTAGCAGGGAACCAAACTAAATTCACTTTAAAACCAATACAGAAATTTCTAAATTTTTAAAAAGAAAAACCACTTACTCAAATAGTAACTAAATAAAACCCCAAGATAGTAAGTATGCTTTTTGTTCCAAGTAACAAAAACAAAAATTCAAAGTGGCTTCAACAATAAAGAGGATTTACCCACTGATGTAACTGAAAGGTGAAAAGTTCTGCTATAGACAAGATTTGATTCAGGAGACTTACATTGTCATGAAGACCTGGCTTATTTCCAACTCTTGGTCCTACTTTTATGGCATTGCCATCTTCCTATGCTTTCATCATAGACCCAAAATAGCTTCCAGTCAGGGGAAGATTATCCAATAAGCAAGGTAAACACAGGCTTACTTGTACTTACTTACTATCTATAGTAAACAATTTCACCATTTTTCACCACATCAAAGATTCTGCTTCTAGATATGGCTGGCATCTGTGTCTCTCCCAACCCCACAGCACCTTCCTATAGGATCAAAGCCTCTTTTCAAATTATAATCCCTGACAGGGGTGGATAACTCAGTAAGCAAGGTAAGCACGAGCTTACTTGTGCTTATTTACTCATGTGCAGTGAACAATCCTACATGGATTTCACGATGATCTGGTGTGGTGAAACCCATGTGAAATTCTTCACCACAGAGTAGCAAGTAAACACAAGTAATCCTGTGCTTATCTTGCTTATTGGATAATTTGCCCTTACTGCCAGCTGCTCTTGAGGATATATATTTCCTAATGAAAGTTCAGGAAAAACGAGCATTTTGCCCCAGCATCCTCAATAAAGGGACAGAAGTTTCTGCTAGACTCAGAGCACATCACATGCCACCCTTGTAATCACTGGGGTCCACGGGATGAAATGCACTCATTGGCTGAGTCTACATGCCAGGCTCCCCTCAATCTGAGCCCGTGTCAGCTTTTCCCAACCCACACAGGTTCCCCAAATGGAAATCAAGGGCTGATAAAAGCCAGAGGGAAAGAGATGCCTGGGAGGCATTCAGCATCAGGGGACCACATCTTCTAACTCGGTAATATCTCAGTTTGGTTAAATTATGCTAAGCTACAGGCTTCGACTCAAAGTTACGTTCTCTAAAAAAATTAAATATTACTAGACATCATTTTCTCCATGAGCCCCTTGGAATGTCTTTTACTTTATCTTACAAGAACTAAAATTACGTTAAAGAGCAACACGAATTTAAAATTTTCCATCTTTTTGCCTCATTCACTTCTCTATTTACCAGCATATTTCTCCATGTATAATTATTTATAATATAATATTTATAATTATTTCATATATTTATAATTATTTCATATATTAATGAAATCTTCCCAGGCTTCCAGAGAATGTTCCAGGTGTTTTTTGTCCTAATGTATCTCTTCTGATGGAATTAGATAACTCATAAGTTACAGTTATGAACTGGCTCTATGGACCTAAGATATTAATCTCTAGCAACAAATGAGCTGCACTTCCATAGAGCAATACAGTCTACTTCTTAGGACAATGGGCATTATTTCATCTTTCCTCTCACGAACACAAATCCAGAACTGATATCCCCTCTAAGCCTACAGGTACAAAAATACAACACAGCTTTAGGTCCTCAAGACCATAGCCAAAGTGTGGATGAGTGAAACTCATTACCATTTTTCTAGCCAGCTTATTTCTCCCATAGATACCCTACTACACCCGTCTCAGGCTTCCGTCTTATTCAGCATACAACTCTTGCAAACTCATCACAGTATATGATAATTATCTGTTTGGCTGTCTGTCTCACTCACCTCAGAGAGGTATTAAAAAAAAAAAAAAGCACAAGGGTTAAGAGCGTGGTTAAACTGCCTAGGTGTGAAGCCAGGCTCTGTCACTTATGAACTGTATGAACTTTGAGATCCAAGAAAAGTTAGCTAACCCCCAGTTTCTCCTCTGAAAAAGAAAGATAATAGCACCTCCTTCAAAACGTTGTTGAAATGAAATGAGCTGACACATGTAAAGCACTTAGAACAGCACCTGGCACACAGAAGCTCAATAAGCGTTGTTTATGATGATTTCCATCACTATTTTCAAGAGCATCCTCGAAGTTCCAGCACAGAGAGAGACACAACAAACACTGCTGAATGACTAAATCTCTCTTTTTCATTTATTCGTTTGGTCCTTAATAACGTATTTCTAAAGATTAGGGACTCTCAAAGATGAGGGCTCTTTCCTAAGTCCTCCTTTCTTCTTGTGCCTCACACTCTCACTGGGTGATTCCACCTACTCCCATGGCTTCAATTAGCACCTCTGTGATGCCACCCAAATCTTCATCTCCAGGCAATTTGTGTCCTTAGTTATCCAACCTCATATATACCCTTCTTGTCTACTAGACATCTCTCCTTGAATTTCCCAAAGGGACCTAAACAGATTAGAAACCAGTTTACCACTTTGTACTTTCAAAATTTCTCCTTCCATGTGAGAGATCTGGGTTTGATTCCTAACCAATGTACCTCATGCATAGTCACCACCCATCCATCCATGGAGGCTTGTGTGTTGCTATGATGCTGAAAAAGTGTCAGCAGAGCTTCCAGACTAAGACAGACTAGGAAGAAAGGCCTGGCAATCTACTTCCAAAAATCAGCCAGTGAAAACCCTACATATCAAAACAGTTCTACCCCTTTGTGCATGGGGTAGCCAGGAGTCAGAGGCCGATTTGATACCAGCTAACTTTGTAATAGTTAATGTTAAAAAAAAATTTTTTTTTTTTAACATTAACAATTACAACCATCATAGCACTTATCACTCTGAGTTTAATTGTCTGGTTTCTAGTCTGCTTTCTCCACTTCTGAGTCCTCCCAGAAGATGGCAGGAATTATGTCATGTTCATCCTTGTATCACCAGGCTGGCACAAAAGAAAAACATGACAAATATCTCAATGAATGCCCCCATGAGAGTGATCCAATGGTGACCCCATAGAGCTAAAGCACTTTTCATAGCATGCAAGCCAATACCAGGAAGAGACGAAAGTGCTAGGAAGAATGTAGCCAATCATTTTTTTCAGCAAAGAGCTATAAAACCCAAAGATGCTTCCTCAAATCAAAACTGTTAAACTATGTCCAATGTAATGCTGCATTTAATGATGGAAAGAAAATTAAATAACCATACATCTGAAGGTTTAAAAAGTCACAGGAGTCCATAACTAAGAAAGCCCGGGGTGGGGGTTGGGGCACAATTGTGGAAAACAGAAACTAATAGCCTATAACCAACACCCCCCAACCCCACACACACAGGACTGAGACCAGCTGAAAAGATGAATACCAGACTTCACACCAGCTTTCAATTTAGAACAACTTAAGGAAAGCATCTGACAATGACAGGAAGGCCTGTTATAATGAAAGGCACCCTCCTAGTGTGAGGAGGCAGGAAATGATGCAGCCACTGTTCACCACCACCACCACCACTCATCCCAGCACATCCATTTCAACCATCTGAAGGCTGGGGGTGGTGGGGGGGATCAAAAGCTGAGATAACTGGTAAAAGTAAGAAAGAATGTCAAATCACAATAATTTGTACCATTCCTTTATGTCATAAACACAGGCACAGATAAACTCTGCCCCAAATATCAAATTCCCCATGGACATTTATTATTTTCTCAGAACAACTGACTCTACCTGGAAATTACAGAACCTTCCAGGGTGTGAAGAGAACTGATACAGTCCTTCTCCATATGGCTCCCAGAAAGTGACAGAAAGCTTAATTAAAGCCATCACCAACATTCCTCTATGGAGACACAAGGTTTAACAAACGAATTCACTTAAGCTTATGCTCCACTCTTCCAAATGCCAGACAGCCTCACCACATACTGAAGGCTTTATCAGAACACATTTGCTCCAGCACCAAGAGGCATTAGGCTACAAGGCCCTGGAGCTGACTAACAAGATTACTCTGATATTGACGAGGTGACCACAGCTTAGGAAAACAGGATTCTTGAAGGCACTAACTGTTCCAGAAGGCTCAGTTATTGAGTAGATCAAATGACAAAAGGTACTGACTTGCTGACACAGAATATTCTTTTCAAGTACCTGACAATGAAAAGCGGTGGATTACCGCCTTGAGAACACAGGTGAACGGAGAGCACAGCAAAGAGTATCTTAGTTGCAAAACCACTTAAGTGACAACTACTGAACAAAGAAATAGTGCTTTGGCATCAACACTCTATCTCATGGAAACCTTAGAAGAACCACAAACTAAGGTTTCAGGCTTTTCTGAGGCAAAACAACATAAGGATGTTTTAAATTCCTACCCATTCTACACAGAGTAGATTTAAATAAAAACAGCTGTAGATAAGTCAATGACATAGGTATGTATGTAAACACATATACCAAAATACACACAAGAACTTGTTTAAGTGCTGTGTTTCAACTTACTTTGATTGGTTAAAGATGTCTAGGCTGGTGTGGCATTAGATGCAAAGTTCCATTGATGAAATTTTAAATAATGGTGATAAGATTTATCTAGACATACAAGTGGAACCTAAATATAAAGCACATGAATAATAAAATGTACACGAATTCTGAATGCTTATTTTTCAGCAGAAAACAAAGAAATGAAAGTGTGAATTCTTGGAGTCTCTAAATGCTCACCGTATTTGCATTTCAATAGCTTGCAAGGTAGAAAAACTCTGTGAAATTGGTCAAACGTATAGGCTCTCATCTCGCCTCTACCCCAAATCAGTCAATTAACTTCTAGAGAAAGTGGCATGTAGAAGTTAATATCCAGCATCTCAAAACCTACACTAGCTGATACGGATCAAAATAATGTCAAATGAAGTATGTTGTGGAGACAGGTTTTCTATGAAGTAAATTCTGGATAAAAAAAATTCTGGATAGTAAGCCTTTAATACCAGGAGCTACCAGCTCATGTGGTCAGTGATTAAAAAAAAAAAAAAACAGACAAGGCAGTGCACAATATTTATACAAGCAGCACAAACATAAAAATCAGGACACTGAAAGCTAACACATCAAATTATTTTTCCAGCAGGTAAAAAGATCAGTTTGGCAATTTTTGTCTATTTAGAACAAAGGCTTTTGAGATGCCAGCTCTGCTATATTGATTAATATAGACACGTTATTAAAGACGAGCTCCCCTGTGATCTCACTGTCCCCCGCCCCCCCATCACCACGTATTCTACTGCTGAATTTCTCCTAATTAGCATTTGCTAATCCCCAGATCAAAACCTTTACTGGCTCCATATTAGCTACTCCTGGCCCTTTATGGATCTTCTTATTCCAAAGGAGCTACTTTTTTTTTTTTTTTAATGCCCACAGGAGCAATAGTATAGTTAATATTCAAATACTGCATAATTGAATGAAGTTATCAATATATCGTGCCTTTGCAGTGGCAGCATTTTTGCCCTGAGCATGAAAAAAAATGGCGCAGATCCTATATAGCTTGGCTTAGAGCCATTTCAGGAGAAAAGTATTACCTGGTATAATCTGCTAATATCATTTCTTTCACTTCCTGCCTTTCGCTGTGTTTCTTCTTTCCTTTTAATGGAAACATATTGCTAGAAACCCCAAGGTAAGTCAAAGTACAAGGTTTTATGCTTGGCTTTTTTTTTTTTTCATAGTAGGCACTGAAGAACTGTGAATGGAAAACTGAGTTTAAACAAATGAATAAATGACAGAATGAAGGACTATATGGGTAGTATGGTGGCACAGTGGTTAAGAGCCGGGCTGCTAACCAAAAGGTCAATGGTTCTAACCCACCAGCCACTCCGTGGGAGAAAGATATGGCTGTCTGCTTCTGCAAAGATTTACAGCCTTGGAAATGCTACGGGCAGTTCTACTCTGTCCTACAGGGTCTCTATGTATTGGAACCCACTTGAGACGACAGGCGGAAGCATAATAATAAAGTTACTTTTACTGTGCATCCACTCACTTAGCCATGGTTCGATATTTGCCTACCTTTGCTGTAGTCCTCATGATAACCTGCCAGCTAAGGGGAAACAGTCTCATGTTACAGAAAAGGAAACAGACTCAGAAAAGTTTTAACTCTCTCCAGGGTCACACAGCTAGGATGCAGTAAAGCCACATGATAAAAGGGAAGCAGAGGAGGAAGAGTAGAGCTCAGCTGTCTACAAATACAACAGCAGCCACAACTACTATCGTGTTCTTATATATGCCTGACACTGTTCAAAGTATTTTATATGCATTTCAAGCATCTCCAGTGGCCATCAACTCAATTCTGGCTCATGGCAACTCCATGAGTGCTCCATAAGATTTTCAGTGACTGAGTTTTCTAAAGTAGACCATCAGGCCTCTCTTCCAAGGTTCCTCTGGATTGGCTTGAACCTCTAACCTTCTGGTTAATAGCTGAGCACATTAACCATGTGCACCACCTAGGGGTTTCTTTACATGCATACATCTTATTTATCTTTACAACATTCCTGCAAGGTAAATATTTCCATTTTACTGACGGGAAAATTAAAGTTTAAAAGAGAGCAGCATGCCTAAGATAATAATGCTAACAAGCGGTGGATCAAGATTGAAACAGAGGTCTAACAGACTGCAGAGCCACTGCTTTTAAACACAATATAAGCTTTCCCTCTGTAGGAGTCATCATTGTCATCATTGTTACAGTCGTATTGGGTAAATGACCCACCACAAACCTTAGTGGCTTACAATACTGATCCTCACATTTGCAGGTCTTCAGGTAGACTACGGGCCTGTTGGGCTTGGCTCAGGCTACAAGTTTATATAGGTCTACTCCTCACGTGTTTGTCCTGGGACCCAGGCTAGCAGGGCAGCAGCTACTCAGGGCATGTTCTTCTGATGGTAGATCACCAAAGTGCAGGATAGGAAGTCTAACAGCACAAGCAGATTTCAAGCCTCTGCTTAGGGAACAGTCACTAACAGCTCATTGGCCAATGCAAGTCACACAGCTGAGCCTAAAGTTTAGTGGGGGAGGGGATGGTTGAGGACTGAGGAAATATAAAAGTCCACCGTGAGGTGGGGACAAGGGAGTGAATGTATACTTTTACTACAGGGGAGTGAAAAACTAGAACAATAATTGAATCTATCACACCCTTCCAATTCCACCAACATTCACCATAATTAGAATGCTAAACCTTAGATGATGGAGAAAGAATGTCTGAGCTTAAATATTTGTATATGGGATAAAGTTTTAATTGAAAAGTGTAAACAGTTAAATCAATGGTATTATTCCATCTTTAGCACAGTGCTAAAATTCAAGGTGTAAGTACCTAGGAAACATAAAACTATCAATATCTCATCATAAAAAAATACTGTTATGATGAAAATCAAATATAATAAAGTATTTCTAGACCTAGTTGATATCTATCTTAGTTATCTAGGGATGCTATAACAGAAATACCACAAGTGGATGGCTTTAATAAGAAGAAATTTATTCTCTCAAAGCCTAGGAAGCTAAAAGTCTGAATCAGTGTGCCAGCTCCAGAGGAAGGCTTTCTGTCTCTGTCGGCTCTTCCCCAGTGGAGGAACTTCTCAGTGCAGGGACATCGGGTCCAAAAGGAGTGGTATTCTCCTGGCCCTTGTTTCTAGGTGATATGAGGTACCCTGCTTTCTGCTTGCTTCGCTTCTATATCTCAAAAGAGATTGACTTAAAATGCAACCTAATCTTGTAGATTGAGTCCTGCCTCTAATCCTGCCTCATTAACATCATAGAGCTAGGATTTACGACACATGGAAAAATCACATCAGATGACAAAACAGTGAACAATCACACAATATTGGGAATCCTGGCTTAGCCAATTTGACACACATTTTGGGGGGACACAATTTAATTCACAACAATATCTCACTAACTTTGAGCACCAACCTAAGAAGTTTCATTAAAAGGTATTTTATGTTTTCTACAATTACCTGGAGCTTATTGTAATAGTTTCTACCTATAAGCACCCATTCCTTTTCTGGAGATTTGCATATTCTAAGAATACTAAATATAATAGGCAAGAACTCAGAACGTGTTGCAGCTAATAAAGCTAACCTTGGACCCTCATTAGTTACAAAAAAAATAAATAGGTTCAACTGTTTTATTATGAATATTATTTAATGGCTTTGTGTACACAGATACACACAAACTGGAAACTACTGTGAGAAAACTGATAAAATTGTACATTTGTCATATGTTTTTCTTAGTTGGATCCTCTAACATCATTTACAGGTATTCCATTCAAATGGAACAAAAATCTTGCCTGAATTTGATGTAATCTTGCTCAGGTTTTAAATTTACTGTTTCAAGCAATATGGCACCAACCTCATCATCTTCATTTAAGAATGAATTGTTTTTTCCATTACAGACTCTTGGTTGAGATGTTTCATTTGGCCTTTTCAAAATTGTATTGGAATGAGACTTGTAGGCAAGTTGTGATAGTTGGAAGCAATTTGCAAAAAAAAAATACACATCTTCAAAATTGGGTACATTATTTTCAAGCCCTGACACCAAACCATAAAAGTACTCTGTTCTCTATGTAATTTTAACCAGTCCTACAAAGTAAGTGTTAAAATATACATTATGGTGATTCTTGAAAACTATTCTAACAGAAGCCTATTAATCTGGGGGAAATTGTATTCTTTCTTTATTCACAGTTGAGGGCAATTAATTATTTAAAGCTGATGACTTCAGATTCTCTGTCTAGGCTTGACCAACCTTTGGAAGTCAAGACCTATATATCAAAATGCTTACTGGATATCTCCACCTAGATGGCTTTGACAGACACCTCAAACTCAAGATTCACCAAACCAACTAATTATCTTCTTTCCATCCGAATTACTTTTATTTCTTGCTCTTATTTTTTTCTAGTCACTAAACCTGAAACCTGCAAGTCGCCTTCAGCTTCTTACATTTCTCTTCATAACCACCAATAGGTCACTGAAAACCTGTTGCTGTGGAGTTGATTTCAGCTCATGGTGAACCCCATGTGTGTCACAGTAGAACCGCACTCCATAGGGTTTTCAATGGCTGTAATCTTTACAGAAGTAGAGCACCACGCCTTTCTTCCACAGAGCCACTGGGTAGATCTGAACTGCCAGCCTTTTGGTTAGTAACCAAGCACAAATTGTTTATCCCACCCAGGGACTTAATAGGTCAGCAAGGATTGTTAATTCTACCTTTGGTTGTCTTTACCTCCACTGTCAGTGTCTCATTCCACCAGCATCATCTCTTACTTTCTGTTTCTAACCTCCTAGCTGTTTATTCTGCTTCTCTTCTTGGCCTCCTCCCATTCTCCTTTAATAGTTGACAGAATAGTTGTCAGTTGATAAAGTAATATTTCTCTGCCCCACTTAAAATCTTTCAATAGCTTCCTACTGTCAGACTCTAAAGTCCACATTTCTCAATATGGCCTCATGTGGGACTCTGCTCATCACCTGCTGTCTCTCACATGCACTATTCACCCTCCTTGGAAAGAATGCACCTGTCTGGCCACAACACCTTTGCACACACCATGGTTTCCCTGCCTGGAATGCCCTAATCAACTCCTCTTAATCCTTTACCACCCAGCAGAAATGTCCCCACTTCCACAAAGCCTTCCCTGGCCTCCTTCAGCACGGCTGGGCACATCCCTGGTCCCCTGCCTTGTGGCTGATATCGGTGGTAGCACTTGCTGTTACAGAAATTGCTGTCTGTCTCCTCTACCAAACTAAAAACTCCTCATATTCCATATTCCACTCATTTTTGTACTGCTAGTGACTGAGGTAAAACTGTCAGAAAATAAATATCTAAGATACAAAGCAGTCTTCTGGCAAATCTACTCAACATATGCTATCACTAATATTTTTATTATTACATATTTGTTAAAAGAAAAAGGCATCCTGGTGGCACAGTGGTTAAACACTTGGCTGCTACCTGAAAGGTCAGTGTTTCAAACCCATCAGCTGCTCTGCAGGAGAAAGATGTGGCACTCTGTTTCCGTAAGGATTAAAAACTCACCAACCCCACTGCCACTGAGTCAATTCTGACTCATAGTGAGCCAACAGGACAGAGTAGAGCTGCCCCATAAGGTTTCCAAGACTATAAATCTTTACAGAAGCAGACTGCCACTTCTTTCTCCCGAGGAGCAGCTGATGGGTTAGAACTTCTGACTTTTCAGTTAGCGGCCAAGCGCTTCAACCACTGTATCAACAGGGTTCAAGCGCTTCAACCACTGTATCAACAGGGTTCCTTTTCATAAAGATTACAACCTTGGAAACCCTGTGAGGCAGTTCTACTCTATCCTATAGGGTCGCTATAAGTCAGAATTGACTCAACAGCAGTGAGTTTGGTTTGATTGAAAGAATGGCAAAGGACGGGGTTCTGTCCCTCGCCGCCTGAATGAAAAACATACTCATTCACAATCTAAGTACAATAACAAACGTTTTGAGAACTCAGACATGTACATCATTGAAGACTATCTGTGATAAGGCTTCCAAATCGCAGGTATGTGTATCCCTAGCATTAAGAGAATGGGTCAAGGGCAAAGCAACCGTTTTACCATGCCCTTGAGATGGTTTCCTGACATAACCCGTGAAGCACATGGCACCACTGCCCTGGGTCCACTCAGAATAACCATCTAGGACTGCTTCCAGCTGCACCACTTTGATAGTCACCGTCATGCTTGTGTCCCAAGGTGGGTTGATTAATGGTTTGAGCTCTCATATTACTACATGTTGCTATTCTTTGGGAACTCAAGAAACAAATACAATGAGTACTTCTACCTGTCTTTCCACAAAAAAAAAAAAAAAATCCCAGGTCTCAATGGAGAAAAGGAAACAAAACTCTGACACGCCTTTCAAAGATTGTTGTCAATCTTTACATTTAGAGATATAGAAGCTGTAGGTCCCATGATGTGGGGGTTAATTGGACACTTAATCCCCTAAGAGCAGTGGGTTTCAACCTTGTCTGTACACTAAAATAATCTGGGGAGCTCAGAAAGTACCAATGTGTGAGCACCCACCCCAGAGAGGCTAATGTATTGACGTGCATTGCACCTAGGCCTCTGTGATTTAAAAAGCTCTCCAGAAAGTTCAAATGGTAGCCTCAGAGGAACCTCTGCCCTAAGGTTTAGAAACATGCATCACATTAGAGTTGATTTACCTTTCTCAATTCCCAAAAGATGCATAGAGTAAAAAACAATGTCTTAGTTATCGAGTGCTGCTATAACAGATACACCACAAGTGGATGGCTTTAACAAAGAGAAGTTTATTCTCTCACCGTCTGGGAGGCTAGAAATCCAAATTCAGAGAGCCAGCTATAAGGGAAGGCTTTCTCCCTCTGTTGGTTCTGGAGGAAGGTCCTTGTCATCAATCTTTCCCTGGTCTAGGAGCTTCTCTGAGCAGGAACCTCAGGTTCAAAGGATGTGCTCTGCTCCTGGGACTGCTTTCTTGGTGGTGTGAGGTCCCCATGTCTCTCTGCTTGATTTCTCTTTTCCATCTCAAAAGAAATTGGCTCAAGACACAACCCAATCTTGTAGATTGCAGTCCTGCCTCATTAACATAACTGCCATTAATCCCATCTCATCAACATCATAGAGATAGGATTTACAACAATAGGAAAATTGGATCAGATGACAAAATGGTGGACAATCCCACAATACTGGGAATCATGGCCCAGCCAAGTTGACAGTACAATCCATGATAAACTGTATTTAAGAACTTCCCATTAGTGGTAGTAAGCACTCTAAAACTGCTTTTGGAAAATAAAAAGGAAACCAAAAAAATTTAAAACAGGCCTCAAAACCCACTTTTTTCACTGATTGTAAAAGTAATACATGATTACCAATGGACACTTTGAAGAAGAAAAAAGTCTTTTAACCCCACCACCAAGATATAATGAATTAATATTTTAGTGTATTTTCTTCCTGTTATTTTAGATGATGATAAAGAAAAAGAAAATATGTTCTCCATAAATGTTAAATATGACAGATAGTCATTATACTTGTTGTATCTAATTTTAATTCATCCTCAGCAACTCTGCAACTATTGGTATTTTATTGGTGAGGAATAAAGTTGCTTGGGCAACTCCACACAGCTAATAAGTGGCAGGGACGGCTTTGAACAACACTACAAAGTTCGTGCATGCTTTTCCCTTCCATCCCACTAGACTACCATATACAAACCAACACACACACACTCTCGCTGTTGCCTCACATACATACGTGTGTGTGTGTACCTGGTATGGCACACATTTTTATAGAACTACATACCCATTCAGTATATAGTTTAGTAACCTGTTCTTTTTTCATTTGACATTATTATTGTCAGCTTTTCCCCCATATATCATTAAATATTTGTCAAAAGCATGATTTTAAGGATAACCTTGTCATCTTGCATGTGTGTTTCATAAGTTATTTTCCAATCGCTATGCTTCTGGTTGCTTTCAAGAAAAATATGTGCTAAGATATTTTAAAAAGTCTATTTTTACTCACAGTTTATTTGAAATGTAAGTTTCAAACACCGTCTTTGATTTCATTAACTCTGGTGCCAACAATAAGATGATTGGTTGCTGCATGCACATTGATCTGTGTAAGTTCATATAATTCTCAATTTTTATAGCTTATTGGGTTTATTGATTAGCTAGCCTTTTAGTCTCCTTTTGTCTTTTTCTGTCATTCTTTTAAATGATTCCACTGTTTCCAATTCAAGAGTATTAAAGTTTTAGGTTTATCTACTTTGAGAAATCTTTTGAGACAAGATTTCAAAAAGACATAATAAATACACCATAGAATTCTTCAAACAAGAAATCAGCAGCTAAGCAATGAAGCAGTGGTGGCTAATTTTATCTAGGAACTATCACAACTGAGCACCAAACTCAGTTCTGAGTAAAAAAAAGACAAAACAGAAACATATAGAAGAGGTCACACTGCTCTCATTATTTGATTAAAAGAAGCAAACTAGTTCACTTAGGAAGTGGGAAACTTTTTTTGCACTGAGCGCTAAGCTAATTTATCATGTGAGCCTAACATAAGAGACAGTGCACAACATAACGGATGGGGCTTCAATGGGAATTTTACAAAAAGCCCCAAAATGTTCTCTGATGGTTAGTTTTTTAGCAACCCTCCATAAAAGCCAAGGACATAATGTGAAGTTGTAATTCTGTAAAGGATTTCTAGGAGAGCCAGAGATGGATGGCTCAGGTGTGTCACGTTCTGGTGATAGCACCTGCTGTTGGGCAGACCTCAGGGAATCTGGGAGATGAATGGTAAGAGGTCTTTTGGGCTATTCCTCTTGCACATCACCTCTCTGAGCCAGGCTTCAACAAGCAGAGCAATTCAAAACTGAGATTGCTTGCAGGACCTGAAGTGCAGGTTTCCTGAATTATTGATTCAAAAAAAAACCATGTGCTTCAGACACTAAAGTGCAGGGGGATGAACTAACATTTTCCCATGAGGATTAAGGGCCTGATTGGAGAGACTATGTCATCCTTACATAAAAGTGGGCAATGGCGGGGGTCATGACTTTTCACAAAGAGCATCTTTGAATCCACTCCAATGCTTGAACTCATCTGAGGTCCCAGGCTTCTGTGTTATGAAATTTGAACATTGCCTTTGGTTGACAAAATGCTACGCTCAAAGGCCAATTCCCCATATGTTTATTATGAACCCTGTTGGATGTATCGCAATTGCCCATCCAGATTTGCTCTCCACCCCATACTGGGCCTGAGTCCAGCCTGCATGGACGACACTCATGTGCTGGCTCCTTTGCCCTCTGACTTTTGGTTGGGTTTTGCCAATGGGGAGCAGCAGTGAAAGTTCAAAAGGGAACAGGGTATAGTGGTACATTCCCTGGCACCTCCTACAGGGTCACCATGGGCTGGTTGTGTCCCTTCATCTAAGGTCACTGCTCCTGCCAGGTGCCCCCTCTGTCTCCATGGTCTGTAACTGCTGCCTCCCCTCGCTCCCTCAGGTCTAGGAATGGTAATGGCTCTCAGCTTTTCTACCCCAGCAGACTGTACCATCCCTTGAACTTTCCCTACATCTGTCAGCACCTTTTACACTGCCCCTTTATTAAACTCTTCTCAAATTACCCAGGTCATGGGAGCCATATTTTAATTGCCTGGATCCTGCCTGATACCCACTGTGATCATTAACGTTGTGTGTCGACTTAGCTGGGCCATGATTCTCAGCAGTTTGGCAGTTACGATGTAGTTTGGCTATCATACGATGATGTGATCACTTCCATGATGAGATTTGATATAATGTGATCACCTCCATGATGGGGCTTGCTGTGAATAGCCAATCAGTTGAAAGGGTGTTTTCTTCAGTGCGTGGCCTGCATCAAATACAAGTGGACTCTCTGGACTCTGGCTTTTGCTCGCTCTGGATCCTGTAGCTGGCTCCAGTGTGTCTGACCTCCAGCTCTTGGGACTTGAGCTAGCAGCTTACCTGCGGTCTTGCCTGATGATCTTGAGATCTGTCTTCGTAGCCTGTGAACAAGAGCCCTGCTGTCTGATCTGCTGATGGTAGGTTCGCCAGCCCCTGTAGCTACATGAATCAGGAAAAGCCTCCAGCCTGACCTACGGATTTGGGACGTTCCAGCCTCTACAACTGCATAAGCCATTTCCTTGATATAAACCTCTTTATATAGATATTTATATGCTTTACTGGTTTTGCTTCTCTAGAGAACCCAGCATAAGACACTCATATTTATTTAAATTTGTACTATGCAAACTCTGTTGCAATACAGATGGAAGAGAACTAAGGTCCACTGAAAAAGTACTATGTTCCAGATACTGTGCTAAGAGATTTACAATCTCCTTGTATCCTTAAAGGGGTCCCTGGGTGGTGCAAAAGGTTAATGTGCTCAGCTGCTAACTGAAAGGCTAGAGTTTGAGTCCACCTAGAGGTGCCTTGGGAGAAAGATCTGGTGATCAACTTCTGAAAATTCGGCCACTGAAAACCCTATGGAGCATAGCTGTGCTCTGACACACATGGGGTCACCATAAGTCAGAACGAACTTGATGGCAACTGGTACAGGCCCAATCTTTAAAACACCTCATTTATTATTTATATTTTATAGATGTGGGCACAGAAATTCAGAGTGGCTAAGACCTTTGTCTAAAGTTACTGAGCTGTTCGATGTTACAGAAAACATATTTAGTATGTGAACGTATATTCTACAATTCAAACCACTAATCCTCAATAGGTTTGTTGTTTCAGTGTAAGATCCTCATAAATGAAGTGATTTTAAAACAATGCACTGTGCTAAAGTATTAGGTGTGCAAATAAATAAAATCAACAATGCAGTAACTGCAAACATTTTTATGAAATGATTAGAACATGCATGGGTACCTGATGAGAAAGTAGAATTTGGGAAAAACAAGGGAAGGACATTGTCATTTAAGAGGAAACATGAAGTCCAGAAATCCGACAGCATGCTGGGAGTGGGGGGGTGGGGTGGCGGGCAGTGACAGGACAGGGTGATGGAAGGCAAAGAGTTGAAGATGAAACCAGAAAGGTAGACTGGAGCTAAGTTACAGAGAGTCAGAGGCTGCCATATTCTATATTCTGTCCTTGGGTTGATAATGGAAAGAGCGACATGAAGATCTAAGCTGACGAGCAGGATGGATTAGAGGAAGATGGGCCTGGACACAGGGCAATATCAGAACTTCCAGCAATCCAGATGTGAAAGAAGGCAGGCCTAGACTGTTGACATATTTTGATGGTAGAATTGAAGAGCATGATGCCAGAGGGTAAGAGATGGAGAAATCAAAGGTGAGTACTTGGAGAATTCTTACTTCGTTGACAGAAATACAGAGATGTAAATTTTCTGGTTTATTAACAACTATACCAGAGGATGAGGAGGTGCAAAAGAGGAGCTAGCATTCAAATTAGTTTATTTTACTCTGTTAAGAAAGTTAAAAAAAAAAAAAAAATTCTTAGAGTATATAAGAGAAATTTGACTAAACAAAAATTGTGAGAATGTAGCATCCTTGTGCCCTATGACTCAGGTAACTGAAATTATAGTAGTATTTATATCTCAAAGGCTGAAATATATATAACCCCTTCAATGGTAACAAACACCACTAAGATATGGCACCTATAACTACCACAAGTCCATTGACCACCTCGATTCTTCCTATCCCAAAGAAGTTTCTATGCCTTTTTGGAATTTCTGGAGAACAAAAACAATCTTACTCAAAAAGGAATTAATATTATCCTAAATGTTTTTAGGGATCCCTGGTGGCATAGTGGTTGAGTGCTATGGCTGCTAACCAGAAAGTCAGCAGTTCAAAATCTACCAGGCACTCCTTGGAAACTCTATGAGGCAGCTCTACTCTGTCCTACAGGGTCGCTATGAGTCAGAATCGACTCGATGGGAATGGGTTTTAAAATGTTTTTATTATAATCATCTAACTAGACTTCTGCCCTATAACCATCCAGTCTTCACATGCATAGAGTAATACTCCCACATAATGATGCTGCTATTTAATTTCAGGTAAAGTGTAAAATACACCCATAATCACAGTAAAGTTGACACAGAAGAAACACTGAGACACTATAACTTGAATGACCTACATTCAAGCACTGCAAAATAGAGGTGTTTGATACCCGGTCAGAACATAATAGTCCACCTGCTTCTTTGCTTTCCAAAATTGAATTCCAGAGTGAGGCAGTGGAAAAATCAGAACTGAAGCCAAGGTAAGAATGGTAATTTGTTTTTTTGTTGTTGTTTCTTTAAATAAGGTGAGGTCAAGGATAGGGGAAAGAGAAGCAAACAAAGCAAACCTACACACACTTGCAAGTCTCTAAATCCAAATTATAAGGATTTAGCACAGTTCTACCCTGATCCACATGGGGTAGCCATAAGTAGGAGCCAACTTGACAGCAACTGTTTGGTTTTTTGTTTTAGTTGTTTTTAATTGCATTATATCAGTGGATAGATTTAGGAAAAAAGTATTTCTTTAATTTCCGGCTCCATATAACTCTGGAAGTGGACCTAAATGCTATTATTTAATTAGGAGTAAGAGGCATCAATAGAAGACGATACTGAGCAAAGCCAAGCACATGAGGACAGCAGGAAAGGACTGTGGAAGTCTCCCTGGGACAGCCCTCTCCCTTACAGTGACTCCTTCCCACCCTAATGATAGCCATTGTTCATTTTTCTCCAGCCTTGTAATCTATCACATTAGGGATAGGGACACTTTCATTAAAACAAATAAAAAGAAAACATATAACGAAAATCACTGAATCAATTAATTTCCCTGACAGTTAAAAAATATGATTTGTGTATGAGGGATATTAGGCCCGAAAGGAACCTGTTATCCTTTGACAAATTAGATCTGTCTAGAAATTCAAATTGCCCCACATCCAAGGTCTGCCCAAGCCCATCCATCCGTCGGAATTCCCCATGTTTTGAGATTCTAACAGTGGAAGCCACTGGGGCCTCTTTCTCTCATTCTCATTTCAAAGGCAGTGATGGAAGTGCTATCAGTAGTACTGGAAATATTAATACAGTCCACAGAAAACATGGAAAAGTGCAGTCACTTAAGATGAACCACTTGGTTGTGCTGCCATTTTATGAGCTAGTCACTCTGAGAAATCTTATGTTCTGACTAAAAATAACTTTTCAAAGTCTAAAATTTAAAAACACCATTAGTATGCCTGCGTTTTAAGAGCTGGGGCACTGAAATATTAAGAGCAGGCTCATTTTATACTAAATTATTATAAAGTTAATATTAAAAATTAATAAACAATACTAAATTATTATAAAATTAATTTTTTGCACATTAGAATGTATGCTCCTGGTTTTTGACACTAGGCTTTTAATTATTTAAAGAAATGGCCAGTTTCACACACAACACATGTATTCAGGATGACAGATCAGCAGATTCTTATTTTTAACGTTGTATAAATTTTTTTTCTTTTATAAATTCTTATATATATTAGCCTGTCACAGTGACCCCTGTAAATAAATAATGTTTACTATCTTTACTGACAAGTGATATAGCTTGAAGACAAATTTGAACAACAAACGTGGAGTAAAAATATATAACTATTTCATCTCACCAGACATGGTATGGAGTGTTACAAAGAATAGAAATCATCCCTTGCTTTTGAGTGCATAATATTTACTGAGTATTTATTGTATGGCTTTTAACTTTTACAAAGCTCAATTACATCTATTTCCTTATTTAATACGCCCAAAAATCTTATGTTGTACAGTTATTTTACAGAACAATAAACAGAAACAGAGAGGGTAAGTGGCTTGTTCAGATTACCTAGCCACACAAGGTCAGAGCCAGGACTTAAAACCTGTAGGTTTCACCCTGGCTTCCCTAAGACAGGTGTGCCTCATTTGCATGCTGAAAAGTTCTCCATAGTATATATTTGTGAATTAAATCCTTAAATTCACTAGGTGGTGGTGTTCTTATGAACTACACAGTGACACCTTTTGTAATACAAACAAATACTTAATGTTTTTATTCTGTAAATTTTGTATTTCTTTTGTTGAAATTTCTTAAAACATCTACTCTGTATGTGTGATGTCTTTTTTAAAATGTTAGATATAAGGGGAGTAAAGGCAAAATAGGCTCCTTAAAGGCAAAGTAAAGTTGTAGCTGTGGGGTGACAGAACTTTTAAACTATTTCTCACAGCATGATGACTTTTACCTCATTCATAATAGAAAGCATACATTCTTTATCCAGTATACAGATTATGATAGGCGTAGAAAAGTATATTAAGTTCAATAAAGACCTAGCATTCTAAGTACTATATTAACAAAGTAATGTTTCCTTTGTTTTGTTGCAAATCTTTTAGATAGAAAATAGCTCTATTATTTTAAGTAACCACAAAATTCCTTTATTTCTAAAATTAAAAGATCCATGAAACTCATACCCTTAAAAAGCACCATATGTTTCAACTATCTCCTCTGAAGTTGTGATTATATACATATATTAGTAAAAAAATAAATTATTTTTTTACATATATCAGTAGAAAACCAAAAAAAGGGAATTTCTTCTAAAATATGCATTTAAAAATGATCTAAAGTGGATGAAATGAAAGACAAAACTCTCAACAGAATTTATATCAGTTTGCTAATAATCTGAGCTGTCAGCCAGGAGTTTCATAGAGTTTATCATCTTTTTAACAAAGAGCTTTTTCATATTTGCCCAGTGACCCCAAAGAGGACGTGGACACACACAACAGCTGTGCATTACCAGAACTTTATAGATGTGATGGAAACAAAGAAAAGGAAATCCACGGCAATGACTAACCACACTGTACATTCAAAAACAATGACCACACTGAAAATCATTAAGGGGGTAGTTTGTTTACGTAGATTTGGAACAATAGATGACATTTAACCCCAATTTATTAAACCCTTCTTTTGTTTACTTGCAAATAATCTTTACGTTTGCCTTTAAGATTAAAATATTACAGTAATGTGAATAATATTAGTAATTGACACTTAAAAAGCAGGCAGCCAGACCAGCTTGATATAACACCATTAAGGAAGACCATTGAGGCGTTTTAAATCTGTCATATATTCTGTACTCTTAAGCATGCATTTTATTTTATTTCAAAAATAAGGAATCAGAGTTTAACAATGGTTCATGATTAGATCCCTTCACAAAGAAAAATATCTGATATATACAGGAAAAAGAGTTATCTAGGAGTTAAGCATACTAATTTTGAACATACTTTTGTTTTGGCTCCCTTAAACTTACAAACTGCCAAGCAGATGTTTTTTTTCAAGTTTTGATTTGCCAAATTTTAACTTGGAATACATTTGTACATGAAAATCAGAGTAATTTAATTAGAGAAACTTGGGCACAAAAAGCAAGGCAGTAAGATACATATCTCTCCTAATCTCAACATAAGCAAATTACAGTGAACTTTGATAGACCCGCCAGCAGAAACTTTCATTTTACTGATGGGGGAAAACGCTCAGCAGCTGACACATCTGCAACGGGATCAGACAGATGCTGCCGTGTGGAGGCTGATCCTGACACCAAACTCAGTCCAGTGTTCCCGGCACTCAACAGAGTTGCTACCCTAGACAGACTTCCCGGACACTTGGCAGAACGCCCACTCGGCTCATCAGCTGTCACTGACATCCACGATCCAACTATTCTTGAACAACAGGCAGAAATATAAACAACCAACAAAGTATCCAACTCCAAAGTCCTCCCCATTGTCTCCGACAAAAGAACACTCCTCAGTGAGCCCTATAACGTGTCATACCTGTAACTAGAGACTCGTGGATCACGTTGCCAAGTAGATACTGAAAACTGTGCACATAGCTGTACCCAGTAAAGGAATGAAAAGAGAACTTTGAAATCCTCAACGGCTGGCCACTGACAACGCTACATTTCAAGAATGGAATAATCTCCTACCTGGAGCCCTCTTCTTCTTAGAATGCTGGACTCATCCATCTTAACCCTCTGCTTCTCTGAGCCTCTCACAACAGTCTAGCCATGCTGTACTACCTCTACTTGGGCACGCTAATTCAGAGCCGGGCAGCTGCTAAACACTTACATCACGCTCTAGCTGATTGGAGCCCTGAGTCAGCTGGTCCCGCTTAGTTATTCACTCCAGCAACTTCGGAAATCAAGGATGCTTGCAGTTCGGAGGGAGTAAGCAGCAAGTGGGCTCCAGGCACCTAAAGCCTTTATCTGGGCGGAGGCTCTTGCTATTAGACAGGAAATCCTGGGATCCCAGTTTTGTCCTCTTCAAAATGCTGGCTGCAGCATCCTCAGTGGCCAGGGAATGGCTTGAGGCAGCGGTTTTGGGTCAAGCCCCTTCTGAAGCAACTATAAGGTCAAAGTGGCTAAGTAAATCAGCGGTGACAGATACCTCTGCAAAAGGCAGCCGCTGATAGGGATGGTGGAAAAACTAGGGCACAGCTGGTCAGCCAAGCAGCACCACCAAGCCTGGCTCTCATCTTTTTTGACGGCATCAAAGAAAACAAAATGTTGCAGAACACACAAGAGCTGCCTGAACACGGAGGGCTCAAGGCGGCTACTCTCCAGCCACCACGGAATTGTTTACACCTCCCAGCATGAAAGCCAATCATTTACATAAATACCTTGCCAGCCAATTCCTAGCCCAAAGACAGAGGCATTTTAGGTTTTAATTTCCTTCATGATAATAACTGAGTACTGTTGATACTTGACCAATATGTAAAAAAGGGGAGAAATTCTAAGAGCCATCATTAGTTGGAATACTAACCTATTTCTAGTTTATATAAGCAGCTAAAAAAAGAAAAGAAAAAAATTCCCATCATGTGTAATTTCACAGTCTGTTTCAGCTTGTTTACTTCGCTTATCCTCATCTTATTTCAATTCAAAGCAACCAAGAGATGAATATTAAGTTTTCATTACTGGCATGGCACAGAGTGACAATATATGATACTACCAATTTATGATAAATTATTCCCCCTTGATTTCTATTCTAAAGATATTTAAATTGAGAGAATAGTCTGGTCCACAGAGACACACATGAGGACTATCTGCAGTCTGAGGATCCTTCTTCCACTCTGTGCTCTAGACAAATTCCTGTCCTTGAAAGCAACGTAGGCAGGCAGGAAGACGTACAATTAAGAAACATCAGTGAACCATTCCTGGATTTTACCTCATGCTCCCTAATTGTGCAGGTAGGGGAGAAAGTGTCCAGTCCTTCCTTACACATCCACCCTGCTACACTAGCTTTCTGTCTCTCTCTGGCTGTCAACACACTTTCAGGGTTGCTATCAATTGATTAGATTATGTCATTAAAAATAGCTCAGGGATTTATGAGTCTAACCACTGAGGAAAATTGACTGCATTTTATGTTCCCAAACAGTCTTTTGCATACATCTCCAGACGTACAAAGGGAAACCTTGTCAAGAAATGCCACCACTAGTGGCAGCATCAGCAGAGCAGCGTGTCAGGGTGTTTTTCCACTTAGGCACGTTCGTTTCATATCACCTAAGGAAGAAAACCCTAGAGTTTTTAGTTCTCGCTCATATGTGGAGTAATGTCATCTCTAAAAGCAAAGAAACAGCACAAAACTGGTCAGCGTGCAAAACAAAATGTACTAACAAATTCCAGCACAAAAGATTTTTCTTAAAGGTCTTTAAAAACTATAAATATTTTATTTAAATTGAAGGACCAAAAAAAAAAAAAAACCCAGGGGCAGTGAGAGAGAGAGCGATGAGCTCGCTATCTATCACGGGCAATCGGCAGAGTTGGTAGGTAATAGCTCTCCATCCTTCACAGGTCTGCTCTGAGGACTGTGAGGAATCCCTGAGTAGTGCAAACAGTGAAAGCACGTGGCTGCTAACTGGAAGGTTAGTGGTTTGGGTCCACCCAAAGGTACCTTGAAAGAGAGGCCTGGCAATCTACTTCCAAAAAATCATCTATTGAAAACCTTATGGAGCATAGTTTTACTGTGACACACACAGGGTCACCATGAGTCAGAGTCAATTTGATGGTAACTAGTTGAGGACTGTGGCCTTGATTGTGCTGCTCCGCTTAGAAAGAGTGGGGTCTAATGAAGGTACCACACTTTCACTAGAGAGAGAGAAGGAAAAAAACTCGTCCTCTTGAAATAAAGATCACAGATTGCCAGGGGAAAAAAAAACGTAGAGCCCAGAAGTGTCTTTTCTGTGACCAATCAAGTAAGCTAGTTGGAAGTGCTATCAGAAGACACTTTGAGGACACACTGTCACAAAGTCAAGTGATATGTATCCCAGATAAGTGGACTCCATACACCTTAGGCCCTTTGCAGGTATAGAGTTGTTTGGGGTCGGGGAGGTGGTTGTAGTGATAAAAACGATTTTGGCTGAGGATGAAAAGTGTGTTTCTTAACAAAGGAAAATTTGGAGATAAAAATCTAGGTTAATATTCAACCATTAACTAAGTCTAGGATGAGGATTATGGCCATCACACCATCAAATCTAGTATGAAAAAATATCGATTACCTGTCAAAATGTATCACTTTGAGAAGTGATACACATACATTTTAAAGAAATAAAACCAGCCAGAGGCAAAAACATTTGGGACAAAAATGAAAGGCTGCTGAAAAATAACATCAAGCAATAATGGCTTAGCAGAGGGAATAGTAAAAGGAAATTGCTACATTTACCCTATGCTCTATATTTTCTCATCAAGAGAAGCCATGTGTTAAAATGCAATAAAAACTTCAATGATGACACTCATCACAGGTAATAATCAGGATCTAGCCTAATTTCCATTAATAAACTCATTTTTTTGCAGTTTCATCCCTTCACTGAATATATTCACAATATCGTGAGTTAATTCACAAAGTACCAACCTCTATGAACATTGCTTCTACATGTGTATTCAAATAATAAAATCCAGTAGGCTTTGTCATTAATTGTAATCTAAAGCAAGGGGCTTCATGGTGGTGGGTGTTTTTGTTTGTTTTTTTAAATTATTTGTTCAGATACACCACATACCTTCTCTACTGTAAGTATAACTTACTTCATGGAATATTCAAAATTCATAACACTATAATAGCGATAGAATTTAAATTTTAATAATTATTACCATAAACGGCTCACAGAAGCAAAAAACATTTCCAAATCCCAACCGAGAAAAATGGGTTGGCGGGGGCGGGGAGGTGTTTGGCTGCATACATTTTCACAAAGGGGTAGGCTACAGACTAAATGTTTGTGGTCATCATCCACTGTCATGCTGCCTGGCATAAGGATACAGATTTGCCGCCTGATCTACACGGTCAGATACTTTCCACATATTTAGAAACAAGTTACCTCTCTTTATTACTTCCATGCTCGTAACCCAAAAGTAAACCTATTTTCTGATTTTACTCACCCTTCAGTAATGGAATGTACATCATGGATCTACTATGAGAAACACTGTATTGGGTTAAAAAAAAAACAGAAATGGGAAGTTTCCAAGCCCACCCTGCCCACTGGACTCCACTGGCCTAATCCAGCTCCTGTCCAGCGGCTCTTAGCCTTTGGTTTCTGAACCGCCTATCCTGAAGCCACAGGAGCTAAAGGACGAGGGTAACAGAATCACTTCCTGGTGGGGAAGGTTTCTCCCTCCACATCCACATCAGCCAGAGGGAGGGATGAGGGGAGCACCACTGTGTCACCACAATGTCACCACAGTACCTCAACCTACCAGTCAGGGTTCCCAGTGTACTAGAAATGTGATTTCTAGTACCATCCTCAGAATGTGTAGTAGAACTGTGCCTTAATATTTTCTTGTCAATGTGTGGCAGTGATCACTATTTCTTAATGAAAGATAGACAAGTAGCCACAAAATGCATTAACTATTTTAGACAATGCTCTGAGAGGTCACACATCTCATTCACGCTCATCCACAAAGTAGGTGAATATGATCAAATGGATAAACCCCTTTATTCATTCACTGATTACTTCTACTCATAAGACAAATGCCACTGGTCAATAGCCATGTAACAGTAAAAAAAAAAAAAAGTTAACAGAAAGGTCATAAAAAGCTACAAAGGAGAAACAAACCATTCATGAAAATGCATATAAGTATCTATGATTATAATCATACTTCTATGTCAATAGAAGAGAACCTTGAACGCCAATGATCAATGTAACTGTGAGATTTGTTCAAATACATATTTCAGTGCTTACATTTAAAATTTCTTCATAATTTTTATACTTTACTTTCCCCCATATTTCACTTTTAAATAGTAATAGCCAACATTTTTTGATCGCATACTATGAGCCAATCACTACACTACAGGAGTGATCTCACTGAATCCTCACAATAGCCACATGAATTAGGTACTATTATTAAGCCCATTTTACAGATAAGGAAACTGATACCCAGAGAGGTTAAATAGCTTCCTAAGATTATGCAGCCAAGGAAAGGTGAGGTGGGATACCAACACTGACAGCCTGACTCCAGAGTTTGGGTTCATAACCACTATGCTCTACTGTCTCTCAGGGTTTAAAAAACGAAGGAACTGTGCTTTCAAAGTGAAACAAATATGTGAAAGTTGTCAGATTCTTTTGCTCCAAAGGGAAAATCACTACATCCTAAGCTGTCAGTGGTTAGGACATACCAGAAAGGGCATCTGGAAACTCAGTTCCATGAAGCCATGTGCTCTGAAAGAGAAAAGCAGCAGGATCTCAGCTGCTTCTGGGAGGGAGTCAGAGAGGCTCCCGGGGGGCGGGGGGGGGGGGGCATGGAGGAAGAGTGCTGGACCCTGGACCCGCAGAGGTGTTGCCTCTACTTTCTTCTCAAAGGTCTCTGGGCCTCCAGGGGCTCCACTCTGAGTCTGAACCATTCATTACCCTTCTAGCTCCAAAATGATGCAGCTCTAGATAGAATATATACAGTATTTATTTACAGTCAACTGAATCCCACATAATCAAGGGCACCCTTTCGGTTGTTGAGCAAAATGCACAGCCCATTAATCTGTGGGGCTTTTAGCAGTGCTTCATTTTCTAGTCTGATATTCTTAACCTTTCTGGAATTTATCACTGATGGCAGCTCCTTAAATCACTCTTCCCTTTCAGGTGAAATGACTCAGGGCCAGCCTGCTGCCACTTCTGCCCTAGACAGCCTTGAACCAGCCAGACAGCTCATTCTGTTCTGAGCAGTGCTGGGAAGAGAAAGAGGTGGGAAAATCCCAACCCTTGCTTCTCCCTTCATTTGCGGGAAGTCACGACTCTGGCATACTTAGAGGAAAGGACCCAGCAGTGAGAGCCAGTTCTGGCTCTTCCAATGAGAGTTTTAGTTTCTCATCTGTAAAATGAAGTTTTTATTGTGGGATTATGATCAGGAAGCTGAAGAAGAAGGTAGGAGGAGACCTGATGAGAAATTGGAAACTGGACCCACTGCCCTCAAAGTAAGAGCAGCCCAAGCCTCACAGTGGCCACCTGGTTCCTCCTTGTTGACCCCCACAACCATGTCTCCAAACCTTCCTTCCTCCTTCAGGTCAATTATTACCATCCCACAGAGCCTCTGCTTCACACAGCTGCTCAGCTACCATCCTGGCTTCAAGGCTCCTTTGTCCTGCCCTAGAAGATGTATGAGGCTGAGGACTGAGCTGGGTTTCCCATCGGCCCCTCTTCATCACCACTCTCTGGAGGTGGAGCTCTGAAACCAGTGATGTGCTGATGCATGCATGCCTAAATACAACAAGGTTAACATTAACTCTGAGAACAGGTTAAATATACGGATAAGGGTGACACTGTCTAATATTAATACCACAAGATTATAACAATATTGCTGTTTAATGTCATCACTGTCTAATACCCAAAGATAGTTAATACTTACTAAAGTAATTGACAAGTGAACTAGCATCATCAATGTTCAAAAGTAAAAAGACATCTGGAGAGAGGCTCTATACCAGGAGATACTACACCCAGGAATAAGCACTGAAACCATGAATTTCTTTTCTTGTATTTTTAAATAATCATTTGAATTTTTAAAATAAAATTCTAAGATTAGCAAAGGTAAAGAAATAGAGGTTCAGAATGTAAGTGTCTTTTTATCCCCAAAGAAAAAGTTTAAAAACCTGTCAGGAAAGAGACTAAAACAAAAGGTGCACTGCCTTCCAGGGAAAGACGGAATTCTTCCCACCCAATAGAAAAGAGAGAATCTAACACCTCCCTACAGAGGATACACCAAAATCTGAATTTACCCAAAGAGCAGCATTTTCTAAAACACATGTTTCATTTAGCAAAAACTGCAGGTGGGGTGGGTAGGAAGCATAAGCCTATGTAATACTCTGCAACCCATGCTTCCTACATTTAGCTCCATTTTCCATCCTGCCTGGAATCCCGAAGACTTCTTAAATGTATGCAATTGATGATTTCTACAATGTATCATGCACGGTTTCGCTTAAGGCTTTTCACAAGAACACTATATCGTCCTGACGTTAGCATCACCTTTTTCATCTAATTATTTCTGGCATATTAGCCATCAAATCACTACTGACAATATGACAGGAATCATGGTATTGAAAAAATTACATCCTCGGAAGAAATAATAAAATATAAATCACATACATAATTTTCTTTTGAACATTTTAACAATGACACCCTCATATACATATGAAATATAGCAGACTATCCTTATAAATGCCCTAACATCAATCACAGCAGGAAAATATTCTTTCCTTGGCTAACACACAGATCCCACAAAATATAGCATTTCTAATAAAACTGGATAATACAACTTCATTTTTTTTCATACGAGAGCATTTATGAAGAGCTGACAATTGGAAATAGCGCCAATATTTTTTTTTCAGTTATGTCCCTTCATCTCCAAGTGATACACAGCTAAACACTGGTACCATAAACTAACATTCAGGAAAATCCTATATTTCACATCAATATATAGATTAAGATAGGAGTAGATGAGTGGTGTGATGTTGGTAGTATCGCCACTACGATGCCTATCAATTCACATACTTCAGAAATGAGCATATTGATATCTATCAACTACTCACATCAACTTAGTCTAAGTTTGTGAAACAGAGCTATTCCTAAAATTATTCCTCACGTGGCAGGATACACCTAGAGATAAAAATTCCAGAAGGACTTTATTTAAAAATATTTAAACTCTGTCCTATACAGCCCAGGGATAGCTACAGAATCAGAATCAGCCCCTGACTCATGAAGACCCAACGCATGACAGAGTCACTGTCCGGTCCTGTGCAGCCCCATCACAGGTGGCAGCTCAGGTTGTTGGGACCTACACATATTAAACGGTTTTTTCTCCTACAGTGATGAGAAGCTCAGTTCTAGATTAAATGCACTGCACCTAGCTAAACTTCTTAAGAAAAATAAACATATGGTAGAAAAAAATTTGGAATATCTTCTAAGGATAAAAACCCAACTAGTTATCTTGGAATTTAAAACCAGATCAACTGCAGCAAGACCAAAGACAGCCTGCTAAATAAAATTAGGTTGTGATTCCATACATAAATTAATCAAGCATTCTTTCTTATGTCCATGTTTTTACAATGACAGACATTACAATGCAGATCAGAACAGCGTTTGCAGGCTGACTGTTTTAAACCCCAAGTTTAAGATCACATCTTAAACCTTAGTCTACCTGAGGTATCTGGTTGAATTAATTCTGAGGTTTTGACCGGGAACTTCATTCTGATCTTGTTTTCATTATGTACACTAACCAGGCACTTTGGTGGCTCTTCTACAAATATCAAGCAGCCAAACAGGTCAGAAAATTATAATATAAATGATAACTAACCAGGTTTCTTTCAAGCAAGAATACAAAAAGTTCAGATGTTTCCCCTGCATTCTGTTTGTCATTCTCAACTTCCCGTGTTCAGTTTGACTTTCTTTCCCGTCATCGTGCACTCAATGTCATCCAACTCAGAAATGAATAGAAATGGTGCTGCTGTCTAGAACGTGTTTTGGTTAAAGGAGAGTAAGTATTCCTTGGGACTCTATTATATAAGACATAAGCAATGTGTGTTCCCCTTCTCTACAACTTTAACTCTGTCTTCTAGCTCCCTCAAATGTGCTCTTCAAAGAAACACAAGATGTGTTCCAGATACTGTCTCATTAATCCTCATCAGTTTGCTAAGAAGTAGAGAAGGAAGAGACTGGTCCAATTTACCACAGAGGAAAGTGAGGCAACGAGGTTAAAGGAAGAGTCCAAGGTCATGAAAGCAGTAAAAAAACAGAGCTAATGAGAGAATTCAGGCTTCCCAGACCCTGGTCCCAGGTCCCAGACAGCAGCCACCTTCCAAACTGCTGCCCTTTCCTTTTACACTTTCATTGTTCATCCCACTACTCCCTCAACAGTAATTCACAGACAAAGGCTGCTCTGCAAAACTTTCAGATAGTTACAACTTTTTCTAATTTCGTGAAAACGAAAAACCCAACAAATAAAAAACAAATGTGTATGTACACACATTTTGTGTGTGTGTGTGTGTGTGTGTTTGTGTACAGGAGAAACAAATATTAACTGAAGGTCAAACCAAGGACATAAGCTTAGGAAGATGTCACATGAAACACGACCTTGATGACACAGTATTTGTGTCTTTTTTTTTTTTAGTTAAGAAGCTGAAAACATAGAATCTAAATTACAAGTACACAGACCATAGACAAATCTATTTTGGTTCTTTTTTCTTTTTTTTTGTTTTGGTGACAAGGTCTCTCTCTGCACTACAAAAAAGTATCAATATTCAAATACTTCATCATTCTGGGAGTCACATTATATATTTAGTCCATGACTCTTTCCTAAGACCTTGATGAGCATGCTGGTTTTTTTTCCTGCATCTCTTAGCTGAAGTAAAATAAACACTTGTCTAGTTTTCTCAATAACATTTTTTATTATAAATGAAATAGATGTCTATTGTAAAACATCTGGAATATACAAGAACACCATAAAGTCATATCTAATTTTAATGAACAATGATTTATTTCCTTTATTTATATATATATATCTACATGAACTTTCACACATACAAAACATGTATAAATTTCTACTAAAAGCTGTCTTTAGCCTTAAAGCAAAACTAATAGGTGGCTCTAACTGAAAACAATATACAACAATCTCCCCCCCCAAGATAACAGTAAATGTTAAAAAAATTTGATCCTTCTGACAGCTGATTTAATTTCTTAGATTTATTTTCTCTTTAGTCTATGTAAGAATTCAGCAGGGGCTCCTGCATATGATCCTTAAAAAAAAAAAAAAATCAAGAAAATCTCAAGTTTTACAGACTAATATAAAGTCACTATGTTCTCTTTGAAATCCCCAGCTCATTCATTTATATTCATTAATCTTAATGATATCATTAATGTACAATGTGTTTCACAGAAGCTAATTGTATTTTGCCAGAATCAAACATTAACAATTACGCCTGCCATTATCACCCAATAAAATAAAATAAAAGTTAAAAAATCTCAGGCACGTTGGTGAATATTTTGGTATGGTAACAAATTTGCATTTTTAATGCTATAATAAATTGACCACATTATTGTCAATTAGATAATTAATATTCTTTAAGTAAGGGGCTGGGGAATTATTCTGTTAGAAATCGACAACACTTCACACTCACTTCCTTGAGCTCTATTGAATACATGCTTAGCCTCCTTTGTCCCCTTATCTAAAGCTGGCTTTTGTGACTCAAGCTAATACCACACAACAGAACATATTCCTCTTTAATTTTTACATACTTACCATTGCTTTAAGGAAAGACAGGAGATTAGGAAATCTGTGTTCTTCAGCTAAAGGAGAAACAGCTACCTGGGCAACGAAAACGCCTGGAGTCAGAAGTGAATGGATTGGGTTGTTTAAATCATTGTATTGCTGCAGAAATTTTTATCCCTTTGATTCAAAAAGCAATCACTGAGCACCAACTATGTGCCAGGCATTACAATGGAAGCTGAGATCAGAAAGAGAAAGGAGATTCTGTCCCCAAGTGCATAGTCAGTCTGGGGCCCCAGGACACATGAATAACAAAACAAAACATGGCCAGGTAAGAGGGCACAAGGACATACAAACAAGGTGCTGTGACAATACCCAGAAAGGGAAGATTAACTGAGAGGAGTGGGTGGAGAATAAGGGAGGGTTTCTGAGGGGAGGTAAACAGATCTTAAACAGAGGTTCCCAAATTTATCTGCACACTACAATCACATTACAAAGCACACACCACACCCAGGGAATTTAAATCACAATTGCTGGGGGTGGAACCCAGACATCAGTAATTTTTGAAGCTCTCCAGGTGATTTCAATGTACAGACAAGTTTGGAAACCACTGGTCTAGAGGAGAGTGCCTCAGGCAGTGCAAACGATTAAGCACTTGGCTGCCAACTGAAAGGCTGGCAGTTCAAATCCACCCAGAGGCACCTTCAAAGAAAGGCCTGGTGATTTACTTCCGAAAGATCACAGTCACTGAAAACCCTATGGAGTGCAGTCCTGCTCTGAAACACATGGCGTCACCATGAGCCAGAATCTACTTGATGGCAACTGATTTGATTTTGGTTGGTCTAAGGAACTAGGAATTCCAAGTAGGGTAGAGGGTGGATGCAGTAGTTGAGAGAAGCCTGGCAAGCAAAGAGAACAACGCGTGGAAAGGCACACACGGGTCAAGGAGGATGAAAACAGTGTGGTGTGACTGCAGCCAGGGCAGTGTGTTTCCTCCTAAAAACAGCTACTCTCTCTCTACTCAGATCACCTTGGACTTTGACATCTGTCCTGATCTACAAAACCAGACCCTACAAGTTCTGTCCCTTTTCCTCCTCCCAGATTCTCAGAGTGTAATTTCCTTCTACCACTCTTACGTAAAAGAGCTTAAATTAACTAAAAGACTTACATTAGAGATCCTCTTGTTACTAAGTGCTCATAATCTTCCCCGTAAGTGACTATAAAACTAGGGAAGAGGGGAGAGGGAAGAGAGAGGTGACCAGAAACAAAAAAGGAAGAAGTGATTTCTGTGGCCATAAAAGAATATCACTTTAATCTCTCTTCACCAAAGACAAGCATTTTCATGAAAAGAAGGCACTTTTGGTATAATCTTCCCCCAAAATTAAAGCTCAGAGAGCTGAATAAGTCCTACCTGCTTGGCCTTACTAAACACATTACAAGACTCAATTATTAAAAGCAAACAGTATCCTTTATCTTTTCCTTCTTCAGGTTTCTGTGATGCCACCAGGACTCTGACGATGATCTCATACTCACTTGACAACCTTGAAGGAGCCCTGGTGGCGCAGTGGTTAAGCGCTTGGCTCCTAACTGAAAGGTCGTTGGCTCAAGCCCACCAGCTGCTCCTTGGAACCCCTATGGGGTAGTTCTACTCTGTCCTATAGGGTCACCATGAGTCAGAATTCGACTTGAGGGCAGCGGGTTTCATTTTTAGGGTTTTGACAACCTTGAATGCCTGTCACCACTCTCCTCTGAAACAGCAAGAAGGACATCGGCGAGGAGCCAGATAATTGTATTCAACTGACCTCTAGAGAATAGAATGTATGTACCCTGACTGTTCTATTATTCTGTCTATAGACAAAATTAATAGATTGAATCTGATTCCCTTTTGTAAAACAATAAACAGAGATTCTATACCCTAAGCCATCAGTAAAAATACAGATTTCTTTTGGAAAAAAATAATAAAATGAAATCCTAATACTTTCTTGGGAAGCAGTATTTTCTGTATTTTTACTCCTTATTTACTTTTTGAAATGCATGCCTGGAAAAATGTTCCCAATTTTACTATTTAGTTTTCAGAGGGGGTACTTATGCTAAACTATGACAACGGTGCTTCCTTTGCCTGCTTCTTTATCATCTTTGAATATAAAAACCATAACTAATGCACTGTCAGCATGGAGTTGCTCATTTAGCTGTGGTGTTTAACTGTACATGCAATTAAGAGTTACTAATAATGCATTCCAGGAACATAAAGTTTATCCCATGAAGAAGTTATAGCAAACATGTACTATTTTTTTTTTAATGCTACTTGAAGGAATTTCTCCAGCTCAAGTATTCATTTTCTGAACATAATTCAAACATATAAACCTAGGATAGCAAAACATCCTCTATACATTATTCCCTAAAAACCCAAAATGTTATCAAGTTTAATAGTATTTTTTACCTGTAGCAGTTATCAGCAGCCCAACAGTGTTTTAAAAATCTCCGTGTGACAGCATAACACATTTTAATTTCAACCAGTCTATTAGCTTTTAAACGAAGTCCTGGTGGCTCAGCAGTTAAGTGCTCAGCTGCTAACTGAAAGGCTGGAGGTTTGAACCCACTCAGCAGCTCCGTGAGACAAAGACCTGGGGATCTTAGTCCATAAAGATTGCAGCCCAGAAAACCCTATGAGGCAGTTCTACTCTGTCACATGGGGTCTCCATGAATTGAAAATTGACTCAATGGCACCTAATATTAGCTTTTACAAAGTTCTTACTGACAATTTTCTTACAATGAGAGAACCAGTTTTAACTGGTCTAACAGTTTTTTTTTCGCAGTTGACTTAATGAGCCACCTTGCAGACAGGGTATACATTTTTCTTACCCTGTGCATCTTTTTAAAAATCCTTGGCATATCCATTGCAAAGGAGATTTGCTGATGCGCCACCTAGTGGACAAAATAGCACTGGTGTCAGCGGACCTCACCTTGTTTTTTTCCTCCAGCTTTTCCACCCTTGATTATCCGCATCAATAGAGAGAAGACCAGTGAAAATATTTTTTCAGAGGATAATCTAACAGCAACACAGAGCTCACCCCATCCAGGTGCTGCAGAAGGTGATGTTTTGAAGGATGCAGTGGGAGCGTGGCCTCCCTTCCACAACCGCTGCCTCTTTTGCATACCTGCGGCTGCTCACTAGGACTGATTTGGAACCAGGAAGGCCGTCGCTAGTCATTGAAGACCCACATCAGGACACGGCCCGCTGTGGTCAGGGCAGAAGTGACTGCTTCCCTCCCAAGCTGATGATCGCCACGGAGCCACTGCACACTGCCTACGCACAGCAACAAATCCCAGCTTTTCATAAACGCCGTAGCGCTACTGAGGTGTACGCTGGCAATAAATTGACACTTTGATTTCATAATTTGTTACTAGACCAGGTAACATCACAAAACTTTGAAAAAAATATCTGAGGCCCTCCTTCCCTGAAGTTCCCAAAGGAGAGAGATGTGAGATGGAGAAAGGTGCCATGCACACACCATCGTCTGTGGATGTAAAGTTGCCCCTACAGACCCATCTTCCCTCTTAACCGGGCTCAAGTGGAAGACAGAGGAGCGTCCAACTGCTCTGGCCTAACCTCGCCGGGTGTGAAACAAAGAGGGTAATTTAAGTCCTTCTCAGATTCAATCTGCTCTTCACGATGTCCTTCCAACCAAGCACTCAATTCTGAGAACAATGTTAAGAGTGCACTCTTGAATTCTTGGAGCACTGGTGGTGGTACAGTGGTTAAAAGCTTGGCTGCCAACCAAAAAGGTCCGCAGTTCAAATCCACCGGCTGCTCCTTGGAAACCCTATGGGGCAGTTCTACTCTGTCCTGTAGGCTCGCTATGAGCTGGAATCAACTTGACAGCAACAGGTTTGGTTTTTTGATTTGGGTTCAATTCTTACTTTGTCTTCTCTTCAGACTATCAGGTTTGCATTCTTCCCTTCTCTTTCACTACAAAATGCTGCTTACCATGAACTTCCTTTTCCATTTTAAAGAAATTTAAAGTGAAAATTTTAGATTCAGAAGTAGAACAATCCTTTTATTCATAGTGGGTGAAATAGCTCCAAATGTCATCCGATTAGTAGTTCTGTGAAATTGGCAGTTACCACAGTCCTGTTTTTCCCACTTGCATAATTTATAAGTACAAATACGCAACAATGTTGTCGTCGGGCTCAGTGACTTTTTGTTCAGAAGCAGCACCTGGAGGAAACACCTTCCCACACCTGCCTTTCCTGTAGGGTGGTGATAAGGCCTCTTCTTGTTGTTAGTTGCCACTGAGTCAATTTCAACTCATGGAGTACAAAAATGGCAACTGAGCAACTGGAATTTCTTACAGGTTCTTCCACTTAACTCTTGTATGCCTTTCGGAAAGTCATTTAATGAAATCTGTCTTAGCTTCCTCGAGGGAGCAGAAAACCTATTTGTCCTTTTTCACCCTCAATTTTCTAGGTTTGAAAATTTCCAAACCTAAAAAAAAGTTGAAAGAATAGAACAGTGAATATCCTATGCCCTTCACCTAGTTTCACCACTGGTGAACACTTCTCCACAATTTCTTTCGTTACAAATATTTGTGAAAATACATCGCAGACAAAAATGTTTTTCCCAACTTTAGAAAAGTCTTGAGATGAAAAGTTCCCCATGAGAAGGTGGTAAATGGTGACCACATACACATTCAGCAAGATTTCTTAGGATAGTTTTTTGGAATTAGACAACTACTTCTTTAAAAACTCTTAAAGCCTGCAAAGGAGTTTTCTTATTCACATTGTCCAGAAAATGCTTCAAGGAGGATGGTCAGTCCTAGAGTCATTCCATTTCAGAGCTGGAAACCAACCATTTCAAAGACTGCATTTTATAGGTGTGAAAACTGAGACCCAGTGATGCTGCTTTTCCTTCCTTTTTTTTTTTTTTTTTTAGTTGTGGTAAATATGTATTTTGTGGAATATATATTTCGCAAAACACTGGCCATTTCAATATTTTTTACATGTACAAAACAGTAACAATAATTACATTCATCTGTTGTTCAACCATCACCTTATCTGTTTCCAAATTTTTCTATCACCTTTAAAGATTCTCAGTGTCCTCTATGCATTTTAACTTCTTATCTGCCATAAATAATATACTTGTCCAGTACAATGGAGAAGGGACTTGGAAGGGAAAGTAGAGAACAGGAAGATGCGAACTGAAGGGAGGATGAGGAGGTAGCCAAGCATGGTCAAGGGCAGCAGCTCCCCAAGCCCACTGACATTCACCTGCAGCAAGTATGGCGTTACTATGCTCCAATGGCACGCCAGAGAGCTGCCCTTCACAGCAAACTGGAATCCTCTATTCCCAAACTCCCAGAATTCTCCTTTCCACCCTCAGCTTTATATCCCCCAAATTCAAATGTCTGACTCCCCCCTTCATACATTGCAAGCATTTCTATTTTTTCTCCTTGTGGATTTTCTATTAATGTTTCTTCTGACTCATTATTAAACACAGGTTCTATGAGAGCAAAGATTGGACCACTGCAAAATGAAGCCTCGCAGCGTGTGGCTTTGCCAGATAACCCCCTCCCTAAGCAGACATGATGGGGGCCTCAGGAGGAACAGATACAAGGCAAGTTTTATGCTTCCTGAGTCATGTTTCAAGGTTTTGTATTAGAGATGGGATTTCTTCTGTTATTCTGGTCTTCTGCTCAAGTAATACAAACGCTTTTGTTTACAAAAATCATCTAAGGGCACTTCCAAAATCCCTGAATCAATAAAAATAATTCCGCAGCAGTATATTAATTTTCAGTAATACATCTTTTATTGATTACTTCCTGGGCGTACTTCCTGGGTTGGCATGGCTTGGTGGTCAGCTCCACACCCAATGGCTGTATTGTACTGACGTTTACTGACAGTGTTCTAATGCAGAGCATCACGCCATTATCCAACCAGCCTGCTCCAGCCTTTTGTTTTGTTGTTTCCTGTCCCCTGCCTCCTGACTGAGACATAGAATGTGGATAAGAACCAGTCTGTGGTTGGGCATCAATTGTTTCATTTGTAAAATTAGGGCACTCCTGAACCCCTTTGCAAAATACTTTGAGATGCTTTGATAAATTATAGCTCAAGTGTACAATTACAGTATTGATTCCTACAGTCACTAGGTTCTCTGTCAGTCCCAGTTGCATCTGCAGCTATCTCTTTAACATCTTTTCTCCTTTCTGAGAAAAATGTCCAAAAACCTGACAGGTACCATTATTTAAAGAGTGTGCAATGGGAGTAACAGAATAGGTCCTTTGATTCCTTTTAATGTGTCCATTTGCCTCCTTTACAAACTACTGCACCGGGACCCAACAGATGACTAAATCAAGATGTTCACCAGGTTATACTTTTTCAACATGACTGGCTAGTGAAATGTTTAACAGATGTTAACCTACCCGGAATGTACAATACGTTCTATCGAGACTTTGGATATACTCTGGGGCTTGCCCAAGCTCTGAAATGCACCCAAAATACTTGAATAAACACCAGGAAAAGAGGCAAAGGAGACAGGTGTGTAAGGGACAAAGTACCTATGTTTCAGCATTTCCTGGATATGTTATCAGTTAAAGCTCCAATGTGGTTACATGACTCTGTTTTCAAGTGTATGTTTCTCACATTGAAAATATATCCATATACCAAGAACATAGTTGCTTTCCACTCTTCAACCCTAAAATTGTGCCATTTAAAAAACCCGTTGCTGTCAAGTTGATTAAAAGAAGGAAAAAATAAACACACACAGAATTCTGATACACAGCAATATATTATCTTCACTAAGTCTCAAATGACCAGGCTACATATGGCCACAGCCAGGCTCAGAATCCCCAGCAGCAGAGCCGAGGGGCAGCTGAGCATTACTGACATCTTTCTCCAGCGCTCAGGGACCAACTGGGAGAGAGCCCAGGTGGCAGTGCAGAGAGGCCAGCAAAAGCCACATTTGCCCAGCTGATTCTCCGAGCCTCTGCCCAGCTCCTCTCCATGCATGGCCCTCCTCCATTCCAGAAAGTCATCACCTGGAAAGGCCTTGGCTATGTTCTTCCTGCAAACAGCTACAGACTTCAAAGGCTAGAGGGAAGGGACATGTGTTTTGTAAAGTGAGAACAGCATTCCCATAACTTCCGCTTTCACAGGAAAACCCTTTGGGGGGCTCAGCAAACACCATCCCATTCCACTTTGCTACCTTATTCCTCTTTTCATTTTTAGCTGCACATTTGCATTAACATCTTTGCATATCGCCAACACCCTAGCACAGTTATTAAAGGACTTTGGGGTTGGAGAGAAAAGGGCAGAAAGAACTGTGCAACAGAGGGTACGGCATCCCTTCTGTAATTAACAGCCAGCGGACCTAGTACCAGGAACATCAACGGAGGAGCCAGCCAGCCAGCTGCACCACTCCCAGTGATGGCTGATATGCTGGTGGCATTCCCATTCATGTTTTTGGCAGAGACTGGCTACTCTCTTGTTCACCAAACCTACTTCCCATTGTTTCTCGGTACGCAGCTAGAAGATATTTCCCATCCTCCCCTGCAGTTGGGTGTAGTCCCAAGACTGAGCTTGGGATACTGGCCTATAGGTGGAAGTGATGTGTGCCACTCGTCCCCATCTGGCCCATTAACACCTCCCACACAACCCTTCTCATCTCTCTCTACCTCTATATGCCATCTGGATGTCAACACCTAGGGGAACCTCGGAAGTGACATGACGATGCAGAACTTCTGACAGCCTGAGTCCCTAAATAACTGTGTGGAGCCCAGTACTCCTCTGCCAAATGAACTTGAATGTGAGGGGAAGTAAAAGTCTATTGAGTTAAGCCAGGGAGAATTCTGAGTGTACTTGTTATGACAGCTAGCATTTCTTTAATGTAACACTAAGCACTCAAAGTCAAACTGATTAGACACTGGGAGAAGACTAACCTCATCAACAACTACAGATCGCCCCACAACTAAAAATAATGTTGAATAAACATTCTCAAACCAAACATCATAGGGTTCATGGCTGCGGGCTTTAAAACTGTTGTTTGAGAGTTCACCCCCTGGGGACTGGGCAGTATCCATGTGATGACATACTTCACCACCATGAGAAAGAATACAGTAAAGTTGTCTGTGCTCATATGAAAGATCTTCACGTTGAATTAAAAAATATGCTCAAATGCAGCAGCTAACAACAACAAACTGAAGCATGCATAAAATCATTTTAATGGTACATATTTATGAAAATATGTACAAATTTTTTTCTGAAACAAGAAACAATTAACAATGATTATCTCTGGGGAGAGGGATAAGGGGGTAAAATTAGGCTTTCACTTTTTGTTTTATACTCTTCAGCTGTATTCTTGGAATTTTCTAATATTGCGTGTATGTATGTGTATATATATATGTACGCACACATAGATATCAATATTATATATTTTATATAAGATATAAAATAAATATTTTTAGTATATACTTTATATAAAAATACAAACAGGGATAGAAACATTTAATTTTTTCTTTTTCATACATCCTATATTTTTCTTTAAAAGTTACTGTTAAAATGTACAGCAGTAGCACAGCAGCAGTGAATAAAAAATATATATATATAAATAGAATGGGCCCTCCTCACAAGCAGATAACTCCCCAAATGAGAACTCAATGTGGCTGTCTCTGACCAATTGCCAATCATCGCTACGCAGTTCTGAATTGGTGTCATGGATGAGCAAACTTAGGGCTCCCCTATTTGTTTATTTGAAAAAACCTGTAGCAAGAGCATTTTTGTCTAGTGTCACTGCAGAAAAGCCTTAAGAACTCCATGCAACTTCTCTCCCAGATGAATCAATATACCTTTCCCTCTGAATCCAAAGATATTTTGTCCAAATACCAAATTTTGCAAGGAGAAAAGAAAAACATCAATTTCAAATTCTGGCACTAAAAGAAAGGCACCAAGAGAGAAAGATGCAGGGTGAAGGGGGCATATGCCAGCATGCAAGCAAGTTTTAGAGGGTCTGTAGTTAAAAGTGATCTCTCCTAACCTTGGGAGAAATTCTAGGTCTCATTTTAAGAAATACCCTTCAGAAAAGAAATACTTTTTCAGCTTGCACGTTCCTCAGTAAAGTACAAAAGTGCCTTACAATATACAGTCTGGTTCATCTTTTTTTGCTTGGGTTTAATTTCCACAGCTGCGGAAAAAAGGCTGACCTGAGGCACAGGCACCACATCAAGTATAACGCAGCTGCTCGTGAGTGGGTCACTATTTTGTTTAAATCAACTGAACACAATCCCCTTGGAACACAGAAGTTAAGGCAGAGAGAACGTGTGTTTAAACATTCTGAGACAAACGGTGTATGCAGCAGTATCAAACACAGGCCCTGCGGAATGTAGGGCAAAGACGATGCTGTGGATGCAGGTGAGGTTTCTGGAACACCTGCTGTGGGCCAGGTCTTGATACAGAAACAGAGGACACAAAGACACCAACCCTACCAGGCTTCAAGGAGTCTAACGTTTTAAGGGAGAAAAGACCGGGGAAAAAATTTACAACTAGCCAAGCAGTGCAATATAATTACATAGTTTTTAATTAGCTGAACATTCTTCTACACTTCATGTGTTTTCCATCTTTACAGCATTCTGACCCAGAAAACAACATAATTTATTTGATTTGGAGTTGTATATTTGACATCAATACTAAACTGCGTCGCTCAAAAAATAGGGCAGAGCTTCACAAACCAGAAGGTCTGCCCAACAGAACAAGTCCTACCTACCATTTAGCATTTAGGTTCCTGAATCATTCCATCAGCGCTGCCCCTGCTTGTGAACATTCCTTTAGAAAATTACCAGCAACAAACCTCAGGCTACATTTTAAGGCAATGTTCTTCAAACAAAATTACACTGGACCAAACATGACTGAATAATTAGGGTCATATTTCTGACTTGGCAAGTTGAAAACTGTGAGAGGTAACTCACATAAATGATGTATTGACTCCTGACTGTCTGCAGAGTTTAAAACATACTTAGAAACAGAAGAAAGGGGGTGGGAAGACATGCATTGTAAAGAACCTTAGGACTACTGTAATCTGTTCTTTTCTGCCTCAAGGCCGAGAGAGGTGGATGCTGCCATCTAGAGATATCTAGGAATATCAGCTTTGATATCAATGCAGTAAATACAAAAGGAGTGAGGTGGGTGGAAGTAGAGAACTTCACAGGAAGCCACTGTCTGAAGGGCACATTCTTTCAAGAACCATGTACCTGGCCTGTTTGAGGAGAGGGGAAAGCAAGGAGGAAATGCCCAGCCAGACAGAATGCTGTCAACTCCTCAATCCCTGTGAGCACAAGCATGTAAACTCTGTAAGGGAAAAGCAGGGCAGGAGGGAAGAGAAGAATGAAAGGCAAAAACGCAAAAGAATAAAAGATTTTTTTAAATAAAAAGAGACAAGAGTATGGGTAGTTGTGGTCACGCTTGGCAGCCAGGACAAAGGGTTAACCTTTGCTTAGCGCCTCCTGAGACATGAGAGCCACTACTCAAATTATGGACTACATAAAACACAAAGGGGGTTACAGAGAAAGATAACAGGAGAAATTAAAATCAGACAAGAAAACAGAGAAGCTTTGAAACTCAGTCCAGGACTGGCATCTTGGGGAAAACAAAAGTTAGGAGCAACGAAAAGTTTGAATTTGCTATCATGGGTTACCAGGATGCACAAAAAGAAAAATCAAGTCTATATTTAGAGAAAAGATATTAAGAATAGTAGTATATTATGCATGATTTTTATCTCAACCTTTTGAGAAAATTCTCTATGCAGATTTACTATCTTTATAGTAGAAAACAGTTTAATTTTAACTTTTTGAAAGTTATTTGGACATAGAAATTACCTAATCCTGAATTTCCCAATTGATGAATTGGACCCCAGATTCCTGAGATGGGGAGCTAAATAAAGTAAGACCTGATCAAGAAGTGATATTTGCCTTGATACTGGATTCCTAGTCTTTTTCCTCTTAATGAAGGGCTCTCAGCACTGATGGGCTCCAATCGTGGTTATAATTCAGAAGGCAGTTTGTGAAGCTCTTCAGCCTGTGGGACAGGTTATAAACTCATGACTTTGGTGAGAACCAGGGGTGGATTATCCAATAGACAAGGTAAGCACAGTGCTTACCTTGCTTACCAGGTCACCTGTAGTGAAAATTTTCATATTTTTTACCTTATCAAAGATCCTGCTTCTATGCATGGCTGGCATCTGTCTCTCTCCCAACCCCACGGCACCTTCCTATAGAATCAAAGCCTCTTTTCTGATTTACAATCCCTGACAGGGATAGATGACCCGGTAAGCATGGTCCTTTCTTGTGTTTTCTAATAGGTCACTATAGATTACTAAGTAAGCATAAGGAAGCCCGTGCTTACTTTGCTTACTGGGTAATCTGACCCTAGTGAGAACTGCTGCCACCAGCGGCTTTAGCCATATCTAGTTAATTTCACATCAAATTCAGATTTGTTTAAAATGTCAGACAAGTGGGGACCTTTCAGTCCTGCTCCAGTCTCTCCCTGCTTTGACAGGCCAAGGAATCCGAGGGCTGTCAGGCTTGATGGATGAGGGGAATTACTCCTGTGTGCTGTCAGCTCCCATCCCCTGTGAGCACATCTTCCCCACCAGCACACCAGCCAAAGGATGTTCAGAACAACTAGCTCAGAATAAAGATACTTTGCGAAAACTTTTGCATCTAACAAAGTGGTATGGTCATTAACTTTTCACTTCTTCTTTTGTTGGCTCTATGACTCTGCTGGCAAGGGAAAGCTTCTACAGAACAGAACATCTCTAGAGCTTCCATGGCAGTCGGTGGCATTTACAATTTCAAAATTGCAACCTATAAGGAAGTTCGGCTGCTCTCTTCATAAAATCAAAGCAGGGGGCCCCTGAGATTGGCAAAATCGGTGAATCTGTACACATAGAGGGAGGCCTGGACCTCCCGATCCTATCTCTTGTCTCTGAAATACTCCCAGCCTCTGGAGACCTGGTAGCACAGAGCTCTAGTTTCTTCAGGTGGTGGCTACAGTCATCAATGCCCTGGGGAATAACAAGGTCCAGGGCTGTGCATTCCACAGCTTCATCAGAACTATTCACATTACAACCTCGGTGAATGATATACCCCGCCATTGCACAGTGCACAGGGTAGGAAGCTGAACATGGCAAACCCAACAAAAAAAGAAAGCTTCTCTCCCCACTGGCTACCCAAAAGGATTATGATTTTATGAAAATATGATGTATAATATTTCTAAAGGGATAATCATTTTTCTTCACTCATTTTCAAAGAAAATAAGGAGGTTATTGTCAAAGATAGAAAAATGTTTAAATGAGGTCTTTTAAATGTAACTGAAAATATATCTAACTACAGGAGCTAAGAGGCCCCTCACCAGCCCTACTAGTAAACGTTAAACATAATAGAAAACTATATTAATCAGAATAAGTGATGTAAATACAAGAAGATAATTAAATCAAAGGAATAGAACAGTGGTAAAAAAAAAAAGATGCATAATATATTGGGGGATTTAGTATGTGCTAACAGTGGTATTATAGATCAGTGGGAAAAAGAGACACTGTTCAATAATAGTGCTGGAATAACAGCTAGGTGCTTGGGAAAAAAATAATAAGCTGCATATAGTAAAGATTTAAACATTAAAAAGTAAACCATAAAGAAATAAGAAGAAAATATAAGACAATATTACTAGAATCTGAGAAGAAAAAAATACCTTTCTAAGCATGATAGGAAATTCAGAAGCCATTCAAGATTAACAAAATAGAAAAACCTCTTGTGAAATTAATCAAGAAAAAAAAGAGGGAAGATACAACTAAACAATATTAAGAATTGGAAAGCAGTCAAAACAGATGCTACATGGAATAAACAAGTAAAGGAAAAATAACTATAAACAAAATTTTTAAACCTCGATTAAATAAAGAAAATCACACAACATTTCAAAATACCAAATTGGATCAAGAAAGAAATAAAAAACCTGAACAGTCCTATAACCATTAAAATATTAGATCAGTTAAAAGTCCCTCCAAAGGATAGTATCAAGTCCAGACGGCTTTAATGACAACATTCAAAACAGTCAAGAAAGAGATCAATAGATCCACTCATTATTATACGAATTCTTCAAGAGATCAGAAACAGGGAACTTTCCTGTGGTAGGAAAGATTACTGTTCAACAAATACTTCTTCTCACTCTCCACCTCCACTGGGTGGCAGGGTGGGTATACTTCCCTAACCCTATGGCTTGCTTCAGCCAATGGGCGGAAGTAATGATGGGTCATCCCAAGCCTAGTCCTTAAGAAAGAGTTTCTGCTCATCCAGCATGAGAAGAACATACCACAAATAAATGCTCCCCCCTTCAACTTGTGTCCCCGAGTAAGATACTGGCACACACTTGAATCTGATCTGCAGTTTGGATGCAAGCCGTGCAAACCACAAATCCACAGTCCAGTGCACAACCACCCCAAACAACCTACACACCCACAGCAAGGAATAAACACTTATTGATGTTTGCCACTGAGTAAACGTGGCTTATTATGCAAGATTATCAGTATGATCGCTGACTGATACATTCTTAATTCATTTTGTTCCGCTAACAAAACTTTGATATTGACGCCAGACTAAAATGGTACAAGAAAGAGAAATCACAAGCAAATGCCACTTATAAGCATAATGGGAAAATTCTAACAAAATCTAGTAAACTGAAGGCAGAAATGTACTTTTTTACATTCTTTATCATGACAATGTTGTATTTTTTTTCAAAAATGTAAGATTAATGATCAACAGATGTAGAAAAAGCATCTGATTTTTTTGTTTGTTTTTTGTTTTTTAAGGATCTAAGCAAACAAGTAAGATAAGTTACATTCCCTCACCTGAGAAAGAGCTTTAAAATTTTTTTTTAAAAAAACATAGCATTTATCACACTTAGTAGTGAGATGCTGAAAGCATTTCCTTTATGATTCAGAACAAGACAAGAATACAGGGTATCACCACTTTTATGTAAAATAGTCTTAGAAGTCCTAGTTAATAAAGTAATATAAGGAAAAGAAATAGAACTATACAGAACAGAAAAGGAAGAAACAAAGCTCTTACTATTTTCAGGTCATCATCGTTTACCTTGTCTACGAAAAACCCCTCTCCTTCAAATTTAAACATTGGAATTAGTGAGAGTTAACAAGATTCACTAATTTAAAAAATTAATATACAAAAGCCAGCTGACTTTCCACAGATCGGCAAATGGTTAGAAATGTTTATTTTTAAAGGATGCTATTTAAAGTTCCTAAGAATAAATCTAACAAAAGATGCACAAATTCTTTCTCCAGAATAATAAAACCTTATTGAAAAACATTAAAGAAGTCCTAAATAAAGGTAAAACTCAACATCATAAAAACGTCTATTTCCCCAAACTGATCTATAGATTTAATGTAATTCTAATGAAAATCTCAATCAGCTTGCGGAACTTCATGAGCACATTTATATGGAAGATTAACCCAGTGCCCTCAAGATGTGCCAAAAATAGCCAACACTCATGAAGAACAACAACAACATAAGGGAAATTTCTTGATCAGATATTAAGGCTTGTTATAAAGTTACAGTGACTAAGCCAGTGTGACATTGGTACCAAAACCTGTTGCCATCGATTCTGACTCATAGTGACCCTGTAGGACAGAGTACTACTGCCCCACAGAGTTTCCAAGGAGCGCCTGGTGGCTTCAAACTGCTGACCTTTTGGTTAGCTGCCTTAGCAGTTAACCATTATGCCACCAGGGTTTCCAATATATAGGGATAGGCAAATACACCAATTACAAGATAAGCAAACCAAATGCAACTGTGATCGAGTCGATTCCAACTCATAACAACTCCATAGGACAGAGTAGAACTGCCCCATAGGGTTTCCAAGGCTGTAGTGTTTATGGAAGCAGACTGCCACATCCTTCTCCCATGGAATGGCTGTGGGTTCGAGCCTCCAACCTTTCGGGTAGCATCTGAGTGCTTAACCACTATGCTACCAGGGCTCCCTCAACTAAGGATAATCAAAAAACAGACTCACCTATATAGAGAAATACACAAAGAGTGTTTACTTTGCAGTTCATTCTGGTGTGCATTATGTCCTGTAACTGCTACAATGTTGTCCCGATCAGTCATTTCCATTTTACTAATGAAGACACCAGGGCTCAAGGAGGTTAAATGATAAAAAAAAAATAAAATAAATGATAATTGCCCGAAATTATAGAGCCAAGAAACGGCAGCACTAGAATTCAGTCCTATGTTATTCAAGCCCAAACAAGCTCCTATTTGTTTTTTAAATTGTGCTTTAAGTGAAAGCTTACAATTCAAGTCAGTTTATCATACAAAAACTTATACACACATTGTTACATGACGCTAGTTGCTCTCCCTACAATGTGACAGCACACTCCTTCTCTCCGCCCTGTATTTCCCACGTCCATTCAACCAGCTCCTGTGTCTCTCTGTCTTCTCATCTCGCCTCCAGACAGGAGCTGCCCACACAGTCTCACGTGTCTACTTCAGCTAAGAAGCACACTCCTCACCAGTATCATTTTACGTCTTCCACTCCAGTCTAATGTTTGTCTGAAGAGTTGGCTTTGGGAACGGTTTTAGTTTTGGGTTAACAGAGTCCCCAGGGGCCATGACCTCTGGGGTCCCTCCAGTCTCAGTCAGACCATTAAGTCTGGTCTTTTTACTAGAATTTGAGGTCTGCATCCCACTTTTCTCCGGCTCCATGAGGGATTATCTGTTGTGTTCCTTGTCAGGGCAGTCATTGGGGGTAATCAGGTACTCATCTGCTATGTTTTGAAGAACAGGTAATAAATAAAATGCTAAGGATGATAACAACACTGTGAACACTGAATAAAATCTTAGCAGGAAAAATAGGCAGAATATGTCATCTACCAGCAGAATTATGCAATGATCTTCATAACAGGGGTTAAGAAGACATGCTCTTCCATCTGAGCACATCACTGGCCAGTCAGACCATAAGTCTGCCTAAGAAAGGCATGTTGCAAGTCTTTGAGAATTGAGGTTATTGCACTCAAAGTCTTAGGATGATATATGTGGGTCACACCAGTGGGGGGAGGCTGGGGGAGACACTAAAATCGGAAGAGGGATACTCATCTCAAAACTCTCCCTCAGAAAAAACATACAACTCTAATAAGCTACAGAGACCAAACCCCTGACTTCAAATAGATACACCCCCCAAATCATCAGGCAAAGGCATATTTACCACTGTGTATATGCAAGATGGGGTGAGGATTTAAAGTCAGTGACAACAGTGGTATTTTTTTAAAGAACTATAACAGAGGGTTTTTTTTATATGCAAGATGGGTGAGGATTTAAAGTCAGTGACAACAGTGGTATTTTTTTTAAAGAACTATAACAGAGGGTAAATTAGGAACAGCATATCCCATAAAGTTTGTTTCTGAAGAATCATAATTCTCTGGTTAGGCTCTCAAATACTTAGTTTAGTTATGTGAAATTCCTATTAAAATGTTTTATGTTCTCAGCTCACTTAATAGCTTGATTTTTCTAGTAGTTTGTTTATGCCCAGCTTCCATGAATACAGAGAGAATCATGCTTTAAGTAAAAACGAAATACAAGAAAAATGCCATTTTAAAGAATGGAAATCCAATTAAAATCTAAATTGCAAATCATCTAACATGTGTAAGAAAGCTAAATTAGAACTCCAAGAAATGCTGAAAGGGAATATATTTTTAAGAGTCATAAACCAAATGATAATATTAATTGCAATAAGAAGGCTTATTTAAATGAAAAGCCTGAAACTAAGGATTTCATAAGCAATGTTCCTAATTTATATGCTTAACATACTAACATTTGTTTCTGCCTTTCACAGAACTAACCAATTAGAGTATATTTCTTAAGAACCAGTTTTATTTGTTGGCAATTATTTGTTATCTTAGCTGTAATTCTGCAGCTTTCCAAGCAACAAATGAATGTCTTACATCTGGGGAAAAAAAACACAAAATGATGGTATGATGCTTGAATACATGCAATTACTGGTATGTTACATTCTAATTAACATAATTAGCTTTGAAACAGTTCTCACAATAACTGTTAACATTTGTGTCAATTTAGTGGCAGTTAATGACATATGCAGCAAAGATCTGCTATTTCTTCCACTATCTGAAAAAGAAAATAAAATCAAAATAAACCTTTCCAAAGAAGAATAGCTGAAAGACAGCCTCATTGAATATTCAAAAGTCTTTTTAATCAATGAAGCTGTACTCTGGGGTTTAGAAGGCCGACCATGTAGTCTATTCTAGGGGTCCACAATCTGGGATGTGGGCACCCCAGGGGTATGAAATAATCAACTGGGGTGCAGAAAAAAAATACTAGAACTTCAGTTTCCATTTTTTACATCTCCTCTTTTTTTTGCTGGCTTTAGTACATAGGATAAGTTGATACTGGGGTGATACTCAGCTGATATGTGCCAGTACTGATCATTAAAATATTAAAATATTTCCTTATAGGTTGGTAAATAGCCATTGCTCTTTTTTTTAGTGCACCCCATTTTCCCCCAAGCGCCTTCCTCAGGACTCCCCAGATCTCTCCATGATGTGGCAACTAAACAGTTTACACCTGGCAAAGCAGAAGGTCTCCAGGCCCTGCTGCAACACTAGAGTGGGCATCCTTCCTAGTGGTTTCCTACTGGAGATCCACAGGCCTGCGAAACAGTTTTAATACTACGCCTGAATATACGCAAATTCTTTTAAAATAAATTTACATTCAAGGGATACATACTCAAAAATCTTTTACTGACTGGGTGAGGCAGCCAAAATGTTGGAAACCCGACAGGCATTCTCTAACTTTGTTACGCCTGGACGATGATCGCAAAATCTGGCAAGGGCAAAAAAGATGGCAGTATTTAATAATATTTTCAGTAAAAATGTTAATATTCTAAGAGTCCGAATATACAGGAACTACCGTTAAGCAATATACATAACATCCATTCAAAAGAAAGCAAGACTTCTGTACAAGTTGCATATTTTTGATACAATAAAAAGACATATGAAGACCAGCATCCCAATAAATCTTTAATCCATCGAGAGAGAAGAAAAAGGAGGCTTTTTTTTTTTTTTCCGGGTTGCCTTTTTATTTTTATTTTTTAATGACATCATCCCTTAAAGTTTGCTTCATAATGAAAATGTCACATTATCTTTTCCCACACTTTTGGTTTCAAACATGCTTCATGCTTTAAATTATCCTGCAGGAAACACAGTAAACTGTAGTTATCTGAAAGTAATCAGACAAGGAGCTTATCTTTACAAAGTCAGCCTTGTTACTCAGTTCTTGAAACCATAAACTTCAGAAACTCATTCAGTAAAAATTAAATTTCTTGGCTTAATAAGTTAGTGCACAAATTTACTCCTGTTTTACAAAACCCAAACCAAACAAGCTGTCATCAAGTCAATTCCGACTCATAGCAACCCTATAGGACAGGGGTGGAGCTGTCCCATAGGGTCTCCAAGGAGTGGCTTACAGACTCGAACTGACGGCCTTTTGGCTAGCGGCCAAGCTCTTAACCACCATACCACCAGGGCTCGCCTATTTTATAAGACAACAATAACAGCAAACACTTGTTGCACCCTTCCTATGTGCTCCAGGAGCCCTGGTGGCACAGCAGTTAAGTGCTACGGCAGTTCACCAAAAAGGTCAGCAGTTCAAATGCACCAGCCACTTGGTGGAAACCCTATGCAACGGTTCCACTCTGTCCTATAGGGTTGCTAAGAGTCAGAGTGGACTTGATGATGGCAAGGGTTTTTCTTTTTTTTTTTTTTAAATGTGTTCCAATCTCCTTCCATATACAACCTCACTTGATTCCAGTAACAACCATGTGAGATAGGTACTGTTAATATTTCTATTTTTCTGGGGGACAGGGAGAACATTCCCATTTTTCTGAGGCACAGGAAGGTTACGTTCCTTGGTCAAGGTCACGGATCTAGTAAGTGGCAGGTCAGTATTCCAGCCCGGGCAGCCTGACTCTGGAGTCCATGCTCTTAAACATTACTCTAAACTGCCCATGATAATTAAATTCTAAATCAAGGGTTTGTAAAGATTACCAAAATTTAGATAAGGACCACTGCAGAACATAACCTCTCTGGGCAGGGGGAGAGGGGTAACCCAAGCTCTGTTCCATCCATAAAGTTTTCCAATTTGGGGATTCATTTTCAAAAGCAAGGCTCTCAAAAGTCAATTAAAATGTAGAGGGATGCTATGGGCATAACCTAATTAAAGTTCATGACATTTCATTTCATCTAGTATCATTTCTGAGAGTCCATTCAAGGAAATATTCTATACTCGTACCTTCATCAGCTACAGTCCATTCTTCTGGCCTCCTCAGATAATCACCCCATTTGGTGGTGAGAAGAGAAGGAGAAGAAGAAAGCAAAGAGATCCTCACAGTTCTGTACAGTAAATGCCTCAGTTCTGATATGCACAATTCATAGGGCCTCCTGGTATCAAATTCTGTCAAAGTTTCTTAGTGCTGCTATAACCGAAATACCACAAGTGGGTGGCTTTATTTTCTCACTGTTCAGGAGGCTAGAAGTCTGAATTCAGGATGCTGGCTCTATGGGAAGGTTTTTTCTCACTGGCAGCTCTGGGGAGAATCCTCATCTCTTTTCAGCTTCTGTTCCATGGTTCCTTGGTGATCTTCATGTGGCTTGTTTCTTCCTCTCCCTTTGTGCTTCCTTACTTGGTGCCTAATCTGCTCCTTCATATCTCAAAAGTGATTGGCTTAAGACATACCATATACTAATATGGCCTCATTAACATAACAAAGAAAACCCTATTCTCAAATAGGATTATATCTACAGGAAAAATGGTTAGGTTTCCAACACATATTTTGAAGGACACAATTCAATCCATAACAGTGAGGATGGAGAGTGAGGTCAGGGAAGGCTTCCTGGAAGAGGCATGGCATGAACTCAATGTTAAAGTACACATAGGTAATGGCCAGGCAAAAAAAAAAAAAAAAAACAGGGGGGTTGAGTAGAAAAGCATTTTGTTTCCAGAACAGGGAAGGGCATGGGAAGAGGAGTTTGATATCTTTGGGGAATAGCAGGTAGGTCACTACTACCAAAGATACTTCACCGAACTTCAGAAGCACTTAAAGATAACACACTCTTGACCCTCCATCAGCTGAATCAGTTAAGGGGATGGATATTTTCCAGAAAGTGGGGGGTAAATTAAGGTCTTTGAAGTTTAACTAATGACATTTTAATTAGAGCTTTATAAAAAAAAAAAGGACAAAACGATATTACTGGTTCACCTTATTTATCAGGTTAAACTTAACACTGCACGTGTCTAGGAGCAAAAAAGAAAAAAAAATACACATATATATATATATATAACTGACTTACACTTAAATAAAAAAAAAACAAGGCATGAAATAACTGAGCGCCTATAAGCAAAGCGTGATGCATCTATAATGAAAGAAAAACAAATAAGTTTCATGTAATGAAGTGATATTTCATGATTAGGAGTTCTAGAAGAGGCATTAATCTTTGCAAAAAAAAAAAAAGCTAAATTTATCCCATTTTCTTGGGTACATATAAATCTCTATGTTGCTGGCTGCCATTAAATCAACTCCAACTCATGGCGGCAACAAGATAAACAACAGAATGAAATATTGCCGGGTTCTGCATCAACTCACAATCACCTGCATGTTTGAGTCCACCGTTGAAGCTATTGTGCCAATCCATCTAACCAAGGGTCACTGGCCCTCTATTTCACCAAACGTGATGTCCTTCTCCAGTGATTGATCCTGATGACATGTCCAAAGCAAGCAAGTTGGACCCCCCCCCCGCAAAAAAAAACATTGCTGTCAAGTCAATTCCTACTCATAGTGACCCTATAGGACAGAGTAGAACTGTCCTGTAGAACTGCGGCTGGTGGATTCGAACTGCTGACCTTTTGGTTAGCAGCCGTAGCTTTTAACCACTGCACCACCAGGGCTCAGATCTGTGTTATTTCGTAGTGAGTGCAGAATTCTACAGTGAAAACAACAATGCTGTATCTTTGATTCTTAGATTGTTTAGGATATACACCATCCAGAGAATAATTCAAGTTTTAGTGTTGGATCATATTGGATAGAAAAGAATGAACAAAGAGAAGAAAAAAAAAAAGAAGGAAAGAAGTCAGGGCTCTAAGAAAGCAAATTTGCAGACATACTAAGGCTTGGAATAATGATCAGTACTAGAGTGAGGCCAGAATCAGCAAATCTTGAGCAAGGGTTTTATGCCTTTGCATGTTATTAGTAACTATTTTCTCCTCTAGCTTAGCATCTGTTGTTCAAAATTCAAAGAAATGGAGGCTGGTGTGACCTGAAAAATATAAGAAATGATTTCATATGTCATAAATAGCTAAGTTGGACATTGCCACACTGTTCCATCTTTCACTTAAAAACAAATTAACATAATGTCAGATCACAAAGGAAAGATACCAGAACCCAATAGGCCATTAACATCTAGTCACTGAATATATGGAAAATAAACATTTCTTTCGGCTAAAACAGCTGAGGATATTTTTAGCACCCAAGCGTTCTTTCTACCTTAAAGATGGCCTGAGTAAAAAGGAACCATTTGTTGGGTGATTGCAGGCTCCCCACCCACAGGCATCCCTCTTGCTAAGAGAGATTGGCGGTGACTGTGGTGATGGTGACTGTGGTGATGGTGGTCTCCCAGGGTTCAGGTCAAGTGAGAAATCATCCTGCCAGTGATATGCATGAGAGTCTGAGTTTTCGTATGGTCCTTTGCCTCCCTGACTATCCTAGAAACATCACGTTAAGGAGAAATATTACTGCCCACCTCCCTGTCCATCTCTCTACCATCTTCCCCTGCCCCATTCTGTTATGCGCATAGTTCAATAGGAAAGGTATTGAAGCATGTTAGTGTCCTGTAGTCTGCCTAACTAAATCTACTCAACATTTAAAACTCAGTTCAAAGCTTTTCCAGAAACCTGCAGCCTATGTCATTCATCTGCTACTCTGAATTTTCCTAGCTGCAAACTAGTCAGCATGTTATTAACTTCTACCTTGCTCTTTGATTTCTCAGAAGTCAGTCTCATTTCAAATAGCTTATAAGCTCGTTAAAAGCAAGACCATCTGTCACATCTTTCCTATACAGGTTTTTAATGTTAGTTGTATAAAAGGGAAGCAGCCCTGGTAGTGCAGCGGTTAAGTGCTCAGCTGCTAACTGAAAGGTTGGTGGTTCAAATCCACCAGTGACTGTGTGACAGAAAGATGCAGCTGTCTGCTTCTATAAAGATTTACAGCCTTGGAAACCCTGTGGGATAGTTCTACTCCATCATATAGGGTCAGAATCAACTCGACAGCAATGGGTTTGGGATTTGGGTATAAAACCCAAAAGCCAAACCAAACCTGTTGTCCTCAAGTTGATTCCAACTCATAGTGACTCTATAGGACACAGTACAACTGCCCATAGGGTTTCCAAGAAGTGGCTAGTGGATTTGAACTGCTGACCTTTTGGTTAGCAGCCAAACTCTTAACCACTGCACTACCAGGGCTCCTTGGGTATAAAAGGGGCTCCACTGATAGGGAATTAATTGATAAATGAGCATACTGGGAAATACACTGCTTCAGAATCCATATGAGATTGACACTTTAGGTGCTAAAAAGCAAGGAATAAGTATAATTGCCAATGCTACTTATTACACTACCAACCAAAGGGTACCCAGAAAGATAAGTAACAAAGATATTGAAGCATATTAGTTTTCCAAGAGCGAAAATAACTAAGAATTTCCTGAGAAGCCCAGGAAGTTAAATGATAATTTTTCATTTTTCCAAGACATAAAGTGCTATACAATAGCTTTCCTTCCACAAGACGTTGTCTAATTACTATGGGTTTCTTGGTTTCCCCTGAGCCAAAGAATCCTTTTGGCAATAAGATGGTAAGCAGGCATGTGTTACTATCATTTTACAGTGGGGACAAAAAGACACAGAACAACAAGCTGTGTTACACCAGGTATCCACCAGAGCTGTACCTGTCCAACGGAGTATCAACTGAGAAATCTATGATAGCATCTGCGGTTGCTTTGCCACCTTAATCTTTATCATCTCCTCAGATAAATAAATAAATAAAATTCTTGATAGCCCAACCATTCAACTAGTCTGATGTCCAGGGACTAGCACACCAGAAGCCTCAGCAAACTATTGAAACTTAGAATTAAGTCCTCCTCAATATTCATTAATAAACAACAATTTACTAAATAATAAATACATACCAGAGTCCTTGAGTGGTTCAAATGGTTAACACATTTGGTTGCCAACTGGAAGGTTGGAGGTTCAAGTCCACCCAGGGGTGCTTCAGAAGAAAGGCCTAGCAATCTACTTCCAAAATATCAGCCATTGAAAATGCTATGGAGCACAATTCTACTCTGACACACATGGGGTCAACATGAGTCAGAACTGACTCCACCACAACTGGATAATACATCAGGCACTGTCCTTAGTGCTAAAGATACAGGGAGGAATAAGATACCCAAGGTACCAGCATTTATCACCATCTTTGAAAACCTGGTGGTGTAGTGGTTAAGCGCTACATCTGCCAACCAGGTGTTCCTTGCAAACCCTATGGGGCAGTTCTACTCTGTCCTATAGGGTTGCTATGAGTCAGAATCAACTCGATGGCAACTTTTTTTTTTAATCACCCTCTTTATACCTGGTGAACAAGTTGGCCAACTCCTAATAGGTACACCAATTGAGCAAGTAGGTAATAAATGAACTGTAAGCTTTAACACTGTCACATGTCTGTCAGTTTGTCATACTATTAAGTCTTGCACGTTGCTGTGAAACTGGAAACTTTGCCACCAGTATTTAAAATACCAGCAGAGTCACTCTTGGTGGACAGGTTTCAGCTGAGCTTCCACACTAAGACAGACCTGGCAGTTTACTTCTGAAAAAAATGGCCAATGAAAGCTTTATGAATAGTTCTGTTGTACACAGGGTAGCTATGGGTTGGAATCAACCCGACAGCACCTAAGAACAACAAGCTTGAACATGTATACATACATAGTTGCTGTTAGACGCTGTTGAGTCAGCTCCAACTCATAGCATCCCTATGTATAAGAGAACAAAACCCTGCCTGGTCCTGCATCATTCTCATAATCATTGCTATGTTTGAGCCCATTGTTACAGACACTGTGTCAATCCAATAAGATATTTGCTGCTGTTAACTTGTTTTGCTCCCTTTGTGATGGTAAGCAATTAAAGGAAGGCATGCATTTCTACTCTTCAAATTCCACAGAATATGTAGGGGTGCCATTCCCCTCACTGACTCTCAAATGCTTTGATAACAACAAGTCCACACTTGACCGATCTGCTCAGGCACACCCACACAGAGAGCCACTCCAGCAAGTGGCATGTCCTTTACTAGGAAGGACAATACATGCATAAGGTAATGAATATTTTTAAATCTTTGCAGAATGTAAAAGAAGAGAAAACTAAGACGTGGGAAGATTCAAGTGACCACTTTTGGGTGGAATTTTATTTTAGAAAAAATTCTATCCCCAAAAAGTATGCCGTTCTTCATTCATTCATTGACTGAGTCCCAATACCGCTCACAAGTTGCCTGCTAACTATCCTCAGGGCACCAAAGTGTGTTTAGTGTAAGGGTGCACATTTAGAGAATCTCTTCACAGAGGCAGTTGTCGGACTAGACCGAGGCTTTCACCGTTTGTTTTTAAGCTGTTCTTTGATATACAGACTCACGTTAAGCCAGCTACTCTGTGGATGGGCCCAGGTGAGCCTATAATGAGATTTATCTTCATGAATTAGGTCTGACCTATAATAATCTGTTCAGGGCCCCCTACTGCTATTTCAGCACTGAATTGTGAAAATTCATCCGTTCACTATAAACAGAACCTAGCTCAGAGGGTAATAACTATGAGATGTATTACTCCTGGAATATAAGCACTCCTGAGACTGTGATTATAATGTCCACAGCTGAAGGCACTATTTCACAATTGAGATTACTGCTTTCTGGATGAAAAAAATTCTGAACTGTGGAATAATGCCTTCAGCTATATACACTGTAATCACTCTCAGCAGTTCTTGAATCCCAAGAGCAATACCAACAGTTGGTATGGTAAGCTGATTTAAGAAGTGGAAGGGAGAGAGTATAGGAGGAAGTATGGATAACCCAAATTTCATACTTATGTTTTAGCATAAGATTTCAATCTGTCCAAAAACCATATAACTTCACTAAAAATCAAATATAAATTTAAAACAGTATTTTTCACTTTAGCAGGGATTTTCTTTCTTCCTTTGTTTTGGAAGGCTATTGATTGCTGGTCAGAGTTTACTGAGATACGCTTTTTCAATATGTTGTCGTTAGTTACCATCAAGTCTGTTCCAACTCATAGGCAACCTTATACATAACAGAACAAAATGTTGCCCAGTCCTTTGCCATCTTCATGATCATTGGTATGTTTGAGTCTATTGTTGTTGCAGCTATTGTGTAGTGTCTTTCAACCTAAGGGACTTATTTTCCATCACTATATCAGACAATATTCTTTTCTCAATATAAGGAAGTATAAAATTGTATGGCACTCCTAGAAACAATTTAGCAAAGGCTGTTGAGAACCTCAACAATGCTCATATCCTTTGCCCTACTAACCCTACTCCAAGACTCTACCCAGAAGAAATAGACGTGAACAAGGATTTATTAGAAGCTTGCTCTTCACAGTATTATTTGTAGTAGGAAAAACTTAGAAATAATCTAAAGGGAGAAACAGTTTAATAAATTATGATAAATCCATTCATTGGAATATTATGCTGTCTTTAAATTGAATCATAATCATTATGGAGAAATTCTAATTCATAGCTGTAGTCTATAACTTTTGTTCAGCAATTTTTCCAAGGGCATTCAAACTGTTCCTACATCAATATTTAACAGATACTGTCTCAGAGTTAACTAATTGGACTTCAGATCAGGTTTTTGGTTTTGAGCTATAACGCTAATGAAGTATTGATATAATGTTAAATGACTGCAAATAAAGTCTGTACCCTAAATAAATGCTGACATTATGTTGGTACATTCTGAATGAATTAAAAACGAAAAATGTACTTTTGCATACGTTTACTGAATTTTCCCTGACTCCTTATAATGCATTTTTGCAAATGGAAAAGATGAATATTCATCAAGGCTCTTTGAATATATTACAGTTTAAATAGTTTAATTTTAATATTTATAGTACATCATGAAATATAATTTTTTCATTAAAAGAAATGGATATAACGTCAAAAGAGGGGTCACCAAAAAAACAAAATTATGCCACTTAACCTAATATTACACACTGGAAAACAATATTTAAAAGTATCCTACAGAAAAGTTACATATTTTAGAAAAATATCTACAAGCTTGTTTTCTTCAAGTTTATTTGGTTGGTGAATTTTGAGTGGAAATGAGGAAGAAAGGAACAAGCTGGTCCCTCATCATGCAATGTAAGGACAAAATGATTAAAATACCACCTCCAATCAAATGATCTGAGGAAGAATTGCTTGTTTTCCTCCCTTCAGATAATACCATCCTGGCTAAGCCTGACGACCTCCCAGAAACACTTTCCCTTATACTCCCAGAAACACTGCTGCCAGCATTTCTTGAGTGACAAACACTGTGTAAAGCACCTCATAAGAACTGACTCATTTAATCCTCATAATAACCTTATGAAGTCACTATTATCATTAGCCCTATTTCACAGATGAGGAAACTGAGGTTCAGCAGCTAGTAAGTGGTAGACACTGGTTTGATCTCAGGCAGCCCATCTTTTTAACCACTCTGCTTTTCCTGTTCATTCTCATTTTCCAACTGAACAATTCCTGAACATGGTTTCCATAATTAACTTCTCTGTGGTTTGAAGAATAGCTTCTTAATTAGGCTAAATAAATTAAACCTAAAAAATTAATCACAGATTAAAAACAAAACAAAAATAAATCAATGGGTCAGTTCTACAGTACTGAAAATAGGTAAAAAAGAAATTCATTCATTTATTCACTCAATAGTGTTCAATGAACACCTATTATGTGCTAGGCACTACTCTAGGCACTGGGGAGTTAGCTGGGAAAACGGGAAAAAGTAAAATCTCTGCCCTCGTGAAACTTCAATAGAGTAATAACAGCTATATAATTAAGTAAGTAAATTACATGGTATGTTAGAAGGTGATAAAGCTATGGAGATAAACGAATCATAGTATGGAGGTGTCTGGCACATGGTATGGGGAATATTTTTAACCAGATGGTCAGAGAGAAAGAATGTAAATGGAAACTTCAAACAAACAAAAGAGAGGGAGAAAAATACTGGAAATAATTTTCACTGTGTCTGCCATCCATCTATTACTACAAAGTAGAAAAGAAGTGAAAATTTCTTATGATGGTCACATACACCATTTCTAAACTTCAGTCATCAAGGCTCCCAGCCTTATTTTCCTACAGAAAAGTAAGTTACCACCGGTCTTGCTTTTGCCTCCTGAAATTTCCATCTTTCTTGCCAGAAAGCAGCATCTGTATAAATCCCCCTGCTTCTGACGACTATGACTTCTTTGATAAACTACTCATGTGTGTGGGGAGGGACAGAAAGATGGAGGAAGCAAATGGGAAAATGCGTTTTCCCCTCTTCAGATGAATGTATATGAAGTATACATCTGACACTTCATCAGCACTCCCGGCTGGTGTCCCAGCAGGCGGACGCTGGCTGAGCATGTATTCTGCCAGCTACCAGGCTACTTAGGATGAACTGGCAACACGCCATTTATCTGAAATGCCCAACGTGTCTGAGAGAAGGAGCACAACTACATTTAGCACTGCCAAGGAAAACTAGATACTTCAGGCTAGGAATTAATCTCCTCCTTGAGAAGGTAGTTAGTACTACCTTCAAGCTTGCCTATGGCATTAAAAATCACTGTAGGTGATTCATTTACTAAACTTCACACCTACCAAAGCACGGGCCCTTCATTTATATCTTACTGGCATATTAATACCTCTCAAGTTGAGGGTCTGTGCTTCTCTGAAATGTATACTATTGTGATTGACCATAAAAGTCTGTGATATCAAGTCCAGTGCTGTCATTTGGACACAAATCTCTTCCATTCCTTATTTTCTCAATTCTTCCATACTTGAATACACATACCGCTTCAAATCGGTTATTCAATGAACCAACAAAATATTTAAACTGCTTAAAAACATATTAATGAAATTTCCTTGAATGTGGACATTGATAATCTCTTCACTATTTTGTCACATACTTTTTGAACTGCTGATGAAGGCATAAACAGGATTTGGCCTATTACATGGACTTAAGGGCTATTCCCAATTGTAAGGTAAGCACTGAACAGCAAAACAACAGAGGTTTTAGATGGATGGTCTTACAGAATCACATTATCACCCTTGCCTTGCAACTAGTTATTCAGTTCTGACACAAATAATTACTCATCCTTTCAACCTTATTTATAAAATGTCTTCTACATGAAAGGCACTGTGTTAGGAGCAGTGAGGAGTAGAAAGTCAAGCCAGACAGGAATTCTGCCCTCAAGGAGCTTACAGTTTAGCAGAGAGATATCAGGCATATACACAAAGCACTAAAACAAAGGTGCTATGCTAAGAGGAGTTGGGAGGAAGATTGACTTACAGCTCTGGGGCAAGGAGTGATGGAGGGTGGGCACAGGAGCCAGAGGAAAGATCCAATCAGAGTGAAGCATGTTCTATACTACAGACCATCTCCAGAAGCATCTGCTTTCTTGAAAGATAAAGAAAAGCAAAAAAAGGAAGGAAGGAATTTCTAATAGCGTAGATTTCCACTCTTTCAGCACCATTCTCTATCAAATATGCTAGTTCACATAAACTTCCTAGCTACAATCAGTAGGGCTAACTTGGATGTTGTCTAATCCAAGGAAGGTAGGAACATGAGATCCCTTTAGCTGTATGATTCTGCAAAGGGTACCAAAAGCAGAAAATGTCATTAACATGTACTTCACTGATACACTGAAACGAGTGATGTGGCATAGAAATCTGGGCAGATGGTAGTAGAACAATACGGAAATCAAGATGGTACTCTGTCTAGCAGCCCCCCTCCTGCTGCTTCTGCACTTAACACACCAGAAGGTGTGGGTCAGAAGCCTTGGTCAAATAGACTGCAAATAGTATTCCTTAGACTACAGTACAGGAACTAATGGAACCGCTGAAGGGACAGATATTATGACGGTTAAATTTTAAATCCCCCCTGTCTACGAGTAAATAGCTAATCGTGTTCGGTTATACACAGAGTTGCTACTAGTCAGAACTGACTCAACAGCACCTAACAACAACAAATCACATTCTGGCCTCCACACCCAAGCTTCAGCAGTAGCCAGGTGCCGTCGAGTCAACTCCAACTCATGGCAACCCCAGGTGTGTCGGAGTACAACTATGCTCCACAGGATTTTCAATGGCTGATTTTTTGGAAGTTGATCACCAGGCCTTTCTTCTCAGGTGCCTCTGGATGGACTCAAACCTCCAACCTTTCAGTTAGCAGCCAGCATGCTAACCATTAGCATCGCCCAGAGACTCTATACCCAAGCTTAACCAAGATACAATAATCGTAACAACAGAAGTACTAACACTGTTAACATTTACTGAGACGTCCTATGTCCCAGGTACTATTGCAAGTTTGCTCTACATGGTATTTCAGCATTTTCCCAGTTTTACTCTTACATAAATAAGCATAAACATAAAAGCTTGCAGGCAGATAAGCTAATAATGTAAGTGACTCTTCGTAAGAATGACATCTGACACATTTTGCGGGGTACTCTTCTTGTGTTTTCTATTAATATTTCTCCTGGGTTTTTTTGTTTGTTTGTCTGTTTTTAATCCTATTCCCAAATAAAGAGCCCTGGTGGCACAGTGGTTCAAGCCATCGATTGCTAGCCGAAAGGTACATGGCAGTTTGAAAGCACCAGTGGCTCCGCAGGCGGAAAGATATGACAGTCTGCTTCTGTAGAGATTTACAGCCTTGGAAACCCTGTGGGGTAGCTTTGAGTCAGAATTGACCCAACAGCAGTGGGTTTGGCTTTTGGTTTTGGATTCCCAAATACCTTAGGTCACCCAACAGGCATTTTATCAATGAACAAATCAGTTTCTACGTCTGACAATGTGACTGACAGTACTAGATAATATACCATACTAGGTAATAAAATATATCACTTTCTGACAGTACTGTTTTAATCAGAATGATGCTTGGCAATAAACATACAGTATTACTATTTACATCTTAAGAATAAAATTGCAATGGTTGAAAAAGACTTCTGTTTTTTTTAAATAATCACTCATTGGGAAGAATTTCTCTCTTTCCTTAAAAAAAGAAGTATTTATAGTAAAATAAGATTTCAATAAAATTCCCTGAGAACAAAAACTTACCCTGGACTTGGGTCTGGGCTGAAGACAAATGTTGTCTACACCCTTTTAACTATACCTTTAAAAATAAGTCCCGATTTTTCCATATGAGGAAAAAGATGAATTTTGGTTTAAACATAATAGTCAACTTTGACATTATAAAATATCCTCAAAGAAACTTCTTCAGTGACACTTATTCAATCGATTCAACATCTTAATTACTCCAAAAGAATCAGGGAATTCCAGAACTAAGGGACTTCATAGGATGTTTTCACATTGTAGGGGCAGTTGGGGCAAGAAAATTTGAGAAACTTGGTAACTTGCTGATGTTCACAGAGCTAGTCCATGGCAAAAATAACTCTAGAGGCTAGGTCTAAATGAATTCTCCGTACATTACCATGTGATCTCCAAATATCCAGCATAATTTATTACCAACACATGAAATTATAGGGTATCATATTGCACTGATTTGCATATTGCTTGCATGTTCTTCAGTAAATGTTGTTTAAAAATATATTTACATACCATCCAACCCTACCACAAGGCAAAAGTAACAGGTATAGACTTTAAGGCTGTGCCAAAGGTTAAAGTAGAGAAGTAATGGGGTGATTACAGAACAAAATTCTAGATAGCATCATGGTTAAAAATAAAGGCTTACACTGAAGAAGAAAAAAAAAAAAGCACAAGTCCACACTGCTGACAAATAAATATTTATTCTACTTGCAACTACTAGGGTTGGAAAAATCATTTTCAATCACCATAGTAAAAAATGGTTCAGTCAAGCATCATCAATGGACGCTAAATCTAGGGAAAAATTTTGATGAGGAGAAGTATGTCTGTACGGTCTTAAATTGTCTTCCCGCAAGCTGCTTATTATTCATAAGAAAAAGAGTCATAATTCTACAGTGGAGAAATCAGGTTAACACCCTGACTTGGCAATCAAAGCTAACATCACCTCTGACAGACAGACGGACGTTGTGCCTACAGATGTGATGCCCTGAGAAGGACAGGGCATCAGCAATGTTGCATTCAGGCCTGGAATGTAAAACCCTGCATCTAACCATGAGGAAACATCAGACAAATGTAATATGAGAAATAATTCCATTTAAAAAATTGGAAGAAAGGGGACTTTATTTTTCAAAAGTGTCAATGTCACAGAAGATAAAGAATGACAGTGGAAATATTCCAGAGGAAAGGAGACCAAAGAGATGTGACTATTAATTGTGATACATGACTGTAGACTGGATCCTATGCTGGATGGGGGAAACGCTATAAATGAAAACATTGGGTCAACTGAGAGAACTGAAATACAGATTTAAGAGTAGAAAAAAGGAATGTATCAGTCACAAATTTACCGAAGTTGGTAACTATGATAATGAAGGGCCACTCTCAAATAGTTAGAAAAATTATACATACAGAGAGAGAGAGAAAGGAAGCAAACTGTGCAAAATGTTAACAGGTGAATCTAAGTAAAGGATAAACCAGTGTTCTTATGTACTTTTCTTATTCTTGGAATTTTCCTGTAAGTTTGAAATTATTTTCTAATAAAAGTTAAAAAATAAAATAAATGCCTAAAAACATTACCTGATTTTTTTTTTTTTAATTGTGCTTTAGGTGAAGGTTTACAGAGCAAATTAGTTTCTTACCAAACAATACACATATTCTTTTGTGACACTGGTTGCCAACCCTGCAACATGTCAACACTGTCCCCTACTCGACCTTGGGTTCACAATTGCCTTTTGTCCAGCTTTCCTGTCCCCTTCTGCCTTCTTGCCCTTGCCCCTGGGTTGGTGTGCCCATTTAATCTCGTGCACATGGTTGAACAATGTGTATTGTTTGTTTTATGGGCCTGTCTATCCTTTGGGTGAAGGGTGAACCTCAGGAGTGACTTCAGTACTGAGTTAAAAGGATGTCCAGGGGCCATATTCTCGGGGTTTCTCTAATCTCTGTCAGACCAGTAAGTCTGGTCTTTTTTTTGTGAGTTAGAATTTTGTTTTACATTTTTCTCCAGCTCTGTCTGGGACTTCTACTGTGATCTTTGTCACAGCAGTCATTGGTGGTAGCTGGGCACTATCTAGTTGTGCTGGACTCAGTCTGGCAGAGGCTGTGGTAGCTTTGTTCCATTAGTTCTTTGGGCTAATGTTTCCCTTGTCTTTGGTTTTCATCATTCTTACCTGCTCCAGACTGGGTGGGACATTACCTTATCTTTAGGGGGAAGGATGGGGACCAGTGCAGTAATGAGGAAAGGAAAGAATACAAGGAAATTAAATGCACATAGCCAAGCTGAGAGGAATACTCCAAATTTGGGAGGGAAGTGGGGGTGGAAACTTAGAAAAAATTTGCATAATGACAGCAAAGAATTGCACTTTACTAAATGTATGCTTGGAGCACTAGTGGCACAGTGTTTAAAAGCTCGGCTGCTAACCAAAAGGCTGGCAGTCCGAATCCACCAGCCACTCCTTGGAAACCCCATGGGGCAGTTCTACTGTAATTCGGGTAAGTTTATATGTAGTTAAACTCAGTGAACTTAAAATACTTCCACAGGAGATGGCAAGATGGGGCAAACTCAACCCTCCGCAAACTTCATCCAGGGTGCCAGGGCCTGGCCGAGCCCATAGTCACTCACCAGGTTGGCCGTTAGCAAGGGCGCCGACTGGCCCAGGGCCTGGCTGCGCATACGCACGAGGTTGGATGTCTCCGTCGAGGCTGGCCAGGCCTGCCCAGCCACGGGGTTTGAAAGGAGGTACCTCCCTGTGGGGGTTAAAGAGAAGACAGTGTAAATGACAGGCAGATGGCAGTAGTTCTGTGGCAGTGGCAGATCTCATCCTGGCCATTCTTCTGTATTATTTCTGCAATACTTAGTAATTACATTTATTATAGCCACCAAAGGGAAAAAAATGTTTTGATTAAGTCAAGAGATACAGTCAAGGGCTCTGACACTGACTCCCACATAAACCCGACTTAATCTCTTTATGTCCCTCGTCCTCAGCTTTCAGTCAGGAGAGAATGAAACGTCTTGTTACTTCTGCCTATTCCATGGGAAGGACATCAGGCTTGGTAAAGTACAGGATCAGCCAAAAACAGGAAGACCCCCAACAAGATGAACTGACACAGTGGCTGAAGCAATGGGCTCAAGCTTAACAATGATTGTGAGCATGGCCAAGGACCAGGCAGTGTTTTGTTCTGTGGTACACAGGGTCACTGTGAGTCAGAACAGACTTGATGGCACATAACAACAACAAACTATATATATGAATACACAAAACATTTTCAGCCTTACAAAAATGAATGTGTGCATTCATAAATGTACTGTTCAAAATATGGAAGGTGAGGTAGGATTCAACAAGTAAAGTGTCTACAAAGTAGACAGCATGACCAACAAAAGAAAAGCTGGGATTCTTTCAAGGTGAAATGGGGCTGCCGTCTCTTTCTCCCAGCTTCTCAGAATCACAGGTGACTATCCAACCGTGTCCCAGGGATACATAACGGTACCCATTTGCATAAATCAAGACATCAATGTCAGTCTAGGTTCACTGAGCAATTGCCGTCAACCTTGAACTCTAATATATATGTGTATGCTTTTAAAAGTCAAACAGCTGAATCAATTCACACTATACTACTTCCTTAGTACATAGGCTAGACTGGTATTAACATACAAGAAATGCGGTTTTTGACTTCAGAAAAGTCAGCATGGAAACGAATACTGACATAGTAATCAAGCTTAGTAAAAGCAGGGACCTTGTTTGCTTTTTTAACTGCTTTGCACCAATACTAGCACAATAACTGGCCATAATCAAAAATCAAACCTGTTGCTGTTGAGTCGGCTCCGACTCATAGCGACCCTATAGGACAGAGTAAAACTGTCCCCTATGGTTTTAAGGAGTACCTGGTAAATTTGAACTGCCAACCTTTTGGTTAGCAGCTCTTAACCACTGTACCACCAGGGTTTCCATAGTAGGAGCAAAAAATATTTGTCGAATGAATGAAAGGATGAGTAGGCACTTCGTTCCCAGAGAACACACAGTGAAAACACAAAGATGTTAGGCAATCACAGAATCTCATCAAAGGGTAATATGTGCAGACTCCAGCTTCATTCCTCTCCAGATGCCTTCGAGACTGCAGCATGCATGGCTGGTGGCCCTGCAGCAGCTTGTTCCCCAGCAGATCTGTCCCTGGTAAAAACATCTCAGTCTCTTCCCTCAGGCATGCACCTCACAACCATATCCCACCAGTTAATAAATGTCACAATATATTATCTAGTATACCATTACTGTACATGTTAACCACCAGGTCTATCACAGAACAGGAGCTCAGGCCATTTTCCATCAATTTTCCATGTTAAGAAGTCTAATAGTTTAATCCAAGTGCTTTCAGAAATTCATATATTAACTGCAAGAGGAAAAATGGCTTCTGATTTTACCAAATTGTTCTTTCAGGCTCTGATTGTATAGGGAGCGCTGAGGTTCTAGAGAAAAACTAGATCTAATTTTGAGAGGTTTTTTTTTTTTTTTGGTGGGGGGGATCTTCCTTGGGGAAGGAAGTTATGTAATCTAACTTGGTTTTCAAATTTCTAAAATGGAGATAATAGGATTTACTTAAATCCACAATCAACACCCATGGAAGCAGCAGTCAAGAACTCAAATGGGCAAATCTGCTGCAAAAGACATCTTTAAAGTGTTAAAAAGCAAAGATGTCACCTGACCTAAACCATGGTATTTTCAATTACCTCATATGTATGCGAAAGCTGGATAATGAATAAGGAAGGCCAAAGAAGAACTGACGCCTCTGAGTTGTGGTGTTGGCAAAGAATATCGAATACACCTTGGACTGCCAGAAGAACAAACAAATCTGTCTTGGGAGAAGTACAGCCAGAATGCTCCTTAGAAGTGAGGATGGCGAGACTTCATCTCATGTACTTTGGACATGTTATCAAGAGGGATCAGTCCCTGGAGGAGGACATCATACTTGGTAAAGTGGAGGGTCAGTGAAAAAGAGGAAGATCCTCAACGAGATGGACCAACACAATAGCTGCAGCAATGGGCTCAAGCATCACAACTGTGAGGATGGTGCAGGACCAGGCAGTGTTTCATTCTGTCTTACACAGGGTGGCTGTAAGTCAGAATCGACTCATCAGCACCTAATAACAACCACCATATCAAGTTACCAATGAGATTAAAGGGTTTTATAAGTGAAGCACTCAGTAGACTTGCTAGAATATAATAAGCACTCAGTAAATGTGAGCTATTTAGCCATACCAAAAACCAAACCCAGTGCCGTCGAGTCGATTCCGACTCATAGCAACCCTACAGCACAGAGTAGAACTGCCCCATAGAGTTTCCAAGGAGCACCTGGTGGATTTGAATTGCCAATCCTTTGGTTAGCAGCCGTAGCACTTAACCACTATGCCACCAGGGTTTCCATTTAGCCATAACAACTATAAAATTATATATATATATATATTTAAGTTTGGTATCTTTTCATTCACAAGTAGAAAATACAATTATATATAAAGAAAAAATATTTAAATCACCCATAATCATACCAGAGACAACCACTATCAACATTTCCGTGATTTTTCTCCAGACTTTTTCCTGTACCTTATGTTTCCTTACAAAAATGGGATCATACTGGTTTTTGTCACATGGTCCCCAACTACCACATATACTAGATTATGACCTTTTCTAAGCAAATAAATATAGTAAATGTCAATTAATTGGAGCATAACGACTATCATTGAAAATCTGGGTATAATTACCCTCTGTAGTTTCGGTTGCCATTTCAGAAACATTCAGACATATTTTTGTGCAAGGTATGTTACCTTGAAGTCCAGACTTTTATTTTCCACCCCTACCTTATTTTGGAACATGAACCAAAATAGACTAAGAGGGTCTTTGAGAAATCTGGCCCCTTTAGGCCTAAAGAAAACACCCAAAGCCAAGCCTGTTGCTTTCAAGTACATTCTAACTCATAGGGACTCTACTGGACAGAGCAGAGCTGCCCCATAGGCTTTCCAAGCCTATAATTCTTTACAGAAGTAGACTGCCACATCTTTCTTCAGAGAAGCCACTGGGTGGGTTCAAAACACCGATCCTCTCAGCAGCCAAGGGCTTAACTACTGCGCCACCAGGGCTGCTAAAGGCAAAGCATTAACGAGGAAGGGCAGGAAAAGTGTAGACTGCATTTAGAAATGCTAGTGTCAGTATTACATGAATAAATGATTTCTCTAGCACAGAGATTACTTTCACTGTGTGAAGGACATCACTGTGTGAAGGACATCACTTGATAAAAATATACCAGCCTCCAGAAATCTGAATCCATAGCCCCCCCCCGTGTCCTTTCCTATATCTTATACTCTATATCTAAATTCTATATTTTTATTTGTTCACATCTTGGAGAGAGGCATGATGGGAGGTGTAGGTGCTACATGATGTCATGGTTTATATGATGGGAAGAATCTACTCTGGCCTCACTGCTGTTCTGTCTCAGATGCTTAGAGAATTTAATGAAATAATGGAAAAACTTAAAGACCAAACATTTCGATTTATTGAAAAACTCCCCTTTTTTTTTCTTAGCAGAAAATAATTATTAGACTTTCTGCCTATAATCCCCCTGAGGTGAAGAAATAGGTTTATCCATTTCTGTATCCCCAGTACCTGGAAGAGTGTCTGGCATTTAATAAGTGCTCAGTAAATATTTGTTGAATAAAATGCAGTTAAAGTATACTATTTGACCAATATTTGATCGAGTCTAAATAGAAAGAATACAACTGAATGGACTATTTTCTTGCATTTCACTTGTAGGTATAATACCTGAGGCCTAATATATGCCAGGCACTGCAACATCGTAACAACCTTATGGGGTAGGAATTACTATCTCTACTTTAAAGTCCAAGGAGGTTATATAACTAGGCAGGGACACACAGCTATTAGGTGGGCAAAATACGGACTCTGACTCCAAAGTCCAAATTCTACCAGAGGAAAAATGTATCACATACTTATGTGAAAAAAAAACAACTTATAAGTTAAGATGATTCTATATTTTTAAGAAAATAATATATATTTTACAGAGTAAAAAAATTCTAGAAAGATGGGAACCACAGGCTTGAAATCAAACAAGCATGGATTTGTGACTAGCCATGTGTAATGGTTGGTAACCTGTTTAACTTCTAAGCCTCAACAGTCCCATCTCTAAAATGGGAATAACAACTTACACAGTGGCAGATAGGATAAAATGAGATAATGCACCAAGTCACTCATGGGACAAGAAACAAGCAGTCAATATATATTATCACTATTCACATTATCATAAGAACTTTATAACTTCTTAGACACACACCCTCACTACCATAGCAACAAAATAAAATGTGGTAATTGATGGCTCCTAGGCCAGATAGAAAAAGAAATAAAGAATAGTACTGGACAATATTGAAATAAGGAATAATATTTCTTCATGGAAACGACAGCACATGCAGGATTGTAGCTCTCTCTGGGCAGGGAAATGAAGCATGGGTCCAGGGAGGGGCACAATGGGTCTGTAATATTTTTTAATCTTAAAAAAGTATCTGCAAGGAATAACAGGGTCTGCCAGTTGAACTTTAAAGTTTAAATAGAGAATCCAGTTTTTGATTTGTAGCTTTAATAAATTTAATATTAATTTTTTTAAATCTAAAAGAAAAATTTTTAAAATCTGAAAAATATTAAGCTTTTATAAAGCTGGCTGGCAGGTAGATGGGGTTGTACTGAATTATTCTCAATTAATTCCTAAAAATGATATTTTATAATATTGCTTTAATGGTTCCTATCAAACTGTGTTCCGTATTCTAACAGCGCAAACTAGGCAAGAGCACGTCCCTACCACCCCTCACGATGGTAGTTCCTGAGGCCTAGGTCAGGGAGGAGTCTGGGTGACGGTGGGGGAACAAGGAGCCAGGGAAAGGTTCAATGGGGACGGGAGCAAACAGAAAGCACAGCAACCTCATCACAGTCTCATAGGAAAGTCACAGCAGCTACACCTGGAAAAGGCTCTCTTACTGCCAGTGGAGGGCAGAATAGATGCAGGAGCAGTTCCTGGATAAACTCTCAGTTCAGGAAATTCAGGCTAGGATCCAGGGTCAATGAGGCTGGGCATGTTTCAGCTGGAAGTCAGACTCAACCAAATCCAGAAGCAGGGTTGAGGAAGCCAGGAGAAAGGAACCAGGGCCATGTCCCTTCTATCGAGACATTCTAAGCCACACGTGGAACACTTCAGTTTTATTAGCTCTCACAGGGCACTTTAAAGCAAACAGAAATCCCTGTTAACAGGACATATATGCATGCCATCTTGTCCTTCTCTGAAATCACTCAATTTAACACTATCACATATATTTTATTTGTTCTATCTCAGGTGTAAACCCAATCCTGGCAACAAGACCAAAGGTGTGCCTTCAATCCTTTTATTGCCACAACAGAGCCTAACCCAGAAGGCGGTACTTTGATATACAATGGCTGATTTGGCCTTAGCCCATACACTCACCTTATACTCTCTTCAAAGCCAACAGGCCATAAAAGCCCTTGACAGTAAAGGTAAAAATCAATTTCTCCAGTTGTGGTTGACTCTGGAGACAGACTGCTGAGTTCTAATTCTGACCCCTCAAAATAGATTCTAAAACTGTATATTGTGAATTTCTCTCAGTTTTGTCCACTCTAACATAGGGGCAAACTTATGGGATTGTTAAAAATCTAAAAAAGAAAATATCATAGAATTAAACACAATAAATATAAGCGTAAAAAGAAAAGAAAATACGAAGAGCTATCTAACACATATAAGGTATGCAAGAAATAAAATTTTGTGAACCGCTGGAAAAAATAAATAAATTAGGAAACACACATATGCAATAAAATGTTTATAATCCTCTGGTGGTTGAGATACCATTATTTTCACATGAGTGTCATCCTAAGGAATCTCATGAATGTTACAAATTGTACAGTCTGTTAGCATAACACATGGGATATAGTATTCCCACCGAAACGGCCATTAGTGTTAATAGGGGAAAGAGGACAACAGATGGATTTAAGGCAGTCGTTAGAAGGCACTAACATTGTGCCATAGTTGGTAGTGATTACATCAAACTTTATATAAATTTGCTTTTCTAATGACTACCAAGAGCTTCTAAAAAGTGTGTTGCTGTTGAATTCATGCATCATTTGCTGCCTACAATTTAAGAAAATTAGCATCTGTCAACTGCATTATTCAGCTGCACAGGGTAGAAATTAATGAATAATACCATTTCTGATTTGTTGTAGGAGAGGGTGAGCAGGCCTAGCAATCTGGCTGCTATATTTTAATACTGAATCAAGCTTGTTGTTACAACTGGAACTTTGATCAGCTCTGTGCTCTTTGGAAACACATTCCTAAATTTCTAATATGTTTATTAAAACATTTATTAAATTATTTGCTACTGACATAACTAGAAATTTAGAGGCAGTGAATCGCAGTCTGTATTAAAGCTGGAATAAGTTGGCCAGGCTGATACAAGGACTTGTCAGGTTTCAACAACCACAGAGGTATGGGTTGTTTGAATGATGTGTTAGTCATCTAGTGCTGCTATAATAGAAATACCACAAGTGGATGGCTTTAACAAAGAGAAGTGTATTGTCTCACAGCCCAGTAGGCTAAAAGTCCGAATTCAGGGCACCAGCCCCAGGGGAAGGCTTTCTCTCTTTTGGCTCTGGAGGAAGATCCTTGTCATCAATCTTTCCTTGGTCTAGGAGCGTCTTAGCACAGGAACTTCAGGTCCAAAGGGCGTGCTCTGCATCTGGCGCTGCTTTCTTGGTGGTAAGAGGTCCCCTGTCTCTCTGCTCACTTCTCTTTTTTATAGCTCAAAAGAGATTGGCTTAAGACACTACCTAATCTTACAGATCTCATCAGTATAACTGCCACTAATCCATTTTATTATATCATAGTGATAGGATTTACAACATATAGGAAAATCACATAAAATGGTGGATAGTCGCACAATACTAAGAATCAAGGCCCAGCTAAGTTGACAGATATTTTGGGGGGACACAGTTTAATCCATGACAAATGAGTTTTTTAATTTTTTTGTTTTTACTGGTTTTGTTACTGTTTGGGCCATGGTGCCTCTCCTTAACAGACGGACAGTGAGAAGGTCTGTAGCCTTTTAAGGTTATGTACTAGAATAAGCACATTACTGAGCCTAGACTAGACATGTCCTCTTTCCTGGGATGTGCACCTCTGCCCTGTGTTTCCATCCAGAATGCCAAGAATCAAGAGGCAGGCACTCCATGAATGCATGCTTTCACACATGAGATACATACTTTCAAAGTACCCCAAAGTTTGAAGTATCCTTCTGAAGTAGGAAAATGCCAGGTCAGCAATAATTTTAGCAGAATGACTATATAAAGAAATATAGCCTCTGAAGACCTACTTTATCACGGGGGAATTAATGGTACTTGACTAGATTTCAAAGCTTCCAGTAAAAAATTCCGTATCACTTGAAGTTCCACATAGATTTAGCAGTCAGCCCACAGTCTTACATTTTGGGTTACTGCACTACAAACAGAACATTAAAGTAGAAAAAAAAAAAAAAAAAAAGACTTAACTATGTAACAAAGCACTCTTTAGGTATGGTTTCTGGTGATCAATTATACACAAGTACTCAGTTATGGAGCCTTGGTAGTGCAACAGCTAAGCGCTCAGCTGCTAACTGAAAGGTTGGCAGTTCAAACCCACCCAGTGACTCTACAAAAGAAAGACCTGACAATCTGCTCCTGCAAAGACTACAGCCTAGAAAACCCCATGGGGCAGTTCTACTCTGTCACATGAGGTGGCTGTAAGTCTAAATCAACTCTACCGAACCTAATAACAACAACAACTCAGAGAGTAATTCACTCCTCTAAGTTCCCAACAGGGCTAAAGGGAAACTGAGGTGGCCGATGTATTGTTCCCAAGGGTTTCAAAGCAGTAGGGGAGCCAGCCACATGAGGGGGTTACCACAGAGGCAGAATGAGGGTAGCATTGCTGAGGCTAAGACACCAGGGACAAAAAGAGCAACACTAAGGTGGCACTTGGCAAGCATCATGAACAGGCAGATGGGGCCACATGCTCCCACAGCAGCTTCCAGAAAGCTCACACCTACCTCGAAAGTGGGAGGAGGGACATTCTCATCATCTGACCCCCCCCACTGCCCACAAAAACCTTCCCTTCTTAGCCAAAATCACTGAGCCATTCAGGGGAAGAATTATGGGGGTCTTTTTTTGTTGTCTGGAGTCCCTGGGTGGTACAGTTAGTACACTTGGCTGCTAATTGAAAGGCTGGAGTTTTGAGTTCACCCTTCACCTCAGAAGAAAAGCCAGGTGATCTGCTTCTAAAAACCAGCCACTGAAAACCCAATGGAACACAGTTCTTCTCTGACACACATGGGGTCACCCTGAGTCAGAATCAGCTTGATGGCAACTGGTTAGGGTTTGTTGTTTTCTTAATATTTTTTTGTTGTCCAAAAGGAAGCATCCACATTAAACTATCTCAGTGTCTGCTTTTGCAAATCACACTTAATAGCTTAAGCTCTTAGAATTGAACTGAGTTTATCAAGAATTTTTCAAACTTTAGAAATGAAGAAAGGTTAAAGATCAGGATAAGTCATTGGCTGAACCTGGGCAAAATTCATGATTCAACAGCTTCAACCCTAAAATATACTCTATCACCATCAAGATATTTTTCTTCCATGCCCCATGCGTACTCCTAAACATCTGTTCCCTCGAACAGTGACTTTCATACTCACAGGCAATTATAGCCTCCCTTTATTCATCTTCTGCTGTGCTACTACAACATAGAGACATGGTTCATCTTCCCTCTCACATGGGTGACTGACTTCCAATTTCTTGTCCCCACCGCAAAAGAATGACTGTGCCTTGACAACCAACAATGAATAGCATAAATAAATATAATTTGAAAAACCAACAGACCTGTGACCAGAAACTGCTGGAGTTCACTGACTGCTCTATTGAGCTGCTGTTCTTGCCTTAAAAAAAAAAAAATTAAAAAGCGATGTGTGTTTACTCACAGAAGTGAAGTCCAAAGCATAATCTTGACACTAAGTCCTTGAAGACACTCCTGTCTACTAGGCAGTGATGGCTAACTGACAAGGAAACTGAAAGCTGAATCAGGAGTGCACACCGACTTTGGGGAACTTAGTGGTCAGAGCACATTGATGCCCCTGCGGCATTAAGGTCTTAAATTAATTGCCCCCACGCAGCAGTCTCTAAACTCCTGTTTTGCTGCAAGACAAATCTTCCAGAGGTGCCTAAATGCACTTCTTAGAGCATTATTGCCAGCATTGTGTATTGAAGTAGAATGGCAAGGTAAGATTGCTGACCGCAAAAGCATGGTGACAAAGTTAGGGGATGTCTTAGAAGGGAAGTCTGTAGCAAGGGGACCAAGAACCAGAAGGTACAGTTTCTTTAGAGCAACTCCGTACAGTGTGTGTATGTAATGAATGTTTTCAAGCATCACTAAAGCCCAATTCCATTCGGTGGGAGAGTGAAGCGCTGTTTTTAAAGAAAAAAACAGGAGAACATGCATGTCTACAATGCAGAAATCAAAGTCCTTGGATAAACTGAGGCTATGGAGCAGAACCTCGGGCTGCTAATGACACCATCAACAGCAGCTGCAGTTTTAAATCAAAAAATAACTTTTAGTGTGAAAGGCAAGGTGATTCAAAAGTACAGTGGTCTTTTCAAGCTTGATCACAGAAAGCCGCCATTGTTACTCCTACAATTTCTGATAAAAGGTAGCAATGCCAACACACAGTATATTTTTTAAAATGGAAACAACTCAAACCATGTTTACAGAGAAATGTATTTGGCCTTTCCTTTCTTTTGCTTTTCCTTAACTTGTTCTTAACAAAGCAATATTTCTTCTCCTCTACCAGTATTGCCACTCTCAGTCAAATTCTAATAAGGGTAGATATTAAAGGAGTGAATACATAGGATAGAGCTTGGTAAACTCTAATCTTCCAATTTTTGCTGTTGCAATTTGCTGTCAAGTTGGTTTTGACTCACAGCAACCCTGCGAACAAAGAACAAAATGTTGCCCAGTCCTGCATCATCTTCACGATCGTTGGTATGCTCAAGTCCACTGTTGTGGTCACTGTGTATTTTGAGAGCCTTTCAACCTAGGGAATGCATCTTCTAGCATTATGTCAGACAATTTTCCGTTGTAATCCCTAGGATTTTAGTTGGCTAATTCTCAGAAGTAGATTGCCAGGACTTTCTTCCTGGTCTAAGTCCAGAAGCCCCACTGAAACCTGACCACTATGGGTGACTCTGCTGGTATTTGAAATACTGATGCCACAGCTTCCAACATCATAGCAACACACAAGCTACCACAGTACAATAAACTGATAGATGGGTGTGGGTTCCTATTATTACAATACTCATATCACTGCTTTCAGTGAACCAACAGTCTGCAAATTTTCCCATTTGGTAACAAGGCCTAGACCCAGCCAGCAAGAACCCCTAGACCACCAAGGTCATGTCCCTTCAGATGGTAGCTTTCTGAATTTCAAATTCTTATGAAAAAATAAATAATGGTTTAGCCCTAAGCCTTATCTGCATAGACCAAAGGCTAATGTGACAACTTAAAACTGATTTTAAAGAAGTGTTAAACACAGCCTACTGTAATGAGGATATGGTCACAAGACTCTGACACCAAACAGCACTGCTTCGAGTGTCACCTAAGTGAGGGCACCGAGGAACAGGGTAGAGGCAGTGTCTAAACGACACTGGGGCACAGGTCAGAGTCAACATCTGCAATCTGGCCTCCCTCCACCCGTCTATTGAAATATAATTCAGTAGGATAAATTGCTAGACATGTCTAAACCCCCTGGGAAATGACAGATATTGATGAATGCTGCTGGCAAGATATATGGAGGGAAACGGCAAATAAATAGAACCATTTTTTCTCAGAGTCAGTTTGAGGATGTGTGGAACAGCTGTTAAACGACTTGTCAGTTCCCCATTCTCTCTTCTGCCTTCTCCTGCGTCTTCCAATCTGCCTTCTCTACATCTCTAAAACCTCCCCAAGGACTAGTATCTTGCCCTCTTTAAAACAATAACCAAACAAATAAGAGTTATCTCTTTCTCCTCCTCCTCTTCTTCCTGTTGCTTCTCTTTCTCCTCCATCATACTTTATAAGGTCTCTTCTCAACCCAGTTAATGCAACTCCATCCAAAAGTTCACTCCATCTAACTTGTTTGCTGCCCCTCATGATCCTAGAAATACCCTCAGTTTCTAAACTCATGAAATCTAAACTCTTAAATTTAAGTTCATTACGATTTGGCTCCAGTTATGAGGCTCAAATCCTAAATTCAAACTCTGACTACTACCAAAAGTATTTTGACTTTAATGCACCAGGGAACAACTTGAGCTCAGTATCTTACTTTTTGGGAAAATTAAGAATCTTACTCAATAACATTCTCTTGCACTTTATTGATGCACCCAGATGTCACTTGCAGCCCTGAGATGCTAAACATTTCTGACAACTGCCCTATATCTAAACAATTGTGACGGAGGCCAATGGGGGTGAGGGAGAGGGGAGGTGGGAACCAGGAGTTTTAAAGAGAAACAAAAAGAACCAAAAGTAGCCATAAAACTAAAAACCAAACAAGTTGCCAATGAATCGATTCCAACTCATGACTTATACTGTGTCAGAGTAGAACTATGCTCCATAGGGTTTTCAATGGCTGTGATATTTTGGAAGTAGATCGCCAGGCCTTTCTTTTAAGGTGTCTATTTTTTTTTTTATGGGTAGACTTGAACCTCCAACCTTTCAGTTAGTAGCTGAGCATTTAACTGTGGACACCACCCAGGGACTCCTAAAGCTGCCATAAAACAAAAAAGCTCACAAGCTCATGGCGACCCTACATGTGTCAGAGCAGAACTGCACTCCACAGGGTTTTCATGGCTGTGATCTTTCAGAAGCAGATCACCAGGCCTTTCTTCTGAGGTGCCTCTGGGTAAGTCTGAACCACTAACCTTTTAGTTAGTAGCCCGATGCTTAGCCATTTGCCCTACCCAGGTAGCTAAAGCAGCCATAGCAGCCATGGAAAAAAAAAAAAAAAAAAAAAACTCCAAACCCATTGCCATCAAGGTAATTCCAACTTACAGTGATCCTACAGGACAGAGTAGAACTGCCCCAGAGGGTTTCCAAGGAATGGCTGGAGGTTTCGAACTTTTTGGTTAGCAGCCGTAGTTCTTAACCGCTGCCCCACCAGGGCTCCATAGCAGTCTTAGAGGGGTTGAAACAAACTCTTCGTCACAATCCAAGCAGAAATTTTCAGACAAGTCTAAATTTCTTAACATGTTCTCCAGTTTTACAAGAAAACTTCTATATACAGCCTAAATTACATAATAGTATATTTCCACATATATTTTTTGGGAACAGTTTCTAGTTCCATGCTGGGTTTTATTCAAAGCAGATTTCAAAATTTTCCTTCTCAATAGCGATGTCTATGCATGCTTCCTAAAGAATCCAATATTTCCCCTTTAAGAACTCTTGCTGGTATTGATTAATGAATAAGCAAGACATCTAGAACAAAACCATGGAATAATGCATCAAAAATACCATATAGTAGATCTCCTCAGTGCCTCCAAAATGGCAAGTTGCCAAAGGTCTCTGTTCTGATTGAGAGATCTCAATCAGAGCCTATGTAATTTGTTCTTCCTCCTGCCTTACCAAGAAAGTTCGTTAATATCCACTTTACCTGGTTTAAAAGCAACAGGGTCTAGGAATCATTGTTATCCAGATTGCAACCCTCTGCCCTGAATTAAATCCTAACAAATTGCTAAGTGCTTTAAAAAACATCATATAAAATTGCCCTTGTTTTTAAGAGAAGAAAAATCAAAGCCAAGATTAGCATCACAATCTCCAGCACTGCTCAAGAATTGATGACCGGTGTGGAGCTGGAATTCAGCCTCTCTATTTCTGGTTTATTACCTAGCCACTAACTTCTTCTGAAAGTTCAGGTGACATTTAGTAGCAGGGTCCAGGATCAGTGCCTCATGTTTTCAGAAACACTTTTGCTAGGAGACTTGACGTTCCTTTCCAGAGAATCCAACTATGCTCACGGGAAAATCCTCGTGCTTTGGTGTTGAGCTGGGGGACTGCAGCTATTTTGTTGTTCCAATCAGCCTCCAAATGGTCATCACTCAAGACTGAAAGCCTGATAATTTTCATCTAGACATTCCATTAAATTCATTTAACTCCCCATTATTGTAATCTACAGAGAGCACCGTGATTATAGAAGGCATGGCAGAGGAGCAGATGCAAACAGCTCTCAGATGGCAAAGAATTTCTCAGATCTCTTTAGGGTCGTCCACAAAGATGGCCCTACCTCCAATGTGACTACACAGCTAAAAGGAAAAATAAACCGTAAGAAAAGGATATTGTACTAATGTCTATGTGGAAGGCTTTAACCTTTTGCCTTTCATACCATGAGATAACATGCTTGGACATAACCCCTGGGGCAGGTCCATCCCAGTACTTACTCATAGGGCTGCCAATTTAGCAAATAAGATATAGGGTACCCAAATAAGTTTGAATTTCAGATAAATAACAATTTCTCTTTTTAGTATAACCTGATGCCATCAAGTCGATTCCAATTCATAGCGACCCTACAGGAACGAGTAGAACTGCCCCATAGGGTTTCCAAGGAGCGGCTACTGGATTTGAACTGCCGACCTTTTGGTTAGCTCTTAACCACTACACCACCAGGGAGAACAACTAGTAGAGCCACAGAAAAGTTTTTTTTGTTGTTGTTTATCTGAAATTCAAATTCAACTGACCATTCTTTATCTGGCAACTCTACTTACTGAGAACTTAATACAGTGTTTGCAACATACGGGGCTTTGTTTCAAGAACAGAAGGAAAAAATCCTTAAGAAATTTACAAACTAGCAAAAGGGATGACAGGTATACAAATAATAGAAAGTAGACATGGTCTTTTTTTTTTTTTTTTTTTAGAAAAAAGCAAAATAGAATGGTATTCAGAAGAAAGGAAGGAAAAAACTGTAGCTGTGGGAGAATCAGCAAAAGCAAAATGAAGGTGTTTGGGATAGAATCTGAATGCAGGAAAGGATGTTAATGGTCACAGCTTCATTTCTCTGTTACTGGACCTAAGGCTGGGGTCTCACCACCCTGCATGTGTGCGTGTCTTCTTTTTTCTATATATATATATTTTTTTCTACATTATTTATGTACAATATGGAGCCCTGGTGGTGCAGTGGTTAGGTGCTCAGCTGCTAACCAAAAGGTTGGCAGTTCAAATTCACCAGCCTCTCCTTGAAAACCCTATGGGGCAGTTATACTCTTTGCTATAGGGTTGCTACAAGTCGGAATCCACTCAACAACCATGGTTTTTTTCTGTTTTATATACAACATAGAGGAAACCCTGGTGGCGTAGTGGTTAAGTGCTATGGCTGCTAACCAAAAGGTCAGCAATTCGAATCTGCTAGGCGCTCCTTGGAAACTCTACAGGGCAGTTCTACTCTGTCCTATAGGGTTGCTATGAGTCGGAATCGACTTGACGGCAGTGGGTTTGGTTTGGGTTTGGATACAACATAGAAGCCAAAAACTAAGGAAATGGAGCAACAAAACAAAGTGGTTTTACACTGAGATTCCTGGCAACCAAGGCAAAGACAGAAATGAAAGAATAGCACCATATCAAATCAATCTAACTCCTTTCTCCTTGTTCTGAGCTCAGAGAAATCTGTCTTAGAGATTTTAATCAAACGGCAATGACAAGCATAATTATCACTGTCCTTTAGAATAATTTAGGAGAAAAGTGGAGATGTATCCTACAGACAATGAATAACAACCACGGGTGCAATGCCGTGTGTGCATGCACACATGTAAACACTGAACGAATGTCCATGTATGTTCACTGACATATGCATATGCCTCTCCTTTACAGGGGCTAGGAAAAGAAGCTGGGAGTTCTGCTCTGCTACCTTCTGCAAAATCCTTCTGAAGCCTAATTTGGTGCTGTGTTAATATGTTACAGTGATCATAATTCCACCTGTCTTACTCAGAAAGAAAGAAACATTTTAAGTGAAATTATTCTCTCTTTTTAAAGTTTTACTCACAGTAAGTAAGCCTGCAATGAGTTAAAACCAGAAGAGAGGACTCGGCCTCAGCTCTCACTTCAGGCCCTGGTGTGATGAAGGAGCCTGAGACGTTCCTTTGGAAGAACAGAGAAAGTATCTGGCTAGGCAGACACAAGAAAATAAATTTAGCCCTGGCAATATGCATTGATGAAGTACTTGAATGACAATGGAACATGACAATGACAAATGCAGGCTACCACCACCAGAGTCATTAATATATCAAAAACATTAATTTTTATAAATCTTTAAGCTTCCTGGTTGGTGGCATTTGCACTTCTCTGCACACTGTTTTCCCTGTGGCTTTGATATAAAGTCAGCTTCATTTTCAGTTTCCATCTGGGAAGTTAAAAAAACTTGTACATTCCTGATCTTTGATTAGCCACTGAAAATGAGTTTCAAGCAAGAGATGGATGGCCTGGCGTGCTCAGTTTCAGCAGACAGTGATACCCACCGCGTACTCCTTTGGGGAAGAAGGGGGACTTCCTCACACAACAGTGGAAAGAGTCTATGTGTGGGGGAGGTTTGGAAAGTGGGGGAAAAAAAATGAAGGAAAGCCAGTCTCCTTCTCATCTTGGTAAAAAATCAGTTACCTTTATGTAACCCCATGTGCATCAGGGTAGAACATTGCTCCACAGGGTTTTCAATGGCTGAGTTTTTCAGAAGTAGATCACCAGGTCTTTCTTTCAAGGCACCTCTGGGTGGACTCAAACCTCCAACCTTTTGGTTAGCAGTTAAGCATGTTAACCATTTGCACCACCCAGGGTTTCTCTCAACTTGGTAACTAAGATTATTTACTACTTAAGCTCAAAGGAGCCTTGGGAATATCGAGTTCAACCCATTCATTTTACAGATGAGGAAACTGAGAACCAGAACTGAAGGCAGGCTACTCAGAAGTTAACTTGGGGCTAGAATCTGGGGCTCAGATTCCCATTTCATGTCCTTCTATTACACACTGAAATAGTGGTGTAAGAGATCTCAAAACGCTATCTCCACTCAGTCAGGTTACTTGCTTTCTATCTTTAAACTCCATCAGTTTAACTCAGGGATCCCATTTTTCTTCCAATCTACATCTCTCCTAATCACTACCACATCATCACACCCTACCACCATGCCGCTGCTGCTGTTCAGAGGACTGACGTGTACAATCTGATATACTGATTCCAACACATGAGCAGTTAGCACCTTAAATGCACTGTACATGAGGAAAGAATGCCACCGAAAGAGCCAGAGTTACCTTATGTCCAACTATGTTCTAGTGTGGCATAAAATGGCACTCCCCACTATCTTCCTTTCCCAACCTCATCTCCTTCCTCCCCAATAACTCAAAGAGTGTGCTGTGTGGGATCTAATAGGCAATATCTATTTTCTATTACTCAAATATATATTTCACGTTCTCAATTTTAATATAACCAATTGCACCTTTGTGGCTTCCTCATATACACTAAAGACTCAGGGAGTTAAAACCACTTCATCTCATATAGGCTACACGAAGAGGGAGTAGGAAGATGAACTCTAATGCACCATTCTTTTAAGAGTCTAAAAGTACACAATGTACGATGTATAGGAAAACCATGACCAGTCATGCCCAGGACTCACTGTGCCCTATCTGAGTAAAGCAGGTTTTCAGGGAAATACTATAAAAACAAGCAGGAGAGAGAAAACAAAAAGGAGTATGATTAGGCTACTTCAAAAAACTCAACTCCTTGATTAAATGCTATAAAAAAAAAAAAAACTGAAATCAAAGGTCATGTCATGTAACTCCCTTCATATGACTATACAGTTTCCTAAAGAAAATTTTAAGAACTTTGAGTTTTTGATATACGGATTCAAAAAACTCATTTTTCTCTCAGAAAAGGCCAATGTCTATTATAGAATCATACTAGAAGATATGAAATAAGCCAAGGAAAGAGACAGCGAAGGAAAGGGAGAGATGATACAGAAATAGGGAGAGGTGGAAATGAAGATGAGATGGAAAGAGAAAGAGAGGGAGAGAAGGAGAAAGGTAAGCCTAGTACTGGTGAATCCTACTACTCCACACATTTTTGGTTTGTTTCTGTCAAGGTTCTTCACTAGCCTAATTGGTACAGCGATCTCCTTTAGATATTTAGATACACAAAACTTGTAAAATAATGCCAGCAAAAACCTTAAATGACTTGTAGACACTCTTCTATGGTATACTTTGAAGAATTTCAGGTACAGGATTTGGTTTACCACATCCAGCATACCTAGCCAAAGGTCAAGCAGGCTAACTTATTTTGAACATGACAATGGTTTAGATGTGTCTAAATATACAACTGATTTTCCATCCCTAGCAATCTTAAAATTTTACATTAAATGTTATTTAAAGCCATGTTAGTTACCTTTTGCTCTGTAGAAGGCACTTCAAGAAACTTAAGGGAAAGCAGTTCTCCTATCAAAAACATTCTTTTAATTAACATGCAGGGCTTAGTTTTAAATCCATCAAGTCCCAACCGATGGCTCCCAGCACTCTCTGAAACCCACACCCATATCAAAGCAAAACAGCTCAGTCTCTCAACTAACTCTGGGTTTAAGAGAAACGCATTCAGTTCTTCAAGTCCACATGTAGCCTCTTTCCTTAGTTAATCTTCATCATGCCCAACACTGTCACATTTTCAGATGGCTTCATTGGTGCAAATGCCTGAAGGAGAGATTTGGGCTTCAGAGAGAATTCTACAACCTGGGTCTGAACAAGGTGGCCACCTGGCAGTTCTTAACCAGCAGGTGGCAGGGGGAAGAGAGGGGCCCTGAAAGCCACCACGTGAGCAAGTGAGGGGGAGAATGACTCATTGGTAAACCATCTGCATGAGAGATGAGATATAGCAGAAGGCTCCCTGATAGAAAGCCACTGGGAGGCAGCATCTGCCAAAGGAACCAGCTAACAGCTGCGCACCCCATTAAGTCTTAGTCTCATGAGAGCCTTCTACTCTGACAAGGAAAAACTACCAACACTTAGAAAAATACACCAAAATATTCATCTTCTAATTAGATAGCACACAAAATATGCATGCAAAAACTGACATAAGAGCAGTGAATACGGGAGACGGTTTTAAACGCATCTTAAAATCATGTGCTCTCACCAGGAAGAAGATGCTAATGGAGTTGCCTCTTTGTTGTCTGATGAGAAACACCTCAGAAAAAATAGGTAGAGACATTCTCCAGCTTCATAAATATTCTTCATGAACTACACAATTTTACAAGTTCTACAACAGAACACTAAACCAACTTAAAAGAATTTCTGTCTCTAATTATGTGCCTTCAACATAGATATTTTATAAGTATTGAAAAATAGTGAAACAATTAGAAGCAGGATGTTTTTAAGCCAGTAAAACCTTAAGTATGACATATCTACGGATCTGGAGTTTTTTATTTGCTGTTCAAGAGTCAAGTACCAAAATCAGGAAGTATATAATAAGACAGCACCATTTGTAAGAACTGCTAACATCTTTGCCCTTCCAAAGTTTCAAAATTTGCCTGATTTCAAAACATCAACATTCCACTCAACATTCAGGAGCTGATTAAGTCAAATTCAGATCAAGCACTGCTCACTTACTTCCCAACCCTACCACACACCCAACTCCCTGCTTTCATCCACTTTCCAAGCTTCCAATGGCTTTGGCTCTACCCCTGACAACACCCACCTTGGCCACCAACCCTCCTCTCATGCCTAGACAGCACAGCTCCACCCCTCCCCTACATACCTCTCTTGCCTGATCCCAGAACAGGCCTCTTTGTTTCGTTCTGTGAAACCGACGATTCTATTACTGAACACAAATTTCCCCAGGGCCATAACCTTTTCCCCAAATGTGCAGACAGACTTCACTTTCAATTCAGGATCTCATACCTTAAATGGGCTGTCAATGCTTCCAAGAAATCCCACTACATTTATAGATTCCTTCCAGTTCTCTAAGACTATTTCACATTTCCTTCTCTCCTCAACTCTCATCAAACTTTCCACAATGCCCCACCTAGGTGTCTCATAATACACTGAGAAAACTGTAGCCACCAAATTGATTAAACCACCTGCCTCTACATCTATTTTCTCTTTCTTCCTCCTGTTAGAATAAAGGAAATTTCCCTCTTCCTATAAAAGGCCAACTCCTTTCCATGTGCTCTGGATGAATATGTTGTTCCCTTCCTCCAAAACCCTTCACTTTTTTGGCTACCAACTCTCACCCGAACTATCTTCAACACCCTACAAACATGCTCTCATGGTTGCCACACTGAGATGGTTCTCCCCGACCCCTCACGTTTTTCCAGCTGGCACCCTATTTCTCTACTCTTCCACAGCACAATTTCTCAAAAGAGCTATCTACACAAGCTGCCTCTGATTCGTTCATTATCACTTTCCCTTAACCCTCTCTGTGTTAGCTTCCATCCATACTTATCTACTCTCCCCAAGGTTACCAAGGACCATATTTTTGAATCCAATGACACTTTCCTGTTCTCACCTTACTCCCTCAGATGGAGTCAACATCACTGGCCATCCTTTCCTTCTCAAAAGTATGTTTCTCTCCACTTCTGTGATTCCATGCACAGTCCTACTAGAGATCCCTATTTAGCATGTCTCCTAGGCATTTCAAACTTAACATATCTATAACTGAATTAACCACACCCTAGATCTTTATTAAAACCTATTTCTCTCCAGCCTTCGCAACTTAGTAAGTGCCATACTTCCTGTGCCATCTTGTCGTCGCTTGGTGGCAATAGCCCAGCTAGCAATCATATTTCCTAGTGCCTACCACACCACCACTAACTTTGCAGTCAACTGTGATCATGAGGCCTGATCTTGCCAAAAGAATATGAATGGAAATGAAGTGTGACTCTTCCATGCTGGGACTTTTAAGAAGGAGGGCTTTTCTTTTTCTCTATTTCTGCTTCTTCTAGCTGGAAGCTGAGCGCTTTGCATCCCCAAGGAACAGTAACACCAGAAGATGGAAGGAGTGTGCAACCCTGAATCACTATGAGGGAGAGAGCTGACCATTGACTCAGAACACCCACTTTGGACTGTTACATGAGCAAAACATAAACTACTAGTGTGCTAATTTTTTTTTTTTTGGTTTGTTATAGCATCTAGTGTTATCCTAACACCATTTTTACACAGGCATTCCTTTGACAGCATTACAAAAATGAGGAAAATTAGACAGCACAGGTTGTATTTAGGTGCAGTAGTTGCTAAATGCCAAGGTTACCTATAAGATAGCAGTATTTTATGTAAATTAGCTTTAATCTGAATTCCTTTAGACTTGCTCACTAAACTAAGGAGTCCTCAGGAGGAGAAATTCATTAAAATGTACTAAACTAAGCACTATATAATATTCAAAGACACTGGCCTCTGAGTTAATTTTAAAAGAAAGAATGTTTTCTGGAATCATTTTGTTTGTGTTTCTTCTCTCTCAATGTAACATTCACTCAGAAATGCCACCTTCTAATGTTACTCCAAATATATTTACGTAGTCCAAAAAAGAAAATTCAATATTTTTATGTAACATGGACTACCACGACTCTGAGTTTTAGAGATTCTAGTTCATACTGTCTACATACTTGATTTCTCATTATTATGTGCATGTTACACACTTATTTTAGATTCCTCTTTCTTTTACATTACAACCCAAACACCTTTGAAAAATACAACTCTCTTCATGAGGAAAAGCAGCCTTCATTTCCTGACTGTTAAGGCTGCAACACACATCCCAGCTGGGAAATGTAGGCAAGGATCTGAGGCACTCATTTGTACATCAAGAAGCGAGGATTCGACCCTGAGGTTTTGCACCTCATTCTATAGCTTCCATACTGTGAGCTGTCAGGTGTGCTACTACACCTCCCTGCCCAGACTTGAGGGTCTGTGTGATTAGAATAAATGTTGCTCTTCCTCATGAGGGACTCCAAAGCTAGTCAATGTTTACACAGTGTTTCTAGATGCCTCCTAGCAAGCTGAAGGCCATGAAGACAGAAAACACCATCAGCCTCCAAAAAAAGAAAAAACAAAAACCAAGGTAGCGAGGGGCATGGTGAGCTCTGGGTCTGGTGTTCAATGTCAGCCCCGCAAAAAAAGGAATCAGTTGTTTTTTCTCCTTTAAATCTAGTTGTTGTTAGTTGCCATCAAGTTGATTCCGACTCATCGTTGAGTGACCCCAGGTGTCAGGACAGAACTGCTCCACAGGGTTTTCAAAGCCTCTGAACTTTCAAAAGCAGATCGTCAGGCTTGTCTTCCAAGGCACCCATGGGTAGGTTCAAACTGCCAAACTTTTGGCTAGTAATTGAGCACTTAACCATTTGCATCACCCAGGGACTCTTTAGTCTAATACCCTTAGTGATTCAAGGGTTAGGGAAAGAAATATCAAAATATTAACAATGGGTGTTTATGTATAGTTGAATTATGGGTTTTTGGTTTTTCTCCTTATAGCTCTCTGAATTCTCCAAATTGCCTACAATGAACACATATTATTATCATTGATAAAAAAAAAAATTGGTAAATATTTTAGTGTAAAAGAATTAAGAGAGAGAGAGAGGCTAACTATGATAGACTGAATTGTTGGTCCCAATTGCTCACCCCTCTGGTAGTGTTATACATCTATACCCTTGACCAGGGAGCCATGTTGGATGGAATGCACTTCCCACCCCTTGACTCTGAGCTTGACCATATGACTTGCTGTGGCCGACTGAACATCAGCAGGCATGCCACCTGCAGGGGCTTAGAATGTACCTGTGCAGGTTGATTTGCCTGCCCTCTCATGCTCCTGTGTCCTTTACCAGAGATGAAGCCTTGGGTAGCTGCTAGCCCAAGGAAAAACACAGACACATAGAGCCCGTCTGGACCCACACTGTGTCCTGGAACCAAGCCCAGTCACACCTAAACTGGGTCATCCACACCCCAGCTGACTTGCTGCCACATGAGCAAGAAATAATTATTATTGTCTGCCACTCATATTTTGTGGTTATGCAGCATTATTGTCATTGACTGACACATCACCTAATGCCACAGAAAAACTCAGGGGGCAAAACCTATCTCAGGAATTAAATCTTAGGGTGTGAAAAAGGCCATGGCTTCCTTCACATCCCCATTTATTCAAGGGCCCCAGTTAACCATCATTCCAGTTTGACAAAAGTCCTTAACAGATGGTAATGGTTTTCCTCCCTCCAGTTAAATATAAAAATATACAATTATTTAATTATAACTATACTAAGCCCCATGAAAATGTATGGGCTGCTATGAGGTCATTCAACATCAGGACCTCACAATAAAAATATACTGTGAGTCTCTTTCAATTAAAACACATTCTTTTACAACATTATTTTTAACGTTTACAATTGTTTTCCATTTTATGTGCATACCATAATATGTTTAATAAATATTCTTTTGCCAGATATTTAGATGACATGCAGTTTTTATTATTATAAATGGTGCTGCTCTAAATGTTACTCGTTAATTCTCTGCACATAGTCATGATTATTTTCTTGTGATAAATTCTGAGAAATAGAATTGCTGGGTTAAACAGTGTGTAAATTTTAAGGTTTTTAATATGCATTAATTGCCTAGTTTTAATTTACTTTTATAATTAAGGAACCAAGAGCCCTACAGATTTAGTCCCAGAATTCAACTAAGCAAAGATTTTCTCACCTAGGATTCACTCCCATTAATCCTCCTGGAATTTAAAGTTTATCTAAATTCTTCTTGGTACCTAATGTGCAAGGGACAGTGTAGTAGTTACAAGCATGAACTCTGGAACCACAAGCCTGGATTCAAATCCTGGCTCTGCTGTTTACTAGCACCATCACCTTGTACAAGTTACTCAACCTACCTGTGCCTCAGTGTCCTCATCTGTAAAATGGGGATAAGAGTGTCTCCCACACAGGTACATAGGGATCTTGTAAGGATTAAATAAGTCAATTAATTCCCTAAAAACAGTGCCTGCTACATAGTAAGTTCTTAACGTTAGTTGTTATTGTTACTACTAGGAATAAACAGATGAATAGATCACAGATCCCCCTTAAGGAGCTAAGAGTTTAGTGAAAGTTATTCAAGATTATTGGGTGGCAAAATTTTCAAACTATAAAATAAACTCGGCCTTCACAAATTCTTTGTTTTGAGGAAAGCAGTAGAATATTACCAAAGAAAAGATCCTTGGATTAAAATAAAGTTAAGCAATGGTAAGATAGCTGATCTTTAAGTAACAGAATATATTAGGCACAGACTTGTGATGGCAAAGCCAGCTCGGCTTAATTTAAGTTTAGGGACAGGGTGTACCTAGTTCAGTGGTAGAATTCTTGCCTTCTGTACAGGAGACCCAGGTTGGATTCCCAGCCAGTGCACCTCATATACAGCCACCACCCATCTGTCAGTGGAGGCTTGAGTATTGTTACGATGTTAAACAGGTTTCATCAGAGCTTCCAGACTAAGACAGGCTAAGAAGAAAGGCCTGGTGATCTATTTTCAAAAATCAGCCCACGAAAACCCTATGGATTATAATGGTTTGATCTGCAACCAATCTTGGGTGGTGCAGGACTGGGCAGCCTTTTGTTTCACTGTGTATGGTGTTGTCATGAGTCAGAAGCCAACTAAGCATCGGCTAACAACAACAAATATGCCTGAAGGTGAGATCGATGTGATTACTTACAGTTGCCTAAAACTTGCAGAAGCTATGTTTTTTGGGATCAGGAACGATGCCACCCTACTCTAATACTTGACAGTGCCTGATGCAGAAAAGAACCTCAGTCAATGAGCCAACCTGAATTTCATGAGCCCAAGTTTCCACCTGCTCCAAATATCCCCCAAATTGAATTAATTTATGGGCATAATACTAATAGCCACCCATTACCGGGCTAAGTGCTTTGCATACATTATTTCATTTAATCCTCAACTAGCTACCCAGAGGGCCAATTGAGCATATTTTCTTCATTCCCCAATAAAATTTTCAAGGAATTATTTTTAAAAACAGGCTGATACCCCAGAGATTTGTGAAGTTCTTCTAAGAACTATTAGACCTTTAAAAAATTATCTTACCAAAGATTTAATTACTTAAAATAATTTTTCATCAAGCTAAATTGTACAAGGATAAAATTGCTAAAGCTGTTAAGATAATGAAATGGGTATCAAGTCCAGCTTTTTTTTTTTTTTTTTTTTTAAGCTAAAGGCCAAATTTCATGTTTTAGGTCACATACCTGCATCAAGAGCTATATGTTTGCATTATTTTAAAGCTTTAAACAAACTGCTTTAACAAAAATGGTGGGACTCATTACTGCCCCTCCTATTGGTCAAAATAGTTTAGTCAGGGTAAGTAAATTTCCTAAGTGAAATTAAAAAGCTAGGAGGTAAGCCTTTTAACTTTTAAAATTTAATTTCCCCGCTGTGATGGTTAAGGTTGTGTCAACTTTGCTGGGCCATGATTCTCAATGGATTGGCAGTTATGTAATGATGTAATTTGGCAGTTGTGTAATGATACAGTCATCCTCCATGATGTGATCAGCCAATCAGTAGTACAGGGAGTTTCCTTGGGGGTGTGGCCTACATCCAATATATATATGGATGCTCTGGTAAAGCTCACTTGCTAGCTTTGGATCCTGCATCCAGCTCATCATCATCTGACCTCTAGTTCTTGAGCCAGCAGCTTGCTGATCTTGGGATTCATTGGTCTCCACAGCCTGTGAGCCAGCAGCCTGCCATCTTATCTGCTGATCTTGGATTCATCAGCTTCCTCAGCCCGTGAGCCAGTGGCCTGCTGTCTCACCTGGTGATCTTGGGTTCGTCAGCCCCTGCAGCATGAGTCAGGACAAGCCTCCAGCCCACTTCCTGATCCACAGACTTGGAATTTGCCAGCCTCTACAACTGTGTGGGCTGTTTCTTTGAGACAAATCTCTCTCTACATATATTTATGCTTCAGTGGTTTTGCTTCTCTGGAGAACCCAGCCTAAGATACCCATGTATAAGTATTAGGCTAAATAATCTTGATCTCCCACTTAGAAAATCAAATAGTCTGTGCCTACCAGAGGGACGCAAAGAAGAATGCCCAAACATGCATTTGAAGGGCATCAGTAAATCTGAAGTGTGAACATTTGCCTTCAACTCGGTGAAGTGCAGCAGCTTTTTGATGAACTACTTCCCAGTGGCCTGAGGTCAGTTTTACCCTCCTATCCATCAGTATGCCACACTGAGTCAAATGTTGCAGACTCCACTGATTTTGGACAGAAATATTTTCATTCCCAGAAATTTCATCTCCAAAAAGTCAAAATCTGTAATTTTTCAAACAATGTGAATAACAATTTATTTTCCAGACTATTTATGAACTGGCAAACAAAACTATCATATGTAGAGACTTTGCTTTGGCATTTAAAACCAATAAAGTTCCTTCAATAATATTTATACATAGAGACTCAAAATAATAAGAATCTAACCCATCATGATTTAAAAATAAGTTTAATAACATGAAGTTTTAAGTGGTAAGTTAAATTAAAAAAATAAAAATAAAACCATGTTTTAACTTAATTTTACTTTGGCTATTTTTCAAGTCAGTAGAAGTGATTTGTAAGTATTTGGATTTGAAAAAATTAAAAAATCAATTAATTTAACTGAGAAAACACACAGTTTAAAAGTGAGTGAAAGATGAGAACAGACACTTCACAAAAAGAGATATATATATGCATGCTATGAAAAGAGTTTTGACCCCATTTATTCATCGGGGAGACACAAATTAAAATCATAATGCCATACCACTTTATACCTATTAAAATGGGTAAGATGAAAAAAGCTGGCAACACCACTTGTTGGCAATGATGTAGAACAATTGGACCACTCATCCAACCCTGGTGAGAATATAAAATGGTACAACGGTTTTGGAAAATAGCCCAGTATTTTCTTATAAAGTTGAAAATACACTATTGATACATGCAACAACATGAAAGTAAAGCCAGATACAGTAAGAGTATGGACGGTATGGTTTAAAAGACAAATCTAATCCATAACAATGGAAGGCAGATCAATGATTGAGGACAAAAATGGTGACAGTGGTGGGATTTGAGGTAATGACCAGAAAGGGACACAGAAAGCGTTTTACATCTCAACTGAAGTGGTACAGTGGTTAAGCGCTTGGCTGCTAACTGAAAGGTCAGTGGTTTGAACTCACCAGCCGCTCAGAGGGAAAAGATGCGGCAATCCACTTCCCTAAAGACTACAGCCTTGGAAGCTCTATGGGGCAGTTCTACCATGTCCTATAGTGTTGCTATGAGTCAGAACTGACTCAACAGCAATGGGTTTATTTTTTGACGTCAGTAGTGGTGGTTATACTGGTATGCTAAGTTGACAAAACCCACCAAAATGTACACTTAAAACAGGTACATTTTATTATACTCAGGTAAATTATACTTGAGTAAAGTTTACAAAAAAAATTTTTTTTTTTTAATCCTCTATTTAGCTGTTTTCTAGATTGGAGTAGATTCTACCAACCAGTCTGCAGGTGTAGTCCTTGGGTGGCACCAACGGTTAAGTGCTTGACTCTTAGCCGAAAGGTTGGCAATTCAAACCTATGCAAAACTGCCTTGAAGGACAGGCTTGATGATCTGTTTCTAAAAGGTCACAGCCTTGAAAACCCTACGGAACAGTTCTACTCTGCACACATGGGATCGCCATGAGTCAGAATGGACTCAATGGCAACTAAGCACACAGAGTTTGCAGACAGAAAAGTCTGTTCTTAGGTAACCCCGATTTTAACACATGGAACTCCACAGCCATTCTCAACCTTCTAAAAGAAACACAACCCCTTCTCTTAAAACAAGTCACTCACAACTCACCAGTTAGGGCTCCTCCCAGGCTCCCTCGCCGTAGCTGTCTTCCATCCTCACTCAGCTGTCTTTTAAACTTCAGTGACTTGCCAGGGCCAGAAGCCACATCTGGGTTGCTGCATTTCCGAAATGGCATGGGCGGAGGGGATAATATGTGATCAAGCTGCAGAGAGAAGGACAGGGACATCACTTGCTAAGAGCACTTTCTCCCTCAACACAACCCAGAACAAAGGCCCAACCAGTCATTCTTCCTTCCTTTCTCAAATCCCTCTCTCTCAATCCTGTTTTAATTTAACTAGTTTAGAGAATTCAGGTTCTCATTGTTGTGTCTTTCATCTGGCTTTGCTGCAAAACCTCAACAGCAATGTTTGTCATGACACATTGGTGGGTCATGAAATCAAACCTGTAGGTAGTGCCCAGGGTTTTTGAATGCAATAGAACAGAAATTATCAGAGTCCACTGAAGGAAAGGGGAACTCTTGTTTTATGAAAATTTTTATTCAGTTATCCGTGTGTATACATATATCCTAGGTCACTATATAAAATATATATCTTTCTTTGGGCCATAGTCCAAAAATTTTAAAGAATATTGCTCTATAGAGAAGCAATAGGTCACTTCTTCAGTTGTTCACAAAAGAAAATTCACAAGCTTCTGATGCTCATAAACGTATGTCAGGGAGGGAAATTTCTAAGCACCACAGACCCTAATGGAAATCAATATATCACTACATCTTATACAGCTTTTTAAAAGAAAGACTGTCAGAAGAATCAGAGAAACCAAAGCAACTTCATGAGACAGCATTCTACAAAAGAATCCCTGGTGTCACAATACTTATTTCAAGATTTGCCCTTTTGTAAGAAAACCTTTCACACTTGAATAGGGCCATACTTCTAAAATGTTCACCTTTAAGTGAGTCTACATGTATATACTGAGTCTAGATAGCTATTAAGGACAAAAATATCCACATGCACGTACATGTACCCAGGTAGTTGTTAAGGACTGAAAAGAAATACATGGGTTCATTCACAAAAATTCCCTCTGCCATAGACAAAAGTCAATTTTGTATAAATTTTAAAAAGATTTGGGTAATATTGCTCAAAGCCAGATATTTTTAGGGATGATTCATTCAGATCTGTTTTGTTTTGCTTTTGTGGTAGAGAGGTAGTCACCTGGTTATACCTGTTTATATTTTTTTCAGATTAAGGTTATTTATAGGAGAAGAAATTTGGGGACTTAGAATATTGATTTGTCTGTCTAGCCACTGCAGTGTACTCAAAACCAATGCTCAAAATGAAATTCTGCCCTCCCTACGAGTAGCCCCTCGCAAGCTAGTAGAGGTAGAACAAAAATTCTTGGCTCAGCTTCCAAAGATGTCAACCTTCCCTCAAACTCAACTGTGTACATCAGTAATGTGGAAGAGCCGGATTTCAGGCGCTTGTCAACAAGTACCACCTCAAACTCATTGCTAGTCAGCATCTACTCTGTTTCTGTGAGAGGTCCTTGAAGAACCAGCAGTCCATGCACTGCAGGATCGAGCCAGGTCAGCAGGAAAAAGGGACCCCAGGTTGCACTTTTAGAAGAAACAACCTTTTCCAACACGGAGCTGTATTTATTGTAAGGTATTTTTTTGCAGCTGTTGTTCATTACTTCAGTGTCCTATTTAGCGGAGTCTCCAGAGGAATTTCTGTCTAGTCTTAGATATTTTGTCCTTAAATCTTATGGACAATAAATTGTAACAAGGGAAACCCAGGCAGTTACACACCAGCTACTAGAAAATGATGAACCAAGCCAGTGAAGCAACTGAGACAAGTTATTACATGATGTGGAATCTTTTTGCCTCTTTCTTGGTTCCATTGCATGTCCTTACTCTAATTTTTTTCTGCCAAGATTTTTATTTTGAAAAGTTTCAGGAGGAAATTTAGAACTACTGAAAAGTACCACTACAAAACAGTACAATGAACACCTATATTCCCTTTACCAAATGAATTGTTAATCTTTTGCCACATTGCTTTCTCTGACTCTCCTGCTTTCTCTCTCTCTCTCTCTCTCCCTCACACACACACACACACACACACACACACACAGTGAAAGTTGTAGACATTATAGATCTTCATCCCTAAATACTTCAGCATACACCTTCTAAAGCAAGGACATTCTCTAAAATCCTTCTATCTTGTATTCTACATATCCTTACTAAGTGTCTCAAATTCTTTGTGAGCAAGATGAAGTATAAATATCAGCAAAAGTATAAAATAATGTCATATCATGTAGGCTTAGTATTAAAATTTATTCTTTCACATTAAAAGAAAGGTTTGCAGCCACAAGGTGGCACTGTGCCATAGGCATTCAACGAAGCATTCTATAATCGTTGCTACTCTGGATTTTTTTTTTTTACTCTTTGTAAATGCAGCAAGAATGGGTGACCTCCCCTCAGTGCCATCAAGCAAGATAGGGTCCATTCTACTTACAGTTAGTTCCTCTTAATTACTAGTGGCAGCGGCATAAAATACAAATATTTATTGTTTAAGGTTCACCAGCCGCCGCTACTTCTTTTTCACCTGCAGTTAAAATGTTTCAGCTTGTGGAATTACAATTAATTACTGTGGGGAAGATTATTATATTACAAATTAACAGAGGGTGGAAAATTAAGCAGAGAGAAGAAGATAATTTCTAAACAGAAATATGTGGTTTTCTTACATACTTCCAACAAAGGCATAAGAGGCATGAGACAAATTGGGAAGAAAGAGAAGGAAATCAAGGTGAAAGTGCAGGAAAAAAATCTATATCATCACAGATCTACAGCCACAAGCTATCAGTTCATAAGCCAGGGTTTTTAATCAGAATCACCACCCCACGAAGGAAATACTATTTTAAATCTGGAAAAACTGAGGCAGTGAACTGTGAGGACTACAAATGTTTCAAACACAGTAAGTAGAAAAACCTATAAGCATAGTGCAATGTCCCTGGATCCCATTTCCTTCTTCACTCAAATTGCACTCCCAACGGGGCTCTCTCTAAATAGATCATTTTTCCAAATTTGCTATGTTGTCAGTGGCTCTACTATTCTTTCTACAATTAGTCAAAGCTTCTCAAAATGGTCCACTGCAGCCCTGCAATGTATTTTTCATTTTTTGTCCAGATTCAAACACTCATGATCCCTTTAAAATCACTTCATCACACCCTAGAGTCCTGCCACTCTGGACATTGCCCTTTAAATGATTTCCATTTAATATTTTCCAACTTTTTCAATTCCCAAAGTCTTCATACTACAAGGAGTATAACTAAAGACAGAGGTTATTCTTATACTGTCACTAATGTTCCTGAGCATCTCAGCCTGAGCTTATTACACTTGGCTTCAAACACTTCTATGCTTTCCCACTAACCAGACAGTGGACACCCAGAGAACCAGACTGTATTCCCTTGTCACACGTGTCCTTTGTGGTACACACTGCTAGCCAAAAAGTGTCCTGGATTGAACCTGCTCTCCAACACATGTCCTCATTTCGTTTACCAATAGCAAATGTTGATTCACGCTGAACTAGATTTGCTCAAAACTTCCTATGTTAGTTTTCACAACCTACTTTATTTCCAAGAGCCATAAAAAAGCTTACAGAGGTGCATCTGATGTCTGTATTGCTGCATTTAGTTGTTGATGTTTGTTGCTATCAAGTTGATTCTGTCTCATGGTAACTCCACATGTGCAGACTAGAATTGCTCCATAGGGTTTTCAAGGCTGTGACCTTGGCCCATTGCCAAGACTGTCTCCTGAGGAGCCCCTGGGAGGGTTTGAACCACTAGCCTATTGGCTAACAGTCAAGTGCTTAACCATTTATGCCATCCAGGGACTACATTTAGAAGTCAGACAAATGGGGGCTAGCATACTGCTCATAGGGTCGCTACGAGTCAGAATTGACTCAATGGCACTTAATAATATACCACTTACATGTGAGTGATGTACAACTGCTCTTGCTAACAATTTTATCACAGTAAACAAGTAAGCATCTTAGAGAACAAATGTGTACAACTGCTATAAATCTGACACAGATCTGGGGAAAAGTTTTAAAATGATCAGCAATTCTGCATCTGTATTTTCTACGTTTCTCATCCCCAACCACTGTTTGCTGTTTCACAAATTATAAGGCTGAACACAACAGAAGAATCCACCACAATTCCATTGTGGCTTTTGATATCAATGAAGATGAATTAAAAGGAGAAGTGATGGCAAATCATTTGTAAGGAATGATCCAATTTGGTTTAGTGTCTCCACCACCACCACCAACATTGCCGCCACTGCTGCTGCCACCACCACCACTATCTCCAAACATGGGGCATTGTTTTCTTTGTCTACGGCTGTATCCCCAAGTATGGAGCCTGGTGGTGCAGCAGTTAAGCCCTTGGTTGGTGGTTCAAACCCACCAGCTGCTCCACCAGAGAAAGATGTGGCAGTCTCCTTCCATAAAGATTATAACCTTGGAAACACTATGCTCAGAGTTCTGCAACGGCTACCCCTTCACAACAAAATACAAGGTCTGCATAGTGGCCTACAAGGTCCTACCACCTCTACCTCCACCTTTCTGATCCTCTCTCTTATCACGCTTCTCAAGCCACACTGACCTCCCTGCTGGTCCTTGGATGCCCAGACAGATACCTTCCCACCCAGGACTTTTCCATTGATTGGTCCCTCTGCGTGGGACTCATTCCAGATAATAGCAGGTGTGCTCTCTCCACTTTTGAGCTTGCTATTCAAATGTTGGAGCTCTGGTGACACAGTGGCTAAGAGCTATGGCTACTAACCAAAAGGTCTGCAGTTCAAATCCACCAGCTGTTCCTTGGAAATCCTGTAGAGCAGTTCTACTCCGTCCTATAGGCCTGCTATGAGTCAGAATCAACTCCACAGCAATGTATCAGCTTTTTTTGATGGGGGGTATTCAAATGTCACTTTTTCAGGGAGACCTTCTCTAACTGTCCTGTGTAAAACAGCATGTCTGACACTTCAACCCTTTTCTTATTTTTCTTCATGGAAAATATGTCACCACATGACATACTAGATATTTATATGTTTATTGACCTACTTCTCCACTAGAATCTAAGTTACATGAAATTATAGCCTAGTCTATTTTTTCTGTGGCTCGAACTCCAGTACAGTGCCTACTACGTAAAAGAAACCTTGTAAATATTTTGAAAGAATAAATGAATTGCAAATCTCTAGCATTTAATTCAGGGTCCCTGGTGGCACAGCGATAAAGTACTTGGCTAACCAAAAGGTCCAAAAGGTCTACAGTTTGAACCCACCACTGTTCTGAGGGAGAACAATGTGGCTGTCTACCTCCATAAAGATTCACAGCCTTGGAAACCCTATTAGGCAGTTCTACTATGCCCTATAGGGTCACTATGAGTTGGAATTGACTCAACGGCAACAGGTTTGGTCTAGATTTTTGGTTTAGTATTTAATGGAAAATACAACATGAGAAAAAAAAAATGGAGAACACAAAAAATAAAACGATTTTATTGTTAAAAAATAAAATTTTATTAAATGTTAGTTTAAATGCTGAAGTGAGTCTCTAGCATTTTTGCAAATCAAACACTTCATGTATGAAAAAGATTCTTAGATTATAGCAAACAGCATCTTTCCAAAGAATCTCTTCAATATACCAAAATAATACACCAATTTTGAACAGTCTATCTCTAAAAAAAGAAAAAAAAAAAAATCTCTAAAGGTGATTCCTAAATAATGATTTAACCTGTTAACTGCATCCTAACTAGCATATTCACTTGTCCTCTATCAATCCAAGTCTTCCCTACCCCCATTCCTCTTTTCTGTAATTCCTTATTCATTCCCAAGATGTGGCACATGCATTTTAAAGACACATCCAGAATGCGTGTGCCCTAGAGCCAAAGTTCATTAGTTCAAAGCGATCACCAATGTCATCTGCATACATAATGGGAAGCTCACCAGTTAGTCTTTTTCATGCTTAAAAAAGTGAAAGACCGACAAGTAATAAACGGTTATAAAGGCAATGTTCAGTTCTTCTGTTTCTTAACATTAAATACTCTAAGAAACCAGAGATATAAAAATACATAAATAACTATAAAATGTCATAGGCTTTGCTTGTAATCCAAATTAACCACTATATTCCTCCAAAAACAATCAACTTGGTAACCTGAATGACTTAACTTCTTTTATAGTCAAGCCTACAATCAATATTTTAAAATTTGACGGAACAGTATTTTACAAGTAGAGTGTATTTAAGACAGTAATCATCGCATCCATACTAATTCTGCACTGGTAAGAGATCAGACAAGCTCCAGCACTTGCTGTCTGTGTTATCCTGATTAAGATACTTAAGTATTTCTGTGCCTCAGTTTCCTCACCCACAAAATGTTAGTAATAGTATCCATCTATCTCCTGAGGCTGTTGCAAAGATTAAAAGAGTTCATACATGCAAAGCACTTAAAACAGTGCCTGACGCATTGTCAGTACACAATAAATGTCAGCTATGCAGCCCCATGTGCTGCACAGCAGAGCTGTGCTTCAGAGGGTGTTCAAGGCTGACACCTTTCAGAAGCAGATCACCAGGCCTTTCTTCCAACACACCCCTGGGTGGGTTCGAAACACAAGCCTTTCAGTTAGCAGCCCAGCGCTTAACCGTTTGCACCACCTAGGTCAGAATCAACTCAAAGGCAACTGGTTTGGTTTTTTTTGTTTATGGTAATTACTAATATTCCCAAATAGGAAGTCACCTCATTCGTTATCTAGGCAAACGTTCTCTGCATCTGCCTCATTATAAATGGTTGGCAAGGAAATCAAAATGATTACAATTTTATCATTCAGATCTTTTTCAGTTTGATTGATTTTATAGCTAAAGTGATAATTTGGCTAAAAGTGCTTGAAAATTATTTCAGGTGGCAATTATCACAGTCATGCCCTAGAGCACAGAACTCTTGTGGCATAACCACCCAAGCGATGGGTATTTTTGGGGTGTGTAGAAGAGCCTGGGATCCAGGTCTGAATTGCTAGGGGCAGAATTCCAGTTCCATCCCTTGGGCAAGCTATTTAAATACAGGCCTCAGAAGATGTAAGAATGCAGAGGCATAGATGGATGAAATGTGCTTGATACAGTGCTTGGCACATATAAACACTCAATAATGAATAATGTTGGTAATGATTTGACACTCTTATCCTGAGCTTAAAGATCATTCAAAAGTAGTTGCAGCGGTACATTGACAGGGAACTGCCAGAAATTCAAGCCGGATTCAGAAAGAGGATGTGGAACCAGGAATTATCATTGCTGATGTCAGATGGATCCAGGCTGAAAAAAGAATACCAGAAAGAAGGTTTACCTGTGCTTTACTAACTATGCAAAGGCATTCAACTGTGTACATCATAACAAATTATGGATAACATTTCAAAGAAGAGAATTCCACAACACTTAATTGTGCTCATGAAGAACCTGTGCATAGACTAAGAGGCAGTCGTTCAAACAAGGAGATACTGACAGGTTTAAGTCAGGAAAGGCGTGTGTCAGGGTTGTATCCTTTCACCATACTTGTTCGATCTGTATGCTGAGCAAATAATCCAAGATGTTGGACTATATGAAGAAAAATGCGGCATCAGGATTGGGGGAAGAATCATTAATGACCTGTGCTATGCAGATGACACAACCTTGGGAAGTGAGGAGGACTTGAACTACTTACTGATGAAGATCAAAAACCACAGCCTTCAGTATGAATTATGCCTCAACATAAAGAAAACAAAAATTCTCATACCTGGACCAACAAGCAGCATAATGATAAACAGAGAAAATACTGACGTTGTCAAGGATTTCATTTTACTTGAATCCATAATCAACGCCCATGGAAGCAGCAGTCAAGAAATCAATCAACACAGTGCACTGGGCAAATCTATGCAAAAGACCTCTTTAAAGTGTAAAAAACAAAGATGTTAGTTTAAGGACTAAGGTGTGCCTGACTCAAGCCATGGTGTTTTCAATCACCTCTATGCATGCGAAAGCTGGAATGAATAAGGAAGACAGAAAAAGAATTGATACCTTTGAATTATGGTGTTGGTGAAAAATACTGAATATACCATGGACTGCCAGAAGAACGAACAAAATCTGTCTTGGAAGAAGTACAGCCAGGATGCTATACTAGAAGCGAGGTTGGTGAGACTTGTCTCACATAATTTGGACATGTTGTCAGCAGGGACCAGTCCCTGAAGAAGGATATCATGCTTATTAAAGTGGAGGGTAAGCAAAAAAGAGGAAAACCCTCAAGTAGATGGATTGACACAGTGGCTGCAACAATGGACTCAAGCATAACAATGATTATGAGGATGGCGCAGGACTGGGCAGTGCTTCATCCTGCTGTATGCAGGGTCACTATGGGTCAGAATGGATCTGATGGCACCCGACAACAACAACAAAAATTCTGGGCTCAGCTCAAAGGGTCCTCTTCCCTTAGCCTGTTGCTGGGAAAGAATGTGGCTCTGTATTTACCTGGGCGTCCCAAGTGGCACCTCTTGGGCATTCTTAACTCACCACTAGTCAAAGAACATAGCGAAGAGAAACATTTAATACTGCCACCACTGCCTAAAGAATATGCAGCCTCAGCATCCTCACATCTAACTACAGATTGAGTCAGATCGTTGACAGAGCTACAGTCCTGGACCGCACCGTACTGGGGCCCACTTACTTGATTTTCCTGATGTTCACGTTGGATTACGCCATCCAGAATGCATGCCTCCATTTAATAACACTATGAGAAAGAGCCCCATCAATCTTTCCACTGTGTTCTATAAACATGTATTTTAGGGCCCATATTACACAGTGTTCTCTTTGTAAAGACCCATCCCATTTAAAGATGCTTATTAAGCAGCCGGTGTGTGCCAACTATTGCTCTGGGCCAGCAGTGGATGAAACAGCCATGAACAAAACAGACAAAAATCCCTGCCCTTTCCGAGCTTCATTCTAGGTGGGGACACAGACACCTGGAGAAAATCCTTTCAGTTCTCTGCACTAGAAATACTTGTGCTTCTGCTGGGTTATGGATTGTTCTTAACCTGAGAACTTTGGGAGCCATATAACTAATCATGTTTCCCTCCTTCAGCCACTGGAAATGAAAAGGTAAAGCCTGTGGTCCAACACCGACAATGTGTGACAAAGTTCTATCTCCATCAAGACTTCATGGATTCATTTACTGCACTAACCTGATTTCCCCTTAGCCGCTGTATCCGTGGAATCCCTGGGTAATGCAAACGGTTAACGTGCTCGGTACTAACTGAATGGTTGATAGTTCAAATATGACCAGAGGTACCTCAGAAGAAAGGGATGGCAATCTACTTTGGAAAATTTAGCCCTTGAACACGCTATGCAGCACAGTTCCACTCTGAAACAAAGGGGGTCGCCATGAGTCAGAACTGACTTGAAGGTAACTGGTTTTTCTATATTGGTGGTTTTCAACTAGTGGTGATTTTGTCCCCAAGGAACACTTGGCCATGTTCAGAGATATTTTTGGTTGTCGCAACTTGGGGGGTGATAGTATGCTGATATCAAGCAGGTAGAGGCCTGGGATGCTGCTAAACATCCTACAATGCAGGGAACAGGTCCTCACAACAAAGAAATTATCTGGCCTAAAATATCAACAGTACCACTGTTGAGAAACTCTGCTCTATACGTATTCCCTTTTGTCTGTCTTCACTTGCTTTTAAGTTATTTATTTTGCAGAGTTATGTGTATTATTGTAGGTCATCTTCACATCTTTTGACAACAAGGAGGTAGAGCATAGATAATATCTTTGCAAAATTGTTCATGTCAAGATTTGGCAAGCAAGTAAATTTCTGGGCAACATTAATTCACCCAGACTATTTAGCTGTTGATTGCAATTCATTTTCTCAAGGAACATCCATATTTTGAAAAATAATACATCAATATATCATTTCCCATCTTTAGTTTTATAATTCATTCTTTGAATCACAAACTTCAATTTGCAGTATAAAAAGTGTTTCAGAAACTTCCTAAAATACATTATTAGATCAAACTATAATGGCATTCACCTAAACAGAGCTGTACCACTGGTTTCATCTATTAAGAGAATTGATTTTCTTTCTTCCCTTCTGAGAGAAATATGTAAATTAGTACTTTGATACCACTATCTCACTTCTGTCTGTCAACTCAACTTGAAGAAAGTCAATTCCTTTGCTTGTGAACATCTCCACACACAACACACACACACACACACACACACACACACACAAGACCACCACCAGCAATTCAATTATCATCACAGCCCCAAGGACAGAGCAGGCATTTAACTGTAATTCACTATGATGTGGACTTTAAGAAATAAATTCAATACCCTAAAAATGTTTCAAAAATAAAAACATTATATTACAGTTTTTAAAAACATGCATATATGTATGTAGTTATTTGACTATGAAACACTTCTCAAAGTTCAGTTTTAGGAACAATGACACTGGGGAAAACATCACAGGGGATATAGCAATTTGACTTTGCATATGTATCACCTGTTTTCCTGTCACTTAAATATTCTAGATGTTTCCCTGACCTTTATTTAGGGATCTGATCTATGCCTGAAGTTGTTTACTTCTCTGAAGTCATTAAATTCCCCTGGCACTATCATGTCCCCATCAGCTACATAACTAAAAATTCTGGCCATGGTTAACAAGCAGAAAGAGTATGTACTCCTCACCAGTCATCTTTCCTCTGTTTAAAGTCAGAAAATTCCCACACAACACGACAAAGTGTGACGTGACCGTTTCTCACTCTAACAAATAGAGTACACCCCTAGCTGGGTAACATTACCATTCTCATTTTACCAGTAAAGCAACAGATTCAGAAAGATTAACCCTTCCAAAGTTATCAGATAACTAGGAAGTACAACAAGGAATTAAGCCCAAGACTCCTAACTCCAAAGTCCACATTCCTTCCACCATTTCAAACTGGCACCCAAAGAGGGGCTCACAGTGGCAGAAGTATGTAAAGCCCTCAAAAAGTCAACCTTCACTTTGACAAAATCGTTCTTATTCTCCTGGAATCCAGATTTCTGGGTTCATGGAACTGGGGTGACCCACACAAGCCATCTGCCCTTAGGTGCCCTTTTTGAGCCTTGAAAAAACTGGTTCCCTGGAGTTACCTTCAGGTCAAACAATAGCTTAGTAAGCAGCTTAGCTGAGACATTTACCTTTAGGCATTGGGTTCTTTAGAAAATTACCTCTGTGCAGCCAGCCTGCAGAAGCAGGAACGCCAGGGTCTGACTAGAGGCTGTTTAGGGTATATGTCATGCTCTTGGTGTCTGTAACCTGCCCTGTGCTCTTTTGAAGAGTTCAGTTAGTTTCAGGAACCAGACTCCAAAGGTCAGACTGAGAACTATGTTTAGCATAAATCAGTAATTAATTGTTCTTCAAGACAGTGATGTATGAAAATCCTTCCTGACCACAAATTTGTTTATCAGTTCAGTTCCCATCCTTTTTTCCATGCTGATAAGGTCTTGTATTAAGAATTTTGGAAGTTCTTCTCATCTTTGGAACATTTCTGGTACTCTCATCAAAAGGTTACCCCGATTTACAAATTGTATATTTGATAAACTTCAATCAATTTCTATTATTGGCTTATTATAATTTTTGTTTTAACAACTTCCTCCTACATCCCCAGTCCAGGAAGACTACCCAAAGAAGACTGGATTCTTAGGCTCTGCTGTCAGCCCATCCGAATGTTCCAATTCCATCTTAACTAGCAGTCCCATACAAGTGGCTTCTACAAGTTCTAAAGTTGAAATCCTTAAGTAAGAATTACAGAATCACAAGATATTGAGTAGTGGAAGGGACCTAAAAATCAGGGCAGGATTATGGCATCTGAGGGCTGTAAACACTGATAATCTGTGGTGACCACTCCTCTGATTATTCACACTTTCAAATGGGATATGTAAGTTATATATACGTATATATGTGTGTATATATATATATATATACACCTGTGTGTGTGTGTATGTGTGTGTATTTTAGCTATCCATGATGTAACTTCTTTTTAAAAGTGACTATGATTTTTTTTTTTTTTATGATATTAGTGATTGAGTGCAAAAGTGGCATATGCCATTTTAGCAGAATGAGATGAACTGGCTTATAAAATTTTTAGTGGGTGAATGTAGCAAGAGTTAGACACACCAGCCCACCCCCACCTCTTGTTTATTAGGAAGAAATAACATACTCCCAAGAGACCTGCCAAGATAACGAGTTTTAATTACATGGACGGGGGCCACAGGAGACATACATCAGCGAAAGTGCCCAAGTAGTAGGGGCTTCCCAGCTTAAATAACCTTATACCTGGGCATCCTCCTGAAGCTGCATGAACTTTATTTCCAGCAGGCACATTCTCACACACTGGAGCTGGTATCAGTTTCATTTAGTGCCTTGCCGGTTCCCTTCCACTGCAGTGCTTGCTTTTCCTTACGTCCTGTCTGCTTGGTATCTGTGGGTCTTTGCTTTGGACAACTGGTGCTCCTGTTTTGTTGATCCGCTAGGCATGTGCTTACCTTGCTTACTGAGTAATCCACCCCTGCTAAAAATGATCTGCAGTCTAATTCTCCAGTTTTCTTGGACAAACAAACCCCAGGCTGGTCAAGGAGACTGCCCAGGTTTACAAAGGTAACTGGTACATGAATCCAAATTCAAACTCAAATTTCCTGACCTGCAGTTTAGTGCCTATCACATCGTGCTCACTTAACCCTTTGCTTCCTGTAACACCACAGAACTTATCACTCAATTAGATCTACTTGTGTGATTTTTGTATTCATACAAATATGTAATCAATCCAGGGTGACTTTTTTTTTTTTTTTTAAGCCAAGTGGGCCAAGCATTGTGCTCAGGGCCAAAGACAAAGTGACTGTGTAGGCACCTTTCCTTGGGAAATTTCTACATGAGTATGGTAGACAGATAAAAAACACAACCATAAAATGGAAAATGCTGTGATAGAGTTTGGTATGAGAGACTATAAGGACTTAGAGCAGAGCTGTGGTCCAGTGCCTAATTAATTTTTTTCTTACTGTATTGGCTGGGCAATACTGAAATTACTTAAGGCCTGAAAGGTAGAAAGGGGTTGACCTGCATTTACTCACACATATTACATTCTTCACAGGTACCAGAAGCCAGTCCTAACAGGGCACAGAGTAAACACTTGCTAATTTTCCTTCTGGCCTGGACTTTTCAAACCCATCAGCCATATCCTGAAGATTAAGAGAAGAGCAGCATCTCTCCCCATCTCAGCACTACACATCAAGACTGGGCCTTTAAGAGCCTCAGCTTCTATCTTCTTTAGGCACCAACTGCTCCACCATGAGCCAGGTGCTCTAGGGCTCTTTCAGAGCATCTGCTATGGATTTAACTGTGCCCCCAAAAAGATACGTTGAAATCCTAACCCCTGTACCTCTAAATAAGGAACTCTAGGGAGCAGTGCTTAAGCACTCAGCTAACAACCAAAAGGCCAGCAGTTCAAATCCACCAGCCGCTCTGAGGGAAAATGATGTGGCTGGGCAGTCTGCTTCTGTAGAGATTTACAGCCTTGGAAATCCTATGAGGAAGTTCTACTCTGTCGCATAGGGTCGCTACAAAGGCAATGGGTTTGGGTACCTCTAAATAGGACCCTGTTTGGAAATAGCGGTTTTCTTTTGTCATATTAATGAGGACAGAGTAGAGTAGGGTGGGTCCTAAACCTAATCACTTCTGAGGAGTATCTTATAAAAAAAAAAAAAAAAAGGCAGAATAGACTCAGAGCTGCAGATGCCATGTGAAGACCCATCTACAAACAACGAAGTGCCAAAAATTGGCAGCAGACAGCAGAAACTAGGAAAGAATCCCACAGAGGGAATCCACAGGCCCAGACCCTGATTTGGACTTTTAGCCTTCAGACCTGTAAAAAAATAAATTTCTATTCTTTAAAGCCACCCACGTGGTATTTTTTGTTATAAAAAAAAAAATTTTTTTTTTAAGATAAAATTACATCCCACATCCTGAAGAGATCAGACAACAGTAGAGAGAATGAAGGCAGTGGTTTGAGGAAAGCCCACAACCAGGACCACATTTATTCACTTATCAGGTGGGCAAATTACAATTTCATCTACAAAATAAGTAATAATTTTATTCTCCTCACAGAGTCTTGTGGATTAAGTTAATTGACCAATATAAAGCTCCTAGCACAATACCAAGGAGCCCTGGTGCAGTGTTAAGCACTTGCCTGATAACCAAAAGGTTGTTAGTTCGAACCCACCAGCTGCTCTGTGGGAGAAAGATGCAGCACTCTGCTTCCATAAAGATTTACAGCCTTGGAAACCCTATGGGCAGTTCTACTCTGCCCTATAGGGTTGCTATGAATTAGAATTGGACTCCATGGCAACAGGTTTGGTTTGGTTTGGGTTTAGCGTAATACCTGGCATATAAAAGACTCTCAAATGTTGAATCCCATTTCCCTTCCCTATTCTTCCCAACCATACCTAGTTCATTTCCTCAAAACCATAGAGAGAAAAAAATCAAGTGTTAGAACTCCTGTTCAATAACATCTACCAAAGCTAAAAATAAACTACAATTTTCTAGGGGAAAAAAAAAAAAACTTCCAAAATAAACTCTTCTTGTAAAATAATATTTGAGCTTTTTAACTAGACAAACAAATTTATATTCATTCCACGAATTTTCAGTAAGAGTAAAAATGGACTGTTTGAGCAAGTCTACATTTAATAGCAGTAGCAAACTGAACTCTGACCAAAGAGACAAAATGAATGCTCTTAAGAATAGCGTTCTTAAGAATCATGAGTCATGAGTTCTCAGCAATTTGGGGCTTCACCTGGTTAAAACTGAAATATTTTAGAAAGATACAGAGAAACAATTATTGAGAAACTGGCAAACGGTAAGAGACTTAAAAAGGAACCCTGGTGGTGCAATGGTTAAGTACTTGGCTGCTAACCGAAAGGTTGGTGGTTCGAACCCAAACAGCATCCCTGTGGAAGAAAAGACTTGGCAATCTGTTTCTGTAATGATCACAGCCTAGAAAACCCTACAGGGCAGTTCTACTCTGTCACACAGGGTCACTATGAGTCGGAATCGACCTGAAAGCGCGTAACAAGAGACTAAAAGGAGGGGTGAAATGGCTCCGGGGGTGAAGGGGTGATGCAGTGCCATGCAAGATATTTTTATCAGCTTTATTTCTTCTTCAAGGGAAAAAAATAGAACATGAAGAATATGGAGAAGAAAGAGAAGGCAAGGACTGAGGGAGAAAAGGAGAAGGAGAGAGAAAGAGATAAAATAAGAGACATTCAGAAAATATAATGCCATGTCATCCCAACAGCCATGTCATCTCACCCCTCAACTCCAGGTATGTCCCACCATAGAACCTAAGATCAATCTATTTGACAAAATCAGACCCAATCAGACATCAACCAAAAAAAATAAAAAATCCCAGTTGCCCTTGAGTTGATTTCAACTCATGGAGATTCCATGTCCCCATGTGTGTCAAGGTACAACTATATTCCACAGAGTTTTCAATGGCTGATTTTTTTCTTCATAGGTGCCTCTGGGTGGACTTGAACTGCCAACCTTTTGGTGAGCAGCTGAGTGTGCTAACCATTTGCACCACTCAGGGACTCCACATAAGACATTAAGACCTTTTTAAATAATTGTTACAAAATAAATTTCAAGATAATAAATAAATACATTCTAAAACTTTAAGTCAGTAGCTCCCTGGCTGGGCACCAAATCCATCTTACTCCTAATTTTTATCTGCTCTTAGTATTGCAGAAGCCCTGGTGGCACAGTGGTCAAGAGCCTGACTGCTCAACCAAAAGGTTGGTAGTTTGAATCCACCAGCCACTCCTTGGAAACCCAATGGGGCAGTTCTACTCTGTCCTTTAGGGTCACTGAGGTGGCATCGACTCAAAAGCAATAGGTTTGGTCTTTTGGTTTTATATTACACAGCTAGGTATCTTTCCAAAGAAAGGTGATCCAACAGAATGTAGAAATTATCAAGCAATATCATTAATATTACACACAAGTAAAATCTTCCTGAAGATCATTCAAAAGCTGCTGCAGCAGTACATCAACAGGCAACTGCCAGAAATTCAAGCCAGATTCAGAAGACGATGTGGAACCAGAGCTATCACTTCTGATGTAAGATGGATCATGGCTGACACCAGGAAATACCAGAAAGAAGTTTAACTGTGTTGTATTAACTATGCAAAGGCATTCAACTGTGTGGATCATGACAAATTATGGATAACATTGCAAAGAATGGGAATTCCAGAACACTTAATTGTGCTCATGAGGAACATGTACATAGATCAAGAGGCAGTCGTTCAAACAGAACAAGGGATACTCCGTCGTTTGAAGCCAAAAAAGGTGTTGTGTCAGAGTTGTATCCTTTCAACATACTTATTCAATCTGTATGCTGAGTAAATAATCCAAGAAGCTGGACTATATGAAGAAGAACAGGGCATCAGGATTGGAGGAAGACTCATTAACAAGCTGCATTATGCAGATGACACAACCTTGCTTGCTGAAAACGAAGAGGACTTGAAGCAAGTGCTTTGATGAAGATCAAAGACCTTCAGTATGGATTACACTTCAACATAAAGAAAACAAAAATTCTCACAACTGGACCAATAAGCAACATCATGATAAACACGGAAAAGGTTGAGGTTGTCAAGGATTTCATTTTACTTGGTTCACAATCAACGACTGTGCAAGCAGCAGTCAAGAATCAAACAACGTATTGCACTGGGCAAATATGCTGCTCAAAATCTCTTTAAAGTGTTAAAAAGCAAAGGTATCACCTTGAAGACTAAGGTGCGCCTGACCCAAGCCATAGTGTTTCCCATAGCTTCACATGCATGTGAAAGCTGGACAATGAATAAGGAAAACTGAAGAATTGATGCATTTGAATTATGGTGTTGATGAAGAATACTGAATATACCATGGACTGCCAAAACAGCCAACAAATCTGTCTTGGAAGAAGTACAACCAGAATGCTCCTAAGAGTCAAGGATGGTGAGACTATGTCTCACATACCTTGGACATGTATTCAGGAAGGGTTTGTGCCTGAAGAAGGACATCATGCTAAGCAAAGTAAAGGGTCAGTGAAAAAGAGGAAGACCCTCAAGAAGATGGATTGACACAGTGTCTACAATGATAGGCTAAAGCATAACAACGATTATGAGGGTGGCACAGGACAGGGGCAGTGTTTCTTCGTTCTTTTGTACATATAGGGTTGCTATAAGTTGGAACCAACTCGATGGCACCTAACAACAGCAATAGGTATCTGTCCTGTTGTCCACCCTGTTTCCTTGGAATGGGGCCCTGTTTCTCAATGACCAGTCCCTCTGTCCTGTACTCCCAGAACTCAAAGTTTGTACCCCAGGGTCTTACAATGACTGGCCCCCAACCTTCTATGGAATAGACCCAGACCCTGACATGGCTGCTGTGGCCTCAGTGTCACCTGCCTGCCCAGCACACTGCAAACGTGTGCACTTTCTTCACTAAGAGGCACAGCCTGGATTTAGGGCTTCCTGTTTTTTTTTAGAACTTTGGGGAATGGCACTGAGATCTCAGCTTTCCTTTGTATAGTTCATACCATCCCAAGGAAGAATCCCAAGTAGCCCTCCACCACTCTAGTGGAGTTGCCTAGACTCCCAGTCCCCAAGTCAGGCCAGGTCCATCCTGCCAGCTCCTCCTGGGGGACATGAACCAGAGAAAGATAGGAAGAAGGAAATGAAAGAAAGACATGTAAGAGGGAAAAATGTGTGTGTGTGTTTTGTTGGGGAGGGGGAGGGCCGTAAGGAGTAGGATTGTGCAATGAGGAAGAATTAAAAAAGAGACAGAGTGCAATTAAACTGTTTCGTAGATTCTACAGAAAATGAATCCACCTTAACTTTTCTTCATTATCTGCTACTTACTTGAGTTAAGAGCATGTAACTTGATTATATTAATGACTCTGTCCTCTGAAATCTGGTTGGCTGACCACCCATTATTCCTAGCTCTTCGCATGTTTTTACCTATTCTTTATGAAAAGATCTGGCTCCAAACAGGATAGACTCCTTTGTTTGCCAGGAAGAAAATTCCTCTCCAGGTTAAAACAGCAAAGGACAAATCAAGAAGTTCCCAGCAATCGTATGAAATCATACAGGGAAAAGGTTTTGTCTTCCGGTACAGGTTCGTAACTCCAGTGAAAAGAAGCATTCACCAGAAACCATAGGGTCATGAAAACAGACAGAAAATAATTCACCGTTAAAAAGTCCCCTGGGTTCCAGGGCAGTCCCCAAGGATTGGGTAGAGTTGCATTAAGACCACTGCAGCAGCCGAGGAAGAACAGAAGAGATTCAAGACTCATTATATTCTTTTTGCACCATGTCTGTAAGCAATAATTCTAAAATTATTCTTAAAGTTACACCTAATCTTAGCCAATAAGAACTAGCAATTGTTTACTTCCCCCTTAAAAAAAAAAAAAAAAAAAAACAGTACACAAGAATTTCAAAGAACCACCTGACAAGCTGAGGTACCAAACAGTGCCTCCCTTGGAAAACATGAATACACTGACAGCTGACGGTATCTGAAAATAGATTTGGACAGATGAACTTGAGAACAACTTTACAGTCAGCATCTGACCCAGCCCCATGTCCCACGCCCCAGGTCTTTATTTTCCCATTCCTGCTTGCAACTCACTGGTGGAAGGGCTCTGCGTTGTACTCATGTGGAGAGGAAGGCTGGAATTAAGTAACATGCTAAGGGAAAAACATCACGTTTTTGCTTGAAATCTGTCTGAAAATAGAGCACGCCACTCTATGGGTACACAGAGTCAGTCCTCCTTTCAATAAATTTAGTACATAAAAACCTGAACTTGTAGACAGACAAATCAGATTTCCTCTCCTTATATGGGGATTTTAAACAGTGAATTCCTCTACTATGTAAATGTTTATTTAAAGACTAACAAAAACCAGTTCAGCATATATGAAAGAATGGCCCTGACATATATGAAAAAATAGTCCATTCCACTGGACTCCTTCAGCTGGAGAAACCACAAGGATCAACTGCGCTTCCATTTGGACCATCGTGGCTACTGCAAGCCAGGCTACCTCCCCACCAGGGCTACGCATTTTCTTTGTCCTCTAATTCCATGTATTCCTCTAGAGTTCTAGCCATCCCCCACTGTTAACAGGCTCCATACCTACCATGTTCAAACCACCATGTCCACTCAAGGTCCATTCCTGACCTTGACTGTTCACTGATATTCCAGTGGTTGATAAACTATAGCCCACATGCTAAATGAAGTTTTATGAACCACAGCAACACTCGCTCTTTTACATACCATCTATGGCTGCTTTTGTGCTACAATGACTGAGTTGACTAGTTGCCACAGAGTGCATATGTTGTTGTTGTCATTGTTAGTTGCCATTGGGTCAATTTTGCCTCCTAGTGACCCCATGTGACACAGCAGAAATGCCCCATAGGGTTTTATAGTTTGTAATCTTTATGAGAATACAACACCAGGTCTTTGTCCCATGGAGCTGCTGGGTGGATTCAAACCACCAATCTTTTGGTTTGCAGTTGAGTGCTTAACCATTATTCCACCAGGGCTCCTTTCCATATGGGTCACAAGGCCTAAAAGATTTACCATCTGCCCTGAGATAATGGCCTCCTGACACCCTTATAGCTCAGTAATGAAGTCACTCCTGAGGGTCACCCTTCAACTAAAGATTAGACAGGCCCATAAAAACAAAACGAGACTAGATGGACACACCAACCCAGGGGCAAGGATTAGAAGGCAGAAGGGGACAGGAAAGCTGGTAATGGGGAACCCAAGGCTGAAAAGAGAAGAGTGTTGACATGTGGGGTTGGCAACCAATGTCACAAAACAATACGTGTATTAATCATTTAATGAGAAACTAGTTTGCTCTAAAGTACAATAATTTTTTTTTTTTTTTAATTTACTATCTGGCCCTTCACCAAACAAGTTTGCCAATGCCTGATTTACTCAATAAATTCACTGAGCGGATGTGCCCAGCACTGTGGAGAGAGCAGTGAGTAAAACCAAGTCCCTTTGTTCAGGTGGCAATATGGACTGTGAAGAAGAATAAAGCTGGGTATAGAACAGAGAATGAGGGGCATCCTATTATACAGGGTGGTCAAAGAAGGTTGCTCTGAAAGGGGGGCATTTGAACAGAGGCCCAAAGGAGAGAAAGAGTAAGCCGTGCAGGGGAAAGGGGCTTCCAGGCCAAGGGAACGGCAAGTACCAGGGCACTGAAGTGAAAGTAAGCTCAGTGTGTTAGAGAAAGAGCAAGCAAGGTGGCTGGGCAATACCCCCTCTGCCCACATCCACAACCCACCAGTCCTTTCCCCCTCTGGGCAGAGCACTCTCCAGGTACCAGGCATCATCCCAAGTGCTTTAAGCACATTATCTCATTTAATCTTTAAACAACTCTTTGAAATGATATTTTCATCTCCATTTTACAGATAAGGAAACTGAGGCTAAGGGAGCTTAGGTGATTTGCCCAAGATGTCAGAGCTAGTGAAGGTAAGACTGAGACACACGACTAAGTGTCATCAGACCCGCCCTCTTCCTGAATTGGTTCCCATTCCATTTTCATGCAGACAGCCTCAGCCCCATCTGTCACCCAGCTACAGACCAACAGATTTAAGTTACTAATGTGCCTGGTCCACAGTGCCATACGCCAGGTGGACAGGTGGAGTTGGGTTTCACTGGGCCTGTTTCCTTTTCCACTCCCCATTTTTTGATTCTGTTCTCACTGCTGAACTTCTCTACTTCCACTACTCTAACATTTTATAAGCCTCATAAAACTGCCTCCACAACCAACCAAGCCAGGAAAGACTCACTGGTGCAAAGTAACCACTTGTGAAAGAAGGAAGGAGAAGGGAGGTTAACATTTACAGAAGGATTCTGTGTGCCAGGCACTGATATAAGCACTCTACATACTATATTTCTAGAAGATGATGCTTCGTGAGAATATCAAAGCAGAAAAGTGTGATGAATTCCATTTTGATTTCTGCATTCCATAATGCAGGAACTGCTTGAGGCGGTCTCTGCAGCAGACATGATATAAATTCCAGAGACAGCACATACTACTGCATTGTGTTCCTCAAGATCAATCATTTCCCAAGGTCCTGAACCAAGACATACAACTTTCTACACTTTCCTACCTCAGAACACGTTCTCTGATACCCCTACCCCTGCCTTACATCAGCCTTCAATGCTTTACTTACAAGTGTTAAGATGGTGTCCTAGGGATGATTGATAACCTTCTAAAGCAACCACCTCCCCACATATACACTTAGCTCTTTCCACAGGCCTAGGAGCCCTCAGGAGCGCTGGTGGCACAGTTGATTAAGGACTCGGGTGCTAATCAAAAAGCGGGCAGTTCAAACCTACCAGCCGCCCCTTGAAAGATGTGGCAGTCTGCTCCCATAAAGATTTAAGCCTCAGAAACCCCATGGGGCAGTTCTACTCTGTCCTGGAGGGTCACTATGAGTCAGAATTGACTCAGCAACGTGTTTGTTTGTTTGTTTTTTGTTTGAGGAGCCATCAGTCAATTAAGACTCTTGGTTTACCAATCTCCCAGAGTTCTCAAGACAGGTATGTGGATTAGGTTTGCAACTGGCTGCCAACCTAAAGGCTGGTGGTTTGAACCCACCCAGTGGCACACTGGAACAAAGTCCTAGTGATCTGCTTCTGTAAAGATTACAGCCAAAAAAACCCTATGGAGCAGTTCTACTCTGTAACACATGGGATGGCCATGTGCCAGAATTGACTTGACAGCAAAGGGTTTGGTTTTTGGTTTGGTATCCCTTACTTTACATAGTAACACTAAGAAACTTAATTATCATTCACAACAAAGTTCTACACCAACAGGCACTAAAGAGCAAGGAGTACACCTTAGTAAATGTTAGCTACGAAAAAAAAATGAAATGGAAAATAACTTTGCCTGCTCAGTGGAAAATAAAACTGTAAGAATGCTTTGCTCATTCCCCTATTTTAGCATTTGCCATGGGACATCATAACACCATTCTTGGTTAATCCATTTGCTGCTCCCTCTGAATCCTAATCTCCACAGAGGCAAGACCAATTCATTCATGTGTGGCCCCCAAAGATTTTGTCATTTATTCATGTTGCATGAATAAATGACTCCTTACCCTTGAGCATATTATTAGAGTATAACTAAAAAGAATTGAGAGATGTATCATTGAGGGGGAATGAACAGAGGCTGAAATTAGGTTAAAATGTCTCTACACATATAAAATGAGAAATGGGTTAGCTATTAAAATAAAAATTCCTTGGAGCTGGGTTAGGGAGGGGACCCAGTCATTCTGCCACTTAAAAACAGATCTACTGCTATTCCTTTATGATTAACGGAGGTAAGCCAGTTTTATCCATCTCTTTTTCTCCCAAGGATTCCTGCTGAAGGAGGTAATAAAGGTCAAGGAAAATAAACAAGAATGAATGCTGCCCCCAGGCCTGGGGAAAGATGTGGCTAAATTGCTGGGTGTCATCTGTGGTGGCAGGGGAGGGTTATCTGGAAGTATAAAATAATTTTACATTCTGTATTACAGAAACAATACTTCACTTGAAAATGAGAACTACTTGCCATCTCCCCATTTAAGATAGAATCAGAATATAGGGAAAAGCAGGAAAGTCAACTCTGAGAATTATTTTTGAAAGCTTAGAAGTGACTATTAGCAAATTAGGCAAACTTAGTGACTAACCAAAAAAAACAAACCCAGCGCCGTCGAGTCGATTCCGACTCATAGCGACCCTATAATAGAACAGAGTGGAACTTCCCCATAGAGTTTCCAAGGAGCGCCTGGTGGATTTGAACTGCCAACCCTTTGGTTAGCAGCTGTAGCACTTAACCACTACGCCACAGGGTTTCCAACTTAATGATTACATTTTTTTTTTCCTTGATAATAAGGCACCTATCAGGGAGGATCAGTTCCTAGAGAAGGAATCATGCTTGGTAAAGTACAGGGTCAGCGAAAAAGAGGAAGACTCTCAAGAAGATGGATTGACACAGTGGCTGCAACAATGGGCTCAAGCATAATAATGATTGTGAGCATGGCACAGGACTGGGCAGTGCTTCATTCTGCAGTATAGAGGGTCGACTCGATGGCACCTAACAACAATAACAATGTGCCCTTTGCCACTGTAGCTAACTAAGGAAAAAGAAAAATATCTACAGGAAAATGACAATTAATGTATCAATAATTCAAGTTTCAATAACTGCTTGAAAGAGGGAAGCAATCTACTCAAAAACTTAAAATGATTCTTACATTTGACAATCTCATACAGTCACAATACTTCATAACCAAAGTTGAGTCATCCACAATGGTATGTAATCAAGTTAAAAACAAAAAACTGAAGAAGTTAGGTGAAAGTAACACATTTATGAACAGCCTAAGAGTATCTGAGGCTCTCCATCTTCTAGACATATAATAATATTGTACTTTCTGGCCACCTTGTGGTGCAATTGGGCCACGTCACATGTTCTGATCAGTGAGTGTGAGCAAAGTGGTGTGTGTCACTTCCTGGCCAAAGCATTTAACTGCCCAGGTGAGAGCCACCAGAGCCCTCTTACTCTCTGCTTCAGTGACCACATGCTCCATCAGCCTGTCCCAGAGTGAGGACAACACCAAGTAGAGTCCCCAGTCAACCCCCAATAGAGGTAAGCATGAACAAGAAATAAGCCCTCGGGCTTTAAGCTATTGCAGTGGGAGGACTGTTATCACTGCTAACTGATAGAGTTCTTGTTACTATGAGCCTATGAGTTGATTCCAACTCATAGTATCCCTACAGGACAGAGTATAGCTGCCCCATAGGGTACCCTAGGCTGTAATCTCTATGGAAACAGATCACCAGGTCTTTCTCCTGCAGAGAAGGTGGTGGGTTCAAGCTGCAAACCTTTCAGTTAGCATCCAAGCCTTTAACCACTGTGCCACCAGGGCCCCTTCACTGATACAGTAGGCACTCAGTAAATATTTGTGGTTGAATGAGTGAGCTTCCCTCACAATGCTCATACAGTATGAGAAAAGTCCAGTACTCACAATGCAGCCATTTTTAATTTGGGCCAATTCACAGATTCTTCCTAGTTGTTGTTGTTGTTGTTAGGTGCCCTGGTACATTCAGACTTATAATGACCCTATGTACAAGAGAACAAAACACTGTCTGGTCCTGCACCATCCTCACAATCATTGCTCTGTTTGAGCCCAGTGTTACAGCCACTGCATCAATCCATCTCCTTGAGGGCATTCCTCTTTATTGCTGACACTCTACCAAGTATGATGTCCTTCTCCAGGGACTGGTCTGGCCTGTTAACATGTCCAAAGTACGTGAGATGAAGTCTCCCCATCCTCACTTCTAAGGAGCACTCTGGCATTCTTCTTCCAAGACAGATGTTTGTTCTTCTGGCAGTCCATGGTATATATTCAATATTCTTCGCCAACACCATAATTCAAAAGCATCAATTCTTCTTTGGTCTTGCTTATCCACTGTCCAGCTTTTGCATGCATATGAGGCTACTGAAAATACTGTGGCTTGGGTAAGGCACACCTCAGTCCTCAAAGTAACATCTTTGCTTTTGGACACTTTAAAGAGATCTTTTGCAGCAGATTTGGCCAATGCAATACATGTTTGATTTTGTGACCACTACTTGACACAGTGGCTGCAACAATGAGCTGAAGCATACAAACGATTGTGAGGATGGCACAGGACTGGGCAGTGTTTCGTGCTGTTGTGCATAGGGTCGCTACAAGTTGGAACCGACTCAACGGCACCTAACAACAAAATGACAACTTCCATGGGCACTAATTGTGGATCCAAGTAAAAATAAAATCCTTCACAACTTCAATCTTTTCTCCATTTATCATGATGCTGCTTATTGGTCCAGTTGCAAGGATTTTTGTTTTCTTTATGTTGAAGTGAAACCCATCAGTAAGTGCTTCAAGTCCTCATCACTTTCAGCAAGCAAGGTTGTGGCATCTGCATAGAGCAAGTTGTTAATGAGTCATCCTCCAATCCTTATGCTGTGTTCTCCTTCATACAGTTCAGCTTCTCGGATTATTTGCTCAACATACAGACTGAAAAAGTATGGTGAAAGAATACAACCCTGACACACACCCTTCCTGATTTTAAACCATGCAGTATCCCCTTGCTCTGTCCAAACAACTGCCTCTTGGTCTGTGTACAGGTTCCCCATGAGTACAACTAAGTGTTCTGGAATTCCCATTCTTTGCAATGTTATCCATAATTTGTTATGATTCACACAGTGGAATTCCTTTACAAGGTCAATAAAACACAGGTAAACATCTTTCTGGTATTTTCTGCTTTCGGTCAAGATCCATCTGACATCAGCAATGGTATCCCTTGTTCCATGTCCTCTTCTGAATCCAGCTTGAATTTCTGGCAGTTCCCTGTCAACATACTGCTACAACCATCTTTGAATTACCTTATGAAAAATTTTACTTGCATATGATATTAATGATATTGTTCAATAACTTCCACATTCTGTTGGATCACCTTTCCTTGGAATGGGCACAAAGATGAATCTTTTGTAGTTGGTTGGCCAGGTGGCTGTCTTCCAAATTTCTTGGCATAGAGGAGTGAGCACTTCCAGTGTTGTATCCATTTGTTGAAACATCTCAATTGTATTCTGTCAATTCCTGAAGCCATGTTTTTCACCAATGCCTTTAGTGCAGCTTGGATTTCTTCCTTTAATACCAGTGAATCTTCATCATACACTACCTCCTGCTATGGTTAAATGTTGACCAGCTCTGTTTGGTACAGTGACTCTGTGTGCTCCTTTCATTTTCTTTTGATGTTTCCTGCATCATTCAGTGTTTTGTCCATGGAATCCTTCAATATTGTAATTCGAGGCTTGAATTTTTCTTCAGTTCTTTCAGCTTGAGAAATGCCAAGCATGTTCTTTCCTTTTGTTTTTTCTAACTCCAGGTCTTTACATATTTCATTATAATACTTTGTCTTCCGGAGCCGGACTTTGAAATCTTCTGTTCAGCTCTTTTACTTCATTTCTTCCATTTGTTTCAGCTATTCTAGGTTTAAGAGCAAGTTTCACAGTCTCTTCTGACATCCATTTTGGTCTTTTATTTCCTTCCTGTCTTTTTAATGACCTTTTGCTTCCTTCATCTATGATGTCCTTGATATCATCCCACACTTGTCTGGTCTTTGCTCATTAGTGCTCAGTGTGTAAAATCTATTCTTGAGATGGCATCTAAACTCAAGTAGGATATACTCAAGGTCATACTTTGGCTTTCATGGACCTGTTTTACTTTTATTCAGCTTCAGCTTGAACTTGTATATGAGCAACTGATGGTCTGTTCTCCAGTCAGACCCTTGCCTTGATCTGACTGATGATACCGAGCTTCACCATCATCTTTTATCACAGATATAGTCAATTTGATTCCTGTGTATTCCACCCTGTGAGGTTCATGTGTATAACCCCCATTTTCATTGTTGAAAACACTGTCTACTCGTCTGTCAGTTTGTAATACTGTGGTGTCTTGCATGTTGCTATGATGCTGGAAGCTATGCCACCAGTATTTCAAATACAAGCAGGGTTATCCACAGTGGACAGTTCTCAGCATGGTTTCCAGGCTAGGACAGACTAGGAAGAAAGACCTGGCAATCTACTTGTAAAAAAAAAAAAATTGGCCAGTAAAAGCCTTATGAATAGCAGTGGGGCACTGACTTATAGTGTCAGAAGATGAACCCTTCAGGTTGAAAGGGACTCAAAATACAACTGGAGAAGAGCTGTCTCCTCAAAGTAGGGTCAACCTTAATGACGTGAATGGAATCAAGCTTTCGGGACCCTCATTTGCTGATATGGCATGACTAAAAATGAGAAGAAACAGCTGCAAACATCCATTAATAATAGAAACATGGAATGTATGAAGTATGAATCTAGGAAAATTTGAAGTTGTTAAAACTGAAATGGGAAGCTTTAAGACAGACATCCTAGGCATTAGTGAGCTGAAATGGACTCGTATTGGACATTGTGAATCACACAATCATATGGTCTACTATGCTGAAATGACAAACTGAAGAGGAATGGTGCTGCATTCATCATCAAAAAGAACATTTCAAGATCTATCCTGAAGTACAACCCAGTCAGGGATAGGAAAATATCTATACACTTACATGGAAGACCAGTTAATACGACTATTATTCAAATTTATGCACCAACCATTAATGCCAAAGATGAAGAAACTGAACATTTTTACCAACTTCTGAAGTCTAAAATTGATCAAATATGCAGTCAAGATGCACTGATAATTACTGGTGATTGGAATGCAAAAGTTGAAAACAAAATAGTTGGAAAATATGGCCTTGGTGATAGAAACCACGCCAGAGATTGCATGATAGAGTTTTGCAAGACCAAGAGCTTATTCATTGGAAATACTTTTTGCTTTTTGGTACTAAATCAAAAATTATGTTTCTGAGGAAAAGAATGCAATGGCAAACAGATTTTTCTATCGGCCTTACTCCCTTCTTTCCATATCTGCCTCAAGCATTGCTGAGAAGAGTGAGTTACTTAGAAGTTATGCTTTAAGAAGTGATCAATATTAGCAAGAGAAGTTTCTTTTTCTTGTAGATGTTACACTCAGAGGCCTCTGAAAGCCACAGAAAGCCCCTTCCAACAAAGCACAGGACCTCAAAGATAAATTGCCCCTCTAGGATGGACCCTAGACCTGGGAAGTACTCAGAAGAAGATGTAAGGGGTCAAGGAGAAGGTATAATACTAGGCCAAGAAGGGACACTTAGATCCCCAAGTGTGGTCATTTTATATGTCCACAAATTCTGTGAAACTCCTCTCTTAAAGAGGAAGAGCTTAATTCCCCTCCCTTTTAGTGTGGGCGATAATACTTAATAGTTTGCTTTTAAGGAGCAAAATATGGCAGACATGATGGTGCCTGCTTGTGAGGCTTGTCCATAAAAATCAAAAAAGCAGCACTGCAGCTTTCTCCTTGTTCTCTTTCCCTCAGGTACTCCATCTAAAGAAAGCCAGCTGTCACATAATGAGGATACTCGAGCAGTCCTAGGGAGAGGCGAACAAGGTGAGAAATTAAGGCCTCCCATCAATAGCCAGCACCAACACACCAGCCATGTAAGTGAACCTTTTTGGAAGTAGAACCTCCAGCCCTGTTTGAATATTCAGGAGACTAGCCCTGGCTGCAACCTCATGAAAAGCCTGGACCCAAGCCACCTAGCTAAGTTTCTCCTGAATTCTTGACTCCAAAAATTCTGGAATAATAAATGTTTGATTTGTATTGTTTCATTTAAAGCTGCTAAATATTGGGGGTAATTTCTTATGCATCAAAGGATAGTTAATACACCAAGTGCCTGGTGTTATGGATTGAATTGTGTCCCCCAAAAATGTGTGTCAACTTGGCTAGGCCATGATTCCCAGTATTGTGTAGTTGTCCACCATTTTGTGATCCGATGTGATTATCTTATATGTTGTAAATCCTAATCTCTACGTTAACGAGGCAGGATTAGAGGCAGTAATGTTAACGAGGCAGGACTCAATCTACAGGATTAGATTGTATCTTGAGTCAATCTCTTTTGCAATATAAAAGAGAGAAGCAAGCAGAAAGTATGGACCTCATACCATCAAGAAAGAAGTGCTGGGAGTAGAGAGCGTACTTTGGATCCAGGGTCCCTATGCTGAGAAGCTCCTAGACTAGGGGAAGACTGATAACAAGGACCTTCCCCCAGAGCTGGCAGAGACAGAATGCCTTCCCCTGGAGCCAGCACCCTGAATTTGAACTGCTAACCTCCTAGACTGTGAGCAAATAAATTTCTGTTTGTTAAAAGCATCCACTTGTGGCATTTCTGTTATAGCAGCACTAGATAACTAAGACACCTGGGCCTGTGCAGGTATGCATGTGTGGTATGAGGGACATATGCAGAGCAATTTTATGGAATGAACTACACAGTGACCCAGATGTCCCAGACAGAACTCAGGGGATGCAAACATGTTTGACCAAGTAAAGCATTCTCTGGTACCTCATGCTAGATTTTCTTGTTTGTCATATTTAAGCATGGAATAATAGCTCCATTCATTGTTACCTTTAACGGCCACCTGTGTATCACAAGTGAAAATCAATTTCATTTCATTACATCACAACATCTATGACAGGTGCTTCACTTCAGCATGACTTAGAAAACATTTAAAGAACTGCAAAGCAGCACAAAAGGAGTGGACGACTGTTATCAGTATCTGAAGGCAGGACAGCAGAATGACTCCTTTCACCTTTCAGAACTTTGTAGATAACCCTAGTAGGAATCACTGTCCTCGACACTGCCCCATTACTATCTTCAGCAGCTAAAAGGTTGTTGTTGCCTCAAAACTTCTATTCGATTCTCCAGGTTATTTTTCTATCTTATTAAACAGTAACTAAATGACAAGGGAAACACGCACTGAGATTGCTGACACAACAGCAGCAACAATGAACTCAGACATACCAACAATCATACAGACGGAGCAGGATGGGTAACATTTTGTTCTATTATTATATATAAGGTCTCCACAAATCGGAGCCAACTCGATGGCAACAACAGTTCAATGACTGACAATTTTGCTTTGTATAAAGCAAGTAAAAACATAGCAGGCTGAAAAGCACACATAAATCATTGCACGTACACAAAAGAACAAGAAAACCCCTACCTGGCTGCCAAAGTATTCTCCATCCTCCAACATCTTGCACCTACTACCTCTTTCCTAGTTGAGAGTTAGGAACAAGAAGATGATCAACCAACAGTCTGAGGTTTAATTTCTGTAAAAATGTTACTAACCCATCCTGGACAAAGACAGGAAAGGAAGGCAAAGTGGTGTGAAAGCCAGGTATGGTTAAAATCAAGAAGGTGCTTAGGTTTGTAGTGGAGTTAGCTTCAATAGAGAACCAAAAAAAACCAAACCAAACTCATTGCCGTCGAAACAATTCCAACTCATAGTGACCCTAGAGGAGAGAGTAGAACCGCCCCACAGGGTTTCCAAAGAACAGCTGGTAGATTTGAACTGCTGACCTTTTGGTTAGCAGCTCTAGCTCTGAACCACGGCACCACCAGGGCTCCTCAATAGAAAACAGGATATTTGAAAAACAGGCAGTGGAAATGGGAAAATTAACTTCTCCAGGTCCGCTGAAATCCATGGCAATTTCTTTTGAGATTAAATGTTCTGTACCATGTAGCTATAACGGAAAGCTAACATCAGAAGCACTGAAAAAATAATAGGCATCATAGATTTCTTTTGCCTACATAAAAAGAAAGGCACTATGTCACCTATGAAAGAAATGGTTTTCAATTCAATTCCAAAAGAGTTTAGAGTGCTTACTGTGTGTTAAAACACTATGCTAGGAATGAGGGGTAGAGAGATAAGTAAACATGGTCTCTGAGATCAGGAATATCACAAACCAGTAAGTGACTCTTAACATTTGAAGGTCTCAGATTCTTTTGCAAATTATATAAAAATTATAGATATTGTCTCCTGGATAAAAACATACACAAATAAGTACAAAATTTTGCAAACAATTTCAGGCTATCAATAGATTCTAAGGTCCACAGAGCCCAGGATAAGTATGCCTGATATGAGAAAAATATACACGTATTTTAAAAAATAAGATTTACTATATAGTATGCCTGTGTGTGTGTGCATGTGTATAGGTAGTACAGGACGTATATATACTGTGTGTGTGCATGTGTATAGCTAGTACAGGATATATATATAGTGTGTGCATGCATATGTATAGGTAGTACAGGATATATATATAGTGTGTGTGTACATGTGTATACATAGCACAGAATGTATATATATAGTGTGTGTGTGCATGTGTATAGCTAGTACAGGACTATAAGCAGTGTGTGTGTGCATGTCAATATATACTACAGGATGTATATACAGTGTGCATGTGTACATATAGTACAGGATGTATATAGTGTGCGTGTGTATGTGCATAGATAGTACAGGACGTATATATAGTGTGTGTGTGCATATGTATATATAGTACAGAATGCATATACAGTGTGTGTGCGTGTGTATATATACTGCAGGATGTATATATAGTGTGTGTGTACATGTATTATATATAGTACAGGATGCATATACAGTATGTGTGCATGTGTATATATAGTACAGGATGTATATTTAAAAAAAAAAAGTATATATAGTATGTGTGTGCATGTGTATATGTAGTACAGGAGACCAAGTGGCTCAATGGTTAAGAACCCACCAGCCACTCTGGGGGACAAAAGACCTGGCTATCTGCTCCTGTAAAAATTACAGCCTTAGAAACCCTGTGGGGCAGTTCCACTCGTCCTGTAGGGCTGCTATGAGTCTGAATTGACTTGATAGCACCCAACAACAATATATAATGTGTAACATTAGATATTGACTTGGCCTCTCTTCCCTGAAGCTGAAAACACCACCTTCAACCTTATCTAATACCAGATATCTTACACAGGACAAAATATACATATCTACATAAAAGTAACATTTATGTAAAAGTAACATTTACTAATATTTCTGCTATCTCTTTTTACAGGTAATAGTAACTGAACTTAAGAGAAATCCACACGAAGCTTAAATTTATAGGATCTCCATTTTTTAGCCTCATCTTTACACAAAGTGTGGTTTTCTTGTATGATTAATTCTGAATATAAAACATTTTCTGAGGTTCCAAGATAGCAAGATGAGCTATGAATTAGGCTCCAGGGATAAACACAGACACATACAAACCATTAGTTTTTATGGTTTAAATAATTTTTGGATACAATATTGATAGAAAAAATATTCACTTGAATTTTTCATTTTTTAAAAAGCTCAGTTTCTCTATATAAACTGTATTTATACTGTCAAAAAGAAAACATGAATGACAAGTGGATTAGGCACCAGGGATAAAAACAAACAAACAAAATCGTCTCTCACAGTTGCTCCGTGTCTTCCAGGAGACAAGTTCTCAGATACAGTGCATGAGATATCCTTAAGGATGGAGCATGAAATGCTAACAGGCTATATCAGGCAGAAGAATTGAGGACTAACTAGAACAAAGAGAGAAAGAAAGAATGACACTAAAAGGGGTGGGAAGTCAGGACACAACTAGAAAATAGGAAAGGTAAGAAATAAGAATTCATGTGTTTTCAAGTTTCCAGAACTATACTGTTCAATACAGTAGTAACTAACCACATGTGGCTATTTAAATTTAAATTAATTTAAATTAAAAATCCAGTTCCTCATTGCACTAGCCTCATTTTAGAGCTCAAAAGCTACATGTGGCCAGCAGCTACCACTTTGAACAGTGCAGAATATAGAGCATTTCCATCGTCTCGGAAAAGTCTATTAGACAGTGCTATTCCATTAAGTGATGACCCATAAAGCATTGAGAATCTTCTTAGACTTGAACAGAAAGTACATAGATTCAGAGGTAAACCACTTATAATTAAGTTCTTCTATTTATAAGTGACAACAAATTGATACAAAACAGCTAGAAAACTGTTAAGATGAAAGATCTTGAGTACAGTGGAGAAACGGTCCCACATTACACAGAACAGCCCATGACACCCTGGACTCCATCAGAGATTCAAGTGGTTCAGGATCCAAGGCTTGTTGATCATTCCTCCTTGCCAGCCATAACAACAGTTACTGAGTTCCAAATATCTACAAATGCTCTATAGAGAAAGAGGTCTAAAATATGTTTTAGCACATAGGAATCCAGTGGATTAGGAAGAAACTGGAAGAAAGGAACGGAGGGAGGGAGGGAGGCAGGAATGGAGGGAGGGAGGGAGGGAGGGAGGGAGGGAGGGAGGGAGGAAGGAAGGAAGGAAGGAAGGAAGGAAGGAAGGAAGGAAGGAAGGAAGGAAGGAAGGAAGGAAGGAAGGAAGGAAGGAAGGAAGATATATATGTGGTGTGTTTGTGTGCCCACACATGTGCGTGCGTGCACACACATGTGCATGTGCAGACTGGTGGTATTGCAAATATGGACCTGGAAGGCCAGTCATGGTTGTTGAAGCATAAAAAAAAATAAATATAATGAACTGAAGACCTGCATTATGATAGTGAGAAAATGGAGAGGGGCAGTTGGGGAATGGCAGGACTTCCCAATGGCAACAGGAAAAATGATTCTCACATCTCCTGAAATGCTAAGCATTAAAAACAAACAAACAAAAACTATATCAATACTTCAAATAGCAGGAAAGTACTTACTCAAAGTTCAAAAACACGGGGAGCTTTAGAAACCAAATGCTGTAAACAGTAGCGGAAGAAAACAAAAGGAAAGATGTAGCTGGGGAGAAGGAGACAGAAGTTGGTCAACTACTCCAAACACAAGACTGGTCCCATCTTAATTTGCCAACCACCCAGATGAGAAAGGGACAGTCCCTCCCCACCTGCCCCAACACATCCAGTCACTGAACATCTGCAGATCAAGTATGTATCCATTCAGGTTTTCACTCAATGAATCAAATTTTGACTACCTACCACGTAGCAGGCCCAGGCGGCACAACGTTCACAAAGCACAGCCCCTGCTATTAGGAAACCACAGTCTAAAACCAGCTTCCTAATAAATTGCCACAGCACAATGTGATAAGTCCTAGGATAGAGATGTGTACAAGGTACTATAGAAAGACAGAAGACACAGTGATTAACTCTGTCTGGGTCAGCAAAGGCTTCAAGGAGGAAGAGACAATATCAAAAGCTTCTCTATCAGCGGCAACAGAGTAAGCAAAGGAGGGAAGCCTGAACGTGCACAGTGTGTTGAAGGAATGATGACTATAGTGGGGTCAGGTAATGGGGGGTGACGGAAAACATTTGAGTGGGTGGGAAAAAGCAATGGAAGGGAGATACTACTGGAAAAGGTTGGGACCAATTTGTGAAGAGTCTTGTATGCACTGCTTACAAGGCCAAGCTGTACATGAAGATACTTGGAAATCAGACATTTTTAAGCAGGGAAATAGTACGAATTAGGCACGTACTTTCCACCACCCATTTGTACTTTAGAAAGCTAGCACAAGCAGTAGTCTAAGAGGTGCACTGGATAGAGGGGCACCAGGAAAGGAGGGCAGTTGAGAAGGCTGTTGAGATATAAGGGCCTGAGTGAAGGCAGTGGCAACAGGAAGAGAGAGGAGCAGATTGGTAGATATTTTAAAAGCAAAGTGACAGGTTTTTATGCCTTACTAGATGCAACCTAATGGAGAACAAAAAGTCACATATCACTGTGGGGTTCTTATGGGGGGAGGACAGAGGCAGTGTGGGCTTGGGGAGGAAAGATCAGAAAATTGTTCATAAGCAAGTTGAACTGAGAGTATCTCTGGGACACCTCAACGGATATGTCAAAAAAGCAGGTGAAAATTCAGTTGTGAGTAGAAAAGAAACCAGGCAGAAGCAATCAATTAAAGGATCAGTAATACAGAAACAATAAATGAAATGAGAGTATAGGCAAAGAAGAGACCATCAATATTTGAGGAGGAGGGATTGCTAAAAGACTACAAGCCCGAGAAAAAGACTGCCTTTTATTAATAAGAAAAGCTAGAGAAGAAAAAGGATACAGTATTTCTTAAAGAGCAAAGTTAAATGCTACAGGGAAGCTAAGTAGAACAATGATTTTTTTTTCCTTTTTTATAGGTATGTCTTAGAAATGAGCAGATATAATGTAACCAAAGAATAACAAGTGAAGGCTGTTAAACAAAAAATAGATAGGCTGCCATCTCAATGGATGCTCCTGAACCAGGATTCAAGAAAACTCCTGAGAAAGGTGATGTAATTAAACTATCATGACATATTAAAGGAAACACCTTGCTCTATACACAAATGCCTGGCAGCTATACCCCAGTGCCTCCATAGATAACAGCTGTTCTGATCTTTGGATATTGCTAAGCTGCACCCAACGCTGCTTTATCATAAAGCATGTCACGATGAAATTGAAGTGTTATTATGCAATTGTGTGCCTCTTTGGGAGCTCCAAAATACCTCTCAACAGCAATTACTGATCTATGTCATGTCCGTGATGTTTTTCCATAAATGAAAACGTAACCTCTCAGATAATTTTCAGAGGTGAGCTAACACTTGTCTTAACTAGTACATGTAACCAAACCAAATCCGTTGCTGTCGTGTTGATTCTGATTTATAGAGACTCTCAGGACAGAGTAAAACTGCCCCATAGGGTTTCCAAGGTTGTCATCTTTAAGGAAGCAGACTGCCACATCTTTTCCCCACTGTGTGGCTGGTGGTGGGTTCGAACCATGGACCTTCTGATTAGCAGTTGAGCTCTTAATCACTGCGCCCCAGGGCTTCTTCAAGTAGTACTTGTAACTAGGTCAAATTGCTAAGGACACACCATTAATGTTAACTACCTATTTGATATTTATTTTTTATTGTTAATGTCTAGAAAACCTTAAAAGTCAACATCCTGTTCTATTCCCAGTTTTCCCTTTTCTAAAATTTGTTCAAAAAGTTATTTCCCTTTTTGGGGGTTGTACGTGGGTCCAAGGAGCCCTGGTGGCACAATGGTTAAGACCTCAGCTGCTAATCAAAAGGTCAGCAGTTTGAATCCACCAGCTGCTCCTTGGAAACCCTATGGGGCAGTTCTACTCTGTCCTATAGGGTCGCTATGAGTCAGAATCCACCTGACAGCAACACGTTTGGTTTTGGTTTGGACATGCATCCATAACGTAAAAGTGCATGTTGTTAACCAATGTCTACTTTAATAATAAGTCAGTTAGGTAAGCAGAGAAGCGTTAGGTGTAAGTACATTCACGTGTCAGCCGGCTTTCAAAATCTATCATTTTACTCAAACACTTTGACAGTTAGTTGTAATTTACAGTATCCTGATCTTAACTGATTAATGTGAGGAAAATGTACTACCTTAACTACCACTCAGAATTCCTTTAAATTACCACTGATCGGCAATTCATCAGCAGCAAATATGCTTGTGTCAAATGCCCTTGTAATGAGCTATCACATTTTCAAACATTTTGCTCCATTATCTAACCAGGAGATTTACACAACAAGTACAACCTACAGACAGGAAAGGAAATGAAATATTGGATCTTGGTTTAAATGAGCAAACCCCATCCTGAGCAGTAGCGGGGGAAGGAATGTGTAAATTGAGAAAAGAATTACCTATTCATCTTCATCAATAGTTGACACCATCATCATTTGGCCTCTAAAAACAAAGGATGTTTTAATTTGCTGGGAAGAATACATCTCTTCAGGGAGGAGATTTGGGGATTTTACCATGAATAATAATGAAGTCAGCAGAGTTTTCCTCATACGTAAAATCTAGCTCTACTCTTTCAATCCAAATGAAATTCTAAGTTGCAACTGGAGGTCAGGGGATTTCATTTATTTATTCAAGTCCACGCAGGCATCCTGCACCCACGTCAACCAGATCTACACTTTCTTTCACTCAAATTAACATTAAGACAAAAGAAAAAAATGATAGAATACTCCCATTTGTATGGGCCAGCTTGTAGCAACAACCTGAGGTTCAAAGAATAACTGCTGTTCAAGAGGCAGCTCACAGCCATACCTAGAATGTTCCACTGGCAAGGAAATTGCGCTCAGACTGACAGAGTCCTCTCTTTATTACTCCACTCCTTTGGTAAATGCAAAACATTTTCTTGGCATCAACAGCTTGCAATAAATCATTCAGGCTCATGCCAAAGCTCGAAACTCAGCATTTATTAATTTTAAATAACTTCTGATACCCATTATCAGTTATGGACAATGACAATATTTCTCTACCCCCATTACTTGCCCCATGCACCCCAAAAAGCCGAGAGAAAGCAACCGTACAGCTGACCTTTTGTGGCTTCCTAACCATGACTGTTTTCCATAGGCAAGAAATTTTGTTGTTGTTGTTGAAGAGAGTCCCAGAACATTATGCAAGTCAGGTAGAGAGAATGAGAATCCCAGAGCAAAGCAGACTTAGAATAGGAGGCCCTCAATATGCAGCACTGAAATGATGTATAAATCAATACAGAATGATTAAAACACTGCTCTATGAAGGTCTGCATAGTTGATATACATTTCATTATGAAAGAAGAATACTGTAGTCAGACCAAAGGCATGTGCACGCAGTGGAGCAGAACTGAAATGTAGCAAGCTGTTTAAATATATGGAATTCCAAGGAATAGAGCTAATCAACACCATATATTTAATTTCACTTAAAAAAAGCTCCTTCAAGTATTTCATTTTTAATTTGAAGATCCACTTTAAAGCATACCTACACATCAAGAAATCTGATTTCTAACGTACTTCACCATTTCACAGATACCAGCGCCCCCACCTTCAAAGCCCAGCATCAATAAAAATCATATTATTCTTACTCAGAATTCATAGCTAAATATCCCTAACTGCATGATCACCATATTCATCAAAATAAAAACACACACTTATCTTATCCTTTCCTTCAAATGGGTCATTTAAGTGCTGTTCCACTCTCTTTCCCTTAACCAAAAAGTAAATTTAATAGGTTAATATTATTTGGTTATGTTTCAGTTAACTTCGCTGAAAATATAGTACTGTGCTCACAAACAGCAAAAACTACCAAAAAGCTGCTAATAGTACCCAGCAAAACCCAGGTCAGCTGACTCTGACCAAAGAGCATTCAACAGTTACCTCTCCAACCTCCTCTCTTATTTTAACCCTCCATCGACTACATCAGACCCAAATATAAGAGACCGACCCCTAGGTATTACTTCTCTAGAAGGTCATATTTAGTACCTACACAGGTAAAGAAAGCCATTATCACTTTTATTAAGGACTGTTTTTCCATCCCCTCCCAAAAGAAAATGAGATTCCTTCATTCTGTTTTTCACATTTTTTCTTAACCAAAAAAAAAAAAAAAAAAAAAACACAGTTGCTGTCAGGTTGGTACCCAACTCATGGCAACCTCATGTGTGTCAGAGTTCAATTGTGCTCCATAGGGTTTTCAATGGCTGATTTTTTAAAGTAGATTGCCGGGCCTTTTTTCTGAGGCATATCTGGGTGGACTTGAACCAGCAACCTTTCAATTAGCAGCCCTAAGTGTCAACCATTTGCACAACTCAGGGACTCCTTTTACTTAACAAGAATGTGAAATTTGATCCCAGTAAAATTCTTCTGATCTTCAGTCAATACCCATGGAAACAGCAATCAAGAAATCAAAAGACACATTGTATTAGGCCAACCTGCGACAAAAGACCCCTTTAAAGTGCTAAAAATCAAAGATGTCACCTTAAAAACTAAGGTGCACCTAATCCAAGCCATGGTATTTTCAATCACCTCATATGCACATGAAAGCTGTACAATGAAAAAGGAAGACTGAAGACGAATTGACACCTTTGAATTTTGGTGCTGGTGAAGAATACTGAATATACCATGGACTGCCAAAAGAACAAACAAATATGCCTTGGAAGAAATACAACCAGAATGCTCCATAGAAGCAAAAATGGCAAAACTATGCCTCACATACTTTGGACGTGTTATCAGGATCAGTCCCTGGAAAAGGACATCATGCTTGGTAAGGTAGAGGGGCAGCAAAAAAGAGGAAAACCCAGGAGATGGATTGACACAGTGACTGCCAACAGTGGGCTCAAGCATAATAACGACAGTGAGGATGGCACAGGACCAGGCAGTGTTTCATTCTGTTGTGCACAGGGTTGCTATGAGTCCGACCTGCTCAACAGCACGTAACAACAAAATTCTTCTTATGGAAGTATCTTCTGCCTATTACCTATTCCATAGATTCGTATCAATGACTTCTGAGCCAAACTGTAACTTTCGTTATTCAACAGAAACCAATCTCTTATAGCCATCATTGAAAAATACCTCATAATCAAGGAAAAAAAAAAGTTTAATCATCTGACATGTGTTAGAAACCTACAATACAAATGGCCACAGCAAAGATAAATCAAGATACTCAAAATTATATATATTCATATTTCATTTAGAGGGCATAAAGCTGGCACTGTTTAACAACTCTGTTCGCCCTAAACAAATTCAGGGTATGCTATTCCAAAGAACCAAGGTCCATCAGAAATCACCTATAGTACCAGCTCAACCTGGATGAATCTTAACATTTTTCCTTCCAGAATTCGAAAATATATTTTTAGTAGAAGTTTCTATATTCTGTTAAAAATTTCAGCACATACCAACAGAAGAACTTTAATTTTAATTCATTCTATATATGAAACTCAGGAAGAGTCCTCCTTTCTCTGAGTGATAATATAAACGAGCAATGCAGTCCAATTTCAACAAGAATTTAGTTACATAAAGAAAATTATAGTGCTCATTTAATTTCAACATTTTCTATGCTTCAGATTTCACATACTGTACTTTCTACATGTTTTATCATTTAATCCTCATAAAACAATCAAGCCAGGTAGGTGGTATTATTCCTACTTCATAGCTGGAAAACCTGAGATGCTTGGTCAGAGAAAACCAACAATGGTTGCAAATACGGGCCCGGCTCAGAGTCCCACAGACAACAACTGTAGGGGATAATTGCTGTGGATCTTCCCACAAGCAACTGAATAAAGAACAATCCAGGTGATTAATAAGAATTCAAGAGTAGGAGGCGGAGCCAAGGTGGCAGAGTAGTCAGATGCCTCCTGTGGTCCTCTTACAAAAAAAAACCTGAAAAAAAACAAGTGAATTGATTATATATGACAATCTAGGAGTTGGACTGAGCAGTAGAGGGAGGGAGGCACAGTTCAGAAGCAGCGAGAATTTGCCAGACCTGACCTGGCTGGCACCAGTACCCTGCAGGCTAGACTGGCTGGTACGTGCAGGCTGAGGCAAACAGCATTCGGGACAGTTTCCACATCAGGAGAAAACAAGCGGTGGAGAGTCTGCTCAAGCCTTCAGAAGAGGGAGAAGTGGTGCTTAATAGGCAAAAGATAAGTGCAAGTATTTAACTTATCATGCAGATCAAAAAAACCCTTCCCTCATTTGAGAAGTACCTCTCTCCCATTTACCTGCCCCCTCCCCACTCTGCCCTGGTTCTCAGTCTGGACTCAGCGATTGTTGAACCCCCTGAGCCAGAAATAGGACCCGTCATACATCCTGAGCCATTCTCCCAGCTTTGGAGAGGGAACTAATTAACAAACAGGAAAAAATAATCTGCCAGCTCCCCTAAGCTGGGAACTCAGGACAGGCAGAACCCCTTTGCCTAGGCATAGGCATAATGGGTTCACAGACTTTGAATGCCTTTCACCCTGCTTACATCTGTGTGGGTCCATTTCAACAGCATAGGCCCTCATTAGCAAGTACAATACAGTATACACCTGAAGCCTATTTTCAACTGCGTCAGCTATAAGGGGGAGTGGCAAATTTGTGGCATTTGACACCACCCTGCCCATTAAGCAGGGTCCTCACCTACTCACATCAGGAACCTGGGGACTGGTGGCTCTACCCACTCCACCTAGCCACCCGTGACAGGGATCCAAGAATAAATGATGCCCCCCAGTCCTTACAGCCAACAGCATAGGGTGCCTATAGTCCAGCTGCAAAACTCACCCACCTACATGCTCTAAGGAACAGGGACACACTTTCCTCCCAGACACTCAGGGGCAGCCGTGAGCCCCCTGCCTTGCTCAGTGCATGAGCCTCTATGCAGCCAGATAACTGTGCCTACTCCAATCACCCCTGACCGTCTAGGACTGTAGGTGAGAGCCTGCACCACACACTTGGTGACCAACTGAGCTGAATCCATAAAAGAAAAGTAAATGGACTCCTGGGCTCACATACCTAGTAACAGCTCTAACCACCTGATGACAGGATGTGAGAGCTTCAAAGATGCCAATTATCAAACTAGCTCACAGGACCAGACAATTTGGGCATATCAAAACAAAACTAAACAAGAAGCTAGGACACAGTAAGCAAACATAAAGTAAATACAATAACTTACTGATGGCTCAGAGACAACAGTCAATATCAAACCACATAAAGAGGCAGACAATGATGGCTTCAAAAAGTGACCAAAGCAAAGAACCAAGAAACCTTCCAGAGAAAAATAATGTCTTGGAATTACTGGAGGCAGAATTCAAAAGATTAATATACAGAGCTCTTCAAGAGATCAGGAAGGAGATCACGCAAAACACAGAACAAGCCAAGGAACGTACAGACAAAGCAACAGAGGAACTTAAGAGGGTTATACAAGGGCATAATGACAAATTCAACAGCCTGCAAGAATCCATAGAGCAAACAGAAATCCAGAAGATTAATAACAAAATTTCAAAATTAGACAACTCAATAGAAAGTCATAAGAGCAGAGTTAAGGCAATGGAGGTCAAAATTAGTGAGACTGGAGATAAGGCACCTGACACCAACTTATTTGAGGAAAAATCAGACAAATGATTTTAAAAAAATGAAGAAACCCTAAGAATTACGTGGGACTTGATCAAGAGGAATAAACTACAAATGATTAGAGTACCGGAACAGGGTGGATAACAGAAAATACAGAGAGAATCTTTGAAGATCTGTTGGCAGAAAACTGCCCTGATATTGTGAAAGATGAGAAGATATCTACCCAAGAAATTCGTCAAACCCCACACAGGACAGATACCAAAAGAAATTCACCAAGACATATCATAATCAAACTTACCAAAACCAAGGATAAGGAGAGAATTTTAAGAGCACCTAGGGATAAACAAAAATTCATCTACAAAGAAGAGTCAATAAGACTAAACTCAGACTACTTAGCAGAAACTATGCAGGCAAGAAGGCAATGGGCTGACATTTATAAAGCCTTGAAGGAAAAAAAATTGTCAGCCAAGAATTATATATTCAGCAAAATTGTCTCTCAAATATGATGGTGAAATTAGGACATTCCAGATAAACAGAAGTTTAGGGAATTTGTAAAAGCCAAACCAAAATTATAAGAAATACTAAAGGGAGTCCTCCTATTAGAAAATCAATAAGATCAGATAACAACCCAAGATTAGAACACAGGACAGAGCAACTAGGTATCAACCCAGATAGGGAAGTCACAAAAATAAAGTTAAAACACAGAAAATACGGAAACAGAGACGCCAATATGGAAAAGACGCCAACAACAAAACAAAAAAGAGGGATTAAATAATGTAGTCACAGATCTTTCATATGAAGAGGAAGTGAGGGCAATATCAAAAAATAGAATATTGGTTTAAACTTTAAAAAAATAGGGGTACATATAAAGGTAGCCACAAATGAAACTAACAATTCTACACATAAAAATAAAAAACAAGAAAAACATAAAGACTCAGCAAATACAAAATCAACAACAATGAAAAAGAAGAAAATACATAAACAACTCAGCACAGAACATTAAGTGGAACAAAGAAACTCAACAGCACACACACACACACACAAAATACATTAAAACGACAGCACTAAACTCATGCCTATCAATAATTACACTGAACATAAATGGACTAGGTGCACAAAGAGGCAGAGAGCGGCAGAATCAATTAAAAAAAAAAACACAATCCGTCTATATGCTACCTACAAGAGACACATCGTAGACTTAAAGACACAAACAAACTAAAACTCAAAGAATGGAAAAAATATATATCAAGCAAACAACAATCAAAAAGAACAGGAGTGGCAATATTAATCTCTGACAAAATAGACTTTTAAAGAAAAACCTACCACAAAGGAATAGGAAAGACACTGTATAATGATTAAAAGGTCAATATACCAGGAGGATATAAACATAATGAATATTTATGCACCAAATGACAGGACTCCAAAATACATAAAACAAACTCTAACAGAATTGAAAAGAGAAATACACAGCTCCACGATAACAGCAGGAGACTTCAACACACCACTTTTGGTGAAGGACAGAACACCCAGAAGGAAGCTCAATAAAGACATGGAAGATCTAAATGCCACAATCAACCAACTTGATCTCATAGACATATACAGAACATTCCCCCCAACAACAGGTAAGTATACTTTCTTTGTCAATGCACATAGAACATTCTCCAGAACAGACCACCTATTAGGCCACAAAGAAAACCTTAACAGAGTCCAAAACATTGAAATATTACAAAGCATCTCTTCTAACCATAAAGCAGTAAAAGTAGAAATCAATAACAGAAAAAGCAAGGAAAAAAAAATCAACTACATGGAAACTGAACAACACCTTGCTCAAAAACTACTGGGTTATAGAAGAAATTAAGGATGGAATGAAGAAATTTACAGAATTAAATGGGAATGAAAACATACCCTACCAGAACCTTTGAGACACAGCAAAAGCAGTGCTTAGAGGTCAATTTATAGCAAAAAAAGAAAATGCACACATCCAAAAACAAGAAAGGGTCAAAATCAAAACACTAACCCTACAACTCTAACAATTAGAAAGAGAGCACCAGCAGAAGCCCTCGGGCACCAAAAGAAAGCAAATAATAAAAATTAGAGCATAATTAAAGGAACTAGAAAAGAGAAAAACAACTGAAAGAGTTAACAAGACCAAAAGCTGGTTCTTGGAAAAGATCAACAAAATCAATAAACCACTGGCCAAACGGAAAACAGGAGGGGAAGCAAATAACCCAAATAAGAAATGAGATGGGTGATATCACAATAGACCCAACTGAAATTAAAAAAGAATCATAACAGACTACTACAAAAAAACTGTACTCTAACCAATTTGAAAACCTCAAGGAAATGAACAAATTCTAGAAACACACTACCTATCTAAATTAACACAAACAGAGATGGACAACTAAATAAACCTGTAACAAAAGAGACTGAAAGGTAATCAAAAAACTCGCAACAGAAAAAAGCCCTGGCCCTGACGGCTTCTCTGGAGAATAATGCCAAACTTTCAAAGAAGAGTTCATACCACTACTACTAAAGGTATTTCCGAGCATGGAAAAGGATGGAATACTCCCAAACTCATTCTATGAAGCCAGCATAACCCTGATACCAAAACCAGGTAAAGACATCACAAAAAAGGAAAATTACAGACCAGTATCCCTCATGAGCATAGATGCAAAAATCCTCAAAAAAATTAGAGCCAATAGAATTCAACAACATATCAAAAAAATAATTCACCATGACCAAATGAGATACATATCAGGTATGCAGGGATGGTTCAGCATTAGAAAAACAATCAGTGTAATCTATCACATAAATAAAACAAAAGACAAGTACCACATAATCTTATCCATTGATGCAGAAAAGACATTTGACAAAGTCCAACACCTATTCATGATAAAAACTCTCAGCAAAATAGGAATAGAAGGGAAATTCCTCAGCACAATAAAGGGCACTTATACAAAGCCAACAGTCAACATCATCTAAATAGAGAGCGTCTGAAAGTATTGAGAACAGGAACCAGATAAGGATGCCCTTTATCACCACTATTATTCAACATCGTGCTGGAGGTCCTAACCAGAGAAATTAAGAAAAGAAAAAGAAATAAAGGGCATCCAAATTGGTAAGAATGAAGTAAAAGTATCCTTATTGGCAGATGATATTATCTCATACAAAGAAAACCCTCAAGAATTCACAAGAAAACTACTGGAACAAATAGAAGAGTTCCAGTAACTCTATTCTAGAATGTCTATTCTATCTAAAGTCATCTACAGGTACAACGCAATACCGATCCAAATTCCAATGGCATTTTTTAATGAGATGAGAAACAAATCACCAACTTCATATGGAAAGGAAAGAGGCCTCAGATAAGTAAAGCATTACTGAAGAAGAACAATGTTGGAGGCCTCCCACTACCTAATTTTAGAAACTTATACTGCCACAGCAGTCAAAACAGCCTGGTACTGGTACAACAACAGATACATAGGCTAATGGAACAGAATTGAGAATTCAGATGTAAATTCATTCACCTGCGAGCAGCTGACACTTGACAAAGGCCTAACATCCGTGAATCGGGGAAAAGGCAGTCTCTTTAATAAATGGTGCTGGCAAAACTGGATATCCATCTGCAAAAAAATTAAACAAAACAAAACCCCTCCAAAAAACAAAACCCACTGCCGTCGAGTCAATTCCGACTCATAGCGACCCTACAGGACAAAGTAGAACTTCCCCATAGAGTTTCCAATGAGCACCTGGAGGATTCAAACTGCTGACCTCTTGGTTAGCAGCCATAGCACTTAGCCACTACACCACCAGGGTTTCCAACCTCATGTACAAATACTAACTAAAAATGCTCATCCAAAGACTTCGCCAAAAGAGTAAAAAGGCAATCTATAGACTGGCAAAAATTTTGGGCTACAACATGTCTGATCTCTAAAATCTATAAGATACTGTAACACCTCAACAACAAAAAGAGAAATACCCCAATCAAAAAATGGGCAATGGATATGAACAGGCACTTCACCAAAGAAGATATTCAGGTGGCTAACAGATACATGAGGAAATGCTTATGATCATTAGCCATTAGAGAACTGCAAATCAAAACTACAATGAGATACCATCTCACCCCAACAAGGCTAGCATTAATCCAAAAAACACAAAATAATAAATGTTGGAGAGGTTGTGGACAGACGGGAACTCTCATATACTGCTGGTGGGAATGTAAAATGGCACAACCACTTTGGAATCGATTTGGCACCTCCTTAGAAAGCTTGAAATAGAACTACCATATGATCCAACAATCCCACTCCTTGGAATATATCCTAGAGAAGTAAGAGTTGCTGCACAAATTGATATATGCATACCCATGTTCACTGCAGCACTGTTCACAATAGCAAAAAAGGTGGAAACAACCTAAGTGCCCATCAACAAACTAATGGATAAACAAATTATGGTATATTCACACAATGGAATACTACACAAAGATAAAGAACAATGATGAATCCACGAAACATCTATGAATCTGGAAGGCATGATGCTGAGTAAAATTACTCAGTCACAAAAGGGCAAATACTGTGTCACAAAAGGGCAAATACTGTCTAAGACTACTGTTATAAGAACTCAAGAAAAGGTTTAAACACAGAAGAAAACACTCTTTGATGGCTACCAGGGTGGGGAAGGAGGGAGAGGGGAATTCACTAGCTAGATAGTAGATAAGAATTATCTTATGTGAAATGAAAAAAAAAAAAAAAAAAAGGCACAGTACAGGGGAAGCCAGCACAACTGGAATAAACCAAAAGCTAAGAAGTTTCCTGAACACAACCAAACACTTTGAGGGACAGAGTAGCAGAGGCAGGGGTCTGGGGACCATGGTTTTGGGGGACATCTAGGTCAGTTAGCATAACAAAGTTTACTAAGAAAATGTTCTGCATCCCGTGGCATCTGGGGTCTTAAAGGCTAACAAGTGGCCATTTAAGATGCATTAATTGGTCCCAACCCACTTGGAGCAAAGGAGAATGAAGAACACCAAAGACACAAGGAAAATATTAGCCCAAGAGACAAAAGGGCCACATAAACCGAGACTCCATCAGCCTGAGGTCGGATGAGCTAAATGGTGTTCATCTACTACCAATGACCACCCTGACAGGAACCACAACAGACAGTCCTTGACCGAGCAGGAGAAAAGTGGGGTGCAGAATTCAAATTCTAGTAAAAAAACCGGACTTAATGGTCTGACTGAGACTGGAGGAACCCCAGAAGACATGGCCCCCCAACTCTCTGCTAACTCAAAACTAAAACCATTCCCAAAGCCAACTCTTCAGACAAAGATTAGACTGGACTATATAAGACATAAAATGATACTTGTGAAGAGTGTGCTTCTTAGTTCAAGTAGATACATGAGATTAAATGGGCAGATGAGATGAGAAAGCAGAAAGGGATAGGAGCTGGCTGAATGAACGCGGGAAAATCCGAGGTAGAAAGTGGGAGTGTGCTGTCACAATATAGGGATAGCAACAAGGGTCACATAATAATGTGTGTATAAATTTTTGCATGAGAAACTAACTTCAGCTGTAAACTTTCACCTAAAAAAAAAAAAAAAAAAGACACCAAACCCATTGCTGTCGCGTCAATTTCAACTCATAACCCTAGAGAACAGAGTAGAACTGCCCCATAGGGTTTCTAAGGAACGCCTGGTGGATTTAAACTGCCAACCTTTTTGGTGAGCAACCGTAGCTCTTAACCACTATGCTGCCAGGGTTTCCAAACTTTCACCTAAAGCACAATTAAAAAAAGAAAAATAAAGAATTTAAGAGTGGCCCATGCTTCTCTCATACAACATCACGTAGTCATTAGTACTGGATAAGGATGCTGTAGACTCTGTAACCTCTAAGGCCCTTCAAGGTCTGAACACTCTGCAATTCTGTATTCTAATGAGGATGGGCATTTTAGCAGCAAAGGAAATAGAAAAAAAAAAACGACATTCCCCTCTTGGTTCCCCTGGAAAAAACCCCACAGACAATATTTCCAACATAACTAGCCACTTTGGCAGAGATGCTTTATCTAGGAAATTACATTTTCTGCAGCTTTTTAAATTCCCTACCCAGAGGCCAATACCTGGCTCACCAGGTGGTCAGCACAACATCGACTCAAAGGAATGTTTCTGTAACACAGTGAACTTCGAAACAATCCTTTTTACTATCCTTCCCCTCCTCCCCCTCCACTGAGTGGAAGGTGTCAGGAGACACGGGGCCACAAAAAAATCAGGGAGGGGGAAACATTCTATCCATTAGAGGAAAACCTGAAGAAGCGTGAACAGGTGTTTTCCAAACTTTTCATCATGACCTATTGGTGGAATCCAGTTAGTGAGTAAAGATCAGTATTTTGAAGAAAGCTAAATAACGGAATAGAAAATATCAGGTGTGCTACACATACCCACTGCCGTCGAGTCGATTCCGACTCATAGCGACCCTATAGGACAGAGTAGAACTGCCCCATAGAGTTTCCAAGGAGCGCCTGGGGGATTTGAAAGTAAGGTAAAATATCACTTTATGAAACTAGTTTCAGTGACATACTCCATAATCAGTTACATGAGTATGTAGAGAATATGTATAAGATACCCATATCTGTTGTTGAGGAGTCAATTCTGACTCATAGCGACCGTATAGGACAGAGTAGAACTGCCCCATAGGGTTTCCAAGGAACAGATGGCAGATTCGAACTGCCGACCTTTTGGTTAGCAGCTTGAGCTCTTAACCACTGTGCCGCCAGGGCTCCTTGTGTACTAGGTAGTGATATAAAATGTATTTCTTACTGTAAGTTTAAAAAAGCTACTTCACTCCTCACACCTTCACACCTTCAGCCCTCACTTATAGATGCCTTTTCTGCTGAATTTACTTCCCAAACATATCCTGACCTCTATGCCCCTAACCCTGTGCACACTATTTCCCTAGTTAAGGTCAACATCTCCAACTGGGCCCATCAGAACAACCTCCAAACAGGTCTCGGTTGCCAGAATGACCTCAAATGCAGATCTGACCCTGTCAACCCCCAACTTAAAACTCTTTAGTGCTTCCATTAGCATGGAATACCAGCCAATCCCAAATCCCTCCCAAACTCCTCTCCTGCAACTTCAGCCTCAATCATTACTCAAATAGTTAACCGTCAAGCAGCTGTGGTATCCTGCATAATAACCTAGCTGCTGCTCACCTCAATCCCTTGGCTCACCCTATTCCTCTTGCTCTTCCTTTGACACCCCACTCAGGAGTCTTTTCCTCCAGAGAGTTTTCCCAGAACCCCTGAATGCAGTTGAGTAAATCTGCTCTGGGCTCCCAGTGTACTCTGTAACACCTTCTATCTGATCCCTACCCCAGGAAAATTAGACTAACTGTGTGCCCACCTCTTCCACTGAACAAGGTTTTTATTTACTTCCTCCAGGTCTTTACTCAAATGTCACCTTCTCAGTGAGACTTCCTTGCCTTCCCTGGCCAATCTATCTGAAATTTCAATATAGTGTCACCATCCCTTCTGTCCTTCTAGCTCCCTTCCCTGATCTCTTTTTTTCCTTACCACTTACCACTATCTAACCTGCGTGTGTGTGCGTGTACACATACATATAAAGTGTTGGGTTATATAGGTATAATATACATTAAATCTATTTATCTTGTTTTACATCTGTCTTCACAACTAGCAATGACAACTTAAACAGTTGTCTGTTTTATTACTAATAGATCCCAATGCCTGGTACATAAGAGGCACACAATAAATATTTGCTCAATGAATAAATTAGTGAATACCATCAAGATCAGAGACTCCAACTAATTCAACTCTGAGTCTCCAGCACATATTATATTGCCTGCCACAGAGTCGGCATGTAATAAATGGTTGCATTTTAAAAAATGAAAACAGTCATGTATGATGCACCCCACTTTGTGCCCCTTACTCTTCTCCTTTCCGCAGACACAAGGACACAAGAACAGAAAGAAATTTAAGGCTAGACAGACCAGTTCTGACCAATAAGAATGCAGAAAAGTCAGAATATCACTGTACCTGGGGTGTAGGCAGACCATTTAAGGAAATTTTAGGTATCTGGGGCCTTTTGGGAGCCCTGGTGGCACTGTGGTTAAGAGCTCAGCTGCTAACCAAAAGGTAGGCAGTTTAAATCCACCAGGTGCTCCTTGGAAACCTTATGGGGCAGTTTTACTCTGTCCTATATGGTCACTATGAGTTGGAATCGACTCAGCGGCAACAAGTTTTTGGTGCCTTTTGGAAGTAAATACTAGAAAAAAGATATTCCTTCACTTGGCATGAAGATATAAAAGTTAAAAGCTTTTAATATTCATATTTTCAGCATTCATATTTGTTGATAATAAAACCGTTAAAGCTCTGAGCCGGTTGAATCAAATGAACTACCAGGCATCATATTCTTTTGGGAGAAAGGGGCTTATACTTGATAGCAAGTCATGGGCACATCCACTATTTATAATCATTTTTAAAATCTGAGAATGATAAAATATGAATATGCTCTTGCAGCTTAAGACTAATGCACTTTAGCAATGTCTATTAAATTCACAAACAATTCTTGAAACTGCAAGAGAATGTGAAGCCATTTTTTAAATTTCCCTTCGGATCAATAAAAGATTAATAAAGTTGTTCTAATAAGAAAGTATATCACTTTGTCATTAAGTTATAAATTAAGCAAAATTGGCAGAAACTTATAAAAAAAAACAGAAAAATCATATGACTGGAAAAATAGGAGTATCTATTTAAAAAAGACATAATATTCCATTAAGAGCCAGGCAGGCTTAGCTGAAAAATAAGAAAACAACCATTTTTGAGTGTTCTCAAAAAGGAAAAATATAAAGCATTTAAAGAAAAACAAATGGATGATTACAGCCTAAAGAGAGAACCTATTATTTAAAGACACCAACTAGTAAAATTCTATAAGAAAAACTCCTGAAAAGACTCACCATTATAAATGACCTCACACTCCAAGATGACACTATTGGAAAGAATCTGAAATTTTTATAATATATAAGCATACCCTCCAGTCACCAATTTAGGGCAAGAATGACCCAAATCCATAACTCATTACCCGCAGCCAGAATCCCAGCTGTATAATCTACTTTTTGAATTTACAGCTTGATCTAACAATGACATCTTGGTTCACAAGGTGACAATTCAATACACAAAATCCTGCCCTGAATTTCTCTACGCTCCACACCTTGTAAGTGCATTTTTTTTTAACTCAACAACCAAAATATCAAGAATCAAACAGCTGTAAGTATTATAAAAGAAAGAAAAAAGAGTGAACAAAAACAGAGCTGTTTCCACTGCCAGGAGGAAAATTAACGTTTTGCTGAGTAAGATGAGCCAATGTGGAATTACCATTTTTCTTGGAAGTAAAATAATTCCACTAAAAATGATAATCTTGTATTTTATATCCTTGAGTCTAATTTTCAAAATATCTTCCTTGGTTCCCTTCAGCCCACTATCCCCAGAAATATTCTGGCCACGTATTTGGCATAGGGAGAGAGGAGGAGGTGTTCTGTGACTGCTTAGAGAGAATCTGCCTGTTATATATTTCACCGTCACTAAATATTCTTCCAAAGGTATTTGTTTTTTTTTAATAGACAAATGAAGTCAGTTTTATATTTTTTTAAATAGACAAAAGAAGTCAGCTTCATAAAGCATAACATTTTAATAAAAAGTAATTTAGTCTTTTCTCTTAAATGATTTGGTTAAGTGAGAAAAATATTATGTAATATTCTCTGATTAAAAAGGAAAAGGAAACACTTAGAGATCATTCCTGGAAAAGCATACAAATATCTTGTCCAAAGATTTCCACCGTCTTGGATTCACAAAGCCACAAAGAAAGCTCAGATTTTTCATAAGGGAAAAAGTACTTTTCCTTAATTCATCAAATTCTTTTTATCTCTACGCAATCTCAAAAATGAAAAATAATAACTTTTTTTTTCTTATCATTAAGGTTCTACATCATTATTGAAAAATTCTAGAAGGAAATCCTACGAAAGGGCAAAGTCAGCAGTGCCATAACCCTCCTTTTATAATTCCAGTCTACAGCACTGCCATTTCCATGGCAGTGGAACAAGCTTGGTTCTGGGCTGTTTCTCAGGCCACCTAATAAATCAGGTTTAACAGGAGGGCTGGAGTCAAGACTTCTAAAACAGATCTCATTGTGTTTAAGAAGAATCATTTGAATAACCAATAGAAAAAAAAACTTTTTAGAACTCAGAAATGCTCAACCAGTATTCCGGACAAGGCTTTTAAAAACTTACATCTTAAAATAACAGATTTCTGATTAAAAAATGGCATCTGTCTATAAACTTCTGGTGCTGCTTCTCCCAATTTCTCACTAAAATATCCCTGAAAATGTAGAAAGCATTGAATATTCATATTACCACCAAAAAAAAAAAAAAACCAAGCCTGCCAAAAACACAAACTAATGCCAGAATCTAGAAAGAACCAACTGTAACTATATGGCAGAAACATGCCCATGCTTATGCTCACACCACACCCTCTCTTCACTTCATTAATAGATTTTATTTTAAAAGTTAGGAAACTGCTTCATAATTCCTCCAGTACCTTCCCTGACTCAGGCTCATCTCTTTCCCTGAAAGATTTAGCAGCTGTCTCATTTTCCACCTCAGATACTGATCTGGGATGTCAAGAGGACACTGCTCCCCAAACTCCACTCCCTCACTACCGCAACTATGGCTCTTCCCTCCCCTAGAGGTCATCTCTGTACATCCAGAAGAGACTGTAAGTCCCAGGAATCTATTTAGAAATTAACAATGAGAATGCTAAACATCAAAATTCATGGGCTGCAGCCAGTATTTCTCACAACAGCAGAAATCATAGCTTTCCATCATTCACTCATTTGACAAGTATTTGTTGCACTCCCTCTCTGTGCCAGATGTTGTTCTAAGTGCTTGGGACACATTAGTGAAAACCAGAGACAAAGATCTCTGCCCTCCTGGAACTACATTCTAATGTGGGAAGCATATAATAAATAATAAATTATATAATTTATTAAGACAGTCGAAAGTTCTATGCAAAAAAAAAAAAAAAGAGAGCAAGGTAAATGGAATTAGGAGCTGAGAAGGGGGGTTACAGTTTTAAGTAGGATGGTGAGTGTAAGCCTTTTTTAGAAGATCACATTTAGTGAAGATTTACAGGAGTTGAGGATATTGAGAGGAAAAATTCGTAAAAAGAGGAAGCAACCACAGCAGAGTCCCTGAGGTAACAGGACATCCAAAGAACAGCAAGGAAGCCACGTGGCTGAGTGCAGTGAGGGGGAAGATGAGTTAAAAAGGTCTCAATAGTATGAGGGATCAAATCATGTATAAGGACTTTGTTTTTTTACTGAGTAAAATGTGTAATGACTGCAGAGCTCTGAGCAGAAGCATGGGTTGATCTGGCTGACATTTTGAAAGGATCATTCTGGCAGCTCTGTTGAACATGGACTATAGGGGTCAGTGATGGAGACAACTTAGGAGACTAGCAGTACTTGAGAGTAGAGACGGTGGTGATTCAGACTAGGGTACTTGCAGTGGAGAAGGTGAGAAGTGACCTGATTCTGGATACGTTTTAATGTAGAGCCAAGAGAATTGTCCAATGGTCTAGATACAGCATATATAATCAAGGATGATTCCAACACAGCCTGAGGAACTGGAGAGATGAAGTGGCTGTTCACTGAGATAGAGGAGACTAGTAGAACAATATTGTGAGGCAGGTGAGACGTTCCCATTAGGACACATTAAGTTAGAGAGGCCTATTAGATATCCAAGTAGTGATATTAAGTAGACAAATATATTAGTCTGGAGTTTTGGAGAGAGATCTGAGCTGGATATATAAATTTGGGGGCCATGAATACATAAAAATTAGGTGGTATTTAAAGTCATGTTGCTAAATGAGATCACAAAGGAGAGGGTAAAAATAAACAAGAGAAGAAGCTAAGACTACACGCTGGGACACTCCAACATTACAGATCAAAAAGAAAAGGAGGAACCATAAAAAGAGAGTGAGAAGGAACAGCCAGGGAAGTAGAAGACAACCAAGAGTTTGAGGTTCCTAAAAAGCCAAGTGCAACCATACGTGGAAGGGAGGGAGGATCAACTGTACCACACAAGAGAATTGATTACTGGAGGAGATCAATGACCAACGGAGGTCATTGCCAAGAGTCCTCTCTATGGAGTAGGGATGAAACTCTTACAGACTAGGTTCAAGAGAGACTCGAGGGAAATCAATTTATAACTATTTATTTAACTGCAAAGCACAGCAATGAATTTGAGCATCTGGTGAAAAAGTGTGGGCAACAGAAAGTTTATGTAAGATGAAGCTGTAACTGTATACTTTTTTGTGGACAGGAATGGACCAGGAGAGAGAAAAAACTTAATGATGTAAGAGAGAGGGGAGACTTCCTGGGCTGATTTCTTTTGACTAGGTGAGAGAAGACAGAATCAAGGCACACCTGGAGGGCTGGCTTTGGCCTGGAGCATGAATAGTTATCTATGGCAACAAGCAGGGAGAGAGAAGATGTGAGTAGAAATGCTGGCAGTGGGGAGATAAGCTGGGGGGAGTCTCTGGAAGCTCTCTTCTGACTATTTTAATATTCTCAGCAAGATAAGAATCAAGTTCATCAGCTAAAAGTAGAGAAGGAGGGAGAAATATTTAAAGTTTAAGGAGAGAGGAGAAGGCGAGAAGAAAGTCATCTAAAACAAGTGCTGTCATTATTAAACAAGAAAACAGAATATTAAATGATTCAACTTAACAAGCTAAAAAAAACAACAATGAATAAAAGTAAGGGAAGCGAAAGAAAGAATCATTAAAAAGATAAAAGCAGAAATCAAAGGATTAGAATATAAACAGTAGAACAGCTGGTTCTTTGAAAACATCAATTAAATTTACAAACCTCTTGTAAAGCTTATCAAGAAAGAGAAAATACAATTATACAACATCGGAAATATGAAAATGGATATAGCTAAAGGAGGCAAAGGAGATTTAATACAAGTATAAGGGAATATATATAATTTTATGCTGAAGACTATGATGTAGTAGATGGAAGAGATGATTCCTAGGAAGATATAAATTACCAAAATTGACTCAAGAAGTAGACTCTTAAGAATTCAATAACATGGAAATAGACAACATTGACAATGAATTTGCATGGGAACACTATCAAAATTTTAAGAAACAGAATTTTTTGCTGTTGGAAGAATTGCATGGCCTAGAAAATGAAGGAAAGCTTCCAATTTGATTTTATAAAATAAAATAACCTTGATATCAAAACTTCAAAAGATAGTACAAGAAATAGAAACCTATCTTATTAATAAATATTGATGCAAAAATTCTGAAAATATTATCAAAACACAAACAGCTGGAATGTGATCATCTTGTTGAATGCCAAAACTGTTTGATAAAAATATCGAAAAATCATTCCTGATAGAAATTTTAGTTAGCTCACATTAAACAATATCTTTTCTTTTATCACTATCCAAAGTCTAAGATCTTATTTCACAATGAACTACTAAAGCCTGGAAACACATAGCAAGTGCTCAATAAATGTCAGCTGCTACATTGTTACAACTATTACCACATTAAAACAAGGGCATTTATCACATCTCTATAAAGGTAACTCTTCCCTGTTCTCAAGGGAGGTAACGGTCCAATGACTATGGCCACTGCTTGAGCATAAATTCATGAATGTTGATCCTAAACATTTCTAAAATATAACACAAAATACAAATACTACAAGGAAAAAAAAAAAGTCTCTTAATTGCATTTTGTTTTAACTTTGTAGTGGATCTTGATGTTTGCCCAAATTCCAATGAGTTAAGGAAAGCCAATCTGTAAAGCACCAAGCAGTGAGGCTAGAATATTTTATTTCATCACATTTTATAAACAATTTTGGGTAATGTATAATCCATTAAACATTTGGTCTTCATATTTACTCAGCTGATAGTTTACAACATAGGAAATCCTTCAGCTTAAAGAGGGAAAGAAAACTTTAAAAATTCTTTTTTCTTGTTCCCAGCTTTACTTCACTGTGATTTCCCATTGGGAAGAAGGCTCATTAGGAGTCAGATTTGTTGGTTTATATGTCCTCCAACAAGAATTTGTTACATCCTTACTAGCAACTCCATAGGTCTGAGAAAACTTTTAAAATCTCCAAGCAAAAGGATGTATCCAAAGTGCTACCTTCTTGATAGTGGTTAGCCCTGGTGCAAGGCAACTTCATGGAGGTCCACTGTAGTTGGATTTTTAGGTTCCTGGACAAAAATGATTCCCAAACACACACAGTTCACTTTAGTAACTTACTTTAACCATTCTTCATTTCAAAGATCTGCTACCTCTCCTCCAGAGAATTCAAGAATTCAGATGTTTCCTAGTAAATGCTAGCTATAACTCTACTTGGTGTTAAAGACCAAGGTTAAGCACATGAATATACAAAATACATGCTAAGAAAGACGTAAAGTCATTTTTAAAAATGCAAAACTTTATTGAAGAACCTGTCTGGAAGTCAAGGAATGAAACCTAAAATGCAGGATACATTTTGGAAGGAAGATTAAAGGAAGACAAGAAAACGTTATAGAAACATGGCATAATCCAGATAAACTTGGGGAGATTATAAATTGATGAGTAATTCAAAGGTTGACATTTATGGAAAAAATTAAGTTGTATTATCTTCAAACACCAAAACAACCCTGTAGTAGATAACTTTAAGGTTGTCCACCAAGCTCTGAGGCCCTTTTTCTGAAAACTACCAGCCTTGGTAGCCTCTGTGGCCATGTTTGCACTATATGACTTTGCCAGAGCCAAGTGGTCCTGGGGTGGATGCCTCCACAGAGCCAATCACGCTCACTCGCTCATTTGTCAGCCTCTGCTGAGCACTTGAACTGATCCTAGGCCCTCATGGGGACCACAGGTTCAATATATAACAGAAAGCCTTCAATAAGAAAAGTCCTGCAAAATAATGGAAAACAATTTTGGCCTTTATTCTTGGTTCCTGTGAAGTGACCCTGAAGTAACTAAAATGCCTTTATCTGAAACCTCCAAACCACACCTGAGCGTCTGAGCTAATAAGTGGGTTCTGGCCAGACCAGAAAAGACTCACCTGGTAGGCCAATGTTCTAACCTCAGAAGGCATGATTTAGCCTATGGTGTACATGCAATGGGGGCTCAATTATGTCTAGCTGATAAAGCCCTGAACATAGAGGCTCAGAGAGCTTCCTGGTTGGTGAAAGACATAGACATAGATGCAGGTAGGAGGGTGGCATGGCTCTCTTTTGGATATGGAAGCTCCACATTGTGGACCATCCCAGACCTTGCCCATGCATCTTTTCCTCATGACGATTCTGATTTATATCCTTTTGCTATAATAAATCTATAATCATAAGAATAGTACTTTCTGTCAGTTCTGTGAGTTGTTCCAGGGAATTATCAAACCCGAAGGAAAAGAGGGAGCTACCAGGTCAAAGTGAGTGTGTCATGTAGACTCCCAAACTCGCAGCTGGCATTTTTGGCAGTCTAAAGGACAATGTCCTTTTAACATTGTTCTGGTGGTTAGGGTCAGCGATAGAGTGTGCCGCCTGGGCAACTGGTATCAAATTATTGAGAAGTGGGAAAGTGGGGACTAAATCAATCTCTACATTTTGGATATTGTATTCATGCTGATTCTTATTCATGAAGTTGTCCATGAAAGCCCCTACTAAACTAACGAAATACCAGCACATAGAAGAGGCCATATGTCTGATTTAATAACCAAGAAGATGCTATAACTTAAGAACTTGAAGGTTTTAGTGGGAGCTTTTAAAAATGATGTCTTTAGATATGACCTTTTCAATAGCTTATGCTTTATTTCCTTAGCAAAACTAAGAAAACATTGGTTTTATATATATATATAGTCTCCATGTGTATCTCACCATATAAACTGCCATAGATACTGCAAAGAGTCTTTCAAAGAAGGGTGTTTTTAAAAGCACACAGGATGTGAGCTTCTGTGCAGTGGCCAACAGCAACAAAACATTGTCAGATGCAGAACTGAAGTCTCTCATGTCCCAGCTAGAGCTCCGGGATGGAGGAAGGCCAACAGCTGTGCTGAGGTGGTGGGAACCAGACTGAAGTCCAGAGGTCACATGGCCTCCTTCGTCTTTCAGTGGTTAGCAGAGCTCTACCTAACTGGGAATGACTAAGACAACTAACGCCTGAGGACTATCCAGAAGATAATGGAAAGAGATGCTCATCTAGAAACATTTTATAAATATGAGCACAAAGGAGATTAGGCACAGCCTTTATAACACAAAACTGCGGCCCAGAGGGGAAAAACACCTTTAGACTGAAATGCTAGAAAGAATTTTCCTAACATGGAGATCTATTAAATGCCTAGCAACCTCCCCAGGGAAATAGTAGCAAAGTCACTCAGAGTGGAGAAAGAAATTCATTTCTGAAAGCCTCTTTTCCAACTTGGGAAATTTAATTCTATGCCTTTGTAATCCCAAGAGACTGCTTGGCTGAGGCTGCACTGGGTGTAACCGTATGTCAAAATTAATACACTGGATATGCTACTCACCCACAATTTGCTAGAATATAGTCAAAACTAAAAGTGCCAAAGAAGTTTTTTCTTATGGGTAGTAACATAAGCTGCAACTTTATAATAGCAAATATCTACTTTGCCCTTTGCCTATAGAAGAAAATTATTTAAAGAAGAAATTTTAAAAAGACCATAGAAATAGGCATCTGATTTGTTTCTTGCTTTTTTGGGTGGGAGGGGAGGAAGGGAAGAAGACTGGCAGTCCTTCTATCTTAATAGCAGCATTTTTTCCAGAAGCAATTCCTTCCTCTCTATTCTCCAAACCACAAAGAGCACCAAATAGCCTCCTACCTCACCTGACTAAAGAGTCCTGGTCCCATCCTGGTCCTCATCCTCCAGGCCTCAGTTGAGGCTCAAGTCTAAACTCCTCTAAGAAACCCTCCTCCTCTTCAGGGTCCAATGCTGCCACGGAACTCTTGGCTTTCCTCCACCTTAGTGCTCGTCACCTGCCATCAGAATGGCTTGTCTTCTCCTACGGATTGGGCTCCTTAAGGGGTGACTCGATCCTCCCTATCTAGGAGACCCATGCTTAGAACACAAGGAAGCATATGTTTGTTGAATGAATGTTGACATATTGGGCATTGAGTCAAAACATAAAGGAAAGCTATAACAGATAACGGTGACATAAGTTCTGGTCATGGGGATGTCATCAACCCTACTTATCAAGGTCAAGTTCCTTGGAAAAGCGGTCTTTAATCATTTTTCCTTCCAAACTACTTCAAAAACTTTTGAAAAAATGAGAACCCCCAAACACATTTTAAAGTTAACATCTAAAATCCTTCATCATAAATTTAAATAGTGGCACAGAATGTTATGTCCGGCATTTTGTAAATATTGGCATTTTTAAATGAAACTGCTTTTATTCACGCTTCTAAATGTATCCATTGTAATCTAAATACCATAGTGATTTGATATCCACAATCTATATAAAAAATACATGAACAAACTTTGCTTTTGCTCTCCCATATTGTTGCAGTTCCTTTTTTCCTTAAACTGGTATTTCCATTCCACTTCGCCTACAGAATTTTATCCTAATGCAATACTATTATTTATATTCATAATACTTCTCTGCAATGAAAATACTTATAAAATTTTTTTTGTTTCCTTTGACCAAATGGTTCTAATTGTTAAAAACTTCATCTCAATACCATCATCATTACAGCTATTAGCAGAATGTGGCTGAATAAAGTGAATGTATAATTTTATAATAATTAAAAATAAAGTACATAAACCCAGCATAAAAGTAGATTTTTATTGGAAATATACTTCACAATGAGATGGATAGGGATGGTTTATTTTTTTCTAATTGGTTTATGTGTCCATGGATGAATATTTTTTATTGCTAGAGTAAGAAATGTTCAAACAATAACACCATTCCATTTTTTTGCATTACAAATGTAAAGTAAAACACCTTGCTCTCATAAATAAGTTGATGAGAATGAAAGAAGTTTGGTTTTTTTTTTTTTTCTTTTTTAATAGCAGTGGCACTTAATTGTTCAAATTCCTTCTAAGATTTGTGACACCCAAAAAAAAAAAAATTATTAAATATAATTTCATGTAATAATCACTATTCCCTGATACCTTATTTAGACTCACCTTCAATTTTATTTAAAATACATATATATACATATACATATATACATGTGTGTGTGTATATATATATATGTGTATGTCTGTGTGAATATATATACACATATATGTGTGAGTTTATATAGAGAGAGATATATATACACAGATATATATCTATATAGATATATAGAAGCCACTTGATCTGCAAAAAGATTACTTTCCAAATCATTAGATTCATTTGCTCCCTTTCTCAACATCAAACCAATATTCTGACTGTCACTCTGTTTGGCACCAGGGGTGGGTGGGTGGGAGGGTGGGGTAATGGGGTACTTCTTTTGACAATGGACCATAATATTTGGGAGGTTTGCCTTTGCCTTTATTTCATAAAGTGAAAGAAGGCAGCTAAGGCCAGGCCACCAGTCAGTACAAGTGTATTCCTGAGCAGATCCATTTTAGGAAAGAGTACATTGGGAAGCAGAAGATTCGAAATGGTTCTCTTATAACTCTTCATGGGCTCAGTACCCCTTGAAAAATCTTCACATGCCCCCTGGCCTAACACACACCCCAGGTTGCTGACTTTGAGGACCAGTGTGCCAGGAACTTAAATATCAGCAGAAAGGGTGAATATAGAAGAGAAGTCAATCTTTTAGTGGAGCAGAGGACAAAACAGACCTTGCAGGGATGCAACCACAAAGTGCAACGGATAAACAGGAATGGTTCTCCGGTCACCAGACAAAGCGGGGGCTCCCACTCATTGTGCCACAAACAAGAAGGGCCATCTGTAAAATAGGGGTAACAAAGGCACCTTCCTCATGGGATTCTCATGAGGATTAAATGAGTTAATACATGTAAAGCACTTATAACAGTGCAAAGCACATGGAAAAAAGGTTTCATCTATTATAATTATCATCATCACCAAGCAAGAACTAGGCCACAGCAAGGAAGAAGTGACCTAAGAGGCCAACTGGTCCCATTTCTAAGTCTACAAATCTAAAACTGAGATCACCAACCTCAAAGTTCTACCTCTCCAATGGCCTCACCAGCCACCTGGAGAGGTAGAAAAACTGACAATTAATATGACAAATATTAAACTGGCCAATTAATATGCTGTGATTACGGTGTATCTCCGAGATGGCTAGTTCTCCCACGATCATGAAGTTTACAGTAAGTAAGGCAAAAAGTAAAAAGTTCTAATAAAGATCTTGATCCAGTTGAAGAAGAAATGTTAAAGTGGAAGAGAGTAAGCAATTAACTCCAAATTTAATAGAAAATTATTTGAGTAATTTGTTCCAAATCACGTCTAGTTTGACACTATGTCTCAAAGCAGGGGGATAAAGTAATTATGGAAAGAATGCTCAGGGGATATACATATTGTTCATTTTAACTTGTAAACCAAACTTGAGCTGCCATTGGTGGTTCTCCTACTCATATTCCATGACCGCATTACTCCCAGCACTGACAAATGCCCCTTCTTCCCCATCAAGTCAACACCAGCAGATAAATGTGTAATCCAGGAAAGGTGAAGGGCTGTTTGAGGCAGAAAATCTGGAACTTCTGGGTGCACTCTCTGTCCAGAGTAGGAATCTTGTCTTTGTGATGGTACAAGGAGAGTCACCTGGTGATACAAACAATGAAAGACAGAAAAAATAGACCAAGAGAAAAAAAAATGGAAAACAGAATGCTCCCTCTGTTCCAGGCAGGTCTAGAAAGCTAAAAAGGAGGGAGTACGGGAGTGTGTGAAGCAACCTGGATGAGGAAAAAGCACATCAGGGCACAGGCTTTTGGATTAATCCTACCAACGCTGTTCTCAATTAATAGTCTTTTTTTTTTACTAGGCTGCTTAGTGTAAAACTTAAAATCACAAGTAATGCAAATCAATTTTCCCAAAAGCATAAGTCTTACCAAAGGAAAGTCAAACAGAAGCAAATTCAGGTCATTTTCTGGTGGGTTTTAATTCTCCATAGATAGGCCTTTACGTTAGGGAGATAATATTCAAAGACATATAAGTAGTATTTTTTGCTTATATATGTAAACAGTAACAACTTCTCATCATCTTTTCAACAAAAATTATCCTTAGTTAAGATTTATTTCCAGAATTTTCAAAGTGTATTCCATGGAACTCTGTTCTTTACAATGTTACCCACTGCAGTTAAGTTGATTCTGACTCCCAGCAACCCTACAGCACAGCACAGAACAGTCCCAGAGGCTTTCCAGGCTACAAATCTTTACAAAAGCAGACTGCCACATCTTTCTTCCTCAGAGTAGCTGGTGGGTTCAAACCACTAACCTTTTGGTTAGTACCCCAGCACTTAACCACTGCACCATCAGGGATCCTTCTTTGAGATTTGTTGTTGGTGGTAGGTGCCATTGAGTTAGTTCCAACTTATAGCGACCCTATGTACAACAGAATGAAACACTGCCTGATCCAGTGCCATCCGCACAATCATTGCTGTTTGAACCCATTGTTTGCAGCCACTCTGTCAGTCTACCTCCTTGAGGGTCTTCCTCTTTTCCACTGACCCTCTACTAAGCATGATGTACTTCCCCAGGGACTGGTCCCTCCTGTTAACATGTCCAAAGTATTTGAGATGAAGTCTCGCCATCCTTGCTTCTAAGGGGTACTCTGGCTGCACTTCTTCCAAGACAAATTTGTTCATTCTTCTGCCAGTCCATGGTATATTCAATATTCTTCGTCAGCACCACAATTCGAAGGCATCAATTGTTCGATCTTCCTTATTCGTTGTCCAAATTTTGCATGCATATGAGGTGATTGAAAATGTCATGGCTTAAGTCAGATACACCTTAGTCTTCAAGGTGACATCTTTGCCTTTCAACACTGTAAAGAGGTCTTTTGCAGCAGATTTGCCCAGTGCAATGCATTGATTGATTTCTTGACTGCTGCTTCCATGAGTGTTGACTGTGGATCCAGTTAAAATGAAATTCTTGACAACTTCAATCTTTTCTCCATTTACCATAATGTGGCTTATTGACCTTGCTTTTTGTTTTCTTTACGTTGAGGTGTAATCCATACCAAAGGCTGTAGTCTTTGATTTTCATTAGTAAATACTTCAAATTCTCTTCACTTTCAGCAAGCCAGGCTGTGTCATCTGCATATCTCAGATTGTTAATGAGTTTTCCTCCAATCCTGGCATCACGTTCTTCTTCATACAGTCCAGGTTCTCAGATTTATTTGCTCAGAATTGAATAAGTACGGTGAAAGGATATGATGACCCAGGCGTACAACTTTCCTGATTTTAAACCACACAGTATCCCCTTGTTCTGTTCGAACAACTGCCTCTTGGTCTATGTACACATTCGGCATGAGCACGATTAAGTGTTCTGGAATTCCCATTCTTTGCAATGTTATCCATAATTTTTTATGATTCACACAGCTGAATGCCTTTGCATAGTCAATAAAATACAGGTAAACATCCTTCTGGTATTCTCTGCTTTTAGCCAGGATCCATCCGACATCACCAATAGTATATACATTATTGTAACTGCAGAACTATATACAGCTAATAGTGAAAACAACCAGAAATTTTAAAAACTTGCTTTCGATCCATCTTCAACAAACCAGGCTAAAAAATAATTTTTTTTCTTGTTTTTGCTCTTTTTTAGGATTCTAAAAGCCATATTGTGACTTAAGACTGGTAAGGACCTCTTTTGTGAGTTTTTTTTTTTTTTTTTAATTGATTATAAACTCAACGTTTACATAGTTTGGGCTTACTGACCATGCTCGACAAGAAACAAGCAAAACTATCCTGTAACTATTAAACAAGAAAGATTCAGTGACATAGACATGGCGGGGCGGGGGGCGGGAGAGAAAATCTATGCTAGTCCTCTCAATTCAAATGGCTTATTTATTTATTTGAGTGTTCCTTTGAAAAGCCTAATGGAGCTAGAAATGTGGGTGCAGGAATTTTTGTTGTTTTGTTTTTGAAACAGAAATTACCAATTAAAACTATGTTGTTACACAGGATACGGTATTCAACTTCATTAGTCATAATAATATCATGCCCCTAAAATGCCTACAGAATGGCCCAGATGAGAAAAATAACCACCATCAGGTGCAGGCTAGACTATGGAGCAGTATATGGCACTCTCATACACTGCTACAGTAGGGCATAAGTTGGTACAACCTTTTTGGAAAACTTTTTGACACTATCTCCCGAGGCTGAACTTACACCTACCCTAGGACCAACTCCTAGGTATAGAGCCAATGGAAATGTATGTGTGTGTGTGTGTGTAACAGCACAAAAAGACATGCCCGAGAATGCTCATGGCAGCATGATTCATACTAGCTCCAAAATGAAAATAACACAAATGTCCATCAACAGTAGAATGGATAAATAAGTGATGTATCTTCACACTATGGGTAAAAAAAGTAAGGTAGGGTAAATAATGGTCCCCAAAGATACCTACATCCCAAACCCCGGAATTAGTAAACATTGCCTTATATGACGAAAGGGTCTATGCATATTTGATTAAGAATCTTGAGATGAGGGAGATCATCCTAGATTACCTGTTAGGTCCTAAATATTAATCAGAAGTATATGTACAAAAGGGCAGCAGAGATTGAAGTAATGAACTTTGAAGATGGAGAAAGGGGTACCAGCCAAGCAATACGGCCGCCTACTAGAAGCTGGAAAAGGGAAGAAAATGGATCCTTTCCTCAGACACTCCAGAAGGGAGCAACCTGCAATGCCTTGACTTCAGCCTAGTGAAATTGATTTTGGACTTCTGACCTCCAGAACTGTGGGAGAATTAATTTGGATTGCTTTATGCATTAAATTTGTGATAATTGGTTACAGCAGCAATAGAAAACTACTATGATGGAAATCTATACAGAATAAATGATTACTACCCACTATAAGAAGAATGATTCTCACAGACACAGTGTTTGGTAAACAAAGCACGACGCGATCAAACACACTCTATGATGACATCCATGTAAAGTTCAAAAGCAGGACAAACTAGTCCATAGGGTTAGAGGCTGGGACAGTGGTGATCTCTGGGAAGAGGAACTGACCAGAAAGGGAGTGAACGGTATCTGGAGTAAGATTCTTCCTTAAAACAGGAGATGGCATACCCACTGCAAGAAAATTCATCGAATTGTACTCATATAATGTGTGTACTTTTCTCCGTACATACTACACATCAATAAGAGGTTTTCTTTTCTTTTTTTTTAAACTACATTGTTTGTTTTTTTCTTTTTAATCATCAGACCCAAATGAATCATAAATAAATCTGTCTTGGGGAAGCAATGCCTGGGAGCGTTCCCAGAGCTTGGAGGTTCTCACACAGTAAGGGGAAAAGAAACGAAGATAAGAAGCCATTGACTACACCCAAACAAGTCAGTGGATAAGGAAAGATGAAGAATTAGATCTCTGGCAAAGAAAAATAAACCAAGGCTTCTAACAGAAGTTTTTGAAAAAGAAATTATAACCTAGAGCTCTTCTTTTACAAAAAACTCATTATACTAACAAAAACAGAGTAAGGATTTAGTAGAAACACAGGACTAAGGAAGATACACATGTGTCTGTACATCCACATCCGAGGAAGAGAGAGAAAGGAGAGAGAAAATGACCCAGAAGAATTGTCCTGCCCATCGAACTCAGTCCAGATGCTACTACAGTATCCTTCTGCTTTTTCATCAAGGAAGAGAAGAAAAAGTAAATAAAGTGTGTTAGTACTTTGATCTTGACATGGTATATATTATAAAGTATAATACCACATATCATAAAAACAAAAACCAAACCCACGTCATCGAGTTGAGTCTGACTTATAGCGACCCTACAGGACAGGGTAGAACTGCCCCATAGAGTTTCCAAGGAGCACCTGGTGGTACAGGTAGAGTTCAAAACAAACATATAAACATAAAACAATATGTTTTTAGACATATCTCTGTCAGGAAAATCAAACATTTCTTCCTCTGTAAGTTCAAAATGAATATGAAAGCAAAGTCTCATCATTTCTATAATTAAAAATTAGTAACTCCAGGCAAGAGATGTTCTCTATACAGGAAGCACTATCAGCAGAACCAAAGCAGAGATGGATCACACCAACGGTGGGAAACTAGAAAAATCCAACTTGAAAAAGAGACAGTTCTAAGGTTGAAACAGTTCATAGTTCACATGCCTCTATGGCACCAAATTTTGGTGCCACATTTCTAAAGCATAAAATCTCCCTACTGCTATACTCGCAGGTGCCAACGGAGGCTGAGAGAGGTCAGAAATGACAAAGCTAAAAAGTCATAAAACGGGATGCAAACAGTCTAGTGATTCTTTCCTCTACATTGGGCCTCCGGTGAAACAGCACCAATATTAATACGTAAATTTGGGACTAGGATTAATATTGCACTTAAACACAAAATTCAGACACAAAATAAACTTAATAAAATTGAATATAATTCATACAAATGAATGAATGTAAAATAAATTTTATAATAATGATAAAGGGAAGTGGAGAGATAAACAGCGAGAATGTCAATTAGGCCTTAACAATTCATTTTGATACTTCAATGACTCTGAATATAACACAGTCAAGCCCAAAACATACATTCTTTGATTACTATACAGTACAGCAAGGACAGATTTCTAAGCTTTAAAAAACTAAGAATTAAAAGAAAAAAATCTGAAACAAGGCAAAGGGTCAACAATAGCTAAATCTGGGTAGTGCTGTGATATTATTCTTGGTGCTACTCTGGAAATGTGAAGTATTTCATAATTTTAATAGAAGAAGGAAAAATTAAAGAATGTCACAGAAAATTTCTCCAAAACCATCACCTGCTAAAATGTTTTGGGAGCCTTTGGAGTAAAGAAGTAACAGACATGAAAAGAAGGAGGACCTTAAGTTTGAGAAACAAAATCCCAGTAAAGAAAACTACACACGCTTTCTGCTCGCCACAGCCCATAATTTTCTCTCCGTGTAAATTTTTATTATTATCTGTCGTTTTCTCATAATTTTGGAATTTCAGGATTTATTAATGTTGCATCTTTTCCCTGATCATTTTTTATTTTCTGAAACACTGCCACCACCCCAGGAAATAAATTCACTTGTGGTCAAAGGAAAGGCATGAGAAACTGCAACTCAACTTTTTGGTTGTTATGTTCTTGTTTTAAATGACTAATGGCTAATGAAAGGGCTTGCAACAGACTGCCCATCTAAAACCTTAACAACAGCCAAATTTACAGCTCACTATCACCAGGGGAAAATAAATGGTTCACACTCATAATAACAGAAAATGGAAAGCCAAGTTGAGATAAAGCGTAAAGCCAACAGCACAATTCTGATAAGGAGGTCAGAAAGTCTATTCATTGGCTACTTCATGCCAGGTACTGCTTTCTCTTTTATAGAAATGGCAACTAAAGCTCAGAGTTTAAATGGCTCACCCAAAGTCTGTTAGGTGTGATGGGCAGATTCTTTCCATAATTATGTGATTCTGCCTTTACAAACAAAATTCAACACAACTGAGAGCTTGCTGAGATTTTGAGAGCCCCATTCACACTCCCATTTGATCCTTACATCATATGGTGATACAGTATTATCACCAATACCACTTGATAGATCAAAGAACTGAAGTTCAGACAGTAAGTTTTAAACTCTATGGAGCAGTAGTACTCTGCACACAGGGGCTCCCTATGAGTCGGAATCGATTCCAAGGCAACTAACAACAAGTCAGACCTTAGTGGCAAAGACAAGACATTAACCTTATCTTCTACCCCCAAGTCCTGTAATTTCCACAAATAATAAAAGGCAGTGTGCTGTAGAGGGATAGTAAAAGTAGGACAGGCTTGGCAGAGCTGGGTTTGAATCTCACTTGGTAGTTGTGTGTAATCAGAAAAGTTCCTCCATTTCTTTGAATTTCCATTTTCTCATCTATAAAATGGATCTCCCAGCACCATCATCTTGCCTATAAGGGCCACAGTCAATATGTAAAGGGTCTAGTACACATGAGTCCTCAAACGGTAAATCCAAAAACTCAAACCCATTACCATCGAGTCAGTTCCAACTCCTGGAGACCCCAGGTCTCACAGAGTAGAAATGATCCATAGGGTTTTCTTGGCTGTATCATATTTTACACACATAATCTGCACCTGCTATGTCTGCTTGCCAGTCATGCCTCCCCTTCCAGGAAGAATTTTCAAAAGTGCTGCTATGTCAATTTCTTTTTACATGTTACTGTAAATAAATAAATAGTATACAGTGCTTATGAAAATACCTCAGGGGGAGGGCTCGGTTGGCATGCAAACATAGAAGGCACACATTATTTGTGTAAAAATATGGCAGTCTTTACAGAAGCAGATCACCAGGTTTTTCTTCCACAGCACCACGGAGTGGGTTCGAACCACCAACCTTTAGGTTAGCAGCCGATTACAAACTGCTTGTGCTACCCAGGGGCCTACTCAAATGGTAGCTGCTATTAATCATCATCAATGAAAACACAGGCTCTGTCCTTGCAGCAGTTCTTTCACAAAACACTACTAAGTGTATGAAACTCCCCCAAATATATATAAATATAATATATATTCTTTATAAAATACATATAAGTATACAAAATATATAAATATATTTACATTGTATAAATACATTTTTATACATTTTATAAGTAAAAACATATAAATATTTTTTAAAAAGTCAGCACAAAAGAGTTTCGCTGCTTAGAAAGTCTGAAAGCCACCACTCCTGGACTCCCATTGTGAGTCCTGACGACTCTGCTACCACAGCACACGCCTTCAGTCTCCATCACTGCAGGAGCTAACGTTCTTCCACCATGGGCCCTGTTCTCCCCACGTGCAGCCAAACTCAGGTTTGAGAAACACAGCTGTGACTCCACCATCACCGCACAGGGTGCTAAAAAAGTGGCTAAGGGATGCTCACAAATAACAAGCCATCAGAAAGATGCAAATCAAAACCACAATGAGATATCATTTCATTCCCACTAGGATGGTTAAGATAAAAATAATAACAAATGTTGGCAAGGATGTAGGGAAATTGGGACCCTTACTCACTGCTGGTGGGAATGCAAAATGATACAGTTGTGGAAAACAGGGTGGTAGTTCTCAAAAAACTAAAAATAGAACTACCATAAAAACCAAAAACCCCAGTGCCGTCGAGTCGATTCCAACTGATAGTGACCCTATAGGACAGAGTAGAACTGCCCCATAGAGTTTCCAAGGAGCGACTGGTGGATTCGAACTGCCAACCCTTTGATTAGCAGCCATAGCACTTAACCACTACACCACCATAAAATAAATTTTATATGACCCAGCAATTCCTCTTCTAGGTATATACCCAAAAAACCTGAAAGCAGAGACTCAAACAGAGATTTGCACACAAATGTTCATTGCAGCACTATTCTCAACAGCCAAAAATTGGAAATCTAGATGCCTATCAACAAAAGAAGGGTATACAAAATGTGGTACACATATACAATGCAATACTACTCAGCCAGAAGGAGAAATAAAGTCTTGACATATGCTACAATATGGATGGGGCCAGAAGACATTATGCTGAGTAAAATAGGTCAATCACAAAAGGACATTGTATAACTTTATTTATAGAAAAAAAAAGAAAAAGCAAATGTACAGAGGACAAAGCATATTAGTGGTTAGAAGGGGCGAGAGGGAGAGGGAAAAGGAGGGTTAATGGTGATGTAAATATCACATTGAATAAAAGTAGGGTTGCACTGCCAATTATTGCAATTGCTGTCAGTAAGTTGTACACCTTTAAAAAGTTGAATTGGCAAAAGTTGTGTGATAGATATATTTATAACACTGACCAAAAAATTAGAAAAAGAGGGAGTAGCTGCTGAGGCTGCTTATATACAGCCAAAAACCTCATGGGATTTGGTTTCTTAGTATGGAGGTTTAGGGTCACGGTTTCATGGCATATCCCAGTTAACTGGCTTACTAATATGTTTAGTGCTTCTGTTCTACCTTCTTGTTTATTGTGCAGTGCCTGGGGTCTTAAAAGCTTGCAAGCAGTCATCCAAGGCACAATAATTAGTCTCTGTTCCTGGAGCAACAGAGGAAGAAGGAGAGTCAGGAATAGAAGGAGGATATAAAACATGTGGCTAATTGCCTCCATGAACTGCCTCCTTTGCCATGAGACCAGAAGAAATGGATGGTGCCTGGCTATCATTACCGAACATTTTGATCAAAGATTCTACAGGAGAATTCTGATCAGAAAATTCTCAAAATCACTAGCCATTAGAGAAATCCAAATCAAAACCATAATGAGATACCATCGTATCCTGACATTACCGGCACAAATCAAAAAAAACAGAAAATAACAAATGTTGGAGAGGCTGTGGGGAAACTGGAACTCTTATGCACTGCTCGTGGGAATGCAAAATGATACAACCATTTTGGGAAACGATATGACACTTCCTTAAAAAGCTAGAAATAGAAATACCATCTGATCCAGCAATCCCACTCCTTGGAATATATCTTAGAGAAATAGAGCTGTCACACGAATAGACATATGCACACCCATGTTCATTGCAGTACTGTCACAATAGCAAAAAGATGGAAACAACGTAGGTGGCCATCGACAGATAAATGGATAAACAAACTATGGTACATACACACAATGGAATACTATGCAACAATAAAGAACGATGAATCTGTGAAACATCTCACAACATGGATGACTTTGGAGGGGATTATGCTGAGTGAACTATGAAACCACTATTATAAAAACTCATGAAAAGGTTTACACACAAAAAGAAATAATCTTTGATGGTTACAAGGGAGGGGAGGGGTGGAGACAGAAACATACTTAATACACAATAGAATAGATAAGCGGTAACTTTGTTGAATGGTAAGCCGGTACACTATACTGGGGAAGCCAGCGCAACTTGCAAAAGGCAAGGTCACGGAAGCTCCATAGACACAACCAAACTCCCTGAGGGACTGAATTACTGGGCTGAGGGTTGTGAGGACCATGGTCTTGGGGAACATGTACCTCAACTGGCATAATATAGTTTATAAAGAAAATGTTCTACATTCTACTGCGGTGAGTAGCATCTGAGGTCTTAAAAGCTTGTAAGTGGCCACCTAAGATACTCCACTGGTCTCAGCCTGTCTGGAGCAAGAGAAAATGAAGAAAATCAAAGACACAAGGGAAAAATTAGTCTAAAGGACTAATGGACCACAAGTACCACAGCCTCCACCAGACTGATTCAGCATAACTAGATGGTACCCAGCTACCACTGCCAACTGCTCTGACAAGGATCACAATAGAGGGTCTTGGACAGAGCTGGAGAAAAACATAGAACAAAATTCTAACTAAAAAAAAAAAAAATGACCAGACTTACTGGTCTGACAGAGACTGGAGAAACCCCAAGAGTGTGGCCCCAGGATATCTTTTTTAGCTCAGTAATGAAGTCACTCCTGAGGTTCACCCTTCAGCCAAAGATTTTTTTTTTTTTAAAGATTAGACAGGCCCATAAAACGAAATGAGACTAAATGGGCACACTAGCCCAGAGGCAAGGATGAGAAGGCAGAAGGGGACAGAAAAGCTGGTAATAGAGTAGCAATGGAGAACCCAAGATCAAGAAGGGGAGAGTTTTGACATATTGTGGGGTTAGCAATCAATGTCAAAAAAAAAAGTATGTGTATTAATTGTTTAATGAGAAACTAGTTTGCTCTGTAAAGCTTCATCTAAAGTACAATAAAAAAAAATTAAAAAAAAAAAAGATTACAGCCAAAAAAACCCTATGGAGCAGTTTTACCCTGTAACACATAAGATCACCATAAGTAGAATCGACTCTATCACAACTAGGTGGTAGGAAGACTGTCAATAAGGAAAGAAAGAGAAAGGATAGAAAAGGAGAGGACACTTTGAGGAGTATAGCAACTCTTCCTACACTTTGTTTTAAGAAAACTGCAATATGAAAACCACCGTAAAGGAATCACTTCAAAGGAAGTTTCTTCTATAATATGGTCCAGAAGAAGAATGGTGACGAAGAAGGATGGAGGTTCCTGATTTTTTTTAGACTTTGCAGTCTCTTAAGATGGTACATGATTGACTGATATCTGGGCTACTAGTACTTCTCCAGTCTCTGGAGAAGGACATTGTGGTTGGTAAAGCAGAGGGTCAGCAAAAGAGGGGAAGACCTTTAACAAGATAGATTGACACAGCAGCTGCAATGATAGACTCAAACATAGTAACAATTGTGAGGATGGCACAAGTCCAGGCAATGTTTCATTCTGTTGTACACAGTGTTGTTGTAAGTTGGGACCAACTCAACCGCACTGAACATCAACAACAGTATGCAAATTTAGAGTGTTATTTCTTCACTTTATCCCTCCAATCTAATTCCTACATCTGTTTATATATGAATTCTTAGACTAGCCCACAGCTTTAATGTATCTGAAACAGGGTATGAGAAAAAGCAAGCAATTAAAGCTCGGTGAAACAAGAAAAAAAAAAATTCTATAGAATTCTGATCAAAAGGGGGAAAATGAAGAACAGAATATCAAAAACTCATGAAATCCAGACTTTCTCGAGCCATGATGGTTACGTGAGCCCCTGAAACTATTGCCTTGAGATAATCTTTAAACCTTAAACCAAAAATATCCCCTCAAGTTTCTTAAAACCAAACAACAGTTCAGCTTAACTAGTAAAAATTTCCGCCTTGAACATTACACTCTTTTAAGAACTATCTATATGGAATCAAATTGACAAAAGCAACTCAAAAGATTAGACAGGAGCCCTAGGAAGCAGTAAGCATATGTCAATGGGGGAAGAATAACTCAGAAAAGGAGAGTGAGAATGGTTGCAAAGCTCGAATAATGTAATCAATGTCACTGAATTGTACATGTAGAAACTGCTGAATTGGCGTATGTTTTGCTGCATATATTCTCAACAACAACAAGATAAACAAAATTAAAAAAAAAAAAAAGGATCCACACGTCCTAGCACTTTCAACAAAAAATATTCGTTGCTAAGTGGTAACTTTGGTGAAGGGTAAAGACAATACACAATCCTGGGGAAGCCAGAATAACTTGTACAAGGCAAGGTCATGGAAGCTCCACAGACACACCCAAACTCCCTGAGGGACTGAATTGCTAGGCTGAGGGCTGTGGGTACCATGGTCTCAGGGAATATTTAGCTCAACTGGCATAACAGTTCATAAAGAAAATGTTCTACATTCTACCTTGGTGAGTAGCATCAGGGTCTTAAAAGCTTGTGAGTGGCCATCTAAGATACTACACTGGTCTCATCCCTTTGGGAGCAAGGGAGAATGAAGAAAACTGAAGACACAAGGGAAGGATTAGTCCAAAGGACTAATGGGCCACATCTACCACGGCCTCTGGCAGATTGAGCCCAGTACAACTAGATGGTACCCAGCAACCACCACTGACTGCTCTGACAAGGATCACAGTAGAGGGTCCCGGACAGAGCTGGAGAAAAATGTAGAACAGAATTTTAACTCACAAAAAATAAAGACCAGACTTACTGGCCTGACAGACACTGGAAAAACCCCAAGAGCATGGTCCCCTGATACCCTGTTAGCTCAGTAATGAAGTCACTCCCGAGGTTCACCCTTCAGTCAAAGATTAGACAGGCCCATAAAACAAAACGAAACTAAAGAAGCACACCAGCCCAGGGGCAAGGGCTAGAAGGCAGGAGGGGATGGGAAAGCTGGTAATAGGGAGCCCAAGGTTGAGAAGGGAGAGTGTTGACATGTCGTGGGGTTGTTAGCCAATGTCATAAAACAATATGTATACTAACTGTTTAATGAGAAACTAGTTTGTTCTGTTAACCTTCATCTAAAGCACAATAATAACAAAAAAATCAAAATTTGTTGCTGTCAACTCCAACTCACAGTGACTCTATAGAACAGAGTAGAAGTGCCCCATAAGGTTTTCTAGGCTGTAATCTTTACAGGAGCAGATTGCCACATCTCTCTCCTGTGCAGTGACTGGTGAGTTCGAACTTCAGACGTTCTGGTTAGCAGCCAAACGCTTAACCACTATACCACCATGATTCCTTAGTGGCTAGTTAATGGGACTCCAAAAGGAGCAACTAGAATTCAGGAGCAGGAGAAGCATGGTCTCTTACTGGTATCTTATTAAGACAGTCTGGGCTGTCTTCAGTTCTAGGGCCTCGCTATAGGAAGCAAGCTGAGGTGCAGAAAATGGAATCTCATTGTCTGAATGTCCAGGGATACCACTAAGTTTTCAAAGTTGCTGTGGGTAAAATTACTGGCCACAATTACAAGAATTTTGAAAAGACAGCACTATATGTGTATAAACGGAGATAGGATGATGATGATAATGAAGAATTCCAGTAAGGCCAAGGGGCAAAGTTTCTTATAGTCAAAACACTTAATAATCAGGCAAATGAGTAATTCAGTTTATGACTATTTATAAATTTAAGTCAAATTCTGCCGGATCATTACCAGAGAACTAAATCCCTTTTTTATATAGTGGCAATTATTTGAAAATGCCGGGTCTGAAGAATGAAATGGACTACCCAAAGATGAAGAATGTTTATGAATCATTAGTTTGAGGGTTTTATTTGATCATTTTAAATAACAAAAAATTACTATTGCTCTCTTCCATCATTAATCAAATGGGACACAAATTTTCCTGGAAAATTCTATATTTTTGCAAAATATCATTCAGCTAAAAAAAAAAGGAAGTTATAAAGAACATTCACTATAACAACTAATAAACATTCCTTAAAAGAGTATACATATATCCTTAAACATATAGCATAACATAGGCTATTCAGCTAAAATGCTGTTCCCACTTCTCACGAATTTAAATTAAGTTTCAAATAATAAGGCGCCCTCCCCATTTCACATGGCGTTATGAATAAGGTGTGGGCTTTGGACTTGTCTCTGTCCTCTAGCTCACCTTGTGAGAGTTACTGAGCCCTCTCTGCCCCAGGCATGGATTACAGTCATTATCACATGCATGGATTAGATTATCCAAGGATTGTTTTCCCCTAGAGTTCTTTGTGCTGTTGAGGATGAAAGAGACCCAGGGGGCAGAAGAGCAATATTTCTCAAAGATAAATGCCTGGATCAATTTAACTAGAACCACCTGGGGAAGGGGGGGTGGGAATTGTTAAAAATAGAATCCTGGGATACCCCTAGATTTACCAATTCAACCTCAGGACAGGGCCCAGGAATCTTGATGTTAGTCAAACTCCCCAGTTGATTCTTACACTGACTACAGTTTGAGACCCAAAACAACATAGGGTGTCTGCTGATGCCACTCCTATTTACAGCTTGTGTGAGAGTTACTTCGTGTTACTAAGCCCCTTGATTCCGTATCTATATATTAGGGATAACAGTACCTACCTCCAAAAGGTATTGGGAGGAGGGGTCAAAATAAACACAAAGCCTTCAACACACTGCCCAACATACAGCAAGTATTCCAAAATATTGGCTATTATTACTATTATATACAAAAGGACTTTAAATTTATTGGTTAATTTTGGTGGAGCAACTGATTAACCCTTCATTATAGCAAAGAGAATCTATTCTAAGGAACCATGAAAACATGTCTTCTGATTTAACATCATGAAGCTTTAAGGGCTCAGATTCTCAATAACATCTCACGGTAAATATCAGGCATATGGAGACAAGAACACATTCTGAAAATGCAGTTCTGTAGTCAACCAGGTTTGAATTTTACAGCATCTCAAATGGGGGTGTCAAAGCAGGCTCCAGGGAACCTGAAACTGTTCCTGCGAAATATTATTTGACTTTGCTGTCCGATGTAACACCACTGTGGCCATCTGTATAATTATGTATTTGGCTCAAATTTTTTGTTTTCATCATTTATATCTTTTGTTTTTATCTGTAAAAACAATCCCTACGTACTAGTAAAGCAGCGATGAGAAACACACCTGGGACTTCAGTAGAACTGAAGCAGCATGTGTATTTAATTATGGTGAGGTTTTTGGCATTAGCATTCTGAACATGCTCATGCTATACCTACTAAAATCAGAAAAAGGAAACTACAGGGAAATGCAGACAGCACACAGTAAATTTAATCTTTAGATGATCTCAAATGAATTTGTGCAAGCAGAATTCCAAATCACTGCATGTAAATAAAAAGCAGAAAACTTGCCCTCGAATTTCTGCTCTCCAGATACAGCTTCTGGAACACTTCTGGAATGGATCCCCATTCAAGAATGAGGTTCCAGAGGAAACACGGATGACTTCGGGACAGCAATTTCTGTGCTTGGTGGGCACTGAGCATTCACAGGTTGAGCCCAGACCAGGAAGCCCCAGAACCCTGGTGCTGGGTTGTGACCCCTCCCCCAGCATCCATGCGCCAACGCCAGGGCACTTCCGAAACTAGATAAAACCCTCTCTGATTGTTACCCTGGGAGATGGTGAGCTCTGGATTCTTATGTGTGGAAGAGAAGACACAAAAGACAAGAAAGAAGAAAAGTAGAGGGGCAGGAACTACTCCTCCAGCGATCAGCAGCAGGCTTTTAAAAGTAGGTGAGGCTAGCAGCAAGCATCAGACACAATAGAGAAGAAAGGAGCTCTCAACAGGGATGAAGGTTGGCACAGCAACTCCAGGTCACCAAAGTCTAGGATGTAGCTCAAAACTCACCCACACACACATATTGCCATTAAGTCAATTCCAACTCACAGGAACCCTATAAGACAGAGTAGAACTGCCCCCATAGAGTTTCCAAGGAGCACCTGGTGGATTCAAACCACCGACCCTTTGGTTAGCGGTTGTAGCTCTTAACCACTACACCACCAGGGTCTCTGGCTCAAACCTAGGGTACAAATTATATACAGGAAGAAAACACTAGCTGCCATAGAGTCAGTTTCAACTCCTGGCAATCCCACATGTGTCCGAGTAGAGCTGTACTCCATAGGGTTTTCAGTAGCCGATTTTTTGGAAGTAGATCATCAGGCCTTTCTTCCAAGATGTCTCTTGGTGGACTGGACCACCAACCTTTCAGTTAGCATGCAAGTATGTTAACCGTATGTACCACCCAGGGACTATATAGTTACTAATTACAACAGCCATCAACTACTGAATAGTTCTGTCTTTATTGCTGTGATACTAAATGCTTTGTATACGTTATCTAATATAGACTTTATAACAGCCCATGAGGTATGTCTTAGGATCCCCATTTCATGGATGAGGAAACTGAGGTTGAGCCCCTGACACTTCCTAAGTATTCAATACACTACTGCGATTTTTCTGATCAACAAATGCGTCAACTCAACGGAGCATACCTTGAGAAGGACGACCTCAGCATTCCAAAAAACATGCATAAGAAAATAAGGTGTAAATGGTTAGTGGAAAAAATTCAGGTACTTGAGGAGTCTGTGTCTTAATCATAAAACTCTGAAACATACTAACTCGGGAGGAAAATTATAACGTTGAAGAAAATTAGTTTATTTGAGCCTTTCTGGCCTTCTTCTGCCCTAGCAATCACTAAAAACACGCCGATCAATCTCATTAGCCTGCAACATTCTTGTACATTTATATAAATTTCAGACAAGCCAGAAGTGTTTGCATGTGTTAATGCTTCAGACTCCTATAAAACTGAGTGACTCAAAATATTATGATCTTTGTATTTTCACAACTGCTCACATATTCTGACCACCTAAGAAGTTCAAACTAAAGCATGGATAAACACAATTTTTTTCTTTTCTGATTTGATCTTTTGTACATTAGCTGAATGATTATTTCTGAACCAAGGACATTCCTAAGAATAACAAATCCAGGGAACAGGGGGAGATGGCAAATGCGCACAAAGGACCTCTTTGGGGTGATGAAAATTTTATAAATTACACTGCGGTGATGGTTGTACAACTCTGGGTATTTACTAAAAATCACTGAATTGCACACATAAAAATGTTGTGAATTTATGGTATACAAATTATACCTCAATAAAGGTGTGTTAAAAAAAAAAAAAAAAAAACACTCCATTGCTAAATAGCTGCAGAGTTCCCCCTGAGGAAGCAGCATTGCTGGCTAAAAAAAAGCAAAGTTTTGAATTTGCCATTCCCATTTCGTTACTCCTAAACCCCCCATCTGGAGCCCCGGTGCCAAAGTGGTTAAGCTTTCAGCTGCTAACCAAAAGGTTGGCAGTTCAAATCCACCAGTGGCTCCGTGGAAACCCTATGGGGCAGCTGTACTCTGTCCTATACCCTCACTATGAGTCGGAATCAACTCGACAGCACTAACGACACCAAACCCCCACTCCCACCACTGATCCAACCACTGAATTTAGGTTTTCCTCAACATATAAAGAAATTTTATGAGAAAGATCATCGTTCTTTTAGGTATTGTGTAAGACCGTCAATATTATCATGACTCTTTTTGTTGTTATTGACTTTTTTAAAAAGATACCATCTTTAAGGTTACTTATGGCCGGTGGTGTCACGAGGGGGTTTCAGGGGGCGCGGACTACACCAGGTGATACTGTCAGAGGGGATGACACCAAAATGACTGTCTATAAAAATATCCCTATAGTCGGCCATAACAATAAAAAAACATTTCTCGTAAGGGCAGTTTTCATGTATCAATATACCTACGAGGCTAAACGCTATGCTAATTTACTTTTTGAACCTTCTAATGTGCTTCCATCAGAGCTGTCACTATTGCCCAATTACAATGACTCTTTTAATCACATGGTTTCATCTGCATACGCTACAACCACGCGCTGCTGTTTTTGTTGCTGCCGATGTTTTTATAGTCACTGATTTTGTCAAATTTTCTGGTGTTTTAACTACAATTATTGTGGTAATTAGAATTTGTGAACCTATATCAATAACTTTTTTGAGAATGAAGCAGTAATTAAAGGAAAAGAAGGAATGATATATGGGGATTAGGATTTACCAGTAACATTAGTACAGAAAACATTACTGAGGATTCTGTACGGTCTGCATGGGAGGAGGTCCATGGGGGAGGTGGCGCCATGAGTTACTGTACAAGGTGATACCAACCCTAGTGATGTCACTGCTTATGTCAAAAATTCTGTACAAAGTGAAGTTAAAAATGAAGAAGTCTTGTTATGTCAGTGTCATCTTCCAAATCTGTTGCTGGGGATCAAGCCTTCCTCAAAGTACCGGCAGAATTTCTGAAAGGCTGAGAACCAACCCACCTCTCCTTCACCACCTCACTCCCACCTATGCTAAGTACACTCATGAAGCATGACAGGAGCGAGCCAACAAGCACCATCCTAGCCAGCCTGTCAGGGACGGGGAGCCACAAGGACATGCGGCCAATCCACAGCCCCTTACAGATCTATCCTCAAAATACATCCAGAGTCTGGTCACATCTCACTACTTCCTGGCTGAAGCCATGGTCATCTTCCTTTTGAACTACTGTAACAGCTTCTTCACTGATCTCCCTGCTTTCACCTGTCTTTTCTGTAGTCTATTTTCACAGAATGGTCCTCCTAAAATGCAAATCAAATCATATCACTCCTCTGAACAAAACCCTTCAGTGGCTTCCCAGCCCACTCAGTTCAAATGCCCAGTCCTGACAACAGCCTCATGCAGTCCCTGATACTTCTCTCATCTCTCTTACCACCCTGTCCCTCCTCACTCACTCCATTCCACCCACATTAACCTTTTTCTTCAAGCACATCAAACACAGCCCCACCTCAGGGGCTTAATACACACTGTCCCTCTGTCTGGAGGGCTGCCCAGATCTCCTAAAAGCTGGCTCCCTCACTTCATTCTGGCCTCCACTGAAATGTCACCTACTCAAGAGGCCTTCCATAATCAACTTACCTAAAATACCAACCACATGTACTCACACTGTCTCTTTCCACCTCTCCTATCCTGCTTTATTTTTCATGTTAGCGCATACGCCATCTGTACCCTGGCATACATGTCTGTGTACTGTCTATCTTAATATTCCCCGTGTCCCCAGTGTTTAGTGCTGTAAGACTAAAGGCTATTCCCAGGGCCTGGACTGAGGCCTGGTCCAGAAAAAGTTCTTAATAAACACTTGGTTGTGCTGAATGCACAAAAACAAGAGCAAAGCCAATGTTGGAAAGATGACAGGCCATTTGGGGGTTAGAATGCTCCCTACTGCATAAGGACAGAAACACACTCCAAGTGGGCTCAGTGGCCAGGGGGTCCACTTGCTTCTCCACCTTCTTATGGGAGAAAGAAGAAAGAGCCAAGGAGAAAATCAGCATGAAGGCCTTTTTCAAACATGAAAGTTCTAAGTCTACCCCTTAGAGTAGTCCTCATTCAGCACCAGGACCCACAAATATCTACACCTCAATCTTCCCAGGAGCTAAAAATGCAACATTTTTCAATATTAATAACTTTTGAGATCGCAATCAAAATTATGAGCTCAATTTAACTCTTTTATAATAAATTTATAATAAAATTTATAAAATTATGAACTGTATTATTATTATGTGTTTAGGAGAGGCACATAATATATTTTAGAAAGATTTTCATGGAAGTAAAGTTCTAGCACTTAAACAGCCAACCAATAGCTATCTGGGGGAAAACTGTCATACTTCAAAACACTTCCACAGCTAAGAAATATTTTTTCAGTAACAGAAGTAAGAATAAAGATAAAAGTGAATATTAAAGTCTGGTATGTATAGAACTGTATGTGAATTTAACTTTTTTTTTTTTTTTTTTCAAAGTAAAAAGTCCCATTTTGGGGTAAAACAGAATCCTCTGACAGGTGATAACTAATTTGTAGGTCATTTTCACACGTTTTCATTTTCTGTTTTTTTACAACAACTCTATGAGGTAGATCTGATCACCATGGAAAAGAACAGACAGAGGCTAAAAAAGATTAAGCAACTTGCCCAAGCTCATGGAATTTCAGCATCAGGACTTGACCTTGTTCCTTCTATTTCAAATCCAGTAATTTTCCATTATTTATGTTGTGTTTGAAGCTCTGGTGGCACGCTGATTAAGAGCTCAGCTGCTAATCAAAAGGTCAGCAGTTCAAATCCACCAGTCACTCCTTGGGAACCCCATGGGGCAGTTCTATTCTGTCCAGTAGGGTCGCTATGAGTTGCAATCAACTCAACAGCAACGGGTTTTCTTTTTTGGTTTTTGGTAGGTTGTGTGTATGGAAAACTTAGTTCTAAGAAAGAAAAAATATTCTTTGAAATGAAGGCCTAACTAGAGAAACATATAAATTCAACTAGTGGTGACCCTGAGTCCCTAGAAAACTAAAGGTGCTAGTTCAGAAAACCAAGGCTAGTTCAGAATACCACAAGAAACTGGAGAGGTAAATACACGCAGGCTTGTCTAGCATGATACAGAAAAAATCATTTAGTGAAACAGAAACTTAGACATAAGAGGTACAGACCTCTACTAGGAGAGATACTGGATGCACCTTATTAACTATAAAATAGGAGAGTCACAGTAACAAAAGAGCCAAATAGTACAAGACATCAAGCATCAGTGCCACATTTAAGGTAAATTAAGAGAAAAGCAAGTTTTATGACTTATGTAAAAGGTAATAAGAATCAACCTATACTGAAATAGCCAAGTTTTGGTCAGTTACTAAAATTCAAGGCTTAAGTCAATCATCATTTGTTGAAACAAATATGTTCAAAATATGCACCAGTAGTGATTTTAATAGAATAATATTAATCATCATAAATGATAGTAATTATTTTACTAATTACTTGATTAATAACTTTATTAATGATTAATATAATAACTGTCCTTTTATTATAGATAAATATAGTAGCACTTACTATGCAACCAAAAGATTGAAAACATACTTGCTAATCATAGCCTTAAATCAGTCCCAAGTTCTACTTCTCAAGATGTTAAAGACATCAAGGGCCATAAATTAAGTTAATCCATTTATACAAATAAAAGAACACTTGAACATGTTATCCAGAAATTCTTCTATGGCAATAACATACACACACACACATACATATATATGTAACTTTTTAACATTAACTAACCTCAGTTCCATACAGAGAAAGCACTCACTCACAGTCAGTTTCAACTTGCACCAAGAGACATGAATATTCAGAGGCAAAGGCTACTGCAGGAGACACATTTCGATGCAGGAGAAACTTTAATCTGGGAAGAACCAGCCAGAAAGGCATATTTCTATTGCTAAATAGTCTATAAAAGCATTGCATTGAGAAGTTTAAAAATAAAAATAAAGTAACAAATATCTTAATTATTGGTAAAGCTTTCCAATAATCCGTCTCTTCTGCTTCTGTATGATTCTCTAGCCTATCAAATTCTGATAGGCTGCCCCATTTTAACAAGTTTAACAAGATTATAAAACTCAAAACATTTATGCATATTATACCAAAATCTAAGGCTTAAGGGACTGTACCTAGATTAAACACAATTTGAATACTAAGAGAGAGAACAAAATTTTCTTTGGGGCTAGGATAGAGAGGAAAATCATCAGAATATTCTATCATGAATGAGCAGCAAGAACACCTTAATGTTAAGATATGCAACAGAAATATAATTTTTGTGTTTCAAACTACAAGTAATTATCCTCTCTGTTCCCAATTCAGCCCTAACACCATTATGCTACAAAAAGGAAGGGAAGGAAATAGCTGTAAGGCCACAGAGGAGGAAGAAACTAGGCTACAGATGGTAACACCAAAAATTACTGCAACAGCAACAGGGCAGCATCTATCAGATTTCCAGTTTCACAACCACAGCCACACTCCTGATAACCGATGTGTTCATGTAAAAAATGTGTTGAGCATCTACCAAGTGCCAAGCCAGACTGATGCAGCGGCGATCAAGGCAAGGCTCTGCCCTCATAGAGCTTACATTTAAGTAAACTGAGATGGATGCTCAGCAACAAAAAGAGTTCCATCTCAGAGGGCACGGTGTTCTCTGAAGAAAGTAAAGTGGGGCACTGTGTTGAAGAATGCAGTTTGGGGGGCCGAGCATGCTGCTTTTTTAGCTAGAACAGTCAGGAGATTTGTCTTAGGAGGCTAACATCTGAGCTGAGAAGCCAAACGATGAGGAGGTGCAACCACAAGATCTAAGGCAGAGAGCGTTAAAGGAAGAAATAACAGCGATTTCAAACACCCCGAGATGAGAACTGGTTATTAACAAAGGAAGAACGAGAGCTCATATCAGTATTATGGGAAAGAGGGAAGAAAAAAAAAGCCAGGAAGTGCTGACATTAATGAATGAGTGGGTGTGGATAGGAGGTTGATGCTAAAGCTTAGAGGGGTGCTAAAGCCTGATGGCAGATGCTTCAGAGAAGTGCAAATTTTTAAAGGCGAAAGAAGTAACAATAATTTGAAAATGGCCTTGCGCTGCAGGGCCCACACCTTCCCTACTTCTACGTTCTAACACATATGAAGTAAAGGGGTGGGACTGCTGGTTGCTAGAAGCCACCCTCTGCCACACTTTCATTGGCTTCTCATGCCTATGGCATGGCTCTCAGACTGTCCCACACGTCAGAATCACCTAGGAAGCTTTTTAAAATTACCCAAACTTGAGGTGCCATTCTAAGAAATTAAAATTCAAGACATCTGGGGTGAGTCCTGGGCATCTTATTCTTTCAGTGCTTTCCCTGATGATTTTGGTGGTTACTTCATGTTGAAAACCACTGCACTGGCCAGTGGTACCAATGCCAAAGTCCTGAGCCAGAAAACTTAATCTCATCTCTGTGAGGTCTCCACTCTAGCCAGTTTAAACATAGCATGAGTTTTCCCTCAAGTAGATACCCGTACCATTGCCCTGACCTAGAATACTCTATCCCTACCTATCTAAATATTATCCACACTTCAAGAATGGTACAAATCTGTCCCCTTGTTTAAAGCTTTTTGCAATCATCACAACCTTGGATGAGGGCCCTCTCTACTCCAAAGTAGTTGTTAGCTTGTGTCTCTTCTCACAGATACATATCTATGTTTTTATGCTATTTCTAAATGATTTAGAGCTCCAAGGTCCCTCGCTACAAGGTAGAATGAAAGCTCCTGGAGTGCAGCAACCATATTTTAAGAGATTTAACGGCATATAGCACTTTATTTTACAATAGTATTATTAGCTGCCATCGAGTCAATTCCGACTAATAGAGACCCACGTGTGTTAGAGTAGACCATGCACGCCATAGCCTTTTTTTTTTTTTTAAAACAGTTGTGGCCTTTCCAAATCAGATTGCCAGGCCTGTCTTCCGAGGTGTCTCTGGGTGATTTTGAACCACCAACCTTTTGGCTACTAGTGTGCCACCCAGGGATTCTAGTATTTTACAGTGAAAAAAAAACCATTGCCATCAAGTCAATTCCAACTCATAGCGAACCAACAGAACAGAGTAGAACTGCTCCATAGAGTTTCCAAGGAGTGGCTTATGGATTCAAACTGCCAACCTTTTGGTTAGCAGCCGTAGCTCTTAACCACTGATGTTGCCTGCTAACCAAAAGGTCAGCAGTTTGCATCTTCCAGCTGCTCCTTGGAAACCTTATGTGGCAGTTCTATTCTGTCCCATAGAGGTGCTATGAGTCAGAATCAACTCGATGGCAATGGGTTTGGTCTTGGCTTTACGTATTTAATAAATCTTACTAAAAATCACATTGTGCTCATACTGTTAATGATTGTGGCAAATGCATTTCATTCCTGCCCTTGTGATAGACTGAAAACAAAATAAAGCAAACACACATTTGGTTGTTAAACAATTTCATCTCCAAATCACGGTTTTCCTGAAAGAGTTTACTTAAATAATATGAAAATGAATAATAAGGGGTTTATTTTATAGCTTTCATTACCTATAAAACTTTCACATGTATTAAAATATTTCAATCTTGGATTGTTTTTAGGTGCCTTACAATTGTAAAATTACATGCAGTCAACATTTGAAAGCTTTTGTAATTCATATGATGGCAAAATGGATCTTTAAAGACTTGTTGAAAGCAAGGTAAAACGCAGAACAAGAAACATTAGTAAGGAGGTCCCAGGTGGTTAGCTGTCGAATCCACAAGAGACTTTAAAACTTTCAGTCCTAAGAACATCTTAAATGCAGCAAGAGACGTTAGACCCTAGAAACAAATCTTGTGAAGTCTTGTAACTTGTGTACTATCATGGTTGCTCATTATCACAACTCATCAACAGTTTCTTAATGCAGCAAAACACAATACAGTCAAACATTAGAATCCAAGAAATATATTTTGGCATTTATGTGGGTTACAGATTTTCATTATTCAATTCACAGGCAAGACTGTCTTATCGTACCCCTTCTCTTTTTGTCTCAACTGGCTGACAGTAACCACAGACCTATTTTAAAGCACATTAGAAGACTTACTGCAAAATGGCAATGGAATCAAAAGGTGATGAATAAAATGCAAACAAGCTGATTATTTTTAATATTAGAACCTCTAGGAAAATGGTTTCATGGGATCTGCTATCTGGATATAGTCTGTAAAAGACCTGCTTCAAGTGTTCTGATGATAGTACATCTATTGCCTCTAATACACAAAGAAACACCTATCAGAGTCAAATGTGAACGTGTGCTGTTCTGCAACCCAGGTCTAGCCTATGGAATAAGGCCAAAAAATAGACCCATTAAAAGAGGTGGGCTTTAACAAAGAGTAGAATAAAAGCATAAAAGATAGATATGTAGGAAGATAGAGGGTAAGGAAAAGCAATGAGAAGAATAAGTGTGTCCCAAGTTTCAGGTCCAGTTACAGTTAAGTTAGAATTGAGGTTAAATTTTCTTGTCTTTAGGAAGTATCTCTTACTGTGAGATTGAGTTCTAAACAGAGAAAGAATACAGATGGATACGGAGACAGAGAAATAGAAATGGAGATAAAAAAATATACACATATGCAGAGAAAGAAGAAAGAAAACTATTATATAGTATACTTAAGGGTGTATCATAACATTCAGCATCTTTCACAAGGCATATTCTATATATAAGCCTTGGGTTCCTATAATTTATATTTTATAGCTATATATGCATAGATAGAGACAGAGAGAAAGAGAGATACACACACACATATACACACAAGTCCTCCTAGGATGTGAGTCAAAATAAAGTTGTGTACAATTCATTGTACATTATTAATAAGCCTTCCATCTTTGACACAACATTACCATAAACAACTGAGATGGCTGTTACCAAGTACATTTTCTATGTAGCCTTTTGTTTTTACTTACTGAAATTTTTTTTCTACCCAATTTTATCTTTGTACATTAAAAATGACCTTGATATCATATGAAGAATTTCTTTGGAGTTAGCAAGAACCCTCTGGGGCTTAACACACTTGAAAACGCAATAATTTAAAATTAAGTCATCATAAATAATGATACAATCAGACACTGAATTCTTAATAAATCAACTCCAGCAAAGGATCTGAAATTCTATTTTCCCAATAAAATTTCTCTTATTTCCTCAAAATTTCACAGTATATAAAATTTGTGGTAAGAGGAAACCAATCCCACACTAATGCTTAACGACAATAGCAGCAACGATAATCTCAGGTCCAGCTGATTTTGTAACCTAGGCAAATTACTAACCTAAGTTACTTTCACTGTAAATGAGTTATTGGGGGGATAAAATAAAGTTCAATGAGGTAATGTTAGGTAGGTCACTTAGCATAGTGTACTAATAGTCACACAGTATGTTGAAATAAAAATGCCCAGTTTTTATTTACTAGTCTAAACTGGAAGCAGCTATCAACCTACTTCGAGATGCCCCAAAGGCCTCACAATGCCAGAGAAAGAACAGCCATCCACAGAAAAGAATCATCAGCAAAACCACCACAGGCAGCAAAACCACCAGTGGACACATTCATACTTTTAGAATTGCAGAAATAAGATTATTACAGTAGGAGGTGGGGCCAAGGTGGCAAAATAGCCAGATGCTTCCTGCGATCCCTCTTACAATAAAGACCCGAAAAAAACAAGTGAAACAATTATATTTATGACAAGGTAGGAGACCTGAACATCAAAGGCAAAGTTAGAAAATGGACTGAGTGGCAGAAGGAAGGAGAGATGGTTCAGAAGCAGAGAGGAGTTGCCAGACCTAAATCTCTGGGATCCCTCAGGCACCATTCTAGGAGCAGCTGTGGTGGGCTTGTAGTGGTGTTCGGCTGCACTTTCCTCAGGGAGAAGAAGCCAGCCGCACAGCCTACTCACACCTCTGGAACCAAAGAAAAATGGCTGCTCTCGGCAAGAGCTAACTACTTGAGTATATTTTAATGTGCCCCCAGCCCCCAAGGCGGCTTCAGTGGCTGTTGATTTCCCTGGGCCTGAGATAGGCCCTATTAAGCACCTGGAGTCAACCTCCTGGTCTTGGAGTAGGAATAAATTCACAATTGGGGGAAAAGATAATTTGCCACCTCCACTAAACAGAGGAGCTCTGTATTGAAGTGGCTCCTGTCCAGGCAAAAATGGCCCGTGGGCTTTGGGTAACTTTCCCCCCTGCATGGTCCTGTGTGGGCCTATTTCCTTGTTGACAGACTACAATCGTTTCCGCTGTGCGGTAAAGAAGTCTGTGTTTGATATTTGACACCACTCTGCCTATTAAACAGGGTACTTACCTACCCACATCAGGGGCATAAGAACTAGTGACTACACTCAGGTCACCCGGCCACCCGCAACAGGGGCCCAAGGATAACTAGTACCTCCCAGTCCTTACAACCAAAAGTACTGGGTGCCCAAGGGCCATCTGCAGAACCCACCAACCTGCAAGCTATATGGAACAGGGACACACTTTCCTCATAGACACTTGGGGAATGGTGAATAGCCCCATGACTTGTTCAGACCTTGGCCCCATGCTGCAACCAAATACCAGTACCTACACCAATCACCCCTGCCCCTCTAAGACTGTAGGACAGAGCCTGTACCACACACTTGATGATCAGGTACCTGGACACCTGAGCTAAATTCCTACAAGAAAATTGAATGGACTCCTAGAATGATATACCTGATAACAGCTCTAGCCATCTGGTCACAGGACATCAGAGCTTCAAAGGTGAAAATAATCAGGCTAGCTCACTCAAGCAACCCATTTGGGTATATCAAAACAAAACAAAAAGTAATAAGCCAGGATACAGTCAGCAAACATAAAATAAACTAATACAATAACTTATAGATGGCTCGGAGATAGCAGTCAATACCAAGTCACATAAAGAAACAGACCATGATTGCCTCAACAAGTTCTCAAAACAAAGAATCAAAGGATCTTCTGGATGAAGGTGGTTTCCTGGAATTACCAAATGCAGAATTCAAAAGATTAATATACAGAATTCTTCAAGAAATCGGGAACAAGATGAGAAAGGAGATCAGGCACTATGTAGAACAAGCCAAGGCACACACAGATAAAACAGTTGAAGAAATTAAAAAGGTTATTCAGGAACATGATGAAAAATTTAATAAGCTGCGAGAATCCATAGAGACCAAAAAAAAAAAAAAAACCAAACCCACTGACATTGATTCGATTCTGACTCATAGCAAACTTATACGACAGAGTAGAACTGCCCCATAGAATTTCCAAGGAATGCTTGGCAGGTTTGAACTCCTGACCTTGTGGTTAGCAGCCATAGCAATTAACCACTATGTCACCAAGGTTTCCACACAGAGACAGCAATCAGAAATTCAGAAGATTAACAATAAAATTGCAGAACTAGACAACTCAGTAGAAAGTCAGAGGAGCAGAACTGAGTAAATGGAAAGCAAAATTTGACAGATGGAAGAAAAAGCACTCGGCACTAATATATTTGAAGAAAAATCAGATAAAAGAATTAAAAAAAATTAAGAAACCTTAAGAATCATGTGGAACCCTATCAAAAGTAATAACCTATGAGTGATCATAATACCAGAACAGGGAGGGACAATAGAAAATAGAGAGAGCAGTGCTGAAGATTGTTGGCAGAAAACTTCCCTGATATCGTGAAAGATGAGAAGATATCTATCCAAGATGCTCATCAAACTCCACATGGGGAAGATGTCAAAAGAAAGTCACTAAAACATATAATCAAACTTGCCAAAACGAAAGATAAAGAGAGAATTTTAAGAGCAGCTACGGATACAGGAAAAGTCACCTACAAAGAACAGTCAATAAGAATAAGCGCCGGCTATTTTTTTTTTTTTTTAATCTGCAGAAACCATGCAGGCCAGAAGTCACCGGTATGACTTATACAGAGCATTGAAGGAAAAAAATTGCCAGCCAAGAATCATATATCCAGCAAAACTGTCTCTCAAATACAAAGATAAAATTAGATTATTTCCAGATAAATGGAAGTTTAGGGAATTCATAAAAACCAAACGAAAACTACAAGAAATACTAAAGGGAGTTCTTTGGTTAGAAGATCAATAATATCAGGTAACAACCCATGACTAGAACACTGGACACAGTGATCAGAGGTCAACCCAAACAGGTAAATCATGAAAATAAATCAAGACAAAAAAATGCTCAAAAGACAGAAACAGTGATGTTATTATGTAAAAAAAAAAAAGACAACATTAAAACAAGAAGAGGGACTAAGGAATGTAGTCATACATCTTTCATATGGAGAGGAACGCAAGGCAAAATAAAGAAGTAAAAGTTAGGTTTAAACTCAGAAAAACAGGGGTAAAAATAAAGGTAACCACAAAGGAGACTAACTATCCTACTCACCAAAATAAAATACAAGAAAAAAATAGAGACTCAGTAAAAACAAAATCAACAATGATGAATAGGAGGAAAAGACAATATATAAACTACTCAGCACAACAGTTTAAGTGGGAAAAAGAAACTGTCAACAACACACAAAAAAGAGACATCAAAATGACTCACACCTACCTATAATTATGCTGACTGTAAATGGGCTAAATGCACCAATAAAGAGACAGAGAGGGGCGGAATGGATTAAAAAAGCACCAATAAAGAGACAGAGAGGAGCAGAATGGATTTAAAAATAAATAAATAAAACACAATCCGTTTACATGCTGCCTACAAGAGATACACCTTAGACTTAAGAGACACAAACAAAAACTCAAAGGATGAAAAAAAAATCAAGCAAACAACAATCAAAAAAGAGCAGTAATAGCAGTATTAATTTCTGACAAAATAGACTGTAAAGTTAAATCCATCACAAAGGACGAGGAAGGACACTATATAATCATTAAAGGGACAATACACCAGGTGGATATAACCATATTAAATATTTATGCACCCAATGACAGGGCTGCAAGATACATAAAACAAACTCTAACAGCATTGAAAAGTGAGATAGACAGCTCCACAATTATAGTAGGAGACTTCAAAACACCACTCTCAGTGAAGGACAGAACATTCAGAAAGAAGCTCAATAAAAACACAGAAGATCTAAATGCCGCAATCAACCAACTTGACCTCATAGACATATACAGAACACTCCACCCAAGAGCAACCAACTATACTTTCTTCTCTAGTGCACATGGAACATTCTCTACAATAGACCAAATATTAGGTCATAAAGCAAGCCTTAGCAGAATCCAAACCACTGAAATATTACAAAGCACGTTCTCTGACCATAAGGCCATAAAAGTAGAAATCAATAACAGAAAAAGCAGGGAAAAGAAATCAAACACTTGGAAATGGAACAATACCCTGCTCAAAAACAACAGGGTTAAGAAGACATGAAGGATGAAATGAAGAAATTCATAGAATGCAATGAGAATGAAAACACATATTATCAGAACCTTTGGGACACAGTGAAAGCAGTGCTCAAAGATAAATTTATATCAATAAATGCATACATCCAAAAAGAAGAAAGGGCCAAAATCAAAGAATTATCCCGCTGGGCGGGGCCAAGATGGCTGACTAGGTAGATGCTACCTCGGATCCCTCTTGCAACAAAGACTCGGAAAAACAAGTGAATCGATCACATACATGACAATCTATGAACCCCGACCGACAAACACAGATTAAAAGACTTGACCCAAGTGACAGAGACTGAGAACGAACAACCACGGGGAAGCAGCGACTGTTTTCGGAGCCTGGAGCCAGCATCCCAGTCAGGAAACATCGGCACCGGGCTTTAGACTGGGCGCAGGGGAGCTGAGCACGGCATCCTGACACAGCACAATCACGGGGCACAGCCCTAAACCCCTGAACTGACCTCAGGGGAAGCCCAGCCAGTGCACGCAGGCAGCACAGGGATGCAGCTGACAGGAGGAAAAGTCACTGGGAGGCAGTGACTGGTTTTGGAGCCGGGAGTGCAGCGTCCCAGCTGGGGAACCTTGGCGCTGGGCTTTCGACTGGGAGCTGAGGAACTAACTGTGGCTTCTGAGACAGCGCAAGCACGGGATGCAGCCTGACCCTCGGGGCAATTCTCTACCCAGCCAGTGCACACAGTAGAGGACGCGCCCCTCGGGAATCTCAGATAAAACAGTCATCACCAAACAAGATAAGTAACTTTGTCTATATTCCAGGGTGCTACTCTCTCCTATTTATCTGAACCCTCCCCTCCCCCTTCCCAGGCGGCTTCATTAACATTGGAATTTCCTGAGCCAGAAAGTAAACTGCTCTGCGGTTTTTCTTTCTTTCGTTTTGTTTTTGTCTCTTCCTAACCCATTCTCCTGGCCTGAGAGAAGCAACTACAAAAAACCCAGGGACCAAATATCCTTCCCTATTTGGACTAAAAACACAGACCCAGCTCCAGCCAAGCATATGTGATCCACAGTTTCGGGCTTTCATCCCTACAGGGAACAAGGTGGCTATTATAATGCAAAGGCATTTCTGATAGGGATCTGACTGCAATTGTTTTAGCGGATTTACTGGAAAGACAAGTTTCCCAGCTCTGATATCTCTGCGTATTCAACAGAGCCTTCACTGACCCACAACAGGGGGTGAAGCTCCCCCCAGACGACCTAGCCTCCTGCCTTAGGGGTCTAAGGAGGGTGACACCTATCAATCTGTAGAGGTACTTGCACTGGGGGCCTAAGGTACAGCTGCAGAGCCCACCCACCAAGGTGCTTTAGGAATAGAGACACACCTACCTCACTGACACTTGGGGGAAGCCTGCCAGCATCCTGCCCGCCCCCCCCGGAGTGTGAACCCCTGCTGCTACTAGAATCTGGTGCATACAATTATCACCACTACTTCTCGAGGTGGATAGGTGACAGTCTGCATCATACACTTGATGACCGAAAATCAGATTCTACTCAAGAATAGTGAATGGACTCAGTCTTATATATCTGGTAACAGCCCAAACCAGCTGGTAATAGGACATAAATGAGTCAAGGGCTACAACACTCAAGACAGGACAATCTAGTAGCCCATCTACGTATATTGAAAGAAAACAAAACAAGATAAGACTCAGTGAGCAAATACAGAATAAATCACTACAATATCTTAGTGATGGCTCGGAGACAGCAGTCAACATCAAACCACACAAAGAAGCAGACCATGACTGCTTCTACAACTCCCCAAGCTAAAGAATCAAAATCTTTCCCAAATGAAGATACAATCCAGGAATTGCCAGATACAGAATATAAAAAACTAATTTACAGAATGCTTCAAGACATCAGGGATGACCACAGAAATGAAATAATGCAATCTACAGAAAAAGCCCAGGAACACACTGATAAAGCAATTGAAGAACTCAAAAAGATTATTCAAGAACATAGTGGAAAAATTAATAAGTTGCAAGAATCCATAGAGAGACAGTATTCAGAAATCCAAAAGATTAACAATAAAATTACAGAATTAGACAACGCAATAGGAAGTCAGAGGAGCAGACTCGAGCAATTAGAATGCAGACTGGGACATCTGGAGGATCAGGGAATTAACACCAATATAGCTGAAAAAAAAATCAGACAAAAGAATTTTAAAAAAAGAAGAAACCCTAAGAATCATGTGGGACTCTATCAAGAAGAATAACTTGCGTGTGATTGGAGTCCCAGAACAAGGAGGGACTACAGAAAACACAGAGAGAATAGTTGAAGATCTGTTGGGAGAAAACTTCCCTGACATCATGAAAGACGAAAGGATATCTATCCAAGATGCTCACTGAACCCCATTTAAGATCCAAAAAGAAAATCACCAAGACATATTGTCATCAACCTTGCCAAAACCAATGATAAACAGAAAATTTTAAAAGCAGCCAGGGATAAAAGAAAAGTCTCCTACAAAGGAGAATCAATAAGTTCAGACTACTCAGCAGAAACCATGCAGGCAAGAAGGAAATGGGATGACATATACAGAGCACTGAAGGAGAAAAATTGCCAGCCAAGGATCATATATCCAGCAAAACTCTCTCTGAAATATGAAGGCGAAATTAAGACATTTACAGATAAACACAAGCTTAGAGACTTTGCAAAAACCAAACCAAAGCTACAAGAAATACTAAAGGAAATTGGTCAGAAAACCAATAATATCAGATATGAGCACAACACAAGCTCACAGAACAGAGCACCCTGATATCAACTCAAATAGGGAAATCACAAAAACAATTTAAGATTAATTAAAAAAACACTCAAAACAGGGAATCATTGAAGTCAGTATGTAAAAGATCACAATAATCAAAAAGAGGGACTAAATACAGGTGGCATAGAACTGCCATATGGAGAGGGATACAAGGCGATATAGGACAATACAAGTTGGGTTTTTACTTAGAAAAACAGGGGTAAATATTAAGGTAACCACAGAGAGGTATAACAACTCTATAACTCAAAATAAAAACCAAGAAAAACATAACGACTCAGCAAACATAAAGTCAAATACTATGAAAATGAGGAACACACAAGTTACAAAGAAAAACGTCTCAGCACAGAAAAGTAAGTGGAAAAATGAAATTGTCAACAACACATACAAAAAGGGATCAAAATGACAGCACTAAATACATACTTATCTATAATTACGCTGAATGTAAAAGGATTAAATGCACCAATAAAGAGACAGAGAGTCTCAGACTGGATAAACAAACACGACCCACCTATATGCTGCCTACAAGAGACACACCTTAGACTTAGAGACACAAACAAACTAAAACTCAAAGGATGGAAAAAAATATATCAAGCAAACAATAAGCAAAAAAGAGCAGGAGTAGCAATATTAATTTCTGACAAAAGAGACTTTAAAGTTAAATCCATCACAAAGGATAAAGAAGGACACTACATAATGATAAAAGGGACAATTGACCAGGAAGATACAACCATATTAAATATTTATGCACCCAATGACAGGGCTGCAAGATACATAAATTAAATTTTAAAAGAACTGAAAAGTAAGATAGACACCTCCACAATTATAGTAGGAGATTTCAACACACCACTTTGGGAGAAGGACAGGACATCCAGTAAGAAGCTCAACAGAGACACGGAAGACCTAATTATTACAATCAACCAACTTGACCTCATTGACTTATACAGAACTCTCCACCCAACTGCTGCAAAGTATACTTTTTTTACTAGCGCACATGGAACATTCTCTAGAATAGACCACATATTAGGTCCTAAAACAAACCTTTGCAGAATCCAAAACATCAAAATATTACAAAGCATCTTCTCAGACCACAAGGCTATAAAAGTGGAAATCAATAACAGAAAAATTAGGGAAAAGAAATCAAACACTTGGAAACTGAACAATACCCTCCTGAAAAAAGACTGGGTTATAGAAGATATTAAGGAGGGAATAAAGAAATTCATAGAATGCAACGAGAATGAAAATACTTCCTATCTAAACCTCTGGGACACAGCAAAAGCAGTGCTCAGAGGCCAATTTATATTGATAAATGTACACATACAAAAAGAAGAAAGAGCCAAAATCAGAGAACTGTCCCTACAACTTGAACAAGTAGAAGGTAAGCAACAAACAATCCATCACGCACCAGAAGAAAACAAATAATAAAAATTAGAGCTGAACTAAATGAATTAGAGAACAGAAAAACAATTGAAAGAATTAACAAAGCCAAAAGCTGGTTCTTTGAAAAAATTAACAAAATTGATAAACCATTGGCTAGACTGACTAAAGAAATACAGGAAAGGAAACAAATAACCTGAATAAGAAACGAGATGGGCCACATCACAACAGATCCAACTGAAATTAAAAGAATCATATCAGATTATTGCGAAAAATTGTACTGTAACAAATTTGCAAACCTAGAAGAAATGGATGAATTCCTGGAAAAACACTACCTACCTAAACTAACACAATCAGAAGTAGAACAACTAAATAGACCCATAAGAAAAAAAAGAGATTGAAACGGTAATCAAAAAACTCCCAACAATAAAAAAGCCCTGGCCCAGATGGCTTTACTGCAGAGTTCTACCAAACTTTCAGAGAAGAGTCAACACCACTACTACTAAAGGTATTTCAAAGCATAGAAAATGACAGAATACTGCCTAACTCATTCTATGAAGCCACCATCTCCCTGATATCAAAACCAAGTAAAGACATCACAAAAAAAGAAAATTACAGACCTATATCCCTTATGAACATAGATGCAAAAATCCTCAACAAAATTCTAGCCAATAGAATTCAACAACATATCAAAAAAATAATCCACCACGACCAAGTGGGATTTATACCAGGTATGCAAGGCTGGTTTAATATTAGAAAAACCATTAATGTAATTCACCATATAAATAAAACAAAAGACGAAAACCACATGATCTTATCAATTGATGCAGAAAAGGCATTTGACAAAGTCCAACACCCATTTATGATAAAAACTCTCACCAAAATAGGAATTGAAGGAAAATTCCTCAACATAATAAAGGGCATCTATACAAAGCCAACAGCCAACATCACTCTAAATGGAGAGAGACTGAAAGCATTTCCCTCGAGAACGGGAACCAGACAAGGGTGCCCTTTATCACCGCTCTTATTCAGCATTGTGCTAGAGGTCCTAGCCAGAGCAATTACGCTAGACAAAGAAATAAAGGGCATCCGGATTGGCAAGGAGGTAGTAAAATTATCTCTATTTTCAGATGACATGATCTTATACACAGAAAACCCTAAGGAATCCTCCAGAAAACTACTGAAACCAATAGAAGAGTTTGGCAGAGTCTCAGGTTATAAGATAAACATACAAAAATCACTTGGATTCCTCTACATCAACAAAAAGAACATAGAAGAGGAAATAACCAAATCAATACCATTCAAAGTAGCCCCCAAGAAGATAAAATACTTAGGAATAAATCTTACCAAAGATGTAAAAGACCTATATAAAGAAACTAAAAAGGACCTACTTAAGTGGAAAAACATACCTTGCTCATGGATAGGAAGACCTAACATAGTAAAAATGTCTATTCTACCAGAAGCCATGTATACATACAATGCCCTTCCGATCCAAATTCCAATGACATTTTTTAATGTGATGGAGAAACAAATCACCAACTTCATATGGAAGGCAAAGAAGCCTCGGATAAGTAAAGCATTACTGAAAAAGAAGAAGAAAGTGGGAGACCTCACTCTACCTGATTTTAGAACCTATTATACAGCCACAGTAGTCAAAACAGCCTGGTACTGGTACAACAACAGGCACATAGACCAATGGAACAGAATTGAGAACCCAGATATAAAGCCATCCATATATGAGCAGCTGATATTTGACAAAGGCCCAGTGCCAGTTAATTGGGGAAAAGATAGTCTTTTTAACAAATGGTGCTGGAATAACTGGATATCCATTTGCAAAAAAATGAAACAGGACCTATACCTCACACCATGCACAAAAACTAACTCCAAGTAGATCAAAGACCTAAACATAAAGACTAAAATGATAAAGATCATGGAAGAAAAAATAGGGACAACGTTAGGAGCCCTAATACAAGGCATAAACAGAATATAAAACGTTACCAAAAATGACGAAGAGAAACCAGATAACTGGGAGCTCCTAAAAATCAAACACCTATGCTCATCTAAAGACTTCACCAAAAGAGTAAAAAGACCACCTACGGACTGGGAAAGAATTTTCAGCTATGACATCTCCGAACAGCGCCTGATCTCTAAAATCTATACGATTCTGTTAAAACTCAACCACAAAAAGACAAACAACCCAATCAAGAAGTGGGCAAAGGATACGAACACACACTTCACTAAGGAACATATTCAGGCAGCTAACAGATACATGAGAAAATGCTCTCGATCATTAGCCGTTAGAGAAATGCAAATTAAAACTACGATGAGATTCCATCTCACTCCAACAAGGCTGGCATTAATCCAAAAAAACACAAAATAATAAATGTTGGAGAGGCTGCAGAGAGATTGGAACTCTTATACACTGCTGGTGGGAATGTAAAATGGTACAGCCACTTCGGAAATCTATCTGGCGTTATCTTAAACAGTTAGAAATAGAACTACCATACAACCCAGAAATCCCACTCCTCGGAATACACCCTAGAGAAACAAGAGCCTTCACATGAACAGATATATGCACACCCATGTTTATTGCAGCTCTGTTTACAATAGCAAAAAGCTGGAAGCAACCAAGGTGTCCATCAATGGATGAATGGTTAAATAAATTGTGGTATATTCACACAATGGAATACTCCGCATCGACAAAGAACAGTGACGAATCTGTAAAACATTTCATAACATGGAGGAACCTGGAAGGCATTATGCTGAGTGAAATTAGTCAGAGGCAAAAGGACAAATATTGTATAAGACCACTATTATAAGATCTTGAGAAATAGTATAAACTGAGAAGAACACATACTTTTGTGGTTACGAGAGGGGGAAGGAGGGAGGGTGGGAGAGGGTTATTTACTGATTAGTGAGTAGATAAGAACTACTTTAGGTAAAGGGAAGGACAATACTGAATACACGGAAGGTCAGCTCAACTGGACTGGACCAAAAGCAAAGAAGTTTCTGGGATAAACTGAATGCTTCAAAGGTCAGCAGAGCAAGGGCGGGGGTTTGGGAACCATGGTTTAAGGGGACTTCTAAGTCAATTGGCATAATAAACTCTATTATGAAAACATTCTGCATCCCACTTTGAAATGTGGCGTCTGGGGTCTTAAATGCTAAGAAGCGGCCATCTAGGATGCATCAATTGGTCTCAACCCACCTGGATCAAAGCAGAGTGAAGAACACCAGGGTCACACGATAACTATGAGCCCAAGTGACAGAAAAGGGCACAGGAACCACAGACTTACATCATCCTGAGACCAGAAGAACTAGATGGTGCCCGGCCACAACTGGTAACTGCCCTGACAGGGAACACAACAGAGAACCCCTGAGGGAGCAGGAGATCAGTGGGATGCAGAGCCCAAATTCTCACAAAAAGACCACACTTAATGGTCTGACTGAGACTAGAGGAATCCCGGCAGTCGTGGTCCCCAAACCTTCTGTTGGCCCAGGACAGGAACCATTCCCGAAGACAACTCATCAGACATGGAAGGGACTGGACAATGGGTAGGAGAGAGACGCTGATGAAGAGTGAGCTACTTGTATCAGGTGGACACTTGAGACTGTGTTGGCATCTCCTGTCTGGAGGGGAGATAGGAGGGTAGAGAGGGTTAGAAACTGGCAAAATTGTCATGAGAGCCTGGAAGGGCTGACTCATTAGGGGGAGAGTAAGTGGGAGTATGGAGTAAGGTGTATATAAGCTTATATGTGACAGACTGACTTGATTTGTAAACGTTCACTTCAAGCTCAATAAAAATTATTTAAAAAAAAAATCTAAAAAAAAAAAAAAAGAATTATCCCTACAACTTGAACAAATGGAAAGATAGCAACAAAACAAACATGCAGGCAATAGAAAAAAGCAAATGATAAAAATTAGAGCAGAATTAAATGAAACAGAAAGCAAAAACAATTGTCTAAGAGTTAACAAGACCAAAAGTTGGTTCTTTGAACAAATTAACAAAACTGATAAACTACTGGTCAAACTGACAATAGAAAAGCAGGAGAGGAAGCAAATAACCTGAATAAGAAATGAGATGGGCGATATTACAACAGACACAACTGAAATTAAAGGAATCATATCAGATCACTATGAAAAAATGTACTCTAACAATTCTGAAAACCTGTAAGAAATGGAGGAATTCCTAGAAACACACTAACTACCTAAGCTAACACAAACAAAGGTAGAACAACTAAACTGATTCATAACAAAAGAAGAGATTGAAAAGGTACTCCAAAAACTCCCAACAATAAAAAAGCCCTTGTCGGGACGGCTTCACTGCACAGTTGTACCAAACTTTCAGAGAAGAGTTAACACCACTACTATTACAGGCATTTCAGAGCACAGAAAAGGACAGAATACTACCAAACTCATTCTGTGAAGCCACCATATCCCGGATACCAAAATCAGGTAAAGACACCACAAAAAAAAGACAATTACAGACCTATATCCCTCATGAACTTAGAGAAAAAAATTCTCAGCAAAATTCTAGCCAATAGAATTCAACAACATATCAAAAAAAAAAAAAAAAATTCAGCATGACCAAGTGGGATTCATACCAGGTATGCAGGGATGGTTCAACATTACAAAAACAATTAATGTAATCCACCATATAAATAAAACAAAAGGCAAGAACCACATGATCTTATCCATTGATGCAGAAAAGGCATTTGACAAAGTTCAACACCCTTTTATGATAAAAACTCTCAGCAAAATAGGAATAGAAGGAAAATTCCTCAACATAATAAAGGGCATTTATACAAAGCCAACAGCCAACATCATCCTAAATGGAGAGAGTCTGAAAGCATTCCCTGAGATCGGGAACCAGACAAGGATGCCCTTTATCACCACTTTTATTCAACACTGTGCTGGAGGTCCTTGCCAGAGCAATCAGGCTAGATAAAAAAAAAAGGGGCATCCAGATTGGTAAGAAAGAAGTAAAATTATCTCTATTTGCAGATGACATGATCTTATACACAGAAAACCCTAAAGAATCCTCAAGAAAACTACTGAAACTAAAAGAAGAGTTAAGCAGAGAGTCAGGATATAAGATAAACATACAAAAATCAGGTAGATTCCTCTACACCAACAAAAAGAACATCAGGGAGGAAATCACCGAATCAATACCATTACAGTAGCCCGCAAGAAGATAAAATACTTAGGAATAAATCTTACCAGAGATGTAAAAGACCTATACAAATAAAACTACAAGACACTACTGCAAGAGACCTACATAAGTGGAAAAAAATACCGTGCTCATGAATAGGAAGACTTAACATTGCAAAAATGTCTATTCTACCAAAAGTGATCTATAGATACAATGCAATTCCAATTCAAATTCCAAAGACATTTTTTAATGAGATGGAGAAACAAATCACCAACTTCACATGGAAGGGAAAGAGGCCCGGATAAGTAAGCATTACTGAAAAAGAAGAACAAAGTGGGAAGTCTCACTCTACCTGATTTTAGAAACTATTACACTGTCACAGTAGTCAAAACAGCCTGGTACTGGTACAACGACAGATACATAGACCAATGGAACAGAACTGAGAATGCAGACGGAACAGAACTGAGAATGCAGACGTAAATCTATCCACGTATGAGCAGCTGATATTTGACAAAAGCCCAAAGTCAGTTAAATGGGGAAAAGACAGTCTTTTTTTTTTTTAATAATTTTTATTGAGGTTTAAGTGAACGTTTACAAATCAAGTCAGTCTGTCACATAAAGCTTATATACACCTTACTTTATATAAAAAAAAATACTCTATACTCCCTCTTATTCTCCCCCTAATGAGTCAGCCCTTCCAGTCTCTCCTTTCATGACAATTTTGCCAGTTTCTAACCCTTTCTACCCTCCTATCTCCCCTCCAGACAGGAGATGCCAACACAGTCTCAAGTGTCCACCTGATACAAGTAGCTCACTCTTCATTAGCATCTCTCTCCTACCCACTGTCCAGTCCCTTCCATGTCTGATGAGTTGTCTTCAGGAATGGTTCCTGTCCTGGGCCAACAGAAGGTTTGGGGACCACGACTGCCGGGATTCCTCCAGTCTCAGTCAGACCATTAAGTGTGGTCTTTTTGTGAGAATTTGGGCTCTGCATCCCACTGATCTGCTGCCTCAGGGGTTCTCTGTTGTGTTCCCTGTCAGGGCAGTTACCAGTTGTGGCCGGGCACCATCTAGTTCTTCTGGTCTCAGGATGATGTAGGTCTCTGGTTCATGTGGCCCTTTCTGTCTCTTGGGCTCTTAGTTATCGTGTGACCTTGGTGTTCTTCATTCTCCTTTGATCCAGGTGGGTTGAGACCAATTGATGCATCCTAGATGGCCGCTTCTTAGCATTTAAGACCCCAGACGCCACATTTCAAAGTGGGATGCAGAATGTTTTCATAATAGAGTTTATTATGCCAATTGACTTAGAAGTCCCCTTAAACCATGGTTCCCAAACCCCCGCCCTTGCTCTGCTGACCTTTGAAGCATTCAGTTTATCCCAGAAACTTCTTTGCTTTTGGTCCAGTCCAGTTGAGCTGACCTTCCATGTATTCAGTATTGTCCTTTCCTTCACCTAAAGCAGTTCTTATCTATTAATTAATCAGTAAAAAACCCTCTCCCACCCTCCCTCCCTCCCTCGTAACCACAAAAGTATGTGTTCTTCTCAGTTTATACTATTTCTCAAGATCTTATAATAGTGGTCTTATACAATATTTGTCCTTTTGCCTCTGACTAATTTCACTCAGCATAATGCCTTCCAGGTTCCTCCATGTTATGAAATGTTTCACAGATTTGTCACTGTTCTTTATCGATGCGGAGTATTCCATTGTGTGAATATACCACAATTTATTTAACCATTCATCCGTTGATGGACACCTTGGTTGCTTCCAACTTTTTGCTATTGTAAACAGAGCTGCAATAAACATGGGTGTGCATATATCTGTTTGTGTGAAGGCGCTTATTTCTCTAGGTTATATTCCGAGGAGAGGGATTTCTGGGTTGTATGGTAGTTCTATTTCTAACTGTTTAAGATAACGCCAGATAGATTTCCAAAGTGGTTGTACCATTTTACATTCCCACCAGCAGTGTATAAGAGTTCCAATCTCTCCGCAGCCTCTCCAACATTTATTATTTTGTGTTTTTTGGATTAATGCCAGCCTTGTGAAAAGACAGTCTTTTTAACAAATGGTGCTGGCATAACCAGATCTCCATCTGCAAAAAAAAAGAAACAAGACCCATACCTCACTCCTTGCACAAAAATGAGCTCGAAATGGATCAAAGACCTAAATACAAAATCTAAAACGATAAAGATCATGGAAGAAAAAACAGGGACAATGCTTGGAACCCTAATACATGGCATAAACAGTATACAAAACATTACTAACGAAGCAGAAGAAAAACTAGACAACTGGGAGCTCCTAAAGATCAAACACCTATGCTCATCCAGAGACTTTACCAAAAGAGTAAAAAGATTACCTACAGACTGGGAAAACGTTTTTAGCTACGACATCTCCGATCAGTGCCTGATCTCTAAAATCTACCTGATACTGCAAAAACTCAACTACGAAAAGGCAAATAACCCAATTAAAAAACGGCCAAAAGGTATGAACAGACACTTCACTAAAGAAGACATGCAGGTAGCTAACAGATACATGAGGAAATGCTCGCTCACAATCATTAGCCATTAGAGAAATGCAAATCACAACTACAGTGAGATTCCATCTCACTCCAATAAGGCTGGCATTAATCCAAAAAATACAAAATTAATTTTGGTGAGATTGTGGAGGGAATGGAACACTTCTACACTGCTGGTGGGAATGTAAAATGGTACAACCACTTTCGAAATCGATTTGGTGCTCCCTTAGAAAGCTAGAAATAGAACTACCATGTTGTTGTTGTTGTTAGGTGCTGTCGAGTCGGCTCCGACTCATAGCGACCCTATGCACAACAGAACGAAACACTGCCCGGTCCTGCGCCATCCTTACAATCGTTGTTATGCTTGAGCTCACTGTTCTAGCCACTGTGTCAATCCACCTCGTTGAGGGTCTTCCTCTTTTCCGCTGACCCTGTACTCTGCCAAGCATGATGTCCTTCTCCAGGGACTGATCCCTCCTGACAACATGTCCAAAGTATGTAAGAAGCAGTTTCGACATCCTTGCCTCTAAGGAGCATTCTGGCCTCACTTCTTCCAAGACAGATTTGTTCGTTCTTTTGGCAGTCCATGGTATATTCAATAGTCTTCACCAACGGCCCAATTCAAAAGTGTCAGCTCTTCTTCGGTCTTCCTTATTCATTGTCCAGCTTTCACATGCATATGAAGAGACTGAAAATACCATGGTTTGGGTCAGGCGCACCTTAGTCTTCAGGGTGATATCTTTGCTCTTCAACACTTTGAAGAGGTCCTTTGCAGCAGATTTACCCAATGCAATGCGTCTTTTGATTTCTTGACTGCTGCTTCCATGGCTGTTGATTGTGGATCCAAGTAAAAGGAAATCCTTGACAACTTCAATCTTTTCTCCTTTTATCATGATCTCGCTCACTGGTCCACTTGTGAAGGTTTTTGTTTTCTTTATGTTGAGGTGTAATCCACACTGAAGGCTGTGGTCTATGATCTTCATTAGTAAGTGCTTCAGGTCCTCTTCACTTTCAGCAACCAAGGTTGTGTCATATGCATAACGCAGGTTGTTAATGAGTCTTCCTCCAATTCTGATGCCCCATTCTTCTTCATATAGTCCAGCTTCTCGGATTATTCGTTCATCATATAGATTAAACAGGTATGGTGAAAGAATACAACCCTGATGCACACCTTTCCTGACTTTAAACCAATCAGTATCCCCTTGTTCTGTCCGGACAACTGCCTCTTGATCTATGTAAATGTTCCTCATGAGCACAACTAAGTGTTCTGGAATTCCCATTCTTCACATTGGTATCCATACTTTGTTATGATCCACACAGTCGAATGCCTTTGCGTAGTCAATAAAACACAGGTAAACATCCATCTGGTATTGTTTGCTTTCAGCCAGGATCCATCTGACATCAGCAATGATATCCTTGGTTCCACATCCTCTTCTGAAACCACCCTGAATTTCTGGCAGTTCCCTATCGATACACTGCTGCAGCCGCTTCTGAATGATCTTCAGCAAAATTTTGCTTGCGTTTGATATTAATGATATTGTTCTATAATTTCCACATTTGGTTGGATCACCTTTCTTGGGAATAGGCATAAATATGGATCTCTTCCTGTCAGTTGGCCAGGAAGCTGTCTTTCATATTTCCTGGCATAGATGAGTGAGCACCCCCAGTGCTGCATCTGTTTGTTGAAACTTCTCAATTGATATTCTGTCAGTTCCTGGAGCCTTGTTTTTCACCAATGCCTTCAGAGCAGCTTGGACTTCTTCCTTCAGTACCATTGGTTCCTGATCATGTGCCACCTCTTGAAATGGTTGAACATTGACTAATTCTTTTTGGGACAATGACTCCGTATATTCCTTCCATCTTCTTTTGATGCTTCCTGTGTCGTTTAATATTTTCCCCATGGAATCCTTCACTATTGCAACTCGAGGCTTGAATTTTTTCTTCAGTTCTTTCAGCTTGAGAAATGCCAAGCATGTTCTTCCCATTTGGTTTTTCATCTCCAGCTCTTTGCACATGTCATTATAATACTTTGTCTTCTCGAGAGGCCCTTTGAAATCTTCTGTTCAGTTCTTTTACTTCATCAATTCTTCCTTTTGCTTTAGCTGCTCAATGCTCAACAGCAAGTTTCAGAGTCTCCTCTGACATCCACCTTGGTCTTTTCTTTCTTTCCTGTCTTTCCTCTTGCTTTCCTCATGGATGATGTCCTTGATGTCATTCCACAACTCATCTGGTCTTCAGTCACTAGTGTTCAATGCATCAAATCTGTTCTTCAGATGGTCTCTAAATTCAGGTGGGATATATTCAAGGTCATATTTTGGCTCTCCTGGACTTGCTCTGATTTTCTGCAGTTTCAGCTTGAACTTGCGTATGAGTAATTGATGGTCTGTTCCATAGTCGGCCCCGGCCTTGTTCTGACTGATAATATTGAGCTTTTCCATCGACTCAAAATGAGAAAAAACAGCTGCAAACATCCATTAATAATTGGAACCTGGAATGTACGAAGTATGAATCTAGGAAAATTGGAAATCGTCAGAAATGAAATGGAACGCAGAAACATCCATATCCTAGGCATTAGTGAGCTGAAATGGACTGGTATTGGCCATTTTGAATCAGACAATCATATAGTCTACTATGCTGGGAATGAGAACTCAAAGAGGAATGGTGTTGCATTCATCGTCAAAAAGAACGTTTCAAGATCTATCCTGAAGTACAACTCTGTCAGTGATAGGATAATATCCATACATCTACAAGGAAGAACAGTTAATACGATTATTATTCAAATTTACGCACCAACCACTAGGGCCAAAGATGAAGAAATAGAAGATTTTACCAGCTGCTGCAGTCTGAAATTGATGGAACATGCAATCAAGATGCATTGATAATTACTGGTGATTGGAATGTGAAAGTCGGAAAAGAAGAAGAAGGATCAGTAGTTGGAAAATATGGCGTTGGTGATAGAAATGACGCCGGAGATCGAATGATAAAATTTTGCAAGACCAACGACTTCTTCATTGCAGATATCTTCTTTCACCAACATAAACACCGACTATACACGTGAACCTTGCCTGGTGGAACACACAGAAACCAATTTGACTACATCTGTGGAAAGAGACGATGGAAAAGAACTACCATACGATCCAGCAATCCTACTCCTTGGAACATAACCTAGAAAACTGAGAGCCTTAACATGAACAGATATATGCATATCCATGTTCACTGCAGCACTGTTTACAACAGCAAATAGATGGAAGCAACTAAGGTGTCCATCGACAGATGAATGGATAAATTATGGTATATTCACACAATGGAATATTACACGTCAATAAAGAACAATGATGAATCCGTGAAACATTTCATAACATGGAGGAATCTGGAAGGCATTTTGCTGATTGATATTCGTCAATGATACAGGACAAATATTGTATAGACCACTATTATAATAACTGGAGAAATAGTTTAAACAGAGAAGAAAAGATTCTTTGATGGTTATGGGAGGGAGGAGGGAGGGAGCAAAGGAGGGAGGGAAGAAGGGAGAGGAGTTTTCACTAATTAGATAATAGATAAGAATTATTTCAGGTGAAGGGAAAGACAATACACAATACAGGTGAGGTCAGCACAACTGGACTAAACTAAAAGCAAAGAAGTTTACTGAATAAACTGAATGCTTTGAAGGTCAGTGTGGCAGGGGCAGGGGATTGGGGACCATGGTTTCAGGGGACATCTAAGTTAACTGGAATAATAAAATCTATTAAGAAAACATTCTGCATCCCACTTTGAAGAGGTCTTAAACGCTAGCAAGCGGCCATCTAGGATGCATCAATGGGTCTCAACCCACTTGGACCAAAGGAGAATGAAGAACACCAAAAACACAAGGTAATTGTGAGCCCGAGAGACAGAAAGGGCCACATAAACCAAAGACTGCATCTGCCTGAGACCAGAAGAACTAGATGGTGCCTGGCTACAACTAATGACTGCCCTGAGAGGGCATGCAACGGAGAGCCCCTGAGGGAGCAGGAGAGCAGTGGGATGCAGACCCCAAATTCTCAAAAAGAGAGAAGACTTAATGGTCTGACTGAGGCTAGAAGGACCCTGGAGGTCATGGTCCCCAAGACAGGAGCCATTCCCAAAGCCAACTCTTCAGACAGGGATTGGACTGGACTATGGGATAGTAAATGATGCTGGTGAAGTGTGAGCTTCTTGGATCAAGTAGACACATGAGACTATGTGGGCATCTCCTGTCTGGAGGGGAGATGAATGACCAGAGGGCGTCAGAAGCTGGCCAAATGGATATGAAAATAGAAAGTGGAGGGAAGGAGTGTGTTGTCTCATTAGGGGAGCGCAATTAGGAGTATATAGCAAAGTGTATATAAATTTTTGTATGAGAGACTGACTTGATTTGTAAACTTTCACTTAAAGCACAATAAAAATTAAAAAAAAAAATTATTACAGTAGATATGACATCTTCACCAAAAGCCCTGCCACTCTAGCTCTTTTAAAAGTCATCTCCTCAAACTTTGAACATTCCTAGATAAGAAGCTCTTTAAGTAACTGTGTTTTCTTCAGCAAATGATTTTGTACATTTGCCTTCTCTCAGAAGTCCAGCAAGTACATGAAGAAGGCCTGCCTATAAAGGGTCAACTGCTTAGATGATGTGACCATAATCAGCGCAGGGGAGAGAGTAACTGGAATAGCTCATGTTTGAAGCAAAGAAAAGAAGGTTGAAAATCTTCTGAAAATTGATAGCTGATGATACATGAACTTCTGGCTTTAAGTTGAGAAGCAATAATTGGCAGAAAAATACATTAAATACTTTGCGATTCTGGACAATGTATGAACACAAGCTTATAGGACTGCTCAAGGGTTATGTGGCTTTTTTTAAATCATAAGAGAAAAAAAATTAAGCTCCTTCGCAGATTTCAAATTTCTATAAATTAACACTAATACTAGCAAAATATTGTAAAGTTCTCCAAATACTGTTATATTCATTATTTGATTCTGAAATTAGCAAACTGTCAGGTAGATAAGGCAGATATTGTGGTCTCTATTTTACAAATGATGAAACTGAGACATACGAGGCTAACTGACTTATTCAAGGTCACATGCTCAATAAGTGGTGAAGCAGGAACAGAATTTTCCTAAGTCAGAGCTTTTTCCATCGCCCACCACAGATTAATTATTAATTATGATGATTAATGCAGTTCCAAGAATTCTAATTGCTCCAAAAAGTTTCCACATCATATGCCTATAATACACTTAAAGCTTTCCAACAGAAGAGGCCAATTCTAGGTATACCCAAATAGTATGAAAAAAACAAAAACCTGACAGATCGACATTACTATACGAAAGGATTTAGAATATATAATTTGAGACCTCATTACCATCTTGCAATACTGCTTTCCATATGGATCAAAATCCACTGTTGTCAAGCCAATTCCAACTTATAGTAACCCTACAGGACAGAGTAGACCTGCCCCGTAAGGTGTCCATGGCTGTAAATCTTTATAGAAGCAGACTGCCACATCTTTCTCCCATGAAGCAGCTGGTGGGTTTAAATTGCTGACTTTTCAGTTAACAGCCAAACACTTAACCACTGCACCACCAGGGCTCCTTTCCATAAAGATAAAAACAAAAACAAAAACACTGCCATCAAGTTGATTCCAACTCATTGTGACCCCATAGGGTTTCCAAGGCTGTAAATCTCTACGGAAGCAGAATGCTACATCTTTCTCCCACTGAGCCACTGGTGGTTTTGAACCATCAACCTTTCAGTTAGCAGCCGATCGCTTTAACCACTGTGCCACCAGGGCTCCTTTCCATAGGATAATACTGTATAATATATGGTAATACCAGGCAATGTACATTTTAATGACTGTTAGGATGACAAGAGAATTGTTTAATCAGAAACAGGGAGCTAAGGTTACATAGTCACTGGAGATGTTATTAATCAACTTCAGGAACAAACACCCGAAGGTAACCAGTACACACTGACCAAGGGCAGGCTCAGAATTCCAACTGACCTTGAAGCCTCTGAATTTTTAAAATCGAGGCAGGTCAAATAAATAATAAGGTGCTGGGCTGAAGTTTAACAGGGAAGATCAAGCAGCAGTAGGGTTAGAAGGAAAACAAATTACAGAAGAGAAACAGATTGAGAAGAACAAGAGAAACAATGATTGTGAGGATGGCTCAGGACTGGGCAGTGTTTTACTCTGTTGTCTGTGAGTCAGAACTGACTCGCTGGCACCTAACAACCAAAAACAAGATAAAGAGAAGCACGTGGGAAGGGAAAAGCTCAGCTAAAAAGGCTAAGCAGAGTCAGTATACAGGAGAGACAAGAGTTGGACAAAAGCAGAGAATCATCACCAAGGCTCAGTTAAAGTAAGGACTCACAGGTAACAATCTCCTCTCCTTACCAACCCATTGCCATCCAGTCGATTCCATCTCATAGCAACAGAGCAGAACTGCCTATAGGGTTTCCAAGGCTGTAATCTTTACGGAAGCAGGCTGCCACATCTTTCCCCCATGGAGCAGCTGGAGAGTTCGCTGACCTTTCAGTTAACAGCCAAGCGCTTTAACCACTGCACCATCAGGGCTCCTTCTTCTCTCCTTGGGACTAGAGAAATTCTAATTAGGGTACTATACAGCTTGGACCTGGCCCTGGTCTCTCTCTTCTAAGTGCTCACATTTCAGAGGAGATCTAAGAGAAAATGAAAAGCAACATGAGATCAGATAGCCAGAAGAAAAGAATCCTAAGTCGCAATTAACAGTGTTCACAAATATGAAGGATTTTTATGAAGATGAAAGTAACCAACTGTCTTCATTTTCACTAAGCTTAACTGCAAAAAGAGAAGAACAGTTACCGACACTTAAGACACTGTTACTAAGATACCCTCAGATCCTCCTTTAAAATTTCTTTTCCAAGAACAGGATAAACGTTGAAAGGCCTAAAAGAGGCCCTTTTTTGGTTCTATTCTGATGCGGCGAGATTAAGGACATAAATTTAAATTTAGGGCCTTTAAACAAAATTTTACAAAATACTTCTCTTCAATTAACTGCATTTCTGGTCCCCATATGCTATAAGGTTATAATAGGAAGGCCCTCACTGGATCTGTATTGCTGGCCCTAGTGACCAGTTGTGGTCCAAAGAAGGTCCTTCCCCCACCTCTCCCACAGCCTAGGTAAGAGTCAAGAGTCAACCTAAGTTCTCAGACCCTGAAATCACTGAACCTAGAACTGAAATAACTTTCCTATAAACTAATCCTATATAATATCGCAATCATTCTGTCCTAGTTGTCTCATTCCAAAAGTATTAGAAAAGATATCACTTTACTCACCAGCATCAAAGAGATTCTGTGGAAAGACTGGTGCTTTCCTTGTCAGAGGAAATAGAATAAGAGGTATAAAGACACAGAAACTCCTTTTCATCCTTACCCTCTTGGCGCAGCACAGGATTCCAGCCATTCCTGCTGGTTCAACCTTTAATGAATTCAACCCTACAGAATGGCAATGGTAAGAATTAGACAGTGAGGCTCAGTTCATCCAAACTAAGTCGGAAACCATGAACAGAATCAGACCCAGACAGCACTTCAGGAAGTACGAATGCCAGAACATTCCTAAGGTTACTTCATACCCACTTGAGTGGGCGTGTCAAAGCTGCAGGCACTCTTACTGTTGTGCCCAGTATAACCAATGAAGTACAGCAGCACTGGAAAATAGGTCATCTACTTTGGTCTACTTGGCATAGATGTGATCTAAGGCAGAGGCACCTGAAGCTAGAGGTAAGTGTGCTTAAAAAAAAAAAAACTAAAAGCTAGAATGACCACAGACGGGTAACAGGTCATGCCACATCAACAACCAAGCCAAGGCAAAGGTTTACCCAACAGTGAAAACGTTTGACAATTCTCATGTATGTAAGATTTGGACATGGGGATAGTCTAATTATGCATGCAGTATAATCACAAGCTACTGCTTTGTGCCACACCCACACACCTGGAAAACCACTGCATCGACTTGAAGCATGACAGAAAACATCCACTGAACTGAAACCAATGTCTTTTTTAAAGTCAACACCATCCTTTAAAAAAAGACGGTGGTGAGAAATAAGTAACCAGAAAACCAAACAACTACAGGTAGGTAGCTTACCACCGTAAACCAAAAACCAGTTGCCAACGAGTCAATTCCGATTCACAGCGACCCTGTAGGATAGGGTAGAACTGTCCCATAGAGTTTCCAAGGAGCACCTGGTGAATCTGAACTGCCAACCCCTTGGTTAGCAGCCGTAGCACTTAACCGCTACGCCACCAGGGTTTCCATCTTTTCACCAGTTCACTAAAAACATAAACAACTTTTTTTAAAGAAAGAACATTCTTTGCCCACTTGACTTTCAGTCTTACAAATGGCAACCAATTCAAAACCCTTAGAAATAGAAGAAAAAGTTGAACTAAATAAGGCTAAGATATAATGGCTATACTTCTGAACTTTAATTTTGTATAAATGCCTTCCATGTACCAAAAAAAAGAAAAAACAGTTGCCATCAAGTCGATTCTGACTCATGGCGACCTCATGGGTGTCACAGTAGAATTGTGCTCCACAGGGTTTGTAATGGCTGATTATCTGGACGTAGATTGCCAGGCCTTTCTTCTGAGGTACCTCTGGGTGGACTCGAACCTCCAACCTTTCAGTTAGCAGTGCATTAACCATTTGCACCTTCCCGGGGCTCCTGAGATTATGCCCTTCTTATCTCTCACAAGTGCTCAGGATGGCCTCTGAGTAGCTGGTGCAGATTAACTACTGACAGCTGCTGGCTCTCTGCAGCATTTCTAAATCATCAAGAAAATGCCCCTGCTTCATAACGTTTTCTCCCATTCTTCTACTCTAAACCCTCACAAATTATTGGCCCTTACTCTTTCCAGGAACATGGAGATGAAAATGAAAATCCCTTCTGCTTATGACCAACACAGCTATTGTCACATTTCATATGCGTGACTAATTAGACATGTGACTGGCAACTAGCCCTTTAGGCAATTTTTCAACCCTGACTTTTAGCCTAATATGTACGTATAAAACCTATACACGCACCTACACCCACATTCACAGGCATAGATATAAATATTCAAATTCCTTTCCAAGCAATTTATGCACCTGATTTCCAAACACATTTAATTGTTGCTCTGAATGAAATTTCTACTTAATTGGTAACCACATGTGAATTATTAACTAGTGCTCTTTGAGAATGTAACTGAGAAAGAAAAAAAGCTCCTGGTATAGCTGAGAGATAAGAAACTAATCCGTTTTCCTCCTGTGGTTGTACAGCCGACTCCCTCCCTTTCCTCCAGTTTCACTGTCAGCCTTCCACTGTTGCTGGCAGCATGGCTGGATGGCCATGCGGGGAGACTGCCACCTGGACCTCCGCCCTAGTTGGACAGAAAGATGTTGAAACAGGCTTTGCAGAGCAAGCCCTGCTTTGGCTTCCATCAGAAGTGTGTAACAGAAGCCAGCTGCCTTCCTTAAATATCCATTCCCCCCATTCTGCCTTTTAAAACTGGCTGCCACATTAGTACTAAAAGGAGCAAATCTAAGAGTGTGGGGTGAAAAATAAGTAAGAGTCATGTGCTCCAAATACGGTGATGCTTAAGCAACAAGAGTTGCCTTCCCAGCACAAACCTTGACCTACCTCCACTCCTATTTTTCTTTCATCACAAATAGTATGGTTGGGTGCCAGGTAAATTTGAATACCAGTTTCTACAACTATGTCAGCCCACCACACAGTGCCATGGGGAACACAGCAATTTAATCTTGGCCCACTGGTTATCTTGGAGCTAGGAAAGGAAACTGGAAGACGTGTCCCAGGGGTCCAGCTTGCCCTCCCAGTCCCAGAAACCGTCAGGGAAAATACAACCATTAATGATCCCCCTGGGCAAGCCATCTTCAGAATCTGGAATACAGTTTTTAGGTGTGACCCAAGACCTGGGAAATCTGCTCCAAAGGTGCCAGAGTGCCAACTAAGTCACCTTTTGGAACCTTCTTTCTCCATCAGTAATGGTACACCATCAGTCCTGATCCTAGCTGAAAGGCTTGAAGCCCAGTCAACTAAGATAGTACGTGATAGTACACATAAGAACAGCAGTGTGAACATAGTATCAGGCCAGTCGCTAAACACTAGGTTAATGCGGGAACTACTGCTCATGTACCTTTTATATACAAGCAGTCATCAGACAGGAAAAAGCATAAAACGTTCCAAAGAACTAAAGTAATGGCCAAAGGAAATAAATTGTAAATGGGCATCCACAAGTTATTCTTCTCATGATGGTATTCTTGCTTCAACCTAAATGATGCCAGAAGGCTAACTTCCGTATCTAGATTTAGGGGCAATTTGTTACTGCTAGCTGCTGTGGAGTAGGCCCCTCCTTTCACGGTGACCACACGAACAACGGAACTAAGTGTTGCCCAGTCCTGCATCATCCCATAATGAGTTGTGGATCTGACTGTTGTACTTCAAAGGATTTTCACTGGCTGAATTTCAGAAGTAGATCACCAGGCCTTTCTTCTTGTTCTTCTTTGTCTGGAAGGTACACATCATAGCAATATGCAAACCACCACTGATGGTGCTGGCTTTACATAAGGCGCAATAGTTGGAAACTATGGCAGTGGTGATAGAAAGGATCCCAGAGATGGCATGACAGAATTTTGCAAGACCAATGACTTCTTTGTTGCAAATATCTTTTTTCAACAACATAAACGACAACTATACACATGGACCTCGCCAGATGGAATACACAGGAATCGAATCGACTACATCTGCAGAAAGGAATGATGGAAAGCTCAACATCATCAGTCAGAACAAGGCCAGGGGCCAACTGTAGAACAGACCATCAATTGCTCATATGCAAGTTCAAGATGAAGTTGAAGGAAATTAAAGTCCATGAGAGCTAAACTATGACCTTCAGTATATCCCACTTGAATTTAGAGACCATCTCAAGAATAGATCTGACGCAATGAACACTAACGACCAAAGAGCAGAGGAGTTGTGGAATGACATCAAGGACATCATACATGAAGAAAGCGATAGGTCATTAAAAAGACAGGAAAAAAAGAAACGACTAAAATGAATGCCAGAAGAGACTCTGAAACTTGTTCTTGATTATTGAGTAGCTGAAGCGAAAAGTAAGAAATGATGAAGTAAAAGAGCTGAACAGAAAGTTTCAAAGGGTGGCTTGAGAAGACAAAGTAAAGTATTATAATGAAATGTGCAAAGATGTGGAAATGGAAAACCAAAAGGGAAGGACACACTTGGCATTTCTCAAGCTGAAAGAACTGAAGAAAAAATTCAAGCCTCGAGTTGCAATATTGAAGGATTCTACAGGGAAAATCTTAAACGATCCAGGAAGCATCAAAAGAAGATGGAAGGAATACACGGAGTCACTGTACCAAAAAGAACTGGTCGACATTCAACCATTTCAGGAGATAGCACATGATCAAAAACAGATGGTCCTGCAGGAAGAGGTCCAAGCTGCACCGAAAGCATTGGCATAAAACAAGGCTCCAGGAATTGATGGAATACCAATTGAGATGTTTCAACCAACAGATGCAACACAGGAAGTACTTACTCATCTACCTGGCCAACCAACTGGAAGAGACCCATATTTGTAGTCATTCCAAAGAAAGGCAACCCAGCAGAAAGTGGAATTATCGAACGATATCATTTTTTTTTTCATTAATACCACATGCAAGTAAAATTTTGTTAAAGATCACTCAAAAGTGGTTGCAGCAGTACATCCATAGGGAATTGCCAAAAATTCAAGCCAGATTCGGAAGACGATGTGATACAAGGAGTATCATTGCTGCTATCAGATGGATCATGGCTGAAAGCAAGAATACCAGAAAGATGTACACCTGTGTTTTACTGACTATGCAAAGGTATTCGACTGTGTGGTTCATAACAAGTAATGAGTAATGTTGTGAAGAATGGGAATTCCAGAACACTTAATTGTGCTCATGAGGAACCTGTACTTAGACCAAGAGGCAATCATTTGAACAGAACAAGGGGATACTGTGTGGTTTAAAGTCAAGAAAGGTATGCGTCAGGGTTGTGTTCATGCACCACACTTATTCAATCTGTATGCTGAGCAAATAATCCGAGAAGCTGGGCTATATGAAGAAGAACACTGCATCAGGACTGGAGGAAGACTCAACCTACCTTATGCAAATGACACAACCTTGCCTGCTAAAAATGAAGAAGACTTGAAGCACTTACTGATGAAGATCAAAGATCACAGCCTTCAGTATGGATTACACCTCAACATAAAGGAAAACAAAATGCTCACAACTGGACCAATAAGCAACATCATGATAAACACAAAAAAGATGAAGTTGTCAAAGACTTCATTTTACTTGGATCCACTATCAACACCCACGCAAGCAGCAGTCAAGAAATTGAAAGATGCATTGCATTAGGCAAATGTGCTGCAAAAGATCTCTTTTAAACATTAAAAAGCAAAGATGTCACTTTAAGGACTAACGTGCGCCTCACCAAAGCCACGTGTTTTCAATCACCTCATATACATGTGAAAGCTGGACAATGAATAAGGAAGAACAAAGAAGAATTAATGCCTTTGAATTGTGGTGTTGGCCATGGATTGCCAGAAAAAACAAATCTGTCTTGGAAGAAGTATTGCCAGAGTACTCCTTAGAAGCGAGGACGGCGAGACTTCGTCTCACATGCTTTGGACGTGTTACCAGGAGGGACCAGTCCCTGGAGAAGGACATCCTACTTCATAGAGTAGAGGGTCAGTGAAAAAGAGGTAGACTCTCAAGGAGATGGACTGACACAGTGGCTGCAACAAGGGGCTCAAGCATAACGATTATGAGGATGGTTCAGGACCCAGCAGTGTTTCGTTCTGTTGTACATAGGGTGGATATGAGTCAGAATTGACTCAATGGCACCTAACAACAACATGGCTAAATGCTTTCATGCACCACCTAACAATTCTAAGAGATAGTCCCTACTATTGCCCTGTTTGCCAGTTATTAAGCTAGTCAAATGGTAGGTCTGTCATTCAAACCAGGTCTGACTCCAGAGCCCTAACTAAACCAGACCCTCCTTTATTTTTAGCTAATCTCTTGGTGCCATTCACTGCTATCAGCACTGACATAATATCTTTCATGTGTGAAAACATTTAAAGTCTAGGTGATTCCTCACATTCTCCTTTGGAAACTCACAAGTATATGAAGTCACTTACACTGTAACTGGGATTAATGAAAACACTGATGAAATTAACCTTGGTGCCACCACCATTAGACACTGAACACTGAAGGCCCAGCATGTCCTGAGACATTATAACCCTTCTCTGAGGCGAGGTCCATCCACAAGTGCTCCTGGGCCCCAACCTAAGGGGCAGCCTTATAACTTGTGTCCATGCAGAAGTTTCACCACAGTGGCTGGCAGCATGACTGTCCAACACAGGTGCCTTCACACAGGTCAGATAACAGGGATGTTTATGACCTGAAATAAAGCCTGGACACCTGTCTACACATTGAAGCATTCAAAAAACATGTGCATGCAAACACGCACACACATATATAACACACACACAAAGACTGTCCAGTGCTGCCTAAACCTGAATAACTAGTCATCTTAACTAATGCTCCAGTCATCGTCACCCATCCCCTGAAAAGATCATAAATTAGAGAGTTGGTGCTAGTAAAGCTATTTGGGGCAGGAAGGAGTGCTGGAGAAAGGAGAGATATGCGGGAAAGTCACAGCAATTGGAAAAAAGGTTCTTGGGGCTGCTGTTTAATGAAGAGGCAGTTTGAGACAACAGAGAAGATGGCAGAGTTACAGGAGGGTCAGCACTAACTAACTGCGCTATGGCCACCACAGCTCAGCTCCAAGAAGCCCAGATTTTCCCTGTAATTCCAATTTGTCAGCCAAGCTGTGTCCTTGGTATGAGAAGCACAGATATAAAGCAATGAGGGTCAAGGAAGCACGTTCAGGATTAAGCCTGTGGTTGAACGAGGGCAGAGCCAAAGTTAAATTCTGAGTTCTGTCAGCGGTTTTTAAACATCAGCCTAGTGGTTGAGTCACGTGGGAGGCTTGTTTCAAACGAATATCGCTGAGTCCCACCCCTCTTGAATGCTGATTCAGAAATTCTGGAGTGAGTACCAGGAGTCTGCATTTTCAACAAGCCCAAGGTGATCTATGTGATGCAGGTGGCTTGGGCCACAGTGGACCAAACACTGACTTAAGTCACAAGTACCTGGCAGCTTGGAAAGCAATTCTAGACTCAGAGTTGGGAGACCGGGATTCAAGTCTTGATTCTATTGCTTAGACATGACAGGTCTCGGGGAGAGTTATTTGAACTCTTTGGGTCTGTTTCTTAGTACTGAAAAAGATCTCTAAGAGCCCCTTCTACCTCTGAAATACCCTCACTGCGAAAAGTGCTTTTGGTAATAAACCTCATACCCTAGTATATTTTTGCTTCATGAATTCTCAGTTTGCACCTTTGGTATGCACATGTATGGGCCTAGGTATGAGAAGTAAAATAAAGTTGGATTTGAGAGCAATATCAAGCTGGTAGGGAGTCCCTGGGTGGTGCAAATGGTTAATGCGCTCTGCTGCTCACCAAAAAGCTGGCGGTTCAAGTCCACTGAGATACCTCAGAAGAAAGGTGTGGCAATAGGCTTCCAAACAGTCAGCCACTGAAAAACTATGGAGCACAGTTCTACCATGACACACACGGCGTTGCTCTGAGTCAAAATCAACTTGACAGCAACTGTATTATCACGTTGGTGGAAGAAAGGCCTGTTGATCTACTTCGGAAAAATCGGCCAGTGAAAACCCTATGGATCACAACAGTCCAACCCCACTGTGCATGGGATGACCATGAGTCAGGAGCCAACAAGACAGCAACCAACAACAGCAACAATATTACGTTGGTGATGCCTCATGGACTCAAGTACACACTCTGCCCTGGTCACCCCTGCAGTCAAAGGCATGTGGCACAGTGACTGGGAGGTCAGAGGCACATGGTGCCTCACAGAAGGGCACCAACAACGGACTCAGGTGGCAGGGAGGCCTGTGCCCTTGTCCTCCTCAGACTGAACTGCCACTGTCATAGGCACTTGCTTCCAGTCAAGGTGACTCCTCTAGAGAAGGCTCCTGAAAGATCTTCCGAGTGCGAAGAACTTTTATCAGAACCACCAGGACAGGTGGATGTAGTCTGGATTTTTCTACTTCACGTTTACCTTTGGGGGTGACACCACAAAGAAGGAAAACCTTTCTCACACTTCCACATAAGCTTAACAGCACAAAGAGCTTTATTTTATTTTCTAGAAGTATAGCACTTCTTCGCTGTTCTCTGTGAAATCACAGCTTGTTTGTTCAGTAAATAAAGCAACTGAATTAATAGGGGATTTAAAGAAGCTAAAGGGGAAAGGCCTTGCCCTAAAATAAGATCTGTGGTTAGCACCGACTCTCAGTGAGAGGTTGAATTGACATTCTCATTCCCTCTTTAATTATTAAGGGAGAGGGCTCTGACAGCAGGCGCAGAGGAGACTGTCAATGAGGTTAGGAGGTACCCCGAAGGACAAAGGGAATCAGAGTTAGACAGTGAATGGCAGCACAGACACAGGTTTAGCAACTGCCGTTGGCTTTCCCCTTATTTTCTTCTAAAACAACTAAATAAATTAGATTACAAAGCAGTGAACCTTATAAAGAAGAAAGCCAACGGACTCTGCCTCAATTTACTGCACCTTCCCAGTATGAAAGGAACCCAGGAACTAATAAGTTGAGAATGACCCAGGTTTAGAACAAAGTATACTCCCTGCCTTTCCCCAGCTTGCCCTCCAATGTAGATGCGCCATTTCAGATTTATACCAGAGACCCAATCCAAACAATTAAAACTGGATTCTCTGTGAAGTATACAAGGTTCTCCTTCCTTCCTCAAGGACAACATGAAGAGTCTTTACCCAGAGGAGATGTTTGGACCTAATTTAGAGCCAGGGAATTCAAAATTTCATGGATAATAGAAAAAATAATTTGCAAGTAATATCAACTGTAACTTCGCAGGTAGCACTAACGGTTTGCACTCAACATCTGACCTAAAGGTTGGCAGTTTGAACTCACCCAAGTGGTGCCGCAAGAGGAAGGCCTGGTGTTCTACGTCTGTGAAGATCACAGCCTTGAAAACTCTATAGAGTAGTTCTACTCTCTAACACACGGGGTCATCACGAGTCAGAATTGACTCGATGGCAATGGGTTTGGTTTTTTTATTTTATCAGTTATAATATAAAAAAAAATCTAAACTGAGCTGAGTGATTCAAAATATGGGCTTCAGGGTGTGGTAGGTTCTGCCTTCAGCCCAATGGCCAAGGTTGGAACCAAATGAGAGCTCTGTGCGAGGCAGGCCCAAGCACCTGGTGCAGAGGACATAAGGAAAGTGTCTATACTCAGAGGTCCACAGCTGACTGCCTCACAGACAGTGGAGAGCCCTGCAATTCCACTGAGAAACCTATAGCTTCCACCTTTCTAGAATCACAGGAATGGTATAACTATGGATGCTTTTCAGGCAACTTTGGGATAGCCAAGTCCCTGGAGGAGGACATCATGCTTGGTAAAGCAGAGGGTCAGCAAAAAAGAGGAAGACCCTCAAGAAGATGGATTGACACAGCAGCTGCAACAATGGGCTCAAGCATAACAACAATTGTGAGGATGGCACAAGACCATGCAGTCTTTTCGTTCCCTTGAACATAGGGTCGCCTAACAGCACCTAACAACAACAGTGGTGAAGGAAGAGGGGTAACAGGTGATGGCAGATAGGAAGAGAAAATCTTACCAGGCCTCCTCTCGAGTGGGGTCTACTATCTAGGGCTTCTAACCATCTTCTCTGCAGTTTAAACAATCAGTTTTTGTTGTCATTAGCTGCCACCCCCATAATTGGTTATGGATCAGATACCTGCAATCCATAGGGTTTTCAATGACTGATTTCCAGGAGATTGCCTGGCCTTTATTCCTAGTCTCTTTTAGTCTGGAAGCTCCACTGAAACAGGTTCAGCTTCACTGCAATACACAAGCCTCCACCAACAGTTGGGTGATGGCTGCACATGAGGTGCACTGTTCAGGAAACGAACCCGGTTCTCTCACATGGAAAGAGTGAATTTTACCACTGAACTACCACTGCCCCCAAAACAATCAGTTAAGAAATCAGATACAACAAAACACTGAATGGGATGTTACCTAGGCCCATGCCAATACCTGACACTGAGACAAAAACCGAAGCTGCTCTGAGCCGACATCTGCCACTAAAGCAGGTTCCAGGCACACCTGTGTTCCTGAACAGATAGGGCCCTTGATTTCTACTAGACACCCAGAAGTTTCCCCTACCCAGCCACATCCAACTGACCACTAAATCTGGTCAACTCTATCTCCTAAATATAATTTAGATCTGTCCCCTCTTCATCTACTCCATACTAGAGTTTTAAGCCCTACCCTTATTTCTGACCTGAATGATCACAACAGCCTGCTGTCTCTATTCTCGCCTCATTTTCATCTGTTTTCACTGCCAGAGTCATCCTTCTAAGATCTCATCCAATCGTGCCATTTACCAGCTGTACACTCTTCAAGGCTCCCAATTCCCAACAAGTGGGTTCTCAAGCTCTGCAAGGCATCATAACCATAGATACCTGGTCTCACCTACAGAGCATCTTGCTGGAACAGGGAACAGGGTTTGGGTTGTTGTTGTTCGTTGCCAATGAGTCAATTTCAATTCATGGTGACCCCATGTGTGCAGAGTAGAACTGTGCTCCACAGGGTTTCCATGGCTGTGACCTCTGGGAAGCAGCTCGTTAGGTCTATCTTCAGAGGTGGATCTCTGGGTAGGTGCAAATTGCCAACCTTTTAGCTGGTCATCAAGCACTTAACTGTTTGTGCCACCCAGGGACTCCTAAGGGGGACCTGGCTAGGCCCAGAAATCTGCATTTTTAACATGTTCTTCAGGTGATTCTGATAGAACCACATCACAAGAAATCCTACCTTGAAGTCTGAATCTTGACCTTCCCAGTCACATCTCCTGGCCCTCCTCCCTCCTCCACACCTTTGCAGATGCTATTTTGATTTCTTTATATGAGTAATCCTTCCATTAGTGTGCCTGGCTAATTTCTATTCACTTCTCCAGACTTGGCTCAAACATTAATTCTTTGGGAACATCTCCTGAGACACACATCCTTCCTCTGGGCATGCCAACACCTCTTTGCATAGCAGGTATTAGAGAAGCTGAACTTCCTTCTTTATCTCTCCTACCAGCCTCTGAGCTGCAAGAGAGATATCTTTTTTTTTCTTTTTCTTTCTTAATCACCACTGCAACCCTGGCACATAGTAACCGACCACCTTGAGTCAATTCTACAACCACAGGTGTGCAGAGCAGAACTGCTCCATAGGGTTTACATGACTATGAGCTTTCAGAAGCTAATCGCTAGACTTACTGTCTGAGGCACCTATGGATGGGTTCAAACCTCCAACCTTTCAGTTAGTAGTTCAGTGCTTAACCATTTTTAACACCCAGGGACTCCTTGACATATCGTAGGCATTCAACAAAAGTTGCTAACCAAATTTTGAATAAACAAGCAAATACATAAACTCTGGACAAATCCAAAATGAACAGCTGGCAGTGTTTGCGCACAGAAGAGTCTTCCATTATCAAAGAATAATAAACTAAAAGAGAGGTTAGTTAGAGGGCAGGAAGAGAAATGCCAAAGGAATGAAATTAGCCCAGGGACCAGTACAGACTTTATAACGCAGCTTCTGGTGATTGCACGTTTCCAGCCATTGTGCTCCAGGATCCTTTACAAGGCTGTAATTTTCAAATCATGCTGCAAGCTAACTACTTTTATGCTAATCTCGCTCAATAAATACTGCTGCTGGAGAAGACACATGAACTTGTTTGTGCTGTAAACACAAAAAACCTTGAAAAGGCAACTTTTTACACTTTTAATTTCTATCTGGGTATTTGTGTCACAACTCTCCTGTGCTGCAATAATGGTTGCAGGAGGAGCTCAATAAATGTCTACCAGAAAGGATGGTGATCAATGCAGGCTACAAAATCCTAAATGTACACAAAACCCTAAAAGCCACCCCTCCACCAAATGACCTTCAAAAAAGGAGACATTTTATAAACAAATTTTAGCCCAACTTCCAATACTAGATGATGATTCGATATGTAATTTTCTTAACAGAACCATTATTTTGCGACCTTTTTTTTTTTTTTGAAATATGAAAGAGAATTCTCTAGGTTAAACTCCCATAACAATTACCTGTAGTATTTACTTGATTTAGTTGATCAGCCGGGCAATTCCAATATACTGACATCTTAAGGATGAAAATAAAATAAAATGCCCGTAATGCAAAGCTACAAAGCCCCTACACAGTGGCCACTTGTGTTATAGTAGCCTAGTGCCAATTAGGAAAAAACTTCCTTTTCAGCAAATGCTCTGCTGATTGGTTTTATGATACCATCTTTTCAGATCAAATATTTATCGTCTCATGTTGCTCTTTATTATGAACTTCCCTTCCAGCTTTATGATGAATTAATATGCCCAGGTCTTACAGCTATTCTGAGTCTTTCACTAATCTCTTGCAGATATTAAATTTTCAATAGCCTTGTGAGAAAAAGATCTTTGGGGAACTTCAACAATCAGGGAATAATAAGGCTTGTGAGAGAAATATGGTCAAATACACTTGTGAAATGTTTGAATTTCCCCCAACAGCCTAGTTGATTACAATTAATGGTCACAAGTGATATACAACTTATACTTCCATGATGATCAAAGACTACAGCCTTCAGTATGGATTATACCTTAACATAAAGAAAACAAAAATCCTCACAACTGGACCAATAAGCAACATCATAATAAACAGAGAAAAGATTGAAGTTGTCAAAGATTTCATTTTACTTGGATCCACCATCAACACCCATGGAAGCAGCTGTCAAGAAATCAAACAACGTATTACATTGGGCAAACGTGTTGCAAAAGACCTCCTTAAAGTGTTAAAAACCAAAGATGTCACTTTGAGGACTAAGGTGTACCGGACCCAAGCCATGGTATTTTCAATCACCTCATATGCATGCAAAAGCTGGACAGTGAATAAGGAAGACCAAAAAAGAACTTATGTATTTGAATTACGGTGTTGGCAAAGAACATTGAATATGCCATGGACTGCCAGAAGAACAAACAAATCTATCATGGAAGAAGTACAGCCAGAATGCTCCTTAGAAGTGAGAATGGTGAGGCTTCATCTCATGTACTTTGAACATGTTATCAAGAGGGACCAGTTCATGGAGAAGGGCATCATGCTTAGTAAGGTAGATGATGAGCAAAAAAAAAAAAAAAGGAAGACCCTTGTCATGGATTGAATTGTGTTCCCCAAAAATATGTGTCAACTTGGTTAGGCTATGATTTCGAGTATTGTGGTTGTCCTCCATTTTGTGATTTTACTATGTGTTATAAATCATAATCTCTACCTGTGCCTAAAGAGGATTAGGGTGGGATGTAACACCTTTGCTCAGGTCACATCCCTGATCCAATGTAAAGGCAGTTTCCTTGGTGTGTGGCCTGCACTACCAAGAGATAAAAGCAAAGAGAAGCAAGCAGAGTGAGGACCTCGTACCACCAAGAAAGAAGCACCAGGAGCAGAGCACATCCTTTGGACCTGGGGTTCCTGTGTGGAGAGCACCTAGTCCAGGGGAAAATTGACAAAAAGGACCTTCCTCCTGAGCTGACAGAGAGAGAAAGCCTTCTCCTGGAGCTGACACCTGGAATTTGGACTTCTAGCCTACTAGACTGTGAGAAAATAAATTTCCCTTTGTTAAAGCTATCCATTCGTGGTATTTCTGTTATAGCAGCAATAGATGACTAAGGGTAAAAACTCATTCCTTTAACTGCCCATCACACGCAATGATTTTACAACCTCTTGCATTATGACTTGAATCCAGAACCAATAAATACCTCATATATGATCTGATCCACACAGAACAGAAAAGGGTAAATCTCCTCCTTATGATGGACATTGCATTCCCACTAACACACTGCATGTAACACCACCTTAGAAGTCTGGGGTTTTTTCTGTGTTTGTATTTAAAGATCAAACTATTGACTCATATAGTTCTCCCACTCAACTACAATGTCAAAGGCATTTTACATGTGATGCTGTAGTAATTTCTTTATTCATTACACATATGCAGCTGGTTTTCTGAACATCAGAACAAGATGTAATGTTTACTCCCTATTACATTTCATCCTTTTACATTCAGCCCTTTGTTCCAGCTCACAGGGATCTTTTTGGATCCTAATTCTGTTCGTCAGTGCACACACTATCCCTTCCAGCTTAACTTCAAAGGCAGATTTGATGAGCATCCCCCAGTGGTCTCGGCCGAGTCATTAAGGAGCCTGGGCACACCCTCTTGAGATTCCCGAAGACATCAATCACATTATCCAATATTCTTTGAGCTCAGGCATTCAATCAGTTATGACTCCAGCTTATACATGAGGCTTTTGTGGGAAGTTTAGCAAAGACCTCTCTAAAATTCAGAATAACCGTTTTTGTATCACTGTAATTGAGAAATTCCATCAAAAATGATGAGTTTAATTTGATACGGATGGTCCAGAGTTAAACCATGCTTTCTTTCCTCAGAGTACTGTAGTGAACATTTCTCACTCCTTTTAGTTTTCCAATTTCTGAGCATCCTTCCTATGTTTAAGGTGCCAGTGAGAGAGCAATGGTGGGCATAAGAAAACTTCACCTTCCACTAAGGAAACTAAATATACGCATATCCAATTTTCATCAGGTCAACTCCTACTCATGGCGACCCCATGTGTGTCAGAGTAGAACTGTGCTCCATAGTGTTGTCAATAGCTGATAGGTCAGAAGTAGATCACCAGCCTTTCTTCTGAGGCACCACTACAACTTCTTGGTTTACAGCTGAGTACCTTAAGTCTCCCAGAACTCATGCAGTTAGGGAATGAACAACTGACCTAGCTCAGCAAACAGTTGTGTCCATCTAAGACTCTAAGTCTGAGTAAATGGCATAGAAAAGCAGGGCAGTTCTGAATGCATTCTGGAGGAATAGCCTGGATTCCAGTGGGCAACAGTGATGCCCAATGGCAGGGGCCCCAGTGCCAGCTCTCTAATCATCCCATTCCCTCAGCATTCCCTGGCTGTGTTCTTAGCTGTTTGCCCCCTCCTGGTGTCTGCCATTTTCTGAGACTGGCTTTTTAGTCTTTCCATCAAAAAAGCTAATATCCTTCTAATAAGATCTGTTTGTATTTAGGTTATTTAGAGTTCGTTTCTTTTGTCTGCAACCAAGGACTGACTGATAACAGCCTCACATCCTGTTGACTAATCAGTCTAGGATTCCGTCTAGAGTTCATATTGACATGGTGGAATCCACTTCTTACCCTTTTTAAAAGCTAGACACAACTATCTCCACTTCTGGCACTGTTCTCACGCTCCATGAGTTCCGAAAGATGGGTCAGGTGAAGTTCAGCAATTCCTTGTTTAGGCTTTCTCAGGACAGTGGAATGTACATGAGAATCGGAACTCATTTTGACCAAAAGGTGCTTTTGTTCAATCTTTTCACCCCCTTGGGTTTCTAATCCTCCTTACTAAGGTTTCTTCTCACCTTTTTCAACCATTTTATCATTATCTTTAACACGAAAGCAAAAGCAAAACAGAAATTTAGTATTTTTGCCTCTCTATAATCCATCCAGACACTCCAAGAAGTATTCTTACATCTCCTTGTTCTTTCTCTGAATAGCTATGTAGTCTCTTTGGCCCCAAGGGCCCAGATTCTCTCTCATAACAAACTTAGCAGACAGGTAGCCTCTGGATACATTTAAGAGGAAAGCTACTACCTTCCTCTGCCCTGAAAAAAATCAGCCAGTGCACTGTTTAGCATAGGTCAATAAAGACACTGAATTCCCAAGTCATCCTTCCCAAGTTTAGACTTCAAAATTCCCATGCAGTATATTCATTCTTATGTTTAAGGAAACGTCAGATTCTCTGACTGGATAATTAGCCACATTCTTGTCAGGTTTAACTTTTACATTTTGTATCTAAGTTCTTTTCTGGGGAAACAAAGCTGAATAAATAGCCTTTTCCATATCATGCCTTTTTCAGACTTTGTGTAATCTTGAGGATCTTATACTATATAAGGCTTTTTTTTTTTTTAACTAAGCAAAAAGACAAGGTACAGTTTCATGTAGATGATGACTTCGTTATGCTAATGACTGAAGAAGGCTCAGGAGCCATAAAAGAAGCAAAAATTTTCAACTTCTATTTCTACTAGTGTAATTTTTTTTTTTTTAATGGTACTAGCAATTAAGGCGCTTGGCTACCAACTGAAAGGTTGAAGGTTCAAGTTCACCCAGAGGTGCCTCAAAAGAAAAGCCTGTTGATCTAATTCCAAAAAATCAGCCATTGAAAACCCAATGGAGCACAGTTCTACTCTGACACACATGGGGTTGCCATAAGTCGGAACTGGCTTGACGACAATGGTTAAACTACTCTGCCTACAGATTTTTTAAAATGCAGACTACTGTAGTTCCAACAGATAAAAATATACCAATTCTTGTTTCAGAAAAGCATAGTGATTTCACAAGATGTTAAATAGAAATAAAGTTCCTTCAAAACTGAGACAAAGCAAATGTTTTTAGAAAACCTAACAACAAAAAAAGAAATAAGCCACGTTAATAGCCTAGAAATCTGCAAAAACAAATAATAACAAAAATCCCAACAAAACAACACACAAAATCTAGAATTTCTTTTTAAAGAAGGCCACCAGGGACAAAGTTAATAAACAGCTGGGTAAATGTAATCAGATATTTGAAATGTATACAACTAACAAAGGACTAATTTCTAGAATATACAAGAAACCCCCAAAATGAACAAAAGAAAGATGAGTACTCCCATAGAAAAATGAGCAATGGATGTGAACAGGTAGTTTACTGAAGAGAAAAACACAGACACACACAAAAAAATGGCAAGCACTAGTGACATGCTCAAACAGATGATAATCACAGGAAAGCTAATTAAGACAAGGAGTTGCCACTTTACACCAACCAGATTGGCAAATAGCAAGAAGCTGGAAGACACCAAGTGCTGGCCAGGATGGGGACAGAGGAACCATCATGAAATGGCTGGGGGAAATAGACCTGGCGTGATCATCATAGACAGCAATCCGATACTCCTAGTGAAATGACATATACGATTATCTCATGACCCAACAGTTCTGCTCCTGGGTATGAACCCCATGGAAATTCCACATGGGTGCATAAAACATGTGGAGCACTGTTTGTGATGGCAGAAGTGAAATGTGACCTCAGTGTCCACCAATGAGAGAATAAGTAAAATGTGGGTGGATGCACACCAGACGGGAGAGACATGGATTACACATACACACCAAAAAAAAAAAAAGCCAAACCCGTTGCCTTCAAGTCAATGCCGACTCACAGCAACTCTACAGGACAGAGTAGAACTGCCCCAAAGGGTTTCCAAGGAGCAGCTGGTGGATTCGAACTGCTGACCTTTTTGGTTAGCAGCTGAGTTCTTAACCATGCACCACCAGGGCCCCACACATACACAAAGCAACATCGAACAGACATTAAAAACATTGTGTGGGGTGGAAAAAAGCAGGAAGGATTTATATTACATGATTTTAACTATTATATATCCATTCTCTTTTCCTACTTTCTTCTATCATCCTTGAGGATATGTAATATTTAAAAATGCAAATATAAATACATACAATATAAAATATAACAAGAATATGATAATGAAACACAACATATGTAAATACATTCAAATAAAACAATACTTAATTTCCAATAGCTCATTGAAATCAAGTGTGTACACTGAAGTGCTTGCCTATGGGGGATAGGAGAGATTAACAATTGACTATAGGGGTAACAGGGGAGGGAGGAGAGAAAGGAAAGACACATAGCCTTATGTTTTAACTTACAAAAGATCGTATTTCCCAGGTATCAATGGTTACAGGCAATTTTTCTTTTAGGATGGGAAAGGAACACCCATACACATGTGCATACATGATCTGGGTAAATCCTAGCAGGCTAAAACCTGTGCTTATGCATATAAGTCAATTATATTTCATCACCAGTATCAAACACTGACTGAACACACTTTGGATTCACAGCAACACCAGATACTACATAAAATACATTTATTTTAAATTAAAAGTAAGGCACTTACAGGGATTTGGAAGAACAACTAGAATATCCAGACACATCTTTGGTGTTTCTAGCTCAGCTAAAAATGGGAGAAATTAAAGTTGTTTGTCACTAGAAGATAGATGAAATTAAAACATGCTTTTAAAAATTAAACAGCATTTTTTCAAACTTTTAATGACATTAAGTACCTTGTAGAGTTGGTCATGCTTAAAATAATCTAAACTAATGAAACACACACTCCTGAAACAATTGATGAATCAGCTGCTTTGTTTTACAGAATTAAATTAGGTCAAAAATTAACTTGGGCATTGTGTTTAAGATCCACCGCACTTTACTTGAAGGAGCTCAATTTAACCTCTCATAATTCTTGCTCAGTCAGGGATGTTATAAGGTTTTGTAGTAATGATGGCAGTGGTTAACACTTGGAAAAAAAATGTATTGTTCCAAAAATCATATCTCCTGCGTCAAACAAAAGAATACGGCTGTAGCTGACTCTGTGGACTGGCTACCAAAAAGTCATTCATAGCACCTTCTTCCTTGTCATCCCCTAACATAAAACCAAATCAGTTGTCATCAAGTCAATTCTGACTCATAGTAATCACATGTGTGCAGGGTAGAACTGCACTCCACAGGATTTTCAAGGCTTTGACCTTGACTTTTTGGAAGCAGATTGACAGGCCTTTCTTCTAAGAAGTATCTGGGTGAGTTCAAACCACCAACTTTTTGGTTAGTAATCAAGTGCTTAACCATTTCCACCATCCAGAGCTCCTTCCTCTAACAAAACAAAAACAAAAAAACAAACCCGCTGCCATCAAGTTGATTCCAACTCATAGTGACCCTATAGGACACCATAGAACTGCTCCATAGGGTTTACAAGGAGAAGCTGGTGGATTCAAACTGCCGACTCTTTGGTTAGCAGCTGAGCTCTTAACCACTATGCTACCAGGGCTCCTTCCTCTAACACAGAGGTTGAAAATTTCCCAGACACTCTTAACCCTACTCTCACAGCTAGGGGTAAGCTTGGGAGCTAATTCTGACCAATGACACATTTGCAGAATTTGCTACATGGTCTTAGAAAAAATTTCTACAAAGAGACAGACTTAGCTGGCAGGACTCTTTTTGCCCTTAGTCCTTCCCCCATCTTTCTGCTGGAATGTAGATGCAATGCCTGGAAGTGCAGCAGGAGGAAAGAAACATAACCCAAAGAGGTAGAATAGGAAGACAGGATCCAGATCCTGGAGAACATCCCTGAGCAGTCACACTGGCCCTGGACCATCTACTTCTAGACTTCTTGCTAAATGAAATAAATAAACCCCTTACAGTTTAAGCCACTGTTAATTGGGTTTTAGCCAAATGTACTCTTAATTGATACAGCAGCAATTAAAAAAAACACAAAAGCTATGCAGCAACATTGAAAAATATTTACAAAAACATTAAGTGAAAAGGACAACAAAATGGCATGTACACCATCACAGCAACTATGTAAAAAATTCAAGCCTCAAGTTGGAATACTGAAAGATTCTATGAGGAAAATATTAAATGACGCAGGAAGCATCCTAAGAAGACGGAAGGAATACACAAAGCCACTATACCAAAAAGAATTGGTCGACGTTCAACCATTTCAGGAGGCAGAATATGATCAGGAACCTATGGTACTAAAGGAAGAGGTCCAAGCTGCACTGAAGGTCTTGGCCAAAAACAAGGCTCCAGGAATTGACAGAATACCAATTGAGATGTTTCACCAAATGGATATAGTGCTGAAAGTACTCACTCATCTATGCCAAGAATTTTGGAAGACAGCTACCTGGCCAAACAACTGGAAGAGATCCATGTTTATGCCTATTCCAAAGAAAGGTGATCCAATCGAATGCAGAAATTATTGAACAATATCATTAATATCATACGCAAGTAAAATTTTGCTGAAGATCATTCAAAAGCAGCTACAGCAATATGTAGACAGGGAACTGACAGGAATTCAGGCCAGATTCAGGAGAGGACGTGGAATGAAGGATATCATTGCTGATGTCAGATGGATCCTGGCTGAAAACAGAGAATACCAGAAAGATGTTTACCTGTGTTTTATTGACTATGCGAAGGCATTCAACTGTGTGGATCATAACAAATTACGGATAACATTGCAGAGAATGGGAATTCCAGAACAGGTAACTGTGCTCATGAGGAACCTGTACATAGATCAAGAGGCAGTCATTCGAACAGAACAAGGAAATACCGCAGGGTTTAAACTTAGAAAAAGTGTGTGACAGTGTTGTATTCTCTCCCCATACTTATTCAATTTGTATGCTGAGCAAATAATACGAGAAGCTGAACTATATGAAGAAGAACGGGGCAACAGCATTGGAGGAAGACTCATTAACAAGCTGCAATATGCAGATGACATAGCCTTGCTTGCTGAAAGTAAAGAGCACTCGCAGCACTTACTGATGAAGGTCAAGGATCACAGTCTTCAATATGAATTACACCTCAACATAAACAAGACAATCCTCACAACTGGACCAACAAGCATCATGATAAACAGAGAAAAGACTGAAGCTGTCAAGGATTTCATTTTACTTGGATCCACAATCAACACCCAGGGAAGCAGAAGTCAAGAAATCAAATGATGCATTGCATTGGGCAAATCTGCTGCAAAAAAACCTCTTTAAACTGTTGAAAAGCAAAGATGTTACCCTGAAGACTAAGGTGCACCAAGCCACGGTGTTTTCAATTGTCTCATATGCATGCGAAAGCTGGACAATGAATAAGGAAGGCTGAAGAAGAACTGATGCTTTTGAATTGTGGTGTTGGCAAGAATATTGACTATACCATGGACTACCAAGAGAACAAACAAATCTGTCTTGGAAGAAGTACAACCAGAAAGCTCCTTAGAAGGAAGGATAGCAAAACTACATTTCACATACTTTGGACATGTTATCAGGGGGGACCAGTCCCTCGAGAAGGGCATCATGCTTGGTAAAGTAGAGGGTCAGCGAAAAAGAGGAAGACCCTCAACAAGATCGATTTACACAATGGCTGCAACAATGGGCTTGAGCATAATGATTGTGAAGATGGCGCAGGACTGGACAGTGTTTCGTTCTGTTGTACATAGGGTCACTATGAGTTGGAACCAACTTGATGGCACCTAACAACAACAACATATAAAAGGAATTAATGCATTTGGTCCAAGATTAGGTAGCAACATACAAAGTAAAATAGTTATGCTAGGGAGGTAGTCCTGTGTACTGGTAAAGTGACAAAATAATTTATCTTTCCAAACTGAGACACTTCATAGAAAACCAAACCAAACCCATTGCCATGGAGTTGATTCCAACTCATAGCTATGAGTCAGTGAGAAAGGGGGTGCTATTAATAATTATGCTGAGACAAGTATAAATGGGGCCTATGCCAGGCAGGCTGCAATAGATGAGTAATGTTTTTAGTTCGTTCAAAATGTTCAAGTAACATCTTTATCTCACCTTTTCAAATACAAAAAATTGCATGCTTAAGTTCTCTATCAGACCTCCCAATTCTAGCCCTTCATCTTCTTTGGAATGTATTCTGTGCTGGTTCTTATACAGAATTCATTACAAAATAGTTCTAGTGAGATACACTGCCCCGTAATCCTCAATGAAAACAAAACCTCTTGTTTAATATTTTTCTAGAGTCCAATTAAAAATATTCTTTCTGAGAATTCCTTTACCAAGATTTGCTTGTAAACTAGCATACTTTTCCCCAAATACGATAATCCAGTTCACATTCACAAGGTAGCATACTTACTAAATGGTTTCCAGGATCCTGGAAGGAGTAGATTCACTCAAGACAAAAGAAATTCAAATATTAAGGGTTAGTGAATCATTACAAATTACTGCAACTGTGTTAAAATTTAAACATTTTAGTCATCTGGTTTTTGGCTTTTTTAAATAACCGAAACCCACATGCAACCAAGGAGCGGTTATTTGTACCACTGTGTAAAGTGTCTATAGAAAGAAAAAATTAAGTGTCTATAGAGCTATAACTAATTCAAAATAACAGTAACTCTAAGAGCCATTTATATTTGACCTTGGAGTGTTTGTTCTTATACTTACTTTTGAATAAGATGAGGACATATAAGACTGTCACTTTCTGTAACAGCCTTGAAAAATTATAACCACACCTTCACTGGGAATCACCCTGACTCTGCAGTGTGAATTACCAAACCTTCAGCAAGGCATTGCAAAGCCCTGCACATTCCAGGATTAACTTGGCTTCTCAGGTGTATCTCTTGTCACTTTTCGCTACTCCTTAAATACTGGACAGACGTTCAGGTTCGCACTTGGGAGTTAAGTTTTGCCCTTTGATTCCGCCCTTTTCTCCAGGCAAACTTCTATTCCTTATTCAACGCTGAACTCAAACGCCACCTTCTTTCAAAGGGCTATACCTTGTGACCCAGACCAAAAGCTTAATTCCTTCCTCTAAGCTCCCCTCTGTACTTCTAGCACTCTCATTCCAGAGGGAGTTCCTCTTGGCCCTTGCGGAGCTCTCCAGTTCTCAACAATTTCCTTTTCTTCAGTCCGGGCACTGTGGAGAATCACTTCAAACACCCTCTTCAGTCAGTAAGCTTCAGGTCTATGCTCTCCTCACCTTTCTGACAGTCCAATCCAGGCGCTACCAGCCTTGGCTCTACTCTGCTTCCTGGTCTTTGCTTCCCACCACCGCACAGTGGCTGAGAAGCTCTCCAAACCTCTGCAGCACACTACAATCCTTTGTATGTGACCTCACCAGCTCTCCCTCACAGCAACCACTCCCAACTCTGACCTCAACCCAGACGTGCTTTGGCCATGTAGGCTTAGAAAGAAAAAAGAGCGACATAAAAACTTCACTAGATGAATTTTCTTCTCATTTTACATAAACCATAACATTTTATACACCCCTCTTTTTTCTCTCCCTGCCAATAGCACCCACTCTATAGAAACTGTACCATACACTTCAACATTGCAGTATCCTAGCCCCAAAGCACACCAGGGGCTTAGTGGCTGTAAGGCATGTCCAGGGGAAATCTCTAAGCTGCTCCCCCTCAATTTCAAGATGAACAGGTGTTGACAGTGGCAACCCATCAGCAGAAACACATCCCACTCCCCTTGTCTGGCTGCATCAGTCAGGCACGTTTCATATTCGTGGCACCTCAGAATGTCATTCTGCACCTGTTCTGGCACCCCCTTGGACTTGCACCTGGAAGCAAATGCCCTTCTCTGCTCCTCACCCCCTGCCCCGCATGCTTCTGGAGCACACCAGCTAGAGAGTTATTTAAGAAGTCTGTCTTTGTGTCTCTTTAGGACTGACTGCCCTGAAAACCAAGCCTGAGCTGTGGTAAATCCTAGATGAGAGGCAAATGCTCTCAGGCTGGTTTTATTTTTTTTCTTAACTGAATTCTCGTACAGGCACTAGACTGGGAATTAGAAAAAGGAACATGTAGTAGAATTTGTGGCTTTCTATAGATGCTGTGTTCTCACTACATTCACAAAGCTCCTTATTCTCAGAATTTCTGGAGGCTTCCTGAGTTCTTTTTCTCCTCAACAAGTCTACGGTATTTTTCAGATTTCTCTGTCCTGGATTCCTCCACTCTCTGCCATAACCACTACCTCCAGCTGCCATCAAGTTAATTTCAACTCATGGAGACCCCAGGTGTTTCAGGGTACAGTGGAACGGTGCTCCATAGGATTTTCAATGGCTCTGATATTTTAGAAGTAGATAACCAGGCCTTTCTTCTGAGGTATCTCTGGATAGATTTGAGCGGCCAACCTTTAGGTTAACAGTCAATCACTTAACTGTTTGTGGCATCCAGGTATTCCTCTCTGCCACAACAGCTCTGCTAAAATCCAGTGTTCCTAGTCTCTGGGCAACTAGTAGCAGTCAACCAAATTCAGCTGTTTCCTCCCACCCCTGGGTTCTTTCTTCTACTATGTCTGAATATTAAACAAATTATATTTTACAAACATGGACAGTCCTCTTGAGACAGTAATTCAGAGGTCTTAAGGATTCTCTTATGTAAAATTATACCAAACCAATAAGACTTAACACACCAGCACTTAGTGTGTGTCAGGCATTATTCTAAGCCCTTTATATGAAGTAGCATTTAGACCTCACAACCACCTAGTAAGGCTGCTACTATTATTATCCCCATTTTACAAATAAGGAAGCTTTTCCTCCTGGGGACCTGATTAGGAAGAGTGGGAAAGCTGCCTCATTTCCCCTAAGAGATACCCTGGCTCAGCATCTCCCCACAACCTACTCCAATCTTTTCTTAAATCAGTACAAATCACCAACCTAAGCTAAAAAAGCCATCTTTCAAACCTTTTCTACAAAGGAACAGAGAAAAGCTTGGAGACTGGGTTTCAAAGATCTTCTGTACTTGGCTACAAGCAAGGGAACCAAAACGTCAGAGCAAGTAATTAAGCAGAGGAGATACTAACTCTCAAAAAGACTGAAAGCAAGACTTTCTCAGGTTAAAAAAAAACTCAAAACTTTGGTTAACTATATTAAGTTTCCTGACCTTGGGTACTGATATCTAATTATGTACAGCTGAATAGAGAAACTAACTGATTCTTTGCATCTTAAATTGTGATTGTTATAAAATTGTTTTAAATTAGCACAGCTTTGCACTGAGTTGTCTGGCATTTGGCACAAAGCCATTGCCAACTCACTGATCCCATGGCATCACTTTCTCCTTGTTAGAATTTAAGTGGGAAGTTTTTCTTCAATTACAGTGCACAGGAAGTGGTTCAATAAATAAAGGCAACATAAAGTTCAATGCATGTGGAAAAATTAAGTTATCAACTGCTAAGGCAAACACTAAAATGCAATTCTTTTAAAACTCATTGTTGATAAAATATGGAGCAGCCCTTAATGCTTTTAATTTACAAGGAATTAGGTAGGTGAAAATGAATTGCATTTTGACAAGGTGAACATCAAATTCAATCATCACTGAACCTCAATTATCATTTCTTGGAGATGCTATTAGTAGTTGCAGCCCCACTTCATACACTGTAATATCAGGCAAATAGGTGGTGTCCCCAGGATTTCTGTCTGTCCACCATAAATTGAAAAATAGAAGAAAATTCACTAATGGGTGATGACTGGTGGGATGGAAACTTCGCATCAGCAAAGATAGAGAACAACTGCGTGAGAATCTGAGCTAAATCATGAATTTGTGGCTGCTAACTAGGGTTACTGCATTGGATAATGCTTGCCAGCAGCATTTGAAGGTCAAGACTGAGCCACACGACAAGATGACAGGAAACAGGAGGGGCAAGAGCCAACAGGGCCAACAGAAATATAAGAAGCAAAGATTATCATATATCCTAAGATGGAACTAGATTTTATGGAAAATAATTTTTAAAAAACAAAGGAATGTTTTCCTAGAGAAACAAGATACTAGTAGTAATATTATAGTAGTATATCGAGTAGAACCCACTACTTCTAAATGGACTAATATGTTAGATGTAAATGATAAGCCACCTAAAAGAAGAGCAACTAATGAATCAAACTTTCATATATTTTCTTGTATCATTCCTTTGTACAATAGGTAGGAGAACTATATACCTAACTTACTGCCCAAATCAGTTTACTTCTGCCAGCCAAAAGGGGTGTTATTAATAATTACACAGGATAGCAGATATAAACACTTATGGTCAACTCCCATGGGCCACACCAGTCATGTCCCCAGCATACACCCTTTCCCTTAGCCCAAAACTCGGTGCTCCTCTGTTGCCTCTAGCGCGCCCCCCACCTCTTTGAATCTGGCCACTCCTACTCTTCCTCCAGCCGTCAGCGTAGATACTGCCTCCTTCCTTGAGCTGCCCTGCAAGACCAGGTGAAATGTTCTAATACCGCAGTTTTATGCAAATAACGTGCAAGTTGTATATGTATCTATATATCTATAGACAGTTTTTTTTTTTTTTTGCCAACTGCGCAGCCCCCTCATGTGTTATTTTCTCAGGCACACTATGCATGTTATATGTGTTGATGCGTTATTTACTTGGGCACATTATTTGCAAAAAGTATGCTACGTGCTTTCAGGCCACCCAATACTTCTCCTTACCCCAGCATTTGCTACTTTGCATTATACATGTCTGTTACCTCATCTGTCCCCTTTTCTAGCTATGCCAAAAGCTTACTCTTAAATTTCATTTGTATGCTGTGATTTTAAAATGGTCTCACATTTCTCAGTACTATTAATTTATGGGAAAATATTTAAAATTATAAAGTCACAGCCTCATGAGTTACAGGGGCTTCTGAATTAAACAGTGGGCTTGTAAATTTCATGAAAAAATAGCAGTCCTTGAAAAGAAGAGACACTAAAGTGGTTTCATGTTTATTTCTATTAGACAAAACACTCTAGCCAATTTTTCTACTAAATTAGCTTTCCTTGCCATAATGGAGTGAATCTGATAACAACTGTCCCGAAAGCTGCACATTTCAAGTCATATAAAAAGCAAATGTGCAGAAATAAATATTTTATTTCTGGCACGCCGCACAATTCATATGGCGCAATTTGTGCAATATCTCCCATACTACAAGATTCCATAAGAGAGAATCATACAGCAGAATCCAGATTACCAGACACACATAGGAAACAAGAATGACACAGTTTTTAGAGTTGGTTTGGAGGCTGGTAGAGACAAAGATCATTACCATCATAGACATTTCAAAGTCATCTAGAACAAAAATATGAGCTAAGTTTTAAAAACTCAACAACAACAAAAAAACATATTTGTAAACATGGTCTTTGCAAACCTTAAGATTAAAATAAAAAGCTCCTTGAGGGCAGGGATATGTTGATTGACTGAATAAATTCAGGCCAGTGCAACTCTGGCTACAAATCCAAATCAATGAAGTATTTTTGTTTTTTATAAAGCACAATGCAATGTCACAGAACAATTTGTGGGCAAATTGTTGAATGAGAAACTAATTTGCTCTGTAAACTTTCATCTAAAGCACAATAAAAAAGAAAAATAAAGTACTAACGGCTAGATGTGACCCTGTTGTTGTGTTGTTGCATGCCATCAAGTCGATTGACTCATAGGGACCCAGTGTGACAGAATGTAACTGCCCCATGGGGTTACCTAGGCTGTAATCTTTACAGGAGCTGATCACCAGGTCTTTTCTCCTGCAGATCCACTGGTAGGTTCGAACTGCAGATCTTTCAGTTAGTAGCCAAGTGCTTAACTGTTCAGCCACCAGGACTCCTTTACTCAACCCTAAATTTACTGAATTAGAGCCTTCAGACAGGGTCCAGATATTGATACTTTAAGAGCCCCCACAGGGCTCCAACACACAGCCGACATGAGAACTACTCTTCTACTATCAATAGGCTATCCCAGAATTAGTGATAATAGCAAGGGGCATTATTGAGTGTTTCCTAGGTGCTAGGCACTATTCTGGGAATGTATATGTATTAACTCATTTGATACTTTAAATGACTTCGTAAAATAGGTACTAATATACCATCTCATTAGATTTTACCAAAGAGGAAACCGAGGCTGAGACAGGTTAAGAAACTTGCCGAAGTTCTACACCCAATAAGTGAATAAAATGTGATTCAAACCTCAGCAGTCTGGCTCCAAAGTCTGCTTGCTTAACCATAACTCTATAGTTCAAATATTTCTACTAAAAAACATCCCCATAGGTTTTAAGTATCTGTCTCCAATTCTAACAGGTCTTTGGGGATGGACAGTGAGGCAAACCAGCGGAACGAGGATGTGAAAGGGATGTCGCTTGAATATGCTATCAGTAAGAGCAAATCAATGATAATGAGGATTATACAATTTAAAACACTTCTCAAAAAATATTACTTTTATAGCAGAACTTCTTGCTCATTAATTATATAATTCAAAGACAAACAGGAATTTGGGGGCAGTTTTATGCAAAAGTTTTGGTCTTGTTTTTGCCACCAGATCCCATCTAATGTCACCTACTAAAGGACACAGCTCAGCAATTGTCCCCACTCTCTCCTATACCATTAGTCTCTCTCCTCAATCACTCCTATCAGCATACAAGCATGTACTTAATATCTAAAAATAATAATATTTCTTGTCCTCACACCCCATTAGCTATCACCTCATCATCTCTACTCCCCTTTACACAAAACACCTAAAGGTAATTCTCTGTATTATATCCAATTCTTCTTCCATTCCCTCTTTTATCGGTTTTGGAAAACCCTCAGTCACTATCTCTTCAAGTATTGCTTCTGTTCTATTCTCCCTTTTCATTATTACACATATGTTAGACCTTTCTACCGTATCTCCTATATATCATCAGTGCTTTACCGTGCTTCAGTCTGAAGATTTCCATCTGACTTATCTTCCTCTTATCTCTCTCTTCAAATAAGTCTGATCTTCCATTATACCCACCCATTAAGTTCTTTATTTTGGTTATTGCATTTTCCAATTATAACATTTTCATTTGTTTTTATAGTTTCTAGTTCTCTGACAAAATTCTCATTCTCATCTTTCAATTCCTTGAACATACTGATTAGTTACTTTAAAGTTTGTATCTAATTTTGAAATTTCCTAAGAGCCTGTTCCTATTGTTTTTGCTGTTTTTTAGTTTCTCTTGGTTTTTGTACAAATCTTATCTCTAGTAAGTGTCATTGCTTTGGATTGAGACAAAATGTAGAGATAATTTGAGGCTCTGGGTGATTTTAACTTTCTCTAAAGAGGATTTATTTTTGCTTCTGACAGGCAGCTAGTCTAGGGTCACCAGTACTCAAATCACCATAACCCAGTCAGGAACTGATACACTAGAAGCTAGCCTTCAGTATCCATGGGGGCTGCTCTACTTCCAGCTCACCTTTACTCCTATGGTTTGGCTTTCTGAGGTTTTATCTAAAGGACTCGGGATTTACCAGGATCCTTTTTGGCCAGTCTTGAACTCCAAATTTTATTGCCCTAGCACAATTGGCCTATATAAAGATTTTATAAGTTTCTTAGCCATGACTTCGGAATCAGTAAATGAGGGAAAAGGTGGTCCCAAATTCCAGGCTGTCCTTTCTGGGATTTCTCTTCTTCAAAACCACCAGCCCCATAATTCCTCACTATATCGATGTCTCTTTGCTGCATTGAAACACATTTTTAAGAATATGTGACCAACTTTCCTAGTTGTTCTCAGTGGAAGGACTGAGGAGAAAAAATCTTGTTCACCATTGCCTCTTCCATTCTTTCCTGACCACAGTCCAATCAGGTTTTCATCCCAGGTCAGTGGAACTGCCTGTCTCAGTCTTTATCTTATTTCTCAGCACCAGTTCACAGAGCTGATTGCTCCCACATCCTTGAAACATTTTCTTCGCTCGATTTTCAGAACAATATATTCTGGGTTCTCCTACAACCTTGCAGCCACTCCTCCTCAGTCCCCTTTGTTAATTCCTCATCATGTCTCCAACCAGGATACTTTGAAGCACCAAAGGGCTGATCCCTTGTTCTTCTCTCCCCTATCTACACTCATTCCCTTAGGGATCTCATCTAGTCTCCTACATGCTGATGACTCCCAAATTAATATTTCTAGCCTTGATGACTCTCCTTAACTTCAGACTTTTAGGTATCAAGACATATGAGCCCTGGTGGTGCCATGGTTCAGAGCTTGGCTCCCAGCCAAAAGGTCAGTAATTCGAATCCACAAGCTGCTCCTTGGAAACCCTATGGGGCAGTTCTACTCTGTTCTACAGAGTTGCTATGAGTTGGAATCCACTTGACGACAAGGGTTTTTTTTTCTACATTGAGCTGTATCATAAGCATATTGTCAAACTTAATGTGTCCAAAACCAAATTCCTGATTTTCAGAGCCCTGATGGCACAGTGGTTAGGCTCTCGGCTGCTAACCAAAAGGTTGGCAGTTCAAACCCACCAGCCACTCCACCAGAAAAAGATGTGGCAGTCTGCTCCTGTAAAGACTACAGCCTTGAAAACCCTATGGGGCAGTTCTACTCTGTCTTACTGGGTCATTATGACTCGGAATCGACCGGGCGACAACGTGTTTTTGGGTTCTCCTCCAACCATCTTCCCATCTTGATAGATGTCAATTCTATTCTTCACATTCCTCAGGCAAAAACTTTGAAGTCATCCTTCTTCCTCTTCCTTAGGCCCTACATTCTGTCCATCAGCAAATTTTTATATCTATCTTCAAAATGTATTTAGAATACAACCATTCTTACTACCTTTACTTCCACTAGCCTGGCCCAAGCATCCTCCCCTCTCATCCATATTACTGCAATAACTTCCCGACTGGTCATCTCCTGCTTCCACCCTTGGCCCCACAATCTATTCTCAACACAGTAGCCAGAATGATCCCGTTAGCCACCCAAACACCAGCTGCCATGCAGTTGATCCTGACTCATGATGACCCATGTATGTCAGAGTAGAACTGTGCGCCGTAGAGTTTTCAAAGGCTAATTTTTCAGAAGTAGATCACCAGACCTTTCTTCCAAGGTACCTCTGGGTGGACTCTGATCTCCACCCTTTGGTTAGTTAGCAGCCATGTACATGAGCCGTTTGCACCATCCAAGGATCCTGATAAAACCTAAAAAGTATCATTCACTCCTTTGTTCAAAACTTTTCAGTAATATTTCTTCTTAGCCAGTATAGCAACAGAAAGTCCTTATAATGACCTACTAGGCCCTACACGATTTCCTACTTCCTTGTCCCTTTGTTCACTCCATTCCAGCTATAGTGGCCTCCTCGCTGCTCTTTGAACAATCAGACATGTGTTGAATTCCAGGCTTTGCATTTTCTTTTCCAAATTTCTGTCTCAAATATTCTTTCCCCACATAGATATGTGATTTACTCCCTTGCTTCCATCAGGTCTTTATTCAAGTGTAACCTTCTCCAGGAAGCTTTCCATAACTGATCAATAAAAAACAGAAACTCCTCCCATCACTTCCTATACCCTTATTCTGCTTTATTTTTCTCCATAGCAGTTACCGCCATTTGACATTTACTATCTGTCTTGTTAATTTTGTTTAACTGTATCCTCCTAGATTTCAAGTTCCATGAGGGCTGGAATTTTGTCTATTTTGTTCATTGTTGAGAAATAAATGCCTGGCACATGCTAGGTACTCAAATAATTCTTGAAGGAAGGAATGAATGAATGATGAAGAACCAACTTAACCGATTCACCTATACCTGTCTAACTTAACTGAGCAAATGAAGACTACTTCCAAAAACGTGCCTTTTTCTTAGGCTACGATTTGTCTTTAACATACTAAAAAAATGCGTAACCCCCTCAAAGTGGCATAGAGCACAAGACAGATATATTGAGGGTCCAGCAATGAAAGATCAAAGTTATCAAAGAATCTACAACTGAATAAATACATTTAAGAGATCACCAAATATTTCTTTTAAGAAAGGCACATCCTGCAATCGACAATCTCCAGTCTCCTAGAGGATTTTTTTCTGATTTCTTCTTTTCATTATTTTTAAACAGATGGAGGCAATAAAAGGCATCCAGCATGCTCAGCGTTCTAATTGTCAGACTATTGCTCTTTTTAAAATACCACTGTCCCTTTAACTTTAAAATAAACTATTCACATGCCCAAAGTTCAGAATAGTAAGAGATCTTGAACACATTAAGAAGTGCCTAAAGAGCTGAAATCTTGACTGTATTACAATATTTAATTAGGAAAAGAAAAGGGGTCTGTAATTAAGATACTTTACATGATGGAAATGGGAAATAAAGAGCTTAAAATGAAATAATTTGACAGGCTTTAAAGAAAAGTCTTCCTACTCACAACTTTTGATTGCCTGTGTTTTGCCTCTCTGAAACTGAAGACTTTAGCTTAATTAATTTACCGTTATGTCTCACATACAGGCAACAAACATTTCAAAGATAGGAAAACAAAATGGAATGGCAGTAAGAATAATCAAAAAAGTGTTTTGTTTTGTTTTGTTTTTTAAATAACCACAATTGTTAGATTATGAAGATTTTGCTTAACATTCTAGATAGTAAATTCTAGGAGGGCAGTGATTTTTGTCTGTTTTCTTTACTGCTGTATCCCAGGAGCCTAAAATGGTGCCTGATACACATTAGGTATCCATAAAGATTTGAGGGATTAAATAGTATACAGAATACTGAGCATGGTATAGGCCATACCTATCCGTTTTTACTGCTACCACCACTAAAAATATATCACCTAAAATGCATACCTTCCTTTTGGTTTCGTTAGCATCCCAAAAGTATACTTTAAGAAAAAAAAAAAAAAAGGAAGCTTATAACAGAATATAATTATATCCCATAGTTTATTTCAAAATAAAAACTAACGTGAATAAAATTGACCACAGCTCTTACAGAATACATTCTTCAATTAAAAGTATTAAAAAATTATTTTTATTGCCTATTTTTTCCCCCAATTTACTAAAGGCAAATACAGGAGCTTACTTGGGCTTTATTTGGATTTTCCTTTTCAGTTTTCCTGTTGCTAGTATCCCATCCTCAAAAGGCAATGCAGCAAATGCATGGAAAATCCAGGCTCTGAACAGGAATATCTGAAGAACTTTAAACTGGGTATTGTAACAGACACTACAGTTGTCCACCAAATACCCCTCTCTCCTCCTTTCTCACTAGCAGATTTAACCTCTTCATGGTATGGTTTTATCCTTCTGCTTCATTTCCAGGTATTGCATCTATATTCCAGTGGAAGGCGGGGGAAGGGCTAAGGGCAAAAGGAATCCTGCCAGCTAAATCTGTCCTTTTACAGAAATTTTTCCCTAAGACTCATCTAAGCAACTTTTGCAAATGTCTCATTGGTGAGAACCAGGTTCCATGCTTATGCCTACCTGCTAGAGTTGTCTGGGAAATTTTTAGCCTCTATACCATGGTGGCGTAGTGGTTAAGAGTTCATCTGTCGGCCAGAAAGTCTGACAGTTCAAATCCACCAGGCGCTCCTTGGAAACCCTGTGGGGCAGTTCCACTCTGTCCTATAGGGTTGTTACGAGTAGGAATTGACTTACGGCAGGGGGTTTGGTTTCTCTGTTGCTTTTTTTTTTTTTTTTGGCATAGTGGTTAAGAGGTTGGCTGCTAACCAAAAGGTCAGCAGTTCAAATCACCAGCGACTCCTTGGAAGCTCTATGGGGCAGTTATACTCTGTCCTATAGGGTCACTATGAATCGGAATTGACTCACCAGCAACAGGTTTGGTTTCGGTTATGTTAGGGGTGGTCCCTGGGTGTTGCAAACAGTTTGCTCTCAACTACTAACCTCAAGGTTGACGGTTCAAACCTACTCAGCGGCACCACGAAAGAAAAGCGTGACGATCTGCTTTCATAAAGATGACAGCCAAGAAAACCCTGAGGAGCAGTTCTACTCTTTAACACATGGGGTCACCATGAGTTGAAAATCGACTCAATGGCAATGGGTTTGGTTTATGTCAGGGCTGACAAGGAAGAGGGTGCTGTGAATGGTTTTTTAGTAGCTAGTTCACAGATTCCAGATTTATTTCTGAGCAGCAATGTGCCCAAATTAAAAAAAAAAAAATACATTCTCTGGGCTTCTCTGCATCTAGGAATGGCCACATAACAGTTCTGGCCAGTGACATGAATAAGAAAGTAGCCAGGTGGGGTTCTGGTCAGGCAGAAATAAAGAACATGTGTTTTGCCTTTCCCAGTGTGGAATGCAGATGCAATATGAGAAATAGAGCAGTCATATAAGGCCATGAGGCAATAAGCGTATGCCAAGGATAGCAGACATAAGGAGGCAAGGGCCCGAGTCCCTGGAGGAACACTGGAGCCGCCATACCAGCCATGGACTGCCCACCTCCAGATGGCTCATTCACAGAGAAAAACAGAACCTCTACTAGGATAAAGTCCGTGTTACTGGGTTGTATTTCCAGCAGCCAAATCAAATCCTGGCTGATACAGATATTAGTGATTATTAGAGGATCTGAAGAACTAATAGCTTACGGTAATGCTTTCCATAAACCTATTAACTTAGCATATTTATAAAAAATAAGAACAAACTATGTGCTAATATATAATTTTCCACATTTAATAAAGCAATAGTATTGAGAGCCTGATTTTAGTTACCTGGCACTAAGATTAAACTTTTAAGAAGGCACATTCTCTTTTATTAAATAGAATTAACTAAAAAAATTCACATGGGCTTGGGAAATCCAAACACTATTAATGAAAAGTCTAAATTATAGAATTTAATTGTATTAGTTTTATCTTGGTAATTAGCAATGTTTCTAAAATATTTGCCACCATCAAAAAATAGTTTAATCTCAAAAAATTAAAATCCCTCCCTAGGCTTGCAAAAACCATTGAATTTCAATATAAAAATGTTCATGATCAGGCAAGTCAGACCAGCCTTACTGGATTTATCACAAATTCCAAGTTACTGCAGACAACATAATGAAGTTTTATTAAATATTCACAGATGTTCTTTAAGTAAGCCCTGGTCATTGTAAGGTTGGAGATAACGTGAGGTTTCGCTTTTATAACTCTGTACTCCTCTGGCTTGGGAAAACAAGAGGTTACTTCTCATGTCGCACATTTCTCACTGATTCCCAAACCCTGAGTAAGGTACACAACGAAGAACATCTCTGTCTTCACAAACACAAAAAATAGGACAAGGAAGGCCTTGCACCCTTTCCCACCCCCAAACTCTTATTGATCCAAGAAGACACAAAGAAACGCCTTGTCCTCTTTGTGAAGGTTGTCCCCTTGGTGCATTTATTTTTCTTATTCACACCTTTAGATCTCTGGGTGGTGCAAATGGTTTGCGCCCTATTACTAACCTAAAGGTTGGCAGTTTGAACACACCTACTGGCGCTGTGGAAGAAAGGCCTAGCAATCTGTTGTTATTGTTGTTGTTGGGTGTCATCAACTCAATTTTCTATTCATAGGGACTCCATGTGACAAAGAAGAACTACAACATATGGTTTTCCTTGCTGTAATTTTTATGAAAATGGATCACCAGGTCTTTCTCCCGTGGAACCACTGGCTAGGTTCAAACCACCATCCTTTCAGTTAGCAGCCAGGTACTTAACTATTGTGCTACCAGGGCTCCTTCCATAAAGATTACAGCCAAGAAAATATATGGAGCAGTTCTACTCTGTAACACATGGGGTTGCCTTGAGTTGGAATCGACTTAGTGGCAATGGGTATTTACAGCTTTATTAGAGCATGTTCTGTTGCTGTTATTGTTCAGTGCCGTTGAGTCGGTTCTGACTCATAGTGACCCTATTTACAACAGAACAGAATACTGCATGGATCTGCACCATCCTCACAATCGTTGTCATGCTTGAGCCCATTGTTGAAGCCAATATGTCAACCCATCTTGCTAAGGGTCTTCCTCTCTTTGACCCTCTACTTTACCGAGCATGATATCCTCCTCCAGAGACTGATCCCTCTTGATAATATGTCCAAATTATGTGAGACATAGTCTCACCATACTTGCTTCTAAGCAGCATTCTGGTCATACTTTTTCCAAGACAGATTTGTTCATTCTTTTGGCAGCCCATGGCATATTCAATATTCTTCCACAACACCACAATTCAAAGGTGTCAATTCTTCAGTCTTCTTTATTCACCATCCAGCCTTTGCATGAATAGGAGGTGATTGAAAACACCATCGCTTGGGTCAGGTATACCTTAGTCTTCAAGGTGACATCTTTGCTTTTCAACACTTTAAAGAGGTCTTTTGCAGCAGATTTGCCTAATACAATGTGCCTTTTGATTTTTTGACTGCTGCTTCATGGGTGTTGATTATGGATTCAAGTAAAATGAAATTCTGAACAATTTCAATCTTTTCTCCATTTATAATGATGTTCCTTATTGGCCCAGTTGTGAGGATTTTCGTTTTCTTTATGTTGAGGTGTAAGTCATACTGAAGGCTGTGGGCTTTGATCTTCATCAGTAACTGCTTCAAACCGTCTTGACTTTCAGCAAGCAAGGCTGTGTCATCTGTATAAACCAGGTTGTTAATGAGTCTTTCTTCAATTCTGATGCCACGTCCTTCTTCATATAATCCAGCTTCTTGGATTATTTGCTCAGCATATAAGCTGAATAGGTATGGTGAAACGATGCAACCCTGACACACACTTTTCCTGATTTTAAACAATGCAGTACCCCCTTGTTCCGTTAGAACAACTGCTTCTTGATATATGTACTGATTCTTCATGAGCACAGTTAAGTGTTCTGGAATTTCCATTCTTCACAATGTTGCCCATAATTTGTTACGATCCACACAAATACCTTTGCATAGTCAAAAAACACAGGTAAACATCCTTCTGATATTCTCTGCTTCCAGCCAGATCCATTTGACATCAGCAATGATATCCGTCGTTCCAAGTCCTCTTCTGAATCAGCCTTGAATTTCCGGCAGTTCCCTGTCTATACACTCCTGCGGCCACTTTTGAATGATCTTCAGCAAAATTTTACTTGCATGTGATATTAATGATATTGTTCGACAATTTCTGCATTCAGTTGGATCATCTTTCTTGGGAACAGACATAAATATGGATCTCTTTCTGTTGGTTGGTCAGGTAGCTATCTTCCAAATTTCTTGGCATAGACAAGTGAGCGCTTCCAGCGCTGCATCGGCTTGTTGAAACATCTCAGTTGATCTTCCCTCAATTCCTGAAGCCTTGCCCTTCACCAATGACTTCAGTGCAGCTTAGACTTCTTCAGTACCATTTGTTCCTGATCATATTCTACCTCCTGAAGTGGCTGAACGTTGACCAATTCTTTTTGGTATAGTGACTCTGTGTATTTCTTCCATTTTCTTTTGATGTTTCCTCTGTCGTTTAATATTTTCTCTCTAGTATCCTTCAATATTGAAACTCAAGGCTTGAATTTTTTCTTCAGTTCTTTCAGCTTGAGAAACGCCAAGCGTGTTCTTCCCTTTTGGTATTCTATCTCCAGTTCTTTGCACATGTCATTGTAATACTTTACTTTGTCTTTTCAAGCTGCCCTTTAAATCTTCTGTGCAGCTCTTTTACTTCATCAATTCTTCATTTTGTTTTAGCTACCTAATGGTCAAGAGCAAGTCTCAGAGTCTCTTCTGACATCCATTTTGGTCTTTTCTTTCTATCCTATCTTTTTAATGAACTCTTGCTTTCTTCATGTATGATGTCCTTGATGTCATTCCACAACTCCTCTGGTCTTTGGTTGTTAGTGTTCAACATGTCAAATCTATTCTTGAGATGATCTCTAAATTCAGGTGGGATATACTCAAGATTATACTTTGGCTCTCGTGGACTTGTTCTAATTTTCTTCAGTTTCAACTTGAACTTGCATATGAGTAACTGATGGTTTGTTCCGTAGTCAGCCCCTGGCCTTGTTTTGACTGATAATATTGAGCTTTTCCATCACCTCCTTCCACAGATGTGCTAGATTTGATTCCTGTGTATTCTATCTGGTGAGGTCCAAGTGTACAGTCATCATTTATGTTGCTGAAAAAAGGTATTTGCAATAAAGAAGTCGTCGATCTTGCAAAATTGTATCATACAATCTCTGGCACCCTATCACCAAGGCCATATTTTCCAAGTACCAATCCTCTGTCTCCAACTTTAAATTCCAATCACCAGTAATTCTCAATGCGTCCTGATTGCATGTTTGATCAATTTCAGACTGCAGAAGTTGGTCAAAATCTTCAATTTCTTCATTTTTGGCCTTAGTGGCTGGTGCATAAATTTGAATAACAGTCATATTAACTGGTCTTCCTTGTAGGTGTATGGATATTATCCTATCAATGACAGCACTGTACTTTAGGATAGATCTTGAAATGTTCTTCTTGACGATGAATACAATGCCATTCCTCTTCAAGTTGTCATTCCTGGCATAGTAGACCATATGCAGAGCTTGTTCTGCAAAGTATTATTATTATTATCTGTTTATACATCTCTTGCTCTCTTATTTGGCTATAAATTGCTCAGGAAGGCCATGCCTTCTACATATTTGCATGCCTCCACCACCAGATGCTGTCTATGAAAGACATGGAAAAATATCACTTAACCTTTGCTGAATGACTATGAATGAGTCAACGAATACATGATGGCATTCACTATTGCCAATATCACAGGAAAATGCATCCAAATTTTAATTGTTGATTCATAGGTATAAATAAAGCTAAATGCCTTTAAATAGAATCTTTAAAGGAAAACAAAGGGTTGCTCTGTGTATCATTTGGCCTAGAAATCTTTTAATCTAGGATATTAAGGCCACCTGACATATAAAAAACACTTCAGCATTTGTTTTCACATACATTTTCTCATTAACACACAGCACCCAGTTGAGATGAACATTATATGTCATATCAGACAGAGATGAGTGAAGAGGACTTGAAGCACTTACTGATGAAGGTCAAAAACCACAGCCTTCAGTATGAATTACACCTCAACATAAAGAAAACAAGAATCTTCACAACTGGACCAATAAGCAACATCATGATAAACAGTGAAAAGATTGAGTTGTCAAGGATTTCATTTTACTTGGATCCACAATCAACACTCATGGAAGCAGCAGTCAAGAAATCAAAAGACACACTGCATTGGGCAAATCTGTTGCAAAGGACCTCTGTAAAGTGTTGAAGAGCAAAGATATCACCTTGAAAACTAACATGTGCCTGATCCAAGCCATGGTGTTCTCACTTCACTTCCCATGCATGTGAAAGCTGGATGATGAATAAAGAAGACCGAAGAAGAATTGACACCTTTGAATTGTGGAGCTGGGGAAGAATATTGAATATACCATGGACTGACAAAAGAACTACAAATCTGCCTCGGAGGAAGTACAACCAGAATGCTCTTTAGAAGCAAGGATGGCAAGATTATGTCTCACATACTTGTGGACATTTTGTCAGGAGGGATCAGTCCCTGGAGAAGGACATCACGCTTGGTAAAGCAGAGGGTCAGTGAAAAAGAGGAAGACCCCCCAATGAGACGGACTGACACAGTCCCTGTAACAATGGGCTTAAGCACAACGACAATTGTGAGGATGGCTCAGGACCATGCTGTGTTTCATTCTATGGTACACAGGGTAGCTCTGAGTCAGAACCAACTCAATCGCACCTAACAACAACGTCAGCAATAATGGATTGGGAATCATCGAGAGATCTCAGTTCAAGTCCCGTCCCTGATACTTCCCAGCTTTGAAATAGTAACTGCTTTCCCACCTACCTAGCAGGCTGTGGTGAGGATTAAATTTCTTGTTTCACTGGTAATCCAGAGCATAGTGTCTGGCCCTAGGGGGCATGCAAACGGTACTGAATGAATGAGCCAGTGAAGAGCCAATGTTTAGACTCAAAGACCAGCCTATTTCCCACCACACCCTGTAGACTCATAATGCCTATATTACAAAATGTTATTTTTCTTCAAGTTCGGTTTAACAACGTCATTACTAGGTCTCTTCTCAGTACAGTGTTTTCCTTGGAAGACTAAATGTCAGTTGCTGCCTTGACGATTCCACTTTCTTAGGTTTAATTTGATATTGATTTAACAGAAAAAAGGAAAAAAAAAAAAACCCCAAAACACATTCTACAATTCTATAGTTAACTACAATTAACAAATATGCTTACATGAATATTGTCTGGAAATAGGCCAATCTTGGTGACAAATTATTTCTCTAGAACAAGACTGTATTCCTTTTTAGACCACACAGGCCATCCTAAAATGATTAGCTGAAAAATAAAAGATATTCACACAAATATACCTAAAAACCAACTATGTACTTAACCTATGTATTTTCATAGTGCAAAAAATAACAATAACGTAGCCCATATTCATCTATTTCTTGGCTCTCTCTTTATACCGTACATATTCCAGTTAGTGTTTCTCTTCCAAGAACTGAAAATGGACTCAAACACACCAATGATCCTGAAGATGGTGTAGGACTGGGCAACTTGAAGGTCACTAACAACAACAGATCAGGTGATCAGCCAATTTTGAAGTGGTAGCACCAAAAGTTACCTCACAATGGAAGATGTAAAACAATCATCCACAGTAAACTAACGCCCATAAAATGAATGCTGTTAAATGCACACACTGAATTTGTATGCAATCACTCTCCGTGCAGTTTAATGTATACATATTTCCCCACAGAACAGCATTATTGAGGGTTCACAGCACGTGTGTTTCAACTTTTTACTGCGCTTTTTTTACTTCACTTGCTTTGCCATGTTCTGTGTAGGTGGTTCCAGTTTTTCAGCTTCCATGCTCTAGCACATGGCAATAGAACTAAGGAACCTAAATACTCATCAGTAACCAGGGCACATTTTCTAGTCATCTTTATGGTTAACAAGGAAGATGACAGGCAGCAAGTAGGAAAAAAGAACATATAGAAATAAGCAAACTCAAGCTGAATGGAAATTAAACTTCCCTTGCTGATAGCACTCACACATGCATCTTTCATTCAGGGCCATACATTTACAAAAGCAAAATTCAATTAACTGGAAATGTACACTGGGAATTATGCTACAAATACCGATTTCACTTTCAGCTGTGAAATGCTGAAGTAAAAATATTGCCACTGAATCAGGCTTTGGGGTAAGGGAGGGAAAATGGAATATCAGCACATTAATAAAGAATATGTAATTTCTTCTCTAAGCAATATTAGGATAGCATTATGTTTATTTTATGAAGACACACTTAGAATGCTAAGGGGTCTCTGGGCAGTATTCGATTGTAATCAGTTTGTAGACCGCTAAGTTATTAGAGACTCCGAAGAAATTCTCCTTGATGATAAGACAGTGTCCTCTGCTGAAACAATGATAATTTTTATCTCTGCTTGTCACCCTGTAAGCTAGATAAACTATTGATTGAGCCTGGACATCCAAATACCCAAACAACAATTAACGGCGAAAAGATTTAGTCATTAAAGAAGGCAAAGACAGATGCTCTGTGCATTGGATCGGCCATCAGTGTATAAAACAATTTATATAACCTCTGGAAAAAACATTTTTCTTTTAAGTTTCTTTTATTGAATCTTCTCAAAAATATGGTGAATATTTACTCTATAACTGAAAATAAATAAATAAATACACAGAGAGAGATTTTATATTACTGGGCAAAGTAAGACATACTGGCTCTCCAAACACAATTTTGCTTGGAAAAAATGAAACCAATGTACCCAATATTTGAACTTACATGCATTATATACTCAAGAGTTATGTCTCAGAGGTATAAACAAAAGCATTTTTCCCTTCCAAGGCACTAGAGAAAGAAAACATTTCAGTTAGTAATTTATAAAATATATGTCAGCCTAATACTTCAAAACCAGGAGGTATTCTTATTTCATAAAGTCAAGTCATATAAGAAAGAGGGTGTACTTCCAATCCAAAAAGCATTCTTTTAGCCAATAAAGCTAAAAGGTACCTTAGAACTCTCTCTCCATTACATAGAAAAACCAGTGAACTTAATCAAGTTAGGTTATCTAGAGTCCCACCCACATTGCCTTCTTATCAATATTCCTCAAAGCTTCCTCTTCCCCAATTACAAAAGACCAGATAACCCTGTGACTGATGGGAGATACACACAAGCTTATTTTCCCCTGTTAAGAGGAGTTAACATATCCAGGGAAGCTATTTCAATTACTGAATAAACGGAAAAGGGTAATGTGGAATTTAATGGAACAGGATTTAACAAAGTTCTCAACCTCATCAGCAAGCAAACTGGCAATTTCTGAAGAAAATATGCTAGAAAAGACAGATTTTTTATTGTAGACAGAGCATTCACATTTCAGGGATATGTTTTTTTAAAAACTGAGCAGTATCTGGTATGCTGTGGTCTATTATTATGCCAATTGACTGGAAGAGATCCGTATTTGTGCCTATTCAAAAGAAAAGTGATCCAACAGAATATAGAAATTACTGAACAATATCATTAACATCACATGCAAATAAAGTTTTCCTGAAGGTAATTCAAAAATGGTTGTAGCAGTACATCATCAGGGAACTGCCAGAAAATCAAGGCAAATTCAGAGAAGGACATGGAATGAGGGATATCATCGTTGATGTCAGATGGATCTTGGCTTAAAGCAGAGAATACTAAAAAGATGTTTACCTGAGTTTTATCGACTATGTAAAGGCATTCAACTGTGTGGGTTGTAACAAATTATGGATAACATTGTGAAGAATGGAATTCTAGAACACTTAATTGTGCTCGTGAAGAACCTGTACATAGATCAAGAGGCAGTCATTCAAACAGAACAAGCGGATACTGCGTGGTTTAAAATCCGGAAAGGTGTGTTTCAGGGTTGTATCTTTTCACCATACTTATTCAATTATATGCTGAGCAAATAATCCATGAAGCTGGATAATATAGAGAATGGCATCAGGATTGGAGGAAGATTTATTAACAACCTGCCATAGGCAGATGACACAACCTTGCCTGCCAAAAGTGAAGAGGATTTGAAGTACTTACTGATGAAAATCAAAGACTACTGCCTTCAGTATGGACAACACCTCAACATAAAGAAAACAAAAATCCCCACAGCTGGACTAGTAAGCAACATCATGATAAACGGGGAAAAAACTGAAGTTCTCATGGATTTCATTTTACTTGGATCCATAATCAATGCCCACGGAAGCAGCAGTCAAGAAATTAAACTATTGCATTGGGCAAACCTGCAGCAGAAGACCTCTTTAAAGTGTTAAAAAGGAAAGACGTCACTTTGAAGACTAAGGTATGCCTGACCCAAGTCCTGGTGTTTTCAATCACCTCATATGCATACAAAAGCTGGACAATGAATAAGGAACACCAAAGAAGAACTGATGTATTTTATATACAGTGTTGGTGAAGAACATTAAATATACCATGGGTTGCCAGAAGAACAAACAAACCTGTCTCGGACGAAATACAGCCAGAATGCTCCTCAGAAGTGAGGATGACGAGGCTTCACCTCACATACATGTTATTAGGAGGGATTAGCCCTTGGTGAAGGACATCGTGCTTGGTAAAGTAGAGGGTCAGCGAAAAACAGGAAGACCCTTGACATGATGAACTGACACAGTGGCTGCAACAATGGGCTCAAAGAAAGCAATGATTGTGAGGATAGCGCAGGACCGGGCAGTGTTTTGTTCTATTGTACACAGGGTGACTATGAGTTGGAGCTGACTCGACAGCACCTAACCACAACAAGAACGTTATTATGCCAAGCACAAAGCCTGAAGGTCTTTACCCTCACACAGTGGCTCTACAGAGACTCTATGCCTTTGGCCCCTCACGTGATGCTGCCTCTTCCAAGACTGCCTTTCTTGTCTCTGTTAAGTCACAGGCTCCGCTTTCTGCATTACCAGGTTCTTGGCTCCTCTGCTTCAAGATGTCGTTTCAAACTTTTATAAACCATTGCTGTTGTTAGCTGCCCTCGTGCCAGCTCCAACTCATGACAACCTTATGTACGTATAACAGAACAAAACGTTGTCTGGTCCTGCTCCATCCTCATAAACATTACTATGTTTGAGCCCAGTGTTGCAACCACATCAATCCATCTCATCAATCAATCTCGTGAAGGGTTTCCCTCGTTTTCACTGACGCTCCACTTTACCAAGTACGATGTACTTTTCTAGCGATTGGTCTTTCCCGATGACATATCCAAAATAAGCAAGAGGAAGCTACCATTAAAAACCATTGCCATCGAAGAGGAAGCTGCCATCCTTGAATTTAAGGAGCAGTCTGCTGTACTTCCTCCAAAACTGATTTGTTCATATAAATCATTACTAAATATTTAAAACCCATTAAATTCCTAAGGGCTTATATTTTCCACAAATATTTTCGAAGTTCAAAGAAAGTATGAGGTGAGAACCTTATTGCTAATGGTTTGTAGATTTTTTTTTTAAAAAAACACATAAAAGTTCTTAACTATGCCATTCTTTGCACTCAGACTAGGTATTACCTACCACACTTCAGCTGGGTTTGCCTCTTTATTAATGCGCCAATTTCCATTGTACGAATGTTAACACAAAAGCATTTTACACTGTATTATTAGGCATGAGTAAGTAGACAGTAATTATGAAGTAATACATCTTGTTTCCCATAAAAACCAAAACCAAACCCATTGCCGACTCATAGCAACCCTACAGGACAGGGTAGAACTGCCTCAAAGGGCTTCCAAGGAGTGCCTGGTGGATTACGAACTGCCGACCATTTGGTTACCAGCCATACCTCTTAACCACTGCACCACCAGGGTTTCCTTGTTTCCCATACTGTAGTGTAAACTCAATGAAAGAGAAACTTGGGTGTGTTCTCTGTGTTCTCTCTCAGAGCACACTTAAAAAAAACACAGTTGCCGTAAAGTGGGTTCTGACTCATAGCGATCCTATAAGACAGAGTTGAAGTGCCCCATAGGGTTTACAAGGACCAGCTGGTGGATTCGAACAGCCAACCTTTTGGTTAGCAGCTGAGCTCTTAACTACTATGCCACCAGGGCTCCCAGAGCACACTAGGGTTTTTTTTTTAGGCTGGACACACCCCGAGATTGATTTCCTCTGTAGGAAATGTGGGACAAAAGACTCCTCAGCATTAAGACCTTTGGCAAATTCACTTGCAGAACTGAAATCTCTTAACATTTAGATTACTGCTTTTTCTAGTGAGTTCCAGTTTCTAAAATTGGCTCTTTGCCTTCTTTTATTGCTGACTGGAAATCGAATACCTGGGTTCTGGTTCCAGTTCTGCCACCACCTAGCTAGGTAACATGAGTAAATCACTTTGACTTCTCTGTCCTTCAGCTCCCTCAGATACAAAATGCTTTAGCCTACTCTGCTATGAAAATTTCATGACTCTATGCCAATTTTGTTTAATGCTACAAACAGTCATAAAACCTAACACCAAAGTTTTAGGCGTCTGGGCTCACTGAATAGGCTAAAAACAGTGCCCATCTTACAATGTTGCTCTTTTGATAAGCATTAAATCAAGTAACAAATGTATTTAGCTCATATCTGGCATTTAGTACAGGATTTAATAAATATTACATGTCCCTGGGTGGCACAAGTGGTTTGTGCTCGACTACTGACTTAAGGGTTGGGGGTTCAAACCCCATGGAAGAAAGTCCTAGCGATCTGCTTTCATAAAGATTACAGCCAAGAAAACCCTATGGAGCAGTTCTACTCTGTGACTGAAGGAATTGCCATGAGCTGGAATTGACGGGACAGTAATGGGTTTGGCTTTGGTTTATTAATACTGAAACAAACATAACTGGAACTAGTTCTATCGGCTTCCATCAAAACCCACAATTTCAATTGTAAGATAACAGAACTTTGTTTAGAAATTCCCCAAGCAAAAGAAATCATAATTCATAAACTTTTGGCCACTGAACAATCATATAATCAGAGAGAGCACATTCCAGTAACCAGAATCTCCACATTTAATTTTGAGTGATTATTTTATTTTTGAGATGAATCTTGATTTGTCTCCTGCTTTAAAATAATCTGAACATAATTCTGAGTAAAAAAAAAAAAAAAAAAAAGCCACCTACAAATAACGTGAAAAATTTACTCATTTGTTCTACTAAAATGGCTTTTTGATGCAGTGATTAAATTAGTATTTCCTGTAAACCTCATTTATACCTTAATTTGTACACAAAAAAGACATCAGCAACAATGAAATCTTCAATTTTTTCCTATCTACCCTGTCTACCTGAATCTTTCTGAATTAAGAATCCCAAGGTGGCAACTTTTACAGCTCTTCAAGCTTCCTTCTGGGTCCCCAGTCCCTTCATGAAGCTCCCCAAGATCTATCTACTGCATAGCAACCTCAGTCCTTCAGGACCAAATCACCTCTGGTTGCCTTATGGAAGAGATTAAGGGTATGTACAGGAAGTTTGATAAATACTACTCTCCCTTCTGGATACTCAATGGAAAATTTTCTTGTACTTCCTTTTATTTTCCAGACACAAAGCTTTAGTTAGCATCAGTACTTTATAAATATCACCTCTCAGAGAGATCTTCCCTGACCATCCAATCTAAAGGCCCTATTCTTTATCACATCACACTGTATCCTTGATAGCACTTATCACAACACACATTTACTTAACATCTGTCTCTGGCATCAGTCTGTAAGCCCCATGAGGGCAGGAATTTTATTTGATTCATTCATCAACGGAGCCCAAATGTCTAGTACAGTGTCTCATAAAACACAAAGCAAGGATTCCACAAATATCTGTTGAATAAATCAATGAAATCTGAGGTGCTGATAGGGCTCAGCAGTGATCCAGACTCTATAAAAAAAAAAAAAGTGATAGATATGGTCTTCCCATAAAAAAACTTATAATTTTATTGGAGAAACAAGACACACTAACTAGAGAAAAAAGCTCATGTGATGAGAGGTCAGCTATAGATTACAAGCATTCAATAGGAAAGAAGTCAGAGTAGAAAGAGATGAATAAATGTTCTTGGCCATCAGAAAAGGCTACAAGGAGGAAGTGGGCCTTGTGTTAAGGCTTTGGTGATGTTATGGACTGAACTGAACTCCCTAAAACTAAATGTTGAAGTCCTAAGCCCTGTACTTGTGAATGTGACCATGTTTGGGGAAGTAAAGTTTTTCTGTGCAGATGTTATCAGTTAAGTCATACCACAGTAGGATGGGTCCTAACCTTAATTCCTTCTGCATGGTGTCATATAAAGGGGAGAACAGACACCAAAAAAGATACACACAAGCAGGAAGGCAGCATGTGATAATCATCTACAAGCCAAGCAATGCCAAGGGCTACCACAAGCTGAAAGAGACAAGGGAGTTTATTCCACTAGAGCTAAGAGAGAGAACATAGCCTTGCCAAACTCCTAAATTTGGACTTTTAGCCTCCAGAACTATGGAAAAATAAATTTCTGTTCTTTAAAGTACCTACTTTGTGGTATTTGTTATGGCAGCACTAGGAAACCAAGACTGAATGAATAAAATAAAGGCTGGAAAATAATGCAGATAATGGCATCCCACAAAAAGAGGAAGCTGGCAAAACATAGATCAAGGGAAAAGATGCAAGTAAACATGGCCCATGCAGAAGTAATGGAGGCAAGATTCACTTGCTGAACAGAAAGACATGCTGAGCAGCCTGGAAACAGATTATGAAGGGCAGATTTAAAAAAGCCTTGAATGTCAGACTGGAGTGTTTACATTTGATCCTGTGATCAAAAGAAAACCTCCACGTGTTCAATGTGGAGTACTGCGTTAGTATTAGGAGAAGATTAACACAGCAGTTATAGGATCAACCAGGTAACAGAAGATTGGAGGCAAGGAGATCTACAAAGATTTGATTACTAGGGCAATGAAAGTGGGAATGAAGAAATGACAAATACCGAAGATACTGTGCAAGTTCCAGCAACTGTCACTTCTAGGTTAGAAAGGAGAGGAAAAGCAGAAAGGAAAAAATTACATGATTTCAGTGGGAATATGAATTATTGCAATAAACAATCACCTGTGAGTACTAAAAAAAAAAAAAAGGCTCCCTTAAATAATCAACTATATGAGACAAAATGGTCAACTTCTACCCTAAAACAAAGATGAGAAGGTAGGCAGGGGCAGAGAAGCTAGATTAATGGAAACAGAACAAACAGAAGGAAAATAATGAGAAAGTTGACACATTGTATAAAATGTAACTAATGCCATGGAACAATTCTGTATAAAAATTATTAAATGAGAACCTAATTTGCTGTGTAAGCTTTCACCAAAAACACAATAAAATATTTTTTAAAAAAAGAATTATTACACATTCTTTGCCTCACATGAACGTACACAACATGCTCTGGGAGTTGAGAACAACGCACTACTCTTAATGGCAAGGGCGTTAAGTCCTTATACCAACTGGTATATTTTCTGAACCAACGCTTAACACTAGCTAAGTGACACTGATCACAAGGAGGAACAGCTGAAAATCTATTATGGCTCCAGCACAGCCCTGCACCTTCGAACAAGCTACAACATTGCAGGCTAGTATATGAGGCACTCCCTAACGATGTACAGAAGAACAGTCACGTGGCCTCTCACAGGTATCAGGATACACATTACAGGACAAAGCTCAAAAATCCCACCAATTCAAATCTTCAAGACTGGTACTTAGCAGAGAGAAGCAATGAAAGTACTTGCCTGAATAGGACATTCTTTTTTCCCCTGAAATAAACAAAGAGGAAGCTAAAGAAAGTTAAAGGTAAAATTAGTTTATGCCCAAATTCCAATATAATCCTCACAGCCAAGCAAATTATTAAAAGAAAAGCACTTAGGCAACTGGGTTCTTAAGAACCTGCTATAACCAAATAATTACCAGGCAAAAAGTAGGAAAACTATGTTATCACCTCCCAGCCTGCATTAAAGACAGAATTCTACTTCTTAGGCAACATGGATATTTAGGAAGATAAATCGATATTTATCATACTGTTCTTTATATCTTATTCTGAAATAAAGACAAAAGTCTAACTGTACATCCTTTGTCGACAGATTTGTTATTTTGCTTTAGTCTTGAGACTCAGACAATGTGGAATGAACATTTTAAACAGGTTGGGACAATATAAATAATGTACGCTGATGAAAAATTTTTTCAGGCTCGAAAAGTATTTAAATGTGTTTATTATGTTGCACTATATTTTTGTCTGTAGTCAAAGAAATAAACTGAAAACCAAAAGAATAGCAACAGCTAAGAAGGTCATACTATCATCATCTTTTATGGAATGCCTATTGCATTCCTGGCACTGTGCAGGGTGATACAGTTACAATGAACACTTCCTTCATGGAGCTTACACCTTACAGTTTGCTTTGACCTAAGTGTTTCATCAAAGGGCTTTCTAGAATAGAGAAGATTCCAAATTGAAGAACCAATTATAACATATACTAACAAACACCCTGTCCTGGAAACAGATAATTCAACCTCTCCAATCCCTACTTCCTAATCTACAAAATAGGAATACTTTTAGAAGGAGTTATTACACAACAATATAATTGCGGTAGACAGCCTCTAAAATACCCCCCAATAGACCCTATCTCCTGATATTCATACCCTTGTGTAATCAGTCCTAATGACCTGCTTCTAATAAACAGGATATGACAAAGTTATGGGATGTCACTTCCAATAAGAGGCTACAGAAAGCCTATGCCTTTCATTTAGCTTGCCCTATGGAGAGGTCTGGAAACCTGGTGGTGTAGTGGCTAAGAGCTACAGCTGCTAACCAAAAGGTCAGCAGTTCGAATCTACCAGGTGCTGCTTGGAAGCTCTAGGGGGCAGTTCTACTCTGTCCTGTAAGGTCGCTGTGAGTTGGAATTGACTCAACAGCAATAGGTTGGTTTCGGTTTATGGACGTGTCTATGCGGCAAGGAATTGAGGGAGGCTTCCTGCAAACAGCCAGTGAAGAACTGAGACCCTCAGCCCAACTAAAAGGAACCTTGCCAACAATTATGTGAATGACCTAGGAAATGAATGTTCCCCCAATTGCGCCTTCAGATGACCCTGAGAACTGGCTCAATACCTGACGGCAGCCTTATGAAAGACCTTGAGGCAACACACCCAACTAAGTCATGCTCTGATTCCTGACCAACAAAAAATACATGAGATAATCAATGCTTATTGTTTTAAACTGTTAAATTTGGGGGGAATTTGTTAGATAGCAATATAACTAATACTATAATGTAAATGCAACTCACACAATACAATGGAGCCCTAGTGGCGTGGTGGCTAAGAGCTATGGCTGCTAACCAAAACACTGGCAGTTCAAATTCACTAGCTGCTCCCTGGAAACCCTATGGGGCAGTTTTACTGTGTCCTATGGGGTTGCAATAAGTCAGACCCAGCAACGGGTTTTTTCTTTGTGTATTAAGTTTTTGTTGTTGTTGTTGTTTTTAAAGAAGAAACTGAACTTGTCAATGATTTAATTCTACTTGCATCAATAATCAATATCCATGGAAGCAGCAGTCAAAAAATCAAAAGACATACTGCATTGGGCAAATTTGCTGCAAAAGACCTCTCTAAAGTTTTAAAAAGCAAAGATGTCACTTTCATGTCTAAGGTGCACTGACCCAAGTCATGGTCTTTTCAATCTCCTCATGCACATGCAAAAGCTGGGAAAAAAAAAAAAAAACAGAATTGATATATTCAAATTGTGGTGTCGGCAATTACCGAAAAATCCATGAAACTACTGAATAATCCATGAAGTTACCATGGACTGCCAGAAGAACAAACAAATTGGTCTTAGAAGAAATACAAACAGAATGCTCCTTAGAAGTGAGATGGCAAGACTTCAGCTCACTTACATTGGACATGTCACTGGGAAAGACCAATTGCTAGAAAAAGATATTACGGTTGGTGAAGTAGAGGATCAGTCAAAAGGAGGGAAACCCTCAGAGAGAAGGACTGACACAATGGCAACAACAATGAGCTGAAACATACCAATGATCATAAAGATGGGACAGAACTGGGCACTGTTTTTTTCTGTTCCATGTAAGGTCATCATGAGTCAGAATCAACCCAACAGCAGCTAACAACAACAAAAAAAATAATGAATCTGGAACAATAAATAGGGTAAAATAAAATAAAAACAGTCCTTTTTAAGATTCTCTTCTCTTGAATAAATGTACTCTATTTTCATCCACTCACCAATGGAAACAATCATTATTAGTACTATCCTAAATTAGAGGTTAATCGACCACCACCAAAATAAGAATTTTGACAAATTTTATGAAAATAAAGTTATTTAGGACAGACAGACATAAAACATAATGAGAGAGAAAGACTGAAGTTATGGAAAAAGATGTTGAGCAAATGCCAACCAAAGAAATCTTCTGTAGCTATATTAATACCAGACAAGAGTCTCTGAAGTAAAAGCATAATACAGAAATTGCTCAAAGTATGTAACATGGCAAGTATATAAAAGTATATAATATGTGATAGACTGAATTACTGGCCCCAATTCTTAGCCCTCTGTGGAGCCACAACCTTTGCTGTGTGACTCTGCAGTTCCTCCCTCTAAAGGGAGTATCCTTTCCCACCCTTTTACTTTAAGTTCAGTCATGAGACTTGCTTTGGCCAATGGGATGTGAGCAGAAGTGGCAGTGTGCCAGTTCTGAGCCTAAGCTTTTTCACATATCATGTATTTGGGTTTCACCCATTGGTGTGCTGGAGCTAGCTTGTATAAGCTCATGAAAGTCGACCACTGAATTTTCAGCCATTTTTAAACACAGCTGTTTTTAAAACACAGCCATTACTAAAAATTAAATTCATAAGCTTAAATAAATATTAAAAACAAAAGTAATAAATATTCAAGATTCTTAATTTCCTAATTATTTTACTACATTTTACTATTATCTGTGCTTATGAGGTTGTCTATTGTATTTGTGGTGGTGCAGTGGTTAAGCATGTGGCTACTAACCAATAGGTTGGTCATTTGAATCCACCAGCTGCTCCATGGGAGAAAGATGTGGGAGTCATCTTCCATAAAGATTACAGCCTTGGAAGCCCTATGCAGTAGTTCTAGTCTGCCCTATAGGGTCACTATGAGTCGGAATCGACTCAATGGCAGCAGTATTTTATTTATTTTTTTAATACAGTGTACATAATGATGTGCTGTGCTATTGCACATTTCTTCCAGTGATGCCATATTGGTAGCTTGAAGTAGGCCATGATAGGTATATTAACACCACAGAAATAGGTAACGCTATAAATATGGGACTTTTTTTTTCCTTAGTAACTGGTTATACTTCTAATATCAGCACACTCACACACAAAAAAAAGTTTCCTGGAAGTCTCTGCCCCTTCAACCTGGGCCACAGAATAAGCATACATGAGGCACACCTGGGCTCAACCCATCTGAAGGAGCCAAGCCTAGCCAGAGCACACCTTGTAGCAGAGCCACTAGCCAAACCCAGCCTAGATCAGCCAATCCACAGCCAGCAGAACCATGAGTCTGAGAATAAATGTTTATTGTTGTAAGCACTAAGTTAAGGGAGTTTTTGTAATTCAACATTATTGCACCAAATGGTTGACCAAAACACATGGTAAATTGAAGTTTGATCAATTAGTCTACCTGAAGAAATGAGACTGGCACTTAATAAAAAACAGATAAACTGGTGTAAGTCCTTAAAGAAGCTGATGGGCAGCCAGGGTGCTAAGAGGCAGGAAATGAGGCAAGGCGGGATGCGCACAGGAGAAGCACCAGGCTCAGCATCCCACTGGAAGTGATTTCTGAGCTGAGAATATTCCAAAAGTTTGGTGAGAGATAACTAAAGGCTAGGTAATAAAGAAGACTGATAGAATAAAAACAGAAAGCAGAAATTCTGCAGGGGAAATGGGCAAGAATTTGACAAGTGATCAGAACAAAATGCACCATCCATATTCTTGGATCATCAACTGGGTGAGGGCACAGTTTGTCTCTGCTCCTCCTACATCAGGTGGGGGCTGTTCATGGGAAGAGGTCCTATTCATCTCTGGAGACCCAGAAATAAGCACAGAGCCTGACCCAAGGCGTGTGCTCAGACACTGATTACTACAGTTGTTCTTACCTCTCATTGGATGCCTTATCCATTTACCCACCATACAACCTTGAATATGCTCCAGAAATAAAACTCAACAGCTCAAGTTTAGTCAGTATTTCATAAGAACATTTATGCACAAGTACTGTGTATAAGTAGTAAAGATATCCAAGTAGACTAGTCCAGTGTTTGGGCCATGGCTTCCAGAAAAAAATTGCACCACAAAAGCAGTAACACCTTATACTCTCAACCAACGGAGAGACACAGATATTTGGAGAAAGCCACGATCGTTATGTACTCCTTAAAATCCAAAGCATAAACCCACTACTTACACCTAGAAAAACAAGTCAAAACTACAAAGGTAAAACAAGCAATTTAAGTAGGAAAACTGAAATTTATATATTTTTTAATTAACCTTTCTATTTAAACAGTCCCAACATACTGGATGTTCATAATCACAAAACAGCAAACTCACTGTAGCTTCTTGCTTCGAGAATAAAGTTCTGCAAAGTATAACTACCCTGCACATGACGTAAAAACTAAATTCATCTTAGCCACACTGGTAAATCAGGCATACTAAAGCCATTCCAACAGATGATAATTCAAATATTGAAACACAGACAGAAAATAAAATATTTGACAAGGCTTTCATTTAGAAATATCTCAGGATACAGTTCAACCGAGCACCAATCTACTCTTCTGAGATTATTAGCTTGCAATGAAATATTAAATTAATAAGACCATTTTCTTCAGAGACTTGGGTAAAAAAAACTCAATGGGGATAACAGATAAGACAGAATCATTTAATTTAAGGGAAAAAAAACTTAAAAACACCAAGTCATTACTGTTCTTCTCTGCCACCATTAAATATACACCTCAGGCATTTCTGGTATAAAAACCAAAATATAAACTGTGGACAGTCGTAACACAGGCAGCCTGTTTCATTTTCCTGCTTCTGCAGGGCCTTACTCCTGAGCATCCTGTACATTTGATGCTTTCTTCACCAAATATTTTTTCTGCTCTGCTACATCTCTACCAGACCAAGTTAAACTTTCCCAAATCTTCTTGTTCTAATCATAGTACAGCGAACTCTGGTAAAAATAACTGAGGAAAGTGTCCTTAAAAAGACTGGGATCTATGGCAGCTTCAGAATTAAGATTTTTTTATATCTTGGCCAAAGTTGCCACCTTGCCACAAAGCCTGAAATAGCATGGAACTACTAAATGCAATACACACACACAAGCCATGCAAACAAAGTGAGGAATTTCCCTCAAGTTGTAGAACATCAATATATAAATGACTTATCCGATGTAACTATACTATAGGTTATTAAGGTTAGGCCTCATTCTTACCTTGAACCCTATCATTTCTTAAGTTCTACTCAAACTCAGCCTTTTTCCCTTATGCTTAAGACAGTAAAGGTCAAGGCATGAAAACTGAATGTTCCAGTAAATTCTCAAGAAGCAATTATGGCCCACCAGCGGCAAAAGATGGAGTGACTAGCCATGTGTGGGTGTATTATAGGTCTTTATTTCCTGGCACTATGTTCTGGGACCCTGAAACCCCACGTCACTCCAACGCCACAGGAATTTTGTTTGGTTATATGGACACTAAGTCTTCAACTACACTACAAACCATTTAGGCTACAGGTAGATTAGATTATTTAGAACATTTTAACTCCTCTCTTTTTTTATTTGAAATAATGCAAATAATTCTAGGTAACATTTTTAGAATTGATTTTCCTATATAAACCACTGAATGATAATGTTCACCTTTGAATATACAGTAATCACCAAAGCTTTTGCTCCTATTTTATTCAATATAAAACACCATTTGCAAACAACCTCTTAGATATTTTCCAATTAAAAGGAAGAAATGTTTCTATTCCACACTCCAGGACACAGGGCAGCCACGGGGGAGTGGGAGTGAGAGTGAATCAGAGGTCTGAATAACTGCTTTTGGAGAAAGTTATTTCAACCCACCATTTCTTGACATATTTTTAGCAATCAAACCAAGCTCATATGTTAGGAAAGTACCGAGTCTTTAAATGATGTCCCAATCAGTGACCCTGGAACCAAGCTTTTGAAAAATATCCAAAGAGAACGGGGACACAGGTTACAAACAGGCAGTTTCCTTGGCCAGGGACTCAGTATATGAAGGTCAATTAGAAATTTGTTTACGAAGGACTGACATTCATAATCACAAGTCTTTGCACTGGAAAAACCAATCGATATTATTCCACATTTGGAAACAGAGAACATCTCGAAATTGGAAATCAACACGAATGACTTAGATAAACAGCTAAGTGGGACACCTTATTTAAAGGTTATTTTAAAAGTCTAAATTTTCAATCACGTTGGTGTCAATGAGCCTTTAATGTTGCAGTCTCTAGGCCTAGGCATTACAAAGAAATGTGAAGTCAATCCTGAAGCTGACATTTGGTTCTGTCAGCTAGAGTAGCTGCTTGGGGCTACAGCCTTCCTGAGTTATTTGGCCTGTTATCACAGTCATGATAAATGGTTTCATAAAGTGCTCGTGACACATCTGACATCAGCCACTGAAGCTGAGGAATACGTGAAACACGAATTAGAGTTAAATGGAAAATAAAGGGTACGATGATTTTCTAGGAATTGGTGTTAAAACAGATTAACAAAAAAATTAATAATAGCTCTATGAATAGAGATAATGAATGCCATCTTTTTCCTTAAAATAATAATATTAGCATTCTGGAAAAAATAGTATCAGATTTATACTTTATCACTGTGTTTTTGTTATTTCTACATAGGCTAAAATGACAAGTTAAGTAGTAATAGAGTGTCACTTTTTTAAAGCTAGCAATTGAAGAGAATTTTTAGCATTTAGAGAAGCTCAAGGTTTCAGAAAGAAGGATTAAAATCAGAGTCTATAATTGGGATTTAAAATACATGCTGCTGTCACAATTCAATTTCTGATGTGTCTCTAACTAGCGGCATCCCTTATAAATGCTGGGCTCTAAAACCACTCAACATGATTTATCATAAAACATTTTTTTAAAGTATTTTCTTTATCAATGATTAATGACCAGAAAGCCCCCTCATCCAGGTATCTGATTAAATGGCAAAAAGAAGGGTTTATAACATTTACCCACTGTGTGCTGTAGACAGAATGAATATGAACCAATGGGGTGGGGCAGCAGGGAGTGAGATGTATTAATAAAAGATGGCACATTGTTTCAATTATTCACAAATGCCCTATAGTTTCCTACGCTATCAATCTCAATTCCTGAACATTTTGCCACTTGAATTTTAACCTGTTATAGTAAAATTAGAGCATTAGCAATATGGAACGGAAGGCACAACTATTTTAAGCCACATGTGAATAAAGAAAGTATTTCTCTCTAATTTAGATAATGCCTAAATGTTTTAAAACCGAAGATGGAAAAAAATCACAAATCTGCCAACAATGCCTACCAAAAGGAGGAGTACAGGGGAAGGACTATAGAAAGGGCTAGAATTCTAACAAAAGTTTGCAATATTGAAAAACTGGAAATTCAAAGTACCATTGTAAACTCAAGAGATTCCCAAGCAGTTCAAAATAATATATTTCAAAAGTACATAACTTCAGATCTAATTTATCTTTACTTTTTTAATAATAAAAGAACAGAGAGAGCAAATATAAGAGACTTTAAGACATTTAACTACTTGCAAGAGAAAACTGTTTTAAAGTCTGTCTTTATATATAGACATTTCCTAAGTTAATTATAGCATGGAAACAGTTTCTTTAACCATGTTGCACTGGTTGGGAATAGCCAATATATGTATCTGAAAAAATAAAACAAAACTGAAATAAATATCATGTAACTTTAAACTCTCCAATACCACTACCACCTTCCCAAAGTCCTGAACTGAGTTTTTCATGCTATTAAAACAACATTGGCCTAGGCATAGTCTTTGCTTGTAATTCTGAGAGATAAACTGGAATAACTTTTTTTCCTTCAACATTACAGTCAGAAAGAACTGAATTTAGGATGCAACATTTTAGATAGCAGTCTATAAAATCAGTGCACTTATAAAAACAATGGACAAAGACTAACACTTAGAACCTAATTCACATTTTTCTGATGACTCAGAAAAATGACTTAAAATACAGCTCTTCATTTCTCTGGGCCTTAGTTTCAGAACCTATAAAATAATCTTTCCTGGATATGGGGGCCCTGCGACATTCAGATTAAAGTTCCAGGCTCTTCTCCTCCTCCCCCCCCAAAAAAAAAACAGACACAAGTTTGACACTTTATATGTAACTATGGGGAGGCAGACCATCATCCCTCTCCCTGAAGCATAGCCATGGGCCCCACTTCAAATCCCCATACTAGAGGATTTCTACAATACACCTGGTTCTAATACTCTGACTCCATCATCTGATGTCAAATCATTGGGCCATGCTCGCCTATTGATAAAATGTTAGAGCCTGGCTTTGACAACGTATGTTTCAAAGAACTAAGGAACATCTTATGCATAACATATTATCCAATTTAAATTAAAATAAAATTTAACTACTTCTAATATAGTTCTCCAAAAACAAAGAATCACAACTCATTAGAGCTGTGACCTGGTAGTCATCTCTTAAAACAAAAAACCAAACCTACTGCTGTTGAGCAATTCTGACTCTTAGCAACCCTACAGACCCCTATTTGGCAGACTGTTCAGTGTTGATTTGGATTCTAGCTCCTTTAGACCTGGTCATGCCCATCCATAGACCATGAAAGGCAGACCTACCAGGTGGAATGCATCCATCCATGAGAATAACAATTGCACAAGGCATGGCTACCTATCTCAAGGAGGTCCAAACCATAAAATGAGCTGCGCCAATGAGATTTCCCTCTCAAGAATTTGAATTAAGAAACAAAGAAATGACTGTGTAATGGTAGCATGAACAAAGAATACCTACACTTTGATTGGTATGATAATTTTTTTGTAATAACTATTTTCATCCTGGAAACCCTGGTGGCACAATGGTAAAGTGCTATGGCTGCTAACCAAGGGTCAGCAGTTCAAATCTGCCAGGCGCTCCTTGGAAACTCTATGGGGCAGTTCTACTCTGTCCTATAGGGTCGCTATGAGCCGGAATCGATTTAACGGCACTGGGTTTTACTGGGTTATTTTCATCCTTTCCTCTGCCTAAATGGAATGGGCGATATAAATCATCCAAAAATCTCATAAATATCCCTCAGATACAATCCATAGGGAAATGAAGGTCTGATCAGTAAACCCCTATTACATAAAGCCATTAAAGATTTGACATGTAATTGATATTGTTCATACATACATCTTAATAGAGTTATAATACTTCCTTTTAAATCTAAAAAAGATAAAGCAAACTTAACTTTTCCCCAACAGTTTATTAACTACCAAAAATCTGTAGGTACTAAAAATCAAACAGCATATTTTTTTTTTAAATAAAAAACCACTTATAATTGAACACATATTTTATAAGAAGGACTCTGCAATACAGGACATAGTAACTCACATAGCAAAAATGAATATTACAACTCTTGGTAAAAATTCATTTTCTATTTCTGAAAGCCATGTGGGTCACTGCAATGTGATAAAAATCAAGCATGCTTTCTTTCCTTCCCAATAAATTCCTTAAAATCAGAAACAGCAGGAACAATTCTGGAATGCAAATGGAGTTTCCTCTTGTATTTATACTTAATGATGACTTAAACAGAAGGAATACAGCTTAATTTTTTGGAGATAGATTGAACCCAGAGGAATATGTTGTTTAAAAAAAACACCTTTCAACTACCAAAACAAAAAGGGAAAACCTGGCATAGAAAAACCAGCTGAAGCCAAGGAGAAATTTAAAAATACACTCTGAGGCCAGGTCTAAGGGTGATGGAACATGTGATGCTTGTCATTGGGTGGTACAAATAGTTCATGCACTAGGCTGCTGACTGAAAGATTGCTGGTTCAAGTCCACCAGGGGCACCTTGGAAGAAAGGCCTGGCAATCTACTTCTGAAAAATCAGGGAACTAAAACCCTCTGGAGTAAATAAAATTACATTAAAAAAAAAAAAACTCCATAGAGCACAGTTCTACTCTGACACACATGAGGTTGCCATGAGATGGAATCGGCTTGACAGCAACTGGTTTTGGGGAGGATTTTTGGAGGGTCTTTGGAGGCTTGCGTGTTGTTGCTATGATGCTAGACAGATTTCAGTGGAGTTTCCAGACTAAGATGGTCTCATCTGCAACCAGTCACGGGGACAGCACAGGACAGGGCAGCTTTTCATTCTTTTATGCGTGAGGTCGCCAGGAGTTTGAGGCCAACTGGACAGCAACATACTCTTCTGCACAATAAATTAATTACTCAAGACCGGCACTCACTAAAACCCCTCAAATGTCCATTCTATTTAGTTTCAGTTTTGATTCTAAGCCCTTTTAGTCCCTTTTGCTACCCTGAACTTTACTCACGATTGTAATTAATGTTGTAATATAATATAGACTCCCACATACAGAGAGACACATCAATAGCTTAAACAGATAATAATCTATAATAAGGGAAGGTTCACACAGGCTTCCTTAAGTCAGCTTCTCCTGATAAATATACTTCCTCAGTATTTTATGGGACTCAAACAAAAATATAGCCAAGCAGATTTTTTCTAACTCTGTCCTACAAGTACTTTTCATATTTAATTCAAAATATCAAGAAACTGATCCAACCAAAAACCATTACTGTCCTAGAATACCCACCTGAGCATAACCCTAAATCAGACATAATTTTTTTTAAACAATCATTCAGTCCACTAAAAAATAAATGACACATGTTCTGAAATTCACATTTTAGATTATAGTTTATGTCCAAAAGCTATGGGTTCAACTTAGATTAAGAACGTGGTTCCTCTTCTTCCCAGTTTTCCAACTACATGAGCAGTAACCACACAGAAACCACAGCAAATGATACTCCATGGCATTAATACCATGCCCATCCCAAACTCCCAGAAAAACAACGCTAGAAGTTGTTTGATACAGTGCAGTACATTCAGAGCTAACATTTGACAAAGTACTCAGCCATTGATTTTGTTTGAATATTCTCAGAATTGAGTACTCTCAGCATATATAATTATGGGTAATAACACTATAATTACATCTGGTGATTCTTGATGATGGTAAGAATAAGAGTCCTTTTAAAAAGAAATGGAAAATTACAAGCTTAGAAAAATAAAGAGAGAAAGAGAGGAGTAAAATGAACCCCCACATAACCATCATCCAGCTTCTATCATCATCTTGAGGCCATTATTGGTTCATCTGTCTCTACCCACCTTCCCAGACTCAAATCATCACTTCCATAAAAGTTTCTGTATGTATTTCTAAAAGATAACTCTTTTTAAACATAACCACAATACCATTGTCACACCTAAAAAAATAAATAGTAATTTCTTAATATCAGATACCCAGTGGTCAATTGCCTCAATTTTTCTTTAGTTTGTTTGTATCAAGAGGCAAATAAGGTTCATATATTGCAATTTATTGATATATTTCTGAAGTCTTTTTTAATCATGGGTTCACCCTCCATGTGCTTATTCCTTGCAATTTATTTGCTGAAGAAACGACATGGTTTGTCTTATACAGAGTCTCCCACAGTTCAGATCTTGCTGACTGCATCCCCATTATGTCATTTAAAATGTCCCTCTTTTCCCTGTGTTTCCCACAAATTGACAAATCTGGAGACTTAAAAGATGAAGATTCAATTTTTTTTTTTTAAAATAAGGGCACTTCGAGGTGGTACTACTTCCCTCAGGAGGAGCATAATGTCTTTGTGTCATATTAGCAGCCATTCATGATTGTACCTGAATCTGCTATTTTATTAGGACTTGCAAAATGGCAAATTCTAAACTATCATTTCTTCTGCATTTGTCAGCTTCGAAACATTTATAAAGAGAAACTTCTCATCAATTATTTGGTTATCCTGAGGTGCAACTGCAATTGGAAAGGCAGGAGAAGTAATTTTTTTTTTCTCTTTAGCACTTTTTAAAGTAAAAAGTTACTTTGCTAATTTTTTTGTATCTTTATGAATTAATGGATTTAAATATATTTGATGTTGTTATTATTCCTGAAGCCATCACATCTGTGGCCAGCGGAAGGCTCTTCAAGTTTACTCCTGAATCCTTTTGCTACAACCCCATCCGGTCTCTGATAGCTTCCTCGTTTTCTGGTAAGACAGCATGTTTCAGATCATCTTATAGATTCCTGTCCCAGACCTGGAATCAGCTATTGCTCCCAGGAACCACAATCCAAGCACTGTGGATGCCTGTTGCCACTGGACTGACCATTGTTTCTATACCTTTCTAGCAGAAGAGAAAAAACATATTTAAAAAATATATCATGAATTCATACTGATATTTCTAACTCAAATTCAATACCACTGGGCTTTTACCTAACTTTAACAATCTTATACTGTATCTCCTTTCATAACACATCTTTAAAAACCCTAGTTCTGAATGACAGCAAGATAGTTACTCATTTACTTTATCCCATAATACGTGTATAATGGTCTCGAAATAATAATATTATGACTATTGCCAATAATATGATTACTAAAAACATTTGAAACTTTTTTGGGCAGTTTTTTGTCTTTAGGATATAGTTATTAGGGACACACAATCAATATACTGTGCTTAAAGTCAGTTGATATAGTTCTACTTGACATGGTTATACCGCTTCCTTGATAAAGAGTATTGTTTGTTTCAAGTTGCTTTTGTTTTTTCAGGATTTAGTATTTTTTAATTTTGGTTTATACTTATGTAAAACAACTGTTTCAGTATTGTTTTTAAATTCTCTCCAGACCATGCACCCTATTTTGCCTGCACCCAGCATAGATCACTCCTATTGCCCTCTTCTTTGGAACACCACTGCCACAGACCTCTGCAAACAGCCAAATGGTTTAAGGACACAAAGAAGGTTAAGAACCTCTGAGAGGGAGCTTCCACATAGTGTAAGAACAAGGGACACTGGAAGATTCATAAAAGTGATTAGACAGCTAATTGTAATTTAAAGTCCAATTTTTTTTAAAAAAAGTAAACCCATAAACATTTAATCAAGAAAACATAGGAATCCATGAACAACTGCCCCCTTTGCCACAAGGCCAGAAGAACTAGGTGATGCCAGATATCGTTACCGAACGTTTTGATCAAAGGTGTTATAGGTAATATACAGAGATTCAAAGCCTGCTGAATGGGATAACCTGGTAGACCATGGTGCCATCACTCAGGCCATTCCCTGGCCCAGCTCCAATGTACTCACACCCACCTCCTAAGGTGAGGCGGCTGCAACAAAGGGGCAAACAACATCCATCCACCATTGCTGAGAAGACCACATTTAATTTGCTTCACCATTTATTGAGAGCCCATAATGATCATTTTTCCCTGTTGTGCCTCCGAAAGCATCTGAAGCAGCTCACACAAATGTGTGCATTTTTTCCATAAGGGAAGAAATCAAAGGAAAAAAAGGATAGGAAAAAAATTTGTTTTAATTTTAAAAGATGAGGCCAACAGTGAGGTTAATAAACAAAATACATGGTTTGAGGTTCTATACACTGGCTACAGATAGGCCACACATTAGGCTTTTGAGCATTTTAGTAGGCAACATGAAGAAGGACACAGGATCAGTTACGTGAAAAACAATGCTCCTAAGAAAAACAAGCCTGTTACCCTGGAGAAGCACAACTCCTCTCGTACTGAGACCAGGAGAAGTTTCTCCCCTGTGTCCTCATAATGAGGTGAAGGTAACATGATCCTTAAGGTAAAGAAGGGTTTCATGGGGATTTTTCTGAGGAGTGTGCCTCAGTATAAGATGACTACCTCAAACCAAAACACCATTCGGAAGAATCAACTCTAAAAGGTCTAAAACAAGGTTTTCAGGAACTCAGCTGTCTGCTGGGCTGACCTAATCCAGCAAGATTTAGAATTATCTAAAGGAATTAGGTGATATGCGTATATTAAGCACATCAAAGGCAGGCAACATGGCTGGAGGAGGGGAAAAAAAAAAACTTATTTCCCAATAAACATTTCATGAAAGTGCCTGAACGCTATGAAACTATATCTTAAATTTTTAATTACTAAAACTGTAACATTCTCAGCATCAGATTCCAATAGGTTACCGGTGAGAACTTTGAAACATCTGTCTGAGAATGATGTACATACACAAATGGGTACATAATAAATTGGATGGAAAGATTTGCGAAGAAGGTATGGTAATTAAAAATGTATTTAATTTAATAAATTGAATTGACTGCTGCAGTGTGATAGATTACTTTTGCATGTAGCCTTTCTAGCCATGGTCTTGTAACTCCCACCCAAGTGATTGAGGGGGGACTCTGTGATAGGGTAATTGTAGCCCACCAAGGGGATTTGTCAGTTTTGCCATCCTGCTGGGCTTGAAATGAGCCACCCCAGAGGCAGGAAAGAGATCCCACCACCACAAAGGAAGAACAGCCAGGAGCAGAGAGTATAATCTCTAGACCCGGGATCCCTGCACTGAGAAGCTCCTGGAATCAGGAGACTGGGAGAGAGAGCTGTAACCGTGAAGACAAGAGAGTGGCAAGAGAGACCTGGCAGCAGAGGCCCGGCAGCAGGAGACAGCATGGTGGGCTTCCCAGCCCATAGAGAAAGAAAGCTGAGTGCCTCTAAGCAGAGACCTAGGGCCAGGGAGAGGTGTGCCTGAGAGCACTCCTGGGAAGAGGCTGTCCTGATGAAGAACAGTATCCTGAGTGTTCCTGAGCCTGAGTTGTAACTGTTACTTCCCTAATAAACCACTTAATTGTAAGTATTGTCTGTGAGTTCTGTGTGGCCATTAGAGTGAATTATTGAACCCAGCAGAGAAGTAGAGAGTACAGTGGGAAGGGCCAGTTGGTGTCAGAGTTGATAAAGATGGTGGAGGGAGGAGGCATGTCTGCCCCCCCGCCCCCGTCATGGGAATCGGCCTTGGGCTGTTGACCTTGATTCTCCATTCCCCTTGTAAAGTTAGAAGAGGTCAGACACTGCCTCCATGCCATCAACTGCATATTCTTCAGGCAGTTCTCCATAAATACTATGCTCCGAATCTAGCCTTAGATAAATAAGTGGCCATGAATTCCGGGCTGCACTCCTCATGAAGTACCTAGTGGGGAACGGATACTTTTAGTTGCAAGTTAAATACAAATCAACACTTAAAGTGTCAACTAAACTGGGGGTAAAAGCCCTGAAGTACCTATTCCCGAACAGAAGGTAGTCTCACTTTTGTAGAAAAATCAGTGGAGGAAATACTTTCAAGCATGGCAAGATTTCCAAAACAAGGATAAAGGGGTAACCAAGGTCCCTGAATCAGCCATCTCAATCTTGTATCCCAGGGGATCCATACAAGGTGCTATGTATATGTAAGCCACAGGATACTCATGGTACCTCTTTCTAAAGCATCCCTTCTACAGTGATAAGGAGTCATTTAAAAAAAAAAATTATATATATATACACACACATATGATAAAATATAAAACGCACCCGTTCCTTAAAGTAAAAATAGAAGTCTACAAAGAAAATTATGCTCCTTTGAAGTATGTTCCCAAACCCCCATGTATTAACATTTATCATCACTACAATTTAGGGTACCTGAATAGACTACAAGAAAAATTAGTATATGCTACTGATTAACGAATAGAAAAAAAAAATTCGAACTCACTTGTACTGAAAGCAATCTATATATACTCTTAAAATAATACACTTTGTTTTACACTTAGAATTACCAACAATACCTGAATGGTATAAGACACACTTCCACAGATCACGGCCAGAAAAATTTTCAGCCTGGAAAATATTTTATACTGAGTATTACCAAGCACCTATCTCAGTCATTAAATAAACACACATACACACACCCCACTTTACCAAAATAAGCAATAAAACTTGGTAATGAACCACCTGGATAAACTGTTTGGAAAATAGATCCCTAGGCTGCAAACAACGTGCACAAGGGTGTTAGGTATCAGACGGATAAATGCAGGGGAGTATAACAGCTAATAACCTCCATTTACTGAACAATCACAATCACCACGTAAGACAGGCATTATCACCCCCATTTCACAGTTGGGGATTTTAGCCCAGGTCTGCTTGCTCCAAAGCCCCCGCTCAACCATTATACTGTCCCCAATAATGTTGCCATAATTTATACAAATAATATTAACAGCAGCATTAGGGCTGGTATTTTAAAAAATTCTCCAAAGATCTCTACCATCCCAGTAGACCTACTTTATAAAATAATAAATGGAAAACGCTAAGGAAAAAATTCTGTTACTTCCAACAGCCTTGTTCAGAAAGTGACCAACAGTAGAAGAATTATCAATAGCAGCATAGCTGTGCCTCAAACCTGTCTGCTCCTTAACATAAGCCTGAGAAGCTCAAGCTCACAACTTGAAAATAAGGTGCCTGTCACACATTTCAGATGGTAAAGTAAAAGACCTCTAATTAAGGGAACAGGATAGTAAATCTCCTCAGGGTAGAGGTTACAAAGGGCCTGCTATCATTTCTGACTCTATGTTGACTCTGCATTAGGAATGCAGAATAAAAATTAAATATACAACTGTAATATACCTACCCAAGCAGACACAGCACACCAACTTCCCAGAAGGAATATAACTGCTACAGAAATCATAACCACCCCAAGAGACTGAATCGAAAGACTGGGAGCAGGGGAGGACAGTTGCACAGGATGTTTATTTTGAAAACGCTCTCCAGGTGTGGACCACTGGTTTAAAATGGCTTGTCCACTGGGAGACTGAAGGCCACCATGTTGCTCCCGAGATCAGGCCAAGGTGCTGGGTGGACAGTCTCCAACCAGATGTAACCTGCTTCCCACCTATCTTTCCTGATTTGTGGCATGCCACTAGCCTGGTCTGCCCTAACCCCTATGGTTATGGTAACAGAAAACATAAGTTTTTAAAACATGACAAATCTTCATATAAGACAACCAGAAGTTATATGTATTCTTTGGTTAGAAGTGCAGTCATTGCCTTAAAAAAGTGATTCAGTGGATCTCCTAAGTCAAAGCCACATTTTGCAAGATAAATATCAAACTATTAAAAGATAAAGACCGAAGGACTAATGGATCACATGAACCACAGCCTACACGATCCCGAGACCAGAAGAACTAAATGGTGCCCAGCTACCACTACTGACTGCTCTGACTAGGATCACAACAGAGGGTCCCATACACAGCAAAAGAAAAATATAGAACAAAAAAAAAAAATCAAATTCACAAAAAAGGCCAGACTTACTGGTCTGACAGAGACTGGAGGAACCCTGGAGATTATGACCCTAAAACACCTTTCTGACCTGAAACTGAAGCCATTCCAGAGACCACCTTCAGCCAAACAACAGATAGGCCCATAAAATAAATTAATACGTGATAAGAATGTATTCCTTAGAATAATCAGTTATACGAGATCAAAAGGACGACATCTGCCCAAAAGCAAAGATGAAAAGGCAGGAAAGGGTAGAAAATCCAGACGTAAGGAAACAGGGAACCCAGTACAGAAATGGGGAGAATACTGACACATTGTGGGGAATGCAACCAATGTCATGGAACACCATATACAAACTATCAAATGGGAAATTAATTTGCTGTGTAAACTTTCACCTAAAGTACAATAAAAATTTTTTTAAAAAGATAAATGGTTAACAGACTACAAAGAATATTGATATGAATTATTGGTTAGCAAACAGAAAAAATCAAAAGGGCCTGAACTAAAAGAAACATATACCGAAATAATACACTTCATTTTATACCTAAAATACAGTTTTTTAAACTGCATTACTCATTGCTGGTGGTAGTGGTGAAGCAGTTGTACTCAAACTTTGTAGGATGGATTAATAAAACCCTTTTAGACAATCAGTTTGGCAATGCATATAAGAGCCATAAGAATGCTGAGGGCATCACAAAAAAAGATAAGACTGTTAGCACAATTCTAGGAAAACCAATGTGATATGGTCCATATACACAGGTCTCCAATGGCTGGGATAATCCATAAATAGGTTTTAGTGTTTCTAAAAATCTAGAGGAACATATATACTATCTGTCCTTCAGACAACCTTCTACCCATCATACTAGAAACCCACGTCTTATGAGGTACTTAGTAAAAGGAAACAGAGGAATTGTCCCAAATCCAAAAGCAAAAAGGGCCAACTGGGCATCAAGAAGAAATTAAACCAAAAAATTCATACATCATCAAGGATCAAGACCAAAAAAAAAAACAAACCAAACTCGTTGCCTTCGAGTCGATTCTGACTCATAGCGACCCTACAGGACAGAGTAGAACTGACCCATAGAGTTTTCAAGGAGCACTTGGTAGATTCAAACTGCCTACCTTTTGGTTAGCAGCCATAGACTTAACCACTACACGCCAGGGTTTCCAGGACCAAGACATCAGCTCTAAATTTCTCTTGCACACTCAGGAGCCATATGGTCTCTATCTTTGTCCCACTCCTGCTTCATTCTCCCATTGCTGACTGCTCGTTCTCCTGATTGCAAACAATCCCTCTGGGGCTGCCCTCCAAATGGTGGCCTTAATCCCTGAGTTCTCATGACCTTTCAATTCAGCTCCCTAACAACTCTCAGGAAACCCTGGTGGCGTAGTGGTTAAGTGCTACGGCTGCGAACCAAAGGGTCGGCAGTTTGAATCTGCCAGGCACTCCTTGGAAACTCTATGGGGCAGTTCTACTCTGTCCTATATGGTCACTATGAGTCGGAATCCACTCCACGGCACTGGGGTTTTTTTTAACAACTCTCTGGACCTCAATTCCAAATTCTTTTGAAGAGCCCATCTGATTGGTTGGCCTCGGGTTAGGTGTCCAGCCCTGGTCCGATCAACTGTGAGGCAAGGTCACAAGGTAAACAGAGCTACCCCTTTCTAACTATAAGAAGATTTTCTAGAAAAGGGGTATGGGCCAGGAGGAAATGACAGGCTACATCGTCTCAATCAGGACTTCCGATATATGTTGAATAAATAGATAGATATTGACCTAGGATTCTGCTTGTAGGAATTTTCCAGGAAAAGAACACAAAAAAGAAAATTCTCTATGGAATTTTGGAATTGAACATTTCACAGAAAGGTTCAGCACATTGTTGTTTGTAATAAAAATAAGAATCGGGTGACTAATACATCGAACATCCTCAAGCATCTCTCAGTGCAGCACAGAATAGCCTGAGAGCACAGGTTTCTCTCATTTATGTATGTGTGTGTCTTATCTCCTCGGCAAGATCATATATTGAAATATGGGATCCAGATTTAAATATAAAAGCTTATTTAAAACATGCAAACTCTAAATTCCAGGATGTTTTTCATTTAAGGCCCCACTACACTTCTTTACGTACAGTAACTCCTTACTCTCTATCTGGAAATTACTCACCAGGCTCACCTTCTTAGAACAGAGCTAAAGGACCAGAGGTGAGACAGACAAAAACGTCAGTTAAGTCCGTTCACTGAAACTGCAGATTTTATTCATGAAAGAGGCCCTTAGGCCCTTACTGACAGTCTCTTCTTATTGGACCCACAGTTCTAACTAATTTGATCACTGCTTTCCAAGTCCATGGTAGATTAGAAGCAACAACTTAACGCGGGGTGGGCGGGGGGTGGGGGCTACTACAGAAAAACCATGAAAACAAGATAAACTCAGTAGTCTGAGGCACTCAGAAAAGGGCAAAAAGGCCCAACACACCTTATCTCCTGAACGGCCCAGCAAGGTAACTACATGTGTAACGCAAGCCTTTAGCTAGTACGAAATAGTGTAATTATCCTTTAAGGCAGCAGAGATTCAGAGAGCTTGCTCTATGGAATCAATTTTTGTTTGTTTGTTTGTTTTTAAATGTCTGGTGTAAACTCTTAGCTATTTGAGAAAACTGATATACTGGAATAACTTTCTCTCAAAGAGTTCCAGACAGACAAATTCAACAATAATCCACTGCCATTGAGTGCATTCCAAGATACTGTGATAAAAAACTAGATGAAGTTTGCCAGTAGAGTCTTTCAGAACCTCTAGAGGAAATGACATGTAATTAATACACGAATAGTTTAAATCTAAATATATGTTCTAAAAAAACAAACCCGTCACCATCAAGTCGATTCTGACTCATAGCGACCCTGTAAGACAGAGTAGAACTGTCCCATATGGTTTTCAAGGAGTGTCTGGTGGATTTGAACTGCCTACCTTTCGGTTAGCAGCTGTACCTCTTAACCATTACACCACCAGGGTTTCTTATGTTCTAAAGTGCTTGTAAATTTGCTTTATCGCCTATATTAAAGTCTCCTTACAACCTTGTTTATGCTGCCTACCTTATGAACAAAGTCCCTGTGCAGGGTTTAACAGGGGTAAACTTTAGATACTCCCAGAATAACAAAATCCAAATGACTGCTATTACCCACTGCCCTTACAGGGTAGTTATACTTTTCCTAAGCACATACGTGAACAGGATGCAGATTTAGGATAACCCTGGAGAACAAAAGTGATCGAGTTTTAGAGACTACACCAACCCTTCAAAACCAGTTATGGTTGGATATCACTTCATTCTGACAGCCTGACTTTGCAAAATACTGGTTCTCACTCCTCGAGTAGCCTTTTTCATCAATGATGATCAGGCCTAATGGGTTACAAATTAGGTCAGACCTTCCACCTCATTCTGAAAAAGCCCACCATACTATCCTTGGTACTTGTAAGTGAATAGTTAACTCAAATATTTCAAGCTATAAAATTAAAAGACATTCCCATCCACATTTGAATATTAACGACTCACAGCCAATCTTTACAGCTGATTAAAATTATTAAGCACTTACTTTTTTAATAAGTTACTTTAATGGTAGTCCACACATTCTCGGTCATTCTTGTACCAGCCCCCTCCCCCACCCCCACACCACAGACAGGGGCAAATGTGCAGACACTTCTTTGTGGTCTAACAATATCTCCAAGTGTTCTATTAAATAATGAGTTTTACCAAAGAAAAATGATGGGAGACAGGCAGACAGCAGCTGCTGCATACGCTGTAAAGCAGACTGAAGTTTTATTTGAAATTCTTTCACTGAGATAAATGGAGATATGTATGGGCCCAGGTGGAAATGGTTCATAATATTAAATATGAAATGCTCTAAGTAATTGGCTAAGACTTGAACAGAATTAGACAACCGAGGTTGGGCAGACAAAGGCCTGCAGAGGGAGAGGCCAATCCACAAGTACATGTGTTAGACAGAACTCTGCCAGGCTCATCACAGAGCTAACCGTACAGGCATTGGATGCAGGACTCCACTGGAAATGGGTTTCTTCAAACCTTCACCTCTTCTAGCTTTCAGAAATGTCATCAGTGTCAAAACCAGTATACAAACCGGGGCTTCTTCAGGAATGCGGGGGCAGGGAGAGCATATTTTTGTATTTCAAGTCTGCTTTTCTTTATCTAAAGGGATTCCACTCGGAAGCACAGCCCTCTCTTGACTCCCCTCCTGGTGTTAAGCAGTTATTTGTCAGGCACACAACCCCACAGCTGTTAGCTGCCACTGAGTCACCCCCGACACATGGAGACCCCATGCAGGAGAACAAAACGCTGCCTAGTCCAGCACCATCCCCATGATTGGTTGCAGACTGGACCATTGTGATCCATGTGGTTTATGCTGCCTGATTTTCAGAAATAGATCATCAGGCCTTTTTCCTACTCCATCTTAGTCTGAAACCTGCTCGGCATCACAGCAACCTGCAAGCCTCCACTGACAGACAGGTGGTGGCCGTGCATAAATGTACTGGCCAGGAATCAAACCCAGGTCTCTAGCATGGAAAGGGAAAATCCTACCACTGAACCACCACTGCCCTCACAACCCCACTAGGCTTCTTAACTTCCAAATAAAAGTCCTCAGTCTGCCCTCTACTCACTCACCTCTCAAAACAGATGAATATGACCTTAAATTGACAACATTTAGTATTTGTAGTACAGGCTTTCTCCAGAAAATGTAAGCACTGTTTGGGTCCCTAATATAACCATGCTTTAAAAAAAAAAAATTTTTTTTTTTTTTAGCATTATCTCTCAATGTTAGGGACAATTCTAAGAGACTCTGGAATATCTATTATAGGGACATTGTTGAGGACGCTATAAAATCATATTACATTTCCTATATTGGGGGAAAATTTCTCATACCTCAATACCAAAAAGAGCTCTGTTTCTCTTGAGTAACTGGTTTGTTTTTGCCTTCAGAACACTGAATCACATAACAATTGTTTCCTCCTCAGCCAAGGCTGCTATGAAATTCAGAATCATTTCAGCCCTCTTCCAGCAGCTATAAAGACCTTGTTTTCATGCTTTCTTATATACTAACCTCGACATGGTTTTTTTAAATTCCCCACCCCCCATCTTTAGTTTCCCCTTTGCTCTATTTTCCTGATCCACTAATCTTATCCTCTGAGCACAAGTAAAAATTCCCTCCATGATTCATAGGAAATAATTCAACCTGACTATATTAGGTGAAATAATTACACATAAGCAGCATGTGATTTATTTTGGTTAAATGGATGGGCAACTATTTCCTCCTATACCTTTGGTCCATTAACAAGGGCCCTCCTCATGTAATAGCTATAAGCCATATTTTTTTTTTTCTAAAGGAATACCTAGAGGAATTTAAGTATTTAAAATATCAGTCCAAACTTTTGGCAAACCTCAAAGAGCACAGTTGTGAACCCACTGAAACCGTGGTGACAACATGCAAGATTCCCAAGTCACATGGCTCACTGGCAAAGACCAATGGAAGTTTTGTAAAAAAAATAAAAACTTTACATCTTCCTATCTCAGCTTTTTTAAGCTTTGAATTTTACTGTGTTGTTGTCAGCTGCTGTTGAGTCAGCCTCTGACTCATGGCAACCCCATGTGTTACAGAGTAGAACTGCTCCATAGGGTGTTCTTGGCTTTAATATTAATGGAAGCTGATTGCCAGGCCTTTTCTTCCTCAGAGCCACTGGGTGGGCTCGAACCACCAACCTTTCAGTTAGCAGCCAACCACAGACTGCATGCACCACCCAAGATCCTTGAATTTTACTACAGAAAATTGTTTTTTCTTTATCTAGTAATATGAAAATAATAATAATGATAAATGACTAGGATAGCAGAAAGATGGCAGTGATCCATACAGGTCACTACTGCCCAAACTGTGTACATGCTGACTTTAATTATTCACAGTCATTGATCTAAAAATTCTTTTTTATATATATCACTCTATCTACATTGCTCTAACCAAGGTTATCAATGACTTTCTAGTAAAGACTCAATCCCCAGTCTCCTCTTCCTTGATCTTTCAGCAGCATTGGACATGGCTGACCACATCCACCTCCTCAAAATGTCATCTTATCTTTCAAGACACCACTGGTTTTCCTCTTAAATCTCGTATCTTTGGCCATTAATTCTAGTCTCCTTTGCTAGTTGCTACTCATCTCCCCAACCCAAAAATTCCAGGGTGCCCCAGGGTTCAGCCACCTTCTACCTACGCTCTCTTGATCTCATCAATCTCATGCCTTTACATACCATGATGACTCCCCAAATTTACTGCTGTATCCTGGATGTCTTTTTTTGACCTCCAGATTCATTTATCCAACCATCTTATTTACATCTCCACTTGAATGTCTAATAGAAATCTCAACATTCACCCTTGAAAGGATTTACTAGCTTCTAAAAAAAAAAAAGAAAAAAAAAATTTTTTTTTCTTTATACCATGTAGCTTCTATACCATAAAGCTAAAACCAAAGTATCTGCCTTATTAGGAACAAAAAATACCACTTACAGCCTTCAAATGGTTATTGTGTTTAAACTGCCATAAATTTGGCAAGGCATTTGTGAAGCCATCTGCAGATGCTCTAGCAGACAATTTACAGAACACTTTAAGTAGACATGACTGTCCTCAATTGCTTATTGGTGCTCAATTTTATATGTCACTTATATGCACAGTTATATACTAACCTCGACATAGTTTTTTAAATCCCCCCCCATCTTTAGTTTCCCCTTTGCTGCACCTCCTCCAGGCAGCACAGCAAGAACCATCAATAGCGTGCAGAATGTGTTATTCTTATACAGCCATGGCTCTTGTAGCCACCAGACGTCAGTCCACATACCTTTCCATGTTCGAGGACAAGCCTGGTGACCCATTGGGTATTGGGATTTCTTTTGATAACTTTATAGAATGGATAAGAAAGGATTCACTCAGAGAATCTGTACATGGAATCTTCAACAGCTCATAAGAGTTCAGGGCTCTCAGGGACCCAAGATAGCCGAAAGCGCATCCCTACCGCCACATCATATTGGAGCTGGGAACAAAGTTCAACATGGCCAGGGCTGCCATAAAACTGCAGTCTTACGGAATGAGTGCTTACGGCCACCAGGGCACACATAAGCCCAGTAGATGATATAACCTTGCTTAGCCTTACGTCTCAGTCTGCGTGCTTCAGTGGGCCGAGTTGGGCAGAGGGCTCTGGGCAGTTCAGTGTGCTGGCTGTTCTGCCAGCAGCACATGTTGAGAATGTTTTAAAGCACATCATACCTTAAAGGCCAGGAATCTCTACCTTAACGTGTCAAAACAGAGCACCTGATGTTCTTTCCTAATCTACTCCTCCCACCATCTCCCCCAGTCAGTAAACTCATTCCACCCCACCAGCTGATCTGGCCAAAAACTGTGGAGTCCCCTTTGATTCCTCTAGTTCTCATATCCCACTTCACTCTGGAAGCAAATCCTGTTGAGTCTACGCTCAGTATGCATCCAGAACCTGGTCACGTCTCACCACCTCCACCTCCACCACCAGCCTGGTCCAAGCACCACTAGCTCTCACCTAACTGCTGCAATAAACCTCTTAACTTGTTCTCACGGCTGCCCTGCTGCAGTCGATTATCTACCCAGAAGCCAGTGGTCCTGTTAAAAATTAGATCATGTCGTTCTACTCAAATCCCTCCAGCGACTACCCATCTGACTTACTTAGAAGTAAAAAAGAAAGAAATCTAAGTCCTTAAAGGACTTAGATGGCAATATGATCTGGCCTTGCCCCGTGCCTAACCTTTGCCTCTGATCTACTCCCACCATTCTCCTCTTCACTCACTCTGCACCCAACACCCTAGCCTTCTTGCCACTCTTTGCATTCTCCAGGTATGTTCCATTGCTCCAACTCAGGGCCTTTATACTTGCCGTCCCCACTGTACGGATCTTTCTCCCCATATGCACACGTAGCTGAACGCGTCATCTTGTTCAGATCCTTACATAAGCCACCTTCTCGGTGAGGCCGTCTCTGCTTATCTTGTCAAAAACTATAACATCCTTCCCCAAACTCAATGCTCTGTAACTCCCTTCATCTTCTTTTCTCCTGTGGGTATACTATCATCTAACACCAGGGTCTGCGAAATATGGGCTGCAGGCCAAAGTCAGCCCACCACCTGATTCTGAAAATAAAGTCTTGTTGGGACAGAGCCACGCTAATTCATGTACATACTGTCTATGGCTTCTTTCACATGCAATGACAGAGTTGAGTAGTTGCATCAGAAACCATGTGGCCCACAAAGCCTAAAATACTTTCTAGCTGGCCCTTTACAGAAAACATTTACCGACCCCCGCTCTAACACACTGTCTGTCTCCCCACTACGGCATATAACACTCATGAGATAAGGGACTTTTACCTGTTTGGTTCACTACGGTATTCCCAGTGCCAATACAATGTCTGCTGCATAGTAAAAAAAAAAAAAAGTAAGTGCTCAATAAGTATTTGTTGAGTAGGGGAAGGAACAACTAACAAATTGGTACGGTCGAGTTGGAAGATCTAGGACATACTAATGACTTTTCTTTCTTTAAACTGTTTTTATGTGAAATATACAGAAATATAAAAGTACAGTGTAAGGAATAATTATAAACACTCATGCAACCACCGCCCCAGGCAACAGAATATAGCTAATGGCTTCTCAGTGAAACTATTATTTCTGAAAAATCCAAAATTAACTAAACAGCAAAGTAGAATTATACCTAGCACAAAGATGTTACTCACCTACCAGAAGCACCCCAGTTTTCTCTGGTGCTCAGACATGCTACACAAACATTTTCTTGCTCCTTGTCAAACAATAGCACACTTCTAGACAAAGCAGGAACAGGAAAAATTCTAGAATCTAGAAAAGTTCTAGAACTATAAAGCTAGCTTGTTAAGGCATGTGACATTTAAGGTAAGTTGTCTTACAATAAGGGCTTTGGGCATTTTAATAACCATCCCCTGTCATTTGAGGTCCCCAGAATCAAATTCCACTTAAAAATGAACACTAGACTACTGGGGCTCTCATGTATTTAGGTAAGTCTCTGACTTCACTTTTCTTAAGCATTACTGATCCCTCAGAGCAAAAAATTAAGACAGTCACCCTCAACTTCTCTTCCTTTATATTTCTCTTCCATATATTAATAAGACACTGCTGCTGGAGCTCAGAGAATACTGAAAAAAAAAAAATCTATTTAGGAAACAATTCGGACTTAACTGCTGTGTCATGTCCTATACGTGTCTCCCTTCCTCTGAATGAGGGGGGACATTTGTATTAAAACAGTATCTCTCTTACTTAGAATGCACCTGCTCAGGCTGATTAAGCCCCAACTGAAGTCATAATCCTCCACTTCTGAGATCACTACTGTTCTAACAAAATGAGTTATCACTCCTGGTGAGGCAGAAGACAGAAACCCAGGACCTATAACCACAGAACGGTCCCCATACCACGTGGGAGAGAAGTATGAACAAAGAGACAGGGAAAAAAGATGTAAGAAGCAAGTACCAGAAAATATTTTCTTATAAAATGCATAGAAATGTTAAGTCACTACTTACAGATAATAAAAGTTCCGTAAATTTTTATGGAAATACATAAAATATTGCTCACAGAGCCAAACCCTTCTCTACTACCAGAAATGCTGAATCTTGTTTCATTGTACTAAAACTATCTGCTTTTTTTCTTTTTAAAGGCCATCAGTTAGGGTTTACTGCCATAACAGCAAACATTACAGATAATCTGCTCCTACTAATTTAACACAATGATAACTCCTTTGTTCACAATAATAAAGAATAAGTATTACATAACTTCATTCAAAATTCAAAGTTGTACTAAGCTTTTAAAATATATTAATTTATGGACATAATTCCATGTTTTCATATGGTTTTAATGTAGAAAGAAAAGTCTTAAATACTGTAGAGTTCCACATATTTTCCTCATTCACCTTATATACACAAATACAGTACAACCATTTTATAAATGTCTTGGAGAAAAGGACAAGAATCAGCCTTGTACTATATCAAGGTTTCATCTTACACAGATAAGCTTAATGGGATACAATTTGCCCTGTAGAGTACCTTGGTAATGGTATACTGTATTCTACTGGAAAATAGTTGCTTTTAAATATCGCCTTTCTCCTTGCTCCATCGAAAGAAAAATAATAATAATCTAAATCTTTCACCCACTTTAAGACCTGTATTTAAAATACTAAATTTCTGGTACAATGTACCAGGCTAACTTTTTTTTTTTTTTTTAAGAGTGTAAGGATGTTGGCTCATCTTCTAGCATTATATCAGACAACATTCTGTTGTGAGCTATAAGTTTTCATTGGCTAAATTTTAGAAGTAGAATGCCAGGCCTTTTTTCTAACCTGTCTAAGTCTGGAAACTCAGCTGAAACCTGTCCACCGTGCATGATCCTGCTGCTCTGTGAGTTACTGGTGGCATGGCTTCCAGCCTCACAGCAACACACAAACCACCACAGTACAACAAACTGACTGGTGAATTATATATAAGGTCACCATGAGTCAGAGCCAACTCAACGGCAACAAGCAACAACAAGGGTGTTGGTAAGAACAAGTCTGTTATTTCTATGAGAAAGTGACCTTGCTAAAAATATTTAATTGTAAACATGCTATATACGATTGCTAACTTCACTAATTAATTTTATTTTTCCAAGATCCCCAAGTAATCAAAGTGTTATTATGGTAATAAAATAAACAGATGTGCTGAAAAGGCATCTGGTAAAATATATACAAGGTTAATGAAATTTAAAATACTTGCCAGAATGGAGTCTTCTAAGAGCATGGATAGAAATTTCTTCATCACACTGAACCAGTGGCGGAAAAAATTACTTCATTTCCCTCAGCAAACCTAGTTTGGCATATACATGAGCCTCCTGTATAGATTCACATGCACACATTTGTACCCATCTATATGAGGAGAATGATATATCTATTAGGAGAAAAGGTATAAGCAGCTCAACAAAATCTTACTGGATCCTATAGGCATTGATATTACAACATGAATTTTTATGAGTTTTCAGGGAGAAAAAAAATATTCCTAATGAAAGGTTGATAATACCTGACAGCTCCAAGTAAGTGAAATACACATACCCTCGGGCTCTTGATTACTAAGTCCTGTGTCGCAGGTGGCACAGCCATAATTCAGCACCCAGTGAGCCCCCACTGTTCTGAGGGCTTCAAGGTTCGGGAACCCCACCAAGTCCCAAAAGTAAAACCATCTACTACAGTTACTCCTACAGAAGTTACTCTCACATATGGTCATACTTCTACTGAAGGAACAAAACGTTAACAAATAATGACGAAAATGTATTTTAAAAAACCGACTGCCACTGAGTCGGTTCCAACTCACAATGCCCAACTCACAATGCCCGTATAGGACAGAGTAGAACTGCCCCACAGGATTTTCAAGGCTGTCATCTTTAAGGAAGCAGACTGCCACATCTTTCTCCTGTGGAGCAGCTGGTGGGTTCAAACTGTCAATCTTCTGGTTAACAGCTGAGCACTTAACCATTGTGCCACCAGGGCTCCTTAAAAATGTATTACCACCAAACCCAGTGCCACTGAGTTGATTCGAGGGTTATTCTTCCTCTTCACCTGCTGATTTCTTGCCACTTACTTTCACTATCCATATCATTCTCCCCCAGGATTATACTCCTTCTTTGGGGTGACAGGTTGGCATTTAGAAACAGTGCTATGAAGAGAATATTGCATTTATAAATGGTACTTTTGTTGGAAAACATGCTTTTGCTAGTCACAGAAAGGCACTGATACCCTGAGACGGGAGAGAGGCAGGCTTCCTTCTCTGTCTCCTCTCTCCTCACTTCCCTGCACGTCCTATCCATCAGTTCAGCAAAATTAAGTCAGGAAAAAAATCCTTCTCTTTTTGTAAAATGTGTACTAGCAATTCTCAGACTACTAAAGGAAATGAAAAGCACAATACTCCTAAGGGGAATGATACTTAATAGCTGCCTTGCTATTTGAAGATGCCCTCAAAAAATGTGCAGGGTAAACATCAAGGTGGCATCACGTTAATCTGAGGCCTTTTAAACCGGAGTGTCTCTAGCACCCTATGTTGAAAAAAGTGTTTAGTTCTGTAATGTGACATGAATGTTCATCCAAAAGTTAGGTTGTGGTGACGACATAAATTTGTAAGAAAGTGTGCTTTCAAATACACACACACATAAACTTGAAGTCTTCTAAAACCCAAACCTACTGCCATCAAGTTGATTCCAACTAACAGGGACCTTGTAGGACTGAGAAGAATTGCCCCATAGGGTTTCAAAGGCTGTAAATCTTTACAGAAGCAGACTGCCATATCCTTCTCCCAAGAAGAGGCTGGTAGGTTCAAACTGCCTACCTTTTAGTTGGCAGCTGAGCACTTTAACCACTGCACCACTGGGGCTCCTACAAGTCTTCCATAAAGTTACAGAATATTCACCAACAATGCAAGTAGGGCCAAGTATGCAAAGTCCTTTGTTATTCTAAGTACTCCAGTCAGTGCCCTTACCTAAAGCCCTCAGGTTAAAGAAGGTCAGGAAAATCTGACTGTAAAAAACCCACACCTGAGAGGCAAATTAATGAGTTTAAATCTTATCCTTGTGTCTCAGTTATCTACCTGTTGCCAGTCAAGTAGATTCCAACTCACAGCAACCCTACAGGACAGAGCAGAACTGCCCCTTAGGGTTTCCAAGGAGCAGTGGGTAGATTCAAACTTCAGACCTTTTGGCTAGCAGCCAAACTCTTAACCACTGCGCCACCAGGGCTCCCTTAGTTACCTAGTGCTGCTGTAACAGAAATACCACAAGTAGATGGCTTTAACAAACAAATTTATCTTCTCACAGTTTAGGAGGCTAGAGGTCCAAATTCAGGATTCAAGCTCTAAGGGAAGGTTGTCTCTGTGGGCTCTGAAGGAAGGTTTTTGTCTCTTCAGCTTCTGCTCCTGGGCAACCTTCATGTGGCTTGGCATCTCTCTTCCCCTATCTCTGCTCTGTTCCCTTGTTTAACTTCTTTTATATATCAAAAGTCACGTAAGTCGGCACTGGGTACTGGGATATATCAAAAGAGATACATCCTATGCTAATCCTCTCATTAACATAACAAAGACAACTCATTCCCAAATGGAATTATAACCAGAGGCATAGAGGTTAGGAAACGCTGGTTAAGAGCTATGGCTGCTAACCGAAAGGTCAGCAGTTCGAATCCACTAGGGGCTCCCTGGAAACTCTAGGGGCAGTTCTACTCTGTCCTATAGGGTTGCTATGAGTCAGAATTGACTTGACAGCAATGGGTTTGATTTTTTTTTTTTTTTTTTTGGATAGAGGTTAGGACTTATAACACACTTTTCCGGGGGACCTAATTCAAACCATAACATTGTCACTAAATGGAAGACCCAGTACAAACTACTTGAGTTCTCCAAGGCTACTACCAGCCACCCCATAGCCTTGCCATGAGAACAACAGGAGATGATGCCTGTAAAGGATCTAGCACAGCTCGTGCTCATAAAAGGCCCTTGGTAAATGGCACTGGGCGTAAATACTACCTTTCTCTACAAGCCAACAGGAGTAAGGCCAATGCTTTTACAACCCTGGCCACTCACAGAATCACCTGGTAGGCTTTCAACACACACACACACACACATGCACGCACACACACATATACACACACGTTCCCCCCCCACACACAGAATCCCCCAAGCCCTGATGTGTGTACACTGTCAAAACCTCATAAACCCAGAAACCAAACCCAGTGCCATACAAAGCCCCATAGGTGATCCAAATGTAGGTCAAGTTGAGGCCAAAAACATTGCCCTGGTACCTATTTCTCGTTTCCACCCCAGCTGCCAGGAATGTAGGCAAAATATTTTGCCTCTTGTGTTTCTGGCTTTCCTTTATTATTTTGTCTTTGGTGTTTTATCTCAGTAATGGTCACTGGCCTTTCTGCATTTGCGCCTATATGGTTTGATCCCTCAAAGTAGTACTCAGGGAGGGTAACGGCATTCCAAGCAACAGACACAGAAAGAACCAAGAGTATGTGATATGGTTAGCTCTTGTGTTTTACAGAATGCCCCAAAACTTAGTGGCTTAATAAAAAAAAAAAAAAATTCATTATGCTTCACAATTTTGTATGTCAAGAATTTAGACAGGGTTCAGCAATTCTTCGCTCTACATTATTTTTCAGAGTAACAATCACAATAAACTGATGAATCCATTCATGAGCAACATTAAAAAAAACCCTCACTGCGTAAACTGACCCACCCATGTAATACAGTGGGAAAAGCATTGGTTTAGAAATCTGACGAACCCTGAGCAAGTCATTTCATCTCTGTGAGCTCCACTCTCCTTAACTGTGAAATGGGGATATTCCCCACCTTCCTTGCAAGATTGCAGCTAGAATTAAACGAAATAACGTGCATAAAACACTAGCACAGTGCCGGGCACATAGCAGGCCTTCAATAAATGGTAGTACAATGCTGAAATCCATTAGCAACATTTTCCGCAGAGAACCACTTGTAATTAACAGCATCCAAAAGCCAAAATATCTCAATGACATATTGCTTCTGGTTGTATCTGAAGATAATTCAAGTGCCTCATACTCAATTTTAATGTTTCCCTTCACCTTTTAGGGAAGAAACCCAGTCAGTTAAATCATTAATGATAGATTTAGTGTGCTCTTTTCAGTCCAGGTGTGGATGTGCAAGGCATCTATTTTCCAGGCTCACCCACTTCGGCTAAAACTATTTTTTCCTGGCTTTATATGTTTTTTTTAGCGTGTTATTACACAGATAATTGAGCATTGCTATTCACCAACCAATTGTGGAGAAGAGCCGTCAGCAATGCTGTCAGGGAAATTAATTAGTAAAGGGAAAGAAAGGAACAGTACTTACCAACTATTTACAAAAGGACTTCATAGTCGTCTTCTCCAGAATTCACTTTTGCAAACATTTTTAAATGTTTGCCTGTTCAGATGACAGAGTAGGCGGCATCCACACCCCCTCCTGAGCTATCCCTTCACAGAGGCCCCTGCAGCTGCTCATCCTGGGAGCCTGAGAAATCAAAGCCCTGGTTTCCTCATGGCCTTCCAGAACCTGTTACTCCAGAAAAGCCCTTCACCTCTAGGGAGCCACATTCTCGTTCATCACCCTCTCCTGGACCAGCACTCCTAAGGGGCCGCTGGGAAGAGTTAGGCGAAGAGAACCAGGAGCCCCGACATATCTGATTCAGAAGCCCACTCAGCCTGAACTAGTTTTATTCTGGGCATTTCTGCCTAATTGGTGACAACTGGCCAGCCAGCAGGGCCAGACTTCTAATCCCCAGGTGCTGCTGAATGGATTGTGTCAGAGTAGAACTACGCTCCACAGGGTTTTCGATGACTGATTTTTCAGAAGTAGATTGCCAGACGTTTCTTCTGAGGTTGCCTCTGGGTGGACTCAAACTGCCAACCTTCTGGTTAGCAGCAGAGCACATCAACTGTTTGTGACTCTGCTCGACTTCTAGAAACTGATTATTACATATAACTCCAACACGTAATACTTAACATTAAATTTCTTTTTAATCATCTCTTCTTTGAATCTAACACTGAACTGCTCATGTGATGGGGGACACAGAATGAATGTGAAAAATTCACGACCTGCACCAGCCCATGGTCCCAACGGAAAAGTGAGGGAACTCTATCCCAGAGTCCCTCTTTTATCAGTCTCTCAGGGGCTAGTATTCATTTCAGAGCTTCAACTTCCCTCAAGCCGCAGAGCAAAGTTTCCTTTGTGTATTTTATTTATTTAACAAAGATTTACTGCATACTGGGAGGCAACTGCTGTGGATACAAAGATGAATAAGACAAGGTCTATGCTCTTGTGCATAGGCAAGGAAGAAGACGTCGCAGTGTGAGAAGGTAAGCGCATTAACAGACCTCTGGGGGACAAGCAATGAAGGAAGCCACTAGCCTGCTGGGGGCAGCCAAAGCGGAAGGGAGAAGGAAGCCTAAGACCTTTGAGCTAACAGAAACTAAGCTGTCAGTGCCATATTCCTATTTGTCTTGATCTCAATACTTTCTTTAATTTTAAGTAAAATTATACAGACTGGCAGGGCTAAGCCTCTATGTTTCTAGGGCTACATATAGAACCTCATCTAGGTGTTTTCAGGAACCTAAGTGTTAACCAAAGCTACAGAAACTATAACAATCTCAACTCACAAAACTCAGATGTGCAAAAAATATCACTCTTTTCTTTGTTGTTGGCTGCTGTCAAGTTGGCCCCAACTCATGGCAACTCCATGCAAAACGAAATAAAACACTACCCAGTCCTGTACCATTCCAATGATCGATTTCAGATCAGACCATTGTAAGTTTTCCTGGGCTGATTTTTCAGAATTAGATTGCCAGGCCTCTCTTCCTAGTCCACCTTAGTCTGGAAGCTCTACGAAACCTGTTGAGCATCACAGCAACTCACAAGCCTCCACTGACAGATGCAGGTGGCTGCACATGAGATGCACTGGCTGGGAATCAAACATAGGTCTCCTGCACGGAAGGTGAGAACTCTACCACTGAATCACCACTGCCCCACTCTTTTCTTTAAATCAAATTAATTCTGATTCCAAGGCCCATAGTAGGGGAACTGATCCCTCACAATCATTCCTGGGACGTCACACAAAAGGAAGGGGCTCCAGCCTATCATGCTCACTGATAACCCTATGATCAACTAGCATAGGTCCCTGAAATTGATCACCTCTGTGCTTCCATGTCCCGCACGGGGCACTGGAATCTTTGCCAAGGCAGGAAACCCAAGTGCCTGAAACCCTGGTTTCTCCAGGCCCACCAAGGACCAGTCTCCTCCTCCCTTGCCTCATGCTGCCACTGAGAGGTTGATAATGTCCCAATCTACATACCTCAGGATCCACCAGCCTTGGTCCCCTCCTCACTCTGGGGACTCTGCTCTCTCTGTTCTCAAAGGGAAACCACCCCCCACCCCAGTACACACAGCATCCTCTCTTCTACAGGTTCAGACATTTTACAAAGAGACTGGGAAGAGCCTCAACATCAAGTGCTTCAGTTTTCTGCCACATGAATATCCCTGAGGCAAGGAATTACAAGTCCTAGAGTTCCTGCTTGAAATATCAGAGAGGAGAAACAGACAAAGAGCAAGACATGAGTGAACAGGTCAAAAAATATTATTCTGTCACACATGCCACCCAAACAAAACATCAGAAAGAATGCCTTATCTTTTTTTTTTTTTTTTTAGTTGCAGAGAACATATCTCCAGTAGAAGGACTCCCACCACCTCCCAACATGTGGGGACCTTTCTCTGCGTGTGTACCATAAGGTCCCTGCTCTCCCCCAAACCACTGTCCTACCATCCCCTTCACGTTGGGAGTTGTGGAGAATACTGCATCTCTTGGGTATAAAGAAGTCTCTCAGTTCAAAAGACAGAAAGGAGGTTGCTATTCAAAGAATGGAAAATTAGGGTCCCTTGAATGGATCTGAAAGCCTACGATGAGATTTTTTTCAAAGCTTAATCTAAGATTAGGGTCTCCATGCCCTCATTAAGAGTCAAGAATTCTAGAAATCCCAAATATCATTTCAATAAAGGCCACGGAACTCCTTGTCTTCACATGCCAGAAAGCTAAAGTCTTCTAGGCAACACCCTCACTCTATCATTTCATGTGTTAACCAGGTGGTCTATAAACCACATGTGGAGAGTATGAGTGTTTAATTCCCAGACTTCTGATTAATTGCTTAGTTGTTTGCACACATCATCAGGAAAGACCAATTGCTAGAAAAGGGCTTCATGGTTGGCAAAGGAGAGGGTCAGCCAAAATGAGGTAAACCCTCCATGAGATGGACTGACACAATCGCCACAACGATGGATTTGAACATTCCAAATGTCATGAAGATGGCGCAGGGCCAGACAACATTTTGTTCTGTTTTATATAAGGTTGCCATAAATCAGAGCCGACTCAACAACTAACTGCCAATTTCAAAAGTCCAGAGTTCACGCCGTGATTATAACAAAAAAAAAAACTGGACAGAGAATCTTTGAAGATGTCATGGAATTGTCCAGACACTCACATGCTGGGCATAGACTGCTTGCTTTGTTGTTTTTCCCAAGCAAACGATAAAGGATGTGACGTTTTAGGCCAGGGAAAAGAGGGCGAGGCTAAAATTAAGTTCATTTGGGAGCTTAATGTTAATGTGAAAAGCAGAACTGTCCGAACTACTACACCTTGGCTTGGACATTTATAAGCAGACCATTTCCTCTAATTTTACCTCACTCACAGCATAAAATTTTCACCAGTCCCCCTTACTGCCTTGCTTTGTAATTTATTTCCTGTGGCTTTTAGAAACAGCCACCACATCATATATGCCCCTACACCAGTAAAGCATGATTACCAACCAACTACAGAGCTGCCTGCCATCAAGTCAGTTCCAACTCATGGCGACCCCGTGCATGTCAGAGTAGAACTGTGCTCCAGACCATGATTGGTATTCGCTGACTCTTTGGTGAAGAAGCTTTCACCCAGTCTTTCAGGATAGTGAGGGAGACACATAAAGTCTGAGAGATTTTTAGAGATGAAGTTTTATCCTCACGAGACTCACTCCCTTCCCTCTTGAAAACACTAGAACTAGCTACCCTGACAGGTTTGAGGCCTGAGGAAACTACCTTATAAACCCCAAGTTCTGTATCATAAGACCAGTAAGTCTGTGGCTACTCAGGACATCAAGCAAGCGCATATGGGTGAGAGGTCTCAGAAAGCTCCCAGGATCAGGGGCTGCGGTGGCCACAGGAGCATCAAATTCTCAGTCATGTAAGGCTCCCTGTGATGGGGGCCGTGAATCCTGCCAAAACCCAGAGCATGGGAGTTTCCCCTTGAAGGAGTTTTTTAAGTGCATTTTGAAAAGGAGGAAAAAGAGACATAGAGGGTGTTTGAAACTCCAGGTGGGCCAAAAATATCAATTGCTCTAAACCTGGCGATTTGCAAGTACTGAGTAACCAACAGATATTCTAAAGCAAGGGAAGAAGGTGCTATCTCAAAGAGCCTGGTAAATTCTTAGCAAACACATTTTCTCCCTAAACTTTGTCTCCACAACAAGCAAAAACAAAAAGTTCCTTAAGACAATGACTAAAAAAGTATTAGGTATAAACATTGCTTGAGTACCTGGGAAATACAAATCTTAAAAAAAAAATCTTGACTAGAAAGTTATGAAGCCATAAATAAACTGCAATTAGAGAAAATACTATAATCCCAAAAGTATATCCTATATCGATAATTTTAAATTACACAGGCACAGAATTAACTATAAACATATGGAGAAACCAACCTGTCAATTACTATCCCTTCAAAATATTATTATTTCTAAAGATAAAAATAGAGGCCTTTCCTAATACTGTAACCATTATCTGGTAGACCAAATCGTCTAATCTGGTATAACCCCCTCTTCTCCTTTCCATTCTTAAATCTTCAGGGCACAACAGAAAATCTGCTTTCAGGCAAATCCCATCAAGTTGGCTATTCTTTCCTTGGCTCCCTCCCCATAGGCACGTTCAACTTGAATCACGTGTTGCACTTGTTGCTGGTGCGCTGTGCACATTCAGGTCAAATCACTCCGTGTGCACTCTCTCTCCTAACCTAACTATGTTGCTTTAGGCACTGACTAGACTTTTTATATTTTTAAATCTCCCCTCCCTCCCCGCCTGCCAACTCCTAGGGTGTTTTTGCAACCAGCAAAGTTCATAAACAACTCTTGACTTCACAAAGAAAAACAGGCACTTTTACATCATCTCTGCCCCCAAAGCAAGGAGGTTAACAATAGCTCTGGGTACCAGGAACGAGCCCTACACCTCGCCTTAAATAAGGACATCTTCACAGGCACCCATTATATGAAACACAATGGGCTAAGATAATACCCTTACTCTTCAGGTCCCTATATTCACTCTCTGGAGTCCCCAAGTGGTGAAATGGTTAACCTACTCAGCTGCTAACCAAAAGGTTAAAGATTCAGGTCTACCTAGAGGCACCTCAAAAGAAAGGTCAGGCAATCTACTTGTGAAAAATCAGCTGCTGAGAACCCTATGGAGCACAGTTCTACTTTGACACACATGGGGTTGCTATCCAGTTGCCACTGAGTTCATTCCAACTCATGGTGACCCCATGTGTTTCAGAGTAGAACTGTGCTCCATAGGGTTTGCAATGGCTGATTTTCCACAAGTAAATCCTCAGGCCTTTCTTCCAAGGGGCTTCTGGGTGAACTTGAACCACCAACCTTTCAGTTAACAGCTGAGTGCTTAACCATTTGCACCACCCAGGGATATCGACTGGTTTATATTCACCTTCTAATATCTCCTCCCTTTCTGCCCTTCAAAAATACAAGTCAATTGGCCCTGGGAGGAAAAAGAAGCACTGCAAAAAAGAAACCCAACAAGGAGGTAACTTGGTTCAGCTCACTCACTACCCCTATACTTTAATAATAGTGGATATAGCTCCTGCTAGCAAGTTTAGGTTAAAATGAGGTACAGACACAAAATCCCACTGTAATAAAGCCCTAGTTGTCTAGGCTACCCTACATAAGCAGCTGTTTTAACCACAACCAACTGAAAGCTACCCTTTCAAAAGTCAAATTATTGATTGCCCAAGACATAAGGATAAAGCTTTAAAAGTCATTCATCTGTATTACAAGTTTGGAAATGAAATTTTGAATACCTGTGAAACTCGAGTCTTTAAAAAAAAGCAGTGGCAATTTTGTTATATAACCTGCCACTTTTCATCTAAGCCAACAAAGAAAGCAGCAGCAGTAATTAAATTTACATTCTTAGATGTCCTTAAGTGTCAAAATAAATTTCTAAAAACTGAGTGTAATGGTATCTTAATTCAAGACAGTGCCCATCTGATTACAGGTTTTTTGGGGAGTACAAAGTGAGTACCCCCTGATGTTTCTCAGCAGGGCTTACCCCTATCATTAGGAAATCACTTGGTAAACCCATATTTATCATTTTTAAAAATCTGTGTTTCCCTTTGCTTTTAATTACCACAGGCAATCTCTAAAGGGACACTGAGAGAGGCTCTGATGAAATCATCCTTACTGCTAGAACCTGGCTATAAACTATTTTGATGAGGCCTTCGCTGTCTCTTTAAGAGAACAAATTGCACAACTCAGCTTTAACCCTCTCCTGAGAGGAAGGCAGAGAGATGGGGGTGGGGGGAGGAGGGAGAAGAGAGAAGACATGCTACATAATGAATAAAACCATCTTTTCTTTGGAATGATCTGGTAATTCTCCTTCAAACTCTATGGATTGGGTTCAGAAGAGAATGATGCCCTGAAAACCATATATTTAAGCATAAGGGTCCCACTGGACAAGTGGCAATTTGTTAAAGCTTCATCTACAGGAGCTATCAATCCTATTACCTAAGTACACTAAAAGAAAAAGCATGGGAAAATTTAATGTCTGCTGGGGAGAAGACAGACCACAAAAATGAGAACACCATTTGTTCTGTAAGAGAAATGTTACTACATAAAGAAAAAATGTTTTGGAAAATGATCCTTAGTTTTCCTTATTTCTATTAAAAGCACTTTGTTTATTTAAAAGGCATTCTGACCACCTTTTACCTTAAATTCTGAGCTTTCATAGGCCACTCTGTTGAAAATCAACTGAAAAGTAGCAGGGGACATCTTTTTTTTGGCTGAAAATTATTTGCCTCCTCATGTGAAGGAGGAGTCTTGGGAATCCATGAAGGTGTCCTACAAACAAAGAAAGTGACCTGGTGGCTGGAAGCCGAGGCTGAGTGTACTGTTGCCCTATGTTATAAATTGAATTGTGCTTCCCCCAAAGGAAATATATACGTATGTGTTGAATTTCTGGCCCTTGCACCTATGGACATGATTCTATTTGTAACAGGGGTCTCCTTTTGTTATGTTTATGAGGTCATACTGTGTAGAGTAGATCCTAAACCTAATCACTTCTGAGGTAGAGACCAGAGTAGACACAGACACACATACACACATGGGGAAAACCAGATGCCAAAGAATGCCAAGGATCACCAGCAGACACCAAAAACTAGGAAAGAGGGTAAGGTAGCACCTGGGAGACCAGGGCCCTGCTCATACAGGTGTGCAGATGTTGAGAATTAACAGACTAAGGATTAGCAATGCTGCAGTCTTTCACTATACCCTGCAGGGGCTGCTGTATTGCTCCCAACACTACAGAGAAGAAAGGCCTGCCCCCCAAGAGAACAGAAAACTAGTAAGCTAGATGCAACCCCACTCTGGCTGGCAGGAGCAACTAAAAGAGAAGGCCTGGGCCCTGGGCCGCACTTCTGGTCCAGATATTCCCTTAATCTCTCTGGGTAAAACAGGGTGTAAAGCAGCCTTTAACCTTTCACAGCAAAATGTCTACTGTCTTCACCATTTCTAGCACTATTATCCCATTTCTAAGACTATATCACCCCATCTGGGGGTTAAACAGGCTTTTGTGGGCTCATTCGGAAATTGAATCTCCATTTAAAACTACATCTCTATGGGACTACACATTCCAACGACTAACATTCAAACAAACTTATCAAACAGCCCACTGATAGCTTAGGTCGAAGCTGCCAGCTAATTAAAAAACCAATTGCTGTGAAGTCGCTTCCAACTCATGGCAACACCATGTGTGTCAGAGTAGAACTGTGCTCCATAAGGTTCTCAATGGCTGATTGTTTGAAAGTAGATCACCAGACCCTTCTTCCATGGCACCTCTGGGTAGACCTGGACCTCCAGCCTTGCGGTCAACAGCCAAGCAGGTTAACCATTTGCAGCAGTCAGGGACCCCTGTCAGCTAAAAGCAACTTCTACTGACAGATTCTAGTTTAACTCTGAAAACAGATTTCAGTCCCACTTCAAGGGCTGGGCATCTAGGATACAGAACAGTAAGAGGGGGCCCTGACTGCCTGGCGGAATAGAGATCATACAAATCTTTAAAATGAAAGAATGATTTTTTAAAATCAGAGACAGTTGGTCTAGGACTTAGGAATATCAGGCTTGCACCACGTAGCCAAAAGAGTAACTTTGGGCAGCAAGTAAATTCCAAACCCGAGTCTGTTCTGTTACACACTGATGAGAACTTTAAATTTTTAAACTACATAATATTCTATAGTTGAGAGGAAAACAAAAATTGTAGCTGGAGCTCAAAAGGACATCATATTTCATCACAGATGAGGGTCAGAGAGGTTAATGACTCGCCTAGCAAGAAGCCAAGTTCAGCCCTCCCAACTCCCACGCCAACACTCTTCCACTACTTATAAAATTGCCAGAATCCTGCAATCCATTTCCACTTTCAGCTTTTGTATCCTGAGAACTAATGAGTATCGTCCAGTATCACTGTTAATATTTTAAGGCCAGTTGTCAATATTTCATTAAAAATTTAAATAATTCCCTTAAATGTGTGATCAAAAATGGCTTACTGTTACACAAGTGTGATTGCAATGAATAACCAAAAACAATCCTAGTGGAATACAGCTTCCCAAAGCCAAAAGGAAAATAAGAATTGATTTATAGTCAAATCCCTTCATTTGTGAAAACCCACTCATTCCATTACCTGATGACCTAAACCCAGGCTCACAGCTTTAAATCTTAGCACTCAGTTTAACAAAAGTTCTATAGACAGAACATTTAATCTTAACTATTATGCCAAATGCACAGGGATCCATTCATTCAGTTGCATTTCATTCGTTCAACTATTATTCATCTCTTCAACAAAAATCATTCATTCCTTGGGCAATCACTCATTCATTCATCCAACAATCATTTATTGTGCATCACTTCATACAAGGCCTAGGATGTAGACATGACCAAGATGCTGGGACATTAGAGAATGCACAGTGCACCTCAATGATCTCCCCAAACCTGCTCTTCTGCCCAGATCTCTTCTTACCATTCTCCTCCTCCTCACTTATATGATACCATGCTAGTATGGACCAATTTCATTATCAATTTAATTTCAAATTACTTTTGTAAAAATTAAATACGCATATACAAATAAAACACTCAGAATTGAATCCTGACACACAATATTGCTGTCCACTATATGCCATGCATTGGGCAAATATGCTGCAAACAACCTCTTCAAAGCACTGAAAAGCTAAGGTGTCACTTTGAGGACTAAGGTCCTGCTGACCCAAGCTATGGTATTTTCAATTGCTACATATGCATACAAAAGCTGAACCAAAGAAGAATTGATGCCTTTGAAATATGGTGCTGGCAAAGAATATTGAATATATCATGGACTGCCTAAAGAATGAACAAATTTGTCTTGGAAGAAGTACAACTAGAATGCTCCTTAGAAGCAAGGATGGCCAGACTACATCTCACATACTATGGACATGTTACCAGGAGGGATCAGTCCCTGGAGAAGGACATCATGCTTGGTAAAGTAGAGGGTCAGTGAAAGAAGAAGACCCTCAAAGAGATAAAGTGACACAGTGGCTGCCACCATGGGCTCAAACATAGCAATGGTTGTGAGGATGGCACAGGACCAGGCAGTGTTTTGTCTCATTGTACATGGGGTCGCTAGGAGTCAGAACTGCCTCGACAGCACCTAGCAACAGCAACATATGCCGTGCACTCTCCTTGTTGCAGGGATGTCAAGTTGATATGACACTGTCCTTATCGTGAGCTCAGAATCTAGCGTGAGAGAAAGAATATGTAAACTATTAACCATACTACAAAAAGAAATGTGTATAAAATGGGAACGAGAAAACAGTTAAAATCATGTGAGAACAAGCTGTATAAACTGTTAAGTACTCTGCAAATGTTAACAGTATATTCAAAACCTTCCCCGCTGCAGGAACAAAGGTAATGCAGTAAAACCCAGAGAAAAGAGAACTTGTTTTCTCAACTATCTTCAACTTTTAAAGTTTAAAGAAAAAAAAAATCAGGATAACTACTTTCATTAACAGCACATACACAATTTTATCCTTACTTTCTACCTCGTCGTACACACTTTTACATCTTCAGTATTTTTCAAAGATGATTGATGCCCAAAGTGAGAGCCCTAAAGCGCTACAAGACGTCTAATCATTAAAAAAAAAAAAAAATCTAGCTTGTTCAGCACAGAATAAGGCAGGAAAATGCACCAAGACATCATAGAAAAAAAGGTAAGCAACAAGGTGAGAACAAAAAGAGCTTTCAGATTATTCTTCAGTGAATCATAAAATTCGGGTAACCAAAAAAGGCCCTTCTCCCCAAACCTTCCGTTTCACAAAGGTTTTATTACAATCTTCCAGCTGATGTGGTTCACCATGTTCTTTTTAAAATTCTGATAACCAAGCTACAGACAGGAAAGGGAGAAAAAAGAGTTAGAACAAGGAACGACAGATAACCTAATACACAAAAAGTGATGATTCAGAAATAATTTTAAAGGAACTGAAAACAGTATGATTTAAAAAAAAAAAAAAAAAAAAAAAAAAACCCCACTGCTGTCGAGTCGCTTTCAACTCACAGCGACCCTCCAGGGCTGAGTAAAACTGCCCCATAGGGTTAGGGTTTCCAAGGAGTACGATTTTAGGAGGTCACTCGTTACTACTCATTGGTATACCTCTTCACACTCGATGTTATTCCATAATTTTAAAACTGTTGCCCTCAAGCAGCTCACACCTGCTTGTCCAGGTAGGAATGTTCTCATTCAAAAGTGGAAATCTTGAAAATGAATACAATATTGACATTTTTATGAAGAAAATCAAGAATTGAAAGTTGTAATTTCCAGTTTTCTCTTTTGTTCTCTGAATAGAGGATTTGTATCATGGCTAGGATTCACACATCACCGTGGATTAAAGCTAGTTCTAAAAGATCTCATAGACACTTCTTGCATTAAAGTCCTAAAAGGTCTTATAGACACTTTCTGGACTAAACCCTTCCTTCAACCAACACTGAATTGGGTTAGCTTATTAGGGTAACTTAGAAGGCCTCAGAAACAAATAACCAGGAAATAAAGTGGTATGTTAAATAAAGTTTACAAAAGTAATATTTCAAACAATAAGTAATTTAAAGCGTCGAACTGTAGGACAAAGAGAAGACAGTCATTTCTTACTTGACAAGTAATTTTCTCTAATTTTCATTCTCCCTCCGATCTCTCACACTGACACACACTCCGTTTTTAAACCAAGGTCACACTGACTTAACATGGCGTTTCTCCTTATGACTCTGGTAAGGGCAACAAGAACAAGGTCAGCGTTTTCTTGGGTTTTCCTGATATCTACTCTACTTATGTGGGATGAGGCTAAAATTCTTCTAAAGGAAAACCTCCTTCCAAAGATTCTTCCTCCCGAATCACATATCTGGGGCTACCATTTTCTCTGGAGCAATTCTGCCCTCTTCCTGGCTACATATAAGTGAGTAACCCCAGAGTTGCCCTTTTAAATCGAGAAGCCTGGGGTTAGGGTTCAGGTCATTTCAATTAAGCCACTCCAGCTAAAATTATATGAGTGACAGGGCAAATTTTGTGTGTTTGTTTTGTCTGTGTGTAGGAGCTGGGAATATTTCTATGGAACCAATTTATTCATAAAGAACTGCTTTATGAAATTAATCATTTAACCTTAATATACAAAGTAGATTTTGTCACAATTGCATTCCATTTCAATTCCTTAATGTAACGTGATTACCCTACAGGTGATTTTAAAATTGTGACTTTTGTAAATACAAATCTCAATGACAGGGCACAGAAACATAAGGTCTTAACCTCCAATTCTAACCTGATTTAACTTTATTTTCAAGCCACTGATGAGACACTGGGGCCCTATCTATCTCATATTTAAAAAATGACTCAAAGGACAAATGTTAAGATGACAATTCCTTTGTATGACGGTATTACTTTTTCAAACAAGCATAGAAAATGACAAAACCATCGACCAAGAGGGAACTATACAACGAACTTCGCAGATGCATCAAGTGGTCTCAACCCACCTGGATCAAAGGAGAATGAAGAACACCAAGGACACAAGGCGATTACGAGCCCAAGAGACAGAAAGGGCCATATGAACCAGAGACTACATCATCCTGAGACCAGAAGAACTAGATGGCGCCCGGCTACAACCTATGACTGCCCTGACAGGGAACACAACAGAGAACCCCTGAGGGAGCAGGAGAGCAGTGGGATGCAGGCCCCAAATTTTCATAAGATCAGACTTAATGGTCTGACTGAGACTAGAAGGACCCCAGTGGTCATGGCCCCCAGACCTTCTGTTGGCCCAGGACAGGAACCATTCCCGAAGCCGACTCTTCAGACATGGATTGGACTGGACAATGGGTTGGAGAGGGATGCTGATAAGGAGTGAGCTTCTTGGATCAGGAGGACACTTGAGACTATGTTGGCATCTCCTGCCTGGAGGGGAGATGAGGGGGTAGAGGGGGTTAGAAGCTGGTGAAATGGACAAGAAATGAGAGAGTGGAGGGAGACAGCGGGCTGTCTCACTAGGGGGAGAGTAATTGGGAGTGTGTAGCAAGGTGTATATGGGTTTTTGTGTGAGAGACTGACTTGATTTGTAAACTTTCACTTAAAGCACAATAAAAATTATATATATATAAAAAAAAAGCAGCTGACAAAGTGCTAAGGCACAGGCCAAAAGACCTACATATGATATTAGTTTGTTAATATACACTCATCTACCCAAACTAAATTGGGTGTACTTGTGAGCTTGCCATGCATTGAAAACACATCTAAATCACAATTCAAGAACATTAAAAACAAATTTTTATTTTCCACATGGTAGCCTATGAAATTAGTTAAGAAAAAAAGGCCAATTTGTCAGTACTTCCATCTCCCCTCCTATCTGCGCCACCACCCCCGCCCCCACACACACACATATCAGGGCAAAGCATTTAGACTGAAAGGTTCAGTGGGAGTAAGCACCACAATCAAAATTATATTGACTGTGTCCGAGAGGGAGGAATTGATGGGCTAGCAAAAAAGCACAGGCTCAGGGTACAAAACGTCTAAGCTGTATCATGGAAACACATGTGCCTAGTTACGGCTTCCAAGCATTATATATGTAGTGAATGTTATTCATTAAGAGAACCTGGAGGATCCACCAGAAAATTCACACAAATTCTATACACTTAAATATGGCTTCAATGTATGTAAATCGCTGACCACGGTCCTGAACCAATACTTCACACTTACACCAAAAAAAAGAAAAAACACTAAACCCGGTGCTGTGGAGTGGATTCCAGCTCATGGTGACCCTATAGGACAGTGCTGGGTTTCCAAGGCTGAAATCTTTCTCCCACATAGCGGTCAGTGGGTTAGAACCACCAACCTTTCAGTTAGCAGTCAAGTGTTAGTTTAACCACCATGCTACCGGGGCATGGTTTTCACTCCTAGTCTTGGAAGCACAGGTGACTCCTGTCCAATCATCCCAGGAATTCTGAGCCAGGTGAGAGAGTGCAGAAGGAGAAAGGAGAAAAGAGAGGGAGAGAAACAAGTGTGCGGAACCTGCTGGGGAAAGAGCCTTCTGCTTAATCCTATTTTATGTCATGTTTTAACATAAAATAACATCATTGGATAAGAACAAATAAGAAACCATAGGTGAAATATGGACACATAAAAGACAACAAGAATCTTTGAACTAAATGATGCAAAGTCGTGTAAATGTCAACCTGAACAAGTGCACAGGGCAGAGCACCAGTTAGGTGGAATGGCAGTGAACTGCTGTTGCCACTCCAATGGCTGAGTTATACCAAATTGACTAGATCACTTGTATTTTTGTCTTGAAAAGGACAAAACAGAATTTTTGTCAGATAATTTAAATGTATGAGTTCTTAACGTTTTTTGAAAGTTCTATCAATTTCTAACAATTATAATATACCCCCTCTGAGAAGTTAAGATGGCCCCTGGACCACTTCCCTAGTCCCTCAAAACAAAAGATAGCATCCAGAAAATCACCTGAGTTCCTTCTTATTCCCTAATCAGCTGCTAAGCCATCACCCAGGAAGCTTAAATGAAGTACGCAGCCATCTCACCAGCTTCATCACACTGCTGACACACTGCCTTCTCACTAAAACACTGGGCATAGCTAGTAATTTCAAATCGGTTCATAGAGGCTTTTAGGATATTATTTAATAAATGATCACTAAGAACAGGTTCCATGAGCAGAAGAGAGATAGTGTATTAATAGAAGGGTAAACGAACCATATACCATAAAGCTTTGCTGTTAGTACATCATAAGAAATGCTCTATCCATGAAATTAAAAGTGAAAACTACGTTATACATCTATCTACTCATGAATGAAAGGGCCTGCCCAGAACCAGTAAAATATGCTGGTGGCATAATCCACCAGGGAAGGGACCTGAAGGCTTCAGCTCATTCCTGCAATGGCGCTGATATTCTACATAAGCCAGTTTGTTCAAAATCAGTATTAGTAGCAAACACCATTATGGAGTGCTTACTATGTGCCAAGCATCACGTTGGGTACTCTGCTAAAAATCTCATTACTTCTCATAACAACCTTCTGAAATAAGTACTGGCATCCCCATTTTACAGAGGAGGGCACAGGCTTAGTATTAATAACCTGTCCCAAGTCACACAACCTATAAGTAAACCAGGATCAGAAGTCTGGACCCTTAGGCACTACATACAGGCTCTGACCTCAGAATGGGGAAACATTAGCTGCTATGGTCAGAAGGCATGAAACGAAAGGAACACAAGTCCTTTCCAGGAAACACTATGGAATGTAAAGACGTGATTATAAATGACATAGGTTTCTTTTGTCTAAAAAGTACAATCTCGTCTAAGATGCACACATGCATGTACATGTGCACACGCACACGCACACACATACACTCGGCTTTCTCTGATGCCAGGCCACCTACTTACTGGACCCTTCTCATTTTGAGAAATGTTCCACAAAGGACAAATTGGAAGGAAACTGGACACATGCTCTGTAGCCACTAAGTCTGAGTGGATGGACAGCCCTTGTCACTGGCTCTAAACATTGCCCACATAGGAATATTTGGCAATGCCTGGACTTACCTCAGACTTGGAGAAGGTAAAGCCTTAGTTCTTTGATACTGACCCTGCTTTCTCTAGGAAAACGCAAGCAGGTGAGCTACACTTTCTTAACGTGGGTTAGCTCACAAACACCTCATGCCTACAAATGGAGAAGCACAATCTCAGGACAATTTCCCCTCATAGTCACCTCAGGTAAATGTTTCCCTGCAGTCTGTTGTAGACATGGACACTCACAAGGCCCTCTTGTCAATTTCTATTTATGTTACAAAGTTGTTTCTTTAAGAAAACACTAAGCTTAAGAAGATGTCACAGTGAAAAGTAGTATTAATATTCACACTAAGATACTCTTTTGAAAAGACCTAAATTGTTTTCCTATTTTTTTAAATTATATTTCATACATATTTATCCAGAGTATCTGAATTTCCAGGAATGAATGCCCTGCCCCTGCCATCTACACACTATTTTTTAAGATGCCATCTTCTCAGGTTATCAGTTCCAACCTTCAAATATTTAAACAGCCTACACTAGCAGTTCCCAACAGGTGGGTTTCCTGTTGCCTTAAAAAAAAAAAAAAACCTGTTGCCACCCAGTCAATTCCAACTCATAGTGACCCTATGGGACAGAGGAGAACTGCCCTATAGGGTTTCCAAGCTGGTGGATTCAAACTGCCGACCTTTTGGTTAGCAGCCATCACTCTTAAGCACTATGCCACTAGGGCTCCTTGTGTTGCCCAGCCCTCCCAAAATACAAATTTGATCTTGTTACTTCCTTGCTTCTCTCCTTCAATCCAAATAACTGGAATTCCTCTCAGTGCCACAGACCCACCATGCTCTCTCCTGCTTCAGGCCTCCATACCAGCAGCTCCCACTACCTGGACAACTCATATCCCTTCCCTTTCCCCAACTAGCCTTTGTCCATCCTTTAAATCTCAGCTCAAACATCACTTCTTCAGCCAGGCAGTCCTTAACTCCCAGACTAAATAAGTTACACAGTGTGTCACACACTCCCTCACATTTGCCACACTTGAAACCAATTAATTAATGATCATGTGTTTAATGACTATCTCCCTCACTGGACTATAAGCATTATGAGATTAAAACTACCTCTGCCTTGTCCATCTTTATGTCCTCAGTGCTCAAGTTAATGTCTCACACAGAGTTGAGCTCAATATATATTGGTTGATTGATTGATTTCCTGGTCTCCTCTTACTGAAGTGTTGTTATTGTTAGTTGCCATCAAGTTGGTTCCATCTCATGGCGACCTTATGGGTAACAGAACAAAGTTTTGCCTGTCCTGCACCATCTTCTTCATGACGGTTGGTATGTTTGAGTCCTCTGTTTTTCGGTATTGTGTCAATTTATCTTACTGAGGGTTTTCCTTGACCCTCTATTAAACATGATGTCCTTTTCAAGCAGTTGGTCTTTCATGATGATGTGTCTAAAGTAAGCAAGCTGAAGTATCTCCATCCTTGCTTCTAAGGAGCATTCTAATTATATTTCTTCAAGGATAGATTGAAGCAGTGAGTGGAAAAGTAGACTAAATAATAAATATGTCGAGATCTATGCACTCACTTTTTTTCAAATTATGTGGCTGCATGTGATTAATAAAATATAAATTTAGTGAAATTTATGATTGCTTTCCGCTACTTATTCTCTTAACTAATGAATACTAGAAATTCATCTACTGCAGTGCTATCATGTGGGGGATTCTCCCACACCCACAATGATATTAAAAGTAGTCCTCATACGCATGTACCACTTAATAGAAGAGTTTAAAGACATCCCATAATTGTGGTTACTGTTAATAAAAGAAACAGTTTCCCAATTTGGAAACCCTGGTGGTGTACTGGTTAAGAGCTAAGGCTGTTAACCAAAAGGTCGGCAGTTCGAATCTACCAGGTGCTCCTTGGAAACCATATGGGGCAGTTCTACTCTGTCCTGTAGGGTCACTATGAGTCAGAATCGACTCAATGACAACGGGTTTTTGGGTTTTTTGGTTTCCCAATTTATGCCAATAAAACAAGTCCCTTATATTGAGTCGAAAATCCTTTCAACTACTAAGACCTTTTCTGCCGTTCTCTTTAACAATCTCTGAAAGTTTCAAGCCCTAGTATACACAGTGAAAACCACAGTTAATAACACATGTCCCTTCAAAATCTTTGAGTGGATTCTCAGTGATTTGATTTTGTTCAAATTTTTGACAGAAAAACGGACCGTAACATTTTTCACTGTGGTCCAGGAGATTTTCCTTGATGAAAGATCTAGAAGTTTGAGTATCCTAACTGGCCACAGACAAAATAAATAAATGCACAAGTCACTCTTCAATCAAATGTGCAGCTATTTTCAAAGATGTCACTCTTTCTCGTGCATCCAATGTATTTACTGAGGCCCTATTAATAAATTTGACGCACGGGGTGAGGCAAACAAAGACAAAATTTCTGCCCTCAAGGAATTCACTGCCAAGTTACAAAACAGCACACATGAACTTTATTAGCGGCATCCCAAGGTCCTTCAGGAAGGGACAGGACAGAATGCCTAAAGGCAAACCTCAGAAATGGTGTCTGGGCAAGAGTCCTCCAATCTGGATCATCTTGCCTACCAGAAAGGCAGCCTGCTACCCTTCCATATGCACAGACTCCAAATCCACAGGCTTGGAGAACAAGTGATGGAGGTCAGATGCATTTTATTTAAACAAAAATTCACACACCATCTCTAATCCTCATGTGTTTGATATGAAGTGCATAAAAGCTAGAATCACTGCCATCTTAAGCTATTGTTTTCAAAACACCAAGAGTGGTGGTAGTGGTTGAAAAGTGCTGTCAAAGCTGATTTCCACTCACAGAGACCACACGTGACAGAGCAGAACGGCCTCCAGAGGGTTTTCTAGGCTGTAATCTTTACGGGAGCAGATCTCCACGACTTTCTCCCACAGAGAGGCTGGGTGGGTTCCAATCCGCCAACCTTTGAGTTTACAGCTGAGCACTTAACCGTTAAGCCACCAGGGGTCCTACCAAAAGCTTAAAGGGCTGATTTAAGTGTATGAAAGCTCTGTAAGTTTGTACAAATATTGACGATAAGATAAAATATGAAACTGGCCAAAGACTGTTGACATTATCAGATATGTTCAAAATAGCTTAACAAGATTGCCCCCTCAAAAAATTAGCATTAGAATAACACCTAGAAACCTGAAATCCGCTCCTGTTCAAAACTGATGCAATAAGTTTCTACCAAGAACACTGGAAATAATGAATCTCCTGGGATAGACCTAATAATTTTAAAATCTAAATGGATCCCTTTCCATTTTATGGCATGTACTAAAACCTTTTAATGCTTTATACTTAGTGTCTTGCTATAGAACAACTAACACTACACTAATAGTGCACTGCCATAAAACAACCTGATACAAATAAAACCCTTTCCTGGCTGATACTAATAAAATGGGAATAAACTGACCAGTTAGGAGACAGTTTTTATTTGTATCAGGCTGTCTCATGGCAGTGCTATGGGGCAGTTCTACTCTGTCCTACAGGGTTGCTGTGAGTCAGAATCGACCCGACGGCACTGGTTTTTTTTGGTTTTAAGCACTCAATGCTACATGTGTTAGGATTAAATTAGATAGTGTATGTAAAACTCCTAATGACTCTATTACTCTTCTTCCCACAAAAGAGGTGAGAAAACTGGGGCTTCCAGAAGGTGAATGATCAAACCCGGGGCTTACCACTAAACTGAGTGCTCGAACCATGTTCCTGGACCTTCTGGGATGGTATTTATAATGGTGTGCATTTTCTAAGGAGAGGATTCATGGCTTTCATCAGATTCTCCAAGAGGCCCAGAATCCCTCAAAAGGTTAAGAACCACTGCACCATACCATCATCATCGTAAGGAACAGAAAACGGGCCATGGACTTCAGCCGCTTTTAGCAAGACTGTCACTTCTCTCCTCCTGAGGGGGAAAAAACCCTCCATATTTCTAGTTTCACCTTAAAATTCTCAGAGCAAGTCAAGGTTTCCACTCCTAGCCAATTTCCAGCGCTCCGGGCCACAGGTTATGTTACACAATAAATTGCAATACTGTATCAGTGTACATCCAATTTTTGAGATTTCAAAAATACTGACCAATGTTATTCAGTCATTCTACTCTCCAAAATGTGTTTCAATCTACCAATCCTTACCACAAGGCCTGTGAAATAAGCTATCATTATTGTATTTGCTTCCCAGTAGGTAAAACATCGTCGCCCTGAGGCCAGGCAATAAATCGGCCACAGAAATAGGATCAAAAGTGAGAAGATTCCATCCCCACCCCCCCGCCCCCACCCCTGATCTGCAGGACATCACTTAACCACAAGCACCTCCTAGCTAAACAGCAAACACAGTGCAAGGTCTCTTTCATCTCCATCAATGGCATTTAATTAAGGATCCAGTGGTAAGCCATTAAGTTAGGGTATACCCCCAGCTCCCAGTGACACCTGTGTTCAACTCTGAAGGCTGACGCAGACGTTACCCACATGCCTGGCACCTTCAAAAGGAGATGGAACCAGCCAGGAACAGAGGTACTGTGTTCTAGTTGCGTCGGTACCCCCCACCCCATCCTCCAGAGGCAGGACTCCCGGTGCTGGCAGGTGGTGCATTCACGCCTGCAGCTCCCATTCAGACTTTTTTCCAGGGTATCAGGATACACGTCCCTCACCAGACCGAATAGGGAACGTCCCACTTCTTCTGGGGGACTGTGTCCATCCTGTTTTCCTGAAAGGATGTTCATCCAAAACTAAGGGTCGAGTTTGGGCATTTCTCTGCCAGCAGACAGCTTCCTGGTAGGTGTGGTCAGCTAATCCCTAATGTCCCACTGCTGAGATAACAGTTCAAGGATCAATCTGACTCCCATCCTAAATTTCAGATCAGAAACAGTGAGTGGAGGGTCCGGGACAGAGCTGGAGAAAAATGTAGAACAAAATTCAAACTCACAAAAAAAAGACTACACTTACTGGTCTGACAGAAAGAGACTGGAGAAACCCTGAGAGCATGGCCCCCAGACTCGGTTTTAACTCAGTACTGAAGTCACTTCTGAGTTCCACCCTTCAGCCAAAGATTAGACAGGACCCTTTTTTTAAAACAAACAATAATATACATAGCTCATCCATGTATACTAGACTAAATGGGCACACCAGCCCAGAGGCAAGGACGAGAAGGCAGGAAGGGACAGGAAAGCTGGACGAATGCAAATGGGGAACCCAAGGTTGATAAAGACAGAGTGTTGACACATCGCGGGGCTGGCAGCCAATGTCACAAAACAATATTCATATTAATTGTTCAATGAGAAACTAATTTGCTCTGTAAACCTTCATCTAAAAAAAAGCAGAATAAAAAAGAAAGAAAGAGGGAGTGGAGTACTAGAGTGGACAGAACTTGACCCTGAGGTTAATTAATTCAAAGCCCTCATTTTACAGATTATATAAACTGAACCTGAGAAGTGAAACGATTCACCCAAGGTCTCCCAACTCAAGAGCAGAGGCAGTTCTAGAAAGGTCTCCAGACACCTGTTCAGCATCCTGCCATTCTCCCAAGTATTGGGGAATGAATGGGCCATGGTTACTGTCAGCAGCTTGGCTACAAACAACCAGCTACGGTTTGTTCCATTGCTGCCAGGCTAGGACTCACCTCCTCTGACTTTGTGCAAGATCCAGTCTTTGCCTCCAGGGTGGGGTCCCAGGTGGCTACTGCCAGGTACTGGTCTCAGCTTGCTTCTTCTGAGGGGCAATGCCAATTACTAAAGTTAACCCCATCAGAGATGAGGAAAACCCCACTCTGGCGCTGAGGAATTAATTTCACGGGGGAGGCTATGTTAGGGTGATGTTTTACTTACGGCTCTGTTTTTATTTTTTTTTTCTGCCTGATCAAAACGACTTCCTACAAGCGCTCAAAACAATCTTAAAGACATGAAGAACCTTAAGCTTCCTTACTGTCCTCCAGAGGCAGAAAAAAAGCCACAGAAAGCAGCAGCGGGAGAATACCAAAGCGTATGCTCGGTGTCTGAGGACGCGACCCACAGTGTTGGACGAACATCCTGTCAGGAGAACAGGACGGACACAGTCCCTCAAAAGAGGTGGGACGTTCCCTATTCGGTCTGGCGACAAACGCGCAGCGCATCCGGACACCCTGGAACAAAGTCCGATGGGGAGCTGCAGGCACGCACGCTCGCGCCACCCGCCGAGCGCCGGGAGTCCTCGTCCAGGAGGATGGGGGTGGGGGGTAGGGACACAACAAGGGCCCACCAAAACCACCCATGAACAATCCCAGTGGGCCGGCACCACTTAAATCCCAACGAGCAACTTCGTGGATACTACTAATCCCACCCTCACCCCATCCCCAACACATTCCCCCTCGGGCCAAGCGCTTTGGTGGGAAGCGGCGCCTACTTCGGAGAATAAGATCTTAGTTGTGGGGACACGCAAGAAGTCCAGACCACAGCCATTCACAGATCGTTGGAGGCAGATACAGACAAGAGGAGTCCGCTGTTGTGACATTTTAAAAAGCGCACTATCAGGCAGCACATGTAGACACACATATGGAGGTAACACCCAATAGAAAGTCAGTGACCCACGGGGAGGCTCCTAATTGTCACTACCCCAGGCTGTGACAGCGCTTCGAGGGGTCTCTGCCCGCCCACCCTTCCCCCATGCCAGGACGCACCCCTCCCCACTGCCCTCGCGCAGAGTGGATGTCGAGCTGGGGGAGCGCGGCAACCCGGACCCTGAGGGGGCAGAGTGAGGGAAGAGGGGGCCCACCTCCTCGTCCTGCTCCTCCTGGGATGCGCTGCTGTCCCGGGGCGCCGGCGGCGCGGTTCCTCCCAAGGGCAGAGGCAGCGGCACAGGGGCTCCGCGCTCCGGGCCGCCGCGCGCCGGAGCCCACATGGCGGGCGGCCCGGCTCCCAGGGCGCCGCCCGGCGGCGGCGGCGGCGGCTGCGGCTGCTCGCGGGAGAAGCCGCCGGGCTCCCCTTCCTCCGACAGAGTTTCTGAGCCCGAGGAGACGCCCGGCGAGGACGCTGCGGCCGCCGCGGGAGCGGGAGTCCGGGCGCCGTGGCTGCTGCAGCTGCAGGGCACCGACTCCGGTGCCTCAGAAACTTTCTCCCCCATGTCCTTCTCTGGCCCAAAGTGTTGCCCGAGGGGCGGCGGGGCGCAGCGCGCACTCAGCACCTACGGGGACAGCCGCAAGCTGCTCGGCTCCGGCTCGCTCTCGTTGTCGCTCCCGGGCTGCGGGGAGCCCCGCCGGCGGCTACATGACCACGGCGGGGCCGCAGGAGCGCGCCGCCAAGTTAGCAGCCGCCTGGGCCCGGCGGCCCACAGGGGCTCCCGCGCGCGGGGACATGCCAGCTTGGGTCCGCTCCCTGAGCCCCACCGTCCTCCCGTGCTGCGCCGGAGGAGCCACCGGGACTGCGGCTTCTCAGGCAAAACCTGCCTCCGGGACTGAGCGGGGCCGGCAGAGGAGACAGGCAGCCCGAAGAGCCAATGGCAGGGCAGGAGCGCCGGTGGGCGGAGGCTGCGGCACCCCCCAGCCGCGCGGGCGTCAGGTAGGGGGGCCGGGCTGAGGCGCAGACCCCCGGGTCCCGCAGGAGTGCGGGAGCTTCGGAGACGCAGGTTGTGGTGCGGCCATGGAGGGTGAGCTTGGAGCCCGGAATTGGAGCCGAGGGCCGGGATTCTGAATTTAGCTGGGGAGTGGCTGGCTGTTCTTGGGGCCGGGGTGAGGCGGCCGGGGGGGCGTGAGACCTTGGAGAAGAACTGGACTTTATCTCGAAAAAGTCAAACAGAGGAAACTGACCAGAAGGAGGAGAACTAGGGGGAAAAGACGCACACGCGCACCCACCAGGGTGCTGGAGCTGAGTTCCAACCTCAATTCTCCATATAAGCCCCCTGGACCTCAGTTTTCTCAACTGTAAATGGAGACATTAATACATACCTTGCCTGGCTATGGACGGAATTAGAGCAAAAATACAAAAGCTTCAGCACAGTACCTGGCTTGAACACCTGGAGAGTTTTCAAAAGTATTTTCTATATTTATTTCTATTTGTAACCTAAAAAGTCAAGTCAGAGTTGTAACTTTTGACACGGAGGAAAATTACAAATTTTTGCTCCTATGTTTAATTGGGACAAAGAACGTGCCCAGCACGGGTGCCAGATGCTAGACACACAAAGCTGAATTAAAAAGGGCTCTGTGACCCTAACCACTGGTTGTCTCCCCGCCTCAGCTTAAGTAGAGATCAAAACAGTTCCCCTTTTCAGTTTACTTTCTCCTGACCAGGGATTATAAACCAACAAGGTGCAGGAGCCGGCGTTTCATTTTCCTAATCTTTAAGAACTAGGAGAAAGAACTTTTCACCCAAAGGCACCGATACAACCACCTTAAGGCCCTCCACCCTTTAGACTGAAGGAGGCAGCCTCCTGGATGAGGAGGTGACTTGAATTTCCTGGGAAGCCCACACTCAGCTCAGCGGTGGGAAATAAATGATTCACTTGCCTTCAGCTCCAGTCCCGTTCTGGCACTGTGACCTAGGATATAAATTCAACCAGACTCAATTCCACAGATGTTGATTGAGATGTGTGCCAGGTGCTTGGGGCGGGGGGGAGGGATTCGAAGATGAGTAAGGCAGGCCCCCTGCCCTTGAGGTGCTAATGGTCAATTTAGAGATTGATACTGCATAATACAGCTCCATTATTAATTTTTAAAAGCTGTGGTAAGTGCTACCGGAAACAAGGTGCCCTGGGAGAAAGTAGAAAGTTACAGAATCACGGTAGCAGGCCCTCAAGCTCAGGAGTTCTCAAGAATTTTAGATTTCAGCTTGTCAGAACAGCTTTGCCAAAGGTCCTTAAGCACTGAAGGACTCAAGTGAAAGCCCCTTCAGCTAATGACCACTTTATGCTACCCCTGTATTTACGAATGATACACCACACAAAGTGCTTCATCATATTGGACAGTGAGCTCTGCCCGGATCAGATTCCTCCCCTCGCCCAAGATGAAGGGGAAGGGAACACGATTCCACGCCATTGCCATAGACAGCCATGCTGCAAAACGGACTTTGGCTGTCAGACTTAAACTGTGACACTTCAGAATGATCTGCAGGGATGCGAAGACCTGCTGGGGAAAAGGACAATTCTAGTGACTTAGTTAAGCTGTGAAGAGGGAGGCTGCAGAGAGAGCACAGTGGGGCGGTCTGAGTCCATCCCCAGGCCGCACAATTACTTTCCTAGTCAGGAGCATTTGTCTTTATCTGAGCCCCTATGTGGTTGATTCGCCATAGTGGAAGTAAAATGACGACTTGAGCAAGCCATTCACATGAAAGAGGAGGAGGGGTTGCTTTTTAGTACAGGGCGAAAGGAGCAGCAATGGCATGGTCTGAATTACTAACGGTAAGAATGATAATAGGTTGGTTAGCCCTAAGCATCTTCTATGGATGATCTCATTTAGTCCTGGCAACCACCGTATGAAATAGATTTTTATCAGCCCCACTTAACAGATTAAGAAACCAAGAATTTGCATGATCAAATAACATGCCGATGTCACACAGTGAATGTATACAGCCTGGTTCCAGGACATCCTTTCTAAACATTCCAGTATAATGCCACTCCAAACAATTTTTCAAATGCATTATGTATAAAAAAAAAAAATTATGTTTATACTAGATCATAAATACCCATAGGGCAAGAGCTTTGTTGCTTCAATATGCAAAAGGATGTACTTGGTGAAAAGATCTTGTTTTTTCTTTCCAAAAATGCTTATAAGGCACTTACTGTGTGCAAGACAGTATTTTATATATTGATTTACTTAACCTTCACATCAACTCTATGAGATAGCTATAACTATTATTATTCTCATATGACATCTGTGAAATGATTTGAAGCCTATGGTACAGAAAAGTTAAATAACTTGCCCGAGGTGACACAGCTAGCAAGTGATGAAGTCAGGATTCAGACTCTGGCAGTTAGGCCCTAGTGTCTATGCCATTAACCCCTACAGACCATAGTATTAGACCGATGTTTCTTGTACTTTTAAAACCTTAAGCCCAAGTAAGAAATGCATTTTACATTGCAACTCATGACACATATTCATATTTACAATAAAGTTTCACAAAATAATATTTACCCATCCCGTAAGCAAAGTCCTGGTGGCACAGTGGTTAAGAGCTCAGCTGCTAATCAAAAGGTCAGCAGCTTGAATCCACCAGCCACTCTTTGGAAACCCTATGGAACAGTTTTACTCTGTCCTATAGGGTTGCTATGAGTTGGAATTGACTCAAGGGCAATGGGCTTTCCATACGCAGTCTGAAATTTTTACTATATTTGTTGAAAATAAAAATACTATTCATGATCTACTAAATGGATTTCATAATTCACTTTGAAACCTACAGCTGAAACCAATACATTGATCATCCCCACACCTGACCCATGAGGGAAATATGACTGTGGCTCAGGCTAAGGGTTTCCAGACCAGAACTGAGCAAACACCAAGGATAACTATATAAATAGAAAATCATTAGAAGGTCAGGATAGTTCCCCAAATGTATCTCAGTTCGACCCGTGGGAAAATTTTGGGGTATGGCCAAACCACTGGACCAAAATCAGTTTTGATTTTTCTAAACCTTAAAGCCCAACTTTCTTAAATTATAAACATCTTTCTTGGTTCCCAGGAAAATGCCCCTTCCAAGAGAACTTCTCATAAATGGAGGGAGATGGGTTTGAAAGTACAAGCTTTTTCTCTTCAGTGTCACTGCAAGCAAGAGCCAGAAAAATAAAAATGACTTAGTCATAACCCAATTCCTGGCCTTGGGCTGCCCCACAGTGAAACATATAGTGTAGCTTCACAGGGCAGATCTAGACTAGACTACAGAGAGCTTGAGGGATGAGGTCAGCCTTACTCTAATGTAATCAGAGTCTGTTGATATGTTCTGTTGGACATGCTCTAAAGTATCTGGTTCAGGGACAAGCAACCATGGGGACTCAGTCAGCATTTACTGTGTTTTGTAATTGAACATTTGCCTTGGTTTTCTGGGTTGGTCTCTTAAGTGATGGGGAGACATTGCCTATGGGAATCTCTGCTGTCTGTTAGTTTCTGCTATGTAGGTGGGGCCAGGTGTGAGTGTCAAGCTCTTTCTCTGTTGGATGGAGGAGGTTCTAAAACTAGCCATCCCACCCTTAGTCACTTTCATGAGCTTTCTTAGGTTTAAGATTTAATAAAATTGATATTGATAGTCCTTTTTAACATACATGAAATTATAATATCATAAACTCAGCATGAACATCCTTTTGCAAAATTACATTTAAATATGTTCCTAACCATTTAATACACTAAGAAATTCTAAATATCAGATTATTTTTATTATGAAGATGACAATATTACTCCCCTTTGATAGCTTGTTATTATTATTATTAATGCTGTATTCTGCTTCCCCCATGACCAATGACTGCAATTTTGAGACAGAGTAAAAATTGATGAAAAGGTGCCCGTTGAGGTGGCCTAGAAAGGGGTTCTTATATCAGGTGGTGTAGTATCATACAGATCATGGCTGTTTCTGACCATCCAGCAGGGAGGAAAGCTCCCACACTTCAAGCTTTCATTTGTGTCTGAGGCTCTGGGAAAAATAGGGTTAGAGGGCAAGGTTCCAGAAGTAGGAAAAATGTTTAAATAATAGCTGAGAAGGACAATAAAGTGATTTGTTGCAGTCTCTTACCTGGAAGTCGAAAAGGGTGTGAAAGTAAGCTTTGTTAGTAAATTAAAACAAGCTTGAACAAAGGGGAGGGGGGTGCTGATCTAATCTAGTCTCTTAGATCGATGTTTCTCAAAGTGTGGTATATGGCACACTTGGCATCAGATCACTAGGGGATTAGGGATGCTGGTCCCCTGGCCCCATCCAAAGGTCTAGAAACCCACATTTTTAAGCATCACCTCAAGCAAGTTATCAAGTATCTTAAAGCTTGAGAATTACTGAAGATGATTCTAATTTGGAGATCAAAGAGCCATTTTATGGGGCAAATGTTTACAGCATGTCGAAACTGACTGGCATGGGCTTAATGGCCTACAGTTTGTGTCTCTTTGGACTCCCTTGTTCTTAGTCTCTTGGAGACCAAACACCTTGAGGAGACCAAGGCAGCTTAGCAGCTGGACAGGACTTATGAAAACAGCTGGAAAAACTGAGCTGATACACTGAAAGAACTGAGTATAATGTTCCCCGAAGGATTTTGTTGAAACAAAATTCAAAATGGTGACCTATGTGACACAGGAGACTCCAATCTTTTGCACTTGTCTTTCCAAGATGGATATTCACATCTGGGGTTTTTTCGTTATGCTTTCAGCATCAAATATTCCTCTATTATCACTCCTCATTTTTCAAAAAGATTTATTCAGTACTCTTTATCTGTTTAGGATGTACAGGACAAACATATTTACTTGTTTTTATTCATTCTAGGGGTTTGCTTTCAGAGTCAGATGATTCAGTTTTCCATTTTTAATTCTCAGGGCAATCTCCTTTGACTCTGACCACATTGCACGACAAATAGTTCCTTTCACCACCAATTCCCCAGACATTAGAAAATAAAATGATGCTAAATAGTAACCTAGAAAATAAGGACTCTTTCCTCAGCTATGAGTCAGTTTGCAATTTTTAAGGCTTTTTAAACTTGAGGAAATAGTGTCTTCTAGCTCCTTTCCCCTCAAAGAGTGGTCTGCCAATAAACAAACTGGGAGCTTATTGTAAATGCAGAATCTCAGTCCCTGCTCCAAACCTACTCAATCAAAATCTTAACAAGATTCTCAAGGGGTTCATTAAAAAAAAAAAAAAAAATTGCCGTCAAGTCAATTCCAACTCATAGTGACCCTACAGTGACCCTGGACATACTCAAGTTAGAAAAACTCTCCTCTAGCCTACCGGTTCGCAAACATGGCTGCACATCGGAATTACCAGTGGTACTTCAAAAAATACTGATGCCTGGGTCCCAACCTGAGTTATTCTGATTTAATTGGTTTGGGATGGGGCCTGGACATCATAATTTTAAAAGTTCCCTAGGTGAGAAGTGGTTGAGTTTAGGGCTGAGGCAGGGAAAATACAAGATGAGCTGGTAACAACTTGTGGTGCCACAAAGTAAGGAAATGTTCAAAAAAAGATGGGGGACTTTTCAAAAGAACACAGCTGCCAACTTAATGGGGCTACCAATGGCCCAAACTGGAACAATTTGAGCAAGAAAATAACTATGATGTTGGTGGATTTTAACTCATAGAATAAAATAAATGTCCATGAGTCCATACTGATATAAATAATCAAGTAAATAAAAAAGTAAAAAAGGGGAGATGAGACCTCTTCTTCAAGTAGAATTCAAATCAATAAATGTAAAAAGAAAGAGGGAAATAGAGAATCCCCATTAGGCAAATATACTACAGCAATAATTGTTGCAAACAACATCCCAAGATATGTGCTAAACTTAGTGAGAGAAAGTTTGAGGAGAAAAGGGAATTTAGGTAGTCTCAAAGCACTTCCCCCAAGATACATATGGATACAAAGTATAAGTAACCTGACAGTTGAGCAGCAGATACCAACTTAACCAAGTGATCAAGATAAACCTCATTAGTAATAAGACATATCAATATCCTGAATCCTGTGATATGATGCACAACATTATTTTCTAGTAAAAAAGGAATTATACCCTTGAGTTGGGGCTATTGAGGGGGTTAAATGCATATGGATATAAAGCATTTAGCATAGTGTCTGGCATCTAGAACGTGTTCTGTACATGATAACTCTTTTTCCTTATGAGATAGTCAGATTAGAAATGACTCTGGTGTTTGGAGCAGGCATCTTGATGCTGAGGCTTAGGCTCACATCTACCTGAGGACTGAAAACATTGTGCCAGGGGACAAATTGGTACAATTAATCAAGGGCTAAGCCTTTTAAAGTCAAAATTATTCTGGTTTACACTGATGGCCAAAACTTTTGATACCTTCTCTACATTGTGATGGTTCCCCATGGTGTGAATCCCATCTTCCCAAGATATTTTGCAAAACCAACATTTCTCAGCTTCCTTTGCCTCCAGGGTGCAGCCATGTGACTTAGATTCTGCTAATCAGATGCACACATTAGAGATGTAGATACAGAAGTGATTTATGTGAGGAAGCAGGCAAAATGCAGGGCATCCATTTTGCAGGAACAGATGGTGGGAGAAGCAGTGTGGTTCTGGAATCATCAAGAGCAGCAGTTTCCTTCCCAACCAGTTCTGCTTTGAGAGACTGGGGATTATTTCTAGAAGCTTAGCCCAGAGCCTGTTTCTTCGGTTCTTTCAAAGACTCTGTGAACATTCTAACATCTTTGAATAAAGCATTTCCTACTTAAACCAGATAGTATAGATTTTATGGTTGGTAACTAAGAATCCTAACTTACACAATGCTGGAATCCCTTGCCATTCCATTTCATCTTTCTCCCTGATGCAACAATTCCCCTGCATTAATTTTGCAGCATGGATAAGTGTCATACCAGTTACCAGTTGCCGTCAAGTCAACTTCAATTCATGGCAACCTCATGCGTACCAGAGTAGAACTATGCTCCACAGAGTTTTCAATTGCCAGTTTTTAAGATGTAGCTCACCAGGACTTTCTTCCAAGATACCTCTGGGTGGACTCAAACCTCCAACCTTTTGTTTGCAGCTGAGTGCATTAATCGTTTGCACCACACATGGACTCCTAAGTGTAATAAGGATCCTAATGGTCTTATACAAGGATAGAGCTTACATAAGAATAAGGCTTTCTGTAAATAAGGGGCACTGATCCTCCCCATCATTACTAAGGTCCTGGGTGGTGTCCCTGGGAAGTTCTTGCACCTTACAGTAGACTTTCCTGCCTTGCCAAGATGCTAGACAGGTAGTCTCAAAAAAAAAAAAAAAAAACAAAAAACAAAGACTAAAGTCAATGAGTCCATTCTGACTCATGGTGACTTCATATGTTACAGAGTAGAACTGCTTCATAGGGTTTTCTTGACTGTACTCTTTATGGAATCAGATAGCCAGGACTTTCTTCTACAGTGCTGTGGGTCGGTTCAAGTCACCAAAATTCTGGTTAGTAGTCAACGAAAACTGTCTGCACCAAGGCTCTCAAATGATCCTTCCACCCTATTCACATCACATGCAAAAAGTTCTTATTAATTTAATTTTTTAAGGAAAGCAAAGAGATATTTGGGAAGAAATGTCTGTGAACACAAGACAGAGCGGGGCTTCGAACAAGTTCTTCCTGGTTCGAACTTTTGCTGAGAATTTGCATTTCTAACAAGTTCCCAGGCAATGTTAATGCTGCTGGTCAGGGACTAATTCTGAGAACCACTAGTACCTATTGCCCTACAGTTGGTTCCGACTCATAATGACCCTATAGGACAGAGTAGAACTGCCCCATAGAGTTTCCAAGGAACACCTCGTGGATTCGAACTGCCAAAGTTTTGGTTAGCAGCCATAGTTCTTAACCACTATGCCACCAGGGAGAACCACCAGAAGAGCCACAAAAAACCAAACCCACTGCCTTCAGGTAGATTCCGACTCATAGTGATCCCATAGGGTTTCCAAGGCTATAAAAGAGCTGAACAGAAGATTTCAAAGGGCAGCTCCAGAAGACAAAGTATTATAACATGTGCAAAGGCCTGGAAATAGAAAACCAGAAGGGAAGAACGCACTTGGTATTTCTCAAGCTGAATGAAATGAAGAAAAAATTCAAGCCTCGAGTTGTAATATTGAAGGCTTCTACAGGGCTACAGGAAAATATTAACCAATGAAGGAATCAACAAAAGAAGATGGAAGGAATACACATAGCTATTGTACCAAAAAGATTTTGTCAACGTTCAACCATTTCAGGTGGGTAGCATATGATTAGGAACTGATGGTACTGAAGGAAGAAGTGCAAGCTGCACTGAAGGCATTGGTGAAAAACAAGGCTTCAGGAATTGACGGAATACCAACTGAGATGTTTCAAAAAACAGATGTAGTGCTGGAGGTGCTCATTCGTCTATGCCAAGAAATTTGGAAGACAGCTACCTGGCCAACCGACTAGAAGAGATCCATATTTATGCCTATTCCCAAGAAAGGTGATTCAACCAAATGTGGAAATTATTGAACAACATCATTAATATCACATGCAAGTAAAATTTTGCAACAGTATCTTGACAGAGAACGCCAGAAATTCAAGCCAGATTCAGAAGACGACATGGAACAAGGGATATCATTGCTGATATCAGATGGATCCAAGCTGAAAGCAGAGAATACTAGAAGGATGTTTACCTGTGTTTTATTGACTATGCAAAGGCATTCCACTGTGTGGATCATAACAAATTATGGATAAAATTGTGAAGAATGGGAATTCTGGAACACTTAATTGTGCTCATGAAGAACCTGTACATAGATCAAGAGGCAATCTTTTGAACAGAACAAGGTTTAAAGTCAGGAAATGTGTGTGTCAGCATTGTATCCTTTCACCGTACCTATTCGATCTGTATGCTGAGCAAATAATCCAAAAAGCTGGACTATATGAAGAAGAATGGGGCATCAGGATTGGAGGAAGACTCATTAACAACAGGTATTATGCAGATGACACAACCTTGCTTGCTGAAAGTGAAGAGGACCTGAAGCACTTACTGATGAAGATCAAAGCCTTCGGTATGGATTACACCTCAGCACGAAGAAAACAAAAATCCTTACAACTGGACCAGTAAGCAACATCATAATAAATGGAGAAAATATTGAAGCTTTCAAGGATTTCATTTTACCTGGATCTTCAATCAACACCCATGAAAGCAGCAGTCAAGAAATCAAAAGACGCGTTGTATTGAGCAAATCTGCTGCAAAAGACCTCTTTAAAGTGTCGAAAAGCAAAGATGTCACCTTGAAGGCTAAGGTGTGCCTGACCAAAACCACGGTGTTTTTAACTGCCTTGTATGCATGGGAAAGCTGGACAATAAATCAGGAAGACCGAAGAAGAGTTGATGCCTTTGAATCGTGGTGTTGACGAAGAATATTGAATATACCATGGACTGCTAAAAGAAGGGACAAATCTGTCTTGGAAGCATGCTGTTTAGAAGCAAGGACAGCAAGACTACATCTCACATAATTTGGACATATTATCAGGAGGGATCGATCCCTGAAGAAGGACATCATGCTTGGTAAGGTCAGTGAAAAAAAGGAAAATCCTTAATGAGATGGATTGGCACTGTGGCTCAACAATGAGCTTAAGCATAACTATGATTGTGAGGATGTGGCAGGATCGGGCAGTGTTTTGTTCTGTTGTACGTAGGGTCATTATGAGTCAGAATCAACTCGACAGCGCCTAACAACAAAAACAAACCTTTACAGAAGCAGATTGCCACATCTTTCTCCTGTGAAGCCACTGGTGGTTTCAAACCACTGACCTTTGGGTTAGCAGCCTAACACTTGAAACACTGTGCCACCAGGGTTCCTTACCAGAAGAGTGTTGGTTCTCAAAATTTATTATACATAAGAATCACCTGGGGATTTAAAAGTGTACATTCTGATTCAGTACATCTGCGGTGGAAATACAAATTCTCAGCAGTGGTTTGAACTGAACAATCCAGTTTGAAGCCCTGTGACAGAGTAAGAGTGGTTTGAACAGAAGGTTTATGTGCAATTCTTTTTTTAATTTAAATAGGGGACATTTCAGGAACGAAGTCATCTTACTATATAAACAGACTTTTTTCCTCCTAAAATATTTTGAGTTCTTTTGAACAACTTTTACGAGTCTTGGACTGAGCAAACCTTTTTTGATGAACATAGTTTTTAAAAACTGATTTAAAGTCACATGGTAGCAATAGTCTCATCCATTCATTTAATAAGGATTTTATATATATATATATAACAAAAAAACCCAAACCCATTGCCATTAAGTCGATTCTGACTCATAGCAACCCTATAGGACAGAGTAGAACTGCCTTGTAGGGTTTCCAAGGAGTACCTCGTGGATTTGAACTGCTGACCTTTTGGTTAGCAGCTATAGCTCTTAACCATATATATATATATATATATATATCTTCCGGACAAATGTTAGTGTAAATAAGGTCCTAGGTATATAGGATATAGTATGCTCTTGCCCTCAAGACTCTCATAATGAGTAGAATAGACAGAACATTGTGCTGTAATATAGTGCTGTTTCTGCCATAACTGGAAATAGTCTTTATTGCCACCAGTGTCCTCTTTTATTTATTAGTTATCAATAAGAGCTTTAATGTGGCATTCAGGCATCCTATTTCCACCTTGACTCAGTGATCAATGGGTTCAGGTCAGCATACTTAAATTACTTAGGCTTCCTTGGCAGAAGCAACAGTTGACTTTAGCTAATTCAATCAGAAAAAAAAAAAATTTATTGGTAGCTCAGAGATTCAAAGGGAACACTGGTGAATGAGACTCGGAACTACAAAGTACTAGAATCACAGCAGCTATGGGTCCACGTAATGGAAGCTATTTGAGTCTTCTCAGACACAGCCGTCCTTGTACTACTCTGTCCAAAGATTGTCCTTCCTCGACTGACAAGATCATCAAGATTGCTCAAATGGGAATAGGTGATCCCTTAAAAGGAAGTTGGGATACTGTTACCAAAAGAAGGCAGAATGAATATAGGGCAGCCAGATTCCAAAAAAATGTTTACCACTATGTTCATGCTCCAAGTGTGTGGCCCCCATGATGCTCACCATGGACATTTCCATGGCAGTAGTAGCATTGATGCTGCTGCTTTTAGTGTGGGACCCATCCCCATCCCCCCAACCACGTCAAGCTAGTCCATTTGAGGAGGGGAAAATATTTTCCCAAAGTCACACATTAAGATGGGGCTAAAATTCAAATCAAGGTCTATCTCCAAAGCCCATGCTTTTTCTACTATACTGGGTTCTTAACCTTGGCATTTCTGGAACCACTGACAGTGGTGCTGGCTTCAGGAACCCATGTAGTTCTGGGTATGCATCTTTCTGGGGAGATCATCTATAACTTTCATCAGATTTCCGAAGGGGTACATGACCCACGAACAGTAACAAACCACTGTAATACCCAAAGCTGTAGCAGATCTGTTTTATGATCATAATGCTGTTGTTTTTAGAGTACACCCAACAAAATATTTTGATTTTACAATCTTAGCACTTGTTATTTGTAATATCATTTTGCAATATAAGATTGAAATTCAAAATCTGAGCCAAGGTCCCTGTCTCCCGTGGGAAAATTACCTGTCTATGCAGGAATCAGCAAGTGTTAAAACCAATGAGAAAAGTTCCCTCTGCAAGATGACAAAGGGCTGAGCAAACCAGGAAGATATTTTTCATTTAACTACTGAAGTCCTAGTTGTACATTAGAAGGCCTGTCTTCTGTTTGTGACTTTGCACTGACTTCATTTATCAGAGCTTCCATCACCTGTATGATGGGTGTAATATAAAATCTGCCATCATTTCCTCCATCACAATGTTATTAGATTGTTTTGAAAGTACTTTCATTTCCCCAACAGAAAAGATAGATAGGTAGGTAGAAGATAGGTAGATGATGGATAGATGGATTAGATAGATAGATTAGATAGATGGATAGATAGATTAGACAGACAGACAGACAGAGATAGATAGACAGACAGACAGATTAGATGATAGATAGATAGATAGATAGATAGATAGATAGATAGATAGATAGATAGATAGATAGATAGATAGATAGATAGATAGATAGATAGATATGACTTCTTTGGGGGGAAGCAAAAGCACCTCAGAAAAGGCTTTGCTTGCAACTTCTAGGCCTAAGTGATTTCTGAGCCTCATAGACATCCATACATGGGATGTTGTGATGGACTGTTTGTGAGGGACTCACTTGTTTATTTTTAGTTTTTCACCTCTAGTGAGTTACTTCTCCCTCACTTTTCATTAGTTGTGTTTTTTAAATTCCAATATAAATACACCTCTCACATTGTGTTAGCTAGCTGGAGTGTTGCTTTAGATGGCCCATTATAATACATCTTGCTATCAACATGCATAATATTTTACAGAACACAAAAGCTTTACTCTAGAAACAAGATAAAGATTGTTATAAAACAGAAAGATGCAAAGAAGCCAGGGAGAGCCATACTGGTCTACTAGTAGAAGTGGCAGTATACATCATTAATATAGGAGAACTTCTGGTGGTGGCATTTTATGAACAGGGTCAACCATTTGAGTGTGAAGTGTCCCTTTCTTTGCCGTCAGTCCCCAAGCAATCAGTTTTTTAAATGGCATTTTAGAAAGGTAATGAATATCTACTAACACCTGGATGTAAACTTAATTTCAAAGCTGTGGAATAGACCATAAATAAAAACAGTGAGTGATTTCCATAGCTCAGCCTGTTCAGACCAAAGGAAATATGGACTGTCAACAGGGGAAGCCTAAAAGTCATCCCTAATAGGGTAAAATGCCAGGTAGTATGAAGTTCAATTATTGGTTGTTGTTGTTCTTACTGTTATTATTGTGTGGTTCTTTTGTTGAATGGTTTTCATAAAGAAAAATAGGAAGAAATACACAATTATGGTGGTATGTAAAATAAGGATTCAATATTTGATATGTTAATTATTAAGCAGGTAGCAAGGAAGGGAGTCAAAGGAGGAATTTTGAAAGCAGGTTCTCCTTGAAGTTTCTTCTTACCACTGTAGTTCTTAATTTCAAACCATAATCTTACATATTATATTGGAAATGAAGATTAACTGTATTTATTCAAGTAGATGCCTAGTATAGGAGCAGGTGCTACCTTCCTCATAGTTGAAGACTTTTCAGATTGCCACCCGCAGGCACAGAAACAGGAGCTACATCCTTTTGTTTTCATAGAATGTTACTTTGTGAAGGGCAGATAACACTCCAGCTCTCATGATTCCTTCAACCAGTCATCAGTCTTGTTGATTTTTCCTTCACGGAACTTTTCCATTCATCCCTTTTTTTTACATGTTAAATTCAACTTCCCTAGCTCAGATCCTCACCACCTCTAAGATTATTGCAATAGCTCTCTAACTGATTTCCTTGCTCACAGTCCAGCCCTTTCATTTTATCTTGTGCCCCTGTGCCAGATCAATCTTCCAGAAAGACTACCTTGATCTTGCCACTCTCCAGCATGTAAAATGCTACCCACGGCCAACAAGATAAAGACCAAAATTTCCACACTGGCATTCAAGGTCCCACTATTTTTCTAAGTTCGCTTCCTAGACTTCCGTCCACAAACATTACACTCCTGCTGAACTGGATTATACATTGTTTGTAAATCAGATTGTATTCCATCCCTTTGCTCAATATGTTTCTGTGTACCTAGAAACCTGTGTGCCTCTCCTCTCTACCCATTCAAATCTAAAAACTACTCAAATCCTGTATATCTGCCAAAACTCAACTAAAATCCAGTCCCCCTAGTGGCAGCTTTAAAACATATCCTTCAATGCTTTGACACTCCTCCCTTTGAGAGGCATGGTCCATGTTCCTTAGCCTTAGATCTGGGTCGAATTTAGGGATTTGCTTGTATTTAATAGAATGCAGCAGAAGGTATGTTGGATAACTTCCAAAGCTGTGTCAGAAAAAGGCACATAGCTTCCACCTGCTTTTCTTGGGATGATTGCTCTGGGAGAAGCCAGGCACCATGCTGGAGAGGTCACATATAAACACTGGTTAACAGCCCAAGTGAACTGCAGCTATAAATCAAAGGGGTGGCATCTCGGATGTTCAGCCCAGTTGAGCCTTCAGATGACTGCAACTCCAGTACAACATCTCAGGAAAAGATGCTCAGACAAGCCCTTTTCAAGTTTTTGACCCCTAAATCATAAGTAAAACAAATGATTGTTTTAAGTCACTAGGTTTTGGTTAATTTGTTATGCAATTACAGTAATAGGATGTTATTGTTAGCTGTCATTGAGTCAGCTTTGAGTTACAATGACCTTGTGTATAACAGAACAAAATGTTGCCCAGTCCTGCATCGTCAGTGTCCTTGGTATGTTTGAGCCCATGGTAATTGGAACACTCCCATAAATTCTCTTCCTAACCTCCCAAGCCCAGGGCCACCTCTCACTCCTCTAAATCTTAATGTAATTATTCTGTACACTCATTCATTCAGGATACATTAATTGAGGTATCTACTAAGTGATGGAAACCCTGGTGGAGTAGTAGATAAGTGCTATGCCTGCTAACCAAAAGGTCGGCAGTTCAAATCCACCAGGTGCTCCTTGGAAACTCTATGGGGCAGTTCTAGTCTGTCTTATCATGTTGCTATGAGTCGGAATCAACTCAACGACAATGGGTTTTGGTTTACTAAGTGATAGGCTTAGTCCATCACTAAGCTCCATGCTAGGGAAGCAAAGGGTTTTGAAAAAGACACTATCCCTGCTCAAAAGATGTTTACAGGCTGCTAAAGATGGACAAGAAAACAGGCATTATAATACATTAAGTCTACAGTCTATATCTAAGCACCTATTTTGTGCCAGGTACTGTATCACAGTGAAGTGAATTTGAAAATACTGAGTATTATAGGCTGTGGAACATCGATGCAGAATTATCCTAAAGACAATTAAGTACGTGAGTCTGGGGTTGTGGAGAGAAAAATGGACCAGAGAATGACATTTGGGAGTCAACAGTGTATAGATGGTGGTGAATGCTACAAGCATGCATGGGATTCCCCAGGGCGTAGAGCTGGAAGAACAGAGAGCCTAGACAAGAACCCTAAGACACTCCAACATGTAAGGCAGAGGAAGAGAATCCTTCAAAGACAAAGATCAGTAAGAGAAATAGCAGGGAAACCAAAATCTGTAAGTCCCTGAAACCAAGGTAAATAAGTGTTTCAAGGAGCGGTGAGGAGTCAACTATGCCAAATGCTGTGGAGGCCAAATAAGATCAAGTCTGAAAAGTATAGCTTTCATTTAGAAAATAATAATGTTTCTGACATCCCTTTTATTGTAGTCTTGGGCTGTTCTTTTAAAACATTTTTCAGGATTAAGGTCTCACTAAAGTAATATATTGTTTGTGGGCAGGGGTTACTTATGTTGAAATTTTGAATTTCACATAGTTACAAAACTCAGATGTAGAAAGCTAAAATTATTTTTTGTTAACGGAAATTAACTGTCTGGTCTCCATTTCTGCTGTTGGCAGATTTAACCTTGCCAACTCAATGAAATTCAGTTTCTTCTATTTTTAAACACATTGTTTTTCTTGTTTGTTTCGGTACAGCTCACATACGGGGTTTTACTCATTCCCCTTTGTCTTCCCTTCTTTGAAGGTGATCCAGGTTCTAGAAGTGCTGACGTATATGCCTGGGACTCTATTTCCTACAGTGCCTACCATTCTCACTGGACTCTGCTTAGGTGTAGCTCATTCCTCCAAATCTTGAGTGTAACCTCCATCTTCACTGCATCCATTGCTAACAACTGAGACCCCATCATGGCCTACTGTTGCTGGCCTATACAATCTGTATCATCCCTGTTCTTTCAGAGGTCTGCTGGTTGCTCCTTTCTTGCCCTCTTTTTAGTTGCTTACCTTATCCTCCATTATGGTGGGCAGAATCCTGGGAACCATAGATATCCCCCCTCAGTCATTGCTCCTCTACCTCCCAGAGGCCATATTGGACATGGGGCTTCTTTAGAGTTCAAGGAATAAAATCCAGAAATGTATGCTAATTCAGTGCACAGAATTTTATACACAAAGTTAAGTTTTCAGAATCCCCCCCTCCCAAAAAAATTATTCTCTCTTAAGAGACTGGCTCTTGAAAATCAAAAATGTTTTGACTTATTCTTTCAGCTAAGAGCTTTCTTGAAAGTGAAAATTGCATTATTCTAGACTATGTTTACCACTTTTCCTGACCAATAAATACCACTGATACAATGGGGAGAAAATAGGAGTAGGATTTTCCAGGAACAAAAAGTATTTCAAAAATATTATCCAATTATATTGGTGATATAACACAGTAAGTTCTCAAATTGTATAGTTTACTATTTATTTGCTAATGATTACTTGTTAGGAGAAAGGGAAATTAGAAAGATAAGTCTTAACTGGCCTGACGTTCACTATCGTTTTGTAATTTGGATTTCAAAGGCCAACCTTTAAAGGACTCTTTATTCCATTACCAGGACTTAGACTGTAAAGATTTAAATTATAAAATATGCAAGCTGTCATAGTGTTAGTGGTGGTTATGGCTTTGCTCTACCCAAAAATGATGTGCTATAGGCATTTTTGAACAGGAAATAAAGATTAGTATGTTTCCCTTGTGGTTAAGTTTTTTATATGAAAATAAAACTCTATATTGAAACCGACAAGCACAAGTATTTATTAATATTACTAAATGCTCTGTTTAAATAGGAATATGAATAGGTTATGATATAATGAAATATAAACCTTTTTATATTTATATATAATTACAACTTCTTTTTGCATAATCTTTATTGTTAACCACTACTTAATTTAATTGGGATTTTTTTTTCCCCATATTTAAATAGAGTTAACTTACTCTTTATCTTCCCAAGAATCAAACCTCACATTTCTGGACCATTTTTCCCAACTGACACACCTTTGGCAACTTCTGATTCCTAGAACTGCTTATCTCTCCAGGCTAGTGCTAAAGCCTGCTGCTCATCTGTGGGTTGGCAACACTGTGGTGGCTTGTGTGTTGCCATTATGCTGGAAGCTATCCCACTGGTATCTCAAATACTAGCAGGATCGCCCATGGTGGATAGGATTCAGTGGAGCTTCCAGGCCAAGACAGATTATGAAGAAAGTCTTGGTGATCTACTTATGAGAATTAGCCAGTGAAAATCCTGTGGGTCAGCAGAATATTATCCAATATAGTGCTGAAGATAAGCCCCTGGGTTGGAAGTCCACAGCAATGGACCAATTGTGAAGATGGCACAGGACCTGGTAACTTTTTGTTCTGTTGTAGGTGAGGTTGCCATGAGTCAGAGCTAACTTAATAGCAACTAATAACAACTGCAAAAGCAACTCTCCGCAAGTTCTAGCTCTCTTCTGTTTTAGGGCTAACCCTTTTTTTCTATGCAAAAATCTTAGTGGAATTTGAGGGAGAGCAACATAGACGTGTTGTACTTCAGCAATGCTGGCATGAGTGCCCTGGGATAATCTCCTTCCCAAATGGGAGACAAGTTCTTCTCCATTTTACCATCTCTCAATTTCCCTCTATGTCTTTTGAGTACACTTGACTCCCATCTGCTAGCAATCTGTCCAGAATCGTGATTTCATATACAAAACTGCTTTTAAAACTGGTCGGGGTTACAAAACAGACCTTATCAAAAGTTGTGTTTTCTAGTTAGAGCTTAGAAGTTTTAAAAAGAGATATAAAATAATGTTGCCACAGTTTGACTAACTGTTCACTAGCAGAAAAGGAAGACAGTCATTCTAGGTGAGAATATACAGCCTTGACAAGGTTTTCGGTTTGTTTTGTTTCGTTTACATGGAAGATAAGGTTGGGAAGTTGATAAGAAAGTAAGAGCCAATCAAATCTTAGGCCATAGCCTGAAAATACAGCTAAACTGGAAGAATGACAAAGTTGAAAATAAGATAAAGGAATGGTGGGAAAAACGAATAAGAAAACAAAAAACCACCAAAGAAAACAAGATTGCTTCTGGGAGAGACTGAAGTACTTAAATTCTCCAAGGAAGGGAGAGAGGAAGCACATGGATGGTTTCAAAAACAGAACTAAGGACATATTTGTCCTACGGTTGGAAAAAATAATTTTGTTGTAATATTTACAGCAAGTAATAGGAATTAATAACTATTTGTTGATTAATAAAATTTGGGGGGGGGATGGAAGTTTGGTGAAAAAGTTAGACCATGTGGATGAAGAAAGAGCTGACAATTTTCTGTGCCGAGATAATACGCCTGGATTACAAGACCGGGGAGTGTCTGTTACTGATACCTGATCTATGACGTATTTAAATATTTCAAGGATATGTTTATAGCTTTAGTCTCCCTTACAGGCTCAGAGTGGGTGGGCATGTGGCACACCACACTTTAAGAAGACTGTAACTGCATTTCTAGAGGATCACATTGAACAATTTTTCTCCTCCTGCCAACCATGCCTTCACTTGTTTTTCTTTCTGCTTTTAGTGCTAAAAGCATAAAATGAAGTTACAGAAAATTCTATGTAATTTTTAAAGTAAATATGTCTTCTAGTTATTTTTAATGTTTTCTCTTTTTACTGTTTATGGAGATTAAGAGAAGTGACATTTGTTTATCTAGGAAGGACAGGACTTATTCCCTCTATTTCAAATAGTTTTCGGTCAGAGTATCCAAATACGGCTTCTCTGCCCTCAAATAGTCAGGCGTAACCTAAAATTTACTAAAATAAAATTAAGAACAATAAGTTTACATGAAAACCACATTTTTCAATAATATTGCTTTCTACTTCTAGTGAATCTTCTAATACCTTTTCTAATGGATTACTGAGTTAAAATGTTCGGCTATGGCCAAAACAAAAATATCCTGTAGTGTTGCTATCTGTCTCAAATGATCATTTTTCCATTGTACCTTATGAATAAGAAATGTCCTGGGCCTTTTGCTTCAGAATAATCCACTGGGGACTGGGAATTTGGGAGTTATAGGTGAGACAGTATTGGTCATGTGTGGATAATTGATGAAGCTGGGTGATGATACATGAAAGTTTATTATCCTAGTCTGTTTTAGGTTTTTTTTTTTTAAAATAAGATGTATGTGCAAGCATAGTAAAAAATAGACTGTTCCCAGTTTCCAAAAAAGTAGATTATTTAATAAGAGGAGAATAGCTTTTAAAATAATAAGTGATAGCATATTCAAAAGGTACATTGCCATGTTGCCATTAAAAAAAATAGATCATGTTTTTGAAGAATATTTAATGACTTGGAATAACATAGAATTTGCTAAGTGAAAAATCTAGGTGGCAATCCGTATGTACTGAATTATCTCATTAAAAAAGATTAATTAGTATATAAATGTTTGGGATAAAAATTCCCAGGCTGGTCTTATTCTAATTTTTATCCTAAGAAAATACTCAGAAATTTACATGAAGATTTGTATATACAAATGTTCATTATAAAATTTCTTATAATTAAGAAAATAGATAACTTGCGAATTGGTCAAATGAGCCATACCTATATAATGGAATACTATGGATCATTTTTAAAAAATCACATTTTTGAAGGATAGTTAGTGAAATTTGAAAATATTTCTAAAATGATAGCAAGTAAAATGATACAAACAAATTCAGTGAAAGAGGTATCAAATCTATTTATTAGTTTGGTAATAAGGAAGTTAAAATCTTTAAGTATAGGACAAGCAACTGAAACAGATGGTAATTATCTGAGTTAAAGTTATTCTTAGGTTAAGATTAAGTCACAGATAAAAAGTTACAGCTCCCTAGTAACTTCTAAGCTCTTTTCTAAATCACACAAGACCAATCAAGCTTCGCCCTCTGACTCAGGCTTCAAAGCAAAATCCTTCTTCGGTGCTATGGTAGATAAAGAGTTCCCCAAACAACCTTCTCATCTCAGTCCCTGTCCCAGACCTCCATCCTAGGGCAAGGTTTCTTGGCTTATAGTATCTTGATGACAGACTCTAAATATCCAACCACTCCACCTAGCTGAGATGCCTTCCCGACTTTTGTCTCCAGGATTGTCAGGAGAGACCCACAGACCTGTCCCTGGCTTAATGTCCTCGCCTTGCCTCCATCATTACAAATGGGAGAAGATCTCGAGTGGTCAGCACTTTTCCTGGGCTGTGTACAAAGACCTTTTATAATTTTATAAAAAGAGAACATATTTTAGAAATCCCTGATATAAAACTCATGCTCATACAGGGTCACTGTTAGTCAGAATCAACTTGATGGCAATGGGCTTTTGGTTTTGGGATATAAAATTAAAGGTAAAAGGTTTCCAGAAATAAATTTCAATATAGTTCTAATTTCCCAAAAGTTTTTAATTTTTTTCTATTAGCATTTCTACTAAAAAAAAATTCTTCTACTAACATGTTTTTAGAAAACAAACGGAATTTTTAAAAAATGAAGTTTTTCCTAGTCTCCTGGGAGATGTGTGTGTGTGTTTACTACACAAGATTTTCTAGGTCTGAAATGAAAGTCGGTTATCACTGGAAACGATGGTTCATTCCAACAGCTCAGGCTGGGTGTGTTTGGAAGCTTGCCCTGTACATCATGTGAACTAATAGTCTTCCATGGAGCGTTCTAGCTCACTGTTCATTCCAGTGTGCGGAGGTAGTTGGCCTAGTTGCTCTGGTTACCAGTTTTAAAAAGGCACCAACATAATAATTTATAGGGAGAATGAAACCTTTGATGCTGGAATCAATAAATGTTGATGACATTATTATCTGAAAATGAAACAAAGACAACTTTTTTTCCCCAAAATGTGTAGATATAGAAACTTGAGGCTTAATTTCTTACTTTTATCCATATTATTAACTGAAATTTATAAATTATTTGTTTTGATATTTATGCACAATACTGAACATTTGTTCAGGTGCCACAGATGACTAAGAGACCAAAAATACTTCAAGGGAAAAGAAAACAGTGGAACAAAATAAAGAGAAATTTGTCTCAGGATGAAAAGAGAAAAGGTATTTAGATAGAATAATGCTGTCCTGACCCATTGACTGAGTCCCTGGGTGGTGCAAACAGTTAAGCGTTTGACTACTAACTGAAAGCGTGGCAGTTCAAACACACCCAGAGGCTCCTCAGAAGTAAGGCTTGACGATCTGCTTCATAAAGCTCATAGCCATGAAAACTCTATGGACCACATTTCTACTCTGCAACGTTGTTGTTGTTGTTAATTGCCTTGGAGTCAGTTCTGACTCAGCAACTCTGCAATTTATGGGGTCACTATGAATTTGAGTTGACTTGGCAGCAACTGGCTTGGCTTTTGGTTTTAGACCCACTGACAGTTTGAACCTTCCTGCAGATTTCTCCAGCCCTCCATTCCTTGGCCTCCCTAACTCAACAGGCCTGCAGGTCACTTCAGAGATTAATCCATAGGATAGAACCTGGGGGATCTGTGTAATCTGTCAACATGAGCCCAGCACATCCTAGGATATACAAGGCAGAGTCAAGTCTTGGGACAGCTGGAACTGTCCAGCTGTTTAGTCTGTAGAGTGAAGCCGCCCCGATTGACCATATCTGGCTCTACTCCATAAGCCCCAAATGTATATGCCTGCTCTTGAGTTGGCGGCCACAGTTTTGAATTGTAATGGTCTCTCCATTTGAGGTATATAATATCACAAAGCAGGGAAAGAGACTGTGCAAGTGTGTGAGAGTGAGGTAGTTGAGGCTCTTCACACAGAGTAGTGATCTTGCAACTTTATGGTGCTTTCTAGGTCACTCTTCTCAAGATTTATTAAATATATTGGTAATACCTTTTTGAAAGGTAGTATCAAAAGTCTTAAAAAAAGAAGTTTATAACTTTGGCCCAGAAATGCTCTTCTAGAAAATTATTCTAAGGAAATAGTGAGCGTACAAATATTTATGTACGTGGGTATTCATCAAAATGTTGTGTGTAATTGCAAAATAAGAGAAATAACCTGTTTCCAACAACACGAAGCTTGATTAATGATGGTATATCCACATGAGTTGGTGAAGAATTTGAATATACTATGGACTGCCAAAGGAATGAACAAATCAGTCTTAGAAGAAATACAACCAGAATGTTCTTTAGAAGTGAGGATGATGAGACTTCAGCTCTCTTACTTTGGACATATCATCAGGAAAGACTAATTGCTAGAAAAGGACCTCAGGTTTGGTAAAGTAGAGGGGCAATGAAAAAGAGGGAAAACTTCCATGAGATGGATTAACACAATAGCCACAACAACAGACTCAAACATGCCAATGATCATAAAGATAGCACAGAACCGGGCAACATCTCGTTCTGTTATAGTACATAAGATCACCATGAGTCAGAGCCAACTCAGCGACAGCTAACAGTAGCAATAAATATAAACACAGTGGGATATTATTGATCCATTACATACTATAATGCAGATTCATGTTTATTAACTTAGAAAGAGGTCTAAATTTCCTCTAAAAATCTAGACTAAGAACAGAGTAGACAGATAGTATGATCCCATCAAATGTAAATATGTGCATAGAAAATAGCCTAGGAGTTTCTACACCAAAACGTTAGCAATATTTATCTCTGGCAGAGGGATGATGGGTAAATACCATTCTCTTGTTTGTACCTTTCTGTATGGATTGAACAAGGCATAAAATAAGTAAATATGAATCTGCCCTGCCTTCTAGCCCACAAGTATATTTTATTAGAATAATAATTTGATCCGCCTAATATCCATTTTTTCTGTGCAACAACCTGCTTATGTCTGTACTGAGATACATTATGGTCCTGTGTTAAGTACATACAGGACATACGTTATTCTCTAACTTACTGGCTCTGGCAAATCAGGAAATCACTCTGAATGAAATCAATCCAAATGGCATTAGCATTTTATCTCCATGCTGTCAGAATATGCCCATACTCTGACTGCAATCTGGCAACCTCAAGGATGGATAGTTCTGTTCATCAGAACATTGTTATTTGGTGATTAAAATACATGGCATGGCTACCACCACTACCTCCTCTCATAGCCATGGCGGGCATCATTAATCACACGTTGTCCTGTGAACCCAGATTTGACCTTAAAATCTTTCCAACACAGCTGTGCTCCAGGCAGCTCCTATCAATCATTTATTTCAACTGAAGTTGAAACCTATTAGCCATATCCACTCTGATTACTCTGGCTGAAACATTATTATTCCTTTGACTGGCTCCCAGGACTATGGAGTTGACGAGCATGACTGTTTTCTTTCTTTAATTATCTCTCTTCCCCTTTAAAATATTGATAAGCTATAAAGGTGTTACTGACATAAGGTTGATTCCCAGGAGCCCAAGCAACATTTTTTTAACCCCCTCCCCACCTCCAACCCTGAATTACATAAGAGGACCATCTTTTTTCAAGATCTTCAAGAATTATAGGATAGAAATGTGAACCTTTATAATAACTGCATTTACATTCCATATAAAATATAGGATATTAGGACAGTCCACAAATATGAACAGGTATTAAACCTATGAATAAGAAATCCCAAAAGAAATACAACAGAGCAGAATGGAAAAGGTAGACTTACACAGAAATAGAGTACTGAAGGAAAAAAAAAAAATTGTATCCTGCATCTTAAGAAATCGTATGTCTTCCAAAAGTTTGACCGAAAAAGTCATTGTGAAATTCCAAACACAGAACTTCATGTATGGGACATACAGAATCCAGATTTACAGAAATGACCCCTTGAAAACCTGGATCAATGTGGCACATCAATCATGCATTTCAACTTGCTCCTAGACTCAGATCCCAAGAACCAACAAACACACACTTTATAATATCAGCTCAGGAAAAGGAGAAATACTGTATCATTTGTGAATCAGAAATTTTAAAGAAATTCTGAAAGACACAAAGTTGATGGGATCACATTGACAGAGGAAATCACAGCCCAAATTATGTTGACAAAATGCTACTAAAGGGTGGGAATTATTTAATGGGAACTCCAGAAGAGGAGAATATTAAAAATGGCAGGGGCAAAAATCAAAGTCTAATATAGAAGATATTCCTAGGACTGAATAATGACTGATATTTTCAGACTGAAAGGGTCCAGAATGCTAAAAAAGTTGGAATAGATACAAATTGATGAAATTTCAGAACACCAAGGATAAAGAGAAAGTTTCCATAGACATATATAAAAAAAAAATACTTAAAAAGGAATGAGAATCAATTTGGCATCAGACTTCTCATCAACAATTCTGGATGCTAGCATACGTTAGGGAAACTCTTCAAAATTTTGAGAGAAATTATTTTGAACAGATTATTTTATTCCTAGGAGAACTGACATTTAAGTTAGAAGGCAACAAGGAAATGACAATTTCAAGTGCTAGAAACTTTTGTTCCATTAAAAAGATTACAAGGGGAGTTTAAAAATATTGGTCCACTGGGAAATTGTATTAGTTTGAGAGAAAGAAGAATTACTTGTGAAATTTTGTTAAGAAGCCATTCAGCTAAGTTGATGAATATATGCATTTTTTAAAAAAAGTTGAAGAACAAGTTCTTATTCAGCAGCTCAGTTAAGTAGCAGTCAAAAGTTCTTACCCTCTGATACCTGTTTAGTGACTTATGTGAAGTGAACCAGTATTTCAGTTCGGTTTACTCTCCTTGGAATTTTGATTTTACACTCTCAGCAAAAATGGCAAATGCGCCATCCTTGTCCCCTTTGCCACACCAAGGGCAAAGGGCAAACACACAGATCTACTTCCCTACAGATTCCTATCTGTCACCAGAAGAATAGCTGAGCTTCCTATGAGGCTATATGAGGTCCTCTTTTACTTACAGAATTAGGGACAGGAAAGGGAACTGTTTGTCCTGCACCACAATGTGGCGTTGGTTTCCTTGCATAACCACATTGAATGGTTGCTTGCATGCTTTATCTTCCTTACCTCAGTGTATACACAGTGCACAACTCAGTAATTCATTCCCAGTATTTTCCTGACCTTGAAATATGTAAGCAGGAGGATATCCTAAAGGAGGCAATTCTCTAATAAAAATAAAAACCGCTAGCAGTGTGCACAAAGCACTTTCACATAATTCTGATTCAAGCCTCACAAACTGCCAATGAGGAGGGAAGGACAGATATAATTATTATCTATTTTTTTACAGAATAACTTGAGGCTCAGAGCATTAAATGAAACATCCAAGAACATTCAGGAAGTTAGTCAGTCTGCTCTAGTGAATATCTCTTTGGTGTCAGCACTTATTGTTCTGGGCACTGGCAAAAAGGCAGAAAAGTTCCTGCAACAGGGAACTCCTGGGCTAGCAGGGGGAGAGAGGGAGTAAACTTGTAAACTTACATAGATATCTTAGTTATCTAGTGCTTCTATAACAGAAATACCACAAGTGGATGGCTTTAAGAAACTGAAACTTATTTTCTCACAGTTTAGGAGGGTTGAAGTCCAAAATCAGAGCCCTGGCTCTAGGAAAAGGCTTTCTCTCTCCATCTAGTCTGGAGAAAGGTCCTTGTCTCTTTATCTTCTGCTTTCTGCTTGGAGATCTTCATGTGTCTTGTCATCTATCTTACCCCATCTCACCTCTGCTTGCTTTCTTAGTCTCTTTTATATCTCAGAAGAGATTGACTCAAGATAGACCCTACACTAATTCCTTCTCATTAACATAGCAAAGACAACCCATTCCCAAATGGAATTATAACCAAAGACATAGAGGTTAGGATTTACAATGCGTATTTCTGAGGGACATAATTCAATCCATAACATTCCACCCTTTGGTCTCCCAAAATTCATGTCCTTGCCACATCCAAAGCACATTCACCCCATCACATCATCCCAAAGGTCTTAAATCAACTCCAAGTCCAAAATCTCATCTTCTGAATCACCTAAATCAAATATGGGTGAGACTTTAGGCATATTACAACCTGCAGCAAAATTCCTCTTCATCTGTGAACCTGTGAAATCTAGAATACAAATTATCTGTTTCCAAAGTACAATAATGGAACAGGCACAAGGTAAACACTTCCATTACACATGGGAAAAATTGGAGAGAAAGAAGGGATAACAGGCACCATGCAAGTCCAAAGCCTAGCAGAACAAATTACATTAGCTCTCAAGGCTTGAAAATAATCCTCTGTTCTTTGAGACCATCTGGGCAATGGCCCCATCCTCCAGAATCTGGGTGTTGGCCATACCCTCTGAATTCTAGGTGAAGGCTCCCCAGTTGTGGGCTTCAACTTTGCTTTCCAGGCCCTCTGGGATGGCAACTCTACTCCCTCAGCTTTAGGCAGCCCTATTCTCCTAATCCATCTGAGTGGCAACCCTACCCCCTTGGCCCTGGAAGGCCCTGTTTTTTTGTCCCTTGGGCATGGCAGCCCTACCCCCTCAGCTTTGGGTGATGGCCCCATTCTCTGGCACACCTTACCGGCAACCCCACATTCCAGAACCCAGTTGGCAAAGATCTGACTGTTTGAAACCTAGGAGGCTGTGGCCCCACCCTTTGAGATCCAGAAGACTGTGACCCCACCCTTTGAAGCCAAGAAGGCCTCCTGCCTCCCATGCTCCTTCCAACAGTTCTGCTGTTCTCTGAGCTGCTCCAGGGATGATCCTTTTCTTCCCTTGGAGGACCACAGATGTTGCTCCTGTTGCCTGTTTTGTGCCTGTAGAATTCCAAAAGTGAGACAGTTTTCTTTCCTTTTATTCTGTCTCTGACCCCTTCAGTCTAAGCTGATGGGTTTTCTGCTGTGGTACTTGGTTAGATTCATTAGCCACAGGTTAATTTATTTTAACAAGAGATTGTGTAGCCATGACCTTAGTTAACATTGTGCCCTTAGTTGGTACAACAAAATTTTCCAAGTCTTTAAGTTCTGTTTTCATTTTGCACAGTTCATTTTTTAGTCCCTCTTCCCTATCAAGTTTTACTATAAATGGCAAGGAGAGAGCACACAGGCCCTTTAAGATCTTTCTTAGAAATCTTATCAGTCAGATATCCAAATTCATTACTTACAAGTTCTATCTTCCACCAAACGCATGAATGTAATTCAGACAATTTCTTTGCCATTGAATAAAAAGCATTGCCCTTCCTCCGTTGTTCAATCACACGTTCATCATTTTCTTTTAAAGCCTCACTAGAAGCACATTTAACACTCACACTTCTAGGAACATTCTGTTGCTGATGCCATATGTATTCTCTAAGAGGGTAGAGACTTTCTCAATAGCTCTCCTCACTTCCTTCCGAGCCCTCACCAGAATTGCCTTTGATATCCATAGGTCTACGAACAGTCTGTTCAAGGCAATCTAAGCTTTTACTATTATGTACCTTAAAACTCTCCCAGCCTCTACTCATTACCCAAAATTACTTATACATTTTAAGTATTATTATAGCAGCACCCTACTCCTGGTAACAAATTCCATCTCAGTTATCTACTGCGGCTATAATAGAAATGCCACATGTGGATGGATTTAAAAAGAGAAATTTATTCTCTCAAGTTTAGGAGGCTAGAAGTCTGAATGCAGAGTGCCAGCTCTAGGGGAAGACTTTCTCTCTGTCAGCTCTGGAGAAAGGTGCTTGTCTCTTCAGCTTCTGCTTTCTGATTCCTTGGAGACCTTCATGTGTCTTGGCACCTATCTTACCCCATCTCTCTTCTGCTCACTTATTTAATCTCTTTCATATTTCAAAAGAGATTGACTCAAGATACAATCTACACTAATCCAGGCTCATCAACATAAGAAAAATGACCCATTTAATCTCATTATAACCACTGGCATGTTGTTGTTGTTAGGTGCTGTCTATTCAGTTCCGACTCATAGCAACCTTATGTACAACAGAAGAAAACACTGCCTGGTCCTGCGCCATCCTCCCAGTTGTTGTTATGCTTGAGCCCATTGTTGCAGCCGCTGTGTCTATCTATCTTGTTGAGGGCCTTCCTCTTTTTCCCTGACCCTCTACTTTACTAAGCATGATGTCCTTTTCCAGGGGCTGCTCAATCCCTCCTGATAATATGTCCAAAGTATGTGAGATATAGTCTTGTCATCCTTTTTTCTACTGAGCATTCTGGTTGCCCTTCTTCCACGACATATTTGCTCATCCTTTTGGCAGTCCATGGTATATTCAATATTCTTCACCAACACCACAATTCAAAGGTCTCAATTCTTTTTCAGTCTTCCTTATCCATCATCCAGCTTTCCCATGCATATGATGCTACTGAAAACACCATAGCTTGGGTCAGGTGCACCTTAGTCTTCAAGGTGATATCTTTGCTCTTTAACACTTTAAAGAGGTCTTTTATTCAGAACACATATTTTTGAGAGATATAATTCAATCCATAACAATAGAGATAAGATAATTCTAGCTGCTAGTAATTGCAAGGAAGAGGATAAAAAGAGTCAAGTTGTACAGAATGACTTGGACTGGGGTGGGTGGGGTTCATGCTTTAGCTAGGGTGTAGTTGTGGAAGTTCTCTGTTTAGAGACCTGAATGTTGAGAATGAGGCAGGCATGTGAGGATCTGGGGAAACAGAAAACTTAGCAAAGGAACAAAAACCTTAAGACAGGCATGAACTTGGCATGTTAAGTGGCATGTTAGAGGGATAAAAATAAAAGCCAACGTCACTGGGGTACGGTGAACAAAGTGGAGACTGGTATTGGGTCGGCAGGGGTCAACCTTGAGGCATTTGATGGCTGTGAAGAGGAGTTTGGACTTATTTTCAGTGTAATGGGAGATTTTTTTTTTTTCTTTAATGTTGTTGTTAGTGGCCGTCGAGTCAGCCACACGCACAACAGAATAAAACACTGTCTGGTCTTGTGCCATCCCCATGATCAGTTGTATAGCAGACTTTTATGATCCATAGGGTTTTCATTGGCTGATTTTTAGAAGTGGATCCCCAGGCCTTTCTTTCTAAATAACTTTATTGAGGTATGTTTTACATCTCATTAAAAATTCATCCATTTCAAGTGCAATTCAATGATTTTTAATAATTTTTCTGAGGGGCGTAAGCATCAGCATAAAATAGTTTTAGAATATTTTTATCCTTCCAATAAGATCTCTCATGCCCACTTACAGTAATTCCCAGTTCCTACCCCTGCCCACCCCTGCCCCAGGCAAATACTAACCTATTTGATGCCTCAATGTATTGGACTTACTGGACATTTCATATAAATTGAATCATACAATATGTGGTCTCTTGTGTCTTTCACTTCACATAATGTTTTTGAGGTTCATCCATGACGTGTAACATGTACCAATAGTTCATTCCTTTTAATTGCTGAGTAGTATCACATTTTATGGACGCATCGCAATGTGTTCATCCATTCACCTGTTGATAGATGTCATTTCCAGTTTTTAGCTATTATGATTAATGCTGCCACGAATATTCAGGTGCAAGTCTTTGGGTAATAGATATATGTTTTCATTCTTCTTGGGTAAATAACTAGGAATGGAATCGTTTAGTTGTATGGTAGTTGTATCTTCAACTTTTTGAGAAACTACCAAAATGTTTTCCAAAGTGATTGCCCCATTTTACATTCCCATCACCAAAGAATAAGGGTTCTTATTTCTCCATATCCTTGACAACATTTGTTATCATCTATCTTCTTTATGATAGCTATTCTAGTCAGCATGAAATGATATTTCATGGTGGATTTAATTTGCAATTCCCTAATGACTATGATGTTGTACATCCTTTCATGTGCTTATTGGCATTGGAAGAGTTGTGATCAAAGGAGAGATATAATATGGTTTTACTCTATAAAGACCAATCTGGGTGTAGAATAGCTAATAATCTGTAGGCAAAAGACTAGTTAGGGCACAATTGCAATAATCCAGGGAGAGATGATGGTGTCTTGGACTAGGTTTATAACAGTGGAGGTGGTAAGAAGGAGTTTAAATAGGGATACATTATAGAGGTAGAACCAACAGAGTTGGCTGATGGATGGAATGTGGGGTGTGAGATGTGTGAAACAAGAGAGGCTGGGTAGATAGTGGTGACATTTGCTGTGATGGGAAAGACATGGGGGAACAGATGTCTTGGTGGTGTCTTAGGCCGTGTTCTCTAGAGAAGCAAAACCAGTAAAGCATATAAATACATATAGAGAGAGAGAGATACCAAGGAAATGGCTCACGTGGTTGTAAAGGCTGGAAAGTCCCAAGTCTGTAGGTCAAGATAGAGGCTCTCCTGACTCAGATAGCTACGGAGGCTGGCAAACCCAAGATCAGCAGGTCAGACAGCAGGGCTCTTGGTCACAGTCTGTGAAAATTGAAGAATCCCAAGATTGGCAAGCAAGACAACAGGTAAGATGCTAGCTCAAGTCCTAAGAACTAGAGGTCAGATCCACAGGAGTCAGCTACAGGATCCAGAGCAAGAAAAAGCCCACAAGCCTTGCCAGAATGTCCACCTATATTAGATGCAAGCCACACCCCCCAAGGAAAATCCCTTTCAACTGACTGGCAATTCACAGCAGATCCCATCATGGAGGTGATCCCATTCTATCAGATCTCATCATGGAAGTGATTACATCATTATATGACTGCCTGACTACATCATAGCTGGCAAACCACTGAGAATCATGGCCCAGCCAAGCTGACACATAACCTTAACTATCCACTGGGGTTGGCAGTCGATACCTATTTTGGTCACATAACAATTTAAGTGTCTTTTATACATCCAAGAGGAAATACTAAGTATATAGTTGGATATTAGGGATTTAAGGATAAGGAGATATTGAACTCAGATGACAGGTCTAGACTAAAGACATAAATTGGAGAGTCATCAGCACTTGGGTGGTATTTAAAGCCTTAGGACATAGGGAAAGAATGTAGAAGAAAAAAAATGGACCAGGTGGAGAACAGAACGCTGGAGGCACTGAGAAGGTATTACTTCCAGAGATCAGACTGTAGGACTGACAGCTTGAAAATGAAAATTGTGGTGAAGGTGAGCTAAGGAAAGCATATAGAAATACACTCTATTGACCAGTGAGTCATATATACCCATGCTGTCCAATATCACGGCCATAGTGATCAGCTACATATGTCTATTGAGCACTTGAAATGTAGTTTATCTGAATTGAGATGTGCCGTTAAGTGTGAAATTCAGACAGGACTTCAAAGACTTACTACCAAAAAATGCAAAATTCTCATTAGTAATTTTTATATCGATTACACGTTGAAATAATAATATTTTAGATAATATTGAGTTAAATAAAACAACTGCTAAAATTAATTTCACCTGTTTCTTCTTACTTTAGCTGCTAGAAAATGTAAAATTATATTGTGTGACTCCCATATTTCTATTGGGCAGCCCTGGTTTATACCATAGCATTCTGCCCACAGTCTTATCCTGGTTTTCCAGAAATGTCACTGTGGCGTATTCAGTACCCAGTGCAGAGGAACTTGAATTTGTATTTGCTACAAGACTTTCTTAGGAAATAGTCATAGATCATGTCCATGACTTAAAAGAAAACTTCCAACCTGTAGGTGGTCTTTTTACTCTTTTGGTGAAGTCTTTGATGAGCATAGGTGTTTGATTTTTAGGAGCTCCCAGTTACCTAGTTTTTCTTCTACATTCTTTATAACATTTTGTATACTGTTTATGCCGTGTATTAGGGCTCCTAACGTTGTCCCTATTTTTTCTTCCAAGATCTTTATTGTTTTAGATTTTATATTTAGGTATTTGATCCATTTTGAGCTCATTTTTGTGCATGGAGTGAGGTATCGGTCTTGTTTCATTTTTTTGCAGATGGATATCCAGTTATGCCAGCACTATTTGTTAAAAAGACTGTCTTTTCCCCATTTAATTGTTTTGGGGCCTTTGTCAAATATCAGCTGCTCATATGTGGATGGATTTATGTCTGGATTCTCAATTCTGTTCCATTGGTCCATGTATCTTTTGTTGTACATCTACCAGGCTGTTCTGACTACTATGGTGGTATAATGGGTTCTAAAATCAGGTAAAGTAAGGCCTACCACTTTGTTCTTTTTCAGTAATGCCTTATTTTTCCGGGGCCTCTTTCCCTTCCATATGAAGTTGGTGATTTATTTCTCTATCTCGTTAAAGAATGTCATTGGGATTTGGATCGGAAATGCTTTAAATGTATAGATCACTTTTGGTAGAACAGATATTTTTATAATGTTAAGTCCTCCTATCCACGAGCAAGGTATGTTCTTCCACTTATGTAAGTCTCTTTTGGTTTCTTGCAGAAGTGTACTGTTGTTTTCTTTATATAAGTCTTTTACATTTCTAGTAAGATTTATTCCTAACTATTTTATCTTCTTGGGGGCTACTGTAAAAGGCATTGATTTGGAGATTTCCTCTTCGATGTTCTTTTTGTTGGTGTAGAGAAATCCAATTGATTTTTGTATGTTTATCTTGTATCCCGATACTCTGATGAATTCTACTATTAGTTCCAGTAGCTTTCTGGAGGATTCCTTAGGGTTTTCTGTGTATAAGATCCTGTCATCTAAAAATACAGATACTTTGACTTCTTCCTTGCCAATCTGGATGCCCTTTATTTCTTTATCTAGCCTAATCGCTCTGGCTAGGACTTCCAGCACAATGTTGAATAAGAGTGGTAATAAAGGGCATCCTTGTCTGGTTCCCAATCTCAGTGGGAATGTTTTCAGGCTCTCTCCATTTAGGGTGATGTTGGCTGTTGGCTTTGTATAAATGCCCTTTAGTATGTTGAGGAATTTTCCTTCTATCCCTATTTTGCTGAGGGTTTTTATCACGAATGAGTGTTGAACTTTGTCAAATGCCTTTTCTGCATCAATGGATAAAATCATGTGATTCTTGTCTTTTGTTTTATTTATGTGGTGGATTACATTAATTGTTTTTCTAATGTTGAAGCATCCCTACATACCTGATATGAATCCCACTTGGTCATGGTGAATTATTTTTTTGATATGTTGTTGAATTCTATTGGCTAGAATTTTGTTCAGGATTTTTGCATCTACATTCATGAGGGATATAGGTCTATAATTTTCTTTTCTTGTGGTGTCTTTACCTGGTTTTGGTATCAGGGATATGGTGGCTTCATAGATTGAGTTTGGTAGTATTCCATCCTTTTCTATGCTCTGAAATACCTTTAGTAGTAGTGGTTTTAACTCTTCTATGAAAGTTTGGTAGAACTCTGCAGTGGAGCCGTCCGGACCAGGGCTTTTTTTTGTTGGGAATTTTTTGATTACCTTTTCAATCTCTTCTTTTGTTATGGGTCTATTTAGTTGTTCTACCTCTGTTTGTGTTAGTTTAGGTAGGTAATGTGTTTCTAGGAATTCATCCATTTCTTCCAGGATTTCAAATTTGTTTGAGTATAGTTTTTCATAGTAATCTGATATGATCCTTTTAATTTCAGTTGGGTCTGTTGTAATATCGCCCATCTCATTTCTTATTCAGGCTATTTGCTTCCTCTCCTGTTTTTCTTTTGTGAGTTTGGCCAGTGGTTTATCAATTTTGTTGATTTTTTAAAAAAAACAGCTTTTGGTCTTGTTAATTCTTTCAATTGTTTTTCTGTTTTCTATTTCGTTTAGTTCAGCTCTAATTTTTATTATTTGTTTTCTTCTGGTGCCTGAGGGTTGCTTTTGTTGCTCTCTATTTGTTCCAGTTGTAGGGATAATTCTTTGATTCTGGCCCTTTCTTCTTCTTGGATGTGCGCATTTATGGATATAAATTGGCCTCTGAGCACCGCTTTTGCTGTGTCCCAAAGGTTCTGATAGGAAGTGTTTTCATTCTCATTGGATTCTCTGAATTTCTTTATTCCATCCTTAATGTCTTCTATAATCCAGTCTTTTTTGAGCAGGGTATTGTTCAGTTTCCAAGTGTTTGATTTCTTTTCCCTGCTTTTCCTGTTATTGATTTCTACTTTTATGGCCTTACGGTCAGAGAAGATGCTTTGTAATATTTCAATGTTTTGGATTTTGCTAAGGCTTGCTTTATGACCTAAGATGTGGTCTATTCTAAAAAATGTTCCATGTGCACTAGAAAAGAAAGTATACTTGGCTGCTGTTGGGTGGAGTGTTCTGTATATGTTTATAAGTCAGGTTGGTTGATTGTGGCATTTAGATCTTCCGTGTCTTTATTGAGCTTCTTTCTGGATGTCCTGTCCTTCACCAAAAGTGGTGTGTTGAAGTCCCCTACTATTGTGGAGCTGTCTATCTCACTTTTCAATGCTGTTAGAGTTTGTTTTATGTATCTTGCAGCCCTGTCATTGGGTGCATAAATATTTAATATGGTTATAACTTCTTGGTGTATTATCCCTTTAATCATTATATAGTGTTCTTCCTTATCATTTATGATGGACTTAACTTTAAAGTGTATTTGGTCAGAAATTAATATTGCCACTCCTGCTCTTTTTTGATTGTTGTTTGCTTGATATATTTTTTTCTATCCTTTGAGTTTTAGTTTGTCTGTGTCTCTAAGTCTAAGGAGTGTCTCTTGTAGGCAGCATATAGACGGACCTTGTTTTTTAATCCATTCTGCCACTCTCTGTCTCTTTATTGGTGCATTTAGTCCATTTACATTCAGGGTAATTATGGATAGGTTTATGAATTTAGTGCTAACATTCCGATGTCTTTTTTTTGTGTGTTGTTGACAGTTTCTTTTTCCCACTTGATTTTATGTGCTGAGTAGATTTTCTTTATATATTGTCCTTTCCTCATATTTGTTGTTGTTGATTGTTTCTGTTGATACTGTATTTTTCCCTTTTATTTTATTTTGATGAGTAGGATAGTTTGTCTCATTTGTGGTTACCTTACTATTTACCCCTATTTTTCTAAATTTAAAACTAACTTTTATTTCTTTGTATTACCATATCTTCCCCTCCATATGGTGTATGATTACATTTCTTAGTACCTCTTTATTATTTTAATGTTGTCTTCTTTTAAATAATAACATCACTTTTACCCTGTTTTGGGCTTTTTTTTTAGTATATATGTATATAATCTTGGTCTGTTTTTTTGGATTTCCCTGTCTGGGTTGACTTCTGGTTGCTCTGCCCAGTGTTCTAGTCTAGGGTTGATATGTGATATTATTGATTTTCTAACCAAAGAACTCCCTTTAGTATTTCTTGTAGTTTTGGTTTGATTTTTACCAATTCTCTCAACTTGTGTTTATCTGGAAATGTCTTAATTCCACCTTCTTATTTAAGAGATAGTTTTGATGGATATAGTATTCTTGGCAGGCAATTTTTTTCCTTCAATTTTTTTAAATATGTCATCCCATTGCCTTCTTGCCTGCATGGTTTCTGCCGAGTAGTCCGAGCTTATTCTTATTGGCTCTCCTTTCTAGGTAACTTTTCGTTTATCCCTTGCTGCTCTTATAATTGTCTCTTTATCTTTGGTTTTGGCAATCTTGATTATAATATGTCTTGGTGACTTTCTTTTAAGATCTACCTTATGTGGAGTTCGATGAGCATCTTGGATAGATATCTTCTCATTTTTCAAAATATCAGGGACGTTTTCTGCTAACCAATTTTCAACAATTTTCTCTGTATTTTCTGTTATCCCTCCCTGTTCTGGTACTCCAATCACTTGTAGGTTATTTCTCTTGATAGAGTCCCACATGATTCTTAAGGTTTCTTCATTTTTTTTAATTCTTTTATCTGATTTTTCTTCAAATATATTAGTGCCAAGTGATTTATCTTCGAGTTCAGAAATTCTAGCTTCTACTTGCTCAATTCTGCTCCTCTGGCTTTCTATTGAGTTATCTAATTCTGTAATTTTATTGTTAATCTTCTGAATTTCTGATTGCTGTCTGTCTATGGATTTTTCCAGCTTATAAAACTTTTCATTATGTTCCTGAATAATCTTCAGTTGCTTTATCTGTGTGTTCCTTGGCTTGTTCTGCATATTGCCTCATTTCCTTCCTGATGTCTTGAAGGGTTCTGTACATTAAACTTTTGTATTCTGCATCTGGTAATTCCAGGAATGCACTTTCATCTAGAAGATCCCTGGATTCTTTGTTCTCAGAGCCTGTTGAGGTGATCATGGCCTGTTTCTTTACGTGACTTGATATTGCCTGTTGTCTCTGAGCCATCTATAAGTTATTGTATTAGTTTATGCTTGCTTACTGTGTCGTAGCTGCTTGCTTTGTTTTGTTTTGGTATACCGCTATGGGTTGCTTGAGTGAGCTAAAAAAAAAAAAAAAAATTATTTTCACCTTTGGAGCTCTGGTGTTCTGTCCCCAGATGGCTAGAGCTGTTATCAGGTATATCAGTCTAGGAGTCCATTCAGTTTTCTTGTATGAATTCAGCTCAGGTTTCCAGGTAGCTGATATCAAGTGTGTGGTACAGGCTCTGTTGTACAGTCTTAGAGGGGCAGGGGTGATTGGCGTATATACTGGTATCTTTTTGCAGCAGGGTGTCATGCTCTGAACAAGGCAGGGGCTGAGAATCGATCCCCAAGTGTCTCTGAGGAAAACGCGTCTCTGTTCCCTAGAGTGTGCTGGTGCGTGGGTTCTGCAGAGGGAGCTTGGGCACCCAAAGTTTTTGGTTTTAAGGACTGGGAGGTACCAGTTATCTTTGGACCCCTGTCGCGGGTGGCTGGGTGACCGGAGTGGAGCTACCAGTCCTTAGGTCTGTGATGGGGGTAGGTGAGGACCTTTTTTAATAGGCAAAGCAATGTCAAATGTCAAACACCCACCTCTCCACCGCACAGCTGAAATGGTTTGGAGTTTGCCAAAAAGGGCCTATTCTCCCAAAATAGGCCCACATAGGTCCATGCAGAAGGGAAAGTTGCTCGAGGTCCACGGACGGTTTATGCCTGGACAGGAGTCGCTTCTGTCCTGGGCTCCTCCAGTTAATGGAGCTAGCAAATTATGTTTTCCCCCTAGTTGCAAATTTTTTCCTTCCCCAAGGCCGGGAGGACGGCTCCAGGTGCTTACCAGGGTCTATCTCAGGTCTAGGGATTCAGCCGCTGACGCTGGCTTGGGGTTGGGGAGGGGGGGTGCAGTAAAATATACGCAAGAACTTAGCTTTTGCCGAGAGCGCCCTTCTGCTCAGGTTCCGGAGGTATGAGTGGGCTGTGTGGCTGGCTGCTTCTCCCTGAGGAAACTGCAGCCCAATGCTAGTACCCGCCCGCCACCACTGCCACTGCCGCCACTCCAGGAATGGTGCCTGAGGGCTCCCTGTGATTCAGGTCTGGTAACTCCCCTCCACTTCTGAACGGCCTCTTCCTCCCCCCGCCCCTCAGTTTGTTGTCTAAGCTTGCCTTTGATGTTCAGGTCTCCCAGCTTGTCACAAATATACTCGTTTCACTTGTTTTTTCAGGTCTTTGTTGTAAAGAGGGCTCAAAGGAAGCATCTGTCTATTCTGCCATCTTGGCTCTGCCTCCTATATTCTTGATATTTGCAAAACTTAGAAAGCATCCTTAGTGATTTTGAAAAAAGTTCAATTAAATAAATCCCTTCTTCCATCTGATTAAATAGAACTTGAGTAAAATAAAAAAAAAAACTTTATTTAATAAGGCTACTAGTTTTTTTTTTTTTTTTTTTATGAGTTAGATATGACTTTATTTTTTTCTTTTCTTTATCATCTATGATGTTCTTAATATACCACAAGAATTAGTTATATCAAGTTCTCTTCCAATTGCTATTGTGGCAAGAATTCCCCTTTATAAATTAAAAAAAAATTTTTTTAATTTCTATTAGAGATCATGGAAATAAACTGTGGGGATGCAATTCAGTGAAACTTGCCCTCTTTTTTCCTTGCCCCCAATAAGGTAATTTGAACAAGGTAATTCCCTTAAATGGGTAGAGCTAAACAGATTTTTATATGACCAATAACTGAACAGAGTCTCATACAAAGCTTTGTGAAAGCTTTTTTTGTCTAATTATAGAACTTTCCCTAATGCTTTTGATTAAAATATCAACAATTCAGGGATATAATAATAGCTCATTCATCCAGTTCATTGATGTCCAGGATGTTCCACACAGATGAACTTTCTTAGTGGCTGACTATGTATAGATTGTTTCTTGTAGCACTAAATTTTCCTTTCTGGAATATTACCCCATAACTTGCTTGGCTGCCTGCATTGGCAAAGGATTCTAAACACTTTTTCATCTTCACTGGATATCTCAGAGAATCTATTTGTTGTAGGAAGACTGTTGAACTTGTTAAGAGACTAGGGCGTCTGGTCTTGCTGTGTTAGGCCATTAGCTTCTCTTGTGATTTAAGGCATGATACTTAACATCTCTGGGCTTTAATTTCCTCATCTATAGAACGAAGATATTACTATAGATCAGTAATTCTTAAACTTTAGCTTGCATCAGAATCACCTGGAGGGCTTGTTAAAACACAGATGGCTGGGCTCAACCCCAGAGTTTTTGATTCAGTAGGTCTGAAGGAGGCCTTTACCTTGTGCTGCTACAATACAAATATCACAAATTCGGGGTCTTAAAGAGCAGAAATATACTTTCTCGTAGTTCTGGAGGCTAAAAGCTCAAAACAATGTCTCAGCCGTGTCAATTCCCTCCTTGTCAATAGAATTGGGTATTCCTTGGTTTCTTGACTTACAGACAATCCTCACACAGCATCTGTCTTCCCCAATTTTTGCATATCTCTGTGTGTAGTCTGCTCTTTTTGTAAGTGATTAGGTTTAGGATCCACCCTACATTGGTATAACTTCAACTGATTGATTATATCATGTTACATTTCATTATGGAAAGTGATTGCATTGCATTGCATTATGGAAAGTAATCTGCTCTACTCAAGGCCAACGAATTAAATCATAAACAGCATATGGCTGGGATTTCAATACCTCAGCCCCACCCCCAGAGTTTCTGATCCAGTAGGTCTGAGGTAGGCCTTGAAAATTTGCATTTTTGACCATTCCAAGGTAATGCTGATATTGTTGGTTTAGGGATCACACTGAGAACCACTGATCATCCCTCCCAGGTCCCTTCTAACCCAACCCTTAATGATTTTGTATGCATATGTTGATGCTTATTTGTTGGTTGGCTTACTTGATGCAGAAGTTCCCTAAAGGTCTAAGCAGTCTGATAACTCTAAAGTAAAAACAAAAAAACCAAACCCAGTGCCATCGAGTCAATTCTGACTTAGCTCTTAACCATTATGCCACCAGGGTTTCCAACTCTAAAGTAGGCATCTATAAAGCAAAACTAGTCAACAGAAATTCAGTCAAATCTAATATTAATAAATGGAAGTTAGATTGTTTTATTAGCATTCTGAGAGTGTATATAAAAGATACACTTTGTAGTTTGGAGAGAAGATACATAAATCAGTATTAATTTCTTTTCTCAATGTACTGATTACTTCCTACCCACGTAACCATTACATTTCAGCTGAAATATAAATTTGGGAAAACATGCAGCATAGACTCTTTAATCACTCCCTGAACAAGATTCTCTGATGTGAGTGCTTTTCTCCTTGGATCACTTTAGTATTACACAATCATTTTTTATTTTCATCTCTGCTACAGTAAAGCTGAGAATCAAAATATTATTCAAAATGGTGTGCTGTAAAACTATACTTATTAACTCAAATTATTTACAATGAGAATCAGCCAGGTAATGTATTTTAGCGTTTTAGCAGTAAACCAAAGATTATGTCTTTTCCGTGTTTGATGTAGAATCTAGTTTTTGGTATAAAACAGATGTTTCAAAGTGTCTTAAAACATGATTGAAAACTTTAGGAAAGTAAATGCTAATAGTGGCTCTGTTAGGGAAGTCACTTGCCCTTTTTTTTTAATTCTATTTCTCTATTTGTGAAATAGCAATAGCGGTTTTCTTCATGCAAAAGTTTTCGTTGAGGACATATTTAATTTTTGGATAATGTACATCCCCATGCTATTCACTAACAAATCCTGATGCCGTATCAGAGTAGGTTGTCCCCTTTCAACAAGGGTGTGGTATCATAGTTAATTTCATGCGTAAACTTGACTAGGCTATGGTTCCCAGTGGATTGGCCAAACACGTCTAGTTGCTGTTCCATAATGTAATGTAAGTAATGTAAGTAATGTGATCAATCAATCAGTTGAAAAGGGAGTTTCTTTAGTGTGTGTTCTGCCTCCAGACTATAAATAGATAATTTGGCAGAACTCTTTTTCTCTCTTTTCACTCTGTATTCTTTTCATCACCTGACCTATGAATCTTGGGACGCAAGCCTGCAGGAGTCTATAGCCTGTCGCTTGATCTATGTATAAATTTTGGACTGCCAACCCCCGTGATCACATGGGTCAGTTCCTTAAAGTAAATATCTTTTTATTTCTCTCAATTTCACTCTCTCTCAAGTTTGGTTAAACTCTTGACTGCTAACCAAAAGGTTGGTGATACAAACCCATCTAGCTGCTTCTTTGGAGAAAGGCTTGGGGATCTGCTTCTGTAGATTAAAAACCAAAAAAAAAAAGGTGCTGTCTAGTTGATTCCAAATCATAGTGACCCTATAGGACAGAGTAGAACTATCCCATAGGGTTTCCAAGGAGTGGCTGGTAGATTCAAACTGCCATCTTTTTGTTATCAGCTGAATGCTTAACCACTGTGCCACGAGGGCTCTTCTGTAAAGATTACAGCCTAGAAAAATCCTATGGGAGCAGTTCTAGTCTTTCATATGCAGGTGTGATTGTTAAGGTTGTGTGTCAACTTGTTTGGGCCATGATTCTCAGTGGTTTGGCAGTTATGATGTTGTTTGGCAGTTGTATGATAATATGACCACTTCCATGATGAGATTTGGTATAATGTGATCACCTCTATGATGGGATCTGCTGTGAGTAGCCAATTGGTTGAAGAGGAGTTTCCTAATAGTACAAGTCTAGATTGTCTTGAAGAGGCTATTGGTGGAATTATGGATATCAAAGACAATTCTGGTGAGGACTCAGAAGGAAATGAGGAGAACCGTTATACCAGAGACAGCATAGATGTCAAGAAGTAGCAGCAGAACCAGGAGACCAGCATGAGACAGCACTGGAAGCCAACTCATAGAGTGAGAGCTGAGTGCCTTTTGCGCAGGAGGCTTTCTGGTGGAGTGGGGTGCATTTGAGCACTTATTGGTGGAGCTAGGCTTGCTAACCCATGGAGCAAGAGAGCTGAGTGCCTTCCAGCTGAAGTTTACTGGTGGAGTGGGGTGCCTCCAAGCACTTATCAGTGGAGCTGTTGCTGGGTGGAAACCTCAGATTCTGCTCAGCATGACATGTTACAGCCAATGAACAAGAAGCCAGGGTGGGAGATCAGAAAGACATCTTCATCTCATCGAGGAAGGAAAGGAGTAATCAGGGCTGTTGCCTCCAAGACTGCTCACAGGCAGCTTGGGGAGAGCAGACAAGGAAATGCAAATCCATCATGAATATTCAGGATTTAATATTGAGGTGCTCAGAGCTTGGGGATGACTATGCATTTACTCTAGACAAAGGTTCAATTCTCTGGGATGGAGGAAGAAGTCAATTTTCCTTCACGACATGCAGAGGTGGGGTCCTTATGTGTATTTTGCACTTAAGGAGTTAATAGGTCACTTAAAACGCCAAGATTGTGTTTAAAAACCTGCTAAAACTGGTTGAGGCCATATGTGGCTATTCTGTGGTTATCTTGTCAAGGACAATTTTAGAAGAATGTGCAAATTGTTCTGCTCAGTGTAGGAGGATAAGCCAGAGCAACTGTCTCTTAGAAGGGTTGGGGTCTGAGGCTGTCTGTTAAAGAGATTTGGAACACTTACCCCACTAGGGCAGATGTGGGCAGCAAGGCCTGAGGGGCGGAGAGGCCAAGGAACCAGGAAGCAGAGCTGGCTCAGTCTCAAAGGATGGGGCCACAACCTCTGGAATCTCAAAGGGTGGAGTCACCACTCAGATAGACTAGGAGAATGGGACCTCATACCACCAAGAAACCAGGTCCAGAAGCAGAGTGTGTCCTTTGGATCCACGGTTTCTACCTGGAGAAACTCCTAGACCAGGTGAAGATTGATGAGAAGGACCTTCCTCTAGAGATAACAGAGAGAGAATGCCTTCCCTTGGTGGCGACACCCTGAATTTGGACTTCTAGCCTCCTAGGCTGTGAGAGAATAAACTTCTGTTTGTTACAGCAGTTTACTTGTGGTATTTCTGTTATAGTAACACTAGATAACTAAGACACATGGGGTCACTATGAGTCGATAAAATGAAGTCAATGGTACCTAACCACAACAATATGCAGCTTCTGAAGCATGCAGGCCCACATGGAGTAAAAAAGAGGAAGGTGCCACCAGCCCAGCCAGCCAACCAGCGATGAGTGTTGCAGCCACCTTACCTTACATCCAACTTTTTGAGCAGTAAAGATTGCCAGCATCAGAAATAGTCAAGAAGTGCCTCGTTGAAAGAATTCAAAATACAATATTCAATGCTGGCCAAGACTCAGTGTTAATACGAATGAAAGCTGATACATCACTTCTGGAAAGCAGCTTGGCAGAAGTCATCAGGATCCTTAGAAATTCACTTCCTTTAACTCAACAATCCCCTTTCTAGGAATCCATTCCCAGGAAATGTCAGAGATTCTGACTAAGATTTGTTTGCACAGATGTTTATTGCAGCACTGTTTGTGATATAACAAAATAGAAAACATCCTAAATTACCAGTAATAGCAAAATGGTTAAATAAATAATGGTTCATTCAGATGATGAACTATTAAGGAGCTAATAAAATAACAGTTTGGAGGAATATTCAATGACAGGAAAATGCTCCGGCTATAATGTTGAGGTAGAGAGGGGGGAAAAGCCGAATAAAAAACCATAAAAACAGTATGACCCTATGTTGGAATATACTGTTTCAACTTAGTTAAGCTGGCAAATATAGCTCCCAGAATTCTGTTCTCTATATGGGTTATATGAGTGGGAATAGACTCCACAGCACTAGGGTTTTGTTTATTTGTTTGTTTTTTGTTTTTGTTTTTTGGGTATATGGGTTTAAACCCGTTGCTGTCAAGGCAATTCTGATTCATGGCAACCCCATGTGTTACAGAGTTGAAGTGACTCACTCAAAGCCATAGAACTGGTGTCTTAGGCTGTGTTCTCTAGAGAAACAAAACCAGTGAAGCATATAAATAGAGAGAGAGAGATATTCACATCAAGGAAACGGCTCATGCTGCAATTGTAGAGGCCGAAACGTCCCAAGTCAGTGTACCAGGATTGAGGTGTCTCTCAATTCATGTAGTCGCAGGTGCTGGTGAACCCAAGATTGGTTGGGAGAGCAGAGTTCCCACTCTCAGGCTGTGAAAAGCTAAGAATTCCAAGATCTGCAGATAAGCTGATAGCTCAAGTCCCACGAGCTGGAGGTCGGACAAACAGGGGGCAGCACAGGATCCAGAGCGAGCAAAAAAGACAGAACTTCTGCTTATACTTGGAAAGGAAACCACTTTGCAACTGATTGGCTACTCACAGCAGATTCAGCCGTGGAAGCCAACACACGTAAACACTGAGAATCATGGCCCAGCCAAGCTGACACACAATCTTAACCATCACAGCTAACAGAGCTGGAACTAGACCCAAGTCTCCTGACCCAAGAATAGTACTTTTTCTACTACAGCAGAGTGAAAAGTTGTTCAAGTCGGCAGATTCCTAGGCCCTGACCCAGATCTTCCAAGTCAGAAACACAGGACAAGTGGCCTGGGGATTTTTTTTTTTTTCTTTTTTTTGTGCTTTAAGTGAAAGTTTACAATTCAAGTCAGTTTTCTCATACAGAAACTTATACACATTGTTGTGTGACCCTAGTTGCTCTCCCTATAATGTGACAGCATACTCCTCCTCTCCACCTATATTTCCCACGTCCATTCAACCAGCTCCTGTCTCCTTCTGCCTTCTCATCTTGCCCCTGGACAGGAGCTTGCCAGTTAGTCTCATGTATCTGCTTGAGCCAGAAAGCCCACTCTTTACCAGTATCATTTTATGTCTTATAGTCCAGTCTAATCTTTGTCTGAACAGTTGGCTTCAGGAATGGTCTTAGTTCTGGGCTAACAGAAAACCTGGGGGGCCATATCTTCTGCGGTCCCTCCAGTCTCATTCAGACCATCAAGTCTGGTCTTTTTATTAGAACTTGAATTCTACACCTTGCTTTTCTCCTGCTCCATCAGGGACCCTCTGTTGTGTTCCTTGTCAGGGTGGTCATTTGTGGTAGCCAGGCACCATCTGGTCCTTCCACTCTCAGGCTGATGGAGTCTCTAGTTTGTGTGGTCCCTGTTGTCTCCTGGGCTGATATTTTCGTTATGTCTTTGGTGTTCTTCATTCTCCTTTGCTCCAGGTGAGTTGTGACAAATTGATGCATATTAGACGGCCGCTTGCTAGCTTTTAAGACCCCAGACACCACTCACAAAAGTGGGATGCAGAATATTTTCTTAATAAATTTTGTTATGCCAATTAACCCAGATGTTCCCTGAAACCATGGTCCCCAGACCCCTGCACCCCTGTTACTCTGTCCCTTGAAATGTTTGGTTATATTCAGGAAACTTTTTAGCTTTTGGTTTAGTACCGTTGTGCTGACTTCCCATGTATTGTGTGTTGTCCTTCCCTTCACCTAAAGTAATTCTTGCCTACTGTCTAGTTAGTGGAAACCCTGATGGTGTAGTGGTTGAGTGCTACGGCTGCTAACCAAGAGGTGGGCAGTTTGAATCCACCAGGCGCTCCTTGGAAACACTATGGGGCAGTTCTACTTTGTCCTATAGGGTTGCTATGAGTCGGAATCGACTCGATGGCAGTGGGTTTGGTTTTGGTTGGGATCTAGTTAATGAATACCCCTCTCACTCCCCACCCTCATAACCATCAAAGAATGTTTTCTTCTGTGTTTAAACCTTTTCTTGAGCTCTTGTAATGGTGGTCTCATGCAATATTTGTCCTTCTGCGACTGACTAATTTCACTCAGCATAGTACCTTCCAGATTCCTCCACGTTATCAGATGTTTCACGGATTCATCATTGTTCTTTATCATTGCATAGTATTCCATTGTGTGAATATGCCACAATTTGTTTATCCATTCATCCATTGATGGGCACCTAGGTTGTTTCCATCTTTTTGCTATTGTGAACAGTGCTGCGATGAACATGGGTGTGCATATATCTATTCATGTGATGGCTCTTTTTTCTCTAGGATATATCCCAAGGAGTAGGATTGCTGGATGGTATGGTACTTCTATTTCTAGCTTTTTAAGGAAGTACAGTAAGGTTTGTGAATTATTGGAATAAGTCAAGGTCCTTGTCTTATGAATTGAATATGACTTGCAGGATTATGGTAGGGAGAGCAAAGGAGGGAGGAGGTAGTCACAGTTTAATGGTGAATGGCAAAATAAATGAAATTATGGGGTACAACTGTTGGGGAGACAGCTTGAAGTATCATGAAAGTCAACAGATACCAGATGATAGGTAGGTTAAAAAATGGACAGGGACCCGGAGGAGAACCAAAGACAACTCCTACCCATTTACTACATCATTTTTCCCCTCTCTTGTTGAAGTCTCAAGAATATTTATAATCTAAAGAGTACCTGTGCTTTTAAGTAAGAGTTAGTAAAACTCAGTATCCTGTCAGTCTCTGACAAAATACCAAGAAAAAATGGGATTGCCACAGATACCAGAGACTCTAACTTCAGACTTGGGATATGCAGGGATCCCAGGCCACAGCACTGCCAGTAATAAAACGTTGTGTTCCCCAGTTGTCAGAAACACTGTAACTGTTTCAAAGACGTTATTGTTGTTGGGTGGTGTTGAGTCAATTTCAATTCAAAACCATAAGGTTTTCTTGGCTGTAATCTTTACAGAAGCAGATGGTCAGGTCTTTTTCCCTTGAAACCACTGGTTGTATTTGAACCACCAATCTTTTGGTTAGTAGCCAAGCACTTAACTGTTACACCACCAGGGCTCCCTGTTCAAAAGATACCAGGTCCAGAACCCACACCAATGAAAGAACAGATGTATTTCCTTGGAGCAATGAGCTTCATGGGATTTGCACTGTAAGAGCTTCATGGGATTTGCACTATAAGACAAGCATGTTAGAAGTTGATTTCATGCAGCAGAGATTTAAAGAAAAAAGCTATCTTGGTTTTGTAGCAAATTTATCAAAAAACCTGTATAATCAGATACATTTCTACCTATAAAACAGCCAAGACCCAAGAAAGGATTTTTTTTTTTTAATTTGCTTCTGCATTTGATTAACACATGATTTTAAAAATACTAGCATAGGCAGAGTCTTGATATTGCTCATATAATGAATGTATCTCCTTTTGCCTTCCTATGACCTGCTAGCATCCAGGAAGTGTAATCTCTTGGGAAGGTGGGTATTTTAAGGCCTATAAGGAGAAAATCATAAAGCAATTGCTTATATCTCCTATTTATTGATTTAAAAAATAGAATCTCAATGACTCTCAGCCCTGGTTTTGTGATGTCCTGGATCTCCCAAGTTACCTTCCAGGGCATCCTGAAAATATCAACATGTGTCAATTTAAGGGTTAATAAAATTGGGCAATAACAGAATGCTACCATGTGAAAGACTAAGATAGACTAAGATAGACTAAGAAGAAGGACCTGGTGGTCTACTTCTGAAAAAACTGGCCAGTAAAAATCTTATGAATAGCAATGAAACACTGTCTGATGTAGTGCTAGAAGATGAGCCCCTCAGGTTGGAAGGCAGTCAAAATACTTCTAGGGAAGAACTGCCTCCTCAAGGTAGAGTCAACCTTAATAATATAGATGGAGTTTTTTTTTGTTTTTAAAGCTTTCAAGGCTTTCATTTGCTGATGTGGCAGGACTCAAAGTGAGAAGAAACAGCTGCATGGAATGTACAAAGTATGAATATAGGAAAATTGGAAGTCATCAAAAATGAAATGGACGCATAAACATCGATATCCTAGGCATTCATGAGCTGAAATGTACTGGTATTGGCCATTTTGAATCAGACAATCATATGGACAAATTGAAGAGGAATAGTGTCATATTCATCATCATCAAAAAGAATATTTCAAGATCTACCCTGAAGTGCAATGCTGTCAGTGATAAGATAATATCCATAAATCTATGAGGAAGGTTTATGAATTATTGGAATAAGTCGATTGAATAAAAAACAATTATTCAAATTAATGCACCAACCACTAATGCCAAAGATGAAGAAGATGAGTATTTTTACCAACTTCTGAAGTCTGAAATTGATCAAACATGCAATCAAGATGCATTGATAATTACAGGAGATTGGAATGTGAAAGTTGGACACAAAGAAGGATTAGAGTTGGAAAATATGGCCTTGGTGATAGAAACAACATAGGAGATCACATGACAGAATTTTGTAAGACCAATGACTTATTCATTGCAAATGCCTTTTTTCAACAACATAAACAGTGGCTATACACATGGACTTTGCCAGATGGAATACATAGGAATCAAATCAACTACAGCTGTGGAAAGAGATGATGAAGAAGCTCAATATCAGCAGGCAGAGCAAGGCCAGGGGCTGACTTAGAAGCATACCATCAATTGTTCCTATGCAAGTTCAAGTTAAAGCTGAAGAGAATTAACACAAGTCCACGAGAGCTAAAGCATGACCTTGAGTATATCCCATCTGAATTTAGAGACCATCTGAAGAACAGATTTAAGGCATTGAACACTAATAACTAAAGGCCAAAGGATTTGTGGAATGACATCAAGGATATCATACATGAAGAAAACAAGAGGTCATTAAAAAGAAAGAAAAGACCACAATGGATGTCAGAAGAGACTCTGAAACTTCCTCTTGAGCGTTAAATAGCTAAAGCAAATGGAAGAAATGATGAGGTAAAAGAGCCGAAGAGAAGATTTCAAAGGGTGGCCCCAGAAGAAAAGTAAAGTTTTATAATGAAATGTGCAAAGGACTGGAGTTAGATAGCCAAAAGAGATGAACATGCTTGCCATTTCTTAAGCTGAAAGAACTGAAGAAAATATTCAAGCCTCGAGTTGCAATATTGCAGGATTCTATGGACAAAAAATTGAATGACACAGGAAGCACCACAAGAAGATGGAAGCAATATACAGAGTCACTGTACCAAAAAGAATTGGTCAATGTTCATCCATTTCAGGACATACCATATGATCAAGAATTGATATTACTGAAGGAAGAAGTCCAAGCTGCAGTGAAGGCATTGGAAAAAATAAGATTCCAGGAAATGACAGAATACCAAAAGAGGTATTTCAACAAACAGATGCAGCACTGCAGGTGCTGACTCACTTATGCCAAGAAATTTGGAAGACAGCTACCTAGACAACTGAGTGGAAGAGAACCATATTCACTCCCATTCCAAAGAAAGGTGATCCAAAAGAGTGTGGAAGTTATTGAACAGTGTAATTAATATCACACACAAGTAAAGCTTTGCCAAAGGTTATTTAAAAGTATTTGTAGCAGTACATCAACAGGAAGCTGCCAGAAGTTCAAGCCAGAGTCAGAAGAGGACATGGAATGAGGGATATCATTGATGATGTCAGATGGGTCCTGGCTGAAAGCAGAGACTACCAGAAAGATGTTTACTTATGTTTTATTGACTATGAAAGGCATTCAACTGTGTGGATTATAACAAATTATGGATATCATTGTGAAGAATGGGAATTCTAGAACACTTAATGTGCTCATGTGGAACCTGAACATAGACCAAGAGACAGTCATTCGAACAGAACAAGGGGATACTGCATGGTTTAAAATCAAGAAAGGGTCTCGGGTAACATCTAGCTCAATTGACAAAACATAGTTTACAAAAAAAATGTTCTACATCCTACTTTGATTAGTACCATCTGCAGTTTTAAAAGTTTGTGAGCAGCTATCTAAGATACTCTACTGGTCCTGCCCCATCTGGAGCAAGGGAGAATGAAGAAAACCAAAGACACAAGGGAAAGATTAGTCAGAAAGGACTAAAGGACCACAAATACGACAGCTCCCACCAGACTGAATCCAGAACAACTGAATGGTGCCCAGCTACTACCACTGACTGCTCTAACAGAGATCACAATAGATGGTCCCAGACAGAGCTGGAGAAAAATGTAGAACAAAATTCTAACTCACACACACACAAAAAAGACTTACTGGTCTAACAGAGACTGGAGAAACCCTGAGAGTATGGCCCCCGGATACCTTGTAACTCAGTACTAAAGTCACTCCTGAGGTTCACTCTTCAGCCAAAGATTGGACAGGCCCATAAAACAAAACGAGATTAAATTGGCACACCAGCTCAGGGGCAAGGACAAGAAGGCAGGAGGGGACAAGAAAGCTAGTAACAGGGAGCCCAAGGTCAAGAAAAGGAGAGCGTTGACATGTGGTGGGGTTAACGACCAAAGTCACAAAACAATATGTGTATTAATTGTTAAATGAGAAAATAATTTCCTTTGTAAACTTTCATCTAAAGTACAATTTAAAAAAAAATCAGGAAATGTGTGTGTCAGGGTTGTATCCATTCACCATACTTATTCAGTGTCTATGCTGAGCAAATAATCTAAGAAGCTGGACTATACAAAGAACGACGCATCAGGATTGGAGGAAGACTCATTAACAACCTGTGATATCCAGATAACACAACCTTGCTTGCTGAAAGTAAAGGGGACTGAAAACAAAACACTTATTGATGAAGATCAAAGACCTTCAGTATAGATTACAACTCACCATGAAGGAAACAAGAATCCCCACAAGTGGACCAACAAGCAATATCATGATAAATGGACAGAAGATTGAAGTTGTCAAGAATTTCATTTTACTTGAATCCATAATCAACTCCCATTGGAAGCAGCAGCCAAGAAATCAAACGATGTATTTCATCAGGCATATCTGCTGCAAAAGACCTCTTTACAGTTCTAAAGCAAAGTTGTCACTTTGAGGACTAAGGTGTACCTAACCTAAGCCATGGTGTTTTTAATCACCTCACTTGTATGCACAAGCTGGATAATGAATACGGAAGACTGAAGAATTGATGCCTTTGAATTACGGTGTTGGCAAAGAATATTGAATATACCATGGACTGCCAGAAAAACAAACAAACTTGTCTTGGCAGTAGTATAGCCAGAATGCTTCTTAGAAGCGAGGATGGTGAGATTTCATATCATTCTTTAGACATGTTATCAGGAGGGACTAGTCACTGGAGAAGAACATTCTGCTTGGTAAAGTAGAGGATCAGCAAAAAAGAGGCAGACTTTCTCTAAGATGGATTGACACAGTGGCTGCAACAATGGGCTCAAACATAGCAATGATTCTGAGGAAGGTGCAGGACCGGGCAGCGTTTCATTCTGTTTTATGTAGAGTCGCTATGAGTCAGAACCGACTCGAGGGCACCTAACAACAACACCAACATGTCAAACAAAATGAAAAAATTGCCAGTTTATATTTTAAATTGTATACTTGAAGAGCATCTTGGAGAAAAAGTTTCTGGATTATTTTAGAGCAATCAACTTTTTAAAAACCATGCTATGTATCAGATTTATAAAGGCTTTTCCCTTTGAGATATCAATTCCATTTCTATAGGCACATGCACACATAAAAAAGACAAGTGTGTTAGATTATTTGTTGCAACATTGTTCGTAATAGCAAAAGACTGGACACAATGTAAGCATCCACAGCAGGAAACTGGCTTAATAAACTATGACACATGCATGCCATAGAATACTACACAGCTGTAAAAAAAAAAAAAAAAAACTGAGGAAGCTCCTATCCATATATCAATATGGAATGCTATCCAGGATATTTTTTAAAAAAACAAAGCAGAAAGCAAAAAATAAAAAAGCCACACACAGACACATAAAAAAAGGTTAAAAAAAAAAATGATACATAAAAGATGCTGCTAGCTGTTGTGGAAGAACGGAGGGGCAACACCTTGAGATACTCCTAACCTACTTTTACCTGGGTGTTCAATGGTATTACACAATTTTCATGGACTCCCTATTTTTCAGCAATGACAAAGGTCTTTACAGTTAGACCTCCAAGCAGGAAATGACTCTTTGCTTCAAATGGTATTTAGAATGCCACACCCAAATCCTTAAGGCTGAGAAGGTAACTTGTACAGAGAAAACATTTGGAGAGCTCTGGGAAATAGGACCTAGAGCAGTCCTTCGCAAAGCTAAGAAACAAAGTATAGTCTGTCTCTGAAGTTAGTAATAAAGGATTTGCAGCAAGAAGGAACATCTCCAAACACATCACGGGAAAAAATAACATGGGTACACAACTACGCTGGAAGAAAATAACCCAGTGTGGACCAGAATATTTCTCTTTGTTACAATAGTTAAAGAATGATTACCAATTTCTTTGGTAAAGAGAAATTAGAGACATACTACTAGAATCATTGTAGACCTTTATTGATTGTGTTCTATGGAATGAATTAGTAAACACACAGTTTTCATTTGTGGATTCAGTTCTTCTCAACAAAGCTGTGTGCTCAAGAACTTCAAGTTATCATTATGCACACCCAGACTCAGGGATTCCTACCAGGTAGTTAGAATCAAAATGCTAGTTGTCAGAATGGGCAAAACCAGGTAAATAGCCCTCCCACCTCCATCCATGCATTGTTCCCACTTTACCCCTTTCAGAATGGGATCAATAGGGTTTATTTCCATCTCAGTGTATAACATTCACGCTTAATAGGTGCTCAAGATTTGTTGACTGAATAAATAATTAAAATTCACCTGCCACCTGCCAAAATTTCAGGTGCTACATCTTAACATTTTATACCTTGTACCACTTTTTCCACCAAAGCATAAATCTTATAAATGAATTTCATGTACTTCTGCGCTGTTATATTAACAGCTAGATGTAGCTCTAATGCCAGAAACCATACTTTCTTCCACCATTAATCTTTCTTTCTCCAGCTTGTGAGCTGGAAAAGTCATAATGATAAAAGTTGTCATAATGAACCCAAACAGTGATTGTAATAAGAAAATAGAGGAAGAAAATTGAAAAAGAAAATGTCTGTCCCACAGCACCACAAATAAATGACCCTATTCTCTCCTGATTCAAAATCCACAAGGTTGTATTTGTTCTTGTCAGATCATTAGCAACCAAAAGACCATTTGACATTAGTGGGAATGATATTTTTAATAGCAGTAATATACTGATGTTAAAAGAGCATACCTCTTCTTTCTGTAGGTTCCCGCCTAATTTGCAAAACTTTAAAAGTTAAAAATATATTTAAAATGCTTAATATAAAGTTCATAGGACTGAAACATGAAAGTGAATAACCTGTCTTCTCCAATCATCTTAAACCGAGATACACAATTACATCTAATAAAGCAATCAATGGCTTGAATGAGAACAAGTTTAGTGCTAACTTAGTTAAATATTAATTTGGGAATTTAAAAACTCTTTCCACACCTTCTCTTTTCTCCTTTAAGAAAAAAAAAAAAAGGTGTTTTCAAAGTCATCCCCAGTCATTTTGATAAGTTACATCTCCCTGTCATTCTGAAGCATTTAACATACGACGAGAATTACTAGAGAATATAGTAAAATTTATAAGACTGCTAAGTCACCCTGACACCACTCTGGGTCCTGATGGATTTAGTAATGAGTTCCTCAGTGAGATCCCAGACAAATTAAGTAATTAAGCCCTTGATCTGGAGGAAAAACTGTGGCCTTCTTCATCTGAAGTGCCAGGAATTTAGCTTGGAATGATTGCTTTAACCACTCTGGCCATTTAGTAATGAAGCTGAAAGAAGGCATTACTTAAATTAAAGTGATTTTAATTTCATATTTTCTCCCCCAGCATCGCCAAGTCCTTGCCCCAATCCTCAACCTTCCTCCAGGTAAGTTAATGAAAAAGAGCCCCAATCTGTTTAAATTTAGGAGCATGAAACGGGCATTTTTAAAATAGAGAACATATTTCTCTCCCAGCCCCTCTCTTTATTTTTTCTAACTTCCTTAAAGTGACTATTTATGTTCAATCCAATTCTTAGACAAAAATATGAAGTCAGAGAAGTACTGGTTTAAGCCCATGATTCTCAATCTTGCCTGCACATTGGAACCATTTGGGGTGCTCTTAAAATATCCAGATACCAGGCCCCAAGCCAGACTACAGCAGAATCTCTGAGGCTGCAGTCAGGCATCTTTGTTTTTTGAAGCTGCACAAGTGATTTCAGTGTGCTGGCAAAATTGAGAATCTTTGGGTAGGCTGAGTCAAGTTGATCAAAACTGTGCTCTGAGTTTTCAAAACAGCAGTCAGATCGGTACCTCTGCCCAGGTTCAGCACAGGGCCTACTGTTCTACAGATGGGGGCCTCTGGTAACTTGAGGCATACAAGATGGATGACCTGGGTGTGAGGAAATTATCTATGGAAAGACTTTTACTTAGTTCAGTTTAAAAGACCTTTCAAATTCCTATACAATACCACAGTTGGGATTTTCAGAGATCTACTAAAACAGGAGAGATCAAATGGAAAAGTAAAGCACTGCTATATACTAAGGTTCCCACCACCAACTTTTTCATTAGGTTAGTTCCTTTCTATAGAGAGATCTATAGAGATCTCACTGACTACAAAGATATCTAATGCACAGATCACAAGAACGTTCTTGGCAAATTAAGCCAATTTTTTCTTTTTGAAGAGGTAAAACAGGAAAAAAAAAAATCCTACCCAACTTGAGGGAGATGACATTACAGTGCTACGTCACCCATGTCTGTTCCTCTCCTACCCTGTGTGAATTTTTTGATATCATAGTAACTCAGAGTCTGAGGACTGGTGATGTGACAAAGGCCCAGGGTCATGGGAGAACTGAAGAATGACAAAACAGAAACTCAAAAGCTATGAAGTGACTGGTCCAAAGTCTGACAGCTAGTAAGAGATAGAAGCAGAATTAGAACCTGGGATTTTTTTTCCCCTAGAGTTTTGTATAAATGGAATCATGTAGTATGTTCTCTCTTTATCGTGGAAACCCTGGTAGCATAGCAGTTGAGAGCTACAACTGCTAACCATAAGGTCTGCAGTTTGAATCCACCAAGGGTTCCTTGTAAACCTATGAGCAGTTCCACTCTGTCCTATAGGGTGGCTATGAGTCGGAATTGACTTGACAGCAACAGATTTTTTTTTTTTATTTTGGTTCCCTTTATAGTGGTAGAATACATATACCACAAAATGTACCATTTTAACTATTTTTAAGTACACATTTCAGTGGCATTAATTGCATTCACACTGTTGTGCAACCATCACCACTATTGATTCACCAAACAGAAACCTGTAGCACACTTAGGTAGCCAGAAGTGATTTCATGAGACGGGCTCCTAGTTGGCTTTTTTAAGCACGCCCCCTTACATGGAAGTAAGACCATTATACTGATGAAGCCAATGTCCAGTTGGCCAAAGGTGTGGCCGTCATGGCGCATGAAGCTATATTATACGGCCAGGTATATCTGTGCTTACCAGCAATGCTCTGCGGAAGTGCCAGCATTGCTAGGTGCCAATTTGACTCTTGTGAATTCCTATTTCTAAAGTGTTCGCTATGTTAGACCCTGTCATAAGTCCAGTTCACAGGACTAAGGAAGCTTTTCTCCACATTTTATTATCTTTTTTACCCTAAAATACAAGCTCCTCGAGGAAAGAACCTTTGCTTTCAAGTTCTCTGCAAGCATTAGAGAACAAAATGCTTTGGAGGAGGGGGGAGGTGTCTCTCTTCCTATATTTACTTAATGGTCTCTTCCGTGGTTTCTAAATTTTCTCATTTTGCCATTGATCAATACATTGAGCCAAGATTTTATTTTTAATGAAAATGCCCAAGGATAACACGTTAATTTGTACAGGCTTTCTAAAAGACAATTTTTAAAATATCAATTTAAAAAATAAAATATACGTATCTTTTGACCCAGATCCATGGGAGAAAGATGTGGCAGTCTGTTTCCATGAACATTAACAAACTCAAAACCAAACCCGTTGCTGTCAAGTAGATTCCAACTCATAGCAACCCTATAGGACAGAGTAGAACTTCCCCCTAGGGTTTCTGAGGAGCAACTGGTGGATTTGAACTGCTGACCTTTTAGTTAGCAGCCACAGCTCAATTACAGCCTTGGAAATCCTAGGGGGCAGTTCTACTCTGTCTTATAGGGTTGCTATGAGTCGAAATCAACTTGATGACAGTGGGTTTGGGTTTTTTTTTTGACCCAGAAATTCTGCTTCTAAAAAAGTGTCCTAAAGAAATAAACTGATATATACATAAATTAGCTATAAAGATGTCCACTGCAGTGTTGTTTACAACAGAAAAACTTTAGAAATAACCTAAGTGAAGAGAGATTCGTTAAATATATTGTGGTACAGCTGTAATGATCCTTGGAGCCATAGGGTTGTCTGGTGGTACCTCAGAGGCCACTGAGTAAAGGGTGAGGAAGGCAGAGGCACACTGTGGACCTAAGCAGGTAAAGCTTTGCTCTCACGTTCCTGCTTTGACTTCAAAAGCTCCAGTTCTACCTGTTTTATGTAGGGAAGTTCCTTTTGGAAAATAGTTCTCCTGCCAAAAAGAGTTGGAAAGGAGCTGGATATTATTGAAATGGAAAGATGTTTACAATAGTTTGTGAAGTGTAAAAAAGAAGACTGAAAAACAGTAGTTCAGTTTGATCTCACTTTTTGTATCTATAAATATGTATATTATATATCATAGCAAACTGACAGACACTTAGGAGAACAATATATATATATGATATATATATATATATACAGAATGAATAATATATATATGATATATATACAGGCACACCTAGGACATATTGAAGTTTCAGTTCCAGACCACTGCAATAAAGCGAGTATCTCAATAAAACTAGTCACCTGAATTTTTTGGTTTCCCAGTGCATATAAAAGTTATGTTTACCCTATACCATAGTCTATTAAGTGTGCAATAGCATTTTGTTTTAAAAAATAATGTATACACCTTAATTAAAAAATACTTTATTGCTACAAAATGCTAACCATCATCTGAGTCTTCAGCGAGTTGTAATCTTTTTGCTGGTGGAGAGTCGTGCCTCGATGTTGATGGCTGCTGACTGATCAGGGTGGCTGTTGCTGAAAGTTGGGGTGGCTGTGGCAATTTCTTATAACAAGGCAGCAATGAATTTTGCAGCGTCGATTCACTCTTCCTTTCACAAAAGATTTCTCTGTAGCATGTGATGCAGTTTGACAGCATTTTACCCACAGTAGAACTTTTTTCAAAATTGGAGTCAGTCCTCTCAAAGCCTACCTATGCTTTATCAACTCAGTTTATGTAACATTCTCAATCCTTTGTTGTCATTTCAACAATGTGCCCAGCATCTTCACCAGGAATAGTTTTCATCTCAAGAAACCACTTTCTTTGCTCATCCATAGGAAGCAACTCTTCATCCATTAAAATTTTATCACGAGATTGCAGCAATTCAGTCACATCTTCAGGCTCCACCTCTAATTCTAGTTCCCTTGCTATTTCCACCACACAGATGTTACTTCCTCCACTGAAGTCTTAAACTCCTCAAAGTCATCCATGAAGATTGGAATCAGCTGCTTCCAAACTCCTGTTAATGTTGATATTTTGACCTCTGCCCATGAATCATGAATGTTCTTAACTACAAATAGAATGGTGAATCCTTTCCAGAAGGTTTCAAGTTGTTTTGCCCAGATCCATCAGAGGAATCACTATTTATGGCAGTGATAGCCTTAGAAAATGTATTTCTTAAATAATAAGACTTGAAAGTTGAAATTACTCCTTGACCCACAGGCTGCAGAATACATGTTGTGTTAGCAGACATGAAAACACCATTAATCTCCTTGTACATCTCCATCAGAGCTCTTGGATGACCAAGTGCATTGTCAATAAAACTATTTTGAAAGAAATCTTTTTTTCTGAGCAGTAGGTCTCAACAGTGGGCTTAAAATACTCAGTAAACCCTGTTGTAAACAGATGTGTTGCTATCCAGGCTTTGTTGTTCCATTTATAGAGCATATGCAGAGTAGATTTAGCATAATTTAAAGGCCCTAGGATTTTGGGATTGGTAAATGAGCACTGGCTTCAACTTAAAGTTGCCACTGCATTAGCCCCTAACAAGAGAATCAGCCTGTCCTTTGAAGTTTTGAAGCCAGGCATTGACTTCTCCTTCCTAGCTATGAAAGTCCGAGGTGGCAACATCTTCCAACATAAGGCTGTTTTGTCTACACTGAAAACCTGTTGTTTAGTGTGGCCACCTTCATCAGCTATCTCGGCTAGATCTTCTGAATAACTTGCTGTGGCTTCTACATCAGTACTTGCTATTTCACCTTGCACTTTTATGTTATGGAGATGGCTTCTTTCCTTAAACTTCATCAACAAACCTCTGCCAGCTTCAAGCTTTACTTCTGCAGCTTCCTCACCTCTCTTAGTCTTCACAGAAAGGAAGAGAGTTAGGATCTTGCTCTGGATCAGGCCTTGGCTTAAGGGAATGTTGTGGCTGGTTTGACCTTCTATCCAGACCACTAACCCTTTCTCCACAACAGCAATAAGGCTGTTTTTCTTATCATTTGTGTGTTCACTGGAGTAGCACTTTTAATTTCCTTCAAGAATGTTTCCTTTTCATTCACAACTTGGCTAACTGTTTGGTGCAAGAGGCCTAGCTTTCTGCCTATCTTGGTTTTCGGCATGCCTTCCTCACTAAGCTTAATCATTTCTAGCTTTTGATTTAAAGTGACAGACATGAGACTCTTCCCTTCACTTAAACACTTAGAGGCCATTATAGAGTTATTAATTGGCCTAATTTCAATATTGTTGTGCCTCATGGAATAGGGAGGCCCAAGGAGAGGCAGAGAGACAGGGAAACACACACAACATTTACCAATTAAGTTTGCTGTCTCATGTGGACACAGTTCGTGGCACTCCAAAGCAATTACAATAGCAACATCAAAGATCACTTATCACAGTTCACCATAACAAATATAACAATAATGAAAATGTTTCAAATATTGCGAGAATTACTAAAATGTAACAGAGACACGAAGTAAGCGTATACTGTTGGAGAAATTGTGCCAGTAAGACTTGTTCAAGGCAGGGTTGCCACAAAACTTCAATTTGTAAAAAAATGCAATATCTGTGAAGTACAATAAAATGAGGTATGCTTGTATATACACAAAAAAGAACATATACAACAATGAGTATGTTATTTTGAGTAATAAGGAAAACATTAATTTTAACTTTAAAAATGTGTTTTCTACTTAATTCTCAAACATTTCAAGTTCAACAAGAATGATGCTTAAATCAAGCCATTAGTTAACTACCAACTCCACCTGAAAACTGTAATTTTCCTATGTATATCATATAATTCATGTCATTGTAATTCATATATTCTTATGTATATCATATATAATTGTACTGCTCTTTTACTCATTTTCCATAGGAAAAAAACTGAAGGATGAATGATACTGTTAATTATTGCAAAAATGAGAAATAGCCACAGACCCCTCAGAAAGTCTCCTCTCCTTTTCAAGTTAGAATGCTTCAGGTGTTACCACAGAATCCTTCAGTTCTTCAAAGTTGGGTAAATTAGTTGGTAGATAGAAGAAAAGCGTATGTTGCCACAGGAAAAACATAAAATTCTTACATATTTTGTACTAAATGAAATCATAACAGCAAAAAGATGTTAATGAGAAAATAATATAACCAGAGACAGACGGCAAGGTAAGCAGAACCTGCCAGGCAGGATGAGGTGTGACATTGGAAAAGCTGAAGATGGCAGATAACAGTGGAGCAGCAGCTTTATCAGCAAGCCAAGTACATTCATGACATTTCATTCCAGTATAAATGATGGCAGTTTTGATGGTGGTGATGATGATGGTGTTTTTGAGAGTAGCTAACATTTATTGAGTGCTTACAACTTGCCGGGCACTGTTCTAAAACACTTTACTTACATTAGCTCTTAATCTCCACCACAACTTTGGGGTACTAAACCCATTGCAGGTGAGTTGGTTCTGACTCAAAAAGACCCTATAGATCAGAGTAGAACTGGCCCATAGGCTTCAAGGCTGTAATCTTTACAGATGCAGACTGCCACATCTTTTTCCCATGGAGCAGCTGGTGGGATTGAACCGCCAACCTTTCTGTTAGCAGTCAAGTGCTTTTAATGGCTGTGCCACCAGGGCTCCAACTTTGGGTTAGGAACTATTACTAGCCCATTTTCCTGAAGAGGTGAATGAAGCACAGAGACAATGCACAACGAATATTGGTGGCAGGATTTAAAGTGTTTCATTAATTTTAATATCATTCAGAATAGAAATACGCAAATAAGGCAATTTATATTTCCTGAAGATTTTATGTTGTTGTTATTGTTGGGTACCACGGAGTCGGTTCTGACTTATAGCGACCCCATGTATAACAGAATGAAACACTGCCAGTCCTGCGCCATCCTCACAATTGTTATTAAGTTTGAGCCCCTTGTTGCTGCCACTGTGTCAGTCCATCTCATTGAGGGCTTTCCTCTTTTTCACTGACCCTCTACTCTACCAAGCATGATGTCCTTCTCCAGAGAATGATACCTCCTGATAACATGTCCAAAGTACGTCAGACAAAGTCGCATCATCCTTGCTTCCAAGGAGGACTCTGGCTGTGTTTCCTCCAAGACAGATTTGTTTGTTCTTCTGACAGTCCATAGTGTATATTCAATATTCTTCAGTCTTTTGTATTCATTATTCAGCTTTTGCATGCATGTAAGGTTGATAATACCATGGCTTGGGTCAGGGATACCTTGGTCCTCAAAGTGACATCTTTGTTTTTGAACATTTTGAAGAGCTCTTTTGCAGCAGATTTGCCCAATGTAATATATCGTTTGATTTCTTGACTGCTGCTTCCATGGGTATTGATTGTGGGTGCGAGCAAAATAAAATTCTTGAACAACTTCAGTATTTTCTCCATTAATCATGATGTTGCTTATTGGTCCAGTTGTGAGGATTTTTGCTTTCTTTATGTTGAGGTTTAATCCATACTGAAGGCTGTAGTTTTTGATCTTCATCAGTAAGTACCTTCATCCTTTTTGCTTTCAGCAGGCAAGTTTGCATTTTCTCCATATCTCAGTGTGTTAATGAATCTTCCTCCAATCTTGATGCCATTGTCTTCATATAGTACAACTTCTCTGATTATTTGCTCAGCATACAGACTGAGTAAGTATGGTGAAAGGGTACAACACTGACACAACTTTCCTAATTTTTAAACCACAAAGTATCCCCTTGCTCTGTTCGAACAACTGCCTCTTGGCCTATGTACAGGTCCCCCATGAGCATGGAATTCCCATTTTTCACAATGTTTCCCGTAACTTATTGTGACCCACACAGTCGAGTGCCTTTGCATAGTCAATTAAACACATGTAAATATCTTTCTGGTATTCTCTGCTTTCAGCCAAGATCTATCTGACATCGGCAATGATATCCCTCATTCCACGCCCTCTTCTGAATTTGGTCTGAGTTTCTGGCAGTTCCTTGTCAATGTACTGCTGCAATTGCTTTTGAATTATCTTCAGCAAAATTTTACTTGCGTGTGATATTAATGATACTATTTGATAATTTCCACATTCTGTTGGACCACCTTTCTTTGAAATGGGCATAAATTTTTCTTCCAGTCAGTTGGCCAGGTAACTGTCTTCCAGATTTCTTGGCATAGACAATTGAAGACCTCCAGCATGGAATCGGTTTGTTGAAACATCTCAATTGGTATTCCTTCAATTTCTGGAGCCTTGTTTTTTGCCAATGCCTTCAACGTAGTCTGGACTTCTTCCTTCAGTACCATCAGTTCTTGATCATATGCTGCCTCCTAAAATGGTGGAACGTCATCAAATTCTTTTTGGTACAGTGACTGTATATTCCTTCCATCTTGTTTTGATACTTCCTGTACCATTCAATATTTGGCCAATAGGATACTTCAAAATTGCAACTACAGGCTTGAATTTTTTCTTTGTTCTTTCAGCTTGAGAAATGCCAAGCATGTTTTTTCCTTTTGGTTTTCTAATCTGGGTCTTTGTACATTTCATTATAATACTTTACTTTGTCTTCTCAAGCTGCCGTTTGAAATCTTCTATTCAGTTCTTTTAGTTCATCATTTCTTCTTTTTAGCTACTTTACATGCAAGAGCAAGTTTCAGAGTCTCTTCTAACATCCATTTTGCTCTTTTCTTTCTTTCCTATCTTTTTATTGAACTTTTGCTTTCTCCTTGCATGATGTATTTTTATGGAACTTTTGCTTTCTTCATGTATGATGTCCTTGATATCATCCCACAACTCATCTGGTCTTCCCTCATTAGTGTTCAGTGTGTCCAATCTGTTCTTGAAATGGTCTCTAAATTCCAGTGGGATATACTCAAGGTCATATATTGGCTCTCACAGACTTGTTTTAATTATGTATATACGTGTGTGTGTGTGTATATGTATATGTATATAAAAAAGTACATTTTTTTTTTTTTAACATGGAAAGGTACAATGGCGAATGACTTCTGATGCCAATAAACCTAAGTTCAAACTCTGGATCTGCTGCTTTCTTTCTCAGAGCCTCAGTTTCCTCATCTGTAAAGGGGGCTAATATACTCATCTTGCCAAGGCACTGTGAATAAAATTATATATATAAAACCTTGGCCCAGAGTATGCTGCAAGTGGGTACAGCATAAATGGAAGCTAGTGTTAATTGGAGACCTGGTGGCACAGTGGTTAAGAGCTACAGCTGCAAACCAAAAGATTAGCAATTCAAATCCACCAGCCAGTCCTTGGAATCCCTATGGGGCAATTCTACACTGTCCTATAGTGTCGTTACGAATTGGAACTTACTCGATGGCAATGGGTTTGCATTTTTTTTCTTTTTATTGTCAATACTATTATTAAGGCAAGCAAATGAAACTGATGAGGAGATTTAATTGAACAACATTTTAAATTATTTTACTACACAAAAAAACACTTAAGTAAATGGACCTAGGGATAAATATGCTCTTATGGTGACCATATGCTTTATTATCTATACTAGGAGACTTTAGAAAGGAAAAGGATCCAATTAATAATTATTCTAGGATAGCAAGTGTAAATAGGCTCTGCCTCAGGCAAACTGGCACATGAAGTCACTGGCTGAATCAATAGCTATGATTCTTTTCTGGGCTTTTACTTGGCCATCGGCCCCTACTTCAGAAGTTTATTAGGCTACAGAGGCAGGCGAGTCAAAGAAGAAACTCTCTGGGCTATACCTTAACAGTCCTCAGGAGAGTCTGCATAGAGTTTACATTACTTTCTGCTTAGATAAACTCTGTTCATAAGAGTTATCTGGAAAAACCAATCCGATCTACAGCACACACTCCAAATACCACATCTTGGCATATGACTCCTCACCTCTGGCCTTTGGATGGAAGGAGTAACCTATACAAGCTGGCCACAGAATTTTAAATCTGGCCTCACATGTATGTCCTCCTTCAAGAGAGTCTGCTTACCTGGGAGCTGTGATTATATTTCATCTACTGAGTGCTTTTGGAAAGCTATGCATTTTGCAGTGATGATACTTGTCTTATATACAGCACTTCTCATTCACAGGATCACAGGTTTTCACAACTTGCAGAGACTCTTTAGTCCAACTCCTTCATTTCAAGTCCAGAGATCTCAAGTGACTTACCTTAGCCAAGGCCACACAGCTAGCTAACTGCAGAAGAAGAAGAAGAACCCAGAACTCATGACCCTAGCATATTGTTCTTTCCATTATTTCACAGCTGCTTCCCTGAAAAATAGCTCTGCCAGCTCAAAGTGCACTATAGTAATTCCAAAAATAAAACACAACTTCAGACTTGTCAGGTTATTAGTAGGAACTGAATATTCGCCCATTGTAGTCTACAGCATCCTTAATAATTAGACATATTTTTCAGTTCTTATTGGAGAAAATTAAAATTAGATTTATGTTGACACTTTAAATTCTCTACATTGGCCAGGTAATAAAGAGGCTAAATAACACATGTGCAGCAAAGACCAGAAGATAAACGTAGCCTCCAGTGTTGGGACAATTATTTCCCAACATTGACATAGATGGGGATACTAAAAAAAATTATCAGATACCCCAAGCCAAGATGAGGAGATCAAAAATGAAAAATTGGTAGTTACTAATCTGCAGTCTGAAATTGATCAAACATGCAATCAAGATGCATTGATAATTACTAGTGATTGGAATCCAAAAGTTGGAAACAAAGAACAAAGATCGTTGGTTGGAAAATATAGCCTTGGTGATAGAAACCGTGCTGGATATCGCATTATGGAATTTTGCAAGACCAATGACTTCTTCATTGTAAATATCTTTTTTCAACAACATAAACAGTAACTGTACATATGGACCTCGACAGATGGAATACACAAGAATCCAATCAACTACAAAAGGACAATTGGAAAGAGACAATAAAGAGGCTCAATATCATCAGTCACAAGGCCAGGGGCCGACTGAGGTACAAATTATCAATTGCCCATATGAGAGCTAAAGTTGAAAATGAAGAAAATTAAAATTAAAATAAGTCCATGAGAGCCAAAGTACGACTTTTAGTATGTCCTACATGAACTTAGAGACCTTTCCAGAATAGCTTTGACACATTTAACACTCATGACGGAAGAGCAGACGAATTATGGGATGACACCAAGGGCACCATATATGAAGAAAACAAAAGGTCATTAAAAAGACAGAAAAGAAAGAAAAGACCAAAGTGAATGTCGGAAGAGACTCTAAAACTTGTTCTTGAATGTAGAGCTGCTAAAGCGAGTGGAAGAAATGATGAAATAAAAGAGCTGAATAGACTTCGAAGGGCAGCTTGAGAATACAAGGCATTATAACAAAATATACAAAGACCTGGAGTTAGAAAACAGAAGAACACGCTCAGCATTTCTCAAGCTAAAAGAGCTGAAGAAAAAATTCAAGCCTTGAGTTGCAATATTAAAGGATCCCATGAGCAAAATTTTGAAAAATGCAGGAAGCATCAAAACAAGATGGGTCAGATAGTAACTCTATGTTTAACTGTTTGCTGAGCTGGCAGAATGTTTTCCAAAGTGGCTGCAGTGGAATGAGGGTTCTAATTTTCCCCCACCTTCTCCAATATGTGTTATTATCTAGGTATATACCCAAGAAAAATGAAAGTGTGTTTCCACATAGAAACCTACACATGACTATTCATCGCAGCATTATTTGTAACAGATAAAAAGTGGAAACAACCCAGATGCTCATCAGCTGATGAATGGATAAATAAAATGTGGTATATCCATACAATGGAACATTATTCAGCAATAAAAAGGAATGGAGTATTGATACATGCTACAGCATGGATGCACCTTAAAAACATTATGCCAGGTGAAAAAGCCAGTCACAAAAGGGCACATATTATATGATTCCATTTCAGTGAAATGTCCAAAATAGGCAAATCTGTAGAGAAAAAAAGTACATCAGTGGTTGCCAGAGGCTAAGGGAGGAGAGGATGAGGAGCTGCAGCTAATACATACAAGGGTTTGTTACCGGGGTGATGAAAATATTTTGAAATTAAATAGTGGGGATGGTGGCCCAACTTTGTGAATATACTAAAACCCAGTGAACTGTACACTTTAGAAGGGGGGGGGGGCTTATGGTATGTGAATTATATCTCAATAAAGCTATTATTTTAAAAAATGATCAACAAGTGGAGTGCTGAATAGGCATGACATTTCCAAGGGTTTAACACCTTATAATTATAATCCTGCTAAGTGCACAGAAAGCAAATACTTTAGGGTTGGAAAAGCCACACACCCACCTGACATAGCCCTTTCTTTGCCTGTGGTCATTATTCATCATTTCCAACTGATTCACTTCAAGTAGCAAAACAGACCTTTACCTACTCTACTTGGCCCCACCCCTTTGCTCTGATCTCTTTTCTACATAAAAAAGACCAGCTAAAAGAATTGCAACACATATACAAAGAAAACTACAGTACACTTCTGCAAGAAACCAAAAGAGACTTACATAAGTGGAAAAATGTACCTTGCTTATAGATAGGAAAACTTAACATTATAAATGTCTATTCTACCAAAAGCGATCTATACATTTAATGCAATTCCGATTCAAATTCCAACCACATTCTTTAATGAGATAGAGAAACAAATCACTAACTTCATATGGAAAGGGAAAGAGGCCCCGGATAAATAAGGCATTACTGAAAAAGAAGAACAAAGTGGGAGGCCTCAGTTTACCTGATTTTAGAACCTATTATACCACCACAGTAGTCAAAACACCCAGGTACTAGTACAACAACAGATACGTAGACCAAGAGAACAGAATTGAGAATCCAAACATAAATCCATCCATATATGAGCAGTTGATATTTGACAAAGGCCCCAAAACAGTAAAATGGGGAAAAGACAGTCTTTTTAACAAATGGTGCTGGCATAACTGGATATCCATCTGCAAAAAAATGAAATAAGACCTATTCCTCACTCCATGCACAAAAACAAGCTCAAAATGGATCAAAGACCTAAATATAAAATCTAAAACGATAAAGATCATGGAAGAAAAAATAGGGACAATATTAGGAGCCCTAATACATGGCATAAACAGTATTAAGAATGCAGAAGAAAAACTAGATAACTGGGAGCTCCTAAAAATCAAACACCTATGCTCATCCAAAGACTTCACCAAAAGAGTAAAAGGACTACGCACAGACTAGGAAAAAGTTTTTACCTATGACATTTCCAATCAGCGTCTGATCTCTAAAATCTACATGATGCTGCAAAAACTCAACTACAAAAAGACAAATAACCCTACTAAAAAATAGGCAAAAGATATGAATAGACACTTCACTAAAGAACACATTCAGGTAGCTAACAGAAACATGAGGAAATGTTCACGATCATTAGCCATTAGAGAAATGCAAATCAAAACTACAACGAGATTTCATCTCACTTCAACAAGGCTGGCATTAATCCAAAAAGCACAAAATAATAAATGTTGGAGAGGCTGTGGAGAGATTCCAACACTTATATACTGCTGGTGGGAATGTAAAATGGTACAATCACTTTGGAAATCAATTTGGTGCTTCCTTAAAAACCTAGAAATAGAACTACTGTATGATCCAGCAATCCCACTCCTTGGAGTATATCCTAGAGAAATAAGAGCCTTTACACGAATAGATATATGCACGCCCATGTTCATTGCAGCACTGTTTACAATAGCAAAAAGATGGAAGCAACCAAAGTGCCCATCAATAGATGAATGGATAAATAAATTATGGTACATTCACACAATGGAATACTACACAGCAATAAAGAACAGTGAGAATCTGTGAAACATTTCGTAACATGGAGGAACCTGGAAGGCATTATGCTGAGTGAAATTAGTCAGTCGCAAAAGGACAAATATTGTATAAGACCACTATTATAAGAACCTGAGAAATAGTTTAAACTGAGAAGAAAACATTCTTTTGTGGTTACGAGAGGAGGGGGGACGGAAGAGTGGGAGAGGGGCATTCACTAATTAGTTGGTAGCTAAGAACTACTTTAGGTGAAGGGAAAGACAACACACAATACAGGGGAGGTCAGCACAACTGGACTAAGCCAAAAGCAAAGAAGTTTCCTGTATAAACTGAATGCTTTGAAGGCCAGCATAGCAGGGGCAGGGGTTTGGGGACCATGATTTCAGGGGACATCTAAGTCAATTGGCATAATAAAATCTATTAAGAAAACATTCTGCATCCCACTTTGAAAAGTGGTATCCGGTTCTTAAACACTAGCAAGCAGCCATCTAAGATGCATCAATTGGTCTCAACCCACCTGGATCAAAGGAGAATGAAGAACACCAAGGACACAAGGTAATTACGAGCCCAAGAGACAGAAAGGGCCTCATGAACCAAAGACTACATCATCCTGAGACCAGAAGAACTAGATGGTGCCCAGCTACAACTCATGACTGCCCTGACAGGGAACAAAACAGAGAACCCCTAAGGGAGCAGGAGAGCAGTGGGATGCAGACCCCAAATTCTCATAAGACCAGACTTAATGGTCTGACTGAGACTGGAAGGACCCCAGTAGTCATGGCCCCCAGACCTTCTTTTGGCCCAGGACAAGAACCATTCCCAAAGCCAACTCTTCAGACATGGATTGGACTGGACAATGCGCTGGAGAGGAATGCTGGTGAGGAGTGAGCTTCTTGGATCAGGTGGACACTTGAGACTATGTTGGCATCTCCTGCCTGGAGGGGTGAGAGGGTAGCGGGGGTTAGAAGCTGGTGGAATGGACACAAAAAGAGAGAGTGGAGAGAGCTGGCGGAGAGGAATTGGGAGTATGTAGCAAGGTGTACATAAGTTTTTATGTGAGAGACTGACTCGATTTGTAAACTTTCACTTAAGGCACAATAAAAATTAAAAAAAAAAAAATTACAACACATTAAGAGTCTCTGGGCTTCCCCAGTGAAATTTTGAGAAAATGGTGATGAGCATGTACGTGATTCACTGCTTCACTCATTCTGGGTTCGGCGAGGGCAGAGGACACATACTTGAGGAAGTGCAGCCACGCAAGACATAGTCGTGGTAAACCATCATTTGGCCGGAGACAAGGGGTGCACTTGCACACTTTAAACAGGACCTGCTCATTCAGCGTTCTCAGAGCCAGCAACGGACAGCTCTGGGGACACAGATCCACCAGACAAAAACGAACAGTTTTCCAGAGATTTAAATTGTAAGCAACTGAGTGCTCAGGAAAAACCCACTGCCAAATCAAACCCACTGCTATCGAGTCGATTCTGACTCATAGCAACCCTATAGGCCAGAGTAGAACTACCGCTTAGAGTTTCCAAGGAGCACCTGGTGGATTCGAACTGCCGACCTCTTGGTTAGCAGCCAAAGCACTTAACCACTACACCACCAGGGCTCAGGAAGAGTCTCCACCAAATGTCAAGATGTAACTGTGCTCTGACACATGTACAAAAGACAATAAAACTTAGCTTGTTGTAGATCTTGGTGTAAAATGAGGTAGCTAGAGTAAACAAAAGCTCTCTGCATTTTGTTAGAAATTGTGATTTTTTAAGCATTAAATACTATTGTAGTCATTTTTTTTTTTTTCCTTAATGACATCTTAAAGTAAATAGAACTAAAAGTGGTTTTAGTTATTGGAGAGATGCAATACAAGGTACTGGTCAATTCAAGGGTTTCAAACCCCAATACCACTTCTTCATAACTGTAACTTTGGGCAAATTAAGTTTTCTAAGTCTTAGTTTTGTCATTAATAACAATAGTATTTGTATCATAGTGTTATTGAGAGGATTAAAGAAGGCATAGGACAAGTAAAAAGTGTTTAGCCTGGTGCCTGACATATGGTTGTTGTTGTTAGTTGCTGCAAAATTGATTCCAATTCATGGTGACCCCATGTGTTCAGGGTAAAACTGCTCCGTAGAGTTTTCAAGACTGTGACCTTTTGGAAGATCTCCAGGCCTGTCTTCCAAGGTGACTCTGGGTGGGTTTGAACCACCTACCTTTCAGCAAGTAGTCAGGCATTTGACCATTTGTGCCACACAAGAACTCTTGGCATATGGTAAACACTCAATAAATGAGCTCTCCTGAGTGGCAGTTCTCTTTCACCGGAGCCAGGAATATTATGGCCAGGTGAGGTGCTTCCTACCAGTATCTCTTCTGCTCCAAGATAATGTCTCTATCAAATTCTGGCCTTCATCTAGAGGGAACAATAAATTGTGCTCCCCAGGAGCTTCCTTCTGTTCTTCTCCAAATCTCTTCGCTTTCATATCTCATCATCGCTCTCAATGGCAGCCTCACTGTTCTTATACGACAGATTCAAATTCTTGAAATTATCTCTGACTTTCTGTTCATTCCCTATATCCAAAAAGTCTCTAATTCTTGTCAACTATTCCTTTTAATCTCTCTGCACTCTAAGACTTTCATTATGTTACTATTACTGTCCAGTAATCTTAGCCCGGTGTCTCTCATCAACCTCCTAATCACATGCCGTCCTAAGGTAAAGCACTGTTTCATATTGGAGGAAAGTCAAATATCAATCTTGCTTTAATGCCCAATTATTTTGCCTATTCAGTTTTATCTTTCACCATTTCCCTATATAAGTTATTTGCTTTAATTTTAAAAAATTGTATTACACAAGTAATAATGTGTAATCCTTTACTTTTCATTCAATGAACTTCTTTATTGTCTGCCACGAACACAAGGCTTTGTCTGACCCTAGGTATTTTTGTTTAAATTGTATTTTTTAAATTATCATACAGTAAAATGACTTTTTTTCTTTTTGTATCCAGCTCTAGAAATGTTAACACCTTATAGTTTTTTGTAACTACCACCATAATTAAGATACGGAACAGTTCCATCACCCCCACCAAAATTCCTTTTACATGCTATCCGTTTATAAACACTTCTTCCCCCACCCATAATCCTTGACCACCTGACCTATCTCTTCTTTATGCTGGTCTTGACTGTCTAGAATGTCCATACACCCCTTCTCTTCAAGTCAAATAGTGATCATCTTCCAAGATATCATGCAAATTCCGTATCTCTGTGGAACTTTCTCTGGTTATGCCCATCCACTGTCTGGTCCATCCAGCTATTCATCCATTCATTTCTTTATTCATGTATTCAACACTTATTAAGCATTTATTACAACACAGACACAATTTTAGACATTGGTGATATAACAATAGGTCAAAACAGCCTCGTTCCATAAAGAAGTCCACAGAGGGTGGTGATAGGTGACTTTTTATCTAAGTGCTATGTGCAGCAGGAACAGTACATTCATGAGGAATGGTGATAGCCAAGGAAAGGGAATGGTTAGTCCTGTCAAGACAGGCAGCGGGACATCAGAAAAGGCTTCAGAGGAGACAATGTTTAAATCTTGTATACAGAGAAAAGGGGTGTCCTACAAAGAGGGAGCAGTATGTGTGATGTAGAGGTAGATCCAGATTTGGTCTTTTATTAGAAAAGAATGCAACATTACAAATAATGTTAGGTAAAATCGTAAATTTTCAAAGCTGATAAATACTGCAATCATCTCAAATTCCAGAAAATATACTATTTTGTTATTATCTTTATTATTATTATTGCTATTGTTGTTGTTGGTAGGTGCTCTCGAATCGATTTCGACTCATAGCAACCCCATGTATGATAGAACAAAACACTGCCCAGTCCTGTGCCACCCTCACAATCATTGTTATGCTTAAACTCATTGTTGCAGCCACTGTGTCAGTCCATTTCACTGAGGGTCTTCCTCTTTTTCACCAACCCTCTCCTTTACCAAGCACAATGACCTTCTCCAGGGATTCATCCCTCCTTGCAACATGTCCAAAGTGTGTGAGACATAGTCTTGTCATCCTTGCTTCTAAGGAGTGTTCTGGTTACACTTCTTCCAAGACAGATTTGTTCGTTCTTTTGTCAGTCCACGGTATATTCAATATTCTTCACCAACACCACCATTTAAAGGCATCACTTCTTTGGGCTTCCTTATTCAACATCCAGCTTTCACATGCATATGAAGTGATTAAAAACACCATCACTTGGGTCAGGTCACCTTCGTCTTCAAGGTGACATCTTTGCTTTTCAATACTTAAAAAAGGCCTTTTGCAGCAGATTTGTGCAATGCAATGCATCTTTTGATTTCCTGTCTGCTGCTTCCTTAAGTGTTGATTGTGGATCCAAGTAAAAGGAAATCCTTGACAGCTTCAGTCTTATCTCTGTTTATCATGATATTGCTTATTGGTCCAGTTGTGAGGATTTTTGTTTTCTTTATGTTGAGGTGTAATCCACACTGAAGGCTGTGGTCTTTGATCTTCATCAGTAAGTGCTTCAAGTCCTCTTCACTTTCAGCAAGCAAGATTGTGTCATCTGCATGATGCCCCAATCTTCTTCAGATTGAATCGGTATGGTGAAATGATACAATCCTGATGCACACCTTTCCTGACATTAAACCATGCAGTATCTCCTTGTTTTACTCGAATGACTGTCTCTTGATCTATGTAAAGGTTCCTCATGAGCACAATTAAGTGTTCTGGAATTCCCATTCTTTTCAACGTTATCCATAATTTGTTATGATCCACATAGTTGAATGCCTTTGCATAGTCAATAAAACACAGGTAAACATCTTTCTGGTATTCTTTGCTTTCAGCCAAGATCCATCTGACATCAGCAATGATATCCCTGGTTCCATTCCCTCTTTTGAATCTGGCTTGAATTTCTGGCAGTTCCCTGTTGATGTACTGCTGCAGCTACTTTTGAATGATCTTCAGCAAAATTTTGCTTGTGTGTGATATTAATGGTATTGTTCCATAATTTCCACATTGGGTAGGATCATTTTTCTTTGAAATAGGCATAAATATGGATCTCTTCCAGTCAGTTGGCCAGATAGCTGTCCTCCAAATTTCTTGGCATAGACAAGTGAGCACTTCCAGCACTACACCTGTTGGTTGAAGCATCTCAATTGGTATTCCATCAATTTCTGGAGCCTTGTTTTTTGCCAATGCCTTCAGCGCAGCTTGGACTTCTTCCTTCAGTACTATCAGTTCCTGGTCATATGCTACCTCCTGAAATTATTGCTATTACTAACACTATTAGTGAATTAACTACTTGAACCACCTCTATGATACTCCTTTCTTTCACATATTGGCTCCCTTCTTTTTGATTGCCTCTTTATGTAACAATGATTTTGTAATACCTTTTTCTAGAGAGTGACTGGGAAGGCTATTCAGTCTTTTCTCTGGCATGAGTGAGAGAAATCTATCTTATGTTATTGATGGTCTTAGAAATATTTTTTTGCTTTCACAGCTTTGTTATTGGACATGCATGTGAAAGCAAGAAGCCCTGATGCATAAGCATCATACCAACCAGTTCCCATCAAGTTGATACTGACTCATGGTGAGCCCATGTGTGTCGGGTTAGAACTGTGCTCCTTCCACAGGATTTTCAATGGCTGCTTTTTTGGAAGTAGATTACTAGACCTTTCTTCTGAGGCATCTCTGGGTAGACTTGTACTACCAAACTTTCAGTTACCTGCCTCTGTGAAAAACAAGGCTGTTTAAAAAAGCAGGGCATATTCAGGGAACTGCAACTGTGTAGTATTGCTGGAGGAATGCTGAGAAGCTTAAACTTGACTCTTCAGGCAATGGGAAGCCAAAAAAAAAGTTTTGAAGCATGTGAAAGGGATGGTAAAGTTTGTCCTTGCGAAAAGCACTCAGGTAGAGTTGCAGGATGTGTTGCTGTTAGGAGCTGTTGAATCAGCTCTGACTCCTAGCAACCCTATGTACAAAAGAATGAAATGCTGTCAATCCTGTACCATTCTCACAATCTTTGCTATGTTTGAGCCCATTGTTGTAGCCAGCATCTGGCTGAGGGCCTTTCTCTTTTTCTCTTACCCTCTACCTTACCAAGCATGTTGTTCTTCTTCATGGACTGGTCTCTCCTGATAGCACGTCCAAAGTACATGAGACCAAGTGTCGCCATCCTTGCTTCTAAGGAGCATCCTGGCTGTACTTCTTCCAAGACAGATTTGTTCATTCTCCTGGAAGTCCGTGGTATATTCAATATTCTTCACCAACACCATAATTCAAATGCATCAATTCGTCTTCAGTCTTCCTTATTCATTGTACAGCTTTCACATGGGTTAGGGAGGAAAAAGTTCTGAGGTGACTGTAATTGTCAAGAAATTACAAGGGCTGGAACAAAAGCAATGGGAGGAGAGATGGAAATGTAATAAAAATAATGGTATTATGAATACCAATTATGAGACTCCTATGAGTCAAGCACTGTGCCAAGTATTTTTAGATGGTTTAATTTATTTACTTCTCACAGATCTTCAGAAAACAGATAAGGAAATGGAGAATTTCAGAGGTTAAGTAACTTGTACAAGATCAGCAAGCAGACTACAACCCAAAGGTTTTGTTTCTGGAGGCATGGAAAATGATGAGCAACTAGTTTTGGAGATGGAGGGAGACAAAATGAAATGATGGAAAAGAAGGAATTTACAGTAGATGAGATACTATTTCTGGATCAGAAAATATTTTTCCCTTCTCTTGATTCCTATAGCAAATAATTTATATTGTTCTCTAGAGGTTTCACAGATAAAAAGATTGTCTTTCCAAATGAACCACAAGCTACCCAAGTACAGCATTATTTATATCTTATTCATCTATGTATCATATACTTGATCAACAATTACTGGGCATCTACTGTGAGTCAGATGCTGGGTAGGCACCAGGAAGACAAGGATAAATAAGATAAAATTACTTCCATGCCCTTAGAGATTTCTAGTCCAACGGGAGCAACAGATAAAGGATTTTGATGCACAGGGTTACAAATGCTGTGATTTGGCACAATTATAAATGCAAAGGTGAAAGCTCATCTAGAGTCACTGGAGGAATTCATGAAAGGATTCCACAGCGGTGCTACTTGAGCTAGGGATTAATGTATAAGATCAATAAACTGCAGTAAGTCCTTACAGCCTGAAGAAACTACCATAGGTAACATGTTTTGGTAAATGACAAGAGGAATTTAGGTGTAGATGACATCTAGTGGTGTGTGGTTGGAGCTTGAAAGAAAGTAATTCTGAAAATTTTATCATTAGCAATCAGCCTGTACTTAGTTGGCTAGACCAGAAAAACTGATGTACAGGGTGATCTAACCTGGGTATTGAAATGGGAGAAGCAAAATGTGGATGCCAATCCTATACATATAAAGATTGCAATACCTTATATGCATGCCCTTTTGCAACATCCTCTTTTCAACTACTCATTTGTCAGTTTGTCGTACTGTGGTGGCTTCCTGTTGCTGTGATGCTGGAAGCTGTGCCACCAGTATTTCAAATACCAGCAGGGTCACCCATGGTGGACAGGTTTCAGCAGAGCTTCCAGACTAAGACCGGGAAGAAGGACCTGGTGACTTAAACTTCTGAAAAAATTAGGCAGCGAAAATCTTATGAATAGCAGCAGAATATTATCTGATATAGTGCCAGGATATGATCCACTCAGGTTGGAATGCACTCAGAATATGACGGGGAGAACTGCTTCCTCAAGCAGAGTCAACCTTAAGGACCTGGAACTTTCATTTGTTGATACGGCATGACTCAAACTGAGAAGAAACAACTGCACAAATCCATTCATAGTCAGAAAGTGGGATGTATGAAGAATGAATCAAGGAAAATTGGAAGTTGTCAAAAATAAAATGGAGTACTTGAAGGTCGATATCCTAGGCATTAAACCAAAAAACCAAACCCACTGCCGTTGAGTCAATTCCAGCTCACAGCAACCCTATTGGACAGAGTAGAACCGCCCCATAGGGTTTCCAAGGAATGCCTGGTAGATTCGAACTGCTGACCTTTTGGTTAGCAGCCGTAGCTCTTAACCACTGTGCCACCAGGGTTTCCATCCTAGGCATTAGTGAGTTGAAATAGACTGGTACTGGCCATTTTGAATCAGATAATCATATGATCTGCTAGGCCAAGAATGATAAATTGAAGAGGAATGGCATTGCACTCATCATCAAAAAGAACATTTCAAGATCTACCCTGAAATACAACTGTATGAGTGCTAGGATATTATTCATACACCTATAAGGAAGGCAAGTTAATACAACTATTATTCAAATTTATGTGCCAACCACTAATGCCAAAGATGAAGAAACTGAAAATTTTTGCCAACTTCTGCAGTCTAAAATTGATCAAACATGCAATTAAGATCCATTGATAATTACTGATGATTGGAATATAAAAGTTGGAAACAAAGACAGATCCGTAGTTGGAAACTATGGTCTTGGAGACAAAAATGATGCAGGAGATTGCATGAGAGAATTTTGTAAGACCAACGACTTCTTCATTGCAAATACCTTTCTTCAACAACATAAAATGGTGACTATACATGTGAACCTCACCGAATGGAATACACAGGAATCAAATTGTGGAAAGAGATGATGGAAAAGCTCAATATTATCAGTCAGAACAAGGATAGGGGCCAACTGGGGAACAGACCATCAATTGTGCATATGCAGGTTCAAGTTGAAGCTGAAAATAGTTAAAACAAGTCTTCGAGAGTCAAAGTACAAACTTGAGTCTATCCCACTTGAATTTAGAGACCACCTCAAGAATAGATTTGACTCACTAAACACTAATCACTGACGACCAGATGAGTTGTGGGATGACATCAAGAACATCATATATGAAGAAAACAAAAGGTCATCAAAAAGAAAGAAAAGACCAAAATGGATGTCAGAAGAGACTCTGAAACTTGCTTTTGAACCTAGAATAGCTAAAGTGAACAGAAGAAATGATGAAGTAAAAGAGCTCAACAGAAGATTTCAAAGGGTGGCTCGAGAAGATAAACTATTATAATGACGTGTGCAAATACCTGGAGTTAGAAAACAAAAAGAGAGGAACACTCTTGGAATACCTCAAGCTGAAAGAACTGAAGAAGAAATTCAGACCTAGAGTTGCAATACTGAAGAATTCTACGGGCACAAAATTGAATGACACAGGAAGCATTGAAGGAATACACAGAATCATTGTACCAAAAAAGAATTGGTTGACATTCAAACATTTCAGGAGGTAGCATATGATCAAAAGCCAGTGGAACTTTAATTTGGAAGACAGCTACCTGGCCAACGAACTGGAAGAGATCCACATACGTGCCTATTCCTAACAAGTGACCCAATGGAATATGAAAATTACCAAACAATATCATTAATATCACACACAAGTAAAATTTTCCTGAAGATCATTCAAAAGCAGTTGCATCAGTACATTGACAGGGAATTGACAGAAGTTCAAGCCAGATTCAGAAGGGGACATGGAATGAGGGATATCATTGCTGATGTCAGATGTATCCTGGCTGAAAGCTGAGAATACCAGAAAGAGGTTTACTTGTGTTTTATTGACTATGCCAAGGCATTAGGCTGTGTGGATCATAACAAATTATGGATAACATTGTGAATAATGGGAATCCCAGAACACTTAATTGTGCTCATGAAGAATCTCTACATAGACCAAGAGGCAGTTGATCAAACAGGACAAAGGGATAGTGCATGGTTTAAATTCCTGAAAGGTGTGCTTGAGGGTTGTATTCTTTCACCATGCTTATTCAATCCGTAAGCTGGGCAAATGATCTGAGAAGCAGGACTATATGATAAAGAACAGGGCATCAGGATTGGAGGAAGACTCCAATAGGCAGAAGATACAACCTTGCTTGCTGAAATTGAAGAAGACTTGAAGCACTTACTGATGAAGATAAACACTACAGCCTTCAATATGGTTTACACCTCAACATAAAGACAATAAAAATCCTCACAACTGGACCAATAAGCAATATCATGATAAACAGAGAAAAGAATGAAGTTGCCGAGGGTTTCATTTTACGTAGATCCACAATCAATGCCCATGGGAGCAGGAGTCAAGAAACCAGATGATGTATTGCATTTGGCAAATCTGCTGGAAAAGACTTCTTTTAAGTGTTAAAAAGCAAAGATGTCACTTCAAGTGGTAACTTTGGTAAAGGATAAGACACTACGCAATACTGGGGAAGCCAGCACAACTTGTACAAAACGAGGTCATGAAAGCGCCACAGAAATATCCAAACTCCCTGAGGGACAGAATTGCTGGGCTGTGCGGTGTGGGGACCATGGTCCCGGAGAACATCTAGCTCAATTGGGGTAACATAGTTTGTAAAAAAAAAAAAAAAAATAGTTCTACATTCTACTTTGGTGAGCAGTGCCTGGGGTCTCACCCCTTTGGGAGCAAGGAAGAATGAAGAAAACTAAAGATACAAGGGAAGATTAGTCCAAAGAATTAATGGACCACATATACTATGGTCTCCATCAGACTGAGCCCAGTACAACTAGATGGTGCCTGGCTACCACCACTGACTGCTCCGACAGGAATCACAATAGAGGGTCCCGGACAGAGTTGGAGAAAAATGTAGAACAAAATTCTAACCCAAAAAGGAAGACCAGACTTGCTGGCCCTGACAGAGACTGGAGAAACCCTGAGAGTATGGCCCCTGGACACATTTTCAGCTCAGTAATGAGGTCACTCCTGAGGTTCCCCCTTCAGCCAATGATTGTACAGGCCCATAAAACAAAATGAGACTAAATGGACACACCAGCCCAGGGGAAGAACTAGAAGGCAGGAGGGAACAGGAAACTGGTAACAGGTAATTCAAGGTTGAGAAAGGAGAGCGTTGACATGTCGTGGGGCTGTTAACCAATGTCGTAAAATAATACGTGTACTAACTGTTTAATGAGAGACGAGTTTGCTCTGTAAAACTTCATCTAAAGTACAATAAAAAAAAATTAAAAAAAGATGTCACTTCAAGGACTAAGGTGTGTCTGACCCAAGCCATAGTATTTTCAATTGCCTCATAGGCATGTGAAAGCTGCACAATGAATAAGGAAGACCAAAAAGAATTGATGCATTTGAGTTATGGTGTTGAAGAACACTGAATATACTGCGAACTGCCAGAAGAACAAACAAATCTGTCTTGGAAGAAGGACGGTCAGAGCTCCTTGGAAAGGAGATTGGCGAAACTTTGTCCCATGTACTTTAGACATGATATCAGGAGGTACTAGTCCCTGGAGAAGGACATTATGCTTGGTAAAGCAGAGTGTCTGCAAAAAAGAGGAAAACCCTTCAGGAGATGGATTGATACATTGGCTGCAACAATGGGCTTAGACATGGCAATGATCACGAGAATGCAGCAGGGCTGGGCAGTGTTTTCTTCTGCTGTACATAGGGTGGCTATTCGGCACCTTGCAACAACAGCATATGTATGCACTTTTTCAACATCACTTTGCTGCTCTTCCCAACAAGAGGTGGAGTCTGTTTTTCTATCACTTGAATCTGGGTTTGACAGTGTATGTAATTTTGGCCGATGGAACATTAGCAAATGTCCCAAATGGAAGCTTGAAAAGTGCTTTCACATTGGGGTTTGCCATCTCTTGCTGCTCTCTGGGATCTCTTCCACCACTGCGTGAAGAAAACCAGGCTAGCCTTCTTAAGCCTCTGGACAGACATCAGCCATTCCTAAATCATCCAGAGATCTGTGTGACGCCATCCTAATTCATGCAGTCTCAGCTCAACTGCCTATCCAATGCACAGAATTGTGAGGAATAAGACATGTTTATCATATTAAGCCACTCAATTTTGACATGGTTTGTTACACAGCAAAAGCCAATTCATACACTACCCTACTTACCCTTTTCATCATTATCAGAGTCAGGATTATGAATATCAAATAGCTGTTATTCAGCTGGATTCTTTCCTTAGACCCTGGGAGGGTAAATCAGTGTGTCTTCACAGCTCTAAGAAAACTAATTCCCAAACCTGGAAGCCAAGCTTCTTGCTACTTGATCCTAAGAACCCAATTTGCTTGCAGTTTGTGAGTAGGGACAAAAACTTTACTAGACTACCCATCAGCTTTCTTGTCTCTCTAACCACACCTTTTCTGTGGGTGCTGAGTTGGGTTTAGGGTCAGATGTGTAGTAACAGCAAAGGAACCTCGTATTCTTAAAAATGGGGAGGATCCAGTCTTGTTGCTTTCTTTAATCTTTATTGGGAAATGAAGAAAGATATTGAGGGGCTGGTTTTTCCACAAAAAATTGGAAGACTTCAGTTTATTGTCAGTTCATAAGCCTACATTGCACCAGAAGCTCTGCAAAGGAAACGGTCTTTTACTTATGATCCTAACAGAGTAAAGGCTTAAAATTTTCTACTTTGTTTTCTACAGAGTTAAGCTCATCTGTTACCTTCATTAATTAATCTGAAATAGTTTGGGAGGTTGTTGAAAAATGTCTCACAACATATCATTGTAGAAACTAGGAACTCAGTGTATAAGAAAAATGTAAAATGTCTATCTGTTCTTCTTCGCCTCTGAGAAACGAGTAGTGATAAAAAGGCAAGATGGTGATTTTTTGACAGTTAAAGCTTTTCTGTAATAAAACTAACTTGAGTTTAAATTCAAAGATATTCCTTAAATCTGTTTGCTTTAAACACAGAGGATAAAGACGGTGAGGGCTATAGTAGGAATCTAATCTGCATACCCACTTTAGAGTTGTGAGATTTGAGGGCAGACCACCAGGAATCCAATTTGCACGAGAGCAGACAGTAGTCAGGGCCTGGGGCCTCAAAGTCCAAGCCTGAGACAGGGAGATGAAGGCTCTCCAGCAGTGAGAGGAAGCTGAGGTATATGTTTCCCTATTCCCTCTCTCAGGATGGGTGCGCTCCCACTTACACATATCTCTAAACTTAACTCAAACATCACCTCCTCTAGAAGCCTTCCTGATGCTGCTCCCTGCTAACTCATGAATCGAGTTTGTGGTTAATCTGCTCTTCTGTTTTTGTAGTCATCACCCTGTGTTATAATGTACTTGCTCATACCTGCTTCTTCTATTAGACTGAGAATGGCATCAGGTTGCAGTGAATGAGGGGCTATGTCTCATTTGTGTAGCAAAGGGATTAGCATCTAGTAGATATAAAAGAAATACCATGATCATGCACTGGAATGTTCAATTTTATTGTCAATTCTCCCCAAATAGATGCAATATAATCCCAATCAATATCCCAGTAGACTTTTCTGTAGAAATTTACAAGCTCTTTCTAAAATTTATAAGGAAATGCAAATGACCTGTAATAGCCAAAATATTTTGCAAAATAAGAACAAAGAGGACTTACATGACATGATTTCAAGACTTACTATAAAGCTACAATAATCAAGAAAGTATGACATTTATGTAAGAATAGGCATTTAAATCAATGGACCAGTCTATAAATAAACTCACTCATTTATGGTCAACTGGCTTTCAATAAAGAACCAAGGTAATTCGGTGGAGAAGCAATAATTTTTAACAAATGCTGCTGGAACAATTGGATATCCATAAGCAAAAAAATGAACTTCAATCCTTACCCCACACACATACACAAAAGCACATGCATACTCAAAATAGATCAAAAATCTTAATGTAAGAGCTTAAACTATAAAACTTCTAGAAGAAAGCATAAGAGAAAATATTTGCGACTTTAGGGCAGGCAAACAGAATAAAATGATAAATTAAACTTCATTAAAATAAAAAAAACTGCTCTTTGAGGGATGCTGTTAAGTAAATGAAACGGCAAGTCACAGACTTGGAGAATATGCATACGAAACAGATCTGTTAAAGGACTTGTATGCAGAAAGTATAAAGAACTCTTACGACTCAATAATAAGAAGACAAACAATTTTTAAGAATGGACAAAAGGTTTGAATATACACTTCACCAAAGCAGATGTATAAATGACAAAAAAAAAAAAAAACCCCACAGGAAAAGATACTCAATATCATTAGTCATTATGGAAATGCAAGTTAATGCCACAATGACATATCACTGCACACCCATTAGAATGACTAAAATGGAAAAAAGTCTGCCAAGTGTTGACAAGATTGTGGAGCAACTATAATTCATATCTTGCTGGTCAGAGTGCAAAATGGTGTAGCCATTTGGGAAACAGTTCGGTAGTTTGATGGGAAGCCAAACATACACTCAAGATCCTATAATCCCATCCCTAGGTATTTGTCCAAAAGAAATGCAAACATATGTTCACACGAAGGCTTTTATACAAATGTTCAGAGCAGCATTATTCATGATAGCCATGATAGCTAAAAGCTACAAATAATCCAAACGTCCATCAACAGGTTTACAAATAACTAAATAGAGGTACATTCGTAAAATAAGATACTATTCAGCAATTAAAAAAAAGGAGCAAACTACCGATACATGAAACAAAATTTCAAAAGTATTATGTTAAATGAAACACATACATGAACACGTATAAGAGTTCATACTGATGGATTCTGCTTATATGAAATTCTAGAAAAGGCAGAACTACAGTGGTTACTAGAGATTGGAGGCGGGGAAGGGAATTGACTGCAAAAGGACACCAGGGAACTTTCTGGGTTGATGAAAATAATTTATGTCATGATTGTGGTAGTAATAAAACTACCGTGTACTTTTTTCATTGTATGTAAATTGTACCTTATTAAGTGATAAAAATAATTTGAATGGTCTGGTGTACAGTCTGGGCCTTGGGGTTTTTAAAAGCTCCCCAGGTGAGTTCAACGGGAAACTGGTAGGCAGACTTCTAAAAGATTCCCCCAAGAATTCTGCTCTGGGTATTCATACTCTGTGTACTCCCGTCCTTGAGTGTTGACTGGAACGAGTGAAATTCTTCTAACCAGTAGAAAATGACAACAGTAGTGGATTGTCGGTTTAGTGATCAAGTTACAAAGGGCTGTAACTTCTGTCTGGCTTGTGTTTTGCTCTTTCCCTTGCTCGCTCATGAAGCAAGTTACCATACTGTGACAGGCTGTATGGAAAGGCCCTTGTGGTAAAAACTAAGGGAAACCTCCAGCCAAAAGGTCAGGAGGAGCTGAGACCTCAGACCAACAACCCATTAGGAGCTGAATTGTGTCAACAATTACATGAATGAGCTGGAAAGCAGATCCTTCGCAGTGGAGCCTTGAAATGACTGAGGCTTTGTGAGAGACCGAGAGCAGAGGACCCAGCCGAGCCATGCCCAGATTCTTAGCCCACAGAAATTCTGAGATAATAAATGTTTTCTTAAAGCAACTAAGTTCTGGAGTAATTTGTTTATGCAGCAATAGATAGCCAATATAACAGCCAAGATTGATAACCACTGATATCAGTGTAAATTAATAGCTGCAATAATGAACTTGAATGTGCTGGTGATTATGGGGATGACACACGACATGGCAGTGTTTTGTTCTGTTGGACACAGGTTGTCATGACTCAGAGTCGACTGGATGGCAACTAACAACAGCAACAAGTATAATTAGTGAGAAGTAACTGGTTCCTCATCTTGTTCTATCATAACTAGGAGAATGATGAAAAAAAAGGTAACTGTTTTAAAGGAATTTGAGCCACATAGAACCCATTGGAAGAAGGGAGTTTGGAGGGGCCCAGGCCTTAGTAACTAAGCAGGGTAGGTAAGGATTAAAGTGAAGGACACTGCAATTGTTATCTAGGTCTTGATTTTTTTTTTTTCCCTTGGAGAAACCCAGAGTAACAGGTTTCTCACAATTTAAAAACATAATTATTTTTACCAGATATATATGGAGGTGTTTTAAATTTTGTTTATGTAAAATCCACCTTTAAAAAAAATCATGTGAGCCCTAAATTAAACTATACAGATTCACATTCATTAGTTGAACTCAAAGATTAATATTGTTTTAACTGTGGACTAATCACTCTGTATAAACCCTATGGCTTCTTTAAATTTGTATATTTTTAACAATTAATTATTAAAACAAAGCCCTGCAACATCAACATGTTCCTCAAAGCTGATGAGACAAAAATGTGATGTTTTACCACTATAGAGGATGGGGACTTAGTGGGTCAGAGTTAGGGACCCAGGAGTCACAGGAGTTCCTCAAGGAGCCTGAATTAGGAGCCTTCTTTCACTGCTCAGAGCCCAGGACCTGGAGTGCCTCTGCCTCTGCCATGCTTATTAGTCAGGAGCTAGGCATTCACAGTTACGGTGTGTGCTTTTAAAGAAGGGTCTGGAAAAAATAGGGTCTAAGAACAGTTATAAACAAATTAAAGGAATTGAAATTAGGATCTATGATGGAAACGAAAAGAGATTGGAGGTAATTTTGCATGAAAAAAAGAGTTACTAGCTGTCTTCAAATAAATTAAGAGTAATTCCAAACAGTTAATTAACAGTATTGCTCATTCCCTCTATGAGATAGAAAGGAAAAAAAAAAAAGAGTTTAAATGGAAAGAGTGACGTTTGGTTACACTGAAAGTAGGATTTATTGACCACAAGGGTGATTAAGCACAGAGAACAACAGGTTCCTAAATATTTCAAGTGAAGCTGTTGAAGCTGTGCTTTCCTGACAGCAAAACATCTGGTGAGAGAATGAAAATTCCATCCAGCTGACTGTTCAAAGTCATGTGGATAAGACATCTGTATAATAACTGATTTTTTAAAATAGATTAATTGAACTGTTTGTTGGCTTTTGGGAAATTCCACCTAAATAAAGAAAAACAAAGGAGTCAGGTTGTCTTACCTTGTTTTGGGGTAATTTATATAATTAGAACAACAATCTTCATTCAACAGTGGATCCATTCCTGTGGGCTGATACACCAGACAGCTCCACCTAATTAGTCAAGGCTTTACAATGAGTTTATAGTAAGCTTTACTTCAATTACAGGTACTCAAACGGCTTGACTCCCCAGTGAATCACTGCTTTCTACCACCTAGAAACCAAGTCGCCCAAAAGTTTATAAAAACCCTAAACAAACTGGTAATTTTTCAGAACTAAGAAGGTAAAAAAAATAAATAAATAAAATAATTTTTTTTTTTTTTTAAAAAAAGGTAAGTATTGAGAATTCTTATCCTATTTCTTGGATCGTCTTTTAAAAACAAAAATCATGTTGCCTTATTGGATTCAAGCAAGAAAAGCCTTCTCTGACTAATGTTTTAGGACATGTGAAAACTAAGGTGAAAGTGAAGCTGGAGAACATCCATAAGCTGTTTTCCCAGGAAGCTAGTCACCAAATGACCTGAGGGAGTGTTCTCTAACGTATTTCCCAAACCAGCAGCAGCAGCACCTGGGAACTTCTTGGAAATGCAAACTCTTGCACTCTACCCAAGACCTACTGAATCAGACACTGTGTGGGCTCAGCAATGTGTTTTAACCATTCCCCAGGTGATTCCGATACACACTAATGTTTGACCACCTCTGGGTTAAGGGAATGATTTGTCATTTTCCCCAGCTAAGCCCAACCTGCGTTTCAGCATCTGGCTGGTTGTGTAGCTGGTGATCCTGTTGGGTCTCTATTTGCATGAAATGAGATGCACAGGAGTTTCAGGCTTTCTAAATGAAGGAAAGGGACCATGAAGATGGGAATGTGACAAAGTATCTAGACATTAAGCATGATGCTGTGCATTCAATATATACTGAAGGAAAAACCAGAACTTCTACACATAATAGAACCGGCAAGTGTTTGTTGATTATTTGATTCAGCGTATTTCTTCTGCTTGATCAACTGGCTTTGATCCCTTAAGGGAGAGAGAGGGCTAAAACAGCTGAAAGGTGTATGGTCATTAAAACAAAACAAAAACCCCATCAAGAAATTTGGAGCAGAAGCAACTGATTCAGGGCCCATGTAATAAGGTGGAACTCAGCACTGCGGAGAGGGTGTCATTTCCCACACCTACTGAAAAAAAAAAACCTGTTGCTGTCAAGTCAATTCCCACTCACAGCAACCCTATAGGACAAAATAGAACTGCTTCATATACCCACTAAAGACCACACTAAAACTTGGCACTCGAAGGACTTGGGGGAGTTCCCAGGGGAAGGGTACTGTGTCTAGTGAGAGAGTGTTCTTATACAAAGCACTACTGTTGTTTTTGTTAGCTGCTATCAGGTCAATACCGACTCTTGGAGACCTCATGTGTCAGGGTAGACCTGTGCTCCACAGGGTTTTCAAGGCTGTGACTTTTCAGAAGCAGATAGCCAGGCTTATCTCTTGAGACACGTCTGAGTGGGTTCTGACTGCCAACATTTCATCTAGTAGTTGAGCGCTTACCCATTTGTGCCACCCAGGGACTCCTTAAACAAAGCCCCACCCATTGCCATTGCATGGATTCGGACTCGTAAAGACCCTACAGGGCAGAGTAGAACTGCCGCATAGGTTTCTAAGGCTGTAAATCTTTACAGAAGCAAATTGCCACATCTTTTTCTGGTGGAGTGGCTGGTGGGTTCGAATCCCTGACCTTTCAGTTAGCAGTCAAGCACATTAACCACTGTACCACCAGGACTCCTTTATACGAAGCACTAGCAGTAAAATTAAGGTAAGAATACCTGGGAAATTCGGAGAAGGGCTGAAGTACTGCAGCTGTTGTGATCTGAATTTCAGTATGACCTTATCTCTTTATCCACCAGTTGGTAAGGCCTGGGCCAATCAGGTTGCAAGTATAATATAACACTAAGCTAAACTAGGACCGGTAAAAATACACGTTACCCAAGTTCTCTTCAGGGTATTACAGAGAGAGAAATTTAAAGATCTGGCAAGCCTGGTCTAGGTGCTTTCAGATTCAAAGCAGTATAGTGATTGTCAGACTCGATAGCTAGCTATCTGTTGATACTGATGGCTTAGAAATTATGCACCCTTAGAAAAACCAATTCCTATAAAGCTTTTTAAATGGGGAAAGCTGCAGTATCTTCTATATGGTCAGAAGAATAGAGAACACTGAAGCTGAGAAGTTTAAGTTCTGTCTTGAACTGGTGGTCAATGTATATTTATTCCTTTTATAATGTGTAAGTCATTAGTTCATTCCATAAATATTTATTGAATGACTACTATGTGTAGTAGTGCTGTGGTCCAGCACTCTAGGGCTGTTCTGTCCAATACAGTAGCCATGTGTGACTATTTAAATTCAATTCCTTGGTCTTACTGGCTACCTTTCAAGGGTTCGGGAGTCACATATAGCTAGTGGCTACCATATTGGACTGCACAAGATACAAGTAACAGAGGGAAATTTCCCATTATTTGTCCTGCCCAAGTGTCAGTTTGGGGCTTTTTCTTCCCCACCTCCATCTCCCTCAGGATATCAAAGCCTTCTACCTTCTTTGGGTGTTGGTATTATTAAAAGTGTACTGGACCATGGGATTAGTAGAAGGAATCTGCAGGAAGCAAACTTCCTGGGCACTGCAAATGGCTTGCGATAGACTATTAATTGAAAGGTTGATGGTTCAAACCCACCTGGGGGGGCTGTGGAAGAAAGGCCTGGTGATCTGCTTCTAAGATTATAGCCAAGAAAACCTTATTCTGCTCAGTTCTACTCTGTAACTCCTGGGATCACCAGGAGTAAGAACTGACTTGAGGCTTTTGTTTTTGTTTTTGCTTTGGTCTACATGGAACAATTTGAATAGATCTCAGGAAAATCTTGAGGCAGATACAGGCATCGTTGGCTGGGTGGGCCACATTGCCTTCCCAGTTCCATTTTTGTGGTGTAAATTCTGAGTTCTGCAGCCCTCCAACCTTCCCTTTTTGATTCTCTGAAGTCTGTTTTGGAAATTAAAAAACAAACTGGAACACTGGCAGTTTCTTGCTTATCTCATGCTTCCATTTTTCTCCCTGAGGCAACGTGGCCACCTCTCTCCGACTAAGGGGGGAAGCCACTTACAAGCACAAGAGGAGAACAAAAGCACAAAGATTAATGTTTCAAGATATTGTCTTGCTACATCAAAATAGTAGAAAACATGGTTCTTGCCTCCAAGCAGCCTATATAATGGGGGAACGTGAAAGATGGGAAAATTCATGAAAAGTTAATAACCATAAAGAGCGAAGTAACAATATTAAACAGAAATGGACAAGGTGTCAGCAGGCTGTGCATGATTAATAGTCCGGAGCTGGTAGAGGCTCTAAGTGTGGCTTCTCACAGAGAGGTGAGATGGATAGAGGGGAGGAGAGGCGGCATTTCAGGTGGGAAACCAAACAAGCAGAAGTGTGGATGTGGAGTGCAGGCGTTGGTCAAGGTACAAAGAATGTTAAGAGTTTGGCTGTCATGCAGGAAGAGTGGAGCCAAGGCTGAAAAGGAGGCTGAGGAAATATCACGGAAGATCTTAAATGTCAGGCTGGAAGTTTGGTCATTATCCTGTAGAGAGGTGGGTGCTGCTGAATGATTTGAACAGGGGAGTGACATGGCTAACACAGCTCTGTGACAATCAATCTCACATTTGAGCCCTAGAAGCAATATGGGGATATTTGGATATAGTGAAGTTGAGGCAAGCGAGAGACAAAAGGGTGGTTAGGAGGCTAATTGGGGGCCTATTCGATGTCAGCTAACAACAACAGGCATGAAGTGATATAGCCTAGGAAAGGGTGGGTAGCAGTGGGACTGAAAAGGGAATAATGAGAGCGAGTAGCATACTGAAGGACTTTGATTCTTTGGAGCTGAGGGAGAGAAACAAGTCAAATAACTTGGGCAAATTACTTAGCATCTATAAAATAGTGATAACAGCTTTCTGTTTTGAAGGTTTGCCATGTGAATTAATAATAAAAAAAAAAAGACCTCTGTAAAATAGGATGAGTCTCCAGCATACAAATGCAATTTCAGTCAGTTGTTTGGAACTCAGATGGCCTAGAGCCACTCTCCCCATTCCAGCAGTCAGGGCCCCAGAAAAGTGGATCCCCTCGGAAGGACAAGGCGAATGTCCCCCACTTCCTATGGTCAGTGAGACATGGCGTTTGCACACAGACAAAATCCTGATCTCTTCTTGCTTTCATTCTCAGGCTAGAGCCCACTGGAAAATAATAAGACTTGTTGGGACATACTGCTCCATTTTCAATCACATGCCAGATTTCAGGTCTCTCTTAAAGATATCTGAGGCCCCTCCCATAACAAATAAAGGACTGCAGCTCAAAAGTGTGATGTGCTTTGCCTCTCTGTTGTTTATTGCCCCAAATCTCTACTCTCATTTTATAAACCACTTCACCACCTGCTTTCCCTCTGTTTCTAATCATTCCCAATAAACTGGTTCTTACACAGTCCACAAAACCTTAACACGTAATGTTGCTGCATATGCCTTAGTTTTACAAGGAAAACATAGAAAAGGGTGCTGCTACAATGCTAGCCATCATTTAAAAGAAAAGAGGAAAAAAGAAATCAGGAAAAAATGAGTAGGAAAGTATTTTCTTCTATTTGTTTTGGAATTAGTGCTTGAGGAAAAGCTGGTTAAATTAGTGGAGGATAAAGAAGTAGATGGAGATTTTTGAAAAGATTGTGAAAGAAACCTTCTGGGTACTTTCAAGCACTCTAAAAATTGAAGGTTCTGAGTCTTTATTATATTTAACTTCAAGTTCACACACGTACATGCACACACACGTACATGCATTTGCATACACGCCCACATATGAATGTATGGGGTTCCTGGGGAGTCATAAATGAAACACAGAAGGGAAAGAGAGAATAATACAGTAAAAAAAAAAAAAAGATTTTTGTCCTGAGATAGCTAGAAAAAGGGAAGGAAATTGCAAAGAGCTTGTGTATATAAAAAGGGAATTACTTGCTCTGTGAACAGTAAAAACAGAAGGGAAAAGCAAGCTATAAAGACATAAGTCTGCCACCAGGACATGTTTCCAGCCCAGCACAGCTTGCTGGTGGTGATCTATTAAAAGGAACCCAAAAGCTGGGGCAGTGTAGTTTTGCAGTGGCAGAAGGAAAAACAGTGTCCAACTAGCCATTGACTGTTCAAAGCCTCAGTTGGTAACATTCAGAGTGTCTCTATCCTGGAACCTAAAGAAAAGGCAACATAAACCATAAATTGGATGATAAATAATTGGTTCCATTTTGATCAGAGATTCTGTAGAAGAATACTGATCAAAGGGGGGAAAATATACAACAGAATTTAAAATTCTCATGGACTTCAAACTTTTTGGAACCACTTAGGCTAGATGAGCCCCTGAAGTCTTCTTTAAACAATAGTTTAGTTTAAAGAACTACCTATATGGGATCAAACTGACAACAGGAAATCAAAAGGTTAGACAGGAAGCTTAGGAGGCAGTGAATTTATGCTGATGGTGGAGGAACAATTCCTAAAAGGAGAGCGAGTATGGTTGCTCAGCTTGAAGAAATGCCAGTGAGTTGTACATGTAGAAATTGTTGAAGTGGTTCATGTTTTGCTGTGTGTGTTTTCAGCAACAAAATAAAGTTCCTTTCCACTCTCTTCCAAGGGACCCGTGCCTCTTATAGCTGTGGCTGGCCAAAATGTGCCATGATGTACCTACTAGAATACCACTCCCAGACATTTTCTTATGGTTGGCCCCACCAAAATATTCCTATGTGCTCTCCTTTAACTTCAAAATTCTGTTCTAAGCAATGGTTTGGTAAATTTGTCCATTCAAATGCGAATAGAAATGCTGAGTTAATCTGCAGTAGCATTTACACTGAAAGATGATTTCTAGAAATAATTATTTCTGCTCCAAAGGTGTTTTGACCACCCAAAAAACCAAATCAAAGCCATTGCCATCCAGTCGATTCTACACTATAGGATAGAGTAGAATTGCCCCATAGGGTTTCCAAGGAGTGGCAGCCAAGCTCTTAGCCACTGCACCACCAGGGTTCCATTTTGCCCACATTGACAGGTATATTCGTTTGCTAGTGCTGGTGTAACACAAATACCACAAGTGGGTGGCTTTAAAAAAACAGAAATTTATTTTCTTACAGTTCCGGAGGCTAAAAGTCCAAAGTAGGATCACAGCTGTGTTGATTCCTTCCTTGTCAGTAGCCCTAGGCATTCCTTGGTTTCTTGGTGTTCCTTGACTTGTAGACAAGCCTCACATGACATCTGTCATCTGTCTTCCGTGTGTGTGTGTGTGTGTGTGTGTGTGTGTGTGTATTCTGGTCTTTTTGTAACTCAGTAGTGATTAGGTTTAGTATCCATCCTACACTCGTATGACCTCAGCAACATAACCCTATTTCCAAAGCAAAACCCTATTTCCAAACAAGATCACATCCACAGGTACAAGGGGCACAAAAATTCATCACAAGTCAGTATGGAAGAGAAGTTTGGGTAGGGGAGTTCTTTTGGCACAACTTCTCATGTCAAACCATATAAGACTTCAACTCAGTCTTTATAGAGGGCCTGGAATCAGGGAGGCAGGTAGAAAAACTTCTTTCACCCTCCACAGGCCATTGCCCAGGGTCATGGCCAGAAAGAGGAGAGAGGTGCAGCAAACTGGGGCTATTTCACCTCTTTTCAATTTAATTCTCAGAAGCTCTACTTGAGGTAACTCCTGGCTTAGGGTTATCAGCTGTCCTGGTTGCCCATGACTGAGGGGTTCATGGGACATGGGACTTTCAGTGCTAAAACTGGGACAGTCTTGGGCAAACTGCAATGGTTGGTCACCGTAATTTTCTTTCCTACCTAGGTCAGGCCCTGACTGGAGTGGAGAATACCAGGACAGTATCTCGATCTACCATCTGTACCCTGCTACTTCTTTAGCAAAGAAGTAGTAGAGATTAATATATATTTGCAGAGGTTAACTGAAAGCACCACAGTTTGAATCCACCAGTGGCTCTGAGAGAGAAATGACCTGACAATCTGCTTCCATAAAGATTTATAGCCTAGGAAACCCTAGGGGGCGGTTCTACTCTGATATATACGGTCACTGTGAGTTGGAATTGATTCGATGGCACACAACAACAACAACATCAAGTCTTTAAGGAGCTCTTGTAGCACAACAGTTAAGTGCTTACCTGCTAACCAAAAGATTGGCAGTTCAAACCCACTGAGCGGCTCTGCAGGAGAAAGACCTGGTCATCTGCTCCTGTAAAGAATACAGCCTAGAAACCCTATGGGGTAGTTCTACTCTGTTACGTAGAATTGCTTGAGTCAAAATTGACTAGACATGGCACCTAACAGCAGCATCATCAAGTCTTTAATGTCCCTGGGTGGCACAAAAGGTTTGTGCTCAGCTTCTAAACCAGAAGTTTGGAGGTTCAAATCCACTCAGCAACACTTCCGGAAAAAAAGGCCTGATGGTCTACTTCCATAAGATTAAAAAATAAAGAAACTCATTGTCATCGAGTCCATTCTGACTCATGGCAACCCCATGTGTTACAGAGTAGAACTGCTCAATAGGTTTTTTTTTTTTTTTTTCACTGTAATCTTTTACAGAAGCAGATTGTCTGGCCTTTCTTCTGTGGCACTGCTGGGTAGGTTTGAGCCACCCACCTTTATGTTAGTAATTGAGCACAAACCATTTACACTACTCAGGGGTCCCTCCGGCCATTGAAAACCTGATGGAGAGCAGTTCTACTCTGACACACATGGGGCCTTGATGAGTCGGGATTGACTCAATGGATTAGCCCTCCTCATTCTCCCTCCATCAAGTCTTGTTATTTATCGTTGTTTTCCCCTCCGTAGACATTTCTGTAGTAACGTTAAACATAAATTCTGTTGTTTGGTACCACCAACCCAAGTTAAAGAGGCCAGTCAGAAATTATAAGACTGCAAGAAGCGTCCCATGCATTTTGGTACAGAATCTATGAGCCCTACAAATTCCTAGTCTCTGATTAGCTATACCACTAATAGTCTGGATTTATAAAGCACAAGCCTGGTCCTGGGCAATATAATAATACACATCATACTTATTTTAGGCATCCCAAATCCATTGCCATCTCCTCTCAAATGGGACTAGAATGCTTTTCACCTTCCTCATAGTAAAACCTGTTCCCAGGGAAATATCTAACACCAGCAATTTACTCATTAGTGTATGAATGGCGAGCTACCTCCCCCAGGCTGATTTAAATTGTTAAGTCTTATCTTTAATCATACTCCTTCATTCTGTCTACTAATAAATAATCACTGAGAGCTTTCTATCTACTAAATTGGGAATACTGTAAGTGCAAGTGACACAGAGCCAGCCCCCAAGGAATTTACAAATTTTGGCCTCCATTAATTGCAGGCATCAGCTGCTGTTGTTGTTAGTTGCCTTGAGTCGGCTCTGACTCATAGCGACCCCATGTGTATCCAAGGAGAGCTGTGCTCGATAGGGTTTTCAGGGCTGTGACCTTTCAAAAGTAGATCCCCAGACCTGTCTTCCAAGGCATCTCTGAGTGGGTTCAAGAACTTAATCATTTGTGATACCCAGTGAATCCTGAGGCATCAACTGTTGTTGTTGGGTGCCAACGAATAGATTTTGACTCATAGTGACGCTGTGTGACAGAGCAGAACTGTCCCATAGGACTTTCTAGGCTGTAATCTTTATGAAAGCAGATTGTCAAGTCTTTCTCCCATGGAGCCACTAAGTGGGTTCAAACCACTAACCTTTTAGTTAACAGGTGAGTGCTTAAACATTATGCCACCACAGTTCCTTTGATGCACTAACTAGCCAGTAAGAAAGGAGCATTTGGGATGGGGGTGGCCTACCTAACTGCCCTTGAAGTAGAAATTCTTAGACTGGCATTGACAGAGGTTGCTATAGCAGGGTGGGGCATTTATGAGCTCTCTGTAGGGATTAATATGGTTGCAAAAGCTTAAAGTATCCAAGTTTTGCTCACTTCTCTCTTTGTTGTATTTGTTTCTAATTGAAAGATGATGTTAAGAGCAAAGGCGCTGGAATATTGGAAAAATAGCCCCATAAAAGTATGATCCAGGAATAAAACTAAAAAGGAAGAAATTTAAAATACAGAAATGTGAAATTCAGGTTTTGATTCAAAAACTTATTTGATTTCAAGAATCATATTAAAAAATCCCAAAAGGAAAAAAAGAAACATTTTATGCACAACAATAGAACAACCTCAATGTCTGGGAATGGGAATGAGGAGATAAACGTGGTACTTCTAATTATGGAATATAATGCAGCTATTTTAAAGTATAATTATAAAAAATAATGTAGTAACTTGGGAAAATGTTAATATGTTAGCCTTTAAAGTCAGGATATGAAATGTTATCTAGGTTATGATGAAAACTACATACATTTTATATAAAATATAAGCAAGGATGATAAAGGAACAGGGATAATTGAATATTGCTGATGTCAGAGTAGTAAGATTCTGGGTCACTTATTTCATTTTTATCTATCTTTTCACAATATTGTTTTGGCAATAAACATTATAATAAATCAAGTGGACAGGTGAGGATGGGGAATTTGGTTGACTGCAAGGTCAGAATAAACCCAATTATAGTGCTGTTGTTTTAGGTGCTATTGAGTTGATTCCAACTCATACTGACCCCATGTGACAATGTAGAACCACCCATAAAATTTTCTAGGCTGTAATGAAACCCTGGTGTCATAGTGGTTAAGAGCTATGGCTGCTAACCAACGGATCAGCAGTTTGAATCCACCAGGTGCTCCTTGGAAACCCTATGGAGCAGTTCTACTCTGTCCTATAGGGCCACTCTGAGTCAGAATTGACTTGACAGTGATAGGTTTTGTAAATCTTTATGGAAAAGAGCCTTAGCGATGCTATGGGTAAGTGCTCGGATGCTAAATGAAAGGTTGATTGGCGATTTGAACCTACCAGAGGCTCTGCAGGAGAAAAGACCTGGAGGTCTGGTCCCGTAAAGATTATACTCTAGGAAAGCCTATGTGGCCGTTCTATTTTGTCCTATGGGACGCAACAACAACTGTCTTTACAGAAGATCACCAGGTCTTCTTCCTGTGGAGCTGCTGGGTGGATTCGAATAGCCAACCTTTTGGTTAGCAGCCAAGCACTTAACCATTGCACCACCAAACCAAAAAGGTTTACACACAAAAAGAATCAATATTTTATGTTTCCAGGAGGGGAAGACTGGAGAGGGAGAGATGCTGAATAGACAACAGATTAGTAGTAACTTTGGTGAAGGGTAAGACAATACACAGTCCTGGGGAAGCCAGCACAACTTGACCAAGTCAGGGAAGCTCCATAGATACATCTAAACTCCATGAGGGACCAAACTACTGGGCTGAGGGCCGGAGACCATGGTCTCAGGGAACATCTGGCTCAATTGGCATAACATAGTTCATAAAGAAAGTGTTCTACATCCTACTTTGGTGAGTAGCACCTGGGGTCTTAAAAGCTTGTGAGTGGCCATCTAAGATATTCCACTGGTCTCACCCCGTCTTGAGGAAGAATGAAGAAAACCAAAGATACAAGGGAAAGATTAGTCCAAAGGACTAATGGACCACAACTACCACAGCCTCCACCAGACTGAGTCCAGCAAAACTAGATGGTGCCCAGCTACCACCACTGACTGCTCTGACAGGGATCACAGTAGATGGTCCCAGACAGAGCTGGCAAAAATTGTAGAACAAAATTCTAACTCACACACATAAAAAAAGACCAGAATTACTGGCCTGACAGAGACTGGAGAAACCCAGACAGTATGGCCCCTAAATACCCTTTTGACTCAGTACTGAAGTCACTCCTGAGGTTCACACTTCAGCCAAAGATTAGACAGTTCCATAACGCAAAACGAGACTAAATGGGCACACCAGCCCAGGAGCAAGGACAAGAAGGCAGGAAGGGACAGGAAAGCTGGTAATGGGGAGCCCAAGGTCCAGAAGAAGAGAGTGTTGACAGGTAGTGGGGTTGGCAACAAATGTCACAAAACAATATGTGTGTTAATTGTTTAATGAGAAACTAATTTGCTCTGTAAACCTTCATCTAAAGCACACACACAAGAAAACCCATGTCATCAAACTCACCAATGGAAGTAACGTATTATCTAACAGAGGTTAAATAACAAAGCTATCAGTCCCAGCACACTATGCACTAATCCAATTCCATGGGGAATATTCTGTTAAACTCTGAATGACCCATTTTTACATGGACATTAATGAACTAAAGTCCAGTAAGAAGAGAAGGACAACAAGAAGAATTGGAAAAATCTTAAAATGATAACTTGTTGCCACTGAGTGACCCTATAGGACAGAGTAGTGACCCTATAGGACAGAGTAGAATTGCCCCATAGGGCTTCCAAGGAGCAGCTGGTGAATTTGAACTGCTAACTTTTTGGTTAGTAGCTGAGCTTTTAACCACTGCACCACCGAAATGATAAATGATTGAAGAAAAACTCTAGAATCCCAACATAGAGACTAAGATGGATGGATCTGTAGGGTTGTCGTATGAAAACAGTATTAGGTTTTTGTAAGTTTAGAGGGCATAATTAGGATCAAAAGATAGAAGCTTTAGAAAAGCAGTGTTTTGGCTAAATGTAAGGAGGAACTTTCTGATAAGAGCTGGCCAACAATGCAATGAACTACTTCAAAGGTAGTAATCTTTTCCTTGTGGAAGATGTTAAGGCAAAGACAAAGTAAAAAGAACGTTGACTTTTGCTGGGAGAAACTCTAGTACCTAGTGACCTATTGAATCATAAGATCTTATATTTCTATAAATTTTAGGGAATGGAAGAAATTCTATTTGGTTTCTACAGTTCCTCAGGCATGAAATGGGTCAAGCCTTCCCTTACACATTCTCATTCAATTTAAAGGCTAAAATGTAATTAGACTAAAGCCAAATGAGAAGAAATAGATTTTGTCAATTCCCATTGGATTGCATGGGTATACCCTCTGAGTTTATTTTAAGATTCCATTGCTCAATATTCATTTGATTACTCTCAACCTAATTGCTTTTGATCACACTGTAATTACATTCTTGACCTTTAGGCTAATCACTAAGGAAGGAGATAAAAGAAATAACTTCAGTGAAGAATCCTTTATGTGCCAGGTACCATACTAGGCATATTATACACATAATTTTATTTAGTCCTATAACTGTAGGAGGGAAGAATTAATATCGCCATTTTATAGTTAGGCAAAGAGGTTTGCTTACAGTTACTCAAGATCCCATAGCAAGGACCAGAGTTGGGCTTCAAACCTTGAGTTTTGTTTCTTTCGGAGTTCTGCCTGATGGTGCTACTGCTTCAGTTTCCCCCAGACCAAACCATTTTTAGACTTAAATCTTTCCAGAAGCTACTATAATCCTATCTTTATGTAAGATCCTGCCCATATGTTTATAAGTTTAGCTTTTGGAAACTGAGCTCATTCCCACAAGGGGCCCTAAGATTGTATGTTCTATGAATGAAGACGTTCAAGCCAGTAACTTGCTTCTAAGATCAATCACTGGCCTTCCTAACAGCACAATTACAAAGACAGACATGATCCCCCAAAGATGTCCATGTGACATGGCAAAAACAACTTTTCAGAAGTGACTAAATTAAGGATCTTCAGATGGGGAGATTATCCTGGATTATCTGCATGAGCCCAATGTGATCAAAGGATCCAAATAAGAGGGAAGCAGAAAGGTTGGAGTTAGAGAAAACATGCAGGTGGAAGCAAAGTTCAGAGAGAAAAAGAGATTTGAAGATGCTGTGCTGCTGGCTTTGACTATAGAGAAAGTGACCACAAGCCAAGGAAGGCAGATAGCGTCTAGAATCTAGAAAAAGGGAAAATAGATTCTCCAGAAGGAATGTAGCGCTGCCAACATCTTAATTTTAAGAATTCTGACCCACAGCACTATAAAATAATAAATATGTGTTATTTTAAGCCACTGGATTTGTGGTAATATGTTACAGCAGAAATAGGAAGCTAATCCGACAGCCCTGAATATTCTCTCTCGGAGTAAAGAGAAGTTACTTTATTGAAGAACATCTTGAGAACTATGCCAGTGGAGAGGCCAACCCCTTTCAGTCCTTCTTGCTAGTGAGAGAACTAAGCAATGGACTGTAAGTGTCACTGGAGGCCTAAGACCCAGGTAGGAGAAAAGAAAAAACTGGGTTGGGGGGGAGAAAGGAGGGCAGAAGGAAGGGTGATCGAAGGATGTTGGGAGGGGGGTTTCAAGAGAAAAGAATGGATAAAAGCGTAAATGTGCAAATTAGAGACAAAGAATAAAATATAGGTGGCAATGAGCAGAACCTTGCTGCTAACTACTATTTCACTGAGAGAGATTTCCAGATAGTCAATTCCTGAATGAACCCCAATTACCAAAGTTAATATTTCTATAATACAGGAACCACAGAGTACTGCTTTGGTTCAAATTGTTAAAAGAAGGGTTTTAATTTGTTTCTAAACCACTTGGATTCGCTCCGGCATTGTGTTCTTACCATATGCACAAGGTAACAGGAAAGGAGATCTGAAAGTCATCCTAAGGACAGGAGTTACCATGAGCTCTGCATAGACAGTGAGAGCATTGTCCTGAGTTCAAGGCCCACGTGGGTGAAATGGACAGCCTTTCTGCCCTGCTCCTTATCATAAGCAGCATTCAAGCTGTCAGCCTGGTAGCAAACACTTGATTCTATTCGTGTTCAGCTTTTTGAAAGAGAGCTGCAATGCCTGGGCCCCCGCAGAACATCCCTGCCTGGTGATTCTTAGTGCACTCACAGGTCCAAAGCAATTCTAAGAATCTCCTGGAACACATTGATTAATGCTTAGGTACTCTGTAAAATTAGGAAATTTTGTCTTCCTGTAAGGCTTGCCTCACTTATCTGAACCAAGGTGCAAGCTGGACAAAGCTGATACAACCAGAAGCTGTACAAAATGCTGCACTTGATTCTACATGATCAATGACTCTAAAAATAATGAAGATACTTTTTGTATTCTGAGAACTCATGGAAAAACTAGGTATGAGGTCCCAATAGACTTTTTTTTAAATAAATACTTCTTAAAGATCATTTAGTATGCCACATAGATTAGAAATTAGCTCAGATACTGTCTAGCCGTGTGAATCTGAATAAACTACTTCATCTCTTTGTGCTCCAGTTACCTCACCTACAGTATGCTAGTGTGAAATTCCTTGGGTCCAAGAAAGTGCAGTGAGACGTTGGTACTTCAGTGGTAGAATTCTCACCTTTCATGTGGAAGACTCAGTCCAAATCCTGGCCAAAGCACCTCAGGAGCAGCCACCACCCATCTGTCAATGGTGGATTGAGTGTTGCTATGATGCTGAACAGGTTTCAGCAGAGCTTCCAGAGCAGGGTGGACTAGAAAGAAAGGCCTGGCTGCCTACTTCCAAAAATCAGTCAATGAAAACCTTATGGATCACAGTGGTCTGATTCCAGCTGGTCATGGGGATGGTGCAGGACCAGGCAGTGTTTTGTTCTATTGTAAAAGCAAAGCATTTGCACCTTTCAGTGACTCTTCCCTCTGGGCCCTCTATTGTTGTTGTTAGATGCCATGGAGTTGATTCTGACTCAGCGACCCCATGTGACAGAGTACAAATGTCTCATATGGTTTTCTTGGCTGTAGTATTTATGGAAGCAAATCACCAGGTCTTTCTTCTGTAGGACTGCTGGGTAGGTTCAAACCACCAACCTTTTGGCTAGCAGCCAAGCGCTTAACCGTTTATACCACCAGGGCTCCCTACATCTCTATTAGGTGCTACATTTTTCTAAGTTATTGGATATGAAAAGCTCTCTTCAATGCCAGGAAACGTATCTTCTCAAACTAAAAAATTCAGCTGATTGTTCTCTGCCCTCTTTCACGGGATCACCATTTCTGTAAATCTGAAAGCCATCAATTTTGATCTTTTGCTTGGTCACTCTGAAAGCAGTAGGGCAAAAAAGGGGGGCTCATCAGAGCAGAGTAACTGGAGAACAAGCTTCCAACAATCACTAACAACAAAAATACATGCCCATGCATTTACTGAGTTCCTCCTATAAGAATTAGTTATTTCCTTCAGTGAATAGGTATTGGGGGCCTCCTATGAACCAGGCCGTATTCTAGGCACTGGGGATGCATCAACGAGCAAAGAAGGAAAAAATCCATGCCTTCAAGAAGTTACACTATAGTAGGGGAAGATACAATAAGCAATATGTACAAATCAGAAAAATAATGCTAGTTAAAGGGATAGAGAAGGAGCCCTGATGGTGCAGTGGTTAAGTGCCCTGTTCCTAACCAAAATATCAGCAGTTTGAACTTACCAGCCACTCTGCAGCAGAAAGATGTGCCAGTCTGCTTCCATAAAGATTGAACCAAAAAAACAAAACAAAACAAAAAAACCCATTGCTATGTAGTCAATTCTAACTCGTAGCGACCCTGCAGGAGAGAGTACAATGACCCATAGGGTTTCCGAGGCTGAAATCTTTATGAAAGCAGACTGCCACAAATTTCTCCCATGGAACTGTTGGTGAGTTCAAACCACCGACCCGTTGTTAGCAGCTAAGTTCTTTAGCCACTGTGCCACTTGTACCCATTGCAATCAAGTTAATTCTGACTCATAGCAACCCAATAGGACAGAGTAGAACTGCCCCCATAGGGCTTCCAAGGAGCGGCTGGTGGATTCAAACTTTCTGGTTAGCAGCCGAGCTCTTAACCACTGTGCCACTGGGGCCCCAACCACTGGGAGTCCAGGGCTCCAAAAACATTACAGCCTTGGAAACCCTATGGGGCAGTTCTACTCAGTCCTATAGGGTTGCTATGAGTCAGAATAGACAGGAATAGAGAGAAATGAGGTAGGTGGAGGTGGGAGGGCACTGTGGTAGGCAAAAGTCATAAAATACCATCCCTGTGTTAAAAATTTTACAGTTTGAATGAAGAGACTGAGTACCATAGGTCAACATTTAGAGGACCAAACAAGGTAGTTTATATGTTAGAGCTAAATTCTAACGGGATTTGGGGACATGCTGGAGAATTCAATATATGTGTTGGGGTATATGGGGGAAGAGGAGAAGAACAGAACTGCTACAAGAAGGTAACTAGGATCACCATGTGGATCAAAGACAGGGGTGTGTGCCCCTAATGATTTCTGCGGTGAAGCTCCATTCTGAACTAGGGCTCACACCTCTGAGTCAGACTTCTAAGACAAAAGTCTAATTTCTGTATTCTCTTCCCTAATATACCTCACCTCATGTCTCCCTGAGAACCATGGAAAAGATGGATGAGGTAAAGTCTCCAAAAGACTAAGTGCTTGGCTGATTCTTTTGGTAAAATGCAAATTATAACCAGGTGAAGTCATATGATCTAGGATGGAAATCCTGGAGTTAAAATATTCTAAACACAACACTGAATGCTTCATAATCTTTCCCTAATCAGACAGAGCAAGGCACACATGATATGGCAGGTTTTCCGTCTCTCCTTACCATTTCTAACACTCTAACCTTTGGACAGTGGTATGTGGGCTTTGGGATACAGCACTGAAAAAGCACAACTGACTTCTTTGTGAGCTGCAGAATGGCATCCCAGAGTAAATCAAGACACATGTACATCAGGCGTGTTCATTTCCTCAGCTCTGCATTTGCCCAGATGATGTCAATACTTAGTTTGCAGTAACTCTGGTTCCAGCTGGTAAGCCATGTCTGCGCAAGTTATAGGATTTTGAGGACTGAACAAAGCAGTACGAACTAGAAGACTGAGTACAGGACAGTGAGACAGGAAATTCCACTTTCATCAACACTGACAAATCAGCTTATCCTAAACATCAATTCATCCTCTAAGTGAAAACCTCTTCTCAAGCTCTAGGTTGTCTTATTTAGTGGATGCTTTCAAAGTACATTTCAGATATGAAATTCTGTGGCAGTACTGAAGAACATTAAAATTATATCCTCTAACTCTCCTTTTTGAATGTGCTGCCTTATGAATTCGAGGTCTGTGTGTTGTTGAAAGTGCAGTCGTAAATTAAAAAAATGATTTAAAAACGCATATTTATTACTCTTTTCTGCAAATAAATCTTCATTTTTGAAAATTTAAAAAGGGTAGAAAAATATGTAAAAGGAAATTAGTATCGTTCACATCTTAGGCTCGGTTCTCTAGAGAAGAAAAACCAATGAGATATGTGTATATATATATATATATATACACACATACACACATTTATCAGTTTGTCTTACTGTGGTGGCTTGCATGTTGCTGTGATGCTGGAAGCTATGCCACCAGTATTCAAATACCAGCAGGGTCATCAATAGTGGGCAGGTTTCTGCAGAGCTTCTAGACTAAGACAGGCTAGGGAAGAAGGACCTGATTGTCTACTTTTGAAAAATTTAACAAGTGAACTAAATTAAAAGCAAAGATGTTTCCTGAATAAACTGAACACTTCAAAGGCCAGCATAGCAGGGACAGGGGTATGGGGACCATGGTTTCTGGCAACACCTAAGTCAACTGGCATAATAAAATCTATTAAGAAAACATTCTGTATTCCACTTTGGAGAGTGGCTTCTGGGGTCTTAAATGCTAGCAAGCAGCCATCTAAGATGTATCAATGGGTCTCAACCCATATGGAGCAAAGAAGAATGAAGAACACTAAAGATACAAGGTAATTATGAGCCTAAGAGACTACAAGGACCACATTAACCAGAGACTGCATCGGCCTGAGACCAGAAGAGCTAGATGGTGCCTGGGTACAACTGATGACTGCCCTGACAGGGAGTGCAACAGAGTTCCCCTGACGGAGCAGGAGAGCAGTGGGATGCAGACCGCCAGTTCTTGTATAGAGACCAGGCTTAATGGTCTGGCTGAGGCTAGAAGGACCCCAGAGGTCATGGTCCTCAGACCTTCTGTTAGCCCAAGATAGGAGCCATTCCCAAAGCCAACTCTTCAGACAGGGTTTGGACTGGACTATGGGACAGAAAATGATACTGGTGAAGAAAGAGCTTCTTGGATCAAGTAGACACATGAGACTGTGTTGGCATCTCCTATCTGGAGGGGAGATGAGAGAGCAGAGGAGGTCAGAAGCTGGCCGAATGGACACGAAAATAGAGAGTGGAGGGAAGGAGTGTGCTGTCTCATTAGGGGGACAGCAATTATGAGTATATAGCAAGGGGTGTATATAAATTTTTATATGAGAGACTGACTTGATTTGTAAACTCTCACTTAAAGCACAAAAAAATTTAGCCGGTGAAAACCTTATGAATAGTAATGGAACATTGCCTGATATAGTGCTAGAAGATGAGCCCCTCAGTTTGGAAGGCACTCAAAAGATGACTGGGGAAGAGCTGCCTCCTCAAACAGAGTTGATGTTAACGACGTGGATGGTGTCAAGCTTTCAGGACCTTCATTAGCTGATATGGCACAATTCAAAATGAGAAAAATAGCTGTAAACATACATTAATAATAGGATCATGGAAAGTACGAAGTATGAATCTAGGAAAATTAGAAGTAGTCAAAAATGAAATGGAATGGGTAAGCATAAATATCCTAGGCATTACTGAGCTGAAAAGGGCTAGTATTGGTCATTTTGAGTCAGATAATCATGTGGCCTACTATGCCAGGAATGCCAAATTGAAGAGGAATGGTGTTGCATTTATTGTCAAAAAGAACATTTCAAGATCTATCCTGAAGTACAATGCTGTCAGTGATAGGAAAATATCCATACACATACAAGGACAATCACTTAATACAACTATTATTTGAATTTATGCACCAACCACTAAGGCCAAAGATGAAGAAATTGAGGATTTTTACCAACTTCTGCAGTCTGAAATTGATCAAATATGCAATCGAGATGCATCGATAATTACTGATGACTGGAATGAGAAAATTGGAAACAAAGAAGGATTGGTAGTTGGAAAACATGGCCTTGGTGATAGAAACGATGCCACATCTATCACATGATAGAATTTTGTAAGAACAACAAGCTCTTCACTGCAAATACCTATTTCCAACAACATAAATGACAACTCTACACATGGACCTTGCCAGATGGAATACATACGAATCAAACCGAATACATCTGTGGAATGAGATAATAGAAAAGCTTAGTATCATCAGTCAGAAAAGGGCCAGGGGCCGACTGTGGAACAGATCACCAATTGCTTACGTGCAATTTCAAGTTGAAGATGAAGAAAATTAGAATGTCAACGAAAGCCAAAGTACAACCTTGAGTATATACCACCTGAATTTAGAGACCACCTCATGAATAGATTTGACCTCTTGAACACTAATGATTGAAGACCAGACAAGTTGTGGAATGACATCAAAGATATCATACATGAAGAAATCAAGAGGTCATTACAAAGACAGGAAAGAAAAAAAGACCAAAATGGATGCTGAAAGAGACTCTGAATGCTCTTGAATGCTGAGTAGCTAAAGAGAAAGAAAGAAATGATGAAGTAAAAGAGCTGAACAGAAGATTTCAAAGGGTGGCTCAAGAAGACAAAATAAAGTATTATAATGACGTGTGCAAAGACCTGGAGTTAGAAAACCAAAAGGGAGGAACATGCTCAGCGTTTCTCAAGCTGAAATAACTGAAGAAAAAATTCAATCCTTGAGTTGCAATACTGAAGGATTCTATGGGCAAAATATAGAATGATGCAGAAAGCATCAAAAGAAGATGGAAGGAGGTGGGGCCAAGATGGCGGAGTAGTCAGACGTTTCCGGTGAACACTTTTACAATAAAGATGCCCCCCAAAAGTGAAATGATTATACTTATGACAAATCAGGAGCCCTGAACATCAAAGGCAAAGTTAGAAAATGGACTGAGCAAAGTGGGGGGGGGTGGGGGTGGGGGGAGACAGTTCAGAAGCAGGGAGGAGTTGCCAGAACTGAATTGCCAGGAACCCTCCTGCTGTGGTGGGTTGGTGGTAGCATTCAGCTGCAGTTTTCTCAGGGAGAAACAGCCAGGAGCACAGCCTATTCACACCTCTGGAACCAAGGAAGAAGGCGCTCTCAGCAAAAGCTAAGTACTTGTGAATGTTTTACTGCACCCCTAGCCCTCAAGCCAGCTTCAGTGGCTGATGATTTCCCTGGGCCTGAGATAGGTCCTGCTGCATGCTCCTAGCCATTATCTCGGCCTTGGAGAAGGGATAAATTCACAACTGGGGAAGATGATCTGTCAGCTCCACTAACCTGGGGAGCTTAGGACTGAAGAGGCTTCTGTCTGGGCATAAACGGTCCATGGACTTTGAATGCTTTTCACCCCTGCATTGACCTGTGTGGGCCTATTTCAGGAGAGTAGGCCCAAGTTGGCAGACTATAACTGTTTCAGCTGTACGGTGGAGAGGTGGGTGTTTGATGTTTGACATTGCTTTGTCTATTAAACAGGGTCCTCACCTACCCACATCAGAGGCCTAAGGACTGGTGACTCCACTCGGGTCACCCAGCCACCCACAATAGGGCCCCAAGGATAACTGGTACCTCCCAGTCCTTACAACCAAAAGAATTGGATGCCCATGGCCCATCTGCGGAACCCACCTACCTGTGCGCTCTAGGGAACAGGGACATGCTTTCCTCACAGACACTCGGGGGAAGGTTGTCAGCCCCCTGCCTTGTTCGGAGCATGACCTCCTGCTGCAACCAGATACCGGTACCTATACCAATCACCCCAGCCCCTCTAAGACTGTAAGACAAAGCCTGTACCACACACTTGATGACCAACTACCTGGACACCTGAGCTGAATCCATACAAGAAAAGCAAATGGACTCCTAGGCTCATATACCTGATAACAGCTCTAGCCATCTGGTGACAGGTCATTAGAGCTTCAAAGGTGAAAATAATCAAGCTAGCTCATTCAAGCAACCTGTTTAGGCATATCAAAACAAAACAAAGAAAGAAGCTAGGATACAGTAAGCAAACACAAAATAAACTAATACAATAACTTATAGATGGCTCAGAGACTACAGTCAATATCAAATCACATAAAGAAGCAGACTATGATCGCTTCAACAAGCTCTCAAAACAAGGGATCGTCTCCATGAAGGTGTCTTCCTGGAATTACCAGATGCAGAATACAAAAGATTAATATACAGAACTCTTCAAGACATCAGGAACAAGACCAGGAAGGAGATCAGGCAATATACAGAATAAGCCAAGGAACACACGGATGAAGCAGTCGAAGAAATTAAAAAGGTTATTCAAGAACATAATGAAATATTTAATAAGCTGCAAGAATCCATAAAGAAACAGCAATCAGAAATTTAGAAGATTAACAATAAAATTACAGAATAGACAACTCAATAGAAAGCCAGAGGAGCAGAATTGAGCAAGTGGAAGGCAGAATTAGTGAGATTGAAGAAAAAGCACTTAGTACCAACATATTGGAAGGAAAATCAGATAAAAGAATTTTAAAAAATGAAGAAAACTTAAGAATCATGTGGGACTCTACCCAGAGAAATAACCCACTAGCGATTGGAGTACCAGGATAAGGAGCAATAACAGGAAATACAGAGAGAATTATTGGAGATTTGTTTGCAGAAAACTTCTCTGATGTCTTGAAAGATGAGAAGATATCTACCCAAGATGCTCATTGAACTCTATATAAGCTAGACCTCAAAAGAAAGCCACCAAGACATTTTATAATCAAACTTGCTAAAACCAAAGACAAAGAGAGAATTTTACGAGCAGCTAGGGATAAACGAACTGTCACCTACAAAGGAGAGTCAATAAGAATAAGCTTGGACTACTCAGCAGAAACCATGCAGGCAAGAAGGCAATGGGATGACTTATATAAAGCATTGAAGGAAAAAAAAAATTGCCAGCCAAGAATCACATATCCAACAAAACTGTCTCTCAAATATGAAGGCAAAATTAGCACACTTCCAGATAAACACAAGTTTAGGGAATTTGTGAAAAACAAACCAAAACTACAAGGAATACTAAAGGGAGTTCTCTGTTTAGAAAATCAATAACACCAGATATCAATGCAAGAGTGGAACACTGCACAGAGCAAACAGATGTCAACCCAGATAGGGAAATTACAAAACTAAATCAATACTAAAAAAAAAAAAACTCTAAAAACAGGGAAACAGCAATGACATTATGTAAAAGAAGACAACAATAAAACAATAAAGAGGGAATAAGAAATGTAGTCACAGATCTTTCATATGGAGAGGAGCACAAGGAAAGATAAAGAAATAAAAGTTAGGTTTAAACTTAGAAAAATAGGGGTAAATATTAAGGTAACCACAAAGGAGACTAACTATCATGCTCATCAAAATAAAATACAAGAAAAAAATAGACACTCGGCAGAAACAAAATCTACAACTATAAATAGGAGGAAAAGACAATATATGAAGATAAACTACTCAGCACGAAAAAATTAAGTGGGAAAAAGAAACTGTCAACAACACACAAAAAAAGACATCAAAATGACAGCATTAAACTCATACCTATCCATAATTACGCTGAATGTAAATGGACTAAATGCACCAATAAAGAGACAGAGAGGGGCAAAATGGATAAAAAAAAAAAGCACAATCTGTCTATATGCTGCCTACAAGAGACATACCTTAGACTTAGAGACACAAACAAATGAAAACTAAAAGAATAGAAAATAATATCAAGCAAACAACAATCAAAAAGAGCAGGAGTGGCAATATTAATTTCTGATAAAATAGACTTTAAAGTTAAATCCACCACAATGGATAATAATGGACATTATGTAATGATTAAAGGGACAATATACCAGGAGGATATAACCATATTAAGTATTTATACACCCAATGGCAGGACTGCAAGATACATAAAACAAGCTCTAACAGCATTGAAAAGTGAGACAGACAGCTCCAAAATTATAGTAGGAGACTTCAGCACACCACTTTTGGTGAAGGACAGGACATCCAGAAAGAAGCTCAATAAAGACACGGAAGATCTAAACACCGCAACCAACCAACTTGACCTCATAGACATATACAGAACACTCCACCCAAGAGCAACCAAGTATACTTTCTTTTCCAACACACATTGAATATTCTCTAGAATAGACGACATATTAGGTCATAAAGCAAGCCTTAGCAGAATCCAGAACATTGAAATATTACGAAGCATCTTCTCTGACCATAAGGCCATAAAAGTAGAAATCAATAACAGGAAAAGCAGGGAAAAGAAATCAAACAATTGGAAACTGAACAATACCCAGCTCAGAAATGACTGGGTTATAGAAGACATCGAGGATGGAATAAAGAAATTCATAGAATCCAAAGAGAATGAAAACACTTCCTATCAGAACCTTTGGGACACAGCAAAAGCAGTGCTCAGAGGTCAATTTATATCAATAAATGCACACATACAAAAAGAAGAAAGGGCCAAAATCAAAGTATTATCCGTACAACTTGAACAAATAGAAGGAGAGCAACAAAAGAAACCCTCGGGCACCAGAAGAAAGCAAATAATAAAACTTAGAGCAGAATTAAATGAAATAAATAAATAAAATGACATAGAGAACAGAAATGGAAAGAGTTAACAAGACCAGAAGCTGGTTCTTTGAAACAATTAACAAAATTGATAAACCACTGGCCAAGCTGACAAAAGAAAAACAGGAGAGGAAGCAAGTAACCTAAATAAGAAATGAGATGGGTGATATTACAACAGACTCAACTGAAATTAAAAGAATCATATCAGATTACTACGAAAAATTGTACTCTAACAATTCTGAAAACCTAGAAGAAATGGATGAATTTCTAGAAACACACTACCTACCTAAACTAACACAAACAGAGGTAGAACAACTAAATAAACCCATAACAAAAGAAGAGATTGAAAAGGTAATTAAAAAACTCCCCAAAACAACAACAAAAAACTGGCCCTGATGGCTTCACTGTAGAGTTCTACCAAACCTTCAGAGAAGAGTTAACACCACTACTACTAAAGGTATTTCAGAGCATAGAAAAGGACGGAATACTACCAAACTCATTCTATGAAGCCACCATATCCCTGATACCAAAATCAGGTAAAGACACCACAAAAAAAGACAATTACAGACCTATATCCCTCATGAACTTAGAGATAAAAATCTTCAACAAAATTCTAGGCAATAGAATTCAACAACATATCAAAAAAATAATTCACCATGACCAAGTGGGATTCATACCAGGTATGCAGGGGTAGTTCAACATTAGAAAAACAACTAATATAATCCATCACATAAATAAAACAAAAGGCAAGAACCACATGATCTTATCCATTGATGCAGAAAAGGCATTTGACAAAGTTCAACACTCATTCATGAAAAAAACTCTCAGAAAAATAGGGATAGAAGGAAAATTCCTCAACATAATAAATGGCATTTATACAAAGCCAACAGCCAACATCATCCTAAATGGAGACAGTCTGAAAGCATTGTGCTCGAGAAAGGGAAACAGACAAGGATGCCCTTTATCACCACTCTTATTCAACATTGTGCTGGGGGTCCTAACCAGAGCAATTAGGATAGATAAAGAAATAAAGTGCACCCAGATTGGTTAGGAAGCAGTAAAAGTATCTCTATTTGCAGATGACATGATCTTATACACAGAAAACCCTAAAGAATCCTCAAGAAAACTACTGAAACTAATAGTAGAATTCAGCAGAGTATCGGGATACAAGATAAACATACAAAAATCAGGTGGATTCCTCTACACCAACAAAAAGAACATCAAAGAGGAAACCACCAAATCAATGCCATTTACAGTAGCCCCCAAGAAAATAAAATACTCAGGAATAAATCTTACCAGAGGTGTAAAAGACCTATACAAAGAAAATTACAAGACGCTACTAAAAGAAACTAAAATAGACCTGCGTTAGTGGAAAAACATACCTTGCTCATGGATAGGAAGACTTATCATCGTAAAAATGTTTATTCTACCAAAAGCCATCTATAGATACAATGCAATTCTGATCCAAATTCTAATGACATTTTTTAATGAGATGGAGAAACAAATCACCAACCTTATATGGAAGGGAAAGAGACCCCGGATAAGTAAAGCATTACTGAAAAAGAACAAAGTGGAAGGCCTCACACTACCTGACTTTAGAACACATTATACTGCCACAGTAGTCAAAACAACCTGCAACTGGTACAATAACAGATACATAGACCAATGGAACAGAATTGAGAATTGAGACATAAATCCATCCACATATGAGCAGGTGATATTTGACAAAGGCCCAAAGTCAGTTAAATGGGGAAAAGACAGTCTCTTTAAAAAATGGTGCTGGCATAACTGGATATCTATCTGCAAAAAATAAAACAAGATCCGTACTTCATACCATGCACAAAAACAAACTCAAAATGGATCAAAGACCTAAATATAAAATATAAAATGATAAAGATCATAGAAGAAAAAATAGGGACAATGTTAGGAGCCCTAATACATGGCATAAACAGTGTACAAAACATTACTAACAATGCACAAACACCAGAAGAGGAAACTAGGTAACTGGGAGCTCCTAAAAATCAAACTCTTATGCTCATCCAAAGACTTCACCAAAAGAGTAAAAAGATTACCTACAGACTGGGAAAAAGTTTTTAGCTATGACATTTCTGATCAGCACCTGATCTCTAAAAATCTACATGATACTGCAATAACTCAACTACAAAAAGACAAAAAACCCAATTAAAAAATGGGCAAAGGATATGAACAGACACTTCACTAAAGAAGACATTCAGGTAGCTAACAGATACATGAGGAAATGCTCACCATCATTGGCCATTAGAGAAATGCAAATCAAAACTACAATGAGGTTCCATCTCACTCCAACAAGGCTGGCATTAATCCAAAAAACACAAAATAATAAATGTTGGAGAGGTTGTGGAGAGATTGGAACACTTATACACTGCTGGTGGGAATGTAAAATGGTAAAACCGCTTTGGAAATCAATTTAGCACTTCCTTAAAAAGCTAGAAATAGAACTATCGTATAATCCAGCAGTCTCACTCTTTGGAATATATCCTAGAGAAATAAGAGCCTTTACATGAACAGATATATGCACACCCATGTTCAATGCAAAACTGTTTACAATAGCAAAAAGACAGAATCAACCAAGGTGCCCATTAATGGATGAATGAATAAACACATTATGGTATATTCACACAATGGAATACTGCATATCAATAAAGAACAATGATGAATCTGTGAAAGATTTCATAACATGGAGGAAACTGGAAGGCATTATGCTGAGTGAAATTAGTCAGTTGTAAAAGGACAAATATTATATGAGACCACTATTATAAGAACTCAAAAACTAGTTTAAACAGAGAAGAAAGTATTCTTTGATGGTTATGAGAGGGGGGAGGGAAGGAGGGAGAGTGGTTTTCACTAATAAGATAGTAGATAAGAACTGTTTTAGGTGAAGGGAAAGACAACACACAGTACAGGAGAGGTCAGTACAACTGGATTAAACCAAAAGCAGTTTCCTGAATAAACTGAATGCTTTGAAGGCCAGCATAGCAGGAGCAGGGGTTGGGGGACCATGGTTTCAGGGGACATCTAAGTCAACTGGCATAACAAAATCTATTAACAAAACATTCTGCATCCCACTTTGGAAAGTGGTATCTGGGGTCTTAAAGGCTAGCAAGTGGCCATCTAAGATGCATCAATTGGTCTCAACCCATCTGGAGCAAAGGAGAATGAAGAACACCAAAGACACCAGGTGATTATGAGCCTAGGAGACAGAAAGGGTGACATAAACCAGAGACTACATCAGCCTGAGATCAGAAGAACTAGATGGTGCCTAGCTACAACCGACGACTGTCCTGACAGGGAACACAACAGAGAACCCCTGAGGGAGCAGGAGAGCAGTGGGATGCAGACCTCAAATTCTGGTAAAAAGTCCAGACTTGATGGTCTGACTCAGACCAGAAGGACCCCAGAGCTCATGGTCCTCAGACCTTCTGTTAGCCTGACAGGAACCATTCCCAAAACTTCAGACAGGGATTGGGCTGGACAATGGGATAGAAAGTGATACTGGTGAAGAATGAGCTTCTTGGATCAAGTAGACTCATGAGACTATGTGGGCAGCTCCTGTCTGGAGAGATGAGAGGACAGAGGGGATCATAAACTGGCCGAATGGACATGAAAACAGACAGTGGAGGGAAGGAGTGTGCTGTCTCATTAGAGAGAGAGCAACTAGGAGTATATAGCAAGGCATATATAAGTTTTTGTATGAGAGACTAACTTGGTTGGTAAACTTCCACTTAAAGCACAATTAAAAAAAAAAGAAAAAGAAGGAAGGAATTCATAGAGTCACTGTACCAAAAAGAATTGGTCAATTTTCAATCATTTCAGGAGGTAGCTTAAGATCAAGAAGGATGGTACTGAAGGAAGAAGTCCAACCTGCACTGAAGACTGAATACAAGGCTCCAGGAATTGATGGACTACCAGTTGAGGTGTTTCAACAAATGGATGCAGTGCTGGAAGTGCTCACTCATCCAAGCCAAGGTGTTTGGAAGAAAGCTACCTGGCCAACCAACTGGAAGAGATCCACGTTTTTGCCTATTCCAAAGAAAGGTGATCCCATAGAATGTGGAAATTTTCCAACGATATCATTAATATCACACACAAGTAAAACTTTGCTGGAGCTCATTCAAAAGCAGTTGCAGCAGTACATCAACTTGGATGGAAATTGAAGCTGGATTCAGAAGAGAACGTGGAACCAGGCATACCATTGCTGATATCAGATGGATCCTGGCTAAAAGCAGAGAATAAGAGAACGATGTCTACCTGTGTCTTATTGACTATGCAAAGGCATTCAACTGTGTGAATCATAACAAATTATAGATAACATTGCAAAGAATGGGAATTCCAGAACACTTAATTGTGCTAGTGAGGAGCCTGCATCAAGAAGCAGTCATTCTAATAGAACACGGGGATACTGTATGGTTTAAAATCAAGAAAGGTAAGTGTAAGTGTTGCATCCTTTCACCATTTTTACTCAGTCTGTATGATGAGCAAATAATAGGAGAAGCTGGACTATACGAAGAAGGTGGCATCAGGATTGAAGGAAGATTCATTAACATCCTGCATTTTGAGATGACACGACCTTGCTTGCTGAAAGTGATGGGACTTGAAGCAATTACTGATAAAGTTCAAAGACAACAGCCTTCAGTATGGATTATACCTCGACATAAAGAAGATAAAAATCCTCACAATGGGACCAATAAGCAACATCATGAAAAATGGAGAAAAGATTGAAGTTGTGAAGGATTGCATTTTACTTGGATCCACAATCAATGTCCCTGGAACAGCAGTCAGGTAATCAAAGGACACATTGCACTGGGCAAATCTGCTGCAAAGGACCTCTTTAAAGTGTTAAAAAGCAAAGATGTTACCTTGAAGACTAAGTTGAGCCTGACCCAAACCATGGTGTTTTCCATCACCTCATATGCATGCGAAAGCTGGACAATGAATAAGGAAGACTGAAGAAGAATTGACACCTCTGAATGACGGTGTTGGTGAAGATTATTGAATATACCATGGAATGCCAGAAGGATGAACAAATTTGTCTTGGAAGAAGTACAACCAGAATGCCCCTTAGAAGCAAGGATGGTAAGACTTTGTCTCACATACTTTGGACTTGTTATCAGGAGGGACCGGTCCCTGGAGAAGGACATCACGCTTGGTAGAGGGTCAGAGAGAAAGAGGAAGACGCTTAAGGAGAGGGATTGACACAGTGGCTGCAACACTGGGTTCAGACATAAGCATGGTTGTGAGTATGGCACAGGACTGGGCAGTGTTTTGTTCTGTTGTACATAGGATCAGTATGAGTCAGATTGGACTCGATGACACCTAACAACAACAACTATATATATAAAGAGAGAGAGATAGAGAGAAAGAGAAAGGGAGAGCGAGAGAAAGGTTTATATAAAGGAAATGGCTCATGCAGTTGTCAAGGCCGAAAAGTCCCAAGTCTGTTAGTCAGGGCTCAGGATGGAGGCTTCTCCTGACTCACATAGCTGCAGGGCTGATGAACCCAAGTTTGGTAGGTCAGACAGCAGCCTGCTGGCTCACGGGCTGCAGAGGCTGATGAATCCAAGATTGACAGGTCAGATGACAGGCTACTGGCTTGCAGGCTGCAGAGGCCAGTGAATACCAAGATCGGCAGCAGGCAACAAGGCAAGCTGCTGTCTGAAATCCCAAGAACTGGAGGTCAGATGATGACAAGCCAAATGCAGGATACGAAGTGAGTAAAAGCCAGTGAGTTTTGCCAGAAGTCCATATGTATTGAATGCAGGCCACACTCCCAAGGAAACTCCCTTTCTAGTGATTAGTTGCTCATAGCAGGTCTCATCATGGAGGTGATTATATTACATCAGATCTCATTATGGAGGTGATTATATCATTACATAAATGCCAAACTACATCATAACTGGCAAACTACTGAAAATCATGGCCCAGCCAAGTAGACACATAACCTTAACCATCACAGTCCACCTCTTGTCAACTTGGCTCCTGTACACATTTCCTTAAGCCATACGAAATCTCTAAATAAAGACAACTATAAAGTCATACTTGTGCCTAAAACAATACAGCTAACATGTGTACAACTGAAAACGCACTAGCCCCATTTATATCTTATATTTCATAAGTAAAGAAAGCAAAAATATTTGATGTACACATACAAGGAAGAAACACATCACAATTACAATTCTTGTTTCTGGAACTGGTTACGTGGTAGTAGCTAGCATTTAGAACTACTTTCTTCCACTACCATTCCTTATTCCCCTTACCTTCAGCAAAAACCTCAGCTAGTCATGTTCCTTTGCCTGGTGGGGTGACACAAACCGTCATTCTTGAAGGATCTGGGCCATTAGTAATCGTGTCAAAATTGGGTTGCTGTAATTTTCCATTGACTTTAATCACATACTTTGGACATGTTGTCAGCAGAGATCAGTCCCTAGAGAAGGACATCACACTTGGCAGAGTACAGGGTTAGCGGAAAAGAGGAAGACCCTCAACGAGGTGGATTGACACAGTGGATGCAACAATGAGCTCAAGCATAACAACAATTGCAAGGATGGCGCAGGACCGGCAAGTGTTTCGTTCTGTTGTGCATAGGGTCACTATGAGTCGGAACCGACTCGACGGCACCTAACAACAACAACAACAATGGTAGTACTAAGAGATGCCCTAAGGAATCTCCTGTATTCCAGACATACTCTTCTTTACCTACAATATCAATCTGATTTCCTTTTGGTAATCAGGATCAATCACACCTGCCAACATGATAACTTCCTTCTCTGCCTGTTCCAGAAGCAATGAGGAGCCCAAAGTGGCTGGGTAGCATTCTTAACTTCCAGTTCAATAGAATCAGTGATGTGTCTCCTGGTGGGAGCATTCTTCTCTTTGTAGCTAAAACCTCTAGACCTGCAGAGCATAGGGTCACAGGGACAGGAAGCAAAAAACTTGCCACTCACTAGGGGTAATAGTGAGTGGTTACACTCCCATTTCTACCCCTTGATGCCTGGACAGATGAATCCTGGCTATGGGAGAAACAGCATCATATATTAGACACTGGTTTAGAGCGTATACAGCCTCCTGGAGAATATTATCCCAACCCTGCCACTTAGCTGGTGCCATAATTGCATTTTTAGAAGGCATTCAGCAACGATTTGTAAGGCATCTGCCTTATACCGTGCCCTAGGCAATATCTCAGACAAAGTCTCTTTAGACACAATTGGGTTAATCTCATCAGATGGGGTTGGAGGGGTAATGGTTTTGTTGGCAGGAATGATTCAACAGAATTTAGGAGCTCAGTGTCCCCAGCTTCCCGATTATCTGCCCATATGTCCCCGTCTCAAGTTTCAGGATCCCATTTCTTCCCAATCAACACCCTCACTTTAACTTCAGACACCATTGGAAACCCTGGTGGTGTAGTGGTTAAGTGGTTAAGTGGCTAACCACTAAAAAAAAAAAAAGGAATTCAACTGATGCTATAATTCAGCCACTCTTACAATAAGACTCTGGGTATGGTTTTTGGCAATATCAGCTCTGTTACTACAAGAAATAAGGCCTTTATTTCAGGACACGAGTGACAATTATGAGGTCATTTATGTGGCATTTGACTTTGACTCTGAAGCACTGAGCTCATCTTTTTCTTTCACCACTTTGTCTAGTGAAAGTAGGACCAACCAACCAGCTTCCTTATACTACTAATTCTGACAAAATTGTAGAAAGTATCAAACGTGATCACCCAGAGCCTCACTTCTCATCAATATTTGACCTATTGGTAGTGATACTTTGTGTGTTTCTATTGCCAACTCATGCCATAGATTCACAGTGCCATCTTTACTACTGGAAGCAGAGTCATCAACACCTTGAAGATTAACCAAATTTTAGAACTAATTTAGAAAACTTGTCCTTATTTAGTTTCTCTAGAACCACTTTTGGTACCAAATATCTTAGGCTGGGTTATCCAAAGAAGCAAAACCAGTGAAACATGTGTGCGTGGGGGGTGGGGGGTAGAGAGAGAGAAATTTATGTCAAAGAAATGGCTCATGCAGTTGTATAGGCTGGGAAGTCCCAAGTCCATGGGTCAGGCATCAGGATAGAGGCTTCTCCTGACTCACGTAGCTGCAGAGGCTAACCAATCGAAGATCGGCAGGTCGGATGGCAGGCTCCTGGCTCTCGGGCTGTGGACACCAATGAATCCCAAGATCAGCAGGCAATATGGAACACCACTGGCTCAAGTCCCAAGAAACAGAAGTCAGATGATGACAAGCCAAATGCAGCATCCAGAGTGAACAAAAAAATATCCAGTGAGATTTGCCAGAAAGTTCATATATATTGGATGATGCAGGCCACATTCTCAAGGAAACTCCCTCTCAACTGATTGGTGGCTTATATTAGATCTCATCATAGAGGTGATTACATCATTACATAACTGCCACACTACATCACAACTGCCAAACCACTGACAATCATGAACGAGCCAAGCTGACACACCATCACAATCCATAATCTTACTGCACTGAGATAATCATAGAAATAAATTGGTAATATCCTCCCATGTTTTTGAAGGCATATATGCTCATAGTTTTTAGCAAAATTAAGGTTATATTTCATGTATTTCTGTGTAACTGTGTTTCTACTCTTTTGAATCAGAATAGAAATTATATGTGACATGACCGGCTCCTTGAAAAGGCAGCTCAAAATTCTACCTCCTAAAATATGTTTTCAAATGTTAATTTTATGAATGCCTAGGAGAAGCAATGAAAGCCTGATGTGGCCACAGAACAGACATTACACAGGTAGAGCATGTAAGTGTTTCCCAGTTAATAGAGGGCTGTAGCAATGAAGAGAGCCTGTTGTTTGGCTGAGAGAAGTCATTCAGTCTCTTTGCTCATTCCATCTGTGGTGGTTCAATGAGGTTGTCCATAGCATGTACTTTTTTAATATGTGTATTATGCTTTCTAATTGGGCTTTATTGGAATTAAATCTATACAAAAAAGACATAGATCTCTGAGTGCAGATGCCAATAAGCTATACATAGGCATTTCCTTTTAGATCAAAGTAATTCACAAACATTTACTAACTTCTTTTGACGGCAGTGGGTTGGGTTTTTATTTCAACTAATTTATTATTCTAACGTGTTATAAAACTTGTGAGGAAGTGAGGCAAGTAAAAGCTATTTTTACTATAATTTTACAAATTAGGAAAGTGTGGCCAAAAATATGCAGAACTTGCCCAGAGCTATTAAATAAGCCAATGTAGTGGTCTCTTAAACAGGAACTCAACTCCCCAGTTACTGCACTAATTCCTCTGCTCGTAGCTAACACTAAAGACTTAGGAATTCTTCAATGAAAGTGTTTCTGTCCTAAAATATTTTCTTTCTTTCCTAGGTTGTAATCTTTATAAATACTTAAAATGATATATTTGTTTTTAAGAGTTCATCAGCTCTTGCTACAGACCCCTCATTGTAAGCATGATATTCTTTCTTTTAATATTAGCCTATATGTTATTGGAGTGAGGAACCTGAATGTAGGGAAAATCAGCTTTATTTTTAAAGCCCTAATTCCTGTTTTCCTTCTAGCGGGCCCAGTTACTATTCGATTTTAATTCCTGTTTTCTCTCTGCCATATCATTCTAGCGGGCCCAGTTACTATTTGATTGTTCTAAAATTGGACTCCTGATCATTATGGGAACTTCTTGCTCCCACCTCTGCTGCTTGGGGTCTTACCAAGGCAGTCTGTAGCAGTTTCCTTGATGAACACTGTGGCCAGAGTGGTGTGCTAGTTAACTGGCTCTCAGGTGGGTTAGGGGGAAGCCCTGATTTGTAGTATTTGCTGATTTCTGTGGTGTAAATATTCCCACCATGGCTGATTTCAAGCTACCAACATGATATCACTAATCACGGAGGTGGAGAGAGAGGCGTGCGGTCGGCTCAGGTGTGAGCAAACTCCAGCCTACCATTGCATTGGAGCTCTCTGGAGGAACATGTTCAGCTTTCTCTAGGGTGGCACTGGAGGAGAAAGCCATTCTAATGCCACACAGTTCTATTTTCCTTGCTGCCCTCTCAGTAATCTTGAATAACCCCTTCCACAAGGTGCTCCTGCAAAACAACCTCTTATTCCCGCCTGGCTGTGTCTGAAACTTGCTACTCAAAGTGTGGTCTGAGGAACAGCAGTGTTGGCCACACCTGGGAGCTTGTAAAAAATGCAGCTTCGGGTCCTCCCCAGTCCTATTGAAGATGCATTTTAACCAGATTCCAGTCGGAGAAGCCCTGACGTAGTAAATTTCATCCAGTCTCAAAGCTATGGTGCAAATCATGACCCAGTAACAACTTTGATGTCCTGTAATTCCCCAAGGTAGATATGAAATAGAACTTCAAAAATGACTATAGATTGCAGATGAAAACGAGACCTCTGAAAATAAAATAAGTATCTATGCAAACTAATCAGGACAGGGGGATTTTAGGATCCCAAAATTGCTAAAGGTGAGAAATTCTTTGTAAATTAGAGGATTTTTTTTCCTGCCAATAGCCACAGATTCAGAGAAAATAGGTAATCAACAGAGAGCCACTTATTTTTTCTGATTTTGTCTACTTGCTTTTAGATAATAAGTTATACTTAAAATATTGTATTACTTTAACTAGTAAAAGAGAATTAAAAGTTTTTTCTGAGTTGATGTAAGTAAATTTAGCTCATTCCTCTGACTGTTGCATAACATTCCATTGCATGCTTATGACGCGATACGGTACTCCAGCTCTGTAGTAAAGGACATGCACGCTGTTTCCTACTCTTACTACCACAAGCAATTCTTCCATGGACATCTGCATATGTATTCTCCCTTAGATCTGTGTGAAAGCTATTCTAAAGAGATGTCCAGGGACAGGATCACTGGGCTTGCACACTTAATTTCACCGAGTACTTTCAGATGGCTCTTCAGAAATGGCTATACCTATTAATACTCCCATCAGCAGTGCTTGGAGGTTTCTACTTCCCCACTTTATATTTTCTAACTTTTGAGTTTTTGCCAATCTGGTGGATGTAGGATGACAGCTATGCTTGTTTTCATTTGCATTTTTCTGATGCGAGATTAATCATCTCTTCATATGCTCATTAGCTATTAAGATTTTTTCTTCTGGAAACTGACTACTTGTGTTCTTTGCCTGTATATCTATGGAATTCCGTTTGTGTATGCGCGTGCTTTGGGTGGAAGTTTACACAGCAAATTAGTTTTCCATTCAATAATTCATAAGCAAATCGTTCTGTGACATTGACTGCAATTCCCACAATGTGTCAGCACTCTCTCCATTTTCACCCCAGGTTCCCCATTTCCCTTGGTCCTGTTTCCCTGCCCCTCCGTGCCTTCTTATCTTTACTTTTGGGCAGATGTTGCCCTGTTGGTCTCATGTAGTTAATTGTTCTAGGCAGCACATTCCTCACAAGTGTTACTGTTTATTTTATAGGCCACTCTATTATTTGCCCGAAAGGTGGCTTCTGGGAGTGGCCTCAGTTTCAAGTTTGAAGGGTGTCTTAGGGCAATAGTCTTGGGGATTCTTCTAGTCTCTATCAGACCATTAAGTCTGGTCTTTTTAATGAATTTGAATTTTTTTCTACATTTTTCACTCATTCTAACTGGAATCTTCTGTTGTGTTCCTGGTCAGAGCAGTTGGTAGTAGTAGTCAGGCACCATCTAGTGCTTCTGGCCTCAGACTGGAGGAGGCTGTAGTTCATGTGGGCCATCAGTCCTTTGGACTATTTGCTTCCTTGAGTCTTTGTTTTTCTTCACTCTCTCTTGCTCCAGATTGGAAGAGAGCAATAGTTGTATCTTAGATGGCCGCTCAAAAGCTTTTAAGGTCCCAGATGCCACTCTACAATATAGAGTATTACCTTTACGAACTATGTTACGCCAGTTGACCTAGATGTCCCCCAAGACCATGGTCCTTAACTTTTAAGCCCAGTAGCTCAGTCCCACAAGGTATTTGGTTATGTCTAAAAAGTTTCTGTAACTGTGGCCCCTATATACTTTATAATATATATGAATATATATGCAGTACATACAAATATGTATGTAGAAATATTCACAACCATACCTAAATACCTAAATAAGCACTCAAGTGTACTCTCATATGACCTCCCACACCTGTTTAGCATACATATCTACCCATGTATCTACTCACAAATTATTGTTTTTTATTACTGTTGTTGCGGGATTGTATATGTTATAGTATTTACCGTAGTTGCCCTCTCAGCGTCTTCCTTTGTCGCGGTCATGTGCTGACTTCCCCCTTATTCTGTATTGCCTTTCCCTTCACCAAAATTAACTCAAGTCTATCCATTTTTTTTTTTTATCCATTTAGTGATTCTCCCTCCTTCCCCTCCCACCCATGGTAACCATCAATGAATGTTTCTTTCTGTGTGTAAACCTATTCTTGACTTTATATAATAGAAGTCTCATACAGTATTTGTCCTTTTGTGATTGACTTATTTCACTTAGCATAATGCCCTCCAGATTCATCCATGTTGTTTGATGTTCTGTGGATTCATCGTTATTCTTTATCGTTGCATATGATTTCGTTGTATGCATGTACCACAATTTGTTCATCCATTCATCCATTGATGGACATTTAGGTTGTTTCCATCTTTTTGCTATTGTGAATAATGCTGCAATGAACATGGGTATGCAACTGTCTATTCGTGTCACGGCTCTTATTTCTCCAGGATATATACCTAGGAGTGGGATTGCTGGATTGTATGGCGTTTCTAGCTTTTTAAGCAAGCGTCATACCATTTTCCATAATGGTTGTACCATTTTACAGTCCCACAAGCAGTGTATAAGAGTTTCAATCTCCCCACATCCTCGACAGCATTTGTTATTTTTTTTTTTTATCAGTGCCATTATTGCCAGGGTGAAATGGTATCTTATTGTAATTTTAATTTGCATCTTTCTAATGGCTAATGATCACGAATGTCTTCATGTATTTGTTAGCCACCTAAATGTCTTCTGTGATGACGTGTCTGTTCATGTCCTTTGCCCATTTCTTTTTTTTTTAATAATTTTTATTGAGCTTTAAGTGAATGTTTACAAATCAAGTCAGTCTGTCACATATAAGCTTATATACACCTTACTCCATACTCCCACTTACTCTCCCCCTAATGAGTCAACTCTTCCAGTCTCTCCTTTCGTGATAATTTTGCCAGTTTCTAACCCTCTCTACCCTCCTACCTCCCCTCCAGACAGGAGATGCCAACACAGTCTCAAGTGTCCACCTGATACAAGTAGCTCACTCTTCATCAGCATCTCTCTCCAACCCATTGTCCAGTCCCTTCCATGTCTGATGAGTTGTCTTTGGGAATGGTTCCTGTCCTGGGCCAACAGAAGGTTTGGGGACCATGACCACTGGGATTCCTCTAGTCTCAGTCAGATCATTAAGTCTGGTCTTTTTATGGGAATTTGGGGTCTGCATCCCACTGATCTCCTGCTCCCTCAGGGGTTCTCTGTTGTGCTCCCTGTCAGGGCGGTCATCAGTTGTGGCTGGGCACCATCTAGTTCTTCTGGTCTCAGGATGATGTAAGTCTCTGGTTCATGCCTTTGCCCATTTCTTGATTGGATTTTGTGTGTGTATGTGTGTGGTTGTTTAAGTGTTGAAGTTTTCTAAATATTTTAGAGGTTAGACTCTTGTCAGATGTGTTATTATTGCCAAAAACTTTTTCCCAGTCTGTAGGCTCTCTTTTACTCTTTTGGAGAAGTCTTTTGATAAGCGTAAGTATTTAATTTTTAGGAAGTCCCAGTTATCTAGTTTATCTTCTGCTGTTTGTATATTTTTAGTTGTTTGATAGTCTATTTATGCTGTAAATTAGGGCCCCTAGCTTTGTCCCTATGTTTTCTTCCATGAACTTTATAGCTTTAGGTTTAACATAGAGGTCTTTGATCCATTGTGAGTCAGTTTTTGTGTATGGTGTAACGTATGCGTCCTGTTTCATTTTTCTGCAAATGGATATCCAGTTTTGCCAACACCATTTCTTAAAGAGACTATCTCCTCCACATTTAATGGATTTCAACTCTTTGTCAAAGATCAACTGTCCATAACTGGATAGATTTATTCTGAATTCTCAATTCTGTTTCATTGGTCTATGTGTCTGTCACTGTACCAGTACCAGGCTGTTTTGACTACCTTGGCTGTATAGTAGAGTACTGAATAAATAGACTATCAAACATAACTAAAAATATACAAACAGCAGAAGATAAACAAGATAACTGGGACTTCCTAAAAATTAAATATTTATGCTTAGGTTATGAAATCGGGAAGTGTGAGGCCTCCTACCTTGTTCTTTTCATTAATGCTTTAGCTACCCAGGGCCTCTTTCCTTTCCATATAAAGTTGGAGGTTCATTTTTCCATTTCTTTAAAGAATGTTATGGAAATTTGGGTTGGAATTGCATTATATCTCTATAGATTTCTTTGGGTAGTATTGACATTTCCACAATCTTAAGTCATCCTATCCATGAGGATGGTATGTTTTTCCATTTACGTAGATCTCTTTTGGTTTCTTGCAGTAATGTTTTGTAGTTTTCTTTGTATAATTCTTTTACCTCCCTAGTTAGATTTATTCCTAAGTATTTTATCCTTTTGGGGGCTATTGTAAATGGTACTGTTTTCCTGATCTCCTTTTCATAGTTTTCTTCACTAGTGTAGAGGACTCCAATTGTTTTTTGTATGTTGATCTTGTACCCTTACACTTTGCTGAACCCTTCTGTTAGTTCCAGTAACTTTCTTTTGGGGTATCAGGGGTTTTCTATGTATAGGATCATGTCATCTATGAATTAAAAAAAAAAAAATTTATTTTTTATTTTTTAGGGAGAGTTTTAATTCTTCCTCGACAATTTGGATGCCCTTTATTTCCCTTTCTTGCCTTATTGCTCAGGCTAGGACCTCCAGCACAATGTTGAATAAGAAAGGTGATAAAGGGCATCTGTGTCTAGTTCCCATTCTGAAGGGGAATGCTTTCAGTCTCTCTCTGTTGAGAATAATGTTGGCTGTTGGTTTTGTATATATGCCTTGAATTATGTTGAGGAATTTCCTTCTACTCCTATCTTCCTGAGAGTTTTTACCAAGAAAGTGTGTTGAATTTTTATCAAAGGCCTTCTCTGCATCAATTGAGATGATCATGTGTTTCTTTTCCGTAGTTTTATTTATATAGTAGATTATGTTGTTTGACTTTCTGATGTTGAACCATCCTTGCATCCCTGGTATGAACCCCCCTTGATCATTTTTTTTTTTTTTATATGCTTCTGAATTCTGTTGGCTAGAATTTTGTTGAGAATTTTTGCATCTATATTCATATTGGCATGTAGTTTTCTTTTTTAGTGGTATCTTTACCTGGCTTTAGTATCAGGGTTATGCTAGCTTCATAGAATGAATTAGGGAATAGTCCTTTCTTTTCTATGTTTTGGAATAGTTTGAGTAGAATTGGTGTCAACTCTTCTCTGAATGTTTGGTGGAATTCTCCGGGAAGCAATCTGGGTCAGGGTTTTTTTTGTTGTTGTTGGGAGTTTTTTTTTTTTTTTTTTTTATCACTTCTTAAATTTCTTCTTTTGTTATGGGTCTGTTCAAATTTTCTACCTCAGTTTGTGCTAGTTTACATGGGTAGTGTGTTTCTAGAAACTTATCCATTTCTTCTAGGTTTTTTAATTTGTTGGAGTACAATTTTTCATAATATTCTGTTATGATCCTTCTTATCTCAGTTGGTTCCTTTGTAATGTCATCCATCTCATTTGTTATTTTGGTTATTTGCACCTTCTCATTCTTTCCTTTGTCAGTTTAGCTAGTGGTTTGTCAATTTTATTGATCCTGTCAAAGAATCCACTTCTAATTTCAATTCTATTGTTTTTCTGTTTCATTTATTTCTGCTCTAATTTTTATTATTTCCTTTCTCCTGGTGACTGTCGGGTTCTTTTGCTGCTCTTTTTTCTATTTGAGTTGTAGGGTTAAGCTATCGATTTTGGTCCTTTCTTCTTTTTCAGTGTGTGCATTTATTGCTATAAATTCTCTTCTGAATACTGTTTTTGATGTGTCCCAAAGATTTTGGCATGTTGTGTTTTCATTCTTATTTGATTTTAGGAATTTTTTTATTTCATTTTTAATTTCTTCTATTACCCGGTGATTTTTAAGCAAGGTGTTATTCAGTTTCTATTTTTTAATTTTTTTTCCTTGTTCTTCCTGTTACTGATTTTTTTGTCTTATAGTGTTGTGATCAGAGAAAAGGCTTTTAATTATTTCAATTTTTTAAAAAATTTATCGAGGCTTGCTTTGTATGTCCTAAAATATAATCTGTTCTGGAGAATGATACATGTGCATTAGAGAAGAATGTGTACTGTGCTGTTGTTGGGTGGAGTGTTCTGTATAAATCACTGAGGTCAAGTTGCTTGATTGTGTTATTAAATCTTCTGTATCTTTGCTGAGTTTCTTTCTAGTTGTTCATCAAAAGTGCTGTGTTAAAGCCTCCTACTATTATTGTGGAACTATCTATTTCTGTTTTCAATATTGTTAGAGTTTGTTTTATGTATTTTGGAGCTCTGTCAGCTGCATATGTACTTGTTATGGTTATGTCTTCTGGTGGATTGACTCTTTAATCATATATAATGTCATTCCTTGTCTCTTATGATGGATTTTGACTTAAAGTCTATTTTACCAGAGATTTAGTGTTGCTACTTCTGCTGTTTTTTTGGTTACTGTTTGCTCAATATATTTTTTTTTCCGTCCTTTGATTTTTAATCTATTTATGTCTTTGTGTCTAAAGCTGTTTCTTGTAGGTAGACTATTGATGGGTCCTTTTTTTTAAAATCTACTATACGACTCTGTCTATTGACTGTTGCATTTAAACTGTTTACATTTAGTGTGATTATCAATAGGTATAAATTTACTGCTGTCATTTTGTTGTGGGTTTTGTTTTTGTTTTTTGTGGTGTTGATGGTTTCTTTGTTCTGCTTAAATTTCTGTGCTGAGTTCTTTTTGTTTGTGGATTTTCTTTTCATTTCCTTCATTGTTAATGATTTTGTGTTTACTCGGTCTTTATCATTTTCTTCTTTTTTACTTTGGTGAGTAGGTTTAATTTTCTTTGTGGCTACCCTGAAATTAACTAAGTTTAAAACAGTATTATTTTATGATATCAATCTTGACTTCCTCTTCATTTGGAAGTTCTGTAACTACATCATTTATTCTCCCTTTTTGTTTTGAAGTTGTCATCATTTCCAAATTGACATCTCTGGTTCCCTGTTTTCAGTTATGTAGCTTTATTTTACTTTTGAGATTACTTTATCTGGATTGGTATCTGGGTTATGCTGCTGTGTGTCTTAATCTCAGATTGTTATCTGATGTTGCTGGTTCTCTGTCCAAAGGACTCCCTTTAATATTTCTTGTAAGACAGGTCTAATTTTTACAAATTCCTTTAACTTCTGTTTATCTGGGGATGTCCTAGTTTTGCCACTGTATTTGAGAGATAATTTTGCAGGATGTTGATTCTTGGTTGGAAATTCTTTTCTTTCAGGGTTTTATATATGTCACCCAGTTGCCTTCTTGTTTGTGTGGTTTCTGCTGAGAAACTAGAGCTTTCTCTTATTGGTGCCTCCTTGTAGGTGATATTTCGTTTTTCCCCAGCTGCTCCCAGAATTCTTTCTTTGTGTTTGGTTTCGGAAAGTTTGATTATGATATGTCTTGATGATTTTCTTATGGGGTCTATCCTGTATGAGGTTCTTTGAATTTCTTGGATAGTAACTTTCTCATCTTTTATGATAACAAATCTTTAAAAATTCTGTGTGTGTGTGTGTTTGTCTCCTTCTGTTCTGGATTTCCAATTGTGCATAAATTATTCCTCTTGATAGCATCCCACATAACTCTTAGACTTTATTTTTCTTCATTCTTTTATCTGATTGTTCCTCAAACAAATTAAAATCAAGGGATTTATCTTCTATTTTGCTGATTGTTTTCCATTGATTCAATTCTACTTCTATGTCCATCCATTGAGTTATCTATTTCTGATATTTTATTGTTAATCTTCTAGTTGCTGTTTTTTGTATGGTTTCTAATTATCTATTTATTTTGTCATTCTGTTCTTGTATTGTGTTCCTGAATTCTGCTGTCTGCATGCTACCAGTTAGTGCCTTTTCTGGAGATCAGGGCAGGACTCTTCGTATCCATTTGTGTGACTTTGGTGGTGTCTGTTGACTGGGTGTGATTTCCTCTCACTAGTGGATGTGGTGAGTCATATCCACTTGCTAGTCCTCTGTGGTTAGGCATTTATGCCTTCCCTTGCTGGATTGAGTGTAGACGGTATAGCAGGTTGTTTCTTTGGTATTGGCTGAAAAATGTTGGGTGGTCTGGGTCCCTCCACAGCTCTTGTGGGACTGTGGGGTCCTTCTCGGCTTGTGCAGTTAGTGCACCTGCTGGAGGGCAGAATAGGTCATCTTTGTAGCCACAAGATAGCAATTCTACCCAAATGGATGGGGTAGGCCCTTTGTGCAGGCAGTGCCTACTTTTCATCTGAGTTGGGACGTACCTGGCAGTTGATAGTGTTGGGTGTGCCTGCCGAGATTTACCAGATGATTGTAAGAAAAGTGCACAGGAGTGTGTCTGCTAGCCGTTGGGCCAGGGCATGGGACACACCTGCTGGTTGCTGGGCTATGGTGCTGAGTGCATTTCCGGTTACTGTGTGGGTATGGGAGGACCGTGCCAGCTACCAGTCAGCAGACATGGGTGCACTCCCACCAGTTGCTGGGCTATGGGCACACTCCCACTGGTGTCTGGGCTATGGGTGCGCCCCCTCCAGTCTCTGGGCTGCAGGCGCATTCCCACCAGTCATCAGGCAGTGGGCACGCTCCAACTAGTCTCCAGGCAATGCGTGCAGGGTCACTGTCATTGGTTGCTGGTCGTAGGTGCAAGGGCGCTCCCACCTGACCACCGCAGGAGACCGGAGCCTGGCCCATTTAAATGTGAGGGCAAGGGGCACACAGGAGGCTTGCTGGGTGGGGGCCTCTAGTTGCTACTCTGCAGTTTGACTATTCAGTGGATGTTTCCTGGCCAAATGGTTAGGCTCTGCCGCTGGTGAGTAAATCTTTGCCCAGTTCCTGGCTCGCTCCCTTCTCTATAGTAGGCAGGATCACCGAAGCTCTTTCTCAGTCTTCCTGTACTCCCCCTTTTTAGCCCTGGTTTGTGTTCTACTCACCTTGTTTCATTCCAGGTTTGTTTACACAGTATGTCTTTCTGCTGTTCCATGTAGTTGTCTTTCTGTTCTCCTCATCCAGGAACACTGCCCACTTTGTCCCAAGATGGCCACGCTGTGCTGGGCAGGATTACAAAGCACCGAGGATCTATATATCTCTGCCTCTGCTGGTTCTTTTTTTTTTTTTTTCTGTCTCTCCTTCCACTCAGAGCTTGGAAAAATTCTTCATCCTTCTATTTGATGTTTGGTGTTCCAAGGTTGTCGTCTGCATCTGTTTCACTTGGATTCTAGAGTCTTTGATGTAGGGGGATGTTTTGGTGCAGCAGCCTAAGTCACCATCTTGGGCTTCTCGTTAGGTTCCTCTCTTTCATGTCCATTTTTAGGAGTTTGTTCACTCATTCACTTAATAAATTTTTATGGAGCATCTACTATGTGCAAGGCACTGTTATAAGTGCTAAGACAATAAAATGAACAAAACAGGCAAAAAGTCCTCATAGTGCTTACAATTTAGTGGAAAAGGGTCATAAACAAATAATCATAAAAAATAATGTTAGGTTTTTATAGGTGCTACGGCTGCTAACCAAAGGGTCAGCAGTTCAAATCCGCCAGACACTCCTTGGAAACTCTACGGGCAGTTCTACTTTGTCCTATAGGGTCACTATGAGTTAGAATTGACTTGATGGCATTGGGTTTTTTTTTTTGTTTTTTGTTTTTTTTTTTGGTTTATGAAGAAAAATAAAGAAAAAAACAGTCAGAATCAATTTGATGGCTACGGTTTTTTTTTTTTTTTTAATGAAGCAAAATGAAGTGAACAGGATAGATAGTAAGGAAGGAATGGTACTTAAAAGGTCAGGGAAGTCTTCTCTGAGGTTTTCTTGGCTGCTATCTTTATGATAATTGAGTAGAAAATGAGGAGTAGCTTGTATATGCTGTGTTTTAATCCACCGTTCATTTTAGATCCTGTAAGTATCCTTTTTTAGCAGATCTCTGTGCCAGGCGCTCCTCGGAAACTCTATGGGGCAGTTCTACTCTGTCCTATAGGGTCACTATGAGTCGGAATCAACGGCAGCGGGTCCGTGATGGTTGGAAACCCTGGTGGTGTAGTGGTTAACTGCTACGGCTGCTAACCAAAGGGTTGGCAGTTCGAATCTGTCAGGTGCTTCTTGGAAACTCTATGGGGCAGTTCTACTCTGTCCTATAGGGTCGCTATGAGTCGGAATTGACTCGACGGCACTGGGTTTGGTTTGGTCTGTGATGGTTAAGATTGTGTGTCAACTTGGCTGGGCCGTGGTTCTGTGTTTTGGCAGTTACACAATGCTGTGTTTTCTTCCCTGTTGAAATTTGATGTGTGATCACCCCATGATGGAATCTGTAGAGTGGTACTGGAAGAGACGGGGCCTGTGGCAGCTGATTACCCCCTCAGCCTTCATCTCTCCGCCCTTCACTGCCTACTTCCTTCCTGCTCACCTTGCCAAGGTTTTTGGCTTGTTCTGGATCCAACAGCTGCCTCTTGTCTGACCTCTGGTTCTTGGGACTTGAGTTAGCAGCTTACCTGTCGATCTCGGGATTCGTTGAGCTTCACAGCCTGAAAGCAAGGGTCCTGCTCCCCAACCTGCCGATCTTGGGTTCACCAGCCCCTTCAGCTATGCAAATCAGGAGAAACCTTGCAGTCTTGCCTGCCGACCTTGAGATTCCTCCACCTTCACAGCCTGTGAGTGGGATCCTTGCTTTCTGACTTGCCAATCTTGGGTTCACTAGCTTCTGCAGTTCCATGAGTTGGGAGAGGTCTCTATCCTGATCATGGACTTGGGATGTTCCAAACTCTACAGTCATGTGAGCTGTTTCCTTGATATAAATGTCTCTCTATATAAATTTATATGCTTTACTGGTTTTGCTTCTCCAGAGAACCCAGCCTAAGATGGTCTCTCGTCTGTTAACTTTATCTATGGTTCTCTTTGTTATTCAGAAATTTTAATATTGATGCAGTCAGCCCCATCAAATTTTCCTTTTATCGTTTATGCTATTTTAAGTCTTGTTTACAAAATTCTTATTCAAGTAATAAGGATATTCTCCTCCATTTTCTTCCATTATCTTTACAATTTTACCTTTTATATTTAGGCCCTTACTCCACTTGATGCAGATGACCAATTTTATTTTTCAGATGGAAAGCCATTTGTCCCAGCATGATTTACCAACTAGCCCTTTCTTTCTACATTGATTTGGATGTCACCCCATTATATACGAAGTTTGCAATATTCACAAGTCTTTTAATGGGCTTTCTTTTTTGTTTTATTGCGTCATTTGTCTGTTCGTGACAAGTACCACACTTTGTCTTGTCTTATTGTACTTCAGCTTTGTAATATATATCTCAATATCAGATAGGACAAACACCATTCCCCACCCTGTGCTTTTCTTTTTCAATATTGTCTTAGCTAATTGTGGACCTCCACATAAATGTTAGACTGTTAAGGTCTCTCAAAATTTCTGCTAAAATTTTGTTTGAAATTTAACTGAAGTTAAATATTACTTGGGAAGAATCCATATCTTTACATTATTAAATCAACCTACTATAAAAATGGTATATATCTTTATCCAAGCTTTCTTTTATAGTCTTTAACATTAAAATTGTTCTCTGTAAAGGTTTTGTACATTGTTTATTAGATTAACTCCTGATACTTTTTTTTTTTAAAGAACATCCTATCTTCTATTATTTTCGAATTGGTTATTGCTACTAGAATAATGCTAATTATTTTTCTATTTTCCAACAAATTTGCTGAACTCTCTTATTGATATTATTAGCTTACTAGTTTAATTTCTTGGAGTTTCTATATAAACAAGTGTATTATATGTAAATAATGGCAGTTTTAGCTCTCTCCTTCATATCCTTGGACCTTCCATTTCTTTTTTCTGACCACTGCATTGCTCAGGACTTCCTGTACTATGTTAAACAGAAGGAACAACAGTTTCTTTCTTGTCTTTTTCCTCACTAAAAAGAAAGCATGTAGATTTTCCCCATCAAGTATGATGTTTGGTAGCCTTTATCAAGTTAAGGATGGGTTCCATTATCCTCCCAGTTTTAAAATAGCCAATTAAAATCATCAGTGGGTGATACACTTTTCAACTTTTCCCTTCACGTATTGAGATAATCATAGATTGCTTTGAACAGAAGATTATAAATTTCTGAAAAACATTGTCTAAAGATAGACCTCTATTTACTCATCTCTGTGTTCCCTGTAGAATGTAGAATACTGTCTTATAGCTAGTAGTTGCTCAATAAATATTTTTAAATTTACATAGATCTTCGGATCTTGCTCTTCACTGTGGCTGTGAGCATCATAAACAGTTATCAGCTATTGTCTTTTCCATTTATGGTGCTGAATTTATCTCTTCTGGATTGGGAAACTGATTTTCTGCTTCTGTATCGAAGCATAAAAGTTCATTTTGAAATATAAGCTTATTTTGTCATATGAATCAGAACACTTTACAAGGATGAGTAATAATGGTATACAAATATAAAATGGGCCAGTTCATTTATTATATAATAGTTTCTGATTGCCTTGAATTTTGTGAAAAATTAAGACTCACTCATCCTATCATGTTTAAAGAGTAATTTGAAACTGGAAACTAATTCATTATTCTTAGCATTTTTTATGAGTCAGTTCTCATTCTAGTGAGGATAAGATCCAAGGTTCATTTTATAAATATTAAAATAAATACTTTGAGGGCAGGACTTCTGCTTCTGGTAATGGTGGGCTGGATAATGTGGAACTCTCTATCCTCTTTTTGATAAATATTGAAAGCATATGGGGAACTTACAAGGTAGTAAAGAATTATGAGACATGGTACAGGAAAAGAAGGAAAGATCAAAAGGGTAAACTCAGCATCTACATTTGCTTTTCTCCTAGGAACATCTGAAACTTTTAAAAGCATTAGCTGAGACACTGAGAGGTTTAACAGAGATTTTGTCAGCTTCACTAAGGGTGTATAGGTTGAGCTCAGGACCCATCAAGAAGAGAAGCCCTTATAAACTTACATGCTTTTCATAGGAATCCATAAAGACTATACCTTGGGAATAAGAGTGAACTAGAGATAGTCTAAAGGAGCCCTGGTGGTGCAGTGGTTAAGCACTCAGCCACTAACCAAAAGGTCAGCAGTTCAAAACCACCAGCCCCTCCACGGGAGAACGATGTGGCAATCTGCTTCTGTAAAGATTATAGCCTTAAAAACCCTATAGGGCAATTCTACTCCCTAATATAAGGTTGCTGTGAGTCAGAATCAGCTCAACAGTAATAGGTTTAGAAATAGTCTGGCCCTCATTGACTCTAAAGACTAGCTTCAAATAATATCAATCCTTATATTAAGACAAGGTAACCTGAGTTGGCCATGCCACTAGTTGCCTACAACAAAAAAAAGTATGCTTCAAATTATTTCTACATTTTTTAATATTTAATGACCAGTAAATGATAAAAAATAATCAGGCATGTGAACACACGAGACAATGTAATTTAAAACCAAGAGAAATAATAGGCATTATAATAGCCCCATGTGGGATCTGGAAATTATATTTTAAAAGAACAAAATAGAAATTCCAGAACTGAAAAAAATGCAATAACTGAAATTAAGAACTCAATTACATATGTGTAGTAGCACATAAGACACAGTTAAAGAGAATTAGTGAACTAGAAGAAGAAAATATCCAAAAGGAAATACAGAAATACAAAAGGATAGAAAATATAAGGAAAGAGTGTGAAGACATAAAAGTTCAGCTAAAAAAAAGGTCTAACATACATGTAATTGGTATGCCAGGAAAAGAAGAGAGAAAAAAGGGCACAAGCAATATCTAAGGAGATAATGGCGAGAATTTTTTTTAAAAATGATGAAAGTCATCAAGCTATCTTTTTAATAATCCCAAAAATGTCAATCAGAATGATTCAGTAGAAAACCACAACAAGAAACATCATGGTAAAGCTGTTAAAAACAAAATTCTCAAAAGAAGCAGGAAAAAAAGGGTCATATGATCCTCAAAGGAGTAGCATTGTACTTCTCTCCAGAAACAGTGGAATTAAAAGACAGTAGAGTGATATCTTCAAATAAAATAGCTGCCAAAATAAAAAGCTATATTCGAGGGGAAAAATCCTTCAAGAATATAAGTGAAATATAAACTATTTAGTTAAAAAAGAGTGTTTGTTACTAGCAGACTCACACAACAGGAAACACTAAAGGACACAATGAAAATGATCCCAGTTGAAACATTAAACATACAAGAAGAAATGAAAAGCAAACAAGAGGGTAAATATGTAAAAACAAAAAACAACTAAATGTATACTGAGTTTATAAAACAATAATAAAGTCTAGTGTGGTTTAAACTAGATATAAAATTAAAATACATGACAACAATAGTATATATATGAGAATGAAATAAAGAAAGAAGGGAGTTAAAGTGTTCCAAGGTCTTTGCATTGGCCAGGAAGTGGTAAACATATTGATTTCTATTAAATCATGGTCAATCAGTATAGGTTTTTTCATCTCTAGGTAAGCACTAAAACGAAAGTAGTAAATAAAAGTATAACTACTGTGGCAGATTATGTTTTCCAAAGATGGCCACAATCTCTTTCCACATGGTTTTTGGCACTGTAGTCTTGCCCCTCCTCCAGAAGTGGACTCTTTTTCCAAACTCCTTTGAATTGAGGTGGGCCAAGTGGATAGGAGCCACCATGTGGAGAAAGAGGCCAAGGAGCATCAAGGCACTAGACTTAAGAATTAAGGAGCCATTGTATAAACTGATCCTTCAGCCATGCCATGTGGATCAGAAATCAACTATCATACAAATCCTTCCTGCGTTTCTGACTTGCAAAATCATGAGCAAAATAAAATGGTTCTTATAAGCCACTAAGTTTTTGGGTGGTTTGTTATACAACAATAGATAATCAAAACCACTACCAAGCTAATGCTGGGGCACTGGGTGAGAAATAGAATAATACAGATTACTTTAGTCAATCCAAAAGATGGCAAAAAAAAAAAAAAAAAAGGGTAAATAATAGGATATAGTAAGATGTTAGATCTGAATCCCAAAATATCTAGGGTTGCTAGGAGTTGGGATCAATTCGACAGCAGCTGGTTTGGTTTTTGGTTTATACCAGCAATTACATTAAATGGTCCAAATGTTTCAGTTAAAAGACAAAGATCATTAACCTGGATTTTAAAGAAAAAAAAAAAAAACACAACTATGTGATGTTTATAAAAAAACACATCCAAAATACAAGGCTACAGAAAGCTTGAAAGTAAAACAATGGGAAAAGATATACCATACAAAGACTAACCAAAAGAAAAATAATGTGACTATTTTAATATCAAAATAAAATTTGAGGCAAAAAGCATTATTAGAAGTAAAGACAGCCACTTTATGACAATAAAATGTTCAAATCATCAGAAGAAAAACACTATGTGAAAGTTGTATACATATAATAACATAGTCTTAAGATATACCAAAAACCCAAACCCATTGCCATCAAGTCGATTCTGACTCAACGACCTTATAGGGCAGAGTAGAACTACCCCACAGGGTTTCCAAGGCTGTAACCTTGAGGGAAGCAGACTGCCACATCCTTCTCCTGCAGGGCAGCTGGTGGTTTTGAACCACTGATCTTTCAGTTAGCAGCTGAGTGCTTAACCACTGTGCCACCAGGGCTCCTTGTCTTAAAATTTGTACAGCAAAAACTGAAAGAGCTTCAAGGAGCCACAGAAGAGCAATAGATGAATCTACAATCAGAGTGGGAGATTTTCAAATACTGTGAGAATAAATAAATTAGTTAATTTCTCTTTTGTGTCTCTTTTGTAGCAAAGTAAGAACTATGCTGGATGCTTTGATGTGGGTGGAATATATTCCCTATTAAAGAAAATATTCAAAGTGATGAGTTACTGTTCTGTTTTTGTTCATGTCAAGGAGATTATGGTGAGGCCTGAGTTTAATCTCAGATCATAAGGTTTCTTACTCATCCTCTGCTTTAACTCTGTCAATTGGGGAAGATCAGCTGTCTAGAGTTTCACGGGGAAAATTTTCTACATCAACCTATTTATGAATTTATGGGCTTATCTCTGTCAAAAATTCTTAACATGGACTTAGTGGTGAGGTACTAAGTTATGGCAATGTAATAAACAGATCAGAACCTGGATTATTATCCAAGACACACCAGGCCACTTTGTAGAGCAGATAGGCTGAACTCTTACTCCTCTAAAGTACGGTTTTCTCACGTATTCCATGGGATAACAATTTGCTTCCCACCACCCAAAACCCACCACTGTCGAGTTGATTCCAACTCATAGCGACCCTATAGGATAGAGCAGAACTGCCCCATAGAGTTTCCAAGGAGTGCCTGGTGGATTTTAACTGCCAACCTTTTGGTTAGCAGCTGTAGCTCTTAACCACTATGCCACCAGAGTTTCTGCTTCCCACCAGCAATCATTATAAAGCTTACACAGATATTCAATTAACAACCGAACTGTCCCATTTTTCCATTTTCTTCTACTCTACTAGTTGATAACAGCTACAGTTTTTGTTCTGTGCCATCAATTTGGTTCTGACTCATAGTGACCCTATATGACAGAGTAGAACCGCCCTATTGGGTTTCCAAGGAGTGGCTGGTGGATTTGAACTGCCAAACTTTTGGTTAGCTGCTGGGCTCTGACAACAGCTATATGACAGTTAAATTACATTTTTTAAAATAATTTTTATTGTGTCTTAAGTGAAAGTCCACAAATCATGTCAGTCTCTCACACAAAAACCCATATACACCTTGCCACACACTCCCAATTACTCTCCCCCTAATGAGACAGTCTGCTCTTCCCCTCCACTCTCTCTTTTCATGTCCATTTCACCAGCTTCTAGCCCCCTCCACCCCCTCATCTCCCCTCCAGGCAGGAGATGCCAACATAGTCTCAAGTGATCCAAGACGCTCACTCCTCACCAGCATCCCTCTCCAACCCATTGTCCAGTCCAATCCATGTCTGAAGAGTTGGCTTCGGGAATGGTTCCTGTCCTGGGCCAACAGAAGGTCTGGGGGCCATGACCACCAGGGTCCTTCTAGTCTCAGTCAGATCATTAAGTCTGGTCTTATGAGAATTTGGGGCCTGCATCCCACTGCTCTCCTGCTCCCTCAGGGGTTCTCTGTTGTGTTCCCTGTCAGGGCAGTCATCGGTTGTAGCTGGGCACCATCCAGTTCCTCTGGTCCCAGGATGATGTAGTTGCTGGTTCATGCGGCCCTTTCTGTCTCTTGGGCTCGTAATCGCCTTGTGTCCTTGGTGTTCTTCATTCTCCCCGGCTCCAGGTGGGCTGAGACCAACCGACGCATCCCAGATGGCTGCTTGCTAGTGTTTAAGACACCAGACGCCAGTCTCCAAAGTGGGATGCGGAACGCCTTCTCAATAGATTTTATTATGCCAATTGACTTAGATGTCCCCCGAAACCACGGTCCCCAGACCCCTGCCCCCGCTATGCTGGCCTTCGAAGCATTCAGTTTATTCAGGAAACTTCTTTGCTTTTGGTTTAGTCCAATTGTGCTGACCTCCCCTGTACTGTGTGCTGTCTTTCCCTTCACCTAAAGTAGTTCTTATCTACTATCTAATAAATTACATTTTGAATCATCTACTTAATCACACTTGTTCATGATGTTTCAGTTCTATTTATACCTTTCTGTTCCCTAGCAATCAAGATTTATTCTACTTTTGACGATGGGCATCAGGAATACTGGTTCTTGTCTTGATAGAAGAGCATCCCTTCTGATCTTTGCTAAAAAGATAAACATTCAAAAGATTTCAACTTTACAGTCACACCTGTAACTCTTTTACTTTTCTAAGTATGCGTATCACTTGTACTGTATTAACAGTATGGTTCATTTTGAGTATTGTTTCAAGTGTTCTGTTATTGAGATGAATATAGACTCCTAGTAGCTAGATGAAGGAGCCCTGGTGGCATAGTGGTTAAAGCACTTAGCTGCTAACCAGAAGGTTGGCTGTTCAAACCCACCAACTACTCCACAGAAGGAAGATGTAGCAGTCTGCTTCAGTAAAGACTTACAGTCTTGAAACCCTATGGGGCAGTTCTATTCTACTCCTGTAGGGTCACTCTGAGTTAGAATCACTTGATGGCAGTGGGTAGGGTAGCTAGACAGAATACTGGCAGTCTATCACCCTCCATCTCATGCAGGTCTCTAAGTAGAGTCTGGACAAATCTGTGCAATTGCTCTTGCCAAGTCTTTCTACCATGGCTGTTACCATCTCGCCAAGATCCTGATCCTCAGCCAACAATGCACTGAAGTCTGCTGAATTAAAATTGAGGAACAGATTGTTTGCCTATCTGCCAGATAAACAGCAAGGGCCACTCACTGAAGCACAGTCCGTGGAAATCTTCCTAAGGAATACCTGCCAATGGTGTATACAAACTGTTTAGGTGGAATAGCTCCTCTAACAGGGAAGCTGAAGTCTAACCTCTAAAATTTCTAGAATCTAAGCTGTCTAGAACACCTTTTAAAAAGCTAATTTACCTTTTCCTTAATTCCTAACCCCTATTTTCTGGGTAAATGTAACTGCTTTCCTCAGTCTAGTTGATCTTTACTTGAAAGCAAGTCTGTTTAACATAGAGAAACAAACTTTCTGTTTCATCCTAGTAAGTAGGATGTGTCTCCCCTGATGAGATTTAATACCCTCCACTGTGTTTACTGTGCTAGGGCTTGTCTTTGATCTGCTGACACGATTGATCTTGAATTCTATTGGTTCTGATGCATCTTGTTTTGAGATTTCTCTCACATGGCTTTGTTTAAATCTCTTTTGCTTGTTTTATATCTGTCCTTTGAACCCCCTGAGGGGCTGGATTTCTAGGCCCATCCTCTTTTTTTTTTTTTTTTTTTTGTTTCTTCTTATCTTTTAAAGCTGATTGAGCAAGATCTTCATGTAGTGTTTTAGAAATAGTGTGTGGTAGAGGGGAAAGCTGCATTGGTAAAGAAACAATGGTGTATTCATCGCTCAGTTATGGATTAAAATGTGCATCATATCCTCAGGTAGTCTTCAGAGTACGTCTGCTGAAGACCATCGTGTATTTTCCACATCTTAAGAATGAGCAAACTAAAGAGTTACTTAACGTTGTGATTTACTTCTGCTGCGTTGGTTGTAGCTGCCCGAGATTCAAAGAAGCCTGCTTGCAATGCATGGTGCTATTAAACATTTAAGAAAACAGGGGCACTATACAGAGGAAAAGAATGCCTTGACTTTGCATAATACTTTAAAATTTAAGTTCTACATTAGAGCTTACATGATTCTCCTTACAACCATGTATATTGGCAGGACAGGAATAGATGTGCAAACACTGATAACCCGGGGAAGTCAATACCAGCTCCTTCGGGAGGCCAAGCCCTCCTCCTTTTTTACCCCCTCAGCAGAAATGGATGATAAACTTCCCCTTAGGCACAAGGAATCTAAGGCCAACTGAAATGAAGAAGCCAAGGTGAAAAAATGCCTGCCTGGAGCATGGTCCACCGTCTTCAGTCTACAAACTACCCTTCCCTAATGGGGAGCAGAAAGGTGAGCCACCTCCTTTGCTTCAGTAACAAAATAATGATGATGAGGAAGCTGTAGGTAGAGGCCTTGATGGGTAATTACCCCAGTGACTATCATTAAGGTTAATAGATTTCCCATGGTTAAATTCCCTTCCATTGTACAGTATTGGAAACAGATCCTTTGAGTCGGTGAAGCTGTATCAGGGTGTCTGCTGTTATTCAAACAGTACAATCCCACAGCCCACCTCTGGCTTGGCTTAACTGACATGTTAACTTCTAATTTGCTGAAAGGTGGAGTCCGTTTCCTGGGCCAGTATGTCAAACACTAAGGAGAGTTCATCCACAAGCTGAGTAGATAGCCTGAAAGGAGCTACCAAGCAGTGGTGAAAATAAGGCCACAGCTTCTGGGAACAGCAGGTAGGAGAATATAGCCAGCTATAGAGGGAAAGCAACTCATGAAGGTGCCATGAAAAATCACCTGTCTGCTAAAATCACAGCAAAGCAGCGTGCTAGTGAATTTAAAAAAGATTTTTATGCAGATGGGGATTTACTTTTTTTTGCACCTGCTGTCAGTAAGCATCAGACCATAAACATCAGCAAATATTGATTAAGCATATTACCTTGATGAAACTTCAGGCAAAAGAAGTAAGTAGTTCAACAGCATCAAAGCCCAGAAGACAAATCACTGTAGGTATAGCAATCAGAACGGGGAAAATTGCTGCACCTTTTCTGAAAACGTACTCTGAGTTCAATTCTATTGAAGAGCTAATAAGAGCTGATATGACTTTAGAGAAAGCACCAGCATTTCCCATTATAGTTTTGTAATTTTTAAAAAAAGTACTTCAGGTATATGAAACACTGCATGACCAACACTATAAAGGTCAGTCTATTTCTAAGATATACCTCAGACTGGATGCTTAAACCAGTTTGCTCCAGGAAATATGTGGTACATTAAATGAAATGAGAGAGACTTTAGGGACGCAGCATTCCTGTACTTCCTGTAGTGATGTCCATCATGAGCTAGGTTTTCTGTCAATTTCCCTCCAGTAGGTCAATCACATGAATGTTTCACAAGCAATTTTAAAATGCATCGGTCATACTGGGATTCATTTCTTCAGTGTTTGCTGCACCTTTTGATCATACAGCTGCAGTTGGGCTATGAGCACAAAATAGTCACATTCTCAGTTGAGATGACCTGTGTTGTATAGAAGTACTGGCAAGTGGACACGAGGAAATTCTGCTTGACTGCTAGTTCAAACATACCGAGTTGAATATGAATGTGAATAAAAGGAAGGTTGTGTAAAGTTTATGTGTGTTTTATGTACTATGCAAAAGGCATGTATTTATACTTACATTTAATATTGCTTCTTTCTACAAAGTGGGGAAAAATAAAACTCGTGTTTCTTATGTGTTCATGTGTCAGGCTCTGTACTGGGTGTTCTGTATAGTCCTAATCAGTCCTAGTGCTTAGACGTGTAGCCTATGGAGTCAGACTGCCTGGGTTCAAATCCCGATCCTGTCATTACTTGATATGTAATGTCAGACAAGTACTTAACCTCTCTAAGCTTCGATTTGCTCATCTGTGATACAGGGATACTAATAGAACCTACTTCGTAGGGTTATTGAGACAATTAGATGAGGTAATTTTTTTTTTTTGATGTATATAAAGTGCTTAGCACAGAGTCTAGCACATGGTAATGCTCAATAAATGAGATACTAAAATATCTCATTTTGTACTGATGACAACCCTATGAGGTAGAGAGCATTGGCTCCATTTTATAGATGTGAAAAGAGACGAAGGAAAATGAGTGACCTTACAGTTTCTATTAATGATCTTATCTATTTTTTTAAAAAACGGAGTGAATTCTCAAATGAATAAACATTTATATTCATTTGGGAAAGATTAACTGTTGTAACAAATATACCTTGAGTTTTTAAAGGCTCTGACACAACAAAAGCTGATTTCTCCCATGGAACACTTCAAGGAGGGTGTTCTTAGTTGGCGAATGGCTCTCCTCCCTACCATGATTCAGACATCCAGCTTTCTTCAGTCTGGGAGTTCTGCCACTCCCTAAGGCCTTGGAATCATGTATATCCATCTAATATGAGGGGAGTGAGTTCCTAATAGGTTCAGGGTAGAATTTTCACCTTCCACTTGGGAGACCCAGGTTTGATTCCTGGCCAGCACACCTCATATGCAGCCACCATTCATCTGTCAGTGAAGTCTTCTGTGTTGCTGTGATACTGAACAGGTTTCAGTGGAGCTTCCAGACTAAGATAGACTAGAAAGAAAGGTCTGGCAATCTACTTCCAAAAAATCAGCCAATGAAAACCCTACAGATCACAACAGTCCAATCCTATTGTGCTTGGGGTCACCATCATCAACCACTGATTTGACAGCAGCTAACAACAACAATAACAACATAAGGGGAAAGAGAGCTTGGAAAAGGCACAGCTACCTCTTAAAAGCCTTGGACACATCACTTCTGCTGACATTCCATTGATAAGAACTAGTCATGTGGCCACACCTAGATGCAGAGGGAGCTGGGAAATACAGTCCTTAGCTGGGCAGCTGCTTTCCAGTGACAACTCTATTCTGCATAAGAGGGAATACAATGTCAATATAATGCAGCTGCCAGTGGCTCAAATGATATATCTTTAAATGTATGCCCAACATTATTTCATTTTGTTGCCTTCTTTTATTTTTTTTATTTCACAAAGTTCTACCTACCAAGTCGTTGCCCTTATTCCTTTCTAGGGGAGTTTCAGATCAATCTGTTTCAGGGCCCTAAACAACTATCTTCATAGGCCAAGGTAATTGTGCTGTGCTAAGTCTGATGGAGAAAAGAGCAGGAGGAATCTAACTAATTTAGTTTATAGCCTGAAGCTTCTGGTTTTGTTATGTGGATACTCTTTCTAGGCCTCAAATATTGATAAGGGTCATTAAACGAGTTCATCCATTAAAAAAATCAAAGCATTATGCCAATTGTGAACTAGAAAACCCCATAGAAAAACATACTGAGTGCCTGGAAGTGGAATTCAGTTAAATGAATAACTAGACAAGACCACACACACTTACAATCAATAATGTCTATTTCAGTTACCTATTGCTGTGTAACAAACCACTTCAAAATTTAGTGGCTTAGTGGCCTTAAACGACAACGATTTTATTATCATCTTGATTCAGTGGATTGAATGGGCTCATCTAAGAAGTTCAGCTCTACACTTCAGTTGGGGCTACAGTCATCTAGGGGCTTGACTAGACTGCAACATTCGCGTTAGCTCGTTCATATGTCTAGTGCCTTGGTGGAGACGACTGGAAGACTGGATATAGCTCGGACCCTGAGACGGTTGGGTCTTTCTCTCTCTCCCATCTATTCTCAAATCTTCTCTCTTTCCATATAGCATCTCCATGTGGTCTTTCCAGCAGGGTTGCCATACTTCTAATACGGCAGCTCAGGTTCCCAAAAGCAGAGGAAGCTTCCAGGTCTCTTCTCAGGGCTTAGTCCCAGGTCTAGCACAAGGCTATTTCTGCCAAATTCTATTTGTTAGAGACAGTCACACCCAGCCTAGGTTCAATGTGGGAGGAAACATTATATACATATGCTGGGAGGTATGGATCCCTGGTGGCACAGCGGTTAAGAGCTCAGCTGGTAACCAAAAGGTCAGCAGTTCAGATCCACCACCTGCTCCTTGAAAACCCTAAGGAGCAGTTGAATCAACTTGATGGCAGCAGGTTTAATGGAGTTATGGGAGGTGTGGCCAACTGGGGGCCACCTTAACAGACTAGCCACCATACCCCTAACTCAACCATTAGAATAAGCACCATGCCATGTTCAGGCTTTAGAGAAGTTAGGATAACCTCATAAGAACTTTGGTGTAGTTTTCTATTTCTTTTCCGTTTACTCTTTTCTAAGAGTCTGTTTCATAGGGAAGCACTGACTCCTTAGCATCCCTGATCACAGGGTGAGAAAAGGCAGAAGAGGTCATCTGAGATTGTGATGATACAACTTAATGCCATTTACTCTGAGATGCTTCTCTCACACATCTATTTTTAGATAGCCTGGAAATATGGTATTAAGAAAGCAGAAGAAAGTGGAACAAGAGGATGAGGAGGGACATACAGGAAAATCCTCCCATCACAGATGTAATGACAACACTGACAAGTGCGATGGGGCAACACTGGAGACTGGGAGAGTAGTTAGAAAGCTACCTTGGTAATCTGGGAAAGAATTGATGAGTTTTTGATCTGAAGTAATGGCAGTAAGCTGTCAGAAAAGGAGATATATTTGAGAAATATTTATAAAGTATAATCAGTAGCATTTGACAACTGATTGCTTTAAGAAGGGAGGGAGAACAACTTCCAATTTGGGGGCTTCAGTGATTCCATGAGGATTCCAATTAGATACTAAGAAAAGAAAGAGAGTAGGAGAAGCAATTTGGGGTAAAAAATGAACAGTTCATTTTTGAATACACAGTGTTTGAGATGTTTGTAACAGACCTAAGTGAAGTTGTACAATGGAGAATTGGATAAACGAATCTATGGTAAAAAAAAAAAAAAACTCATTGCAGTGAAGTCGATTCCGACTCATAGAGACCCCATGGGACAGAGTAGAACTGCCCCATGGAGTTTCCAACGACTATCCGGTGAATTCAAACTGCCGACCTTTTGGTTAGCAGCTGTAGCTCTTAACCACTATGCAACCTGGGTTTCCGAATCTATGGTGGATATTTGGTTTTTCCTTTCTTTCTCTTTTATTTCTACTCCTCAATGACTCTTACTTCCTGTAGGTGGGGAATTCCCCACTGTATAATCTCGGTGAGAGACAGAGCTCATTGCCACTAAAAAAAAAAATCTTAAAAGGCCAGATGTTTGTTTTCTAGACCCATTTGCAGCTAAGGCATGCACATATGACCTGTTGTTGTCAGGCACCATCAAGTCAGTTCCAACTCAGAGTGAACCTATGTACAACAGAATGAAACATTGCCCAGTCCTGTGCCATTCTCACAATCATTGTTATGCTTGAGCCCACTGTTGCAGTTGATGTGTTAATTCATTTCATTGAGGGTCCTCCTCTTTTTCACTGACCTTCTATTTTACCAAGCATGATGTCTGTCTTAGTCATCTAGTACTGCTCTAACAGAAATACCACACGTTGATGGCTTTAACAAAGAGAAGTTTATTCTCTCACAGTCCAGTAGGCTAGTAGTCCAAATTCAGAGTGCTGGCTCCTAAGGAAGGCTTTTTCTGTCCGTTGGCTCTGGAGGAAGGTCCTTGTCATCAGTCTTCACTTGGTCTGGGAGCACCTCAGCATGGGAAACTCAGGTCCAAAGGATGCACTCTGCTCCCAGCACTGGTTTCTTGGTGGTATAAAGCCCCCACATCTCTCTGCTTGCTTCTCTCTTTTATATCTCAAAAGAGATTGGCTTAAGACACGACCTAATGTTGTAGACCTCATCAATATAAATGCCACTAATCATCTCATTACATGATACTGACAAGATTTACAACACATAGGGAAATCGTATCAGATGACAAAATGATAAACAATCATAAAATACAGGAATCATGTCCTAGCCAAGTTGACAGATATTTTGGGGGGACACAATTCAATACATGATGATGTCTTTCTCCAGGGACTGATCCCTCCTGATAACATTTCCAAAACATGTGAGACAAAGTCTCACTATCCTTGCTTCTAAGGACCATTTTGGCTATACTTCTTCCAAGACAGGTTTGTTCATTCTTTTGGCAGTCTATGGTATATTCAATATTCTTCACTAACACCACAATTCAAAACCTTCAATTCTTCTTCAGTTTTCCTTATTCATATCCAGCTTTTGGATGCATATGAGTCAAGTGAAAATATGGCTTCGGTCAGACTCACCTTAGTCTTCAAGGTGACATCTTTGCTTTTTAGCACTTTAAAGAGAGCTTTTGCAACAAATTTGCCCAAAGCAATGCATCAATTGGTTTCTTGACTGCTGCTTCCGTGGGTGTTGATTGTGCATCCAAGGAAAATGAAATCCTTGACAACTTCAATCTTTTCTCATTTTATCATAAGATTGCTTATTGGTCCAGTTGTGAAGACTTTTGTTTTCTTTATGTTGAGGTGTAATCCATACTGAAGGCTGTGGTCTTTGATCTTCAGTAAGTACTTTATATCCTCTTCATTTTCAGCAAGTTGTGTCATCTGCATAATGCAGGTTGTTAATGACTCTTCCTCCAATCCTGATGCCCCATTCTTCTTCATATAGTCCAGCTTCTTGGACTATTTGCTCAGCATACAGATTAAATAAGTGTTATGAGAGGATACAACCCTGATGCGCACCTTTCCTGACTTTAAACCACACATTATTCCCTTGTTCCTAGGTTTGGCCAATTAGATGTACCCATCTGGGACTTTGAATTAATCACCTTTGGACTTTGAATGAGTGACTCAAAGAAGCAAGGATAGTGGAAAATTCATCCTGGAGATAGCAACAACACTCATTTTCCAAGAAACAACACTGATAATGCAAACTACAGTGTTCAGTGTTTGGGGTGGAGGGACCTCTCTGGACTAATGTTGTAGCTTAGCTTTGGACTCTTTCTTCCAATTCATTTTCTGAGTCTTGATCTTCAGTTTTCCAGCAACTTTGGGAGCTATACAATATTTCTTTCATAATTTATTTTTTTTACTCCAATCAGCCTCTGTGGCTTGCAAGTTAGATTCCTGACCAGTTCAGACTCTGAAATCTGGTAGAAGAATTAGGGATTAATCAGAGAAGAGAGAGAGGTTGAAGTTACAGGGATGACAAAATTGCTCATGAATTGGGTGTGAGGGTGCAAAGAGCAGTGAGCTGAGGACAGGATCCTGAGAAACAACCACATTTAAAAGATGACCAGGGCCCACAGAAGATACTGATAATGCATGGTCAATGAGTTAAGAGGAAAACCACAAGGCACAATAGCACTGAAGTCCAGGAGGAAGCAGAAAATGTCTCCTTCTTTGTTGAAAAGTTAGAAGCTTCTGGGTGTATTACTCTATTTCCCCTCTACTCCGCTTATTATCTCCGTATCTTAACCTAAGTTTTCTTTCTTCTGTTATTTATAGAAAAGATATGGTTTTATGATGCTTGGCTTCCTGGTTCTTCTCCTACAAGTGTAACGTACGAGTTCTTCCTCCTGATACTGTCTGAATACAGATATTCCTCAAGGTACTGCCCCTCTAGTCTTCTCTTCTTTCTCCATACTCACATGCATGGCACCCACTTTTATCTCTTGTCACCTGAATGGCTATTAGTGTCTCTCAAAATATCTAAGATGAAGCTCACCACCTTCCTCTCACACCTTCATTCTTCCCTGTTTCTGACAATGTGAACACCATTCTGGTTACCCAAGCTTGAAACCTTCAAGCCATCTCAGATTTCTGTCTCACCGTTGCCAAGTCCTGCACAGCCCACCTTGAAAACACCCCTCTTTCATTCCTCTCCTCTGCTTTCTCATTGCCATTAGTATCACCTCCTGTCTCCTAACTAGTCCTACTGCCTCTAATTCTGGGATTATTAACCCATGACTAAGGGTATCTGGGAATTTCCTAAAATTGTATGCAAAATGTTATACTCTGCAAGTGTGCATATTTTCATGGGGAGAAAATCTAAAGCTTTTGTCAGGTTCTCAAAGATAGTCGATAACTGTTCCATGCCTCCGGAAGCTAAGAAGGCAGTCCAGTTCATACCTCCCTTTTAATCCACCCTGCACACCACTGCCATATTGAAACATCACATTAAATATTCCAGTCCAAAATGTCTATTCATTACTGTGAGATAAAGTCGAAATTCCTTAACTTGTCATTCAAGGCCCATATAAAACCAAACCCACTGCTGCCGAGTTGGTTCCAACTCGTAGCGACCCTATGCACAACAGAACAAAACACTGCCTGCTCTTCTGCGATCCTTACAATCGTTGTTTTGCTTGAGCTTATTGTTGGAGCCACTGTGTCAATCCACCTCATTGAGGGTCTTCCTCTTTTCCGCTGACCCTGTACTCTGCCAAGCATGATGTCCTTCTCCAGGGACTGATCCCTCCTGACAACATGTCCAAAGTATGTAAGATGCAGTCTCACCATCCTTGCCTCTAAGGAGCATTCTGACCGCACTTCCTCCAAGACAGATTTGTTCGTTCTTTTGGCAGTCTATGGTATATTCAATATTCTTTGCCAACACCACAATTCAAAGGTGTCAGTTCTTCTTTGGTCTTCCTTATTCATTGTCCAGCTTTCACATGCATATGATGTGATTGAAAATACCATGGTTTGGGTCAGGTGCACCTTAGTCTTCAGGGTGACATCTTTGCTCTTCAACACTTTGAAGAAGCCCTTTGCAGCAGATTTGCCCAATGCAATGCATCTTTTGATTTCTCGACTGCTGTTTCCACGGCTGTTGATTGTGGAACCAAGTAAAATGAAATCCTTGACAACTTCAACCTTTTCTCCATTTATCATGATGTTGCTCATTGGTCCAGTTGTGAGGATTTTTGTTTTCTTTATGTTGAGGCGTAATCCATACTGAAGGCTGTGGTCTTTGATCTACATTAGTAAGTGCTTCAAGTCCTCTTCACTTTTAGCAGGCAAGGTTGTGTCATCTGCATAACGCAGGTTGTTAATGAGTCTTCCTCCAATCCTGATACCCTGTTCTTCTTCATATATTCCAGCTTCTCGGATTATTTGTTCAGCATACAGATTAAGTAGGTATGGTGAAAGAATACAACCCTGATGCACACCTTTCCTGACTTTAAACTAATCAGTATCCCCTTGCTCTGTCCAAACAACTGCCTCTTGATCTATGTAAAGGTTCCTCATGAGCACAATTAAGTGTTCTGGAATTCCCATTCTTTGCGGTGTTATCCGTAATTTGTTATGATCCACACAGTCAAATGCTTTTGCATAGTCAATAAAACAGAGGTAAACATCCTTCTGGTATTCTCTGCTTTCAGCCAGGATTCATCTGACACTGGCAATGATATCTCTGGTTCCACGTCCTCTTTTGAAACCAGCCTGAATTTCTGGCAGTTCCCTGTCAACATACTGCTGCAGCCATTTTTGAATGATCTTCAGCAAAATTTTGCTTGCGGGTGATATTAGTGACATTGTTCTATAGTTTCCACATTCAGTAGGATCACCTTTCTTGGGAATAGGCATAAATATGGATCTCTTCCTGTCAGTTGGCCAGGAAGCTCTCTTCCGTATTTCTTGGCATAGACGAGTGAGCACCTCCAGCACTGCATCTGTTTGTTGAAACATCTCAACTGATATTCCATCAATTCCTGGAGCCTTGTTTTTCGTCAATGCCTTCAGAGCAACTTGGATTTCTTCCTTCAGTACCATCAGTTCCTGATCATATGCCACCTCTTGAAATCGTTGAATATTGACCAATTCCCTTTGGTATAATGAATCTGTGTATTCCTTCCATCTTCTTTTGATGCTTCCTGCGTCGTTTGATATTTTCCCCATGGAATCCTTCACTATTGCAACTCGAAGCTTGAATTTTTTCTTCAGTTCTTTCAGCTTGAGAAATGCTGAGCATGTTCTTCCCTTTTGGTTTTCCATCTCCAGCTCTTTGCACATGTCATTATAATACTTTGTCTTCTCTAGAAAAAAAAAAATTGAAATCTTCTGTTCAGTTCTTTTACTTCGTCAATTTTTCCTTTTGTTTTAGCTGCTTGACGCTCAAAAGCAAGTTTCAGAGTCTCCTCTGACATCCAGCTTGGTCTTTTCTTTCTTTCCTGTCTTTCAGTGACCTCTTGCTTTCTTCATGGATGATGTCCTTGATGTCATTCCACAACTCGCCTGGTCTTCGGTCACTAGTGTTCAATGCGTTAAATCTATTCTTGAAATGGTCTCTAAATTCAGATGGGATATACTCAAGGTCATATTTTGGCTCTTGTGGACTTGCTCTGATTTTCTTCAGTTTCAGCTTAAATTTGCATATGAGCAATTGATAACTTGCATATGAGCAATCGATGGCCTGTTCCACAGTCGGCCCCTGGCCTTGTTTTGACTGATGATATGGAGGTTTTCCATCGTCTCTTTCCACAGATGTAGTCAATTTGATTTCTGTGTGTTCCATCTGGCGAGGTCCATGTGTATAGTCGCTGTTTATGTTGGTAAAAGAAGGTATTTGCAATGAAGAAGTTGTTGGTCTTGCAAAATTCTGTCACTCGATCTCCAGCATTGTTCTATCACCAAGGCCATATTTTCCAAAGACTGATCCTTCTTCTTTGTTTCCAACTTTTGCATTCCAATCGCCAGTAATTATCAATGCATCTTGATTGCATGTTCGATCAATTTCAGACTGCAGCAGCTGATAAAAATCTTCTATTTCTTCATCTTTGGCCCTAGTGGTTGGTGCGTAAATTTGAATAATAGTCATATTAACTGGTCTTCCTTGTAGGCATATGGATATTATCCTATCACTGACAGCGTTGTACTTCAGGATAGATCTTGAAAGGTTCTTTTTGACGATGAATGCAACACCATTCCTCTTCGAGTTGTCGTTCCCAGCATAGGAGACTATATGATTTTCTGATTCAAAATGGCCAATACCAGTCCATTTCAGCTCACTAACGCCTAGGATATTGATGTTTATGCCTTCCATTTCATTTTTGACGATTTCCAATTTTCCTAGATTCATACTTCGTACATTCCAGGTTCCTATTATTAATGGATGTTTACACCTGTTTCTTCTCATTTTGAGTCATGCCACATCAGTGAATGAAGATCCCGAAAACTTTACTCCATCCATGTCACTAAGGTCGACTCTACTTTGAGGAGGTAGCTCTTCCCCAGTCATCTTTTGATTGCCTTCCAACCTGGTGGGCTCATCTTCCAGCACTATTATCAAACAATGTTCCACTGCTATTCATAAGGTTTTCACTGGCTAATGCTTTTCAGAAGTAGACTGCTGGGTCCTTCTTCCTAGTCTGTCTTAGTCTGGAAGCTCAGCTGAAACCTGTCCTCCATGGGTGACCCTGCTGGTATCTGAATACTGGTGGCATAGCTTCCAGCATCACAGCAACACACAAGCCCCCACAGTACAACAAACTGACAAACACATAGTGTCATATATGTATGTATGTGTATATATATATATATATGACACTATTTCAGGCCAATCCCTACCATACCTACTGCCACTGAGTCAATTCTGACTCATAGCAACCCCATGGAGTTTCCAAGGCTATAAATCTCTATGCAAGCAGACCACCACATCTTTCTTCTGCGGAGTGGTTGGTGGTTTCAAACTGCTGACCTTTCAGTTAGCAGTTGATTGCTTTAAGAACTGCACCACCACGGCTCCTCGATCTCTACCGTAGGTCATAGTATATTTCCCTTACCATTGCTTCCTTTTTTGCTTTAGTGCCACTCAGAAAAAAAGTAGAACATTGAAATTTGAGGACTTAATGGAGTTTGGTGCCTTCACTTATCTGATGTCTATGAAGCCTGACCAGTCTACTTTTAGTATATAAGATCATACAGAAGCTTTAGTGATAAGTTTCTACTTTGCTAATTATTTTATGATCCTGTTAAAAAAAATTGCTTAAATGGTTTTTTAATTAGCTGCTTTAAATGACTGTGTTTTTTGCTAAAAGCAATGCATGTTTTAGCTTAAAATATGGTCACCAGTGTTTCTTTCTAGAAGACAATGCATTTAGTGCAAGGAAAAATGAGCATATGTTTGTACAGATTCTACCCAATCATTTTTGTAGCTCAGGTTGATCTCAGGAATGTGAACACTTTAATAATTTTGTGGATTCAGTGGTGTTATATAAAGATTTATTACATTTGTCCCAGATTTTAAGTACAGTTAATTTTTTCATGGAGTTTCTATAGTTCCACTTATTTCTAGTACCTTTGACAAGTCAGTCAGCTGTATTTATGTCTATACACAGCTTCAGAAAGAAGGCTTGACTCAGAACGGTTGTGTGCCAGGAAAAAAAAAAAAAACATGGTAGTTAGATTACTTGCTGATGGCTATCATGGGGATTTTGGATAGGATGGTGCAGTAAAAGGGTTAGGCAAATTTCTGGTTCTGGCAACATACCAATCTGAACTATTTTTATATACATACATAGAAATGCTATACAAAATATAACAGAAAAAGATAATACATTGGTGAACATAAAAAAAAAAGAAAATCTCCAGCTGTAAGAAATGATGAGGAACTTTGGGATGACGGAACAGTTCCATATCCTCGTTGGGTAGTGGTTTCACAGACCTACGTATGTGTTAAAATTCATAGAACTATATACCAAAAAGTCAATCTACTGTATGTTAATTTAAAAATAAAAGGAAATGATGGGAACTGAAGCAAAGCCAAAATGCTGTGCTTATGAATTGACAGGGTGATAGGTAGAGTGGGATGGGAATTAGACCTATCCCAAGCCAGAAGTCAGATTTGAGAACAGAAAATATAGCGTTGGGCTTCCCAAGGTAGAAGATGAAATGAGATTTCAACCCAAACCAGAGTCCTGGAAGGGTTGCCTTCTTGGTGAAAAAGTGACCCCAACACCTCCAAGCTTCTTGCCATATGCCCAGGAAAATAAACAATCTTCCATTGTCTCTGCTGAGGACTCTAGGTAGAAAAATAAAGATCTCTAGTAAAAAAAAAAAAAAAAAAATCCCAAGCCTGTGTCATGGACCAATGTGTAGTCCAAATTTCCATTACCAGCAAAGGAGCTTGTAAAAAAAATAACCAGTAAGGTATGAAAAAAAAAACAAGAGAGTGATGTCCTAGAAGAAAAGTGAGTAAATCGTTAAGCCAAGAAGCTAATGTAAAAACTGGTCCTAGAACAGCAAATCCCTGAGGCATCTGGAAAAAGCAAACATAAAACTTTCCTATTGGGGTATTTCCAGAACCTAGGACACACCAAAATACTATAGGGATAAAAATTAATCTTCACAATCAAAAATAACAAATCACTAAAGGAAATAAATGATGCATGATAAAAAGTGTCAACAGACACACAAATAGGAAGCTAACTACCATAACAATTTGAGGTGGTGGAACCTTTTGAAAGAAATGATTATAAAATGATTAATGAGATAGAGAATAGAAGCCATGATGAAAAAAGAAGGAATAGATTTCAAAATAAAATTGTTCAAAAAATGAAAAATACAATTGAAATAAAAATTCTATGAATGGATTCAATATTAGATTATATATAATTATGGAGATAACTTACTAACTAAAAAATAATCCTGAGAAAACTACTAAGAAAGTAGCTCAAAGAGTTAAAAATATAGGAAATTAGAACTAGAAATCAATAGATATAAGGGATAGAGTAATCAGTTCATTTATATCTAATAGACATTGCACACTGAGAGTCTAGAGCAGAGATCAGCAAACTTTTTCTGTAAAGAACAACAGGGTAAATGTTTTAGGCTTTGCAGGCCGTATGATCTGTCACAACTACTTAACTCTGCACATCAAATGTGACAGGGACTCTCAAATTATGTTTTTAAAATTATAACAACTAAACCCCGTTATAAGCTGGTTACAAGAGTTACATCTAAAACTTAAAAACACAGGTGGTTTAAAAGTTAAAAAAAAAAAAAGCTCATTGTTGTTGAGTCGATTCTAACCCACAGCGACCCTATAGGACAGAGTAGAACTGCCCCATAGGGTTTCCAAGGCTGTAAATCTTTACAGAAGCAAACTGCCACATATTTCTCCCGAGGTGCAGCTGATAGGTTCAAACCACTGACTTTCCTGTTAGCATCTGAGTGCTTAACCACTGTACCACCAGGACTCCTTGGTTTAAAAAGTAAAGGGATGGAATGACTTACCAAGGCAACACTAACCAAAAAGGTTTATGAGGCAATAATATTTGGCATAAAAATATGTACTGATAAAAAGAAAAAATGAAAGTTTTTTTTAAATAATTTTGAGCCTATGCATCTAACAACATAGCCCTAATATATGATATGCAAAGCAAAATTAGAATTACCAGGACATGGGAAGGGTTAATTATTTCAGAAAGATCTTACTAGCTGGTAGTATCTTTATAGGGTCTGTTATAACTGTGTGAAGTGTTTATCAGTTCAAGGAGGGGTAATTGGGTACTAGGAAACTAATAAATAAGGCACAAGCAAGAATAAAACACATTGATGTACTGTGACTTGCACAAGTGTATTTATTTTCACGCAATCACCACCTGTATTGCCTTACCTGAGAAATTAAGGAAGTCAAATTCAATTAGTTTAGCAAATATTTATTGATCATCCACTATAGGCCAGGCACTGTTTTAAGCACGTTACATATATTAATTCTATATTAGTTACCCATTGTTGTATTCAAATTACCACAAGTTAGTATCTTAAAATAACATGTAATTATTATCTCATGGGGCAGGGATCTGGGCATGGCTTAACTGGATGCTCTGCTTTAGGGTCTGTCACATGACTGCAATCAAGGTGACACCCAGGACTGCAGTTTCATCTCTAGGCTCAACTGGGGAAGGATCTTCTTCCAAGCCCATGGGTTTGTTGGCAGGGTTCAGTTCCTCACAGGTTGTTGGCTTGAGGGCCTCAGTTCTTTGCTGGCTGTCAGCCAGAGGTTGCCCTCAGCTTCTTGCCATGTGGGCTTCTCCATAAAGCAGCTGATAGCATAGCAGAAGGGAGAGCTTGGAGAAGTGAGCAAGCTAGCTGTCAGAGAGAGATGGGCTCAATCATTTATGGACATCAGGAAACGCTAATCATCTTTTTGCAAAAGAGCTGAGGACTGGGTGCATCTCCTCAATCAGGGAAGTTGATAGCAGGGTTGGAAGGGTGGTAGCTGTGTACAATAGGAGTCACAATCTTTGAAACAAGAAATGCTGGGAGGCACTTTGAAGGATGCTTTTGGAGTTCTCAGCTTAAAACCAGAGGGAAAGAAGCAGCATTTTACTTAAGGGTAGACCCACTGTAACCACCAGCTAATAAAAGTGCTTTATAAAAGCAATAAAACAAGAAGCAGCAGCTCGGTGGAGCTCAGTAGAGCCTTCAGAAGGAAGTCTGGAGAGGTGTGTTAAGCAAGGTCTGAATTAATACTCAACAACCCACCCTTTTTAATATTCCGTACTGTATCATTAAGATTTATTCTTACACCTTCCCATTTCCAAGAGTGTAGAGTATCTGTAGATTACAGTTAGTTACACTTAAGTTGGTATCTTCCCTTTAAGGAAGTCACTTAAAACCCCTTTCTGAACATTGGGAAATACCCTAGTCTTAGGAGTATACCACTAACAAATCATTTCCCAGGTGTTGTAACTCCTGGGATGACTTCCCCAGATACCTACTCACATCCATTTTTAATGTGCATTTCAAGAAGTGACTTTTTCCCCCCTTGGAGCCCTGTGGCACAGTGGTTAAGAGCTCTGCTGCTAACCAAAAGATCGGCAGTTTGAATCCACCAGCTGCTCCTTGGAAATCTCATGGGTGGTTCTACTCTGTCCTGTAGGTTCACTAAGAATCAGAATCTACTGGACAGCAGTGGGTTTGGTTTTTTGGTTTGTCACGAAGAAGTATATCATTTTGGATTGTAAAGTACTAGAAGTTTAGGTTCTAAAACATTTCATTTTCATCTTCTGTCAAACTCTGAGAAACCAGTGTTACTGCCCAAGGACCAATTGCGATATTTTAATTATTTTCCTCTAATGCTCAACTTTCTACAAAAGTTAGGTATTTCCCTGATAGATACCCTAACACTATTAGGTCAGAGTAAGGTAATGTGGGACTACACCTATCTAAATTGTTGTTTTTTTTGTTTTTTGCATAAAACGAAAACCAAACCCATTGACGTCAAGTCAATTCCAACTCATAGCGACCCTATAGGACAGGGTAAAACTGCCCCACAGAGTTTCCAAGGAGCGCCTGGTGAATTTGAACTGCCAACCTTTTGATTAGCAGCCATAGCCCTTAACCATTAAGCCACCAGGGTTTCCTTTTTTTCACATAGAAGATTATAATTGAGTTCTTGTTAAGAAACCTTGAGTAAGCAATGTTTGGCCATCCCTATTAGAAACAGGGAGCTCTGGTGGTACAGTGGTTAAGCACTTCACTGCTAACCAAAAGGTTGGTGGCTCCACACCAGCGGCTCTGTAGGAGAAAGCTGTAACAGTCTGCTTCCGTAAAGAGTTATAGCCTTGGAAACCCTGTGGGGTAGTTCTACTCTGTCCTGTAGGGTCATTACGAGTCAGAACCAACTCAACAGCAGTGGGTTTGGTTTGATTTTGGTATTAGACACAGATTTACCTTTTATTTTTTAAGAAATCATTTTAGTTTTTGATTATAGCTCAATACTTTTTAGAGACAATATCAATTTTAGCACCAAGATAAATTTGGGCAATTAGTATTGTATTAGTTAAAATACATTTAGATCTCAAATACCGGGAACCCAAATCAAAAGAGCCCAAGGAAACAAGGAATACATTTCTCAAGTATCCAGAATGTCTTCAAATTATGCCATTACAATAGCCTTATCTTCAGATAAGCTCGTTCCAAATAGTGGGAAAGACATTCCCAGTAGTTCCAGGTTTATACCATCTTTTGGCTTCCAGTCTCAGTAAGAAGAAAGAGAACGCTTCTCTCCCAGCCTCTGTTATCAATCCCTGAAAGTACTCTGATTGGTGTCCTGGGGTCACATGCTCTTCCCAGACAAATCAATAAGTCCAGGGATTTTGAGTATTTTGATTCACCGACCTGAGTTCTGCCACCCTCCTCTACACCCTACCATGGGAAGGGCAGGGGTACATGACTGACAGCTCACTGCCCAAATGCAAAAGGCACTAAGCAGACAAAAAGCAATAAACACTTATCTCATGTCTTTCCAGAGGCATCTCAGTGCAAGAGATCTATAACAAGACCCTCACCATTTACTAGCTTGGGCAAGTTATCTAACACCTTTGGGTCTCATTTTTTTCTCATTTGTAGTTCACTTGCAGAGAGTTGCTGTGAGGTTGGAGATCAAGTATGTAAAGAACTATTCAGTAACTGCCCAGCCTCCCATGTGTCTGTTTCTGCCTGATCTTGTGACTTCAGGTGGATCTCCTTCAATTCTGATCCTCAGTCTGTGGCGAAGGAGACAGTGTTCATCTTCCCTGCCCTCTTCCTCAACCCTAACTGGGAACTATCCCCAAGCAGCCTGAAACTTTCCCCCTAATGTGCCTTCACAACCTTTCTCGTTCTCATTAAACTGTGCAGAGTTCTCTGCCCCATTCTTCATCATTGACTCACTAGTCTATATTGCTAATGCCCCATCTCCCAGGTGACTCGTGACCACCTCTGTGACAAAAAGCAGAGCCACTGAGACAGAGTTAGGAGTACAATAAGTTAATCAGCAAGTAACAGTTATGAAAGGAAAAGGAAAGAAATAAGTAGATCAGGGGAAAGCCTGAGACTGTGATACAGACCTGACAAACTCTCTGCCATCCCAACGAGGAGCTACAGAGCAGAGATTTCCCATTCGAGGACTCCAATATTGGGCAGAAATCACTAGGTCCTTGTACTACCATTTTGTTCATTTTGGCTAGTGAACATCCAGAAACGTGTGCCCTCATCTACCATCCCTTTGCTCAGGTATTAGCTGCAGGATGCCCCAAGAAGGGTATAATCTTGGCTTGAAGGCTGAGCAGCCCCTGAAGGAACAGCTGGAGGCTGCCAATTAATCACATTTCTCCTAGCTGGGCAGTGAGTCCTTCCTTGAAAGGGGATCTAAGTGGTGTCTTTCTATGTCTGCCACACCCTTCAGGATATTATGTAGTAGGAAATTTCTAGAAAACCTCAAAGGGAGCATCCTGCTGGTGATGGAACCTTTCAGTTCTTCTCAAACCACATTACATAGATGCTAAAAACAAACAAACAAAAAAAACCCATTGCCATTGAGTAGGTTTCAATTCGTACTAACTCCATAGGACAGAGTAGAACTGTCCCATAGAGTTTTCAAGGAGCAGTTGGTGGATTTGAACAGCCGACATTTTGGTTAACAGCTGTAGCTCACCGTAGCTCTTAACCACTATGCCACCAGGGCTCCTCATAGACGCTAGCCCTACACAAATCCACCCCAATTCCCTCTACCATTACCAGTCGCTGTCAGGTTGACTCCAGCTCATGACAACTCCATGTGTATCAGAGTAGAACTGTGCTCCATAGGGTTTTCAGTGACAGGTTTTTCAAAAGGAGATTGCCAGGACTTTCTTCCAGTATGCCTCTGGGTGGACTAGAACCTCCAACCTTTTGGTGAGCAGCCAATGCATTAACCGTTTGCACCACCAATTCACTCTAACACCCCTCAAACCATGAATCCTTCCAATTTAGTCAGTTTTTTTCTTCCTTGCTCCAAGTATTTCCTTCTACCCTTTCTGTGTCTCCTTCAAAAATTTTGGTATTTCCCCTGATCATATCTATCTAGGATTGGAAGACTGGAATCAGACTGGTGGCCTAGTAGAAGCCAGTAGTGAGGAGTATTACTATGTATTACTACGGTGGTAAGGAACCAGTACTTACTGGTGCATTTTTGCCCTTTTTACAAGTTAGGAAGCAGAACAGATGCTGTATAAAGATAATGAACTCATCCAAGGATACTCAGTTAGCAAGTGAGGCTGTAGGTATTTCAGCTGTCTTGGCCTCCAAAGTCTGCCCTCTTGCTATTTGCTATTTAGGAGACTTTGTAATTAAAACATCGTCCAGAAAGTTTTTCACCCAACGTGGTTTTTTAAATACCTGGTGTTTAATTATATTAATTTCTGACTATTCAGAATGCTTGGCTATCTTGAATGATCCATTCCTCAATGGAACTAGAAAGCTGAGGTTTTAGTCTCTCACAAATTCTGTGTAAGAATTTAGCATGAAAACTATTCAAAGTAAGCTCTCTTTTATAAGAAAAGCTAGCACATGCCGGCTAACTCTTGCTGGTTAATATTCTGAACTTTGAAAGCTCTTTCTCTGTCTTTTCTTTCACTGCCAAGTGGTATTACAATTTCAATTGACCTTGGCTGTAACATTGAACAGTGTTCATTTGTGAATGCCCTGTTGACCTGAAGCATCTGATTCTTGATTTGTTATTCACACTGTATCCTCCCTGCCTTTGTGTGTGGAGTTAACATACGTACAAAGACAGCAAGGTCCAAACCTGACTCATTAAAACAAGCAGGCCAGAATGACTACTGGGACCAGTATTAAAAGCATCGAACACAGAAAATAGTCCTTAGTTACTTTGACTTGTTTATATTTAAGAGAGGCTGACAGTCTTCACTATGAGCAAGCATTTTCCCAGACACTCTGTTTTCCCTACTGCCAGGCGAAGAGCACACAGCCCCCGGGAAACAAAGCACTTGGCTAATAAGGACAGAGACATCTGCATTAGATGCTTGAAGAAGACAAGGGGAATTTGGAACATATTTGTTTAACCATATTACTTATTGGTTTATAATTATTCCTGCTTAATATCTGACTGCACTAATGTATACTTGTTGCTGGAACCAACAATTTGAGATGCTTAACTTCTTACTACAAAACAAACATGTGCAACTGTCTCAGGAACTGGGAGATGTGATCTGAAACTCAACACCTGGTCTGTGCGATGTATAGGTTATCGGCAAGAGAAAAGGCATGGGGGTTTTCCAGCACATGGTTCCCCCTCTGCCTCCCAGGACCACATTGATCCTCATCTTAAAAGGCAAACTGAAGAGTTAGTGAATATACTTTAGGCCAAGTTGCCTAAAATTAAGCGTTACCCAGCCAGGCTAGGATGTTAAGGCCTGAGGCTTTCTAGCAAGGAAAACTTGGAGGAATGGGTATAGTTGGTTGGTTTGTTCCTTTGTGTTTTGATACAGGCTGCTGCTTTTGGAAAGGCAAGTTGTGGAAGCTGCTGGTTCACTAGGCAGGTCACGCTGTGCCTTCAGCTCCACTGTTCTAAGCAGCCAGGATGAGGCAGAGCTGACCTCTGCCATCGTCAGTGTGTTCTGTCTTTCCTGTCAGTGTCACTCTGGCTCACCTAAGAAGGTGCTGGGGTTGGCTCCAGTCAGATCTTTGTCCATATCAACATCTGTCTGCCCGTGAAAGCTTTACTAGCTAATTTATTTTTGAAACTTTCTGTAGCAAATAAAGGAAAACTTACAAAACAAATATACATCTTACTGAATGATTAAGGCAAACACCCTTATGACGATCAATCAGATCAAGAAACAGAACTTTGCGAGAAACCCCAGTTACATGTACCCCCAGTTAAACGCCCTCACCTGGAAGTTATTACTATTTTGACTTTTTTTAGAAGTCTCTTTCTTGTGTTTCTTTATGATCTTTTTTTTTTTCACTCAAGCGGTAACAACTATAGTCTTACACATTTTCTTAAAAAAATGCTGTGTTTTAACTCTATTTTAACCTACAGATCTCTATCAATCCTTTTCTTTTCCTTACAATTTATTTGTTGAAGAACGCAAGATGTTTGACTAGTGAAATTTGCCCCCATCTGGATTTTTCTGATGGTGCACACTCAGGATGCAGACCAACATGTTCTCCTGCCCTTGTAACTTCCTACATATTGATGACTAAGCTAAACCAAGAGATTCAAGCCAAAAGACCCAAGCCATGACCTTTTCAATCACCTTATATACATGCACAAAGTAGACAATGAAAGAGGAAGATAGAAGAAGAATTGATGCATTAGAATTATGGTGTTGTCGAAGAATATCAAATATATTGTGGACCGCCAGAGAATGAACAAATCAGTCTTAGAAGAAATACAACTAGAATGCTCCTTAGAAACAAGGATGACAAGTCTTTGGTTCACTTACTTTGGACACATCTTTAGGGAAGACCACTAGAAAAGGACTTCGTGTTTGGTAGAGAGTCAGCAGAAACAAAGAAAACTCTTACTGAAATGGATTGATACAACAACCACAACAAGAGAGCCAAACATACCAGCAATCACGAAGATGGTGCAGCACTGGGCAATATTTCATTCTGGCATACATAAGGTCACTATGAGTTGGAGCCAACTTGATAGTAATTAACAACAAAGCAGCTGGATTCATTATACCACATGGCTTTCAACAAGTCTGATGGCAAAAAATTCCTCCTTCTCGCTCTCCTGACCAGAAGGTAGGGGCCTTTCCTCCAAGGTTCAGCCCCTTTAGATACAACACTTGTTTTATGATTCTGTATTTTCTTAACCAGCTTGTCCTGCTGCCTGAAATTCCCTCCCTGCCCTCTCTACCTAGAAAACTATTATTAAGCCTTCAAGGCCCAATTCAAAAGTCAAATGTCACTCATCAAAATCTTCCCAGTGTCCTCCAGGCCAAATCTGTCACTCTCTGGACATATCATAACTGCCTGAACACATCAGTCTCTGCACCACCCACCACCCTCAGCCCACCTCCACTACTTGAGAGAAGGGACCTGTGTAGAACCAGGCATCCACCCATGTAGGTGTTCAACACGATTCCAAAGGGCCTTTCTTCCTTTCCTATTGTTGTTGTTAGTTGCGTTGAGTCAGTTCCGACTCATGGTGACCCCATGTGTGCAGAGTAGAACTGCTCCATAGTGTTTTTAAGGCTGCAGTCTTTTGGAAGCAGATCACCAGGACTGTCTTCCAAGGTTCCTCTGGGTGGGTTTGAATTGGCAACCTTTCAGTTATCAGTCATCGTTTAACTGTTTGCATCATGCAGGGACTCCAAAATTAATTCTGCTCCTAAGCAACTCACTTATTTCAAAATAGATTGTGTGCTTTCCTTGCCTTCAATTACCCCTTGTTTTCTTAAGAAGCATCTCTACCTTCATCTGGTCTAATAAGAGGACAGTGGCTCACAGATTGGTCAGAGAGACGGGCTTGGAACTTGACATTCAAAAAGGAGAATCATAGAACACCTCATGGTCCTCTGCCTCCCTATAGCGAAACACTTTAACAGCATCTACACTGTAATACTGGCTTGCTTCAGTCATATTGTTAACCAATATGACAAGCAACATTGGAAATACAAGCCCCAGATTACACCCACCCTCAAGTGGGGATGGGCAAGAAATGAGGGACGTATCTTCTCAGACCATTCAATTAAACTTCCTCTCACCTTTCAAACCAGGCTTAAAAATCACTCCATAAGAACTTTCCTTGATTAACTTGATCTAATTCTCTTAATTTCTCTTCTCAATGAGCTTTCATTAATTATGTACCAACAGATTTTTCTCAACTCATATGCTTTCGCTATATTATTCTATGAATATGCTTTCCTTTCTTTACATGTGCAGGTTCTTGAGGGGCAGAGCTGGGCCTTACAGTTCTTTTGAATCTCTCCCACCAAGCCAGTTCACATTTTTGCAGAGTACAGACTTGACAAATGTCACTGACTGACAACGTATGTGCCTTGTAATTTTCGAGTACAAGAACCCTAGGAGCTGAGGAAGAAAAGATGATGAAATTTTTAGCCTCTCTGAAAAACGTTTTTTCCAAAATATCTGCTTTTCTTTTTCTGAAAGATCCTTTTTTTTTTTTTTTGCTAATCTGCTGAAGTTTGCTAACCTGCTTATCTCTTGAGCTCTTTAAAGACATGTTGAGCAAGTTTTGACTTTTGAAAGAAGGGTTTCAGAGCCCAAATTAAAGTCCTAAATATGATACAGTACATTGCTCTGAGTATCATTATAGCTATTTTGTGTTCATTGTAAATAAGCACCATTGAGTCTAGGTTTTTTCATCAACCTACATACAGAAAAAAAAAAAAAATTACATACAGAGTGTTTCCTAATTCTTGCCACAGTCCCCTATGATCTAGTAATGGTTTCTCTGAGGCAATAAGCCCTAGTAATAATGTTATGAGTCAAAATTTGAATTATTTAAGTTTTTATTACTTTTTATTTTCCAAAGGGATTATTCGTTCAGGTCCTGGATTTCAATATTGTGATAATTTAGAACGTTGATATTTTTCTGAAGATAAAAGGCATTCAACCAAATCTAGACCGAAGAAATTTGATATTTCCTCTGAGAGAAAGTAAGCCCCTGGAAGATTCAAGTCACCTATTCATTTACCCAAAGGTTTGTGAAAAAACTAAGCAGAGCATTTTTTTTTCTGCATCAAAGTGTTCAGGGTATACAAGTAGGCTACGGGCTCTTCTGCCACGCTGAGGGAAGCACATCACACACTCTAGAAGAATGACAGGAAGTTCCTTGGGATCTTTGTTCATATTCTTTCAGCCAATAAATTACAGAAGGATTGAGGTAATTTGCAGAAAAAGTGTAAGGTAAGAGTAGCAGTGTGTGTGCACGTGTGTGCAATTGTGCATATGTTTTGGTGTTTAAACAGTATACATTGGACTTCATCTATTAATTTTTAAAGGAATGATAGCCTTGATTATGCTAACCAAGTGGAAATACATTTTCATTTATTCATGGTAATTTAAATGTTTAAATGAGAAGATACTTTAAATAAGTGGATAATTCTGGTAAATGGATAAAAAGAATTGAATTCACACTAGCTGTAATATGATCTCTCACTAGACTAGGTTCCGCTAGCAGTGGACAGAGAACCCCCACGTCTCCTGTCAGTTCCCAGGCTCAGTCATTCACCCCAACCCATTTTCTGAGCTGGCTTTCTCTCTCTCTCATCTTCCATGACAGCTAATACTATTGCCCTTCTTATTTCTGGCTGCTACCGCAGCCTCCCAACTTGAACACTTTTATTCCCTAAGTCTATCTCTACTTTTCCCTCTTCCCATTCTCCCTAAAATAATCAAGCCTTATAGTTCAAGGTTCTTATTGTTAGTCCCCAAAGGGGGGTAAATAACAGGTACAGAAAATCCTAAAAAGTTATATCAGTAACTTACTGCATCAGAAAAAATGTATAGCTTCTGTCTAGACCTGCATTGCCCAGTATGATAACCACTAGCCATGGGTAGTTATTAAAATGTAAATTTAAATGAATTAAATTAAGTTAAAAATTTAGTCCCTTGGCCTCACTAACCACATTTTGTGTCTTCAATAAGAACAGTGGCTAAGATATTGGACAGCACAGAATATTTCCATTATCACAGAAAGTTCTACTGGGCAGAGCATTGTTCTAGACACCCTTCTCTGAAGGAGAACCGTAACATATCTATTCTATCACTATTACATACGTAAAATTTTCAAAAATTCCTTATGTTGATTACCTGAACATTAAAAAAGAATGGAGTAACTGTTCTTAGAACTTATCCATGTATTTTAATCAGCTTCTTAGTCATGATTGTTTCTAATAGTGTGTCACTGTTATTTTTCTGAACAATAGACATTTTTCAGTACAATTTCCTGTAATATTTTCCAAAGTTGCATTTTGTTGTTACTGAATTTAAAATTGTTGACACCTTCAACTGAACTTCCTCTGTGGACAATAATATTTTAAATTGAGAAAGTACTCTCTGTACAGGGCTGAGATACATGGAGCTTAAAGTAAATCTGACTAAATGGAGGCTATTCTCAATTCTGGTTTCTTTAAGTTTAAATGTATAAATATTTCAGCTCAATATTTTCACAACTACTGTCTTTTTCCCTTTATTCAGGGTACTTTTGTTTGATAATTATTTTTATAGGACAAAACTCATCAAGTATGTTGTCTCTGTTTAATATCAAACTCTGTGTTTTGAACAAAAGGCAACCAAAATTTAAAGAACACATTTGTAATAGAGTGTAATACCATCACAGGACGCATAGGTAGATTTACAAAGTGATTCTCCAAAGGCTCAACAGTTTCTAAATGCCAGTTGATGATGAATAATAAAGAGAGAAAACACTTAAAAACACGCTAAAATATCTTTTTGTATCAGCTTTGCACAAAAATTTTGTAGTTCAGTTATTCCGAGCATATAAAAATATTTCTAAATTTAACAACTACAACTTCTGTTTTGATTTGTAGAGTACTGCAGATTGGGCTCAAAATTATAAATTATATGTGAGCACAACCAATTCCAAATATGTTTCTGCTCCATAGTTTCCTAATTTAGTAAGCATATAGCTATGCCGTGATGCTGTGTCTCACCAAAATATGCATTTCTATTATCACTAAGAAAACCAAACATTTTATCGTCAATATTAAATTTCTGAACTGTATTTGCAATAGAATTCATAATAATGTCAGGTTTTAAATTCAACACAGTGAACCCCCAACGTCTTTACTTTCACACCATGAATTTGATGAAAAAAAAATGAACTATTACTGGTATTAACTCAGTTGATTTTCTGTCTCAAACACTGATGTCATGTGTTTGAAAATTCCTTCCTCTATTAATAGAGCCAACACATTGACAGTTACCACTTCATTTTTTCTTACATGCACAAGGACACTTCAGATTAAAAAAATAGAAATTAATTTAGAACAATGGTCATATGCTCCAAGGAAATGTCATACTTCACAAAATGGTGTATAAATAAACTCTTCTACAGCTGTATATGCTAAATTTCTTTAGATACAGTCTTCATAAAATAACTACTACCTTTTAAAGTAGATTTCGATACTTCTCCAGAAAATTTGTATCTCCTTTTCAATTTTGCTGAAGATCATTCAAAAGCAGTTGCAGCAGTACACTGACAGAGAACTGCCAGAAATTCAAGCCAGGTTCAGAAGAGGATATGATACAAGGAGTATCATTGCTGATATCAGATGGATCATGGCTGAAAGGAGAGAATACCAGAAAGATGTTTACCTGTGTTTCATTGACTATGCAAAGGCATTCGACTGTGTGGATCATAACAAATGAGGGGTAACATTGCAAAGAATGGGAATTCCAGAACAATTAATTGTGCTTATGAGGAACCTGTACTTAGACCAAGAGGCAGTTGTTCGAATAGAACAAGAGCATACTGTGTGGTTTAAGGTCAGGAAAGGTGTGTGTCAGGGTTGTATCCTTTCACCATATTTATTCAGTCTGTATGCTGAGCAAATTATCAGAGAAGCTGGACTATATGAAGAAGAATGGGAAATCAGGATTGGAGGAAGACTCATTAACAACTTGTGATATGCAGGTGACAATTTGCTCACTGAATGTGAAGAGACTTGAAGCACTTACTGATGAAGATCAAAGACCACAGCCTTCAGTATGGATTACACCTCAACATAAAACAAAAATCCTCACAACTGGACCAATAAGCAACAACACGATAAATGGAGAAAAGATTGAAGCTGTCAAGGGTTTCATTCACTTGGATACAAAATCAATGCTCATGGAAGCAGCAGTCAAGAAATCAAACAACACATTGCTTTGGGCATCTACTGCAAAAGACCTTTTTAAAGTGTTAAAAAGCAAAGATGTCACCTTGAAGAATAAGATACACCTGACTCAAGCCATGGCCTTTACAATCACCTCATATGCATGTAAAAGCTGGACAATGAATAAGGAAGACTGAAGAAGAGTTGACACCTTTGAATTATGGTGTTGGCGAAGAATACTGAATGTATCATAGACTGCCAAAAGAACAAACGAATCTGTCTTGGAAAAAGTACAGCTAAGATGCTCAGTAGAAGTGAGGATGGTGAGACTTTGTCTCACATACTTTGGACATGTTATCAGGAGGGGCCAGTCCTTGGAGAAGGATATCATGCTTGGTAGAGTAGAGGGTTATCAAAAAAGATGATTGACACAGTGGCTGCAACAATGGGCTGAAGCATAACAATGATCATGAGGATGGTACAGGACCAGGCTGTACGTAGGGTCACTATGAGTCAGAACCAACTCGACCTAACAACTACATTTTCAAGTAGTCAAGGATGTCACCATTGCTTCCGTGGTAAATGGTAAACTTAAAAAGTATTTTGTTCAGATTACACATTCACCATTAATTTTCTTAAGAAATGAGATCCAGTTCAAAGTTTTTCATTAAATATGTGCTTTTAAAAAGAAAATAGGGGAATAAGGAACTCGAAAAACACACCCCTCCATAAAAGCAATGGAAAAAAAGACGAAATTTGCAATAATAAAAAATCTACTATCCTACTATTTTGCACATTAACAATATATACCTGGCACTAACAAATGCTGAAATGTGAGGTCAGAGTAACACTGGCTGGTGGTGATGGTTCAGGTTATGTGTCAACTTGGCTGGGCTGTGATTCTCAGTAGTTTGGCAGGTTATGTAATGATGTAATTTGACAGTTGTGTAATGATGTAGTCATTCTTCATTTTGTGATCTAATATGGTCATCCCTCATTTTCACATAAAGCCAGTTTTTGCTTAATGACCCGCTCTTTGGAACCTAACCATGTAGATAAGTGAGGAGTGGCTGTACAAGTTTATGCAAACCATGTTTTCATTCATCAATACTGAATCTTCGGAATGAAAAATAAATGTAATAAACATTGCTAAGTATTTCTACAGGCTTAAAAAAAAAAACTGGCAAAAACAGAATCAACTCTTTCAAAGTTCTGGAAACTAACCAAAAGCTTGAAGCAATGTAGGGAGCTCTTATTCAATAACTGAATCTTGGTAACAACAGTGAGCTTTGTGGCATTTTAACATACCCTAGTTCCACCTCCAGTCCCAAGCTCAGCAACAGCCTAAAAAATAGCAGCCCGCATTCCCTGTGCCAGTAAGGAGAGAGAAGAACAAAGTTCATCCACATATTGTCTTAGTTGATCTGTCTGGTGGCTTTCTAGAAGACCTGCTCAAAAGGCTTGACTTAGTCTTACCTGCCTGGAAGTAATGCCTTGTGCAGGTGACCTTTACAAGCAGATGTTTAAGCACCTGCTGCCTGAGGCAACAGATAATATTTGGGGCAAACAATGTTGTTGTTTTTGTTAGGTGCCATCAAGTCAATTTCAACTCATAGAGACCTGCCCCTTATGGTTTTCTAGGCTGTAATCTTTACACTGGAGCAGACTGCTAGGTCTTTCTCCTGAAGAGCCACTGGATGATTCAAACAAACAACCTTTCAGTTAGCAGCCAAGCACTTAACCCTTGCATCACCAGGGCCAAAAAGCTTGAGAAGAAAGCCTGGGGAGTGAGACGATTTAGGGAATAAGGACTTTGAAAAGCTCTAACATTTTCTGGGAATCTGGAAGGCCGTGTGCATATCCAGGACTGGTACATATCAGGAAACATCCAAGAAGGCCCTAAGCTCTCACCTCTGGCTGACTTGGAGGCTCTGCAAAGAACAGAAAATAAAGGATAAGGCAAGGTTTTAAACTTCCTGAATGAGTGTTGAAGACATGCCCTAACACACAAAAGAACATCTCAGCAAAGACACAGAGCTTTTTCGGTTTCAGGAAATCTCCGTCCAATTATTAGCTGAACACTAAGCTGGAAGTCGCCACATATCTGTCAGTCTGTCCTACTGTAGGGGCTTTCATGTTACTGTGATGCTGGAAGCTATGCCACCAGTATTCAAATATTAGCAGAGTCACCCATTGGTGGACAGGTTTCAGCTGAGCTTCCATGCTAAGACCAACTAGGAAGAAGGACCTGGCAGTCTACTCCTGAAAAGAATTAGCAAATGAAAATCTTATGAATAGCAGTGGAACATTGTCTGATATAGTCGCAGCAGGTGAGTGCCTCAGGTTGGAAGGCACTCAAAAGACGACTGGGGAAGAGCTGCCTCCTCAAAGTAGAGTCAAATTTAATGATATGGGTGGAGCCAAGTTTTTGGAACCTTCATTTGCTGAAGTGGCATGACTCAAAGTGAAAAGAAACAGCTGGAAACATCCATAAATAATAGAAATGTGGGATGTAAGAAGTATGAATCTAGGAAAATTGGAAACCATCAAAAATTAAAAGGATCACATAAATATCGATATCCTAGACACTAACGAGTTGAAATGTACTGGAATTGGCCATTTTGAATCAGACAATCACATGGTCTACTACACCAGGAATGATAAATTGATGAGGAATTGGCATTGCATTCATCATCACAAAGAACATTTTAAGATCTATCCTAAAATACAGTGCTGTTAGTGATAGGATAACATCCATACACCTACAAGGAAGACCAGTTAATACAACTATTATTCAAATTTACGCACCAACCACTGAGGCTAAAAATGAAGAAACAAGATTTTTACCAATTTCTGCAGTCTGAAATTGATCGAATGTGATCGGGCTATATTGATAATTACTGGCGATTAGAATTTGAAAGTTGCAAGCAAAGAAGAAGGATCGATAGTTGGAAAATATGGCCTTGGTGATAGAAATGAGGCAGGAGATCGCATGATAGAATTTTGCAAGACAAGGACTTCTTCATTGCAAATACCTTTTCTCAACAACATAAATGGGACTATACATGTGGACCTCACCAGATGGAATACACAGGAATCAAATCAGTTACGTCTGTGGAAAGGAATGATGGAGAAGCTCAATACCATCAGTCAGAACAAGGTCAGGGACCAACTGCAGAGCAGACCATCAATTTCTCATATGCAAGTTCAAGTGGAAGCTGAAGAAAATTAGAACAAGTCCACGAGAGCCAAAGTACGAACTCGAGTATATTCCACCTGAATTTAGAGACCTTCTCAAGAATAGATTTGACACATTGAATACAAATAACCAAAGACAAGATGAGTTGTGGAAGGACATCATATATGAAGAAACAAGAGGTCATTAAAAAGACAGGAAAGAAAGAAAAGACCAAAATAGATATTAGAAGAGGCTCTGAAACTTGCTTTAGAATGTAAAGTAGTTAAAAGGAAGAAATGATGAAGTAAAAGAGCCGAATGGAAGATTTCAAAGGACAGCTCGAGAAGAAAAAGTAAAGTATATAATGAAATGTGCAAAGACCTGGAGTTAGAAAACCAACAGAGAAGAATACGCTTGGCATTTCTCAAGCTGAAAGAACTGAACAAAAAAATTAAGCCTTGAGTCACAATATTGAAGGATTCTGTGGGGAAAACATTAAATAATGCTGGAAGCATTAAAAGAAGATGGAGGAGGCGGAGCCAAGATGGCGGACTAGGCAGACGCTACCTCGGATCCCTCTTACAACAAAGACACGGAAAAACAAGTGAATCGATCACATACATAACAATCTATGAACCCTGAACAACAAACACAGATTTAGAGACGGAGAACGAACTAATACAGAGAAGCAGCGATTGTTTCCAGAGCCTGGAGCCAGCGTACCAGTCAGGTACGGCACAAGCACAGACAGCTGCTCCACCCCCCTGAACTAACCCCGGGAGGGGGACCAGCCGGTTCCGCGGGTGGCGTGGGACGCAGCCGGTAGGAGAAGTCCCCGGGAGGCAGTGACTGGTCTTGGAGGAGGAAAAGCAGCGTCCCAGCCAGGGAACCATCCCGCCGGGATTTGGACTGAACACAGGTACGGCATAAACACGGAGAGCTGCTCCACCCCCCTGAACTAACCCCGGGAAGGGGCCCAGCTGGGTCGCGCGGGCGGCGTGGGACGCAGCTGATAGTAGAAGTCCCCAGGAGGCAGCGACTGGTATTGGAGCGGGGAGAACAGCGTCCCAGCCGGGACACTCGGTCACGGCACAAGCACGGGGAGCTGCTCCACCCATCTGAACTAACCCCGGGAGGAGGCCCAACTGGTTCGCGGAGGCCGCACGGCCATGCGGCTGGAGGGACGAGAAGTCCCCGGGAGGCAGCGACTGATTTTGGAGTCGAGAGTGCACCGTCCCAGTAGGGGAGCCTTGACGCTGGGCGTGGGGCTGGAAGCGGAGCATCTGACCATGACTCCAGGGGGCCAGACCTCCCGGGGGCAATCTCCACACAGCCAGCACACATAGGCGACGCGCCCGCGGGAATCTCAGATATAATAGTCATTCCAAGCAAGGCAAGCAACTCTGGCTATATTCTGAGGTGCTACTCTCCTATCTCTCTGTTCCCTCCCCCACCCTCCCCAGGCGACTTCATTAACATCCGAATACCCTGAGCCAGAGGGAGAACTCTGATAGGGACCTCACTGCATTTTTTTTTAGCAGATTTTCTGGAAAAACTAGTTTCCCAGTGATGGCTCGGAGACAACAATCCATATCAAACCACTTAAAGAAGCAGACCATGACAGCTTCTCCAACCCCCCAAACAAAAGAATCAAAATCTTTCCCAAATGAAGATACAATCCTGGAATTATCAGATACAGAATATAAAAAACTAATTTACAGAATGCTTAAAGATATCACAAATGAAATTAAGATAACTGCAGAAAAAGCCAAGGAACACACCGATAAAACTGTTGAAGAACTCAAAAAAATTATTCAAGAACATAGTGGAAAAATTAATAAGTTGCAAGAATCCATAGAGAGACAACATGTAGAAATCCAAAAGATTAACAATAAAGTTACAGAATTAGACAACGCAATAGGAAGTCAGAGGAGCAGACTCGAGCAATTAGAATGCAGACTGGGACATCTGGAGGACCAGGGAATCAACACCAACATAGCTGAAAAAAAATCAGATAAAAGAATTAAAAAAAATGAAGAAACCCTAAGAATTATGTGGGACTCTATCAAGAAGGATAACCTGCGGGTGATTGGAGTCCCAGAACAGGGAGGGGAGACAGAAAACACAGAGAAAATAGTTGAAGAACTCCTGACAGAAAACTTCCCTGACATCATGAAAGAAGAAAGGATATCTATCCAAGATGCTCATCGAACCCCATTTAAGATTGATCCAAAAAGAAAAACACCAAGACATATTGTCATCAAACTCACCAAAACCAAAGATAAACAGAAAATTTTAAAAGCAGCCAGGGAGAAAAGAAAGGTTTCCTTCAAGGGAGAATCAATAAGAATAAGTTCAGACTACTCAGCAGAAACCATGCAGGCAAGAAGGGAATGGGACGACATATACAGAACACTGAAGGAGAAAAACTGCCAGCCAAGGATCATATATCCAGCAAAACTCTCTCTGAAATATGAAGGCGAAATTAAGATATTTACAGACAAACACAAGTTTAGAGAATTTACAAAAACCAAACCAAAGCTACAAGAAATACTAAAGGATATTGTTTGGTCAGAGAACCAATAATATCAGATATCAGCACAACACAAGGTCACAAAACAGAACGTCCTCATATCAACTCAAATAGGGAAATCACAAAAACAAACAAATTAAGATTAATTAAAAAAAAAATACACATAACAGGGAATCATGGAAGTCAATAGGTAAAAGATCACAATAATCAAAAAGAGGGACTAAATACATGAGGCATTGAACTGCCATATGGAGAGTGATACAAGGCGATATAGAACAATACAAGTTAGGTTTTTACTTAGAAAAATAGGGGTAAATAATAAGGTAACCACAAAAAGGTATAACAACTCTATAACTCAAGATAAAAGCCAAGAAAAACGTAATGACTCAACTAACATAAAATCAAACACTATGAAAATGAGGATCTCACAATTTACTAAGAAAAACGCCTCAGCACAAAAAAGTATGTGGAAAAATGAAATTGTCAACAACACACATAAAAAGACATCAAAATGACAGCACTAAAAACTTATTTATCTATAATTACCCTGAATGTAAATGGACTCAATGCACCAATAAAGAGACAGAGAGTCACAGACTGGATAAAGAAACACGATCCATCTATATGCTGCCTACAAGAGACACACCTTAGACTTAGAGACACAAACAAACTAAAACTCAAAGGATGGAAAAAAGTATATCAAGCAAACAATAAGCAAAAAAGAAGAGGAGTGGCAATATTAATTTCTGACAAAATAGACTTTAGACTTAAATCCGCCACAAAGGATAAAGAAGGACACTATATAATGATTAAAGGGACAATTGATCAGGAAGACATAACCATATTAAATATATATGCACCCAATGACAGGGCTGCAAGATACATAAATCAAATTTTAACAGAATTGAAAAGTGAGATAGATACCTCCACAATTATAGTAGGAGACTTCAACACACCACTTTCGGAGAAGGACAGGACATCCAGTAAGAAGCTCAATAGAGACACGGAAGATCTAATTACAACAATCAACCAACTTGACCTCATTGACTTATACAGAACTCTCCACCCAACTGCTGCAAAATATACTTTTTTTTCTAGCGCACATGGAACATTCTCTAGAATAGACCACATATTAGGTCATAAAACAAACCTTTGCAGAGTCCAAAACATCGAAATATTACAAAGCATCTTCTCAGACCACAAGGCAATGAAGCTAGAAATCAATAACAGAAAAACTAGGGGAAAGAAATCAAATACTTGGAAAATGAACAATACCCTCCTGAAAAAAGACTGGGTTATAGAAGACATCAAGGAGGGAATAAGGAAATTCATAGAAAGCAACGAGAATGAAAATACTTCCTATCAAAACCTCTGGGACACAGCAAAAGCAGTGCTCAGAGGCCAATTTATATCGATAAATGCACACATACAAAAAGAAGAAAGAGCCAAAATCAGAGAACTATCCCTACAACTTGAACAAATAGAAACTGAGCAACAAAAGAATCCATCAGGCTCCAGAAGAAAACAAATAATAAAAATTAGAGCTGAACTAAATGAATTAGAGAACAGAAAAACAATTGAAAGAATTAACAAAGCCAAAAGCTGGTTCTTTGAAAAAATTAACAAAATTGATAAACCATTGGCTAGACTGACTAAAGAAATGCAGGAAAGGAAACAAATAACCCGAATAAGAAACGAGAAGGACCACATCACAACAGAACCAAATGAAATTAAAAGAATCATTTCAGATTATTATGAAAAATTGTACTCTAACAAATTTGAAAACCTAGAAGAAATGGATGAATTCCTGGAAAAACACTACCTACCTAAAGTAACACATTCAGAAGTAGAACAACTAAATAGACCCATAACAAAAAAAGAGATTGAAACGGTAATCAAAAAACTCCCAACAAAAAAAAGCCCTGGCCCGGACGGCTTCACTGCAGAGTTCTACCAAACTTTCAGAGAAGAGTTAACACCACTACTTCTGAAGGTATTCCAAAGCATAGGAGATGACGGAATACTACCCAACTCATTCTATGAAGCCACCATCTCCCTGATACCAAAACCAGGTAAAGACATTACAAAAAAAGAAAATTATAGACCTATATCCCTCATGAACATTGATGCAAAAATCCTCAACAAAATTCTAGCCAATAGAATCCAACAACACATCAAAAAAATAATTCACCCTGATCAAGTGGGATTTATACCAGGTATGCAAGGCTGGTTTAATATCAGAAAAACCATTAATGTAATCCATCACATAAATAAAACAAAAGACAAAAACCACACGATCTTATCAATTGATGCAGAAAAGGCATTTGACAAAGTCCAACACCCATTTATGATAAAAACTCTTACCAAAATAGGAATTGAAGGAAAATTCCTCAACATAATAAAGGGCATCTATGCAAAGCCAACAGCCAATATCACTCTAAATGGAGAGAACCTGAAAGCATTTCCGTTGAGAACGGGAACCAGACAAGGATGCCCTTTATCACCGCTCTTATTCAACATCGTGCTGGAAGTCCTAGCCAGGGCAATTAGGCTAGACAAAGAAATAAAAGGTATCCGGATTGGCAAGGAAGAAGTAAAGTTATCACTATTTGCAGATGACATGATTATATACACAGAAAACCCTAAGGAATCCTGCAGAAAACTACTGAAACTAATAGAAGAGTTTGGCAGAGTCTCAGGTTATAAAATAAACATACAAAAATCACTTGGATTCCTCTACATCAACAAAAAGAACATCGAAGAGGAAATAACCAAATCAATACCATTCACAGTAGCCCCCAAGAAGATAAGATACTTAGGAATAAATCTTACCAAGGATGTAAAAGACCTATACAAAGAAAACTACAAAGCTCTACTACAAGAAATTCAAAAGGACATACTTAAGTGGAAAAACATACCCTGCTCATGGATAGGAAGACTTAACATAGTAAAAATGTCTATTCTACCAAAAGCCATCTATACATTTAACGCACTTCCGATCCAAATTCCAATGTCATGTTTTAAGGGGATAGAGAAACAAATCACCAATTTCATATGGAAGGGAAAGAAGCCCCGGATAAGCAAAGCACTACTGAAAAAGAAGAAGAAAGTGGGAGGCCTCACTTTACCTGACTTCAGAACCTATTATACAGCCACAGTAGTCAAAACAGCCTGGTACTGGTACAACAACAGGCACATAGACCAATGGAACAGAATTGAGAACCCAGACATAGATCCATCCACGTATGAGCAGCTGATATTTGACAAAGGACCAGTGTCAATTAATTGGGGAAAAGATAGCCTTTTTAACAAATGGTGCTGGCATAACTGGATATCCATTTGCAAAAAAATGAAACAGGACCCATACCTCACACCATGCACAAAAACTAACTCCAAGTGGATCAAAGACCTAAACATAAAGACTAAAACGATAAAGATCATGGAAGAAAAAATTGGGACAACCCTAGGAGCCCTAAAACAAGGTATAAACAGAATACAAAACATTACCAAAAATGATGAAGAGAAACCCGATAACTGGGAGCTCCTAAAAATCAAACACCTATGCTCATCTAAAGACTTCTCCAAAAGAGTAAAAAGACCACCTACAGATTGGGAAAGAATTTTCAGCTATGACATCTCCGACCAGCGCCTGATCTCTAAAATCTACATGATTCTGTCAAAACTCAACCACAAAAAGACAAACAACCCAATCAAGAAGTGGGCAAAGGATATGAACACACATTTCACTAAAGAAGATATTCAGGCAGCCAACAGATACATGAGAAAATGCTCTCGATCATTAGCCATTAGAGAAATGCAAATTAAAACTACGATGAGATTTCATCTCACACCAGCAAGGCTGGCATTAATCCAAAAAACACAAAATAATAAATGTTGGAGAGGCTGTGGAGAGATTGGAACTCTCATACACTGCTGGTGGGAATGTAAAATGGTACAACCACTTTGGAAATCTATCTGGCATTATCTTAAACAGTTAGAAATAGAACTACCATACAACCCAGAAATCCCACTCCTGGGAATATACCCTAGAGATACAAGAGCCTTCATACAAACAGATATATGCACACCCATGTTTATTGCAGCTCTGTTTACAATAGCAAAAAGTTGGAAGCAACCAAGGTGTCCATCAACGGATGAATGGGTAAATAAATTGTGGTATATTCACACAATGGAATACTATGCATCGACAAAGAACAGTGACGAATCTCTGAAACATTTCATAACATGGAGGAACCTGGAAGGCATTATGCTGAGCGAAATGAGTCAGAGGCAAAAGGACAAATATTGTATAAGACGACTATTATAAAACCTTGAGAAATAGTAAACCTGAGAAGAACACATACTTTTGTGGTTACGAGGAGGGGAGGGAGGGAGGGTGGGAGAGGGTTTTTTATTGATTAATCAGTAGGTAAGAACTGCTTTAGGTGAAGGGAAAGACAACACTTAATACATGGAAGGTCAGCTCAATTGGACTGGACCAAAAGCAAAGAAGTTTCCGGGATAAAATGAATGCTTCAAAGGTCAGCGGAGCAAGCGCAGGGGTCTGGGGAACATGGTTTGCGGGGACTTCTAAGTCAATTGGCAAAATAATTCTATTATGAAATCATTCTGCATCCCACTTTGAAATGTGGCGTCTGGGGTCTTAAATGCTAACAAGCGGCCATGTAAGATGCATCAATTGGTCTCAACCCACCTGGAGCAAAGGAAAATGAAGAACACCATGGCCACACAACAACTAAGAGCCCAAGAGACAGAAAGGGCCACATGAACCAGAGACCTACATCATCCTGAGACCAGAAGAACTAGTTGGTGCCCGGCCACAATCGATGACTGCCCTGACAGGGAGCACAGCAGAGGACCCCTGAGGGAGCAGGAGATCAGTGGGATGCAGACCCCAAATTCTCATAAAAAGACCAAACTTAATGGTCTGACTGAGACTGGAGGAATCCCGGCAGCCATGCTCCCCAGACCTTCTGTTGGCACAGGACAGGAACCATCCCCGAAGACAACTCATCAGATATGAAAGGGACTGGTCAGTGGGAGGGAGAGAGACGCTGATGAAGAGTGAGCTAATTATATCAGGTGGACACTTGAGATTGTGTTGGCAACTCTTGTCTGGAGGGGGGATGGGAGGATAGAGAGAGAGGGAAGCTGGCAAAATTGTCAAGAAAGGAGAGACTGAAAGGGCTGACTCAAGAGGGGGAGAGAAAGTGGGAGTAGGGAGTGAGATGTATGTAAACTTATATGTGACAGACTGATTGGATTTGTAAACGTTCACTTGAAGCTTAATAAAAGTTATAAAAAAAAAAAAAAAAGAAGAAGATGGAAGGAATACCCAGAATCAGTATAGCAAAAAGAATTGGTCAATGTTCAACCATTTCAGGAGGTAGCACATGATCAGGAATAGATGGTACTGAAGGAAGAGGTCCAAGCTCCCGGAATTGACAGAATATCAATTGAGATGTTTTGACAAACGGATGCAGCACTGGAAGTGCTCACTCATCTATGCCAAGAAATTTGGAAGACAGCTACCTAGCCAACCAACTGGAAGAGATCCATATTTATGCCTATTCCAAAATAAAGGTGATTTAACAGAATGCAGAAATTTTCAAACAATATCTTTAATATCACATGCAAGTAAAATTTTGCTGAAGATTATCCAAAAGTGTTTGCAGCAGTACATCAATATGGAATTGTCAGAAATTCAAGCCAGATTCAGAAGAGGATATGGAATAAGGGATATTGTTGCTGATGTCAGATGGATCCTGGCTGAAAGCAGAGAATACTGGGAAGAAGTTTACCTCTGTTTTATTGACTATGCAAAGGAATTCAACTATGTAGATTATAACAAGTTATGGATAACATTGCGAAGAATGGGAATTCCAGAATACTTAATTATGCTTGTGATGAACCTCTACATAGATCAAGAGGCAGTCATTCAAGCAGAAAAAGAGGATACTGTGTGGTATAAAGTCAGGAAATGTGTGCATGACCCTTTCATCATATTTATTCAATCTTTACGCTGAAAAAATAATCTGGGAAGCTGGACTATATGAAGAAGAAGGTGGCATCAGGATTGGAAGAAGACTCGTTAACAACCTGTGATATGCAGATGACACAACCTTGCTTGCTGAAAGTGAAGAGGACTTGACGCACTTACTGATGAAGATCAAAGACCACAGCCTTCAGTATGGATTACACCTCAACATAAAGAAAACAAAAATCCTCACAACTAGACCAGTAAGCAACATCATGATAAATGGAGAAAAGATTGATGTTGTCAAGGATTTCATTTTACTTGGATCCACAATCAATGCCCATGGAAGCAGCAGTCAAGAAATCAAATGACACATTGCATTGGGCATCTGCTGCAAAAGACCTCTTTAAAGTGTTGAAAAGCAAAGATGTCACCTTGAAGACTATGGTATGCCTGACTCAAGCCATGGTGTTTTCAATTGCCTCCTATGCACGTGAAAGCTGGACAATGAAAAAGGAAGACTGAAGAAGAATTGACACCTTTGAATTATGGTATTGGTGAAGGGTATTGGATATACCATGGACTGCCAAAATAACGAACAAATCTGTCTTGGAAGAAGTACACCCAGAATGCTCCTTAGAAACAGGAATGGTGAGACTTTGTCTCACATACTTTGGACATGTTATCAGGAGGGATCAGTCCCTGCAGAAGGACATCATGCCTCTTAAAGTACAGAGTCAGCAAAAAAGAGGAAATCCCTCAACAAGATGGATTGATACAGTGGCTGCAACAATGTGCTTAGACACAGCAATGACTGTGAGGATGGAGCAGGATCAGGGAGTGTTTTATTCTGTGGTACATAGGGTCGCTATGAGCCAGAACCGACTCAAGGGCACTACCTTAACTATCTAGTGCTGCTATAACAGAAATACCACAAGTGGATGGCTTTAACAAAGAAAAATTTCCCCACAGTAAAGTAGGCTAAAAGCTCAAATTCAGGGAGTCAGCTCCAGGGAAGGCTTTCTCTCTCTGTTGGCTCTGGAGGAAGGACCTTCTCAAGAATCTTCCCCTAGACTAGGAGCTTCTCCATGCAGGAACCCCAGGTCCAAAGGACTCACTCTGCTCCCAGCACTGCTTTCTTGGTGGCAGGTGGTCCTCCTTTCTCTCTGCTTGCTTCTCTTTTTACTATTCCAAAAGAGATTGGCTCCAGACACAATCTAATCCAATAGACTGAGTCCTGCCTCATCAGCAAAACCACTGCCCATCCCCCCTTATTAACGTGATAGAGGCAGGATTTACAAAACACAGGAAAATCACATCAGATGACAAAATGGTGGACAATCACACAATACTGGGAATCATGGCCCAGCCAAATTGATACACACGTTTTGTGGGACACAATTCAATCCATGACAGTACCTAACAGAGGCTTTAGTGGCCACACATGACAAAGAAAACAGACTCTATAAAATTAGTTCAGAAAAATCACTAAATAAGTGAACAACAACAACTACAACAAGCAGCAACAACAACAAACCCTGTAGAGGAGGAAAGATCTCATTTCCATAGTTGCCACATTATATTATTCTGATTTTCAACACAATATTATAAAGCATGCAAAGAACAAGAAACTATGTCCCATGCGTCTGAAAAAAAAAAATCAACGAAAAGGGTCTTTTGGAAAACTCAGAAATTGGACTTTCCACACCAAGTCTTCAAATCAGCTATTTTAAATATATTCAAAGAGCTAAAGGAAACTATGTCTAATGAGTTAAAGGGAAGCAAAAGAACAATGTGTCACTAAATAGAAAATATCTATAAAGAAATAAAATATTTAAAAAAGAACCTGATAGAATTTCTCGAGGTGAAAAGTAATAATTACAATGAAAGATTCACTAGAGGGGCTCAACGGCAGATTATTTCAGACAGAAGAACAAACAATTGAGATTTCTAGTCTGACGAACAGAAAGGAAAAAAATGAACAGAAAGAAAAATGATTATAAGAGAATACCATTAATAATTGTATTTCAACAAATTAGATAACCTAGATAAAATGAAAAAATGCCTAGAAACACACAAACTACCAAAACTGACCCAAGAAGAAATAAAAAATCAGAATGTGCTTATGAAGAGTAAGGAGATTGCGCCAGTAACCAAAAACTTCCAACAAAGAAAACCTAGGAGCAGATAGCTTCAGTGGTGACTTCTACCAAAATTTGAAGAAGAATTAGCACCAATCCTTCTTAAACTGTTGCAAAAATAAGATGGGAAGGAAATATACTTCCTAACTCATTCTATGAGGCCAGGATTACCCTGAAACAAAGACATCACAAGAAAGAAAACTACAGACCAATAACTCTTATGAGTGTAGATGCAAAAATCCTTAATGAAATACTAGCAAGCCAAATCCAGCAGCATATTAAAAGAATTACACATCATGACCAAGTAGAATTTACTCCAGGACTGCAAAGTTGGCTTGACATACAAAAATCAAGCAATGTAAGATGCCGTATTAAAGGAGAACCAAAACCACATGATCATTTCAATAGACACAAGAGTGGTGATGGTTGCACAGCATTGTGAGCATACTAAAAAACACTGAATAGTACATTTCCAAATGGTGACAATGCTGAATTTTATGTTATCTGAATTTTATCTAAATAATTATATGTAAAAGCTTTTTTTTTTTTTAAATGTTACCAAACAATAATATATATATCAACATTGGTGTTTACCACGTGATAAATGACGGAATATCTGCCGCAACAGTGTTCCAACAATCTTCTCTCTCTGCACTACGGCAGGGCTGCTTAGCCTTTATTTTCCAGACATATTCCATGTACAAATTTATAATTTCTCACTGACCCTCATGACAGGTGGCATGGAGGACTCACTCCTTTTGCAGTCTGTGGCACAGACACTGTAACAACTGGCTAGTACACCACTGTCGTTGGCTTCCTCACACCTTGGGGGGTGGCAGAAGTGAGCTGCCCTTCACTACCTGTGTTCCCATACACTTGGTTTTACAATGAATATCCTGCTTGCTGTCCTTAGAAGTGAAGTTTTTGTGACATTGCATCAAAAAAGATCTGGAAAAGAGAGAGAGGCTATTGCTGGTCATCCTTTATATTTAACTATGGGCTAAAATGAGAAATCTGTTCAGCTCACATGTATCTCACACACTAAATGAGACTGTGGCAGAAGGTGGAAGTGCAAAGTGGAGGGCTACCAAACCCTTTCTGGCTTATTTTAATGTCATTGTTAATAATGATACCTTGCTAAGAAACAAACAAAAAATCTGGGATGAATCCAAAATAAGATGGGAAGCCAGGAAAAGTAGTAAATCTAGACTGCCCCAGTCAAATCAGGACCATGGATTGTCATGTGAACTCTGACACAAGCCATTGCAGTGTGAATGTCCAATGCCTGGGAAAGAAATTAAGTTCTACAGATGTCAGAGGGGGAGGTCACATCTGACCTCATATAGGGTCGGATTTTTAGCTGGGCCTCAAATGATAGGTGTAATATTAACAGGTAGAGATGCAGAGAAAAGACAATCTGAGAGGAATGGAAAAGGGGCAGAAAAGCAAAAGGTAATTTAGAAGGTAAGGAACAGAGCAGAAGTAGTCCATCTGTTATTGAACATTTATGTAAGCAATGCTTTAATTCAATTACCTGTATTTCCCATATTTTCAGGCTGTCTGTATATAAATTATACCTAGATACTGTTCACATTATCTAATTTCTGGCATAGTGCCTCTTTTTCGTAATGATAAGGAGAAGATGATAAACAGGAATAAGAAGAATTAAACACTTTGCAAAAGCAGAGGCACTTTCTCAATTTTGATCTCCTACATCTAAAAACAGAAACCCTGGTGGCGTAGTGGTTAAGAGCTACAGCTGCTAACCAAAATGTCGGCAGTTCAGATCCACCAGGCCCTCCTTGGAAACCCTATGGGACAGTTCTGCTCTGTCCTATAGGGTCGCTATGAGTAGGAATCGACTTGACAGCACTGGGTTTGGTTTGGGTTACATCTAGTAAGGGAGTCCTTGGGTGGTGCAAACAATTAACACTCTCAGCTGATAACAGAAAGGTTGGAGATTTGAGTCCACCTGGAGATGCCTCAGAAGAAAGGCCTGGTAATCTACTTATGAAAAACCAGCCATTGAATACCCTATGGAGCACAGTTCTACTCTTACACACATGGGGTTTCCATGAATCAGAGGCAGCTTGACAGTAACTGGTACTGGTATACCTAGTAAACATCTAAGGTTTCCCAAAATACTTACATGAATAACCATCATTGGTATGGGTAACCTTTATAACTCCTCCTAAAACATAAAGGTTTATTTTTAAGAGAATTCCAATAGGTTTAATCAAAGATTTAGCACCCAAATGAAATATACATAATAGTACTGACAGAAACTCAAGATTCCATTTATTTTATGTACTTTTCAACTCTGCCCAAGCTGACAGATACTTCTGGCTTTCTAAACTACAACACAGAGCCACGACTCCATTCTGGAAAGTACTAAGCACCATGAGACTTTCGTCTTCTTCAGCCCTGCAGATTTCTCCATAGCCTTTGCTGCCACAGTGAAAACAAGTAAGTAACCATTGTATTTACCAAATGTATTTGACTATACGCATTTTCAGCCTGGAGTCTGAAGTCCTAACTGCTGTAGTTTGGCATTTCCAAAATTCCGCCTGAGGTATGTGCAAACAACCAATGTTTTTTAATTTGGGTAAATATAATTCAGCTTCCAGGATAGGAATAGTCACATAAAGCCTAACATAAAAAACACTCCTTAATTCATTTTATATCTTCTAAATTATCCTCTGTCCTCAGCCTTTTGGGATGAGGTCTTTGAGAAGGACTGTTTCCTGGAGAAATGAAATTGTTTTAGCAACCATCACATTTACAGGAACACATACATTTGATGTAAGAGCATTGCTTGTTTGTATTTCAGTTGGCTGTTTGCATTCCTTGCAGCAGGGAATTACTGAAGATCCAAAGCTTAGCTTTTTTATCTACTATTGGATTGATGGAATGAACACACTAATAAGATTTTCATGGAGATTACCAACCTTTGGAAGATAAATTTAGAATATAAGATAAGCTTTATAATTTGAAAATCTGAGCTGAAATTAGTATTACAAAATTTATTAGGCGCCAATACGAGGTTTTTCAAGTATGAAAAAAATGGGAGAATTATATGCCATGTCTGCAGTCTCAAAACACCCACTCACTTAAGCCATTTCAAAGGGAGAAAATCTCTATTAAGTCAGTTGCTTGTACTTCCATAGGTCAGAGCATGAAATAGAGATTCCTGCCCTAGCAAAGAGATAAAACTTGGAGTCACTATGAGGAAAATTCAGAGGTGTCAGTGATGAAGCAAAAGAATTAAAAGATGAATACTCATTATAAAAGTTAGAAATCACCTATATTAAACAGTTTTAAGCTTCATATTTAGCCCTGGACATGGGACTTCATGTCAGACTTCTGCCTCAGGTAGCAGTAGTAGGTGGCTGGCCAGAGGGGATCAGAAACGAGTCAGCTAAGAGAACAACTAGTTTGGTTTTGTTTTAAGAAAAATTTATTTTAAAAATTAGATTTATGAGAAAGGGTCATGAAGAGTCGAGCAGCTCCTCGCAGTAGAAGACAAGACGGTTGTTTGTAAGTACAGGACTTGTTATTTTCGAAGATCAACAAGGACGTAACCTGAAATTATGCACAAGGCCACAGCTGCAGCCAGGCGTGGGCTGAGTCACTGAGCTGCCTTGAGTCAGAGTGAGGCGGAGAGTGAAGCACTGTAGACTATGCCCTGAGTTAGAACCCCTGCAAACTGAGAGGCCACAGCTTTAAACGTGGTGTTTCCTAAAAGAAGGAGGGAACGTTTTTCCCAATAGTTAAATCCAAAAGAAATATTATCCTTTATCATCCCAGGTATATCAGGCATCTAGTTCTCTCTGCTAATGTGTTTCTTCTCCTTTCTTCTGTGAACTGTTTGGGGCACAGGGCAAAGACTCAATGCCTCTGGTTTAAGGGGAAGGGGGTGGGGGGGAAGGGTGGTAGCAGTAGGGAAGATGGCGGGGTTCGAGAATGCCTAAAAGCAGGGACACCCACAGTGTAAGGGGGCATCGGAAGAAATACTGTTGCAACTCTTCTTCCAATGAAAGGTGGTTTCATTTGATGCCTTGAACCTTGAAGGGACTGTTTAGTTTCTATAGTTTTGTTAAAGCTAAATCGAGCCTGGCTACTTTTGGTATGGAGATTCAGGCCTAAAAAAAAATCCTATCATTTCGTGTAATGTTAGAGCTGGTTTTTCAGTTTTGCATTAGAAATAGAGAGGATTTAAGCACCAGTTATACCTTTCAAACACTTCTGCCTGGATACTTGGAGACTCATTTCTAACGAAGGCCACTAAAAGCCGTCTCACTCTCTGGTTCGCAGTTGTGGCTGTGGAGGAACTGGAGCCAGAGACACATATCTGCCACAGACCTATTAATACTGAACACCTTTTTCTTACAGAAACTGGCCAGTGGTGATACTCGTTCTCTCCTGTGCTATTTGCTCCACACTGATACGCAGAGCAGCCCATCTTGAGCAAGGCATAGCAATTTGAAAAGGTGAGAATTGCATAGGCATAAACGCAAATTGGTGCCATATGTTGAAGGGCCTTTGTTGCTTATTCCTGAGCCAGATGCTTCTATCCCCTACATTATATTTGCAATCAATCATTTTTTCACTTTTGCCTGATGCAATGTCAATTTAATAAAAGAATTGTGCCTCCTTTTTCCTCCATGACCATGAAAGCTCTCATGACCGAATAGCATCACTATTTCATCTCAGAAAGGTTCCCCTAGGAATTAATTACTTTGAAATCAAAGTACCCCTGAACTCACAGCCCCTTTTAAAGACATCATTGGCACTTCCTCCCAACACATTATCTTCCATAATTGAATCTGATTTTCACAGTAAGGTCACAAAGAGTTAGAGTGATAAAAATACATGGTTTACCATTACAAATTAACCATGCCAGTTTTCAAGTGATAGTAGTAGCAGTAGTATTTTACACTGTAAAATGTATGAAAATGTCCTACTGTGGAATTAAGCCTGGAATTTAAATGTGGACATATCTAATTCACGACCTTCTGCCGTGAGTTTAACATACTTCATCACCACTGTACAAGTGTACACCTCACTAAAAAAGAAAAAATACTAATTGAAATGTATACAAGTATTGATCTTCTAAATGTTTAGAGAGAATGTTACCCACACAAACAAGGTTACTCTCAAACAATGAGGTGCATACCACAAGCTGCTCAAGGACATCTCTCTCACTACTTTGTTTTTTTGTCTCTTAAATCTTCCTTTCTCCATGTTCTACCAAAGTGTCTGCCTCTTTCAACATTTCCTAAAGAAAACCCATGCCCTAAATTTTTCCTAGTGTTAATTATTTCTCTTCAGTTTGGGAATCAAACTTAGTCACTTTCTGTAGTCTCTTGTCACCTCCACTGATTCTCTGCCTCCTTGACCTGTCCATAATATTTCAACTTTGCTCTCCATCCTAGATACAGGTGCGCATTTCTTTATCTTAGAGAGTAAGCTCCTCAAAGGAAGGAAGAGTTCTGTGATTCTCTTTTTATAGTACTCAAAATTAGGGCCTTTCCTCAGAAATGCTTTGTGATCATGGTGATTACATTAATCAGGGTTCAATAGCAGAAAACAGAAATCATTCTAGCTATATTAAGTAGAAACTGATTTAATGGAGAGCCATCTTGTTATAGGAGTACTGGTGGCACGGTGGCTGAAAGCTCAGCTGCTAACCAAAAGGTCAGCAGTTCGAATCCACCAGCCACTCTTTGGAAACCCTATGGGGCAGTTCTACTCTGTCCTATAGGGTCACTATGAGTTGGAATTGACCCGATGGCAACCGGTTTGGCTTATCTTGTTGTCAGCTACTGTGAAATCAGCCATAACTCATAGCAACCCCATATACAATGGGATTGAACCGTTGTGATCCATAGGGCTTTCATTGGTTAATTTTCAGAAGTAGATTGCCAAACCTTTCTTCCTAATCCATCTTAGTCTGGAAGCTCTGTTGAAACCTGTCCAGGATCATAGCAATGCGCAAGCCTCCACTGATAAATGTGGTGGCTGCACGTGAGATACATTGGCCGGGAATCAAACCCACGTCTCCTGGATGGAAGGCAAGAATTCTATGACTGAACCACCACTATTGAATCCTCAGTGTTTCCTTTCCTAACTCCAATATAGCAATTTTTGCAGAGCGGAAAGGCATCTAATGGATTCTTAACTGACATCCGGTGAGTTTTCCTTTAACCACATGTCCTTCATTTTTTTATACAGCTGAGCTTTGCCTGAGAAGATGAGAGTCAGTTGAGTTACTCGGGAGCAATCCAATTTTTCGTAAAGAAAACAAATGGAAGTGAGTTGCTTGTTGATATCTTCAGGGACAATTGAATAGTGTCTGACAGAGTTGGGAGCAACTCGATTGCATTTGAAAATTTCTTCTCACCATTCGATTGGGCTTAAAGGTTTTTATGATATAACTCTATGGCATGTAACAATTTTACTCTACATAAAAGCCAACCCAGGGGAGGCTTTTTTAGAAATATTTTGACCAGTAATGTTAATCTGTTTTCTAGTCATCAAAAATAGATCTGAATATTCTCCTCACGGCTATAAAGAAAGCCAGAAAGAGTTTTCTCTATATGAATAGTTTTTTGAATAGGTGGACCTGTAGCAGTAGTCTGTGGGTGGTACAAACAGTTAAGTGCTCAGATACTAATCAAAAAGTTGGTGATTCAAACCTACCCAGAGATGCCACAAGAGAAAGGCCTAGAGTTCTATTTCTGAAAGGTCATAGCCATTGAAAACCTTATGGAGTATAGTTCTACTCTGACACACATGGGATTCCCATTCATTGGAATTGACTTGATGGTAACTGGTTTTGCTGGTGGCAATAGTGCCCAAAAGCGTAAATATAGTTTGAGAATACAAATTGCAATGCTAAGTTTCCTCCAGAAGAGGAACAATGAATTTATACAATGTTTGCTATGTGTTGTTTCCTGTGGACCAAATTATGGACATGGAATATGCTGTTCAGGATTCCTCCTCAAATGCAGTTCAATACAGAGAATTTTATTTTGATGTATTATGAGTCTGGGAATGAATGTGATATAACACTAACTAGGGTAAATTCACAAAAATGGATTTTCAATTCTTTTCTCTCACGTACTCTGACTTCTAAAGCCTCATTCTGGCTTTTTTTTTCTGTTGTTATTACTTCTGACTCCTTCAAGTTTGACAACAAATAACTGAATCCAAATAAGGAATCTTTTAGGGGAATCATGCTACCCTATTTAAGAACCATAAGAGTCTGCCCTTACCAAAACAGTCAAACAGGCAGCTTGTCTTTGGTGGTCAAAGTTGGCATCTTGAACCCTCCACCCCTTGTGTAAATCTTCACTTCTTGGTTGTTCCATGGCCTCTGCTCTTTCTCCTCATCTTTGTTAAACTGGGCTCTTAAATCCTTCACATACATTCAGCTATTCAGAGCTGGCAATAGTTTAAGATGCTGCCCTACCTCGAATATTTAGATTTTGATAAGGATCAGGACCTTAAAGTCATTAACATCAGCAGTGGAATTTCAGACACCAGCCACTGTGGAGGCAAGGCTTTGATAGGATTCGAGTAATATTGTGTTTCTTGATGTGTGTGTTGGCTACATGGAGTGCTCATTTGCATACTTATGATTTGTGCACTTTCTATGATTATTACACTTCAATTAAACATTTCTTAAAAATTTAGGAGTGAGATAAGGAGAGCTTCATTAATATAGGGACAGAGTGGAGAAGTCAGAATTGATAGATGTCAGAGGTAAAATCAATAGGACTTAACGATTAATGGAATATGAACAAGGAAGACAAGAGTTAGTGTTTGGGATGCCAGGCTGATAGTGTTGGCCTTAACCATGACAGGGTTTATGGAGGAGGGATATTGAATGAAGAGTAGATTTGGGGAAAAGATAATGGAATTCCTTTTTGGATATGTTGAGCTTGAGCCTTCGAGACAATTGATAGCTTGAAATGATGGTTTGTATCTTTTGGAAATATATAGAGATCTTTGATGTATTGGCAATAAATGAAGCAATGTCAGTTGAAAGTTAGCCAGAAGAAGGTATTCTTTGAGAAGAGAAGTTGGGCCCCTGAGGGGCATCGATGTATAAGAATGTGTATGTGTATGTGTATAATTATATATATATATATATATATATATATATATATATATATATATATATATATAAAACCCACTGCCATTGAGTCAATTCTGACTCATAGCGACCCTATAGGACAGCTTAGAACTGCTCTTTAGAGTTTCCAAGGAGCACCTGAAGGATTCAAAGTGCCAACCTCTTGGTTAACAGTCGTAGCACTTACCCACTACGTGACTAGGGTTTCCATATATGTATATATATATATATATATATATATATACACACATACATATACATACATACACATACAGGAAAAGGAAACAAAGTTGAATAATTTTGGTTCAATGAAGGAGACCAGATAGGCGAGATCAGTACGACCAGGGAGAGTAATTTCATGGACATCAACTATTTTGGCGATCAAGATGCTTTGATGAGATACAATGTAGTAAAAATTTTTCCTCTTTCTCTCTGTCTATGTTTCTGGGCTTTCCTGATGCCACAGTCTGTGGAAAGGGTTAAGGCAAAAAAAATGTGCACACTAGGAGGTCAACTGGTCAGGAAAGTTGGGTTCTATACCAAGGACCAAGTTGAGTGAGTCGGGGCCTCTTCTCACATTTGTGAGCTTCAGTTTCCTCATCTATCAAATGAGTAGGCTGAAATAGTTAATCTTCAAAGAATGCAAAGAACACTGTCAGCTTCCTGTATTGTACCTCTGCCACAACAGCAGTGAATGAGACACAGGACATGGAGCCAGAGCTTGGAGATGAAGGTAATGTATTAAAGCTACAATAGAAACAAAATATTTAACAATCAATACAGCATGGGTGGAAACCAATTAGAATGGGCCACCAAATCATCAGGAGAGATGTCGGGCAAAAACTTCCTTCAAGGCCACCCCTGTGCATCCTGGCTGACTATACCACCCCCTCCCAACCCCTCACTGATTACCCCGAAGGGGCAGTATAAGGTAGAGCATAAGAGAGTGGGTTCTAGATCCAGTTTGCCTGGGTTTTAATGCTGGTTCTGCCACATTTGAGCTGTGTCATCTTGGGATGTTTACTAAACTTCTGTGTCTCTGTTTCTTTGTCTATAGAATGAGGATAATTGCATAGATGGTGTAAAAAAGAAGTTAAAAAAATATAAAGTTTTTATAACAATGCCTGTCACATGAAGAGCACTAATAAATATTACTATTTCTAAAAAAGGGGTTAGGCCTTGGGAAAAGCTGCCTTGATATACAAACAGAACTGAGCCTTGCTCCTTAAGTGATGTTGAACTCTCTAATGGGCAGGCAATGCTGCATTCATGCAACCATGATCTTCTCTTGGAAAAACTCCTGAGTTCAATTAGCATCTTCAGTTCAACTAAACAAACTGTGGAAAAATCTCAACTACTTCAGATATTTTATTTAGAGGATTTCAGTAAGGCGGGGGTGGGGGGAGGGAACCTTTGAAAAGAAACCAAAAGCATACATCAGACACATTTCATGGTCAGAACTCCAAGAATTTCAAATCCATTTGCTTTTTTGGAGCAAGGTTTCAAGAATTTGACAAAAACATTATTTGAGAAGTGGATTTGGAAGGAAGAGACATTTTACTTCTGGTATGATTTTTTCATCTATCTCAAAATGGACTTTTGCCTGAGCGCTTGCTTACATTCTGTTTACAATGGCTGTTATTTTGTGGGAAAATAAAAGGAGCTCTTAAATCACAAACAAAAGAAAAGATTGGAGAAGACATATCTGAATGAACAAAGAAGGGATCATAAAATGTTCTCTGTGGTTTTCAGAAAAATGTGCTCCTTTATACCAGCTACTTCAATTTGTCAAAACCCACAGAAGTGAAAGCTCTGAGAAACAGCAGTGGCGTGCCAGCTTAAAGGTGGGCACTTTCAGATTGCAGAGAAATTAATTAAAAAATTTCGAGCCTTCCACCCAAAAGAGGGTGGGCAGATAGAGAGATAGAGACCAACATATTGGGCTCACCACACTTAGAGTTGGGTGCTTCCAATGTCACCTTCACAAGCAAACCCTCCCTTATCACCAATATAAAATGATCCCCCTTGTTGTTCTCAAACTCCTTGTTTTCTTATTCTTTAGAGCTCTTTTCTCTGCCAGAAATTATTATATGGATTATTTCCTTTCTTGCTTATTGTCTATTTCTCAACCAAAATGTGACTTTATGAGGGCAGAGACTTGGTCTGTTTTGTCCTTTGTTGTACCCCCAGTTCCTAGAATACAGGATGCTTAATTAATATGTGTTGAGTGAATGAATAAATGAACCAATGAATGCAGTTGTTGTACTGACTGTTTTGAGTAAACCTTTGGGTAAATTTAGCCATATATACATTATCAGTCAAATAGGTCACCTAATCTAATTGATAGAAATTTGATCTAATTAATCAGTCAAGTCAATCAAAAATGATCAACCCAGGAATTTCATACAAAGAGGCTTAGTGTAGACTTATTCAGATAGTAACTCTAATTTTTACAGAAAGAATAAAAAGTGTGTTTTAGGTATATCTATTCAGTAATTTTTTACTCTAATTGGTTACTTCCACATTCACAGCTACTAATAGAAAAACAGTATATTATACTGCAGAACAATTAAGGTGTTGAAGCAAAATGGTCGATCTAGACAAGTGCAAATCAAATCAAGGGCTTAGTTGTTATGGAGCAATTGACTTGCACGTGGTCAGTATATTGAGCACTGAATCAACTGATTGCGAGCTTAGACAGGGCTCATGACAGTAGACCCATATTTTAAATTACTAAGAAAGGCTTTCTAGAGTTTAAAAAAGGTGCTGATTCTTACTCAGTGTTTTGAGAAGCACCTAGATATCGTTCATTCGTTTGGGAGATGAGCCTTAAGAAAAGACAGAAAGGAAGAAAGATGGAAGGAAGGAGGGAGGGAAGAGGGTACAGTGGTTAGCAAGCATTAAAACACACACTCACAAACACCTACTCCTAAAACAAATCAAAACAAAATAAAACTCAATTCCCTAAAACTCAGAGCACTTAAAATGAAAATAAAATGGGGCCCCCAAAGTATATTCCTGGCAGGAACACATAAATTAAAGGGCCAGGGCAATGTCTTGAGTGTTTTTATTAGGAAGAAATATAAATTATCTAGCAGCTGGCTCCAATATGGGAAAACTTTTCTCAAAAATATATTTTGCCAAAAGCACTGAGTTAGATAAGTGAGTAGGTCTTTTCGTATGAAGAAAAGGTAAGCTATTTTATTTGCTTGATGTCAACTCTCTATAGTTATGAATGTAAAAACAGAGCATTCCAAACCAAAAACGTTGCCATCGCAGTGGTTAAGCTTTCGGCTGCTAGCCAAAAGGTTGGCAGTTTGAACCCACCAGCCGCTCTGCAGGAGAAAGATGTGGCAGTCTGCTTCCGTAAAGATTACAGCCTTGGAAACCCTATGCGGCAGTTCTGCTCTGTCCTATAGGGTCGCTTTTTCAAAGCAAAGCCCTCCCCAAAAGCCATGAGGGGCTTTTGTTCATATCATAACAATGATGATGATCACAGTTCTTAACAGGCAGAAAAAATTTTGTGAGAAAAAAATGGTATTTTCTTTCAAAGGTTAGATTGTATAGAATCAATGGCAGCTCTACGCAGCATGCTGGAAAATGTTAGCATCCAGGACCAAAATTAAAAGTTGGGGGTGGGGAAGGGAGAATTGATTTGTGAATTAACCAGTTCAAGTCATTCAGCATAGAGGATGAAGGGCTGTGAGGCCGGGGGAGGGGAAGCAAAAGTATTTTTATGCAATGAATGAAACTTCTTTGCATGTTTTATAAGTATGTGATGGATGAAAGAATTAATAAATTACCATTTCCACAATACATACCAGGCTCAATGCTAAATATTTTACATAAATTATTTCATTTTAGCCTCACAACAATCCCAAGGGGTAGATACTATCATTCCTGTCTTACACGTGGGGATATTGAAGCTCAAGGTCAACTAGCCATTAAGAGGTAGATGACACTAAAGCCGTGCTCCTATGCAGTAGCTGGCACCTTGAGATGGCCTCTCGAGAAAGAGTCAGATTCTGGCCTAGCATAAAGGATGGACCATCTGAACTTTGGAGTAAACCAGGCCTGCTGCACCCTTAAGTCCTTTGCTCCCTGGACCCGGCAAGGAGGGAAGAGGGTAGAAGATAGCACTAGCCAACTTAGGCACAGTCTTGGCACAGCTGATACTTGTGCACTCAATAAGGTGATTTGTTTCGTTTCCAAATCACCTGTAGACATATTTGCATACCTGGGGCATTATTGTAGATTCGGGAGTCCCTGGTGATGCAAATAGTTAAGCACTCAACTATCATCTTTTCACACAAATAATGGGCACCTTCTACATTTGTTTGCCAACCATTCCCCCCCCCCGCCTTGAGAGGTACTTTCATAAGCTCTGCTACTGTACAAAAAAAAAAAAAAAAATTGGCATAGCAGAGCTTACAAAAGTGCTTCACAGGGAGTGGGAGCAGTTGGCAAACAAATATAAAAGGCATGTGTTATTTGTGTAAAAATATGGCACTAACCAAAGGTTTGTGGTTCAAACCCCCAGAGGTGCCGCAGAAGAAAGGCCTGGCAATCTGTTTCTGAAAGGTCACAGCTATAAAAACCCTATGGAACACAGTTCTACTCTGCAACACATGGGGTCACCATGAGTCAGATTCAACTGGACAGTTACTAGTATGGTGGATTCAAACCTACCAAGAGAGGTAATAGCCAATTCTAACTTTTCACAGTATTTATTTGGAAACTGGTGGAAAGAGGGAAATTGAGGTGGTCACACTGGGATTACACAGTGGATTACATCTAGCTTTATTTGGTCAGATTAACTGGAAAACAACTGACCCGTTGCTGTCGAGTCGATTCTGACTCATAACGACCCTGTAGGACAGAGTAGAACTGCCCCATAGAGTTTCCAAGGAGCACCTGGTGGATTCAAACTGCCAACCTTCTGGTTAGCAGCCATAGCACTTAACCACTACACCACCAGGGTTTCCGAAAACAACTTGGACATCAGAATATTAAGTATGGCGGCAAGGAAAGTGGGATACTGTCCCAGATACAAAGTATGGACTTTGAAGAAGAAAAAGAGAAAAGTGGAGGGAGGGGAAAACCAAAGGAATCTAAAAAAGAGTTGTATAACTAAAACTACAAATGAGACCAGAGCGACCAGACATGCCAGCCTCAGGGGCATGGTCCATGTGAGGAGCAAACATCGAGGGCCATTTGGAGAATCCTGAGCCCTGTCTACCATTTCGTTTCTTTATGTGAAAACGAAAAGATGATCTATTTGGCAGGAAACAAACATAAAACCCCTCTAAGTTTTTTTTTTTAAGTCCCTTTAGTGCATTTGGATTTGTGCAGCCCTGCCCTAGCTGCTTATGAGTGATTTCTGAGTCCACAGCCTTGTCACAAGCAATGTGAGCCCATAACTTTGTAATGCATGCGGCAAGGGAACAAATGAAAATCAAATGGGAAAAGGCAGGAGAACTCCATGCTAGGTGTTAAGAGACAGGGGAAGCAAAAACATAACCTTGTAATGAAGTGATTAAAAGATTGCTAAGACATCTCATGTACAAGATAAATCGTTTCAACAACATGATTGCCTGATTCCCTGGCAGACAATACCGCCAGGTGAACTTCTTTTCTGAGTAAAGCAATCTTGCCCTAAGACAAGAACAATTTCCCTGCGTATTGCAGAGGAAGTGAGAAGTGCCACTTTGGATAAGGAATTGGAAACACCTGTCAGACGCGTGCTTCCAGCCTGCCTTCTTTCCTGGGTCCTGGAAAACCGCCGGGAGAATTCTTCCTTGTGGTTCCAACTAATCCAGTCCCCCAAACTGGCAGTGGGGATGTGAACCTGCCTGGAACTCACCAGTCAAACCAAAAACCAAACCCAGTGCTGTCGAGTCGATTCCGACTCATAGCAACCCTATAGGACAGAGTAGAACTGCCCCATAGGGAACTCACCAAAGCACCGACTATTCTTAGGACATCAGAGAGGATCTAGTGCATCTGGTGGGGCTGCTCCGTTTTTGACTTTTTCTGTCCACAAGCCCAGCCAGCCACACACTGCTACTGGCTGGGTTGGTGACTTGGAATTCTCTCTCTAGAAATGCGAACGGCAGGATCTTGGCACCAAAGTGGAGTTCAACTGATGGTGAAATTGAGTGTGCATTTCAAGCAGGCCTTGCCTTTTCAGGGAAATGCTGTAATGAGGAGAGGTTTTTAAAACCAAAGAGGAGAGCTGGTCATTAAGCGTAATGAGTTGCTGAGTGCCATACAAGGCATTCACAGACTTTGGCCATAATTGTATTATTATTTATACATTTCCCTAATAAGGATTTATTTCCAAGGGAGCTCAAATTGCTTAATAAATGAAAATTCCTTAATCCTTGGAGCATCCTTAGGCTGCAGACTGGGGATTAGTTTTAGTAGCTGTCTCTAGAGATAGAGAAAACTAAGGTCTGGAGAGATGAAGCTTCCAGCTTCTGGCTGCTGAGCAAATGAAAGAGTAAAATGGGGATGGAACTCAAGTCCCTGACTTCTAATCCAGGACTATCTCCATTACGCTAGTATAAAGGAGATATGCACAAAAAATGTCTTCTTGTGGCTATAAAATGTCATCTAAAAGATGAGGATGAGATGGTGAGGGTGAGGGGTGGGGGTGTAACATCAACAGCTTTGAGCAGCTAGTCTTTGGTGTTCTTGCTGCCGTGCGCCCCTGGGCCCTAGAGTCATGAAGGCAGGAAGGGGTTGGGGTGCAGGCCATGGGGGAATGCCTGGAATTTCTGAAAAGCCTTAGCTCTAGCCTGGGAGTGAGTGTCACAGTAGAAACCCCCAAAATCTCTTTCCTTATTTCTTTCCTGGGTTAACTTGGGAGAAGGGCCGCCAAGGCAGACTTACCTCTGGTCCAACTGTCTTAAGAAGGTCAGGTGGTGCAGTGTGAAGCTCATTGCTTGGAGGTAGGAGACCAAGCCCTTGCCCATGAGGCAAATCATTTACCTCCCTCATGGAAGGAGCCAGAGCCTGGAACAGCCCCTAACCTTCCTAGAGTATATAGGGTCTTACTCCTCAGAGTATCGTCCATGGGCCAGAACTATCAGCATCACCTGGGGGGGGTCTGTTAGAACTCCAGACTCCTAGGCCTCACTCAGAACTATGAAATCAGCTTCTGCTATTAACAAGATTTCTGGGTGATTCATATGTAATTAAAGTTTGAGACTCAGTTCTTGCAGCAACTAAGTGTAGAGGCTGGATTCCTAGCACCTGAATTAGATCCTTGGTTCCCACTTAAACGACCTGTGTAACCCCGGGCACGTAGTTACTTAACCTCCATTCACTCATCCATGAGATTGGGGACAATACAAGTGTCTACACTGGGGGATTATTATGAGGATTAAATGAGAGAATCTGTTGTATTAAGGACTAAAAGAAACAATTCCCACAACATATTATGAACAATGCCTAACACCCAGCAAGCGCTCAATACACCTCGCCTTCAGGTCAGCCCTTGCAATTCATTCTAATTTGCCTTTACATGGTAATCTATTTGAGGGATAACACACTGATTTGCTCTGGGGCCCCCCTTTCCTCAAGGATGGCCTCCCTTTTGTATTCCACGTACTGTTGTGAATCTTTCAACCAAGCCCCTGCCAACCTCCCAACCCTCATATTTTGTTTGGGGGGATGGTTTCCATGTCGGGGATGGCTATGGGGGCACAAGGCCCTCCAAAAGCTTGAGTCAGCCCCTGCCCCCACGGTTTAGCTATATTTTCAGCCACCCCAGCTCCCACCGGGACCCTGGAGCTGTTCAGGAAAAAGCCTGTAAGTAAAACAGTGGGATGGCCCTGCCACCCAGCGCTCTGGAGCAGAGCCACCCTCAAAGCCTGGTATTGTCAAGAAGTTTTGGAGGCTAAACTGGTTTGTGACAAGACCAGGACATAATGGGATGAAACAGGCTGCCTGCTATTTCATTGACCTTTATTTAGCACACAGAGTTTTTGTATAAAAACAGGCACGCTACCAGAATGAATTCTGCCAAGCAGGTAAAGGCCAATCCAGATTGGGCTATTCATAAAAGATTGCGCTTTCTTTAACTACCAGGGAGAGGTTTATAGGAAAAGGCTTGCTTTCATCCATAAATCCAGAATTTACTTTATAAATGTTCTCAACAGGCATCAATTATGTAGTAGAGTGTGGGCCAGTTCCCTGTTTGGCCCCTCCAAAACCAGAAGAGAAGGAAACACAGAAGAGAGCCTCCCTGGCCCCTTTCCAGCCAGAATTACATCTCAAAATTTCAAGTTAACTTTCCAGTGAGAACACATATCCCAGACCCCATGATTAGAATTTCTGAACATGATATTGAAATTAAGGAATTTTTTTTCCTTCCTTCCCTCTTTCCTTCCTTCAGACAATGGGAAAAGGAGCAGAACTTTCAGGTCAGCGTTCAGGTCTGAAATGAGCTGCCATCAATGAAAAGAGAAACAGACTTTATTAAGCAGTTAACCATCTGCTTACCAGGCTACCACTTGGGGATATGAAACTTCGGAGCTGACAGGTAGTATATGCTTTTAAACAGGTGAGATCCGGAGCATGATTGACTCCTCCCCAAATCACAAACCACTCAGTTATGTTGGTGCTGCTATAGGACTGGCCCTTCCCTTCTCCCAGGTCAGTCTTCAGTGTCTCCTCCCCTCTGGCAGTGTGTTTACCCTGGCCTCTGGAAACGCACTGATAATATAAGTAACTGAGTGGGCTCAAATGCTGCCATAGTAGGTCCTCTCTGGGTTTAAAATTCAGACCTCCCTCACCCCTGGGCTTTCTTTGGAGTGTGGGCTGCCTTTTAGCTGCCAGGTGTGGACCCTGCAAATGTTGCCTGTTATTAGTGGGCACAGACATTGAAAGCAGGGATCGGATGTAACAGGAAGAAATAGGCTTCCTGCTGTTCTCCTGACATTTATTCTGTTGGAGTGGGGTGCATGTTTATATCAATGTAAAACAGCTGTCACGTAAACACAGCCAGCCATAAAAGAAGAAAAACAAGAAACCAGTGACAAAGGCGGGGGGAGATGACTGAGACTGAAATATTTATTAGGTGAACAGCACACACACACGCACACACTCAGATTTTATTTCAGTTATTAAACATTCAATTTGGTAAAGTTCTAGTAATAAAAGATATGAATCACATAAATGGTTGGGCTTTGGCTTTCTCAAGTAAAATTGGAGCTGGCAAAAGTGCTGTGTTGACAGTTTTGTAGGTAGAAATATATACAAAAAGCAGCTGGTTTGGGGGTCTCGGCACGGTTTCTGCAAACTGATTCATTGTTCATGGTTCATCATGGATGTGCTGACATTTCTATTTCCATTTATGAAAAAACTGGGTGCCACTTAAACCTTGCCAAACCATAAGCATCTAACAGCCTTTTCTACTTCGCTGTGTACCATGAAATCCCAGACAAGCCTGGTAGATTCTTGATGCAGTTGGCCATTGTCTGGATCACTGTTGGCTTCCGTGAGCACTCTCCTCTTTGGGGAAGAGGGAGGCTGGGAGGTGGAAATTGGATATCAAACCAACCATTAAAACCAAGCCACTCTTCCTGCTCCTGAATATTTGCAAACAGCAGTGATCAGATCAGTATCACTGGAAGGGTTTGTTAAAACGCAAATTGTTGAGCTCCAGCCCCCTTAAACCAGTTGCTATGGAGTAGATTCTGACTCAGGGTGTGTGTCAGAGTAGAACTGAGCTCCACAGAGGTTTCAATAGCTGATTTTTGGAAGTAGGTCACCGGGCATTTCTTCTAATTCACTAAGGGTGGACTCAAACTTACAGTCTTTCCGTTAGCAGGTGAGCAAGTTAACCAAGTTAGCCATTTGCATGGCCCTGGGTCTCCCCACCTACTCCTGCACTCCTTTAGAGCCCACAGTTCAGTGTGGGGGGGGGGGCAGCGGGGAAGTGAAAATTTTCATTTCTAAAGTTCCCAGAAGATGCTGACGCTGCTGGCCCAGGGATCAGAGCACTGGGGGCACAACGGTTAACCTCAACTGCTAACCAAGAAACACTGGCAGCTGAAAACCCACCCAGCAGCTCCACAAGAGAAAGACCTGATGATCTGCTTCTATAAAGATTACAGCCAAGAAAATCCTGTGGGGTAGTTCTACTCTGTCACATGGGGTCGCTATAAGTCATAATCAACTAGTAGGCACCCAGCAACAACATGTTAAGGAAACTTGGCGGGGCTAGGGAAGTTCCATGAAAGTCCTGTAATGGCTTCAATATTTAAGTCTAAACTGCCCCCTGATATTCAGAAAATTAAAAGAGTGGTTGACTCTGAAACAATGCCCTTAGCCCTAAAGCTGCCAGGAACATGCATATTCCTTAAAGGGAAAGGCAGAAAAAAACTCAGACTTTGAGCCTGTACTGTGGGACTATATTTGGAATCACACCAACCTGGAACATCTGACAAGTCAAATGGAGCCAGGCTCTCTCACTGCTGCAGAGACCTGAAGGAAAGTCTTATCTCATGAGACACATTTGTGCAATCCTTTCCCCATACTTCTTATCTGAATGGTAAGATGCGGTTGGGGATTCTTCCTCCTTCCTCATAACCAATACTGTTCAAATTACTTAGGACAAAAGACAAAAAGACACGGAGTGTGGTTGAATGAGTACAGAATACTCTTGTTTTCTTGAACATTCCCCAAAACACCCCTACAGCAGACTGCTGAACACTCACTGGGACAATTTCGCATCACAGATCTGTGTCTTCGCTGAATTTAACATGCCCCTCTAATTGATCTGAATGTTTTGTGCTGGATCAGAACTTTTGCTTTCTTAGACATATTTTTGGTCATTGATAAGTATCAGTAATTTTTAATAATGAAAAAAAAAATACTGTAATATATCACAAGAATGACTGCATATACCGCAAGTACAGAATTTCAAAGTCTGCTTGAGATTGGGGTATAGACTGGCTAGCTCAGGGACTCGCTTCCACACATTAGCCTTGATGCAGCATGTGCTTCATCAAAACTAAAAATTATATCATGGAGCTTTGGGGTTGAAAGAGTAAAAGTTAAATCCTAAGATGCCAAGAGTTGACTAATCTGGACTGGCTCCCATTCTGGGTGCCAGCCCAGGCCCTCCACTCACTCGCTGTGTGCTCTTGTCCAGATCGTTGAATCTTTTTGAGCCCCTGCTTCCTTATCTGTGGTCTGGCATTCTCCTTGACCGCCTGGAAGATCACTGTTTTGCAAGGCAATGCATTCCATTGTTGGTCAGTTTACAAAGTCAAAAGTTTCTTCCGTAATTTATGCCCAAATCTGACACTCTTTATCTTCTACTTTCCCTCATTATGCCCTCTGGAAAAACACAGATAAGCCTACTCCCTCTTCACACACTTGGAAACAGCTGTCATGTCTCCTCTAAATCTTCTTTTTTTGGCGGTACATCTGAAGTTTCCTCAGCTGTTTCTCATAGCAGATTACCCAAGAACATACCACAGCTCTTGGCATTAGAAGACATTCTATAAATATAAGTTAAATGAATAAGTAGATGGACAGAGAAGTGGAAGATGAGCATAGGTATGAACCTTCCCACCATGTCAAGTTAGTCAACAACCCTCGTTAAGTGACGTGCACAGACCTGGCTCAGCCCAGTTGACTTTTGACAATCGCCAAGTTAACATCTGCAGTTTCAGTTATCCATGAGTAACTCTAAAAGCCCACATCATGTAGCAATTTGTCATTTGGTTACAGAAAAAAAAAAAAAAAAATCTGAGTTGATGCCTTCAAGCTGGTGTGACAGCCAAGCCATTTAGCTATGAATGAGCCAGGCTGATCCTCCAACATTCAAATCTTGACTTGGTTTTGTATTATGCATATAGTATATATTGCAATTGATAGTCTACAGTTGTACCAGAAATTCTAAGGAGATCTGGTGGTGCAGTGGCTAAAGCACTTGACTGCTAAGCAAAAGGCTGGTGGTTTGAACCCACCAGAGGCTCCATGGGAGAAAGATGTGGCAGATTTCCAAGATTACAGCCTTGGAAACACTATGGAGCAGTTCTAGTCTGTCCTATAGGGTAGTCATGAGTTGGAATCCACTCTTTTGGCAGTGGGTATGTATATACCAGAAATTCCGGAAATTTGCAAAGACCTTAGGTCATATCCCTCTTAAGTTATAAAGGTGAAATATTTTCCAGATGGGCTAACAAAGAACCCAGGAAAATAGTGATTTCCCAGTATCTGGTCCCTGTATAACTGTGGAACCAGAGCCTGCATCACCTTCTTAGCTGTGTCACACCATCATTTCGCAGAGGGCTTTTTCATATGAACTGCTATTCAGCATGCTCTCGTTTTCCTTTACTTATGCTCAACCCATTTAAAGAGAGGTGACTAAATTGTCCGAGAGAGAGACTGGCTGACTACTCCACTAGGCCTCAGAGGGAGACGGCACCTAAGTGGACTCTGCTCCCTTAGTTTTGTACATCAAGAAACTCCACCGTATTAGAGCATTCATTGCTGTTCAGGCTTCTGGGCCTGATTCACACAAACCTAACTCCTAAAAGATTGATGTATAAACTAAAATGCTCTTAATAAAATTCCTAGCAGAGATTATATTTTTACAGTGACTAGGATATTTGTGTCTAATATGCACAGATCACTTGTCTAGTTATAAGAACCTAGGGAAGTTTAATTAGTAACTAAAAGTTTGGTTGAGCACAGAATCTAAACAAACGAAACTGAATGTTTTTGAGTCATTTAAAGTAGATACCCACCACTCGTCTGGCAGTTTGTTGTACTGTGGTGGCTTATGTGTTGTTGTAATGCTGGTGTTTCAAAATACCAGCGGGGTCACTCATAGTAGATAGGTTTCCGTGGAGCTTCCAGACTAAGAAAAACTAGGAAGAAGGACCCAACAATCTACTTCTTTAAAAACTGGCCAGTGAACACCTTATGAATAGCAATGGAACATCGTCTAATATAGTACTGGAAGATGAGCCTCTCAGGTTAGAAGATACTCAAAATACTCAAAGCAAAGATGTCACATTGAGGACTAAGGTGTGCCTGACCCAAGCCATGGTATTTTCAATTGCCTCATATGCATGCAAAAGTTGGACAGTGAATAAGGAAGACCGAAGAAGAATTGATACCTTTGAATTATGGTGTTGGCGAAGAATACTGAATATACCATGGACTAACCGGAAGAACGAAAAAATCTGTCTCGGAAGAAGTAAAACCAAAATGCTTCTGAGAAGCAAGGATGGCAAGACTTCCTGTCATATACTTGGGACATGTTATCAGGAGGGATCAGTCCCTGGAGAAAGACATCATGCTTGGTAAGTAGAGGGTCAGCAAAAAAAAACAGTAAGACCCTCAACGAGATGGGTTGTCACAGTGGCTGCAACAGTGGGCTTAAGTATAACAACAATTGTGAGGATGGCGCAGTACTGGGCGGTGTTTCATTCTGTTGTACATAGGGTTGTTATGAGTCAGCCTAACAACAACAAAAACATGATAAGAAAAAAAGGTATATAGTGAACAGTTCCCTCCTATTCTTGATTCCCATCCCCGCCACTGTTATCAGTTTCCTGTGTATCTCTTAAAGACAATCTATACATAGTCTTTCCTTTTGCACTACATAAGTGGTGGTATACTAGACACATTTGGCTTCCTGTTTGTAGAATTGCGTTATTTTTTTTAACAGCTACATAGAATTCCATTGTATGGATATACCATAGTTTCTTTAACTATTTCAGTAACAATACACATTTAGATTGTTTCTAGTCTTTTGCCATTACATACAAATAATGAAGCAATAAATAGCATTATTTAATTAACATTTCGTACCCACGTGAGTGTATCTTTGGATATGTTTCTAGATGTGAAATTACATTTTTACTGTAATAGACATTACATGACGTCTCCTTAACATTTGATCAACTTACATTCCTACCAGCAATTCATGAGGGTGCCTCTTCCCGCATGCCACAGAGAGTGAATTAGTTATCTACTGCTGTGTAGTAAATTACCAAGAGACTTGGTCTTTTAAGACAATTTTTATTATTTCACAGTTTCTGTGAGTCAGGAATTTGAGAGGAGCTTAGCTGAGTGCCCAATGCTATTGTCATCTGAAGGCTTAGCTTAGATTGGAGGATCCACTCACATGACTGTCGGCAGAAAGCCTTAGTTTTGTGATGGCTGTTGGCAGGAGACCTCAGTTCCCCACCACGTGAACCTCTCCGGAGATAGGACTCTTTCACTTTCCTCAAGACATAGAAACTGACTTTCCCCAGGGCAAGTGATCGAAGAGAGGGAACAAATAGGAAATTCCAATACCTTTCATGACCTAGTCCCAGAAGTCACAAACCATCACACCTGCTGCTTTTGATTTAGAAACAAGTCGCTAAGTCCAGCCCACACTCAGGGGAAGGAAAATTAATCTCCACCTCTTGAAGGGGAGAAGTATCAAGGAATTTATGACTTGTTTTAAAACTACCATACTGAGTTATAAAACTTTTTGATCTTTGCCAATCTGACAGATGAAAAATGGTATCTATTGTGGTTTTAATGTATTTATTCCCCGTTCTGTCTATGATCTTTATTGGTTTTTCCATTGGGGCTTTGGTCTTTGTCTGTGGATACACATTGAAAATGGTTTTCCCGTTTGCTTGTTAAATTCCTTGGTTGTAGTTTTTTTTTTTTTTTTTTTGGTCATGTCAACTTTTTTAGTGAATTTTTTCAAACGTTACTATTATCTGGGGCCTCTTAGAAAGACCTTGTATATTCTGAGATTATTTTTACAAACTGACCATGTTTTCTTCTATATTTCTTCTATACTTTCTTTTATGTTCAAATCTTTGATTCATCCAAAATGTATTTAGGTATAAGGGGTGAGATAGTGAATCAAACCTAATTTTTTCCCAGAGGCAGACTACCTAGTCGAACCATTATCATTTATTGAATAATTGTTATTTCCTCCTTGTATCAATCACTATCCTATCCGGAAATCTGAAAGCACTCTATCAGATATTTCAAGCAGAGAGTAACCTAACGCAAGGAATTAGTTATGAAGGTAGTAGAAAGGCTAGATAAGCAAAAGAGAGAAAGAAATGTTTTTCAGTGATCAGGAAGTTGCTAGTGCCCCTGGACTGGAAATCAACAGTGTGCACTCACTGTTGAGCGACTGAAAACATGGCCATTACCTTTTTTTTTTTTTGGCACCTCATTGTGGCTACCAAACAGGAACTCATTTTAATAATGCTGCCAAAACCACTATCACTAACGCTGGTGGAGTCCTAAGTGCCTGCCACCGATGCTGCTGCTACTGCCAAAAGAGGCACCAGAAGAAAAAAAAAAAAAGGCTCCTTCTTACCTTTTACCCCCCAATCCCAACCTCTTTCTCCCATTCACAGAATCTAGCCAAAGGCAGCTGAGGAAAGAACGTGACAATAGTACACTGGCCTTCTGCCGGTACTGTTGTAACAGAAAAGAGCATGGAAGGTTGAGAGTGGAGCTGAGAGCCAACAAATAATCAGCCCACCTACTGATTTGAAAAGCCATGTTTATCACACAACAAATTCCTCCATGCCTGGGGGTCTATTTCTAGACTTTCTTTTTTTGTTTGTTTTCATTAGTCTATTTATCTATTTAAGTACCAGTATTTTTTTATCACATTGTTTAAAAAAAAAAATTTTTTTTTTATCACATTGTTTTAAATATTATGTTTTCATATGTAGTCTCCTGTCACTATTTTTCCTTTTCAGAATTTTCCTAGCTTTCCTGGATTGTTTATTTCTCCATATACATTTAGAATTAGCTTTTCTAGCTCCAAAAATGTCCAGTTTGCATTTTATTGAAATTATGTTAAAATTTTAGCTTACATTAGGGAGAATTATCATCTTTGCAATGTTAGAATTTTCTATTTTATAATTCTGCATACATTTAACTTATTCAAGTCTCCCTTTATGACTCTCACTAGTATTTTAAAGTTTTCTTCCTATAGGTCTTACACATGTCTTGTTAAGTTTATTCCACAGTGTTTGATGTATTTTCTATTTGCTCTAGGGGTTTTTCCTTCTGATTGATTATAGTTTACATACATAAAAAAAAGTGAAGGCTATTAATTACCATGTACAACTTCTGTTTGATTATCTTACTGAATTCCTCAACTTTGTAACAGTATTCAGATTTATTCTCTTGGGGTTTTGAGGCTTATCTTTGTTAATTTTTTTTAATTATAAATAATTATAATTTTATGTTCTCTGCTCCAACTTTTAAACTACTCATTTCTTTCTCTTCTCTAACTGCTGAAAAAACATTGCCAGAACATGATAAATAATACTAGTGATAGCATGTCCTTTCTTTGTTCTTGATTTTAATAGGAATGTTCTACTCTTTCCCTTTAGGCATAATACTGGGTTTTGCATAATAGGGTAATAGCTCTTGATTCATATTTTATTATGACTTTTTTTAAAAATCAAGAATAGAGGTTGAATTTTCTCAAAAGCCTTTTCAGCACTCATGGAGTTGATCATGTGATTTCTCTATCTGAATCCATTAATACATTTACAAATATTGAAACATCCTTACACTCATGGAGTAAATTCCTTTGTTCATGTAATATTAATCTTTTAATATGCTATCTGTTTGCACATATTTTATTTAGGGTTGTTGCCTCGATCATCATGAATGAATGAAATTAGTCTACGGGTTTGCACGTCTTTGTGTCCTCTTCCATTTTATGCTGATTTTTACTAACTTCACTCTCAGTGGCCTTACTTCCAGTTTCTTCCTAGATCCTTATAGTGGCCTCCTATATGCTGATTACAATGAAATTGATCTTTTAAACATAAACCTAGACTTGATGGTTGTTCTTAATAATTTTATCTCATGGTTTTATTTTATTGCAGAAATCTGCCAACATGTTTTTGATTCCTGACTTCTTTCCATAGATTCTACTCTGTAAGTTGAAGCAGCAGTTGGCAAATGGGCCAAAAGCCAGTAGGTAAGTTGGCCTATAACCTTTCCCTCACTTTGTGAGGTCATGCAGAAGGAATTAGTATAAGGTAAAAAAAATTTTTTTTTTTTTTTAATGGCTATCCATCTGGAGAAAGAAGTAAACTCAGGAAATACCTCTTAGGGACATATCAGGCTCAGACCCCACCCATCAAGGCCTCCCGCAGCCATTCAAGAGGGGGCCCTGGAGGCTGAGAGTTCAGAGGATCCCTAAGACCAGAGGAAACACTGGTGGCATAGTGGCTGTAGCATAGTGCTACAGCTGCTAACCTAAAGGTCAGCAATTCAAATTTGCCAGGCGCTCCTTGGGAACTCTATGGGGCAATTCTATTCTATCCTAAGGGGTCGTTATGAGTCAGAATCGATCAATGGCAGTAGGTTTCTAAGACCATAGCTTTGCATTCCAGAGGAGACCTTTTCATAAAGTTGGAAGGCAGAAAGCATTCAGTGAGTTAGGACTGAGGTCAATAAGTATTATTGTCAGCAGGTGAAATTATTTATGATTATGTACTCCAGGCCCAAGTTATAGCTTCAAGCACTGATACTTGTTAGGGTCAGAAGTCAGGAGCCAGCCTGTGGGAAGCCATTTACCATATTGGCTCAAATCTCAGGTCCTGTGTGATGACAGAAGACTACACACTTCCAAGGGATATTGGGTTGACCAGAAAACTACTAGAGGGAGTTTTGAAAGTGTTTTTTACAGAATACAATAAATATGACATTTTTATTTCTGACAAAGACTATACTCATTCTTTCAGGCCCTGCCTAGAATGCCAAAGTAAGCTATTAAAAACAAACAAACAAAAAACTATCCAAATACTTCTTGGCCAAACTATAAAAAATTCTGAATTCATTTTTAAAATTGTTATGTCTTCTTGGTGAATTGACAGTTTTATCATTATTTAATGTTTTCTTTACCCCAGTAATATTCCTTGCTCTCAAGTCTACTTTGTCTGATATTAATATACTCACTTCAGCTTTCTTTTGATTATTGCTTGTACAGTATATCTTGTTCCATCTTTTTACTTTTAATCTATGCCTTTATATTTAAAGTGGGTTTCTTGGTGTGTTTAGATAATTTATACTTTATATAATTATTGATATGGTTGTTTTAGGCCTATCATTTTATTATTTGTTTTCTGTTTACCCCCTTTGTTTTTGTTCTTCTCTTCCTCTTTTCCTGGCTTCTTTTGGATTATTTGAGTACTTTTAGTATTCCTTTTTATCTATTGGCTTTTTGGACATATCTCTTTGAATTATTAGTTTTTGTTTATTTGTTTTGTATCGTTTTAGTGGTTACTCTAGGGTTTAAAATATACATACCTAATCTTTCACACTCTACTTTGACTTAATATTTTACCACTTCAAGTACAATGTAGAAACCTTACAATCATATAGATCCTTTTACCCTTTAGCACTGACCTTTATGTTATAGTTGGCATATGTATTACATCTACATACATTGAAAACCCCACCAAACAACCTTATAATTTTTTATTTCAACAGTCATACATATTTTAAAGAACTAAAGAGAAATTTTTCCTTTGTTATTCAGATTGGATAATTTCTATAGACTTATCTTCAAATTTACTGACTCTTCCATTATTTCCATTTTGTTATTGAACCAGTCCAGTAAATTTTTAATTTCAGATATTGTATTTTTCACTACTAAAATCTCCATTTCACTCTTTTTATATTTCCTATTTATCTGCTGAAGATGTCTATCTTCCTATTCATTTCAAGTGTGTTTACTTTTTACTTACACAGCATAGTCATATTAGCTATTTTAAAGTCTGAAAATTCCAACATCTGGCTCATCTTGGTTGGCATCTATAGTCTTTCCTCTTGAGAATTGGTCACATTTTTCTGGTTCTTTATATATTGAGTAATTTGGGATTTTATTCTGACATCGTGTACGTTACAGCGCATAGATTCTAGGTTCAGTAAAATCTTGGTAGAATGTTGATTTTGCCGTTGTTATTTTAGTGGGCAAGCAACCTGATTAGGTTTATCCTGCAAGATCTGTCTTTCTTTCTGTGGGTGGTGATTCTACTCTTAGATCAGTTTTCAAACCCTTGGCTATACTACTTTAGGTCCGCCCTGCACATGCACAATTTAGGTACTAATCTGAAACTTGGGTGATGGTTTAAATCTTAGTTCAATACTCAAAGCCTTTGCTAGACTTCTTTGGGTCTCTTCCACAGACGTGATCATGTGATTTTTTCCTCTTTAGCTTCTTTAGCCTATTAATATTATGGTGGCTTACACTGATTGATTTTCCAAATATTTAAGCATCCTTGCATCCCCAGAATGAACCTCACTTGGTCACAGTGTATAATTCTTTTTATATGTTCCTGAATTCTATTTACTAATATTTTGTTAAGGATTTTTGCATCTATATTCAGAGGGATGTTGGTCTTAGTTTTCTTTTTTTGTGGTGTCTTTGGTATCAGATAATATTGGCCTTTAGAATGAGTTAAGAAGAGTTACTTTCCCTTCTATTTTTTGCAAGAGTTTGAGAAGGATGAGTGTTATTTCTTCTTTAAACGTTCAATAGAAATCACCAGTGAAGCCATCTGGTCCAGGACTTTTGTTGTTGTTGTTGGGAGGTTTTTGATTAATAATTCAATCTCTTCACTTTTTGTGGGTCTGTTAAGATTTCCTGTGTCATCCTGAGTCAATTTAGATAGTTTATGTGTTTCTAGGAATTTGTCCATTTCATCTAAGTTAGCTAATTTGTTGAAATATAGTTGTTCATAGTCTTCTCTTATGATCCTTTCCATTTCTGTAAGGTCAGTTGTAATGTTCCCACTTTCATTTTTTATTTCAGTTATTTGCCTCTTTTTATCTTTCTCTCTTTTGTCTTTTCTCATTTCCTTTAATGAAATTTTATGGTGATGATTTATATAAGCTGACAATAGACTGTTTGGGAAACGTTGAAACCAGTAGACTCTGAGCATTTTCCACATCACTTCATCCATTTTAAAGAATGAAATTGCATTCACACATTTCTTACATGCTTACTGAAGGTTTAGTGCGTATCAGCCACTATGCTATAGGGTTGCTATGAGTTGAAATTGACTCAATGGCAGTGAATTTGATTTTGTACTTTTTTATATTTGGCTCTGGGTGTTCAGTAATGAACAAACTATTGTCCTTACCCTCAAGAAGTTTACGGTCTAGTAGGAGAGATGGAGTTGTAAAGTGACATTTTAATATATTGTGGTAATTACTGTGTGTCTTGGTTATCTAGTGCTGCTATAACAGAAATACCACAAGTGGATGGCTTTAACAAAGAGAAATTTATTCTCTCACAGTCTAGGAGGCTACAAGTCCAAATTCAGGTGTCAGCTCCAGGGGAAGGCTTTCTCTCTCTGTTGGCTCTGGAGGAAGGTCCTTGTCATCAATCTTCCCCTTGTCTAGGTGCTTCTCACCTCAGAAACCCCAGGTCCAAAGGACACACTATGCTCCCAGTGCTGCTTTCTTGGTGGTATGAGGTCTCCATGTCTCCCTACTTGCTTCTCTCTTTTATATCTCAAAAGAGATTGATTCAAGATACAACCTAATCTTATAGATTGAGTCCTGCCTCATTAACATAACTGCCACTAATCCCATCTCATTAATATCACAGAGATAGGATTTACAACACATAGGAAAATCACATCAGATGACAAAATGATGGATAATCACACAATGGTAGATAATCACACAAAATCATGGATAATACTGGGAATCATGGCCTAGCCAAATTGATACACATATTTTGGGGAGACACAATTCAATCCATGACACTATGGTTAGGGTAATGATGTGGGAGCCCAGAGGGGAGTTTTTAGTCTAAGCTAGGTGTCTTAGACTGGGTTCTCTAGAGAAGCAAAAGCAGGAAAGCATGTAAATATATATATAGACAGAGAAAGAGATTTATATCAAGGAAACAGCTCACATGATTATAGAGGTTAGAAAGTCCCAAGTCCATGGATCAGGATAGAGGCCTCTCCTAATTCATGCATTTGCAGGGGCTGGTGAACCCAAGATCAGCAGGTCAGAGAGCAGGACTCTTGCTCACAGGCTGTGAAGGTCAACGAATCCCAAGATTGGCAGGTAAGCTGCTAGCTCAAGTCCAGATGAACAATAGTCAGCTGAGGATCTACAACAAGCCAAAAACCTTGGCAAGGCAAGGAGGAAAGAAGTAGGCAGTGGAAGGCAGAGAGATGAAGGCTGAGGGAGTGATGAGCCACCACAGGCCCCACCCCCACCGGTACCACTCAGCAGATTCCATCATGGGGGGTGATCACATAATAAATTTCAACAGGGAAGTGATCACAACGTTAAACAACTGCCAAAACACTGAGAACCATGGCCCAGCCAAGTTGACACACAATCTTAACCATCACACTAGGGGATCATAGAAGGCTTTATAAATGAGAAACCAAAGGAATCCAACTCTTTTCAACTTAGTATTAAAGAAACTTATTGAAAAGGTACTGAGTACAAATAGAATCAACAGAACAGCTTAGAAACAGGCTTGCAAAGGGGCAAAAATCAAAGCAGTTTTGGAGATCTGGGAAGCAAGAGCCCAGGCAGGGTCTCTGAACTAGAATAGTCTTATTAGAGCCCTGCCCCTGGCATGGAGGAATTTCATTTTTCCTTCTTGCAAGGAATCTTACAAGATTCAAAGTCCTGGAAGAAATCATTTGATTGAGCAGCTTAGGTCACAGATCATCTACTTGATTTCAACAGGGCAATGAAAGAAAGGAGCTAACTGGCTTTAGCTTCTGTGATAGGGACAGGTTCTTGGATTTACCATCTAACCAAGGATACACCAAGGAAACAGAGTTAATTTCTCAGAAGGAACTCAGGATACTGAGGGAAGGGTGAATGGATGCTACATAGACAAAAATTGACAAAGATCCATGGCAACAGCTAAGCTGAGACTGATGCATGGGGAAGACTTAGCTAGTCCAAGAGTAAGAAGAGAGTATGTTTGTAAAAGAGGGGCCAGCATGTGCAAAGGTCTGGAGACAAGAGGAAGTATGGTGTATTTAGACAACTAAAATTAGTTCAGAATGGCTGGAGCATAGAGCTGGAGAGGGGATGGGATGGGATGGGAGGGAGATGACTCTGGACAAAAACACAGGGACAAGATGATACTGTGTCTTGTAAGACAAGTGAAAAACTTGGAGTTTATTCCTGAGGATAAGGAGGTGTTAAAGGATTTTATGTGGAAATATGGCGATTTTGTTTTTGAGAGAGGACTTTGGCTGTTGTATGAATCAAAGATTAGAAATAGGTCTAGGATCAAGACCAGTCATGAGGTCATCTCAGTAATTCAGGTGGAGATGAAGGTAGTCTGAAATAGGATGAAAAACAGTGATGGGTTAGATTTGGGGAAGGGAGGTGAGAAAGAAGAAAGAGACAGAATGATTCCAAAGGTTTTGGCTTAAGCTGCTGTATGGACAATAATGCCATACTTTAAAACAAAACAAAACAGTTGTTGAATCAAGTCCAACTCATGGCAACCCCTGTGTGTCACAGTAATACTATGCTCCATGGGGTTTTCAATAGCTGTGATCTTTCGTAAGTAGGTCACCAGGCTTTTCTTACATGCACCACTAGGTGGATTTGAACTGCAACCTTTTTGTTAGTAGCCAAGCATTTAACCATTTGGGCCACCCAGGGACTGCCGTACATAGAGGAAGGGAATTACAGTGGGGGAAATGATTTCAGGGTGGTGAATTTAGTGAGTTTGAAGTACGTTGTTGAATATATGGTTTTGAAGATCAGGATAGAGATTTGGGCAAAAGATTTAGATTAGGTGTTCGTCATTATATAGAAGCCAATGGGATATATGAAACATCTCAGGACAAAGATATAGAGTGAGGAGAACTGAGACCCTAAGATGGAACTCCAATAGCACCAACACTTAAGGGTTGGGCTGAGGAAAAGCAGCAAAGGGAATCACAAGGATGACCAGAGAGGTAAGAGGGAAACAGATGGGTGGTTTCATGAAGCCAAAATTGAGGACTATTTCAAGCATGAGGAAATGGCCAATAGTGTTAATTGTTGAGTATGATAAGGAGGGAAAAAGCATCCACTGGATTTATCAACAAGGCAGTGACTGGTGTGTAAGAAGAGTTTCAGAGAAGTGGTAGGAACAGCAACCAGGCTGCAATAGGCTGAGGAGCAAGTAGGTGGCAAGGATGTGGAGACAGTATAGCCTAGTGGAACAGCAACCCTGCTGGACATTAGAATCACCTGCAGAGCTTTAAAACATTACTGATGCCTGGGCCCCACCTCCCAAAATTGAGATTTAATTGGGCTGAAGTAAATGTACATGATGTATTAATTTCCTATTGCTGCTGTAACAAATTACCACAAACCTAGTGGCTTAAAAGAACACGTTTATTAGCTTACAGCTCTTTAGGTCAGAAGTCCCTCATGGATCTCACTGGGCTAAAGTCAAGGTGCCAGCAGGGCTGAGTTTCTTTCTAGAGGCTCTAGGGGAGAATCTGTTTCCTTGCCTTTTCCAGCTTTTAGAGACCCCCTTCTGCCCCATCTTCAAAGCTAGCAACATCAGCTTTCTTCTGTAGTCACATCTCCATCTGACTCTGTTCTTCTGTCTCCCCCTTCCACTTTTAAAGACCCTTGTGATTACATTGGGCCCACCTGGATATTCCAGGATAATCTTCCCACCTCAGATCCTTAACTTACTGTGCCTGCAAATCCCTTTTGCCATGTAAGATAACATATTCATAGATTCTGGACATTAGGATGTGGACATCTTTGTTCTGTCTACCGCACATGGGTAAACTGTTACACTTCCCAGGTGATTCTTCTGAGCAGCTAGGGTTAAGCAACACTAGATGGGAGAGTGATAAGGGCGTTGATGGAGATTTTTTGGTTTTGTTTTGTTTTAAAAGATGGGGCATGCAATAATGGAAATAAAGAAGACAATCATTTCAATTCCTAGCTATTGTTTTTCTCCAGTAGAGTGTTAATAGTGAGATTATGTCAGAGAAGAACAATTTTTATTTGACACTTTTTAAAGTCTGCCCAGAGCTGACTCTTTCCCCTCTTCTTTCCTATTCAAAACATGACAGATTGTACAAAGCTTCCAAACCCATAGTTATAATTAAAAAGACAAGCAGAAGATATGCAGTTGCATGCTCAGGGTGAGCCTGAAGATATCCAAACCTAGATTTACAGAAAACGAGCTTTTCAGAGGCAGAAACTGAAGAGGCTAATCTGAAATGAAACTCAATTTTCTCCAACACAGTGGCCTGAGGTTACTTGGGACCAGTCTTTTGTCAACACCGGGGACTTAGAAATGAAAGAGTACAGAGATGATCAAATGCCAAGGTTGCCATATTGCGCAGGAAAAACGAGCATGTGTTTTGGTTGGAAGGGGGAAGGAGTGTTCAATTAATCCTGCAGTGTTTGCAAAAACTAATGATGGGCAAAAAGAAAAGTCAACTTGAAAGGGGTGTGATTCCTTATGAAAGAACTATCCCCACCAGCCTGGCAGCCACAAAATAAAAACGTCAGCTTGCCAAAGCACAGATAATTAGGAGTGAGTAGGAGTACATGGGCAGTTTTCATTAAAACCAAGGGAGCGTGGCAGATGGGAAGGCCCCAGTGGCCCACCACCGTGGGCTTGGGGTGGCTGGGCCATGCCTCACCTGGTCTTCCTGGGGCCCAGGGACTAGCCACTTCTCCCGTCAACTGGGGCTAGAATGGCAAGGGACACATTCAGACTGTGCAAGCGTCTGTGCACACCCCAGTCCCTGGCCGGCAACAGAGGATCTCAGGGCCAGAGTAATTAAGCCCCTGGAGGAGTCCCATGAACGTGTCAAAATGAGGAGCTTCCTCCCTCCTCTTTAGACACTTTCCTTATTCTGGACACTCCAAGGATTGCCAGGTATTTGAGGATTGCCTTGCTTTTAGTCCTTTAATACAGAGGAGAAAGAGCAACAAAAACTTACATACTTTTTGAAGGAATTGCCTCATTGTTACAAAAATAAAAGTGAATATTTATGTAATTCAATTAAGGCAAAGTGCTCACCTATGCACAACAAAGACTGGGGTTTCAGGTGCCTCTGCACTGTCCCTGTGGTCAAGTTCGGGTCATGAAATAACCATGCCTTTGAACCTGGACTTGCTCCTGCTTGACAGGAAAGCACCAGTTTGATAACAATGATGTATCCAATTTCCCGAGGCGTGTCACTTAATGACTGCTCTGCATCGACCCAATAGAATATTTGATGTGTGCAGCTGTAAAAAGCTGCCTGCCAGACTGAGGTGAAATTCTTGTAAGTGCCGTAGTCAAATCTAAGGAGGGCCACAATATTCTGAAGCTTCCATGTCCCCACCCCCAGTCTCCCCATCTTTCTCTCTTCTCCAGAGGTATGAGAATTGGCTGGGATTTGACACACTGACAGTGGAGGGTCTGTATCCAATAGTTCGCTTCCCTTCTACGCTCCCAGAGCCCTTACAGCACTCTGCTCTGGCTGGTTCTCCCAGCCTCTGCTCCCATAAAGCCACTCCTCACCCCCTGAGCTGGCCCCAGCTTTCTTTTCTGCTCTTGGCCTCACCAGCATTGCTACTCTACTCTGTTCTTTTTTGGGCAGAGCTAGATTAGAGATGGCAGGGTTGTGCCAGATTAATTTTCAGTCCCCACTCATTTTTTTTTTTTTTTTTGCCGATGCCATCTGCCTGCAGGAAGCCTGTCTCTGCCCTCAGCACTAGTGGGACACTCTCTTGCAAAGTATCAAGTACTGCAGGGCAAGGGGCTCTCAGGAAATCTCTGGGCCCTTCTTTTTTTTTTTTTTTTTTTTAATTTTTAAAACCAGAACATTTGTTCTTCAAGTTACTCTTGAAATCCTTAAGATGAACTGGATGCAGCAAAGCTGCCCCCTTGGGTTTGGGTGTCATCTCTGCACTGAGTCCATGCCTGAATCAGCAGCGTGTAACATGTAGGTGTCCCATTGGACCAGTGCTGGAGTATTTCATCTTTTAGCCTTGGCACTCCAGTTATACTTCCTATTGCCCTTGGCAGGGTAGCCACATGTGCCACAGGTTGACTTCTGAAGGACGTAGAGCCAGAGCAGCACCACAACATGTGTCTTATCGAGACACTTTCCAAATGATGGCATTGCCTTCATCATCTCACTTCTTTGGCAGAGACGAGACCAAACAGCCCTGGGCCCTCTTGAGAGATACAGTCTATGATTTGGCTGCCCTGATACTCAAAATAAGCCCAAGTGAAAAACGTGACAGGCTTTGGGATCATGTTCTATAGGGGGCAGGACCCAAATCCATTGCTGTCAATTCTACTCTGTCCTATGGGGTATCTATAAGAGACTAGAGGAGGAGACTGGAGTCTAGAAACCAATCCACTGCTGTCAAGTCGATTCCAACTCATAGCAACCCTATAGGACAGAGTAGAACTTCCCCATAGGGTTTCCAAGGAGTGGCTGGTAGATTCGAACTCTTGGCCTTTTGGTTAGCAACCGAGTTCTTAACCACTGCATCACAGGGCTCTGGAGTCTAGACAGGAAGATTACAACTTCAGTTTTGCAAAGCTGAGTTGGAGATGCCTGTGGAGCACTGGATAGAGATGTGCAGCTCATCCTAGAACCCACAAGAGAGGTCAGAAAATAGAAACACTGAACAAATTTAGACTTTGTTAGAAAGTTTATGGTTAAGTGTTCATGTTAAACACAGTTTATAGATTACAATCCAGCAGAGGCAGGGAAAAAAGAAATATATAGTCAGGTCTGAGATCACCAGTGTTCTTTTGTTTTTGGGGGTTTTTTCCATTCCTTTATTTTCAGCCTTTGTGCATTTTTTTTTTTAAGTACAGCTCTTGTATGCAGCATGTAACTGGTTTTTGTGTTTTTAACATCCAATCAGATTATCTTTTAATAGGTGAATTTAATCTTTTACATTTATTTTGGTTATTGATATAGTTGGACTTATTTTTGCCACGTTTTATGTTTTCTACTTACCATCCTTTATCTTTATTTCTTTTTATCTCTTTTACTGCCTTCTGTTGGATTGGTAACATTTTTCTGTATTTCTTTTTTCCATGCTTCTGCTGGATTGCAATCTATAAATTGTGTTTATCTTTTTTTGGTGGTTATCTTTAAATTTTTAACGTGAACACTTAACCATAAACTTTCTAACAAAGTCTAAATTTGTTCAGTGTTCCTATTTTCCTCCAGAACATAAAAAGGAATTAAAATATTTACAACCTCCTTTCCCATCTTGTTATTTATACTTTTTTAACAATGAAACTATAGATCTATCCTTTTTCAACACAAAAAAATAATTTTAATTTTTTAAACAATCTGTTAATTAAATTTGCTGACTTTTTAAAAAGTCCATTTGCATGTTCATAATTGTTTTTTGTACCTCAGCCTTCCCTCTAGGTTTACTTTTCATCTTGCAGAAAATATTTTTTAACAATTTATTTCTGAGAATAATAGACTGTTTTAGACTGAGTCTCTAATAATTTATTTTGTTCTCACTCTTGAATGATAGTTTAAATACCTATAAAATTCTAGGTTGACTGTTACTTCACCCCAGTACCCTGAAGAGATTAATCTGCTACCCTCCAGCATCTATTGTTGCTTATAAGAAGTCTGCTGTCAGTCTTACTGCATTCTCTTTGTAGATTAAAGGATCTAAAGTGTCTGGTAGAATTGAAGATTTTTTGCTTTATCCTTGGTGTTTCCTGAATGTCATCTCAATGTGCCTCAGTGCCATTTTCTTTTTAAATTTACCGTGCTTGTTTCTCAGGGTGTACTTGTATTTTCAATCAAGACTCATGTCTTTCTTCAATTCAGGAAAGCTCTTAGATATTGTATCTTTTACCTTAGTTATCTAGTACTGCTATAACAGAAATATCACAAGTGGATGGCTTTAACAAACAGGAATTATTTTCTCACAGTTTAAGGGGCTAGAAGTCTGAATTCAGGGTGCTGGCCATAGCAGAAAGCTTCCTCTATCTGTTGGCTCTGGAGGAATGTCCTTGTCGCTTTAAGCTTCTGCTCCTGGGCAATCTTCATGTGGCTTGGCATCTCCCTTCCCTCATCTCTGCTTTGATCACTTGTTTAATCTCTTTTATATCTCGAAAGAGGCTGATTCAAGATACATCCTACACTAATCATTAACATAACAAAGTCAAACCATTCCCAAATGGGATTATAATCACAGGCACAGAAGTTAGGATTTACAACACACATAATTCAATCCATAACATTCTACCCTTTGTTGTTGTTATGTGCCATCGAGTTGGTTCCAACTCATAGTGATCCTATGCACAACAGAACAAAACACTGCCCAGTCCTGAGCCATCCTTACAACCGTTGTTTTGCTTGAGCTCATTGCTGCAGCCACTGTCAGTCCACCTCCTTGAGGGTCTTCTTCTTTTCTGCTAACCCTGTACTCTGCCAAGCATGATGTCCTTCTCAAGGGACTGATCCCTCCTGACAACATGTCCAAAGTATGTAAGACGCAGTCTCGCCATTCTTGCGTCTAAGGAGCATTCTGGTTGTACTTCTTCTAAGACAGATTTGTTCATTCTTTTGGCAGTCCTTGGTATATCCAATATTCTTCATCAACACCACAATTCAAAGGCGTCAACTCTTCTTCAGTCTTCCTTATTCATAGTCCATCTTTCACATGCATATGATGTAATTGAAAATACCATGGCTTGGGTCAGGTGCACCTTAGTCTTCAAGGTGACATCTTTACTCTTCAACACTTTAAAGAGGTCCTTTGCAGCAGATTTACCCAATGCAATACGTCTTTTATTTCTTGACTGCTGCGTCCATGGGTGTTGATTGTGGATCCAAGTAAAATGAAATCCTTGACAACTTCAGTCTTTTCTCCGTTTATCATGATGTTGCTCATTGGACCAGCTGTGAGGATTTTTGCTTTCTTTCTGTTTAGGTGCAATCCATACTGAAGGCTGTGGTCTTTGATAGTCATTAGTAAGTGCTTCAAGTCCTCTTCACTTTCAGCAAGCAAGGTTGTGTCATCTGCATAATACAGGTTGTTAATGAGTCTTCCTCCAATCCTGATACCCTGTTCTTCTTCATATAGTCCAGCTTCTCATATTATTTGTTCAGCATACAGATTGAATAGGTATGGTGAAAGAATACAACCCTAACACACACCTTTCCTAACTTTAAACCAATCAGTATCCCCTTGTTCTGTCCAAACAACTGCCTCTTGATCTATATAAAGCTTCCTCATGAGTACAATTAAGTGTTCTAGAATTCCTATTCTTTGCAATGTTATCCATAATTTATTATGATCCACACAGTTGAATGCTTTTGCATAGTCAATAAAACACAGGTAAACATCCTTCTGGTATTCTCTGCTTTCAGCCAGGATCCATCTGACATCAGCAATGATATCCCTGGTTCCATGTCCTCTTCTGAAACTGGCCTGAATTTCTGGCAGTTCCCTGTCAATATACTGATGCAGCCGTTTTTGAATGATCTTCAGCAAAATTTTGCTTGCGTGTGATATTAATGATATTGTTCTATAATTTCCACATTTGGTTGGATCACCTTTCTTGGAAATAGGCATAAATATGGATCTCTTCCAATCAGTTGGCCAGGAAGCTGTCTTCCATATTTCTTGGCATAGATGAGTGAGCACCTGCAGTGCTGCATCTGTTTGTTGAAACATGTCAATTGATATTCCATCAATTCCTGGAACCTACCCTTTGGCCCCCCAAAATTCATGTCCTTTCTGCATGCCAAAGATATTCACCCCTCACATCATCCCAAAAGTCTTAAATCAACTCAAAGTCCAAAATCTCATCTGCTGAATCATCTAAATCAAATATAAGTGAGATTTTAGGCATATTCCATCCTGTGGTAAAATTCTTAGCAAAATAATGCACAGATTATCCTTCAGTGGATGATATTTTAAAATATTTTGAAAGATCACTGTGATTGCCTTTTCTTAATCACCACTACCAGCATCATACATTAGGATCCAAAGCCTTTTCCTCTTCTCTCAGGCAGCAGTCCAAGGCAGAGCAGAGGATAATGAAGAAAGTTTTTATCAAGGGCTCTGATACACAAGGTAGCAGGAACGCTGGGTTGGGGAGGCAGGGAGAGTTTGGGGGAGTAAAGATGAAATAAGGATTAGAGTTCATAGAAAAGGGAAAAGAGTGAATACAAGGGGAAGGGCAGTATTAGCACTCTTCCCTGGTTTAGAAAATGGTGCTTTTGGCTACATCAAGAAACTAGACCAGCTGTAATAAATTAAAAAGTTTACAGACCTCACTTCCAATTCCCTGCTGCCCTTTTTTCTTTATGTAGTTTGGATTATATTACTTAATCCTATAGAACAGATTGGATTAAACATTCTTTGGGATTGTTTATATGTGTTGACTTTGAATGAAAGGACTAGGCTTCTTTTCCCTGCACTTTACCTCCATTATCACCAGTAGAAGCCTGGACCAATCGATTAACTGGTCAGCACATTCAAACTGGGTTACTGACTCTCTTACCTTCCTTTCCAAAACCTACATACCTACAAAGAGATTTATGTAGAGGTCAATTGCCCGTTTGCCCTTCTGCTGCTCTGCTTCTGTATCTTCTGGCTCACGGTAAATTCTGCCAATGGGAGGCACTGGAAAAAGATCGGAGGGTGGAAGGCAGAAGGAAATCTTTCTCTATGCCCACTGTTATCTCCTCTATAGCTTCAGATCCCACTTCATCGGCCCACCAGTTTCCAGCTCCCAGAGCAAGATCCTGATTCTGAAGCTCCAGCAACACCTTCTTCTCCCTTTTTTCCTCTAGCAGAGGGATGGTAGCAGCTTCCTGCTGGTGCTTATCACTGGATGGCCTCACAGTCTCCTATTTGCTTCTCTGCTCTTCCATCTCCTAAAACCAATTCCCTGCACTAAATTCACTCTTTTAAATACTAGAAAAATTTCTATTTTCCTGGTTGATATAGTTTTTGGAGTGGATAGAATGTGGGTTGGGTTGTTCACTTGTTTGAGCATGAGTGCAGTGATGATCTCCTTCCAAATGGAAGTAATATGTGCCATGCAGTGGCAACATAATTACTTAAATTATCACCTGTATGTTGCTTGTGATTACGTGCCAGTTGAAGACAAGGGTTTGGGAAATCAAATCGCTCCTGTATTCAACTGGCATTTGCTGTTCAGTGGCTTGCTGTTTCTAAAGGTGCTGGGGCATTTACAGAAAGAAAATGATACGCTTAGACACAGGTAGAGAATCATTTAGCATCTTTGGTATCTTTAAAAGAATCTCTTATTTCTAGTAGCCACAGGATAGATGTAGCTGAAGATAGACGTGCCCAAAATCTCATTGGGCAATTGTAGAATTATAACATAAACTGAACACAAACCTAGCCATGTCTCATGTGTTAAGGTTACAGCAATTTTTGAGGGGGATTGGAATCCTGAGCCTTGAGATGGGGACACCTGGATGGCTGGACAACATTTAGAACCTTAAAGTGGAAAATTTCTCTTACCCCTCTTTCTGTGGAGGCAGCCCATCTTCCCTCCCCCATCTGAAGAAACTACCTTTCACTTGCTTAAAGTCTCTATAATGATCTTACCTTGGGCCATTTCCTTGCAACAGGATACAGCTCTCCTCCAGACTCACTCTTACAAGTTCTCATTGCCTCTAGGCCTATATCTAGAATCATATCCCATTATACCCTACTGGGAGAACTACAAGGTCTATTCTGAAAAGAAATACCTTATACACCAGAGAATGTAAGCTCTTGCTAATTCATACGAGCAGGAACCTAGAGAGCAGACGTGTGAGTGGATTCTGAGAGTGTTAGACTAAGGAGAACAGAAAATAACATTACATGAGGTTGAATTTATCCATAAAGTACACTCACTCAAGATTCTGGACTTAATGTTCTAGCTCAGCAGCTGGAAACAGTTCCAATAGTTTCCTTGATTGGTTGACTGAACCTTAGATTCAACTGCCTACTTTCAATTACATCAAGATGCCAAAACTTTTCCTGCATAAAGAGCTTTGCATACTTCTGTCAACACAACTATCTACAGGCTTAGAGAATGCCTCATTTATCATCATGGTATCTTACACACCATTCTAAGCAAGTAACACATTTTACAGTGAATGAAGTGCAGCAATGCCTTCACACTCATGTAATTCACTGGCCTTGCCATATACCCCAGTTGTCCAGAAGAAGCTGGCCTGATAGAACAGCTTGTTGCAGATTCAGTTATAGTGCAGGTGGAAGACAACACACGGGAAGTCGGGGTGCTGTTCTAAAGATGCAGTATATGTTTTAGACTGCAGTCAGTAGTTGGTGCTCTTTCTCTCATAGCCAGAATAGGTCCGGAAAGGAAGGAGTGAGGACTGCCCCATTCGCTGTTATCCCCACTCACAGAGATTTGCTTCCTGTCCTTGCCATCTTGGAGTTGTCCCCAAGGTACTTCACAGAACTACTTTTTTCAGGCTGTCTTTCCCTCTGGCTTCTAAGTAGATATGACCAATGGGAGGTGAAGAGGTAAGATTGGAGGATGGGAAGAAAGGAGAAGCCAGAGATATTTCTCCCTTTCACTCTGCTTCCTGCAGTATCTCTCATTGTTGTTGTGTGCTGTCGAGTCAATTCCGACTCATAGAGATCCTGTATGACAGAGTAGAACTGCCCCATAGTGTTTCCTAGGCTGTAATCTTTAGCAATTCCTCCATGGCTCAGCTCCCATCTGACAAACCGTCCATGGTTCCTACTCCCAGTTGTTGTTGTCAGGTGCCATCATGTTGATTTTTGATTGATAACACTTTCATGTGACAGAGTATTACTGTCCCCATAGGGTTTTCCAGGCTATAATCTTTATGGGAATAGACTGCCAGGTTTTTTCTTCCATGAAGCCGCTGAGTGAGTTCAAACTGCCAACCTTTGGGTTAGCAGCCAAGCGCTTAACTGTTGTGCCACCAGAGCTCACAGTAGGTGACCCTAGTCCCTGAGCTCCACTAATACCATCTCCTCAGTTTGTCCCTCCAATGAAGGGGTGATAGTGGCTTTTACCTGTGTAGGCAATTCCCGACCTTAAATTCTCTCTGTCTTAAACATTTAGAGAGATTTCTGTTTTTCTGCTTGGACCGTGACTGATATAATTCCTTTTGTTATGTTATAAAAATAGAATTATGGTATGTATTGTCCTATAACTTGTTCTTTAACCCTACAGTGTATCAGGGACATCTTTCCATTTCAGACAAACAGTTTAAAGTCGTTTTTTATATTGAGATATATTTATATATTTTGAAATTGACCCTTTTAAAGTATACAATTCAATGCTTTGTTTTGTTTTGGTGTATTATTCACAAAGTTGTGCAGCTACCATTACTGTCTAATTTTAGAATGTTTCCTCATCCTAAAAAAAACCTTGTACCCATTAGCAGTCACTCCCTGTTCCTCCCTGTCCTCCCTCAGGCCCAAGAAACTACCAATTTCTCTATGGATTTGCCTCTTCTGAACACTGCATATTAATGGAAACATCACACAATATGTAGCCTTCTGTGTCTCACTTCTTTCACATAGCATAATGGTTTCAAGTTTTCTCCATGTTGTAGCATGCATCAATAGTTCATTTCTCTTTAGGGCTGAATAATATTCCATTGTATGTCTTGACCACATTTTGTTTGTTTATGAGTTGAGGACCATTTGTGTTGTTTCCACTTTTTGGCTATTAGGAATAATGCAGATATGAGCATTTGTGTAAGTTTTTATATGGACATACATTTTTAATTCTTTTGGGTATATTTTTGCTGGGTCACATGGTAGCTTTACGTTTGACTTTTCATGGAGCTATCAACTGTTTCCAAAGTGGCTGCACCATTTTATATTTCTAACTCATTCTTTTTAATAACTGCACAAAATTCCACAATATGGCAATATGGATGATCTTTAATTATTTAACACTGCCTCTATTTTTTTTTTTCTGTTGAAATATATATAGGTTTTCTCCATTTTTTTATGATTGTAATTAATCACGATCACTCATGAACACATATCTTTGTGTACCCCCATTAGGCTTACCTGTAGAAGGGATTCTTGAAAGTGAAATACCTATGTCAAAGGATAGTTAATTTTTTGCTTTAAAATGTGCCAAAGTGCTCCCCCCAAAAATTGTTACTAATCTACACTCATAAAAGAGCCAATTTTCCCACACTCCTGCTGACACCAGATGTGTTTTAATTTTTGCCAGTCTGACAGGGAAACAACTTTGTCTCTTTGTTTAAACTACATTACCCTGAGCACCAGTGGGATTAAACATCTTTTCAAGTATTCACATATTTATTGCTCAAACATAAATAGCTACACTGGGTGATTTCTAAGCTCCTTTGCAGCTATAAAATTTGACTGGTGAGATTTTTGCTGTGGGAAGATATGATGGTTACGACAATGCTTGCTGAAGCCAGGACTGGCTTTTATGGAGCATGTGATAGTTTAACTGTTATGATTTCACAGATGCTGGAGCAGGCCCTCATACTCACCAATAATCTTCCACAGAATGCCCACTATAGAGCCCAATCTCTTTAGGTTTAGCCTAGAAATAAATGTTAACGCCTCTAGGAGCCCTGGTGGTACAGTGGTTAAGAGGTCAGCAGTTCGAATCCATCACCTGCTCCTTGGAAACCCTATGGGGCAGTTCTACTCTGTCCTATAGGGTCGCTATAGTCAGAATTGACTCAACGGCACATAATAACAACTAGGAAAAGTGACATGAAGTTAGCATAACTAAAGAGATAACATCAGGTTTTGATTAAAATTAGGCAACTGGTATCTGAGACAGCAAAAAGTCATAGAAAAGAGAACCTGGGAGACTTAAGAACAGAATTGGCCTACTATTTTTATCTAAAACCAACTGTTTCCTGTAGGGAAAATTGTGTCTTAATAAATGGGCCTTGATGTAGAGTCAGGAGATATAGATTCTAGTCCTGGTTCAGACACTCATGTAAGGTCTTAGGTTATTCCCTTACCTCATTTTCCTAGTCTGTTAAGTGATAATATTCCTTAATTTGCCAAATTATTATGAACTACAAATAAGAGAACAGGTAAAAAATGCACAGGAAAAAATATAGCTGGTGCTATTGGCTCTTCTTTCTCAAATCTAGTAATTACTATCACAGAGAAGCGGTCCCCAGGAGGCGAAATGGTCAAGCACTCAACTACTAGCTGAAAGGTTGGGGTTTGAACACATTCAGAGGCACCTCAGAAGACAGGCCTGGCAATCTGCTCCTGAAAGTTCATACCCTTGAAAACCCTGTGGAGCATAGTTCTATTCTGCACATATGGGGTCGCTATGAATCAGAATCAACCAGACAGCAACTAACAACAGCAACACCTCAGAGCTGCTGCTGTCAGTTCTCTCCCAGATCTAGTAATCAAATCACGAAGAAGTAGCATAACCTGGTCAGCAGTTCAGATGGAAGTGTACAGCAACCTCACCTTTACTTGGCCAGAGTCTTAACATGACTCTTCTTAGAAGCACACGGATTAGCAGAACCATGCTCCTTCCATAATTCCCCCATTCCAGAATTCAGCATACTTTGGCTCCAGTACCTGTGCTAGTGCTTTCTTCGTCTCCAAAAAAATCTAAAAACACTAATTACAGGATTACAGGGCCCAGCCAGCTTTGGCTCTATTTCACTTATTTCTCACGCCATCTTGTTCTATTGTATTTTCTTTTGTTGCTCCAATTATTTCCCAAACTTCTCAACATTTCCTTGCAAATCAACTTGAGTGATGGGGAAACTTGGCACACATCTGGTGGGCTGGCCCTAGGTATGTTACCAAGGTAGTTAGCCATGCTTTCCAATGCAAAATGAAAAACTGTGATGGAAAGAACCTAGATATTACATTTCTCGTATTACATGGCCACATCTAGATCCTCCTGGCATCTAAATGTGGCCACATAACTAGTTCTCACCATGGACTATGAGTTGGAATCATATATGTGATGTCCTGGCAATGGCTTTTTAGAAGTGGGATACATTTGTTTCCTAGAACTGCCATAACAAAGTACAGTAAACTGGGTGGCATATAAGAACAAAAATTTTTTGACCCACTGTTCTGGAGGCTGGGAGTCTGAGATCAGGGTGTCAGCTGTGTTGATTCCTTCTAAGGCTTTGAGGGAGAATCTGTTCCATGCTTCTCTCTCAGCTTCCGGTAGCTCCAGACATGCTTTGGCCTGTGGATGTATCTTTGCACAGTGCCCTTCCTCTGTCTCCATGTCTGTGTATCTTCTCCCCTTTCAGAAGGATGCCATTCAGGTGAGATTACTATCCACCCTACTCTGTTATGAGCTGTGTTAACTGATCCTAACATCTTCATAGACCCTATATCCAAACAAGGGTGAATTCACAGTTACAGAGGTTAGAATTTCAACATATCTTTTGGGGGGACACGATTCAATCTATAACATAAAGGTACCGTCTTCACATTCTCTTTTATTTTCTGCCAGCAGATTCAGATGGTGACAAGGTCTTACAGAAAGGCTGAGCCATAAGATGGAAGGATCCTGGGTCTCTGCATCGCCATGTTGAGGAAAAGTATCAACCATGAATACTTGCCTTGACTATTACAAAGTGAGAAATAAAATTCTATTATTTAGTTTTGAAGTCCATTTGTTCCAGCAGCTAGCGTTATTTTAACTAATACATCCTGCCTGAAAACATTTTACCAATGACCATCTTAATGAATCAGGTAACAACAAACCCCATGACACTCCCAATAGCTGTCTTCATTAAAGCCTAGAAGTTTCTTCAAACAGAAAGCTCATTAACTTATCCTCATCTCATAAAACAGCTCAATTCTGCTGTACCTAGCAGTTCTTGACTTGTGCTTTGAAAAGCTCTGAAGCATGAGAAATAGATGTTTAACAACAAAAAGTTAATCAACGAATATTTGTTGAATGTATGCTACTGGAAACTACCAAGACATATACAATGAAATATTACAAAAACAAGATACAACCTTGTCTAGCAACTTACAATTTAAATGGGAAGGCAAGGTGCTTACTCAAATAATTCTACTACAAGACTGTGTGTCTGGGTGGTACCAGGAATACTAAAAAAAAAAAAAATTGCCTTTGAGTTGATTCTGACTCACTATGACTCCATGTGTTACAGCTTTCTTAGTTGTAACCTTTACAGAAGCAGATTGCCAGGCCTTTCTTCTACAGTGCCATCAGGTGTGTTCAAACTGCCAGACTTTAGTAGACAAGCACAAACTGCACCACCCCAGGCCCTCAGGTACCAGGAAAAGATGCTTGAAAAATTTAAAGAGGATAACAGCATTTTTATCTAGGGAATAGGGGAAAGCTTCATGGAGGAAACGGGATTTGGACCTAAAAAGTTGAGTGGAATTAAGTGGTAGAATCATGCGCAAAGATCAAGAGAATTTAAACAGGCAAGTTAAGTTAGATTTTAGACATCTGGAGGTCTGTAAAGCCAGGCCAAGGAAGCTGGACATTATTATAAAGGCAACAAGGAGTTCTAATTTAGGTCCACAATAAGTCCCAGAATTTCAGAGCCAAATATGTGACTGATCCATAGCAGAAGCCATGGCAGCTGTCTTGTTCTTCTTTCCAGAGGTATATTTCAAGCCTCCCTTATTTTTCTGTGGCCTACTTTCATGGGCCTTAAATTTCAGTTATTCAAATGCTACCTTCATATTTTTATTCCATATCTGTATGTCACATGTATATTTGTTATTTAATATTTTTCTTTAAGCCTACTTTGAATTAACTCCTAAGCAAAAATGATCTCTGACATTATAGGGTGGACGTAGATGCTGGGAAAAATTTTTCCAATATACAGTCAAATAAATGCATAACTATTCACATTTTAAAGTGCTCTGATTTCCACCTAAATATTCATAGTTCCCACTAGCAGTTTACAGACCACATCTGGAAAAGCATGGTCCTACTCTGAACTCTGAACCACCACACACATCTTTTCTCTCCTGGGTTCCCAACTTGACTGTCTTTCCACATTTGCTCTCCCATTTTGTTTTGCCCACTTTTGGACTCAGTAACTGCTGAGTAAAGTCCCTGGATGGTACAAATGATTAACATGCTGTACTGCTAACCTAAAAGTTGAAGGTTGGAGTTTACCCAGATGTGCCTCCAAAGAAAGGCCGGGTGATCCACTTCTGAAAAATCAGCCACTGAAAGTCTTATGAACATGGGGTTGCCATGAGTCAGAATCAACTTGACGGCAACTGGTAAATTGGTGAGTAAGTAATGTTGCTGTTGCTACACATAATTCTGAAATTGTAATAGATCTACAAAAGTTTATTTTGTGTTCACAACACAGGTGGGACAGTCCTTCTCCCACCTGTAGCTCAATCATCTGGAGCACAAGGACTCCAGGCCAGAGAGAGAGGAACCCAAGATCATATGGGATTGTTGAAGGGCCAGGCCTGGACGTAGCCTTTATCACTTTTGCCCACATCCTCTGGACATGTGGCCCCAGCCCAACTGCCAGGGAGGCTGAAAAACACAGCAGAACCCACACATATTGGTGAGCACTAAAGGTCTCTGCCACCTAGGTACTGTCGACCTAGAGATCCTCTGGGTCATTGCTCCCAAAACTGCCTTCGGGACAGGACTGGGTGTCTCAGAACTAAAAATCAGATGCACCTGCTAAACTGGGCATGTTTTTATCAAAATAGTCACTAAAGAATTCAACCAGCCAAGCTTAGCATTCATTCTCTCCCTCACTATCATAAAGGGCAAATAGAGTTTTATTGTCTTCTCCACTTTCACCATACTTACCTTTCTCCCTCTCAATCTCTAAATGGAGTTTGAAAATAGAGGCTTTATAAGTTTCCTATTGCTACTGCAACAAGTAACTACAAACGTCGTGGCTTAAAACAACACAAATTCATTATCTTACAGTTCTGTAGTTCAGAAGTACAAAATAAACCTCACGGGGCTAAAATCAAGGTGTCTGTAGGGCTGCGTTCTTTCTGGAGATTCTAGAGGAGAATTTGTTTCCTTGCCCTTCCCAGTGTCCAAAAGCTGCCCACACTCCTTGGCTTGTGGATTTCCTCCATCCTCAAAGCCACACACACACAAAGCCAACAATGTCAGACGGAGTTTTTCTCACAGTGCATAGCTATGACACTGTCTCTTCTGCCTCCCTCATCTGCTTTGAAGCAACCTTCTGATTACTTTGACCCCACAGGAATAATCCAGCATAATCTCCCCAGCTCAAAGTTAGCTGAGTAGCAACCTTAATTCCATTTTCAACCCTAATCCCCCTTCGCCTTGTAACATAACGTATTCACAGGCCCCAGGGATTAGGGCATGGACATCTTGGGGCGGGGTGGTTATTATTTTGCCTTCCACAGCCCCACGGCCAAATCCAGTCCATGGACATGATTTGTTTGATCAGTCTGGCTCTTTTTTTTTTTTTCTGTTTTTAAATATTAAAAAAATTTTTTTAATTAAGTGTTTTTAAATAGATTTTATATACTATTTAAATCTCCATGTCTAGCTTCTCTTGAAACCTCAGGAGATGTAGCAACAACCAAAACCAAACCTGTTGCTGTCGAGTCCAACTCATAGTGACCCTATAGGACAGAGTAGAACTGTGCCCCATAGGGTTTCCAAGGAGCACCTGGTGGATTCAAACTGCCAGCCTTATGGTTATCAGCCCTAGCTCTTAACCACTACACCACCAGGGTTTCCCTAGCAACAGCAAGGGCCTAGACTCCCTCATCAATCCCTGGTGCTGAGCAGGGATTGCCCCCTTTAAATAGGACTGTGGGTCCTCCAGATTGCCATGGTCTCCACCACTTCCTGTTACTACTTATACCTGCCTGGCCCATTTCACCAAGTCACATTACCTACATTTCCCCTTTAAATTTGCAACCTTTGTACCAGATATCATACTAATATCTGGATCCCACATTATCATTTTACTATATGTCACTAGACTTTAAACTAGTTATCAACAAGTAGACCCTAACTCATGGCAACTCCATGGGTGTCAGAATAGAACTGCGCTCCACAGGGTCTTTAAGGCTGTGATCTTTCAGAAACAGATAGCCAGGCCTGTTTTCAGAGGCATCTCTGGGTAGACTTGAACCTCCAACCTGTTAGCCACTGAGTACGTTAACCATTTGGACCACCCAGGGACTCCCACCAGACTTTAGACCCCTTCATTTTCTGTAGGCAGCAGCCCTCCTATTTAGAATTCTCCCATCAGCACAGACACACCATAGTATCCCCCTTCTTCAGACTCTAGAGAGGAGGGGCCCATGGCTCTGGGCTAGGCAATCACAGGACTTCAGCACAAGGAACAAGATCCTCTCAGGCCTCCGCATCGTAAATCTCCTGCAGACATAGGGACTTAAGTGCATCCTGGAGCGAGGCACAAAGTTTTAATATGCTGTTGCTCCATTAACACCCACCCCTCTTTTTTTTCTCTTCAGCCCTTGGTATGAGATCTCCTCTAATGAATTTCTTTACTCTGACAACAGGCTCGATTCTGGCTCCCATCCAAGCTGCACGCTCGCTTTCATTGTCCTCATGGGCTTAAGTGAAGGGCATATCACTTTGTTTCACTTGCAGATGCTCACAGATCCGGCACTGGCATTAATAACACTGCAAGCCCAGCCATTCCATCTTCATCAGCGGCCGCGCATCACCTTCTGCCCCTCGGATGATAACCTGCCTCGGCTGCTGGGGAAAAGAGCTCTTCATTACCTGGGTCGAGCTGGGGTCCTCCTCAACAAATACCTGAAAATCACACTAGCCAGGCAAAATCTCTCCTGTCACAGCGCCATAAACACTGGCGGTGGGTGAAGGAAAGAGACCTTCAAGATCTAAATTATATAGAAATAGTTACCAAGGTCGTCAGAGCAAGAGATGAGGGGTGTGAGTGAGCTCTGTCATTGAATCCAGAGTCACCCTAGCCTCTGGCATCTGTAAGCCACCTTTGTGATTCTTTTTGCATTTCTTCATAATACCTGTAATTTTATTCCTTTAATATTTTTCTTTAAATCAGCTGTGTATTGATTTGCTTTTATTTAGCCCCATCCTAGGCAATCATAGCCATAAAATTAGAGCTTACTCATGCTTGGTATCTTTTTTTCCTAATACATATTAAAATTAGGATATAAATATTAAAATAATAAATTTTGATCCACATACCATCTAAACTTATCGTTAGCTCTTTCTAAACTTATAGAGCCAGGCACTATTTATTGGACGCATACCACACGACATTCTGGAAAATACAGATCTAATCTATCCTCCCACCTCAGAAGAAAATCACGCCTGAACTAAACTGTATATATTACCCCTGTGCAGTTCTTAAAACTCTCTGAGGAGGTGGGCCCAAGATGGCAGAATAGACAGGTGCTTCTGCTGAGCCCTATTACAACAAAGACTGGAAAAAACAAGTGAAACGAATATATTTATGACAAGCTAGGAGCCCTGAACATAAAGGGCAAGGTTAGAAAACAAACTGAGGGGCAGTGGGAGGAAGAGACAGTTCAGAAGCGGAGAGGAGTTACCAGACCTGAATCGATGGGAGCCCTCAGGCACCGTTCCCAGGAGCAGCTGCAGTGGGCTGGTGGTTGCTTCCGGCCATAGTTTCCTCAGGGAGAGACAGCCAGCCACACAACCTACTCACACCTCAGGAACCAGAGAAAAACTGCACTCTCCTAAAAAGCTACGTACTTGCTTATATTTTACCCCGTGCCTCCCCTCTCCCACCCCACCCTCCCACAAGCTGGCTTTGGCGGCTGATTTCCATGGACCTGAGATATGCCCTGTTGAGTGCCTAGAGCCATCCTCTCAGCTTTGGAGAGGGAATGCATTTCCAATTGGTGGGAAAGATAATTTGCCAACTCAACTAACCGTGGAAGCTCAGGACAGAAGTGGCCCCAGTCCAGGCATAAATGGTCCATGGACTCTGAGTACTTTTCCCTTCTGCATGGACCTGAGTGGGCCTATTTCAGGAGAATAGGCCCTTGTTGGCAGACTACAACTGTTTCAGCTGTGCGGTGGAGAGGTGGGTTTTTGATGTTTGACACTGCTTTGCCTATGAAACAGGGTCCTTCCCTACCCACATGAGGGGCCTAAGGACTGGTAGCTTCACTCAGGTCACTCACCCACCAGCAACAGGGGTCCAAGGATAACTGGTACCTCCCAGTCCTTACAGTCAAAAACTCTGGGTCCCCATGGTCTGTCTGCTGAACCCACCCACCTGTACACTCTAGGGTATAGGGACACGCTTTCCTCTGAGACACTTGGGGGATGATTCTCAGCCCCCTGCATTGTTCAGGGCATGACACCCTGCTGCAACCAGATACTGGTGCCTACACCAGTCACCCCTGCCCCTCTAAGACTATAGGACAGACCCTGTACCAAACACTTGATGATCAGCTACCTGCACACCTGAGCCGAATTCATACAAGAAAAGTGAATGGACTCCTAGACTGATGTACCTGATAATAGCTCCAGCCATCTGGGGACAGGATGTCAGAGCTCCAAAGGGAAAATAATCAAGCTAGCTAACTCAAGCAATACATTTAGGCATATCAAAATAAAACAAAGCAAGAAGCTAAGACACAGTAAGCAAACATAAAATAAACTAATACAATAACTTATAGATGACTCAGAGACAACAGTCAATATCAAGTCACATAAAGAAACAGTCCATGATCACCTCAACAAGCTCTCAAAATAAAGAATCAACGGATCTTCTAGATGAAAGCGCCTTACTAGAATTGCCAGAGGCAGAATACAAAAGATTAATATACAGAACCCTTCCAGACATCAGGAAGGAAATCACACAATATGCAGAACAAGACAAGGAACACACAGATAAAGCAGTTGAAAAAATTAAAAAGATTATTCAGGGACATAATGAAAAATTTACCAAGTTGGAAAAATCCATAGACAGACAACAATCAGAAATTCAGAAGATTAACAATAAAATTATAGAAGTAGACAACTCAATAGAAAGTCAGAGGAGGAGAATTGAGCAAGTGGAAGGCAGAATTTGTGAACTTCAAAATAAAGCACTTGGCACCAATATATTTGAAGAAAAATAAGATAAAAGAATTTTAAGAAAATGAAGAAACTTTAAGAATCAAGAGAAATAACCTAAAAGTGATTGGAGTACCAGAATGGGGAGGGATAACAGAAAATACAGAGAGAATTATTGAAGATTTGTTGGCAAAAAACTTCCCTGATATCAGGAAAGATGAGACGATATCTATCCAAGATGCTCATTGAACTCCACATAAGGTAGATTTTAAAAGAAAGTCACCAAGACATACGATAATCAAACTTGTCAAAACCAAAGATAAAGAGAGAAAAATAGGAGAAGCTAGGGATAAACGAAAAGTCACCTGCAAAGGAAAGTCAATAAGAATAAACCTGGACTACTCAGCAGAAACCATACAGGCAAGAAGGCAATGGGATGACTTACATAAAAAACTGAAAGAAAAAAAATTGCCAGCCAAGAATCCTATATCCAGCAAAACTGTCTCTCAAATATGAAGGTGAAATTAGGACATTTCCAGATAAATAGGAGTTTTGGGAATTTGTAAAAACCAAACCAAAACTACAAGAAACACTAAAGGGAGCTCTTTGGTTAGAAAATCAGTAATATCAGGTATTGACCTAAGACTAGAACAGTGGGCAGAGCAATCAGAAGTCAACCCAGACAGGGAAATCACAAAGATAAATCAAGATTAAAAAACGCTCAGAACAGGGAAACAGCAATGTTATTATGTAAAAGAAGACAACATTAAAACAATAAAGAAGGACTAAGAAATGTAGTCACAGATCTTCCAAATGGAGAGGAAGACAAGATGATACAAAGAAATAAAAGTTAGGTTTAAACTTAGAAAAATAGGTGTAAATAATAAGATAATCACAAAGGAGACAAACTATCCTACACATCAAAATAAAATACCAGAAAAAAATAGAACAGCAGAAACAAAATCAACAACAATGAATAAGAGGAAAGGACAATATATAAAGATAATCTACTCAGCACATAAAATTAAGTGGGAAAAATAAACTGTCAACAACACACAAAAAAAGACATCAAAATGATACCACTAAATTCATACCTATCCATAATTACGCTGAATGTAAACAGACTAAATGCACCAACAAAGAGAGAGTGGCAGAATGGATTAAAAAACAAGATCCGCCTATACACAGCCTACAAGAGACACACCTTAGACTTAGAGACACAAACAAACTAAAACTCAAAGGATGGAAAAAATGTATCAAGCAAACGACAATCAAAAAAGAGCAGGAGTGGCAATATTAATTTCTGAAAAAATAGGCTTTAAAGTTAAATCCATCATAAAGGGTAAGAAAGGACACTATATAATGATTAAAGGTACAATATACCAAGAAGATATAATCATGTTCTATATTTATGCACCCAATGACAGGGCTGCAAGATACATAAACCAAACTCTACCAGCATTGAGAAGTGAGATAGACAGCTCCACGATAACAGTAGGAGACATCAACACACCACTTTGGGTGAAGGACAGGACACCCAGAAAGAAGCTCAACAAAGATACGGAAGATCTAAATGCCACAATCGACCAACTTGACCTCTACACATGTACAGAACACTCCGCCCAACAGTAACCAAGTATACTTTCTTTTCTAGTGCACATGGAACATTCTCTAGAACAGGCTACATATTAGGTCATACAGCAAGCCTTGACAGAATCCAAAATATTGAAATATTACAAAGCATCTTCTCTGACCTTAAGGCCATAAAAGTAGAAATCAATGACAGAAAAAGCAGTGAAAAGAAATCAAGCACTTGGAAACTGAACAATACCCTGCTCAAAAAAGACTGGACTATACAACATATTAAGGATGTAATTAAGAAATCCATAGATTCCAGTGAGAATGAAAACACCTCCTATCAGAACCTTTGGGACACAGCAAAAGCAGTGCTCAGAGGTCAATTTATATCAATAAATATACACATACAAAAAGAAAGGCCAAAATCAAAGAATTATCCCTACAACTTGAACAAATAGAAAGAGGGCAAAAAAAGAAACCCTCAGGCACCAGAAGAAAACAAATAATAAAAATTAGAGGTTAACTAAATGAAATAGAAAACAGAAAAACAATTGAAAGAATTAACAAGACCAAAAGCTGGTTCTTTGAAAAAATCAACAAAATTGATAAACCACTGGCCAAACTGACAAAAGAAAAACAGGAGAGGAAGCAAATAACCCAAATAAGAATTGAGATGGGCGATATTACAACAGACTCAACTGAAATTAAAAGAATCATATCAGATTACTATGGAAAATTGTACTTTAACAAATTTGAAAATCTAGAAGAAATGGATGAATTCCTAGAAACACACTACCTATCTAAACTAACACAAACAGAGGTAGAACAACTAAATAAACCCATAAAAAAAGAAGAGATTGAAAAGGTAATCAAAAACTCCCAACAAAAAAAAAAAACCCTGGCCCGGACGGCTTCACTGCAGAGTTCTACCAAACTTTCAGAGAAGAGTTAATACCACTACTACTAAAGGTATTTCAGAGTATAGAAAATGATGCAACACTCTCAAACTCATTCAATGCAGCCAGCATATCCCTGATGCCAAAACCAGGTAAAGACACCACAACAAAAGGAAATGACACACCTATATCCCTCATGAACTTAGATAAGAAAATCTTCAACAAAATTCTAGCCAATAGAATTCAACAACATATCAAAAAAAAAAATAATTCACCATGACCAAGTGGGATTCATACCAGGTATGCAAAAAAAAAAAAAAAATTTTAATGCAGGGATGGTTCAACATTAAAAAAACAATGTAATCCATCATATAAATAAAGCAGAAGACAAGAATCACATGATTTTATCAATTGATGCAGAAAAGGCATTTGACAAAGTTCAACACTCATTCATGATAAAATCTCTCAGCAAAATAGGAATAGAAGGAAAATTCCTCAACATAATAAAGGGCTTTTATACAAAGCCAACACCTGACAGCCTCCTAAACGGAGAGAGCCTGAAAACATTCCCCTTGAGAATGGGAACCAGACAAGGATGCCATCTATCACCACTCTTACTCAACATACTGCTGGAGGTCCTAGCCAGAGCAATTAGGCTAGATAAAGAAATAAAGGGCACCTAGATTGGCAAGGAAGAAGTAAAAGTATCTCTATTTGCAGATGACATGATCTTATACACAGAAAACCCTAAGGAATCCTCCAGAAAACTACTGAAACTAATAGAAAAGTTCAGCAGAGTATCAGCATACAAGATAAACATACAAAAATCAGTTGGATTCCTCTACACGAACAAAACGAACATGAAAGAGGAAATCACCAAATCAATACCATTTACAGTAGCCCCCAAGAAGGTAAAATACTTAGGAATAAATCTTACCAGAGATGTAAAAGACTTATACAAAGAAAACCACAAAACACTTCTGCAAGAAACCAAAAGAGACCTACATAAGTGGAAAAACATACCATACTCATGGATAGGAAGACTTAACATTGTAAAAATGCCTATTCTACCAAAAGCCACCTACAGATACAGTGCAATTCTGATCCAAATTCCAATGACATTTTTTAATGAGATGGAGAAACACATCCCAACTTCATATGGGAGGGAAAGAGGCCCCAGATAAGTAAAGCATTACTGAAAAAGAAGAACAAATTGTGAGGCCTCACTCTACCTGATTTTAGAACCTATTAAACCACCACAGTAGTCAAAAGAGCCAGGTACTGGTACAACAGCAGAAACATAGAACAATGGAACAGAATTGAGGATCCAGACATAAATCCACCCACATATGAGCAGTTGACGTTTGACAAAGGCCTGAAATCAGCTAAATGGGGAAAAGACAGTCTTTTTAACAAATAGTGCTGGCATAACTGGATATCCATCTGCAAAAAAATGAAACAAGACCCATACCTCACACCATGCACAAAAATGAGCTCAAAATGAATCAAAGCCCTAATACAAAATCTAAAATGATAAAGATCATGGAAGAAAAAATAGGGACAATGTGAGGAGCCCTAATACATGGCATAAACAGTATACAAAACATTACTAACAATGCAGAGGAAAACTAGATAACTGGGAGCTCCTAAAAATCAAACACCTATGCTCATCCAAAGACTTAACCAAAAGAATAAAAAGACTACCTACACACTGGGAAAAAGTCTTTAGCTATGACATTTCCGATCAGCACCTGATCCCTAAAACCTACATGATACTGCAAAAACTCAACTACAAGAGACAAGTAACCCAATTTAAAAAATGGGCAAAATATATGAACAGATACTTCACTAAAGAAGACATTCAGGTAGCTAACAGATATATGAGGAAATGCTCACGATCATTAGCCTTTAGAGAAATGCAGATCAAAACTACAATGAGATTCCATCTCACTCTAACGAGGCTGGCATTAATCCAAAAAGCACAAAATAATAAATGTTGGAGAGGTTGTGGAAAGACTGAAACAATTCTATACTACTGGTGGGAATGCAAAATGGTACAACCACTTTGGAAATTGATTTGGCACTTCCTTAAAAAGCTAGAAATAGAACTACTATATGATCCAGCAATTCCACTCCTTGGAATATATCCTAGAGAAATAAGAGCCTTTACACAAACAGATATATGCACACCCATGTTCATTGCAGCACTGTTTACAATAGCAAAAAGATGGAAGCAATCAAGGTGCCCATCAATGGATAAATGGATAAATAAATTATGGTATATTCACACAATGGAATACTACGCATGGGTAAAGAACAGTGAGGAATCTGTGAAACATTTCATAACATGGAGGAATCTGGAAAGCATTATGCTGAGTGAAATTAGTCAGTGGCAAAAGGACAAATATTGTATGAGACCACTATTATAAGAACTCAAGAAATAGTTTAAACAGAGAAGAAAATATTTTGATGGTTACGAGAAGGGGGAGGGAGGAACAGTGGGAGAGCAGTATTCACTAATTAGATAGCAATTAGTGAAGGGAAAGACAACATACAATACAGGCGAGGTCAGCACAACTGAACTAAACAAAAAGCAAAGAAGTTTCCTGAATAAACTGAATGCTTCGAAGGCCAGTGTATCAGGGGTGGGGGTTCGGGAACCATGGTTTCAGGGGACATCTAAGTCAATTGGCATAATAAAATCTATTAAGAAAACTTTCTGCATTCCACTTTGGAGAGTGGCTTCTGGGGTCTGAAACACTAGCAAGTGGCCATCCAAGATGCATTAATTGGTCTCAACCCACCTAGACCAAAGACCAATGAAGAACACCAAGGACGCAAGGTAATTACAAGCCCAAGAGACAGAAGGGGCCACATGAACCAGAGACTACATTAGCCTGAGACCAGAAGAACTAGATGGTGCCCGGCTACAACTGATAACTGCCCTGACAGGGAACAAAACAGAGAACCCCTGAGGAAGCAGGAGAGCAGTGGGATGCAGACCCCAAATTCTCCTAAAAAGACCAGACTTAATGGTCTGACTGAGACTAGAAGGACCCCAGTGATCATGGCCCCCAGACCTTCTGCTGACCCTGGACAGGAACCATTCCCAAAGCCAACTCTTCAGACAGGGATTGGACTGGAAAATGAGATGGAGAAGGATGCTGGTGAGGAGTGAGCTTCTTGGATCAGGTGAACACTTGAGACTATGTTGGCATCTCCTGTCTGGAGGGGAGATGAGAGGGTAGAGGGGATTAGAAGCTGGTGGAATGGACACAAAAAGAGAGGGTGGAGGGAGGGAGCGTCTCATTAGGGGGAGGGCAATTGGGAGTATCTAGGAAGGTGTAGGAAGGTGTATATAAGTTTTTGCGTGAAAAACTGGCTTGATATGTAAACTTAAAGCACAATAAAAATTAAAAAAAAAAACTCTGAGTAAATAGAATAAACAGAGAAGAAAGTGTTCTTTGATGGTTATGAGATGAGGAGGGAGGAAGGGAAGGAGAGGGGTTTTCACTAATTAGATAATAGACAAGAACTATTTTAAGTGAAGGGAAAGACAACACACAGTACAGGAAAGGTCAGCACAACTGGACTAAACCATAAGCAAAGAATTTTCCTGAATAAACTGAACGCTTTGAAGGCCATCGTAGCAGTCCAACTCTCCAGACAGGGATTGGCCTGGACAATGGGATAGAAAATAATACTGGTGAAGAATGAGCTCCTTGGATCAAGTAGACACATGAGACTACGTTGGCATCTCCTGTCTGGAGGGAAGATGAGAGGGCAGAGGGGGTCAGAAGCTGGCCAAATGGACGTGAAAATAGACAGTGGAGGGAAGGAGTGTACAATCAGGAGTGTATACCCAATGGAGTATACAGCAAGGTGTATATAAATTTTTGTATGAGAGACTGACTTGATTTGTAAACTTTCATTTAAAGCACAATAAATTTTTTTTTAAAAAAAACTCTCTGAGTACAGTTCCAGAAACTCTTAGGATACTGATGCCTGTGGGTACCAGTATCATTGAGAAGTTATTTCTTACATTTCAACTAAAACTCCCAGCTTACTCTGTCTCCTTATATTGTGACCTCTGGTTGATAGCAGTATAGATAAATAGTCAAGGCATTCCAGAAAATGGTTTTAGAAATAGCCCATCTCTTCATAGGTGGCTTGGCAGAAACCAGTTTGGAGTTACAGGCTATAAGTTCAGAGATGGACATGGACCACATTTTAGAGACAGACAGTAAAGAAACAAAAGACAGACAAGAAACCTGAATTGAGTGAGGTAGATTGAACAACCATATCTCGAGCACAGGTCAGCAAACGTTTTTTTCTGAGAACAGCCAGTTAGTAAATATTTTAAGCTTTGCAGGGCAGACGGTCTCTGCCAAAACTACTCATCTCTGTCATTACTGCGTGAAAGCAGCATAGACAACACCTAAACCAATGGGCATGGCTGGGTTCCAATATAAGTTCATTTTCAAACTGAGGCAATGGGCCAGTTTGCCAGTCCCTGTCCTAGTGTGTTGATTGATGAGTGCCGTCAATGTCAATGGCAACCTCTCCTGGTAAGGGTCTGTCTTTGGTTTAGATGTTGTCAGACAAGGATGAAGGGCCAGATTCACAGAGGAAACAAAACAGGGAGATAAAAACCAATTCACTGTGTCTAAGCAACTTAAGAACAGCAACACTTGGCAGAATCCAGAGAACTGGCTTCAAAATCAGCTGTGTTGAGGACCAGCCGTGTAACCTCAGAATGCAAGTTACAGCACTCGTGCAGAAGGAAGGGTTAGACCTCCATTTTCCCTTCTAAGTCTGGCATGCAGATTCTGGGTCTGGGGGCATCCTGAGGCCAATTGTACCTAACACATGTCAGCCTTCAAGAGGGCTGTTTATTAGTTCTGCAGATGAAACATATACCGATATTTTCACCTCAGTACTTTTTTCAAAACAAAATTAGGAAGGGTAGAAGATTCAGGAATGAGCCAGGCTTAAGCGATGGTGACAGTACATTTCTCCACCTAAGGGAAGGATCCTATCCCCCCAGTATCTGTTCCTCAAAAGCTGAAAACTGCTTTTCTGCCGGGAAGGACCTCAGTGGTACGGGATGAGTCCCCTGGTGGCTCCACAAAGTCATCACGAATTCAAGCTTCCTGCATATTGTGGTAGCCATGGTAGGGAGAGGAGACCCAGGTACTTGGGATGGGAGAATTGTGGGAAAGTTGCTTGAGATTCTGGGAAATCTTAAAGAATTAATAGAACCAACCCCCGAATATAGTGTGGGGTTTACAGCTCCGTCCTGGAAAGAGACCGTCAACATTCCAGGTGTTCTGTTTCAAAAGGGCTCATTTAATGATCATAAATGAGACTGTTCTAAACAGCCCATCTGTCGCCCACCTACTACAAATATTTAATTCTGTCCACACTCTGCTCACAAAGGAAATGATGACCCAGAGCTGTTTGCCCACCATGAATCTGTCCCACTAAATAATTAATGAATCCTAAATGCCAGACACATAAAGACGGCTGGGTCCGTGGGAATACCTGGGGGATTGGTCCTCTCAGAGAAGCTGCTTAGCTTCAGTGAGGAAGTAAGCTTTTTCTTCTTCTGTATCCTTCAGCTCGTCATCTCCAAATAAAGGGTGACAGGCAGCACATTTGACTGGGAGAACTCCCTACTGAGAATATCAGAGAAAGACACAAGAAAGAAATGAGAAAGGCTGCTCTCCACCCTGCTGTAAGGTGTCCATATGCTTCCTATCACAGCTTTCTATTACTCCTCCTGGCCCCCTTTGCCTCTTTGGTTTCCATTATGTTTTTAACTCCTTCTGCTTTCCTCAAGGAGTCGCTGGGTAGAGAGAACAGTTAACACACTTGGCTGCTAATTGGAAGGTTAGAGGTTTGAGTTCACCTAGAGGTACCTCTGAAGAAAAGCCTGGTGATATACTTCTGAAAAGTCAGCCATTGAAAACTCTGTGGAGCACAGTTCTACTCTGACACACATTGGGTCATGACGAGTCAGAAACTACCTGAATGCAACTGGTTTCTTTCCCGCTTTCCTCAGAGCCTTTACTGCCTCATCCAGAGGAAGAACAAGGACAATGCATGGCAGGCAACAGACGGTCTCTGGCTCCTAATTTAAACCATTGTTTATCTCAGCCAGCCATGGCCATTAAAACTTTGAGTTGAATGTAAATATCTGCATTATTATAAGGAGCCAACTTGTCTTTTAGACTCACTCAGGGCATAGTGCACAATTTAGTTTCTCACCAGCACATGCTTTCCAATAGTTATGAGAAAGAAACATTTTCTTTCTTTCTTTTTTTTTTTGTTTCCTCTCTGTATTTCCCACCTCATAGTAGCATCATATACACATCCTTCTGTCCCTTGACTTTTGTCACCTAACCATGTATGCAGGAATTATTTCAGATTAGATCTATAGAAGCAGATCTACAAATCTACTTCAGCCTTGTTAATGGCTGCAGAGTATTCTGCTGTGGAGGTACACTATAATTTATTCCATCAGTTGCGTATTCATGGGCATTTAGGTCATTTACAGGCTTGTTGCTTCACACAATGCTACATGGAACATCCTTGTATGTCTGTGTCCTTAAGCACATGTTCAAGTATATCCATAATGATAAATTCCTGCAAGTGGAATTGCTAGGTTAAAAGGTGTGTTTACTTAATATTTTTATAGATAAATATAAGTTGTTGCTATTAGGCACCACTGAGGCAGTTCCAACTCATAGTGACCCAATATACAACACAACAAAACACTGCCCGGTCCTTTGCCCTCCTTACAGTCTTTGCTATGTTTGAGCCCATGGTTGCAGCCACTGTATCTATCCATCTCATTGACAGTCTTCCTCTTCTTTGCTGACCCTCTACTTTACCAAGCATGATGTCCTTCTCCAAGGACTGGTCCCTCCTGATAAAATGTCCAAAGTATGCAAGACGAAGTCTTTCCATCCTCACTTCCAAGACAGACTTATTTTTCCCTCTGGCAGTCCATGGTACATTCATTGTTCTTTGCCAACACCATACTGCAAAGGCCATGAGATCTTCTTCCGTCTTCCTTATTCATTGTCCAGCTTTCTCATGCATGTAAGGCAATTGAAAATGCCGTGGCTGGGGTCAGGTTCACCTTAGTTCTCAAAGTGAGGTAGGGTATAAATCCTATCAATAGCTCACAGAACTGTACTCTAGAAATTAACAGGTGAAAGTTCAATCCTTTGGAAGGTGCTATATGGTATATATATACAACTTGCACCTTTTCATTTCCTTACACATTTTAGTTTACAGGATGTTCGTGTTTTAAATGATCTCTATTATGGGGAGTTAAATAAAATTTTCTGAAATAATTAGAATATCTGAAGTAGGAGAGATTACAGACTAATACAATGAAACCTGTGAGAACCAGAACTCAGTAGGACTACCTTGTTTTTCCAGGTCTCATGAGTTTTCCACCTTTGACAGCGTGCAGTCTTACTGCTTTTCTATCATTCCCTATTAGTGGAAAATATTTTAGTTTTCCTTCTCTGACAGGTTTCAGCCTTAGATTCCTGCTTTCACAGGTTTTACTATATAATAGAGCTTTGAGGGATCAGCCTCCACCCAGTTATTCTCACTTACCATCTTCCCCACTCAATCTGTGCTTGGTAGGATGTAGGCACCCAAAAAATATTGGATGAACGAATGAATGCTTGAGTAACATAACTATGAGACCTGCTCAAGGTTCCAAGACCAGTGTTTCAGGCTTTGCCATTCTCATCTCCTTTTAGCTGTACCCTGGTCAATCAATATATGTCATCGTTATCTAGTGCTGCTATTACAGAACTATCATAAGTGGATGGCTTTAACAAACAGAAATTTATTTTCTCATGGATTAGGAGGCTAGAAGTCTGAATTCAGGGCTCCGGCTTTAAGGGAAGGCTCTCTGGTGGCTCTGGAGGAAGATCCTTGCCTCTTCAGCTTCTGTTTCCTGGTTCCTTGGAGAACTCCATGTGTCTTAGCATCTATCTTACTCCATCTCTGCTTCTAGCTTGCTTTTAATCTCTTTTATATCTCAAAACACATTGACTCAAGATACACCCTACATAAACCCTGCCTCATTAGCATAATAAAACAACCCATTCCCAAATGGCATAGAGGCTAGGATTTGCAATGCAAAGTTTGGGGGGACACAATTCAATCCATAACAGTATGCTTTAAACCCGTTAGACTCGGTTTTACCACTTTGTGTGTGGAACTAATCTATAGGCTCTTGGCTTTTATTTCAAAAGTCAATTATACTTTGACAGTCTCAGCATCCAAGAATGATGGGTTAATATTCATATGCTGGCTGGTATGCTTTGGAGTCAAATCAAAATCGTTCAGTTCATAAACATTGCATGATCTAGCAGAAAGGAGTTGGGAATTTTGAGAGGATCTGACAATGAGTTCTTGGTCAATCCACTACCCAACACCGAACATTCAGAACAAATACACTAAGGTTGTAGCTATGGCAACTGTCTAGTGCTTCTTCTCTTGGACTGAAGCTAATTGAGCTCCAACATAAAATTTGTTAGAAATAGAAATATGAACTATAAACACAATTAGTAACTATTGACCTTAAAGTTACTAAACTCCAAGCTTCAGTTTTCTAATCTGTGAAATGGGGTAAAATTACCCAAGTCATGGTGAAGTAAATTAAAGCACTCTACTCATATTTGCAAAACAAAAGTACCTAGTATCTTTCTTTTCTATATCTGATCCAATTTTTCTCAAAATGTTTACTGCTAACTGGGCAGTGGGGAAAAAAATTGAATCCAGTGAGAATCAGTCTAATCAGTTTGCTTAAAGTAGTTTCTTTAGCTAACTTAGTCTCTGTCAGGTTAATGCCCATTCTTTCAGAGTTTCATTCCCTCCTGATTTACCTCCCCTTGATGAAAGCTGGCTTTTGGGCAGCTTCCTGGGAACTAAGATCCACCTGGACATGTCCCTCTACTGACTCCTCTACTGTACCGACTCTTCTGGTCTCCTCAGAGATGGCCCTTTTCTGCCTGCTTCCTGGGTGGCTTGCTGCCATCCAAAGGTGGTATCTGTATCTTGTGTTGTGGTAAGCTCACTTGGCTAAATCAGGGCCTGGTGGACCTTCTCTGATGATTTGGCCCCTTTGAGCCCTTGCTGGAACTGTAAATCCCTGAAATCTGGCCATGACTACTGTTCAATCCCTAGACTAAGAAACCACCCTTACAGGCCTTAGCTGCAGTCGGACTTCATCCTAACCATTGTGAACCCATCTCCTCACTCCCACTGCCCCCATAATCTCTCCGGCCTGACTCTGTGGATTCTGTATCTCCTTTAGGATAACATTCAGCTGTAGCTAACAAAAAACTAAAATAGTAATAGGTTAAAAGCATGAGGTTTTATTTTCTCACTCTAAAAATCTAAAGGTACATGGTCCAGGGTTGGTGTGGTGGCTCCATGAAGTCATCATGAATCCAGGCTCCCTATATATGTGTGCATTGCTGGGCAAACCTTGCCCAGGATACCATGGCTTCTATTGTCAAAGTAATCTCATGTTACAACATGGCAGCTGGAGCTCCATTCATTAAGTCAAGCTTCCAAGCAATAAAAGGAGGCTTGCTTTAAGGACCTTCCCAGAAGTCATTGTCTTCCCAGAAGTCATAGTCTTCCCAGAAGTCATTGTCTTCCCAGAAGACAATGTCCATAACTTAGTTCTATGGCCATATCTAATGGCAATGAAGACCAGGAATGTAGTCTTTCGGTTGGAATGAATTACTGCCCTAAATTGGAAGTCTGTGACTTAGGAAGATGAAAGGACGAATAGTACAGAGGTATCTAGCAATCACTGCTGGCCTATAGGAACTCCTGCATCTATTTCATGCCATTCAGGGTTCTAGAGTTCTAACTTGGGCTTTCTCTCTGCCTCAGAGCATGACTGTCCCAGGTTATTGTTCATTCTGCAAGGTAGTCTTCTCCGTGAGTCCCACCAGGATATCTCACCAAGATCTCTTCAGCTTTCAACTTGTACTTCAACCTAACCTTGGCTTCCACCCCACCATAAGTGCACTTTTACACATCCCCCTGGATTCTGGCTACAGGAAGCAAGATCTGAATACCACGTCTTACCTCTATTTTATTCCCTTCTTCCCACACAGAGATGGAAGGAATAAGATTTCCGTTTTCTTTTCCTTTCTATCCTTGATCTTGCCATGTCACATCCCACAACCCTGCTCTCCTTTCACAAGGATAAAATGGTAGAATGGAATTATACGGGAGAAAAATAAAAATGCATTGGTTCATGTCTTTGTTATCTAGTGCTTTTGTAACAGAAATACTACAAGTGGATGACTTTAACAAACAGAAATTTATCCTCTCACAATTTAGAAGGCTAGAAGTCTAAATTCAGGGAGCCAGCTCCAGCGGAAGGCTTTCTCTCTCTGTCAGTTCTCGGGGAAGGTCCTTGACATCAATCTTCCCCCGGACCTAGAATTTTCTCATTGTAGGGACCCTGGGTCCAAAGGTTGTGCTCTGATCCGGGTTTCCCTTCTTGGTGGTAGGAGAGCCCTCTTATCTCTTAAATTCTCTCTGTTATGTCTCAAAAGAGATTGACTCAAGATACAACCTAATCTTGTAGGTTGAGTCCTGCCTCATTAATGTAACTGCCTCTAATCCTGCCTCATTAACATCATAAAAAAACAAAACCAAACCCAGTGCCTTCAAGTCCATTCTGACTCATAGCGACCCTATAGGACAGAGTAGAACTGCCCCATAGAGTTTCCAAGAAGCACCTGGCGAATTCGAACTGCCAACCCTTGGGTTAGCAGCCATAGCACTTAACCGCTACACCACCAGGGTTTCCTGTTAACGTCATAGAGGTTAGGATTTGCAACGCATAGGATAATGACATCAGATCACAAAACGGTAGACAACCACACAGTACTGGGAATTATGGCCTAGACAAGTTGACACACATTTTTGGGTGACACGATTCAATCTATGACAGTTCAATATTTTGAAAATATTATCCCCGTCCCACCTATATTCTTTTTATTTATCAAGCACATGTAAGCACTCAATACAAGCCTATTAAACGAATAATAAGATTCTTGTGGGGATCAAAATGAGATAAAATATGGAAAGCTCTTGCCACAATGTCTGGCATACAGTATATGCTTAGTAAATGATAACCATTATTATTGCTGTTGTTGCTTTTATTAATTATTAAAATGATACTATATAGTTTGCCTCAGTTTTCCCCTTTTTAAAAAAAAAAAATCTTTCTCAGACAAACATGCTGACAAGCAAAGACAGATTCCATCTCACCAAGAGGCACTCTATCAATGCATTTTTTGTTTTGTTTGTGTTAAACTCTATTTTCTAGAAACAGGAGGAATTTTTTCCTGAGGAGAGGAGGAACCTCTCAGAGACCTAACTTCTAATTAACTTCGGTACTGGGTACTATGTAACTGTGGACGAGCCACTGTTCTTTAGGGAAGGGGGCTAATTGGAAAAGGAAAGATTGATGAAGGTCAATGTGGATGGCGACGTAGACTTTTGGCTGGAGGCTGGGTCAGCTTTCCAACCAGACCTCATTGTATGACTCTAAATTATTTCTCACCCTTCCTGATCCCCCACATTTTGTGTTGTTTGTGTAACAGGAGGTGGAACGAGTATACAAGATAAATAGGGCAAGATGAGACTTGATCTATTGGCAGTCAATCAGGAGGTTTGGCTCAGCAAACCTGATAGGGAGTTGCCAGAGGCTCCAGACTAGCATTTTGCTTAAATAGATTTGAAAAAGAGAATGAAAACTAAGATGTATATTCAATTTATTCAGGTGTATTTTAGACTCAGAGTCCTTCATGGGAAGGGCAGAGGATTTCCTGAGCTTTAGCAGGAAATCCCCAGAGATTTGGAACTGTGAGCAAGTAGATGAGTTTAATCTAGGGAAAATAGGAATGATCGAGTTAGTAAAGAATTATAGTTTAGTTACTTTCGAAACAGCTCATTGTTATTGTTGTTAGGTGCCTTCCAGTCACTTCCAACTCATAGCCACCTTATATACAACAGAATGAAACATTGCCCAGTCCTGCACCATCCTCACAATTGTTGCTATGCTTGAGCCTATCTTGTAGCCACTGTGTCAATCCATCTCACTGAGGTTCTTCCTCTCTTTCGCTGACCTTCTTCTTTACCAAGCGTGATGTCCTTCTCCAAGGACTGGTCCCTCCTGATAACATATCCAAACCACGTGACACAAAGTCTCACCATCCTAGCTTCTAAGAAGCATTCTGGCTGTAGTTATTCCAAGACAGATTTGTTCATTCTTCTGGCAGTCTATGATATATTCAATATTCTTTGCCAGCACCATAATTCAAAGGCGTCAATTCTTCTTTGGTTTTCCTTATTCATTGTCCAGGTTTTGCATGTATATGAGGCAATTGAAAAGACCATGGCTCGGGTAAGTCTCATCTTAGTCCTCAAAGTGACATCTTGGTTTCTTTAATACTTTAAAGAGGTCTTTTGCAGCAGACTTGCCCAATACAATATGGCCTTTGATTTCTTGACTGCTGTTTACATGGGCATTGATTGTGCGTCCAGGTAAAATGAACTTCTTGACAACTTCAATCTTTCTCCATTTATCATGATGTTGCTTATTGGTCCAGTTGTGAGGATTGTTGTTTTCTTTATGTTGAAGTGTAATCCATACTGAAGGCTGTGGTCTTTGATCTTCCTCAGTAAGTGCTTCAGGTCATCTTTAAGCAAGAAAGGCTGTGTCATCTGCATATCACAGGTTGTTAGTGAGTCTTCCTCCAATCTTAATGCCATGTTCTTCTTCATATTTGCTCAGAATACAGATGAATAAGTATGGTGAAAGGATATAACCCTGATGCACACCTTTCCTGATTTCAAACCACTCAGGATCCCCTTGTACAGGTTACATATGAGCACAATTAAGTGCTCTGGGATTCCCATTCTTTGCAATATTCTCCATATTTGTTATGATGCAGCACATAGAAACCTAATAAAAATGTAAATGAATACTTTAAATAGGCTCAGAAATGTTATAACTTGGGCCTATCCCTAGCACGGTATGATTTTTCAGACACAGCAACCAGAGAGAGTTCCTAGGTTGGGGCAGGGGACCAGGCAAGTTGAGGTAAGAAGCAATAGGCAGGAGTTCTATAGGACAGGAGAGTGGCATTATGAGTTCAGCAGCAGCCTGGGAATGGGGTTCTCTGGAGCATCTGGAGGAGAATTAGTCCTCGTTTCCTCCATTTTCTATACAAAGGAGCTACATTAGGTGAACCCCGTTGCTGTTGAGTCAATTCCGACTCTTAGCAACACTACAGGACAGAGTAGAACTCCCTCATAGGGTTTCCAAGACTGTAATCTTTAGGGAAGCAAACTGCCACATCTTTCACCCACAGAGCAGCTGGTGAATTCGAACTGCAGACCTTTCAGTTAGCAGCCAAGTGCTTTAACTACTATGCCACTAGGGCTCATTGCATTAGGTATAGTCAGCTGAATTTGGAAGAAATTGTGTTGATTTTACATTTGACTGGGAGGGCAGTGTACAAGGTAGGGGAGGACTCTCAGAATAATACCTGAAATTAATTTACTATCAGGGAAAAGCAGAGAGCATTAACATGGATGGACCCGGAAACAGCACTAGGGGTGGGTCAAGGAATGGGTTTGAGAAATGTCAGACGAAGGCCTTGGTTTTCTAGTTGGTGCTAATGTATATTTATTAATAGCTGACATAGAGCTACCACTGGCAAGTATCATCTCACTCACACAGAAAACATATGAGGCAGGCAATATTATTATTTTCATTTCATTAATGTTGTTGTTAGTTGCCACCTAGTAAGCACCAAATCACAGCATCTATATACAGCGGAACAAAATGCTGCCCCGTCCTGCACCACCTTCATGATCATTGATATGCTCGAGTCCGTTGGTGCAGCTATTATAGTGCCTTCCAACCCCAGGGGGCTCATCTTCCAGCGTTATATAGGCAATGTTTTTGTTGCGATTCATAGATTTTCACTAATTTTCAGAAGTAGTTTGCCAGGCCTTTCTTCCTAGTCTGTCTTAATCTGGACACTCTGCTGAAACTTGTCTACCATGGGTAACCCGACTGGCATTTGAAATACTAGTGGCATAGCTTCCAGTAGGAAACATGCAAGCCACCATAGCATGACAAAATGACAGACGGGTGGTGACTTTGGATTTTACATGTGAAAAAATTGAGGCACAGAGAGGTTAGGAAATTTATGTAAAATTGCAGATTCTGTAAGTGGTAAAATTGAGATTTGAACTCAGGGAGCCTGACTTCAGAGATCTGTACTATTACAGGAATACAAAATAATAAGGATATTTGTTGTACCAAAAATCCCAACAATGAAATTTATATCAGTGAAATAATTCTTTTAACATAAACTGAAAAGTACCACATTAGTATAAAAATCTATAAGGTAATTTTCAGCCAATTACATTCTACTTACAGCCATCCTTCAATATCTAAGTTTGTTTTTTCTACATTTTTAAATAATTGCCCCTGATTTGTATCTTTAGCTCAGGTTTCCCTTTTCATTTTTAAGAGCTAGTGTCCAGGAAATAAGTTCTAAGCCACCACAGAATGATTGACACATTGAAATTGCATTTTGGGCTTCAAATATATTTTGAGATTTCCCTCTGACAACCTGGACCGGCCACCTACCCCTCTAGTGCCCAGCAGAGAGCCAGGTATGTGCTCAGTAACTGCAGCCCAAAGGACTGAGCAGAAAGCATCCTAGTGAACGTCAGACTAGTGTTTTCACTTGTTGACTCTGAGAACCTCATTCTAGTAGCTGTCATTTTCTCTAAGAAATTTGAGTTTTATTGCTAGAAATAAAAATAGCCTAGGCCATTTTGTGTTCATATTTTACAACTCATTTTGAGAATTAATATTTTATAAGAAAATTATCTTGATTCAAAATGTGACTTTTAAAGGGTTTATGGTATTCTTAAGCATAACTTTTATTATGCCTTGGGGCCAGCAGCTTTTCTATAGGCATATAGTGTAGTTATAGATATATTGTGCCCCTTGTGAATTTCCTTTCATGTTCTGTGACTGAAACAAATTATTTTCTGTACGTAATTCACTCCCTTCTTTCTACCTCTCCCATCTCCTTTTTTCTGGCTGCTTTTTTTTTTTTAATGAAATATAAATAAAATAACCACCCTTATCAGTGGCAGCATTGGCAGCATTTAAAAAAAAAAAACAGGCCATGTTTTTATTATTTAAAAGGATGGGTGGCTACTCATCAAGAGCTGTAGGATTAGATGTGAAAAAACATACTCTCATTTCTATCCCTAACTGATGCCCTTCCTTCCTTCTTCTCTCTTCCCTGGTGTCATGGATTGCATTGTGTCCCCCCAGAATATGCGCCAACTTGGTTAGGCCATCATTCCCAGTATTGGGTGGTTGTCCTCCAATTTGTGATTGTAATTTTCCTATGTGTTGTAAATTCTAACCTGTAATCTCTGCCTGTGGTTAATGAGGCAAGATTAGGTTATGTTAAAGAGGATTAGGGTGGGATTGTAACACCTTTACTAAGATCACACCCCTGATCCAGTGTAAAAGGAGTTTCTCTGGGCTATGGCCTGCACCACCTTTCATCTTACAAAAGATAAAAGAAAAGGGACCTCATACCACCAAGAAAGCAGTGCCTGGGGCAGAGTGCATCCTTCAGACCCAAGGTTCCTGCACAGAGAAGCTCAAAGACCAGCGGAAGACCGATGACAAGGACCTTCCTCCAGAGCCGACAGAGAGAGAAATCCTTTGCCTGGAACTGACACCCTGAATTTGGACTTCTAGGCTACCAGACTGTGAAAAAAAATAATTTCTCTTTATTAAAGCCATACACTTGTGGTATTTCTGTTATAGTGCCAAGACACCTGGTCTATGCTGAAATGATTAATATCCTTTACCACCTTCAACACGATGGAGAGACAGAGGCAGTGTTCTGAAAAAGCTGCTTGATCCTCCTCTAGAGACTCCAGGATGTCAAAGTTCCCAAATTGAAACTGGAAAGCCTCAAGTCCTTGTATCAGTTAGTTGTTGATACATAACAAACCACCCGAAAATGTACTGGCTTAAAACAAAAACTATTGATCATTTCTCATGGTTTTTATGGATCGAGTCACCATGAGTCAGAATCAACTGAATGACAACAGGTTTATTTTTCTTTTTTTATGGATTGAGTAGGTCCCTGAGTGGCACAGTTTGCACTTATGATTCGAACCCATTCAGTGGTGCCTTGGAAGAAAGGCCTGGTGATCTGTGTCTATAAAGATTACAGCCAAGAAAACCCTACGGGGCAGTTCTACTCTGTAACACATAGGGTCGCCATGAGTCAAAATCAACTCCAGGGCAACAGGGTTAGCTTTTTTTGGGTTATGGATTAGGTGAGTGATTCAGCTGAACAGGGTCAAGTCTGGCTGATCTGAGCTGGGCTTGCTCATAAATCTGCCATCAGCTAGTGGGATGGGTCAGCCCTGTCTGGTCTAGAATAGCCTTGTATGGTTCAGCTCTGCTCTCCTCTCACGTGTCTCACACCCCTCTTGCAGGATAGCCAGGCATGTTCTCATAGCTATGATAAGGTCCCAAGAGACAAAAGGAAATGCACTGTGCTTTTCAAGCTTCTACTTGCCCCAAGTTTGTTAGCATCCCTTGGGCCAGTCTAAGTCACTTGGCCAAGCCTAGAATTAAAGTAGGAGGGGCAAAGAGTTACATGGCAGAGGGCCTGGTACTGTGTGACCAATATGAAGACCATTAATGTAATCAATCTACCAAAGTCTCCAAATTAAAGTTAAAACTGAGTTTTTTAAAAAGGCACATTTTGACAGTAAAATACTTCTGTTTCTTTTAAACAGTATCTTCTAAAAAAGATTTTAAAAGAAAAACTGTATATTTGTCTCCAGATGTAATCGTACACTTCTACAAAGCAAAAAGCAACTCTCTCACGTACATACCCACCTGGTCTTACCTAAAACAATCTTTTGTTCTAAGCAACATTTTTTTTAGGAATGCAAAAACTCATTGGTGAAGGTACACATATTAGATTCCTGGGGACATTTAACAAATGACTCCTGAGCTCCTCCTATGAGTAGCTCTAGCTGAGGCTTGATTCTGTAGTAAACGGGTGGAAACTTTGAAAGAAAAAAGAGCCCACAGAGTAAACTAGGATTCATATGTGTTTATGATTCTTTGAACAAAAACACTGAGCAAGAAAGAAACTTAGAATCATATGCAAGCTATTCATACGATAAAGCCAAAGAAAAACAGGATTCGACATGCTTACAATTTTGATGAATGCAGCAATTTCTCTGTGGAAGTTCAAAGGCATTTTGTCTTGTTAGGGCACAGAGTATCCTCAAAAAGCTTTGAGCCCCAGAGTGGTGACGCTGAGTGTGGTGAAGCAGCCATGCAGTGTCATGTTGAAATGCTCAGTCTCTCCAGACAGATAGACCAAGGTAGAGGCCCGAGCTCCACTTTACTGGTTGCATGCCATGGCAAAGGGTGGGCCTCAGTTTTTCATTTGTAAGGTGAGGGTCAGAAGAGTAATAATACTAACATAAGCAGACATTTTATGAATGTTGACCATGTACTTGGCATGCTTCTGTGTGCTTTGCCTACAAAACCTCATTTAATCCTCACAATAGTCCAATGAGCTGGGCGCTTTTACTGGCTTCATCTCATAAATGAGAAAACGAAGGCAGAGAGAAGTTAAACCATCAATCTTGCCAAAAATTAGAATGGGCAGTCAGAATTCAATCCCAGGTGTCTCTAACTACCTCATCTTGCTGCTTGTAAAGGTTAAATAAGAATACATATATAATATGTGCCCATAATAAGCATGTATTATAAATTTTTTTTTTAATGCTTTTAAATAAGAGTGCCCCATCCTCCCACCCCCATTCCTACTACAACTAATAGATCTACAGCAGTTTCCCTGGATATGTAGAAGGTTTGCATAAGGACTGTTTACACTGAATTTTACTCTAGTTAAAAACACCACAGGGGAGAGTCTAACCTTACCAGGAAAAGCATTTCAAACAAACCCCTGCAGAAACTTCTATTTGTCTTCATGAATGAAGATAATAAATATAAGTTGGGAGATCAGATTCAGGATTTATGTTTAAAAATCTCTCCCACTGAGGTTAAAAGTTCTAATGGTTTATCTCAGCTTTTCTTGAATCTGTTTATTTAATCTATCTAATATTGTTAACTTATTTTTTGTCCCAATCCTAGATATTGCTGCATTATTTTTATGAAAAACATTTTAGGTACAGAATAAAGCCAGCAGTGTAAGCCATTCCATTTTTATATCTTCTGAGCTTTCAAGCCCCATTATAGGAAAGAAAACTGGAGAGAAAATGAAGACATCTGGAGTATATTTACTTACATAAATTTCTTTTCCATTTTAATACCTGTTCTACCAATTTACTATGGTCAAGTTCCTCTTAGTCTAGCATTTTAAGGTTGGACAGATATAGGTATGAGCCGGGATTACTGCTTGTCTTTTTACCTTCAGCAAACAAGGCATTCCTGGCTCTGCCCACCCCTCCTTTACTAGGTAGGTCTTCAGAATCCCATGAGGTGGGAAAACACATGGAGGAACCAAAACCTATTGCCATTGAGTTGATTCCAATTCATAGTGACACTATAGGACAGAGTAGAACTGCCGCATAGGATTTACAAGGAGTGGGTGGTGGATTCGAGTGCCTACCTTTTGGTTAGTGGCCAAATGCTTAACCACTGCACCACCAGGGCCTCTATGGAAAAACAAAAAGAAAAAAAAAAAAACTCACTCCTCATAATTGTTAGAAAGCATGCTAGGCAAGAAAGTCAGAATGTGTACAGTATTCTCAGAGTGTGAGTACAGAAAAAAACACTCCGCAGTCATTGACAAAGCTGAAGTGGGCCTACAGATGCTAATACGGAACAACTACCAGCATACATTGATAAGCGACAAAATTCAAGCATGTACAGTCAGCCCTCTGAATCCATGAGTTTCACATATGCAGATTCAACAAACCACAAATAGAAAATATTTGAGCGAAAAAAAAAAGTTCCAAAAAGCTTGCAAAGACTGAGAAAGCATTGTGTTAAGTGCAAGCTTTAACAACTATTTATATATCATTTACATTGTATTAGGTATTGTAAGTAACCTAGAGATGGTTTAAAGTATATGGGAGGATGCATGAAGATTCTAAGCAAATACTATGCCATTTTATATAAGGGACTTGAGCATCCACTGATTTTGGTATAGAGATGGAGGGAGAAGGTCCTGGAACAAATTTCCCGAGTATACCGAGCGACAACTGTATGTACTATGGTACTATTTGAATAATAGAGTTATATATAACATAGACTCTTGATCCACAGGACATAAACACACACACAGAGAGACTAGAACTAGTGATTATCTCAGGGAAATGGGTTAATGTGGAGGTATACTTTGTTTTGCAATCTACATCAATTTATGCCAATTGAATTTTTGTTTAAAGAATGCTTAAGCAAACAGCTGTGAACTAGAGGCCAGGGTGACCTCCTATCTGGGTGATCTGCTCACTCTGAATGGGGAAGAGCAGAAAAAGGTAAGATGTGCCCTCAGGGCAGAGGGAGAGAAAACTTGGGAAAAGGCCTGACAACATTCACCAAAATTGATGTTTATGACTGACCTAGATCACTGTCCTCCCTACCCGTCTCCTCATTCTATTCTGAGCAAATAATTGACCTAGATAGATGTGTCCGTTTCAAATATCAGCAGAAAGAGTGCAAAATGGGACCCATGTAAAGGTGGTTCCTAAAGACTAGGGAATAAACTTACCAAACAATAAGCAGATTTAAGAAAAATTTTTTAAACTCTTCTGAAAAAGAATCACTTCAGAAAAGAGAAGAAAATTTTATATACTTTGCACTATTTTCAGAGAAAGAAGACTTGGACTCTTTAGGGTAAAAAAAAGAGAGAAAGAAAGAAACCAGAGAATCCAAGATAAGAGTTTGAAAGAATAAAAGAAAATGAAGTAAAATATGAACTGGAATAGTGTTGAAAGAAATTTCAGATAGCAATAAAAACATTACAGAATTGAAAATCACATTAGAGGCAGCAAGAAAAATAGTAATACTGTAAACACAGGGACACGGAGTTCTCGCTTAAGAAAAAAAATGTAGAAAAGACAATAGACAGGGAACAGGAGGTTCTTCATATTGATCTTCATCAAATGAAGAACAGAACAAATATTCAAAGATATACAAAAAGAAAACTTCTGAATAAAGAAAGATTTGAATCTATTGACTTAAATGTGTAGAACACAGAATATTTATTCAAGGAAAGCTGCAGTATCAAATTTGAGACATGTCTTACTGGGGATCCTAAATTACAAGTATAAAGAACAAATTCTATGAGCATTCAAGAATAGAGGATTTCCAAAAAAATTCTCCATCAAAAAAAAAAAAAAAAAACCCGCTGCCATAGAGTCAATTCTGACTCATAGCGACCTTACAGGATAGGGTAGAACTGCCCCATAGAGTTTCCAAGGAAGAGTTGGTGGATTTGAACTGTTGACCTTTTGGTTAGCAGCCAACCTCTTACCCCTGTGCGAACAGGGCCCCAAAATTCCCCGTAACAAATTTTAATACAAGGAGTTGGTGGGACAATATCTCAAGAATTCTGATGGGAAAAAGGGTGTGGCCCAAGAAATATATACTTCATGTTTAAAGGTAAGAGAAAAACAACTATTAATGAAAGGATTCTGACAATATAGCACTTACTTGTTCTTCTTAACAAATAAAAGCATTTGATGACAAAACTCAGCCAAACCAAAGATAAATAAAAAATACTCATGGAAACAGGTGAAAGAGAAAGCCATGGATGAAAGGACATATAGCAAAATTAAAAATTAAAGAAATCGTTTAAACGGAAAACCGAAATATACTAAATTGTCCCTGGATGGTACAAAACATTAAAGTGCTCGGCTGCTAACCTTAATGTTGGAGGTTCAAGTCCACCCAGAGGCACCTTGGAGAAAAGGCCTGATGACCTACTTCTGAAAAATCAGCCACTGAAAACCCAGTGGATCATAGTTCTACTGTGATACATGGGTTCTTCATGAGTTGGAATCAACTCAATGGCACCTCACAAGGCATAAATAAATTATAACCAACTAAATAGTATTATTTTTTTTAAATAGTATAGTAAAATTAAGTGTATTATATATACGTTATAAAAATGTAAATTAGTGAAAACTACCTAATTTTTTTTAAAAATGACTTTCAGTCTGGATTAGCAGAACCCATGTATTTGCCATACTAAACCAAACCCAAAACGAAATCCACTGCTGTCTAGTGAATTCCGACTCATAGGACAGAGTAGAAGGGCCCGTAGGGTTTCAAGGCTATAAATCTTTATGGAAATGGACTGCTACATCTTTCACCTGTGGAGTGGCTGGTAGGTTCAAACTGCCAACTTTTTTTGGTTAGCATCAGAGTGCTTTAACCACTGCACCACTGGGACTCCTTTGTCATACTGCCAGTGAAAAATAGGGAGTCTACATAAAAAAAGTTGTGGTACATTCATGTAATAGAATACTCAATAGTCACTAAAGAAGAATTGGATATATAAGGAATTATGTGGGAAAAAAGGTCCAAGATAGATTAATAGAGAGATATTGCATAATATTTTCCCATTTGTATTTTACAAAGGATATATGTTATATAAAAAAAAAAAATGTTATATACACACATATATACATTTACCTCAGTATAAATGTGTGTATTTGGTGGGGTAATACGTTGGGGAAGGGGGCTGGTGAGAGCAGTCCACTGCATGAGGAAGAGTATTTTACCCCTGACATTGTTTAGAATTGCTGGTGCATGGTGCTAATGAAAAAACAGAATGACTTTTAGGAGGTTTTACTAATTTTTACAATTTTCTAACAATGTATCTCCTTATCACCTGCACCCGGAGTAGAGTCACTCCAATCTCCCTGCCCTGGTATGCGACTGTGTGTGTGTAAAGTGTCTGGAATGAAACACAACAAATGTGTGTGTGTGTGTGTGTGTTGTGTAGTAGCTGGAATGATACATAACACACTGTTAACTGTGGTTGCATCTGGTGAAACTAGAGGATCTATGGAGAGCAGAGAACTTCTAAAGTTTCACTGTAAACATTTCTGTAAAAATTTTCAAATTAGAATATATCTTTTTACAATATAGCTTTAAATCAATCATAAAAATGAGAAGCTTATAAAATAGTTGTAATTGGGAAGAAGTAGTTGACGTACTTGGACACGAAATTTAATTTGGTGCTTCTTTACCAGGTATAGCAAAAATAGATACACCTTGGGTTATATAGTGCTTACATCAAATAAAAGAAAACATACCAGTTCACCATGTTTCAATACTTAGCCCAGTGCCTAGCACACTGTAGACATTTTCTCGGAGAATTAATAAATTGATGTGGTCAGAGAAGCTTTTTCCTAGCAATGAATTTCAGGAAGGGTTACATGAATTGTATAATGAGTGACACATTCAAACATTTGAAATAGATTTATGAAAATACAAAAGCATGCAAAATGATACTTTGCTATGTCAGCTCTTGGGAATTTCAAAGACATAGCTCTAACTCTTACCTCCTGCTAGACCTTTCTTTAGGGAGCTTAACAGCATGAGTGTGCTGTTTACTGGAAGCCTGATTATGACGGTGCTTAGAGAATATATGGACGGTGCTTAGAGAATATAGAGAAAGTGATGTGGACTATGTCCCTTAGACTGTCTCTTTCAAGTGACAGATGTCTCAAGTGGCCTTTAGCAATTGCTAGGTTGCAGACAACTTCCAATTGAGTCTCTCACAAATATATGAAGTGCTATGTCTTTTGTTGTTGTCTAAAAAGTCATCCATTCTCTTTAGACACCTGGTAAGCTGGTGGCAGAGTCGATGTTGCATTCATCTATTTAAGGACTAATTCACTCATTCTTGTGGTAGTACTGAAGAAGATTCTTTTTCTTCTATGCTAATGGATTTTTACACAGAGATCCAGATTCAGAGTGTAGATAAGACCCAAGCCAGCTTTAATTCTGCTTCCCGTTCTCCCCAGACCCAGTGCAGATGAAAGAGAAGGGTCTCTAGATGAAGTTGGGAGTTCAGTTACAATTTCTTACCACTCTTGGCAGAGTTCTGCTGATCCTGATGGCAGAAAGGGTCAAGTGGTGCTATCTCAATATTTTATAGGGTCCCAGCAGATGACACAGCAGTGGCATGGACCTGGTACAGTTTCTGTTGCTTTAGGCTACCCCAGAGGGATAGATATTGGGCTTATACTCAAACGGGACCAGCTGGAAATCACCCTGACCCTTGCTGTGTGACACTTCCAAAAAACAGACTTACAAAACATACAAAATATGCAGCTAGAAAACAATCACACAGTTATATGTCCATCATAGCATTGACTCTTAAACTCACACTTCAGTAGTTCAGTCACAGTGCATCAGCCAGACTTATCTAAGGAAACATTCTTTTATTACTCTATAGGACAGACTGGTGACCAAATAAAGTCTCATCACAAAGTGACATTTTCTTGGAAGTTACCAGGAGAGATTATTCCAGAGATCCTTATTGCAATGGGTTGAACTGGGTCCCTCAAAAAGATACATTGAAATCCTAACCCCTGGTACCTATGACTGTAACTTCATTTGGAAATATACCCACTCCTCACTTACCGACATGGTTAGGTTCCAAAGACCAGGTCGTTATATGAAAATTAGTGTTATGTGAAAATGGAAGATGATCATGTCAGATCACAAAATGGCAGATAACTACATCATTACATAACTGCCAAATTATATTACTGTATAGCTGCCAAACCACTGAGAACCATGGCCCAGGCAAAGTGACACATAATCTTAACTATCACAGTCAGCATTACTCTCACCTCACGCCTTGACATTTATTACTGCCAAATGCACATCATTAATGCACAAAATAGTCTGATAGTAGTTTTTTTTACTATTGTCATAAATACAAAATATCTGATAATGAGCTAGTCAATAAGTGAGGAGTAGGTGTAGAGTCTTCCCAGATGTAATTAGGTTAACATGAGGTCATACTGGAGTAGAATGGGTCCTAATCCAATATGACTGATGTTTTTATAAAACAAGGAGGAGAGACACTGACAGAGAGACATACAGGGAAGAATGCTATGTGAAAATGTAGGCAGAGATTGGAGATGCTGCCACAAACCAAGAAATGTCTGAGGCTACCAGAAGCTGGAAGAGATGAGGAAAGTTATCCCCTATAGCCTTCAGAGAGAGTATGGTCTGGCTCATACCCTGAATTCAAACTTCTAGCCTCCAGAAATATAAGAAAATAAATTTCTATTGTTATAAGCCACTTAGTTTGTGATATTTTGCTGTGGTAGCCCTAGGAAACTAATACACTTATCAAGGTAATTTTCCACTATGGAGATTTATGGACTTAATTTGTACTTGGATACAGAATGAATGGAGGCTGGCCATAAAAGTAAAGGCACCAAGAACTGAAACTTCTGCCCCAAAAAGGAATTTTAAATCTACTTACGCATTGGGAAACATTCTCATACTTCAGGGCTCTCCCTGTGTTGATGCCACTTTCTCCAAATAAATCTTCCCATGCAGGGACCATGGGAGCTCTGAAAAGGAGATTTGAGGACATGACAAGACCACGTTTACTAAGGGGTGATACTATGGATTGAATTGTGTCCTCCAAAAATATGTATTGTAAATCCTAATATCTATGCCTGTGATTATAATCCAATTTGGGAATGGGTTGTCTTTGTTATGTTAATAAGGCAGGGTTAATATATAGTGTATCTTTAGTCAATTTCTTTTGAGATATAAAAGAGATTAAATGCAAGGTAGAAGCAGAGATGGGGTAAGATAGATCCCAAGACACATGGAAATCTCCAAGGAACCAGGAAACAGAAACTGAAGAAACAAGGACCTTCCCCTCAGAGCCACCAGACAAAGACTTCCCCTAGAGCCAGCACCCTGAATTCAAACTTCTAGCTTCCTAATCCATGAGAAATCAAATTTCTCTTTGTTAAAGCCATCCACTTGTGGCAGTTCTGATACAGAAGCACTAGGTAACTAAGACAGAATTTTGAAGTGGCAGAGTACAGTGTTGCTCTAACAGATACCTGAAATGTGGAAATAGTTTTGGAATTGGGTAATGGGTAGAGACTAGAAGAGTTTTAAGGTACCTAATAATAAAAGCCTAGATTGCCTTGAAGAGACTGTTGGTAAAATTATGGACATCAAAGGGAATTCTGGTGAGGGCTCAGAAGGAAGTGAGCAGAGATATATAGAAAGTATCTGTCATCTTAGATAATACATATGGTGCCAGCAACACATGCTGGAAATGTGGACTTTAAATGTGCTTCTGGTAAAGCTTTAAAAGACAATGATGAATATGTGATTGTTCAGTGGAGGACAGGTGATGCCTTTTATGCAGTGGCAAACAACTTGTCTGAATTATGTTAAAATATTTTGTGTAAGGTAGAACCTGTAAGTGATGAACTTAGATATATGGCTGAGGAGATTTCTAAGCAAGATCTTAAAGGGGCCACATATTTTCTCCTTGCTGCTTATACTAAAGAAATGGACTCAAAAATGATCTGTGTAAAATGGAAACAACTTAAAAATACAGAAATTTCTGTTATACAAACTAAGGAACATGTCCTAGAATTTTCACCAAGGTTGTGGCTACACAATCTTTTGCTAAACAGATTAAGCCTGTGACTGATGGATCTAACCAACTACCACAGCAGAAAACCCATCAGCTTACACTGAAAAAGTCAGAGACAGGACAAAAGAAAAGAAGAGTGTCTGCCTCCTGGAATTCTACAAGCAGGAAACCGGCCAAAGAAGCTATATCTGTTGTCTTTCAAGAAAAGAAAAGGACCATTCTTGGAGCAGGTCAGAGATCAGCAAAACTGTCAGAAGTAGCACAGAAATCAAGGCCTTCTTGGCTTCAAAAGGTGGCACCATGGTCTCCTGGATCTCATAGGGTATGACTACAGCCTTCTAAGTTTCCAAGAGTCAGACTTTTGCCAACTTGGTTCCAGAATGTGGGGCTGCCATTAATGTGTGCCCAGGGATGGTGCTGTCCAAAGCTGAGGAGGCAGGGTTGCCATGTCCAAGGAGCAGAAGAACGGGGCCTGCTGGGGCCAAGGAGGGAAGGTCACCACTCAGGTGGACTACAAGAGTTAGGCTGCCCAAAGCCAAGAGAGCAGAGCTGCCTTCCCAGTGGGCCTGGAAGGTGGAGCTGAAGCCTAGGGCCAAGAGGCCTCCACCCAGAATCCAGAGGGCCTGGCTAACGCCAAGTCTGAAGGACAGGGCCATTGCCCAGATGATCTCAGAGAACAGAGGATTATTTTCAAGACTTGATAACTAATGTAAATTTTTCTGCTGGGTTTTGGACTTGCTGGGTGCCCATTATTCCTTCCTTCCCTCCAATTCCTGTCATCTGTAATGGAAATGTCTACTTGTGTCTGTTTCAACATCGCACTTTGAAAACAGATAACTTGTAGACCAGATTTCACAGGTTCACAGATGAAAAGGAATTATCCCAGGATGGAATATGCCTAAAGTCTCACCCATATTTGATTTAGATGACTCAGAAGATGAGATTTCAGACTTAAAGTCCCAAACAGATGATGTGATGGGATGAATGTGTTTTGCATGTGCCAAGGACATAAATTTGGGGGGCCAAAGGGTGGAATGTTATGGATTCAACTGTGTCCCTCCAAAATACATGTTTTAATTCCTAACTGCTATGCCTGGGGTTATAATCCCTTTTGAAATTGGGTTGTCTTTGTTATGTTAATGAGGCAGGATTAGTGTAGGGTGTGTCTTAAGTCAATCTCTTTTGAGATATAAAAGAGATTAAACAACCAAGCCAGTAAGCAGAGATTGGAGAGCAAAGATGCCAATCCACATGAAGATTGTCCAGGAGCAAGCAGAAGCTCAGAAGAGAAAAGGACCTTCCTCCATATTTGACAGAAAGAGAAAGCCTTCCCCTAGAACTGGCATTATGGTATTTCTGTTATAGACACACTAAATAACGAAGACAGGTGAGGTCACATTGTGTTCAAAATTCCTATACGTGAATGTTGGATGGAAACATAAATGGTCATGGAAAGAGGTCTGGCCATCAGCTCTCTAGATTCTCTTCTTCCTCATACTCTCTGATCTGCTTAATTTACTATTCTCTGCTGTGGCTGATGAGTAGTCAGATGGTTTGGTTTCAGGGAGGGGAGAGTTTCCCTTAAATCCTCCAGCCTCAAGCCACAGACTTCCTCAGTGGGGTTTCTGGCACACCACCATAACATAGAAAAAGGAAATTTGCATTCTTTTGCCATCATCCTCTGTAATTATACCTTCCTTTGGTAACTTCACAGGGAAAGGGAGCTGCTTAAAGATAGAGCCATGAATGTGCTGCCCATAGTACCTCGCATGGTACTTTACATATAGTAAGCGCTCAAATATTTGTTGAATTGAAAGGAGTTTGGGGTCTCTGTCATTTATGAAGAACTAAAGTTCCTGGTAAAAGTGACCTTGGTTCCTACAATGATTAAAGCATCAGGAATAGCTGCATCAAGGAGAATCCTTTGGAAGTCCTATCTTGAGTGAAGATTAATTTGCTGAATAGAATGGATTCCAGTGATATAAAAGGAATTCCAGTCACTTAAAGCTCCTCTATGATTGTTTTCCAAAGTGTGGTATGTAACCCACTGCGGGTATGCAAGACAATTTAATCTATACATAATTTTTTTTTTTACAATTATTCTGAATGTAAAATGAATTAGGAAAAAGCAATACATCAAAAATATTACTTCACAGATACTATTGATTTGAACAAGGCTCACATGGACATTTATATTATAATTTTTTAGTTCATTTAAATAAAAAGTTAAGTAAATCATAGTCCTGGTGATATAGAGTCAAATTGATGAAGATGAGCATATGAAAGACTGCAGTTAGGGCAACACAGCTCTGTGGTGAGAATGGAAAGTACCATCAACATCCTTCTCAGTTCATAATACATGCTGCCTTGGCAGAAGCGGCCAATATCAGAAGGTCAGAGACATCATATTATGATCAATACACATACTGACATGTCGAGTGAATGGCCTTTAAAATATCACCAATGTCCAGTAGCTCTACTGGGTGACTTTTGAGGTTGGGCTTATTACCCTCCGGGCAGAATCTTTCTCCTTCAGGTCTGCAGAGTTGTCAACAGATGTGTCACTGGAAACAGGGAGAATTGTGAGCTTTCCCCAGAGCTGGCTGTACAATGAGGGGCTTTCCAGGAACAGGATAGGGGCCTAGATAAAGGACTCCGAGCCTCTGTGGAGTTACCCTGCCTAGTTTGAGCCTGTGCTAGTCCTTAGACTGGATCTCCAACTCTGGGGCTTCCTGTTCCCCACTTTAAAAAAATGGAAACTTGTGATATTAAGCAAAATCAACATTTTTAAAAGGCATACAATCTAGAATTGTCACGAGTCAAACGAAGCCTGCTGAAGCAAAAGAAAATACTAAGGAACTAGCAAATGATCTGAGCACCAAGGAGGCAAAGCCGAGGCTGGTTACTGGCAGGCTAAGAGCTTTTGGGGCAGGGATAGTCAATCCTCTAACCCTAGGCATAGCCGCATACCCCTCTTGGTCCCTCCTAAGACATGACAGTGTTATTTTAAAACAATAATACTTTGAGAAGGTAAAATTTTGATGTCTTGAACTGTGATTTCAGTGTGAGGACGGAATCAAGGCTGAGAGAGCAGGGTAGAGAATCTTGTGGGTCTAATACTAGGTTAGACACTGGGAGCTAAGATCAGAGCACCTGGGGGTTCCAGGACCAAAAGCTAGGTCAGAAATGGAAATTCATCCCCAGGACCAGATAGTGGAGGCCTATATTTCTGCCACGCCCCAGGCCCCCTTCTGGGTAAAGCAGACACTGGATGGCTCCTGGTACATACACAGTCATATCTGTGTCAAAAGTGCTGCTACCTCAGAAATGCCAACTAGATCAGAATTGGATGCTCAAATGCAAGAGACCAGGGACAGAAGGGGACAGGGGAGAGCAGCAATAGGAGATGAAATAGACACTCAGAGACTGAGAAAGGCTGAATGGGCAGGAGAGGAGAGCCATGTGAGCCAGGAGCCAGAAACTCCCATTATAAGAGAACACCAAGCTGTTCACTCCAGAATCAAGCTCCAGATCTCCAGAAATCCTAACTGTGCACCTGCTGAGACTTGCCGGCCCCTTACTTCCAGCGACCTTCACGATGCATCCCCAGCCCAAAGCATGGCTCTGATCCTCCGACCTGTATAAGCCTAAATTAATACAACAGAGACCGAAGGGGAGCTAGGCTGTGGGCCTAAGTGAATACCTGATTGGTAATTGGTGTCACAACTGGCATACAGGCATCACAAGGATCAGCTGGGACTAGCTGAGGTGAGGGAGTAGGTAGGTAGGAGACAGGATGTTGTTGCTGCTATTGATAGCTCCTAGGGGATGAGTAAGGCAGGTGGTCAAAAGTTAAGAACGAGGGGAGTCATAAGGACAGAGTGCAATAAAGACAACAGGTACAAAGTACTAGCTCCAAGGAATTAATTGTGTTAACTCTTCTTGTAAAACTCATCTCAGACATTACTGAAGACTTTGGAAAACTTCAATGACCTGCCTCCCAGGCTTGGTTAGGCACTCTTCCACATGCAACTAACTCTAGCATTCTATTCTTGCCTCTTTCACAACACTTACTGCACTATATTGAATACAGGCAGCCCCCGGGTTATGAACAAGATCCATTCCTGAGCGTGCCTTTAAGAATTTGTAGGTAAATCAGAGCAAGTGCACGTGGTTCTTGTTTAGCCTTTCTTCAGTACAAGAAAAGGCGCCAAACTTTTCAGTGATTTAAAAGCTGCAAGTGCCACAAATGAAGATGATTGTGATGAAGAATTTGTTTCAAGTAGGGGTTGGCTCAATCCTTTCAAAGTGAAGGCTAATTCTCATAACATTATAAGGGAAATACAAGTTATCTGTAAGTCCAACATTCATAACCCATAACCTGGGGACTGCCTATAATTCTTTCCTCTCTCCTTGTAAGGATAGAGAATATGTTTTATTCTTCTGAGTATTCCTAAGCGAGTTGCCATCGAGTCAACCCCAACTTATGGTAAACCCATGTGTGTCAAAGTAGAACTATGCACCACAGGGTTCTTTAAAAAATATTTCTTACTTTATTCATCTTTTTTTTTTTTTAATGTTTCCTGTTATATAAATGGATTTGAGAGAATGTTATTGGCCTCAAGTGTGGTAATACTGTTCTAGTGGAGAGTTGCTAGGTGAGAATAATTAACAAAGAGACCACATGAGTTGGGGAAGATGGGAAAAGTGGTTCACTTTGAAAACTCGTTTTTTATGCATAAAATATAAAATACATATACATAAAATATGTATATACATAAAATATAAAGTTATATATAAATACAATTTAAACTAGGAACAATGCTGCTTCCCTTTTCCATTGGGGTGCCATATGATCATTAATTTGTAAATTGGAATTTTCTATTTTTTTAAATAATTTTTATTGCGTTTTAAGGGAAAGTTTACAAATCAAGTCGGTCTCTCACACAAAACCCCATATACACCTTGCTACACACTCAAAATTACTCTCCCCCTAATGAGACAGCCCGCTCTCTCCCTCCACTCTTTTTGTGTCCTTTTCGCCAGCTTCTAACCCCCTCCACCCTCTCATCTCCCCTCCAGGCAGGAGATACCAACATAGTCTCAAGTGTCCACCTGATCCAAGAAGCTCACATCTCACCAGCATCCCTCTCCAACCTATTGTCCAGTTCAATCCATGTCTGAAGAGTTGGCTTTGGGAATGGTTCCTGTCCTGGGCCAACAGAAGGTCTGGGGGCCATGACCACCGGGGTCCTTCCAGTCTCAGTCAGACCATTAAGTCTGGTCTTACGAGAATTTGGGGTCTGCATCCCACTGCTCTCCTGCTCCCTCAGGGGTTCTGTTCTGTTCCCTGTCAGGGAAGTCATCGGTTGTAGCCGGGCACCATCTAGTTCTTCTGGTCTCAGGATGATGTAGTCTCTGGTTCATGTGGCGCTTTCTGTCTCTTGGGCTTGTAATCACCTTGTGTCCTTGATGTTCTTCATTCTCCTTTGATACAGGTGGGTTGAGACCAATTGATGCATCTTTGATGGCTGCTAGCTAGCGATTAAGACCCCAGACACCACTCTTCAAAGTGGGATGCAGAATATTTTCTTAATAGATTTTATTAAGCCAATTGATTTAGATGCCCCCTGAAACCATGGTCCCCAGACCCCTGCCCCTGCTACACTGGCCTTCGAAGCATTCAGTTTATTCAGGAAACTTCTTTGCTTTTGGTTTAGTCCAATTGTAATGACCTCCACTGTACTGTGTGCTGTCTTTCCCTTCACCTAAAGTAGTTCTTATCTACTATCTAATTAGTGAATGCCCCTCTCCCACCCTCCCTCCCTCCCCTCTCTCGTAACCACAAAAGAATGTTTTCTTCTCAGTTTAAACTATTTCTCAAGTTCTTATAATAGCGGTCTTATACAATATTTGTCCTTTTGCAACTGACTAATTTCACTCAGCATAATCCCTTCCAGGTTCCTCCGTGTTATGAAATGTTTCACAGATTCCTCACTGTTCTTTATCGATGCGTAGTATTCCATTGTGTGAATATACCATAATTTATTTATCCATTCATCCGTTGATGGGCACCTTGGTTGCTTCCCTGTTTTTGCTATTGTAAACAGTGCTGCAATAAACATGGGCATGCATGTATCTGTTCATGTAAAGGCTCTTATTTCTCTAGGATATATTCCAAGGAGTGAGATTGCTGGATCATATGGTAGTTCTATTTCTAGCTTTTTAAGGAAGCGCCAATTCGATTTCCAAAGTGGTTGTACCATTTTACATTCCCACCAGCAGTGTGTAAGTGTTCAAATCTCTCCACGGCCTCTCCAACATTTACTATTTTGTGTTTTTTGGATTAATGCCAGCCATGTTGGAGTGAGATGAAATCTCATTGTAGTTTTGATCTGCATTTCTCTAATGGCTAATGATCGTGAGCATTTCCTCACATATCTGTTTGCTACCTGAATGTCTTCTTTAGTGAAGTGTCTGTTCATATCTTTTGCCCATTTTTTAATTGGGTTATTTGTCTTTTTGCAGTTCAGTTTTTGCAGTATTATGTAGATTTTAGAGATCAGGCGCTGATCAGAAACGTCATAGCTAAAAACTTTTTCCCAGTCTGTAGGTAGTCTTTTTACTCTTTTGGTGAAGTCTTTGGATGAGCATAAGAGTTTGATTTTTAGGAGCTCCCAGTTATCTAGTTTTTCTTCTGTGTTCCTTATGATGTTTTCTGTACTGTTTATGCCATGTTTTAGGGCTCCTAACGTCCCTATTTTTTTCTTCCATGACCTTTATCGTTTTAGATTTTATATTTAGGTCTTTGATCCATTTTGAGTTAGTTTTTGTGCATGGAGTGAGGTATGGGTCTTGTTTCATTTTTTTGCAGATGGATATCAAGTTATGCCAGCATCATTTGTTAAAAAGACTGTCTTTTCCCCATTGAACTGTTTTGGGGCCTTTGTCAAATATCAGCTGCTCATATGTGGATGGATTTATGTCTAGATTCTCATTTCTGTTCCATTGGTCCATGTATCTGTTGTTGTACCAGTACCAGGCTGTTTTGACTACTGTGGCGGTACAATAGGTTCTAAAATCAGGTAAAGTAAGGCCTCCCACTTTGTTCTTCTTTTTCAGTAATGCCTTATTTATCTGGGGCATCTTTCCCTTCCATTTGAAATTGGTGATTTGTTTCTCCATCTCATTGAAGAATGTCATTGGGATTTGGATGGTAATTGCATTAAATGTATAGATCGCTTTTGGTAAAATAGACATTTTTATCTTCCTATCCACGAGCAAGGTATGTTCTTCCACTTATGTAAGTCTCTTTTCGTTTCTTGCAGAAGTGTACTGTAGTTTTCTTTGTATAAGTCTTTTACATCTCTGGTAAGATTTATTCCTAAGTATTTTATCTTCTTGGGGGCTACTATAAATGGCATTGATTTGGCGATTTCCTCTTCGATGTTCTTTTCGTTGGTGTAGAGGAATCCAACTGCTTTTTTATGTTTATCTTGTATCCCAATACTCTGCTGAACTCTTCTATTAGTTTCAGTAGTTTTCTGGAGGATTCCTTAGGGTTTTCTGTGTATAAGATCACGCCATCTGAAAATAGAGATACTTTGACTTCTTCCTTGCTAATCTGGATGCCCTTTATTTCTTTATCTAGCCTAATCGCTCTGGCTAGGACTTCCAGCACAATGTTGAATAAGAGTGGTGATAAAGGGCACCCTTGTCTGGTTCCCGATCTCAGTGGGTATGTTTTCAGGCTCTCTCCATTTAGGGTGATGTTGGCTGTTGGCTTTGTATAAATGCCCTTTATTATGTTGAGGAATTTTCCTTCTATTCCTATTTTGCTGAGAGTTTTTATCATGAATGAGTGTTGAACTTTGTCAAATGCCTTTTCTGCATCAATTGATAAGATCACGTGATTCTTGTCTTTTGTTTTATTTATGTGGTGGATTACATTAATTGTTTTTCTAATGTTGAATCATCCCTGCGTACCTGGAATGAATCCCACTTGGTCATGGTGAATTATTTTTTTGGGTATGTTGTTGAATTCTATTGGCTAGAATTTTGTTGAGGATTTTTGCATCTGCATTCATGAGGGATATAGGTCTATAATTTTCTTTTCTTGTGGTGTCTTTACCTGGTTTTGGTATCAGGGATATGGTGGCTTCATAGAATGAATTTGGTAGTATTCCATCCTTTTCTATGCTCTGAAATAGCTTTAGTAGTAGTGGTGTTAACTCTTCTCTGAAAGTTTGGTAGAACTCTGCAGTGAAGTCGTCAGGACCAGGGCTTTTTTTTTGTTGGGAGTTTTTGATTACCTTTTCAATCTCTTCTTTTGTTAGGGGTCTATTTAGTTGTTCTACCTCTGTTTGTGTTAGTTTAGGTAGGTAATGTGTTTCTAGGAATTCATCCATTTCTTCTAGGTTTTCGAATTTGTTTGAGTATAGTTTTTCATAGTAATCTGATATGATTCTTTTCATTTCAGTTGGGTCTGTTGTAATATTTCCCATCTCATTTCTTATTCAGGTTATTTGCTTCCCCTCCTGTTTTTCTTTTGTCAGTTTGGCCAATGGTTTATCAATTTTGTTGAGTTTTTCAAAAAACCAGCTTTTGGTCTTGTTAATTCTTTCAGTTGTTTTTCTGTTTTCTATTTCATTTAGTTAACCTCTAATTTTTATTATTTGTTTTCTTCTGGTGACTGTGGGTTTCTTTTGTTGTTCTCTTTCTATTTGTTCAAGCTGTAGGGATAGTTCTTTGATTTTGGCCTTTTCTTCTTTTTGGATGTGTGCATTCATTGATATAAATCGGCCTCTGAGCACCGCTTTTGCTGTGTCCCAAAGGTTCTGATAGGAAGTGTTTTCATTCTCATTGGATTCTATGAATTTCTTTATTCCATCCGTAATGTCTTCTACAATCCAGTCTTTTTTGAGCAGGGTATTGTTCAGTTTCCAAGTGTTTGATTTCTTCTCCCTGCTTCTCCTGTTATTGATTTCCACTTTTATGGTCTTATGGTCAGAGAAGATGCTTTGTAATATTTCAATGTTTTGGATTCTGCTAAGGTTTGCTTTATGACCTAATATGTGGTCTATTCTAGAGAATGTTCCATGTGCACAAGAAAAGAAAAGTATAGTTGGTTGCTGTTGGGTGGAGTACTCTGTATATGTCTACGAGGTCAAGTTGTTTGATTGTGGCATTTAGATCTTCCGTGTCTTTATTGAGCTTCTTTCTGGATGTCCTGTACCTCACCAAAAGTGGTGTGTTGAAGTCTCCTACTATTATTCTGGAGCTGTCTATCTCACTTTTCAATGCTGTTAGAGTTTGTTATATGTATCTTGCAGCCCTGTCATTGGGTGCATAAATATTTAATATGGTTATATCTTCTTCGACGGCACTGGGCTTGGGTATATCTTCTTGGTGTATTGTCCCTTTAATCATTATATAGTGTCCCTCCTTATCCTTTCTAATGGATTTAACTTTAAAGTCTATTTTGTCAGAAATTAATATTGCCACTTCTGCTCTTTTTTGATTGTTGTTTGCTTTATATATTTTTTTCCATCCTTTGAGTTTTAGTTTGTTTATGTCTCTAAGTCTAAGGTGTGTCTCTTTTAGGCAGCATACAGACGGATCTTGTTTTTTAATCCATTCTGCCGCTCTCTCTCTTTATTGGTGCATTTAGTCCATTTACATTCAGGGTAATTATGGATAGGTATGAATTTAGTGCTATCATTTTGACGTCTTTTTTGTGTGTGTTGACAGTTTCTTTTTCCCACTTGATTTTATGTGCTGAGTAGATTTTCTTTATATATTGTCCTTTCCTCATATTTCTTGTTGTGGATTTTGTTTCTGCTGAGTCTGTCTTTTTCCCTTGTATTTTATTTTGATGAGTAGGATAGTTTGTCTCCTTTGTGGTTACCTTATTATTTAGCCTTATTTTTCTAAATTTATAACTAACTTTTATTTCTTTGTATCCCCGTATCTTCCTCTCCATATGGAAGGTGTATGGTTACATTTCTTAGTCCCTTTTTATTATTTTAATGTTGTCTTCTTTTATGTAATAACATCACCATTACCCTGTGTTGGGCTTTTTTTATAATTTTTTTTTTTTAATCTTGCTTTTTTTTTTTTTTGGATTTCCCTGTCTGGGTTGGCTTCTGGTTGCTCTGCCCAGTGTTCTAGTCTTGGGTCGATACCTGATATTATTGATTTTCTAACCAAAGAACTCCCTTTAGTATTTCTTGTAGTTTTGGTTTGGTTTGGTTTTTATGAATTCCCTCAACTTGTGTTTATCTGGAAATGTCTTAATGTCACCTTCATATTTAAGAGACATTTTTGATGGATATATGACTCTTGGCTGGCAATTTTTTTTCCTTCAAATTTTTAAATATGTCATCTCATTGCCTTCTTGCCTGCATGGTTTCTGCCGAGTAGTCCGAGCTTATTCTTATTGGCTCTCCCTTGTAGGTGACTTTTATCCCTTGCTGCTCTTATAATTGTCTCTTGATCTTTGGTTTTGGCAAGTTTGATTCTAATATGTCTTGGTGACTTTCTTTTAGGATCTACTTTATGTGGAGTTCGGTGAGCATCTTGGATAGATATCTTCTCATCTTTCACAATATCAGGGAAGTTTTCTGCCAACAAATCTTCAACAATTTTCTCTGTATTTACTGTTAGCCCTCGTAGGTTATTTCTCTTGATAGAGTCCCACATGATTCTTAAGGTTTCTTCATTTTTTTTAATTCTTTTATCTGATTTTTCTTCAAATATATTAGTGCCAAGTGATTTATCTTCGAGTTCAGAAATTCTAGCTTCTACTTGCTCAATTCTGCTCCTCTGGCTTTCTATTATCTAATTCTGTAATTTTATTGTTAATCTTCTGAATTTCTGATTGCTGTCTGTCTATGGATTTTTCCAGCTTATAAAACTTTTCATTATGTTCCTGAATAATCTTTCTGAGTTCTTCAGTTGCTTTATCTGTGTGTTCCTTGGCTTGTTCTGCGTATTGCCTCATTTCCTTCCTGATGTCTTGAAGTGTTCTGTACATTAAACTTTTGTATTCTGCATCTGGTAATTCCGAGAATGCACTTTCATCTAAAAGATCCCTGGATTCTTTGTTTTGAGAGCCTGTTCAGGTGATCATGGTCTGTTTCTTCGTGTGACTTGATATTGCCTGTTGTCTCTGAGCCATCTATAAGTTATTGTGTTAGTTTATGCTTGCTTACTGTGTCGTAGCTTCTTGCTTTGTTTTGTTTTGGTATGCCCCTATGGGTTGCTTGAATGAGCTAGCTTGATTATTTTCACCTTTGGAGCTCTGGTGTCCTGTCCCCAGCTGGCTAGAGCTGTTATCAGGTATATCAGTCTAGGAGTCCATTCAGTTTTCTTGTATGAATTCAGCTCAGGTTTCCAGGTAGCTGATATCAAGTGTGTGGTACAGGCTCTGTTGTACAGTCTTAGAGGGCCAGGGGTGATTGGTGTATATACCGGTATCTGATTGCAGCAGGGAGTCACACTCTGAACAAGGCAGGGGGCTGAGAATCGACCCCCAAGTGTCTCTGAGGAAAACGTGTCTTTGTTCCCTAAAGCGTGCTGGTGGGTGGGCTCTGCAGAGGAACCATGGGTACCCAAAGTTTTTGGTTTTAAGGACTGGGAGGTACCAGTTAACCCTGGGTCCCTGTCACGGGTGGCTGGGCGACCCAAGTGGAGCCACCAGTCCTTAGGTCCCTGTTGTGGGTAGGTGAGGACCTTGTTTAATAGGCAAAGCAATGTCAAACATCAAACACCCACCTCTCCACCACACTGCTGAAATGGCTGGAGTTTGCAACAAGGGCCTATTCTCCTGAAATAGGCCCACACAGGTCCATGCAGAAGGGAAAGGTGGTCGAGGTCCATGGACCGTTTTTGCCTGGACAGGATCTGCTTCTGTCCCGAGCTCCCCCACTTAATGAAGCTAGCAAATTATCTTTTCCCCTCAGTTGGAAATTTTTTCCTTCCCCAAGGCCGGGAGGACAGCTCCAAGTGCTCACCAGGGTCTATCTCAGGCCTAGAGATTCAGCCACTGAAGCTGGCTTGGGGGTGGAGGGGGAGGGTGCGGTAAAATATACGCAAGTACTTAGCTTTTGCTGAGGGCGCCCTTCTGCTCAGGTTCTGGAGGTGTGAATGGGCTGTGTGGCTGGCCGCTTCTCCCTGAGGAAACTACGACCGAATGCTAGGACCAGCCCGCTGCCGCCATTCTGGGAATGGTGCCTGAGGGCTCCCCGCGATTCAGGTCCGGCAACTCCTCTTCACTTCTGAACGGTCTCTTCCTTCCCCTGCCCCTCAGTTCATTGTCTAAGCTTGCCTTTGATGCTCAGGGCTCCCAGCTTGTCACAAATATACTCATTTCACTTGTTTTTTCAGGTCTTTATTGTAAAGAGGGCTTGATGGAAGCGTCTGTCTATTCCACCATCTTGGCTCCACCTCAGAAGTTTCTATTTAAACCTCTTAGTTTGAAGAGAGAATTTTTTTTTTTTTTTAATCTTCATCTTCTTATCGGAGGCCTATCTACAGAAAACAGCGTGTATGGCAATTAGTTTTAAATTGCTGAATGATCTCTCACAGTTGGCAATGGAAACTGCAAAGGCCAATAGAAACTGCTCATTAGTGCCACCCCTCAAGCAGCACCTAGGGCATGCGCCCTACCCGCCATGCCTTAGTTATTCCTCCGCTTCTTAAGAATCCTAATTTTCTAGAAAAACCAACCTAATGGGAAGCCTTCTGGAATTGTACTATTGCTCTTTTATTTTAAACTATGGCAAGGAAAAAATGGTGCTTTTAAGACTGACCTTAAGGTTTTTAATGACTGATTTTTTGGGAGTATATTTCCAGGCCTTTCTTCAGAGTGTCTCTGGGTGTACTTGAAACTGCAACCTTTCAGTTAGCAGCCAAGCACATTACCATTTGCACCACTCAGGGATTCCTGAGTATTCCTAACACCCAGTATTTCTAGTACATAGTAGAGGCTCAGAAGAGAGATGAGAGAAAGAGAGAGAGATTAAGTTGAACCGAACTAACAAAGTTCCACCACAGTCAAGTCACTTGGAGGCCTTGAGGGATGTGTTATCCTAGGGTTTCAAGTACATTTCACAGATCAGCTCGTGCTTGCTAATGTTTTGGGGGTTACTGATAGTGCAAGAAGGGTGCCTTTGTCTAATCCTATTTTACCCCTTCACTGTACCAGCATGATACTCCTTTCTCTTTGCTGTGAAGCTCCACCCTCCCTCTTCTTTGAAGCCATTGTCTCCTTTACATAAAAAATGTCCTCAAGAAAATGTAATCACTAATTACATCAATGAAAAAAATCCAGCTCTTAGATGAGGAATGAATCTCAGAAAAACAATTTTTCAATAATAAATTTCCAGTTCTTTGTAATTTTCAGCTAAATTTGGTTTTCAGCCTATGCAATGGGTTTCCCCTAGGTTCTTTAATGCTTTTACCCACCCTCATCTAAAAATCCTGTAGCAAAGTTAGCACTCTGTATAACAAAATGTTTTGACTGCACTTTACCTAATAGAATTGGTCTCTCTTCCAAGTACATAAAACCAAACCTATTGCCATCAAGTCAATTCCAACACATAGCAACCCTACAGGACTGAGTAGAACTCCCCAGTGAGTTTTTCATAAACTGTAGATCTTTATGGAAGCAGACTTCCATATCTTTCCCCCGAGGAGCAGCTGGTGGGTTTGAACCACCAACCTTTCAGTTAGCAGCCTAGCACTTAAGCCATTACACCACCAGGGCTCCTTCCAAGTACATAACTTCGTTCAAAAGCTGTTCACTTTAAACTCCTGAGTTTTTTTGACTTCTAAACTCTCTCAGCCCTAGATTTACCTCACACCCAGCCCTCCCATTTCTGTCTTCTCTGTTCCCGACACACTATCTGCATGCCCATGCTCACATGCAGGTCAGTCATGAGTCAGGGCCCTGGGCTTCTTGCCTTGCACATGACCCTTGTGTGTTGTTGGAGTTGGGAGGTGAGTGTGACAGGAGGTGGTCCTCCCATGTATTCAAGGCATCCTCGATCTTTCTCAGAGAGCATCCTCCATCCCACACACAGGTATGGAGCCCCTGCTTGGTACCCTTGCCCTGTGCTAAGGCTGAGGTGGGTGCAAAGATCAATCAGATACAGGCTGCTAAGCCTCTGGGCCTCCACCTGGCACATGCCTTTCCATTTAAGTCCCAGCTCAAATGTTGCCTCCTCTCTGAAGGCATCTGTGACTAGTACTCCTTCCTCCTTGATCCCTCGACCTTCTGTTCATATTTTTGTTAAAGTGCTTACCCTGTATTATATCCCTCCCATCTCAATTTGGAAATACACACAGGAGTCCAAGAGATGGACTTCACAATATTAGCTTCATTTCTGGTCAACCTGGTTGGGACAAAGCAAATGGCCTACAGTCAAATGGGCTTCCTAATATGCCCCCCCACACACATACACAGAGTGCAACTGACCTGACTCATCCACCTGGCTACAATGTGCTGCTGGAGAATGTCAGACTGACCTCCCCCAACAGAGTGGATCTCTTACCACCCAGAGGAGAATGCTCACGTGCACACCTGGTAAGATTAGGCTGCTTTAAAAGAGAAGAAAAAGGGGCAGGTCACTTGGGAACAATTACTTTCAATTTAACACATCCCTCCCTCCAGTAGAGTAATCTGGAGCAATGGATGTCAGATTCCCACTATTCCGGCAAACAGGTAAATTTGGAGAGGGACAGGGAGGGACAGAACCACATTTCCCACATTTTAGAGAAGAATATGAACAGCAGCAGAACATTGTCTGATATAGTGCCAGAAGATGAGCCCCCCAGGTTGGAAGGCACTCAAAAGATGACTGGGGAAGAGCTGCCTCCTCAAAGTAGAGTCAACCTTAATGACGTGGATGGAGTCAAGCTTTCAGGACCTGCATTCGCTGATGTGGCAAGACTTAAAATGAGAAGAAACAGCTGCAAACATCCATTAATAATCGGAACCTGGAATGTACTAAGTATGAATCTAGGAAAATTGGAAATCATCAAAAATTAAATGGAACACATAAACATCGATATCCTAAGCATTAGTGAGCTGAAATGGACTGGTATTGGCCACTTTGAATTGGACAATATAGCCTTGGTGATAGAAACAATGCCGGAGAATGAATGATAGAATTTTGCAAGACTATCAACTTCTTCTCTGCAAATGCCTTCTTTCCCAAACATAAACAGTGACTATACACATGGACCTCATCAGACGGAACACACAGAAATCAAATTGACTACATCTGTGGAAAGAGACAATGGAAAAGCTCAATATCATCAGTCAGAACAAGGCCAGAGGCCGACTGTGGAACAGACCATCAATTGCTCATATGCAAGTTCAAGCTGAAACTGAAGAAAATCAGAGCAAGTCCACAAGAGCCAAAATATGACCTTGAGTATATCCCACCTGAATTTAGAGACCCTCTGAAGAATAGATTTGATGCATTGAACACTAGTGACTGAAGACCAGACAAGTTGTGGAATGACATCAAGGACATCATCCATGAAGAAAGCAAGAGGTCATTACAAAGACAGGAGAGAAAGAAAAGACCAAGATGGATGTCAGAGGAGACTCTGAAACTTGCTCTCAGACGTCGAGCAGCTAAAGCAAAAGGAAGAATTGATGAAGTAAAAGAACTGAACAGAAGATTTCAAAGGGCCTCTCAAGAAGACAAAGCAAAGTATTATAATGACATATGCAAAGAGCTGGAGATGGAAAACCAAAAGGGAAGAACACGCTTGGCGTTTCTCAAGCTCAAAGAACTGAAGAAAAAATTCAAGCCTCGAGTTGCAATAGTGAAGGATTCCATGGAGAAAATATTAAATGACGCAGGAAGCATCAAAAGAAGATGGAAGGAATACACAGACTCATTATACCAAAAAGAATTAGTCGATGTTTAACCATTTCAAGAGGTGGCATATGATCAGGAACCGATGGTACTGAAGGAAGAAGTCCAAGCTGCTCTGAAGGCATTGGTGAAAACTAAGGCTCCAGAAATTGATAGAAAACAACTGAGATGTTTCAACAAACAGATGCAGCACTGGAGGTGCTCACTCGTCTATGCCAAAAAATGTGGAAGACAGCTTCCTGGTCAACTGATTGGAAGAGATCTACATTTATGCCTATTCCCAAGAAAGGTGATCCAACTGCATGTGGAAATTATAGAATATCATTAATATCAAACACAAGCAAAATTTTGCTGAAGATCATGCAAAAACAGCTGCAGCAGTATATTGACAGGAAACTGCCAGAAATTCAGGCCGGTTTCAGAAGAGGACATGGAACCAGAGATATCATTGCTGATGTCAAATGGATCCTGGCTGAAAGCAGAGAATACCAGAAGGATGTTTACCTGTGTTTTATTGATTATGCAAAGGCATTCGACTGTGTGGATCATAACAAACTATGGATAACACTGTGAAGAATGGGAATTCCAGAACACTTAATTGTGCTCATGAGGAACCTGTACATAGATCAAGAGGCAGTTGTTCGGACAGAACAAAGGGATACTGATTGGTTTAAAGTCAGGAAAGGTGTGCATCAGGGTTGTATTCTTTCACCATACCTATTCAATCTGTATGCTGAACAAATAATATGAGAAGCTGGACTATATGAAGAAGAACAGGGTATCAGGATTGGAGGAAGACTCATTAACAACCTGCGTTATGCAGATGACACTACCTTCCTTGCTGAAAGTGAAGAGGACTTGAAGATCAAAGACCACAGCCTTCAGTATGGATTACACCTCAACATAAAGAAAACAAAAATCCTCACAACTGGACCAATGAGCAACATCATGATAAACAGAGAATAGATTGAAGTTGTCAAGGATTTCATTTTACTTGGATCTATAATCAACAGCCATGGAAGCAGCAGTCAAGAAATCAAAAGATGCATTGCATTGGGAGAATCTGCTACAAAGGACCTCTTTAAAGTGTTGAAGAGCAAAGATGTCACCTTGAAGACTAAGGTGCACCTGACCCAAGCCATGGTATTTTCAATTGCAGCGTATGCATGTGAAAGCTGGACAATGAATAAGGAAGACCGAAGAAGAGTTGACGCCTCTGAATTGTGGTGTTGGCAAAGAATATTGAATATACCATGAACTGCCAAAAGAACGAACAAATTTGTCTTGGAAGAAGTGCGGCCAGAATGCTCCTTAGAGGCAAGGATGGCGAGACTGCTTCTTACATACTTTGGACATGATGTCAGGAGGAAACAGTCCCTGGAGAAGGACATCATGCTTGGCAGAGTACAGGGTCAGTGAAAAAGAGGAAGACCCTCAACAAGGTGGATTGACACAGTGGCTGCAACAATGAGGTCAAGCATAACAATGATTGTAAGGATGGCTCAGGACTGGGCAGTGTTTTGTTCTGTTGTGCATAGGGTCGTTATGAGTTGGAACTGACTTGACGGCAACTAACAACAACAACAGAGAAGACTAGGGCAGAGATGTGGGAAAAGTAAGAAAATCGTCAGTATACACACACCCTAAGGACTATAATCATCTGTATAGAATTATATCTCCTTTGCCGGACTTTCCCCCATGCATCTGTCAGTTTATCGTACTGTGGAGGCTTGTGTGTTGCTGTGATGCTGGAAGCTATGCCAACAGTATTCAAAAATCAGCAGGGTCACGCATGGTGGACAGGTTTCTCCTGAGCTTCCAGACTAAGACAGACTAGAAAGAAGGACCCAGCAGTCTACTTTTGAAAGGAATTAGCCAGTGAAAACCTTATGAATTGCAGAGGAGCACTGTCTAATGTAACACCAGAAGATGAGCCCCTCAGGTTGGAAGGCACTCAAAAGACGACTGGGGAAGAGCTGCCTCCTCAAAGTAGAGTCAACCTTAGTGACGTGGATGGAGCCAAGCTTTCAGGACCTACATTTCCTGATGTGGCATGACTCAAAATGAGAAGAAACAGCTGCAAACATCCATTAATAATCAGAACCTGGAATGTACGAAGTACGAATCTAGGAAAACTGGAAATTGTCAAAAATGAAATAGAACATATAAAGTTAGATATCCTAGGCATCAGTGAGCCAAAATGGACTGGTATTGGTCATTTTGAATTGGACAATCGTATGGTCTACTATGCAGGAAATGAAAACTTGAAGAGGAATGGCATTGCGTTCACTGTCAAAAAGAACCTTTCAAGACCTATCCTGAAGTACAACGCTGTCAGGGATAGGATAATATCCATGCACCTACAAGGAAGACCAGTTAATACGACTATTATTCAAATTTATGCACCAACCACTAAGGCCAAAGATGAAGAAATTGAAGATTTTTACCAACTTCTGCAGTCTGAAATTGATTGAACATACACTCAGGATGCACCGATAATTATTGGTGATTGAAATGCGAAAGTTAGAAACAAAAAAGAAGGATCGGTAGTTGGATAATACAGCCTTGGTGACAGAAACGATGCCAGAGATTGCATGATTGAATTTTGCAAGACCAAGAACTTCTTTCATTGCAAATATCTTTTTTCCCCAACATAAACTGTGACTATACACATAGACCTCACCAGATGGAATACACAGGAATCAAATCAACTATATCAGTGGAAAGAGATGATGGAAAAGCTCAATATTATCAGTCAGAACAAGGCCAGGGGCTGACTGCAGATCAGACCATCAATTATTCATATGCAAGTTCAAGTTGAAACTGAAAAAATTATAAAAAGTCCACATGAGCCAAAGTACAGCCTTGAGTATATCCCACCTAAATTCAGAAACCATCTCAAGAATAGATTTGAAGTGTTGAGCACTAATGACCGAACAAAAGACAAATTATGGAATGACATCAAGGACATCATCCATGAAGAAAGCAAGAGGTCATTACAAAGACAGGAGAGAAAGAAGAGACCTAAATGAATGTCAGAGAGGCTCTGAAACTTGCTCTTGAATATCGAGTAGCTAAAGCAAAAGGAAAAAATGATGAAGTAAAAGAGCTGAACAGAAGATTTCAAAGGCTGGCTCAAGAAGACAAAGTGAAGTATTATGATGACATGTGCAAAGACCTGGAGGTAGAAAACCAAAAGGGAAGAACACACTCAGCATTTCTCAGGCTGAAAAAACTGAAGAAAAAATTCAAGCCTTGAGTTGCAATACTGATTCTAGGGGGAAAGTATTAAACGACGCAGGAAGCGTCAAAAGAAGATGGAAGGAGTACACAGAGTCACTATACCAAAAAGAATTGGTTGACGTTCAACCATTTCAGGAGGTAACATATGATCAGGAAGAAGTCCAAGCTGCACTGAAGGCACTGGTGAAAAACAAGGCTCCAGGAACTGATGGAATACCAATTGTGAAGTTTTAACAAATGGATGCAGTGATGGAGGTCCTCACTTATCAATGCCAAGAAATTTGGAAGACAGCTACATGGCCAACCGACTGGAGGAGATCCATATTTATGCCTTTTCCCAAGAAAGGTGATCCAATTGAATGCAGAAATTATCAAACAATATCATTAATATCATATGCAAGCAAAATTTTGCTGAAGATCATTCAACAGCAGCTGCAGCAGTATATCGACAGGGAACTGCCAGAAATTCAAGCCAGATTTAGAAGAGGACGTGGATCCAGGGATATCATTGCTGATGTCAGATGGATCCTGGCTGAAAGCAGAGAATACCAGAAAGATGTTTACCTGTGTTTTATTGACTATGCTAAAGCATTCAACTGTGCAGATCATAACAAGTTATGGATAACATTTCGGAGAATGGGAATTCCAGAACACTTAATTGTGTTCATGAGGAATCTGTACATAGATTAAGTGGCAGTCATTCGAACAGAACAAGGGAATGTTGCGTGGTTTAAAGTCAGGAAAGGTATGTATCAGGGTTGTATCTTTCACCATACTTATTCAATCTGTATGCTGAGCAAATAACCCAAGAAACTTGACTATATGAAGAACTTAGCATTGGGATTGGAGGAAGACTCATTAGCAACCTGCAATATGCAGATGCACAACCTTGCTTACTGAAAGTGAAGAGGACTTGAAGTACTTATTGATGAAGGTCGAAGACCACAGCCTTCAGTATGGATTACACCTCAACATAAAGAAAAAAATTCTCACAACTGGACCAATAAGCAACGTCATGATAAACAGAGAAAAGATTGAGGTTTGCAGCCACAGCTCTTAACCACTGCACCAGCAAGTCTCTACCTCAGCCCTTAAAAAAAAAAAAAAAATTTTTTTTTTTTTTTAAGGTTAGGGAAGGGTTATTTGGTAAGCCAGAGTTTCTGGAAGACATGTAAAAGAAAAAGAATTTCCTCTATTCTAGAAAACATTTCACTTCAGGTTTAGGGGGAGGGGTAGAAGGGAGAGAGAAAGAAAAAGAGGGAAGAAATGAAAAAGGGAGGGAGGGAGGGAAAAAGAAAGAAAAGGAAAGGAGAGCTATCAATTGTTCTGTGGGCTCTAAGAACAAAGAAGAGCCAATTCCTGGGAGCAACAAGGGAAAAGCAAAAAAGATTCCAGAAAAAATGACTACATGTTACATCAAGGCAGATTGGACTAGCCTCACTAAAAGTGTCCATGTGCCAAACACGCACAGAAGCAAGAGAGTCATCACGTCTAAGGGTCACGGCAACCAGGATGTCAGGTGTCTCACATTAAGGCAAACCTGGGTGGACCAGTCTCCAAGGACCAAGTGAGCTCATACCTTGGTACTGGGTAACTCCTCAGATTTGGGGCATATCCTCCAGGAGAGAAAATCTGGACAATGTTTTGGCTGAGACAAAAATAGGGGGAAGAAAAGATTCAAAAACATAAATTATGTTATAAAAATTAAAAGTTTTATTTCCCAGATACCTCAGTTTAAACACAGAGACTCATGCCTGCTACATGAGGACTAATTTTCCTCTAAAGACAATATTGCCTCATTTCACATGAAGAATGCATGTTCCTACTGTTAGCATGATTTTGACTCTGCTCCTTGTGGAAACAATAACCTACCTGGCACTTCTGTGAAAAGGAGCATTTAACTACTCTTGGGGTCCCCACCTTAGCTATGAATTGTGCTTTTGAATAATAGCTCTGGAGAGATTTTTTTGAACACCAATTGCTGCCCCAATGAGAGAAAGGGGGTTAGGATGGGGCTGAGTCTCAGGTCATCCTGCAAAATTACTGAATGCCAATTCTGCCCTTCAGCATCCAGTGGGAAGCTATACTGCTCATGGAAGTTGTCAGACCCTTGGCCTTTGAACTAGACCCTGGAAAAAGGAGGGGAACTTGCAAGTGATGTAATCATCACAGCTACCAATGACCAGCGGTTGTGCAATGGTTACTTGATGTCAGTTAACATTAAGACTACCTCCCCAGTGGTTGTTGTTGTGTGCCATTGAGTCAATTATGACTCATAGCGATGATCCAGGACAGTAGAACTGCCTCATGAGGTTTTCTAGGCTATAATCTTTATGGAAACAGGTCACCAGGTCTTTCCTCCCATGAAGCCACTGGTGGGTTTGAACCACGGACCTTTTGGTTAGCAGCCAAGTGCTTAACCATTATGCCACCAGGGCTTCCTCCCCCCAGTGGTGAGACACACCAATTACCACAAAACAAAGGAAGGTGTAAAGTGGAAAATTGTTTTGAAGCCTGACACACCTTTAAGGCTGCAAGAAAGGAAAAGGTGTGATTTAGCCAAAATCTTTAAAACACAACCCATTAGAAAAAGAGAATTATAAGTGCTTTCAGACAGGAAAAAGCCAACAGCATGACAACAGCAAGAGTTCCCTTCTTCCCACCCCCCGCCAAAAAAAGCACACACAGTTATAGTCGAGTTGATTCCAATGCATGGCAACCCCATGTGTTGCAGAGTAGAACTGCGCTGTGCCTTTTCAGAAGCAGATTGCCAGACCTTCCTTCTGGGTTCCCTCTGGGTGGATTCAAATCACCAACTTTTTGGTTAATAGCCCAGTACATAACATTTTGTGCCACCCAGGGGTTCCATCTTTTCTCCCCAGATGTCAGATATGCCGTTTTCTAGTCATTCACTTCAAGCCCCCCATCTGGGTGTCTAGGTACACGACTCTAGTTCCGTGTGTGTGTTGACAGGGCCTTTGCTTCCAGGATGGGATGGTGGTGCCAGTGGTTCAGCAGTGCCAGTGACTGCTACAACAAATACACGTGATCCAGTGAAACCACCTGGAGTAGTGTGTTATTTAGGATGCTTTTGGCTGCAAGTAACAGGACATCAGACTAAAAGTAGCTTGAACATATTTTTTTTCCCCAGAGAACATTAAATCCAGAGGTAGGTGGTTCCAGTATTGTTTTAGCAGCTCAGTTAAGTTACTAGTTCATCCATGATGCCATGCTCACCTTTTATTCCAAGTTTTGTCTCTCGTGCTCACAAGATTGCTATCATAGCTCTACACATCAGGATCTTAAACAACAAAATCCAGAGCAGAAAGAAGGGAAAAAAGCTGTGCCCACCTACCTCCCTCTTATTATCAGGGAGAAAAATCTTTCCAGCAGACTTCCCTTAACATCTCACTGGCTGGGACTATGTCCTATAGTTACCATTAGCCGCAAGGGAGCCTAAAAAAGTGATCCTCTGGCATTTTCAGTCTTTTCTATAAGAGGAGGGGTGTCTTAGCCTGGATTTTCTAGAGAAACAAAACCAATAAAATGTATAAATATATATATAGAGAGAGAGAGAGATTTATATCAAGGAAATGGCTCATGTAGTTATAGCGGCTGGAAAGTCCCAAGTCCCTGGGTCAGGCTGGAGGCTTCTCCCAACTCATGTAGCTACAGAGGCCGGCAAACCCAAGATCTGCAGGTAAGACAGGAGGGCTCTGGCTCAGAGGCTAAGGAGATGGACAAATCAAGATCAGCAGAGAAGACAACAGGTAAGCTACTAGCTCAAGTCCCAAGAACCAGAGGTCAGACGAACAGAAGCAACCTGCAGGATCCAGAGCTAACAAAAGCCCACAAGCCTCGTCAGAAAGTCCACCTATATTGGATGCTGGCCACATCCCCAAGGAAACTTCCTTTCAACTGATTGCCTGCTCACAGCAGATCCCATCATGGAGGTGATCACATTATATCAAATCTCATCATGTAAGTGATTCCGTCACTATATGACTGCCAAACTACATCATAACTGCTAAACCACTGAGAACCATGGCCCAGCCAAGTTGACACACAACCTTAATGATCACAGAGGGCTTTGCCAGAAAGAAAGAAGATAGAATATCTGTGGATGGGCAATTAAAAGTGTCCACCAGACTCCTGCCTCTGACAATTATTGGGTGGTTCTGGGTCTCCATGTGCCTGGACCTTGGACTTCAGCCTGATGACTCCTTTTGAACTGTTCCTTTGTGCCAGAATCAAACTTCTAATTTAATTCTCTCCTCACTGTTGTTTTACCATGTCCCAATGGCAGACTCAGCCTGATTTGAACTGGATATAACCAGTACTCCCCAGCACTGTTTAGCTTAGGTTGAAATGAGAGAAAGACCAAGACTCTTGACTCTGAGGAAGGCAGAAGCAGCTGAGTAGGTCAACCTCATAACAATCACCAGCTACCTTTGAAAGTCTTTATCATCGAGACCAGTATAAAAACGTAGAGTGGTATAGTACAGAGAGCATGAGTTGTGATGCTACAGACATTAATTTAAATCTCAACACTGCCACTTATTAACTAAGCACGATTGGGCAAGTTACTTAACCTCTTTGTTCTCTCAGCTATAAAAAAAAAGGGGGGGGACTATACAGCAGCACTCAACACATGGGTTTATAGAAAGGATTGAGTGAAACAAGGCCTATAAAGCTCCTAGCACAGAGTATGACACAGCATTAGGGCTCAATAAACAGCAAAGGTAATTGTGATCAGGTTGCCATGCACATTCCATTATGTAGTAATTCAGAGCACTTGGCCATTAAGAGCACAGGCTGGAGCCAGACTGCCTGAGTTCAAATCCTGGCTGTGTGACCCAGGGTCAGTTATTTAACCTCTCTGTGCCTCAGTTGTATAGTCATAAAAAGGAATCAATCACAGTGCCTGTCTTATTGGTTGGCAGGAGACTGAAATGTCGTAATACCTGTCCCTATGTATTAAGCACTTAGAACAGCTTTGGCACATAGTATACATGTTAGGGTTACTAGGTTAGGTTATAAATGGTTATGTTGTTTTTTGTACACTGTGTTTAAGAATAGAGGAAAAGAGAGATATGTTTTTAGAAACATTTCATCAAATGTCTAAAATTCAATTTTGATCTTTATAGAGTAAAGCTTCCCATTTCAAGAAAATTTACTTTTCTAGAATCACTTCATTTCGCTTTAGCACCAGCTGAGAGTATGTATTGTTAGGATCAGGTGACTAGTGTCAGATGGCCTGGATCCAAGTCTTGGACCTGCACTTCCTGTCTGTGTGACCTTAGGCAAGTTACTTAACTTTCTTTTGCCTCGGTTTCCTCTCTCTGTAAAATGGAAATAATAAAACCCACCTCCTAGGGTTTCTGTGAAGAACAACATCTGGCACATCATGCTCAAAAAATGCTATCAATTATTACAACTAGGAGCTCAATTAGCTAATGATGATTTGGTTGGGACGGCAGTCCCCATTTCACAAACAAGAAAACCAAGGCAGCAAGTTGTTGCTAGAGTCAGGTCTGGAACTCAATCTTCTATTTTACTGCTTATTCCATTAAACTCCATTCTGAACATAAGATTGGTTTTCGGTGTGTGGGTATTACTCGTGTGTGATTTTATATTTCCCTGGTGCATTTTAGAAACAAGGAGGTCAGTATTCCTTGCCAACTCACCTAGAATTTCAGACTTGCTAGACTCCTTTCTGTTTCCTCTGTAAAAATAAAAGTGCAGTGCTCAGAATAGAACAGCACACTGGAAAAGTTCCCCAATAAAGTGAGGCCTAACTGCGGAAAACAGGAGCAGGCCTTCAACTTGGCATCCACTTGACCCACAGACAGAAAACAGTGATGTCACCCCTTCCCATCCCAACCTGGCCTTTCCAAACATAGTTGGTGAAGAAAAGAACAGAGGGAAGGAGAAAGGAGGGGAAAGGAGAGGAGAGGAGGTAGCAAGACTCCCTTGTTACACTACAGTGATTAGAGCACATGACTGATGTTCATAGCGTAGCTCACACCCTAAGTTCCAAAAGGAACTCCTGCCAGGGAAATACACCTCCATCTTCCCCCATGGTCTAGAATCTCCCAGTCTATCTCCGTTGCTTCTGTAAGTCTAAATGAAGCCCAGCTCCATCTCCTCTACCTTCTGGGGGAAAAAAATGGTTTCATTTTTCAACCATGGTAACTTTTTCCTCCCTCTATCTGAACACACAAACTGCTGCCAGAATCACGCAGCCTTCCAGCTGACAAGCAAGTGTCAAACCCAAGATGCCTGTTGCTGTCAGAGAACTTGTGGTAGAGGTGTCAGCCACGGCTGCTCTCAGATTCTCCTTTCTAGAGCTGGCTATGGCACAGCCTGATTAACCCAGCTCTACTATGAGCCAAATGTGGATCTGAAGAGACGCAGCACCGGCCCTGCCTTCGTTGCTCATAGTAATCACTTTATCTGCAAGCTCTGAGAGGTTCACAGAAACTAAAAAAAGCACAATAATAATAAAAGCAGTCATTTATAGGCCACTTACTTAAGCAGCAGGAGGCATGCTAAGTGCTTTATATACATATCTAATTTATACTCAATATAGCATGGACTGCCAGAAGAACAAACAAATCTGTCTTGGAGGAAGTACAGCCAGAATGCTCCTTAGAAGCGAGGATGGTAAAACTTTGTCTCACGTATGTTGGACATGTTATCAGGAGGGACCAATCCCTAGAGAAGGACATCATGCTTGGTAAAGTAGAGGGTCAGTGAAAAAGAGGAAGACCCTCAATGAAATGGTCTGACATAGTGGCTACAACAATGGACTCAAGCGTAATGATTGTGAGGATGGTACAGGACCAGGCAGTGTTTCGTTCTGTTGTACTTAGGGTCACTATGAGTCAGAACCAACTTGACGCCACCTAACAACAAGATACTCAATTTCAACCTATGTAAAAGTTTCCTACTTATGCCTGAGAAACCTAAGGCATATAGAGTAAAAATTCCTTGCCCAAGGTGACAAAGTTAGCATATGGCAAAGCAGGTATCTGAGTGAGGAATTACTCTGCCTCCAAAGCCCATGATTTATGCACTACATTGTAATTCCTAGGATATATCATCTACCATGGATGCCACACGTTCTCTCCAGAAGACAGCTGGAGGATCATTCACTGAGCGGACTTTTTATAGAGCACCTACTATGTCAGAATCCCTTGGTGGTACACATGGTTATTGTGCTCAGCTGCTAACCAAAAGCTTGGAGGCTCGAATCTACCCAGAGACACCTTGGAAGAAAGGCCTGGTGATCTACTCTGACACACATGGGGTCACCGTGAGTCGGGTCACTTGACAGCAACTGGTATTGGTATGCTGAACCTGTTGCCATTGAATCAGTTCTGACTCAACATGACCCCGTGTGTCACAGAGTGGAACTTCACTATACAGTTTCCTTGCCTGTAATCTTTATGGAAGCAGATCACCAGGCCTTTCTTCTGCAGTGCTGCTGGGTGGGTTTGAACTGTCAACCTTTAGGTTAGTTGTGGTTAGGTGCCATCAAGTTGGTTCCAACTCATAACTACCCTATAGTAGTCAAGCACAAACCATTTGTACTACCCGGGGACCTACTGGTATCCTAGGTACAAGGAATATAAAGTGAACAGGGAGCTTACAGCCTAGTAAAGAGAGACAATAAGAGTCCATAAACAGTGCTTCCTGTGAAAACAGACAATTGAACACTCAAACACATTTTGAGGAATCCTGGAATAAAAGAGCCTTGTGTTGGCTTTCCACCTGGAGCTCTGGGACACTGGCAAACCCTGCAGATAAACCCATAGCAAGTCCATCCCTATTCAAAATGTCCAGGCCCATGGGCCAGAGGGCAACCTTCCAGATCCCTGGACATCTCGACAGCTGCAAGGGAGTGACCAAGCACTCCATGCTCCAGGGAAAGAGCCTGACAGAGTCCTGTGGTTTTGAGGACAATGTGTAGCTATGGGTGGCAGTGTGGTCCCAAGTATGGCTCTAGTGAACACTGGTGGCAATCTTCACCACAGCCGATGACCAAGGCCAGACAAGACTACTGATTGTGGATGCCATCCCAGGAGGACCACAGATCCAGGAGCCTCTTCAGTGCCACTGCACCATGATACCCCCTACTCACCCCCCAACAGAAATAGTCTTTCCCTTCCAAGGAGAGGGAGGGAGAAACCCCTGAGTATAACTAAGCTTAAACCCAAACACCCTGAGAAATCACCGAATTTGACTGATTAACCTGTGTTATGGATTGAATTGTATCCCCAAAAACTAAGTATTGTAATTCCTAACTATACCTGTGCTTATAATCCCACTTGGGAATGGGTTGTCTTTGTTATGTTAAGGAGGCAGGGTTAGTATAGTGTGTGTCTTGAGTCAATCTCTTTTGAGATATAAAAGAAATTAAACAAGTAGGCGAGAGAAGCAGAGATGGTGTAAGAGAGATATCAAGACAAATGGAGATCTCTAAGGAACCAGGAAGCAGAAGCTGAAGAGACAAGGATCTTTCTCCGGAGCTGACAGAGAGAGGAAGTCTTCCCTCCAGCCAGCATTCTGGATTTGGACTTCGCCTCCTAAACTGTGAGAAAATAAATTTCTGTTTGTTAAAGTCACCCACTTGTGGTATGTCTTTTATAGCAGCACTAGATAACTAAAACGACCTGGGAATGACTAGATTAAGCTTCCTGCGTCAGTCGCCATGGTAACTGGAGATGGAAATTCAGTAGAGTTAAAGGAAAATAAAGAAAGCTACATTTCTGCCCGTGAGAAATACGCACCCAACTATTTGGGCTATAGCAGTAAGTAGTTCGCACAGTGTAAGTAGTTGATGGCAGTCTGGAGGAAGTAGTAGAAGTTGAGTGGGACAAAAAGGGGTCGATTTAACAATCTTGAAATAGGGACATATTTCAGAGGCCAGATTGACAGGGTGACCTGATGAACTGGAATTTGTAAAAGATGGGGTAGTCACTTTTTTATCCATTCATTACACATTTCCTAAGTACCTAGTAGATGCTAGGTCGAGCATAAGGTGCTATGAGAGATACAAGCCTGACATTGCCTGTGACAGTTACCTTCATCCCAGGAACCTCAATCTCATAAATGCTCCTTCAGTCACTGGAGGCTGCTGGGAGGAACCACCCACTCACTGATTAAAGCTTCTTTTAGAGCCCCAAGTCCTTCCCAGGCTACTGGAGTTGGAAGCCTCCCTGTCACAGAAACCCACTTTGTCTCACAATCCAGTAGTCTTGGTCCCTGTCCAAAGTGTCAGTCCCTCTGATTGTCTAACCTCTCTGCCTATTTTATGCTTCATTTCTTCTGAGGCAATCTCCTCTTACAACACTAACTCCTCCAATCCTCGCCCTTTCCACTAAATAATTGCTCTGCCTCCTTGCTGTAACTGAAACTTAGCTCTGTCCCAAGAGACCCTTTTTCCGTTTCAACTGGCTTCTGTCCTTTCCCCCACACTCTAGTACCTCAGGGTGTGAGGGGACGTGCAAAGGGAATACAATTTCTCCTGATGGAAAACCAGGCCTCATTCTTTGCTCCTTCCGCTCGCTTTCTTCTAGAAGCCAATGAATGACTCATCATATTCTTCGAAGGAGCCTGGGCACTGGTCCCCTCTTCACAGCTGCTCTTGTAGCCTGGGAAAAGCTTGCCTGATTTCTAGGGGTGGAGAAAACTTGCTCTCACCTATCTTCTTTGCCTATCGTTTAGTCCAGAACCTTAGCTCATAAATATTTAAATATCTTTTTCTCTGAAGACATTGTTATTGTCTTCATATTCAAGATCTTATTTTGATACTCAAAAGCAGAACTGGGCAGCTTCTTTCTCTTTGCATTCCTACTATAATGTCCTGTTCCCCTCCCCCCACCCTGATACAATAGATGCCTCTGAGAAACATTTCATGAAAAGAATATATCTACAAAAAGAATGCATTCACTACTTCTCTGCTTCAGCTCCCGCTGCTACACAATGGGGGTGGGAGGTAAAGGGAAGTGAGAGAGGGAGCGCAAGAAGATATTCAAAACTTTACTAGAAAAAAATTTAGAGTGATAAAATTTGGAATTACTCACCATCTAACCCAGCTGACATTGAATCAACGCCAAACCACGGCAACCCCATGTGTGTCAGAGTAGACCTGTGCTCCACTGAGTTTTCAATAGCTCTCCAGGCCTTTCTTCTAAAGCACCTCTGAGTACACTCTAACTTCTAACCTTTCGGTTAGCAGCCAAGCATGTTAACCATTCGCACCACCCATGACCTATTAGCCAATATTTTTTTCTTGTTGTATCCCTCCCATAATTATCTTCCTCCTTACCCCCACAACAAAAGGGCCAAAAGCATCCATTCATTCATTGCTCCAAGTGACACATATTTGCACCTCCCTCAGTGAAGAGAAAAGACAGAATTCAACTGAGTTTCAACCCCAGGAGTTCGGCCCCCGCACACCCTTATAGCTCAGTAATGAAGTCGCTCTTGAGGTTCATCCTTCAGCCAAAGATTAGACAGGCCCATAAAACGAAACAAGATTAAATGGGTGCACCAGCCCAGGACAAGGATGAGAAGCCAGGAGGGGACGGGAAAGCTGGTAAAGGGGAACCTGAAGTCGAGAAGGGGAGAGTATTGACATGTTGAGGGTCTGACAACTAATGTCACCAAATAATATTCGCATTAATTCTTTAACAAGAAATTAGTTTGCTCTGTAAACCTTCATCTAAAGCACAATTAAAAAAATAATTCAACTGAGTTTCTAAGTAGATTCTTTAAAATTCATGGTAGCATTAATGATCTTGGTAGCCAAGGTACTTTGATTTTCAAGAACTTGGCTTTGTGAGTGAGAAAAAATGATCAAAGTCCAATAGGGGCTGTTCATCTTAGGAAAGCCACGAGGTACAAGGCTGATGATACCCATGAAGAAGACTCCAGTTCCCCAGGGCCATGAGAGTGCAAATAAACCCCAGAACTTGGATTACCTTGGGGCAGGCGGGGGGGGGGGGGCGGGGAGGAGGAAATCCTGAAATGACATTAAACATTGAAATAACTGTGTTTACCTTAAGTTGTCTAGAATCTACGCAATCTAGACTCTAAACGAAGTTCCCACTACCAAGAAGAACAGGGACTTGAAAGCTAAATTATTATATAGAAAAATATCTTAAGTTACATTTCTGCAGCCCACTTGAGGTTTGACGCAAACCCACTAATGCTTTCTAACCACCATCACCAGTTGTCATCAAGTTAGCTCCAACTCATGGCAACGGCATTGTAACAGAGTAAAACTGTGCTCCATAGGGTTTTTGATGGCTGATTTTCAGAAAGAGATCACAAAGACTTTCTTCAGAGACACCCTCGGGTGGACTCCAACTCCAACCTTTCGGTCAGCAGCTGAGTGCATTAACCGTTTGCACCACTCAGGGACTCCAATACCATCTAACAGGTTCTCTGATTCCATAATTGTCCTATTCAACCCATTCTACACAGCGTATTCCCTACACCATGCCCCTCCCCTGCCCTGTGAATGACCTCTTATTGCACTTAAAATAAAATCGCATTCTTGACAGTCTCTAGCTTTCTGCATGGTATGGTCTTGACCTTCTTCTTCTATTGCACATTGTGCCCCTCTGCCCTTAGCTCAGTCTCCAACCACACTAGCCTTCTTCCAGTTCTCATACTTGCCAAACTTCTGCCTCATGACTGCTGGGAGACTCTACATAAGGCTTCTCCTCCTTCGGATAGGGCTGAAAGGTCAACTCTCCAGAAAAGTTTCCCTTGACCTTGAAAAGGTTCCATGTGCATCCTCACCCCCACAGTTCTTTATCTCAGTACTGAAAGTATTTACTTTATAGACTCCCCCATCTGTAATGATTTCATTTGTTGTTGCCTTCTACTCCAGTTAGGGAGTAAACTCCATAAAGATAAAGACCATGTCACTCTTGTTTAATCTTATTTCCAGGGAAATAAAGCCCAGTGCCTGGTCCTCAATAAATATTTGTTCAATGAATAATGAGTGAACTCCAGATTATTGCCAATGTAACTCTTTTGATGGAGCAAGAAGAGCAAGTGAAGTTTTTACTGTTGATGTGGGTAAGGCCTCCACGACATCTGTTTATAGGGCCCTAGGGGAGCATTTTGCTTTAACAAACCCAAGAATTTACATCTCCAAGAAACACATGTGGTTACCAGTGACATTAAGTTAGTGGTGAGCAACCTTTTCTGCTTGAGAGCCAATTCAGGAAAAATACAAATGTTTATGATCAGCATTTTAAAATTCAATATGACAGTAATTTTATTGAATCCTATGGAAGGGGAAATGGTGTGTATTCTTATTATTGAAATGATATACTTTATTGATAGACAAATATCAGTAAGAAAATGGTCATTACTTATTAGCCACTAAAATGCTAATATTAACAGCAATTCATAGACACCTTTTCCTCCTTATGTGTATATCAGACTTAAAGTCGTGATCTCCAGAGTAAGATAAACACACCCAGGGGTACACAAGATCATTCACTGAGTTAAAGGAAGAATACAACTTCTATTTATTTTTACCTCATCCTTTTGAAATATTTATTTCTGTAAATATACAACAGAACATGTATATAAGTTTTAAATATATTTACATATATCGGGATGCATATTTAAAACTACCTCCTGAAAGAATATGCTGAAAAAAAAATTGGTGGCCATTGATGTAGGACCTACAGCAACACTGAGGCCACTGCCAATTTCCTGGGGGCTCTCCTCTGTGCTATGCTCCTGACTCCCTGTCTACTCCCATCCACTGACCTCATTCCCCAGCGCTCCCATTCTTCACATAGCACAATAATCTGAGGATCAGTGTCTCTGCCTAAGGTGTCTCTAAGGACATCTTGAGTGGTGGCTGGATCCTTCTGAGGCTCAACCGGCATGGAAAAGAGTGAGAGCACTCAGACACTGGAGGCCTGTGGGATATAGCAGCTGTCTGGAAGGCCCCAGCAGGAGGCCAGAACAAAAATGAGGTTGGTGTGTCAGGGAGTCTGGGCTCAGGTCACAGGGTAAAGGGTTAGAGGTAGAAATGTATCAGGGAAATGTGGCAAGGGTGGCAGGGACTCAGCCAAGAGGAACAAGACTCATGGGCAGGGCTCATGTCTCCTGGAGGGCTGCCAGAAGAGCTGAGCTACTAGACAATCGCTGAGTCAAGACCTATTTACTGCAACTGAGGTAAGAGGCAGAAGTGTGTTAGCCAGGAATGAAGCAAGAACCCAGGTACTAGAACTGACACACATGATCACAGTGTACCTGGCAACAGTGCTGGCTTATTAAGTCGTCAGCTACCCATCCAGGGTGTCTTTAAATTCTCTCACCTCAGAACAGGACTTTTCTGAGAGCCTGGGATGAGGCAGAAACTAGAAAAAGTGGAAAAGAACCATACAAGTATATCTCCTTTATTTACTCATGCAACAAATATTTATTGAGCACCTACTATGTGCCAGTCAGTGACTGTGCTAGGAACTAGGTATAACTGGGAATAAGACAGAGGACCTTGCTCCCACAGAAGTTACAGCTGAAAGGGAAACAAATGAGTGAGAACTATGACAGGATATGTTGAATGCTGAGAAGGGGTGTGAAAGTGATCAAAGGGGTTTTTGTGCTTCTTTTATTAAAATGAAAAAATGTAATCATATTCAAATATTAGTGGAAAGAACCTAGAGGAGGCAGAGGTAGAATATACTGGGGAGAGAATCATTAACTAAAGGATTGAGGACTTAGAGGATCCATAAAGTGAGAGGAATCTAGAGTCTTCTAATCTGATATGGTATTCTGTTTATCAGTAGACATTATAGATGTATCTCAAGTACTAACACCTTAATATAGAATGATATGTTTCATAGAAAGATACGTTTTATTGATTATGAAAAGGCATCTGACTGTGTGAATCAAATCAAATTACGGATAACGTAAAGAATGGGGATTACAGAACACTTAATTGTGCTCATGAGGAACATGTACATAGATCAAGAGGCAGTCGTTCAAGTAGGACAAGGAGAGAGTGCATGGTTTAAAGTCAGGAAAGGTATGTGTCAGAGTTGTATCCTTTCACCATACTTATTCGTACATAATCTTCATGCTGAGCAAATAATCTGAGAAGCTGAACTATATGAAGAAGAATGTGGCATCATGGGTGGAGGAAAATGTATTAACAACCTGCAATATGCAGATGACACAACCTTGCTTGCTGAAAATTAAGAGGACTTGAAACACTGACTGATGATTAAAGACTACAGCCTCCAGTATGGGTTACACCTCAAAGTAAAGAAAACAAAAATCCTCACAACTGGACCAATAAGCAACATTATGATAAGTGGAGAAAATACTGAAATTGTCAAGGACTTCATTTTACTTGGATCCACAACGGACACAGCAGTCAAGAAATCAAATGACACATCGCATTGAGTAAATGCTCTACAAGAGACCTCTTTAAAAAGGAAAGATGTCACGTTGAGGACTAAGATGTGCCTGTCCCAAGCCATGGTATTTTCTATCTCCTCATATGCATGTGAAAGCTGGACAATGAATGAGGAAGACTGAAGAAGAATTGACATCTTTGAATTATGGTGTTGGTGAAGAATATTGAATATACCATGGACTGCCAGAAGAATGAACAAATCTCTCTTAGAAGAAATACAGCCAGAATGCTCCTCAGAAGCAAGGATGATGAAACATACTTTGGTCATGTTATCAGGAGGGATCAGCCCCCGGAGAAGGACATCATGCTTGGTAAAGTAGAGGGTCAATGAAAAAGAGGAACACTCTCAATGAGATGGATTGACATGGTGGTCACAACAATGGGCTCAAGCACAATGATTGTGAGGATGGTGCAGGACCAGGGAGTGTTTCGTTCTATTGCACATAGGGTTGCTGTGTCAGAATCACCTCAACAGCACCTAACAACATCATGTTTCTAGAAAGGTTGTGAATTGATTGTGCAGGACTTACGGAAAAGCTTTGTGTTTGGAGTTGGAGGAAATGTTTTGAGATCATGAGTACCAGGTCTACCATTTTCCTAGACAAGTGAGTTTGGAAAAATCTCTTAACTTTTTTCAGCCTTGAGTTTGTTTCAGTTTTTTTTTTTTTTTTTTACCCCTAGGACTTCAGATGGACAGAATTCAGCTTATCATAATCCTTGGTTCCTGACATACTCTCATTACTAGTCCACCATATTGCAAAGATTTGTTCATGTTGCTCCATGTAACTGTAGGTGATCTGCTTTAACACATATATGAATCATTGATATATGTGAGGTCGGCAAGACATGTAAGTGGAGAGAATAGACACTCTTAACTAACTAGAGTTGGAAAATAAAATAATTGTCCATATGGAATGAGATAAAAGAAAATCTCTAAATGATCCCATATGTAAAAATCAACTCCAGATGAATTAAGGTCTTACAAGTCAAAACATTAAAATTTTTTTAACTTAAAAGAGGAGACAAAGCCAACATGGCACTGTAGACAGAAGCACCATGCCATCCCTCTGCAGCAAAGACCTGAAAAACTAAGCACAACAGATACAAACGTCAATCCTGGAACCCTAAGCACCAAATGAAGGGATAAAGAACTAAGTCAAGCACCTAATGGAAGAGAAGAAGATGACAGAGAACAGAGAATGAAGAGAGCTACAGAGTGGAGGTTCCCTGACAGCTAACAGGAACAGCTTCACCATCCTGGAGCACAGCCAGCAAAACTCCGGACAGGGACTACAGGAAGACAACTTCACGGAGCTCCCAACAGAAGACAGAGCACCTGGTAACCAGAGATACATGCTTTCCCACCCCTCACCCTTCTGCCCTGTATGCTACCTCTGCCATTTCCCATGGGTCATGGTCACTCAGCCAGAGAGACACCAGCTCCCTGCTGCCCCAGGTCTGCCACATCTCCACCGGCAGACTCCCTCAACACAATTTTTTTCTCTTTCCCTTTCTTCCTTTGACTTTTACCTCCCATCTAGTCCCCTGCGCTGCCTCTGCTGTTTCTAGATGGGCCATGCCACACAACTCGGCTAGAGAGTCAGTGCCACATGGCCTCCTCAGGTCTGCCCACCCCCACCCACCAGTTCCATTTGTGCCTTTTTTTTTTTCTATCTGTTCTTTCTTTTCTTTCCTCCTGCCACCTAGCTCCACACATCATATCCTCTCCTTTCCAATCAGCCCTTGGGCTCACACACCTCCCCCACCAGCCAGTCCCCACTAAGCCTTTTTTCTCTTTTTTTTCCTCTCTTCTTCCTTTTCTTTCTCCCTCCTACATAGCCTGTGCACCACCTCAGCCCCCTCCTGATGGATCACACTATGCCATTCAGCAAGAGAGATACTGGCTCACCAATAACCTGGTTCCACCCTGCCCCCAATGGCCAGTTCCCTCACCACCGTGTATTTTTTTATTCTACTTCCCTTCCTTTTCTTTCTCCCACCCACCTAGCCCCATGTGCCATCTGCACCCCTTCTCAATGGGCCATGCCACGCCACTTGCTAGAGAGCCACCAGCACATAGCCTCCCAGGGTCTGCCCCATCCTTACCCATCAGCTGATGCCGTACCACCATTTTTTTTTTTTTTTTGCTTTTGTTTCTCTTTCTTCTTTCTTTTCTTTCTCCCTCCCACCTAGCTCCACACATCACTTCCCCTCCTTTCCAATCAGCTCTCAGGTCCACTTGCCCCCACCAGCCAGCACTGGCTAGCCATTTTTTTCTTTTTTCTATTTTCTGTCTTTTCTTTCTCTCTCCCACCCAGCCCACTGTGCCATCTCTGCTCCTTCCTGATGGGCCACAACATGCTACTCAGCAAGAGAGACACCAGCTCACCGCCATCCACCATCTGCCCCACCCCCACCAGCTGGCTCCCTCAGTGGCATTTTTTTTCCTTTTGGGGGGCTTTTGCTTCTCTCTCCTTTCTTTTCTTCTCCCTCCCACCTAGCTCCACACATCACATCCCCTCCTTTCCAATCAGCCCTTGTGCCTGCCCTGCCCCCACTCACCGGCTTTCATGGTGCTGCCAGTTTTTTTTTTTTCTTTTCTTTTAATTTTATTTTTTCTTTCTCTCGCTTCCTTTTCCATCCGCCTTGGATGAAGCCCCATATGCCACATCCCCATATCCCCCATCACCACCAGACCCCACTACACCACTGCGGCTAGACAGGCACCAGCCTCCTGCTGCCCTGCATCTGCCCAGCCCCCACTGCACCACCATTTATATTATTTTTTTCCTTTCTTTTTTCTTTTACTTACTTCCTTTTCTTTCTACCTTCCACCTAGCCTCATAAACCACTACCCCAATTTCCTGCTGGCCCCCAGGTCCACCCAGTCCCCGGGTCCACCGAGCCCCCACCCACCAGCTACTTTTTTATCTTTTTTCTTTCCTTTCTCCCCCCCCACCTAGCCTTATATGCCACCCCCCTTCCCACCAGCCCCTGATGTGCTGCCATGGCTAGAACACCCCCCAGTGCTCAGACTAGCTGCCACACCGGCCTACACTGCCCCCACCTCCTGCCACTTGACCAGCTGCCAAACGGTGGGAAGCAAGCCCACATTGCTCACTGCCCAATACCCTTGCCTATCTGGCAAGGGGCTGGTAAAAATCCCATGCCACTGGACCAACATCAGGAGAGAGACAGTGCCCAAACAGCTAACCCTCAGCCACCTCTCCAAACCAGTATACAGCAAAGCAGGTTCACCCTGTCTGTTGCTGCTCTGCACACCTGGACAAGTTGGTGAGAACTACTGTGACAACAGACAAGCAAGCAGAAAAACACACCTGGCCCATTTGCTCTGACATATGAAAAAACAAAAAGCAGGACAAAACAAATGAAAATACAATCAATAAATATAGAAAATAATACCTTAATGTCTTGGAGAGAGCAGACAATATCAAAACATAAAAAAGCAGGATAAGATGGTTCCAGCAAATGACTAAAATAAAGAATCAGATGATCTTCCAGTAGAAGAAAAGGCAGTGGAACTACTCGATATGGAATTCAAAAGACTAATATTTAGGACTCTACAAGAGACAAGGAAAGAGATCAAGGAAAACGCAGACAAAAACCAACAAAAACATAGCCAAAAACAAGGAAAACACAAAGCAACAGAAGAATTCAGGAAAATAATACAAGAACAAAACATCAAAATAAATAAACAATTCTAAATCATACAAAAATGGCAACCAGAAATCCAAAAGATAAAGAAAAAAAATTCAGAAATGGGGAACTCAATAGAAAGTTTTAGGAGCAAATTGAAAACAATGAAAGACAGAATAAGTGAGATTGAAGACAAATCCATGGATGCCACTTGGTTTGAGGAAAAATCAGAGAAATGAATTGAGAAAATTTAAGAATTATGTGGAACACAATCAAGAGCAAAAATTTGCATGTGATTGAAGCTCCAGAACAGGAGGATAAAATGGAAACCACAGAGAAGATTGTTGAAGATTTGCTGGCAGAAAACTTCCCAAATATCATGAAAGATGAAAAGCTGACCATTCAAAAAGCTCCACAAACCCCATATAGACTAGACTCTAAAATAAAGTCACCAAGACACATCATAATCACACCTGCCAAAACCAAAGACAAAGAAAGAATCCTGAGAGCAGCTCAAGAAAAACAAAAAGTCACTTACAAAGGGGAAACAGTAAGACTAAGCTCTGATTACTCAGCAGAAACTGTGCAAGAAGGTAGTGGGATGACATATACAAAATCTTGAAAGAAAAAAACTGCCAACCAAGAATAATAATATATCATGAAAAACTGTCTCTCAAATACAATGGCGAAATTAGGGCATTTCCAGATAAACAGAAGTTATGGGAATTTGCCAAAACCTAATCACCTTTATAAGAAATATTAAAGGGAGTCCTCCAGTTAGAGAACCAGCAACATCAGAAAACAGCCAAAGTCTAAGACACAGGACAGCATCAGCCAGATACCAATCTAGATAAAGAACTCTCAACAGCAAAACAAAGCTAAAAGACTTAACACTTGGAAACAGAGATGTTAATCTGTAAATGACAACACATCAAAACAATAAGAGGGAAAATAAATGGTGTAGGTATAGAACCTTTGAATGGAAAGCAAGTCAAGGCAATATCAAGTAATAAAAGACTGGTTCAAACTTAGAAATATAAGGGTAAATTTCAAGGTAACCACAAAGAAAGTTAGCAAATGTACTCATCAGGATAAAAAAGAAGAAAAACATACCCGGTAAACACAAAATCTGTAAACATATTCAGTAAAAACAAAAGAAAAGAAAAGGAAATCCACAAACAAAAGGAACTCAGCACAGTAGAGTAACAGGAACAAAGAAAACATCAGCACTACAAAAGAAAGAACAACAAACAATATGATAGTAATAAACTTATACCTGTCAGTAATCACACTGAAAGGAAGTGGTAATTGCACCCATAAAGAGACGGAGAGTGGCAGAATGAATTTTAAAAAAAATATACAACCCATCAATATTTGGTCTAAAAGAGACACATCTTAGACACAAAGATATAAATTTACTAAAAAACAAAGGATGGAAGAAAAATGTATCAAGCAAACAGTAACCATAGAAGGGTAGGAGTGGCAATACTAATCTCAGATAAAATAGACTTTAAAGCAAAATCAACGATAAAAGACCAGGAAGGACATTATATAATGATTAAAGGGAAAATCTGTCAAGAATACATAACCTTAATAAATACATATGCACCCAACAACAGGGCCCCAAAATACATAAACTCTAACAGCACTGAAAAGAGAAAATGACATTTCCACAATAATAGTAGGAGACATCAACACACCACTCTCGGTGATGGACAGAACACCTAGAAAGAAACTCAACAGAAACACAGAAGATCTAAAGGCCAAAATCAAACAACTGGACCTCATTGACATATATAGAACACTCCACCCAACAGCACTAAAGTATGCATTCTTTTCCAACATACCTGGAACATTCTCCAGAACAGACCACATTTTAAGCCACAAAACAACCATTAATAAAATCCAAAACATCAAAATAATACAAAGCATCTTTCTGATCATGACATCATAAAAGGTGAAATCAATAACATGAAAAGCAAGGGAAAAAATCAAATACATGAAAGTTGAATAACGCCTTGCTTAAAAACAAATGGGTAATAAAAGCAATCAAAGAGGGAATCAAAAATCTCTTAGCATCAAGTGAGAATGAAAACACATCATACTAAAACCTTTGGGACACAGCAAAGGCAATGTTCAAATGTCAATTTATAGCAATAAATGCACACATCGAAAAAGAAGAATGTGCCAAAATCAAAATATTAGCCCTACAACTTGAACGAATAGAAAGTGAACAGCAAAAGAAGCCCATAGCCATAAGAAGAAAGGAAATAATAAAGATTAGAGTGGAAAGAAATGAAATAGAGAACAGAAAAACAATAGGAAGAATCAACAAGACCAAAAGTAGGTTCTTTGAAAAGATCAACAAAATTGACAAACCACTGGCCAAACTGACAAAAGAAAAGCAGAAGAGGAAGCAAGTAACCCAAATAAGAATAAGATGGGAGATATTACAATAAGCCCAACTGAAATAAAAAGGATCATAATAGAATACTATGAAAAATTGTACTCCAACAAATTTCAGAACCTAAAAGAAATGGATAAATTTCTAGAAACATACTACGTACTTAAACTGACACAAACTGAGATAGCAAATCTGAACAGACCCATAACAAATGAAGAGACTGAAGAGATTAAAAAAAAAAAAAAAAAAAAACTTCCAACAAAAATAAAGCCCTGACCCGGTTGCCTTCACTGGAGAATTCTGTCAAATCAGTACTATTCAAACTATTTCAGAGCACAGAAAAGGAATACTCCCAAATTCATTCTATTAAACCAGGATAACGCTGATCCCAAAGGCAGGCAAAGATATCACAAAAAAAGAAAATTATAGACCAATATCTCTCATGAATAAAAATGCAAAAATTCTTAACAGAATTCTAACAAATAGAATTCAACATCATATCAAAATATAATACACTACAACCAAGTGGGTTTCACATCAGGTATGCAAGGATGATTCAACATCAGAAAATCAATCAACGTAATCCACCACATAAATAAAAAGAAAAAAAGAATCACATGATCATCTCAACTGATGCAGAAGACATTTGATAAAGTCCAACACCCACTCCTGATAAAAACTCTCAATAAAATAGGAACAGAAGGGAAATTCCTCAACATAATAAACGACATCTATACAAAACCAAAGGCTAACATCATTTTCAATGGAAAGAGGCTGAAAGCATTCCCCCTGTGAACGGGAACAAGACAAGGGTGCCCTTTATTACCACTCTTACTAAAATTGTGCTGGAAATCCTAGCTAGAGCAATAAGGCACGAAAAATAAATAAAGGGCATCCAAATTGGTAAAGAAGTAAAACTATCTCTACCTGCAGATGATACAATACTATACATAACCAATACACAGAGAACCCCAAAGCTTCTACAAGAAAACTACTGGAACTAATAGAAGGATTCAGCAGAGTAGCAGGATACAAGATCAACATACAAAAATCAGTTGTATTCCTATACACCAACACAGAGAATTTGAAAAGGAAATCAAGAAAACAATACCATTTATAATAGCCTCTGAAAAAAATAAAATACTTAGGAATAAAACTGACCAGGGACATAGAAGACCTGTACAAAGAAAACTAAAACACGCTACTACAAGAAACCCAAACAGACCTACATAAATGGAAAAGCATACCATGTTCATGGATAGGAAGACTTAACATTGTGAAAATGTAAATTCTGCCCAAAGTGATATACAGTTATAATGCAATCCTGATCCAAATACCAATGCCATTCTTTAACAAGATGGAAAAACTAATCACTAACTTTATATGGAAAGGAAAGATGCCCCAGATAAGTAAAGCATTGTTGAAAAAGAGAATGAAGTAGGAGGCCTCACACCACCTGATCTCAGAACCTACTATACAGTAACAGCAGTCAAAAGAGCCTGGTACTAGTACGACAACAGACACATAGACCAATGGAATGAAATCAAGAACCTACTTGTAAATCCATCTACCTATGGTCATTTGACTTGGATACACAATCCACACCCATGGAAGCAGCAGTCAAGAGGTCATAAGACACATTGCATTGGGCAAATCCGCTGCAAAATACCTCTTTAAAATGTTAAAAAGCAAAGATGTCGCACTGAAGACTAAGGTGCTCCTGACCCAAGCTATGGTGATTTCAATCACCTCATATGCATATAAAAGCTGGACAGTGAATACAGAAGACCAAAGAAGAATTGATGCCTTTGAATTGTGATGTTGGCAAAGAATATTGAATATACCATGGACTGCCGAAAGAATCAACAAATCTGTCTTGGAAGAAGTACAGCCGGAATACTCCTTAGAAGCAAGGATGGCAAGACTACATTTCACATACTTTGGACATCAGGAGGGATCAGTCCCTGGAGAAGAACATCATGCTTGGTAAAGTAGAGTGTCAGCAAAAAAGAGAAAGACCCTCAATAAGATGTACTGACACAGTGGCTGCAACAATGGGCTCAAGCATAACGATTGTGAGGATGGTATAGGACCGAGCAGTATTTTGCTCTGTTGTACCTAGGGTCACTATGAGTTGGAAATGACTCAATGGCACCTAAAAACAACAACAACATGGTCAGATGATCTTTGACTAAGGCCCAAAATTCATTCAATAGAGGAAAAGACAGTCTCTTTAACATATAGTGCTGGCAAAACCAGACATCCATCTGTAAAAAAAAAAAAAAGAAACAAGACTCATACCTCACCCCATACACAAAAATTAACTCAAAATGGATCAAAGACCTAAATATAAAACCTAGAACTATAAAAATCAAGGAAGAAAAAATAGGAACAAGGCTAGGAGCCCTAATATACAGCATAAATAGCATACGAACCATAACAGTGCACAAGCATCAGAAAATAAACTACATAACTGGGAGCTCCTGAAAATTAAACACTTATACTCATCAAAAGACTTCACTCAAGAGTAGCATCTAGGGTCTTAAAAGCCTGTGAGTGGCCATCTTAGGATACTCCACTGGTCTTAGCCCTTCGGGAGCAAGAAAGAATGAAGAAAACTTAAGACACAAGGGAAAGATTAGTCTAAAGGACTAATGGACCACATCTACTATGGCCTCCACCAGGCTAAGTCCAGTACAACGAGATGGTGCACGGCTACCACCACTGACTGCTCTGACAGGGATCACAATAGAGGGTCCCAGACAGAGCTGGAGAAAAATGTAGAACCAAATTCTAACTCAAAAAGAAAGACCAGACTTGCTGGCCTGATAGAGGCTGGAGAAACCCTGAGAGTATGGACCCCAGACACTCTTTCAGCTCAGTAATGAGGCCACTCATGAGGTTCACTCTTTAGCCAAAGACTGAACAGGCCCATGGAACAAAATAAGACTAAAAGGGCACACCAGCCCTGGGGGAGAGGGGGACTGGAAAGTAGGAGGGAAGAGCACAGCTGGTAACAGGGAACCCAGGGTTGAGAAGGATGAGAATCGACATGTCGTGGGGTTGTTAACCAATGTCATACAACAATGCGTGTACTAACTGTTTGGTGAGAAACTAGTTTGTTCCGTAAACCTTCATTTAAAGTTCAATTAAAAAAAAAAAAAACTTCACTCAAAAGAATAAAAAGAGAACCTATAGACTGGGAAAAAATTTTGGCTACAACATATCTGACCAGGGCCTAATCTCTAAAATCTACAAGATACTGCAACACCTGAACAACAAAAAGACAAATAATCCAATTTAAAAAATGGGCATAGGATATGAAGAGACCAAAGAAGACATTCAGGCAGCTGACACATGTGAAAATGCTCCTCCTCTTTAGCCATTACAGAAATGCAAATCAAAACTACAATGAGATGCCATCTCACCCCGAGGTTACTGGCACTAACCAAAAAAAGAGAAAATAACAATTGTTGGAGAGGTTGCGCGAAGATTGGAACTTAATGCACTGTTGGTGGGAGTGTAAAATGGTCCAACCGCTATGGAAAACAATATGACACTTCCTTAAAAAGCTAGAAATAGAAATACCATACAATCCAGCACTCCTAGGAATATATCCTAGAGAAATAAGAACCATCACAGTAATAAACATATGCACACCCATGTTCATTGCAGCATTATTCGCAAGAGTAAAAAAATGGAAACAACCTAAGTGCCCATCAACAGATGAATAGATAAACAAATTATGATGTATACACACAATAGAATACAATGCAATGATAAAGAACAGTGACGAATCCAAGAAATATCTCACAACATGGATGAAACTGGAGGGCATTATGCTGAGTGAAATAAGTTAGTCACAAAAGGACAAATACTGTATGAGATCACTATTATAAAAATTCAAGAAAAGGTTTACACACAGAAAGAAAAAATCTTTAGTGGTTATACAGGTGGGGAGGGGTGGGAAGAGGAAGCCATTAACTAAATAGTAGATAAGTGTTAACTTTCGTGAAGGGAAAGACAATGCACAATATTGAGGAAACCTGCACAGCTTGACCAAGGCAAGTCACAGAAGCTTCATGTTTTCGTTGCTGTTAGGTACCGTTGAGTCGGTTCCGACTCAGAGCAACCCCATGTACCATCGAACGAAATACTGCCCAGTCCTGCGCCGTGCTCACAATCATTGTTATGTTTGAGCCCATTGTTGCAGCCAGTTTTGAAGCTTCATAGACACATCCAAAGATGCTGAGGGTCTGAGTTACTGGGGCTGAGGGCTGGGGACCATGGTCGAGGGGGTCATAACAGAGTTCATAAAGAAAATTTTCTGTATTCAACTTTGGTGAGTAACATCTGGGGTCTTAAAAGCTTGCAAGCAACCATCTAAGATACATCTACTGGCCCCATCACGTCTGAAGCAAAGGAGAGTGAAGAAAACCAAAGACACAAGGGAAATAATAGCGCAAAAGACTAATGGGCCACAAGTACCACAGCCTCCACCAGCCTGAACACAAAAGAACTAACTGGTGCCCAGCTACCACCAACCATTCTGACAGGGATCACAACAGAGGGCCCCACACAGAGAGGGAAAAAAATGTAGAACAAAATTCAAATTCACACACACACAAAAAAAAGACCAGACTTATTGGACTGACAGAGACTGGAAGAAGCCCCAAGACTATGGCTCCCAGCCACCCTTTTAGCTCAGAACTGAAGCCACTCCCGAAGTTTACCCTTCAGCCAAAGATTAGACAGGTTTATAAAACAAACGATAACACACATGAGGAACATGCTTCTTAGTTCAATCATGTATACAAGACCAAAAGGGCAACATCTGCCCAAAAGCAATGATAAGGGACAGGAAAAATGGGCAGATGGAAACAGAGAATTGGGGGGTGAAAGGGGAGAGTGTCGACACATTGGGGGGATTGCCACCAACGTCACAAAACAATTTCTGTATGAATTGTTGAATGAGAAACTAACTTGCTCTGTAAAGTTTCACCTAAAGCACAATAAAAAAATTTTTTATTAGAAGAAAATTTTGGCGAGTGTATTTTAAACCAAAGAAAGGTGGCTCAACAGAAGGTGGGAATTATCAAACAATATCATTAATACCACACCCAAGTAAAATTTTGCTGAAGATAATTCAAAGGCAATTGCAGCAGTACATCGACAGGGAACTGCCAGAAGTTGAAGCCAAAGTCAGACGAGGACGTGGAACAAGGAATATCATTGCTGATGTCAGAAGAATCTTGGCTGAAGCAGAGAATTCCAGAAAGGTTATTTACATGTGTTTTACTCACTATGCAAAGGCATTGAACTGTGTGGATCATAACAAATTATTGATAACACTATAAAGAATGGGGATTCCAGAACACTTCGTCGTGCTCTTGCAGAAACTGTACATAGGCCAAGAGACAGTCATTCAAACGGAACAAGGGGATAGCGTGTGGTTTAATGTCAGGGAAGGTGTGCGTCAAGGTTGTATCCTTTCACCATACTTATTAAATCTGTATGCTGAGCAAATAATCTGAGAAGCTGGACTATACGAAGAAGAAGGCAGCATCAGAATTGGAAGAAGGCTCATTAACAACCTTCAATATGCAGATGACACAAGCTTGCTTGCTTAAAGTGAAGAGGACTTGAAGTCCTTACTGCTGAAGATCAAAGACCACAGCCTTCAGCATGGATTACACCTCAACATAAAGAAAACAAAAATCCTCACAACTGGTCCAATAAGCAACTCCTCTCCCTCCTCAGCGAAGAGGCAAAGAAACAAACACAGGCTGCTACTCTCATGCAGGTTCCCTAGCTTCTTTTTTTAGCCCATCTCATCTTCTCCAGGTTTTGTTCAATATTCTGCAAGATTTTCTATCTGGCTCACTTATCTCCCTTTATCCCTCTGAACCATCTCCAGTAATTCCATTGATTGGCAGGAACATTTTTCTATCAGAGAGCAGAGCTAAGCAACTGCAGCACCACGGCCCCCCTTAAGCCCCACCCACGGTCCTCTGACCCCGGTGGACTCACTGCCTGGTGTTTTAGGTCAGTACGGACTTTGCAGATCGTACCCTTTTTTCCTTAAGGCTTTTAATTTCTGACTGCCAGGCTTTCTTAATTACGTTTAGAACTACATTTCACACAACAGAAGCCAACCCAGTTTTAAAGGGTAGATGAATTAGCATCCTGTAGGAGAATCCCGTCATTCCAATCCCCTCAACAATCCAGAGCTACATTTACCAGTTGCCATGGAGTTGATTCTGACTCGTGATGACTCCATGTGTGTCAGAGTAGAACTGTGCTCTATAGGGTTTTCAATCGTTGACTTTTCTGAAGGAGATCACCAAGCCTTTCTTCTGAGGCACCTCTGGATGGACTCGAACCTCCAATCTTTCAGTTAGCAGCTGAGCATGTTAACCATTTGCACTACCCAGGGACTTCAAAAACCATTTGTCATCCAGTTGTTTCAGAATCATGGTGACCCAGCGTGTTTCAGAGCAGAATTGCTCCATAGGGTTTTCAATGGCTGATTTTTCAGAAATAGATCACCAGGCCTTTCTTCCGAGGCCTCTCTGGGTAGGCTTGAACTGCCAACATTTCTATTAGCACCTGAGCACATTAACCATTTGTACCACCCAGAGACTCTGAGCTAGTTTTTAACACACTGAAAATATGGAGAATGAAAAGGACTGATGTGTTCTGTACCTTGAAAAAGGCACAGAGCTGGGTGCCCGTCCCCGAACACAGGTGCCAGTCCCACAGCTTACACTGCCATGTGATCTTAGGCAAGTCACCTAACCTCTCTGACTCTGAACGATTATGCCCATCGGCCTGCCTCATGCCATGGTTGGCAGAATCACGTGTATCCATTTCTACAAACATGCCTTATAAACTGTAAAGAACTGTTCAGTCAAAGACTATTACAAAAGACTCTTGTCAAACCTACAGACACCTAGGACATGTACATTTCTCAATAAACATAAAAAGCAAGGGCTGGGGAGGCTTTTGCTCACCATTTATCCCCAGTGCTTGGCATGTAAATAAGCAAATGAACAAAAAAATAAAATTATATAACCCAGGAGGTATGAAATGTCAGCTCCTTCCACATATTTATGAACTGCTTTTTAGTAGTAGTAGTAGTGTGAATCAAAATGCCAGAAAACCACCCATGTCTTTCTTCAATTTGCATCTATGAATTGAGTCCTGTTTGCGTGGAAAGTGAACTAGGCCCGGGATGTTTCTGCTTATAGGTCAACAGCGAAAATTCCAACCTCCTGTGACCTCAGGGAAACTGTATATTTAGATAAGCTAATGTCTCAATAGTGGTATCTTGCAATGTCATAGTGTTTTATAGTTTATTACCACCACCTGTCTGTCAGATTGTCATACTGTGGTACCTTGCATGTTGCTATGATGCTGGAAGCTACATCACCAGTATTTCAAATATCATCAGGGTCACCCATGGTAGACAGGTTTCAGCAGCGCTTCCAGGCTAAGACTAAGAGAAAAGGCCTGGTGATCTATTTCTGAAAATCGGCCAATGAAAACCCTATGGAGCACAACAGAATATTGTCTAATATTGTGCAGAAAATGAATACACAGTGGCCACAACAATAGGCGCACACATACCAATGATCACGAAGGTGGTGCAGGACCAGGCAACATTTTGTTTGTTGCACGTGGAGTCACCATGAGTTGGAGCCAACTCGATGGCAACTAACAACAACAACATAGTTTATAAGTGTTTTCAAGTACTGGACGTCATTCCAGTCTTCAAAATATCAGGTAGGGCAAGTTATTCCCATTTCCCAGATGAGGAAATTGTGGTTCAGAGGAGTTCGGAAACTTGCACCAAATCACAAGGTTGGAAGAGCTAGGATTTGGGGAGAGTTCTCTTGGTTCTTAGAATGTTTCCGCTATTATTAAAGACAGCGATGTGGATATTCCCATTATTAAGCTGATACCCTGTAGCAGCCAAAACCAATATTCATCTTTATTTTGCTAGAATTACTTTAATTCCAAAGCCCTGGATAGTAGGTCATCTCCTGATAAAAGAAGAATAAAAAATCCTTTGCAAGTAAGATATCCAACTGGTAAATAAAGAGATTTTTAAATATTTGACTTCGATAATAATCAATTAACTGCAAACAACAATGACGTGCCATTTCCCCTTGTCAAATTAGAAACAATAAAATTAATGTGGATAAGGGTGCAATAACACTGGTGTTTACATCCAGCGCTGGTGGCCTCACATACTGCTGTAATCCTTTCAGAACCTCTTGGGCATACGCATCAAGAGCCATGAAATTGTTCACACTCCCTGACCCAGTAATCTTACTTCTGGGAATCTATCCTAAGGAAATAACGTGAAACAGAGAGAAAAGAAAAAAAGGTACCTTCCTGAGGCCTGGCTGTTAAATTCTCCCTTGAATAGCCACGAGATACCGTGGTATCATTTTAATAAATTTCCTCCTTCCTGAAGCTAGTTCAAATTGGTTTCTGTTACCAGGAACTGGAATTGTCCTTTATCACAAATGCACTCACACATACCAATAGCTAATATAAATATTAATATCCTCCTCTACCTTCCTACAGAATCAACCTATTGACCTCTCCAGCCTCCTGGCCTGCCACCCCACCCCCACCCTCCATCAGTCTCAAAGCTCTGGTCAAGTCAAACTTCTCACAGTCCACCAGGGGTGCCAGGAGCTCACACATAGGTGCAGGGTTTTTTGTTTTGTTTTGTTTTGTTTTGTTTTGTTTTGTTTCTTTTATGCCAGTGTTCTTAGACTTTAGTGAGCATCAGAACCACGCAGAAAGCTGCTTAAAACACAGACTGCTGGACACACACACCTCCTCCTTTCCAATTCAGTAGTGCCTGTGTGAGGCCTTCCTGGGTGGTGCAAATGGTTAAGTGCTCCACTACTATCTGAAAGGTTGGCCATCCAAAATCACTCAGAGGCACCTCAGAAGACAGTTCTGACCATCTGCTCCTGAGAGGTGACCACCTTGAAAACCCCGTGGAGCACAGCAGCACCCTGTACTCATGGAGTTGCCATGAGTTGGAATTGACTTGACAGCAACTGACAACAACTATCTTAAAGATTGGCAGCTCGAACTCACTCTGTGGCATCATGGCAGAAGGGTCTGGTGGTCTGCTTCTGCAAAGATTACAGCCAAGAAAACCATATGGGAGCAGTTCTACTCTCTAACACATGGGGTTGCAAGAGACAGAATCAACTCGACGGAAATGGGTTTGGTTTTTGGTTGGTGCAAAGGCTGAGAATTTGCATTTCTAACAAGTTCCAGGCAATGTCGACGCTGCAGGTTGGAGATCACACTTTAAGAACAACTGGTTTAAGCAGCTGTCTGCCTGGCATGCCTCCCTCTTCCCCTGGCAAAATGTTTCTAGGCCTTCAAGCTCCAGCCCCTCCCGTGTTTTGCAGTCATCTCCACTTCCGCCAGGCTTAACCAATTACCTGTCCCCTGTGCTTCTTTGGGGTGAGAATAGCACCTGTTACACTGTATAATGAGAACTACTTATCTAATCGATCCCAGCTCCCCAGCTCATTGTGAGTTCCTGGAGGGCTGGCCCATGACTTCAGCATCTCTGTACCCCCAAAGCTAGCCCCATGCTTGGTGCGGAGTAGGCGCGCACACACAAGACTGAATTATTCCTCGCTGCCTCTCTTTACAGGAAGTTATGGTTTTTGTTTTTTGGGTTTTTTTTTGGCCTCTCTTTACAGGAAGTTATGGTGTACTCCTTTCCCACGGGACCTATTAGCATATCGAATGGCTATTTTTAAAAATAACACAATTAGCCACGATAGCGAAAGAAGAAACACGAGCAGAGTTTATTAGTTTGCCAGGCTAGTAAATATCATCTTGCCTTGCTCTCTAAACTCTCTAATGAAGACAGCAGCTCTCAGGCAAATAAATAAAACATTAGGTTGACAATACGCAGCACATCACAAGCTCAGTCCGCTAATTTGCTCATTGCTGAAGGACATTAGCTGCCTTTGGGGCAATCTCCATAAACGCACTTCCCAGTTGCCCCTTCTCCTAGATAAATTGCACCAAACTAAGGTTTTAACAGTTTTCAGCGTCTTATACGTATTTTATTTCAATAAAGGTTTTTTAACAGCAAGAAACCCATCTTAATCGAATGAGAGCTATTTTTCAGTAATTGTCCTAAAAGACAATTTCTTCTCTAAAAAAACATCCCTTTGAATCACAAGTGGCTGGGCTAAACAGTGTTCTCAGAATATGAATGTGAGCTTAAGCTATTAAAATGTCGCGGCTCACCTTTTCGAAACCTAATTAAATTAAAATAATAATATGTGGAACGGTTTTACTGGAAGGAGAGGCTCTTTTTCAAGGAACCTGTTCCAAGTCTCAAAGCTAACACCTCGAAGCCACGGTGGGAAGGAGGTTTTGCAGGCAGACAAACATAGCCTGGCTTTGCACGTGCTGTGATTAACTGGAGGGCAGGGACAATTTACTTGCCTGATCACACCTAATAAGATGTATTTGCAAATGCCAGCGTCTCCTGGATTTAATCAACAACCTATCAAATAAATCAATGCTGTTAGGTCCCCATGTCCTTATGATTCTTTTTTTCCAGATCAAAAAGATTTTAAAAAAAATCAGAGGACAGAGTGCTAAGAAGACAAGCTACTTAGAAGGCCTCTGTTAACTAGCATCAGGCTTATCTTCCTTCTCAGCTGGGGCCAGTGTGCAGGAGGGTTGGTTAGCCCTAAGGCCTGATTCTTTTAAGAACGAAGTTCAAGCCAGCCTATACCAGGTGCAAGGAAATTAACATCAGAGACTCCAGCGACTCTTGGTAACCAGGCCCCTGCCTGGTTTCTTCTGTGTGGGGAAAAGTTGTTACCCACCCCAAAGGACATTATACTTATCTCTTTTTATACAAGGAATGAGTTTCTGTTACTTTATTTGATAATATAAACTTGAGCCCAGCAAATAGTTTTTTTTTAAAAAAAACTGGCTATGATATAGAACAGTTCAGAAACATCTACAAAGTAGGATGCCTTAGTTTCAACTCTGTTTCTTTACAGGTCCCTAAAGGATTGCAAGAAGTTAAGGCTGGAATCACTCGTGTATGGGAAGATAGGGAGGGTGCTGGCATGACCAATCTGGAGGGGCCCCATATAGATAATGGAGAAGTGCAGGTAGCAGCAGGAGCCAGCCTGGTAGCTACAGAAAGCTGAACTAAGACTATCTTGGTTCATAAGTCCTTCCTGAGTAATGAAAGATGACCACTGTCTAGCATGAACACCTACGTTTCTATGTAGTTCATAATTTCTTCATCCCTTTATTCACTCAACACATTAACATATATTCGCTGAGCACTTACTATGTGCCAGGCACTGTGCTGTACATGTTCCTGCTTTCACTAAATGTGAGCTGTTCGTCATAGTTTGCACAGGGCCCATCTTGGCCAAAACTGTTCATATGCCAATGTTGGGGATCTCTGCTCACCTGGCTTCCAAAAGCTACCACTCCAGAAGTGACTCACATGGCTTCCATTTACATTCCATTGGTGAGAACTGGTCATATTGATACCATCAGTATATCCTGAAGGAGCCTAGTTTACATAAAGCTTGCTAAGAACAGAACAGCAATTCCCTGTTAAACGTTCGGAACAATAACCACAAGAGGCCATCTGTCAAATATTAGCGCTTGTACCACAACCCTGAGCCCAAAGGTCAGAAAAGGTCTCATTAACATAGTAAAAATCACTCCCCTAGGCAGAGATTTAACAGGATAATGAAACATGTTAACATTATAATGAGATTAGGACTGTATTGTGCTTGCATAGTCTGTTAGAAAATGTAAAAACCTGTAGTTGGATGATTTGTTAAGAACTTCCTCCTTCCTCAGAGTATAAAAGATCTGACCTATATAACCCAAGACAGGCAGAATCTGAAGACTGCATTCCTCCCTGCCTTGGCTTGTGCACAAGCTCGGAATAAATCCTCTCTTTGTTCCTTACCCTGGTGTTGTCTTTCTTGGCGAAAGTTGCACTGGGCCCGAACCCAGAATTTGAGCTGGGTAAATATGACTTCACATATCTGCAAGGCAGGCTGGGAAATGTAGTCTCCAGTCCATGTCCAGCTAAAATTCAGAGGTTTTTTAGTACCAAGTGAAGGTCCCTGGCTGGTGCACAGTTTACACTCGGCTACTAACAAAAGTTGGCAGTTCAAATGCACCAGCAGTGCCACAAATGAAAAGCCCTGCAATGTGCTTCCTTAAAGATTACAGCCAAGAAAACCCTATGGAGCGGTTATACTCTGTAACACATAGTAGGGTGGCCATCAGTCGAAATCAACTTGATGGTAGTGGGTTTGGGTTTGGGTATTACCATGTGAAAGAAAAGGAAAACCAACACTGGGCACCTCTGCTATTGTAAGATATTTGCCTTTACAACACAAACTTTAGTGCCTTAAATGAACTGATAAGGCAAGAATTTGGGGCACCTCCATAGAGCCCTGGTGGCACAGTGGTCAAGAGCTCGGCTGTTAACCAAAAGGTCTGCGGTTGGAATCTACCAGCCTCTCCTTGGAAACCCTAGGGGGCAGTTCTACTCTGTCCTATAGGGTTGCTGTGAGCCAGAATTGACTCGAGGATAATGGGTTTGGTTTTTTTTATGGGCCCATAGACCAGAGAATAGGATGGATGGCCAGAAGCCAGCAACCATTCTCAACAACAGAGTTCTCAACAGAGCCAAAAGAGTTCTCCACTGGGATCAAACGCCACTTCAGCATTAGGTGCTGGTCTTAGATTCCTAGAGGACTGACAGCTGAACCATGTCGTTGCCAGTCATGCAAACTCAGAAAAAAGCAATGCTGTATCCTGTTCGGGAATATTTGCTGTTGTAGTTAGGTGCCGTCGAGTCAGTTCCGACTCACAGCAACCCCACGTACAACAGAACGAAACATTTCTCAGTCCTGCACTATCCTCACGATCATTGTTATGCTTGAGACCATTGTTGTACCCATTGTGTCAATCCACCTCTTTGAGGGTCATCCTCTTTTTCGCCGACCCCCTACTGATCCCTCCTGATAACATGTCCAAAGCATGCGAGATGTAGTCTCGCCATCCTAGCTTTTAAGGGACACTCTGGTTGCACTTCTAAGACAGGTTTGTTCGTTCTTCTGGCAGTCCATGGTATATTCAATATTCTTCGCCAACACCACAGTTCAACGGAGTCAATTCTTCTTCGGTCTTTCTTATTCATTGTCCAGCTTTCACATGCATGTGAGGCAACTGAAAACACTATGGCTTACATCAGGTGCACCTTAGTCCTCAAGGTGACGTCTTTGCTTTTTAACACTTTAAAGAGATCTCTTGCAATGCCATGCATCTTTTAATTTCTTGGCTGCTGCTTCCATGGCTGTTGATTGTGGATCCAAGTAAAATGAAATCTTTGACAACCTCAATCTTTTCTCCATTTATCATGATGTTGCTTATTAATTGGTCCAGTTGTGAGGATTTTTGTTTTCTTTATATTGAGGTGCAATCCATACTGAAGACTGTGGTCTTTGATCTTCATCAGTAAGTGCTTCAAATCCTCTTCACTTTCAGTAAGCAAGTTTGTGTCATCTGCACAACCCAGGTTGTTGAGTCTTCCTCCAATCCTGATGCCCTGTTTTTCTTCCTGTAGTCCAGCTTCTTGTATTATTTGCTCAGCATACAGATTGAATAGGTGTGGTGAAAGGGTACAATCCTGATGTACATCTATCCTAATTCTAAACCCGACAGTATCCCCTTGTTCTGTTCTAACGACTGCCTCTTGATCCATGTACAGATTCCTCATAAGCATGATTAAATGTCCCAGAATTCCCATTCTCCAAAATGTTACCCATAATTTGTTATGATCCACAGAGTCGAATGCCTTTGCATAGTCAATAAAACACAAGTAAACATCTTTCTGGTATTCTCTGCTTTCAGCCAGGATCCATCTGACATCAGCAGTGATATCCCTGGTTCCATGTCCTCTTCTGAATCCACCTTGAATTTCTGGCAGTTCCCTGTCCATATACTGCTGCATCCACTTTTGAATGATCTTCAGCAAAATTTTGCTTGCAGGTGATATTAAAGACATTTTGGGAATATTTGGGCCTTTTAAAAGTTTGAAGATAAAGTATGCTCTGCAAATTATCCCTGATTTATAAAATTTTGGTTTTATCAGAAATTTTTTACAGGAAATGTTCTACTAGGAAAATGTAAATCAGGGATAATTACGCAGAGTATACTTTTATCTTCAGGAATATTTGGACCTTTTTAGTTTGAAGATAGAAGTACGCTCTGCGTAAATTATCCCTGATTTACATTTTCCTAGTAGAACACTTCCTGGTAAAATATTTTGGTGAAACCAAAATTTTATAAACTCAATTACGTTGAAAGAAGGAAGGAAGGAGGAAAGGAGGGAAAGAGGGAAGGAGGGCGGGAGGGAGAAGTACAGACAGGGAAGTACAGACAGGCAACCACTGACTATGATACAATATTTTTCAGGTGACGTATGATTTTAAAGAAAAAAATTGTATTTGTATTACCAAAACTCATTTTTAAGAAAGCAATGTGTGGAAAATGTTAAGTTAAATTCCAAATTTAGTTGCTATGATGTCATACTTAATGCGAACCATTCTCTGTCTGTTGTGTTCTTGCCCTGAATATATTTCCAACCAAAAAACCAAATGGGTTTCTGTCGAGACAATTTCCACTCACAGCAACTGTATAGGACAGAGTAGAACTGCCCTATAGGGTTTCCAAGGAGTGCCTGGTGGATTCAAACTACCGACCTTTTGGTTAACAGCCAAGCTCTTACCCTGTGCCACCAGGGCCCCATATTTCCAACAGACTTGTGTAATTTGCCCTTATTTTTGCTTAGTATTAGACAATGAGACCCCCAAAACATGAGAAAGTATTGAAGACGAATTTTGAGATGAAAGTAAAGCCAGGGAGAAAAAGCAATGACACTGGAAAAGAAGCTTTCATTGCACGTGTAGTAGTTGCTTGTTAATGACCAAATTAATAGTTTGGAGACCAGAAAGGGATATTTTAAATTTTTTACATTCTCATAGGAGAGTCTCTTAGTTACATATAGGTGTTTTATTATGTTTCAGTTACATTTTAGGAAATTGATCAGGGGCTAGGAGTTGACCTGTAACACATAATTTTTCCCATTTAAAATAATAGGAAACAGGCCCTACAGTTAGAATTTTCACACAGAACGTCTCACTTTTAGGAGCAGATTACTGATGTTAATTGGGAAGGCCTTTTTTTTTTTATAGTTTAGAAACTAGACAGTGACCGATGTGCTCTCCACTTATTCAATGTCCATTCAGCAAACATTCACTGAGTAAGATCATGACTCCAACATTGTGTTGGGTGCTGTGGACGCAACAGTGAAAAAGACACCATCCCTGTCCTAAAGGACCTATGAGTCTAGTCAGGTACATGAACAGAGAGAGCTGAGGAACGACATGGGGTGGGTGTTGTTGTTAGGTGCCGACGAGTCAGTTCCAACTCATAGGGACCCTATGTATGACACAACGGAACATGGCCCAGTTCTGCACCATCCTCATAATCATTGATTGCTATGCTTGAGCCCATTGCAGCAGCCGCTGTGCCAGTTCATCTCATTAAGGGTCTTCCTCTTTCGCTAACCCTCTACTTTACCAAGCATGATGTCTTCCTCCAGGGACTGTTCCCTCCTGATAGCATGTCCAAAGTATGTGAGAAACTCTTGCCATCCTTGTCTCTAAGGAATATCCTGGCTATACTTCTTCCAAGACAGATTAATTTGTTCTTCTGGCAGTTTATAGTATATTTAATATTCCTTGCCAACACCATAATTCAAAGGCACCAATTCTTCTTCAGTCTTCCTTATTCATTGTTCAGCTTTTGCATGCATATGAGGGGATAAAAAATATCATGGTTTGGGTCAGGTGCACCTTAGTCCTTAAAGTGACATCTTTATTTTTTTTTTTTTAATTCTTTATTATTATTGTACTTTAATGAAGTTTTACAGAACAAGCAAGGTTCTCATTAAATAATTAGTACACATATTGTTTTGTGACATTGGTTACCAACCCAACGACATCTTTATTTTTAGCATATTAAAGATGTCTTTTCCCAATGCAATATGTCATTTGATCTCTTGACTGCAGTCGATTATGGATCCAAGTAAAATTAAATCCTTGACAACTTTAATCTTTTCTCTGTTTATCATGATGTTGCCTATTGGTCCAGTTGTGAGGATTTTTGTTTTATGTTGAAGTGTAATCCATACTGAAGGTTGTGGTCCATGATCTTCACCAGTAAGTGAAGTTCTCTTCACTTTCAGCAAACAAGGTTGTGTCATCCACATAAAGCAGGTTGTTAATGAGTCTTCCTCCAATCCTGATACCACTATCTTCTTCATATAGCCCAGTTTCTGGAATTATTTTCTCAACACACAGATTGAATAAATATGCATACCTTTCCTGACTTTAAACCATGCAGTATCCCCTTGTTCTGTTTGAATGACTGCCTCCTGGTCTATGTATGTACAGGTTCCTCATGAGCACAATTAAATGTTCTGGAATTCTCATTCTTTGCAATGTTATCCATAATTTGTTACAATCCACACAGTTGCATGCCTTTGCATAGTTAGTGAAACACAGGTAAACATCTTTCTGGTATTCACTCTTTTCAGCCAGGATCCATCTGACATCAGCAATGATATCCCTTGTTCCACATTCTCTTCTGAATTCAGCTTGAATTTCTGGCAGTTCCCTGTCAATGTACTGCTATAACCACTTTTGAATGATCTTCAGCAAAATTTTACTTGTGTGTGATATTAATGATATTGTTAGATAATTTCCACATTTGGTTGGATCACCTTTCTTTGGAATCAGTACAAATATGAATCTCTTCCAGTTGGTTGGCCAGGTAACTGTCTTCCAAATTTCTTGGCAGAAACAAGTGGGCACCTCCAGTGCTGCATCTGTTCATTGAAACCATCTTAACTGGTATTCCTCAATTCTTACAGCCTTGTTTTTTGCCAGTGTCTTCAGTGCAGCTTGGACTTCTTCCTTTCATACCTTTGGTTCTTGATCATGTGCTACCTGCTAAAATGATTGAAAGTTGACCAATTCTTTTTGGTACAGTAACTCTGTGTATTAATTCTGTCTTAGTCATCTAGTGCTGCTAGAACAGAAATACCACAAGCGGATGGTTTTAACAAAGAAAAGTTTATTCTCTCCCAGTCCAAGTAGGCTAAAAGTCCAAATTCAGGGTGCCAGCTCAAGGGGAAGGCTTTCACTCTCTGTTGGCCCTGGAAAAAGGTCTTTGTCATCAGTCTTCCCTTGGTCTGGTAGCATCTCAGCACAGGAACCTCAGGTCCAAAGGGCACACTCTGCTCCCGGCACTGCTCTCTTGGTGGTATGAGGTTCCCATGTCTCTCTGCTCACTTTTCTCTTTTATATCTTAAAAGAGATTGGTTTAAGATACTGCCTAATCTTGTAGACCTCATCAATATAACTGCCAATAATCCATCTTATTACATCATAGTGATAAGATTTACAATATATAGGAAAATCACATAAAACGGTGGACAATCGCAAAAAATGATAGACAATCACATAATACTGAAAATCATGGCCCAGCTAAGTTGACAGATATTTTGGGGGGATACGAGTCAATCCATGACATCTTCCATCTTCTTTTGATGGTTCTTGGGTCATTCAATATTTTGCCCGTAGAATCCTTCAATATTGCAACTCGAGGCTTGAATTTTTTCTTCAGTTCTTTCAGCTTGAGAAATGCTGAGCCTGTTCTTCCTTTTTGGTTTTCTAACTCCAAGTCTTTGCACATGTCATTATAATACTTTGTCTTCTTGAGCTGCCCTTTGAAATCTTCTGTTGAGCTCTTTTATCTCATTAATTCTTTCATTTGCTTTAGCAACTCCACATTCAAAAGGAAGTTTCAGAGTCTCTTCTAACATCCATTTTGGTCTTTTCTTTCTTCTCTGTCTTTTTTAATGACTTCTTGCTATCTTCATGTATGATGTCCTCAGCATCATTCCACAAGTCAACTGGTCTTTGGTCGTTAGCATTCAATGCATCAAATCTATTCCTGACATGGGTTGGGTGTGGGGACTGTAATCCAGCTGCTAGAGAGGGATGGGTAGGAGTCAGTGTAATGTGTTATCCTGAGTGAAGTCAGTCAGACACAAGTGTAGGATTCCACTTACATGAAATATCTAACCAACCAGGCCCATCAAGTTGATTTTAACTCATGGTGACCCCATGTTTGTCAGAGAAGAATTATGCTCCATAATGTTTTCAATTATAATTTTTTTAGAAGCAGATTGCCAGGCCTTTCTTCCAAGGTACCTCTAATATAGGCAAATGTATAGAGACCAGGAGTGGGAGAGAGGGAATTATTGCTTAAGGGGCACTGATAAGGGCGATGATAAAATCTAGAAACAAATAGTGGTGATGGTTGCACAGAATGAAGAACATAATTAATGTCACTGGATTGTACACATAAAAAATCTTGAAATGGCAAATGTTTTGTTATACACATTTTTACCACACTAAAAAAAAAAAGTGGAAAGTGTAATGAAAGGAGGAGAAGCAGTGTACCAGGCAGAGGGAACAGCCTGTACAAAAGCCCAGAGACAAAGGAACCAAAAAAACTGAATATAGCTGGATTGTTGAGGCCCAGAGAACATATAGTGTAGGGGTTCCCACTTGCAATATGCCCAATGCACAAGAAAGCAGCTGAAAATTCCAGTTCATCTTATTAGTCTCTGCCCATAAGCTTCTGACACCCTACCTTCCGCTTAAGCTACTACAGGAACAAAACTGAATGGGTTCTAAGACTTTATTTTCTCGTCTATAAAATGGGATAATAAAGTTTCACCTCACAGAGTTATTGTGATTATTAAATAAGTTACTATATGTAAAGCGCTTAGACCAGTGCCTAGTACATTTTCAGTGCTGTCGGCTATTGTTACTAGCTAGAGGCCCTGTAAAGTGTCACAGTGAAGACAGAGGGTCCCTGAGGTTAAGACTCGAATTTTCTGCCTTTCTCTTTACTCTTCCACATAAGGCAAACGCAAAGTTTTTGGATCATCCATTGGTACAGTGAAACTGCATGCTACTTGGACTTCACTTGGGCAAATTTAGGAATACCCAAGAGGCAGAAAGCCTCATAGCCTCCCCCTTCTAAAAGACAACTGCTCTGGCTTATCCTCCTACTCCGAGCAGAATAAGCTACACATTCCTCTGAAATTGTTCTTGACAAGATAACAACAGAATGGGCCATAGATGGCCTCAACCAGTTTTAACAGATTTTCTAAGCCATCCTAACACTTCAAGTGACCTCTTAGCACATTAAGGGCAAAACACGTATAAACATCCCACCTCTGGGTGGAGACTTAACATGCTAATGAAGGAAAACTCACCTTTTCCTTCATCCTGCAGAATCAAACCCCTGTCTAGAGAAAGTGCATAGTCATCCCCAAGTTCTGAGCACCTTCTTGAAGGTCAGTCCTGAATATCCATGATGAATTTGCATTTCCTTGTCTTCTGTCAGTAAAAGCCCACCTCCCCAAGCTTCCTGTAAACAGTCTTGGAGGCAGCAACCCCGATTGTTCCTTTCCTTGTACAACAGAATAAAGGCACCTTTCTTCTCTCCCACCTCAGCCTCTTGTTTATTGGCTGTACCAAGTCACTCCATTCAGAACCTGGGGTTTCCACCCAACAACACCCACTTGGATGGATGAGACCGAGAGAAGAACAGTTTAAATACAGTTGGCCGTCTGCATCCATGGGTTCCTCATCCATGGACTCAACCACCCACATACCAAAAATATTTAGGAAAAAAGAGTTCAAATAAGCAAAACTTGAATTTGCCATGTGCTGAGCATCCACGGGAATGAAATGACCTATAAACATACCCTGCTGTAGCCTCCTGCCATTTCACAGATCCTAAGTCTCTCACCAGCACTTGTTGCTTGAGATTGTTTGCCTAGTAACATCATTATTCCCTAAACAATACAGTACTGTATAACAACTATTTACATAACATTTACATTGCATTAGGTATTATAAGTAATCTAGAGATGATTTAAAGTACACAAGTGGATGTGCGTAGGTTATATGCAAATACTACTCCATTTTATATAAGGGACTTGAGCATCCTTGGATTTCGGTATCGGAGGAGGTCCTGGAACCAATTCCTCATGAATACCAAGGGATGATTGTACCAACAGTTCTGTCCACCGTTCAGTCAAAGAGCCAAAACCAGTTGCTGTCAAGTTGATTCTGATTCATGGCAACCCCATGTGTGTGAGAGTAGAACTGTGCTCCATGGAGTTTTCCATGGCTGATTTTTTGGAAGTAGGAAAGCCAGACCTTTCTTACAAGTTGCCTCTGAGGGGACTGGAACCTTCAACCTCATGGTTAGCAGCTGGGTATGATAACCATTTGCAAGAGTAGTACGTGCCTCAAAAATGAGCTCAGAGGAGAGAAAGAGATGTGTGCTTCCCTCCAACCATGCTGCTTCCTCCTCAGCCATCTACAGCAGGGTGAAGCATACTTTGCAGGCAAGTTAAAGGATTTTCCAGCATAATTTTGGCTACATGCAATTTTCACCCTCCATGCTAACTTAAGAACCAAACCACTATCAAAAAGGAGACACTCCAGCACCTCTGTAGGTTTCCAAACCAAACCCATTGCCATCAAGTTGTTTCTGCTTCATAGTGGCCCCATAGGACAGAGTAGAATTGCCCCATAGGGTTTCCAGGGAGTGGCTGATGGATTCAAACCACTGATTTTTCAATTAGCAGCTGAGCTCTTAACGACAGTACCACCAGGGCTCATGTGTAGGTTTAGGACTGAGTAAATTCTAATCAAAGATCTTCAAGGCTTTCGAGGAGCCCTGGTGGCACAATAGTTAAGCACTCAGATGCTAACCAAAGGTTAGAGGTTTGAACCTACCAGCTGTTCAGCAGGAGAACGATGTGACAGTCTGTTCTGTAGAGGTTACAGCCTTGGAAACCCTATGGGGCAGTTCTACTCTGTCCTATAGGGTTGCTATGAGTCAGAATCCACTCGCCGGCAATGGGTAAGGCTCTGAGAGCTGGTCTTTACTTTGAATACCCCTAAACTTAACTTGAAGATTTGGATTGAAGCCTTCAGATGTGGAAAAAATGAAAGAGGAGGCTGCGATATACTACCTGAACCACCACCCCTTTCTCCTCCCCACTTCGCCCCCACCTCCAGGAAAATCTGCCTTCATCTCTGCCTAAAGTAGGGCTAAGAGAGATCACCAATCCTGACATTTGTCACTTGGAAGCTACAGCAGGGCAGGCACAGAGCTCCAGAGCTTGAAAAATAGATGCTCTCAGCTCACAAGCCTACAAGCCCACCGCCACTTTTGAAGCTCAGGCAGGTACGCTCTCCCCGCTGGGTATAATTCCAAAATCCAGTGCAATCACTGAAAAACGAGAGCAATTTGCTCTTTCAGCTATGCACAATTTTCATCAGCAGTCTCTGGTGACTACAGTCTCAAGCAGTCTTTTGCCACCTTCTCCTTGTCCTCTGGAGATGGACACATATTCCGGGAAATGGCTTTTCTAATGGCCTGCAGAGGTCCGCCTGTGTTTTCAGACATTGACTGAGTACCAAGGCAAGTGGATAGAATTCTCTTCTCCCAGACATTTATAGAGAGCTGTGATCTCAAATTTCAGCTTGCCTCTGTCTTCTTTCCCACCCCGAAATCTGATCATTCCCTTTTGTCTTTCTACCACAATTATATATGGAAAGATAAACATGATGATGCAACAGTAGGCAGGGACATGTGTAACTGATTCTCAGCAAGTAATAAATAGAGGGTGTAATTACAGCTCAAAGGCAGCACCTCTGGGGGAAAAGCAAAGAAAAGGAGGAAATATTCTTTATAACACGTTCTTGTTTTTATTGATAGCTTAGTGCTCACATCTCACTTTCCGACATGCACAGGGAAGTGTACACTCACGTATACACAAAAATATTTCTACACGACATGCGCACACATACACGTACACACACAGAGCAATATTTTAGAGGCCCTTGGTCTTTGGTTTCATTCTTTTCAACAAATGAACAATTAGCCTTAACAGCCAAATAAACATCGGAAGAGCAGTTTTTTTCTTCTGCTGCTGCTACTAAATACAAGAACAGAGATGAGCAAAACAGCATGAAACCTGAACCAGCTCACGCAGAAGGACTCCAGAGAATAGGATCTTCCAAATAGAAACTCCAGCTAGCCGCAGTGTTCTCAGAATCTCATCACTTATATTGTGATTCCAAAGGGGAACTCCCCTATGGCCCAGCAGGCACGTACAATCAATTTTCCACATTATTTATGTAAAAATCTGTCCTGTTGAATATTCTGGATGTGGCAGTGACAGCTTCAAAATGAGATTTGCCAACACAGACAGCCCCCTTTTCCCCAAACAGTAAGAATCAGCAGAATATCCCTATCAGCCCTCTCAATTTATTCTTCATCATAAACCAGTGGGAAACAAACTCAGCTAAGTGAGATCTCAAGCTGCACAAAGGCACTAACCTAATCCCATCTAAAGAAAAACAAAGCAGAGAGGAGAGTTTGAACTAAGGACTCTTAAATTAGCAGGCAAACAATGCCTCTGGGGATGTTAGCTAGTCAGGGCAACAGCCAGATTAAAGTTAGACAGAGCCAGGCCTAATGAAGTGTCCAGACAGTGGGCCTGGGAGAAAAACAAGGATCTTCCAAGGCAAAGGCTCTTGGGCAACATTACCTGTCCATAGCTGGGTATGTGTGTGTTAAGCACAGTGAAGTGTGCATTCAAGTCTTTCTTTAGCAAGCAGGAGGTCAATGAAGCTTTATTTTACATGAATTCTCCATAGTGTTGGCCAAACTTGGCCTTGTAATTTCCTGCCAGCTCCAGGAAGGCACTCTGGATAAATGAACATCAAGCATAAAATGAAACATCAGCCACACATAATGGCCTCACCTAGAATCCTCTCACCCCTATTTCCCTCCCAGGATCCTGGCAGAGTGAGGAGTGGAACCACTGGTAGGAGGAATAAGGTCATCATTTACAAACAATCTCCTCACCAGTGTGTCCACTTGCTCTTCCCTCTCTTTCCTGGAGAGATGTCTCCTACTTGAGGAAGCCCCTCTGGAAAGCTGAAAGGAGTAAGGGGGAAGCCCAAGTGGAAGGGAACAAAAAGAAGGTTGATCAGGACCCGCTTTGACTGAGTCTTTGGGAAAAAAAGGAAGAGCAAATTACATGGGTTTTTTGTTGATGGCCCAGCTCCCTGAGGTAGGCAGGAGATTGGGTTTTGGCAGAGGACCCACCCAGGAGATGCATTTGGCTGGAATGAGCTCAGTGCAGCCACTAAGGAAGCTCTGAGAGGTAAGAAGGTATGCAAATCTGACCTAAGCCAGGAAATCCCTAGCATCAATGGAGCCCCAGAACCTGGGACACCCTAGCATACAGCAGCTGTCTCAAAAACACCTGGTATAATGGCCAAGCAAGCAGAGTGCTGCCTGGTTGTCAAGACCTCTAATTCTCTTTCTAGTTTTACCTCTGACTGCTTCTCTTGCTACAAAACCCCAGATTTCAACAGAAAAGTATTGAGGGCCTGCGATGCACACGATGCAAAAATTAACAAGACACAGTTAAGCCCTCAAAAACTAGGTGGTGAGTGGAAAGCATATGGGTTTTTTAAGCCACCTTGTTTCTGTCATTTATAAATTGTGTGGCATTAGCAAAATCACTTTGTGCCTCTGAGCAAACATTTTTTTATCGTAAAATGGAGGTAAAAATGCTTACCAGAGGGTATTTTTGAAAGGACTAGAGACAATGTAAATAAAGCACATTGGTCTGGAACATGATAAACTTTGATAAGTGGTCAGTTACCATTATTAGCTGTGGAGAACTTCAGACTGGCAAACTGTAACAACGAAGCAAGGGAAAATGACCAAAAACTGTAATACCGGAACAAACACAGTGGGTCTAGAACCAGAGGAAGGTGAGCTTAGTGCTGATAAGCCAAGGAAAGAGTAAAAAAAGGAATGTATCACAAGAATGCTGACTCAAGTACTTTCCCAAAAAGTTACCCATCACCCTCCTACCTCCCCACCCCACCGCCTCCACAGGCCTCCACCTTTGAGATGGAAATAGGCACAGGCAATGACTCCCACCCACACAGTGCCCTGTGCTTAGAAGAGCCCTCTCTTGGTTTAATGCTCTGTTGTCGTTATCTTAAAATTCTTGCAAATTGTTGAACAAGGGGCCCCACGTTATCATTTTGCACTGAGCCCTGGAAATTATATAGCTAGCCATGCTCCACCTCACACATACCTGAGAGGAATGGGGCATAGACACAGGCTTTGCAAATTAACTGGCTCCCTGAGGCAGCCCGCCCTCTCCTCAGAAGCTTCTTGAGCTGGTCAGACCCCAGATGTCCCTCAGATAATGCAGGTTTTGTGGACACACTAGGTTTTCCATCTCAACCTCCAGACTTCCTAATCCATATGACCCACCCCAGCTTCTCAGAGGATTAACTGAATGTGTTCAATCTTGATACACAAGGGAATGTTTCCCATGAAAACCATTACCAAAATCAATAATTCTACCTGGCAATGAATATTCCTTGTGCACAGCCCAGTCCACCTTTCATTCAACAAACATTTATTGAGCATCTACTATGCGCCCAGCACTGAGCTGGACTGGACTGAACCCTGTCCTTCTGGGATTTCCACAAACAAATGCCACCTGCAACTGACAGGTACTTGGCTAAAGAACCATGACTAAAGAAACAAAGTCCTCTAGGACCCAGAGTAAGATAAATCTTTGGGCAATTTGACCTGGGAAACTTTTACCTGGAAGAAAGAGCAAATTCTGGAAGTAGAGATGAGAACAAGAAGAGGTAATATATTTGAATTATGGTGTTGGTCAAGAATATTGCATATACAACGGGCTGCCAGAAGAACAAACAAATCTGTCTTGGTCAGACAGCCAAAATTCTCCTTAGAAGCAAGGGTGGCAAGACTTTGTCTCACATACTTTGGACATTTTATCAGGAGGGACCAATCTCTGGAGAAGGACATCATGCTTGGTCATTGAAAAAGAAGACCCTTCTACGAGATGGACTGACACAGTGGCTGAAAAATGGGCTCAAACATAGCAACAATTGCAAGGATGGCACAGGATTGGGCAGTGTCTTGTTCTATTATACGTAGGGTCATTATGAGTCGGAACCAATTCAATGGCACCTAACAACAAGAAGCTGGTGGGAGGCAGGTGGATGACATGCTGCAAACTGTGTCATGTTTCCCTGTCCACCGTTAATAAGTGGACACTCTTAATAAGCTTCCTGCCCACTACGAGTTTCACTACTGCTGACTAGCTCTTCTGCTTGGGCACAATCCTCTGGGATATCAGCACCATGGTACAGGGTCAGGGTGCAGTATCTGTCCCTTGAGCCTGGACTCATTTCCCTCAAGGAAAAGGGCTTATGGTGGCTGAAGATCCCTGGGTGTTTTCAGGAACAGGAGCAGCAGGAATTTCAGGGTATCTTGGAGGAAGTGGCCTACAGAGTGGCCAGACAGTAGGTAGAGGGCTCAGGGGTGAGATGCAGGTTCCTGCTAACTAACCTCTCTTTTCTTCCTGCGCCTTACCCTTCCGCAAGCCACCAGAGACCCAAAGTGGAAAGGGTACCTGAAGTTGGTCTATAAGATATGCCAAGAAAAGATTCCCCATTCATCAGAATCAGTGAACTGTATGCCACAAGCAGTGAGAGTAAAAATAGTTACATCCATCTCAGGAGGAAGGGATAACAGAAACAGTGGAGAGAAGCATAGCCTTTCCAAACAAACTCTAAGTCAAGGGTTCTGAGCACTTTTTTTAAATCTATGCCCACTTGTGGTAAATGCAAAACTCTTTCACTCTTTTATATAGTTGTATGAATATAAAAATAAATTAAGAATATCAGCTTCGATTAAATAAAAGCAATGGTGATCTAAGCATATACCTTTTGAACTAAGCTTATTCTCCCTATTCCACAATTTCCCTACCCCCAGTTCCACCTTGCTGCCTGAGAATCTGCTCTTTAATGCGGAAGTTCTCTTTTGCACCTTCGTTGAAAATTTTCATGAATTAGTTCAGATTGTAACTTTCTTGAGGATCTGTCTTAATTTTCTTGGCTCTCCAATGTCCAGCACCTTGCCTATGACATAGTTGGTGCTCAGTACATGCTGATAAATGACTGGATGTGTGGATGGACAGATGGATAGACGGACAGACAGACGGATGGATGGAAAGAGATGCCAGGCTGTTATCTTGTTCAGAGCCAAAGATAATTCTTTCGCTGTGACTCTGGGCCTTAGTGAGGCCGTAATCTGGGAGGAAATGAAGAGTGGACCATTCTTAGGAGTAGGCAGATCCTCAAAGAGAATTGGCAAGTCTACCCATCTAGTTTTTCCACACTCCTTGGAAACAAGAAGCTTCACAGGCCTCAGTATTTCCAGTGGGGCAAAGCCCCAGTCTCTGAGCAGCCACAGACAGTCACTAGGCCCAGGACATGCTAGACCTCACCAAAAAATTATTCTAGAAGGCTCAGAAGACTTCTAACCTCCACATACTGAAAAGCCTAGTGCTACCACCTTCCTTAGAATAAATCAGTCTTAGAAGAAATACGACTAAAATTCTCCTTAGAAGTGAAGTTGGCCAAGAATTTGGCTTGCTTACTTTGGATATGACAACAGAAAAGACCAATCGCTAGAAAAAGGGCATCATGGTTGGTAAAGTGGAGGGTCAGTGAAGGCAAGGAAGACCCTGAGTGAGATAATACACAGTATGTAGTACACAGTGGCTAAAACAATAGATCCAAACATAACAACAATCATGAAGATGGTGCAGGACCATGCAACGTTTCATTCTGTTATACATAAGGTCACCATGAGTCAGAGACAACTCAACGGCAACTAACAACACCACCACCATCCTCCTGGACTGCAGAGAAAAGAAAGAGGACAGACCATGGCCCACACTGACAAATCAGAAAACATCTAGAGGAGCAGGAAGAAGTCTAGAATGTGTTATATGATCAACAATTGAATGAACTAAAGATATTTGGCCTAAAAGAGAAAATGCTTAGTAGAAGAAGAGTAAAGGTGAGAGCTCAATAACAGCTGTCTTCGGAACTTTGAATGACAGCAGTAAGGAACCCTGATAGCGCAACAGTTAAGTGCTCAGCTGTTAATAGGAAGGTTGGTGGTTTGAGCCCATATAGCAGCTCTGTGGGAGAAAGGCCTGCTCCCATTAAAAAAGCTGTCTGCTCCCATAAAGATCACAGCCTAGAAAGCCCCATGGGGCAATTCTGCTCCATCACATGGTGTCACTATGAGTTGAAATAGACTCCATGGCACCTAACAACAACAACATGATGAGAGTCAATATATTTGAACTGCTTAGATCTAGAGAACAGAACTATGACCAATGGGAAACATTTTAATTCATGCAAGTAAGCAGCTTCTAACAATTAGAGCTGCCCCACAATGGAATATTCAAGGCTCTCATTGTTAAGAAGTAGGATGAATAAGTTTCCTGTCAATGGAAGATTTGAAAAAGAAGCTACATAATCATATGTCTGAACTGTGTGTGATGGATTCCTGTGGTTAAAGGGAGGTGGAGCTGGATGATTTAAGGTCTTTTCCATGATTCATTTGTTCAGGTGAGACATCCATGCCATCCTTATCCTTCACCCTGCCCACCTCTGCTGAGACTCTGAAGCTTTAATTCAAGTGTTTGACTATCAACTCTATTGCCCATTTAGAATTTATGGGTTTTCAAACTCCCAGGTTTATTGATGGAAAACACTTCTGCTATCTTCCCCTAGGGATACGAAGATGTGAATGGGAGCTAGTCCCTTTCTCCCTTAAAGGGATGCGTTCACAATGGGATGGTTAGAAGCCTTCTTGTACTAAAGTTTACACAAGCTTGTCTCTGGATCTCTCTGTTTCTGTCTGTTTTTTCCTCTCTCTCTGTCTTTCTCTCCTTCTCTCTTCACATTCCCACAACCCAAAGTGGTTCCCAATAAATGCTCTGGAAAGATTCTCCCTTGGGTACCTGTGCTCTAACTCCCATCCTTGTAATACAATTAAGTGTTTTCCTTTTAGCTCACCTTTGAAACCAAAACCTGTTGCCATCAAGTTGATTCCGATTCATAGCGACCCTATAGGATGGAGTAGAACTGCCCCATAGAGTTTCCAAGGAGTGCCTGGTGGATTCTAACTGCCAACTTTTGGTTAGCACCCATAGCACTTAACCACTATGCCACCAGGGTTTCCCACCTCTAAAAGACAGCTCATAATACTCCCATTCCCTAGTAGTAGCCAAGCAACTTCAAAGAAGAGGTTCACAGCCCTTTAAAGTCAGTATCCCTAGGAAGTATGCTGAAGAACACCCCTATAGAAGACCTCCCATCACCAGCCTGGTGTTATAGTCCTCACCCCATCTCCACCTCCACCATTCTGTGCTCTGAGACAATGCCAAGGGTCCCGGTGTGTCTGTGCCCACTGCCACCCTAACCCAACTGAGTAGAGCAGTATTGAGCTCCTCACCTTCTCCTCAGGTGTATAAAGAACTTATCAACAACATAAAAATTTAAATTTCTCTCTACACATCCATTCCACCCACATTGGACACAAGGAATACATGCAAATTAGGTGCCAGAAACTTTCCAGAGGGCCCAAAAGACCACTTTCAAACTAAACCCTGGTTTGCCACTACTATAGAAGCTGAGGGTTGGTGGCCTGACCAGGTGTGCTTGGCTACATTGCTGAATAACTTTGAGCACAGAGTTGGGAGTTGGGAGATATGGTTGTCTGGGCTCCATTTCTTCATTCATCAATGAGGAGGTGGGACTAGGTGACTTTTGGGGCTTTACTACATCTGAAATGGCACAATTCTATGATAACAAGAGGCATTTTTCCTCAACCCCTTCCCAGGGTTGTTTGAACAGAACAAAGGGATACTGCATGGCTTAAATTCAGGAAGCGTGTGTATCATGGTTGTATCCTTTTGCCATACTTATTCAATCTGTATGCTGAACAAATAATCTGAAAAAACTGGACTATATGAAGAAGAACAAGGCATCAGGATTGGAGGAACACTCATTAACAGCCTGCAATATGCAAATAACACAACCTTGCTTGCAGAAAGTGAACAGGACTTGAAGCACTTACTGATGAAGATCAAAGACTATAGCCTTCAGCATAAGTTATACCTTAACATAAAACAAAAATCCTCACAACTGCACAAATAAGCAACATCATAATAAATAGAAAAAATATTGAAGTTGTCAAGGATTTCATTTTACTGGGTCCCCAATCAACGCCCATGGAGTCAGCAGTCAAGAAATCAAACGATGCTAGTCCAGAGGACTAATGGACCACAACTACCACAATCTCCACCAGAATGAGCCCAGTACAACTAGATGGTACCTGGCTACAGGGATCACAGTAGAGTGTCCTGGACAGAGCTGGAGAAAAAAGTAGAGCAAAATTCTAACTCACAAAAAAAGACCAGACTTACTGGCCTGACACAGACTGGAGAAACCAGGAGAGTATGGTCCTGGACACCCTTCTATTTCAGTAATGAAGTCACTCCTGAGGTTCACCCTTCAGCCAAAGATTAGACAGGCCCATAAAACAAAACAAGAGTAAAGGGGCACACTAGCTCAGGGGCAAGGACTAGAAGGCAGAAGGAGACAGGAAAGCTGGTAATAGGGAACCCAAATTTGAGAAGGGAGAGTGTTGACATGTCGTGGAGTTGTTAACCGATGTCATAAAACAATATGTGTACTAACTGCTTAATGAGGAGCTAGTTCGTTCTCTAAACCTTTATCTAAAGTACAGTTAAAAAAAAAAAATCAACCAATGTATTGCATTGGACAAATCTGCTGCAAAAGACCTCTTTAAAGTGTCCAAAAGCAAAGATGTCACCTTGAGGATTAAGATGCAGCTGGCCCAAGCCATGGTGTTTTCAATCACCTCATACACATATGAAAGCTGAACAATGAATAAGAAAGATTGAAGGAGAATTGATGCCTTTGAATTATGGTTGGCAAAGAATACTGAATATATCATAAACTTCCAGAAGGATAAACAAATTTGTCTTGGAAGAAGTACAGCCAGAATGTTTCTTGGAAGCAAGGATGGCAAGACTTAGTCTCACATACTTTGGACATGTTATCAGGAGGGTCCAGTCCCTGGAGGAGGACAACATGCTTGGTAAAGTAGAGGTCAGTGAAAAAGAAGAGCCTCTATAAGATGGATTAACACATTGGCTGTAACAATAAACTCAAAAATAGCAACGATTGTGAGGGTGGCACAGGACCAGGCACTGTTTTATTCTGTTGTATGTAGGGTTGCTTTGAGTTGAAAATGACTCAGTAGCACCTAAGAACAACAACACAACAAAATCCCCGGCTAGGTGTGTGTGAGTGGATCTGTGAGTTGACTTAGAACCCTGTTGGAGGGGTGGCAAGCACTTTTCAAGTGTTCTGTAAACAATTCTTACAGAACCCTTTCAGAATAACTACTATCCCCCACTGATGACTAACATCATTTGGCCACATGGGTGTTGAGTCTTGCTATGGTAACAATCCAAGGTCAGTAGAAGAGAGAACAATCATGTTTTGAGTTTCAGACCAAAACCCACATACATAGTAATTGAATTAGAAAGGTTTGCAAAGTCAAAGTATTTCAGGGCTATTTGTCAATGGTCATGTGTTATCCACATTTAGGGAGTAAATGACACTGAATTGTTGGAATAGTCCACCTGTAGGAACTATGTTGAAAGAGGTTTAATTTGGAGGACAGGAATGATCCTTTATTTTGTGCCATTAAATTTGATAATGTGATTCACTTTCAGTTTTTCTATGGATGCAGACCAAGACTGAAAATAGTTAATAATACATTTATGTGTAGCCAACATTTGTTTGATACAAATAATTTGGAACACAGTCTGACTATTGCTCTGAAAAACTTACAAATTGCTCTATGTCAAAAGCATCACTTCAGACTTCCAAATGTTGACTCCACCCACTAAATGCTGACTCAGGCATTATCAATTACCAAGTCAAGCTGATACAAATGACTAGCTATGTCCACATCCTAGACACCTGGCACCCTAAAAGATCTGCAGAATTAAGCAAGCCAAGAACTTTGTGTACACATAGTATACCATACTGATGAAATCACTTCATGGTGGCCTCCACAGGAACTTCTCCGAATTCTATTGCCATGGGTAACCAAGGAAAGTGTTGAAATCTGATTGGCTAAGATACCCTGTAGCTTATGTTAATTATGTAGAAAACTACACAGAAACACAGCTATTCCAATATTATCATTAGTTTTCTTCTAAGCTTTCTCTGTTTTGGAAATAGAAGTGAGATGACACACAACAAAAGAATAGAAATATCAGAGTGAGAAAAGACCTCAGAGCTCATTAACCACCTTCTCACTTCACAGAGAGTAATCTGAGGCCCTGTCTTATGTCGGAGCCCTGGTGGCACAGTGGTTAAAAAGCTTGGCTGTTAACCAAAAGGCCGGCACTTGGAATCCACCATCCACTCCTTGGAAACCCTATAGGGCAGATCTACCCTGTCTGATAGGATCACTATGAGTCAAATAGACTTGACAGCAACAGGTTTGGTTTTTTGTTTTGTCTTAGGTCAAGTTTCCTAAAAGCAGAGCCTGGGACAGGGTTTACAGAAGGGGTGTTGCTCTTCAGAAAAAGACGTATGAGGGGGTAAGTGAAGCAGAATAGGGAAGAGGAAAGTACTAAGCAAAGATGTGATCTCAGGTAATGTCTGGCCTTTGTTTGAAGGGTTTAGCTGTGTCCTATCAGCAACGGGTAATTCTCTGGAAAAAGGAGCAGCTGTGAGCTGTTAGTTGTCAATGCTTGCAGTAGCTCAGGGGTGAATCCACTGGCCCAGGAATGGGGATCTGGGCAGGGCCATAGCATCTACTTAGCCCGAGAGAAATGACAAGGTAACACAGATCATTACAACCCAAGTTTGCTGGGCCTTATTCAACACTCTTTCTACTATGCAAAGCTACACTACACAAATCTGCTTCTCCATGTTTTTTGTTTGTTTTTGTTTTTGGAATTTAGCTTCTTCAGTAAATGGAGATCCCAACAGGTGGAATCAACTTTTCTCTAGAAGAACATCTAATTTCATTCATTTTTTTCATTAATTTTATTCCCCTGAGGAAGCAGCAGTCAAGAAATCAAATGATGCATTGCATTGGGTAAATTTACTGCAAAAGACCTCTTTCCAGTGTTAAAAGCAAAGATGTCATCTTGAGGACTAAGGTGCACCTGACTCAAACCACGGTATCTTCAATCTCCTCATATGTGTGCAAAAGCTGGACAATGAATAAAGAAGACTAAAGAAGGATTGATGCCTTCGAATTATGGTGTTGGTGAAGAATATTGAATATACCATGGACTGCCAGGAGAACAAACAAATCTTCCTTGGAAGTAGAGCCAGAATACTCCTTAGAAACAAGGATGGTGAGACTTTGTCTCCTATCCTTTGGACATGAGGGATCTGTCCCTGTAGAAGGACATCACGCTTGGTAGAGGATCAGCAAGAAAAGAGGAAGACCCTCACAGATGGATTGACACAGTGGCTGCAACAATGGCCTTAAACACAGCAACAGTTGTGAGGATGGCACAGGACTGGAGAGTGTTTCGTTCTACTCTACATAAGGTCGCTATGAGGTGGAACCGACTCAATGGCACCTAACAACAACAACTGAGGATTGGATAACTTGGTAAATTATGACAACCTAGAAGGATCTGGGCCCACCCTCAAATCCATCTGGGATAGCCTGATCCCTTTGAGTATGTGTCCATGAGAACTTCTGATAGTACATAAATATAGTAAACACTAAATTTTCTTTTTTTTTTTTTAAGCACGCAGTGGGGCCTGGCTCACCCTAAGTCTGTCCCAGGAGACTGTCATGTCCACAACCCATTCTGTAAAGGAACATCGTTTAGCCAGACATGGTCTATACTACCCATAGGCCAAAGTTGCTTGAGCCAATGGTAGGCATCTGACCCCAGGGTGAGCAATTCATAGGCCAATTCTCTTCCTCTCCCACCCCAATTATTTTTTTATTTTGGCCTCCCGCAAGACAGGTAAGCAGGATAAATCAAATTTCTCAGAAAAACCAGACAATGAGGCAATTATCAAGGAAAACTGAAAGGTAAACATACATATAGACAGAGAGGGAGAAGATAAGGAGAGCTAAGATGGGCCATGTAGAAGCTGAAGTCATAAGGAAGCAGACTCTACAAGCAATGGAGAATCTATGGTAGAAAAAATAATATAGAGTGGAGGATAAGGAACCTATGTCACCAGAGAATGGTGAAGACACACAGACAGAGTGTCTTTGATCATGTTAATGGCAGAGCTCTAAAATAAAGATCCTTGAACTCTTCTTACCAAGGCAGAGTTTTATAAGCCAGACCAGGCAGGTGGTGTGATGATAAATTTTATGTGTCAACTTGACTGGGCTATGGTGCCCAGTTGTTTGGTCAAACACTAGTCTAGATGCAGTTATATATCAGTTGGCCTTAAGTAAAGCAGATTACCCTCCATAAAGTTGGGTGGGTCTCATCCAATCAGCTGAATGCCTTAAGGCCAAAAAGAGACTTTTCTCTAGGTTGTGTTCTGTCTCCAGACTATAAACAGAGGTATTGCCAGAACTCCATCATTCTTCACCCTTCTTGTTGCCTGACCTACAGATTTTGGGACACAAGACTGTAGGAATCTCCAACCTGTTGCCTGGCTTGCAGATTTTGGACTTGCCAATCCCCACAATCATGTAAGCCAATTACTAAAAATAAATATTTTGATAGACAGACAGATAGATAAATAAGTAGATAAATATTATTGTGGTGGTTGTTGTTAGTTGTAACCTCATGTGTGCAGAGTAGAACTGCTCTATAGAGTTTTCAATGCCAGGACCTTTCAGAAGGAGATTTCCAGGCCTGTCTTCCAAGGTGCCTCCGGGTGAGTTTGAACCACTAACATTTTGGCTAGTAGTTGAGTGCTTAACCATTTGCACCACGCAGGATGAATAAATGGATGGATGCATGGATAGACGGATGGATGTGTGGGCAGGGTGGGTGGGGTGGATGAATAGATGGATGAATGGGTTGATGGATGGATGGCTTGATGGGTAGATAGATATAGATAGGTCTCTTACTGGTTCCATTTCTCTAGAGAACTCTGACTAAGCAGGTGGTAACCCAGGAAACCTATTTCTCCATCATCATAGGACAGATATTGAGGCACGAACACAATGGCAGACAGCAGAAATCCAGCCAGCCAGAGGACAGTGTTCAGAGAAGCTGTGGCTGATGAAAGGTGGTGAACACAGGAATTACGGCCAAGGGTAAATGGGTGGTATCTAGCCAAATGGCAGAGCTCTCAGCAGGGAGATGGAAACAGGTTGCACAGGAGATTCAGGACAGCCTTAGGGAGTCAGTAGGCAGGAGTCACGATATGGGGTAGAACATCAGTCACAGGAGACTTGGCAAGCTCACAGGCCTGGCCTGGTAGACAAGGGATCATGGAAAGGTTTAATTGCAGAAGGAAGGCAGAAATCTAGCTGGAAGCACCAGGACACTAGTTCCCAGGAAGGCTAACAGAACGATTGCCTTGATGAGGGTCTCTTCCGGGTGAGGGTTTCCCTTATCCCTTCTCATTGGCCCCGGAATCAAGAGCAGCTTGAATGGTATGGGGCAAGAGAGAGACGAGTGGTCAATGGGCCGCTGAGAGCAGAAGTAAGGTCTCAACAGTGATCTGGAACAAAAGACTTATTTAGGCAACCAAGATTTGCTGGCATTGAAAGACTCTGGGTGGAAGTTTGTACCTGAATCTCCAGGGGGTCAAGGCAGTTCCTCTCATTGTCTGAGCCCATGTTTGCTGAATGTGCAAACATTCAGCAAGTATAAAAATGATTAAAAAGAGCAAAGCTCCTATATGGAAAACACACTATTAATCTTAAAAGTTCCCTTCCTTTTTTTTTTTTTCTTAATAGCCGCTCTTCTCCAATAAAATAAGAAACTGCAGTTTTGTTTATTTTAGCATATTGCAGTTTTGATAAGGCCCCAAATCTGTACATCAAATATAGTCTTCAATGTCAAAAGGGCATGTAAAGAAATGTTTCCTAATGAAAGATTTATCTTTTACCTGACAGTGACGATTTAGCTGGTACTGCTCTCTTCATCCCCTTTTCCATTAAAAAAAAAAAAAAGTTGAACAAAATTACCTTTCTTGGAATAACAGCCCCTTTTAAAACCTGACTGCTTCGTCATTACCTCTGTAATCTCCCTTGGAGATCATGGGCTATTCATTTCCTCCCTGACTCCAATTTGTCTTTTGATATTTTTCTTTGGTCTGTTCAAACAGTCCCCCGATTGCTCTGCTCATCAGAGCGAGGCCTGAGCCCACGCAGGAGCCTGCTGACACAAAGTGTCACCCATCACTCTGCCAGCTCAGGGCCCTCCATGCACTGTGAGGAGCTTTGACAATGGTCTAAGCTCTTCTCATTAAAGATTTCTCTAGCTCTTATCCTCGTGACATCTTTTATCTACATATCATGTCAGAGGCTGCAGCTTCGTAGACCTAAAAAAAAAAGTGGCTACTGAGCCTTTCAAAAAAGGAAAACCTGAGAAAAAGATGGCTGGAAATATGACACAATTACATGTGGACCGTCAAAGCACCATCTACAACTGCCCAGGGTGTTCCCTGTATGAGGGTACCTGGTTAAGGGGTGAGGGAGCCTGAAATGCATCCCACCCAGGGCTGGGTAGACCCAGGGAGGGTGCCTTTTTCCAAAATGCATATTATAGGTTAAATGGTCTACCCCAAGGTATGTGCTGAAATCCTAACCCCTATACCTGTGGATAGGATGTTGTTTGGAAATACGGTTTTCTTTGTCGTAGTGATGACAAAGGTTATACCCAAGTAGAGTGGGTCCTAAATCTAATCACTTCTGAGTTATATAAAGAGCAAATTAGACACAGAAGCATGCACACACAGCAGAAAACATTTGTCATATGAGGATCATCTACAAGCCAAGGAACCAAGGAACACCCGGGGCTACCAACAAGGAAGGAATCCACAGGGCCAAGATCCTGATTTGGACTTTAAGCCTCCAGAACTGTGAGAAAATGAATTTCTGTTCTTCAAAGCCACCCACTTTGAGTATTTCTGTTACAGCAGCACTAAAGAACTAAGACAACACACAAAGGTACCATCTCGGCTGGCAGCAGCTCTGAGTTCTTAGTGTGTAGCTTCTGATGTTGAGTTGGGGTCAGTCAGTGGGTGGATATACTGTTGCTGTGTTTCTCTGATTATGTTGAGTCGTTGCTGTTTTCTTTGGTTGTTTTTCCTTTAATTTCATCTGCGTGATTTCTACCCAGCGGCATTTCATCTCTGATGGTTAAGAGGAAACACGGCATAAACAAGAAACCTTGCACACTTCTCTCTGCCTCTCCTCTTACAGAGCCCCTCAAAAAGAAATTACTGTTTAACTGTGTTTAATCAGTGATGTGGATCCAACTGCACTCACTCAGATTTTGAATGCACAACCACATCCCAACTCATTAGTGACAAGAAAGCTGAGCTGTCAAGCATCGTTTACACTCCAGTAAAGGGGTCTGTATTAGAGCAAGGTCCACAATACACACACAAGCTGAGTTGGCTTTTTCTTTGCTTTCAAGCTTTATTGATCTCAGGAAGAACTGAAGGCCTGTTGAAAAAAAGGTGGGAATCAGCTCAACATACTAATTTATGTATTATTTATGGACTTAAAGAAGCCAAGACTCCCGGCAATAAAGAAAAATGAATTAGTGCAATAGAACTGCCATTGTATTCAATCCCAACATTAGATGCATTTCACACATGAACTGTGCAATTTCAGAGACTGGAATGCTGGAAAAAAACGTGGAATTCGAAATCAGACAACCTGTGTGAGAGTACCAATTCTGCCATGTGACCTAGAGCAGGTTTCCAGTCTCAGCTTTCTCATACCTAAAATGAAGAGGATTATCTACTTACAGGGTTGTTGTGAGGATTAAACGTGCAAAGGAGTGTATGAATTTCAAAGTGGTTACAAATGTCTGTTGTAAGTATCCTGTGTGAGGAAGGCCACGCATCCAGCAACTAGATGCCTTGTCACAGAACAGCCACCTTTCCTGACCAAAAACCCAATGGGAAGAGGAAACTCTAACAGCGCTAAAGAATGCTCCCATTTTTACTCCAGTATAAGAAGAAAGATTTTCTCCACTAGCTCAGGGCACAGCTCTCTTGTTCCCCCTACCCACCCCTACCCCACCCATCCCCCGGCCAAAAAAAAATAAAATTTACTCAATCATCCACCTATGATATAAGCAATAAATAAAGTATTTTTCCTAATAACCATCATCTCGAAGTAATGGTCAGTTTGCCTTCCATACTCAGCAAAGAGAAAAATGATCTCTGAACAGTCCACTCCTGCCCTGGTTTCTTGCTGCCACCGGGTGGCTGTTGAGGTCTGGTCACCCACAACCTGAGATGTCCCATCCACCCGACACTGGTCCAATACCCTTGGTCCTCTGAAGGAAGATGGTCGTCTTCAATGCCAAGTTGAGCTAAGGATGTCAACCCCCAACATAAGTTTTCAGGATGATATTTCTTAGCTGATATTTTTTCTCTCTCTACCCAGCTACCTCCCAGATGTCAAGTGCTCTCAGAATTAGTTCAAGTAGCAGGAACCCTCTGACTCTTCAATTTCCTGCAATCTACACTCCTCAAAGGGCAAGTAGATTTTTTTTTCTTTAGTCTTTTTAAATCCAATGTATATCATAACAAAAGGATATTCCTCAAAGACAGCCATCTTGATTATCTTCAGGGATCCCCACCCCTCACCTAATCTGCCAGACCTCATTCTATCCCCTTCTCCATTCCCTGCCCATTCCTCCCTCCTTCTGCCCCATCAGCTCCCCACCTGTTGCCCATTCCTACCCCATCCTCTCTAATCCCTTCCCCATCCTCACCCCAAAAGGTCACAGTTACCCAGTAATTTCATCTCTCATCCAAACTACTCACAAGTTAAATCTTTAGTGAGGTATCCTACTACAAATAAAAGATTTATCGACAGCTTATTACATATGCCAATGTACTCAATATTTTACACTCTATCTCATTGTTTTCTCACAACCACTTGATATATGCCTTGGGTGTCTAGTGCTGCTCTAACAGAAATACCACAAGTGGCTGGCTTTAACCAAGAAAAATTTATTTCCTCACAGTAAAGTAGGCTAGAAGTCCAAATTCAGGGCGTCACGTCCAGGCGAAGGATTTCTCAATCTGTCAGCTCTAGAGGAAGGTCCTTCTCATCAATTTTCCCCTGGACTAGGAGCTTCTCTGGGCAGGTTCCCTGGGTCCAAAGGATGCAATCTGCTCCTGGCACAGCTTTCTTGGTGGTATGAGATCTCCCTGTATCTATGCTTGATTCTCTCTTTTATATCTCAAAAGAGATTGTCTCAAGACACAATCCAATCTTGTAGATTGAGTCCTGCCTCATTAACATAACTGGCGCCTATCCCACTTCATTAACATCATAGAGGCAGAATTTACAACACAGGAAAATCACATCACATGACAATTATGGTGGACAATCACACAATACTGGGAATCATGGCCTAGCCAGATTGATACACATATTTTGGGGGGACACAATTCAATCCATGACAATATAAGTATTATAATTTCCATTTTACAAATGAGAAACCTGAGACCCTGAGAGGGTAAATAACTCATCCTAGGGCACACAGCTTGTACGTGGCAGAGTACAAATTTGAATGCCCATCTATCCAGCTGTACTACTCTCTGGAGCCCCATCCCCTTGGCACTCAATTCCATACTACTATTTTATAAATTTGACTTACCATGCCAGGAATTCATAGTGGTTCTTAGCACTTCTCATAAAACAACTCATTTCATTCTCATGGAAACTCTATGATGCAGGTACCATTTTTACCCCCATTTAACAGATGCAGAAACTGAGACAAAATGAGTTTATATAGTTTACCCAAAGTCACACAGCTGGAAAGTGGTAGGGCAGGGATGCAAACCCAAGTAGTATGAGATCCTTTAAGCTATATGGCTCCTACTCAGCCTAGCTCCTACAAGGGAACTTCCTCTCTCCCAGAATCCTACTCCCAGCAGTGAGGGTAGCAGCATCTAAAGGATGGAGGAGGGGGATGCTGAACCATTAAGCCTACGTGATCTGAGAACGAGGCTTCCTAATGTGCCCTTTTCCAGAAAGATGATGGCTTCAGTCAACAATACTGGGGAGGAAATCGATACAGGACCACTGTTTGCGTATAATGATTCCTGAGTCCCCTGCCACAAGTGCCTCCTCAGCCCCTGGACTGTCATGGTGCCTAAATTTCACCCTAATGATGTACTCTTTTGAATCCTGAAGACTTTTCTGGGACTGAGACTTACCTATTAAAATGCAAATGCCTCTGGGAACCAACCTCCTCAAGTACCACTTCAGCAGAGGTCGAATTTCTAGAGGTGACAACTTGTCAGAGAGCCACACAGCCTTCCTTTCACCCTTCTCCTCTGAACTGCTCCCAATGTGCTGAGTCCCAAAAATGGCTGTCTCTGGCTGTAGGGTGGATTGATCCCAGGAGCTGAGCCTGGTGCCCTGACCTGGTGCAGAGCCTGACCTGCTCAGGAAGAAGGCACAGAGCAGCTGGTCTCTGGCCAAGGTTGACTTGCTAAGGTCAGGATGATTGGGACAAAAATGTTTCCAAGATGAGGTGGACTATGGGCCAAGAGCACAGCAGTCTCCTCCCAGGCTCCACACTAGCATTTCCTTATGGGGCAGCATGGTGTAGTGGACATCGTTGGTGTTGTCCCAACCTGTAAAGGACATTGTTGGCATACTGCCAAACCCTTTGGCATTCACTTCCACACACCACAGCTGCTTATTGGGAACCCCTGTGGCTGTGTGACTGAGGGGGGCTTTTTTCCTGATCTTGGGAACATACTCACCAGCACATAAGATAAGCTGGAAGAGCCAGGGAGTTAATGCCTCCAGAAGCAGCCCTTAACCAGTGGTGAATGGGGAGTTGGTGAATCAGTACCAGCTCCCTAACCCCTCAGTTGGGATATCTCTGAAGAAGTCCCACACTGTCTCCCAACACTTCCCAGCAAGATTGAGCTCCAAGTACCTTCACTGGTGACAGGCTTTCACACACCCTTTTCTGTCACACTTTCCTATTCTTCTATGATGTTTCCTGGGGTTACTTCCCAGGAAAACTATGTGCACTCAAATTCTTGTCTTCGGGTCTGCATTGGGGGACCATTACTTTGAATCTATAGTTTTACTCTGAATTTCCCCCCCCTTATTGTGTTAGTCTTCTTGGCTGATCAGAAGCTGTTTTGCCACAATTTTTTCTTGTGTACTTCGTAGGGGTGCTTATACAATCATGTATACATAGTACACAGAAGAACATGTAGAAGTAGGTTACAGAGATACAGAAGCAAATAAACAGTGGCAGATAAAATCAGAACTCTTAAGGAGACACAGTGACTCATATTTAAAAACAGTTTATCCTTAATAATTTCTATCAATTTGTAACCTGACTCTGGCCAACATTTGAATGAACAACTATTGAACATAATACTCTGCTAGATACTGTGGGTGATAGAAAGCATAAGACACAGTTCCTCCCCCCGAGAAGTTCGTTAGAAAATTGAGGAAACAGGATTGTGCACATAAAAATAACTCATAAAGCAAGATGGCAGTACTGAATGGATGCCATGTGACTTTAAATTACAAGGGGCAATGGAATAAGTCTAAATTCTGGACATCCCATCAAAAATTTTAAGAAAGAATCCCATTCCCTTTTCTAGCTGCAAAGCAAATAGCTTTCCATCAGAGGAGTCCCTGGCTGGTTCTGCAAATGCATCAGCATTACAACATTATTCACAGACAGAATATATGTCTATAATGGACTTCTCTCAGAGGCATCAGAAAATATCTCACCAATTTGACAAGGTACCTGAGAATCTCTACAAATGGAGTTACTTCTTTGTATGAAGGATTTACTCATTGATTAGGGGGCCCCTATTAACATATGAAAGCTGGACGATGAATAAGGAAGACCAAAGAAGAATTGACGCCTTTGAATTAGGATTTTGGTGGAGAATATTGAATATACCATGGGCTGCCAAAGAACGAGTAAATCTGTCTTGGAAGAAGTACAACCAGAGTGCTTCTTATAAGCAAGGATGGCAAAACTAGGTCTCACATACTTCGGACATGTTATCAGGAGGGATCAGTCCCTAGAGGAGGACAACATGCCTGGTAAAGTAGAGGGTCATTGAAAAAGAGGAAGACCCTCAACAAGATGGATTGACACAGTGGCTGCAACTATGGGCTCGATCATAACAACGATTATGAGGATGGTGCAGGACCGGGCAGCGTTTTATTCTGTTGTACATGGGGTCGCTATGAGTCGGAACCAACTCAATGGCACCTAGCAACAACAACAATTAACATTCGGGAGCCCTTGTAGTGCAGTGGTTAAGAATTCGGCTGCTAACCAAAAGGTCAACAGTTCAAATCCACCAGTTTCTCCTTGAAAACCCTATGGAACATTTCTACCCTGTCCTATAGGGTTGCTATGAGTGGAAATTGACTCGATGGCAACGGGTTTAGTTTTTGGTTTATCTATGAGTCAGAATCGACTTGGCAGCACTGGGTGTTTTGGGAGCAAACTTGCTTAGTTTTCTAAAAGTTACACCTAATTCTAAGAGTTAGCACCAATGACCCCAGAATCCTTGACTCTCAGAGCTAGAAGGGATCTTAAAGTCTTTCTATCCCAACCGTGTCTCCCACAGGTAGCCATCCACCTTGACCACCTGCAGTGACCTAAAGCTCACTCCTTGAAGTAGCTCCTTTCTTTATGTTGTTGTTGTAGTTACTTGCCCTTGAGTCCACCCCCAAATCACAGCAACCCCATGCACAACAGGACAAAATGCTGCCCAGTCCTAGGCCAACTCTATGGATCACAATGGTCCCTTTCTTTACGGAGCATTCTTAATCAGTAGAAAAGTCTTTCTCCAGAAGGGAAGAGTCTATTGGACTCATGGAGGAAAGGCACTTTGGGAGTGACAGTCAGTCCCCTAGGATGCTGGGATAAAGACATTTCTACAAAGAGAGAAGAAGGCCACTATAAATACCCAGAAAAGCAAGGAACTCCTCCCCAGGTGGGTTAAGGTAAAGGATCTGTGCCTTCCTCCCAGGCATAGGTCAGTGCTGGTAAGGAATGATTTTTTGTTCTGTTTTTGTTTTCTTTGGAATTTTGTCACTGCTGAAAATATATCCAGCAAAAGATAGACCATTTCAACAATTTCTACATGTACAATTCAGTGACATTAATTACATTCTTCAAGTTGTGCAACCATTCTCACTATCCTTTTCCAAGTTATTCTACCACCATTAACACAAACTCACTGCCTCTAAGCTTCTCATTTAACTTTTTGAGTTGCTGTGGTCAGTTTGATTTCACATAGATATTTCTTTAAAGGAGCACAATGCTCAAGGCAGACATACTTTTGAGGATATGTCCCTCAAATACTCTCTATCACAGCCCCAAAAATCTGTTCTATAGTCCTTAGGAGAGGGATTTATAAAGTTCTGGTGGCCCAAATGGTTTGAAAATTCTTGAAGGCCAGACATTTCAAGATTAGCTAAAAGAGCTATAACCACTTGGGGTGAGCTGGGTAGGGACCTCAGGAGGAGCAGATACAAAATGTAACAGCAGAGAATGGCAAGAACGATCTTGGACTTTCAGTGTTTAACTAGCAAAATGATGTTAGAAATATTTTTTCATTGTTGAAATAATTGTAGTCAAGATATGTCGGTCTATTTGTCATATTATGGTTGCTTACACGTTGCCATGATGCTGAAAACTATGCCACCAATATTTCAAATACCAGCAAGTCACTCATGGTGGACAGGTTTAGCAGAGCTTCACAACTAAGACAGAGTAGGAAGAAAGGCCTGGCAATCTACTTCCAAAAATTAGCCAATGAAAACCCTATGGGTCACAACAGAACACTGTCTGACATAGTGCTGGAAGATGAGCCTCTTAGGTTGGAAGGCACTATAATAGCTACACAATGGATTCAAACATACTGACAATTGTGGAGATGTTACAGGAGAAGGTGACATTTTGTTCTGTCGTACATGAGAAGATATGCACATTGGTTTGGTTAGAAATATTACTTAGGCACCATCTCTGCTTCTACATGAGCAACATATAAATTTCAGTCAACTCAACAGCGTAACTCTCTGGCATTCCACCATTTATTGGAGGACTGTGTCACTGATCCAACAGGAAGTCAGTTGATCCTGCTGCTAGAATATTGCCACATCTGCCTCTAGGCAATGTTTTATGCAAGGTGTTGGTAGAATTACCTACAGGATGAAGAACTAGAGCTTCACTAACCTTAGAAGAATAATAAAAATAAAATAAAATAAAAAAAAACCCTTAGAAGAATAGGTGTGACTATTTTTTGTGCCTGCTTAAAAAATGTTTGTCAGGGAGGCAGAATGCAGTTTGAGACTTGCTTTCATTATAACACGCCACCTGATGGCAAGAAAAGAAAAAAAAAAAGACTATGAGGAAGGGGACCTCATTCACCATTAATCAATGAGGCCACCCCAAACTTACCAAAGTAATAAGATAATTTTGGAGTAGGTTTAGGTTAGGTCTTAATCAGAATGTTTCAGAGTAGTATCTATTACCTTCTGGCATCTGCTAGTGAAAATTCTGCTATTAGTCTGATTGCCATTCCCTTGTAGCTAATTCTGCTAGATTTCAGTTTATTTTCTACCATTCCACCACAATGGAATCCACCAAAGGATTCTTTTTTAATCATTTTTTTTATTCCAACTTTTCTCTTTTCTAAAATCATATGTCTTGATATTTAGAAAATACTAAGCTATTACTTCTTGGACTACTGGTTTTCTGCCATTATCACTATTTTTTTACTTATAGAACTACTATTAGGTGTAAGTTGGAGTTTCTTGTCATATTCTCTATGTCTCCTAGTTTCTCTATTATATTTCTATTTCTTGATCTCTCTGTACTACATGCGGAAAACTCTGCCAGTCCTATCTTCTAAATCACTAATTCTTTCTTCGTCTGTGTCTAAACTATACTATGACCCATCTATTGAGCTTTTCATTTCAGTGATCCTGTTTCTCATTTTTTTAATTTCTACTTAGTTCTTTTTACATTTGACTTTGAATAATTTATTATTTTTTCTGGAATTTCTGGCATGAGAATGGAGTTTCTTAGCATGTTCTCAATCTGATCTTTTGTAAGTCATCACATTAATTCTTCAGTGGAACTGGGAATAGAATACAAGGTAACTTGATTTTCGTTTAGGAGAGGTACAATATTAAAAGCATAAGGAAGACACCCAGAATCTGGTTACTGCTATAAAGGCCAGAACCAGGAGAGGGATAACAGCAAAGGATGAATCTAAAATGCTTCATCTGCTATTTTCCAATTACATTATCTTCTTTAATAACAAGTTTAAATATCATGGGTAGAGTTTGGCTTTGTGACTCCAAGCTCTTGAGAGAAAACTGGGCCAAAAAGCAGAGGTGTTTGATCCTAGAAGAGACAGTTACTAAGGGACTATTTGATGCAAATAAATAAGCAAACAAAAAGCAGCTGGATACCTGATACCAGGATAAGCTTGGAGAGACTTGGATGCTGGCTGGCAGGGAAACTGCTAATTGGAAATAGAAAATCATGGGGTTCTTAAGCAGACCAGTGACATCACACTGCCACTTTCTTTTTTTTTTTTTTTGCATTGTGACAATTTGAGGTAGGATACAAGGGACTTTTTAGTTGGTCAGGAATGCCAGAAAGGTTAAATAAAACTATCCCCCTCATTAGCCAAGAGCATCTGGAGAACACAGTTTTTGATTCTGATGGAGAAGTGATGGAGGTAAGGGGGCTATAGGGCTAGAAGCTTGGCAATTGCAAAAAAAAAAGAAAATAACTAAGTACTAAGATTTACTAAGGCCCTCAGGACAAGCTGGATTAATATGAACTGAAAATTATTAAGGCTTAGTGCTGACTCTCACCAAAATCCTCTGGAACAACTGTCATGGTGCAGATTCCTGGGTTTTTACCCAGAGAATTTGGCTCCTTAGGTTTGGAATAGCTCCCAGGAATCTGCATGTTAACAAGCCGCCTAGATGATTCTGATATGATGTTCAAAAAACATGCTTTGTGAAACACTGGATTAAATTGTGGTATAAATTTATATATAAAGCCAAACCCATTGCCATCGAGTTGATTCTGACTCATAGTGACCCTATAGGACAGAGTAGAACTGCCCCATAGAATTTCCAAGGAGCACCTGGTAGATTCGAACTGCCGACCTTTGGTTAGTAGCCATAGCACTTGACCACTACACCACCAGGGTCCCCAATTTTATATATAGGAGATGGTATATATTTCAATTTAATGCTCAAATATGATTCATCTTTAAAAAAAACTACTGATTAGTAATTTTCATTTGTGTTTGGTAAAGTTTCTTTCACTGAAACAAAACAATGGACTGGAAAGCCCTACCATCTACCTGGGCCTCTTGGTTACACACATGAGTGAGCAGGACAGCCTATAAAGCAGCTCACACAGCTTAGATGCTTTAACAGGGTGGTTCTCCACCCTGACTGCACATTAGAATCCTCTGAAGAGCTTATTAAAAATGCCAGTGCCCGGGCCCCAACCCGTCAATTAAATCTGAATAGCTTGGAGTGGAGCCCAGGTATTAGTAGTTTTTAAAAGCTCTCCAAGCAATGTTAATATGCAGCCAAGGCTGAGAACCACTGGCTCTAAGGAGAACTGAGGGGCTAGTCTTCCAAGCAACCTGAAAAGCTAAGGCAAACCTTTCTGCCTATCTCTCAATTGGTGCTCATGCTGGACCTAGGAAATAATTAGGCATCTGGTAAAAAGTCCAGTATTTCCAAGCTGCCTTGGAATTCAAACATGGATTCCGCAGATAGGACCACTTTCAGAAATAACACCAGACAGGTGCCTTTAGTTCCACCAGCCCATGGCTAGTAAGTAGAAAGATTCAGCTCCTTTCTCAGGCAGATATTGGCTGCAGCTGAAAATTAGCTCCGTTGTCACCATTGATTAAGCAGTATTTTTTCAAAGTCTCTATTCATCAGGAAAGGGATTCCGCTCAACAGATTCTTTTAGTGATTAGCTAGCGTTCTTCATCAAATGAGCAAAATGATTTATAGGTGTAGTTGGTCAAGCAGTAGTCCCTGATATCAAAAAAGAAGTCTCCTGACACCTCTCCATGTCTTCCTCTGGCCTCCACGGTCCAGGAAAGCAGTAAATTCATCCCACAGACCCTTGGTATCATTGTTTCCATTGCTTCATCCACTCCATCGTTTCCACCTCCTCTCATGCTCCAAGGAGAGCACAAGTCCTGTTTGCTCACTTGACGACAATATTCAAATTCCTCCTCAATTTTTCTTTCCTGAATGAAACAAGCTCCAGATCTTGAACCCCCTTTCTTCTGAAAATACCCTGCAATCATTGAAGGATTTTTATAGGCTTCCTCTGTCATCTCCATCTTTTTTACATCTCTTAAATAGCAGTTTTGGCAAGTAGTGCCAACCAAGCAATTATCCAATGGTAGTGCACCTTGGGTAGAAACCTCGGGAAGGTGGGCAATTGGCAACAGAGGGACCAGGGACTCCTCTACTCTTGCCTCGAATTCTCCAACACCCAACCTCTGGTTTTGCCAGCTTCGTGGAAGCAGCCTTGCTGGAAGTTCATCCATTTCTTGTTGCCCTTAACAATTCTACTGCAGGAGGCAGCTTAGTGAAACAGGGGCAAAAGGGGTGGCACTGAGAGCCCAGGAGCCTGGCCAGGCAAGCAAGTGTTACAGCACCAGCTTGCTCAAAGACCTTGGGCAAGCCTTTAACCTCCCTGAGCTTCCATTTCCTCTTCTGTGAAACAATAATAAAAAAATCTATCGTGCCTGCCTTAACAGGTTGTGTGGGAACAAAGTGAGGTGATAGATGTGAAAATGCTCTGAAAATTGTAAAGCCTGATATAACTCCGAAGTTTTATCATTAGACTGTGATCCATGCACCCCTGAATTCCACTCATAATGACAAAGCAAGCCATCAACATCAAATGCACAATTGAAGAGTCCCTCTGGGAGCAAGCGACAAGTTCTCCTTTCTACTGTCTGAATTACTGATGGCGATAGATATTCCCAAGGCATAGAAAATTCTGCTGGTCATGGTCCCCTGAGAGCTGTCAGAGAAAATATGACAAGGAAGCCAGGAGAAAAGATAAAGGGATTGAGGGACATCAAAGAAAAGGGCTTTGTTTTAGGAAAGACTTTTTCTACAAAGGTCTTTAAACGAGGATGGACTTTTCCCCTGCCCCAGATGGTTTACAGTGCAGCCCTGTCTCAAGGTCTACAGATGGCCACACTGACCGCTATGAGAGTTCCACACTTTGAGGAGCCTAAATTATAAGCAAGGCAATCAAGCTTCCAGTTCCTCACAATCACACTTAATAAACCCCAACCCACCAGAGAACAGTATGCCTTCCCTATAAAAAACAGCATCATTCACATCTTCTCTGGGATATTTTAATAACAAATAAAATTTGAATTCATTTGCCACATAGAGGCTAGGCTAGGGGAGCTCTCCCTATCCAAAATGTAAGCTGGCTTACAGTCAAATCAGAGGAAGCTGTGTTCCTAGCAACAAATGTCACATTAAACATAAAAGATTCAGAAAAAATGGTGATGTAGAAAATGTATACAGTACAAATACAGTTTTTAAATATTAACAGAAAGAGGGGGATAGTAGTTGTCAGTTCCTCCAACTTGATTGTTCTAAGAAGCTTGATATTTAGTGACATCTAGTGGTGCCAGGTATAAACGCCTTCATAAGTTTTATTTTTAGGATGGCAACACAATGAATTTGCCAAACTTGTCTTTTGCCCTGAGAATAGTTTTTCACTTTCCCATGGACCAGGACTTGGGACACCGCATACAATGACAGTAAAAGAAAAGGATAGAACTGTCTTCAGATCTGTTGTATTTTTCGTTTTTATTTAAATTGGTGCTTAACATAAACCTACTTCCTTAAGACAGCGTAGACGAATGTAGCAGCAAGAATATGGCATTTGTAGGCCAGTAATCCAAGACTACAGCCTTCAGTGCTATACCTCAACATAAAGAAAACAAAAATGCTCACAACTGGACCAATAAGCAACATTTCATCATAGAGAAAAAACTGAAGTTGTCAAGGATTTCATTTTACTTAGATCCACAATCAATGCCCATGGAAGCAGCAGTCGAGAAATCAAACGACATATTGCATTGGGCAAATCTGCTGCAAAAGACCTCTTTCAGGTGTGAAAAAGCAAAGACATCATTTTGGGAACTAAAGTGCACCTCACCCAAGCCATGGTATTTTCAATCGCCTCGTATGCACATGAAAGCTGGACAATGAATAAGGAAGGCCAAAGATGAATTGATACCTTTGAATTAAGGTGTTGGTGACAAATATTGAATACACCACAGACTGCCAGAAGAATGAACAAATCTGTCTTGGAAGAACTATAGCCAGAATACTCCTTAAAAGCGAGGACGGTGAGACTCCATCTCATGTACTTTGGACATGTTATCAGGAGGGATCAGTCCCTGGAGAAGGACATCATGCTTGGTAAAGTAGAGGGTCAGCAAAAAAGAGGAAGGCTCTCAACGAGATGGACTGATACAGTGGCTACAACAATGAGCTCAAACATAGCAACAACTGTGAGGATGGCACAGGATTGGGCAATGTTTCATTCCGTAGTTCATAGGGCCACCATGAGTCAGAACTGACCCCACGGCACCTAACAACAAAACAACAATTCAAGACATAAGGAACCCTGGGGGCACAGTGATAACCAAAATGTTGACAGTTCAAACCCACCAGCAGCTCTGAGGGAGAAAGATGAGGCAATCGGCTTCTGTAAAGATTACAGCCTTGGAAACCATATGAGGCAGTTCTATTCTGTTCTAAAGGGTCCCTATGAGTCAGAATTGACATGACGGCAACTAGTTTAAACCAAGTCATGCTTGGCTGGTACAGGCATGGTCTAGCAGGCATTATGTTAAAGAGACAGTGGCGCTAAGATAACCTCATTCAAGGAATGAATAGTATATATTCTGTAGAAATAATAAGACTTTCAAAAGATGGTATTTTATCCAAAATTTGTAGCCATTCTCCCTTTTACCCAAAGTACTTACTGTTCTTTAACATTTTGTTATACAGTCCAAACCTGGCTACAGAAAACTCCATCTTACTAGTCTAGCATATTCCATGATGGTAAAGCTTTACTGCAGCAAGACAAGACCTTGCCAATATATCTTTGGAAACTCAGTGTTCAAATGGCCACAAGATTCTGCTTGTGAAAACTTTTCCTATGAGGACTTTATTATCAGGAAACCTGTGAAGATCTCTCTGCAAATCAGCAGTGGCAGGAGCAAGAGTCATTTCAGGTAAACAGAAAATAATGCTCAAATGGGACTTGCAAATAGCAATTGCTTTAATTCCCATTCCCATCTTTTTTGTGTGTGTGTGTGATACAAACACATTTAACAAAACATTTGGCATTTCAACATTTTTATGTATATAATTAAATGACATTAGTTACTTTCATCATGTTATACAATTATTGCCACTATTGTATTCCAGATTTTTCAAACACCCTTAACAGAAACTCAGTGCCCCCTAGGCAGTGAGTCCCCCAGTTCCCTTCTCTTCCATCCCTGGTAACTACTAATAAACTTTGATTTCTATACATTTGCCAGTTCTAGATATTTCATATAAGTGGGATCACACAATATCCTTTTGTGACTGGCTTATTTCACTTAGCATAATGTTTTCAAGGTTCATCCATGTTATAGCATGTATCAGAACTTCATTTCTTTTTATGGCTGAGTAATGTTCCATTTTATATATGTACCACATTTTGTTTAGCCATTCATCTGCTGAACATTTAGGTTCCTTCCACCCTTTGCTTATTGTGAATAGAGCTGCCATGAACATTGGTGTACAAGTATGTTTGCGTTTCTGCTTTCAGTTTTTTTTTAATTTCACCTAGGAGTGGAATTGCTGGGTCATATGGTAATTCTATGTTTAACTTTTTGAGAAGCTGCCACAGTGTTTTCACAATGGCTTTACCATTTTACAATTTCACCAGCAATGGACAAGGGTCCCAGTTTCTGCATATCCTCAACAACACTTGTTTTCCATTTTTCTGATCGTGGCTGTCCTAACCAAAACCAAATCCATTGTCTTCTAGTTGATTCCAATTCATAGCAACTCTATAGTGGGGGTGAAATGTGGTTCTGATTTGCATTTCCCTAATGACTAGTAACAGGAGTTCTGGGGTGTGCAAATGGTAAAAGTGCTCGGATGCTAATTGAAATGATGGAGGTCCAAGTTCACCCAAAGTTGCCTCAGAAGAAAGGCCTGGCAATCTACTTCTGAAAAAATCAGCTATTGAAAACTCTATGAAGCACAGTTCTACTCTGACAAACATGAGGTTGCCATGAATTGGAACTGACTCAATGACAACTTGTTTAATGACTAATGATGTTGAGCATCTTTTCATGTGTTTGTCAGACATTTGTATATCTTCTTTGGTGAAACATCTATTCAAATCCTTTGCCCATAAACAACATCAGACAACAGCCTGAACCTAAGACCCAAGATTGTGCCAGCCACATACCAACGTAGGAAATGAACCCTCAAGGACTATATAAAACCAAAAGAATTGCAACAGGGAACCAGGGAGGTTAATCTGTAAATGATAACAATGTCAGGACAATAAAAGAGGGAATAAACAGTATAGATATAGAACTTTCTAATGGAGAGGAAGGTATGGTGATACCAAGTAATAATAGCCTGGTTCAAACCTAGGAAGATAAGGGTAAATTTCAAGGTAACCACAAAGAAAGTTAACAAACCTACTCATCAAAATAAAGAAGAAAAACATAAAGTCTCAATAAAAACAAAATTTACAAAAACAAAAGAAATCTACAAACAAAAGGAACTCAGCACAGGAGAGTAAGAGGAACAAAGAAAACGTTAGCACCACACGAAAAAAAAAAAGCACTACAAAATGGCAGCAATAACCTCACACCTATCAATAATTACACTGAATGTAAATGGCCTAAATGCACCCATAAAGAGACACAGAGTGACAGAATGGATTAAAAAAAAAAAAAAAAAAAAAACAGGATCCATCGATATGCTGTCTACAAGAGACATGCTTTAGAAACAGACATAAATTTATTAAAAATCAAAGGATGGAAAAAATATATCAAGCAAATAACTACCAAAAAAAGAGCAGGAGTGGCAATACTAATCTCAGATAAAATAGACTTTAAAACAAAATCCACCAAAAAAGACAAAAAAGGGCACTATATAATGACTAAAGGGATGATCCATCATGAAGACGTAACCATATTAAACACCTACACACCCAATGACAAGGCTCCAAAATACATAAAACAAACTCTAACAGAGCTGAAAAGAGAAATCGACAGTTCCACAATAGCAGGAGACTTCAACTCACCACTCTCAGTAAAGGACAGAACATCTAGAAACTCAAAGATATAGAAGAGCTAAAGAGCATAATCAGCCAACTTGACATCATAGACATATGTAGAACACTCCACCCAACAGCTGAAAGCACACATTCTTTTCCAACGCAAAGTGCACATTCTTTTCCAATGCAAAGTACACATTCTTTTCCAATGCAAAGTACACGTTCTTTTCCAGTGCACATGGAACTTTCTCCAGAATAGACCACATTTTAGGCCACAGAACAACCCTCAACAAAATCCAAAATGTTGAGATAATACAAAGTATCTTCTATGAACACAATGCCATCAAAGTAGAAATTAACAACAGGAAAAGTAAGGAATAAAAATCAATTACATGGAAACTGAATAACACCCTACTTAAAATCCACTGGGTAATAGAAGAAATCAGAGATGGAATCAAAAAATTCCTATAATCAAATGAGAGTGAAAACACATCATACCAAAACCTTTGGGACACAGCAAAGGCAGTCTTCAGAGGTCAATTTATAGCAATAGATGCACACATCGAAAAAAAAAGAAAGGGACAAAATCAAAACATTAGCTACATTACTTGAACAAACAGAAAGAGAACAGCAAAAGAAGCCCATAGCCTCCAAAAGAAAGGAAATAATAAAGATCAGAGCAGAAATAAAGGAAATAGAGAATAGAAAAACAATAGAAAGAATCAATGAAACCAAAAGTTGGTTCTTTGAAAGGATCAACAAAATCAAAAAACCACTGGCCAAACTGACAAAAGAGAAACAGGATAGGATGTCAATAACCCAAATAAGAAATGAAACGGGGGACATTACAATAGACCCAACTGAAATAAAAAAGATCATAACAGAGTATGGTGGAAAACTATATTCCAACAAATTTGAAAACCTAGAGGAAATGGACAAATTTCTAGAAACACACTAACTACCCAAACTAACACAAAATAATGTTGAAAATTTGAATAGACCCATAACAAGAGAAGAGATTGAAAAGGTAATTTAAAAAAAAACTCCCAGCAACAACAAAAAAAAAGCCCTGGCCCAGATGGCTTTACTGGAGAATACTACCAAACTTTCAGAGAAGAGCTTATGCCAGTACAATCAAATTATTTCGGAACACAGAAAAAGAAGCAGTACTTCTGAATTTATTCTATGAAGTCAGCATAACCCTGATACCAAAACCAGGCAAAGATACCACAAAAAAAGAAAATTACAGACCAATATCTCTCATGAATATAGATGCAAAAATTCTCAACAAAATTCTAGTCAATAGAATTCAGTATCATATAAAAAAAAAAAAAAAAATACACCACGACCGAGTAGGATTCATACCAGGTATGCAAGGATGGTTCAACATTAGGAAATCAACCGAAGTAATCCACCACATAAATAAAAGGAAAGAAAAGAATCACATGATCATCTCAATTGATGCAGAAAATGCATTCGACAAAATTCAACACTCATTCCTGATAAAATCTCTCAGTAAAATAGGTATAGAAGGAAAATTTCTCAACGTAATAGAGGGCATATATGCAAAACGAATGGCCAACATCATTCTTAATGGAGAGAGGCTGAAAACTTTCCCCTTGAGAACAGGAACAAGACAAGGATGCCCTTTATCACCATTTCTATTTAACATTGTGTTGCAAGAACTAGCTAGAGCAATAAGGCAAGAAATAGAAATAAAGGGCATCCAAACTGGTAATGAAGAGGTTAAAATTTCCCTATTTGCAGAGAATATGATACTATACATAGAAAACCCAAAAGACTCCACTAGAAAACTACTAGAACTAATAGAAAGATTCAGCAGATTAGCAGGAAACAAACATAAAAATCAGTTGGATTCCTGTATACCAATAAAAAGAATGATGAAAAGGAAATCAGGAAAACAATACCATTCATAATACCCCCTAAAAAAACAAAATACTTGTGAATAACCAGGTACATAAAAGACCTATACTAAGAAAACTACAAAACCCTACTGCAAGAGACAAAAAAAGATCTACATAAACGGAAAAACATAGCATGTTCATGGATAGGTAGACTCAACATTGTGAAAATGACAATTCTACCCAAAGCAATTTACAAATACAATGCAATCTTGATCCAAATACCAACAAAATTCTTTAAGGAAATGGAAAAACTTATTAACTTTATATGGAAAGGGAAGAAGCTCTGGATAAGTAAAGCACTATTGAAGAAGAAGAATTAGGTAGGAAGCTACTATACAGCTACAGTAGTCAAAATAGCCTAGTATTGGTACTGGTACAACAAAAAATATATTGACCAATGGAACAGAATTGAGAACCCAGATGTAAATCCACCCACCTAGGGTCACCTGATCTTTGACAAGGGCCCAAAGTCCATCAAATAGGGAAAAGACAGTCTTTTTAACAAATGATGCCAGCAAAACTGGATGACCATCTGCAAAAAAATGAAACAGGACCCATACCTCATACCATATACAAAAACTAACTCAACATGGATCAAAGACCTAAATATAAAGCCAAAAACTATGAAATTCATACAAGAAAAAATAAGATCAGCACAGTAGGCCCTAATACATGGTGTTAACTGGATACAAACCACAACCAACAGCACACAAGCTCCAGAGGATAAGCTAGATAACTGGGACCTTCTAAAAATTAAACATTTATGCTCATCAAAAGAGTAAAAAGAGAACCTATAGACTGGGGAAAAAAATTGGCTATTAGAAATCAAATAAAGTTCTAATCTCTAAAATTCTACAAGAAAATCCAACACTTCTACAAAAAAAAAGACAGAAAATCCAATTAAAAATAGGGAAAGGAAATGAACAGACACTCCACCAAAGGAGACATTCAAGCAGCCAACAGACACATGAGAAAATGCTCCCTACCTCTAGCTATTAGAGAAATGCAAATCAAAACCATCTCAACTCTGCATTACTGGAGCTAATCAATAAAACAGAAAGAACAAATGTTGGACAGGCTGCAGGGAGATCGGAACTCTAATGCACTGCTGGTGGGAATACAAAATGATACAACCATTTTGGAAAATGATGCAGCACTTCCTTAGAAAGCTAGAAATAGAAATACCATATGATCCAGCAACCCCATTCCTAGGAATGTATCCTAGAGAAATAAGAGCTGCCACACAAATAGACATATGCATACCCAAGTCCATTGCAGCATTGTTTACAACAGCAAAAAGATGGAAAGATGGAAACAACCTAGATGGCCTTCAACAGATGAATGGATAAACAAACTGTGGTACATACACACAAAGGAGTATTACACAATGATAAAGAACAATGATGAATCTGTGAAGTATCTCATAACATAGATGAATCTGGAGGACATTACACTGAGTGAAATAAGTCAATCACAAAAGGACAAATATCATATCAGACCACTACTGTAAAAGCTCATGAAAAGGTTTACATACAAAAAGAAACAATCTTTGAAGGTTATAAGGGAGGGGAGAGGTGGGGATGGAAAAACACTTAATAGATAAGTGGTAGCTTTGGTGAAGGGTAAGATAGTACACAATACTGGGGAAGCAAGCACAGCCTGTACAAGGCAAGGTCACAGAAGCTCCATAGACACAACCAAACTCCCTGAGGGACCGAATTGCTGGGCTGAGGGCTGGGGGGACCATGATCTCCGGGAACATCTAGCTCAATTGGCATAGCATAGTTTATAAAGAATATGCTCTACGTTTTACTTTGGTGAGTAGCGTCTGGGGTCTTCAAAGCCTGTGAGCTGCCATCTAGGATACTCCACTGGTCTCAGCCCTTCAAGAGCAAGGAATAATGAAGAAAACTAAATACACAAGGGAAATATTAGTCCAAAGGACTAACGGACCACACCTACCATGGCCTCCACCAGACTGAGTCCAGTGTAACTCAATGGTGTCTGGCTACCACCACTGACTGCTTTGACAAGAGATCACAATACAGGGCCCCAGACAGAGCTGGAGAAAAATGTAGAACAAAATTCTAACTCAAAAAGAAAGACCAGACTTGCTGGCCTGACAGAGACTGGAGAAACCCTGAGAGTATCGCCCCCGGGCACCCTTTCAGCTCAGTAATGAGGTCACTCCTGAGGTTCCCCTTCAGCCAAAGATTGAATAGGTCCATGGAGCAAAACAAGACTAAAGGGGCGCACCAGCCCTGGGGCAGGGACTGGAAAGCAAGAGGGAATAGGAAAGCTGGTAATAGGGAATCCAGGGTTGAGAAGGGAGAGTGTTGACATGTCGTGGGATTGTTAACCAATGTCATAGAACAATGTGTGTACTACTGCTTGAAGAGAAACTAGTTTGTTCCGTAAACCTTCATCTAAAGTACAATTTAAAAAAAAAAAGAAAGAAAAAAAAAATTCTTTGCCCATTTTTTAATTGGGCTGTTTGTCTTCTTGTGCTATGTTGTAGGACTTCTTCAGATATTCTGGATATTAAACCTTTATCTGATATATGATTCCCCAGAATTTCTCCCACTCTGTAGATTGTCTATTCACTTTATTGATAAAATCCTTTGGTGGACAAAAGTTTTTAATTTTGTTGAGGTCCAATTTATTTATTTTGTCTTTTGTTGCTCAAACTTTTGACGTCACACCTAAGAAGCCATTGTTCCAAAAAAAAACTAGATTCCAAAGCATTACTCTTATATTTTCTTCTAAGAGTTTTATGGTTTTAGTTCTTACATTTGGATCTTAGATTCATTTTGAGTTAATTTATATATATAGTGTGATGCGTAGGCACAGCTTCAGTCTTTTGCATGTGGAAATACATATCCATTTATTGAAGAGACTGTTCTTTACCCATTGACGGGACTTGTTGAAAATCAACTGATCATAGATGTATAGGTTTATTTCCGGATTCTCAGTTCTATTCTACTGGTCTATATGTCTATCATTACACCAGTGCCACACTGCTTTGATTATGGTAGCATTATAGCATGTTTTGAAGTCATGAAGTATTAATTTCCTACTTTGTTCTTTTTCAAAATTGCTTTGGGTACTTAGGCCCCTTGCAGTTCTATATAAATTTGAGGATTGGCATTTCCATTTCCGCAAAGAAGACTAGTGGAATTTTGATGGGGGTTGTGTTGAATCTATAGATTGCTTTGGATAGTATTGACATCTTAATAATATTAAGTCTTTCAATTCATAAGCACAAAATGTTTTTCCGTTTATGTAGGTCTTATTTAATTTCTTTCAGTAATGTTTTATAGTTTTCACTATACATGTCTTTCACTTCTCTGGTTATATTTATTCCCAGGTTCAGCAAGACCTGCAAAAGCCAGAACCTGTGTAAGGCAGAAACCTGTCAGAGAAGGAAAACTCAAATATATTCCACTAAAACGAGCAATAGAAAAGTGGTAAGACTTCACCCTGTCATAGGCAGAAAACTTGTCAGACCCAGAAAAACAAGGCAGTCTTGTCAAATTCCAGTTCTCACAGATTTCACTGTATTTTATTCTTTTAAATGCTATTGTAAATGGAATTGCTTCCTTAATTTCCTTTTCAGAATGTTCATGGTTGATGTGTAGAAACCTGGCTGATTTTTTTTGTGTGTTGACCTTGTACCCTTTGACGTTGCTGAATTCATTTATTAGTTCTAATAGCTTTCTTGTGGAATCTTCGGGATTCTCTATGTATAGAATTATGTCATCTGCAAAAAGGGATAATTTTACTTCCTTCTTCCCACTTTGGATGCTTTTTTTCCCTAGCCTAATTGCTCTGGCTAGGGCTTCCAGAAGGATGTTGAATAACAGTGGTGAAAGTGACCATCCCTGTCTTGTTCCTGATCTTACTGAGAAAGCTCTTTATCCAATGAGTGTGATGTTAGCTGTGGGTTTTTCATAAATAACGTTTATCATATTGAAGAATTTCCCTTCTATTCCTAGCTTGTTGAGTGTTTTTGTCATGAAAGGGTGCTGAATTTTGTCAAATGCCTTTTCTGTGTCAGTTGAAATGATCATGTGGTCCTTTTCCTTGGCTCTATTACTGTGGCATATTACATCAATTGATTTTCTAATGTTGAACCACATTTGCATTCCTGGGATAACTCCCACATGATCATGGTGTATAATTCTTTTAATATACTTTTGGGTTTGGTTTGCTAGCATTTTATTGAAGATTTCAGCATCTATATTCACAAGGGATATTGGCCTCTTCTTTCTTGTGGCGTCTTTGTCTGGCTCTGGTATCACAGTAAATCTAACTCATAGAAAGAGTTAGGAAGTATTCCTTCTTTTTTTTTGTTTTTGAAAAATTTAGGTAGGAGTGGAGCCACTTCTTCCATAAATGTTTGGTAAAATTTCCAGTGAAGCCATCTGATCCAGGACTTTTATTTTTGGGGAGTTTTGTTTTTTGGTTATTGATTCAATCTCTTGTTATGGGTCTGTTGAGATCTTCTGTTTCTACTGGAGTCAATGTCAGAAGTTTATCTGTGTCTAGGAATTTGACTATTTTCTCTAAGTCATTTGATTTGTTGACATACAATTGTTCATAGTTTTCTCTTATAATCCTTTTTTATTTCTGTAGGGTCAGTTGTAATGTCCCACTTTCTTTTCTAATTTTACATATTTCTATCTCCCCTTTTTTTTTCTTTGTCAGTCTAGCTAAAGTTTTTTTTTTTTTTTAAGCTTTTAAAAAAAACCAACTTCTGGTTTTGTTGATTCTCTCTATTGTTTTTCTATTCTCTATTTCATTTATCTCTGTTCTGTCCCATCCTTTCTTTGCACAGTTACTTATCCATTCAATGAATAGTTCAGTATCAAGCTCAATAAAGAAAAGTAGAGAATTGAGACTTTTATGAGATTTTTTTTGTCTTAGTCATTGAATTTATCAGATGAGGTAGTTTTTGAGCCCAAATTAGAAGGGTAATTTGGGCTTGAATAAGATGTAGAATGCCTTGATCCTTCATATCACATTCTTACAAGAAACCATAGTCAGGGGACAACTTTCCTTAGACCTCCTCCAGGTTGATGCAGGTTGTTGAGAGAGTGCCCCCAGTGTTTAGGAGCAATATCAGCCACCAAGTGGGGGCTCAGTCTGTGATTACCTTGTGATATATTAGATCTAGACTATAGATAGACTCTGGAGAAGACTTGGAATGCTCTCACACCCATTGTGGCAATCAAGCGTAGGAGGCGAGATAACTGGGAGACTAAGGAATCATGTGGTCACCAGCACATTCAGCACTAGGGCCAGTAGCCTCACTGGAATTCACAGAGTAATAGCCAACAGAACCATAGGAAGAGCAAGGAGGTTATGCCTTTACCTGTCAGTGAGCACCTTCCTCTTAATGCCTGGGTCAGTAGTGAAACCCTATAGCTGTTAGGAAAAGTAACTTGAAGAACTGACCGGCTACTTGTGGGAAATGTTTGTATGAGATGCTCCATCATTTCTTTCAAGTGTCTGTTTAAACATTTCCTCCTCACAATGGCCCTTCCTGACCAATGATTTCAAATATCACACCTTCCCCTGCTCACCAGCACAGCCCTCTTCTGACTTTCAGGCTCATATTTCTGGTTGCCATTGGGATTGCCTTCTAGATGTGCTGTAGGCATTTCATCCTCAACATCCTCAACAAAACAGAACTTGTCATCTCCCCCCTAAACCTACTGCTCCTTCTCCTGGGCCCCCCTTCTCAATTATTGGCATCATCACCATCTGGATCTTCAAGCAGACATTCTAGGCTCATCTCATCTTTGGCCCCTGCTTCCCTTTCACCTCCTTCCTAGTCCTCCACCCCACCGACCCATCCAGGCAGTCCCAAGAACCTATTGATTCATCCTTCTAAATCTTCGTCTGATTTGTCCCCTCTGCTCAGCCCCTCCATCTTTGCCTTAATTCAGGCTGTCATTACCTTTTATCTTTCACTTGGTATTGACTGAAATAACCTCCCTGTCTTCAAGCTTGCCACCTCCATTCATTCTCCACACCAAAGCCAGAAAAATCTTTCTAGTCCTATCCCATGGATCTCCTACTTGTTAAATTTCCTGAGTCCTCATCACACACAGGATGAAGTCCAAGTCTCTCCATGACCTGGATACTAAAGCATCATCCCTTGCCACCCCCCACAAGCTTACCATGTTTCATGAACACACCAGTAGTCATATTTTTTAGAATATTCCATCCTTTTCCATACTTCTGTATCTTTTCACATGTCGTTCTCTCTGATTGGTTGTGCTCCACCATCTTCCCCGACTTTTACCCTCTCCTCCTCAACCTATTTCCCCATACATTTAGTTGCCCCTACCCTTAACTTTCCATAAAACTCTGGTTTATCCCTATTCAGCACCTTTCTTTTGTATTTCTTCAGTGATTTTTTTCGTCTATATGTCTCCTCCACTAGACACAAGGGATGGAACGATATTTTTATTTCTTTGTATCTCTAGCATTTGGCATAATACTTAACACAGATTTAATGGCTTGATAAGTGCTTTTTGAATGAATAAAAACAGTAAAGCATCAGTAAAATCAACAACATAGAGACGTTTTCAGAGTCAGAACAGTTAGAGACTATGCACACCACTTTGCTGTTCCACAATCTGAATTATTCAAGTATCCCTTCCTCCTCTCCTTCCTCCCTAGTAGAATCCTGATTCCCTTCACAGAAACACTCTTCCTCCATGCAGTTCATGTGGGAAAACTTACCTCATTTCTAACTCCAGATTGTTCTAAAGGTAATGCCACTCCCACCCACACCTTCCCGGTGATTGGTTCCAAAAGGACATACGATTGAATTTGGCCCTATGAGATGTGGAAACGATTTCCTGAGGACTTCTTGGGTTTCCAAAAGTAACCATTTCTCTCTTTCTTTGAACATTGCCAGATGCAAACATAATGTCCAGCTACAAGCTCAGGAAGAAGCCCATCCACATAGGCCATCAGAGCCAAGAGGATCTCAGGAAAATGGAGCAGGAGCCGCTGGCTCACGCCAGTACTGAAGCATACTCTACCTCTGAACTACTTAGTCAACTGAGCCCAATAAACTTTTTTAAGTACTTTTATGCTATTGTTCTTATTTATAATAAAAATCATCCCACCTAAAACATATACTCAAAATTCTATATATGTATATATGGAATTGCATTATGTATAATACATGCATTCAATATATTTAATGCATATAATACATGCACACAAACCTAAAAACCAAACCCAGTGCTGTCGAGTCGATTCTGACTCATAGTGACCCTGTAGGACAGAGTAGAGCTGCCCCATAGAGTTTCCAAGGAGAACCTGGCGGATTCGAATTGCCGACCCTTTGGTTAGCAGCCATAGCACTTAACCACTACACCACCAAGGTTTCCATGCACAAACATGTATTTGAAAAATACCATTTAATCAGTCATGCTTTGCTTAAGTCTTCAGAAAGAAACCAAATTCACATCACCTACCCTCTTTGCCTTTGAAATGGAAATTAAAGAAAATTGATAGAGCTCAAGTTCATTACACAATAAAGTCTGCTGACAGATTCAGTCACATTTTGACAAAGCTTGTCTAATAGCTCACATCCTGGTGATTGTAAGGACAGAGGAAGGTCAGAACTAAGTTCAGGCTTAGGTTTCTATCACTATTCAATTCCCTGTGCTTTTTTCCTTGGCTTTATCACTACAGTTTACTGATATGTCCATTACTCTCTTGGTAGTTTACCTCTAAAAAAAATAAAAACTGATCCTGAAATAATAAAGTTAATGGCTCATAATCATCAAAGGAAAAACCAGTCTCCACGGAGCTACGAAACCAAACTAAAAAGCAAAAATAATAAAAGCAAGCAAGTCTGAGCCCCCAGTTGGGAGAGGTCTCAGACCTGATCAAAATAATGACCTGTATCAGTGTTCACTCATGAAAATGGAGAACCCTCTAGATGTTTCAAAAGAGAAAATGATTTAACACAGGGAATTGGTAGAAGGGCTGGAAGAACTAAAGAGAAGAGTTGTGGCATGGCTGGCAGAGCAACAGGAGAAGGGGGTTGTCCCCAGAGGTCAGAAAGTTGCTGCTGCTGCCCCTGGGCTGGTGCCTGCCTGCTCCACCTACTGCTCCTGTACCCATACAGCCACCAGGAACCAAGGAACCACACACTTGCTGATGCAGCTGAAGCTGTCACTGGTGCTGCTGGAGCCACAGCTGCCTGCAGTCCCACTTAGCCACTGTCTGTGGCCAGAGGCACCACAAAGCAAAAGAGGTAGAAAAGGTGGCTTCCTGTTTCCTCCCTTCAGCCCCCTTCTATGGGAGCACTGGCAGGACCTACAGGAAGAAGTATAATTTGCAGATTTCAAGCCCCAGAGGAAGAGGAGAACCTGGAAGGGTGAGTATGGCGCTTTCTCACACATGTCATTAAGACCAAGAGGCACAGGGACCATTTGATGTCTTTGGGAATTAAAAAATGGCATAGGAATGCTCAAGACCATTTCATTTGTTTGTGCAAGTGTCTACTAAGTATCCACTAAGGGAGCTTTGGTGATGCAGTAGTTAAAGTGCTCGACTAATAACCAAAGAGTCGGTGGTTTGAACCCACCAGCTGCTCCATTCTATGGGAGAAAGATGTGACAGTTGGCTTCTGTAAAGATTTACAGCCTTAGAAACCCTATGGGGTAGTTATACTCAGTCCTATAGGTCACTATGAGTTGGAATCAACCCATCAACAGTGGGTTTGGTTTGGGTCCACTAAGTCGAGAAGCTCAGAGAAATATAAGGAGACAAGAGTCAGATCATATGGATAACACCTTCAAGGGTGTGAAGTCACAGTCCATTACTTACTATCAGAAGGTCACACATACACACAGAGTTCAAAGGACTGTTCAAAAGAGTTTTTTAGTTTTCCCTTTGCATTGCCTGCCAGTCTGCACACAGACCACATCTGGGAGTCAATGGGAGTATCTTCTCCCTTTGGCCTTTCTTCCATTTTCTCCCCTTTGCCCCAACCCCCACTTTTTGACCAGTCTTATAATGCCTCTTCGCATTGCCCATCCAGTGACCTAGAAGGGCGTGATGGGTCTTTTGAACCTTCCAGCAAATAAGTCAAACTTCCTGTTGTTGCTATTGACCACTCTTACAAAAAAGCACCAAGTGTTACTGTGCTAACAGAGCCTCCGTCTCTTCCCTTCATCTTCCTGAGGCCAGGGCCAGGCCCATTCCCTCTGATGGAAGGGCAGAGACTACAAAGAAGCAAATGGCAGGCATGTGGCTGCATGATGAGGGCAGCATGAAGCATGAGCTCAGCTTGGGCCTCTCCCTCCCTGTGTCTGCAGGTAGGGCTGTGACATGTCCAGACGCCTGCTGTCCTCACACACAATGCGTGTTTGAGAGGGTTGCAGGAAGAGAAAGAGAGAGGACTGTGTACACAGGGCACGCGTGCTTTACCTGTGTGACAGCGGAATAGACCAGCAGCTGCACCATCTCTTTTCAGGGATACTGAAAAGGCCATTTCAGCTCTTGCAGCAGTCCACCAGATTTTTTTAAATTCCCAGGATTCATGGCATTATTTAAAGGTCCCAAAGTGTTTCCACTGGCCTAGGTCATCATAGTAACCAAAAGAAACACACTCATGGGCCACAATATCACCACTAGAGTAAACGTCAGTCACCACGGATGGATGACCATCTCTAACAGGGATTTATTTGAAGGACCTAGCACCACTCATTTCCTCATGGTCAGGAGAACAGGGTCTTTTCAAGAGCCTCAAGGTTTTTTAGCGAGAAGTCTTGGCAGCAGCAAGATATAGTAAAACAGAGTGGCTAATAGCATGGATCCTAGAAGCAGAAAGCCCCGGTTTTGATTCCCGACTCTTCCACTTACTTCTCTGTGACCTCTGGAAGTTTACTTAACTTCTCAAGTCTGTTTCTTCACCTATAAAATGGAGATGTTAATGATAGTACTACAGTAGGCAGAGTTCTACAATGGTCCCCAAGATCCCTATTCCTTGGGCAACACACCCTGTATTATCTTTGGGACTGTGAATATGAGGGATTGTACTCCTGTGATGAATTACGTTATATGGCACAGTTGACTTTAAAAAGTGAAATTATCCAGATGGGCCTGACCTAATCAGATGAGTCCCTTCAATACAGAGTTTTCTCCAGCTTTTCACAGAGGAAGAAGTCAGAGAGATGTGCTCCTGCTGGCCTGCAAAAAGAAGCAACAGCCACATTGTGAAATGCCCATAGGAGCCATGTGGCAAGGAGTACAGTGGCATCAAGGACTGAAAGCAGCCCCAGCTGACAGCTAGCAAGGAAATAGGGATCTTATCCCTACAATTGCCAGGAACTGAATTGGCATAACAACCTGAAGGAGTCTGTAAGCAGATTCTTCCCCAGAGCCTCCAGAAAAGAGCACAGCCTGTTCATCACCTTGATTTCAGCCTTATAAGACCCTGGAGTAGAGGACGCAGACAGGTGCCCTACCCAGACTTCTGACTTACAGAACCCTGAGCTACTAAATCGGCATTGTTTTAAGTCACTGAGTTTGTGGTAATTTGTTGTTGTTAGGCGCTGTTCAGCCAGTTCTGACTCACAATGACCCTATGTACAACAGAACGAAATACTGCCTGATCCTGCACCATCCTCACGACCTTTGCTATGTTTGAGCCCATTTGCAGTCACTGTGTCAATCCATCTCATTGAGGGTCTTCCTCTTTTTCACTGACCCTGTACTTTACTGATAGAAAAGAAAAAGCTTTACAACTTCAAATTTTTACCTTGGAAAAATTACTTGACCTCTCTGAATGTCAGCTTCTCCATTAGTAAATAGAAACCATAGGGCTCAACAATAATAATGACACAGAGCCTTCACAAATGGCAGTTCACTTAATTCCTCCAACAACCCAGGTAGGTAAGCGTCATGGATTGAATTGTGTCCCCCCAAAAATGTGTGTATCAACTTGGTTAGGCCATGATTCCCAGTATTGTGTGGTTGCCCTCTATTTTGTGATTGTAATTTTATGTTAAGAGGATTAGGGTGAGATTGCAACACCACCCTTAGTCAGGTCACTCCCTGATCCAGTGTAAAAGGAGTTTCCCTGGGGTGTGGCCTGCACCACCTTTTATCTCTCAAGAGTTAAAAGGAGAGGGAAGCAAACAGAAGGTTGGGAACCTCATACCACCAAGAAAACAGCACCAGAAGCAGAGCACACCCTTTGGAAACAGAGTCCCTGCCACTGAGCAGATCCTCAACCAGGGGAAGATTGAGGACAATTCCTCCAGAGCCAACAGAGAAAGTCTTCCCCTGGAGCTGACGCCCTGAATTTGGACTTGTAACCTACTAGACTGAGAGAAAATAAATTTCTCTTTGTTAAAGCCATCCACTTGTGGTATTTCTGTTATAGCAGCACTAGATGACTAAGACAGTAAGCATAATTATTTTCCCTGTTTTAGGAATTAGGACACTGAGGTTCAGAGAGGTCAGTGGATTACCAAAGATTGTGCATGGAGTCCCTTGGCATTGCAAAGATTAATGCACTCAGCTGCTCACCAAAATGTTGGAGGTTCAAGTCCATATGGAGGCACTTTGGAAAAAAACGCCTGGCAACCTACTTCTGAAAAATCAGCCATTGAAAACCCTATGGAGCACAGTTCTACACTGACACACATGGGTCTCCATGAGTTGGAATCTTCTCAATGGCAAATGAAGATTGCACATAAGTAGAGTAAGAGCCTCAAAACCTAGATTTTCTGACTCTAAGTTTTGTGTTCTTTCTAACTACACCTCATTCCCTCAGAGGATCCTTGTAGCTTCAAAAGTATATCATTCTACAGTATTTGTTGCTCTTGATGGCTTGATTTATCAAACGAACTGCGTCATTTCTCTCCTCTTTGTGAGTCAATGTCTATCCAACCTCAGCTGTGCATTACAAATCCCCTCGGCCTTTGCATATTTACTTTCCTCCAGCTGGGCCATGAGGTCCTCTCGTGAAGAAAGCAGAAATGAGGCTGGGAATGGAAACTCTGAAGGCATATAAGCCTTGAGCCTTCAACCAAAACTGGTCTAATAGTCGAGGTGACAGAGCCATACACTCCCAGTACTTTTTATTCACTAGGCGTCAGAAGTGAGTTTCCACAGCCCACAAAGTAACAATTACAAAGATCTGTCTCCACCGAAAACTTGAACGCCAACACATATATTTTCAGTTCATTACCATTTTATGTCCCTTCCAAAGTGAAGAAGGAATAAAAGGATAGAAGGAGGCAGAGAAAATAAGGTTAGTCAAAATCATAAAGGTTAATAATTTGCCTTCTTGTTTCATTTGGAAAGGCCATTATCTTTAAAAAATTCTTTAAATTTTTCATTTAATTCAAAATTACCCTCTATAATGAAGCCCTCCAAGCAGGAGCACCTTAATTTAAAAGGTCACCCTCATAGTATGACAGTCACCCTGGTCCCTCCCCTATATGCTGGGTCTGAAATTTAGTGACCAAAAATCTTCTTCCCTCAAACCACGACTCAGCCCACATTTACCACACCCTGTTTGGAATCTGGAACTGTGCTGGAACTGCCCAGAACAGGAAATGTCCAGAACAAGGTTCTTGCTCTTAAAGTGCTTTTAATTTAATTTCAAAATATGCACAGGCCTATTCTCAAACCATAAACATTAAACATGGCTATTCTAATAAGAAGCGATGAGGGGGTGCAGAAGAAATGCTGGCAGAGGGAAGGGGAAAGAGTGTTTTCAAAGATCAAAGAGCCTGTGCTGGACCTCAAACAATAGGATTGAAATAGGTCAAGAAAAGTAGGAAGGGGGAAAAAAAAGAAAAGGAGTAAGGGCATGGGAGAAGGAGGAAAAACACTCAAAAAAATAGTAAAAACAGCTCCTAGATGTTGAGTGCTGCCTCTGTACCAGGCACTGTGTTCAGAGCTTTACATTTATGATTTTGTCCAATTTTATAAAAACCCTGTGAGATGGGTATTATCCTCACTTTACAGGTAAGGAAACTGAGGTACAGAGAGGTAACCAAGGTCACAAAGCACAACTAAGTAATGGCAGCACCAGGAAGCAAACCCAGGAGCATCTGTGATCACGGCCACTTCCAATTAAGGCTGTAATCACTGAGCAGTTATTTATCAGTCCACACACAAGCCCTCCATGCCCTCACAACACCTGCCAGCAATTAATTCATTCTCTTTTTCAAAATTCTTGTATATGTTTCTTTCTTTCACTACTCAATAATTCTTACATATGTCTCTCTCTATCCATCTCTGAAGCCAGCACAAGGCCAATAAATATCTGGTAATTGCCTTATATCTATTGAGGGTTCTGACCTGGTCAATGACAACAGAGCCATAGACTATGACCAAAGTCTCCCCTTCAGGCTGGTGACCATTTTTATGCTGCTGAGACCTCTTCTCTACTCCCAAGGCTCTACTGAGCCTCTGATCATACACTTATAGGCTGGCCCTCTCACCATCCACTCAGTTCTGACTATCCCAAGGGACAATGAAAGAGGGTGCATACTATTCCACCGTCCGTTAGTTTTTTCAACTGTATTGGGTTATAATGGAAGCACTAAACTGCACATATTCAGAGAGTACAATTTTATTAGCTTGACATACACATACATCCGTGAAACCATCACCACAATTAGGACAACAAACGTTTCCATCAGCTCCAAGGGTTTCCTTGTGCCCTTTTGCCCATCCTTGCTTCCACCCCTTTCAGCAGGCAACCACTAATCTTTCTGCCACTGTAGATTACTTTCCATTTTATAGAGCTTTATGTAAATGGAATCATACAGCATGTACTCTTTTTTGTCTGGCTTCTTTCACTCAGCATAATTGTTTTGAGATTTATCCACATTGTTGTGTATACCTGTAGCTCATTCCTTTCCATCATTGAGTAGAATCCCAGGATATGGACATACCACAGTTTGTTTATCCTTGCACCTATTGATGGATACTTGGGTTGTTTTCAGTTTCGAGCCATTACAAATAAAGCTGTTATGAATATTCACATACAAGTCTTTGTATATGCATACCTTTTCATTTCCTTGGGAAAATACATAAGAGCAAAATGGCTGTAACGTGGTAGGTATGTGTTTAACTTTTTAGGAGACTGCCAAATCATTTTTCTAAGTGGTCATATCATTTTACATTTCCAGCAGTGTTTGCGAGTTCCAATCGCCCCATATCCTCACCAATAGTTGGTATGGTGAGGGTTTTGGTGTTATTATGGTGGTTGTTTTATTTTGTTTTGTTTGTTCGCCATTCTAATGGGTATAGTGTAGTGATGTCCCATTGTGGTTTCAGTTTGCGTTTCCTTGTTGACTAATGATGCGGAGCATATTTTCATGTGTTTGTTGGCAATTCATGTACCTCTGTGCAGTATTCAACAAGACTACATATTTCTGAGAGAGCTGGACAGAGGGTGGAAGACCTAAGGGATGGAGGCTGCAGCTTGCTGCTGTGGTGGGGTGGGAGGAGGGTTCCATCTGGCAGGGGCCCACTCCTTACCTGGAAATGTGTCTAAAGACAGAAAATGTTTCCCTGCTACATGGCACTCCCAGCTGGTCAATGAGGCCTCTTTTCTCATGGTCTAGATCTTCCTCATATCTCCTGCCCTCAAGGACTCAGCCCCAAGAGGACACTGTCCTTCCTCAGCGCCAGAGGACCAGGACTTGGAGTGGAAACTCATGGAAGACTTCGTGCTTGGGGGAAACACCTCAGAGTGCTTGGGCTAAGGCTCTGGACAGTCTGCAACAATGCTTCTCCATCGTCAATGTCCACAATAATCACCTGGGGATCGTGTTAAAATGCAGGTGCTGATTCAGTGCCCATTGCCAACATATCAATTCTGACTCATGGTGGCCCCATGTGTGCAGAGTAGAACTGCACTCCATAGGGTTTTCAAGGCTGTGATCTTTTTAGGCAGGCCACCAGGCCTTTCTCCCCAGGTGCTTCTGGGTGGGTTTGAACTGCCACCCTTTCGGTTTGTAGTTGAGTGTTTAACCATTTGTGCCACTGCTTCAGTAGGTCTGCAGTAAAGTCCAAGGTTCTGTATTTCTAACACGCTCCAGCTGATGCTCCTGCTGCTGCTGCTGGTTCTGGGACTGCATCCTGAGTAGTGAGCGTTGAGAGCAGAGGGTCTCAGTGTGTGATACTGGATCAGCAGCGTCAGCAACACCTGGGAACTTGTTAGAAAATGCACACTCTCGGCCCTCCGCAGACCTACTGAACCAGAAACTCTGGGAATGGGGCCCAGCAACCTGTGCTTTCACAAGCACTCCAGATGATTCTGATATTTGCTCAAGTTTGAGAACCACTCTGCTAGAGACAGAAGCAAATCGCCACCAGTCCTCCCACCTGGCACATATGCCTAAGTGCATGGTTGGGGTGGGGGCTATTTGGTCCTTTTGAGTCTCCATATTTCCATACCATAAGAAGCCCAAATAAACTGAGGGCTTTCAAAGTAAAAAAAGAAAGAAAGAGAAAAAAAAAAAAAAGCCCCAGTTTCCTGCTTGTTCCTACCCCTTTTTACAGCTCTTCACCACACCCTTTCCTATTTTTTTGGAAACCCCGATTAGAGAAGATCAGAACCTTGGGTCTCTAATAGGACAGGTTATTCTTGCCCCCTCATATCCAGGTCTCTGCTAGGAGACTCTTCTCTCCACCCTCCTCAGGTCTTCCTGCCCAGGCTCTCTACCCAGTATCTTGAGCTCACCCTTGAACTTAGGTATCAGCCTGCATGTCACTTACCACCCCAGATTGTAATCATCTCTTACTTATCCATCTATCCCACCAACCATTAGCCACATAGGGGGCAGGGCCTGTCTTGCCCCATAGTGCTTTTCTACAGTGCCCACCACTATGCAAATGTTTGTTGAATGAATAAATGGGAAATAGCCAAGGGAGGAAGGAAAGGAAGGCAAGGGACACTGAGTTCAAGCAGGACAGTCCAACTGATACGTTTTGCAGATGCAAAAACTTACAGAAGGCAGCACCTATCCTGCTGTTCCCCCACCTCCACCTTCCCATTGCCTCCCAGGATGCAAGAGTCTAGATATCTCACAATAGGGACCAGTCCTTTGACAAATGTAAGCCCAACCCCAGGCCTTTTTGCTTTTGTTAATTCATGCCCAAACTGAAGCCATGCAATACTCCAGTTCCTCCAGGTATGGGCGCATTCAGAGAACATGGGGTACCAGTGCATGTGGACAAGCTGCTCCCAGGAGACTCCTCCTTTAAACAGACTGCTTACAGAAGGTTTTTTCTCCTCTGAATTCCACCCCAAGCTGCAAATGCTGACATCTTTTACACTATCAACATTTATAACTCATTTTTGCATGCTTTCAAAGAGTAGTTCAAGTAATTCTAAAATATTAAACACACTAAATTAACAGGCACCTACCAAATTGGCACTGATATTTTGCTTTTTTTTTTTTTTTTACCAAATAGGCCCCTGTAGCATACCCAGAAATATGGGGAATACAAAGCATAAGAAACCGTCTGGAAACTGTCATCTCAGTGCATGTGTTCATTCCAGCAAGAGACGCCTTCTGGCCTGGACTTCCACATGATTTATCTGTCACCTAATTCTGATGTCCACTCAGGCATTAAATGGATTTTAGGCCTCTTAACCTAAAACCTTCTGCCACCCCATTCATTATACCTGGAAACCAAATACAAAGCGGGGTTTAATAAATATTTGTCATGGAGGTGATGAGTTCAATCTGAATACCTGTGGGATTACAGAAATAATTACATACTGTTGGGCTGCTTAGAAAGACCGTGCTTTTTTGTTCCTTCTTCTGCTGGGCTTCCCTACCCTGACAGGAGGCCTGGCCTTTCAGGTAATGAGAAAAGATGAAGGCAGGACTCATTCAGCAGCTTGTGTTTTTAGCAATTACCTTTTGCTGCCCTTCGTATGGGAAAATGAGGCGTTGGAAACTGACTGCCTAGGCACGTGGAGGAGAGAATGAAGAGATCACTGCGTAGCACCCACCTTGGGGCTGTGCTGCGCTCACACAAGGCAGCACCTGTTATTTATATCAACTGTGAAGATTCTGCGGTGAGACATCACGCTATTCGCTCTGATTTAACTATTAAATTAGTGGTAATTCCAGTTCATCTATTTGTAAAATTGATCTTTTCACTTAAAAAAAAAAATGCCAGGAGGCATAATTTAGAAGCATGCATCTTTTTTTTTTTTTTTTTTAGTATCCATACTCTGAAACTCAAAGGCCTTCAAGGAAAATGAAAACGCACACTTTTTGAGTGATCACTATTAGCACCAGGAGTTGGGACAGATATTTTGTACATTTTATCTCTAATTGTGGCGCAATGGGTTTTACGTGGCCTTTCTGGTCCTGGGGTTTGTACTTCTGCCCCATTGATTGGTCAGGCCACAATCTGCTAAAGCATTGGTTGGTTTGTCTTTGCATAAGCAGCTTGCAAGGATTGGTCGGTTTATGATCCACCTTTACACGGATTGGCTGGGGTGGGGGAGGGGCTCCCAGTAGTTGACCTTGGCTGGGATTGTCTGGGGCACCCCCTCCTCCAGTTTAACCTTTTTCTGCACTGGCCTGGGAAGCCCCGCCTGGTCTGACCTTTACCAGGATCGGGGCCGGGGGGGCGGGGGAGGTTTACTGCGACTGATAAAAACTCTGTAAGAGGAAGGAAGGCTCAGATGGGGCTTCTTGATCAATGACAGCTAGGAGGGGAATGTGCTGAGAACCTCCTAGAAGAGCTGTAATACTGCTTGAGGGCTGTAGCACTGAACTGGTAAGACTCACTGAGCTGGTAACACTGGAGACTCAGAGAAACAAGGACAAGCACAGCAGAGCCAGGCAGCAGTGGTACTAGCGGCTGGAATCAAGAGTGCAGCAGAGCAGGCAGCATTGGGCAGAATGGACCCACAAAGAAGACTGCGGCACTGGGCATATCAGCCTACAGAAGGGAGCTGGGCATCTCTAGGCAGGAAGTCGCCAAAGATGCAGAAGCTTGGGCATACACCATATAGGGGAAAGGTTTTGCCCCCAGAGCAATTGTAATGCAACCTAACCCTGGCACTAGCCCCGTGTCGTCTGAAGCTGCGGGTTGAGAGCTGAGCCAGCAAGCACAGGGGGCCAGACCCTGCCAAGAGAAGCCATGGGACTGGAAACATAAAATTCTTATAAAAAATAAATATATAATATATATTTATAAATGTGTATAATACATATTTCTTTTAAAATATAACCAGGATGATGGTCGACCTATATTTATTAATGACTTTAAATGTGCTGTTATATTCATACAGCTAAGGGTTACCTCTTACAAAACCACAGCATAGAATCCCATTTTTATAAAAAGTTAAAAAAACAAAAAAAAGTATGTGCACATATGCATGTGTCTAGAAAAAAGCCAAAAAAAATGTATACCAATGTTAGAAGTATCTCTGGGATGAAATATTATAAACACTCTTTATTTTGTTCTTTATGCTTTCCATAATTAAAAAAAAATTATGCAATATGCATGTATTACTTTTTCAATAAAAATTTATTACATTTTCTTTATATGATTGTGATATTCTAAAAATACAAGATAAAAAAGAAATCAGAAAAATGGAAGCTAAGGTTTTCACCCTGATAAGTTTTTATTTAACTTTCTCTAAAAGATTTAATATCCAATCTAATCTGCTCCAGAAAAATTATTTCTTCATTCATTCACACATTCACCCAGTCAACAAGTACTATATACCAGGTACTGAAATGCCCCCCTGCTTGGAGGTTCTACCTTTCTGGATGTCAGGGAGGAAGGAAAGATCTAGAGTTATTGTCACAACAGTACATGTCACCACAGTGTAATAAATATAGGAATAATAACCACTGAGCTGAGGGTTAGAAGTAATGGGTATTGAAAAATTCTTGAAGAAAGTCAGGTGTCAGATTCAGGGTGTTGAAGAAAAGGAATTGAAATAGAGAACAAATTTGCTTCAGCTTCAAAAATAAAAAGACTATTTGGTTAATGCTTTGCTTTCACCACTATGGGATGAGGTGGGGCCAAAAGCTCTGCGAGGAGCCCCAGTTTCCAGATCTTGGTGTGGGAGGATGACAAGGCTGCAGACAGAGGCGGCCTAGCAATAAGGCCACCCTGAGGACAGATGCCTAAAGCAGAGTAAGGTCAGAGATTTAACCAAGTGACTGCTACCACCCTTCCCTACAACCTATCCCTACTCAGAGCCCAGCTTGCAGAAGCTGCTTTTGTTCTCTCCCTACCATGATCCCCTGGGTAGCAAAGAGACTCTCACTGAGCCCACCTTCCTGCCTCTGTGCGCTTGAGCAATAGAAAGGGGCACCTATATAGGGCTGGGCTTACAAGGTCTTTTCTACTGCTTTCTTGATAAAAATGAACATGCCTACAGCAATCCTTTGAAGAAGTACAGTCAAAATGCTCCTTAGAAGTGAGGATGGCAAGATGTCATCTTGCTTACTCTGGACATGTTATCAGAAGGGACCAGTTCTTGGAGAAGGACATCATGCTTTGTAAAGTTGAGGGTGAGTGAAACAAGATGGACTGACACAGTGGCTGCAACAATGGGCTCAAACATAGAAACTACTGTGAAGATGGCACAGGACCGGCAGTGTTTCATTCTGTTGTACAGAGGGTCGCTATGAGTCAGAACCAACTCGATGGCCCCTAACAACAACAACGCTGCAGTGCTTACTAACCTATTTAATTCTTCAGACACTTTGATTTAATCTCTTTGGAATTTATAGATTTATTTTTATTTTGCAATCAAAGATGTATCTAAGGAAATGCTAAAACTGATTTGAAAAGACCAAGACGGGGAACACCCACAGGAGGCTAATAATTAGATGCCCCTTTCAGTGATTAAGAGCTCAGCTGCTAACCACAAAAAGGTTGGCAGTTCGAATCCATCAGCCACTCGATGGAAACCCTATAGGGCAGTTCTACTCTGTCCTATAGGGTCACTATGAGTCGGAATTGACTCAATGGCAATGGGTTTGGGTTGGTTTTTTTGTTTGTTTGTTTGTTTGTTTGTTTTTTCACATGATAGTTTCTAAGTATTGTAGAAGTCCCTGGATAGCGCAAATAGTTAACATGTTCGCCTGCTAACTAAAATGTTGGAGATTTGAATCCACCCAGGGGTGCCTATGAGGAAAGGCAATCACGGTTGGAAAAATCATCCATTGAAAACCTTATGAAGCATGTTTCTACTCTGACACACATGGGGTCACCATGAGTCAGAAGTGACTCAACGGCAACTGATTTTAAGTATTGTAAATATTTGTTCAACATTTTCTAGGGGGAATAATGAAGGATATGAGTTCAATACATAACAATTTACCTTATGCTGGAATTGTCCATCATTTTGCAGTTTTTTCCTTTGAAACTACTTTGAATTCATCTCATACAATTACCGAGAATGGGGTCACTCACATCTATTCTCTCCAACTCTTTTCACACCAGCCATACCTAGAAAATGATAACATTTGTATGGCACACTAAGGTAAATTGGGGGGAGGGGGTTTGGGAGTATCTGTTTGAAGCTCAATATTAAAAAAAACTCTTATTTTATATAATTTTGATAAAAATAAAACAAAATATTAGAGAAGCTATTAAATATTAAATTTGCATAAAACTTCCAGAAAATATTTTTTTAGATTTTTAATGACAATTTTGAACTCAATTTCATGAACATAACACCTTTCTTGTAACAGATTTTAAGCTTCAGATGGCTACACAAAATTCCTGATCAATAAATGTGTGTTGTTGTAAGTCACTAAGTTTGTAGTGATTTGTTACAGCAGCAACAGGAAACTAATACAAATGTATAGACTGATGCTGGGCCAGGAGCTAGGCTCACAAGAAACCCACCCAACCTATGCACCTCCTCCACCTCCAAACATTCACTCCTTGGGCACCTAGAACACAAATCATCCAACAGTTCCATTGGCCCCTTGTCCATGATGGGCAGCAAAAATGTGCTCTGCACCCAAGAGACAGAAGGGGCCACATAAATCAGAGACTACAACAGCTTGAGACCAGAAGAACTAGATGGTGCCTGGCTGTAGCCAATTACTGCCCTGACAGAGAACACAACAGAGAACCCCTGAGGGAACAGGAGAGTAGTGGGATGCAGACCTCAAATTCTCATAAAAAAACCGGACTTAATGGTCTGACTGAGGCTGGAAGGACCCCAGAGGTCATGGTCCCCAGACCTTCTGTTAGTCCAAGACAGGAACCATTCCCAAAGCCAACTCTTCAGACAGGGATTGGACTGGACTATGGGATTAGAAACGATACTGGTGAAAAGTGAGCTTCTTGAATCAAGTAGACATGTGAGACTATGTGGGCAGCTGCTTTCTGGAGGGGAGATGAGAGGACAGAGGTGGTCAGAAGCTGGCCAAATGGACACAAAAATGGAAAGTAGAGGGAAGGAATGTGCTGTCTCATTAGGGGGAGAGCAACTAGGAGTATATAGCAAAGTGTATATAAATTTTTGTATAAGAGGCTGACTTGATTTGTAAACTTTCACTTAAAGCACAATAAAAATTAAAATTAAAAAATGTGCTCTGCAGCTGGCTGCTAAAGTAGGTATCTGGGCAGTAGAACACCCTGACCTCTCAGCACATGAGTGCTAGATATTGCTTACCATACTTGCCACCCAAAGGGACCACACAGCAGCCATGAGACCCTGCTCCACTTGGCCGTTCCTCCGAGGAGCTCTAGATGAGGTTGCTCAAGAGCTCTAGTTTCCACAAGCCCTGCCCAACTATCTATCTTGTAGCTCACCCATACTTGTCAGTGACATCCAGGTTGTGAATCAGTGACAAACTATTGGGAACCTCTGACTCCTCTGGCCAAAAGTACCAAGTTTAGTACAAAGCAGTACACTATGATTTTGTTCACTTCCAGTTTCTCAGCTGAACTTGACCTAGACTTCTGGCAATCTCAGCTTGTAGGTTTCAGGGTTAGTGTGCGATCTGCATTTCACCATGAACATTGCCCATACAAAAATACTCAGTAGAAATAGGTGAGAGCCTTAGACTTCCACTTAATGGTACTGTTTATTTCAATAGGAAAGTAGTAGATTTGGACTTTACCAGTTATGTAGAGAGCCCTGCATTGACTGGCACAATATTTCCCATTTATTCCAGTGTTGTCTTAGCACTGCTTATAGATGTTGCCTTGACATACTTAACCCTTAATCTGGTTCTAGTAAATCTCCAGTTCTCTCCTGCCGATGTGTGTGTGTGTGTGTTCATGTGTGCATGCATGTTTGCTGTTGGGGTGGGGCTAGCTAGTGAAGACAATACAAAGTTTCCAGCGTGAGCCCATGCCTCATTATCCCCATGGCTGAAACTCAGGCAGTTGTATGCACTGATACAGCTGCGACAGTTGTGTGCATCTGTTTAGATTAGTTGAGGTTCCACTCTGACTGGCTGATGCCTGCACTGCCAATTATTAAGTGGTTTTAATATAACCCTTGTTGTGCCCTTTGTCTAAGTATTTGACTACATGATAACACTGGGGAACCAATTTTTCATGGGCTCTGACATGAGAATTAAGAAAAGATAGATGACCAATGAAAATTTACTGTGGATTAAATATATCCTCAAGAATATGTTAGATATGTTAAGTCATATCTACAATGATCCCCTAAAGAGATGCTTAAAAACCTTTAGGCCTTTTTCTCCTTCTGTGAAATACCAATTTCCATGTCCCGATATCAGTCCTTTGTGGTCCTTCCAAAACTTGTCAAAGTCAATTCTCTGCAGGCCAGAAAACTGCCCTGTTGACTTTGCTTTTTATGCCCTTTTTTGCGCTCAAGAGATAAGGAAACAGGAAAGCCTGTAAAACACGAGATTGTGGCCCCATCTATCTCCTTGCTCAGATACATTGTTCTCCTTGCAGTACTTCTGTTTGAAGATTTCCAAAGCCTTTTGAACAATCTGTACAGGTTGTGCATTAACAATTGGACTCGGATGTCAAAACCCCTTACCTATGGCAAGCACAATAAACCCAACAGGCAGCGTTGACGAGGATACGCACCAGGCACAGCCCACAACCCTCCGTGTATTTGTTTAGTGCTAGCGTGAGTCTGGACCACACTTGACTTTACTGCCTGAGTCTGTGCAAACAGCAATTTCCCTCCTCTTTGAAACACTAGCTTGAATTATGGCGCACGAAACACCTTCGAGTACTCCACCTGGTTTCTATTTCATTCTGGGTCCCTTTCATGGCATGACCGTAACAGATCAACTCAAGAGGAGGGCATTGGATTGACTGCAAAAGAATACACCACTTGTTATGGATTAAATTGTGCCCCCTCAAAAGATATGTTGAAGTCCTAACCCCCAGTACCTGTGAATGTGACCTTGTTTGGAAATAGGGTCTTTGAAGATATTATCAGTTAACATGAGGTCATACTGCAGTAGTGTGGTTCCTAATGCAACATGAGTGTTGTCCTTACAAAAGAGAAGAGACACAGAAAGATATAGAGGAAAAACCGTGTGACTTCGAAGTCAGAGATTAGAGTTATGCTATCGTTGCAAGCAAGAATGTTCCTTAGAATGGAGGATGGTGAGACTTCATCTCATGTACTTTGGACATGTTATCAGGAGGGACCAGTCCCTGGAGAAGGACATCATGCTTGGTAAAGAAGAGGGTCGGTGAAAAAGAAGAAGACCTCAACAAGATGGATTGACACAGTGGCTGCAACAATGGGCTCAAACACAGCAATGATTGTGAAGACAGTGCAGGATCGGGCAGTGTTTCATTCTATTGTACATAGGGCCACTGTGAGTCGGAAACCACTCAAGGACACTTAACAACAACATAGCTGCAAGCCAAGGAACACCTGGGACTACCAGAAACTGAGCAACAAGAACGGACCTTCTCCTATAGCCTTCAGAGAGAACATGGTTCTACTGAAACCTGAATTTGGACTACTAGCCTCCAGAACTGCGAGACAATATACGTTTCTGTCATTTTAAGCCACCTAGTTTGTTACAGCAACCCTAGGAAACTAACCCACCAGCCCTTCCTTCAGCTTTTACAACCAATGGGAACATCTTCAGCCCAATCCTAAAACTTCCACTCTTTTCCTTGAAGCACAACCATTCTTCCTTACTGTCTCACCACATTATGTACACACCACTGCCAAGTGGAAGAAGCAGACACTTCACTTAGAAGTAAAGGACCATTTTGTACCTGAAAGTTGAGTAACGGACTTTTCTTGCTTGAGAAGTGTTACAGATTGAGTTGTGTCCACCAAAATATTATGTGAAAGTCCTAACCCCTGTACCTGTAAATATGACCCTGTTTGGAAAAAAGAGCTTTCTTTTGTTATGTTAACAAGGTCATTCCAGAGTTGGGTGGGTCCTAAATCTAATCCCTCTGAGTGATGTCTTATAAAAAGAGCAGAATAGACCACAGATACTAAGGGGGAAGATAGATGCCAGGTGAGGACACATCTACATTGAACGAATGCCAAGGATCACCGCAAACACTAGACACTAGGAGAGAGGCCCACAGAAGGAACCAACACAGCTGGGACCCAGATTTGGACTTTTAGCCTCCAGAACTGTGAGAAAATAAATTTCTCTTCTTTAAAGCCCCCCACATGTGGCATTTTTGTTATGGCAGCACTAGGAAACTAAGACAGGAAGTAAGATACCTTTGGGACCTATAACCCAAAATGAAGAGAATGATGTGTAAAATGGGATTGAAAGCAAACTCATTGCTGTTGAGTGGATTCCAACTCACAGCCACCCTACAGGACAGGGTAGAATTGCCCATAGGGTTTCCAAGGCTGTAATCTTTATGGAAGCGGACTGCCAGATCTTTCGGGGAGTACCTGGTGGGTTTGAACTGCCAACTTTTCAGTTAGAAGCTGAGCACCTAACTACTGTGCCACCAGGGCCCTTTCACAGAGACTACACCTCTCATAATATATTTTGCTCTGTGCTCCTGTAACATGCACATACACATGTGCACACACACACAGACACACACACACACACAATTCATGTTCGCATGATTTTTGAAATGTTTAATCTCTGGCGAGATGTAAGGAGATGGTAAGGGAGGAACATGGGAGAAAGAATGAACTCTTCCAGCTTCAGAGAGGAGACCCCAAAGAGTATAGGTGACCATTTTCAAGTTATATAGAACCTATAAAAAAAAAATTTTTTTTTTTTATAGCCAGAGGACGAAGAGTAGGGTGATATGGAATATCTCTTGACATTTTTTTTTTTCCAGCAGTCTGCTTTTGAAACAAACCTAAATCTTCAGTAGATATTTCTTAGTCCACAATATGTGCCTTATAATTTATTGTCAATACCTCCCAGATTCCGACATTGAATTGTCTAGTTTTTGATGATGGTATATAAATTCATATTGTAATGATGTTGGTGGATATTCTAGTGAGAAATAGAACAGAAGTCTCATTAACTTGTTACAAGCTCCCCACCCCAATTCCACTATCCTTGGAGGCCTATGGGGCTGTCCCTCTTTCAAGATCAAGATCCCAGGCTCTTCATCCACAACACTCATATACACACACATACAAACACCATTGTTGCCAGGTGGTTTAAGATTCCCTTCCATCTAATTTTGGTGTCAATGATGCAAAAACTTTCTAGATACCAATCAAAGAAGCTTCTCCAAAAAAAATTTTTGGAAGTCAATCAAAGAAGTGTCTGCCATTGGTGCTCATATTTATTCATTTACCACAGTGGGTATTCATATGTGGGGAATTTCTAACTTTTGAACTCAGACCCCTAAGTTCACGGTCCAAAAATATATAACTAGTTAAGCTAGCTTGCGATGTGCCATCCTGCTTTCCTCTCCACATAGGAAATGGATCCTGGCAGATGGTCTTTCCCAAAGGCAAATTTATGGTCTCGATGTATTAAAAACTCACCCTCTCTGCCCCTTTGAGAATAGTAGCTGCCACCAAATGTTGTGATCTCCAGAACATGACTCCATATGGTTGCTACCATAGCCAGATGCTTAGTAAATATTACTAAAATCCAGACAGTTAAAAGAGGTGCCTCTCACGATAACTAAGAGCCCAAGAGACAGAAAGGGCCACATGAACCAGAGACTTACATCATCCTGAGACCAGAAGAACTAGTTGGTGCCCGGCCACAATCGATGACTGCCCTGACAGGGAGCACAACAGAGAACTCCTGAGGGAGCAGATCAGTAGGATGCAGACCCCAAATTCACACAAAAAGACCATACTTAATGGTCTGGCTGAGATTAGAGGAATCAGGCGGTCATTGTCCCCAAACCCTCTGTTGGCCCAGGACAGGAACCTTTCTCGAAGACAACTCATCAGACATGAAATGGACTGGACAGTGGGTAGGAGAGAGATGCTGATGAAGAGTGAGCTATTTGTATCAGGTGGACACTTGAGACTGTGTTGGCACCTCCTGTCTGGAGGGGGGATGGGAGGATAGAGAGAGTTGGAAGCTGGCAAAATTGTCACGAAAGGAGAGACTGGAAGGGCTGACTCATTAGGGGGAGAGCAAGTGGGAGTATGGAGTAAGGTGTATATAAACTTATATGTGACACTCTGACTTGATTTGTAAACGTTCACTTGAAGCTCAATAAAAGTTAATAATAAAAAAAAAAGAGGTGCCTCTGTTTGCTACTGAGACTTAGTCTTGCCAAAGATCACTGCCTGCCCCTGAAGGCCCAGAGAGGAATGGCAAGCCCAGGGGGGAGAGCAGCAGCAACATCATCTGGCCTTCTGAAGCCCACCAGAGTGAAGACCTGCCTAAGACATCTGGCCAAGAAGATTCAAATAACGCTAATGTCCAAGTTGGCTCAGGGGTGGACCCCAAAGCAAGAAAAGTTCAGGCTTGAAAGGGACTCCTGAGTCAGTCCCAGGGCAAACCCAAACCATGATCTCTTCCCTGGGACCTATCTAAGGGTCTTCCTAACACCACTTAGAGGTGTGTGGTCGGTGGCCTAGCTTCAGCGACAGCATCCCCTTGGCAGCCCTTCTCTGGGACTCCCAGCTCTCCTGCGTCCATCTCAAGCAGCATGCAGTAATGGAGCCTGGCCCAGTACTTCCGAAGACTCAGGAGCAACATCTCAGCCTTTGTCACAGACTCTATTCCCTTTTCTTCCTTCCTTCCTTTGAAAGAGATGTCAAGCTTGTTGGCCACCTGAGCAATCTAAGTTGCTTTAAATACCACTAATAAAACAGAGCCCGTAGAATTACAGCTTCCATTATTATAGCTCTGATTAAACTGCCTGGCATGATTCGCCTCCATTGTATTAGAGTGTCAGAAAAAAAGATTAAACCATCATCTTTGGTTGGAAAAAAAGCCTCTCCCTACATATTGAAGACAGCACGTCTTGTTGGAAAAAAAGCCTCTCCCTACATATTGAAGACAGCACGTCTGCTCACAGAGAAATTAAAAATCTATTCATGGTTGTTAACAATCAATGAGCCGACCACAGTCAGAACATTTGGGAAGGAGTTGATATTTCGTCTGAAAGGAAGACAATTTATATTAATGTGGACAATAAAGCTAGAAAGGTCTACTACCTGATGAAACAGCTAAAATGAAACATAGAATACAACAATGTGTGTACTGTTTGATGAGAAACTAGTTTGTTCTGTAAACCTTCATCTAAAGTTCAATAAAAAATAAAAATTTTAAAAAATAAAATGAAACATATAAACTGGAATAGAAGATCCTTCATAGGTAATGCAGCCCACAGGGCGAGGTCATAGCATTCGGACAGCGTTAGGAATCAGTGAGGAGTGTTGGAAGAGTTGTTGAAAGACGTACTCTGGAAAACACTATAGTCTTCCAGCTTTATTTAGACCAGTGGATTGGTGTTCCCTAGCATGGTGGTTCTCGGCATTCGTGTCTGGCACCCTTATGTTTCACAATCGGTGGTCAGGAGCATTGCAATTTTTAATGACATCATTTTCCCGTGCATTCTGATACACTTTCTTGACTGGGAGAGAAAGAGGCAGCAGAGCTGATCCTTGGAAATTTTAAGAAATCTTGGGTGCTCCCGTAACTATCAAGAGGAAGTAGAAAAAGAATTGCTAATTTGGAAGTTATTCTCACTATTCTTTCCCTCTACCTCCAACATGCATGATCTCTCTTTCTCTCTCTCTCTTTCTTTCCCTATTTTTGGAAACCCTGGTAGTGTAATGGATAGGACCTATGGCTGCTAACCAAAAGGTCAGCAGTTTGAATCTACCAGGCGCTTCCTTGGAAACTCTATGGGGCAGTTCTACTCTGTCCTATAGGGTTGCTATGAGTTGGAATCGACTCGACAGCAATGAGTATATATATTCATGTATATATGATATCAGAGCCCTGGTGGTACAGTGGTTAAGAACTCAGCTGCTAACCAAAAGGTCAGCAGTTCAAATCCACCAGCTACTCCTTGGAAACACTATGAGGCAGTTCTACTCCGTCCTATAGGGTCTCTATGAATCAGAATCAACTTGATCCAATGGGTTTATATATGATATTAAACTTTCACATACTCAGAGTATCTGAAATTTTGTAGGAAAGGAATTGGAGCACTTGGAATTTGGAAAGCATTTTGGTTTGGGATGGTTGATAAAATGCTTTAATCTGATTTTATTAGTAATTCATTTCTAATTCCTTAACCATTCATGGAATATAGATTTAAGAATACATAACAACTGTAGATAAACCACTCCACTAAAATTGGAAACTAAGTCTACAGAAAAAAACTTGTTTTGGAAATATTGAGGACCTGATTTCTAGTCCTAGTTCTGTCCTTAATAGTTATGTGATTCTGCATGAGTTATTTCGACTTCCAGGGGCATTCTGTAAAATGAAAGAAGTGGTCAGAGACTCTTACCTAGCCTTTGGGGTCAGTGACCCCTCTGAGAATTTGATTAAGCCTATGGACCCCCTTCCCAGAACAATGCACATAAACATGGAATTTTGCACAAAATTTCAGGGTTCTTGGGCTCCCCCCAGTGTACATTCAAGGTTTCACATGTGTGTGCTGACCACAAGTCAGGACTTCTAGACAGTGCGTCTCTATAGCCTCTTCCAGCTCTAAAATGGATGACTATATAAACCTGTAAGCAGGAGGTAAAGATGAAGACTTTATTTTAGGAGAAAGAGAAAGGGGGGGAAACATGAAAAGGAAGGGGATAAAAAGAAAAGGAGGGGGCAAGGGAAAATCTATTTCCAACACCTTGAAAAACACTTAAAAATCCAGTTGTTAGATGGACACGTAAGTGTATTAAATGCAATATAATTGAATTTCATGTTGTAAAGGAAAACGTACTGTAACATTTTAATGCATTTTAAAGTTATACCCACTTGGGGACTGTCTTAGGCTGAGTCCTCAAGAGAAGCAAAGCCACTAATGCATGTATAAAAAATATATATATATATATTTTTTTTTTTTTTTTTTGAGATTTATTTCAAGGAAATGGCTCACGCAGTTGTAGAGGCTGGAAACTCCCAAGTCTGTACTTCAGGCATCAGGCTGGAGGCTTCTCCTGGCTTATGTAGCTGCCAAAGCCAAAAACCAAACCCACCGCCATCGAGTTGATTCTGACTCATATCAACCCTATAGGACAGAGTAGAACTGCCCCGTAGAGTTTCCAAGGAGCACCTGGAAGATTCGAACTGCTGACTTCTTGGTTAGCAACCATTACACTTGACCACTACACCATGAGGTTTTGCCCTATGTAGTTGCAGGGGCTGACAAACCCAAGACTGGCAGGTCAGACTGCAGGCTGCTGGCCCAAGTTCCAAGAAAAAGAGGTTACATGGTGTGTTGTTGTTAGGTGCCTTCAAGTCGATTCTGACTCATAGCAACCCTATGCACAACAGAAGGAAACACTGCCCAGTCCTGCGCCATCATTACAATCGTGGTTATGCTTAAGCTCATTGTTGCAGCCACTGTGTCAATCCACCTTGTTGAGGGTCTTCCTCTTTTCCGCTGACCCTGTACTCTGCCAAGCATGATGTCCTTCTCCAGGGACTGATCCCTCCTGACAGCATGTCCAAAGTATGCAAGATGCAGTCTCGCCATCCTTGCCTCCAAGGAGCATTCTGGCTGCACTTCTTCCAAGACAGATTTGTTCATTCTTTTGGCAGTCCATGGTATATTCAATATTCTTTGCCAACACCACAATTCAAAGGCGTCAACTCTTCTTCAGTCTTCCTTATTCATTGTTCAGCTTTCACATGCATATGATGTGATTGAAAATACCATGGCTTGGGTCAGGCGCACCTTAGTCTTCAGGGTGACATCTTTGCTGTTCAACACTTTAAAGAGGTCCTTTGCAGCAGATTTCCCAATGCAATGCATCTTTTGATTTCTTGACTGCTGCTTTTATGGCTGTTGATTGTGGATCCAAGTAAAATGAAATCTTTGACAACTTCAATCTTTGCTCCATTTATCATGATGCTGCTCATTGGTCCAGTTATGAGCATTTTTGTTTTCTTTATGTTGAGGTGTAATCCACACTGAAGGCTGTGGTCTTTGAGCTTCATTAGCAAGTGCTTCAAGTCCTCTTCACTTTCAGGAAGCAAGGTTGTGTCATCTGCATAACACAGATTGTTACTGAGTCTTCCTCCAATCCTGATGCCCTGTTCTTCTTCATATAGCCCAGCTTCTCGGATTATTTGCTCAGCATGCAGATTGAATTGGTATGGTGAAAGAATACAACCCTAGCACACACCTTTCCTGACTTTAAACCAATCACTATCCCCTTGTTCTGTCTGAACAACTGCCCGTTGATCTATGTAAAGGTTCCTCATGAGCACAATTAAGTGTTCTGGAATTCCCACTTTTCTCAGTGTTATCCATAGTTTATTATGATCTACACAGTCAAATGCCTTTGCATAGTCAATAAAACACAAGTAAACACCCTTCTGGTATTCTCTGCTTTCAACCAGGATGCATCTGACATCAGCAATGATATCCCTGCTTCCACGTCCTCTTCTGAATCCAGCCTGAATTTCTGGCAGTTCCCTGTTGACATATTGCTGCAGCTGTTTTTGAATGATCTTCAGCAAAATTTTGCTTCCATGTGATATTAATGACATTGTTCTATAATTTCCTCATTCGGTTGGATCATCTTTCTTGGGAATAGGCATAAATATGGATCTCTTCCAGTCAGTTGGCCAGGAAGCTGTCTTCCATATTTCTTGGCATAGAGTGAGCACATCCAGCGCTGCATCTGTTTGTTGAAACATCTCAATTGATAATTCTATCAATTCCTGGAGCCTTGTTTTACACCAATGCCTTCAGAGCAGCTTGGACTTCTTCCTTCAGTACCATCGGTTCCTGATCATATGCCACCTCTTGAAATGGTTGAATATCGCCTAATTCTTTTGGTATAATGACTCTGTGTATTCCTTCCATCTTCTTTTGATGCTTCCTGCGTCGTTTAATATTTTCCCCATGGAATCCTTCACTATTGCAACTCGAGGCTTGAATTTTTTCTTCAGTTCTTTCAGCTTGAGAAACACCGAGCGTGTTCTTCCCTTTTGGTTTTCCATCTCCAGCTCTTTGCACATGTCATTATAATACTTTACTTTGTCTCCTCGAGAGGCCCTTTGAAATCTTCTGTTCAGTTCTTTTACTTCATCAATTCTTCCTTTTGCTTTAGCTGCTCGACGCTCAAGAGCAAGTTTCAGAGTCTCCTCTGACATCCATCTTGGTCTTTTCTTTCTTTCCTCTCTTTTCAGTGACTTCTTGCTTTCTTCATGGATGATGTCCTTGATGTCATTCCACAACTCGTCTGGTCTTCAGTCACTAATGCTCAGTGTGTCAAATCTATTCTTCAGATGGTCTCTAAATTCAGGTGGGATATATACTCAAGGTCATATTTTGACTCTTGTGGACTTGCTCTGATTTTCTTCAGTTTCAACTTGAACTTGCATATGAGCAATTGATGGTCTGTTCCACAGTCAGCCCCGGCCTTGTTCTGACTGATGATATTGAGCTTTTCCATCATCTCTTTCCACAGATGCAGTCAATTTGATTTCTGTGTGTTCCATCTGACGAGGTCCATGTGTATAGTTGCCGTTTATGTTGGTGAAAGAAGGTATTTGCAATGAAGAAGTCATTCGTCTTGCAAAATGCTATCATTCGATCTCTGTCATTGTTTCTATCACCAAGGCCATATTTTCCAATGACTGATCCTTCTTTTTTGTTTCCAACTTTTGCATTCCAATCACCAGTAATTATCAATGCATCTTGATTGTGTTCGATCAATTTCAGACTGCAGCAGCTGATAAAAATCTTCTGTCTCTTCATCTTTGGCCCTAGTGGTTGGTGTGCAAATTTGAATAATAGTCGTAGTAACTGGTCTTCCTTGTAGACGTGTGGATATTATCCCTATCACTGACAGCGTTGTACTTCAGGATAGATCTTGAAACGTTTTTGACAATGAATGCAACACCATTCCTCTTCAAGTTGTCATTCCCAGCACAGCAGACTATATGATTGTCCGATTCAAAATGGCCAATACCAGTCTATTTCAGCTCACTAATGCCTAGGATATTGATGTTTATGCGTTCCATTTCATTTTTGATGATTCCAATTTTCCTAGATTCACACTTCGTACATTCCAGGTTCTGATTACCAATGGATGTTGCAGCTGTTTCTTCTCATTTTGAGTCACGCCACATCAGCAAATGAAGGTCCCGAAAGCTTTACTCCATCCACATCATTAAGGTCGACTCTACTTTGAGGAGGCAGCTCTTTCCCAGTCATCTTTTGAGTGCCTTCCAACCTGGGGGGCTCATCTGCCAGCACTATATCAGACAATGTTCCGTTGCTATTCATAAGGTTTTCACTGGCTAATGCTTTTCAGAAGTAGACTGCTGGGTCCTTCTTCCTAGTCTGTCTTAGTCTGGAAGCTCAGCTGAAACCTGTCCTCCATAGGTGACCCTGATGGTATCTGAATACCGGTGACATAGGTTCCAGCATCACAGCAACACACAAGCCCCCACAGTACGACAAACTGACAACTGGGGGTTACATGGTGTAGCCACGCAGGATTCAGTGCAGAGCATAACTCAGTGAGCTTTGTCAGAAAGTCCATATATATTGGATGCAGGCCACGCCCCCAAGGAAACTCTTTCAACTGACTGGCTGCTCATAGCACATATCATAATGGAAGTGATTACATCATATCAGATCTCATCACAGAGATGATTACATTATATCAGATCTCATCATGGAGGTGATTACATCATTATGTAACTGCCAAACTACATCAAACCACTGAGAATCACGGCTCAGCCACGTTGACACACAACCTTAACCATCACAGGGATGATAAAATAAGTCCTATTAAATGAAAGGAAAATGGAAGCAAAAAGCATTTCTCATAAGCAAACAATGATTTCAAAATGTGACTAAATACTTGGAATTCTGTGATTTTTAAATTCATCTTTACTTTTTTTTAATCATCTGGTTTCAACTTGACTCTTAAATCTTTTGGGTAGATAAACTTAGTCCACAGATTTTTAGCTCTACAAGAGCACATCTCTTCCCCCATTTTTTAAAATGCAATTTTAGCAATTCAGTACAGGTATTTGATCTAAAAAGGAGCACTTGTGGCAGTGGTTAAGCTCTTAGCTGCTAACAGGAAGGTCAGCAGTTTGAACACACCAGCCACTCCTTGGGAGAAAGATGTGGTAGTCTGCTTCCATAAAGGTTACAGACTTGAAAACCCTATGGTGAAGTTCTAGTCTGTCCGAGTAGAATTGATGGCAACAAGTTTTCGGTTTTGTTTTTGTTTTAAATTCAATCTAAAAGACTTAATTAGCTTTAGACGAAGATCTAGAGCCACATCCTAAGCAGAATGAAGCATCTTTCTTGCAAACATCATGTGAACACTGAGCCAGAGAAGCCATGAATTCAATAGAGGGAGTACCGGGTTCTTGTCCTAGAGGTGTGACACTAAGAAAGCCACTTGCCCTCCCTGGGCGAGTTTTTCTCTCTATATAATAAAGTTGTTGAGCTGGATAGTCTCTGGGATCCCTTTCTGCTTGATTTTTACATCTACTGTCTCTTCATCACATCCCCAATATGCTACCATAAATTAACAAAAGAGGCCACAGCCAGTTTTCTTCCAAACACAGGTATTTGTGCATTTGTGGCTCTAAATGTAGGAAAGGTTCAAAGTGGAGCAAGTAAAATAGAATCTGACCTTATGACAATTCCCCAGACATACTTTTAGCTGCTATAGGTTTTCCCAGAATTAGAGAAAAAGCCACAAGAGGGAGAAGGTAGACTCTTGTTAGTTGCCATCAAGTTGGCTCCCACTCAGGATGACCTTCTGTACAACAGAATAAAAGGCTGCCCAATCCTGCATCATCTTCAGGACCGTTAGTAAGTTCAAGTGCATTGTTGCGACAACTATGTATTTTGAGTGTCTTCCAACCTACAGGGCTCATCTTCCAGCACTATATCAGACAATATTCTGTTGTGACCCATGGGGGTTTTGGCTACTTTTCAGAAGTAGATCACCAAAACTTCCTTCCTAGTCTGTCTTAGTCCAGAAGCTCTGCTGAAACCTGTCCACCATGGGTGGCCTACTGGTATTTGAAATGCTGGTGGCATAGCTTCCAGCATCATAGCAACACACAGTTCATCACGGTACAAGAAACTAATAGGTTGGTGGTGGATATATTAGCATACTTGAACATTATGAACTAATAATTACTAGTCTGATGTTATCATCCTGCTAGAAGAAAATAAGTTTAATAGTTTCTGGACACTTAAGAACTTCTAACCTGAAATGGGTGACAACAAACTAGGAGAACAAAATATACTTATTTTTAACAAGATTATTAGCAGCTATTGCAGACTTGAAGGGTCCAGGGTAAGTCTGATACAATAAGGAGTGGTGGGGACTGTGGAACTGAGACCTTGCCTAGATACAGCTATTTACATGTTTTTAAAACATTTTGTTAGCCAAAATAAACATGTCTGCAGGTGAAAACTACTACAAAGGCCAGATCCAGTTTGCAACCTCTAATTTAGAGGCTAAAAGAAACTCTTCTTGAGGTTATCCAGCCAGTTAAAGACAGAATGAGGATTCAAACTAAAGTCTCTTAATTTGCAGACCAGTATTCACCTCACTATACTACAGTTTTCTTTCATCCAAAGTCAGAGCAAATTCCCTTGCTAATCGGTATTGGCATCATGCTCTCCCACCATTCTCACTGCTGCACTACAGACCATGCTCCACACCATCGTCAGACTACTCCTCTAAAATACCACTTTTAGCCCATCAACAGATGAATGGATCAACAAACCATGGTACATACACACAATGGAATATTATACAACAATAAAGAACAGTGGTGAATCTTTGAAACATCTCACAACATGGATGAATATGGAGGGCATTACGCTGAGTGAAATAAGTCAATCACAAAAGGAAAAATACTGTATAAGGTCACTATTATAAAAACTCATGAAAAGGCTTACACACAGAAAGAAACAATCTTTGATGGTTACGAGGGAGGGGAGAGATGGGGAGGGAAAAACACTAAATAAACAATAGATAAGTGGTAACTTTGGTGAAGGGTAAGACAGTACACAATACTGGGGAAGTCAGCACAACTTGACCAAGGCAAGGTTACGGAATAGTCATAAACACACCCAAACTCCCTGAGGGACTGAACTACTGGGCTGAGGGCTGGGGACTGTGGTTCCAGGGGACGTCTAGCTCAATTGGCATAATACAGCTTATGAAGAAAACGTTCTACGTCCCACTTTGGTGAGTAGCATCTGGAGTCTTAAAAGCTTCCGAACGGCCATCTAAGATACTCCACTAGTCTCACCCCATCTGGTACAAGCGAAAATAAAGCAAACCAAAGACACAAGAGAAAGATTAATCCAAAGGACTAATGGACCACAAGTACTACAGCCTCCATCAGCATGAGTCCAGTACAACTAGATAGTGCCTGGCTACCACGGCTGACTGCTCTGACAGGGATCACAATAGAGGGTCCTGGATGGAGCTGGAGAAAAAACAAAATTCTAACACACAAAAAAAGACCAGACTTACTGGTCTGACAGATACTGGAGAAAACCCGAGAGTATAGCCCATGGAGACTCTTTTAACTCAGTACTGAAGTCACTCCTGGGGTTCACCTTTCAGCCAAAGATTAGACAGGCCCATAAAATAAATGAGACTAAATGAGCACACCGGCCCAGAGGCAAGGATGAGAAGACAGGAGGGGACAGGAAAGCTGGTAATGAGGAACCCAAGGTCAAGAAGAGGAGAATGTTGAGATGTCGTGGGGTTGGCAACCAATGTCACAAAACAATATATGTATTAATTGTTTAATGAGAAACTAATTTGCTCTGTAAACCTTCATCTAAAGTACAATAAAAAATAAACTACAGAGAGGGGGGGCCAAGATGGCGGACTAGGTGGATGCTACCGCGGATCCCTCTTGCAACAAGACTCGGAAAAACAAGTGAATCGATCACATACATAACAATCTACAAACTCTGAACAACAAACACAGACTTAGAGACGGAAAACGAACAAATACGGGCAGACAGCGACCGTTTCCAGAACTAGGAGCCAGCGTACCAGGCAGGTGAACTTCGGAGCCCGATCTGGGGCACAGCCCAGGGGGCCAGATGGCACAGACAAGGGGCCCAGCCCTACCCCTCCGAACCCATCCCGGGAGGGAGTCTAGCTGGTTGGCGTGGGCAGCATAGCGGCGCAGCCGGAGGGAGAAGCACCTGGGAGTCAGTGACTGATCTTGGAGCGGGGAGAGCAGCGTCCCAACCGGGAGCCGTCCCGCCGGGAGTTTGGCGGGAAGCGGGTGTGGCACGAGCGGGGGGATCAGCTATATTTCCCTAAAGTGACCCCGGGGCAGGGCCCACACGTTCATGCGGGGGACGCCTACCCAGTTCGCGCGTGCGGCGTGGCGCACCAGAGGGAGAAGTCCCTGGGAGGAAGTGACTGGTCTTGGAGCGGGGAGAGCAGCGTCCCAGCCGGGGAGCCGTCCCGCTGGGATTTGGGCGCGCACGGCGGGGCGTGAGCAAGGGATCCAATTATATTCCCATGAATAGACCCCGGGGGCAGGCCCACCAGTTCGTGTGGGAGAACGCCCACCCAGTTTGCGCGGGAGACCGCCCGCCCAGTTCGCACGAGCAGTGCGGCGCACCAGAGGGAGAAGTCCGTGGGAAGAAGTGACTGGTCTCGGAGCGGGGAGAGTAGCGTCCCAGCCAGGGAGCCATCCCGCCGAGATTTTGGCGGACGGGGGCGGAGCGTGAGCGCGGGGATCAGCTCTATATTCTGTGGTGCTACACTCCTAGCTCTCTGATCCCTCCCCCACCCTCCCCAGGCGGCTCCATTAACATCCGAATACCCTGAGCCAGAGGGAGAATTCAGATAGGGATCTGACTGCGTTTTTTTATAGCTGATTACCTGGAAAATCTAGTTTCCCAGTGATGGCTCGGAGACAGCAGTCCATATCAAACCACGTAAAGAAACAGACCATGACAGCTTCTCCAACCCCCCAAACAAAAGAATCAAAATCTTTCCCAAATGAAGATATAATCCTGGAATTATCAGATACAGAATATAAAAAACTAATTTACAGAATGCTTAAAGATATCACAAATGAAATTAGGATAACTGCAGAAAAAGCCAAGGAACACACTGATAAAACTGTTGAAGAACTCAAAAAGATTATTCAAGAACATAGTGAAAAAATTAATAAGTTGCAAGAATACATAGAGAGACAGCATGTAGAAATCCAAAAGAGTAACAATAAAATTACAGAATTTGACAACGCAATAGAAAGTCAGAGGAGCAGACTCGAGCAATTAGAATGTAGACTGGGACTTCTGGAGGACCAGGGAATCAACACCAACATAGCTGAAAAAAAATCAGATAAAAGAATTTAAAAAAATGAAGAAACCCTAAGAATCATGTGGGACTCTATCAAGAAGGATAACTTGCGAGTGATTGGAGTCCCAGAACAGGGAGGGGGGACAGAAAACACAGAGAAAATAGTTGAAGAACTCCTGACACAAAACTTCCCTGACATCATGAAAGACGAAAGGATATCTATCCAAGATGCTCATCGAACCCCATTTAAGATTGATCCAAAAAGAAAAACACCAAGACATATTGTCATCAAACTCACCAAAACCAAAGATAAACAGAAAATTTTAAAAGCAGCCACGGAGAAAAGAAAGGTTTCCTTCAAGGGAGAATCAATAAGAATAAGTTCAGACTACTCAGCAGAAACCATGCAGGCAAGAAGGGAATGGGACGACGTATACAGAGCACTGAAGGAGAAAAACTGCCAACCAAGGATCATATATCCAGCAAAACTCTCTCTGAAATATGAAGGAGAAATTAAGATATTTACAGATAAACACAAGTTTAGAGAATTTGCAAAAACTAAACCAAGACTGCAAGAAATGCTAAAGGAGATTGTTTGGCCTGATGACCAATAATATCAGGTACCAGCACAATACAAGGTCACAAAACAGAACGTCCTGATATCAACACAACTCAAAAAGGGAAAGCACAAAAACAAACAAATTAAGATTAATTCTAAAAAATAAATAAATAAAATAATACACATAACAGGGAATCATGGAAATCAATAGATAAACGATCACAATAATCAAAAAGAGGGACTAAATATAGGAGGCATTGAACTGCCAGATGGAAAGTGATACAAGGCGATATAGAACGATACAAGTTAGGTTTTTACTTAGAAAAATAGGGGTAAATAACAAGGTAACCACAAAAAGGAATATCAATTCCATAACTCAAGAAAAAAGCCAAGAAAAACGTAACGACTCAACAAACATAAAGTTAACCATTATGAAAATGAGGATCTCACAAGCTGCTAAAACGTCTCAGCACAAAAAAGCATGTGGAAAAATGAAATGGCCAACAACACACATGAAAAGGCATCAAAATGACAGCACTAAAAACTTATTTATCTATAATTACCCTGAATGTAAATGGACTAAATGCACCAATAAAGAGACAGAGAGTCACGGACTGGATAAAGTAACACGAGCCATCTATATGCTGCCTACAAGAGACACACCTTAGACTTAGAGACACAAACAAACTAAAACTCAAAGGATGGAAAAAAATATATCAAGCAAATAATAAGCAAAAAAGAAAAGGAGTAGCAATATTAATTTCTGACAAAATAGACTTTAGACTTAAATCCACCACAAAGGATAAAGAAGGACACTATATAATGATAAAAGGGACAATTGATCAGGAAGACATAACCATATTAAATATTTATGCACCCAATGACAGGGCTGCAAGATACATAAATCAAATTTTAACAGAATTGAAAAGTGAGATAGACACCTCCACATTTATAGTAGGAGACTTCAACACACCACTTTCGGAGAAGGACAGGACATCCAGTAAGAAGCTCAATAGAGACACGGAAGACCTACTTACAACAATCAACCAACTTGACCTCATTGACTTATACAGAACTCTCCACCCAACTGCTGCAAAATGTACTTTTTTTTCTAGTGCACATGGAACATTCTCTAGAATAGACCACATATTAGGTCACAAAACAAATCTTTGCAGAATTCAAAACATCGAAATATTACAAAGCATCTTCTCAGACCACAAGGCAATGAAGCTAGAAATCAATAACAGAAAAACTAGGGAAAAGAAATCAAATACTTGGAAAATGAACAATACCCTCCTGAAAAAAGACTGGGTTATAGAAGACATCAAGAAGGGAATAAGGAAATTCTTAGAAAGCAACGAGAATGAAAATACTTCCTATCAAAACCTCTGGGACACAGCAAAAGCAGTGCTCAGAGGCCAATTTATATCGATAAATACACACATACAAAAAGAAGAAAGAGCCAAAATCAGAGAACTGTCCCAACAACTTGAACAAATAGAAAGTGAGCAACAAAAGAACCCATCAGGCACCAGAAGAAAACAAATAATAAAAATTAGAGCTGAACTAAATGAATTAAAAAAAGAGAACAGAAAAACAACTGAAAGAATTAACAAAGCCAAAAGCTGGTTCTTTGAAAAAATTAACAAAATTGATAAACCATTGGCTAGACTGACTAAAGAAAAACAGGAAAGGAAACAAATAACCCGAATAAGAAACGAGAAGGACCACATCACAACAGAGCCAAATGAAATTAAAAGAATCATTTCAGATTACTACGTAAAATTGTACTCTAACAAATTTGAAAACCTAGAAATAATGGATAAATTCTTGGAAAAATACTACCTACCTAAACTAACACATTCAGAAGTAGAACAACTAAATAGACCCATAACAAAAAAAGAGATTGAAACGGTAATCAAAAAACTCCCAACAAAAAAAAGTCCTGGCCCAGACAGCTTCACTGCAGAGTTCTACCAAACCTTCAGAGAAGACTTAACACCATTACTACTGAAGGTATTTCAAAGCATAGAAAAAGACGGAATACTACCCAACTCATTCTATGAAGCTACCATCTCCCTGATACCAAAACCAGGTAAAGACATTACAAAAAAAGAAAATTTTAGACCTGTATCCCTCATGAACATAGATGCAAAAATCCTCAACAAAATTCTAGCCAATAGAATCCAACAACACATCAAAAAAATAATTCACCCTGATCAAGTGGGATTTATACCAGGTATGCAAGGCTGGTTTAATATCAGAAAAACCATTAATGTAATCCATCACATAAATAAAACAAAGATAAAAACCACATGATCTTATCAATAGATGCAGAAAAGGCATTTGACAAAGTCCAACACCCATTTATGATAAAAACTCTTACCAAAATAGGAATTGAAGGAAAATTCCTCAACATAATAAAGGGCATCTATGCAAAGCCAACAGCCAATATCACTCTAAATGGAGAGAACCTGAAAGCATTTCACTTGAGAACGGGAACCAGACAAGGATGCCCTTTATCACCGCTCTTATTCAACATCGTACTTGAAGTCCTAGCCAGGGAAATTAGGCTAGACAAAGAAATAAAGGGTATCCAGATTGGCAAGGAGGAAGTAAAGCTATCACTATTTGCAGATGACATGATCGTATACATGGAAAACCCTAAGGAATCCTCCAGAAAACTACTGAAACTAATAGAAGAGTTTGGAAGAGTCTCAGGTTATAAAATAAACATACAAAAATCACTTGGATTCCTCTACATCAACAAAAAGAACACCGAAGAGGAAATAACCAAATCAATACCATTCACAGTAGCCCCCAAGAAGATAAAATACTTAGGAATAAATCTTACCAAGGATGTAAAAGACCTATACAAAGAAAACTATAAAACTCTGCTACAAGAAATTCAAAAGGACATACTTAAGTGGAAAAACATACCCTGCTCATGGATAGGAAGACTTAACATAGTAAAAATGTCTATTCTACCAAAAGCCATCTATACATATAACGCACTTCCAATCCAAATACCAATGTCATATTTTAAGGGGATAGAGAAACAAATCACTAATTTCATATGGAAGGGAAAGAACTCCCGGATAAGCAAAGCATTACTGAAAAAGAAGAAGAAAGTGGGAGGTCTCACTCTACCTGATTTCAGAACCTATTATACAGCTACAGTAGTCAAAACAGCCTGGTACTGGTACAACAACAGGCACATAGACCAATGGAACAGAATTGAGAACCCAGACATAGATCCATCCACATATGAGCAGCTGATATTTGACAAAGGACCAGTGTCACTCAATTGGGGAAATAATAGTCTTTTTAAAAAATGGTGCTGGCATAACTGGATATCCATTTGTAAAAGAATGAAACAGGACCCATACCTCACACCATGCACAAAAACTAACTCCAAGTGGATCAAAGACCTAAACATAAAGACTGAAACGATAAAGATCATGGAAGAAAAAATAGGGACAACCCTAGGAGCCCTAATACAGGGCATAAACAGAATACAAAACATTACCAAAAATGATGAAGAGAAACCCGATAACTGGGAGCTCCTAAAAATCAAACACCTATGCTCATCTAAAGACTTCACCAAAAGAGTAAAAAGACCACCTACAGACTGGGAAAGAATATTCAGCTATGACATCTCAGACCAGCGCCTGATCTCTAAAATCTACATGATTCTGTCAAAACTCAACCACAAAAAGACAAACAACCCAATCAAGAAGTGGGCAAAGGATATGAACACACATTTCACTAAAGAAGATATTCAGGCAGCCAACAGATACATGAGAAAATGCTCCCGATCATTAGCCATTAGAGAAATGCAAATTAAAACTACGATGAGATTCCATCTCACACCAACTAGACTGGCATTAATCCAAAAAACACAAAATAATAAATGTTGGAGAGGCTGTGGAGAGATTGGAACTCTCATACACTGCTGGTGGGATTGTAAAATGGTACAACCACTTTGGAAATCCATCTGGCGTTATCTTAAACAGTTAGAAATAGAACTACCATACAACCCAGAAATCCCACTCCTCGAAATATACCCTAGAGATACAAGAGCCTTCACACAAACAGATATATGCACACCCATGTTTATTGCAGCTCTGTTTACAATAGCAAAAAGCTGGAAGCAACCAAGATGTCCATCAACAGATGAATGGGTAAATAAATTGTGGTATATTCACACAATGGAATACTACGCATCAATAAAGAACAGTGACGAATCTCTGAAACATTTCATAACATGGAAGAATCTGGAAGGCATTATGCTGAGCGAAATGAGTCAGAGGCAAAAGGACAAATATTGTATAAGACCACTATTATAAGATCTTGAGAAATAGAAAAAACGGAGAAGAACACATACTTTTGTGGTTACAAAGGGGGGAGGGAGGGAGGGAGGGAGGGAGGGAGGGAGAGGGCTTTTTATTGATCAATCAGTAGATAAGAACTGCTTTGGGTGAAGGGAAAGACAACACTCAATACAACGAAGGTCAGCCTAATTGGACTGGACTAAAAGCAAAGAGGTATCCGGGATAAAATGAAAGCTTCAAAGGTCAGCAGAGCAGGGGCTGGGGTCTGGGGAACTTGGTTTGAGGGGACTTCTAAGTCAATGGGCAAAGTAATTCTATTATGAAAACATTCTGCATCCCACTTTGAATTGTGGCGCCTGGGGTCCTAAATGCCAACAAGCGGCCATCTAATACACATCAATTGGTCTCAACCCACCTGGAGCAAAGGCAAAGGAAGAACACCAAGGTCACATGACAACTAAGAACCCAAGAGACAGAAAGGGCCACATGAACCAGAGACCTACATTATCCTGAGACCAGAAGAACTAGTTGGTGCCTGGCCACAATCGATGTCTGCCCTGTCAGGGAGCACAACAGACAACTCCTGAGGGAGCAGGAGAACAATGGGATACAGACCCCAAATTCTCATAAAAAGACAATACCTAATGGTATGACTGTGACTAGAGGAATCCCAGAGACAATGCTCCCCAGAACTTCTGATGGCATAGGACAGGAACCATTCCCGAAGACACCTCATCAGGTATGAAAAGGACTGGTCAGTGGGGGGGGAGAGAGATGCTGATGAAGAGTGAGCTAATTAAATCAGGTGGACACTGGAGAGTGTGTTGGCAACTCTTGACTGGAGGGGGGATGGGAAGATAGAGAGAGAGGGAAGATGGCAAAATCGGCACGAAACGAGAGACTGAAAGGGCTGACTCAATAGGGGGAGAGCAAGTGGGAGAAGGGAGTAAGATGTATGTAAACCTACATGTGACAGACTGATTGGAATGGTAAATGTTCACTTGAAGCTAAATAAAAATTAATTAAAAAATAAAATAAAATAAACTACAATTTTTTTTAAAAAAAGAAAATACCACTTTTATAATGCCCCTTCCCTACACAGGAGCCTTGTGGTTCAGTGGGTAAGAGTTTGGCTGCTAACCAAAAGATTGACTGTTTGAATCTACCAGCCTCTCCTTGAAAACCCTATGCGGCAGTTCTACTCTGTCCTCTAGGGTCACTGTGAGTCAGAATCCACTTAAGGGCAACGGGGGTTTGGTTTTTGTTTTTCCTACAAAAGAAGCAGAGCTTTGAACTGGTTTGTTCCATTTCAAATCCCTGCTGAGAATTTGCATTTCTACCAAGTTCCCAGATGATGCTGATGCCGCTAGTTAGAGACCAATTCTGAGAACCACTAGTATAGCAGTGGTTCTCAAAGTTAATTATGCATAAGAATCATGTGGGAATCTTGTTAAAATGTAGATTCTGATTCAGTACATCTGGGGTGGACATGCAAATACTTAGCAGGGGTTCAAAGCTGAATGAACCAGTTCAAAGGTCTGACAAGAAGTTACAGAGACCACCACCCGCCTCATCATGCTATTGAAGATTTCTCTAATCAGGCCCCACTTACACCTCAAATCAAACAACCCTGGACAACAGTAGGTAGACTCCCAGTCCTCACTCACTCATACCTTTACCCTTTATTCACTACATTCTTCCCTTCTGGAAAAGTTCTCCCCATCTCATTATCCAAATCCTTTGCAAAGAAATAATGAATTCTATATCAGTTTCAGTTTTCCAAGATAAAAAACTTGCAAAGGGGCCCCCTCAAACCCCTCCTACCTTCTCCCCTTGACCTGGGATGATGCTAACCTTGAGAACAGTCTTTCTTTCAGGAGCCAATGGCTCTTGTATCCATCCCCTAAAAGGGCTTCAGGGATGGAACAACCAAGGGAGGAGTAAGTACTCAGCTGTTGAATGACTTTGTTTGTAAACAGACAAAAGGTTCATGCAGATACATACAAGGCCTTTCCCTGAAAGGCTAACATGAACCCATTTCTTTGACCCGTGGGTCAATATTCTCTGAAGGACAGTGACATCAGCCATGTATTGCTTCCAGAAAGAAAAAAAAAAAAACATGTAACTTGGTTGATGAAGGAAGAAGCCTCCCATCATCCAAACCTGACACTTGTGGGTACAGAGAGAAGGGTTAGGAAGAAAACCCCAGGATTCTGAAAGCGGCATCTGGTATCATTTTTATAAAACCACTGAAGCATGCTTGACATTCTTCATGCTGTAACATGCAGAACATTGCATAGCTGTTAACGTTCAAGGTTTATTCTCCTTTTTATTGCTTATATTTTCTGGTATTTAATTCCTCCAATTTTCAGGCTGGCTCAGGTGCAATAATGAAACTCTGGGTCGGGGTAAGTTTTACACATGATTAGCAAGCTGAAAGAACAGTGCCTTTTCGAAAAGAATTATTCACCTAAAGTAATTAGCCAGTGGTTTCTAGTTTTTAAATATTCTCGTTACAACCTATCTCTTCCTGCCAAATGGGCCGTGGTCTGGAATTTGGACCTTCACACGGGCTCTGTTCCCATTTGTGGGCTTGGAAACAAGCAGAGGTGCCACTGCCTTTCATTTACCATGAATGAGACTCAAGAGTTGAACTGAGGCTTTCATCAGCAAGCCCTGCTGGAAACCTTTCTGTGGGAGCTCAAGCCTGCCAGACATTCATATCAAAAATCCACAGGCTTTATTTAACTCTCCCTGGAAGGAGGTATAAAGGTTACAAAATAATGAGGAAGAGCTCTGCTGAGCAGGAACCCAAGAGTCACAACCTTTTTGTTAAAACTGACAAAAGAGTTGGGAGATAAAGTCTATGAGGAATGGAATCAGGGCTGTTTAACCTGCCCAAGGGGCAGCTGGAAGGAAAATCACAGGATTCATGCATATGAAGCCTTATTATAATAGGGGATGCTAAGCAGCTGTTTCCCAGTTCCACTGAGGACAGGTAAGAAATGGGCTTTAGCAGCAGCAGCCAGATTTCCAGGTATTGGAGTATGTTGCAAAGAATGAGCATTAAGACTTAGAATATCTGAGTTCTAGTCCCTCCTTCTCCCTTAGTCAGTTAGTTGTCTAGCCTCTTTGTCTCTGTATTTTGGAAATAAGAAGTAAACAGCAACCTCCTCAAGGAGCCCTGGTAGTGCAATGGTTAAGTGCTCAGCTGCTAACACAACGGTTGGTTGTTCGAACCCACCCTGCCGCTCTACAAGAGAAAGACCTGGCAATCTGATTCTGAAGAGATAACAGCCTGGACGATCATATGGGGCAATTCTACTCTGTCACATGGGGTTCACGAGTCAAAATTGACTTGAGGCACCTAACAAAAACAGCAACCTTCTCATATACTCCCGTAGGATTATTGTCAGAATAAAAGGCAATAATAGGGACAAAATTGCATTTAAAAAGTGAAAAGTGCTAGCTAAATTTAAGGAATTATTATCTCAGCTTTGGCAAACCACAGGTGGGGGTTTACTGTTGTTTTCAACAGTACTGTGCTAACCTACCTGGTGATCTCATTGTGTAGAACATATTCAACACTGTACGTACATGTAGTTACAAAAGTAAAACCAAAGATTGTGTGCGTATGTGTGTGAGTGTGTGCATATGTGTGTGTAGACAAAAAAAAAAAAAAAGACAAAAAGCACCCTAATAATAGCACTCGTTTAATTCACTTTTAAAGAGGCTGATTATGACCGAAAATCAAAATAACATCACGGGAAATGCTCAAGAGTATGAGAGGATAACTTGGATAATGGGGTCTTTTTTCTGAATATTAATGACCAGGATTTTGTTATCTAGGGCTTTCACAGCTCTTGCCAAAGCCACCAAAATATAACGCCCTAGCAGCTGATATTATCTTATAGGTAGAAAACCCAAGGAATCAATGGAAAAACTACTTCTACAAAAAATAATAAAGCAGCATATTATAAAACTAATGTACAAAAATTAATAGGCTTCATATATACAAACAAAAACTGGTTACTACAGAAGACATCACCCCACTGATGGTAGCAAAATATGAAATAAAATACCTAGGTACAAACTTAATAAGGAATGTCGAAAACCTATATGGGGAAAACTGTAAAGCACTCCATTAAGTTCCAAAAATAGAACTGAATATTAGTTCTCATGAAGGTAATACATAAATTTAACAAAATTTCAATATAAAATACCATCATAATTTTTCTTGCTTTTTTTCCTATGTATGGAAATTAAAAAATTATGAGGGATGCAAAGAAAGAAGAAAGTATGTGCCAAACACGGGGAAACGGGAAATGCCATCAGGATTTTTATTACAAATTCATTTGGAAGAACAAATAAGAAAGAATAGTCAAGAAAAGATCCTAAAAAGGAAAAACAATGTGGAGAGTGGGCAAGTAGCTTATATGTAATAAAGTCTCTAAAATTAAAAAACAGTGTAGTATTGATACATGATTGGGGAAACCAAAGGAACAGAACAGAAAATCCAGACATCGACATAATTCAATATGGAAATTTAGTATACAATAAGGGAGGCATCTAAAAATCAGTGAGAAAAGTTAATAGTGGTGAGAAGTAACTGGCTAAAAAACTATACAGAAAAGATAAAATTGGATCTATTTCTCACATAATACATCATGTTAACATGCAAATGGATTGTTGTTGTTAGGTACCATCGAGTCAGCTCTGGCTCATAGTGACCCTATGTACAACAGAACAAAACACCGCTTGGCCCTGAGCCATCCTCACAATCATTGCTATGTTTGAGTCCATTGTTGTAGCCACTGTGTCAATCTATCCCGTTGAGAGTCTTCCTCTTTTTCCCTGACCCTCTACTTTACCAAGCATGATGTCCTTCTCCAGGGACTTGTCGCTTCCAGTAACATGCCCAAAGTACATGAGACAAAGCCTCACCATCCTCACATCTAAGGAGCATTCTTGCTGTACTTCTTCCAAGACAGATTAAAACTAGTCAAATACTAGAAGAAAATACAGGTAAATATCTCTAGAATGGGGGTGGGAGGGGAGAGGATTTTTCTCACTATGGCTCAAAATCCAGAAGCAAGAGAAAATATTAATACATTTGACAACATAACAAAGAACTTTTGAATGGGTCAAAACACCATGAGCAAAGTAAAATTAACAAATAATAAACTGAGCAATTACTTGCAATTTATATCACAGACAACAGGTTAATACTTCTAACATATAAAGAACTTCTAAGAATAGAGAGGAAAAAGACCCAACAACCTGTAAGAAATATAGGCTAGTTTATTCTAAAATTCACATGAAAATGCAAGGGGTTTTACTCAAAACAATAATTAAAACAATCGTGAAAAAGAGAAACAAAGTTGGAGAAACTCCTACAAAGCTACAGTAATAAAAACAGTGTGGTACTGGCATAAAGATAGACATATAGATTAATGGAATAGAAATGAAAGCCCAGACACAAACCCATGTATACTTTGGCTAATTAATTTTTGACAAGGATGCCAAGACCATTCAATGAGGAAAGAATAGTCTTTTCAACAAATGGTGCTGGGACCGTTTGCAGGAGTAAAGCTGGGCCCTTACTGTATACCAGATATAAAAATCAACTCAAACAGATCAAAGGCCTAAATTTAATAAGAGCTAAAACTATAAGCTCTTAAGAGAAAATACAGGAGTAAATCTTCATGATCTTGGAATAGGCAAGTTGTCTTAGTTAAGGTTCTGAAGAAGAACAAAAACAGTGAAGCATATACAAATAGAGAGAGTGAGAAATTTACTTCAAGAAAATAGCTCACATGATTGTGGGGCAAGGCAACTCCCAAATCCTTGGGTAAGTAACCAGTTGAAAAATCTCTGCTGGCTCATGTGATTGCAGGGGCTAAAGAACCCAAAATCTGCAGGTCAGGCAGCAAGCTGGAAGTCCCTGCTGACTCACGAGGTTGCAGGGGATGGCAAATCCAAAGTCTGCAAGACAAGCAACAGGCCAGAGACTTCTGCGGGCTTACATCCCAAGAACCAGAGGTCAGGCGGCCAGAGTAGTACAGGGTGGAGAAAAAGAGCAAGCTTTGCCAGAACATCATTTATATACTGAAGGCAGGTCACACCCCCAAGGAATCTCCAACTGATTGGCTGCTCACATCAGGTCACAAAATGGACAGTAATTACTTTTTGTTGTTGTCATTGTTGTCAGGTGCCATCGAGTCAGTTCCAGCTCATAGCGACCATATGTACAACAGAATGAAACACTGCTCAGTCCAGCGCCATCCTCACCATCATTGTTATGCGTGAGCCCATTGTTGCAGCTACTGTGTCAATCCATCCCGTTGAGGGTCTTCCTCTTTTTCACTGATCCTCTACTTTACCAAGGATGATATCCTTCTCCAGGGACTGATCCTTCCTGACAACATGTCCAAAGTATGTGAGACCTAGTCTCGCCATCCTGTGGGATATGCTCAAGGTCGTACTTTGGCTCTCGTGGACTTGCTGTAATTTTCTTCAGCTTCCACTTCAACTTGCATATGAGAAATTGATGGTCTGTTCCACAGCCAGTCCCTGGCATTGTTCTGATTGATGATATTGACCGTTTTCATCATCTCTTTCCACAGATGTAGTCTATTTGATTCCTGTGTATTCCACCTGGCAAGGTCCATGTGTATAGTTACCATTTATGTTTCTGAAAAAATGTATTTGTGATGAAGAAGTCATTTGCCTTGCAAAATTCTATCATGCGATCTCCAGCATCATTTCTATCACCAAGGCTATATTCTCCAGCTACTGATCTTTCTTCTTTGTTTCTAACTTTCACATTTCAATCACCAGTAATTTTTGGTGCAACCTGATTGTACTTTCAATCAATTTCAGACAAAGAAGTTGGTAAAAATCTTCACTTCCTTCATCTTTGGCCTTAGTGGTTGGTGCATAAATCTGAATAATAGTTGTATTAACTGGTCTTCCTTGTAGGCGTATTGGTATTTTCCTATTACTGACAGTGGTGTACTTCAGGATAGATCTTGAAATGTTCTCTTTGACAATGAATGTAATGCCATTCCTCTTTAAGTTGTCACTCCTGTCATAGTAGACCAAAAGATTGTCTGATTCAAAATGGCCAATACCAGTCCATTTCAGCTCACTAATGCCTAGGATATCGATGTTTATGTGTTCCATTTCATTTTTGACAATTGCCAATTTTCCTAGATTAATACTTTGTACATTCCACATTGTGATTATTAATGGATGTCTACAGCCATTTGTTCTCATTTTGAGTCATGCCACATCAGCAAATGCAGGTCTCAAAAGCTTGACTCCATCCACATCATTAAAGTCAACTCTACTATGAGGGGCCAGCTCCTCCCCAGTTGTCTTTTGAGTTTCTCCCAACCTGAGCAGCTCCTCTTCCAGCACTATATCAGACAATGTTCCACTGCTGTTTATAAGTTTTTCACTGGCTAATTTTTTTCAGAAGTAGACTTCCAGCTTCTTCTTCCTAGTCTGTCTTAGTCTGGAAGATCAGCCGAAACCTGTCTGCCATGGGTGGCCCTGCTGGTATTTGAAAAGCAGTGGCATAGCTTCCAGCATCACAGCAACATGCAAGCCCCCATAGCATGACAAACTGACAGATGAGTAGGGGAGTATAACACAGAGTCTGTCAAACCACTGAGAATCATAGCCTAACCAAGCTGGCACATAACATTAACCATTGCATAGCTAATAACTTTTTAAATATGACACCAAATGCACAAGCAACAAAAGAGAGAAAGTTAGACTTCATCAAACTTTTCCACATCAAAAGATACCATTAGGACAGTGAAAAGACAACCCACAAAAGAAAATATTTGCAAATCACATCTGACACATATTTAGTATCCAGAATATGTAAAGAACACTTAGAACTCAACAATAAAAAGATGAATAAACTAATTAAAAAATGGGCAAAATATATGAATAGACATTTCTCCAAAGAAGATATACAAACAGCCAGTAAGCATATGAAAGGTTTTCAACATTACTAGGCACTACTGAAATGCAAATTGAAACCACAATGAGGTATCACTTCACATCCTCTGTTGTTGTTAGGAACCCTGGAGTTGGCTACAACTCATAGAAACCCCATGTACAATAGAAGGAAACACTGCCTGAGCCTACGCCATCCTCACATTCGTTTCCATGCTTAAGTCCATTATTGCAGTCAGTGTGCCAATCCATTTTGTTGACAACCTTCTACTTTTTGCCGACACTTTACTTTACAAAGCATGATGTGCTTCTCCAGGGACTGGCCCCTCCTGATAACATGTCTAAAGTACTTGAAATGAAGTCTCACCATCCTCATTTCTAAGAAGCATTCTGGCTGTACTTCCAAGGCAGATTTGTTCGTTTTTCTGGCAGCCCATGGTATATTCAGTGTTCCTCACCAACAACGTAATTCAAATGCATCAGCTCTTCTTCAGTCTTCCTTATTCATTGTCCAGCTTTCACATGCATATGAGGCAACTGAAAATGCCATGGCTTGGGTAAGCACACCTTAGTCCTCAAGGTGACATCTTTGCTTTTAAACAATTTAAAGAGGCCTTTTACAGCACATTTGCCCAATGCAATACATCGTTTGATTTCTTGACAGATGCTTCCATGGGTATTGATTGTGGATCCAAGTAAAATGAAATCCTCGACATCTTCCATCTTTTCTCTGTTTATCATGATGTTGCTTATTGGTCCAATTGTGAGGATTTTTGTTTTCTTTATGTTAAGGTACAATCCATACTTAAAGCTGTAGTCTTTGCTCTTCATCAGTAAGAACTTCAAGTCATCTTCATTTTCCGAAAGCAAGGTTGTGTTATCGGATATCACAGATTGTTAATGAGCCTTCCTCCAATCTTGATGCCACATTCTTCTACATACAGTCCCACTTCTCAGATTAGTTGCTCAGCATACAGATTGAGTAAGTATGGTGAAAGGATACAACCCTTATGCACACCTTTCCTGATTTTAACCCACGCAGCATCTCCTAGGATCCATGAAGATGACTATAATTAATAATCATATTTTTTTAAAAAAAAGGAAAATAATAAGTGTTGGCAAGGGTGTGTAGGAATTGAAACCTCATACATTGTTGGTTAGAATGTAAAATGTTGCAGCTGTTGTGGAAAACTATAAGTTCCTTAAAAGTTAAAGTTACCGTATAACCCAGACATTTCACTTCTAGATACCCAAGGAAAATTGTAATAGAATTCCTAAATGGTTACACAAAAACTTGTATGTGGAGGATCACAGCATCATTATTCATAATATCTGTCTTAGTTACCTAGTGCTGTCATAACACAAATATCACAAAAAAGGTAGCCTTAAAGAACGAGAACTTTACTGTCTCACAGTTTTGCCGGCTAGAAGTCCATATCAGGTCATAAGCTCTTGTTGGTAGCCCTGGGAGTTCCTTGGTTCCTTAGCGTTCCTTGGCTTGTAGATGGTTCTACATATGGCCTCCTCCCCCTGTGTGTGTCTCTGTGTGTGTGTGTTTTGCCTCTTTATAGGACAGCACTCAGAAGGGATTCGGTTTAGGACTCATCCTACTCAGGTACAGCCTCTTTAACATAACAGAAGAAAAACTCTTATTCTCAAACAGGGTAACATTTGTGGACAACAGGGGTTAAGATTTCAACATATGTTCTGGGGGGACACAATTCAATCCAAAATGATAACCTAAAAGTGGAAACAATTCAAATGTCCATCAACTGATGAATGGATAAACAAAATGTTTTATATCCACACAACAGGATACTATTCAACCATAAAAAAGGAATGAAGTCTTGATACATGCTACAGCATGAATAAACAGTGAATACATTACACTAAGTGAATTAAACCAAAAACAAAAGGCCATATATTGTATAATTATATTTGTATGAAATGTGCAGAATAGGCAAATCAAGAGACAGAAAGTAGATTAATGGTTGCCAGGGAATAAAGGGAGGAGGAATCAGGAGTTACAGAGTTTTTTTGAATGACACAGGAAGCATCAAGAAAAGATGTAAGGAATACACAGAGTCACTGTACCAAAAAGAATTCGTTGATGTTCAACCATTTCAGAAGGTAGCATATGATCAAGAACCAATGGTACCAAAGGAAGAAGTACAATCTGCACTGAAGGCATTGGTGAAAAACAAGGCTTCAGAAACTGATGGAATACTAATTGAGATATGTCAACAAAAGGGTGTAACACTGGAGTTGCTCACTCTTCTATGCCAAGAAATTTGGTAGACAGCAACGTGGTCAACCGACTGGAAGTGATTCATATTTGTACTCATTTCAAAGGAAAGCGATCCAACAGAATGCTGAAATTGTCAAACAATATCATTAACATCACACACAAGTAAAATCTTGCTGAAGATCATTCAAAAGGGGTTGCAACAATACATTGACAAAGAACTACAAGAAATTCAAGACTGATTCAGAAGAGGATGTGGAATTAGGGATATCATTGCTAATGTCAGGTGGATCCTTACTGAAAGCAGAGAATACAAGGAAGATGTTTACCTGTGTTTTATTGAGTATGCAAAGGCATTTGATTATGTGGATCATAACAAATTATGAATAATCTTTCAAAGAATGGGAAATCCAGAGCACTTAACTGTGCTCATGAGGAACCTGTACTTAGACCAAGAGGCAGTCATTCAGACAGAACAAGGGGACACTGCGTGGCTTAAAGTCAGGAAAGGTATGCTTCAGGGTTGTATCTTTTCACCATACTTATTTAACCTGTATGCTGAGCAAATTATCCGAGAAACTGTACTATATGAAGGAGAATGTGGCATCAGGATTGGAAGAAGATTCATAGACAACTTGTGATGTGCAGATGACACAATCTTGCTTGTTAAAAATGAAGAGGACTTGAAGCACTTACTGAAGAAGATCAATGGCTACAGCCTTCAGTATGGATTAACCGTAACATATAGAAAACAAAAACCCTTACAATGGGACCTATAAGCAACATCATGATAAACGGACAAAAGGCTGCAGTTGTCAAGGGTTTCATTTTACTTGGATCCATAATCAATGCCGATGGAAGCAGCAGTCAAGAAATCAAACAACGTCATTATGCTGTGTGAAATAAGCCAATCACAAAAGGACAAATATTGTGTGAGACCACTACTATAAAAATTCATAAAAAGATTTACACACAAAAGAAACCATCTTTGATGGTTACGAGGGAGGGGAGAGGTGAGGAAAGAGAAACACTAAATAGACAACAGGTAAGTGGTAACTTTGGTAAAGGGTAAGACAGTACACAATACTGGGGAAGCCAGCCCAGCTTGTACAAGGCGAGGTCATGGAAGCTCTATAAACACATTCAAACTCCCTGAGGGACCAAATTGCTGGGCTCAGGGCTATGGGGACCATAGTCTCGGGGAACACCTAGCTCAATTGGCATAACACAGTTTACAAAGAAAATGTTCTATGTTCTACTTTGGTTAGTTGCATCTGGGGTCTTAAAAGTTTGTGAGAGGTCATCTAAGACACTCTGCTGGTCTCACCCCTTCGGGAGCAAGAGAGAATGAAGAAAACAAAAGATACAAGAGAAAGATTAGTCCAAATGACTAACGGACCACTTCTACCACAGCCTCCACCAGACTGAGCTCAGCACAACTAGATTGCGCCCGGCTACCACCACTGACTGCTCTGACAGGGATCACAATAGATGGTCCCAGGCAGAGGTGGAGAAAAATGTAGAACAAAATTCTGACTCACAAAAAAAGACCAGATTTACTGGTCTGACAGAGACTGGAGAAACCCCGAGAGTATGGCCCTCAGATACCCTTTTAACTCAATACCGAAGTCACTCCTGAGGTTCACCCTTCAGCCAAATATTAGACAGGCCCATAAAACAAAACGAGACTGAAGGGGCACCCCAGCCCTGGGGCAAGGACTAGAAGGCAGGAAGGGCCAGGAAAGCTGGTCATTGGGAACCCAAGGTTGAAAACGGAGAGTGTTGACATGTTGTGGGATTGGTAACCAATGGTACAAAACAATAATATGTACTGTTTTATGAAACGCTGGTTTGTTCTGTAAATCTTCATCTAAAGTATAATAATTAAAAAAAAGAAATCAAATGACGTATTGCATTGTGCAAATCTGCTAAGAAATATGTCCTTAAAGTGTTAAAAAGTGAAGATGTAACTTTGGGGACTAAGGTACATCTGACCCAAGCCTCATATGCATGTGAAAACTGGACAACAAGTTAAGAAGACCAAAGAAGAATTGATGCCTTTGAATTATGGTGTTGGCAAAAAATACTGAATATACTATGGACTGCCAAAAGAATGGATAAATCTGTCTTGGAAGAGGTACAGCCAGAATGCTCCTGAGAAGCAAAGATGGCAAGACTTCATCTCACATACTTTGGACATGTTATCAGGACATGTTATCATACTTTTGGACATGTTTGGATCAGTCCCTGGAGAAGGACATCATGCTTGGTAAAGTAGAGGGTCAGAGAAAAAGAGGAAGACCTCAAGGAGATGGGTTGACATAGTGGCTGCAACAGTGGGCTCAAGCATAACGATTGTGAGGATGGCGCAGGACTGGGCAGTGTTTCATTCTGTTTTCACCATTGTCCAGCTTTCGCATGCATATGAGGCGATTGAAAACACCATGGCTTGGGTCAGGTGCACCTTAGTCCTTAAAGTGACATTTTTGCAAGTAGACACATGAGACTATGTTGGCATCTCCTGTCTGGAGGGGAGATGAGAGAGCAGAGGGGGCCAGAGGCTGCCTGAATGGCCGCGAGGAGAGAGAGTGCAGGGAAGGACTGTGCTATCTCTTTAGGGGGAGAGCAATTTAGGAGTGTATAACAAGGTGTATATAAATTTTTGTATGAGAGACTGACCTGATTTGTAAACTTTCACTTAAAGCACAATAAAAATTAATTTAAAAGAAAAAAATGTGACATCTTTACTTTTTAACACTTTAAAGAGGTCTTTTAGAGCAGATTTTCCCAATACAACGTGTCGCTTTATTTCTTGACTGCTGCTTCCATGGGTGTTGATTGTGGATCCAAGTAAAAGGAAATCCTGACAACAGCAATATTTTCTGTTTGTCATGACATTGCTTATTGGTCCCATTGGGAGGATTTTTGTTTTATGTTGAGGTGTAATCTATACTGAAGACTGTAGCCACTGATTTTCTTCAGTAAGTGCTTCAAGCCCTCTTCACCTTCAGCAAGCAAGGTTATGTCATCTACATAACCCAGGTTGTTAATGACTCTTCCTCCAATCCTGATGCCCCAATTTTCTTCATATAGTCCAGCTTTTCAGATTATTTGCTCAGCATACAGATTGAATAGGTATGGTGAAAGGATACAACCCTAACACACAACTTTCCTGACTTTAAACCACGCAGTATCCCCTTGTTCTATGCAAACAACTGCCACTTGATCTGTGTACAAGTTCCTCAAGAGTACAATTAAGTGCTCTGGAATTTGCATTCTTCAAAAAGTTATCCATAACTTGTTATGATCCACACAGTCGAATGCCTTTGCATAGTCAGCAAAACACAGGTAAATGTCTTTCTGGTATTCTCTGCTTTTAAACAGGGTCCATCGGACATCAACAATGATATCCCTGGTTCCACGTTCTCTTCTGAATCAGACTTGAATTTCTAGGAGTTCCTTGTCGATGTACTGTTGCAACTTCTTTTGAATGATCTTCACCAAAATTTTACTTGCGTGTGACATTAATGATATTGATTGATAATTTCCATGTTCTGTTGGATCACCTAAGTAACTAGATAATTAAATAACTAAAGAGATATTTAATATATCACATGTTTATTAAACATTATATTCATCTCAGCTGCTTTCATTAATGTCCTTTGAGTATTTGTGATCCCCACTTCACAGGCACAGAGTGGGTAAGCAGTCTGCCCTTTGCTACAGAGCCAGTCTGTGGTATCATCAAGGTTAAACCTCAGTGTCTGGACTCTTGCTCTAGTGCCTTTCCCCAAACCATGTGTGCTAACCCCTTGGGGTTCAAGTACATAACTGCACACAATTACAGGTCATTATCTCTGCCTTCAGAGAGCTCAGAATCATATTGAGGAGACAATATCTACATTGTGAAATCATAAAATAATCACAGAAAGCCCTATGTAAAACATGAGTTCGCTACAATAAAATAAAAATACACGATACAGAAAACATTTTTGTGTATCTCGACCTACTGTAAAGAAAACATGGACTGCAATCCCAGTCCTAGCACTTAAGGAATTAAAATAAAACACGTAATCCTTCAGAGCATCATTTCCTTGTCTTTAAAGTTAGGATTATAATGCTTGCCCCAACTACCTCATTGAGTTGTCTTAAGAATAAAATGGCATAAGGTTTGTGAAAATAGTTCAAAATCTGTAAGATGCTATGAAGTCAAGGAGTTACTATTAAAGTTAAAATTGGATAATGGTTCACACTAGAGTTTAAACAGATTGACAAAACTTCCCTCCAAAAAAGTATCTTGGTATCAAACAAAACATTATTCTCCTTAAGTGAGATTTATTATTTAAAGAGATTACCCATAACTATTTCTTCAGAGTTAGAAGTTAGGAAGACGTCAACAAAGAATTGTTGCTCTGCAAAAACACATTGAAATCTAAGCCTTTTTTTCTAGAGATAAATGTAGAATCACTGCCAGTAGCTCATTAAGCTGCCTTCTTTTGGCATCGTTCTCTATTCTTGCTGACATAAAAACTTCTGTCATGAGCCAAACTGGTGTGGAAAATACTACCAGGAGGATTCAGCTGTTATCGAAGTAAGTGTTCTTAGCTGACCACCAAAGCAGAATATCAACAGAAAGAAACCAAACCACGAGCTGCCTCGACATGAAGACAAAACAAATGGCAGAAAACGTCCGTCTACAAGCTTCTTTCAATCTCTTGAAACCCAGGGGAGGCCTACACTATATTGATGTTCTTTTCCTTCTCTGAACTGATGAAGTAGATGAGGGGTTTAGTATCATGTGGCTATAGCCAGCGTGTATATTCATTAAGCATATCAAATTGCTGGTCATAGGATTTGGGTTCATATGTCCTCTCTCAGTTCTAAAAAACCCTCAACACAAAGAGACCTGGCATCCCTTCACATTCAAAAAGATGCCAGAATTAGCACAAAGGTAGGAGAGAAAATTCAGCAGATACCACTGTCAAGAGCAACTTTGCAGCTTCAAGTCTATCCTGCCTGTGTCTGCAAGAGACCTTCTTCCAGATGTAAGGCAATTGGTTCCATGTGTCTGGTCTTTTCTACTGTGAAAAGGTTTCTCAAAAGTTCTTCAGCAATCACTAATCCTTCTGACCCTTTCTAATTCATCAATGTAAAGACCATTTCTCCAGAAATAGGGCTGAGTTTTGCCAGAAGCACCAGAAGACACATATTAATTAAAGGCCACCCTGACCCTAAAACAGAACCCTTTCTCTCATTTGAAATGAATACTTAATTTTATTGTTAGTGCATTTCTGCGAGTTTCTCTTTAAAACAAGTATTTGTTTTTTTTAAGATGTCTTTACCTGTAGAAAATCCTAGAATTATATGAGTGAAAACATAACCAGGTTATATTGGGATCACACTTTACTCCTGAGTGCGCTCACTACACTTGGGGCTTTTCGGCATCACGAAGCTACTACATAAAAAAATAATTGTCACTCAATACATGGAAGGTCAGCTCAACTGGACTGGATGAAAAGCAAAGATGTTTCCTGAATAAACTGAATGCTTCGAAGGTCAGCGGAGCAAGGGTGGGGGTTTGGGGACTATGGCTTCAGGGGACATCTAAGTCAATTGGCAAAATAAATTCTATTAAGAAAACATTCTGCATTCCACTTTGAAGTGTGGCATCTGGGGTCTTAAATGCTAACAAGCAGCCATCTGAGATGCATCAATTGGTCTCAACCCACCTGGATCAAAGGAGAATGAAGAACACCAAGGTCACACGATAACTAAGAGCCCAAGAAACAGAAAGGGCCACATGAACCAGAGACCTACATCATCCTGAGACCAGAAGAACTAGTTGGTGCCCAGCCACAATCGATGACTGCCCTGACAGGGAGCACAACAGAGAACTCCTGAGGGAGCAGGAGATCAGTGGGATGCAGACCCCAAATTCACACAAAAAGACCATACTTAATGGTCTGACTGAGACTAGAGGAATCCCAGCAGTCATGGTCCCCAAACCTTCTGTTGGCCCAGGACAGGAACCATTCCCGCAGACATGGTACCTGGCACATAGTAGGTGCTCAATAAATATCGGAAGGGTGGTTGAATGAATGAATAAATGGGCATCTATTTATATGTGCAAGCAGTTGTGAGAACAAAAGAAGTTAACCCAAAGTCCTATTAAGGGTAGATTGGAAACCGGTTACACCTTTCTGGGTCATGATATTCATTGGTGCTTCCGTATCCAGTGCAAAATGTGTGTGCATGACTGGGAATAGGAGGTGATGGTGGAACTCCTTTTGTTGGTGTGGTTATTATAAGAATGTATTTATTTGCATACCTGATACTGAACAAGTGATGGTGGCTTCCCAGATAGAGAGAAACCTGGTGGCTGTTGGAGCAGACTAGAGACACAGGAGGGGTCCTAGTAACCCAGAAGGGGTTCTGGAAACACTAGCTATTGGGAGTTGTAGGTCCTGTGACAAAACCACTGCTACTGGTCATGTTGCCACTGGAGAGGTTTCCTCAAGAAGATGTCAAAAACCACTGGACACCAGGAAGGAAATGGCACCAGGACATGTCGTCATTGGGAGAGCCTTGCTGAAAGCCAAGGGGCCACAGATCCAGTGCCAGCTGGGGGCGCCCCTGTGATTTGGACTCCAGGCCTCCCTGCCTTCCCTCTCTTGACTTTGTGATAGAGGGTAAAGATTATGGGGGAAGATAAGGATCTGGGCCAGCCCAGTCTCAAAGAGCTCAGATTCCTGGTGAACAATATCCCTGCCCCATTGTGGATGGAGAAATTTCCTGACTATCAAATGCTATTTAATCCCTTTCTTGCTTGCGTTTTTTTTTTTTTTTCTTCTCCTTAGGAATTAAAAAGACGGTGCCCCTCTAAAGCACATATATGTCATAAGATATTTATTCCTTTTTTGCAAGAGGCTCACTCAGTAAAGACGAGCAAGTTATTGAACTTGCTCTTCTTCTAAATCAGTTTTCACATCCATGAACTCAGACTCCCTGTCCATTAAATATGGATAGTGTTGATCTCTACCTGCTGACTCTCCCCTTTGTACTGATATTTTATATTCATGGAAGCTCAGCAAGGAACAAAATACAGAATTCAGTGCAGAGCTTCTGTCCATTGGGTTTTCATTCAAAATTCAACAAGTAGACAGAACTTCCGCATAAGAAAAGGATAAGGTGACTCGGGGGAGAAAGGTAATGCCATACGGTAATGATGCCTGTATATAGGCTGCCAGGGCTCTGAGGGCCAAAGAATGACATTTTCAAAGAAAGTGAGTCTGGAGATGTGAACAGTGCACACCAAGGCCACACTGAGTGAGTTTTACAACCCTCAAAGCCAGTGGAATCTGGGCTATGCAAATATAATAAACTCCCATTCTCCTGGAACGAGGTTTGTATTTTTGTGCTCACCTTTATGAGATGGAGACAAATGGAGATTAAACTGCCTTTGGGGAGTTTATCCAAAAAGAACTAGCTCAACAGCACAATGTCAAGTACCCCTTGTGTGAAGAACATGATGCTAAGCACGGTCAGAAAGTGCAAAGATTACAAAAACAAGCTCCCTGACCTCACAGAGTTTACCTTCTGCTGATGAATGGGATGTACTAAAAACAAAAAACAGATACAACAATAAAAATTAAAACTTTTAAGAAGACAGAATTGAGCAACGGTATAAAATAAGTGCTAAGGACTGGTATCAGTTGGAGGGTTGAATGATTTATGGAAATAAAGACCCAATGACATACTTGGAAAGTTTTGTGGGAAAGTGATTACCTGAACCTTGAAGACGGGGTAGAATTTGAGTCAGTGGAGAAGAAGAAGAAAAGCAGGGGTGAGCTGGAGCTGGCTCACACTGCCTTCTGAGAGCTGGTTGTTCAATTTTTAGGATTTTGCGAGCTGGTTGTTAAACATAGCTATTATTAAAAATTAAATTATAAAAACTTACAATTTTAAATAAATCATACTAAAAACAAAGTTAATAAATACTCAAAACTGATCATTCCTGCTTTTATACTTTACTATTATCTATGCTTTTGCATCTATATGCATATTCGTGGTAGAAATACTATAGAATAGTGTGCTACTGAGCATCTGTTCCACCTCCATGATGGGAGTATTTACACAACAAAATTTGCAAACACTACAAATTATTGATTTTTTAGACTTAAGAAAGTGATGGACAAAATGTTATAATGAAGATTAAGCTTAAAAGTATATATATCATGTCTGTAGCCATTATGTTATGATTAACAAAAAATTGAAGAAATAGTCTTCCAGCATTCAAAAACTAGTATCTAATTCAGCAAAGAAGTTCCTCATAATCATAAAGAATTAGCACCACGGTTCTAACATGCTCATTAATGTAAATAAAAATATCAACCAACATCCATGTCAGAACTACCCTGAGAGAGCCAGTCGTTCAACACTTACCAGCACACCACTGGAGGAAGGGCACATCATGAAGAAATAAGAACACGCACAAAATGGCAGAAACTGACCCCTTGCTGAGAATTTGCCTTGCCACCTCAGATACACTGAATCACAATCTACATTTTAACAAGATCCCCAGGTGATTCTTATGAATACTTACGAATTTTAACAAGATCCCCATCTGGGATGCAAATTCATAGGAAGGGGTGAACCAGAATGAACCATTTATAAGTCCTGCTAGGAAACTAACACAGCAACTCTACAGGATTGTTAGAAGAACAAGAAAGAATATAGTATTAACTGCCTAGAATGGTGCCTAGTGCACATCACACACTCAACATTGATGCTAATTGCTATAATAAAGTATTCTAAAGCTGAGCAGCTGGACTGTATGGAGAAGAATGGGGCATCAAGATTGGAGGAAGACTCTTTAACAACTTGAGATATGCAGATGACACAACCTTGCTTGCTGAAAGTGAAGAGGACTTGAAGTACTTGCTGATGACGATCAAAGACCACAGCCTTCAGTATGGATTACACCTCAACATAAAGAAAACAAAAATTCTCACAACTGGACCAATAAGCAATATTATGATAAATGGAGAAAAGATTGAAGTTGTCAAGGATTTCATTTTACTTGGATCCACAATCAACAGCCATGAAATCGGCAGCCAAGAAATCAAAAGACGCATTGCATTGGGCAAATCTGCTGCAAAGGGACCCCTTTAAAATGTTGAAGAGCAAGGATGTCACCTTGAAGACTAAGGTGTGCCTGGCCCAAGCCATGGCATTTTCAATCACATTATAAGCATGCGAAAGCTGGGCAATGAATAAGGAAAACTGAAGAAGTATTGACGTCTTTGAATTGTGGTGTTGGCAAAGAATACTGAATATACCATGGACTGCCAAAAGAACGAACAAATAAATCTGTCCTGAAAGACCCATAACCAGAATGGTCCTTAGAAGCAAGGATGGCGAGACTGAGTCTAATGTACTTTGGACATGTTGTCAGGAGGGATCAGTCCCTGGAGAAGAACATCATGCTTGGTAAAATAGAGGGTCAGCAGAAAAGAGGAAGACCCTCCACGAGATGGATGGATACAGTAGCTGCAACAATGGGCTCAAGCATAACAACAATTGTGAGCATGGCATAGGACCAGGCAGTGTTTCATTCTGTTGTACATAGGGTCGCTATGAGTTGGAACCAACTTGACAGCACCTAACAAAACAGCAACTTTCTAAAGCCCATAGAAAATAGGTTGAAGCAGTGAGCTTATTTAGGGGAATCAGTATAAGCATTCAGTCTTAAATTTCAGACAAGGAACATGGAGTTTATTTTGTAAACATTTGTGAGCCACTGAAGGTGGGAAGATGGGGATGGCAGTAGTTTGTGATGCTTATCCGTTGCTCTTCATGTTCAACATCTAGCTTACTGTTCAGTAATAAACTTTGTTATGTATATAAAAATGTCCGAGGGACACTAGCAGATCCCAAATGAATCAAAAAAAAACACGTTGCCATTGAGTCAATGCTGACTCATAGCGACCCTATAGGACAGAGTAGAGCTGCCCCATAGAGTTTCCAAGGTACACTTGGTGAATTTGAACTGCCAACCTTTTGGTTAAGCAGCCGTAGCACTTTACCACTACACCACCAGGGTTCCAAAAACTTGGCAGTTGGAATCTATCAGCCACTCCTTGGAAACCCTGTGGGACAGTTCTACTCTGTCCTGTAGGGTTGCTATGAGTCAGAATTGACTTGATGGTACAGGTTTGTTCTGTTTTGTTTTTTTTAATGTGTACCTCAGGATATTCTTATTCCTTAGAAAATGTACAATTCATACGTGGTAGCTATAGTAAACAAGAAAACAAAACTAACAAAACTCACTCTCAATTTTTTTCCTGCCTATCACTTCTTGGATTTATTCAATCACCAAAACCTGTGATCCTACCGCCTTAATATCTCTTGAGATTACATGCAATTTACTTTCCCATTGCCTTGACTTAGTTCAGTGGTTCACAGCCTTGGTCTCACATTGGAATCACTTAGGCAGCTTTAATAAAATTACACCAGTGTCTGGATCCTGTCTCTTGAGATTGTGGTTCTTTAATTGGTCCAAGGTGGAGCTCTGTCTTAGTTATCTTGTGCTGCTATAACAGAAATACAAGAGGGTGGCTTTAACAGAAGAAATTTATTTTCTCACAATTTAGGAGGCTAGAAGTCCGAAATCAGGGCACCGGCTGTAGGGGAAAGCTTTCTCTCTCTGTTGGCTCTTCAGCTTGTTCCCTGGTTCCTTGGAGATTTCCATGTGGCTTGGCATCAGTCTTCCCCCATCTCTGCTTGCTTGCTTGCTTAATCTCTCTTACGTCTCAAAAGAGATTGATTTAAAACCCACCTTACACTTTTTTTTTTTTACACTAATACTGCCTCATTAATATAACAAAGAAAACCCATTCCCAAGTGGAATTACAACCACGGGTATGTTGTTGTTGTCAGCAACCCCATGTAATGGATTAGAACCGCCCCATAGAGTTTTCTAGGCTGTAATCTTTATGGGGGCAGATCCCAGGAGCCACTGGGTGGGTTAGAACTGCCGACCATTCAATTAGCGGCCAAATGTTTAACCATTTTGCCACCAGGGCTGCTCTAAACAGAGGTACCTGGTTCAGGATTTACATCTGGTGGGTGTAGGGGGGGCCACAATTCAATCTATAACATGCTTGAACACCAGAATATTTTTACAGCTCTCCAGGGGCTCTACCGTGCTGCCACACCTGAGCTCATGCTTTCACCATGGCTCACCTGGCTCACTACCTGAGTCACCCGCCAGGGCTCCCTGCTCCCAGATTTGCTTTCCTCAAACCCCTTTTCCACCCTACTTTCGGAATGATCTTTGAAAAACAGTAATCTCATCGTGCCACTCTTGCCTTAAAACCTTTCAGTGGCTTGAAAGTACGTATTTACTAAAACCCAAGCTCATTAGTAGAGACCGTCTTCTTTAACAACACTAATAACAAACAAAAAAAAAAAATTTTAAGAAGTCCAGTAATAAAGGAAATAAATCCAAAGGAGAAAATTTGAACCAAAAAGTGATCTTGGAAAAATATTGCAAATCCGGGTGTTTAAAGACATTTTGTTACACCCTTTGTACAAAACACACCCCCATGTAACAGCCTTGCAACACTAAGTGCTATTCAGTGCTTTGGAAAAGAAAGAAATCTCACTGGGCACAAGCCCAAGTTTAAGAAGCAGCACTCAGTACCTGCAGCCTCCTGTAAAGTGTGGGAAGATGGGGAGAAACCAGTGGCCCAGCAGAGCCCAGTTCAGCTTCTGACTCCCAACATGTTCTGTGGTCTCCCTCCCACATCAGCTTCTTGATCCGATCCCTGCCTATGTCTCCAGCCACAACCCACCTCCCAAGCTTTAGAATCCAGCCATACCAATCTACTTGAAGTCCACCAGATGTGTTATGTTCTTTCATGACTCTGGGCTTGTTCCCAGGCTACCACCTCCACCTGGAGTGCCAACTCCCCAACCCCCCTTCATCTGGAGGGTGCCGACTAACCCTCCAAGACTCAATTCAAACCTCCTGTCCTGGCTCGCTAGTCACTACTTCCCACCCAATCCCAGCCAAACTTCCACAGAATTAGCCATCCATCTTCAGATATTCCTCTGCTGGTGTTTGTTTACAACTTCTCTTCACATCCTCTCAAGCACCATCCTACTCCAGCCACTGCTGCAGCAACCTGTCCCAGGTCAACTTCCGCCAGCTTCCCGCAGGTGTGATCTGACGGCAGCTCTCCTCAGCCCACGCTGTTTACCCCTCATTTGTCAATTACGGGGGAGCTAGATCCAACAAAAGTAACAAACCATCAGGGGTAGAAAAACAACTTGAGAAATCCCGTAAGTTATTTTTCTAAGAACGAAAGGCAAAAGGCCACAGAAGGGAACTCACTGCGCCACAGTCCCTCAATAAATGCTGAAGGAGTCCGTAGTGATCATGTCAGCATAGGTAAGGAAAAGGTGAAGGTAAGGATTCTTCTGTAAATATGTTAGGACAATAAAGTTAGATCCCTACCTCACATTTTACACCAAAATAAGTTCAAGATGAATTAAAGATTTAAATGTCAAAAAGTAAACAATTTTAAAAAGTGCTAAGAAAGTAGTTTATAGCCTAGTGGAAAAGAGGCAGTTATACGAACCGAAATTCCAGTACAGAGTGGGAAGTCTCCACTAGCAGAAGCATGGGGCGCTAGAATAGCATAGAAGTCAGGCCTGGAGGCTCGGACGGATGCCTAGGGGAAGTGAGCTGTAAACTGAGTCTTAAGAAATTAGCCAGGAGAAGGGCTGGTGACAGAGTGTTCCGGGCAGAGGGAACAGCCTGTGCAAAGTCATGGAGGTGAAAGAATCAACTTGAGGGAAATGAAAACAACTGCCTTGAAGCTGGTCATGTAGATACTAACTAATCCATGTGGGTTATATTATCCTGGCCTTATGGAAGGCCAGGAATGGAAACTGTTTTCTTGGGTATCAGAGTTAAACCTGGAGTCCATGCTGTCTTCTTGGGGGTGAACTGGGATCTCTGTGGGGGGCCAAATGGCTGCTGAATCTCTGGAGTTATTGCAGCCCTAGTCTGAACACTGGCACAGCGTTTGACAAGGACATATGAAAACGGGCCTGGCCCCACTCATGAAGTATACATTTATAAACACTGTCCATTCTCTTTTGATGACTTGTGATTAAGCTGCTTTGTATGTCACCCTACTGATGTGGCTCAGTGTGGCTGATGTTTTAGGCTGTAGCCAGGCCAGAGGAATAGGATGCAATACAGGGCCAGAGGACAGGGAATAAACTAGGTCTACTTTTTATTTTTGTTTTTCAGCTTAGAGTTAAGTTAATTAGATGCTCTGGGTGTTATATTTGATGGTCTGTGACAACTGAAATCTTTTCCCATACACAAAATCCAGTGTTTATATCATGTTCACCCTAATGAATTCCTCTACGTAATAAAAATATGGTTCTTTTCAATTCAAGATGATAACTTAAAATAACTTTTTAAACTGAAGAACCAGGCAAGCTGAATCAATATACCTCACATTATGATAACCATGCAATCTTTCACAACGTATCTTTCAAGTCTATTTAAAGTAATAAAGTATGTGTTTTGCCATGAAATCCTTTAAAAGGAGAGAGAGTGAAATGACAGAACACCATCGTTTTCTAAAGAGGACTGACTAGTATATTCCATGCCCCCTTCAACAGCAATAGCGATTGAATACATACTCTCCATTAGCACTGATAAGGGACTTTGTGGTAGATTCATCATTTATCATTCATGTTGAGGAAAACTCATTGGGCTTCAGAAACTTAGTCTGTCACTAGAAGGTAGGTAGCAAAAACTCCAATTTTTAAAAAAAATAATCTATTTTCAAACACTTGTCCTGGGTCATGTATCTACCTTTTTCAGACAGTTAATGGAGTAAACTGGAAGAAGCTGATCAAGTAACAGTGTCGGTAACATACCCCAAGAATTTCTATAATCATATATATTCCAAGTTATAACTTTGTTTTACTTATGGCTCCTGGGAAAAATGCCTTGGGACTTTTGTTCCTCAGTTCTATAGCAGTTTATTTCCCCACCCCCCAAATTGTGCCCATGTTTTACAGCAAGATCCACAGCAATAAAGCAAAAAATCAGAAAAATCGGCATTTGATATCAACAGTTTCACATTATATGCTATCTGGGACAATCCAGAGGAGATCGCAGAAGGACTCTCTGTGACCCTGTAGTAGCTGCAAATTGCTGTGATCTGAATGATAATAGTCAACTCTTTAATAATACATTACAGACTCAGGACATTCAGGCATCCTCAGGATTTCTCAGTAGGAACCAAAATGATTTCAGCACACACCACATTTCTCTTATCACACAGCTTCCATCGATACATTTAAGGTCTCTTTCAGCACACTACGGAGGGCACACCTATGGGCTGTGCCCACATTTATCCACATGTGCCGATATAGACACACAAGCCAATAACTAACCGAAATGCTCAGCCAGGGGGCTGAATGCATGGCTGCTGACATTCAAGATCTATCCCAATAGAAACTAAGTGAGAAACCAGGCAAAAGAATCTAGCAGAGATCAGTTCTAAAGGTCAAGGAGATAAAGGGGCTGCCATATGGGACTGAGCGAAAAGGAGACCGACCGAGACCTTTGGCATTAGCTAAGAATGAGTCCCCAGACCTTCGGGGTCTCCATATTCAAGCAGCTTTCTATAGAATAGAATTCCCCAGTGAGGAGCAATAAAATAAAAATAACCCAAATGCAATATATCCCCTTCAGACCCTAGTAAAGAACAACAAAGCCCCACTGAAATGTCACTGCCCATTGCTGGGAGTCCTGGTGAACAACTGGCCAGACCCCAGCACTCCCATCCTGACCAGCACACACACACTTTTTCCCCAGCCTCCTCTCAACTGAATGAGCCACACACCAGCCACACAGCAAGCACAGTGCAAATTTGTCCCTCAGTAAAATGACAAATTACTAAATCAATGATCATTAAAATAATGGCTAATGTGTATGGAGTGCCAACTAGGTACCAGGCACTCTGCTACATGTCTTCTATGTATCATTTCATTTAACTTTCACCTCAGATGAATGTGATAAATACTATGACTACTCCCCCACCATTTCACAAATGAAAATCTTACACTTACTCAATTAGACACTTCAGCACACATCTGCCCAGTTGGCAATCGTTTTACCATCTCTTTTAGCTCTCTCATCTTTGTCCCACAATCCAGAGAGGTGGATCCCCAGAAAACATGTTTGTACCATCTGATTCTGTCAACTGGCCTGTACATTCAAAATCCCAAATCTGAACCAAGAACAACAGAGACTGAAAGTTGGTTGCTCAGTTTTAGCAGCAGATACTGAAACAGGAGCCATGAACTCCCTCACTGAAGTCCAGGCAGCTCTTGAAGTCTGTGGAGACCTTCCAACAAGCTCTCTTTTTTCTGTAACTAGAGTGTTTTCTGTTCCTTGCTGTGGTCTCCATGCCTCTGATCGCAGGAGACAAGAGGGAATACCACCCACTCCAAGAGCTAAAAGGGAACTCTACACCTCAGGTAAGACCATTCTCCCTCCAGCCTTGGCACTTTCACTGGCAGGAGCCAAGAGGGAACCCAGGACTGTGCATGCTCTGGAAAGATCCCCTAGTCCCTCCACCCCGATAACGCACAGTCTGACCACCAGTCTCTGCCTTGTGACCATCAGATTCTTTATCACTGTTACAGAACATCACAAGAAGCCCAGGGCTCCAAATGATCTGTACATCTCCTTTGCTGACCCCCATCTCCCACCATCGTTCACCCTCTGAAATCCTCCCATTGCTCCTGCTGGATCACACCACCATTCCCCAGCAGTCTCCTCTATTCTGGACCTCCTCTAGGACCATTCCCTTTGCCTCTTGCTCTAACTAAAACCTGAGGATGATGTTTCTCCTTCAGTCCTTCCAAGTGATGGCTGTTTTCTCTCTCACATCACTTAAACCACTGGACTGGAGGTGGGTAGCTGTCCTCCTTGTTCCTCATTGCCTTCTAGATTGCTCTTCTTCCCTAAACTACCCCTCCCTGCTTTGCACCTTATGTTATCACACTATTCCCACCCACTACCTTCCTTGAGGATGTCACCTTGAGGACTAAGGTTCACCTGACCCAAGCCATGGTGTCTTCAATCACCTTATATGCATGTGAAATCTGGACAGTGAATAAGGAAGACCGAAGAGGAATTGATTCCTTTGAATTGTGGTGTTGGCAAAGAATATTGAATATACCATGGACTGCCAAGAGAATGAACAAATGTGTCTTGGAATAAGCACAACCAGAATGCTCCTTGGAAGCAAGGATGGCGAGACTACATCTCACATACTTTGGACATGTTATCCAGAGGGATCACTCCCTGGAGAAGGACATCAGGCCTGGTAAAGTAGAGGGTCAGCAAAAAAGAGGAAAACCCTCAATGAGATGGATTGACACAGTGGCTGCAACAGTGGGCTCAAGCACAGCAACAATTGTGAGGATGGCACAGGACCAAACATTGATTCATTCTGTTGTGCATGGGTTTGCTATGAGTCAGAACAGACTCGATGGCACCTAACAACAACAACACCTTCCTTGTTGCAGTCATCTACTGAACCCCCTGTCGCAACATCACTCCCCTCATTCCTCTAAGATATTTGCTCTTGGCTCACTAGCACTTTCTCCAAGAGAATCCTTATCAAAATGCTTGGTAATTTTAATATCCACATGGATGATCTTGCCAATATTCTGTCTTTTCAGGTCCTTAAAATCTTGTCCTCCTCTCCACCTCAGCCATTCACTCCCACAGTCAAACCCTAGCTCTTGTCATTACCAATAACAGCATCCCTGCTCTAACGTCAGTTTCGAACATTCCACTCATATCCAATTGCCTATGTAATATCCCCCACTTAAATGTCTAATGGGCATCTCAGACTTAAAAACCAATTGTCACCAAGGCAATTTCAATTCATGGAGAATTCCTAATCTTTTCCCAAAACCTGCTCTGACTGCAGTCTTCCCAACTCAGATAAGGGCAATTACATCCTTCCAACTGCTTGGACCAAAAACCTTTATTTTTCTCATATCCCACATCCAGGCTGTCAAGAAATCCTGTTGGCTCTTCCTTCAAAATATATGCAGAATCCAGCTACATCTCACCAACTCACCACAACCATCCTAGTCATAACCAATATAATTTCTTACCTGGATTATTGCAGTCACCTCTCAACTGGCCACTCTGCTTCTACTCCTGCCCTCCATCCCAGTTTCCTCTCAATGCAGTACTCAAAATGGTCCATTTATAATATAAATCAGATTATGTCCTTATATCCTCAACAGCTCTCAAATGGCTTTCCATCATTCCATCCATTAAAAGTAAAAGCCAAAGTCTTTACAATAGCCTGTCGGGTCTCCTCTCCTGCTATACCCCCTGTGATCATTAAGGTTGTGTCAATTTGGCTGGGCCATGATTCTCAGTGGTTTGGCATTTATGGTGTGGTTTGGCAGCCATATAATGATGTGATCACTTCCATGATGAGATTTGATATAACGTGATCACCTCCATGATGGGGTCTGCTGTGAGCAGCCAATCTGTTGAAAGGGAGTTTCCTTGGGGGTATGGCCTGCATCCAACATAGATGGACTCTCTGGCAAGGCTCACAGGCTTTTGCTCGCTCTGGATCCTGCAGATGGCTTCTGCTTGTCTGACCTCCAGTTCTTGGGACTTGAGCTAGCAGCTTACCTGCTGTCTGACCTGCCAATCTTGGATTCGCCAGCCCCTGTGGCTACATGAATCAGGAGAAGCCTCCAGCCTGGCCCATGGACTGGGGATGTTCCAGTCTCTACAACCACATGAGCTATTTCCTTGATATAGGTCTCTTTATATATATATTTATACACTTTACTTGTTTTGCTTCTCTAGAGAACCCAGCCTAAGACACTCCCTTTGTTTAAACTTGTCTAGTCCCACTGCCTCCTTGCTATTCCTCCAACATGCTGAACATGCGTCTACCTCAGACACTTGCTCTTTCTCTCACCTCAACCTAGAATGTTCTCTCTCACAGGTTTTTACTACCATACTCTCTTACCTCTTTCAGGTCTTTATCCAAGTATCATCTTCTCATTGAGGTCTTCCCTGACCACCTTATTTAAAATCGCAGCCCCTTCCCAATCCCTCTGCCTGCCCTGGACATTTCCTATCCCCATTTCTTGCTTTATTTTTCTTCATGACATTTATTGTTATCTTCATATGTAAACTTTCACTTCTTTTTTTAGTATCTACCTCCATCTGGTGGAATGTAAACTCCACAAGGGCAGGGATTTTTGTTTTATTCATTGCTGCATAAAACAGTGTTTGGCATGTGGTGGGTACCAGATAAATATTTATGAATGAATGAGAACAAATAGGTTTAGGCAGCTGAAGCAGTTTTTCAAAGGTCATAGAGCTAGTAAGTGGCAGAACCAGGACTGAAGCACGTTTGTCTGAGGCCAAGCTGTATGCTCAACTATAGGATTTCCCTGCCACCCTTAATCACAGGGACAGCTCACAAGTCAACAGAATCAGAAACGTCAAATCCTCGACTGAGTCTGTTCTGCCGTATCGGAAAAGATGAAGAATGAAAAGAAGTTTGCTTGGAACTGTTTAAAGCGAGGGTTGGCAAACTTTGTAAAGAGCCAGATAGTAAGTATTTCATGCTTGCAGGCCATTTGGTCTCTGCCTCAACTCTCTGCTCTGCTGTTGTCACACAAAAGCAGCCACAGACAATATGCAAACAAATAACAAGGGCTAGTTCCAATGAAACTGTATTTACGAAAAATCAGGTAGAGGATGGGATTTGGTGCAAGAGCCGTAATTTGCTGACCCCCTGGTTTAAATCTGTAAAAAATGTGATTAGGCTGAATGTGTAATCGTGTTCCAAACCTTAGGCAATTTCAGGAAGCAATGAGGTAAAGTGAAAAGAGTGTTGACTTAGGTTTTGCCCAGTCCTGGGTTCAAATCCCAGTCTTGCTATGTGTTAGCTGTGACATTGGGAAAATTACCCAACCTCTATAAGATTCGGATTCCTCACCTGTGTTGCTGGCGGTGTTAGCTGCTGTTGTGGTGACCCCATGCACAACGGGGTGAAATGCGTCTGGTCTTGCACCATCCCCATGATTAGTTATAGATCAGACCATTGGGATCCATAGGGTTTTCACTGGCTGATTTTTGCAAGTAAATCAGCAGGGCTTTCTTCCTAGTCTGTCTTAGTCTGGAAGCACCACTGAAACCTGTTCAACATCATAGCAACACACAATGCAAACCTCCATGGACAGATGGGTGGTGGCTATGCATGAGTTGCATTGGCCAGGAATCAAACCTAGGTCTCTAGCATGGAAGAATTCTATCACTGAACCACCACTGCCCCCCACCCCCCAATTCTGAAAAAAAGGAGTAAATAATCTTTGCCTAGCAAGGCTGTTATGGGGAATGAACAAGATTGTACAGTCACATGAAAGTGCACATAGGAGTTGTTATTTATTAGTATTAGGTTGTCATGGTTACTATTATTAGGTAGCTCCTATGAGTCCCTACTAGACTGTACAGCCTTTGGGTTCAAGGTTAAGCTCTCAATGTTTTTTTCATTTTTGAGACCCCCTTAGCACCTAATTTTGGCCTGGAGATGTTGGTGCTGAGCATTTTGTGAAGGACAAATAAAAGGACCAATCACTTTATAAAGGAGCCCTGCTGGCACAACAGTTAAGTGCTTGGCTGCTAACCAAAAGGTTGGTGATTCAAACTGGCCCAACGGCTCCACAGGAGAAATACCTAGAGATTTGATCCCATAAAAATTACAGCCTAGGAAGCCCTATGGGGCAGTTCAGCCCTGTCACATGGTGTTTCTAGGAGTCAAAATCGACTCAACAAGATCCAAAAACAGCATGCCTGATAAATTTCTGAACCCAAGAAGTAATGCAAACATAAAATAAAATAAAAAACAGGTTCTAGAAAAGTTTAAATATATGAGGATTAGGCACATTGTTGCTGTTAAATTATGATGATAATAATATTGCTGGGCTATCATACCAATGTAGTTCCATCCTTATTTTATCCTAGCCCCCAGTCGTTCTGTGGTAGATACTACAGATTGTCTCACACGTTTCCATTTCGTCTCCCTGGTAGCATGACTTACTGCACACTCTGGAGGCTAGAAGACTAAAGGCTACATTTCTGAGGTCCCCTTAGGACTCAGGCTCTGCCAGGGACCTAGTTTCCACTAAGGTCCATCAAGTAGACACACATGATAAGATTTGCAAAGCCTCAGTGAGGTGGCTTTTTCTGCTGGTAAATGCAGGATTGGGGGTATTTTGGTTTCCCTAGTTCAAGTCTCTAGCTTTGTGGGTGTCAAGAGGCAGGACCCAAGGCATACATTTTGCTGGGTTGGATGCCGGCTAGTGCAGTGTGGTCCTGCAGCCAGCAGGAGAGGCAGAGCTTCTTGATTCTCCAGCAGAGGCAGCAGCCTCGGTCTTGTTCTGAGAGTCACTTCTGGAAGCTCTGCCTAGAGCCTCCTCCTCTAGCCCATCCAACAAAATGTTGGTTAAAACTAACCAGAGTGATTGCTGTATCTGAAATCGAACCCAGACTGATACTGTTTCTTCATTAGGAGCCTACCGTGCCAATTCAGATCATCAAGAGTCTTTCATAGTGTGGAAGCAACTCAGGCTAAGACCTCAGGTGAGTTTCTATTAAACAGGAAGACGAGGAGAAAGGCTTGTGCTTTCTAACCAAGTAGAGTGTGGGAAGAAGAAGGAGACAGAGATAGGAGAGAAGGAGGCTGTGAGGCAGGTGCTTTCTAACTACACCTCTGTGGTGGCATCAAAAATAGAAGGCATGTTAGAAAGATTGCAGCCCAGCCAACACAGAGGGGCCTTGTGCCCTGCACACATTGGGAATGCACCAGGGGCAGACTCCTGGCAGGGCACCTACATCAACATGGGGAGATCGCAGAGCTGGTTTCTCTGTGGCCTTGAGGTTTTCAGAAGCCTCTACACACCTGTGGAAGAAGGTGAAATGCAGTTAACAAGTTAGAGATCAGTATGTAAAGTGCTACAATAAATAAATATTTGTGTACAAAGAGTTGTGCAAAGAAAAAGTTCTGGTAAACAAAATTTCGAGCAGCCATTAATTACTTCATAACATACAGTATTGTGTGAGTTTTTAAAAGTGAACATTGACTTCTTTTGTAATTAAAAACAATTTTTTACTGCCTTCTCTTCGTTCACAGCTGTTAGCAAATGGAACCAGCCAGGTGTGCGCAGCTGACGTCAGGATTTGTTACATAGCTAACTGCTCCAGGAACTTTTTCTTCAGACTTGGCTGCTACACACATACACAATATCCTCTGTGTTTTTCCTCTCTCATTTCTGAGAAAATGCACATTGGTGACATCAGAATGGTAAAGTGAGCCTGTACCTAGACAAACCAAACCCAGTGCCATCGAGTTGATTCCGACTCATAGAGACCCTATAGGACAGAGTAGAATTGCCTGACAGGGTTTCCAAGGCCGTAAATCTTTATGGAAGCAGACTGCCACATCTTTTTCCCACGAAGCAACTGGTGGGTTCAAACCACCAACTTTTTGGTTGGCAGCTGAGCGCTTTAACCACTGCGCCACCAGGGCTTCTTGTGCCTAGACCAATGGTTCTCAAACTTGAGCAAGTATTACCTGGGGGGCTTGCTAAACCACAGGTTGTTGGGCTCCATTCCCAGGGTTTCTGATTCAGTAGGTCTGGGGAGGGCTGAGAATGTACATGTTCTAACAAGTTCCCAGGTGTTGCTGACGCTGCTGGTCCAGGACCTTCTGCTCTAGACCCTCCCTACTCAGTGTGTAGACCCAGAGCCAGCAGCAGCAGCAGCAGCAGCAGCACCTGCAGCGTGTTAGAAATGCAGAATCTTGGGCTTTACCACAAACCTACGGAATCAGTGGCACAAATGGTTAAACACTCTACTAACTGAAAGGTTGGAGGTTCAAACCCACCCAAAAGTACCTGGGAAGAAAGGCCTGGCAATCTGATTTCGAAAGATCACAGCCTTGAAAACTCTATGGAGTGCTGTTCTACTCTGCACACATGGGGTTACCATGAGTCAGAATCGACTTGATGGCAATGGGTACCAAATCAGAACCTGCATTTTAACTTGATCCCCTGACGGCACTGGTTTTTCTGGTGATTATTGTGGACATTGAAGTTGGAAAAGCATTGCTTTAGACTGTCCAGAGCCTTAGCCCAAGCACTTTGAGGTGTTTCCGCTAAGCACAAAGCCTTCCATAAGTTCCCACTCCAAGTCCTGGTCTTCTAATGCTGAGGAAGGACGGTGTCCTCTAGGACAAGGTCTTGGGGGCAGGGGATGGGAGGAAGATCTCGACCATGACAAGAGAGGCCTCATCCACCGGCTGGGAGTGCCACATAGAAAAGAAACACTTTCTCTCCTTAGACACATGTCTAGTCAGTGTGGGGCTGCCTTCACAACTGAGTTACATGCTCCTAACCACAAAGAGGCAAAGAATCAGCCTTTGCTAGATGGAACCCCCCAAGAGCACTGGGCTGCAGACTCCACCCGTTAGGTCCTCCACCTTCTGTCAGGCCCTCATAGAAATGCAGTCTGCAAAGCTACTGCTCAAGCAGAATAAAACACAAGCAAACTAAAGGTCCTCAGGACATTTCGGAGACAAAGCAAGCATGATTTCCATCATTTAATTTCATCCTAAGGCCCATGTGATGAGATCAATAATGCAGACCACATGCCAAACCCAGTTTCATTACCTTCTGGCTGTCAAGCTGTGTACTCTGGATCCTTAACACCTTCCGATTAGGCCAACCAGCCTCCTCACATGTACTTTATTCCTCTGGTCCAGTAAGGCTCAGGGAAGAGTAACTACAGTAAAATCTTCAAAAGCCAGAACCTATGTAAGGCAGAAACCTGTCAAAGGTAGAACACTCAAATATTTTCCACTAAAACAAACAATAGAAAAGTGGTAAGCCTGCGCCCTGTCAAAGGCAGAAAACTTACGAGACCCAGAAAAACAAGGCAGTTCTGTTCAGTTCCAGCTCTCACAGGATTCACTGTACTACTCTCCACCTTCTCCCCAGACATGGCTCTAAACCTTTTCCTGTCCCATGGGTTACCCACTTTAGGGGATCCAATGCAACACTCTAAAACTTGCTCTCGAACGTCGAGTAGCTAAAGCAAAAGGAACAATTCATGAAGTAAAAGAACTGAACAGAAGATTTCAAAGGGCAGCTTGAGAAGACAAAGTCAAGTATTATAATGACATGTGCAAATAGCTGGAAATGGAAAACCAAAAGGAAAGAACACCCTCGGTGTTTCTCAAGCCAAAAGAACTGAAGAAAAAATTCAAGCCTCTAGTTGCAATAGTGAAGGATTCTATGGGGAAAATACCAAATGATGCAGGAAGCATCAAAAGAAGATGGGAAGAATACACAGACTCATTATACCAAAAAGAATTAGTCAATGTTCAACCATTTCAAGAGGAGGCATATGATCAGGAACTGACGGTACTGAAGGAAGAAGTCCAAGCTGCTCTGAAGACATTGGCGAAAAACAAGGCTCCAGGAATTGATGGAATATCAATTGAGACGTTTCAACAAATGGATGCAGCACTGGAGGTGCTCACTCGTCTATGCCAAGAAATATGGAAGACAGCTTCCTGGCCAACTGACTGGAAGAGATCCATATTTATGCCTATTCCCAGGAAAGGTGATTCAACCAAATGTGGAAATTATAGAACAATGTCATTAATGTCACACGCAAACAAAATTTTGCTGAAGATCATTCAAAAACAGCTGCATCAGTATATTGACAGGGAACTGCCAGAAATTCAGGCCAGTTTCAGAAGAGGACGTGGAACCAGGGATATCATTGCTGACGTCAGATGGATCCTGGCTGAAAGCAGAGAATACCAGAAGGATGTTTACCTGTGTTTTATTGACTGTGCAAGGGTATTCGACTGTGTGGATCATAATAAATTATGGATAACATTGCAAAGAATGGGAATTCCAGAACACTTAATTGTGCTCGTAAGGAAACCTTACATAGATCAAGAGGCAGTTGTTCAGACAGAACAAGGGGATACCGATTGGTTTAAAGTCAAGAAAAGTGTGTGCCAGGGTTGTATTCTTTCACCATACCTATTTAATCTGTATGCTGAGCAAATAATCCGAGAAGCTGGGCTATGTGAAGAAGAATGGGGCATCAGAATTGGGGGAAGACTCATTAACAATCTGCATTATGCAGGTGACACAACCTTCCTTGCTGAAAGTGAAGAGAACTTGAAGCACTTACTAATGAAGATCATAGACCACAGCCTTCAGTATGGATTACACCTCAACATAAAGAAAACAAAAATTCTCACAACTGGACCAATGAGCAACATCATGATAAACGGAGAAAAAATTGAAGTTGTCAAGGATTTCATTTTACTTGGATTCACAATCAACAGCCATGGAAGCAGCAGTCAAGAAATCAAAAGATGTATTGCATTGGATAAATCTGCTGCAAAGGACCCCTGTAAAGTGTTGAAGAGCAAAGATGTCACCTTGAAGACTAAGGAGTGCCTGACCCAAGCCATGGTATTTTCAACCACATCATATGCATGTGAAAGCTAGACAATGAGTAAGGAAGACAGAAGAAGAATTGACGCCTTTGAATTGTGATGCTGGCGAAGAATATTGAATATACCATGGGCTGCCAGAAGAACGAACAAATCTGCCTTGGAAGAAGTACAGCCAGAATGCTCCTTAGAAGCAAGGATGGCAAGACTGAGTCTTACATACTTTGGACATGTTGTCAGAAGGGATCAGTCCCTGGAGAAGGACATCATGCTTGGCAGAGTACAGGGTCAGCGGAAAAGAGGAAGACTCTCAAAGAGGTGGATTGACACAGTGGCTGCAACAATGGGCTCAAGCATAACAATGATTGTAATGATGGCACAGGACCAGGCATTGTTTCGTTCTGTTGTGCATAGGGTCGCTATAAGTCGGAACCAACTGGATGGCACCTAACAACAACAACAACAACAATGCAACACTCCACAGGCCATGTCCATATCAAAATGTTTGTTCCTTCCCAGAAGACCAACTATGAGATAAAAATGGAAATTACAAACAAACAACAAAAAGGCTTCCAGCTAAATAGATACGCTGTTTTTCCTCTATTAATCAACAAAGATATGTTTCTCCATAACTCGTTTTGAAAGGATCAATGCCACCTCACAGAGAAACAGAGCGGTGCTGACTCGTCTCCAAAATGTAGTGGCAAGAATTGGATAGTTTACAACAAATCAGAGGAAAAAACAATATATAAAGATAAACTACTCAGCTCAAAAAATTAAGTGGGAAAAAGAAACTGTCAACAACACACAAAAAAAAGACATCAAAATGATACCACTAAACTCATACCTATCCAGAATTACGCTGAATGTAAGTGGAATAAATGCACCAATAAAGAGACAGAGAGTGGCAGAATGGATAAAAAAAAAAAACACGATCCATCTATATGCTGCCTGCAAGAGACACACCTTAGACTTAGAGACACAAACAAAGTAAAACTCAAAGGATGGGGGAAAAGAAAAAACAAGCAAACAACAATCAAGAAATAACTGGAGTGGCATTACTAATTTCTGACAAAATAGACTTTAAAGTTAAATCCATCAGAAAGGATAAGGAAGGACACTATATAATGATTAAAGGGACAATGTGCCAGGAAGATATAACCATGTTAAATATTTATGCACCCAATGACAGGGCTGCAAGATACATAAAACAAACTCTATCAGCATTGAAAAGTGAGATACACAGCACCACAATTATAGCAGGAGATTCGACACACTACTTTCAGTGAAGGACAGGACATTCAGAAGCAAGCTCAATAAAGACACAGAAGAACTAAATGCCACAATCAACCAACTTGACCTCATACACATATACAGAACACTCCACCCAACAGCAACCAAGTATACTTCCCTTTCTAGTCCACATGGAACATTCTCTAGAATAGACCACATATTACATCATAAAGCAAGCCTTAGCAGAATCCAAAACATTGAAATATTACAAAGCAACTTCTCTGATCATACGGCCATAAAAGTAGAAATCAATAACAGAAAAAGCAGGGAAAGGAAATCAAACACTTGGAAACTGAACAATACCCTGCTCAAAAATGTCTGGGTTATATAAGACATCAAGGCTGGAACAAAGAAATTCATAGAATCCAGTGAGAATGAAAACACTTCCTATTAGAACCTTTGAGACACAGATAAAGCAGTGTTCAGCGGTCTATTTATATCAATAAATGCACACATCCAAAAAGAAGAAAGGGCCAAAATCAAAGAATTATCCCTGCAACTTGAACAAATAGAAAGAGAGCAACAAAAGAAACCCTTGGTCACCAGAAGAAAGCAAATAATAAAAATTAGAGCTGAAGTAAATGAAATAGAGAACAGAAAAACAATTGAAAGAATTAACAAGACCAAAAGCCAGTTCTTTGAAAAAATTAACAAAATTGATAAACCACTGGCCAAAGTGACAAAAGAAAAACAGGAGAGGAAACAAAAAACCTGAATAAGAAATGAGATGAGCCATATTACAATAGACCTAACTGAAATTAAAAGAACCCTGTCAGACTACTGCAAAAAATTGTACTCTAACAAATTTGAAAACCTAGAAGAAATGGATGAATTTCTAGAAACACACTACCTACCTAAACTAACACAGAGTTAGAACAATTAAATACACCTATAACAAAAGAAGAGATTGAAAAGGTAATTAAAAACACCCAACAAAAAAAAGCCGTGGTCAGGATAGCTTCACTGCAGAGTTCTACCAAAATTTCAGAGAAGAGTTAACACCACTAATACTAAAGATATTTCAGAGCATACAAAAGAATGGAATATTCCCAAACTCATTTTATGATGCCAGCATATCCCTGATACCAAACCCTGATACCAATACACCACAAAAAAGAAAATTATAGACCTATATCCCTCATGAATGTTGATGCAAGAATCCTCAACAAAATTCTAGCCAATACAATTCAACAACATATCAAAAAAAATAATTCACCATGACCAAGTGGGATTCATACCAGGTATGCAGGGATGGTTCAACATTAGAAAAACAATTAATGTAATCCATCATATAAATAAAACAAAAGACAAGAACCACATGATCTTATCAATTGATGCAGAAAAGGCATTTGACAAAGTTCAACACCCATTCATGACAAAATGTCTCAGCAAAATAGGAATAGAAGGAAAATTCCTCAGCATAATAAAGGGCATTTATACAAAGCCAACAGCCAACATCATCCCAAATGGAGAGAGTCTAAAATCGTTCCCCTTGAGATCAGGAACCACACACGGATGCCCTTTATCACCACTCTTATTCAACATTGTGCTGGAGGTCCTAGACAGAGCAATTAGGCTAGATAAAGAAATAAAGGGCATCCAGATTGGTAAGGAAGAAGTAAAAGTATCTCTATTTGCAGATGACATGATCTTACACACTGAAAACCCTAAAGAATCTTCAAGAAAACTACTGAAACTAGAGTTCAGCAGAGTATTGCGATACAAGATAAACATACAAAAATCAGTTGGGTTCCTCTATACTAACAAAAAGAACATTGAAGAGGAAATCACCAAATCAATACCATTTACAGTAGCCCCCAAGAAGATAAAATACTTAGGGATAAATCTTACCAGAGATGTAAAAGGTCTATACAAAGAAAACTAAAGACACTATTGCAAGAAACCAAAAGAGACCTACATAAGTGGAAAAACATATCTTGCTCATGGATAGGAAGACTTAACATTGTAAACATGTCTATTCTATCAAAAGCCATCTATAGATACAATGCAATTCCGATCCAAATTCCAATGACATTTTTTAATGAGATGGAGAAACAAATCACCAACTTCATATGGAAGGGAAAGAGGCCCCAGATAAGTAAAGCATTACTGAAAAAGAAGAAAAAAGTGGGTGGCCTGACTCTACTTGATTTTAGAAACTATTATACTGCCACAGTAGTCAAAATAGCCTGGTACTGGTACAACAACAGATACATAGACCAATGGAACAGAATTGAGAATCCAGACATAAATCCATCCGTATATGAGCAGCTGATATTTGATAAAGGCCCAAAGTCAGTTAAATAGGGAAAAGACAGTTTCTTTAACAAATGGTGCTGCAAAAAAAAATGAAACAAGACCCATACCTCACACCATGCACAAAAACTAACTGAAAATGGATCAAAGACCTAAATATAAAATCTAAAACAATAAAGATCATGGAAGAAAAAATATTGATAATGCTAGGATCCCTAATACATGACATAAACAGTATATGAAACATTACTAACAATGCAGAAGAGAAACTAGATAACTGGGAGCTCCTAAAAATCAAACACCTATGTTCATCCAAAGACTTCACCAAAAGAGTAAAAGGTTACCTACAGACTGGGAAAAAGTTTTTAGCTATGACATCTGATCAGCACCTGCTCTCTAAAATCTACATGATATTGCAAAAACTCAACTGCAAAAAGACAACCCATTAAAAAATGGGCAAAAGAAATGAACAGGCACTTCACTAAAGAAGACATTCAGGTAGCTAACAGATACATGAGAAAATGCTCACAATCATTAGCCATTAGAGAAATGCAAATCAAAACTACAATGAGATTCCATCTCACTCCAACAAGGCTGGCATTAATCCAAAAACATAAAATAATAAAATAATAAATGTTGGAGAGGCTGTTGAGAGACTGGAACATTTATACACTGCTGGTGGGAATGTAAAATGATACAACCACTTTAGAAGTCAATTTGGCACTTCCTTAAAAAGCTAGAAATAGAACTACCATACGATCCAGCAATCCCACTCCTTGGAATATATCCTAGAGAAATAAGAGCCTTTACACGAAGAGATATAGGCACACCCATGTTCATTGCAGCATTGTTTACAATAGCAAAAAGATGGAAGCAACCAAGGTGCCCATCAACAGGTAAATGGATAAATAAATTATGGTATATTCACACAATGGAATACAATGGATAAAGAACAGTGAGAAATCTGTGAAACATTTCATAACATGGAGGAATCTGGAAGGCATTATGCTGAGTGAAATTAGTCAGTTGCAAAAGGACTATTACAAGAACTCGAAGAATAGTTTAAACAGAGAAGAAAATATTCTTTGACGGTTACGAGATCGGGGAGGGAGGGGGGAGGGTTTTTCACTAATTAGTAGATAAGAACTATTTTGGGTGAAAGGACAGACAACACACAGTACAGGAGAGGTCAGCACAATTGGACTAAACCAAAAGCAAAGAAGTTTCCTGAATAAATTGAATGCTTCGAAGGCCAGTGTAGCAGGGATTGGGGTTTGGAGACCATGGTTTCAGGGGACATGTAAGTCAATGGGCATAATAAAATCTATTAAGAAAACATTCTGCATCCCACTTTGGAGAGTGGCTTCTGGGGTCTTAAATGCTAGCAAGTGGCCATCTCAACTCACCTGGAGCAAAGGAGAATGAAGAACACCAAAGACACAAGGTAATTATGAGCCCAGGAGACAGAAAAAGCCACATAAACCAGAGACACATCAGCCTGAGACCAGAAGAACTAGATGGTGCCCGGCTACAACCGATGACTGCCCTGACAGGGAACACAACAGAGAACCCCTGAGGGATCAGGAGAATAGTGGGATGCAGACCTCAAATTCTTGTAAAAAGACCAGACTTAATGGTCTGACTAAGACTGGAAGGACCCCAGAGGTCATGGTCCCCAGACCTTCTGTTAATCCAAGACAGGAATCATTCTCAAAGTCAACCCTTCAGATAGGGATTGGACCGAACTATGGGATAAAAAAAAATGATACTGGTGAAGAGTGAGCTTCTTGGATCAAGTAGACACGTGAGCCTGTGTGGGCAGCTCCTGCCTAGAGAAGAGATGAGAGGGCAGAGGGGGTCAGAAGCTGCCCAAATGGACACGAAAACAGAGAGTGGAGGGAAGGAGTGTGCTGTCTCATACGGGGGAAAGGAACTAGGAGCATACAGCAGCAAGGTGTATATAAGTTTTTATATGAGAGATTGACTTGGTTTGTAAACTTTCACTTAAAGCACAATAAAAATTAAAAAAAGAATTAGATAGTTTGCTGAATGTTTAAACAAAGATCAACTTAAAGATCGAGAAAAACGAAATTAAACAATCATTCTGAAGAGAGTAAGCAGGTATAATCCTTCCATAAATTCTTCTAATTGTAGTTTTAAAAATCCTAACACTAATCAACACTACCGCTTCTTGAGTGTTTACCATATGGGCCAGGCATCATGCTAGGCAATTTACAAGATTGCCACATTTATTTTCAAAACAACTCTTAGTAATTGGTATTGTTCTTGTTTACACGGACAGGAAGACTGAAGCTTAGAGAGGTTAAATAACTTGCACAAGGTCATACAGCTAGTAACCTGAGTAGGCTAACTTGGGTCTATAGGCTTGATCATTAGTCTATGCCACCTTACAATCTTGTGGCAAAATGGGGCATCTCCTTTGAGGAAGGAACAGAAAACACAGAGCATGGTAAACCAATGGTAGGGAGATCCAAATGTCTCTGAAAATATTAGCAGGACCATGCTGCCTCTTGGTAATGGTAACCCAGGAGCAGCAATCACTATATGTATCTATGGTATGGTATACGTGAAAGAGGTCCAGATGGCTCATATATTGTCATGACAACTGGGAAGGCAGTCACTCCCATTGGGAGGGAAAAGAAATTATGCCTCAACTCCAGACCAGCTCATTGTGGCTGCCAGCTATAGAAGCTCTTCATTTGGTCATGACCCAAAAGTTAGTGCTGACTGCTTTGATGTGTGAGGAGGCCACAGGTCATCAGCCCAGACTGACAGCACAAGGAGACTTCCTGCTTCTCAATCCTCCTCCTTATGAGACTCATTCCTCATTGCCAGAATGATAGATTGCCTTGTGTCACACTGGGGGAAAAACACGCACAAGCACACACACCCACAAACAGGAAATGCCTGAAAGAAGCTCAGCTGCATTTGAAAAGGATAAGGTGGTATAAATTACTCTGCTTGCATATGTAATTTTAGATGGGGAAAGGCAATTGGTTTTTATTATTAAACCAAAGGATGATTTAGTACGTGTTGGAGAGCTGGCAATTTCACCATAGAGAAAAAACTTTAAGTCAGACATATTCATTGGGGAAAATCAACTCTATTCATGTACAAAGTGCAGAAAACACCCAAACTCATAAAAGCCCAAGTGAAGTAGAAGGGCAGTGGAAGGACAATCAGGAGTGTGATTGGAAAGAAAAGCCCGGCCAGTGTTTAAAACAAGCCTCAAGGCAAATAATGTATAGTAGAATAAGAGCAAATTGAGTCAATAATCTTGTTGACACAAAATTTCCTTTGCTCTATTTTGAGCTGATATGTGAGAGGTCATAAAGATAAATACCATTTATTAAGGATCTAATATATACCAAACGACGGCACTGCGTTGAGTATATACCAAACAATGCACTAAGTGCTTCACAACATTATTGCAAGATAGACATTATTCCCATTTTACAGATGGGGAAACTGAGGTTTAAAGAGATTGAATAACCTGCACCAGATGTCACAAATAATAAATAGTAAAGCCTGGATTCAAACCAAGACTGAGCTGAATCCAAAGCCCATGATTTTTTTAAGACTATATAATGAGTTGGGAAATGGCATCCAATGTGAGGCAATCCTAGAAGGGCCTGGAGTGAACACCATTGGTGACCTATTCAACACCTCCATTTCCCCTTTCTCACCTCTGTCCAAACCTCAGTTATGTTAGCTATTTAATCATTCAATTTCCAATTCCCAATCAGGAGTCCTGATCAGTCTAAGACAGTCCTTGATTGGCATTCTCCTAGTCACTGTTATTGGTCTAAGGATAAGCACATAACCTCAGATGCCTCAGTTTTACTGAAGGCAGGAGCATATATTCAATAGTAGGAAGATAATCTCGTTCTTGCTGAATAAGAACAAGGAAGCATGTTGCCCCTTTGACTGCTGACAGCCATATTGTGGCCATGAAAATAACCACCTGAGCACAAAGCCAACAGCCCAAGGATGTTATTGTGGCAAAATTGAAAAAAACTGGGTCTGTATAAAAACTACTGATTTGCTGACTCAACCAATTTCACACCTCTGAATTTCTTGTTGTGTGAAATAATACCAGGACTTCGAACCAATTCTAAACAGCCATGGGTTTTTGGTATATAGAATACTATACATGGCATAGTGGCCCTGGTGGCATACTGGTTAAGAGCTGCAGCTGCTGACCAAAAGGTTGGCAATTCAAATCTACCAGGCACTCCTTAGAAACCCTGTGGAGCATTTCTACTCTGTCCTATAGGTTCGCTATGAGTCGGAATCAACTTGACGGCATGGGATTTCTTTTGTTTTGTTTTGTTTTTTTGATACATGCACAGCAGTTAAGAGCTCAACTGCTAACCAGCTCCTGGCTGCTCCTAGGAAACCCTATAAGACAGTTCTACTCTGTCCTATAGGATCACTGTGAGTCAGAATCGACTCGACAGCAAAAGGTTTGGGTTTTTTTGTTTTGTTTTGTTTTTTTAATATATACAGCAATGAGAAAGAACAAATACCACAGCTGGAGTTACACTGATAACTCTAAAAGACATAGTGTTGAATAAAAACAAACAAATCCAAAATATAGGGTCACTATGAGTTGGAATTGACTGAATGGCAACAGGTTTCATTGTTCCATTGATATAAAGTTTAAATACAGGTAAAATTTATCTGTGATGATAAACCCAAAACCCAAAACTTCTAGTCGATTCCGACTCATAGCAGCCATATAGGTCAGAGTAGAGCTGCCTCAGAGAGTTCTCAAGGCTGTAAATCTTTATGGAAGCCCACTGCCACATCTTTCTCCTGCAGAGTGGCTGGTGGGTTCAAACTACCAATCTTTTGGTTAGCAGCCAAGCACTTTAACCACTGTGCTACCAGGGCTCCTTAATCTATGGTGACAGAAGTCATAATAGTAGTTACCTTTGGCAGCAAAGGTGATAGTAGTTACCTTTGGCTCATCAGGGGATGATCCAGAGGTAGCACAAGGAAGGCCTCTAGGGTGCTGCTAACAGTCCATACTTGATCTGGGTTGTGGGTTACATTGAAATAATTCAAGCAGCGCACAAAATTTGAGCACTTTGTGGCGTGTATGTTTTACTTCAATAACAGTATTTACAAAAGAATAGTAAGAATTAGATTTGCCTTAAAGTGTCCCCTCTTAAAATATAAATGCCTCTCAAGGAGTTTCCTCATTTTAACCCCCAGCACACTCCTGGAGCCCTGGTGGCACAGTGGTTAAGAGCTCAACTGCTAACCAAAAGGTCAGCAGTTCAAATCCACCAGCAGATCCTTGGGAGCCCTTATGGGGCCATTCTACTCTGTTCTACCAATTCGACAGCAATGGGTTTAGTTATTTTTGGTTTTTAGCACACTCCTGAGCAAGGATTGGCTGGGCAGCAGCTGAGAGGCAGGTAAGAGACCCAGCCTTTGTGGAGGTGAGAAGAGAGGAGCTCTGAGTCCCTCGTGGGAAAGCAGTAAGCACTGGGAGTTGGTAGCAACAGCAGTCAGCCTCAGCGAACACTATCTACAACGGGCAGTCCCTCATGTGCAGCAGCGCCAGTCTCAGTGTCCTTGGCTCTAGACAGCTCTCTTTGTTTCCTAGCTCCTTCCTGCCCTGCGCCCCCTCCTCTAAGTGTGCAGATTTCATGATTTTCCTGGCCCTTTTAAATCACACAGCACACGAGCAGAGCAGAGTCCATGATGCCAGTGTCTTGTGAGGGTCACTGCAAAAATGTCATGAGAAGTAATAGCAAGTTTAAGGCACCCAGATGTACCCAGCTGAAAGAGCTTTTTCTTATTGCTCTTCCATTTTCCCTCTCCTCTTCAATTTCAATTTTCTCCAGCTAATCCTTCATTGTCGACATATTTAGGATTTTCTCATTGATAAAAGTGAGGTCTGTGTTCCCCTAGGCTTGAGGTTGGGTAACGGATACTTGAGACAAGCTACCAGTATACAAGGAAGGAGATAAATAAAAAGACAGAACTCCTTCAGGCGTTAGGCAGATTATTAATATAAATTGTCACGTATCCATAACAGCGGGGGAAATTTATCATTCCATTTACCCAGACTTTGGTCAAGGATTTTTAAAATGTGCCACAGTTTGCCCCACAGGAGTCATACAACATTTTATGATTTTTACAGTGTAATGTTTGAGTACATCTGGCCCCTATCAAGGCTCATAATAAATTTGATTTACTAAAATACAACAAAGTAGGTCACTGTAGCCTAAAAAGATAGCTCATAATAATCAAGGGACATAGAAAATGATGGAAAACAGTCATTTCCAAGGTGGAAAAGAAAATAGTATACCTTTTCTAGACAGATAAAGCCCCGTGAAAAAGTATGCCACTGATTTGCTTTTCAGCCACCAGGACCTATACTCTTTCTAGCCATACATTACTAAGTCCTCAGATAATATCAATAAAATTGGAACCAGATTGGCAAGTATATGGACCTCTTTGTGTCTCATGCCATGTAAACCAACCAATGCTCCAGTTAAATCCTAACCTAAGTAGACAGGGGATTACATAAATTTTTTATAGGCCAAAGTCACAATAACTTCCCAAGCTCCCCTGGCAGTCCTACACAATACAGGACTCAATACCATGACAAAAGGAACATTACCAGAATGCTCTGCTACCCTCTGGTGGTTCGCTGGTAGAATTCTTGCCTTCCACCCCAAAGATCTGCGATTTCCAGCCGATGCACCTCAAGCACAACCGCCACTCATCTGTGAGTGGAGGGCTTGAGTGTTGTCGAGATGCCGAACAGGTTCCAGCGGTGCTTTCAAACTAAGACAGACTAGGAAGAAAGACCTGGCAGTCTACTTCCAAAAAACAGTCGGTGAAAACCCTATGGATCAAAACTGTCCAATCCTGCTTGTTGTACATGGGATCCCCAGGAGTCAGAGGACAACTTGATAACAGTTAATGACAGTAACAACTGCTACTCTCACCTATAACCCTGAGAGACTTGATGTTCCAATTATGCAAAAGATCAATCTCCTTTTCACCCCACAGGTAACCACAATTATTTATAAATTAAACCTACATTCATATATAGGTTTTATATACCAGTTAAAGGAAAATACATATTCATCTATCCAACTATAGACATGCTTATAGAGGGCTATAACTGGGCCCAAGGCCTAGAATAAGCTGGTTTATTTAATGAGGGTATTTAATGCAACAGCTGGACATGAAAAGGAAACAGGAAAGAGACAAAGAAAAGTAACTATACAGATGTTCCTTATTGCAATTTTCATATGATTATTAAGTCCCAATAGCACATTGCAGTTACAAACTCTACTTCACGACTCTTCTGTCATCCACCCAATCAATGTGTCCTGACAATCAGCTATGACCCACCCTAGCTGCGTGCTAGGTGGAGAAAACAGTGATTATTAATAAGATGCAATCCCTGGTCTTGAGAAGCTTAGCAGAGCAGGACGACCTGTGTGTGTACACACAAAAACAGGTCATTACAGTTGAGTAAGTGCAATGACTGGGGAAGAGCACTATGCCAGGACACACATTTATAAAGGCCTCTAACCAAGAATTGGAAGACTTTTCAGGAGGGGAAAAAAATACCTGAGCTGAGTGCTAGAAGGTGTGGGTTTAGAAGCTGAGAAGTCAGAAGCCAACAGTTGGTTATGTCTATTATGCAAAATTCAAGAGAGCAAGAGATCAGACCAGTCAAGGGCTAGATAACAGACAGCTGAATATACTTTTATTAACAGGGTTGAAGTTCACCCATGATGAATGAGGGAAATCCATTGCAGGGTTTGAAGGTATTGACATTCTAGATTGATATTTTAGAAAGTTCTCTCAGTCTGCACTGCCCATGTCCAGTCTATCAGGAAGTCCTGTGGGCTCTATATTCCAAATATATCCAAATTCTCACTTCTCTTCCTTAAGCCACTGCTGCCATCCTGACGCAAAGAAACCAAAAAAACCATTGCTGTCGAGTCAATTCTGACTCATAGCGACCGTACCCAAGCCACCATTATCTCTCCTAGATTTTGAACTAGCCTTCCATCTGGCCTCTCTACTTTTCTTCTTGCCTGTCCATGATCTACTTCAAACACACAGCCAGCATGACCCTTATGAAACTTAAGTCAGGTCATGGCATTCTTCTGTTCCCCATTTCATCCAGAGTGAAAACCAGCATCCTTAGAATGACACATCACATTCCTTACGGTGCACCTGCCCACTTACACCTCTGGCCCGATCTCCCATCCCCCACTTGCTTACTCTTGCAGCTGCAGCAGTCTCTTTGTTGTTATTCCTGGAACACACCAACACGGTCCTGCCACGTCACCTTTTCACAGACTGTTTCCTTTGTTTACAACAATAAATCCCACAAATATTCACATGGCCAACTCGTTTTCCTCCTTCAATTCTTTGCCTAAATGTCGCCCTCTCAATGAAGCCTACCCTAACCACAGTATTTTAAATTGTAACCCCCAAAGACACTTCCTATTCCCTTTACCCTGCTTCTCTTTTTCTTCTTCTTCTTTTTTTTTTTTTTTAATAGTACTTAGCACCTTCTAAACGCATTATTTATTGTGCTTACTATTCATCTGGGCATGTGTCCATCTCTCCCACTAAAATATAAGCTACATGACGCAAATCAAAACTACAATGAGGTACCACTTCACCCCCACCAGAAAAACAGAAAACAACCAATGTTGGCAAGGATGTGGAGAAATTGGAACTTTTACCCATTGCTGGTAACAATGGTACAGCCACTGTGGAAAACAGTTTGGCAGTTCCTTAAAAAGTTAAACACAGAGCTACCATATGACCCAGCAATTTCACCCCTAGGTATATACCCAAGAGACTTGAAAGCAGCAGTGCAAATAGACACATGTACACTAAATGCTCACTGCAGCACTATTCACAACTTCCAAAAGGTGGAAATAACCTGAATATCCATCAACAGGAGAATGTATAAACAAAATGTGGTATACACATACAATGGAATAGGTATATGGAATATTACTGAGCCATAAAGAGAAATGAAATCCTAATACATGTTATAACATGGATGAATCTTGAAAACACTATGCTAAGTGAAGTAAGTCAATTACAAAAGGACAAACATTGTATGATCTCACTCATGAAATATCTGGAACAGGCAAATGTATAGAGACCAAGGAAATCTTGGTGGTGTAGTTGTTAAGAGCTACAGCTGCTAACCAAACAGTCAGCAGTTCGAATCCTCCAGGAGCTCCTTGGAAACCCTATGGGGCAGTTCTACTCTGCCCCATAGGGTAGCTATGAGTCAGAATCAACTGACAACAATGGGTTTGGTTTTTATAGAAACCAAAGTTTATTAGTGGTTAGCAGGGGTGGGAGTGAGAAAGCATTGAATTTCTGATGATGAAAAATTTGGCAATGGATATTGGTGATGGTTTTACAACATGATTAATATAATTGATGTTACTAAATTATACAAGTGAAAAATGTTAAATTGGTGAATGTTGGGTTATATATATTTTTACAATAAATAATATATAAGCTCCATGGGGAAAGGAATATTCATTTTGTTCACTACTGTAACCCAAACATCTAGCACAGAGTAGGTGGTCTATAGCAGGTGCTAAATAAATTATTTGGCAAATCACTAAGTGAATGAATGAACAGAGACTGACTTGGAACAGAGGTCAGCCTGGAGGCTGGGAAGCCAGACAAATTCAGATGGCGAACTGGATGGTGTCCCTGATGACACTAAAATTAAAAAAAATTTTATATGTGTCGTAAAATCATATGATTGATGACGAGCCTTGAAAGCATTGGGAAAAGACATCCGTGGTTCTGAAAGTAAACTACCTGTTCGAGGAAGATTTGCTAATGCAGGGACAGATTGTGTTAAATTTGAAATAAATTTTGGTAAATATTCTGAGCATTGGGATTAAAAGTCATTCAACATTTATTCAACAAATGTTTACCAAGCTATTACAGTGTTCAAGGATATTGAAACATTAATCTCAAAAACTTTGCAGTTTGATTAAAAAAAAGATAAGATATCCAAAAGATTGTCAGTTATATCCTAGAGGGTTTGTTTTGTTTTTGTTTTTTTTAAGTAGGCTGTTATAAGAACATTCATAAGAATACAACTACAAATAAACAATGCTGAGAGAGCCCCTCTCTCATACTGCTTGCCTCAGAGTATAAACAACATTTCTGAAAGTTTCCTGATCTGAATTAAGGAGAAACAATGCATAGAAAAAAAATTGAGAAAATACACCAAAATATTAACAATAAGTCTTTCTAAAAAATAAATCACCAAATGTTAGTTGGCTCAACCCAATAGAGTTTATATCCTATTCATGACCCAGGTGTTCCTAATCAGCAGATGGCACTCCTCCATGCACTGATTAAGGAACGGGACTCATTCCGTCTTGTGGTTCTTCATATCCTTTGGGGCCTTATCATCATGTGCATCCTGCCAGCAGGTCATAGATAAAGCACACCTGTTTTTTAAAAATTCTCAGCCTAAAGTCACCTGCTCACACTCTGTTAGCCACCCCTAGATGTAGGTGGTGGAAAGTGGAAGCTGGGAAAAGGAGCAAGAATTTTGGCAGACAGGGAGCCATCTCTGCCACAGGGTGATTTTCTCCTTCTTTATACAATTTCCTAAATGGCCTATGCTGTACAAGTACTGCTTTAATAATCAGAATACATATAACTCCTTGAAAAAAGGAAAAAGTTATTAATCTTTGCTTTGATCCAGGAACCTCACTCTAAGAACCTAGTCTGAAGAAATTACTGGAATTGTGGAAAAATCTAAGATGAGAGAGTGTACACACTAAATACATTCATGTCAGAATTATGTATAATAGTAAAAAAATATATATATATTAGAATACTTCATCGCATTGTGAAATATTATTCAATCTTAATATAATATTTTTAGTGGTATATACAAAATAGTAATTAAATGAAAAAAATTTCTAAATCACCTATCAGATTAGAAAATATATTGAAGGGATAATACTTAATTTGGCAAAAGTACAGGACAATGTGGTAATTAACATAAAATGTACCTATTCCACCATTATGTGTGAGGATTTACCCTAAGAATAAAAATGAGGGTGTACAAAGAGTGACTTCTATGGACCCTAAGAGCACTAACTACATACATTTTTCCTTATAAAAGGAAGAATTATGAGCAACTTAAATTTCCAGTAATTTCTGGTTATTTCATATATTGTGATATATTCGTGAGAAGGAATGCAATGAAGCCTTTGAAATTGTGTTCTGGATGATTAAATAGTATGGAAAATATTCACAAGGTATCAAGTGATTAAAAAAGCAAGTATACATACTAATTTATGTACACAAATTTTAAAAAGACTGGGAAGGTATACATCAGAATGTTAAGAATAGTTTCTGGATGGTGGGGCTACACATACTTTTTGTTTTATTCTTTATGATTTTCTCCTTTTTCAACATTTTATCAATAAATTTATAATACTTTGAAATCAGATTAAATTATTGTACCTGTATTTTAATAATATTTAGGGAAAGTCTCACAATGAATTGAAAAGAGTGGACTATTAAACTTTACATAGAGTGTGACTCCAGTTGTGTATGTGTATGTTCACAAAGAAAATACACTGAAAGAAAATGCATCAAAATATTAAGATTAGAGGCAGAGCCAAGACGGCGGAATAGACAGACGCTTCCAGCGAGCCCTCTCTACAACAAAGACCCGAAAAAACAAGCGAAACGAGTATTATCTGTGACAAGCTTCAAGCCCTGAGCTTCAAAGGCAAGCTTAGAAAACGAACTGAGGGGCAAGGGGAGGAAGAGACCATTCAGAACCAGAGAGGAGTTACTGGACCTGAATCATGGGGAGCCCTCAGGCACCATTCCCAGGGCGGCGGCGGTGGGCTGGTACTAGCATTCGGCCGCAGTTTCCTCAGGTAGAAGCAGCCAGCCACACAGCTTACTCACACCTCTGGAACCTGAGGAGAACAGCGCTCTACGCAAAAGCTAAGTACTTGCGTATATTTTAACGTGCCCCACCACCACAAACCGGCTTCAGTGGCTGAATTTCCTGGGCCTGAGATAGGAATTGTTGAGCACCTACAGCCATCCCTTCGGCCTCGGGGAAGGAAAAAATTTGCATTTGGGGGAAAAGATAATTTGCTAGCTCCACTAACAGGGGAGCTCAGGACAGAAGCAGCTCCTATCCAGGCATAAACTGTCAGTGGACTTTGAGCACCTTTCCCTTCTGCATGGACCTGTGTGGGGCTATTTCAGGAGAATAGGCCCTTGTTGGCAGGCTCCAACCATTGCAGCTGTGCATTGCAGAGGTGGGTGTTTGATGTTTGACATTGCTTTGCCTATTAAACAAGGACCTCATCTACCCACATCAGGGACCTAAGGACTGGTAGCTCCACTCAGGTCACCCAGCCACCTGTGACAGGGATTCAAAGATAACTGGTACCTCCCAGTCCTTTCAACCAAAAAACTGGGTGCCCATGGTCCCTCTGCAGAACCCACCCACCTGCATGCCCTAGGGAACACTTTCCTCAGAGACACTCAGGGGTCGGTTCTCAGCCCCCTGCCTTGTTCAGAGTGTGACCCCTTGCTGCAATCAGATACCAGTATATATGCCAATCACCCCTGCCCCTCTAAGACTGTAGGACAGAGCCTGTACCACACACTTGATGATCAGTTACCTGGAAACCTGAGCTGAATTCATACAAGAAAAGTGAATGGACTCCTAGAATTATAACATGATAACAGCTCTTTTTTTTAACAGCTCTAGCCATCTGGGGACAGGGCGTCAGAGCTCCAAAGGCGAAAATAATCAAGCTAGCTCACTCAAGCAACCCATAGGGGTATACCAAAACAAAACAAAGCAAGAAGCTATGACACAGTAAGCAAGCATCTACTAATACAATAACTTATTGATGACTTGGAGACAACAGTCAATATCAAGCCACATAAAGAAACAGATCATGATCACCTCAACAGGCTCTCAGAACAAAGAATCCAGGGATCTTCTAGATGAAAGTGCATTCCTGGAATTACCAGATGCAGAATACAAAAGTTTAATATACAGAACCCTTCAAGACATCAGGAAGGAAATGAGACAATATGCAGAACAAGCCAAAGAACACACAGATAAAGCAACTGAAGAAATTAGAAAGATTGTTCAGCAACATAACGAAAAGTTTAATAAGCTGGAAAAATCCATAGACAGGCAGCAATCAGAAATTCAGAAGATTAACAATAAAATTACAGAATTAGACAACTCAGTAGAAAGTCAGAGGAGCAGAATTGAGCAAGTAAAAGCTAGAATTTCAGAACTCAAAGATAAATCACTTAGCACTAATATATTTGAAGAAAAATCAGATAAAAGAATTTTTAAAAATGAAGAAAACTCAAGAATCATGTGGGACTTTATCAAAAGAAATAACCTACGAGTGATTGGAATACCAGAACAGGGAGGGATAACAGAAAATACAGAGAAAATTGTTGAAGATTTGTTGGCAGAACACTTCCCTAATATCGTGGAAGATGAGAAGATATCTATCCAAGATGCTCATCAAACTCCACATAAGGTAGATCTTAAAAGAAAGTCACCAAGATATATTATAATCAAACTTGCCAAAACCAAAGATAAAGAGAGAATTATAAGAGCAGCGAGGGATAAACAAAAAGTCACCTATGAACGAGAGCCAATAAGAATAAGCTCGGACTACTCAGCAGAAACCATGCAGGCAAGAAGACAATGGGATTACATATTTAAAAAATTGAAGGAAAAAAATTGCCTGCCAAGAATCATATATCCATCAAAACTGTCTCTTAAACATGAAGGTGAAATTAAGACATTTCCAGATAAACACAAGTTGAGGGAATTCATAAAAACCAAACCAAAACTACAAGAAATACTAAAGGGAGTTCGTTGGTTAGAAAATCAATAATATCAGGTATCAACCCACGACTAGAACACTGGGCAGAGCAATCAGAAATCAACCGAGACAGGGAAATCCAAAAAAACAGAGCAAGATTATTAAAAAAAAAAAAAAAAAAAGCTCAAAACAGGGTAACAGCGATGTTATTACATAAAAGGAGACAACATTAGAATAATAAAGAGGGACTAAGAAATGTAATCATACACCTTCCATATGGAGAGGAAGATACGGTGATACAAAGAACTAAAAGTTAGGTTTAAACTTGGAAAAATAGGGGTAAATAATAAGGTAACCACAAAGGAGACAAACTATTCTACTCATCAAAATAAAATACAAGAAAAAAATAGAGACTGAGTAGAAACAAAATCAACAACAACAAATATGATGAAAGGGCAATATATAAAGATAATCTACTCAGCACATAAAATTAAATGGGAAAAAGAAACTGTCAACAATACACAAAAAAAGACGTCAAAATGATAGCACTAAATTCATACCTATCCATAATTACCCTGAATGTAAATGGCCTAAAAGCACCAACAAAGAGACAGAGAATGGCAGAATGGATTAAAAAACAAGATCTGTCTATATGCTGCCTACTATTTTTTTTTTAGAGATACACCTTAGACTTAGAGACATAAACAAACTAAAACTCAAAGGATGGAAAAAAATATATCAAGCAAACAACAATGAAAAACGAGCAGCAGTGGCAATACTAATTTCTGAGAAAATAGACTTTAAAGTTAACTCCATCATAAATGATAAGGAAGAACACTATATAATGATTAAAGGGACAATACACCAAGAAGATATAACCATATTAAATATGTATGCACCCAAGGACAGGGCTGCAAGATACATAAAACGAACTCTATCAGCATTGAAAAGTGAGATACACAGCACCACAATAATAGTAGGAGACTTCAACACACCACTTTCAGTGAAGGACAGGACATCCAGAAAGAAGCTCAATAAAGACATGGAAAATTTAAATGCCACAATCAACCAACTTGACCTCATAGACATATACAGAACACTCCACCCAACAGCAACCAAGTATACTTTCTTTTCTAGTCCACATGGAACATTCTCTAGAATAGCCCACATATTAGGTCATAAAGCAAGCCTTAGCAGAATCCAAAACATTGAAATATTATGAAGCATCTTCTCCGACAATAAGGCCATAAAAGTGGAAATCAATAACAGGAAAAGCAGGGAAAAGAAATCAAACACTTGGAAACTGAACAATACCCTGCTCAAAAAAGACTGGATTATAGAAGACATTAAGGATGGAATAAAGAAATTCATAGAATCCAATGAGAATGAAAACACTTCCTATCAGAACCTTCAGGACACAGCAAAAGCGGTGCTCAGAGGCCAATTTATATCAATAAATGCACACGTCCAAAAAGAAGAAAGGGCCAAAATCAAAGAATTATACCTACAACTTGAACAAATAGAAGGAGGGCAACAAAAGAAACCCATAGGCACCAGAAGAAAACAAATAATAAAAATTAGAGCTGAACTAAATGAAATAGAAAACAGAAAAACAATTGAAAGAATTAACAAGACCAAAAGCTGGTTATTTGAAAAACATTAACAAAATTGATAAACCACTGGCCAAACTGACAAAAGAAAAACAGGAGAGGAAGCAAATAACCTGAATAAGAAATGAGATGGGCGATATTGCAACAGACCCAAATGAAAATAAAACAATCATATCAGATTACTATGAAAAATTGTACTCTAACAAATTCAAAAACCAACAAGAAATGGGTGAATTCCTAGAAACACACTACCTACCTAAACTAACACAAACAGAGGTAGAACAACTAAATAGACCCATAACAAAAGAAGAGATTGAAAAGGTAATCAAAAAACTCCCAACAAAAAAAAAGCCCTGGTCCGGATGGCTTCACTGCAGAGTTCTATCAAACTTTCAGAGAAGAGTTAACACCACTACTACCAAAGGTATTTCAGAGCATAGAAAAGGATGGAATACTACCAAACTCATTCTATGACGCCACCATATCCCTGATACCAAAACCAGGTAAAGACACCACAAGAAAAGAAAATTATAGACCTATATCCCTCATGAAGATAGATGCAAAAATCCTCAACAAAATTCTAGCCAACAGAATTCAACAACATATCAAAACGATAAGTCACCATGACCAAGTAGGATTCATACCAAGTATGCAGGGGTGGTTCAATGTTAGAAAAACAATTAATGTAATCCACCACATAAATAAAACAAAAGACAAGAATCGCATGATTTTATCAATTGATGCAGAAAAGGCATTTGACAAAGTTCAACATCCATTCATGATAAAAACACTCAGCAAAATAGGAATAGAAGGAAAATTCCTCAACATAATAAAGGGCATTTATACAAAGCCAACAGCCAACATCATCCTAAATGGAGAGAGCCTGAAAACATACCCATTGAGATCGGGAACCAGACAAAGATGCCCTTTATCACCACTCTTATTCAACATTGTGCTGGAAGTACTAGCCAGAGCAATTAGGCTAGATAAAGAAATAAAGGGCATCCAGATTGGTAAGGAAGAAGTAAAAGTATCTCTATTTGCAGATGACATGATCTTATACACAGAAAACCCTAAGGAATCCTCAAGAAAACTACTGAAACTAATAGAAGAGTTCAGCAGAGTATCAGGATACAAGATAAACATACAAAAATCAGTTGGATTCCTCTACACAAACAAAAAGAACATCAAAGAGGAAATCACCAAATCAATGCCATTTACAGTAGCCCCCAAGAAGATAAAATACTTAGGAATAAATCTTACCAGAGATGTAAAAGACTTATACAAAGAAAACTACAGTACACTTCTGCAAGAAACTAAAAGAGACTTACGTAAGTGGAAGAACATATCTTGCTCGTGGATAGGAAGACTTAACGTTATAAAAAGTCTATTTTACCAAAAGTGATCTATACATTTAATGCAATTCTGATCCAAATCCCAATGACATTCTTCAGTGAGATGGAGAAACAAATCACCAATTTCATATGGAAGGGAAAGAGGCCCCAGATAAATAAGGCATTACTGAAAAAGAAAAACAAAGTAGGAAGCCTTACTTTACCTGATTTTAGAACCTATTATACCACCACGGTAGTCAAAACAGCCTGGTACTGGTACAGCAACAGATACATGGACCAATGGAACAGAATTGAGAATCCAGACATAAATCCATCCATATATGAGCAGCTGATATTTGACAAAGGCCCCAAAACAGTTAAATGGGGAAAAGACAGTCTTTTTAATAAATGGTGCTGGCATAACTGGATATCCATCTGTGAATAAATGAAACAAGACCCATACCTCACTCCATGCACAAAAACTAACTCAAAATGGATCAAAGACCTAAATATAAAATCTAAAACGATAAAGATCATGGAAGAAAAAATAGGGACAACGTTAGGAGCCTTAATACATGGCATAAACAGCATACAAAACATTATTAAGAATGCTGAAGAAAAACTAGATAACTGGGAGCTCCTAAAAATCAAAGACTTCACCAAAAGAGTAAAAAGACTACCTACAGACTGGGAAAAAGTTTTTAGCTGTGACATTTCCGATCAGCATCTGATCTCTAAAATCTACATGATACTGCAAAAACTCAACTACAAAAAGACAAATAACCCTATAAAAAAATTGGCAAAAGATATGAACTGACACTTCACTAAAGACATTCAGGTAGCTAACAGATACATGAGGAAATGTTCACAATGCAGATCAAGCTACAATGAGATTTCATCTCACTCCAACAAGGCTGGCATTAATACAAAAAACACAAAATAATAAATGTTGGAGAGGCTGTGGAGAGATTGGAACACTTATACACTGCTGGTGGAAATGTCAAATGGTACAACCACTTTGGAAATCGATTTGGCGCTTCCTTAAAAAGCTAGAAATAGAACTACCATAAACCAAACCCACCCACTGCCCTCGAGTCGAATTCGACTCAACAATCCAGCAATCCCACTCCTCAGAATATATCCTAGAGAAATAAGAGCCTTTACACTAACAGATATACGCACACCCATGTTTATTGCAGCACTGTTTACAATAGGAAAAAGATGGAAGCAACCAAGGTGCCCATCAAAGGATGAATGGATAAATTATGGTATATTCACACAATGGAATACTGTGCATCGATAAAGAACAGTGAGGAATCTGTGAAACACTTCATAACATGGAAGAACCTGGAAGCGATTATGCTGAGTGAAATTAGTCAGTTGCAAAAGGACAAATATTGTATAGGACCACTATTATAAGAACTTGAGAAATAGTTTAAACTGAGAACATTCTTTTGTGGTTACAGGAGGAGGGAGGTAGGGAGGGTGGGAGAAGGATATTCACTGATTAGATAGAACTACTTTAGGTGAATGGAAAGACAGCACACAATACAGAGGAGGTCAGCACAACTGGAGTAAACCAAAACCAAAGATATTTCCTGAATAAACTGAATGCTTGGAAGGCCAGTGTAGCAGGGGCAGGGTTTTGGGGACCATGATTTCAGGGGACATCTAAGTCAGTTGGCATCATAAAATCTATTAAGAAAACATTCTGCGTCCCACTTTGAAGAATGGCGTCTGGGGTCTTAAACACTAGCAAGCAGCCATTTAAGATGCATCACTTGGTCTCAACCCACCTGGATCAAAGGAGAATGAAGAACGCCAAGGACACAAGGTAATTATGAGCCCAAGAGACAGAACAGGCCACCTGAACCAGAGACTACATCATCCTGAGACCAGAAGAACTAGATATTGCCCAGCTACAACCAATGACTGCCCTGACAGGGAACACAACAGAGAACCCCTGAGGGAGCAGGAGAGCAGTGGGATGCAGATCTCAAATTCTCATAAAAAGACCAGACTTAATGGTATGACTGAGACTAGAAGGGCCCCTGTGGTCATGGCCCCCAGAGCTTCTGTTAGCCCAGGACAGGAACCATTTCCAAAGCCAACTTTTCAGACATGGATTGAACTGGACAATGGGTTGGAGAGGAATGCTGGTGAGGAGTGAGCTTCTTGGATCAGGTGGCCACTTGAGACTATGTTGGCATCTCCTGCCTGGAGGGTAGATGAGAGGGTAGAGAGGGTTAAAAGCTGGTGAAATGGACACGAAAAGAGAGAGTGGAGGGAGAGAGTAGGCTTCTCGTTAGGAGGAGAGTAATTGGGAGTATGTAGCAAGGTGTATATAAGTTTTCACGTGAAAGACTGCCTTGACTTGTAAACTTTCACTTAAGGCACAATAAAAATAATAAAAAAACAAAATATAAAAAAGCAATGTATTTCCCTGAGTAGTGGGATTACAGATTATTTTTAATTTCTTCTTTATAGCTTTCTTTACTTAGCACAATTATGATGTGTTTTTGAAGGCTTTTTTAAAGTGGCATACATTTCAGCTTTGAAAAATGTAATTTTAAAAAAGAAGAGTGTTAGAAAAAGTTGAGGGTGTATCTGTTATCTACTGCTATGTAACAAACCACCCAAAACTTAATGATAAAAAAAAAAAATTGGGGTTCCAGTTCTGGGTAAAATGGAGTAAGCATGGTCTACCCTGTCTCTTCCACTGAGCGTAGTTATTGTAAAACATGGACAGAATGCAAGGAGCGGCTATTTAAGGACTTTTAAAAAACAAAACAGTGATGAATCTGTGAAACATTTCATAACATGGAGGAACCTGGAAGGCATTATGCTGAGTGAAATTAGTCAGATACAAAAGGACAAATACTGTACAAGACCTCTATTATAAGATCTTGAGAAATAGTTTAAACTGAGAAGAACACATTCTTTCATGGTTACGAGGTGGGGAGGGAAGGAGGGTGGAAGAGGGTTATTTACTGATTAGATAGTAGATAAGAACTACTTTAGGTGACGGCAAGGACAACACTCAATACTGGGAAGGTCAGCTCAACTGGACTGGATGAAAAGCAAAGATGTTTCCTGAATAAACTGAATGCTTCGAAGGTCAGAGGAGCAAGGGTGGGGGTTTGGGGACTATGGCTTCAGGGGACATCTAAGTCAATTGGCAAAATAAATTCTATTAAGAAAACATTCTGCATTCCACTTTGAAGTGTGGCATCTGGGGTCTTAAATGCTAACAAGCGGCCATCTAAGATGCATCAATTGGTCTCAACCCACCTGGATCAAAGGAGAATGAAGAACACCAAGGTCACAAGATAATTATGAGCCCAAGAGACAGAAAGGGCCACATGAACTAGAGACTTACATCATCCTGAGACCAGAAGAACTAGATGGTGCCCGGCCACAACTGATGACTGCCCTGACAGGGAGCACAACAGAGAACCCGTGAGGGAGCAGCAGAACAGTGGGATGCAGACCCCAAATTCTCATAAAAAGACCAGACTTAATGGTCTGACTGAGACTAGAAGAATCCCAGCGGTCATGGTCCCCAAACCTTCTGATGGCCCAGGACAGGGACCATTCCCAAAGACAAGTCATCAGACATGGATTGGACTGGACAATGGGTTGGAGAGAGATGCTGATGAGGACTGAGCTACTTGTATCAGGTGGACACTTGAGTCTGTGTTGGCATCTCCTGTCTAGAGGGGAGATGGGAGGGTAGAGGGGGTTAGAAACTGACAAAACGGTCACAAAAGGAGAGACTGGAAGGAGGGAGCAGGCTGACTCACTAGGGGGAGAGTAAATGGGAGTAAGTAGTAAGGTGTATATAAGCTTATAAGTGAGAGACTGACTTGATTTGTAAACTTTCACTTAAAGCAGAATAAAAATTATTTTTTAAAAAATGCAGAAAAACAAAACAAGAAAAAAGCTGAAAGCGTAATCCATGAAAGAAAAAAAAACTAATAAATTGGACTTCATTTAAATAAAAATGTCTGCTCTGCAAAAGACAGTAAGAGAATGAAAAGACTGAGGGAAAATATATGCAAAACACATATCTAATAAAGGGTTGGTACTTAAAATGTACAAAGGACTCTTAAAACTCAACAATAAGAAAACAAACAATCCATTAAAAAATGTACAAAGGACTCTTAAAACTGTACAATAAGAAAACAAACAATCCATTAAAAAATGGGCAAGAGATCTGAACAGACACCTCACCAAAGAAGATATAGAGATGGCAAATAAGCAGACAAAAAGGTGCTCAACATCATATGTCTTTAGGGAATGGCAAATCAAAACAACAGCAAGGTACTACTACTAAAACAAAAAAACTAAGCCACTTGCTGTGGAACCGATTGTGACTCATGACAACAACCTTAGGTATGCGGAGTAGAACTGTGCTCCACAGGGTTTTCAAGGCTGTGATCCTTCAAAACCAAGCCGTTCTTCTGAGGTGCCTCTGTTGTTGTTGTTCTTAGGTGCCGTCAGGTCAGTTCCGACTCATAGCGACCCTATGCACAACAGAAGGAAACACTGCCCGGTCCTGAGCCATCCTTACAATTGTTGCTATGCTTGAGCTCATTGTTGCAGCCACTGTGCCAATCCACCTCGTTGAGGGTCTTCCTCTTTTCCGCTGACCCTGTACTCTGCCAAGCATGATGTCCTTCTCCAGGGACTGATCCCTCCTGACAACATGTTCAAAGTATGTAAGACGCAGTCTCGCCATCCTTGCCTCTAAGGAGCATTCTGGCTGCACTTCTTCCAAGACAGATTTGTTTGTTCTTTTGGCAGTCCATGGTATATTCAATATTTTTCGCCAACACCACAATTCAAAGGCATCAACTCTTCTTCGGTCTTCCTTATTCATTGTCCAGCTTTCACATGCATATGATGTGATTGAAAATACCATGGCTTGGGTCAGGCACACCTTAGTCTTCAAGGTGACATCTTTGCTTTTCAATACTTTAAAGGGGTCCTTTGCAACAGATTTACCCAATGCAATGCGTCTTTTGATTTCTTGGCTGCCGATTTCATGGCTGTTGATTGTGGATCCAAGTAAAATGAAATCCTTCACAATTTCAGTCTTATAGAACAATATCATTAATATCGCACACAAGCAAAATTTTGCTGAAGATCATTCAAAAACGGCTGCAGCAATATATTGACAGGGAACTGCCAGAAATTCAGGCCGGTTTCAGAAGAGGACGTGGAACCAGGGATATCATTGCTGATGTCAGATGGATCCTGGCTGAAAGCAGAGAATACCAGTAGGAGGTTTACCTGTGTTTTACTGACTATGCAAAGGCATTCGACTGTGTAGATCATAACAAACTATGGATAACATTGCAAAGAATAGGAATTCCAGAACACTAAATTGTGCTCATGAGGAACATTTACATAGATCAAGAGGTGCCTCTGGGTGGGTTCAAACCACCAACCATTTGGTTAATAGTCGAATTAACCATTTGTGCCATCTAGGAACTCCTATGCACCTACTGGAATGGCTAAATTCTAAAACACTGACAACACTAAATATGGACAATGATATGGAGCAACAAGAATTCTCATTCATTGCTGGTGAGAATGCAAAATAGTTGGGCCACTTTGGAAAACAGTCCGGCAGTTTGTGAAAACAAAGCTAAGCACAGACTTACCATATGGTCCAACAATTGCACTCCTGCATATTTACCCAAGTGAGATGAAAACATATGTTCACATAAAACTTGCATGTGAATGGCTATAGCCCCTGTAGTCATAAGTTCCAAAAACTGGCAGCAAGCAAGATGTCCTTCAATAGATGAGTGGATAATCAAAGTGTGGTATACCAATGCAATGAAGCACTAAAAAAAAAAAAAAAAAAAAAACCCATCGAGTTGATTCCAGCTCATAGTGACCCATTAGGAGACAGTAGAACTGTCACATAGGGTTTCCAAGGAGTACTAATAAGCAATAAATAGAAATGAGTTATCAAACTGTGAAAAGACATGGAGAAACCTTAAATGCCTATTGCTATGTGAAAGAAGCCAGTCTGAAAAAGCTATCTACTACATGATTCCAGCGACATCACACTCTGGAAAAGGCAAAACTACAGAGACAGTAAAAAGATCAGTGGTTGCCAGGAGTTCAGGAGGAGGTGAGGAGGGACGAACAGGTGGAGCACCAGACATTTTTTGAGCAGTGACACTCTTTGTATGATAAAATAATGGTGGGTACATGGCCGCATGTATGTGTAAAAACCCATAGGACTGTACAACACAAACGGTGAAGCCTAATATAAACTATGGACCTTAATTAACAATCTTAACAAATGTACCACACACCAATGCAAAATATTAATAATAGGAGAAACCGGGTGCGGGCGAAAGAGAGTTTATGGGAACTCTCTGTACTCTCTGCACAATTTTTTTCTAACTAAAAACTGCTCTAAAAAATAAAGTTTTTTTGTTTTTTTGTTTTTTTTAATAGCAGCAAGAGGATTGGGGAAGATTAGATTTGTAGTACCCCTGAACCAATGGTGAGTTTACCTTTTTTTTCAACTCCAGTGTCTCCTTGCCTGGATCAGAGGGAAAACCCAGAAGTGAGCCTTAGGGCAGAGAGAGCTCCAGCAGAAACCCTCCAGTTCTGACTCAAACAGTCGTAAAGGGGTCTCCTGGCACTGACAGTGGTGACAATGAGGGCCTGCAGACACCTGAAACTCTGAGGAAACAAATTTCTCTAATCAGAGCAGATGAATTCCCAAGAGGGTGGGCAAATCCCCATTGCTGTTTTCTCTCTGTCCTCCAAACTGCTTGGCCCTAAACACAGTTATGGGAGTCTATGGCAAAGCAAGGAATTAAAGCTTAAGCTTTCTTATTGGTGGAGGGTCAGTAAGGAACTGCACAATACTAAGTAAATCAAAGAGAGGAAGGAACTTGGAAAATCAACCCCATAAAATCGTTTGTGAATTCTCAGTCTCACCCCTAAGCTGTGCCTGCATAGATCTGATTCTAATCAGCATACAAAGACTTTGAGAGCCGAACTAAAAATAAAACACTGGCCAAGTCCCAACCTAGCCAGTGGGTGGCACACACACAACACAGATCCAAATAGCAACACAAAGGCTTTGAAAAGGAACTAACCTTGAAACTACAACCTACCAAGGACAGGTTAGAACTTGTGGTCTGAACTCAAATGAGTCAAATACCTGATGTTATAGATTGAATTGTGTCCCCCTAAAATATATGTTGAAATCCTAACCCCTGTACCTAGTGGCGTAGTAGTTAAGAGATCATCTGCTAACCAAAAGATTGCAGCTTCAATCCACTAGCCACTCCTTGGAACCCCACGGAGCAGTTGTACTCTGTCCTATAGCATCACTATGAGTCAGAATCAACTCAGCAGCAATGGGTTTGGTTTTGATTTTGGTACCTGCAAATATGACCCTGTTTGGAAATAGTGTTCTTGTTGTGTTAATAAGGTCATACCAGAATAGGGTGGGTCCTAAACCTAATCACTTCTTAGTTACAAAAAGGGAGAATAGACACAGAGACAGACACATGGGGGGATAGAGAAGCCAAGGAATGCTAAGAAACACCCAGGGACTCCCAGGACTACCAACAAGGAAGGATCTCTCTCTACAGCCACACCCTAAATTTGGACTTTTGAACTGTGAGAAAATAAATTTCTTTAAAGCCACCCACTTGAGGTATTTGTATTAAAGCAGCATTAGGTAACTAAGACCTCCGCTAAAAGAAAAAATATCAATGTGTTTCATAGAATTTGAGCAACATCCAGTGCCTCTTAACATTACTTGGAATACAAAGAACCAGGAAAATCTCAATATATATGGGAAAAGACAGCAACAGGCACCAACACTGATATGACACAGATGCTGCTATTATCTAATAAAGACTTTAAAGCAGCTAGTATAAAAATCCTCCACCAAATAAGAATGAACATTCTTGAAATGAAAGATAGCGTCTCAGCAGAGAAAGAAGAACTTCACGGAAAATTTCAAAACAAACAAAAAATACAGTAGTGGAATGGAGATGATGTAGGAAAGAGTCAGGTAACATGAAAATAGATCAATAGAAATTATATACCTTGAGCAGCAAAGAGAAAAAAGATGGAAAAGAACAGATGTGAGTTCACTCAAAGACCTGTGAAGCAATACCAAAAGATCTAACACTCATGTCCTCAGAGTACGAGAAGGAGAGAAAAAACAGTGATTTAGAAAAAAAAAAAAAAGTTGAAGAAACAATGGCTGAAAACTTTTTGAACTTGATAAAAGTCACAAACCTACTGATTCAAGAAGCCCAGCAATCCAAATAGGATCAACCCAAAGAAATCTACATCCAGGCACCTTATAGTCCAGCTGCTGAAAACTAAAGATAAAAATATTTTAAAGCAGCCTGAGATAAACAAGGTACTATTATAGGGAACAACAGTTTGAAGGACTGCAGATTTCTCATCAGAAACCCTAAAGGCCAGACCAAAACCCGTTGCCGTCGAGTCAATTCTGACTCGTAAGTAACCCTATTTGAGAGTAGAACTGCCCCACAGGGTTTCCAAAGAGCAGCTGGTAGATTCGAATTGCTGACTTTTTGGTTGGTAGCTGAGCCCTTAACACCACTGTGCCACCAGAGCTCCCTGTAGCCCAGAAGGAAGAGGAATAATATTTTTTAAGAGTTGAAAGAAAAAAAAAACTATCAGCATTCTGTATCATCAACATATTTTTCAGGACCGAATGTGAAATAAAGACATTCTCAGATAAAGAAAAACTAAGAGAATCTACTGCCAGCAGACCTGATCTGAAAGAACTGCTAAAGAAAGTTCTTCAGATACCAGATGATACTTGAAGTAAACTTGGATCTTCAGGAACAAAGGAATGGTAAATATCTAATAAATGTAATAGACTACTATTCATCTCTTGAGTTTTTTAATGAATGACAGTTGAAAATAAAAGTTAAGATATTGTCTGATGGGTCTTTCAATGCATATAGAGGTAACATATAACATCAACAGGGGAGGGCATTGTTGGATGCCATCGAGTCAATTCCAACTCCTAGTGACCCTATAGGACATAATAGAACTGCTCCATAGCGTTCCCTGGCTGTAATCTTTACAAAAGCAGGCTGCCAGGTCTTTCTCCCAGAGTGGCTTTCAAACCACTGACCTTTCAGTTAACAGCCAAGCTCTTAACCATTGCACCACCAGGGCTCCTTGAACAGGGGAGGGTAAAAAGGGAGGTTAGAATAAGAACTTAATTAATGAGAAATACATTCATGCTTTAGATATCTCTCAAGACAAATGTTCTCCAGACCAGAGCAAGTCCTGTGAACAAAAGGCCTAACCCCACATTCACCTATTGAAACCCAACTCTATCCATCCTTCAGAACGCATGAGGCCTTTCTCAGCTCCTCCCATGGCACCCCCGATCATCTGGTTTATAACTTTCTGAGGGTCCTTCTAATGAGCAATAATGGGTAATATTAATAATAATAGCAACAATCATCTAGTAAGTGTTTTCTGTGCACCAGGCACTATGCTAAGTAATTTACAAATATTATTTCTAACTCTTACAGTATCCTGTGAGGAAGAAAGTATCATCCCTATTTGAAAAAGTAGAAATCAGGCTCAATATGTCACAATGATTTTTACACTTGTTTTATCTGCAGTAATTAGGCTGGGCTCTGCTGAATTTTATCTACCCTGGAGCATCTTCTGGGTTCAGAGAATCAGTGCTGGAGTGAGTGGTCTTACAAACATGCTTCTACTTTAATGTTCTAATCTACAACGGGCAAGACTGGGCCAGTCTGATTTATTTCAAAATTGAGTTCAACCCACAAACCCTAAGGAAGGACAGGCCAATAAAATATTTGTGACCTGGTGGGTTTGGGCTATGGTTCTAAAGCCTTCTTTTGAATCCTAAAAAAATTCAAGAAAAGGCTGAGGTAGTTGAAGGGAGTTTTGTGCAAACTCCAGAGCTATTCTTGAGTCTCAGTGAGATCAGAATGAAGCAATTTACATTTCTGAGCATCAGTACCTTTGACTGACCTTGCTGCTGAAAGCTTTTTGTGATTTTTGTATGGTGGCACTTTCCAAGTTCAAAGTAAGATGGATATACCTTAGTAATACATGTTGGATAAAAATCAATTTCTATGATAAATGGTGTGATTCTTGTCTTTTCTTGGCAGCCCCGTCGGAGCACAGCATATGCATTCCTGAAAGGCCACAGCTCCCTGTGCACCATAAAGTGCTTGTTACCTTGGGATGTTTTAGTTCAAGCTGCAGTATCCAGGGAAAGAAACAGTCTCTAAATATCTGTTATGGGTTTAACTGTGTCCCTGAAAAAGTTAGGTTAAAGTCTTAACCCCTGGTACCTGTGAATGCGACCCTGTTTGAAAATAGGGTCTTTAAAGTTGTTATCAGTTAACATGAGGTCATGAGGCAGGGTGGGACCTAACCCAATCTGAGTGATATCCTTATAAAAGAGAAGAAGAGATACATAGACAGGGAGACAGAGGAAGGGTGCCATGTGATGCTACTGCTGCAAGCTAAGGAACAGCCGGCGCTATCAGAAGCTAGGACACAAGCTTGGGACAGGTTTTCCCCCAAAGTTTCAGAAAGAATCAAAAGGGCTGACCTTGGACTTTCAGCCTCCAGTCTGTGAGATAATAACTTTCTGTTCTTCTAAGCCACCCAGTTTTGGTATTTTGTTATGGCAGCCATAGGAAACTAATACACACCTGAGCAATCTTTTCATGGAGGAGAACCATTGCATTGGGTTTTGAAGGAGAAGTGGAGTTTGGACTTACGGATATAGGGTTGAGAGGATAGGTTGCAGATGGCATTCCGTGCTGAGAAGACCAAGGCAGGAAAGTGGGCTGTGTAGTGGGAAAGAGTTTTACTGGAGCACAGAGTATGTAATCAAAGGAGGAGAAAGTTTGAAAAGATTGGTGGGGCCTGCATTACCAGGAGGTTTTAATGGAAGTAACTGATACTCAATTCAAATTAACGGAATCGAAAAAAGGGGGGGAGGGCAGGGGAATTCATTAGTTCTCATACCTAGAACATTCAGGGATACTGCCAGCCTCAGGCATGGTTGGATCCAAGCACTAAAAGTATCCTCAATTTCTTTCTTTTTATTCTTCCCTCATCTGTGCTTACCAAGGTTGTTGGCCTCACTCTGTCTTTGTGCAGGCCAATGCCCTCCAAGTAGTAAGTGAAAATAACCATCACCAAACCCAGATGCACATCCTTCAGCTAGCAACTCTGGTGAAAGAGCTTCTCTCTTTCCTACAGCCGTATATCGATCTGTTTGGCCTTGTCCAAGATACTTCCCTACCACTGGGCCAGTCACTGTGTCCTAGCAAATGGGATGCGATGGTTGGCCAGGCCTAGATTACATGTCCATCCTATTGCCAAAGAATAGGGTCTGTAATCAGAAGAAAGGAAAACTTCCTGGGGAGACAAACACAAAAGTTGTATATTATATCTACCACAGGTCCAGATCATGGAGGGTCTTGAAAACCAGAGTAATAGGTTGGAACTATATTGTTTAGACAGTGGAAAACAGCCTAAACAAGGTGAGAGGTATAGTCAGAAAGGTGATTTAGAAAGAGCAATCTAGTGGCAGAGTGCAGGATGCATTGCAGTGGTGAGGGGAGGGAGGTGCCTCCAGCCCCAAGGGTGCATATCTGAGTCTTGGATTCCCACAGTGTGAGGAGAGAGGACAGGTCCTTGACATGGTAAAAGGACAGGAGAGAGCAGAGCACCGGGAGCGTTGCTCTCGCCCCTCTACCGTGAGAACCAACAGAGACAGAAGCGCAGACCGTGTCCTTGTATAAAGATCACGGCTCAGTTTTTCCGCTGCCAGCCTGTGGCCCCCTCAGACTAATACAGCTTGTCTTGGGCTTCACATTGGAGAAGAAGGGAGGTGCAGAATGGAATTCTCACATTTAGTGAGGTGGGACTCAGGATCACGATTATATATGGACCTTAAATATACGTTGAATAAAGTCTAGAAGGATACACAGACTGTCAACAGTGATTTGTAAAGGAGGGAGAGAACATTCGCTTTGTAATTTGAACATTTTGGTATTATATAAAATAAGACTGTCTACGTTTGTAACAAAAATATACATACGCATGTAAAAGAAAAGAAATTGTGACACTTTTTGTGTCTTGACCTGGCAACAAAGGATACAGCAGATTCACCATGATAGTGGGAGCAGCCAAATGCTGTGGAGGCTCACAGCAAAGCGATTAGTTCTCCTGGGGCCTCAGGAAAATTTAATTGAGAAGCTGCTGCTGAGCTGAGACTTAAAAGAGTGAGTGTTGATCAGACCACTAAGACAAGGAAGTAGAGACATTTGAGACAAAGGGAACAGTACAGGCAAAGGTGTGGTGCCAGGAACAGCCTGGTGGGTTTGGACATCTGGAGTGGTGGGTGTGTGCTGAGAGACAGGAAGTGATAACACCAGAGAGGCAGGCAGAGGCTGACTCGCAGGCCTTGCAGGCCACACACAAATGAGTAGCATGAACAGAGGTGAGTTTAGAAAGACCATTGTGCACAGTGATTTGAGAGAGGAAGTCAGGGGACCCCAGGAAGAGTCTGGGTAAGAACTGAGGAGGGCCTGAACCAAGGCAGTAGCAGTGAGGATGAAGAGGATTTCTCACATTTGTGAGAAATGTTCAGAGATTGAGCAGGACTTGGATGGGGGTATGAGTTGGGGCTACTGGTTACAGTTTTCTGGTCTGAGCTGCCTCTGGACAGTGATACCATTCTCTGAGAGGTAGGCTATGGGAGGGGGAGAGCTTTCTTAAGGCAGTATCTATGGTCTTTATCATTATAAACCAGCTTTGACTTTTTCTTGCTGGTTATCTTAATCGCATCCACTTTGTCTCTGCCATTTGAAGATTCCATCCTCCCCCTTGGTGCCAGCTCAGAGGCAGCATGTCCTACTGTCAATTCCAGCCTACAGCCACCCCTGAGCTCCTCAAAAATGCCAGTCCTCTCCTGGCCATTGCACTCTATTGCCTCTGGTTCTCCCAAAGAACACAGTTAGCAGTAAATTCTCTGGTCTCACCAAATAAATCCATTCTAAACCTCCCAGCACTCCAAGCTCTCTAAGCCTTCCCTCAGTACCTGCTAAAGCAGTTCTGCTCTGCCGCCTCATTAACTGTAGGTATCACTGCCTCCATGTGTCAAAGAGCCAATCCCACAACCCATTAGGACTGGCCCCAGATGTCCTTGCCAGGGTGGCTCCCATGTCAATAAATTCTCCGCTTCCCATCCTTATATTCTCCCCAACTTCAGTTCAAAACCCTCAAGGTCCTCTTGCACACACAGTCCCCCAGCTCCTGCTGACATCTATATTATTAAGGTATTGCAATTATTTCCATATTCACTTAGGCTGGTCTTCAGCCTGACTGATTTTGGTCTGGAGGCAGTGAAGACAGCTGGGTCACATCCTGAGGTCAAACACCACCCTGCGAGGCCACGTATGTGTAGGCACCAAGCAGGTTCCTGCATGTGCTGCAGCTATGGTCCAAGAGGGGCGGAGCCAGAGACTAAGAAGTATCCATTACTGAAGGCGTTTGCTCTACAATTTCAAACTTAAGTACAATCTTAAGATGGCTAAAGAAAGCTTTAGAATTTCACCATTATGTGTGAGCTGATCCTTCGGTAGTTCCCCATGCCTCTAACCCACCATTTTATTTCTCCTTTCTTGCTTTCTCGACCTTCATTTCATTTCCCTCCTCCTCCCTCAGCTGCAGTATTAACAGCCTCGGCTCCCTGCCACTGTTCAATTGAGCGTGGTCTGGAAAATAAGGGCCTAGAGTCCTGCTTAGAACACATAACAAGGGAATTTGGACTCCATGGAGCCAGAGAGCATACTCAGTCATTTTAAACGCTTGTTATTTTTTGAGGCCCCGAGCTCAAGAAATGAATTCAGAAAGAAATGAAAAAAATAACAAGACTTAGCAGGAGTGTGGCCTCCACTAATCAAGGCCGTCAATTGAAACCAATGTGGACAGCTCAGCTCAGTCTCGGCTCATGAACTTCGCTTTACCTCAGAAGAACCCTTCAGCACACACACACACACACACGCACGCACACGCAAGCAGGCACCCACAGAACCAGGGCTGAGTTTCAGAGCTATTCAGCATGAAAGAAGCAAAGAAACCATGCTGCCTTTTAAGTGATGAAGTTTTGACTCTGTAGCTTAACATCTTCTGAAGAGGTCTTAGGCAAGAGCTGGCTGCTACTCATCCCAGTCCTGTAAAACAGATTTTTTAAGAGACACTGTGGGTTACTAAACTTCAGGAGAAAAGAGAAAAATTCTAGACTGGGGTAATAGAAGCAGCCCCTAGTACCCTCATTTATACTAGTCGCTTATCCCTGAAATACCTGGTCTCTCCTCTAGCCTTTATTTTTCCAAACCCATATTTAAAGTGCCCCAACACAGAGCTCACCAGAGAGTGCCCGCATCTCAATCTCCTAGAAAGAAAATGGCCTGCTTGCGCTCAGGAAGATAAAAGGCCTTATCTTCCAGCTGGTCTGTGTATCACATGGGGATATGGAAGAAGACAATGAAAGGAATGTCCTCTCCCCAGTTCCTTCAAGGCCGCAGCCAAATTCCACCTTCTTCTCCCAGTCTTCTGAACAACTAACTCAGTCCTCTCAGATTTTGGAATGTCTGTCCCTGTGAGCCTGATGTCCTGATCTATGATATAGTCTGGCTCCCCCCCCCCATGTCTGGGGTCCACCCAGCAGCATGGATGCTCTCTCCCTAGAGGAGAAACAACTCCTTCTCCTTCAGTTTACGGCATGAAGGAGGTGGAGAACATTTTTACATAGCATTAAATGAAAAAAGCAAAAGTTTAGAGCCGTCAAAGATTAGGCAGGCCCATAAAACAAACAATAATACATGTAGCTCGACCATGTATATGAGATTAAATACCAGGCCAGGGGCAAGGATAAGAAGGCAGGAGGGGATAGGAAAGTTGGACTAATGGAAATGGGCAACCCAGGGTTGAGAAGGGGAGAGTGTTAACGTGTCAAGGAGTTGGCAACCAATGTCAGAAAACAATACGTGTATTCATTGTTTAATGAGAAACCAATTTGCTCTATCAACCTTCATCTAAAGCACAATAAAAAAAAAGTTCAGAGCTGTGCGTATGATAAACTACTATCTTAGTTATCTAGCCCCACTATAACAGAAATACTACAAGTGGATGGCTCTAACAAAGAGAAATTTATTCTTTCACAGTCTAGTAGGCTACAAGTCCAAAATCAATGTGTCAGCTACAGGGGAAACCTTTCTCTGTTGGGTCTAGAGGAAGGTCCTTGTCATCAATCTTCCCCTGGTCAAGGAGCTTCTCAGCACAGGGACCTCAAGTCCAAAGGACATGCTATTCTCCTAGCTTTTGTTTCTTGGTGGTAGGAGGTCCCCCTGTCTCTCTGCTCAATTCTCTCTTTTACATCTCAAAAGAGATTGACTTAAGACACAGCATAATCTTGTAGATTGAGTCCTGCCTCATTAACATAACTGCCACAGATCCCACCTAATTAACATCATAGAGGTAGGATTTACAACACATAGGAAAATCATATCAGATGACAAAATGGTAGACAATCACACAATACTAGGAATCATGGCCTAGTCAAATTGACAGATATTTTGGGGAGACACGATTCAATCCATGACAGCTACTAATGTATAAAAAGGGGAGAAAATGAATACAAATTCATTTGCTTGCGTATGAATATGTCTCTGGAAGCACACAAAAGACGCTAATTATATTGATTATCTATGAGGAGGAAATCATAGGCATTTGTAGCTTCTGAATTTGGAAATGTATGAATGTATTACCTATTCAAAATGAAGTAATCAAAACATAATTTTAAAATAAACACATATATATAAACCAAACCCACTGCCATCAAGTCGATTCTTACTCATAGCGACCCTATAGCAGAGAGTACAACTGACCCATAGGGTTTCCAAGGAGTGTCTAGTGGATTTGACCTGCTGACCTTTTGGTTAGCAGTCGTAGCTCTTAACCACTACGCCACCAGGGTTTCCACAGATAATGTTTGCCAGAATTTCCAGGCAGACTAGGGAAGATAGATGGGCTTCACAAAAGTGTGTTTGTTGGGGAGAGTATTGTTCCACAAGCACAGAGATAGGCAGGGTCAAATATTAGGGCATGGACTTTTGGGAGACGGTGGAGCTTGGGGACCTTAGTTAGAGATATGGGGAAAACAATGTGGTACTAGGTAATTATACTGCCACTGCAGCATTTCACAAATGACAAAATCTAGAGTAAAATTGGACTTTTCTTTAAACAAAAAACAGGGATGAGGACAAAGCCAGTGAACTGGCTGGTATGAAATCAAACTGAGTCAGCACACTTAGACACAGAAGCTGATTCCAGGAGACTTTGAGGAAGTAGGAGTCCAAAAGTTTGGTGGTTGGAGTCCACCCAGAGGCACCTCAGAAAATCAGCCACTGAAAACATCATGGAGGGTTTTCACAGTTCTACTCTGACATACTTGGGGTTACCATGAGTCAGAACTGACTCAACAGCAACTGGTACTGGTTGAGGAAGTAAGGTCAGAAATTCACAAGAATCACAGGGAAAGCTTTGGACACACACAGACTGTGAGAAAATCTGCGCCAAGTCAACCCCTGAAAGTATGCAGAGCCCCAATAGAAGAGTTGATCTGATTCTTGCTGTTACACTCAGACTGAGATGAGCCTTCGTTATGGATTGAAGTGTGCTGCCCCAAAATATGTAGTGGAATCCTAACTCCTATACCTGTGAATATAATCCTATTTGGAAATAGGGTTTATTTGTTACTTTAATTAGATCATACCTAAGTAATAGGGTGGGTTCTAAATCTAATCACTTCTAAACTATAAAAAGAGCAGATTAGACACAGAGGTGTGCACACATTGAAGGAAGGGGTGTGGGGAGAGAGTCCATGTGAGGGTTGTCTACAAGCCAACAAGCTAAGTAAGGAATGCCTGGAACTACCTACCAGGAAGGAATCAACTTGACTGAGACCCAGATTGGGACTTTCATCTTCTAGAATTTTAGCCTGTGAGAAAATTAATTTCTGACCTTCAAAACCACCTCACTGGTGGTATTTGTATTACAGTAGCACTAGGAAACTAGGACACTCTAAAGGAAAACAACTTCTTAGACTTGAGTGTTGGATGCAAGGAACAGCACAATTGATAGTCCACACAGAGCCTTACACATTTTAGAAAATGGCACTCCATCCTCAAGACACTTGGCTGACATGTTCCGGAACACCATCAAATCTACGATCCTGTGAAACCCTGGTGGTGTAGTAGTTAAGTGCTACGGTTGCTAACCAAAAGGTCACAGTTCGACTCCACCAGGCACTCTGGAAACTCTATGGGGTAGTTCTACTCTGTCCTATACCGTCACTGTGAGTCAGAATCGGCCAGACAGGACAGGTTTGGGGTTTTTTTTTTTTTTTGTATGATCCTGTGAGTGGCATGCCCTAGAGTTGTGCAGTCCACAACACGTTCCGCTGCATGTGGCTGTGATGACAACTCTGAGTAGGTGGCAGGATCCTGTTGGGACACATTCGTGACTCTCTAATGAATGCAGGATTGCCTGTGTTAGAAAACTTACAAGTAAAACAAAAAGTTACACACACATACACACACATTCCTTTGCCATTACAGAACAAAATGGTTAAAAAATTTTAGGAACTCGTGGTTCAAAGATTCTTAGAGTTGAAAGAGTAGAATTAATCCATTTCCTAAAGTAAGATGTATTTCACATAAAATACGCTCTACAGGCCAACCCCGTTTAGTGATAAGTATATGATTGGATAGATTATTGTTTTAGTGACCTAATATGGACACCCACTTTCTTTTCAGCCTACAAAAATGGTTCTCAAGTTCTAATATGCGTAAGAATCATCAGGTAAGTGAGTTAAAATGAGATTCTAACTCCTTCCACCCCACTCACAGAAGGACCTTCCTCTAGAGCTGACAGAGAAAGGCTTTCCCTAGAACCAGCAGTCTGAATTCAGACCTCTAACCTCCTAAACTGTGAGAAAGCAAATTTGTTTGTTCAAGCCACGCACTTGTGGTATTTCTGTTACAGCAGCACTAGATAGCTAAGATAGGCATATTAGCAAAAACATACAGGGCCACAAGGCCCAGTGTGCTGCCTGTCACTGGAACTACTCAATAGATATTTGCTGAGTACGTAGATGAATCTCTTTATTAAAGCAGCTATTTGTGTTTTCCTATTTCATGGCAAGGCAGTGAGTATGCAGAGCTGAGTCCCAGACTGCAGAAACACCCAACCTCTGGAAATGATTGGGCTGCAGGCCTGCAGGTGCAGATGGCTCTGGCTAAATCGGACTTAGGAAGGGTTGATCACCAAATTTCTACATCTCAAATGTATTTCCTAACATCAAGGAACACATATTCATTTATGAATATTCCTCACCACAAGGCAATATCACTGGTTTTCTCCCAGGAATGCTGGAATTCTAGGGGGGCAGGACTCTAGTCACTGTGTTCGAGGTACACAGGAAGTCACTTCATCTCTCTGGGCCTCATATCCTTCAATGTATCAGTTAGGATTGTACAATAGCAATTTAGCTTAATATACGGTTTTCTTATGTAACAAGAAGTCTGAAATAAAAAGTTTCCTTCTAGGTTCCTGTTCTGCCATCCTTAACATGGGAATTTTGTTCTCATAGTCTCAAGCTCCAAATACCACATCCATGTTTTAAGAAGGAAGAAGGGCAGAGGACGGTGAATGGCAAAGGTACATGTGAGCTGAGTTTCTCCATTTTTATCTGAAAAGCAACATCTTTCAGTAAGCAGTAGGGTTTCTGCTGTACATCTCATTGGTGTTCTTTAGCTAGACACACTGTCACTGCCAATAAAATCAGGGTTCTGTTAGTAAGTATGAAATGAGGGTGGGGGAATAGCTATCTGATAGGTTTCCAGTGCTTGGGTAAAAGCAGAATATCACAATAAATTATCTCTAAAATGAATTCTAGCTCTAAAGGTTTGTGGATTTTATGAATAGTTATTAGTAAGAGAGTGAAGTTAAGTGCAATAAAGGATTTGGAAGACCTGGAGATGATTGCTAAAGCACATCTTATTCCTTCAGGGTAGAATACTCTGACCAAAACTCTCAAATTCCATCTGAACCAAAGTTATCCCACCCCTTGGAGCAAAAATAAGACATATTTGATTCTTCAAGCAATTAAATTGCTCATTAAACTTTTTCCACCTGAGCTGGGAGAACACAAAATCATATTATAATGATTCTAGAGGATTTTCTTATTGTTTGTTTTAATAAGCTGTAGTGCTTTTTTTAAAGTCATGTACTGATAATGAAGTTACATGGGCGTTTTAGGACATCTTTGAACACAAATTGCATTAACTTGAATATCTCAGTTAGTTCATCAAGAGTAATGGAATTATTACTGCCAGAAGCCATGATTTCCACGGAAATGAAAATTTTATTTTTCCAAATACTATAAATGATGATGCTTGGAAGCCCTTTATCACTGAATTTATCTTTTTATCTATATTTTAGAGATGCGTTGTGACAACATAATCAGACTTTGGAAAAAACATCTCATCATTTTAACTTACAAAAGTGGTAAATATTGGCCAGGAAATTGCAGATGGCCCAGTACTGAATCATGGAAAAAACAGAGCCTGGAATCAACAACCAGGCACCATCCAGATCTGCTACTTACTGGTGGGGAGACTCAGGGCTACTTTTTTCCTCTCTGAGCTTCAGGAATTCTTCATTTGTAAAGCAAGAGTGGGACAATAGAACTAGGTCATTTCCAAGATCCTATCAAGCTCCAAAATACTGTTGTGTGTGGGCATAACATTCCTAATCCTCTGCAGCATATTTATATTAGCTCAGAGTTCCATAGCTAGGTTTTTATCCTTTCAATAAATCTCTCAGCGACCTCTTAATCCCTCTACCAGCCAAACAGGCTAGCCAGAGGCTGAGGTCAGTGGATGGAGCCCTGCTGAAGCAGCCTCCAGCTACCTTTTCCCCACGCACAGTTGTGTTGTTTGTGTATTGCACAAAGATGACCAGTCCAGGAGATAAGGGAAGCTGAACTATATTGCCAGGCCATGCACCCATGAGGCTGCATCACCCAGAAGCACCTTTTTTTCCGAATTTGCACAAAGGCACCAAAGAGGCTAGCAGCAGTCTTGCTCCTGCCCCCCTGAATTTCAGCTTCTTTGAGAGGCTGCTGAATTCATTTCAGAGAAGGCAGTTAAAGAATGTACTTATTTTTTACTATTGCTATCAATTTATTCCTGTTTTTTGTTACTGTTCTTAAAAACTGATGAAAAGCCTAAGTGCACACGAACCTAGGGCACTGTGATGGTTAAGGTTGTGTGTCAGTTTGTCTGGGCCATGATTCTCAGTAGGTTGGCAGTTATGTAACGATGTATTTTGGTAGCTATGTACTGATGTATTCATCCTCCATAATATGATCTGATGGGATCAGCCAATCAGTTGTAAAGGGAGTTTCTTCAGAGATGTGGACTGCATCCAATATCTATATGGATATTCTGGCAAACTCACTTGCTCCGGGATCCCTCATCTGGCTCATCACCATCTGACCTCTGGTTCTTGGGACTTGAGCCAGCAGCCTGCTGTTTTACCTGCTGATCTTGGGATTCACTGGCCTTCACAACTTGAGGCCAGCAGCCTGCTGTCTTATCTGCTGATCTTGGATTCATCAGCTTCCACAGCCCGTGAGCTAGCAGCCTGCCATCTGACCTGCCGATCTTGGGTTCGTCAGCCCCTGCAGCTACGTGAGTCAGGGGAAGCCTCTAGCCTGACGCCTGACCCACAGACTTGGGACTTCCTAGCCTCTACAACCCATGAGCCATTTCTTTGAGATAAATTTCTCTCTCTCTCTCTCTCTCTAATATATATATATATATATATATATATACACCTACTGGTTTTATTTCTCTAGAGAACCCAGCCTAAGACATTTGGTCCTGGAGTGGTTCTAGAGAAAAAAAAATCATAAGGATGAATTTCCTAAATTGGTTCTCAAAGCTGACTGATTTTTATTATTATTATTATTAACCATGTATTAGGTAAAAATTTACAGAGCAAATTAGATTCCCATTCAATAGTTTGTACGTAAAGTGTTTCATGGCCTTGGCTTCATTTCCCACAAAGTGTCAGCACTCTCCCTATTTTTGCTCTGAGTTCCCCATTTACTTTTGTCCGGATTTTCTATACTTCCTGCCTTCTCTTCTTTGCTTTTGGGCAAATATTGCCCTTTTGGTCTCTTTATAATTGATTGTTCTCAGAAGCACATTCCTCTCAGGTATTATTGCTTATTTTATGGGCTTGTCTATTGTTTGGCTAGAAGGTGGTCTCCAGGAATGGCTTCAGTTCCAGGTTAGAAAGATGTCTTAGGGCCATAGTCTCAGGGGTTCCTTCATTCTCTGTCAGACCAGTAATCTGATCTTTTTTGTTAAATTTATCTTTTGTTCCACATTTTTCTTCTGCTCTCTCCAGGACTCTTTGTTGTAATCTGTCAGAACAGTTTGTAGTGGTAGCTGGGCGCCATCTAGTTCTTCTGGTCTTGGAGCTGTGTAGGCTGTGACTCATGTGGTCCATTAGTCCATTGGACTAATTGCTCCCTTGAGTCTTTGGTTTTTTTCACTCTCCTTTGTGAAGAGACTGGATGAGACCAACAGTTGTATCTTATGACTAGTCTTAAAGGTGCTCATGATTCTGCCTCCATTAGTAAAGAGGGAGCTGCTAATCCATGGCATGAGGTGGCAATATTAATACACAAAATATTACCACCAATAAATCAAGTATTGGTAAGAAATGATGCTCTGGATGATCACAGTTGATACTTTTCTACAATTTCGTCAGAATGAGAAATATAGGGAAGCTGGTTGGTTGGTCCTACATTCTCTAGGGCTTCAAAGTCACAGCTCAAGCACCACATAAAAGACTTCAAAGTTACCACTTGTGCCCTGAAAGAAAGGATTATTTCTTGTAGTAACAGAGCTAATATTGCCAAAAATGAAGCCCAGAGTCTTATTGTAAGAGTGACTGAATTACAAAGCCAATTGAATTTCCGACCTCGAGTGGTTCTGAAGTTAAAGTGAGGGCATTGAATGGAAAGAAAAGGAATCCTGAAACTTGGGATGGGGACATATAGGCAGATAGTCAAGAAGCTGGGGACACTGAGCCCCTAAATTCTGTTGAATCACTCCTGTCAACAGAACCAGCACTCTTACTCCTATCTGAAGAGATTACTCCATCATTATCTGCTAAGCCACCCTCCCTAGTAAAACCATTAGCTCCTTTTCTTCATTATCTAGTGCTGCTATAATAGAAATACCATAAATGGATGGCTTTAACAAAGAGAAATTTATTTCCTCACATTAAAATAAACTAAAAATCCAAATTCAGGGCGTCAGCTCCAAGGGAAGGCTTCCTCTCTCTGTTGGCTCTGGAGAAAAGTTCTCATCCATCTTCACCTGGATTACGAGTTTCTCTGCACAGGAACTCTGGGCCCAAAGGACACGTTCTGCTCCCGGCACTGCCTTCTTGGTGGTGTGAGGTCCCCCATCTCTCTGCTTGCTTCTCCCTTTTATATCCCAAAGAAAACAGCTCAAGACACAATCCAATCCCGTAGATTGTGTCCTGCCTCATCAACACAACTACTGCCCTTCCCCCCTCAATAACATCATAGAAGCAAGATTTACAGCACATAGGAAAATCACATCAGATGACAAAACAGTGGACAATCACACAATACTTGGAAATCATGGCCCAGCCAAATTGATACAAACATTCTGGGGGGACACAATTCAATCCATGACACCCCTCCAACCCCATCTGATGAGATTAACCCAGCTGTGTCTGAAGAGCTATTGTCTGAGATATTGCCTGGATTGGCATCTGAGTCATTGCCTGGAGCATTGCCTGGGGTAGATCTGCTTTACAAGACATTGTTGAATGTTCCCAGGACTCACCCCCACCAGCCATTTTTGCTTCTAGGCCTATAACCAGGCTTAAGTCCCAGCAAGCCCCAAAAGGTAAAGTACAAAGTGTGACCCAGGAGGAGGTACGCTGCACCCCCCCAAAAAAACACTTGACTTTTCTAATATGTACAAACAGAAACCTGGGGAATATGTGTGGGAATGGCTATTAAAGGTGGGAGTAATGGTGCAAGGAACATAAAGTTGGATCAATCTGAGTTTATTGATATGGGCCCACTAAGCACAGATTCTTTATTCAATGTTTCAGCTTAAGAAGTTAGGAAAGGATCTAATAGTTTATTTGATTGGGTCACTGCAGCATGAATTACACCGTGGCCTATACTAAATCTAGTTGAAATACCAGACCTGCCTTGGTATACTGTAGAAGAAGGTATCCACAGGATTAGGGAAATGGGCATGTTAGAGTGGATTTATCAGGTTAGCCCCACAGATCTAAACGTGGAGTAACCAGATGACACACCTTTTACAACCATGAGGAACAAATTTATGACGGGAGCCCCAGCATCCTTGAAGACTGCTGTGATTGCTATTTTATGTAAGTCAGATATGACATTGCGAACTGCCCTGTCTTAGTTATCTAGTGCTGCTGTAACAGAAATACCATAAATACATCGCTTTAACAAACAGAAATTTATTCTCTCACAGTTTAGGAGGCTAGAATTCCAAATTCATGGTGCCAGCTCCAGGGGAAGGCTTTCTTTCTCTGTCTGTTCTGGGAGAAAGTTCTTGTCATCAATCTTCCCCTGGTCTAGGAGCTTCTCACTGGAGGAACCCCAAGTACAAACGATGCCCTCCACTCCCAGCTCTTCTTTCTTGGTGGTATGAGATCCCTTTCCTGTCTGCTTTCTTCTCACTTTTATCTCTCAAAAGATTGACTCAAGATACAAACATGATTCTATAGATTGTGTCCTGCCTCATTAACATAATTCCTCTAATCCTGCTTCATTAACATCATGTTGTTGTTGTTAGGTGCCATCAAGTTGATTTTGACTCATAGCATCTGTATGTACAACAGAACGAAACACTGTCTGGCCCTGTACCATCCTCACAATCATTGTTATGCTTGAGCCCATTATTGTTGTACCACTGTGTCAATCCATCTCGTTGAGGGTCTTCCTCTTTTTCACTGACTGTCTACTTTACCAAGCATGATGTCCTTCTCCAGGTACTGGTCCCTCCTGATAACATGTCCAAAGAATGTGACACATACTGGACTATATATATATATAAACAATGGTTTTCAGATGTTGGGCATCAGACAGCACAGGTCAGTAATCCCTGATCAACAAACAAGATGAGGCCTATGATTGTCCTAGCCTACTGCCTGGAGGTTTCCAGGCTGAAATAGAGGGAGGGGAAACTAAGGCAGAACCCAGTGGTCTCCTTGAGTTGAGGGCATAAAGATGAGAGTCTAGTAAGGTCAAGGCGCCAGAGATCGCAGGGTAGGGTATTGAAGAGAAAAGAATTGCACAAAGAGCTCCGAAGATCTGAAGAGGGACCATTTGTGTCTTCAGCTAAGTAATGATCAGCATATGCATGTGAAGAAACTACCTGAAGTCTAGGGAGGGAGGGGGAGGAGGAATATCTGAAAGAATCAGAGGGAAGAATCCCCAGAAATCTCACACAGGGCTGGGGATAATTTGTGTTCACATGAGCTGAGGAATCGGTGGAGGAGGAGACAATAATTCACAGGGCGAATCGACTCGATGGCAGTGGGTTTTTTTCATCAAGTACTTAGAAGTGTATTGCTCGGGTTGTTGTTAGGTGCCGTGGAGTCGGTTCCAATTCATAGCAACCCTATGTACCACAGAACGAAACACTGCCCGGTCCTACACCATCCTTACAATTGTTGTTATGCTTGAGCCCACTGTTGCAACCATTCTGTCAATCCATGTCGTTGAGGGTCTTCCTCTTTTCCACTGACCCTGTACTTTACAAAGCATGATGTCCTTCTCCAAGGACTGATCCCTCCTGACAACATGTCCAAAGTATGTAAGAGGCAGTCTTGCCATCCTTGCTTCTAAGGAGCATTCTGGTTGTACTTCTTCCAAGACAGATTTGTTCGTTCTTTTGGCAGTCCATGGTATATTCAATATTCTTTGCCAACACCACAATTCAAAGGCGTCAATTCTTCTTCAGTCTACCTTATTCATTGTCCAGCTTTCACATGCATATGGTGGAACTGAAAATACCATGGCTTGGGTCAGGTGCACCTTAGTCTTCAAAGTGACATCTTTGCTTTTCAACACTTTAAAGAGGTCCTTTCCAGCAGATTTGCCTAATGTGATGCATCTTTTGATATCTTGACTGCTGCTTCCATGGGTGTTGATTGTGGAACGCTTGGGTAGCGGGGCAAAATTAGCCCTAGTTAAAAGGTTAATCCAGTTCTCCCTTACAACAGTTAAGATCAAGGTTTGAAAGAAACTGTTTCCGAGAAACTTAACTGCATCTCAGAACAAAGCTCAAGAATATCTATAGAATACAAAAATATTCAGCACCCTACAAGATAAAATTCACAATGTCTACCAACCAATAAAAAAAAATTGGCAAGCATTCAACAAAGCAGGAAAATACAGACCATAATGAAAAGAAAAATCAATCAATAGAAACAGGTTCAGAAAAAAGCAATGATAGAATTTGCAGACAATTACATTAAAAGTTATTATAACTATATTCCATACATTCAAGAAGGTAGAAAAATATTTAAGCATGTAGAGACATGGAAAAAAACTTTTCCAAAGGCTCAAACTGAACTCCTAGAGCTTCAAAATACAATGTCCGAAAAAATTTTTTTAATACACTACAGGCAGTCCCCAGCTTATGAACAAATTTCATTCCTAAATCCATCTTTGAGTCGAATTTGTATGGAAATCAGAATAGTTAGGCAGTTTTTAATCTAATGTCAGTTTGTCAAATGTTTCTCTTAGTATACAGTATATTGTGTACTTTGCATGCATAAAAACATTAAAGAAACGCTTCCATATATACTGAAACATCTGTAACATAATAGTACAGTAATACTGTTTTGATGCACATCACAAAGTAGCACCCATTTGTTATTATGAACCACTGCATGTACCTCAAATTTGTAATACAGGCTTTACAGGGATTGGTTCCTAACTAAGGGTTGTATGTAAGTACATAACCTGGGTACTGCCTGTAGATGGGATTAACAGTAGATTAGAAACTACAGAAAAGATTAATAAACTCAAATATTTAGAAAGAAGTCAGAAACTGGTGCCATCAAGTTGACTCCTGCTCTTGCCAACCCCAGGTAAGTCAGAACTGTGCTCCATAGGGTGTTCAATGTCTAATTTTTTTTTTTTATACCTACTCATCACTTATTGAAAATCTCATTATCCACCATTTCACATTTACGACAACAGTAAAAAAATCTACTATTCAACTATTTTGCACATTAACGACTTACATCTGGCAGTGACAAACACCAAAGTGTGAGGTGAGAGTAACGCTGGCTGTAACGGTTATGTGTCAACTTCGCTGGGCCATGTTTCTCATTGGTTTGGCAGTTTTATAATGATGTAATTTGACAGTTATGTAAAATGAAATCTGGCAGTTATGTAACCATGTAGTCATCCCCCATTTTGTGATCGATGTGGTCATCATCTATTTTCACATAATGCCAATTTTCACATAACAACCTGGTCTTTGGAACCTAAGCATGTCAATAAAAGAGGAGAGAGTATGGATCACCAGGCCTTTTTTCCAAGACACCTCTGGGTAGACTCATATCTCCAATCATTTAGTTAGCAGCTGAGCACATTAATCTTTTGTGCACCATGCAGGGTCTCCTATGTAGCAATATAACTGTCCAAAATGAAATACAGAAAAAAGTTAGAAAAAAAAAAAAAAACAGTGTTAGTGAGCTGTGGGACAACTTCAAGTGACTTAACATGCAATTGGAGATCATAAAGTATGTGCACTGGGGCAGGAAGAGCAGTAGAGAAAACATACTTGAAGAAATAATGGTTGAAATTTTTCCAAACTTGGCAAAAAATATAAACACACAGACCTTAAAAGCTCAACAAAAGTAATCCAAAACAAAGATTACCAAGAATAAAAAGAGTCATTTAATAATGATAAAAGGGTCTATTCAGTATGAGGACATAACAATACTGAATGGTTACAGAGCTTCAAAATACATAAAGCAAAAATACCCATTCTGCTGCCATCATGTCGATTCTGACTCATAGCGACCATATAGGACAGAGTAGGACTGTCCCATAGGGTTTCTAAGGCTGTAAATCTTTACAGAAGCTGACTGCCACATCTTTCTCCCATGGAGTGGCTGGTGGGTTCAAATCGCTGACCTTATGAGCAGGGCTTCAAACTAGTTCGCTCTGGTTTGAACCCCTGCTGAAATTTGCATTTCTAACAAGTTTCGAGGTGATGCTACTACTACTGGTTAGAGACCAATTCTGAGAACCACTAGTAGAGCAGTGGTTCTCAAAATGTATTATACATAAGAATCACCTAAGAATGTTGTTAAAATGTAGATTCTGATTCAGTATTTCTGGGGTGGAAATGAAAATTCTTACAGGGGTTCAAACCAGAATGAACCGATCTGAAGCCATGCTTTCAAGGTTAGCAGCCAGGAGCTTAACCACTGCGCCACCAGGGCTCCTTAAAAGCAGAAATATATAGAAATGAAAGGAGAAATAAATGAATCCACAATCCATTCAGAGATTTCAAGTCCTCTCAATCCTTAATTGATAGAAAAAGGAGACAAAAAAATCAGTAATGATATAGAAGACTTGAATACCATGATCAACCAAGTTGACCTAACTGACATTGTAGAATACTTTGCACAACAACAGCAGAAGATACTCTTTTCAAACGTACAGGTAACATTTACCAAGATTGATCAATCATATTGTGGGCCATAAGACAAGTCTCAGAAAATTTGAGGAATCAAATCATACAAATTATATTTCTCCTAATCCCAACAGAATTAAGTTAGAAATTAGTAAGAGAAAGATCTCTGGAAAACTCCCAAATATCTGGGATATCTAAATAACAACTTCTAAATAACCCGTGGGTCAAAAACAAAACCAAAAGTAAAATTAAGAAGTAATTTGAAGTGAATGAAAATGAAGACACAACATATCAAAATTTGTTGAGATGCGGCTAAAGCAGTGTTTAGACAGAAATTTATAGCACTAAAATGCCTACATTAGAAAAGGTCTCAAATCAATGACCTCAGCTCACATTTTAAACTAGAAATGCAAACTAAACCCAAAATAACAGAAGAAAATAAATCAGTGAAACAGTAAGAATAATGAAAGCAAAATCTGATTTGAGAAGATCAATAAAATTGATAAACCCTCTAGCTAGATTGATCAGGACTTAAAAAAAAAAAGTTAACAATATTAGGAATTATACAGAGGACATCACTATAGATCTTACACGTTAAAAGGATAATAAAGGAATATAATGAACAATTTTATGCCAATAAATTCAACAACTTAGATGAAACACAAATTCCTTTAAAGACCACACAACACCTCACTCAAAAGGAAATAACATAAATAACCCTATATTAATTTTTAAAGTTGAATTTGCAGTTAAAAAAAAAAAAAAGAAAACTTCAGGTCCAAGCAGCATCATTGGGGAATTTTACTTAACATTTAAGGAATAATGCCAATCTGACAAAAATGCCTTCATAAAATTGAAGAGGAGGATACAATTCCCAACTCATTAGGTCAGCATAAGCTTTATGCCCAAAACCAGAAAGCATTACAAGGAAACTACAGGCTAATTTAAAGACATTTAATCAAGTAGCCACACATGTTGAAATGAAATTGTAAAATACCTGGGGTTGGGAGACCAATTAGGAAGCTACAGAAATAGTCCAGACTAAAAGGACCTAACCCCAAAACACCGACTGCTGTCAAGTTGATTCTGACTCATAAAAAAAATAACAATAATACAAAATAGAACTGCCCCATAGGGTTTCCAAAACTGTAATCTTTACAGAAGCAGACTGCCACATCTTTCTCCCTTGGAGAGGCTGGTGGGTTTGAACCGCTGACCTTTCAGTTAGTGGCTGAGCACTTTAACCACTGCATCACCAGGGCTCCTAGACTAAAAGGAAACAGGGTTTAATTCTACCACCACAATCACCTTTCGGATTTCTGTAACCAAGAATCATGACTGATACAAGGGCACGTGTAAGATAATTGCAGAAGAAATGTAGAATTGGGGCAACTTAGCATATGACTGAGATAGAGTCAAGACAGAAGTTAATGGTGCAAAGGGAAACTAGAAAGATGGTAGTTCTGGTAAAAAATAATGAACAGCAGAGGTAGACTTGGGATTGAATATTGTATGTTTGGTTTGGAACAAGTTGACTTTGTGGCATTAGTTCATCCAGTACGTATTATAAAAGCCAATATTCAATGGAGTTCTACCTGTCAGGTGCTATAATAACCAGGAGATAGTTGGAAACATAAGATTACAGCTCAGGAGAGAGGGAAATAACAGGACTAGAGGTCATGCCTATACAACTGGTTCTGTTTACCAGCTCCAATTATCATACTGTGACTAAATTTTTTTTTTTTTTTTTAGAGAATTATCTGCTCTTCTGTTTTGGTGGCTCTTAGGATTTTTTCCCCCCAAGGCAAGGATAATTTTACAAAATCTACTATAATTATACTAAAGAGGTTAACCCACCCACTGCTGTCAAGGCACCTTCGACTCATAGCGGCCCTATACGACAGGGTAGAACCCATAGGGTTTCCAAGGCTGTGTATCTTTAGGGAAGCAGAATGCCACATCTTTGTCCAGTGTAGTGGCTGGTAGGTTTGAGTGCCAACCTTTCAGTTAGCAGCTGAGCACTTAGCCTCTGCACCACCAGGGCTCCTACGTAAGAGGCAGTGGTTGTTTTTGTGTGCTGAGTCAATTCAGCCTCATAGCTACCCTATAAGACAAAGTAGAACTGCCCCAGAGCGTTTCCAAGGCTGTAATCTTTACGGGAGCAGCTCACCAGGTCTTTTCTTGAACCACAGAGTTCCCGGTGGGCAGGGCTTCAACCGGTTCATTCTAGTTGGAACCCCTGCTGAAAATTTGCGTTTCTAACAAGTTCCCTGCTGAGAATTTGCATTTCCACCCCAGACATACTGAAATCAGAATCTACATTCTAACAAGATTTTCAGGTGGTTCTTATGTATAACTTCCTGTGAACTTGCTAGAAAAGCAAATTCTCAGCAGGGGTTCAAATTGGAATGAACCGGTTCAAAGCCCTGCTGGTGACTTTGAACCACCAACCTTCCAATTAGCAGCCTAATGTTTAACCTTTGCACCCCAGGGCCCCTACTTAAAAGGTTACTAGTTAGTGATCTTTCATAACAAAGTTAACACAACTTGAGAGATTTTTACCTGGAAGTCTCTGTCAAATGCAGCTGCTACTCCAACCTAGCATTCTTCTAAGAAGTCCTGTGGAGAGGGACACACATAGAGAAGCCCTAACGCACTCACTACAGGCAAGGGCGCAGACTTTAAGACCTTCCCTCCCCAACCCTCATCCAGATCTCCACACTCACACTGAAAACACATTAGGAAGCCAAAAGGTCTCCATGGCCCTTAGCCACCAGTAGACAGCTACAACAGCTGGCCAACATAGAGAGAAATCAGTTTGCATAGCCTCATCATCTCTGCCAACAGTGCATACAGGCTTCTAAATTTGTATACCTGACAGGTTATTTTTTAAAAGAGGCACTTTTGACTAATAGGCTGTCTCACTTAAGTGACCAACCTGAGCACACACTCATTCACCAAATGAAGAGTTACACTTTCGGTAAGAGGGAGCAGGCATTCCACTTACTGTTAAAACCCAGGCAATGACAATTTTCCTACAAATACCCTAGTGGGCAAAAGGACGATTCAGAAAGCAGCTATCATTTAGCAGTGCACTACAAAATTTTTAACATGCTAAGCCTTGACTAGAGTTTTTACCACACAACACAGAGACTGCTCAATGTTTAAAAACCTCCATCTTAGTAACCTGAACTAAGTATACAGGTAAAAAAAAAAAAAAAAGTATACAGGTAGTGAAAATAAAAAAATATTTAAATGTACAAGGAACACATGGTACCTGCATTTGTTTTACTTTGTGCGAATGGCTCAGTGGAAGAGCCTATTATCACTTTTCCATTATAAAAATAGTAAATACTTAATTGCCTCAGAAATAGATGAAATTACTACTCAACAGTGGCAAGATTTTAAGATTTTCATTTTATTAAAAATATGGCAACATAATAGCAGCATCATGTAATCTTTACTAGTACCATTTAAAAGTAGCCCTATTCACATAAACATCCACCATCTATGCGGCATCTTGATGCTTACATTTCAACTCTTCCCTTGATTATCCATAGCATTACGTAAAGAGCACCATTCTACTAATCAAGCCTAAAGAGGGCAATGATTTAACTATTAAACTGAATTACCTATACAGTGACACAGTACACTCAAGTTTAATCTTTCGTGGAAATCAGGGAATTCAGGTTATTCCCCAAGTTTGTGGCTTACCAGTAGCCTGAAACTTGAATTCTAATTCTTTCAATCTAATTTTCATGAGTTTAAACTTACAGCTATAGTTAAATTATTTGTGTAGCAAATAAAAATCAAGAATGGAGGGAACTGTTATTCCATTCCTGGGAAAAAAATTCTTAGACGTAAAATGTGATAGCTTATTTAATTGCTAGAAACTATGAAAATGCCTTAAAATAGAATGAAAAGAGATCTACTTACTAGTTACTAAACTTGACTGAAGATGGGCCAAAGCTGTTATTTTTAAAATAATTATCAGTTCTTAGGCAAAATCACCCCTAAAAATGTATTTAAAATAAAAATCACCCACAAACCCAAGGTTAAGTAGGGAAGTCAATTTTATCTCAAAAGATTATTTTATTACATGTCTACTAGACTCCTACTTCCAGAAATGTTAGCCTTTAAGAGCTCTGTTTGAAATTTGAAAATAAACAATTTAGAGTGAATATTATATTAGTAAATTAAACATTAAAAAATACTAATTATATAGGTAGTGAAAATAAAAAAATATTTAAATGCATACGTAACATTTGGTCATTGCATTTGTATTACTTTGTGGGAAAGGCTCCATTTCAGAACCCGCCCAGTTAAAATCAGATATTATCCTTTAATGAAAACATAAGCAATGACTCACTGAAATGTTAAAAGTTATTCAATGCATGCCTCTAAAAGGATTCATTTTAACTGCTAACTAAAGATTTAAATCGTTTTAATTTCTAATCAAAAAAATAAAAATTTTAAAAGCCTATTAAAAAAAAACTATACACATAATCATTAAATTTGAGTATCTTCAGTTGAGAACAAGTTTGGACCAGGTTTCACTTTTTCTAAATTTTTATTTTAAGATAAAGATAGCAACATATGTATGTGTACATATGAAAGACTGAGGATCCTGAAAAAAAATTTTCTTGACCAAAAAAACTGATTATAACAAGTCTTTTAATTATGTTAAAATTTAAGCCTCTGACACTTCTAAAGATCAACACAGTATATGTTGAATGTCTTCAATACGTGTTTGCAATTATAAATTCTTTAGTTTAGATGGAAAATCATAACAACTAAGGAGATAGTTGCAGAAGTTAAGAATTTATTATATTCATAGACTTGTTTTCACACATAAAACTGGATAGCTTATAAAGGACCATATTGTATTACCAGTTCAGTGTGCGTTGCTGAAAAGGAAGAACGAGAGCACCAACAGAATCTGACTAGAATGATGAACAGCAGCTAAAGTCTAAGGAATAGAGCGTACTCTCTGCATAATCAAGCTAAAAATAACTACAGAAGGTAGCAAGTATAAAATGGCTGTCTTCTTGACCTCACCTCAAAATTTCCTGGCAATATCCACCTGGGATGAAAAAGAATAATCTTTAAAAAAACAAACAAACAAAAAATCTTGAGAGAAAATAATAAACAAATGGAAACATATCAGCTCTTAGAAAATATCTCCAGGCCCTAGAAAGCTTTGCTTCCATAAGCCCATATAAAAAAAGTCAAATCTTACATAATAATCTTATCTCATTTCCAGATCTCTCGTACTCCTATTTTTAATTTCTGTGTCAAAGTCTTTCAAGATTGGTGTGATTATCTTAAAGCTGAATAAATACCATCAGCGAGAAAAATAATTAACAGCAGGAATCAAATTAAATATGTTAACTACCAGCACAAGAAACATTTAATAGACTCCAAATAAAAGAAAACACTCAAACTTTAAAAATGATTGTTTTATAGACACAAACATGCACTCCATGTCAAAACAATCTCTATGCCAACTAAAATGAGAGGGTTAAACTAAAATGCTTTTTTGAAATACATAAACAAATATCTTCCTCTAAAATACTTAGCTTTATTAAAGAAATGGTACTAAAAATAACAAAGATTCAAACAACATTTTCTCTATTCTACTTACATATCATAAATAAGACAGCTGTGGATGCAAGACACACACTCCTTCACAATCTTTCCATATGCATCCAAGCATTCTTGTATCAGAATAAGCTGTTTACTAGCCAACCGCATGTGGTTGAATGATTAAAATGACCATCTATACTTTACATAGTAAAGCATTTTCCAAAATTTTAATGTATACAGTGACAAAAAAAAACAAAAAACAGTAATTCTGAACACATGAAGAGTGATTAAGCAGCTTCATAATCAAACCAGGCTTCATTGCAATAAGGACAATTCTCTCCATTCTCCACCAAACACTTAAGTTTCAATAGTATTAACATTAAATGAAAAATCAAGTTGAAACCAAGTAACTAACATATTACTCAGCTTTTTAAATCTATGAAAGTAACTATTCCCATGAGGTAAGGCAACTGAGTAATTTGATTGTATTAGGTTGCATTAAAATAATTATACTTGATTTTTTTAATAACACGCTAATTCAAAGATATTACATTTTCAGAAATATAACAATAATGAAAAGAGTTCTGAAACCACGAGTTATAGTTCTGAGGAAAAACACTGGCAATGTTGTCACTTTACTACTAACATACTTTCTGCAAAAAGTGAGCCTAAGAAGGACGGATGACCTATATTTTAAACTCAAGTAAACATATTCTTAAACCTAAAACAAGTAACCTCACATATACTCCCAGTCCTCCCTTTAGGCATAATTTCTACACATTATTTACGAGAAAATGATTGAGAGGTAATAATTAAGGCCATCCGATGTAGGTAACTAAGGGTTTTCTCTGATTTAAGAAAAATAAGAACATGCTTCATTTTCAATTATCACAGTATAAAACTGATGGTCCCAAAACTGCATTTTTGTTTTGAGCTCTGAAGTCATTCTTGGAAACAGGACTTCCCTTTCATATCAGGTAAGCTAAGTAAGAAGCTCTCCTGACGTATCAGTTGCACACTTCTCTATGGGTGTGAATGGAAATCCATCTAGGTTCCATATGAATTGAGAACTAGCACATATAAAATTTTAGAAAACAGTATACCACATTTTAGAAGGCACTAAAGCTTCAGCTTGTGCTCCCATAGCCCACTTTGAAAACCCAGTTTCCTTTTTAGAAGGGCACCTTTGCCACCTACAGCTGACAAGACACACTGCAATATTATTCATAATAAGCTTGGAAATGTCAAGGAAGTTCAAAAAGAAATGCTCACTTCGTGGGGAGACCCAATGATTCTAAGCCCTGAATACCAATACATTATTATTAGTATTCAACACAGTTGCTCTTCCTTCTGCAACAGAACAGTATCATGCATTGTCAGTTGTTTTCTAATCCACAGATTTAAGCAATTTTAATCCATAAAACTATTTTAAAGAAAAACTGCTGTCCTAAACAGTGAGCAAAAGAAAACACAATAGTGAGAATTTAACACAATCACTGTAAATCCTGTGAAGTAAATGTTACAACTTCTTACATACTTTGCACTTACAAGGGTGTGTATATATTTGCACCGATTTCAAGCACGTCATCAAACTGTATATAATGAAATTTTCAAAAAAGTAAAATACAAAATTCAGTAACTAGCGTTTTTTTGAAAGAGCCTCCAATGCTTATCTCCAGTCTTTATGGATAGTACAAATTTGGATCTCTGATGTTCCATTTATTTGCAATGGTTCTTGGCAAACACTAACAAACCACATGACAAGTGTGTCAGCCACCATGGAAATGCACGGATTTCAGAAGATGAAGAGTTTGGGTAACATCGTTATTTTCATGATGTCCATGCTTTTTTTCTTACTCAGTAAACAAGATGGCCACGAAGTCACCTAACAACTGAAAAAGCTGTTAGCTCAGATCTGTATGTTCAACTGGATTTCTTCACTGTTTACATCTTGTTGACAGAATTAAAAACTTTGGATTTTATTCCAGCGTTGAGGTGTATCTGTCGATCCTATACTGCTTCTGTTTTAGCAGAGAGGTTTTCGTCATTTGGCTGACAATTCCCATTCTGCTGTACTTGGTTTTCCTCAGTCCTGGGGGCATCCTTATCATCTGATTCTTTGCCTACACTTGAATCCGGTTCTTTATTGTGCTCTTTCTCCTACAATGAATATTAAGGCATACATTTAATAATTTCCTCAAGAGTTGCTGGCTAATACTTTTGGTTGTGTTTAAAATGTGTAACTTTGTTTTTTGTGAATTAATAAAACTGGGTATATTCTCCCACTACGTTTTCATATAAAAACTGTATGCAAACCCATGCCAACCTGCCCTTTGCACTTCTCATAACAGATGGACAATCCACGGAAATTAAATTAAAATGAAACAGGTTAACGGAAATTGGAAGGAAGGGCTCAATAAATGCTGCTGACTGACGTGAAAAACTGGGATGAATCTTGCTGAAAACAGTGAGACAGTTACCAAAGGTACCAAAATAAATTTGTAATCTGGATACAAAAGAGGCAACATTAAAGGAACATGGGAAAGAAGTCACTATTCTTTCTCCAAAGACTGTTTAAAAACAGCCCAAATTCTGCCCTCAGTTTAAGGAAGAGATAAATGCAGACATGCAAAACAGTACCTGGCACATAGTAATGAGCAATAAATGTTGTCTATTATTAGTAATGATGATGATAAACCTCTACCAGTATGAGTTAACAAAACTATAAGATGAAGCTCCAGACCTCACAATTGGAATGATTTCCATATACAAATATACTTTACCAGTAAATAAGGGAATTGATATCATACAAAACTACTTAAAACTAAATAACATTTAAAGCATAGATGAGCAGTTTGGGGAGCAGTGAGACTGAATAGATGGGAGTAAAACCATTAGAACAGAAATTATGAGAAGGTTGACATAAACTGAAGCATGTAACCAATGTCACTGAACATTATTTGTAGAAATTGTTGAATGGGAACCTGTTTTGCTGTGTATGCTTTTACGAAAATACAGTATTTCTGAAAATTAAAAAAAGCCTTACTTGGTGGTTTGGTTTTCCATTAATTATTCTAAATCAGCAAATCTAATTTTAAGTATATATTACAAAACTAATTACAAAAGAACATCTGTCAAATTTGCTGAAACGAATATAATGAGAAAATGGCATTGAATAAAAATCTTATCAGTATAAAATCAAATACATCAATTATTTATTGCTATATAAAAATGTTCTTACTGTATGCCCTTCATGGGCTCTCTAATACGGAATGAAATTGTTTAAATTTTAGTTGGCTCTTATCTCTTCCCTTCAAAAATCAAGTGTAAAAATATTACCAATTTAACAAATATTAAAGAATACCAACAAGGTACAAGACAATGTTGCCCTCAAGTTGCTTTCAGTCTAAAAATATTCCTATGCAATAAACACTCTCAATTATTAATTATTTAAAGCCCAGACAATGAAAGACTATTCCTTACTTTAAGTGAGGTACTGTTCTTCTCCAACTTCTCCTTCCCATCTCTGTCATTGGAACTCTTTCTTGTAGAGGTTGAACGTTCTCTCTCTCTTCTTTCACTGATGTGGTCTCTTTCTTTCTCTCTCTTTTTGTCTTTCTTATTTCTACTTTAATAATATAGAAAGAATATGTCAATTAACATCTAAAACATTAAATACCTGTTTACATTTTTGACAAAATATTCTCATCTAATATCTTAAACTGATTTGACCAAGTAACATATAAATGGGTCTTATAACCTACTTAAAATACCCAATTAGCCCTACTTCCAATTAACTTTTTAAAGCTATCCAAGTCATTTTTGCAAGAGCCATCATGTGCTTAAACAAAATATAATTTGGTAATATCAATTTGTTACTTTTAAAATATTAAAGGTTTATTTACCTACTTTAATTGGGATAAAATAAAAACAAAATAAACTCTTTCCTTAAAAACGTATTCAAAGTATTAAATGAATAAGCAGAAAGGAACAAAAAGGATATAGAACCAGACATGGCGGAGGAGAAGCCAAGATGGCGGAACAGACAGACGCTTCCAAAGAGCCCTCTTTACAACAAAGACCCGAAAAAACAAGTGAAAAGAGTGTATCTGTGCCAAGCTGGGAGCTGTGAGCTTCAACAGCAAGTTTAGAAAACAAACTGAGGAGCACAGGGAGGAAAAGACCCTTCAGAAGCAAAGAGGAGTTATCGGACCTGAATCATGGGGAGCCCTCAGGCACCATTCCCGGAGCCACGGTGGAGGGCTGATACTAGAGTTCAGCCACAGTTTCCTCAGGGAGAAACAGCCAGTCACACAGCCTACTCACACCTCCAGAACCAGAGAAGAACAGCGTTCTCCGCAAAAGCTAAGTACTTCCGATTATTTTAATGCCACCCCACCCCCACTCTCAAGCCGGCTTCAGCGGCTGAATTCCCTGGGCCTAAGATAGGCCTTGTTCAACACCTAGAGCCATCCTCCGGGCCTTGGAAAAGGAAAAAATTTGCATTTGGGGGAAAAGATAATTTGCCACCTCCACTAACCGGTGAAGCTCAGGATAGAAGCGGCTCCTGCCCAACCATAAACAGTCTGTGGACTTTGAGCACCTTTCCCCTCTGCAAGGACCTGTGTGGGCCTTTTTCAGGGAGAATAGGCCCTTGTTGGCAGACTCCAGCTGTTTCAGCTGTGCGGTGGAGAGGAAGGTGTTTGATGTTTGACATTGCTTTGCCTATTAAACAGAGTCCTCGCCTAGCCACATCAGGGGCCTAAGGACTGGTACCTCCACTCAGGTCACCCACCCACCCATGTCAGGGGTCCAAGGATAACTGGTACCTCCCAGTCCTTAAAACCAAAAGCTTTGGGTGCCCATGGTCCATCTGCAGAACCTGCCCGCCTGCACACTCTAGGGAACAGGGATGCGCTTTCCTCAGAGACACTCGAGGGTCAGTTCTCAACTCCCTGCCTTGTTCAGAACGTGACCCTTGCTGCAACCAGATACCGGTACCTACACCAATCACTCCTGCCCCTCTAACACTGCAGGACAGAGCCTGTACCACATACTTGATGATCAGCTACCTAGACACCTGAGCTGAATTCATACAAGAAAACAGAATGGATTCCTAGACTAATATGCCTGGTAACAGCTCTAGCCATCTGGAGACAGGACGTCAGAGCTCCAAAGGTGAAAATGATCAAGCTAGCTCACTAAAGCAACCCATCTGGGCATATCAAAACAAAGCAAGAAGCTACGATACAGTAAGCAAACATAAACTAATACAATAACTTACAGATGGCTTGGAGACAATAGTAAATACCAAGTCACATAAAAAAACAGACCAGGATCACCTCAACAAGCTCTCAAAACAAAGAATCCAGGGATCTTCTAGATGAAAGTGCATTCCTGGAATTAAAAGAGGCAGAATACAGAAGTTTAACATACAGAACCCTTCAAGACATCAGGAGGGAAACGAGGCAATACGCAGAACAAGCCAACGAACACACAGATAAAGCAACTGAAGAAATTAGAAAGATTATTCAGGAACATAATGAAAAGTTTAATAAGCTGGAAAACTCCACAGACAGCAATCAGAAATTCAGAAGATTAATAATAAAATTACAGAAGTAGACAACTCAGTAGTAAGTCAGAGGAACAGAATTGAGCAATTAGAAGTCAGAATTTCTGAACTTGAAGATAAATCACTTGGCACTAATATATTTGAAGAAAAATCAGATAAAAGAATTTTTAAAAATGAAGAAACCTTAAGAATCATGTCAGACTCTGTCAAGAGAAATAACTTACGAGTGACTAGAGTACCAAAACAGGGAGGAATAACAGAAAATACAGAGAGAATCGCTGAAGATTTCTTGTCAGAAAACTTCCCTGACATCGTGAAAGATGAGAAGATATCTATCCAAGATGCTCATCGAACTCCACATAGGGTACATGTTAACAGAAAGTCACCATATTATACTCAAACTTGCCAAAAGCAAAGACAAAGAGAGAATTGTAAGAGCAGCGAGGGATAAACGAAAAGTCACGTACAAAGGAGCGCCAATGAGAATAAATTCGGACAACTCAGCAGAAACCATGCAGGCAAGAAAGCAATGGGAGGACTTATTTAAACAGTTGCCTGCCAAGAATCATATATCCAGCAAAACTGTCTCTTAAATATGAAGGTGAAGTTAGGACACTTCCAGATAAACACGAGTTTAGGGATTTCGTTAAAACCAAACCAAAACTACAAGAAATACTAAAGGGAATTCTTTGGTTAGAAAATCAATAATATCAGGTATCAACCCAAGACTAGAACGCTGGGCAGAGCAATCAGAAGTCAACCCAGACAGGGAAATCAAAAAAAACAAAGCAAGATTAAAAAACAAAAAAAAAAGGCTCAAAACACAGTAACAGCGATGTTATTATATAAAAGATGACAACATTAAAACAATAAAGAGGGACTAAGAAATATAATCATACACCTTCCATACAGAGAGGAAGATACAGCAATACAAAGAAATAGAAGGTAGGTTTAATTTTTAAAAAATAGGGGTAAATAATAAAGTAACCACAAAAGAGACAAACTATCCCACTCATTAAAATAAAATACAAGAAAAAAATAGAGACTCAGCAGAAACAAAATCAAGAACAATGAATATGAGGAAAGGACAATTATATAAAGATAATCTACTCAGCACATACAATTAAGTGGGAAAAAGAAACTGTCAACAACACACAAAAAAGACATCAAAATGATAGCACTAAATTCATACCTATCCATAATTATGCTGAAAGTAAATGGACTAAATGCACCAATAAAGAGACAGAGAGTGGCAGAATGGATAAAAAAAAAGATCCATCTATATGCTGCCTACAAGAGACACACCTTAGACTTAGAGACACAAACAAACTAAAACTCAAAAGATGGAAAAAAATGTATTAAGCAAAGAAGAATCAAAAAAGAGCAGGAGTGGCAATATTAATTTCTGAAAAAATAAACTTTAAAGTTAAATCCATCATAAAGGATAAGGAAGGATACTATATAATGATTAAAGGGACAATGTACCAAGAAGATATAACCATATTAAATATCTATGCACCCAATGACAGGGCTGCAAAATACATAAAACAAACTCTAACAGCACTGAAAAGTGAGACAGACAGCTACACAATGATAGTAGGACACATCAACACAACACTTTTGGTGAAGGACAGCACATCCAGAAAGAAGCTCAATAAAGACACGGAATATCTAAATGCCACAATCAACCAACTTGACCTCATAGACATATACAAAACACTCCATCCAACAGCAACCACGTATACTTTCTTTTCTAGTCCACATGGAACATTCTCTAGAATAGACCACATATTACGTCATAAAGCAAGCCTTAGCAGACTGCAAAACACTGAAATATTACAAAGAATCTTCTCTGACCATAAGGCCATAAAATTGGAAATCAATAACAGAAAAAGCAGGGAAAAGAAATCAAACACTTGGAAACTGAACAATACCCTGCTCAAAAAAGACTGGGTTATAAAAGACATTAAGGATGGAATAAAGAAATTCATAGAATCCAATGAGCATGAAAACACTTCCTATCAAAACCTTTGGGACACAGCAAAAGCAGTGTCAGAGGACAATTTGTATCAATAAACGCACACATACAAAAAGAAGAAAGGGCCAAAATCAAAGAATTATCCCTACATCTTGAACAAATAGAAAGAGACCAACAAAAGAAATCCTCAGGCACCGGAACAATAAAAAAATAGAGCAAAGCTAAATGAAATAGAAAACAGAAAAACAACTGAAAGAATTAACAAGACCAAAAGTTGGTTCTTTGAAAAAAATGAACAAAATTGATAAACCACTGGCCAAACTGACAAAAGAAAAACAGGAGAGGAAGCAAATAACCCAAATAAGAAATGAGAGGGGTGATATTACAACAGACCCAACTGAAATTAAAAGAATCGTATCAGATTACTATGAAAAGCTGTACTCTAACAAATTTGAAAACCTAGAAGAAATGGATCCTTTCCTAGAAACACACTACCTACCTAAGCTAACACAAACAGAGGTAGAACAACTAAATAGACCCATAACAAAAGAAGAGATTGAAAAGGTAATCAAAAAACTCCCAACAAAAAAAAGCCCTGGTCCGGATGCCTTCACTGCAGAGTTCTACTAAACTTTCAGAGAAGAGTTAACACCACTACTACTAAAGGTATTCAGAGCATAGAAAAGGATGGAATACTACCAAACTCATTCTATGACGCCACCATATCCCTGATACCAAAACCGGTAAAGACACCACAAAAAAAGAAAACTACAGACCGATATCCCCCGTGAACTTAGATGCAAAAATCCTCAACAAAATTCTAGCCAACAGAATTCAACAACATATCAAAGAAATAAGTCACCATGACCAAGTGGGATTCATACCAGGTATGCAGGGATGGTTCAATGTTAGAAAAACAATTAATGTAATCCACCACATAAATAAAACAAAAGACAAGAATCACATGATTTTATCAATTGATGCAGAAAAGGCATTTGACAAAGTTCAACATCCATTCATGATAAAAACACTCAGCAAAATAGGAATAGAAGGAAAATTCCTCAACATAATAAAGGGCATTTATACAAAGCCAACAGCCAACATCATCCTAAATGGAGAGAGCCTGAAAACATACCCATTGAGATCGGGAACCAGACAAAGATGCCCTTTATCACCACTCTTATTCAACATTGTGCTGTAAGTCCTAGCCAGAGCAACTAGGCTAGATAAAGAAAAAAGGGCATCCAGACTAGCAAGGAAGAAGTAAAATTATCTCTATTTGCAGACCACATGATCTTATACACAGAAAACCCTAAGGAATCCTCAAGAAAACTATTGAGACTAACAGAAGAGTTCAACAGAGTATCGGGATACAAGATAAACATACAAAAATCAGTTGGATTCCTCTGCACCAACAAAAAGAACATCAAAGAGGAAATCACCAAATCAATACCATTTACAGTAGCCCCCAAGAAGATAAAATACTTAGGAATAAATCTTACCAGAGATGTAAAAGACTTATACAAAGAAAACTACAACACACTTCTGCAAGAAAACGAGAGAGACCTATGTAAGGGGAAAAACATACCTTGCTCATGGATAGGAAGACTTAACATCATAAAAATGTCTATTCTACCAAAAGCAATCTATACATTTAATGCAATTCCAATCCAAATTCCAACGACATTCTTTAATGAGATGGAGAAACAAATCACCATCTTCATACGGACGGGAATGAGGCCCCGGATAAGTAAAACATTATTGAAAAAGAAGAACGAAGTGGGAGCCCTTACTTTACCTGATTTTCGAACATATTATACCGCCACAGTAGTCAAAACAACCTGGTACTGGTACAGCAACAGATACATAGACCAATGGAACAGAATTGAGAATCCAGACATAAATCCATCCACATATACGCAGCTGATATTTGACAAAGGCCCCAAAACAGTTAAATGGGGAAAAGACAGTCTTTTTAACAAATAGTGCTGGCATAACTGGATATCCATCTGCAAAAAAATGAAACAAGACCCATACCTCACTCCATGCACAAAAACTAACTCAAAATGGATTAACGACCTAAATATAAAATCTAAAACGATAAAGATCATGGAAGAAAAAATAGAGACAATGTTATGAGACCTAATACTGGGAATAAACAGTATACAAAACATTACTAACAATGCAGAGGAAAAACCAGATAACTGGGAGGTCCTAAAAATCAAACACCTATGCTCATCCAAAGACTTCACCAAAAGAGTAAAAAGATTACCTACAGACTGGGAGAAAGTTTTTAGCTATGATATTTCCAATCAGCACCTGATCTCTAAAATCTACATGATACTGCAAAAACTCAAATAACCCAATTAAAAAATGGGCTAAAGATAGGAACAGACACTTCACTAAAGAAGACATTCAGGTAGCTAACAGATACATGAGAAAATGGTCTCGATCATTAGCCATTAGAGAAATGCAAATCAAAACTACAATGAGATTCCATCTCACTCCAACAAGGCTGGCATTAATCCAAAAAACACAAAAGAATAAATGTTGGAGAGTCCCACTCATACACTGCAGGTGGGACTGTAAAATGGTACAATAACTTTGGAAATCGATTTGGTGCTTCCTTCAAAAGCTAGAAATACAATTACCATACAACCCAGCAATCACACTCCTTGGAATATATCCTAGAGAAATAAGAGCCTTTACACGAACATATTATTTCTCTATGGCATTGGGTGGTATTGGGTACACGAACAGATATATGCACACCCATGTTCACTGCAGCACTGTTTACAATAGCAAAAAGATGGAAGCAACCAAGGTGCCCATCAACAGATGAATGGATAAATAAATTATAGTATATTCACACAATGCAATACTATGGATAAAGAACAGTGAGGAATCTGTGAAACATGTCATAACATGGAGGAATGTGGAAGGCATTATGCTGAGTGAAATTAGTCAGTTGCAAAAGGACAAATATTGTATAAGACCACTATTATAAGAACCCAAGAAATAGTTTAAACAGAGAAGAAATTATTCTTTGATGGTTACGAGAGGGGGGAGGGAGGGAGAGTGGGAGAGGGGTAGTCACTAATTAGATAGTAGATAAGAACTACTTTAGGTGACGAGAAAGACAATACTCAATACAGGAGAGGTCAGCACAACTGGACTAAACCAAAAGCAAAGAAGTTTCCTGAATAAACTGAATGCTTCAAAGGCCAGCGTAGCAGGGGCAGGGGTCTGGGGACCATGGTTTCAGGGGACATCTAAGTCAATTGGCATAATAAAATCTATTAAGAAAACATTCTGCATCCCACTTGGGAGAGTGGTGTCTGGGGTCTTAAACGCTAGCAAGCAGCCATCTAAGATGCATCAATTGGTCTCAACCCACCCGGATCAAAGGAGAATGAAGAACACCAAGGACACAAGGTGATTATGAGCCCAAGAGACAGAAAGGGCCACATGAACCAGAGTGTACATAAACCTGAGACCAGAAGAACCGATGACTGCCCTGACAGGAAACACAACAGAGAACCCCTGAGGGAGCAGGAGAGCAGTTAGATGCAGATCCCAAATTCTCATAAGACCAGACTTAATAGTCTGAGACTAGAAGGACCCCAGTTGTCATGGCCCCCAGACCTTCTGTTAGCCCAGGACAGGAACCATTCCCAAAGCCAACTCTTCAGACAGGGATTGGACTGGACAATGGGTTGGAGAGGGATGCTGAAGAGGAGTGAGCTTCTTGGATCAGGTGGACACTTGAGACTATGTTGGCATCTCCTCCCTGGAGGGAGATGAGAGGGTAGAGGGGGTTAAAAGCTGGGGAAATGGACACAAAAAGAGAGAGTGGAGGGAGGGTGCGGGTTGTCTCATTAGGGAGAGAGCAACTGGGAGTATGTAGCAAGGTATATGTAAGTTTTTCTGTGAGAGACTGACTTGATTATTGTAAACTTTCACTTAAAGCGCAATAAAAATTTTAAAAAAGAATCATATGTGGCTCCCAAGCAGGGTTGATTGACTAACAGCAATTCTTAGAACTTCAAATAACCTATTGTGCCACCTGCCCATTACACAGCAGTACTACAAATTCAAGGACAAAGTTTACGCAGAAGATGAAATGAGTAAAAAGTTCCATCAAAAAAAAAAAAACTTATAAAGGGGATGAAGTATGATTTCATATCAGAAGCACAACCAGTGAAACAGCCATAATATGGGATTCTAAACATTTTTCCCTTATTATGAATAGTTTAAAAACAGACACAAAGATCAGAGAAACAAAGTTCCAGGCACTTAAGGAACTCTTTATCCAGTCATTTGCTGATGATTACACTAATTGAATAGACTTCAGTGGCCACACATAGCAAAACATAAGACTGCTAACAGACTGAATTGTGTCCCCCCCCCAAAAAGATATGAAGTCCTAATTCCTGGTACCTATGGGGTCTTTGATGATGTCATCAGTTGAATTAACATGATGTCACACCAGAATAGGGTGGAGCCTAATCCTGTATGAGTGATGTGCTTATAAAACGGGAGAATATACAGAGACAAGAGTAAAGAAAGAAACCATGTAATGCTGCAGCTACAAGCCAAGGAAAGCATGGAGCTACCAGAAGCTAGAAGAGAGACATGGAACAGATAGCCCTTAAAATCCTGAGAAGGAATCAACACTGCTACCACCCTGATCTCAGACTCAGCCTCCAGAACTGTGAGATAATAAACTTCTGTTGTTTGAAGCAGTTCACTTTGTGTTATTTTGTTATGACAACCCTAGGAAACTAATGCAGTTTGGTACCAGAATAAGTAGTGATGTAATGAATACGTAAAAATGCAGAAATGGCTTTAGAACTGGATATGGGTAAAGGCTGGATGAGTTTGGAGATACTTAATAGTAAAAGCCTAGATTGCCTTGAAGAAATTATGGAAAGACACCCTGGTACAGTTAAGTAACAAAATCAGGTAAAGAACAGTATGTTTTATGCTACCTTTTGTACAAGAAATACGTAAATAATAACGTAAATTCTCATTTTGAGTCTGCATATAAAAAAACAAAGGGTATAGAAAAAACTAGTAAGAATTGTAACTTACAGAGGCAAGAGTAGATGGCACATGGGTGGAAATAAGACTTCTCAATGAGTAACTTTTTATATCGTTTTGATTTCTGAACCATGCAAATGTATCACTCACTCAAAATATAAAGTTTAAAAAATAAATTAAACAGGGAAAAATCCTGGTAATTTTTACAATTCCTGCCTCCTCCTCTTGATAGTACATGTTTTCAACCTACCTCCTAGGTGATGGAGACCTAGAAGATTTCCTTTTTATGGTTTTTGATGTTCTCGGCGATCTGGAAGAACTCCTGCTCCTCCTCCTACGCCTTTCCCTGAAAGCCAAAGACGTTATCATTTTTAAAAAACAGCAATTAAAATAAAAGGCAATTCAAATACACAAAAGCAGAAAGGTCCTTGATGATCTCAAGAGAGCGGTATTCTTTAGAGGCCAGTTGAAACTCATGTCCTTTATAAGAACATTTTATTATCTAATTTTAGTGCAGATCAAATTATGAAACATAAATTTTAGACTTAGGAAAACATCTTCTAAGACTTCATATTAGAAAAGTTAGAGGGTCTCATTTTCATCTGATTTATTAAGACAAGAACGTCCTGAATAATAAAATAATGGATGCTTCATTTTCTCTCAGCATCTAAAACATGTTTTGTTTTTCAGGTCTTCTGTCAAGCATTTAGCTACTTACCGCCCCACTGTGGATTATTTTATAACAAGGTTCTTGTCCAGAACTCAAAGATAAGTTAGCTTGCACAATGAGAACCTTCTGGACCCAGGTATTTCCCTCCAGCTTTCTACCATTTCATGAATGTTATTCTATTAACTTAAAATTACATTCACGAGTTCCTTAGATACATTTAAAATAGCTAAAATCTGGGATTTAAATGACAAAGTAAAAATTAACAATGTTTATTATAAAACTTCTTAACATATTAGAAAATGACGTAGATGCTAAATTACTTAATTTTAAGGGTGGTCAAAGAAACAATGAATTTCATACCATGTCTCTAATTCATGGGATGAGGTGTGAGGATTTATGTATTAAATTATTAATGTATTCAATAGCCTATCTGACATGGAGCTCTGATAATCAGTGGCCAGATAGCTAAAAGAACCAAGTTCCTTAGAATTCAAATTCTCCTTACTGCCTCAGTAAACTGATTCTAGGCTAATAAAATATTGTGTCTAAATTTTTCATCTGTAAAGTAAAAAACTAAATAATGCTCAGATGTGTGGTATATATGGCAGGTGTTAAAAAGACAAAAAAGTTGAAAAACTCTAAGTACACAAACCAATTCCAGCTTTACCTAAGGTTCTCTCCATCATTGCCTACTTTCATTTCCAATATTTTCCAAAATTATACTTCTTGACTAACGTGAAAATTAAATCACATATTCCATTCTATCACTGTTATTTTGTAACCAAAAGTACTTTTTTTTTTTTCAAAGCATCACTGGCATCCCCAGACTTTAACTATGCCTTGATCTGCATAACTCTTCACTTGTTTATTCAAAAAGTACTATGTACAGGTGGATATTTAACAACTACACTTAATGATAAGAACTAAGGCTGGACAGACAGCAATCTAGACTATCAATTACTTGCAAAAAGCTGTGAGCTGTTCTATAAAGAACATGGAAAGTGGAGTTGATTAGACTCAAGACACAAATTTTAGTTCCAAACCTTAGTAGCTGCACAATAGGTGTCATCTTACTTAACCCGAGTCTTAGCTTTTTCAACTAGAAAATAGAAGTAATTAATGTTTCCCATTTACAAATCAGAGCATGTGAAATGTATGTAAAAGACAAGAAAGTGTTAACTCTTCAACAATCTCTTTTGAAAGCATGAATCATTCTAAACGGCTGAACCTTTATGAACTAATGTCAGTCAGCATTTATTCTACAGGCTCCAGAGATTACTTGAGAATATATTTAGGACTGAATGTGAACATCTGAACTTTTAAAAAAATCAAATGACTTAACAGCCAATGAAAAAACTAAAAACATTTCAAAGTCAGCAGAAAAACTAAGTTCAAGTTACTAAAAAGAAATCAAAATATTTTTGGTGCTATAAAGGGCAATGTCTAAACTAGCCAACAAAAACAAAGGTATATGAAACATAAATAAATTGATTGTGCAGTACAAATACAATCATAAGGCTCAACTGTTAACCACAGCAAATGAATTTAGATTAATTTTTCAGTTTCGGTTCAATGTGCTGAAATTTGGCAGAAATCTATTTTCATCCCCATTTTAACACATACTGTTGCTTTAAATCTTATGGTCTGAGGCAACTTCTGAAAGCGAGTACCAAGTATTGGTTAGAGAATTCTCGATTAAACTTAATCTCAGAAAAGTAGGGAAAGAGCCATTAGACTGCTGATGCTAAAATGTGAGCAGATGGAAAATTTTCCTCTCACAGCTTGAGTTTCCTCACATTTAAAACGGCGATAACAATAGTTCTCTCTCAGGCTTGTGAGGACTAAATGAGGTTAGGTATGAAAAACTCTGCCAAGACACAGTATCCGGCATTTAGTAAAGCACTCAATAAATGCCTGCAATTATCTTTTACTAATTAATCAAAGACTAGTATTAAGAACAAAAATTGGTCCTGATAAAACTCTCAATAAAATAGGAATAGAAGGGAAATTCGACAACATAGTAAAGTGTATCTATAAAAAACCAACAGCCAACATTCTCAATTGAGAAAGGCTGAATATATTCCCCCTGAGAAAAGGAACAAGAATGCCCTTTACCAGCATTCCTATTTAACATTGTGCTGGAAGTCCTAGCCTGCGCAGTAAGGCAAGAAAGAGAAAATGGGCATCCAAATTGGTAAGGAGGAAGTAAACTATCCCTATCTGAGGATATATGATACTATACATTGAGAACCCTGAAGACTTCACAAGATAACTACCGGAACTAACCAAAATATTCAGCAGAGTAGAAGGACACGACATAAACATACAATAATCAGTTGGATTCCTATACACCAATAAAGAGAACTATGAAAGGAAATCAGGAAAGCATTATCATTTATAATAGTCTCTAAAAAAATAAAATACTTAAGAATAAATCTAATCAGGGATATAAAACACCTATACAAAGAACACTACAAAACTACTGCAAGAAACCAAGAGACCTACATAAATGGGAAAACATTCTATGTTCGTGGATAGGAAGACCCAACATTGTGAAAATGTCAATTCAGCCAAAAGCAATCAACAAATACAACGCAATCCCGATCCAAATACCAACATGATCCTTTAACGAGACAGAAAACTAATCATTAACTTTACATGGAAAGAGGCCCCAGATATGTAAAGCACTACTGAACAAAAAGAATAAAGTAGGAGGCCTTGTACTACCTGACCTCAGAACCTACCATACAGCTGTGGTAGTCAAAACAGCCTGTTCTGCTAAAATGGACACACTGACCAATGAAACAGAATAGAGAACCCAGATATAAATCCATCCACCTACAGTTACTTGATCTCTGACAAAGGCCCAAAGTCCATCGAATGGGGAAAAGACAGGCTTTTTACCAAATGGTACAGGCAAAACTCTATGTCCATCTGCAAAAAAATGAAACAGGATCATTCCATACACAAAAACTAATTAAAAATGAATCAAAGACCTAAACACAAAACCCAAAACTATAAAGACCATGAAAGAAAAAATAGGGCAAACACTAGAAGCCCTAATACATGGATGGCACAAATAGCACACAAACCATAACTAACAATACACAAACACCAGAAGACAAGCTAGGTATCTGGGATCTTCTAAAAATTAAACACACTCAACAAAGAAGTTCACCAAAAGAGTAAAAAGAGTACCTACAGACTGGGAAAAAATTTTTGACTATGACAAATCTGACAAAGGTCTAACCTCTAAAATCTACACTAAAATCCAATACTTCTACAACAAAAAGACAAATAATCCAATTAAAAAATGGGCAAAGAACATGAAACTTCACTAAAGACATTCAAGCAGCTAAAAGACATATGAGGAAATGTTTATGATCACTAGCCATTAAAAACTATAATGAGATATCATCTCATCCCAAACAGAAAATAACAAATGTTGGAGAGGCTTGCAGGGAGCTTGGAACTCTTATGCACTGCTGGTGGGAGTGTAAAATGGTACAACCAATTTGGAAAACGATATGGCGATTCCTTAAAAAGTTAGAAAGAAATACCATACGATCCAGCAATCTCATTCCTAGGAATATATCCTAGAGAAATAAGAGCTGTCACACGAGTAGACATATGCACACCCATGTTCACTGCAGCATTACTCACAATAGCAAAAAGATGGAAACAATATAAGTGCCCATCAACAGATGAATGGATAAACTATGGTACACACACACAATGAAATACTACGCACAATGAAGAACAATGATCAAGCCATGAAACATCAAACTACATGGATGAATCTGAAGGGCATTATACTGAGTGAAATAAGTCAATTACAAGAGGACGAATACTATATGAGACCACTATTATAAAAACTCATGAAAAGGTTTACACACAGAAAGAAACAATCTTTGATGGTTACCAGAGAGGTGAGGGAAAAAGACTAAACAATAGATAAGTGGTAACTTTGGTAAAGGATAAGATAGTACACAAGACTGGGGAAGTCAGCACAACTTTACCCATACAAGGTCGTGGAAGCTTCACAGACACATCCAAACTCCCTGAGGGACCAAATTACTGGGCTGAGGGCTGGGGATCATGGTCTCGTGAAACATCTAGCTCAACTGGCATAACACAGTTCATAAAGAAAATGTTCTACATCCTACTTTGGTGAGTAGCATCTGGGGTCTTAAAAGCTTGTAAGCAGCCATCTAAGATACTCCACTGGTCCCACCCCATCTGTAGCAAGGGAAAACGAAGAAAACCAAAGACACAAAGGAAAGATTAGTCCAAAGGACTAATGGACCACAAGTACCACAGCCTCCACCAGAATGACTCCAGCACAACTAGATGGTACTTGGCTACCACCTCCAACTGCTCTGACAGGAATCACAATAAATGGTCTCAGACAGGGCTGGGCAAAAATGTAGAACAAAATTCTAATTCACAAAAAAGACCAGATCTGACAGAGACTGGAGAAGCCCTGAGAGTACGGCCCCCAGACACCTTTTAGCTCAGTAATGAAGTCACTCCTGAGGTTCACCCTTCAGCCGAAGATTAGGCAGAATGATAAAACAAAATGAGACTAAAGGGGCACACCAGCCCAGGGGTAAGGACTAGAAGGCAGGAGGGGACAAAGAAGATGGTAATAGGGAAGCAAGGTTGACATGTATGTCATGGGGTTGCTAACCAATGTCATAAAACAATACCTGTATCAACTGTTTAATGAGAAGCTAGTTTGTTCTATAAACCTTCACCTAAAGTAAATTAAAAGTTAAAAAAAAAAAAAAAAGATATAGTTTAACACAAATTAAGAACTCCCATTTATTTATAGTCATGGTTATCTGGGGAAACGGATATCGGATTAGATAATCTTGAATATCTCAAGGAAGGTCCTCATTTTGCAGCTGTTATTATGGCAACCTACTACCACCTGGTGGGAGTATACCTATTAATAAATTAGAGGAATAACCCGAAGAAAAAAGCAAAACTGCCAAATAAGAGAACCAAAATTTAAATTTCTCGCATTCAACAAAACAGAGATGTAAAAATTTAGATGACAAAAAGGACAAACACTTCAAGTTTGAAAGCCACTTTGCGTATTAAGATTTATCACACTATTCCAGAGCAATACAGAAGCCTAAAAGTTCAATTCCTCTATATTTTTATAAAAATATTTGCCTGTGCCATCCCACACTCCTAAAGAAATAAACAATAAGAAGAGGATGGAAACCGTGGATTAGAAAGTACTGCTAAAACTTTTCAAAAATTTTGTCCAATCTCATCTTTTCTTCATAAATTCAAATAGTGTGGCAATCTCTTTAATAGAGAAATGTTTACTCTGCAATTAGGGGAAAACCTTCTGCCGTTATTGTACTAATTTCCACTTGTGTAAGATAATCTCTTCCACTTCAGTTAAAATTTATGCTTTCATTTTGTCATCAGTAAACCCCTTGATAAAAATTTTAAGCATTTTCAAACCTGCTGGAACTACGAGATCTTCTTGATGCATTATAACTTCTGGGTGGTGTTCTGGATTTTTTATCCTTCTTTCTTTTCTCATCTATTTCTTTGGATTTGTCCTTTTCTCGGTCCTTTTCTTTGTCCTGTTCTTTTTCCTTCTCTTTGTCTCGCTCCTTTTCATGCTCTTTTTCCCGCTCTCTGTCCTTTTCCTTGTCTTTTTCCCGATCCTTTTCTCGTTCTTTATCACGGTCTTTATCTTTGTTTTTACTCCGTTCCTTTTCTTTTTCACGTTCCTTTTCCCTCTCCCTCTCTTTTTCCCTTTCCTTTTCTCTATCTTTTTCTTTCACTCTTTCCTTTTCCTTGATCTTTTCTCTGGTGTCTTTTCTCTTGTCCCTTTAAAAACAAACAAAAATAAATACGTAAATTCGTAACTAAAATCATTCTACCTCCTCACCTCAGAAAAAGGGTTTCCTTGCCTTTCCTCAACGATTACCAACACAATGCAATTTGTAATGGCTATAGACTTCGTATTTAACTTTCTACATAACTCGTGTGCATGAAGCTATTAAATGAAACAATTAACAGGCTGACGTGAGCAGTTTGGAAGCCTCATTAGTGATACTAACAATCCGATCCAAATCAATGGCAATCAATATTAATCCTACATTACTAATACAATCAGAAAAAAGTTTTATTTCTCTCATTAGAAACCTAAACCACAACGTATTTTTAACAAACCAAGCCAATGAAAAAATCCATAATTCCCCTAAAACCCACCGTGAACGCGAACGACTCCTTGACTTCCGTCTCTCTCTTGACTTAGAGCGTTTTTTATGTGGGCTCTTAGATCTACGTCTATCTTTCTGTCTTGAACGTGATCTATTATGGGATCTACTCCTAAAGAAAAACAATTGTTAGAACATCAAAATTTGTTCTTAGAACTTCAATTTAAAAAAATTTAAGATATCTTTCAAATAAGAATTCTAAAACCTATCCCAACAGTATTTATCAATATTTTTAAATTCCCTACTATGACACTTAAGTTAAATGAATTTACTTGTTGAAAACTTTATACTAGATATTTCATTATCCAGAACACAAAGATAGAAACAATGAAATAATTCATTTTCTATGTCAGACTTCAGTTAATATTTCCAGGTGTGGTTTTCTTTCGCCAACTGTTATACGCCCCAAATTAGTATAAATCTCTCCTACAGTCCAAATTTTCATATCATAAATTGTCTCTAATTCAAGAGAAAAGAACTTGACTTGCATGTATTATGACTGTTTCTGATTATAACTTATCTTGACAGGGACTGGTGGTGATATGGTTCAACAGTTTCTATAATGGCTGTAAGGTATCTGTCGTAACAGATACATTAAGTACAATAGAAAAGGAAATACAGTACTAATGATAGTACTAGTGTGACAGGAAAATAAAAATCACTACTGTGAGTAAAAGCTAGATATAAGCAAATGTCAGGTTTGCAATGCCTTGATTTTAAAGTATAAACATAGCTATTAAAAGAAACCTTTATTACCGGAATTCTTGTAAGAAAAACAACTGTTATCCCAATTTTGAAATTCTCTAAGTTCCCTTCTTTCCCCACTGCAATAATTGTTTTCATCATGTGATTTTTTCATAATGAGGTTTCCTAGGAACTATTTATTGCCACATAATAAAATGTACTCAACACAACTTAAGTAACAAAGTGATCAGACTTGCCGGCTTTGGAGTCAGACAACCTGGCTCTGAAGCTCAGCTCTGCCCCACTAGCTAGTGAGAACTTAGGAGAGCTAGTTGCTTACCCTCTCTAAGCCTGAGTTTCTTCTTCTACAAAGCAGAGTAAAAATCATACCTAAATCTCCTAGGGTTGTCCTGAGGGTTAAATCTGAAAATGTATGTAAAATTGCCTAGCAATCTTTTGGCACCAAGTAAACGCTCAAAACTCTGAACTCTCAATACTATCATCATCATTATTAACAATTAACGTAAACTTTTAAATGTTTTACTCCAAGTAGGTCAAATGAACTTCCAAAAATTTGCTTTACATAACTAAAACTCATCCTGATAGTTTTATGTTTTTAAGTTAAAATTCAAATATCTATAAGAGAAACACATACAGTTAAATGATCATGCTTGTGGTATGCTAGGTAAACAGAAAAATCTCCAGACATTTCTCAATTAATAATAAAATCTTGTTTTTTAAACACACTTTTCAGTTAGCCAAAATTTGTTTTCCAATACCTAATTTTCAACTGAGCTATTCATCTTTTACATGGCTTTAAAGACAGGTCTTCATGCCACATTTTTAATACAAGAAGATAATTCACATTTCATTGAAATCTTTATCACTAGTAACCTAAGATACACGAGAGTCAAGTAGTAGGTTATTAAGACAAAACTTAGAACATTTTTAGTCCATTTACGGATATACACATAAGGGTAATCTTTTAAAGTGCCTTTGCTTCTATGTGCTTAATAAAAAATCTTAATATTTAAGATTTCCGTTCCAGTTAACCTCGTTAAAAATATAAATGATCTTTTGTTTTCTTCAAACCAGTGATTTTCAATCATAACCTGAGAAATGACTTTTAAAAAATGTAATCATAACCTTAATAAATATTAATAATAGAATCCTGATCACTTGGCCTCCCACCTTACTTATCCTATGGGTCCTCAGAGTTTGAATATTATTACTCAAGAGTAACTATGTCATTTTTTTTTCTTTTTTTTATTGTGTTTTAAGTGAAGGTTTACAATTCAAGTCAGTTTCTCATACAAAAACTTACACACACATTGTTATGTGACCCTAGTTGCTCTCCCTACAATGTGACAGCACACTCGTCCTCTCCACCCTGTATTTCCCATGTCCATTCCACCAGCTCCTGTCTCCCTGTCTTCTCATCTCGCCTACAGACAGGAGCTGCCCACACAGTCTCTTGTCCACTTCAGCTAAGAAGCACACTCCTCACCAGTTATCATTTTATGTCTTACAGTCCAGTCTAATCTTTATCTGAAGACCCGGCTTCGGAATGGTTTTACAGTTTTGGGGTAACAGAGAGTTCAGGGGCCATGTCCTCTGGGTTCCCTCCAGTCTCAGTCAGACCATTAAGTCTGGTTTTTTAACTAGAATTTGAGTTCAGCATTCCACTTTTCTCCTGCCCCATCAGGGATTCTCTGTTGTGTTCCCTGTCAGGGCAGTCATTGGTGGTAACCAGGTACCGTCTAGTTCTTCCAGTCTCATGCTGATGGAGTATCTGGTTTATATCGCCCTTTCTGTCTCTTGGGCTCTTAATTTCCTTGTGTCTTTGGTGGTGGTCATTCTCCTTCGCTTCAGGTGGGTTGAGACCAATTGATGTATCTTAGATGGCCACTTGCTAGCTTTTAAGACTCCAGTGGTATGCAGAACGTTTTCTTAATACACTTTGTTATGCCAACTGACCTAGATGTCCCCTTAAACCATAGTCCCCAGAACCCAGCCCTGCTACTCTGTCCCTTGAAATGTTCCGCTGTATTCAGGAAACTTCTTAGCTTTTGGTTTACTCCAGTTGTGCTGACTTCCCTGTATTGTGGTGACCTTCCCTTCACCTAAAATAATTGCCTACTATCTAACTAGTGAATACCCCTCTCCCTCCCTCCCCACCCTCATAACCATCAAAGAATGTATTCTTCTGTGTTTAAACCTTTTCTTGAGTTCTTATGATAAAAAAAAAAAAAATTTTTTTTTATGATAGTGGTCTCATACAATATTTGTCCTTTTGCAACTAATTTCACTCAGCATAACGGCTACTTACTTCTATCATTAAATATCTCTATCTCACCGGCTTGGCAGCCTTAAAGTTTTCTGATTAAGACTGCTAAAACCTTCAAGTCAAGAGAAAATCTAATCCAACCAAAGATCAAGCTGATTTGAGTCATCGTTAGCAGTTCACCTTTTTGGCAGAATTTGCAAAGTTACATTTTAAAATTAGCCTGTAAATAAAGGGCAACTTACCAAGATGTTGAATCAAGCTTCATTTTATAAATCAGTTGTTTCCCATTAAAACATTATAAAAGGTCTTATAGTTCTAATGCTGGCCTGTAAAAGCTACTTAGCTTAAAATGTAACAATTACAGTACTACCCATATTTTCTAATACTCCATGGAAAAAACGCGTTATCAAAATTTACCTGGACATGGTAGAAACACATCTTCCTCCAGTCCTAGCCAAGCTCAAAGTGACAAGAAACCCCTTCTTTCTCTTACCATAAGAAGTGGAGGAATGGGGAAAGAATACAAAGGGGCGGGGGGGAGAGGTTCTAGAAGCATCTGAAAATGCTGAGAAGGCAGGAAAGGATGGGCCTTCAAGAGCAAAAAGCTCCCCCGCCCCCAACTAAGTCTAGTGGGTCAGAGCCAAAGCTGAGTATCAACTCCCAGTAGCAGAGGAAGGGAAGCCAAGAAAGGTCTATCACCCCCCCTCCCCCATTTCCAGGGGCTCCTTCATAGATGGTTCCAAGCCAAGATTCTTAAGTCAAATGTTTTCAGGTAAGAAATTCTTTTTTCCCTTTAAACAGAACTTGTTCTCTTTTGTATTTGTTCATGAACCTAGTCAAGGCCACATGTGTTTCTACACCCTGTGTTTAAAAACAGAATATGCTGACCAAAAAAAGATACATACACACATACATACACTGCACCCTGTCAAAGGTGGAAAACTTGCAAGACCTGGAAAAACAAGGCAGTTCTGTCGAGTTCCAGCTCTCACAGGTTTCCCTATATATCTTTTCCACTTTGACAAAGAAGCAAATAGGAAATAATTTCTAATGCTGCACAGTTAGATAGATCTACATGAAAGCACTCCCATGGAAAAAAATCCAAATATACTTAAAATGGTAAGAACAAAACCCTTAAAGTAGATAGCTAAATAATCTGCTATAATTTAAAAGAAAAAGACTTCACATAGATTGTCAAGGAAACAATGTTAACAGTCAAGATTCTGGTTTTTTTCCAGCCTCAGAAAAACACTAACGTATATCAGATTTGAAACATGGCTCTTGTACTGAATACAAAATGAGATTAAAGTCATTGTTTTTTATCCTCAGAAAAGAAGTCGTAACTCTCCTGCCCAGTTTTCTATTTCCTTGATCTCCTTTACCCTCACCACATCCTGTAAACACATGGGAACAGTCATAGTCTAGTACTACTGCTGCTTACGTACCACTTTCCTTCTTGTTTCTGCCGCACTACCTTAGCCCTATTCCTTGTACATGAAACAACTTCCTTCACTGGGTGCCCAAGATGCCTTACTACAAGATACTGGAGGGAGATAGTTCAAAACTACATTCCAAAGGAGACTCTGCAAACTAAGAATAATAAACATGTATACACCAGTATATATCTAAAGTACAGTACTGGTGTCAAAGAAAAAATACCCTATTTTGCCATCTCATTCCTTGAATCTCCTCAGTCATCACAGAAAAATGGACTAAACTGAGCTTGCTGATGAGGCTCAACATATTGGTCCCTCTCTCTTCAAACTCTCCTTCTCCTCTAATACTCCCACATCAAGCTCACACACATGTACACACTATTTCCTTTTCTCCCTCTCTCTAGACATTAGTATAAGAATGTGCATACATAACATGCAATTAAGATTCACTATACACATTTTTAGCGACCCTGGTGGTGCAGTAGTTAGGCACTTAGCTGCTAATCAAAAGGCTGGCAGTTCAACCCACCAGCCATTCCATGAGAGAAAGATGTGGCAGTCTGCCTCCGTAAAGATTCAGCCTTGGAAACCCTATGGGGCAGTTGGACTACGTCCTATATGGTCGCTATGAGTCAGAACTGACTCAGCGGCAATGGGTTTTATACACATTTTTACATTTCAACAAAAGCTACCTAGATACCTCAAAGAAGACAAAAGAATTTATCACTTTAGACACAATCCTTAAGAGACTTCCAATCAAGACAATATTGCGAATTTACATTTTGAGGCTCCCTTTGCATCAAACACAAAACAATGAAAGATAACAGACAGAATATTAAAATAAGACAGCTATTCTCTAAAATAAGATAGAGTGTCAGCACAACAGCTGGAGCTAAAGCTCCAAGTTACTCCTGGGTTTCAGGTCCAAAAGTGAGCAGAGAAGGCTTATTCCTAGAACTTACCAAGAACTTAAAATATACCATTTGACACATGGTACTGGAGATAGGTAACTGTCTGACACCAAGAGCTGGGCTGGGATTCCCAGCCCTTAAGTGAATGGGGGGGTGGGGGACGGGACTGACAAAAAGGTGCAGCTTCAGCACCACCACTAAATATGTGCTCTTTTCTCAGTATGAAGAATGAAAATAGTTTCTGACACTTCTGTATAAAGATTAGTTCACTCTTAGAAAAACCAGGAATAGAACATCTTTGAACAGAACACTAACTTCTACAACTGAAAATTAGTTAAAACATTAAAAAACAAACATCAACCTATACAAAATTTCACTCTTAACCATACAGTATTGTTAACAATATTTAATGGTAACCACAGTTCCAGGTGAACTCTACTAAAATGTCAAAATTTTCATTTTTTGACAAAAACTCAGAAAAATCTTAATTATTTCAAATATAAAATTGAAAAAATTTAAAATCATACCAGAAATTCTCACCTGTGTTTTGACTGTGATCTTTTCCTTCTAGAATGGGATTTTGAGCTAGACCTGGATTTTGAACGAGTGTGGGAACGAGATCGACCGCCTTTTCTTTCATTGCTCTTTCCAGACTCTGGGAGGAAAAAACCACTTTGCAGTGTAAGCTCAGAACAATTAAAGATCCCAGTTAATAATCAGGCACAAGTGGAATGTACCACATATAGTGCAAGGGGCCTACTCTCTGTACATCCTCCTCCTGTGCAATTATCCTTCAGAAACATCCAAGAAAGTCATTGCACAAACTCGTTGAGTGCAGCCACCCTGCAGCAGTACATATAAACCACATGATTATAAACAGCTGTGCGTAATATTTTGTTGCTGCCATAATGTACGATTATAACATGTCTGTAATTTCTATGACAGAGATTTTAAGTTCATTGTTCATTTATTTTGCTTAGAGTTGAAGCTTGAGCGTAAATTTAATGTAAAAATTTGTTCAAATGTAAACCCCCTAGACATTTTTAGATTGGATTTTTAAATCATTTTGGTTAGCAACACAAAAGTTTAATTATGTGTTCTCTTATTTTGCTAAAACAGAGTATCTGTTGTTTTCCTATAAATCATGGGCTCTGTTTTCTATTTTTAAAACTAAAGCTTTGAAGGAAAATAGAATCTGCTTAGCCACAATATTTTAAATATATTTATTTTTTTAGCTTCATAACAACATTTATATTTTGCTCCAAGCAAATTAGTTTTAAGCACTGATTTTATTATTAAGATATAAAGGGCTGATTAATCACACTAAGGTGCCTCAATTCAGTGTAATGGGAAAAGACAATGTTTATGCTAAGTAGTTCTTTGACATAAATAAGTCACTTACTCTTTCTTGAGTTTCAGTCTTCTTTGTAAAACGAAGGGACTGAACAAGATAATTTCTAAAATTCCTTCCAGTTCTAACCTTCTATGATCTTTAACCTACAACCTACGTAACAACTTATGGCCTTACCTGGTTCAATAGCTGCAGAGATAAATGACTGAGCCTCTCGTACTCGCTTCATAACTTCTTCTAACTCCTTAGCTGCAGCCTGAGGTGTCATCTCAGGGGGTTTTACTATTGCATTGTTGGAGTGATTTATTCTAAATTAAAAATATTAGCATATCAAAAATACACATCATAATTTATAAAACATGAAACAAACGTTTATATGATATGCATATCTACAAATCTGAGGATAGCTTGCAAGAACATTAAATAAATAGCCAAAAACAACTCCAAAACCATGATTAAGCACCCATTCCCACCTCCCATTATCTCTTATTAACAAAGCCAAAAGCAAAGGATAAAAAAAGAAAAAGTGAACCTTGGATGACTTCTTTAACAACTTGAATAGACCAAAGCAAGTGCTTTTCCACATATCTATAACAAATTAAAATCTTGACACCAGTATTAAAATGAATCATTTCTGTTCTAAATTTTAAGATTTTGTTCATAGTATCTGAACCTTGGGAGGATAAAAGGGAAGCTGTATATTATGTGCACCATCTTAATCAACCCTAGACCACAGCAGCATTAGACACAGCTTTGAATGAGAAAGACAGCTGATACAACTCTTCCCATACTAGGCCACAGCAGCTTCTCTGATGCACATAAATAAATTTGGTGTGTCTTGTTTCACCCTTCCCACACTGAAAAGCATTCACTAACAAGAGTTATTTATCCTATAAAACCAAAATCCTGATCAAACTATATAACTAAGGCAATTATCGATATGAAATTCTGAAAAAACTACGTTTGCCTCAATCACCTGCGTGTCAAAGAATTTCTAGTCTTGAATATCTGAAAGGCTACATAAACTTTTCATTTTGCAAATAAGAACGTAAGCAAACCTTAAAACTCAGAATGTTTGATTTAAAACACTTACATGTACTTAGCATTATTTTCTTCCTGGAATTTTGAATTTACCAAAGTTCTTATGATTCTGATTCAACCCACATGTTAAATGGTCCATTAGCTTAAAGTCACGATGCAAAATCAACCTGACTTGTTATAGCTTATGGGAATATACCTACAATTGTTATGTAGGGTATACCAACGACACGTTAAGATTAGATTAGACCTTGTAAAAGAGAAAATAACATAAATGTCTTCCAATACAACTTTAGGAATTTAAAGGCTAAAATGGTAAGTATCTCATGCACTTCATTTATACTTAACACAAAGTCTTCCTTTCCACAAACTGCCAATTACTATTAAAAAGGAAAAAAGAAAAAAGAAAAAAAAGCCTTAATTACATCAAAATTACTTAAAATTTTTTCAAAACTATTAAAATTTCTTTGTTTAGGGTTTCTTACTTCAGTGGCCTGTCTCCAAACATAACTCCATTAAAAGCAAGGGCCCTTGGTACAGAATTTTGGTCTGCAAATTCCACAAAAGCAAACCGAGTTGGCTGAGTCTCATCACCTGCCATCCGTACAAACTTCACTTCTCCAACTTGTTTAAAAAATTCAAGTAGTTGATCAGCTGTCGTTGTCTGAGGAAAGAAAGTGACACTTAAGTTATAGTCTTAAAAAAAAAAAATCAGGTAAATGTTTCTTCAGCAACTGATAAGATTTTTAAGAGGGAAAAAAATGAGCTACTACCAGTCAGTTTCTTCTTAGTTACCTGAGAATTCAAATTTCCAACATAGACTGTTCTCCTAATTTCATCAATTTTGGAAGGATCCACATTTCCCATAAGTGGTGGCTGCGGTATCTCTCCAAGTGTTGCAATGTTGGGGTCTAGTGCTGCTGCTGGTATAGCTCCCAAACTGCTGAGTGAAACACCAAGCTATAAAAAAAAAAAAGCACCGATTTTCTATTTATATCAAAAATCAGCATTCTCTAATCTTGAAGAGAAATGATCAACCAACTCAGCAAGAATGGAAGGAGTATACAGATTCCTAACTTTAACTCATGTATATTTCTGAATTATTGAGACAGCAAGGTCACATCAGTTTTCAATGTAATTAGAAACATATTAAGTGTCCGGGTATTTTAACTAGTTTTCAACCTGACACTAAAAACATGTCACGGTCATTCAACATTAATTGTATAAATGAGTTCCTAACAGTCAACAACAATCATTTTTTATCAATCCCAAGAGACAGGTATTATTATAATACCAATTTCATAGATAAAAAAATACATAAAGAAGTTATATAATTTGCTCAAAGCTACTCAGCTACCATGTGGTAAAGGCAGGGTACCACCATGGACATTTAAATAGAAACAAAGTTTACCTATCATATCTAAAATATAAGCCCTAACTTTTTTTATACTACAGCAGGAAAAAGACAAAGCTCTTTGAATGATCTTTCCATAATATTACTAAATTCAGTTTTTAGTTCAAGCATAAACTACGTACTATTTTTAGTGAAACTTAACTAGAGGAGACAGAAGATCTCTGGATTTGAAAATGAGAAAAATTTTAGAATTAACAAAAAGCTCTTTCAAGGGAAAGAAACATACCACTTTCATTTCCACTCATATTAATCAGGAAAAATGTGAGCTTTCTCTTTACGTGCAAATGTTACAAAACTACTAAGATTCAATAACTCTTAAGTGACAACACTTCATAAAGGTGAAAATGGAAGCTTATGAAACCAATTTCACTTATGTTTATCACAGCAGCCAGTATGATCTTTTCAAAACATGTCAAATTATGTTATACCCCGGCTTAAAGTCCATTGACAGCTTCGAATTAAATTCAGAATAAAATTCAAACTCCTTTCCGTGGCCTAAAAAAACCTACATAATCAGTGCCCTTCAATCTCATCTTAAAACACACACTATCCTCCCCCCTCATTCACTTTGCTTCAACCATATCGACTACCATTCTGCTCCTCAAATACACAAGTTTTGCCCACCTTAGGGCTTTTCACTTGATGTCCCTTCTGCTTAGAAAGCTCTTCCTCCAGCTGAATGATGAATCCTTTAAGTGTCAGGTAAAATCATCACCTCCCAGAGGCTTTCCCTGACCTTATATAAGATGCCTGATTTATTCCCTACCACGCCATTTACTCTCTGCATGTCACTCTTCTTTTCCTTCATACTTATGATCTGTGGTAGCTGACAGATCTTAGATGTATTGCTCACTACCACCATTTCAAGATAGATCACACACTTATGGAAATATCTTAGTTAAACATAGGTGAGAGATCTCTTTGAGTCCAGACTACCACCCTCTGGGCCTAGCCTTTTCTCCATGTGTTGCTTCTGTAATCATATCCCTTTCTCTAGCCCCACGGCGCAGTGGTTAAGAGCTCAGCTGGTAACCAAAAGGCAGGCAGGCAGTTTGATTTGCCAGTGGCACCTTAGAAACATTATGGAGGCAGTTCTACTCTGCCCAATAGGGTCGCTATGAAACAGAATCGACTCAATGGCAACAGGTTTTTTTTTGGTTTGTCTTCTAAGGTCTAAGGTACTCAGATGATTGAGGGTCATACATTAATTTTTTTTTTTAACTGTGCAAGAGAATTAACACATACAGTTAAGCTAAATCACAAATATAATTCTTACTGTTTATTAGTTTGCATGGATTTAAAGCATTAAACAGTCCTTTCCAGGTATTCCCAGTTGTCAAAATCCCCTTGACCTATGAACTTCTCCACTGAGCCATGTATTTATAGACTTGAAAAGAGCTTTTCCAAATCATCTAGTCTAACCCTTTTGTTTTTCAAATGTTAAAGACTACTCAGTTCTTTTTTAGGAACTTTTTCCTGTCTCTCTTCTTTTCATTACATGATTCTTCTATACTGTTGTCCAGTATGGTAGCCACATCACATATGGCTATTTGAATTTAAATTAAATAAAATTTAAAATTCAGTTCCTCACCAAAGACACAAGGTAATTATGAGCCCAACAGACAGAAAGGGCCACATAAACCAAAGACTGTATCAGCCTGAGACCAGAAGAACTAGATGGTACTCGGCTACAACTAATGAGCGCCCTCAAAGGGAACACAACAGAGAACCCCTGAGGGAGCACGAAAGCAAGGGGGATGCAGACCTCAAATTCTTGTAAAAAGACCAGACTTAATGGTCTGACTGAGACTAGAAGGACCCCGGAGGTCATGGTCCTCAGACTTCTGTTAGCCCAAGACAGGAACCATTTCCAAAGCCAATTCTTCAGACAGGGACCGGACTGGACCATGGGATAGAAAATGATACTGGTGAGGAATGAGCTTCTTGGATCAAGTAGACACATGAGACTATGTTGGCAGCTCCTGTCTGGAGGGGAAATGAGACGGCAGAGGGGGTCAGAAGCTGGCCGAATGGACACAAAAATAGAGAGTGGAGAGAAGGAGTATGCTGTTTCATTAGGGGGCGAGCAACTAGGAGTATATAGCAAAATGTATATAAATTTTTGCATGAGAGACTAACTTGATTTGTAAACTTTCACTTAAAAATAAAAATATTAAAAATGGAAAAAAAAATGAATAAAAGCAAAAACAAAAAACAAATTCCAGTTCCTCAGTCACACCAGTCATATTTCAAGTAATCCACAGCTACATAATTCTATTGCCTACCAATTAGATAACACAGATACAGGCATTTCCATCATCAAAGAAATTTCTATTGGACAGGGCTGTTCTGTGACAATAAAACTACTGTTCTTAGATTAGCATATCTTCTAGCCCTGGTCCAAGGGCTATATTCAGTCTCCCTTTCGGTCTCTGAAGGGTAAAAGACTATCTGAACTCCAAACATAACACTTTTTCGATCTGACATAAAAGCCCTGACCTCCCTAAGGAGGTGACTTTTAAACAGAAACTTACATGAAAGAGTGATCCTTTTAATGTGTGGAAAAGAATGTTCTAGGCAGAAGAAATAAATGCAAAAGCCCTACAGCAGAAATATGCTTGGCATATTCAAGAAACAACAAGGCCATATGGCTGAAGTACAGCAAGCCAAATAAAAAGAGGTAGGAAAAAAGGTCAGAGAGGTAACCAGAGGCCAGATCACAATGGGCTACCTTTCTACTATTTTCTAACTGAATTTATTCTTCATAAATTAAGTTTTATAATACCAGATGTCTACAGCTGAATTAAGAAGATGCCATTTCCCCTCAGGCAACAAATTAAATAAAAAGTTTACATTATTGCCAAACAAACTCCAAGAATTTTCAAGACAGCAAAATATTTTCTAGGGAAAGGTAAAAAAAAAAAAACAAAAAACAGTGAGGATCCTGGAATTAGAATTAATATGTTAAAATACACGAAAATATACTCAGTAAAATTTCCAGAAGTCCTACTCAAACGATGAGACACTCAATTTAAAAGGTCTCTGGCAGAACAATGGTGTGTATTACTTGAATAAATTAACTACATCATACAGCTTATGAAATCACTACCTATCACCACAAATCTAGATTCAACTTTCAATTACGGTGACTTTTGGATTTTGTTTCGGGGGGAAGAATGGCCTTTTTAAAAAAATAACTATGACCAGAATCTTTTATATAAAAATCCAAAGGTCCCAGTAAGAGTAAAATCTTTTTTTTCTAACCCCACTTTGAAATCACGAAGGAAGTATTAAATCACTACTTCACTCCTTATAGTTAATCAAAAAATATTTTGGCCATGTCTTCACCTTGTTATAGTTTCTCAATGTCAGACAGTGCTTTTCTGAGATAATTTTTCCCGTTATCAAGATTGTGGATCATTTCATGTCTTTTGGATGGATTTAGTCCTCATGAACTGAGAAATCCAATTACATGTTGTTGTTGTTGTTGTTAGGTGGCCTCCAGTCAGTTCTGACTCATAACGACCCTATGCACAACAGAACGAAGCACTGCCCAGTTCTGAGCCAACCCTAAAATCGTTATGCTTGAGCTCACTGCTGCAGCCACTGTGTCAATCCACCTCGTTGAGGGTCTTCCTCTTTTCTGCTGATCCTGTACTCTGCCAAGCATGATGCCCTTCTCCAGGGACCAATCCCTCCTGACAACATGTCCAAAGTATGTAAGACTCAGTCTCACCATCCTTGCCTCTAAGGAGCATTCTCCTTGTACTTCCTCCAAGACAGATTTGTTAGTTCCTTTGGCAGTCCATGGTATATTCAATACTCTTCGCCAACACCACAATTCAAAGGCGTCAATTCTTCTTCGGTCTTCCTTATTTATTGTCCAGCTTTCACGTGCGTATGAAGCAACTGAAAATATCATGGCTTGGGTCAGGCACACCTTAGTCTTCAAGGTGACATCTTTGCTCTTCAACACTTTAAAGAGGTCCTTTGCAGCAGATTTACCAATGCAATGCGTCTTTTGATTTCTTGACTGCTGCTTCCATGGCTATTGATTGTGGATCCTAGCAAAATGAAATCCTTGACAACTTCAATCTTTTCTCCATTTATCATGATGTTGCTCATTGGTCCAGTTGTGAAAATTTTTTTCTTTATGTGGAGGTGCAATCCAAACTGAAGGCTGTGGCCTTTGATCTTCATTAGTAAGTGCTTCAAATCCTCTTCACTTTCAGGAAGCAAGGTTGTGTCATCTGCATAACACAGGTTGTTAATGAGTCTTCCTCCAATCCTGATGCCCCATTCTTCTTCATATAGTCCAGCTTCTCATATTATTTGCTCAGCATACAGATCGAATAGGTATGGTGAAAGAATACAACCCTGACGCAGGCCTTTCCTGACTTCAAACCAATCAGTATCCCCTTGTTCTTTACAAACAACTGCCTCTTGATCTATGGAAAGGTTCCTCATGAGCACAATTAAGTGTTCTGGAATTCCCATTCTTCGCAGTGTTATCCAGTTTGTTATGATCCACACAGTCGAATGCCTTTGCATAGTCAATAAAACACAGGTAAACATCCTTCTGGTATTCTCTGCTTTCAGCCAGGATCCATCTAACATCAGCAATGATATCCCTGCTTCCAGGTACTCTTCTGAAACTGGCCTGAATTTCTGGCAGTTCCCCGTCAATATACTGCTACAGCCGTTTTTGAATGATCTTCAGCAAAATTTTGCTTGCGTGTGATATTAATGATATTGTTCTAAAATTTCTACATTCGGTTGGATCATCTTTCTTGGGAATATGCATAAATATGGATCTCTTCCAGTTAGTTGGCCAGGAAGCTGTCTTCCGTAACTTTGGCATAGACGAGTGAGCACCTCCGGCGCTGCATCTGTTTGTTGAAACATCTCAATTGAAATTCCATTAATTCCTGGAGCCTTGTTTTTCGCCAATGCCTTCAGAGCAGCTTGGACTTCTTCCTTCAGTACCATCGGTTCCTGGTCAAATGCCACCTCTTGAAATGGCTGGACACCGACAAATTCTTTTTGGTATAATGAGTCTGTGTATTCCTTCCATCTTCTTTTGGTGCTTCCTGCGTCGTTTATTATTTTCCCCATGGAACCCTTCACTATTGCAACTCGAGACTTGAATTTTTTCTTCAGTTCTTTCAGCTTAAGAAACACCGAGCGTGTTCTTCCCTTTTGGTTTTCCATTTCCAGCTCTTTGCACATGTCATTATAATACTTGACTTTGTCTTCTCGAGCCGCCCTTTGAAATCTTCTGTTCAGTTCTTTTACTTCATCAATTCTTCCTTTTGCTTTAGCTGCTCCACGTTTGAGAGCAAGTTTCAGAGTCTCCTCTGACATCCATCTTGGTCTTTTCTTTCTTTCCTGTCTTTTCAGTGACCTCTTGCTTTCTTCATGGATGATGTCCTTGATGTCATTCCACAACTTGTCTGGTCTTCGGTCACTAGTGTTCAATGCATCAAATCTATTCTTCAGATGGTCTCTAAATTCAGGTGGGATATACTCAAGGTCCAGTTACATGGATCCTCCAATTCCCCAGACTATCTAAAATGCTAAATTTCAATAACTGATTTTCTAATTAATAACCTATTTGTGTTCTCAAATTTAAATGAATACTCAATACCAAAAGGGAGTGTCAGTCAGTCATACTTGGGGAAAAAAATTTAAGTAGTTTTTGGATCCTCTCCATTTTAAAAAATAACAGATCCAAAACAGAAACTACTTTCTAAGATCTTTATTCAAATGACTGCCCAGTTGAACATTTGTCTCTTTTATAAGAATGCTGATAGTACATACCGTAGTCAAGGGATTTGGGGTTGGTATGGGAAGCAACCCTGCACCAGGCATCAAACTTGTCATGGTTGGAGCAGGAGCCAATAAAGAAAGGGCTTTGGATTCCTCTGGGATTTTACCTGCAGAGGCAAATTCCAAACATTACAGAAAGCAGAAACACCACACAAACTTTACACTATGATTTTACAATTACCCTTCTACTTAAAAAATAATAATAATAAATGAATCTATCTATCAGATCCATATAAAGAAATAAATAAGAACTTAAGTCTTTCCTTTTTATCCTGCTCTACTAGGAAAAATAAAAGTGAGCAAAACTTCAAAGACTAACAATCTCATTAATGGAATATTATTTTAAAAATTGAATAATGTAGACAATTATTTAACACTTTGAGCTATGGGTCACCTGTACTGGAAACTTAATGTTCATGAACCAAACGATATCAAGCATGGACGCTTTCCCAGGACGGTGTTTTCGCGGTGATCGAAAGTTGTGTTACACATGACAACCGTTCGTGTTGGCTGCATCACTAATAGCACACAGAACATCAGATACAGAAAAGAAGAACATTTTTTAAAGTTTAATCCCCAGAAATGGCAAATAACCAAATTAGTCAAAAAAAAGAAAAAGAAAAAACAAATATGTGCGAATTGAAATCTGTTCCTTAATGAGTGCCCTAACCTGTTACTGAAACTAATTGTTGTGATAAAACAATTTTGATAACCCTCCAAAGAAATCCATTTAATTTTAGTAGACAGAAGGAAAACAAAAACCTACTTCTTGAATCACCTTCAATTAAAAGGAAGACTACACCCATTCAGTTAATAAAGCAGCTCATCAATAACATAAAAGATGCTTAAAAGAATCCAGTTCTGAAGAACATGTCTTGGGAAACTGCTAAAATTTTTGAGAGTAACAACAGAAGAAAAAAGTTCCCTAATCTCAGGTACCTTCTTAAAGAGTTAAATTTTAGACTTATGTATACTTATCCGAAGAGGGGTGGTTAATGCCTAAATGTCTTGTTTATAAACATTTTAACTGCTAATAACAATAACAACAGTAACACTAAAATAATCTTAGATACTTAGAAGGAAAAAAATCCCACAACCTAAAAAATGAAAAACACACTCTGAAATAGAAACATCAACTTGCCATATTTAATTACTGAATTCTAGTCAATTAATTTTGATAAGGACTACAACATTCACATATTTTTCCTGCTCATATATCTTACCCAAAAAAAAGTATTTCTTAAAAAATTGACTACAGATATTTTAGAAGAACTAATTCATAGTTATATGGTAGGTGGCTACACATTTCCATTATGAGTTCTCTAAAAGTGATTTAAAACACGGCGTACAAAACCTCGCTAAACTGTTTATAGCATACAGAGTAAATTTTTAAAAGCACCACGATGGGTTTTACTGGTAAAAATCCTATTTAAAACCACCAGATGTGCAGGGATAAACCTCTAAACAATATTATCTGAATATATCTCTAAACATGGATGGAATTCAAGACAGATTTTAAAACTTGCTTTAAATAATGGTTATGTTTTATTTATAGCAACAGAATAAAAATTTATTAGCTTTAGCAAATGTCTACTTTTTTCTGAGCTTTGCAACATCTAATTCTATAGTACTTTAATTTACTAACTACAAAAGCAAAGTTACTTTGTTATTTCAATGTAAATTCTGCACAAGCACAGATTTTAACATGCATAAACAAAAGGTAGGTAGACCTTACTAAAGACATCAAAAAATAATTTGTTTATTACTAAGGTTAGCACATGTATGTATATATACTCACATATATACTATTTATAGATATCAGAACTGATAATCCATTATAAAGAAGTGTTTTTTTTTAATGAAAAATTTGCAAAACTTGAATACATCTTGATAAATTAACTGAGGTTTTTGGGTGCAAGCCCTATGCTTAGGTAGTAACCCCAATTTACGACTAGTTCCAATCTAGTAATGCTGTAAATTTAATATTACTTGTCGATTAACAAGCAAAGCTATCCGCAGAAGAAACAAAACGGGTGTTCAACACAGGCCAAAAGTTGATTACTTAATATTACAGGTTTTCATTTATGGCTTAAATAAAGTACCAGTAGGTTGTTTGCCTCTCAGGGCTGTAATAAAGTTACTTAAATCTTTATGTCTAACTAGAAGCACAGTAATACTTTTTTCTAATTACCATTAAAGATAATTTAAAAAAGAAAAAAAATTCCATTGCTAATTTCCAAGGTAGAATTCTATCAAATTTACCTCCAATTTCCTAAACTATATTCCTCAAAGACAACTTAGAGGAAAAAACATCTCTCAATATGAAAGTACTAGTCTAAATCTCAGAATCCATTTAAAAACTAGTAGCCTCTGAAAATTTGTGTCAACAAAAAGTTTAAGCAAACAGAAAAACACATGTGCAAATAAGTTACAACTTTGCAAATATTCATTCCCCAAGTAAGCAGCTAAAAGTCTTCATAAATTAGGGAAATAAGTTCTCATCTATAATAAAAGTCTCTTTTCTCCTACCCTCTGATTATTATATGAAATTTTCTTATTTTCCTTAATGATTGTGTATTCCTAAAATTCTAAGGGGAAGGATAAAAATTAGGAGCTATTCAACTAATTTTTATGACAGACACAAACCTAGAAAAAAACTGCAATTGAGATTAAAAAGTGTTCCTAAGATTCTTACCAGTGTTTTAGTGTTTCGAGAACAAATTGTATCTGATCAGTCTATCAACACCAATTAAGACTCACACTGAGCTTTAAAACAATGTATTCTAATTTGCTGCATGAAAATTTATTTTATCTTGAGTTCTGCTAATCATCTCCCAATATAATCTGCAACACAATGTTATGAACCTTTAATGGAATATCATTTACAAAGAACTGGAAAACCAGCTCACAAGTTAAAGTGAAAGAGATTTAACAAAACAAAAACAAAAACAAAACAAAAAAAAAAGGGACAAAATAAAGAAAAAGAAATTAAAGTAAAACAATAAAAAACAGAGACAGGGCGTCCATCTTCTGCGGTTCAGACTCCGATCTCATTTCCCCAATGAAGGTTTCACTTGACGGCAGGTTTAGTGGCATGGCAAACAATGCCTAACTCAGGCAAGTGTAACAGGTCTGCCTTGGCCAGTCTAGTCATCTAATAATGCACAAATATCACATAGAGAAAACATACAAAACCAAATTAATAGTCAAAATCCATCTACCAGAAAATGTGGACATAAAGTTATGACTGATGATTATTAGGCTGACACCCCTGTTAGGTTTGACCTTATCTTTTTCTAAGTGCTAACATTTATAAAAAGAAATCTGAGATGCACGCAACAAAAAATAAAAATAAAAAAGAGGTCACATTTGGACGAGTATAACGAAAGTGTATTTTATTTTGAAATGGCATGTTTAGTTAACAATCGCTAATGCTTGGTATGTATGAAACTATTACACATCAAACATTACTTTTACAGCTTAGGATCTTTTCACATTACTGTCTGTACTAAAAAACAGCAAATTGAAAGAAACTGAGAACACTTTTCCTAAACCTTAATTCTGCAGTTTTCTCGTTTCTGTCATTAATGCTGTTTCCACAGTATCAAGAAAGGAATGCAGTCAGTGAAGTTAACAGAGAACTGCTTAGAGCAATACAGGATATTCTCTTCTTACAGAACTTAAGCCACTGCAACTCTTTCCTCTTTATTTATTTCAAACTCACACTGCTATCTTTTTTAGGACAACAATGCATTATTTCTTTGCTTGCAGTGCATAATCAGATTTTTATCAGCTCACTGTGAAATTCTTCAGGTTCCATAAATTCATCTGTCACATTTAGTTTAATTAATGAAAAATGTATATCTGAATGCTTTTCTAATACCAATTATTTTACAGGTTAGTGTTCTAAAATATATACTTACTTGTAACTAAACTGCAATAAAAATATGCTCAGATTTTTGTCCCCAAATGGTAATATTAAACAGCAATAACTGAATGTGCATTTTATTCATTACTATCAAGTAAAACAAGCAAACAAAAAATATATCTCCACATCCATAACCTTGAATGTTTATGACAAATCAGGGTCAAGGCTTCTCAGATACATACGTATGAAAAATTCTACAGGAATTCCAACAAAGCAACGCTGATAAATTCTTACTTTCAACTCAGTAGTGAGTTAACATAATACAAAATCCTGTGCTATTGGTGGTATAATTTTCTGATATAATTTCCAGTTTAAAAAACCTTCTGATTTCTTTTTCCCCATGCAGTTTACTTGATACAAAATTTCACAAGGTATGAAGAACTAAACCATTAATGAGGTCTTTTCCCACTCTGCTCTATAGTTAAGGGCTTACTTCCCCTTACAGATTAGCAGATGAGGGGGTATTTTGAAAATAATGAATTTGAATCTATTTTTATTCTCTCTACTGCCACCCCTATCCTCAGGCAAGGGAAAGAAACCTTCAATTTACCTGAAAAATCTAGAATGTCTTATTCTAGGACATCAAAAATACCAAAATTATACTCGCTGTACCTAATTTTAATGTTTTTGACATCCCAGAATTGGAATTCTGAAATAAGCATAAAACCTTGAAAGTGTAGTAAACTGTTTATTATACATTAAGTTGTTTTAAATGTTAACCTAGCCTTTAAAAAAAGATTTTAAAACATCATATATGAAACCTCATTAAATTGCTTCAGGTAAAAGTTCATGTTGTAAAAGTTACCACCATCCACTACAGAAAATGTATTTAAAATGTTTAAATTATAATAACCTAACTTAAAATCCATGTAGTACACATGAAATAGTCAGTGATCTAAATAGAAGTTAATTACACACCAGAACTGTCAAATTCAGCACAGCTTATTATATGTGAGTGACTCTATAAATAGAAGTTACTAAAAAATAAATATTAGTAATTATTAGCTCTTAAAGCAGTTTAAAGTCATAAAATTTAGCCTTGTTCCTATCTCCAACAACTATTTCCTGAATGAATGCTTTGGAAAATTGCTTTTCATGAGCCTTTCAATTACAAAAAAAGTCAGTAAAAGAAAAAAGCAAATTCTGGTTGCATAACAAATAATTATACTAAATATGAAGTAATGGTCTCACAGTAACTATTAAGGTAAATTATCTTGAGGATACTTGGAAGTATAAATTATATTTCTTATAAACATAAATAGCATCACTTAACCCCAATTTGGCAAAATGTGTACACTCTTTTTATTTATATAATATTAGTAATATATACACAAGGAAAAGTGCTTACTTTTTCTACATTAAAAATAATTTCCCTTCCCAACTTAAGTTTTTTCAATTTAAGAAAGCTTTCTTTACAACTTGCAAAAACAAAAAGCTTTCTTTTCTAACTTGCAAATACACTACAGAAAGCCAAAGCAAACTAGAGAAGCCACATAATTTATTTATTTTTAAATGTTTAGTAATAAAACCTCAAACATACCTAATAAGTTAATAACTAATATATAAAATAAAAATCCTTTCCTTCTCTAAATTTCATTCTTGCTTTAACACACACACAGACTCGTACTACTTGCCAATTTTGGGGAAAGCCAAAGGTAAGTAACAGAGAAAACAGAAACCAAAACAATAGGAAAAACATGTGAGATACTAACCTTCTGCACAAGGAACAACTATCAGAGCTCTGTCAATAAAAACCGTGTTAGTTAGATGCTGGGCCACACCAACACTTGATGGATCACGAAACTTAACATAACATACTTTGGAGGAAAAAGCAAGAGGTGCGTTGCTGCAAGATAAAAAGAAAAACAATTGGACTAAATAAGCATTTACATCGTTTTGTTGTTTTCATTTGAAATTTCTTAACATCTTTACACAATCTTGCACAAGACAAAAAATTTTTGTTGCTAATGATCATTAAGACATGAAATAGGAAAACAATGTCATTCGATGGTGATTTGTCTGCAAAGATGAAAGGCAACCTAGGCAGGCCTATAGCCTTATTTGTAAAGATTTGAAACTCAAATTAATCAGTTCTTAATTTTCATGAAATATGAAAACAGCTGATTTGACCAAAGATATTCGAGCTAATGTATCATCGCAAATAGGCAAAATCCCTTTATGAAAGCCCCAATCCTCAAGACTAAATTTTCTAACCACTTCCAACCCTGCTGAAGTGATTCCCTGGCGTTTAAATCAGTACAGATCTCCAACAATCTTAGAAACAATCTGATAATATGGATTTAAAATCAAAGCCTTTTGCATATACCAGACAGCTTCAGGCGAGGCTGCAGTGTAATTTTCCAGTCAAATGATTTTACAAACAAAATTCTGCCATATTTTACATGCAAAAGAGCATAGGCTCTTAATAGTCCTATTTGATTCAATCTAAGCAGGCCCATAGCAAAAAGGAATCAGACACGGCACAGATGAAAGCAACTTACATTAGTATGAATCCATCCTGAGGATCCCAAAATATACTATCCTCATGGACCTACTCATCTTTTTGTCAACCTGTCCATAATTATTTTCTGTGAAAGTCTTTTAACTGTCTTTAACAAGGAAAAAAAAAAAAAAAGACCGAACCTAAAATATGTACCTAATCTATAACAAAAGGAAACCCTGGTGGTGGTGCAGTGGTTAAGAGTTTGGCTGTTATACCAAAAGGTCAGCAGTTCGAATCCACCAGGCGTGCCTTGGAAACCCTATGGGGGCAGTTCTACCCTGTCCTATAGGGTCGCTTTGAGTTGGAATGGAAACAGGTTTGCCTTTCTATAACATAAATGTACAATCCTTTAAAACATTATGCTTCTTTGCATTGAAAAATATTATATATGACCGTGCAATAAGTTAAAAGTTTACGAAACGGAGGAAAAGGAAGTTGAACAGTCCCAGAACAAATTATTCAAGGCAAAGAAGAAATTTAAAGTCTAATAATCTAACTTCAAATCTCATGTAACCTTAATCATTTAATTGATCAAGACTTTTAAAACCATTTCAATGTACTATTTAATTAATTCTACAAACATTAGTCATGTTTTAAATTTAAACGTCTTTCCCAGTAACTCCACAGCATACAGTAACATATCCATCTTTAAACGATGAGGGATAACCACTTTAACAGTGATCAAATATACAAATTTATAATATTAACCAAACATTGTTAAAAAAAAAAAACAAAAAATGTATTTATATTTAGAGCTTGAAACTAGTTATATTATTAATACATCTAGTAAGGCTAAATAAAGTTGCAAAAAAATAAAACTCTACCTCTTTTCTACCCAACCCAATTCACTTCTGCCTAAAGACACCCAATTCAAGTCTCACCCCAGCCCTCACCAACAATCCCCCCTTACTCAACATCTAAATCGAAGCACTTTATGTACTGTCACTCAGGTAAATACATCCACATCCAGCTTTAACTCACCATCTTTACATTACCAATCTGCAGTTTAGGATTCTCCTGAGCTCCAAGCTCCCATATCCAAGTGTCTGCTAAAATATTACACCTCGATTGTCACGGGAGCCCAACCCTTAACTTATTAAGTCAAAAATAAAATTCACCATCTTCCTTCCTTACCAATCCTGCCCTTTGTCCTATACTTCAAATTTCAGTTAAAGACACCATCAAACTACCCAAAAGTCTGAAACCTGGGAGTCACTAGTTGTGATGGTCACTAATGCTATTCACCAAATATTTCCAAGTCTCCTGGGAACGTAGTGAAATCCCATTTCCCTGTTCCTTCAAGTTAGGTGTGGCCATGTAACTTGCTTTTACCAAGTAAATATGAGCAGACCTGAAATGCATCATTATTGGGCAGTAGCTTTAAGAGCCACTGCTTGGCTCTCTCCCTTTGCCACAGTGACCAGTAATGTTCAATATCAAAGTTTATCCCACAGTGAGTGACCACAATAAATAAGAGTCCCCCACTCCCTCCAATTTGTACTAGACAGGTAGTACAAGAAGAAACAATCTGTTATTCTGTCAGAATACCAAGAATTGGGAGCTGTTTGTTTCTAGAGCAAAACCCTGCCCATTCTGACTGATATATTATCCTTGACCTTTCTCTCTTCCTCACCTAACTTGTCATGAAATCCCATTGAAACTACTTCCCAAATATCTGTCACATTAATTCTTTCATAATTCCCATTATCAATGCCTTAATTCTGGCTCTCATCATTTCTCACCTGGATTACTACAATGGCTCTAAACCAATCAGTCCTCTATCTCAATACCTTATTAACAGTCTTTTACAAAGCTGCCAGGGTAATCTTCTAAACCCTAAATTTCATCATGTCACTCTTCTGCTTAAATTTCCTCAAAGGCACCTCTGTTCCAGCCTCATCAACTATATGCAAACAAAAATCCAGGCATACAAATACTTGTGGTTCCCAGAACACATCCTGCACATCTGGGTCTTTGTACACATTGTTCCATATGGCTATGATGCCCTCTCTAACTCACTCCCTTTTGGAACAGTAACTCCTCCTTTATTTAAAGGCTAAAGTTTCCAAGTCCTCTGGAAAGCCATCTCAATATACCAAAGTTGATTAGGTGCCCTTCCTACATGTGCTACCAAGACATTCTGTATAGATTCACACAGGCCTTATTACAGTTTACTCATGTGAAACCCCACAAGTGATTAGACACTGGGCAGAAAGATCCATTTCACTGGCTGACTCCCCCCTCCCCAAACAAAAACAGGTGCCAAAAGATAAATTCCAACTCATGGCGACTCCACGTGTGTCAGAGTAGAACTGTGCTCCATAAGGTTTTCAATGGAAAATTTTTTCTAGGAAGTAGATCACCAGGCCTTTCTACAAGGTGACTCTAATCCAAACCAAACTCATTCCCATCAAGTCAATTCTGACTCATAGCAACCCTACAGGACAGAGTACAACTGCCCCATAGGGTTTCTAAGGAGTGCCTGGTGGATTGGAACTGCCAACCTTTTGGTTAGCAGCCGAACTCTTAACCACTGTGACTCAAATCTCCAACTTTTTGGTAAAATTTGACTGTCCAAGCTTCAACAAGTGAGCGTGGAACAGATTCTCTCTCCTAGGCTGGGAAGTAGTCACTTAAGAGTCAGAACTTGGGCCAGATGCCAGATAAGGGGGTAAAGAGTAAATCTACAGAGAAACAGAGGAGATACACAGAAAAAAACTGGGCTGAAAACAAGGCCTCTGAGAGAAATTAATCACCTTGGTTGCAGGTGCCTTTCTAGTTCCCAGTCCCAGTTCCCATGAGGCGTGCGTGTACTACAGTCTTTATCCTTCAATGTAGGGAAATTTCTGTCTTTCCAATAAATCATGTCTTTTCTTGAGCTAGAATGAATAGCACTGTTTCTGTCCTTTGCACCAAAAAAAAAAAAAATTCTATCATTACAATGAGCCACTAAAGCCCTAGCAATTACAATAGAAATACTCTCTTTTAGCTCTGAAATCCCCAAGAGTCTGACAAGCCACTACTAAGGCTGCATTTCCTAAATTGACAAATGCCTTTGTGAAAGAATGGAAACTTTGATACTCACTGTTGAAAACTAAAAACATAATTCCAAAAGCCTCTGGTTGAAACTCACTTCATTTCAAATTTAAAACATTCACAGGAATAGGAAATCTGAGCCTGGTTTGTAAATCAACTACATGTTAAGACATGCCATGCCACCAAGATTTGAGAACTGGCTGAAAAATACTGTTCTGCTCTAAACAGCATTATCATGGGAGTGTTGATACTAGGCATGGCTACACCATTCTATGTTTTAAGCAATTTTCTTATCTTTGTTTCCCAGTTTCCCTCCTAAACATATCGACTTACAATTGCTTTATAAAAATGCAAACATTTGAACTTTTCAGGAGAGGAACTAACACTCCTTCAGATTGAACCTATTATAGACTAAAATATGATAAAGTGGCAAACCTAAATACACGATAAACATCTCAGCAAACAACTATGTATTTATTTCAAAATGAATATTTCCAAATTTAACACTGAGATTTTTCTCTTAAGTATGTCTAAACCATTAAATAGATATACTTTTTAAAAATTAAATGGAATTATCACTTTAAAATGTAATTCTTACCTACAGTTTTAATTTTTAAAGGCGGGGTACATATTTCATTTGGTCTAATTACATGGCTCTACAGAAAATAGCAATACCAAAATAGCAACACCAAAACACAGCAGATTTTACTTTGACCTCATTTGCTGAATCAACTTTTGTTTTGTTTGTTTAAATATACACTCTCATAAAACTTTTTTTAAAAGAAAAAATCAGAATTTCATAGAAAAAAAAAAAAGGTGTTAAATGCAGAAATCGCAGAACCAACTTTCTGAGCAACACTTAAATTTCCTGGACCCTAACTGGTTATTTCGTTTTTTCATTAAACATGGTGATGGTACTGTACAATCTTTTTAAAAAGCAACTTGGTAGTATGTCCAAGACTTTTTACTGTACTAATATACACGCTTTAAGAATCTATTAAAAAGGATATAATCAAAAGCATGGGAAAAAAACATAGTTTTATGTACGAAGATATTAATCGACACATTATTTATAACAGGGTTTCTCAGTGAGGGTCGCTCCAGTGGTACTCGGGATAGCACAATTCTTCCTTGTGTAAGACTTACTATGAATAGCTGACCTAACCTACCAAATGCCAGTTGGCCCTCCAACCATTATTGAGAACCATTTCCAAATGCTTGTAGGTAAAATCCACTGATTTATAAAACACCCCCCCAAAAACAACACAAAATATCTAACAGCAGAATTTCAAAAACATACGACATGCTTAAGAAGTACCGGTCTTTAAATATTACTACAAATAAAATACAATATGAAAAATGCTCATTACAGGTTAGGTGAAAAACGTTTACAATCATGGTGTATGAATCTTACAATTACACTATATTAAAATAAACACAAATGAAAAAGACTGGAGGGAAACCCATGGAAATCAGAAGAGATTTTGGTAGGGTGGTAGGATCACAGGTGGTATGCTTCTTTGTCTCTATTTTTCATAAAGTGGCTATGTTGATTATATTAATTTTTAACTAAATAAATTTAAATACTAAGCAATTGACCAATTTTACCTTTCTTAGTCCTTCTGGAGACCAAAGAAGTGAAGAAAACCAACAAACAAAAAAAACAAAACAGCAAAATCAATGGCGCCCTTTATGCGTTAGTGACTTGAAAAGGGACATAGGCGAACTTCTAGGGTTCAGATAATATTGATCTGAGTGCTGTTTACATGAGTGGGTTCGCTCTGTAAAAGGTCATCAAGCCTGTACACTTATCTGTGCATGTTTCTGTATGCACGTTGTGCCTCAATGAAAATTTTACTTAAAAAAATTTTTTCTTCTGTAAAAAGATTTTCAAGAGCTATGAGATTCAGTTTTTCAGCAAAACTTAAAATAATTCTGGATACTTAGCATCTGCCAGTACCAAAAAGGCTGACAAATTACAAATGAGAATCCTTAATGTTTACAATGAATGTTTACTAGAATTCTTAATACCTAAAAACTAAAATGTAATTGAATCACTGCCCCAAACCAAAAGAATTAAATTTAAAATTTGAATTTTCACATTACCAACTGAAAGCTTAAAATTTTAATAAGAAACATTTTTCACATTATAATGAGATATATTTCCAAATTTAAAACAAAGGGATTTCTAATCAACATGTGAAATTATTCACAAAACACTGTTTATGTGAAAGTTGAAAACAATTATCTGTATCCTCAATACAACTACTACTATTGCATTTTCATCCACTTCAGCCCAAATTTGCAAACACATCTTCCATTTAAGAACCAGCTTCATCACAAAGCAGAAAGCTTGTTGATAGAGCATGTCAGTATTGCTGAAAAACAAGGATAAAATTCCAGTATTGCCCTTGTGGAAAAGCTGGTTAAGGATTTTGCACGGCCAAATGTTATATTTATATCACAATTTTGCTATTCCTATTGCATTTGTGACACACTAGAGTTTAGCAAACCATATGCTTAAGAGGCTTTTTTTTTCTCATTGACTTTTAAACTCCAAGTGATAACACTTGATTTCAAAACATAGCCCATTACTAAGTGTCAATTAATAACTGGCAGCAATAATGCCCCCAAACCCAGGTTTCAACCATGTAAGTGGTATTATGCTGGCCATGAAGAAAACACTGTGATATATTTCCTCTACCTCTGACATACCTTACGATACCTTACTACAACCTTTAAAAGAAGGTTAATTTACAAAGCTTCATGTACAAAATATCTTGCTGATTTCAATTCCTGCAGGATACAGCCCTCCTCCAAATACTTCTCAATTATTAAAAAAAAGTCCTAAGTGCTTAAAGAGATGGCTGAACGCATTTTTGAAGGTTAATTAGACAGCCAAAGCTTTATATGCCACAGTTAACCAATTGGGATGTATGCAGTATTGTTGACAAAAATATATTACCTGAATCTAATCATGAAGAATTTAGATAAACCCATATTATGTGTCATTACCAAAAAATGAACAAACAGAAGAAATGTCAAGGTCAAGAAAGACCAAAAAGGTACAGGGAGCTATTCTACATTAAAGAAGATAACTAAATGCAACGTGTGATCTCTGATTATATTCTGGTTCAAAAATCAAAAGAAAAAACGTTCTTAGAATAACTGGAAAATTTGAATATGAACACGTACTGTTTTTTTCAATGTTAAACTTCTTGCGTACGGTAATACTACTGTGGTTATGTAGAGAATTTTCCTGTTCTTAAGAGATACCTGCTTAAGTGTCTGGGGATTAAGAGTCATAACGTCTCCAGTACAACCAGATGGCGCCTGGTCGACCAGGATCAAAACAGGCGGTCCCCGACAGAGCTGGAGAAAGACATAGAACAAAATTCTAACCCAGAAAAAAAAAAAATTTGACCAGACTTACTGGTCTGGCAGAGACTGGAAAAACCCTGAGACTATGGCCCCAAGGCTTCCTTTTAACTCAGTACTGAAGTCACTCCTGAGGTTCACCCACCAGCCAAAGATTAGACAAGCCCATAAAACAAAGAGAGAGTAAATGGGCACACCAGCCCAGGGGCAAGGATGAGAGGGCAGGATGGGATAGGAAAGCTAGTAACAGGGAACCCAAGGTCGAGAAGGGGAGAGTGTTGACATGTCATGGGAGTGGCAACTAATGTCACAAAACAATACATGTTGTTTAATGAGAAACTAATTTGCTCTGCAAACGATCTGAAATACAAAAAACAAAAAAAGTCAATGTCTGGTACTACTTTCAAAAAGATGAGCGAGTGTATACAAACAGAGAAAGCAAGCAACGGATGAAAATCAGAGAAAGAAATATTAGTATTAAAAGTGTTATTCTTCTGTACATTTGAAGTATTTCAAAACAAAAAATTGAGGAGAAAAACTTAAAAACTCGAACATCAACTTTTAGCAATATCTATGCAGTACCAAGAAAACCCTGGTGGCAGTGGGTTTGGTTTTTGATGCAGTACCAAAACCAAAAACCCACTGCCATCAAGTCGATTTCCACTGATAACGACCCTATTAAAATAAAAAATTAAAAAAAAACCAAACCCGCAGCCGTCGAGTCTATTCCGACTCATAACGACCCTATAATACAGAGTAAAACTGACCACATAGGGTTTCCAAGGCTGTAAATCTTCAAGAAAGCAACCTGCCACACCTTTCTCCCGCAGAGGGGCTGGTGGATTCGAACCGCGGACCTTTCGGTTAGCAGCCCAAGGCTTACCGATAGAATATTAAGGAAAAACAGGTCTGGAACCTAAAATACGTTAACTATAAAATAAACCAAAACAAATGTAAATTTTAAAAAAAGAAACAACTTAGCAGCTACTACCTCTTAAGGAATTTTAACTTAAATGAACAAAATATGGAGAATTTTGAGATTCTACGCTCTACCTTTAAAAAAAGTTTATGCATGCAGTTATGTGAAAAACTCGCAAATCCCTTACAAGTTTTAGGAGTAGGTAATATTGTACAAGGGAAATCAAAATACTGTACACTAATTGCGAGGTGGCTGCGGCCTGTGAATGCCAGCCGAAATCCGGACTTTAAAAAGTATACAGCAGAGATGATCGTGCACTGACTAATAACTTTTTCTGAAAAGCTTGAGGCAGTGTGACCTTACAGGAGGAAAATTTAATCTGTTGCCAAAAGGGCGACTAGACGTTATCTTTAAGAACAAGCATGGGATCGGATAAACCAAAAAGATGCTAAGTGTCTGACCACCTCCATGGGAAATAAAATATAGCCCTAATTCATCTCGTCATCAACGGCAGGCTTTCTAGTCAGCGACAACGGCCTGATACTAATGCCCTAAGAATTAGACAGTTACTCAGACGCAGTCCCCGCGATTTTCACATTGCACAGACGTTATCAGGCGTTCGCCATGAGGACTATTTTAGGCCCACCTGCGGCCATCTTAAGTTCGGGAAAAAAAAAAAAAGCATGAACCAGAAGACAGGGCAGCGACCACGACAAGTACCACAGGCACGAAAAAGACAACCTCTCTAAATCCTTTGTAAGGGCTCCGTGCAGAGGTTAGCCCCCAAAATCCGACTAACGAGGGGAGCAGGACCTCGGGGCGCCAGACCACAGTGCCCTAATCAAATATGGGCACTAAGGTAAGCCCAGCGGTCACGTGTCGAGCACCGCGCGCCCCCGTCCGCGCTCTCCTCCAAGGCTCGGATCCTGAGGTCTCTATGGCGCCTGCGCCCATCCCCCAGCCGAGCTAAAGCACTTACTCCGGGGGGTAAAGTCGCAGCTCCTCGATTTCTCCTAGGAAGGAAAAAAGCGTCCGCATCTGCTCGCTGGTCACCGCCGACGACAGATTCGTCACCTGAATCACCGCCGTAGGGGTGAGGCCGAAGCCCAAGCCCAAACCGAAGCCGCCTCCGCTGTTCATCCCGATCCCGCTGTCGCTGCCTTCCCGCTCCCCAACGTCTACGACGCGTCAGCGACGGAGCCGGGAAAGCGAAGAACGTGCGGCCGCGAGCGCGCTCCCGCTGGCGAATTCACAGCGCCGGGCAGGTCTAGCCACCCTTTCACAACTCCCCTGCTCCCCGGGGCCGCTCGCGCCAGCCGGAAGCGTCTCCCCGGCAACCCGCCGGGTCCAGCGCGGCTTGGGGCTCGGGTTCCAGGATCACTCGGGCTGTAGGACTTCCCCCTACCTTCCTTCCCAGTTTTTTTTTGTTAATCGATTTCCTGCCCCTAAAAAAATTCCTGCCCCTAGCACTCATCAAATTCTTTTGCTACTATCAACAGACCGACCCAGTTCTTTCTAGTCTTTACTGTCAGTGGGACTGGGAAACGTAGCCGCCTGCTGGTGTGTAAAGGAGGAATGACTTTCCAGCATCACAGATAAATTCTGGACCAAACGATGTTGTGGTTGGGTGCTATCAAATGTATTAGGACTCATAGTAACCTCATGTGACAGAGTAGATCTGCCCCAGAGTAGAACTTGGCCATAAGCCTTAGGGGAGGGGGTAAAGCCCTGGGGTGCAGTGATGAAGGGCTCAGCTGCTAGCCCAAAGGCAGGGCTTCCAACTGGTTGGTTCGAGTTCGAACCCCTGTTGAAAATTCACATTTCCACCCCAGATACACTGAATCAAAATCTACATTTTAACAAAAACCTCAGGTGATTATTCTGTATAATAATTTTGACAACCACTGCTATACTAGTGAGTCTCAGAATTGGTCCCTAACCAGCAATGTGAGCATCTCTTGGAAACTTGTTAGAGATGCAAATTCTCAGCAGGGGTTCGAACCGGAATTAATCGGTTCCAAGACCTGCGAAAATGTTGGCCAGCCAGCCACCCTAAATATGTACAGCCTTGGAAACCTCATGGGGGAAGTTCTACTGTGTCTTATAGGGTTGCTTTGAGGTAGGATTGACTCTCCAGCAATGGAGAGTCATAAATGAAGTACATCACCAGGTCTTTTTCCCATGGAGCCACTGGGTGTGTTTGAACTGCCAACCTGTCAGCCCAGCGCTTAACAACCAGGCCTGCAAGTCATTATTATATATAGGCAGCTTCCCCACCCCCAACTACTTAAAAAACTGACCAGGGTTTTAATTGTGAAAAAAAACTTGGAAGTTTTTACAAAAGTGTAAATTCAGATTGAATTAAGGAAGGAAACATTGATATGAAGGCTATGTGGTTGTTTTTTATAACTTGTAATTTATTTGCTCATTCCACAGGTATTAATGTTTATTGAATTTTATGTACCAGACACTGTTAGACAAGGGCACATAAAAGATAGTTATATACAGTCCACATAGAATTTGCAACCGGATAAGAAACAAGCAACAGTGGTATGTGAGACTATAGAGCTGCTGTTCTCAAAGTGAGGTCTGCAGAACTCTGGGGGTCCTCAAAACCCTTTCAGGGAGACTGCAAGGTCAAAATGATTTTCATAATAACATTAAGACTGTATAAGTATTTTTAAATTTGTTGGCATTTGAATTGATGGTGTAAAAACAATGGTAGGTAAAACTGCTGGCACTATAGCAGGAATCACTACTAGTCATTGTATTTTGTATTCCCCACCATGCACTCACAGTATAAAAAATGTAAAATGTTTTAAATAAGCTAGTCTCACTCAGGAAACCCTGGTGGCATAGTGGTTAAGAGCTACAGCCGCCAACCACAAGGTCAGCAGTTCAAATCCACCAGGTGCTCCTTGGAAACTCTCGGGGGCAGTTCTACTCTGTACTATAGGGTCACTATGAGTTGGAATAGACTTGATGGCAATGGGTTTGGTTTTTTTTTTGTTTTGTTTTAGTCTCACAATGTCCTTGAGAAAGGAGTAAAAGTTATTAATTTTATTAAATTTTCATTTTAGCATACTCCTCTTCTTAATATTTGGGACAAAATGGAAAGTACTTCTGTTGCATGTCCAGGTGGGATGATTGTCTTCAGAAAAAGCAATTATGCAGTTGTTTTTTTAAAATTGTGTCTGCCACCTTGAGCTTGACAACTTTCTAATACTTAAAGACTTTGCTGAAATTACTGATGATACTAACAAATGTAAGGTTTTTGACATTGTATAACGGAATGTGTGAACATCCAGAAAATCTCCACAGATCAATGAGCAACTATTTTCCAAATGGCCAAATGCATAGTGTTACAAAATCTAAAAGATTCATTCAAAATACAAGATAGACCAATGGATTTTAATGTGGCAGAATATGAAAAGTTCATTGATATGGTTTCAGATTCCACGTTGCAAGTACACTCTAAAATATGACTACTTGTCAAGTTTGGTGTAGTATCAAAGAAGAATATCTAGAATTATCTGGAAAGGCTATGAAAATACTTTTCCAACTCCGTATCTGTATGAGACCAGATTTTCTTCATATATTTCACACAAAACCACATATCACAACAGATTGAATTCAGAAACAGATATGAGAATCCAGATATCTTGTATAAAACCAGACATTAAAGAGGTTTAAGAAATGTAAAACAATGCCAGTCTTCTCACAAATTTTTATCAAGAATATAATTTTCTCATAAAAATAAATCATTTATATTAACAAAAGAATTTATTGCTATTTTAAAATGAATTTTAAAATATTTTTTATTTCAAATTTAATTTCTGTTATGGTAAATATAAAAGTGAGGATGCGATACCACAGCTTGTTTATTTTGAATTTGTCATCAGGAAAGACAAATTGCTAGAAAAGGACATCATGGTTGCTAAAGTAGAGGGTCAGCAAAAATAAGGGAAACCCTCAATGAGATGGACTGACACAATACCCAAGCAATGGACTCAAGCATACTGTCCTAGTTCTCTAGTGCTGCTATAAAAGAAATACCACAAGTGGTTGGCTTTAACAAAGAGAATTTTATTCTCTCACAGTCCAGGAGGCTAGAAGTCTAAATTCAGGGTGTCAGCTCCAGGGAAAGGCAGGCGTTCTCTGTTGGCTCTGGAGGAATATCTTTGTCATCAGGCTTCCCTGGTTGAGGAGCATCTCAGCACAGGGACCCCGGGTCCAAAGGACACGCTATTCTCTTGTCTCTTATTTCTTGGCGGTATGAGGTCCCCCACTCTCTGCTCACTTCTCTTTCCTTCTATTGTTTGTAAGATAAAAGGTGATGCAGGCCACACCCCAGGGAAACTCCCTTTACATTGGATCAGGGATGTGACCTGAGTAAGGGTGTTATTTCCCACCCTAATCCTCTTTAACATAACCCAATCTTGCCTCATTAACTACAGGCAGAAATTAGGGCTTACAACACAGAAATATTACATCAATCATGAAACAGAGGACAACCACACAATACTGGGAATCATGGCCTAACCAAGGTGACACATATTTTTTTTGGGGGGGGTGCACAATTCAATCTATAACACCAGTGATCATGAATATGGTACAGGAACTGGCAACATTTTGTTCTGTTATACATAAGGTCCCCATGAGATGATTTGACAGCACCTCACAACAAACAACAACAATAAGTAAAAGTCCCTTGGGGTCTTCAATAATGTTTAAGAGTCTAAAAGGATCTTAAACCTAAACATTTGAAAACTATTGTCATATGGATAAACAAGGGGGAAAGGGGAGCTCATAGGAGTGCCACTTTTGCCCTAACGAAAGACTTCACAAAAGAGATGATGCTTGAGCTAAAGTTGAACAAATAAGAACTAGGTAAGGAGGGAGGGAGGAACAGTGAAGGGCATTCCAGACTGAGCGTACAGAATGTACAAAGGCAGAAAGGTATGGGAATGCTAAGTGAGGTCCAGAATATCCAAAGTTTATTATTGTTAGCTCAAAGTGACTACAGAAGTATGTGGAAGAATAAGCCTTGAAGAACAGTATTGTATGTCACGCTAACCCAATGCCATCGCTAAGAGGTTATAATAACCTGATGGGAGCCATTGAAGGCCTTGGGCAGGAAATGACCATGATTAGATTTATGTTTTAGAAAGATCACTCTGACAACAATATGGAGATAAACTGAAGAGTTTGGAGACTGGAGGCAAAGGGACTGTGTAAGAGATGATTGCATTAAGAGGCCCTGAACCAAGGTGAGTGGTGATAGTAACGGAACACAGGAATCGTTTCCAACTTGGGACTCACTGAACCCATATGAAGGTAAGAATAAAAGCTATCCACTCAGAAAAATACATACGGACATACACTCAGTTTGGGGTATGCTTACCTGTGCTTCATGGTCCTCTTGAAGCCCAGAAAATGGTCCCTAGGGTTAACAACCACTAGTTTAGAACAGTGGTTCTCAAACTTGTGTATCAGAATCACATGGAGGGCTTGTCAAAACACAGACCGATGGCCCCAACTCCAGAGTTTCTGATTTAGTAGGTCTGGAGTGGGGTCTAAACATTCAGATTTCTAACACATTTTCAGGTGATGCTGCTGATTAAGAACTAGTTCAGAAGTTTGTAAATGCAGCACACTTAGCAGGACTTAGTAATCTCCTGTTAAAGCAGAGAGAGGAATTTAGGTTTCTGGCTTAGGGGACTGAGTAAATGCTGCCACATTGTTGTTGTTAGCTGCTATTGAGTTCGCACCAAATTCATGGTGACACCAGGCACAATGGAATGAAATGCTGCCTGGTCCTGTGTCATCCTCATAATCAGATGTGGGTTGGACATAGAATTTTCATTGGGTGATTTTCAGAAGTAGATTACCAGGCCTTTCTTCCAGGTCTGTCTTAGTCTGGAAACTCCACTGAAATTTGTTCAGCATCATAGCAATGCACAAGGCTCCACTGACCGATGTGTGGTGGCTTCACATGAGGTGCATTGGCTGGGAATCAAACCCAGGTCTCCCTCATGGAAGGCAAGAATTCTACCAATGAACCACTAATGCCTTGTAAATAAATAGTGCCCTCCCAACCAAAACCAAACCCATTGCCATCAATTCAGTTCTGACTCATGGTGACTTCGTGTGTTACGGAGTAGAACTGCTTCGTAAGATTTTCTTGGCTGTAATCTTTACAGAAGCAGATTGCCAGGCCTTTCTTCCATGACAATGCCAGGTGGGTTCAAACTGCAAACCTTTACATTAGTAGTTGAGCGCAAATCATTTGCATCATACAGAGGCCTAAATAGTATCATAACTAGGACCATAAACACATAGGAAGAGCAGCTTTGTGAGTAAAGAGCAGAAAATATTGAGATCCATTATGGACAACTTTCTGAATGAAGTTTAGGAAAAATGTCTAGACCTATGGTTTATGCTGGAGAGGAGATACAGTTATGTCAAGAACACATGTAACAGGAGAATTACAGTGGGTGACATTAAAGGGATGAATACAAAAAATAGCCAAAAACAAAACAAAACCAGAAGAAAAACCAGGAGGGAGGATAGTCACAAAAGTCAAGGGAGGAAAAAGTTTTAATAAGGAAAAAGTAAGGCATGAGAAGGAAAGAGTGGTGAAAGTGTCGAATGCTGCGAAGATGACAAAATCAGGGATAAAAAGTATCCATTGGTGGATACAACGTGACTGTTCAGGAAAAAGCTGCATGACTCAGTTTGGAGGCAAGGACAATAGTACCATTTCCATTTATTCCCTCATGAACCCTCTCAGCAAAACTCTCGAACCCTGAGCCTGTACCAGCCCTGTCACTCTGGTTAACATCAGACTGCCCCACCCAGGACCTCTGAGATACATTTTAGAATTCCAGCCTCCGTGTCCTGTTCTGTCTCCAATCTCTGTCATCATTCTCATGGCCCCAGTTTGCAGAAATTTCCTCATCACCAGGCCTCTTCCTTGGTTTCCTCTGTCTACAAAATAGTAAGACACACAGTAACAAAGTTTCAGTGAAGAAAGAAAGGACTCCTCACAAGGAGACTCAGGCCCATAAAACCAGACAAGAAACCAAAAATAAGAGATAAACTACAGTAAATGAATTAACAGAACAAAATGAGAAAAATAAACATTAAAATTGTGTATTTATTGGATTTAGAAGCAGGAGGTGATCTTGAAGAGAGCAGTTCCAGGAAGTAGAGAGTCAGGAACAGAATATTTGAGTGTTTTTTTTTTTTTTTTTTTTATGAGCTGAGGGGAGCCCTGGTGGCACCGTGGTTAAGAGCTCAGCTGCTAACCAAAAGGCTGGCAATTCAAATCCACCAGCCGCTCCTTGGAAACCCTATGGGGCAGTTCTACTCTGTCCTATAGGGTGGCTATGAGTTGGAATCAACTTGACAGCAATGGGTTTGGTTTTTTGGTATGAGCTGAGGAGGCTTTTATGATGAGTATGGACTACACTTGAAAGAAGTTTTGGTGTCTTTGTTTAGTCTTCTTGTTTTGCTTCTCCAACATGTGAAATCTACTGTGAATCCACTCTATAGAATTCAAAAGGAAATTTTTACAATAGGGAACAATTTAGAAGCAATTTCGGGGAATGAGGATCTATAAACAGTCCTTTTTTTGAATGAGGACTGATAATTATAGTCTTAGGAGAGCATGAAAGCACAAGAGAAAGATTGTACTAGGAAGAATCATAAAGCGAGTGAGAAATCTGTGTGCGTGTGTGTGTGTTTATAGACAGACAGGCAGACATAGATAGATAGGGTAAGTTTTGGAAAGGGACTCTTTCAGGAAAGAAGCATGTGCTATCTTAGTCTTTCTCTGTGCTAAACCACATGATCCTCTTCTTTTAGGATCCAGGACTCACAATTAGCTTACGATGTCTCTAGTGGGCTAGCTTTGGAAACTTATCATTGTCGTTACAATTTTTTTTATTATTATTATTACTAACAAATGAATCCATCTAGCTTAATCAGAAAAGAAAACGTAGACCATGATGACAGGGATATTTCATGAAATGAAAGAAATAATTTACCAACCAAATCTTAAGAAGAGATGTGACTAGGCCAGCTTTAGGAATTTTAACAGACTGACCAATTTAAACAAAACAAAACATGCATAAGAAGACTAAGGAACTTGATGGACTTGCGAAAGAATTGTATCAAAAAAATTTTAGGCATGGAAGAGACCAGGGTATGGCTGGAAACCTTAGCAACAGACATTCAGATACTGTCTCAAGAGTGTTGCCAACAAGATAAATCAACTCCAATAATTCTCCAGCTTCTAGAAACCACTCATCCTTCTATCTCCATACATTACAAAATGATATTGTGTCAGTTCCCTAGATTGGGTTCAGTCTTTCCTGAATCTCCGTCTTCTCCTTTCTTGGTTTTCTCGCTCGTTTTGCTAGAGTACATCCTTGAGTAATTTCCTAAAAAGATTTGTGTCAGTAAATTTCCTGAGTTCTTATATATCCAAAAATGCCTTGCTTGATTGATGCTTGACTGATTGCCTGGATGGGTACAGAAAATTATTAAACTGATTTTGAAATCACTGGTTCATTATCTCTGAGCATCCACTGTTGCTATTGATTAGTTTGTTGTCAGTCAGATACTCACAACATTATAGGTAATCAGTTTTTTCCTTTCCTCAGGTTTTTAGAATTCACTAGAAAAGTCATATGAAGCTGGAGATTATTTTAGTGGGGGGATAAAAGTTTTTTATGTACAAATTCAATAAATAACAGTTACGGAAGTATTGAGATTTTCTATTTCTTCTTGGGCCAGTATTGCTAAATCATTAGATTTTTCTTAAGAACTAGAAAATTCCCTCAAATTTTGTAAACTTATAGACGTGAAGATATTCATAATATTCCTGTATGATCTTTTTAATGTTTGAAAGATCTGTCATTGTGTACTGTCTTAGTTACCTAGTGCTGCCTGTTAGGGATTAAATTGTGTCCCTAAAAAATATGTGCCAACTTGGCTAGGCCATGATTCCCAGTATTGTGTGATCATCTGATGTGACTTTCCTATGTGTTGGAAATCCTACCTTTATGATGTTAATGAGGCAGGATTAGAGGTAGTTATGTTAAGGAGACAAGACTCAATCTACAAGATTAGGTTGTACCTTAAATCAATCTCCTTTGGAATATAAAAGAAAACTGAGCAGAGAGACGTGAAGATCTCATACCACCAAGAAACAAGAGCCAGGAGAATAGCGTGTCCTTTCGTCCCACGGTCCCTGCGCTGAGAAGCTCTTCAATAGAGGAGGATTGATGATAAGGGCCTTCCCCCTGCCCCAGAGCTGACAGAGAGAGAAAGGCTTCCCCTAGAGCTGACACCCTGAATTCAGACTTGTAGCCTACTAGACTATGAGATAATAAATTTCTCTTTGTTAAAGCCATCCACTTGCGGTATTTCTGTTATAGCAGCACTAGATAACTTAGACACTGCCATAACAGAAGTACCACAAGCAGGTGGTTTTAAAGAACTGAAATTTATTTTCTCACATTCAGGAGGCTAGAAATCTGAATTCAGGGCATAGCTCTAGGGGGAGGTCCTTCTTTCTCTGTTTCACCTTCTAGTCGTCAGGCACCTTTGGAGTTCCTGGGTTTATAACTTCATCTACCTCCATTGTTAGATAGCGTCTGTCTTCCCCTTGTGTGTGTGTGTGTCTGTCTGTCTGTCTGTGTCTATTCTGGTTTTTTTATAAGTCAGAGTAAAAGGCAACAATGGTAAATACTAATACAATCCTGCAACAGCAGTAATAACAAATAATGTACAAGTGGATACACAGGTAGATATGTAAGCTGAACAGGGGTGGTAGGGCATATGGAACTACACGCACATACATACATATGTGTACATGCTGCAAATATACTCATGTATGCAATAGTATGCAGAGAGGACACAGTCATGGAAACTTCTTAGCCATAACCATACACCCCCTGGAACTGAGATACTGGGCTTGAAGGCTAGGGACCATAGTCTTAGGGGACATCTAGGTCAACTGGTATATCATAATCCATACAGACAATGTTCTACATCCAGCCTTGGTGAGCAGTGACTGGGGTTTAAAAGCTTGTGAGTGGCCAGCTAAGATAAAAGGGTCTCCTCCCATGCAGAGCAAAGAAGACTCGAGAAATCAAAGATTCAAGGGAACAGTTAGTCGAAGGTACTAACGAACCACATGAACCATGGCCTCTACTAGTGTAAAATGGCTAGGGGGCAGTGTTTGACCTCCTGTAACTTCACAAGGGGAAAGTAAAATCAAGATCAATAGCCCAAGGCTGATACCCATGAGGCAGAGGTCAGACACGCCTCCTCTCCCTACCATTTTTACTAAGTCTGACACCAACCGTCCCTCGCGCAGCACTCTCTACTTCTCTGCTGGGTTTGATAATTCATTCAATGGCTACACAGAATTCACAGACCATACTCACAATTATGGGGTTTATTAGGGAAGTAACAGTTACAATTCAAGCTCAAGAACACTCAGGATACAGTTCTTCTACCAAGATAGCCTCTCCCCAGCTGTGCTCGCAGGCACACCTCTCCCTGGCCCTCAGTTTCTACCCAAAAGCACTCAGCTTTCTCTCTCCATGGGCCAGGAAGCCCACCATACCATCTCCTGCTACTGGGTCTCTCCTTCCTTGGGGTGGTGGGCTTCTCCTCTCTGCTCTGCAATTGGCTCTCTTTTAAGGCAAAACTGACCAGTTCCCATGGTGGGCTACGATTACCCTACGACACAATCACCTAGGTGTGAGTTACATGCCCATGGCACACAAAAGTAATCCACCACAACTAGCCTGAGACCAGAGGAACTAGATGGTGCCTGGATACCACTACCGACCACTCTGACCAGGACCACAATAATATAGATCATAGACAGAGTGGGAGAGAAATGTACAAAATTCAAACTCGTGAATAAGACCAGACTTACTGGTCTGATACAGACGGCTGGAACCCCTGGAACTATGGCTTTTAGGCACCCTTTAAACTTGGAGATGAAATCACTTTATGGCCATACAATAGACAGGCGTATAAAATGAACAATAACACCAGTGAGAAAAGTCCACCTCAGAACAATAAACTATATGAGGCCTAAAAAGTAGCATCTTCCCAAAAGCAAAGTTCAGAAGGACAATAGGGGTAGGAAAGCAAGGCAAATGGACACAGGGAATCCAGGGATGGAAGAGGATTCTCTACCAATGTCACCAAACAAGCAGTGTATAAATTATTGATTGGAAAACTAATTTGCTCTGCAAACTTTCAACTAAACAATGATAAAACATTAAGGCAAACAAACAACAACAACAAAAATCCAGGGCCTGAACACAGAAGCATGTTCTAATTTACCAGGAATGGTTTTAATGCAAGAATTAAATAGGAACAGAGTACAGAAAGAAAGAAGCAAAACAATTCTTATTGTCCTAATCAAAAATTAAAAAAAAAAAAAGAAAGAATTAAGTTTAGGATGCACTCTATATTAGTATGATCTCATTAACATAACAAAAGAAAAATCCTGTTTCCAAGCAGCATCACATCCACACATCCATTCAGCACATATTTTGGGGAGACACAATTCCATTCATAAAATATCCCCTTTTTGATTTCTAATAGTACATCTTCTCTCTTTTTCTCTGTGTTCAATCTCATAAGGATGTTGTCAATTTTATTGGCTTTTCCAAGATATTTTTCTATTTAATTAATGCTCCTCATCCGGATTTCCTTTTTCTTTCCTTGGGCTTAATTTGCTGTACTTTTTCTAATTTTTTTAGATGAATGCTCACATAATTGATTTTTACCTTTTCTTTTTAAAAATAAATGTTATCTTGCAATAATCTTCTAGAACAAGATATAAAATACCTGTTTTCAGCATCTCATAAGGTCTCTTCTATTCAATAACTCCCTTTCCCAAATGTAACCATTATTTTTACCTCTAAACCATAGATTAGTCTCGAACTGCAATATTAAAGTTCTATAGGCAAAATATTGAACAACACAGAAAGCATCAAAAGAAGATGGAATGAATACACAGAATCACTGTTCTAAATAAGAATTGGTCAAGACGCAACCATTTCAGGAGGTAGCATATGATCAAGAACTGACGGTGTTGAAGGAAGAAATCCAAGCTGCACTGAAGGAGTTTGTGAAAAACAAGGCTCCAGGAATTAACAGAATACTAATTAAGATGTTTCAACAAACAGACGAAGTGCTAGAGGTGCTCGTTCGTCTATGCCAGGAAATTTGGAAGACAGCTACCTGGCCAACCGACTGGAAGCGATACATATTTGTACTCATTCCAAAGAAAGGTGATCCAACAGAATGGGGAAATTATCAAATAATAGCACTAATACCACACACAAGTAAAACTTTGCTGAAGGTCATTCAAAAGCGGTTACAGCAGTACCTCGACAGGAAACTGTCAGAAATTCAAGCCAGATTCAGAAGAGGACGTAGAACGAAGGATTTGATTGCTGATGTCAGGTAGATATCAGCTGAAGGCAGAGAATACCAGAAAGATGTTTACCTGTGTTTTATTGAATATGGAAAGGCATTTGACTGTTCGGATCATAACAAATTATGGATAACATTGAGAAGAATGGGAATTCCAGAACACTTCATTGTGTTCATGCGGAACCTGTACACAGACCAAGACGAAGTTGTTTGAACAGAACAAGGGGATACTGCAAGGTTTAAAGTCAGGAAAGGTGTGTGTCAGGGTTGTATCTTTTCTTCATACTTAGTCAATCTGTATGCTGAGCAAATATTCTGAGAAGCTAGACTATATGAAGAAGAATGAGGCATCAGGATTGGAGGAAGAGTCATTAACAACCTGCATTATGCAGATGACACAGCCATGCTTACTGAAAGTGAAGAGGTCTTGAAGCACTTACTGAAGAGGATCAAAGACCATAGCCTTCAGCATGGATTACGCCTCATCATAAAGAAAACAAAAATCTTCACACCTGGACCAATAAGCAACATCATGATAAGTGGAGAAAATATTGAAGTTGTCAAGGGTTTCAATTTACTTAGATCCACAATCAACACCCATGGAAGCAGCAGTCAAGAAATCAAATGACATATTGCACTGGGCAAATCTGCTGCAAAAGACCTCTTTAAAGTGTTAAAAACAAAGATGTCACTTTGTGGGCTAAGGTGCCTCTGACTCAAGCCATGGTATTTTCAATTGCCTCATATGCGTGTGAAAGCTGGACAATGAATAAGGAAGACCGAAGAAGATCTGAATCCTTTGAATTACGGTGTAGGTGAACGATATTGAATATACTGCGGACTTCCAGAAGAACAGATAAGTCTGTGTTGGAAAAAGTACAGCCAGAGTGCTCCTTGAAAGCGAGGATGATTAAGACTTTGTCTCACATACTTTGGACATGTTATCAGGAGGGACCAGTCCCTGGAGAAGGGCATCATGCTTGGTAAAGTAGAAGGTCAGCGAAAGAGACGAATGCCCTCAATGAGATGGATTGACACATTTGGGTGCAACAATGGGCTCAAGCATAACAATGATTGTGAGCATGACACAGGACTGGGCAGTGTTTCATACTGTTGTACATAGTGTCACTATGAGTTAGAAGTGACTCGACGGTGCCTAAAAACAGCTCTTCTATGTGCAGCTTCTTATGCTTAATACTGTCTTTTTTGTGATTCATGCATCTTGTTGTATGTATTATTGGTTAGGTGTATATTTCACTTTGGTAGAAAAGTGCCAAAGAGTTTTCTAAGTGGTTCTACCATTTAATAACCCACCAGAAGTATTTGAGAATACTCATGGGCAAGTAGATACATATGGGCATATATTTATTTTTCTGGGATAAACACTTAGGAGTATAATTTTTGGCTCATATGGAAAGTTCATCTTTAATTTTGTAAAAAACTGTCATATTTGGGAGGTGTATACAAGAATGAGGCCATGTTTTTGCCACTTCTGCTTCTTCTATTGATGAGCGTCGTTGTGGAGACAGAGGGTTTTTTGAAGCTCCTTGAGAGGTCTCAACGTTTGAGCTTGAAGCATGCTGAAAAGTGGGACCCAAAACATCCATTTTTGTCAGTGCATATCTCGCAGATGCAGCACGACTCCATGTAGGTAAGGTAGTTTTTTCCTGGGTGCGAAAGTTTTTGTGTCAGCTCCCTAATGTCTGGATCACGTGTAAGCCAGTGCATTTCTAGAACCAACAGCTGCAATGGTAGCTTCCAGATCCAACGATTTATCTATTGCAGCAGAGACAAGGCCTCCGCTGGTAGGTTAGTTTTGTAATATTGTTCTGAGAGTCATTCCTGGAAGTACATCATAGAGCCTCCTCCACCAGGCCTTACAATGATCTCATAGGAACTAAGTTCCCTGTGCTGAATTCCTTTCTGCCTAAAATAACTACAGTGGTTTCTGGTATCTAGTTTCTGGTATCGTTAATTATATGATGACTATAAAACAAGATGACACAGAATGTCTTTAAAAAAATAATGGCTCACCAAAGGAAAGCAGATTTTATATTCAAGCTGAATTCAGGGCAAGAAATGACCCCTACGGGATAAAATGATGGTAAATTTCAGGTCCGTAAAATCAGCCTTGTTGAAAAGTGTACTTGAAGTGACAAGCGTAAATTTCCTTGGCACGCAATGAGAATCTTTCAGTGGAGAAATTGTTGACTAAATATCTTTCAAAATCTGAAGCACTGGGTTAACCATCAACCTTTGAATAGAAAAGAAAAGGTTAAGGTTGAAAAATATTAATTCCATTCACTACAAATTTTAAGTTAAATATACATTTGTTTTGTATTTTGTCATCCTAAAGTTGAGTTTCTAAGTGATTTTACTTAAAAAAGCACTAGCAAACAACCACAGCTCTTTGAGACTAAGGCCCATTCTGCTCTCTCTGGTACTGGCAATGCAGGTTGTTGTCGTCAAGACTGCTGCTGAGCTGTTAGATTCATTGATTTTTCTCTATTTTTCTGTTTTCAGTTTCATTGATTTCCACTTATTATCATAACTGCCTTTCTTCTGCTTGCTTTGGGTTTAATTTGGTTTACTTTTTCTAATTTCTTAAAGTAGATGCCTGGATTACAGATTTGGGAACTTACTTCTTTTCCAATATAAGCATTTAATGCTATAAATTTCCCTCTAGCTATATTCAACAAATTTTGAGATGCCGTATATTCCTTTTAATTCAATTAAAAATATTTTCTAGTTTTCTTCAAGATTTCCTCTTTGACTCTTGGGTTATTTAGAAGTATGTCAATCAATTTCAAATATTAGGAGATTTTCCAAATACTTTCTGATATTAACTTCTACCTTAGATTCATTGTGATCAAAGAACATATTTTAATGATTTGTATTCCTTTAAATTTGTTAAGGTGTGTTTTACGACCCCACATTTAGTGTATATTGGTGAATGTTCTTTGCTTACTTGAACGAATGTCTGAATTTCACTGTTGTTGGATGGAATGGTTTTTAAGTATTCATGACCTCAAGTTGGTTAATAATGTTGCTTAGGTCTTCTACATCCTTGCTGATTTTCTTTCTACTTGTTGTATCAACTATTGAAAAAGAAGTGTTCAGCCTTCAAATATAATTGTAGATATGTTTATTTCTCCCTTCAGTTCTATCAAGTTTTGCTTCATGTATTTTGAAATTCTATTATCAGGTACCTGCATATTCAGTGTTGTGTCTTCATGGTGAATTTTCCCTCAAGAATTGGTGACATTTACCTGTTTTTTTTTTTTTTTTTTTTGTATGTCAAGTAAATTTGAATTATATTCCGGATATTTTGAATGTTGTGATGTGAGGCTCAAGGTCCTATTAAAATCCCTTGGAGAATGCTTATGTATGTTGGGTTCATTTTCTGTGAGTGGAGGTTCCAACATAGGTTCGGTTTTCAATGCTTTTGTTGTGCTGCTCTAGATTCGTCTCATGCTTGCCTCTGAGATGCTAGGCAGGGTCTTGGTGGTGGCTTATATCATAGTCCAGTTTTCGGAGTCTTTGCTATCCTGCTTTGCATCTGTTTTGCTGTGCATAGCTCAGGGCTAGTACCTGAGACTTGTATTTGTTCTTTCATAGACTTGGAGAATCCCCTTCTCCAGTTCTCCTATCCAAGTTTTTCCTCATACTCTTTGGTCCCCAGCTCTCCCCTTTCCTGGTCTTCCGGCTAGGAAAGTGAGGTTTCTCCTGGAGTTTTGGCTGCCTCTGCTGCCATGCAGTTGCATGTGACAAGAGTCACCCGCAGGGCAATGTGGTGAGAAAAGAGACAGGAAAAGTAATGGTGATTTCCCTAACTCTTTTTGGACGAAGGATTCCATTTTCCCAGTTTCTCTGCCCACAAAGACGTGTTTTCTTCTGCAGTTTTAGGCATCCACACCTGCGCTGTCAGAGCACAGCTCTGTGACAGGTGTCACCCTTGGGACAATGTTGGGTAGGAAAATAAAACCAAACCAGATTTAAAAAAAAGAAGAGGCAGAGATTCCTTCATATACTTTCCAGCTCACAATGGCCACCTTTTCCTGTCCTCTGGACTGAAAGACAGGGTTTGTCTCCATATTTGCAATTCATGCTTTTGTTTAGCAGTTCTACACAGGGTCTTTCCTCCGATCAAACCTGAGAGGTAAAAGAGAAAAAAAATAAATAAACCTGGGTGACTCACCCCTATACAGATCGTTCTTCAAATTTTGGGTCCCCTCTCATTCTGCTGGCTCTCAGTAACTTTTCAGAGAGCTCAGGTAACTGCTTTTTGTGTTTTATGCAGAGTATTTAATTGTAATCAGTGATAGAGATAGGCTATCCAGGTCTTCCTTGCTAATAGGAGAAGTCTCCTGTGATAATTTATTCCACCCAACCCTCAAGACTCGTGTAAGATTTCTTCATAGATTCTCTGGGCCTGTGGGCAGAGTTTTTCTAGCTCAGAAGGAAAGCATTTTGAGGCACCAGGCTCAATGGCCAGAGGTGGTTATAGCTTCCTCTCCTCACACTGGCTGGAGGCACATTTCCTGCTTTGTAGGTTGTTGGAATCCCCCACCTGTCCTACCCAAGATCCTGTATTATTCACTCCCATGGGAAGCTCTGATGTCTAGTTACCTCTACCAGATTCCCTTTCTATCTTTGTTTCTGGGGCTGGGATTTCCTCTTCTTTCTTTTGTGTTCCTCATTCCTTTCTGCATACTCAGCCATTCATCTGTAATCTTTTTTTCTGCTTGAAAAATAGCTTTTAGAATTTCCTTGACTGCAGTCCCCTGGGGATAAGTTTTCTTAATTTTTGTTTGTTTGGAGATATCTTTATCTTATCTTTATTCCTCAAGCTAGTTTCACCGAGTAAAGAATTTCACCAAGTAAAGAATTGTGCATCGGCATTCATTTTCTTTCAGCTCTTGGAAGCAATTGTTCCACTGCCTTGGCTTTCCTTGTTTTGGTTGAGAAAACCTAACCTGTTGCTTTTGTGTCCATTCCAACTCATAGAGACCCTATAGGACAGAGTAGAACCGCCCCCATAGGATTTCCAAAGAAGACCACTGTCACAGCTGGTGAGTTCAAACCACCAACCTTTTGGTTTGCGGGTCGCTATGAGTTGGAATCGACTTGATGGCAATGGGTTTGGTGGGGTTTTTTTTTTTTTTTGAGTGCTTAACCACTGCACCCACTGTATATCAGACTATGACTTCTTTAAAGGTAACTTTTTATTAGGTTGATTTTTCTCTTCATCTTCAGTTTTCTGCAGTTTTACTATACTATGTTTAGCTGAGGATTTCTTTTTACTTATCTTCCCTGGAATTTGTTAGTGTCTTGAATCTGGGTATTGGAATCTTAGCTCAGTTTTTGAAATCTCAGCCACTATCTCTTCAAATACTGTTTGTGCTCCATTCTCTTGCTTTTTCTCAGTTCTTTTGTTCTTTGCACCTGTCGATTACTATTTTTTTTTTTGTGAGGTTGGTTATGCATTTATTATTTGTTTTATTTAAAATTTCATGTATTATTTCCAAGTGTGTGTATCCGAAGGTTTTCAGTTTTATCTTAGTCTGCTATTTTTCAAGAATTGGACCCCATTCACTTTCCAACCTATTAAAGTTGAGCTTCAGCTCCACAACATCACAAAACTGCTCTCCAAGAGCTAAAAATGAGCTCCTAATTTTCTACTCCAATGGATTCTTTTCAGATATTATCAGACATGACCATTTTGCAGAATTTGACACTGTGATTGTTCTTTTCTGGAAATTTTCCCCTCTCATGGATTTTTTTTTTTTTTCATGGATATAGTTACACTACTCTCCTGTCATAATTCTCCTTATACTTCTTTCACTTTACTTCTGGTTTTTTTGTTTGTTTGTCTCTTTGGTTTGGTTTATTTGTTTTTCCTATCTCTTTTTCTTTGCCTACCTAATTTTTGTCTTCTTTTTTTTTTAAATTGTACCTGTCTGTTATGGATCGAATAGTGTCCCCCTAAAATGTGTGTCAACTTGGTTAGGCCATGATTCCCACTACTGTGTAATTATCCACCATTTTGTCATCTGATGTGATTTTCCTATGTGTTGTAAATCTATGGTAGGGTATAACGTTAATGAGACAGGATTAGAGAGAGTTGTGTTAATGAGGCAAGACTCAATCTACTAGTTTGTGTCTTAAGACAATCTCTTCTGAGTTATAAAAGAGAGAAGTGAGCAGAGAGACGGGGGATCTCATTACCAATAAGCAAGAAGAGCCAGCAGTGTACTTCTTTTGGACCTGGGGGTCCCTGTGCTGAGAAGCTCCTGGACCAGGGGAAGATTGATGACAAAGACCTTCCCCCAGAGCCAACAGAGAGAGAAAGCCTTCCTCTGGAGCTGGCACCCTGAATTTGGGCTTCTAGCCTCCTAAACTGTGAGAGAATAAATTGCTGTTTGTTAAAGCCATCCACTTGTATTTCTGTTATAGCAGCCCTAGATAACAAAGACATTGTCCTTATTTGTCTTTAATTTTGATCATCTTGCTGAGATCAGTCCATCAGTATTTTCATTCTAGACCCTCACCCTAAGCTAGATACTTGTGTATCTAACTGCCTCCTGCCATCTCCCCTTGAATGTCCCATAAGCTTTTCAAATTCAAAATGTCTGAAATTATCCGTTATTATTTCCTGCTCCCCGTATCAACCCTGCTGCTCCTTTGCCCTTACCAGCCCCTCTATGCTATGCCCTGGCCTTGTTGGGTGGCATCTAGTTCCTCCAAGATGCCATACTATTACTCACATTTGCTGCAGAATGACTTCTGCACCACATAAGTGACTTAATGCCATCCCAGTTCATCCTCCCTAACCCTTTCCTGTGAGTAAATTAATGCTTGGCACTTACTGCTTCATGGACACAAAAGAAAAGGCTGTTGGCGCCAAACACCCAGTCCCCCCATTCTTTCATTCCTGAATCCTGACTGGAAGGCTATCTCATGTCTGGCTGTTCTTCCCTCGCAACGAATGTGACTTTCAATGCTATTGGTGTCTTCTAGCCTCTGACTAAACCCCTCAGTTCTCAACTGGGCCCACCCCAGCTAGTACTGGAGAAGTGAAGTTGGACCTTCCGTGTCCATTCTACCAAGATGAACATAGATCCAGCTGCAGCACCTTCCTACCTCAAACCAAACCAAAAACCAAACCCACTGCCATCAAGTTGATTTAGACTCATAGCAACCCCATAGGGTTTCCAAGGCTGTAAATCTCTAAGGCAGCAGACTGCCACAACCTTCTCACGTGGAGCCACTGGAGGTTTTGAATCACCCACCTTTCCCTTAGCAGTTTGTGTTAATTGCACCCTCTTTCCCGAAGTCGATACATCAGAGATAGAGAATTTAGCTCTCATACATATAATTCCTTATAGAACTACGCAGAGAATTGGGGCTATTCTTTTAACTACTAATTTAGGGAGATGCACAATAAATAAGAACTTTCCTCTGATTAACTTACAATGATCATATATCATGACTCATGATACATTTTGAGCAGAAATATGCTTCTAAATTCATCCCATTATTACAACCTTAGCTTTTTTTTTCTAGGAATAGAAAAACATTTTTAGAGCAACTTTTCATATGCAGGCTGATGCTTGCTTTGTTTTTGTCTTCTAAGATTACTACATCAGGTAATCACAGAACAGAACTTTAATATCTTCCATTGCTTTTCTTTCTAATTTCACAATTCTGCTTCCTTAATCTAGAATGTCTTCCTTCATTTGTTCACCTGGAAATGCCTGCTTGCTTTTCATGGTCCATGGCACCCTCTGTGAAGCCTTTCCTAAATCCTCCAAGGATTACCAGCAATGTATTCCATTGTGGTCACATCACATTTATTTGCTTACAAACTTTCTCCCCTACAGGACTATAAGTTCCTTGTGGGAAAGGATGTTGTATTGCTAATTTTGTATCGGAACCCAGCAGAATGCCTTGGATGTAATAAATAAGTAAATATTTGCTGATTGAATAGATGAATTGGGTAGAGGTCAACTTAAACAGAAGAAAAAAACAAGCAAAATCCCAAAGATCTATTTCAAAAAAAGATAGAAGAGCACAGGGAACTTGTCCAATTAGACTCAGCATTTGAGAGAACCCTTCTATTCTCCAACACAAATAAAAATTTGTGGCTATTGGCTACCATTTTGCATAGCGCAGATATAGAGCATGTCTATCACTGCTGAAAGCTTTATTGGACGGTGCTGGTCTAGATAGTAAAAATACTTTGGGGGACACAATCCCTTTTCAAAGACATAATTCAATCTAACAGTATTAATTCATCCTTTCACATAAGCCAGATACCATGTTTGATGTTGGCAGGAAACAAAAATGAATATGATAACTCTCTGATCTTAAGGAACTCATCATTTGTTAGTCCAATAAATTTGTTTAAAAAATATGTTACTAAGGAGAAATCAGAAAAAGCATCCAGTAAAATGAACAAAAGGGAAACTTGGAAAATATTTTAGCACTGACACACCAGGAAGTGCTAGTCACCATCTTTCTCCTTGTTATATCATCAAATTGAGAACTTAAAAATGAAAATAGACTTCATGTATCCTAGACAATTGTTAATGTCATAGTTATTGTGAACACACACTGATCACCTTATCAGAGATGGAATAGGACCACCTTTTAATTTACCACACAGGTCTACTAACCTGTCTTAAAATCAAACAGTTTAGTATTTAGCTATGTTCTAGATTCTTACAGTACATAATTAAACCAAGTTAATTGCATTTTCTTGTAGTTCGAAACTGCCTTAGTAACATTTTCACTACAAACAATTGGGTCAGAAAGACCTGGGATCTACTGGAGATCTAGAGAACAAGATCTTTCCAATGACATGTGCAAACCTCTCAGGCTTGTCATCAGATGTTATGAAACTGAAGGGCAACTTAGGTGTCATAGACAGTGTTGATGACAAACACACAAGATGAACAAGTTGAATTCCAGAATGGATAAATTGATTAACTTACAGATAAAGTAGAAATAGAAAGAAAATTGGACAAATGAAGAGAAATCATATAGTAGGGAAAATAACGGTCTTTCCTGCACAGTGAGTTTGAAAGCATATTTATAGAAATATTTCAATCTTTTACAACAGAATTACTTTAAATATCATGTTGATGTTGTTGTTGTTAGGTACCGTCCAGTTGGTTCCAACTCATAGTGATCCTATGTAGAACAGAACAAAACATTGCCAGGTCCTGTACCATGCTCGTAACCATTATGTTGCAACCACTGTGTCAATCCATCTCATCCAGGATCTTCCTCCTTTTCTCTGACCCTCTGCTTTACCAAGCATGATGTCCTTCTTCAGGGACTGGTCCCTTCTGATAATATGTCCAAAGTACGTGAGACAAAGTCTCACCATCCTGCTTCCAAGGAGCACTATGCCTATATTTCTTCCAAGACACACTTGTTCGTTCTTCTGGTAAAAAAACTGGTAGTCCATGGTATATTCAATATTTTTCTCCAACACCATAATTCAAGGGAATCAATTCTTCTTTGTCTTCTTTATTCATTGCCCAGCTTTTGTATGTATATGAGGTGATTGAAAACACCATGGCTTGGGTCAGGCACACCTTAGTCCCAAAAATGACATCTTTGCTTTTTAACAACTTGAAGAGTTCTTTTGCAGCTGATTTGCTTAACAATGTCATTTGATTTCCTGACTGATGCTTCCATGGATATTGAATGTGAATTCAAGCAAAATGAAATCCTTGATGTCAATCTTTTCTCCAATTATCATGATGTTGCTTATTGGTCCAGGTGTGAGGATTTTTGTTTTCTTTATGTTAAGGTGTAATCCACGCATCTTTGATCTTCATCAGTAAGTGCTTCAAGACCTCTTTACTTTCAGAAAGCAAAGTTTTGTCATCTGCATATCACAGGCTGTTAGCGAGTCTTCCACCAATCCTGATGCCACATTCCTCTGCATATAGTCCAGCTTCTAGGATTATTTGCTTAGCATACAAATTGAATAAGTATGGTGAAATCTTGCAACCCTGACACACAACTTTCATGACTTTAAACCACACAGTATCCCACTGCTCAGTTTGAATGACTGCCTCATGGTCTATGAACAGGTTCCCTATGAGCACAATTAAGTGTTCTGGAATCCCCATTCTTCAAAAAGTTATCCATAATTTGTTATGATCCACACAGACGAATGCCTTTATGTGCTCAATAAAACACAAGTAAACATCTTTCTGGTATTTTCTGCTTTCAGCCAAGATCTATCTGACTTGAGCAATGATATCCCTCGATTCCATATCCTTTTCTGAATCTGGCTTGAATTTCTAGCAGTTCCCTGTGATGTATGGCTGCAACTGCTTTGAATGATCTTCAGCAAAATTTTACTTGCATGTGATATTAATGATATTGTTTGATAATTTCCCCATTCTTTCAAATCACCTTTCTTTGGAATAAGCACAAATATGGACCTCTTCCGGCCTGTTGGCCAGGTAGCTGTCTTCCAAATTTCTTGGCATAGACAAGTGAGGACCTCCAGCACTGCATATGTTTGTGGAAACATCTCCATTGGTACTCCATCAATTCCTGGAGCCTCGTTTTTCACCAAAGCCATCCTTGCAGCTTGGACTTCTTCCATCAATACCATCAGTTCTAGATCATATGCTATCTCCTGAAATGGCTGAACGTCGACCAATTCTTTTTGGTACAGTGATTCTGTGTATTCCTTCCATCTGCTTTTGATGCTTCCTATATCGTTCAATATTTTGTCTATGGATTCCATCAAAATTGCAACTCAGTGCTTGAATTTTTTTCTTCAGCTCTTTCAGCTTGAGAAATGGCAACTGTGTTCTCCCCTTTTGGTTTTCTAATTCCAGGTCTTTGCAAATTTCATTATTTTACTTGTCTTCTCGAGCTGCCATTTGAAATATTCCATTCAGCTTTTTTACTTCATCATTTCTTCCATTCACTTTCGCTACTGGACATTTAAGAGCAAGTTTCAGAGTCTCTTCTGACATCCATTTTGATCTTTTCTTCCCTTTCTATCTTTTCAATGAACTCTTGCTTTCTTCATGTATGACGTTCTTGATGTCATTCCACAGCTAGTCTGGTCTTCTGCCCCTAGTGTTCAATGGGTCAAATCTATTCCTGAGATGGTCTCTTCAAGGTTGCATTTTGGCTCTTGTAGACTTGTTTTAATTTTCTTATGCTTCCACTTGAACTTGCATATGAGCAATTAATGATCTGTTCCACAGTTACCCCTGGCCTTTTTCTGACTGATGACATTGAGTTTACCATTTTCTCTTTCCACAGCTGTAGTTGATTTGATTCCTGTGTTTTCCAACTGATAATGTCCACAGGCATAGTCACCGTTTATGTTGTTGAAAAACAGTATTTGCAATGAAGAAGTCATTGGTCTTGCAAAATTCTATCATGCGATCCCCGGTGTCGTTTCTATCATCAAAGCTGTATTTTCCAACTACCAATCCTTTGTCTTCATTTCCAACTTTTGCATTCCAATCACCAGTAATTCTCAATGCATTTCGATTGCATGTTTGATCAATTTCAGACCACAGAAGTTGGTAAAAATCTTCAGTTTCCTCATCTTTGGCATTAGTGGTTGGTGTATAAATTTGAATAATTGTCATACTAACTGGTCTTCCTTGTAGGCATATGTATATTATCCTATCACTGACAGCATTATACTTCAGAATAGACCTTGAAATGTTCTTTTTTGACAATGAATGTGATGCCATTCCTGTTCAAGTTGTCATTCCTGGCATAGTAGACCATATGATTGTCTGATTCAAAATGGTCAATACCAGCCCATTTCAGCTCACTAATGACTAGGATATTGATGTTTATGCATTCCAGTTCATTTTGGACGACTTCCAATTTTCCTAGATTCATAGTTCTTACATTCCACATTCTGATTATTAATAGATGTTTGCAGCTGTTTCCTCTCATTTTGAGTCGTGCCACATCAGCAAATAAAGGTGCCAAAAGCTTGACCCCATCCATGTCATTTAAATTCGACTCTGCTTTGAGGAGGCAGCTCTTAGTTGTCTTTTGAGTTCCTTCCAACTTTGGGGGTTCATCTTCCGGCACTAGATCAGACAATGTTCTGCTGCTATTCATAAGGTTTTCACTGGCTAATTTGTTCAGAACTAGACTGCTAGGTCTTTCTTTCTAGTCTATCTTAGTCTGGAAGCTCCACTGAAACATGTCCACCAATGGTGACCCTGCTGGTGTTTGAAATACCAGTGGCAAAGTTTCTAGTATCACAGTAACATACAAACCAACACAGTATGATAAACTGATAGACTTCTGGTGATAAATATCATACTTGGCTGTTAATTATACACAAACATCCTGCTAGTTGATGGTGGTCAAAAGTTTTATTTTTCCCTTAAGATTGAGAAAGACAACATAACAATTACATAAAGTTTTAATAGCAGGTTTAAAACATTTCATAAAGCTGTCATACCAGGTTTTTCATAACTTTTTCCTCCAGCCTTTACATAACTTTTCTGAGGTATACATAAAATTTTGTAAATTTCCTTTGCCACTTAACATTATCTTTATCATAAGCATTTTTCTATGTTGCATTCCTATCTTCCTAAATATCATTTTTAAAAACTTTTCAATACACCAAGTACCCAGTCTACTTAATTATTCTTAAATTACTGCTCATTTGTGTTGCTAACAATTTTTTGCTTTCATATATAGTACCACCATGAACACCAAAATAATTTTGTAATGCTCAGTGACAACTAGGAATCCCATTTTGTCTGATGACAATCAAAAATCAAAATTCTATGTACCCTGTCTCTTTTATGTTTAGCAAAGTTTAAAACAGTAGACGTCACAGACTGTTAAAAATGTCTAGAATTCAAAATAGTCTGCATTGTTTCTTATTGTTACAGAAGGCTTCTTTTTCTAGATTTTTGGAGTGAAGGAAAGATTTAGTAGATTTCCTTTTGTTAGTGACCAAAATAAAAATGCTCTAAACCAGTTACTGTTGAGTTAATTTCTACTCATGATAACACCATTGTGTCAAAGTAGAACTGTGTCCCAAGGTTTTCAATGGCTGGTTTTTCAGAAGTCCAAGGACTTTTTTCTGAGGTGCCTCTGCATGGGCTCGAATTTCCAACCTTTTAGTTAGCAACTGCGCATCTTAACACTTTGTACCAACCAGGGACTCTCTAAAGATGCTCAGTGACTATTAAATAAATTAAATGAATGTTTGATTTTTCCTGATGTACTAACCAGAGAAATCTTTCTCTCTTTTTAAATGTTTTGACACAAACCAACTTTTACCAATATATATTATAATACAATACATGCTTGATGAATGAAATTCTTATCAGTAGTGTCTCTGAAGCACTAGCACAATGATACTTAAAATGAGAAGTCATGCACAAGTGTACACCATTTTTACAACATTGTAAAGCCTTTAAAAAATCTCTAGGTAGAAAAGCTGATGTTTTATATCTTGACATCTACGGTTGCTTGAGGTATCAGAAAACAATACTTGAAAAACTTAGGCAGTTAGATCCAGTTCATTTTTAAACGATTGTACGTAGCGACCCTGTTTACAACAGAACAAAACATTGCCATGTCCTCCGCCATGCTCACAATCGTTGCTGTTTGAGCTCATTTGTCTAAGTCATGTAGTGCTGCTATAACAGAAATGCCACAAGTGGATAGCTTTAACAAAGAGAAATGTATTTCCTCACTGTAAAGTAGCCTAAAAGTCCAAATCGGGGTGTCAGCTCCAGGGGAAGCCTTTTTCTCTCTGTTGGTTCTGGAGGAAGGTCCTCGTTCCCAGTCTTCCCCTGGATGAGGAGCTTCTCAGGCACAGGGACCCCAAGTCCAAAGGATGCGCTCTGCTTCTGGTGCTGCTTTCTTGGTTGTCTGAGGACCCCCGTCTCTCTGCTCACTTCTTTCTTTTATATCTCAAGAGATTGCCTCAAGACACAATCCAAGCTTGTAGCCTGAGTCCTGCCTCACTAACACAACTGCCACTCATCCTCCCTCATTAACATCATAGAGGCAGGATTTACAACATATAGGAAAATCACATAATACCGGCAATCATGGCCCAGCCATACTGATACACACATTTTGGGGGGGATATAATTCAATCCATGACACCATTTTTGCAGCCACTGTGTCAACCCATCGCATTGAGGGTCTTCCTCCTTTTTGCTGACACCCTCCTTTACCAAGCATGACGTCCTTCTCTAGGGACTGGTCCCTCCTGATAACATGTCCAAAATACACAAAACGAAGTCTTGCCATCCTCCCTTCTAAAGAGCATTCTGACTGTATTTCTTCCAAGACAGATTTGTTTGTTCTTCTGGCAGTTCATTGTACATTGAATATTCTTCATCAACACCATAATTCAAAGGCATCAATTCTTCTTCGGTCTTCCTTATTCATTGTCCAGCTTTTGCATACATAGGAGGCAAACGAAAATATGATGGCTTGGGTCAGGTGCACCTTAGTCCTCAAAGTAAAATCTTTTAAGCCATAAATACAGTAATTAGAGAAGTTTTTGCTTTTGTTCCTCAAGATAATGAACACGCAGTCGAGTTGTGAAGATTTGAGGATGGAGAGCAGATGGGATTTTTGGCAAACAATCGGCAAGGCTGACTGGCGCAGCAGAGCTGGCTAATGCTCCAGCAGACGGTGCTGATAATACCTCAGTCAATTAAAGATGTGCCATCCAGGATTTGCCATTCAGAAGACATCTTAACTACTTTTTCTTAAAGCCAAGATCAGTTCCATTATAACCTCTCATGAGGCCAAGTAGCCAATTTAGGATTTACTTTTGACATTCAGCTGCTGTCAGTTTTTCAATGAATATATGTTCATGTCTGGAAATACTGCTAATGTGTAATGTTGCTATTTTGTATATTATGTCACTATCTGAACAGCACAGGCATGATTTATTCATTCATCCACAAATATTTATTGAACTCTGATGCTGAATACTTTAATATATGCATAACAAATTCTTTGTTTTCAAAGCTGATTATGCTGCAAGTGAGCATGGGACTCTCTGTGAATGCTCGTCGCTCTTTCTTCTGCATGTCTCTTCGTGGCGTTTTATCACTTTATATTCTCTCCCTCAGAGCAAAAGTCAAAGTACTTGCAAGGGCCCAAAAGGCCCAATACAAACCAGCCTCCCTTATATGGCTGACCTCTCCTCTCCTCTTTTTTTCCCTTCTAGTACTCTTCCTCTTGCTTACTCTATTCCAGTTACATTTACCTACTAACTGTGCCTTGAATATGCCAGGCAGTTCCTAGGTAAGAACCTCCACATGGCCCACTGTCACCTTTGCAGAGCGGCCTTCCCTGAACCTTGTGTAGGTTAGTTTCCTCACCTATTCCAGGAACCCCTATCCTTCTTCCCACTTTACTTTTCTCTACAACATTTATCACCATCTTCTATAACTTACTTGTTTTTTATTGTAATGCTTCATTGTGTGTGTATGTGGGTTTTTTTTGTTTGTTTTTTTGAGCTCTGGTGGTGCAGTGGTTAAGAGCTATGTCTGCTAACCAAAAGGCTGGCACTTTGAATCCACCAGCCACTCCTTAGAAACCCTATGGGGCAGTTCTACTCTGTCTTATAGGGTCTCTATGAGTCAGAACCAAATCGAAGGCAAAGGGTTTTTTTTTTGAGTATTGTGTTTTTGGTGAAAGTTTACATAGCAAATTAGGTTCTCATTTAACAATTTCTATACATATTGTCCAGTGACATTGGTTACATTTTTTACAATGTGTCAACATTTTCATTATTTCCATTCTGGTTGCTCTGTTTCCATTAATCTAGCGTCTTTGCCCCCTACCCTCACACCCACTTACTTTCTCATATTTGCTTTAGGGTAAATGTTGACCGTTTGGTCCCACACAGATGATTCTTTAAAGAAGCACAGTACTCACACGTGATATTATTTATTTTATTAGCCAATCTGTTATTTAGCTGAAAGGTGACCTCTTGGTGTGCTTTCAGTACAAACTTTAAAAGGTATCTCAGGGTGATAGTTTCAGGGGTTCTTCTAGTCTCCAGCTGTTCAAAAAGTCTGGTCTTTTTTATGAATTTAAGTTTTGATCTATATATATATATTTTTTCCATTCTCTCCAGAGCCGTCTGTTGTGTCCCTGGTCAGAACTATTGATATTTGTAGCCCAGTACCATACTTATTTGTTAATTGCTTCTTTCCCCCAGTTAGAATATAAACGCTATGGCTGTTTGGTTCATTGTTAAATTCTGAACATATACAACAGGTCTTGCATATAATAAATGGTACGTATTGAATAAACCATGGACTGCAGAAGAATGAATAAGCCTGTCCTGGAAGAAGTACAGCCAGAATGCTCCTTAGAAGTGAGGATGGGAAGACTTCATCTCACATAATTTGGACATGTTATTAGGAGGGAACAGTCCCTGCAGAAGGACATCATGCATGGTAAAGTAGAGGATCAGTGAAAAAGAGGAAGACTCTCAATGAGATGGATTGACATGGTGGCTACAACAATGGGCTCAAACTTAGGAACGATTGTGAGGATAGCACAGGACCAGGCAGTGTTTCATTCTGTTGTACACAGGGTCACTCTGAGTTGGAAATGACTCGATGACACCTAACAACCAGTAAATATATGCTGAATGATTACTCACTTTGGGCCTATGAGGATTTCCTAGGCTATTTTCTTTATGGAAGCAGATCACCAGTTCTTTTCTCCCATGGAGCCACTGGTGGGTTGGAACTGTTGACCTTTCGGTTAGCAGATGAATGCTTAACCATTGAACCACGAGGGCTCCTTAAGTACCTATGTATGTATACACACACACACACATACACATGTGTATACAGAGAGACTGATTGATTTACTTCAAAGAATTGGCTTATGCAATTGTGGGGAGCTGGCAAGTCCAAAATTCAAGGCTGGCAACATCCTCCTGTTGGCTTGCATCCCAAGACCCAAAGATCAGGTGACAGGTAGAGTGTTGCATAAAGTTCTGCCAAAATATCTGTTTATATTTTGGAGGCAGAACACACCCTGCGGAAACTCTCTTTTCAACTGATTGATTACATTACATTATGGAACAGCAAATAGTGTTCAGCCAAACAACTGGGAAGAGCCAGAGCCTAGCGAAGTTGATGCATAAAATTAACCATCACAGAAGTTCTAGCTTCATGATTTAGGGCTTGTTATATAAAGTTGCTGCTGTTAGGTGCTGTCCAGTCAATTCCGACTCATAGCAACCCTATATACAACAGAAGGAATTACTTCCCGGTCCTGTGCCATCCCCACAATCATTGCTATGTTTGAACCCATTGTTGCAGCCACTGTGTCAATCCATTTAGTTAAGGGTCTTCTTCTTTTTCTCTGATCCTCTACTTTACCAATCATGATGTCCTTCTCCAGGGCCTGGTCCCTCTTGATAACATGTCCAAAGTATGTAAGATGAAGTCTTCCCATCCTTGCTTCTAAGGAGCATTCTGGCTGTACTTCTTCCAAGACAGACTTTTTTGTTCTTCTGGCAGTTCATGGTATATTCAGTGTTCTTTGCCAACACCATAATTCAATGGCATCAATTCTTCTTTGGTCTTCCTTATTCATTTTCCAGCTTTTGCATGCATACGAGGCAATTGTTACATAGTAGTGGTAATAATAATAAACATTTAATAATACTTGCTAGGTGTCATGCATGTTCTAAGTACTTTACATATATTAATTCCTTTAATTGTCACCATGATCCTCACTACCACCTTGTAAGGTAGCTACTATTGTTGTCCCTATTTTATAGAGGAGGAAACTTAATCACAGAGAACGGGTAGGTATTTTGCCCAAAGTTATATAGCTTGTAGTGGCAGAGGTGGAATTTAAACCAGGGAATCTGACTCTGAGCCAGGAGTATGGAATCTCTGTGCTAAACTGCTAACTGCTGCTTCTTCTTTTTTACATTTAGTTTTGTCGTCATTGAGCTAAACTACTTCTTAATAAAAGTTTACTGAACGAGGAAGTGAATATTGACCAAGTTCTTTATATACAGGTGAGATATAAAGTTCTGTTGTAGGAGAACAAACTCTCCTTTCTATACCTACTGCATCAGAGCAGATATAAAAGATTCTTCCATTAAGGAGTTTCCAAAAATTTTGGAAATAAGACTAAATAACACACATGACAATATGAGAATATATAAGTTGGTACCAAATTGTGTGGTGTAGATTTTAAATACCAAAGAATGGGGAAGGTCAGAGTTCAGAACAGACATGGTGAGGACTATCTCCTCTTATCCAACCATCATCATGACAGTAATCAACTGAAGGCCTCCAAATTTCTATCTCTATTCCATTCTTTCTCCCAAGTACCAAGTGGGCATTTCCAAAGTCTTCAAACTAAGCAAGTGCAATACAGAATTCATTATTTCTGATTTGAGTTAGTGGCACTTCCACTTATCACTTGACTCCACCAAAACCCTGGAAGTCATCCCTAATTCCTTTCTCTCCCTAACTGGCTTCTCAACCCTGTCTACATCTTCTTTGCCTGGCACTTCCTAAGTATGTCCTGTACATATATCCCCTTCTCAAAACCCCCATTCCCAGTACCTTTTCTGGTGCCAATGTCATCTCTAGATTGGGTTGTTACAATGCTGTTGTTAACTTCTTCGAGTCGATTCTAACTCATGGCGACCCCATGTGTTACACAGTAGAACTTCTCCATCAAGTTTTCTTGGCTGTAATCTTAACAGAAGCAGATTTCCAGGCCTTTTCTTCCACAGCACTGCCAAGTGAGTTTGAAGTGCCAACCTTTAGGTTTGCAGTAGAGCACAAACCATTTGCACCACTTAGGGACCTTGGTTGTAATAATCTTTACCTTCTGTTATGGATTGAATTGTGTTCCTCCCCCGTCCACCCACTCAAAATATGTGTTGGAATCCTAACTGCTATACCTGTGAATGTAATCCTTTTGGGAATAGGGTTTTCTTTGTTATGTTAATGATGCCATACCAGTGTAAGGTGTGTCCTGAACCTAAACATTTCTGAGTTATAAAGAGAGATTAGACACAGAAGAAAACACAAACTGGTGGGAGATAGGTCCCATGTGGGGATGGCAAGGAACTGAGGAATGGTGGGGCTACAGAAGCTGAAGGAGACAAGGATTTCCCCCAGAGGCGACAGTAAGAGCCTTCCCTTATAGTCAATGCCCTGAATTTGGACCTCTAGTCTCCTGAACTGTGGGAAAATAAATTTCTGTTTTTTAAAGTCACCGAATTGTATTTTCGTTACAGTACCTACAGGAAACCAAGATATTTTCTAACTATGTCACTAACTCTAAGCTTTATACCTCAGCCACTGCCACGCCTATCCCTTTTACATGCAGCAGAGTGATCTTGTGGTTGTTGTAAGATGCCTTGGAGTCAGTTCTGACTCATGATGACACTAAGTACAACAGAACGAAACACTGCCTGGCCCTGCGCCATCCTCACAATTCGTCACAATAATCCTTACTACGCCAACAAGATAATTCAAAAGCATCAATTCTTCTTTTGATTTGAACAATCAAATGTGGTGTTGGTGAAGAATATTGAATATACCATGGACTGCCAGAAGAACGAACAAATCTGTCTTGGTAGAATACTATTTAGAAGGATACTATTTAGAAGCAAGGATGATGACAGTTCGTCTTATGTACTTCCCCAGTTATCAGAAGGGATCAGTGCCTGGAGAAGAACATCATGCTTGGTAAAGTAGAGGGTCAGCGAAAAAGAGGGAGGTCCTTAATGAGATGGATTGACACAGTGGCTGCAACAGTGGGCTCAAACATAGCAATGATTGTGAGGATGGCAGAGGACCAGGCAGTGTTTTGTTCTGTTGTACATGGGGTTGCTATGAGTTGTAACCAACTCAACCGAACCTAACAATGACATGCAGTCCAGAGCATAAATAGTCATGAGCCTTACATACACTTAGATGTTTTTGTCTTTTGTCAATATAAACTCTATTTTTTGTAAGTTTCATTTTTAATTCTACTTGATCATTATCAATAATATACATCTTTATTAATTTACTAGGTATACCTATTGGCATCCTTTTATTTTCAAACTTAGGTAATTTTACATGTCTCTCTTATAAACATTTATGTGGATTTCTAAAATCCAGGCTGGAATATTAATTAAACCATTCTCATCTATTGTGATTACTGGTATTTGCACTTATTTGAACACTTGATGTATATGAAGAAAAAATCACTGAGAATTTCCCAAAATCAAAAATGATAACTCAGATTGAAAGAGCATAAATAATATGTGAGAAAACCATCACTCCTAGTCAAATTATAGAAACATGTAAGAAAATGAAATACCAAAAAAAAAAAGAACCAAACCCAGTGCCGTCGAGTCAATTCTAACTCATAGCAACCCTATAGGACAGAGTAGAACTGCCCCATAGAGTTTCCAAGGAGTGCCTGGCGGATTCGAAACGCCGACCCTTTGGTTAGGAGCCGTAGCACTTAACCACTACGCCGCCAGGGTTTCCATATGAAATACAAACGAAAAATTATAAAAGTTTCCAGAATGAAATGCTTAGTACCTATAAAGGAACGGGGAACCCTGGTGTTTAGTGGTTAAGTGCTTTGGCTGCTAACCGAAAGGTTGACAGTTTGAGTCCACCAGGCACTCCTTGAAAACCCTATGGAGTGGTTCTACTCCGTCCTATAGGGTCGTTATGAGTCAGAATTGACTCGACAGCAATGAGTTTTTTTGGTTTTTGTTTTTTACAAAGGAACAAGAATAAGACTGTCATCATATATCTCAAAAGTCACATTGAATAAGGAAGATAATGAAATATATTTTCAAAGAATTGAGGTAAAATAACTTCCAACTTAGATTTTACTTTTACTAGACTTTTTTTCTAGAGCAGTATTCTGTTTACGGAACTACTGTGCAGAAAGTAGAGTTCCCATATATTCCTTTCCCCTGTACATTTTTCTATCAACACTTTGCATCAAACTTACAACTTTATGTCCAGGAAAATTATCATTTTATGTGAGGATGATATTGACATACTGAGGGATCTAACGTCTTAGAGATATGAAGAAGCACAGGGCATCAGGATTGGAGGAAGACTCATTAACAACCTGCATTATGCAGATGACACAATCTTGCTTGCTGAAAGTGAAGAGGACTTGAAGTGCTTACTGATGAAGATCAAAGACCACAGCCTTCAGTATGGATTACACCTCAACATAAAGGAAACAGAAGTCCTCACTAGTGGACCAATAAGCCACATCATGACAAACGGAGAAAAGGCTGAAGTTGTCAACGATTTCATTTTACTTGGATCCACAATCAACACCCATGGAGGCAGCAGTCAAGAAATCAAAAGTCGCATTGCATTGGGCAAAGCTGCTGCAAGGGACCTCATTAAAGTGTTGAAAAGCAAAGATGTCACCTTGAAGACTAAAGTGCGCCTGACCCAAGCCATGGTATTCTCAATTGCATCATATGCATGTTAAAGCTGGACAATAAATAAGGAAGACCAAAGAATTGACGGCTTTGAATTGTGGTGTTGGCGAAGAATATTGAATATACCATGGACCGCCAAAAGAAAGAACAAATCTGTCTCTGAAGAAGTACAACCAGATTGTTCCTTAGAAGCAAGGATGGTGAGACTGCATCTCACATACTTTGGACATGTTGTCAGGAGGGATCAGTCCTTGGAGAAAGACATCATGCTTGGTAAAGCACAGGGTCAGCGGAAAAGAGGAAGACCCTCAACAAGATGGATTGACGCAGTGGCTGCAACAGTGGGCTCAAGCATTACAATGATTTTAAGGATGGTGCAGGACTGGGCAGTGTTTCGTTCTGTGGTACACAGGGTTGCTATGAGTCAGAACCAACTCGACGGCACCTAACAACAACGACAACATCTTAGAAAGTTTACCAAAGACGATCTTTGAAAAGACTTGAACACTTGAAAGAAGTCCTTCAGCAAGAAGGGAAATGCATCCATGAAAATTCAGTGAGTTGTAGGGGAAACAATAACTTTAAGCTAGAACTTCCTTCTCCCTGTCACCAAAGTACAGTCGTAACAAATCAGAACTAAAATTCTGCTTGATAATAATATGGCAGGGGGTACGGCTAAAAAAATAGGGAGGGGAACAAAAGGGAGTAAGACCACGTTAAATTGTTAGAGAGAGAAATAGATACTAATATATTCAAGAAACTGATAAGGAATAATAAACTTCAGTGTGGGCCTAAAGCAGATAATGCTAATTGCCTTCCCAATGACTATTGTCCTTTTCTTCCTAACAGAATCTCTTGTTTGGAGACAGCAATGTACCTGGTTAATAGTTTCCTCCCCAAATTCCCATGTAGCAGTGCTGGTTATACGATCAAGTAAATGTCTGGTAGGTAGGGATTTTGCAGAAGTTCCTTTTTTTTTCCTTGGGGAAAAAAAGTCACCATAGACTTCGTTACTTTCAACTTCTTATTCTCCCTGTAAAATACAGCTACAACGAATGCAGGTGGAGTGGCCATCCTATGTACATTATTTAGAAAGCATAAGTATGATGGAGCCAAAAGCTAGTAGTCTGGTTCCTTGATGATTTTCTTGAGCAGCAGTACCTACCTGAGCTGTCCGCCTTTAAAGTCCTAACTAACTTCTAATCAGGAAAAAAAAAAAAAAAACTCTTGATCTACCTAAGGACAATCAGAAAGAGAAAAAGAAGCAACGCAAAAGCATGACAAAGGGAAAACATTTTTTTATTTAAAGATTATTTGTTGTTTCCTGGCTCTGTCCACAGAAAAGATCTGGAAACAATGAAACCCAGTAGCAATGAGCATTCCTAGTCCTCAGACTGTTGTCCTGAAATAATGTTTCCCAATAAAAGACATCAGAACTTCTTGGAGAAATAGCTGATTACAAGTCTGGGGAAAGATATGTTCAAGATGAACCTTGAGCATCTTGTCATACGAGATAGCAATGAAAGCTGTGCAATTATTTCTAGGATCATGTCAAAAGGACACAACATATTGCTTAACAGAACTGAATTTCTGTTATGATGGAAAAACTTGGAAAGGGATAGTGGTGATGTTTGCACATGGTGACATGTCACTGAATTGTACACACGAAAATGGTTGAAATGAAAAATGTTTTGTTGTATGTATTTTAGCACCAATTATTAAAAAAAAAAAAACTCAGCCAACTTGAAGAGGTTTTCCACTGGCCCAAAATGAGACAATTTGAGCCTTCATAAGGATAAGAATTGCAATGGACGTAACCCATCAAATATGTTTAAATTCATGAGCTCACAGTGACATTTAGGAACCCAACCAATAGGTTCCTTCAGAGGATGATAGGAAACCAATGCATTATCTTGAAACAGGAAAAGAATCAAGTATTTATACTGCCTTCTCCTTTAGGTTTTTTTTCTCCTTTAAAACTATTCTAGCTACTAAACGAAAACAGAATAAAATTAGATTATCATCTTTTTGCAAACCCAAACTTATTAGTGGATCTAGACAATGCTGGATCCACAATCAACACCCATGGAAGCCGCAGTCAATAAATCAAAAGATGCATTGCATTGGGCAAATCTGCTGCAAAGGACCTCTTTAAAGTGTTGAAAAGCAAAGATGTCACCTTGAGGGCTAAGATGCGCCTAACCCAAGCCATGGTATTTTCAATCGCATCATATGCATGTGAAAATTGGACAATGAATAAGGAAGACTGAAGAAGAACTGATGCCTTTGACTTGTGGTGTTGGTGAAGAATATTGAATATACCATGGACTGCCAAATAAATGAACAAATCTGTCTTGGAAGAAGTACAACCAGAATGCTCCTTAGAAGCAAGGATGGCGAGACTGCATCTTACACACTTTGGACATGTTGGCGGTAGGGATCAGTCCTTGGAGAAGGACATCATGCTTGGTAAAGTACAGGGTCAGCAGAAAAGAGGAAGACCCTCAACGAGATGGACTGACACAGTGGCTGCAACAATGGGCTCAAGCATAACAATGATTTTAAGGATAGTGTGGGACTGGGCAGTGTTTTGTTCTGTTGTGCATAGAGCCATCGGGAGTTGGAACTGACTCGATGGCACCTAACAACAACTAGGCAATGAACATCAATATGGTTTCTAACATTTCAAGAATAGAGAAAACCAGATCTTATGTGGCCCCCTAGAAAAGAATACACCACTATGTTGTTGTTGTTAGGTGCCATCAAGTCGATTTTGACTCATAACAATCCTATCTACATACAACAGAATTAAACACTGCCTGGTCCTGTGCCATCCTCACAATCATTCTTATGTTTGAGCTTGTTGTTGCAGTCACTGTGTCAATCCATCTCGTTGAAGGTCTTCTTTTTGCTGACCTTCTGCTTTACCAAGCATGATGTCGCTCTCCAGGGACTCGTCCCTCCTGATAACATGCCCAAAGTATGTTAAGACAAAGTCTCACCATCCTCTCTTCTAAGGAGCAATCTGGCTGTACTTCTTCCAACACCATAATTCAAAGGAATCATTCTTCTTTGGTCTTCCTTATTCGTTGTCCAGCTTGTGCATGCATATGAGGCAACTGAAAATACCATGGCTTGGGTCAGGGACCCCTTAGTCCTCAAGGTGATATCTTTGTTTTGAAACATCTGAAAGAGATCTTTTTGCAGATTTGCCCAGTGCAATATGTCATTTGACCTCTCGCTTGCTGCTTCCATAGGTACTTATTTTGGATCCAAGTAAAATGAAATCCTTGACAACTTCAGTAATTTTCTGCATTTATTGTGATGATACTTATTGACCCAGTGGTGCAATCCATACTGAAGGGTGTAGTCTTTGACCTTAATCAGTAAGTGCTTCAAGTACTCTTCACTTTTATCAGGACACTATAAGCAAACCAAAACCCGTTGCCATCGAGTTGATTCTGACTTATAGTGACCCTATAGGACGGAGTAGAACTGCCCCACGGGGTTTCCCAGTTGGTGGATTCGAACTGCCAACTTTTGGTTAGCAGCCATAGCTCTTAAACACTATGCTGCCAGGGTTTCCTCAAGACACTATACTCTTGATAAATATATAGACCCTGAGTCCGATGAAGCCTTGAATCAGCTGCCAGAAATACAAAGGACAGAACATGTTTAACTGCATAATGAATATGTGGTCATCAAAATCCAGACTATGGGCAACTCCGCCTCTGAAACAGCTTGAGTTCTTCAGCAGGTATATTGTAGCAAAAAGAAAGGTATGATCAAGATGAAAATATAGTTAAAAGACATCAGATAAAAAAAGGAATGCTAGAATAAATCTGGAGTCCTGGTGAAGCAGTGGTTAAGAGCTTCAGCCGCCAACCAAAAAGGTCGACAGTTTGAATCCACTAGCCCACTCCTTGGAAACTGTATGGAGCAGTTGTACTCTGTGCTATAGGCTGGCTGTGAGTCGGAATCGACTCAGTGGCAATTTTTTTTTAGGATGAATCCATTGGTACTGGATTAGAGTAAGAGCTATCAGTAGAAACTCATGATTAGGTATATACATGTACACATGCACAGATGGATACAGAAATAATTATAGGTATTTATATATTTGCAGGTTAATTATACATACATATACTTATTTCCCAGCTCTGTTCACTGAGAGGGCCCAGAAGCAATGACATTTCAATAGCAATAAGCACACCTAGCCACCAGGTTTTGTTTTTTCAATACTATTCTTTAATAAAAGAAACCAGAGCTTCTTGAAGTAACAGCTGACTCTAGGACTAGGGCAGGGAAAGTACAGGATAAGCCTGGGGCATCTTATAGTACAGATAGCAAGGGAGTATTCAGAAGTAAAACGATGGGACAAGTCAAAGAGAAACCAAAGCCAACCTGAAAGATCTCACAATGACCAAAGATGGGACAATTTGAGCAACAAAATAAGTAACACAGTATTGCATTATATTGTCGTTAGCTGTCCACTGAGTCAGCCCTCTACTCATGGCAACCCCATACAGTATGGAACTAAATGCTGCAGGTTTTCATGAAATAGATCATCAGACATTTTTTCCTAGTTGGTCTTAGTCTGGAGGCTCAGCTGAAACCTGTCCACCAAGGTAATTCAATAGGAAAGGGATAATGCTGTCAAAAAAGATGTTGGAAATACTAGATATCCATTTACAAAAAAATGAACCTCAACTCTTACCTTTTTCTATATATCAAAGTCAACACAAAATAGATTCTAGAGCTAAATGCAAGAGTTTTAGAAGGAAACAAGAGAAATCCACAGTGACTTAAAATCCGACCAAATCTGTTGCTGTTGACTCCGACTCATAGCGAACCTATGGGACAGAGTACAACTGCCCCACAGGATTTCCAAGGAGCAGCTCGTGGATCCGATCTGCCAACCTTTTGGTTAGCAGCTGAGCTTTTAACCACTGCACCATGTATAGTAAGTATTCCATATAATGAAAAACCCATGGCTGTTTAGTACCATTTTGAAGCCCTGGTATTATTTCATACAACAAGAAATTCAGAGGTGAGAAATCGGTTGAGTCAGCAAATCAAGTTTTGTACAGACCTATTTTTTTTTTCCATCTTGCCACAATACCATCCTTGGGCTGTTGGCTTTGTCCTCAGGTGGTTATCTTCATGGTCACATTCTTTGAGTAGTTATTATTATTTACCATGAATTCCATCTTAGATTTTTCCATAAGCACCTAAAATTGGCTAGTATATGGTACAATGGTTAAGAGCTACAACTGCTAACCAAGAGGTTGGCAGTTCAAATCCACCAGCTGGTCCTTGGTAACCCTATGAGGCAGTTCTACTGTGTCCTATAGGGTTGCTATGAGTTGGAATCAACTCAACAGCAATAGGCTTTTTCATGTTTTCTAGCACAAGTCTATTTCTCTCCTTACTTGTAGAGATCATCTAGCATTTTACTTCCAGATTATTTACTATCAATACTAATTACACTTATTTCTGCTCCACTACACACAGTTTAAAAAAAAAAAGTCACTATGAGTCAGAATCAACTCGACGGCACTGGGGGGTGGGGGGGTGGGGTACATATGGTTTTACTCACTTTCTTGCAGGATTTATCCCCTGGGACTCTCTTCACGGTGTTGCTTTTCTTCCAATGTTCGGTAACTACTGTCATTCTCATCTCAGCATGAGCCTAAGAATGTTATTCGTTTTATGATAAACAACCTGCAGTAATAATGGGGGAAGAGGAGGACATGTAACTGGGCAGCTTATGCCAGCTCAAAAGCACTGTACTTGATCTAAGTATCCATGCTCATTGCTCCATCCTTGAGCCAGGTACCTCTGCCAACCACTGTTTAACAACCATGACTGACCTAACCGATTTCTTTTAATACCCTAACCATCATCAGGAGCTCCTTCTTGATCCCTTGTTCGCTTTTCATATATCCCTGAAGCTAAATCCACTTTCAAAGCAGTGTTCTCCAGCCTTTGACGAATTCCTCGAAATTTTGCACCCATTTGTTTCCACGGTTGTTGAGATTACTAAATATTTTTATCTTAGTACTAAGTAACAAACCTTCCTGTCATTTCTAGGGATGTGGGGAGCTTGAAGGATGCGCCAGTGTGCAAGCTTATGACAGTCAAGTCTACACAATTCCTATTCTTAGAGTGAACGCTCCTTTGAAGGGTTGTGTAATGGGAGAGATGTTTAAATATCCATTCTGGGAGGGCATATCTGTCAGAGAGTATTAGGTTGTGTCTTTCATGAAGATGAGGAGACTTACTATCATCCACCCTAAAAACCATGCTCCATGCTAGGGATAATTTCGTCGTTAATTTTTCTTATTAGTTCCTCTTTAGGTTTTCTGACAAGAAGCCGAGAAGAACATATGAAAAAAATATCCTTCTGAAGTGTGCCTTAGAGAACCACAATTAATTTGATAAGATTTAAAGAAGGTCAGTTCAGCAAAATTAATACTTATAGACTTAATTTTGCATGCAAAACATCTTTATTGAATCCCACAGGAGAAAAAGCATAGTTTTTACAGCTTATATTACCTCTTTTATTATTGATATATGAGCTTCTCATATTTCATCCTGAACTTAGATTGAGAGTATATTGAGAAGCTAGACGGGCCACATGCGGTCCAATGGGAGATCAAAATTGCCCCTAATTATTTGAAAAGGATATTATAACAGCAGCATACTTTTGTTAGCCTCTTTCCTAACAATCCTATAGGCAGGTTCGAGTATGGTGACTATTCTTTAAAATTAAACACCTGAGCAGAGTCTACTGAGGTGTTTCCTTGGATGTTAGGACATCATTGGAGACCACAAATTTTAAGTTTGCAAACTGCTTCATGAAGAAACTGCATAGTTCTCGAAAGAAGACAGTTTTCTCGCCAGCCTTTTCCAAAACTATCCACTGGGCTTGTAAATTCTATGGAGGTTAAAGAAACAGCAACTTTAGATGGTCAACCTTTTCTGAAGGTGTCTATTAAAAACAAGGGAATATACCCAGAGGCCAGAGCTGGCTGCCTAATAGCGGCTACCAAAAAAGAGGCATCTTGTCTTCTGCATTTATCCAACTCTTGTTCATTATCATTAGTTGTGTTCATTACTGCTTTTGATGCATCATAAAATTATTTTTTATTTCAATGTCTTTTTCATAAGAAACCTATTTACTAAACATTAAACCAAAAGGATATGTTAATGAAAATGTCAATACAATGAATGAAAAGATGAATACTCTTCTATATAGAGGTGACTGATTGGCAATCGCCAATAAACTGAAAAGCCTTTCCCATCTCAATGGATTATGTCAGAAGTAAAAAGCAATCAATGATTTAAGGTAAACTATACTTCTTCCATACCCAGAAACTGTTGTTGTTAGGTGCTGCAGAGTTTTTGACTCATGTGACAGAACAGAACTGCCCCCATAGGGTTTCCTAGGCTGTAATCTTCACAGAAGCAGACTGTCAGACCTTTCTCCAGTGGAGCCACTGGGTGGGTTTGAACAGCCTACCTTTCAAAGAGCAGCTGGGCGCCTTACCATTGCACCAACAGGGCTCCTTTACCCAAAAATCTAGGGGTTTAAATAGTGAAAAAATAAATAAATAAATAAATAGATGCATAACCTTCTTACTATGAGAATTCCTCTAACCTTGAATTTCATAAATAAACCACACACCTTTAAGCAGCATTAGTTTATTATCTATTCCCTATGTGTTACCTCAAACAATCTAAATATATACAAAAATTTGGAATGTTGAATAAATGCTGATCAGTAAAATATTACATAGCTGCTAATGGGACTTTTTTTAAGTACAATAAATCAATACTAAAATGTTTAATTCTACTTATGACCATGGTTGTATTTGAAAGATATTTTTTTCAGTATATATACATTTTCAAGTCCAATCCAAATAATTAAGATATATATTAACAAAAAAAAAATGTGGAGAATTTTAGAATTTCCTTGATTCAGATGAACTGATGATTCCTTAATGAATTACCATAAAAGTTTAGTTTGTGTAAACAATTCTATATGGAATAAATTACTCTGATCATATCATTTTTACTGGTTTGAAATTTTAGGGTGAGGAATTTTAAACACAGTTACTAAAAATAAGACAGCTCTGGCTTTGAAGATTTGCTCTGTAAAACTTATTAAAATAAAGTCAGTTATTGGTATAGGCCTTAATACAAACTGTTCAACAGTATATAAACTAAAAACTTCTTTAGTTTCTAAAAAGATTTGAATTATACCCTTCTATTCAAATCAGAAATGTTATTACTACAACAAAAATTCTAATGAGTTCTTCCTTTTTGAGGAAAATAACATCATTTATTTAATTTTTTCCCCCAATATTTTAGAAGAAAACTTTAGCTATAATTTAAGTGGAAAACTTTTTTGCTGTTAGCCTTTCATCTTGTAGCACATATTATTCCTCTTGTTAACAAACTTATACTCAATTTTATGGGATGAACATTAAACTTTTTGAAAAAAATTAACTGGAGTAGAATAAAATACTAGTGCATATAACACCTGTTGAGCCTGTAGTATTTCAATATAATATTGAGACCATTAACTTAAGGTTAGATCAGTAAAAAATCAATTGTTTGGGGGGTTTATTTCCTTTTCCAAAATTAAAGTTTGTATATCTTGTTAGATAGCTGACAGCAGCTGAAGACTTAAAAATCATACCTATTTTATGTATTTCTTATCAAAAGCTGAATGGGATTGTGAAAAATAACAAAAAAGAATGTGATTATTTTACAATTATTTCAAAAATAAACTAAGAATAAAAGGAACACCAAGGCTTATCTTAAAGAAGCTGTCATTCTTTTCTTTAGAGATTATAACACACATACAATAAGTGAATTTTATCAAAATACAGCACATTTCTTCTACTATATCCATAAAAATCAATTCCTATGTAAATAGTACTGAAAATCAACTAAAATGAGTTAAAATTTACAAAGAGTTGTTAAAGGGTTTCAATCAAAATTATTAAAACTATACAGTACAATAAGCAATTGATAACATCTTGAAAGAAGTACAATATTTGAGTTCACATATTTTAAAAAGTACTGCCTATTTGCTCTGAGTAGCAAGAAAGGAAAAAGTCCAACTCACTTTTGCAAAAATAATGTAGGTTGGTATTTTTGCTAGTCCTATAAAAGTCCTAATTAAATCCAGGTTGAAGGACAAAGAGTAACAGTTTAAAAACTCGCAAATTATACTTCTTAGTCATTAAAAATGAATTGCAACAGCCAAATATTGCTCTAATGAAAGGCTCCAGACTAGCCCTGACTGAAAACAGTTATTGGTCTCCTATGGCACTTTTTTCTGGTCCAAATAACCATGCATTAATTCCTACGATTGCATGTGACTTAAATTTTATTTGATTACATACACAGAACAAAAACAAATAAAATTAATGGTTTGGATAAACAAGATTAATAAACTTATCATCAAGTATCTGTTATAGTAACTAGGAACAAAGGCAGTTGGTGGTAAAACACTATTACGCTGATATACTTAGAAACCCTTTAATGACTCTGAGGCGTCGAGTTCACATTTAACGTTACCTGTAGGAACAGCCCTTTATTTAAACACCTTTACACACTGGTAGGCCTCAAGAACCCATCCCTTTGCTCTGTAGCTCTCCACAGCAATTCTCTCACTGTGCCAGTTTCACAAACTTGCTTTGGTTTCCTAGCTCCAAGCGTACTGTTTCCTTTTACTTTACCAAGGCAAATCAAGACCAAACAAAATCAAGAGGCTTTCCTAAACCTTCTTACATTTTGTGTTACAGGCAACACAATCTTAAAACTGGCCATTTTAGTTTCATTTGATGCTTAAAATAAAATTATACATTACATCAAAATGGAGTACTAACTAAAAAACAGATTCGAAGTACCACCATTTGCAAAAAATCAGGGATTTCCATGGCACAGAAAATGCATGGACATGCATCTACAGTATAGTTAAAAATTTCCTGTGTGACTAAAAAATTAAAAATTGAATCACAAGTAGCAAATGTATGGTCAATGGCTATGACAAAAACAGATCCTGTAGAGGTCATAAAATGCAATTATTGTCCTTTTTATTTCTTTAAAAACACATAACATTTTTTATTGCATTATTCTACTAATAAAAAGACATCAACAGCTGTTTTTTTCATCCTTTGCTTCCAGATTTTTATATGAAATAATGTTTTAATCTGGCCTTGGAAAGTGAACCCACCAGCACCACCTTCACCTACTCATTCTTCAATTCACTGCGCACATAGCAAAAGCCAACACTTCAAATCTCCTGCCCACAAAAAAAAAAAAGTTTCAGCAAAAATATTAATACCAGTTGAATAAAAATAAGGGCATAAAAGCTATGAGACAGACAGCTCTGCCATCTGTCTCTGGGCTACAATCAAGGCTAATCATAGCCTTGCACAGAGTTCAGTCATGTGTATGAAATCCAAAAATAAATGCACAATCTATACAAAAACAACACAGGTTTGTTTTTGTAGCTTTGATTGCTGTGTTTAAAAACCTAACAAGAAGCCTTAGCATATGAATTAAACAATACCCTCTATATTCTGTACAGTGGTTCTTTCCCTCTAACCACAAGTTCCATTATTCCATTAATGTACAAATTTGAACATAGTTTTTTGAGTTCTTTATATATAAAAATAATCAAAATATTAATTTCCCCTGCAAGTGTCTTCCAATAAATCTTGCTGTCTTCCCCTTTTTTTTGTCCACAGTTTTTATGAGGAAACCTCTCGTACAATGAAGAGTTCTACTGTGTTCTGGAAAGTTTTTAGCAAGGACACTGCTTGTCCATGTTCAATATTAATAAAACTGTAGCCATTAGCCTAGAAAAAGAAAAAAAATGCTTTTAGGAAAAACATTCATAATAATTTATTTGCTTTGGTACACTTAAGAATTACTTTGGCAATTTAAAACAACATATAGGCTCCAGGGCCCTACCCAACACCTATGGAAACAGAATCTCTTAACTTGGGAGTCCTGTACTGAATTTGCAGTCAAATTTTTAAGTAGCGGCCCAATGTTAGGAGCTACTTGTTTTAGGGTACAGCGTTAGACATGGTGTTGTGTGTGTGTGCCTGCTGATGTCCAACTAAGGGTCACCATGCCACAGAGGGGCAAGGCCTAACCCTCCCACTGCCTTGGTGCCATCAGACCAAGACCATTAAAAAAAAAAAAAAAAAGAGAGACCATTACACTCCCTATAATTAAAGCTAACTGTTAGAGGTCTTACTGTATACTGGGCACAGTTCTAAGAACTCCTCATGAATTAAATTCTGTGATTCTCATAACGACCATCAAAGATGATTCTTTTATCATCTTATTTTAGAGGAGAGAAAACTGAGCCTCGGCGAGGTAATGTAACTTCCTCAAGGTCACAAAACTGAAGCTATAAATTTACATATGGTTTAGAAAAAGAAATGTGCATGACTGTATGAGTGAGTGAGTGAGTGTGTGTATAGAGAGGGAGGGAGGGACGGAAAAAGGAAGAAAAGCAGGAAGAATGCATGCTAAAGACAACGTGGCAAAATATTAGCAGTTGGTGACCAAATTAAGTGTATATAAGTGTTGGATTATTCTTGTATTTCTGTAAGCTTGAAATTTAGAAATCAAATATACGTGTGTGTACGTATATAAACATACATACACACATATACTTTATTTTACCCATTGGCCTAACACAGTAGGTTCCTGGGATCTTAAAAACTTGCTGACGGCCATCCAAGATAAAACAATCAGTCTCTATTCACCTGAAGCAGCAGAGGAAGGAGATACAGTAGCTGGAGAAGAAACTGAACTGCAGATTTAGTTGCCTCATGAACTACTACCTCCCTTGTCATGAGACTAGAAGAACTGGATGGTACGTGGCTACCACTACTGAACGTTTTGATCAAGACTCAACAGATGAATCATGATCAAAAGTGGGAAAACGTGAAACAGATTTTAAAACGTCTCATAGAACCCAACTTACTGGATCCACTGACGCTGGAGAAATCTGTGAAATCTGCCCTGAGAAAATTTTTGACCCTTGATCTAAAACTATCCCCTGAAATCACCTTCAAACTAAACAACAGTTCAGCTAAATTAGTAAAGAATGTGTGCCCTAAGCATTATGCTGTTTAAAGAATTGTCTATATGAAATCAAACTGGTAACTGTAACTCTAAAACATAAATGAGTAGTTTATGGGACCGTGAGTCTAAGCTAATGACGGTGAAATAAAATGGGGAGGGACAGCAAAAATGGTGAAATGTGAAGAATGTAACCAATGTCATCGAACTGTGTAAATTAGAAACTACTGAAAGAGTGTATGATCTGCTGCGTATATTTACACGCACGCACACACACAAGATAAAAGTGTTTGAGCCAAGATTAAAACTAAAGCAGTCTGGCTTCATAGTCTATGCTTTTATCTACTAAACTCTAATGCCTCTGTCATTTTTTGGCTTGAGGGTTGTTTTTTTAAGATTATTTAATTTCTGAGTATGCAGTAACAACAATGAAGGTAAAGCTGTGTCTGTGTCTTAGGCATGTCTACCTGCTAAGACAGAGCTACACTGTTAGGTAAAATGAGTAGGTGAAGGAACAGAAGAGAGGAAAAAAGGCACGGAAAAATAAGAAGGGTTTCTCAGATTTTGGAATTTTCCTTTTCTAAGATGATGATAGCTTGCCTCCAAGGAATGGTGCTCTGATCGTCTAAATTGGCACAAATTAACATTCCCAAACTTAAACAAAATCTTTCCACAAACTTCAAATATGTAAGCATGATTTTCCAAGGTACAGGTAGGAAAATTTTAGACAATGAAAGCATTAAGTTAAAGCACTAGAGAATATAAGAAATGCCACTGTTTTCATCCATTCACATTTAAAGATACGTTACATAAAATGCTTATTTTCAATTCTGGCATTTAATAACCAATTCCTTGATGAGGAGGCAGATCTTGTAAAATAAAAAATAAGATTTTAAAAAAGATTTATCTTAATTACCTGAATAATTTTATCACCTGGTTGCAATAATTTTGATGCTGGTCCTTCAGGCTGTACCCTTGTTACAAATATACCCTTTAACAGCAACACAAAAGATAATTACTTAACCAAAGATAGTACGCATAAGTAACAGAGTATCAAGGAGCAATCTTTCCTTCATACTATGCAAACATCTCAGTTGTTGTATAAAAATTGTCTTGTGTTTTCTTGACTATTACTGTAATAACCCAAAATTAGTTTCATCTTTGGTAATTCTGACTTTCATATAGTGACTTCTGCTGAAGTGATAAATTTACAGATCTGTGCAAAAGCAATAAGAAAACTAAAAATCACATAATAACAATGAAAATTAAAAACTTCAGTTAAATTTTTTTCTTCAATTAACTTGAACTGATCAAACTTCAAAATAAAAAGCTAAACAATAGAGGGAAATCACACAGGCAGTGTATCTAAATTTACATAAACAATCTATATTTTTTTCACTTAAGAATAAAGGGGATTAAATTAGTAAATAAAACTATGGGTATTTTAAAAAATATATAAACAAAACTCACATCATCATCAGGTCTGAATGGGTTTCCTCTACCCCCAACACCTCCTGATATGCTAAATCCAAGTTCTGGATCCTTTTCAACCCTCACTCGAATCTGAGTTAATATGAAAACAGAACTATTATTATTTCGAAAAATTTATAACATGGCAACATTCATATTTACATTTTGGTGAATTCAGTCTAAGCAAACATAAATCTGTAAAGATTCATCTAAATAAATATCTGGGTAGGTGAAGTGAGACTACAACATGGAATATTATGTTAATGAGTTAGTGAGTTAAAGGCATGGCAAGATTATAAAGCATAGCTCCTAACTTTATCCATTGCTTGTTTTATGAGGTTAAGCAATCAATTAAAGTTGAACCTATGATACTTTTTAGACATCGTGGATTTTAACGACAGAGTATAAACACATAACATGCACATTATCAATCTCCATCTAAATTATACAGCACCTCTGTTTACTGGCTTGTTTCATAAGAAATCTAAGAGATTCCTGGTTGGTTTTGTATATAACCCTTCATTTCCTGAATCTAATTATATTTTTCAGAAGAGTTGGGATTTTTAAATCTGATATAATTTTTGTAACCCAGCTATGAAAAAGATTCAAGAACTAAACTTTTTTTAATAAAACATTCATCTTCCCCAAAGACGCAATCAAATGAAGTGTTTTTTCTCTAAGTTTCTAATACTATTGATCATTTTTTCAATAAGCTATCACAATATATGAATGCATGACTAATGACTTTGAGTATTTTTGAAGATTTAATTCCCTAAGTAGTTTGGAGACTATAATCAAAGTTCGAAATGTGACGAATCAAGACAAATAATAGCAAACCGTAATGTACCATTTAAGTCTGATGGTCTATTATTTATATTTGGGAAGAAGGTTTGACTACCGCAGGTACTTTGGGAAAACAACCACTTAAGAGAAAAAAAGTCACGCCAAAAATATTAAATCCTATGTCAGGGAACCAAAAAAGGAAAGGATCATACAGGCAAGTTAAACTGCAAAGTTTAATATCTGATATGCTTACCATAAAACTAAAACTTCAAAACAAAATGGTAAAAATGTTAGTGAAAATTCTTTATGGATCTATTGCCAATAATTAAATAACCTATACACACACATTAAAAGCTTTGCCTCATACTTCAAAATATTCTTGATTGTTCTTACCTCTTGTTTTGCCAGTTCATGGCCTTGTCTAGGAGAACAATGGGGCTGTGTATATGGCGGCTGGTGGGCCACTTTCAGCATCAAGTAATCAATTAGTTGTTCTCTAGAGGGATGCCTTGCCACAGATGCCTGAGGAGGGGGGTGATGTATTTGACTATAATTTGCCTGAGGCCTGAGAGGCTGGCCCATCTGTCCATTACTCAAAGGCATCTAAGGAAAACATGAAGTGTCTTAAAACGACCAGTAATGATGTCTTATCACAAATATTTGGATTTTCTTCTTGAAGTTATTACAAAAGCACTAGAGTTTAGCATTCTAAACCACACTATACCATACCACTTATGTTATCTTTTAAACTTTGAAAATTAAAAAAAAAAAAAAAAAAAGCTATTATTGTATTAATTCTAAACTTGCCTGAGTGCTTGACAGATTCAGTCGAGCTTTCAAATGAAAGTAAATCACAGGTGCATTTTAAATCTTTTTTTTGTTATATATAAATGTACCTATCTTTTTTATACTAACGAAGTTATTAAGAAAGAAAACATATGTCAGTATGCCAAAATTTAAATAAATTCAATTAGAAGGGTATCTTTTTCCCCATCTATATTTAAACACACACAAACATAAAAAGTACATCTGCTGATGTTTCTCTTCAGAACAAAAGTAACTAATTTTGTCTTAGAATTTTTTTTCTAATATAATGAGTGTATTTTTCTACTTTTTGTACTTCTTTCCAGAATTAACAAGCCAATTCAGCTAACTATGTAGTAGTAAATTGATTTATTCGTATTTATGAATAATTTGAAAACTCTCTAAATATTAATTTCACAGACTATTAACCACAAATATTAAACTCTGACATTCTATGTTAGTGTTCACAAGCTAAATAAAAACTTGAGATTATTTTGTTGTTAAGAAATATCTTTGTTGTAATGATTCCCGGGTTTTTAGACATTGAGCCTGAGTTTTAGACTTAAAATCACCTTTTTGGGGAATGAGCCTAATAGCTTATTCTGAAAAAAATGAAACGTTACAGCCATTATATTTGCATATAAATAGATTTTTATGTAGACTTCTAATGATTATTAATAAAAAGATGACCTCATCCATGTAAGAAACTGCAGAAAAACTGTGAGGGAGATATTTGAGCCATTTCCCTAAAATTATCAAAAAGCAGAAAAGGGAGAAAGATTATAGCAACAGTTTCAGAACTTCTTACGCAAACCGTGCTGAAAGGTACAAAGTAGTTCAGCTTTGGTGAAAAAGACTGTGTATTTAGAAAGCGGGGTTGGGCTTTTTCATTGATTTAGATTGTGTTATACTTAAGAACTTAGTTAATTTCGAAGTCTGAGAACATGTATGTGTTTTTACTCTATCACAAACCTTATTATTGGTGGAGGAGAATGAGAATGAAGTACTATATTATCTCTACATCTTTGAAAAAAACATTGTGATTGGTTACTATTTGACCAGTATAAAGTCATTTACTTGTCTAGGAGTAACTAACTGGTTGTGCCCTTAACTTTATTACTACGTACAATTTTGTAGATAACACTTGCTTTTTTTCATGTTTATACCATTATTCCTATGTGCAGATTCAATGCCTTCTTCCTGGGAAAAATTCTTTAGGCAATAATTACTCCTGACCTAGTCTTAAGACTCCCTTATACCTGGATATCTGGTCTTGTCTGACATTCTACAGCAATGTTAAATATACACCTGGGTGATATTAAGCTATGATTAATAGTTGGCTCGGGAAAATAAAAAGCACAAACCACAAAATATACATTAAAAAGAAAAGAAACTGGATGACAGAGCTCAATTAAAACCAAACAAAAAATAAGGATAAAATAATAGATATGTATGAACTCATAAATTAGACGGCCAGGCGCCTACTCTCAAGACTAATGTAAAAGTTTTTTATAAGAAATAATTATGCTTCATCTGGAATTAGTTAAGAAAAAGAGGAAGAATAACTGAGGGAGGATAGTAAGGAATTATCTGGCATTGGCACTAGATAAGTAAAGCTATATCGCTAAATGAGTAAAGCTGTTTAGTTATGAAAATACTGAGAATACATCCATCATCTGTTTTACGATACACAAGTCTTTTGAGGAGACTTAAAATTACATTTGAATTATTTTTAAATGCCTTTAATAATAGTAAAGGAGCCCTAGTGGTGCAGTGGTTAAGCTCTCTCAGCGGCTAACCAAAAATGGTCAGCAGTTTGAACCCATCAACTGTTCCACAGGACAGAGATGTGGCAGTTTGCTTCTGTAAAGATTTACAGCCTTGGAAACCCTACGGGGGCAGTTCTACTGTGTCCTATAGGGTTGCTATGAGTCGGAATCAACTCTAATGGCAAGGGGTTTTTGGTTTTAATAGTAGTAAAATATTCTAGAAAAAAGAATTAAAGACAGGTTCCCCTTCAAATCTCCAATTACATTTACTGTTGGAAATGCCCCAAAACCCTTGATTCAAATGATAAAATAAATAGGTGGTACTACAGAGCTTCAAATACAGCAATACAACGATTCTCCAGTGTGGAAAGATCATGGAATAAACTTAGAAATAACAGTTCTATTTCATGTTTTGCAGCTACTTTTAAAAAAGTTCTTACTAATCAGGAGAGGAAAGCCCTCAAAAAAGTGATTTTCGGTGTTAAAGTATATATGGTATTTCTAGTTCAAAACCACACAAGACAGTAAGCTCACAGATACTGCATCATTTATTTCCTTAGCACCTACTTTCATCAAGCTGTCTGGAGGAACATCTTTGTGACTAAGTGTAGCAAATGAGTAGTTCTGCTGTCCTGAAATGAATACATCATCTTGACAAGGATCTCCTGGACTGGATGGCTGGGGATTCTTCAAATGAGGGGGACATAAAAAGTAAACAAATAATGGTGTTTAAGATGTGAAACCAAAATGATGATGACATTTGAGAGAAGTTTAGGAAAAAATATTGCTAGATAGTTGAAAGACGAAGACCCAAATCAAACATTACTGTCATCACTATCATCAATATTAGCACCTTCAGCCTTCTTCCAAAGCTACAAGGCACAATGTTTATTTTTGTAATGTATGCAGAATTTATAGACATATACCGTTAATCTATTTCTTTATAATACACACACTCTTCTACATGTTCTTTTTTTTTACTTTTTATTTACGGTTATATCTAGCTTTTAACTCTTTGGAGCAATAAATTTAGTTATTAGAATAAACAACCTCAAATTTTAAGAGCAACGAAAAGATATTCCTTTTGAGCACTATGAAAACTTTTTGGCAAAAAAAATTAATTGCCATTCTTTAAACAGCACAGCAATGCCACCCAGGATTTTTTTTTTTAATGATGAGCGGCACCAATTAGTTTACAGTTTAAAAAATGTGCTTTAACCTAATCCTATCCCAATATTTTGAAAGGAACTGATCTAATGAAACGTTTTTAAAATTAATTAACTGTATTTAAGAGGATATCTTCATACTCTTAATGTTATCTTTATATATAGTTTACTTCACTGATAGCATTAGAGGGAAAATAGACTCAACATCTCATTATTCTGAATATTTCTTACTATAAATATGGTGGGACACAAGACACCTTACATTTTTCATTATAATTTAGTTCTAAAGACAACTAGATATATTTTAGAAAACAAAACAGATTGTGATGATAACACCACTGTTACTCTCAAAACTGTATATGGCAAGCAAGATAGAAATGCAAGTGAACTTAACATGTTGAAAAGCATTTCTGAATCCATCTAATTATGATATATCACAGGATACATGTAAACTTAAGGATATATAAATTTATCTTAGAAGCCGTATCTGCAACAGAACTATGAAGTTTAGTTAGTTGCTAGTTCAAACCATGGCTTAGCATTTTTACATGTGGTTTGATGTAATTTTGTATATTCCTGCAATAAATACTTTATTTTCCTTCTTTTATTGCAATACGCATTCAGAATACATAATAATCAACTTAATCACAGCCTGAAATTTAAACTCAACCTGAATGTACATCTGTTTATCTACTCTTTAAAAGAACAAGCATGTAATAAATTAAAAAGTAAAATTAAATGGGATCAGAGACCTTGAATTTAAGAAAAGCAAGCAAAAAATGTTACTGTAGAAGAATTTGAGGGAAAGAACACTTGTTCCAGGTGACTGTGAATGCAAAGATTACTCCTGAGTTAAGAGAAATCACTGGTCTTTACCTTGTGTCTTCTGTTGGCATGGGTATAAGAAATGTTAGACAGTTCTATTGACAGTCATCTCCCCTCTCTCTTTTTCAAACTGCGAAGTTTCAAAATGACTGCTGCCACCTTAACATAGCATAGAAACCAAGTGATGGTAGGTGACAGAGGGTAGGGCAAGACTAGCCGAGGTCCAGCCAGAAAACAGTGAATTCAACAGATGGCTCCTACTCTAGAATAAAATAGAGCAAAACCAGAGTTGTATTTGAAAAATGGGGGACAGGGGTTCAAGAAAAAGTGAAGGACCCAGAAGTAAGCAAACAGTCAATATGGCAATAAAACAAGGTTATAAAAGGAGAAAGTTCTTCAAGATGGAAAGATGGACAGACAGAGCAAGAGAAAGATCTTATTTGGAGGTTAAGCTACCACTTGAAGTTGTTATGGAGAGGAAAATCCTAAAACAGAGCCACGCCAGAGTTCCTCTGTTCTTTCTCCTTTCCTGTCATTCTTATCCCCAGTCCTTAACTTCTATTAAAAAAAAAAGACAAAAAACTTTCTTCTTCATCATCAACCTGATTGCCACCACTAACCTTACAATTACCACTAAGAACTACCGTAAAATGTAGGTAATAAAGAGTTTTGGTTTTGCCTTTCCACTGGTACTTATCAGAATTTCTCCAGCCTCAAATTTAATCATAACCCAGTGAATTTTGGTTGAACTTAGTTGCAGGTAGTGCTTTTTATTAACCAATTCGCAATCATCTGAGTAAAAACTATTCTTCCGCACAACCCCGTTATGGACTGCATAAGGCATAAGCCTTAAAACCACCAGTTAGTGAGATCGATGCATTCATTTTAATATTAGGAGAAAATACTGCAAAGAATAATTTTTTAAAATTTCTTGGATAGTTATTTCTGTTGCTCATCCCTTTTGCATGGATAAACAACAATTGGCTACATCCTTAGTTCGTGACCAAGAAAATTTAAAAAAATTTTAGAACTAAGCCATGGAAGAACTGGGAGAAAATCAAGACTTCTAACTCACAGTGAAAATTTTTCTTCTAGAAATATTAAAACATTTAATTTTTTTTTTCTCTTCTATGGTGTACTGCAGGTACTCACACGAAAAATGTGCCCACCAGAACCTCTTCTGTCTGCAACACTCAAGGCAAGACTGCCCTGGCTGCCATGCAGATCCCTAGAGCTGCCATAGTGAAAGCTGCTTACAGCAGTAAAATTGGAATTAAAGGACCTTGACAGCATGCTCTGAATAAAGAGGGGATAGATGTAACAGATATTAGTGTAGCATGCAAAATTCACAAGACATGTTATTGCACAGGCTTATTTACAAGAAATCCCAATACCATGCAGAAATATCATGCAACACTGAATTTTCAGTGCCTCGCCAATATTGGCACTGTTTGCCATATATTTACATTACAACATATACATAGACACATAAATTACATGTAAATACAACCATTCACATGTTTGGACACCAAGGAAGAAAATACAAACACATAGCTGCTTTTATAAAGCCACTTCCTTTACTCTTATCAGATCTTATTGAAATTCACCAGAAAATAGGAATTACTGCCATACTCAGAAGATGTATGTGTATCTATACAGTCACACGTAGAAAATAAACTAATGTCTTTATATAATGATAAATTTTATCAACAACCAGTAGTTTCTAAGTAAAAAGAATTTCTGGAGAGCCTATTTTATAGAAATTAATTCTGCCTTATTATTAAATAAACTGACACTTTAAACATACACAGTATAGTACAAAATATATTTGCGAAAAATACCAGGTTTTTGGCCACTTCATTTTCTAAAAAAAAAAAAAAACTTTCACACTTACAAAAACATCTTATATTAGAGAAAAGTTCAACATACACAGTTTCAGAACTTATCTAAAATAAGGTTTCACTTGCTAGAGGAAAAAAAAAATAGAAAATGCTTATATTGTTTAAGAATTCTTTCCCTTTCAAATAAACAAATACTAAGGAGTACCACATTTTTGGAGCTAATGGTAGCTATTGCTGCTTGAAACCCTCAGAGCTACGGTTGCTAACCAAAAGGTCAGCAGTTCAAACTGAACAGCTGCTCCTCAAAACCCAAGGAGCAGTTCTACTTTATCCAATACGGTCGCTATGAGTTGGAATTAACTTGACGGCAATGGGTTTGGTTTACGTGTTACTGCTGTTTAAACCTGAAGAACCACTGATGGAATCCTTCTATAGACTCACAAAAATGCCTAATCACTAATCCCATAAATGCACTGATCCTGTTTGTTCTTGTGTATTTCCAGAGTTGTTAACTGCTGTTCTTTCATGTGAATGCTTTTAGTCAATATGTCTGAGTACTGAAGCCTTGATAGCCAAACTGGAAAAAACCATGTTTTGGGCGTGTCTCATTACTGAGAAATGCAGAATGTTATAACAAGCACATACACTTGGGGAAATTTTACTCTTAGGAAATATATATCATCTCCAGATTTTCAAGTTGATCTCTAATACCAAGAAACATTAATATATGATTCCAGAAAGATACCAAAAACAAAAACCAAAATACTAAACCCATCCTCGTTGAGTCGATTCTGAATCATAGCAACCCTATAGGACAGAATAGAACTGCCCCATGAGGTTTCCAAGGAGTGGCCGCTAGATTCGAACTGCTGGCCTTTTTGGTTAGCAGCCAAACCCTTAACCACTGCACCACCAGGACTCCCCAGAAAAAGGGTGTATAAAATTACCACGTACACTTTTAGTTATTTTGTAGATTCTAAAGCAAGACTAAAGAAAAGCTAAACTTCTAGTAATGAAGAGCATTTTCCTAAACCACTTCATCAAGGATTTAGCAGAGGCAATTCTGGGCTCCACAAATATTTGACTAGAATTTTAAAAATAAATTATTTACACACACAAACACAAAAACAACGTATGCTCATGTGTTATACACAAAGTTTTGACATGGTGTTAACCTGAGTGGCCTGATTGATCCCTTTTTTTAAAAAAAAAATGATGTGTAGAACTTGGAACAGGAGACCCTGGGTTGTGCAAATGACTAATGCACTCTGTTGATAAGTGAAAGGTTGGAGGGTCAAATCAACTCAGAGGTATATTGGGAGAAAGGCCTGGCAATCTACTTCTGGAAAAATCAGCTACTGAAAACCCTATGGAGCACACTTGGGGTCACCATGAGTCAAACTGACTTGATGGCAACCAGCTAGCTCTTGGAACAAAGCTTTGCTGTCAGCATTCTGAACATATATGAGCTTCCTGTAAATATTTCACTGACCAAGAAGACTGAAGCTCAGCACACAACTGGTTTTGAATTCAGGCCTGTGCATATACATCTATATAAAACTGCACTCTGTCACAACACACTGTACAGAACTCAATTAAATGCTTGGCATATGTCCTGGGCAATGTCACTCATTACAACCTAACAGCTCTAGAATAACAAGTGAACACGGAAATTATCAAGTTACGATAATCATCTTATGGTTTGGAGGGCCTCTTTTCTGAATTTTTATATAACAAGCAATATCAGCAAGAGCTAGATATTAGTATTAAACTTTGAAATAAAAAGTTTTTATTCCTTTTCAAAGCTTCTCAGTTAGTTTAATTAAAGAAATCTTGAGATTTTGGGTAAGCTATCTATTTTATATGTTTGGGTTTCAGGTATAGCTTGTTGGGGAAAATAACTTATCTATTTCTGTATTTTTCTGTACTATTACTTAACTCTCAGCTGAGCAAAGTAGCAACTATTGAGTTGCGGACTTACCTCTAGAGGTAGTCAGGCGTTGTGAAATCCCTGGGGGACTAAGTTTTCAAACGTCTACTGTGCCATCAGAATTATGATTCCTGGGGGAGGTAGGCATGGGAATGGCACTCAGAGGTCCTCCATCACCCTCTCCCTCTTTGAACCAATGCTCTGAAGTTTGGGGTCTAAATCATGTTACAGTTGAAGTAGCGAAGGAGCCTTGGTGATGCAACGGTTACGTACTTGGCTGCTAACCAAAAGGTTGGTGGCTGGAACCCACCCAGCGGCTCTGTAGGAGAAAGACCTGGAGGTCTGCTCTCATAAGGATTACAGTTTTAAAAACCTTAAGGGGCAGGGCAGTTCTACTTTGTAACATTTGAACAACAACATTGAAGTTGTTAATTAGTAATATATTTATATAGCACTTTCCATATGCTTATGCTGCCCATACTGTGATTCCCACATCTAATGAGTACAGCCAAAATATACTACACAGAATAATCTATATATAAAAACGTACTTTCAGAAGCGCAATAAATGTTTTTTTGTTTCTTTTAAATGTTTTATTGTGCTTTAGGTGAAAGTTTATAGAGCAAAATTAATATTAAATATTTTTAGAACATTTTTTTAATATATGAAATGCATTGTTTTAACTGCACTGGGGTCTTGGATAAATTAAAACACAGGATCAATTTTCAATGTGCAAATTACCCAAATTATGCTTCGATATTAAGAACACTGAATTATTTTTATTGAATGATTTTTAAGAAGATGGAGGCAGAGGAGTGGTAAATTATTCTTATACAAATAAAAGAACCATGTACAGCACTATAGCACTATAACCATGTATAGCATGGTCCAAGTTTGCATAAAGTGGGAAAAAAAAAACACAAAATAATTAATCTTTGAAAATCTCTGAAATCCTTCCAAACGTACAGTATATATGGCTTTGTTTATAGAACCCAGATAGAAAAGTTTGAGAACAACTGATCTGGATTAAAGGAAGTGCATAGGTAAAATCTATATGGGCAGTCCCTGGGTTACAAACTTCCCACTTGCCCTTGAATGTTATGTAAAATTGCCCTCACTTTGAAACGACTGAACGAACAACCCCTATCTGCAACAAGTTCTTCATCACAATCCCCTTCACTTGCTGCATGTGCAACTTTTAAATCACTGAAAAGGCTCAGAGCTTTTTCTTGCACTATAGTAAATACTATTTAAGATCAGAAAAAAGCAAACACAGCATACATTTAAGACAGACATGGACAATAAAATATCCTGCAAGGGATAACAGCAGAGCTTTAGTAACAGTAGCATATACTTTTGGTGTTTACTTGGAAAATGCTTCCTAACCAATGAACTGGAATATACCACAGTACACTGGCTAGTGAATGAGTAGCAATGGGAGGGGCAGTGTCTTGGCAAGTATAGCATGTGAAAGAGTACCCCTCTCAACTTCGAAGTATGTGTTATTCCGTCAGCTGTTTCACACAGTTTGCCCTGTTTTGTTCTCACAGGGCCTCTCTGAGTTTCACTGACCTAATTCTCACCTTTAAATTACCAGTGGGCACAACTCGAAAACCACTGTCATTCATGCTCCAAGAAACTGTACAGCAAATTTCTAAATATGTAAGTATTTTACGGGATGGGAAAAAAAAAAACAAACTGAAAGGTTACATTGCTACTTGTTCTTTACTAAAGTCCAGACACGTCTCTGTCAGACAGGAAAAGAATGGAAGAACAGCCATCTGAGACGTCAACTACACAGAATATAATGATAACCAAATTTGTTACTCCTTCTATACAGCCAGTAAAAGTTAATGCATTCCCAACAACCAATTATTCATGGCACAAGTATCAAGCTTTATCCGTTTTCCTCAATGACTGAATACAGTCTTTCAGAAATGCCTTTTGAATTAGTTCCTTTGTCTCTATTGCACTTCAACACACTTCAGACGTCATTTCTTATCTTGATCACTAAAACAGCCTCATAACTCAATCTCCTTGACTATGGCCTCTCCCTCCTTCAAATTCAATTTCACACTGTCATCAGAAGCTTATTTATAAAACACAGCTATGTTACTTCTCTGCTTAAGAAAATTTCCATACTTCTTATAAAAGCACACAAGTTCAAGTTAACTTCAACATTAAATACAGAGTTACACCTGAAACAAAATGGATAGATGAGAAAGAAGTAGCCTAAGGTCTATGAATGCACAACTACTTTAAAGTTGAGATAATAATGAAAAAGAGCTAACAATTATAGCAACTGAATGGTATAAGGTTTCAATAATATTTTAGGCATATATTCCTGAAAAGTTTGTTTTAAGCAATCTTAATGACTGAAGTTACATATATTCAGCTGTTTATAAAAAAAAAATCTTATTTTTAAGAAATAAAGGTAAGATCATGTTTGGGTAAAATCCAGTGAGAAAGAATATGCCTTATATGCTTGGGTCATAACTATGGTTCTAATATCGGATTTATGGGATAATTTAAAAAATTTTAACTGCTTTCAAAGGATGGGCATCTACAAATAAAGTTACAAACTGAACACAAGCATAAATTATTTTACCAACTTTTTTCAAACTACACGATAGCCACAGAACACTTAACTGAATTCAAGTAGGCCAGAAATGCAATTTAGAAAAGTCAAGAGTAAATGCCATGCCAGAAGCAATCTGTGTCAGTGACAGTGTTAGTTTATATAACACGGGCTGGGGGAAAAATCCTAAATGAAATATTTACATTTACATTTCTTTTTATTCTGTCAACTATAAACTGCTATTTTTTTCTTATACATACTTATATCATCAACTATTATTAATAGAGGAGACCACGAGGTCAGAAAATTCAATGGAGATGCACAGGTATATATATACACATATTATTTACAGTATGTGAACATAATCCAAAAGAGATATACACATAAACATATAAAATAGATATATACCCATTTAGAAAAACTGGGGAATAAGGGAAGGGAAAAGTTTATACTACCACCTCAGTTGTTTTGAGTACTGGCCAAGTCTAAACTTGGAACTCCAAGGTCGGCAGTTCAAATCCACCAGACACTCCTTGGAAACCCTATGGGGCAGTTCTACTTTGTCCCATAGGTTTGTTATGCATCAGAACTGACTTGACGGCAGTGGGTTTGGTTTTTTAATCAGTAACTCAAGAATACCTTGTTTCACCATGTTTAAAAAATGAAGAATGCAAAGTATTTTTTAGGAATATACAATAAATTCACAAAAGAGTAGGAAAAAAAATTCATTTTCGATTACCTTTTCTAACTTTTTGGCCTCAATGTGTCGGAGTACTTGTTCTCGCCAATCATGAGGGACTTTATTTTTTCCTGGAGGATCTAATAAAGAATGCTCAGAACCAACCCTTGTGTTTGGTCTTTTTGAAGGACTAGTCCTTGAATAACTGAAATCACTAACTGACATAGTTCTCTCTGGTATTTCAGTAACAGAGGGTCGAGCACTCTGAGGCCTTGGTGTATTTGGACCATCAATGCTGTATGTTCGTGCAGAAAGAGGTCTCTGTGATCCTGACAACATTGGTGGAGTTCTTCCCACTGAATGTAACTCTCTGTACGATAAATAATCTCCTTCAGGAATCTGGGCCCGCCTTGTGGGACCTGGATCACCAAGATTTACTGAGCCCGTAGAGGACACGCTACTTTGTCGCTGAATTGTAGCTCGAGTTACTCCAGGATTGAGTCGATCGTTTGGTGAGATGGCCCACATTTCCCCAAGTCTTGCTGGGCCAAGCTTCTGATTTAAATGGTATGAAGTATTAGCTCGAACATTATTATGATTAGAGAAGTTCATATTTGCAGAATGTTTAATGTAACTGTGACTTTCTATGCTCTCTGATCTAGGAAGGCGCTGAGGAGGAAAGCTGACATGATCTATTTGGGGATTTTGTTTGGAGTGCCACAAAGTATCTTTGGCTGCAGCACTGCTATTACAACTACTGTACTGGATATTATATTGTGGAGGGCCATATATTTGAGGTGCAGATTGTGGACCACATGTTGTGGGGCCTCTTATTATACTTGACTCTTCAGGATTATGATTTGAATCAAACTTGAAAATCGTCTTTGTACCTGATACTAAATCAGAAGATGAAGAAGAACCTGTAAATACTTGTAACGGCTGATCGTACAAAAGTGTGGCTGACTTGCTCCTGACTATATTTTTTCCATCAATACTAGATGTTACTTTAACTGTTGCACTTGGCTGCTGAGGTCCATTATCACTAAGAATGTCATAGATTTTTAGTCTTCCAGTCTCCATATTAGTTATGCTATGAGATTTCACAACAGACCCAACTGGCCCACTTCTCTGGGGTGACAGATCTTCAGTGCTTTTGGAAATACCCATGTCAACAGAAGAGTCAGTGTCAAATAGTTCAGTCCTTCTAGTAGACTGTGGAGTTTTCTCAGGATGTCCATTTACCTTATTTATGGATTCCAGATTAGGATACTTATTTCCATTTTCCAAGTGCTCAGCTTCTCCTTTAGCATTCATGTTTAAAAAGCCCATTCCAAGCATTATATCCTGTGTCTTTGATCTTTCCACTATCTCTGGCTGAAATGTATCATTAGTTACAAGTTTATTAAGATTCATATTAATACGGTCTAATTTGTGAGACTCATCAGATGTGGCTGCTGAGTCAACACCTTTCTCAATTAGGACTAATCGCTCTTCAATATTCAAATCATATTCAGGGAGGTTAAAATCTTTGTTATCATGAACCTTGAATTTTTCTTCTGTTGAACTGTTTAAAATATCTCCATTTTGCAAAAGGCTATTAAAATTTTCATCTTCTTGCCTAAAACAAAGATAATTTTATGAAAAAAAATATAAAGTCCAGTTTATTAGTAAGGGTGATATTAATGGCTAATTAGCTAATGTGTAGGTATACAAAGTTCAAAAAGTTGACGGAGTCATGAATAAAAGGCATTTATTGTGAAGCATGTAGCTTAAACATATTTTCATAGGAAAATAATATAGGCTTATTTTAAATGGAAACAAGAAAATGAAATAAAAATTCATAGAGAGTATCAAGATTAATTTTCCTCAATATCCTCAATCTACTTTGTCACAAAGTTGTTTACTAGGGCTAAACAATGCTGAAAAATGGGCTTATGTATCCTCTTCTCCCGTGGCATCTTTTCATGATTGTGCTAAAAAAATGAATGCCTGAAAGATAGATACACTGAGAGAAAGCCAAAAACTTGAATAGTTGAGTAGAGAGGACAGGACTTTTTAGAGATAATTCTGAAACATTACATTAACCATATTAACTAAGTAGTTATTAAATTCAAATATGCGGATTAAAAAAATGTACAAGGCAAAGAACTAAATAGTCTCCCAAGTTCTCCATTAAATATGGAAGCAAAAGAGAAACTAAATCTAATCACTCTTCTGGGTGTATATGTTGTATTTGTGTTACTATTTCTATTTATTATACAAAAAAATTATTTGTAAGATGTTCACAAACCTGATTTTGGAATTAACACCAATATGAGTTTCCTTCACTGGAGAGCAGAGTGAGGTGTCTTGGCTGCTATCAGTATTAAGAGATACTGAATCAGACATCCGAGACGGAGAAGAACAATTGCTGTTATTCTGATTGCTATTGTGTGTAGCTTCATCTGATAAGGAATCTGTGTCCTTTGTATCATCTGAAACAAAAGAATTTAAGATGATAAAGCCACCAAGTTTTGTGAAATTTTTTCCAGTGATGAAAAATGGCATTTATATTGTAATGTTCTATGTATGAGTTATAAATTATATGGATAAGAAAAGAACCAGAGGTACCCCTAAAAAGTCAGTCCTAATATGCACGAAGGCTAGAGAATTTTAAAATAGTGGTATCATTGTTCTTAATCTAATCAATGTTAGGATTACTCAAAATTTTATTTTTAACTACTGACAAGACTATATTATGCAATGTCTTCTAAAGTCATCAACTAGTTTCAGTGAATATGTTTTTTCACCCTTCACGATACATTAAAAAAAAAAAATCTCATAGTTACATTCCAATACCTTTGTAAACTTATCTGGGTAAAAAATTATTTCATACATATGTGGAATTTGCTTCATTTATTCTTAAAATAAAAATGAGCATACACACAAACATCAAACACATCAAGGAATTTTCACAAAAGCATTTCATAGAATTGTTAATCAATAGAGAACTTTCAAATATGTGAGATGGCTCTGTGTATATGAATTCTATAAACAGACTGTTCATATTCCATTATAGGCAGGTAATATAAAAAGTAGTTAAAAAAAAAAGTGTTAAAAGGATAATAATTTAATATCTTTACAACCCTAAAGGCCATTTTTAACTATCTCAATTCTAGCCAAAGCACAGAAATAGTGTATATAGGTACAGCCATAGGAGATTATATGATTATACGATTTAAGGATATTTTTGGTGTTCCACAGAATTTGGGAGCACAGTGCAAGTATTCTAGATTGTGTTTACAGTTGAAAATAGTAGTACATGTGACCTCAAGCTTAATATATTTGGGGGTGTTGGATTCTTAATTTTTAAAGTATTGTTTAATAGATGGTTTAAGTTCTTTCCTAGCCCTCCTTATCATGGGGCCATTGTGAAAATTAGATGACACGTGTAAAATATTTACTACCATTTAGTAAGTATTCAACAATTACTGTTGTTATTGTTACTATGAATTGATGCCACAAAGGATAAGGCTGATGAAGGCAATACAGAGAGTCATGTACTGGTGGGAAGGGTTGATGGAGGGAAAAGGGACAGATACCCTTTCACCTCTAAGAGTCTGAAATTCTAAGTTACATGGAAAGAACGGCTGGGGGGTGGGGGTTGTTAATAAGAAGCTTAGGAGAGAGAAGAGTAAAATTAACACTGAGTATCTACTATACACTAAGTATTGCACTAGACTTGGGTGCTTTACATACTCTAGTCCATTTGATATACACAAAAAATCTTCACTAACCTCATTGTATGTCAAATTAGAAATATCCACATTGATAAAATAAATAATTCAAGGATCATATAGCCATATAAGAAACGGAAATGAATTAAAGTCTAGGCTTAAGTCCATGTCCTTATAAACAAATTTATATTAAAATAGGGGAGAGAAAAGATCTATTATCTTTCTTTAAAAATAAGAGAGATGAGGAATTAGAATTTTTACAAGGCATGTTTTAAAAGTTTCTAAGGCATGTTTTCAGCAGCATAATAACATTTAATGAAATTTATACCAAAAATTTTAATAAATTCTATTCTCAGTGCTTTCTTTCAACATCTAACCTTTTTTGTTATTACTAAGTGCTACCACTTTTGGCTGGTTAATAGAGGTTTCAATTAAAGGCGGTCGCATCTCTGCCATTTTCATCTCTTCATCAGAAGAAAGTTCTTCAGATTCCTAAAGAAAAGAGAAGAAAATGTTTATAAAAATTAAATTTTTATTTCTTTGAATAAATATTAAGTCAAAAGAACTTCAAAGAGAAAAGACAGGATATTAAGAACATGTATGACACATTTTTTATGGTAATAGTAGCTAAAACTAGTAAATAGTTAACTTTTTCAAAATATGGCAATAAAACTACAGCAACTGTTAACAATATGCCAAAGTGCCTACGTGATAATTTTCTGTGGCAGACCATTAACTCAAGTGTATTAATAAATAAATGACCACGTGCCTGAACTATATTAAGAGCTAGAGAAACAAAGATGAATAAAACACAATTCCTGCCTTGAAAAACTCAGTTTAATGACAGAACATCAACAAAATATGCCCCCTAATTCTCAAATTTATTCTTTCAAGGATCACTGGGTTCCAAGGAATCAGTTGGACTGAAGTATTCTACCATTAAAATGAACTAATATCAATCTCTGCCAAATCTGGAGGCAGAACTTAATCTTCATGAATTTTTCTCTAAAAAAAAATGCAGATAAGCAACTTCCCCAGCTTGTCTACTATTGTGTGCTATTAGATGGCAAAAAATGAGGCAGTAGTCAACAAACATTAACAGAAAAATTTTAATACTTAATGTTATATATGAAAATCACATCTTCTGCAGATAAAACTATTCTTAGTTAATATGATAAAAATAAAGATAGTAGTATTTTACGGGGTCCTACAAATGTGTTCTGTTAAAAGTACTAAGACTTAGGTGCTCAGTTATCCAATTAGTTTAAGAATAACTGATATAAATAATTACAGAACAAGATGGTAAGTGTTATAACAAAGATATGGATTGGGTCAGCAAACTAGTAAAGGGCCATTCGGTAAACATTTTTGGCTTTGCAGGGGTACCACTGTGGCAAGAAAGCAGCACAGACATTATATAAAAGAATGAATGTGGCTGTGTTAAAATAAATTATGGACACCTAAATTTGAATTTCATGTAATTTTCACATATCATGAAGTATTATTTTTCTTTTGATTTTTATTCAGCCATATAATAATGTAAAAGCTATCTTCAGTTCTTGGTCACACAAAAACAGATGAGCCAGATTTGGCCCATGGGCCCTGTTCTAGACTGTACTACAATGGAAAGAGTTAAAGGCTGCTTAGTAAAATTGGAAAAGGTGATAAAATTGAGCTCAATCTTGAAGGGTGAGTGAAGAAGGGAATGACATTCTGAGCAAAGGGAGGCTTGGGGATAAAAAATTATATACAGTACGTCAAGGAGTAGAAAGTAATTCCATTCAGCTGAACTCAGGATAAGTGGCAAGAAAGGTTAAAAGCGGATTGTGCTGTATGGTAAAAAGTTATGTTCTCAGAATGAACTCAGTGTATATACTGGTCATCATTGAAGTTGCCAAGTCAGAAACTCTTAAGATCAGAATTTGCTTTAAAATAACTCTGGTATTTAAGAAAGTATGAGAAGAGGAAGAGACTGGCAGAAAGGAATCTAGCTATCATAATAATCATGATGAAAAATGATTAAGTCTGATCTTAGGCAATGGCAGTGGTGGTTGGTAAAGAGAAAAAAACTGGAATTAACAGGATTTAATAACTAGATGAAGGAACCCTGGTGGCACACTGGTTAAGGGATCAGCTGCTAACCAAAAGGAAGGTGGTTTGAACCAGCTGCTCCACAGGAGGAAGATGTGGCAATCTGCTTCTGTAAAGACTACCTCCTTGGAAATCCTATGGTGCAGTTCTACTTTGTCCTACAGGGTCACTGTGAGTTGGAGTCGACATGATGGCAATGGGAATGACTAGACGAATGTGAAAAATAAGAGGAGGAGAAGAAAGGGCAAACAAACTGTCTTAATCGTTAAATCTGCAGCATCTAAACTACTGACCACACTTCCTGCTTCATGAAATTATATTATGCCTGGGCTTCTGGGAATCAGTCTCCTAAATCTTCTCCCACATTCCTATCTCTTTTGCTCATTCCACGTCCTCTTCCTACAGGTAGCTCATGTTTTTTCCTTTCTTCTTTTGACCCTGGGATATTGCATTTATTTCAATGATTATACTTAATGTAGGTAATTCTCCAATTTATAATCTAGCTTTGATTTCTTTGCTGAGCTAATAAGCCATATTTTAACTGCCTATTCACTTGTTCAAATTCTACATATCCAAAATTGAACTTGTCCCTCCAAATCTGTTTGCTCTCTTAAGAACCCTATTTTTGTTAATGGCACCACCATACTGTTTAGGCACGGTTAGGTGGCTATTTCCTCTTCTCCGTTCCTTACACGCTTCGATAGTCACACACGACTTTTCCCATAATATTCTGTGCATCTAACCTCCAGCCTGTGGTTTTTATTATCATTATTCAAAAGGTCATCAAACTTGGAGAGTTAAGTAACTGTTGCCAGAAAACTCTAATACACAGCTGTCACATTTAATAAGTCTTTAGTGGCTCCCCAAAGAATACAGAACATTAAGCCCAAACTTCTTAGCACGGCCATCAAGGGCCTTCATAATCAGCACCCAACCTACTCTTCTAATTTTATTTCATACTATTATCCCTGATATATTCAGACATATGAAAAATGCTCTTTTCAGAATAGCACATTTTCCAAACACCATTCTTTTCCTCTCATTATTCCTTCCACATGTCATTCCCTTCTCTTATTTCTGCCAACTGAAATCTTTCAAAATATAGGTAAATACGTCTTTTGTCTTATAGAATTCTTGGTTCTTCACAGCCAGAATAGATCTCTTTTCTAAATTTCTGTCGCACTTAATACTTTTCTTACACACTTAGCACAGCCTACCTTGACCATGACAAATTGACAGACACATGTCTGTCAGTATGTCGTAATGTGGGAGGCTTGCGTGTTGCTGTGATGCTGAAAGCTATGCCACTGGTATTCATATACTAGCAGGGTCACCCATGGAGGGCAGGTTTCAGCTGAGCTTCCAGACGAAGACAGACTAGAAGAAGGATCTGGCAGTCTACTTCTGAAAAGAATTAGCCAGTTAAAACCTTATGAATAGTAGCAGAACATTGTCTGATATAGTGCCAAAAGATGAGCCTACCAGGTTGGAAGGCATTCAGAAGACGACTGGGGAAGAGCTGCCTCCTCAAAATAGAGTTGACCTTAATGATGTGGATGGAGTAAAGCTTTCGGGACCTTCCTATGCTGATGTGGCATGAATCAAAATGAGAAGAAACGGCTGCAAACATCCATTGATAATTGGAACATGGAATGTACGAAGTATGCACATAGGAAAATTGGAAATCATAAAAAATGAAATGGAACACATAGACATCAATATCCTAGGCGTCAGTGAGGTGCAATGGACTGGTATTGGCCATTCTGAATCAGACAATCATATAGTCTACTAGCTGGGAATGACAACTCGAAGAGGAATGGTATTGTATTCATTGTCAAAAAGAACATTTTAAGATCTATCCTGAAGTACAACACCCAGTTAGTAATAGGAAAACATCTACACGCCTACAAGGAAGACCAGTTAATACGGCTATCATTCAAATTTATGCACCAACCACTAAGGCCAAAGATGAAGAACCTGAAGATTTTTATCAGCTTCTGCAGTCTAAAATTGATCGAACATGCAATCAGGATGCATTGATAATTACTAGTGATTGGAACGCAAACATTGGAAACAAAGAAGGATCGGTAGTTGGAAAATATGGCCTTGGTGACAGAAACAATGCTGGAGATCGAATGACAGAATTTTGCACGACCAATGACCTTTTTTAAATGGCAACTATACACATGGACCTCGCCAGATGGAATACACAGGAATCAAATTGACTACATCTGTGAAAAGAGAAGACAGAAAAGCTCAGTATCATCAATCAGAACAAGGCCAGGGGCTGACTATGGAACAGACCATCAATTGCTCATATGCAAGTTCAAGCTGAAACTGAAGAAAATCAGAGCAAGTCCATGAGAGCCAAAATACCAACCTGAGTATATCCCACCTGTATTTAGAGACCGTCTCAAGAATAGATTTGACGCCCTGAACGCTAATGACCGAAGACCAGATGAACTGTAGAATGATATCAAAGACATCATACATGAAGAAAACAAGAGGTCACTGAAAAGACAGGAAAGAAAAGACCAAAATGGATGTCATAGAAGACTCCAAAATTTGCTCTTGAACGTCAAGCAGCTAAAGCAAAAGGAAGAAATAATGAAGTAAAAGAACCGAACAGAAGATTTCAAAGGGTTGCTCAAGAAGACAAAAAAGTATTATAATGACGTGTGCAAAGAGTTGGAGATAGAAAACCAAAAGGGAAGAACACCCTCGGCATTGCTCAAGGTGAAAGAACTGAAGAAAAAACTCAAGCCTCGAGTTGCAATACTAAAGGATTCTATGGGAAAAATATTAAATGATGCAAGAAGCATCAAAAGAAGGTGGAAGGAATACACAGAGCCATAATATCAAAAAGAATTAGTCGACATTCAACCATTTCAAGGGTAGTATATGATCAGGAACCAGTGGTACTAAAGGAAGAAGTCCAAATTTCACTGAAGGCACTGGCAAAAAACAAGGCTCCAGGAATTGACGGAATATCAATTCAGATATTTCAACAAATGGATGCAGAGCTGGAAGTGCTCACTCCTCTATGCGAAGAAATTTGGAAGACAGCTACCTGGCCAACCGACTGGAAGAGATCCATATTTATGCCTATTCCCAAGAAAGGTGAACCAAATGAATGTGGAAATTATCAAACAATATCATTAATGTCACATGCCAGCAAATTCCAAAGTGGCTGCAGCATTATATTGACAGAGAACTGTCAGAAATTCAGGCCAGATTCAGAAGAGGACGTGTGGAACCAAGAATATCTATCATTGCTGATGTCACATGGATCCTGGCTGAAAGCAGAGAATACCAGAAGGAGGTTTACCTGTGTTTTATTGACTATGCAAAGGCATTCGACTCTGTGGATCATAACAAATTATGGATAACACTGAGAAGAATGGGAATTCCAGAACACTTAATTGTGTTCACGGGGAACCTTTACATAGATCAAGAGGCAGTTGTTTGGACAGAACAAGGGGATAATGAGTGCTTTAACATCAGGAAAGGTGTACATGAGGGTTATGTCCTTTCACCATACTTACTGAACCTGTATGCTGAGGAAATAATCTGAGAAGCTGAACTATATGAAGAATGGGGCATCAGAATTAGAGGAAGACTTATTACCACCTGCATTATGCAGATGACACAACCTTGCTTGGTGACAGTGAAGAAGACTTGAAGCACTTACTATGAAGTTCCAAGGCCACAGTCTTCAGTATGGATTACACCTCAACATAAAGAAAACAAAAATCCTCACAACTGGACCAATAAGCCACATCATGATAAACAGAGAAAAGTGTGAAGTTGTCAAAGATTTCATTTCACTCGGATCCACAATCAATGCCCATGGAAGCAGCAGTCAAGAAATCGAAAGATGCATAGCGTCAGGCAAATCTGCTGCAGAGGACCTCTTTAAAGTGTTGAAAAGCAAAGATGCCACCTTGAAGACTAAGGTGCGCCTGACCCAAGCCATGGTATTTTCAATCGCATCATGCATGTGAAAGCTGGACAATGAATGAGGAAGACCAAAGAAGAACTAACGCCTTTGAATTCTGGTACTGGCGAAGAATATTGAACATACCATGGACTGTCAAAAGAACGAACGAGTCTGTCTTGGAAGAAGTACAACCAGAATGTTCCTTAGAAGCAAGGATGGCGAGACTGCATCTTGCATACTTTGGACATGTTGTCAGGAGGGATCAATCCCTGGAGAAGGACATCATGCTTGGTAAAGTACAGGGTTAGTGGAAAAGAGGAAGACCCTCAATGAGATGGACTGGCACAGTGGCTGCAACAACGTGCTCAAGCCTTACAACTATTGTAAGGATGGCACAGGACCGGGCAGTATTTTGTTCTGTGGTACATAGGGTCACTGTAAGTGGGAATTGACTCGATAGCACCTAACAACAACAACCTTGATTATATTTGCACTTACTTTTTATCTATTTATCCATTTATTGGTGCCACCACCATAGCACCAAACATAGTACAGAAATTACATTGAATGAGTAAGGACTTTACTATATTAGCAATGTAATGACTTTTTATTCATGCATGTATACACTTAACACTAATAAATCTTGTCAAAGTTTATTTTAAAATCTGGGAGGTAGACTTTTTACATAATATCACAAAGGTAATTACTGCTATTCTGTGACCAGTCTCAAAGATTTATATAAAAACAGGTTACTTTTATCTCCCATTATATTATCCCCTTTCCTTATCTCCTGATATTTCTTTCTGAGGGAATACATTCCCAATCCTAGCTACCTAGCAATGGAACAATTAAAAAGCAGAATCTAAGGCCAACCCCCGTGAAGGCTTAAGAAAGAGGAAATAAATTCTTCTGCTATCTAAATAGTTTCTTCCACAAGTGATCCCTTAGTGGGAGAGTCTCTAGCATTTCTTACAGTTGAGGTATCAGGGAACGAAGCTAATAACTTTTCCACAGACTATGTTAATATCAAGTTCAATGTATATAGCAATGTCTTGAAAGGTGTGATCCACCCTAAAGTACATTCAAAAGGCATGTAAATGTTAGCTCACATGTCATAAAGGCAAAGATAATGACTGAATGCATTTTGAATTATCATGACTAAAGATGCTATTATAAACCCAAAACACCACTATTTCTATAGACCAGCATTCTCCTTAAAGAACTTCCTGCAGTGATGGAAATGCTCTATGTACGTGTTGTTCAACATGGTACCACTAACTAGTCACATGTAGCTACTGAGCATTTGAAATGTGGCTAGTGTGACTGAGAAACTAAAATTTTATCTTTATTTATTTTAATAGCCACATATAGCTAGTGGCTACCATACTGGACAGTGTACCTATAAATCAAAAATACTTCAAATAATCATTTTAAATAGAGCATCATCATACTACATTACTACCACTAGTGTAAAACTTTGGAAAACTGTGTGGCAGTTCCTCAAATGGTTAAACACAGAGTTACTATATGATCTAGCAAATACACTCCTAGGTATATACTCAAGAGAAATGAAAAGGTAAGTCCACACAAAAGCTCGTATATGAATGTTGACAGCAGCATTATTCATAATAGCCAAAAAGTGGAAACAACTGAAACGTACAATGGGTCTAAAAATAAGTTTAAAGTGATAAATAAGCGATATTTTAGCAAATAGGAAAATTTCTCAATAAACAATACATTAGCCAGCATAATATTTTCTGCTATCAATATCAGGTTTTCTCTTGTCTTTAGTTAGCAGCAATGTAATACTAAATTGAAAGTTTTTGTGACTGCTCCAGACATAACCATGAAGCCATACCTCAAAAACATCACCGTGGTTAACAATATGCTTCAAGTTCTCATGTGCAGTCACTGGTAGATTCCCAGGACTGATCTCAGCTTCAGGTTCATTGATCTTCTGTATGGAGTTCCCTATCATATACTTTTCTCTTTCGTCGCCTTTACTTTTTACTGGAGTAGTACTTTCTGAAGTCTAAGCAAAAGAAAAGGTAAATAATTTACATTATTTAAGCTTTATATTTATTAATGTATTCAGATGAAATTTTAAAAGTAATTTGCCATCTATTTTTCTATTCTGGATAAATCTTAAACAAGGAAACTTTAAATAGAGAAACCTGTAGGAGTCATAGATAAAACGCTCCTTTTAGGAACAACTGACTCCCAAAAGTCTATAACCAGTAACCAGTTGCCGTCAAGTCAATTCCAACTCATTACGACCCCATGTGTGTCAGGGCAGAACTGTGTGCCCCATAGGGTTTTCAATAGCTCATTTGTCGGAAGTAGATCATCAGGTCTTTCTTCTGAGGTGCTTCTGGGTGGACTCAAATCTCTAATATTTTGGGTGGCAGCTGAATATAATAATTGTTAACACCACCAGGGGAGGGCCAAAAGGTCCATAAACCACATTAAAAATTATAATTTAGCTGAGGATAGTTTTCATCTTAGAAGTTACAAGGATGCTGAGTAAGAGTGAGTTACTTTGCTCAGCATGCTCAACTCAGGGCAGTTAAGTTGTTTCCTTATCATTGAGGAATATATAGTAACTCTGTTGTTACTTGCTATTGATTCCAACTCATGGTGACACCATCTGTGTGGAGCAGGTAGGGTTTTTCAAGCTGGCTATGAGGCCTGTCCTTTGAGACACCTCTGGGTGAGTTTGAACTACCAAACCTTTCAGTTAGTGGTCCAGCAGTTAACCATTTGAGCCAACCAGGACTAATATAGTAACACTAATTCATTGCTGTCAAGTCGATTCCTACTCATAGTGACCCTACAGGACAGGGTAGACCTGCCCCATAGGGTTCCCAAGGCTGTAAATCTTTTTTTTTTAATATTTTATTGTGTTTTTGGTGAAAGTTCACACAGCAAATTAGGTTCCCATTTAACAATTTCTATATATATTGTTCAGTAACACTGGTTACATTTCCACACTGTGTCAGCGTCATTATTTCTGTTCTGGTTGTTTCATTTCCATTAATCTGACTTCCCTGCCCACCCTTGACATTCTCATCTTTGCTTTAGGGTTTGGTCTCATAAAGATGATTTAGTTATTTTTTTAAATTTTATTTCTTTTGTTGTTGTTGAGAACATACAAAGTAAAACACCAATTCAACAGTTTCTATGTGTACCGTTTAGCGACACTGATGACATTCTTTGAGTTGTGCAACCACGCCCACTGTTCTATTCTGAGTTGTTTCTCCTCCATTAGCATAAACTCATTGCCCCCTAAAGTTTCTATCTAATCTCTCGTGTTGCTGTTGTCATTTTGATCCCATACTGACAGGTCTTATAAGAGCACAATGCCCAAGGCAGACATTCTTTACTAGTTAAGCTAAACTCTTACTTGGTTTTAAGAAGACTTCAGGGAATATTTTTGGTTTAAGGTTTAAAGATTATCTCAGGGCAATAATTTTCAGGGTTCACCTAACCTACATGGCTCCACAAAGTCTGGAGTCCATGAGAATTTGAAATTCTGCTTTATATTTTTCCTGTTCTGATCAGAATTCTTCTACAGAATCTTTGATTAAAATGTTCAGTAATGGCAGCCAGGTAGTTCTTCTTGTCTCATGACAAAGGAGGCAGTTGTTCATGGAGGGAATTAGCCACACATTCCATATCCTCCTATTCCTGACTCTCCTTCCTCTGCTGCTGCAGGTGAATAGAAACCAATTGTTGTGCTTTGGCTGGCCGCTTGCAAACTTTTAAGACCCCAGGCACTATGCAATGAACTAGGAGGTAAAACAGAAGCACTGAACATGTTATTAGGCCCTTTAACTAGGCTGTCCTATGAGACCATGACCTGAAACCTCCAACAAGGAACCAAATCCCATGAGGTTTTTGGTTGTACATAAGCAGCCTCAGCACCTACTTTTTTTTTTTGTCGTCATTCTAACAACTTTTGCCAATTTAACGTTTTACAGGTGTACAACTTATCGACAGCAATTAGAATAATCGGCTGTAAATCTTTATGGAAGTAGACTGCCACATCTTTCTCCTGTGGAGCAGCTCATGAGTTCAAACCTCTAATCTCTTAGCAGCTAAACGCTTAAGCACTGCACCACAAAGGCTCCTTTTACTCTAGTGAAATAATACCTGTTTTTGTTATATAATGTCAACTAAAAGGAATATATAGGTTAGAGATTCGTGAATGTTTCTGAAACATCCCAAGGAAATGTCAAAGGTCTATCATAGCAATTATATTTAAATTAGAATGGGACAGAGAAGGAAAGCAGTATTTCTAGGAGGGAAAAAAGAATATTTCCACAGCGACAATTTTTTTTGACATTTATTATCTTATTCTTTATTTAGGCAATGGTACTACCCTGCCCATCCAGGCATTCGATAGCCAGAGAGGTGGTGATGGCAGCAGTGAGTGAGTTTGCTACCGATCATTATAGTGTCCCAGTTCAGGTAGCTGAGAACAAAACCCTCAACTTGAGAGTAAAATTTTAGCATGAATAAAAAGGACCATTATAACAACTGTCATTTTAAATTTTAAGTAACTTGAAAAAGGTTCTGATCAATCCTCACAAAATTGAGTTTTCTGACCTTCACACCCACATCTTTATTTACAACTTGCTGATCTTCATGTGGTTTCCAATCTTTTCCAGAATCTTCATTGGTCTCTTCATCTTTTAATCTATGTACAATGGTTTGAACTGTTTTGACCATATTCTTAAGCTCATCTGGGTATGGTGTTGGATATCTCTTTAAATTTCCTTCCTAAAAGAGGGAAAATAAGTGAAATTTAAAATATGGACAACTATTTCTAATGTCAGGCTAAAATAAAATTTAACCTACAATCCATCCAGATTACACTGAATATCTAGTTCATAGGGATAACTATGATGACAGATGATAGGCCTTTGAAACATTTTAGATTAAAAGAACAGTTATCACAATATAGTCAAATAGGTAAGTAAAAGTCTGGTATCACAAAATAGTCAAAAGACTTCACAGTTGCAGATGTCAATATGTTTTAACAGATTTTTAGCAGTTTTTAAATAGTTTCCATTTAGAGCCTTAAGTGTGGATTATGTGAAAAACCCTGTCACTTGGCTTTTGAAACAGATTACATTTCCCAGACAGATACGTATCCAGACACATATGCTTATGTTTTCTGAAACAGGAACTCTTCGAAGGTCAGCCTAATTGCTATCTTCTATGATTCAGTTAGTTTATATAACGGGCAAATAATTCCATCCATAAGTAACTTGGAAATGTTTATTTGCTATTTCTATCACTGTGACACGTTCTCAATCCCATGAAGAAACAATATAACAGAGTTCTTTATCACTAGGATGTATACAGATAGATCATTAAAGAATTGGTAAATGGAGAAAACTGCCATTTCAAATATCAAACAAAAAAACCCCAAAACACTAAACTCAGGAGTTAAATAAAAAGGGCACTAATTCAGGATAACGTCCGAGTTAGCTGCTATAGCCTACAACAATATATTTTTCTTCTATATTTACACATACTATAAAAGTTAACTTTTAATCACATGGTTCTAGATTGCTCTGAAATTACTTCATGTGTGAAAGGTAATAGCTCAGTAAGTGCCTTGAGGGCAAAGAACGAATCCAATACTTCTTTTGTGTTTCCAAAACACAGCATCCAATGAATATCCGCAGGCTTGTTTCAGACAAGAAGGTATTAAGAATAGGCTCACCCTGGGAGGTGCCTCTCTTTCATCTTTGTCTTCATCACATTCAAATGCCACTTGAGCCCGCTGTTTCCTCTGTTCCTCCCACAATGAAGGATTAAAACTTTCATTATCTGATATAAACATAACTATAGAAAAGTAAAAAACAAACTATATTTTACTACAATTATGAAAAACTATCACATCTTCATAATTTTCTTTATTTAGTTATGTTCATTAAGGTAAGTCTGAGACGGTCAATGCCAAGAACTATAAATCCTAAGCTAACTATAGGCTATGATTTTAATTTTTTTTTTTTTTAACAATGTAAATCACATATCTTTTCTTCCCTAAATCTGATTTGTTACCAGAGGAGTTCCTGAAGAGAATCTACCAATTAAAATACTGTATGGATGTGGTTTTGTTCAGTGCCTACAAAAACCAACACTGTAGTGCCCAAAACTAACACTGTAGTATACAAATTATTTCATCCAGGATTTTGTATTCCAAAACACCCTTCATAATTCCAGTCTTGATAATTATGTGTATGGGGGGTAGGAAGTTTGACAATGGAAACGGAGACATTTTGGTAAAAAGCTTTTTTCAAAATTTAACATAAACTCAACTCTTATACATCCTGCTATATGATATAATTATTAAAAGCACAGATTTAACAACTCTTAGAATTCTTTGCTTCCTATTATCAGGCAGGAAACCCCGGTGGTGTAGTGGTTAAGAGCTTGACTGCTAACCAAAAGGTCGGCAACTTGAATCCACCAGGTGCTCCTTGGAAACTCTATGGGGCAGTTCTACTCTGTCCTATAGGGTTGCTATGAACCGGAACTGACCCTACGGCCAATGGGTTTGGTTTTGATTTTATCAGGCAAATGTAAAAAATAGTAAAAAAAATTTAAAAAAAAGGTACCAAAGGCTTAAAAAATTAATTTGCCTATATCGCTATGAGTCAGAATTGACTCGATGGCACCGGGTTTTATATCACCCTGTAAGTTACTGGGTTATAAAAGTTCTGCAATACCAAATAAAAGCATAATGTTTGTTGTCCATTATAAGAAAATGACTATCTACTCAAAACAAAAATGGATTAAAAGCACTCATAATTAGGTAATAGAAAAACTGAAGTTCCTGGAATACCTAAATTGGTCAATTTAAATATTTTTGCAAAAATAGGATAATATCAAATGTATCTAATTGTCATTTCTTTTTAGCCCTTAATTTGGGTTTCCTATCTTTCTTTGATCTCATATCTAAACTAAGGATACCATGAAACCAAATACTAAGAGAATGAAATTTTTAAATTTAACTTTTTTTTCATTGCTCAATTAAGTTTAAGAATTTATTCTTATAATTGCTTTGTTGAGTTGCTTAACATTTCACAAGTTACTCCATGAGTTAAACTACCGGTTTTTGTTTGTTTCTCTGTATGTTAGTAGGATGTAGTTGTTCAAATTCCTAATGACATACTTTTGTGGATAGCTGCAAAGACAAGCAGGGCCAAGCAGTTTCCAACACTCTATTTCCAGGAATTCAGAAAACTACCCTGAGTTGCAATCGACTCGATGGCAGTGAGTTTGATTTGGTCTTTGGATCTTAGGCAGTAATTTCAATCACTAGTGTAGCCCAAGTTTTAGATTATGAAAAGGTAATTTTACACCTGAATTCTACTCAGAACATTCAGGCAAGTACTTTTACCATGCTTCTTACTCTTGTCAAACTTCTGGTCACCTACACTTGCTGCACTTTACTATAAATTTCACTTTTTTTTGAGATTTGGTAATCGGGTAATACCACTTCTTATCCATTCTAGATGCTGTTAGACCTAATCACTTACTGAGGACTCTGGTATTTGGCTACAGACTTTCTCTCCACTTAAGATCTGCCAATATCCTGAATGATCTCAATGGGTGCTGACTCATCCAATATTACAATAATCATACTTTCTTGATTTCCTCAACTTCAATGTCTACCTACACTTCACCTACAGTATCATTCACAACAATGGTCATACTCAAGATTTGACCTTGTGCTTCTCTAAAATTTTTTACCTCTTTCATCATTACACCTGCCCTTCCAAATCATTCACTGTCTTATTTCTACTAAACTATGGAAACCCTGATAGTGTGGCGGTTAAGAGCTATGGCTGCTAACCAAAAGGATGGCAGTTTGAATCTACCAGGTGCTCCTTGGAAACCCTATGTCCTTTAGGGTCACTATGAGTCAGAATTGACTTGACAGCAATAAGTTTGATTTGGTTTATTAGTTCCTTAACTGCCGCCCCCACCCCCCCGCCTTTTTTTCTTCCTGTAAAACCACTCTTAGGTTTTACTTCCTTCTCTATTCAGCTTATATATTTCATGACACATTATTTAACCATCCTTACCTCTCTTGCCCTTTTTCCTTAAGTCATACCTATCCAACAAAACCCATAGCCTGGTGCTTCAATCACCCTATTTGCCCTGGACTGCTTAATTCTACCAGAGAAAAATTATATAGCCACTACAGATTTATGAGATTCCCTCGTCTTTGCTACATCCTCAATGCTGCCTAGGAATTCTTCTACTTATTCCTAGTCAGTCTCTTCTCCCTCTCCAAATAACCACATTCCTCAAGTGTCCTTTCCCCAACCTCCAGAGAACCTTCTTTTCACTGAGAAAAGAAATCCAATAAAATCTTCAGTCCAACACTCACTCAACATCCCGATTTCCCCAGCTATAAATTGTTATATGGACTCATTCTTCCCCCTCTCCTGTTTAAGACTGATTTCTCTATCTAGACCCAGGATCTCATTCCTTCTTTTTCAAATTTCTTTATCATTAACCCCCTCCAGATCATGAGCTTCTTAAAGAAACTGGCTTTTGTCTTTGAAGCCTTAGATCCAACATAATACACATAACTGGTCAAGAAAAACAAAATGAATTAAACATGAATGAAGTATCTACTTCTTTCAAAATGATGTAAAACTTTAACCCAAGAATGGTATATTTCCTGGTTCATTTATTTCTCAGAAGCACTAGGATGAAAGAAAAAGCTTTTTGTGCAGTTGAAATTCACTCTCCCAGCCACCGTCAATATAGTCTTCATTTGGTATTTTGAGTATAAGACGTTATAGTGTTCTCGTCGTAATACCCATAGTGAGATATTTTAAATGAACTCTAAGAGGACTCTTATAGACCCTTTTACTCTAAGCCACATCTTCAAAAGCAAAAAATAAAAGTCGCAAAAATATGTATATACATATATGCATACCAAAAAAACAAACAAACAAACCAAACCTGATGCTGTCACGTCAGTTCTGACTCATAGTGACCCTCCAGGACAGAGGAGAACTGCCCCATTGGGTTTCCAAGGGGCACCTGGTGGATTCAAACTGCCGACCTTAAGTTAGCAGCTGTAGCGCTTAACCACTATGCCACCAGGGTTTCCACATATATATATATGTGTGTGTGTGTGTATAAATATACATATAATTAGGATTTAAGATTCATGTAACATAAAATTAACCATTTGAAAGTGTACAATTCATTGGCATTTAGTACATTCACATGTTATACAACCACCACCTCTATCTAGTTCCAAAACATTTTCATCACCCCAAAAAGGAAACTCTGTACCCATTACACACCTCCATCTCCCCACCCCAAGGCAACCACCAATCTACTTTCTGTACCCACGGATTTACCAATTCTGGATAAGAAATAAATTTCATAACTGGAATATGATCTCTTTTAAGAAGAAATAGCAATTAAATAAATATAAATGATATAAAGGAAGAGGCCAGGTAGATTTGAAGCATGAAATGATATTAAGAAGGAATTACATGGAAAACAGTAAGAACAAAGATCAAAACATGAGTATACCTGCAATTAGGCAATTTACAGCAGGGGTCAGAAAACTTTTTCTGTAAAGAGCCAGATAGTAAATATTTTAAGCTTTGTAAGTCAGGAGGTGAAATCAAGGATATTATGTAAGTACTTACAAAACAAGAGAAAAAAATTTCCATAAAATTTTTTTTGACAAAATATAATAATGATAATAATAATATTTCAGTACAATTTTTTGTAATACAGGTTTACTAATGAGATGAATGGAATTCTCTTGTCAGAATAACATTTTGCTTAATTGGGGTACAAAGTTCTGTATCATCTAATCGATTACAAATATTTAGCTGCAAAAATTATTCTTAACTTGTGGGCCATACAAAAAGCAGCAGCAGGCCAGATTTGGTCTATAAGCCGTAATTTTCAAGTCCTGGTTTAAAGTACCAACATGACTCAGAAAGGTGCCATTAAATGTGCTTGCTTCATTTCAATTACCTTTACAGCACTAATGGAGCCTACAGTATAAGGACATTTCCATCTTATAGAAAACCAAAGACACTAAGAGACTGGGAATTTTCTGAATACTATTAAAAATAACAGCACACACACACAAAAAAAACAAGATAAAATATTGATTACTACATTAACCATACTAGTATAATGTAAAACAAAGGCTCCACAATACTAAAAGATGGTCATAGTAAAGTCCTAACAAGGAAGTTTGTATTCATTTTTATTGGAACAGAAAGTACTAAGACAAAGAACAGTTAACTGATTATTCCCTGGTGGTGCCTTCAATAATTCCACAACTGTGCATTTTACAATTTAGTCTATTAGCAAAATAAAATGTGCATATGCTTTTGACTAGTTTTATTCACTGTTTGAATCATGTTTGGTTATTTTAGTGGGAATATAAATTAAAGGGAAAAACTAGAAGATTCTGATTTTTCTACAGAACAATAACAAAAGCAGCTAGCAAAGCACTAATACCACATTCAATATAATAAAAACACTAAAAATTAAACATGGCCTTTGGAGACTCTGGTTCAACCACAGGGGAATTTTTTTTTCTTTTAGAGACTCTACCTTCAGAAGGATGTCTGTGTTTGATTTCTTTCTACTATTTTCCAGGTTTTATTACTTTTCTAAAACAATAAAAGTCTGTTTGCTTTTTCAATTCTTTAAGACAGGAGACCACAAACCACTAAATCTGGCCCGCCACCTGTTTTTGTACAGCCCATGAACTAAGAATGGTTTTCACATTTTTAAATGCTTGGAAAAAAGAAAAAATAATATCTCATGGCACATGAAATTAAAATTTCACTGTCTATGTTTTATTAGAACACAATTATAATTATTTGCTTACATACTGCCTGTGGCTGCTTTTGTACTAAAATGGCAGAGTTAAGTCGTTCCAACAGCATCCTTATGGCCTGCGAAGCCTAAAATATTTACTAAATGATTTTTTATTGAACAGTTTGCCAGCCCAAGCTATAGGGTATTACAGTCTCTTCTCTACACTAAGAACTCATTTCATCTCTTCCCTCAAAAATATTTTAAGTATTAGCACTCTATCTTCCTATATGAAAGAACTATTACTTGAATAATTATGTAGTCCATATTATTATTTATGGAATGCTCACTCATACTTACTACTTCCTATTATCCAGAAACCATCTTCACAGTCAAAGTAAAAAAATTGAGACCTGAGTCCCAGTAACTAAGACAAACAAAAACTCCTATTGATGTATCTAAGCATTTGCTGTAATTCCCCACACTGCACTAGTTGTAGCATATGCCAGAGTTTGCATGCCTATTTTTAACTTTGACGCAGTACAGGGCATAGTTTAGTTCCATTATACATAAGGTTGCTATGAGTCGGAGTCAACTCAAGGGTAACTACTAACAACAACAACAACAACAACCGCAGCAACAGCGGCAATTTCTAGTGCTCACAGTGTTTGTGCATAAAGTGCTACATCAACACTGACCACTTAAATATATTATATTTGGTTATCCCAGTGACATATTTTTGTATTCTATTATATTGTTAAATATGGAGCTTGGGAAGTGGATTTAAAGACATGGTAGAGAAATCTTGCTTGAAAACCTATTCTCAAAGCTTTAATTACAGGCCTTCTAATGAATGAAGTTATTATATGCCTTCCACATCTCACAAATCCGAACTAATTCAGCTCAAAAACTAAGTAAATTTCGCTTCACCCCAAAAAATCTCATCAAATTTGATAATACCCTTTTATCAAAGCAAGTCTTTAATTCCTTCTTTGAAAGAGCAAGAAATAATTAGCCTAGGGTACTTAATCAGTTTTCTAACTGTTTAACACTGGTAATGAAACAAAAGTTAGAGTTTAGTTTTTGGTCTATTTCAAAGCTGTTTGATAAACCTGTCAACACAATGTAAAAATAAAAATAGCCAATTTGATTGAGTCAGACATAGCACTAAGCCCTTTATAGTCATTTGTCATCTTTATAACGAATCTCCAAAACAAATACTATTATCCTCATTTCAAGATAAGAAAACTGAAGTTCAAGAATTTATATAACTTGCCCAAGGCATATTTTATAAATTAAGAATAATCATTAATTTAATTTTTCTTTGGTATTTTTGTATTGAGTTAATTAATTTATAAACAACTTTGGACGACCTAGATTGTCACTGGATTCAGAAAGATATATATAGAAACATGATATATTGTAAGTAAAACATAATAAATAAATATTATACATGCACACAGTCCAACATATAATAGAAAGAATGGGCTCCTTAATCTAAAAGGCTTCTATACTACAATCCATAAAATATTTTGTGGCTAATATTAAAGGCTATACCTTCTTTTTTTGGCAAAATGATTCCTGATTAAGAACTTAGAGGTAAAAATTTATAGTCATAGTACTACAGATTGACCTGATCTAGTACGTAGACCTGATCTAGTATATAGATCAGGTAGTATTAAGTCTATAACAACAGAACAAAATATTGTCTGATTTAATAGTTTTTATCACATTACACTAAATATGTATTCCTTACATTTAGCTAAATGAAGAGATCTAAAATAGATGAAATTAGCTGCTTAATTTCAAGGATAAGGAAGCATACCATATACCTATACTTCTAAATTTTACGGTCTGCACCTGAGTTCTTGCCTTACTTTTAGAGGTCTTTTTAAATCAATTCTTCAAAGTCCTTTCAAACTAGCCTAGGTCTCTGAAAACTAAAATTCACTTCATGCCTTTGCGTTAAGTAGTCAGTATTTTTAAAAGAAATGAAAAAAGATTATTAAATTCCTACCATCCTCAGTCCTTGGCTGCTGAGGGAACATGTAGTTAGTAAGCACCATTTTCTGGGTCTCTGAATCAGTCTCTTTTTGAAGAGGTATCAGGGGTTTAGACTAGGGAAAGAAAATAAATGTTTAATTTTCAACAATCCTAAAGCAAATATATACGCAGCAATTCCTCTGAATCATTTTTTTCTATAAAACATCAATTTGTAGTTTACAAAGACAAATTTAAATACATACAATAACACTTCTAAATCCTTAATTTGAAATCTTATACAAATCTTTTTAAAAAACTTAGTTTTTAGTATAAAGCAAACACACATTGTATTACAATTATGACTTATCAATACAATTTCAAAATATTTCATATACTAAGTACCCATGGTCCAGTAAATTATTTGTTATCACAGCAATTTATTTATTAAGGCTTTAAAATAAGACTTTTCATTTTGTTATTTTGTCCACTCTAGTGCCCCCTCTTGGAAAAATGATTTTGTAGAAATTGTGTGGACGGTTTGGTCTAGTTATCTGAAGGTTTATTCTAGTTACCAGCTGCAAAGGGAGTACTTAAAGCAGACATTATACCATAAATTGCTTCTCTTTCCTTCCCTGTGTTTCCTGTTACCATTAATGGGAACACAAGTCACTTAGCGGTAGAGCCAGAAACCTCAGTTATCTTGGACCTCATTTTTTATTAAGACTTTTTCCTAAATGATTACCTTGTGCTATCAATTTACTCCTTAATATAACTAATTCTTTTGCCAACTTATTCATCCTACCAATCTAAGCCTTAACTGAGTCCAGACAGGAAGAGGACTTCCCAATCCTCCCCCCATATGCCACCATATCAATTCTTTGGATCCATTCTCATGGAAAACTTGCAGCTATCTAATTCCATCCTGTAATCTTACTGCCGAAAAACTGCACCTTGAGGACTAAGGGTGCACCTGACCCAAGCCATGGTATTTTCAATCGCATGATATGCATGTGAAAGCTGGACATGGTGTTGGTGAAGAATATTGAATACACCATGGACTGCCAAAAGAATAAACAAATCTGTCTTGGAAGAAGTACAACCAGAATGCTCCTTAGAAGCAAGGATGGCAAGACTGCGTCTTACATACTTTGGACATGTTGTCAAGGGGAATCAGTCCCTGAAGGACACCATGCTTGGTAAAGTACAGGGTCAGTGGAAAAGAGGAAGACCCTCGACAAGGTATGCTGACACAGTGGCTGCAACAATGGGCTCAAGCATAATAACAATTGTAAGGATGGTGCACGACCAGGCAGTGTTTCATTCTGTTGTGCACAGGGTCACTATGAGTCGGAACCAACTCGATGGCACCTAACAACCACAATAATCTCATTCCCAAACATTTCCTTTGTGCCTCCTTAAGGTTTCACAGTAAACAAGCTGCCCTACATCTCAAACTTCTTTGTTGAACATTTTCCTTTACCTCCTCAGGTAACGGAAATAGCAGTTACACTTTCTCCCCCAAAGACAGTGCTTCCCTGAAGCTTCTCAAATTAAAAAAAAAAAAAGCAAACCCATTGCCATCGAGTTGACTTCAACTCATAGTGACCCTATAGAACAGAACAGAACTGCCCCCATGGAGTTTCCAAGGAGTGCCTGGTGGATTCGAACTGCTGACCTTCCGGTTTGCAGCTCCAGCACTTCACCGCTATGCCACCAGGGTTTCCAAGCTTCTCAAATAGAGGTTGCTTATTCTCCCTGCAAAGAGCACTGGTAGAGCAGTGGTTAGGCACTCAGCTGCTCACTGAAGGGTTGGTGGTTCCAACCCCGCAGTCGCACTGCAAGAGAAAGATGTGGCAGTCGGCTTCTGTAAAGACTGATAGCCTTGGAAACCCTATGGGGCAGTTCTACTCTGCCCTACACGGTCACTAGGAGTCAGAATCGACTCAATGGCAGTGGGTTTTTGATACGCCCCCCACCTCACTGACACTAAGTCAGGAGGTGGAGTTAGCACTTACAAATGCTGTGAGATCATTACTCCTCTAACCTCAAGTATAAACTCTTGTTCCTTAGAAGCACATACTCCCTGTTTATACCACTTGAGTATACAGGCAGAATCCATCTATCCCTAGTTCTTTTACTCCAAACCTTTCCACAGTTATGGGTAATTACAACAGATATAGACTTGTACATGACATAGCCAAATTTTTGGCTCAGTGACTTTGTAGCAGATGAGAGGTATATTAGAATAAAGAAAATAACGTCCCCTTAGATTAAAAAAAAAAAAATTTTTTTTTTTTTCAAAATTATCTGGGAGGCTTTTAAAAACGAATCATCCCAGAAAATATTCTAATTGTGGTAATGGTTGTATAATTCCACAAATATATTAAAAACCATTGAATCACGAATCATAAAATACTTTAAAATGAGTAAATTGTAGGGTATGTAAATTATATCTCAATAAAGTTATAAAAAAGACCTAAACACTATTTATGAGCTGAAAGGGCACATAAAAAGGTTGAGAACCATTTACTGAGGCTCTCAGTTCCCTGAATATCTAACTCCAGTGATATTTAGTCCTATTCCATTTAAGAAACTCATCCTACGACCTTGTCATAATTGCTACACTACCACCAGTAAATGTTCATCTTCTGAAATCTGAATTCACTCATTCACTCACTCAGTGCCTCTTATATGGCAAAGCACTATCACAGGCACTAGGTATAGTGTGGTGAACAAAACATATATCTTTACTGATTTCGTAGAGGGGGAGGGATACAGATGACTAAACAGGCAACTGCAAAACAGTGTGAGTACAGAGGTAGAAAAGGTACAGGGTGGTAAGGGAACATAAGGTATTCACTTATCCCAGTCTTGAAGAATTAGGAAAATCTTCCTGAAAGATAAAGTGTTCTAAGGTAAGAATGAGTGGGAGTTAACCAGGTATTAAGGAGGAGGGAGAATGTTCCAAGAAGTCAGAACTCATTTGGGGGAAAGAGAATGTAGGTATAAAAAAAAGATACAGATAAAGCTAGAGGAATGAGGGGGGATGCGGACTATGACAGAAAAAAGAAAAGTCATGAAAAAGTTTTAACTCATGGACACATTAAAGGATCATTCCAGTTTCACCACTGCTTAAAATGGAATTAGGGTGATATGGGGTTTGGGATGGAGGCAAAAATGAAGTCAGAGAGACCTGTTAGGAAACTATCCCAGGAGTCTAACTCAGCACTGTCCAAAGGAAACAATGGGAACCAAAAATGAGAGCACATACATAATTTATAATTTTCTAGTAGCCAAATTTTTTAAGAAATGGCAAAATAAGGTAAAATTAATTTTAATAATGTATTGTCTTATATATTCAAAATAACATAATTTAAACATGTAATCAATCAAAAAACTGATGTAGTATTTTGCTTTTTTTTCATAGTAAGTCTTCAAAATCCAGTGTGTATTTTACATTTATAGCACATCTCAACTTGGACTAGCTACATTTCAAATGCTCAACAACCACATGATACTAGTGGCTACTATAATTATACTGTGCAGGTCTAAGTGAAAGATGATGGTAGATTGTATTTAAGAGAAGTTGCAGTAGGAGTAAAACAAAAAAGATAAAACACCAAAAAAAAAAAAAAAAGCTACTGCTGTCAAGTCAATTCTGACTCATAGCTACCCTATAGGGCAGAGTAGAACTTCCCCATAGGGTTTCCAAGAAGCAGCTGGTGGATTCGAACTGCTGACCTTTTGGTTAGCAGCCACAGCACTTAAACACTGTGCCACAAGGGCAGGGATATTTAATAGTTAATACTCAACATGACTTAGTAACTGACTGAAGTAGAGAGAGCAACAGTAGTTAAAGGTTACATCCTCAAGTCTCTGGCTCCAGCAGGTACTAATTTACTAAGCTAATGAGACCAAGAAGAGAAAAATATTGAGAGGGCAAAAGATGACATGGTCAGTTTTAGGCAGGTTGAATTTGAGATGTCTGTGAGACATCCAGGTTGCAATGTTAAATAGGCAATGCACTACATAAATGTGTGAAGTCCAGCAGAGAGAACTGGGCTAAGATGTTGTCTAGAAATAATGAGCACACAGATTATAATTGCAGCTCTCCCAAGGTAAAGTGTATGTGGAGAAACTAAAGCAGAGCTAAGAGTACCCCCAAGGAGTAGCAACATATAACAGACTAGCAAAAGAGAGATGCATGAAAAGGTGACTAAGGAGTAGGCAGTCAAAAGTATGCCAGGAGAATTCCCAAAGCCAACTCTTCAGACAGGCATTGGACTGGACTATGGGATAAAAAATGATACTGGTGAAGAATGAGCTTCTTGGATCACATAGACACATGAGACTATGTGGGCAGATCCTGTCTGGAGAAGAGATGAAAGGGCAGAGGGGGTCAGAAGCTGGCCGAATGGACACAAAAATAGAGAACGGAGAGAAGGAGTGTGCTGTCTCATTAGAGGGAGAGCAACTAGAAGTATACAGCAAGGTGTATATAAGTTTTTGTATGAGAGACTGACTTGGTGTGTAAACTTTCACTTAAAGCACAATTAAAAAAAAAAAAAAGTACACCAGGAGAATTCTAACTCATGAAAAACAAAACAAAAAAAAGGACCAGACTTATTGGTCTGACAGAGACCGGAGACACTCTGAGAGTATGGTTCCTGGACACTCGTGTATGTAGCTCAGTAATGAAGTCACTCCTGAGATTCACCCTTCAGGGTTAGGCAGGCCCATAAAACAAAATGAGACTAAACGGGCAAACCAGCCCAGGGGTAAGAACGAGAAGGCAGGAGGGGACAGGAAAACCGGTAACTGGGAACCTAAGGTCAAGAAAGGGAGCAGAGTGTTGACATGTCGTGGGGTTGGCAACCAATGTCACAAAACAATTTGTATTAATTGTTTAATGAGAAACTAGTTTGCTCTGTAAACCCTCATCTAAAGTACAAAAAAAAAAAAAAAAGGCCAGGAAGAGTATGGTAACATAGACACCAAGAAGCTCTCCCATACTCCATTGCTCCCACAATACTTGCTCATCAACCTCATCCAAAATGTAGTCCCTTACCTTTTTACTTTATTTCCATCATTTGCTCCTGCCTTTGCTTCCTTTTTTTGTACCCTACCATATCTCATTTTAACCATATTATTGCCAATTACTAAGAATTCCTTGCTTCATTGTCCTTCTCTGAACCTGTTTGGCAAAGCTGCAGCCCAGAATTATTCCAATTGTATGCTTTCTCTATAACACAGCTGAATAAATTTATCACTATAAATCTGTAATCACCAAATCAATAAGCCTCTCAAAGTTACCTGAAAATCTTACATTTTCTAAATTGTGTTCTGAAAAAGGTAGCTTCTTGAAAAAAATCTTAAAATAAAAATAAGTGAATTTAAAAATAGAGTTTGAAAACTGCTAAATTCTAAGAGTATCACATGTACATTATTAGCCCTCGCTCTCACAAAAAGACCCACAATCCCTTCAACTGGGTAAGAATCTGTGCATTAGGTTCTGATTCTATCAGCTTCCACTCCAGTTATCCAACCTCCTCTCACGTCCTTAATCTTATTCTCCACCCAGTTTCTTCCCAACTACCTGTAAACATGCTAATACTGAAACAGATGCAGCGCTGGAGGTGCTCACTCGTCTATGTCAAGAAATATGGAAGACAGCTTCCTGGCCAACTGACTGGAACAGATCCATATTTAGGCCTATTCCCAAGAAAGGTGATCCAACCGAATGTGGAAATTATAGGACAATATCATTAATATCACACGCAAGCAAAATTTTGCTGAAGATCATTCAAAACTGGCTGCAGCAGTATATCGAGAGGGAACCGCCAGAAATTCAGGCCGGTTTCAGAAGAGGACGTGGAACTAGGGATATCATTGCTGATGTCAGGTGGATCCTGGCTGAAAGCAGAGAATACCGGAAGGATGTTTACCTGTGTTTTATTGACTATGTAAAGGCATTCAACTGTGTGGATCATAACAAACTATGGATAATATTGTGAAGAATGGGAATTCCAGAAAACTTAATTGTGCTCATGAGGAACCTTTACATAGATCAACAGGCAGTTGTTTAGACAGAACAAGGGGATACTGATTGGCTTAAAGTCAGGAGAGGTGTGCGTTGGGGTTGTATTCTTTCACCATACCTATTCATCAATCTGTATGCTGAGCAAATAATACGAGAAGCTGGACTGTATGAAGAAGAATGGGGCATCAGGATTGGAGGAAGACTCATTAACAACCTGTGTTATGCAGATGACACAACCTTGCTTGCTGAAAGTGAGGAGGACTTGAAACACTTACTGATGAAGATCAAAGACCACAACCTGCAGCATGGAGCAACTCAACATAAAGAAAACAAAAATCCTCACAACTGGACCAATGAGCAACATCATGATAAAGAGAGAAAAGACTGAAGTTGTCAGGGATTTCATTTTACTTGGATCCACAATCAACAGCCATGGAAGCAGCAGTCAAGAAATCAAAAGATGTGTTGCATTGGGTAAATCTGCTGCAAAGGATCTCTTTAAAGTGTTGAAGAGCAAAGACGTCACCTTGAAGACTAAGGTGTGCCTGACCCAAGCCATGGTATTTTCAATCACATCATATGAATGTGAAAGCTGGACAATGAATAAGGAAGACTGAAGAAGAACTGATGCCTTTGAATTGTGGTGCTGGCGAAGAATGTTGAATATACCATGGACTGCCAAAAGAACAAACGAATCTGTCTTAGAAAAAGTACAAGCAGAATGCTCCTTAGAAGCAAGGATGGTGAGACTGGTTCTTACATACTTTGGACATGTTGTCAGGAGGGATCAGTCCCTGGAGAAGGACATCATGCTTGGCAGAGTACAGGGTCAGTGGAAATGAGGAAGACCCTCAACGAGGTGGACTGACAACACAGTGGCTGCAACAATGAGCTCAAGCATAACAACAACTGTAAGGATGGCTCAGCACCGGGCAGGGTTTTGTTCCGTTGTGCATAGGGTCGCTATGAGTCGGAACCGACTCGACGGCACCTAATAACAACAACAATACTGAAGGATCCTTTCTTATCCTGCCTCTAGCTACCTATTTCTCTCTGTTCTACTTCCTTTCCTTCTTATCCAATTTTCTCAAAAGAGTAATCAACAATCACTGGCTCCATTTGCTCATCTCCTATTTACTACTTAAACTGCTTTAATCTGTGTTTTTTTTTTTTGCCAAATATCTCTAAAATTATTTAAATCACAGTACAACCTTATATGTTCCCAAATATAATGATAGCTTTCTTTCTACTGCTAAGGCCACTCTTTTAAAGCCCATTAATCTACCTAACACTTGAATGTTAGTATATCCCATGATCCATTCACCCCCAACCTTTGTTTTTAAAAGTTACATAATCTCTTTTGAGAAACTAATAAAAGCTATGAAACTACTCTCTAGAAAAGGAATTAAGATGCCAACATTTTCTATTGCCTAGAGCATGGCAATGTTCTTCAATTCAGTTTCCCCTGCCTTCATGCTTGGCACCGTCCCATGCTAAATCTACCTTCTAAAATGCAGCCAAAAAGGTCTTTGTAAAATATCAGTCTGAATATGCTATCATTTGCCCATTCAAATGTTAAACTGGCTCCTCATCTCTTATAGTTTGGTTGAAAAACATGTATCATAAGGGTCACTGCTTCTTCCCCTTACATTCATGGCAGATAGGCGTAACTGTTCATGACTAGAATGATCAAATGCCCAATATGCCTGGGACAGACCCATTTTACACAAGTTGTTTTGACATAATTATCAGTAGAGCCCCCTTTCACTCTCAAAAGTGTCTTCAGTCACCCTAATCACGGCACTTTTCCATTAAGCCTGAGTACGACCTCAGACTCCTTAGTACAATTTTTCAGGAAGTCACTCAAAAATGCGAGGTTTAAAAAAATCTACTTGTCATCCTTGAAATATAATACAAGTTCCTTTCCATGTATACAAGATCTTTCATGGACAGCCCCTGTCTGCCTCTCTGGTCTAATTTCCTGCATCTTCCCCGTCACAGGTGATGCTCTGATCATCATGAACCACTTGCAGAGTAAGTACTTATGCTCTTGGTATTCCTTCTAACCAGAACACTGTTACTTTTGTTTGTTTAAATCTTTTTCCTCTTTCGAAACGCAATTCAAGCATTTCTTTTTCTGGGAAATTTGTCTTTACAGCCAGTAGTTATCTATCTACTTAGATCCTGAAGCATAATCCAACCAAGGCTTTTACACCACTGTATCGAAATGACTTTTTTTTTAACATCCTTGTTTCCCTCACCTGAGATTCCTTGGCAGAAGGCAGTTTGTTCAATAAATGGTGCTTGAAAGAGGGTAACAAAATGAATGAGGCAATGAAAAAATGAACAAACATTCTACTCAAATGTTCAGAGGAACTTAAGGAAAATAATCATGTTGTGTGGCTCGATCTATGCTCTACCTAGTTGGTGAAATATCCAGGAGCAACTTATTTTCATAATTCAGAATCAAACTTCTTTCATCTACCGTCTTCTCTATACTTTGTTCTTTTACAGCAAAATGGCTACATCTGATACGTTTTACTAAACATTTTGTCAATGTTTGAGGGGGGGAGCCCCCCCGTATTTGCTTTAAAGTGAAGAATGAGAGAACACTATAAATAAAAAGAAAATGTATTAGATACTAGATAATTTCACTAAGATGAGCTATCTGGCATAATTTTCTGGCATTAATTTATCCACAAAAGTACTTCTGTGCTAATATAATTAAACTGAAATTTCCTCAAGAAAAGAAGCTATGTCTCATTCGTACTATAGTTGGTACGCATAACACAGAGTCCAGGAAATGGTTCAAACTTGAATGACCAATTAACAAATCAAAAAGTTAACATATGTGAACTGATACATTTAATAAAAGCAATGTTGATAATTACTTGTGATCAAGCTCTAATAAAATTATATATCTCATCCTTTTAATACTTTCTTTCCTAATTTGTAACACCAACTTAAGGCTTTAGGGTATTAGTGGGTGTTAGGTGGAAAAATTGTCCTCAGTTAAAAAGTTTGGAGAATTCTGAAATAAACAAAGAAAAGTGGGTTTCTTTATTGTAGCAACATCTCAGGTTGCTTATATAATACAAAATAGGAATATAATATGGTTGCCCAAACTAATTTGACTAGGGAACTTATGCGTATCATATGAGACCAGTGCATCCAACTCAGAGAAAATACAGTTTTAGATGAATTATTATAAGGTAGAGTTCAAAGTCAAATGATAAGCATTAACTCTTTTTCTTTTTTCAAATTCAAAAGACCAACAAATTGCTTACTGTTTTGTTAAAACCATTTATCGCAAGAAAAACATGAGAACAGATGTGGAAACACTTTCCTCATGTTTAAAGATAATAAGTTAGTGTTCAATTTTTTCTTTGGCAGATTATAAACCAATATCCTTAACTTCCTGAGTAGTATTTTCTAATTCTTTCATTACTGTCATACACTATATATATATTTTTAGGACCTACAGCCCATTATCTTGGTGACATTATACAGGAGATTTCTCATCCATTAAAGTAGAACTCTCAAGGGTTTTGGCTTAAACAACAGTTAGTTGTAAATTTATTAATAATACATGTTATGTGCCTGCGTCTACATTTGAATTCTAAGACTGAAAACACTTCAAATTAAATTCAAAACACATTTGCCAATATAATATACTCTTAATAGTGAAACTACAGCTACTATTCGCAAGCATGAAATACTAAAGCTTAATTTAAAGGCCACAGCAGATACAGAAAGACATTTATTAACTGTCTAAAACTTCGCTGGAGTGCCAAGATATATTCACAGTCTTGACCTCCTTGACTCCACATTCATTTTAATACACTTAAATCAGGCTTTCATTATTATTCTACTGAAAATGCTCTTATGTCAAGGTCAGCAATTACCTTTAGTTTGGAAACCCAATGGCTAATTAGCAGTCTGACCTATCAGCAGCATTTAACTTCCTTCAGATGGCTTTTGCATTCTCCTTTCTGGCATCTCTTTTGTCCCTGGGCTCAATCTTTAGGTTTCCTTTCTTCTTTACCTATTCCTCTCCCTAGTAATCTCATCCACTTGCAGTTTTAAATCTCTTCTTTGTACAGTGTTGACTCTCAAAATTTACATCTCCAGCCAGTACCTGAGTTCCGAACTTAAATATACAACTCCAGATTGGATTTTCCAACTTTAATATGTAATAAGCTTCTCAAATTTAACAATGCCAAAAATGAAACTCTTGATAGTATCCCCAAACTTGCTCCTTTTCTCTGGCTTATCTCAGAAAACAGTGACTCAAATACTCTACTTACTCTGGTAAAAAGCCTAGGTAGGAGTCATACTTGATTCTTCCTTTCAAGTTTCACATTTAGTCCATCAGTAAGTCCCACTGGTAATATCTTAAAAATACATCACAAATCTGAACTTTTCTCACCGTCTTCACTATTGTCACACTAGTTTAAGCCCACCAACATCTTTCTTCTGGACTACTGGAAGAGCCTCCTTACTGATATTATGCTTCTCATATTGAATATTCCACCCTTGGCACTTAATCTACTCTTCACATAATAGTCAGAATGACCATGTAAAAATGTGACTCACATCTTGCCATTCCCTGGCTTGAAATACTCCCAACTGATTTCTGTCTAACCCAGAGTAAAACCCCAAGTACTACATTCAGTACAAGGCCCTCCCTAAATGATCTGGTCCCAGCTTTCCTCTCTGATCTAATCTGCACAATTCTTCCCATTCCTCATTACACTGCAGGCTGCTGGGCTCTTATTTAAAAAACACAAATATACCAAGCTTATTCCCATATTAGGGCTTTACACTGAATATTCCCATAATGTCCAATCCTACCACCCAAGGCTATGCATGGGTCAATCCTGGTATCATTTGGTAATCTGCTTTTCTGTTCCCTCTTAAGAGAGACATTTCCTAATCACTCATTTAAAATGGGATATCTACTTCAATCCTGCTACTCTTCCAATGCCTATCTAGTTTTTTGTTTTTTTTTTTTGTAGCACTTACCACCACCTGAAAGTTTATTACATACTTACTTGTTTGTCTCTCTTGTCCATGAGAATGTAAGCTCAATGAGAATAAGACTATCTGCTTCATCAACATATCCCCAGCTCCAAAAACAGTTCACGGCCTATTACAAGTGTTTGTCAGATGAAAAAAGTCCATGGGATGACTCTTAATTTTTTTAGAAACACCTCTTTAAGGATTGTGAAAGTGCCCAACAAGAAAACACCATTTAAATAATCAATTTTCTACCTATACGTCACACAGGATCACTGTAAAAACTTATTAAAGGATCTATAAATCCTTTTATAGATTTAGGGGAAATCAGACAAGTCCAACAGGATTTGTTCTTCAGGAGTCTACCCATCATGCTTCATGAAAATTTTGTGTTTCTAAATACTTACTAAGACTTTTCCTTACACATATTTTACATGCATATAATAAGTTTTTACATGGGTATCAGAGTATAACTGCTTTTAAATGTTCCTATGTAAATTAGAATGCATGATTATATAATAAAACTGGGATTCCAGTAATTTACAAAATCAAAATGCCTACCTGATTATCTGAGAGCCACATAGCAGTCAATTGCTGTAGCTTTGTAAAGCTAAAGGGCAAATTCTTTAATCTGTGGTGGGAAAAATACAAAGAAAAATTAAACTTTAAAATGAGAATATTTAAAATGATTTGACAGCTAAATTTAATGGCCTTCTAAATAATGCTACAGTATTATTTAAAGAAAGAAGAGAAAAATGATTACTTAAGGAGACAACTCAATATAAGTCTTTGTATAGGATATAAGACAAAATATTATCCAGTTTAAAAAACAATTGCTGAGTTCAATCAATTCAGCTGGCATGAAATTGGATTAACTAATAACCTCCATAAAGTTGTCTGTTAAAAAAAAATTAACTGTCTTTGCCTTAGAGCAAAGACTTGGACACATGAAGCAATGTATCATAAAACTGCTTTGGCTGTATTATTTGTATTTAGAGAGAACAAACTATTATAAAAAGCACTGCTCTATAGTTCTTTTAGTACTTTCATCACAAAGAGACTATTCTAAGGTGATAATGAGTGAAAACAAAGTCACATAAATATTCACTAAAATGTTAAATTAAAATAGTACTCTATTTAAAATAAGGTACGTACTTCAACCCTGCTATCAAACTCCTATCTACTCCTCTATGTCTATCTTCCAAGGCAATCTGCAGTCTTGGGGCAGAAAATATAAGCTGAAACAGGAACTTAATAAAAGAAAGCAATGGTTCTTTTTAAATAAAATGAAAGTCAGAATACTGTACTAGTCAGAAAACTGGATGTAAATCAGAGCTCTATCTTATTAGCTGTGTGACTTATGTGAGTCACCTAAACTAGGAATATTATTTTCTGCTCCAGGAAATGGGATGGTCTATCACACTATTTCTTAGGGTTGGTTTTAAGGACTGCATAGATGCCATGAGAGCAAAATGTAAAAAATGCTCTATGAACGCTGTTTTCTCATTATCATTAGTACTTTTATTCCAGGAAAAATTATAGACATTCTGCTTACCTTCAACACTGTTCTAACTTAGCAACCCTAGTAATTTATTTGCTCTGTACCTTCGTTTCATTGCCCAAGCTATGTGAGTGCCTAACCATACCTTTACCCAGAAATATATAAGCAACAGATTAGATTCAAAAGCTGCTTTTTCAACAGCAGCATTAAGGTGAAGATCTGCCTGTACAGTAGAAAAGGTTTTACTATAAGGAGAGAACAAAGGTTGTATAGCTGAAGTTAACCCAAAATTAAGTGACAAATAACTCCGCATGATAATTAACATCAGGAAAATTAGATCATCCATTCAGATGAAAATTCTACGTAAAGAATAAGAAAAATGTATTAAAAGGGAAACAAGTATTAGATTTTCTATCATATATCATGTGAAACTTTAATTCTGTTCAATCAATGCCTTCTATAAGCCAACTGATTATTACAAACCTGTTGTCACTTAAATTAATGACTTTTAATTTTTGCATATCACCCATTTCCTCTGGAAGTGTCTCAAGTTTATTAGAATGAAGAAACAGCACAGTTATATTTTTCCAACTTCCAATCTGAAAGAGAAAAAAATTTAAGCGTCAAGTATTTGGCTTATTGTACACTGATATTCACTACAGCATTATTCACAATAACCAAAAGATGGGAACAACCCATGTGTTCATCAGCAGATGAATGGGTGAGAAAACATGATATATACATACAATGGAGTATCACTCAACCATAAAGAGGAATGAAATTCTGGCATGGATGAACCTTATAAACATTATGCTGAGTGAAATAAGTCAGACACAAAAGGGAAAATACTGTATACCCCATTTATATGAAATATCTAGAATGGTAAATGCATTATGTACATAAGTTTGCAAGTGGTTACCCGAGGCTGAGAAGATGACAGAATTAGGGTTATTACTGAAGGGGTACTCTGAGTTCCTGTTTAGGGTGATATAAAACTTTCGGAAATGGATAGTGGTGATGGTAGCAAAACATGGTTAATGTAATTAACACCACTGAATTGTATTCATAAAACCAGTAAAAATGGCAAACTTTTTGTTATATATACATTTTACCACAACAACAAAAAATTTTTTAATTGGCCTATTGGTTAATGAACGTATTTTATATGTATAATATCATTTTCAACATTATGCAAAATAATCTTCACTTTTGTAAAAAGAATGATCATATTTTCACTTTTTAATAATTTTCATGTATAAAGGAGAGTTAGGTACCTCTTCTAAAATAGTTAATTATTATTCAAAAAAAAATGTAGCAATATAATAAACAAAACCAAACTGGATAGTTTACAATAAAGATAATCAGAAAAAGATGAAAAGTTAAAAAACTAAAAATAAATTTAAAATACAGTACCTCTGGTGGTAACTGTTGTAAATAATTATGATCTGCAGCAAAGGTTCTTATATTAGTAAGCTGCCCAATAGATGAAGGCAAAGCTTCAACTTCATTGAAACTACAATCCAGTTCTTCTACTGATGTTAACCTTTAATTAAAAAATAAAGCATACATTATAAACAAAGGTTTTATATGTATAATCCAAAATGTATGAACATTTAATCTTGACTTTAATAAACCTAGGGAAACTTCTATTTCACTACCTAAACTTTACCAATAATAAATAGGTCTGCCTATCTTTATTGTAAATATGCCTACCTGTATACCAATTATTTATTTAAACATTTATGTAGTCTCTTCTAGATGTTTTTTATGCAATTATCTGGAAAAAAAAAATACATATATGGAGCCCTGGTGCCACAGTGGTTAACATCTACTATTGCTAACCAAAGGGTCAGCAGTTTGAATCCACCAGCTGCTCCTTGCAAACCCTATGGGGCAGTTATGCTCTGTCCTACAGGATCACTATGAGTCAGAATCAACTTGTTGGCTATGGGTTTGGGTTGATTTACACACACACACACACGCCATACTGAAAGCAAAATCTGCTAGTTTTTTAATTCATACAAATCTTACCCTCCTACAGAGTCTGGTAGATACATTAATTGGTTTTCATCTATTTTTAGAGTTGTTACATTCTTCAATGAACCTATTAAGAACAGAAATCACACAAAAAAATTTCAACAAGAACTAGAAGCAAATTCACGAACAGTCCATGTGAGCACCTATTAACATTTGACATGAATCAGAAAGAACTTTCCTGAGCAACATGTCTATATTACTTTCTATTCCTTATCCTATACTTTTCACCTACATATCACCACTCAGCATACTGTAAATATGTCTATTAGCCCCCACTAGAATGCAACCTTCATGAGAATATGGACATTTTGTCAGCTTTATTCACTGCTGTAACCCCACTCCTTAGAGCAATGCCATGGCATACATAGCACAAACCTGTTGAATTAATGGACTGAAAAAATTGTAATATGAAAACAAGTTATATAACAAACTATCAATATTCAATGTACATTAAATATTAAAACACTAAAGTGAAGATAAAGAAGATAATTCCTAATTAATTTGCAAAATATAACCTGAGATAAAACTACTATATAACTCGACTGAGAAATCTGTTTAAAAAAATGGGGAGGGAGGGAAGATTTATATTAGAACATCATAAAGATGTCAAAATTTAGGTTTTTGGTCATTTCATCAAAAAAATTCAATTCCCTTGACACAAACGACCATATAGATACACAAATACAGACTCACTACCAATTAATGAGCTCTCAGAGGAGTTACTCGATTTAGTCTGTTTTCTTGTGAGTCTATAATGAAGCGGCCTGAAAAAAATTACCAAATAAGGGCTATGATCGAGAGTTAAGCAAAGTTTGGATAAACTAACTTCTTGGAGGTAATCGAAATTTTATCACGGTGATTTAAAACAGTGAAATTTCCTTAAAGAAAAACAAAAAAATGTCAACAAAGGAATAAAGTGAATTGTACAACTGATCACACATCAGGCAAATAAGTTAAATGAGATCTTTTACTGTAGGAGCGCAGTACAGAATAAATAAAATTTTGATAATATATGGAAGCTTGGACTCAAGCAAGGGCAAACGCTTTATTTCTCAGATTTTACTTTAGTAAAAACTAATCTATGAATTAGAAAACAATACAAACCAATAGTCTCAGGCAGTTGTTGAAGTGAATTGCTTGATAATAGGAGGTCTTGAAGGTTTTCACATGCTGAAATTCCTTCTTCAACCATTTCGATATTATTTTTAGAAACATCCAAATACGTGAGCTGTTTCAAACTACCGATAAACTGTAAGTTTAAAAAAAAAAAAATGGAATCTAGTGACTCCATTAAGTACTTTGCAAAAAGTTTAGGCAATAAACCTAATACCAAGTTATAATGCATACTTAAATCTTCATATGAGAAAGAGGACTTACAAATTGTTTTAGCTGCCATTAGTGATTTATTCAGTCATAAAAGCTAAGAGCTCCTACTGATTTTAGCCCAGCAGAATGACGAAGGACATATATGGTACTATTCTTTGAGAACTCAGCTACCCATCATCTGTGAGGGAAATAGCAAATATGGGGGTTCTTAAGATTTCTTGAGATCTGAGACTGTACAATTTGTCAGTTGAGAAGACAAAGTATACGGAAAAATTTGTATTTTAGCAACTCCCTGGGCAAACTGGGGTAGAATACAAGGTCAACTGCTAAGATTGACAAAGATACACACCATGGTATCAAAAAGAGACGATCAGACAAAGCTTATTCTGGAAATTTTCTAATTTTAATTAAGAATTTGTTCATGGCTAATAAAAAGGTAATTTCCTTTTAGCTGTTTAATACTAATAACAATTAAATAAAAATTCTATTTATTACTAATTAAAAGTCACTTGGAAATGCACAATTCATAAAACTGCTGCAAAGGATAGACAAAAATAAGTGAAAGCATTTAATATTTGACATACATACCCCTGGGATAAAAGTCAGTCTATTACCATCCATCCAAAATTCTTTTAATCCACTTAGCTGCTCAAGTACTTCAGGCTGTTTGAATAGGGAGGGGGAAAAACAAAAAATTTACTTGAATGTGTCTTTATTGGGCAAGAGAACCTCCAGGGAATTTTGAATGATAGCTTTTTAGTTTCAAAAGTTCAAATAAAAAATAAATTCAGCTACTGGAAAGAATAACTTTGAAGAATAATTTGAAATATAACCCTAGAATATATCTCTCTTAAAATTTGAATATTAGAGGTAAAAGAACTCTTATTGCGTATTAGTTAAGTTATACTGTACAGGACTTTAGCATTTATAACAAATTTCAAAAACATCACTTCATTTAATCCTGGAAACAATCTGTGAAGTGCATAATACATACTTTACAGATGAATAAAAGTTCAATGAACTGCCCAAAGTCCCACAGCTTTAAAAAAAAAAACACAAAAGGAGAGCCAGGACTTGAATCTTTCTACTACATTATAGTTACTAAAATAACATTTAAAAAATGGTTGCCATCGGGTAGATTCTGGTTTATGGTGACCCCATGTTTGTCAGAGTAGAACTGGCTGATTTTTAGAAACAGATCGCCAGGACTTTCTTCCAAGGTCACTCTGGGTGAACTCAAACCTCCAACCTTTGGGTTAACAGCCAAGTGAGTTAACTGTGCCACCCAGAGACTGAAGGGGAACTCTAAGATGGTCATTCTAAAATAGTAAATTATATGAAATTCATTTTGTTTATTATATAATAGGGTGAAATATTATACAATTAATAAAGAAAAAACAGGACTCTTGTTTGCAAGAGTAGAACACAAAGAAACACTCATTCATTAACAATAAAAAGATGAAAGCAATATTGAAGCAGAATAAAGCAGGAAACCACAATGCCTAATCTCAGAACATACTATACACCCATGGTAGTCAAAACAGCCTGGTACTGGTACAATAGACACATGGACCAATGGAACAGAACTGAGAAATCAGATGTAAACCCATCCACCTATGGTCAGCAGATCTTCGACAAAGGGCCAAAGACCATTTAAAATGGGAGGAGACGCCTCTTCAACAAATGCTGCTGGCAAAACTGGATGTCTCATCAGTAGAAAAATGCAACAGGACCAAACCTCACACTATACACAAAAACTAACTCAAAATGGATCAAAGACCTAAATATGAAACCTAAAACGATAAAGATCGTGGAGGAAAAAATATGGACAATGCTAAAAACCCATTGCCGTCGAGTCACTTCTGACCCACAGCGACCCTACAGGACAGAACAGAACTGCCCCATACAGTTTCCAAGGGGCGTCTGGTGGATTCGAACTGTCAACCTTTTGGTTAGCAGCCGTAGCTCTTAACCACTATGTCACCAGGGTTTCCTGGGACAATGCTAGAGGCCCTAATGTATGGCATGAATAGAGTACCAAACATAACTAAAAATGTATACACAGCATAAGACGAACTAGATAAACAGGACCTCCTAAAAATTAGACACTTATGCTCATCAAAAGATTTCTCCAACAGTCAAAAGAGAATCTACAGACTGGGAAAAAAATTTTGGCTACAACATATCCAAAAAGAGATTAATCTCTAAAATTTACAGAAAAGTTCAATATCTCAATGATAAAAACACAATTGTGTTAAGAAATGGGCAAAAGATACGAACAGACGCTTCACCAAAGAAGATGTTCAGGCAACTAACAAACATATAAAGAAATGCTCACGATCATTAGTTATTAAAAAAAAGAGAGATGCAAATCAAAACTACAATGAGATATCATCTCACCCCGACATTACTGGCACTAATTAGGAAGAAAAAAACACAGAAAATAACAAATGTATGTTACATTATGGGGAGACTGGAACTCTTATACGCTGTGGGTGAGAATGAAAAATGATACAACCACTTTGGAAAATGGTATCATACTTCCTCAAAAAACTAGAAATAGAAATACCACATGATCCAGCAATCCCACTCCTAGGTATATACCCTAAAGAAATAAAAGCTGTGAAATGAACAGACGTATGCACGCCCACATTCACTGCAGCATTATTCACAATAACAAAAAGATAGAAACAAATTAAGTGAACGGATTAACAAGCTGTAGTACCTACACATAATGGAATATTATGCAATGATAAAGAATCCACAAAACATCTCACAACATGGATGAATTTGGAAGACACTATGCTGAGTGAAATAAGTCAATCACAAGAGGGCAAATCTTGTATGAGACCACTACTATAAATAAACAGCAAATGGCTTACACATAAGAAAAAAAGAAGGAACATTCCTTGATGGTTACCAGGGACAGGAGGGGGAGAGAGGGAAAATTATCAACGAGATGGAACACGCAAGTTGATAGTGGTGAAGGGAACGGCAGTACATAATATGGGGGAAGCCAGCACAGCATGACAAAGGCAAGAGAGGACACTGAGAGGAATGCCAAAAATAAAGAGCAACTACAGTAACTACTATAGCCTAGACAATCCTGCAACAAATAATAATTTGCAAATGGATAAACAGGTAGGTAGACAGGTGTGGGAGGATGTAAGGAAACACATCCACCAGCAGATAAAGGTTTGGCGGTAGGTATTTCTACATATGTGACTGTAGGTGAGGCTCATATAGAGCACACAAGGGGTACTGTCAGGGAAACCTCTTAGATAGAACCAAATACCTCATGGGCTGAAGGTCCTAGGCTAGAAGACAGGGCATCACAGACTTGGGGGACACCTACATCAACTGGCACAACACAGTTCATGAGGACAATGTTCTGCATCTTACTTGGTAAGTAATGTTTGGGCTCTTAAAAGCTTGTGAGTGTCCATCTAAGATACAACTACTGGTCTCTTCCCATCCAGAGCAAAGGAGAGTGATGAAAACCAAGGACTCAAGGGACAATTAGTCCAAAGGACTAATGTGCCACATGAACCAAAGCCTACATGACCCTGAGACCAGAAGAACTAGATGGTGCCCAGCTACCACTACCAACTGCTCCAACTAGGATTACAACAGAGGGTCCCAGACAGAGTGGGAGAAAATTGTAGAAGAAAAAATCAAATTCACAAAAAGGACCACGCATTGCTGGTCTTATGGAGACTGGATGAATCCTTGAGACTATGGCCCCTAAGACACCCTTCTGACTAGGAACTGAAGCCACTCCTGGAAACCATCGCCCAGCCAAACAATAGACAAGCACATAAGATAAACAGTAACACCCGAGAGGAACATACTCTTTAGAACAATCAATCATACAAGATCAAAAGGGAAGTACCTGCTCAAAAGCAAAGAGGGGAAGGCAGAAAGAGCAAGAAAATCAGGATGAAAGGAAAACAGGGAACCCAGGACAGAAATAGAGAGTACACTGACACATTGTGGGTAATGAAACCAAGGTCATGGAATACCTTATGTACAAACTATCATATAGAAAACTATTTTGTTCTGTAACCTTTCACCAGAAACCCTGGCAGCATAGTGGTTAAGTGCTACAGCTGCTAACCAAAGGGTCAGCAGTTCAAATCCACCAGGCGCTCCTTGGAAACTTTATGGGGCAGTTCTACTCTGTCCTACAGGGTTGCTATGAGTTGGAATAGACTCGACGGCACTGGGTTTGGTTTTGGTTTAACCTTTCATCTAATGCAGAATAAAAAAAAAATAATAAAAAGATGTAGCCTTCTAGGGACATGACCTTTACTTAGGAAAATCATAAAGATGCTCACTGGTGACGTTTATAAAGGGGGAAAAGAAATATAAAAAGAAGGAAAGGAAAAAGACAACGTACATCCAATAATAAGGGAAAGTTAAACCAAAGTGTAACCACATTAGAAGAATCCTCTGCTATTGTAGACGCCTAGTAAAATTTTCTAATAACATGGTGAGAAATTGTTTAAAAGATGGTGGTGATGATCTAAAAATTAAACAAAGAGTTGCAGTACCACTAGTCTGCTAAAAACCAAAACCAAAGCCCTGGTGATTGAGTCGATTCTGACTCATGGCATTACCATGTGTTACAGAGTAGAACTAACCCACGGGGTTTTCTCGACTATAAGCTTTATAGGAGCAGATCAACAGAGTTCTTTCTTCCACGGTGCTGCTGGGTGGGTTTAAACTGCCAACCCTTGGATTAGCAGACGTCGCAAACTGTCTGTGCCACGCAAGGACCTAGTCTTCAGTAAGGACCTTGTTATTCAGGCACAATTTTATCTTGGTATTTGACCCTTGGAGGCTGAAGACTCAAATGCCTCCTTCAATATCACTTCTGTCACCTGTGTCATAATGACCATGTGATGGCATAGAGTATCATCATACCTAATTAACCACAACATGAGCAATACATAAATGGTGTGTCATTCAGATTTACCACTAATATACAAACACAAGCTAAAAATTCCAGATGTAACCTGGATTAAAAGAAGTCTCCTTTTTGTGCTGATCTGTTGTAATTCTATTAAGTTAAAATTAAAATGTATATTGTTGAGAGAGCAAAATGCTACAAAAACTAGTAATTTTGAAAGCTGCTTTGGTTCAAGAAATTAACATTTATTCTCAATTTTTCAATAGCTCATATGGACACAGATTAACATGTATAAAACAAAACACTGAGAAAGGGTGCAATAGCTAGATATTTTAGGAAACATATCATATGCACTTTTTTCATACGTATTCCTGAACCCCAAAATGTTTAAGTGAACTTAAAAAATACAAAGTAAAGTAAAAATTACATCAATAAATTTAATGGATCACTGTTTGGTGTCCCACATTTATAACACTGAAGAAAATAAATATTAAGAACTATACTTAATTTAAATTTTTACTTCTACTTAAGCCAAGAAAAGGACCTATTTGAAAAATTTTCACATTCAGTTAGGGGAAAATAAAGCACAATGTCAACTCTATCACCTGCAATTTTCACAAGGAATAAAAAGTTCCGAAACACAAAATAAAATTCATCATTAAGGGTAATGGAAAAATTTGGTAACAGATAAGGGTGATGACTGAACAACATGATGAATATAAGGTAATGTCACTGAATTGTATGTGTACAGAATGTTGAAATGACAAATGTTTTGTTACATACATATTTACCAGAATAAAAAAATATTTTGCACTAATTAAAAAAAATCCCATCATAAATCATAATCCATTTCAATTCCAAAAAACCGAATAAAACCCACTGCCATCGAGTCAATTCCAACTCATAGCGACCCTATAGGACAGAGTAGAACTGCCCCATAGAGTTTCCAAAGAGCGCCTGGCAGATTTGAACTGCCAACCCTTTGGATAGCAGCCATAGCACTTAACCACTATGCGACCAGGGTTTCCTCATTTCAATTAAGACATAACAAAGAATGACAAAGAGTAGTATAGAGAAAACATGATGTACCCCAAAAAATCTAAGTTTCTATTTAGTGAGCAAATGCACGATATGGTACCCGTAATACAATATTACAGCTGAAAGTGCTGACAAATGCTTGTTCTTAAGACTATTATTTGAAATCTACCAAAATTTTAAACAGCAATTTGGTAAGCATAATTTAAAACTTTTAATGATGGTAATATTCAGCTTCATCCTCATCCTCATACTGATTTTAACACTCATCTGGGCATTTGGCAGACATATATTTTTGGAAGATCTCTAGTTGTAACGATGAGGTAAAAACAACAGAAAAGGAAAATGACAAAACACACTAAGCTATTGAACAGTGACTGGTGCAACAACGAGCACCTTATTTTTAATTCTTTCTACTTTCATCTATTTTTAAACAGTCTATGTCAATGGCAGTGGGTGTGATTTGATGGGGAATGTATTTCATTTTTATATTAGATGAAAAGTAATAATAATAAAGAAGATATCATCCTACCATGTAATATGTAATGGGACATTTCTGTTTTCCTTGGTCTAATATTAGTAATTTATTTACTGAGCACACCTCAATTGCCTTTGTTATATAACAAAATTAGCCAAGCTGGGATTTAAAGGTTGCGACAGAAAATTCATTTAGTAACAAATTCATATGTGAATAAGGGCTATCTGTATTAAAATTTAAATATTCGAAAATTAGAAACATATAATACATCTCAAAGGTCTTTTTATTTTTCCCAACACAACTGTATTCTTACTGATTTTCTCCTCAAAATCCATCTAGCTTATTTGCTGATTTTTTTCTGGAGAACTGCCAGAAGACAAATAATTGTTTATACATTTCTAATATCATAGGTGCACTTTGCATATAACGCACAAACAAAAAAAGAGGTCTCATTATCAAGTCAAAAATAACCATTGTTTCACTCTGTAATTTTCCTTTTAGCTATTAAGTAAAATTATCGAGGAGTACCTTACCCTTATCACATAAATTGTTAAGCATTACCCTAAACAAACAAAAAAAAGCATTACCCTTGGAAGTTATTTTTGACTCAGAACTGTCTTTCCTACTGCATTCTAGGTCTGATGAAAAATTTTATGCTTTTCTCTTATAATCTCTCAAATTTTGTAATTTCTATGCAGAAAAACTTTTGATTACCTCTTAAATGGCTTTTTCATTAATCTTACACTTTAAATTTCAATTTCAGAATCTATCCGGTTGATTTTTCCTGTTAAAAACTTCCATTTCTTGTCCTTCAAAAATATATGTATAACTTTACACAATTTTTACATTAAAAAAGGCAAAGTAACAATGCAACCCTGAACATAATGCAAAACACTGAGATACTACAAAGTATCTTCCCTGATCACAACGCCAACAAAGCAGAAATTAACACTAGGAAGACCAAGGGGGGTAAAAAAAAATCACATACATGGAAACTAAATAACACACTGCTTAAAAACCACTGGGTAATAGAAAAAAAAAAAAAAATCAAAGATGGAAGCAAAAAATTCCTAAAATCAAACGAGAATAAAAACACATCATACCAAATCCCTTGGGACACAGCAAAGGCCATGCACAGAGGTCAATTTATTGCAGTAGATGTACACACCAAAAAAGAAGAGACAAAATCAAAACATTAGCTATACAACAGGAACAAATAGAAAGGGAACAGCCAAAGAAGCCCACAGCCACTAGAAGAAAGGAAATAATAAAAATCAGAGCAGAAATTAATAAAGAAATGAAACAGAGAATTGAAAAAGCAATAGAACCAACAAAACCAAATGCTGGTTCTCTGAAAGGATCAACAAAATTGACCAAACACTGGCTAAACTGACAAAAGAAAAATAGGAGTATGCAAATAACCCAAATAAGAAATGAAATGGGGAACATTGCAACAGATTCAACTGAAATAAAAATAAAGAGGATCATAAAAGAGTACTCTGAAAAAATACTCCAACAAATTTGAAAACCTAGAGGAAATGAACAAATTTCTAGAAACACACTACCTCCCCAAACTAACACAAAATGACTTTGAAAACCTGAACAGAACCATGACAAGAGAAGAGATTGAAAAGGTAGCAAAAAAAAAACTCCCAACCAAAAGTCCAGGCCCAGATGGCTTCACTGGAGAATTCTACCAAATTCAGAGAAGAACTTGTAAACCAGTACTATGCAAACTATTTGAGAACATAGAAAAGGTAGGGATACTTCCAAATTCACCCTATGTAGCCAGCATAACTGTGACACCAAAACAAGGCAAAGACACCACACACACCCACACTCACACACACACAAAATTACAGACCAATATCTCATGACAGATACAATTCTCAAAAAAATTCTACCCAACAGAATTCAGCATCATATAAAAAAAAAATAATATACCATGACCAAGTGGGATTCATACCAGGTATGCAAGGATGGCTCAACATTAGAAAATTAACCGAAGTAATCCACCACATAAATAAAAGAATCACATGATCATCACAATCGATGCAGAAAAGGCATTCAACAAACACCCAATCCTGATAAAAACGCTCAATAAAATAGGTATAAAGGCAAATTCCTCAATGTAATAAAGGAAATCTATACAAAACTAACAGCCAACATCATTCTTAATGGAGAGAGGCTGAAAACATTCCCCTTGAAAACAGGAACAAGACAAGGATGCCCTTTATCACTACTCCTATTTAACACTGTGCTGGAAGTTCTAGCTAGAAAATAAGGCAAGAAAAAGAAATAAAGGGCATCTAAATTGGTAATGAAGAAGTAAAACTGTCCTTATCTGCAGATGATATGATACTATACATAGAAAATACAAAAGACTCAATGAGAAAACTACTGTAACTATGAAGAAGTAAAACTGTCCTTATCTGCAGATGATATGATACTATACATAGAAAATACAAAAGACTCAATGAGAAAACTACTGTAACTAACAGAAAGACTCAGCAGAGTAGAAGATACAAGATATACAAAAATCCGTTGGATTCCTACACACCAATAAAGAGAACTACAAAAAGGAAATCAGGAAAACAATACCATTTATAGTAGCCCCTCAAAAAAATAAAGCACTTAGGAATACACCTAATCAGGGATGTAAAAGACCTATACAAAGAAAACCACAAAACACTACTACAAGAAACCAAAAGAGATCTACATAAATGAAAAAACACACCATGCTCATGGGTAGGTAGACTGAACAAAAATGTCAATTCTGTGCAAAACAATTTACAAATACAATGCAATTCCAATCCAAATACCAACAGCATTCTTTAACAAAACAGAAGAACTAATCATTAACTTTATACAGAGAGGAAAAAGGCCCCAGATAATAACACACTACTGAAGAAGAATAAAGTAGGAGGACTTGCACTACCATTCCTCAGAACCTAGTATACAGCTACGGTAGTCAGAATAGGCTGGTACTGGTACAATGACAGGCACATTGACCGATGGAACAGAATTGAGAACCCAGATGTAAATCCATACACATATGGTCACTCAATCTTCGACAAAGGCCCAAAGTCTGTCAAATGGGAAAAGACAGTCTTTTTAACAAACGATTGTGGCAAAATGATGTCCATCTGCAAAAAAAATGAAACAGGAACCATACCTCACACCACACACAAAAACTAATTCAAAAGGGATCACTGACCTAAATACAAAATCAAAACCTATAAATGTCACAGAAAAAAAAAAGGATCAATGCTAGAGGCCCTAATACACAGCATAATTAACAATTCAAGAACACTAGAAGATGAGCTAGATAACCGGGATCTTGTAAAAATTGAACGTTTATGCTCATTAAAAGACTTCACTAAAAGAGTAAAAAGAGAACCTACAGACTGGGAAAAAATTTTTGGCTATGGCAAATTTGACAAAGGCCTAATCTGTAAAATCTATAGGAAAATCCAAAACCTCTACAACAAAAAGACAAATAAGCCAATTAAAAAATGCGCAAAAGGTACGGACAGTTCACCAAAGAAGACATTTGAATGGCTAAGAAATACATGAGGAAATTGCTGGTAATCAATAGCCTTTAGAGAAATGCAAATCAAAACCACAATGAGATAACACTCTCACCCCAACATTACTGGCATGAATTAAAAAAAAAAAAAAAACAGAAAATAACAAACGTTGGCGAGGCTGCGGCGAGACTGGAACTCTTATGCACTGCTGGTGGGAATGCAAAAGGGTGTGACCATTTTGGAGAACAATATGGTGCTTCCTTAAAAGGCTAGAAATAGAAATACCATACAATCCAGCAATCCCACTCCTAGCAACACATCCTAGAGAAATAAGAGCTACCATACAAATAGACATACGCACAGCCATGTTCACTGCAGCATTGCTCACAACAGCAAAAAGATGGAAACAACCTAGGTGCCCATTAACAGATGATAGATTAAACAAAACTATGATACATACACACAGTGGAATATTACACAATAAAGAACAATGATGACTCTACAAAGCATCTCACAACATGGCTGAATCTGGAGGGCATTATGCTGAGTGAAATAAGTCAATCACAAAAGGACAAATACTGTATGAGAGCACTACAATAAAAACTCATGAAAAGGCTTGCACACAAAAAGAAACAATCTTTGATGGTTACAAGGGAAGGGAGGGTTGGGAAGGATAAACACTAACTAGACAATAGATAAGTGGTAAATGTGGTGACGGGTGAGATGCTACACAATACTGGGGAAGCCAGCATGACTTCTCCAAGGCAAGGTCATGGAAGTTCTACAGACACATCCAAACTTCCAGAGGGACCAAATTACTAGCCTGAGGGCTCTGGGGACCATGGTCTCAGGGAACATCTAGCTCAACTGGCATAACACAGTTTATAAAGAAAATGCTCTACAGTCTACTTCGGTGAGTAATGTCTGGAGTCTTAAAAGCTTGTGAGTGGCCATCTAAATATACTCTACTGGTCTCATCTAGTCTGTAGCAAGGGAGAAAAGAGAAAACAAAAGACACAAAAGAAAGATTAGTCAAAAGGACTAATGAATCACAACTACTACAGCCTCCACCAGACTGAGTCCAGCACAACTAGATAGTGCTCAGCTACCACCATTAACTGCCCTGACAGGGATCACAATAGAGGATGACAGGCAGACCTAAAGAAAAATGTAGAACAAAATTCTAACTCACACACACACACACAAAAAGACCAGATGTACTGGTCTGATAGAGACTAGAGAAACCCTGAGAGTATGGCCCCCAGATACCCTTGTAGCTCAGTAATGAAGTCACTCCCGAGGGTCACCCTTCAGCCACAGATTAGACAGGCCCATAAAACAAAATGAGACTAAATGGTCATACCAGCCCAGGGGCAAGGATGAGAAGGCAGGAGAAGACAGAAAAATTGGTAACGGGGAACCCAGGATCAAGAAGGGGAGAATGCTGACACGTCACGGGGTTTTCAACCAATGTCACAGAACAATACGTGTATGAACTGCTGAAGGAGAAACTAGTTTGCTCTGTAAACCTTCATCTAAAGCACAACTGGAAAAAAAAAAAAGGCCAACTAATAAATACTTCAAAAGTGCTACCTTACAAAATAGGTAACATATCTATCTATGAAGTAGTTACTTGTCACATGTTTTTAATGATAAAATAAAAGATCTATGGATAAAAAATGGATAGTGTGGTTTAAATCAAGAAATGTATGTCAACATTGTATCCTTTACAATACTTTTTCAATCTTTATTGGACCAAATAACCCAAAAAGCTGGACTATACGAAAAGTGCAGCATCAGGATAGAAGGACGACTTATAATAAACAATCTGTAACACTCAGATTACTCAACTTGAAAGTGAATAGGACAACCTGGAGCACTTACTAGTGAAGATCAAAGACTAAAGCCTTCAGTGTGGATTACACTTCAACATAAAGAAAACAAAAATCGTCACAACTGGACCAATAAGCAACATCATGGTAAACAGAGAAAAGACTGAAGTTGTCAAGGATTTCATTTTACTTGGATCCACAATCAACACCTACGGAAGCAACAGTTAAGAAATCAAATGACGTGCTGCACTGGACAAATCTGCTGCAAAAGACCTCTTTAAAAAGCAAAGATGTCATTTTGAGGACGAAAGTGCACCTCACTCAAGCCATGGTATTTTCAATGGCCTCATATGCATGTGAAAGCCAGACAATGACTAAGAAGAGCAAAGAACTGATGTCTTTGAATTATAGTGTTGGTGAAGATGTTGAATATACTATGGACTGCTAGAAGAAACATGTCCTGGAAGGAGTACAGCCAGAATGCTCCTTCGAAGTGAGAACGGCAAGACTTCGTCTCATGTACTTTGGCCATGTCATCAGGAGGGATCAGTCCTTGGAGAAGAACATTATGCTTGGTGACGTCGCGGGTCAGAGAAAAAGAGGAAGACTCTCAAGGAGATAGACAGACATACTGGCTGTAACAATGCACTCAAACAGCAAAAACTGCAAGGATGGTGCAGGACTGGGCAGGATTTTGTTCCAATGCACACAGAGTCCCTATGAGTCAGAAATGACTTGATGGCAGCTAATAACAACAATGGATAGTGAGATACGTACCACTTCTGTGAACTCATTACTTCCCAAATCCAGTCTTTCCAGCTGGGTCAGTCTATTCATGGTTCTATTCAAAATGGATTAATAAAAGAATTAAGTATACAAAAAAACAACAATCATATGGAAACTTTCAAATTTCATAGTCTGAAACACGCTTATATATTTAATAACCTATAAACTTTCACATACTTGCCAAATAACAATAATTTTCTACAAAAGTTTTATGAAAATCACAAATATTGATTTTGATTTCAAATCAAAGCTATAATTATACCATTTTAACTTAATACCAACACTTTTCTGCAGCTATTGACTCTTGAAAAACGTACAAACTGATTTTGTAAGTAAATAAACTAAGTTGCGCTTTTATCTCTCCAGCTATAAATCCAACTATTTAAACTAACCATTAATTAAATATATATAACGCTTCTAAGTTCTTATTTGTATAAAACAATATTATTTAGTTGATTGAGGTGCTACCAAGATAACGAACTCTCCCTTTAAAAATATTTTACATTATGACAAAATGATAATGAAATAGCTATTATCATATTATCAATATATTACATTAATTTATTCGTAATAATTTGGAAATCAAGATCATTAAAAACCAAATAGGCCCCTTAAATTATGGTGCATAAACACACAAAAATTTACCTTTTGAATATTCAACAAATTAAAAATAAGTTAAAACATTTCTCCAGTTTTTTAGTCAAAGAATATAAGAAACTGTACCATAATTTTACTGATTCATAATTAGAGGAAGTTAATTTTTTCCTACTCTTTCATTTTAAATATGCCATTTTATCATCATGCCCTTACTTTTCTTCATCACGCAATGCCTCATTTTTCTCAAACTCGCTTTATTTAACTTAGACTTACTGAGTGACTGTTTCTCTGGTACTGTGATGTTGCCATCAAGTCAATTCCAACTCATAAGTGACTCTATAGGGCAGAGTACAACTGTCCCACAGAGTTTCCAAGGAGCACCTGGTGGATCTGAACTGCTAGCTTTTTAGTTAGCAGCCATAGCACTTAACCACTACGCCACCAGGGTTTCCAGTACTTCATTTAAAAAAAAAAAAAAAAATTTTTTTTTTTTTTTACTTCATAGTACCTGAGAAATAGGCACTCAAAAAATCTAACTGAAGTGCTGGAGCCCTGGCAGCATAATGGATAAGAACTCGGCTGCTAACCAAAATGTTGGCAATTCAAATTTACCAGCCACTCTGTGGAAACTCTATGGGGCAGTTCTACTATGTCCTACAGGGTTGCTGAGTTGGAACTGACTTGATGAGATGGGTTTGGGTTTTTTTTTAAATGAAGTACTACAAAGCCCTGGTGGCACTGTGGTTAAGAGCTCAGCTGCTAACCAACAGGTGAACGGTGTGAATCAACCAGCTGTTCCTTGGAAACTCTATACGACAGTTCTACTCTGTCCTAACGGGTCACTATGTGTCGGAATCAACAGGATGGCAAGAGGTTTTGTTTGGTTTTATGATTCGACTTCCTTTACTCATCTATTTCTGGCTCCAGAGAATCTATAAGTAAGTTCTAGTTTGCTTCATAAGAAAACAAAAGATGTTTCCAGGACACTTCTTCAGAAGTATAAAATCACACGCTATGTAATTAAATTCTTCTATCCATACTACTATACCAGGTCAAAATTTGGAAAATGTAAAGAGAACTTTAAGAAGAAGAAAAGGAAAAGACTTGATCTTACATTTCTTACTTCACTACAGTAGTTACAATGACTAACATGAAAACTTGCATGCAGCAATTGAACACACATCAATAAGGGTAAATTATAAAACTAAAGCATATCAGTTTTAGAAAAAGGTACAAAAAAGAACAGCAGTGCACTGGAAATTACAGACAACTTCTTAGAAAAATTAAGGTTTAAAACAGATTTAGAAAAACATGAAGATGTGGCTATGTAATTAAAAACAGGAAATCTACTGAAAGAAAATACAAAGTCCAAATAGTGTTTCCACCTGAACTCTCTGTACTTAATATTGGCAATGTCTGTTCTACTCTTCATACGCTTCAGAAATTTAAGAAACAAAACTCTATCTTAGATTAAATTCTGTTTCCTACTTTAACTAGAAAATAGATACAACATCCTACAAATGTCCTCCTGTCTACCTCTCAAATTCGTTTTGATTTAACTCATTTTTACCTTCTTCTCCCTAAAGATAAGATTGAGAAGAATGGGAATTCCAGAACACTTGACTGTACTCATGAGTAACCCTGTACACAGATCAAGGGGTAGTCATTCAAACACAACAAGGGATACTGTGCGGTTTAAAGACAGGAAAAGTGTGGGCCAGGGTTGTATCCTTTCACTGTATCTATTCAATCTGTATGCTGAGCAAATAATCCAAGAAGCCAGACTCTATGAAGAACAGGGAATCAGGACTGGAGGAACACTCATTAACAGCCTGTGTTATGGAGATGACACAACCTTGCCTGCTGAAAGTGAAGAGGACTTGAAGCACTTACTGATGAAAATCAAAGCCCATAGCTTTCAGCACAGATTACACCTCAACATAAAGAAAACAAAAATCCTTACAGGTGGACCAATAAGCAACATCATGATAAAGAGAGAAAAGACTGAAGTTGTCAAAGATTTCATTTTACTTGAATTCACAATCAACACCCACAGAAGCAGCAGTCAAGAAATCAAAAGATGCACTGCACTGGGCAAATCTGCTGCAAAAGACCTCTGTAAAGTGTTGAAAAACAAAGATGTCACCTTGAAGACTAAGGTGCGCCTGACCCAAGCCATGGTGTTTTCAATCACCTCATATGCATGTGAAAGCTGGACGATAAATAAGGAAGACTGAAGAAGGTTTGATGCCTTTGAATTGTGGTACTGGTGAAGAACACTGAATATACCATGGACTGTCAAAAGAGCAAACAAATCTGTCTTGGAAGAACAACAACCAGAATGTTCCTTAGAAGCAAGGATGGCAAGACTATGTCTCATCTACTTTGGACGTGTCGTCAGAGGGACCAATCCCTGGAGAAGGACATCATGCTTGGTAAAGCAGAAGATGGAAGCCCTGGTGGTTTAGTGGTTAAGTGCTACGGCTGCTAACCAAAGGTTCGGCAGTTCGAATCCACCAGGTGCTCCTTGGAAACTCTATGGGGCAGTTCTACTCTGTCCTATAGGGTCGCTATGAGTCGGAATCGACTTGATGGCACTGGGTTTGGTTTTAAAGCAGAGAGTCAGTGAACAAGAAGAAGACCCTCAACAAGACGGACTGACACAGCGGCTGCAACAATGGGCTCGAGCACAAGAATTTTGAGGATAGCACAGGACCAGGCAGTGTTTCATTCTGTTGTACATAGGGTCCCTATGAGTCGGAATCCACTCGATGGCACCTAACAACAACTCCAGAGAAAAATATCCCTCCTTTGCGTTCCTGGTACAGTGCCCTCCAACTATAAAAAAGTGGTATTTAATTTCACTTAACTACATATCGGAAACCCTGGTGGCGCAGTGTTTAAGTGCAACAGCTGCTAGCCAACAGGTCAACAGTTCAAATCCACCAGGTGCTCCTTGGAAGCTCTACAGGGCAGTTCTACCCTGCCCTACAGGGTCATCATGAGTCGGAATCAACTCAACAGCAGTGGGTTTTTGGTGGGTTTTAAATACATATCTAAAAAATAGCACTACCTTAAACCAAAAATATCCCTCAAATTATTATTTTTTTTAGGAGTATTTATTAATATTTCAAGAAATGCAAGGGGTTTCTGCAAAGGCCAAAACTAGTGTTCAGTAAGCTAGCATGAGAGTGTGTCCTGAGTGGTGCAAGCGGTTTGCCATTTGCTGCTGACCTGAAGGTTGGCAGTTCAAACCTTACCTAGCAGCACCATGAGAGGAAGGCCTAGTGAACTGCTTCCATAAAGACTACAGCTACGAAAATAAAATCTTCTTAAAACCAAAAAGGAGTTTAACTAATAAGGAATGTTTACCTAGAGCACTGTGTTCTTTTAAGATCTGTCTATATGGGATCAAACTGATAATCACAACTCAAAAGATCAGATAGAAAACTTGAGAGAAATGAGTTTATGTTAATGGAGGGAGACAGAAAACGAGAGTGAGAATGGTTGCAGAACTCAGAGAATGTACTCAGTGTCACTGAATTGTACATATAGAAACTGTTCTACTGTGTATATTCTGAACAAAAAATAAATTATAAAAGAAAAATAAGGCCACCTGATAGAATCCATCCTACACAGACCAATAAATTAATGCTAATTTGAACCGCCTAGTTTTTAAAAGAAAATACAATTTAAAATAAATAAGTAAAACATTACTGAATATTTTACTTGTGATTTTTTTCTTCACCTGCTTTTCTAACAAAGTTGGAAAAACAGTTGTTAGGAATACATAAATGCCCCTGAATACAAATAACTGTTGATTGCGACTAATTTCAAAACTATCCAAGTTTTTTTTTTCCTATGCCATATGCCATAGTAATTCTTTAAGACATTAATGAATAAAACTGAGGGTCTGTTTTTAAAAAAATAATAGTACTTCCCACTGCTTTAATCTTTGATCATAAAAAAGGTCCAGTCACATAACCTGACTGAACATGACTTTCAGTAACTTTAATACTATGGCCTCTTTACAGTTTACAAGGTTTCAGAGGTTTTATTTTATTGCAGTGAAAACATACACAACAAAACATATACCACCTCAACAACTTCAACAGGTAAAGTTCAGTGATATTGATTACATTCTTTGAATTCTGCAACCATTCGCACTATCATCTTAAAAGTTTTATCATAAGTCTTAAAAATGAAGCAGGAAAAAATTAAGGTTCCAAATTCGATTTGAACCTTCAAAAGGAGACTGAGATCCAGAAACCTAATAAATCACTATTTAAACACCAATGACAAATGGATAGATTTTTATATTAAACACCATGAATTAAAATATGATGAACACAAAACAGTGACTCTTAAAATAACTTACACTAGTCATTTTGTTGTTAAGTGCTGTCAAGTCAGTTCTGACTCAAAGCAACCCTACATAGAACAGAATGAAATACCAGCCGGTCCTGCGCCAACTTCACAATGGTTGATACGTTCGAGCCCATTGTTGCAGTCACTGTGTAAATCCATTTCCTTAATGGTCTTCCTCTTTTTTACCTACCCTCTACCTTACAAACTATGATGTCCTTCTCCAGGGACTGATCCCTCCTGAAAACATGTCCAAAGTACATGATACCAAGTCTCACCATTTTCGCATCCAAGAAGCACATTCGGCTGTACTTCTTGCAAGACAGAATTATCCGTTCCTCTGTCAGTCCATGGTATATTCAGGATTCTTGGCCAGCATCATCAATTCTTCTTTGGTCTTCCTTATTTATTGTGCAGCTTAAGCGTGCATATGAGTTGATCAAAGATACCATGTTTTCGATCAATAACGCCTTTGTCCTTAAAGTGACGTTTTTGCTTTTTAACACTTTAAAGAGGCCTTTTGCAGATTTGCCCAACGCAATACGTCAGTTGATTTCTTAACGGCTGCTTCCATAGGTTTTGGTTATGGATCCAAGAAAAATTCAATCCTTGACAACTTCAGTATTTCTCTGTTTATCATCATGTTGGTTACTGGTTCTAGTTGTGAGGATTTTTGTTCTCTTTATGTTTAGGTGTAATCCATACTGAAACCTGTAGCCTTGTGAACACATACGACCCTGACACACACCTTTCCTGACTTTAAACCACTTAGTACCACACCTTGATCTTTTCAAAAGACCGCCTCTTGGTCCATATACAGGCTCCACATGAGCATAATTAAGTGTTCTGGAATTCTCGTTCTTTGCAATGTTATCCATAATTTAGTTTTGATCCACACAGTCAAATGCCTCTGCACAGTCAATAAAATACAGGTAAACATCTTCCTAGTATTAACTGTTTTCAGGCAAGATTCATCTGACATCAGCAATGATGTCCCTTGTTCCACATCCTCTTCTGAACCCAGCCTGAGTTTCTGGCAGTTCCCTGCTGATGTACTGCTACAACTTTTTTTTTTTTTTTCTTCAGAAAAATTTTACTTGTGTGTGTTGTTTGATAATTTCCCCCATTCTGTTGGATCACCTTTCTTTGGAATGGGCACAAAAATGTATCGCTTTCAGTCAGTTGGCCAGATAGTTGTCTTCCAAGTGTCTTGGCATAGATGAGTGAGTGCTTCCAGTGTTGCATCTGCTTGTTGAAACATCTCATTTGGTATTCCAACAATTCCTGAAGCCTTGTTTTTCACCAATGACCTCAGTGCAGCTTGGACTTCAGTACCAATAGTTCTTGATCATATGCTGCTTCCTGAAATGACTCTGTGTATTCTCTCAATCTTCTTTTGATGCTTCCTGCATCGTTCAGTATTTTTCCCATACCAAATTACAACCTGAAGCTTGAATTTTTTTCTTCAGTTCATTCAGCTTGAGAAATGCTGAGTGTGTTCTTCCCTTTTGGTCTTCTAAGTCTTTGCACATTTTAGTATAAGACTTTGTCAAGTTGCCCTTTGAAATATCTGTTCAACTTTTTGATGTGATCATTTCTTCTATTCACTTTAGCTACTCTACGTTCAATAGCAAGTTTCGGAGTCTCTTCTGACTAATTCATTTCGGCCTTTTCTTTCTTTCCTGTCTTTTTAATGACCTTTAGCTTTCTTCATGTATAATGTCTTGTCATCCCAAAACTTGTCTGGTCTTTGATCACCATTGTTCAAAACATCAAATCTATATACTCAAAGTCATACTTTGGCTCTCATGGACTTGTTCTAATTTTTCCGCAGCTTCATCTTTAACTCGCATGTGAGGAAATGACCGTCTGTTCTGAAGTCAGTGTCTGGTCTTGTTCTAACTGATGATACTAAGCTTCTCCACAGTCTCTTTTCACAGATATAGTCTCTTTGATTCCTACAAATTCTGTCCAGCGAAGTCCATGTGTACAGTCACTGTTTATGCTGTTAAAAAAAGGTATTTGCAATGAAGATGTCGCTGGTCTTGCAAAATTCTATCATGCAATCTCCAGAGTAGTTTCTATCACCAAGGTCATATTTTCTAACTACTAATCATTCTTCTTTGTTCCTAACTTTTGCTTTCCAATCACCAGCAATTATCAATGCATCTTTACTGCATTTTTTATTAATTTCAGACTGAAGGAGCTGGTAAAAATCTTGAATTTATCTTAGGCATTAATGGTTGGTGCGTAAATTTGAACAACAGTCCTGTTAACTGGTCTTCTTCATAGGCATACGGATATTATCCTATCACCGAGAGCACTGTACTTCAGGATAGATTTTGAAATGCTTTTGACGATGAATACGATGCCATTCCTCATTCCTGGCACAGTAGACCACATAATTGCCTGATTCAGAACAGCCAATACCAGTCTGTTTCAGCTCACTAATGGTCTATGTATATCGATGTCTAGGTGCTTCATTTCATTTTTGACAACTTCTAATTTTCCTAGATTCATACTTTGTACATTCCATGTTCCAGTTTTTAATGGATGTTTGCAGCTATTTCTTCTTATTTTGAGTTGTACCCATCAGCAAAAGGTCCTGAATGCTTGACCCCATCCACGTCATTAAAGTCAACACTACTGTGAGGAGGCAGTTCTTCCCCAGTCGTATTTTGAGTGCTTTCGAACCTGAAGGGCTCATCTTCGGGCACTGCACCTGACATGTTCCACTGCTATTCATAAGGTTTTCACTGTCCAATTTTTTACAAGTAGGCCCCCTTCTTCCTAGTCTGTCTTAGTCTGGAAGCTCCGCTGAAACCTGTCTACCATGGATGACTCTGCTAGTATTTGTAATACTGGTGTCATAGCTTCTAGCATCACAGCAACAGGCAAGCCACCACAGTTATGACAAATTGACAAACTGGCACTATCATTTTACATTTAAAAAATTTAGTAACATTTCTCTAAGGACTTAAATATTATATATTCTGAACAATTTTAAAAAGGATAGAACTTTACTTACTTTGGCAACATTTTCAACTGATTTTCTCTAAGTTCTAATATTTGGAGTTTGGTTAATCTGGAAAAACAAAGAAAAGTCAAATCTATACGGCAAACAATTTAATGAACAAATTAATGTTAATGTACAGTATACAGCAATGAATATTTATTGTGTAATTACTATGTGCAGAGTATTATATTCAAAAATACCGAGGAATACAAAGAAATACATAAGAAGAAAAGGCTATCTCTGCTCCCGAAAATTACAGGGAGGAAAAATAGGCAAGCACTTCAAGTGACTGCTCCCTAAGTCTGAATCCTAAAACATTTCATGCCCTTTTTTCCTGAAAATAAATGAAAAACTGGTAACCGTTAGTAGACTGGATAATAATAATTCAATCCCAGAGTTCAGCTCTAAGAAGGGTTTGATAAAGGAAACTACAAAACATGGATAAGGAGAAATCCTTTGGCACTTCAGTGATGCATGTGCCACTAAATAGAGAAAAAATAAGGAGGTTAAGTGTCTAAATGCCACTTAGTGATGAGTACAGTAATTATTTTTAGACAAAAGATGACTACAAGTTTAACAGGTAGTTGAGCAGCACTTTTTTTTTCCTAATAATTAATTTGAATGCCACAGTAACTTGATACCTATTATTCACTCATTTTCTTCATCTATTCAGAGTGACTATAATATGACAGGAACTGCTCAAGGGGCTGATAATGGTGTGAGATGACCCCAGAAACACATTCTCTCTTCTCAAGAATTCTTTTTCTGGTTGGAAAGGCACATAAACCAGTAAATTAGATAATTCTGGATAGTTAGAAATGCTAAGAATAAAGAATTCAGTATCTCAAACACATAGAAATTACCCCCATTTAAATCCTCTATTTTTGTATTCCTTAAAAACCAGTTCAAGTCTAAAATTATTTTTTTCTTTGAAACTCTTATCGCTTATTGTTTACATGGGGAAATAAAGTTGAAGTCAAAACAAGGTCAAAAGAAACCTATAATAACCATAGTGCTTGGAAATAATTACAAAAGTCTAATAAACTATAATCAATAGTATTATTTAAGCAACTTGTATTTATGTGAATTTTACAAGAGGTAGCAATAAAAGATTTTAGAATAAACTATAATTTACCTGCCAAAATTAGCTGGCAAGAACTCAAGGAAAGCATCATTCAGATATAACTGTGTTAGATTTAACAGCTGAGAAAATCCATCAGGAAGCCTAAATAAAATACAACAAAATTTAAATTAAGTTCATATACAGAATTTCAGTTTCTTACTAAAGTCTCTCCAAGAATTTGTGTAACCAGATAATAGTTATCTCTATTTCTATTAGATATCCTCAAATAGAGAATTGCCTTCAGTAATAACTTACCTGTTTTAGTGTTAGTATCTTCATCACTTTCTAAAAAGTAGTAAGGCAGTACTTGTCTCAACATAATATATGCCACAGATAGTCAACCCATAATACATAGAAATGTATTTCTGACCTAACTATGAAATCAGCACATCCCCAAGATTAACCTTATATAGCATTAAAAAACCTTGAAGTTTTTCATCAATTCAAAGGACTAGATCAGAGTCACCAAACCTTGGCAGTATTAGCATTTTGAGAAGGATAATTGTTAAGTGAAAAGGCAGTTCTGTGGATTGTAGGATGTTTAGCAGTATCCCTGTTCCTACCGACTAGATATCAGTAGCAACTTCTACCCAGATCCTGACAACCAAAAATGTCTCCAGAAACTGTCAAATGTCTCCAGGAAGCAAAATCGCTCCAAATTAAGAACTGCTAGTTTAGACTATTTTCAATCTAACATTTTCCCCTCACAAGAATCAACTGTAGATTATAGAAGAAGCAGCTGGCAGACATTCTAAAGTCATATAAGAATCTACATGTATTAGCATTATTTCTTTTTTCTCTGGTTTTATGAAACACATCAGAGATTTAAAACTAAATAAACCTGTTAACATCAAGTCAATTCCGACTCACAGCAACCCTAAAGGACAGAGTATAACTGCCCTAAAGGTTTCCAAGGAGCGGCTGGTAGATTTGAACTACCAACCTTTTTTTGGTTGGCGGCCGAGCTCTTAACCACTGTGTCACCAGGGTTCCTTAAAACTAAATACTAGAGCACTATTTTCAAATGAAGAGAATATACATCATCTTTAAGTGTTTGTCTTGGATTTTAACAAGTACAAAATCCTCTCAGAGTAACACACCTCAGTTTTTAATTCATTTTATTTTTCCCCTACCTCACGATTCTTCATATTCCACAAAAAGTAAAGCAACTCTGTGTTTGAAAAACTCATCAAGAAATACAGTGAAGGCTGATTTCGACTCTCAACTTAGCTATACTCTGCTATGCTTTACTTTATTCATCTTCCTCTTCAGCATTTCATTTTCACAAACTTTAACAGCTTTGGGACCAGTAAAGCTTTCTGTTCCTAGCCACTACTATCATAAAAGAACACAGGTAACTTCACATCATTTTTCTTTTTGCCTTCTTGACCTTGTAGTTTTTAAAAATATTTTCAGAAGGTTGAGTGTGTCACAGATTTGAATTGCAGACAAAGATATTTTTATATTGTGCAAATGACACTGAGCAAGGAGACCCGGATTCTAGTTTCATTTCTGACATTAATTTGCTGTGAAACCAGGAGTAAAACATATTATCTATTCGAATCTTAAATTCTACTTTTGTAAAATAGGGTTTACGAAATTTATTTTAAAAGTTTACTTTTTTAATCTAAAACTGCTATTTTTTATGGATTGAAGATTGATACAAATTATTCATTAAAATATGTAAGGTATTATTTTACTACTGGTTCATGGTTGTTCTATTCAAAAAAGCGATAACTGAACGGAGAACTTACTTGGAAATAGGATTTACGCTGGCCTCCACAACTGTCAAAACTTTACAATTTTTTATATTTTCTGGAAACTCCTGTATTCCTAGAAAATGAACAGACAATAATCAAATCATAAGAATCTACTACTGCTACTATTGATGTATACCTTGCAGAGTTGAAAGTAGTTTACCAACTAAGCAGGAAACAGATAAACATCAACATCTCTGTGAATCAAACAGGAGCATCTCCACACCAATTCCTTTTTATCTTTTCTTCATTTGCCTCTGTAACTGCTAATAACAGAATAGTTTTACCTTTCTTTCCTTCTTTCAGCATTTCTGAATATTAGTGCCTTCTCTATGTGATGATGTTAAGGACATGAAACACAGAACACATTTAACATTCTTTATGTCTCTCTCACATAAAGAGAAGCATTACTTTTTGAATGCTAGGCTTCAGGTTGAGCTGGTTCCTCACACGTATAAACAAAGTTTAATACAAAGCTGAACACAAAAATTGGCTGCTATCAAGTCGATTCTGACTCACAGTGACCCTACAGGACAGGGTAGAACTGCCCCGTAGGGTTTCCAAGGAGCGGCTGGTGGATTTGAACTGCCAACCTCTTGGTTAGCAGTTGTAGCTTTTAACCATTGTACCATATACTAGCTAATTTTAACCACTGTGCCACAAGGGCTCCTGAGCTGAACATAGGAGATGTGAACAACCTTTATCAGATATGCCGGTGAATGAAATCTAAAGTAATTTCTGAGGGCAGTCCTGTCTACCATTAAAACAATGAAACATTTTCTCTTTTCTGTATCTATCTTCCTATTTGTCCTATATTTATATTTCTCTCTTTCCTCAACCTTTTTCCTTCACACAACCCAGTGGCCTCATCATCACGCAGTTAACTGCTTAGGGAATGTAGTAGAATGTATTGCTACCTACTATCAAAATGGGTAAATTCAACAGTTGTAATAGATATTTCAGTTTTGAATTCACTTTTAGACCAGTGTTTCTCAAACCACCAGGGGTAAAGAAGTAAGTTTTTAAAATTTCCAATCTATTGTGGATCAATACTTTTGTAAAATACCACATAAATATTTTGACAGCACAATTATGTGTTCTGAAATTTCCATTCTTTGAAATGTTATCCATAATTTGTTATGATCCATACAGTCAAATGCCTTTGCATAGTCAATAAAACACAGGTAGACATTTTTCTGGTCTGACATCAGCAATGATATCCTTCTTTCCACATCCTTTTCTTAATCTGGCTTGAATTTCTGGCAGTTCCCTGTTTATATACTGCCGCAGCTTTTTTTTTAAATTATGTTCAGCAAAATTTTACGTGTGTGTGATATTAATGATACTGTTTGATTACTTCCACCTTCTGTTGAATCATCTTTCTTTGGAATGGGTGCAAATATGGATCTCTTCCAGTTGGCTGGCCAGGTAGCTGTCTTCCAAGTTTCTTGGCATAGACGAGTGAGCACTTTCAGCACTGCATCAGTTTGTTGAAACATTTCAATTGGCGTTTTGTCAATTCCTAGACCCTTGTTTTTCGCAAATGCCTTCAGTGCAGCTTGGACTTCTTTCTTCAGTACCATTTGTTCTTAATCATATGCTACCTCCTGAAGTGGATGAATTGTGACCAATTCTTTTTGGTACAGTGACTCTGTGTACTCCTGCCATCTTCTTTTGATGCTTCCTGTGTCGTTTAATATTTTCCCTGTAGAATCCTTCAATATTGCAATGCCAGGCTTGAATTTTTTCCTCAGTTCTTTCAGCTCGAGAAATGCCAAGAGTTTTCTTCTCTTTTGGTTTTCTAACCCCAGGTGTTTGCACATGTCATTATACTTTATCTTCTCAAACCTGTCTCTGGAATCTTTTGTTCAGCTCTTGTTTCTTCCTTTTGCTTTAGTTAATTGATGTTCAAAAGCAAGTTTCAGAGTATCTTCTGACATCCATTTTTTTCTGTCCTTTTAATGACCTTTTGCCTTCTTCATGTATGATGTCTCTGATGTCATCCCACAACTCGTCTGATCTTCAGTCATTAGTGTTCAATGCATCAAATCTATTCTTGAGATGATCTCTAAATTCAGGTGGAATACACTTAAGGTCGTATTTTGGCTCTTGCAGACTCATTCTAATGTTCTTCATCTTCAACTTGAACTTGCATATGAACAATTGATGGTCTGTTCCACAGTTGTCCCCGGGCCTTGCTCTGACTGATACTGAGCTTTTCCATAGTCTCTTTCCAGAGATGTAGTCGATTTGATTCCTGTGTATTACATATGGCAACATCCATGTGTATAACTGTCATTTATGTTGTTGAAAAAAGTAATTTGCAATGAAGAAGTCGTTGATTTTGCAAAATTCTACCATGCAATCTCTGGTATTGTTTCTAACGCCAAGGCCATATTTTCCTACTGTTCCTTTTTCTTTGTTTCCAACTTTCGCATTCCAATCTCCAGTAATTACCAATACATCAAAATATTGTAATATATATCATATATAGTGTATTTTTATAATTATACTTTTATAATTGGTAATACACACTTGATTTATAAGGATAATTTCTTAAGAGGGTAACAGTCTTAAAAGGAGAACAACAATCATGGTAATTTAATGGTCTTTTTTTGCATCATAACAGATTAAATCCATATAATTTGACAAAGTGTGAATAACCAAACATATTTATCTTAAAAACAGCAAACAGTAAAAGCAGAGGTGATTTTTTTATCTTGTTCACTTCTTATTTCCAGCACCTAGCATAGTGCCTGTCATGGTAGGTATTTGTTAAGGAATGAGTTAATAAATTAAAAGCATAAGGAAAAACAGAAGAATAAAAATAAAATTTTTATCTTCCTTGTGTTACTTACAAAACCAACTACTACCACAGCCCAACAAATTATCTTAAGCAGTATTGTTCTGATGTGATTCTTTTGTAATTGCTTTAAATGTAGTAAGAGGTTTTCTAAACAAGCATGATAAAAGTTCACTTTTTCATATAACTTCACTACAGATTAAAAATCCTTGCACCATACTATACTCAAAAGCTGTATCATACCCTAGAAGAAAAGTATGTGGAAGAGAGGGGAATAACAAAAAGATCTATTCACTAACATAGATGAATGCCAACTGTTAAGTTTGGAGACATTTAAAAAAAAAAAAGGTTTTAAAGGTACTGTGGTGTCCTGGAGTCGATTTTGACTCATAGTGACCCTAATATGACAGAGAAGAACTGCCCTACAGGGTTTCCTAGGCTGTAATTTTTACAGGAGGTGATTGCCAGGTCTTTTTTCCCAAGGAGCTGCTGGTGAGTTCGAACTACCAACCTTTCAGTTAGCAGTCAAGAGCTTAACCAATGGGCAACCAGGGCTAGGTGATGAAATAATGGAATTCATATACTATGAGGACATACAGTGAGTATAGAGTAATAAAGTACATTCAAGTCAGATATCTTGGATTTAATTCTCAGCTCTACCTCTTTATAAAGGTTGGATGGGTTCTTATGCTCTTTTCTGTCTTAGTTTCCTCATTTGTAATACAGAAATAATAACACCTTACAGAGACTTTATAAAAAAATTAAATGAGTTAATATAGACAGCTTGCAGCAGTGGGTGGCAAGTTCTCAATAAATGTTAGCTAATATTATATTTAAAAGTTTTCATCTGGCCAATAACCATAAACTTTGAGAGCTTTAAGAATGCAGATATTTTTAAAGTACTGAGGGGTTTTGCTGGTTATTATAACTTTATTTTGCAAAGGTGATATAAAGCTATATAAATTTAAACATTACAGAAATAGTGCAGACACGAAAAGGCTGACACATTGTAAAAAGCGTAACCGATGTCACTGAATAATATGTATAAATTGTTAAACAAGAGCCTAATTTGCTATGTAAATCTTCTCCAGAATCACAATAAAATATTTTTTAAAAGGAAATTATGTAGATAGAAAAGAATCCCATAATTTTAGGTAAGGAAGGAAAGGTTGAAAATATGAAACAGCAATGACGTCCTTTTAAGCATTAAGGTGTCCCTGACCCATGCCATGGCGTTTTCAATTGCTTCATATGCATGGGAAAGCTGGACAATGAATAAGGAAGATCAAGGAAGACTTGATGCCTTTGAATTTACGGTGTTGGCGAAGAATACCGAATATACCATGTAGTGCCAGAAGAATGGAACAAGTCTGTCTTGGAAGAAGTACTGCCAGAATGTTCTTCGGAAGCAAGTATGGCCAGACTTTGTCTCACATACTTTAGACATGTTATCAGGAGGAACTAGTCCCTGGAGAAGGGCATTAAGCTTGGTAGAGAGTCAATGAAAAAGAGGAAGACCTTCTAAGGAGATGGATTGACATGTGGCTGCAACAATGGGCTCAAGTATAGCAACGACTGGTGGACGGCACAGGACGAGGCACTTTTTCATTCTGTTGTACAAGGCGTCACTATGAGTCAGAACCAACTCGATGGCACCTGACAACAGCAGCAGCATCGTTATTTACCAGATTTTTCCATCTGCAGAAATTGTTAAAATTTTATCTAGCATTCAGATGACCACCATGATATAGGTAAATGAGTTTCATTTTATATTCTAAAAAAAAACTGAGATACCCCCAAAGTTTTTGTCTATTATAATGTCTAATTATATTAAACCTTGAAAAAAAGGATTAATCTTATAACTAAGCTCTAGTGTTGTCTCCTTTCATGTGTTTGTATTAGTTCAATCAAATAATATTTGAGTATATGTTAATGTGCCAGATCCTGTTCTCAGATTCATTGCTGTTATGACCTCCTTGCATGGAGACAGAATATATATTGTAGCATCTTTATTACTGTTTCATCATGCTGTTTTTATTTAAAAGCCCATGCTTTAGTGTTTTGGCTTTTTAGATTTTCTTAGTTTCTGATCTATTTTATAGTTCTTCAGTGTTTTTGAACTGGTCAAGCAGTTTGGTTTCATGATTAGAAGCACTTATGAATAAGAATTAGGTTCTAGTCTTTGCTTCTCTGTTATAGGACATGCTGTTACACTGAAAAATTAATCGAGTCCCAATTGTTGTTTTTGTTGTGTGCCGTTGAGTCGATTTCTCACTCACACCCACCCTATAGGACAGAGTAGAGCCGCCCTGTAGAGTTTCCTAGGCTGTAACTCTTTATGGAGCAGATCACCATGTCTTTTCTCCTGCGAAGCTGCTGGTGGGTTTGAACAGCCAACCTTTCAGTTAGCAGCCAAGCACTTAAACATTGTGCCACCAGACCTCCTTAGTCTTAATTAGTCCATCTATAATATTGTCAATAATACCACTTTCCTGCCTGCGACATGAGACTGCCAAATACATCAAGTGGGTCAGCCTGTATACAGGAGGTATATATATAATTTAAGGTACTGATATTTGTATTTACTAAGGAATTCATTTTTTTCTAAATTTTCTGTGATAGAACTGAAGTTTTAATTTGCTCTTCCTTTTCTTTAAAGGAAAAAATTCACCAAGCTGCTGTCCCAAGCCATTGTGGACAACAACTGGGGTTACAGAAATTTTCATCTGTTGTGTCCTGATGGCCTATCTTCTAGAGAATTAATAGAGGTGATGATTAAAACATTCTATCAAGAGGGGTGAGAAAGCTGATAGGGAGGGTAAGGGGAGAAAAAAAAAAGACTGTATTATTAATTCTCCCATATGAACATATTTAATAAAAGCCAGGAGTTATTAGGTAGTGAAACCAGAAAGAGTAGCTCAGACCTTTCTAGCTGATATGGGAACATTAGAGAAGTAAACCAAGGTCTTTCTTTTTAATTGAGACAAAAACCCTAGGAAGAGTGCATTGAAAGTTTGTGGTGAAAACAAAAAGTAGTTCTTTGAAACTGAGAAAATCTGATGATTGGGGAAACACTGCTGGAAAAGGCTTTTTTCACTTTAAGCTAAGAGAAGTTAAATTGATTAAGAGAAAAACCACAGATTGACCGAGGAGTGATGGTATTTTTCTTTTATGTTTTAAAATTTCTAATATTACTAATTTACTTTATAGTTAAGTTCAACTGTTTCAAAAAATTAGCTTTTTTTAGGACAGTAAAAGAAGGAAAATCATGTCTAAAACTTCCCAGGAACTTAAAGTCAATATTTACCAGTGGTCCGCGATCACTGTCTATTCCTGCTGTTAAATGCTGTGAACTGGATTCCGACTCATAGCAACCCTATGTACCACAGAAACAAACACTGCCCGGTCCTGCGCCATCCTCACAATCCTTGCTATGCTTGAGCCCACTGCTGCAGCCACTATCTCAGTCCATCTCACTGAGGGTCTTCCTCTCTTTCACTGACCCTCTATCCTACCAAGCACAATGTCTTTCTCCAGGGACGGATCCCTCCTGATAACTTGTCCAAAGTATGTGAGACATAGTCTCGACATCCTTGACTCTAAGGAACACTCTGGTTGTACTTCTTCCAAGACAGGCTTGTTCCATTCTTCTGGCAGTCCATGGTATATTCAATATTCTTCACCAACACCACAACTCAAAGGCATCAATTCTTCTTTGGTCTTCCTTATTCACTGTCCAGCTTTCACAAGCATATGAGGCAACTGAAAACACCATGGCTTGGATCAGGTGCACCTTAGTCTTCAAGGTGACATCTTTGCTTTTTAACACTTTGAAAAGGTCTTTTGCAGCAGATTTGCCCAATGCAATGCGACTTTTGATTTCCTGATTGCTGCTTCCGTGGGTGGTGATTGTGGATCCAAGTAAAATGAAATCCTTAACAACTTCAAACTTTGTTCATCATGATGTTGCTTATTGGCCCAGTTGTGGAGGATATCTGTTTTCTTTATGTTGAGATGTAACCCATACTGAAGGCTGTGGCCTTTGATCTTCATCAGTAAGTACTTCAAGCCCTCTTCACTTTCCGCAATTAAGTGAAGCTTGTGTCATCTACAAAATGCAGGTTGTTAACAAGTCTTCCTCCAATCCTGATGTCCTGTTCTTCATATAGTCCAGCTTCTTGAGTTATCTGCTCTGCATACAGATTCAATAAGTATGGTGAAAGAATACAACCCTGATGCACACCTTTCTTGACTTTAAACCACACAGTATCCCCTTGTCCTGGTGGAACAACTGCCTCTTGGTCTATGTACAGGTTCCTCATGAGCATAACTGTGTTCTAAAATTCCCATTCTTCCTGACGTTATCCACAATCTCTTATGATCCACACAGTGGAATGCCTTGCGTAGAAAATAAAACACAGATAAACATCTTTCTGGTATTCTCTGCTGTCAGCCAAGATCCATCTGACATCAGCAATGACATCCCTCTTTCCACATCCTCCTCTGAATCAGGCTTGAATTTCGGGCAGTTCCCTGTTGATGTACCGCTGCAAGCACTTTTGAATGATCTTCAGCAAAATTTTACTTGCATGTGATATTAATGATACCGTTTGATAATTTTCACATCTGGCTGGATCACCTTTCCTGGAAATAGGAGTAAATGTGGATCTCTTCCAGTTGGTTTGGCCAGGTAGCCATCTTCCAAATTTCTCGGCATAGACAAGTGAATACACCCAGTGCTGCATTCGTTTGCTAAAATATCTCCATTTGTATTAGGTCAATTCCTGCAGCTTTGTTTTTTGCCAATACCTTCAGTGCAGCTTGGATTCCTTCCTTCCTACCATCATTTCTTGATCATATACTGCCACCTGAAATGGCTGAATGTTGACCAATTCTTTTTGGTACACTGACACTGCGTATTTCTTCCATCTTCTTTTGATGCTTGCTGCATTGTTTAATATTTTCCCCGAAGAATCCTCCAATTTTGCAACTTGAGGCTTGAATTTTTCTTTCAGTAATTTCAGCTTGAGAAATGCCAAGCATGTTCTTCTCTTTTGGTTTTCTAACTCCAGGTCTTTGCACATTTCATTACAAAACTTTTTATCCTTGAGCGGCCCTTTGAAATTTTCTGTTTGCTCTTTTACTTCATCATTTCTTCCATTCACTTTATGTGCTTGATGTTCAAGAGCAAGTTTCAGGGTCTTCTGAAATCCATTTTGGTCTTTCTTTCTTTCCCGTCTTTTTAATGACTTATTGCTTTCTTCATGCATGATGTCCTTGATGTCACTCCACAACATGTCTGGTCTTTGGTCATTCATGTTCAGTGTATCAAGTCTATTATTGAGACGGTCTAAAATTCAAGTGGAACATACTCAAGGTCATACTTTGGCTCTCGTGAACTTGTTCTAATTTTCTTCAGCTTCAGCTTGAACTTGCATGTGAGCAATTGGTGGTATGTTCCACAGTCTGCCTCTGGCCTTGTTCTGACTGGTGATATGGAGCTTTTCCACCGCTCTCTTTCCACAGATGTAGTCGATTTGATTCCTGTCTATTACATCCAGTGAAGTCCATGTGTATGGTTGCAGTTTACAGTGTTGAAAAAAGGTACTTGCAATGAAGAAGTCATTGGTCTTGCAAAATTCTACCATGTAATCTCTAGCATCATGTCTATCACCACTGCCATACTTCAACTACTGATCCTTCTTCATCTCCAATTTTCACGTTCCAATCACCAGTAACTATCAATGCAACCTGACGCATGTTCAATCAATTTCATATCGCAGAAGCTGGTAAAAAATTTTCAATTTCTTCATTTTTGGCATTAGTGGTTGGTACGTAAATTTCAATAATAGTCTATTAACAGTTCTTCCCTGTAGACCTATGAATATTATGATATCACTGATATCTCTGTACTTCAGGATAGATCTTGAAATATTCTTTCTGACGATGAATGCAATGCCATTCCAATTCAATTTGTCATTCCTGGCATAGTAGAATAGAACAGATGATTGTCAGGTTCAAAATGGCCAATACTAGTCTGTTTCAGCTCACTAATGACTAGGATACCAATCTTTATGCATTCCATTTCATTTCTAATGACCTCCAATTTTCCTTGATTCATACTTTGTACATTCCATGTTTCCATTGTTAATAGATGTATGAACCTGTTTCTTCTCATTTTAAGTCGTGCCATATCAGCAAATGAAGATCCAAAAGGCTTTACTCTATCCATGTCATTAAGGTTAACTGTACTTTGAGAAGGCAGCTCTTCCCCAGTTGTATTTTCAGTTCCTTCCAACCTTAGGGGTTCATTTTCTGGCACTGCATCAGATAATGTTCCTTTGCTATTCATAATGTTTTCAAGGGCTAAGTTTTTCAGAAGTAGATCACCAGGTCCTTCTTCCTAGACTGCCTTAGTCTCGAAGCTCTGCTGAAACCTGTCCTCCATGGGCGGCTCTTCTGGTTTCAGAAACTTCCAAAATCACAGCCAACATGTAAGGCCCCACAGTACAACAAACTGACAGACAAGTAAATAATACTTTCATTTAATGTACTAACCTTTCTTTTAAGCAACTTAGTACCTAATCAAACATACAGCCAAAAAAACCTTCAAATTTCTCATAAGACACACCAACCCAATAGGCACATTGCATACTTCTGTTTTCAGTAAAGTAGATGTTGAATGACATGAATCTTAGGGTTAAAAATTACAGGATAATTAACATAATCTCAGACCTCTAAAAGTAAGATACCTTAATTACTGAAGTTACAATGATAAAAATTAGAATAGGAATTAGAGGTACGAGAATTTCTATAAACCAAGGTAACAGTTATAACAGTATCACAGTCTCCTGTCCTTCCTCGGTTGGCTGTGTTCACCATCAAAAAAGTGCAGTTTCATTTAAACAGAAAATCACTTTGAGATAAAAAGGAGAAAAAACTCAAGGAAATAACTAAAAGCAATGAAATGGTTCTACTATTTATAACATAGATGTGCACGAAAGATGAAAGGATATCTATCCAAGATGTTCATCGAACCTCATACAAGGTAGATCCCAAAAGAAAGTCACCAAGACATATTATCATCAAACTTGACAAAACCAAAGATAAAGAGAAAATTTTAAGAGCAGCCAGGGATAAGCAAAAAGTCATCTACAAAGGAGAATTAATAAGTTCAGACTACTTGGCAGAAACCATGCAGGCAAGAAGGCAATGGGATGACATAGACAGAGCACTGATAGAGAAAAACTGCCAGCCAAGAATCATATATCCAGCAAAACTGTATCTCAAATATGAAGGCAAAATTAAGTCACTTACAGATAAACACAAGCATAGGGAATCTGAAAAACCAAACCAAAACTACAAGAAATACTAAAGGGAATTCTCTGGTTAGAAAATCAATAAAATCAGGTATCAACACAACACTAGGACAAAGGACAGAGCATCCAGATATCAACTCAGACAGGGAAATCACAAAAATAAGATTTAAAAAAAAAAATCTCAAAACAGGATGCATAAAAACAAACTCAAAATGGATCAAAGACCTAAATATAAAATCTAAAACGATAAAGAGCATGGAAGAAAAAATAGGGACAATTCTAGAAGCCCTAATACATGGCATAAACAGTATACAAAACATTACTAACAATGTGGAAGAGAAACTAGATAATTGGGAGCTCCTAAAAACCAAACACCTATGCTCATCCAAAGACTTCACCAAAAGTTTAAAAATACTGTCTACAGACTAGGAAAAACTTTTTAGCTATGCCATTTCTGATCAGCACCTGGTCTCTAAAAATCTACATGATACTGCAAAAGCTCAACTACAGAAAGACAAATAACCCAATTAAAAAATGGGCAAAGGATATGAACAGGCACTTCACTAAAGAAGATATTCAGGCCGCTAACAAATACATGCGGAAATGCTCACAACTCTTACCCATTAGAGAAATGCAAATCAAAACTACAATGAGATTCTATCTCACTCCAATAAGGCTGGCATTAATCCAAAAAACACAAAATAATAAATGTTGGAGAGGTTGTGGAGAGACTGCAACACTTATACACTGCTGGTGGGAATGTAAAATGGTATAACCACTTTGGAAATCGATCTGGCGCTTCCTTAAAAGACTAGAAAATAGAATTACCATATGATCCAGCAATCCCAATCCCTGGAATATATCCTAGAGAAACAACAGCCTTTACACGAACAGATATATGCACACCCATGTTCACTGCAGCACTGTTTATAATAGCAAAAAGTTGTAAGCAACCAAGGTACCCATCGACAGATGAATGGATAAATAAATTATGGTATATTCATGCAATGGAATACTGTGCATCGATAAAGAACAACGATGAATCTGTGAAACATCCCATAACATGGAAAAATGGAAGACATTATGCTGAGTGAAATTAGTCAGCTGCAGAAGGACAGATATTGTATAAGACCACTATTATAAGAACTGGAGAAATAGTTTTAACAGAGAAGAAAATATTCTTTGATGGTTATGAGAGCAGGAACAGAGGGAGGGAGGGAGGGAGGGAGGGAGGGAGGGAGGGAGGGAGGGAGGGAGGGAGGGAGGGAGAGGAATTTTCACTAATTAGATAGTAAAAAAAAAAAAATTAGTAGATGAGTTTTATTTTAGGTGAAAGGAAAGACAACACACAATACAGGAGAGGTTAACACAACTGGACTAAACCAAAAGCGAAGAAGTTTCCTGAATAAACTGAACACTTTGAAGGCTGGCAAAGTAGGGGCGGGGGGTTGGGGACCATAGCTTCAGGGGACATCTAAGTCAGTTGGCATAATAAAATCTATTAAGAAAACATTCTGCATCCCACTTTGGAGAGTGGCGTCTGGGGTCTTAAACGCTAGCAAGTGGCCATCTAACATGCATCAATTGGTCTCAACCCACCTGGAACAAGGAAGAATGAAGAACACCAAAGCCACAAGGTAACTAGGAGCCTAAGAGACAGAAAGGACCTCATAAACCAGAAGCTACATCAGCCTGAGACCAGAAGAATTAGATGGTGCCCAGCTACAACCGATGACTGACCTGACAGGGAACACAACAGAGAACCCCTGAGTGAGCAGGACAGGAGTGGGATGCAGACCCCAAATTGTCATAAAATGACCAATGACCAGACTTAATGGTCAGACTGGGACTAGAAGGACCCCAGAGGTCATGGTCCCTGGACCTTCTGTTAGCCCAAGACAGGAACCATTCCCAGGGCCAACTCTTCAGACAGGGATTCGACTGGAATTTGGGGTGGAAAATATAACTGGTGAAGAACGGGCTTTTTGGATCAAGTAGACACATGAGACTGTGTTGGCATCTCCTGTCTGGAGGGGAGATGAGAGGGCAGGATTATGCTGTCTCATTAGGGGGAGAGCAATTAGGAGTGTATAGCAAGGTGCGTATAAATTTTTGTATGAGAGACTAACTTGATTTGTAAACTTTCACTTAAAGCACAGTAAAAATTAATTAAAAACAGAATAGATGTGGTACTTTTTATGTGAGCAGTCACAGAAAAAGGGAAGAATGGATACTTCAATTTAATTTTTAGTCAGTATAAATTATAATATTTTATTGGAAGCAATAGCTAATTGTCCTTTCGCTAAACAGAATACTTAAGTTCTTATCCTAAATCTTTTGATCATATGCAAAATCTCCAACTTCTCACAAACATTCAGAGCCTCAATCAATCAGTTAAAGCAAGTTTTCAATATAAACAACAAAGAACCACTGAAACTAGGAAAAGAAAGGAGAAACTCTAAAGTCCAATTAATTTTCAAAACAGGCTGACATAACTCAAAAACATGCAATTCTTTTAAAGAAATTGCATGAAAGTCTGAGATTATTAATTTAATGAAGCTCAAGGGCCAAAACACAGCTACTTACATAATTCAACCATTCTCATTTTAGTGTAATAGATCTGGGGTTAATACATAGATCATCAGGTAGAATATGTCTGTGTTCATTCATGAGCCAAATAGTATTTTCTTTAGTATTTTCATCCTATAAATACTGGTAGCAAAGTTTACTAGCCTTTTCCAGATGCGTTTGATTTTATCAATAATACTCAGATGACCTCCTGTCTTCTTTCTTTATAATCTTAACACATTCCATTTAAAATGGCCAAAGAGTAGAAAATATACCCCTTTTGGACACGAAGTCAGACTCTATGATTTCTAAGATCACAAGAGTTCTAAAATTCTAAAATGGTATGTAGTTGGCTGGAGCCTTGGAGGTGCAGTGCTTAAGAGCTCAGCTGCTAACCAGAAGGTTGGCAGTTCAAATCCACCAGCAGCTCCTTGGAAATCCTATAGGGCAGTTCTACTCTGTCCTACAAGTAGCTACGAGTCAGAATAAACTTGATGGCAACGGATCTGGATGCAGTTGACTAAGGTCCCTAGGTGGCACAAATGGTTTGCACTCAACTACTAAGCTAAAGCTTGGCAGTTTGGTTTGAACCTATGCAGTGGACCACTGAAAAGCTTTGCAGTCAGTTTCTGTTTGGATTACGGCCAAGAAAACCCTATAGAGCAGTTCTATTCTAAAACACATTGGATCACCATGAACTGGAATCGACAACAACTAACAACAGTGGAAGTGTCTAATAAAAATTTATTAAGAATTAATTAAGGCTGTACTGAAAGCCAGTAGAGCACTAACTACTAAGCACCTTAAACTAGGGTGAATATGAGTAAACCATGCATGCTTAACAAGGAAATGTTAATTTGATCATCTTCTATACCAACATACGAAGAACTACAATGTTAAGAAATTAACTTCATTTACTTCAGAATTTATTGAGCAATACTTGGCACGATAGTACGTACAAGGGATGAAAATACAAAAAAATGTGTTTGGAGAAGTTCATAACTGAGGATATCTATTTAACCTGAATACAATCGTGAGGAAAATTCAGACAAAATTAAATAAGAAAAAAAAAAACTGACCTGAACTCTTAAAAAATGTCAATGTCAAGAAAAACAAACAAAAATGGGGTCATTGTTCCTGATTTTAAAAGATAAAGAGACAGAACTGAATGTTACACGTGACCTTTGACTTGAAAGGGGGGGAAGAAGCAAAATAGCTAAAGCCAAACAAAAGACATTAGGCAACAGGGGAATGTTAAATTTCTTGAGAGTGATAATGACACTGGGGTTAGATGTAAGAAAAAATTGATATTAGGCAAGGCATACTGTAATATTTACGAGTGAAGTTCATGATGCCTGCACCTTAAATTTAAAAAGGCTTAGGAAACCTTATAAGCAACAACATATGTTTATCTTTTTCCTAACCAATTTAAATTCACATATACATATATATGAAAGAGAAAAATAAAGCACATGTGGTGAAATGCTAACAACTGGTGAATCTATGGGTGTTCTTTCAACTTTGGTGCAGATTTTTTATTTGGGTTTGAAATTTTTAAGTTGGAGAAAAAGCAGAATATCATTTTGAATTAGCTCAATGTAAATACAAATTAAATTATAATTTTTAATTTAAAATGCAAATTTTCCATATGTAATGAAGTTTTTAACTCTAAATTAAATGACTCAATAACAAAAGGTAAAAATACTTGTAGAAAATTTCCTGTCTACTGAGAATTACTTAAGCCTGCACCAAACGCCAGTAGGACACTACCAAAAAAAAACAACCAAACCCGCTGCCATCTAGTCAATTCCGACTCATAGTGACCCTACGGGACAGAGTAGAAATACCCTACAGAGTTTCCAAGGAGTGCCTGGTGGATTTGAACTGCTGACCTTTTGGTTAGCAGCCATAGCACTTAACCACTACGCCACCAGGATTTCCAATAGGGCACTAACAACTACTAAATTTCATCTTAAACTAGAATGAATACAGGTAAACTATAAATCCTTAAAGAAATGTTAATTTGATCATTTTCCTATAAAATATACTATTTTATTGTTTGATATTTGGATTTCCCACTAGCGAAATAACTAGGGTTTAGTGTAAGTGACCCATTCATTACCCATTGTCATCAAGTCAATTCTGACTCATAGTGACCCTATAGGACAGAGCAGAACTGCCCCACAGAGTTTCCAAGGAGCAGCTGGTGGATTCATACTGCTGACCTTTTGGTTAGCAGCTGAGCTCTTCACCACTGCTGTTTGATATATGAACTGTCCGCTACTAAAATAACCAGGGTTTAGTAAGTAAACGAATGCAGTATTTTGTTTTGGGGAGGTACAGAAAGATTGGAAGCTGCTGTTGTTAGGTGCTGTGGTCGCAATTCATGGCGACCCTATATACAACAGAACAAAACACTGTCTGGTCCTGCACCATCCTCACATTGTTGCTATGTTTGGGCCCACTGTTGCAGCCACTGTGTCAATCCATCTTGTTGAGGGTCTTCCTCTTTTTGGCTGACCTTCTAGTTTACCAAGCATGATGTCCTTCTCCAGGGACTGGTCCCTGTGATAACATTTCTAAAGTAAGCGAGACGAAATCTCACCATCCTTGCTTCTAAGGATACCTGCTTGTCTTAGTCATCTAGTGCTGCTGTAACAGAAATACCACAAATGTATGGCTTTAACAAAGAGAAATTTATTTCTTCACTGTAAAGTAGGCTAAAAGTCCAAACTCAGGGCGTCAGCTCCAGGGGAAGGCATTTTCTCTCTGTTGGCCTTCTCGTCAATCTTCCCCCAGACTGGAAGCTTCTCTGCATAGAGACCCCGAGTCCAAAGAACATGCTCTGCTCCTGGTACTGCTTTCTTGGTAGTATGAGGTCCCCAACTCTCTGCTTGCTTCCCTTTGTTTTTTATCTCTTGAGAGATAAAAGGTAGTGCAGACCACACCCCAGGGAAACTCCCTTTACATTGGATAAGGAATGTGACCTGGGTAAGGGTATTACAATCCCACCCTAATCCTGTTTTAACATAAAATTACAATCACAAGATGGAGGACAACCATACAATACTGGAAATCATGGCCCAGCCAAATTGATACACACATTTTTGTGGGGACATAATTCATTCCATGACACTGGTAAATTCACCTGCAAAGCAAGCTGTTAATTGTGAGAACAGGATGACTATTTTATCAGTCCTAAAATCATACCAAATCCATGAATTTACCAGAAGTGATATGACAGAACAATTACGGCTGGAAGCTCATGTCACTGGGGCAAAGAAAGACCGACTTTAGAACCAAGAGCTACAGAAAATAATTACTAAGTATATGTTGGTACCACTGCACGAACCCGTTCAGACTTGTTTATAAAGGTTTTCTCTAAATGTTATAAAGAATTACTTGAATGTTGTTGTTGTTAGACGCCATCGAGTCAGTTCCGACTCATACCTACCCTATGCAGAACAGAACAAAACACTACCTGGTTCTATGCCCTCCTTAAAATCGTTGTTGTTTTAGACCATTGTTGCAGCCACTGTGTCAATTCATCTCATTGAGGGTCTTTCTCTTTTCTGCTGACCCTGTACTTTGCCAAGCATGATGTCCTTCTCCAGAGACTGATCCCTCCTGACAACATGTCCAAAGTATGCAAGACGCAGTCTCGCCATCCTTGTTTCTAAGGAGCATTCTGGTTGTACTTCTTCCAAGACAGATTTGTTCGTTCTTCTGGCAGTCCACGGTATATTCAATATTCAGTATTCTTCACCAACACCACAATTCAAAGGCATCAACTCTTCTTTGGTCTTCCTTATTCACTGTCCAGCTTTCACATGCATATGATGTGCTTGAAAATACCATGGCTTGGGTCAGGTGCACCTTAGTCTTCAAGGTGACATCTTTGCTCTTCAGCACTTTGAAGAGGTCCTTTGCAGCAGATTTACCCAATGCGATGTGTCTTTTGATTTCTTGACTGCCGCTTCCATGGCTGTTCATCATGGATCCAAGTAAAATGAAATCCTTGACAACTTCCTCCTTTTCTCCGTTTATCACGATATTGCTCATTGGTCCAATTGTGAGGATTTTTGTTTTCTTTATGTTGAAGTCCAACCCATACTGAAGGCTGTGGTCTTTGATCTTCATGAGGACCAAAGACCACTTGAATGTGACTTAATATTTACTGTTTGTTGAAAGCAGATCTTTGGGCAAAGCATTTAAAAATTATTCTCATGATATTTTCTTTCTTTTTTTTGTAATTAAAAACACATGCTCACTCCAAAAATTTCAAATGCCTAGTTCCATCTGCTACCAAGGCAGGTGCTTAACATTCTGGAATGTATCTTATATACTTTTTTTCTATGCCTATCAAACTATAATACCACAAAGACAAGACTAAACACTCCACGTGGGCAGTGGTTATGTTCTTTTATACCTGACTATTACTTGTAACCCAGGCTCCTAATAGACTACTTAGTACAGACTGGACTCTCAATAAGTAATAGGCAGTCCCTGGGTTACAAACGTCTGACTTAGAGACAACTCGTACTTAAGAACGGACTGCCATAAAATGTATTATATTGAAAATTTGAGTTAAATACAATGGTTCATAATAATGAACTCATATTCTACTTTGTGGCACTCATGAAAATATCATGCAATTTAGAAGTGTTTATTAAGTATTTCATACGCATAGAAAGGTACAACATACACTACGTGTTAAGACCAACATTTGGCTGACGCTAAATAAGAAGAGTATGTACCCATTCCAAATTGCCTACAAAGTCAACTTAAAGACAGACTTAGGAACAGACCTCATTTGTAACCCAAGGACTACCTATATTTGTTAAATGATCTTATCATTTCTAATGTTCCACAATTTTTTTTTTTTTTTTTTTTACCTTTAACACTACATTTCATGTCAGTATTGATGGAGATACATGAATTCTTCTTACTAATCACATTAGAACATCAACAATGGAAAATGCAGTTGTTACTAATTTTTCATCATTACAAACAACAGGTCAGTAAACATGTATAAATATGTAACTTTATTTTGTACTTATTTATAACGTGTATGCACAGCATTTTACTACTATCCATTGCCATGGAGTCCATTCCAACTCATAATGACCTTATGGGACAGAGTAGAACTCCCCCACAGTGTTTCCAAGACGACCGCCTCATCCTTCTCCTGTGAAATGGCTGGTGGATTTGAACTGCCAACCCTCTGGTTAGCAGCCAAGCACTTAACCACCACACTACCGGTTCCTTTTTACTTTTTCTCAGATGAAGCTAATTTGATAATACATTTCAATCTGACATTTAATTTTATATTTTTATTTGTTAAAATAGGGTATAAACTTAATAATGTAACATGACCCGAAGTACAAAAAGTTAGAAAAAAACTTACCATTCTTGCTGACATCCAGTTCCCTGAGATTAATGAGATTTGCAATGGATGCTGGTAGCGTTGTTAAATCATTGTCTGGCAAACTCAGTTTGTGTAGAGACTGACAGTTAAAAAGTTGCTATTGAAAAAAGAGACAAATGGATTTTGATTATCTATTTAAGCTTCCTTGAAATCATTTCATTTCCTGACTCTTACAGAAACAAACAGTCTTATTAAAACTAAATGACTCATATACACACAAGTACCAGGGAAGTTCTCTTATTGCTCTGGTTATGCTAATAGAAACCTGAATACAACTGAAACACTAAGAATGGTCTACATCCTCAGAATTCTGTCCTGAGCAAAATACACTTAGAATAAATACATGGCTGTATTCTCTGTTGAGTAGTCAAAAAAATAAGTGGCTCTTAAATATGATAAACTTTGGAGCTTCTATTTCCTAAATATTGTACGGAACACATTCACACTAAAAAAAATTATTCCTTGCTTTTCTGAAATTCTAATTTAACTAAGTATCCTATATTTCTATTTGCTAAATCTGATGATCCAAATTACTTTTATTATTTTTTTAATGCTGGCCACACACACCGAATTGATTTTTGTGAGCTATCAATGGGTCTCCACATACACTTTGAAAGACACTGCTCTTTCAGTGGTCAAAGGTTCTAATAATTAGAATTAAAGTTACACTACATTTTCCATAAAACACAGAAAATTGGGAAGAGGGATAAACAGAGTGAGATTTAAGAAGGTAAGTACCACAAGAAAAATACTAGGGTTAATAAATACATTCAGTGAGGTAGGAGGATATAAGGTCAATACACAAAGATGTCCAGTTTCTATACATTAGCAATGAGCAATTTGAAGAAGAAGTTAAGGAAACAATTCCATTTACAATAGTACCTAGAAGAATAATATACCGAAGAATAAATTTAATCAAGGAAGTGAAAGACTTGTATACTGAAACCTATAACACTTCTGAAACAAATTAAAGACCTAAATATATAGAAAGATATACCATATTCATGGATCAGAAGACTTGATATTAAGATGTTAATTCTATCTAAAGCATCTGTAGATTCAATGCAGGAACCATCAAAACTCCAACAGCCTTCTTTGCAGAAATTCAAAAGCCTATCTTCAAATTTATAAGGAACAGCAAATACCAAACCAAACATGTTGCCTTCGAGTCAATTCCAGCTCATAGAGACCCTACAGGATAGAGTAGAACTGCCCCATAGAGTTTCCAAGGAGTGCCTGGTGGATTTGAACTGCTGACCTTTTGGCTAGCAGCTGTAGCTCTTAACCATTATGCCACCAGGGTTTTCACGGTACAGCAAGGGGCCCTGAATAGCCAAAGCAATCTTAAAATAGAAAAACAAAATAGGACGACTGACATTTCCTTATCTCAAAACATATTACATATTACAAAGCTATTAAAACAGTCTGATACTCATCTAACAACAGACATACAGACCAATGGAATAGAATTTAGAGTCCAGAGATAAACCTACACATCTATGGTCAACTGATTTTTGACAAGGATGCTAAGCCAATCCAATGGGGAGAAAGAATAATCTCAATAATAAATGGTATGGGACACCTGGATTTCCACAAACAGAAGAATGAACTTAAACTCATACCTCATACCATATATGAAAACTAACTCAAAATGAATCAAAGACCTAAATATAAGAGCTAAAGCCATAGTTTTCAAAAACAGAAGCACAGACAAAAGAAAAAAAAAGACAAATGGGACCTCACCAAAACTCAAAACTCTTCTTCATCAAAGGACTTAATCAACAAAGTGAAGAGAAAGCCTACAGAATGGGAGACAATTTTTGGAAACCATATATCAGATAAGGATTTAATATCAAGAATACATAAAAAAACTCTTACAACTTACAAAGAGACAACCCAATTTAAAAAAATGGGCAAAGGACTTAAATAGACATTTCACAATGGAAAACACGTGGCCTATAACCACATGAAAAGATGTTCAAAGTCATTAACAACTAGGAAAATGCAAAACAAAACTACACTAGATATCACACTTTACGCACTAAGATGGCTTTGATTAAAAACTGAAAATAACAGGTGTTGGCAAAGATGTGGAGAAATTGGAACTCTCATCCATTGCTGGTGGGATTGTAAAATGGTGAAGCTGCTGTGGAGAACATTTTGGCAGTTCCTCAAAAAGTGACAGAATTATCCCTTAATTCAGCAATTTCACTCCTAAGTATATACCCAAAAGAACTGAAAGCAGGAATGGAAACATACTTCTATACCAATGTTCGTTACAGCACAATTTACAATAGCTGAAAGGTGGAAACAGCCTAAAGTGTCCATCAACAGATGGAGAAATAAGACGTGGTGGTTCAGTGGTAGAATTCTCACCTTCCATGCAGGAGGATCCAGATTGGATTCCTGGTCAATACACCTCAAGCACAGCCACCACTCATGCATCTGCGGAGTCTTGTCTGTTGCTATGAGGCTAAACAGGTTTCAGCAGAGCTTTCAGACTAGAAAGAAAGGCCTAGCAATCTACTTCCATAAAGATTATAACCAAGAAAACCCTATGAAGCAGTTCTATTCTATAACACATGAGGTTACCATGAGTCAAGTCAACTCCATGGCAATGGATTTTTTTGCTTTATAAAGACCAAAGTTTATTAGTGATTACTAGGGACAAGCAGAAGGGAGGAAAAAAAGAAGTCCCATTGCTTAGGAGACACTGAGCTTCTGTTACGAGTGATGGAAAATTTTGAAAATAGATAATGATAATGGTTGAACATCATGATAAACGTTAATTAACGTCACCAATTCGTACATGTGAAGAAGGTTGAAATGGCAAGTGTTTTGTTGCACACAGACTTACCAGAATAAAAGAAAACAGTGCATATATATATAGAGAGAGAGGCAAAACAGCCACTGAAAAATCCTAGCAAAGAAATCAAGTGACTATAATAAAGAATATTTCCTGGCAATAAACCTTGTCCACCAACTTTATTTCTCTAGTTGTTGTTACTAGATTTCAGAAATGTATGACCTACTTATGCATGGGAGGACATAGACAGGAACTCAAGAACAAAGGGCCACAGAGGTGATTATTATAGCAGAGACAATCCCGCAACAATTGTACTAACAAACACTAATTTATGAATGGATACATAGGTAGACAGGTATGCCAAAAAGTGTGGGAGGGTGTAAGTGAACACACCCACCTGCAGATACAGGCTTGGTTGTGGATATTTCCACATACATAACCGTAGGGGTTGCTTATATATTAATACAGACAATAGAGCACACAACAGCCACAATCAAGGCAACTAATTAGATACGACCAAACATCTCGTGGGATGAAGTTCCTAGGCTAGAAGGTGAAAGAATATAGACTTAGAGGACAGCTATTTCAATTTGCACAAGATAGTTCATAAACACAAAGTTCAGTATCCTACTTTGGTGAGTAGTGCCTGGGGTCTTTAGAGCTTCCAGTGAGCATCTCAAGATACAACTATTGGTCTCTTCCCATTCAGAGCAAATGATAATGAAGAAAACCAAAGATTCAAGGGAGCAATTAGTCCAAAGGACTAATGGACCACATGAACCATAGCCTACATGACCCCAGACCAGAAAAACTAGATGGTGCCTGGCAACCACTACAGATCACTCTAAGTAGGATCACAACAGAGGGTCCTGGTCAGAGAAGAAGAAAAATTGTAGAGCAAAAAATATAATTCACAAAAAAGGCCAGACTTGATGGGCTGACACAGACTGGAGGAACCCCCGAGATTATGGCCCTAAGACACCTTTCTGAAGTGGAACTGAAGCCATTCCCGGAAGCTCCTTTCAGCCAGACCATAAACAGGTCCATAAAAAGCAATAACACCCGAGAGTAATGTGTTCCTTAGAACAATCAATTACGTGAGATCAAAATGGAAATACCTACCCAAAAGCAAAGATGAGAAAGCAGGAAGGGGCAGAAAATCAGGATGAAAGGAAATAGGTAACCTAGGACAGAAATGGAGAGGATGCTGACACATTGTGGGAAATGAAACCAATGTCATGGAACAGTTTTTGTACAAACGATTAAATGGGAAAACTAATCTGTTCTGTAAACTTTCACCTAATAAAAAATTAAAATTAAAAAAAAGTATGTCCTCCAAAAACTTTTCTACAAAAGCTGGCTGGGAGGTGGGGGCGGGGGTGGGGGGAATGAAGAATGAGCAAATAGAATCCTACCTCAAAAAACCCACATGTTTAACAACAAAATTACGATGTGAGGACTAAATAGACACTTTACCATCAATTACATAATTGTACATCAATAGAAAAGGGTATACGGTATATTATGGAAAGTAGCAACTTTTCAGAACCATGTCTATTTCATATATAGATGGCTACTTTTTATCATTAATGTACATACTGAAAAGAGGAAATCGAACTGGTATTACACGATGGAGGTAAAGAAGGCTGTGTCCAGAATGCAGGAGATCCCTTTAGAGCATCTCTTAACACTACAATGCTCTGTGATTAAAGTCAATGGAAAACTACAGCAACCCAATTCCAACATGACTACCTTCAGGAATGAAGGTTTGGGTCACACTACCAGGTAAAGAACCACGGCCAGGTGAGGTGCTTGCTGAGGGCAAAGCGAATACAGAATGAGTGGTGGAAGAAGGTAGTTCTAAATACCAGTTACACTTACGTGACCAATTGCAGAAACAAGGACTGTAATTGTATTTCTGCTTTGCATGTGTGCACCAAGTACTTTCATTTTTTTACTTATAAAAGATAAGATATAAATGGGGTTAGTGTGTTTTCGGTTGTACGCATGTAAGTTATATTATGTTAGGCACAAGTATGACTTCATAATTGCCTTTATTCAGAGATTATGTATGGTTTAAGGAGATGTGTACATATGCCAAGTTGACAAGGGGTGGACTGTGATGGTTAAGATTGTGTCAACTTGGCTGGGCCGTGATTCTCAGTGTTCATATGTGATCAACCCCATGCTGGGATCTGCTGTTAAGTAGCAAACCAGCTGAAAGGGAGTTTCTTTGGGGGTGTGGCCCATATCTGAATATGAGCAGACATTCTGGCTTTTTGCTCGCTTTGGAGCGCTCAACTGCCTGTTCATCTGACCTCCGGTTCTCGGGACTTCAGCTATCAGCTGATCTTGGGATCCATGGATCTTCACAGCCTGTGAGCAAAGCCCTGCTCTCCGACCTACCGATCTTGGGTTCACTAGCCCCTGCAGCTACGAGAATCAAGAGAAAGCCTTGCGGTCCTGCTTGCCAATCTTGGCATTCATCGCTATTCACAGCCTGTGAGCAAGGGCCCTGCTTTCCTGCCTGCCAATCTTGAGTTCACCAGCCCCTGCAGCTACATAAATTGGGAGAAGCCTCTATCCTAATCCAAGGACTTGGGATTTTTCAGCCTTTACAATCATGTGAGCCGTTTCTATGATATAAATCTCTCTCTATATATATTTATATGCTTTACCGGTTTTGCTTCTCTAGAGAACCAAGCCTAAGATAATGCGCCTGACCCAAGCTGTGGTATTTTCAATTGCCTCATATGTGTGTGAAAGTGGACAATGAATATGGAAGACCAAAGAAGAATTGATGGTTTGAATGATGGTGTTGGCAAAGAATACTGACTACCTCAGAGATTGCCAGAAGAACAAACAAATCTGTCTTCAAAGAAGTACCAGAATGTTCCTTAGAAGCAAAGATGGCAAGATGCTGTCTCATATACTTTGGACATGTTATCAGGAATGACCAGTCCCTCGAGGACATCATGCTTGTTAAAGTAGATGGTAAGCGAAACAGAGGAAGACCCTTAACAAGATGGACTGACACAGTGGCTGCAACAATGGGCGCAAGCATAACATATGATTGTGAGGATAGCACAGGACAGGGCAGTGTTTCATTCTGTTCTGCATACGGTCACTGTGAGTCAGAGCCAACTCAATGGTACCTAACAACAACAAGAACTAAGGGGGGAAAATAACTGTTAAATAAAAACAAGTAACACAAGGTTTTACTTAGTTTTTCATTCAAGATAATTCCTATCTTTTTTTAAAGAAAGCTCTAAATGGTAGCGTCTGGGGTCTTAAATGCTAACAAGCGGCCATCTAAGATGCATCAATTGGTCTCAACCCACCTGGATCAAAGGAGAATGAAGAACACCAAGGTCACAAGATAATTATGAGCTCAAGAGACAGAAACGGCCACATGAACTAGAGACTTACATCATCCTGAGACCAGAAGAACTAGACGGCGCCCAGCCACAGCCGATGACTGCCCTGACAGGGAGCACGACAGAGAACCCCTGAGGGAGCAGAAGAACAGTGGGATACAGACCCCAAATTCTCATAAAAAGACCATACTTAATGGTCTGACTAAGACTAGAAGAATCCCAGTAGTCATGGTCCCCAGAACTTCTGTTGGCCCAGGACAGGAACCATTCCTGAAAACAAGTCATCAGACATGGATTGGACTGGACAATGGGTTGGAGAGAGATGCTGATGAGAAGTGAGCTACTTGTATCAGGTGGACACTTGAGACTGTGTTGGCATTTCCTGTCTAGAGGGGAGATGGGAGGGTAGAGGGGGTTAGAAACTGGCAAAATGGTCACGAAAGGCGAGACTGGAAGGAGGGAGTGGGCTGACTCATTAGGGGGAGAGTAAATGGGAGTATGTAGTAAGTTGTATGTAAGTTTATATGTGAGAAACTGACTTGATTTGTAAACATTCACTTAAAGCACAATAAAAATTATTTTTAAAAAAAGCTCTACATGGTATACAGTACTACATAAAGATTAAAGGCAAAAATACAGTGATGAGGCAGTGTACTGCACCATTAAGACTGCCTAGGTTTGAATGCCAGTTCTGCCACTTAACAGCTGTGTGATCTTGGGCAAAGTATTTAACCTCTGTGTCCCACTCTTCTCATCTGAAAATGGAAATATATTAGCATGTACCTCATAGGGTTGTTTTGAGCAATAAGTGACATAATATAACTAAGATAATTAGAAAAGTGTTAGCTGTTATTATGGGGCATTCAGTGGTGAAGAAGTAGAATTCTCGCCTTCCATAAGGAAGACCTGGGTTTGATTATAAGCCAATGCACCTCATGTGCAGCCACCACCTATCTGTAACTGGAGACTTTCATGTTGCTATGATGTAACAAATGAACAAGTATGTCTTGGAAGAAGTACAGCCAGAATGCTCCTTAGAAGCAAGGATGGTGAGACTTCATCTCACATATTTTGGACCTGTTATCAAGAGGGACTAGGCCCTGGAGAACATCACGCTTGGTAGAGGGTCAGTAAAAAAGAGGAAGACCCTCGATGAGATGAACTGCCAACATGGCTGCAACAATGGGCTTAAGCCCATTGTGAGGGTGGTGCAGGACCAGGCAGCATTTCATTCTGTTGTATATTGAGTCTCTGTGAGTTGGAACCAACCTGACAGCACCTAATGACGACAACAAATGTTACAACAGTGGAGCTTCTAGACTAAGACTAGAAAGAAAAGTTTACCTATCTACATCTAAAAATAAGTCAACGAAAGCCTTATGGATCACAACAGACCAATCTGCAACCAGTCCTGGGGACAGTGAAGAACTTGGCAGCGCTTCATTCTGTTCTGCATGGGGTAACCATGAGTTATGGCAACTAAAAACAACTAGCTATTATTATAACTTACGAAAACTAGGGAAAAATAATTTCATTTTTTTGACTACTTAAGTCTAGTAGCTGCAGATAATGTAGTTTTCTTAATTTACCCAAGTTGCAATAACCCCCACGTGTCTGTCAGTTTGTTGTACTCTGGGGGCTTGTGTGTTGCTGTCATGCTGGAAGCTAAGCCACCGGTATTCAGATACCAGCAGGGTCACCCATGGAGGGCAGGTTTCAGCTGAGCTTCCAGACTAAGACAGACTAGGAAGAAGGACCCAGCAGTCTACGTCTGAAAATCATTAGCCAGTGAAAACCTTATGAATAGCAGCAGAACATCGTCTGATATAGTGCTGGAAGAAGAGCCCCCCAGGTTGGAAGACACTTAAAAGATGACTAAGGAAAAGCTGCCTCCTCAAAATAGAGTCGACCTTAATGACATGGATGGACTAAAGCTTTCGGGACCTTCATTTGCTAATGTGGCACGACTCAAAATGAGAAGAAACAGCTGCAAACATCCATTAATAATGAGAACCCGGAATGTACGAACTATGAATCTAGGAAAATTGGAAATCGTCAAAAATGAAATGGAACGCATAAACATTGATATTCTAGGCATTAGTGAGCTGAAATGGACTGGCATTGGCCGTTTTGAATCAGACAATCATACAGTCTACTATGCTGGGAACGACAACTCGAAGAGGAATGCTGTTGCATTCATCGTAAAAAAGAACATTTCAAGATCTATCCTGAAGTACAACGCTGTCAGTGATAGGATAATATCCATACACCTACAAGGAAGACCAGCTAATACAACTATTATTCAAATTTACACACCAACTACTAGGGCCACTAGAAGATTTTTATCAGCTGCTGCAGTCTGAAATTGATCGAGCATGCCATCAAGATGCATTGATAATTACTGGTGATTGGAATGCACAAGTTGCAAACAAAGAAGGATCAGTAGTTGGAAAATACGGCCTTGGTGACAGAAATAATGCAGGAGATCAAATGATAGAATTTTGCCAAGACCAACAACTTCTTCATTGCAAATACCTTCTTTCACCAACATAAACGGCGACTATACGCATGGACCTCGCCAGATGGAACACACAGAAATCAAATTCACTACATCTGTGGAAAGAGACGATGGAAAACCTCAACATCATCAGTCAGAACAAGGCCAGAGGCTGACTGTAGAAGAGACCATCAACTGCTCATATGCAAGTTCAAGTTGAAACTGAAGAAAATCAGAGCAAGTCCACAAGAGCCAAAATATAACTTTGAGTATATCCCATCTGAATTTATAGACCATATCAAGAACAGATTTGACGCATTGAACACTAGTGACCGAAGACCAGACGAGTTGTGGAATGACATCAAGGACATCATCCATGAAGAAAGCAAGAGGTCACTGAAAAGACAGGAAAGAAAGAAAAGACCAAGATGGATGTCAGAGGAGACTCTGAAACTTGCTCTTGAGCGTCAAGCAGCTAAAGCAAAAGGAAGAATTCATGAAGTAAAAGAACTGAACAGAAGATTTCAAAAGGCGGCTTGAGAAGACAAAGTAAAGTATTATAATGACACGTGCAAAGAGCTGGAGATGGAAAACCAAAAGGGAAGAACACACTTGGCGTTTCTCAAGCTGAAAGAACTGAAGAAAAACTTCAAGCCTTGAGTCGCAATAGTGAAGGTTTCCATGGGGAAAATACTAAACAACGCAGGAAGCATCAAAAGAAGGTGGAAGGAATACACAGAGTCATTATACCAAAAAGAATTAGGCGATATTCAACCATTTCAAGAGGTGGTATATGATCAGGAACCGATGGTACTGAAGGAAGAAGTCCAAGCTGCTCTGAAGGCACTGGCAAAAAACAAGGCTCCAGGAATTGATGGGATATCAGTTGAGATGTTTCAACAAACAGATGCAGTGCTGGAGATGCTCACTAGTCTATGCCAAGAAATACGGAAGACAGCTTCCTGGCCAACTGCATGGAAGAGATCCGTATTTATGCCTATTTCCAAGAAAGGTGATCCAACCGAATGTGGAAATTATAGAACAGTATCATTAATATCACACGCAAGCAAAATTTTGCTGACGATCATTCAAAAACAGCTGCAGCAGTATATTGACAGGGAACTGTGAGAAATTCAGGCCAGTTTCAGATGAGGACGTGGAACCAGGGATATCACTGCTGATGTCAGATGGATCCTGGCTAAAAGCAGAGAATACCAGAAGGATGTTTACCTGTGTTTTATTGACTATGCAGAAGCATTCGACTGTGTGGATGATAACAAAGTATGGATAACACTGCGAAGAATGGGAATTCCAGAACACTTAAATGTGCTCATGAGGAACCTTTACATAGATCAAGAAGCAGTTGTTCAGACAGAACAAGGGGATACTGATTGGTTTAAAGTCAAGAAAGGTGTGCGTCAGCGTTGTATTCTTACACCATACTTATTTAATCTGTATACTGAACAAATAATCCAAGAAGCTGGACTATATGAAGAAGAACGGGGCATTCAGGATTGGAGGAAGACTCATTAACAACCTGCATTATGCAGATGACACAACCTTGCTTGCTGAAAGTGAAGAGGACTTGAAGCACTTACTAATGAAGATCAAAGACCACAGCCTTCAGTATGGATTCCGCCTCAACATAAAGAAAACAAAAATCCTCACAACTGGACCAATGAGCAACATCATGATAAACGGAGAAAAGACTGAAGTTGTCAAGGATTTCATTTTACTTGGATCCACAATCAACACCCATGGACGCAGCAGTCAAGAAATCAAAAGACACACTGCATTGGGCAAATCTGCTGCAAAGGACCTCTTCAAAGTGTTGAAGAGCAAAGATGTCACCCTGAAGACTAAGATGCACCTGACCCAAGCCATGGTATTTTCAATCACATCATATGCATGTGAAAGCTAGACAAAGAATAAGGAAGACTGAAGAAGAGTTGATGCCTTTGAATTGTGGTGTTGGCAAAGAATATTGAATATACCATGGACTGCCAAAAAAACGAACAAATCTGTCTTGGAAGAAATACAAGCAGAATGCTCCTTAGAGGCAAGGATGGCGAGACTGCATCTTACATACTTTGGGCATGTTGTCAGGAGGGATCAGTCCCTGGGGAAGGGCATCATGCTTGGCAGAGTACAAGGTCAGCGGAAAAGAAGAAGACCCTCAACGAGGTGGATTGACACAGTGGCTGCAACAACGAGCTCAAGCATAACGATTGTAAGGATAGCTCAGGACCGGGCAGTGTTTCGTTCTGTTGTGCATAGGGTCGCTATGAGTCAGAACCAACTCGAGGCACCTAACAACAACAGTTGCAATAACACAATTAGAGTCATATACGAAATTTTAAGTAATTTGAATGAGTATGCATGCAATTAACTCCAAGAAATAAAGATTTTTTTTTAAATCTATTTTAAAAAACTTGAACTGTGCTGAAACCCTAAGACAAAATTTAAAAAATGGGAGACAACACACAAATACAGATAGACAACATTATGGCAACATTAAGAATATCATATCTCTATTCTAAAATAAACATAAAAATAACTAAAGGTAATTCTTGAAAGACAATATTAACATACCTTTGGAAGCTCTTCAATCTGATTAGCATCTAAATAGAGCTCCTCCAACGTTTTCTCAAAAGTAAAAATCTCTTTGGGAACCTGTTCCAAACTGCAATGCGAATAATCCAAAGTAGTTACTGTCTCCTCTTCCCCTCGTAGGCAACGACATGGTACCAGCCGCACAAACAAACTTCGTTTTGTAGTCATTTTTAGACACTGCAATATTCAAATAAAAATCAATGTAATTAAAACATACACTTTCTAACAATTTTTCTGAATAAATTATTCCAATTCAAATATCACAGCTAAACACAAACACAATGGAATACATTTAACATTGTTTTAATATCCAAATTTGTATCTATTATGTACTTAAAAACTTTACAAAATAATCTGTAAAGTAACTATATGCTTCTAAAGGAAACAGTGTTTTATGAGTCTGCTTATTAGCTCTCAAAAGGAAAAACCCTAATACAAAAAAAGGTTTCTCTTCAATTTCTGCTTAAGAGTACTCTGTTTCTTACATCTTACAACACGGATGAATCTGGAGGGCATTATGTTGAGTGAAATAAGTCAATCACGGAAGGACAAATATTGCATGACAGCACTATGATAAAAACTCAAGAAAAGGTTCACACACACAAAAAAACATTCTTTGACGGTTACAAGGGTGGGAAGAGAAGTGGAGGGGAAATCGCTAACAAACAGTAGACAAGTGTCAACACTGGTGTAGGGAAGGACAATATACAATACAGGGGAAGTCAGCACAACTTAATCAAAGCAAAGTCATAAAAGTTTCCTAGATACATTCAGGGGGACCAAGTTACTGGAGCTGAGGGCTGGGAACCATAGGTCTTGAGGGGACATATACGTCAATTGGCATAACATAGTTCATAAAGAAAATGTTCTACACCCTACTTTAGTGAGTAGCATCTGGGGTCTTAAAAGCTTGTAAAAGGCCATCTAAGACACATCTATTAGTCCCATCACATCTGGAGCAAAGGAAAATGAAGAAAATCAAAGACACAAGGAAAATATTAGTCCCAAGGACTAATGGACCACATGAACTATAGCCTCCACCAGCCTGAGCCCAGAAGAACTAGATGGTGACCTGCTACCACCACCGAACCCTCTGACTGGGATCACAATAAAGGACAGAGCAGGAGAAGAATGTAGAACAAAACTCAAATTCACAAAAAGAGACCAGATTTACTGGTCTCACAGAGACTAGGTGAATCCCTGAGACTATGGTCCCTGGACACAGTTAACTCAGAAATGAAACCACTCTCCAAAGCCCACTTTCCAGACAAAGATAAGACAGTCCTATAAAACAAAGAGTAACATACGTGAGAAACGTGCTTCTCTTCAATCAAATGTATGACACCAAATGGCCAACTCCCACCCAAAAGCAAGAGGAGAAGGCAGGAAGGGACAGGAATAGTAGGCAAATGGAAACAGGGAACCTGGAGTGGAAAGCAGAAGACTGCTGTCACATTGTGGGGACTGCGACCAATGTCACAAACAGTATGTGTATAAATTTTTGAATGAGAAACTAACTTGGGCTGTAAACTTTCACCTAAGTAAAATAAAATTAAAAGGGAAAAAAAATGAGTACTTTGTTTCTTAAGAACTTGATGATGTGCATTTCTGATTAGGAATTTGAAACACAAAGATATTTTCAGATCTTCCTAATTAGTTATCAGGGATCCAATTATCCTTTAGCATTCCTATGACTCTCCCACATAAAATTCCAGTCTCTGGGTTGAGGGCTGGGGACACCTAGCTCAGTTGGCATGACATAGTTTATTAAGAAAATGTTCTACATCCTGCTTTGAGGAGTAGCATCTGGGGTCTTAAAAGCTTGTGAGCGGTCATCTAACATATGTCTACTGATCCCACGCCATTTGGAGCAAGGGAGATTGAAGAAACCAAAAACACAAGGGAAAAGATTAGCCCCATGGACTGCTGGACCACAACTACCACAGTCTCTACCAGACTGAGGTCAGCACAACTAGATACTGCCTGGCTACCACCGCCGACTGCTGTGACAGAGATCATAACAGAGGGTCCTAGACACAGCTGGAAAAAATGTAGAACAAAATTCAAACTCACACACAAAAAAAGACCAGACTTACTGCTCTGACACAGACTGGAGAAACCCCAAGAGTACGGCCCCCAGGCATCCTTTCCATTCTGTACTGAAGTCACTCCTGAGAGTCACACTTCAGCCAAAGATTAGACAGGCCTATAAAGCAGTAGGAAACCCTGGTGGTGTAGTGGTTAAGTGCCACAGCTGCTATCCAAAGGGTCGGCAGTTCGAATCCGCCAGGCACTCCTTGGAAACTCTATGGGGCAGTTCTGATCTGTCCTATAGGGTTGCTATGAGTCGGAATCTACGGCACTGGGTTTGGTTTTTTTAATAAAACAGTAACAGAGACTAAATGGGCACACCAGCCCAGGGGCAAGGACCAGAAGGCAGGAGGGGACTAGAAAACTGAACAAACGGAAATGACAACCCCAAGTTCAAGAAGGGGAGAGTGTTGACACATTGCAGCGTTGGCAACCAATGTCACAAAACAAAATGTGTATTGTTTAATGAGAAACTAATTTGCTGTGTAAACTTTAACCTGAAACACAATAAAAATTTTAAAAATTCCAATCTACTTCACTCTCATGTATACTGTGTTTCACTTAAATATTGGCCTTATAATTTTTCCAAAGGGCTTATGGGCCTTAGATTTGTTTAAAGTATACACAGTGGACAAAAAACTGATTAAATAAAGACCTCATTATTCCAAACTATCTTGGCTCATAAGAGGCCAATTCTGAATTAGTGAAAATTCTCAAGTAACAATTTTATTAAAAGAACCGGGGCGGTGCAGGCAGTTTGCAATCAGCTGCTAAACAAAATAAAGGTTGGTGGTTCGAACCCTCACAGTGGCTCTGCAGAAGGAAGGCCTAGTGATCTGCTTCCATAGAGATTACAGCCACGAAAACCCTATGGAGCATTTCTATTTTGTAAGTCATGGGGTTGCCATGAGTCAAACACCAACTTGACAGCAGCTAACAACAACAACAATTTTATTAAGCATACAAAGTATGTATATAGGCAACTCCAAGGAGCTGACGGCTATATTAGGGGAGAAAGGCCTACTTCAACAGGTAAGAATTATTGATAATGTAATCAATTCTTTGAGTGTATAATGATAACTACTTCCCCTAGGCAGACGATTCTATTAGATTACTTCTAACCAGAGCCAGGACCAGCTTTACACTAGAAAGGCTAGCACCAGGGGCACCAAAACACTCACTAAAGGAAAGAAATAATACTTTAACACAATCTTTCCTAAAATATCAGTACTACTGCAAAATAACCCATTCAGGAAAAAAAAAAAAGTCCAATTTTTAAATAAAGACAGGATCAGTATTGATATTTCCTTTTACCTCAGGCTCCAACCTGGCTAACTTTTCTAATTCAAATTATACAACATTCTTAAAGTGTTTGACAACTCTTCTAAAGCAGGGTAAGTATATCCCTTGCAATCGTCTTAAAAACCTGACTTTCTTAACCAATCTTTCAAGGTATCACTATGTGCAAGGCAAATAGCCCTGGTTGCACACTGGTTAAGCACTTGGCTGCTAGCTGAAAGGTTGGCAGTTCGAACCCACCGGCCACTCCATGGGAGAAAGATATGGCAGGCTACTTCTGTAAAGATTACAGCCTCAGAAGCCCTTTGGGACAGTTCTACTCTGTCTTCCGGGTCGCTATGAGTTGAAATCAACTCAATGGCAATGGGTTTTGGTGATGTGCAAGGAACTGTGCTAAGATCCTTAGGTAAACTATATGCACACTGTCATTTCATTTTCACTATGACTTTATAAGGCATGTACTATTACCCCATTTTTCCATAAATAAACTGAGTCTTTCTTATGTACTGCACTATACTGCTTCTCAATATACAATGACATAGACTTGAACTCAGGTCTCAAGAAGACTCAAATATTAATAGATCTTTACTATTATTTTTCTTCTAGAGTTTCAGAAAGAAATTAGAATTTCAAACATTAAGTATTTTTATTAAAAATGTTTGTCATCAAAGGATATGAATAGGTACTTCACCAAAGAAGACATTCAGGAGGCAAACAGATACATGAGGAAATGCTCATGATCATTAGCCATTAGAGAAATGCAAATCAAAACTACAATGAGATTCCATCTCACTCCAAAAAGGCTGGCATTAATCCAAAAAAACACAAAATAATAAATGTTGGAGAGGTTGTAGAGAGACTGGAACACTAACACACTGCTGCTGGGAATGTCAAATGGTGCAACCACTTTGGGAACCAATTTGGCGCTTCCTTAAAAAAACTAAAAATAGAACTACCTTAAAATCCAGCAATCTCACTCCTTGGAATATATCCTAGAGAAATAAAAGTCCTCACACGAATAGATAAATGCACACCCATGTTCACTGCAGCACTTTTTACAATAGCAAAAAGATGGAAACAACCAAGGTGCCCATCAATGGATGAACAGATAAACAAATTATGGTATATTCATGAAATGGAATACTATGCAATGATAAAGAACAACGATGAATCCATGAAAACATAACATGGATGAATCTCGAAGGCATTATGCTAAGTGAAATTAGTCAATTGCGAAAGGACAAATATTGTATAAGACCACTATCATAAGAACTCAAGAAAAGGTTTAAACACAGAAGAAAACATTCTTTGATAGTTACAAGGGTGCGGAGGGAGGGAGAGGGGTATTTACTAATTAGATAGTAGACAAGAATTATTTTAGGTGAAGGGAAGAACAACATACAATACAGGGGAAGTCAGCACAACTGGACTAATCCAGAAGCTAAGAAGTTTCCTGAATACAACCAAACACACTGACAGAGTAGCAGAGTCAGGGGTCTGGGGACCATGGTTTCAGGGGACATCTAGGACAACTGGCAAAACAAAGTGTATTAAGTGCATTTGGTGAGTGGCATCTGGGATCTTAAAAGCTAGCAAGCGGCCATCTAAGATGCATCAATTGGTCTCAACCCACCTGGGGCAACGGAGAATGAAGAACACCAAAGACACAGGGAAAATATGAGTCCAGGAGACAGAAAGGGCCACATAAGCCAGAGACTAGAAGTACTGGATGGTACCCGGCTACCACCAATGACTGCCTTGACAGGGAACACAAAAGAGAATCCCTGAAGGAGCAGGAGAAAAGTGGGATGCAGAACTCAAATTCAAATAAAAAGACCAGACTTAATGGTCTGACTGAGACTGGAGAGGACCCCAGAGATCATGGTCCCCGGACTCTGTTAGCCCAAAACTAAAACCATTCCCTAAGCCAACTCTTGAGACCAAGATTAGACTGAACTATAAGACATAAAATGATGCTGTTGAGGAGTGCTTCTTAGCTCATGTAGACACATTAGACTATGGGTAGCTCCTGTCTAGAGGCGAGATGAAAAAGCAGAGGGGTGACAGGAGCTGGCTGAATGGTCATGGGAAATACAGGGTAGAGAGACGGAGTGTGCTGTCACATTATAGGGAAGGCAACTAGGGTGTCATACAATGTGTGTATAAGGTTTTGTATGAGAAACTGACTTGAATTGTAAACTTTCACTTAAAGCACAATTTAAAAAAAAAATCTTTGTCAACAAATACTCAGGAGCATTTACAGAATGCTTTTTTTTTTTTAGTAACAATCTATGTTTATGTGCAGGCATGTGTTACCAATAAAAATAAACCGTTTTATTCATCTAGTAAGTAAGATGAATTTAACTGCTAAAGGGGAATTTAGCTTATACTTGAGAGTTTATGAGGGATTAAAAAATTCCAAGCATGAACACAAAATGTCTTGTTCCAGAGATTTTAAGAATACAACAGATAATAAGTTAGGGGGACACTTAAGAACAATGTGAAACAACTATAGCTACATGTGACTATTTAAACTTATAAATGAAGTAAAATAAAAAATTCACTTTTTTACCATATTTTAAGTGCTCAACAGCCACATGTGGCTAGCAACTACTGTATTAAATAGTGAAGATACAGAACATTTCCACTGCAGCAGAATGTTCTATGGGAATGGTATAATGTCTCAAAACTATTATTCTGGTACTTCATATTAAAAATACTTCACGGTTATATTTATGTAGTATGATAGTATCCAAGAGCTTGGAAGGTATGGCCTAAAAATCCATTTCCCAGAAACCATACTGGACTGGGGCATATAAAGCACAGCTAAGAATAAAGGACATGAATGTTATTAGAATAAAAATACAGACAATTTAAAAAAAGAGCATATTTATTTTAAACATGATTATATATGTAGGCCACTTGAGGCATAAGACAATTTATGAGGCAAAATAATTGCTAATGAAGGTTATACAACTCCCGAGATTTTAAGGTAGTATTAATAGTAATTAGATCATGTTGCGGGTACACAGAAGGAACATGAAGAACTCCTCAAAAAGGACAATGAATTCAGAAAAGAGAAATTGGATGCTTAGCTCTAGGAAGCTGCATAAAGTCTACTTCTCAAAGGAAAACTTCCTATGGACAGAGGCTGTAAAGACAATTCAGGTATCAGACTAAATTTACTGGGCCTGGAGTCAATAAACAATGGACTCAATTGCGTACAAGCCTACAGATGGAAGTAGTATAGACTACAATTACTGATAGATAAGAAAGGTGTTGTTGTGTGCCATCAAGTCAATCCTGACTCATAGAGACCCCGACAGAGTAGAACTGCCCCAAAGGGTTTCCTAGACTGTAATCTTTACAGGAGCAGATCACCAGGTCTTTTCTCCTGTGGAGCTACTGGGTGGATTCAAACTGCTAACCTTACAGTTAGCAGCCAAGCACTTAATCACTGTACTACCAGGGCGTATCAATAAAAAAGGAGAGGAGCCTTAATCCCTGAGGACAGAGGAGAAAAGTACCATATCAATGAGAAATGCCTAAAAACACCCAAAATAATCCTTCTTTACACAATAAGACAAGGAAACAAATCAAAAAGGAGAAAGCCTAGCCTGGTGTGAACAGGCACTGATCAAGGTTAGGGCAGCTGACTGAAATTCTAAATGTTGTGATAAGGAAGGGCACTTATAAATCAGATTTTAACACTGTAGATGTTAGAATACTGTAATCATAATAGAGGAAAAAGAGCCAACCAAGAAAAAAGTTGAGATAATAAACCAAACGCTTTCTAACAAAAAATATTAAAGATACTTACCACTGGGTTGAATTTATCTCCCTGATGTTTCTTAATTGAGCCAACATTCTATGGAAAGCAAAAGGAGAAACAAAAGAATAAAAAATGGATCTTTCTTCTCATTTCTAATTCACCTCAAAAGCAAATTTCAAATTTTTTAAATATCACCAATGTAAACTGAAAATACTATGACCAAATAAGCAAAAACAAAATACAGCTTCTTTAAAACATACACACACACACACACACACACACACAAATAATAAATGGCTAATTTCTTAACCAATTCTTCATATTGAAAGCCTTCATCCGTATCAAATAACAAATACCTTTTTATCCAGCAGTAAAGTTCCATTTATTTGAACTCTCAGGTGGAGAATAATAATTCTTCCATGCAAATAAAACCCTAAGCACCAATTATATAATATAAAGTTAGTAGATGATTTTGTCACGTGGCAGAAACTTGCTTTCCAGGTAATGGTATGTGTGGCAAAGGGACATATTTAAGATCAATGACACGTACTCAGAAGTCTGCTCTGGGAGTGAAAAGGGAGTTTGTTCTGGGAAAACATTTGCTTTCCTGATAAATGGTACACGTTTATCTGACACCATGACTCTCCCACCTTTTAGCCTTAAATCTGTACACAATGTCTAGTGCTGCAACAGCCATCCTGTGATCACAAGACAACAAACAAGAGAACTGAAAGCTAATGAATGGAATCCTGGAAAGATGGCAGCCATGAGCAGTATAAGATCCCAACCCTCCCACATGATCACCAAGAAAAGTAACTAGAAATCTGTAATCTCAATACTGTAAGAATTCTGAAAAGTAGGTGGAGGAGCACAGAAACTAACCATACACTGAAACAAGAGAGAAAGACCACTTTTAAAATTAAGAAAAACTTCCTCTTCTACTGTTCCCACCTCTGGCACAGGAGCCAGGCAGCTACAGCAGAGGTGTTCCACTGCTCTCAAAAGAGGGGGCTCCAATCTCTGGATCTGGAGTGGATTGGGCAGACTTTGCTGAAACCGTTCACTGTGTCTGTTCTGATCTGTCTGGAGGCTGCCGTGGCCTGGTCTGAACCAGAGCTCACACCAGGTGGGGGAAGGAGTAATGACCAAAGACTGATGCTATGACCACCTGAGAGCATCTGGCAGAGAACAGTGCTTTTGAAAGTATCATATAAATAGGAGAACTGAAAAAGTCACATGTGCACATGCTTGGAGATAACACATTATAATACTATAATGTCCAGTCTGCAACAAAAAATCACAAGGTATGCAAGGAAACTAGAAATTATAGTCCATTCCAAAAAACAAGACATTGAGGATACTGGGATGATGGCAACGTAAGCAGGTCTAGGATCCTGGCCCTCCCTACATGAAAAAGCAAGAAAAGCAACTAGAAACCATACTCAACCCTGTAAGAACCCTGAACAAGTAGATAAGGAGAAGTATCAACCATCTGTAAACTGAAAAAAAGTACAGGATAAATTTCAAACAGTAGGAAAATCTCTTCTTCCACTGCCCTTCCCCCTCTTGCTCCTAGTATAGCAGACAGACACCTGCAGCAGATCCACAGCGACATTCTTAGCCAACCCAGGGCTCTCCAGTGCATTAAGAAGGGCCTCAATCTCTGACTCCCGAGGAAATAGGACATATTTTCCTGGAAGACTGTTCAAGGTTTATGTTCTGACCATTCTGGGTACAGCTTGAAAAACTGGGACCTCAGTCTGGCCTGAATTGGAGTTTTCTGAGAGGAAGGAGGGTGCTGTAAGAAATTAAAGTTATTGCCTTCCTGAGAGGACACTGGTCAATGTGCATTTTCGGATCCATCTGGGAGCCACTGAAGAGCTGAAAGCTCAATCTGGCCTGAATCAGAAATCTCCCAGGGGTGGGGTGGGAGTGGTGAGCCAAGTCTGAAGACTCCACCTGCCTAAGAGTTTTTTTTTTTTTTTTGCAAAAATTTGTGCATACAGAGGACAGACGAAGCTAACACCTTGTAACAGCGTAAACTTCAACAAAAAAATCACAAGGCACGTAAAGAAAGTGGAAATGATGGCCAGTTCAAAAGGAACAACATGAAAAAGAGAAACTGTCTCTGTGGAAACTTGGATAATGAGCAGACTGAAAGAATGTAACACAACAACATTAAGCTAGCTCAAAGAACTTAAAGAAAATGCAGACATAGTACCAAAGGAAATCAGGAACACAATGCATGAACAAAATGAGAGTATACCATATTTATACTCAAATAACACGTGCTTTTCTGTGTCTGTTTAACGGTCATGCCCTCCCCCCACAAGGTATTTTCATAACTGTGCTATGATAATTTTTTTTTTTTTTTTTTTTACAGCAACGTGTGGAAAAGGATTGGCATGGTGGTATCTGTGAAGATGCCTCATAGGAGGAGAGCACTGTTGGCAAACAAATACAGAAGGCACACATTATTTGCATAATGGTAAAAAAAAAAAAAAAAGACACTTCAAAGAAACCTGGAACTGAAAGATACAAAAACCTAAATAGAAATCTTATTAGAAGGACTTAGCAGCAGAGTTAATCTGCCAGAAAAAAAGAATCAGTGAACTATAGGATAAGGCAATCAAAATTATGGAGTCTGTAGATCAACAAGGCTGATCACAGACTAACGAAAATGTGGGACACCATCAAGAGAACTAACGTAAAAATCATGGGAATCCCAGGAGACGCAAGAAATGGACAGATGAATATTTGAATAAATAATGGCAGAAAAGTTTACAAATCTGATTAAGGACATGAGTCTAGAAATACAAGAAACCCAACAAGCTCCAAGGAGGATAAATAAACTCAGAAATTCACACCAAGACACTTTATACTCAAGCTCTCAAGAACTGAAGTTAGAGAATCCTGAAAGCAGCAAGAACTAAGCCAACTGTCACATGCAAAGCATCCCCATTAAGTTTAAGTGTAAATTTCACCCCCAGGAACCTTGTAGGATAGAAGGCAGTAGAATAACATATTTAAAGTCCTGATAGAAAAAAACTGCCAACCAAGAAAATGCTATCCAGCAAAAGTTTACTTTCAGAATGAGGGCAAAATTAAGACATTCCCAGATAAGTAAAAGCTCAAGGAGTTTATTATCACTAGACCTGCCCTACAAGAAACGCTAAAGGTGGTCCTTCAAATGGTAAGAAAAGGACACTAGACAGTTAACTCAAAGCTGTGCGTAGGGGGAAAAAAAAAATATCTCCCTTGAGGTAATTTCATGGGCAAATGTAAGGGGTCAGTTTTAAGGTGTTTTTGGTTGGTAATTCTAGTTGTTATGTCCTCTGTGCTTTATGATGACAAATGCATACAACGTAAGTATAAATTCAGGTTACAGGGCACATAATGTATGAAGATGTAATAAGCGATAAAAACAACATAAATGGAGGAGGAGGGAATGGTATAAGAAACAAGTTGATACATGTTACTGAAGTTAAGCTGGTATCAATTTAAACCCTGCTGTTACAAGATGTTAAATGTAATCCTCATGCGGACTGCAAAGAAAATATCCTTAAAATATACACAAAATGAAAGGAGAAGAAAATCACAACAGTTCACTACAAAAAAATAACAAAATGCAAATGTTGGTAGTATTGAAGGAAATGAAGAATAAAAACAGGTGTAAGACACAGAAATAACAGAATGACAAAAGTCAGTCCTTATTAGTGATTACCATGAATATAAATGGCTAAATTCTCCAATTGAAAGGCAGAGAGTGGAATAAAAACTTTAAAAAATATAACTATACATCGTCTACAAGAGCCACATCTTAGGCCCAAGGACACAAGCAGGGTGATAGCAAATCAATGGAAAAAATATTCCATGCAAAAAAAGGATCAATTCATCCAAAAGATATAACCACTACAAATATATACATACTTAAGATTAGAGCCTCAAAACACATAAAGCAAACACTGACAAAATTGAAGGAAGAAACAGACAATTCTATAATAACAGGTGAAGAATTCAACACACCACTTTTAATAAAAGAACATCTAGAAAGAAGATCAATAAAGAAACAGAAGATTTGAACAAAACTATAAACCAACTATACCGGACAGATACATACAGAACACTCCACCAACAATAGCTCAATATACATTCTTCTGTAGTGCACATAGATCATTCTCCAGAACAGATTATATGTTAAGTCACAAAGCAACTCTTGGTAAATTTTAAAAGAATGAATCATACAAAGCATTTTCTCCAATTACAATGAAATAAAACTAAAAATTAATAACAGAAGGAAAATTGGAAAATACACACATGTGAAAATTAAACAACACACTATTAAACAACCTATGGGCCAAGGAAGAAATCAACAGAGAATTCAGAAAATAAAGAGTTGAATAAAAATTAAAGCACACCCCTGAAGTCTTCTTAAAACCAAACAATAGTTTGGCTTAATTAGTAAAGAATGTCTGCCTTGAGCACTGTGTTCTTTTAAAATCTATCTATATGGGATCAAATTGACAGCAGCAACTTGAAACATTAGATAGAAAAGTTATTTTTCCTTTCTAATACAGGCAGTGAAGAGCCCTGATGGCATAGTGGCTAAGAAGCTTGGCTGCTAACCAAAATGTCGACAGTTCGAATCTACCGGCAGCTCCTTGGAAACTCTACGGGGCAGTTCTCCGTCCCATAAGGTTGTTATGAGTTAGAATCAACTACACAGCAACAGGTTTGGTTTTGGGTAGGCAGTGAGTTTATGTTAAAGGGGGATGAAGAACTTGGAAAAGGAGGGTGAAAATGGTTGCACAACTCGAAGAACGTAATCAGTGTCACTGAATTGTACATTCGGAAACTGGTAAATTGGTATACATTCTGTTGTGTATATTTTCGACAACAACAAAAAATACGGCCCCCAGACACCCCTTCCGCTCAGTAATGAAATCACTCTTGAGGTTCACCCTTCAGCTAAAGATAGGACAAGCCCATAAAGCAAAATGAGACTTTTAAAGGGGCACAGCAGCCCAGGGCCAAGGACTAGAAAGACTGGACAGGAAAGCTGGTAATAGGAAACCCAAGGTTGAGAAGGGACAGTGTTGACATATCGTAGGGGTGTTAACCAATGTCATAAAACAATATGTGTACTGTTCAATGAGAAACTAATTTGTTCTGTAAACCTTCATCTAAAATACAATTAAAAAAAATGAAAACACAACATACAAAAACTTAAGGGACACAGCAAAGGCAGTGTTCAGAAAGGATATTTATAGTGGTAACTGCCTACATTAAAAAAAAGAGAGATCTCAAATCAATAATCTAATTTTATACCTTCAGTAACTAGAAGAAAAAGAGCAAACCAAGCCCAAAGCTACCAGAAGGAAGGAAATAACAAATATCAGAGCAGATAAATGAAACAGGCACAAGAAAAATAGGGAACCAACAAAACTACAACTTACTTAAAAAAAAAAAAAATCTCTAGCCTGAGAAAGAGAGACAGGAAATCCAAATATTCAAAATCACATGAAAGTGAGAACATTACAACCAACCCTAAAGAAATAAAAAGAATCGTAAGAGAATACTATGAACAACTGTATGCCAACAAACTAGATAACTTAGATGAAATGGACAAATTCCTAGAAACACATAAACTTCCTACATTGACTCAAGAGGAAACAAAAGATCTCAACAGACCCGTTACAAGTATAAAGACTGAATCAGTAATCAAAGTCCTGAGCCAAGTGACTTGCCTGGGAAATTATACCAAACTTTTAAAGAACATTTAAAGAAGAATGGACACCAACACTTTTTAAACATTTCCCCAAGAAACTGAAAAGGAAGGAACATTTTCTAACTCATTCTAGCATTACTTTCATACCAAAACCAGAGAAAATACCACAACAAAACTAGAGACCAATATCCCTTATAAATATAAATGCAAAAATTCTCAATAATATACTAACAAACTGAATGTGAAAACATATTAAGAGGATTATACACCAGGATCAAGAGAGATTCATCCCAGGAATAAGAGGGTATTAAAAATGAATGAATGTTAAAACCCAAAAACCCATTGCTGTCAAGTCAATTCTGACTCATAGCAACCCTACAGGACAGAGTAGAACTGCGCCATAGAGTTTCCAAGGAGTGCCTGGTAGATTTGAACTGCTGACCTTTTGGTTAGCAGCCATAGCTCTTAACCACTACGCCAGCAGGGTTTCCAATGAACGCTAATACGCCACATTATTAATGAAAGGAAAGAACCACGTGATCATCTAAATTGATGTAGAAAGGCATATAACAAAATCCAATGCCTTTTCATAATAAAAACTCAACAAACTAGAAATTAAAGGGAAATTCTTTGACTTGATAAAGAGCATTTACGAAAAACACATAGTGAACAACTCCCACCCACTGCCGTCAAGTCGTTTCCAACTCATAGTGACCCTATAGAACAAAGTACAACTGCCCCACAGGGTTTCCAAGGTTGTAAATCTTTGGAGAAGGAGACAGCTACATCCTTCTCCCACAGGGCAGCTGGTGGGTTCAAACTGCCGACCTTTCAGTTATGGCCCATGCACTTTAAGCACTGCACCACCAGGGCTCCTTAGAGAACATCATACTCAATGTTAAAAGATGAAAAGATTTTCCCTTAAGATCACTCTAATAAGACAAGGATGCCTATTTACACCACTACTATTCAATATTGTACTGAAAGTTATAGCCAGATCATCTAAAGTGCAAAGAAATAAAGCTATACTTGTAGACAACATGATCCTATACATAGAAATTCCAAAGAATCCACAAGAAAGCTACTAAAAAACCCACTGCCAGTAGAGCTAATAAACAGATTCAGCAGAGTTAACAGGGTACAAGATCAACACGTAAAAATTAGTTGCGCTTCTATACACCAGCAATCTAAAACAGGAAATTAAGAAAAAAATTCCATTTACAATAGGATCTAAAAGAATACAATATCCAGAAAAAAAATTAACTAACAAGGTGAAATACTTATACTCTGAGAACTATAAAACACGGCTGAAAAAAATTAAGAAGACTTAAATGGAAAGACATCCCATGTTCATGGATCGGAAGGCTTTATAATGTTAGGATGTCCATACTACCCAAAGCAATCTAGAGATTCGATGCAATTCCTACCAAAATTCTAACAGCTTTTTTGCAAAAATGTTAAAGCCCATCCTCAAATTCATATGGAACTGCAGGAGGCCCCATGTAGCCAAAGAAACCTGGAAAAAGAAAAACAAAGTAGGAGGACTCACACGTCTCAATTTCAAATGTACTACAAAAAAACTCCAGCAATCAAAACAATGTGGTAGTGGTATAATGATAGACATACAGACCAATGGAATAGAATTGAGACTCTAGAAATAAATCCATACATCTATGGTGAACTGATTTTCAACAAGGATGCCAAGTCCATTCAAAAGGAAATGAATAGTCTCTTCAACAAATGATGCTATACCAGATTTCTACATGCAGAATAATGAATATGGACCCCTATGCCTCATACTACATATGAAAATTAACTCAAAATGGAACAAGAACCTAAACATAAGAGCTAAAGGTATAAAACTTTTAGAATATAAGGATAAACTTACAAAGCCTTGAATTTGGTAATGGATTCTCAGCTATGACACCAAAAACATGAGCAATGAAAGGAAAATTAGATACATTGGACTTCACCAAAATTAAAAGCTTTTGGGTACTTTATCACATTAGCATACTTTGTTCTCTTAAAATGAAAAGACAACTTACGACGTGGGAGAAAACATTTGGAAATTATGTAACTGATAAGGGCTTAATACGCAGAATATATAAATATCTACAACTCAACATCAAGAGAACCCAATTTTTAAAATGGGCAAAGGGCTTGACTAGGCATTTTGCCAAAGAAGATACACAAATGGCTGATAAGCACATGAAATGATGCTTAACATCATTAATCACTAGGGAAATGCAAACCAAAACCATGAGATACAACTTCATACCCACTAGGATGGTGATTACAAAAAAAAGAACCACCCAGTTAAATAACAAGCATTGGTGAGAATGTGGAGAAATTGGACCCCTCATGCATTGCTGATGAGAATGTAAAACGGTACAGCCACTGCAGAAAACAGCTCGGGGGTTCCTCAAAAAAAATTAAATAGTTACCATAGGACCAAGCAATTCCACCCCTAGGTATATTCCCAAGAGAATTAAACACACATTGTTATGGATTGAACTGCGGCCCCCAAAAATATGTGTTGGAATCTTAACACCTGAACTTGTGGATATAATTCCATTTGGGAAGAGGGCTTTCTTTGTTAAATTAACGAGGCTATATCAGTGTAGGGTGTATCTTAAATGAGTCACTTTTGAGATATAAAAAGAGCAGATTAAGCACAGAAGCAAGTAAACACAGATGGGGAAAGACAGATGGCACACCACATGAAGATCACCAAGAAACTGAGGAACAGAAGCTGAAAAAGTGACAAGGACCTTTCCCCAGTGCTGACCGAAAGACAAAGACTTCCCCTAGGGCCAGTGCCCTGAATTACGACTTCTAGCCTCCTAAGCTGTAAGAAAATAAATTTCTGTTTGTGAAAGCCACCCACTTGCGGTGTTCCTGTTATAGCAGCGCTAAGAAACTAAGGCATGGAGGCAGGCCAAGATGGCGGAGTAGAGAGACGCTTCCAGCGAGCCCTCTTGCAACGAAGACCTGGAAAAACAAGCGAAGCAAGTATATTTATGGCAAGCTGGGAGCCCTGAACATCAAAGGCAAGGTTCGAAAACGAACTGAGGGACAGGGGAGGAAGGGATGGTTCAGAAGCGGAGAGGAGTTACCAGACCTGAATCGCTGAGAGCCCTCAGGCACCATTCCAGGGAGCAGCTGTGGCAGGATGGTACTAGCGTTTGGCCAGTTTCCTCAGGGAGAAGCAGCCAGCCACACAGCCTACTCACACCTCCAGAACCAGAGAACAGCGCTCTCAACAAAAGTTGAGTACTTGCATATACTTTACCATGCCCCTTGCTCCCAAACTGGCTTCAGTGGCTGATCTCCCTGGGCCTGAGATAGGCCCTGTTGAGCGCCTAGAACCATCCTCCTGGCCTTGGAGAAGGAATAAATTTGCAACTGGGGGAAAAGATAATTTGCCAGCTCCACTAACTGGGGGAGCTCAGGACAGAAGCGGCTCCTGTCCAGGCCTAAACGGTCCATGGACTTTGAGTAACTTTCCCCTCTGCATGGACCTGTGTGGGCCTATTTCCGGAGAATAGGCCCTTGTTCGTAGACTATAACTGTTTTTAGGTGTGCGGTGGAGAGGTGGGTGTTTGATGTCTGACATTGCTTTGCCTATTAAACAGGGTCCTCACCTACCCACATCAGGGGCAAAAGGACTGATGGCTCCCCTCAGGTCACCCAGCCACCCGTGACAGGGGTCCAGGGATAACTGGTACCTCCCAGTCCTTACAACTGGGAACATTGGGTGCCCATGGTATGTCTGCAGAATCCACCCACCTGTACGCTCTGGGGAGCAGGGACACACTTTCCTCAGAGACACTTGGGGGACAATTCTCAGCCCTCTGCCTGTTCAGAGCGTGACCCCCTGCTGTAGCCAGATACCAGTGCCTACACCAATCACGCCTGCCCCTCTGGGACTGTGGGACAGAGCCTGCAACACACACTTGATGATCAGCTACCTGGACACCTAAGCTGAATTCATGTGGGAAAAATGAATGGACTCCTGGACTGATATACCTGAATAACGGCTCTGGCCATCTGGGGACATCAGAGCTCCAGGGGCGAAAATGGTCAAGCTGGCTTGCTCAGGCAGCCCATTTGGGCATATCAAAATGAAACAAGGCAAGAAGCTACGACACCGTGGGCCAACACAGAATGAACTAATGCAATGACTTGTAGATGGCTTGGAGACAACAGTCAATGTCAGGTCACATGGACAGGCAGACCATGATCGCCTTGGTGGGCTCTCAAAATGGAGAATCGGGGTACCTTCTAGATGGGGGTACCTTCCTGGAATTACCAGAGGCAGAGTGCAGGGGATTGGTGTACAGAGTCCTTTGAGACATCAGGAAGGAAATCAGGCAGTATGCAGAACAGGCCAAGGAACATACAGATAAAGCAACAGATGAAATTAAAAACGTTATTCAGGAATATGGTGAAGAATTTGATAGGCTGGAAAAATCCACAGAAAGACAGCAATCAGAGGTTCAGAGGATTAACAACAGAATTACAGAAGTAGACAGCTCCGTGGAGAGTCAGAGGAGCAGAACTGAGCAAGTGGAGGGCAGAGTTTCTGAACTTGAAGATAAAGCACTTGGCACCAATATATTTGAGGAGAGATCAGATGGGAGAATTAAAAAGGGTGAAGGGGACTTGAGAATCATGTGGGACTCTGTCAAGGGAGATGGCCTACAAGTGACTGCAGTGCCAGATCGGGGTGGGGTTAACAGAGAATACAGAGAGAGTTATTGAGGATTTGTTGGCAGAAAACTTCCCTGGTATCATGAAAGATGAGAAGATGTCTATCCAGGATGCTCACTGAACTCCACATAAGGTAGATTTTAAAAGAAAAGTCACCAAGACATATTGTAATCAAACTTGCCAAAACCAGGGGTAAAGAGAGAATTTCGGGAGCAGCTGGGGATAGGCAAAGAGTCGCCTGCAAGGGAGAGTCAATAGGAATAAGCTCGGACTACTCAGCAGAAACTGTGCAGGAAAGAAGGCAATGGGATGACTTATATAAAAAACTGAAACGGGGGAGTTGCCAGCCAAGAATCGTATGTCCAGTGGGGCTGTCTCTTAGATATGAAGGTGAGATTGGGACATTTCCAGATAAATGGAGGTTTAGGAAATTCATAGGAACCAAACCAAAACTAAAGGAAATACTAGAGGGAGTTCTTTGGTTGGAAGATCAATGATATCAGGTATCAACCCAAGACTAGAACACTGGGCAGGGCAATCCGAGGTCAGCCCAGACAGGGGAAATCACAAAAATAAAGTAAGATTAAAAAACACTCAAAATAGGGAAACAGCTATGTTATTGTGTAGAAGACGACAACATTAAAACAATAAAGAGGGACTAAGAAATATAATTATAGATCTTTCACATGGAGAGGGAGACAAGGCCATACAAAGAAATAAAAGTTAAGTTTAAATTTAGAAAAACAGGGATAAATAATAAGGTAACCACAAAGGAGACAAACTATCCTACACATCAAAACAAAGTACAAGAAAAAGAAGCTAAGACACACGCTCTCACACAAAAACATGTACCTGGATGTTGGCTGCAGCATTATTCATTAGAGACAAAAAGTGAGAACAACCCAAATGTCCATCAACTGATGAATGGATAAGCAAAGTGTAATGTATACATACAAAGGAATATGATTCAGCCATTAAAAAAGGATGAAATACTGATACATGCTTATAATATGAATAAACCTTAGAAACATTATATATGCTATGTGAAATAAGCCAAAACAGAAGGTCACATCCTGTGATTCCCTTTATATGAAATATCCCAAATAGGCAAATTCATAGAGACATAAAGTAGATTAGTGGTTGCCAGGGACTGGGGAAGGTGGGGGAATGTGGACTGTTTCTTTTTGGCTGATGAGAACGTTCTGGACTCAGATAGTGGTGATGGTTGTACAGCCTTGTGAATATACTAAAAAGTACCAAATTATACACTTTAGGTAAATTTTATCTCGAAAAAAAAAAAAAAACTTAAAAAAAATCAAGACGTCTGTTAATACTGCTATTATGTGTTAACACAATAGATTCCAAACTGATTTCCTAATCCAACTGAGTGAGCACCTGAGCTTTTCCTTAAAATTATTTATTACTACCCTTCCCCCTTCAAACACTTATAATAAGTACTTAACATCCAAACATCCAAGATCTAATTCCTATTTACCTGAGTCCAATCCTTTGCACAGGTTAAGACCTTTTACTTTACTACAAACTCCTCCACCTGCCCACCTCATTATGCTTACTACTTCTTTGGTTCTTTATAGTGGTATTTTAAATGAGGGTGGCGTAGCAGGAAACCCTGGTGGCATAGTGGTCAAGTGCTATGGCTGCTAACCAAAGGGTCGGCAGTCCGAAATCACCAGGCGTTCCTTGGAAACTCTATGGGGCAGTTCTACTCTGGCCTATAGGGTTGCTATGAGTCGGAATCAACTCCACGGCACTGGGTTTGAACTACAAATAAAGTAGGTTTTTATGCAGTGTGTACACTGCCCTAGAAGCTGAGCCAAACCTGTTGATGAGGCTGACCTGATTTAAGACTCCTGGATGAAAATGCCATAATGCATGAAACCCCACCATTAGTTATTCCGGGCTTCCTGCAAACAACCTCTGTTACAATACAAATTCACTGAATTTCTTTTTAAGTCTACTTTTTCCTCAGTTCAAGAGAAGGGAAGCTATAGAAGTATGAACCATGAAGAAAAAAACAGAAAAAAAAATTGTAGGAAGCAGCACAAACATTCTGAGGCTAGCCTGTCTGCAAAGCTACTGTGTTCATATCAGGGTTAACTTAACACTGGGTATGATTATAAACACCATAAACTTTCCAAAGAAAACTAGATCACTCTCAACAACTTGTTACAGAAGCATTTTAACACTTATAAGTAAAGCTTAAAATACCACCACTTGATGAAAATCTTTTTAAAAAGCTTCACTTTTAGTAGGATTCAGATTAATGTTTTAGGCATAATATCCATAATTCTATTAAACCATACAAGCACTCTTTAGAGCTGAAGGCTCTTATTCTGCAAGTAAAGTAGTATCCCAAACTTAGAGAGAAAGAGAGAAAAAATTTTTAAGCTTCTTACTAATCAAACATCAGAGTTCTCCTTTCTGAAAATAAGTAACAAATAATCTTTGAATTTCTCTGTAGAAAAGGAAAGGGGAAAACCTTGTTGCTGCAATTGCTGCTGTTGTTAGAGGAGCTAAGAACTGCCAGTTGCTTTGTGCCAAGTTCTTTCACGTCCATTGAACTCTGACATGCCTTTAAATTAGGTATTTTACACTCACTGAAATATAAACAAAGACCAAGAGACAGATAAGGGGCAAGTATTAAAACTCCAAGTGTAATAGCCTTTCCTCAATGTCAGCAGTTCTCAATGAGTGTTTAAGGACCACTTAATAGGTCAAAAAATATCAAAGACCCCATAATTTTGCTTTCAATATTCCTGGTGAGAAAACATTTATATGGATTTGGGAATATTTTGCAATAAAACTTCATGGTCCATGGGCAAAACCATTTTATTTCAATACTGAGATTTTGGCTATACCAAAATAGACAAGAGATATGAAAAACTGGCATAGCAAACACCTTTAGATCTGATACCCTCCTTTCTCTGAGAAAGGCCACCACAGATCCATAAAACACCTTTACGCAATTAAAACATAATAATAATAACCCTGTAGGTAAGGTAAAAGGCTTGGCATATGTAGTAAGCAACCTGCACAACCATATACAGTAGCCCTGCTCTGAGAGCTGTTCCCTCATTCAAAAGGAGTGGAGCCCTGAAATCTATTTTAGTACCAGGTAACCTGCACACTTGGATATAGCAGATTAAACAAGAGATGGACACCTGACTCAAGCTAGTCAATCATTTTCTCTTTCCCAGAATTTGTCAATGGAGCTGAAAGTCAGCAAGTCTAGTCTCTGCATTTAGCTGAACTGTAACATCAGAAGGCAGAATCTGTTGAGCTGCCATCTTCTGCCATATTGCATAAAGACAGAAAGCGCCTTTGAAAAGAGATAAGCATAAAATAGTGATGGTCTGGGGCTCCCAATGCCTTTGTAGCTATTTGTTCTAGTTCCTTCCTGACGCCAACTGCATTCTAGCCCTTGAGTGCCCATAAGACACCCCTATATCCTTATTAACCTATTTTTACTTTCTTGAGTTGTTTATTTTCATCCAAGGAGTCCTACTAATAATATACTTGATGTATACTAAAAGTTCCTAAGCTGATAATCTGAATGTCCAAATAAATGCAAAATCAAATGTAAATATTATCACTAATTATTTTGCAAATCACTGTCCCCAACTCTCCCCACCCATCCTTGAGGGCTCAATACCTATTCTAAAAAGGGAACTTTGTGTTCCAAAATTAAGAGACTTGAACCTGAAGGCTGGATGCAACACAGACCTCAACTCCAAAAATGCCAGTGGCACAAATCAATATTTGTAATTGTCAGTCACTTCTAGACATCTGATTCTGCCTTTTTCATTACACCTCAACTAGCTACTGCCAAAGCTACTAAACCCCACGGGCACAAGAAGGCCAAACCCAAACATGTAAGAAAAAAAATCACAAAAGAGAATCAATCACAAATAGAATCAAATTAATGTTTAATGTTAAGTGACTGCATTTAACTTTCTGATGCTAAATTCAGTAATAGGAAAATATGACAAAGAAACATGCACTGACTTACTACTAGGTGTTGAGTTCTATGCATATAGCACTGCAGACACTATGATACGTAAAATATAACAACCCCACCTTAAAGGAATTTCTAATTCTAGAAGCATAATAGCAAACAGTGATGCATAATAGATCCCACAACAGGAATAATACAAAGTTAGAAATTTGGAGCAAAGAAGGCCAAAAGGTCTGGTGGTAAGAAAAACCAGTTCAAAAGGACAAAACAGCACATGAACCAAAGTACAGAATAGCTCTGTGCACTGCTAGCAGATGAAATTAAAGGAGTGGGGACAGATTTTCAAGTATATAGGTATGAGGTTGGATGAATCAGCAAGGGGGGCAGAATGTAAGAGGTTTCGACGCCATGCTAAGTAATGCGGACTTTAACCTGTAAACAAGACTCCAACCCCTAGGATTTGGCCTCAAAAGGTCTGGAGTGTGGTCCAGGCACGTGTGCATGTTGCAAAGGCTCTGAAGGTGATCCCATTATTATCCCTTTCCGCATCTGTATCCTCTATTACTGGCACAAAGTAGATGTTTAATAAATTTCTAGAATTAATGTAACAAAGGAGCCCTGGTGGCTGACACTTAAGATCTCCGCTGCTAACCAAAAGTTTAGCATCCAGCCGCTTCCGTAAAAATTATAGCCAATAAAACCCTATGAGGTCGTTCTGCTCTGTGATATGGTGTCACTATGAGTTGGAATCAACTCAAGGGCACCGAACAACAAAACAAGACCTAATTACTAAGTAACTGCTTTAAAGCAAACATAACAGATTCACTATTGCTAAGCTGTATTCCAGGCCTCAAACCACAAGAGTGGTATTACCCTTCACTGAAATCAGCCTAATATCAGTTTCCCTGAATGTGACTTTCCTATTGAAATGAAGTACTCACACCAAAAATGTAAATCACCTAAAAATGAATCAAATTTGTCTGCATTAAAATCCTACTACCAAATACAACTTATAAAATTTAGTCACAAGAAGCAATATCTTTGTAATTTAATACATTCTTATTTTCCATGAAAAGTTCATGTAGTTTTTTTGGAAAATAAATTTTAGAAATAGTTGATTGAGAGTGATAAACTTTTAGGTTCACCTATGAACCTGCCGGTGGATCTTTTTTCCACTTTTTCCACCCCCAAGTTGTATACTTTAATACTACTCAATTAGTAGTTTCCAAATAATAATAATCAATACACACAGAAACTATTTTATAATACTCTGGAGGTCAATAGAATTATTGTTATGCAATAAAAGCTATTTTACAATAGTTGTCTTCATTAATTCTATCAAAAATTTAGCTTTTAAAAAGTAATCGTTCACATGATAGGAGTTCTGTGAATAATGGGCTTTGACCTGATTATTAAAATAAGACAGTTGTGGTTTTTGGTTTTTTTTCTAAAGTACTCTCAAGGACACATAGCCTGGAAACATTTAAATTTACTAAGTAGGTTACACAACTGGAAAAACTAGTTTCCTATGAACAATAAATGTAAGAATCACAAATCAGAACTTTCAGACCAGCCAAGGAGACCATTCAAGTTTGAAACATAGTTTGAAATTTTAAAGTCATCCTTAATTAGTGTTACTAATTAAACCAAACTGTTGATTGAAAGACAAACAATACCAGGTTTTCATCCTTTAATTAAATGTGAATAGTTGCACGGAGACTATTACCAAAAAAAACCAAACCAAGTGCCGTCAAGTCGATTCTGACTCATAGCGATTTTATCAAGTTCAAGTACTACTTGTTTACCTTCCTAATCTCAGGATAAGCCATCTGTTTGAAGAAAACTGTGTTTGGATGAGAATTGTTAAAATAGGACAAAAAAATTTAAGGTACCTAATTCTTCGCTATTCAGTCTAAAAACAAATAGGAAACATCTTCATTTATTAATACCTAAGTATGAATATACCTTCAATTAACATAATAGACTGTAATAAAAGGTTGTGAAAGTTTAAACAGATGCACAGTGTACAAAAATTGTTTCTTCTCTTGAACTGCTTAAGAGCCAACATATGGTTTTAGTCATTCCACACACAAATTACACACATACACACACACAACCTGTAAACTGTATTTTAATCTCCCACCCACTGAGTTAGGAAAAAAGTTTAATTTTCAGAACTTCCTGAATTTCAGAATTGCACAGAAGGGACTGTGGACCTGAAGTTAAGATAGTTTAAGCAGTCTTTTTTATCAGGTGTTAACAATTTCCCTTTAGGGTAAATTAAACATATATGAAGAGCAAGTTTTAGGGAATTCAGACTGTCAATGGTTCTTAAAAAGGTCATTCTGAAAATGTGTGAAGACATTTTCAGTTGTCACAGTGAATGGACTTCCCAGGTGAGGGATGGTTGGTGTCCTCTAATGTGAAGGTCAGTCCCATACAACTTTAAAATGTCCTCAAGTCATGATGCTGAAAAACATAATTACCTGGGACTAGAACCTAACTCTGTGAACATAGAAAGGTTTTTGCACTATTTTAATGGACTGTAACTACCCACTAAATTAAGGGAAGAAAAAACTGTGTTTTGATCGAAACTTTACCAAGCATTGTTTCTCCATTTTAGAAAATATTGTCACAGGTGGCAATGCCTCTTTCAACAAACAGTATTTTAGTTGCCAATACAACACACCTGTATCAATCTACATGTATAACAGTTGCGTACACAGTGAGTCCACATACAAAGGGCGAGCATCTAATCAGTGCTTCTTAACTTTGGCTGCATGTAACAATATCTATGCCCAGACCAATTAAATGAGAATCTCTGGGATATAGGTTCTAGGCATCAGTATTTTTGTTTTATTTTGTTTCACTGTTTGTTTTGTTTTGTTTTAAGGTAAAGTTTATGAACAGTAAAATGCAAAGCTCTTAAGTGTATAATTCTATTGGGATAAGAAACATTTCAATAAACATACAAAACATTTCCATCACTCAGAGCATCCTTCATGCTCCCTTCCAGTAAAATTACAACTCCCAGAGGCAACCACTCCTCATAATTCTAACACTAAAGCTTAGCTTTTAAACTTCATATAAAAAGAATCACATATTACGTACTCTTTTGTGTCTGGCTTCTTTTAATAAGAGCCTTGGTGACCCAGTGGTTAAGAGCTCAGCTGCTAACCAAAAGGTCGGCAGTTCAAATTCACCAGCTGCTCCTTGGAAACCCTGTGGGGCAGTTCTACTCTGACCTACAGGGTCACTACGAGTAAGAATCAACTCAACAGCAACAGTTTTGGTTCGTTTGTTGAATTATGTACTCTTTTGTGTCTGGCCTCTTTCGCTAAATGCAATGTTTCTGAGATTCATCCATGTTGTATCAGTAGTTCATTCTTGACTGCCAAGTAGTATTCCAGTGTATGAATATACTACAATTTGTTTATCCATTCTTTTTGTTAACTGACATTTACTTCCATTTGGGGGCTAGAAACTGTTATAAGACTTTTCTGTACATTTTGGGAGACTTATGCTTTTACTTCTCCTGAGCAAATACCTAGGAGTGAAATAATGGGTAGGTGTGTGTTTAATTTTAAAAGAACAGGCATCACTACTTTTTAAAGTTCTCCAGGTGATTCCAATCTATAACCAAAAACTATTAAAACTACTTCATTAAGTTCTCCAATGTCGTCATGACTAAATATTTTATTACAATTGTTTTTCTCTTTTTTTTATAGATTCTTTATTACAGTTAATAGAAAATTACGTTGTCTTTTTTTCCCCCCAGTGTAGGGGTAGGTAGATATAAAAACTCGTTGCCACTGAGTCGATTCTGACTCATGGCCCACCACGTATGTCACAGTAGAACTGTGCTCCATAGGGTTTTTCAATGGCTGATTCTGGAGGAAGTAGGTAGTCAAGACTTTCTCCCAAGGCATCTCTAGGTATACTCGAACCTCCAACCTTTCAGTTAGCAGCCAAACATATTAATCATTTGTACCACCGAGGCAGATTATGCTACCTATGAATTTCATTTCAAATAGACAAGGATATTACAAAATATATGCTATATTGCTACAATAAAGGGGGGCACAGAGTCTGAGAGCCACTGCTCTACAAAAGCAAACTCATCTGAACGACAACACGCAAAACATACAAAGGAATTTTTTTAAGGCATTACAAGATATAAAAGGTATGCTAGGCTTGATTTTCAGGGTTCATGAACCTTTCTGAGAACCAGATGAACTTGAACCTGACATCAGAAAAATGAAAAGTTACACATAATTCTGATTTTGTATTCAGTTTATATTTGTGAACCATGAAGTCTATTCTCAGAATACTTACAAGTCAATGGATCAATCCCAAGTTTAAAAAACTCTGCTACTGATATTATAATGAATTAATACATTTATATTAAATTTTGAGTCTGGACTTCCATTTTTTCTAAAGTTTACAGCATGACCAGAGCCAGAAATTATAAAATCAACAGACTTAACTACATAAAATGTATGGAAAGGCAATATCAACAATATTAAAATAATTAATAAATAGTAGGAGATGGTGCCTGGCTGCCACCACCAACCTCTCTGACAGGAATCACAATAGAGGGTCTCATAGAGAGCACGAGAAAAATGTAGAAAGAAAAAAATCACTTGGGTGGACTAAGGCAACATTGTCAAGAACTCTGGAAATTACTGAAGTTAAAATTTTCCAAACTCCCTATCATACTGGGGAGGATAGAAAACATAATAAATCCTAGTTGAATTAGCCCAAAGGTAAACTATTGTGACTTGAATACCCATTGTAAAGTTTCAGGAAAAAGAAGTTGTAGTAACACGGACCCCCACAGACCTGGTCATAGCCCTGGGCCTCTTGCTTGTGAGGGCCCCCACACTGATCTCTAGCTGCGTACCACTCCCCAAAAAGCAAAGAGTCTCTGGAATCAAGGGGATTTGTCCACGTGAAACACATACTCCCTCTCCTAATTTTAGACAACACCCTGCATACCCAGGACCCTACAATTTCCTGCTCAAAAGGTCCTGAGCCAGCTTCTACAGCCTCCTTCAATAAACCAGTACTCCAGAAGGAAAACAGCACCACTAGCATGTGTACCCTATGCCTGGAGGGTGACCAAGAGGCAACTATTTTGTAGATGGTTTGAACAGAAATTAGATATGTAGACTGCAGTGTCCACACAGTTGTGCCCAAGTCCTCCCAATTGTGGTAAAGAGCTGTGGAAAGAAGAAAAGCACAGAGGGCTGTGGATCAGAAGTCACAGGGTAGGTAAGTTGTCCTGCACCACCACATCCTAGCACAAAACTCCAAGTATTCTCAGCCTGCCAGACCATTATTTGGTATATTTATGAAGGTAGGAGGACAAAACATGCTTTATTCAACAGGTTTTTTTTTTCTTGTTTATTTGTTTTTGTTTTTCTTTAAAGCTTGATTTATAGCTTTTAAATTAGAAATACGGCATGTGAGCCTCTAATTATACTCTTGACCCTTGCCCACGAAAGGTAAAGGCAAGCATGCCTGGAAGGTTTATTTTTCCAAATCTCCTCAATCTATTAAATAAAGCACTTGGACAATGTCTTGGTCATCTAGTGCTGCTATAACAGAAATACCACAAGTGGATAGCTTTAACAAAGAGAAGTTTACTTTCTCACAGTAAAGTTGGCTAAAAGTCCAAATTCAGGGCCTCAACTTTAGGGGAAGGCTTTCTCTTTCTTTTCAGCTCTGGAGGAAGGTCTTTCTCATCAATCTTCCTGCAGACTAGGAGCTTCTCTGCACAGGAACCCAGAGTCTAAAGGATGTGCTCTGCTTCTGGTGCATCTTTTTTGGTGGTATGAAGTCCCTAACTCTCTGCTTGCTTCCCTTCTCTTTTATCTCTAAAGAGATAAAAGGTGGTACAAGTCATACCCCAGGGAAAGTCCCTCCACACTGGCTCAGGGAGGTGGCCTGAGTAAGGGTGGTGTTATAATCCCACCCTAATCCTCTTAACATAAAACTACAATCATAAAATGGAGGACAACCACACAATACTGAGAATCACGGCCTAACCAGGTTGATACACACATTTTTGGGGGGACATAAATTCAACCCATGACAGACAATAAAATCTTTTTAGCAAGTATTCATCAAACTCTAGTATGAGATCTATGAGTGTCAAATTAATACAAATTAATAAACACAGTGTCGGAAAAGTCGGGAGAAATAAGCTTTTTTTGGAAGCATACTAATTACATATTGTACACTCATTGTGTTTTTATTCAAACCCTATACACCTTTCCAGGGAAAATATCTCTAAATTAAGTACTATAAATAGAGTATTTACCCAGTGTTTCCAGACTTTTGGGACCCTCTGTAGTGTATCTATTGTGATTTTTTTCAGATTAATAATCGAACCCAACGTACAATCGGAACATGGACTCTAAGAATTATGAATCTAGGAAAATTGCAAATCGTCAAAAATGAAATTAAATGCAAAAAGATTGATATCTTAGGCATTGAAATAGACTGGCATTGGTCATTTTGAATCAAACAGTCATATGGTCTACTATGCTGGGAATGACAGCTTGAAGAGGATGGCATTGCATTCACCATCAAGAAGAATATTTCAATATCTATCCTGAAGTACAATGCTGTCAGTGATAATACCCATATACTTACAAGAAAGCCAGTTAATATGAATATTATTCAAATCTACCCACCAACCACTAAGGACAAAGATGAAGAAGCTGAAGATTTTTACCAACTTCTGCAGTCTAAAATTGAACCAATATGCAATCAAGATACACTGATAATTACTGGTGATTGGGATGCAAAAGCTGGAAACAAAAAAGGATCCGTAGTTGGAAAATATGGCCTTGGTGATAGAAACGATGCCGGAGATCACATGATGAATCCTGCAAGACCAAAAACAACTTCTTCGCAAATACCTTTTCTTCACCAACATAAATGGCAACTGTATGCATGGACCTCACCAGATGGAACACACAGGAATCAAATCAACTACATCTGTGGAAAGAGAGGATAGAAAAGCTCCATATCATCAGTCAGAACACAGCCAGGTGCTGACTGCAGATCACACCATCAATTACTCATATGCAAGTTCAAGTTGAAACGAAGAAAATAAGAACAAGTCTACAAGAGCCAAAGTACGACCCTGAGTATACCCCACCTGAACTTAGAAACCACCTCAAGAATAGACCTGACCTATTGGACAATAATGACTGAAGATGAAGACCAAACCAGTTGTGGAAGGACATCATACATGACGAAAGCAAGAGATCATTAAAAAGACAGGAAAGAAAGAAAAGACCAAAATGGATATCAGAGAGACTCTGACCTTCCTCTTGAATGTCAAGTAGCTAAAGAAAAAAGGATGAAGTAAAAGAGCTGAACAGAAAATTTCAAAGGGAGGCTAGATAGGACAAAGTAAAGTATTATGATGACAGGTACAAATATCTGGAGATAGAAAACCAAAAGGGAAGAACACGCTGATCATTTCTGAAGCTGAAAGAACTGAAGAAAAAATTCACGCCTCAAGTTGCAATACTGAAGGATTCTATGGGGAAAGTATTAAACAATGCAGGAAGCATCAAAAGATGGTGGAAGGAATAGAGAGAGTCACTATACAAAAAACAACTGGTTGACATTCAACCATTTCAGGAGATAACATGATCAAGAACCAATGGTACTGAAGGAAGAAGTCCAAGCAGCACTGAAGGCACTGATGAAAAACAAGGCTCTGGGAATTGACGAAATACCAATTGAGATTTTCAACAAACAGATGCAGCACTGGAAGTGCTCACTCGTCTATGCCAAGAAATTTGGAAGACAGCTACCTGGCCAACTAACTGAAGAGATCCATATTTTATGCCTATTCCCAAGAAAGGTGATCCAACCAAATGTGGAAATTACCAAACAGTATGATTAATGTCACATGCCAGCAAAATTTTGATGAAGATCATTCAAAAGCAGCTGCAGCAGTTTATCGACAAGGAACTGCCAGAAATTCAAGCCAGATTCAGAAGAGGATATGGAACCAGGGATACCACTGCTGGTGTCAGGTGGATCCTGGCTGAAAGTAGAGAATACCAGAAAGATGTTTATCTGTGTTTTATTGGCTATGCAAAGGCATTTGGCTGTGTGGATCATAACAATCTATGAGTTGGAATCAACTCGACAGCACAGGGTTTTGGTTTGGTATTGCAGAGAATAGGAATTTCGAAACAACTGTGCTCATGAGGAATCTGGACATGGATCAAGAGGCAGTCGTTCAAACAGAACAAGGGGATACTGCATGCTTTAAAGTCAGGAAAGGTGTACATCAAGGTTGTAGCCTTTCACTATACCTATTCCATCTGCATGCTGAGCAAATAATCTGAGAAGACAGACTATATGAAGAAGAAAGGGACATCAGGATTGGAGGAAGACTCATTAACAACCTGCATTATGGAGATGACACAACCTTGCTTGCTGAAAGTGAAGAGGACTTGAAGCACTTACTGACGCAGAGACCACGGCCTACAATATGGATTACACCTCAACATAAAAAAAACCAAAAATCCTCACAACTGGACTAATAAACATCATCACGATAAATGGAGAAAAGACTGAAGTTGTAGAGGATTTTAACACTTGGATCCACAATCAATACCCATGGAAACGGCAGTCAAGAAATCAAAAGATGCAAATCAAAACTACAATGAGATACCATCTCACCCCAACAAGGCCAGCATTAATCCAGAAAACACAAAATAATAAATGTTGGAGAGGTTATAGAGAGACTGAAACACTTATAAATTTCCAAAGCGACCACTTTGGAAATCGCTTTGGTGCCTTAAAAAACTAGAAATAGAATTACCATACGATCCAGAATCCCACTCCCTGGAATACATCCTAGAGAAATAAGAGCCCTCACATGACTAGATATATACACACCCATGTTCACTGCAGCACTGTTTACAATAGCGAAAAGATGGAAACAACCAAGGTGCGCATCAACGGATGAATGGATAATCAAATTATGGTACATTCACACAACGGAAACTACGCAACGAGAAAGAAAAACGATGAATCCGTGAAACATCTCATAACATGGATGAATCTGGAAGGCATTATGCTAAATGAAATTAGTCAGTCGCAAAAAGACAAATATTGTATGAGACCACTATTATAAGAACTCAAGAAAAGGTTTAAACACAGAAGAAAACATTCTTTGATGGTTACAAGTGTGGGGAGGCAGGGAGAGGGGTATTCACTAAGTAGACAGTACAGAATAATTTTAGGTAAAGGGAAGGTCAACACTCAATACAGGGGAAGTCAGCACAACTGGACTAAAACAAAACCTAAGAAGTTCCCTGAACACAACCAAACGCTTTGAGAGACAGAGTAGTAGGGGCAGGGGTCTGGGGACCATGGTTTCACAGGACATCTAGGTCAACTGGCCTAACAAATTGTACTAAGAAAACATTCTGCATCCCACTTTGGTGAGTGACGTCTGGGGTCTTAAAAGCTAGCAAGCACCCATCTAAGACATATCTATTGGTCTCAGACCACCTGGGGCAAAGGAGAATGAAAAACACCAAAGACACAAGGAAAATAAGAGCCCAAGAGACAGAAATGGTCACATAAACTGAAGACTACATCAGCCTGAGACCAGAAAACAAGATGGTGCCTGGCTACCACCAGTGACTGCCCTGACAGGGAACACCAAAGAGAATCCCTGATGGAGCAGGAGAAAAGTGGGATGCAGAACTCGAATTTTAGTAAAAAGACTAGACTTAATAGTCTGACTGAGACTGGAAGGATCCCAGAGGACATGGCCCCCAGACTCTCAGTTATCGCAAACTAAAACCATTCCTAAAGCCAAATCTTCAGACAAAGATTAGACTGGATTTTAAGACATAAAATGATACTGGTGAGATGAGTATGCTTCTTAGCTCAAGTAGACCACATGAGATTATGTGGGCAGCTCCTGCCCAGAAACGAGATGAGAAGGCAGAGGGAACAAGAACTGGTTGAATGGACACAGGAAATACAGGGTAGAGAGGAGGAGTATGCTGTCATATTATAGGGAGAACATCTAGGGTCACATAACAATGTATAAGTTTTTGTACGCGAAACTCACTTGAATTGTAAACTTTAAAAAATCAAAAGACACATTGCATTGGGCAAATCTGTTGCAAGCGATCTCTTTAAAGTATTAAAAAGCAAAGATGTCACCTAGAGGACTAAAGTGCACCTGACTCAAGTGCACCTGACTCAAGCCATGGTGTTTTCCATTGCCTCATATGCATATGAAAGCTGGAAAATGAATAAGGAAGACTGAAGAATTGACACCTTTGAATTGTGGTGTTGGCAAAAAATATTGACTATACCATGGAACGCCAAAAGAATGAAGAAATCTGTCTTGGAAGAGGTACAACCAGAATGCTCCTTGGAAACTAGAATGGCAAGACTGCATCTCAAACACACTTTGGACATGCTGTCAGAAGGAATCATGTCCCTGGAGAAGGACGACATGCTTGGTAAAGTAGAGGGTCAGTGGAAAACTCTCAACAAGATGGATTAAGACAGTGGCTCCAACAATGGGCTCAAGCATAGTAACAAATGTGAGGATGGTGCGGGATCGGGCAGTGTTTCATTCTGTTGTGCATAGGGTCGCTATGAAATGGAACCGACTCAATGGCACCTGACAACAACAACGATGCTTCCAATTCAGCATCCATAAAGGTGTCTGGAGGTGGGGAAAAAAAATACTGAGCATATTGTTTGAAAACATAAAACTAATATACCATATAAAAAAAAGTGCATCCCATCTTTCCTGACTTTTCAGACACACTGTAAGTATATTCTGGGTCAAATGAATTTGAGTTGTACCATGCAACTTCAGCCCTTACATCTAAGTTATATTTACATCCCACTGTGGAAAATAACAGAGACAGACAATACGTAAATGACCTATGTCTGTTAAATAAATCCACCTTGACGTATATACAAAATGTGCGGCAGTTCAAACAAAGAAATGTAACAGGAAATTTGACATCATCAGGCACTCAACAGAAATGTTGAACAAAACTGAATCATATTCATGATGCAATCTCCAATTTAACTTCAGTAAAATATCCTGTCATCCTAATTTAATACTGTTAATGTAAACTCAAAAATCAATCTGATAGTTTTGTTTATATTTAATTAGTAAATTTGTCTTGTTATAAGAACTAAAAACATACATAGCTTTATGAATGTAGATATTTAAATACCATTATAAAAATTAACACTCAAGTAGTATCCCATGATTTTTTTATTTTCATTTTAAATGGGGTCAGTACATTATAAAAATTTAGGAAATATTACTTTAAATAGTTCTGGTGACTAAACTTGCAGAATTAGTCACTCCAAGGTTCTCTTCAGGGGACCTCAAATTATACACCATTTCCAACCCTAACTATTCTAGCTCTTCAAAAGTATGGGCGTTATTTAACTGTATATTCTGTACTCTTAATATGTTATGCCAGATTTCTCTCCCAACTGAAATTTTTAATCTCAGTGTTATTCTTTTTTCATTCACTCACTCAACACTTACTATGTGCCAGGCACTGTTCAAGGCAGTGGGGTAGAGAAGAAGAAAGATAATTCTGCCCTCAGGGAGTTTACATCCTGAAGCAATAGAGAAAATAAACAAGATAATTAAGTAAAACATGTAGTGTATCACATAAAATAAACTGCCATAGAGGATAAGGGGGGTAGGAAAATACATATGCTAACAGGTTTTAGAATTAGTCTTCTCCTAATGACCCTGATTTTATGTTCACTTGACAAAGAAACGTGCTAAGGAAAAGGTAAAACAGGATTTCCACTGTCCTGACATTAGCATTTTAGTCTACAAAAAATTCAGCTACAGTCCGGCACACACTTGATTCGTGATCAGTGCTTTCACAAAATCTACATTCTAATGTAACTCTCACAGAGCCAGAAAAAATCAGGACCAACACTTTACAGATAGGGTGAATTTCAAAAGTGAAAAGTGACAGTATTTGATTGCCCGTTTTCCCTAATGTAAGGAATCCTGGTGGCCCAATGGTTAAGCACTTGGCTGATAACCAAAAGGTCTGTGGTTCAAACCCACCAGCACCTCCAAAGGAGAAAGATGTGGCAGTCTGCTTCCGTAAAGATTAGTCTTGGAAACCCTATAGGGAAGTTCTACACTCTTAGTTACCTAGTACTGCTATAAGAAATACTACAAGTGGATGGCTTTAACAAACGGAACTCTATTCCTTCACAGTTTAGGAAGCCAGAAGTTCAAGTTCTGGGCACCAGCTCTAGGGGAAGACTTTCTCTCTCTCTCTCTCTCTCTCTCTCTCTCTCTCTCTCTGTCTCGGAGCTACTCGGCACAGGGATACCAAGTCCAAAGGATGCACTCTGCTCCTAGCGCTACCTTCTTGGTGGTAGGAGGACCCCTATCTCTCTTCTGTTATAAGAGATTGACTCAAGATACAACCTAATCTTGTAGATTGAGTCCTGCCTCATTAATTAACAGTAACTGCCTCTAATCCTGCCTCATTAACATCATAGAGGTAAGATTTACAATACACAGGAAAATCACATTAGATGACAAAACGGTGGACAATCACACAATACTAGGAATATGGCCTAGCCAAACTGACATATTTTTGGTGGACACAATTGAATCCCCAATACCTACTCTGTCCTAAAAAAAAAGCAAAAGAAACCCCAGTGTGTCCTATAGAGTCTCTATTAGTTAGAATTGACTCACGGCAATGGGTTTTCCCTAACGTATGCTTTACTGGTTTGATTCAGCTATTAGATTAACCAGATATAAGACTTCCTGCTATGGAATGAGATGCTTCTTAAAACACCAGTCCTGCGGGAAAAATCCAAAGATGAATGCTAAAATTACTAGGCAAGACTTTAAGGAGAGAAGTAGGGTATTTGCAGAGTATCAAAGTATCTCCCCCAAAATATCTATGTGGTGGTTTTTAACATAGGTTGTTGTTGTTGTTAGGTACCATCGAGTTGATTCTGACTTACAGCAACCCTATGTACAACAGAAAAAAACATTGCCTGGTCCTGCATCATTCTCATAATTGTTATGCTTAAGCCCACTGTGGCAGCCACTGTGTCAATCCATCTCATTGAGGGACTTCCTCTTTTTCAATGACCTTCTACTTTACTAAGCATGATGCCCTTCTCCAGGGACTGGTCCCTCCTGATAACATGTTCAAAGTACAGGAGATGAAGTCTCATCGTTCTCACTTCCAAGTAGCACTCTGGCTGTATTTCTTCCAAGACAGACTTGTTTGTTATTCTAGCTGCCCGTAGTATATTCAACATTCTTCGCCAACACCATAATTAAAAGGCATCAACTCTTCTTCAGTCTTCATTGTCCAACTTTCACATGCATGAGGTGACTGACATCTTTGCTTTTTAACACTTTAAAGAGGTCTTTTGCAGCAGATTTGCCCAGTGTAATACGTCATTTGATTTCTTAACTGCTGCTTGCAAAGGGATTGACTGTGGATGTAAACAAAATAAAATCCTTGACGTCAATATTTTTGTTTACCGTGATGTTGCTTATTGGTCCAGTTGTGAGGATTTCTGTTTTCTTTATGTTTAGTTGCAATCCATACTGAGGGCTGTAGTTTTTAATCTTCATCAGTAAGTACCTCAAGTTCTCTTCACTTTCAGCAAGCAAGGCTGTGTCATCTGCATGTCTCAGGTTCTTAATGATTTTAACATATACCTACCTACAAATTGTTTGAAAACTTCCTCTCTCAAGGAGGTAGAGCTTGACTTGCCTCACTTTGAGTGTGGGCCAAGGTCCCTGGGTGGCGCCAATGGTTTGCCCTCAACTACTAACCTAAAGGTTGGGTGGTTCGAACCCATTCAGTAGCACTACAGTAGAAAGTCCTCGTGATCTACTTCCATAAAGATTACAACCAAAAAAACGTATGGAGCTCAGTTCTACATGTAATATATGGGGTCGTCATGAATTAGAATCAACAGCAACAGGTTTGGTGCGATTTTTCTAAGTGTGGACTAGGTTTCTAACAAATGAAGTATGAAAAAGTAAAAACAGTAAATTCACAGTGGAAAAACCGAGCAGACACTATCTTAACGAAGTGGTCAAAGTTCACGTCACCAATAATGAATTAAGTTAATATCACATACTTTCTGATATGCTATTGAGAAGGGCACTTCCCCTCTGTGATATTCTTCCTAAAAATCCATAAATCACTGTCTAATCATGGGGAGGAAAAAAAAAAACCCCAAAATTTAGGGACAATCATCCAAACAGTACTCTTCATGGTCGTGAAAAACAAGGAAAGATTGTGGCACTGTCACAGACTGGAGGAGACTAAGGAGACATGAAGACTAAATGCAACATGTTTTATCTTGGATTAGATCCTAGAACATAAAAAGGATTTTAGCGGGAAAAAAAAAAAAAAAAAAAAAACTGGTGAGTCCAAATAAAGTTGATGGTTTAATAAAGAGCACTGTACCAAGATTAACTTCTTAGTTTTGATAAATATGTTTATGTCAAATGTTAGTATACAGGAACCCTCTGGACTATCTTTACAACTCTTCTGTAAACCAAAATTATTTCAAACTGAAATCTGCTTATTTATTTAAGCCAACTAACCCTGGTACTTAACTATGGTGAAAAAGGAAATGGATGTACATTAGCTGGAGGAATTAAATCTCTCTGAGAGGTAGTCACATTCCAATATTCAATCATTTAGTATTGAGTAACACCTCATTGCAAGTCACCTCCTTCAACTACTTAGAAATACATACATTTTCTTTAGCTAACTCAGTCAAGCAAAACTCAGGCTGCCCAAAATTAAGACATTTCCTGGGAATATGACTAAGGATTTTTAATAGCACAGACATGTGACTGATAATACCGTCTAAAAATCTCCTAAAGCAAAATCATCTGTATCATTTTCTTTGGTGTTTTTAGCAGTCTCATTAAAGCAGTTACATTAAGTACCAGGAACAGATCTAAACGGGACTCCTAAGAAAAGTACGAGCTTTGTAATAGCAAGTACCCTCTGTAGAGAAGGAATAGCCTTCTATCCAGACATAAATAGTTCACAACTTTCTTGAAAGAAAGTTAAAGAAACCATCTCCTCAACTCATTTCTAAAGCATCAATAAGCAAAATAGAATTCCAGTACATCAAGTTTTCTTTAGAAAGTAAAGTTCTGAAATTGTGTGCTACCCAGCTAGAAAAGTCCAAATTAGAACTGTAATCGTTTAGGGTCCTAAGTAATATTGTATCCATCCATGTCAGTTTTCTCCTTAGATCAAGTAAAGAGTACAAAAAAATCTTCATCTGTGAAGCACATTAACCTACCTCATATCTAAGGTTTTATATATATGTATTTTCTCTTCCTCTTCTTATGATAAAAAGAAATTATTACAAAAGCGCCTTGAGAGCTACAGAATACTTGCTGTAAATTTTGTCAACAACATTGTGCATTCATTACTCATTCATTACATTCATTATATACACTGTGCATTCATTACATTCATTCATTATATAAGCAAATTCACACTTCAGAATTGTTTAGAATGTAATACAAGAAAAATCTTTGTAACTATAGTATACACATCCTATGAAAATCCACCTCAATCTTATTTCTATATATATTAAAATTAATAGTAATAATAAAATTGAACATACAGGGATTCTGTTTTAAATAATTCTATTTAAAAAAAGAGCCCCACTGGTACAACTGCTAAATGCACAGCTGCTAGCGGAAACGTTGGTGGTTTGAACCAACCTAGCAGCTCTGCGGGAGAAATACCTGGCGATCTGCTTCCATAGAGATTACAGCCAAGAAAACCCTAGGGGACAGTTCTACTCTGCCACATGGAGGTCACTATGAGTCAGAATCAACTTGACAGCTCTCAACAACATTTAAAGAATACAAGAAAATTAAATCAAGTCACAGAAAAGTGTAATGGGGGGGGGGAGGCAGTCTTTTAAGTATATACACAGCTTTAGAAAGAACCACAACAAAATATTAAGCAATTCAAGAGAAAAACAAATTTCAAGAAATGGTGCCAGAGCAACTGGACGTCCACAGGCGCAAAAAAAAAACCTCAACCTAAACCTTACACCTTATACAAGAATTAACTCAAAATAAATCTAAGGCCATTATTGTTAGGTGCCACTGAGTCAGTTCTGGTCATAGCAACCCTATGTACAACAGAATGAAACACTGCCTGATCCTGTGCCATCCTCACAATGGCTGTTATGCTTGAGCCCACTGTTGCAGCCACTCCCTCAATACATCTGATTGAGGGTCTTCCTCTTTTTTGCTAACACTCTACCAAGCATGACGTCCTTCTGCAGGGGCTGGTCCCTCCTGATAACATGTCCAAAGTATATGAGACAGTCTGACCATCCTGGCTTCTAATGAGCATTCTGGCTGTACTTCTTCCAAGACAGATTTCTTCATTCTTCTGGCAGTCCATGGTTACTCAATATTCTTCGACAACACCATAATTCAAAGGCATCAATTCTTCAGTTTTCCTTATTCACTGTCCACCTTTCACATGCATATGAGGCAACAAAAAACACCAGGCTTGGGTCAGGTGCACCTTAGTCCTTAAAGTGACACCTTTACTTCTTAACACTTAAAAGAGATATTTTGCAGCAGATGTGCCCAATGCAATGCATCATCTGATTTCTTGACTGCTGCTTCCGTGGAAACTAAGTGTGGATCCAAGTAAAATTAAATCCTTGACAACTTCAATATTTTCTCTGTTTGTCTGATGTTGTTTATTGGTCCAGTTGTGAAGGTTTTTGTTTTATGTTGAAGTATAATCCACACTAAAGGCTGTGGTCTTTGATCTTCAAAAGTAAGTGCTTCATGCAAATCAAAACTACAATGAGATATCATCTCACCCCAACATTACTGGCACTAACCAAAAACAAAAAAAGAAAATAATAAGTGTTGGAGAGGTTGTGGGGAGACTAGAAGTCTTATCCACTGCTGGTGGGAATGTAAAATGGTACAACCACTATGGAAAACAATAATGGCGCCTCCTTAAAAAGCTAGAAATGAAAATACCATACAATCCAGCAATCCCACCCCTAGGAATATATCCTAGATAAGAGCTGTCACAAAAATAAACATATGCACACCCATGTTCACTGCAGCACCATTCACAATAGCAAAAAGATGGAAACAACCTAAGTGCCCATCAACAGAAGAATGGATAAACAAATTATGGTACATACACACAATGGCATACTACTCAACAATAAATAACAATGATGAATCCAGAAAACATCTCACAACATGGATGAACCTGGAGGGCACTGTGCTGAGTGAAACCAGTCAGTCACAAAAGGACAATGTTTGTATGATGAGACCACTACTATAAAAATTCAAGAAAAGGTTTACACACACAGAAAAAAGCAATCTTTGATGCTTACGAGGGAAGGGAAAGTGGGGAGGGGAAATCACTAACTAGATAGTAGACAAGTGTTAACTTTGGTGAAGGGAAAGACAACATACAATATAGGAGAAGTCAGCACAACTTGACCAAGGCAAAATCATAGAAGCTTCCTAGGCACATACAAATACCTTGAGGGACTGAGTTACTGGGGCTGAGGGCTGGAAGCCATGGTCTTGGGGGACATCTAGGTCAACTGGCATAACATAGTTCATAAAGAAAATGTACTACATCCTACTTTCGTTAAGTAATGTCTGGGGCCTTAAAAACTTACAAGCATCCATCTAAGATACCTCTACTGGTCCCAGCACACCTGGAGCAAAGGAGAACAAAGAAAACCAAAGATACAAGGAAAATATTAGTCCAAAGGACAAACGGACCACATGAACCACAACCTCCACTGGCCTGAACCCAGAAGAACTAGATGGTGCCCACCTACCACCACCCACCACTCTGACAGGTATCACAATAGAGGGTCCTGGACAGAGTGGGAGAAAATTGTAGAATAAAACTCAAATTCACAAAAAATGACCAGACTTACTGGTGATGGTGACCGGAGGAACTACAGCCCCAGACACCCTTCTAACTCAGAAATGAAGCCTCTCCCAAAGTCCACCTTTCAGACAAAGATTAGACAGCCTTATAAAACAAACAACACAAGTGAGAAACATGTATTTTAGTTCAATCAAGTGTATGAGACCAAATGGGCAACACCTGCCGAAAAGCAAAGATGACAAGACAGGAAGGGACAGGAAAACTGGATGAATGGACACTGAGAACCCAGGTGGAAAGGGAAAAGGGGGAGAGTGTTGAGACATTGTAGGGACTCCCACTAATATCACAAAACAATCTGTGTATAAAATTTTTGAATGAAAAACTAATTTGTGCTATAAACTTTCATCTAAAACACAATAAAATTTGGAAAAATAAATAAATAACAGATTCAAATGTGAAACTATAAAGCTTTCAGAAAATGCAAAGGAGAAGAATCTTCAGGATTTAGGACTAGGCAAGGGGTCTTAGACTTGACACCAAAAACACAATCCATAAGACTGATAAAATTGGGCCTCATCAAAATTAAAAAAAAACTTCCGTTCTACAGAAAAAAAAAAAAAAGCCCAACAACCCTGCAATGAAAAGCCATGTTATGATTCATGCTACAACATGGACGAACCTGGAAAACATTATGCTGAGTTAAATAAGTCAGTCACAAAAGGACACATATGATCTCCATTATATGAAATACTTAGAATAGGCAAGTGCATAGAGACCAAAGTTCACTAGTGGTTACCAGAGGCAGATGGGAAGGAATAAAAAGGGAAGACAAAATGCTCAGGGGACACTGAGTTCTGTTAAGGGTGATGGAAAAATTCTAGAACAGTGGATGGCTGAACAACATGATGAACATAATTAACATCCTAGAACTGTACATGTGAAGGCAGTAGAAATGGCAAATGTTCTGTTACCTATGTACTTACCACAATTTGGAAAAAAAAAGACAAGCCATAAAATAGGATAAAATATTTACAAACCATGTATCTGACAAAGGACTAATATCTAAAATATATAAAGAACTCTCAAAACTCACCAGTTAAAAAAAAATTCTATTATAAAATGGGCAGAAGACATGACCAGACGTTTCACTGAAGAGAATATACAGACGGCAAATAAGTACATAAAAAGATGTTCAACATCATTAGCCATTCAGGAAATGCAAAGCTATCAGAATGGCTAAAATGAAAATAAATTTTTTTTAATAAACAGTTATATAAATAGTGACAATGCCAAATGCTGACAAAGATACAGAAAAAGTCACTCTCATACCTTGCTGGTGGAAATGCAAATGGTACAGGTAGTTTCTTATAAAACTACACATGCAACTACTATACAACCCAGCAATTACTCTTGGACATTTACCCCAAAGAAATGAAAACTTAAGTTCACACAAAAAACAGCTTCTGTTAAGAGTAACGGGAAAAATCGAGAATGGTTAATGGTGATGAGCATATATTTAACGTCAATGAACTGTACATGTGAAGACTGTTGAAATGGCAAATGTTTAGTTACCTTTATATTTACCATAATTTTTTTTAAAGGGTAAAAAAATGTTCAAAGCAACTTTCATAATAACCAAAAGTTGGACACAACCCAGATGTCCTCAGTGGGTAAAGGGTTAAACAAACTGTGGTACATCCATACCATGGAATACTACTCAGCAATAAAAATGAACTATTGATTGGTGTTAGCAACAACCTGGACGAGCCCCAGGGGATTATGCTGATTACAAAAGCCAATCTCAAAAGGTTACATATCGAAGAACTAGATGGCTCCAAAAGGTTACATATCAAAGAACTAGATGGCTCCTGGCTACCACCACCAATCACTCTGACAGGGATCACAACAGAGGGGGAGAAAAATGTAGAACAAAATTCAAATTCACAAAAAAGACCAGGCTTACTGGTCTGACAGAGATTGGAAGAAGCCCTGAGACTACGGTCCCCAGACACCCTGCTAACTCAGAACTGAAGCCACCTCCTGAAGTCCACCTTTCAGCCAAAAATTAGACAGGTCTACAAATGATAACATACATGAGGAATACGCTTTTTTAGTTCAATCAAACATACGAGACATAATGGGCAACACCTGCCTAAAAGCAAAGATGAGAAGGCAGGAAGGGACAGGAAAACTGGATGAACCGGCAGGGAGAAGCCAGCGTATAAAGGGAAAAAGGGAGAATGCTAACAAATTGCAGTGACTGTAACCAATGTCATAAAACAATTTGTGTATAAATTTTTGAATGAGAAACTAATTTCATGGTAAACTTTCACCTAAAACATAACAAACATTTTTACAAAGGTTATATACATATCATGATTCCATTTATATAACATTTTGAAAAGACAAAGTGCCGGAGGAAGAGAGAAGAGGTGTGTGGTAATAACAGGGCAACAAGAGGGATGCTTGCAATAGAACTATTCTTTACCTTGATGGTATCAATTTCAATATCCTAGTTGGGATATCGTATTACAGGTCTGCAAAATATTACCATTAGGGGAAACTGGATAATGGGTACTTAAGATCTCTCTGCAGATCTCTTAAAATTGCATGTAAATCTAAAATTATGTCAGAAAAAAAAAAGTTTAATTCTAAAGAAAAGTCTGTAGTGAAACATATGAACGTAAGAAAGGAGAAGAATGCCTGAATTTTTATTTTTACTTTAAAAATAAAAATAAGAAAAAATTAGTTGTGGTAACCAAAATATTCATGTGTTGTTGTTAGTTACCATGGAGTCCATTCCAATTCATGGTGACCCAGTGTGTGCAGAACAGAACTGCTCCATGGGGTTTGCAAGGCTGTGACCTTTCGGAAGCAGATGGCCAGGCCTATCTTCCAAGGTGCTTCTTGGTCGTTTCAAATCACCAACCTTTCGGCTAACCGTCAGAGCACCTAACCATTTGCACCACCAAGGTAGGGAAAACAGTAAATATTGGAGGAAGTTTCAGTGAAAACGATGGTACTTGAGTTGGGTGTGATGGATGAGTAGAATGTACAAAGAGGCCAAGTAAGTGTTATAGAACTATAAATGGCTAAAAAATTCAGTGATTAGAGTGCTTCCACTTTCACCTACAATCATTTGCAATTACCAGAAATAAAACAGGCCAATACCCCAATTTCTAATTTTCCAGAAACTATGGATATAAATTACCAAAAGCGTATCATTTCTTTTTAAAAAAAAAATCATTCCAAATATTCAATACATGTAATTTTAATATGTACATTACATTATTTTGTGATATATGTCAGTAAAAATAAATCTGAAATCATATATCAGAATTACATACTGCTTTAGGGTAAACCTTTATATTGAACTTCTTGGCTCAAAGATCAATGCTAACACATTTTGTTGTAAATTGAGCTTTATTCCTGTTATTTCTAAAATTGAAAACAATCATCCATGACAAACTGGTACCTGCCCCTCCCCCCAAAAGTATATTAACTCAGGGTTTCCTCACTTATTTGAAACCAGAACTCTTTCTATAACACTTATTAAAAATCTTTGGAAATTATATTATTCTCAAAAAACTATGTACCTTAGAACAGCAAAACGATAGTGTAAGGGGAAAATTCACAGAATCAGAAAACATGGATTTATTTTTCTAACCTCACTTCTGTCACTAACACACTAACAAACTAAAAAAAAAAACCCAGTGCGTCAAGTCAGTTCTAAATGATAGCCAGAATTTCACTTCCTCCACTGGACCAATAGTTTCCTCTTCTCTTAATTAAAATAAAAAAGGCGGGGGGGGGGGGCAGTTACTTATACTAAATTATTTCTAGTCACTTTTGGTGATAAAAATCCGTTGAATATGAAGAAGATTATCAGCATTCTGGGGAACACACCTTTCATTTAATCAAATTATCTATTGAAAGTGTTACAAGAAGGGTAAGATCAAGGTTAATGAAACACATAAACTGACAAAAATAAACCCTAGGGTATACATAGAGGCAAACAACCTTAGGGCAACATTAAATTTAGTACGTGTAGTGAGAGTTTACTGTTATCATCAAAAAAAAGCACTGAAATGAATGTCATTTAATGATATGCATAACTATTACTGTGCATCATAGTACATAAGGAGCCCTGATGGCACAGTAGTTAAAGCGCTCAGCTACTAACTGAAAGGTTGGTGGTTCAAACCCACTAGCCGCTGCGCTGGAGAAAGACGTGGCAGTCTGCTTCCATAAAGATTACAGCTACGGAAACCCTGTGAGGCAGTTCTACTATGTCTTACAGGGTGGCTATGAGCCGGAATCAACTCAGCGGCACCGAGTTTATCATACTATATACTAAGCAGCTCAAGAAAAATGTTTATAATTAGTTTTTTTTTTTTCCCCAGAGAAAAATCAAAAAGCATACTGAAGACATTTTCAAGGGGCAGTTAAGGGGTAGGAGAAGAGTAAAAGGGACCAACTTCTAGATTCAATCCAGGGATTTTTGCTTTTCTAACAAATGATACTCAGAGTTAAGCAAATTGTTTTTTCCCTTCCTATGCCCACAACCAGACACTGCCAGAGAAAGCAAGTATAGTATGATTAAATAGAAGCCCCTGGGTGGCAATAAATATTCTCTATCCCCTTACTGCAGATTAAACTAATCAGGATAGGTGATGACCTCAAACAATAGAAGGAAACTAAGGGATGATTTTTGTAGTTAAAAGAATAGTGAGTTATTAAATAACAATTGTTCTTAAAAGTACTTTCTAATTTAATTATCAATATTAGAAAATACAATATGTAATTTGTAAGTATTAATTAGAAAAATAAAAAGTAAAACTATTATATGTGAACCTATAATTATATAGAAGATCCAAGCGTATCAACTGAAAATCTATTAGCAATTTTTTTGGAAATCTTCAGTGCAATGTGGTAGGTAATAAAACAAAACTATGAAAAATCAGTTGCTTTCCTCTATTTAAACAGCCAGCTAGAATACAATTGATGACAAAGTCCCATTCATAGTAACAACCCAAACCCAAGCCAATCCCATTGCCGTCAAGTCAATTGTGACTCATAGCAACCCTCACCTTTCCCCAAAAAAGTTTTCAGAAATAAAATTTACAAGAAGTGTACGTATTTCTTAAAAAAAAAGAAATACACATATTAACAAGAAATATGGATATAACATGAAAATCATAAACTCCACTGAGGATATAAAATATAAATGAAAACATACCTTCCTAGAAAAAGAGATCGTGCTACTATAAAGTGATCTGTTAGCTCCTAAATTAATCCATAAATTCAAAGTACTCCCAATAAACATACCAACAAGAATTATTTTTAGTACTTGATAAAAACCATTCTTAAGCTCACCCGGAAAATTCTTTTAAAAACAGTAGAATAATAAAGAGACGCTTCCTGATATGAAAGCATACAATAAAGAGAAAAAAAAGATATAACAACATAAAAAACAAATTTTTAAAGATCTTGACATAGATTAATTAAGTACATTTGGTAGTTTGCTATATGATAAAAGTAAAATTTCAGAGGTGAAACAATGATTTATTCCAACAAATAGTGTCACCACAACTGGATGGAAATTTAGGGAAAATGAAGCTAGACGATAATTTTATTCAAGTCAAAAGAAAAAGAAAACTTAGGTTATTTTTGTTATTTTTGAGTAAATTCTTTTTTCTAAGAATAGCATTAAACCCAAAATGCACAAACAAAAAGACTGACAAACAGACTACATAAAACTTAAACTTCTATATAGCAAACACTATAACCAAAGCATAAGGATAAGCAACAAACCAAGAAAAATCATATGGAACACAAAAGTATACAAATATCTAATATCCCTGAAAGAATCCTTACATTTAACTTGCTAATCTCAAAATTAAGTAGTTGTCATTGTTAGGTACCACTGAGTTGATTCCAATTCATAGCAACACTACAGAGCAGAACTGATCCATAGGGTTTCCTAGGCTGTAATCTTTATGGGAGCAGATCACCAGGTCCTTTCTCCCATGGAGTGGCTTGTGGGTTCAAATGGCTAACCTTTCAATTAGCAGCTGTGCGCTTAACTGCTGCGCCACCAGGGCTCCTTAATTAGTAACTTGTGTATTTAATCCCAGGCTATCTTACTTTAGAGCCTATGTTCTTACATACTGTACCATGTTGCCTCTCTCAGATCTGCACAAGTATTATAAGGTACCTAATATACAGTTTGGTCAAGAATGCACACGAAGAGGCACTCTTACTATTAGTGGAAGTCAGAATCAACTCTATCGCAGTGGGTTTTTGGGTTATACACGTACATACAGGTACACTGATGTTAGAAAATATATGGAAGTGTTCAGAAAAACACACAATACACTGATTGGAGTATCTCTGGGAGATGGTATCATACAGAATTTTCATTTTTCTATTTATGTATTTCTAAATTTGAATTTTTATAACATTATTTTTATAATCAGAAAAATGATAAGGTAATTGCTTTAGCCCTTTGTATGAAAGGCCTCTCACTGCTTATACCTTTTCTAGCCTTCCTATTCTACCCTAAAGTATCTCAAGCCACTAAAAAAAAAAACCCATGGCCTCCGAGTCAATTCTGACTCACAGCGACCCCACTGTTGTTATTAGGTGCCGTCAAGTTGGTTCTGACTCATAGCAACCCCATGCACAACAGAACGAAACACTGCCCGGTCCTGCACCATCCTCACAACCGTTGCTATGCTTGAGCTTATTGTTGCAGCCACTGTGTCAATCCACCTCGTTGAGGGTCTTCCTCTTTTCTGCTGACCCTGTACTCTGCCAAGCATGATGGCCTTCTCCAGGGACCGATCCCTCCTGACAACATGTCCAAAGTATGTAAGACGCAGTCTCGCCATCCTTGCCTCTAAGGAGCATTCTGGTAGTGCTTCTTCCAAGACAGATTTGTTTGTTCTTTTGGCAGTCCATGGTATATTCAATATTCTTCGCCAACACCACAGAGGACCCCAGAGGACAGAGTAGAATTGCCCCCTAGGGTTTCCAAGGCTATATATCTTTAAGTAAGCAGACTGCCAGATCTTTCTCCCGAGGACTGGCTGATGGGTTCAAACTGCCAACCTTTTGGTTAGTCAGCAGCTGAGCATTTAACCACTGAGCCACCAGGGCTCCTTCATCTCACTCTATAGGTACCTAAAAGTCAGAACTGAAAGAAACAGTATTGATTTCAATGACTAAGGACAGGAAGGTAAGAAGGATGACTCTCAGGATTTCTGGCTTGGGAACAGCTTTCAAAAGCACAGACAGGATACTATATTGATATCAAGTATCTATGACAAATCAAACAGCATCCACTACATACAGCCTCTGCTGTTCAGCAGTTTGCCCCAAGACAATTAACTAAGCCTTTGAAATCCTCAGAGATTAACAGGGTACCCAAAGGATCAATTTGCTTCTACCAGGATCCTTATCTTTTCCTAGAAGACAGAGAATAAATCTACTCTAATCACAAAAGGATATCCCAGCATTCCTCTTAAGTCATTTCCAAAATCTCCAGGGATAGGGAAATCATACCAACTTATTCTAGACTGGCAAAAAGAAATTAATGTTTAGATTACAGGTTTCCTGCACTGACCCGAATACAAATATAAATTCCCCAAGATTCCAGAATTGGTCTAATCTGAAATTCCAAGGACAATATTATCAGGAAGGTAGATACATGCTCCAAACTTTGGGATCAAATAAACAATTTATTCTCAATAGAGGAAAACACAGTTGCATCAAAGTCACTGCACTCATATTGAACCTAAGCTTCCAGCATTATCTCCACAAGGAACTTGTCCAATATAAAAAAAAAAGTACTAGATTCTCTCCACCCACCTTTCACATTGTTGTTGTTAGGTGCCACTGAGTCGATTCTGGCTCATAGTGACCCTATACAGCAGCGCAGAACCGCCACATAGGGTTGCCTAGGCTGTAATCTTTACGGGAGCAGATTGTCAGGTCTTTTCTACCACGGAGCAGCTGGTGGGTTGGAAATGCCGACCCTTTGGTTAGCAGAAGAGTGCTTAACCATTTCGCCATCAGGGCTCCTTCACCTTTCACATAGTAGCCTGGAATTACTGAGGAATAAAATATTCCACCTGAATTTATTTTACCATATAAATAAAGCTTGTCTTTTTTAAGTTTTAGAATTTTATCACTTTAGAATTTATTCTGAAATTAATTGGACTGCAGACACTTCTGGTTCAAAATGTCTGTCTGAACAAATGTTTACCTCATCTCCCTAACAAAAAAGTATAGAAAAAAAAAAAAAAACTTCACTGTCACGGATGAGTTACAAAAACGGAAAGGAAAAAAACAAGAATGAACCCCGTGATGCTGGATTTGAATTGGAGATACTATTGTGAACTCATGGTTAGATATAGAAATATAGATGTAAATTTGTGTGTGTGTGTGTGTGTGTACAAATATTTCTATCTCTGTACACTAAGAAGGCTTGAGAATAGCAACATCCCAAGAGAAATAAGCACATGCAATTACCAGATCTTGGCATCTAAGTACCATTTCCCACTAAAACAGAAGATAAGTCAGGTATGACTTTCTGTGCTAGAAAGGAAGAAAGTGCTCAAAGAAGGAACAGACATCTCAAAAAGAAAATAGAAAAGTCAGATGGAAGGGGTTCTTACTGGACAAATAAGGAAAGATTCAGCATTAAAAATACTAAACGATAATGGATTATAAGCCCCTGAACAATTACAGGAAATCATGAGTCTAGATAGATGTAAATAAATGAACAAATAAGTCTGATGAGGGACAGAATATTTACATAGTTTCAAAATGCTATTGTGTGCCATCAAGTCTATTCCAACTCATAGCGACCCTATGGGACAGGGTAGAACTGCCCCATATGGTTTCCAAGGCTATAATCTTTACAGAAGTATTCTCCCAAAAAGCAGCTGGTGGGTTCAAACTGCTGACTTTTCAGTTAGAAGCCAAGCACTTAACCACTGCACCGCCAGGGTTCCTTGTTTCAAACTACCTCCCCACAGTACTTATTAATTACAAGTGGAGAAAGAGTACTTTGACAAAAGAGGAGCCTGACCGTCACAACCTTCATCATATAATCAAAGTGAACAACATCAGTACTGGGACAAACTGAAATAGTCTGTCACCTGATAAGATGCCATGAGAAGAATGCAGCATCACTTTTACATCACCAACCAAAAATCTAAGAAAGGAAATCTAATAAAAGTCTAATCATGGAAATCTAATCAAAGATCTAATCATGAAAAAACAGCAGGCAAAGGCATATTGAGGGTATTCTACAAAATAACTGGTGTTATAACTACAAAAAAAAACCTGAGAGATTTTGAAAATAATCCTCAAAAGTGTGAAAGCCATGAAAGTAAAGACATAAATTGTTCTGGGTTGAAGACATTTGAAGAGACCTGACAGCTAAATGTAACTCGTGATTCTGAACTGAATTATTTTGCTCTAAAAGACATTTTTGGGAAAACCGGTAAAACCTGAATAAGGTCTGAAAGTTAGATGTTAGTAAGCAATGCATTCGTGTTAACATCCTGATATTGACAGTTATGATGTCATTTGTTATATGGGAGAAGTTTTTGTATTTGGGAGCAACGGGGCATCAGGTTGGCAACTTTACTATCAATGGTTCAAGAACAAAAAAGTTCTTTATAACATGCATCCAACTTTTCTGTATGTTTCATGATTGTCTGAAACTTTAAAATATGAATAATTACAATAAATCTGTAAAAAAACAAAACCAAACCCATGGCCATGAAGTAGATTCCGACTCATCATGACTGTACAGGATAAAATAGAATTGCCCCATAGGGTTTCCAAAAAGTGACTGGTCAATTCAAACTGCCTGCCTTTTGGTCAGCAGCTGAGCTCTTAACCACTGCACCACCAGGGCTCCATCAATAAATCTATAACCCAAAAACCAAACCCGTTGCTGTCAGGTCAATTCTGACTTATAGCAACCATATAAAACCCATTGCCTTCTAGTCACTTCCAACTCCTAATGACCCTTTAGGACACAGCAGAACTGCCCCATAGAGCTTCCAAGGAGCACCTGGCAGATTTGAACTGCTGACCTTTCGGTTAGCAGCCAAAGCACTTAACCACTGTGCCACCAGGGTTTCCCTATAGCAGTGCTGAAAAACTGGTCAGGGTATACCTACAGATCAGAACAGAAAGGAATTTCTAGAAAATACAGAGCATATGGGGGGGGGGGTAGAAAACATCAACAAAACACAACACAACTGAAGAACCAGATGCCCAAAACAAGCACAAAGTGGGATCTCAAAAAAGGGTAAGTTTTCTTAGCAAGCATTGCGGAAAGTGTGTCCTGGGCAGTTAGCCAGGTAATAAAATCATGGCAGAACAGCTGCACTAATTCCATGCTAAAGTGGCTAACCCCAGCATGGTTAAGGCCTCCAGTACAGCTCTCTGTACTGTGAGAGAGCTAACACTTAGGCAGCAGTACTGCAAAAACAGGGGCGTTATCTCTGAGAGACAGGAAACAGACCAAGAGAACCAACTACCCACACACCCTAAAAGAGAGGTTTCACATTCTGCAACCCACTTTGCAGAGTGGCGTCTGGGGTCTTAAACACTAGCAAGTGGCCATCTAAGATGCATCAATTGGTCTCAGCCCACCTGGATCAAAGGAGAATGAAGAACACTGAGGACACAAGGTAATTACGAGCCCAAGAGACACAAAGGGCCACATAAACCAGAGACTACATCAGCCTGAGAGCAGAACTAGATGGTGCCTGGCTACAACCAATGGCTGCCTTGATGGGGAACACAACAGAGAACCCCTGAGGGAGCAGGAGAGCAGTGGGATGCAGACTCCAAATTCTTGTAAAAAGACCAGACTCAACGGTCTGACTGAGACTAGAAGGACACCAGTGGTCACGCCCCCAGACCTTCTGTTGGTGGAGGGCAGGAATCATTCCCAAAGCCAACTCTTCAGACAGGGACTGGACTGGACAATGGGATGGAGAGGGATGCTCGTGAGAGTGAGCTTCGTGGATCAGGTGGACACTTGACACTATGTTGACATCTCCTGTCCGGAGGGGAAATGAGAAGGTAGAAGGGGGCTAGAAGCTGGCGATGGACACGAAGAGAGTGGAGGGAGGGAGCGGGCTGTTTCATTAGGGGGAGAGCAATTGGGAGTATGCAGCAAGGTGTATGTAAGTTTTTGTGTGAGAGACTGATTTGATTTGTAAACTTTCATTTAAAGCACAATAAAAATTTAAAAAAAAAAAAAAAAAAGAGGTTTCAGCTAAATATTCCTTCCTTTCCTCTTCTAAGCAATTACCAAAGCTGGATAAACAGGGATTCACTTGAGATGGGGAAATAACACTTAAATGATCAATCCAGTTTAGTCTAGACCATAATATAAAACTTTAGCCACCATGAAAAATCTAACATTTGAGGAAAAACCAAAGGCATGATGGATATACCAAACACAATAAGGTCAACTGTGTTAGTAGAGGAAACAAAAAATGTTAAAATAATAACATCTGAGAGATCCAAGAGGTTACATGTCCAAAAGTGCAACTGAAAAATAAAAGCTGATTCCAATGAAAAAGCAACAAAGTTCTTTGAAACTTCATTTTTTAAAAAATTGTAATTAAAAAGTTGAAAAAAACTGAAGACCAAGTAAGTGAGCCAAAAGATTAGATTCACCAGAATGCAATACCAAAAAGACAAAGAAAAATGGGAAAAAGTAATGAAAGCTCCATAAATCCCAATAAAACCATCTAGGTTCTCAAAGTGTGGTCACAGGTGTTGGAAGTCCACAGATACTTTTAGGGGATCTTTCAGGTCAAATCTATTTTCATAATAATGCTAAAATGTCATTTGCCTTTTTCCATTATATTGACATTTTATACTGACAGTGCAAAAGCAATGGTGGATAAAACTGCTGGCACCTTAGCACAAATAAAGGCAGTGGCATCAAGCTATACCAGCGCTACCACATATTCCCAGATTTCCTTTTAAATGTCGCCTTAAGAATATCTTCAAGAAAGCAGTAAAAAATAATTTTATTAAATCTCAACTCTTCATTTCTTTTTAATATTCAATGTGAAGGAATAGGAATCTTGAAAAAAAGCACTTGTGTAATTAGTTTGATTTATGAGCTAAGTTTAGTTCTTTTTTCATGAAACAGCATCAAAACCTATTTGAACAAATGACAAACTAATGTTACTCAGGGTCAGGAACTTGGTGGCCTTTTTTTTTTTTTTAAGAAAATAAACCAAGTAAGCCTGTAAGTTTTTCAAGGGAAAAAAACTGATATTTGTTACTAATGATTAAAATTTGAGCTTTCAAATAGAAAATTAGAAATCTAGAAAAACTTTTATCTTCCACACAACATTTAAAGGCTTTTCCTACTAGATTAGTGGTGATATTAAATGTTTGGTTTTTTTCCTACTGCATCATCAATCTTGTCAACATTTAGAAAATATGTGTACTATAGGAAAAAAAAAAAAAAAAAACCCTGCTGCCATCGAGTCGATTCCAACTCATAGCGACCCTATAGGACAGAGCAGAACTGCCCCCACAGGGTTTCCAAGGAGCGCCTGGTGGATTCGAATTGCCTACCTCTTGGTTAGCAGCCAAACTCTTAACCACTATGCCACCAGGGTTTCCTATAATACACACCTTCTACATTTGTTTGCCAACCAACCCTGCCTTCCACCCACAAGGTATTTCCATAAGCACCACTATGCTGACTTTTTTACATATTGCTATAAAAATAAAACTAGCATAGTGTGCTTATGAAAATACCTCATGGGAGATGGGAGCAGTTGGCAAACTAATGCAGAAGGCGCACATTATATTGTGTAAAAATACCGTAATTCAACGAACCAATATTTTCCACATCAACAATACATGAAGTTACAAAATCATGAATAGGTAAAAGATTCATCCAAAGTAAAACATAAACCCATGGATTTTAAGATAACAAGAAATGAAAAGTTCATTGATATGTATTCAGGTTTCACACTGCAACTAACCTTTAAAAACCAAAGTGCAGTGATTAAAGCACTCGACTGCTAACCAAAACACCAGCGGTTCAAACCCACCAGCTGCTCTGCAGGAGAAAAATGTGGCAGTCACCTTCTGTAAAGATTTACAGCTTTGGAAACCCTATGGAGCAGTTCCACTCTGTCCTGTAGGGTCACTATGAGTCGGAATTGACTCAATGGCAGTGGGTTTGGGTGTTTCTAGTAAAATTTTGGTGGAATATCAAAAAATATTCACAGTTTTTTAATCTAAAAAGGCTATGAAAATACTTCACTCTTTTCCAACTACTTATTGTGTAAGGCTGGATTTTCTTCACATACTTCAAGCAAAACAACATATTGCAACAGACTGAATGCAGAAGCAGATATGAGAATCCAGCTGTCTGTGATTAAACTGAACATAAAAAAAAACTTGCAAAATACGTGACAATGCCACTCTTTCTGCTAAATATTGTTTTGAAAAATAGTTATTTTTCATTAAAACAATGTTATTTATGTTAACCTATAATGATTTCTTGCTATTTTTAAGTCCTTTAGTTTTAATTTCTAATATGATAAATATAATAAGTATAACCCACATAAACCAAAGTTCTTTGGAGTTCTCAATCATTTTTAAGAGTACGAAGGGACCCTAAAAGGTCCCTAGGTGGTGCAAACCCACTCAGCAGCATTGCAGAAGAAAGACCTGGCAATGTACTTCCTTAAAGATTATAACCAAGAAAATCTTATGGAAAAGTTCTACTTTTCAACACACAGGGCTGCCATGAGTCAGAATCGGCTCCACAGCAATGGGTTTGTTTTTTGTTGTTGCTGTTGTTTTTCAGTTGATTTTTTTAATCCTATAATTTTATTTATTTTGTTGATGTTGAGAATATACACATCAAAACGTATACCATTCAACGGTTTCTACATGTACCATTTAGTAACACTGATTATATTCTTCGAGTTGTGTAACCATTCTCACCTTTTCTGAGTTATTCCTTCTCCATTAACGAACTCACTGCCCCCTAAGGTTCCTATCTAATCTTTAGAATTGCTGTTGTCAATCTCATTCCAGGCAGTTTCAAAAAGATTATAATGCTCAAGGCAGACTGTTGTTGTTTTCAATGGGATCCTAAAACCAAAAAGGGTGCTAACAGCTCCATTAGGACTGTTATTGTAATCACACCAGGCTATAATAGAGTGCATCCTCCTAAGGGCAAAAGAAATGTATTATGCATTTTGCCCAAAAGTAAAGTGCTCCAGGCTACTCTATTTCCTAAGTTATTCAGTTTTCTTTCCATTTTTCTATTCACTCATTGTAAGACTATAGCCATTACTTCATGATGCTGTCAAGGTGCCTGTCTTTCTTATTCCTTCTAATACACCAAAAAGCCAGGAAACTAAGCCTGCTTCATACAAAAGTAAATGGGCTCTGAATAAGGATGTCCCTATAAGTGAAATCCCCAGACTTTATTATGTTCATTTTGATGGCTTACTTGTCTTATTATTATTTTCTAGTTTTTCTCTACATCCTGTATACCTAAAACCACAGATAATCTCCAGATAAGTGGTCTTACTTTACCAAATTAATTTCTATGTATACTTTTTTCTGTTGCCTTACATACTCCACAAACCAAACAAACCCACAAACCAAACAATTCCAACTCACAGCAGCCCTAAAGGGCAGAGCAGAACTGCCCAATATGGTTTCTGTAAATTCTTACAGAAGCAGACCACTACATCGTTCTTCCATGGAGCAGCAGGTGGGTTCGAACCACCGACCTTTTGGTTAGCAGCCAAGTGCTTTAACCACTGGGCAACCAGGGCTCCTCACTTACATGCTATCATTATAAAACCCGGTAACGCCTTCATCTACTGGTGCCTAGAAAAAATTTGACACATCTTTGAGACTAGAAGTGACTCAAGAATAAAAATTAGTGATAGCATTCCACAGTTTAGAGACAGCAGACACAGGAACATAATTCCAAAACTTAGGGACACTGTGATAGAGAAAGGCCCCACAACAGTTTATGCTGACCACTGACCTGAAGATTTGCAGTTCAAATCCACTCAGCAGTGCTGTGAAAAGAAAGGCCTGGCAATCTGCTGCTGTAAAGATGTTGTTAGTTGCCATCCAGTTAACTCTGACTCGTGGCAACCCCACATGAGCCAGAGTAGAACTGCTCCATAGGATTTTCAAGGCTGTGAGCTTTCAGAAGCAGATTGCTAAGGCTATCTTCTGAGGTACCTTTGGGTGGGTTCAAACAGCCAGCCTTTTGGCTAACAGTTAAGTGCAGTGGTGTGATCAGTTACTTAGTATGGCCTTTCTCACCATGGTCTTGTAACTCCCACCCAAGTGATTGTGTGGAATTGGCCTACCAAGGGGATCGGCCAGTTTTGCCTTAAAAAAGAGCCAGTTCCAGGGCAGAGAGAAAGAACCCACTACCACCAAGGAAGGAGAGACCCAGCAGCAGAGACTTGGCAGGAGGAGATGGTGTGGTGGGCTTCCCAGCCCATGCAGATAGAAAGCTGAGTGCCTTTGGGCAGAGACTGAGGGCCAGGGAGAGGCTTCCCTGCAAGCACAGTTGGGAAGAGGCTATCCTGACGGAAGAACTGTATCCTGAGTGTTTCTGAGCCTGAATTGTAACTGTTAACTTCTCTAATAAACCCCATAATCTCGAGTATGGTCTGTGAGTTCTGTGTATCTATTGCAATGAAATTACCGAACCCAGCAGAAAAGTAGAGTGCTGTGGGAGGAACGGTTGCTGTCAGAATTAGTAGATATGGTGCAGACAGGAGGCATGTCTGACCCTGCCTCATAGCAATCAGCCTTGGGTTGTTATCTTGATTCTTCTTCCCCCTCCTGGGGTTAGAGGAGGTCAGACACTGCTCCCATGCAGTTTTTTTACAAGCGCTTAACTGTTTGTACCAAGAAAACCCTACTGAGCAGTTTTACTCTGTAACACGTGGGGTCACCATGAGTCACAACTGACTCGATGGCAACAAGTTTTATATGGCTGCTACAGGACAGGAGGGAAAGGAACAAAATGGAAAAAGAAAGTGCAGGTAAATAACCTCATATGATTTAAGAGGTCAAAAGCATAACAAAAAAAAAGGTGCAGAGTCTTAGTATAAGAACCCACAACAACCTGAGGTATAAAGGGTAAGAATCTTATTGTAACAGTAACTAAGCAAGGTAATTCTGAAGACATTAAAGAAAAAAAGAGAGAAGTAAGGAAACAAAGTATAATAATATGTTAATAAGTATCCAAGTTAAAACAGTGGCATATAAACCAAGTTGAAATGTAAAAGGATTATTTGGAATTAAATGGGGTTCACCAAGAAGTTTTTCTACTCTGTGTTTTCAATAAAGTGTGGGGAAGAAGGGAAGGGCAACAATATAAACAACAGAGTTGAACATGAAGAAAATAGGGGAAGTAAATGAAGCTAATCATAAAAATAGGAAGCTCAAGTACTTAGAAAAGAAAGCTGAACAGCTAGATTTCTTTATTTATAATTAGGATACCTAAGAGGAAAAACGAAACCCCGGTGGAGTACTGGTTAAGTGCTACGGCTGCTGACCAAAAGGTTGGCAGGTCAAATCCGCCAGGCGCTCCTTGGAAACTCTACGGGGCAGTTCTACTCTGTCCTATGGGGTCGCTATGAGCTGGAATTGACTCGACAGCAGTGGGTTGAAGAGGAGAAAGCTAAAAAGATAAACCTTAAAACTAGGGACAGTATGGCCAAGAGTTAAATAGTGATAATAAAAAAAAATAGGCACCCAGAAATAAACAATAATAGTAACGATAATGTGCAATAAATCAGAGAAAGGCAGAAGAATTGCTGAGCTTATTTCCTTAGAAAATTTAAAAGTAGATATTATACAACATAATTCATTTATACATTTTCTGTAGCAAGAGCAAATAGTATGCATTCAAAAACTGAATAATCTTTATTGTGAATAGCTAAACACAATGTACATACGCACACGTAGTCAGGAAAGGAAAAAAGACATCACTAAGGGTTTATAATGCAGTATTCCCAGAAAAAAATAAATCATGGAACAGATAAAGAAATGGATGAGCAACGCAAAGAGTTAAAATGAAAATGCAAGCAACAAAGTAAAGGTGCATTTAAAGATAACATGGGTAAGTAGCAATTACCAAAAAAAAAACAAAACTACTTTGCTGTCCATCACTAAAGTTCTGCATAATCCCAAATCCTTTTAAACATTGTCATAATCTATCTCTAAACTCTAAATCACATAATCTATAAGCAATTATTTAAAATGCCTAGATATCTTGGTGGATATCTAGCTCAACTGGTATAACAGTCTATAAAGAAAATGTTCTACATCCAACTGTGGTAAGTAGCGACTAGGGTTCTCAAAAGCCTGTGAATGGCCATCTAAGATACATCTACTGGTCCCATCCAAGATGATGAAGACCAAAGACACAAGGGAAGGATTATTCCAGAGAACTAATGGACCACAAATACCACAACCTCCGCCAGACTCAGCCCAGAACAACTAGATGGTACCAGGTTACCACCACTGACTGCTCTGGCAGGGAACAAAACAGACGGTCCTGGACAGAGTAGGAGAAAAATATAGAATGAAATTCAAATTCACAAAAAACAAAAGACCAAGCTTGTTGTTCTGACAGAGACTGGAGAAACCCCAAGAGAATGACCCCCCAGATACCCTTTTAATGCTGTATTGAAGTCACTCTTGAGGTTCACGCTTCAGCCAAAGATTAAACAGAGCTTGACTGCTAACCAAAAGGTGAGCAGTTCGAATCCACCAACTGCTCCTTGGACACTCTGTGGGGCAGTTCTACTGTCCTACAGGGTCACTGTGAGTCGCAACAGATTTGTCGCTGTTGTTGTTTTGAGTTGGAACTGACTTGAGGCAACAGGTTTGGTTTTGGTTTTGTTACAGGGCCAACAGTAACATAAATGAGGAATGTGCTCCACAGTTTAATGATGTATAGGAGACTAATGGGCACACCAGCCCAACAGCAAATACAAGAAGGCAGGAAGGGACAGGAAAACTGGACAATCGGAAACAGGGAATCTGGGGTGGAGAAGTGGAGAGTGTTGACACATTGCGGGGTTGGCAACCAATGTCACAAAACAATTCATGTATTAACTGTTTAATGAGAAACTGATTTGTTCTGTAAACTTTCATCTAAATCAAAATAAAAAATAAAATGCCTAGATATGTACATAGTTTTCCAAACTGTCAAAGTGTGTTTCTTAGACATAAGGTATTACCAATACTTCGATACCATTTTAGAGATTTACCAATGATATATATAAAAATCTCCAGTTATGGCTATCACTTCATTTTCCAAGAAGCACCTGGTGGATTCAAACTGCTGACCTTTTGGTAACAGCCATAGCTCTTAACTACCCCAGCAGGGTATCCTAAGGAATGCCATGCAATAAAAATTTGGTTTCCATATTTGAGCCTCCACAAACTTTCATATGTGGAAAATTTCCAATAGCTTGATCACAAGCAGCAGGCTGACTTCGTATCTTACTACTTGAAATGATTAGTTGACGGATGAGTTAAATACATCACTAATGAAAACATGATTACCTTCAACAAACAGCCATTAAATATGTATTTTGTGCAATATAAGCAAAACACTTTGGAAGTACTCTATATTTGCTAATTTAATCCAAGAAAACCCACGATACTAAGAATATCCAAATTTTTGAAGCCATTTAAAATACTTGAACTGATTGTCTCTCTAAAACAAGTATCTTATCAAACCTTTGTCACTATATTTTTAAAAAAGAGTTTAAAATATTTATTGTTTGACAAGATTAAAACCTAAAATTCATTCATAAACCTAAAATTCAACACTAAACTCATAGAATTCTAAGTGAACCACAAATTACACCTTGCTGAGGGGGAAAAAAAGGACCCAAACACAGATACAAAGGTGAGCACCTCACTTTTAAAAATGTGTTGCCTGCATCTAAACATACTACTATTCCCTCAACAATGAAAAAAAGTCAAGAACTATAGCTTATAACCGGTTTTAAATATTTAGGTGCTACAATTTTTTTTTTAAATAAAATTTACTAATATAGAGAAACATCTTCACAAAGTTAAGTCTCTGTAAAAGATTTGCTCTATTAAGACTTTGGTACTCTGAGGCCAAGTATAAGCCATATAAGGAAACTGAAGTTCAATGTCATTTATTTTGTTCCGCTCTTTCAGATGCCCAAGAATAACCTCTTCCACTGCCTAACCATACATTCCAAAATCACAAAGTAAATCAGTAATGCATTTTAAACTCCTTGATAAAGCTAGTTTGACATAATAATAATTGCTTGGTGGTTCACAAACACACACAGGTCTAGAGACTAGGCTCTGGGAAAATATTAAAACGATACATACTAAAAATTAAAAGATTCACTTTTTGAAATGTGGTTAGTAAAGTAACAAAGAACAAGCTGTGAAATACTTGATTCTGATTTTTAAGATCACCTCTTCTTTGAACTAAAGAAAGGCAACTTTTTCCTCAGGTTTCCGGTAACTACTTGAGGTCTCATGGGCAAGCAAAACATCAATTTATAAAGATACACCTACCAACGGAATACTGTATTTATCCAATATTTATTCAAAAGCACAGTATATTATCTTCACCCTCCTTTACCACAAAAGTACCGGGAAAAGCTAAACTTCAAAACACAGACACACTAAAACACCACTGAAAAAACAATCCGGGTTTCCGGCAACCAAAACTAGTTTTATCTAAGAAGACAACCCATTGGTTCAGAAGTGTTCATAACTCTGACTGGTGGAACGTCTGCCATGCTTCATGAATTTCTCCCCCTCAGTAGGTACCTGGCATTAAGCAGAACCTGGTAAAAACATTTGTGGCAATACAAAAATGTAAATACTGCACTATTCAAAAAGTACTGCTTTGTATCAAAATCAATGTGACTTCCACGAAAGTCCTTTTACTTCTCTTCCTACACAAAGTCCTGGCACGCAAATCAAACCAGTTACAGGTGCGTTGTTTTTTGTTTTTTTTTTAAGTATACCTCTCTTCATCCATAACCCCTACCCCCTCCTTTTTCTTCCTACTAGGACAGTTACAGGAAAAATCTAACAGATACTTGCTTTCAATTAACGAAATAAGTATTATAAGGTTCTAAACGTCTGAAAGGAACAAGTTATTACCTAAAGAAATATATTACCCGCCCAGAAAAACGATTAAGAATGGCAACGCTTTTTTGTTTTTGTTAATAAGCTCCAATATATTTATAAGGGCTTGAACTACAAAATCTCTGTATATAATTAACCAAAATAATCGGTAACAGTATGAACAAATGTGGCTGCCATCTCTTAAAAGCAAACCACTCGCTGCAGCGACCTTTCTTCCAAAACAAGAGTTGCCAGACTCAGCAACTTAATAAAAAAAATATACATTGTATATGTTCAGGAAAAGTAAAACTTCTGCACCTTGTGCTAAACAAAGGCACTCTTTCTCCGACTGCAGAGAACTTTCCGTCCCACCGCATTCTTAAAATCTTTTAAAATAACCAGAGCCTAGATGGTAGAGGGGAAAAAAGTGGGGGGGGGGGGGGAACCTCAGTACTATGTAACAACTAAACTATATTCGATATTACAAGAGAATTTAGGGCAACTTTGCGGAAAAGTGAGAAACACTAAAGTCTTTCCTGGCCCACGAACTTTGTGACTTCTAGACACTTTTCGTGAAAATTACCTTTCGGTCGGGCAGTGTCTCAGGGCAGCTTTTTCAAGGCTTCGCCTGACATGATTTCCTTTCCTTCATGAGTCACTTTGGATCCAGTCGAATTTCTCCCTCCGGTGAGAGCGGATGTGGAGCGGCCTCCCGCAGTAAGAAGAGTAGGTTGCTTTGGTGGGGGTTGGGATGCGGGCTGGTTTCCGGGTCTCGAGTTTTGCAGGAGTTTCCCAGCCCCAAGTAGGCTCTCCGCAGGGGGGGGAGACTTCTCACTCGTGACACGCCCGGAATTACCGTGCGAAACTCACTTCCTGCCTCGGCGAGAAGCAGGATCCAGCTCCGTCCAGGGGAACCCGGAAAACCAGCTCCCCGCACTCCGGGGAGGGGGCGTCCGCGGGGAGCCTGGGGCTCGGGCCCCGGGCGCCCCGTACACCCGACGGAGGCGGAACCCGGCCGACGCGGTACTAGACGCCGCCGAGGTGCTCGGCGAGCCTCGGCCGCACTAGGCCGCCACCTCCTCTTCGCTGCCGCCGCCCCCAGAGCCGGGCGGCAGGGTTATTGTCTCGATAGCGCCTGCCGCGCCCTTCGCCCGCGCTGCTGCCGCCGCCCGGAGCCGGAACCGAGGGGCCGGGGAGACTCGCTGGCGGACCCCTCCCCGGGCCGTCCGTCGGGCAGTCCGTCCTTCCGTCCGTCCCTCCCCGCCTTCCCTTCCCCGTCCTCGGACCCTCTTCTGCTCCCTCCCCGGTTTTCCCGCCGCCGTCCCTTCGCTCCCCTCAGCGCTCTTCTTCCCCAGCGGCTGTGGCTCCCCCAAGAAGCTCAGGGGGAGGGGACAGCCGGCGGCGTCTCCTCACGAGCTCGTGGGGCCGCGGCAGGCGCCGAGGCTGCGTCCCGCGCTGCCGCGCCACATTCACTCGAGCTAGGGACAGCGAGGAGAGGGGAGGGGAGGGGAGGGAGGGAGAGGAGAGAAAGGAGGAGGAAGGGGCTGTGGTGGAGAGGAGTTACTGCCTCACAGGCCGCGACAGCAACAGCGCCACCGCCCCGGCGAGGTGGAAGCAGCAGCGCGCGGCGGGGGCGGGGCGGCCTCCCGCCGTCTTCGCCCCAACCGCCAACAGCCGGGCTGGAGGTCGGCGCGAGCCAGTGGCTGCTCGCGGGGGCGGGCGGCCGACGTCGACGGCGCCGGGGGGCGGCGGGCGAGGGGCAGCGGGGCCGTGGGGGAGGGGCTGCCGGCGGCCGAGGGTTAGCAAGTGAGTCGCTGCGCGGCGAAGGGCCCCGGGGAGGCCTATCTGCCTCTCCCCAGCCCGCCCCACGACCCCGCACACACCCGCTCCTGAGCGGTCCGAGGGGAGTGGCGGTGCAGACGCGGACCCTGACCGGCTCCTCGCAGCGCCGCGCTGAGCCCCGGAGACCGAGAGCCCACAGGCCTCCGCCGCCCCAGCTGACTGAGTTTCTTTGTACGACAGTAATCGGTGCGGAGAGGTTGTCCAAGTCCAACCCCGATTTGAAGGCTGCAGGTATCTCTTTCAACTGCAGCACTCCAACTTCCGCTAATGGCACGCTCAGGTTGCAGGAAACCACAGCGGCATTTCGGTGAAGCTTCCCACGCTGGCCCTTGCTCGGAGCTTGCTCCCACAGCCACCCAGCTGGGGCTCCTCCAGTTCTCAGCCTCACACCGGCGGGGAGACAAAGCTGGCGCTGGAAGGAGGAAAATGGCCCGCGAAATTGCCTCAAGATAGTGCCTTTGTTTGAAGAAACATTGGATACACTCCGAATGCGACGTAGGCTTCCAACCCCAGCGGTTTTGGTGGTGCAGTGAATTGCGTTGGCCCTAATAATTCAGCCTGGCAGGGTTTGCGTTTATTGCGGAGAGAGATTTTTAAGGGTTGTGTCAACACATATGGCATAGAAATCCTCAACCATAACATTGCACTGTTTTTTGCAGTTGCTGCTTTAGATACCTTAACAGGCAAGACGGCTTTGTTTTACCCGGAGAAGAAAAGATACTGAGCAAACCACACACCCCACCCCCTACCCCCGCTGTGCTTAACTGTGTACAGTGATGGTAATTAGTCTCTGGGTCCCTGAAGTCACTGGTTCAGTTCTTCCGTCTGCGTTACAGAGATAATTATTTATTACCAAGTATGAATAAAGAGTTGAATACCCTGCAGATGATTTTTGGCGCGCATCCAACGGGAGGAGTTCATTAAAAACCATCAAAGAATCATTTACCAAAGTGAGTTGTATACTTGTGAAAAGCACTTGAAATAACCCTAAAGATACTCAGGACATTCTACTAGGGGCGGGAGCATTTTAACTAACCCCACCTCCCACCTCTAACCCCCCATTGCTGGAATTAACCCTGGTAAAGGAGCCGTTATAGGTTGCTATGAGTCGGAATCGACTTGACGCCAACGGGTATAGGAGCTCTGGTGGCTAATAGTTAAGAGCTGGGCTGCTAACCAAAAAGTCGGCAGTTCGAATCCACCATCCGCTCCTCGGAAACTGTATGGGGCAGTTCTACTCCGACGGCAACGGGTTTGGTTTTGGTATTAGTTCCTTAATGTAGAGCAGAAGTTGAAGATTTACTAGTAACATCAATACCAGATTGTTCACGCTTATTCAGTGCTTAACTGAAAGTAAGGGTGTTGTAACTAGAATAGGAAACAGCAGCCATATATGCCAAGCGAGGTATCCATTTTATATGAATAAGAATCTTAGCCATTGTATAAAATTTAAAGTTAGCATATTATATGATCAATTTTTAAATCCTCATGAGAAAAGATTTCTTCCTCACTTCCAAAATCTCCTGTGAGTCTGAACAGAGCCGGATGTTCTAGCTATGAACTGAAAGGATCAGTCCCCTAAATCATTCCAGGGTGAAGAATCTCCCATACCAGAGACCAGCTGGATCTTGGAATTAGAATGCTAAATCTAGTCTCAAGTTGATTCAACCAAAACCTGTTGCCTTCAAGTCATTTCCGACTCATAGCAACCCTATAGGACAGAATAGAACGGCTCCATAGGGTTTCCAAAGAGTAGCTGGTGGATTCAAACTGCCAACCTTTTGGTTAGCACCCGAACTCTTAACCACTAAGCTGCCAGGGTTTCCCAGGTTGATTCAAGAGCCCTTTAAATCTTGGGGTGTCCAAAGTAAACCTAACCACCACCACCACTGCAAACCTAAATAAGTAGAACTAGACCACATCCCTAGGCTAAGACCTGCCCTGTCCTAGTCATTTTTTACTTGAACTCATACTCCGGACCAACCTGGCTGACCATCATTCAGGCTATAGAAGTCCCTATAACCCAAAAGCCCTCCTTCAGCTCACCTGAAATTCTGCCATTGGGATTTTTTCCCTTTGAGTAGTTTCATCCTCTGGCACAAAATCATAATCCTGGAAAATGTAATATTTTAAGCCTTATTAGTTATTTAGACCTAATTCATCAGATTATTTCCCAAAAGCAGATTTGATGGGAGGGAAATGGAAATAATACATGCTGAGGCTGAGTATGTAGGAGAGGGAAATGTGGTTTCATTCCTTGGAATAATGTATGAAGTATACGATTAAAAAAAAAAAACGATTAGAGACAATAAAATGACTCCCTTTTGATTGTTAAATAAGTGTTGCTTACTCATAATACAAGAATGAGCCCCAAAACACTGTTCTTCAAGGGTGGAAGCCAGGATACACTCGTCAATAGTTATCTATGTTTTGTCAAATATTTCTTTCATAATCCCTTTATAAAGTAGGCAATTGGTTCTTCGAGAACTGTACCTTCAGCAGTGATTCTGCATCTGTACTCATAGAAAATGGTGAAATGACAGCTATATAATCAGGGAATATGACTCATCTTTGCTATTCATCGCTGACCACTTACTTCTAACTCATATGAACAGCACATACAGATACAGCCAAATCGTGTAGTTGTTCTTTTTTATAACCAGGCATTCCTGCTCCATGCTTTACAGATTAGTTTCTTATGAAAATTCTCCCTCAAGACCCTGAACTAAAATGGACTTCACTTTTCAATCATGATTAAAAGAACTAAAGCCCCACCCTAAACAAGCCTTCCTAACTGTGATTGTGTAATGATTAACCGATTGTGTAATGATTAGCTTGATCTTCTCCATTGTTATTCTCTAAATGATTCTTTGCAAAAAGCAAAGGAATCCTTTAGGATTCTTCTTCCCAAAGGTTGAACTCAGGAAAGGAATTACTGCCTAATAGAGATAAGCCGTACTTCTTAAGGAGATGCCTTAAGGCTTTAATCATTCCATGGAATACACACAGCTCCCATCAGAAAAAAAAGTACCGGGGTATAAGGCCAGGTGCTTTTAAAAGGGTCCCTCTATCATTTCCCCAAACCAGCTGAGCAGCTATGCAGAAGCATTAGAGAGACAAAAGTAGCAGGAGGAAAGAAAAGGTTTGGGGTGATAATTCTTCTTTTCTCCTTTTTTCAACCCCTTGTAAAGAGTTGGTTACCTAAAATCAAATTTTTCATCATAGTGGTGTTTGGAGAAGATCAATCTCAGACCAGAGTACGGTTACATTCAAAAGAAGTCAAGAAGCACCGTTGTTCTTAGGTGTCATCAAGTCGGTTCTGACTCAAAGTGACCCTACGTACAAAAGAATGAAACACCGTCCAGTCCTGTGCCATCCTCACAATCCTTGCTATGCTTGAGCATATCATTGCAGCCACTGTGTCAGTCCATCTTGTTGGGGATCTTCCTCTTTTTCACTGACCCTCTACTTTCCCAAGCATGATGTTCTTCTTCAGGAACTGGTCCCTTCCAATAACGTGTCCAAAGTATGTCAGAGGAAGTCTCATCCATCATCCTTGCTTCTAAGGAATATTCTGGCTGTATTTCTTCCAAGACATATTTGTTCATTCTTCTGGCAGACCATGGTATATTCAGTATTCTTCACCAACACCATAATTCAAAGTATCAGTTCTTCTTTGGTCTTCCTTATTCATTGTCCACCTTTCACATGCATATTAGGCAATTAAAAACACCATGACTTGGGTCAGGTGCACCTTACTTCTCAAAGTGATCTCTTTGTTTTTTAACACTTTATAGATGTCTTTTGTAGCAGGTTTGCCCAATGCAATGCATCGTTTGATTTCTGGACTGCTGTTCCCATGGGTGTTGATTGTGGATCAAAGTAAAATGAAATCCTTCACAATGTCAGTGGTTTCTCCATTTACTAAGATGTTGATTATTGGTCCGGTTGTGAGGATTTTTGTTTTATGTTGAGGTGTAATCCATACTGAAGTCCTCTTCACTTTCAGCAAGCAAAGTTGTGTCATCTGCATATCACGGGTTGTTAATTAGTCTTCCTCAAATCCTGATGCCACATTCTTCTTCATATAGTCGGGCTTCTCGGGTTATTTGTGTAGCATACATATTAAATAAGTATGGTGAAAGCATTCTTCCCTGACACACAAGTCTATCTTAGAAGAAGTATTGCCAGAATACTCATTAAAGGCAAGGATGGCGAGACTACAAGGGACTAGTCCCTGGAGACGGACATCATGCATGGTAGAGTAGAGGGTCAGTGAAAAAGAGGAAGGCCCTCAACGACATGTGGCTGCAACAATAGACTCAAGTGTAACAAAGATTGGCGAAGCTGGCACAGGACCAGGCAGTGTTTTGTTCTGTTGTATGTTGGGTCTCTATGAATTGGAACCTAACAGCAACAACAACACACGGTCTAATGCTCTTGCACAGTCAATAAAACACAGATAAACATCTTTCTGGTATTCTCTGCTTCCAACCAAGATCCAGCTGACATCAGCAATGATACCCTTCAGTCCAGGTTCTCTTCTGAGTTTGGCTTGAATTTCTGGCAGTTCCCTGTTGATGTATTATTGCTGCAACCACTTTTGAGTGATCTTAAGTAAAATTTTTTTTGTATGTGATATTGTTTGATAATTTTTCGCATTCTGTTGTATCACCTTTGCTTGAAATGGGTACAAATATGGATCTCTTCCAGTCAGTTGGCCAGGTCTTCCAATTTCCTGACATAGTAGAGCACTTCCAGCACTGCATCCCTCTGTTGAAACATCTCAATTGGTATTCCGTCAATTCCTGGAGCCTTGTTTTTTGCCAATGCCTTCAATGCAGCTTGGACCTCTTCTTTCAGTACCATCTATTCTTGATCATATGCTACCTCCTGAAATGGTTGAATGTCAACCAGTTCTTTTTGGTACAGTGACTCTGTGTATTCCTTCCATCCTCTTTCAGTGCTTTCTGCATTGTTTAATATTTTCCCCATGGAATCCTTCAATATTCGACTCGAGGCTTGAATTTTTCCTTGAGTTCTTTCAGCTTGAGAGATGCTGAGCATGGTCTTCCCTTTTGGTTTTCTATCTCCAGGTCTTTGCACATGTCATTATAATAGTTTGTCTTCTCCAGCTGCCCTTTCAAATCTTCTGTTCAGCTCATTTACTTCATCATTTCTTCCTTTCACTTTAGCTACTCTACATTCAAAAGCAACTTTCAGAGTCCCTTCTGACGTTCGTTTTGGTCTTTTCTTTCTTTCCTATCTTTTTTAATGACCTCTTGCTTTCTTCATGTACAATGTCCTTGATGTCATTCCACAACTGGTGTGGTCTTCGGTCATTAGTATTCAGTGCATCAAATCTATTTTTGAGATGGTCTTTAATTCAGGTGGGCTATACTCAAGGTTCTACTTTGACTTTTGTGGACTTTTTCTAATTTTCTTCAACTTCAACTTGAACTGGCGTGGTGCAATTAATTAGTTTTGTGTGTGGCCTTTCTAGCCATGGTCTTGTAACTCCTAACAAGGTGATTGGGTGGGATTGTGTGATAGGGTAATTGTGGTCTGCCAAGAGAATTGTTCAGTTTTGCACATATTTGGGGGGAAACAATTCAAACCATGACAGTGGCCATTGCAATGAATTATCGAACCCAGCAGAGAAATAGAGAGTGCTGAATGAGGGACGGTTGCTGTCAGAATTAGTAAAGATGGTGGACAGAGGACGATTGCCTGGCCTCCACCTCATGGGAGTCAGCCTTGCGCTGTTGATCATAGTTCTCCTTCCCCCTTGTGGGATTGCAGGAGGTCAGACACTGCCCCCATGCTGTTTTTACAACTTGCATATGAGCAATTGATCCTCTGTTCCACAATCGGCCCTGTGCCTTGTTCTGACTGATGACAATTGAGTTTTTCTATCGTCTCTTTCTACAGATGTAATCAGTTTGATTCCTGTGTATTCCATGCGGCAGGGTCCATGTATGTAGTCACCATTCATGTTCTTGAAAAAATTATTTGCAGTAAAGAAGTCATTAGTCTCACAAAATTCTATCATGACTTTGTTTCTATCACCAAGGCCATGTTTTCCAATTACCGCCAGTCTTTTTTCTTTGTTTCCAACTTTTGCATTCCAATCACCAGTAATTACAAATGCATCTTTATCACACGTTTGATCAATTTCAGACTGCAGAACTTGGGAAAAATCTTCAATTTCTTCATCTTTGGCATTAGTGGTTGCCGCAAAATTTGAGTAATAGTCTTATTAACTGGTCTTCCTTGTAAGCATATGGATATTATCCTATTGCTGACAGCATTGTACTTCAGGATGTATCTTAAAATGTTCTTTTTAACGATGAACACCACACCATTCTTGAATTTTTCATTTCTGGCATAGTAGACGATATAATTTTCCAATTCAAAAGAGCCAATGCCAGTCAACTGCAGCTCACTAATGCCTAGGATATTGATGTTTATGCATTCTATTTCATTTTGACAACTTCCAATTTTCCTAGATTCATACTTTGACATTCTACATTATGATTATTAATGGATATTTACAGCTTTTTCTTCTCATTTTGAGTCATGCCACATCAACAAATGAAAGCCCCAAAAGCTTGACTCCATCCACATCATTAAGGTCTACTGTACTTTGTGGAGTCAGCTCTTTTCCAGTTGTGTTTTCAGTGCCTTCCAACCTGAGAAGCTCATCTTCCGGCACTATATCAGATAATGTTCTGCTGCTATTCATAAGGTTTTCAGTGGTCTATTTTTTCAGAAGTAGACTGCCAGGTCTTTCTTCCTAGTCTGCCTTAGTCTGGGAGCTCTGCTGAAACCTGTCCACCATGGGTGTCCTTGCTGGTATTTGAAATACCAGTGGCAAAGCTTCCAGTATCACAGCAACATGCAAGCCCCCACAGTATGACAAACTGACAGACACATGGTGGATACTGCTGGGATTAAAATGAGGAACTGTGTGTGTCAGAGTTGTATCCTTTCACCATACTTATTCAATCTGTATGCTGAGCAAATAACCTGAGAAACTGGACTATATGAATAAGAATGCTGCATCAGGACTAGAGGAAGACTCATTAACAACCTGCATTACGCAGATGACACAACCTCGCTCGCTGAAAGCAAATAGGACTTGAAGCACTTACTGATGAAGATCAAAGACTATAGTTTTCAGTATGCATTACACCTCAAAATAAAGAAAACAAAAATCCTCACAACTGGACCAATAAACATCATAATAAATGGAGAAAACACTGAAGTTGTCAAGGATTTAATTTTACTTGAATTCACAATCAACGTCCATGGAAGCAGCGATCCAGAAATCACACAATGTATTACATTGGACAGATCTCCTGCAAAAGACCTCTTTAAGGTGTTGAAAAGCAATGATGTCACTTTGAGGACTAATGTGTGCCTGACCCAAGCCATGGTATTTTTCAATTGCCTCATATGCATTTGAAAGGTGGACAATGAATAAGGAAGACCGAAGAAGAATTGATACCTTTAAATTATGGTTTTGGCAAAGAATATTGGTTTTGATCTGCCAGAAGAAGGGACAAATCTGTCTTGGACGAAATATAGCCAGAATTTTCCTTAGAAGCGAGGATGGTAAGACTTCATCTCTCATACTTTAGACATGTTATCAGGAGGGGATCAATCCCTAGAGAAGGACATCATGCTTGGTAAGGTAGAGGGTAAGCAAACAAGAGGAAGACCCTCAAAGAGATGGATTGGCACAGTGGCTGCAACTATGGGCTCAAAAATGGCAACAATTGTTCGAATGGTGCAGGACCTTGCAGTGTTTTGTTATGTTGTGCATAGGGTCGCTATGAGTTGGAACCAACTCAACAGCACCTAACAGTAACAGCAACCATAACACAACCAGAACACTGGTTAATTTGGTTTAAACAGTATTTGGAAAATAATATTTCTCAGCTGGATTTTCTAAATAGTTCTGAATACCCTTTATATAATTTCTTCTCTTGGGAACAAATTTATTTCCTGGTAATAGTCTGCGAATTTCCTTTAAAAATCCTAATCCAAATAAGATCATGTTTTTAAATATCTCATCTCTCCTCTGTTTTTCCCCAATTCAATCTCTTTGTTTTTTTATGACATTAATGTCAACCATCAGATCGATCACATAATATTTCTGTTTTCTTAGTTTTTAATTAACTCTCATTTTCTTATTCTCTTAGTTTTCCTCTAAAATGGATACTGAATTTCTCTTTCCTCTATCTCTGGGAACCCCCCCCACCCCGAGAAGCTTTTAGTTTTCTTATTTCTTTCATATTTCCTGCTATACAATAAAAATGTTACTTTGCTTCCAAAGGATGTTTATTTGTACTTCTTTATATAGAAATAAATGTATAGCCAATATTTTTATTTTATGATAAATAGCCAATACTTTCTATTTTATAATTCTCAACAATACTTTTATTTTTCATTCTTAATATTTTTTGTTTCATTTACCTGATCACCAGCCATCTTACCTCACAGATGATTGCTATTTCTACTTTGTCTTTGGTTGAAATGCAAACCTAGCCAATAAATTCTTTCTCAGCAATATTATTATCTTTCAGAAGAGTTCTGGCAGTGGCATTAGTGTGACCTTGGTCAAATTATTTAACCTTTCCAAGCAGTGTTTCATGATTTATAAAAGGGAAAATTGAACGCTGCCATATCTATATCATAGGATTATTGTGGCCAACAATAGATGATATATATGATAGAAAATAAATAAATACTTTTTTTTTCCTCTTCCATCAGTAATAATACAACTCATTATTATCATCAGTAAAACATCATAAGCCATTTTAAATGTCCATTGACTTAGTGGCTCCATATTATGCATAGTTTAGAGTACATACTAAATGCAGGCTTTTTTTTTTTTTTTTCTATGAAGTCTATAGCCTATAAGACGAGGTGAGTACAAACTTATCAAATTCTATATAAAAAAATTCAAGTCATTAATTCAGATGCCAAAAATTCAGAACTTTTGATAATTCAGGCAGCGGTTAGACTTTACACTATGAAAATGTTGCTAAGGAAATTAGAAGTGTTAATTTCAGGAAGAGCATTTGGCCTACTTAAGAAAATAAACTTTTAAATATATAGAATCTGAGAAATTTGAGTAAGTGTTGAATTAAAGCAAGAAAAGACCCTAGAGGTCATGTGGTGTCTAGTCTAAGTACATTTTATAGGTGAGAGAACTTAGGTTTAAAGATTTGCCCAAAGTCACACTGCTAGTTAGTGGCAGAGCCATAATTAGAACCCAGATCTCTCTGAGTTCAGTACATTTTGTACTATATCCCACAGTGCCACCACATAGCAATTCAAATGTGGAACAACCCAGAAACCACAAAGGAAAAGTTTGACAGATTGGACTACGTACTTAAAAATTTAAAACTTCAGTTGGCAAAAGACATCATAACCAAAATTAAAAGACAAATGACAGCCTGGGAGAAAACATACCATATATAAGAAACGATTGTTAATATCCATAATATATAAAGAACTCTTACAAATCAAGAAGAAAATAATCCAACAGAACTATACACAAAAGACATAAATCTTCAGTTCATAAAAAAAATACGAGTAGCCAATAAAAATTTCAAAATATTTAAAGGCCTTAAAAATTCAGGTGGGGAATGGCTCTATTTAAAAACCAGGATAATTCAAACTCTAGCCAGCTTTTGCGGTTGTTATTGTAACTAGAGTAGTGGTTGCTCTTCACCTCTCTCAATGAGCAAAAGGAACACCAATAGGCTATAAGGCGTGCTGCTATGACCTTGCCAGAAAGGGAAATGAACCAATATGGTAACAAGTAGGTTGGAATTAAACGGATTTAAATATGGTCCCAGAAACTAGACACAATCTTTCTGGTGCCACCCTCCATAAGTGTCTGTAGGGAAACTCAACAGCACCACCTCAAAATGGTCAGTCCTGAGCATGTACTAGTGAGCCCTTTCTTGGGTATATTCCCCTAGGCCACCATGCTTCTGGCATGTCTTTGCCACCATTTGTCCAAATTCCAACCATTATATACTTTAGAAACTATAGATTTTAAAATACTAGGTTCCTCAAACAAGGGCTGAACAGCATGAGATGGTAGCAAATTGTTCTAGTAAATATAAAGTGGTATTTGTATAGTGGGTTTAATTCACAATTTTCCCCAAACTCTTGGATTAAGATTTTGTTGGTGCTGGAGAATCCTGTCAAACAATCCAGAGGCAAGTGCTGGAGTAGCGGCAGGAGTGGGGGAGGGGAAGGGAAGAAAGCCTCTGTCTTTCTGCCTCTGTAAAATGTGGACTCTCTCCCCCGCTACCCGCTGCCATTGAGCCTTGCATTTCGCTGGACTTGCTTCTACCCTACTACTATAAGGACAAGCTGTAGACAAAAATATGGGATCATGTAGGAGAAGAAGAGAAGAAAGTAGGCTTAGAATAATTTTTTAAAGACTTCAGATGGCCTCTAACTAGGAATCAAGGAGGCCTGGGGTCATCCTGGTGGCATAGTGGTTAAGTGCTAAGGCAGCTGCTAACCAAGAGGCCGGCAGTTCAAATCTGCCAGGCGCTCCTTGGAAACTCTATGGGGCAGTTCTACTCTGTCCTATAGGGTCGCTGTGAGTTGGAATGGACTCGACGGCAGTGCGGTTTTTTTTTGCGGGGAGGTGGGGGTCACCAGAATTGACTAGACGGCAACGGGTTTGATTTTGGCTTTGGGGTCACTCTAGGGTGCTGAGTCAGAATTGACTCAATGGCAACTGTTTTTGTATGTTTGTTTTTTGACGGCACAACAGTTAATCACTCAGATGCTAACTGAAAGGTTGGTTGTTCAAACCTACACCAGCGGCTCTGCGAAAGAAACACCTGATAATCTGCTTCCATGAAGATTACTGCCAAGAAAACCCTCTGGGGCCCTTCTACTGTGTCGCAGAAGGTAACTATAAGTTGGAATCTACTCAACAGCACTGGACAACAACATAATTAGGAATTAAAGTAAAATATTTTTAAAAGACTGAGATACGTTCATATAAAACAGACAAGAGGAGATAAAGTGAGCAGTGTAAATCACTAAAAAGAGCACATAGAGAAAAAATAGATTTGAGGGTAAATTCTTCGAAAGCCAAACCCAAAACCCAATATTTTCAATCACCTTCTATGCATGAGAAAGCTGGACAACGAATAAGACCTAAGATGAATTGATACCTTTGAATTGTGGTGTTGTCGAAGAATATTGAATGTACCATGGTCTGCCAAAAGAACAAACAAATCTGTCTTGGAAGAAGTACAGCCAGAATGCTTCTTAGAAGCAAGGATGATGAGACTTTGTCTCACATACTTTGGACATGTTATCAGGAGGGACCAGTCCCGGGAGATGGACATCATGCTTGGTAAAGTAGAGGGTCAGCGAAATAGAGGAAGACCCTCAAAGAGATGGATTGACGCAGTGGCTGCAGCAATGGGCTCAACCATAACAACAACCGTGAGGATGGTGCAGGATCAGGCAGTGTTTTGTTCTGTTATACATAGAGTTGCTATGAGTTGGAACCAACCTGACAGCACCTAGCAGCAGCATAACACAAAAAACAAACAAATACAGTTATAAATTAGTTAAAATGAAAGAAAACAGGTAGAGGCCATTTGGTTCCTGAATCTGAAATCCATAGAAAATAGGTTCCTGCTGCACCAGGAAATTCCTAGGTAGAGAATTAATGAAACAGAGGGCCACACAACTTCCTGGGAAGTTCATGGTTCCCTAATGCCCTTTCTCAGCTATCTGTGGAAGCTTCTGAGCAGGGCTTCCCACTGGTATGTTCCTGGTTTGAACCTCTGCTGAGAATTTGTATTTTCACCCCAGATATACTGAATTAGAATCTACCTTTTTAACGCGATCCCCAGGCGATTCTTATGTATAACTTCCTGGAACTTTGTTAGAAATGCAAATTCTCAACAGGCAAAACCTTGCTTCTGAGAGCCCAAATTTCCATACTGATTCAAGTAGTAGAACTTCAGAGCCTGGCCTCAGCAAACTTCTTCCAAGCCCTCCACTCTCTGGCCTACTTCAATATATCATTTTCAGAATAATAAATTAGCATGTCAGTTAATAGATAAACTGCCTCCACAAAATCACATATCTGGTAAGTTGCAGAGCTGGAAAATGAACTTGGCAACCTGAGACTAGAGCATAAATCCCAACCATTAATGCTATGTAATTCTGTAACCACTTTTAATGCCTGTACCAGTATATTTCCACACCATATATAAGCTGACGTTTTCAGTTTTAATCATTGGACTTTTTTTTTTTTTTTCCATAATCCACAACCTTCTGGCAAAAACAAACTAGTTTTAATTTCATCTTAAAATACCAGTCTGTGCAGGCCGCTCCTGACTGCAGAAGAGATGAGAGGGCAGAGGGGGTCAGAAGCTGGCTGAATGGACACAAAAATAGAGAGTGGAGGGAAGGGGTGTGCTGTCTCATTAGAGGGACAGCAACTAGGAATATTTAGCAAGGTGTATATAAGTTTTTGTATGAGAGACTGACTTGGCTTGTAAACTTTCACTTAAAGCACGCAAAAAAAATTCTTGTTTCTTCCTCTTCTACTTCTGCTCCTTTAAAATAAAAGCAGATATTTTTTCCTTTTCTTCATTTTTTTCTATTAGAAAGGCAATATGTTTGCATTGTAGAAAATAAGGAAATTACAAAGCGTGCAAAAGAGGACAAAAAAAAAATTTTTTTTTAACCAAGTAGAAACAACTGAAATTGGGATCCTGATAAAGATAATGGTGTCTCTCAAGTGCTTGAGTGTAATTATTGTATATAGATTACAAGGTCTTTTCTTCAGTACATAGAACTTGTTTGGGGGTAGCGGCAATGCATGATTATGCCACATTCACAACTAGAGTCACACTCTTTTTATTCATGGGACTGAACGAAAAATGAGCCCTCCCAATTTGGTTTTGCGGTAGCTTTCGTCTAAGTACTAATGCTGTGTTTTCTCTTAACCTCATCTGTAATCATTCCATCTCATTTTACTATAAACCTTTCAGCATTGGAATCTTGCTGATAACCATTCTTTTCACATGTCTAATGGAATATAACAAAAATAGAGTGAGCATGGCTTCAATACTGATATGCTTGGTGGTCTCTAACATCTTGGGGTTCTTCTCTTTCCCCTTAATGTATATATGACTCATTGATGCCTCTAAGCCGCTAGTGGAGAAGGTAGTTTAAAAATCATTACCACATAAATTTCCATTCACAGACTCTACATTTTACTTTCTCATACTACCTCATCGAAAGTCTTTTTTGTTTAAAAGTATGTAATAGTCCTAAAAGAAGGTATTATGTGTCTCATCTGTTGCTCTAGACTATTAACTTGCTGCGCAATCCCTGCACAAACTACAGCGCCTTTAAGTGGGAAGCCAGGCTCTGCTAAAAGCAGGGAGGATTGCAGTTTAAACATTACAGGGTCAAGTTCAACATTTGTTCCATTCACAGAACTCCCACTGACATCAATGGGAGTTTTGTGCAGAGTAGAATTTCTTACTCAGTTAAATCGTTTCTATAATGCTTTCAATTTTGCCAGAACATATTCCATAAAGAATGTAATAAAGAAAATATATGCAGTACCCTTCTTTTTTTTTTTTCCCCAGGCCTACTCTTGATTTCAATAAAATGTCATCTGCAAAAGCATTTTTCTTGTTAAGCATTTAGGAGGTAAATAAGTCATTTATAGAGAATGTAAAGAGTTTTCACATTATGCTAGACTCATCTGCTTGCAATTTTTTAGGGCTTTTTAATTTTTTTTTTTTTTGGCCTGTGATGTAAAAAGCACAATTGAATTCAGCCAGAGGACTTTGAAACTCTAAAATTTTATGTTCTATGGTATATCACAGTTGACTGATTGGGACCGTTGGGTTCTTATGCTGATTAGCGTATGAGAGGTATGTGGAGTTAAATATCAATTCCAAAAACCATCCCTAGGCAAATAAAGGCTGAAAACTAGGAAAAGTAAAGGGACTGAAATTTATATGATTATTAGGATGGACAATCTGTATTACTGAAGAGTTTGAATACCTTAATGTGATTTTATTGTTATATATAGTAATATCAACTAAAATTCATAAAATATTTTAATAAATACTTATAATTTGTAATTACCCAATTGTTTATGTAACTTACGATTTTAAGATACTTTTTTAGTTTTATGTCATATTAGATTTTCTCCCTTTGAATAGCTATAGTTTTTATCTGATGAACATTTCTGTCATTTCTATTCAGAGAAACCTATCCATATACCTCTTCCCCATACCTCCTTGTCTTAATTTCCCTATCATCTTTCTTCCAAGTCCCTGACCATCCACCAAACCATTGGCCACAGCCCATGAATCAGTATATGATCGCACATTTGGCCATTTCTTCTTCCAAGCAAAATGAATAACCAGGAATGTTGCTCAAAGTTCTGCCCATTGGGAGGATTTCCCTTCACCACTGTCCTTCAGGGAGGTCCCAGAAAGGGGCTGTAGTGCTGCCACTGCCCACTTTTGAGTGGTGTCTGCATATCGTGCAGAACCATCTGTAAACCAGGCACGAATTTTCTCTTCCTCAGTCAACTGATCAAAAGGAACTCTGCATGAGGCCATAAGTGCAGACTGGGAGATGGAAGATAATGTGACAGGAGTGGAGACTATAGGCATTTGGGCCACTTTCTCATGCAACTTATTTGTGCCTTCAGGTCCTGCTCGGGCCTGATCTTGTATATACCACTTTCATTTAGTGATGGAGTGCTGCTCTGCACAACTGTCTCTATGACTCTGTCAGTCAGACAACACCCAGTTCATGATGGGCAGGTCAGGCCACATGGTGAGTTGGTGGCCCATGGTTAAACATTCAGTCTCTACTAAGGCCCATTAAGTACTAAGCTAAAAACTGTTTCTCAAAAGAAGAGTAGTTATCTGCTAAGGGGGCAGGGCCGCCATGCCCAAGGGGCAGAAGAATGGGGCCTGCTGGGGCTGAGGAGGTAAGGTCACCACTCAGACAGACTAGGAGAATGGGGCTGCCCATATCTGAGGCGGCAGATTTGCCATTCCAGTGACCCTGGAAGATGGAGCTGAAGCCCAGGAGGGGCCTCCACCTGGAGTCTGGAGAGTGTGACCAACACCCAGAATCTTTTTTTTTTTTTAATTGTACTTTAGATGAAGTTTTACAGAACAAACTAATTTCTCATTAAACAGTTAATACACATATTGTTTTATGACATTGATTAACCACCCCGCGACATTGGTTAACAACGCCATGATGTGTCAATACTCTCCCTTCTCAACCTTAGGTTCCCTATTACCAGCTTTCATTTCTTCTCCTGCCTTGTGGTCCCTGCCCCAGGGCTCGTGTACCCCTTTAGTCTCGTTTTGCTTTATGGACCTGTCCAATCTTTGGCTAGAGGGGGGAACTTCCGGGCTGACCTCGTTACTGAGCTGAAAGGGTGTCCTGGGGCCATACTCTCAGTGTTTCTCTAGTCTCTGTCAGGCCAGCGAGTCTGGTTTTCCTTTTTGGCCTTTCTTTTTGAGTTAGAATTTTGTTCTACATTTTTTTCCAGCTCTGTCCGGGATCCTCTATTGTGATTCCTCTCAGAGCAGTCAGTGGTGATAGCCGGGCACCATCTAGTTGTACTGGACTCAGTCTGGTAGAGGCTGTGGTAGATGTGGTCCATTAGGGCTTTGGACCAGTCTTTCCCTTGTATCTTTAGTTTTCTTCATTCTTCCTTACTTCTGAAGGGGTGAGGCTAGTGGAGTATCCTCGATGGCTGCTCACAGGTTTTGAGACCCCAGACACTACTCACCACAGTAGAACGTGGAACGTTTTCTTTATAAACTATGTTATGCCGACTGAACTAGATGTTCCCCAAGACCATGGTCCCCACAGCCCTCAGCCCAGCAATTTAGTCCCTCAGGGAGTTTGGATGCGTGATGGTTAAGGTCGTGTGTCAACTTGCCTGGGCCGTGATTCTCAGTGTTTTGGAAGTTGTATACTGTTGTAATCACTTCCCTGTCGAAATTTGATATGTGATCACCCCCATAATGGAATCTACTGAGTGGTACCGGCAGGGGTGGGGCCTGTGGTGGCTCACCGTCCCCTCAACTTCGTCTCTCTGCCTTTTGCTGCCTACTTCTTTCCTCCTCACCTTGCAAAGGTTGTTGGCTTGTTCTTGATCCAGCAACTGTCTCTTGTCTGACCTCTGGTTCATGGGACTTGAGCTAGCAGCTTATCTGTCCATCTTGGGATTCCTCAATCTTCACGACCTGCAAGCAAGAGTCCTGCTCCAGACCTGCCTATCTTGGGTTCGCCAGCCCCTGCAGCTACGTGACTCAGGAGAAATCTTGCAGTCTTGCCTGCCGACCTTGGGGATTCCTCGATCGTCACAGCCTCTGAGCGGGAACCCTGCTCTCTGACCTGTTCATCTCTGGTTTACCAGCTTCTGTGGCTCCGTGAATTGGGGAAGGCCTCTATCCTGATCCAAGGACTTGGGACGTTCCAACCCCTACAATCTCATGAGCTGTTTCCTTGATATAAATCTCACTATATATATTTATACACTTTACTAATTTTGCTTCTTTAGAGAGCCCAGCCCAAGACATTTGGTACCAAGAGTAGGGTACTGCTGCTCTAACAGATACCTAAAATGTGGAAGTGGTTTTGAAACTGTGAATGAATAGAGGAGTAGTAGTGGCAGAGAAACAGCAGCAGCAGAACCAGGAGACCAGAACAAGACGGCAGTGGATCCGACCCACAGAGCAGGAGAGCTGAGTGCCTGTTCACAGGCAGCTGCCTGGCAGAGTGGGGTGCCTCTGGGCACTTATCAGTGGAACTACTGAGCTTTGGAACACTTGCCCCAGCAGGGCAGATGCAGGCATGAGACCCCAGAGCTGAGAGGCCAAGAAACCAGGAAACAGAAGCTGAAGAGACAAGGAACACAAGAAACTGAGCTGCCTCAGTCTCAAAAGGTATGGCCATGACCTCAGGGGTTTCAAAGGGTGGAGCCATGGCCTCTGGTGTTTCTAAGGGTGGAGTTACCACTCACATGGAGGAGGAGAATGGTATGCCTAAAGCCAAGAGAGCAAAGTTGCTGTCCCAGTGGCCCTGGAAGGTGGAGCTGAAGCCCAGGGCCAAGGTGCCTCCACTCAGAATCTGGAAAGTGTGGCCAATACCTAGAGATGGAGGGCAGGGTCCTTGTGTAAATTGTCTCAGAGAACAGAGGATTATTTTCAAACCTTTGAGGGCTAGTCTAATGTGTTCTGCTGACTTGCTTGGTGCCTTTTGTCCCTTCTTTTCCTCCGGTTTCTCCCATTTGTAATGGAAATGTCTTATATGTGCCTGTTCTGCCATTCTACCCTTGGAAGCAGATAACTTGTATTCTAGATTTCACATATGAAGAGGAATTTTTGGATTTTGGACTTGGGGTTAAGTCCAAAAGACTTTTGCTTATGATATGATGGGATTAATTTGTTTCTCATATTGCAAGTATGTGATTTTTCGGAGGCCAAAGGGTAGAGTGTCATGGATTGAATTATGTACCCCCAAAATGTGTGTATCAACTTGGTTATGCCATGATTCCTAGTATTGTACGGTTGTCCTCCATTTTGTGATTGTAATTTTATGTTAAGAGGATTAGGGTGGGATCGTAACACCACGCTTACTCAGGTCACCTCCCTGATCCAACATAAAAGGAGTTTCCCTGGGGTGTGGCCTGTACCACCTTTTATCTCTCAAGAGATAAAAGGAAAGGGAAGCAAGCAGAGAGTTGGGGACCTCATACCACCAAGAAAGAAACACCGGGAGCAGAGCATGTCCTTTAGACCCAGGGTTCCTGTGCAGAGAAGCTCCTAGTCTAGGGCAAGATTGATGAGCAAGACCTTCCTTCAGAGCCGACAGAGTAAGAAAGTCTTTCCCTGGAGCTGATGCCCTGAATTTGGACTTTTAGCCAACTTTACTGTGAGAAAATAAACTTTTCTTTATTAAAGCCATCCACTTTTGGTATTTCTGTTATAGCAGCACTAGATGATGCCTAAGACAGGATGTATCTATGGAGCTTCCATGACTTTGCCTTGTACAAGTTGTGCTGGCTTCCCCAGTATTGTGTACTGTCTTACCCTTCACCAAAGTTACCACGTAACTATTGTCTATTTAGTGTTTTTTTTTAATCCTCACCCCTTCCCACCCTTGTAACCATCAAAGATTGTTTCTTTTACATGGGTATTTACAGTAGTGGTCTCATACAATATTTGTCCTTTTGTGATTGACTTATTTCACTCAGCATAATGCCCTCCAGTTTCATCCATGTTATGAGATGCTTCACAGATTCATCATTGTTCTTTATCATTGCGTAATACTCCACCATTTGTATGTACCACAGTTTTTATATCCATTCTTCTGTTTGTATGTACCACAGTTTTTATATCCATTCTCCTGTTGATGGGCATCTAGGTTGTTTCCATGTTTTTTGCTAGTACGAACAATGCTACAATGAACACGCGTGTGCATACATCTATTCGTGCTACACCCAGAATCTTGAGGGCAGGGCCATTGCCTAAACAGTCTCAGAGGACAGAGGATTATTTTGAAGCCTTGAGAGCTAATATAATGTGTGTTTCTGACTTTCATGGTGATTGTTACCCTTTCTTTCCCTCTAATTTCTCCCATTTGTAATGGAAATGTCTAGCTTGTGCCGGTTCCACCATTATACTTTGGAAGCATGTAACTTGTATTCTAGATTTCACAGATAAAGATGGATTTTGCCCTAGGAGTTTTTGGACTTCGAGTTGATTTAAGACTTTGCAATGATGTGATGGAGTGAATGTGTTCTACATATGGCAAGGACATGAATTTGGTTGGGGGGGCAAAGGGTGGAATGCTACTGATTGAACTGTGTCCCCCCAAAATGTGTGTCAACTTGGCTAGGCCATGATTATCAGTACTGTGTGGCTGGCCGCCATTTTATGATTAGATGTGATTTTCCTATGTGTTGTAAATCCTACCTCCATGATGTTAATGAGGCAGGATTAGAGGCAGTTATGTTAATGAGACAGGACTCAATCTACAGGATTAGACTCTATCTTGAGTTAATCTCTTTTGAAATAAAAGAGAAAAGTGGGCAGAGAGGAGAGAGACCTCCTACCACTAAGAAAGAAGAACCAGGAGGGGAGCATGTCCATTGGACCCAGGGTCCCTACATTGAGAAGCTCCTAGACCAGTGGAAGATTGATGACAAGACCTTCCGTTGATAGCTGACAGAGACAGAAAGCCTTCCCCTGGAAGTGGCATCTTGGATTCAGACTTCTAACCTCCTAAACTGTGAGATAATATACTTCTCTTTGTTAAAGCCATCCACTTGTGGTATTTCTGAGAAAGCAACACTAGATAACTAAGACAAATACCTATAGTTTTTACTTGATTAACATTTCTATCAGTTTGGGAAATTACACATTAATTTATATTACAAATGAATTTTAGTGTTTAACAAGATAATTTAAGGTCATCTCTGACCTTTAAGATTAAAGAGAAAATCTTAATTTTCTTATAGGTCAAAGAAATACTCTCAACTCTGATTTTTTTTTTTTTTTTTGGCTTAATCTTCAGAGATATTTTAAAACAGATTGGACTCTAAACACCATTAGTATTCTATAAAAAGCTTTGGCATGATACTTCCAACTTCACATAAGGGAAATGCTCCTATTTTTATGTTGCTTAGGGAAGTTTCAGAAGGCAATCTGGGAAAGAAGAAAGCTGATAGAAAGTAAAAACAAAACAGAAAACAAAAAAAGCACTCTGTCTATGCGAAAACTCATCTCCTGTTATCACCAAGCATCACCCATCTGTAACACTTTATAATGAATTTTACACTTTATCAGTTCTAGAGAGGTTCAATACTTCTTTCAAACTGGAACTGTTACAGGTCTTTCAGAGAATCATGAGATTGCACCAACTACTATTTATTAATGGTGTGCTCAATCTATAAACACTTCTGAGGAATTCAAGCAAGGATCAGACACCACCACCATTTATGGAGTATCTATTTTTTTTTTTCTATTATGGATATGGTACTGGGCTGGGCATTTGACATGTGATATCCTTTAAAGTCATTTAAGAGATACCAAGTTATGAAGTTTTAAGATAAGTCTGTAAGGTATATGGCAGTTTGAAGAGGAATCAGTAGTTCCATTGTCCTAGGAATCAGAAAAGTCCCAATTTATGAGCAACATTTACGATAGACTTTGTCAACACTTTTGTGGCCTTTTTGGTTGGAGGTTGATCACCAGATGTATGTGACTATTAAAATAATGTACCAGCTCCACAAATTCTTTGACATTCCTTGCACCAAGAGATGCAAATGGGCTAGCTTTTGATTTTGCTTCAACCAATAGAGTACAGAGAAAACGAGGCTATGTAACTTCCCAGGCTAGTGTATAAAAGGTTCTATTTCATTCACTGAAACACTAACTCTTTTTTTTTTTTTAATTTTGATGAAGTCCAATTTTATTGATTTTTTTCTTTTATGGAGCGTACTTTTTTTTTTTTAATTTTTATTGAGCTTCAAGTGAACATTTACAAATAAAGTCAGTCTGTCACATACAAGTTTATATACACCTTACTCTGTACTCCCACTTGCTCTCCCCCTAATGAGTCAGCCCTTCCAGTCTTTCCTTTCGTGACAATTTTGCCAGCTTCCAACCCTCTCTACCCTCCCATTCCCCCTCCAGACAGGAGATGCCAACACAGTCTCAAGTGTCCACCTGATACAAGTAGCTCACTCTTCATCAGCATCTCTCTCCTACCCACTGTCCAGTCCCTTCCATGTCTGATGAGTTGTCTTTGGGAATGGTTCCTGTCCTGGACCAACAGAAGGTTTGGGGACCATGACTGCCGGGATTCCTCTAGTCTCAGTCAGACCATTAAGTCTGGTCTTTTTGTGAGAATTTGGGGTCTGCATCCCGCTGTTCTCCTGCTCCCTCAGGGGTTCTCTGTTGTGCTCCCTGTCAGGGCAGTCATCAGTTGTGGCCGGGCACCATCTAGTTCTTCTGGTCTCAAGGTGATGTAAGTCTCTGGTTCACGTGGCGCTTTCTGTCTCTTGGGCTCATAGTTATCATGTGACCTTGGTGTTCTTCATTCTCCTTTGATCCAGGTGGGTTGAGACCAATTGATGCATCTTAGATGGCTGCTTCTTAGCATTTAAGACCCCAGACGCCACATTTCAAAGTGGGATGCAGAATGTTTTCATAATAGAATTGTTTTGCCAATTGACTTAGAAGTCCCCTTAAACCATAGTCCCCAAACCCCCGCCCTTGCTCCCCTGACCTTTGAAGCATTCAGTTTATCCCGGAAACTTCTTTGCTTTTGGTCCAGTCCAGTTGAGCTAACCTTCTGTGTATTGAGTATTGTCCTTCCCTTCACCTAAAGTACTTCTTATCTACTAATCAGTAAAAAACCCTCTCCCACCCTCCCTCCCTCCCCGCCTCGTAACCACAAAAGTATGTGTTCTTCTCAGTTTGTACTATTTCTCAAGATCTTATAATAGTGGTCTTATACAGTATTTGTTCTTTTGCCTCTGACTAATTTCGCTCAGCATAATGCTTTCCAGGCTCCTCCATGTTATGAAATGTTTCACAAATTCGTCACTGTTCTTTATCGATGCATAGTATTCCATTGTGTGAATATACCACAATTTATTTAACCATTCATCCATTGATGGACACCTTGGTTGCTTCCAGCTTTTTGCTATTGTAAACAGAGCTGCAATAAACATGGGTGTGCATATATCTGTTCATGTGAAGGCTCTTATTTCTCTAGGGTATATTCCAAGGAGTGGGATTTCTGGGTTGTATGGTAGCTCTATTTCTAACTTTTTAAGAAAATGCCAGGTAGATTTCCAAAGCGGTTGTACCATTTGACATTCCCACCAGCAGTGTATAAGAGTTCCAATCTCTCCACAGCCTCTCCAACATTTATTATTTTGTGTTTTTTGGATTAATGCCAGCCTTGTTGGAGTGAGATGGAATCTCATCATAGTTTTAATTTGCATTTCTCTAATGGCTAATGATCGAGAGTATTGAAATACTAACTCTTAAAGACAGCAGCTGACCACTAAGCAGACTGACTTCTCTGAGGCTACTATGTGTGAGAAAAAAAGAAACTAACCCACATGGAAAGACTGCATAGGGAGTATCTGCGACTTCCAGGCTCCCACCCCATCTCTTATCTCCCACCTCTGGCTGTTACAGCTCTATAGCTCTAGCTGCCATCACAAAAGAAACTTGGAGAACCAGAATTGACCAGCCAAGCCATTCCTAAATTCCTGACCCAGAGAAAATATGAGAGATAATATAATGATTATCGTAGTTTAAGCCATTACATTTGAGGTGATTTGTTACACAGGGAGTCCTGGTGTTGCAGTGGTTAAGAAATCGGCTGCTAATCAGAAGGTCAGCAGTGCAAATCCACCAGCCATTCCTTGGAAACCCTATGGGGCAATTCTACTCTGTTCTATAGGGCTATAGAGTCACTATGAATTGGAATCTACTCAATAGTAATTGTTTTTTTGTTTTTTAATCTTAACCAGAATAGGTATAAAATTTTAAGTTAAAAAAATCTTATATTGAAAAAATTTCAGATATATTCTAGAGAGACTATATAATAAATCTACATGTGCATTACCCAGATTCAACACTTATTAAAAATGTTCCCACATTTGTTTCATCTATTTCTTTTTTTTTTTCTTTGCTGAAATAGTTGAAACTTAATCCCAGATATTGTGTCATGTTATTATCTCATGCTTTGGTATGAATATCTAAAAAATATAGACATTTTCTTACATAACCAAAATGCTATTATTACACTTAACAAAATTTACAATTTTTTTTGGCATCTTCTAATAGCCAATCCATAAGCAAATTTCCTGATTATCTCAAAAATGTCTTTTTACGTTAATAGAATAAGGATCCAAACACACCGCGTTTATAATAGTTGTGCCTTTTGGCCTCTTTTAGTCTAGAACAGTCACGCCCCCTCCTCTTTTCCCCTTTCCCTTAACTAGTTGCAGAAACTGGATTAGTTGCTTGAGAAATGTTTGCTTCCTTGTGGTGTCATTTAACTTTCTCCTTTATCCTCTGCAGTTCTTATAAATGAAAGTTGGCTCTAAAGACTTGATTAGATTCTCTTCTCCCCCACAAGAATATTTAAGAAGTGCTGTGTGTATCATGTCAGGAGGCACACAGTATCTGGTTGTTCCACTTTGGAGATGCTAAGATTGATCAGTCATGTGACGATTGCCTGATCCATCATGGTAAACTTCCCTATCAGCCTTTCAACTAACATTTTGATCCAGTGATGATCTTTGCCAAATCGAGTATTTCATCATTGCTACTGGATTGTCATTGTTTCTACACCTTTTCAGTAGGTAGTATGAGGAAATTTGTATATTTGAAAAGGAAAAAAAAACACTGATAAGTTAGTAATGATATTTCCAATCCAAATTTAACATTATAGAATTTTTTACTTAAGTTTTTTTGATTTTCTGCTTGTTTCTTTTACACTGAAAATCTGTTCTTAATATCAACATAATTACTTATTTGTATTACTGTACAGTATATTTAAAATAGTTTCAAAATAATTATTACAATGTTACCTCTAACAATTAGACTACTGAATACAGTTAAGCATTTCTTTGTATCTCTATTTGTTCTTAGAATATGCTCTGCTAAGCTGTACCCTTGAAATAATCACATTCTTTGTGTGTTTTTGTGTTACCAACTTGATATTAAGTTCATTTGTTTCAATTCATTAATTTCAGTTCAAATTAGATTCATTTGTTTCAACTTTTTATGCATTGATTTTAAACTTATTTTATTTTTTAAACTTGTGAAAAGATTTGTGTGTTTATATGGGCAAACTATGTAACAAGATATTCAGAGAAGTCTCCTTTCTATTCCTGCTGCCACCACCTTGTTCCCTCCCTTTATAAGTAGTCATTTCTGTTAGTTTTGGTTGAGAGCTGTGTTTTTTTTTTTTTAACAAGGTTTTCATTTATTTATCTTTATTTTCAGATGCCATAGAGGGTGACAATTAGGCTTAGTCTGAGTTGCTACAGCAATTCTTAGGATTAGGATAGCTGTAGATTGAAGAATTAGTCTGCAGATGAAGCGGTCTGCATAAAAACAAGTCATTTTGCCTTTTCTCCCCTCACTCTTCCCCACCAAAGCCTTTTTTAAATAGAGAATTTGTTCTCTGCACCTTTTCTTCATGGTTATTTACCATCTCTACTGAAATGTGCTTACCTGCGTAAAAGAATTTTTTTGATGGTTAGAAAGTAGAATTCATAATAGGATTTCATTTTACATATATACATTTGGAAGAGGAAAACAATGATAACTAGACACCAAAATATTAATGCTACTTATTTGTGGAGAGTGAAATTTCAGAAGATTTAATTTTAATTTTTATCTATGTTCTTAATTTTCTCTAATGATGATATGTTTCCCCTTATACAAAAAGATAATAAAAACAATCATTTAAAAAATGACTACAGTGCTTGCTTTGGCAGCTCGTATACTAAAATTGGAACTATACAGAGAAGATGAGCATGGCCCCTGAGCAAGGATGATGCACAAATTCATGAAAAAATGGATACAGATTTTCCCAAGTATTAAATAAAACTTATTCTTTTTATTAAGTACCATGATCTTGTCATGCTTCAGTTATATTCATTAGACAGAGGTTCAAAATATTATTACTGGCTTGGTGTATAAACCAAAAACCAAAACCCACTGCCATCGAGTTGATTCCGACTGACAGCCACCCTATAGGACAGAGTAGAACTGCCCCATATGGTTTCCAAGGAGCGCCTGGTGGATTCGAACTGCCAACCTTTTGCTTAGCAGCCGTAGCTCTTTACCACTATGCTACCAGGGTTTCCACTTGGTGTATAAGAATAATAAATATAAACTAATGTTTATTGCCCCCACGTGTCTGTCAGTTTGTGGTACTGTGGGGGCTTGCCTGTTGCTGTGCTGCTGGAAGCTATGCCACCAGTATTCAGATACCTGCTGCAAAGGACCTCTTTAAAGTGTTGAAAAGCAAAGATGTCACCTTGAAGACTAAGGTGCGCCTGACCCAAGCCATGGTATTTTCAATCGCATCATGTGCATGTGAAAGCTGGACAATGAATAAGGAAGACCGAAGAAGAATTGACGCCTTTGAATTGTGGTGTTTGCGAAGAATATTGAATATACTAGGGACTGCCAGAAGAACGAATAAATCTGTTTTGGAAGAAGTACAAGCAGAATGCTCCTTAGAAGCAAGGATGGTGAGACTGCATCTTACATACTTTGGACATGTTATCAGGAGGGATCAGTCCCTGGAGAAGGACATCATGCTTGGCAGAGTATAGGGTCAGCGGAAAAGAGGAAGACCCTCAACGAGGTGGATTGACACAGTGGCTGCAACAATGAGCTCAAGCATAACAACAATTGTAAGGATGGCTAAGGACTGGGCAGTGTTTCATTCTGTTGTGCATAGGGTCGCTACGAGTCGGAACCGACTTGACGGCACCTAACAACAACAATATTTATTGAGACACGAAGAAAGCATTTTACATACAATATGTCATTTGATATTTCCAAAAGTCAATGAGATAAGTACCAGTATCACCTCCATTTTCAAAACGAAGAAACTGAGGCTAAGAAAAGTTAAGAAACTTCTCAAAAGCTTCTCAGCGAATAGAGGAAAAACCAGGGTTTAAGCCAAGTCACCTTGACCCTGCTCTTAACCACCATGTTGTAGCAGTGTGGCTACACAGTTCTATATTGCCCTATAGGGACTTGTGGCATCCCAGTGTTTATTAAAAATTCTTTCGTAGCTTTCTAGCTATGAGTTGACTTAAGAAGTCTGCCATATTTACTTTTAAACTTTTGTGTTTCTGCTATGTTTTAAAAAATTGGTTAATAGAGATCTCATAGAAATTGTTCCCATGATTACTATTCTAATCAACCAATTTTATAGCCACGTTAAATAATGATAATTGTGTTACACTTACTCTATTTTTCTTGGAGGCAAGGTCAATAAGAAGGTGTACTTTAGGATGGATTTTGAACACATTTTCCCAAGGTGAAGTCAGCAGCTTTCTGGAAATAATAGATAAAAGAATCATCCAATCATCTTTCTAAACCCAGCAACTTCAGAGTCTACAGGGTTTGGGGAGAGGACCAGGGTTTGGGTTCGGCCTGAGTTATAGAAACATAGTCACTTTACACATTCTCTGGAAGCTTAAAATGTACACTATGTTAGAGTACAGGGTAGCACATTGGTTTTAGGGCCCACTCCCTACTTCATACTTCAAAGCTCACAGGAAGCATAATTTGGCTCCACTAGGATCGCTGGCATGGCTTAGAACTACTGCAAGGATCCTGGAACCAATTTATTCCCTTAGATGCCAGTCAGAGTTTTGATTCTGAACCAGCAATGTGGCCACGCTCCTAGATGGACTATTAATAGGAGCATGTTTCTCTGGGCCCCTTGAACTGACCCTTTAAACACTGAACCCTCAAGTACAGGATGCAGTAGGCTACCTAAAGTTTGAAGTACAGACTAGCAGCACTAAACTGAAAATATGTCTGTACAGGGAGCCTGCTTATAACTTTGCTTTGTATTGACTTAGTTTTCCCACATAAATATAATAATTCATTTAAAACAAGAAATACTGTTTCCAGAGCTGTCAAAAATATGTAAATTTAAGAGCATTGCAAGCTCATTCCTGAAAGAAATGAAAAAAGCAATTTAAAATCATCAATATTAACAATACCCTTAGTATGAGGATGAGAAAGTAAAATTCATGCCAAGAATTTGTCCAGTCATGCAGAACTGAAGTCTGTGCTTGCGAAGTAACTCAGTTAATCAGTATCAAAGGACAATAATGAAATAGGCCTTTGAGGTATATAAAGGGCACATAAAAATTGGATGAACATGCAGAAAACAAAAAATCCAGAGGCTTGACCCTCTTGGAATTCAAAAGATTTCACATTGAATATGTTCTCCATACTCTTAGTTAATACTCTATGAGAAATTCTTCACATAAATTTCTACCGCCCATAAATATGCCTCTGCCGTTTTACAAATGGCTAGCATCAGACATTCTCATTAGAAAAGAAGGTGTGTCTACCACTCTAATCCAAAGGCTATAGACTCTTCATTAGCCATTGGAAGACATGCACAGAGAATAACACGTGTGTATTCAATGCTTCATTATCCTTGTTTATAGAGGGAAGCTGTGGAATAGCAAATCCAAAATGGAGGATAACCCCAAAATCACTCATATTTCAATTTGAAATGTGTTTTTTAGTTGTTAATTGCTTCCCATTTGATACTTTATTTAAGCCAAGGTTTTCGGCCTCAATACCACTGATCTTTTGTGCCAGATAAATCTGTTGCAAAGGGCTGTCCAGTGCATAGTGGGTGTTTACCAGCACCCCTGGCTTCTACCAGTAGATGCCAATAGCAATCCCCAGTGCAACCAAAAATGGCACCAAGCATTGCCAAAGATCTCTTGGGGAGGTAAAATTGCTCCTATCTGAAAGCCACTGATTTGCACAAATATCAAAATTAATTTGTCTTTCCTGCTGGTAGAGAGTGGCTCAAGGGAGTACAGAAGAAGGTGGCTCAGGACAAAGAAAATGTATTGCAGATAATCTGCAGCGTGGATAATCATCATGGTAATTAAATATAGGGCTAGGTGCATCTTATTAGAACCAATGATCTTAATCCGGTAGACAGTGAGTGATTGAGGTTGTTATAAATACCGGACGTAGTTACAATCACCTTCCGCCGCCAGACCCTGACTACTGAAGATTAAATCAAGTATTCTTTTTATAGAATTGCGTGACTTGATACACATTGTGCAATTGAGAGTCTGCTTGTTTTTCATTCATTGACAGCTGGTCTAGGAGAAAGGCTGCCAGAAACTTGGGTCATGCAACCAAATCTCAAAAAGCACATTTGTTTTGAGAAAAAATAGACATGATAAGTAAGAATTTTAAGAAAGGAAAAGTAATCACTGCTAACTTAAACATAAATTTGATGGTGTTTATGATGCACTTGAGCAAAGTATGTTTTAGCCTCATGTAGTTTGTATGAATATTTCTGGACAAAAATCTTATTTCTGTGAGAAAGTAGTAAGTTATGGCAGCAGGATGGTTCATAAAGTTGTATTCTGAAGACCAGTACAATAAAATATGGGCTAACAACTTACACTCTTAAAAAGAATACCTATGTTGAATGTATTTCTTCTTGTTCCTCTATTAATAATTTTGACTGTGCCCTAAGCTCTGTTGTCTGCCCCGTGTGAGACATTCAACAAAAAATTGTACAGATGTGCCTGTGGACCAGGAAACAGCTAACTCAGCTGTATCTATATCAGGTTCAATAACCATACTTTCTGTATGTTCATTAAATGAGTGCTATCTATTTATCTACATAGAGGAAAATCTAGAGTTAAGAGACATAGCCAGACGTTGATCCTGGAACCTATTTTGTGCAATAATTTTATTAGTGAATTTAATAAAGACCCCAGAAAAGGCATTTACTATATTGCTAACAGTGCCTGGTACATAGAAGGGGCTTCATAAATATTTGAATGAATGAGTAAATGAGTGGATGGATGGAAAAATGGATGTCACATGACTAAATTAGGGGCAAAGTAAAAATAATTAGTAAAAAAAGAAAAAGAAAGGTGGTTAAAAAATTAATAAGCTTAAAAAAGTAAAGCCGTTTACCCAAGGTCAGATAGCCAGAAAATGAATGAGCTGGGTTACAAGCCCAGGCTGTCTAACTTCAAAGCACTAAACTAGGTAGAATACTTGGAAAAGAAATGCTAGTAGGGATGAATAAAAATTCTTACATTTGAGAGAAAAAATAAATTGCACAGGTGAAGAATTGTGTACTACTTTTTTTTTAATGACTACATTTCATATGAAAGAGACCTGATGGCTTTGGTTGATCACAGTCTCAGCTGATTCCTCAGTGTCATGTACCAGTAAAAACACTTATGCCATCTGAGGCTATATTAACCTGTAAAATCCCAATCAAAGTAGTGGAACTCCTGTTCAAACCAGCGTTGCACTGTTCACTTTCCTCTCCTTGCCCAATGTCTTGGACAGGATGTTGTAAAAAGATTCAGTTCTTTGACCTTGGGTCCTTGTGTTTTACTGTCATTGGAAATACACAGGCTTCACATCATATAGACGAGTAACTAAGAACAGATAAGACATTCCAAATTAACCATTTTTATTACTAATCGTTGCTTCAGGTCCAATTCTTGTCCTCTGCCTGCTACCTTTACTTGACATTTTATATTGCCCCTTACTTCTGGTCCACTTTCACATCAGAAGTGGTCACCAGCTATCTTTGCTTTATGCCCCCAAACTCAAGCCAGCAAGGTCCACTCCCATACCCAGTCTGAGAATTCTGGCCTGCCCTGGACCCCATTAATTTAAAAAGGAGATTGGGCAAGTCTCAGTTAATTCTACGATGGAACATTATACTTGATTATGTGACCCTCATTAAGACAGATAGAGATAAGCTAAAGGCAATAAGATGATGATATATCTAGAGACCATACCAGATTTACACATTTTACTGTAGCCAGAAGACTGAGAAAGAATATGTTATATGAGGAAAAGCCTGGTGTGTGGTAAGCATGATTTTGTTTTATATGTGAATGGCTACTCTGCAGAAGAGGGAATAGTCTTATTCTCCTTATACACACAGGAAATACAAATCGATGGAAGCTTTAAGGGGGGCAGTTTGGGTCTGATGGAAGGAGGAGCTTAACCATAAAGATGCATCAATACTAGGCACGTTGCAACCCAACTCAACCTAGTTTACACACTGAGCGGAATATACTGTCTTTTGAAACTGAAAAACTCAGAGGGAGGGTTGGCTTAAGACTTGAGAGGAAAATGAGGTAAAGATACTACAGAGGTAAGGAAAATTGATAAGATTCTTGAATCATTCTAAGTTATTTCCAAAGGTTGGGGTATGTTAGGGTTGATTTCTTGAAAGAGGTTAGTTTTCTAAGTAGTTTGAAGAATAGAATAAATTTCAGAGATTGTTCTGTACAGTATAGCTGGGGTTTAGAAAAGAGAATAATGAATACAATAAGAAGTTCTTTCTTTGACTAGACTGGAACGAGTAGAGAGAAATGAAAGGATAGGAAATTTGAGACTGTGGCAAAGTGATTGACAAGTTAGTCTTATTCTAGCTCTTAAGATATTTATGAAACAGTTTAGGCCACAGACTCCTAAAAGTTCTTAAATATTTACTTAAACTTAAAACAAGATTTGTCTATCTGTAAAAGAATCATTATTATTTATAAAAATATATCCATATATTATTAAAATATCATGTCATGGATAGTTTACCAACAAATCCATGACAATATTTATAGACCTGCCATTTCTAAAGAAAAAATCAAAATAATATATAAATTATCAAGATACTATGCTTGTATATATGTTTCTATATTCATAGTACATTTTTGGAAAGAAACGCAAGAAACTGCCTCTAAGAAGGGGGCCTAAAGAGCAGGGCCCAGGCATGGAAGGATGAATTTTCACTTTATACCTTTTGGAACTCTGTGAATTTTTGTATCATATGTATGTATTACATTATGTAAATAATCAATGAATAAAAATGGTAATCTTTTATTCCTGTTTCAGGCGGTATCAAAAGTTTGAAAGACTCTATGTACATTTTTGCATTGTTCTAACTATTGCTTTTAAAATCCTAGCCTTCCATATAATCACATGCTTTGGATCTTCTTTTAACCTGTTCTTTATTTCAAGGAACATGGCTGACCAAAATAGTTATTTAATTTAATTTGATGTTTGAGGGCAAGCCCTTGAGCCAGACTTATCTTTTTCTCTTTGCTATTGGTCATTGTGGTAGCTTGATAGGAAAATTCCTGAGACAGAAATGACCAGAAGCTCTCAAATTTATCCAATTTTCTCTAGTGATCTCTTTATCTTAAGTCCTATCTCCCTCCAATTCTTGCTCCACATTACAGCCAGTAATCTAATCATGTCTCTCCTGCTCAAAATCCTTGGATGACTCTCCCTTGTCCTCAGGAAAAAATCCAAAATCCTTTATACAGCTTACAAGGCCTTGCAGGATGTGGTCCCTGCTTCTTCATCATCATCTCTTGCCATCCTCCCCTTCTGTGCTCCAGTCTTTCCATTTCTGGAAATTGCCTTGCCCTTTCTTACTCCTTGAACTATCTGCCACCCCATTTTTGCCTGGCCTAACTCGTATTCCTCTTCAAGTTCACTTAGCCACTTCCCCTGGAAAGTCTCTCAGCCCTCAAATCTGGGTTAGGAAGCCCTCCTATGTGCTTCCATAGCACCTGTACTTCCTTTCATCATCTATTATTTCACTGCACTGAACTTACTTTACTTCACCTGATTCCTTCACAAGACTCTCAGCTCCATGAAGACAGGGACCATATCCTTGTGCTCATAGTTATATCCCCAGTATTTAGCATAGGTCTTGGAATGGATATCACTTAACCTACTAGAGGCATACTCGGGAGAAAGAAACTATTCCTTCTTCTCTCCTTCCTTTGGATGTGTGATGGTTAAAATCGTATGTCAACTTGTACAAGGCAAGGTACCAGAAGATAAACTAGGTAACTGGAAGCTTCTAAAAATTAAACATTTCTGCTCATCAGAAGGCTTCACCAAAAGAGTAAAAGAACCTGCAGACACATCCAAACTCCCTGAGGGACCAAATTGCTGGGCTGAAGGCTGTGGGGACCATGGTCTCAGGGAACATCTAGCTCAATTGGCACAACATAGTTTATAAAGAAAATGTTCTACATTCTGCTTTGGTGAGTAGTGTGTGAGGTCTTAAAAGCCTGTGAGGGCCATCTAGAATACTCCACTGGTCTCACCCCTTCAGGAGCAAGGAAGAATGAAGAAAACTAAAGACACAAGGGAAAGATTAGTCCGAAGGACTAATGGACCACAACTACCATGACCTCCACCAGACTGAGTCCAGTACAACTAGATCGTGCCCCGCTACCACCACTGACTGCTCTGATAGGGACAATAATAGAAGGTCTTGGACAGAGCTGGAGAAAAATGTAGAACAAAATTCTAACTCAAAAAGAAAGACCAGACTTGTTAGCCTGACAGAGAGGGAGAAACCCTGAGAGTATGGCCCCCAAACACCCTTTCAACTCAGTAATGAAGTCACTCCTGAGGTTCCCCCCTTGGCCATTGAGTGGACAGGCCCATAAAACAAAAGGAGACTAAAGGGGCACACCAGCCCTGGGGCAAGGACTCGAATGCAGGAGTGGACAGGAAATCTGGTAATAGGGAACCCAAGGTTGAGAAGGGAGAGTGTTGACATGTCATGGGGTTGTTAACCAATGTCATGAAACAATATGTGTACTAACTGTTTAATGAGAAACTAGTTTGTTCTGTAAACCTTCATCTAAAGTACAATAAAAAAAATAGTGATCTCATACAGTATTTGTTCTCATGTGATTGACTTATTTCAGTCAGCATAATGCCCTCCAGATTTGTCCATGGTGTGAGATGTTTCACAGAGTCGTCATTTTGCATTCCCACCAGCAGTGCATAAGAGTTCTGATCTTCCCATGACCTCTCCAACGTTTGTTATTTCCTGTTTTTTTGGTGAGATGGTATCTCGTTGTGGTTTTGATTTGCGTTTCTGTAGTGGCTAGTGATCACGAGCATTTCCTCTTGTATCTGTTGGCCGCTTGAAAGTCTTCTTCGGTTAAGTGACTATTCATTTTCTTTGCCCATTTTTTAATTGGATTATTTGTCTTTTTGTTGTAGAGGTATTGGATTTTCTTGTAGATTTTAGAGATTAGACCTTTGTCTGATTTGTTATAGCCAAATTTTTTTCCCCAGTCTGTAGATTCTCTTACTGTTCTGGCAAGGTCTTTTGATGAGCACAAGTGTTTAATTTTTTAGAAGATCCCAGTAATCTAGCTTATCTTCAGGAGTTTTTGTGTTGGTGCTTGTGGTTTGTATCTTGTTAATGCCATGTATTAGGGCCTCTAGGATTGATTCTATTTTTTCTTCTAAGAAATTCGCAGCTTTTGGCTTTATATTTAGGCCTTTGATCCATTTTGAGTTAGTTTTTGTATATGGTGTGAGGTATGGGTCCTGTTTCATTTTTTTGCAGATGGACATCCAGTTTTGCCAGCACCATTTGTTAAAAAGACTGTCTTTTCCCCATTTGATGTACTTTGGGCCCTTATTGAAGATCAGGTAACCATAAAAAAAAAAAAACCATAGGTGGATGGATTTACATCTGGGTTCTCAATTCTGTTCCATTGGTCAATGTATCTGTCATTGTACCAGTACCAGGCTGTTTTGACTACTGTAGCTGTATAATTGGTTCTGAGGTCAGGCAGTGTGAGCCCTCCCACTTTATTCTTCTTCAATAGTGCTTTACTTATCCAGCACTTCTTCCCTTTCCATATAAAGTTAATGACAAGTTTTTCCATCTCTTTAAAGATTGTTGTTGGTATTTGGATGAGATCACTATTATGAAAACTCAAGAAAAGGTTTACACACAGAAAAATAAATCTTTGATGGTTACAAGGTGGGGTAGGGGAAATCACTAACTAGATAGCAGACAAGTGTTAACTTTGGTGAAAGGAAAAACAACACACAATATAAGGAAATTTAGCATAACTTGACCAATGCAAAGTCATAGAAGCTTCCAAGACACACCCAAACACCTAGACAGAATTACTGGGGCTGAGGGCTGGAGACCATAGTCTCAGGGGACATCTAGGTTAATTGGCAGAACATAGTTCATAAAGAAAATGTTCTACGCCCTACTTTGGTGAGTAGTGTCTAGGGTCTTAAAAGCTTGCGAGTGGCCATCTGAGATACATTTACTGGTCCCAAAGGAGAATGAAGCAAAGGAGAATGAAGAAAGCCAAAGGCACAAGGAAAATATTAGTTCAGAGGACTAATGGACCACATAAACAACAGTCTCCATCACCCTGAGCCCAGAAAAACTAGATGGTGCCCAGCTACCACCACTGGCTCTTTGACAGGGATCACAATAGAGGATCCTGGAGAGAGCAGGAGAAAAATGTAGAACAAAATTCAAATTCACTAAAAAAGACTAGACTTACTGGCCTGACAGAGACTGGAAGAACCCTGAGGCTACGGTCCCTCAGAACTGAAGTCACTCCCGAAGTTCACCTTTCAGCCAAAGATTAGACAGGGCTAGAAAACAATAACACACATGAGGAACGTGCTTGTTAGATTAATCAACTGTATGAGACCAAATGGCAACACCTGCCCAAAAGCAAAGATGAGCAAGCAGGAAGGGACAGAAAAACTGGATGAATGGACACAGTGAAGAACCTGGGGTAGAAGAGGGGAGAGTGCTGACAAATTGCAGGGACTGAAACCAATGTCAGAAAACAATTTGTGTATAAATTTTTCAATGAGAAAAAAAGAAAGAAGATTGTCATATTGGGTAATGGAGACCTGCCTGACAAGAACCACAGAAAAGAAGGATCTTATCAGTTTAATTTATTAAATTATGTTAATATAGTTTAGTTCATGATTATTGTCTTTACTGAATTCCTGGAAGGAAGGCATTAGAATATTTCCTTTGGGTGAGGGTATATTTATATCCAGAACACATCTTAATAAAGCTGGCTCTGCTGTTAGAGAATCCTCTAGTGTAAGTATACCTGGGAATCTAATGTTATTTGATTAGGATTTTATTAAAATTTTCTTAAGTCTCCTTTTGCTTACCACTACTCTTTATCTTATAGTTCCTATTCTGCACGAAAATACTCCTAAATAACCCTATACCGTGTTTTTTAATATGAGCACATTGCTTTTACATCTGAAAAAAAGGTATGAAATTAAACTTTTTAAAAATAATTTTTATTGTGCTTTAAGTGAAAGTTTACAAATCAAGTCAGTCACTCACACATAAACCCATATACACCTTGCTACACACTCCCAATTACTCTCCCCCTAATGAGACAGCCCGCTTTCTCCCTCCACTCTCTCAGCTTCTAACGCCCTCCACCCTCTCATCTCCCTCCAGGGAGGAGATGCCAACATAGTCTCAAGTGTCCACCTGATCCAAGAAGCTCACTCCTCACCAGCATCCCTCTCCAACCCATTGTCCAGTCCAATCCCTGTCTGAAGAGTTGGCTTTGGGAATGGTTCCTGTCCTGGGCCAACAGAAGATCTGGGGGCCATGACAACTGGGATCCTTCTAGTCTCAGACTATTAAGTCTGGTCTTATGAGAATTTGGGGTCTGCATCCCACTGCTCTCCTGCTCCCTCAGGGGTTCTCTGGTGTGTTTCCTGTTAGGGCAGTCATCGGTTGTAGCCAGGCACCATCTAGTTCTTCTGGTCTCAGGTTTATGTACACTCTGGTTCATGTGGCCCTTTCTGTCTCTTGGGCTCATAATCACCTTGTGTCCTTAGTGTTCTTCATTCTCCTTTGATCTGGGTAGGTTGAGACCAATTGATGCATAGATGGCTGCTTGCTAGCGTTTAAGACCCCAGACGCCACTCTTCCAAGTGGGATGCAGAATGTTTTCTTAATAGATTTTATTATGCCAATTGACTTAGATGTCCCCGAAACCATGGTCCCCAGACCCCTGCCCCTGCTACGCTGGCCTTTGAAGCATTCAGTTTATTCAGGAAACTTCTTTGCTTTTGGTTTAGTCCAGTTGTGCTGACCTCCTCTGTATTGTGTGCTGTCTTTCCCTTCACCCAAAGTAGTTTTTATCTACTGTCTAATTAGTAAATGCTCTTCTCCCACCCTCCCTCCATCCCCCCTCTTGTAACCACAAAAGAATGATTTCTTCTCAGTTTAAACTATTTCTCAAGTTCTTATAATAGTGGCCTTATACAATATTTGTCTTTTTGCAACTGACTAATTTCACTCAGCATAATACCTTCCAGGTTCCTCCATGTTATGAAACGTTTCACAGATTCCTCACTGTTCTTTATCGATGCGTAGTATTCCATTGTGTGAATATACCATAATTTATTTATCCATTCATCTGTTGATGGGCACCTTGGTTGCTTCCAGCTTTTTGCTATTGTAAACAGTGCTGAAATAAATATGGGTGTTCATATATCTGTTCATGTAAGGGCTCTTGTTTCTCTAGGATGTATTCCAAGGAGTGGGATTGCTGGATCGTATGGTAGTTCTATTTCTAGCTTTTTAAGGAAGTGCCAAATCGATTTCCAAAGTGGCTGTACCATTTGACGTTCCCACCAGCAGTGTATAAGTGTTCCAATCTCTCCACAGCCTCTCCAACATTTATTATTTTGTGTTTTTTTGGATTAATGCCAGCCTTGTTGGAGCGAGATGAAAATCTCATTGTAGTTTTGATCTGCATTTCGCTAATGGCTAATGACTGTGAACATTTCCTCATATATCTGTTAGCTACCTGAATGTGTTCTTTAGTGAAGTGTCTATTCATATCTTTTGCCCATTTTTTAATACGGTTGTTTGTCTTTTTGCAGTGTAATGTAGATTTTAGAAATCAGGCACTGATCAGAAATGTCATAGCTAAAAACATTTTCCCAGTCTGTAGGTAGTCTTTTTACTCTTTTGGTGAAGTCTTTGGATGAGCATAGGTGTTTGATTTTTAGGAGGTCCCAGTTATCTAGCTTTTCTTCTACATGCTTTATGTTTTGTATACTGTTTATGCCATACATTAGGGCTCCTAACGTTGTCCCTATTTTTTCTTCCATTTCTTTTTTTTTTGTTTTAGATTTTATATTTAGGTCTTTGATCCATTTTGAGTTAGTTTTTGTGCATGGAGTGAGGTATGGGCCTTGTTTCATTTTTTTGCAGATGGATATCCAGTTATGCCAGCACCATTTGTTAAAAAGACTGTCTTTTCCCCCATTTAACTCTTTTGGGGCCTTTGTCAAATATCAACTGCTCATATGTGGATAGGTTTATGTCTGGATTCTCAATTCTGTTCCATTGGTCCATGTATCTGTTGTACCAGTACCAGGCTACTTTGACTACTGTGGCGGTATAATAGGTTCTAAAATCAGGTAAAGTAAGGCCTTCCACTTTGTTCTTCTTTTTCAGTAATGCCTTATTTATCCGGGGCCTCTTTCCCTTCCATATGAAGTTGGTGATTTGTTTCTCCATCTCATTAAAAAATGTTGTTGGGATTTGGATCGGAATTGCATTAGGTGTATAGATCTCTTTTGGTAGAACAGAGATTTTTATAATGTTAAGTCTTCCTATCCACGAGCAAGGTACGTTCTTCCACTTATGTAAGTCTCTTTTGGTTTCTTGCAGAAGTGTACTGTAGTTTTCTTTGTATAGACCTTAGATTTATTCCTAAGTATTTTATCTTCTTGGGGGCTAGTGTAAATGGCATTGATTTGGTGATTTCCTCTTCGATGTTCTTTTTGTTGGTGTAGAGGAATCCAGCTGAGTTTTGTATGTTTATCTTGTATCCCGATACTCTGATGAACTCTTCTATTAGTTTCTGTAGTTTTCTGGAGGATTCCTTAGGGTTTTTTGTGTATAAGATCATGTCATCTGCAAATAGACATACTTTTACTTCTTCCTTACCAACCTGGATTCCCTTTATTTCTTTATCTAGCCTAGTTGCTCTGGCTAGGTCTTCCAGCATAATGTTGAATAAGAGCAGTGATAAAGGGCATCTTTGTCTGGTTCCCGATCTCAACTGGAATGTTTTCAGGCTCTCTCCATTTAGGATGATGTTGGCTGTTGGCTTTGTATAAACGCCCTTTATTATGTTGAGGAATTTTCCTTCTATTCCTATTTTGCTGAGACTTTTTATCATGAATGGATGTTGAACTTTGTCAAATGCCTTTTCTGCATCAATTGATAAAATCATGTGATTTTTGTCTTTTGTTTTATTTATGTGGTGGATTACATTAATTGTTTTTCTAATGTTGAACCATCCCTGCATACCTGGTATGAATCCCACTTGGTCATGGTGAATTATGTTTTTTGATATGGTGTTGAATTCTATCGGCTAGAATTTTGTTGAGGATTTTTGCATCTACATTCATGAGGGATATAGGTCTATAGTTTTCTTTTCTTGTGGTGTCTTTACCTGGTTTTGGTATCAGGGATATGGTGGCTTCATAGAATGAGTTTGGTAGTATTCCATCCTATTCTATGCTCTGAAATACCTTTAGTAGTAGTGGTGTTAACTCTTCTCTGAAGGTTTGGTAGAGCTCTGCAGTGAAGCCGTCCGGACTAGGGCTTTTTTTTGTTTGGAGTTTTTTGATTACCTTTTCAATCTCTTCTTTTGTTATGGGTCTATTTAGTTGTTCTACCTCTGTTTGTGTTAGTTTAGGTGGTAGTGTGTTTCTAGGAATTCATCCATTTCTTCTAGGTTTTCAAATTTGTGTATAGTTTTTCATAGTAATCTGATATGATTCTTTTAATTTCAGTTGGGTCTGCTGTAATATTGCCCCTCTCATTTCTTATTTGGGTTATTTGCTTCCTCTCCTGTTTTTCTCTTGTCAGTTTGGCCAGTGGTTTATCAATTTTGTTAATTTTTTCAAAAAAACAGCTTTTGGTCTTATTAATTCTTTCAATTGTTTTTCTGTTTTCTATTTCATTAAGTTCAGCTCTAATTTTTATTATTTGTTTTCTTCTGGTGCCTGTGGGTTTCTTTTGTTGCTCTCTTTCTATTTGTTCAAGTTGTAAGGATAATTGATTTTGGCCCTTTCTTCTTTTTGGATGTGTGCATTTATTGATATAAATTGGTCTTTGAGCACCGCTTTTGCTATGTCCCAATGGTTCTGATAGGAAGTGTTTTCATTCTCATTGAATTCTCTGAATTTCTTTATTCCATCCTTAATGTCTTCTATAATCCAATCTTTTTTGAGCAGGGTATTGTTCAGTTTCCAAGTGTTTGATTTCTTTTCCCTGCTTTTTCTGTTATTGATTTCTACTTTTATGGCCTTATGGTCAGAGAAGATGCTTTCTAATATGAAGTTAAACTTTTACTAAATGTATGATTGTACATTGTATTTTCTCAATTCCGAGATGCCAAAGATTTAATAATAGCTTTTCAGAGGTGTGTGTATGTGCAGTTGGAGAACAAATATGATATTAAATATAGCCAACAACTTTAAAACTTACCTCAATTTCAAAGTATACACTGTCATCGTTTTCTAAGAGGGAGATTAAGATTCTAGCAGGGCTTCAACCATGATTTTTCCTGTTCTGATTATGGTACCAGTTCTCCCAAATTTTTAAAATTCAGGTCTATTCTGGTGTTGCTTTCTCAGCCATGATTGAATTGGGAAGAACTGATTTGAAGCCCTGGTGTAAATGCCATGTTCCCTGGGAAGTCTTTCTAGCTTGGCTCCTGCCCTTGACTGAGAAAGGTACACCTTATGCTCCCATAGCATCCCACACTTACTCCTGTCACATTGCACACTTTATTTTAAGTTTTTGCTTACTTGTCTGTCTCTCTATACTAAACTGTTAGCTCCTTAAGAACAAATACAATGTCTTGTTTACTTTTATATTCCTTGTACCTAGTAAAGCCCTGGCACACAGTAAGCTCTCAAATAACATTTGTTGAATTGACGGATGAAGGTATAGAAGTAACAGGTTTCGTCAATGCTAGAACTTCTACAAATAAAACTTGGTTACTCTGATGGTTTGGATTAGCAAGTATGTCTTCAGACCTAGGTCAGATGAGAAAAATCAGGACTCTGAGTTTGATGGAAGGCTTGGGTTAGATTAATTCGACTCCAGAGTCAGCTGTTCCTTTACCAATCTGAGACATGTGAATTGAAACAAGCCTCTTATCCCTGATTCTGAGAAGCAACGTCATCCTCAAGACAGGCTATAAACTAGGCAAAGTAACTTTTCTATTCTTTTCTTTGTTGGAGCATTCTTCTGAGGATTAGATGGTTTCAATCTTAGACTCCAGAAAAACAGATAGGCACAAGAAAATGAAGATTAGTGCTGAAGAACAATGAAGGACAGACTGCATTGCACCTAGCTCCAACAATGTTTTCAACTGAATGTATTGAATAGTTGGAATATTTTGATAAGAATATTCCAGAAATAGAGGTTACCAAGAGACAATGCCCCTGCTGTGTAGTAGAGTTATACAATAAGCCAACAAATAAATCATCAAGATTAAAATCAGAAAGTAATAAATTTTATGATGTCAATAAAACAGGATGATGTGATATAGGGTCGCTATGAGTCGGAACTGACTCGACGGCACTGGGTTTAGTTTGGTGACAGAGAGTGGTGGTGGTGAGATGGATGCTTACAACAGGGAATCAGCAAAGGCTCTCTGAGGGGATGACATTTGAGCCGAGACCTGAATAGTGAAATGGAGGTGGGCATGTAAAGAAATGAAGGAAGAATTATCCTGTTGGAAGGAATAGCAGATGCAAAGAATACATTTGCAAGTTTAAGGAACAGGAAAAAGACCAGTGTGAACAAGGGAAGCATGGTTGCAGATGAAGGTAGGAAGGTGGTCAGGGGCCTACTGAGCAAGGCTCAGGAGTTTGGATTTAATATCAGAGCAGTGTGAAGCCACTGGAGGTTTCCAAGCAAGTGGCTGACTGTCTAAACATAATTGAATTCATAGACTGAGAAAAAAAAAGGCTAAATGTGAAAACAAATTTTTTCTTTTTAACCTCTCCTACTTAATTAAAAGTGTATGCTTGTGTTTTACAGCATTAACTACTTAGAATGAATGGTTGACATAATAAAATGCATTTATTACAGATTTTATTTTCTTAATTGAAGGAGAACTTAGAAATATCACTGCCATTAGTGATTCTAGGTGAAGAATTCCCTGCACATTTTTTTACTGTTCTTACCCAATGGGAAATTAGAATGTAATTTTGTTTAAGAACTAAAATTAAAGTAATTACTAATTTTAACCTATTCTGCTCCCATGTGATTATCGCAATTAAAATCAGGACTTTCAATGGTCTTTTCCAACCAGAATTCAGCGTTTTAAAACCATTCATTATAGGCCTTTAAGTTAATAGCTGAAATCTTCTCTGTTTAACTGCAATTAACACAGCCTTTCTAGTGATTTTTTTTCTAGTGAAAGTGGGAGGTTAAAAGGTGAATTGAATCTGAGTGTAACTAAAAAGTTATTTGGACCACATTCCTTGCTAGGAAATGTTATCTATATAGTGTTTGTTAGTGATTATAAAGCTTGATTTGTTAACTGTAATTCAGAAACATTATGTGGTTCTCTGTCAAAATAAAAACTTAACATATCTTAGGGCTGAAAAAAATTTTTTTTTTTTCCTGAGAGACTCAAAGCACTTCACTGTTGTTTTCCCATTAGTCGTCCCCATTTCCCCAAGCTAGAGGTGGAAAGTGTTATGCACATTCAATAGATGGAGGAACAAGGCCAAGAGAAATGAATGAACATGCCCAAGGCCATATACTACATCAGTGGCAGGGAAGGGATGAATCTCAGGTCTTCTAATTCCCAGGGATCTGGTATTTTACAATGTAGGGCAAGGTACCAAACCAGTTCTTGTATATTTGAGCCCCACGTACACAGTTACACGAACTAATAAGATGTCTGTTCTAGGGTATATCTCTATGTTTGATGTTTACATTGGCAATGCCTCTTAACTGTTATTTTTTAAAATGAAGATACTTAACAAATACAATAAGGTTAGAATATATCATGTATTATATAACATGGGTTGCCTGTCTAGGAATTTACACTGGCTTTTTTTTTTTTTTTATAGGGTTTTTTTTTTTTTTTTTTATAGGAACTTCATCCTTTTTCTAAAGACTTATTTTAGAAATAATTCTTTGTTTAAAAAATAAACTTTCAGTTTTTCTAAAGGTTTATTGCCTGCAGTTTAAGAAATTAGGGGGGAAAAAAAACACTCCAAAAACTTCGTTGTATCGTTGCAACATTTTCCCATTCAATGCTTTTTCTTCATAATAGGACATTTGAACCTCGGGGACTCTGGTAAAAAGTTAAGGTTGTTTAAGCTTTGGTTGGTTCTTAGATTTTAGGGTGTTTACATCATATTAGTAGGTATTCCTGTTTTTTTTTTTTTGCTTCATTTTCCTCTCTTTCTCTCCCTTGCCTGTCTCCTCTCTCTCTCCTGTGCCTGAATATTTAATATAAAAAATTCTGAACACACAGAGGCTTAGTAAGGTATATGAGCCTACATATACCCATCATCCTGATTCAAATATTATATTTTGCCACATTGTTTCATTTGTCCCCCGTCCTTTTTTTTTGTTTCTTGACCTTTAACAAACTTTTTTTTAATAATTTTTATTGTGCTTTAAGTGAAAGTTTACAAGTCAAGTCGGTCTGTCACATATAAGCTTATATATACCTTGCTCCATACTCCCACTTACTCTCCCCCTAATGAGCCATCCCACTCCCTCCTTCCAGTTTCTCCTTTCGTGACCCTTTTGCCAGTTTCTAACCCTCTCTGCCCTCCCATCTCCCCTCCAGACAGGAGACGCCAACACAGTCTCAAGTGTCCATCTGATACAAGTAGCTCACTCTTCATCAGCATCTCTCTCCAACCCATTGTCCAGTCCCTTCCATGTCTGATGAGTTGTCTTCGGGAATGGTTCCTGTCCTGGGCCAACAGAAGGTTTGGGGACCATGACCGCCGGGATTCTTCTAGTCTCAGTCAGACCATTAAGTCTGGTCTTTTTGTGAGAATTTGGGATCTGCATCCCACTGTTCGCCTGCTCCCTCAGGGGTTCTCTGTTGTGCTCCCTGTCAGGGCAGTCATCAGTTGTGGCCGGGCACCATCTAGTTCTTCTGGTTTCAGGATGATGTAAGTGTCTGGTTCATGTGGCCCTTTCTGTCTCTTGGGCTCATAGTTATCGTGTGACCTTGGTGTTCTTCATTCTCCTTTGATCCAGGTGGGTTGAGGCCGATTGATGCATCTTAGATGGCCGCTTGTTAGCATTTAAGACCCCAGATGCCATACTTCAAAGTGGGATGCAGAATGTTTTCATAATAGAATTATTTTGCCAATTGACTTAGAAGTCCCCTTAAACCATAGTCCCCAAACCCCCGCCCTTGCTCCCCTGACCTTCGAAGCATTCAGTTTATCCCGGAAACTTCTTTGCTTTTGGTCCAGTCCAGTTGAGCTGACCTTCCGTGTATTGGGTATTGTCCTTCCCTTCACCTAAAGTAGTTCTTCTCTACCTAAAGTAGTTCTTCTCTACTAACTAATCAGTAAATAGCCCTCTCCCACCTTCCCTCCCTCCCCCCTCGTAACCACAAAAGTATCTGTTCTTCTCAGTTTATACTATTTCTCAAGATCTCATAATAGTGGTCTTATACAAAATTTGTCTTTTTACAGCTGACTGATTTCACTCAGCATAATGCCTTCCAGGTTCCTCCATGTTATGAAATGTTTCACAGATTCGTCACTGTTCTTTATCGATGCGGAGTATTCCATTGTGTGAATGTACCATAATTTATTTAACCATTCATCCGTTGATGGACACTTTGGTTGCTTCCAGCTTTTTGCTATTGTAAACAGTGCTGCAATAAACATGGGTGTGCATATATCTGTTCATGTGAAGGCTCTTATTTCTCTAGGGTATATTCCGAGGAGTGGGATTTCTGGGTTGTATGGTAGTTCTATTTCTAACTTTTTAAGAAAATGCCAGATAGATTTCCAAAGTGGTTGTACCATTTTACATTCCCACCAGCAGTGTATAAGAGTTCCAATCTCTCCACAGCCTCTCCAACATTTATTATTTTGTGTTTTTTGGATTAATGCCAGCCTTGTTGGAGTGAGATGGAATCTCATCATAGTTTTAATTTGCATTTCTCTAATGGCTAATGATTGAGAGCATTTTCTCATGTATCTGTTAGCTGCCTGAATATCTTCTTTAGTGAAGTGTGTGTTCATATCCTTTGCCCACTTTTTGATTGGGTTGTTAACAAACTTTTTTAAAGCAAATCTCAGACATTAAATCAACCCAAACCTATATCTTTTTTTTTTCACTGATGTATCTTATAAAAGTAATCATAATGCCATTATCACACCAAAAATATTAACAGTAATGCCTTTGTTTTGTCTAATATCCATTTCTTAATCAGCTTCTCAGATTGTTTAAAAACTATCTTTTCGTAGTTGATTTGTTCAAATCAGGATCAAAACAATGTTCCCACGTGGCATTTGCTGATTGTGTCAGTTGGTCTCTTTTACTCTAGAGAAGCCCTCTTCCTTTTCATTTGCCCCCTGCCTGTAAATTGCCCTGAAGAATGTCCCACATTCTGGAATTATCTGTTTTCTTCTTCATTCAACTTGCTTTCCCTAATCCTACGTTGTTTACAGATAGAAGGCAGGCCTAGAGAGTTGATTAAAGTTCGATTTTTTTGTTTTAATTTTTGTGGCAAGAACGATTCATAGGAAGTGCTGTGAGCTTCCCATTGCTTTATGTGAGGAAGCCCACAACATCTGGTTGTCCCCTTCTTAATGATGCTAACACTGATCAGAGGGTTACTATGGTGACAGCTGTATTCCTCCATGGTTAAGTTCTCCACCAACCTTTCAACTAATGGTTCAAATAATTATTTTCTAATTTTATTAATTTCTCAAAATTTATGCTGAAATTCTCCCGTAAATCAGAATCTTTATCAACTAAACTCATTTTATTAAAGAGAATAAATGCTTAATTCTTTCCTTTTATTTGACAAAGAGTTGGTATCTTATAGTCAAGGGTATCCAGTGGGGTGGGTTTTCATTTAATTGCAGTAATGATTCTTCCTGATACTCAAATTCATGCACTAAATATTTATTACTAACAACAGCAAATGTTGTTGTTAGGTGCTGTTGAGTCAGTTCCAACTCATAGGTGCCCCATGCACAACAGAACGAAACATTGCCCAGTCCTATGCCATTGTCACAATCATACCATTGTTGCAGCCACTGTGTCAATCCATCTCATTGAGGGTCTTTTTCACTGACCTGCTACCTTACCAAGCATGATGCCCTTGGTACATTCAATATTCTTCAGCAACACCATACTTCAAAGTCATCAATCCATCTTCAGTCTTCCTTATTCATTGTCCAGCTTTCACATGCATATGAGGCAATTGAAAATACCATGGCTAGAGTCAAGCCCACTTTAGTCTTCAAGGTGACATCTTTGCTTTTTAACACTTTAAAGAGGTCCTTTGCAGCAGATTTGCCCAAGGCAAAGTGTTTGATTTCCTGACTGCTGCTTCCATGGGTGGAAACCCTGGTCGTGTAAGTGGTTAAGTGCTACGACTGCTAACCAAAGAGTCGGCAGTTCGAATCTGCCAGGCTCTCCTTGGAAACTCTACGGGGCAGTTCTACTCTGTCCTGTAGGGTTGCTATGAGTCAGAATCGACTTGACGGCACTGGGTTTTGGGGCTTCCATGGGTGTTGATAATGGATCCAAGTAAAATGAAATCCTTGACAACTTCAATATTTTTTCAGTTTATCGTGATGTTGCTTATTGGTCCAGTTGTGAGGCTTTTTGTTTCTTTATGTTGAGTTGTAATCCATATTGAAGGCTATAGTCTTTGATCTTCATCAGTAAGTGCTTCAAGCCCTCTTCACTTTCAGCAAGCAGGGTTGTGTCATCTGCATATTGCAGGTTTAGTGAATCTTCCTCCAATCCTGATGCTGTATTCTTTTTCATGTAGTCCAACCAGGGATGCATTACCCAATAAGCAAGGTATGCATGGGCTTAATTGTGCTTACTTACTAATCTGTATCACAGGAGAATTGATTCATTTGAATTATTGTGTCGGTGAAGAATACTGAATACACCATGGACTGACAGAAGAACAAACAAATCTGTCTTGGAAGAAGTACAGCCAGAAGGCTCCTTAGAAGTAAGAACAGCAAGACTTCATTTCACGTACTATGGACATGTTATTTGGAGGGACTAGTTCCTGGAGGACATTACGCTTGGTAAATCAGAGGGTCAGAGAAAAAGGGGAAGACCCTCAGTAAGATGGACTGACACGGTGGCTGCAACAATGGGCTCAAACATAGCAACAATTATCAGGATGGCACAGGACTACTCAATGTTTCAAAGTGTTGTACATAGGATGGCTATGAGTTGAAACAAACTCAATGACGCTTAACAATAACAACAACATACAGACTGAATAAGTGTGGCAAAAGAATACAACCCTGATGCAAGCCTTTCCTGATTTTAAACCACCCAGTATCCTCTTGTTCTATTCGAACAACTACCTGTTGGTCTATGTACAGATTCTACATAAACACAATTAAGTGTTCCGGAATTTCCATCCTTTGCAATGTTATTCATAATTTGTTATGATCCACACAGTCGAATGCCTTTCATAGTCAATAAAACACAGGTAAACATCTTTCTGGTATTCTCTGCTTTCAGTCAAGATCTATCTGACATCAGCAATGACATCCCACGTTCCATGTAGGCTTCTGAATCCAGCTTGAATTTCTGGCAGTTCCTTGTCCATGTACTGCTGTGGCTGCTTTTGAATGATCTTCAGCAAAATTTCTATAATTTCTACATTCTGTTGGATCACCTTTCTTTGAAATGGGCATAATTATGGATCTCTTCTAGCTGGCTGGTCAGGTAGCTCTTTTCCAAATTTCTTGGCATAGAGAAGTATCTTAGGCTGGGTTCTCTAGAGAAGCAAAACTAGCAAAGTGTATAAATATATAGAAAGAGATTTATATCAAAGAAATGGCTCACATGGTTGTAGAGGCTGGAATGTCCCAAGTCTGTGGGTCAGGATAGAGGCTTCTCCTAATTCACATGGCTGCTGGGGGTGGTGAACCCAAGATCAGCAGGTCAGAGAGCAGGGATCTTGCTCACATGCTGCGAAGATTGATGAATCCCAAGGTTGGCAGGCAAGACCGCAGGTAAGTTGCTAGCTCAAGTCCCAAGAAACAGAGGTCAGATGAACAGGAGCCAGCTGCAAGATCTGGAGTGAGCAAAAGCCCCGAACCTTGCCAGAATGTCCACTTATATTTGAGGCAGGCTACATGCCCAAGAAAATTCCCTTTCAATTGATTTGCTACTCACAGCAGACCTCATCATGGAGGTGATCACAACATCATGACTGCCAAATCACTGAGAATCATAGCCCAGCAAAGTTGACACATAACCTTAACCATCACAGACAAGTGAGCACTTCCAGGATTGCATCCATTTGTTGAAACAACTCAGTTGGTATGCCGTCAATTTCTGGAGCCTTGTTTTTTGCCAATGCCTTCAGTGCAGCTCAGACTTCTTCCTTCAGTTCTTGATCATGTGCTGCCTCCTGAAACGTTTGAATATCAACTATTTCTTTTTGGTATAGTGATTCTGTGCATTCCTTCCATCTTCTTTTGATGCTGTCTGTGTTGTTCAGTACTTTGCCCACAGAATCCTTCGGTATTGCAACTCAAGGCTTGAATTTTTTCTTCAGTTCTTTCAGCTTGAGAAACACTGAGCATGTTCTTTGCTTTTGGTTTTCTAACTCCAGGCCTTTGCACATTTCGTTATAATACTTTACTTTGTTTTTTTGAGCAGCCTTTTGAAATCTTCTGTTCAGCTCTTTCACTTCACCATTTCTTTCATTTGCTTTAGCTACTCTACTTTCATGCACAGCTGCAAACATCCATTAATAATTGGAACATGGAATGTACCAAGTATGAATCAAGGAAAATTGGATATTTTCAAAAATGAAATGGAACACTTGAAGACAGATATCCTAGGCCTTGGTGAGTTGAAATGGACTGGTATTGGCCATTTTGAATCAGACAATCATTTGGTCTACTATGCTGGGAATGATGAATTGAAGAGGAACAGCATTGCATCATTGTCAAAAAGAACATTTCAAGATCTATCCTTAAGTACAATGCTGTTATTAATAGGATAATATCCAAGTCCTGCAGGAATACCAGTTAACATGACTACTATTCAAATGTATGCACCAACCACTAATGCCTAAGATGAAGAAATTGAAGATTTTTACCAATTTCTGCAGCCTGAAATTGACCAAACATGCAATCAAGATACATTGATAATTACAGGTGGTTAGAATGCAAAAGGTGGAAACGAAGAAATATTAGTAGTTGGGAAATATGGCCTTGGTGAAACAAAAGATGCTGAGATTGCATGATAAAATTTTGCAAGACCAATGACCTATTCATTGTAAGTACCTTTTTCAACAACATAAATGGTTACTATGCATGTGGACCTCCAGGTGGAATACTCAGGAATCAGACAGACTACCTGTGTGGAAAGAGTTGATGGTGAAGCTCAATATCCTTAGTCAGAATAAGGCCAGGGGCCAACTGCTGAACAGACCATCAATTGCTCATATGCAAGTTCAAGTTGAAGCTGAAGAAAATTAAAACAAGTCTAGGAGAGCCAAAGTATGATCTTGAGTATATCTCACTTGAATTTAGAGACCATCTCAAGAACAGATTAGATGCATGAGCACAATTAAAGTGTTCTGGAATTCCCATTCTTCACAATGTTCTCCACAATTTGTTATGATCCACACAGTCGAATGCCTTTGCATAGTCAGTAAAACACAGGTAAACATCTTGTGGTATTGTCTGCTTTCAGCCAGGATCCATATGACATCAGCAATGATATCCCTCATTCCATGACCTCTTCTGAATCTGCCCTGAATTTCTAGCAGTTCCCTGTTGATATACTACTGCAGCCATTTCTGAATGATCTTCAACAAAATTTTACTAGCATGTGATATTAATGATATTGTTTGATACTTTCTGCATTCCATTGGATCACCTTTCTTGGGAATAGCCATAAATATGGGTCTCTTCCAGTAGCTTGGCCAGGTAGCTGTCTTCCAAATTTCTTGGCATAGACGAGTGAGCACTTCCAGCACTGTATCCGTTTGTTGAAACATCTCAATTGATATTTCGTCAATTCCTGGAGCCTTGTTTTTCGCCTATGCCTTCAGTGCAGCTTGGACTTCTTCCTTCAGTACCATCTATTCCTGATCATTTGCTACCTCCTGAAATGGTTCAACATAGACCAATTGGTTGAACTAATTCTTTTTTGGTATAATGGGTCTGTGTATTCCTTCTATCTTCTTTTGATGCTTCCTGCGTCATCTAATATTTTCCCCCATAGAATCATTCACTATTGGATCTCAAGTCTTGACTGTTTTCTTCAGTTCTTTCAGCTTGAGAAATGCTCAGGGTGTTCTTCCCTTTTGGTTTTCTATCTCTAGCTCTTTGCACATATTATTATAATACTTTGTGTTCTTGAGCAGCCCTTTGAAATCTTCAGTTCTTTTACTTCCTTATTTCTTCCTTTTGCTTTAGCTACTTGATGTTCAAGAGCAAGTTTCAGAGCCTCTTCTGACATCCATTTTGGTCTTTTCTTTCTTTCCTGTCCTTTGAATGACCTCTTGCTTTCCTCATGTATGATGTCCTTTATGTCATTCCACAGCTCATCTGGTCTTCGGTCATTAGTGTTCAACCTGATGTCTTTTCTTGAGATGGTCTCTGCAGAAGCTGGTGAAAATCTTCAATTTCTTCATCTTTGGCCTTAGTGCTTCATTCATAAATTTTAATAATAATCATATTAACTGGTCTTCCTTATAGGCATATGGATATTATCCCATGATTGACAGCATTGTACTTCAGCATAGATCTTGAAATGTTCTTTTTGGCGACGAATGCAATACCATTCCTCTTCAAGTTGTCATTCTGGCATAGTAGGCCATGTGATTGTCCGATTCAATATGGCTAATACTAGTCAATTTCAGCTCACTAATGTCTAGGATACCAATGTCTATGCATTCCATTTCATTTTTCCTATTTCCAATTTTCCTAGATTCATACTTCATGTGTTCCTTGTTCTGGTTATTAAAGGATGGTTGCAGCTATTTCTTCTCATTTTGAGTTATGCCACATCAGCAAATGAAGGTCCTAAAAGCTTAACTCTATCTATGTCATTAAGTTGGCCTCTACTTTGAGGAGGCAGCTCTTCCCCAGTTGTCTTTTGAGTGCCTTCCAACCTGGGGGCTTATCTTCTGGCACTATATCAGACAATGTTCCACTGCTATCCATCAGATTTTCACTGTCTAATTCTTCTCAAAAGTAGACTGGCAGATCCTTCTTCCTAGTCTGTCTTAGTCTGGAAGCACAGCTGAAGAAACCTGTCTGCTATGGGTGACCCTGCTTGTATCTGAATACCGATGGCATAGCTTCCAGCATCACAGCAACACGCAAGCCTCTACACTACAACAAAATGACGGCTATGTGGGGAGTTTTGGTAGGTTTCAGAAGATAATTTTATGCTGTACTCATGTACAAAATGAAGTTGGGAGACTAGCTGTCAGCAATGAAATTTATAAGAACTTTTTAATATCTTTTAATGTTAGAGGGAACACAAAAATCATTACCACAAACCAAAAGTAGTTTGGCAAAGCATTGTTTCCTTTACAAAAAACAAAAAATATAAGGCTAATCCGCAGTGTTTTCTTAATGGTCCAAAAATCATAGAAAATCATAGCTCAGAGTAAGAATGCTTTGTTTTTCATTCACCTTCCTCTAATGGATATTAATTTCTTAAGTCATAAAATTTTCTCAGCCCTGCCAAGTTATACATTTTAAAAATAAAATCTTATAATGCAGCCTGACATTCTTCAAAGTTATGTAGTATTAAGGATACAGGTCTTAGAATATTTGAAGACAAGGTGGAAGTAATACATTACTGACTTTCATAGAAAACAAGTTTAAATGGTATCCTTTTCCCAAGAACAGTTAAAAAGAATCTTGCCACTCAATTCTGTTATCAAGGTAATGATAGTTCTTGTGGAAACAAGTTATCTAAAGACTAGACTTGGATAATTGGAATGATGAGTTCCCAGAGGTTGAAGTAGAAATAATTAATTCTAAGTATCTTGGCATCATTTCTCATTAAGTAGGATATATATTTGTGGATGGACATAAGACAGTGGACACGAAGTGTGAAGATCTTTGTATTGCACATTAATGCCCACCAGGAATAACCTACATGAAAGAGTCACTAAGCAATCAAGGAGACAAAGTGACTCTGTTGGTTATGTCAGCCAACCTACGTTACTGGCCACTGCAGTGCCGGCACAATGGACACGTGAACAGAGCGATGAAGAAAGATGGATGAATCCCCAAATCAGCAGCGAAGACAGCAGGTAAGCTGCTAGCTCAAGTTCCAAAAACCAGAGGTCAGATGAACAGGAGTCAGCTGCAGGATCCAGCATGAGCAAAAAGCCTCCCAGCCTTTCCAGAGAGTCCATCTATATTGGATGTAGGTCACACCCCCAAGGCTTCTTTCAACTGGCTTCTCACAGCAGATCCCATCATGGAGGCGATCACATATCAAATTCCTTCATGGAGATGATCACAAAATTATATGACTACCAAACTACATCACAACTGCCAAGCCAATGAGAATCATGGCCAGCCAAGTTGACACACACCCTTAATGATCACAAGGAAGAATTCATGAGTCTGGGAACTAAGGGGTGGAAGCATGAGTGGCCCTATTTACCATCACTCCCAATATCCCACATGAGGAATTGAATTTGTACTTCTCATCCCCATTATTTTGTGCTCTGTAAATTTAGTGACCCAGATTCCAAAAGGGGAAACATTTCTCCCAGGGAACACAATAAGAATTCCACTGAGCCATAAGCAGGCTGCACCTGGGTACTTTGAGATTCTTGTGTTGAGGGACCAGTAGGCAAGAAGAAGAGTCACCATTGAGGTTGGGGTAATTGACCCTGATCTTTAAGAAGAGATTAGACTGCTATTCCACAGTGGGGCATGGAGGAATATATCGTGGAATACAGATGATCTGCTTAGTTACCTCTTGTTACACTCTTGCCACATTACAATGGAAATAGGTACGTGCAGTAACTCCAGACTGGGAAGAATGTGGAGACCAGGGGCTCAGACTCCCCAGGAATGAGTGTCTGGGTTATGCCACTAGATAATCCACCACCAAAACTAGCAGAGATGCTAGCTGAGGGGAAGGGGATTCTGAAAATGGTTAGTAGAGGAGAGATAAGGTGAGTATCAGTTGCAGCCCCCAAGACTAGCCTCAGCAGTGGGGGTATAGTATGTCCCACTAACCTTCGTCTTTTAAGGAAGAGACTCCAACTGGACATATACAAAGAAGTGAATCTAAGTGGTACAAGGGGTAGGCTGTGGTGAACATGAAGAGGAGCTGTCCAGATCCCTCTTCAAGGAAGGATTTGTTGCCCCAGCTGGTGGGAGTGCAATTGACAGATAACCTTCAACTGTTGGTTCGTGCAGGGACTGCTTCAGCTTCAGATATCCACCTCATCCAAGCTCACATCCTTCTGGGGGTAGCCCATATCCAATGACTGATTGAGGTGAGAATATAAAGGCCTGGCTACTTTGACAAGGATCCCTGGTAATGCAGGGGTTAAGTGCTCAGCTGCTAACTGTTTGAAAGTTCAGTGGTTCAAACCCACCAGGCACTCTGCAAGAGAAAAGATGTAGCAGTCTTCTTCCATAAAGATTACGGCCTTGGGAATCCTGTGCGGCAGTTTTACTCTGTCCTGTAGACTCACTATGAGTTGAACTCAACGGCAATGAATTTTTTTTGGCTACTTTGTTCCAGTGTGAGGGACCATTTCAGCTCCAGAGCTCCCCATGGAGTTGGCAGAGGCTGCCAGGCCTGTGTCACAGCTGACTTTTCTTTCTGCCCAATCCGACTTTCCCTTTCTCCTTAAAAAACATCCCAAACACCAAGCTCTGTCTCAGAGTCTGCTTCCCAGAGAACCCAAACTGTTAGTATCTGTTACAGAGACTCCTGCTTTTCTGCTTTCATGAATTTCATTCAGTCTGCCAATTTCTTTCATTAGCTGTGCTCATGTTGGGTCTATAGCATGCCTAGGTAAAACTGGCTTCTCACTTCTCTGTGCCCCCACAGCACTGACTTCATTTCTTTAATTACAGCACTCACCACATCACATTGAGTTACATTTATGTCAATGTGCCAGCCTCCCTCCCCAAACAGGAATTCTTTCCTCATCAATCTTTATATTCCCAGTGCCTAGTGCATAATCAGTGCTCAGAGCGTATGGCTGAATAGCAATGAATGAAGGAAGAAGCTTTAGCACTAAACAAGGCTTTTTGTTTGACTCCTTCTTGAAGTTTTAAGCTCTTTACTAAAAAATTAAGGTCTTATTAGATGACCTACTCTATTTGGCTTTGTGCCAGGTAAAGTCATGCTGATGGCATCACAAATTGTTTTCTCATTGTATTAGCATAGGGATCAAGTGGTAAATGATTACAAGCAGCAGAGTAGCAATGGATTTTCCAAACAGGGGAGAAGGGTGAATGAGTCCTGTCAACTTCTTTGGCAAATATCCTGGATATCAGTGCCTGTTTGCTGACACAAGTGGTTGACATTTACTGAGAGGCTGCTATGCACCAGGCACAGTGCTAGGTTCGGGGGTCTGAGAGAGGAGAGACATAGTCCTACCCTTACAAAGGCTAATCTAATGAGGAAAACAGATGAGCAAATGAGACTTGGATGTAAATAACCCATGTTCTTCCTAAAACACCTACGAGAGCATCAGTACCTGGATGAGAGTGAAATGTGCAGCAGCAGGAAATATCCTTTGAAATAAAATAGAATAAAAGCCAATACTAATTAGAATGCCATTAGACACACACACACACATACACACACTCTTTTTCTAGTTAAGCAGCTAAGAAACAGGGCTTCAAACCTATTGGTTCTGGTTCAAATCCCTGCTGAGAATTTGCATTTCTAACAAGTTCCCAGGTGAAGCTAATGCTGCTGGTTAGGGACCAATTCTGAGAATCACTACTAGAGCCCAAATCAAAAACTGAACCCACTGCCGTCGAGTTGATTGCAACTCGTAGCAACCCCATAAGGGTTCCAAGGCTGTAAATCTTTATGGAAGTTGACTGCCACATCTTTTTGCTATGGAGCCGCTGGTGGTCTCACACCACCGACCTTTTGGGTAGCAGTCGATCGCTTAACTCACTGTGCCCCAGGGCTCCTACTAGAAAAGCAATGATTCTCAAATTTTATTATACATAAGAATCACCTGGGGATCTTGTTAAACTGTAGATTCTGATTCAGTATATCTGGGGTAGAAATGCAAATTCTCAGCAGGGATTCAAACTGGAAGGAATCAGTTCAAAGCCCTGCTAAGAAATCACAGATCTTTTCAGCAGAAGATAGTTAAACAAAGGGTAGATTGTTTATTGGGAAAAGAAATTAAGTAATTAGGTGAGAATGAAAGGGTACGTGCAGCTGAAGCTGTGGGAAGAGTATATCAGAGATGAACTTCTGGTATCACAGATACCAGAAGAGTCATGTGTTCTTTCTCCTTTCCCCCCACTTTGAGGCAGGAAGAAGGAAGAGTGGACTTGTAGTCCTTTCTTATAAAATGAGAAACTACCAAAATAGTATTTTTGTCACTGTTTAAATGCATGGGATAGGAGGAATAAAAAGTTCTGCACTGTGGTATCAATTAGTTACTTACACATGGAAAAAGAATAAAGTGTCAGAAAGACAGTGTATCTTCTGGGATATTAGTACAAGAGCTAGCATCGACAAGATAATAAATTTTGCACTAAATTACTGTGTTGCTCTTTGTCGGTAATAAGGGTGCTACCATGCTCCCATCGGTAGGACTTGATCTTTGAAGAATGGTAGTGGACTTGTGATAAGCCAACTCTATTCTCTTACCCTTTGTTCAAGAGTGAGACCAGTAAACAGGTTAGAAATTAGCAGGATTTACAGTTAGACATTCAGAGAAAAGCAGGTATTCAGCGGAGAACCCTGTCTAGGCAGATGCCAGGTTCAGAGAAATATAGCAATGAAAGATGCCAGAATAAATAGAACACAGCATTAATCACGGCAAGGTGGAAAGCTATTTGGTCATTCTCAACCAGGTGCCTCCTGTAACTCTGCAAGAAAGTCACTATTGAGCTTTGGTCCAAAGCCTATGTGGAACCTCCAGTCCTGAAGCTGGATTGGATTTTATGGGAAGCACAGACACTGCCACTCCTCTGATCTAATGTCTACTCGGAAAGCAGGCCCTCTCTTTGAGGCCCAGGACTGAATGTTGGTTTTACCACTCTAACGGCGATGTCATGAGCCAAAGAGAGAGAAACCTAAGGAAAACCAACCAACTAAAAGACTCATAGAACTACCATATGACCCAGCAATCCCACTAGGGATTCACCTAGGTATATATATATAGATTTGAAAGAAGAGACTCAAACAGACACATGTACACCAATGTTCATTGCATCACTATTCACAATAGCTAAAAGGTGGGAACAACCTAAATGTCCATCAGTAGGTGAATGGTTAAACAAAATGTGGTATATACATACAGTGGAATATTATTACTTAGTCATGAAAAGAAATGAAGTCCTGATACATGCTACAACATGAATGAACCTTGAAAACATGCTGAGTGAAGTAAGTCAGTCACAAAAAGATAAATATTGTATGATTGCTCTTATACGAAATTATCTAGAATAGGCAAATATATATAGACCAAAGTTTAATAATGGTTACCAGGGGTGAAAGGGAAAGTAAAAGGGGGAGTAATTGTTTAGGAAGTATTGAATATCTGTTAATAGCGATGGAAAATTTGGTAACAGATACTGGTGATGGTTGCACAATATGGTTAATGTAATCAATGTCACCGAATTGTACATGTGAAAGAAAAATGTTGAATTGGCAAATGTTACATTATATATATTTTTACCACAATAAAAAAAGAACATAGACTAACAACATGGATGAATCTCACAGACATAATAATAAGCAATAGGGAACATATTGTATGATTCCATTTATATGAAGTTTAAGAACAGAATAACTACCGTATGGTGATACAAGTCAGAATAGTAGTTATCCCTGGGAACCGGTGGTGGGAGTGTTAGATATTGCCTGGGAAGGGATTCAAGAAAGCTTTCTGGGATGTTGGAATAGAAATTACCTGGGGAATTCAATATGTAAAAATTCATCGAACTGTATATTTAAAATGTATACACTTTACTTTCTATATGCTATACCTCAAAAGGAAGTAGAAAAATAAAATATACTTATTTTAACCCCATTTCCCTTTCCTTAACTTCTGCCATGAACATACACATGTGTGCACATGTGCGTGCACATACACACACAAACACACACACATTATATAACCCAAGCATCTTGGCCAATTTACATTTGAGCTCCTCTTCCTGAGGAAGCGGAATGTAGATAGGGCATCCTTGAGTTTTCCCCAGTGGTTGGAGGGTCCCACTGATGCAGCAGTACATAAGAGTCCCAGCCAAAGGGATTGGATACATGGGCAGAACTTATTTCCTAAAATTTGGGGGTGGGTTGGGCAAGGCTGAAAGCCTAAAGGAAGGGGATACCTACAAGGATAAAACTAGGGTGCTTATGGAGACTAAAGGGACTTGGTCACAAAAAATAAGTCCAGAATCCTTTCCTTACTTGGGAGGTACAAGGAATGAAGAGGAACAGAAACAACAATGACTTTGCTAAACACCACAGGGCTAATAGCCTAAGTTCTCTGATTCCCCTGGTCTAAGAATGGGATTAGCTCTGGGATCTGCAGTGAGATTAAACTACAGGTAAAGGTCGTTATGTGGTCCCAGCTTTGTGGCCGGGGCCAGAGCAATCATTAGAAATACCAAGCTCTCACAAAGGCATTAACCTGAAAACTTGGATTCATTGACCTCACATTTTAATCAAGTGTCTTCCAAAGAGTTAGCAGGTGCTCAAAACAAAACCAGTATTGAACCTTTTCAGAATATGAGACCTTGTCTACCACCTGAATGGCTTTCAGCTTTGAGATAAATATAATGTGCCACTGGCATAGAGCACATAATAGAATGGCATGATGGAATCTCTAATTGCATCAGTAGATCCATGAATATAAGCATAGCTTGTCTAAGATCAAACATCATACAGGTGATGCTATTGTAATCTGCAGGATAGAGCCACTCTTGGTGCAGCCATTTCAGGATAACATTAACCGTCTCAGCATGCAAAGGAAGCGATGCTGTCAGGACAGCTGCATCTGAGAATACACTGTAGTCATCAGAAATCACCACTCAGCTGGGCAATCAAATAGAAGTCCAGTAATTAATTAAGTGTAGAGATTGTTCCAAGTTAGCTACTGGTTCTATTGTCCAATGTCATTTATTGGAAGCAATTATTTTCAGTCAGGACAAGAATACTATTCCCTGAGATAGGAAGTGCTGCTGGATTCATCCTCCAAAAGCGCTTCTTCTAAGGTGTTCCTCTGCTACTCGAAACCATTGATGTCTTTTCTTTCAACATAGCAAATATTCATCATTTTAATTGGCTTCATGCTCCATAATCTGGCTTCATTCTGTGCGGCAAAACTTCTTTTTAACTGCTTGCAAGAATCCTTTTGATTTGATTAGTCTAGAAAGCCTTGGAGCCCTGGTGGCTCAGTAGTTAAAAGCTTGGCTGCTAAGCAAAAGGTCAGCAGTTCGAATTCACCAGCCATTCCTTGGAAACTCTATGGGGCAGCTCTACTTTGTCCTATAGTGTCGTTATGAGTCAGAATCAACTGGACGGTAACAGGGTTTAGAAAGCCTTGGCTTGTGCTGTTCCTCTTATGTGGACTATCCTCTCAGTTTCCCTCCTGTCTATTCAAACACTAAGCAGGCTTTAGAGTCTAGTTCTAGATTCACCTTCTACAGACAAAGGCAACTGTCCTTGATTCAATCAACCCTCAATGAGCTCCTTATCAAGTCCCTCAACACTTATCCTCCCAGGCAATTTAGCCCTTGGTTTTATAAGAACAATCATGTTTTTTGCTCTTATTTGAGGTAATTTGGTCTTCTCCAGTACTTTCAAAGCCCCAATGTGCCTCCATCCTGATGACATCCCCACCCTCCACCCCAAAGAAAAACCTCTATTCTGAATTTTGTACGCGAGTTTCTTTAGGGTATATATTTAAGAGTGGAATTGTAACTTGTAAGGTATATGCATGTTCAACTTTATCAGGTAATTCTAAACTTTCTCATATGGTGATATTATCAATTTACACTCCCACCAGCAGTGACTGTGTTGCGGGTGCGGGGGGGGGTTCCTCAGGAAAGTAGACTCTGAGACGAGATCAATTTACTACAGGAAGTTTACGAGAAGTATTCTTGGAATCAACACCTGGGAATGAAGCAGGACTGGACAGAGGGTTAAGCTGAACTATGATGCAATCTCAAGGAAAGCCTCAGCTCACCCCTCAGGGAGCTCTGAAGCTGAGACAGCCCTTCAGATTTGTCCTTTTTGTGGGTGAAGGAGTCAGGCCTTATAAGCCTGCATGAACAGTCACAGGATGCAGGCTTCCCCCAGGGAAAATTCTCTCCAGCTGATTTCTGACACTGTCATAAATCAAGTTTCCATAATGTCTAGTTCTATTTCTGGACTCCCCTTTCTGTTCCATTGGTCTATTTGTCTGTTCTTCTACCAATTCCACATTGTCTGAATCACTCTACCATTATAAGGAAGTTCTGATACCTCCATGGGGTTTTGTTTTGTTTTCTGTCGTTAGGAGTGTCTTGGCTTTTACTGGCACTTTGTTCTTCATATAAATTTTAAAAGCTAAATCATACAAAAAATTCTGGTTTACACTGCATTTATAGATCAATTTGTCGAGAACTGATGTTTTTAAGACATTGTTTTCCTATCTAAGAACATAGTCTGTCTTTCTAGATATTAAAGACTTCTTTAATATCATTTAATAAAGTTTTATAATCATCTCTACACAGGCCTTGCACATTTTTGTTAGATTCTCCCCCACCCTGGCACTTTATACTTTTTTGTTGCTATTATAAATTTGTGTTTTCCAACAGCTTGTTGCTGGTGTTTAAAAACACAATGAACTTTTGATTTTTATCCAGCAGTTTCATTGAATTCTTATAGTAATTCTAACAATTTTTCTGCAGATTCTTCTCAACTTGCCAGTAGTTAATCCTAATATCTATTTTGTATTTTTGAACGAACAACACGCTTCTGTAATAATTCATTATGATACAAAGATGTCTAAAAACAAAGAATGAAGAACATCAAAGATATGTAGTTAAGATGAGCCCAAGAGACAGAAACGGCCACATAAACCAGAGACTACATCAGCCCGAGGTCAGAAGAACTAGATGTTGCCTGGCTACGAATGATGGCTGCCCTGACAGAGAACACAACAGAGAATGCCTGATGGGGCAGGAGAACTGTGGGATGCAGACCTCAAATTCTCATAAGAAAGATCAGACTTAATGGTCTGACTGAGACTAGAAGGACCCTGGAGGTCATAGTCCCTGGATCTTCTGTTACCCCAAGACTGGAACCATTCCCAAAGCCAACTCTTTAGACAGGGATTGGACTGGACTATAAGACAGAAAATGATACTGGTGAGGAGTGAGCTTCTTGGCTCAAGTGGACACATGAGACTATGTGGGCAGCTCCTATCTGGAGGGGAGAAGAGAAGCAGAGGAGAACAGGAGCTGGCTGAATGGACAAGGGGAATACAGGGTGGAGAGGGGTGGTGTGCTGTCTCATTAGAGAGAGAGCAATAAGAGCACATAGCAAGGCGTATATACATTTTTGTATGAGAGACTGACTTGATTTGTAAACTTTCACTTAAAGCACACACACACATACAAAAGTAGTGCACAGACACACGCACACACACACAAAAAGCAGATGAAGCCACGATCAGCAAAATACTACCAACAAAAAGTAACAATCTGATTTTACTTATCTTTGGGTAATGTACTGTATCAGGTGACTCCAGTTGTTTCAATGGTTCTGTGCTGTGCCACCCAGATCATGTCTGTCCAGTGAGGTTAAGTGAGAACAGAAACTATACCAATCAGCCCGCCAACAACTTTGCGGAGATTTTTGGACTTGCAACCTAGTAGTAATTTTAAACTAAAGAGATGTCTGAAACCAAACATAATAGAACTGGTCATTCTTGCTATGGTTGCTGGGGGAGAGTTTTCTCTGTCTGTGGCAGCATATGAAATCCCATTATGTCAAAACTCTAGAACACATGGAGCCTTCTACAGAAGCATGGTGTGTAATCTGCCAAAAAAAATTAAACGAACCAAATTCATCTGGTGTTTTCTGTAAATATTTTACTATTGTAGTCTAGCATTTTGTCAGTATTGACTATGTTTTGAAAATAGAATTCTAGGAATGACTTACCCTATTTTCTGTGACTTCACTGAAGAGGGAGCATATTATTTTATTTGTATATTTCATGTCAGCAATTTTTAGATATTATAGTTCCCTGTTAAGATTTTGTTCTTTGCACCATGGAGTCATAATATTGCCCCACACTGAGTGATTTATTATTTATTTGAAAGTTAGTAGTGTATATATTTCATAATCTTCATTATCATCATTAACAGCAAACAGTGACAGTGTATCATATAAAAAGCCTACTGTGCTAAGTTTGGTGAAGGATGCTAGAATATACGGCATGCAGTTTCTGCTATCCAGGAACTGACAGTCTAGATGGGGAGATAGGTATAACTAGATGAAAAAAAGATAACACAGTTCTACCTTTTACTGAACTGTGAATTACTATGTTCTGGTATAGTGCTAAGTATTTTCCATAATTATCTTATTTAGTCCTCACAATAATGTAATATGGTGGGTAGTATGTTCCCATTTTACAAATGAAGACACTAAACTTAGCAGTAACTTGAACTTGGCTGTGAAGATTTAATCTTTCATTCAATAATGATCACTTCTTGAGCATCAGATATTATATAATATAGAAAACTCAAGGCAGAGAGAGATCTACTTGATAACGCTTCATCTGATCCTCATGGCTTAATTGGATTTTAGCAAACAGGGAGAGAGAGGGACAGCATTCCAGGCAAAGGAAAGGACACTCCTGAAGGTAAAACGTATGATGAAAGCATGTTTGATGAGACCAGTTGGCCTCAAGTGAGTATAAGTAGGAAAGCTGAAGGTGAAACTCAATTCTATCAACAAACATTTCTTTAAAAACTGGCAAAAACTAGTTTGTCACCAACTTTTAGAGTGTTTCAAATATAAAGCTAAGAAGTTTAGACTTTATTCCACAAAAAGTTGTCAAAAATGATTTAACACCGCATGGGTTTGCCAGGAGTAGTAAATCGACTCGACGGCAACTGGTTTTGTTTTTACATAGTTATATGTCCATAGGTAGACAGATACGTGGAAACCCTGGTGGCGTAGTGGTTAAGCGCTACAGCTGCTAACCAAAAGGTGGGCAGCTCCAATCCACCACACACTCCTTGGAAACTCCATGGGGCAGTTCTACTCTATCTTATAGGGTCACTATACGTTGGAATCGACTCAACAGCGATGGGTTTTTTTTTTTTATAGATGGACGTGTGGCAAATTACTAATGAGTATTATGGGTAGATTTTCCTCCTTTCATTTTTGTTTACCTACACTTATAAGTTTGCCTAATGTCTTAGTTATCTAGTGCTGCTATGATAGAAATACCACAAGTGGATAGTTTTAACAGAAAGAAATTTATCCTCTCACAGTCCAGTAGGCTAGAAGTCCAAATTTAGGGTGCCAGTTCCAGGGAGAGGCTTTCTCTCTCTATGGGCTCTGGGGGAAAGTCCTTGTCACCAATCTTCCCCTGGTCGAGGAGTTTCTCAGCACAGGGATCCAAAGGACACGCTATGCTCCCAGTGCTTCTTTCTTGGTGTCTCTCTGCTCGCTTCTCTCTTTTATATCTCAAAAGAGATTGGCTTAAACTGTAGATTAATCTTGTAGATTGAGTCTAACTGCCACTAATCCCATCTCATTAATATCATAGAGAGGATTTACAACACGTAGGAAAATCACATCAGATGACTAAATGGTGGACAACAATACCGGGAACCATGGCCTAGCCAAGTTGACACATTTTGGGGGGACACAATTCAATCCATGACACCAAATAAACTTGTATTTGTTTTATAACAGAAAATGATTTAACACACATTTGAATTATTTAAATTGTACTAGTAACATATGTGCATTAAAAAAAGATCAGACAATACAGAAGTGTAGAAAGAATAAGGCAAAAATTCCCTTCTCCCCATCATGCCATAAGTCTACTCCCCAGAGATATAACTGCTAATAGTTTGAGTACCACTTTCCAATCTTTTAAAATTCATAAAGGTATAGATGTACTTTTCAACATAAGAGTAATTATACTATATGTAGTTTTTGGCAACCTGTTTTTTTCACTGAGTAATGTATTGTGGATACCTTTGCATGTCAATACATGCTATGAAGGCTTTTGAGCAGCCTCAAGCATTTCAAAACATGGATGCACTAAAATGAAAAAAAATTCTATAAAATGTATATTAACCCAACTAATGTTGCAACAAATATCTTTGTATGAATATATCTTTGTGTACTTGCCCAATTATTTCTGTAGGCTAAATTCCTAAAAGTGGAATTGCTGGATATGTACATATTAAAATTTGATATATATGTATATTTTCAAATTGCTTTCCGGAAAATTTGATCAATTTACACTCCCACAGAAGGTGTTTGAATGTTATTTTCCCTGTACCTTTCCCAATACCAGATCTTATCAACAAAGAAACTTTTTGAGCAAGGATGTGGCATGATCATAGGTATGTCAGGTAGCTGGCCTATTTCAGAGCATTGTTTTTAACGCATAATTCATTGTTTAAAGCCTTAACATGTATAAGAAAACAAGTAAATATAGTTCTTAGAACATTCCCTGGAAGATTAAAAAAAAAACACACACACAAGTTAGAACAGCTCAGGTCTGGCTGACATTCAGATAAGGCAAGATTTACGTGGGCAACATTAGTAAAGAATAAACTAGTCCACAGAGAACTGTTCTCAGGTATTTCAACCAAGTGTGACCTGATTTCCCCCATCTTATTACCATTTAATCTTGTGATAAATGCTATTGGGAGGAAAATCATACCATGTTTTGAGGGATAAATGGGTCCTCACCCTGCTGACTGGGAGAATGAGTCACTCACTTCCCACAGACCTCAGGATATTTTGGTGTTCTCTGTCAACCTATCATTGCCAAACAGCATCTGACACTTTAAAGTGAACCTCTGTCCTTCAGAAATGGAAACTGAGCTCTAAACTTAGCTATTCTGAGTTTCACATTGTGCCTGGGTTGGCGGCCAAGGCTGCAGAGGCAGTCAACTTTCTAGGTACAGTGAGAAGCAAGTTGCTGATCGGCGCTGGCAACAGAGCATCGGACCTGGAATTCATTTTCTGATATCATATTGGAAACAGAATGGCTTTACTAGAAGGTGTGCTAATAAACAAGCTCTCTGTGAGGTGGAAGATAGTGGGGGGTGGGGGAGCCCTGATTTGTAGCATTTGCCAGTTACTGTGGTGTAAACACTCCCACCACAGCTGATTTCAAATTATCAAGTTAGCAGTAAGTTTACAATCCTGAATATTCAGCAGTCCGCACTCTTTAGCTTGTGGGAGCTGGCTCCAGCACACCACTAGGTCTGCCTCTCTAAGAATGAACAATCTTGTTTTTCTGGTGGATGTTATAAATTGACAGCAAGCATAATTATTAGAGTTGAAGCCATTTTGTTGCTCAAAATTCTGCCCAAGTGAGCAGGAAAGCCCAGCTCACACCTCGACCACAAGTTTCTCAACACCTACTTTCAAAGACTATAGGGCTCTAACAATGAGAAAGCTCAGTTATTAGCATTTCAAAGAATTTTATTTTTAAGAGGATATAGTCTAAAACTAAGAAAAATAATTATTTTGGGTTAGGAGCATGGAATATATTGAAATTTCAAAAGTGTTTAATCTAATAACTAAATCTGTTTCTCAACAGTAATGGTTGCATGCTTGACCATTCTCTTCTTTTCTCACGAAGTCCAAAAGTTCTGTAAGGAGTGAATGGCTGTTCCATATCCTACTTTATTTGGCCCAAATATGAGTTGTAATCTCTTTGGAAGAGATGACTTCTCTGCTTTTCTTGTGAAGTCTCATGTTTAGTAAGTGGGTGGTTTGAATAAAAACAAACACTGGTTGGACTGGCTTCTATCTGGAAAAGGAACCAGTCTACCTCTCTCTGGAAAATGATCATTTTCTATTCACATGCTTGTAGGAGGGAGTCATTATTTTTCCTTAGCATATTTCACTTAAAAATGTTGAAAATATGGGAATAGAAAATGTCAGTAAATTACAATTTGAAATAACTACCTGTTAAGTGCTTTCCATACCACCATCCCATAAAAATACTGCTTATTGTATTAGTCTCACTCAATAATAACAATGCCAATAATAACTTGCATTTGTATACTACAGGTCAAGTGACCTGGGATCAGAACAGGGGTTAGATCAAATATTTAATGTGCAATGTGACTTTGAGCAAGTTATTTAACATCTCTAAGCCTTAACATACTCGTTTGTAAAATGGGGTTGTTGTGAGGATTAAATCAGATAATATAAATGAAGCACTTAGCATATGCTGGGCATTCAGTAGATGTACAATAAACCATGAAATTATTATTATTATATTGTTATTCTTTTGACCCTTTACAATGTTCTTAATCAACCCAATCTCGTAAGATTGTAATCTTATGAAGTATGTGAAATAAGTATTATTACAGCCCTTTTAAAGGTGAGGAAATGAAGGCTTAGAAAAATTAAGAATTTTCCCCAGGTAGAATAGCTGGTAGATGACTGAGTTGGGATGCACTTTTCACTATATGTTTTTTTTTTTTTAATTTGTGTTTATTTTTAGGCGTGAAAGGAAAGGAGTTTTATTGGGGAATAATACAGCCCAAGCTGAGCAGTGCTAAGTAAAATTATAAAGCACTCCATCATTCAAGCTGGAGAGAGGAGTCTATATACACAGAGAACAAAGGAAAGGTAGGAGGTTAATGATTGACAAGATCAGCCTCAGCTTCAAATTCTTGCAAATGTAGAGGTTGGCGGCTTGGCTACAAGGGAGTGACTTACCACCTAGGTGAGTAGCACTGGTCAGTTCGGTTATACATGATTGCAGTCATGAACTAATTTTTCCTGGAAACAAATTGTTTACATCTTGACACATTACTCCCCTGAGCAAATAGTTTACATCCTGATCTTTCCCTTCCTGGGAATGCACATTGGCCCCCTCATTTTTTCCTCTGACACAAGTGCCTACAATTTGAAACATTTGTTTACAAGGGATATTCCACAAAATAGCTGACCAGTATCACTAAATGTTTTTATATAATTAACGATAACAGTATTTTGCTGACTCAAAATAGGGTAAACTATTAACTAACGATAAAGGAGCCCTGGTGGCGCAGTAGTTAAGCACTTGGCTGCTAATCTAAAGGTCAGTGGTCCACACTGTCCAGCAGCTCCATGGGAGAAAGATGTGGCAGTCTGCTTCAGTAAGATTACAGCCTAGGAAACCCTATGTGGCAGCTCTACTCTGTCTTATAGGGTCACTATGAGTCGGTAGATACTTGACAGCAATGAGTTTTATTAAACGACAGTAAAACTAGTATTCTCATAAGAAGATTTTTTCTTTTCATGAGTAGGGTAAACGTTGCTAGCTATTAATTTTGAAAATACTATTATTATTATTCCTTGGAAACAACTATACATGCCTTCTGTTAGTGGCAGCAACAACTATTTTTAAATGCTTTCTATGTGCCACACTGTATTAAATACTTTATATCCTTCATCCGTTTTGATCCTAACAAGAACCCTCTATGGTGGGTATTCAATTCCTTTACAGATAATAGGAATAGCTAACATTTATGACCACTTAGCCTATGCCAGACATTGTGCCAGTATTTTACATACATTTTCTCATCTTAATCAGTCAACAACCTTCTGTGAAAACAAAATAAAACCCATTGCCTTTGAGTTCAACTCAGTGACCCTATAGGTCAGTGTAAAACTGCCCCATAGGGATCCCTAGGTTGTAATCTTTATGGGAAGACCTGGTGGCTCAGTGGTTAAGAGCTCAGCTGCTAACCAAAAGGTCTGCAGTTGGAATCCACTAGCCACTCCTTGGAATCCCTATGGGACAGTTCTACTCTGTCCTATAGGGTCGCTATGAGTCAGGATCAACTCAGTGTCATCAGGTTTGGTTTTGGTTTGATCTTTACGGAAGCAGACTGCTACATTTTTCTCCCATGGAGCGGCTGGGGGATTCGAACCACCAACCTTTTAGTTAGCAGCCGAGTGCCGAACAACTGTGCCACCAGGGCTCCCCGTTTGCTAATGGAGGTAATAGATAGATAAATTTCTGTTAGAATTACAGAGCAGGAAGCTTTTTTATCCTACCCTTTGTAATTTTATCATTTAAAGGTACTGTCAGGATTATCCTGCCAGAGTCAGTCTATTAAAAATAGCCATTGAAATAGAGATTAGAGACAAAATAGGATTTGAGGTAAAGCTCAAAGTATGTTTGTACATTCTTTTGATACTGCCTCTCCCCCCACCCACACACACATACTCCTTTCTCACGTAGTTGTAGAATAAGAAGACATGCTGTTAAAAAAAAAAGAATTTTGGAGAGTCATTGTATCAGCCAAGCCCTATCCCTATCCAGTCTGAGTAAAAATAAGTTTAATTTGGCAACTGCAAGTCAAAAAGTAAACTATTCTTACCATCCGGTAACACATCATAGCCTTCCCTCAGATAAAAATGGCGATAGGCTCAGGACGTATGCTGCTATTAATAAAACAGTCTCTCCGCAGGAAATATACACAGACAGCTCACAAAAGCAGGAAAGTCACTCAGGAACCTGCTTCAAAACTCCTGGTCTGAACTCATAAAATCGCCCTAAAACCATGAGGAATGGGTATCATAAATTAGACGCCAAGGAGAAGAACACAGTGTCTCTCACACTTTAACTTAGTACCGTAGTTTCAATCCTGTGAAGACTGATCTAGGCAGACTAGAACAGGACTTTTTAGACCAACCCCTTTATTTTATAGACAAGGAAACTAAGATCACAGTTGGATATGGTGAACATCTCGCGTTTTTGCCTGCCCGGAATCCATTTCCCCTTCCCGTAACAACCTATCCCACGGAATTTTTCAGGGGAAGTTTCCCTGACTCATGATCTATTTCATTTGGCCAAGGCTGAGCTCACCCCTTGCTTTAGGAGTGGACATGAGACCAGGAATGGTCAGAGTCACATTAAAGCATGACGAACACGAGGCAGAATCTGAATTGATTTAATGTAGAAGTTAAAGTAAACCCAAGATCACACAGTTGATGCCAAAGCTAGGACTATATCTCAAGTCACCTGTCCCTTAGCCCAATGCTCTTTTCATATTATTATGCCACCAAATCTACACAAGCAAAAAATGTTGTTACTAGTTTAAAAAATAGTTGTAATAAGTCAAATTGTCTCAGGGTCTATGCTACCTCCTGTTTATACATTAGGTACTTGGCGCATATGCCCACCTTTTCTTCTATTTCCTTAAAGAGAGTAACAATTTATACCTGAGTGAGTAGAGAACATGATGATTTAGTTACTTTATATTCAATGGTCCCCTGAGGTCATTAAAAAAAATTGTCTTATGCAACTAGGATACCACTATATATCTCAGTCAATTAATGATTGCACTATAATTTATAACCATGTGAAAAAGGGACCAGACTAGGAAAGAAATGGGAGTACAGTGTCCCAAAATACTTACAGTGGTTGTATTGGAGTAATTGGATTATAACATCCCCTTGTTCCTTTATTCCCCCCCCCTTTTTTTTTTTGGTAATACTATATTTCAAAAATTAGTAAATTTATAATTTTGTGAAAATCTGATTATTGAAAGATCAATTGTCTATGCTTCAAATTATTCAACCTTTTTGCTACTGTCTCACAACTCCCTCCTGCTGTGTCTATTTTGGCCACTGCTCTCCTCCTTTATTCTGCTAGGACAGAAAGACTCAAACCAGATGATACTTCGAGTATTCTAGGGCATAATTTGTGTGAAGGTGTGACTAGATCAGGGCCTGTGCATCGAGGTTCCCAGGAAAGCAGCTATGTAGAGTGAGGCAGTGAACATGAAGAGGAGGAGATTTAGGAATTACCCGTATCCCTTTTAATTAGTTACAGCAATATGCTCTTTCATTATCTCATGAAATTGGAGTTGACACCCTTAAAATTATATTTGAGCATAATACACGCCAAACCTCAAACACAAAATGTCTGAACTGAATTCTCTATCCTCCCCTTTCCAAAACAGTTACACACTCTATACACACATCTCTGTGAGTGATCATCTAATTCAAGCCAGAAACCTGAGGCTTATTCTCAACTCTTCCTCGCTGCCTACATTTAATAGCCATCAAGTCCCTAATGTGTTTTCTTCACCATTCTCATGGCTACTACCTTCATCAGTTCCTGTTTGGACTAATGTAATAGTTTCTTAGCCATTCCTCCTCCTCCTTCCTGCCATCCTCCACAGCAACCTTTCAAATCACAAATCCAATCACGTCCCTCCCCAACTTCATCTCCACCCTACTCAAAACCACTCAATGGTTCCTCATTTCCTTCAGGATAAAATCCAAACTTCTTAGTATGGCATTCAAAGATTTTCCAGGTCTGGTCTCTGCCTATGATTTTTGCACTATCGCTCACCCATCCCCTATACATTCACGGTCTCTCTTCAGTCACATCACATTACCTGAATTACCTAGCTGTAGTTTTATAATCCACTTTGTACAGATTATTGCATCTTTCTGGAATACTTTAACCCCTCTGTCTGGGGATGATTAACTCACACCTGTTATTAAGACTTAACTCAGAGTTCAACTAACCCTCAGGGGAGACATGACGGTGATTTAGACTATAAAAAAAAAAAAAAAATTTTTTTTTTTTTAGTAGCAATGGCGAAGGAGAAACAGACATTTAAGAATTGTCAAATCTTGCCGAGGTGAAGGAGGAGAAGGAGTCCGGAATTGCTCCAAGGTTTCTGGATAGAGCAGCTAAGTGACTAATGATGCCATTTACTGAGATATGGAACGATGGAAAAGAAATGCCAGCAAAGGATGAAAAATATCTCTGGGTAGTGCAGCCTCCGCCCTCTTTCACCCCCCACAAGTCCTCCCACTGAGGCTGCATAGGCCCATTGCATCCTGAATGACTAGCCCTACTTATTAATTGACTTTTTCATAGTTCTTTTGCAGACTTCTTGGAAAATAAATTACCACCCTACCCCCATGCCAAATAGTTGGCATGGTTGTTCTGATGGCTGTCTTGTGGTTATTGTTGTTCTAACCGTATTAAAGAGTTGTGTTGATGTCATGTTAAAAAAAAAAAAAAATCAATGCAACTTCCATACTAAGAATCAATAAAGAAAATAAAAAAGCAATTGGGAAAACGCTAAGAATTTCTTTAAAGAAAGAGAAAAATTTGAAGCAATAATTGATTATAAGAATAAAATTCTGATTAAAACAATTACAAAAAAAACTCAGAATTTTCTATCATGACCCCAACAGCCCCCAAACTGTGATGTCTTCAGTCTTGCAGTCTCTAGCCTACCAGCAGCAGGAAATGTGCTTTTACAATTTGTGAAACAACTTTTAGAAATGAAAGTGCATAAAAAGGAACATTGACTGACATTTTATTGGGACAGTTCAGTTTATGGAAAAGCACCAGTTAGCAATGGAAGCACAGGGAAATGTTGAGTAAATAAAGTTTTTCTGGTTAGGTGGTCAATAGAAAGGGTGAACAATGGTGATCTTTGTATACAAAAAGACAGAAGACCCAGGTGGTGATGAGAAAGAGAGGCAAGGAAGAGACATGGTATAGGTACCCAGAATATTTAAAAGTGAAGAAAAATAGGTATGCAAAACTATAAAATAAGATACTTTAGAATATATCAGAGGAGCTCAAGAAGAAGGGAGAGCTCAAGAGAAGGGAAAGGAAGAATCACCTGAAGTGAAAGTAACATGTACTACTTTTCAAAAAGACTTACTTTTCAGTTCAGGCAGGAGATGTTTGAGTCAGTCTGTCATCCTCACTCCTCAGGAGAGTAAATGCTGAGGACTTTGAACTTCTAGTTTGTCAGGTTTTTTTCTTTTAACAACTTTTTTTCTGATTAAAAAGTAATAGAGGCTCATTGTAGAAAATTTGGAAAAAACAGAAAAATATTAAGGAGAAACCAAAAATTGCTCAGAGATGACCACTGTAGCATTTTGGTACAGGGCAATTTCTAATCCGCACAGAGCAGCAAAACAGAGCGGGCCAGAGACTCTTGCCTTATGGTCCTAGATGTTGATTCTTGGAGATTTGCAATTTTTCTTTCATTGGTGCATTTTCCCACTAGAATAAATCTTCATGAGGGCAGAGATTTTTGTCTATTTTGTTCACTGTTGTATCCACATTGCCTGGCATATAATAGGCACTCAGTAAACATTTATTAAATTAGCTATTATTCATATTTACTTATGAATTTAACTGCTTCTTATGCGTTCTTCTTATATTTTCCTTCCACTATTAAAACATTTGAAATTATTTCCATGTTCCATTTGGTGACTTTTCAGAAAAACCTGAAACAGAGTTTATTGAGCAATAGAGTGTTCGTGATTGCAAGCATGGCACAGGCCTGGGCAGTGTTTCATTCTGTCGTACATAGGGTCGTTATGGATCGGAACTGACTTGACAGCACCTACGAACAGCAACAACAACAAGCTGTTCATGAACAGGGAGCACCCAAACCAAAAGTGGCAAGGGGCTCGAGTTTACACAGTTACAACACAGCCTTTTATAGCTTAGATGATTAAGAATTTTGCCCTTTGATTGGTTAATTCTATTTAATCTTTTGGAGGGGGAGATTTGGCTATTGAATGTTCAGCTGGCCTATTTTGATTGGATGAGTGTTGCTAACTCATGCTGATAAGTATTGCTAACTCATGCTCATAGATACTGCTAACTCATGCTAACTTATGTTGATAAGAAAAACTTGTGTAACTTTTCACTGTGCAAAGTTGAAAGTTTCTTGTAAATAGCCTTATGATTAATTTTCATTTGGCTCTTGGCCCTGAGAAACCATTTTAACTCTTGCATCTATTGCAATTTTTAACATTATTTAGATTAATCTAGTCATTAAGTAAAAATATCCATTGAAGTTAGGAAAAAATCAAATGTGATTAAAAACTTCATAATGTATGTTATTATCACATTACATTTTTCCTGAGATGCCTTTTCATGTACTTTCTCTGAATATCAGCAGAAACAATTTCTTCTACTCCTTATTAGTCTATTGCCCGTACAAGTTTTGAAGTTATAACAAATTGAACTTGAAAATCAATTTAACATCTACATCATTGCAGCTCATTTAAAAAAAAAAAAAAAAAACATAATTTGTTTTAATATTCAAGTTAGGAATTTTTTTTTCCAAATCAGAACTTGCCTTTGAATGGTGAAGAATGATCAAGGAGATTACACGATGCTTATAAGTCTAGCGAAGGAAGTTAAGAATATTGAATATTTCTGCAGTAAAAAATTTCAGGGAGGGCAGATGGAATTATTCAAACTTCAGATATAGCCATAATTCTGTAGCCAACATCCCTATCCTTGGAATTAAAACAAGACCCTTGTAATCTTTCCTAATCAGAGGTAGCCAGGGTCTTCAACTGTCCAAAGCCAACCAAGGGCCCTGGGGCACAACACAGTTATTTTGGAAAACAAAACCTGACACACGCCACATAATTATGCAAAAGGGGGTTTTATTGGTTCAAATAACTGGGACGTTTAGAAGTGGCACTAAGCAGGCCATCGCTAAATTCAGGGGGCTTATAAAATATTGGGGAAACCCTGGTGGCGTAGTGGTTAAGTGCTACAGCTGCTAACCAAAAGTTGGCAGTCAAATCCACCAGGTGCTCCTTGGAAATTCTATGGGACAGTTCTCTACTCTGTCCTATAGGGTCACTATGAGTCAAAATCAACTGGATGGCAACGGGTGCGCATATACAATGTCGTGATACTCTTTTCCAGTATCCATGTGATCAAATCTCAGGAAAGACTGATTGGTTCTGCTTGGATAATGTACCGTTTGTTGGGCAATTAATGCTGTTGTTAGGTGCCATCCAGTTGGTTCTGACTCATACCAACCCTATGTACAACAGAACAAAACACTGCCAGGTCCTGCGCCATCCTCACAATTGTTATGCTTGAGCCCATTGTTTTCACCACTGTGTCAATCCATCTCATTGAGGGTCTTCCTCTTTTTCACTGACCCTCTACCAAGCATAATGTCCTTCTCCAGGGACTGGTCCCTCCTGAAAACATGTCCAAAGTATGTGAGACGTAGTCTCACCATCCTTGCTTCTAAGGAGCATTCTGGTTGTACTTCTTCCAAGACAGATTTGTTTATTTTTCTGGCAGTCTATGATATATTCAATATTCTTCGCCAACATCATTAATTCAAAGGCATCAATTCTTCTTCAGTCTTCCTTATTCATTGTTCAGCTTTTGCATGCATATGAGAACACCATGGCTCGGATCAGGTGTACCTTATTCCTCAAAGCGACATCTTTGCTTTCAAACACTTTAAAGAAGTCCTTTGCAGCAGATTTGCCCAATGCAATATGTAGTTTGATTTTTTGACTGCTGCTTCCGTGGGCATTGATTGTGGATCCAAGTAAAATGAAATCCTTGACAACTTCAATATTTTCTCCATTTATCATAATGTTGCTTGTGGGTCCAGGTGTGGGGATTTTTGTTTTCTTTATCATGTTGAGGTGTAACCCATACTGAAGACTGTAGTCTTTGATCTTCATCAGTTAGTGCTTCAAGTTTTCTTCATTTTCAGCAAGGAAGGTTGTGTCATCGGCATATCGCAGGTTATTAATGAGTCTGCCTCCAATCCTGATGCCAATCCTTCTTCATGTAATCCAGCTTCTCGAATTATTTGCTTAGCATAGGATTAGAATAGGTATGGTGAAAGAATACAACCCTGACGCACACCTTTTGTGATTTTAAACCATGCAGTATATCCCTTTTTTCTGTTCAAACAACTGCTTCTTTGGTCTACGTACAGGTTCCACCCGAGCACAATTAAGTGTTCTGGAACTCCCATCCTTCACAATGTTATCCATAATGTATGCTCCACACAGTTGAATGCCTTTGCATAATCAGTAAAACACAGGTAAACATCTTTCTGGGTATTCCCTGCTTTCAGCCAAGATCCATGTGACATCAACAATGATATCTTTTGTTCCACTTCCTCTTCTGAATCTGGCTTGAAATTTTGGCAGTTTCCTGTCGATGTATTGCTGTAACTGCTTCTGAATGACCATTGATAGTCATACGATTTGAATTGTCAAGGCCTGGACCACGTGTCCATCCACATGAGTAGGAAAAGTAGGGAAAAACCCCAGCCAAAGCAAGTAAATTGGAGTTTCCACAAGAAAGAGGGGTTCTTTCACTACACAGAGCGGCAAATGGTACTGAAGACAACATTGAATTATAAGTGAGCCCTGTGCTCCTGGAAAACCGTGGTGGTCAAGAAATTCTCCCCACCGGTTTATGTTCTTCTCAGAACAGAAATGGTTTACTGCAAAGAACCACTTTCTCCCATATGACTTAAAAAAGATTTATGTATGGCCCCTTGTCTACCTATAACAAGGCCCAAGATACCAACCAAAAAACCAAACCCAGTGCTGTCAAGTCAATTCCGACTCATAGTGGCCCTATAGGACAGGGTAGAACTGCCCCATAGAGTTTCCAAGAAGCGCCTGGTGAATTCAAACTGCTGACCTTTTGGTTAGCAGTCATAGCACTTAACCGCTACGCCTCCAGGCCCAACGTAGACCCTCCAAATTCTCAGTCTTTTTCTCCTAAGTGATTAGCTAAACTGTTTGTCCCCACTGACCCTCTAGATAAAATGCCAGCTAGCTTGATTAGACCAAACTTAGTTAGGCTTCTCTTCCTTCCTCAGGTCCCTGAACTGTGGCCCATCCTTGAGCATTGGAACAAAAGAACAAGCAAGCCCTGCCTAACAGCCCCTCTGTGACCTCAGGGAAAAACATTCCCTGATCAACTGTCATGTCCCTACGTCCACTCATCCCACTCCCTACACCTGGCTTTTTGTAGCCTTGTTTACTCTGCCCTATAAAAGCCTATTTCTGCCTGACCTTTGAGCTGCTTGCAGATCTTATGTTCTGTGATGGGAACATTCTCCCTATTGCAATAGTCCTCCTCCCCTTATTAAAATAAGTCTTTTGAGTAAAGTCTCTCTTTACCTAAGTCTGGATTTAGGTTTTATTTGACACTGGTCGGACAAAACAATAGATATCTACCACAACACACTATTACTCAGTCTGATGGGGCCTGAGGGGATAGTAATTAATTCCACACCTTCCTCTCCTCTTACTCTCAGTTTTGAATCATTGAGAGAAGCAGAAGCAGGAATCAGGCAGCCAGAGTTCAAAATGTCAGCTTCATTACTACTAAAGCTGATTGGAGAGTTCAGTACATAGATCTGAGGCCAAATGGATTTGCTAATACTCGCTTCCCTGAATTAAAATAAACCTCTTCAAATTTCAGGCCTTCTTGCAGGGCAGTTCCTACTCCAGTAAGCTTGTCATGAGGATGGACAGGGAATGGGTAGGTCCTTGAGGACCGGCTACTCTGACAGAAAGAAGGGCTGACTCACACATTAGCAGTCTCTTTCCTCAATCTTACCAAAGAAGGCGTTTTTCTCAAGGAAAGAGTGAGTGAGGGGAAGAGGCCTGAGCTTCCCACTGTGTTCCCACTCCTGGAAAGTAGACTGAGGCCTGAGGGGATGAGCATTCACCCCCTAACCAGTTTGTTAAAAGGAAAGCACATTAGAATATGGACAGGAAATGGATATGAAAAACTGTGAAGAGTTGCTAGGACAACAGGTTTTGATGTGATCTTTTTATCCAAATTAAAACAATATTATTGTTATACCTTTTTAAAATATAATTTTGCGAACATTGGAATGATGACATTTGTAATAATTTGATGCATACAATTTATTAAGTGGTGAAAAGGGAAAAAAATCATAAAAGGGATCATTAATATACAGTTCAAATTTCTATAATTATCCTATTTTCTGGCTTTTTGTCATGCAATGTTCATTAATACAATCAGTGAAGCTGAACTGTTTCAAAATGCCCTTAATTGATATCGATGCCAAAACAAGAGGATAATTTTGTTGTTACAAAATTTTGTTGTTACAAAATTATCTGATTTACATGTTTTCATTTGAAAAAGAAATACACCCCCTCAGGCACAAAAACTCTAAGGTCAGGTAGAAATGCAGTAGACATATTTGACTGGGTACAAATTTTTAAAGTGTAATAATTCAATTCACTACAGTACTAGTGCTATCCCTGCCTTTCCAGCATCTTTGTGCAGAACGTAGGGTGGGTTTCATTTTTCTAGGTTATCAGATGAGGAAACTGAAGCATGATTATGTTAAATTATATGCTTCTCATTATATCGCCAGGGAGTGAAACAGCTGAATTTAAAACCTCATTCTCTTCTATTTTACACTTCCCAAACACAGTATGGTTAAGTATATACTTCTCTCTCATTTAGCTAATTTGTGGTGAAAGGGTTACCTTAAAAAGTTACAGTTATTTGCAATTCAGATTTTAAAGACAAACTCTTATTTACACTGAATATAATTAAACATCACTTAAAAATTTTAAAAAAGCATAACACAAAGTTGAAGGAAAAAAATACTTCTTTATTGTAGGGACCTCAGATAAATACATGAGTAAATTTAGGATAGGCTGTAGTACAACACTGAATAGTATAGAGGAAAATTCACTTTGTATCTTAAAAAAAAAAAGGCAAATGGATATTGTTCCATCAAAAAAATATATACCCTCTATCAGTCCAAAGCACATTTGGTTTGAATAATTTCTACATCCTCAGAGACATTCTCTCTCTAAGGAAACAATCCATTTAGGAAATTACTTCCTTGAACTTGTACTAAAAAACGAAGAGGACTTATCTATCACATTTGCTTTGAGGGGAAAATGGTGCACTTTAGATAAAACATTACAGTGACCAAAATACCTCCCATCTGTCAACTTAATATTTCTCTGGTTTAGTTTCACATCATGCATTTTGGCAGCATTCACGGGGCAAAGCAGACAGGAACCTATTTTTACCATTGTTAAAAGCATGCCAATTTGGCAAGGCTGTGGACAATGGGCATTCTAATCCACAGTTAGCAACAGTATTAATTGGTTCAGTCTTTCTGGAAGGTAATTTGGCAATAAACAGAATAACAGGATTTTAAATATGTATATCCTTTGGCCTTGAAATTCAACTTCTGGGAATTTATCCCAGTGAAAAAACTGGGAAAATACACAAAGATATACATAAAGGGCATTCACAAAGCCCTTTAAGTTTGAAACCACTCAAATGTCTATCATGAAGGAACTGATTAAATACATTATGGTATATCTGTTCAGTGGAGTATCTTGCAGTGCATTGAAAAGATCATGTATAACTGTGTTTACTACTTAGGAAAGGTTACAAAATAGCATGTACAGTATGGGTTGTAAAACAATATTATTGTTATACTTTTTTAAAATATAATTTTGCTAACATTGGAATGACCACATTTGTAATAATTTGATACATACAGTTTATTAAGCGGCTAAAAAGGAAAAACGTTTTTGTTAACATTTTGTAAAAATGTTTTGTTAAAAAAATATGGTTCTACATGCACAGATCCTTTTGGTTTTCTATCTCCAGCTCTTTGCACATGTCATTATAATACTTTGTCTTCTTGAGCCGTCCTTTGAAATCTTCCGTTCAGTTTTTTTACTTCATCATTTCTTCCTTTTGCTTTAGCTGCTCGACGTTCGTGAGCAAGTTTCAGAGTGTTCTCTGACATCCATCTTGGTCTTTTCTTTCTTTCCTGTCTTTTCAATGACCTCTTGCTTTCTTCATGGATGGTGTCCTCGATGTCATTCCACAACTTGTCTGGTCTTCCGACACTAGTGTTCTGTGAGTCAAATCTATTCTTGAGATGGCCTCTAAATTCAGGTGGGATATACTCAAGGTCATATTTTGGGTCTCAAGGACTTGCTCTGATTTTCTTCAGTTTCAGCTTGAACTTGCATATGAACAATTGATGGTTTGTTCCACAGTCAGCCCTTGGCCATGTTCTGACTGATGATATTGAGCTTTTCCATTGTCTCTTTCCACAGATGTAGTCAATTTGATTTCTCCGTGTTCCATCTGGCATGGTCCATGTGTATAGTCACTGTTTATGTTGGTGAAAGAAGGTATTTGCAATGAAGAAGTCCTTGGTCTTGTAAAATTCTATCATTCGATCTCTGGCATTGATTCTATCACCAAGGCCATGTTTTCCAACTACTGATCCTTCTTCTTTGTTTCCAACTTTCACATTCCAATCACCAGTAATTATCAATGCATCCTGATTGCATGTTCGATCAATTTTAGAGTGTAGCAGCTGATAAAAATCTTCTATTTCTTCATCTTTGGCCTTAGCGGTTGGTATGTAAACTTATATAATAGTAGTATTAACTGGTCTTCCTTGTAGGCATATGGATATTGTCCTATCACTGACAGTGTTGTACTTCAGGATAGACCTTGAAATGAAAGAACTGAAGAAAAAATTCAAGCCTCAAGTTGCAATAGTGAAGGATTCTATGGGGAAAATATTAAACGATGCAGGAAGCATCAAAAGAAGATGGAAGGAATACACAGAGTCATTACACCAAAAAGAATTAGTCGATGTTCAACCATTTCAAGAGGTGGCATATGATCAGGAACCGATGGTACTGAAGGAAGAAGCCCATGCTGCTCTGAAGGCATTGGCAAAAAACAAGGCTCCAGGAATTGATGGAATATCAATTGAGATGTTTCAACAAACAGATGCAGCACTGGAGGTGCTCACTTGTCCATGCCAAGAAGTATGGAAGACAGCTTCCTGGCAACTGACTGGAAGAGATCCATATTTATGCCTATTCCCAAGATCCAACAGAATGTGGAAATTATTGAACAATATCATTAATATCACACTCAAGCAAAACTTTGGTGAAGATCATTCAAAAACAGCTGCAGCAGTATATTGACAAGGAACTGCCAGAAATTCAGGCTGCTTTCAGAAGAGGATGTTGAACCAGGGATATCACTGCTGCTGTCAGATGGATCCTGGCTGAAAGCAGAGAATACCAGAAAGATGTTTACCTGTGTTTTATTGACTATGCAAAGGCATTCGACTATGTGGATCATAACAAATTATGGATAACATTAAGAAGAATGGGAATTCCAGAACATTTAATTGTGCTCATGAGGAAAGTTTACATAGATCAAGACGCAGTTGTTCAGACAGAACAAGGGAATACTGAGTGGTTTAAAGTCAGGAAAGGTGTGGGTCAGGGTTGTATCCTTTCACCATACCTATTCAATCTGTATGCTGAGCAAATAATCTGAGAACCTAGACTATACGAAGAAGAATGGGGCATCAGGATTGGAGGGAGATCATTAACCACCTGCTTTATGCAGACCACACAACCTTGCTTGCTGAAAGTGAAAAGGACTTGAAGCACTTACTAATGAAGATCAAAGACCACAGCCTTCAGAATGGATTGCACCTCAACATAAAGAAAACAAAAATCCTCACGACTGGACCAATGAGCAACATCATGATAAACGGAGCAAAGATTGAAGTTGTCAAGGATTTCATTTTACTTGGATCCACAATCAACAGCCATGGAAGCAGCAGTAAAGAAATCAAAAGGCGCATTGCATTGGGTAAATCTGCTGCAAAGGACCTCTTTAAAGTGTTGAAGAGCAAAGATGCCACTTTGAAGACTAAGGTGTGCCTGACCCAAGCCATGGTATTTTCAATCGCATCATGTGCATGTGAAAACTGGACAGCGAATAAGGAAGACCGAAGAAGAATTGATGCCTTTGAATTGTGGTGTTCGCAAAGAATATTGAAAATACCGTGGACTGCCAAAAGAACGAACAAATCTGTCTTGGAGGAAGTACAACCAGAATGCTCCTTAGAAGCAAGGATGGTGAGATTGTGTCTTATATACTTTGGACATGTTGTCAGGAGGGATTGTTCCCTGGAGAAGGACATGATGCTTGGCAGAGTGCAGGGTCAATGGAAAAAAGGAAGACCCTCAACGAGGTGGATCGATACAGTGGCTGCAATAATGAGCTCAAGCATAACAATGATTGTAAGGATGACACAGGACCGGGCACTGTTTCGTTCTGTTGCGCATAGGGTCACTATGAGCACCGAACAACAACAACATGCATAGATAAAATTCTGGAAGGATATACAATGAAACAATATGATTATCTCTGGTCTATGTGCTTTAAGTGATTTCTACTTTATTCGTTTTATTTGCATCCACAAGCAGCACCCAGGGAAGCAGCAGTTAAAAAATCAAAGGACTCTTTGCATTGGGCAAATTGGCTGCAAAAGACCTTTGTAAAGTAATTAAAAAGCAAAGAGGTCACTTTGAGTACTAACTTGTGCCTGACCCAAGCCACGGTATTTTCAATCACCTCACATGCATGTATAAGTTGGACAATGAATAAGGAAGACTGAAGAAGAATTGATGCCTTTGAGTTATAGTGTTGGCAAAGACTATTGTATATATCATGGACTGCCAGAAGAATGAACAAATCTGCCTTGGAAGAAGTACAGCCAGAGAGGTCCTTAGAAGCAAGAATGGCAAGATTTCATCTCGTGTACTTTGGACATGTTATCAGGAGGGATCAGTCCCTGGAGAAGGACATCATACTTGGTAAAGTACAGGATCAGCGAAAAAGAGAAAGACCCTTGTCTTAGTCATCTAGAGCTGCTATAACAGAAATACTACAAATGGATGGCTTTACCAAAGAGAAATTTATTTTCTCACAGTCTAGTAGGCTACAATTCCAAATTCACGGCATCAGTTCCAGGGGAAGTCTTTCTCTCTCTGTTGGCTCTGGAGGAAAGTCCTCTCATCAATCTTCCCCTGGACTAGGAACTTCTCTGCGCAGGAACCTGAGGTCCAAAGGATGTGCTCTGCTCCTGGCACTGCTTTCTTGGTGGTATGAGGTCCCCTCTCTTTGTTTCCCTTTCCTTTTACCTCTTGTAAGATAAAAGGTGCTGACGGCCACACCCCGGGGAAACTCTCTTTACATTTGGTCAAGGATGTCACCTTAGTAAGGGTGTTACAATCCCACCCTAATCCTCTTTGACATAAAATTACTATCACAAAATGGAGGATAACCACACAATAGTGAGAATCATGGCTTAACCAAGTTGACACATATTTTGGGGGGACACAATTCAATCCATGACAACCCTCGATAAGATGGATTGACGCAGTTGCTGCAGCAATGGGCTCAAACAGCAAAAATTATGAGGATGGCGCAGGACCAAGCAGTGTTTCCTTCTGTTGTTCGTAGGGTTGCTATGTGTCAGAACCTACTTAAAGGCACCTAACAACAACATTCTTTTTCATGTTGCTTGAAACTATGCAGTAAGCATGTATCACCTGTTTAATCATAAAATACAGGTCTCCGAGCTTGAAAAAAAGTTAAAACATGCCAACTTTAAAAACAATTGTTTTCTACATAAACCAGAACCAAACCTGCTGCTATGAGTCAATTTCTACTCCCAGCAACCCTATAGGACAGAGTAGAACTGCCCCATAATGTTTCCAAGGAGCGGCTGGTAGATTCCAACTGCAGACATTTTGGTTAGCAGCCGTGCTCTTAACCACTGCATGACCAGGGCTCTGTTTTCTTCATAGAGGTATCTATTTCCATCATTCTTACAGAAAAAATATCTATAGACTTTAGAAAACAGAAAACTTATATTCACCTCAATTCCTATTATCCTACCAGCCTGACCTACATTGGAAGATATAGGGGACATTTATCCAAGTTAATAAGAGTTAGATTAATCCTCTTCATTCCTCTCAATCCAAATTGGTTTGTTCATATGTGACCCTTATTTCTCCAGATTGTATCAGACACCTGGTGGAAAGATTGTAGGGGTAATTGCAGGCAAATGTTTACTCCAGACCTGTCAGCTTGAAGCCAACCTGAAATACTCGGGCTTATAAATGATTACAGCTCTTCAGGTTCTCAGAAGTAGTCTGGCTTTTTCCAGTTTTTATCTTCATCAGGCACTGGCCTGGTAGGAGCTACTACTAGTGTGACCTCAATCTGCACCATTCTCTTAGGCAGGCTCAATAATCTTGGCTCCTGGTCTCAAAAGGAACACATAACCCTCTCCTGAATGTGAAGATTAGTTTCCATCCTTTTCAGGGACCCACTCCCCAGAGGTGGAAGCAGTTTTCAACTCTATTGATGGGAGAACTTCATTACAGTGGGGACCTCTCAGTCCCACAGTCCCCTTTGATGTTTCTCCCTGGGATCATGGGGGAGCTAAGGTGAATAGCTAGTGCTTGGGCTGGGGCCTGGGGTGTGGGAGGAGCAGCACTGACCCCAAAGAGCCAGGTCAACAGAGCACTGAGCTGGTACTGGGAAGAAAAGAGGGGCTGCAGCCTCTAATTAGTCAGGCCCAGGCAATTTAACAGCTGCCCGATTGTCTATTAGGTCCCTATGCGTGGGAATCAACTTGAGGGCAACAGGTTTGGGTTGGGTTGGGTTTGGTTCTCTGTACAAGCCTTTATGACAGCACCCAGGACTAAGAAATCTAAAATACCTTCCTTCATTCTTTGGCAATTTCCCTCCCACCGCCAAGAGAAAAAGAAAACAGAAACAAACACTGTTCCACCTCTTCCTTTTCACTGTGCCAAATCTCATTGCTGCTTAGTTAAAACCACTACTTTCTCTTCTGGAAAAAGAAGGGAAGGGAGCCTTTTCTGTTGTTACATGCAGGGGCCCCTCATTTTGCACTAGCCATATTTTTACCAGTTAACTCACTGTCCACTGCCTAGGAGCTTAGGGGAACCTCGTGCTAACTGGACTTCCAATTGCCTGCCCTTGTATCTTACCCTTCCTTAGGTAAATGGGTATATGAAGCACTATTTTGATTCTCAAGACTAGAGCACACAGGCTTCTGAAACTGTAGACCTAAAAGGGATTTTGAAGACCAACCAGTCCAGTTTCTTCGATTTTTGGATCAAGTTCAAGGACTTTAAGTGATCTGACCAAGAATACAACTATTGCATGTAGAAATCTTCACCATTTAGTCTAGGAATAATTAGGACTTCTTCCTTTTGTGGCTTGGTTTCAATCACTGCTTTCAGTACCTTCATCAGTGGAGAAGTAGGGAGAGAAAAGGAATCTCAAATTAGTCATTCTTTGTAGTTGTTGATGACTCGGATGTAAGGTTTTTTGTGATAAAGGAAGTTGAAATTCGTAATTAAAACCAGTAATTAAAAGAAAAAAACAAAACCTCTATATCTACTTACCATTTCCCCATTCTCACGAATATTTAAGAGTTTACAGGATTTAGCATATGCACCAATCAGCTGTGTGGAAAAAATGGGTAAGAACTATGGATAATACAACAAAACAGCTAGTTGAAAATTAAACTAATTTGATTTCTGAAAATAATCACACAGATCCTGAATAGTTTCAGTCTCAACTTTGACAAACTGGGTCCTACCTGCTTTTGGAAAAGGCCCTCTCTTCCATGGCTGAGCCACTCCTGTTTCACTGGAATTGAACTTCCTATCCATCTTCTATAGTTTTTCGTGACTTGGAAGCATGATGCAGTGCTGGTGGCTGCATGGAGTTGGTGAGATGGGAAAGGTTTAAGACCTGCCCACGAAGCTTGGACGGCAAGATGGACCTGGCTGCCAAGGTTGACTCCAGAGGCTTAGCCAGCTGGGACAAACACATAACTACCCGTGTAGTGTCCAAAAAAAGGACACAATAATTTCAGTTCTAGAATTGGTGAGCAATGGGTTTCCAATAAGACAGGCTGGGCACAGTAGAAGGTAATTCAGATGGTGGTCACCACTCAGGCTGAAGGGTAAGGTATGGGACAAAGGTTAAAGAATAGGCCAGGGGCTCTAAGTCTGGGACCACCATGCCCATGGAAGCAGCAGCTGGAAAATCAAATGATATACTGCACTGGACAAATCTGCTGCGAAAGACCTCTTTAAAGTGTTAAAAAGCAAAGATATCACTTTGAGGACCTAAGGTGGGCCTGACTCAAGCCATGATATTTTCAATAGCCTCCTATGTATGTGAAAGCTGGACAATGAATAAGGAAGACCGAAGAATTAATGCCTTTTGTCTCAGTTATCTAGTCCTGACATAACAGAAATACTACAAGTGGATGGCTTTAATAAGGAAAAATTTATTTCCTCACAGTCTAGTAGGTTACAAGTCCAAATTCAGGGCGTCAGCACCAGGGGAAGGCTTTATCTCTCTGTCAGCTCTGGAAGAAGATCCTTGCCCTCAATCTTCCCATGGTCGAGGAGCTTCTCAGGCGCAGGGACCCCGGGCCCAAATGACGTGCTCTGCTCCTGGTGCTGCTTTCTTGGTGGTGTGAAGTCTCTAACTGTCTGCTTGCTTCCCTTTCCTTTTATCTCTTAAGAGATAAAAGATGGTCCAGGCCACACCCCGGGGAAACTCCCTTTACACTGGATCAGAGAGGTGACCTGAGTAAGGGTGGTGTTAAAAATCCCACCCTAATCCTCTTAACATAAAATTACAATCACAAAATGGAGGACAACCACAATACTGGGAATCATGGCCTAACCAAGTTGACACATATTTTTTGGGGGACACAATTCAATCCATGACTCCTTTGAATTATGGTGTTGGTGAAGAATGTTGACTATGCCATGGACTTCAAAGGAATGAGCAAGTCTGGCTTGGAAGAAATACAGCCAGAATGCTCCTTGGAAGTGAGGCTAGCAAGATTTCATCTCACGTACTTTGGACATGTTATTAGGAGGGACCAATCCCTGGAGAAGGACATCATGCTTGGTAGAGGGTCAGCAAAATGAGGAAGACACTTAACAAGATGGATTGACACAGTGGCTGCAACAATGGGCTCAAACATAGCAATGATTGTGAGGATGGCACAGGGCCAGGCAGTGTTTCATTCCGTTGTATGTAGGGTCATTATGAGTCAGAACTGACTCGATGGCACCTAACAACAACAACTAGTCTGGGATAATTTGGGGACAAAGACTAATGTAAAGCAAAGTTCTTCATAGATGGGAAAAGGAAAGAGATGGTAATACATCCATAATCATTCTGGGTTCATCCCTGCAGACACCATAAGTTTAGTTAGCAACATCAATACTTAGAGACTAATTAGCCCCAGGGGTTATCACTAGGTTGGAAGAACTCTCATTTTTCAGCACTCCTGGGTGCTTTTCCTAGATGATGTCATTAAATTCTCAATTAGTTTTACCAGGTGTATTGAAGGAATTGGCTTTTGCAATTTCAGGGTGTAGGCAAGAAAATCATGGACAAAGCTATCATGAAGGGTAGACTGGAAGGTCTTAGGTAGCAGCTGAGGCTGTAGTCCACAGACAGAATTTCTTCTTCCTCAGGGGAATCCCAGGCCTGTCAACTGATTGGATCAGGCCCACCCAATTACCCAGGATAATCTCCTTTCCTGGAAAATGTAGATTATCCCTGATTATAGATGTTAATCACATCTACGAAATTCCTTCACAGCAACACCTGGTTTAGTGCTTAATTGAATAACTGTGTACCCTAGCTGTGATGGTTAAGATTGCACGTAAACTTGGCTGGGCCATGATTCTCAGTGGTTTGGCAGTCATATGATGTTGTGATCACTTCCATAACGAGATTTGATGTAATGTGATCAACTACATGATGGGATCTGCTGTGAGTAGCCAATCAGTTGAAACGAGGTTCCTTTGGGGCTGTGGCCTGCACTGAATAAAAGTGGACATTCTGGCAAAGCTCGGGGGTTTTTGCTTGCTCTGGATCGTGCAGCTGGCTCTTGTTCCCTCACCTCTGGTTCTTGGGACTTAAGCTAGCAGCTTACCTGCTGTCTTGCCTGCCGATCTTGGGATTCATCGATCTTTGCAGCCTGTGAGCAAGAGCCTTGCTCTCTGACCTGCTGCTCTTGGGTTTGCCGGCCCATGCAGCTACGTGAATCAGGAGAAGCCTCTGTTCTAACCCATGGACTTGGGACATTGCAGCCTCTACAACTGTGTGAGCCATTTCCTTGACATAAATCTCAGTCTAAGAGAACCCAGCCTAAGACAATAGCCTAGCCAGGAGCCCTGGTGGTGCAGTGGTTAAGAGCTCAGGCTACTAAATAAAAGGTTGGCAGTTCAAATCCACCAGCTGCTTCTTGGAACCCCATGGGGGCAGTTCTAGTCTGTCCTATAGGGTCACTATAAGTTGGAATCAACTTGATGGCAATGGGTTTGGTTTTTTTGGGGGGGGGTTTGTAAAGCGTAACCATGGAACCTTGTGGTGCAGTGGTTAGAGTACTTGGCTGCTAACCAAAAGGTGAACAGTTTGAGCCCATCAGCTACTCCACAGAAGAAAGATGCGGCAGTCTGCTTCCATAAAGATTTACAGCCTTGGATACTCTATGGGGCAATCCTACTCTGTCCTATAGAGTCACTATGAGTCAGAATTGAGTCAACTGCAGTGGGTATAGCCTAGCAAAGTTGACATAAAACTGGCCATCATACCAGGTAAGCTTCATTGCTCTGATTTTAGATCTGGAATCTGAGTCTCTGAGAGGTAAAGACTCTGGTCCTTTGATACAGGCTGTGGTTTTTGCATTATACCATGTCTCCTGGAAGGGAAATAAATGCATTCCAATCATCTGTACGATCTAATGTTTCCAAGATCTTAGAAAAGTGGGAGAGAGAACCAAACATGTATTATTTGTCCCAGATAATTATGTGTAATCTGCAAACAAGTGAGACCAAGTCTTCTGGGGAAGAACTCTGGGTCCACTTGAGGAAACTGGTATGACAGAGATTGGAGAGGTAGCATAAGGTCATACAAAGACAATAGGCTTTGGAATCAGGAACACTGCATTTGAATCATGGCTTTGCCACTTTGCAAATGCTGAATCTTAGGCAAATTGCCAAAGTATTTTTTTAATGCACTTAATTAAGGTATAATTTGCATACAATATAATGTATCCATTTAATTGTATATCTCAATGAATTTGAACAAATTTATACACCTGTGCAATCATACACATAATTAAAATACATATTATTCACTCTTGTTGACCGATATTTTGGTGGTTTTCAATGTTTTGCTATTGCAAACAAAGCCACTGTGAACACCTAGTAAATATTTCATGGTGCAGATGCAGGAGACCTTTTCTGATGGTTCATACCTTGGAGCAGAATTACTGAGTGTGCTCATCTTCTACCTTAATTGTTGGTGTCAGATTGCTGCGAAATGGAATGGCATCATTGGTTTCAGAAGTATAACTTTTTTTTTCTCCCCTTACATTTTTAATACATATGATATTCTCCAGTATCTTGAATTATCCCATTTTAGTGCATTGGACTACTTTTTTTTCTTTCTATATCATGGGATACCTTAGTGGCTATCTCTTTGTCTTGAGTGAGCCTGTTTTCTCCTTTGAAGTATATTTTAATATTTATTGGACACAGAGAAATGACAGTGAGAGGAAAGAAATAAACACATATATACAGGTATTTGTCACTTTCTGTCATTGTTTTTTGATTTAAGGTAATTTTTTCTTGGTAATTTCTTTCTCACTTGACTACATATATAAAGCGATCAGAATTTTGCATTTCATACGGGCATTGGAATATATCCCCCTTTCTTCTCACTGGAGAAATCCTAAGATCAGGGGAGTTGAGAATAGTTTTGGTAAGTAATTAGTTTAATTAGTGTTTGGAAGCTCTGTCCAGTAAATCCTTGGAACTTGCACTTGCAGTACAGAGAAGATGCTACTGAATGATGCCACTTTTGCATCTTACAGCACTGCTTTATTTTTATTCAATGCCCACCTAAGAGGCTCAGTTGCACTTGGATACACACTTATAGCGGCTCACTGAAGTTTCCCTGTGTTTTGGGGGAAGAAGCTACATCAGTAGATCAAAATTTACACCCTGTTGATCTAGGAAATGCAATGACAACACAATAAACAAACATGAGATCATATTTCCATTTTGTTGACGACAAGGGGAACATTTAATCCTAAGCAGAGCAAGAGAGAAACAAGAGGAAATAAGATGCATGCTGACTGCGGTGGTAGTGTTTTCTCTTGCAGTTCTGCTCTGCAAAATCCAGATAGGAAATGAATAATCATTTACTTCTTTCACTTTCCACACTTACCTTTTAAATGTCTCAGAATCAAAAGAAAACCTCAGTTGGAAAGTATATTTTTCTTGACTCAAAGAATGTGGTTTAAGTGAGAATGTGCGTGAGGGTAAAGGTGAGTGGGGAGAGCTTTGTGGGCACAAAGAAATATTCAACATAAAAATCATGGAAAAAAATGATACTTTCTAAGTTGTAAGACAGAAAGCTCTGGGGAAAGTGATTTGTGTTGGCTACAGGTTCCTAGAGGACTGGACCGCACAACCTGTCCTTTTGTTTATTGATTAGGCTGTTCAAAAATGTTACAAACAGCCGTGGAGTCTGCAAACAGTTGCCTTTACTTCTTGCTCTAGGGTCTCAAGACAACAGTCAGATTTTCCTGGCATGCACAGGAAAGGTCAGCCTTGGTGTTGTTCCATGAAAACACGACTACAAAAGCTTTTATGCATAAGAGGTCATAAGGAAGTTTTTAGGAGTTTTCTTCTAACTTATGCCTTTTATTAATGGTTAACAAGACCTGAACCTTCTTTGGAAGAAGTTAGATATTCTCTTATAATGCTTTTGAAAAGTAAAACTTCTACTCACTTGAATTAAAATAATAATTTATTAATCAAACAGATTCTTGAAACTGAACACTTTCTTCTCTTGAATATTCACGTCTCCCTTAGATTCCTGCATTGCCCTTGTTCATAGCTGCCCTTGCCTGCTATCAAGTTCTCTGCCCTCTGTTCTAACTTCCCTCCCAGCACTGACTTTCTGGTAGGCACATCTGCACTTCAGCCTCCTCACCAACCCCTGTCATTGCTGTGTCAAATATCATAAAACCTTAACATTCTTAAGTGGCACTTCCGTCTCACCCTCTCCTGGCTTCTGTAACTCTTACAGCTGCTGAATGAGTGACCTTAACCTAGGAGAGGGTCAGTGTGCTCAGGGTGAGAGAAGTGTATCCTGGCACATGATTCACTTTCTAATCTAATGACTTCATTTCATTATCCCAGAGGAATCCAGCGGGCATATTGACATTTTGTTTACTGGCACCAGAGAAAACAGTGTGTTGCTGTATTAACATGTCCCAGCTGAATTTTGATAGGGTACTGAGAGACTTGTTAGATAGAGGAACTAATCAGGCCTTCCCAAGGCTTAACAGGAGCACACATCACCCTTATAAAAAAAACAAAAACTCAAACCAAACCTGTTGTGTGGAATTGATTCCGACTTATAAAACAAGCTACTTTAATTAGCTTTTTTTCCTCCCCCTTAACCTGGACTTCAGTAGATAAAGGTCAACCAGGTAGCAGCCCAGCTTTCCTGGAACAAGATCATAATCTTACTTGAAATGTTGTTAATGTATTATAAAAGAAGCCAAACCTTTGAGACCTCTTCTATCTTCTGCACAGACATTTAAAAAAGGCATTTACTCTTAGGAGTAGCTGCATGTAATTTACCCTTATCCCAATCCCTTCAAACCTCCCATTTAACCTGCAGGCATCAGAACCTTGACTGTAATTTAACAATGGGGTGTTGTGAAGAAAATTCTTCCAAGCCCCCACTCCAAATTAAAAAGCACCTTGATCTGATGTACATGGCTTCACTGGTCACATTTTCTGCCTCAGACCTCTGTCCTGTTTGTTCCTGCTGGGAATTGGAGAGATTTGCCCAGAGTCTTCCACCTAATTGGACTTTTGGAAGAAAAAAAGAAAAAGGAAGGGAAGGCAGGAGGGATGAGATGCTTCATATGGCTGGTTACACCACAGTATGTAGCTCATCAAAGAGGAAGTGACATGAAAATAATGAAACAGAAGGACTGAGCTCTATGAATTTAAAGGTTCTGTCTTTATTTGGCGCCCTGGTGGCAAACTGGCTAAGAGCTTCAGCTGCTAAACAAAAAGGTCTGCAGTTCAAATCCACCAGCCCATGCTTGGAAACCCTAAGGGCAGTTCTACTTTGTCCTATGGGGTCTCTATGAATTGGAATCGACTTGATGTCAATGTTTTTTTTTCTTTTTTGTCTTAATTTAGATCAAGTCACCATTAAACTACTTCCATTTCCCCACCCTTAACTAAGGTGGAAATAGGAACGCAAAGTTGGGTCACCTTTCAGTAATTTAATCAATGGCTTCGGATTAACCAAAAAAAAAAAAAAAAAAACCCGTTGCCGTCAAGTTAATTTTGACTCATAGTGACCCTATAGGACAGAGTAGAACTGCCCCACAGGGTTTCCAAGGAGTGGCTGGTGGATTGGAACTGCTAACCTCTTAGGTAGCAGCCAAGCTTTTAACCACTGTACCACCAGGGCTTCAGATTAGGTGGCCCCAAAAAGGGGGAAACACAGCAGGGTGTAGATAGGCTTCATGGACAATGTCTGAGAAATTTCTCTATTGCCACCTGATCCCAGTTGGAAATTCACTGACCCCAAACTGTGTCCTGACTGAACTAAACAGAGGATAATAGTCTCTGGCTGAAGATTTTATAATTGCAGCTGAGACAGAGTAGGCCATGTGCATGTTTAGAACAGTGACAGCATTGTGAATTATAACAGAAGTCCTACTTGTCAGTCACACAAATGTTTAAGACCATAGAAAGGGATCTGATTTGGGAAGGGGGTCACAAAATCAACCTTTTGGTTTTTCCCACTTTGACCTGAATACAAAGGGACTGGTGACTACCTTGTTGTGGGATGCAGTCCTTTTAGTACCTACTCAATCATTAAGGGAGAGAGAGAAAATTCCTGTCTGGAATCAGTCCTACCACTTTCTAAAAGAAGTAACCTTTAGTCCTCATGGTGAAGAAAGCAATGTAAATACCAAGCCAGAGAGTTTTTGCTTTGTTTGCTATCATCACTTTCTTCATTTACCTTTAGTAAATGCCTCAGTGTCGCTCTGGTAAGCAACATTAAAAAACACGGCTCTAATTTGACAGTATCTATTGACATTGTGGAAACCCTGGTGGCGTAGTGGTTAAGTGCTACAGCTGCTAACCAAGAGGTTGGATGTTCAAATCTGCCAGGCGCTCCTTGGAAACTCTATGGGGCAGTTCTACTCTGTCCTGTAGGGTTGCTATGAGTCGGAATCGACTCGACGGCAGTGGGTTTTATTGACATTTAAAATGCCTCTATCCTTTGAACCAGCAATTTACTTAAAAAAATTATTTTTTAAATGTGGAAAATGACCTATTTACAAGGATAATCATAGCAGCATTATTTGTAACGTTCTAAGAATGAAAACAATCTAAATGGCCATCAGTAGGGGATTGATTAAATTACGGTACATTTATACAATGGGGTATTAACCAATACAAACTAACCCGGTGCCATTGATTCAGACTTACAGTGACCCTATAGGACAGAGTAGAACTTCCCCATAGGGTTTCCAAGGAGCGGCTGGTGGATTTGAACTGCCGACCTTTTGGTTAGCAGTGATAGCTCTTAATCACTGTGCATCAGGGCTCCAAGAGAATATTAGGCAATCATCAATTAAAATGTGCCAGATCTCTAAATACTGATAAAGAAGGTACAAAACAATGTGTATAGAATGCTACTGCTTGGGGCTGAGGAGGATATATGATTTTATATGTGTGTAGAATATCTCTGGAAAGATATTAAAAAAAAAAACTGGTTGCCTCTGGGGAAGTGACTGGGTACCTAAGGGACAAGGATGGGAGGGAGACTTAATTTTCACTATCTATATTTTTTGTACCCTTTGCATTGTGTAATATGTGCACTTATTATCTCATAAAAAATTTAAATAATTATACAAATAAATGAAATCCAAGAAAATAAATACACGGGTCTGATGGACAGACATAAAGGAGCTCTCTGAAATATATGATTGAGGAAATGCAAAAAATGGGGTGCAAGTTTAAAGTCCAGTCCCAGATCCTGTTTTTTTCCATCTTTTATTCATCCACTTAATTAGTTGTTAAGAGATTGACTGTATCATAGATTGACAGGATGCACCAGTAACTCTTAGGTATATAATGCTTATCAGGCCAAGATGAGGCCCCTATTATTCCTCTAACGGCTATAGGTTTATAAGCATTTGACCACAATACATAAAAATAGTTGAAGTGAATATTTTCCTCTCTTCTTTGTGAGCCCTTTAACCACAGGACCAAAGAAATTCCTGGATATAACAGAGATGGAAGAACTCCACTTAGGCTTTTCTGGTGAAATGTAGAAAAGAGAAAAGCAACTATTTTGATAAAAATAAAGGTCTGTGGTGGCAGGTGGCATGGTAACCATATACGATTTTGTGACACAAAGGTGTAATTGCATAATTGAGTCAGCCACTGTTTTGGAAAAAGAACAGAGAAGCTTTATATACGTACTTTTATAATTTATCTTTACGTACTATGAACTTACTTGCCTTCCCCACTACACTGAGCAACTTAAGTTCGGCATTGTCATTTTTGTATCCTCAGTGCCAAGCACAGTGCCAGATGCACCATGGACATTTTACAAATGGTTTGTGAACTGAATTCAAAAACAAAAGTTTGAAAACAAATTGGTTAAGACAGTTATTAAGTTTTCCTGATAAAGCTAAGCACCTTCTCTTCAGAAAAATAAACAGATCCATGTACACCAAAATTTTAATTCAGGGTAGTCATGAGACATCTTCTTCCCCTGCGTTTTTCATAGACCCTCCCTCCTAGGGAACCAGAAATTCTAGATTAAGAATTTGTAAATTTAGACTAAGTAGTAGAGGGATCTTTTGGAAACGCTGTCTACACCGCTCCCCCCGCAACTTTTCTTTTACAAAAGCATGTTTCTTTCATTGCCTTCATGCGGAAGCCCTTTCAGTACACTAAGGAAAAGGGACCTTTCATGTAGAAATCTGTCCCTAGCAGATGGAAAAGTCCTTCTCTATGTGGAGTTAGATTCATTTTCAAATTAGACATTTTGCAGTCACTTTAGAAAAATGCATCTTTATAGCAAAAGATAATTTTAAAGAAGGTATACTTATTTTACAAATTCGATGAGTTATTTACTATGAGTCAAAGACTGTGTAGGACAGAGGATAGAAACAATGACTCAAAGAGATCACAATATGGTAGGGTATGTGCATAATAAACCTGGGCTCTCGAGTCAGATTTTTGCCTTTGTGTATGTGTGATGAAGACAGTGGTGGGTGGAATGGGCAGAGAGCAACTGTAACTCCTCTAAGGGAAGAAAACTAGCCTTTATTCATTCTCTAAGACTCCTTGGTCACTATGAGTTGGAATCGACTCAATGGCAATGGGTGTTTTGGCTTCATTATATATACAGTCACAAACAACTGTTACTCTTCCATCCTCAGCTCCCAAATTACCCACAGGACGACTGATAATTCACCTCTGGATAAGCTCTGGTTGATTATAGGTGGGAAGATAGCACTTAAACGGTAAAGGAAGCTACATTAAGAGGGAGTTGCAACCACCTAAATGCCATTTCTGAGATCTAGTAATATAAACGTTTCACCTGAGTGATGTTTTTCCAATCATCTTAAGCTTTGGAGGAGTCTTCAAAGTTGATCTGGGACTAATGTCTAATCAAAGGAGGAATTCCCTCTGTAGCATCTGTGGCAGTCACAGGTTTTGGCTGAATACCGTTAACAGCTGCAGAATCTACCGTTAAGCAGTGATATTAGAAACCTCTTCCAACCATTTTTCTAAGCTTTGCCTTTTAAAGCAACGCAGAATACATCTACTCCCTCTACCATACCCTTTAAGTATCTGAAAACAGCTATCACATGTATTTCTGAATTTTCTCATCTTCAGACTGAATTTCCAGAAATGTTTTATGTATTCCTCTTGAAAAATATTTTCAAAGTCACTGCCATCCTGTTCCTGCTCGTCCGAACACTCTATACTTGGCCAAAGTCAGCTTATAACGTGGCAGCTAGAATGGAACATGATATTCTAGCCGTGACTGATCTTACCATATCAGAGTACAGAGGGTTTATTCTTTTGATCTGGTCACTTGCTTGTATCAGCACACTTTTAAAAGGCTTTAGTTCTTTCCTCCTAGGTGTGTTGTACTGTGGGTTTTATTTGGAATTTGGTGAAATTAACTGCCAGGTCTTTTTTCCTCCCCAAATACCACTATCAAGTCAGGTTTCCCCTTGTCTTAATTTCCTAGTGCTGCTTGAACACAAATAGCACAAATGGTGGCTTTAAAGAGCAGAAATTAATTTTCTCACACTTATGGAGGCTAAAAGTCCAAATCAGGTTCTTGGTGGTGTCGATCCTTTCCTTGTTGGTAGCCCTGGGCATTCCTTGGTTCCTGGGCGTTCCTTGGATTGTAGACAATTATCACATGGCATCTGTCTTTTCCCACATGTGTCTCTGTGCTCATTCCGCTGTTTTTATAACTCAGAAATGATTACATTTAGAATCCACCTACTGAGGTATAAGGAGTCCCAGTGGCACAGTGGTTACGTATTCGGCTACTAGCAAAAAGGTTCGCAATTCAAACCCACCAGCCACTCCACGGGAGAAAGATGTGGCAATCTGCTTCTGTAAAGATTACAGCCTTGGGAACCCTATAGGGGCAGTTCTACTCTGTCCTATAGGGTCACCATGAGTCAGAATTCACTTCATGGCAATGGGTTTGGTGTTTACTCAGGAATATTCTAGATAACGTAACAAAGAAAATCCTCTTTCCAAACAGGATAACATTTACAGGTATGGGGAGGCCAGGATTTCAATACACATTTTTTGGGGACACGGTTCAAACCACTAACACCCTTTCTTTTACTGTGGCAACAGGATGAGTCCCATTTCACCTTAAATTTGTCTCACCATTGAAATGATTTTATATCTTAATAATGTTACCCTATGTAACCATTCCAGCTGTTATCTGTACATTCAATAATACCTTTCTATGGAATTCCTTGTGTCTTTGTCCAAAACACTGAATCACTATTCGACTCCCTCAGGCAGGGATGTTTCAGTAGCTAGGAATCTACCTGGCTCCACTATCACCCAGTCATATCCTCCATCTTAGCCACAAAGATGTCAATAAAGATGTCGAGTATCTTGTTGGTTTCAATGAACACTGTTTCTTTAAACCACTCTTAGCCATACAGCTTCTCTCATCACTGTCTAGAGCACCATGCTGGCTCCGCCCTCCAAACTTCTCCCATTACTAATGCTAGAGACGTTTTATGAAGAGAGTAAAAGTTTAGGTGAGCCTCCAGACTTTATGAAATAAGCAGCTAGAGTGGTGCCAGCTCATGTGAGCAGAAACAAGAGAGCTTGTTTTAGATTCACCCCTTCCCTTTTCTTGTACATAAATACAAGTAGTCCTCAGGTTACAAATGAGATCTGTTCCTAAGTGTGTCTTTAAGAATTTGCAGGTAAGTTGGAACACATGCATAAGGTTCTTATTTAGCCTTACCTTTTCTTTTTGGAGTCATGGTGGTGCAGTTCCACTCTGTCCTTTGGGGTTGTTATGAGTTGGAAACAACTTGATGGCAAAGGGCTCTTTTTTTTTTAGTGCAAGAAAAGGCTCGAAGCCAATGATTTAAAAGCTGCATGTGCAGCAAGCGAAGGTGACTGTGATGATGAATTTTTAGGGGTTGGTTCAATCGTTTCAAAGTAAGGGCAAATTTACTAACGTTAAAGGGCAAGTACCAGTTGTCTGTTAAGTCAGAGGTTAGTAACGGGGACTTAACTTCAGATGCATCAGGCCTTTATTTTATCAGGAAAGGGAATGACAAGGTGAATCCGACCAAATAAAAACTCAAGAATCACACACTGGTGAGGGTGGGAGAGGTTGTGTTCATTGCCTCAGTCTTTAACAGTTTTTTTTTTTTTTTTACAAAGCCTCTAATTATACCGTTTCTGTGGGTATGTTGGGAAAGACTATTTTGATCTAGTATTTACATTTGATAAATTCTTACCATTTACCTTGGTAAACTTGATATTAGATTATCTCTTAACTAGGTGGATTTGCTTCCAATGAAAATTTCCCCACTAAAGATAACTGAAAATTTAACTTTGGACATTGTTTTTCAAAGAAAATGAAAATGTGTGTCTTTTTTGCTTTTATTCTCACCAAATATTCATAAAACAAGACATATTCAATTGCGAGGGGCTATCCAAATTCAGATGAGAGATAGGTGTCTTAAGGGAAGAGAGCAGTTTGGTTTCTACGTCTATTCAAAAGAGATAGGGTTTCTCTTTTAACACTGTTTGGGGCTTAGTTAACTAAGCTTAAATCCGGTTTGAGGGATTAGTATTTTATTGCAATTTCCTCAGAGCACGGAAATTTCTTCTTGTGAATGAGAAAAAAAGAAAAAAATGGCCATACATAAACCAGCTAATCCAGTGGGGGGGCAGAATCTCCACGTACATTTAATTCATACACAAAGGGTACGGGCAAAATAGAAAATTAAGTCATTCTCTGTTAAGGCTTTTAAAAGTACAAAAACATATCAGTATTTTTCTTTAAAAAGCTATTTTCTCAATTTTAACCTCTTATACAACGTTTTTTATACAATGTAGTTTGTTAAGTCTAAAGAGCTACAGGTATCCATCTTTAATCATACTAGCTTTAAAAAAAAAAAAAAATTTTTTTTTTTTTTTTTGAAAGGCACAATTTTGGCGTTAATAACTCTTAACAATCCGGAACAAAACCAAACCCACTGCCTTCCAGTTGATTCCAATTCATAGTGACCCTATAGGACAGAGTAGAACTGCCCCATAGAGTTTCCAAGGAGTGCCTGGTGGATTTGAACTGCCAACCTCTTGGTTAGCAGCCATAGCACTTAACCACTATGCCACCAGGGTTTCCATGCTTAACAATAGTTTTTGTTATTTATCTTGGAAATATGCAACATTTATACTAGAGGGGGAAAAAAATCTGTATTAGGTAGCATAACATCAGGTCTTTTTTTTTCTCTTCTCTGAAGTATCTTAAAATTAAACCTCTAGGAATCATGCCTGATTTATTATTACTAGCAGAAGATGTTTAAGAACTTACCCTTAGCAAAATAACAAGACCCTGAAGACCTGAAGCATGAACTGTGTGGATCACTAAGCAAGACAGACATTATTACATGTGGCCCAGTCCATATATCTGAAGTTTGCCCAATTACAATTTTTATAGCTATCCACTATTCAGGAAGCCTCAATGACACCTATGTTCTGATTGAAAAAAACAAAACAGAAAAGCAAGCAGATGGATGGCCACTATCAAAAAGGTTTTAAAAAAAAAAAGTTCTTTTGAATTATGCTAAAGAATACTTTTTTGTGTGAAAATTTAATTTTGTTGCTGTTCTTTGGTAGATTTTAAATATTAGATATGGACCCTAAATAAAAAGAATGCCATAGTGCTTTTGCTCTCATATGCATTTCGATTTTAACATTAAATTATTAAAGAAATATGAGTTCATTTTCTTGGATGATACTGTAGCTTTATTGTGTGCAGCAGTTATTAATTTTTCCATGTGAAATAAGTTAGGATTTAACATGATAAAGTTATCGTTGATGTGACACATTGGGTGATAGAAAAAGCTGAAGAGAGTTTTCGTTGAAACTAGAAACAGAACAGTCTAAACAACAACAATAAAAACGAAGATACAAGTAAGTGATTACAGGTTGCTAAGACAACAAAAACAGCTTTAGGGACCAAAGAAGGTGACACTGAATTGAATGTGGGGGAGAGAAGGCCTGGACAAATTGTCTCAGGAGAGAGGTAAGATTTCATGTGGAAGTTTAAGGTATTTGTTTAGCAATAATATTTTTTTAATAATCTTAGAATTTCCTTCTGAGTCTCTAGAGCTCTTCACTTTTCCTGTTATCTATAATTTTATTACTTAGCATAATAATTCTTAGTAAAATCAAAGTCTATTTGGACAAAAGGATAGGAAGGTTCTAATTTTGTCCTTGGCCAGTAAAATAACACCTCAGATACACACTGGGAAGCGACTAGAAGATCTATGCAAAATACATTCAAAGGTTTTTTTTTTCTTGGTTTGCTTTGTTTTTGGATTATCCTGTCTTGGCTTCCGTTTTGAACAGATTCCTAGAGGAAAAACAAGTACTGTGAGTTTACTAGTCCGCTGCAAATTTGAACTTGGGCTTATAGTACACAGAGTTATAGAGCGATCCAAAGGTTCACTTAAAAAAAATCACCAGACAAAACAGGCTACTGAAGAGTCTCTTCCCCATGGGGTCTCAACAGCTGGCTTCAAACACTTCTGTCCAGAACCTACTCTCTTCTGGAGTTTCACAACTCTTTGTACTGTACCTCAACTGAGCTTTCTTCCTATGGCATCCTAAATAGCCATTTGTGACATGTCTACCTGACAGTTTGGGTGAGGGGGGCAGTAAAAGAGGCAAAGTCCCTATCACTTATTTAAGAAGGAAAAATAGAAAAATATCCTTGGACTTGCTTTAGTGTTTTAATCTGGCAAAAATTTCAAAAAGCGACAGTCTTGATTATGGCAGTGAGAATGGGCTAATCCTCTACTACAATATAAAACTTGCTCTATACATTAGGCCAGTTCAGTTAAAACTCGTAATTGTTTCTTACTTTCTGACTGGGCTATAGACAGAAAAGACAAACCTAAACAGAGGCACATAATTCAAGTGTGGCAGAAAGTTGGAAATCACAAGGCCTCATAGACAAAGATAAATGCATTACTGAGGTATATTCCCCAGGCCCTAAGGTGTGCAGACAAAGAGGTCACACTGTACTGTATGAATGAAAATCAAACTTGATGCAGGGTCCAAGAAAGTATTTACCAGAGGAATATGTAGTGATTCATGTATCAGTTCAGAAATCCCAAGTACAAAACTTCAAAATACAAGAAGGATCAAATTATATAATGTATATGATTCAATTTAAAAATTCTTAGCCCTCTTACATTACATTATCTAGATTATCATAGTAAAAAAACCAAATTACATTCATATGAAACTTTTATAAAAAGAAATCAAATCCATTTTAATGAAATTTTATAGTACAATTATTTTCTAGCGGTCTTAGGTCACAGTATTTGTTATTCCATTTACATCTGTATCATTTTTAAAATTGAAAAACAAAACAAAGTCAATAGAAATTTAAATTTTGATTCACAAACTCCCTTCAGTTTCTAGGCCAGTAACACATGGTGATGTCGACTTGTCCTCCAGACATGGACTGCTACCAAAGATCCCCAGTTTATGAAGCATGCAGGCCTCTACTCATTAGGAACGCTTTTTGGTTTGGCTCACGTTTCAAGAAATTCTGGAGCATGTCCATGCCGTCCAGAGATCCCCCAGGTTTCAGGATTAGGTTTCTGTATTTCATTCCAACCTAATAAAATGAAACATACCTAATAATTCATGGTTACATGAATTTTCCAAATCTCTAGATGCAAAAAAAAATAAAGGAGTAGGAGCAAAGAGAAAGCGACTTCAGCTTTACATTGTCTGGATGTTCTTTTACCTAGACTACAGCTCTGTAGTGTTTGTTCACTTATTTATTTTGTTAGCTAAGAGAATTGGAGCTTAAAACTCAGGTCTTTCTTACGTTTCCTCTCTTACATCTCCTTATATTCTCAGCAGTGAGCTAATAATCTGAGTAAATAGACAAACAAAAATTAACCAAGTGGAATGTATAACATACTACTTTTTGATGCTCCATCGCAAATAAAATTTCAAAACGGTTAGAAAAGCAAGTGTTACAAATGCTACAATCAGGGCTTCTGTAAACCTGGAAACAATGGTACAGCTATTGTCAAAATGGCTTCTACTTACAGACTGGGAAAAAATCTTTGGAAATGACATAACCAATAAGGATCTAATCTCTAAAATACATAGAAAACTTCAAAACTCAACAATAAAAAGACAAACAACCCAATTAAAAAATGGGCAAAGGACATGAACAGACACTTCACCAAAGAGGACATTCAAGTGGTCAAGATACACATGAAAAGATGCTCATTAGAGAAATCCACATCAAAACTATGAGATATCATCTCACCACAGCTAGAATGGGACTGATAAAAGAAAAACAAATATTGGTGAGAATATAGAGAGACTGGAATGCTTAACCATTGCTGGTGGGACTGTAAAATGGTATAACCACTATGGAAAATGGTATGGTGCTTTCTCTAAAAACTAGAAATAGAAATACTTTATGATCCAGCAATTTCTCACCTATATATATACCCTAGAGATTTAATAAAAGAGACCTGGATAGACATACGCACATCTATGTTCACTGCAACATTATTCACAATAGCAAAAAAATGGAAACAGCCTAAGTGGCCTTCAACTGATAAATGGATAAGCAAAATATGGTATATACATACAATGGAACACTATGCAACCATAAAGAACAATGATGAGTCCACGAAACGTGCTATGACATGGATGGATCTGGAGGACATAATGCTAAGTGAAATAAGTCAATCACATAAGGACATACATTTTATGATCTTCTTTTATGAGAAGGTAAGGATACATATATATATACACACACACACAGACCAATGTCCATTGGTGCTTACCAAGGATGTGTGGGGAAGGAAGGGAAATCACGCTCTAGATCATAAACCAAAACTAAACCCATTGCCATCGAGCTGAGTAGATACTTAGAAGCACACAAGAGAAAAGGGTGTTTGTGCTAAAGAATACGACATATATAATTTGGCAATACGACATATATAATTTGGCACCAACAATAAATAAAAAATGAGTATATGCTCACATATGTAGGTGTATAGGCATACATGTATATGGGTAGGTACCGGTGTGTACATATGTGTGCACAGACAGAAGTATCTGCATATACAGGTACACACAGATATGTGTATGCATGTATATATATTCATAGAGGACACAATTACAGAGACTTCTCAGACATAACCAAGCACCTTTTGAGATTGGTTATCTGGGTTTGAAGGCTTAGGACCTAAGTCACATGGAACAACTCAGTCAATTGGCAACTCAAAGTTCATGTTCTGCATCCTAGTAGAGTAGCATCTGGAGTCATAAAATCTTGTGAGCAGCCATCTAAGATATGATTGGTCTCTACTCCTCAGATGCAAAAGAGAAAGAAGGAAACAAAAGTTTCAGACAAGAAATTAGTTTACAGGGCTAACAGCCCACACAAGCCATGGGACCATGTACCTTGAGACCAGAAGACCTAGATGGTGCCTGGTCTTATAAGGGCCACAACTGATGGACCCTGATAGAATGGGAGAAAAACGTGGAACAGAACTCAAATTCTTAAAAAGTCCAGATTTAGTGGAGCAGTTGAGACTAGAGGACTCCCTGAAGACTATCGCTCTGAGAAACTCTTTAAACCTTGAACCAAAACTGTCTCCTGAGATCACTTTTTAGCAAAACAACAGACAGACACACAAAGGATATTACTTGTGAGTACAGTGCTCAATTAAAAAAACATCTATATGAGACCAAAAGGTCAACAATTTCTACAAGCTAAGATGAGAAATAAGGGAGCAGGACAACTACAGTACTGGAGAGGGAACAACCAGAATGCAATTAAAGAGAATGTTGACACATCGTGAAAAGTGAAAAATGTAACTAGTGTCATTGGACAATTTGTGTAGAAATTGTCGAATGTGCTGTGTAAACTCTTTTTGAAAACACAATAAAATGTTATTTAAAAAAATGGCTTCTGCTGTGTTTCTGCTGATGGGAGCAGTGGTGATCAGTGGTAGAATTCTCACCTTCCACGCAGAAGACCTGGGTTTGATTCCTGACCAATGCACTTCATGTGTACTGATTCCCCATCTGTCAGTAGAGAACTGTGTATTGCTATGCTGCTGAAGAAGTTCCAATGGAACTCCCAGACTAAGTATGACTAGGAAGAAAGGCCTGGTGATCTACTTCTGCCCACTTGAGAAAATCAGCCAATCAAAATGCTATGGATTACAATGGTCAGATCTGCAACCTGTCACGGGAATGGCATAGGACCAGGGATCCGTTGTGCATGGAGTTGCCATCAGTTGGGGGCAAACTCCATGGCAATTAATCATAACAAATGGTTCTGCTATGGTTTTATGAGGGGATCATAAAAGAACCCTCTTCTCTGTATATGCTAGTAGGAGAACAGGACATGTCCCATGGTGTAGGGTAGGACATTTTTGTGGGCCCAGTAATGGGAATGAGGACCTCTGTAAAGTTTTCTGTGGGGACAGAGGTCTTGAAGTCTAAAACATCATAGTTCCTCTGCCTCTATTTATATAAATGCAGAGGCAGATAAAGTGAAACAAAAACAGTTGTTATTCAATATCAGTGACTAATTTCCACTTCCTTTTGATTGTCCTCTGAGGGATGCAAGAGAATTCAGTGAAGAACAATTCTTAATAAACACAAACTAAGAAGTGCACAGAGTAGCACTCTTAAATTTATATCCATTATGTTATTTGATCAATGGGACTAAAAGTCTTTTTGACTACAAGGAGACTAGATAATTTCTAGAGACTATAGTTATCTTTCAACATATAACAATGATTTTGCTTGGTACAATCTTAAAAATAGGTCTAGTCAAACTGTTAAGGAAAATAAAACATGGATGAATGAAATCTTCTAAGTGAGATACAAAACTGATGTCCTACAGGGTGATAAAATCAAAATCTCTGGGGTCATTTCTTAGTTAGAAACAAAAATCATGTGTAGCTTATCAGTCATCTACAGGCCAACATCTAACTTCAGTCTGGACCCTAATCAGGAGTAAATAATTAGTCAAAGTTACCCTCTCACAGACTCTAGAGTAGCACTGTCCAATAGAAATACAATGTGGACCATACATATAAATTTAAATTTTATAGTTGCATTAAAAAAAAAAAGAACAGGTAAAATTAATTGTAATCAAATATTTTATTTAAACTAATTTATCTCCAACATTATAACTTCAACATGTATCAATAAAAAATTTTTTTGAGATGTAATTTTCTATAGCAAGTCTTTGAAATCTAGTGTATTTTTTATGCTTATAGCACATCTCAGTCTAGTTCCTCAGTCGCACTAGCCACATTTCAAATGCTTACTATCCACACATGTGGCTACTATGTTGGACAGCACACGTCTAGGGCCTACACCATAAGATGATCCTGAGGTGGCTTGTTAGACGATGCTTTAGTATGACATCGAAAGGACACACAGTAATCCTGTTGCCTTATTTACAAGTTTTGGGTAAATAGTCCTAAAAAAGGAGGGTCTATAATCACTGCTATTGGACTTCCTGAAAACCTTGGTGATGATAGCTTACAGCCAGATTTAATCTGCTTTAGAAAAATAATGACATGTCATTTCTTGCTTGGTCTGCAGCCATTTATTCCTGTTACAATAGCAATTCAGACTCTAAAATGTGAGTGATGGCTATTATTCTAAAAAGTAGTATATCAGAGCTCTTGAGCCCAACCACAATTCACTTCCCTTCCCTGTCTGTCTTTCATTGCCCGATGGGTCTAAATTTGACCAGTGGTAAGTTAGTGGGTAGGGCAAAGAAAGATGGTGCTTTCTGGGTTTAGGAAGAACATAAAAAATGTGAACAAAACTTATCTGCAGAATTACAAAAATATTTATACTGCTTATTATAGAAACCTTAAAATATGTATTCATAGTAGAGACAACAATATAACGAACCCTCGTGTACCCCATGGTCCAATCTCAGTAATGAAGATTTATCTGCAGAAATTCTTAATGCTCAAGATGGAATTCTTTTATCTATTATAAAGACATTTTCATTCCACAAATACTACAGGAGCACTCATGGAAATCTAAATAAAAGTTAAAAAATCACCTACAAGCCCACCATCTGACAAAGTATTCTCTTTTTGTAGACAGAATGGTAATTTTAGGTAGTAAAGAAAGGCGAGCATTTGAGGAGTTACATGGTGCTGTGAAGGCACAGCTCACGGCTCCTCTAAATGGTAAAGTCAGGTGAGAGCAGGGCACTGTGCAGTCTCACAATATGTGGCTCAGTGCAGTTCAAGTCTTCCTCTGCTTATAAGCTCCAAACAAGTTGATTCAATTTCCTGAATTACGGAGCAATGGTCTTTTAATAGTTTCATTTCCTTTGCAGTGAAGTTTTGAGAAGAGTTTAAGAGTCACTTTGGCAACAGGATCTTGCTTTTCTTTTAAAAAAAAAAAAAAATTAAGTGAATTTTTGTGTTTTAGAAAGGTACCCAGCTCTCTGGGTGAGAGAACACAGTCTGGGAGACATAATGTCACCAGTGGAAGGAGTCTTTGCCATGTTTTGTTTATCTAATAGACATTTTAACTGTGAGGAAAGCAGGAAGAGAAGCACTAAGAGAACCACTAAACTTTTTCATGCTCAAAGTATCCTTCAGGAGGCACTGCATATAGTATAAGATTTCCTATTAGCTAGCCTATGAGGGAAAATCAGTATCATATTACCTCTGTGGTTTTTAATCCTTGAAGATTAGTATGTTTCCTCTTGCAATTGTGCAAGTCTTTTCGAACACTTAAGTTTTTTAATGCCTCAAGATGAGGAGTTTTGGAGTTAGGCCTAGGTTTGAATCTTGGCTCCATCCTCAACCATGTGACCTTGGGCCTTGGTTTCCTTTTTGTAAAATGAGAATATGCCTACCTCACTCAGTTGATGGGTGATTAGAGGAGATGATTTCAGTACCTGTCCACTCCCTACTATAGTACCTGGCATACAGTGGTTTTCAATAAGCCTCAGTAGTCATCTATCCCTCCTTTTATTCCTTCTCCTCTCGCACTGCCCCCAAGTTCAGTTATTCGTATACAGTTCAGGTAAATAAATATATTCTTGGTTTTGCATTTCCTTAAAAATTAGCTTTATTTCCTAATAAACCAAACCCACTGCCATCAAGTCGATTCCAACTTATAGCAATCCTGTACGACAGGGCAGAACTACCCCGTAGGTTTCCAAGAAGTGGCTGGTGGATTCGAACTGCCAACCTTTTGGTTAGCAGCCAAGCTCTTAACTACTGCACCACCAGGACTCCATCTCCTAATAAAGGTAGAGAAAAGTCCAAGAGACTATTTAGAAATAGGAAATATAATTCAGTAGGAATATTAAATAGGAGAGACAGAACTCATTTTATCCAGGAATATGCACCTTTTATAAAAGACAACAGTCTGCTTCTGTAAAGATTTATAGCCTCGGGAATCCTATGGGGGAGTTCTACTCCATCCTATAGGGTTGCTATGAGTAGGAATCGACTTGATAGCAACAGGTTTGTTTTTTGGGGATGTGACGCAATGTTTTCATAGCAATCTCAATTATCTGAATGAAGGATGCTCATCATTTATTAGGAATGAGAATAAATAAATGGGAAACAGATTGGGTCTCCTACTATCTCTCCCATCTCTGAAGAAGCACATGCAAGCACCCACTGACTTTCAACCCTCCCTCCTCCCTGCTATGACTGACTTTGGGGAGTGGAGCCAGAATTTCTCCTTCACACACTAAGTAACAGGCATCACGGCACAGAACATTCACCCAGGGACAGGAGAGGATGATCAGGCACATAAGATGCTTACCAGCATGCCTTAAAATTGGACTTTGAAACTCTTCTCTTCCATAGTCCATCTGTAAACTCCTTCCCAACAGCACACCCTTTGTTTTCTATAAGGGTGGGGAGATTGTGGGTGGAAAAAAGATTTTTGAAAGAATACCTTTGACAACAACAAAGGAGGGAGACAGCCAAAGACTGGCATTGGTAGTCGGGGAGACGGAAACAAGAACAGTGGTAAGAATCATCACTTGACAACCATGGGGAAGGCTGTGCTTAGAAGAGGCTTTCTGGAAATCTTACGCAGAGTTCTAGTTTGTGGAGGGAGATGGATAAACAGATCTTTATTTGGGTGGGGGAAATCAAGAGAAGAAAAGTACCCTGGGTGGTAGTATGATTAGGGAGGTGGAGAAGTGCAAGCAGATGGGTGAACTCCGGTTGAGGTTCAGAGAGGTATGTGTGTGTGTGTATATATATATATATAAATATAAAATATATAACAACAATAATGAAATTAAGCACTTAGGAAGCATAGGAGAGAACACACGGATGAATAAAACAGTTCCTGTTTCAAGAGTCTTATAATATGTAGGGGAGATAAAGAAACAGACAACTAACAAGGCAGGTTATGAGGGCTCTAAGAAAAACACAGAGAAGGTCTGTAAGAACACAAAAGAAAAACTGCTTCCAGTTTGGGATTCAAGACTTAGAAGCTCTGGCCTTGAAAATATTCAAAGAGTAGGTTGGAAGTCCTTCACATTTCCTTCCTTTGTCCCTTAAGTAAGGCAAAATCTAAGAGAAAATCAGATCTACCACCAAAATGTTGGCTGGTAGATCAAGAATAAGGCTCTCAAGTGGAAGAGAAGCTATGGTAATCTACCTGTAAGCACCATCAAGAGAGGAAATTTCATATTATCCCCTTAGCAACACACTGAAGCAGCAATTGGGCCAAGTATTCTGTATGAAGAGCCCTGGAATTCTCGGCTTTGTATTATACTTTCTCTGTCAGGTTATCCTTTTTCACATGAAACCATGATTCTGTGTCTGTTATTGCATGTAAGATCTTACTACTTCTTTTGGCATTAAAGATTAAACTATAATAGTTACACTTATTTGTCTTGATTTTCTTGGTATTCCCTTCAGAAATGACACTTAGATGTAATTCTACTTCACTGATGGAAGAAACAAAGTTTAATAATTTTTCTAAATGCAAAAGAAGAGGAAGGTAATTCTGGCTTAAAAATATAATTGCCTTTGAATCTACAATGTCTATTACCTCTTAGAAAACTTTCCCATAACGAAGCTGCATATAAAAAGAAATGGCCCTAGTTAAAGTACCCCATTCTTTCAACCCTGTGATTGGCTGCTGGATTTTGAAACTACATTTGGTCATCTTAAAGATATCCTTAAGGAGCTCCTAGAGCTTGCTGCAGAAGTGTTAATCCAAACCAGTTCCCTTGTGTAGTTATTTAAGAGAACAACAAGAGAAGTAAAAGATATGTCTGATAATGAGACAATTTCTCCATGTTCTACTAAGAAAAAGACTGTAGGTAACATTTAAACTAATTAAACAGTTAAGATGTGATATCTATTTATTATGAAGGGTAACATAAAAAAACTACAGATAAAACCAGAGGTAGCAAACTTTTAGGTTACTTATAGGTAAGCTGCCAGTTCTCTTTGATAAATGGTCTCAAAACAGAATGAAAACAAGCTTGCCATGCCACAAAATATTCTACCACTATATTTGGTATCCAGAAGACTGTAGGCTTATATTTGCTTCTTTCTATAACTGCCTTCCCAGGGAGTTTCCAGTTCTGCTTGCTAAGATGTGAAATGGTTCTCAGAACAGACACTGCACAATGTAGCTGTAACAAAGATCTAAGCTTTTTGTAGAACAGGATTGTTGTTCCAAAGCATTAATTTTAAAAAAGTGGGTATCTGAATTTTGTAAATCAGGTGTTATTTGAGAGCAAACATTTGCAAGTATAAATAAAAATTTAAAATAAATAAATAAATGGTACAGTGTAGAGGGAAGAAATTGGTTGCTTAAAAATAGCAGCTTAAAAAGCTGTATCTACCACTGCAGTGAGGGGGATGGGGTGGAGGCCAGGTACAGGGAAGGATTCTCCATGGCCACTTGAGCCAGGTCCACTACTGCTGTCAGAGTAAGGACAGCAAGAAAAGACATGATACTCCAGAGTAGTATTTGATATGAAAGAAAAAAGAAGCCAGAAGAAAGGGATTAAAGCCAGCTTCATGGCATATAATGTCTAATAATATATACCACGTTAGAATCCAAAATTTTAGTACAACTGGAAATTCTTTTTATTATCACAAGGAAGCAACTTCAAGTTGCCTCCCAGTAGCAGCCTACACCTCACTACTGCTTAGAGTTTGGTGAACTAGCCCCTCTGTCTAAATCAAGAAGAGTCTGGAGGTACCTACCAGGCTGCAAAAAGCTTGAGAATAACGAGTACATAGAAATATTACAGCAGGAGTTGTTTCTTTTGGGCTATCAAGTTCCTACTTTGACAGCTGGAAGAGAAGAGGTAATGGTGGAGGTGTCCTGGGGATGCGATCAGGTGCGTGGAAGCACTGCAAAGGTGAGTGAGGACGCTTAACCTAGGAAGGGAACGCAGCATTTATGCCAGGAAGCCTCACCAACTAATGAAAAGAGCCACCAAGATGTCATAATAGCACCTCTATACAGTTAGACTTTTTGTCTATTTATAACATTAGTTTTCTGATTTCTAAAGTAATCCATGTTCTATGTGAGCACTAGGAGAATGCTCCACAAAAAAGCACAGAAGGAAATTTAATAATCACCACAAACTTACCAACCAAAGATAACCACTGACAACATTTTGATGTCCTTTTTTCTAAGTACACGTTTTCAAATCAAAACTTACATGCTATGGTATAAACCATTTTATAACTTGATTTTTTCATTTTATATAATAGCTACATTAGACAGTCCAGACATAAGAAAAAGCTTACTGAAAACTATTCTCATGGCCAAGTCCACTCTTTTGTTCAGGGAATGGAAGGATAACTTTTGGCTTGGATAATCTGGCAGACTTCATAAATGAGTGGCATTTGAGTAGGGCTGGTAAGAATGGTAGGATTTTGAGAGGCACAGATAAGCGAGGAATACATTCTAGGTAGAAGGAATAGAAACAGTAAATTTGTGAAGGTGGAAAGATCTAAGGGAGCACACAGACTCAGTTGATGCACAGGGACTACTGGGAAGTAAGGAAGGAATTTGATTGCTAAAAAAAAAAAAAAAGCTAAGGGTTGTGGAAAAAAAGGAGAGGAATACCAAGCAGGGGGTACAGATAAAGGTAGACTGAGGGCCTTTGGAGTTAGGGACTAGGCCATCAGTGGGAACTTTGGAGGGAGATGTTCCAGCTCAATTGACAGGGCCAAAACCCAGGAAATAGATTAAAAAGACTCTTTCTTACATCAAGAAGTAGGGCTGTGAAAACAAAATCAAAAGAACATTAGCACCGGGACTACTAGAGTCAGTACAAGCTTTTTTACAAGATTGCAGAACAATAACGCTTGGTGTCAAAGATATCTCCTCTGAGACAGAAGGAGAGAAGATAACAAGTACTGAAGTACAGAGAAAGAAAGGTGAATGTACTCATTTCTCAATGATTTCAATTTTCTCACTGAAGAGGAGAGATCAGTGGAGGGAATCAATAAGAGAAATGTAGTAGGACAACAGAGTAACACTGAACGCCCAGTTCAGGTGGGACAGAATGACTGTGTAGTGGGCCATATTAATGGAGTTACTCAATATTTCCCAGAACACTTGAAATTCCAACGGTGCTATTTCTAAATGAGATGGTGGAGGAATTCAGGGGTGGGCACTGACTGAAGTTCATGCAGATTAGGTATTTGTGAGAACAAGAGTCAATGGTTGACCTTTGTAAATGGGTTGGCCAGCAAATGAAATGAAGCTTAAAAGAACCTAACAGACCAACAGACTGGGTGGGTGGGATGGGAGATGAAAGGCTTGAAGGGGCTTGTGAGTATAGAATGTGGGTACCATGGGAGTGTTTATTTTTTTTTGGAGGGGGGTTGTTGGTGGTCTAAATTACAGTAGTGTATTTCAGTGCATATGTGTAAGGCACTATGCAATCCAGAAATGTAAAGTTTAGAGAACAAATCAACTGGCTGAAAAAAGAATGGAGAGCCTGATTTTGATAATTTGTTCTTCTAATCTTTGAATGAAGCAGAAATTTAAAACACCCTAGAAAATGTGTCAACCTTAGCAATAATCTGACAGCTGAATCTTCAATGACAGTGGAGTTTGGAGGCTGTAACTCAGGAAGGCTTGGCTGGCAGCCACCTGGCAGTCAATTCACTGGACACGGAAAGGGGTGGCTCGGGTTAATGAAGCAGTTTAAGTTACTTTTAAAGGCATTTAGGTTACAAACTGCAGTAGGTGGGGTATGCCAGCCACAGAAAAAGGGTGCCACCCACAGAAAACACACAAAGAAAGCATGTGGAGAATATCAAAACACAGGGAGACCATTTACATCACGAAGGAGTTTACCTTTCTTACTCAATGTCCTATAAAACTAAAACAATGTACAGCACATGTCCAAACTAGCAGCTATAAATGCCCAAATCCTTAAACAAACCTTTGAATTTTTAATTACGTAACATGTTGGAATGTTAATAAGCAAGAAAATGCAGTAGTTTTTTTTTTAACTTACAGAATTAATCACTTGTACACTGCAACTTAATAAGGATGGATAATGATTTGAGAAACTGTACGACCTTAAAGTTAAAAGCTGTTACCAAAACTCTTACTCTAAAATCTAGGTGTAATAAATATTTTATACTAGGAGTTAAAGGCAGAGGAAACAACTACAATACCAACAAAAGGAGAAACAAATACAATACCTCTGGATTCATTATCCCTTCTTTTTTAAAACAGCTGTAAAACATGTCCACGGAAAAAACTTCACTCCAAAGATATCCATAGTATTGGCCATCATATCCCCCTGCCAAATGTCCAAAAGTAGCTGGCATATTTGTGCCTTTAAAGAAACAGACATTTCAATCAATGAGATGATAAGTGTTAATTATCAGGTTATCAGCTAGCTAAGGTCTCCCTATGAGGAGTCCAGCTGTGGGAGGAAAGAGTGATAGGATCTCACCTCTAGTACTCCCTGGGTTATGCCTTTGGCAAAAATGTTTACCAACTTCTCTCCTATGTGGCTCAACCTCAGACCTGGTTTTGGCCTTAAGCTCTGGAATGCCTAACAATAGTTTCAGAGGCTGTCCACACCCAGCAAATAGTTCAGATTTTCAGAAGTCAGTTCTTTCTTATCTCTTGCTGTTGCTGTTGTTAGGTGCCTTTGAGTCGGCTCCAACTCATAGTGATCCCATGCACAACAGAATGAAACACTGCCTGGTCCTATGCCATCCTCACAATTGTTGCTTTGCTTGAACCCATTGTTGTAGCCACTATGTCAATCCATCTCGTTGAGGATCTTCCTCTTTTTCACTGACCCTGTACTTTACCAAGCATGATGTCCTTCTCCAGGGACTGATCCCTCCTGATAACCTGTCCAAAATACATGAGAGAAGTCTTGCCATCCTTGCTGCTAAGGAGCATTCTGGCTGTACTTCTTCCAAGACAGATTTGTTTGTTGTTTTGGCAGTCCATGGTATATTCAATATTCTCCAACACCACAATTCAAAGGAGTCAATTCTTCGTAGGTCTTCCTTATTCATTGTCCAGCTTTCACATGCATATGAGGTGATCGAAAACACCATGGCCTGAGTCAGGTGCACCTTAATTGTCAAGGTGACATCCTTGCTTTTCAACACTTTAAAGAGATCTTTTGCAGCCAATTTGCCCAATGCAATGCGTCTTTTGATTTCTTGACTGCTGCTTCCAAGGCTGTTGATTGTGGATACAAGTAAAATGAAATCCTTGACAACCTTAATCTCCTCTCCGTTTATCATGATGTTGCTTATTGGCCCAGTTGTGAGGATTTTTGTTTTCTTTATGTTGAAGTGTAATCCATACTGAAGTCTGTGGTCTTTGATCTTCATCAGTAAGTGCTTCAAGTCCTCTTCACTCCCAGCAAGCAAGCTTGTGTTATCTGCATAATGCAGGTTGTTAATAAGTGTTCCTACAATCCTAACGCTCCATTCTTCTTCATATAGTCCAGCTTCTCAGATTATTTGCTCAGAATACACACTGAATAGGTATGGTGAAAGGATACTACTCTGATGCACACCTTTCCTCACTTTAAACCATGCGGTATCCCCTTATTCTGTTCAAACGACTGAGTGCCTCTTGATCCATGTACAGATTCCTCATGAGCACGGTTAAGTGTTTCGGAATTCCCAATCTCCGCAATGTTATCCATAATTTGGTATGATCCACAAAGTCAAATGCCTTTGCATAGTCAATAAAACACAGGTAAACATCTTTCTGGTATTCTTTGCTTTCAGCCAGGATCCATCTGACAACAGCAATGATATCCCCGGTTCCACATCCTCTTCTAAATTTGGTTTGAATTTCTGGTAGTTCCCTGCCGATATACTGCTTCAGCTGCTTTTGAATGATTACTGGGAAATCCCTTAGACATACAAAACAAAAAACTAAAAACACCAAACCTGTGCCATCAAGTCAATTCCAACTCATAGCGACCCTGTAAGACAGAGTAGAACTGCTCCACAGAGTTTCCAAGGAGTGCCTGGTGGATTTGAACTGCTGACCTTTTGGTTAGCAGATGTAGTTCTTAACCACTACGCCACCAGGGTTTCCTCAGACATACGTGTGTCTTACAAATGCTCTAATATAACCCTATTCTTTTTCATACCTCTTTATATCTAAAATGTGTCAGCAAGGCACTTATCTTAGGTTGATAATTACTAAAAAAGAACTCTTCACTTGAAAAGTTAAAAAGGTTTTACCAGTTTAGTCTTCCTCTAAAGAAACAAAAACAAAAAAACCAGTTGCCATTTAGTTGATTTTGACTCATGGCAACCCCATATGTTGCAAAGTAGAACTGCACTCCACTGGGTTTTTAAGGTTGTGATCTTTCAGAAGCAGATCACTAGGCCTGTCTTCTGAGGCACACCAACTTTAGGTAGGTACAAACCACCAACCTTCTGGTTAGTAGTTCAGTGCTTAATCTTTTGCACAACTCAGGGACTCCAGTCTACCTCAAGGGCTACTTTCAAAAGGAGCTAAAGTGGCCTGAGGCACAAAGTTGCCCTATGGTCCACTATAAATAGATCATAAAAGGAAGTGAAGAAACTAGATTGATTCAACTGACCATTCTTATCTTTATTATCTGTACAAATGTGGCTGATTCATTTTAACAACAATTTCCTTAGTGAAAAAAAATTCTCCTTACCAACTACATAGACACGCCCAACTACATGCATGTGGGTTTAAAATACATAAATATAGATAATACAAACACACACGAAAATGAATCTCAGTTTAGAAACTGCAAGTCAAACTGACTGAACTGATCTCAAAATTAGAAACAAGGTAGAAGTTTGTGCTTCTCCTTAAAAAGGTTTTTTTCTTTCAAATCATAGGGAAGTTCATGGTGCATATAGGGAAGGGGAAGCCAAGTGGGTGTTACCAAATGTGAATGGCTCTCCCTGCTCTGGGGTGGAGGCCAATTGTGCATGCCTAATTACCACTAAAATGCTGCAAAGCTGGACCCACCTTTCTTTCAAGCACATTTGGCAGGATAACTCATAAGGACATAGTATGCTTATCTGAAAGTCATGGCTTGATTACAGAAATCAGAAACAAATTAAATTAGGTAAGCCATTGGCCAAACTCCACCTGTGGCAGTAATAGGAGGATGCCCTATGCTTCACAGGAAAAATGAACCCAAACCTTAGTATTTACATACCAGGAGTAGCTGAAACACCTAAAATTTCTGTGCAGTATTTGGCGTATTCACTCGCAGCATCCAGTGATACGTTGGTATGGAGAGACTGATCAACTTTGCTTAAAACAATCTGGCGTAGGGTCAGAAGACCTAGTAACATAAGAATATTTGGGCATGTTTTAGAGAAGAGAGAATTGTGTTTTCTAACATCATAGGTTTCAAAAACTGATTCCAGCAATACTCATCACAAAATGGGAGCAAGACATTCTATTTAAGATTTAAAATCTTAAATTTAATATTTCAAATTCAGATTTAAAATACCACAGGGTTCTCTATTCCAAGGTATTAGCACTCTTGGGGTGCCATTACTATGAAAGGACAAATAAGTTTTATAGATGAACATGTCAGCAATTCTGCATTAAGTGGTTCTAATTTATTTTCCTTTCTAAAATTTCAAGTCATACCTGTGTTGACCAGTTTAGAAGCAACAAGTTTTTCCAGCTGATCATCTGTAATAGGACTTCCATCTTTATAATGTTTTGACAGTCTTCGGAGAGAATCAATGTCCCATACCCAATTTTCAAGCATTTGTGATGGCACCTCTACAAAGTCAGTTTCCACATTTGTTCCACTAAATCGTGCAAAATCAGTCTATAAAGTAAACATAGTATTTTTTAAAGTACAGAATGAAAATTATATATGTGATCAATTATAATTAAGACTCACTGAAACTTAAATCAGAGGCAGGGTCAATTGTTCCTTGAATGAAGGGTTAAAAAGACCTCAAATTTAAATGAAAATAAAATACAGCAGCCAAGCAGCATGAAAAATAATCCCCAAACACTCTATATTAAGGGAATATTTCATTCCTTTGAATCACAGACGAACTTGGAGCAATCATGAGAAAATCACAACTGAAAAAATATAGCATAAGCTAAAACAATTCTTAAGCTTTGAAAGTAAAAGTATTTCTAAAGAATTTTCCATTAGAAACAAAAAGATCCATAATTTAAGACAAAAAATTTCTCCTTAGCTGCCCCTTCCATTTGCTTACTATGTTTACTTAGTAAGTGCCTTTTCGGGGCACTCAGCGCTCTACTGCTTAACTACTCAAACCACATCAGTTGTTCTTGAGTCAATTCTGACTCATGGCGACATCATGTGTTTCAGAGTGGAACTATGCTCCATAGGATTTTCAGTGGCTGTGATCTTTTGGAAGTAGAAAGCCAGGCCTTTCTTCTAAGGCACCTCTGGGAGGATTTGAACCACTATGCTTTCAGTTGGTAGCCAAGTGCTTAACCATTTGTACCACCCAGGGACTCCACATAACTAATCAGTTTTAATAAAAATCAATTGTTGTTGTTGTTAGGTGCTGTCGAGTCAGTTCCGACTCATAGTGACCCTATGCACAACAGAACGAAACACTGCCCGGTCCTGCGCCATCCTTATAATCCTTGTCATGCTTGAGCTCATTGTTGCAACCACTGTGTCAATCCACCTCGTTGAGGGTCTTCCTCTTTTCTGCTGACCCTGTACTCTGCCAAGCATGATGTCCTTCTCCAGGGAACAATCCCTCCTGACCACATGTCCAAAGTATGTATGACGCAGTCTCGCCATCCTTGCTTCTAAGGAGCATTCTGGCTGTACTTCTTCCAAGACAGATTTGTTAGTTCTTTTGGCAGTCCATGGAATATCCAATATTTTTCGCCAACGCCACAATTCAAAGGCGTCAACTCTTCTTTGGTCTTCCTTATTCATTGTCCAGCTTTCACATGCATATTATGTGATTGAAAATACCATGGCTTGGGTCAGGAGCACCTTAGTCTTCAGGATGACATCTTTGCTTTTCAACACTTTGAAGAGGTCCTTTGCAGCAGATTTGCCCAACGCAGTGCGTCTTTTAATTTCCTGACTGCTGCTTCCATTGCTGTTGATTGTGGATCCAAGTAAAATGAAATCCTTGACAACTTCAGTCTTTTCTCCATTTATCATGATGTTGCTCATTGGTCCAGTTGTGAGGATTTTTGTTTTCTTTATGTTGAGGTGTAATCCATACTGAAGGCTGTGGTCTTTGATCTTCATTACTAAGTGCTTCAAGTCCTCTTCACTTTCAGCAAGCAAGGTTATGTCATCTGCATAATGCAGGTTGTTAATGAGTCTTCCTCCAATCCTGATGCCCCATTCTTCTTCATATAGTCCAGCTTCTCGTATTATTTGTTCAGCATACAGATTAAATAGGTACGGTGAAAGAATACAACCCTGATGCACACCTTTCCTGACTTTAAACCAATCAGTATCCCCTTGTTCTGTCTGAACAACTGCCTCTTGATCTATGTAAAAGTTTCTCGTGAGCACAATTAAGTGTTCTGGAATTTCCATTCTTCGCAGTGTTATCCATAGTTTTGATGCATTGAACACTAGTGACCGAAGACCAGACAAGTTGTGGAATGACATCAAGGACATCATCCATGAAGAATGCAAGAGGTCACTGAAAACAGAGGAAAAAAAGAAAAGACCAAGACGGATGTCAGAGGAGACTCTGAAACTTGCTCTTGAGCATCAAGCAGCTAAAGCAAAAGGAAGAATTGATGAAGTAAAAGAACTGAAGATTTCAAAGGGCCTCTCGAGAAGACAAAGTAAAGTATTATAATGACATGTGCAAAGAGCTGGAGATGGAAAACCAAAAGGGAAGAACACGCTCAGCGTTTCTCAAGCTGAAAACTGAAGAAAAAATTCAAGTCTCGAGTTGCAATAGTGAAGGATCCTGTGGGGAAAATATTAAATGATGCAGGAAGCATCAAAAGAAGATGGAAGGAACACACAGAGTCATTATACCAAAAAGAATTAGTTGATATTCAACCATTTCAAGAGTTGGCGTATGATCAGGAACTGAAGGTATTGAAGGAAGAAGTCCAAGCTGCTCTGAAGGCACTGGCAAAAAACAAGGCACCAGGAATTGATGGAATATCAATTGAGATGTTTCAACAAACAGATGCAGCGCTGGAGGTGCTCACTCGTCTATGCCAAGAAATGTGGAAGAGAGCTTCCTGGCCAACTGACTGGAAGAGGTCCATATTTATGCCTATTCCCAAAAAAGGTGATCCAACGGAATGTGGAAATTATAGAACAATATCATTAATATCACATGGAAGCAAAATTTTGCTGAAGATCATTCAAAAATGGCTGGAGCAGTATACTGACAGGGAACTGCCAGAAGTTCAGGCTGGTTTCAGAAGAGGACGTAGAACCAGGGATATCATTGCTGATGTCAGATGGACCCTGGCTGAAAACTGAGAATACCAGAAGGATGTTTACCTGTGTTTAATTGACTATGCAAAGGCATTCGACTGTGTGGATCATAACAAAAAATCAATTAAAGGGTTAAATTACAATATTACAGACTGATACCCTTTTTGTGTGTGAAGTTTTGGTTTAGTCTAAACTTTAAGTAAGTCATTTCTACAACATGGTTGTAGAAAGCCTGAGTCGTACCTCTCAAATTGGGTAGAAGTGTTTACCTTAAAATAAGAAACCATTTTAGTGGGAATCAGGGCTGCAAATTAGCTGGTAAGTAGGGTGAAGTAAAATGGTACAGGAAAAGAGAAACAAAAAATATACTCAGAAGTTAAAACACCCCTGGAAATATAAAAGGCTTATACTGAGGTGCTGGGCCAAGAATAATAAGAGTTAAAAAAAAAAAAAAAAGGAAAGTTCAGTAAATTATTGAGTCAGATGTCAGAAAAACTCTTGAGCAGCAAGCTGGGGAGTCACTAGAACAGGCTAGTGGTTTGTAACCTTCACGTCATTCATCGAACATCTGTACAATTGCCATTTGCAGAAGAGACTAAGCATTCACCTCAACGGGTCAAGTGCAGAATGGGGGTCAGCATTATGTTGTCTTTCTCTACCTCTGTCCTATTTTCCTCTTCAGATGCTTTACATCCCAATCTTCTCTCCCTGACTTCATCATCCCTTGGGCTTTAAATGGAGGGGAAAGGGGAAGAGGGACTTAACTACTGGAGAATGCAGCAGATGGGATGTCAAATCAGCAGCAAACAACCATTCTGTTTTTGGCCCAGGGCAGAGGCACAGATTTCAACGCCATCTCACATTCTGCCTTCCTCTCTCTATGCAAAAAAGTGTTTTGCTTGACTTCCCATTATAATTGTGCTGATTCTAGATATGAAGAGCTGCAAATACTCAAGAGCCAAGTGAAACTAAATTCACTAGGAGCTGGAATTAGGCCACCTCTGTTGAGGACATCCCAGTAAAAAATTCTTACAGAGAAAGAGGCAAGGGTCCCTGGCTTTTTGGTATATTATTTTCTAACATCCTGCATTATACAAAAAACAACTGCATACAATAATTATAATAATAGACAACATCTGTTGAGATTTTACTGTATTAGGCATTATGTTTGGCTCTTTCCATGGATTATTTGATTTAAATTCCAAAACAATTGTATGAAGTAAGTAGTGTTAGCTCGATTTTTGACATGAGAACAGGAGCACACAGAGAATAATGGCAGAAGTTGGGTTTGAAATCAGGCAGTCTGACTCCAGAACCCAGAATCTTAACCATTAATGTAATCCAAAATCCACTGCCGTCGAGTCAATTCCAACTCATAGCGACCCTATAGGACAGAGTAGAACTGCCCCACAGAGTTTCCAGGGAGTGCCTGGCGGATTTGAACTGCTGACCTTTTGGTTAGCAGCCATAGCACTTAACTACTACGCCACCAGGGTTTCTATTAATGTGATAGTGTTTCTCTATTGTACAGAAAAATGAAAGGTCAAATTATGATATTAAAGAATGACTAACTTCTCTTGGAAGGCATCTGAAATATATATGTGTTATATCAAACTCCCCTTTGAGTGAAGAGTTATAGTGAGGTTTCACTGTGCTTCCATAGAAATTTGGCTTCCTCTATCTACTGGCAGAGGTGCTCTGGTGGCACAGTAGTTAAGAGCTGTGCTGCTAACCGAAAAATATTGGCAGTTTGAACCTAGTAGCTGCTCTGTGGAAGAAAGATGTGACATTCTGCTTCCGTAAATATTTACAGCCTCGGAAACCCTATGGGGGCAGTTCTACTCTGTCCTATAGCGTCGCTATAGTCAGAATTGACTTGACAGCAATGGGTTTGGTTTTTCTGGTTTATATACTGGAATACTTCAAGGATCAAATATAAGGCTGGGTTGTAAAGGTCAGCCTTTGTAACCATCTATCCAGGACTCGGGATGGTAGTGATATTTGTAATGATAACTGCATACTTTTCTAAAGTATACAGTTACTAAAATAGGTACTAAGAGAGCAAATAAAGGCAAAATTACACCATTCTCTACCACTATACGATAGTTTGACAAAAATATAAACTTTATCCTGTTTGCGTATTTGAAAAAAAGTAATTTTTCAGAGTTAGTATTTGCAGATGAGGGAGTAAAATCAAGCCCAAATAACAACAAAAAAGTGTATGTGTGTGTATAGGGGGGAGTAGGTTCAGTACCCAGAGAAAACATGAACAAATGAATAATTCACACAGTGGAGTTAAAACTGAATAAAATAGGAATCAACACAATTATGTCATGCAGAGTAGAGAAGAGAGGGCTTATTCTACCCAAAAGTCTTCATGCGGTGGGGCGGGGGGGAGGCAGGGGGAGAGAACACAGCAAATGAATGAACAGATCAACAATGTCTTCTAAAGAACAAAGGGAAATGTTTGCAGGGAATAAAAGCTAAAAATAACCCTAGTGCTTACTAATTTCCCGATAGTCACACTGCTTCTCTGTGTGCCCGCCCTTTAGGCAACGTCATTTGAATATTTTTCAAATGAAGAGGACAAAGAACCTAAAAAATTCAAACCTTCAATTTCTAGCAAATAACTAAATTCTAAAGAGAAAGGAATCCACAGTCAGCCACTGTGTATGCCCACACAGAAACCACAGGCAAGACTCGGGATCTAGCAGCCTCAGAGGCAAACAGCATGGCAGCAAAACTATTACTCATTCCCCCCAGCCGCCAGATACCACTGCAAAGTTTTTAAACTGCAATCCAGTGAGCCCTAAAGTACATTATATACTTTTCAATATGCACATTTTTTAAAAATAATTTTTATTGTGCTTTAAGTGAAAGTTTACAAATCCAGTCCCTCACACAAAAACTTATATACACCTTGCTACATACTCCCAATTACTCTCCCCCTAATGAGACAGCCTGCTCTCTCCCTCCACTCTCTCTCTTCATGTCCATTTTGCCAGCTTCTAATCCCCCTCTACCCTATCATCTCCCCTCCAGGCAGAAGATGCCAAAATAGTCTCAACTGTCCACCCGATCCAAGAAGTCCACTCCTCACCAGCATCCCTCTCAGTATGCAGAACTTGAGGGTTTTTAATATAGAAGCTTTGCGGGCTACGGTAACTACGGGTGCTAATATATATCTCCCAGATTGATAAAAGGGTATTCTCAAACAAAGATCACAAAATTATCCGATTAACAAATCATTTTGCCGGTGACACTTCAAAAAATCTTATGGCATTACTGCTATAGAAAATATTTTGACAAAGCCTAGAGACCGATGTAAGCTTAGATTCCTGTTTGCTTATAAGTTCCTGAGAGGAACAAAGTTATCTGAAGATGATATTTTTCCTTATCTTTTTAAACAGACAATAAAAACCAAAAACCAAATCCGCTACGATCGAGTCGATTCTGACTCATTGTGACCCTATAGGACAGAGTAAAACTGCCCCGTAGGGTTTCCAAGGAGCGCCTGGTGGATTCAAAATGCGGACCTTTTGGTTTGCAGCCATAGCTTTTAACCACTAAGTATCAGGGTCTCCAGATAATAGCATGCCTAAAACATACTCCATGACAGATTTTTATAATATAATTGAATCTCCAACAGATGACTTGATGCAATATACAAAGATTAACTTTCTCATTTCATACCAGACAGTATGAGCTGGAACAAAATTATATAAATTAAAGTTCAAAAAGTCTTGTGTAAGCTTTTGAATTTAAATGTCAAACTTTTATGGGTTATTGTTCTAATGAAGAGACAGTTGCTTTCAGTGGTTGCAACTCAGTGTTATTTTCATGATAGAAAATCCCAATTCAAAGAAAAGGTTGTTGCTGAAATCAATAGGTGTACTGTATTTAGGAAAAAGAAGAGGCCTCAGGAGAGCTGACCTTGGCTCTTCAGGGTGATTCACTATTGATTTCTTAGCAGTCCTTTCATATTGTGACCTGTCTGATCTACCACTAAATTCAAGGATGATGGAGAAATTTATGTTACAAACCAAGGCATGAAAAAAGAAAAAAAAAAAAAAAAAAGTGACCACTACCCATAGACTTGGTCATGGTCATAAATAGATGGTTAAAATGTCATGCTTTTAACTTCATCACATACCTAATGATCACTGTAGTTAACAACAGTAATAAAGAGAACATGAGTAACAGAAAACCTAGGATTAGCGGTGGAAAGACTGTGAGGATGGCACAGGCAACAGTGTTTTGTTCTGTTGTACATAGGGTCACTATGAGTCGGAACTCACTCAACCCTAACTAACAACAATAAGCAATAGTTCAAGAGGTCAGTATCACCACTATCATTTAAAAGACATGTAAAACAACACATAATCTGCAGAAGTCTTAAATATTGCATCTTAAATTCCCAGCCTTGTCCCTAAATTGGCTATACCTTCCTATGTTGTGCTGTTGGGTGCCGTCAAGTTAGTTTTGACTCATAGAGACCCTGTGCACAACAGAATAAAATGCTGTCTGGCTCTGCTTCATCCTCACAATAGCTGCTACAACCACTTTTGAATGATCTTCAGCAAAATTTTACTTGTGTATAACATTGATAATTTCCACATCTCTTTCGATCACGTTTCTTTGGAATGGGCACAAATATGGATCTCTTCCAGTTGGTTGGCCAGTCTTCCATTTCGGTCTTCAGAATTTCTTGGCATAGATGAGTTAGCACCTCCAGTGCTGCATCCATTTGTTGAATCGTATAGTCCTTCTATTTCTAGCTTTTTAAAAAAAAAAAATATATATATATATATATATATATATATTTTTTTTTAAGGAAGCGCCAAATCTATTTCCAAAGTTGCTGTACCATTTTACATTCCCACCAGCAGTGTATAAGTGTTCCAGTCTCTTCAGTATCCATTTGTTGAAACATCTCAACTGGTATTCGGTCAGTTCCTGGGGACTTGTTTTTCACTAATGCCTTCAGTGTAGCTTGGAGTCTTTCCTTCAGTAACATAGGTTCTTAATCATATGCTACCTCCTGAAACGGCTGAACATCAACCAATTATTTCTGGTCCTAAACAGGACTCTGTATATTCATTCCATCTTCTTTTGATGCTTCCTGTGTCATTCAGTTTTTTGCTCGTGGAATCCTTCAATATTGCAACTTGAGCGTTGATTTTTTTCTTCAGTTATTTCAGCTTGAGAAATGCCAAGCGTGTTCTTCCCTTTTGGTTTCCTAACTCCAGTTCTTTGCACATTTTATTATAATACTTTGTCTCCTCAAGCCACCCTTTGAAATCTTCTGTTCAGCTCTTTTACTTCATCATTTCCTCCTTTTGCTTTGGCTACTCTTCATTCAAAAGCAAGTTTCAGAGCCTCTTCTGACATCCCTTTTGGTCTTTATTTCTTTCCTGTCTTTTTAATAACCTTTTGCTTTCTTCATGTATAATATCCTAGACGTCATCCCACAACTGGACCGGTCTTCAGTCATTAGTGTTCAATCATTAAATCCATTCTTGAACTAGTCTCTAAATATAGGTAGGATATACTCAAGGTCATACTTTGGCTTTTGTGGACTTGTTTTAATTTTCTTCACGTTGAACTTGAACTCACATATGCGAAATTGATGTTCTGTTCCACAGTCAGTTCCTGGTCTTGTTCTGACTTAGGATATTGAGCTTCTCCATCATCTCTTTCCACAGATGTAGTCAATTTGATTCCTGTGTATTCTATCCGGTGAGGTCCATCCATGTGTATACTACCTGTTTATGTTGTTGAAGAAAGTTATTTGCAATGAGTAAGTGATTGGTTTTGTAAAAGTCTGTCATTCGACCTCTGGCGTCATTTCTATCACCAAGGCCATATTTTCCAACTACCAATCCTTCTTCTTTGTTTTCAACTTTGGCATTCCAATCACTAGTAATTATCAATGCATACTGACCGCATGCTTGATCAATTTCACACTGCAGGATAAGGACTGGTAAGAAGGACATTGCGACCTATTTCTGAAAACAATGGCCAGTGAAAACCTTATGGATAGCAGTGGAACATTGTCTGATGAGCCTCCAGGTTGGAAGGCACTCAAAACACGACTGGGGAGGAGCTGTCTCCTCAAGGTAGAGTCAACCTTAATGGTGTGAATGGAGTAAAATTTTCAGGACATTCATCTGCTGATGTGGCACAACTTAAAATGAGAAGCAACAGCTGCAAACATTCATTAGTAATTGGAACGTGGAATGTACAAAACATGAATCAGGTAAGGCTGGAAGTAAAAAATGAAAAGAAATGCATAAAGATTGATATCCTAGGCATTAGTGAGCTGAAATGGACAGGTATTGGCCATTTTGAAGTGGATAATCATATGGTCTAACGTGTCCGGAATGACAAATCGAAGAGGAATGACGTTACATTCATCATCAAAAAGAACACTTCAAGATCTATCCTGAATTACAATGCTGTCAGTGATAGGATAATATCCATACACCTACAAGGAAGACTAGTTAATACAACTGTTATTCAAATTTGTATACCAAGCACTAATGCCAAAGATGAAGAAATTAAAGACTTTTATCAATCTTCCCATGTACTTATTTAAATTGCTTCTTTTTAGGTAAAGACAAATAGAAGTACTAAACTCAAATATTAAAGTCAGGGAGTATGCCTTATTTTTCACCATATCTTCAAAATATAGCATGTGCCCAGAAAATAGTAGGTACTCAATAAATATCTGTGAAATGAATATAGCTGTAAGGAGAAATTTTCTATATGAAGACCCAACCTTAAACAACTTTAAGATATTTACTCTTATTATTATATTTGACCTGACCTCTTAACCAACCTTCAGTCTAACTTCACCTCTTAATAAATACTGAAATTTTTATCAATTTAACTCAATAATATGGTTTTTAATTTTTTATCTGATCATTTCATGTGACCCAAACTAAACTTGAAACATTCAAGATACTATATCTTTTCGTTCTATTAAAACCCCTCGTAACAGAACTAGTATGTCAGACACATCGGATAACCAAACTCTGTTTCTTAAGAATCAACTAAACATCTCTCTCTCATTTAAAAATTATTTTTCTAATTATTAAAAAAAAATGTAGAAAATACAGTAAGCAAATCAAAGAAACACATACCTCCCCACACAGAAATAAACATTGCATAGATTACCAGATTTTGGTTTACAACTTTAGAAGTTATTCTATGTACACATGTATGTATGTGCTTGTGTGTATATAAACAAACAAAAAAACGAGATCCTAATGAAATTACTTCTATAGTTAAAGCAAAAAAAAGGTAACAATGCACAAGGGCTGGGGTTAGGGAGATAGGATGATCATCAGAGAAGGCCCCATGGTTGGTGATAAGATGTACTCCAGGACCTAAGTCTCAATGGTCAAGTAGATAAACTCATTCATTCCACACAAATGTACCTGAGATTGATTTAGAGGGGATGCCATTTAAGTACTAAGAAAGAAGTCCATTTAACAGCAGTACATACTAAGGAGATCAAATTCAGATCATATAACCTGGTGGCATCTCCAGTGCACGGAATGACAGAACAAAGGATGGTTATAGGTAATAAAGTAGAGTTGTTAAGAGAATGACATGAGATCTTTGACAACTCACTTAACTCTTTTGAGTCTCAGTTTTTTACACTTGGAAAATGGGAAAATAGTACCTACCCACCTACCTCAGAGAGTACTGAAAATAAAATGAATAAGTGAATGTAACGCACTGCATTATGGTGCCTGGACCAAGGTAAGTACTCAGTGAATCTTGACTGCTATTATTCTTCTTAGCCTGCCCAGCCTGCCTGACCAGATATGGTCTTGGCTGGTCTGACCAAGCTTGTCTCAGCCTCCTCCATGTATCTATTCCTTGGTGTTAATGCTGAAGATAAACACCATTATTTTCTCTTCAACTAATCTCTTACCTACCCCAAAACTCTAAGCTTATTATGTTCTCGCTTTGGCAATCAAACTTCTAAGTAGGAAGCAATCTTTTTTTTATAATAACTTTTATTAAGCTTCAAGTGAACGTTTACAAATCCAATCAGTCTGTCACATATAAGTTTACATACATCTCACTCCCTACTCCCACTTACACTCCCCGTCTTGAGTCAGCCCTTTCAGTCTCTCCTTTCTTGACAATTTTGCCGGCTTCCATCTCTCTCTATCCTCCCATCCCCACTCCAGACAAGAGTTGCCAACACAATCTCAAGTGTCCACCTGATATAATTAGCTCACTCTTCATCAGCATCTCTCTCCCACCCGCTGACCAGTCCCTTTCATTTCTGATGAGTTGTCTTCGGGGATGGTTCCTGTCCTGTGTCAACTGAAGGTCTGGGGAGCATGGCCGCCGGGATTCCTCCAGTCTCAGTCAGACCATTAAGTTTGGTCTTCTTATGAGAATTTGGGGTCTGCATCCCACTGATCTCCTGCTCCCTCAGGGGTCCTCTGCTGAGCTCCCTGTCAGGGCAGTCATCAATTGTGGCCGGGCACGAACTAGTTCTTCTGGTCTCAGGATGATGTAGGTCTCTGGTTCATGTGGCCCTTTCTGTCTCTTGGGCTCTTAGTTGTCATGTGGGCTTGGTGTTCTTCATTTTCCTTTGCTCCAGGTGGGTTGAGACGAATTGCTGCATCTTAGATGGCTGCTTGTTAGCATTTAAGACCCCAGACGCCACATTTCAAAGTGGGATGCAGAATGATTTCATAATAGAATTATTTTGCCAATTGACTTAGAAGTCCCCGCAAACCATGCTCCCCAGACCCCCGCGCTTGCTCCGCTGACCTTTGAAGCATTCATTTTATCCTGGAAACTTCTTTGCTTTTGGTCCAGTCCAATTGAGCTGACCTTCCATGTATTGAGTGTTGTCTTTCCCTTCACCTAAAGCAGTTCTTATCTACTGATTAATCAATAAAAAAACCCTCTCCCACCCTCCCTCCCTCCCCCCCTCGTAACCACAAAAGTATGTGTTCTTTTCAGGTTTACTATTTCTCAAGATCTTATAATAGTGGTCTTATACAATATTTGTCCTTTTGCCTCTGACTAATTTCGCTCAGCATAATGCCTTCCAGGTTCCTCCATGTTATGAAATGTTTCAGAGATTCGTCACTGTTCTTTATCGATGCGTAGTATTCCATTGTGTGAATATACCACAATTTATTTAACCATTCATCCGTTGATGGACACCTTGGTTGCTTCCAACTTTTTGCTATTGTAAACAGAGCTGCAATAAACATGGGTGTGCATATATCTGTTTGTATGAAGGCTCTTGTATCTCTAGGGTATATTCCTAGGAGTGGGATTTCTGGCTTGTATGGTAGTTCTATTTCTAACTGTTTAAGATAACGCCAGATAGATTTCCAAAGTGGTTGTACCATTTTACATTCCCACCAGCAGTGTATGAGAGTTCCAATCTCTCCGCAGCCTCTCCAACATTTATTATTTTGTGTTTTTTGGATTAATGCCAGCCTTGCTGGTGTGAGATGGAATCTCATCGTAGTTTTAATTTTCATTTCTCTAATGGCTAATGATCGAGAGCATTTTCTCATGTATCTGTTGGCTGCCTGAATATCTTCTTTAGAGAAATGTGTGTTCATATCCTTTGCCCACTTCTTGATTGGGTTGTTTGTCTTTTTGTGGTTGAGTTTTGACAGAATCATGTAGATTTTAGAGATCAGGCGCTGGTCGGAGATGTCATAGCTGAAAATTCTTTCCCAATCTGTAGGTGGTCTTTTTACTCTTTTGGTGAAGTCTTTAGATGAGCATAGGTGTTTGATTTTTAGGAGCTCCCAGTTACCGGGTTTCTCTTCATCATTTTTGGTAATGTTTTGTATTCTGTTTATACCTTGTATTAGGGCTCCTAGGGTTGTCCCAATTTTTTCTTCCATGATCTTTATCGTTTTAGTCTTTATGTTTAGGTCTTTGATCCACTTGGAGTTAGTTTTTGTGCATGGTGTGAGGTATGGGTCCTGTTTCATTTTTTTGCAAATGGATATCCAGTTATGCCAGCACCATTTGTTAAAAAGGCTGTCTTTTCCCCAGTTAATTGACACTGGTCCTTTGTCAAATATCAGCTGCTCATACGTGGATGGATCTATGTCTGGGTTCTCAATTCTGTTCCATTGGTCTATGTGTCTGTTGTTGTACCAATACCAGGCTGTTTTGACTACTGTGGCTGTATAATAGGTTCTGAAGTCAGGTAAGGTGAGGCCTCCCACTTTCTTCTTCTTTTTCAGTAGTGCTTTGCTTATCCGGGGCTTCTTTCCCTTCCATATGAAATTGGTGATTTGTTTCTCTATCCCCTTAAAATATGACATTGGAATTTGGATCGGAAGTGCGTTAAATGTATAGATGGCTTTTGGTAGAATAGACATTTTTACTATGTTAAGTCTTCCTATCCATGAGCAAGGTATGTTTTTCCACTTAAGTATGTCCTTTTGAATTTCTTGTAGTAGAGCTTTGTAGTTTTCTTCGTATAGGTCTTTTACATCCTTGGTAAGATTTATTCCTAAGTATCTTATCTTCTTGGGGGCTACTGTGAATGGTATTGATTTGGTTATTTCCTCTTCGGTGTTCTTTTTGTTGATGTAGAGGAATCCAAGTGATTTTTGTATGTTTATTTTATACCCTGAGACTCTGCCAAACTCTTCTATTAGTTTCAGTAGTTTTCTGGAGGATTCCTTAGGGTTTTCTGTGTATATAATCATGTCATCTGCAAATAGTGATAACTTTACTTCTTCCTTGCCAATCCGGATACCTTTTATTTCTTTGTCTAGCCTGATTGCCCTGGCTAAGACTTCCAACACGATGTTGAATAAGAGTGGTGATAAAGGGCATCCTTGTCTGGTTCCCGTTCTCAAGGGAAATGCTTTCAGGTTCTCTCCATTTAGAGTGATATTGGCTGTTGGCTTTGCATAGATGCCCTTTATTATGTTGAGGAATTTTCCTTCAATTCCTATTTTGGTAAGAGTTTTTATCATGAATGGGTGTTGGACTTTGTCAAATGCCTTTTCTGCATCAATTGATAAGATCATGTGGTTTTTGTCTTTTGTTTTATTTATGTGATGGATTACATTAATGGTTTTTCTGATATTAAACCAGCCTTGCATACCTGGTATAAATCCCACTTGATCAGGGTGAATTATTTTTTTGATGTGTCGTTGGATTCTATTGGCTAGAATTTTGTTGAGGATTTTTGCATCAATGTTCATGAGGGATATAGGTCTATAATTTTCTTTTTTTGTAATGTCTTTACCTGGTTTTGGTATCAGGGAGATGGTGGCTTCATAGAATGAGTTGGGTAGTATTCCGTCATTTTCTATGCTTTGGAATACCTTTAGTAGTAGTGGTGTTAACTCTTCTCTGAAAATTTGGTAGAACTCTGCAGTGAAGCCGTCCGGGCCAGGACTTTTTTTTGTTGGGAGTTTTTTGATTACCGTTTCAATCTCTTTTTTTGTTATGGGTCTATTTAGTTGTTCTACTTCTGAATGTGTTAGTTTAGGTAGGTAGTGTTTTTCCAGGAATTCATCCATTTCTTCTAGGTTTTCAAATTTGTTAGAGTACAATTTTTCATAATAATCTGAAATGATTCTTTTAATTTCATTTGGTTCTGTTGTGATGTGGTCCTTCTCATTTCTTATTCGGGTTATTTGTTTCCTTTCCTGTATTTCTTTAGTCAGTCTAGCCAATGGTTTATCAATTTTGTTAATTTTTTCAAAGAACCAGCTTTTGGCTTTGTTAATTCTTTCGATTGTTTTTCTGTTCTCTAATTCATTTAGTTCAGCTCTAATTTTTATTATTTGTTTTCTTCTGGTGCCTGATGGATTCTTTTGTTGCTCAGTTTCTATTTGTTCAAGTTGTAGGGACAGTTCTCTGATTTTGGCTCTTTCTTCTTTTTGTATGTGTGCATTTATTGATATAAATTGGCCTCTGAGCACTGCTTTTGCTGTGTCCCAGAGGTTTTGATAGGAAGTATTTTCATTCTCGTTGCTTTCTATGAATTTCCTTATTCCCTCCTTGATGTCTTCTATAACCCAGTCTTTTTTCAGGAGGGTATTGTTCATTTTCCAAGTATTTGATTTCTTTTCCCTCGTTTTTCTGTTATTGATCTCTAGTTTTATTGCCTTGTGGTCTGAGAAGATGCTTTGTAATATTTCGATGTTTTGGACTCTGCAAAGGTTTGTTTTATGACCTAATATGTGGTCTATTCTAGAGAATGTTCCATGTGCGCTGGAAAAAAAAGTATATTTTGCAGCAGTTGGGTGGAGAGTTCTGTATAAGTCAATGAGGTCAAGTTGGTTGATTGTTGTAATTAGATCTTCCGTGTCTCTGTTGAGCTTCTTACTGGATGTCCTGTCCTTCTCCGAAAGTGGTGTGTTGAAGTCTCCTACTATAATTGTGGAGGTATCTATCTCGCTTTTCAGTTCTGTTAAAATTTGATTTATGTATCTTGCAGCCCTGTCATTGGGTGCGTAAATATTTAACATGGTTATGTCTTCCTGATCAATTGTCCCTTTTATCATTATATAGTGTCCTTCTTTATCCTTTGTGGTGGATTTAAGTCTAAAGTCTATTTTGTCAGAAATTAATATTGCTACTCCTCTTCTTTTTTGCTTATTGTTTGCTTGATATACTTTTTTCCATCCTTTGAGTTTTAGTTTGTTTGTGTCTCTAAGTCTAAGGTGTGTCTCTTGTAGGCAGCATATAGATGGATCGTGTTTCTTTATCCAGTCTGTGACTCTCTGTCTCTTTGTTGGTGCATTTAGTCCATTTACATTCAGGGTAATTATAGATAAATAAGTTTTTAGTGCTGTCATTTTGATGCCTTTTTATGTGTGTTGTTGGCCATTTCATTTTTCCACACACTTTTTTGTGCTGAGGCGTTTTTCTTAGTAAATTGTGAGACCCTCATTTTCATAGTGTTTGACTTTATGTTAGTTGAGTCGTTACGTTTTTCTTGGTTTTTGTCTTGAGTTATAGAGTTGTTATGCCTTTTTGTGGTTACCTCATTATATACCCCTATTTTTCTAAGTAAAAACCTAACTTGTGTTGTTCTATATCGCCTTGTATCACTCTCCATATGGCAGTTCAATGCCTCCTGTATTTAGTCCCTCTTTTTGATTATTGTGATCTTTTACCTATTGACTTCCATGCTTCCCTGTTATGTGTATTTTTTTTTTTAATTAATCTTAATTTGTTTGTTTTTGTGATTTCCCTATTTGAGTTCATATCAGGACGTTCTGTTTTGTGACCTTGTGTTGTGCTGATATCTGATATTATTGGTTCTGTGACCAAACAATATCCTTTAGTATTTCTTGTAGCTTTGGTTTGGTTTTTGCAAATTCTCTAAACTTGTGTTTGTCTGTAAATATCTTAATTTCGCCTTCATATTTCAGAGAGAGTTTTGCTGGATATATGATCCTTGGTTGGCAGTTTTTCTCCTTCAGTGTTCTGTATATGTCGTCCCACTCCCTTCTTGCCTGCATGGTTTCTGCTGAGTAGTCAGAACATATTCTTATTGTTTCTCCCTTGAAGGAAACCTTTCTTTTCTCCCTGGCTGCTTTTAAAATTTTCTGTTTATCTTTGGTTTTGGTGAGTTTGATGATAATATGTCTTGGTGTTTTTCTTTTTGGATCAATCTTAAATGGGGTTCGATGAGCATCTTGGATAGATATCCTTTCGTCTTTCATGATGTCAGGGAAGTTTTCTGTCAGAAGTTCTTCAACTATTTTCTCTGTGTTTTCTGTCCCCCCTCCCTGTTCTGGGACTCCAATCATCCACAGGTTGTCCTTCTTGATAGAGTCCCACATAATTCTTAGGGTTTCTTCATTTTTTTTAATTCTTTTATCTGATTTTTTTTTCAGCTATGTTGGTGTTGATTCCCTGGTCCTCCAGATGTCCCAGTCTGCATTCTAATTGCTCGAGTCTGCTCCTCTGACTTCCTAGTGTGTTGTCTAATTCTGTTATTTTATTGTTAATCTTTTGGATTTCTACATGTTGTCTCTCTATGGATTCTTGCAACTTATTAATTTTTCCAGTATGTTCTTGAATAATCTTTTTGAGTTCTTCAACAGTTTTATCAGTGTGTTCCTTGGCTTTTTCTGCAGATATCCTAATTTCATTTGTGATATCATTAAGCATTCTGTAAATTAGTTTTTTATATTCTGTATCTGATAATTCCAAAATTGTATCTTCATTTGGGAAAGATTTTGATTCTTTTGTTTGGGGGGTTGGAGAAGCTGTCATGGTCTGCTTCTTTAAGTAGTTTGATATGGATTGTTGTCTTCGAGCCATCACTGGGAAACTAGTTTTTCCAGAAAATCCGCTAAAAAAAAACTGCAGTCAGATCCCTATCAGAGTTCTCCCTCTGGCTCAGGCTATTCAGATGTTAATGAAGCCGCCTGGGGAGGGTGGGGGAGGGAACAGAGAGATAGGAGAGTAGCACCTCAGAATATAGCCAGAGTTGCTTGTCTTGCTTGGAATGACTGTTATATCTGAGATTCCCGCGGGCGCGTCGCCTATGTGTGCTGGCTGTGTGGAGATTGCCCCCAGGGGGTCTGGCCCGCTGGAGTCACGGTCAGATCCTCCGCTTCCAGCCCCACGCCCAGCGTCAAGGCTCCCCTACTGGGACGGTGCACTCTCAACTCCAAAATCAGTCGCTGCCTCCCGGGGACTTCTCGTCCCTCCAGCCGCGTGGCCGTGCCGCCCCCGTGAACCAGGTGGGCCCCCTCCCGGGGTTAGTTCAGATGGGTAGAGTAGCTCCCCGTGCTTGTGCCGCGACCAAGTGTCCCGGCTGGAACGCTGTTCTCCCCACTCCAATACCAGTCGCTGCCTCCCGGGGACTTCTCCTACCGGCTGCGTCCCACGCCGCCCGCGCGACCCGGCTGGTCCCCTTCCCGGGGTTAGTTCAGGGGGTGGAGCAACTCTCCGTGTTTATGGCGTACCTGCGAGCAGTCCAAATCCCTGCGGGACGGTTCCCCGGCTCGGATGCTGCTCTTTCTGCTCCAAGATCAGTCACTGCCTCCCGGGGACTTCTCCTACCGGCTGCGTCCCACGCCGCCCGTGGAACCGGCTGGTCCCCCTCCCGGGGTTAGTTCAGGGGGGTGGAGCAGGTCTCTGTGCTTGTGCCGTACCTGACTGGTACGCTGGCTCCAGGCTCTGGAAACTATCGCTGCTTCCCTGTATTAGTTCGTTCTCCGTCTCTAAATCTGTGTTTGTTGTTCAGGGTTCGTAGATTGTTATGTATGTGATCGATTCACTTGTTTTTCCGTGTCTTTGTTGTAAGAGGGATCCGAGGTAACGTTTGCCTAGTCCGCCATCTTGGCTCCGCCGGAAGCAATCTTTAAAACAAAACCAAACTCATACTTGGTGCCTTCCAATCACCTTCCACAGATCTTCACTCACAATCCACGGAGCGTAAGCATTTGTAAATTTTCCTCAACCTGAAGTGACAGTATGTTATCTCATGGCAACTACTATTATTGTTATTTTAAAGTTTTGAATTATGTGGTATTTATCGACCCAAAAAGAGTTGAATTAAGGACGGTGGTTAAGAGCTCGGCTGCTAACCAAAAGGCTGGCAGTTCAAATCCACTAGTCCCTCCGTGGAAACCCTATGGGGCAGTTCTACTCTGTCCTACAGGGTCACTAAGAGTCGAAATTGGCTCGATAGCAATGGGTTTTTTTATGGGTATAGTTATAAAACTACTTCAAACATGTATAGCACTTTATGATTTTCCAAGTGGCTTCTCACACATTATTTTAACTCCCCAGCACCCAGGGAAGTGGGTACGAGAATCACTGTTGCCCCCATTTTATAAACAAGAAAAACGAGATGGTTCAGAGAGGTAAGTAACTTGCCAAAAGTCACAGAGCTAAGCCCACAAATACACAAATTATTTCTAATCCAGTGCTCTTGTCATAACACCAGGGTGTCTTCCTGGCTACTACAGTGAAGTTTACTTACAACAGTATCTAATTCAAAATATTTAGAGCAGACAAAATACTTCTGACTAGATTACACAGACTTGAAATCACATAAAGTTTTACTGCTCCTTCATTCTTCTTATTTTTAAATAAGAAGACTTTATTGCAATTCTGATGTATTGCCTTAAAACAACTATCCCTAACAGTTAAAAATTCATGACTGCCCTTAATACACATATCAATATAGACATTACAATGGAGGCCATTGAGAGGTATGGCTCTCCTACAGAAGCTCAAAAGGCCAGTGATTACTGATAGCCCAAACCACAATAAAGCCACAAAACAGGGACAGATACTAGAGGTACCACCGCTTGATTGGTACCTTCAAATTACATACACTGTAGTGTAAACATAAGAAAATATGGGTGAAACTCATCCCCTGAACAATAAGACAGTAGACATATTGAACTAGTGCATCTACGTGTCTGAAAACTGGATGTTTCCGTCAACACATTTCAATACTACTAGCTCAAAGGAGCCCTTCTGGTCATCAAACCTGCAAACTGCCACAGTGGAGAACTCAAATACTGCCAGATCTTGAAACCCACCTATTGAATATGTCTGGCAATTTTTTTATTCATTATATACATTTATCGGATAGATAAGTCAAAAGTATTACTGAACACAGAAACTATTAAACTCGTTATTCATTACTATCCAGTATAGGTCACTACAAAAGGTTTTGCAATTATTAATAAAGCTGCAAATATATGGATCTATGCCTATTACATTTAAGACAAAAGTAGTGACCAGTGGTTCCAATTACCGTTATACCTTAAAAATTCTTACATTACAGGACATCCGAAAAGTTTAATGGACAAATAAGATACTATTCAGAGATAACCTCATGAGGAGATGACCAAGCAAAGATCTTAACTAACACACTATTCATCAGTATGACACATTTTGTGCTCATGAATGAGGTTAGGCAGAATTCCAAGAATTGAATATAGTCTACTGTTTCAAGAGAGAGACATCGAACTAGGGAATGTAATATATATAGCTCAGTCACGAGTCAAACAGCTCTAAAATGTCGTAGTACCAAGGAAAGATTTTCCAGTAACAAAGTGTCTATCTCAAAGGATCAAAAATAATACGAGAAATAAGAATATTATAAAAGAGCTCCGCAGGACTGCACCGTGAATACATGATAAGCATATATAAGGTTATAAGAGGACTGTACCTGAAAACAAGAACATCCACCAAGTGCACTGAAAACCCTGAAGATCACTATTATTTTAATAACCCTGGTGGTGCAGTGGTTAAGGCGATCGGCTGCTAACTGAAAGGTGGATGGTTTGAAATCACCAGCTCTGTGGGAGAAAGATATGGCAGTCTGCTTCTGTAGAAATTTGCAGCCTTGGAAACCCTACGGGGTCTCTATGAGTCGAAACAGACTCTACAGCAGTGGTTTGGTTTTTGGAGTGGGTATTATTTTATAGATGTGATTAAGATATCGAATTACTTCTTTGTGAAATCATCGGTCTAAAATGAACACCCAAATAAGGAGGAAACGTGCTACAAACCCAGGAATTCTTAACTTAGGGTCTGTCACGGGCTGGGCTTCAAGGAACCTATGAGCGCTTTGGAATTCTAGCCTCCTAAACTGTGGAGAATACATTTCTGTTCATTAAAGCCACCCATTTGTGGTATTTCTGTTATAGTAGCACTAAGAAACTAAGACACCCTCTGTCTTTAAAATAAAAGATGGATGCACTGGGATAAAAGATAAAACGTTGAAAGAATTACAAGTTTCTCCAGAAATGTGGCTGTGTTATTTTGGAAATGAGTGGGTACATTTTTGTTATTACAATGATTAGGGATCACTGTGGGGGCTAGCAATGTCCAGGATTGTTCTACATGTGTCCGGATAACAAAAAATTGATCCATATTTGGCATGTTTTTCATATGTCCTGCTGAACTTTCATATAAACGAAAAAATGAGCCTGTAACTAATACCATTGTCCATATTTATGCAAAGTTATTTTTTTACACAATTTTAATTTCCAAGACTACAACTACTGGAATCTACTGTATAACTCAAAGTTAGATTCAGTTTTTTATTTGGAAGTTTTACAATTTTGGAAAATTACATCACCATTTGTCATACCATTCTTGGATTTGCACTGACAATTCAAACTACTTGTCTGTAGTTGTTACTGCTGCATTCAGGGTTATTTATATGTACTTCAAACCCTTGAATACTTCATCAAGCATTACTTCATAGTCATGCCCAGCTATTACCATTTGAAAAACATAATACATTTATTTCTTTTATGTTCAGTGAAGACACTGCATTGATTTTAAAAAACGGAAAAAGGACATTAAGAAAAACTAGTAAAATCTGAAAAAGAAACCATGGGGTTTAGTTAGGAATAATATACTAAAGTGGATTTCTCAAATGTTAATAATAGGGGAAACTATAGGAGTATATGGAAAATCACTATAAATCAAAAACTATTCTAAAATAAAATGGTTATTTTAAAAAAGCTTAACTTTAGAGACTCGTTGTTAGGTGCCAAAAAGGCAGTTCTAACTCAGAGTGACCCTATGTACAAAGAATGAAACACTGTCCAGACTTGCACCATCCCCATAATCATTGTTATGTTTGAGCCCATTGTTGTAGCCACTGTGTCAATTTGTCTCATTGAGAGTCTTCCTCTTTTTTGCTGACCTTCTACTTTACCAAGCATGATGTCCTTCTCCAGGGACTGGTCCCTCCTTATAGCATGTCCGAAGTACATGAGACAAAGTCTCGCCATCCTCACTTCCAAGGAGCACTCTGGCTGTATTTCTTCCAAGACAGACTGGTTTGCTCTTCTAGCAGTTCATTGTATATTCAGTATTCTTCGCTGACACCCTAATTCAAAGGCATCAATTCTTCTTCGGTCTTCCTTATTCATTGTCCAGCTTTCGCACACATAGGAGGTGAATGAAATATCATGGCTTGGGTTAGGCGCACCTTAGTCCTCAAACTGAAATCTTTGCTTTTTAACACTTTTAAAAGGTCTTTTGCAACAGATTTGCCCAATGCAATACATCATTTGATTTCCTGACTGCTGCTTCCATGGGTGATGACAATGGATCCAGGTCAAACGAAATCCTTGACAACATCAATCTTTTCTCCATTTATCATGGATGTTGCTTATTGGTCAAGTTGTAAGAATTTGGGTTTTCTTTATGTTGAGATATAATCCATACTGAAGGCTGCAGTCTTTGATCTTCATTAGTAAGTGCTTCAAGTCCTCTTCGCTTTCAGCAAGGCTGTGTCATCTGCATATCACAGGTTGTTAATGAGTCTTCCACCAATCCTGATGTCACATTCTTCTTCACATAGTCCAGCTTCTCAGACTATTTGCTCAGCATACAGACTGAATAAGTATGGTGAAAGGATGCAACGCTGATGCATGACTTTGATTTTAAACCATGCAATATCCCCTTGCTATGTTTGAACTATTGCCTCTTGTTCTATGCACAGGTTCCTCATGAGCACAACTAAGTGTCCTGAATTCCCATTCTTTGTAATGTTATCCATAATTTGTTATGATTCATGCAGTTGAATGCCTCTGCATAGTAAATAAAACACAGGTAAACATCTTTCTGGTATTCTCTACTTTTAGCCATGATCCATCTGACATAAGCAACGATATCCCTCATTCCATGTCTTCTTCTGAATCTGGCTTGAATTTTTGGCAATTCTCTGTTGATGTATTGCTGCAATTTCTGAATGGTCTTCAGCAAAATTTTACTTGTGTGTGATATTAAGGATACTGTTGGATAATTTCAGCATTCTATTGGATCACCGTTCTTTGGAATGGGCACAAATATGGATTTCTTCCAGTTGGTTGGCCAGGTAGCTACCTTCCAAATTTCTTGGCATAGACAAGTGCACACCTCCAGAGCTGCAACATGCCAGCTACCACAGTACAACAAACTGACAGATGCATCGTGGCTAGAGACTCATTAAGATTTTTATTCTGGAAAACTGTCCCTCTGTTTATGTTAATATCAATATATTTAAATATTAAGTTAAACTACTCAACCTTTCCATATGTCAAAGATGGCTAAATATTAGCAAGTGACACGGTTCAACCTAAAATAGTTTGACAATAGCTTACTGGACTGTGTTACAAAGATTCATTGTTAGAAATAAAGAGAGATCAGTTGTAATCCATTGCATATACCCTTCTCCCTGGAAAATTCTCTGCTTGATTAGGTTATATTTTCTATTATTTTAATGTGAAGCTAATAAAGGGGTACTACAAAATATTTATCATGCAAAAAGGAATAAAGGGCCTGAGAGAGTTGAAAATCAGTGAACTAAACAAAGCATAAATAAGCAGAAAGGACAGATTACATCTCAGCTTATCTGTGAAGCTTACTCCAAATTCCCAGGAAAAGAATTAAAAGAAAAAAATCTATAGTATTTATAACGCATACTCAATGGCAGTCTTTTTTTTTCCTTTTCCATAGGCCAGTATTCAAAAAGCTCTTTCATTGGTAGGTTAACTTCTGAGTGAAAATATGTTGTTAAAGAGGACATGATTAGAAGAAACCTGTGTTTCTGCAGAACATCTATGAAATTCCTGAACATATTCAGTTTCTGAAAAAACACATTAAGTGGAGAAACTTGACAAAAGAAAAAAAAAAAAAAGCCCAGAAAAGCAAGGGGAAATTGGTAGGCTTACCATAAAAATTCACTTACCTGTGCACAAATCTGATGCATGACATGACCAAACTCATGGAAGTAAGTCCTCACCTCATCGTGCCTCAGGAGAGAGGGACGACCTGCTACTGGCTGTGAGAAGTTCACCACAAGGGCAGCCACAGACATCATTCGACTCCCATCAGGGAGAAGGCAGCCAGGCTGGAGACCAAAGCAGGCTGCATGGTTGTATTTTCCTTCCCTACGAACCAGAAACATATGTCAGTGAAATATGTCAGTCCCCAGGCCATATCAGATACATTTCATTCACCTTTTGGAAAACAGGTCAGTGTTTTGTTAAAATAGAAAAACTAAAACTAAACAAAGAAACAAAGAACCCACCATCACTTTCCTTAAGTTATAGCTCCGAGGTTTCTTTTGTTGCAAATCTTAATGTGAGAATTAAGATGCATACCACACCTATCGTACAGCTGAATATCCAACTTATTTTAATGAGCTCCTGTTTGTCTTCTTCAAAGATGGAGTCAATTCACTTTTCACTAAATAGTGTTGAAGCAAATTTGAAATGAAAAAATATGGTTTGATTGATCAGGTATTTTTTTCTTTAAATTAGAATTGATTAAAAAAAAATTAATTCCAGACAATGAGGTTTTTCCTTTTATTTAGAGAGAAGAATCTCTACTCACAATTAAACGAGCTCCTTTATGAACTAGACAGGGTTTTTGAAAACAGAATCCTTTTAGTTAGCCCCAAATAGCATAAATTAAACTATGAATCTTCTGTTCTTGAGCAATGTGGTATCTGTGACGGTCTGTTCGAAAGGCCGTTAGACTTCATTCTTGGAGTAGGCTTACTTCTTTTTCTGTGCTCAGAAAACTAACAGTGTATTTGGGTTTGGGGAGGTTTTTAGTTTGCTTTGTTTCAGTTTGTGTATTTTTTCCAGACTGCTTTTCTTGGTGACTCTAATTATTTTGTTTTTTTTCCCCGCTGATGCTATTCAAGTTAAAGAGAAATTAGCCTTTTTCTAGCTCCCTCTTAATATGTATAAAACTGGAAAGAGCATTGGTCCTGCCTTTATAACAACAACAAAAACAGCGGCAGCAGCAGCAACAACAATAATCACAAAAACAAAGCATGCTTGACCATCTGCAAATGCAACTTTTTTTAAACCCATGAGACCGCTGAGGTTACGAGTAATCAACTAATGAACAATCTAAAACAAATGCCTCCAAGGAGAGAGGAAACCAGCAGCTACAAGAAGTTTTAATAAATTACTAAAGGCTAACAGTTACTAAATTATTAATAATTTATTAGTTACATTACTAATATTTTGGAAGTGAAGTGATAGCTGTATAACACAGTGAATGTAATTAATGTCGTTGAATTGTACACTTAAAAATGGTTAAAATGCCAATCTCTTATTATATATATTTTACCACAATAAAATAAAATAAATAAGGTAACAAAAAAATTACTAATAATTAAAAATTATCAGCAAAATCAGAGAAGAGGCGGTATAGATAAGCGAAATTTTGTATCCATTTTCAGGTTCTTCTCTACAGACTTCAATGGGCACACACAAAAAGACTGGGGCAGTTGAGAGCCCTAAGGGATGTATTAGTTGTGATGCAGGCCTGGGGGAAGGTAGCAGCTGCTGTGGTAAAGGCATGGACCAATGCCTAGATTCTTTTTACCTCTTTCTCCTACAGAACAAAAGTTTTAAATTGCTGGGGAAAAAGCAACAAATGCTTTCATCCTTACAGCACTGGTGAAAGTCTACTGTCACTGGGGAAAACAAACAGGAAAAAAAAAAAAAACCTGAATCCCTGGAGGAAGAGCAGGAATACGTCCTGGGCCCAGACCTACAGCTGAGGCTGGAGTAGAGCAAGATCACTGAGCAGGGCCCACTCTGAGGTGTAATCACAACAACAGACAACTCTATTCTCCTAAGCAGACTAAGGATCGAGTAACATAACAGCAGTCTACTGCCGGGAGAGAAGTTAAGAGCTTCAAGGGACTCATTTTAAGGCACAGCACAAAAGGAAGACCTAAAGGAGAGGACGAAACAGACACTGAGAAAAACTCCCAGGCAAACTAGTTCCCATCGTAAACACAACATAACAATAATGTGAAGCTTGTGGTCCACTAAGGGCAACTATGGCAACAAAATGTCAAACTCAGCTCAAGTACTAAATAGAATCAAACGGCCTTAAAGACATTAAAGACCTAGCAGAAGTAAATGTGTGTCCATTTTCAGGCACAAAAAAATAATTTGCTTTAGTCTTCACTGTCCTATAAAAGTTATCTGACTTTTAAAAAAAACTGTGAGGCATACAAATGTGCAAGAAAAAAGAACACACAGTCAAGAGAAAAAACAAACAACAGAACAAGATTCAGACATGACAAAAATGTTGAGCTCTCAGACAGAGAGCTATGAATAATATGTTTAAGTTTCTAGTGAAAAAAGAGGACACCACGCATGGTTAGATGGATATAGAAAGTAGGAAACTATAAGAAACAAATGGGAATGCTGTAAATGAAAAACACAGTATACCTATCCCTCACTTATCAACTATCCTGTTATCTGACATTTCAAGTTTACAACAATAGTAAAAAATCTACTATATAACTATTTTGTGTATTAACGAGGCAGTGGCCATGGCAGCAATAGCTATGGAGTGTCACCTCCCTTGAGAAGGGTCTCCAGGTAGCCTCTGGGAAGCTGGGCCACAGTGCCTTGTGCCCTCCAGTCCCCATCAGCAGGGGTGCCTCGACCAGCTGGTGCTTGGGGCCAGCCTCCTCTGTGGCCGCAGCCTCTAGGTGGACGTGCAAGTCGCACTGAGCCAGGGGCATCTGTTCTGGGTTTCCAGCTCCTATTCAGCCTGAGGCCCTAAAGCTCAAAATTGCTGTGGGGTGCGAAGGGAGGGAAGAAAGAGGCCTCAAAGAGGGTGTTTGGAAGAAAAGCTCGTGAGCTTAATGGCATCCTGAAGTGAGCTGTACTGGGCCTGAAGTCTCTGCCTCAGTGGGGCTGGGTGTGTGGCCCAGCTACCAGTCCCTTTGCAGAAAGCCCGGAGCTTCAGTGACTTGCCAGGCCTGGAGGGCAGAGCAGGCTTCGGGATGCTGAAAGCAGGGCTTGCAAGGGTGGGAGTGGAGCCCTGGTGGCAGCTCTTGAAGGCAAGTGCTGACCCAGTAGCAAGAGGAAAGTGAAGTGGTTAAGCCACGAGTCCTCCAGTCACATCACCCATAGCCCGACTTTATCCAGCTTTGTTTTCTCCAAGCCTCCTTCTCCACAGAGGAATAATTCATAACTGAACTCGTCACAGTGATTTACTCATCAGTAAATCTTAGCAGTTATTATTTCTGTGATATTTTCTAAAAAAAACTGGAAAAAGAATGGCCTGAAAACAACAAAAATCCCCCATTTTTGCATAACAGATTTTTATATAACAACATGGTCTTTGGAACCTCACCGTGTTGGCAAGTGAGGAATGGGCGTAACAGAGATGAAAAATGCTTCAGACAGGATCATTAGGAGACTTGACACAGCAAAGGAAAGAATCAGGGACCCTAAAGACAGGCCAATAGAAATTGCCCGAACTAAAACACAAAGATTAAAAAGAGTTAAAAATAAAACAAAACAAAACAGAAAAAAGCCTCTAGATCTGTGGGACAATATCAAATGATCTATCATATATGTAATTGGAATCTCAGAAGAGAGATAGAACAGGATAGAAGAAATATTTTAAGAAATAATAGCTGAGAATTTCCCACAATTAATGAGACACCAAACAACAGATCCAAGAATCTCGGAGAACAACAGTGAAGTTCAAAACAAACAAGAAAAATAAAACTACGCAATATACTTTAGTATAACGAAACTGCTAAAAACCAGAAATAGAAAATTCTGAAGGTAGCCAGAGGAAAAGAGCACATTACACATGGACAGGGATAATAATTATAGCTGACTTCTCCCCCCAGAAACTATGCATATCAGAAGAAAATGGAGTGACACCTTTAAAATGCTGAAAGAAAAACCCCAAGAACCCAGAATTCTACAAACACCAAAAATATCTTTAAAAAAAGGAAGAAAAATAAAGACTACCTTGGACAAACAGAACTTAGAGAATGTATTACTAATAGACGTGCACTACAAGAAATTTTAAAGGAAGCTCTTCAGGCAGAAGGAATATATCAACCCAATATGAAAGTGTAATAAATGAAGTTAAATGTAAAAATTCTTATTTTTTGGTGCTCTAAAAAATAAACATTTACAGCAGTAATATTAACAATTCACAGGGTGTTTATAGCATAGTAAAAGTAAAATACAGGCCAATGATAACACACATGATGAGGGAGAAATTGAGAATACACTGTTTTAAGTTCCTTATACTACATGTGAAGTGTTATAACATTTGAAGACAGACTCTGATTAATAAAAGATGTATATTTCAACCCTGAGAAACAATTCAAAAATTTAAAAAGAGGCATAAAGAAAATGTCAATAGTGGAGATAAGATTGAATCTTAAAAAAACCCCTCAATCCTACTACACTGTGCTGCCTGTCAGCAAGACTGAGGGGAGTGGCAATAGATTTAAGAATACTGGCAGACAAGTTACTTAATCATAAACCTTTTTTGGCAGGGGTCACAATAGAGGGTCCCTGGCAGAGCAGGAGAAAAATGCAGAGCAAAATTTGAACTCAAAAAAAAAAAAACCAAAACAAAAACCAGACTTACTGGTCTAATATAGACTAGAGAAACTCTGAGAGTATGCCCCCTGACACCCTTACAGCTCAGTGGTGAAGTCACTCCTGAGGTTCACCCTTCAGCTGAAGATTAGACAGGCCCTGTCATGAATTGAACTGTGTCCCCCCAAAGTGCCTGTCAACTTGGCTAGATCATGATTCCCTTGTATGATTGTAAGGTTGTTTAACATCTTATCATCTGATGTGATTTTCCTACATGTTGTAAATCTCATCATTATGATGTAATAAGATGGATTAGTGGCAGTTATATTGATGAGGTCTGTAAGATTACATAGTGTCTTAAGCCAGTCTCTTTTGATATAAAAGGCAGAAGTGAACAGAGAGACATGGGGACCTCATACCACCAAGAAAGCAGCGCTGGAAGCAGAGCATGTCCTTTGGACCTGAGGTTCCTGAGCTGAGGTGCTCCCATACCAAGGGAAGACTGATGACAAGGACGTTCCTCCAGAGCCAACAGAGAGAGAAAGCCTTCCCCTGGAGCCCTGAATTCAGACTTCCAGCCTACTGGACTGTGAGAGAATAAACTTCTCTTTGTTAAAGCCATCCACTTGTGGTATTTCTGTTATAGCAGCACTAGATGACTAAGACAGGCCCGAAAACCAAAATGAGACTAAATGGGCACACCATCCCAGGGGCAAGGATGAGAAGGCAGGAGAGTACAGGAAAGCTGGTAAATGGAGGAACCTAAAGTCAAGAAGGGAGGGGTATTGACATGTTGCAGGGGTGGCAACCAATGTCACAAGACAATACGTGTTGTGTATTAATTGTTTAATGCAAAGCTAGTTTGCTCTGTAAACCTTCAACTAAAGCACAATTTTTTAAAAAAAAGGAAAAGAACTGACAACAGCAACTGGAAAGATTAGATAGGAAGTTTAGGAGACAGTGACTTTATGTTAATGGGGGAGGAACAACTCAGAAAAATAGGGTGACAATGGTTGCACAACTTGAACACAATCAATGTCACTGAATGGTACACGTAGAGACCGTTGAACTGGTGTATGTTCTGCTGTGTATATTCTCAACAACAACAACAAAATGATAAAAAATAAACCTTTTTTTGGGTCAATTTTAAGTAAATGCAGTGCACAAATTAGATGCTGCTGCTGCTGCTGCTAGTTACTGCTGAGTCAATTCTGACTCATGGCAACCCCATGCATGTCAGAGTAGAATTGTGCTCTACAGGGTTTTCAATGCTGATTTTTCAGACGTAGATAGGCAGATCTTTCTTCCAATGTATCTTTGGGTGGACTTGAACCTCTAACCTTTAGATTAGCAGGCAAGTGCATTAGCTGTTTGCACCACCCAGGGTCTCCATGATGATAGCAGCTAACTAATTAGGCAACTGTTATGTGCTGGGCACTCTTCTTTAATGCTTTGCATGGAATAAGCCAATTTAATCCTTACAACAACCCAATGAAATAGGTATTGTAAGTGTTTCCATTTTATAGGACCTAGTAGTACAAAGAAACTAAAACCAAAACCAAACCCATTACCATCGAGTCGATTCCGACTCATAGCAACCCTATAGGACAGAGCTGGGTTTCCAAGGAGCGGCTGGTAGATTCAAACTGCTAACCTTTTGGCTAACAGCTGATCTCTTAACCGCTGTGCCACCAGGGCTCCAAAGAAACTAAGACACATAAAAATTAAGTTTCTTAATTTTTTATTCTGGCTTCAGGGTCACATTTTTCACCCTATACTGAGAACGATGGAAGAGAGGAGTCTTAAACTGGGAGGGTTGAACTCCTAAGGTCCCTTCCAACAGTGTGATCCTCAGTACCTTGGATAGAGGTCCAAGTAGAACTGTCCCAACACTTCTCCTGTAGCTTTATCCTTCACAGTGTAAAGTGTAACACTTTTATCCCAAACGTGAGCATCTGGTACTTGCTCAAATGAAAGTCCCAACAACTCCTGGTAGATGCTCAGCAAGCCTTCTGTTACCACATCGATTGGGAAGTATTCCTTGAGGATTTCTTGGTCTAGAGAGTACTTGAGTTCCTCTGTCTGAGTCATGTAGTAATGTAGATCCCAGGCATTGATTTTTCCATCGTATTCAAAACCTCTCTCTTCACATTCCTTTTTCTTCAAATTCAAAATAAACTCTCGTTCTGCCTCGCCCAAGGGTTTTAATTTCTGGCTTAAATCATCTGTGAGGAGAGTGGGAAAATTTAGTGATTCACTGTCCTTGGGAGCAAGCGGTATTTTATCATGGTACCCTCTCCTTGGTAAACCCGTTAAAACCTGTTGCTGTTGATTCTGACCCATGGCAACCCAACAGGACAGAGCAGAACTGCCCCATAGGGTTTCCAAGGAGCAGCTGGTAGATTCAAACTGCTGATGTTTTGGTTGACAGCCAATCTCTTAACCACTGAGCTGCCAAGTTTCCCCTTCCTTGGTAGTAATCAATAAAGATAAACAGGAAGGCAGGCAGGAAGAAAGGATGGAAAGAAGGATATAGGGAAGAAAGGAAAGAAGGATGCACGGAGGGAGGCTCTATTATAGCAGCATATTATATGCTTTTCTCTTCAGGGTGATTTATTTTTATGGCTCCTCCCCTCTTTTTTCTTTTTGCACCACCAAAAGCAGGCCAAGACTTCCTGACATCATCAACAAAGCTGAAGTTTATCTCAGAGAACTATGACTCAAGAATGGTGTGATTCATGGAAACTAAACTCACGTACATGATCATTCCTCGACGAGGTCAGCCTTCTCAAAAAGCCAGGGAACAAAAGAGATGTAGCCTGTGGTCGGTATTATGTAAAAATTGCTCAACACATTTGACAGTCATGGGTTTAATTTATCACTCGCCCATTCCTATCACGAAGATATATTTGGACATAGCAGTTCCACTTTTTAGATGGGGAAACTTCTCAGACTACAATTTATATACTGAGTCCAATTTTGTGACTTGTTTCATGTTTTCGGTTAAATGAGAAGGCTCTTACTAGTATTTATTCCTCGCAACTTGTTAGATACGTAAGAGAAAAATGTGCTTGGCTCTGTAGGGACATGGCAGTTCAGGGGGCAACCCCGTAGCATGACGAGGAGGCAGCAGCCTGAGGAATGTTGTGTGAAGAGAAAGGAGGAAGCTTATGGTGTCTACAAAGAAACACAACTCTGATGGGGGCCTATGAGAGAATATGTGAGTACAGGTGATAAGAGAACAACTCTGGGGAGAATCAGACAATTTTAAATTAGAGAGGATACTACTTTAAAGTAATTAAGTCATTCAGGTAGTTACCAAGAAAACATTTCAGCATATGCAGTTATCCTAAAGCAAGCAGTCTCAGCAACCTTGTTAACACCCTGTGCCATGCTTTTGCATAAAATGCATCAGACTGTATGAGTTACCTGTTCACATCTCTATTGTTCCACTCAATGTAAAATTCATTGAGGAAAGGAGCCTTATCTTTTTCCTTTCTGCAGATCTACCACTTAGCGTTCTGTATAATACAAGGTAGTTATTCCACAAATGTCTCATGAATGAATAAATGAATTACGCAATAATAAATATAGCTACCATTTATGGAATACTGGCTCTATGTCAAACACCATGCCCACATATGTATTAATGAATTAATGTGCGGCCATTGGGGACACAGTGGACTCAATTCTGCACTGAAGGCTTATTTTAACAGATTACTAACTCTTTCTACCATAATTAAGCTAATAAAAGGATATCATGGTTAAATGAGTATCAAAGCAATAAATTACATAATCTGATTAGCTGTTGAAGGTGAATAAAGTCTGAAAGGTGTCAATGAGGAAAATACATAAAATATCCTACTTTGGGTAACTTTGATTAGAGCTGACTACAATGAAAATTAGTATCTTTACTATGGCTAAGTTATTCAACCATCTTCACTAAGATGAAGGAGAGTGACTGTTAGAATTGTGATACCCAGACTGACAAGTGGATGGGGAAGAGTACTAGAGTATCAGTGATTAAATGCCATGGACATAAGAACCATGGTTTTTAAAAGGTTAATGAAAAAGTTATTTTAAATTAATGTGAATATAATGATTATAGTTTTGATGTACATCATTTAACACTACTTTCATATAATAGCAAGTGGTTTCTGGAGTGGAAAACATTTATTTTTTGTTTCTTTATGTTCTATTTTCATTTATACCCATTTGTCAGCTTATTTCATATAAATTCACAAGTAGCCATGTTATCACTGCCAAAAGCCTGGTGGCAGTGAACAATGCCAATGGCCTAATATTCTCCATTAGAACCCTAGACATCTTGTTAAGAATTAGCATGAAAATACAAAATAAGATACAAATAGAATAAAGCCAGGTCTATAATAGTAATACAAAGACTCCTGGTTATGCAGTGCTTAAGAGCTGAGCTGCTAATCAAAAGGTCAGCAGTTTGAGTCCACTAGCCGCTCCTTGGAAACTCTGTGGGGCAGTTCTACGGTGTCCTGTAGGGTTGCTATGAGTCTGAATCGACTCAACGGCAATGGGTTTGGTTTTGGGTTTTATAATAGTAATACAAACAATGAACAATCCCTAGAAGCCAAGCAGTCTCTAGCATATAGTAGGTAATCAATAAACTTCTTAATGAAAAATAGGATTGTTAGAATTCTATTCTAACAGGCATGTTAGATTCTGAACCCCTCTGTCCACCTGCTATGATGTTGTAAAACAGTCATAGAAAACAAGAAATGAAAACCACATAACTGATTTAAAAAAAAAGAACTCACCAAGAAAGGCTATTACACGGCTTGTACTCTTTGCAGTATTCATTTCAAGTACAAAGTCAGCATGTGTGCTATAGCCAAGTAGTTTGGCTACTTTGGCACGCAGTGGAAGTAGGTGCTGCAGAATTATGGTGTTTTCCTAGGAATAAACAACAACAAATTTAATACCTGACAGGATTCAAAGCACTAAAAATAAAAGAGTTATTACATATAATCTTAGGCTGGTAAAAACTGTCAAATATTTTTAGATCACCTCAACTTCTGCTACATTATTCCCTATCAGCGTTATATACTTTTAAAAAATTTAAGGGGAGGATGGGATGGAAAACATAGAAAAGCAATTCATCCCTAGCGGAGAAAAATTTTGTTCCCTTCTTAGAAGACTTTTTTTTTTTTTTTGTACACCCAGAGACAGCCTGTCATCAACTGCAATCTCATCTCAAAGACGGAATTCAAAACAGCACAACTTAAGCATTCATTTGTGAGTCAAAAATACAAACTAAATTTTAACTAAGTTGATAAATATTTCTTAAATAATAATAAAAAAAAGAGTGACTGTATTTGCTACCAAACCAAGTGTTGGAAATCAATACCCTGGGACAGGTTTTCTGCGGCCTTATGTTAACTTTTGCTACCACTCATAAGATTTTCATTGGTGCTAATTTTTTTCAGAAGTAGGCTGCCAGGTCCTTCTTCCTGGTCTGTAAGCTCAGCTGAAATCTGTCCACCATGGGTGGCCCTGCTGGTATTTGAATAGCAGTGGCATAGCTTCCAGCATCCCAGCAACACACAAGCCACCACAGTACGACAAACTGAGAGAGTTGCCTCCTCAAAGTAGAGTTGACCTTAATGACATGGATGGAGTCAAGTTTTTGGGACCTTCATTTGCGGATGTGGCATGACTCAAAATGAAAAGACACAGGTGCGAACATTCCTTAATAATAGGAACATGGAATGTAGAAGTATGAACCTAGGAAAATTAGAAATCATCAAGACTGAAATGGAACCCATAAACATTGATATCCTAGACACCACTGAGCTGAGATGGACGGGTATTGGTCCTTTTGAATTGGACAATCATATGGTCTACTATGCCAGGAATGACAAATTGAAGAGGAATGGCATTGTATTCATCATCAAAAAGAACATTTCGAGATCTATCCTGAAGTACAACTCTGTCAGTGGTAGGATAATATCCGTAAGTCTATAAGGAAGGCCAGTTAATATGACTATTATTCCAATTTATGTACCAACCACTAAGGCCAAAGATGAAGAAATTGAAGATCTTTACCAACTCCTACAGTCTGAAATTGATCAAACACATAATCAGGTGTACTGATAACTACTGGTGATTGGAATGTTAAAGCTGGAAACAATGAAGGTTTGGTAGTTGGAAAATATGGCCTTGGAGACAGAAATGATGCCGGAGATCATATGACAGAATTTTGCAAGACCAACGGTGTTTTCATTGCAAATGCCTTTTTTCAACAACATAAATGGTGACTGTACATGTGGACCTTGCCAGATGGAATACACAGGAATGAAATTGACTACATGTGTGGAAAGAGTTGATGGAAAAGCTCAATGTCATCAGTCAGAGTGAGGCCAGGGGCCGAATACAGAAGAGACCATCAGTTGCTCATATGCAAGTTCAAGTTGAAGCAGAAGAAAATGATAGCAAGTCCATGAGAGCCGAAGGACAACCATGAGTATATCCCACCTGAATTTAGAGACTATCTCAGGAAAAGACTTGATGCACTGAACACTAATGACTGAAGACCAGGTGAGTTGTAGAATGACATCAAGGACAAATGTATGAAGAAAGCAAAAGATCATTAAAAGACAGGAAAGAAAGAAAAGACCAAAATGGATGTCAGAAGGGACTCTGAAAGTTGCTCTTGAACACAGAATAGCTGAAGCAAAAGGAAAAAATGATGAAGTAAAAGAGCTGAGCAGAAGATTTCAAAGGGCATCTCCAGAAGACAAAGTAAAGTATAATGAAATGTGCAAAGACTTGGAGCTAGAAAACCAAAAGCAATGAACATGCTTGGCATTTCTGAAGCTGAAAGAACTGAAAAAGAAAAAAAAAAATTCAAGCCTTGAGTTGCAATATGGAAGGATTCTACGGGCAAAATACTTGAGTGATGCAGGAAGCATCAAAAGAAGATGGAAAGAATACAGAGTCGCTGTAGTAAAAATGAGATGTTTCAGCCAACAGTTGCAGCAGTGGAAGTGCTCACTCATCTATGCCAAGAAATTTGGAAGACAGCTACCTGGTGAACCAACTGGAAGAGATCCATATTTGTGCCCATTCTAAAGAAAGGTGATTCCACAGAGTGCAGAAATTATCAAATAATATCATTAATATCACAACCAAGTGAAATTTGCTGAAGATCATTCAAAAGTGGTTGCAGTAGTACATCAACAGGGAACTGCCAGAAATTCAAACCAGAGTCAGAAGAGGACATGGAATGAAGATATCATTGCTGATGTCAGATTGATCCTGGCTGAAAGCAGAGAATACCAGAAAGATGTTTACCTGTGTTTTATTGACTGTGGAAAGACATTCAACTGCGTGGATCATAACAAATTATGGATAACTTTGGGAAGAATGAGGAATTGCAGAGCATTTAATTGTGCTCTTGAGGAACCTGTACATAGACTAAGAGGCAGTCGTTTGAACAGAACAATGGGATACTGCGTAGTTTAAAGTCAGGAAAGGTGTGTATCAGGGTTGTATCCTTTCACCATACTTATTCAATCTGTATGCTCAGCAAATAATCCAAGAAGCTGAAATACATGAAGAACATGGCATCAAGATTGGAGGAAGACTCATTCACTACCTGTGATATACAGATGACACAACCTTGGTTGCTGAAAGTGAAGAGAACTTGAAGCACTTAACTGTTGAAGATCAAAGGCCACATTTCAGTATGCAGTATACCTGCACATAAAGAAAATAAAAACCCTCACAACTGGACCAATAAGCAACATCATGATAAATGGAGTAAGGACTGAAGTTGTCAAGGATTTCATTTTACTTGTATCCCAATCAATGTCCATGGAAGCAGCAGCCAAGAAATCAAATGGTACATCGCAGTGGGCAAATCTGCTGCAAAAACCTCTTTAAAGTGTTAAAAAGTAAAGATGTCATTTTAAAGACTAAGGTGTACCTGACCCAAGCCATGGTGTTTTCTTTCTTTTTTTTTTTTTGTTAGAAATTATCTTTTATTTCTTACATCATTTCACTATTGTACACAACATACAGATACATAGAAGACATTAAATAATTGTTATTTTTAAGTCAACTAACCCTCTAAGCTTAGCATCTTTATACCAATTCCCTTTTTTAACTCTGCATATTCTACTTATTTTAAGGGCTTTTTTTTTTTTAATTTGTACTTTAGATGAAGGTTTACACAGCAAATGAGTTTCTCATTAAACAGTTAATACACATATTGTTTTGTGACATTGGTTGCCAACCCCACGACATGGCTTTGGGTTCTCCATTCTTGACTCTGGGTTCTCCATTACCAGCTTTCCTGTCCCCTCCTGCCTTCTCATTCTTGTGTCTGGGCTGGTGTGCCCATTTAGTCTCATTTTGTTTTATGGGACTGCCTAATCTTTCCAAGCTGTGGTGTTTTCAATCACCTCATATGCGTGTGAAATAAATAAGGAAGACCAAAGAAGAACTGATGCCTTTAAATTATGGTGTTAATGAAGAATACTGAATATACCATGGACTGCCAGAAGAACAAACAAATCTTTCTTAGAAGAAGTACAACCAGAATGCTCCTTAGAAGCAAGGATGGAGAGACTGCGTCTCACACACTTTGGACATGTTATAAGGAGGGACCAGTTCCTGGAGAAGGACATCATACTTGGTAAAATGGAGGGTCAGTGAAGTAGAGGAAGACCCTTGATGAGATGGATCAACCCAGTGGCTATAACAATGGGCTCAAGAATAGCAATAATTGTGAGAATGGCACAGGACTGGGCAGTGTTTCGTTCTGTTGTATATAGGGTCACTATGAGTCAGAACTGATTCGATGGCACCTAACAACAACAACATGTTAAACTTCTGGAGTCCCTGGGTAGTATAAATGGTTAAGGAACTTGGCCTACTAACTGAAAGGCTGTAGGTTCAAGTCCACCCGGAGGCACTACAGAAGAAGGGCCTGGCAATCTATTTCCAAAAAATCAGCCATTGAAAATCCTATGGACCACAGTTCTACTATGACACATACAGTGTCTTCATGTGTAGGAATTGGAAAGTAGTTTTTGTTGTTTTTTAAAGCAACCCTAAGGATTCAAACCAGTATCAGGAGGAATCTATATTAGAATCCATCAGGGATTTGGAGGCTAATAAATAATAAAGAATGCCCTGCAGACAAAATTAGGGGCCGTGGAGGACAGTTGCTAAAGGAATTCCTGTCAGAGAGCCAGCCTAAATAAGTCCAATGGGCTAACCAGGGAATTTCACCAGAGCACAAGATTCTCACAATTTCTGCCAAATCTTTTTGACAATTGCAATGGGCCTGCTGTTTCCCAGTCTTTTCTTTTCTGAATGGGAGTTTTTATTGTGGTTATCCTGTTCCTATTCCACCACTGGGTGTATGTATTGGGATGAGAAGGCCAGACAACTAGTCTTTCCTTTTACAGGTTGCCAAATCATGAGAAGCCACAAGTGGGGAGGACTTTGTATTACCCAGAGACCTTTGAGCTTGAGGCAGTACTTGCTGAGAGTAAAATGGGTACTGTGTGTGGAAGAAAGGGGGCTCATGGTTACTTGGATATCCAGGGAGGCTGACTACAGAGGAGTCAGCTCTAAGAATCCATTTCTAATTCTTCCTTTCTTCTGTTAATAGAACTCGCTTAGCGGAACAAATGGCTGTCAACTAAAGACTATACTTACCATCCGTCCTTACAGCTAGATATAGCTCTATGACTGAATTGTGGTCAGTGTGAATGGAGTTGAGGTATGCCATTTCCAGGTTTTCTCCTTACAGGTGTTTTCTCTGTACTCTCTTTTCCCCCTTCCCAGCAGGCTAGGGAATGGTGACAACTGGAATGACCTTGGAAGTCACTTGCTGAGGAAGGGAGAGATGCCCACCAGCCCTGGACTGTTGGCTTGGGAGAGGAAAAAAACTTCTACTTTATTTAACCCATTCTATTTTTGTTAGAACCACTTAGCCTGTGCCCAAACCAAGCAAGGCTCCAATCACCAAGGAAAAGGCTAAAAGTCTTGCAGGTCAGAAGAACTGGGAGGCAAATAAAAGGGCTTAAGGCAAACACAAATAAAAATGTCAGTCCGAAGTGACTTCAACACAAGTAAACAAGGCAAACCTTTCTCTCAAAATGCTCCACTAAAACAGAAGACAAAAATTTATAGTACCTCTTTGCACCTTGTATTAAAAGCCATTTCCATCTTCCTTCTGGTTTCAGGGACACAACATTTCTTCATGACAGGAAAATAGTGTGGATATTTTAAGGTAATTTTATACTTGTCATCATTTGTCTTTTCTAAACTGTCAATGAAATCATCAGGAAGAGCACCTGCAAAACATCGTTTGGAAAATACATCATTTTTTCCACTCGTTATTGGTTTATTTAGTATTGGTATGGTGCCAAGTGGTTTGAGGAATTTTGTGGAGTAATTGAAACTCAAGTAAAATAATGACAATCTTTATAATATCTTTTTAATGTTGCTGAAATGGGGGTGGTGGTCAGAGGCCAGGTGGCTTAGGATATGGTAATTCAAAATATGAATAGGCTTCAGCGTACTTGTGTTTTGATGGAGAACAGGCAAATGTAAGCCAAGAAATACCAGGAACAGAATAGAAGAGACTAGCTTAAATTACAATGTAGGGGACATTGTAAGGCAGAAAAAATTTCAAGGCACCAAAGGCTGTTAAACACCAGCATTAACTAGGAACAAAGATCATGAAATCGCCTCTGGACTGTTTTTCCAGTACACAGTCTTATTAGCCTAAAATCTAGGATTGGTTTGGCTGTACTTTTTTTTTTTTATGGTAAGAGGAATGGTGGAGTTAGGTACTGAATGATTTCGTTTGTTTGTTTTTTAAAGAATTCTTTGATTTAGGTTTGGTATCTGGAAATTGAGGCAAGCCGTGAAGTGACATTATCTGCCTAAATTACATCGTTTAATCTAGAAATAACAAAAATTTACCAAGTTCAGCCTTGGAAAATACAAGGAAGGTATCATCCTCATTGAGGTTTTTGTTAAAGTCAATACACAGCTCACTCATTCTTTTCTTCATTGCTTTGATTTCCTGAAACAAAGATAAAAATATGGGACATTTAATGGTAAAACGCAACTGATTTTTACTGCTACCAGTCAAGTAAATTTCACTTTTATATGAAGATTGGCTTCTGTAGCCAACCCTCTGGAAGTATTTTCTTAGAGATGTACCTGATAAAATAGCTTTCTACGGCTTCTGTATCATCCACATGTGCATTTGTACAAAGCACTCATGGAAAGGCAGTTTTGATGATGTTTTTAAAAGTCTGAAAGAACTAAATAAATTTAGGAAGTATCATAAAAAAACAGTGCCTGGTACATAGGTACATAGTAAAAATAGACACCATAAATAACTACTGAGTGATTGAGTGAATGTAGTAGCTCATTACTAATTAGCATACTTTGAATTCAAAATTAACAATCATTATTTGGTGCTGAAGTAAACCAAGAGATAAGAAGCCAAGTAATTAATTCTATGGCTGCTTCAGAAAAAAGGTTAGGTCTCAGTTTTACAGAGATTTTGTAAACAAAGGTGATTTATAGGTCCTAACTTTTACATAAAAAGTATTATGTAGGAGATTTTTTTTTTTTTTTTAACTTTTACATAAAAAGTATTAGGTAGGAGATCAAAGGAAGCAATAAAAAGGAAATCACAAAGAGAAAAAAACATTAACCTGGCCCACTGCTCTTCCAACAATGCTAGATAATGAAGTTTACTTAAACCACTAGTTCTCAAAGTGTGGCCCTGACGAGAAGTATCAGCATCACCGTAGGAAATGAGAAATTCAATTCTTGAATCCCAACTCTAGGCCCACTGAATCACAAACTCTCAGAGGTAGGGCCTAGTAATCAGAATTTTAAGAGTTCTGATGCATACTGAAGTTTGAAACCACCAAGTTAACATATATACTGTTCAGTGTGGTTTGCAGACACTTGAGTTGTCTCCTCAACACCCCTGCTGTCTCTCCCCCACTGTACAGCAGCCAGGTCATTGGGGAGGGACCTGATTCTATATGCCCTGTACCCCAGTTAGGTCATCCCATCTGCCTTGACTCAGTGACTGGCTCAGACAACCCAGGTCTGGCATTCCCTTGACTAAAAGATTCAGGATTAGACATATAATACAATCTGGGCCATTAAGACATGAGGGGAGGTTTGATGGGGATATCTCTATGTCCTTCCGGGTGGTGGAGTTTTTTCAAGTCTGCGGCTATTCTAGTAATGAATGGAAGTCAGCCTTTGAATAACAGTGATACTGAAGAAGACAGAGTAGAGAAACAAAGAATATAAAACAGAGAAGGGAAAATATACCCAATACACATGAAACAAAACTTGTACAGGATTAAAGATTAAGTATTTAGTGGTCTGTCAGTCACCGTGAGGTTAACAGAAGTTGTAGAATTTAAAGCCGCTGAAAATCAAATACATTGTAAATGAATTTGTACTTTGGGATATTTTATTACAGCGCACCTATTTCCCTATTTCCTGGTTTTAGTTTTATTTATTCATAATTCTCCCAATAAGGAAAGGAAAGATAAACTTACATTCTGAACTTGTTCTGGAAGATGGAGCCCATTCCTTTTTCCCATTTTAACTGATTTTTCCAAGTACCGTCTGGCTTCAGGCTTTATCTTCCCCAGATCACAGGTTTCCTGAAATTAAAGAGTGTGACAACCATTTCTGTTGCAACAGTGCATGAGTAAATCATAAACTATGAGGCCAAAGCAAATTTATTCATCAACTCTGTTGGGCTACGAAGTACATAGGTGATTATGAGGCAGGCCCTTTCAAAGACCTCATTTCACTGCTGCCTGTTATGCTCTAGTGTGCTTCTGCTAATTTAAAATAGGAAAAAAAAAAAAAAAGCTAGCTAGCCATCATTTCCTTGCCTTGAGTAAGAATCAAGAGTGCCTGTACCATCTGAAAGTGCGATAATAGAAGCATTTGCATAATCTCATTCTGAGCTATGACTCAGTGGTCTTTTTCACAAAACACATTCCTTATCACAAATCATATGGATTTAATTTTCTATCATTTGCTAACCTGGTTCCACTTGAAAGGCTGGAAAAGAAATAATGGGCAAATCCTATACAAATGGAGAGTAAGACTCTTGCCAATATGCCAAACAAGAACATCTGGATAAAACCCCAGGAAAAAGCTTCTAAAACTTCAAAAATGCCTTATTGTCATCTGGCAAGTGAGATCAAGGGGCTACAGCAGGCAGCATATGAACAAATATTGGGGGAAAATGAGTCAGCACTGTATAAAGAGGAGGAAAGCTGGACAGTGAATTTGAATCTGCATGCAGCAACACAAACAATACTCCAAAGAACGGAGGGCACTGGAAGAGAGTGGAAAATTCCTCCAGCCACAGCAAGGTAATAATGCCAGGTGTTTCTCTAAAACAGGTGGTGGAATATACATGGCACATCTGGATGGCCATCCAATTCATGGTCCCTGAGAGGAAATCGAATCTAGACAGACTCAGCAGGTGTAATGAATTCATTCTGGTTGAGAGCCAAACTTTCAGACATCTGTCTCTGGAGCCTTAAAACTCTCCCATCTGTGGAACTCTCTCTCCATGCAAGATCTGGGCTGTCCATCCCTGAGCTTTATATTTTACCAACTAAATAGGTCTTCAGAAGGTCAAGGGCTGTGTTCAGCTGTTGAACCTGAATCTTAGATTGTTGGTGCTAGGTTCTTCTTTTTTTCTTCGTAAATAGTTTTATTTTATTGTTGTTGTTGTTGAGAATATACACAGCAGAACATATACCAATTCAACAATATCTATGTGTACAATTCAATGACACCGATTACATTCTTTGAGGTGTACAACCATTCTCACTTCTCTTTTCTGAGTTGTTCTTCCCCCATTAACTGCCCCCTAAGGCTCTTATCTAATCTTTTGAGTTGCTACTCTCAGTTTCATTCCATACAGATCTTAAAAGAGCACAATGCTCAAGGCAAGCATTACTAGTTAAGCTAAAATACTGTTTGGTTTTAAGAAGACTTTGGGGGCTATTTTGGTTTAAAAGATTATTGCAGGGTAATAGCTTCAGGGGTTTGCCCAGCTTCCATGGCTCCAGAAAATCTGGATTCCATGAGAATTTGAAATTTCATTCTGCATTTTCACCCTTTTGATCAGGATTCTTTGATGGAATCTTTGATCAAAATGTTTGGTAGTAGTACCTGGGCACCATCCAGTGCTTCTGGTCTTATGACAAAGAGGGCAGTTGTTTATGGAGGCAATTAGCCAAACATTCAACATTCTCCTCCTATTCCTGACTCTCCTTCTTCCTCTGTTGCTCCAGGTGAATAGAGACAATTGTTGTACCTTGGATGGCCACCTGCAAGCTTTTGAGACCCCAGGCACTATGCAACAAACTACAAGGTAAAACAGAAGCACTAAACATGTTACTATGCCAATTAACTGGGATGTCCCATGAAACTATGATCCTAATCCTCCAAACAAAGGTACCAAATTCCAACAGCTGTTTGGTTGTACAAAAGCCTCAGCAGCTTCCCTCTCTTTTTTTTGGTCATTGTTGTAAATGTATCTATCATACAACTTTTGCTAACTCAGCTTTTTATAAGTGAACAACTTATTGATGGCAATTACATTAATCAGCTGTGCAATCCTACCCTTAATCAATGTGATTTTCTTCATCACTGCAAATGGAAACTCAGTACTTCATAATCAATAATCTCCTCTTACCCTCAACCCTCCTGCCCCCAGTAACCACAAAAAAACTTTGGTCTCTATACATCCATCTGTTCTTATCTTTTCATATAAACGAGGTCATAGAGTATCTGTCCTTTTGTGATTGACTTATTTCACTCAGCATAATGTCTTCAAGCTACACCCATGTTGTAGCATGTATCAAGACTTCATTTCCTTAAGGGATGAGTAGTATTCTATTGTATGCATGAACCACATTTTGTTTATCCATTCATTCATTGATGGACATTTCGATTGTTTCCATATTTTGGCTACTGTGAATAGTGCTGCAGTGAACACTGGTATATAAGTATCTGTTTGAGTTTCTGCTTTCAAGTCTTTTGGGTATATACCTAAGGAGTAGACTTGCTGGGTAATATGGCAGCTCTAGTTTTAGTTTTTTGGTCTTGGTTATTTAGTGCTTCTATAACAGAAATACCACAAGTATATAGCTTTAACAAGCAGAAATTTATTCTCTCACAGTCTATGAGGCCAAAAGTCTGAATTCAAAACACCAGCTCCAGGGGAAGGCTTTCTCTCTCTGCTGGCTTGGGGGAATGTTCTTGTCATCAATCTTCTCCTGGGTCTAGGAGTTTCTATGCACTTGGATCCCAGGTCCAAAGGATGTGCTCTGCTCCTGGCTCTTCTTTCATGGTGGTAGGAGTTCCTCTCCTCTCTGCTTCATTCTCTCTTTTATATCTCAAAAGAGATTGACTAAAGATACAACCTAATCATGTAGGTTGTTTCCTGCCTCGTTAACGTAACTACCTCTAATCCTGCCTCATTAACATCACGGAGGTTAGGATTTACAACACTTAGGATAATTACATCAGATTAGAAAATGCAGGAAAACCACACAATACTGGGAATCATGGCCTAGCCAAGTTGACACACATTTTTGGGGAACATAATTCAATTCATAACAGTCACATTGTTTTCCACAATGGCTGTACCATTTTGCATTCCTACCAGCAATGCATATGGGTTTCAATTGCCCCTCATCCTCACCAACATTTATTATTACTATTATTTTTATATCTTAGCCTTCCTAGTAAGAGTGAAATGGTATCTCACCATGGTTTTTTCAGCCTGTAAATTATATTTTGTTGCTGTTGTTGAGAATATACACAACAAAACACACACGAATTCAACAATTTCTACATGAACAATTTAGTGACAATGATTACATTCTTTGAGGTGGGTAACCATTATCACCCTCTTTTTCTGAGTTGTTCCTCCATTATTAACAAACTCACTGCCCTCTAAGGTTCTTATTTAATCTTCCAAGTTGCTGTTATCAATTTGGTCCCATATAGATAGTTCTTAAAAGAGTATAATGCTTAAGAAGCAGAGCCAAGATGGTAAAGTAGTCAGATACTTAATGTTGTCCCTCTTACAACAAAGACCTGAAAAAACAAGTGAATCAACCATATATGACAATCTAGGAGCCCTGAATATCAAAGACAAAGTTGAGGAGTAGGACTGAGCAGCAGGGTGAGGGAGAGACAGTTCAGAAGCAGTGAGGATTTGCCAGACCTGACCTGGCTGGCACCCTGCAGGCTGGATTGGCCAGTGTGCATGAGCTGGGGCAAGCACTAGTGCTCAGGATGTGTTTTCCACACTGGGAGAGCCCGAGCAGCGGAGAGTCTGTGCTGGCTTGCGGAATCAGGGGAAAGCCTTGCTGAACCTGTGAAAGTTAAGCACACATCTAACCTAGAGCATATGATCAAAAACACCCTGCCCCCCGGGAAGTACCTCTCTCCCATTTAACTGCCCCCTCCCTGCTCTGCTCTGGTCCTGGTCCAGCTACAGCGACTGTGGTGTCCCCCCGGGGCTAGAAGTGGTACACACTGCATGCCCCAAACCATTCTTCCGGCTTCGGAGAGGGAAAAAATTAACAAACTGAAAAAAATAAGCTGCAGCTCCCCTAAGCTGGGAACCCAGGACAGGCATGGCCCTTTGCCTGGGCACAGGAAAAAAGGATCCATGGACTTTGAAAGCCTTTCACCCCTGCCTAGACCTATGTGGGCCCATTTCAACAGCGTAGGCCCTCATTAGCACAGTACAACAGGGTATACACCTGAAACCTATTTTCAACAGTAAAAGCTAAGGAGGAGTTGCAGATTTGTGATATTTGACACTGCCCTGCCCATTAAGCAGGGTCCTTACCTACCCACATCCACCTAGCCACCTGAGACACAGGTCCGAGAATAAGCAGCGCCTCTCAGTCCTTACAGCCAATAGCATTGGGTGCTCGAAGTCTGGCTGGAAAACCCACCCACCTACATGCTCTAGGGAACAGGGACATGCCTTCCACCCGGGCACTCTGGGGAGCCATCAGCCCCCTACTTTGCTTAGTACATAGCCTCCTACTGCAGCCAGATACATGGGCCTACTCTAATCACCCCTATGTAGCCCTGCCCGTCTAAGACTGTAGGTGAGAGTCTGCACCACATACTCGGTGACCAATGGACACCTGAGCTGAATTTACACAAGAAAAGTAAATAGACTCCTGGGTTCACATACCTAGTAACTGCTCAATCCACCTGGTGACAGAAAGTGAGAGCTTCAAAGATGCCAATAATCAAAGTAGCTCATGACCAGCCTATTTGGCCATATCAAAACAAAACAAGAAGCTAGGACACAGTAAACAAACATAAAATAAATATGATAACTTATTGATGGCTTGGACACAACAGTCTATATCAAATCAGGCCACGATGACTTCAGCAAGCGGCCAAAACAAAGAACCAAGAGACCTCCTGGAACAAGATAAGGTCTTGGAATTACCGGAGGTAGAACTCAAAAGATGAATATACAGAGTTATTTAAAAGAACAGGAAGGAGATCAGGCAAAATGCAGAACAAGCCAAGGAACACACAGACAAAGCAAGAGAAGAGCTTATGAAAGTGCTATAAGAGCATAATGACAAACTTAACAGGCTGCAAGAATCCATAGAGAGACAGCAAACAGAAATCCAAAAGATCAACAATAAAATTTCAGTATTAGACTACTCAATAAATGTCACAGCAGAACTGAGGCAATGGATGTCAGAATTAGTGAGATTGAAGATAAAGTACTTGACACCAATTTATTTGGGGAAAAATCAGAAAAAAAAATTTACAAAATGAAAAATCCTAAGAATTATGTGGGATTCTATCAAGATTAATCTATGAGTGATTGCAGTACCAGAAGTGGGGGATATAATGGAAAATACAAGAAGAATTGTTAAAGATTTGTTGGCAGAAAACTTCCCTGATATCATGAAAGACAAAACAATATCTGTCCAAGAAGCTCATCGAACCCCACACAGGGTAGATCCCAAAAGAAAGTCACCAAGACATATTATAATCAAACTTGCAAAAACCAAAGATAAAGAGAGAATTTTAAGAGCGGCTAGGGATAAACGAAAAGTCACCTACAAAGGAGAGTCAATAAGACTGAACTCTGACTACTCAGGAGAAACCACACAGGCAAGACGGCAATGGGATGACACATGTAAGCCTTAAACGAAAAACACTGCCAGCCAAGAATTATATATTCAGCAAAACTGTGTCTCAAATATGATGACAAAATTAGGGCATTTCCAGAAAAACAGAAGTTAAGGGAATTTGTAAAAACCATATCAAAATTACAAGAAATACCAAATGGAGTCCTCCGATCAGAAAATCAGTAACATCAGATAACAACCCAACACTAGCACACAGGAGAGAACAACCAGATATCAACCCAGATAAGAAAGTCACAAAAATAAATCAAAGCCAAAACACTAAAAAAAGGGAAAGAGAGCTGTCAATGTGTAAAGATGACAACATTAAAACAAAAAAGAGGGACTAAATAATGTAGTCAGAGATCTTTCATATGGAGAGGAAGTCAAGGTGATATTGAGAAATAAAAGACTGGTTTAAACTTAGAAAAATAGAAGTAAATATTAAGGTAATCACAAAGGAAACTAAGAATTCTTCACATCAAAATAGAAAAGAAGAAAAACATAAACTCAGCAAATACAAAATCAACGACAATGAAAAAGATGAAAAGAAAATACATAAAGAAAAATGACTCAGCACAGAAAATTAAGGGGAGCAAGGAAACCGTCAACCACACACACATGAAAAACACATCAAAATGGTAGCACTAAACTCACACCTACCAGTAAGTAGGCTGAATGTAAATGGACTAAATGTTCCAATAAAGAGACAGAGAGTGGCAGAATGGATTAAAAAAACACAATCTATTTGCTGCCTACAAGAGACACACCCTAGACTCAAAGACACAAACTAAAACTTAAAGGGTGGAAGAAATATATATCAAGCAAACAACAATAAAAAAGAGCAGGAGTGGCAATATTCATCTCTGACAAAACAGACTTTAAAGCAAAATCCACCGCAAAGGATGAGGAAGGATACTATATAATGACTAAAGGGTCAAAACAACAGGAGGACATAACCACAATAAATATTTGCGCACCCAATGACAGGGCTCCAAAATACGTAAAACAAACTCTAAAAGCATTGAAAAGAAAAACAGCCCCAGAATAATAGCAGGAGACTTCAACACACCACTTTCAGTGAAGGACAGAACATCCAGGGAGAAGCTCAATAAAAACACATAAGAACCAACACAATCAACCAGCTTGATCTCATAGACATATATAGAATACTCCACTCAACAGCAGCCAAGTATACTTTCTTTTCCAAGGTGCATGGAACATTCTTCAGAATAGACCACATATTAGCCCACAAAGCAAGACCTGACAGAATCCAAAACATCAAAATATTACAAAGTATCTTTTCTGACCATAAAGCTATAAAGGCAGAAATCAATAACAGAAAAAGCAAGGAAAAAAAAAAATCAAATACATGGAAACTGATCAACACCCTGCTCATAATCTACTGGGTTATAGAAGAAGTTAAGTACGGAATAAAGAAATTCACAGATTCAAATGAGAATGAGAACACATCCTACCAGAACTTTTCGGACATAGCAAAAGCAGCGTTCAGAAGTCAATTTATAGCAATAAACACACACATCCAAAAAGAAGAAAGGACCAAAATCAAAACATCAATCCTACAACTCAGATAAATAGTAAGAGAGCAGCAAAAGAAGCCCTCAGGCATCAGAAGAAAGGAAATAATAAAAATTAAAGCAGAAATGAAACGAAATAGAGAAGAGAAAAAGCTGAACAAGACCAAAAGCTGGTTCTTTGAAAAGATCAACAAAACTGACAAACCGTTAGCCAAGCTGACAAGAGAAAAACAAGAGAGGAAGTAAATAACCTGAATAAGAAATAAGATGGCTGATATCACAACAGACCCAACTGAAATTAAAAGAATCATACCGCAATACTATGAAAAATTGTATTCCAACAAATTTGAACACCTAGAGGAAATGGACAAATTTCTGGAAACACACTACCTACCTAAATTAACACGAACAGAGGTAGAACAATTAAATAAACCCATAACAAAAGAAGGGATTGAAAAGGTAATTAAAAAACTATCAACAGGGAAAAGCCCTGGCCCTGATGGCTTCACTGGAGAATTCTTCCAAACTTTCAGAGAAGAGTTAACACCACTACTACTAAAGGTATTTCAGAGCATAGACATGCATGGAATACTCCTGAACACATTCTATGAAGCCAGCATAACGCTGATACCAAATCCAGGTAAAGACATCACAAAAAAAAAAAAAAAAAAGGAAAATTACAGACCAATATCCCTCATGAATACAGATGCAAAATTCTCAACAAAATTCTAGCCAGTAGAATTCAATAACATATCAAAAAAATAGTTCACCATGACCAAGGGGGATTCATACCAGGTATGCAGGGATGGTTCAACATTAGAAAAACAATCAATGTAATCCATCACATAAACAAAAGATAAGAAGCACAGTGAGTGATCTTATCAATTGACACAGAAAGGCATTTGACAAAGTCCAACACTCATTCATGATTAAAAACTCTCAGCAAAGTAGGAATAGAAGGGAAATTCCTCAACATAATAAAGGGCACTTATACAAAGCCAACAGCCAACATCATCCTAAATGGAGAGAGTTTGAAGTAATTCCCTTTGAGAATGTGAACCAGACACAGATGCCCTTTATCACCACTCTTATACAACATTGTGCTGGAGGTCCCAACCACAGCAGTAGGGCAAGTAAAAGAAATAAAGGGTACCCAAATTGGAAAGGAAAAAGTAAAAGTATCTCTATTTGTAGATGATATGATTTTATACACAGAAAACCATAAAGAATTCACAAGAAAACTACTGAAACTAATAGAAGAGTTCAGCAGAGTCTCAGGATACAAGATAAACATACAAAAATCAGTTGGATTCCTCTATGCCAACAAAGAGAATGTTGAAGAAGAAATCACCAAATCAATACCATTTACAATAGCCCCCAGGAAGATAAAATACTTAGGAATAAATCTAACTGGAGATGTAAAAGACCTATACAAAGAAAATTACTAGACACTACTGCAACAAACCAAAAGAGGCCTACATAAGTGGAAAAACTGAGACAGATAGGGTCAACTGTGCTAAACAAAAGAGCTTTTAAAAGATTATCACCTAGAAGTTGGGTAAACAGGAACCACACCCTATAATGAGAAAGATACGGTTAACTGTTCTGGTGGAACAAAAGAGCTTTTAAAAAGACTACCATCTAGAAGCTGGGTAAACAGGAACCCACCCTGTCAACATGAGATAGGATTGTGGCAGCCTGTGAAAACTTTTTTTTTTTTTTTCTTAGTGTCTTTCTAGTCCTCTCCTCCTTTGCAGGCTCCATACATGCAGATGAGCAGAATGTGACTGCTGTTTGACTGTCCTTAGCCCTTCGAAGATGGCGATGTAGTGCCGAAGATCAAGTGTGCTTGCGCTATATCCCATAATAAGTGATGCCAAGGGCTGACGAGAGGATTCCATCTTGAATATCAGTGGCTTCCACCTTAGATTCCGGATGCACACGCAAGCTAATTAACATACACCGGCATTCTGAGAAGTACCCGCCCCTTGAAAGAAGCCCACTAAATATTCATTTCTCTATTGTCTCCAGCGAACCCATATAAGCCCTAGCCTTGCTTCCCTTTTTGAGTCAGACTTTTGGAGAGGCTTAGATCCCCGCTGACTCCTTTTGCTTGACTCAAGCAAAATGAAGCTTGCTGAAGATAAAGTTTGTCTTTTGCATGTATTCTTACCCAGGAAAAGACAAGGACCCTTTGTGTCAGATTGGCAATTGGTAACCAAACCTTGCCCATGGATAGGAAGAGTCAACATGGTAAAAATGTCAATTCTACCCAAAGTGATCTACAGATACAATGCAATCCTGATCCAAATACCAATGACATTTTTTAACGAGACAGAGAAACAAATCAGCAACTTCATATGGAAAGGGAAGAGGTCCTGGCTAAGTAAAGCATTACTGAAAAAGAACAAAGTGGGAAGCTTCACACTACCTGATTTTAGAACCTAATATACCAGCCCTGTAATCAAAACAGCCTGGTACTGGTACAACAACAGATAACACAGACGAATGGAACAGAATTGAGAATCCAGATGTAAATTCATCCACCTATGAGCAGCTGATATTTGATAAAGGCCCATAGTCCGTTAATTGGGGAAAAGACTGTCTTTTTAAGAAATGGTGCTGGCATACCTGGACATCCATCTGCAAAAATTTGAAACAAGACGCATACCTCATGCCATGTACAAAAACTAACTCAAAATGGATGAAAGACCTAAATATGAAATCTAAAACAATAAAGGTCATGGAAGAAAAAATAGGGACAATGCTAGGAGCCCTAATACATGGCATAAACAGAATACAAAATACAGTTAACAATGCACAAACACCAGTAGAGAAACTAGATAACTGGGAACTCCTAAAATTCAAACACACTCATCCAAAGACTTCACCAAAAGAGTACAAAGACAACCTATAGACTAGGAAAAAATTATTGGCTATGACAAATCTGTTCAACTTCTAATCTCTAAAATCTACAAGATACTGCAAAACCTCAACAACAAAAAGACAATAACTCAATTAAAAAACAGGCAAAGGATATGTACAGGCACTTCACCAAAGAAGACATTCAGGTGGCTAACAGGTACATGAGGAAACGCTCTCGATTATTAGCCATTAAGAAATGCAAATCAAAACTACAATGAGACACGATCCGATTCCAACAAGGCTAGCATTAATCTAAAAACCGAAAAATAATAAATATTGGAGAGGTTGTGGAGAGACTGAAACACTTACATACATTGCTGGTGGGAATGCAAAATGGTATAACCACTTTGGGAATCAATTTAGCGCTTCCTTAAAAAGCTAAAAATAGAAATACCATACAATCCAGCAATCCCACTCCTTGGGTTATATTCTAGAGATATAAGAGCCATCACAGGAATAGATATATGCATACCCATGTTCACTGCAGCACTGTTCCCAATAGCAAAAAAATGGAAACAATCTAGGTGCCCATCAACAGATGAATGGATAAACAAATTACGGTATATTCATATAATGGGATAGTAAGCAACAATAAAGCACAAAGATGAATCCACAAAACATCTCACAAAATGGATGAATATGGAATATATTATGCTGAGTGAAATTAGTCACAAAAGGACAAATATCATATGAGACCACTATTATAAGTATTCAACTAAAAGGTTAAACACAGAAGAAAACAGTCTTTAATGGTTAGCAGGGTGAGAAAGGAGGCAGAGGGGAATTCACTAACTAGATAGTAAACAAGAATTATCTTATGTGAAGGGAATGACAACACATGATACAGAGTAAACAAGCACAAAAGGACTAAACCAAAAGCTAAGAAGCTTGCTGAACACAACCAAACACTTTTGAGGGACAGAGTAGCAGGGGCAGGAATCTGGGGACCATGGTTTCAGGGGACTTCTAGATCAATTGGTGTAACAAAGTTTATTAGGAAAATGTTCTGTGGCCTCTACCAGACTGAGTCCAGTACAACTAGATGGTGCCCAGCTACCACCACTGACTGCTCTGACAGGGATCACAGTAGAGGGTCCTGGACGGAACTGCAGAAAAATGTACAACAAAATTCTAAACTCAGAAAGAAAGACTAGACTTGCTGGCCTTACAGAGACTAGAGGAACCCTGAGAGTATGGCCCCCAGACACTCTTTCAGCTCAGTAATGAGGTCACTCCTGAGGTTCACCCTTCAGCCAAAGTTTGAACAAGCCCATGGAATAAAACAAGACTAAAGGGGTATACCAGCCCTGGGGCAGGGACTGGAAGGTAGGAGGGAACAGGACAGCTGGTAATAGGGAGCCCAGGGTTGAGAAGGGAGACTGTTGACATGTGGTGAGGTTGTTAACCAATGTCATACAACAATGCGTGTACTAACTGATAAGAAACTAGTTTGTTCTATAAACCTTCACCTGAAGTTCAATAAAAAAGAAAAAATGTTCTGCATCCCACTTTGGTGAGTGGTATCTGGGGTCTTAAAATCTTGCACGTGGCTATCTAAGAAGCACCAACTGGTCCCAACCCACCTGGAGCAATGGAGAATGAAGAACACCAAAGAAACAAGGAAAATGTTAGCTGAAGAGACAAAAGGGCCACATAAACCACAGACTCCATCAGCCTAAGACCAGAAGTAGATGGTGCTTGGCTACCACCAATGACCGCCCTGACAGTGAACATAACAGAGAGAACCTGATGGAGCAGGAGAAAACTGTGGTGCAGAACTCAAAGTCTAGTAAAAAGACCAGACTTAATGGTCTGACTGAGCCTAGAGAACTCCCTAAGACATGGCCCCTGGACTCTCTGTTAACCCAGAACTAAAACCATTCCCAAAGCCAACTCTTCAGACAAAGATTAGACTGGACTATAAAACATAAAATAATACTTGTGAAGAGTGTGCTTCTTACGATAGACAAAACTCAATAGACAGCTCCTGTCTGGAGGCAGGACGAGAAGGCAGAAAGAGATAAGAGCAGGCTGAATGGACATGGGAAACTTGGGGTGGAAAGGGAGAGTGTGCTGTCACATTATAGGGATTGCAACTAGTGTCACATAACAAAATGTGTATAAATGTTTGCATGAGAAATTAACTTGAGATGTAAACTTTCATCTATCTAAAGCACAATTTAAAAAAGGCGGGAAAAGCATGTATGCTCAAGGCAGGCCTTTTTTACTCGTTAAAGTAAACAATTGTTCAGTTTTAAGATGACTTTAGGGGATATTTTTGGTTTAAGGTGCAAAGATTATCTCAGGGCAATAGTTTCAGTGGTTCATCCAACCTCCATGGCTCCAGAAAGTCTAGAGTCCATGAGAATTTTAAATTCTCTTCTGCATCTTCCTCATTTTGACCAGGATTCTTCTATGGAATCTTTGATCAAAATGTTCAATGATGGTAGCTGGGCACTATCCCATTCTTCTGGCATCACAGCAAAGGAGGCAGTGGTTCATGGAGGCGATTAGCCACACATCCCATATCATCCTCCTATTTCTGACTCTCCTTCTATCTCTGTTCCTCTAGGTGGATAAAGACCAATTGATGTGGCTTAGATGGCCATTTGGAAGCTTTTAAGATTCCAGGCACTATGCAATGAACTAGTAGGTAGAACAGAGCACTAAACATGTTATTAGGCCAATTAACTGGGATTTCCCAAGAAACCATAACCCTATACCTCCAAATCAAGGAACCAAATACCATGAAGTGTTTGGTTGTACATAAGTAGCCTCAGCAGCTACTCTCTTCTTTTTTTTCGTAGTTGTTGATATATATGTATCACATGACTTTTGCCAGTTCAACTTTTTATAGGTGTACAACTTATTGACAATTACAATAATTGGCTGTGCAACCCTGCCCTTTAATCAATGCAATCTTTCCACGACTGTTAACCCTTGTTTTCCCCTCCCTCATACCCTGGTAACCACTAATAAACTTTGGTTTCTATATTTTTGCCTTTTTTTCTCTTTCTTTTTAAATTTTATTTTACTATTGTTGTTGAGAATACACACTGCAAAACATACACCAATTCAACAATTTCTACATGTATAATTTAGTGACACTGATTACAGTCTTTGTGTTGTACAACCATTCTTACCCTCCTTTTCTCGGTTGTTCCTCCCTCGTTAACATAAATCACTGCCCCCTAAAGTTCTTATCTAATCTTTTGAGTTGCTGTTGTTCATTTGACCCCATATAGATAGTTCTTAAAAGAGCACAATGCTCAAGGCAGGACTTTTTTACTAGTTAGGGTAAACAATTGTTCAGTTTTAAGATGACTTCAGGGGAAATTTTTGGTTTAAGGTTAAAAGATTATCTCAGGGCAACAGTTTCAGTGATTCACCCACCCTCCATGGCTCCAGAAAGTCTAGAGCCCATGAGAATTTTAAATTCTGTTCTGCATTTTCCTTATTTTGATCAGGATTCTTCTACAGAATCTTTGATCAAAATGTTCAGTAATGGTAGCTGGGCACTATCCTGTTCTTCTGGTGTCATGGCAAAGAGGCAGTTGTTCATGGAGGCAATTAGCCACATATTCCATATCCTCCTCCTATTCCTGACTCTCCTTCTTCCTCTGTTGCTCGAGGTAAGTACAAGACCAATTGTTTTATTTGGATGGCTACTTGCAAGCTTTTAAAACCCCAGGCACTACACAACAAAGTAGGAGGCAGAACAGAAGCAGTAAACATGTTTTTAGGCCAATTAACTGGGATGTCCCATGAAACCACGACCCTTGTCAAAAATCAGCTGATGCATTACATTGGGCAAATCTGCTCCAAAAGAGCACTCTAAAGTGCTAAAAAGCAAAGATGTCACTTTAAGGACTAAGGTGCACCTGACTGAAGCCACGGTGTTTTCAATTGCCTTAAATGCATGCAAAAGTTGGGCAATGAATAAGAAAGACTGAAGAAGAATTGATGCCTTTGAATTGTGGTGTTGGTGAAAAATATTGAATATACCATGGACTGCCAAAAGAATGAACAAATGTGTCTTGGAAGAAGTACAGCCAGAACGCTCCTTAGAAGCAAGGATGGCGAGACTTTGTCTCACATGCTTTGGACATGTCATCAGGAGGGATCAGTCCCTGGAGGAGATCATGCTTGGTAAAGTAGAGGGTCAGCAAAAAAGAGGAAGACCCTCAATGAGATGGATTGACACAGTGGTTGGTACAATAGGCTCAAGCATAACAATGATCGTAAGAATGGCGCAGGACCTGGCAGTGTTTAGCTATGTTGTACAAAGGGCAGCTATGAGTTGGAATCGACTTGACAACACCTAACCACAGCAACATAGGTGTTTGGGTCTATTTCTGGACTCTCAATTCTATTCCATTAGTCTATGTGCTTCTTGTTATACCAGTACCAGGGTCTTCTGATTACTGTAGTTATATAATATACTCTAAAATCTGGAGGTCTGAGCCCTCCTATCTTGCTCTTCTCTTTCAAAATTGCTTTAGCTATTCAGGCCATCTTGCAATTCCATGTAAAGTTGAGGATTGGTTTTTCTATTTCTGTGAAGGCTGTTGGAATTTTGATCAGGATTGGGTTGAATCTCTAGATTGCTTTGGGTAGTACTGACATCTTAATAACATTGTCTTCCAATCCATGAATATGGAACATCTTTCCATTTATTTAAGTCTGCTTTTAGGGTTTTTTTTTTTTTTTAATGTCTTTCAGTAGTGTTTTATAATTTTCATTGTATAAGTCTTTCAGATCTCTGGTTAAATTTATTCCTAGGTATTTTATTTTCTATTGTAAATGGAATTGTGCCCCTAATTTCCCTTTCAGATTTCTCATTGCTGGTATATAGAAACCCAACTGAGTTTTGTTTGTTGTATCCTGCAACTTTGCTAAATTTGTCTATTAGCTCTAGAAGCTTTCTTGTGGACTCTTTGGAATTTTCTCTATATATAATCGTATCATACATGAATAGAGACAATTTTACTTCTTTTTTTCCCGATTTGGATACTTTTTATTTCTTTTTCTTGTATTATTGTTCTGGCTAGGACTTCTAATACAATATTGAATAGAAGTGGTGAGAGTAGGCACCCTTGTCTTTTTCCTGATTTCAAGGGGAAAGCTCTTGATCTTTCTCCATTAAGTAGAATGTTGGCTGTTGGCTTATCATATATGCTCTCAATCTTATTGAGGAACTTCCTTTCTATTCCAAACTTCTTGAGCGTTTTCATCAAGAAAGGATGTTGGCGTCATCTGGAGCAAAGAAGAATGAAGAAAACCAAAGACACAAGGGAAATATTAGTCCAAAGGACTAATGGACCACAACTACCTCAGCCCCCACTAGACTGAGTTCAGTACAACTAGATGGTGCCTGGCAACAACCACCAACTGCTCTGACACGGACACAATAGAGGGTCCTAGACAAAGGTGGAGAAAAATGTAACTCACACACACACAAAAAGAGACCAGACTTACTGGTCTGATGGAGACTGGAGAAACCCTGAGAGTATGGCCCCCGGACACCCTTAGAGCTCAGTAGTGAAGTTACTCCTGAGGTTCACCTTTCAGCCAAAGATTAGACAGGGCTGTAAACAAAAACAAGACTAAATGGGCACACCAGCCCAGGGGCAAGAATGAGAAGGCAAGAGGGGACAGGAAAGCTGGTAACGGGGAACCCATGCTTGAGAAAGGGAGAGTGTTGACGTGTTGTGGGGTTGGCAACAAATGTCACAAAACAATATGTGTACTAACTGTTTAATGAGAAACCAGTTTGCTCTGTAAAGTTTCATCTAAAGTACAATAAAAAAAAAAAAAGGGTGTTGGAGTTAATTGCAGTTTTCTGCATCCACAGAGATGATGAAGTGTTTCTTTACCTTTGTTCTATTGATGTAGACATTGATTTTCTAATGTTGAACCATCCCTGCGTTCCTGGAATAAATCATACTTGGTCATGGTGTATGCCTCTTTCTAAATGCTGTTGGTGGTACTACGTTCTTGTTACAGTAATTCTGTAATTTTCTATTTTTGTTACAGCAGGTATATAGGGAGTTGTATTTTAACTGGGATATTATTTTATGTAACAGACTGTATTTCATTTTACCTACCAATAAATAATTTTGTGTCACAGTACTAAAGTATCTATAAAGCATTACTCACAGCTTCCCCTGAGTTTGTTCTCAGTGGAGGCAGAGAATAGTTAGTCTCCTTTTTCTGTTATAGCCTCTTTTTACGTCATTGGAGACTTTGTAAGCTTGCTGACATGACTGAAGCTAGAACCCTCTCCAGCTGGAATTGACCCATGCTGGGATCCCAGCAGCAGGTGCCTATACTGGGAAGAAAAACCCAAAATGGCCAGGAAGATGATTGGGCTATGGGCTGATTCCATCAGCAGTGGTCAGCAGTTCAATTCACAGTATTCACTCAGATGTGATTAACTTGAGCTTGATCTAGGCTAGCTTTAATAGCATCAAGAAGACTGTCCTGAGATGTAGGGCACGGCAACAGCAGTCTCTAGACAGTACAATGCTGGAAAATTGTAAGGCTGGAGCGAATCCAGGCAGTAGCTGTGCACAGCAGGGGGAGAGAGAAGAGCAAGAAAATCCTTGAAGAGGAGGGGTTCACAAGAGCTGGGTGAGTTGTTAAGGACCCAGGCAAACGAAAGAAGATCCAAAGCAGAGGGTCATCCCAGCAGGGAACCAAACCCAGGCCGAAGCCCAAGCATACATCTGTGTAGCAGCAATGGGCACTTGGGTTCTTGGGGTTCACCTCAGCCACATTTGTGCCTGAACTTAGGACAGAGACTCATCACAAAGCCTCCTCAGAGGTTGCTGGCAGAATTTCTACTCTGGCTATGCTGGATCAGGACAGGCTCTCATGCTAGGTGAGCCTGAAACTGTCACATCTGTGAGCAGCAGGGCTGCTACTTTAGAAAACACGGACATACACTCAGGACAGTAAACTAAAAACTCAAGGTCTAGGTTTAGTAAAGCTACTTACTCCCAAATGGTCTAGATTAGGTGAAACTACTTACTCACAAAATGGGTGATACAGACGTAAACAGGTAGAATATTCTGAGAAAAATCAGCCCTGAATTTGGCCTAATTAAAATATGACTAATTAGCTGTGCTGAAATATTTAACTTACCACAAAAATTACACTTTGCAAAAGCCTCACTCGATTATAACCAGAAACCTTTTGTCAGTCAGACTCTAAGGTCTCGGTAGGAGCAAGGCATTTCTAAATCTGCTTCAGAATTACATTCCTGTTTCAATACTGATCATAACAATATTCTTCCTTACAATCTCTAGGCACAGAAAGAGTTACTGCCCAAGGGTTTTCTAAGATGGAATCAGTTCAACACTTCTAGACTGATTTGCTGCAGCTGTGACTTCCTTCCTGAACAATAATTTCTTCCCTTGAATGTGAACCAGGTCTCAGGCTTCTTTGGGTGAAGCTTTTCTTCCTTAGATGGGGCCTGAAGTTCTTTGAAGCAATTTTTGAATTTATATGATCTGACGGCAGGTGTAAGAAGAGGAGCCCTATTTTAATCACTGCTGTGACACGTTTTGTTTCCTTACTTCCTCTTGTAACAGAAAGCTTTTATATAAATGTGTACACACACACACACACGTTGTATATACTCATTTTACAGATAAGAAAACTGAGGTTAAATGATCTTATAAAGATCATAGTGGTAAAAAAATTCTTCAAACTCTTAGTTTATAATTTTGCCCAATGTTCTGTACTACATTACCATCCTTAATTCATTACCATTCTTTAAAATTTCATAATAAAAACTGAATATTTTTCTTAAATTCCTCCAAATCCTCCCCACCTTCTGTCCCATGACTTTATCCCTTTCTTCACAAGACCTTCACAATTCCAGTTTCTAAAATATGTAAGTAAAGAATTATTTCAGTGAGATTTTCTGTATTGTGTCTACAAAGTAGAAATTACAATATTGGAAAAAGAACTCAAAAGATCCAGATAATATATTACTCTGAATATTGTTTAGAAAAACTGATATAGAAACTTTAAGTTTGCTAAGGAAATATAATAATACCATAGAATCTGATAATAAGAAGCCTATTTCAAAAGCTGAAATAGAGGTATAACTTGTTTAATTAAACGTGTTACATTTGCAGTTATTTCGCTTTCCCTTCTGTTTCTTTCAGTCCATTACATTTATTGTTAAGTTTCTAACCTGCTATTAAGGTGAGGGCACCGTGGATTCCTGGACTGGAAAGATGCAAAAAGGCCTATCGCTAACTACTAACTCATGTTGCCATCACAAGATTCACTGCTTTGGCGTGAGCCACAGGTTGAGCGAGGACACTGGGAGAAGGGTACTCTATTGGATGAAATCATAATTGGGGCTAGTATAGGTCCATTCAGTATACATTTACTGAGCACCTATTTATGCCTAGTACTAGAGAAACAAAGAGATGGATATCCTTGAGGAGTTTTACAATGTTTTTACGAAAATGACGCACACCTTCCATGTTTGTTTGCCAACTACACCCACCCCACCCCCCCCCGAGGTATTTGGTAAGTGCTTTATGCTAATTTTTTTTACAGCAACATGTAAAAAAAATTAGCATAGTGGCACTTATGAAAATACCTTGAAGGGGAGGGTGAGGTTGGCAAACAGAAGGCAAGCGCTATTTTCATAAAAATGCGGTTAAGTACTATAAAGGGGAAAAAAAATGATATGTTTAAGAGATAACTTCAATGTAATGTAGTGAGTGAAATGAAGGGTAGGAACAAGGTATCTGGGAAGCAAAAAGGAGGGGCACTTGGCCCACAGGGAAACTAAGCCAAAGTGGCACTGTTAGGTTGAATTGGTTCTGACTCACAGTGACCCTGTCTACAACAGAATGAAACGCTGGCTGGTCCTGAGAAATTCTTACAATCATTGCTATGTTTGAGTCCATTTTTGTAGCCACTGTGTCAGTTCATCTCATTGAGGGTCTTCCTCTTTTTCACTGACCCTCTACTTTACCAAGCATGATGTCCTTCTTCAGCAATGGTCCTTCCCAATAGCACGTCCAAATTATGTAAGGAGAAATCTTATCATTCTTGCTTCTAAGGAGAATTCTGGCTGTACTTCTTCCAAGACACATTTGTTTGTTCTGGGAGTGCACAGTATATCCAATATTCTTCATCAACATCATAATTCAAAGGAGTAAATTCTTCTTCAGTCTTCCTTATTTATTGACTAGCTTTTACATGCATATGAAGCAACTGAAAATACAACGGCTTGGGTCAGGCATACCTTAGTCCTGAAAGTGACATCTTTGCTTTTCAACACTTTAAAGAGGTCTTTTGCAGCAGATTTGCCCAAAGCAATACATCTGATTTCCTGACTGTTCCTTCCATGGGCACTGATTATGGATCCAAGTAAATGGATCTTGACAACTTCAATATTTCTTCACTTTTCATGATGTTGGTTATTGGTACTGTTGTAAAGATTTTTGTTTTCTTTATGTTGAGGTGTAATCCATATTGAAGGTTGTAATCTTTGATTTTCATCGGTAAGTGCTTCAAGTCTTCTTCACTGTCTGCAGGTTGTTAATAAGCCTTCCTCCAATCCTGATGTCGCCTTCTTCTGGATTTTTGCTGAGCATGCAGGTTGAATAAGTACGGTGAAAGGATACAACCCGATACACGTTTTTAAATTTTAAACCATGCAGTAGTCCCTTATTCTGTTAAAAAAACTGCCTCTTGGTCTATGCACAGCTTCCTCATGAGCACAATTAAGTGTTCTTGAATTCCCGTTCTTTGCAATGCTATCCATAATTTGTTATAATCCACCCAGTCGAATGCCTTTGCACTGTCAATAAAACACAGGTAAACACCTTTCTGGTGTTCTCTGCTTTCAGCCAGGATCCATCCGACGTCAGCAATGATATCCCTCGCTTCACATTCTCTTCTGAATCGGGCTTGAGGTTCAGGCAGTGCTCTGTGGATGTACTACAGAAACTGCTTTTGAATGATCTTCAGCAAATTTTACTTGCCTGTGACATTGATGCTACTGTTTGATAATTTCTGCATTTCGTTAGATCGCCTTTCTTTGAATGGCATGTATATGGATCTCTTTCAGGCAGTTGGCCAGGTAGCTGTCTATCAAATTTTGTGGCACAGACGAGTGAGCACTTCTATCTTTGCATCAGTTTGTTGCAGCATCTCAGTTGGAATTCCATCAATTCCTGGAGCTTTGTGTTTTGCCAGTGTCTTCAGTGAAGCTTGGACTTCTTCCTTCAGTAACATTTTAGGAGGTAGTACACTACCTCCTAAAATGTTGGAATGTCGTCCAATTCTTTTTAGTCCAGTGACTCTGTTATTTTTTCCATTTTCTTCTGATGCTTCCTGCGTCATTCAATTTTTTGCCGATAGAATCCTTCAGTATTGCAACTCAAGTGTTGAATGTTTAATTCAGTTCTTTCAGCTTGAGAAATGTTGAGTGAGATCTTTCTTTTTGGTTTTCTAACTTCAGGTCTTTGCACATTTCATATAATCCTTTACTCTGTCTTTTTGAGCTGCCCTTTGAAATCTTTTGTTCAGCTCTTTTATGTCATCATTTTTCCATTGCTTTAGCTACTCTATGTTCCAGAGAAAATTGTAGTCTCTTCTGACATCCATTTTGGTCTTTTCTTTCTTTCCTGTTTTTGAATGACGTTTTGCTTTCTTCATGTGTGATGTCCTTGATGTCATTCTAAAACATGTCTGGTCTTCAGTCATTAGTGTTCAATGTGTCAAACCTATTCTTTTTAAAGAAAAACTTTAGTGAGATTTTGGAGAAAATTTACATACCAAATTAGGTTCTCATTTAACAATTTTTATACATATTATTCAGTGACATTGGTAACACCCTTCACAATGTGTCAGCCTTTTCATTATTTCCATTCTGGTTGTTCTATTTCCATTAATCTAGCTTCCTGGTTCCCCCTTACCTTCTCATCTTTGATTTAGGGTAAATGTTGACCGTTAGGACTCATTGAGATGATTGGTTAGAGGAGTACAATACTCATGAGTGATATTATTTATTTTATGAACCATTCTGCCTTTTGGCTGTTAGGTGACCACTAAGAGTGGTTTGAGTTTCAAGTTTAAAGGGTATCCCAGGGTGATTATCCTGAGGGTTCCTCTAGTCTCTGTCTAGTAAGTCTGCCTCCCCCAACTTTTTTTTTGTTTTAGGAATTTGAGGTTTGTTCTACACTTTTCTCTCATTCTATCTAGGACCATCTATTGTGTCCCTGGTCTGAACAGCTGCTAATGATAGCTGGACACCATCTAGTTCTTTTGATCTCAAGGTAGGTAAGGCTGTGGTTAGTGCAGAATATTAGTCTTGTAGACTAGTTTCTTCTTTGAGTCTTGGTTTCCTTTTTCCTCTTTTGCTCTAAACACGTAGAGATCAATAGTTGTAACTTAGATGGCCGCTCACAAGCTTTTAAGACTTCAGATGTTACTCACCAAACTAGGGTTTAGAACATTATCCTTATGACCTATGTTATGCCAACTGGCTGAGATGTCCCCCAAGACTGAGCCTCAAATCTATTCTTGAGATGGTCTCTAATTTCAGGTGAGATATACTGAAGGTGATACTTGGTTCTCATAGACTTGCTTTAATTTTAACTTGAATTGTGTATGAGCAGTTGACGGTTTGTTCTGCAGTCGGCCCCTGGTCTTGTTCTGTTGATATTGAGCTTCTCTATCATTTATTTCCACAGATGTAGTCAATTTGACTCTTGCACATTCCATCTGATGACATCCACATGCATAGTCATGGTTTATGTTATTGAAAAAGGTATTTCCAATGAATAAGTCATTGGTCGTGCAAAATTCTATTGTGCGATCCCTGGAGTCTTTTCTATCACCCAAGGACAAATTTCCCAACTACTGATTCTTTGTCTTTGTCTCCAACTTTTGAATTCTAGTCACCAGTAATTATCAAAAAAAACTTATCAATGCATCTTAATTGCATGTTTGATCAATTTCAGGCTGCAAATGTTGGTAAAAATCTTCAGTTTCTTCATCTTTGGCCTTAGTGGTTGGTGTGTAAATTTGAATAATAGTTATATTAACTGGTCTTCCTTGTAGGAGTATGGATATTATCTTACCACTGACAGCACTGTACTTCAGGATAGATTTTGAAATGTTCTTTTTGACAATGAATGTGGTGCAATTCCTCTTTGATTTGTCATTCCTGACATAGTAGACCATATGATTGTCTGATTCGAAACGACTAATACCAGTCCACTTCAGCTCACTAATGCCTTTACGTGTTCCATTTCATTTTGGATGAATTCCAATTTTCTTTGATTCATGCTTTCCATATTCTACATGCCAATTACTAATGGATGCTTATAGCTATTTCTTCTCATTTTAAGTCATGCCACATTAAGGAAACAAAGGTCCTGAAAGCTTGATTCCATCCATATCATTAAGGTCGACTGTACTTAGAGGAGGCAGCGCCCCCCTAGTCATATTTTGAGTGTCTTCCAACTTGGGCAGCTCATCTCCCAGCATTATATCAGTGTTCCACTGCTATCCAAAATGTTTTCACGGGCCACCCGTTTTCAGAAGTAGACTGCCAGGTCCTTCTTCCTAGAGTGTCTTAGTCTGGAAGCTCCACTGAAACCTGCCCACCATGTGTGGCCCTGATGTCTGAAATACTGGTGGCATGGCTTCCAGCATCACAGCAAGATGCAGTCTACTATATAGTATGACAGACTGACAGACAAGTAGTGGAAGTCAAAGTAGCTGATGGTTTTATCTGGGTTCCTAGGCTTTAAGGGAAGTCCCTGGGTGGTACAAATTGTTAACATATTTGGCTGCTAACTGAAAAGGTGAAAGTTTGAGTCCACCCAGAGGTACCTCATAAGAAAGGCCTGGTGATCTAATTCTGAAAAATCAGCTACTGCAAATGCTATGGATCACAGTTCTACTCCTGATACTTGGGGTCATGTCTTAGTTATCTAGTGCTGCTGTAACAGAAATACCACAAGTGGATGGCTTTAACAAACAGAAATTTATTTTCCCACAGTCTAGTAGACTAGAAGTCTAAATTCACAGCATCAGCTGCAGGGGAAGCCTTTCTCTCTCTGTTGGCAGGTCCTTGTCATCAATCTTCCCCTGGATTTGGAGCATCTCTGCGCAGGAACCCTGCAAAGGATGTGCTGTGCTCCTGGTGCTGCTCCTGGAACTGCTTTCTTTGTGGTATGAGGTTCCCTCTCTCTGATTGCTTCCCTTTCCTTTTATCTCTTGTAAGATAAAAGGTGGTGCAGCCCACACTCCAGGGAAACTCCCTTTACATTAGATCAGAGATATGACCTTAGTAAGAGTGTTACAATCCCACCCTAATCCTCTTTAACATAAAATTACAATCACAAAATGGAGGACCACCACAAAATACTGGGAATCATGGCTTAATCAAGTTGGCAGATATTTTTGGGGGACCCAATTAAATCTGTGACAGGTCACCATGATTTAGAATTGATTTGATGGGAACTAGGTTTTTTTCAGGCTTTAAGAGGTAGACAAAGTTACAAGTTTCAATAGCATTGATTTTGGCCAATGACTAGACTTATGCTTTTAAAAATCAAAGATGCCATGTCAAGTAAAGTGAATTAGACTTCAACTGAATTTTGGCCATACTGGTTTTTTCTTTTGGGGCATATTTTTTAACATGCTGGTTCTTTAATTTTGCACTTGGCCTCTATTTCTGGTAGGGTAAGAGAAATGACATAATGCTAAAAAGAATCTATACTCTCATGATCTATTCATTTGCACTTGCAACATTAAAACTTTCCTTTTAAATAAGGAATTGGTTAAGATGAATTGGCAAGACCAAAGCACAAAACTCTGAAAAAATATAAACAATGTTATAATAGATCACTGCATTCCTCAAATTTAGCTTACATAATTCAGCCTCTCTTTCACTAAAAAATTCCTCCTGTGTTTTTATTACTTGGCATGTCATTGAAATAAAATATTACATGACTGGATTGTTTTAACATGAAGAGAGTGTACATTTTTTTCTCACCAGTATGGCTGGAAAGAGTGTCTATGAACTCTTCTTTGATCACTGTTGGCTTTTCAGCCAATGATTGAGAACCCTTTGTCAAGACTGGCAAATATCAAGATTTGTGGCCATAAACACTGGCTTTTGGCATCTGGCCATTTTTTAGACAAATGGATGAGAAAATACTTGTTTTCATTTTTTTTTTTTTGGTGGTAGGAATAAAGATAAATTTTGTATGTTAAATTTTTATGTAATATTTGATACCAACAAATGAATATAATTACATATATATGTAAGTTATGAAAATAAATTAAAACTACCATTCAATGGAAGAAATAGAACATTAACAACATTGTTGCATTTATTTATATAAACAGCAACCTTTGTGAAAGGTAGCCAATCATTTCTGGGCTTTTAACTTCTACAAAACCTTAGTGGACTGTCAATTTCTTTTTAAAGAATTACTATTATTAGTATTAGTATGGTAAATATATATTACAAAATTTTGTCATTTTAACCATTTTTAAGTGTACAATTCAGTGGCATTAATTTACATATACCAGGTCGTGAGATCATCACCACTATCTCTTTCCAAAAGTTTTTCACTTCAAACAAAAACTCAGTGCCCTTCAAGTAGTAACTTCCCATTCCCCCCTCTCCCCCCATCTCCTGGTAACTAGTGATAAACTTTTGACTCTATCCATTTCCTGTTCTAGATATTACACATAAGTGAATCATCCAGTATTTGTCCTCTTGAACATATTTCACTTAGCATGTTTTCAAGGTTCATTCATATTGTAACATGCGTCAGAACTTCATTTCTCTTTATGGCTGAATAATGTTCCATTGTATATGTGTACATTTGTTTATCCATTCATCTGCTAATGGATATATGGATTGTTTCCACCTTTTGACTACTGTAAATAATGCTGTAGGGAATATTGCTGTACAAGTATCTCTTTTGAGTCCTTGTTTTTAATTTTTTTTGCCTATACACCTAGGAGTAGAATTGCTGGGTCATATGCTAATTCTATGTTTAATATTTTGAGGCATGTTAAACCTGTTTTCCACAGCAGTTGCACCTTTTTACACTCCCATGATCAATTAACAACAGTTCCAAACTTCTCCACGTTCTTCTCTGAACATATTTAAGACAGATGTTTAAAAGTCTTTATCTACTAATTCCAATGGCTTGGCTTTCTCAAGGATAGCTTCTGTTTCTTTATATTGTTCCTTTGAATTGTCCGTCCTTCTCTTTTTCCCTGTATGTCCTGTGACTCTTTGTTGAAAATGGGACATTTGGATAATATAATGTGGTGACTGTGGAAATTAGATTCTCTCCCTTCCTAAGAGTTTGCCAGCCTTTTCTTTTATTGTTGAAGGCTGTAGTAATCTGTTGGTTCAGTGACTTTTCCAAACTATCTTTCCAAAGCCTGTATTACTGGATGTGTGTGTTCACTGAGAAGGAGCCCTGGTGGTGCAGTGGCTAAGCTCTCAGCTTCTAATCGAAAGGCTGTTGTTTGAACCCACCAGCCACTCTGCAGGAGAAAGATGTGGCAGTCTGCTTCCATAAAGATCACAGCCTTGCAAACCCTATGCAGCAGTTCTACTATGTCTTATAGAGTCTCCATGAGTCAGAATTGACTTGATAGCAATGGGTTTGGTTTAATTTAACAGGTGTTTACTGAAGTCTCAATGAAAAACAGACAATCTTGTAGTCTTTGCGGATTGGCTCTGTGCTATGGCACTCTTTCAGCACTTAGCCAGGCTTACATGCTCCTACAGAATCAGCCTGAGGTGAAAGCTCAGGATTTTCTCAGGTCTTTTCTGGGCACGTGTCCTGCCCTGGGCTTATGTGTGGCTTTCTAAATTCTCTGGTATACATAGGTACTTCTGAATGTTCCATCTTCTTAAAGAAACTCATCTCAACACCATGGCCTTAGCCCTAAGCTTTCTTTTGTGTGTCTCAACTGCTCTCTTTTGCCCCAGGCAGCTACAGACCTATCAGTATGCTCTCCACTGCTCCAGCCTGTGCTACCTCCAAGATGAATGAAACGCAGGCATGTGCCTGGCTTCAGTCCTTATGGTTGCCACTGGACAAGTCTGAACAGACACATACAGTACTTTGTGCACAAGGTGTAGTCTGTTCTTTTCAGAACCCAGGATGAAGGTCTCAAGGTAGGAACGTGAGCTGCACTTCTAATCAGGGGTTGGGGAGGGGCATGGTCCAGTAACAAAAAGCCACAAAGCTTCCTTACTATTTTCTTGTAGTCTCATTATTGATAATTTTGCTTGGTGGCTGTGAATCTCTGTGTACTTGAGTTCTGACAAGGTTAGTTCTGACTTTCTACTTATTTTTTGGCATTTCTTTGGAGGACCAGAACGTTAAGCTTTTTATTCCACTATCTTGGAGACATCACTCCTCCCAAAAAAACCACACCCACTGCCGTGGAGTCGATTCCGACTCATAGCGACCCTATAGCACAGAGTAGAACTGCCCCGTAGTTTTCAAGGAGCACCTGGTGGGTTCGAACTGCTGACCTTTTGGTTAGGAGCCATAGCACTTAGCCACTATGCCACTCAATCACTCCTCCAGTTTACTTATTTTTACTGCTATAAAATATTCTATTGTATAAATACATCAAAATTTATTGATATAGTAGTACTTCTTGTACCTTGTTTAAAAAATACTTTGCTGCCCACGTGTTACAAACAATTTACAAATTTCTAAAAGACTTACGGCTTGGCCTTTAAATTTAAGACTTTAATCCATGAGAAACTTTTTCACTTTGGTTGCAACAAAGATATCCCATTTTATTTTGTTTTCATGTGGATAACCCACATCCCAGGACCAATTACCGAAAGCCTATTTTCTGGATCTGTTACTAGCTAGTTTCTCAGTTTGGTTCAGTGAGCATCTACTGAATGCTTACTTTGTACCAGGTACTTACACAGGAGGTATAAAATGAATCAAATGTGATACCTCCCTCAAGACATTAATGTAATGTCTGCATGACTTCTGGCAAGCACTTATCAACCAGTTCTGTGGCTTTTTGGAAAGTCTCCATTTCTGAGCCTCAATTTTTTCATTTATACAAAGGGCTACCTCTAATATTGATATAAAGTTTAAATTAGATAACCATAATTTCTATACAGACTCACTAGCTACATTGGGAGAGAGGTAGGAAGATCATTGCACACTGGTTAGTCTCATGCTGTATTATAATTTTACCCATCCATTTAGTCTACAAATTACTTCTTGTGGAGGTTTTGAAACATAACTGCAAATTATTTGATACTCCCCACACTGAGACATAATGTCTAGATTCTTTTCTCTTGAGTAGGGCTAATTGCAGTAAACAGCAAAGTAATATAGTACGGCAAAAGTGATGCTGTGACTTCTGACCTAGGTCACAAAATATAATGGAGCTTCTGCCTCATTCATTGGAAAACTTGTGTTGAAGTCCTGTCATCCTAAAGCTACCATGCTGTGAGGAAGCTCAAATAAGCTTACGTGAACAGATTACATGGAAACACCTTGGCTATATAAAGAGCTGCCTGGTTAGCCCTTACATGCTTCAACCCTAGCCACTTATGTGTCTGAAACCACATGCGAGATCCTGACAGAATTGCCCAGTTGATTCAACACCCATAGGATCTGTGTGAGATAATAAAATGATTGTAGTTTTAAGGCACAAATACATAACTACAACCATTATTGAGCATAGATCTTGCACAAAGAACTGAAAAGGAAAGTAGTTTCACATTTCTATTTATCAATTCTTCATATAGTACAGCTTCTCGGATTATTCGCTCAGCAGACAGATTAAGTACGGTAAAAGGATACAACCCTGAAACACACCTTTCCTGACTTTAAACCACACAGTATCCCCTTGTACTTTTCTAACTACTGCCTCTTGGTCTATGTACAGGTTCCTCCTAAGTATAATTAAGTGTTCTGGAATTCCCATTTTTTGCAATGTTATCCATAATTTGTCATGATCCACATAGTCGAATGCCTTGGCATAGTCAATAAAATACAGGTAAACATTTTTCTAGTATTCTCTGCTTTCAGCCAAGATCTGACTTCAGCAACAATATCCCTCATTCCACATGCTGTTCTGAATTCAGCTGAAAATCTGGCAGTTCCCTGTAAATGTACTGTTGCAACCACTTTTGAATGATCTTCAGCAAAATTTTACTTGCATGTGATATTAATAATAAAATCATATTAATAATATTATAAGGTAATTTCCGCATTCTGTTGGATCACCATCCTTTGAAATGGGTACAAATATGGATCTTTTCCAGTCAATTGGCCATGTAGCTGTCTTCCAAATTTCCTGGCATAAACAAATAAGTGCTTCCGGCGCTGCATCCATTTGTTGAAACATCTCAGTTGGTATTCCCTTCAACTCCTAAAGCCTTGTTTTTCGCCAATGCATTCAGTGCAGCTTGAACTTCTTCCTTCAGTACTATCAGTTCTTTATCATATGCTACCTCTTGAAATAGCTGAACATCGACCAATTCTTTTTGGTACAGTGACTCTGTATTCCACCTCCTTTTTATGCTTTCCACATCGTTTAGTATTTTGCCCACAGAATCCTTCAATGTTGCAACTCAAGGCCTGGATTTTTTCTTCAGTTCTTTCAGCTTGAGAAACACCAAGTGTATCATTCCCTTTTGGTTTTCTACCTCCAGGTCTTTGCATATTTCATTATAATACTTTACTTTGTCTTCTTGAGCTGCCCTTTAAAATCTTCCGTTCAGCTGTTTTACTTCATAATTTCTTCCATTTGTTTTAACTACTCTACGTTCAAGAGCAACATTCTGAGTCTCTTCTGACATCCATTTGATCTTATCCTTCTTTCCTGTCTTTTTAACAACCTGTTGCTTTCTTCATGTATGATGTCCTTGATGTCATTCCACAACTCATCTATTCTTCTGTCATTAGTATTAACGCATCAAATCTATTCTTGAGATGGTCTCGATATTCAGGTGGGATATACTCAGGGTCGTATTTTGGCTCTCATGGACTTGTTCTCATTTTCTTCAACTTGAACTTGCAAATAAGCAATTGATGGTCTGTTCTACAATCAGTCCCTGGCCTTGTTCTGACTGATGATATTGAGTTTTCCATTGTCTCTTTCCACAGATGTAGTTGATTTGATTCCTGTGCATTCCCTGTGGCGAGGGCCACGTGTATACTCGCCGTTTATGTTGGTAAAAAAGGTATTTGTAATGAAGAAGTCGTTGGTCTTGCAAAATCCTATTGAGCAATTTCTAGCATAGTTCTATCACTAGGGCCATATTTTCCAACTACCAATCCTTCTTTACTTCTGACTTTCTCATTTCAGTCACCAGTAATTACCAACATACCTTGACTGCATGTCTGATCAATTTCAGACTACAGAAGTTGGTAAAAAAAATCTTTAGTTTCTTCATCTTTGGCCTTAGTGGTTGGTGTGCAAAATTGAATAATAGTCGTATTAACTGGTCTTCCTTACAGGTTGTCATGGATTGAATTGTGTCCCTCCAAAATATGTGCCCACTTGGTTAGGCCATGATTCCCAGTATTGTGTGGTTGTCCTCCATTTTGTGATTGTAATTTTATGATAAAGAGGATTAAGATGGACTTGTAACACCCTTACTGTCTTAGGCTGGGTTCTGTAGAGAAGCAAAACCAATAAAGCATATAAATATATATAGAGAAAGGTTTATATCCAAGAAACGGCTCATACAATTGTGGAGGCTGGAATGCCCCAAGTCTGTGGATTAGGATAGAGGCTTCTCCCGATTCATTTAGCAGCAGGGGCTGTCAAACTCAAGATCAGCAGGTTGGAAAGCAGGGCTCTGTTCACAGGCTATGAAGATGAGTGAATCCCAAGACTGGCAGATAAACTGATAGCTCAAGTTCCAAGAACAGGAGGTCAGATGAACAGGAGGCAGCTGCAGGATCCAGAATGAGCAAAAAGTCAGAGTATCTGCTTGTATTCAAATGCAGGCCATAACCCCAAGAAACTTCCTTTCAACTGATTGGCTACTCACAGCAGATCCCATCATGGGAGTGATCCCCATATAAACACTGAGAATCATGGCCCAGCCAAGTTGATATGCAATTTTAACCATCACACTTACTAAGGTCACATCCCTGATCCAATGTAAAGGAAGTTTCCCTGAAGTGTGGCCTGCACCACCTTTTATCTTACAAGAGATTAAAAAGAAAGGGAAGCAAGCAGAGAGCAGGGTCCTCATACCGCCAAGAAAGTAGTGCTGGGAGCACAGTGCATCCTTTGGTTCCAGGGTTCCTGCACGGAGAAGCTCCTAGTCCAGGGGAAGATTGATGACAAGGACCTTCCTCCAGAGCCAACAGAGAGAGAAAGCCTTCCCCTGGAGCTGATTTCCTGCATTTGGACTTATAGCCTACTAGACTGTGAGAAAATAAATTTCTCTTTGTTGAAGCCATCCACTTGTGATATTTCTGTTACAGCAGCGCCAGATGACTGAGACAGAATTTGCTACCAAGAGAGTGGGGTGCTGCTCTAACAGATACGTAAAATGAGGAAGCAGTTTTAAAACTGTGAATGGACAGAAAACTCAGAAGGAAGTGAGAAGTGTTAACACCGGAGAAGGTACAGATGGTGAAAAACAGCAGCAGAGGGCCAGCAGCAGCAGAACTAGGAGATCAGCCCCAGACAGTGCTGGAGCTGACCACAGAGTGAGGAAGCTAAGTGTGAGCAGGAGGCTTCCTGGTGGAGTGGGGTGCCTTCAGGCACTTATTGGTGGAGCTACAGAGCTTTGAACACTTGTGTCAGCAGGGCAGATGCAGGCGTGAGGCCTGAGGGCTGGGAGGCCAAGGAACACAGGAAGCCAAGCTACCTCAGTCTCAAAAGGAATGGCCAGGACCTCTGAGATTTAAAAGGGTGGACAAATGGCCTCTGGTTTTTCTAAGGGTGGAGTCACCACTCAGACGACTAGGAGAATGGTGTGCTCAAAGCCAAGGGAGCAGAGTTGCCGTCCCAATGGGCCTGGAAGGCAGAGCTGAAGCCCAGGGCCAAGGGGCCTCCACTCAGAATCCAGATAGTGTGGCCAATACCTAGAGTCTGGAGGGGAGGGCCATTGTGTAAATTGTCTCAGAGAACAGAGGATTATTTTCAAAGCCTTGAGGGCTACTGTAACGTATTCTGCTGGTTTGCTTGGTGCCTGTTAATGCCTTCTTTCCCTCCAATTCCTCCCATTTGTAATGGAAATGTCTAGCTTATACCTGTTTGCCATTGTACTTTGGAAGCAGATAACTTATATTCCAGATTTCACAGATGAGGAAGAATTTTTTGCATTTTGGACTTGGAGCTGATTTAAGACTCTTGCTATGATACAATGGGGTGAACATGTTTTACGTGTGGCAAGGATGTGAAGTTTTGGGGGCTAAAGGGTAGAATGTCATGGATTGAACTGTGTCCCCCCCAAAATATGTATTAACTTGGTTAGGCCATGATTTCCAGTATTGTGTGGTTGTCTTTCATTTTGTGATTGTAATTTTATGTTAAAGAGGATTAGGGTGGGATTGTAATAGCCTTAGTAAGGTCACATCCGTGATCCAATGTAAAGGGAGTTTCCCTGAAGTGTGCCTGCACCACCTTTTATCTTACAAGAGATAAGAGGAAAGGGAAGCAAGCAGAGAGGAGGATCCTCATACCACCAAGAAAGTAGTGCTGGGAGCAGAGTGTGTCCTTTGGACCCAGGGTTCCTGCATGCAGAAGCTCCTAGTCCAGGGGAAGATTGATGACAAGGACCTTTCTCCAGAGCCGAGAAAGACTTCCCCCAGAGCTGACACCCTGAACTTGGACTTCTAGCTTCCCAGACTGTGAGAAAATAAATGCCTCTTTGTTAAAGCCATCCCCTTGTGCTATTTCTGTTATAGCAGCACTAGATGACTAAGACACAGTTGTATAGATATTAACCTATCATCACTGACAGCATTGTACCTCGGGATAGATCTTGAAATGTTCTTTTTGATGATGAACATGATATCATTCCTCTTCAATTTATCATTCTTGGCACAGTAGACCATATGACTGTCTAATTCAAAATGGCCAATACTAGTCCATTTCAGCTCACTAATGCCTAAGACGTTGAAGTTTATGCATTCAATTTCATTTCTGACTCCCAGTTTTCCTAGATTCACACTTCGTTCATTTCACTTTCCTATTATTAATGGATATTTGCAGCTATTTCTTCTCATTTTGAATTGCGCCACATCGGCAAATGCAGGTCCTGAAAGCTTGACTCCACCCTTATCATTAAGGTTGACTCTACTTTGAGGATACAACTTTTCCCTAGTTGTACTCTGAGTGCCTTCCAACCTGAGGGACTCATATTCTGGCACTATATCAGACAATATTCTGCTGCTATTCATAAGGTTTTCATTGGTCAATTTTTTCAGAAGTAGACTGCCAGGTCCCTCTTCCTAGCCTATGTTAATCTGGAAACTCTGCTGAAACCTGTCCACTAAGAGTAACCCTTCTGGTGTTTGAAATATCAGTGGCAAAGCTTCCTGTATCACAGCAACATGCAAGCCACCACAGTATAACAAATTGACACAAGCGAATAATCTGAGAAGCTGGACTATATGAAGAACACGACATCAAAATTGGAGGCAGACTCCTTAACAATCTGCATTATGCAGATGATGCAACCTTGTTTGCTGAAGATGAAGAGGACTTGAAGCCGTTACTGATAAAGATTAAAGACCGCAGCCTTCAGTATGGATTACACCTTAACGTAAAGAAAACAAAAATCCTCACAACTGGATCAATAAGCAACATCATGATAAATGGGGAAAACATTGAAGTTTTTAAGGATTTCATTTTATTTGGATCTACAATCAATCCCATGGAAACAGCAGTCAAGAAATCAAACCATGCCTTGTATTGGGCAAATGTACTGCGAAAAACCTCTTTAAAATATTAAAAAGTGAAAATGTCACTTTAAGGACTAAGGTGTACCTGTCCCAAGTCATGGTGTTTTCAATAGCCTTATATGCATGTGAAAACTGGACAGTGAATAAGAAAGACCGAAGAACTGTTGACTTTGAATTATGGTGTTGGCAAAGAATATTGAATATACCATGGCCTGCCAGAAGGATGAACAAATCTGTCTTGCAAGATCTTCGTACAGCCAGAATGCTCCTTAGAAGCAAGGACGATAAGACTTCGTCTTGTGTACTTTGGACATTTTATCAGGAGGGACCAGTTCCTAGAGAAGGACGTCATGCTTGGTAAAGTAGAAGGTGAGCAAAAAAGAGGAAGGTTCTTGACTAGATGGATTGACCAATGGCTGCAACAATGGGCTCAAGCAGAACAATGATTGTGAGAGTGGCACACGCCTGGACAGTGTTTTGGTCTGTTGTACATAGGGTCGCTATGAGTCAGAACCAACTCAATGGCACCTAACAACATTTAACAATTCTAAGGAAAAAAAAATACCATGAGAGCTAAAATAATATTTTATATTTAATTTGGATAGTACAGTAAAACTTGTGAAAGTCAGAGCTTGTGTCAGAGATGAAAACTAAAATATTTTCTAATAAAACAAGCAATACAAAAGTGGTAAGACTGCATTCTGTCAAAGGCAGAAAACTTGGAAGAGCTGAAAAAACAAAGCAGGCCTGTCAACTTCCCACTCTCATGTTTCATTGCGTTATATCTGATTATTATTTACATTGGTGTATTTTCAATTCTTAACATTATTCAGAGCACCGTCATTTTAGTAGAGCATTCTTGATATTGCTGACTTTATATTAATGTAAGATTATATTTGCACAGCTTAATAAAGGCTTTATATGTTACATCATGGTTACCTTATTTCACTTCCAGTATTAAAAAAAAAATACTTCCAGTATTACAGGGAAGAATAAATACATATATCTAATTTTGTACTTTAAATATGAATGAGATGAAATTTACCATTTATTAAAGCTATAGCAGAAAACGGTACTGATAATTCTAGATTCTAGAAAGTACTGCCTCAATAAACATAACTATTTGTCAAGAAAGATTTTTAAATTCACTTAACAAGCTCCAGTACAAAAGCAAAAACAAAAGTTATTTTTCTGACGTAGCCTTAACAGACATAGTAGAAGCTCCTAAAAATGTTCATATAATAATCCACATGTACTAGAGCAATTACTCCATTGGAGAGAGGAAACATTATGGAATCAAATCTGAAACAAAATTGTTACAATAAAACCCTGAAGTGAACCAACCCAAACAAACACACAAATCTGATGAACACACTGGTGCTTTTTTAGGTAACTACGGTATGCTAGGTGCCCTGGTGACGCAGAGGTTAAGTGCTTGGCTGCTAACCAAAAGGTTAGCGATATGAACCCACCAGCTGCACCGTAAGAAAAAGACGTGGCAGTCTGCTTCTATGAAGATTACAGCCTTGGAAACTCTATGGAGCAGTTCTACTCTGTCCTATAGGGTCACTATGAGTTAACATTGACTCGATGGCTATGAGTTTTGTTTTTGGTTTTATGGTATGCTAGTCTACTGTGATAATCTACAGGCAACAATTTGATCCTAAATTTAGCTAGATCAGTTTCAAACATATACAAAATTAAAAAATATAGCAAGAGATGGTCCTGGATAGAATGAAAGAAAAATGTAGAACAAGCCTTGAATTCCAAAAAAAGGCCAGATTTACTGGACCAGTAAAGACTACAGTATCCTCCAAGACTACTTCCTTGAGATACACTTTAAACTTGGAAGTGAAGCCACTCCTGGAGGTTACCTTTCAGCCAAATCATAGATTGGCTCATATAATTAAACAGTATCACCTGTGAGTATTGTGCACCTTTAAATAATGACCTATGTGAGACCAAATGGTCAATATTTATCCTAAAGCAAAGAATAGAGGGTAACGGGGGCCAGGGAAGCTAGTTCAAAGGAAACAGAACAACCAGAATGGAAATAATGATAATGCTCACACATTGTGAAGAATGTGAGCAATATCACTGAACAATATATATAGAAATTGTTAAACGGGAACCTAATGTGCTGTGTAAACTTTCACCAAAAATACCATAAAAGGAAAAAAAGTATAGCAAGGAAATTAATAAGGAGTTTCTAAAATCAAACTGAGTCTGTTAGCAAGGCCAAGATGGTTGATGACTAGGCTCTCAGTAGAGGGTTAATCCAGCTCACTCCAAGTAAGCAGGGGAGAGAGACGGACAATGTTCCCAAGGACATCTCATTTATGTCAAATGCTTCCTGGAACACTCTAAGCACATACATTACTTTTCTTTTTGTCTCCCTCTCCTGCTTGTCAATTTTCATGCTGTTAGTTGTAAGACTTGTTAAATGTATTGTGTATTATATATCTAACTTTTGTAGCCATACCGCCAGACTCAAAGTTATGAAAAGGATTATGTATCTTCAGGAGACTCATGTTTCTGGAACTTCGGTGCTTGTGCCCTAGCACTCCATCACCTTGTGTATTGCTGAGAGGTTTCCCTAAAAAATTTAGCCTATCTACTCCAGATGTCCCTTACCATCAGATCACCAGAAGTAGAGTGACTAAGGAATGGCATAGTAAAGATACTAGATGGTGCCCAGCTACTGAATAAAAGAACAGTAGCTTCTGGAGTCTTAAAAGCTTAAAGGCAGTCATCTATGTTACAGCACAACTAAAAGACCATGCAGGAAGAAAATGCTCTTATAGTGGTCTTTGTGATCTAAGAATTTCTATAAAAATTCTTGATCAAAAGGGGGGAATAATAAGCACTTTCTAAAATTAAAATGAGGCTCTCAGCTAAGCCAAGATGGCTGACAACTAGGCTCTCAATAAAGTGTTAATCCAGATGACTCTGAGTAAGCTGGGGTCAGAGACAGAAAGAGAAGTAATGTATGTGCTTAGAATGTTTCAGGAAGCATGTAAGGCAAATGTGATACCCTCAGAAAATGTTTTGCGCAGATGGTCTTCCGGAAGCAGAAAAGATTAACTGATATGAAGAAAGAGCTGTTTTTGAAATGTTTGTAGGATTAGTCATGCTCAAGTTTGTATATAAAAGCTCAACTTTGTCTCCAGAAAGATGGAGCATTTTGGGAGTTCTTCCTGAATGCTGCCTGATTCAAACTGCCATGTTCCCTCAATAAAACTCTTTACTATTGCTTTCAGTAGACTCAGAGATTTTACTCTGACAAAATCTAAAGTGACAAACCTTCCATACCTATGGACAACATTTATAATAATCAGACAAAGTGGAATAGTAACAAAAACATTAGACTTAATTAATGACATTAAGATTGAAATGCTTTTTTGAGGTTAGAGTATCCAAATGAGAACTTAGAAGTCAGGACGAAAACACAACAAATCAAAGGAAATCAGAAATTCCAGAAAAAAGTTCTAAAATATGTATATAACACAGAGTAGAAAGGAAATCAGATTATTTTGGGATGAAATAAAAATAGGAGACAAGTAAAGGTTACAATCCAAATCACATGAAATAATAAGTGTGGCCAAAGGAGAAAAGAGAACAATTTAGTTCGTAAAGAGTAATTACAAAGTTATTCTCATTTATATTATATAGTACCAAAGACAAGCAATCATAAACCACACAGATGATTATAAATTATGAAGCGAAAAGTACTTGTCTGACATAAGAAAATAAATAGCATGTATATTTTACAAACCTAAAAAAAAAAAAAAAAATTGTTTTTATATTCTATAAGTGAGTTAAAAAAATTTTTTTTTTTATTTCAAATGCTTCCTTTTAACTCTCGGCATAAACTGCTAACAAGGCATAAAGAACATTTGAGATTCTGCAGAAACAAACAAGTAAAATTAAATAAAAATGCTCAGGATTGTAAAACATTTGTTTTCCAACAAATTGCTGAGGTACCATGAAAATTAAAATTTAAAGCAAAGACATGATCAAAATGCTGGGAAGCAAATCAAAATTGGGGACGAAAAGACCAAAAATACTCAAGGCAGACCCACCTAGAATATTCGTTATCCACAATTTCCATGAGTCCTAAAACATGTAAGGATGACAGACAGGAATGACTCTGGTGTGCATCAACAGTTTGTTATAACTATGATCGACAAAAATACAAGGTATTTACAAATAAGTAACTCAGTTCCACTTGCATCTAGTTGATATGATCTAACATAAACCTTGCAATATTTTGAAAATTCAGAGGTTTCTACATTGAACCTTCAAATTCATTGATGGTTAATAAGCCCTAGATATAGATTTATATTTACCTACACTGTGTTTAATTCTAAGTGAATGAAATTAGCAACTCAACATAAACCTACCTGGTATCATATAATATTATAGTCTACTATGCTTTGCCTATTATTATAATCCTTGTAACAAAATGTAGGAAAACTCAAATACTTTATATTGCTGGTCAAGGGCTATTAATTTTTTGTGTGGTTTTATGTTTTTTTAAAGGGATTTATAACACCATTTACCTGTAGGTGAACAATTCTCTGAAATATATCTTCTCTCATGCTCATCTCAATATCAAAACGAGAAAGTCTTTTGTCTGCTTCAGTACTTGCTGCCCGTACTTCTTTGTCAGAGGAGACATGCTGGGGAAAGTCTAGCATGGTTCTTTCCACTGTTGATAGAGAAAAAAATAGTATTTTTTTTTTCCAGTTGTCATTGATTCAGACTCATGGTGACCTCATGTGTGTCAGAGTAGAACTGTGTTCCACAAAGCATCCAATGGCTGATTTTTCTGGAAGTAGATCACCAGGCATTTACTCTAAGGTGCCTCTGGGTGGACTTAGTCAAATACCTCCTGCCTATATGAATGATTATCCAAATGTAAGTTTGTCATTTTATACTTTCAGTAAAGGTTTTTAGGGCTATCAAAAAACAGCATCAAATGCAGGACTTGGCTGTTGGTATGTTATTAACAATATGCTATGTTGTTAACAGAAGTGTTGTAGACTGAGGAATTATCAAAGTATGTTTAGAGCATAATTAATTTACTGGGAGCGCAGGAAGAAAAAAACATAGTTTTGTAGTCAGGCATCTTATAATTTTTTGGGGGAAGTATATAAGATGATAAAGAACAACACATTACAGAGAATATTAGTTTTCAAGTGAAGAGGATAGTATCTCAAAGACAGCAACTACCAAGGGCTGGGAGACTCAGTAATTGAAGAAGGTAGTAACTGTACTGGACCTTAGGGGATGGGTGAGACAAGAGGAGGGGCGCAGTAGGGATTGTAAGCATGGGGGCTGGCAGAGACAAAGAATGTTTAAGAAACAAGCAGATCAATGTAGTAGGGTGGGTTATGTTTAGAATAGGAGTTCTTCATCTTGTTTTGCTATTAAAAAAAACCGAAATAAACTCATTGCTGTTGAGTCAATTCCAACTCGTAGGGACCCTATAGGACACAGTAGAACCATCACATAGGGTTTCCAAGGCTGAAAATCTTTACAGACATACTGCTACATCTTCCTCCCACAGAACAGCTGGTGGGTTTGATCTGCTGACCTTTTGGTCAAACTTACGCACCAACCACTAAGGTCAAAGACAAGAAATTGAAGCTTTTTAGCAACTTCTGCAGTCTGATATTGATCAAACAATCAGGATGAACTGATAATTACTGGTGACTGTAATGTGAAAGTTGGAAACGCAGAAGGGACAGTAATTGGAAATATGCCTTGGTGATAGAAATAATGCCAGAGATCGCATGATAGAATTTTGCAAGACTAATGACTTCTTTGCAAATATCATTTTTCAACAACATAAACGGCCACCATACACGTGGACTTCACCAGATGGAATACACAGGAATCAAATTGACTACATCTGTGGAAAGAGGCAATGGGAAAGCTCAATATCATAGGTCACAACAAGGCCAGGGGCTAACTGTGGAACAGGTCATTAATTGCTCATATTCAAGTTGAAGCTGAAGAAAATTAGAACAAGTCCATGAGAGCATCCACGAGAGCCAAAGTATGACCTTGGGTATATCTCGCCTGAATTCAGAGACCATTTCAACAACAGCCTTGATGCATTAAACACTAATGACTGAAGACCAGACAAGATGCAGAATGACAGCATACATGAAGAAAGCAACAACTCATTCAAAAGACAGCAAAGAAAGAAAAGACCTTAATGACGTCAGAAAAGACTCTGAAACCTGCTCTTGAACATAGGATAGCTAAAGCAAAAGGAAAAAATGATGAAGTAAAAGAGCTAAACAGAAGATTTCAAAGGGTGTCTTGAGAAGACAAAATAAAGTATCATAATGAAATGTGCAAAGACCTGGAGTTAGAAAACCAAAATGAAAGAACATGCTCAGCATTTTTCAAGCTAAAAGTACTGAAGAAACAATTCAAGTCCCAAGATGCAACACTGAAAGAGTCTATGGGAAAAAAATTAAATGATGCAGGAAGCATCAAAAGAAGATGGAAGAAATACACAGAATCACTGTACTAAAAAGAATTGGTCAACGGTCAACTATTTTGGGAGGTGGCATATAATCAAAAACTGATGGTACTGAAGGAAAAAGGCCAAGCTGCATTGAAGGCACTGTCAAAATACAAGGCTCCAAGAATTGACAGAATACCAATTGAGATGTTTCAACAGAGTTGGAAGTGTTCACTCATCTATGCCAAGAAATTTGGAAGACAGCTACATGGCCAACTGACTGGAAGAGAACCATATACATGTTGGTTCCAAACAAAGGTGATCCAACAGAATGCAGAAATTATCGAACAACATGTTTAATATCGCACACAAGTAAAATTGTGCTGAAGATCATTCAAAAGTAGTTGCAGCAGTATATGGACAAGCAACTGCCAAAAACTCAACCTGTTTTCAGGAGAGGATGTGGAACAAGGTATATCATTACTGATGTCAGATGGGTCCTGGCTGAAAGCACAGGATACCAGAAAGATGTTTACCTGTGTTTTATTGATCTTGCAAAGACATTTGACTGTGTTGGGCATAACAAATTATGGATAACATTACGAAGAATGGGAATTTCAGAACACTTAATTGTGCTTGTGAGGAACCTGTACATAGACCAAGAGGCAGAGATTTGAACAGAACAAGGGAATAGTGTGTGGTTTAATATCAGGAAAGGTGCGCATCAGGGTTATATCCTTTCACCATACTTACTCAATCTGTATGCTGAGCAAATAATCTGAGAAGCTGGGCTATATGAAGAAGAACATGGCATCAGGATTGGGAGAAGACTCACTAACAACCTGCGATATGTAGTGACACAACCTTGCTTTCTAAAAGTGAAGAGGACTTTAAGCACTTACTAATGAAGATCAGACGACAGCCTTCAGTATGGATTACACCTCAACATAAAGAAAACAAAAATCCTCACAACTGGACCAATGAGCAACATCATGATAAATGGAGAAAATGTTGAAGTTGTCAAGGATTTCATTTTACTTGGATCCACATCAATGCCCATGGAAGCAGCAGTGAAGAAATCACACGATGTATTGTATTGGGCAAATCTGCTGCAAAAGACATCTTTAAAGTGTCAAAAAGAAAGACATCACTTTAAGTTCTAAGGTGCACCTGACCTAAGCCATGGTGTTTTCAGTCACCGCATATGCACGTGAATGCCAGACAATGAATAAGAAAAACTGAAGAACTGATGCCTTTGAATTTCAGCGTTAGCGAAGAATACTGAATATACCATGGACTGCCAGAAGAACAAACAAATCTGTCTTGAAGAAGTACGGCCAGAATGCTTCTTAGAAGCAAGGGTGGCAAGACTTTGCCTCACGTACTTTGGACGTGTTATCAGGAGGGACCAGTGGCTAGAGAAGGACATGATGCTTGGTAAAGTAGAGAGTCAGTGAAAAAGAGGGAGACCCTCGACGAGATGGACTGCAACAACGGGCTCAAGCAGAACAAAGACTGTGAGAATGGTGCAGGACTGGGCAGTGTTTTGTTCTGTTGCACATAGGGTCGCTATGAATTGGAACTGACTTCACGGCATCTAACAACAACAAAGTTACGGACCCTCTCCCAAATGTGCATAAGCATATAAACAGAAAAAATTCCATACAATTACAGGGAATTCCCAGATTCCCTGAAATCTCAGTAGACACGTCCAGTAAGCAGCTGGATATTGGGGCTATCTCCTGTGAAATGATGACAATGTTGTTGTTAGTTGCCACTGAGTGGATTGAGTAATAGTGAACCCATGTACAGTCCATATGGTTTTCAAGGCTTTGACCTTTTGGAAGCAGATTGCCAGGCCTGTCTTCAGAGGACTCTTAGTCTGCTCTAATCTTCACAAATTAAAATTGGTTCTTAGGCTTTTCATACATTTGTATTTTGGCTTTCACTGGACAAAAATCTGTTAGTAAAATAATATACACTATAAAACAAAAATGACAATAGTTCACAGTGATGGTTGTGGCTCTGCTACAATGAATATGTTTTTATTATCATCAGTGTTCTGAAAGTATTATAAGAAAAATTTACCCATATAACATATAGTAAACAGTAGAACTATCCTATTCATACCAATATTTGTACAGTTAAATAAGCTAACTCACTCATATCAGTTCTCTTAAAGCACTGTTACAAATAAAACTGTAAAAACAAAAAATAAGAAACAAAAATCTGCCAAAAATATCTGAATAGTTTAATAATGTGTGTTTTTAAAAAAATTGAATTAGGTAATTATGCTTTTATGATTCAATTAAATATATAATTTTACGCCCCTTAACTATGGAAAGAATGAAATAGAAAATTTAAATTTTAATACATATAGTACTTGTTTAAATGATATAGTTAACTATAGAGTTATATTTTGTTTAGTTTTTTAAATTAGCACAAAAAGATATTAAGAAGGAATATTGCTAAAGATCTTAAATGTGCAACATAAAATACACAAGCCTAAAATTGGAAACATATTCTTAAGCAAACAATGCTGAAAAGCACTTCCTTCCTTACTTTGCCACAAAGACCTGGAATCAAACTTTATGCTCTCATTGCCAAACTATAAACAATGGTGATACCCAGTACCTGACACACAAATGGGGTCTTTAACAGCTATTGTAGAAGGCATAATGAACTCTGAAAACACGCACACATAGGAGAAACTAGTCTTTAAAGACTCTCTTTCCAAACTAAAAAATTATGATTAATTCACAAAGATAAATCTTGTTACAGGAGAACAAAGAACAAATACCACAAAACTGAAAGTATATTTAAAAGATCTGTTATTAGGTGTGGAAACCCTGGTGGCATAGTGGTTAAGTGCTATGGTTGCTAAGCAAAAGGCTTGCAGTTGGAATCCACCAGGTGTTCCTTGGAAACTCTGTGGGGCAGTTCTACTCTGTCCTATAGGGTCGCTATGAGTCAGGATCGACTCGAGGGCAGTGGGTTTATTATTAGAAGTGGGGAATAAAATTTAAAACAGTAATATTTTTTAAGATTTTGTTTTTTCCTCACTGATTTTTTATATTAGTCAAATATGTAAGTTACCAGGCTGGTATATCATCTTGGCTATAGAACTGAGCACCTGGTCTATGGACAACCCAAATCCAGGGTGGGGATGCACGTGAAGTTAAAAGTTTTGCTGAATAGGGGCCAATCTCATCCCTTTGACTTTGACTAACAGGACCAATTATATCTTTTTATTCAGGAGCTTCAACTCAAGACTGGTAACAAGATCTCATGGTCAGTAATGAGAGTGAAGTAGTTGGTAGTAGGGATAGAAACTGAAGAGAAACACAGAGATAAGAGAGAAAGTGGCCAAGTCCCTGTTATGATGGAACACTGAATAGGGAGCTCTTGGTTTTCAAGGATTGGTTCACTAAGGCTATGCTGGATTCTGGACAACTTTCCAAACTCCAAAATGCATACATACAAGTGATTATGATATCCAGTTCTACAGCTATCCTCTATTTTTATGAAGCTTGGACACATAGCCAAGATTGTATAGCTATAATTATGCTACAAAATATGTCCAAGTCTTACAGTTAAGACAAGTGACTCTTCATTTCTTATAACTCAAAGGACCTAACACATATATTATAAAAGTAATACATGTTCATTTTAGGAAATTTGGAAAAAAGATGGAAAGCACAAGGAGGAAAATAAAAATCAACGGTAAACCTACCACTTAAGACATTAACCATTATTAAAATCTGTGTATTTTCTTCTAGTTTTCCTTCTGTGTCCTCTTTTTCTGTGTTATTAAATATGGCTCTGAAACATGATTTCAACAGCTACATAGTGTTACAGAGGAAGGATGTATCATAATTTACTTAGCTGTTCTATTCGCTGACATTTAGAAATCGTTTCTAAGCTTTTAGTATGACAGTATCTATTTATACATAAATTTACACACAAATTTTGCCTGTATTTCTGATTATTTTCTTTGAATAAGTGATTGCATTTGGAATTATTGGGCTAGAGTATGAACTTCTTAAAAGCTTTGATACAGTCAATCCTCGTTATTCACAGATTCCATATTTGCAATTGCCTGCTTGATAAAATTTATTAGTAACCTCATACTCAGGACTCGCAGTGCTCTCATGGTCATTCACGGACATGTAGAGTGCTGAAGATGTGAGTTGCCTGATGTGCATATTCCCAGCTGAAGTCGAATGAAGCAATGATTTGCCTTCTTATTTCAGCTTTCATACTGTAAACCAGGGTCCTTTTTGTGGTTTATTTAGTGCCATGTTTTTTGCATTTTTGTGCTTTTTCTTGATAATTTCACTATTTAAAATGGCCCTCAAGTATGGTGCTGAAGTGCTGTCTAGTGTTCCTAAGTGCAAGAAGGCTGTGATGTGCCTGACAGAGAGAACACCTGTGTTAGATAAGCTTTGTTCAGGCATGAGGTACAGTGCTGTTGGCCATGAAGTCAATGTTAAAGAATCAACAATATATACTAAGTAAGGTATCTTTAAACAGAAAAAATATGGAAAACACGGTATGTACTGACTGGCTGACGAAAATGTGACTAGAGACTCGCAGGAGCCTAACCCTGAGTTTCTCCTAGGAGCAATGCTCAGCACTTGCTAATTCAGTGTTCGCTGTGATTTTATAGAACATAATAAGTGCAAATAATGAGAACTGACTGTATATATTCCCAAAATGCTCTCCAGATAGCAGTATGATGACAGTGTGCATTTTACGGCACCTTTGCCAACGACATAAAAATTTTAAATCTCTGGTAATTTAATTCTAAGCAATTAATTAGCCATTATGTAAAATTCAATCTCTTGTAAAATTGGAAAATTGACTGCCAAGCCAGAAAGCATAAAATGGTTTATGATGCCCACAAGATGAAATATTGATATACCTTTGCATCCTACTCACCTATATATTTCACTTCTACATCTGCTAGTGCCTGCAAACAGTTCTCGTAAGTTACTTCCTCAATATCAATCATTGCAACAGCATCATACACCTGTTTAGTCTGCACAATGAGCTCCTCAGTTCTTGTTTTAATTTGCTCTGGTGACAGATCCCATCTTAAAATGTTTCTGCCCGCTGCAGTAAAGGAAGACATTGTCTGAAGAGGAGACATCACTTCTCTTCCTAAAGTCATTCTGAGTAAAATCTTGGAACCACCAACTCTAAAAAGAAAACAGAAAAAGAATAAAAATCAGGGATTTCTGTTGACCCAAAGTCAATATACAAATGTATAATTATCTAATTTTTTTAAATTGTGTTTTAGGTGAAAGTTTACAGCTCAAATTAATTTCTCATACAAAAATCTATACACACTGTTATGTGACATTAGTTGCAATCCCTATAATGTGACAGCACACTCCCCCTTTCCACCCAGGGTTTCTTGTGTCCATTCAACCAGTTCCTATCCCTTTCTGCCTTCTCATCCTGCCTCCAGACAGGAGTCGTCCATTTGGTCTCATGTATCTAACTTTACCCTGCCTGATATTAACTCTATGTGTAAAAACTAAAACTAAACCCATTGCTGTCTAGTCAATTCCATCTCATAGTGATCCTGTAGGACAGAGTAGAACTGCCCCACAGGGCTTCCAAGAAGCGTCTGGTGGATTTGAACAGTCGACTTTTTGGTTAGCAGCTGTAGCTGCTGACCACTGCACCACCAGGGTTTCCCGTTATAATTAATAGCTAACATTTATTCTTTGCACGCTTAGGCATTATTATAAATGTTTTCCAATTATTAACTCACTCAGTCCTCACAACAACTTTATACGGTTGATACCATGGTTATTCCCATTTCACCAAAGAGGAAACTAAAACATGAAGATGTTCAATAACTTGCCCAAGGTCACAGAGCTGGTTATATGGTAAAAAAAAAAGTAGAAGCAAGAACTAAACACCTGGCAGTATGGATTCAAAATGCACACTCTTAACCCCTACGCTAAGCTTCATCCCAATTATCTTAAAAAGCCAAAACCCAAACCCATTGCCGTTGAGTCGATTCCAATTCATAGCAACCTTAGAGAACAGAGTAGAACTGCCTCACAGGACTTCCTAGGCTGTAATCTTTATGGGAGCAGGCTGTCACATCTTTATCCTGAACGGTGGCTGGTGTGCTTGAAACGCCAACCTTTTGGTTAGCAGCCAAGCCCTTAATCACTTGTGCTACTAGGGTTCCTTTCTATTATCTTACAAGACCCCAAAACAGCCTTATTAGGTAGGTAGGGTACTAATTCTTTTTCATCAATATGACAATTGAGGCTCAGAGAGGCTAAATGATTTAAGTTAAGAATACTCGACAAATATTTATGAGCATATAGTATGGATATGGTTACTGTGATAGGCACTGGGGATAAAATATCAACTAGGGCAATTTTATTAAAATATAATGGAGAAGACAATGACTAAACAGGCAATTATATTACATTGAGATGAGTGCTACGATAGGGGTGTTGTTGCTGCTGTTAGGTGCTGTCAAGTCAGTTTCAATTCACAGCGACCCTAGGTATAACAGGAAGGTCCTTGTCATCAATCTTTCCCTAGTCTAGAAGCTTTTCTGTGCAGGAACCCCAGGTACAAAGGATGCACTGTGCTCCTGGAGCTGCTTTCTTGGTAGTATAAGGTCCATATGCCTCATTGCTCGCCTCTATCTTTTATATATCAAAAGGGATTGGTTTAAGACTCAATCTAAGTTTATAGATTGAGTCCTGCCTCATTAACACAACTGCCGCTAATCCCATCTCATTAATATCATAGAGACAGGATTTACGACACATAGGAAAATCACATCAGATGACAAAATGGTCGACAAGTTGATAGATATTTTTGGGAGACACAATTTAATCCATAACATTCCACCCTTTGACTCCCCCCAAATTCATGTCCTTGCCACGTGTAAAACACATTTACCCTATCTTAGCAAAAGTTTTAAATCAATTCCAAGTCTAAAATCCAAAAATTCCTCTTCAACTGTGAATCTAGAATACAAGTTACCTGCTTCCAAAGTACAATGGTGCAACAGACAGGCACAAGCTAGACATTTCCATTACAAGTGGAAGAAATTGGAGGAAAAGAAGGGAAAACAGGCACCATTGTCATCAATCTTCCCCTGGTCTAGGAGCTTCTCTGTGCAGGAACCCTGGGTCTAAAAGAGGCGCTCTGTTCCTGGCACTGCTTTCTTGGTGGTAGAAGGTCCCCATGTCTTTCTGCTTGGTTCTCTCTCTTATATCTCAAAAGAGATTGGCTTAAGACACAATCTAATCTTATAGATTGAGTTCTGCCTCATTATCATACCTGCTACTAATCCCATCTCATTAATATAGAGATAGGGTTTACAACACATAGGAAAATCACATCAGAGAACAAAATGGAGGACAATCACACAATACTGGGAATCATGGCCTAGCCAAGTTGACAGATATTTTTGGTTGAGACAATTCAACTCATAACACTAGGCATGCAATATATTTCCTGTGCTGTGGATTTATATATACACACATACATACTTACACACACACACATATATATATATATCTTTAACTGTGGCAAGTTTATAAAGAAAACTCCACTTAAGCTCATTTATTTAATGTTATTATTTGCATGTCCAAGACATAAGCAGTTCTATCTAAGAGTGTTTACCTACCATGGACCGTTACTGTTATGGATTGAATTACATCCTCCAAAAATGTCTATCAACTTGGCTAGGTCATGATTCCCAGTATTGTGTCGTTGTCTACCATTTTGCCAACTGATATGATTATCCTATGTGCTGTAAATCCTAACCTCTATGATGTTAATGAGGTGGGATTAGAGGCAGTTATGTTAATAAAGCAGGATTCAAATCTACAGATTAGATTGTATCTTGAGTCAATCTCTTTTTAAGATATAAAAGAGAGAATTGAGCACAGAGAGGGACCTCATACCACCAAGAAAGAAGCACCAGGAGCAAGTGTGTCCTCTGGATCCAAGGTGTCTACACTGAGAAACTCCTAGACTAGGGGAAGATTGATGACAAGGACCTTCCTCCAGAGCTGACTGAGAGAGAAAGCCTTCCCCTGGAGCTGGCACCCTGACTTCAGACTTTTAGCCTCCTGAACTGTGAGAGAATAAATTTCTTTTTGTTGAAGCTATCCACTTGTGGTATTTCTGCTACAGCAGCACCAGATAACTAAGACAATTATATAAAGCCCTGATTTGCAATTAATGAAGGTGATGCACACTGGATATGACACACATTGAATATTCAAGCATTCTGAACATCGCTAATAATTTTTCTTCTGAATGGGTTGCTGGTACATTAAGGAATCAGATTTAGGAGTAGCATTCAACATTTACTGAGCCCTTCAGTTTGGGTACCTATAGTCTCCTAAGTATCTAACACTTGAGTCACTAGTGTCCCAAACAATGGACTTTTTCACTTAAGGACCTTTTATTTTGGCTTAGGGTCAGACTGTTTAATGAATAGAATGTCTCATAACTAAATGTGTTAGCATAAGTAAACTTTTACTATAAAGAGACTCATTCTTAGTCAAAAGTGTTATTTTATCTTTAGTAAACTATGATGAATTAATGTCCAGAAAGGCTCTTCTAGCTCAGTTTCTGAGTTTACGGGTATGAGGTACAAGCCCTATTTTTACCCTAAGTAAGGTGGCCTTTGTCTTGGGCTCCAGAGAAATAACCCTCGGAGTAATTGAAGTGCCTTGGTCTGACACTTCCAGGGTATACTTGAAGACTTGTGCTGGGGAGAGGAGACTGGCCAGACTAGAAAAGAGTCACCTGGGAGGCCGGTATCAATTAGCCTTGGGAGGCATGATTTAGCCTATCACGCAGGACTGGCTGATAAAAGCTCTGAACACAGAGGCTCAGGGAGTTTCCTGGTTGACAAGAATATCTGCTCTCAGAAGTGTAGTGTGTCCCTTGGGACACGGAAGCGCTATATGGGAACACTCCCAGGCTGTACCCTATGCATCTCTTTATTGTATTGTTTTTGGTTATAACAAATCTGTAGTTGTATGTATAGTATACTCTGTGAGTCGTTCCTGTAAATTATTGAATGGAAAGATGTGGTGGGAGCCAGGAGGTCAGAAAGCAAGGGTGTCATGCAGAGGCACAGTGAGGGGGACTTTTGCCCTGGATGCAAGTCCAAAGGGGTGCCAGATGAGGTTTGCTGGAGAATCACCCCTACAATTGATGGGAGGTAAGGTACAAACTTAGAGACTGCTTCTGGGCTTTCATTACCCTCGATATGCCTCTGGTGCTGTGTGGACTCCAAGTCTACAGCTGGCATCCTAAAGGGGTAGTGGAAAACCAGCCCCAAATTTGTGGCTAGCAGGCCAGAAGGTTGGGATGTCATGTGGACACCCCAAGCCTGTGGCTAGCATGTGACTATCTGGCAGTCTGAAGGATGACACCCTTTTAACTTTTGAACTCTGACCTAGTTCCAGGTGCTTAGGGTCAGAGAGAGAGTGTCCTGAGGGAAGCTTGTGATGAGGGTGGAGAAGTGGGAAACTGAGGACTGAATTAATCTCCACATTTTGGGGTCTGGGTTCATGTTGGTTCTTATCATGCAACAGGAAATGTAAGTATGATAAATGTTATGTATATCTGTACCCACCCTCACCTTTCTCTTAATCTTAAGAAAGATGTATCCCCCAACCTATGGTTTTCAGCTTTTGCACCCTGCAAATTTCTCACTGTCTCTATTTCCTTGCCTATCATTCTTTTACTATTCCACTAAAAGTGCTCTGGCAAAGGTGTAGCTTTTTTCTTTTCTGGACTTCTTCCACTTTTCCGACCATTCTTTCAGTTTCCTTTGCTGGCTTCTCGCCCTATACCCACCCAAAACCTACCCATAAAAGTTGGCGTCTGCCATGATTCTGTGCTTGGTTTTCTCTTTTCATTTGATTTATGAAGGCTTCCACTCTGAAGACTTTAATGACCACCTATAATTATCTATAGCCTTCATCCAGATCTCTCACTGAAGCTTCAGACCCACGTATGTAACTGCCTCAGACATCTCAAATGTAACATGCTCAAAACTTACTTTTCCCTACAAATTCCCAACCAGGGTTTACCACTCTCCTTCTAGGCATCTAAGCTAGAAACCTGTCACATATATGACTGGTATGTATCATCATCACACCTAATATTTACTATGAGCCTATTAATGTGTTTTCTTATTTAATCCTCCCATAAGCAATGAGGCAGGTATTAACCCAATTTTACTGGGCACTGAGAGGTAAAGTAATTTGCTCAAGGTCACATAGCAAGTGTAAAGCTGCGAATTAAACCCAGGTCTACTCCAGAGCCCATAATCTTAACTACTATGCTATACTGAAGTTCCAACTGCATCCCAGAAAAGATAAACATCAAGTTTCTCACCAGTTTGACCTCCCTGATCTTCCACCCTGCTTTTGTAAGGAGAGAACCAGGTTAGTTAAAGCATACCCATTTATATCATTTCTCTGATTTGTTATCTGTACCACTCCCTGAGGGACTCCTGCAGGGAATATGGAGGAGTGTCCCACCTTAGCTTTCACCCAGCTCTGAAAAACAGGCCATGTTGGCTTTGGCAGCTTTTAGTCTCTCATTTCTAAAGACTAAAACAACTTAAACTGGGACTACCTGGATGGCTACCTTTTGCATCCAAGCCTCATTCCTTTCTAGAGCCCTTTCATTAACTGTTCTTAGGTAATCAGTAAACCACCTGAAAAAGTGTACCCTCAGGAAGTAGCACCCTTTCTTAAAGTACTCAGGCAAAGAAGTTTATCAATCAGGTTCAGCAGAGGCATTCTAAGAAAACTCTCTATGTAATAAATGATAGTTCTTTATTCTCCAGTGATTTCTCAGATAAGAGATATTGATTTGTTACCTTCATCTGTAATTATGCCTACATTGCAGACTATATTACAAAAAAAAAAAAAAAAAAACCTCAGTACAAAGCGAACTGCTGTGAGATAAATTAGGTGTTTCAGTCAATTATTCAGCAAATACTTAGTGACACCCTAACACATACTGTGGCTACAAAGATGAATAAGACAGGAGCTTGTATAGCCTTGTGAGGAGAAGACATAGAAAGAAAGAGATTGCAAGATCAGGCAGCCAATTCTATACGGAAAAAGTGATCTGGGAACACAGAGGACAGTGTCTTGGAGAACTAGGAAAGGCTTCAACAAGCATATGACACCTAAACAGGTTCAGTTTTTCAAGATAGCTGTATGAGGTACGGAGGGCATGTAGATTTGAAGGGTCTACAGAGTGGGAGTTAAGGCTAAAATACAGTAGGTCAGACCCAGACTATGCATCCTCTCAATGATTTGCATAACCAAGCTGATGATAAAAAAAAAATCCTTTAACTGGGTTGGAAATTTTTGATGAACAACAGATTAAGATGATGGGCAGCTTGGGGCCTGAGAGATAGTACTGAATATTGGTAGCAGCTAAATCTTGCAAGAAATTCTGACACCATTCTTTTCTGTTTTCCACAATCATGAAGTTCTTCTATATTTCTCACTCTATGTACACACACACACACACCCACCCACCCACCCTTAGAATTTGGTTCTCCTCTTTCTTTTATACCTTTTGTATTAATTCACAGCTAACAGAATTGACCTAGAGTATCATATTTCTATTTTTACTTCAACCAGCATATGTGGACTGTCTTCTAAGTATATTTCAGATAGTGTCACCCATATTAGCTACATCTACCTGAAAATTCCTTAAGCTCAAGGTTTTAGGGCATATAATGTCAAGTGGTTACATGCTTTGCATTCTGTATTGAAATATTTTTTAAATTAAAGACTGTTTTGATCCTTTTTTTCCCCCCATCTGTAAGAAAAAAAAAACATAAGTTTATAAATTAAGTCTCTATATGGTACCTGGCACATCACAGACAGTAATCACTTGTTGAACAAATTAAGTCTGTGTGAATACTGAACCTTAATCACTACCTAGTGCAAGCCACAGGCGGGCAGGAGATATACCAGGAAGGTTGAAAGGTCTGCTCTGCCAGGTCGGAGAAGAATGAAGACATTTTCCTTCCAATTCTATAAACTCTTTGGGAATATGGTCTGTGTTTTAGTCAAGTTTGTATTTCTAGAAAAATGTGGAGGAATTTGCTCAGCATATAGCATATATGTGATAACTATTCAATGAACGAAATAGGGATGGGAAGAAAAATCCAGGTTGGTTTGTCTTAGAATGACTACTAAGGTCAGCCCAAGACACCAAGCAAGCACAAAAATAAAACAATAAAGAGAGGTGCTAAGCATCAGGAGAGTTGTTGAAGAAAAGTAATCAAGTAAGGATATATCATAAAGGTACTTTGGAGACATGGATAGATATCTACAGAACATGCCAGTACACTTGGAAAGCAAAGCACTACAATTTGACTGTTCTTGCTTCCACCTGGTGGTATAGAAAGTAATTTTTTAGGTATGGGCAGAAACTGTATAACAGCATTATAAAAAATGACTTTGTGAAAATACTGAAATTTGAAAGCTTTCTTGCCAAGATACTACAGTACATTTTCTATCAACAGCCATTCACTGAAATGCACACCATGAATCAGCTACACCAATTTTGAGTGTAGAGTAGAACTGTCTAAACATGGAGACATTCCAGTGGCCTTTATTCTGAGTAGTCTCTTTTGTCTGATAAAGCCAGAAGCATTATCAGTTTTCTTTCCTTATACAATCCCTTTTCTTGTACTCACAAAGGTAGCATTTATATTTGATGACTAAAATGACCAGTGAAACTTCAATGGTCCAATCTTGGCCTTAAAGAGTGAAATCTACCACTTGATTTGGAAATGGTGCCACATGCAGTGTTATTTGTGCATGACTTCCTCCATCAGCAATATCTAAAAGTGGAACTAATTATACCAAGGCTCCCCTAGGAACCAACGACTGATTCACTCTCAACTGTGTCTCAAATGTTAGGGATGCCAGTTAAAAAAAAATAAAAAGGAAAAAGGTAATTTTATTTTAAATTTTGTAGTGTAACAGAAATATGAAGTTCTTGCTTCCAAATTTCATTGTAAATAAATGAAAAGGAACCCTTTAAAGTCTTGTGTCCCAAGAAATATGAACAAAACAAAAATATTAGAAGGAAACTGCTCAAGGTGTAAGAAGAACTGTTTGACACTAGAAATGTGTAATACTTCTACCCTTGACAAATAGAACTTTTAATAGAAAAGGTTCATATTAATAAACTATAAAGAATGATAAAAAAATCATAGGTTCTGAAAAATAAGAAATAGAAGATAAAAATTTAATTTTCTACTAAATTTATATATGAGATAACTGGTTTAATAATTACAGGTAATTTCTTATAAGTGAACATGAAAGGATTTCTTAAATTGTATAACTGAATTAAGTAAAGCTACCTGAGACCACAGGTCATATAAAAACAAGTGCTGCTTCATAAATGAAATCAATAGATTTCCTTATTAATTCATTAGTAAAGAGCCCTATCCACATACCCGGAAAACCACAATTAAAAAAGACATTCTAATTTTATTTTTCTCCAGAAGCATGAATAAATTGACTTCAGCACATTTAATTGGTGTTTGCGGCATACTTCTCAGAATTGAAGTCCTTAGTAAACTGCTCAGGAGAGAGATTCTCCAATCCTAACACATTATTTAATACTCAGAAATTTTTTTTTTTTTTTGTCTTCTACACATGGATATTTTGCTGTGTGAATGATGATGCCTAAGTCTCCATCCTACACCTGGCTCATAACTAGTTTCCTGATGAACTAGCAAGAAGTGTTCATCATTTTTACGTGTGACAATGATATTATGATTATGTTTCTTTTTTTTTTTTAAAAAAAACTATCTTTTAGAGCCATATACTGAGAAACAATTGAAACAATATAATGCTAGGTGTATGTTTCAGAATAATTGGGGGAGGTAAATGAAAAAATATTGGCCATGAGCTGACAATTTTGAAACAGTGGTGAGTACATGAGAAGGTTCAGAATAATAATTACTTTTGCTTATGGTTGAAATTTCCTATAATAAAAAGTAAAATAAAAAAAGTATTTCATAACTGTCCATGTATCTAGCTCTAGTTGTTATTCTAAATTCAGACAAGTAGTTGAGTGTCTTCTGACTCATAGCAACCCTATAGGACAGAGTAGAACTGTCCTATAATGTTTCCAAAGAAGAGCTGGTGGATTCGAACTGCCGATCTTTTGGTTAGCAGCCGAGCTCTTAACCACCAGGGCTCCATCATGCTAATGAGCATATTATAAGGGATATTAGATGGAGCAAACCCTAAGGGGGAAAACAGAGGAACGGTAAGATGAAATACATTTCACCAACAAATGAAAATTCATAAATTTACAGTTGGAGGGAGTCTTAGAAATCAGCTTGTTGAAATACTTCAATAATGAAGGCCAGTGACGTTAAGCCACAACTATAGCCCCAGGGTTAAACATTTAATTTTACTGCAGATACAGGGAATGTTATGTTAGAATATTAGAGAATATTTAAGTGATACTGTGTATCTAAAACTTGAGGTTGGCAATTGTGAGCATAGCTATCAGATGGTTGGCATGCTGCTTCATCTATTTACCCGATAAGCCTCTTTAGTTGCTGCTTGGCTACTGCCAACCACAACTACCACCACCAACATTGTCAAACATTATGTAGCAGGCACTGTTCTAAGAGCTTTACATATACTAACTCATTTAATCTTTTCAATAACTCTACTTAGACCCTATTATTATCCCCATTTTTAGTAGATGATGAAACTGAGACACAGTGATGTTAAATAACTTACCAAGGTCACACAGCTAGAAATGGCTACTAACCCAGGCAGTCTGCTCCAGAGTCAACACTGTTAAATACTATACCATACTGCCAATCACACTATCTCTGGCAGTTCTGCCATTCTCTTCAAGCTGCCCACAGCCATTAATCTAACACATTATCAGCACCCACTACTTTATCTTCTCCTGTCTTTGTTGACAGGCAGGGTCATAAGCAGACCCTGTGGCACTGTGGTGACCTATGCCATGTACCAAGGCTCTTCTTTTGGTCTGGCACAGGAAACCTAAAAGCCATCGTCATTTTTTTTTGAGGATTATGTTAGAGTGCTCTCAACAGTCTACACGAGAAAGGAAATCATGACATCTTGTATTTCTATATTAAAACCCAAAAAAAACCCCAAACCCATTGCCACTGAGTCAATTCTGACTCACAGTGACCCTGCAGTACATGTAGATAATTAGCAGATGTTATCTCATGATGGTAAAAATGATTTCAAATTCTTTGACCTTCTATATAACAAAAGGCAGGGTACAAAGAAGGTCAAAGGAAGCCTTAAAGCAGGGTAGAGAGCTTCCTTATCAATAAAAGATAAAAGGCATTTTTTTTTTAATTTCCTAATAAAGGATGAATAATTACCAACTTTAGATCCCTTAGGTTTGGAAGCCAAAACAGAAACCAGATGAAAGGATAATCACGTCTATTGAATATAATTCAAGGTCATTCATTTACTTATGGTGTGCTTAGTACATCCATGCACTGTGCTCAGTGTTTTCTACACATTATCTCATATAATTCTGGCTCTACAGATATAGAAACCAAGGCGGAGAAAGGTTTAGTTACTGACCCCAAAATCATGCAGCTATTAAGTGGCAGATCTGGGATATGGCCCAGGCAATCTCCTTCCAGAGCCTGAAACTATTTACTAAGCTGCCTCCTTTAGCCTAAAAATGTTATATTATTTTGTATAAGCCAAGCTGCTGGTTACCAAGAGAATAACAGAATTTCAGAACTGGAGGTGATCTATTTGATTCTCTATCTAGTAAGTTTATATGCATGACTTAGTAGAATGAGGCTGGGAAGAGAATGGGCGTCTAAGGTGATGACCATGTTTCTGCTTTATGTAGATATGCACAACAGTGCCAATCACCAAGCTACGGGATTCAGGAGGAGAAGCAGCTTAGAATTTTTTTTTTTCTGTTTGGGGGCACAGAGGGGAGAGTGAGAGAGCTGTGAGGGAACAGGGGCTTGAAATGCATTCAATTTTGGACATTGAGTTTGTGATGCCAGTGAGATGTGTACCAGCCACCTGGAGCTCAGAAGAAAGTAATGAGCACAGGGCTAGTTGCTAAAGACACAAAGATGAATAAGGCCTCAAGGTACTTACTGGATAGTAAGGCAGAGAAACACATTAGAATTCATTTAGCAAATACTGAGCACTTGGGTTGGGTGGCTATGTAATAGTAAAACCCAAAAAACCAAACCTGTTGCTGTGGAATGGATTCAGACTCATAATAGACACAGATAATAACAATACAGAGTTATAAATTCAATTATAGAGTTAAATACAGGCAGTTCCTGGGTTACAAGCAAGATTTCTTCCTAAGTGTGTCTTTAAGTTGAATTTGTAGGTAAGTCAGAACAGGTACATACAGTTCTTAGTCTTACATTAGTGCAAGAAAAGACTCAAAGCCTTTTCAATGATTTAAAAGCTGACCTTGCAGCAAGTGAAGGTGAATGTGATGAAGAATTTGTTGCTAGTAGGGGTTGGTACAATCGCTTCAAATTGAGGGAAAATTTATGTAACATTAAACGGGCAAGTACGAGTTGTCCTTGACATTTGTAACCCAGAGACTTACTGTTACAAGACTTTAAGGTTGGACAGGGGAAAAACTCTCAACAGACTGAGGAGTCAGAGAAAGCCTCCTAGAGGCAGTCGTGAATAGCAGTAACCTAGGTGAAAAAAAAAAAAAAAAAAAAAAAATTTTTTTTTTTTTAGGTGACATAGTGGTTGAGAGCTACAGCTGCTAACCAAAAGGCCGGCAGTTCGAACCCACCAGGTGCTCCTTGTAAACCATATGGGGCAGTTCTACCCTGTCCTATAGGGTCACTATGAGTCAGAATGACTCGATGGCAACGGGTTTAGTTTTTTTTTTTTTTTTTGGATAGGATGGGGAAGGGTGGGTGAAGAAGCTTAAGAGCAAATGTGAAAGAGTGAACAGGACCAACAAAGACTCCTTATCAATCACTACCCACTACTCACTGCCGTCGAGTCGATTCTAACTCGTAGTGACCCTATAGGACAGAGTAGAACTGCCCCATAGAGTTTCCAAGGAGTGCCTGGCAGATTCGAACTGCCCACCTCTTGGTTAGCTGCTGGAGCACTTAACCACTACACCACCAAGGTTTCCTATCAATCACTGGCATAGTGTATTCCAGGAATTACAAGCATTTTGGAATTTAGAAGTGAGAACTGGCAAGACATGAGGCTGTAGAGGTTGATAGGCAAGATTCCGTGGATTCATTTATGCTATGCTAAGAGTTTATACTGTAGGCAATGGGAAGCCTTCAGTGACAGGGGAGAGATCTGTATTTTAGCTGGGCACTCCAGTAGCTGTGGAAGGTGTGGAAAGTTGATTTTAGGGGGCAAAGGAGACCAGTTAGGAGGTAAGTTTTAGACATGCTGAGTACTGAGTGGAAACCCTGGTAGCAGCGGTTAAGTGCTACAGCTGCTAACCAAGAGGTCGGCAGTTCAAATCCGCCAGGTGCTCCTTGGCAACTCTATGGGGCAGTTCTACTCTGTCCTATAGGGTCACTATGAGTCGGAATTGACTCAATGGCAATGGGTTTTTTTTTTTTTTTTTTGAGTATTGACTGTCTCTGAGATACACCAGGGTTTGTGTGGTTGAGCGGTGATTTGGCAACTGGGTACGTGAACCTGAAGACTGAGAGGACTCTGATATAGATACAGACGTCTTCAGACAGTAGGTATCATTCTTAGAACGGACTGGGTCACCTAAGGAGATAATGTAGGTGGGAACTGTGGAGACGCATGGGAAAGTAGGCAAAGAGAAAGACTGCATAGTAGCTGGATTGAGGGAACGTTTCAGACAGGAGTATGTGTGTGGAAGAAACTGGTGCATGCATGCAGGCTAAAGGGAAGGAAGTAATAGAGAAAAACAGATTCACAGTAGAAGTTGAGAACTGAAACTTGAAAAAAACAAAAAAACACTTGAGGGGCAAGTGTTAGGAAAAGGAAGTTTAAAAGGAAACCTGGGGATTGCTCAAAGGAAAGGAAAATTAGGCCAACAGTGCAAATGTCACATGGAGACCAAGTAAGGTCAGTGTTAAGTCCACTGAATTTAGCAACTAAAACCCAAGATTTAAAGTGTCATCTGATCAGTATCTTTCCTCTCTTGTTCTTTGGCAGTCTCATCAGTCTGCTAATTCATACTGAACCTGGAAACAACTCAAGAGTCTGAGTTTTTCCTAAGTGCTGCTCTTATATCATCTTGCTCTATAAGTGATTTGTGGAGTTTAAATGAAAGATTTCGTATTAATGATATTAAGAATCACCTTATTAGACTGGTGTTCTAATGAGTAGAGAATCTTCTGGAGCTTTAATTTCTCATTTTTACTTAGACTTTACTTAGGTGAAAATTTTATCTGTAGGTCATCTATATCCTCACCCTAGTCACTGATAAAATCTTGGTGATTTTCAATACCCACATACAGTCAGTTCTGAATTATGCAAGGGTTGATTATTCATTCTTCACACAAATTATCCAGGTCCTTACTACTGCTTTTTTTCTACCTTGAATGGAAAAGAAGAAACTATAATTTACTATGTAGCTATAGGTATCAAGCAGTGTGCTAGGTGTTTTCTCATACACACATACATACATTGTTAAAGAAATTATAGGACGTAATCATTCAACCTGTATGCTGAGCAAATAATCTGAGAAGCTCAACTATATGAAGAACATAGCATTAGGATTGGAGGAAGGCTCATTAACAGCCTGCAATATGCAGATGACACAACCTTGCTTGCTGAAAGGGAAGACATGAAGCACTTACTGATGAAGATCGAAGACTACAGCCTTCAGTATGAATTACACCTGAACATAAAACAAAAATCCTCACAACTGGCCCAATAAACAACATCATGATAAACGGAGAAAACATTGAAGTTGTCAAGGATTTCATTTTAGTTGGATCTACAATCGATACCCATGGAAGCAGCAATCATGGAAGCATTGGACAAATCTGCTGCAAAAGACCTCTTTCAAGTGTTAAAAAGCAAGGATATCACTTTGAGGATTAAGGTGCACCTGACCCAAGCCATGGTATTTTCAATCGACTCATAAACATGCAAAAGCTAGACAACGAATAAGGAAGATTGAAGAAGAATTGATGCGTTTGAATTGTGCTGTTGGTGAAGAATGTTGAATATACTAAGGACTGCCAGAAGAATGAACAAATCTGTTCTGGAAGAAGTACGGCCAAAATGCTCTTTAGAAGCAAGGATAGCGAAGCTTCATCTCACTTTGGACATGTTATCAGGAGGGTCCAGTCCCTGGAGAAGCGCATCATGCTTGTTAAAGTAGAGGGTCAGCAAAACAAAGAGGAAGACCCTCAATGAGACGGACTGACAAAGTGGCTGCAAAAATGGGCTCAAAATTAACAATTATTGTGAAGATGGTATAGGATCAGGGAGTGTTTTGTTTTGTTGAACACAGGTGTCTTAGGCTGGGTTCTCTAGAGAAGCAAAACCTGTAAAGCATATAAACATATATCTACGTATATAAAACCACCAAACCAAACCCACTGCTGTCGAGTCGATTCTGACTCATAGCGACCCAAAGGACAGAGTAGAACTGCCTGATAGAGTTTCCAACGAGAGCCTGGCGGATTCGAACTGTCGGCCTCTTGGTTAGCAGCTGTAGCACTTAACCACTACGCCACCAGGATTTCCATCTAAAAAAAAAAAACATATATAGAGAGGTTTAAATCAAGGAAATGGCTCACGTGGTTGTACAGGCTGAAATGTCCCAAGTCCATGGGTCAGGATAGATGCTTCTGATTCACGTGGCCACAGATGCTGGTGAACTCAAGATCGGCAGGCAAGACCACAGGTAAGCTCCTAGCTCAAGTCCCAAGAACCGGAGATCAGACAAACAGGAACCAGCTGCAGGATCCAGCTCAAGCAAAAAGCCCCCAAGCCCTGCCAGAATGTCTGCTTATATATTCGATGCAGACTACACACCAAAGGAAACTCCCTTTTAACTGTTTAGCTACTCACAGCAGATTCCATCATGGGAGTGATCGCGTATCAAATCTTGACAAGCAAGTGTTCATAACATTCTACTACTGGCAAAACACTGAGAATCCTGGCCCAGCCAAGTTGACACACAATCTTAACCATCACCACAGGGTTACTATCAGTCAGAATCAACTTCATGGCACCTAACAACAAGTTAATGTTATCTCTATTTTAGGGTTGAAGAAACTGAGGCTTAAGGAGATTACACAGGCATTTGAACCCAGGATGGCAGTGGGTTTGGTTTTTTTTGTATGCCTCCAAAGCTCATGTGGTTTATATTCCAGTGCATTCCCTTTCTTGGTGTTATTTTGTTAGTTTTTAGCATCTATGCCTTGGGTACTCAACTTAATGTGACAATTTCTAAACTCTGGGACATAAACTGAGGAAAAGAGTACACACTCTCCCTGACCTTTACATGTCTACATCTTTCAAGGCCCATTTCCCACGCATAAAATATTTCCTTATATACTGGAAGTAAACTCTCCCTCCCCTGAATTCCTATGTCAGTTTTTCTGTTACCCTCTGTAGTACTTATCACTCTATTTTGTAATCTAATTATTTACATGTGTGCCTTATCACCCTTACTAACTTGTATTGCCCTGGCCTTTTAAGAAAGGTCAAAACAGTAAATAGCTCCATGAAGTCTACTTCTGCTTTTCCCATGTAAGTATTCTTAAGGCTATTACTCATCGAATTACTCAATTTCCCCTACAGAATATGTCCACATGATAAATTTATCTCATAAACAGTCCCAAGAAAAACTTTGGTACTGATAATTCTCAACAATATGTTTTCCCTTTGTCCTTACTTCCAGAAAACTCACGGTAAAATTCTGGGCCCAATTATTACAGCAACTAGGCCAGCTCTAGTTCTTTTTTTTTTTTTGTCTAATATTCTTTTCCCTTTACATTCTAAATCTTAAAGTGTATTTTTTTTTCCTGGTAACCAACCACAAATTATTTTTTGTAAAGAGGGAGTATAAAATAAATTTTAACAAGCAAATAATACCAACATTAAGTGTCTCTTATATAGGACCTACGTGCCTTATACATCTATCCTCGTGCTATTTGTATTTAGCACAGTCCCTTGCATGTATTAACTGTACTAAGTTAATGTGTGTGGCATAAATTAATAAAGATTTGGACGCTATATATAGTTTAAATCAGCCACATTCCACTACTCACCATTTCTGTAACTTTATAATTTCTCAGTGCCATAAAGAACATTTTTGATGAGTGGTTATCCACCTTCTGTGTAGTCTTGGGATCTTTTTGCCATTCCAAGAAAATTTTCCATATTATTCCTTCCTTTCAGCTGCTTCTGTGCAGTTATGAGAATATAGTACTTACAGCACAGGGTGCTAGACCTGATATGGTAACATCTGTGAGATCAAGAACCTGTGAAAGGCAGGAACCTGTCAGAGAAGGAAAACTCAAGTATTTTCCACTAAAATGAGCGATAAAAAAAATGCTAAGACTGTACTCTGTCAAAGGCAGAAAACTTGGAAGACTTGGAAAAACAAGGCAGTCCTGCTGAGTTCTAGCTCTCACAGGTTTCACTGTATAACAGCCATGAGATGTGCTCTGGGATATGGATTCCCCCATTATGGTTTCTCCGAGTTCTCCTGGGCATTTTGTCCACCACATAGGTCAAGCTGCTTGTCATTACCTTCTTCATCTGGTCAACAAGTATTTCTGCTTCTTATAGAATTATATAACCTATGTTTAGTGACCTATGTTTCCCCAGTTCCAAGTAATCCCAAGTAATACCAATCCAGAGAGTCTGGCTTCCCTGTGCTGGGCTGACTCCAGGTTTACCCATGAGAAGCCTGCCTTCTGTTCTTCCTCAGCTGTGGTTGGTTCTGACCCAGTACTGCAGGGATTGGCATCTCCTTCCATTTCTTCCATACCCAGGCTACCATGTTTAGAAGGAACTTTGCTCTCAGAGTATTATTAATTAGACTATCACTCTACAGACCCACCAACTGGGTCTGCAAGGCACCAGGTCACTGTTTGAATGCCCCCAGTGATGACATGGGAATATGACACAGCTCATGCTGTTTAATACACAGCTTCTCTTCTGTCCCACTTCCATCCCAGTATATACCCCAAATTCCTGCGTATCTGCTGATTACACTGACAGCTTCCTACTGCGTGTTACTCCACACTGTAATTTTTTATTACACAACTAAGTCTAAATTGGCTCACTTGATATGCAGACATAGTAATTTCCCCTGGCAACAAGTTTTTTTTTACCTAAAGAAATTCACAACCAGCTATGTCACATAGAGCTTGAAAGATTTACTTTCTACTGAAAGTTATACCTATAATTGTCAAAATCTAAATGCCAAATCCAGGCCTAGGCTCCTTAGATATCAGCAACAAATAACGAATTTTCAAGTATTATGGCAGATGACATCTTTCCACCCATAGAGTGAACAAATATATTTAGTGAGCATCTACTACGTGAAAGGCACCATGCTAAGTGCTGGAGATACAGACGAACAACAAAAAAATTGGCTCCTGATCTCAGAGAACTTGTAAACTAGTGGAGAAGACAATCACTATTAACAGTAATATGTGTGCCATGAAAGTACAGTATACAGGGGGATCTAATTTGGTAAGTCAGATAAATTCACCTCAAGGAAGTGCAAGTGAAGAGGATATTGATAGCACTTCTCACAATCTAATTATTTGACAGATTTGTTTATTCTCGAACTCCTGACGAGAGTGAGGGCATGAATCCATGAGGACAGGGATAGCGTTTCCTTGTCCACAGCTTTATTCCCAGAGTTTAAGCAAGCAGCTAGTAAAGATCAAACATCCTATATATATATTTTTGAATGAAAAATATCTAGAATATATAAATAATGCTTAAACTCAACACGTAAAAGACAAACAACCCAACAGGAAAATGGACGTTAAGACACAAACAGGCACAAAATGCAAATTACAAATAAACGTGAAAAAACAAACTCATCAGTACACAGGACAATGCATATAAAACCTAGAGATGGCATTTTACAACCACTGTATTGGCAAAAGGTCTGACAAAACCAAGAGTTGCTAAAGATGATGGACAATGAGTATTCATGAACACTATGCAGGAAAGAGAATAAATCAGTATCATCACTTTGGGAAAGAACTGGCATTATTTTGTAAAGTTAAGGATGTGTACATCCTACAAGCCAGCAATTTTTCTCTCAGGCCCATATCCTTGCATATATGTACCAGGAGAAATTATAAAAATATGGATAGCAGTATTGCTTGTAATAGCAAAAAGCTGGAAACAACCCAAATATTAATTGACAAGAAAATGTATAATAAATCTTGGAATATTCACACAATGAAAGGTCTTGTTGTTGTTGTTGTTAGGTGCCGTCGAGTCGGTTCCGACTCATAGCAACCCTCTGCACAACAGAATGAAACACTGCCCGGTCCTGCGCCATCCTTACAATCGTTGCTATGCTTGAACCCATTGTTGCAGCCACTGTGTCAATCCACCTCATTGAGGGGCTTCCTCTTTTCCTCTGACCCTGTACTTTGCCAAGCACGATGTCCTTCTCCAGAGACTGATCCCTCCTGACATGTTCAAAGTATGCAAAACGCAGCCTCGCCATACTTGCTTCTAAGGAGCTTTGTGGTTGTACTTCTTCCAAGACAGATTTATTTGTTCTTCTGGCAGTCCATGGTATATTCAATATTCTTCGCAAACACCACAATTCAAAGGCATCAATTCTTCTTCGGTCTTCCTTATTCATTGTCCAGTTTTCACACGCACATGATGCGATTGAAAATACCATGGCTTGGGTCAGGCAAACCTTAGTCTTCAAGGTGACGTGTTTGCTCCTCAACACTTTAAAAAGGTCCTTTGCAGCAGATTTACCCAAGCAATGCGTCTTTTGATTTCTTGACTGCTGCTTCCACGGCTGTTGATTGTGGATCCAAGTAAAATGAAATCCTTGACAACTTCAATCTTTGCTCCATTTATCATGATGTTGCTCATTGGTCCAGTTGTGAGGATTTCTGTTTTCTTTATGATGAGGTGCAATCCATACTGAAGGGTGTGGCCTTTGATCTTCATTAGTAAGTGCTTCAAGTCCTCTTCACTTTCAGCAAGGAAGGTTGTGTCATCTCCATAAAGCAGATCGTTAATGAGTCTTCCTCCAATCCTGATGCCCTGTTCTTCTTCATATAGTCCTGCTTCTGGGATTATTTGCTCAGCATACAGATTGAATAGGTATGGTGAAAGAATACAACCCTGGCGCACACTTTTCCTGACTTTAAACCAATCAGTATCCGCTCGTTCAATCTGAACAACTGCCTCTTGCTCTATGTAAAGGTTCCTCATGAGCACAATTAAAACGTGTTTTGGAACTCCCAGTCTTTGCAATGTTATCCATAATTTGTTATGATCCACACAGTCGAATGCCTTTGCATAATCAATAAAACACAGGTAAACATCCTTCTGGTATTCTCTGCTTTCAACCAGGGTCCATCTGACATCAGCAATGACATCCCCGGTGCCACGTCCTCTTCTGAAATTGGCCTGAATTTCTGGCAGTTTCCTGTCGATATACTGCTGCAGCCATTTTTGAATGATCTTCAGCAAAATTTTGCTTGCGTGTGACATTAATGATTTTGTTCTATAATTTCCACATTCCATTGGGTCACCTTTCTTGGGAATAGGCATAAATATGGATCTCTTCCAGTCAGTTCGCCAGGAAGCTGTCTTCCATATTTCTTGGCATAGATGAGTGAGCTCCTCCAGTGCTGCATCTGTTTGTTGAAACATCTCAATTGATATTCCATCAATTCCTGGAGCCTTGTTTTTCGCCAATGCCTTCAGAGCAGCTTGGACTTCTTCCTTCAGTACCATCGGTTCCTGATCATATGCTACCTCTTGAAATGGTTGAGCATTGACTAATTCTTTTTGGTATAATGACTCTGTGTATTCCTTCCATCTTCTTTTGGTGCTTCCTGCATCATTTAATATTTTCCCCATAGAATCCTTCACTATTGCAACTCGAGGCTTGAATATTTTCTTCAGTTCTTTCAGCTTGAGAAACACCGAGTGTGTTCTTCCCTTTCGGTTTTCCATCTCCACCTCTTTGCACATGTCATTATAATACTTTACTTTGTCTTCTTGAGCCGCCCTTTGAAATCTTCTGTTCAGTTCTTTTACTTCATCAATTCTTCCTTTTGCTTTAGCTGCTCGACGTTCGAGAGCAAGTTTCAGAGTCTCCTCCGACATCTATCTTGGTTTTTTCTTTCTTTCCTGTCTTTTCAATGACCTCTTGCTTTCTTCAAGTATGATGTCCTTGATACTGAGCTTTTCCATAGTGTCGTTCCACAGATGTAGTCAATTTGATTTCTGTGTGTTCTATCTGGAGAGGTCCATGTGTATAGTCACCGTTTATGTTGGTGAAAGAAGGTATTTGCAATGAAGAAGTTGTTGGTCTTGAAAAATTCTATCATTCGATCTCTGGCATTGTTTCTATCACCAAGGCCATATTTCCCAACTACTGATCCTTCTTTGTTTCCAACTTTCACATTAAAATCACCAGTAATTATCAAGGCATCTTGATTGCATGTTCGATCGATTTCAGACTGCAGCAGCTGATAAAAATCTTCTATTTCTTCATCTTTGGCCTTAGCGGTTGGTGCGTATATTTGAATAAGAGGCATATTAACTGGTCTTCCTTGTAGGCGTACGGATATTATCCTATCACTGACAGCATTGTACTTCAGGATAGAGATTGAAATGTTCTTTTTGGCGATGAATGCAACACTATTTCTCTTCAAGCTGTCATTCCCAGCATAGTAGACTATATGATCTCCGATTCAAAATTGCCAATACCAGTCCATTTCAGTTCACTAATGCCTAGGATATCAATGTTTATGTGTAAAAATGAACCATAGCCACATGCAACTAGTTTATTCATGTGAAACTAAACCACATATCCTTTAGGGGTGCATGTTTGTGGTAACAGTATAAAGCAAGAGGATGATAAATACAAAATTCAGGACAGTGGATAACTCTGGAATGAGGAAAAGGGATATGACCGGAGAGGGGCACCCTAGCGACTTCGAAGGTATATGAAATACCCTTTTAGAAATACAAATACCTTTTCTTCTCTTCATTCTTTAAATTATACACAGTTACACATTCTTTTCCATATATTTCATAATAACTTTCAAAATAAATGTTAGCCAGGCTGTGAGAGGTGGGGGAAGAGAAGAAAGTTCCAAATTAAAGGATTAGCATATGCTAATTTTATTAAGGCCAAGAGATGAGGATGTGACTCTGCCTGAAACATTGAGTTCAATGAGCAATAGTGAGGGGGGACAGTAGGGAAAGGTAAGTAGGGGTTACGCTGTATAAAACCAAAAAAAACCCAAAAAAAAACCTGGTTGCCATGAAGGGTTCCAACTCATGAAAATCCGCTGTGTGTCAGAGTGGAATTATTTTCCAAGAGTTTTCAATGGTGGATTTTTTTGGTGATAGGTTGCCAGGCCTTTCTTCTTAGGTACCTCTGGGTAAACCTGAACCTCTGTCATGTACACTGAATTGTGTCCCCCTAAAATATGTGTCAACTTGGTTGGGCCATGACTGTCCCCCATTTTGTGATAGTAATTTTAATGGTAAAGAGGATTAGAGTGGGATTCTAATACCCTTACTAGGGCCACATCCCTGATCCAATGTAAAGGGAGTTTTCCTGGAATGTGGCCTGCATCACCTTTTGTCTTATAAAAGGTAAAAGCAAAAATGGAAGGAAGCAGTGGGGGGGTAGGGGAGGGCTCACACCACCAAGAAAGCAGTGCCGGCAGCAGAGCCGTATGTTGGACCTGGGGTTCTTGTGCGGAGAAGGTCCTAGTACAGGGGAAGATTGATGACAAGGACCTTCCTCCAGAGCCAAGAGGGAGAGAAAGCCTTCCCCTGGAGCTGACGCCCTGAATTTGGACTTCTAGCCTACTAGACTGTGAGAAAATAAATTTCTCTGTGTTAAAGCCATCCACTTGTGACATTTGTGTTACAGCAGAACCAGATAACTAACACAAACCTTTCGATTAGCAGAGAAGTGTGTTAACTCTCTGCACCACCTGGGGACTCTTAAACTGTATAAAAAAAAAAAATTTTTGATTTATAAATCATATTAAGGAATTTTGATTTTATCCTAAGGTTAGTGGGAAGCTAAAGAAGAATTCTGAACTGGAATGTATATACCATATTCACATCTCATAAAGATCTTTGTTTTCCTAAGAAGAATATATTAGTGGGAAGCAAAAATTGAGGCTGGGATATAATGAGAGTTTGGATTACAGTGGTGGTACTGGGGATAGAGAAAAGAGGGAATCTGAAGACTATTTAGGACTACTTAGGACTTGGCAGTAGATGGAACAGATAAAGGAGATAGAAAACAAATCCAGGAACGGCTCCCAGGTTTTTCACTTGGGTAAATGGTGGCATTTATTGAGACAGAGAACAGCATTAGAAGAGCACGTTTGTAGGGGAATATTGTAAATTTAGCTTAGGACAACTTGATACTGAAAGTAAACAACCATGGAACTGGTGCTTAGTAAATATCTGTAAAAAGGAAAAATCAACTGAACGTGAGACCTCCAATAGGTAAAAAAAAAAAAGAATTTGGAACTAAATACCCATTATCTACCACTGTTTTAAAGAAATACTTTGTGTTTATTTTTTACCTTGGCTAGGAAGAAGAAAGAACCTGAAAATAATTCCTATGAAATTTGAAAGGTGTATATATGTATTTAAATAAGTATGTGGCCCTAATAGTATGGGTGTTATGTATTGCAGTAAGCAGGATTCATCTGAAAGCTGAATTCCAGTCACTACACCCTTGCCTAGGATATGAAGCAGAAATAGAATTTTTCTCTTGGTCATGATCACAAATAGGTTGTTGTTAGGTACTGTCGATTCTAACTAGTAGCACCATATGCACAAAAGAACAAAATGCTGCCTGGTCCTGTGCCACCCTCACAATTGTTGCTGTGTTAGAGCCCACTGTTGCAGTCACTATATCAATCTATCTAATTGAGGGTCTTCCTCTTTTTTGACTGGCCCTATACTTTACCAAGCATGCTGTCCTTCTCCAGGGACTGGTCCCTCCTGATAACATGTCCAAGTATGTGAGATGAAGTCTTGTCATTCTCTCTTCCAAGAAGCATTCTGGCTGTACTTCTTCCAAGACAAATTTGTTCATTCTTCTGGCAGTCCATGCCAACAATATAATTCAAAGGCATTAGTTCTTCTTCAGTCTTCTTTATTCACTGTCCAGGTTTTGCATGCATATGAGGCGATTGAGAATTCCATGGCTTCAGTCAGGCACACCTTACTGCTCAAAGTGACATCTTCATTCTTAACACATGTAATAGGTCTTTTGCAGCAGATTTTGTAGAATGCAACACGTCATTTGATTTCTCAAGTACTGCTTCCACAGGTGTTGATTGTGGATACAAGTAAAATGAAATCCATGACAACTTCAATATTTTCTCCGTTTATCATGATGCTGCTTATTGGTCCAACTGTTAGGGTTTCTTTCTTTTTTTTTTTTTTTATTGCACTGTAAGTGAAAGTTTACAAATCAAGTCAGCCTCTCATATAAAAATTTATAAACACCTTGCTATATACTCCTAGTTGCTCTCCCCCTAGTGAGACAGCACACTCCTTCCCTCCACTCTCTTTTCGGGTCCATTCGGCCAGCTTCCATATCCCTCTGCCTTCTCATCTCCCTTCCAGACAGGAGCTGCCCACAGAGTGTCGTGTGTATACTTGAGCCAAGAAGCTCACTCCTCACCAGTATCATTTTCTACCATATAGGCCAGTCTAATCCCTGTCTGAAGAGCTGGCTTTGGGAATGGTTCCAGTCCTGGGCTAATAGAAGGTCAAGGGACCATGGCCTCTGGGGTTCTTCTAGTCTCAGTCAGACCATTAAGTCTGGTCTTTTTACAAGAATTTGAGGTCTGCATTCAACTACTCTCCTGTTCCATCAGGGATTGTCCGTAGTGTTCCCTGTCAGGGCAGTCATCAGTTGTAGCTGGTACTTCTTCTGGTCTCAGGCTGATGTAGTCTCTGATTTATGTGGCCCATTCTGTCTCTTGGGCTCATAATTACCTTGAGTCTTTGATGTTCTTCATTCTCCTTTGCTCCAGGTGCGCTGAGACCAATCGATGCATCTTAGATGGGCACTTGCAGCTGTTTAAGACCCCAGATGCCACTCACCAAAGTGGGAGGCAGAATGTTTTCTTAATAGATTTTATTATGTCATTTGATCTAGATGTCCCCTGAAACCATGGTCCCCAAACCCCCACCCCTGCTACTCTGGCCTTTGAAGTGTTCAGTTTATTCAGGAAATTTCTTTGCTCTTGGCTTAGTCCAGTTATGCTGACCTCTCCTCTACTGTGTTGTCTTTCCCATGACCTTAAATCGTTCCTGTCTATTATCTAATTAGTGAATACCCCCTCCGTTCCTCCCTCCCCACTCTTGTAACCATCAAAGAATATTTTCTTCTTAGTTTAAACTACTTCTTGACTCCTTATAATAGTGGTCTCATACAATATTTGCCCTTTTGCAACTAATTTCACTCAGCATAATGCCTTCCAGGTTTGTCCATGTTATGAAATGTTTCACAGATTCATCATTGTTCTTTATCAATGCATAGTATTCCATGGTGTGAAAATACCATAATTTATGTATCCATTCATCCATTGATGGACACCTTGATTGCTTCCATCTTTTTGCTATGGTAAACAGTGCTGCAATGAATATGGGTATGCATATATCTGTTTGTGTAAAGGCTCTTTTCTAGGATGTATCCCAAGGAGTGGGATTGCTGGATCGTATGGTAGTTCTGTTTCTAGCTTTTGAAGGAAGCACCAAATCGATTTCCAAAGTGGCTGTACCATTTTACATTCCCACCAGCAGTGTATAAAGGTTCTAATATCTCTACGACCTCTCCAAGATTTATTATTTTGTGTTTTTTGGATTAATGCCAGCCTTGTTGGATTGAAATGGAATCTTATCATAGTTTTGATTTTTATTTCTATAATGGCTAATGATCGTGAGCATTTCCTCATGTAGCTGCCTGAATGTCTTCTTTGGTGAAGTGCTGTTCATATCCTCTGCCCATTTTTTAATTGGGTTATTTGTCTTTTTGTTGAGTTTTTGCAGTATCATGTAGATTTTAGAGATCAGATGCTATTGAAAATGTCATAGCTAAAAACTTTTTCCCAGGCTGTAGATATTTTTACTCTTTTGGTGAAGTCTTTGGATAAGCACAGGTGTTTGATTTTTAGGAGCTCCCAGTTATCTATTTTCTCTTCTGGTGTTTGTGCATTGTCAGTAATGTTTTGTATATTGTTTATGCCATGTATTAGGGCTCCTAGCATTGTCCCTATTTTTTTTTCCGTGACTGTCATTGATCCATTTTGTTAGTTTTTGTGCATGGTGTGAGGTATGGGTCTTGTTTCATTTTTTTGCCGATGGACATCCAGTTATGCCAGCACCATTTTTTAAAGAGACTGTCTTTTCCCCATTTAACTGACTTTGGGCCTTTGTCAAATGTCAGCTGCTCATATGTGGATGGATTTATGTCTGGCTTCTCAATTCTGTTCCATTGGTCTATGTATCTGTTGTTGTACCAGTACCAGGCTGTTTTGACTACTGTGGCAGTATAATAGGTTCTAAAATCAGGTAGTGTGAGGCCTCCCGCTTTATTCTTCTTTGTCAGTATTGCTTTACTTAGCCGGGGCCTCTTTCCCTTCCATATGAAGCTGGTGACTTATTTCTCCATCTCGTTAATAAATTTCATTGGAATTTGGATCAGAATTGTATTGTATCTATAGTAGAATAGAGATTTTTACAATGTTGAGTCTTCTTATCCATGAGCAAGGTATGTTTTTCTACTTAGGTAGGTTTCTTTTGTTTTTTTGCAGTAGTGTCTCGTAGTTTTCCTTGTATAGGTCTTTCATGTCTCCGGTTAGATTTATTCCTAAGTACTTTATCTTCTTGGGGGCTATAGTAAATAGTATTGATTTGGTGATTTCCTCTTTGATGTTCTTTTTGTTGGTGTAGAGGCATCCAACTGATTTTTGTATGTTTATCTTGTATCCTGATACTCTGTTAAACTCTTCTATTAGTTTCAGTAGTTTTTTTTGAGGATTCTTTAAGGTTTTCTGTGTATAAGATTATGTCATCTGCAAACAGAGATACTTTTGTCTTCCTTACCAATCTGGATGCTCTTTATTTCTTTATCTAGCCTAATTACTCTGCCTAGGACCTCCAACACAATGTTGAATAACAGTGGTGATAAAGGGCATTCTTGCCTGGTTCCTGTTTTCAAGGGGAACACTTTCAGACTCTCTCCATTTAGGATAATGTTGGCTGTTGGCCTTATATAAATGCTCTTTATTATGTTGAGGAATTTTCCTTCTATTCCTATTTTGGTGAGAGTTTTTTTTTCTTTTTTATCATGAATGGGTGTTGGACTTCGTCAAATTCCTTTCCTGCATCAATTGATAAGATCATGTGGTTCTCGACTTTTGTTTTAGTTATGTGATGGATTACATTGGTTATTTTTCTAATGGAGAACTATCCCTTCATACCTGATATGAATCCCACTTGGTCATGGTGAATTACTTTTTTTGTTATGTTGTTGAATTCTATTGGCTAGAATTTTGTTAAAGATTTCTGTATTTAAGTTCATGGGGGATATAGGTCTGTAATTTTCTTTTTTTGTGGTGTCTTTACCTGGTTTTGGTATCAGGGATATGCTGGCTTCATAAAATGAGTTTGGGAGTATTCCGTCCTTTTTTATGCTCTGAAATTCCTTTAGTAGTAGTGGTGTTAACTCTTCTCTGGAAGTTTGGTAGGGCTCTGCAGTGAAGCCATCCAGCCAAGGGCTTTTTTTGTTGGGAGTTTTTAATTACCTTTTCAATCTCTTTTTTTGTTATGGAATTATTTAATTGTTCTAACTCTGTGTTAGTTTAGGTAGGTAATGTGTTTTTAGAAACTCATCCATTTCTTCTAGGTTTTCAAATTTGTTAGAGTACAATCTAGTAGTAATCTGATATGATTCTTTTAATTTTAGTTGTGTGTTGTGATTTCGCCCATCTCATTGCTTACTCAGGTTAATTGCTTCCTCTCCTGTTCTTCTTTTGTCAGTTTTGCCAATGGTATATCAATTTTGTTAATTTTTTCAAAGAACCAGCTTTTGGTCTTGTTAACTCTTTCAATTGTTTTTATTATTTGCTTTCTTCTGCTGCCTCAGGATTTCTTTTATTGCTGTCTTTCTTTTTTTTCAAGTTGTAGGGATAATTTTTGCCCTTTCTTCTTTTTGTATGTGCCCATTTATTGATATAAATTGACCTGTGAGCACTGCTTTCACTGTGTCCCAAAGGTTCTGATAGGAAGTGTTTTCATTCTCACTGGGTTCTATGAATTTCTTTATTCCATCCTTAATGTCTTCTATAATCCAGTAGTTTTTGAGCAGGGTACTGTTCAGTTTCCAAGTGTCTGATTTCTTTTCCCTGCTTTTTCTGTTACTGATTTCTACTTTTATGGCCTTATGGTCAGAGAAGATGCTTTGTAGTATTTCGATGTTTTGGATTCTGTTAAGGCTTGCTTTATGACCTAATAGGTGGTCTAGAGACTGTTCCTTGTGCGCTGGAAAAGAAAGGATACTTGGCTGCTGTTGGGCAGAGTGTTCCGTACATGTCTATGAGGTCAAGTTGGTTGACTGTGGCATTTAGATCTTCTGCATCTTCACTGAGCTTCTTTCTGTATGTTCTGTCTGTCACTAAAAGTGGTGTGTTGAAGTCTGCTACTATTATTGTGGAGCTGTCTATCTCACTTTTCAATGCTGTTAGAGTTTATTTTATGTATCTTGCATCCCTGTCATTGGGTCCATAAATATTTAATATGGTAATATCCTCCTGGTATATTGTCCCTTTTATCATTATATAGTGTCCTTCCTTATCCTCTGTGGCGGATTTAAGTTTATTTAAAGTCTCTTTTGTCAGAAATTAATATTGCCAATACAGATATTTTTTGTTTGTTGTTTGCTTGATATATTTTTTCTATCCTTTGAGTTTTAGTTTGTGTCTTTAAGTATAAGGTGTGCCCCTTGTAGGCAGCATATAGACAGGTTGTGTTTTTTTTTTATCTAATCTGCCACATTCTGTCTCTTTATTGGTGCATTTAGTCCATTTACATTCTGTTTAATTATGGATAGGTATGAGTTTAGTTGTCATTTTGATGTTTTTTTTTGTGATGTTGACAGTTTCTTTTCTCCCCTTAATTTTTTGCGCTGAGTAGTGTATATATTGTGTTTTCCTCTCATTCATTGTTATTGATTTTGTTTTTGCTGTGTTTTTATTTTTTTCTTGTATTTTATTTTGATGAGTACGGTTGTTAGTCTCCTTTGCGGTTACCTTAATATTTACCCCTATTTTTCTATGTGTAAACCTAACTTTTATTTCTTTATATTGCCTTGACTTCTTCATATGAAATATTATGACATTTTTTAGTCCCTCATTATTGTTTTAACGTTGTCAGCTTTTACATAATGGCATCACTGTTTCCCTGTTTTGAGCATGTTTTTATCTTGATTAATTTTTGTGATTTCCCTATCTGGATTGATATCCAGTTGCTCCATCCTGTGTCCTAGTCTTGGGTTCATATCCGATATTATTGATTTTCTAACCAGAGAACTCCCTTTGGTTTTTCTTGTAGTTTTGGTTTGATTTTTACACGTTCCCTAAACTTCTGTTTATCTAAAAAGTCTGAATTTCACCTTCATATTTGAGAGCCAGTTTTGCTGGATATCAGATTCTTGGCTGGCAATTTTTTTCCTTCAATGCTTTATATAAGTCATCCCATTGCCTTCTTGCCTGTGTGGTTTCTGCCGAGTAGTCTGAGCTTATTCTTTTTTTTGTTTTTTAATAATTTTTATTGTGCTTTAAGTGAAAGTTTACAAGTCTGTCACATATAAGCTTATATACACCTTACTCCATACTCCCACTTATTCTCCCCCTGATGAGTCAGCCCGCTTCCTCCTTCCAGTCTCTCCTTTTGTGATGGTTTCACCAGTTTCTAACCGTCTCTACCCTCCCATCTCCCCTCCAGACAGGAGACGCCAACATACTCTCAAGTGTCCACCTGATACAAGTAGTCCGAGCTTATCCTTATTGACTCTCCTTTACCGGTGACTTTTCATTTCTCCCGAGCTGCTGTTAAAATTCTCTACCTTTGCTTTTCTCAAGTTTGATTATAATATGTCTTGGTGACTTTCTTTTGAGATGTACCTTATGTGAAGTTTGATGAGCATCTTGGATAGATAGCTTTCATGATATCAGGGAAATTTTCTGCCAATACATCTTCAATGATTCTCTCTATTTTCTGTTATCCCTCCCTGTTCTGGTACTCCAATCACTCATAGGCTCTCTCTTGATAGGGTCTCACGTGATTCTTAGGGTTTCTTCATTTTTAAAAAAATTTTTTATCTGATTTTTCTTTAAATATATTGGTGCCAAGTGTTTATCTTCAGTCTCACTAATTCTGCCTTCCATTTCCTCAATTCTGCTCTTCTGACTTTCTATTGAGTTGTCTAATTCTGTAATTTTAGTGTTAATCTGAATTTCTGATTGCTGTCTCTCTATGGATTCTTGAAGCCTAATAAATTTTTCCTTACATTCTTGAATAACTTGTTTAATTACTTCAACTGCTTTATCTGTGTGTTCCTTGGCTTGTTCCTTGTTTTGCCTGATCTTGTTCCTGATGTCTTGAAGTGTTCTGTATGTTAATCTTTTGTATTCTAAATCTGGTAATTCCAGGGAGACACCAACATCTGAAAGATTGCTTGATTCTTTGTTTTGAGAGATTGTTGAAGCAATCATGGTCTGCTTCTTTATTTGACCTGATATTGACTGTTGTCTCCCAGCCATCTATTCATTACTGTGTTAATTTATGTTTGTTTAATGTATCCTAGTTTCCTGCTTTGTTTTGTTTTGATATGCCCAAGTAGGGTGCTTGAGTGAGCTAGCTTAATTATCTTTGCCTTTGGAGCTCTGATGTACTATACCAGATGGACAGAGTTGTTACCAGGTGTATAAGCCTAGGAGTCCATTCACTTTTCTTGTATGGATTTAGCTCAGGTGTCCACATAGTTGGTCCTCAAGTGTGTGGTACAGGCATCGTCCTACAGTCTTAGAGAGGCAAGGGTGATTGGTGTAGGCACAGGTATCTGGTTGCAGTAGGAGGTTATGCTTGGAACAAGGCAGAGGGTTGACAACTATTTCCCAAGTGTTGTGAGGAAAGTGCATCCCTTCTTCCTAGGGCACACAGGTGGGTGGGTTCTGGACCATGGGCACCCAATTCTTTTGGATGTAAGGACTGGGAGGTACCACTTGTCCTTGGACCCATGTTGCAGGTGGCTAGGTGACATGGGTGGAGCCACCAGTCCTTAGGCCCCTAATGTGGGTAGGTGTAGGTGAGGACCCTGCTTAATAGGGAAAGTGGTGTTAAACATCAAAAACCCACCTCTCCTCCGCACTGCTGAAACAGTTGCAGTCTGCCAACAAGGGCCTATTCTCTTGAAATGGGCCCACACAGGTCCATGCAGGGTTAAAAGGTATTCCAAGTCCGCGGACTGTTTGTGCCTGGACAGGAATCACTTCTGTTTTGAGCTCCCCAGCTTAGTGGAGCTGGCAGATTATCTTTTCCCCTAATTGTTAATTTTTTCGTTCTCCAAGGCTGGGAGAATGGCTCAGGGTATGCAGTAAAACCTATCTCAGGCCCAGGGAAATTGGCAGCCACTGAAGCTGGCTTGGGGCTGGGGGCATGGTAAAATAAACACAAGTACTTAGCTTCTGCTGAGAGCGCCGTTCTTCTGTGGTTCCGTAGGTGTGTGGCTTGCTGTCTCTACTTGAAAAAACTGTCTGGAATGCTACTGTCAGCGCTGCTGCAATTGCTCCAGGGGATCATGCCTGAGGATTCCTGTTACCTCTGTACCGTCTCTCCCTGTCCCTGCAGCTCGATCAATTTTCTACCTTTGCCTTTGATATTAAGGGCTCCTATCTTGTCGTATATACAATCGTTTCACTTGTTTTTCCAGGTCTTTGTTGTAAGAGGGGTCTCCGGAAGCGTTTGACTATTCTGTCATCTTGGCCCCACCTCCAGGATTTTTATTTTCTTTATGTTGAGGTGTAATCCATATTGAAGGGTATAATCTTTGATCTTCTTCAGTAAGTGCTTCAAGTCCTCTTCACTTTCAGCAAGCAAGTTTGTGTCATCTGTATGTCACAGGTTGTTAATGAGTCTTCCTTCAATCCTGATGGCATGTTCTTCTTCATATAGTCCAGCTTCTTGGATTATTTGCTCAGCATACAGATTAAATAAGTATGGTGAAAGGATACAGCCCTGATGCACACCATTTTTGACTTTAAACCACGCTGTAACCTCTTGTTCTGTTCAAATGACTGCCTCTTGTTCCTCATGAGCACAATTAAGTGTTCTGGAATTCCCATTTTTTGCAGTGTTATCCATAATTTGTTATGCTTTACACAGCTGAATGTCTCTGCATAGTCAATAAAACACAGGTAAACATCTTTCTGTTATTCTCTGCTTTCAGCTAACATCTATCTGATATCAGCAATGATATGCTAGATAGGATTAGTTATCAAAAGATACCAGTAAAGTGTGGCTGGCAAGTAAGAAGGCATCTTTTGAAAGCCAAGCTGGAGCTATAGATAATTTCAGAGTAGGTGGAATGGGAGCACGTCTTCCAAAGTAAGTGGTGGTAAATCAGAAGCCCGTGTGTTTTAAGCTGAACTTCTTACATGTTCTCTTTATAGAGTCTGTGTTGATTTTCTTTTTATTTCACTTAATGATTAGAAGTCTTTTCCAAGTAAAAGTCATAAAGGAAAACTGATATGCTTGAATGCATGAAAAACTTAAACTTCTGCATGGTGAAAATGGAAAAGGAAAAAGCAACCATCACCCACCCCAGAATTCAAAGACTAAAAAAACTGCAGAAAAAGCAATTGCAACATCTATGAGGAGGTCTTATCTATTAGTAACTTCAACTTGAAAAGTCCCCAAATAAAACTAAGAAATTCACAAAAGTAAAAATAATAGCTAATATTTACTGAGCTTTTATTATGCACCAGTGTGATATACTGACTCCTAACAGTCCCCAATCCTCCAGTTCTGTATGTATCCATAAGGCGAAATGGTTAAGTGCTCAGCTGCTAACCAGAACATTGTGGTTGGAGCCCATCAATGGCTCTGAGGGAAAAAAGACCTAGTGATCTACTACCATGAAAACCTGTTGCCCTCAAGTCGATGCTGACTTATAGTGACCCTACAGGACATAGCAGAACTGCCCCACTGGGTTTCCAGGGAGTGGCTGGTGGATTCAAGCTGCAGACCTTTTTAGCTAGTAGATGACCTTTGGGTTAGCAGCCATAGCTCTTAACCACCACGTCACCAGGAATCCCCATAAAATTACAGCCTAGGAAAACCTATGGGGCAGTTCTATTCAGTCCCCTCGGGTCACTATGAGTTGGAATCAACTGGATGGCACACACAAAAAATTATGTATTCACGCCTCTGTACAGAGTACTATCCTGTTCTTCCCATTAAGTGATAGAGTTTATTTCCCCAATTCTTGAATCTGGGCTGGCCTTGTGACTTGCCTTGGCCAGCAGAATGTGGCAGAATTGATGATGTTCTAGTTCCAAGCCTGGGCCTCAAGAGGCCTTCTACATTTCGTCTCTGTCTCATGGAACCCTGCCACTGCCATGAGCATAAGCCAGAGTTAACTTCCTGGAGGGTGAGAGTTTATGTGAAAGAGAGCTCAGTGGATCCAGCATTGGGTTTCTAGACCCCCAAACATGTAAGAGAGCCCGGTTGAGATCGGTAGAGATACCTATACAATCCAAGCAAAGTAACGCATATAGCCAAGCAATATTCAAAGCACTCTATGTTTATTATCTCTCGATTTTAAAAGGCAAGTGTAATGTTTACCTCTCTGATCTCATCCTCTATTCCCCTCTCTGATGTGTATTCCATTCTAGTCACAATGGCCTCTTCACTTTCTCAAACACACCGGGAATGATTTTACTTTCACAGCCTTGGCATTTGCTACCTCTCTTTAGAATGCTTTTCCCCCACATATCCACAAGGCACATCTCCTCATTTCTTTTGGATCATTACTCAAGTATCACCTTCTCGGTGAGCCCTTTCCTGATGACTCTATCTAAAATCTCATATCCCCAATTCTGAGTATTCCCCTTTCCAGCTTGATTTTTGCTCCTTAGCACACTTCCCCACTTAACATACTCTATTATTTTACTTAGTTGTCTCTCCCACTGGAACGTAAACTCCATGACCCCAGGGATTTTTGTCTGTTTTGTTCATTGCTATATCCCCAGACGCAGAATACTGTATGGCACATAATAGACACTATAAATGTTTGATGAATGAAGAAATCAGCCAATTAATCCTCAATTTACTGATGAGGAAATTGAGACACAGAGAATTAGCTCTGCCTGACTGCGAGTAAGTGGCAAAGTCAGTATTCAAGCTCAGGCAAGCTGACTCCAGGTAAGTTCAGTACAGTACAAGATAGTTTAGTATAATATAATACAGTGAAATGTGTTAGAGCTGGAACTCGGTGGGACTACCTTTTTTTTCTAGGTCTTGCAAGCTCTCCACCTTTGACAGGGTAGTCTTACCACTTTTCTATTGCTCGTTTTAGTGGAAAATATTTGCGTTTTCCTTCTCTGACACGTTTCTGCTTTACACAGGTTCCAGTTTTAGCAGGTTTTACTGCATATACAGTACGTTACATGCTCTTTCTAAAGCAGAGCTTGGTATATACATACATTCTCAATAAATAGTCATTTACTTGATTTTTCATATCTTTCACTTAGTTGCTTCTCTTCATGGAAATCCTGTGCCTTGTTTTAACTGAAGGGGTAACAGTATTTAAGGTTGAGAAAGTATCAGGATATTTCTCAATTTCTACTTAATTACAGTCAGATACACAAAGACTGCTAAATTTATGAAGAGTGCAATTTAATTTGTCTGACTTCTTGAGACTTTTCATATGAATAAATTTTCACATCAAAAAATAAAACCTTTCTTGATGTTTGGACCACAAGTCCTAAATTTTTGGTAAGGAATTATACTCACTGAATAAATCCCCCCAAAATGTAAAGAAATGCAAATTATAATAAGAACGGCTTCCACTTATCAAATTGGTAAGGATAAAAAATATTAAAATGCTCAGTATTACTAAGCATGTGAGAAGCTAACATTTCATACTTTGTTGGTAGGAGTATAATTTGGGAAAAACTTTTTGGAAAATTTTGGAGGATAATATGATAGTATGTACCAAAAGCCTGAGAGATGTTCATGCCCTTTGAAGTGTGAATTCCATTTCTGGAAACTTATCCTAAGGAAATAATTAAGGATTTAGAAAAACACTTAGTAAAAAGCATGCTTATCCAAACGTTGTTGTTCTTCATTGCAAGAAGTTAAAACAGTTGACATGTCCAACAGTAGGGTTTAATCAAATTATCAAACATCCTGAAATGGACTATGTTTAAGATATTTCCATTACGGAAAGATATTTTATATTGTATTTCATGAAAAAATTATAATATCATAAATATAGTATATATTTATTTTTGTAAAAACGCTATGTCTATTTTGATGCTGTTAATAGTGATTCTTCTAGATGGGTGAATTGTGTATATTTTTAATATTTTCTGTGCTTGTCAGTATTTTCTAAGTTTTCTCTAATGAACATGCACCACTGTCATAATTCTAAAAACCAATCTTTTAATTCAAAAAGGAAATAAGGGCTATTACACCTATAATTCAGCTAAATACTGTTGAATCATCTTTGACCATGCTTTCTATTTTTCATTCTATAATATATACTTAGATTTTGATGTGCAATCTGGCTGAGATAGGAAGGGAAATTCTCCTGATTTAATTGCTATGTCAACATTTTAGAGTTGAAAGAAAGCTTAGACATCATTTAGTCTAGTCCTTTTCAATTTTACAAAATAAGGAACCCGAGAGAGGTTCAAGAGATTGCATGATTTATTTAAGGGCACAAGGTTAGCTGAACAACTATAATTCAATCTCTAGATTCTCAGCCCACTCATTTCAAAGAAATGTGCTTAAGACCCCCAGGATTAATGATTCTGGCTGCCAAGTTGGCAATTTTAAAACCCACAGGAAGCCATAAGTCAGTTGAAGAAAAGCCTAGTTACTTCCACAACACCAAAATGAACTCCCAAGTGTCAGAGGAAACAGGAAAAAAAAATTCCTAACACCACCAGTTTAGGAGAACACAGAGGCCTCTCCATGTTATTTAGTAATGACATCTTTTAGAGGATACAGATGTTGAAACAAAGAGGAGATTCGATGATTAAGTCATTTGTAAGAGGCCTTTTTTTTTTTTTTAAGAGGCCTAGGTTAAGAACCACTATATCTTATGATTAACTGCAAGGATGCCTGTAAGTAACAAAGTAGTTGATACACTTATGATATGGCTTTTATGTATTTGTTTTCCTCCATGCGTAAGCAAAGAATCTAGAGACAACATATCAGAGTTTCTCAAAATATAGTCTGCAGACCCTGGGGGTGGGGGGGCAGGGAGGTGTCCTTTTAGCCTTTCAGGGAGTCTGTGAGGCTAAAAATACTTTCCTGATAATATGAAGGCATTATTTACCTTTTTCACTTTGTTACATTTACTCGGTGGTAACAAAAAAATGAATAAAATTGCTGGCACCTTAGGAAAAATCAGGAGCCCTGGTAGTGCAGTGGTTAAGAGCTAAGGCTGCTAACTCACCAAAAGGCTGGCAGCTCGAATCTACCAGCCACTCCTTGGAAATCTTATGGGACAGTTCTACTCTGTCCTATAGGGTCACTATGAGTTGGAATCCACTCAACAGCAATAAGTAGCACAAACCAAGGCAGTGGCACTGAACTGTACTGGTGTTTGTATTCACTGTCACACACACTAAAAATAATGCCAATTTCATTTTAGATGCCCTTCATGAAATAATAAAAATTATTAATTTTATTAAATCTCATCCCTTGAATATATGTGTGTATGGCAATGCATGCATAGAGCACTTCTGCTGCATACTCAAGTACAATTGGTTGTTAGAGGAAAACCTCCTGTGCAATGAAGTTGTGAGCTGAAATAGCTGCCTTTCTCACGGAACATCGTTTTTACTTGAAGGGCTGACACACAAACCATGGCTACTTAGATTTAACTATTTGGCAGGAATTCTCTCAAAGATGTAACAATGTCACTTTCACTTCAAGGAAAAAAACTGACGCATTTGCTGCCAGTGATAAAATTCCAGCTTTATAGCAAAAATTAAAATTTTGGAAAATTGTATCTGCCACCAGGATCTTGAGAACTTTCTAATACTTGAACACTTTTCTAATGAGATGGTTGATTATATTATAATGAAATGTGTCGATATTACGAAGATCTGCGTAACACAGTGAACAGCTATTTTCCAAATGATCAATGTCTGAAGTTACAAAATCATTATGGGTAAAAGATGCATTCAAAGTGTAAGAGGGACCAAATGATTTTAATGTAACAGAGTAAAAAAAGTACACTGATAAGGCTTCAGATTCCACATTGCAACTAAAAGCCACTGCCATCGAGTCAAATCCGGCTCATAGCGACCCTATAGGACAGAGTAGAGCTGCCCCACAGGGTTTCCAAGGCTGTAAATCTTTATGGAAGTAGACTGCCACATCTTTCTTCTGCAGAGAGGCTGGTGGGTTCAAACCACCAAACTTTTGGTTAGCAGCTGAGTGCTTTAACCACTGTACCACCAGTGCTCCCTCCACATTGCAAATGATCTTTATAAAATTACTAATTGTGAAATTTCGGCATGTCAAGGAATATTCATGATTATTTAAACAAGGCTATTAAAATACTCTTTTCCAACTACTTAACAGTGTGAAGTGAGAATTTCTTCACCTCCTTAAACCAAAACAACAGAGTGCAACAGATTAAAGGTAGCAGATTAAAAGAATCGAGTTATCTTCTACTAAGTCACACATTAGTTCTGAAAAAATGTTAACCAATGCCACCATTTCACTGACTTTGGAGGAAGGGTTGGAAATTTTTTGTAGAAATGTTATTTATACATGTAATGACTTTATTATTGTTATTAAAAAAATAAGCTAATATATACTTAAAAAATTTCCCAGTTTTAATTTCTGGTATGGTAAATATGGGTAGATATAACTCACATTAACAGAAGTTCTTGGGTCCTCAGTAATTTTTAAGAAGCAAAGGGGCCCTGAGACTAAAAAGTTTGAGAATCGCTGCCTTAAAATGAAGAGCCTCTCTTCTCACACCTGCTAGCAGCTTGGAGATTAGCAAAAAAGAATACCCTGAAATATGACCCAAATCATTACATTAATTTGACAATTACTATTGTCCTCTGGATGCATCAAGACTACGGTAAAAGCTGAGCAACACAAAGCTCCCTGCAAGATGAAAGGCCATGTGTATGTAATAGAAAACTGTAAAAAGCTGAAATGCTAATACATTCTAGTTTTACAGGTATCTAGCAAGGTACACGCATTTCTTCTGTTGAATCTTCATGTGAATTTACAGTTCAGGGCTGGATTTGGGAATGGGGGTGGTGGTGGTGGCATTGTTTCTGAAAACCACTCCATCTAGCGCATCCGTGCAAAGAATTTAATTCTCTTAGCATCTTGCTGGCCTATTGCAGAGGTGTGGTCAGGGAGCTAGGAAACAACCCCAAAACAGCAATAATTTTTTCCATTTGGGGCCAAGTCAATCAGTCCCTGCAAGAGCCAGAATGTTTTAAGAGAAGAGGGAAATAAAAAGGAAATTAGAAAGCATGGACGGAAATAGGAGCAAAACCAAAGCGGTTTCATCTTACGTGGTTGTTAAATGATTGGTATACTAACCACGTGTGCGAGGGGCAAATGCGAATTGCTAGTTCTGAGTGCACAGATGCGGCACTTTTAATGACAGGTCTGCAGTTCTGGATGCGGGCGAAAGTCAAAAGATTTTCTTACCGGACCACCTTTCTGCATTCATTTTGGGCTGGGCCTGCGACCAGTTGCGCTCTCTGCGGCTGAGGAAGACCCAAACAAAGGGGAATGGATGCTCTCCTCAGGAAGCGGAGGAGGGAAAGGTGGCCCCGGGGCTCCCGCGCCAGGTGTCCCGCAGGAGTCGACCTTGCAGGCCGCGGGGGAAGGGTTCCAGGAGCGTCGTAGGGGTGTGGTCGGGAAAGGATAGGCCCGAGTACTCGGTACTGTCCCGCCAGAAGACCCGGCCCTGCCCACGGTCAAGGTTAACCGGCACACGGGAGGTACCTGTGGAGGCCTCGCACAGCCGAAAGGCACCAGGCGATCATGGGAGCGCCGAGAGGGCGGCGGCGGCAGCGAGCGCGTTGTCCTTAGATTTGAGAGCGGAGAGGAAGGGCGGCGGAGTCGAGGCACTGGAGAGCCGCGAGGCGGCCGAGGCAAGGAGGGGACAGCGGCGGCAATCACGGCCGCGCTGCGGCCTGCCCAGCCTGAGCCCTCCCACGTGCGGCGGTCCAAGCCGGAGTCCACTTCAGCTCCGCCCCGCGCCCCGCCCCCGGGTCCGCCCCGCACTCCGCCCCGCCCCCGGGCCCGCCCCTCTCCGCGCGCCCCGCCCCGCGCGTCCTGCATCGCCCCCGGGGCGGTCCTGGCGAGACCCAGGCACCGTGAGCGAAGAGCACGGCCGGGTGGGCTGAGGGGTCGGCGGGGCGGCTTGGGAACCTTGGAAGTTTGGGCGACCGCTGCCTGCGTTGCGGCTCGCGAGCCAGGCTCAAACCCCGAGGACGACGGGGCGTGCGGACCGGCCTACGGACGCCCGCGAGACCGCTGCTGTCGTCTCGTATCCTCTTGCTGGTAAGGGGCTTCTGCTTGGGAAGGGCGCGTTTCCTGTCGCCCCTGCCGGAGGCCTGTGCCGCACACCCGCTGCAAACCCGGTCGGGGCCGAGGCGCAGCCCTGGTGCAGAAGGGAGAGAGGAGGTCGCTGGGGAGAGAAGTCAGTAGGAGATGGAATATCTCTTTCCCCCCCGCACCTCCTTTCCCCCATTCTTTTTTCACCTTCTGCCCTGGGGCCTTATTCAGTATTTGCAACTCCATGGCCTAGAATCTGGGCTCGCCTTTAGAATAAATACACTGATAATAAACACCCTAGCGGCGGGTACCACACCCTGGCTTGGAATTAGGGAACCTGGGGAGCAGATGGATGATGCGATTTAGTGGAAATAAGCCATTAATGCCGGCTGGCCCTGCGCCACTGTTTGGATGCGATAGTATTCCGTGTGAATGAACGCGATCTGCAGCTTCCAGTTTGTCCAACAGAGCACAGCTACTGCAGAGAGCACTGATCGGTTTGCAATATCCATCGATTTAGGCAGAGATTTTGTGACATATCTGTTGAATGAGTAGAAATGCCATTTTTATTAAGGATGACAGTCAACAGTTGAATTGCCTTTCCTTAATGTATTTTCTCATTAAATAACTCTCTCAACTTACAAAAAGTATGTGGAGTGTAAATTATGCATGCATTTTTTGAAAAATCGCATGAAATAGAGGAAAATACCAAGTGGGGATCAGCTTCTGAGTCAGCAGTGTGAAATCTACCTCAACTTTGTGCTGAGGCCTTTTGGGGATACCTATGTATGTATGTATACTGCTGTACCTATGTATGTTGTTAAGATATAGTGAGGTGCTTAGTGAGCTTATACTGTACATGTTTTTAGAAAAATTTTTCTTATACAAGACTTAATCTAATATTGCTGGGTATAAATGAAAATACATAATGAATTTCCATAACAATACTTTGTGCTTTCCTGGCTCAAAACGAGAAAGAAGAGAAGGAATACAGGGCTTTTTGAAATTTTGCTTTGTTTTTTAACTTTTAATGTAACTCATAACCCTTGTTATTTATAACATTTGTGACTGATTCTTTAAAATAACTTAATCCAGTGTTTTCAGTTTTCTTATCAGGTAAACGTGTTTAAGCTTCTAAAATGTCATCTCTCAAGCACCTAGTTTATGCAGTGATTCGTTTCTTACGGGAACAAAGTCAGATGGATGCTTATACTTCAGATGAACAAGAAAGCTTGGAAGGTAGACACTTGTTCTTTGCATTTATTTGTATTTTAATTATAAATAAAGACTAAAATAGCTATAAGCCTGATTTTATGATCCATTATAGCAAAAATCAGAATGTTCTGTTGATCTTTCAAGAAGAGAGGCCTAACTATAAGGTTATTGTATTCCTATTCTCTGAAGAAGAGCCTTGGTGGCGCAGTGGTTAAGTGCTTGGCTGCTAACTGATGGGTTGGCGGTTTGAACCCACCAGCGGTTCCGTGGGATAAAGATGTGGCAGTTTACTCCTATAAAGGTTAGAGCCTTGGAAACCCTGTGGGGCAGTTCTACTCTGTCCTGTAGGACCGCCATGAGTTAGAATCGACTCGACAGCAACGGGTTTGTTCTCTGAGACTTGCTTGATTTATTTGTTTTAATTAGCAAAAGGGTAGGGGAACTGTCTTTCATTTATTGAACAACTAGTATGTGCTAAGACTATACTATTCATTTTGTAGGGAATTTATTCTTCACAGTAATGTTAATATCCCCATTTAACAGATGCATAAATGAAAGTAGATAGGCAAAAGTAACACAGTTAATATGTGTCAAAGCTGGGATTTAAATCTTAGTTTTTACTCTAAAACTCTTACTGTGTCCTCTACCTAATAGGAAATTATCCAGTTTAGAAACTGTATGAAAATACCTTAGTTATCATAATAGCGTCATGTTTAGGTCTAATACTTATACCACTAGTGAGCTGACAAGTGCCTGTTTGGGACTTGAAATGAGAAGTTTTCTTCCTTGTTTTTATGTGAGCTTTAAATATTGGATTTGGTAATTTGTAAAGTTGATCAGAGCTTGGATGATGGTATCATGTGTTTCCTAGACACCATCCTTTGTTCTTCATGTTTATCGTTATAAAATTTAAATTAAATATAACTCTACCAAGATAGAATTTTGCAGATGGGCTTGTGGACATTCACTGGGCCCACAGAGGATTCAGTAAGCTTCCTTGTGGTCTAAGGACTTAATAATTCCAATGAGACAGTACATTTTGGAAAACTTAGCAACCAGTACTGTGTGAATTTCCTTTCTTGAAGCTGTTTCTCGTATAAAGGAACACATCCATTACTTTCAACTAGCGCCTTCCTTGTGATGTGCTTTTAGGAGGTGGGAAGGGAAATTGGGCATTTGCTCTAAATCTTGCAATCTGGTGAGATGATGTCTTTCCAGGTGGCAGTGAGAAGAGCAGGTGACACACAGTTGGAGAACATTGCAATCAGTCCATTTAATATGAAGGTCTTTTTGTCTTCCTTGATGGTTAGGCTATGTGAAGATAAAGGCGATTGGTTATCTAAGGGAAATAGCATTGGTTGTGGTTGCTCTGCAGCAAGCAAATAAATGCAGTCATTTAACAAAAGTTTTTTTTTTTTTTTAAATTCTATTTAGAGACTGAATAATACTTCTAAGCATGAGAAAGAAAATTGAGAACTTTTAAAAATCAAGATGTTAACTCCTATTTTTAGGATGGTATTCAGCCAGAAATATGTGCCTTCAGCTGTTTGTTATCTATGGCCGTCAAAAATGGTGCTAATTGTTTTTTATCTTCTCCTATTTTTTGACTCTGTGAGTCTAATTTAATTGATTATGAAATCATGTGGAGGCGTCTGCCCACCTTCTAGACATTTAAAAAATCTTTAGGAAAGGAGCCCAAGCTCTAGTACCAGCTTCACCACTGTTGTTAAGCTTGGTGTATTATCAGTTTTGAGTGTCATTATTAGATCATATCATCCGCTCTTCCTAGTTATTGCCATCAACTGACGTCTGAGTCATTTTTCAACTGCTTTAGCTCCTTGTCCCTGTTATTCTCTCTAGCACTACTCCTGTCGTAATTCTCAGCAATTCCAATATGTTCATAGATGATGATTCTTCCAGTTCTCTGGCTTCTCAGTTCCTTAATGTTCTCTCCTCTGGTGATCCTGTCTTCCCACTTACCTAAACTATGCACTCCCTTGGTCATCCCCTAGACTAGTGGTTCTTAACTAGGGGTGATTTTGCAATGTCTGGAGACATTTTTGATATCACAATGAGGGAAGGTTGTTACTGGCATCTAGTGGGTAGAGGCTAGGGATGCTGCTAAACATCCTACAAAGCACAAGATAGCCCCCCACAACAAAGAATTATCTAGTTCAAAATGTCACTAGGTTGAGAAAGTCTTCCCTAGACCTTGTCATTACCACAATCTCAATCTTAGACATTTCACTTCCTGACTATTACTGCTTGTCTTTCTGGCTTACTCCCTCTTCAATTCACTACCCAAACAGTTCTTTGACCCCACCAATACCTCCAATCTCTTGATCCGTCACCTTTTCACGTCCCTCTTCTTACACAGCTTAAATTCCATAGTTGATCATTATGATCATTCTTTTGCATATTCCTTCCTTTCTTGCAAAAATCCAACCTTGTTTAAATGAATCTCTCCACCTACTGCACGCTGGTATCCATTTTTTTGTTGTACATAAACAAAAAAAACCCAAACCCATTGCTGTCGAGTCAATTCCAACTCATAATGATCCTATACGACAGAGTAGAACTGCCTCACAGGGTTTCCAAGGGTGTAAATCTTTACAGAAACAGACTGTCACATCTTTCTCTCATGGAGCAGTCTAGTGGGTTCAAACCACTGACCTTCTGGTTAACAGTTGAACTCTTAACCACTGCACTACCAGGGCTCCTTGGTTGTACATAGATGGAGAAAAACACACAACTATGTTGCCTGGTTTTGCTTTTAATCCATGACCGGGAACCTCAAGTGGACCTTTAATGCTGCCAGATAATCACACTATCTGTTCCAAGTTCATTCATCCTTCACTCTCCAAGATGACTATTCTAACACTTTCTCCTCTCTTCTCATGCCCTAAACTTCCTTCCCCATCCTCTCTTTTAGCTGATGACCCTTGCTTCCTATTTCACCAAGAAAATTTAAGTAATCAGAAGACAACTTCTATAGACTCCCACTGCTCCCTCTACCCACCTGTTTACATACACACCCACATGCTCTGCCTGCATGCCTGTCTGCCTGTCTGTTACCACAGATGAACTGTCCATGTTCCTTTCTAAATAAAACCCCTCTAAAAGTACATGGAACCCATCCTGTCTCACCTACTCCAGGATATCACCAGTTATTCTGCCTCCTTTCTCTTCATCAGATTTTCACTCTCTTGGATCATTTCCATCAGAATATAAACTTTTCATTATTTCTGCCTTCTTCCAAAAGCAAAAACAACAAAAAAATTTACCACTGACCAACCATACTATCCTCACCCCCCTCCTCAGCTAAGGCCTAATTTCTTTTGTCTTCCTTTGCTGCAGAATTCTTTGACAGAGTTGTCCAGTTCCTCCCCTATTCTTTCTTAAACCCACTCCAGTTAGTGCTTCGCCTTGTCGCTCTACTCACATTGTTCTCATCAAGGTCATTAGTAATTCTGTGCTGTTTTGTTCAGTGGTCAGTTCTCAACCTTCATCTGACTTATGAGCTGTCATTGATACAGTTGGTGACTACTCCCTCATCCTTATCCTCCTCCAGATATACTCAATTCATTTGGCTTCCAGAACACTTATACTCCTTGATTTTCTTATCTCATTGTTTGCTTCTTCTCTGTCTCCTTTGCTGATACCTTTTCTTCCTGACCTGGAGTGCCTAGGGTCCAGTGCTTGGTCCGCTTCTCTATCTGCACTCACTCCTTTGGTGATATTATTCAGCATCTTGGCCTTAAATATCCTTTATTTATATGCTGGTATGTCTCAAATTTATGCCCTTGGCCCAAACCTTTCCTCTGAACTCTAAACTTCTATATTCACTGCCTAGTTGATATTTCTACTTGTATGTCTAATGTTGTTGTTAGATGCAATTGAGTCAGTTCCCACTCAAAGCGACCCTGTGTTCAATGGAATGAAACACAGCCTGGTCCTGCACCATCCTCATGATCATTGTTATGCCTGAGCGCATTGTTGCAACCACTGTATCAGTTCATCTCATTGAGGGTCTTCCTTTTTATCACTGACCCTCTCCTTTACCAACTATGATGCCCTTCTCTGGGGACTGGTCTGTACTGATAACATGTCCAAAGTATGTGAGATGACGTCTCACCATCCTTGCTTCTAAGGAGCACTCTGGCTGTGCTTCTTCCAAGACAGATTGTTCATTCTTTTGGCAGTCGATGGTATATTCAGTATTCTTTGCCAGCACCACAGTTCAAGGCATCAATTCTTTTTCTGTCTTCCTTATTTATCGTCCAACTTTTACATGCATATGAGGTGATTGAAAACACCATGACTTGGGTTAGGTGCACCTTAGTCCTTAAAGTGACATCTTTTGTTTTTAATACTTTAGAGAGGTCTTTTATAGCAAATTTGTCCAATGCAGTGTTTTGTTTGATTTCTTGACTGCTGCTTCCATGGGTGTTGATCGTAGAGCCAAAGTAAAATGAAATCCTTGGCAACTTCAATCTTTTCTCTGTTTATCATGTTGTTGCTTTTGTCTAATAGGAATCTCAAATTTAACATAGACAAAACTGAGCTCCTGAACCTCCCACCCCAAACCTCTTCTATCTGCAACTTCTACATTTTAATTAATGTCAACTCCAGCTCTTTAGTAGCTCAGGCCAAAAACTTGGATGTCGTTCTGGACTCTTCTCTTTTGCTCAAATTTCTGTGTTAATAAATCATTTTGGCTGTGCCTTCAAAATATGTCTGGAGTTTGACTGCTTCTTACTACCTCCACTGGTATCAGTCCTGGTTAGAGCTATAAGTATTTCTCACCAGGATTACTATGGTAGCCTCTAACTGGTCTCTCTACTTTTATCCTTGTCCCTCTGTTGACTATTCTTGCAGAGCTGCCGGAGGGATCTCTTTAAAACAGTGTATGTCATATTATATTACTCTTCCACTCCAAATCTTGCAATGAATGGCTCCTTATGTTACCCAGTCATTGTCCCTATATAATTTGGACTTCTGTGATCTTTCTAATGTCTGCCTACTTTTTCCCTTTCTCACTGGCTTTAGCCACGTTAGTTTCCTTACTTTGAATGCATCTTGCCTAAGGCTTTTGCTCTAGCTATTTCCTTTGTCTAGATCGTTCTTCTCCTAGATAATGGCAACACCGCCATCTCCTTCATGTTTTTTTTTTTTCGATGACGCCTACCCTGACCACTCTATTAAATCTATAGCCCCGTTTCTGCTCCACTGTCCACCACTCGCCACCTTCTTACCCTGTACTACTTGTTTATACTCTACTGTTCCTTCTCACTAGAATGTAAGTCCCAAGAGATTAGGGATATTTTAAGTTTTCTTCACTGATATATCCCAAGTGTCTAGAAAAGTGCCTCACACATGATAGGTGCTCAATAAATATTTGTTGAATTGATGAATCAAGTGATCCTGGGCATATCATTTAGTTAGTTTATATCTTAGTTTCTAAGCCTATTAGATGGAGATATTGCCCCCTACCATGAGTCAGAGTCAATTCTATGGCAACAACCCATCTAATAGATTTGTCACAAGAATCAGAATCAGTGAATGGTAGGTGCGAAGTATGTGAAAGCTTTTGAATAAAGTGTTACACAGGTGGGATAAGGTATTATTCAATAGAATTCTTTGGTTGCCTCTTTCTGTTCATCAGTACCAAACAGACTACTGTTGTTTGGTGTTAAAGTAGATATGTATATCTATTGCCCTCTATTAGTGGAAAATATTTGAGTTTTCCTTTTCCAACAGGTTTCTGCCTTACACAGGTTCTAGCTTTTGCAGGTTTTACTGTATATGCTGGATCTGTGTTTTAAGCTTAGTGGCTGCAGAAATAAAGGAGCTGGATCGGATTGCCTCAACAAGATAGGGCATAAAAACCCTTAGAGCCACAACATGGACTTTTTCACCTGTCGTGTTTAGCTCAGAAGTTTCAGGCTCTGATTTTTGGTTAAGGGCTTCCTTAGGTTCTATCTTTCATGTGGCTGCAAATGAATTTTTTTCCACAGATTTGATTGTTTTTATTTCCTTTGAAATTAAATTATTACTTTCACTGGAAACAAAGAAGGCAGTAGATTAAATTTATTGTGCATCTACTATTTGCCAGACTCTGTTAAGAGTCAAAGATGAATAAAATGTAGGCTGTGTTCTCAAGGAGACAGACATAATCTAATATGGAAAATAGACATGTAAGCATGTATCATGTAGTATGATAAGTGCAATAATAGAGGCATATATAAGCTACATGCACAGTAAAGGACATGATCAATCTGACGAGGGAGAGAGGATGTTCATCAAGGAGATATATATATACACACACACATATATATGTTTAATCTATATGATATAATCTATATTTAATATTATGCACGTACAAACACACACACAATCTTCATGGCCGTGAGAGCCTATTTTCTTGTGGCCGAAAGTTTTAAGTCCAACTGTTTGACAAAAATAGAAAGGGAGAGAAAGAGGGATGGCTAAACAGTAGATTATAGGCAGTCCCCAGGTTACAAACAAGATCCATTCCTAACTGTGCCTTTAAGTTAAATTTGGAAGTTGGTAACAGGTACATACAGTTCTTACTTAGCCTTACTGTAGTGCAAGGAAAGCCTCGAAGCTGAGCATGCAGCAAGTGAAGGTGATCGTGGAGAATTTGTTGCGAGTAGGAAGTGGTTCATTAGTTTCAAGGTGAGGGTACATTTATGTAACATTAAAAAGCAAACACAAGTTGTCCATAAGTCGGACCTTTTTAACCAGGACTGCCTGTTTTTTTTTAATCTAGGAGACAGTTACATTTTGTGTTTGGTATCTTAGTTGCTTCAGTTTCTTTTCTAAGGAGAATTGCTGTAAGGCTGGTGAGAGTACGATAGTAGTGTTTCTTTTATGACAGAGGTAATTTTCTCAGGACCACAATTAATATGTAGCTTTTAAAAGTTATTACAAGTATGAATATATCTGTTTCACGTTGTCTCGATGTATGCTAGACATTTTGGCTAGATTCTCATCTTGTAGAGCCAGGAGAGAATTCTTTCTCAAACTAGAGCACCATCAGAATATGAATCTGCTTCCCTTCCCCTCAAAGGGTACATGTAGAGAGAAGACAGGATAGATATACTCCTCCATTGTTACTGCCCTGGTTCAGACTCTTCGTATCATTTAAGTAGGAACCCCCCTGGTGCTCTCCTTCTCTCACTCAGCTTCCGTTTCTAATTCTTTCTCAACATTCCTACCAGACTTTTAGTTCTAAGCATAAATCCAGTTATGGTATTCCCTTTCACTAAATTTCTTAATGACTCTCCATTTACCTAAGCATGGATCCAAATCCTTTGAAAATGCCATTTAAAGTGGTTTGTCATCTGATGCCAGTCTTCCTTCTAGCATTATCTCCCAGCATGTCATTCCACACAGCCTACGCTCTAGCCATACCAGCCATCTATCCACGCACCAAATATAGAAGTGGCACGTATCATCACTTAACATTCTTTGTATTTTACTTATTGTGTCTGTCCACCTCCTATTAAATGTAAGCTTTGTCATGTGAGCAGTGATTTTTGTCTGTTTAGGTGTACTGCTGTATGCTTACTACCTTAGAACAGTGCCTTACACATAGTAGGGGCTTGGAAATTTGCATGCATGAATGAATTTTTTAACATCAACCTATCTTCACACAACTAAACCTGGATCAGTATTTACAGCCTCCTATTGTTTGTTGTATGTGCCAGAGACTAAATTGTGCCTGATTTTAAAAATCAGGTAAAGAATTCTATTTCTTACATTAAAAAATACAAAAGATAAATTTTTAGTTTAAGGAATAAGACTTTAGTCGTATTCAGAGATTTTAGTGAGTGGGAGTAAATTGTTAATGACTTGCTCTTTCTTAAATCATATTCTTGTAGCATTCCACAAGAATATGATGAAATACATGTATTGAGAAATTATGTTCTAGATAACATTTTTCTTTGAGTGAAGAATAAGAAATCAAGTTGCCTTCCCTCAAAAAAAAAAAAATTTTTTTAGCTAGCCTATAAACAGAAATCTCTGTGCAGCTGAACCATTTAGTTTTCCGTATGTTCTGTGATGCTAAATGCTGAAATACAACAGATTGCAATCCTGCCAGAAAAAGAAAAAGTGGTTTCTTTTTTTAAGTTGCTATTTTTTCACTATTAAAATTTATTTCAAGTTGCAATTCAGTGCTTGGAGACAGTTTTTAAGATCAGCTCAGAAGATACACACCTCGCAGTTCCACAGCGTTTGACAGAAATGTTTACGAATTCCTTCTGTAAGGTAAGCTGTCGTTGTTTTCTCATTAGCACCTGATTTAAGTATGATTACGATTTTATGTTACACTGTTACATAGTTGAAGGGCCCAGCCTAGAAGTAACTAACTTCTTCCTGGGTATAAGCTTGATAGTCCATATGAGTACCATTTGGGACAGGAAATGACAACTTGTAATGCGTTTTAGATTTTCATATTAGTAACTATTCTCCTCTTCTCAACCTTCTTTTGTATTTAACAATATGTCTTAGTTGACTTTTAAGTCCTTAAAATATCTAAGTATTTTCAGATTTCTAGTGTCTGAGTTGACGTTTCCCTAAAACATGGAATACAAGTTCAAGATAAGTTTTAACATCTAGAAAGCACCCATGCAGAAATTGGTTCATCAAGAATTGGATCATCATTTCTGAGAATGGATTTCATCGAATTTGCCCATTGACGGGGCCCTTTAAAATGGGGAAAGCTTCAGGGTCAGTGTACAAAACAAGACTGAAACCCAAGTTTTCTGATGCCTATTTACGTGGTCTGTGATTTCCAGCCTTTATGGGAATCGTAGACCATAAAGTTGTGTTTGAAAATTTTTCAGATTAGATCTGGTGCCTCATGGATTCCATTTGTTGTTCTAGTTCTGTATCTAAGCTTCAGTACAGTATGAGGAATTCAGGAATGAAGCTGAAATGTGTAGTGTATACCTTAACCTGGAATGGACATTGCTGAAAATACCACATTTGACTGGATTTTCTATGCTTTGTTTCTGGAACTAAGAACTAAGAAAGGTTCTTAAGGTTGCAATGAAGATGTTAATTTGCCAGTAAACGAATCCCTCCTTTTATAGTTGAAAAAGAATAATGTGGTTTTACCTTAATTCATCAAAGAGATGAATTCTGATGATATGACAAGGCCTGGGGAGACAGTGGCATGTCTCTCTGTGTTGCTCATCAGGGAATTCCCTTTCCTTCCCTTTGGTTATGATGGGCTGTAGTTTTCTCATTGTCTGGGCTTAGTGGCTGCATATGGCTGTGACTGAAGCATACCGTCTTACTCATCTAGTGCTGCTATAGCAGAAATACCACGAGTGGATGGCTTTAACAAAAAGAAGTTTATTTTCTCAGAGTCCAGTAGGCTAGGAGTCTGAATTCAGGGCACTGGCTGTAGAGGACGGCTTTCTATTTCTGTCTGCTCTGGAGGAAGGTCCTTGTCATCAGTCTTCCCTTGGTCTGGGAACATCTCAGTGCAGGAAGCTCAGGTATGAAGGATGTACTGTGCTCCCGGCACTGCTTTCTTGGTGGTATGAGTTCCCCATGTCTCTCTGCTTGCTTCTCTCTCTCTTTTATATCTCAAAAGATATTGGCTTAAGACACTACCTAATCTTGTAGGCCTCATCAGTATAACTGCCACTAATCCATCTGATTATATCATAGTGATAGGATTTACAACATATAGGAAAATCACATAAAATGGTGGACAGTCACACAATACTGAGAATCATGGCCCGGTTCAGTTGACAGATATTTTGGGGGGACACGATTCAATCCATGACACATACCATATTTACTCTTAGGTGTCCAAGAGGCCTGTGCTTGAAACAGAAGTTGAGTCTGTTCACTCTTAAGCTCCTGTTACCATTGACCTAGTAGTGAGGAGATCAGAACTTTGCCTGTCTCCCAGGAAGCTCAGAGTGACTTTTGTACTCTATTTCAACAAAGTTCTATTTTTTCCTTTATGTTCTAATTGCATATAATAGTAAGAAATTGATTGCTTACTATTTTCTTAACATAGTTTCTTGAAACTGGCTCCATAGTAAAATATTATTTGTGGTATCACAATCCTTTAGTAGTCCTATTTTACAGCTTTGGCTTCACTACATATGTATTTGTTTGCAGAATACTGAAATTCTAAAACTTGTGTGAAATAGCATCAAGATCGTTATAATTAAAGAAATTATCTGTCTCGTCAAGTGTACTGGGTTGTTAAATAGGTCATTTTATTTTAGGATGCTGCTTTTCTATTTTTTCCCCCCTCCAATTCAGCTTACATACTAAATAAATTCATTTCTTTCATTTATAGTAGGTAATGCTCACCGCCACATCATGGTTGCTGATATGCAGTTGAATATGGAAATTGGTTTCCAAAGTGATAAAATTGTAGTAATTTCATTAAAATAATTCAGAAGTATTTGGAAGACAAAATGGATTATAATCCAGTTTTCAATATGCCATTTTTCTAGCCTAAAAAGATAATTTTTCCCCCATACATAAACTGCCTAGGTTTGTTGGAAGAGTTGAAACAGAAGGAACCTCAAAAGCACGTACTGAAGGACAGTAATGTGTCTCGAAACTGTAGTTACATCCTGAGTTACTATACTCACTTTTAACTGGTGACCTCCTCTTACAAAGTTTCCCATTTTATACTTCCCTTCTATACTTTTCTATTCCATTAGTTTTCTTGTTGTTAGAAGCCATTGAGTTGGTTCTGACTCATAGTGACCCTATGTACAACAGAAGAAACACTGCCTGGTCCTGGGCCATCCTCACAACCATTGCTATGTTTGAGCCCATTTTTGCAGCCACTGTGTCATTCCATCTCGCTGAGGGTCTTCTCTTTTTCACTGACCCTCTACTTTACCAAACAAGATGTCCTTTTCCATCAGCTGATCCCTCCTGATAACATGTCCAAAGAACTTGAGATTGAGTCTCACCATCCTTGTTTCTGTGGAGCATTCTGGCTGTTCTTCTTCCAAGACAGATTTATTACTTCTTCTGGCAGTCCATGCTATATTCACTATTCTTCACCAACAGCATAATTCAAAGGCATCAATTCTTCTTCAGTCCAGCCTTCACATGCGAGACAATTGAAAATACCATGGGTTGGGTCGGTCACACCTTAGCCTTCAAGGTGAAATCTCTGCTTTTTAACACTTGAAAGAGGTCTTTTGCAGCAGATTTGCCCAATGCAATATGTCATTTGATTTCTTGACTGCTGTTTCCATGGGTGTTGATTCCAGATCCAAGTAAAATGAAATCCTTGATAACCTCAGTCTTTTCTCTGTTTATGATGATGTTGCTTATCGGTCCAGTTGTGAGGATTTTTGTTTTCATTATGTTGAGGTATAATCCATACTGAAGGCTATAGTCTTTGATCTTAATCAGTGTTTCAAGTCCTCTTCACTTTCAGCAAGCAAGTTTGTGTCATCTGCATGTGAAGAAATTGAAGATTTTTACCCACTTCTGCAGCCTGAAGTTGATTGAACATGCAATCAAAAATGCATCAATAATTACTGGTGATTGGGAATGGGAAAGTTGGAAACAAAGAAGAAGGAACAGTAGTTGGAAAACGTGGCCTTGGTGATAGAAACAGCGCCAGAGATCACATGATAGAATTTTGCAAAACCAACAACCTGTCCATTGGAAATACCTTTTATCAACAACATAAATGGCAACTATACACATGGATCTCACCAGATGGAATACACAGGAATCAAACCTACTACATCTGTGGAAAGAGGCCATGGAGTAGCTCAATATCATGAGTTAGAATAAGGCGAGGAGCCAGCTGTGGAACAGACCATCAATTGCTCATATGCAAGCTCGAGTTGAAACTGAAGACAATTAAAAGAAGTCCACGAGAGCCAAAGTACAACTTTGTATCTCACCTGAATTTAGAGACCATATCAATGTATAAATTTGAGACATTGAACGCTAATGACCGAAGACCAAACTAGTTGTGAGATGACATCAAGGACATCATACGTGAAGGAAGCAAAAGGTCATTAAAATACAGGAAAGAAACATAAGACCAAAATATACGTCAGAAAAGACTCTGAAACTTGCTCTTGAATGTCGAGTAGCTAAAGTGAAAGGAAGAAATGATGAAGTAAAAGAACTGAACAGAAGATTTCAAAGGGGGGCTTGAAAAGACAAAGTGAAGTATTGTAATGAAATGTGCAAAGACCTAGAGTTAGAAAATCGAAAGGGAAGAAAACTCTTGTCATTTCTGAAGGTGAAGGAACTGAAGAAAAAATCTAAGCCTTGAGTTGTAATATTGAAGGATTCTGTGGGCAAAATGTTGAATAACACAGAAAACAACAAAGAAGATGAAAGGAACACAGAGTCAGTGTACCAAAAAAAAATCGATCGACGTTCAACCATTTCACCAGATAATAAATGTTCAAGAATTGATGGCATTGAAGGAAGAAGTCCAAGCTGTACTAAAGGCATTGGTGAAAAACGAGGCTCCAGGAATTGTCAGAATACCAACTGAGATGTTTTAACAAACAGTTGCAACACTGGTAGCACTCACTTGTCTATGCCAAGAAATTTGGAAGACAGCTACCTGGCCAACCGACTGGATGAGATCCATATTTGTGTCCAATATGGTGATCCGATAGAATGTGGAAATTATTGAACGATAGCATTAATATCACACACAAGTAAAATTTTGCTGAAGATCATTCAAAAATGGTTGCAGCAGTACACTGATAGAGAACTGCTAGAAATTCAAGCTGCATTCAGATGTGTGGATCATAAATTATGGATAACATTTTAGAGAATGGAACTTCCAGAACACTTAATTGTGTTTGTGAAGAACTTGTCCATAGACCAAGAGGTAGTCATTCGAGCAGAACGAGGGGATACTGCGTGGTTTAAAGCGAGGAAAGGTGTGTGTCAGGGTTGTATCCTTTCACCATACTTATTCAATCTGTATGCTGAGCAAATAATTTGAGAAGCTGAACTACATGAAGAAGAATGTGGCATCAGGATTGGAGGAAGGCTCATCAACAACCTGCATTATGCAGATGACACAACCTCCATTAGGTTATGTATAGAAAAATTGATTGGAGATTTTTATTTTAAATAATGACAAGACTCATATGCTTTATCAGTGATTTTGTACTATGACTATACATATGTAATAGGAAAGGAATATTTCCAATGTTAAATCGTTAGTTTTGTTGAAACTTTAGTCAAGACAGGGGTAATAGTAGATATATTTTAAATATAGTATGTAGGTATAATGGCTACAAATTATGCTTTCTTGAAAATTGTGGCTTATTTATGAACATTAGACTTAGGTTAAAAGTGGTGCAATTAAAAAAAAATCTATCAGAAATGGAAGAATATATTGTGTTCTCAGTGCCACTGAAGATATTTTAAAATTTTCAATGTAGTTTTCATAAGCACCTTCGATTTGAACCTTATTAATGCAAAAGAGGTTTGAGGTAATAGTGGTTGCTAAAAAACAGGAAGTTTATGTTTCTTACCTTATGATGAAAATAATATATTTTCATTGTTTTAAAAAATTTGGATAAGTGGAAAGATATAAAGAAGAAATTGAAATATTTATCTCCAATTAGTACTCTTGTAAACTTTTTGGTATACACCTGTCTAGTGTTTGTTTTTTTACCCTTTGTGTGTGTGTGTGTATGTGTGTGCGTGTGCATGTGTACATTTTGAAATAATATATTATAAATTTTTTTTAATTACTTAATGTGGTACTGCTTGGATATGATATTAAACGTTTTGTTTTAAAATTTTCACTAATATAAACACTTTTATGAGCACACTTTTATCTAATCTTTGTATACTGATTTTAGTTTTTTTTTTTTTAATGAAGTGGATCGATGTGTACAGAGAAAGCAGTTAAACAAATTTTGATTCACAGTTACTCATTGTCCTTCAGAGAGATTCTACATATTCATATTTCTAATATATGAGGACTCTTCCTCTATTTCTTGCTAACACTAATATTTAGGTGTTAGATTTCATGAGTAGAATTACAGATTGTTTACTATAATGTGGATAATTCAGTATTCTTGTAGTTGTCTGAGATGACTGGGTAACTAAATGGAAATACATTGATTTTTATTTAATTTCAGAATGACATTCTGCCCCTATCTAATTCAGTGCCTGAAGATGTGGGGAAAGCTGACCAATTAAAAGATGAAGGTGAATATTTCATAGAAAAAGTACTGTTTTAATAAAGCTTTCTGAAACTCTGAAAAAAGTGATTGTCAATGAATTAATATAATTCTGATTTTCACTGCCAAGACTAGATTATCATAGGTTCACCTGGCACTTGTGAAACAAAAATGAATATGATGTATAAGAAACCTGTAAATACAGAATGGCTTGTGAGCGGTGTAGGTATGGCTTCCTTGAGTAAAAGTCGATCTGTTGTGAGTAAAACTTGCAAAATGAATAACTTAAGAGCTGATTATTTGTGACTGTATTTGCTACTTGTACTCTGGGATCCCGAATTCTTTGTGTTTAATCAAAGAGGGAAAAATAATTTTCAGTATTATTTTAACATTAGTGTATTTAGTGTTTTTGAATTCTTTGAAATTTGTTAGTGCATGCGTATGACATTTAAGCGTTTATTAGCCAGTGCATTTGATTACCTACAATATTGTATTTCTAACTGCTGGCTGTTGAAGCATTCCTGGTTTTAACAAATTCCCTCTTGAGAATCTGTGTTCAGTTTTTCCATCACGTCTGTTATGTTAAGCTATAGAAGAGAGCCAGGTCAGGTCAAAAGATTTGTACTAAAGAATCTGTAAAGCAGAGCCATTATTTTTAGCTGTGAATGAGAGCCAATAAATTCCCCTTCCTGTAGGCAGAGAGTTGTTAGGGAACGTATGCGTTCAGAAATTATACTTGGAATCATTTACTGGCCTTTTTGTTCGTTCATGTCCTGAAGAAGGTACTTGAGTTTTGTTTGCTTTTTAATCACTTAATGTCTAAAAAAGGAAGCTATGGAAAAGAGTGCATTTTTCTGTTCCATGGGCTGGTCATCTCTCTGGGTCAATAAATATACAATTATATCATTATTTTTAATAGCTCTGGTTTTGGAGCCCTGGTGGGGCTGTGGTTAAGAGCTCAGCTGCTAACCAAAAGCTGGGCAGCTAGAATCCACCAGCCGCTCCTTGGAAACTCTATGGGGCAGTCTATCCTGTCCTGTAGGGTTGCTATGAGTTGGAATTGACTCAACGGCAGTGGGTTTGGTTTTTGATTTTTAGTGCTCCATGACACTGATAGACCATTATTTACTTACCCAGACAGATAATTTTGTAATCCCAAGTAGCACTGTATTCAGTATCATTGCATGTATATCTTTTCATTATTGCATGGTTATTTTGTTAGAATGATATTTATGAAGTGCTTTGTTTCCAGTACACTGGTTTCAGTTTTCAATTTTTTATTTCCTTTCAGAAATGGTATCAGCACAGTGCCTTAAAAGCTTAGAATACAAACAAAACAAAACAAAACAAAACCCCTTGCCATCAAGTCTATTCTGACTCATATTGACCCTATAGCTTAGAGTAATATGACTTAAATAAATTAAAGCTACAGCCAACCAGATCCTCAGTGTCAGTTGAGTTATACTGTTCACCCCAAATGAACTTGGTTTAAAAATTCATATCAAGTATGAATTTTTCACACATTTGTTTCTAATTGAAAGAATTTGATCTGTTTTTTTCTCTTGCCCAGGTTTTTCTAGTGTATGAAATCTTCAGTGATGTAGTAGTTTCTCTACTAATGTTTTACTTCTACAGGTCTCATGGTTTAGCATAATAATAATGACGAGTAAATGGCAAATTAAGATTTTGTTTTAGTCCCTCATGCTTATTCCCTCTGCATGGCAAAACATTGGGAGATTATATTCCCTGTGGAGTTTGTTTTGACATAACAAGTGTAAGACGAGTTAGAGGAATGAGCAGGGTGAGGCTCATTTACTGGGATTGCAGCATCAATTACTGCCTTTGCCTTTAACCCAGAACTTTTAGTCCTTCTTTTTTATTAAGACATGTCACATCTAAGACATGTTTCATCTAAGATTGTCATTTTATCCAGGTTTTATTATTTGTGTGGGGGAACAAATACCCAAAAATGGCCCTGGCATATTGTCAAGCATAGGGTTATCCCAGGCTGCATGTTGTACCTATCTGACTGAGTAATTAAGGCTTTTGGCCTGCATACCTTTCTGGAAGATTGCTTTTAAATATTTTGGTGTGCTTTGCTTCTGAAGAGCTCCAGTAAGATCAGAAGAGATCAAGAAGAGTTCAGTGCTGTCATTACCCGACAGGTCACAGAAGTATAGGGTTCTCATAGAGGTGATGTGAGATTAAAGGGAACAGTTTAATAGGAGAGCACCATGTAAGTATAAAGTGCTGTACAAATGCTTAGTTATACTTATGTCCTCAATTTTTGTATATTGAATATTTTGTGCTTTGAAACGTTTCATCATTAACTTACAGTTTGCATATATGTAATCTTTGTAGAATGTATACATCCATTATAGTATATATACATTTGAGGTGGTTTACAGTAAAATATATATAATACATTTTAATAATAATAATAAATGCCATCCCAAGAATAAAATAGCTAGCATCAACAATAAAATCCCAATAACCCCCTCAAATTAAAAGCTGTTATATGGAAGAAGCAAATCTATTTTAACTACCTGGTCTAATGTAGTTAACTTTGTGCTTAATCATAAAAATGATGGTATCTTCTCAGCTTCCTTGGAGGCTTTATATTCATTACTTTTTTGGGAGGGGCCCCAAATTATTTAACTTATAGAACATTTTCCTAACCTCAGAACAGTCTTCATTGCGTTCATCCCTGATTCCCAATTTTGCAGTAACTTTTGCACAATTCTAGATGCTTTTATCTACTTGCCTTTTCTTTAGTCTTTCTGTGCCTGATCCCTGCGGACTTAACACCCCCTTCTCCCCTTTAAGTAGCTAATGATCTATTAATATACAAGGCATATAGGAGAGCTTCTGGTTTAGAGAATGCTGAAAGACTCATAGAAGCCTTTGTGATGTAAATCCTTCATTCTTATCCCCCAATTTATTATTGTAAAAGTTTTGATTTTAAGCACTGGTTCTTATAAATGTGCAGAACATTTTAATGTAAAACAAATGATAGCTACAGGAAATCCCTTGTTTTGCTAACCAGTTGTTAATCTAGTAAATTATTAACAGATGTAATTACAGATACCCTTCCTGAAAATTGGTGCCCTGTGGGCTAGCCGAAGAGCACTGGTGGGCCAGCCAGTGGTTAAGCACTAGCCTGCTAACTGAAAGGTCGGTGGTTCCAACTCACCAGCTGATCTGAGGGATGAAAGACCTGGCAGTCTGCTCCTGTGATGATTTCAGCCTAGGAAACCCAATGAGACAGTTCTACTCTGGCCTATAGGGCTGCTATAAGTCGGAATCTACTCAGCGGCACCTAACGACAACAACAACGTGGGCTAGCTATGGTATCCGAAATGCTGTCTTTGCAGAAATTAATCTTCAGAAATCCCCTTCTTAAAAGAATCTGTCTCTGGAAGAGATAGCACATAAAAATTTTATTTGCTAATTACCATGATTAGTTTACCAGCTTAGCCCCAGTAGAGTTCTGAGAGCCTGGTTACTCAGCAGGTATAGGTTATGATGGGATGAATTGGGATTGAAGACCAGGCCTGGATTGAGATGGTGATTGATGAGGTTGTTGCATCTAGAGCAGGGCGGGACACTTCTAAAAAGGAGAGAGATGAAGATAAGGAAGGTTAAAAGAAACTGGATTTTGCTGTAGTCATAATTGTTGCATTTACTCTCTTAATGAGGCCTGAATCTTATAAGGTGTACAAACATTAATTTTGAGGACTCTGCATTGTTCATGCATGCACACTGAAGGCTAAGGAGAATTAACTATATAGTATGATATAAAATTTATCTCCATGATGAGTGAAAAATCATGTACCTGCCGTTTGTACTATTGTAGTTTCTATGATTAAAATTTACCTTTCAGACTTTAAGTATTCTGTATTTACTGTATATATTGGTTGTTTTAGGCAATAATCACATGAAAGAAGAAAATTACGCTGCTGCGGTGGACTGCTATACACAGGCAATAGAATTGGATCCAGATAATGCAGTTTATTATTGCAACAGGTAAACTGGCACTGTTGTAGCAGATTTATAGTCTTAAACATTTGGATTAATACCTCTGAAGGAGAACTGTAAAATGTATTTCCTTAGAAAATTTTGAAAGTTCAGAAACATATAAAGAAGGAGGAAAAAAAACCCTAAAACTTACCACTTAGAGGCAACCTTTATCAACCTTTTGGCATATTTTCTTCTACATAAGTGCAATCAATTTTAGACTCAGTTTTATTCACTAAGCATATTGTAAACATTGCATTATTTTACTGAAATCTTTTATAAACATTATTGAAATGGCTACAAGTTATTTTATTATTACCTCCTAATTCTTTTCTGGAAACCCTGGTGGCGTAGTGGTTAAGTGCTATGGCTGCTAACCAAGAGGTTGGCAGTTCAAATCCACCAGGTGCTCCTTGGAAGCTCTACGGGGCAGTTCTACTCTGTCCTATAGGGTTGCTATGAGTTGGAATCGACTTGATGGCAGTGGATTTGGTTTGCTTTGGTTAACTCTGTTCTGAATTTCCAACACTTGCCATTGTGCCTGGCGAATATGAACTCAATGTTATTTTTGAACGATTGGATAGACATAATTTATTTAACTGTTACCCTGCTGATGGACATTGAGGTCATTGCCATTTTTTTTCCCCAGTATTATAAAGCTGCAGTGAGGATCTTTGTTTCTAAAATTTTTTCTGGAATTCACGTTTTCTAGATTTTGTAGTAGGGCTAATGGTATAGACAAGAAAAAAAAGTTGATGCACCTTGCAAAGTTGTTTCAACTTTGAAAATATTTAGAAAATGATTTCCCTCCCCCAGGAGTGTATGAGTCTATCTACCAAACCCTTATCAGCATCAAGTATTCAAGTTATTATTTACTATTTAAAATATAATATTGTTATTTTAATAGCAGTTGTTCTAATTTATATTTATTTGATTATTGGAGAGCTTGAACGTTTTTCATATGTTGGCCATTTGTAAATTATCTTTTTGTAACTATCACAGGCTGTAGCCTGTTTGGCCTTAGACTTATTTTTTTATTTCTTTTCATGTTGAGCTTTTTATAATAGTGGGGCTGACTCCTATAGGCTGCATTTCCCAGGCTCCTTTTTCTCTTGGCTTCTGTCTGGGTTCAGCCACGGAAGGTACTGAAAGGAGATTGGAAGGTAGAATGAAGGGAGAACTAGGGTATTTCTCCCTCCTCCCCCTCCCCCTTTTTTTTTTTACCTCAGGGCACGCATCTGGCAGGGCTATGTCTCATATTTGCCTCCGTCTTCCACTGGAGAGATCTGTTATGTTCCCAGCTTTAGTCAGGTGATCAATCTTGGGTTTTGGACTCTGCCTTTTGTCCTGTCTTAGGCTCCCTATCTCTGGATTGTTGTACAACCCCGTTTGACATCTCAGCTCTTCTCTTACCTGTGTAATTAATTCCCTGAATTGAGTTACTCTATTTTAAATATTTTAACTGCTACGTGTTCTTTAACCATTTTTTTATTATGTTTTTCAATATATGATATGCATATATCAATGTTATTCAATAAAACTTTTTACACTGATGGAAAGGTTCTATATCTGTGTTGTCTACAGTGGCTATTGAGCACTTGAAATGTGGCTACCATAAATGAGGAACTAAATTTTTAACTGAAAATTAGTTTAAGTTAATTAATTTAATCAAATTTAAATAGCCACACGTGGCTAGGCCTACCATATTGAACAGCCCATCTATATATTAAACGTGTAGTTCCTTTGTCATAATTGCAGAGCTTATTGTTTGCCTTTAAATGTTTTTAATACATAAAAGCTTAAAATATTTATGTAATGAAATTTGTTTTCCTTTAAATTTTCTTCTAATGCTTTTCAGCTTAAAGCTGTCTTCATTTATAGACTTGACAAATAACTTCTATTTTCTTATTTTTCCTTTACATTTAAACTTTATCATCTCAGATCTATTTTGGTGAATGGTATAACTATTTTAATCAATCTGCAACCTTTTATGACTTAGCCTAATAAGATTTACCTTTTATTTTACAGTAAGTTCTTAGATTTGAAAGATATCTTTAAGTTAATTTGGTCCAATTTATCATTGAGTTACTATTGCTGTATTGAGGGTATTCATACCCTTCTGAGATAGCCTCCCCCACTTTTCATTTTTGGTTCTATCTAACTGTAAGAAATGTCTTCCTTCTACTGACATTGAATTTGTTTGCATGTAACTTCTATCAGTTGGCTTCATTCTTACGGGCCATTATAGAACAAGTATTATTCTTTTTATGACAGTACCTTATATATTTGAAGTTTGCTACCATGTTCATTTGAGTTCTTTTCTCCATGTTAAATGTTTGCAGTTTCTTCAATTATATCTCAGGAAGAACAGCTTTAAGCCCGCATCTTTACTCTAAACTTGATCCAGTTTACCTGTGTATCTTAAAGTGTAGTTCGCATAAGTTAACACAGCGTACCTGGCATTGGTCTGACTAGAACAGTCTTGTAGGGCTCTCATTTAACCTACTTCTAGATAACCGTTACATATTAACACTTTATAGCATTGTTCATTTAATTCATATTTTGCTTTTGGTTAGTTAAAAACCCCTCTCTTTTTCACACATTCACTCTACTCTATTGTCAGTTATAAGTCCAGTAGTAACCTTGTTAAAGTAAAAAGGAAATGATGCTAGTCAGATAGGCTTGAGTTAATCCAGTGTTATTTTCTTTCTTCTTTCTTGTCCCCAACATTTTATTATGAAAATTTTCAAATTTGAAAGAAGTTCACAGTGAAATCTTGAGCACATTCACTGAGTTTGGACAGATGCATACACCTTTGTAACCCAAACCTTCACCGACATATAGAAAATTATCATCAGCCCAGGAGTTCCCTCATGCCTCTTCACTGTCAATTAGCTCCCACCCTCCCCAGAGGCAGTCACTTTTTTGTTTTTTTCCTATCATACATTAGATTTATCTGTTTTAGAGTTTCATATGAAAGAAATAATACAATATGTACTGTTTGTGTAAGACCTTTTTGGCTCAACATGATGTTTTTGAGATTGCAAGTTTGGGGCCTCCCAAAAGAACCCACATGTTTGACAATTCATTGGAAGTACTCACAGAACCCCCATGTGACTGTCAGTTTGTCATACTGTGGGGGCTTGTGTGTTGATGTGATGCTGGAAGCATCACATCAAATACCAGTGGAGTCACCTGTGGTGGACAGCTTTCAGCTGAGCTTCCAGACTAAGACAGACTAGGAAGAAGGACCTGGTGGTCTACGTCTGTTCTGTTGTACATAGTGTCGGTATGAGTCGGAACCGACTCGATGGAACCCAACAACAACACTCACAGAACTAACTGAAAGCTATTATACTCATGGTTATGGTTTTTTTCAGGGAAAGCATACAGATAAAAATCAGCCAAGGGAAGAAGTACATAGGGGAAGGTCCAGAAGGGTTCGAAATGCAGAGCTTCCAGTGTCCTCCCCCCGTGGAGTCACAGTGCTGTTATTTTCTGGCAACAGATAGCTGACAATATGCATGGAATATTTGCTAAAACACACCCCAGCTTTGGTGTGCTGAGTGTTTATGGGGCCCCCATTATATAGGCATCATTGATTGATTGATTGCCTACACAGATGATTTCTGTCTCCAGGTTGACTGATACCTCATGACCAAAAGTCTTCACCCTATATCACATTGTTGGTCTTTTTGGCATGGTCAGCCTCTATCCCAAGAGCCTATGAATGTGGCCAGCCTCTGTCCTAAGTCACAGTGTTAGACTATCCAGTATGACCCTTTGTCTTCAGGCAAACAAAGACACTCCCAATAGGCATGGCATCCCAGAGATTACCTCCCAAAAGACGAGTGCAAAGGCCAGGACTCTTCTTTTGGGCACGTTCTTTACTACATAAAGATTCAACCATGTTGCTGTATATAGCAGTAGTTTGTTCCTTTTTATTGCTCGGTAGTATTCTGTTGCTTGAATATGCCATAGTTTGCTTAGCCATTTACCTATTGATGATTACATGGGCTGGTCCAATTTTTGGCTATTATGAATAAAGCTGCTATGAACATTTTTGTATAAGTTTTTGTGAATGTATTTTTTTCCTTTCTATTGAGTAAATACCTAGGAATGGAATTGCTGGATTAAAAAAAAAAATTTTTTTTTTTTTAGGGTAGATTTATTCTTAGTTTTTATAAGAAACAGCCAGGACATTTTCCAGTGTGGTTGTACCATTTTAAATTCACATCAGCGATGCAAGAGAATTCCATTTGCTTCACATCCTTGTGAACATTTGACATCTATCTCTTGAATTTTAGCCACTCTAAGTGATTGTGTAATGGTGTCTCATTGTGAGTTTAATTTACATTTCCCCAATGACTAATGATGTTGAGGACATTTTCATGTGTGTATTGGTCATCCTTATATCTTTCTATTATGAAGTTTCTGTTAAAAATTTTTGATCATTTTAAAATTGGATTTATCTTTTTATTATCGTTTTGTAGGCATTTTTTATATATCCTTTTTTTATATACCAATCTTTTGTCTCATGTAAGTTTTGTGAATATTTTCTTCCAGTTTATGGTTTCATTATTTATTTCTTTAATGCCAGTCTTTGATTACCACATTTTTAATTTTGATGAAGTCTAATTTACAAATTTTTTCTTTCATGATCAGCATATTCTATAACCTAAGAAACCTTAACCTACCCCCTAAGATTCAAAGATGTGATCCTTCATTTTCTCTAAAGCCTGTATTATTTTAGGCTTTCCATTTTAGGTCTGTGACCCATTCCCAGTTAATTTTTGTATATGGTGAAAGGTAGAGGTTAGATTCCTTTTTTTTTTTCCTCCCCTATATGGACAGCCATTCATTCCAGCAGCATTTGTTGAAAATATTTTTTTTCCTCATTGGATTGCTTTGCTGCCTTTGTCAAAAATCAGTTAACTATAGCTGTGTAGCTCTATTTCTGGATTCTATACTACTTTATTATCTATGTGTATCTTTATACCAATACCATGCTGTGTTGATTTCAGTAGCTTTATAATAGTCTTGAAATTGGATAGTGTAAGTCCTCTATATTTTTCTTCTATTAAGATTGCTTTGAATATTCCAGGTCCTTTGTATTTTCCGTATAAATTTTAGAATTATCTTGTTAATTTCTACAAAAAGCCTGCTGGGATTTTGATTGGAACTGCATTGAATCTGCAGATTAATCTAAGGAGTATTGCTGGCTTAACAATATTGAATCTTCTGATCCATGAACATGGTGTGGCTCTTCATTTATTTAGGTCTTTTTCTCAAGTGTTTTGTAGTTTCACTATGGAGGTCTTGCATGTTATTTGTTAAATTTATTCTCAAATATTTAATTTTTTTCTTACACTATTGCATGTAGAATTTTTTTTTTTAATTTTATTTTTCCACTTATTTGCTGCTGCTGTTAGTTGCCGTCAAGCCGATTCTAACTCATGGTGACCTTATGTGTACAGAGTAGAACTGCGTCATAGGGTTCTCAAGGCTGTGACCTTTTAGAAGCAGATTGCCAGGCCTGTCTACTGAGGCACCTCTGGGTGGGTTCGAACCTCCAACCTTTCAACTAGTAGTTGAACGCTTGACCACTACCTAGGTACTCCTATTTGCTGCTAGCATATAAAAATACAATTTAATTTTTTATATTAACTTCATATCTAGCAGCCTTGCTAAATTCATTATTAGTTCTAGTAGTCGTTCTATAGATTCTTCAAGATTTTCTATGTAAACGGAATAGAAGTGGTAAGAATGGGCATCCTTGTCTTGTGCCTAATCTTAGGAGGAAAGTGTTTAATATTTTACTTAAGTATGGTGTTACCTGTTTTTTTTTTTTTTTATGTTGTTACCTGTAGGTTTTTTAATAGATGGCATTTATCAGATAGTGAAAGTTCCCATTTGTTCTTAGTTTACTGAGAATTTTATCATGAATCAGTGTTAAATTTTGTTAATTTTTTTCTTCTATTGAAATGATTATATGGTTTTTATTCTTTATTACTATGGTGAATTATATTGATACATTGTTTTGAGTAGTGATCTACCTTGTATTCCTCGGATAAACCTCACTTGGTCATGATGTATTTTTAATCTTTTTTAGATCATGTGTGGTTTAACTTGATAATACTTTGTTAAGTGTTTTTGCATCTATGCTTGTGAGGGAGATTGGTGTATAATTTTTTTTTTTTTTCAGTTTGATATCTGTCAGATTTTGGTATCGGAGTTATTCTGGCCTCAGTGAGTTGAGAAGTGTTCTCTTTTTTCTGTACACTTTGTTTAAGATTGGTGTTGTTTCTTCAGTGATAGCATGCATCAGTTAAATCATGTAAGATGATTTCTCGGACGTATTTATTTAATAAATATAAAGATATTCAGATTTTCTGTTTAGTCTCGCATCAGCTTTGATAGATTATAAATTTTAAGAATTTTTAAATTTCATTTAGGTTGGCAAATTTGTTGGCATGAAATTGTTCTTACTATTTTCTTATTATTTGTTTAAGTGTATAGAATCTGTAGGACATTTTTTACTTTATTCTTGGTAATGTGTATCTTTTTTTTTCTTTAAATATAAGCAGGGGTTATCAATTTTGTTGATCTTTTCAAGGAATCAACTTTTCGCTATGTCAGTTTTCTCTATTGTTTGCTCTTTTTTGTTGATGTTTCTTCTTATTTCCTTACTTCTACTTGCTTTGGATTTACTTTGCTCCTCTTTTTCTAGCTTCCAAAAGTAGAACTTTAGATCACTGACGTTGGACCTTTTTTCTTTTCTAAGTATTTAAAGCTCCGACTTTTCCCCTAACGATGCTTTAGCTACCCCACATGCATTTTGATATGCTGTATTTTCATCCTTTTCAAAATGCTTTCTAATTTCTCTGTGATTGATTATTTTTTCCCTGGATCATTTAGAAGTCGTGTTTAATTTCCAATATTTGGAGTTTTCCTATATATTTTATTTTTATTGATTTAAAATTTCATTCCATGTGGTTGGAGTACACACTCTGTACAGTTTCATGACTGAAATTCTTTGAGAGTTCTTCTGTGGCCCAGCATATGGTCTATCTTGGTGAGTGCACTCTGTGCACTTAAAAAGAATGGGTTGTAGGGTTCTATAAACAATTAACTTGTTTCAATCCAAACTGCAAACTCTGTCTCTAAGATGGCAGTCAGATTTCAGTTCAGTTCCTTTACCTAGCTGGGCCGCTTGCAGTCTGCCTTATGCAACAGCGTTTCAGGGGTCTCCCAGGGATGTGGATACACACAATGTACTTCTTTGGCCTTCTTCTTTTTAGGATATTGGCTCATCCCCTCCCCCGGCCCCCCCAAACTTTCCAGCCTCTGTGGTTGTCCTGAACTCAGTCCCCTGGTTCTTTAAGTCGGAAAACCAAAGTTTTTCTCTCTGAGGTTTAGCTGCTCTACTCATCACCACCATAAAAATGGGAAGCTTACCCTGCATTGGTATCTTCTTCCCCCTTTGAGTCTCCTTCACGATCTGCCTGTTTTTTTTTTATTCTTCAGTGGCTTCTGACAGTTACTTTTCTTTTGTATTTTATCCAGAATTTTAATTGTTATTTGTGGGAGGGTCAGATCCATAAGAAGTTTAGTTGGCCATATTGAGAACCTTTATTTTCTTTCCCTATGAAAAATATCTTTATTGATCTCTCCTAAAACCTATCCCAGAAAAAAAAGAAAATCCATGATTTGGGGAGAATAAATTTCGCAAGCTTCAACATGATATTTGAGTTTCATCCTCTGTAATCAGATGAATATACATAATGTTTTAATTTAGCATACGAAATCTTGAAGTAGATACATTAAATCTTGTTATTTTTAGGTGCTGTCTAGTTGGTTCTGACTCATAGAGACCCTTTGTACTGCAGAATGAAACAGTGCCCAGTCCTGCACCATGCTCACAATTCTTGCTATGTTTGAGCCAATTTTTGCAGCCACTGTGTCAGTCCGTCTCATTTTTCACTGTCCTCTTTTTCACTGACTCTGTACTTTATCAAGCATGATAATCCTTTTCCAGGGACTGCCTTATCGTTAATGCTCAAAGTACATAAGATGAAGTCTCTCTAGTCTCGCTTCTGAGGAGCATTCTGGCTGTTCTTCTTCCAGCATGGATTTGTTCATTCTTTTGGAAGTCCATGCCGTATTCAGTGTTCTTCACCAACAACATAATTCAAAGGCATCAGTTCTTCAGTCTTTATTCATTGTCCAGCTTTTGCATGTATATGAGGCAATTGAAAATACCATGGCTTGGGTCAGGCACATCTTAGTCCTCAAAGTGACATCTTTGCTTTTTAACACTTGAAAGAGGTTTTCTGCAATGGATTTGCCCAATGCTGTACGTCATTTGATTTCTTGACTGCTGCTTCCTTGGGTGTTGATTGTGGATCCAAGTAAATTTAAGTCCTTGACAACTTCAATATTTTCTCTGTTTATCGTGATGTTGCTTATTGGTCCAGTTGTGAGGGTTTTTGTTTCCTTTATATTGAGGTGTAATCCATACTGAAGGCTGTGGTCTTTGATCTTCATCAGTGAGTACTTCAAGTCCTCTTCTCTTTCAGAAAGCAAGGTTGTGTAATCAGCATGTCAAGGTTGTTAATGAGTCTTCCTCCAATCCTGATGCCACATTCTTCTTCATATAGTCCAGTTTCAGTGTTTTTAATACATTGAATAGTGTCAAAAAATATTATGACTAAGCATAAATATTATCAGATAATTCCTTACTAATAGAGCACAACAAGCCACATACTTTTACTGTGAATGTGAGCCTAAACAATTTATTTTTAATGAGATTAGAGTTCAGAAGTAGTTTTCCACTGGTTCTGTATTAGAAGAGATTTATGGCAATACTTATACTTGCTTTTTATTTAATTTTATTGTTAAATTGAAATTATAAAATAATTATGATTCTCTTTTGCATTTAAAATTGTATTTTTTCCCCTGAGGAGTTCAGTAATAGAGCATGCTATTTAACATTAAAAAACTAGAAAATTTTGTTCATACATTTAGTACAAATACTGAATAAAGCTTTAGGATCATTTTGTCTTTCTCGAGACTCTTTATAAATATCTTGGAAACCCTGGTGGCATAGTGGTTAAGTGCTATGGCTGCTAACCAAATGTTTGGCAGTTCAGATCCACCAGGCGCTCCTTGGAAACTCAATGGGGCAGTTCTACTCTGTCCTTTACAGTTGCTATGGATTGAAATCGACTAGATGGCAACAGGTTTGGTTTTATAAATATCTCAGTAACCAGAAGTTTTGACAATTATCCCTTGTCGTCTTTCTTAGCCAGCTGACTGCCAAGAGTTGGAAGCTCAGAATAGCACATCTAAATCTTCCTTTTAATACTCATTTTCACAGTTTTCTTACTAGTCAAAATATTTTTCACATACTGAACTTGCTAGGATTATGTAAAATTTACTTTTTATGGAAGTGACTTTTAAAAAATTTTTAAGTAGAAAATACCAATTGGCAGTTTTAAGCATGAGTCTTTCTTTTCTAGCATTTATCTTTTATTTTGGCCTTTGAAGATCCTACTGGTCTTGATTTCTTTCTGAAAACCTGTTATATATTTTTGCTTTTTTTTTTTTCTATACTCTTAGTGCTTATCAGTCCATGTAAATGTTTACATAGTTTTATCATGCGTTCTACCTTATAGTTATTTGCATATGTATTTTATTTCTTCAGGTGAAGGGCAGTGATTGGGTCTAGTATATGTTTGTATTCACTACGGCTCCTAGCACTGTGCCACACAGGAGTTCAGCAAGTTTTTGTTGGATGAATAGAGGACTATAGAGGAAATAAAAGAAATTTCTGGTGATTCTGAATCAATCAGACATTCACATTAACACTTGTATACATAAAACAATAAATGACTGAGTGTAGGTCTTAAAACACTTTTCAGTACCTAACAGTATGAAACAAACAGCCAGTTTTCTTTGTCTTCCATTCCTAAACAAACATGGTGTCTTTTTTTTTTAATAATATTTTATTGTGTTTTTGGTGAAAGTTTATCCAACAAATTCGTTTCCCATTTTACAATTTCTATACAGATTGTTCGGTAATATTAGTTACATTTTTCACAATGTGTCAACGTTCTCTTTAATTGCATTCTGGTTTTTCTGTGTTTAGTGCTAGAGTTTCCCTGCCCCCTTATCTTATCATCTTTAGAGTAACTGTTGACCTTTTGGTCTCATATAAATGGTTTTTTAATGGAGCACCACACTCATGGGTAATATTCTTTATTTTGCATGACAGTCTAAAATGTAACCTCAGAGAATAGTTTCGGTTCCAGTTTTAGAGAGTATCTCACGGTGGTAGTCCCAGGGAGGCCTCTCGTCTCAGCTGATCCAGTACATCTGGATTTTTTGAGAATTTGGGTCCTGTTCTGCCTTTTTTTCCCATTCTCTCAGGGTCCATCTATTGTGGCCCTGATCAGAGAGGTCAGTAGTGGTACCTGGGGATCATCTAGTTCTTCTAGTCTCAGGGTAGGTGAGGCCGTGACTTGTATAGACTCTTAGCCCTGTAGGTTAGTTTCTTCTCTGAGACTTGACTTTATAAACACAGTGTCTTATTTCCTTCATACAACCTCAGTGCTGAGTGCATTGCTTTATCTATAGCAGGCTCATGTTTCTGGAGTGGATAGATGATTGAATGACTGAGACAATAAATGGAATAAAAGATCAATAGGAAAGAGGGAGCATGATGGAGGGAAGGCTTCACAGGTGATGGGGAACTTAAGTTGGAGCTGGATTTGAAGGACATTTAGAACTTGGATAGACAGAGAAGAGACAGGAAAGCATTTTAGGTTGGGGAGCATAGTTTTAAAGATAAAATCAGGAAGTATCAGTTGATTGTAACAGAATGGTAGTGACAGAGAAATCCCCAAGAAAGAAAGGCACAGAGACATCATTATTTTGTTCTCTTATCTTTCTCCACTTCTGTGAACACCACGTAGTCACTCAATTCACTGGAATTTGAACTTGACTTTTGGACTTGAAGTGGAATCTCAGTTCTGCCACTTGTTAGCTATATTTAACTTCTTGAGGATCAATTCCCTCACTTGTAAAATAGGGGTAATACTAACCACTTCACAGGGTAGTTGTGAAGAGTGATAAAGTGCACAAAGTCCCTAGAATTGTGTTAACTTTCAATATTTGTTTGTTTTCAAAAACAATATAAGACTTTTTTTATCTGAAGGATATATGTTTGCTGTAATTTATTTATGCATGACATACAGTATGGGAAGTGTGAGGTACATGGTTTTTTTTTCTGCCTCATTTTCTACAAAAATAGAGCACAAATTATTTTTGTGCTTTTCCTCTAATAAGATAAAGAGATAGAGGGTGTTTCAAAACATGGTGACTCTGACTCTATTGTTCTACTGAAATTTCATTAGTTATGCCCTGATAACTAGACAGCAGAGGCAGAGAGAACAGACCACATTGTTATTCACTTCAGACAGTGGCATGTTTAGCTTCCTCTCACAGGAGATTTGAATATAGCTTGGCTTCTCTTCCCTTTCCTGGCCTCAGAAGTTCAGACGCGCCTCCTCCTTTTGTGAGCTGCACAAATTTGCCTTCACCCTAGCTTGCGGTTTGTGATCTAAAGCTGTCAGGAGTGAAATATTACGATTCTCTTCTCTTTCCTTCTCTTCCTCTCTTCATTCTGGGTCTGATCTTTCTTGCTTTATTACCTATCCTATTATCAGTATCTGAAGCCAGAGAGCAAGGAGTCTTCCTCTAGGCCTCTTTTTCCTGTATACCTCCCAAATAATCTGATTTGTTCCCTCTTCCATTTCTCTTACTACTCCCTTAATTTAGGTTCTTAACTTTTGGTAAACTAATACAATAGTAACTTAAATTGACCTCCCATTTCCACTTTTACTCCCCATTCCAGAGTTCTGCCAAAAGGATCTTTCTAAAATGTGAAATTGACCATCTGATTTTTGCTAGTTCCAAATACCTGCATGGTTGAATTTAAACTCCTTAGCATGATATATCTTTTATAACCTAGGCCCTTTCTTTTCTCTTAACTTTATTATCTCTACTTGTTCTCCTACGCCATTCCTCTTCATTCTACCCTCTGTGTACATATAATGTGAAATGTACTGATTTTTAAAAAAATACCATTGGGCCATTTCTCAATCCTTTGTATACACTGCCCTTATGCCTAGAATATTTCTCACCTTATCTAATTGGTCCACTGCTAGTCATCCTTTAAAATCCTGTTTAGGTGTTGCCTCTTTTGGGACAACCTCCTTAATTTCTTCCACTCCCCAGCCTTCCTGACTATGCCCCTACACCCTTTTCCTTTATCTGGTGCTGTTTTATGTGGTAGTTCCTGGTCACATGTGACTATTTAAATGTAAATTAATTAAACTAGACTGTAGATAAGTGGTAACTTTGGTGAAGGGTAAGACAGTACACAATACTGGGGAAACCAGCACAACTTGACCAAAGCAAAGTCATAGAAGCTTCACTGACACATCCAGATTTCCATAGGGACCGAGTTACTGGGCTGAGGCCTGGGGACATCTAGCTCAGTTGGCATAACATAGTTTGTAAAGAAAATGTTCTATATCTGACTGTGGCAAGTAACATCTGAGGCCTTAAAAGCTTGTGAGTGGCCATCTGAGATATGTCTACTGGTCCCACCCAGTCTGGAACAAGGCGGAATGAAGAAAACCAGAGACACAAGCAAAAGATTAGTCCAAAGGACTAATGGATCACAACTACCACAGCCTCCATCAGACTGAGTCTAGCACAACTAGATGGTGCCTAGCTACCACCACTAACTACTCTGACAAGGATTACCATATAGGGTCCCAGACAGAGCAGGAGAAAAAATGTAGAATGAAATTCTAACTCACAAAAAAAACACTAGACTTACTGATCTGATGGAGACTAGAGAAACCCCAAGAGTATGCCCCCCAGATACCCTTTTAACTAATACTGAAGTCACTCCTGAGGTCACCATTTAGCCAAAGATTAGACAGGCCTATAAAAGAAACAGTAGTACATGTACCTCAACCATATATATTAGACTAAATGGGCACACCAGCCCAGGGGCAAGGATGAGATGGCAGGAGGGAACAGGAAAGCTGGACGAATGGAAATGGGGAACCCAAGGTCAAGAAGGGGAGAGTGTTGACATGTTGTGGGATTGTCAACCACTGGCACAAAACAATATGTGTATTCATTGTTTAATGAGAAACTAATTTGCTCTGTAAACCTTCACCTAAATCACAATAAAAAAAAAAGTAAATTACTTAAAATATAATGAAATAAAAAAATTCAGTTCCTTGGTCACACTAGCCGTACATCAAGTGTTCAGTAGTCATATATAGCTAGTGGCTGCCGTATTGAATATGCAGATATAGAACTTTTCCATCACAGAAAGTTCTACTGGACAGCTCTGACTGGGTTAATTACACCTTTCTCTGTACTGCCTTTTACCTTGATACTTCCATTCTTGCATTTACCATAGTGTTTATTTATTCGCATGTTTGTGTCCCTAGTAGACTGTGAAAGGTTGGAGGGCAGGGATATATCCTCTTTCTCGCTAAATGTTGGTTTCAAATTAAGTGTCCAGCATATTATAGATGTTCAACAAGAGTTTGTGTTGAATTGATTCAGTGAATTTTAGGAGTGAAAATTGTCTCTGGGTGAACATGTCTAGTGGTGAATCCATTCATATGGTAGTGTGCTACATTTTTTTTTAAAGGTACATTTTTTTAGAAAAACAAATTTAAACCTATATAAAACCTGTTCAAACTTATGGAAAGAGTAATACAATGAATATCCACGTACACTTAATCTAGAGTCACCAGTTCTAATATTTTGCCACATTTTCTTTTTCTGTCTTTGTCTTTCTCTCTATGGGGGTGTGAAGGTATGTATGCATATATACAAATATATATGTATATACTTTTTCTTGCCGATCCTGAATTATTCAGCTTTATCTCCTAAAAATATATATTCCACATAATTATCATGCCATTCACACTTAAGAAAATTACCATTAATATAAAAATCTCCTCCTCCACGTGTCTGTCATTTTATTATACTGTGGGGGCTTGCATGTTGCTGTGATGGTGGAAGCTATGTCACTGGTATTCAAATACCAGCAGGGTCACCCATGGAGGACAGGTTTCAGCTGAACTTCCAGACTGAGACAGACTAGGAAGAAGGACCCGGCAGTCTACCCCTGAAAAGCATTAGCCAGTGAAAACCTTATGAATAGCAGCGGAACATTGTCTGATATAGTGCTGGAAGATGAGCCCCCCAGGTTGGAAGGCACTCCAAAGACGACTGGGGAAGGGCTGCCTCCTTAAAGTAGAGTTGACCTTAATGACATGGATGGAGTAAAGCTTTTGGGACCTTCATTTGCTAATGTGGCATGACTCAAAATGAGAAGAAAGAGCTGCAAACATCCATTAATAATTGGAACATGGAATGTACAAAGTATGAATCCAGGAAAATTGGAAATCGTCACAAATGAAATGGAATGCATAAACATCGATATCCTAGGCATTAGTGAGCTGAAATGGGCTGGTATTGGCCATTTTGAATCGGACAATCATACAGTCTACTATGCTGGGAATGGCAACTTGAAGAGGAATGGTGTTGCATTCCTCATCAGAAAGAACATTTCAAGATCTATCCTGAAGTACAGTGCTGTTAGTGATAGGATAATATCTATATGCCTACAAAGAAGACCAGTTAATACGACTATTATTCAAATTTATGCACCAACCACTAGGGCCAAAGATGAAGAAATAGAAGAAGGATTGGTAGTTGGAAAATATGGCTTTGGTGATAGAAACAATGCTGGAGATTGAATGATAGAATTTTGCAAGACCAACGACTTCCTCACTACAAATACCTTCTTTCACCAACATAAACGGCAACTATACACATGGACCTCGCCGGATGGAACACACAGGAATCAAATTGACTACACCTGTGGAAAGAGATGATGGAAAAGCTCAATATCGTTAGTCAGAACAAGACCAGGGGCTGACTGTGGAACAGACCATCAGTTGCTCATATGCAAGTTCAAGTTGAAACTGAAGAAAATCAGAGCAAGTCTATGAAAGCCAAAATATGACCTTGAGTAAATCCCACCTGAATTTAGAGACCACCTCAAGAATAGATTAGATGTATTGAACACTAGTGACCAAAGACCAGATGAGTTATGGAATGACATCAAGGACATCATCCGTGAAGAAAGCAAGAGGTCATTGAAAAGACTGGAAAGAAAGAAAAGACCAAGATGGATGTCAGAGGAGACTCTGAAACTTGCCCATGAACGTCAAGCCACTAAAGCAAAAGGAAGAAATGATGAAGTAAAAGAATTGAACAGAAGCTTTCAAAGGGCAGCTCGAGAAGACAAAGTATTATAATGACATGTGCAAAGAGCTGGAGATGGAAAACCAAAAGGGAAGAACACGCTCAGCATTTCTCAAGCTGAAAGAACGGAAGAAAAAATTGAAGCATCGAGTTGCAATAGTAAAGGATTCTGTGGGGAAAATGTTAAATGATGCAGGAAGCATCAAAAGAAGATGGAAGGAATACACAGAGTCATTATACCCAAAAGAACTAGTCGATGTTCAACGATTTCAAGAGGTAGCATGTGATCAGGAACTGATGGTACTGAAGGAAGAAGTCCAAGCTGCTCTGAAGGCATTGGCAAAAAACAAGGCTCTAGGAATTGACGGAATATCAATTGAGATGTTTCAACAAATGGAGGCAGCACTAGAGGTGCTCTCTTGTCTATGCCAAGAAATTTGGAAGACAGCTTCCTGGTCAACTGAGAGGAAGAGATCCATGTTTATGCCTATTCCCAAGAAAGGCATTCCAACCAAATGCAGAAATTATAGAAAAATATCATTAATATCACACGCAAGCAAAATTTTGCTGAAGATCATTCAAAAATGGCTGCAGCAGTATATTGACAGGGAACTGCCATAAATTCAGGCCAGTTTCAGAAGAGGACGTAGAACCAGGGATATCATTGCTGATGTCAGATGGATCCTGGTTGAAAGCAGAGAATACCAGAAGGATGTTTACCCCTGTTTTATTGACTATGCAAAGGCATTCGACTGTGTGGATGATAACAAACTATGGATAACACTGCGAAGAATGGGAATTCCAGAACACTTAATTGTGGTCATGAGGAACCATTCCATAGATCAAGAGGCAGTTGTTCAGACAGAACAAGAGGATACTGATTGGTTTACAGTCAGGAAAGGTGTGCGTCAGGGTTGCATTCTTTCACCATACCTATTCAGTCTGTACGCTGAGCAAATAATTTGACAAGCTGGACTATATGAAAAAGAATGGAGCATCAGGATTGGAGGAGGACTTATTAACAACCTGCGTTATGCAGATGACACAACCTTGCTTGCTGAAAGTGAAAAGGACTTGAAGCACTTACTAATGGAGATCAAAGACCACAGCCTTCACTATGGATTGCACCTCAACATAAAGAAAACAAAAATCCTCACAACTGGACGAGTGAGCTACATCATGATAAATGGAGCAAAGATTGAAATTGTCAAGGATTTCATTTTACTTGGATACATAACACCCATGGAAGCAGCAGCCAAGAAATCAAAAGACGCGTCGCATTTGGTAAATCTGCTTCAAAGGACCTCTTTAAAGTGTTGAAGAGCAAAGATGTTACCTTGAAGACTAAGGTGCCCCTGACCCAAGGCATGGTATTTTCAATCGCATCATATGCATGTGAAAGCCAGACAATGAATAAGGAAGACCGAAGAAGAATTGACTCCTTTGAATTGTGGCGTTGGCGGAGAATGTTGGATATACCATGGACTGTCAAAAGAATGAACAAATCTGTCTTGGAAGAAGTACTTGGAAGAAGTACAGCATCCTTGGAAGCAAGGATGGCGAGACTGCATTTTATATACTTTGCACATGTTATCAGGAGGGATCAGTCCCTGGAGAAGGACATCATGCTTGGCAAAGTACAGGGTTGGCAGAAAAGAGGAAGGCTCCATGAGGTGGATTGACACAGTGGCTGCAACAATGGGGTCAAGCATAGCAACAATTGTAAGGATGGCACAGGACCAGGCATTGTTTTGTTTTGTTGTGCCTAGGGTTGCTATGAGTTGGAACAAACTTGACAGTACCTAACAACGACAACAGCATTGAAATTTCCTCAGTATTTCAGTATTTTATTTCAATATTTTTGATCTAGAATTCAGTCAAGGTTCACTACATTGCATTTTGTTATGTCACTTTAGTTTAATCCAGAAAGTATCTCCATATTTTTTCTCTTATTTTCAGGACAGAATTTCTTGAAGAGTTCAGGCCAATTGTCATATTCTGGATTTGTGTGATAGCTTCCTCATGATTAAATTTAGGTTCAAAGTTTTTGGTACAAATCCTACGTAAATGATTATGTAAATCATTTATTACATCATATTAGGAAGCACTTAATTTCAAACTGTTTCATTATTGGTAATTCTAAATTTGATATCTGTTATTCCTTTTATAGTTAATAAATAAATAATTAATGGAGCCAGACCATGTGAATATCCTGTTCTCCGAAAATCTTTGGCTCAATGATGTTATCATCCATTCACGATCCCTCCCTGAATCATTAATATATTAAGGGTTGCAAAATGGTGATTTTCTAATTTTATTATATATAATTTCCTCAGTTATTTCTGTAAAGAAAAGCTTTCCCCTTTTTCCACCTTTTTTTCCTTTCTCTGTGTATCCCTTCCTTGCCTTTTTGAGTATTATTATGGACTCATGAAGGAGCACTGATGGTGCAGTGGTTAAGCACTTGGCTGCTGACTGAAAGTTCAGTGATTCAAATCCACCAGCGGCTCCAGAGGAAAAAAGAGCTGGAGATTTGCTCCCATAAAGATTTACAAGCCTAGGAAGTCCTATGGAGGAAGTTCTAGTCTGTCATATAGGTTACTATGACTTGAAATCAACTCAGCAGCACACAACAACATAGACTCATGAATTTTTTAAATTCAGAAGGCATTGGTGGTAGAATTCTTGCCTTTTATATGGGAGACAGAGGTTCAATTCCTGGCCATTGCACCTCACGTGCAGCTACTACCTGTCTGTTGGTAGAGACTTGTGTGTTGCTATGATACTGAACAGGTTTCAGTGGAGCTTCCAAACTAAGGCTAGCAAGAAAGGCCTGGTGATTTACTCCCAGAAATCACCCAGTGAAAACCCGGTGGATCTCAGTGGTCTGACCAGCAGGGGATCATGGATCCCGAATGGCTTAGGACCAGGCAGCATTGTGTTACTTTTGTTACTGTTGTGCATGGTGTCAATATGAGTTAGGGGCCAACTCCACAGAGCTAACAAATCAGTTACCATAATTATTTTTGACATTAGATTATCCTATATTTGGCTAGTAGGAGCCCCTTCAAACTGGTCCCGTGTACTTTTTCATAACTTCATTTGCATTTAAACACTTTGTTGCTTTCTGAGACAACAAAATACTCAAGATTTACTTCACGTTTTCCCATCCCCAGATACGGGCTCAGCCATTTCTCCAAGGAGCTCTGGTTCCTTTTTGTGAAGTATGGTATTTAGAAACTAAGATCTGGTCTCAAGATGTGATCATTGTTACAGAGTGTCATTGCATCTAGGCCCTATCAATGGACAGACCTAGGACATACATTTTTTAAAAAGTCATCAGTTTATACAGATAACTTTAATTTACATTCCATTGTCAGAGAGCTCTCCTTCACCTTCCCCCATTTTATATTTGTATCTCCCTTCTCCCAGGGTGAAAACACTACTTGCCAGCTCTATTCTTCATTATCCTTCAGTTGGTATTATAACACTGATACTACACTAACAACAAACCTACTAAATAAACTTCAGTTTTTTTTTCAACCTTTTTTTGTAATAAATCCTACTAAGGATATATACTCAGAACACTGTACTCAAAAGTTACTTGAATTTTTTTTCCTTTTTGATATACTTTAAGATCATATATTTCTGTTTGATTCAAATAGTTTCAAGATTTGCTTTTCATCCTTTTTTAAGTCTCACTCCCATTCCTATCCTACCTTATCCCCACCCATCCCCCCAGAGGGTGAGAGTGAGACTGTTAATATAGGTTTGATCTCTGAGCCACGTTAAGTGTTACATATTAAAAAAGTAAAATTAAAAAGGATAATAAATAATGACTCTATCCCCTTTAAGGGCTCTTTGTCTTACATATGATATTAATGTTTCTATACCAGCTTTCTTTTGCTTGGTTTTCATTTTGCCTGATTGTCTTTTTCTATCCCTTTAACTTCCAACCTATGTGTGATTATGTAACCAGTTTGAGAATCTCAGTTTTGTTCTGGCAACTTCATGGTCACTAATGTATTTGAATTGCATTCTTCTCTTTGTTTGTTTAGCATGCCTCTTCTTGCCTCCCTCCACCTCCCAGTACCCCTTTTCACTTTCTATTGGATTGATTGAATTTTCTTTACTTAATTTTTTCTCTAATTATATTTGGAAATTATACATTCTATATCTCTTCTTTTAATGGTCATCCTTATCACGCTGTTAGTTTGTCTTGGAGGTAAGTATTTGAGGCAGAGAGCTGCAGCGTAGCATTCCCTTTTGTAGCTGTGAGAAATCTAAGAAGTGATCACAGCAAATGGTGACCACACTCTGGCCCCCCTGCCTGATTCAAGAGCATTGACTGTGGTTGCTCGTGTAGCTACTGTTTTTTGGCTGCTGGCTCTCCATATTGTCTTTCTTAGCATTTATTTTAGAGCTTCTGTTTTCCTGTTTCTTCTCTAGGTTAATTTTCCCTACTTGGAAACATCACTGAGAGTAGGTCATACTTAAAAGGATACAGGTCTACACAAATATTCTTTTTACAAAGTTGGCTTTTTCAACCTTTTGCTGAGGGACAAAATTATGAGAATTTCTGAGAGACTGAAAGGATTAAAAAAAGTTTAGTCTGCGTTAGAAGTGAATTTTCATTCAAGTGCCAGAGGATTGGAATATTTTATTTGTGCTTTAACCCCGCTGGTAAAGTACAGTTGTATAACACTCTGGGTAGCCATTCACAGCATAACTCACTTTGTGTGCCTCCTAAGTGACCCCAGATGTCCTAGCATTTTCAGTTTGGGCAAATTAGAAAGGCAGTAAGCAGGCAGATAATTTGCATCAAACAGTGAAAGGCAACCTATATATTTTCTCTGAACATAAGTTTCTGAGTTATTTTGGTTTGATTATCAGTTTTTCTTAGCTTGATATAGAGATTTACTGGGAGTGATTTACAATTTGGGAAAAGGAAAATGTGTTAACAAAAGTCTCTTCTCTTTCTCGTAGGGCTGCTGCTCAGAGTAAATTAGGTCACTACACAGATGCAATAAAGGATTGTGAAAAAGCAATAGCAATTGATTCAAAGTACAGCAAAGCCTACGGGAGAATGGGGTAAGTCCTAGGAAAATGTCCCAAATAGTGCCAAGTAATACCAGATTTACTTTTCATGAGTTGGCTTTAATCTCCTGCTTAATGTTGTACCTTCTGAACTAATAAGTTATAACATAACACAGTGGAGAAAATGACTGTCATTTCCACGACTTGGGAACAAGATGATTAGTTGTATGATAAGTAGTTAGTTGGAGAAGATTATACAACCATATTAGGTAGATTCAGTTCATATTTATGACTATATATCTCAAATGAGCATTCACTGTTGACTGACAGTCCTTCTATACTTCCTTCTAAATTCACCTTACCCACTCTCTGAGGTATTTTGCACCTTCCCTTCTCTCTTCAAATTTCTAGTACCCTCTCCATGGTGACTCTCATCTGACAATATTACTTCATACTTAATTGAGAAAATAGATGCATTTAGAAGAGAAGTAAGGAGTACTTCCAAATCTTCCAGCCTATCTGCATTTGTATACATACAGACTGCCTTTTTCCTGTTAAAATTGGAGGTTCTGATCTAAGACCATCCCCTCCACTTTATGCTTTTGATCTCATCCCTTTGTAACTCCTCCAGGACTTAAACTTATACTTATCCTCCTTATCTTCTATAATACTAATTTTCCTATCTCTAATAGATGACTGGCATGTGAAAAGATCATAAAAATCATCCATCTGAACCCTCCTTTTACCCAGTGTTCCCCTCTAGCTACTACCTTATTTCGTCTTTCTGTGCAAGTTGTCTGTACTTGTCATCTCTTCATTCTCTCTTCTGTTCACTGCAGTAGGGCTTTTGAATCACCTCTTTAGAGTCACTGGTTGTCTGTATCTTGCCAAGGACAACACTCAGTTTTGTATCCATATTATACAGACTATATCTAATCCTTCAGCAAGTTCTGTCTTGAATCTCAGCGTTGATCACTGTCTTCCTCATGACCCTAGTCCAAACCACCACCTCCTAACTGGTCTCCCTGCCTCTACTCCAACCCTTGCCCGTGTCTGTCCTCTACAGATAAACCAGAGTGTGCTTTCTAAAGTGCAAATCAAATCACATGACTCTGTTGCTAGCAGAATAAAACCCAAGCTCCAAACCATGGTCCTATAATACGATCTGACACCTGACTACTCTGACATTATCTCTTTGCACACTTTGTTTTCTGTGCTCCCTTTGTGAGCTTTTGTCCTGTACCTTAAGCAGACCATACTTGCGTCTTTCTCAGAGGGCCTTTGTGTTTACTGCTGCCTCTGATTTTTCATATGACTGTTTTCTTCTCATCATTCAGGTCTCAACTCAGTTGTCACCTTTTTAATGTGGCTGGCCTTGAGCAGCTCCCCTATTCATTCTCTTTAATATTATCATTTTTAATTTGCATGTTTATTGCCTGTCTTCCTCAGGTTGAATGTAAATTTCTTGAAGTCAGAAACTTTATCTTTTTCATTGTAGAATCCTCAGTGTCTAAAATAGTGCCTGGGTTTCAGTAAGTACTTACTGACTGACTGTTGATTTACTGGGGACCCTGATGAAGTATCTTTCATGGTTGACTAGTAGACAGCTAATTAGGTTCTGAGAAATTTTCTGTTGTTAGGCACTGTATTTTATCCATATCAGAAAACTGTGAGGTAAGTCAGCAAAGAAGGAATTGGTGTGCTTTGTTAGAAATCAAACCTAGAAAAAACAAAATCCCCAACATTCTCTCTCCATATATACTTTTGGCCATTATTATTTACTTCTGAAGTAATTATCCAATAAATAAATTCTAACTGGGTATAGGTAAACATTAAAATTTAGTAACTATTTGATCTGTGCCTGCGATAATAATTTATGCTATTTGCATTGTAAAGGGTGCTAATTCTATTTAACAACTAAAGTTTCTTGTTCAGGAATAGTAAGCTGATAAACCATAGCCCCCTTCCCCCCTTTTTTAGTGGTAAATTGGTGTTTACCATGGCTCAAGTTCTCTGTTAGGAAAAAGGAAGAAGTGGGACATTATGAGGCACAAATCTAGTTCAGAGTCCTTAAAACGGTTTTAGCAACATGGAATTATATGACCATAGGATTATTAGTTAGCTCACATCTTTGTGGAGCTTAATCAAGGCCTTCATAAGCAAACTGTTCCACATTTTAGGCATCAGAATGGAAAGGTAGACAAGGGTCATGTCTAAGTGTAAAATTCAGGATGCTTTTTTTTTTTTTTTAGGACCGCCAAGGTTGTCAGGAAGCAGAATGAAGAGAGTTCAGAGTCATAGAATCTTAGAGCTGGAGTTCATTTTATTGTTCCAGTTTTTTTCCAGTGATGCATTCCTGTGAGCCATAGTATAATGAATAAGTTAAATGTAATCTGAATTAAAACTGAATACCAGGGCAATCCTTGGCTACATTTATGATGTTCTGATGCTCTCTAATCATATATGTTATATTCTTATACTCTTTATTTTCTTCAGGCTGGCCCTCACCGCCATGAATAAATTTGAAGAAGCAGTTACAAGTTATCAGAAGGCAATAGATCTTGACCCTGAAAATGATTCCTATAAGTCAAATCTGAAAATAGCAGAACAGAAGTTAAGAGAGGTATCCAGTCCTGTAAGTTATAAGTGTCAAACGGCTGAAATATTTTGTCATTCACAATGTATTGTAATTACATTGTAGCAGTTAGAGTGATTCTCAGAATTCTTTTACAGACAGGAACTGGATTGAGCTTTGACATGGCCAGCTTGATAAATAATCCAGCCTTCATTAGTATGGTGAGTATATTACCATTTCTGCTCTGTTGCCTGTTTTCCATAGCACTGTATAGTTTTAATACTTTTTAGAAACAAATAAGGAAGCTTTTGTGGTGGGTGGTGGTGAGTGGTGGCACAAGGCTGTGGCAGAGGCTCTTAACCTACTCAAGGACCTGTTTGTGGGAAAGCCATGGATGAACTTCAGGAAGCCCAGGGATTCCCTGAAATTGTATGTACAAACTTGTATATATGGGGATATATGCATTTTTCTTAGGGGGAGAACCATAGTTTTCATCAGATTGGCAAAGGAGTCTATAATTCACAAAAGGATAAAAACCACTCTCCTATACAGAAGTGCTCCTAGGAATATCTAATTGAGGTCTGAGGATTTTGGCTGTAGTGGTTCCCTACGTTCACTCCTCAGCATTATCTGCCTTCCTTTCTATCTTAGAAATTTATTTGAACTTTTAATATAATTCTCGTGTGTGTACTCCATCCTTCAAGCTGACAAAATCACTTTGGGACCTTTTTGAAAGCACAAATGCTTTGGTCCAATACATGGACACTCTAATTTGGTGGGTTTGGGATGCCACCGGGGCATATAAGCAACTTGGATGACCACATACTGCTGGCTGAGAACAACTCTATTACATGCTATGCCCTTGGAAGGCAGGAATCATTTCTTATTCATCTTTGTTTCCTTCAAAAAACATCTGTTGCATCTACTAAATCTTCAGTTGAATTGAAATGCACAGATGACTCCTTCCCAGTGAGACAAAGAAGTCTTTTGAGCAATTGGTTGTTTTTATTTTCCATCAAACTTAAGTCAGTTTTCCTTCCTACTTAGGAAGTTTATGTCTCTTTGTAGGTTTTGTGACATTTTTGAACATTGTTACTCATTGCCAGGCCTCAGGTTATGCTGTTGTAATGGGATGTGAAAACGGAATTCTTTTAGTTTCAGATTTGGCATAGGCCCTGAGATGCTTCGTGGTGTGGGACCACCATGGAGGAGTTGCAAAGGTGGGGGTTAAAAACATGTCTTGTGACTCTTAGAAAAGAATCAGACTGATAGGGATTAAAGAGGATTTTTGAAGACAGCTATTGGAATTCCAGAGTCCTGTTCTATGAGCCAGGGAAGTAGGTAGGTGTGTCCTCATCTCAAGCCCACTGAGAAGGGATTTTTCTAACCCACTCAGGAGGCTTTCTCTATGGCCCTCCTTTTGGAAGACAGCGGCCTGGTGTCTGACTTGCTAGCTAAAGAGGCCTGTGGCTGAATTAGTGGTCTGGATTGGGAAATAACTGTCCTGATGACAGTGGAGTGGAGGTGTGTTTGCTGTGGACCAGAGTTGAGCACACATGCTTGTGAGATGGTTCCAGTCTCAACCAATCTAATGGGACTTTGCCCAAGGGGCCTCCTGGAATGTGATGGGATCCCAACACAGAGTCTCTGGAGAAGGACTACTAAGAACCTGGGACCAAAAGGAAAGTCATAAGCATCCAGCCAGCGAGTATATTATTTTTCAGAGAATAGGTGAGAAATCTTGGGTGGGTGGGTAGGGGGAGGTATCTGAAGAACCTCAGAAAGTACCCATGAGAGATTGAGAGTAATTTTAAACAACTGTCAAACTTAAAGAGCAGCAATGCAAAACCACTGTGATAGTAGTCATCAAATAACTTTCCTGCTCCCCTCACCTCTCTTTCCTCCACTTAACCCAGACCCTGGAGAGCCAAAAATCTTGGTCAGTGAGCTGGGGAAAAAGGAGTAGAAGCATTATGGGGAAAAAGGGCAGCTAACCATGCCCTTCTTTTCTATGGCAAATGGCCAATTTGTAGCAGGCCCATGCTAGGGAGGGAGAAGTTTTACCTATAAATGAAGTTTTATGTATTTAGTTATTACACTGAGTAAGACATATTAATTACTGAACTGAAAGTCATAACAAAATGACTGGAGGACTTCTTACTTGAAGGCAACCAGAAAAGCCATGGGAAGTGCTCTAAATTTCTTCTCTGGCTTCAATTGTAGGAGAAAGGGGAAGAACTAGTTTTGCAGAACCAGCTTAAAGGGATTGTGAAACTAAATAAAAATATGTTTATGGCTCATAATGTACTTTTTATCTAATGCCTATAGCACACGTTTTTGCTCAGAGGCACCAATCCTGATTGAGACTTAGGATAGTTATTGAATTATATGCAAGTCAACTGAACAATTATCTTCTGACAGTAAAAGCAAGTGGTTTTTTTTTTCCCAACACCTCATTTAGGATCGATGAATCAAAAATTACCGTCTACCAAGATTTAGGCTAAATTTAAATTTTTCATGAATATTGTTGACAATAAGGAGTCTGGTGGCGCAGTGATTAAAGTGATCGACTGCTGACCGAAAGGTTGGCGGTTCGAAACCACCAGCTGCTCCGTGGGAGAAAGATGTGGCAGTCTCCTTTTGTAAAGGTGTACAACCTTGGGAAACCTGCAGGGTCGCTGTAAGTCAGAATTGACTTGATGGCAGTGGGTTTTGTTGACAATACCAAGTTAAGACAAAAAATTGTTATATTTCCCAAATGGAAAATTTTTAAAGTGTGTGTATAAATCTGATTTACTCCCACTCCCAATCCCACTGTAAACATGAGAACGATTGAAACCACTTGGCCCCATGGAGCACAGTCACATCTCCTTTGGAGTGCACCATCTCAGGTGCGGAAGATACTTTTAACTTACATTTAAAGTTTCTACTTTCCCTTGTGGCTCAATTGATCTGATCATTCGTAAACTACCATCAGTATCCTTAGTTTATAGTGTTGCTTGTAATCTCTTTTTCCTTGCAATGTATTTTTTAATGACTTTTTTCCTATTCTAGTACCTCCTCTTTTTCCCATTCACTTTGTATTGTACACTAAAACTCTGTAAAATGCTATATTGTTTAGCCACTACTAAAAATATATATATATATATCTTTGTCAAAGATCCCTAAACATTAAACACCTTTAATGGGAGATGCCATTTTTCAATTCCAGGCAGCAAGTTTAATGCAGAACCCTCAAGTTCAACAGCTGTAAGTATATTGAAAGAGCTTATTACATTTTTCCCTTCCACCCCAGCAGGCTGTCAGCTCAAAAATGATAAAACTATCCTGAATGCTAGTCAGTTGGACCTTAGAGCCACACTTGGCCTAAACTTTTATATAATTAGGGTATATTTAGTTGCCAGTTATCCTACTTGTTAAGAACGTATGCCAATCCCAGTGATATACCTTTTGTGTACTGTAGAATGTCAGGAATGATGACAAATGCCATTGGGGGACCTGCTGCGGGAGTTGGGGGCCTAACTGACCTGTCCAGCCTCATCCAAGCGTAAGTGTTACAAGAAACAGTGAAATGTAGTTTACGTTTTAAAGTTTGTCTCTAAGGTGAGGAAACTAGGACTTTTTTTGTGTGTTTTTATTTACTCTTATTATTAAATTCGGTGGTCTCATTAATTATTAAATCTGGAAGAACTTTATAAATTGGAATCACTTTTCAGACTCAAGGGCAGGAATCCAAACTTGGATCCTCTGGCCAGCTTAGTCATATCTTGCTCAATGGGCTTTTTTAAGGCATCTCCAAGTACCAGTGGGGGTATTTTTTTCCCCTTTCAAGTGAGAACAATTTAGTAGAAAGGGAGTAGGTAATTTACATTCCTATCCAGTGGTTAAGAAATGGAGGTACAGGTTAGTGACTTACTGTTTCAGAGAATCCATGGCGGAGCTAGCTCCACAGTTAGTCTTTTGACTTCCGCCTAATTTTTCCTTACTTGATTGTGCTGTAAGTGTGATATTCCCAGTTGCTGTCTAGTCAGCTCTGACTTATGCAGGGCCGGCTTACCCAGTAAGCAAGGTATGCACAGGCTTACTTGTGCTTGCTTACTGATCTGCAGTGCAGAGTTTCACCTGTTTTTCACACAGCAACTATGTGATGAAACTCATGTGAAATTGTGCACCACAGATTAGTAAGTAAATACAAGTAAACCTGTGCGTACCTTGTTTACTGGTTAATCTGCCCCTGGACTCACAGTGAGTCCATGTGTGTCAGAGAGAACTGTGCTCCATAGGGTTTTCAGTGGCTAATTTTTTGGAAGTAGATCATCAGGCTTTTCTTTCGAGGTGCCTCTGTGTGGACTCAGACTACCAGCTTTTTGGTTAGTAGTTGAGCACGTTAACTGTTTGCGCTAACTGGAGACTTCTCAGTATATTAAGGGCCTCAGTTTCTTAAATGGGGATGTCAGTGGTACCATCTTCATTTATAGAGCTTCCTAAGGATTGGTGATCTGGTACTTTTGAGGGCAGGGAGAGAAATAGTAAAAATCATATGTTCAAATATTATGTGATCTCACATATAAAGCAATTTATTCCCCCATTTTTCCCAGTGAAGATCTAAGAAAAAGTTTTTTGGCAGGCTTGTATATGTAACTACTGAGGGATCTAGATTAAAGTAAAATATCTTAATTTAGGAACACATATATTTAAAAATCACATTACATATATTAATTTTCAAACTATTTTTTTCTGAATTTGTATTTTAGGAAACTATTTTATTTAAACATTTTTATGGTCATCACTAGAGAGAGTCCTTGCATCTCTTCACTGCTTGGCACATTAACCTTCACTTCCATTCAAGGAGCTTAAGATACATTACTCTGTGCATCTGTGTGTGATGCTGTCGCTGCAAATTTTATATGAGGCCACAAGTTACCTATTTGCTGTTTGTGATTGAGACATATAGCCATTTACACTATAGCTTTTTTTTTAGTCATCTTTAAGTGGTGTAATTATAAAGATGTTCAACACTTGCAATTGAGGGTCACACACTCCGGAATTTGTGTTAAACTTCTTTGCCTTTTTAAAAATCAGTACTGTTAGGTGACCTCTGTAAGCATCTCAAACTGTGAGTTACATTCTGTGATACGAGGGACTTTTAAGACATGAATATAAGGGAAAATATCCTGCATTATATTTGAGCACATAAAATAAAAGCCTCTTGTTTCTTTGTGGTTAAGCACTAGAGGTGTGGATTTCACCCGATTCAGGCACTCGCATTTTAGCTTGAGTGCTTTAAAGAATTATAGAATAAAGAGTTCTGCACTGTAATAACTTTATGTGGAAGCACTGGTAAACTTGCAGATACTAAAACTGTGATTCTAAACTTGTCTTTTATAGAAAAAGTTACCTTTGGCTAGTCACCTCATCCTCTGAAGTTCTTTCTACATGAGTATTGTGTGAAATTATAGAACCACTATTGTAATCTCACATACCACCCTGTGTCTTTATTACAGGGGACAGCAGTTTGCTCAGCAGATACAGCAACAGAATCCTGAGCTTATAGAGCAACTGAGAAATCACGTCCGGAGCAGATCATTCAGCAGCAGCGCTGAAGACCATTCTTGATTTGACTAGGAACCTTAGCCCTGAGTGCAAATGATTTATGGCTCTGAAATCTTCACTGTAGGGAGTGGCCAAAAACACTACCATATCTGATGTTTGAAAATAGTGGAGGAAAAACTCTTGTGTATATTCCTAAAGAATAAATCTGTTTAGATAATAGGTTTATCACAGACTTGAACATAACATGACTCCTTTGGAAGGCTTATTAACTGAAGTGCCAATATAGCACTAGACAAGGTTCCATTTTCAAACCTTTGTTATCATATTTGTATATTACACTTAACAGCAGAGTGTATTTATTGAAGAGTAGGGGTGTTTATCAGTGAGTTTTCTATCTCCAAATTCCCTTAAGCAAACTTTTTTGAGAGGGGAGAAGAGTAAGAGGAAATGTTTCCCATGCTGGTCTAGAAAAACTATACTTGCCATGGACATGAGTAGCAGCATGTCAGAAGAAAGTTGTTACCTAGGTTTAGCTTTCATAGTGCCATCAGCAATGAACGTCTGTCATAGATGCGAGTACCACCTTTAATGCTGCTTGTTCCAATGAGTGACATCTTAGGAGCTCGTAGAAAGTCGCATTTGGTGCAAGGGATGTTGTTTTGGAAAGAAAAAAATAGATGAAGTAAACGTATAGAAAGTAAAGGTCGGATGCTCAGGTTTTCTGCATAGTTCTTAACCACTCTTGCCTGCAGTTTGGTGTTGATAACATTAGCATGGCCAGTTGTGCTAAGTTCATAATAAAATACATTTAGAAATCCTTAATGGTACTGGTTAGGTCAGTCATATAACTATTCAACTTAATTAGCACAATTTCACCAGTGGTGACCTTAACATGGAAACTCTGATATAGGTCAGATATACCTGTATTTTAAAAAACCAGTGGCTTGGCCGTAAGGATTTTCTAAGTGGCATTTGATTTGTTCCAAAATATTGATTTTTTTTAAAGCTCAGTAATTATTTGATGGATTACAAAAAACATCTAACATTGCTTGCTCGTGTCATCTGTTGTAATTTGGCTTGGCATGCCACATGTATGCTTAACTTTAATTTGATGCAACTGAAACAATTAGGAAACTTAAAATGTTGTATTGTAAATTAGATTCCATAATAGTGGAGAGACGTGACATTAGGTAGTAATGGAATAACTCTATCTACAGTGACAGATAAGACTGTTCAAATTCCAATTAGAATTTCTTTTGTTAATCCTGAATTTGGCAAAGTGAGGCTGACATGTAATGATTTCACAAGTTTTGTGAGGGAAAACTGAAAAAGAAAGTAATATAAAATTAAAGTAATAATGTTGATGATCAAAGTCTTGTTATTACTGTTCATTCATAAAACCTAATTAATTGGGATCTTGGAGTTTAAAAATCAACTTTTTCTTTCTTTCCCTTTCTGAGATCTGAATAGGGGTTCTATAGTTTCATTGTACCAAACGTCTGGGGCATTTATTAAAAATGCAGAACCAGGGCTATGCCCCAAATTTTGATTTAGTAGGTCCTGTAATATGGCCTGGAAACCCTGGTGGCGTAGTGGTTAAGTGCTACAACTGCTAACCAAGAGGTCGGCAGTTTGAATCCACCAGGTGCTCTTTGGAAACTCTATGGGCCCGTTCTACTCTGTTCTATAGGGTTGCTATGAGTTGGAATCGACTCGACGGCAGTGGGTTTGGTTTTTTGGTTTGGTAATATGGCCCAGGAATCAACATTTTAAACAGAATACCAGGTGGTTCTGATTGTAGGTCCAAGGACTCTAACTTAGAAAATAGAGATTTCTCTTGAATTCAACCAGGAAACAGACGTCTGGGTTCTGGCAACAAGGAAGACCTATATGAATTTATGGGTCTTGCCAGAGAAGACCAGGACTTAAATCTTAGGTTCTTTGAAATTAAATCTCTGTAGTGATTAAGCACTCGGCTGCTAACCAAAAGGTCAGCAGTTCAAACCCAGCAGCGTTCCATGGGAGAAAGATGTGGCCTCTGCTTCCGTAAAGATTACTGCCTTGGAAACCCTATAGGCAGTTCTACTTTGTCTTACAGGGTTGATATGAGTTGGAACTGACTCCGTGGCAATGGGTTTGGTTTATATTCTATCTAAATCAACTTAATTTTTCATGAAGTTAGATTCACCTCTTAGTGTTCAAGTGCTACGCAGAATAAAATGCTAACTAATCACATAGAAGTGATGAAAAAACAAATGAGAACCGAAGTTGATCCTTAATTAAAAACTAATCATTCTTATCCAATGTCGAATAAGAAATTAAAGTTTCTAGCCTGTCCTGAGTGCATTAAAAATACTTTAAGATTAATTAAAATTGGTAAGCCTCTAGCCAGACTAAGAAAAAACAGAGAAAATACAAATTAACACTATCTGCAATGAAAGGAGATACCAGTAGATGCTGTAGACATTAAAAGGATAATCAGAAAATACTAAGACCAGCTCTTTTTGATAGCTACCATCAAGTTAGCCCCCAACTCTTGGTGAGCCCATATAAAATAGAATGAAATACTGCCTGATCCTGTACAATTCCATGATTGGTTGCGGATCAGACAATTTTGATCTACAGGGTTTTCATTGGCTGATTTTTGGAAGTAAATTGCCAGGCCTTTCTTCCCAGTCTTAGCCTGGAAGCTTTGCTGAAATCTGTTCAGACTCTTAGCAACACACAAGCTCCCACTGATAGATGGGTGGTGGCTGTGCATGGATTGGCTAGGAAGTGAACCTTAGTATCCCACATGGAAGGTGAGAATTCTACCACTGAACCACAAGTGTCCCCAGTTCTAGGTCCCTATTTTTAGCAATTTAGATGAAACAAATTCCTTGTAAGATACAAACCACCAAAGCTCACTGAAGAAATAACCTCAATATAGACCTATATTAATCAAAGAAATTGAATTCATAGTTAAAAACCTCCCAGAAGAGAAAACCACAGGCCTAAATGGTTTTACTTTTGAAATCTACCATATGTAAGGGAGAAATAATATCACTTCTACACAATCTCTTCTAGAAAATAGGAGGAGGAAACACTTGCACCTAATTTTATTTGCCCAGTATTATCTTAGTACCAAAATCAGACAAAGATATTATAACAAAAAACACTTTAAAATAGTGTCTTGATGTGCTTATATTATCTGTAGTTAAGATAGCCTATCTTTTTACATAAGGAGCCCTGGTGGTACGGTAGTTAAAGCACTTGGCTGCTAACCGAAAGGTCAGTGGTTTAAACCCACCAGTGGCTCCACAGGAGAAAAGATGTGGCAGTCAGCTTCCGTAAAGATTTACAGCCTTGGAAACCCCATGGGGCAGTTTATGACCCTGTCCTATAGGGTCATTGTGAGTCAGAACGGACTCGATCGCAGTGGGTTTGGTTTTTGTTTTTCTTTTTACATAAAGGGAATTGGTCCCCATTATTCTCATTATTGCGTGTAATGGGGACGAATTCCCATTATTGTATGTAGAAAGAAAAGGAAAAAAATCCCTGGAGCCCTGGTGGCACAGGGGTTAAGCATTTGGCTGCTAACCAAAAGGTCAGCAGTTCAAATCCACTGGCCCCCACTTGGAAACCCCGTATGGCAGTTCTGCTCTGGTCTGTATGGTTGCTATGAGTCAGAATTGACTCAACTTTTTTTTTTTTTCAATGGGAATTGGTATATTTCTGGCATTTCACCTTTTAGTTTCTTTGCTAATACACCACCCATAACAGATTCAATCTAGATGTCATCTGTCCACTTACCTGGGTTCCCATTATATTGACGCCATTTTTGCTCTTCAAGAAAATACCTTCATTACTTTGGAATCATTACATTGCAGGCTACTTGAAGAAAGAATTCTGTGTGGTTAGATTATGCTAGCTACTCTTAAAATTAGAAGACTTGCCCCAAATATTATTCTTTCTTATCTGGAAAATATAGTTCCAATCTAACTAGAGAAACAAGAGGGCATCATGTAAATCTCTGTAAACATTCTACTTAGGAATGCCTGACTTCCATTAACCATATTTCATTGTGGTAGCTGTAGCTGACAGATGCTATGTAAAACTGAACATGTCTTTGTTATGCAGATAACATTTTCATTTAATGTACCAAATTATTTCTTATCTACTTTGTATACTATGGTTTAAACAGATTGTTTCCAACGTGGCATTATCTAACCTTTAAACCTTTAAGTATGAATAATACGTGTTTGGTTTCTTGTTTATAAACATAAGAGACTTTATAATTAAATTGTATAGCAGATTCCAAGTGACCATTATACGCTAACTTCTAAAATTTGAAACAGAAGGTTCAGTCATGAGAAGATGCTTAAAAACAATCAAATTGCCCAATGCAGCAGCTACAAAATCTTGTTTCATCTTTTAATTAATTTTAATAATTTCAGAAGAAAGATAGACTTTAATTTTACAGTACTTGTACTTTATGTTGCATGGAGATTTCATTAATTACTCTGATTTGGGAAGCAAACCTCATTCTGACCATAGCTTTCATTTTGGACCAAACAATTTGTCATGGCAATAAATATTTATGCATTTACGAAAAACTGATTTTTGTATTTGACTTTAATACACTCTTACACTTAAGAAATTCTATATACACCCTTGAATTTCAGTTTCCCAAAATAGGATCACTTTTATTTAACAGCTAAGCTTTTGTTTTCCTGACAAAATATTCAAACTTTTATAACTTTCATGTTGCAAAGTTGTTTACAACCTTAACTGTTTTGTTCATGACATAAGTAAAAAAGTTTGATTACATGCAGAGCTAGAAAGTTTTATTACAATATTAATACTTGATTCAGAGTTCAAGATCAAGTATCAGAAGCTGGAAATCTTTTAAATAAGACATGAAAAAAATGGATAATTTTTCAACGGAGAGAAAAACAAACCAGGACTTTCTGGCTTAGAATTAGAATATTATTTGGCTTTTTTAACTTAATTAAAAGTTAACTGAGTAATCAACCATCTAAGGAATAAAAGTAATTCTGATCTGCTGTTTAGTAACTGAAAGTAAAGAGGTACGTACATACCACAGCCCCAATACAATAATTTTGAAAATAGAAAAGCTCATACTGTGTTAGCAAATAACAGGTTATTCAAGGACTACCCCAATTGTTTTAAACAAATACCTTTTCTGTTGACTGAAGAAGCAAGAAAACATGGGTCACCATATTTTAATGCAAAAAACACACGCCATTTATGTTTGCTTGCCAACTGCGCCCTGCGCCGACAAGGTATTTTCATAAGCGCTGTGATGCCCCTTTTCTCTGACATGTTGCTGTAAAAAGTGAGCATAGCATGCTTATGAAAATACCTTGAGCGGGGAGGGCGCAGTTGGCAAACAAACATAGGAGGCATGCGTTAATTTGTGTAGAAATAAGGTAACTGAACTATTTCTGATAAAATATCAAGAGAATTCCAAACTTGTAAGAAATAAATATCTTCTAGATCAGTGTCAACAAACTATAGCCTAATCCATCCTGCTACCTCTTTTGTAAATATAGCCAGTACTCTTTTTTACAATTGTCCATACCTGCCTTCGCCGTACAATGGCAGAGTTGAGTCGTTGTGACAAAAACTACATGGCCTGCAAAGCCTAAAATATTTGCTATCTGTCCCTTGACAGACAAAAGTTTGCTGATGCCATTCTAGAGGCTTGCTAGCAACAGATGTTCTCAAATAGAGTACATTTGGATAACAAAGTACAAAGGTCACTGAAAATGAAATGAGACGTGGAAAATGTACAAATGTTCATGTAGAATATAAAAACCAGATAGTTCTTTTCAAAACAAATATTTAATATTTTAAACAACTCAGTTATACAGGAAATTTAAATCATACATACTCATTTTTGTTGTTAAATTGGTCATTTTACAAAGCTGACAAAAATACAGAAAGCAGTTGTGTGAAACTAAATGAAAAGCGTAACATTAGAAATTTTCTTCAGTTTTCCATTTTAACGGCCGAAGATACCACACAGACTTGTGCGATGTCATCATATTCATATGTTCTCTTTAAGAATGTGTCTGTTAGTCTTAAGCCAGAGACACTCTATTAAGAGAAAGACAGAAGTCTAAGATATACATACACACACACACACATATAATAAATGATTATGGGTTCATTGTCTCTCCATATTGAAATTAGTAAAAGAAAGCATACCTGCAGTCCTTGTACTGAAGACAGCAGAGTAAGGGCAAGGCAGAGAGAGGAACTTGGATGTAGTTTTCCAAGCTGTCTTCCTGAAATGCCACACCAGTGGATAGAATTGGTATTGCACATTTCCAAAACCAGATCCATAGTCCTTTCACTGCTGGAGCAATCAGAAAAAAACGATAAATCTTGTTCCTTGCACAAAGAGGTATTATAGTATTTCTTTCACTATTGCTAAATGAACTTGTTTTCTGGGTTTCCAGGAGAATATAAACCAGAAACAGAACTGAAAAGCTATCATATCATTTTTATTTCACTTTACGAATCAGGAAAATGCAAAGGGATGTCACCTTCTAGGGCTTAAAATGGCACTCAGACTAATCAGCCTGCCTTGATGTTGGCCTTCTGGTTCTAGTACTGCACCTCTTAACAGCTTTGCTATTTCTCTGGGAGGCTTCCAGACATTTGCATCTAATCTTGCTGTTATATACCCTTCCTATTTGTTAGGTACTCTACAGGAAAGAAAATGACAAACTGAGTATGGCCCAGTGTTTTTGATATTTAATCTATGTTCCTTTAGTATTATTATAGATATGCATATAACCTAGAAAATGACTGACAGGATTCATAAGAAGTTATGTATTGTATTATTTAATATGAAAAGACTGCTTCTGCTTATAATTGATACTACCAGTTCAGCTTAAACATTTATTGCAAGTTAAATTTTAATGGAAGTATGTACATTAAAAAAAAAAATCTAAAGGCTCATTATGAAAAACAGTTTCCTACTCTACCATCATTCATGAACTACTTTCAACTTTTTTAACTGTTTTCTCATAGTTGGCTCTATATTTTAAATTACTCATTTTAATTTTAATATTAATTTACTGATTTTTAGACTTAGTGACCTTATGATATTTAGCTTTTATATGTCTCTATATCCCTGACAGACGTTTGCAATGTCCACTATGTGCCAGAGACCAGGTTAGGTGCGCTACTTTAGTTTTCTCATTAAATTTCACAAAAATACAGTAAGAGTGTATATGTGTTGTGTATGTGATGGGGGTAGGGTTAGCACCAGTTGGAAACTGAAGATCCAAGTAATAAGTGCTTTTTAGAAAATTCTTATTTGAATCACCAGAAGTTAAAGTGAACACTGAAAGAAACTGAATTTATTTTTTATAGCACTTTTGTCGGTTGGTGAATAACTGAGTTGCTATGCTTCAAAAAAGACAAACAAAACAACCCCAAAACAAACCCTATATGCACAGGGTCTTTACCATGTGTGTATTGCTTACTGAGCTCCTATGATGTGGCAGGCACCGTATAAATGAGGCTTGGTAAAACATGATCCCTTTTGCTGAATAATTCACAGTCTAGTGAAGAAAAGACTAATAATTATAGCAATATGTAAGTGTCACTAAAAAGCTATGTTAAACTGTGCTTTGGAAGGACTACGCAGCTTCACAGAATAAGCTGGAATTCTGAAGGATGAATATTTCTTATCTCCGTAATATCAAAAAGTTGGAATGGATATGAGATTAAAAATGGATTTACACATTCAGACTATTAAGGATGGGATTCATCACTGCAATATTACCAAAATGCCTCAACTAATAGTAAATAAACCAAGTAGTAATACAAGTAGTAGCAAAAGTGGGACTTAATCCTAGGATTTTCTAGCTTCAAAGCCCTATGCTTTTCACCTAATGGCTAGATTATGCTGTTTATTGGCAAAGCTCTGTTTCCCAATCTACTATTATCACTCATGGAGGAGCCCTGGAAATGCAGTGGTTAAGCAGTCAGCTGGTAACCAGAAGGTCGGTGGTTTGAACCCAGCAGCGGCTCGATGGGAGAAAGGTGTGACAATTTGCTTCTGTAAAGGTCTACAGCCTTGAAAATCCTATGCGGGAGTTCTACTCTGTCCTACAGGGTTGCTATGAGTCAGAATTGACTTGATGGCAATGAGTTTGGTTTTGGGGTTTATTATCCATCATATTTAAATTCATAACTAGTTTTTAGTTTCTTAATACTAAGCATACAACTCAGTTATTACCCAAGTATCTGTCAGAAAAAATCCATCTTATTCTAAATCTATAATGCATTTTCCCATAAGAACCTACTAGCTTATGCTTTAGTAAACTCAACTGTGAAGGAGGTATAAACAACAAAAAGAACATGAACTTTGAAGTCAAATACATCTGGATTCAAATTCTGACCCCATCTTTACTAGCTCTGTAAGTCTGAATAAGTTACTACTTAACCTCTCTTGAATTGGCTTGTCCATGCATAAAATGTGAATGTGATAGATAAAAATACAGAAAGAATCTAACACACAGTAAACTCGTTGCCATCGAGTTGATTCTGACGCATAGCGACCCTACAGGACAGAGTAGAACTGCCCCAAAGGGTTTCCAAGGAGTGCCTGGTGGATTCGAACTGCCAATCTTTCGGTTAGCAGCTGTAGCTCTTAACCACTATGCCACCAGGGTTTCCCCTAACACAGTAGGACCTATCTAATACACTGCCACCAGATGAAGAATGTTACATTATTCAGCATCTACATCAGAGAAGACTATAAGGCAACGGGAAACTTAAAAGGAGACAGCGTATTTAAAAGATTTAAAAGCTCTCTTTTAGGTAGGTGAGGAAGAAAGGACATTCATCCAGAAACACTGCCATTACCTGCAGTTTGTTATTTTACAGGTTATATGGAAAGGTTCTTCTAGGTTTACAGTATCTGGGATTGCCTCCAAAGACAACCTAACATCTCCATAACCTGGAGCCTAAGAGAGAAAGCAATACAGTTAATATATATCTATTATAAAACCCCTCAACTTTAATAAAGGCACCAAACCAGCACATCCACTCAACAGTTGTTGAACCTCCAAGCTGATGTTCTGAGAAAACACTTGTCATTCATTCCACCGTTCCCCCATTCTAACCTCTTGTGCTGCTATAGCTAAAGAACAGCACTGTGAGCCCTAACAATTTGTTTTTGCTATAATTACTCCAAGCTCAGTAGAGTTGAGATGAATCGCATAGGTAAGTAGTCAATAAAGAAATTTCAGGGAGTCTGATCTTAAAGTGATGCTTTCCAGAGATACTGTAGCAATCTGTATACATAATTCTAAATAGACAATGTTGCCGCATTTTTACACAAATAATGCACACTTTCTACATTTGTTTGCCAACCATGCCCCCCTCCCCCGCCCCTGGCAAGGTATTTTCATAAGTGCACCGTGCTAAATTTTTTTTTTAGCAGGAACATGTTAAAAAAAAAAAAAAAACTTGGCATAGCACTTATGAAAATAACTGGTGGGGAAAGGGCGTGGTTGGCAAACAAACATAGAAGGTGCGTATTATTTACATAAAAATAAGGTACTGTCTAAAGAGAAAGATCACTTTGAAACAGGCCAGAAAGAAAAACACATCTTTTCACAAGACACATCATCAGACATCAAGGTTTGAAACATATCATGTCAGCATGATAGCTAACTGCTGTATTTTAAACAGATACAGTGATTGTCTTTTTTTAAAGAAATTATTGAAAATCTCCAAGTAATGGGATGGCTACATAATGAAAATCCTTCCTTTTGAAATTACTAGCTTAAACAGTGAAAGGAGAGTAAACTTTAAAATTATTAGTCTTTTCTCTCTTATTCTCTAGTAAGATTAATATCTTCTATGGTGTTTTGATTTTTAGTGATAGACCTAGAAAAATTTAAGTTGTTCTAACCATCCCTCACATGGAAACCTGGTGGCGTAGTGGTTAAGAGCTACAGCTGCCAACCAAAAGGTAAGCAGTTCGAATCTACCAGGTGCTCCTTGGAAACCCTATGAGGCAGTTCTACTCTGTCCTATAGGGTCGTTATGAGTTGAAATTGACTTGACAGCAATGGGTTTGGTTTTCTTTTTTTTTGAACTGTAGCCACGTGCCCCCAAACCCCCATCAAAATTCTTTTCCAGACTCACCATTCTTTGAAGTTGGCTGGTTTGTAACCTTCCCCTTTCACCTAGATTTGTTTTCCATACTATATCCAATTTTCCGATTACTGTTACTCCCTTAATGATGCCTGCTTTTTCTGCAAACTCCTTCTTGGGCTTAAGGCAGTATAAGTACTGGCGTGTATCCATTGGCTGCAAATATGCTCTTGAACCAAACGTAGATATACTGAGAGGAATGGAAATAGAGATGGAGAAAAATCTCTAGCATCTTTTAAAAGAAAAACCACGGCTTGTGATTGTTTGTTTTGGACAAGAACTGGATGATTTACTATCTAAAGACCTAAAATAGAGCAGGTCAGTGGTTTCATCATAAACAAAAAGGATTTGTATTGGCAGGATTTATTTATGTATTTCAGTTGATTGACATGGAAAATCTTGAGGTTCTTTACTACAGAATGAAACCTAGAGTATACTACCTAAAAAGAAAAATGCAATAGAAAATCAGGACATTAAGTACCATGTCCCTTTTCTCTAAACTTGTCAATGACAATAGTTTAGAATAAGAAGAAACATACCATTCTAAAGTTAAGTAATCATTTTAAAAATGAACTAAAAGAGAGGACAGGTTTCAGTTAGGAAAAGAAAGCAAAATCATTGTTTTCCTCAGTGAGGGACTGGAAGACTAAACTTTTCTATATCTGACCACCATGATAAAAGTAAACCTCATTCCTGGCTAAGAAAATGAGGTACTACTTTTTCCAGCTATTACTTTCTTATCCACGTTAATATCAACCATACATCTATTTATTCTCCCTCTTTTGTATTATCTATAGAAAGACACATGTGCTTCCTTTTCACACAAAAAATTAAATCATCTCTTCCTATGCCCACTACTTTTGGTGTCGGGAGAGTGTTTCTTCTTAAGACTCACCATCACTCTTTTCCTAACTTATTTTTTATTATTTCTTTCTATGCCTCAGTTTCATCATATGCAGGATAGGGATGACAGTTTCCATATTTACCTCACAGAATTATTTTGAGAATTCAAAGATCAAGTGCTTCAAATAGTAAAACATAAAATGCAAAGGACCATGATTCTTATTTTTATGTGGATAATTGAAGCACTGATGTCGAATTACTGAAACAAACAAAAAAACCTCCAAGAGTAATGGATGTTAGAAAAGCATTTATTTTTCAAACACAAAAACAAATGCTTCATAATTCATATTTACCATTCTCCAGCTTGGTTGACAGCATTTAATTCTGCTACATTGTACATTATAGATGGTTCCAATGAAACCTTCTCCATAAACATAGGTGAGTTCGTAATATTCTGAATCTGGGCTTCAAGAAATACTTCATCAGTCTGAGGATATGAAAAAAATATCCACCAAAGTGTGAAGGTATTTAAAATACTGACCTCAAGAACAGTATCTGATCTATATGCAGAAAAAATATTAACCACAAATGTGATTAGTTCATGCCTGCAAATCAAAGTTATTGTAATTAATGCAAGAAATCTTCATCCCAACATAATTAATAGGAGCAAAGTTAAGTGTGTTAGTCAACTGATACCTTGCCAAACAATGGATGGGGGATAACTGTAATATACTTTAAATTAACATTTCAAAAATATTTATTTAACTGAATTTCATTCACAAATATCCTAAAGCTTTTAGTAAGTCATTAAAATGCTAAAATATGCTTTATATGAATATACCTGTGCACCAATAATTTTGTGGTATTTCATAATACGAGATAATTAGGTCTTTATTTTAGATATTACAGTGAGCACTAGTACTGTGAAATAGTCTTTTATAATTTTATAGGAATTAATTTTTTAATTAAAACAACTTGTGAATAGTCATTAATGATTTCTTGGTTCATGTTAAATATATATTTAGAATTAGAAAAGGAATATATTAACTATACCTGACAATCTTAGAGTTTTTAAATCAAGCAAAAAGTTAATTCGTAGCCTTAGTGAGAGACATGAACATGGATACTATTCAGCAGCATTTTAGTCATTGGGTATTTTAAGCATCTAATTTTATACAAAATTTTTATTCCCTGATTATTTATGGTAAATAGCCTTGTTTTTATGCTATTTGATTACTATTTTTCTTTATGTAATTGAAGGACAACAGACTCAATTGGTTGATCTTTGAAACAAACCTATATTAAAAAATGATATACTGAGAGAATTCAAGAATTATTTTATTCAAAGATTCCATAATAAATATACAGAAATAAAACATTAAAAGAAAAACACTGTGACCAAAAATTTGACTTACGAGTTTTTGTAATACTAAAGATAAGCAAAATCATTTGTAAACATATGATGAGGAAGTTACAATATATTATCATCTAAAATAAAACAAATTCTGTAGTCCCTGACACATGTGCTCGAATGAAAATAGTAAGACAATCATTTATCAGTTTAAAACACATGTACAACTAAGGGCATTATTCTGTTCCCTTTTCTCAAAAAAATTAGTAAATATATCCCATCAATCCATTGCTTTAAACAAAAAACAAAACAAAACAAAACCACAGACCCACATTTCAATTTAAAAAATGCAATTGTCCGCATAAACTGGGGAAGAGTTTAGATAAAATGGAAGAAAAACAAGCAGCATAAAGGAAAACCAAGTTAGTTTGAACAGTTAGTATAAAAGTAATTTGACATCTGAAAAATTAAGATAAGAATTCAATGTTAAGGCAATTGGTATTGTTATTAAATGTGCAGCACCATATAAGCAAATGCCGCTTATTTTAAATAGAAATTTGAAATGTGATTTTAGTAAACTGGGGAAAATTTGCTTTTCTTCTACTGGCCCATCTTTAACTGATCCATACTTAAAAATGCATTTGAAGACCGATTTCAACTATATAATGTAGTCAATGAATTCAAGAATAGCAGAATAGTTTATAGCAAGGTGTTGAAAATCCCAAGGGTATTTTCAACAGGGTTACTAAGCCTCTTTTAAAACACAGCTAAATGAGAAACATTAAAAATGGGAAGTGTTTCAATATGACAATTTAACCTTTGATCTACTTTTTCCCCAAATAAGATAATCAATATAAATAAAAACTATATAAAAATTATACATAGCTTTCTGAAACCATATAGGTGGTATTCATAACTAACTTTGTTTTTCCAGTATGTTTTATAAAGAGAGATTAATTAGGCAGAGTCAATAAGTGGTGAGTAAGAAAAGCATATAAATTTATAATAAAAAATCAAATTACCACAGAACTGAGGTCACTCTAATGGAAAAATAAAAAAGAAAAATTAGAAAACTCAGAGTTAAATGTTAAAGAAAAAGAATAACTAACTTTAAAATAAAATAAAATGCATTTCTGCATTTTTTTAACATTCACTAAACAAGACAGCATTAGTGAACAAGTAAACAGAAAGCAACATAAAGAAATATGACAAAACATTTCTCTAAAAAGGTGAAACTGCTGAAGTTAAATGACAATGGAATAGAGAAGAACACCACAGCTGAACACTTAAACAGGAGCAAATACTTAAGGAAACATCTTGGAGGACAGAGGTATACTCCATGCCTTTCTAGTTCTATAAATTTTACACCTACATTGTAATTCTTCATAGATCATTTAGGATGGATATATACTACTCACAACAGTCAGAATAGATATATACCATATTGTTGTTGTTAGTTGCCACTGAGTCGATTCTGACTCATGGCGATCACATATAACAGAGTAGAACTGCTCCAAAGGGTTTGCAAGGCTGTGACCTTTCAGAAGCAGAGAGCCAGGCCTATCTTCCCTGGTGCCAGTCTTTTGGCTAGTAGTCAAGCACTTAACCGTTTAGCTTCTCCTACACTTGTCTGATAGAATTCTTTTATCGAGGAGCACCTTGGGTGATTAGAGTTCCATGGATCACACTTTGAGGAATGCTGGCTAGACCACTTCAGACAGCTGAGAGTTTATTCTCTTATTAACAGATTTCATAGTCTTTTTTTCATATATATTTCTAAAAGTATTTATTTTTCAAGGGCCATCTTGAATATCACCTCCTTTGTCAAACGCATAGCTGGAAATAGTTTTTCACCTCTCTATTCCCAAAGTATAATGCTTGCACTTCATGTTTTTTTTTTTTTCTGCCTTATATTGCAGTTATGTCAGTCTCCTCCACTAGATGTAACTTCCTTGAGGAGTGGGAAGATATTCAATTTATATTTATTTCTCTTTTGTACCTGGCATGACACTGTGTATTCAGCAGGTGGCCAGGTGTTTGAATCCTACCTTCTAATGTCACCAATCTTCTTGCAGACTTTCTTAGAAGACTACAACAAAGTTTCTCAGGAAATTATTCACTTATTTGAAACAGCATCAAAAAACATGTTTGAGACAAATGTGGGGCTAACAGCACAGAGTAATACTCATCAGCTATTAATGCTAGTGTGGTTTACTGACTCCTACAACCTACCAGAAATTCCTAATTGTGTTCAATAAACTCTGCCTTGTGCTACTGGCTGAAGAGTAACTGAACAGTAATGGGTAGTACTGAATATCTCAGAGAGATCCTTAAGGCCATTTATTCACTCCTGGTTTTTAAAGAGATGTCTGTTTTCAGAAGTTAAGAATTTTACTAAAAAAATTTTAGTTGAAGTTCTTTGTAAAGTTTAGATTAATGATTATACCTACATATGTTAGCTGAAGAGGCAGTAAACTAAATTGTTACTATGATTATAAAAACAGAATATTATATGTAAATGGATAAAAATTGAAATAGAATATGGTGTAGTGAGGATCAATTACTTGCTGGTGTGGTGAAATTGTGGGGTTTTTTTCCCCTTTCTTTTTAGGGGCACTTCACTGCTATACTTATGGAATAACTAGAAATTTAAAAATCAGCTGGCAAATCACTCTGAATATGTGTTATAAAACCACCTGACAAGTATCTAATGTATTACCACATTTCCAACAACAACAAAAAAACCCTAGAACAGTTTATTTTAGGAGTCTATTATAGAAAAGAACCTACCTACATCCCTATTTGTTTTTTGCCTATCTATCCTAACAGAACAGTTAACATTCTTCCCTCATCCAAAAAACCCAAACCCATTGCCGTCAATTCCAACTCACAGTGACCCTATAGGACAGAGCAGAACTGTTCCACAGAGTTTCCAAGGAGCGCCTGGTGGATTCAAACTGCCAACCTTTTGGTTAGCAGCCATAGCTCTTAACCACTATGCCACCAGGGTTTCCTCTTCCCTCATACTAGAAATGAAATCTTTTCCAGCATAATGACAAATGAGACTATTTAAAATTCACCAAGTTGAATGGCTATACTACAATTAATTGACAGCATACTATTAGTAACAAAACATGTGGAACAAATATGTAGTACCCCAAACTCCCCTCCTCTCCAAAAAGAAATGCCAACTCTAAACGTTTATTGCTCTCCATAATGAGGCTGTACCTCCCATCAAATATGTATGCTCTTTATTATGTGGTCAGTATTCCACACGCATTAATAACCCTTCTTGGATGACTTCAATGACACTTTCTATTTTCAACATCCACTCCTTCCATACTCTGCTACAGTTCTCCTTCTCTTCTAGGAAGCTGCTTCAGACTACCCCAAGATCTCATCCCAAGTGTTCTACAGCACAACTGTTTATATCATCTTTTTAGACTTACTACAGACAGGAAACCCTGGTGGTGTAGTGGTTAAGAGCTACAGCTGCTAACCACAAGGCTGGCAGTTCGAATCCACCAGGTGTCCTATAGGATTGCTATGAGTTGGAGTTTACTGTATGGCAGTGGGTTTGTTTTTTTTGGTATATACTATCCCAAGTAGTTTTGTTATTTTATGCATTTTTTTTTTCCTTTTCTCCTAATAGGGCTTCACTGCAAGCAAGTTCCTCATCTTAGAAATCTCAACATTTATTTCCAATTTATATAAACCTTATACCTCAGATGCTGATGATAAAAACATGTTATCAAAGTGCAAATTTCTGATTTTCACTAGGTTTTAGAGTATTAGAGATATAACCTTCATTTCAAAATACTTTATTTGGATATCTTTGAATTTACCACTAAGCTATGAAATACATGATTTTTGGGAGGAGGAAAGGGAGTGTCAAGTGATTTGATTTTTCTAGAGCTATAAAAGCCAAATAAAACAGAATATTCTAAAAGAAATCCAATCAATAAAATCCTTCTCCTATGGCAAATTCTGTATTATGCCTTTTGTTAGGATAGAATATAGATTATTGTTTATTCAAAAGGTTACTTCTCTATTTTTCCTAAACTTGTTTCTCCCAAGGAGCTTTTTAAGCCATTCACCAAACTCAGCAACCTAACTCTGGCTGGCATGTTGACTTCCCAGAACAAAGAATTTAATGTGCTGAGCTTCACTTGTCAATATTTTTACATAGGAATAAGAAATCTATTTTGCAGGGTTAGATCTACTTCAATTTTTGTAATAACCAGAGCATTATAAATATTCAACAGATTGTTGCTGTTTTTAAATAGTAATGACCACCATTAAATGCAATTACAGACAAATCACTTAATGAAAGAGGGGGAAAAGCCTCACAAAATTAACAATGGAAATAAAAATCAAGAACCACTGAATTTGAGTAGGTTGAAAGCAGCAGATTAAGAAGAGACCTACAATTGAAATTATTCACTCTTGAGTGAGTTTTATGCTCCTTTTTTCACAAGAAATGCACAATCTTATAGCAATTTACTTCATTATGATGAGAAATGTAATAAATCAGATTTTTAGTAAAATAAGATCTTAATGTTCAATTTAAAATCCCATTAGGTGTCTAACACTTACCTCTGCATTATAAAATTTGGTTTTCACATCCAGTGGTTTGAGAACCTGGTTGAATAAAGCATATCAGAAGAGATTCTTATCATTTGACCATTTACATTTTATTTGTTTTAAATATTAGGGCTTAAATTTATCAAAGTCATTTCCCAATTTTAATTGTCAAAGACTTTTCTAATGGGTATTAAAAGGTAACCATTTTTTCCTGACAGGGTGATGGTTACATGGTATTCATTTTATAAGATTTTGTTAAACTTAACACATTTTCTTATCTATGTTACATTTCATAGTAAGAAAATTTACGATAAAAGCAACTGAACCTTTTATTTTAAAATTCATTCCAAGTCTTTAATAACTGCATGCTGTAGCAAAGCAATGGCAATGTTTCTACTGATAATACTTTTTCTTCTACTTACAAAGAGAAAAATACATGTAACCACTCACCCCAAGTTAAAATCTCCCTTTAAAATATTCAGAAATTTGATACTATTTCCACTCCTTTTATCCTTTCTATATTCTTGTGTGTTTTTTCAAGTCATGAAAACAAACTATTATTCTTTTGGATAAAAACCTTCAAATTTCATTACAAAAACATTACACTGGTGGTGTTATTTTGCTTTGCTTTTATTTAACATATTTTAGCCTGCTTTAAGATTGCTAGTAAAATAGCAGGAAGCCCTGGTGATTCAATGGTTAAAGCCCTTGGCTACTAACCTGAAGTGCGGTGATTTGAACCCACTCGCAGGAGAAAAGAACTGATGATCTTGTCCCGTAAAGATTACAGTTTTGTAAATGCTATGGGACAGTTCTACTCTGTCCTATAGTGTTGCTATGAGTCAGAATTGACAGCATATAACAACAACAAATAATATGACAAATGCAAAATATTGAGCCATCTACTTTATTTGGAGCTTGTTTTCACTGAAAATAAATGTGAATCACTGTACACCTCCAGGAAAAATAAAGTCGAAAACTACTGACCACTGTCATATTTAATACCTGAAATTTGAAGAATTTTCTAAAATACATTTTTTCTCCACTCTGAGTTGCATAACTCACTGCACACACCAAGCTGAAAGAGAAAGATGTCTTAATGATTCTGAACTATTTTCAATTTTATTTCTTAACAGTACATACAACACACCTCAACTTTACCCATAGATCTAAAAAATATTTATGCCAGTGATGTCTAACTGATGAGGCTAGAGCAGTTACGGATATAACTCTATGACAAAGAAATCTCTGATTAGTAAAATGAGAGGCATCAATTTTGGACCAGCAAGCTCCGTTCCTTTGAAAGATGAAATATATTTCAAAATAAAAACCCCAGAATAACCAAGTAATCAAAGAAACAAAATAATGAGGTAAGATTTTTCTATCAAGGTTTGCCAAAAATTATTTTTTTTTAAATATTTTTGTTGTAGTTGTTGAGAATATACACAGCAGAACATACACCAAGTCAACAATTTCTAGGTGTACAATTCATTGAAACTGATTTCATTATTTGAGGTGTGCAACCATCAGCACCCTCCTTTTCCGAGTTGGTATGGTAGTTCTCGACGGCACTGGGGACTGGGGTTGGGGGATGGTAGTTCTACATTTAGTTTTTTGAGTAACCACCACATTGTTTTCCACAGTGGCTGTACCATTTTGGATTCCCACCATGAACGGATAAGGGTTCAAATTTCCCCACAACCTTGCCAACATTTGTTATTTTGTTTTTTGCTTTTTATCTTAGCCATCTCAACCAAAACCAAACCACTGCCATTGAGTTGATTCCTACTCATAGTACCTGTATAGGAAAAAGCAGAGCTGCCCCATAGGGTTTCCAAAGAGCGCCTGGTGGATCTGAACCAGCAACCTTTTGGTTAGCAGCCAAACGCTTAACCACTGTGCCACCAGGGCTCCATCCTACTTGGCATGAAATGGTATTTCACTGTGGTTTTGATTTGCATCTCTCTGATGGCTAATGATGTTGGGCATCTTTTCATGTGTTAGTGCCATTTGAATGTTCTCTTTGGTGAAATGTCTATTCAAGTCCTTTGCCCATTTTATGATTGGGTTTTTTATCTTTTTGTTGTTAAATTGTTGAAGTTTTATTATGTACTTTAGTTATTAGATTCTTATTGGATATACAGTTTCTGAAGGTATTCTCCCAGTCAGTAGCTTGTCTTTTAACTTTTTTGGTAAAGTCTTTCGATGAACAAAAGCTTTTAATTTTTACGAGGTCCCATTTTTTAATTTTGTCTTTTGTTGTTTGTGCTTTTATTACATTAGATAATCCAACAGCGTTTCCCCTTCATCTTCTTCTAAGATTTTTATGGTTTTAGTTTTCACGTTTAGGTCCTCAATGCATTTTGAATTCTTGTGTATGATGTGAGGAATGGATCCTGTTTCATTTTCCTGCATGTGGAAATCCAGTTTTCCCAATACCACTTGTTGAAGAGATTCTTCTTAATCCATTGAATACACTCAGCATGCTTCTCAAAAATCAGTTGCCCACAGATGTCTGGGTTTATTCCTGGACTCTCAATTTTATTTATTTAGTCTATGTGTCTATTGTTATACTAGCACCATGCTGTTTTGATTACTATAGCTGTATGTTTTAAAAATCAGCAAGTGTGAGTCCTCCTACTTTGTTTTTCTCTTTCAATACTGCTTTACCTATTCGAAGCCTCTTGCCATTCTATATAAAGTTGAGGATTGCTTTTTCCATTTTTGTAAAGAAGTCTGTTGGAATTTTGATTGGGATTGCATTCAATCTATAGATTGCTTTGGATACTATTCACATCTTAACAACATTAAGGTCTACAGTCCATGAACATGGACTATCTTTCCATTTATTTAAGTCTTCTTTAATCTCTTTCAGGAAAGTTTTACAATTTTCATTGTATAAGTCCTTCACATCTCTGGTTAAATTTATTTGTTAAGTATTTTATTCTCTTAGATACTATTGTAAATGGAATTGTTTCCCTAATTTCCCTCTCAGATTTCTCACTGCTGGTTGTTATGGATTGAATTGTATCCCCGCAAAATGTGTGTCAACTTGGTTAGGCCACGATTCCCAATATTGTGTGGCTATCCACCATTTTGTAATCTAATGTGATTATCCTACGTGTTGTAAGTCCTAACCTCTGTGATGTTAATGAGGCACAATTAAATCTACAGGATGAGGTTGTATCTTGAGTCGATCTCTTCTGAGCTATAAAAGAATTGAGCAGAGAGGAGAGGGACTTCATTACCACCAAGCGAGAAGACCCAGAAGTGGGGCACGTCCTTTGGACCTGGGGTCCCTGTACTGAGAAACCCAGGGGAAGACTGATAATAAGAACCTTCCCCCGGAGCCCCTGGAGCTGGCATCCTGAATCTGGACTTCTGGTCTCCTAAACTGTGAGAGAATAAATTTCTGTTTGTTAAGGCCATCCACTTGCGGTATTTCTGTTATTGCAGCTCTAAATAACTAAGACACTGGTATATAGAAACCCAAATGATTTTTGTTTGTTGACCCTGTACCCTGCAATTTTGCTAAGTTAATGATAAAAAGTGTGGTATCACTTTTAAAAGGCATGCCCAGATGCAACAGATAAACAAAGAAGATTACCTTCAATCAGTTGAAGGCCTACAGAGCAAAAACTGAGGTTTTCTGGAGAATAAATTCTACTGAGTTTGTAGCCTTTCAATCTGCCCTCCAGATTTAAAACTCAAGACTGCAACATCAAGTCTTACATGAGCTTCCAGCCTGCCAGCTTTCCCTACCGATTCTACACTTGCCATCCTCCAAAATTATGTGAGCCAATTCCTTAATTACTTTAGATATATCCTATTGGTTCTGTTTCTCTGGAGAAACCTTACTGATGCATCAGGGTTAGGGAAAGCTTAAAAAAACTAACTCTCTTTGCACTGCTGGTGGTTGTTAGGAGTTTGGAAAACAATCCTTCAATAAAAGAGCTTTAAAAATGCTTATACACTCCGATAGCAAACCCACTTCAAGTAATCTATCATAAGAAAATACTAGAAGATTTATACACAAAGGTGTTCACCACTATGTTATTTATAATAGTGACAAATTAGAAACAATCTAAGTGTCCAAGATTAGGGAATTTAAATTCAAATATATCATCCAAATGACTTTATAAGATGCAGCCATTTAAAAAATCATGTTTACAGAGAATACTGGCTGACGTGGAAAAATGTTCACAGTTAATTTAAAAAGATAAAACCATGTGTAATATGATCAAAGGTCCCTAGTTGGAACAAATGGTTTGCATTTGACAACTAACCTAAAAGTTGGTGCTTTGAACCCACCCAGTGGTACCACAGAGGAAAGGCCTGACAATCTTCTTCCATTAAGATTACAGCCAAGAAAACCCCACAGAGTACTTTTACTCTGTAATATATGGCGTTGCCATGAGTTGGAATCAACTTGATGGCAACACGTTTGATTTTGTTTTAATATGATGAAAATTTTATAAATTATTATTTATAAACATCTACTTTATACACACACGCAAAGATTGGAAAGAAATGTACCAATATTTTAATAATAGCTATACCAGGTAGTGACATTATATAATGTAGTTTCTCCTTTATACATCTGCCAAGCACTAAGCCAGATGCTAGGGATACAGAGTTGATCAAAACACAACACCTACCCTCAAACTGTTCACAGCAGGAAGAAGTGTAGTAAGGTACAGGTTTGTAAATTAGATTTGGATCTGAGTTCTATGCCACCATTTACTAGCTGTTTAATTCTACAAGAATCTCATTTTCTGTAAAATGGGAATTTTACGCATTTAATGTTTCAATACATTCAATTTCAACAAATACTGACCACTGTTCTCTGCTAGATCCTGTGGCTATAGTTGACCTGCTGGACCTCATAATTTAATGGGGAAGGCAGGCACTTAATATATATAAGTATGAAAGACATAAAAAATGATAAATTGTGGGTACTGTAGAATATACAAAAAGGGGGTTTAATCTAGCCTATATGGTCAGGAAAAGCCTCCTTGAGGAAGTCATGTTGAAACTGAGATACAAATTATGTCCTCCAAAAACATGTGTTAGAATCCTAAACCCTATACCTGTGGATGAAGAAACCCTGGTGGTGCAGTGGTTAAGCGCTTGGTTGGGGTTTGAATCTACCAGCTGATCAGGGGAGAAATATGTGGCAATCTGCTTTTGTAAAGATTACAGCCTTGGAAATACTATGGGGAAGTTCTACTCTGTCCTACAGGGTTGAGAGGAATTGGAATGGACTGGAAGGCTCACAACAACAACATACCTGTGGATGGACTCCCATTTGAGAATAGCGTTTGCTTTGTTGTGTTGTTTAGGCCATGTTAGTGTAGGGTGTATCTCAGATCTTATCATTTTTTAGATCTAAAAGGGCAGATTAGATACAGAGAGAAGTAAGCAAGAAAGGGGGAAAGATACATGCTACCTGAAGACCTCCAAGGAATGCCCAGAAGAATGCTAGAGAAGCTGAAACAACAATTTTCCCCCAGAGAGCACAGAGAGAGCCTTCTTCTAAAGCCTGTGCTCTGAATTTGGACTTCCAGTCTCATAAACTGTGAGAAAATAAATGTCTGGTCACTAAAGCCATCTATGTGGTATTTGTTACAGCAGCATTAAGAGACTAAGAATGAATGAGAAGTAGAAGTTAACTAAACAAAATGACGAAGGCATTTCTTTGTGAGGGAAGAAGGCATTTCAAGCCATGGAGTTTTGAGGTAAAAGAAGTCCAATATGACCGCAGTGTAGGGAGAGAGGGGAAGAGTGAGAAAAAGTGAGAACTAGAGTGGTAGGTAAGGATTAGGTTGTGGAGAGCTTTGAAAAAGCTATGATAAAGTCAGAATTTTCTGCAAGGGCAATGGAAGGTCATGAAATAGTTAAGTGACTTAATTCAAGATCACATAATTATAAACGGTAGAGTTGAAATTGGAATCCAGAGTATTTGACTCCAAACCTCACATCAATTGCAGAATATATATTAAAAAGTGCCCACAACAGAGCTTATGACCAAAATGAACTCATTAAATAATAGCTAATTCGATGGCACTAGTTTTTTTTTTTTTTTTTTAATATATACTTTAATGGGTTCACAGAAGAGAAGCAAAAATGGAAATGAAAGTGAACATGGAGAGAAGGGGATAAACGAGAAATGTTTAAGAATAGGACTTTGTGAATCGACTGGATGTGGAAGTGGCAAGGGGGATAGAAAGTCTAAAATTACATCTGATAGCTGAAATTTTCACATTTGCCTCTCCAATGGAGAGAAAAGTATTCACATTCAAATACATAACCAGGCCAGTAGTACAGAATTTAAGATTTTTTTTTCATAGCTTGTATTATTTTGGTGCTGTATTTCTGAGTTCTCAGGACAGAGTATATACACAAAGTTAAATACAGAACTAAAAAACTGTGATTTAAAAATAAACCCTATGAACATAGGTTAGCATTTCAAAATGCTATCTTTTAGACAGAGTGCCACCTGGGTTTTAAACGTTTGTATGGCTTTTCATTTTTTTATAAAATTGTCTTTAGATGCAAAAATGAAACAAGAGATAAATTAGGATAAATTAAATTTTTTCCTAAAAAACAGAAAAACAAAAACATTTAATTTAAAGTTGGTTCTGGTAAGGATGTAAACATGAATCCATAAAGTTCCTTTTGAAGTAGGTGCTTAGACTTAATGATAAAGGGAGAGAAAACAAAAATTTAAAATGAAAGCATATATAAGTAAAAGCCTTTGAGAATAAAATTAACTCTTACATGTGTGTTCCAATCTCCTTTACTTCATGATGTATGACGTCATCAATACAGCAATCAGGTTTTAGTTCAGCCACTGCAGCACTGGAGGCTGAGAGATTTAAACGCTGAGAACTTGTCTGAAGATCAGCCTTGAAAGAAAGTATAAGAAAAACCGAAATGCGATTAGTTAATGTACAGGATGTGGATGGGCAGAAAGCATAGGGGAATAGGAATGAGGAAGTAGGGATGAAGAGGGAGCAAGCTTCTCTACGTAAACCTTCAATATTAGCTCTAACGCTTGGAAACGTGGCAATGGTTCATACTGCCAAAATAAATAAAATCAACCAGGAAATGGGGAGAACCCAAAATGGAATACAAACAGTAACAAATGAATTTAACTGTATTCAAATGAAGAACGTAACTACACTGTGGGGAATGAAGGCAGAAAAAGAACTAACGTAAGTTTGGAAAACAAAGTCGTGACTACTGGATAAAGCTAAAGATAAAAAATATACTCATTTGTTTTTCACAGGGATATGGGCTAGCAATGCTGAAATTACTTTGTGTGTTAAAAATAATCAAAGACCAAAGAAATTGAAATGCAAGGTTTATTCGGAGCACTTATTCTATCTGCATACAGGGAGATGATTTAGATTTCAGAAAAAGCAAATGGCTTGAAGTTTACTAGTTACAATGAAGCTTATAAAGAGGAGGAGGAATAGATCAACCACTGGCTAATCTTAACATGACTGATTGAATCCTGCCCTTTCCCTTTTACTAAGATCAACTAGTATCAGGTCACAAGGTAGCCCTCCACCCACCTGCAGCCACATCTTTTGAAATTCGAATTTAGTAAACCTGGCTTCAAACTAGAAAGAAAAGAATAGCAATTTTCAGTGAAAGAAAAGCCACTGGCAGAATTAATTTTGGTCAGGAATTTCTTTACAGTGAATACCTGGTTTCACAGGTAAGATTCAATGTCAGATGTCTGTTATTAATTTTTCTCTTTGACATGTGTATACTAGGACTAAACACAAAATAAATAGAGATAAGTTTCTTGAGTGAAAAAAAGGTACAAATAAGGAAAGGGGGAAGGCTGGAATGAAGCCTTTGGTGTTGGACTGGAATTGGAGGCATCAGTATGAACACATGTGTTTTTTTAAAATATAGGTACAGATAGACATTACAGAAACAAATATATGTGCATGTATATGTTAGTACACAATGCCAAAAGATAAATATCCATTCAAAACAATGTTAGGTATCAGAGACTAATTGATTTGTAGAACTGAAAAAGGGCTTTAAAGCCACCAACTAAGAAAGAACTACCTTCTTTAAAGTAGTACCCCCCCGTTACTATTATATGCCCTTTTTATTTCCCTTTGAATTTATCATTTTCTCTAATTACCTCAAACAGCACATTCCCTTAATTTCAGTTACTATCTATCACATTCAAATTTTACTTCTTTTATTACATTTATCACAAGCTATGAGAAAAAAAAAAAAAGAGAACACTTTCTCTCTTTTATGAGTAGAACTGACTCTATGATGACAGATTTGGTTTTTGAAGCCCTGGTGGCACAGTGGTTAAGTGTTTGGCTGCTATCCAAAAAGGTCAGCAGTTCGAATCCAGCAGCCTCTCCTTGGAAACCCTATGGGGCAGTTCTACTTTGTCTTACAGGGTCGCTGTGAGTCGGAATCGATTCGATGGCAAAGGGTTTTTTTGTTTGTTTGTTTTGACTAGGTGCAAGGCATATTTTAAGCACATTACTCATTTAATCCCCACAATCTTGAAGTAGTTATTAGTATTATTCCTGTTTTACTACAATTTTACAGATAAGGAAACCAAAGCACAACTAGGCACAGGGTACAACCCACAACAACTTCTCCAAGGTTCCACGACTTATGAGTAATGAAGCTGTGATTCAAATATCCTTAAAGAGCATTTTAGAAATCAGAGAAGAGAAAAAGAATACTCAAACCCACTGGCTTTCTTTCTCAATATGCTTTCTTATGTGCCATTTTTTAAAACATTAATCATTACTCTGGTATATGTTATTATTTGGAAACCCTGGTGGCGTAATGGTTAAGTGCTACGGCTGCTAACCCAAGGGTCGGCAGTTCATATCCACCAGGTGCTCCTTGGAAACTCTATGGGGCAGTTCTACTCTGTCCTATAGGGTCGCGCTATGAGTCGGAATTGACTTGATGGCACTGGGTTTTTACTGGGTTATGGTATACATTTGGCTGAACATTTTGTTTTTCTTCTTTTTTCACTATATAAATCATGCTGCATTGAACATTTATTTCCTAATTACCAACTATATGTCAGGGCCTGTTGTAGAAGCAGGAGATACATCAGCAAACAAAACTCATAAAAACCAAACTCACTGCCACTGAGTCGATTCTGATTCATAGCGACCCTATTTATTTACTGCAAAAATTCTACCTCTGAACTACCACTGCCCCCTTGACTTGGGGTAGGAGAATGCAATTTAAATTGCAGGGTGGGCTTCATGCTGCAAGATTTGAACAGGCAGAGAGGAAAGGTAGGAGGGAGACATTATTCCCAGTAAAATGAAGACAGCTAGCCAAACACCAAAAGAATGAAATTTCAAGGTGTCTTCAATAAGGTCATTAAGAAAGAGTTTGGTATAACTAAGGAGTTCATATTCAGGAAGAAAGAAAAACATATTTTAAAAATCTCTAGAACAAGCTTCAAGAAAGCAGAGTGTTGGTAAGTTTTGTTTCCTGCTGTAACTCTAATATCTACAATCATGCCTGGAATATACATTTGTTGAATTAATCAATGAAAGACTAGTATTGTTCCTAGACCAACAGAATCATCATCAGACGGAAGCTTGTTAGAAATGCAAATTCACTGGCGTTATTTTGGATGAAATGAATCAGAAAAACTGGTGGTGCGGCCCAGTGATCAGTATTTTAACAAGTCTTCCAGATGATTTTGACATCTTCTACAGTTTCAGAACCACTGGTATAGACCCTATTAGTTACTATTTTTTACTTATGGAAAAAAAAAAAAAAAAAACCCAAACCCAGTGCCATCGAGTCAATTCTGACTCATTGCAACCCTACAGGACAGAGTAGAACTGCCCCATAGAGTTTCCAAGGAGTGCCTGGTGGATTCGAACTGCTGACATTTTGGTTAGGAGCCATAGCACTTAACCGCTACGCCACCAGGGTTTCCAGAATTAGATGAGGACTATTGAACTGTTTCTGGAATTTCACAGGTGTAAAGATCAGGCTGGCCTCCTTATAAGCAGCAGATCTGATCAACCCCACCTGAGCCGTTAAAAAAACCATCTCAGATAAAGGCCTTTGGAAAGGAGCTGCTAAAATGCCTGAGGCTTCAAGACGCCGGGTTTTCTCTGGGCTACAGAGAGAACCAAGAACCCGCTGCCATCAAGTCGATTCTGACTCATAGCGACCCTATAGGACAGAGTAGAACTGCCCCATAGAGTTTCCAAGGAGTGCCTGGTGGATTCGAACTGCCGACCTTTTGGTTAGCAGCCGTAGCACTTAACTACTACGCCACCAGGGTTTCTATTATAGTTTGTTCTTTTTTAAAATAGAAGAGTTTATCTTTTTTGTAGTACACTAAAGTTTTCAGACTTAAGGCTGAGATTTTGAAAAAATTAAAACAACAACAACAAAACACTAGTGGTTTTCAGTTAAACACTGCAGATTAAACATGAGCGTTAGCATTCTAAACACCACTAAGATGACAGTAAAAGAACAAAAAAAAATGTATCGATGCACAATCTCTTCTCCGTGATTCCAAAATTCAAAGGGTTAAAAAAACTAAAATTTTGAGGGCAGAATTCTGGGTAGCCGAAGTAACGGCAGCAGTGTAATTGTGAATGTCCCAAGACATCTTCCAAAACGAAACAAGAACAAATGAAACTATACAAAACTTCATATTTAGCGTAACTGGAAGGCAGTGAATGTCCAAACTTTAAAATACCTGTAAGTAAACAAATACCAACTCCTGCAAGCTATTTTCATGCTCTTGCCATAAGCTTTTGCAAAGAATAAGAGCAGTTCAGGAAAAAAACGAAGGAGAAAAGGAGAGTAGTGAGAGGCCCAAGAATGAACTACACCAGTGCCAGAAAGATAAAGTTTACATTAAGTGTTAAAACACTGAGAGTGTATTACTGGAAGATGAGAGCACAGACTGCGGGGAATACTGTGTAAGGAATGAGGTGGCAATCTTGGAAAGACAGCCTTTCAGGATAAGAAAAGGGAACCAAAAAGGAGAGGTACGCCTTGGAACTGCAGTGAAGGGGAAAAGAAGCGAGGGGGGCAAATTTAGGACGGTGTAATTCAAAGGAAAGGAGTCTCTGGGTGGTGCAAATGGTTAACATGCTCAGGTGCTAACTGAATGGCTGGAGGTTAGAGTTCACCAGAGGTGCCTGGTGATCTACTTCTGAAAAATCAGCCATTAAGAACCCTATGGAGCATAGTTCTGCTCTGACACACATGAGGTTGCCATGAGTTGGAACTGAGTTGACAGCAGCTGTTTTTTTTTTTCCAATTGTGATTTAGGTGAAAGTTTACAGCTCAAGTTAGTTTCTCATTCAAAAATTTATACACATACTGTTTTGTGACATTGGTTGCAATCCCCACAATGTGACAGCACTCTTCCCCCTTTCTATCCCAGGTTCCCAGGGTGCGTTTGTCAGGTTTTCTTGTCCCTTCCTGCCTTCTCATCCTGCATTTGGGCAGGAGTTGCCCATTTGGTCTTGTATATTTGCCTGAACTAAGAAGCATGCTCCTCAGCTGTGTTATTGTTTGTCTTACAGGCCTGTCTGTCTGAGAAGTGGGTTTTGGGAGTGGTTTCAGTACTGAGTTAGCAGACTGTCCAGGTGCCACAGTCTTGGGGATGTTTTGTTCTTTGGGATCTAATAAAAATAAAACATCTGTAGTACAACAAACATAGGTATACAAATATAAAAATTTGCATCTAGTTTCTAGAAGTTGGACCATATATGAAATTTGGAATATTTGCTCTTTAAGGTTCTTTTTGAGGAGCTCTGGTGGCATAGTGTTTAAAGTGCTCAGCTGCTAACCAAAAGGCTGGCAGTTCAAACCCATCAGCTGTTCCACAGGAGAAAGATGTGGCAGTTTGCTTCTGTAAAGACAGATTATAGCCTTGAAACCCCTCTGGGGTAATTCTATTCTGTCCAATAGGGCCGCTGAGTTGGAAACGACTGCAGTGTGTTTGGTTTTTTGGTTTAAGGTCCTTTTCAATTTTAAAACTCTGTGATCATCTTCAAACTCATTCTAATTGGACTAGCTTTTCTGTTAAAATTCCAATGACCTAAACTCATCACTCAAAGACAGCTCTGACAACTTCTCCTCTAAATATAGCCAATTTTTTTTTCTTAATGCCCATTCTTTTTGTGAATATATTTCTGGTTGCTTAATTGAGTTAGCATATTTTATCTTTTGATTTTTAAACTGCTGCAAGAGTCTTCTAATTGGTCCTTCTTTCTTATAAACCGTCCTATATAATGTTCTTATATCAGTCTTTTTAACACGACATGTGAATACCTCTGTTCAAAAGCCTCCAATGATTGTCCGCTGCTTTTTTTTCCCCCCAAAATGCTGAAACCTTAGCCTGGCATTCAAGATACTCCGCAGTTTGGCTATTACACATCTCTACAACCTGACCTTCCATTATCACATAAATTCTGTTCACTACTAACAGAACATGTTACGTATCCTTATGTCTCTGCCTTGGGTCACCATATCCCTCCTGCCCTTTTCTCTAAAACTTACCTTTCTTTGAAGATCCTTTGGTGTTTCCTCTCCTCCAATAAGGCTTCCTGATTGCTACAACCCCCAGTGATCTTTCCTTCTCTTTCAAATTTTCTTATGTTAAACACATATATTAGCAAAAACTTAAATTGCTACTTACCTTGACTGGTAAATTTTTTCCCTCAAACTATGACAAGCTTTGAACACAAGGAAATGTTTATGTATCTAGTAAAATGTCTCATGCCTTTAGGTGTTCAGTTAACACTTGTTAATGACAATTAAGAATTCCAGTATCAAACATGCATTTTAATAAATTTTCAAACACATTTGAGTATGTACTGCTTTATTTTTAAAAAATACATCCCAAACAAAAATGTCACTTACTTTCACCAATATATCTTTTACAACTTGACTGCTATCATTATGAACGCTGATATAACTGGAAAAGGTCTCACCCAAAAATATATTCCTGTAAATAAAATAAATTTTTAGGTAGAAATCCATTCAACTCTTACCACAAATATACTATCGGAGAGGAACAATGAGAACGTAACATGGAGAAAAATTTCTTAAAGGATAGACAGCAGGTAAAATACTGCTTCAACATTCCTTTGTTCACATTAGGCCATTCATTTGTTATCTAGTGCAACTGAAAATACTGACTTAATCTGTAAAACATGAAATATCCTGGCTCTCAGCTGGTGCAAAAACTGTCAGTTTCCCTAAATACAATAATCACTGAAATTGGATTCATGTTTAGAGTCTTAAGATTTGTATCTGAAGAAGCCAGGAGAAAGCAATTTTTCATTTTTGAAATAACTTATTTTTTTTGAACCTAGAAGAGACCCAAGTAACTGATCTTTAGAGTAACAGGGATATTTTTATCAATTTATTTTTCTACGATATCTTGATAAAAATAATGACCAGTGGCTTTACTTTATATACTTTTATATTTTTTACATGAATAGATTTCCAAGTATTCAACACACTTATCAATGACCACATTCTCTAAGGCTAAAAAAAATCCTGAAGGTTTCCTTTTATCTCGAATTCTCTGAATGGTAAACAGAGTGAAACCAGGTACTTCTACCTCATCAACAATCTAGAATAAGAGGACAGCTCAGAGTAAGAGCTCCTAATTAGCTAACAAATATGATAACTTTTGTTCGGAGAGGAATGTGAAGTTGAATAACAACTTCTGAAAAACACATTTAGATTAAATCAGTTAAAATAAAAGGAATACAAGTCTGTAAAATACATAAGATGACTAAAAATGTAAAAAGATTAAATGAAGAATGTTAAAATTCTATTGCTTTGGAAACCACTGTTAACATTTTAAACCAAACCAAACCAAACACGTTGCCGTCGAGTTGATTCCGACTCATAGCGACTCTACAGGACAGAGTCGAACTGCCCCACAGAGCGTTCAAGGAGCACCTGGCGGATTCGAACTGCTGACCCTTTGGTTAGCAGCCGTAGCACTTAACCACTATGCCACCAGCGTTTCCGTTAACGTTGTGGTATACACGTATATTTTAAAGAAAACCAAAATCACGCAGAATAATTTTTGTAAAACTTTTTTTTACCACTTAAATGTACCATGAGCATTTCCCACCCCATAGTTTTTTGAAACATGATTTGTAATGATTTCAAGGTACTGTTGCATTTTTTTGTGGCTATATCATTCTTACCCAAAATTCTGTGGTAAAGTCAACATTTCTCCCAACATTAAAATTTCTGCACCATTTACAGTTGAAGGATCATCTCTCATGAGTTGGTTAAACAGATCTCCTGTAGCAATAGAAAAACATAAAATTCTAACATCTACCTTGCAAATAAATTCTATTTATATATAGAAATAGCTAGGAGAGATATTTTAAAAAACTAATCTCTTGACAAAAATTGTATTTAAAAAAATCTAATTTCTAATAAAACTTATGCCAAAAAATAATGAGAAAAAATGAGGAAGAACTGCACTGATCTTATATTAAGCATATTTAATTCTATAATTAACCAATTGGCTAATTAATACAAAACTACAGAAAGTAAGAAAACAAAAACCCCAGACTATTAGAATGCAGCAAATAACAAAATCAACAAAAAGGCAAAGGAGTAGTCATTATAAGTTACTGGGACAACTGGAAGTAGCCATGGTCACACAGCAGTTAAGCGCTCGGCTGCTAAACTAAAGGCAGGCAGTTGGAATCCACCAGCTGCTTCCTGGAAACCCTCTACAGAGAATCAATACTTCAGCACCAAAGGAAAATGGTAACGAGACACAAAAATATAACACAGAAAATCTCAGTAATTCTAAATAAAAGGAATGCTGATACATAGAATATTTGAGGATAAATGCAATTTTAATAGTATTATGAATATGAATATACCATTACTTAAACTAAAAGTCTCTTGTTGTCAAGAGATATCAACAGTATCTTGACTTACAGATTATAAGTGAGGACTGTTATCATATGACCACTATTGACATGGTACTAAAATAGGTAACATATAAACCATCATAAGGTTAGCAAGGCTAGGCCTATTCCCAGGTAAAGTAGACAACCGAGGTTTCAGTTTTTCCCTAGGTGCAATAGGGTAAAGCATGTGCCATACCAGGCAAGTCTTTCTCCTCACACGTTACTGGAATATTGGTGAATAAAGTAGGCTTGGTCAACCGCATCACTGTGAATTAAGAAAGTAAAAAAACAAATAAAAAGCCAACGTTAATATTGATTTTGGTTAATATTCCCAAGCTGTATGTACAATATTCATCAATCTTATACTAATATAAAATATAACCTTAATATTTCCTGAGCTAAATACTAAATAGTCTCTAACACTATTACAAATCAATGCTTTACTAAAAACTCTTATATGTAACAAAAACATTTGCTTTATATAGGAAAAATAAGGGAAAAATCTTGCTTTCATTTACAGCGTACCTAATTACAAAAATTAGTGCAAATGTAATACATTCTTATTACAGAAAAACTATAAAATAAAAGGAGTTTTAAAGCTTTGGTATATTAAGATCATAAGGCTTTAAAAAATGTCAAGTGACTTTACTGTAAATAATATTTAAAAAATGAACAAATATTAGCCTGGAAGGAAAACAAATTTAGAAGCACCATTTTGAATAGGAAATAATAATTTTATGTCATAAGGGTCTTTGTGATTTTTAATCACTCAGTTATAATCACTGGGCACTGGGAGTTCAGTAAGATTTCCTTTTAAGTAATATCAGGGAATTCTGTGTAGAAATTATGAAAATATCAGTTAATGTATTTAAAAAAACCCTAAAACCAAACCTATTGCTGTCCAGTCTATTCCGACTCATAGTGATCCTATAGGACAGAGCAGAACTGCCCCAGAGGGTTTCCAAGGAGCAGCTGGTGGAGTTAGCGGCTGAGTGCTTAACCACTGTGCCACCAGGGCTACTTCCAGTTGTCCCAGTACCTTATAATGAATACTCCTTTGCCTTTTTGTTAATTTTATTATTTGCTGCATTCTAATAGTCTGGGGGTTTTGTTTTCTTACTCTGTAGTTTTGTATTAATTAGCCAATTGGTTAATTATAGAATTAAGTATGGTCGATATCAGTCGGCATCGACTCTATGGCACAGGGTTTTTTTTTGTCAGGGGTTAATATAAGGTCAGTGCAGTTTTTCCTCATTTTTTCCCATTAATTTCCTTAGCTCATTCTCATTTATTTGATTCTTTCAGGGTCCAAAAACAAATCTTTGTTTTGATTAGAATTACATAAACCCAGAATGGCAATTCGAACCCACCAGCCACAACTTGGGAGTAAAGACCAGGCGATCTCCTCTCGTAAAGATTACAGCCTAGGAAACTCTATGGGGCAGTTCTACTCTGTCCTATAGGGTTGCTATGAATCACAATCAACTCAATGGCACACAGCGACAAGGACAACTAATTAGCTATCTGGGAAGAGTAAAATTTAATTTACAAATTCATTTAAAACATCAAATAAATTTCACATATATCAAAGAGTTAAACAGGAAACAAATTAAGCAGCAGAAAACTAGAAAAAGTGAAAGTTATTTATTAAACTTCTAGTCTGGGGAGGATATTCTTTAAAAAAAAATCTTTTTTTCAATTACTTCTAAAGACACTCGACCACATCAAAGGAAAAACAGATACAAGATTAAAAATCATGCATACTTGCATAATTTTTCAGAAATGAACCACAGAAGGCTATTGCTTTATAATCTATTTAAGTGCTCGTTGAAGTAAAAAACAAACACCTTTATGACCAACAGACTTAAATGGTTAATTCACAATATAAGTGGGGTTTGCTGGCAGATGTAAAAATGTACCACCTACCCACTAATTGAGGAGCCCTGTTGAGAGCCCTGCTGGCACTGTGGTTAAAGTGATTCACTGCTAACCAAAATGTTGGTGGTTGGAAACCACCAGTGACTCCACGTGAGAAAGATGTGGCAGTCTAATTCCATAGAGAGTTACATACAGCCTTGGAAACCCTGTGGGGTTGCTATATGTCAAAACTGACTCGACAGCAGCGGTTTTTTTTTTTTCTTCCAGCTGCTAACTGAAAGGTTGGAGATTCGAACCCACCCAGCCGCTCCATAGGAGAAAAGATCTGGCGACTCACTTCTGTAAAGATAAAAGCCTAGGAAACCCATGGGAAAATTCCACTCTGTCACATTGGGTCACTATGAGCTGGAATCGACTTGAGGACACCTAACCACCACCACTAATTAGGTATAGTATTCATGTCAAATTTAGCGCTTTTCTCACTTTGGTCTCAGCTTAAATGTCACCTTTTTCACAAAAGGAATAACTAGTCATCCAATCTCTCATGTTGTTGTATGTCATCGAGTTGATTCAAACTCACAGCAACCCTATAGATGCCCTGAAAGTGAAATACTGAAGGCAGTTTCTGCCACAATCTAAATATCTAAGGTTCTAAGTTCATTTTTAAGACAAATTATTCTTGATTACTTCCCCATCGATTTTTTTTCTCATTACAGAAGAAACCAAGTCTTAATAAACCAAGAGGAAACACATTCTCAAGGGAATCCCGAAACTTTTTTTTTTTTTAACTTTTGTGGAGGTATAATAGGTTCTAAAATCAGCTAGTGTGAGGCCTCCCATTTAGTTCTTCTTTCATAAGGCTTTACTTATCTGGGGCCTCTTCCCTTCCCCTATTAAGTTGATTTGTTTCTCCATCTTGTTAAAAAAGTCATTGGAATCTGGATCAGGGTTGCATTGCATCTCCAGAAGCTTTGCATAGAACTGACATTTTCACAATGTTGAGTCTTCCTATCCATGAGCAAGGTATGTTTTTCTGCTTACGCAGATCTCTTTTGGTTTCTTGCAGTAGTGTCTTGTAGTTTTCCTTGTATAGGTCTTTTATCTCTGGTTAGATTTATTAAGTATTTTATCTTCTTGGGGGCTATCATAAATGGTATTGATTTGGTGATTTCCTCTCTTAAGTTCTCTTTGTTGGTATAGAGGAATCCAACTGATTTTTCTATGTTTATCTTGTATCCTGACCCTTTGCTGAAATCTTCTATTAGTTCCAGTAGTTTTCTTATGGATTATTTGGGGTTTTCTGTGTATAAGGTCATATCATCTGCAAAAAGGGATACTTCTACTTCTTAACAATTTGGATGTCTTTTATTTCTTTTTCTTGCCTTATTTCTCTGGCTAGGACCTCCAGCACAATGTTGAATAAGAGTGGTGATAAGGAATATCCACGCCTGGTGGCCCTTTCTCAAGAGGAATGCTTTCAGACTCTCTACATTTAGGATGATGTTGGCTGTTGGCTTTGTATAAATGCCCTTTATTATGTCGAGGAATTCCCTTCTATTCCTATTTTGCTGAGGATTTTTATCATGAATGGGTATTGGACTTTGTCAAATGCCTTTTCTGCATCAATTGATAAGATCATGTGGTTTTATCTTTTATTTATGTGATGGATTACATTGTTTTTGTAATGCTGAACCATCCCTGCATGCCTGGTGTGAATCCCATTTGGTCATGATAAATTTTTTTTTTTATGTTGTTGAATTTTATTGGCTAGAATTTTGTTGAGGATTTTTGTGTCTATGTTCATGAGGGACATTGGTCTGTAATTTTCTTTTCTTGTGGTGTCTTTACTTGGTTTTGATATCAAGGTTATGCTGGCTTTATAGGATGACATTGGGAGTATTCCATCCTTTTCCATGCTCTGAAATACCTTTAGTAATAGTGGTGTTAATTCTTCTCTGCAAGTTTGGTAGAATTCTCCAGTGAAGCCATCAGAGCCAGGTTTTTTTTGTTGTTGTTGTTGGGAGTTTTTAAATTACCTCTTCAATCTCCTGCTATAGGCTTAGTTTCTCTACCTCAGTTTGTGTTAGTTTAAGTAGGTAATGTGTTTCTAGAAATTTGTCCATTTCCTCTAGGTTTTCAAATCTGTTGGAGCACAATTTTTCATTGTATTCCATTATGATTCTTTTAATTTGTTGGGTCTGTTGTGATATTGCCCGTCTCATTTCTTATTCAGGTTATTTCCTTCCTCTTCTGTGTTTCTTTTACCTGGTTTATCAATTTTCTTGATCTTTTCAAAGGAGGACCTTTTGGTCTTGTTGACTCTTTCAATTGCTTTTCTACGTTCTATTTATTTCTGCTCTAATTTTTATTACTTCTTTTCTTCTGATGCCTGAGGGTTTCTTTTGCTGTTTTCTTACTATTTGAGTTGTAAGTTAATGTTTTGATTTTGGCCCTTTCTTCTTTTTGGGTATTTATTGCTATAAATTGACCTCTGCGCACTGCTTCTGCTGTGTCCCAAAGGTTCTGGTAGGGTGTGTTTTCATTCTCATTTAGTTCTATGAATTTCTTTATCCTGTCCTTGATTTTTTCTACAACCCAGTAGTTTTTGAGCAAGGTTTGTTCAGTTTCCGTGTATTTGATATTTTTCTTTCTTTTTTCTGTTATTGATTTCTACTTTTATGGATTTATGGTCAGAAAGATGTTTTGTAATTTTTCAATGTTTTGGATTCTGTGTAGGCTTGCTTCGTGGCCTAATATCTGGTCTATTCTGGAGAATGTTCCATGTCAGTTGGAAAAGAAAGTATACTTGGCTGCTGCTGGGTGGAGTGTTCTGTGTCTATGAGATCAAGTTGGTTGATTGTGGAATTGAAATCTTCCATGTCTTTACTGAGCTTCTTTCTCGATGTTCTGTCCTTTACTGAAAGTGGTGTGGAGCTATTTCTCTTTTCAATGCTGTTAGAGTTTATGTATTTTGGAGCCCTATTGTTCGGTGTGCAAATATTATGGTTATGTCCTCCTGGTGCACTGACCCTTTAATCATTATATAATGTCCTTCTTTATCCTTTGTGGTGGATTTTGCTTTAAAGTGTATTTTGTCAGAGATTAATATTGCTACTCCTGCTCTGTTTTGATTGTTGTTTGCTTGATATATTTTTTTCCATCCTTTTGGTTTGTATCTTTGAGTCTAATGTGTGTCTCCTGCGGGCAGCATATAGATGGATCGTGTTTTTTAATCCGTTCTACCACTCTGTCTTTTTATTGGTGCATTTAGCCCATTTACATTCAGTGTAATTAGATACATATGAGTTTAGTACTGTCATTTTGTGTGTGTGTGTGTTGTTGACAGTTTCTTTGTTCCACTTAATTTTCTGTGCTGAGTCATTTTTCTTTATGTATTTACATCTTTTTCATTGTTGTCGATTTTGTAATTGCTGAGTCTTTATGTTTTTCTTCTTTTTTACTTTGACGTGTAGTCTTGTTAGTTTCTTTTATGGTTACCTTAAAATTTACTTCTAATTTCCTAAGTTTAAACCAATCTTTTATTTCTTGATATAGCCTTAACTTCCTCTCCATATGAAAGTTCTATGACTACACTATTTAGTCCCTCTTTTTTGTTTTAATATTGTCATCTTCTACATATTGATGTCTCTGTTTTCCTATTTTCAGGGTTTTGGCTTTGACCGATTTTCGTGACTTTCTTATCTGGGTTGATATCCGGTTGTTCTGTCCTGTGTTCTAGACTTGGGTTATTATCTGATATTATTGATTTTCTAGTAGGAGGACTCCTGTTAGCATTTCTTGTAATTCTGATTTGGTTTTTACTAACTTCTTTAACTTCTGTTTATCTGGAAATGCCCTAATTTCACCATCATATTTGAGTTTTGCTGGATACATAATTCTTGGCTGGCAATTTTTTTCATTCAAGGCTTTATACGTATCATCCTATTACCTTCCTGCCTGCACGGTTTCTGCTGAGTAGTCAGAGCTTGGTCTTATTAACTCTTCTTCGTAGGTTACTTTTCATTTATCCCTAGCCACTCTTAAAATTCTCTCTTTATCTCTGGTTTTGTCAAGTTTGATTATAATGTGTCTCGGTGACTTTCTTTTGGGGTCTACCCTGTGTGGGGTTCAGTGAGCTTCTTGGATAGATATCCTCTCATCTTTCACAATATCAGGGAAATTTTCTGCCAACAAATCCTCAATAATTCTCTCTGTATTTTCTGGTATCCCCCCACCCCCGATACTTCAATCACTTGTACGTTATTCCTCTTGATAGAGTCCCACGTAACTCTTAAGGTTTCTACATTTTTTAAAATTCTTTTATCTGACTTTTCCTCAAATAAATTGGTGTCAAGTGCTTTATCTTCAATCTCACTAATTCTTACTTCCACTGGCTCAATTCTGCACCTGCGACTTTCTATTAAGTTGTTTAATTCTGCAGTTTTATTTTTAATCTTTTGGGTTTCTATTTGCTGTCTCTCTATGGTTTCTTGCAGGGACAGGTGCCTGGCTGCAGTAAGGGGTTATGTGCTGAGCAAGGTAGGGGGCTGATGGCTGCCCCTGAGGTACTGGGTGGAAGGCACCGAAACACTTTTTTAAAGTGACCCTGAGTTGTCCAAACATGCCATCAACTTATTTGCTTATAGGCTCAAACTTCCAATATACAGAAGTCCTGTACAACTTAATTTTTGCTAATCCTAAGGTTTTCTAGAGGATGAGAGGGTGGCAAAGGAACCCTCCATTAAAAATAAAAAATCTCCAAGTGATATTAAACCTCCTTCCCGCATATTTTCAAAAGAGGATAAAAATCAACTTAGGGGGAAACATTTGGTAGGCCATACTATCATCTTGTAGACTTCAAAGAATATTACCATGAAGCACAATTCACCACACTGCAGATTCTTAACTGCAAATGAGGAAACTGAGTAATATACAACCATCCCATTCCTTGAAGTTTTAAATTAACTAGGGTTTCACTGTAGTTGTTCATAAGACAATCCAAACTATGCCAAATTCAAATACAGATTTGAAACTCAGTATTTCTTATGTTATAAAGAATTAATAGACATCAGAATTAAATACAATGTTAGCTGGAAAAGACAAACACCTATAATAGCAAGGTTTAAAAAAAAATGACAGAAGAACAATAAAGCACTGATAATAAATAGTAATCTTGTAATGTTAATGTAGGTTCTCGGTTTAAAAAAGTTACCCATTTCTGTCTCCTAAATTAAGAATCAAAGATTATCTTTAGTCAAATATTTCCTATACACAAGGCATAGTTAACGCCATGGTATAGAGACGCCACCAGTGGAAATCATAAAACATACACCATATTTTATTTACTTATGAACAGGTTTCATATAAAATCTCATAAAGCACTTTGATACATCTTCAGTAAAAAAGACAGGCCAGAGGTTACCAACTAGTGAGCTGCCCCAAATTATACTTGCGTATACATTTTGTTTGGTCAAAGATTAAAAATAAAAAGTGGCGTTTTCTTCAGGTCTCAAGTTCTTAACCACATTCTACATTCTTACCCGTGTAGCTCCTGAACGCATTCAAGTGTGTGAAACTTAAGATTAATTTTGGCATTATGAGCAGATTAAGTCAAAGTGAATCATTATGCAGGAACTCATCTCAGAAATTTTTAAAAAACGGTCTTTATTTAGTAAGTTGCAAATTAAGTTAAATTTGCCTAGGATCAGGACAAAAGTAAAAAGCTTACAACCTGGATGCCCTCCGCATCATATCTTTTTTATTTGAATTAGATTTAACATTTATTTGAAGACAGACAGGTAGTGGGGAGAAATAATATTACATTACTGCTGCCACTTTCCTAGAGAGAAAATGCTGGTGGCATTTTACCATATGCCCTTCAGATGCACCTTCCTGTGTACTTCTGTGTTTTCCCAGTTTATTTTCATGTCTGTAACTTAACACTGGAACGCAGAAATGCTGCTGAGTCCTCACACTCATTGCTATCGAGTAGATCTGGACTCACAGTAACCAAGGCTACCCCATACAGTTTCCAAGGCTGTAATCTTTATGGAAGCAGACTGACATCTTTCTCCCATGCAATGGCTACTGGGATTGAACCACCAACCTTTTTTTGATTAGCAACTGAGCACTTAACCACTGTCCCAACCTTTAAATATTCCAAGGCTTCAAAGAAGTAATAATGGGATTAAATTACTTCTTAGGCTGCAATTACTTAAGTACTGTCCAGGTAGATGAAAAATGAAATCTCGTATCTTTAAGATCATGGCACTATTTACATTAAAATTCAATCTTCCGTTTCCCAGCTCTGAATTACCTTTTCATTGTTCTCAGAAAGGTAGATGGCAATTAATTTATAGTCAATTAGAAAAACTTACATCTGCCAAGGCAAAGAATCTGAAGAAAAGATAAACTAAATCTGAAGACAAAGAATCTCTTTTTAATGTGTGATTTTTGGTACCTTAAGTTTTCTGCTCTATGTACATTATTCCAATATGATAAAAGTATCATAAGAAAAAAAACACTGCATTTTATGCAAGCGACCCTGTCTTATGATCACCTACTTTTTAACCCTTGATTAGCATCCTTATGGTAAATAAGACCTAAACAACAAAAACCAAACCCACCATTTATGACTGCCTAACAATGTCAAGTGACTCTTATTTGCACACCTGCTGGCAATACTGAAGTTTCTCCAGCAGACTTAGTAGAAGAATAAGATTTTTCAATTAGAAGAGGAAGTAATTACTAAAAAGTTGCCCCTATTTCATTTTTTCATTCAAAGACTACTGGAAGCATTCATAAACATGATTAGTATTTTCTAGACAAGAGTCTCTTTTGAGACAGAAAAAAGTACTAGAAATAATTAAGAAAAAAACCATATTTGACTAGAATGAAAACCATCAGAAGATATCTCTTTAGTTTCAAATGAGTGGACTCCTTGAATTTTAAGCAACCTCAGCCAGTTCACACTATAAGAATTCTTTCGAAGAGTATATTTACCCCGTATTATTGAGCTCCTCCACCACTTGTCTGTCAATTTGTCATGTTGTGGTGGCTTGTGTGTTGCTGTGATGCTGGAAGCTATTCCACTGGTATTTCAAATACCAGCAGGGTCACCCATGGTGGATAGGTTTCAGTGGAGCTTCCAGACTAAGACTAGGAAGAAGGACCTGGCGATCTACTCTAACAAACCTGGCTGGTGAAAACTTTTTGAATAACAGCAGAACATTGCCTGATATAGTGCCGGAAGATGAGCTCCTGTCTGGTATAGTGCCGGAAGATGAGCTCCTAGGTTGGAAGGCACTCAGAATACGACGGGGAAGTGCTGCCTTCTCAAAGTAGAGTTGACCTCAATTACGTGGATGGAGTAAAGCTTTTGGGACCTTCCTTTGCTGAGGTGGCATGACGCAAAATGACAAGACACAGCTGCAAGCATCCATTAATAATCACAATGTGCAATGTACAAAGTTTGAATCTAGAAAAATTGTAAGTCATCAAATATGAAATGCAACACATAAAGACTGATATTCTAGGCATTAGTGAGCTGAAATGGACTGGTATTGGCCATTCTGAATCAGATAGTCATATGGTCTACTATGCCGGGAAGGACAAATTGAAGAGGCATGGTGTCACATTCATAATCAAAAAGAACATTTCGAGATCTATCCTGAGGTAGTACAATGCTATCTGTGACAGGATAATATTCATACGCCTACAAGGAAGATCAGTTAATCAACTATTATTCAAATTTATACACCAGCCACTAAGGCCAAAGATGAACTAATAACTGAAGATTTTTACCAATGTCTGCAATCTGAAATTGATCAAATATGCAATCAAGATGCATTGATAATTACTGCTGATTGAAATGCGAAATTTGGAAACGAAGAAGGATCAGTAGTTGGAAAATATGGCCTTGGTGAAAGAAATGACACAAGAAATTGCATAACAGAATTTTGGAAGACTAACAACTTCTTCACTGTAAATACTGTAAATACATGTAGACTTTGCTGGATGGAATACACAGAAATCAAACTGACTATATCTGTGGAAAGAGACAATAGAGAAGCTCAATATCATCAGTCAGAACAAGGCCAGGGGCTACGGCAGAACAGACCATAAACTGCTCCTATGCAAGTTCAAGCTGAAGCTGAAGACGATTAAAACAAGTTCACGAGAGCCAAAGTATGACCTTGAGTGTATCCCACCTGAATTTAGAGACCATATCGGGAATAGATTTGACACACAGAATACTAATGACAGAAGACCATATGAGTTGTGGGATGATATCAAAGATATCATACACAAAGAAAGCAAAAAGTCATTAAAAAGACAGGAAAGAACAAAAGACCAAAATGGATGTCAAAAGAGACACTAAGACTTGCACTTGAATGTAGAGTAGCTAAAGCAAAAGAAAGAAAAGATCACGTAAAAGAGCTGAACAGAAGATTTCAAAGAGCAGCACAAGAAGACAAATTAAAGTATATAATGAAACGTGCAAAGACCTAGGGTTAGAAAACCAAAAGGGAAGAAAATGCTGAGTGTTTCTCAAGCTGAAAGTACTGAAGAAAAAACTCGAGCCTCAAGTTGCAGTACTGAAGGATTGTATGGGGAAAATACTGAACGATGCAGAGTGCATTAAAATAAGATGGAAGAAATACGTAGACACTGTAGCAAAAAATGATTGACATTCAGCCATTTCAGGAGGCAGCATATGTTCAAGAGCCAATAGTACTGAAGGAAGAAGCTCCAAGCTGCACTGAATGCACTGGTGAAAAACAAGGATCCAGGGACTGACGGAATACCAATTGAGATGTTTCAACAAATGGATGAAATGCTGGAAGTGCTCACTCGTCTATGACAAGAAATTTGGAAGACAACTACCTGGCGAACTGACTGGAAGAGATCCCTATTTGTACCCATTCCAAAGAAAGGTTACCCGGCAGAATGTGGAAATTACCAAAAAATATCATTATTATTGCTAAAGATAATGGAAAAATGGGTGCAGCAGTACATCAACAGGGAACTGCCAGAAATTCAAGCTGGATTCAGAAGAGGATGTGAAATGAGGGCTATCATTGCTGATGTCAGATGGATCCTGGCTGAAAGCAGAGGATACCAGAGAGATGTTTACCTGTTTTTTATTGACTATGCAAAGGCATTCAGCTTGTGGATAACAAATTATGGATAACATTGTGAAGAATGGGCATTCCAGACACTTAACTATGCTCATGTGGAACACGTACATAGATCAAGAGGCAGTTGTTAGAACCGAACAAGGGGATACTGTGTGGTTTAAAATCGAAAAGGTGTGCATTAGGGTTGTATCTTTTCACCATACTTATTCAATCTGCATGATGAGCAAATAATCCGAGAAGGTGGACTATGTGAAGAATGTGGCATCAGGACTGGAGAAAGACTCGTTAATAACCTGCAATATGTAGAGGACACAATCTAACTTGCTCAGAGTGAAGAGGACTTGAGCACTTATTGATGAGGATCAAAGATTACAGCCTTCAGTAGATTATACCTTAACATAAAAAAAAAGAAAAAAAAATCCTCCCAACTGGACCAATAAGCAACACCATGATAAACGGAGAAAACACTGAAGTTGTCAAGACTTTCAGTTTTTGGGATCCCTAATCAATGTCCATGGAAGCAACAGTCAAGAAATCAAACGATATACTGCACTGGGCAAATCTGCTGTAAAAGACTTCAAAGAGTTAAAGAGGGCTAAGGTGCTCCTGACCCAAGCTACAGTGTTTTCAGTGGGCTTAAATGCAAGTGAAAGTTGGACATCGAATAAGCAGTAAAGAAAAATTGATGTATTTGAATTACAGTGTTGGTGAAGAATATTGAATATACCATGGACAACCAGAACAAATCTGTCTTGGAAGAACAGCAAGAATGCACCTTACAAGCAAGGATGGCAAGGCTTCATCTCTTATACTTGGGGCATGAGTCCCTGGAGATGGACACCATCCATGCTTGGTAAAGTAGAGGGTCAGCAAAAAAGTGGAAGACCCTTGATGAAATGGACTGACACAGCAGCAGCCAACAATGGGCCGAAGCATAGCAACAATTGTGAGGATGGTGCATGACTGGGTGGTGTTTCGTTCTGTTATACAAAGGGTCACCATGAGTCGGAACCAACTCAAGGGCACCTAACAACAACAAGAACACTGAACTCCTACCAAGCCAATCACTGTGCTACAAGGCAAACAGGTATGTCTTCCTAGAGAGTACAGTGTTACTGGTTTTTCTTAGGAAGTTGGTTTGACTACTTGATAGTAGTTAAGCCCATTATGAGGGCAAGGTCCACGTTTGTCTCCTTCCCTATTATATTTTAGTACCTAGCATACGGTAGGCATTTAAGTTTGTTAAATAAATACATGCTTACATGCTTTTTCAACAACTACTTTATTCTATAATCACTTTGGGCATTTTCACAGTGATGCATAAAGCCAATTATAACATTTTGCTTCTTACAGGAAACAAGGGTAAATCCCACAATGATTCCAGCCAAGTAATAATCAGTATCAACAGTCATTAAGATCAAATTACCTGCATTAGAATAAATAAAAACTTAACCAATTATAGCCTTAAAGATATATTATGGCCTTGAGCAAATCATACTTATTTGTACCATTTTTCAAAACAACACATGAACTCCTATCCATTACATACCTTTGTAAACATCAGTAAAAATTTGGGCTGGTCTAGTATTTTGAAATACACTCATGTCACTAGAACAGCACTCTCATGGAATTTAAATTATAATAACTGTTGTTAGTCTTTCTTTAAAAGAACCATTATACTTTGAATAAAGAAAAAATACTGTAAAACTAGATTTTGAGGATTTGCCAAAATTCAAACTATTCACCATAATTCATAGGAATATCTAATTCCATCAATGGAAAAGTAACAAAACGAAAAGAATAAAAACATTTTACCTTGAAGTTCAGTTTAAACAATAATATATCATAATTCATTTAAAAGAAGCTTGCTAATAAGGAGAACCCACAACGTTCCTGACCTAATTAACAAGCCTCACAATTTACTCAATACAGTATTTTTGCATATAAGGTGCCCACATATATACCACTCAGAAATGATGAAATTAAGTAAAACAGTTCTGGTATAGCAGGTGCGTTATTTGTGAAAAAATATGATATTCATTTCTGAGAGTGTATGTATGCGATATGTTTCTGGGATACATTCACTTACTACCACACAAATTTTTTCCCCACAATGTTAAGAATAGGCTAAAGAGTCAAAGAAAAATTAAAAAACTTGTAAAAAAATAATTCATCTCAATATTTAAATCCTACTCAGTTCATTCAGAATATCCTTTTTGACAATAGGTAAAATTCACTACATACTAAAAATAATACCACATTTATGCACAAATAAATTCATTTTTCCAGTAAGAGCTAATCTCACTTTAAGAAGATTCCCCACATATTCACAGTACATAATATCACAGAATACCCATATTTGGCCTAAATGTCTCTGAATTGTAGCATTGCAAGACGGAAGTTCTTTGTGCCTGATGATTCGATTGAGCTTTGTCCAAACGTCTTCCAAAGTTTGGTTGTCACAAATAGTCTGTTCTATTGTCCATCTAGCTCTATAAAATGAGTGCAAATTTAATGCCTTCAAAATACCTTGCAATTTTTTAGATAAAGGAAAAATCTTTTCAGTACAATTACTGTTGGAAACTGTAACACTCCAAGACCTCTTTAAGTGCTGTTTTTCTGTTCCTGATTGTTTACCCAGATTTCCAGAACTAGTCTGCTCACCTAGTGTGTGTGACCGGATTAAATGATTCTTTGTTTTCAAATTAGGTTGAAACTCCAATAGATCTACTGTGCAATCATAACTCTGTGATTTAACATCACGTTCTAAAATGGTCAAGTGCCGTTTCACATCTTCAGCTGCCTCTTCAGAAATCACAGGTGGTGATCTCTTAGGTTTAAGCACAAATTTAGACTCATCATGTGGAAACCAAGGAATAAATCTTGATAGCTGACGAGTAGGAAAGTCTTGAATTGCTTTTTCCACAATTTTTGGCAGTTGTGTGGGATCACTCTCATATGGTCGATAATGTAATATTACTTCTGTGGTCATTCTGCAGTAATCCAGTTACTCTTAATGACGAGAAAATTTTAGCCGAGCTCCTCAGAGCTAGAATGTAAATTATAATTATAAGACTGTCTCTCTTTCCAACTCAGAGGGAAACAGGACCTAAAGTGGAAGTATTGCAAAGAATAAGATATGGTAGGGATAGCCTGCACACAAATAGGCAGGGAAGAAAACACAAAAATCAGCCCCAATATGATATTTCATCTAAGTGACTATTGGTAATTAAGAATGTAATCTACTACAAACTTCAAAAAAAATCTCTCTTACCAAAATAAGGGATCTGAATTAGACACTTTGTAAGATTGCTTCTAGTTTAAAAATCCTAGTAGTCAACATGTTTAACTCAACAGATAAAAGGGTTTTGGAAGCATTGATATTAATATAATAAGTAATACTATTCTTAAGACAAAGACATTCAGAGACAAGGAGTCAATCAGTGATTCTCCAAATCCAGGACCCATATGAGGATAACTAACAAAAATATAGTAATACAGGTATTTCAAAATTTGAGACATCTTGATTGACGACAATGAAAATCACTATGATTTTAAATCTACCTGGAATAAAATTGAACATTTTACACTGTAAAATTAAATGAATTGCCCCAAATAAATATAAGGACAGAATACTTAGAGATTTTCTCATTAAACACTAAAAGCATAAATATGCTTTAACTTTCAGTTTTAACCAGGCTAGGAACTGATTTTGTGACAGTCTCCTCTGATTAAGTGGGGCACTTAAGCAGTATTAAGACCCTCAGTACCATGGTCCTGATGAATTCAATGATTTCCAATTTGGAGTAGGAAATTGTATAAGAAGTCCAGACCTTTATTGTTTCTCCTGGTTCAAGAAGTCCCCAAGATGCTTCGAATTAAGTCAAGAATAGTAGGTTCCAACATATAGCACACTGGCACAAGAATGGAATCTTCCAGAGTCTGCAAGTTAGGCTTCCTAACCAGACCCAAAGCTGCAAGATCATAATGCAGGTTCTTTCATATCTTAACTACTGTAGAAAAAAATAAGAGAATGAATTCCTTCTCCCCAAAAGATATGAGAAAATTATTTAACAAGCTGGGATGTCTGTAAGTGGGGAATCCTGTCATGATGTCACAATATTCATTTGACTACTGTCACATTCTGAAGAGTCAGAAGAAGTAACTAATCTCACAATGATTCTTTACACCTATTGATAATGTCCACTGACTAACAGATTTGACAACCCTCAAGTTCATAAATGACTGTGATCCCTAACATCCACATTTTTATATGAATCAAAATATAGGATAGTATATTCTTTTAAGAATTAACAACGCTTTCATTTTTTTCTTGCACCATCTTTATACTTTCACACAATAATATATGACATTGAAGATTCCTTCACTGTCTCCACTTATTCACTGTTGTACTGGAAGGACAAATGAAATTACTAGAGCTCCTTTCAAACAAAAATTCTCTATTTTCAAGCATAAAAAGATACTGGCTCAATATTTTACATATTAAAATATAAGACAGTTAACTTACATGACTATTTAAATTGATATATTCGCCATCCAACAATAAAACTAAAGCTTATGAAAATTCTTGATTAACTAAGGACAATAGGAAAGAATGATGCCAAAGAGCTTTAATAAAATGGAAACTATCAGTGAATTTCAAAGCACACATCCTTCTAGGCTGCTAAAATACTCTTTCCTAGGCATCTCCTGTTTTAGAAAACAATAACAAAAAACTAAAAATTCACAATGGCAACTAGTCTCTGTAAGAGCGGAACTCAACTGTGTTTAGTAGCTTTTAATTTGTATAAAGTCACACTTTGCAGCTAATAGAACTGTTTCAAATTCACATCAAAGCAGTCAGTAATGATCTCTAAAATGCTGTTGCCTCCATTAGAAGACAACATAGCATCTTGTAAATATGGAAACAGACCTTGTGTTGAAATACTGCCTCAATCACTAAAACTAAAAATTTATGTGATACTGGAAAACTTACTTAAACTGAGAGATATGTATTACCTATTCCACACATACTTGATGTGAGATTAAGAAGAAAACCAACCAACCACCCACCCACCCACCTACCAACAAACCCATGCCAATTAGTTCCCTTTCTCCAGAAATAACCTATATCAGTCCACACCACTTGCTCAGGCTTAGAGGTTCCTTTACTATATTACTTAATATTGTGGTGCTTCCTAGTTCTACAATCAGGACAGTATTGTTAATCCCAGGCATCAGTATATGATTTATGTCATGTTACATATGGGACTGGTGAGTTCTAGTATACTTGATGCCTACATCATAACAGGTCCCTAAAAATGGGTGCCATAAGGAAGGTGTCACGGATTGAATTGTGTCTCCTCAAAATACGTGACAACTTGGTTAGGCCGTGATTCCCAGTATCATGTGGTTGTCCTCCATTTTGTGATTTTCCTATGTGTTATAAATGATCTCTGCCTGTGGTTTAAAAAGATTAGGGTGGGGTGTAACACCCTTGCTCAGGTCACATCCCTGATGCAATGTAAAGGGAGTTTCGCTAGGGTGTGGCCTGCACCACCTTTTATCTCCCAAAATAAAATGAAAGGGATGCAAGCAGAGAGTTGGGGACCTCATACCACCAAGAAAGCAGTGCTGGGAGCAGAGCGTGTCCTTTGGACCTGCTGGAGAAGCTCCTAGTCCGGGGGAAGATTGATGACAAAGCCCTTCCTCCAGAGCTGACAGAGAGAGAAAACCTTCCGCTGGAAATGATGCCCTGAATTTGGACTTGTACCCTACTAGACTGTGAGAAAATAAACTTCTCTTTGTTAAAGCCATCCACTTGTGGTATTTCTCTTATAGCAGCACTAGTTGACTAAGACAGAAGGTAAGTGAAATTCAACTTAATTCAAACGTCTTATGAGCATTTCCTCAGCTGAGTCCAAGAAGACAATGGTAAGCAGACATTAGAATATCCAAGAGATAAAAAGTGCATTTGTGGTAATAGAAAACAGATGAAATAAAGCATAATACATCTGAAATAAATAGTTTTTCTAAAATAGGAATTCCAGAACAACTCGGTCCTGCAGCTTTTTCCAAAATAATGGTCTTATTAAATCATTAAACTTATTCAAAACTGTTTTACCGTGTACAGAAAATCAAAGTGGACACGATCAAATTTTGGACAAAATCCCCACAGACACAATACTGTGAAGTAAACTGCAGTTAAATTTTAATAAAAATTAGTTACACGTTGTAATACTATGTATTTCTAAATCCTTGGCACTTTTATCATGCAACATTAATTTTACAGATGAAAATGAAGCCTCGTAACTTCGTCAGTGCCACATAAAGAGACAAGAGAGATGGAAAACTGACTTTCCAAGCCTACTGTAAATCATTCTAATAACAAGGATATCCCCGGGACGTCAGCTTCTGCGCTAAAATCTGGTGACTACGGCAGCCTAGATTAGAGAAAGTAAAGTACCAGGTACATATACAGAGGATGGCTCTCAAATCTAAAAAGTCAAGAAGCCAAATCGCTTTCTCCCGCTCGGCGCCAAGGGACAGAGCAGGAGAGCGAGCTGAAGGCTGGAGAGCGAGTCCTTAAGAAGGACTAGGTTTATACCCCAGACGCTAGGTTTATGTGATAAATGTTTCGAAAAATCGTGAGAGAAGATAAGAAAACAGAAAAGGGGGAGCCAGATTCGCAACAGTTTACCTTTCAGCGCCAGCAGATGCTCCTGTTTAGGGGGATTCACTTCCATCTTGAACGGCACTTTGGACCTCAGCCTACCGGGACTGAAGAGGTTCAGCCTCACCCGGAAGCTAACAGGAAAGTGCACGTTTGGCAAGACCGGGTGTCAAACACACTTCCAACGGCTCCTTTCTGCTGGTGGTGCCTTAAATTCTGTTCCTTTTACTCCCGTTATGGGCCCAACGGCTCCTTGTCACCAAAGCCATCCGTCATTTCTTAGAGACCTATACACAAAATGCTTCTCCGTTTTCCAGCCACCATCATACATCCCGATTTCATTAAATACAAGGTTTCCCAAACTCCTATATTGCGGGAGCAAAAAAAAGAGAGAGAGAGAGAGAGACGGATGGCAGGCTGGAATTTGTAGTTTATTCAAAACCGCATGGCATGCAGGGAGATGTAGTTCCTGGCTTCCGGTTTGCAACTTGGGAGAGCGGGGCATTACAAAACCGGAAGTTTCGCCCGAAGACGTTATTTCTTCTATTTTATCCCTTCTTTTTTTCTTGACCTTCTTCTACCAGGTGCAGCGTCCTTAATAATAAAAAATATATAACAAGCGCCAGTGCGCAGAGCAGTGCAGCCAAACTTAGCCACTAACTGGGAAGGACGAGGCGCGAAAAAGCCAGTGGAGCGGCGCGCCGCGACGTCGTACTGTGCCTGTACGCCAGAGGCGTGCGCCGAGGCGTCTGGGTAGTGAGCTCTACTCCGCCTGTCAGCTGAAGGCTGTAAGGGCTGGATCTGCGGCGCTGCTCCTCCCAGGATGGCTGCCCTGGTAGTAAACAAGCCTGGAGCGGGACTAGACAGTGGCCGGCAGGGCAGCCGGGGGACGGCGGTGGTGAAGGTGAGGGACCTTGCGTGCTCTGTTCACCATCGGCCTCATCCCGGCATCGGCATCGCGGCGGTCCGGGCTTGCATGGCGGGAGGCTAGGCCTCTGGGCCCCTCTTTGCTTTAGAAGCACTGCCCTCCCCTCTGCAGCATATATCCCTGTTGGCCTAAAGTTGACTGCTTTTGTTCATGCCAACTTTCTGATTGGCATCGCCAACAGGAACGTTTGTAAAAAGGAGCCTGTGGGTCTGTGAAAGTGACCTGGTCCGGCCATTCCCCAGGTCCTCTGTTTTTAACTCAGTTCAACAGGCATTGATTAGCTTATTTTGTTTTTAATCGAGCCACTACTATTGCTAGGTAATGTGTTAGGTGTTTTATCTTTAGTATTTATTATGAGATATTTTTTAATCCCCATATCACAGGTAAGGACACCGAGGTTTATGTTAAGTAACAGTGCGTGGTAGAGCCAGGTTTAATTGGCTCTAAAGTGTGTTTTTCATCACCGCTACTACTTCTATAATCAGACATCTATTATTGGTTGAACTGCCCCCTCCACCGTTGGTAGTACAGTTTGTCAACATCCTTGAGAAGTCTCTAGCTGAGCATTAATGCTAGAGTTTATGAATTGCAGCATGCTTCAAGTTTGGGATTCTAGCATGTGTAAGTGCTTCAAAGTGCACTTACCAGAAAGTCAATCGAAATACATGAAACTTATTTTTATCTTCTACTATGTATGTGGACAGATCTGGAAAGAGGCTTGATTTCAGTGGCTAGTAGAGTAGCTTTCAGAATCTGTTATCTGAGAGATTGGTAATTCTCATTCTTGGCTGTATATTAGAGTCGCTGGGGGGTTTTTAAAAACTACTGATAACACCCCTCTTTCCTCCATTCTGATTCAATTGACATGCATATATTTTAAATATTCTCAGAGCTGATGTTAATGTGCAGCTAAATTTTAGGACCACCTGTCCAGATAATACCGAGTTCTTTTAAGATCTTGAATAATCTGCACCTATAGTTTTTTTTTAACCCAGTGTTGGTTTTCTATGACAGCAAATTATATACTGCTATCAATGAATATTGGTTGCTGTTGATTCATCTAACCTTTGTATATTAATGAAGATACTTTGAAGGTACACAGAATGTCAGAGATGCAGAGGGGCTCTCCTACTATTAGACATGTTGTATGGTTAAGGTATTTTACTTATTAAACTTTTTCTAAGTAGAGAATACCTGCATATTGTTCTTGTGAATTAACTTGAAGTTGAAGAGGATTTATTCCCTACTTGGAGTGGGTGCCTTTGCTGTACCTATTTTTGTTACCCTTTTTGCTGTTACAATCTCTAAAGTGTACCAGAGCCTGATGTAACTCCAGATGTTGCAGGACAGAATTTGAGATATTAGAGGCTCACCTTGTTCATTCTCACCTTTTCATGTTCAATGTGCCTGTGCTGCACACCAAAATCATCCTTTTGGGAAAGACCTTCATGCCGTCATTTTTAAGAAGTATGGAGACTTACATATTTGTTTTTTAAATCATTGTCATTTTCATAAATGAAAGCAAGAAGTATTCATAGGAAGGTAAAGGCTGAAATACATAATGCTAATAATATATAGATAGCTTCTTGCTTAACGAACATGTTGTTAATCGCAAGGTTTCATGATTAGAAAAACAGACACTAAAATCTAATATTATGAAATCATTTGTATTTACATAGGAAACATGGAAAGTTTCTTTTGATTAGTCAACCGTTTTAGCCCTTTAAAAATATATTCTGGATTATTAAAGTTGATTTACATGTAATAAGTTGGAAGCCCCCTTTGCCGTATTTGTAAAGTTTGTAAAATTAACTTTTTTTCCCGTCTAGTTCTTAATTTCTTATGCTGTAAGCCACAATTCCCATTCATAAATACTGAAGGATTTTTTTTTTTTTGCTCTACTACTTACTGAGTTCATGCAAACTCTAGTAACTTTATTTTTGGACCTGTGTTTAGTTTATTGATTGAGTTTCCCTAGTATTGTTTGAAAAACCTATGGTAGCAACATGAGTTAAATTCTTTTATCTCACTCAGTGATTGGGTCAGATATATCACATATGAATGAAGTAAATGAAATTTTAATTTGGTTCTTTGGAGTTTATTGCCATAAACAAGTTTAATTTATTGTAATATCACAACAGTGAGAACATTTATGGAAGTAGATTCAGCAGATTTTCCTCTGACACATAAAAAATGTTGCATTTATTTTGTAATATCCAATTCTATTGTGCATATCTTTTCTGTATTTAATTGAATTTTTGTGAGGATATTTAAGTGAAAAATTTCCCCCCTTTATTTTTTTCTTTTTAAGTGTAGGATAAATAAAAATGTGTATATGTGTGCATGTGTGTGTGCATGAGGGTGTAATATATATATAATTTTATGGCCACCAATACCCCAGCTATCCAGTGCCCTTCTCCATATGAAATTAATGCTCCAGTGTTATCAGTTTCCTGTGTATCCTCCTAGAAAGATAGTATGCATATATAACAACATATATGAAAATGTGTTCCCTCTCCCACTACTTTTATACAGAAGTTAATATATCATGTATATTGTTTATTACTTTGTTTTATTTATATGGAAATCATTCTGTGTGTGTACATAAAGAACTTCCTAACTCTTCCTCGCTAGGCAGCATAGTTTAGCACTATATTGATGTACCATAATTTATTTTTCAGTTATGCATTGATGGACATTTATTCTCCAGTCTTTTCCCGATACAGACGGTGCTGTAAAGAATGACTGTCTATATAGGTCTTGTCACATATATGTGATATATTTGTAGGAGAAATTGCTAAAAGTGGAGTTACTGAGTTCTCCAACTTTGATATTGACAATTGCCTTCCATAGAGGTTGTATTAGTCAATAAGCATTTCACAACAATCAGCAATGTGTAAAAATGGCATGGAGTCAAGAGCTTCTCTAACTTTAGGGGGAGGAGAGAGAATCAAGACAAGCATCAGCCCAAAGCTGATTCCTATGAGGTGGAGGTCAGACATACCTCTACTCTGCAACCTTTTTTTTTTTTTTTTTTTTACCAATTCTGACACTAGCCATCCCTCCCAGGGCACCCTCTACCTCTCTGCTGGGCTCGATAATTCCTTGCAATGGCCACACAGAACTCACAGACCATACTCATGATTGTGGGGTTTATTAGGGAAGTAACATGTTACAACTCAGGATCAGGATCAACTTGGAGGCAACAGAAACAACTCAGGATACAGTTCTTCAAACAGGACAGCTTCTTGGTCATGTCAAAAGGCAGACCCCTCTTTCTACCTGCTGAGGACAAACTCCTCTAGGCCCCCTGAGGACAGGCTCCTCTCATTCCCCTCAGAACAGGCTTCTGTCAAGGCTCCTCTTTGCCCCCTCAGGATAGCCTTTTCTTGGCTGTGCCTGCAGGCAGCCCTCTGCTGCTGGGCCTTTCTTAGGCCTGGCATCTGCCCTGCTCAGAAAGTGTTACAAAGCTCTCTAGCTCCACTGATAAGTGCCTGGGGGCACCCCACTCCTCCAGCAAGCCACCAGCCTGGAGGCACTCATCTCTGTCACTGGGTCTGCATGTCCACTGTAGCCACCTTGATCCATGAGCCGAGAAGCCCACTGCACCATCTAGCACTGGTCTCCTGGTTCTCCTGCCACCATTTCTCTGCTGCTGGACTCTGCCATGCTTGCTGCCACTTCTCATTCATCTTGTGGCGTCTCACACCCTCTCCAGTGTTATAGCTCTCTTTGTCTCCTGCATCTAGGAGGTTCTCAGCATAGGGATCTGGGTCCAAGGGACATGCTCCTCTCCTGGCTTGTTTTGATGGTAGTGAGGTCCTCTGGGGTTGGCTCCCTTTAAGCCTAGCAGGATGACAGAACTGTCCAGTTCCCTAAAAGGGTTCCATGCACCTTATTTGCATAGTCCCATGCCCCTTAAGAGTTCTGTATACCTTATTTGAATAGTCCCACCCACAAGGATTTCATACACCTTATTTGCATTACTAGAAGGCTGTCCAGTCTCCTTAGTGGGCCACAAGCACCTTATTTGCATAGTCCCACCCTGTCATTTTGTGAGAGTTATCAAACAATGGCTGGAAGAGCCATATAAAGTAACTCATTGCACCGCACAATGTATGACAATGTCTACTTTTCCATGCCTTCACTAACACAAAGTGTTATCAACCTTTTTTTAATCTTTGCTAGTCTGAAGAAAGGTATCTGTGTAGATTTAATTTGCATTTTCTTATCCGGAGTGAGGTTGAGCATTTTTTCATATATTTAAAGAGCTGTTTTATTTCATTTTCTGTGAACTGAGTTTACATTTAGGCTTCTTTTGAACCATACTGAGCAGTTAGGCAGTTATGAAATAAAAGTTTATTTATAGTAAAAGATGCTTGCATTTCAAACATGAGGCCAAATTGCAAAGTTAAGTAAAATTTTAATGGATTCAGTCTGATTTCTGTCCTGGCTTGCTTTCTTTTTTTAACCTTGTGCTGTGTGTGTATTGAGGGGAGGAAGGTTCTGGCAGTTCTGGCTGAAGTATTCTTAAATTTTTATTTTGTAGGACATTGCAGGGGAGGGGAGGTGTGAGAGAACAAAGGATAGCAGGTCATTCAGTTGGACTGAGCAGTAGGTAGACCTGAGGTATAACATAAGGTTATTTAGGAACTTGGTGGTGTATTAAAAGAAAAAAAGGATCTGGTAGAAAAATACCTACTTAGCTGTTTTCTCTGCATTAGTGTAAAGAAAGAGGCATGAAACAGTTTGTCATATTCTGGGAACTACAAGTTGTTTGATACAATTGGAGCAGAAGATCTGAAGGGCCTGGTTAGGAAGTGGTTTTTGTTGTTTTTGTGTGCCGTTGAGTCGATTTCAAAGCATAGTGACCCATAGGGCAGAGTAGAACTGTCCCATAGAGTTTCCTAGGCTGTAATTTTTATGGGAACAGGTTGTCAGGTCTTTCTTCTGTGGCGCCACTGGCAGATATGCACTGCTGACCTTTCGGTTAGCAGCTGAGTGCTTAACCATTGTGCCACAAGGGCTCCTTATGAAGCAATAGGGCAGGGACCAGATTGTAGCATGTCTTGAATGCCAGGCACATGAGTGTGAGGTACAATTTGGGGTGCAGTTTGGGTATTTTAAAATATTAATTAAAGCTGTGGAACACATCAGATATATTTAGAAATAAAAGTACCAAAATTGTTACCTTAATATAGTTTGTTGACTATGAAACATAAACTCAGCCCAAGAGACAGAAAGGGCCACATTAACTAGAGACTTACATGATCCTGAGACCAGAAGAACTAAATGGTGCCTGGCCACAACCAATGACTGCCCTGACAGGGAGCACAACAGAGAACCCCTGAGGGAGCAGGAGAACAGTGGGATGCAGACCCCAAATTCTCATAAAAAGACCAGACTTAATGGTCTGACTAAGACTAGTAGAATCCCAGTGATCATGGCCCCCAAACCATCTGTTGACCCAGGACAGGAACCATTCCCGAAGCCAACTCATCAGACAAGGATTGGACTGGACAATGGGTAGGAGAGAGATGCTAATGAGGAGTGAGCTACTTGCATCAGGTAGACACTTGAGACTCTGTTGGCATCTCCTGTCTAGAGGGGAGATAGGAGGGTAGAGAGGGTTAGAAACTGGCAAAATGGTCACGAAAAGAGAGACTGGAAGGAGGGAATGGGCTGACTCATTAGGGAGAAAGTAAGTGGGAGTATGTAGTAAGGTGTATATAAGTTTATATGTGAGAGACGGACTTGATTTGTAAACTTTCACTTAAAGCACAATGAAAATTATTTTTAAAAAAACAAACTCCTGGGCCAGGGTATTAGAATATGCCAATTCTTGTAGCCTTTCTTTTGACTGACTGTGTGGCCTTGGATAAGTCATTTACCTGTAGTTGGAACTAAATGAACAAAATATTTTTAAACCCAGGGCCATATTTAGTTACAAAGAATAAGGAATTGAAGTTTAACTCTAAACTGATTACTTTCTTCCCTTTATATGATGTAAATGGCTATTAGAAGATACTTGAAAATTACATGCAGTCTTTTCTTAACAAGTTTGACATTTATAAAGGTAAATTGTCATCGCAGCACAAATTTCAAATTATTTTAGTTCAAATTAATGATGGTTTACTGGGGTTTAGGCAATTGCAGAGAAATTGCTTAAGTACTCAACTTCCTTAGACTTATATATTGGTGTTAAAGATCCAGCTCTTACGGGGTCTTAGTCACCATTTTTAAACAATAAAGACAATGTTCATTTACATTTATTATCTTGGTCCCAAACACTTAGTATTTTAAGGAGATTTCACTGTGATACAATTTTGGAGGGGTCTGTCAGATGAAATGACAAAAAGTAATTTAAGGTTTTACAACCCAAGCCTTTTTTCTATGGAGGAATAATTTGTCTGATGTAATTGAGTCAATATATTAGACCAGTTTTTGTTAACCTAAAATGTGTATGCTTTTAAAGTCACTTAAAATGCACATGTTCCCTTTCTAAATATTAGGTGCTGGAGTGTGGGGTTTGTGAAGATGTCTTTTCTTTGCAAGGAGACAAAGTTCCTCGTCTTCTGCTTTGTGGCCACACAGTCTGTCATGACTGCCTCACCCGCCTACCTCTTCATGGAAGAGCCATCCGTTGCCCCTTTGATCGACAAGTGACAGACCTAGGTAGGAAAATATGTATGTATATATATTCAAGATTTTAAAATGTTCATGTAATATAAATGTCTTAGTAAACAATTTCTTCCCACTTGATACTTAAAGTAATAAAATTGCAAGGAGATTTTAGAAGGCCTGGATTTCTATTAAGGTTAGTAGTCGTCTTAGTCATCTAGTGCTGCTATAACAGAAATACCACAAACGGATGGCTTTAACAGAGAAAAGTTTATTCTCTGAGTGCAATAGGTTAGAAGTCCGAATCCAGTACACCAGCTCCAGGGAAGGCTTTCTGTCTCTGTCAGCTCTGAAGGAAGATCCTTGTGATGCAACAGTCTTCCCCTGGTCTGGGAGCATCTCAGCTCAGGAACTTCAGGTCCAAAGGATGCGCTCTGCTCCCGGCACTGCTTTCTTGGTGGTGTGAGGTCCCCACTCTCTGCCAGCTTCCCTTTCGTTTTATCTCTCTTTTTTTTTTTTTTGTAATAATTTTTACTGAGCTTTTCCTTTTATCTCTTGAGAGATAAAAAGTGGTGCAGGCTACACCCCAGGGCAACTCTTTTACATTGGATCAGGGATGTGACCTGGTAGAGGTGTTTCAATCCCATCTTAATCCTCTTTAACATAAAATTACAAAATGGAGGACAACCACAGAATACTGGGAATTGTGACCTAACCAAGTTAATACACACATTTTTGGGGGGACATAATTCAATCCATGACATTAGTCTTAAAAACTAATCCAATCTTAGTTACTGATTTTACTTCATCTTCTGAGATGATTATGTTCAATATTTGTGTAAAAATGGCATGGGGGGTGTGTCTGACTTCCTCTCACTTCCCGGGCAGAGGTGGGGTCGGGGCGTGGAAGTAGAATCAGTATCAACAGCCCCAGGTTGCTTCCCATGACATGGAGGTCAGACATACCTCCTCTCTCCACCATCTTTACCGATTCTGACACCAACCGTCCCTCCCACGGCACTCTTTACTTCTGTACTGAGTTTGATAATTTATTTTAATGGGCACACAGAACTCAGAGACAATACTCACGATTATGGGGTTTATTAGGGAAGTAACATTATAATTCAGGCTCAGGAACGCTCAGGATACAGTTGTTCCGTCAGGACAGCCTCTTTTCAGCTGTGCTCACAAGCATACCTCTCTCTGGCCCTAGGCCTCTGCCCTGCTCAGGCAAGTGTTACAAAGCTCTTTTAGCCCCTGCCAGCAAGTGCCCAGAGGCACCTTACTCCCCAGTAAGTCTTGGCCCTAAGGCACTAAACTTTCTTACTCCTTGGGCTGGGAAGTCTACTGCACAGTCTCCTGCCAGTCTCTCCTGCCACTGCTTCTCTGCTACCGCACAGCTCTCTCTGCCTCTTGGGTCCAAGAGCGTCTCAGTGCAGTGATCCCAGGTCCAAAGGACGCACATTCCACTCCTGGCTGTTCTTCCTTACTGGCTTAGTGGTGGGATATCTGCTCTCTGCTCTGGAATTTGCTCTGTTTTAAGGCAGAACTGACCAATCCCCTTGGTGGGCCACAATTTCCTAATTTGCACAGCCCTGCCCAATCACCTGGGTGGGAATTGCTAGACCATGGCGAGAAAGGCCACACAAAAGTGATCCATTGCATTACAACTTGTATGTGAAAAGCTTTAATACACCTGAAGAAACGTATGCTCCTTATTCAAAGAAATAAGAATATTTGTCACAGAGTAAATCATTTGCCTGAACAATGTTTTCTTTATAAATGAATAAGTAATGAAAATACAGATAAGTAATTTGAGTCTCTTCAAAATAGGTATTTTAAGATTGCCATTTTTTTTTCAGGTTAGTAGCAGTGTTGTTTTAAGACTTCTTTAATTTATTCATGCTGTATGTCAAGTGGAACACATCAAAATAATTTATCCACTAAAAAAAGGAAGTGAATGTCTAGATATTTAGACTGGTAAACTTTAATATGATAAGAAACTTGTTTTAAAATGTTTTCTTGTAGAGAAAGAATAGCATTTCTTAAAGATTTGGTGGTATTTGATGTAAATAAGTAGTACACCCAATTTGCCTGACTAATATGGAACAGTGAAAGCATTATTATGGATACTATTAACTTACTATTAGCCAGGAAATAACGGGTGGGAGAAGATGTCTCTATTTTGAGATTCTTTTTTGTGAGCTTTTATTCTCTAAGACATACACGTATCGTACAGTTTTCTTTACATAAGACTAATTTATAGAAACGGTGACTTTCGGTGAAGAATAGACTTTTTTTCAGTGCCATTTTGAAAGGGCATTGCACCTTCTTTATAGTCATGTTAGAATGTGGGTTGTTGCCACCTTCAACTTTTAGTTAAACTAGGAATTTATGACAGGGCATGGTTAGTCATATCCTATGTTGAAATCGAACTTGATTGCTATTGCAGTATCAGCATTAGAACAAACGAACAAATCTGTCTTGGTTATAGATTGTGAGTAATACAGCTTGTAGGTTAAATTTTTACTGTGATGCTAGCTTGTGGAATATATGTTAGTGACCCTTGGTATAGTTGGATCATTCTTTTTTTTAATGTATTTTTAAATGGTATTATGGAAGTAATATATATGCATTGCGGGAAATTTGAAAATATAGAGAAGTGTAAAGAAAAAAATTCATTTGTAATTCCTCCTTCTAGAGAAGAAAACCACTGTTAATGTGAGAGATAATAATCAAAATTCTTCTCTAGTCCAAAAAGCATATCAGTAGTTATTTGTGGTAGTAATCGTACTGTTCACTGATATTTCCAGTTCCCCTCTTCTGTCCACATAGTTAGGTTATACTTTCTTGTCTTTGTATAGTTAGATACGGTTCTGTGATTTCCTTTTAAATAGTGAAATGTGAGCAAAAGTGAAGTGGTCACCACTTCACCATTTAAGAGGAGGTTTATGGTTTGCTATAAATCTTTCTCCCTCCTACTGTGACTAGAGATGGTCCAGGTGGCTGAAGACTCAGTGATCTGTGTTCCTGAGTGAGTACGGTAGGAAACAGAGCCTCTCTTACTTCTTCTCCAGCTCCCTGAGATGTTGCAGGATCGAAAAATAAATCTTTCTTGGTATTGTAAGCAGCTGAGATTATAGAGTTGTTTTGACAGTTACAGATGTATTAAGTCATATACTAGGCAGTAGATAGATACTGCTAGGAGTTTATGTGTATGTTAATTATATAATAACTGGATATTTGAGAAGTTATTAACACCATAATTTTAAATAAAGGACTCATTTAGTATACTTCTTAATCTTTCTAAAAACAGAGCGAATAGAACTCGGGTTGTTATAGAGTATGGGTAAAAAAAACACTTAAGGAGAAAGCTTTTTTGGGATGGCAAGGCTGAGAGGAAATACTGGGTGGGCTACATGAAGGTACTTGGGAAAGGAAGTCAAAGAAGCCAGAGAGGGGGATGGACATTTGGTCTAGTTTGAAGTTTTTTGAAGATCCACAACAAGAAAAGCTTCCTCTTTTAGAAAAGAGGAGCCAAGAGAAAGGGGATCCCTGCAGCCAAAGGCCTTATCATCCTTTCATATACTCATTTAACAAACATGTATTAGGTAGCAGCTGTGTCTTAAATGGAATTTGTTGCTTCTGCTCGCTATCAACAGAAAGGTGTTCCTTCTAACTGCCAAAGGATCTTGCTTTTATGTATAAGCTCAGGAAAGGTGTGTTCACGTGTGTGTGTGCGCGCATGCATGTGTGCATGCATCTGCACGTACACACACTTATCTGGATTTGTGTGCTGAGTTTCGGGGAAGAGAAGCTTTGGGCCTTACTCAGAAGTGCTTACAGTTTTATCTGCCTATTAGGAATTGTTGTCTTGCTTTGATTTGAGACTCCGTATATTTGTGTGAAAAGGAGTTCAAGCATTTACTACTACACATTAGAGAAGGGGTGGAGAAAATATCTTCAGATGTTCTAATTCCAGTTTATTTAGAAATGGAGTCTTTTAGGTTGAAGTGTATCTTTAGTACCATGGTTTTCAAATATGGGTCGTAATTCACTGGTCATGAAATCAATTTAATTGATAATGAACATCATTTTTTAAAAAAATAAATAGAATAAAAAATACCAGCGCATTGCATACTGAAAGGGTAAATTTTTTTTTTCCCCCAAAAAATATGCTTTGTGAAATGTTTGCTTCAGTTGTGTATATGTATGTTGTCTTGGGTTGCAATGTAAAAAGTATTTCTTACTGTAGGCTGGTGTTAAAAAAATATTTGGAAGTCCATATTTTACTATAAAGAGCAAAAGTTAGTGACAAAATAGGGTTTTTTAAATTAAATGATATCATAACTTTAAAGTATGGTGAGGGGTACTTTTTTTTAAGAGAATATTAAAAAGACAACTGTTAGGACTTAAAATAAAAATGGAGAAAATTTGAATTTTTAAAGTGTAGACATTATTAGTGATTAAACTATACCACTTAGAAATTACTGTTGAAGTATGGGTTAAAATAATTGATATTGTTTTGTTAAATTTAGTTTTTTTGTTATGTTCTAGGAGATTCAGGTGTCTGGGGATTGAAAAAAAATTTTGCTTTGTTGGAGCTTTTAGAACGGCTACAGAATGGACATATTGGTCAGTATGGAGCTGCAGAAGAAGCCATTGGGATATCTGGAGAGGTATTGATTGAACTTGGTGAAATATTTATGAACGTGATTTTTTTCTTTTAAAGTATCTGCCATTAAAGCACAACATAATTGCACTTAATCCAGCAGGCATATTTCTAGAAACACAACTTTTCAACGTTACAGTTACATTATATTACAGTTCTGAAGGCAACATATTCCCAAGAGAACAAAAGTAAATACAAAACTTAAATTCCTTGAAAATGCTACACCGGATTATATTTTATGTGTGACGTATTCTCCTTGTGTCAATTGTATCAAAGGATAAAGTGAAAGAATAAAAATATTATGGAAGAGTACAAAGAATGTGGAAGCTACATTGGAGTAGAGGATGTAAAAGAAAATCATTCAACAGCAAAGCACAAGGAAAGAAAGAACTGGCAGCACCTCCAACTTGAATGGTGACACTGTCTCTGGAAAACTCTATGAAAGAGGCCATTTACAGTAGAGGCAAAAACACTTCAAAGGTAGCAGTAGCTGCTGAGAGAATAACTGCTATTAGATATCTTCAAGAAAAGGTTAAATTACATGTAACATGTACGTCTTTTATCTGGAAAGGCAGATGCCTGGTAAATACTAGAAAAAAATCTATTCACATGTGTTACAGTACATTTCTAGCACTTAATAAATTGTCTGCCTAGCTTATGTAATAGAGAACATGGCTTTCTTATATAGTTTTGCATGTAAGAATGATCGTAGTAAATAATAGTTAATGATTTTGGTAGCTAACTTTAAAACCACATAAAACCCAAAACCAAATCCAGTGCTGTCAAGTCGATTCCGACTCATAGCAACCCTATAGGACGGGGTAGAACTGCCCCATAGAGTTTCCAAGGAGCACCTAGCGGATTCGAACTGCTGACCCTTCGGTTAGCGGCCGTAGCACTTAACCACTGCGTCACCAGGGTTTCCAAAACCACATAAGGCAGACAAAAAGTCAGATTGATTTCTACTTCTCCTTTATTTTAAAAGTGAACCAGTGAGAATAATAAGGGTGGGCGTAAGGCAAATGACCACAGACTAGATGAGTTATAGGATGATGTCAAGGACATCACTCATGAAGAAAACAAGAGGTCATTAAAAAGACAGGAAAGAAAGAAAAGACCAAAAGGAAAGAAAGACTCTGAAACTTACTGTTGAACATAGAGTAGCTAAAGGCAATGGAAGAAATGATGAAATAGAAGAGCTGAATAGAAGATTTCAAAGGGCAGCTTTAGAAGCAGAGTAAAGTATTACAATGAAATGTCTAAAGACCTAGAGTTAGCAAACCAAAATGAAAGAGCATACTCGGCATTGCTCAAGCTGAAACAACTTAAAAAATTCAAGCATCGAGTTGTAATATTGAAGTATTCTTTGGGGAGAATATTGAATGACACAGGAAAGAAGATGGAAGAAATACACCGTACCAAAAAAAATTGTTCCACGTTCAACCATTCCAGAAGGTGGCATATGATCAAGAACCGATGGCACTGAAGGAAGAAGCCCAAGCTGCACTGAAGGCAATGGTGAAAAACAGAGCATCAGGAATTGATGAAATACCAACTGAGATGTTTCCACAAATGGATGCAGCACTGGAGGTGCTCACCTGTCTGTGCCACAAAATTTGGAAGATAACTGCCTGGCCAACTGACTGGAAGAGATCCATATTTGTGTGTATTCCGAAGAATGGTGATCCAACCAAATGTGGAAATTATCTAACAATAGCATTAATATCACACACAAGTAAAATTTTGCTGAAGATCTTTCAAAAAGATTGAAGTTGCAAGGATTTTATTTTACTTGGCTCCATAATCAACGCCCTTGGAAGCAGTACTCAAGAAATCGAATGATGTGTTGCGTTGGGCAGATCTGCTGCAAAAGACCTCTTTATAGTGTTAAAAAACAAAGGTGTCACTTTGAGGACTAAGGTGTACCTGACGCAAGCCGTGGTGTTTTCATCACCTCATGTGTATATGAAAGCTGGGCAATGAATTAGGAAGACTGAAGAAGAATTGATGCCTTTGAATTATGGTGTTGGCAAAGAATATTGAATATACTATGGACTGCCAGAAGAATAAATAAGTCTGTCTTGGAAGAAGTATAGCCAGAGTGCTACTTGAAAGCGATGATGGTGAGCCTTTGTCTCACATACTTTGCACATATTATCAAGAGGAACCAGTCCTTGGAGAATTCTGGACGTCACACTTGGTGTCTTAGTCATTTAGTGCTGATGTAACAGAAATATCAGAAGTGGATGGCTTTAACAAACAGAAGTTTATTCTGTCACAGTCTAGTAGGCTAGAAATCCAAGTTCAGGATGTCAGCCCCAGGAGAAGCCTTTCTCTATTGGCTCTGGAGGAAGATCCTTGTCTTTCTGCTTCCTTTCTGGCCTCACTGCCCATTTCTGCCCTGCTCGGGCAAGTGTTCTAAAGCCCTGTAGTTCCACCAATAAATGCCTTGAGGCATCCCGCTCTTGTCAGTAAACTTCAGCCATAAGACACTCAGCTCTCTTGCTCCCTGGGTCGTCAAGCCTAGCTCCACCAATAAGTGCTCAGAGGCATCACTTCACCAGGAGCCTCCTGTGCAAAGGCACTCAGCTCTCTTGCGCGATGAGTTGGCTCCAGTCCCCTCTCTTGCTGATCTCTTGGTTCTGCTGGTGCTAGTTCTCTGCCGCTGCTTCTCGAGGTCTGCAGTCACCAGTTAACAGCTCTTCTCATTTCTTTCTGAGTCCTCTATCCATTCACAGCTTCAAAACCACTTCCACAATTTAGGTATCTGTTACAGCAGCACCCTTCTCCCGATACCAAACTCTGTCTTAGTCATCTAGTGCTGCTGTAACAGAAATACCGTAAGTACAAAATGAAAACCAAACCCATTGCCGTCGAGTTGATTCTGACTCAGTAGCAACCCTATAGGACAGGGTAGAAATGCCCCATAGAGTTTCCCAGTAGCATCTGATGGATTCAAACTCCCGACCTTTAAGTTAGCAGCTGTAGCATTGAACCACTACGCCACCAGGGTTTCCATACCATAAGTGGATGGCTTTAACAAACAGAAGCTTATTCTCTCACAGCCTAGGAGGCTAGAAGTCCAAGTTTAGGGCTTCAGGTCCAGAAGAAGACTTTCTCTGTTGGCTCTGGAGGAAGATCCTTGTCATCAATCTTCCTGCAGACAAGGAGCTTCTCTGTGCAGGAACCCTGGATCCAAAGGACATGCTCTGCTCCCAGTGCTGCTTTCTTGGTGGTTTGAGGCCCCCAACTTTCTGCTTGCTTCCCTTTTATCTCTGGTAAGATAAAACGTGGTGCATGCCATACCCCAGGGAAATTCCCTTTACATTGGATCAGGGATGTGACCTGGGTAAGGCTGTTACATCCCACCCTAATCCTCCTTAACATAATTTAATCTTATCTCATTAACTACAGGCAGAGATTAGGATTTACAACACATAGGGAAATAATATCAATCACAAAATGGAGGACTACCACACAATACTGGGAATCATGGCCTAACCAAGTTGACACATATTTTGGGGGGATATAATTCAATCCATGGCACTTAGTAAAGTACAGAATTATTGAAAAAGAGGAAAACCCTCAATGAGATGGATTGACATGGTGACTGCAACAGTGGGTCAAGCATAGCAATGATTATGAGGATGGTGCAGGACTGGGCAGTGTTTCGTTCTGGTGTACATAGGGTCACTATGAGTCAGAACTAACTTAATGACACCTAGCAGCAAGAACACAAAATCGGGAGCCCTGGTGGCGCTGTAATTAAGTGCTTGTCTTCTAACTGAAAGGTTGGCAGTTTGAACTCACCAGCTGCTCCATAGGAGAAAGATGTAACAGTCTACTTCCATAAAGATTACAGCCTTGGAAACTGTGTGGGCCAGTTCTACTCTGTCGTATAGGATTGCTATGAGTTGGAATTGACTTGATGGCAATGTGTTTGGTATGGTTTTGGTTTAAGGGAAAATGGCAGTGTAAATGGTGAAACTAATGAACTCAAAACTCTGGAAACCAGTCAAAGAATTATGGTATCTGAGGGCAACATGGTAAGAAAGCATGTGTCTTTATTATATACACCCTTCCTCCTCTCCGCTCCCCTCCCCACCACCTGTGAGGCAGGGGGAGGTGTAACAGACCTTTTGCATCCTGCTATGAACTGGGTAGCTTGCCCTCCTTTGGTCTAGGAGTGTGGGGAATAGACTTAGCTTTTGCTTGTGAACTGTTGTGTGTGATTCTTTATATTTGTCTGGAGACTGCTGGAAGAACTGAGGAGGTGCAGTCATCATGGAATGGCTAGCCTTCGCGCCACCACAGGATTGGGGGAAGCAGCAAGACACCTGCCAGCTGCAAACTCTCTGATTAAAATATGAATAATTAGTGTAATGCTTGCAAACAATAGGGTTCCAAGGGCTATAGGAGAAGGGCTTGCCTGAGAATTTCTTACAAAGTTAGAACTTTAAAAGCAAAGTGTAATTAGGTAAAATAGTGGATTAGAAAGTTTCAAAGGTCTGCCCCCCTCCCCTCCCCACCCCCCCCAAATCATCTATTGCTTGGGAAGAGCACTTGGAATTAACTCTTTTGGCACTCTAGAAACAGAGCAGACATTTAACTCAACCAGCGAAGTGTTTGGTGAAGGGATAAGTTGATGATCTTTCCTAGGTGAATCATGTGCACCGAGCGGCTGGCTGGTGCCAGGGCAGGCAGTATGAACCTTATCCTCAATGTTTTTGGGGTTGTACAGTTTGTGGAAATGACTTGGTCAGGGGATACCCTGAAAACCTCAGGTGATTGTGGAGATTTTGACCCTTTCTTTGCACCATGTTTTTGCAAATAGATCCAAAGGTCCAGGGAGTCCTCTAGTGGAATCAGTCTGGCCACTGATGGAAAACAGAGGTATCAGAAATGAAACACATGCTTTCCAAAAAGCTTGGAAAAGACACTAAACAGTTGACCACAGCCTACATCAAGTAATAACAGTAATTCCTTACTTTTACTGTGGAAGAATCAGATAGTTTCTGTATTCTGCTATTTGTTTTTTTCCTCCTTGAAAACACGAGGACTTGGGCTGTACATCAGAGTCCTTGATGTCTACACATATTTTGGAGGGCACTTATTTCAGCAATAGTTAGAAGTGGTTGCTAAGAAGATAGACTATTATAGTCTTCAACGATTAGGGGAAAAAAGACACACAATTGCAGTCCTTGGGGATAGAAAGAATTTGAATTCCAGAGTTATGACAGTAAATACTTAAATGTCCGTTTCAACAAAGAATTACAAGGCATGAAAAGAAACAGGAAAGAGTGGCCCAATTGAAAGAACAGCCCCATGGAAGCCCAATTAATAGGCAAAATGTTGTTGCTGTTGTTTGCCGTGAAGTTGATTATGATTCGTAACAACCCTATGTGTGCAGAGTAGAACTGCTACATAGGATTTTCAACGCTGTGACCTTTCAGAAACGAAGTGCTGATGGGTTTGAACTACCAACCTTTCAGCTAGTAGTCAAGTGCTTAACTATTTGTGCCACCTGTGGGCAAAATAACCCAGTGCTGTCGAGTGCATAGTGGTTAAGAGCTACAGCTGCTAACCCAAAGGTCAGCAGTATGAATCCATCAGGTGCTCCTTAGAAATCCCATGGGGCAGTTCAACTCTGTCCTATAGGGTTGCTATGGGTCAGAACCAGCTTGGCGGCAAGGTGGGCTTTAGGATTTTTTTGGATTCTCATAAGCGAATGAAAACATGGACAATGAACTAAAGGAAAGCAAGACACAAAATGAGAGTTTCAATAAGGAAATACTAAACGTCAAAAAGAACCAGAAATGTTGGAACTGAAGAATATAATAACTAGAATAAATTTATGAGAGGGATTCAACAATTGAGTTGAACTAGCCAAGGAAAGAATAAATTAATTAGAGGGCAAGGCATTTGAAATTATTGAGTTTTAGTAGAAACAGGAGAAAAGAATAAAGAAATGAGCAAAGCCAAGTGAAATTGTGAGGCACCATTGAGTAAACAACATATGTATCATGGGAAACCCAAAAGGTGGAGAGAGAAAGTGACAGAAAGGCTATTCATAGAAATAATAGCAGAAAACTTTTCGTATTTGTTGATGGACTTGAATTTGCAAACCCCTGAAGCTCAACAAACTCCATGTAGAATAAACCTAAAGAGACCCATACCAAGACACATTATAATCAAACTCTTGAAACTGAAGATAGAGAATCCTGAAAGGAAGAAGAGAGTAGCAAAGTGTCATATATGAGGTATCTCAATAAGATTAAATGCTGATTTTGCCTCAGAGACTTTGGAGGCCAGAAAGCAATGGAATCAGAGAAAGAACTGCCAACCAAGAATTCTTTATCTAGCAAAACTGTCCTTCAAAACAAGGGTGAAATTAAGATATTCCCGGATAAAGAAAAGCTGAGGGAGTTTTTTACAACCATACCTGCCTTGCGAGAAATGTTGAAGGGAGTTCTTCTGATAGAAAGGAATGGATACTAAACAGCTACTTGAATCCGTACATAAGGAAAAATAGATCTCCAATAAAAGTAAATGTCATGGCCAAATACAAGGGCCAGTTTTATGGTATTTTCAGTTAGTAACTTTAGTTATTATGTTCTATAGGCTTTATAACGTTACATGCGTGTGAGATGAGTTAATTTATGTTAATGGACACATGAAGTATAAAGCTGTAATTGGTAATAACAACAGAGCGGGGGAGGCTATAGAGGAATAGTTTTTGACTGTTACTTAAGTTAGTGTCAATTTTAACTGAGTTGTTGTAAATTTAAGATGTTAAATGAAACCTTCATGGTAACTACAAAGATATCTAAAAAATATACACAGAAAGTAAAAAGAAGGAAATCAAAAGGGTTCAACACCAAAAAAATCAACTGAACACAAATGATGAAAATATCGGAGGGAATGAGGGACAAAAAAGGCACAAGATACACAAACAATTTACAAAGAGACAGAAGTAAGTCCTTCCTTGCCATTAATTACCTTAAATGTAAATGGACTAAACACTTCAAGTAAAAGGCAGAGAGTGGAAGAATGGATTAAAAAAAAAAAAATCATCCGTATGCTGTGTACAAGAGGCACATCTTAGGCCCAAAGACACAAGCAGGCTGAAAGTGAAAGAACGGAAATAAACAATCCATGCAAATGGTAACCAAAAGTAAGCTAATGTGGTCATATTGATATCGTACAAAGTAGAGTATCAGTCAAAATCTGTTATAAGAGGCAAAGAAGGACCTTATATAATGATAAAAGGGTCAGTTCATCAAAAGTATTTAGGAATTATCAAAAAATATATGCACCTGACATTAAAACAAGGTGCCTTGGTGGCACAATGGTAAGTGCTTGGCTACTAACCAAAAGGTCAGCAGTTCAGACCCACTAGCCATTCCACAGGAGAACGATATAGTCTGCTTCTGTAAAGATTTCACCCTCAAAACTCTATGAGAGTTCTAATCTGTCCTATAGGGTTACTGTGAGTTGGAATTGACTCATTGGCAGTGGGTTTGTTTTTGGTTTAATATCAGAAACCGAAAATACATGAAGTAAACACTGACAGAACTGAAAGGAGTAGTAGACAGTTCTACAATAATAGTTGGACATTTCAGTACACCACTTTCAATATTGGACAAACCATTTACAAAGAATGTTATTAAGGAAATAGAGGACTTGAAGAACAGTGTAAACTAACTAGACCTTATAGACATACAGAGCACTCCACCCAACAGCAGAACAACACACATTCTCCAGTGCACATCAGTCATTCTCCAGGGTAGACCATACGCTAGATAACAAAATAAGTCTCAAGAAATTTAATACAGTTGAAGTCGTCCAAAGTATCTTCTTCGACAACAAGGGAATGAAACTAGAAATATATAACAAGGATAAATGGAAAATATGAAAATATGCAGAAATTAAACAAAATGCTTTTAAATAACCAATGAGTCAAGATAATAACAGAGAAATCAGAAAATATTTAGAGTTCAATGAAAAATAAAAGCACAACATACCAAAACCTACAGTTTACAGTGAAGACATTGCTCAAAAGAAAGTTTGTAGCAGTAAATACATTAAAAAGGGAAAATCTCAAATCAGTAGCCTAAGCCTGCAACTTAAGGCACTAGAAAAAGAAGTGGAAACTAAGCCTAAAGCTACAAGAAGGAAGGAAATAACAAAGATCAGAGCAGAAATAAATGAAATAGAGAATAGAAAAACAATAGAATCAACAAAACCAGAAGTTGGTTCTTTCAAAAGATGAATAAAATTGACAAACCCTTGGCTAGGCTGACAAAGAATCACAGAAGATGCAGATAACCAAAATAAATGAAAGTGGAGACAATAAAGCTAATCCAAACTTAGGTGAAATGGACAAATGGTTTGCAAGATACAAGCCACCACAGTACTGCCTACTGACAGGTGGCCGTAGAAACACATACTCTACCTAAATTGATTCAAGAAGAAATAGAAAATCTTAACAGACCCATCTCCAGTGGAGAGATTGAATCAGTTATCAAAAACTCCCCCCAACCAAAAAAAAAAAAAAAAAAAAATCCTGGACCAGATGGCTTCAGTGAGAAGTTCTGCCAGACATTTAAAGAGGCTTGACACCAATCCTTTGCAGACTCTCCCAAAAAGTGGAAAGAGGAGTGAATATTACCTAACTCATTCTATGAGGCTAGTATTACTCTGACACCAAAGCCAAACACGTCACAAGAAAACTATTGAGCAATATATCTTATGAATATAAGTGCAAAATTCCTCAATAAAATATTAGCAATCTGAATCCAGCATCATATTAAAAGAATTATGCACCATGACCAAGTTGGTTTTATTCCAGGAATGGAAGGGTAGTTCAACATTAGAAAATCAGTCAGTGTAGTATATCACGTTATTAGAACAAGGGAAAAGAACCACATCATTATCCCAATGGATACAGAAAACACATTCGATAAAATACAGCACCTGTTTATGATAAAAACACTTAACAAGCTAGAAGTAAAAGGGAAATTCTCAATACAATTAAGGACACTTTTGAAAAACACACAGCCAGTATTATACTCAATGGAGAAAGATTGACTATGCAGAGCTTTCGCTGTAAGTTTGGGAAAAAGTTAAGTATGCACACTCTCACCACTGCTAGCCAATATTGTACTAAAATTCTAAGCCACAGCAATAAGGCAAAAAAATAAAAGGTATCCAGATCAGAAGATGTAAAACTATCCCTTTTTGTAGATGACATGATACCAAAGAACTCCCAAGAAAGCCTCTAGAGTTAGTAAAGGAATTCAGCGAAGTTAGGGTACAAGGTCAGCACGCAAAAGTCAGTTGAGTTCCTGTTACTGACAAACAATTTGAAAAGGAAATTAAGAAAACAATTCCATTTACAGTAGCATCTAAAAGATTAAATACCCAGCAATAAATTTAACCAGGAATGTGAAAGACTTATACAATGAATATTATAAAACATTGCTGGAATAGGTGAAAGAACACCTAAATAAGTGGAAAGGCATTTAGTGTTCGTGGACTGGAAGACTTCAGATTGTTAAGATGTCAATACTACCCAAGTGATCTATAGATTCAGTGTAATTCTGATAAAAATTTCAACAGTTTTCTTTGCAGAGATAGAAAAACTAGTCCTCAAATTTGAAAGAGATCCATATTTGTGCCCATTCCAAAGAAAGGTGATCCAGCGGAATGTGGAAAGTATCAAACAATATCATTAATATTACACACAAGTAAGATTTTTTTGAAGATAATTCAAAAACTGTTGCAGCAGTGCCTTGACAGGGAACTGCCAGAAATTCAAGCGGAATCCAGAAGATGACGTGGAATGAGGGATATCATTGCTCCTGTCAATGGATCTTGGCTAAATGCAGAGAATACCGTAAAGATGTTTGCTAAATTATAGCATCCATAATTTGAATTAAATGTACCACGGACTGCTGGAAGAACAAACAAATCTGTCTTGGAAGAAGTACAACTAGAATGCTCCTTAGAAGCAAAGATGGTGAGACTATGTCTCACATACTTTGGTCATGTAATCAGGAAGGATCTGTCCCTGGAGAAGGACATCATGCTCAGTAAAGTAGAGGGTCAGTGAAAAAGAGAAAGACCCTCAGCGAGATGGATTGACACAGTGGCAGCAACAATGGGCTCAAGCATAACAATGATTGTGAGGATGGCACAGGACCAGACAGTGTTTCGTCCTGTTGTACATAGGGTCCATATGAGTCGGGTGCAACTCAGTGGCACCTAACAACAACAACCTCTTTCTGGTTTAGTTCCTCAAATGCAAAGTGAGGGGATTTGGTAAATGATACCTTTGCCCTGACTCTGATTCTATAAAAATTGTTTAAATTTGGCCTCAAATTCATAGCATATATTGGTAGTCAGTCTTGGAAGTGAATATTTTCTCAGATGTGTAGTGAATGACCTTTGTACTTAGTTACCATTATATTTTTATGTATTAAGGCTGGTAAATAAAAGAAAAAAGAGTTGATAGGGTTTTCGATGTTAAAATATGCCGTGTTATAATGGTTAGTATTCAGTTTTAAGACATTAATCTTTTGTTTATCAGAGCATCATTCGTTGTGATGAAGATGAAGCTCATGTTGCATCTGTATATTGCACTGTATGTGCAACTCACTTGTGCTCAGAGTGTTCCCAAGTTACTCACTCCACAAAGACGTTAGCAAAGCACAAGCGTGTGCCTCTGGCTGATAAACCTCATGAGAAAACCATGTGCTCTCAGCACCAGGTGCATGCCATTGAGTTTGTTTGCTTGGAAGAAGGTTGTCAAGCTAGTCCACTTATGTGTTGTGTCTGCAAAGAATATGGAAAACACCAAGGTCACAAGGTATGATTTTGATTAAATTAAATGACTCTAGCTATTTTACCTACCCACCATTTCTTTTTACTGCCCTCATTCTTTTTTGTTTTGTTTTGTTTTGATACTTTGGATGAAGGTTTACAGAACAAACCAGCTTCTCATTAAACAATTAGTACACATAGTTGTTTTGTGACATTGGTTACCAACCCTACAACATGTCAACACTCTCGCCTTCTTTACCTTGGGTTCCTATTACCAGCTTTCCTGTCCCCTCTTGCCTTCTAGGCCTTGTCCCTGGGCTGGTATGCCCCTTCAGTCTCATTTTGTTTTATGGGCCCGTCTAATCATTGGTTGAAGGGCGGACCTCAGGAGTGACTTCATTACTGAGGGGAAAGGGTGTCTGGGGCATACTTTTGGGATTTCTCCAGTCTCTGTCAAGCCAGTAAGATCACTGCCCTCATTCTTTATGCTACAAGTATGGATTGAAGAAGATCTAAAAGATGGACAAGTTGGGATTGGTAGCATGAAATGAAGTGAAAGATTTACTTTCTGAATGTCAGGACCAAAATTTCAGAGAGGCCTTATGCTTCTTTACTGAAAAATAGCTTTCTAGTAGGAAACAAGAGTTTTCTTTGTGTGCATGTTTAAATAACGTACTGTATCATTTTGACAATATTGATGTCTGTTGATGAACGGTTATGGTGCAATTTAAAAAAATCTCTTGGTTTCTTTCCTAGTGATAAATGCACTTCCATGTTTTAAATTATTTCTTTGTAGGATAAATTATTTTCTTATGAAAGGTTCAAGAGGAATTAGTATTTTTTTCTAAATGTAATATAAAAGTCACTTGTGGCTGATGCCTGTTTTAAAATAGGAATTTAAATAGTGTTTTAAAAATATCATTAGTCAATACTATCAGTTCTTTTCTATAATTATGTTGCATTTTATAGCATTCAGTATTGGAACCAGAAGCAAATCAGATCCGAGCATCAATTTTAGACATGGCTCACTGCATACGGACCTTTACTGAGGAAATCTCAGATTATTCAAGAAAATTAGTTGGAATTGTTCAGCACATTGAAGGAGGAGAGCAAATAGTGGAAGATGGAATTGGAATGGCCCACACAGAACATGTATGGATTTTTTTCTTCCTTCTTTACCATGTACTTTTCTTTCTTACCCTTCTTCTAAGATGTATTTATGGAGCAATTACAATGTGTCCGTACTGCATTAGTCAGTGGAAAGAAGTTTTTTTTTTTTTTAACGAATTTCTGGCTTCATGGAACTTACATTCCATCATGGAAGAGAGGCAATTTAAAGTGTAGTAACTATTTATTTTATTGGGGAGGAAGTATAGAATGCCTTGGCAACATGTAAGAGGGGCAACAATTTTGCTGGGTCAAGGCAGGCTTCCTAGAAGAAGTGATGTCTAAACTAAGATTTTTTTTTTAATTGTGGTAAATATATTTGCAACGAAACATTTGCCATTTCAACATTCTATACTTGTACAATTTCATTATGTTAGCTGTGCATACAATGCTGTGTAACTATCACCATTATGTTTCCAAATTTTTTCATCACTCTTTAACAGATGCTCAGTGTCTCCTAAGCAATGAGTCCCTTTTTACCCCCTCATTCCACCTCACCTCTGGCAACCACTAATAACCTTAGGTATATCTAGTCTGTAACACATGGGGTTGTCATGAGTCAGAATCAACTTGATGGCAGTAACTTAATTTCATTCAGCATAATGTTTTCAAGGTTCATCAGGACTTCATTTTCTCTTTATGACTGAGTAATATTTCATTGTCTATATGTACCACATTCGTTTATCCATTCATCTGTTCATCAACATTTAGGTTCTTTCCATCTTTTGGCTATTGTGAATAGTGCCAATGAACATTGTTGTACATGTATCTGTGTTACTGCTTTCAGTTGTTTGGGTATATACCTAGAAGTAGAGTTGCTGGATTGTGTGGTAATTCTAAGTTTAACTTTCTGAGGAACTGCTAGAGTGTTTTCCATAGCAGCTATACCATTTGCAATCCCAACATCAGTGGATAAGGGTTCCTATTTTCTCATATTCTCATGAACGCCTATTATTTTCCATTTTTTTAATCATGGCAATCTTAGTAGATATGATGTGATATCTCATTGTGGTTTTGATTTGTATTTTCCTAAGGACTAATGAAGAGCCCTGGTGGCGCCATGGCACTTGGCTGCTAACCGAAAGGTCAACAGTTCAAACCTACGAGCCGCTCCTTGGGCGAAAGATGTAGCATTCTGCTTTTGTAAAGATTACAGCTTTGGAAGCCCTATGGGGCCGTTCTATTCTGTCCTATAGGGTCACCATGAGTCAGAATTGACTCAATGGCAATGCGTTTTTTAATGACTAATGGAAGTCTCTGGGGTGGTGTAAATGATTAACATGCTATGCTGCTAATCAGAATGTAAGAGGTTAGAGGCCACCAAGAGGCATCTCAGAAGAAAGGCCTGAGTATCTACTTCTCAAAAATTAGCCACTAAAAACCCTGTGGAGCACAGTTCTATTCTGACACACTTAGGGTTGCCATGAGTTGGAATCAACTCAGTGGCAACTGGTTGGTTAATGACTAGTGATGTTGAGCATCTTTTAATGTGCTTCTTGGCCATAAACTGAAATTTGAAGATGTTAAATCAGGGAGAGGAGTGAGGTAGGGAGTGCGTTACCTCAGAGAGGGAAGGATATGTTGAGATGTGCGGAAGTGAGAACTGGACATATCGTAATAGCTTAAAGAAATTCACTATGGTTGGAACCTTGACTATTGGGTAGGCATGGCAAGAGAAGAAGTTGTACAGTTAAAGCCAAATGATATAGGATTTTGTTTATGTTAAAGAGGTTGAACCTTACCCTAAGAGCAGTGAGGAGTCATTGAAGAATTGACATAGGAATAAGATAATCAGATTTGTATTAAGGAAGGTTAGTCTTTAATATAGAAAATGAATTGGAGGAGCAACAAGATTGGAAGCAGGGAGACCTATTACGAGATTGCTGAAGTTATCTGGTTGAAAGATATTTATGGCCTATAAATACTAGGGTAGTGAGGATGGAGAGAAGTGGATGGATTTGAGGTCTTAAAGAAGTAGAATAGGTAGGTCTTGGTGCTTGATTTAAAATGTAGATTGAATAAGTAACTGGATTGTCGAGCATGATGCCCAGGTTTCTACCTTGTTCGGCTGGGTAGATGGTGCACTAACAGGTGAGGAGGAAGAGTTTGGGGAGGGAATAGTGGGAGTAAGATGATGAGTTTAATTTGGAAGTTAAGTTTATTATTCCTATGGAATTATCAAGTATATTGAAAAATGAGTGCGATTTGAGAAGTGAATGTATCTAACTTTTAAGAAGTCTGGCTGTGATGTGAGGAAGGAACTAGGGTGGTTACTGTAGTTGTTTTTTTAAAATTAAATTGTAGAGAAGAAAGGAATCTTTTCAGATGGGAATATAAAATACAGGGACAGCCAAAATGTATTAAATTAAAACATTTAAAGCTAAGTCACTGAGGAACAATGCTAGAACTTCTCTGTCCAATATTTAAATTAGTTAAAAATTAAATAAAATACAAAATCTAGTTATTCAGTCTCACTCTCCGTGTTTATTTTTTTAACGATGGTTCGCTTTTTTTTTAGTTGTACTTTAGATGTAAGTTTACAGAACAAGGTAGTTTCTCATTAAACAGTACACATATTGTTTTATGACGTTGGTTAACCACCCCTTGAGATGTCAATACTTTCCCCTTCTCGACCTTGGGTTCCCTATTACCAGCTTTCCTGTCCCAGCCTGTCTTCTAGTCCTTGCCCCTGGGCTGGTGTGCCCTTTTTGTCTTGTTTTGTTTCACGGGCCTGGGCCTGTCCAATCTTTGGCTGAAGGGTGAACCTCATGAGTGACTTCATTACTGAGCAAAAAGAGTGTCTGGCGGCATACTCTTGGGGTTTCCCCAGTGTCTGTCAGGCCAGTAAGCCTGGTCTTTTTTTTGTGAGTTAAAATTTTGTTCTACATTTTTCCCCAGGTCTGACCAGGACCCTCTATTGTGAGCCCCATCAGAGCAGTCAGTGGTGATAGCTGGGTACCATCTAGTTGCATTGGACGCAATCTGGTGGAGGCCATGGTAGTTGTGGTCCATTAGTCCTTTGGATTCATCTTTCACTTGTGTCTTTAATTTTTCTCATTTCTCCCTTGCTCCCAAAGAGGTGAGACAAGTGAAGCCTCTTAGATGGCTGCTCACAGGCTTTTAAGACCCCAGACGCTACTCACCAAACTAGAATGTAGAATATTTTCTTTATAAACTATGTTACGCCACTTGAGGTAGATGTTCCCCGAGACCATGGCTCCCACAGCACTCTGCCCAGCAGTTCGGTCCCTCAGAGATTGGATGTGTCTGTGAAACTTCCATAACCTTGCCTTGTACAAGTTGTGCTGGCTTCCCGAGTATTGTGTACTGTTTTACCCTTCACCAGAGTTACCACTTACCTATTTCACTGTCCATGTTTTAAGTGCTCAATAGGCACACGTGGTTGGTAGACAGCGCAGACATAGTCTATGTCTGTCTTCACAGAAATTTCTATTGGGCGTTGTTGCGCTAGAGTATAAATATGTACTGAACATAAACTAAGTACTTTACAGTGTTCCAGAGGCTGGGGGGCACAGTTGTACAAGCTAGACAAAAATCCTTGCCTTTGAGGAGTTTACATTAGAATTTGGGGAAAGAGATAATAAATAAGTAAAACAATTGGCAGAAGTTTTTTTTATCTTAAACCCTTAGTAGGAAAATAAACAAGGAAAAGGGGATGCTTCCTATATAAAAGGCAGAGAGAAGAGCAAGCACAAAGGCCCTGAAGGTGGGGTGTGTGCCTGATATGTTCAAGAAACTGGGGGGAAGCTAAATGTAGCTAGAGCAGAGTGATTGAGCAGAAGGGTAGCAGGAGGTGAGGTCAGAAAGGGCTTTGTAGTCACTTACTCTTCTTTCCACCTGGAATGCTCTTCCTCCAGATATTCTTATTCTCTTTTACCTCCTTCAGGTCTTTGCCCAAATGTCCCCTTCTCAGGGAGTCTGTCCTTGAAAACCTCAGATAAAGGACTTTGACATTTACATTGAGTAGAATGGGAAACTACTGGACACTTTTGAGCAAAAGAATAACATTATCTTTCTAACTTAACATTTAAAAAGGATCATTCTGGCTACAGTGTGGAGAATACATTTTAAGGGGAAGGAGTAGATGGAGCAAGACCAGTTAGAAGACAACTATAATTATCAAGTGAAAGATGGTGATGTCTTTAATCAGGTTGGTAGAAATGGAGGTGGTGGGGCATGATCAGATTCTGGATATATTTTGAAGTCAACAGAATTTGCTGAGGAACTAGATATGGGATATGAAAGAGAGGTGTTAAGGATGACTCCAAAAGTTTTGGCCTGAACAGCCAGAAGGATGTAGTTGTCATTTACTGCAATAGAGGAGACTGAGTTTGGGGTTGGGGAGACTAGATATTAGGTATTCCATTTTGCTTGAGATGTCAGTAAGCAGTTGAGTGTACAAAGTCAGGCATTAAGAGGAGAGGTCTAGTGTGTAGGTATAAATTTTGGAGTTTATGAGGATATAGGTGATATTTAAATATTCAGTGTTTCATGTGTAAAATCTTTGTTGAGGTTATAATTGTTTAAAACTTATTTTTATTTCTTTAGGTTCCAGGTACCGCGGAAAATGCCCGGTCATGTGTCCGAGCTTATTTTTCTGATCTGCATGAAACTCTGTGTCGTCAAGAAGAGATGGCTCTAAGTGTTGTTGATGCCCATGTTCGAGAAAAACTTATTTGGCTCAGGCAGCAACAAGAAGATATGACTATTCTGTTGTCCCAGGTTTCAACAGCCTGTCTTCATTGTGAAAAGACTTTGCAGCAGGTAGATAGTTTAAACATAATTTAGACATGGTTTAGGAAAGAGGATTTGCAAGGTTATTTAACTAGGAAACAAGTACACACTAGTCTATCTTATTAATTTAATAAATATCTAGTGTCTGCGCTGCATGCATTAGCTTTGTCCTTAGGACTTGGTCTCTAACCTCGAGTTACTCCACCAACCATATCGTTGTCCTCTCCTTCATGTGCTTTCCCCACCATAAAACCATGTGTTCCAGAAGCGCTCTACCTTTTTGTCATTCTTCAGTCATGCTAAGCCTTTTACTGTTCTTTACCAACCATGTACTATTCTTTCTGCTTGCAGTGCCTGTATCTGCCTTCTGGTAGTGGAAGCCCTCCTTTTTCCTTAGAGTCCAACTCAAATGTTTGCTCTTCTTTGAAGCTCTTTCTTCCTTGCTCTTTTTTGAGGTGTCTCTTAACATGCAAAAGAGACACCTAGCTCTACTGTAATTCTGTGGTTCTTAACTTTGATGTCACAGCAAACCCTGTTTTGAGATGGTTCAGGTGTCATAAGCAATTTGTTACTAAGTTTGCAGATATTTATTTTAAAAAAAAAATGTTTATTGTGATAAAATATATATACCAAAAAAATTGCTATTTTAACCATTTTTAAATGTACAATTCCATGACATGAATTATTTTCCCCATTTGTGCTACCATTACCACTGTCTATTTCCACTTTTTCATCATCTCAAACAGAAGCTAAATACCCCTTAAGCAATAACTCCATTCCGCCTTCTCCTCAGCCCCTGGTAACCACTAATAAACTTTTGTCTCCATGCATTTGCCTATTCTAGATATTTCATATTTCAAGTGGTGTCATAAATATTTGTCTTTTTGTGTCTGACTTACTTCACTTAGTATAATGTTTTCAGAGTTCATCAATGTTGTAGCATGTATTAGACCTTTATTCCTTTCTATGGCAGGATAATATTCCATGGTGTATAGATACCACATTCTGTTGATGGACACGTTTGGATTGTTTCTACCTTTTGGCTATTGTGAATAATGCTGCAGGGAACATTGGTGTACATGTATCTGAGACCCTGCTTCCAAGTATTTTGAGTATGTATATACCTAGGAGTAGAATTGCTAGGTCATATGGTAATTCTGTGTTTAACTTTTGGAGAAATTGTCATACTGTTTTTACAGTGGCTGCAGCATTTTACATTCCTGCCAGCAATGTACAAGGGTTCCAGTTTCTCTGCATCCTTGCCAACGCTTGTTAGTTTCCTTTTTTTTTTTCTTGATAATGGTCATTTTAGTTGGTATTAATTGGTATGTCATTGTAGGTTTTGATTTGCATTTTTTAAATGACTAATGTCATTGAACATCTTTTCATATGCTTGTTGGCCGTTTGTATGTCTTCCTTGGTGAAATGCCTATTCAAGACCTTTGCCCCTTTTTTAATTGGATTGGTTATTTTTTAGTTCTTGAGTTGTAGGAGTTCTTTATATATTCTGAACACTAAACCTTTATCAGACATATGGTTCCCAGATATTTTCTCCCATTCTGTAGACTGTCTTTTCACTTTATGGATAAAGTCCTTTGATGCACAAAAGTGTTTAATTTTGGTGAAGTCCAGTTTACCTATTTTGTCTTTTGTTGTTTGTGAGTTTGATGTCATATCTAAGAAACTATTGTCAAAAACAAGGTGTTGAAGCTTTACTCCTCTGTTTTCTTCTAAGAGTGTTGTGATTTTAGTTCTTGTATTTAGGTCCAGGGAAACCCTGCTGGCGTAGCAGTTAAGTGCTATGGCTGCTAACCAAAAGGTCAGCAGTTCATATCCACCAGACACTCCTTGGAAACTCTGTGGGGGCAGTTGTACCTGTCATAAAGGGTCACTATGAGTCGGAATCAACTCGATGGCAGTGGGTTTGGTTTCGGGTTTTATTTAAGTCCAGATGAGTTACTTTCTCAATAAATTAGATTCAAGGTTATTCTAAAAAAATGTTAGTTGTATTTATATTTTTGACCTGCATTCATAAGTAGGAGATATAAGGATAATTATTAACGCTAGGAATTTCAGATAAGCATAGACTCCTAATAATTGTGTGGATCTTAAGTCATAGACTCCTAATAATTGTGTGGATCTTAAGTCATTGTACAGCTAACTCTTTTGCCATTGTAGAGCTCTACCTCTTTATCAGTTTTGAATTGTTCTTTAATCCTTATCACGTAGCATTATAACAATTGGTGTGTATGCCGTTTATTAAGTTGTCTTCAGTTTGAATCCTACTCTTCTGTTCTCTGCTTTATGATGCTGGGGCTGAAGCTATCCACAAACCACATATCTGCTTTACCAGTTGACTCCATGTTAGGCTCTGCCAATACAGGGCACTAGAGGTAGGCTGGAAGATGGGAGGAGGCTTCCTCTTTGCCTCCTGTGGGTTTTCTTTTGCTTGGGGTTCTTGCAAGTGTTGCTCCTCATGTGAGGAGAGGGCCTGAGGAGGTCCTTTCAGTTATCTAATAAGTATACCTAGTTAACAGTATTTTTTATTACATTCTTTCTGTTCAAAATAAATGGTATGGTTTTTGTCTCCTGATTTGATCCTGAATGATATAATATGCATATTTGTTTGTCCTTCTAGTTGGTGACAGGATAATTCTTGTTGTTCTTTGTATCTCTAGAGTCTTTGTATCTAGATAGAAAGAGTTCAATAAATACTTGTACAACTCATGAGTAATCAAGGTACACACCAAAATCAGAAATGAATCATATCCTAAATCATACTTAAAAGTATTTTTATATTTATTTTATTAAAAAAGTATGTTCAGAGAGGTGGGGCCAAGATGGTGGACTAGGTAGATGATAACTCGGATCCCTCTTGCAACAAAGACTCAGAAAAAAAAGTGAATCGATCACATACATAACAATCTACGAACCCTGAACAACGAACACAGATTTAGAGATGGAAAATGAACAAATATGGGGAGGCAGCGACTGTATTCGGAGCCTGGAGCCAGCGTCCCAGTCAGCGGGTTTTCTGGAAAAACAAGTTTCCCAGTGATGGCTCGTAGACAGCAGTCGATATCAAACCACAAAAAGAAGCAGACCATGACAGGTTCTACAACCCCCCAAACAAAAGAATCAAAATCTTTCCCAAATGAAGATACAATCCTGGAATTATCAGATACAGAATATAAAAAACTAATTTACAGAATGCTTCAAGACATCAGAAACGAAATAAGGCAAACTGCAGAAAAAGCCAAGAAACACACTGATAAAACAGTTGAAGAACTCACAAAGATTATTCAAGAACATAGTGGAAAAATTAATAAGTTGCAAGAATCCATAGAGAGACAGCATGTAGAAATCCAAAAGATTAACAATAAAATTACAGAATTAGACAACGCAATAGGAAGTCAGAGGAGCAGACTCGAGCAATTAGAATGCAGACTGGGACATCTGGAGGACCAGGGAATCAACACCAACATAGCTGAAAAAAAATCAGATAAAAGAACTAAAAAAAATGAAGAAACCCTAAGAATCATGTGGGACTCTATCAAGAAGGATAACTTGCGTGTGATTGGAGTCCCAGAACAGGGAAGGAGGACAGAAAACACAGAGAAAATAGTTGAATATCTCCTGACACAAAACTTCCCTGACATCATGAAAGATGAAAGGATATCTCTCCAAGATGCTCGTCGAACCCCGTTTAAGATTGATCCCAAAAGAAAAACACCAAGACATATTATCATCAAACTTGGCCAAAACCAAAGATAAAGAGAAAATTTTAAAAGCAGCCAGGGAGAAAAGAAAGGTTTCCTTCAAGGGAGAATCAATAAGAATAAGTTCAGACTACTCAGCAGAAACCATGCAGGCAAGAAGGAAATGGGACGACATATACAGAGCACTGAAGGAGAAAAACTGCCAGCCAAGGATCATATATCCAGCAAAACTCTCTGAAATATGAAGGCGAAATTAAGATATTTACAGATAAACACAAATTTAGAGAATTTGCAAAAACCAAACCAAAGCTACAAGAAATACTAAAGGATATTGTTTGGTCAGAAAACCAATAATATCAGATACCAGCACAACACAAGGTCACAAAACAGAACATCCTGATATCAACTCAAATAGGGAAATCACAAAAACAAATTAAGATTAATTAAAAAAAAAATTGCTCATAACAGGGAATCACTGAAGTTAATATGTAAAAGATCACAATAATCAAAAAGAGGGACTAAATACAGGTAGCATAGAACTGTCATATGGAGAGTGATACAAGGAGATATAGAACAAAACAAGTTAGGTTTTTACTTAGAAAAATAGGAGTAGATATTAAGGTAACCACAAAGAGGTATAACAACTCCATAACTCAAGATAAAAGCCAAGAAAAACATAACGACTCAACAAACATAAAGTCAAACACTACGAAAATGAGGATCTCATAATTTACTAAGAAAAAGTCTCAGCACAAAAAAGTATGTGGAAAAATGAAATTGTCAACAACACACATAAAAAGGCATCAAAATGACAACACTAAACATTTATCTATAATTACGCTGAATGTAAATGGACTAAATGCACCAATAAAGAGACAGAGAGTCTCAGACTGGATAAAGAAACACGATCCGTCTATATGCTGCCTACAAGAGACACACCTTAGACTTAGAGACACAAACAAACTAAAACTCAAAGGATGGAAAAAAATATATCGAGCAAACAATAAGCAAAAAAGAAGAGGAGTAGCAATATTAATTTCTGACAAAATAGACTTTAGACTTAAATCCACCACAAAGGATAAAGAAGGACACTACGTAATGATAAAAGGGACAATTGATCAGGAAGACATAACCATATTAAATATTTATGCACCCAGTGACAGGGCTGCAAGATACATAAATCAAATTTTAGCAGAACTGAAAAGTGAGATAGACACCTCCACAATTATAGTAGGAGACTTCAACACACCACTTTCGGAGAAGGACAGGACATCCAGTAAGAAGCTCAGTAGAGACACGGAAGACCTAATTACAACAATCAACCAACTTGACCTCATTGACTTATACAGAACTCTCCACCCAACTGCTGCAAAGTATACTTTTTTTTCTAGCGCACATGGAACATTCTCTAGAATAGACCACATATTAGGTCATAAAACAAACCTTTGCAGAATCCAAAACATCAAAATAGTACAAAGGATCTTCTCAGACCACAAGGCAATAAAACTAGAAATCAATAACAGAAAAACTAGGGAAAAGAAATCAAATACTTGGAAACTGAACAATACCCTCCTGAAAAAAGACTGGGTTATAGAAGACATCAAGGAGGGAATAACGAAATTCATAGAATGCAACGAGAATGAAAATACTTCCTATCAAAACCTCTGGGACACAGCAAAAGCAGCGCTCAGAGGCGAATTTATATCGATAAATGCACACATACAAAAAGAAGAAAGAGCCAAAATCATAGAACTGTCCCTACAACTTGAACAAATAGAAAGTGAGCAACAAAAGAATCCATCAGGCACCAGAAGAAAACAAATAATAAAAATTAGAGCTGAACTAAATGAATTAGACAACAGAAAAACAATTGAAAGAATTAACAAAGCCAAAAGCTGGTTCTTTGAAAAAATTAACAAAATTAATAAACCATTGGCTAGACTGACTAAAGAAATACAGGAAAGGAAACAAATAACCCGAATAAGAAACGAGAAGGGCCACATCACAACAGACCCAACTGAAATTAAAAGAATCATATCAGATTATTATGAAAAATTGTACTCTAACAAATTTGCAAACCTAGAAGAAATGGATGAATTCCTGGAAAAACACTACCTACCTAAACTAACACATTCAGAAGTAGAACAACTAAATAGACCCATAACAAAAAAGGAGATTGAAACGGTAATCAAAAAACTCCCAACAAAAAAAAAAAAAGCCCTGGCCCGGACGGCTTCACTGCAGAGTTCTACCAAACTTTCAGAGAAGAGTTAACACCACTACTACTAAAGGTATTTCAAAGCATAGAAAAAGACGGAATACTACCCAACTCATTCTATGAAGCCACAATCTCCCTGATACCAAAACCAGGTAAGGACATCACAAACAAAGAAAATTACAGACCTATAGCCTTCATGAACATAGATGCAAAAATCCTCAACAAAATTCTAGCCAATAGAATTCAACAACATATCAAAACAATAATTCACCATGATCAAGTGGGATTTATACCAGGTATGCAGGGCTGGTTTAATATCAGAAAAACCATTAATGTAATCCACCACATAAATAAAACAAAAGACAAAAACCACATGATCTTATCAATTGATGCAGAAAAGGCATTTGACAAAGTCCAACACCCTTTTATGATAAAAACTCTCACCAAAATAGGAATTGAAGGAAAATTCCTCAACATAATAAAGGGCATCTATACAAAGCCAACAGCCAACATCACTCTAAATGGAGAGAGCCTGAAAGCATTTCCCTTGAGAACGGGAACCAGAGAAGGATGCCCTTTATCACCGCTCTTATTCAGCATCCTGCTAGAAGTCCTACCCAGGGCAATTAGGCTAGACAAAGAAATAAAGGGCATCAGGATTGGCAAGGAGGAAGTAAAATTATCTCTATTTGCAGATGACATGATCTTATACACAGAAAACCCTAAGGAATCCTCCAGAAATCTACTGAAACTCATAAAAGAGTTTGGCAGAGTCTCAGGTTATAAGATAAACATGCAAAAATCACTTGGATTCCTCTACATCAACAAAAAGAACATCGAAGAGGAAATAACCAAATCAATACCATTCACAGTAGCCCCCAAGAAGATAAAATACTTAGGAATAAATCTTACCAAGGATGTAAAAGACCTATACAAAGAAAACTACAAAGCTCTACTACAAGAAATTCAAAAGGACATACTTAAGTGGAAAAACATACCTTGCTCATGGATAGGAAGACTTAACATAGTAAAAATGTCTATTCTACCAAAAGCCATCTATACATACAATGCACTTCCGATCCAAATTCCAATGTGTTTTTTTAAGGTGATAGAGAAACAAATCACCAACTTCATATGGAAGGGAAAGAAGCCTCGGATAAGCAAAGCATTACTGAAAAAGAAGAAGAAAGTGGAAGGCCTCACTCTACCTGATTTCAGAACCTATTATATAACCACAGTAGTCAAAACAGCCTGGTATTGGTACAACAACAGACACGTAGACCAGTGGAACAGAATTGAGAACCCAGGTATAAATCCATCCACATACGAGCAGCTGATATTTGACAAAGACCCAGTGTCACTTAATTGGGGAAAAGATAGTCCTTTTAACAAATGGTGCTGGCATAATTGGATATCCATTTGCAAAAAAATGAAACAGGACCCATACCTCACACCAAGTACAAAAACTAACTCCAAGTGGATCAAAGACCTAAACATAAAGACTAAAGCGATAAAGATCATGGAAGAAAAAATAGGGACAACCCTAGGAGCCCTAATGCAAGGCATAAAGAGAATACAAACCATTACCAAAAATGACGAAGAGAAACCAGATGACTGGGAGCTCCTAAAAATCAAACACCTATGCTTATCTAAAGACTTCACCAAAAGACCACCTACAGACTGGGAAAGAATTTTCAGCTATGACATCTCCGACCAGCGCCTGATCTCTAAAATCTACATGATTCCGTCAAAACTCAACCACAAAAAGACAAACAACCCAATCAAGAAGTGTGCAAAGGATATGAACACACGCTTCACTAAAGAAGATATTCAGGCAGCTAACAGATACATGAGAAAATGCTCTCGATCATTAGCCATTAGAGAAATGCAAATTAAAACTACGATGAGAGTCCATCTCACTCCAACAAGGCTGGCATTAATCCAAAAAACACAAAATAATAAATGTTGGAGAGGCTGCAGAGAGATTGGAACTGTTATATACTGCTGGTGGGAATGTAAAATGGTACAACCACTTTGGAAATCTATCTGGCGTTATCTTAAAGAGTTAGAAATAGAACTACCATTAAACCCAGAAATCCCACTCCTCGGAATATACCCTAGAGAAACAAGAGCCTTCACACAAACAGATATATGCACACCCATGTTTATTGCAGCTCTGTTTACAATAGCAAAAAGCTGGAAGCAACCAAGGTGTCCATCAATGGATGAATGGGTAAATAAATTGTGGTATATTCACACAATGGAATACTACGCATCGATAAAGAACAGTGACGAATCTGTGAAACATTTCATAACATGGAGGAACCTGGAAGGCATTATGCTGAGCAAAATCAGCCAGAGGCAAAAGGACAAATATTGTATAAGACCGCTATTATAAGATCTTGAGAAATAGTATAAACTGAGAAGAACACATACTTTTGTGGTTACGAGGGGGGGAGGGAGGAAGGGTGGGAGAGGGTTATTTACTGATTAGTTAGTAGATAAGAACTGCTTTTCGTGAAGGGAAGGACAACACTCAATACATGGAAGGTCAGCTCAATTGGACTGGAACAAAAGCAAAGAAGTTTCTGGGATAAAATGAATGCTTCAAAGGTCAGCGGAGGAAGGGCGGGGGTTTGGGGACCATGGTTTAAGGGGACTTCTAAGTCAATTGGCAAAATAATTCTATTATGAAAACATTCTGCATCCCACTTTGAAATGTGGCGTCTGGGGTCTTAAATGCTAATAAGCGGCCATCTAAGATGCATCAATTGGTCTCAACCCACCTGGAGGAAAGGAGAATGAAGAACACCAAGGTCACACGACAACTAAGAGCCCAAGAGACAGAAAGGGCCACATGAACTAGAGACCTACATTATCCTGAGACCAGAAGAACTAGTTGGTGCTCGGCCACAATCGATGACTGCCCTGACAGGGAGCACAATAGAGAACCCCTGAGGGAGCAGGAGATCAGTGGGATGCAGACCCCAAATTCTCATAAAAAGACCATACTTAATGGTCTGACTGTCACTAGAGGAATTTCGGCGGTCATGGTCCCCAAACCTTCTGTTGGCACAGGACAGGAACCATCCCCCAAGACAACTCATCAGACATGAAAGGGACTGGACAGTGGGTAGGAGAGAGATGCTGATGAAGAGTGAGCTACTTGTATCAGGTGGACACATGAGACTGTGTTGGCATCTCCTGTTTGGAGGGGGGATGGGAGGATAGAGAGAGTTGGAAGCTGGCAAAATTGTCAGGAAAGGAGAGACTGGAAGGGCTGACTCATTAGGGGGAGAGCAAGTGGGAGTAAGGAGTAAGATGTATATAAACTTATATGTGACAGACTGACTTGATTTGTAAACGTTCACCTGAAGCTCAGTAAAAGTTAATATAAAAAAAAAAGTATGTTCATATTTACTACAATATTTAAAAGTATTTTGGAGTTTCTGAAGGATTGTGTTAAAGTGACTGGTAATTGTTAATGTTATGGTATTGAATGTGTTTCTGCAAATGAAAATCAGGATCTTGGATTCATACTTTATATGGACCTTTAAGTTCTGTTTTTATGGTTACAGAACCCTAACCCTAACCAGTGTTCTTAAAAAGTCCCTGCCACAGAGATAATTGAGGAGAGAAATTGATGAAACATCACAAATTTATTACCACCTTTGAGAACAAAACTTAATTATCCCTCCCTCCCCAAAAATTATGCATCTTCTAAGTTCTAGACATGATGCTGGGTGCTGAGGATTTATCATTTAAGCAAATATTTATTGGATGCCTATTATATGCCATGTACATTTGAGGTACATGGAATATACCAGTGAACAAAAATTATAGCTTTCTATAAAATTTGCTGAAGATCATTCAAAAGCAGGTGCAGCAGTACTCCACAGAGTACTGCCAGAAATTCAAACTGGATCAGAAGAGGACACGGAACCAGCAATATCATTGTTGATGTCGGATGTATCCTGGCTGAAAGCAGAGAATACCAGAAAGATGCGTACCTGTGTTTTATTGACTATGCAAAGGCATTCAGCTTTGTGGATCATAACAAATTATGGATAACATTGGGAAAAATACAAATTCCAGAACACTTAATTGTGCTCATGAGGAACCTGTACATAGATCAAGAGATACTCATTTGAACAGAACAGGGAGATACTGTATGGTTTAAAGTCAGGAAGGGTGCATGTCAGAATTGTATGCTTTCACCATACTTATTCAATCTGTATACTGAGCAAATAATCCGAGGAGCTGGACTATATGAAGAAGAACAGGGCATCAGGATTGGAGGAAGACTCATTTAACAGCCTGCGTTATGCAGGTGACACAACCTTGCTTGCTGAAAGTGAAGAGGACTTGAAGCACTTACTGATGAAGATCAAAGACCACAGTCTTCAGTATGGATTGCACCTCAACATAAAACAAAACTCACAACTGGACCAATAAGCAGTGTTATGATAAACGGAGAAAAGATTGCAGTTGTCAAGGATTTCATCTTACTTGGATCCACAATCAACAGCCATGGAAGCAGCAGTCAAGAAATCAAAAGACACATTGCACTGGGCAAATCTGCTGCAGAAGACCTCTTTAAAGTCTTAAAAAGCAAAGATGTCACCTTGAAGACTAAGGTGTACCTGACCCAAGCCATGGTGTTTTCAGGCACCTCACTTGCATGCAAAAGCTGGCCGATGAATAAGGAAGACCAAAGAAGAATTAATGCCTTTGAATTGTGGTGTTGGAGAGGAATATTGAATATATCATGGACTGCCAAAAGAATAAATCTGTCTTGGAAGAGGTACAACCTGAATGCTCTTTAGAAGAAAGGATGGCAAGACTACGTCTCACATACTTTGGACGTGTTATCGGGAGTGACCAGTCGCTGGACCAGGACCTCATGCTTGGTAAAGTAGAGGGTCAGGAAGAAAGAGGAAGACCCTCACTGAGATAGATTGACACAGTGGCTACAACAGTGGGCTCAAGCATAACAACAATTGTGAGGATGGCGCAGGACCGGGCACTGTTTTGTTCTGTTTTACATAGTTTTGCTATGAGTCAGATCTGACTTGACAGCACCTAACAACAACATAGTATGTTAGAAAGTTATAAGTGTAGAAAAAAAACGTTCAAGGGTATAGCAGATTGCATTATTAAATAGAGTGGTTAGGGCAAGCGTCATTGATAGAAGTAAGATTTGATCAAAGTCTTGAAGAAGGTGAAGGAATTAGTTCAAGCTGTGATGTGGGGGAAGAATATTCCAGCTGAGGAAATGGTTAGAGCAAAACCCTTAGGTCTGCTGCCTGGTGTGTTTGGGGATCAACAAATGAGGCCACTGTGGTGGAGGAGAGTAAGTGAGAGAGTGAAAGAGTAATAAGAGCCAAAATCAGTGAGGTTAACAGGCAACTGTATGTAAGGCCCTGTGGACCGTTGTAAGGGCTTCAACTTTTAATATTTGAAATGGGGAGTTTTGAGCAGAAGAATGACTTGTTAAAAGGATCACTTTGATGTGTGAAAAATAGACTGAAGAAGGCAAAGATGGAAGGAAGGAGTTCAACAGTTAAGTGGCTGTTTTAGAATTCCAGATGAGAGCTAATAGTGGCTTGGATAATGGGGACTCGACATGGCCAGACTCTGTAACAGGATTTGCGGACAGATTGTATGTGAGATAGGAGGTAGAGAGAAGGTAAGAATGACTTAAAGATTTTGGTCCAGAGCAACTGGAACAGTAGAATTACTCTCAACCAATATAAGCCAGGTGGTGTAGTAGTTAAGAGCTGTGGCTGCTAACCAAAAAGTCGGCAGTTTGAATCCACTAGACGCTCTTTGGAAACCCTATGGGCCAGTTCTGCTCTGTCCTGTAGGGTCACTGTGAGTCGGAATCAACTAGATGGCAATGGGTTTTTTTTTTTTCCTAATGTAAGTTTTCAGCAGTGACCAAAAACAGACAATCCTACTTCTCTCATGGAGCTTATTTGCTGTTGACCGTTCTCTTTCATAGGAAGAATGTGTTGGTGTATGCATAGAATCTCTGGAATAATATTAAAGAAATGGGAAAGTGCTCAGCTTGAGGAGAGGGCCTAGGGTCTAGAGTGTGAGGGAGACTTTCACAGTTTGAACTTTAGGCCTTTTTTTGTTAATTAGCACGTGGATATCTTACATTATTTTAAAAAACTTTATATAGAAGTACTATGTAGGTGCAGAAATGTTCGCATAGTGTTCGGTTGACTAAGTGTTCAGACTGGACGTTGCTGTGTGACCAGCACCTGGATTAAGTAACAGAACATCACCAGCACCCCAGAAGCCCCCCTCACGCTCCCATCACTAGTTGCCCTCTGCCATAAGGGCAGCTCCTAGTGCTTATCTTTTTTTTTGCATGTTTAATATAAATGGGATCATATAATACAAACTGTTTGTGTCTGGCTTCTTTTACTCTACATTTTGTTTGTGAAGTCTGTATTACCACATGGAGTTATGGTTCATTCTCACTGTGGTATAGAGTTTCATTATGTGAATACACCATAATTTATCCATTCTTCTAAAAAAAAAAATTTTTTTTTCTGTTGACAGGCCCTTAAATTATTTATTAATGCCCAGTTATTTCTGTTCTAGTCAAAGTTACATTTAATTTTGAATGCTGTAATATTAAATGTGTGTGTGTTTTTTTAAAATATGTGGGTGATTTAAGCATCTTTTTTCCTTATTTCTTTAACAAAAAGTTTATGAAAAATAACTGTCTTCTCTAGGATGATTGTAGAGTTGTTTTGGCAAAACAAGAAATTACGAGATTACTAGAAACATTGCAGAAACAACAGCAGCAGTTTACAGAAGTTGCAGACCACATTCACCTGGATGCCAGCATCCCTGTCACCTTTACAAAGGTAACATACTGTACTTCAGTTTTAGGTGTGTTGCTGACAGATCATAATTGATTTACATTCCATGACAATTACCTTGAAGAGACAACTATGTAATCCATGAATTACCAGATTTTTATAAACTTTTATCAGTGTAAAACAGAAAGAGTGGTACAATGAGTCTCTCTGTATCCCAACTTTAACAATTAAAAACTCCATGTTTCAACTACGCTTTTCCCCGCTCTACCCTTTACCCCCTATACCTTAGGTATTTTGAAACAAATCACAGATAGCATGTCATTTCTTCTTTGAAATCTTTTAGTGTGTCTCCAAAATATAAGTATTCTTTAAAAAAACTAATCAAAATACCGTTATCTCACCTAAAAATTTTAATAATAAATCTAGATAATGGTTAGAGATTTATTGCTAAATTTCTTAGGTGTGATAATGGTATTTTGATTAATTTTTTTTAAGTCAGTCCAAATAAGATCCATACATGGCATTTGGTTGATATATTTAAGTCTCTTTTAAATTAGGCTCCCCCTTTTTTTTTTTTTAATTTTAAAAAAGGTTCATATGTTTTATTTTGCTTTTATTGTTAGGAACTTTTTTTTAAATTTTGTTTTATAATTATGAGAAACATTTACATGATCCAGAGTCAGACCTACATAGCAAAGTACATTCAGAGAAATCTAGCTTCTATTCCTATCCTGTCCACCCTTTTTCCTCCCTACCCCATAGAAACACATGCAGAGTTTATTAGTTTAATTCTTAACATTTTCAAAAACATAAATATGTTTACATTTTATATCCACACCTCCCGCATTTCAACATAGAATACCGTACACACTTTTCTCCACCTTGCTCTTTTCACTTAACTCTTCATTCTAGAGATCATGCTATAGCAGAATAAAGAGATATTTTCCATTTTTTTTTACAGCTTTGAGGTCCTCTATTGTGAGGATGTGTCCTATTTTGTTCAACCAGTCCTGTATTGATGGACATTTGTTTTAGTCTTTTGCTATTAGAAATTGTGCTGTGATAGCCTTGTACATGTCTTTTCAGTCTTGTCAGTGAATCTGTGTGATACATTCCATACAGCTGGGATTGCTGTGTGAAAGAGTAAATGTATTTGTAATATTGCTAAGTATTGTCAATTCCTTTTCATGGGGTTGTACCCTTTTGTATTTTCACTAGCAGCACATAAAAGTATGTTTCTCCACAGCCTAGCCAACAGAGTACATTGTCTAGGTAGGTTATGGAATTCTGTCAGTTTCATGGATGAGAAATATTTTGGGGATACTTTTATGAATTGTAGTGGTTCTCATCTATAGCATAATATATAAATGTAAGAAGGTCCTGGAATCAGGGCAGGGGCACATTAACCAGTAAGCAAGGTATGCACAGGCTTAATTATGTTTTCTTACTAATCTATAGTACACTGTTTCACATGGGTTTCACTACATCTTTATAGATCTTCAGTATTTTTTTTCTAAGATCAAAGTTCAGCAACAAAATGCTAAGAGCCATTAGTTATCATCTGTGTATACATCTCTGTGCAAAACACTGTATCACTGGGAATAGGACATTTTAGCCCTCAAAGAATTCACAAATACTATGGGAAAAACAGTTACATTAAGAGATATAATTAAGATTGGTAAAATTTTAAAAGGATGAGAAGAAATATGTATTCAATGAATCATCTCCCCCTTGTTCCTCCTCACCATTCTCAGGTATAAGGGCCCTGTTTGAGTTTTTCAGTATAGTATAAAAACTTCCTCTGAGACGATTTTGTTGAGCTAGAAAATCTGGGAAAATTAAGTGGATGTGTATATTTTTTATCTATAAAAAACAAAGTGTCAGTTATACTAAGGAGAAATTTGGCAATGGGGCGGTATTTGTCTCTCTGAGAAAATTGGATTCTGGAGATTTGGGGGAATACAATTCATATTGCAGTAGGTTGGAGAATGAGTAGGATGTGAGGAGAAGACATGAGGTATCTTATCATTGAAAAGTATAAATGCTGATATTTCTAAACTGTGTATCAAAATAACAAGATACTTTAAAATTTTAAATTATAGGACAATAGAGTTCACATTGGCCCAAAAATGGAAATTCGAGTTGTCACATTAGGATTAGATGGTGCTGGAAAAACTACTATTTTGTTTAAGTTAAAACAGGATGAGTTCATGCAGCCCATTCCAACAATTGGTATGTATGAGTATTGGTTTTTAACTTAATGAATTCTTTATAGATATACCCTAGCTTACTGGTGAGTTCTAAGGGTATTAGTTGCTACAGGTATGGCATGGAGGTGGGCTCTCTCCTGGCTCTAAGACACCAGCATTTTAAGAGAAAAAAATCATGATTTTGTGGCTTTGTGATTGAAATGTGGATGGTGGGATAGTAAGAAGGAACCTAGTATTGGTGGGACAGTAGAAAGGAATAGAGGATTAGTGAGCCTAGTCGAGGGTTGAGGGTAAGAGGGTTGTAGAGGTGCCGAGCAGACAGGTACTTAGCTTTCAAGGCCCTAAGAATCCTGGGGGAAGCTTAGAAGGCTAGCAGCTGTTAAATGTATAAATTCTCTGTACAGGTTTATTAAGAGTGGAGTTGGTTGGGCAGCGTTTGCTATTGCTATATGCAGATAATTTTTAAGTTAAAATTATAAACGGGGCTGCCTTTTGTGTATCACTAATTGTAAATATGAATGCAGTGTAAAGTAACTTCTTTTTTTTAAAACAGGTTTTAATGTGGAAACCGTAGAATATAAAAATCTAAAATTCACTATTTGGGATGTTGGTGGAAAACACAAATTAAGACCATTGTGGAAACATTATTACCTCAATACTCAAGGTAAGAGTGAAAAATGACATCTTAATTTTTCTGATTTTTAGGATGCCAGTTTTCAGTATACTGATTTAACTAACAAAGCTGATACTTGAACATTGATTAGACATTACTTGACTGTACAATTAAATATCAGTGGATAACCCCTGGAAAGACTGGAAGATGCTTATTTCATTGATAAAACCATGACTATTTTTTTTTTTTTTATAGAATAAAAACTATACTTAGCTTAGATATGCAGGCAATCAAGAGTACTTACCTCTTACTGTCCTTGACAGTTAGAAGTGTATTATTAGTGGTCATATGGGTATGATCACTGGCAAAATTGTAGTGTACAGAGTTGAATTTGTAGTATATGGTTCTCCTGCTCAGTTGAATACACATTTACTTACTAGGATATCTCAGTAGCCCTGCTCCCTCCTTTCCATTCACAAATAGTTCTTATCTGCAGAAGAACCTATGGTGGCTTGCTTTTGACCAAACTGCATTATGTCACATATACTTCACCTAGCTTTTAGGATGTTCACATTTGGGCTCAGGCTGGCTTTTCTAGAGAAGCAAAACCAGTGAAGCATATATGCGTGTGTGTGTGTGTGTGTGTGTGTGTGTGTGTGTATGTATGTGTATATATATATATGTGTATGTATATATAAAGAGAAACAGAAGTTTATCTTAAGGAAATGGCTCAAACAGTTGTAGAAGCTGGCAAGCCCGAAGTCCATGGGTCAGGTGTCAGGTTGGAGGATTCTCCTGACTCACGTAGCTGTAGGAACTAACAAACCCAAGATCAGCAGGTCAGATGCAGGCCATTGGCTCATGGGCTACAGGGGCTGATGAATCCAAGATTGGCAGGTAAGAGGGCACCCCACTGGCTCAAGTCCCAAGAACCAGAGGTCAGATGATGACGAGCTGGATGTAGGATCCAGAGCAAGCAAGCGAGCTTTGCCAGAACGTCCATATATATATTAGATGCAGGCCACACCCCTGAGGAAGCTCCCCTTACAACTGATTGGCTGATCATATCAGATTGACATCATGGAGGATGACTAAATGATTACACAACTGCCAAACTACATCATTATATAACTGCCAAACCACGGAGAATCATGGCTCAGCCAAGTTGACACACAACCTTAACCGTCACAGGCCCCATTTCTATACCTTTCTCTACTACATACACCCAGATGTGAAGCTTATGTTCATGACAACTGTTCTACATATCATCCCATTTTTTAGCTAGATGGGAGACTAGATAATTATTTCTGCTTTGAGATTTTTGATATTAAGTTCAGTATGAGCATTGATTAACGGGAAAAAAAAATGTCTTGAATATGAGGAATGTTTGAAGGAGCTGGGAATATTTAGCCTAGAGAGAATACTTTGGAAAGACTAAGATGGTGATTTATATATTTTATATATATATATATATATAGAACTTTAGATAAGGTTTACAGAAAAAACTAATTTCTCATCAAACAGTACACACATTGTTTTATGACATTGGTTAACAACTTCACAACATGTCAACACTCTCCCTTCTCAACCCTGGCTTCCTTATTACCAGCTTTCCTGTTCCCTCCTGCCTTCCAGTCCAGTCCCTGCCCCAGGGCTGGTGTGCTCCATTAGTCTTGTTTTGTTCCATGAGCCTGTTCAATCTTTGGCTGAAGGGTGAACCTCAGGAGTGGCCTCGTTACTGGCCTTAAAGTGTGTCCTGGGGCCATACTCTCAGTGTTTCTCCAGTCTCTGTCAGACCAGCAAGTCTGGTCTTTCTTTTTGAGTTAGGATTTTGTTCTACATTTTTCTCCAGCTCTGGCCGGGACCCTGTATTGTGATCCTTGTCAGAGCAGTCAGTGGTGGTAGCCAGGCACCATCTAGTTGTACTGGTCTCAGTCTGGTGGAGGCTGTGGTAGATGGTGATTTTTTTTTTAAAAGACTGTCTTTTGGTAAAGGAAGTAATAGTCAAAGAACAAGTAGCATCAGTAGGTAGAAGACCATGAAAGGCATATTTTTATTCACTAAGAAAAAAAATATTAAATGTATATCAGCTTGTGTTTGGTAGAGCAAGTGTTGTAAATCCTTGTTGTAGATGTAGAAACTAAAGCTGAGAAGTTACCCGTAAACTTAACTCGAGATCGTACCATAAATTAGTGGCATAAATAAGTAAACATATAGTTCTTCCTTTCATTATTGCTAGGTGCTCTTACAATACTAGGCAGCCTGTAAAAACGGCACGGGGGCAGGAGTCTGACCTTCTCTAACTTCACAAGGGGGAAGGAGAACTAGGATCAGTAGCCCAAGGCTGATTCCTATGAGGTGGAGATCAGACACGCCTCCTGTCTCCACCATCTTTACCAATTCTGCAACCAACCATCCTTCCACAGCACTCTCTACTGGGTTCAATAATTCATTGCAATGGCCACACAGAACTCACAGACCATACAATTAAGGGGTTTATTAGAGAACAGGTAAAACTCAAGCTTAGGAACGCTCAGGATATAGTTCTTCCATGAGGATACCCTCTTCCCAGCTGTGCTCTGCAGGCACACTTCTCCCTGGCCCTCAGTCTCTGCCCAAAGGCACTCAGCTTTCTCTCCCAGGGGGCTGAGAAGCCCACCGTGCTGTCTCCTGCTGCCAGGTCTCTCCTGCTGGTGTCTCCTTCCTTGGTGGTGGTGGGCTCCTCCTCTCTGCTCTGGAATTGGCTCTCTTTTAAGGCCAAAATGACCAATCCCCTTAGTGGGTCATAATTACCCTAATACACAGTCCTGCCCAATCACCTGGGTAGGAGTTACGAGACCATAGATGGAAAGGCCACACAAAAGTAATCCATCACAATGCACAGCCTTTAAGCAGAAATAATGATGGTAGAAAAACTGTAGACCTAATAATGAGAGCATTAAAATATTTGGTCCATTTACTGAAACTTAAGTGAATAATTGAATTTTTTTTCTTTTTGGTAGCTGTTGTATTTGTTGTTGATAGCAGTCATAGAGACAGAGTTAGTGAAGCACACAGTGAACTTGCAAAGTTGTTAACGGAAAAAGAACTTCGAGATGCTTTGCTCCTGATTTTTGCTAACAAACAGGTAATATATTTGTACCTCAGAATACTTATTATAGTAGTTTTGTGCCTCCCATGTCATACGGTAGCTGGAAAGACTTCAAAAGAGAATAAATTCAATAGATATTTATGAAGGTTCTACTGTGTTTTATGTGGAAACTTCTGTGCTGGGTACCTTGGAGTATACAAAAAGAGAAAGGTAATTGATGCTTACCAAAAGCTTCTGTGTACATGTGAATATATATGGGATTGTAATACCAAGAAGACTGGTAAGTAATGTCAGTAATATTAAAGTGTTATGGGAAATTAGGAGAGAGAGTAGGTCTAAAGGTAGCATCTTGTAAAATTTGTACAAAGTCGGATTTGAGTTGAATGTTGAATGTTGAATTGTGGATAAGATTTTGAGTCAATATGTGAAAGAAAGGACATTATTAGCAGAGAAAATAATTGCATGAATGTTTTTAGGGAGCACTTGGCAGATTTATATGTGAGGGGTAGGTAATACCCATTATTGCTGAGCCAGTTCTGACTCATGGCGACTCCATTTGTGTCAGAGAAGAACTGCTTCTTAGGTTTTTCTTGGCTGTAATCTTTACAGAAGTAGTTCATCAGACCTTTCTTCCTTGGATCTGCTGGATAGGTTCGAACTGCCAAGATTTAGGTTAGCAGCCAACTGCCACCCAGGCTTCTCTGAAGGGTAGGGTAGGAGGATGAAAAAGAAAACCTAGAACAACAGATGAGGCCAAATTGTGAAGGCCTGAAAAATTTAAGCTTTATTTGATAAGAAAAGCAGAGTCATCAGAATGATTTTTGACTAGCGGATGATAAAATCGTATCAGTATTTTAAGACTATAATTCTAGAGTGGGAATCTACATAGAATGAATCAGAGAGATAAGGGACCAGAAACAGAAAGATACAGTAAATCGCTGGAGTAATCCAAGTGAGAGAGGTCATGAGGTCCTAAATTAAAGGAGTAGAAAGTTGGAAGCAGATTGAAGAGATTTTGGGGAGGTAGAATTGTTAGAATTTGGTGATTGAATGGGGAAGATGAAGTACAAGGAGTAGCTGAAGATTCCTAGATCTTGAGCCTAAGCTGCTAGGAGGATGAGGATGCTTTTATGTGAAATAGAGGAGCTTAGATAGCATAGCAAGGGAAGAGTAGGATGAAGAATAAGTAATTTTCCCGTTTAAAAAAAAAAACAAGAGCCAGTACATTCAGCCATACTTAAAGACATGCAAATAAGACAAAGTAAAATAATGTTTTCCACCTATCAGATTGTTAAAGATGAAGATGTTCGATAATGCTCAGAGACTCAGTATGATGTGGTTATTAAACTGATAGATTTTCTTGAAGGGCATATTGTCAGTACCTGTTAAAGTTTTAGATGCACATGCCCTTTTTACCTTGCAATTCTACCTCTAGTAATGTATCCTGCAGACAAATATTCTAAGATTATCCTACACATAATTTTGCAAATATGTGTGAAGAGTTTGAACTGGCTCTCACCACAGCTTGTGGCTGCTGGAGTATTGGATGTTGCTTGATTTTAAAGGCAGGTGTTTAAAGTTTTGTGGTTAAGAGTTATTTTGCCCATATATGTTGTAGGAACTTCTATATCTCAAGGGTGTTCATTAATTTAGGATGCATAAATAAGTCTTGGATTAGGAATTCAGTATAATATGGCATTGAAAGTTATTCTAACAATTATTTTGTGGGAAAATTAAATATCTGAACAGAATAGGTATAGAAAGATATATGTATCTTTACATACATTTTGCAAAATGATCTGTAGGGTAAGGTTTTAGGATATTTGTAGGATACATTACTAGAGGGTAGATAAGTAGGTAGATTTGTAGTAACATATAAGTACATGACTTGTGTGTACCAACTGTTGAGTTGGTACATACAACATAAAACAGTTCAGATGTTAAAAATAATGTGAAAAATCTGCTTGTGCTTATAATGGAAAGATCTCTATTCTCAAAATGTGTAAGTAAAAAAAAAAAAAACCCTGAAAACTGTAGGATACAAAACAGTCTAGAGTATGCTTCTGTTTGTGCTTATTTGCATGAATGTGCATGGAAAATCTCTGGAAAAAATATATTAAAAATTGCTACTGGTGGTCGCTTCTGGGAAGTGGGAGTGTTTGAGGTGAGAGAGAAATGAACTCTTCATTATATAAATCCTACTTATAAACCATATTTTATGGTATGTATGTGTTAATTTCTGTTTAATTTTTAAGTTGGTATCTTATTATGCCTTGGGCAGTATCTTTCATCCAGGTTGCATGGCCTTTATTGATTTCATTGTAAGGCTATTCTTAGAGAAAGAATTTGTATATTATATATGTTGTTGTTAGCTGACAGAGTCAGCCCCTCAGCTCATGGCAACCCCGTGCACAATGGAGTAAAACATTGCCCGGTTTTGCACCATCCCCATGATTGGCTGCACATCAGACCACTGTGATCCATAAGGTTTTCATTGGCAGATTTTCAGAAGTGGATCGCCAAGCCTTTCTTCCTGGTTCCTCTTAGTCTGAAAGCTCTGCTGAAACCTGTTCAGCACCATAGCAACACACAAGCCTCCACTGATGGCCAAATTGTGACTGTGCATGAGGTGCACTGGCCAGGAATCAAACCCAGGTCTCCCAACACAAGGCGAGAATTCTATCATGGAACCATCACTACCCCCGTATATATAAAATAGTTTTAACGAAAACTCTAATTTTTCTATGCTTATTAATCTCAGAATAAATAATTGAAAGGTAAATTTGGGTTTTACTTTTGTTTAGGCTTCTGTTAGAAGGATGTCAACAGATTTCTATAGCAATAGTAATAATTAGGAGAATGATAATTTGAATGGACTGATACAAATTAATGATGTGTATATATCTTTCAGGATGTTGCTGGAGCACTTTCAGTAGAAGAAATCACTGAACTTCTCAGTCTCCATAAACTGTGCTGTGGCCGTAGTTGGTATATTCAGGGCTGTGATGCTCGAAGTGGTATGGGACTGTATGAAGGGTTGGACTGGCTCTCACGGCAACTTGTGGCTGCTGGAGTATTGGATGTTGCTTGATTTTAAATGCAGCAGTTGTTTAAAGTTTTGTGGTTAAGAGTTATTTTGCACATAATATGTTGTAAGAAATTCTGCATCTCAAAGATGGCAGTTAATTTAGGGTGTTTATATAAATAGAATCTTGGATTGAGAATTTAGTACAATATTGCTTTTAAAAAATTATTCTGCAGGGAAATTTAAATATCTGCGCAGATTAAAAAAGTGGATTAAATAGGGATTTCTTGAATTTACATTTTTTTTTAAAGTAAATTTGTTATTTAAGTTTTTCAGATTTTATGCAACCCAAATATTGGGACAGAAGTAGTCACACAGAAAGGGTAAGTGGAGGTTTATTCTTTGAATGAAAAAAGAATAGCCATTGAGTGCCTAATGGCACCTCTCTTAGGCAGCAAATGAAGCATTGTTTCTTCTTTAACTTACCTTTTCACTGAATTTTGGCAGTATTTAGTAGCAAAAATGGCAGTGGGTTAAAGAAATAGAATCCAAACCATATCTTTGGGTAATAGGATTCCTTTACTTTTATGCTCAGTATGAAAGAATACCTTTAATGCTAAGAACTATAAGCTATATACTTAAAAAATTAATGTTTGATAGAGTGTTTTATTAAAACGTTCTTCTAAAGCATTTTGTACAAAACAGTAAGACAGAATGAAATGTTATTTAACTAGGCCTGATTGATCATACTTGTCACATTAGTACCAAATCGAAGAACATTAATAAAAGTGTGAAAGTCAATTTCTAGTTCACCTTCACTTATGCAAGACCCATTTCCAGGGGTGAACCTAGGTCAAAACTCTAAACAGGTGCCTCTATTTTTCAACATATTTAAAGTACTTAGTAGTATTTCTTTTAAAAATAATATTGCATTCTTAATGGGACTATAGGGAAAACGTAGTAAGTTACACATAGAACCAGGGTCGGCTTTCCATAAAACAAAGAGACCCAAATAAAAAACTACCTTTAGGTTATGGGAAGTTGTTTAGACAGCGTTAAATGCTTATTACATTAATTACTTGACCATATTTTGCCAAAAATAAGTGCATTTTTTTGACAATAAGATATGAACAAAGCTCTCCTTAACAAGGCCTTGGAAAGTTATTTAGGAGGAATAAAATGTCTAAGGAAAGGAAGAAATGTTTGAAAAGTTTACATCACGTTTATTATGCAGTGTTCTGAGTGTAAGTTTAAAAATTTTGTGCTCTTTACTGTTTTTGAGTTTTTAAGGTTACTCCTTTATTATGGAAGCATGATTTATTATATTTAAAAATAGCTAAATTGGGATGCCATGCTTTTTTTTACTATTCTTCATATTTTAGGATGAAGTTGAATCTTAAATCTTACTAATTTAACTGTCTTATTAAGGACAAAGACATCTGATGAAAAGATGTGGCCTTTAGGTGGCATTGTTTCAGTTCAGTCTTTTCAAACGTATTTTTGTTTGTTTAAAAACAAAACTTTTAGCAAAGCATTAAAAAACAGCCCATCAGTGTTACGGGCAGTGTGTAAATATGTAAATATCTCATCCTTCATTTTTTCAAGTACAAGGTTATGCTGTTGACAAGTGTCATTTGTGTGCATAAGTAATACTTCTGAGTTAAATTATTTAATATTTGACTGATTTCAATAACTGTGAAAAATAAAAAAGTTGTTGCATTTGCCTGTGAGCCCTTGGACTGTTTTCTCTACTAGGTGATTGGAAAAAAGTGTAACACTAGCATATGAACTTGGCTTTCTTGTAAATTATTAAGTTTATTTTGCACATTTTGCTTAACTTTGTAATTCATTAGTATATTGAATACAAGTTAAATAATGTGTTTAAACCTGTGCTTGAATTTGATTGTACAGTGTATAACAATAGCGCTTGTGTGATTTTTTTTTTAATATTTTTTTCAGATTCCTATTACTATTTGTGGTTGTATTCTTTTACTAATCATTACTTACGAATGTGCTAGTTTCCCTGGGGAAGTACCAAATTTAAGAACAAGAGGTTTTAAATACAATCTAATAAAATTTGCCTCTTAGCTCTGAAATTCTGTATTAAGCCTAAAGTTTATTAATACAGTTTATGTAGAGCAAGTCTGACAAGTGGTTAGCCCTGGGCTATAGTTCAGGAATGCTTTATAGCTAGCAGAAGCCATTATTTGCATGACATAAATATATGATCGGTGTAAAACTAAAAAAAGACCCGTTGCCATCGAGTTGATTCTGACTCACAGGGACCCTGTAGGAGAATAGAACTGCCCCGTAAGGTTTCCAAGGAGTGGCCGGTGGTTTCGAACAGACCTTTTGGTCAGCAGCCAAACACTTAACTACTGCGCCACCAAAAAAACCCCTTTGCTGCCAAGTTGATTCCACTTCATAGCAACCCTAGCAGTAGAATGTTAAGATCATTTTAAAGGCCTATCATTATTATGGAAACTTTGGTGCTGCAGTGGTTAAGTGCTATGGCTGCTAACCAAAGGGTCGGCAGTTCAAATCTGCCAGGTGCTCCTTGGAAACTATGGGGCAGTTCTACTCTATCCTATAGGGTCGCTATGAGTCGGAATCGACCCGAGGGCACTGAGTTTTTACTGGGTTATCATTATTATAAGAAATTTTGTTTCTTGAACCATATATCCAGTATTATTGCTAGTAGCCAGTTTAAGTCATATTCATACTGTGGTTAAGGGAACAATAAAATAAAATGGAGGGGATTGACTTTCATGTCAATTTAAGATGTAGTTTGATAAAGCAAAGATTTGGAAATAACCTATTCTGATTTGCAATTTAGGTCACATTTAAATGAGTGCAACTATAGTGTTTGGGGAACTAACATTTTCTTCATTGAATCGAGTGAAACTACTGCTTTTAAATTTTTTAACTTTATTTCATGAGAACATCGCATTTTAGACGACTGGTTTAGAAAATGACTTTGAAAACTTAGTTGTAGCTTATGAACTAATATTGCTAAGAGAAAGGTTTTTTATGTAACCTTGGGCTATTTCTCAATTTGCAAAGTGGTAACAGTTGTGCTCTTTTAAAAAAAAAAATGAAAAGGGTTAATAAATATCAGATTGTACGTTGCTAATAATTTTAAACATGCTTTAAAAGACATCTGTCAATAAGTGTTTTTTAGGTCTCATGATTCTGTTAAATTTTTGACATGCAATGGAAAAGTTCATGAATGAAATGTGATTTTCACTCAAAGCAAAAATATAACCTTAATTTTGGGGGACTATTTTTTTTTTTAAGGTATCACTACCACCTGGTGGCAGCATTGCCCAAAATTTATGATTAAGCTTTTAGGCACGAATAAATTGCTAGGTAAAAAAAGTAGGTAAGTCTAAACGCCTAAAATTAAGAAGTGAAATGTCATAGTGAAATGTCTTTTTATGTCCAACTTTGTTCTACTTTTAAAAAGGAACGTATTAGTTTAAAATAGTGTAAATTGGCATATTTTCCCGTTTACAAGAATTTGTGGTATAAAATGAATAAAGGAAATGATCCTGCACATCAGTAGAAGGAAAAGCGTAAGCTTAGATTTAAAGCATAAGAATGTGAATTCTGTAAGTAGGTCTGCTGAACATGTTAGTAAGTTTCTTGAAGAGTGTGTCTGGAAACTAGCAGTTGTTTTTAATAGTTAAGAAGTAGTTACGAAGTTTAAGAGCAAATGAAGAAATGAAATCAATACAAGACTTAGAAGTCAGTGTTTTATAGCTCGTTTCTATTAAATCTCTCATTATTAGATGCTGTTATGGATTGAATTATGTTCCCCAAAAACGTGTTGACAAAGAATGGGCTCAAACATAGCAACAGTTCTGAGGATAGTGAGGTACCAGGCAGTGTTTTGTTCTGTTGTACATAGGGTCACTGTGAGTCAGAACTGACTTGAAGGTATCTAACAACAATAAATCTTAACTTCTATGTGCTTGGTTTTAATACCATTTGGGAATGAGCTGTCTTTGTTACGTTAATGGACGGCATTAGCGTACGGTGTGTCCTAAATCAATCTCTTTTGAGATACAAAAAAGATTAAGCAACCAAGAAGCAGAGATGGGGGAAGAGAGATGCCAAGCCACATGAAGACTGCCTAGGAGCAGAAGCTCAAAAGACAAGGACATTCCTCCAGAGCAGAAAGGGAGAGAACGCCTTTCTGTAGAGCCAGTGCCCTGAATTCAGACTTCTAGCCTCCTATACTGTGCGAAAATGAATTTGTTTGTTTAAAGCCACCCTCACGTGGTATTTCAGTTATAGCAGCACTGGATAAGACAGATGCTATAATTTTTACTCAATGTATATGTTCTTGAAGGTGTATTATATCATGGGATATTGACTAACGTAAGAAAAAACATGCTGTACTTTGAGGACAGAAAACAATTGTTTAGCTATAATGGAAAAAGAACATGAAAATAGTAAATGAACTTACATACAAAACCAATGACTCAGGTATTCATTTTATTCTGATTCTCATATTTTAAAGAATATTTTATAATAATTGAGGAATTTAACACTTTTGACCAAAGGGGACTTCCTGTTTACTCACTGAAACTTTACTTACAGCTGCTTGCTACTTAACAATGCTGAAAAGAAAGACAAAACTAATTGGCATGAAATACAAACCTTATCAAAGAAAAGAAATGGTATATGCTATCAGATACTAGGACCTTTTTTTCATGGATCTAAGGAAACACACCGTAAGAGCAGAATATCTGGCAGATTTTTAAAAAGTTAAGGAAACAAATCTATACCAGTATGGTTAACATGGTTTTGAGTCTCATTAGAAATTATCTATAAGGAGTGCTTTTTGCCTACGTTTAGTCCATTTCAATTTATCACCTCTGTATGAGAAATAATTGTATGAAAAAATCAAAGGCAGAGTTTTTAAAAAATGTCCTTTAATGAAAAATATAAAAGTACAATATTGCATCCCTAAAACGTGATTTGTATGTTTAGCAAGTCTTAGAGCTTCTCAGTGTAAAACAGTTCTATGTTTAATATATGTATATTTTAATTTGCAAATATAATGAAGCATATCTTATTTTACTTGATGGTAATATTTATGATGCTGACATCCTCATAGGGTTTATCTGTTTTGGGATTGACTTTGACGTTGGAGATCCTTTGTACAACTTCCATTCCTTTAGTCACTCGTCCAAACACTGTGTGCTTATTATCAAGCCAAGGCTGTGTTGGAGGACAAATGGAAAATCTTTGTAAACCTACATTTCTTAAATCACACCCTCTGGGTGAGCAAATTAAAGAAATTTTAAATGTACGCTTCATTTTAGTATACAATTAAAAAAGAAGTACAGTAATTTCACTTAGCAGCTCTTAAAATCAATTTCCATGTTTAAATGAAAAAAATATGAAAGTATAGTATAATAACATTTCATAAAAATCTGGATCCTGCAGACCAAAGGAAGCTAGAAGAAGTTTGCTAAAGGCAAGTTACTTTGCATGGCTTAAAATGTTATAGCTCAGGCTTTAAAAGTTCTCTGCAGAAACCCTACCTGAACAACTAAGAGGCAGTATGGAGTAGTTTAATAAGCAATGTGTGCTTTGGTGTTAGATGGGAATTCAAATACTGGCTCTGCTACTTGGCTTTTTGGAAATTAAATATGTCCCACTGTTTCCTCCTTGGGCTTCAAACTGGTTCATTCAGGTTTGAACCCCTGCTGAGAATCTGCATTTCTAACAAGTTCCCAGGAGCTACTAATGCTGCTGGTAGGGACCAATTCTGAGAACCACTAGTAGAACACTGGTTTTCAAAATCTATTATACATAAGAATCACCTCAGGGATCTTGTGAAAATGTAGATTCTGATTCAGTATATCTGGGGGTGGAAATGCTAATTCTCAAGAGGGGTTTGAACCATAATGAACTGGCTGGAAGCCTTGGTTTCCTCATCTGTTATTTAAAACTGATCTCACTATACCCAGTTTTAAATAACAGATGAGGATTTAAAATTGGGTATTAACAATAGCAGGAAACCCTGGTGGCGTAGTGGTTAAGAGCTATGGTTGGTAATCAAAAGGTCAGCAGTTCAAATCTACCAGGCATTCCTTGGAAACCCTGTAGAACAGTTCTTCTCTGTCCTGTAGGGTTGCTAAGAGTCAGGAACAACTTGATGGCAACAGGTATAGTGATACCAAAGTATTGTGAATATTAAATGAGACTATGTACCTGACCTGGCATGTGTTAGTTATAAACCTCTCTCCTTTCTTCAGTGTTTGGTGCTTAATTTAAAAAAATAATGTAATTTTTATCATTTTGTGAAACTGCATAGCAGTAGAGCTAGATGATTTTATACAGTATTTCCTGAAATCTAAAATGCCATTGATTGTGAAATGTTCTGATTTCAGAGATGCAAAAATGTGGAAAAAAAGTTTTGAAATCAGGAATTCATATACTCTAATCTGTGCATTCTGAAGAGGGGACAGCAGGTCCAGAGATGTGAAATAATTTGTTTCATATTGAACAATCAATAGTGGCAGAGTTGAAACTTAAGTATCGTGAATCACATAGTCCACTGTACTCCCTAGTACCTGAAAGTATTGTTTTGCCAAGTAAAAACGGATTTGTTAGGTAATTCTATATTTTTTCTCTCTAAATTGTTTTCATTTTTATATCCTAGCATATATAAATAATGGCAGAGAATAATGCAGCTCTCTTTCACTAAATTCACTCTCTTAGATCATAGCCTGTGGATCTCTGGCTTATAGTGTTGCTGTACTTACCGTTGGTACTACTGTTATAAAAAACTGGGATCCATTAGTATTTGATCCAGCATTGGCCATGCTGAGTGTATATGGTCTGTCATGCCGTAATGTTGAATGAAATTCATCTTCAAACTCTCCTCCCCATATGCTTTCTCCTCCCATACCAGTACCTGTTGGATCTCCAGTCTGAATCATGAAGCCCTTAACAGAAAAAAAGAAAAAGCATATTACACTGTGCTTTTCTATATATGTATACTTTGGAGTTTTATGTATTTCTTCCGATAGTACTTTGTATTCAGTGAAATCTTAACTTCCTTAACACTCTATAAAGTTACTTGATTGAGCCCTTAAAAACCAAAAAACCAAACCCATTGCCATCAAGTCGATTCCCACTCATAGTGATGCTATAGGACACTATGAGTGGAGCGCCTGGTGGGTTTGAACGGCCGACCTTTTGCTTAGCAGCTGTAGCACTTAACCACTAAGCCACCACCAGGGTTTCCATTAAACCTTTAATAAGTTTAACTTGGATGATGCATTCCATTGCTGAACCAATACCTTATTCTCAATAATCAAATATGCAAAGGTCTGCAAATGTATATATGTATATATGCAAAAGACATATAATGTCTTTCTCAATAATTAATACCAGTTAATTCTATAAACAAGTCATAAGATACTATATAGTATTTTGTGTCTTACATAATGTGCAAGAAAATAAGGTTTTAAGGTATCTACATTTTTTACTTAGAATTAATGGGTTCTTGTCAGAATCAACTCGACAGCAATAGGTTTGATGTTTTGGTTTTTTGTTTTCTTTTGGAGCCCTTGGTGGCACAGTGGTTAAGAGCTCGGATGCAAATTAAGAGGTTGGCCGTTCAAATCCACCAGCTGCTCCTTGGAAACTCTATGGGGCAGTTCTACTCTGTCCTATAGGTTCGCTATGAGTTGGAATTGACTCAACATCAAGGGGTTTGGTTTTGCCTTCTATTTGTCCTTCATATAACCGTTCATCACATTCATATGCCTGTTCCTTCCCACCAATTGAGTTCCTTGAGGGAAGAAACTATTTTATTCACACAATCTGCTATAATAAAGGAATTTAATCTGTTTGCTGAATGGAAGTATTCATCTTTCACAACTGGAAGAAAAATGCATTGGCCCTTCCGATAATGCCATTTCTCCTACTATAATTTCATCAGTCCTCTACAGAATGTCCCATTATCTCTTGCTCTCTGCCCACTAAAGTTTAGACCATTAATTCTGTCACAGTTACCTTCTTTTACCCCACTCTCCTCCCTCTCCCCCAGCCACCCTGGATTTCATGAGCCTCTTTGCTAATTTCTTTAGAACCCTGAACTCTGACTTCTCCTCCTGCCATTTCTGACCTGCCAATCATCAAGAGCTATGTCACTACCCCATCTAATTTATGGAATGATAATCAACAGATCCCAGGGCTGAGGCTCACTCTGCTCTTTAGGTACAATAGTGGCTCTTACAGAATGGGTGCCTCTCTTATTATTTAAAATCTTATATTCTAGATTTAGACTTAGCCAGCCACTAGGAACAAGTTACCTTGGCTATTGGTTTTATCTCGGCATTACCTTCATCCTACACTCATTATCCTTTGCTTTAGCGGCATAAGGGAGCCTTGTTGGTGTAGTGGTTTGTGATTGGTTGCTAACCAAAAGGTTGGTGGTTTGAACCCACCAGTCACTCCGTGGGAGAAAGATGTGGCAGTCTGCTTCTGTAAAGATATATAGCCTATGGGGCAGTTCTACACAGTCCTACAGGGTCGCTATGAGTCAGAGTCAATAGCAACGGAACTTAGTTGCATACAAGATATTGCTACACTGTTTCTAAAAAGATAAGCATACTGTTATTCCTGTTCTTGCTTCTAGATCTGATATTCATGACCACCCATTCTTCCTCTGGCTTTCATAATCCATATTTCTGTTCCCTTTTACTAAACTGGTAAATGTGAAGGAATAGGCTAAACCTCTTATTATACAATAACGTGTGTTGTTGTAAGTTGCTGTAGTCAGCTCTGACTCATGACCTTATGCTTAACAGAATGAAACATTGCCTAGTTCTGCACCATCTTCATCGGGATGTTTTGAGTCCACTGTTGTGGCTGTTTACGATAATGTACTGTTCCTTAAATCACAAGAAATTTGCATAACTTACCTTAATTATACGGTGAAATGTATGCCCGTTATAATAACCATTTCTGCTGTGAACACAGAAGTTTTCCACTGTCTTGGGGCACCTAAAAAGATACATAGTAAAAATATGAAACCGATTTGAAGTATCATAAGACCATTTTTTTTGCAGTTCTGTTTCCTAATGTTTTCAATATTTTCTGAATGTTTCAGAAGGACAGTATTTTTTCCATAATTCCTTAAGTCTCAGGATAAGCAAGAATTGAAAGGGCAAATACATAGTAGTATATTCTTATTATTTTAGTATGTTTAGATTATGATTGTTTATTATATTTGAGTTTGACAGTTTTTAGATTTGAGTCATTTAGCAGTTTTAAAAAAAATTAACCATAGCACCTTAATACATATAATTCACTGTATATGGTGAGATGAGTTCCTAGAAAAGGTAATTTTCTTAATAAAAACAATGTTGTAGTACAGTGACAGATTCCTGCCCAAGGACTTATTCAAAAGCCAGTAACTCTTAAATTTAGTCAACTTTAAATGACAATCACACACTCAGGGTATAAAGCTTTCTCAATAATATTAACTAATTTCATGAAATGATTTAATGTGGTGTATTGTCTTGTAATAGCTCTCAGAGCTGGGAATGGAGGGGTGAGTCAAGAGAATCTTGCACTAAATGCATCAGGAAATAGGCTTACTAGGTGCATGGGTTCTGAGCACTTGAAATGAGACTGACCAGGAGTTTAGAAGTGCCTAGTTCTTTGTTCAGTGCCAAGACATGGTATGACAGAAACATTCACTTTCAAAATACATAAGTACTTTTAAGTAGAGGTGTTGTAAAGGATGTCACCCTTAGGATCAGATAGCCAAAGATATTTTATTCTATTTGACATTGCATATTCATTTTGCAAACTTTTAAACTGTCCACAATATTTTCAGGAAAAACAAGAAAAACTCTTTGGTTATTAAAACTCTGGAATTCTTAAGGCCTGTTTCCTTTGTTTGACTCTCAGTAAGTAGAAATCTTCTCACCTAAGAAAACTGAATTTTGTTTTCAATTAAAGTCCTTATGTTTTTGGTTAGAACTAATTTTTAAGCCATATAGCTACTGGAACTAAAAGAGGAGGTAGTAGATGTCTAGCAAATGGTCAGGAATGAAAAATAATTAGCCATCCTTATGCTCTGAGAGGAAAGGTAGTTATAACAAGGAAGCCACAAAACCGAGAGTTGGGATGTTCACTTAATAAGAATTTTAAGTTGCATAAGTTCCTCAAATATACACATTTACATTGATGTTTACTTAAAACAACAAAAATAGTACATACTCAACAGGAAAAAGTTTGATGTGAATGTCTCCCATGCTTGTATGGATAATGGCACTATCTGAAACTCGTTTAGGTCCTTCAGCTTGAGTAGCTGCCATGACTTCTTCTTTAGAAGGTTTTTCATTAAAAACATCTCGGTCAGAATCTGCACTTTTTGTATCTTCTGGTTCTCGTTTGGTAAACTTAGGGAGGAAAATAAAAACTGAGTTACTAAATTTTTCATCTGGTAAAAATTTATGAACAAGAAAATTTCATTTCTAATAAAGTTTTTGAGTAAAATAAGAATTCACATCAGAATAAATCTTTAATTCAGAAATCACTTCCCACCACAGGACATGTGAGGCAGTTAAATTATGTTTACATTTGGCTACTATGAAAATAATCCATGTAATATATATATAAATATATATATAGGAAAGATGTATGATTTCCAATGAGATTTCCTTTTGGGTGGGAATTTTCTTGGCTACACATTTAATAAGATATGGTTTTGATATAATTCTGTATTTCTACTTGTATGTCCTAACTTATGTGTTATTCACTTTACACTATTTAGATTTACTGTGCTTGAATTTCATCTGGGCCACTTACTAGTTTTGTGACTTAGGGGAAGTAAGTTAATTTCTTCAGTTTCTCATTCATAAAATGGGAATAACTGTACCTACTGTGAAGATTAAATGAAATGCTTAGAGAACTATGCCTAACACATAGAAGGGTGTTATATAAATATTAACAATTGTTATTACTACTGTGTGCAGGACCTGGTACAAGATGGGATGAGGATTCACAAAAATTATTCAGTAATGGATCTTGACCTTCTTTTTTTTTTTTTTATAGAGAGCCCCATCTGAACTATCTAAACCCAGAGGCTTGGGAGAAAGGATGCAGATTTTGAGTGCAGTTGCTAGAAATCTCACCATTCCCAGGATGTAGGGAGAAAGGAGAAAAACCCTTTGGTTACTAAAACTCTGGAATTCTAAAGGCCTGTTTCTTTTATTTGACTCTCACTAAGTAGAAATCTTCTCGCCTAAGAAAGCTCTACCCGATGCCAATCGCATTCTAGTAAGGCAAAGCTAGTTGCCTAGTCCCCAACTTGCCTAATGCCATTCCTTCATCCGCTTGGATAGAATCAAAATAAATAAGCAAGTTAGGATGTTATTGTCTTAACATGTTGTTCTCCACTTTTCTAAGGAATGTCTTTTTTTTTAACCCATTTTTATTAAAATAATTTTTATTGTGCTTTAAGTGAAAGTTTACAAGTCAGTCTCTCACATAAAAACTTATACACAACTTCCTATATATTCCCAGTTACTTCCCCCCCCCATTAGACAGCCCGCTCCCTCGTTCCACTCTCTTTTCGTGACCATTTTGCCAACTTCTAAGCCCCTCTACCCTCTCATCTCCCCTTCAGACAGGAGATGCCAACATTCTCTCAAGTGTCCACCCAAACCAAGTAGCTCACACCTCACCAGCATCCCTCTCCAACCCACTATCCAGTCCAATCCATGTCTGATGAGCTGGCTTCGGGGATGGTTCCTGTAGTGGGCCAACAGAAGATCTAGGGGCCATGATCACTGGGGTCCTTCCAGTCTCAGTCAGACCATTAAGTCTAGTCTTTTTATGAGAATTTGGGGTCTGCATCCCACTGTTCTGCTCCCTCAGGGGTTCTCTGTTGTGTTTCCTGTCAGGGCAGTCACCGGTTGTGGCTGGGCACCGTCTAGTTCTTCTGGTCTCAGGATGATGTAGTCTCTGGTTCATGTAGCCCCTTCTGTCTCTTGGGCTCATTATTATCTTGTGTTCTTGGTTTTCTTTATTCTCCTTTGATCCAGGTGGGTTGAGACTCTGATGCATCTTAGATGGCCGCTTGCTAGTGTTTAAGACCCCAGACGCCACTCTTCAAATTGGCATGCAGAATGTTTTCTTAATAGATTTTATTATGCCAATTGACTTAGATGTCCCCTGAAACCATGGTCCCCAAACCCCTGCCCCTGCTTTACTGACCTTCGAAGCGTTCAGTTTATTCAGGAAACTGCTTTGCTTTGGTTTAGTCCAGTTGTGCTGACCTCCACTGTGTTGAGTGTTCTCCTTACCTTCACCCAAAGTAGTTCTTGTCTACTATCTATTTAGTAAATCCCCCTCTCCCTTCTTCCCTCCCTCTCCCTTCTCGTAACCACAAGAGTGTGTTCTCAGTTTAAACTATTTCTCAAGATCTTATAATAGTGGTCTTATACAATATTTGTCCTTTTGCAACCGAATAATTTCACTCAGCATAATGCCTTCCAGGTTTCTCCACGTTATGACTTGTTTCATGGATTCTCCACTGTTCTTTATTGATGCGTAGTAAGGAATAACGTGTCTTTTGTGCATTTGTAAGAATTTTTTCTATAAGTTATCTTCATTTAGCTTACGTATGAAACTACTAAGTTCAAGATTTGGAAACTACGACTTGTATTTCAGGATACTGTATTTGAAAACATGGAATATATCTATATTTAACATATGTCTATGAATACACACACACACACCTGTATTTTTACACAATTAACACACATGTTTTTCTATGCTTTCTATATATGTGTGGGAGGCACATCATTTATGTGGGCATATTTGTGAAAATATGGTATACATGCATATATATCTCAGTTGAATATGTACATCTAATAAGACAAAGAAAATTTGTGAAAATGTTAGCTTATAAGGAAGCACTGAATTATTTGTTTATATTTCCTCAAACTATACAATGAACATGCATACTTTCATCAACATAAAAGTAAACTTTACAGAAAACAACAAATGCTGATGACGTTGTAGGGAGACTGGAACTCTTATACACTGCTGGTGGGAATGTAAAATGGTATAATCATTATGGAAAGTGGTATGGCACGTCCTTAAAAAGCTAGAAATACCATATGATCTAGCAATCCACTCCTAGGTTGTTGTTGCTGTTGTTCTTAGGAGCCGTTGGGTCGGTTCTGACTCATAGCGACCCTAAGCACAACAGAAAGAAACACTGCCCAGTCCTGAGCCATCCTTACAAATGTTGTTATGCTTCAGCTCACTGTTGCAGCCACTGTGTCAATCCACCTCGTTGAGGGTCTTCCTCTTTTCCTTGACTGTGTACTCTGCCAAGCATGATGTCCTTCTCCAGGGACTGATCCCACCTGACAACATGTCCAAAGTATGTAAGATGCAGTCTTGCCATCCTTGCCTCTGAGGAGCATTCTGGTTGTACTTCTTTTAAGACAGAGTTGTTGGTTCTCTTGGCAGTCCACGGTATTTTCAATATTCTTTGCCAACACCACAATTCAAAGGGGTTAATTCTTCTTCAGTCTTCCTTATTTATTGTCCAGCTCTCACATGCATATGATGTGATTGAAAATACCATGGGTTGGGTCAGACGCACCTTAGTCTTCAAGGTGACATCTTTGCTCTTCAACACTTTAAAGAAGTCCTTTGCAACAGATTTACCCAGTGCGATGCGTCTTTTGATTTCTTGACTGCTGCTTCCATAGCTGTTGATTGGAGATCCAAATAAAATGAAATCCTTGACAACTTCAATCTTTTCTCCGTTTATCACGATGTTGCCCACTGGTCCAGTTGTGAGGATTTTTGTTTTCTTTATGTTGAGGCGCAATCCATAGTGAAGGCTGTGGTCTTTGATCTTTATTAGTAAGTGCTTCAAGTCCTCTTCACTTTCAGCAAGCAAGGTTGTGTCATCTGCGTAATGAAGGCTGTTAATGACTCTTCTTCCAATCCTGATGCCCCATTCTTCTTCATACAGTCTAGCCTCTCCTATTACTTGCTCAGCATACAGACTGAATAGGTATGGTGAAAGAATACAACCCTGACACACACCTTTCCTGACTTTAAACGAATCAGTATCCCCTTGTTCTTTCCGAAAAACTGCCTGTTGATCTATGTAAAGGTTCCTCATAAGCACAAATATGCGTTCTGGAATTCCCATTCTTCACAATGTTACACATAATTTGTTATGATCCACACAGCTGAATGCCTTTGCATAGTCAATAAAACACAGGTAAAGATCTTTCTGGTATTCTCTGCTTTCAACCAGGATCCATCTAACATCAACAATGCTACCCCTGGTTCCACATCCTCTTCTGAAACCGGCCTGAATTTCTGGCAGTTCCCTGTTGATATACTGCTACAGCCATTTTTGAATGATCTTCAGCAAAATTTTGCTTGCGTGTGATATTAATGATATTGTTCTATAATTTTCACATTCAGTTGGATCACCTTTCTTGGGAATAGGCATAAATATGGATCTTTTCCAGTCAGTTGGCCAGGAAGCTCTCTTCCATATTTGTTGGCATAGACGAGTGAGCACCTCCAGGGCTGCATCTGTTTGTTGAAACATCTCAATTGATATTCCATCAATTCCTGGATCCTTGTTTTTTGCCAGTGCCTTCAGAGCACCTTGGACTTGTTCCTTCAGTACCATCGGTTCCTGATCATATGCCATCTCTTGAAATGGTTGAACATCGACTAATTCTTTTTGGTATAATGACTCTGTGTATTTCTTCCATCTTCTTTTGATGCTTCCTGCGTTGTTTAATATTTTCCCCATAGAACCTTTACTGTTGCAATTCGAGAAGAAACAGCTGCAAACATCCGTTATTAATCGGAACCTGGAATGTACGAAGTATAAATCTAGGAAAACTGGAAATCATCAAAAATGAAATGGAACACATAAATATTGATATCCTAGGCATTAGTGACCTGAAATGGAGTGGTATTGGCCATTCTGAATCAGACAATCCTATAGACTACTATGCTGGGAACGACAACTTGAAGAGGAATGGTGTTGTGTTCATCGTCAAAAAGAACATTTCAAGATCCATCCTGAAGTACAATGCTGTCAGCGATAGGATAATATCCATACACCTACAAGGAAGACCAGTTAATACGACTATTATTTAAATTTATGCACCAACTGCTAGGGCCAAAGATGAATAGGAGATTTTTATCAGCTGCTACAGTCTGAAATTGATCAAACATGCAATCAGGATGCATTGATAATTACTGGCAATTGGAATGCGAAAGTTGGAAATAAAGAAGAAGGATCAGTAGTTGGAAAATATGGCCTTGGTGACAGAAACAATGCCGGAGATCGAATGATAGAATTTTGCAAGACCAATGACTTCTTCACTGCAAATACCTTCTTTCACCAACATAAATGGCGACTCTACATACGGACCTCGCCAGATGGAATACACAGAAATCAAATTGACTACAAGTGTGGAAAGAGACAATGGAAAAGCTCAATATCATTAGTCAGAACAAGGCCAGGGGCCGACTGTGGAACAGACCATCAATTGCTCATATGCAAGTTCAAGCTGAAGCAGAAGAAAATAAGAGCGAGTCCACGAGAGCCAAAATATGACCTTGAATTTATCCCACCTGAATTTAGAGACCATCTCAAGAATAGATTTGACGCATTGAACACTAGCGACTGAAGAGTAGACGAGTTGTGGAATGACATCAAGGACATCATGCATGAAGAAAGCAAGAGGTCACTGAAAAGACAGGGAAGAAAGAAAAGACCAAGATGGATGTCAGAGGAGACTCTGAAACTTGCTCTTGAACATTGAGCAGCTAAAGCAAAAGGAAGAATTGATGAAGTAAAAGAACTCAACAGAAGATTTCAAAGGGCGTCTTGAGAAGACAAAGTATTATAATGACATGTGCAAATAGCTGGAGATGGAAAACCAAAAGGGAAGAACACGCTCAGTGTTTCTCAAGCTGAAAGAACTGAAGAAAAAATTCCAGCCTCGAGCTGCAATAGCGAAGAAATTTCAACTCCTTGGTATACATCCTAAAGAAATAAGAGCCACAACAAGAATAGACGTATGCACACCCATGTTCATCGCAGCATTATTTGCATAGCAAAAAGATGGAAACAACCTAAGTGCCCATCAATGGATGAATGGGTATGTAAAATGTGGTACATACACACCAAGGAATATTTCACAACAATAAAGAATAATGATGAATCTGCGAAACAACTGACAACATGGATGAATGTGGAGAACATTATGCTAAGTGAAATAAGTCAATCACAAAAGGACAAATACTATATGAGACCACTTTCATAAACAGTCAAGAAAACGTTTACACACAGAAACATTTTTTGATGGTTACCAGGGATGGGGTACGGGAAGGAAAATCACTAACTAGAGAACAGACACATATCAACTTTGGCGAAGGGAAAGGCAGTACACAAAAGGGAGGAAGTCAGCACAACATGACCAACGCAAGGAAAGACGCTGACAGGTACACAAGAATAAAAGGGAACGAAGGTGAATACTATAACACACACAATCCTGCAACAACAGTAATAACAGACTTATGAGTGGATACATAGATACATATACTGAATAGGTGTGGGAAGGCGCATGGGAGTACACCCATGTGCATACATAGGCTTGGCTGTGGATATTTCTACATACATATTCATATGTGCTGCATGTATATGCATACATATAATAGTGCACACAGTGGGCAGAGTCATGGAAACAACCTAGATACAGCCAAACACCTGACGGGACTGAGTTACTAGGCTTGCTTGAAGGCTAAGGACCATAGTTCCAGGGGAAAGTGCTGACAGACTGCAGGGAGTGTAACCTATGTCATGGAACAATTCATGTATAAACTATTGAACGGGAAAGGAATTTACTCTGTAACCCTTAATCTAAAGCACAAGAAAAAAAAAAAAAAGTAAATTTTAGTGAAAGGAAAAAAACATGTTATTTAAAAGTTTTTTTAATAAAGTGGATGGAAACTTTATATTTTTAGTGTATGTCATCGATTCTCTTTTATGACTAATTTTTACCTTCATAATAGTTATGGGTAAAAATAAGAAATTATTTTTCTTTAAAATATATTAATAAATTTTTGACTTTGCAAGTTTTAAACAAAATTCTCATCTTAAAAGCATTTACCCATTTTAGGTTGAAAGCTTGGTTGAAGTAGGGAAATTGCTATTTCATACATTTATTCAACGCTAACAACCTTTAACAGCATCACAGCTGCTTACAGTATTTCAGATGAATGAGTATACTACAGTGGGCCAGATGTTTTACCGAACTTGTGCATTTAACAGTGAAAAAGACATAGTACCCTGTCTTCATGGATTTTATACTATCTTGAGGAGGACAGGAAACACTGGTGGCAGTGGTTAAGTGCTACGGCTGTTAACCAAAGGGTTGGCAGTTTGAATCCACCAGGCGCTCCTTGGAAACTGTATGGGGCAGTTCTACTCTGTCCTATAGGGTCGCTATGAGGTGGAATCAACTCAGCGGCACTGGGTTGGGTTTGGTTTGGTTTGAGCAGGACATGGCAATGTCAGAGACAAAGTATCAAATTATTCAAAAAAAAGTGTGACACATGCCATGATGGGGGAAGTATAAGAAAGATCATCAGCAGGCACACCTAACCCAGACTTAACGGCTAAGGGAAGGTTTTAAGCTGAGACCTGAAGTATGAGTAGAAGCTGATGAGAGGTGTGTGCCAGGCAGAAGGAATAGCCTATGCAAAAGCCCAGAGGTAAAAAAGAACACTCAACTATTGCGAATGGGATAAAGTTTCGTAAGGTCAATGTAGCAAGTGAACTTAAAGCTTTAGAAGCAAGGAAGACCAACTAATGTAGAGAGCTGGGGAGTCATTAAACGGCTTCAGGTAGAGAACTAACAGTCACTTTAGGATTTAGAAATTTCTCTGGCTGCAGTGTATAGCCTAGAATGCAAGGGCAGAGGTCTCTATACTTCAGATTTTTTCTGCCTGGGTGAAGAGTTAGAAAAGTTCTATTCATAGATCGCATTAGTTATTTGATTTTGAGCCCAAGTTAGTTATAAAGTGCTTTCAGATATGCCAGGAAAAAAATAATTCCTCAGGAAATACATAACTCCAAGGTAGCACCATTACAATGGATGAGAAAGTCAAAAAAAGGAAATGCATTTAGAGAAGCAAGTTGTGCATATTTAGGGGAGATAAATTATGTTCAAGAGTAAAAGCTGAAAAATAATAGAAAACACACGAAAAATTTTAAACCCCATGCTGTTGTTATCAGCAGCTGTGGAGTCAGCCCCTGTCTCATGATGACCCCATGCATGATAGAACAAAATGCTGCCTGGTCCTGTGATTGGTTGTAGGTCAGACCACTGTGATTTATAGGGTTTTTAATAGCTGATTTTCAGAAGCTTGCCAGGCCTTTCTTCTTACTTATCTTCAGTCTAGAAGCTCCACTGAAACCTGTTCAGCATTGTAGCAACACGGAAGCCACCAATGACTCATGAGGTGCACTGGCTAGGAATCAATCCCGGACCTCCCACGTGGAAGGTGAGAATTCTACCACTTAATCACCAATGCTTCATGCAAAAACTACTTTGCCTGTAAATATGACTCTATAATCACTTACTTGCCTATCACAGACAAAACAAATAGTTGCAGAAGCCAGGTTGAAAAAATTTTAGAACAGCATGGAAGCCAGTACAGAAATACTCAAAAATCAAGTTCTAGTTAAAATTTTTACAATATTAATGTTAGTATTCTTGTTGTTTAGAAAGCCTGCTGCTATTAGTACCAACATTCTCTTTAGCTGAAGGTATGAGAAAATAAAACTCCTATCCAAACTGGAAGAAACGTTAAGGTTCATCTCTTTGTACTTCCACATACCATATAAAATCTATTCTTTTTGAAAGATGTACAGACTATTGTTGGGTCAGCTTGAATATTCTGAAGAACAGGGTTTTCAGAAGCTTTCATCTCTATGGTAGTTGCAGCACGGTGTTTTTTGGCTATTCCCTGGAACAAGGCCAACTGCATGACTCTAATATTCTCTTGCTTGCCTAAGATCCGCACACACCTGGAAAATACAATAATGTTTTATAGAATAAGATCACTAAAATTAACTCCAGTCATAAGAACTTTACAGATAAAAGCTAGGAATCAACTGTCCATTATGTAGAAAATAACTAGCAAAAGATTCTTTAAAATGTTTCTGTACCAAATAATATATTATTTTTAAATTGGTAGGTGGCTATAATTTTGAACTTAAAAATACAATCATTCAGTTATACAGTTTTAACCCATCCTTATTATTTTAATCTTTGTGTAAGCCTTCAAAGATTTTGTATTGCCAAGAACTGTAATATAAATATGTTTGTATGTGGGAATGTACAGCATGGGACTTTTTCTCCTGAAAATATACTTTCTTTTCATTTATACTCAGTGATAGTATCTGATTGTGGCTATTTTGTACTAAAACCAAATAGACTGTTTGCACAAAAGGCTTATTGTGGTTTCATGCATTTTAACTTCTGATTTTATGTCTAGCAGGATGTAATGCTGAATTTTGTGGTTAAAATATTTGGCAATTTTTAACATGAACCAGGCTAATTTAAGTCAATAAGCAAAAGACAGACTTAAACTTGTTAAAAAAAAAAAAAAACTTGAAACTATGCATATCTTCTTTCCATTTCTTTTACAAACATGAGTGGAAACTTTTTACGTAAGATTATAAACAAGCAAGAGACCACAGAAAAATCCAGTCAAAACATTTGGTTAAGTTTAGACATTTGGGACTATTCCACTTGTCTTGGAGCAAACAAACCTCCCATTGTTTCCGTGAGGGAGGAAATGGTCTCCCATAAATGCATTTTTTAAAAATACACATCATATTGAAGCTTACCGGTTTGTTTCTACATTTATGACTTTAATGCCCAGCATTGTTCCATAGAGCACGAAGTGTCCAGTTTCATCAAAAACTATATTAATTAATCTTACTGCATCCACCTTCTCCAATTCACGTTCTACAGCCATTCGTCGGCCAAATTCCATGTCTGGTAGCTGCTGCCTCATCTGCTGCAGTTCAGTAAACATCTAGAGAACAAACCATTTATTAACAAAAAAAGCTATATAATAAAGGGAATCAGAATTTAAAAATAGAAGCAAAGTACACATTAAGAGTCAGATAGTTTGTGTATTTATATATCTTCTTCAGGAGGATTCTAAACACTATGAACATTATATAAAGACATTAGTAAACCTAATCAAAAAATAATACTTTACACTTACTGGTAACTGGTTCTTCTAATTAAAAAGGAAAACAGTTGGTTAATACAACTACTGTTTTCTACAGAAATAAGATATCTTGCTGCCTTTTATAAGCTACAGACTAGCACTTTCCAGTAAAAATATAATGTAAGGTACAAATGTGATTTTAAATTTTCTAGTAGCTGTATTAAACAAAAAGGTGAAATTAATTTTAACTCAATATTTCTAAAATACTATCATTACAATATTAAGCAATATAAAAAAATTGAGGTAATTTACATTCTTTTTTTTTCATATTAAGTCTTTGAAAGCTGGTGTGTATTTTATACTTCCAGCACATCTCAATTCAAACTAGTTACATTTCAAGTGTTTAACAGCCACATAAAGCTTGTGGCTACTGCACTGGACAATGCAGCTATGGACTGTGAGCTCCCTCAACGAGGATCATGTGCCTGACACATAGTAAGTACCCAATTTTTGTTGAATGAATGAACTCTTATCACACTAATTTATAAAAAATTTATGATAAAAATGTTTCAAGTTATTTTGACATGGGACACAACTATACGTGTATTATACCTGCTGCTGTCGAGTCAATTCCAACTTACAGCAACCCTATAGGACATAGTAGAATTGCCCCACATAGTTTCCAAGGCTGTAAACTTATGGAAACAGACTGCCACATCTTTCTCCCATGGGGTTCAAAACAGCTGACATTTTGGTTAGTAGCCCAGTGCTTAATTACTGTGCCACCAGGGCACCTCATATTAAAATAAAATAGCATTACGTAAATATGGTTTAGAATAGGTCAAGGTTTTTAGGAGTGCCCTTTAGTTTGACAATACGACATTTCTTCAGATATTTAATACACAGTTTTCAAGATAAGGGTCACATCTCAATTACTGTGCACTAGCATTCTACTATAGGAGCCCTGGTGGTGTAATGGTTAAGCACTTGGCTGCCAACAAAAACACTGGCTGTTGGAACCGGAGAAAAGTCCTGGTGCTCTGTTCGCATAAAGATTACAGCCCCGGAAACCCTATGGAGTGGTTCTAATCTGTCCTTATAAGACTAGTGACCTTATAGGCCACTATGAGTTGGAATTGACTTCACAGCACATATCAACAATGGCACCCTCTAATCGCCTCCCAGAAGATGTGATGTTCTTTACATTTGGTTTTCTAGACATTCAAGGCATCAAACAGCAGAACTCAGAATTAGCTTTCCACTACAGCCAAAAATAAGGTAGACTTTTGATCCATCTACTTGTATCTTTTCTTCATGCTTATCTTTTTTTTTTTTTTTGGCAAACCTGGATTTGAATCCCAACTCTCCCACTTTCTGATTTTATGACCTTGAAAAAGCCTTTCTGAGCTTTTAATTTCTCATATGAAGAAAACAGCTAATAACAAACCATCTTTTGTTTATGCTTATGATTTGTGACTCCAGTCATTTACCAGGACCTAGGCAGCATTTAGTTGTTGTACATGGAGTTGCCATAAAAACGGGGTTGACCTGACAGCAGCTAACAACAACAATAAGCATTGTAGCATTATTTGTAGCATTACTAGTCACTAGCATTGTAACTTGCCAATTTAATTGGCATTTGGCATTTTGGGCAAACTCTCTCATTCTGAATTTCAACTTCCGTCATAAGCTTTACTGTTGATCTCTTATCATCTCAGTCCTATCACTTTAACAAATGTTAAAGGCAACATGAAGAACTAGAAAGAGTAGATTGAAAAACTCATATGAGTGTTAAGAGATTTATGTTCAGAGATTAGATTCTGAATGTTTCTTAAGCAATATTTTTTTCCAAGGAATATTTGAAGAGCTGCCAGGTGGTACAGTTTTAAAATTATCTTTAAGTTGCAAGTAACATCTAGTTATCAGCCACCATAAAAGATGAAAACAACACAAAGTAAGGGTGCTTCTTTTCTTAAAAGCAAAATGGAAAGCTATCTTCTTCCAACAAGAAAATGAATTATGAAAATGATTTGGTTAGAAAATGGATCTTCGCCTGTGTCTAGATTCGTATTACTTCAGGTAGACTATCCACCCAGCTCATTACCACTTGCCACCAAAATAGAGAGTCACTAACAAGATAGTATTTTTGAAGGGCTTAATGAGGAGAATCCAATGTAAATCAGTCACTACCAAAGACTTTAGAATTTACAGTCATATAATAAGCATTATTGCTACAAAGGTTCAACTCAGACTTTCAAAGGACTCAACATATCATTAGCAGTCAGAGAACCACCTGACAAGCAGAGTTTATGAGACCCATGTATCCACAAAAACCAGCTAACTTTGCATACTCTTATTCTACAACAACATGTTCTATAAAAATTCTTGTAGTATACGAACAACTGATGGTAGAGTCACTCTTTCAACAAATACCTGAGTAATGATTATGTGTCATGCATTTTTTTTAATAATTTTTATTGAGCTTTAAGTGAACGTTTACAAATCAAGTCAGTCTGTCACGTATAAGCTTATATATACCTTACTCCATACTCCCACTTACTCTCCCCCTAATGAGTCAGCCCTTCCAGTCTCTCCTTTCGTGACAATTTTGCCAGTTTCTAACCCTCTCTATCCTCCTATCCCTCCTCCAGACAGGAGATGCCAACACAGTCTCAAGTGTCCACCTGATACAAGTTGCTCACTCTTTATCAGCATCTCTCTCCTATCCGTTGTCCTGTCCTTTCCATATCTGCTGAGTTGTCTTCGGGAATGGTTCCTGTCCTGGGCCAACAGAAGGTTTGGGGACCATGACTGCCGGGATTCCTCTAGTCTCAGTCAGACCCTTAAGTCTGGTCTTTTTATGAGAATTTGGGGTCTGTATCCCACTGATCTCCTGCTCCCTCAGGGGCTCTCCGTTGTGCTCCCTGTCAGGGCAGTCATCAGTTGTGGCCGGGCACCATCTAGTTCTTCTGGTCTCAGGATGATGTAAGTCTCTGGTTCCTGTGACCCCTTCTGTCTCTTGGGCTCATAGTTATTGTGTGACCTTGGTGTTCTTCATTCTCCTTTGATCCAGGTGGGTTGAGACCAACTGATGCATCTTAGATGGCTGCTTGTTAGCCTTTAAGACCCCAGATGCCACATTTCAAAGTGGGATGCAGAATGTTTTCATAATAGAATTATTTTGCCAATTGACTTAGAAGTCCCCTTAAGCCATAGTCCCCAAACCCCCGCCCTTGTTCCACTGACCTTTGAAGCATTCAGTTTATCCCAGAAACTTCTATGCTTTTGGTCCAGTCCAGTTGAGCTGACCTTCCGTGTATTGAGTCCTTCCCTTCACCTAAAGTAGTTCTTATCTACTAACTAATCAGTAAATAACCCTCTCCCACCCTTCCTCCCTCCCCTCCTTGTAACCACAAAAGTATGTGTTCTTCTCAATTTATACTACTTCTCAAGATCTTATAATAGTGGTCTTATACAATATTTGTCCTTTTGCCTCTGACTAATTTCACTCAGCATAATGCCTTCCAGGTTCCTCCATGTTATGAAATGTTTCACAGATTCATCACTGTTCTTTATCGATGCGTAGTATTCCATTGTGTGAATATACCACAATTTATTTACCCATTCATCCATTGATGGACACCTTGGTTGCTTCCAGCTTTTTGCTATTGTAAACAGAGCTGCAATAAACATGGGTGTGCATGTATCTGTTCGTGTAAAGGCTCTTATTTCTCTAGGGTATATTCCGAGGAGTGGGATTTCTGGGTTGTATGGTAGTTCTATTTCTAAGTTTTTAAGAAAACGCCAGATAGATTTCCAAAGTGGTTGTACCATTTTACATTCCCACCAGCAGTGTATAAGAGTTCCAATCTCTCTGCAGCCTCTCCAACATTTATTATTTTGTGTTTTTTGGATAAATGCCAGCCTTGTTGGAGTGAGATGGAATCTCATCATAGTTTTGATTTGCATTTCTCTAATGGCTAATGATCGAGAGCATTTTCTCATGTGTCTGTTGGCTGCCTGAATATCTTCTTTAGTGAAATGTGTGTTCATATCCTTTGCCTACTTTTTGATTGGGTTGTTTGTCTTTTTGTGGTTGAGTTTTGACAGAATCATGTAGATTTTAGAGATCAGGTGCTGGGCGGAGATGTCATAGCTGAAAATTCTTTCTCAATCTGTAGGTGGTCTTTTTACTCTTTTGGTGAAGTCTTTAGATGAGCATAGGTGTTTGATTTTTAGGAGCTCCCAGTTATCTGGTTTCTCTTCATCATTTTTGGTAATGTTTTATATTCTGTTTATGCGTTGTATTAGGGCTCCTAACGTCCCTATTTTTTCTTCCATGATCTTTATTGTTTTAGTCTTTATGTTTAGGTCTTTGATCCACTTGGAGTTAGTTTTTGTGCATGGTGTGAGGTATGGGTGCTGTTTCATTTTTTTGCAAATGGATATCCAGTTACATGCATTGTTTTTAATGCTGGAAATAAAATCATGAGCCAAAACAGATACAGGTGTAGAGCATACAGAGCTTAGTCTACTGGGGATGATATGCGTTAACCAAACAATACTACTGTACCAAATGCTCTAAGAGAAAACAGAATGATACAAACTCAGGTTTAAAAGAAAAAAAAAAGCTGTTCTAGATAGGATGAACAGTGAAAGCTTCCCTGAAGGATTCTTCAGTTGAGATTTGAAGGATGAGTAGGTATTCAGTAAGTAATGGGAGGATGGTGAGGAAGGTGTAGTCCAAGCAGAAGGAACAGCATATTCAAAGGCCCTGTGGTGCGAGGCATGTTTGAGAAATCGAAAGGTGGCCTAACTGGGTAAAGTAAGTGACAGGGAGAAAGGTGATTTATGTCGGCTGGAGTGGTAGGTAGAGGCCAAATATGGAAGGTCTGGTTGGCCATGATTTTGGTTTTGATCCTAAAAACAACAGGAAGTCACAGAAAGGATCTAAGCAAAGGAATGACATGATCAAATACATACTTGTAAAAGATTACTCTGGCTGAAAAATGGATAGCAGAGGATGCCAGAATAAACACAGTCAGTGGGCCATGCAATAGGCCAGGCAAAAGATCATGAACTAGAGTAGTGACAGCTGTGCTCAAAAGAAATGGATGGGTTAAAAGTATATTAAGAAAGTGAAACTGACAGAACTCATAATGAATTAAATAGAGGGGTAGGGAAAGAGGGTTAAGGATGCTTCCTAGTTTTCTGGCTTGTACAACTAAATGGACATGGAGATAGAAAAAAAAAAAAAAAGGATGAGAACGGGTCTATGTATAATAGAAAGCTGGGGGAATAAGCTGGATAGCAGACGTATAGGTAGCAATGAATAAAGACTGAGAAGAGAACCCAGATAAAATGAGTTTTGAGGATCTAAAGAAGATGGACTTGAAGACAAAATAAAATCGAAAAGGACAGCCACATAAACAGTAGGATGACTGTTTGGGAAGGTATCACATCATAAAGCAACCGAAGAGTTCCAAGGAGCAACAATGGAAGGCAGAAGATAGGTAAGTAATATCTTTAATGTGCTAAGAGAAAATAAACCATCAATCTAAACTTCTATATCCACCAAAAATATCTTTTAAAAGATAGCATAAAATAGACACTTTCAGAAAAGTAAAATCAGATTTAAATTGCACTTACACTTAGTGATTCATCGAAGACTCTCATGAGTTTTCCAGTTAAAAATCTGAAAATTCTAACTTTTCTATCAGAACCAATAGTGGCTATTTTCTTCCCATCAGGTGAAAAACATATGCTGGTTGGATAAGCCTTGCACTTGGCAAATTCATATAAATCTGTGTCAGTTTTATAGTCCCAGTTCACATTTTTGGGGAATTTATATTCATGAGGAGGCCCAGTCCAGTATTCAATCATTCCAGATTTGTCAGAAGACACTACGGCTTTGTAAACCGGGTTTAGCCGTATCTGAGTAAGAGGCGATGTATGGAGTTTGTCAAAAACATGAAGAGGCTGGTTATCTCCTCGACCATCGTAAATGAAAATTTTTCCTGTACTCTTCTCAGAAGCAGCAACTGAAGATATGGCATCCCCTGGGCAATAGATCCACTCACACTGTCCAGGAAAATAGCTAGAAGGGTAAAGAATTGATTAAAAAAAAAAAAAAAGTCAATACAACAAGTAAGCATCCCCTACCATTACCACCAAAAAAATGTTCCAGTCAGTTCTGAACTACTTGTTCAAAAGTAGCAGAGAAATACAGAATGGGGTGGAAAAGCTAAAAATAGTTTACTACTTTTTCCCCTTCTGGCCTCATCAATACAATGATGATAACTTCTGAGGACCTAGCAAACCACAAGAAGAGAATTTTATGTAGTAGCCCATTTACTTCCCTTTGGTAGATAAAGAAAGCTAATTAGTCCTGGGCCTTAGATATTCTGGAGCATAGCTTTTTGAATCTCTGTAACACAGTCTATGCATAATTTACTTCTCAATAGGAAAGCATGTAACAGTATACTTTGGAAATCCACTCTTGAAATATTTAAGATAAAAATATTTTAGTTATGGCTGTGTTCGACAGACATTGTCACATCACACTCTCATTATCACTACCTTTTTTTGATCTTGATATTAAAACTATAAGCTTTGGACATACTGCCTGATGAACAAAATATAAAAGGTTTGGGACAGATTTAATAAGCATACCAAACTTATACATTCAAATGAGTATTGTTTCCTTCAAATTAAGGTAGTCAGTTGGAGAAGTTACACAGTTATTGTCATCACATTGCTGATGCTCAAAGCCTTTTCGGAACTCTTCTTCTAAAATTTCTATCAAAGCCTGAAATATATTTTTTGAGTACTTTCAAAGGTGCAAATGTTCAACATTTGTGAATGGATTTGATTTTTTAAAAAACAGCTAAAGTCTGTGGAAATAAAGCTGGGGAATAAGATAGATGATCAACTTAGGTAATTCTACTTGCAGTGAAAAAATAAGTTGTGACCATAAATAACTGATTTTGAAGGAAATTCCAGAAGAATTCCCAAAATGGCTTTTACGTTGCTTCAACTTTCAAACTGACATTCATTTAGGTATGTATAAGTTCAACTTATCATCTTAATTAAACGGGGGCAAAAAGGAAAGTATTAGTGTCATTACTGTACAGTCTAACCACATAGTTTGGATATTAATATACTCCAAGATTTACAATCACCAACAAATAACTCCAATTCCAAAAATGTGCTTAAGCCTTATAAGAACACAATACCATATTACTGAAGTAAGTACAACAAGGACGTTAACTCAGTACCAGTAAATTAGACATAATGATGGTTCCACATTAATTTACTAAATACTGTTAATGAGATACAATGAATCATCATCATGATACTATTTGGAAATTTCTGCTGTGATTAATAATGACAAAAACCACAGCAGAAACCTCCAAGGAGCAATACAAGAAGCATTCATAGAATCTAATTTTCCCAAGCAATACCCAAACCAAGGCACATTTTAATGGCATCATAATATATTCTGTTTAGAAATAACCTCTGAAATGGTTAACTTTGGTTTAAAATTTATTTCACAAAGTTAAAAAATATATACTTTAAAAAAGACTCACCCAAGCTTCAGCATATTGATCATGTCAAAGTTCACTACATCGAACACCTTCATTGCTTTATCGTCACCCACAGAGCAGAACAAAGCTCCCTCAGAGCTAACTGCAATACTTTCAATAACTCCTGTGTAAATAAATCAAATTAAAACACCCTAGTGAATATCAATGTAATAAATGTGAATGATTCAAAGGGGGGGGGAACATTTTAAAAGAAACATGGTATTTTCAAAGGAACTGTAATTAGTACAGTTTAAATGGGAACTACCAAAAAAAAAAAAAAGAAACAGAAAACAAACGTGAAATTCTTACCCAGGTGGCTACGAAAATGTTTAACAAATTCAATTCCCTCTTCTATTTTTTTCCAAAACTTAACATGTCCATCATGACTGGCGGTAATAATAAAATCTGTCCTGCATATACAAAATTTTCAAAGTTAGTTTCTAAGATCTAGTAATCAATCAGTATCCCAAATGCAATCATTCACTGAGAATCTTTAACAATTTTATAGTGCTTTTTTGTTTTAATCTTTCTTTATGCAGACCACTGTACTATGGCAAAATATTGTAAATTTTGACTATCTTCTAGATATGGTAATAGTTGCTGTTGTACTTATTTTAATCCCCATAGGCAGGATCAGATTTGAGCTAAAATGTGAAGCTAAAAAAAAAAAAGGGAAAGACATAATCACTAGGATCATTGGATCTTAGGGTCCCTTAACACTAAAATTACCCATAGGCAGTCTAATTTAGCATTTTGCCAGAGCTGATAATTAAATTTCAATGTACTACTTTCATATGCAGCAAAATTCAACATAAGTCTGTTTTGTATTCTATCTAAAATATTTTAGTTACTGAAATATCAAAAAGGCCTTGTATGGAATAGTCACCCTAAAGGTATATAAAGGAAACCCTGGTGGCATAATGGTTAAGAGCTACAGCTGCTAACCAAAAGGCTGGCAGTTCAAATCCACCAGGCGCTCCTTGGAAATTCTATGGGGCAGTTCTACTCTGTCCTATAGGGTCCCTGAGTCAGAATTGACTTGATGGTAATGGGTATAAGGCATATAAAAACAGATAGCATTTATTGAAACCTAGTATATTTCAGATACTTTATACACATTAGTTAATCTTCATATTAACTCTATTAGGGTAGGTATTTTTATCACCAAGGAGCCCTGGTGGCACCAAAAGGTCAGCAGTTTGAACCCACTAGCCGCTCCGTGGGAGAAAGATGTGGCAGTCTGCTTCCATAAAGATTACAGTCTTGGAGACCCTATGCGGGCAGTTCTGCTCCATCCTATAGGGTTGGTATAAGATGGAACTGGATCAATGGCAATAGGTATTTTTAATCACCATTTTACAAATGAGGAAATAGTATTAAAATGTTAAATTTACTTGCTCCTGGTCCATAGCTAGATAGCAGCATTCAGTACCAGATCTGCTTAACCCCTAAGACTATGCACTTCTATTATTGCACTGCCTTGGGTCAAAAAACAAACAAACAAAAAAACTTGAGGAAAGCGTGATAGCAATCCTAATACCTATATGCTGCTTTATACACTGACAACTTCGGATTAGGAAAGGTGTTAATATTGGATCAGAATTACCCTATACATGAAATATAAAGATACATTGTTACTTAGAATTACATCTTAAATGTTTTCTCAAATGCAATTTTTCTCTATGAGATCACAAATAGACTGGTCTGAATAGTAGCATGAAACAATTCATCTACTTCTTTCCATACTCACTGCCAATATCATCCAAACCACCATCATACCTCGTCCAGATTTCTATACCAGCCTCCTAACTGCTTTCCCTGTATCCATTCTTGCCCTATTTGAATCCATTCATCTCACCACAGCCAGTGACCCTTTAAAAAAATAAATCTGATGTTACTCTCCTGCTCACAGGTTAAAGTTCAAAACCCATATAAGGAATAGAAAGCCCTTTAGAATTCAGCCCTTGTCTTTTCTTCAGCCTTATCAGCCATTTAACCATTTTAAATCCCAGTTTCCTCATCTATAAAATAAAGATCATATATTACCTCACAAGGTTGTTCAAAAAAATGAGATAATTTATGAAAAACCTTCACCACCTGGACATACTATGCTTTCAACAAACAGAGTATTACTATTACTACCCTTCTCCCAATCCCTAATTTTGCTTTTTTGAAAGTCAGCTGACATCTTCAGAATGTTTTAGATCCCACCATTTTCCTGTTAGTGCCAGTGAGGCCAGGTATCAATTATTCCCATCTTAACTAATGTACACTCTTCTCCTGAGAAGCTCAGACACTACCTGGTTAGTCCCACTCTTGGCATTTATCTCCAAAGGACGTACACACAAACTAGGGGGCTCTGTCGTATAGAATATATTTTTTGTGTGATGTAGGTAGGAAGAACATATAGGCCTTTTTAAACTTAAACTATCACACAGCCTGTGGAATTAAACAGAATTCCATAATGTCCTAAAGTGATTTCTATAAATCCACCTCAAAATTGAAGCATTAAAAAAGTAAACAGCTCAGGAAAAAATTAAAAAGGTAAGATAGACTTACTTGGTGCACACCACATGGGTAATAACATCTCTATGCATGTAACTGCGCTCATACATGGATGCACTAGGGAGATTGTCAAGATAGACTCTTTCAAACTCTAGAACTTAGGAAAAAAGTAAAAAATTAATTTTTAAGATAAATGCAGCTAAATACTAGCTGGTATTTTCTTTATTTACAATATCCTAAAGTCTATTTTGTATTTTCGTCTAGATTTTAATTGTTCTCAATTTACATGTAATGATGAAAAGTATTATGTCTGCTATGTCAATTGTAACTTTTGTTATTCCAGAGTACTGAATACCACCATTATTTAGTCAGTCATGACAGGTTCTCATGTGTTATACAGATGCTTACCTTGTCCCCAGAACTAAGTGGATCTGGCTTACTATGAAGGTCTGGTTAAAGTAGGAAAAAAAAAATCTTAAAGATGTTTCATGAAAATCTTTCTAATCATGTAAATCCAATTATTAGTGTTAATCTAAATAATTAATGAGATCAGTAGTCGTCTATAACATATCTCAGTTTATCTTTAAGGCATTGATCCTCTTAGAAGTTATTAATCCTGGATTTGAAACTTTTAAACACAATGGAATGCTTAGATTTTTAGAGCAGAGAAAATCCTAGAGATTATCAAGTTGAGTACTTCTCAAATTTTTTTCCAGGGGCAATCTGAGTACCACCAAGAAATATTGATTCTATTATATGAGCTATGAACAATTTTACTGGCAAAAAATGACACTGTATGTGTACCAAATCATCTAACCATGGCCAAATATGCCTATAAATTAAACACGATGAGCTGTTTCATAGTTTTTCATAACTGTTCTAAAAAAGACTTGTCTCTTACAAACTACTTTTCCCCTCATTTTTAGTAACAGAACCTCCGCATTTACAAGGGTATGTATATTAATCTCCAACTATAAGATGACCTTTCTTACCCTCTCCTGAAGTTAGGTGTGACCATTTGCCTAAGTTCAGGCCAATGAAATAAAAGTGGAGGTGCTGTGTGACAGCCAGGAAGTCTCCTTAAAAAGAAAGTACACCCCTTTTCTCTTCCTCAGTCCTACACCTTGGAATTGGGGTATGATCTCTGTAATTCTAATAACCACTCAGGACAATGAAGATGAAGGTCATACCCTACTGATGTCAGGACAGAAATCTAGAAGGAGTCTGGAGCCTGCTGACTTTGGAGCCTCCTTATCAATCCTGGTCTACCTACTCTGGGACTTCTTTTTTCATGTGAGAGAAGCATACCTCTATCTTTTTAAAGCCTATTATCATTTTGGCTTTTTCAGTAACATGCAGCTAAATTTAATCCTGCCTGATACATATTCCTTTTGCTGTTTGTTGCTTTACTTACTGAACAAATATTTAATGAGAACAAAATAGGACATGACATCAAGGAAAATAAGATAGTCCCCATCCTTAGGAAACAATCAGTTCAATTAAAGGCAGTGCCATATATTCATATATAATGTCTTTCTGAATATGTATTAAAAAACCCAATGTCCAAAGTTCATGGTGAAGAGGATGGCTCTGTTTCTAGAAAGCTAAAAATATTAACCCCCTACACTTTTGCGGGTTAATGATATTTTTCTAACATTTCATGCATTTTTTTTAATTTCAAGTTTTTCTTCAAACTGAATATACTATTGACTGGCTTAGATCCAATGAGCATCTGATTAAGGATATTTGCACACTTAATGATTTCCATCTTTCTCTCAATTATATTAAATTTAAGAAATCTTTGTCTCTTAACATTAATATCAGCACTTTGACCTTTGATTTTTTCAATTTTTTCTCATTCAGTTCCATAAAATAAGGACATGCAAAAATACTCAAGTGCAATAAGTAAGAGCATAAACGTTAATATTTATTCACTCAAAAAATACTTGCTAAACACCTGCTATACGCAAAGAACTATATCAAGTACTGGAGAAAAACAGGCATGTTTCTTGCCTTTATGGTGCTTAGTCTTAGAAATGAAGAGAAACATTAATTGGACAATCACATGGATAAATATACAATTATAAACTGGCAACTGCAATGAAGAAATAAAAAATTTTTAATTAAAAAAAAAAAAAGATTTAACAGGAACACCTGGCAGTAAAAAAATGTACTTCAAGGGTGTTAATGTACAATGTTCAAAAAAAGTTGCTTCGCCAAAATTTAGATAAAATATGGGGGCCATTTATAAATTCAGTGTGATAAATATTACTCTGGAGCTACAAGAAGGTGCCTTAGAAGCCCAGGCTAGACTGGAGAAGTCACAGGCTTCCCAGGGGTGACAGGCGAGCGGAGCACTAAAGGTTGAACAAAAGGTAGCCCCGTGAAAAGGATGAGGAAAATTATTCCAGGCTGAGACACATGATACTTGGGCAAGCATCACAGGAGAAAAAGAACATGGCTTATTCTCAAGTGGTTTAGTATGGCTGGAGCACAGAGTAAGGAGGAAAGAAAGAAATGGAAGATGTGGCTGGGGAGGTAGGAGAGATCAGATCATAAACAGATTTGTAAGCCATGTTAGGAGTTTGGAGTTTAATTTTGAAAGCAATAAGAGTTTTAAGCAGGGGAGAGTGATAAAGTAAGATTTAAGTTCGGAAAGATCATATTTTAACGGTCTTAAACATTTCACAGAAATACATGGAACACAACACAGTTTAATCTATTCTTTTCCCCACCTTTTATTTGATCAAAGTTTGTCAGAATTCACTTTAGTGGCAAAATGGTAGCTCATAAATATGGTTTGAGAATCACAGACCTTGGGTTTTAGATGAACAAGCCTGTGATCCGGGAAAATTAAAGTAACTTTCCCCAGGTCAGAAAACCCATTAGTGGAAGCGCTGGGGTTGAAATCATCTCTATCCACCCCTTACAGTTTTAAATAGGTACCACCTTTCTTATGCCCCCAACACTTTTAACACCACTCCTGAGTCAGACTCCATACTAAAGCCTTAGGGAGAGAAGGTCAGTACTCTTTCTAACCTGCAATAGAAACCAAACCAAACCAAACCCAGTGCCGTCGAGTCGATTCTGACTCATAGCGACCTTATAAGACAGAGTAGAACTGCCCCATAGAGTTTCCAAGAAGCACCTGGCGGATTCGAACTGCCGACCCTTTGGTTAGCGCCGTAGCACTTCACCACTACGCCACCAGGATACCGGGTTGGAAATTCCAGATTCATATGGCTGCTATTGGGATTAAGTACGGGGCTGTCAAGCACATAGTTAAGTACAGATATTTCTCCCTTTTTGAAAGTTTGCTTTACGCCACTTTACTTTTACGAAAAACCTACATGTTTTTGCGAACCAAAAGAAATTCAAAGAGAGTTTTTGCTTTTAGGAGAAACGGCAACAGTATGTAGTATTTGTTTTGCAGCCAGCGTTCAAGAGGCAATGTGCACCGGCACAGCAAGAGTGGCGTTGCCAAGCTCCTTTCCCAGGGACTATATTCACCACTCCTGCTTTTACTATAAAACCCAAACCCAGTGCCGTCTAGTCGATTCCGACTCATAGCGGCCCTACAGGACAGTAAAACTGCCCCGTAGAGTTTCCAAGGTGCGGCTGGCGGATTCGAACTGTCGACCCTTTGGTTAGCAGCCGTAGTAGCACCAGGATTTCCGCTTTACTATACGTTTTTTATACGTTAGTGTTATTTTAGGTTTTACGCGTTATTTGCTATGATTTGGTAGGTTATTTTTGGGGGTCTGGAAACACTCAAAAACTTTTCCCATTAAATTAAGGATAACTGCTTCTTTGCTTTATGCCATTTCGGCTTACTAAAAGTTTCAGAGGAATGCTCTACTTTCGGATGGGGGGGGCTGTACAGGCAAATGTTCGTATTAGCACTTATTATTTTAAAAAATCAGTGATCAGTAAGCGTTACACGTTATCGGAAAGTCGCTGTACCAAGTCCAAATCACTATATAAACTATACAGTGCGTATAAAATGCACATACACTACAGAATTTTCCGAATACTGTATATATTTTCGGAAAGACATTATATATGAATATATGACACTGCCTTTAATTAAACAGATTGTTTCTTAAGAACAGGGACTATGTCTTATTTTCGTATGTATTTCGAAAGAACGTTCAAGTACCGAGTGGCCAGAAGTAAGAAGGCGAGCCCTCTATTCTGAGGGCACAAAACCCCAAAATCACATCCCTTTTCGGGTGTGGCTAGAACTCTACCACTCAGAGGCCTCAGCATTCCAACTTGCCCAAGGTCTATCTCTGCAGCTACCTTTCCTTTTCTTGGCCAGTGTTGCTTCCACAGGTAAAGGCCCAACCCAGCGCTCTTCGTTCTCCTCATCGTTCTCTTGGGCCACCGCCACTTGCAGCTCTCTTCCGCTGAGTTCCGTTTTTTCCGGTTCCTCGGGGTCCCGGCGCCGTCTTCTTTTCAGCTGTAAATCACCACCACCTTCCTCCGCCATGTTGTCCGAGTTGTCAGAATACGCGCGACACTCGCAGTTCCGTTACCAACCTCAAAGCGGCGGCGCAGCCTTTTCGTAAGCGGCCCAGCGAGCTTCGGGATTGGCTGGAGCAGCAGCAGCAGATCCAATCAGGAAGCAGCGCGCGCACAAGCTCTGGGCCTGGCAACGCTGACCCTCCACGGCTGAGGAGACCTGGAGTCGGTGGCTCTGTCACGGTAAGAGATGGGCGGGGAAGAGTACGGTAACTGTTGAAACCTGCAGCTTGGGGCAGGCAGCTCACAGTATATGGGATTACGGCCCCGAAGCTTGGTCCCTTACTGCCGGGGAACTGGATACCCAATGTTCACGAAGCCTTGAATCCTGGTGTTGTCAGGCTCCCGCGTTAACTCGAACTCCAGAACCCCGCGGGTTTGTAGAAAAGGACTGAGGGGTGGGGAATTGAAGGGGCTGGCTAACTTGCGGGCCTGCAGTCATGTGCTTCTAAATATTCCTTCTCTCCCGAGCTCTTTTATTGTCGTACCCTCACTGAAGAAGGTGGCGGGTACTTGTTACTGCTTCCAGAGAGAAAACCAGGCAGCTCAAAGGTTAACCTATCATAGGCCACGAAAGGGCCTTTCACCCTTCCTTATTCATCCTGGTCTGGGCTTTCGTCTCTTAGTGGTCTTAAGAACTTCACGGCTCTCTCCCTTTAAATAGACTTATTTTTTAGAGCAGTTTTAGGCTTAAAGACAAATTGTACAGAAAGTACAGAGTTCCCACATACCTCTCTCCCCCCCGCGCACTATTTCTTCTGTTATTAATATCTTGCATTCCTGTGGTACATTTGTTATAATTGATGAAATAATATTGATAACATTATTATTAACTAAGGAGTCCCTGGGTGGTGCAAATGGTTAACATGCTAGACTTCTAACCTAAAGGTTGGAGGTTTGAGTCCACCCAGAGTTACCTCTGAAGAAAGGTCTAGCGATCTACTTCTGAAAAATCAGCCTTTGAAAATTCTATGAAGCATGGTTCTACTCTGACACGCATGGGGTCGCTATAAGTCGGAATTGACTCAACAGCAACTAGTTGGCTTGGCTGGTTATAATTAAAATCTGTTGTTTACATTACAGGTCATTCTTTGTGTTGTACAGTCTGGATTTTGACAAATGCTTAATGTCACGTGTCCACTATTACAGTGTCATAGGGAATAGTTTCCCTGTGCTAAAAATGCACGGTGCTCCATCTGTTCACCCCTCTTCCCTTCCCTCTGAACCCCTGGCCACCAGTGATCTTTTTACAGTCTCTATGTAGTTTTGCCTTTGGTGGCGCAGGGGTTAAGAGCCATGGCAAGATACAGTTGCTTACCAAAAGGCTGGCAGTTCAATCCACCAGTCGCTTCTTGGAAACCGTATGGGGCACTTCTACTCTGTCGTACCGGGTGGCTGTAAGTCGGAATTGACTCGACGGCAACTATTTTTTTTTTTTCTTTTAAATACAGGTTTGCTTTTCCAGAGTGTAATATAGTTGGCATCCTACCATATATAGCTTTTTCAGACTGGAGGACATGGAGGAACCTTAAATGCATATTACTAAGTGAAAAAAAAAAAAACGTTAAAAAGAGATTTATCTGGTTTGAAATGCACACCCACAAGGCTTTAGAGTATGCTTTTGAAACCAGTGTTTTAGGGAGATTATTTTGACAATTGTATTCAATGAGTAAAAAAGAAGAGTCCAAACCACATGTCTTATAAAGGACTTATATCAAAAAAACTCAACAATAAGAAAACAACAATCCATTTACAAAATGGGCAAAAGATCAGAACAGACACTTACCAAAGATGACAAACATATGAAAATATGTCCAACGTCATGTCATTACTAGTTGTTGTCAGTGTGGTTCTGACTCATGGTGACTCCATGTATGTCATAGTAGAACTGTGCTCCATAGGGTTTTCAGTGACTCATTTTTTGAAAGTAGATCGCAGGACTTCTTCAGAGGCACCTCTGGGTGGACTCTAATTTCCAACCTTTTGGTTAGCATCTGAGCAGATTAACTGTTTGCATCACCCAAGGACTCTTCATATGTCACTATGGAATTAGAAAGTAAAACAACAGTGAGATATCACTGCACACCTATTAGAATAGCTAAAATATAAAACACTGATAATACCACATGCTGGTGAGGATTTGGAGCAACAGAAACATTCTTATTGCTGGGAATGCACTTTGGAAGACAGTCTGGAAGTTTCTGACAAAGCTAAACATGATTGAGCAATCGCACTCCTAGGTATTTACCCAAATATGTTAAAAAAAGGTACGTCTACCAAAAAAAACTGCATAGGACTGTTTAGAGCAGCTTTATTCATAATTGGAAATCCCGGTGGCATAGTGGTTAAGAGCTACAGCTGCTAACCAAAAGGCTGACAGTTCTAATCCACCAGCCACTCCTTGGAAACCCTATGGAGCAGTTCTACTCTGTCCTGTAGGGTTGCTTTGACTCAGAATGGACTTGGTGGGTTTTTTTTTTAATTCGTAATTGCCAAAATTTGGAAGCAAACAAGATGTACTTCAATAGGTGAATGGATAAACTGGTACATCCATTCAATGGAGTTATTCAGCAGTAAAAAGAAATGTGCTATCAAGCGCTTTCAGTCTGTGTTCTACAATTTACCACTTCATAGGGTTTTTGGGTAGCATGTCTAACTACCTGAAATCATATGTATTTAGTTGTCTGTTTTTTTGTTTTGTTTGTTGTAGGGGAGAACGTAAGCATCTTGAAGATGAAATTTTTTCATATACACTGTTACAGCTACAGTGTCTGACAAATAGCAGACATTAAGGACATTTGTTGAATAAATAAATACAGCGTAATGGGTACTTTCTATTACTTTATTTCATGTTTATTAATCTTTTCCCAATTAAGAGTATGAGTTTCTCTAAGTTGGTATTAGATCTTTAAATATTATATGGCATAAAAAAAAAATATGGTGATATTCTTATCCTTCAGCAAATGATTGGTTGGGAATTGGAGTACCAACTGGGGACTTAAAGAGGATGACTTGTTCTTCAAGATAAACAGGCTTAAGAATGTGGGAAAGGGACCAAATTAAACTAGTAAACATTTTTATTTATTTGTATTCTAGTGTTACCTTGAATCCTGCTAGTTTGTTGAATCTCTTTATATGTGTGTGCATGCACATGTGTGTATGTACACATATACATACACACATACTCAGTTTCACATTTTTGCATACTGATAATATATTTTAGTGCTCAGTAGTCTACAGAGTGGGGAAAAATCAATTTGTGCTTAATTTTTGAGAATATTTACAAAAGAAACATTTAACTTATTAAGATACTCTAAAATTTGTAATGAGTGATTATGGATTTGTGAACTTAAACTATATTTTATGAGTACAGTAGAGGGGCCCTAATAATGGTGCAGTGGGTAAGCACTTGGCTGCTAACTGAAAGGTCAGTGGTTTGAACCCAACAGCTGCTCCACAGGAGAAAGATGTGGCAGTCTGCTTCCTTAAAGATTTACAGCCTTGGAAGCCCTGTGGGGCAGTTCTACTCTGTCCTGCAGGGCTGCTATGAGTTGGAATTGACTTGACGGCAGTGGGTTTGTGTGTTTTTTTTTTTTTTTTTTTTACGTTTGGTTTATGGGTATAGCAGGAAAGATATTTTATAGCTGAAACATTTTTATGAATATGATATAAGCTATTTAACCAATCTTCTACTAGTTGACATTGAGAATGTTAATAGTAAAATTAACAGCTAACACTATTATAACTCTTTATATGCTAGGTACAGGTCTAAGAGCTTTACATATATTAACTCATTTAATTATCTTAACAACCCTGTGGAATAAGTAATATTGTTATCTTCATTTTCCAAAAACCAGTTGCTGACAATTCAATTTCAACTCATGGTGACCCCATGTATTGCAGAGTAAAACTGTACTCCATAGGGTTTTCAAGGCTATGACCTTTTTGGAAGCAATTCTCCAGGCCTGTCTTCTGAGGTGGCTCTAGGTGGGTTTGAACTGCCAACCTTTTGGGTAAGAGTCAGGTACTTAACCTTTGTGTCAGGGACTCCATTCTCATTTTACAGATAAGGAAACTGAGACTCAAAAGGGTTAGTGACTTACCCAAGGTCCCACAACTTGTAAGTAATGAAAACCTGTTGCCGTTGAGTAAATTCGAACTCATAGTGACCAAATAGACCCTATAAAACAGAGTAGAACTGCCCCATAGGGCTTCCAAGGCTGTAATCTTTATGGAAGCAGATTGCCACATCTTTCTCCCATTAGCAGCTAGAGGGTTCGAACTGCCAACTTTTTGATTGGCAGCTGAACACGTAACCACTGCACCATCAGGGATCCTTGTAAGTAATGAAGCCAGACTTAAACCTAGACAGTCTGGTTGCAAAGTTCATATTCTTAAAATTTCTTATAGATAATGCTGCAGTAAGCATACATGTACACATTTATGCAAATATTTCTATCTGTAGCATAATTCCTAGCAGTAGAATTTCTGGGTCAAAAGAGATGCATTTAAAATTTTGGTAGATGTTGCTTATTATCTTACAAAGAGATTGATTCTCCAACAGTGCGTGCCTCTTGTTCCATAGCTTGTCGGTATTGTTTATTATCAAAAGTTTCATTATTGCCAATTTGAGAGAAAAGTAACTCTCACTAATTTTTATTTCCATAAATAATAGTGAGTTTGGGAATGTATTTTTTCTGTATTTAAATGTGTATATGTTCTATATTTATTTGTAATTTATTTTTTAAATTCCTTGTTTGTATCCTTTACCCATTTTCTGTTGGGTCCTTATAAATACCACCAGGGTTTATGTCAACTAGGGCTAGGAAGTGTTTGGGGCAGTTTTGAATGTTTTTAAAGCAGACAGCCTCTAAGTGGCTAAAAATCTGCTTATTTGAGCTATTTTTAAAACAGTTGGATTTGAACAAATTTGAGCTTGGTGCCAATGGGCTTTTTTGATCTAATGGGCCTCAGCTTGCTATGAAGATGTAAATAATTTGGGGCCGATATATAGAGGCCATCTTTAGCTCATTTATATAATAGGCAGCAGCCATATTGTATTAGGGCCCACCCTACTTCAATACGACCTCTTATTTCCAGATAAGATCACATTCACAGGTACTGGAGGTTAGGACTTCAACATATCTTTTTGGGGGACACAATTCAACCCATGACACCTTTGCGTTAAAGTGAATGACTATTCTATTACAATGGATGAACTGTATATACACTTATCTTAAGGCAAGATAAGTGTGCATGCGGTGCACTTGTGTACTAGATCCCATTCTTCCTTCTTCACTTCCTCTTCTGTATCAGTAATATTTCTTTCTCTTACTGTATCGTATAAAAATGTCTTTTTGCACATTTTAAACAAATCCCTCTCTTGACCCCACATTTCTTTCCAGCTACTGCCTTATTTCTCTCTTTTCCTTTGTAGAAAAAATTCCTGAAAAAATTTTATATACTGGATAGTTCCAATTTCTTGCCTTCTGTTCTTTCTTTAACCCACTCCAGTCAGGCTTTAACTCCCACTCTTCTACTGAAACTACTCCTGTAAAACTTAACAAAGCCCTGTGTATTTAGTTCAATGAAATTAATGTGACAAATTATCCCAAAACTTGGTGGTGTAAAGCAATCATTCAGTGTGCTCATGGATTTTGTTATTCAGGAATTCAAACAGGGCATAGCAGGAACAGCTGGTCTGTGCTCCACAGTGTCTGGAACCTTGACTAGAAGAATCAAAGCCTGGAAGCAGAGTCATCAGAAAACCTGTTTTTGCGCGTGACTGGCAGTTAATGCTAGGTTTTGTCGGAGAACCTCATCTCCTTTCCATATGGGCTTCTCTATGTGGTGTCTTCATTTTGGGCTAGCTTGAGCTTCCTCATAGCATGGTGGCTGGGTTGAGAAAGAGCCAGATGTAAGCTCCATTGCCTTTATGGCTTAGCCTAGGAAGTTGTGTGGCATCACTTCTTTCATTGCATTCTGTTCATAAAGCAGTCACAGAATCACACCCAGGTTCAAGGAAAGTGTAAATAGACTCTGACTTTATAGGGAGTGACAACTTGAATATTGCTGTGACTATTTTTGGAAGCTACAGTCTGTCCCATCCACATTGCTAAAGTTAATTTTTTGTTTACATCTTACTTGACATATTTCTAGTATTTGATACAGTTGGTCCTTTCTTCTCCCTTGAAAGCTTTGTTATCTTGGATTTTAATATACCATCCTTTTGATTTTCCCCTCGCCTCACGCGGGGCTTCTTCTCAATTTATTTAGCTGGTTCTTCCTTATCTCCTTAACTTCGCTAGATCTGGAACTCTTCTCTTTTCTATCCGTACACTTTTCTTTTTCTAATCTCACCCAGCCTCAGGGCTTTAAATATTATCTTTATGGTAATGACTCTCAAATATATACCTATAGCCTGAAATTGTCCCCTGAACTCCAAACATGTATATTCAATTGCCTAATCAATGAGCTCTACTCATTGCCATTGAGTTTATTCCAACTCATAGTGAACCCTAGAGGACAGAGTAGAACTAGAACTGCCCCATAGGTTTTCCAAGGCTGTAAATCTTTATGGAAGCATACTGCCACATCCTTCTCCAGCAGAGCAGCTGGTGAGTTTGAACTGCTGACCTCTTGGTTAGCAGCCCAGTGCTTAACCAATACGCCTCCAGGGCTCTTAGCTGCACTAAGAGACACCTCAAATGTAGCATGTCTTAAACTGAATTCTTAAGGAGCCTGGTGGCACAGTGGTTAAGCACTTGGCTGCTAACTGCAAGGCTGGCAGTTAGAACCCGCCAGCCTATCCATGGGAGAAGGATGTGGCAGTCTGCTTCCATCTCTTTCCACAGATGTAGTCGATTTGATTCCTTTGCATTCCATCCAGCAAAGTCCATGTGCATAGTCGCCATTAATATTGTTGAAAAAAAGGTATTTCCAATGAGTAAACTAGGAGAGAATAAGTTTTTATTGTGTTATGCCACTCAGTTTATTGTGTTAAGCCACTAAGGGGCCAACTGTAAAACAGGCCATCATTTACCAACATGCAAGGTCTATTTGAAGCTGAAGAAAATTAAAACAAGTCTATGATAGCCAAAGTATGACCTTGAGTATGTCCTGCCTGAATTTAGAGAACCATCTCAAGAGTAGATTTGACATATTGAACACTAATGACCAAAAACCAGACAAGTTGTGGGATGACATAAGTGACATCATATATCAAGAAAGCAAAAGGTCATTAGGGAAAATAAACAAACAAACAAAAAAAGGAGCAAATTGGGTGGCAGAATAGACTCTGAAACTTGCTCTTGAATGTAGAGTAGCTAAAGCGAACGAAAGAAATGAAGTAAAAGAGCTGAACAGATTTCAAAGGGCAGCTCAAGAAGACAAAGTAGTGTATTATAATGAAATGTGCAAAGTCCTGGAGTTAGAAAACCAAAAGAGAAGAACATAGTCAACATTTCTCAAGCTGAAAGAACTGAAGAAAAAATTCAAGGCTTAAGTTGCAATATTGAAGGATTCTATGGGCAAATTATTGAATGCTGCAGGAAGCATCAAAGGGAATGGAAGGAATACACAGAGCCACTATACCAAAAAGAATTGGTCAATGTTCCAACCATTTCAGTAGGTAGCATATGATCAGGAACTGATGGTACTGAAGAAAGAAATCCAAGCTGTACTGAAGGAACTGGCAAAAAACAAGGCTCCAGGAATTGATGAAATACCAATTAAGATGTTTCAACAAATAGATCCAAGTACTGGAAGTGCTTACTCTTCTATGCCAAGAAATTTGGAAGACAGCTACCTGGCCAACTGACTGGAAGAGATCCATATTTATGCCTATTCCCAAGAAAAATGATCTAACTGAATGTGGAAATTATTGAACAATATTATTAATATCACATGCAAGTGAAATTTTGTTGAAGATCATTCAGAAGTGGCTGCAGCAGTATATTGAACAGGAAACTGCCAAGAAGTCAAGCAGAATTCAGAAGAGGACATGGAACCAGGGATATCATTGCTGATGTTAGATGTATCCTGGCTAAAAGCAGAGAATACCAGAAAGATGTTCACCTGTGTTTTATTGACAGTGCAAAGGCAATCAACTGTGTGGATCATAACGAATTATGGATAACATTGTGAAGAATGGGAGTTCCAGAACATTTAATTGTGCTCATGTGGAACCTGTACATAAACCAAGAGGCAGTTGTTAGAACAAAACAAGGGTATACTGCATGGTTTAAATAAAAAAGGGTGTGTGTTAGGGTTTCCCTTTCACCATACTTATTCAGTCTGTATATTGAGCAAATAATCCAAGAATGTGGATGCTCTGAAGAAGCACATGACACCAGGATTGGAGGAAGACTCATTAACAACCTACGATATGCAAATAAAACACCCTTGCTTGCTGAAAGTAAAGAGGACTTAAAAGCACTTACTGGTGAAGCTCAAAGACTACAGCCTTGAGTATGAATTACACCTCAACACAAAAAAATCCTCACAACTGGACCAATAAGCAACATCATAATAAACAGAAAATATTGAAGTTCTCAAGGGCTTCATTTTACTTGAATCCACAATCAATGCTCATGGAAGCAGCCATCAAGAAATCAAATGATGTATTGCATTGGGCAGATCTGCTGCAAAAGACCTCTTTAAAGTTTTAAAAAGCAAAGATGTCACCTCAAGGACTAAAGTTTACCTGACCCAAGTCATGATATTTTCAGCCACCTCATATGCACACCAAAGCTGGACAATGAATAGACAAGACTGAAGAAGAATTGATGCCTTGAATTACGGTGTTGGTGAAGAATATTACATATTGAATACCATGGACTTCCAGAGAATCAACAAATACGTCTTGGAAGAAGTACAGCTGGAATGCTCCTTAGAAGCCAGGATGGTGAGACTTCATCTCACGTACTTTGGACGTGTTATGAAGAGGGACCAGACCCTGGAGGACATCATGCTTGGTAAAGCAGAGGGTCAGGGAAAAAGAAGACCCTCAATGAGATGGATTAACACAGTGCCTGCAACAACGGGCTCAAACATAACAATGATTGTGAGAGTGGTGAAGGACCAGACAATGTTTTGTTCTGTGGTACCTAGGGTTGCTATGAGTCGGAACTGACTAGACAGCACTTAACAACAAAAATAGCAACATAGCTCTAGAGGCTAGAAGTCCAAAATCAAGAAGTCATCAAGGTTGGCTCCTTCTAGAGGCTCTAAGGGAATAATTTGTTCCGTGCCTCTCTCCTAGGTTCTGGTGGTTGCTTGCAGTCCTTGGCATTCCATGTCTTGCATCTGCATCGTTCCAGTCTCTGCCTCCGTTTTCACATGGTGTTCTCCCTGTGTATTTGTGTTTCTGTTTTCTTATAAGAATACCAGTCATTGGATTAAGCTCAGTATGACCTCATCTTAATTATATCTGCAAACATTCTATTTCTAATTAGGTTGCATTCTGAAGTTCCAAGTGAATGTGAATCTGTGGGGGACACTATTCAGCCTTGTATACTTGAATCGTTTCAATAGCTTTCTAACTGGTTTCCCTACTTCTACCCTAATTCCATGTAACTAACCAAGTTATACTGCTAAAACAATTTGAATCATACCATTCCTCTGCTCAAAACTCTAATAGCTTATCATGTCGCTTAGAATAAAAGCTCAAGTCCTTGAACTGGCCTGCAGAGCCCATATAATCTCACCCCTGTTGTCTCTCTGACCTCATCTCCTACCACTCTCTGCCTTACTTTGCTCTAGTCACACTGATGTCTTTACTACTCTAGGAACACAACAATCATACTTGTGCCTCAAGATCTTTGCACTTGCAGTTCCTTCTGCCAGGAGCCTCTTCCATTAAACATTCCATGGCTTACTTCCTTACATCTTTCATGTCTTTGCTCAGTTGTCAACTTCTCAGTGACCTCATATGACCACCTCATTTAAAGTTATATTGTCCTTGCTCTAGCATTCCCTGTGTTTCTTGTCAGTGCTGTGCTTTTGTCCATAGCACTTAGAAACCATTTGCTATACGAAAGCGTATATATGTATTTTTTTCATTTTCTTTTTGGTTTATTTTCTGTCTTTCTTAACTAGAATGTAAGCCCCAGAGTAGGGTTTTTATTCTTATTAATGTCTTATTTATTTGTTTGTTTTTGGCCTATTTTGTTCTCTGCTATATCCCTACATCCTAGATGGGTATCTGGCAGGTAATAGGTGTTGAACAAATATTGTTGAATGAATAAATATTCTTCTTTTGGTTTTTCTTGTCATAAGGCTAAGAAAATCAGAAAGCGCATGTCAATGAATCAGCAAGATCTAGATCCAGTTAATACCACAGACGTGGACCAGGTTACAGATGCTGAAAAAAAACTTATTAAAGAATGTGAAGAAATATGGAAGGATATGGAAGAAGTAAGTATCAGGAGATAAAAAGTGATTTAAATCAATTTCAATACATGTTAGATATAGGAAAGAATAATTTTGCTGACATCTGAGAGCAATTATATGATAAATATTTATTAGTCTTTGGACCTATAGTAGATGAGGGATAGACAAAAAAAATTATTACAGATCCTACCGTCAAGGAACTTATCATCTTACAGAGGCAATAGCCACTATAATATGTTACCATACAATGGTACTTAGGAGGACTATCAAATCTAGACCAATGAGGTCAAGGACAGCTTTCTAAAAAAGGTAATAACTGAATTCATTTCTAAAGGATGGGTAGGAGTTAGCCTGTGAAGGTGGGGGAGATACACAAAGCAGAAAGAACAAAATGTGTGAAGGTTGAGAGAGCTTGGAGAATTATAAGTAGAATATTATGGCTAATGTAAATTTGGAGAAGGATGACTTGTGAGGTGAGACTGGAGAGGTAATCAAGGGCAAGAACATGAAGAGTTTTGCTGAATGTATACTATGGAGAGCCATTAAAGGATTATAAGCATGGAAAACGTGATTAGATAGGCAGTTTGTGAAGATTAATCTGGTAACTTTGAAGAAAGTGGAATGCAGAAGAGTTAGACTGAAAGTGCAAAGAACATTTAGGAAGCTCTAGTAGTAGCTCTCTAGAGCTTCCTAAATATTCTTTCTAGTTTTAGTAGCAGTCCTGAGGAGCCCTGGTGGCACAGGGCTGCTTACTGAGAGGACTGTGGTTCAAACCCGCCAGCCACTCAGTGGGAGAAAGATGTGGAAGTCTGTTTCTGTAAAGATTACAGCCTTGGAAACCCTGTGGGGCAGATCTACTCTGTGGCATAGGGTCATTTTGAGTTGGAATATACTTGACAGCAACAGTTTGGTTTTAGTACCCTAGTAAGAAATAATGAAGGTCATTTGCAAGTAGGGGGAAGAATGATTTCAAGAGATACTAAGGAGATGGTCAGATTTGAGGTTAATTGGATATAAAATGGGAGGGAATTATTACGGATAGTTTCAAGTTCCTAGTTTGGGCCATTGGGTGGTTGGTAGGATTATTCCCTAAAATAGAGAATATGGAAATAGGAAGAACACATAGTTAGGACTTTGAATGAAGCCATGAATTAATTTAGAAAATACTAAGTTTAAAGTATATATACAGTTTCTGAGTTAGTGAGATAGAATCACTTGATATACTACAAAATGTTACTAAAAATTTATTCTACTTAAAATAGCATAATGTATGATGTAGTCTACAGACATTTTTAGCATCCTGTTCTTTTGCTATGAGTTGGAATTGACTCTCCAGCAACATGTTTTTTATTCTTTGCAGTGAAGTTTCACTTTAGAGTGGATTAGTGCTTTATTTTTTTTTTTTTACTCTTTTTGAAAATAGTTTTAACATAAGTCCTTGCTACCCTGTATCATTAATGTATTTTCAAGATGGTTTATATAATCCCTTTTTTTGCTTTTGGTATTTTTTCACTATAGACATTGGATTTAAAAACAAAATTTTCTTGTAGAAAAATACTGCAATAAGCACAAATAAAATTTAAATTATCCATATTTTTACCTTTCAGATATAATCACTACCAGCAGTTTTGGATTTTTTAATGGCACAGAAACAATGTCTCTTAAAGGCTTTATTTTCTCATGATCTTAACTGTCTTATTACCTATTATTTTTGTAATGTGGTACTTTCCCACCTTCTTATTTTCTTGCCTCCTATTTTTCTACTGTCTAGCTTCGAATTCACCCTAGCTATTAGTTTTTGTTCTTTTTATTTATTTATTCTCACTTTATTCTGTATAGGGTTTTGTACTCCTCCCATCCCCCTTCTTTTTTTTTAACGTGTTCGCCTTGGGACCTGTTTGTCTGCCTTCCTGATCCTTGTGATTAGAAAGTGAGGGATTTAAGCAAAATCTTCTCTTACATCAGAGAACTCTGGTGGTGTGGTGGTTAAGTGTTTGGCTGCTAACTGAAAGGTCGGTGGTTTGAACCCACCAGCCAGTCTGTGGGAGAAAGATGTGGCAGTCTGCTTTCATAAAGATTTACAGCCTTGGGACAGTTCTACTCTGTCCTATAGGGTTTCTGTGAGTCGGAATTGACTCAATGGCCATGGGTTTTCATTACACTTACTGGTATAAAAGGGGAAGGGAATTGTTTGTGGCTTATGGTGTATGACATGTTTTTCTTTACTTTTTTAAATCGAGTGCCAGAATAAATTATCACTCGTTGGAACGGAGACACTTACCAATTCAAATGCTCAGGTATGAATCATTTTTTTTTTCTTCCTGAAAATAAGTAAGTGAAATTCATTGTGTTTTGGAAAAGAAGTATATCTGTCTGTATTTTTTCTAAGTATAATTGCTTTTTTAGTACCTGTAATCATGAAGCCCTGGTGGCACAGTGGTTAAGAGCTTGACTGCTAACCAAAAGGTCCGCAGTTCGTATCCACCAGGTGCTCTTTGGAAACCCTATGGGGCAGTTCTGCTCTGTTCTGTAGGATCATTATGAGTTGGAATTGACTCGATGGCAACAGGTTTTTTTTTTATGTTTGCTTTATCATTCAAAAAATTCCCTATTCCTTCTGATTTAAGAGTAACAAGAGGTATTTTAAAGACTTTTTTGAAAAAGTTAGTATAAATAAATAATTTTTAAAATTTATATTTTAACAGCTATATACATTTAACAGTAGAGTGAGCTGCTGGTTGGCTGCTATTATGATACCTTGTTAAAAATTAGAACAAGGACTGTCCTACTTTTTGTTAGTTACAGTAGCTACAGATATTACTGTGTAGAATCTTAACTGATTTTATCCTAGGTTTAAAAAAAAGGATTAGTATATGCAGTATAATAATCAGAGCACTATGGAATTGGTTTAGGAATAGACAAATCAATCAGTGAAACAGATTAAAATTTAAAATATGGCAAAGATGATAGTTAAAAATCTATGGGAAAATAATGAATTATTTAATAAATGATAATGACACAACTTGATATCCATCTGGAAGAAAATAAAATTGGACCTCTGTCTTTCATGTTACAGTGGTACAATATAAATTCCAGATGGGTTACCAGAAAATCTTGTAAAAAAGCCAGGAGACTATCTGTATGATACAGGGATACGGGAAAACTTTTTGTCTAATAGTAGAAATCTAGGCATTATGAAAGTTAGATATATTTGACCATATGAAAATTTTAAAGCATTAAATGATAAAAATTCCAAGAACAAAGTCAATGCACAAATGATACCAATGAGGGTTCCCCAAAACTGATGGATGTTGTTGTTAAGTACCATTGAGTCAGTTCTGATTCATAGGGACCCTATGTACAACAGAACGAAACTCTGCCCGGTCCTGTGCCATACGCATGAATGTTGTTATGGCTGAGCCCGTTGTTGCAGCCACTGTGTCAATTCATCTCATTGAGGGTCTTCCTCTTTTTTCCTGACCCTGTACTTTACCAAGCATGATGTCCTCCGGAGTCTGATCCCTACTGGTAACATGTCCAAAGTATGTGAGACAAAGTCTCGCCATCCTTGCTTCTAAGGAGCATTCTGGCTGTACTTGTCCCAAGACAGATTTGTTTGTTCTTTTGGCAGTCCATGGTATATTCAGTATTCTTTGCCAACACCATAATTCAAAGGTGTCAATTCTTTGGCTTTCCTTATTCAGTGCCTAGCTTTCAGGAGTCAACTTAAAGACACTCCTGCTATCCAAATTTGGTGTCTTTTGAACACGAAAAGTAATAATGGCTTTCATTGGTGATAACGATATGACAAAAAAAATCCAATCCACAAGATAGCTACTAAAGCTAGTAAACAAATTCAGCAAAGTTACGGGCTACAAGATCAACATGCAAAATTCACCAGCGGTGAACAAGGGAATTAAGAAAAACATTTCATTTGCAATACATCTAAAATAATAAAATACCTAGGAATAAATTTAACCAAGAAGGCAAAAGACTTATATACTGAAAACTACAAAACATTGCTGAAAGAAATTAAAGATCTAAGTAAATGGAAAGACAAGTGTTTATGGATTAGAAGACTTAATATTGTTAAGATGTCAATACTACCCAAAGTAATCTACAGATTCGAAGAAGTTCCTATCAAAATACCAATAGCATTTTTTTCTTTTTTGCAGAAATGGAAAAGCTAATCCTCAAATTCATAGGAAATTGCAAAGGGACCTAAATAGCAAAAACTATTTTGAAAAAGAACAAAATAAGAGGACTTACACAGGATGCACTTAATTTCCCCAACAACAAGTTGTCATAACATGCATGAAATGTTTTCTACCAGGGAAGCTCATTTGATACTTTCTGATTGAGGTTTTTTTGGGTGCTGATCATATAGGCATCTTCTTCCTAGCAGGTACCAAAATACCAGACTCCCAAAAGGAAAGCAGGTGATCAGCATAAACCACATTGTTTCCACAAACAGTTTAGGCACAGTGAGCTACTCTTAGAGTTACGTTGGTTAGAGCCCTCTCGAAATCTAAGCCCCTAGATACCAGTCAAGGGCTAACCTTTCATGCAGGATTTTTTAAGGATAGCAGTCTCAGGCCTACTGCTCTTTTCTGCCTACTTATTAACTTCAAAACTTCAGTATTAAAACTCAAGTCCATTTTCTGATGCACGAAGTAAGATATTTTAAATGAAAAAATGGCAGAATTTCTCCATTTTTTGTGCTTAAATTACTTTAGAAATACTGCTATTTAGTTTTTTAGAAAGAGTTGTTTAATTTTATAGTAAGATCAGAAATAATTTGAATATTTGCCTTAGCTGGACTTTGGCCAGCTAAAAGCTCTGTTTTATAAATACAATACAAGGCTGAACCATATGAAATTCTGTTTTCTTAATAGGTTAAAAAACAAATATTGGTAATTTCATATATTTCAGCCTAATAAGAGCGGAATTCCTCATCATTACATCATAGTTTTGCCCAATTTCAATACTACTTTTTAAAAATTATTTCCTGATAATAATAATGATAAATACCATTTGTAAATCACTTTATAGATCACAAAAATCTTTTTCACATTCTTATTTATCTGTATGCTCCTTAGAAGCAAGGATGGTGAAACTGCATCTTATATACTTACATACTTTGGACATGTTGTCAGGTGGGATCAGTCCCTGGAGAAGGACATCGTGCTTGGCAGAGTACACGGTCAGCAGAAAAGAGGAAGACCCTCAACGAGATGGATTGACACAGTGGCTGCAACAATGAGCTCAAGCATAACAACAATTGTAAAGATGGCTCAGGACCAGCCAGTGTTTCGTTCTGTTGTGGATAGGGTCGCTATGAGTTGGAACCGACTCGACGGCACCTAACAACAACAACAATTTATCTGTAAAAATAATACTAAACTGTCTTATGGTATAGATTTTAAATGGTATAGATTATAAATGAATTTGTAAATTTCTTATTGTGTTAAAAAAAAAAGTATAGCAAAACATTTGCCAATTCAGTAATTATTATGTATGCAATTGACATCGATTACATTCATATTGTGCAATCATTGTGCTGCAGTCTGAAATTGATTGAACATGCAATCAAGATGCATTGATAATTACTAGTGATTTTAATGTGAAAGTTGGAAAGAAAGAAGAAGGATCAGTAGTTGGAAAATATGGCTTTGGTGATAGAAACAATGCTGCAGATCAAATGATAGAATTTTGCAAGACCAACAACTTCTTCACTGCGAATACCTTCTTTCACCAACATAAACGGTGACTATACACATGCACTTTACCAGATGGAACACACAGAAATCAAATTGACTACCTCTGTGGTAAGAGATGATGGAAAAGCTCAGTATTATCAGTCAGAACAAGGCCAGGGGTCGACTGAAACGGACCATCAATTGCTCGTATGCAAGTTCAAGCTGAAACTGAAGAAATTCAGAGCAAGTCCACGAGAGCCAAAATATGACCTCGAGTATATCAAGTTGTATCTGAATTTAGAGACCATCTGAAGAATACATTTGACGCATTGAACATTGGTGACTGAAAAGTAGACGAGTTGTGGAATGACATCAAGGACATCAACCATGAAGAAAGCAAGAGGTCACTGAAAAGACAGGAAAGAAAGAAAAGACCAAGATGGATGTCAGAAGAGACTCTGAAACTTGCTCTTGAACGTCGAGCAGCTAAAGCAAAAGGAAAAATTGTTGAAGTAAAAGAACTGATGATTTTATCTATCTGGAGTTTTCTTAAAAAGTTAGAAATAGAACTACCATACAACCCAGAAATCCCGCTCCTTGGAATATACCCTAGAGAAATAAGAGCCTTCACACGAACAGATATATGCACACCCATGTTTATTGCAGCTCTGTTTACAATAGCAAAAAGCTGGAAGCAACCAAGGTGTCCATCAATGGATGAATGGTTAAATAAATTGTGGTATATTCACACAATGGAATACTACACATCGATAAAGAACAGTGATGAATCTGTGAAACATTTCATAACATGGAGGAACATGGAAGGCATTGTGCTGAGTGAAATTAGTCAGAGGCAAAAGGACAACTATTGTATAAGACCACTACTATAAGATCTTGAGAAATAGTATAAACTGAGAAGAACACATACTTTTGTGGTTACGAGGCGGGGGAGGGAGGAAGGGTGGGAGAGGGTTATTTACTGATTAGTTAGTAGATAAGAACTACTTTAGGTGAAGGGAAGGACAATACTCAATACACGGAAGGTCAGCTCAACTGGACTGGACCAAAAGCAAAGAAGTTTCTGGGATAAACTGAATGCTTCAAAGGTCAGCGGAGCAAGGGTGGAGGTTTGGGGACTATGGCTTAAGGGAACTTCTAAGTCAATTGGCAAAATAATACTATTATGAAAACATTCTGCATCCCACTTTGAAATGTGGCATCTGGGGTCTTAAAGGCTAACAAGCGGCCATCTAGATGCATCAATTGGTCTCAACCCACCTGGATCAAAGGAGAATGAAGAACAAGAACACCAAGGTCACACGACAACTATGAACCCAAGAGACACAAAGGGCCCCATGAACCAGAGTCTTACATCATCCTGAGACCAGAAGAACTAGATGGTGCCCGGCCACAACCAATGACTGCCCTGACAGGGAGCACAACAGAGAACCCCTGAGCGAGCAGGAGATCAGTGGGATGCAGACCCCAAATTCTCATAAAAAGACCAGACTTAATGGTCTGACTGTGACTAGAGGAATCCCGGTGGTCATGGTCCCCAAACCTTCTGTTGGCCCAGGACAGGAACCATTCCCAAAGACAACTCATCAGACATGGAAGGGACTGGACAATGGGTTGGAGAGAGATGCTGATGAAGAGTGAGCAACTTGTATCAGGTGGACACTTGAGACTGTGTTGGCATCTCCTGTTTGGAGGGGAGATAGGAGGGTAGAGAGGGTTAGAAACTGGCAAAATTGTCACGAAAGGAGAGACTGGAAGGGCTGACTCCAGAGTAAGTGGGATTATGGAGTAAGGTATATATATGCTTATATGTGACAGACTGACGTGATTTGTAAACGTTCACTTAAAGCTCAATAAAAATTATATATAAAAAAAAGAACTGAAGATTTCAAAGGGCATCTTGAGAAGACAAAGTAAAGTATTATAATGACATGTGCAAAGAGCTGGAAATGGAAAACCAAAAGTAAAGAACACACTCGGTGTTTCTCAAACTGAAAGAACTGAAGAAAAAATTCAAGCTTCGAGTTGCAATAGTGAAGGATTCTATGGGGGAAAATATTAAATGACACAGGAAGCATCAAAAGAAGATAGATGGAATACACAGTCATTATTCTAAAAAGAATTAGTCGATTTCAAGAGGTAGCATATGCTCAGGAACTGATGGTACTGAAGGAAGAAGTCCAAGCTGCTCTGAAGGCATTGGTGAAAAACAAGGCTCCAGGAATCAATGGAATATCAATTGAGATGTTTCAACAAACAGATGCAGCGCTGGACATGCTCACTTGTCTATGCCAAGAAATATGGAAGACAGCTTCCTGGCCAAATGACTGGAAGAGATTCATGTTTATGCCTATTCCCAAGAAAGTTGATCCAACTGAGTGTGGAAATTATAGAGCAATATCATTAATATCACACACAAGCAAAATTTTGCTGAAGATCATTCAAAAATGACTGCGGCAGTATATCGACAGGGAACTGCCAGAAATTCAGGCCAGTTTCAGAAGAGGACATGGAACCAGGGATATCATTGCTGATATCAGATGGATCCTGGTTGAAAGCAGAGAATACCAGAAGAATGTTTACTTGTGTTTTATTGACTATGCAAAGGCATTTGACTGTGTGGGTCATAACAAATTATGGAGAACATTGGCAAGAATGGGAATTCCAGAATGCTTAATTGTGCTCATGAGGAACCTGTACATAGATCAAGAGGCAGTTGTTTGGACAGAACAAGGGGATACTGATTGGTTTACAGTCAGGAAAGGTGTGTGCCAGGGTTGTATTCTTTCACCATACTTATTCAATCTGTATGCTGAGCAAATAATCCAAGAAGCTGGACTGTATGAAGAAGAACAGGGCATCAGGATTGGAGGAAGACTCGTTAACAATCTGTGTTATGCAGATGACACAACCTTGCTTGCTGAAAGTGAAGAGGACTTGAAGCACTTACTAATGAAGATCAAAGACCACAGCCTTCAGTATGGATTCCACCTCAACTTAAAGAAAACAAAAATCCTTACAACTGGACCAATGAGCAACATCATGATAAACAGAGAAAAGACTAAGTTGTCGAGGATTTCATTTTACTTGGATCCACAATCAACAGCCATGGAAGCAGCAGTAAAGAAATCAAAAGACGCATTGCATTGGGTAAATCTGTGTTGAAGAGCAAAGATATCACCTAGAACACTAAGGTGTGCCTGACCCAAGCCACGGTATTTTCAGTCACATTGTATGCATGTGAAAGCTGGACAATGAATAAGGAAGACCGAAGAATAATTGATGCCTCTGAATTGTGGTGTTGGCAAAGAATATTGAATATACCATGGACTGCCAAAAGAACGAACAAATCTGTTTTGGAAGAAGTACAACCAGAATGCTCCTTAGAAGCAGGGGTGGTGAGACTGGGTCTTAACATACTGTGGACATGTCGTCAGGAGGGATCAGTCTCTGAAGAAGGGCATCATGCTTGGCAAAGTACAGGGTCAGCGGAAAAGAGGAAGACCCTCAACGAGGTGGATTGACACAGTGGCTGCAACAATGAGCTGAAGCATAACAACAATTGTAAGGATGGTGCAGGACTGGGCAGCGTTTTGTTCTGTTGTGCATAGGGTCGCTATGAGCTGGAACTGACTCGACGGCACCTGACAACAACAACAAGGATCATTACCACTATCCTTTTCCAAAGTATTCTACCACCATTAACAGAAACTCAGTGCCCACTAAGGAATAAATCCCCTTCCCCTGCGCACATGCCTTATAAAGCCTAATGAGCTTTGGTCTCTATACTTTTGTCTGTTTCATATGGATGGAGTCGTGCAAGATTTTTCATTTTATAACTGACATAGTTCACTCAGCATAATGTTTTCAAGGTTCGTCCATGTTGTAGCATGTATCAGGACTTCATTTCTCTTTATGGTTGAGTAATATTCCATTGTATGTATGCATATTTTGTTTATACATTCATCTGTTGATGGACATTGAGGTTGTTTCCCGTCTTTTGGCTATTGTGAATAGCGCTGGATGTTGCTGTACAAGTTTCTGTTTGCATTCCTGCTTTCACCTCTTTTGGGCATATAGGATTGGGATTGCTGGGTTGTATAATAGTTCTGTGTTTCAATAAAAGCATTTTTATATAATTATATAAAGCTTTCAAAGAGACTTTAGTTAATTTTATGATACAGAATAGGGACTTTGAGTTGCCACGTGTTAAAAATGACACCGTAGGTGCCCTTTTTGTGTAAATAGTGCAGCAATACCCACTGCATTTTTGAAACATGAATTTTTGATATGTCTGGGTACCAAATGTTGTTAGGTGCCATCAGGTCACCTCCGATTCATACCTACCTTATGCGTAACAGAACAAAATGTTGCCTGGTCCTGCACCACCCTTGCAATTGTTATGTTTGAGCCCATTGTTGCAGCCACTGTGTCAATCCATCTCATTGAGGGTCTCCCTCTTTTTTGCTGACCATCACCTTTAGCAAGCATGATGTCCTTCTCTAGTGATTGGCCCCTCCTGATAACATGTCCAAAGTAAGCAAGATGAAGTCTTGCCTTCCTTACTTGTTAGGAGCATTCAGCAAAATTTTTCTACCATATGATATTAATGATATTGGTTGATGATTTTCCCACTCCATTTGGTCTCCGTTCTTTGGAATGGGCATGAATATAGATCTCTTCTAGTTGGTTGGCCAAGTAGCTGTTTTCAATATTCATCTCAAGGCCTGAGTTTTCCCTTCAGTTCTTTAAGAAATGCTGATTGTGTTCTTCCCTTTTGGTTTTCTAACACAATAAGACTCATATAAAGGACAGAGAAATGCTGTGATATTTAATTTTAAGCATGTTGTTGTTGTTATGTTAGGTGCCATCAAGTGAGTTCCAACTCATAGCGACTCCACACACAACAACGAAACACTGCCCAGTACTCCATCATCCTCACAGTTGTTGCTATGCTTGAGCCCATTATTGCAGTCACTGTGTCAGTCCATCTCGTTAAGAGTCTTCCTCTCTTTCACTGACCTTCTACTTTACCAAGCATGATGTCCTTCATATTTTGAGTGCCTTCCAACCTGTGGGGCTCATCTTGCAGTGCTATATCAGACAGTGTTCCACTGCTATTCATAAGGTCTTCACTGCCTAATTCTTTTCAGAAGTAGACCTCTGGGTGGTTCTTCCTAGTCTGTCTTAGTCTGGAAGCTCAGCTGAAACCTGTCCACTGTGGGTGACCCTGCTGGCATTTGAATAGCAGTGGCAGAGCTTCCAACATCACAGCAACACACAAGCCCCCGCAGTAAGACAAACTGACAGGCATGTGGGGGATTTTAAGCATACAGGCACTTTAATCTTCTGGTCTAATCAGTCAGTAAATTTATCACTTAGATTTACAGTTATCAAAATTAGAATGACTGGAATCATCTAATATAAACTATACTCATCCTAATTTAATCTTTGGCTAAGGGATATACAATTTAGAAACTATCGTATAGTAATACTGGTTTTTATGTGTGGTTCATAGAACCAATCGAATTTTGTAATCTTCTCCATGTATGTACTTAAACTTATTTTCATTTCTCAGCTAAAGTCAGTACCAGTTTTTCTGAAAGGATGTAGAGAGCAAAAAGAACATCTTTAAAGCAACTATGTCTAAAAAATGTTGACAATAAATAACATCCTATTTTTTTTTATTCTAAGAAATATTATTCAGGAAATAAATTTCATGTGCTAGAGTTCTTTTAATGTGACTGGTGAAACATAACTTATCATTTTTTAAGCTATATTATACCAGTGCTTTAACAGGCAATTTATGAGCTATAATTAGTATGGAATAAAGTAGAATTCTGTTTTAAGTTGGTATAGTTTAAATTGTTATTGTGTTAGCTATTTATGTTAGGAATTTGTATTAAAATATTTCAAATGTCTACACTTTCATCTGTGAACAGCTATGAATATTCCAGAAGTAGTAACTTTGCTTTATTCTCTTATTTTCTTTTTTATAGCTATCATTATTAATTATGCAAGCAAAATATTTGGCTGCTGAACTTAGTCAATGGCAGAAAGAAACTCCCAAAAGTAAGATTCTTATTTCTCTTTTTGTGCTGTACACAAATTAATGGTAAATACATTTAATGATCACAAGAAGAATTACAAGATTCATTTGGTCTCCTTGAAATTGCCTAAATTTCATTGATAATGGGAGGCCACCCAGTCTTTTCTTCCTTTATACACATGTTGTTTATTTTATTATTATAGATGAACATATCTGTCTAACATTAGATTATGATAACCTTGACCATGGTGACATTATCATAGTCATTCCTGCAGGCACTACTTTATGCTCAGTACCCATTGTCTTCAAGTCGACCCTACTCATAGCAACTCTATAGGACAGAGTAGAACTGCCACATAGGGTTTCCAATGAGCTGCTGGTGGATTTGAACTGTCAGCCTTCTGGATAGCAGCCATAGCTCTTGACCACTACACCACCAGGGCCCCTCATGCTCAGTAAAAAAAAAAAAAAATGCTCAGTAGAAGCTATAAATTCTTTAATGAATGAATCTTACTTAATGAAAGGAAACAGTTATTTAATTTTAGATATTTATTGACATAAGGGCCACATAGATTATATGTATGTCCAACCAGGCCAACTGTGTTTTTGCTTTTAGTTGAGAAACACAAGATAGCTTAAAAATTTGTATCTGTATCAACAACAAAAAGGCAAACACCCCAATTAAAAAATGGACAAACAATTTGAGTAGACATTTCTCCAAAGAAGATATGCAAGTGACCCATATGCACATGAAAAGATGCTCAACTTCATGAGTCGTTGTTGTTGGCTGCCATTGAGTTGACTCCAACGAATGGTGATGCCATGTACAATGAGTTCGGACCATTATGACCCATAATGTAGTAGATTGGCAGACCTTTCTTCCTAGCCTGTCTTAGTCTGGAAGCTCTGCTGAAACCTGTTCAGCATTATAGAAACATGCAAGCCTCACTGACAGATGGGCGGTGGCTTCTTTTGAGGTACATTGGCTGGGAATCGATTCCAGGTCTCCTGCATGGAAGGCAAGATCTTTACCCCTGAATCACCACTGCCCTCTACATTAGTCATTAGGGAAGTGCAAATCAAAACCACAATAAGATACCATTTCACGCTCTCTAGGACGACTGTTGGAGTCCTGGTGGCTAAGTGGTTAAGAGCTATGGCTGCTAACCAATGGGTCGGCAGTTCGAATCCACCAGCCACTTCTTGGAAACCCTATGGGGCAATTCAACTGTATCCTTTAGGGTCTAGAGTTGCTATGAGTCGGAATCGACTCAACAGCAATGAGTTGAGGATAGCTATTATTACAAAAGGAAACTCTGGTGGCGTAGTGGTTAAGTGCTATGGCTGCTAACCAAAAGGTCAGCAGTTCAAATCCGCCAGGCGCTCCTTGCAAACCCTGTGGGGCAGTTCTACTCTGTCCTGTAGGGTCGCTATGAGTCAGAATTGACAGCAGTGGGTTTGGTTTTTATTATTACAAAAAGAAGCCAAGAAGATCAGAAAATAGAAAGTGTTGGCAAGGATGTAGAGTAATTGGAGCCCTTGTGCATTGCTGGTGGGAATGTAAGATGGTGCAGCCATTGTGGAAAACAGTTTGGCGGTTCCTCAAAAAGTTAAACAGAATTTTCATACAATCCATCAATTCTTCTGTTAGATACATACCCAAAATACTTGAAAGCAGGAACTCAAATAGATACGAGTGCACCAATGGTCATAGCTGCATTATTCACAATAGTCAATATGTGAAAACAACCCCAGTGTCCATTAACAGAATGCGATATGTACATACAATGGAACATTATCCAGCCATAAAGAGAAATGAAGTTCTGATACATGCTACAACATGGATGAACCTTGAAAACGTTATGCTGAATGAAGTAAGTCAGACATAAAAATGAGTCAGACAAATATTAAATGATCCCACTTGTATGAAATATCTAGAATACGCAAATGCATGGAGACCAAAGTTTATTAGTTGTCACCAGGTATTGGGTAGAGGGCGAAATGGGGAGTTATTGTTTCAGGGGTACTGAGTTTCTGTTTGGAGTGATGAAAAAGTTTTGGAAGTAGGAAACAATGATGATTGCACAACATCATGAATATAACTAATGCCACTAAATTGTATGGTTAAAATGGCAAAATTTTTGTTATATCTTTAACCACAATAAATTTTTTTGAAAAATTATCGTTGTAATATCCAATTAGCAGATATTTTTTCTATTTTAAAAGCCTAAATTTTTGTGTGTCATATATGTCTGTATTTGTTGTATAGATTATGCTCTCTTTTTTTGTATGTGTCTCCTTTTTTCCTCCCCTATTGTCTATTTTCCCCTTTAACCCCTTACTTCCCTTCTTAGTCTCCTTTGTAGGCTTATCCTTCTCCACCCCAAGGAGCAATCCTAGGCTATCTTTTCTCCTCATTCTCTTCCTAGACAGTTTCATCCACATCCTTGATTTTAATTTCCATATCCATGCCAATGTCCACTATTGTTCCACATCTTCACTACCACTTGTTATTGTTAGTCTTTTTGATTTTAGCAATTCGGGTGGATATGTAATGGCATACAATTATGATTTTAATTTGCATTAAACTGTTTATCCTTTTGCCTACTTAGCATGAGTTATACAGTTTGAACATCTCAAAGGCTGCTCATACTCAGCTGTTAAATAGTGGTGTTCTCCAGAAGACTGTACTCAGCTCTTTTTGCTTCTCAGACTCTACATGTTATACTAGCATTATATTTTTCTCCCCCATGTTTATATGTTACATCTATATTAATGATTTCCAAATCTATATATCCAAACTGACTTCTCTGCAACATGAGACTTATATATCTACCTTCAAGACATTTTTTCCAAAATGTTCAACAGATATCTCAGACTCATAAAGTGAACTTCTCTGTATTCTGTAACCCACTGAATGGAATCTGTTTCATCAACCATAAATTTAAGAGTCCTCCTAGATTCTTCTTTTTCATATATAACCAGTCGCTAAATACTAAACCACACTGCCACAGGTTTGCTTTAGGCCTTCATCACCAATCCGCTGAATTATTATAATAGACCTTTCTCCCCTTAATTGGAAGTTTTATTGTAGAAATTGGGGTCTCAAGGTTATAATCAAGGTATCAATTAGGACAGGGTTCTCACCAAAGTCTGGAGAGGGATCTACTTTCAAACTCCCTCAGGTTGTTGGCAGAATTCATTTCCTTGTAACTGTAGTGATTCATGACAGCTTTGTTACGTGTTTTTGCTCTCTCCATTGTTCTTTCTTCCTGACTCTCTTAGTTATCAAATACTGCTATAAGAGAAATACCACAGATGAATGCTTTAACAAAGAGAAATTTATTCTCTCACAGTCTAGAAGGCTAGAAGTCTGAATTCAGTGTGCCAGCTCCAGGGGAAGGCTTTCTCTCTCTGTCTGCTGTGGAAGAAGGTCCTTGTCATCAATCTTCCCTGGTCAAGGAGCTTCTCAGCACAGGGACCCTGGGTTCAAAGGATGCGCTATGCTCCCAGTGCTTCCTTCTTGGTGGTGTGAGGTCCCCATGTCTCTCTGCTCAGCTCTCTCTTTTACATCTCAAAAGAGATTCACTTAAGATACAACCTAATCTTGTAGATTGAGTTCTGCCTCATTAACATAACTGCCACTCATCTCATCTCGTTAACATCATAGAGATATGATTTACAACACATAGGAAAATCATATCAGATGACAAAATGGCAGACAATCACACAATACTGGGAATCAAGGCCTAGCCGATTTAACACACATTTTTTGGGGGGACACAATTCAATCCATGACACTCACATTCCAAGATGCCTTCTTTTATCATTTCCCTTCTATTTCAAGAACTGTCTTTCTCCATTCTTCTAGGGTAGATTTGCTGGCTGATGTATTTTCTTAGTTTTTTTTTTTTTTCCCTTGTCTGAGAATGGCTTTGTTCCTCTTTCATTCTTTAAGGACATTTCTACTAGATACACTATTATAGGTTGATGCTTCCTTTCCTTTAGCAGTTGAAGAATGTTGTGCCACTTCCTTCTGCTTCCCTGGTTTTTGATGAGAAATATGCTGCGACTCTAATTATTTTTCCTCTATAGGGCAAGCATTGTTTTTCTCTGGCTGCTTTCAAGATTTTTTTTTTGTCTTCAGCTTTCAGAAATTTAATTATCATATGTCGTGACGTGGATTTCTTTGGGTTTTTCCTGTTCACTCATATTCTTGAATCTGTGAGTTAATATCTTTTGCCAAATTTCAGCTGTTATTTCTTTTAATACTTTCTCAACCCCACCATCGTTCTCCTCTCCTGGAATTCCAATGATGCAATTGTTAGACCTTTTTTTTTTTTAATAATCACACAAGTCTGGTCATTTTTTTTTTTTTTTTCAATCCACTTCTCTTTGAATTCTCAGATTGGGTACTTTTTATTGTTCTGTCTTTAAGTTCACTGCTTCTTTCCTCTGGTCTCTCTATTTTGCCGTCGAACTCATCCACTGAATTTCTTTCTGTTTTAGTTATTGTATTTTTCAGTTCTGAAATTTCCATTTGGTTCTTCTTTATATCTTTTATTTCTCTGCTGAGCCTCTCTATTTTCTCACTTGTTTCAAACATGTTTATATTACTTGCTGGAGCTTTTTTTTTTTTTCCGTATCCAACTATTTATTTAATTCACAACCTCCTCAATATGCTAGTCAAGCTTAAATAAAAATTCATCACAGGACAGATACTCAGGGAGCCTGGATCATTATTACTTGGATTTGAAGGAGCAAAAAAGTGGGCACAGTCTCCACAGCAGAAATCTTGGTGAATGTGAAGACATGGGATCCATCACTCATGTTGAAAAAGAACAGTCTTCCCACGTCCATATCCAGGAAAATGCCCACTTGGCGCAAATTGGGGTCCACACAGAGTTCCAAGGCAGGTGTGATGCTGGCAAAGAAGTAGCCCCCCTTTCTCAAACCCACTGTCCAGAATCCACGTTCTGTAGACAGCTGAATGTTTCCTCGTCGATGAGTGGATTTTCTGCAAATGCCCAGATCCCATTCTTGGCTTGTTCCCATGACACCTCCCAGTAATGGCGGCCGGAGGTGAACCAAGTGGAGCCCAGGACACGCAAGGCATAGTCAGACCTCTCCACACACGCAGTCAGCTGGTGTTTGAAACACCGACAGTGGACTGTCCTCAGGTCAGCAGAAATGGTGAGGAGGCTAGGAACTTTTTTTTATGGCAGGTGCTTTAAAAAATTTGTCAGATAATTCCAACTTATGTGTTATTTTGGTTGAAGTGACTTTTAATTGTATTTCTCATTTAAGTTCAGATTTTCCTGGTCCTTGGTAATTTTTTATTATATCCTGGACATTTTAGATATCATGTTATGGGACTCTGAATCTTATTTAAATCTTTTGTTTTAATAAGCCTTCTCTATCATTGTGCTGGAGTCCTGGTAGCGCAGTGGTTAAAAGCTACAGCTGTTAACCGAAAGGTCAGCAGTTCAAATCCATCAGCTGCTCCTTGGAAACCCTATGGGGAAGTTCTACTCTGTCCTATAAGGTCGCTATGAGTCAGAATCACCTCGACGGCAATGGGTTTTATCATTGTGCTGGCAAAGAAAGGGAGGCATGACTCATGACTGCCAGATGGGGGTAAAGGTCAGGTTCTCTACTCAGCCTTCTTTGAGAATACAGGGAGGGGATCAGGAATGCTTAGTTACTGCTGGGTAGTGGTGAGATTTCAGGCTCTTCAGCAAACCTCTGCTGACATCACCCTAGCTGGGAAATGTAGGGATGTCTTGTTAATGCTTACACATGGCCTCTACCTACACTGCAGTTCAGGGAAGGACTCATTGTCACTGAACGGTGGTAAAAGTTTTAGCATCCCACTTAGCCTCCTCTGACTCTGACAGGGAAGGGAAGTAATTCCACATTACCATTGGGTGAGGGTGAAAGTCTAAGAAGCTCATATGGTCTCCACTAACCCTATGGAGAAGAGGGGTACTTGTTACCCCTGGGCTAGAATAAAAGTCCTGACTTCCCATTTAGACTTCTCTGATATCATCCTGGTGGGAATAGGGGGATTGCCTCATTAAAAATGGGCAAAATTGAAAGTCTAGAATTTCTACTTGACCTTTGCTGATGGATAGAGGTATGGCTGTTTTTTCGATGATGTTTGACTTGGGTAGGGGGATGATTTTCTATATTAGTTTTCTATTGCTACTATAACTAATTACCACAAATTTAGTGGCTTAAAATAATACAAAGTTATAATTTTACAGTTCTGGATATCAGAAATCCTAGATGGGTCTAACTGAGCTCCATTCCTTTCTGGAGACTATAGAGGAGAATCTGTTACTCGCCTTTTCCAACTTCTAGAGGCTGTCCACATTTCTTGGCTTGTGGCCCTTTTCCATCTTCAAAGCTGGCAATGACCAGTCATGTCTTTCTCATATCACATCACTCTGACATTTACTTTTCTTCCTCCCATTCTCACTTATAAGGACCCTTGCAATTGGGCCGACATAGATGATCCAGTATTATCTCTCCATCTCAAGGTCACCTGGTTAGCAACCTTAATTTTATTTGCAAACTTAATTCCCCTTTGCCATGTAAATTAATATTCACAGGTTCTGGGGATTAAGATGTCTTTGTGGGCATTTTTCTGCCTACCACATTGTTTGAACATTTTCTTTCTTGCTAGTTTGCTTCTTTCCTGGTCCTTTGACTGGAGAGAGCAGACTTTGCTTGGTCCTTTTTCTGTCTGCTGCCATTTGCATTTTCAAGTTGCTGTCTTCTCCAGCACCTAGTCCAGAGTATATGAGGCAAAAAGAACTCTCCACCATGTTGCTCCTCAGGTCCCAATGTCTGTCTGCCTTCTTCTCTTTATGTTTGTTTTATGTGTAAGCCTAGAGTTTTTAGCTGTGCTTTTTTTTTTTTTTTTTTTTTTTTGATGTTAGGAATAGGAAGAAGTATTTCTTTTCTATCATGGTCCTCAACCAGGAGTTTTCAATCATGTTTATCCACTCCCCAATCCTCCCCACCTCATGCTGTAATATTTAAAGCAAATGACATAAATATTTCAGTATGTATCTTTAGCAGATAAAGACTTTATTTAAATATAACTGTAACAGCCTCAGAAACCCTATGGGGCAGTTCTACTCTGTCCTCATGGGGTCACTAGGAGTCAGTATTGACTTGACGGCAGTAGGTTTATACATATACGTATACACATATGCACATACGTACTTGTACACATACATGTATGAAGGTTATTTTTGTCATTGCTAATTTATGAGAATGGGATCATATCATACACACTATTCCAATCTTGGAAACCCTGGTGGTGTAATGGTTAAGAGCTATGGCACTAACCAAAAGGTCAGCAGTTCAGATCCACCAGGCGCTCCTTTGGAAACCCTTTGGGGCAGTTCTACTCTATCCTATAGGGTCGCTATGATTCAGAATCGACTCAACGGCAAGAGGTTTGGTTTTGGTTGTATTCAGCAAAACCTCTTTGGAAATCCTTTCTATTTATCTGGTATAGCTCTAATTCATAATTTTATTTTAAATGACTACATAATATTCCACAGTATGAATATAGCATAATGTATTGATTTCCATATTGACTAAGCATTAGCTTTGTGTCAAATTTTTAGCCACAACAAACAATAATCCAGTAAACATCCTGGGATTAAGGTTGCAAATAAAATAAAGTTTGCTAATCAGCTGACCTTGGGGAGATTATACTGGATCATCTGAGTGGGCCCAGTATAATCACAAGGGTCCTTATAAGTGAAAGAGGAAGCAAGAAAAGTCAACATCAGAGCGATGTTATATTCTTAAAAAAAAAAAAAGCCTTTATATTTTGGTGATTTTATCTTTATGGGACAGTTTCACAGAAATGCAATTTGATGGAAGGAAATGTGCTATTTTGAATTTTAATAGAAGATGCATATTCCTTACTAAAAACATTTCTATAAGCAATGAATAAGATATAGTAAAAGATATTAAAAAGATATTTTTTGTCAGTCTGATGAGTATAAACTGATATTTTAATTTTGCTTAGCAAAATTAAATGTGTTCAATCCTTATTCTTAGAAAAGCTTACCTTTTCTAATGACAAGCTATTTGAAATTTCTCAAATGACATGCTACTAAAAATTTTCAAAGCCATCTGCTTTTCTAGAGTGCCTGGCAACAGAAAGGAGCTTCCTATATGTACTTCGTAGGTCCTGTATTGGAAATGTTTATAGGCACCTCCAAGATGGTAACTAAAAAATTTCAATAAATGCAATACTCTAAAAATACAAAGATTTAAAAAAAATCTCCCTCTTGGCCAGTGTGACCAAGAGTATCATTTCAACATTCATTCATGTAAGCATTTCAACAAATACAACATTGTAGGTCCTAAAAAGATAAAGGTTTTAAAAAAAATTCTTTCCAGTGTAGCAGGCTGTGGGACTGGTGACCCTAAGCTAGATGGGTACTTGTCAAATAGCCTGTATGTTCAGTGATATGAGGACAAGGTGTGCCCATAGAGATGATCCTAATAAGAGAAATACCAATTAAAATTTCTCTGAGATACAATTTCTTATCAATCAGATTAGCAAAAACCCAAAAATTGGAAACATATTCCATTAGACTAGTTGTGGGAAAACAGGTACTCATACATTGCTGATGAAAATGCATAAGTGTACAACCCCTGTGGAAGGTAATTTGGCAATATCTAGCAATATTACATATGCATTTACCCTTTGATCCACCAAACACCCTTATAGGAATCAATCTCCAGAATACACTGGTGATAATCAAAGTAATATATTGATAAGTCTATTCATTGTAGCATTGTCTGCATGAACAAAAGATTAGAACAACCTAAATGTCTATCAGTCAAAAAACTGGTTGACTAACTATGGTACCCCAACACAAAAAAATAATATTCAGCTGTGCCTGGTGAATTTGAACTGCCGAACTTTTGCTTAGCAGTCATAGCTCTTAACCATGACACCATCAGGGTTTCCGTATATATGTATATATAGGATCATATGACTATAGAGAAAATATTTGAAGGATACTATAGATAGTTAACTTTGCTTTTGGGAGGCTGGAGAAACAAAATAAAAAAGACACAAAAATGCATAAATGTAATCACATGTATGTAAAATTATACGTAGCTGGCTATATATGTAAAGATGTTAAATAAAAATAATTTTGTAAAAACTGCACACATCTCATAAAAAATTGTATAATATGTAAACGTAAAGGAAGAGGGGTATTTTAGAAAACCACAGAATTCTTGATTTTTGAATAGTAAGCATATATATAAATTTGGTTTGTTTTTGTTTCTGTAGTTACACCCCTGAATGAAGATGTTCTAGCAACATTAGCAAAAGAAAAGGTAAGTCATTTAATGAATTGGTAGTGACTCCAAATAATTTATAACTAAAATAGTTATAGGTAAATTAATAAGAAATACAACTAAATCTCTTTAAAACTATATTTTTAAAATTGCTGTTTTAATTGCACTAAATATTTTAACAGATTTGAATTTTGAAATCATTTTTTAAATCAAAACTATTGCTAAAGTTAGTGTTCAATATGCAAACCTTACTCTCATAACTAATATTCAGTTGATTAAGCTCTTTTCATAATAAAAAAAAATTAAACATTGCTAAATGGCTAAACACATACATATCATTTCAAAATTTAACACAAATGTTAATAAAAGCATTTTTAAAAGCATAAATCCATAGGGTCAAATTGTGGGAGAGAGGACAAAAGGAAAGAAGTTAACAAGTGTGGAGCGTGGAAAGAGATAATTATCTCTGTGCCTCGAGACAGAAATAGTATGAAAGGAAATTATCTGCCCTGTAGAATTAAAGAAAGGCTTGGGATTTGAAACAGCCTGGTACTATACAACTCATTGTTCAAGCGCGGAGCTAAAAATAAGGAACGTCCTTTAAAATCAGAATATAGAGCTATGACACCTTTCCAGATCACTCTCTCTTTCATAATTTAGGCACTTTACTCTTTACCCACACGCCTGAAGAGCGTGAGGCTCTGGACTCAGGGACACCAAGTTGGGTGTTTAATAGGGGCATACAGGTCTAAAATAAGAAAGATTGTGTAATGTATTCATTTTGAGTGGTGGAACTACAAGCTCTTTTTCCTGCCCTATCTCCAGAGCTACCAAACCCTTTGCCATCGAGTTGATTCCGACTCATAGCAACCCTATAGGACAGAGTAGAACTGCCCAATAGGGTTTCCAAGGAGCACCTGATGGATTCGAACTGCTGACCTTTTAGTTAGCAGCCATAGCACTTAACCACTACACCACCAGGGTTTCCTCCAGAGCTACAGTCTGGTGTAAACATAGATTCAGACAGGGGATAACTAATCTTCCCTGGAGAAACTAAATAGCCCAAGAGACAAGATCTATAATTAATATTTGGGGGTTCCCTGTGAGAAAGCAGGGTAGCTGCACGTCCAAAAGGCCCATTCATAAACACAGACTTTTCAGGAGGTTTTTGAGTTTTAAATATGAATGGCCAGCCAAAGATCACAAGGTATTTGAGAAATGCTTCCAAATGGAAAGGCAGAAAACCAAAACAATTGAACAAAGACTTAAGGAAATAGAGAGAATTTAGGGAACAAAAGAAAATATGAATAAATAATGTCTTCAGAGTGATAAAAAATTTGAGTCCACAAAACAGCAGAATGCCAATAGAAAAAAAGATCACTTTACACCCACTAGGATGTCTATAATCAAAAATACAGAAAATAACAAGTATTGGTGAGGATGTGGAGAAATTGGAATCCTCATAGACTGTTGATGGGAATGTAAAATGGTGCAGCCACTTTAGAAAACAGTCTAGCAGTTCTTGAAAAGGAAAACATAGCGTTACTATAATAACCAGCAGTTTCACTCCTAAATATATACCCAAGAGAAATAAAAACACGTGTCCACACGAAAATTTGTACATGAATGTTCATAGCATTTTTCATAATAGCCAAAGAGGAAGCAATCCAATTGTCTATCAACTGAATAATGGATTAAAAACATATAGTATATCCATACAATGGAATATTATTCAAAAATAAAAAGAATTAGAGTACTGAAAATGTGCTACAACATGGATGAAACTTGAAAGCAGTTTGCTAAGTGAAACCAGCCAGTCACAAAAGACCACATATTGTGTGATAACATTTATATGAAATGTCCATAGTAGGTAAATCTATAGAGACAGAAAGTAGATTACTAATTACCTAGGGCTAGAAGTCGCGGAGGAAGGAGTTTGGAGAGAAGATGAGGAGTGACTGCTAATGGGTACTACTAACAGGGTTTCTTTTATGTTCTAAAATTGATTGTGCTGATGGTTGCATAACTCTGTGAATATACTAAAAAGCATTGAATTATATACTTTAAATGAGTAAATTGTATAGTATGTGGATTATATCTCAATAAAGCTGTTATTTTTTATTTTTATTTTTTAATATTCAGTTTTTAGTGAAAGTTTACTCAGCAAATTAGGTTCCCATTTAACAATTTCTATACATACTGTTCAGTGTCATTGTTTACATTTTCCATGTTGTGTCAACATTCTCATTTCCATTCTGGTTGTTCTGTTTCCATTATTCTTGCTTCTCTGCCCCCTCTGACCATCCTCTTTTGCTTTAGGGTAAATGTTGACCACTTGATTTCATAAAGATTTTTTTAATTTAAAAAGGGCACAGTATTCACAGGTGCTATTGTTTATATTACGAGCCAATCTGTTATTTAGCTGAAAGGTGACCTCTGACAGTAGTTTCAGTTCAAAGTTTAAGGGGTATCTTAGGATGATAGTCTTGCAGGTTCCCCTAATCTCTTCTGGTCCAGTAGTATGGCCTTTTTTTTTTTAAGAATTAAAATTTTGTTCTGCAGTTTTTTCCCATTCTATCTGGCACCATCTTTTGTGGCCCCAGTCAGAATGGTTGGTAGTAGTAGCTGGGCACCGTTCAGTTTTTATGGTCTCTGAATAGGTGAGGCCATGGTCTGTGTAGGCAATTGGTCCTGTAGACTAGTTTCTTTTCTGAGTCATTTGTTTCCTTCTTTCTGTGTTGCTCCAGATGAGTAGATACCTGCGAGGTGTTTGGTAAAGCTGTTATTTTTTAAAAGGAGCATTCAGAGAATAAGAAGAGCCCTTAAGAATGACATTGTGATAGCTGAATTAAAAAAAAAAGAAAAAGTTGGTAATTATAGTCTTGTAAATCTTCTGGACAGTAGATCATGAAGGAAAAAAAGAAAGGAAAATTGTAAAAATAGAAAATAGAATTAAAGTATCAATGAAGAAGTACAGAATGTGACCAGTAGGAATTCCAGAATAGCAAAAATGGAAGGGAAGAAATAAGTAATAATTCAATTATTTTTCAAGCATTTTTCAATAACGAAAGATATGATTCTCCGTACGGAAAAGGTCCAACAAATTTCCAACATAATGAATTAAAAATGACCCATGGCATAATAATTCAGCATAATTTTCATGTTTGGTAGTGGCCCTGATTCTAGACTGGCCAAAATCTGAGAGCTTGGTGCTGTGTCAAAATCCACCCCAACAACTCTCCTCTACTTTCTTTTAGCTATTACAGGTAAAAATAACAGCTCGTTTATTGCATTTTCTTATGTATCCAGTGAACGAACTTCACAGCAGTTGAGTCGATCATTTCTAAATTCCATTGGCAACTTACCTTCTGTAACTGATCACAGTGCAGCTGCTGCCTCATATCATGGATGACTCAGTAGCCATCAGGCCTCAAAAGTTCATCTTTCCACCCTGTCATCTTTCTTTTCCCAAAAAATGCTTTTGGTACATTTCAGTGGGTCAGGGTCCATATGGTGAATCCCACTTATGACATCAATTGTGTCAGGAGTGTCTGCCTTCAGGCTTGTTGATTTGCTAAATAAACTCACAGGACTCAGAAAAGCTCTTACTATCATTAAGTGTGATGTTAATAGTAGGTTTTCCATACATACACTTAATCAGGTTGAGGAAATCTCCTTCTAGTCCAATTTACAGAGTCTTTTAATCATGACTTAATATTGAATTTTGTGACTTGTTCTTTCTGAATTCATTGAGATAATCAAACGTTTTTTTTCTTTTTTAGTTTGTCGATTTGATGCATTACATTGATTGATTTTTAAATTGATTTCAGATAATTTAATTAACTGTGTATTCCTGGTCTAAACCCCACTTTGCTGTAATGTGTTAACCTTTTTTTAAAAAAATTTTTTCTGAATTTAATTTGCTAAAATTTCATTAAAAGCATTTGATCTATGTTCATGGAGGTTATTGGTCTGCGGTTTTCTTTTGTCATAATGCCTTTGCCAGACTTTGATATCAGGATAATATCAGCCTCTTAGAGTGAGTTGAGAAGTATTTTTTCCTCTTCACAAGAGTTTGAATACAATCGTTATTGTTTATTCCTTGAAGTGAAGCTATCTAGGCTTGGAGTTTTCTTTGTGGGAAGGTTTTTAACTATAAGTTCAATTTCTTTATGGCTAGTCTGTTTTTCTTTGAATGAGCATTGGTAGTCTGTTTCTTTCAAAGAATTTGTCCATCTCATCTAATTTGTTATTTGCATAAAAGGGTTCATAACATTCCCTTTGTTACCATTTAAAATGTCTGTAGTAATCTTATCTCTCTCACAACTGATATTCGTAATGAGCCTGGCTAATTTTATTGATCTTCTCAAAGAACCAGTGGTTGGTTTTACTGATTTTTCTCTATTTTTATTTTGTTTGTTTTCTATTTCATTGATTTCTGTTCTCTACTATTATGGTTTTTTATTCAGCTTACTTGCATTTACTGTTTTTCTAGTTTCTTATGGTGGGAGCTTAGGTCATTACTTTGAGAGCTTTTTTTTTTTTTTCCTAATATAGGTGTTAGTGCTACAAATTCTCTGACTACTGCTTTTATCTCATTCCAAAAATGTTTATGTTTTTACATTCATTTAGTTCATAATAACTTCCCTGTTGGTTGCTTCTTTGACCAATGGATTATTTAGAAGTGTGTTTTTTAGTACGCAAATATTTACAAGTTTTTCCAGATACCTTTCTGTTATAGATTTCTAATTTAATTCCCTTCTTAGGCCATTTATATTTAATGTAACATCAATATGATTGGGTTTAAATCTACACTCTTGATTTTTCTTTTGTAGTTATTCTACCTATTTTCTGTCCAGTTTTCCCACTTTCTTGGATTAATTTTGTAATTTTATAAATTAATCCATTTTATTTCCATTCTTGACTTATTAGTTATTCCTCTTTATTTCATTCTTTTTGTGGATGCTCTAGGGTTTATGGAACCCTGTTGGCACAGTGATTAAGAGCTCAGCTGCTAACCAAAAGGTTAGCAGTTCAAATCCACTGGCTCTTCTTGGAAACCCAGTAGGGCAGCTCTACTCTGTCCCGTAGGGTCACTGTGAGTTGGAATTGACTCAACACCAACGGGTTTGGTTTTTAGTTTTAGGGTTCGTAGTACACATCTGAGAGTCATCACTGATTACCTTCAAACAATACACTACTTTCAATGTAATGTAAGAAACTGATTATACCTTCATTTCCTTTGTTTCAACCTTTGTGCAATTGCTGTGATATAATTTGCTTCTTTGTAAGTTATAAACTCCATTATTCATTACTACTGTTTTCCCTAGACATCCAGTTATCTTTTAAAGAGGTTAAAAATAAGACAAAAACTTAAAAAAAAAAAAAAATTATCTGCATTTTTACCATTTGCAGTGCTCTTTATTCTTATTTGTTTATTTCTGGGTCTAGCTTTCTATCTGATGTGTTCTTTCTGAAGTAATTTGTTTAACATTCAGCAATGTCTGGTAGTCTGTAACTGATAAGTATTTGTTGAATGAGTAATTTTCATTTGTGTCTGTTTTTATGTAGTCTCCTTAGAAAAGAGACCTAATGTATCTGACTACTGAAAACTCACCATTAATTTGCCTTTTATTGTGAAATTAAAATATATTACTCAAAACTCCTTTTATTTTTTGCGTGTAACCATGAAATGTTTAAAAAAATAGCACCTGCTATATATATTTGCCTTTTCAAAAGCTTTCTGCTACACTTGTTAGCTATTGATTTCTGAACTGAAGTACTGATCCTAGACCAACATGTAAATTTCAGTATAAATCAGAACTATCACTGTTCATAGCATTAAAAACTAAATAATTAATTAATTTTGTTCCAGTTCCAAAAATTGAGACATGATCTGGAAATGGTACTGTCTACTATGCAGTCAAAGAATGAAAAGTTAAAGGAAGACTTGAAAAGGTATATTTATGTAATAAAAACCCAGTGCCATTGAGTCAATTCCAACTCATAGAAACCCTATAGGACAGAGTAGAACTGCCCCATGAGATTTCCAAGGCTGTGATGTCTATGGAAGCAGATTGCCACATCTGTCTCCCATGGAGCAGCTGGTGGATGGTTTTGAACTGCCAACCTTTTGGTTAGAGCAGCCAAGTGCTTTAACCACTGCATCACCGTGGCTCCTTTGTTTATGTTATAGATACCATTGGGTGGTGGTAGTGGTTAGTGCCATCTAGTCAATCCTGACTCATAGCAACAGTATGGGACAGAGTAGAACTGCCATATAGGGTTTCCAAGGAGCACCTGGTAGATTCAAACTGCTGATCTTTTGGTTAGCAGCCATAGCGCCTAACCACTACACCACCAGGGTTTCCATAGGGATACCATTAATCACTGATAAATGTTGAATTGGCGATTAATGTTTTATTTGGCTTTTTTTTTCTTCTCAATGTTTAAAGGGAGCAACAGTGGTTGGATGAACAAGAACAGATACTGGAATCTCTTAATAGAGTATACAATGAACTGAAAAACCAGGTTGTACCATTTTCTGAATCAAGGTATTAATTTTGTGTTCTAGGTTTTTAAAATAGGGAAAAGTATTTTCATTTTTACATTACAAGAAATACATGGTTGGAAAGAAGGTAAATGTTACCAGGAATCATGAGTCTTGCCCTAACTTTTGCTAGTTACAAATTGCACAGTGTTTTTTCAATGATTTGACTTGATTGTGCTTTTAGTTTGCCTTTATGTTAAATAATAGAATGTATTATTTCATAAAGCTAGTTATTTGGTTAAGCAGTGAAGTTTGAACGAAGTTTTTGATCAACTTTATGAGTAACCAGTTACATGTACATATGTATATTGTCAGCTAAATGGTTCTCAATTTTTTTTAATCTACTAGAATCTTTAATGAGCTGAAAACTAAAATGGTTAATATAAAAGAATATAAGGAGAAGCTTTTGTTTACCTTGGGTGATTTTCTTGAAGACCATTTTCCTCTGCCTGATGGAGAAGTTAAAAAGAAAAAGGTAAGTTTTAGCGTAGATATTCTTGCAGATATTCCTATTTGAAATTGTTTTAGGTAGTTTCAAAAGGGAACTTTCTGATAAATTTTTTATTGTTACTGTACAGATCTAAGATATACACATGTAGATACGTGTATAGAAATATTCCATGATCACATTATAATTCTTATTGAAAAATTAGAATCAATTGTTCAATAAAATGAGATTAAATATATTTTTTGGTTGTAAAATGAGAAATATGGGGAATATATTTAAGAATTCTGTAAAATAAAATGTTTAAGCCTTATTTAACTCATGCATTTTGGTCATTGAAACTCAAGATTTATATAAATTAAACCTAGCTATTTGGTGAACTAAGTCAGCTTTTTGAAAGATAGTTTTTCCAGTTCGGATCTTCTATTTTCATATGCACCTATTTCACAGCTGCAACTTTTCCCTATCTATAACGGTTCTCTTCCTGGAATCTCAGTTTTACTGGTCTGTGAGTAAAAGTATGGACATTGCATGACAAAATTGCCTAGAATAGTTATTTTCAGTCTTTTTTAAGAGATCCTGATACGTCTGTCTCCTAGTGAAACATAATGAAACATAGTGAAACATAAAAATCTTGTGTCTCAAAATTCTATAGAGCACGCTTATTTTTTTAATGCCTGTATGTTCATAAGTGATCTTTCCTTTATCATGCCTGATATTTATAATTTGTATTTTCTGTCTTTTTAAAATCAGTCTTTCTTGGAGTTATCAATTTTATCAATCCTTTCAAAGAATCAATTTTAGTTTTCTCTATTATTCATCCATTTTCTATTTTATTATATCTTTGAATTTAATTTATTCTTTTTTTAGCTTCTTGGGTTAGAAGCTTGATTACTAATTTTAGACTTTTAATATTCTCTAATATATCCATTTAAATGTATAAATTACCCTCTAATCACTGCTATATCTGCATTCTACAAATTTTGATATGTTGTAATTTCATTATCTTTGAGGTAAAAATATTTTCTAATTTGCTTTGTGATATCTTATTGGACTCATGAGTTATTTAAAGTGTGTTGCTTAATTAACATTAGTTTAGATGAAGAAATAGAAGGCATGGTTATCAAAATTTGCAACTGATATAAAACTAAAAGGGCTAGATAGTAAATATATTAGAAGACAGAGTCAGGACTAATTTTTCAGCTGGCCAGAAACCAGGCCAAATAAAATAAGATGATATTTAGTAGAAATACATAGAATATCTCTCTTGAGTTTAAAACATTAAAAGAATGAGGGAGATGTATTTTAGCTAGATATGTGAAAAAGACTCATCTTAGATGATAGTATCCTCAGAAGTCAACAAGTTGAAATAGATGCCTAGAAACTAATGCAGTCTTAAAATTAATGAATAGAACACCAGTATTTACAAATATAGATGTGTCTTCCTTTTCCGCTTTTGCGGTTGAATCACCTAGATCATTGTAGAGACTGGATTAAAAAAAAAAAAAAAAAAAAACACAAATTAGAGCACATTCAGTGAACAACAATGATATTGAGGGACCTCAAATCTATGGCATATGAAAATTTTTTGAAGGAACTAATGATAATATGAAGAAGAGAAGATTTGGGGCTCATAATAGCCATTGTCAAATATTTGAAGAACTCTTGGGTGGAACTGGAATACTACATTTTTATAAATAACACACACACACATATAATGCACATACCACACACAGGAAAATAATGCAGGAAAAAGTTGCACACTTGGCAAAAAGCATATAGTGCACGTTATTCACGTAAAATGTGGTAGATTTATTCTCTGTTATCCCAAGAAAAAGGAATCAGTTCAGTGAGTGGACTTAATATCAGAAACTGTCATCAGCTGTAGAAAGGTGAACAATGTTCCCTCTCCTGAAACTATATCAATAGTTTGGGATGTCATTTGGGAAATTTTTGTTGAGGGGTTCACACGCTAGACTTTCTGTTATCTAATTATATCTAATATGTATAATGTTATTTATGTATTGTATGTTTATGGATAGTTTCAATTGTATCTCCTACTAATTATAAAAGTTTTTATTGTCATACAAGTTGTTTCAACTTCATTTTTTATTTTTACAGTTAAGTACAATCAGATTGTTTACTTTCAGAATTCTTCTTAAATCATCTAATTATGAGTGTTTGATTTTAGTATACTTTTGTTTTAGTTACCTAATGCTGCCATAACAAAGCATATATGAGTGGGTTGCTCTAAAGAACAGAAATTTATTTTCTTATCCTTATGGAATCTGAAAGTCCAAATCAAGGTCTTAGCCATGTCGATTCCTTCATGGGTCTCTCTCTAGTTTCTGGTTGACTGCTGTCAGTCCTTGGTTTTCCTTGGCATTCTTTGGCGTTGCCTCCCCCAATGTGTGCCCTTTTTATAACTCAGAAATGATTAGGTTTAGAACCTTCCCTACTCTGGTATGACCTCATTACCATAACAAAAGGAAACCTTTATTTCCGGAGTCATATTTATAGGTACAGGGGTTAGAATTTCAACATGTATTTTGGGGAACACAATTCAATGCATTACAGTCTTGTGCCATTACATTTAAGAAATGTCAATTTTTTAAATCTTGTAAGAAATACAGTCTAATACTCTGTCATTGGCAGAGTTGAAATGTTAATTTTTCTATTCACATTTCTCTCAAAGAAAAACATTCAAGAACCAACTGCACAGCTGGTAACACTGCATGAAATGTTAGAGGTAAGTGTTCTGTGAGGTTTAATTCTTCTGTCTTGAACATCTTTCTTAATTAGTAATTTGTGAACAATTAGACCAGTTTCCAGTTGCTGTGGAGTTGATTCTGACTCATGGAGACTCCATGTGTGTCGGAGTAGCATTGGACTCCATAGGGTCTTCAATGGCTGATTTTTTGGACGTAGATCAGCAGTCCTTTATTCTCAAGTGCCTCTAAGTGGACTTGAACCACCATTGTTTGGTTGGAGGCTGAGCACATTAAAGGAGCTCAGATGGTTCAGTGGTTAAGCACTTGGCTTCTAACCAAAAGGTTGGCAGTTCAAACCCACCACCCACTCCGTGAGAGAAAGATGTGGCAGTCTGCTTCCATAAAGATTACAGCTTTGGAATCCCTACAGGGCAGTTCTACTCTGTCCTATAGGGACATTATGAATTGGATTTGACTCGATGGCAACAGGTTTGGTTTTGAGCGTATTAACCATTTGCACCACCAGGAACTGCACACACAGCCTCAAAAAAGAAAAAATACTGTTTTAGACCTTAAGGTATACATCAATTTTTTATAAATATATTTATAATAATTTATCATTAGTACAAAATTAATTTCTTACAGTATTAGAAAAAATATTGTTTTTTAAAAGAATTTGAAATTAAAATCTAATCCTTAATCATATTCCCAAGATTTTTTTATAGGTAAATACTTTTTTAAATGTTTTTATGAGATTATTTAGTATTTACATGGTAAAATCCTATACTGTTACTTGATGCAATGTTTAGTTGGCATTTGCACTCTATTTAAAATATAGAAGTGAGCTTAAGGATTCTTTCTACAAAATTTTAAGAATTTGTGCACAATTGTTCTTTAAATAACATCAGGTCATTTTTCATATTGTAAGGGCTGAGTAATTTTAACTTTATCTGCTTTACATTCACTTTCTTTTACAGATAGCACTAACCTGTTTTAAAAAATATTTTTGAACTTCGAACAAATTATCAAACCTGTTTAGTACTTTAGAAGATCCTGATACAGCCACCCAAGGCAAATTGGGCAGAGTGGAGGATAAAATAGTCTATGAAAAACAGGATATTTAGCAATTAGCATGCCTTTTTTTTAAAATCACTGTTAAGATTAAAAGAGTGATTTCAGAAAACAAGTTTCATCGTAGTTTTATGCATTGAGTACTAAAGTCTCTTTTTTTGTTCAACAAACTAGTTTTGGTGCCTCAGAATACCTTAAATACAGAATGTTATTGTTTTGAAAAGTAAAATACAAATATGTATTATGATTAAAACCTTTTAACGTGCTGCTGGGTACTCTAGTTTGTACTGAAATTATAAGACTACTGTTTTTTATGGATGATTTAAATTTTTTTTAATAAAGGTTTTATTTATGTGACAAATATTGACAGATGTTAACTGAAATACGTGTATAATTTTTTAACAGTATATTATGTGATACCATACAAAACTTAGAATTACAAACCAGTTTTGTCTCCTAGGCTTATATTATTGATCATAACAAAATTTAAACTGCAGTTCAGTGAAAACTAAAACAATGTAAATGTTTATTTTAGATTTGGATTTTAGTATTTGACTATTTCTAACATTTTCTGTAAGTTCAATTAATATAATTAAAATTAGAAATAGAAAACTAGAAAGATGTTAAATTATATTATAATAAGTATTGCTTTAAAATAGATTTAAAATGTAATTCTTAATCACGATACCTGAAAGAAATGAGGCCAAAGCTTTTTTTCCCAGGTGGTAGGGCTTAATATAGCTAAAGTTAATGATAGATGAAAATGTTACTTTAAGAATAGAGCTATTGATATTAATATGAAATATGATTGGGATTAGAGCTTGAAATTTTTTTTTTTCATTTCTTTTTTTTTTTATGGCACTTTATATTTGTAAGATGTTTTTACTTTTCTGTGTTTCTTAAAATAATTGTATCTTTCAGTTAGCAGTTCAGAGATATGGAGTATAATTCATGATCTGCCACCAATTAGCCCTGAAAAAAAAAAAAGGAACCCCTTAATTCTTTCAAGTCCTGATTTTGTAATTTCTGAAGGCACTGGGAGGTAGCTGGGGAGGTAGACCAGTAATTGGAGTACATTTAGTATTTTTTCCTTGTGTTTCATAGAATATTAGTGTTCAAAGAGTTGTAAATATGTGTTCAATGAAAAAAATATCCTAATGCCAATGCATTTAGGAAAGAGTGATTCTCAGTGCGCATTAACAATCTTTCTCAAGTTTATTTGACTACAGAACCTGCTTTTCAAGAGCTAAGAACATCTTTTAGGGAGACATTCTATGGAATGCAGCTTGGGAAATGCCACTGTATAGTTTTTTTTTTTTTTTTTTTATTGTTGTAAGAAGTGTAGGTAACACATTGGCCAATTCAACATTTTTCACTTGTATAATTCAATGAAAAAAATTACGTCAATCATATTGTGCAACCATCACCAACATCTGTTACTGTAATTTCCATCTTTATAAACAGAAACTCAGTACTAGCTGTACAGAGATTCCGAGCCTATATAATTTTAATACAGATAGTCAAAACTTCTCAATTTGTGGTTGCAACCTCTCAACTTTTTCTTATTTTTAGGTAATTTCTTTTCCCCAAATATTAAAGAATATGTACTTACTTTCTTTTGAATTTTTTTGCATTTTCTTGAGTACTTAATTGATTTTTTTTTAAGTTTTGTATTTTTATTTTTTTAGAAGTGATTATAACTAAACTTCTAAAGAAATTGTTCATCTTAAGTGGGAGAATTACAAATATTTTTTAAACCAGTTTTTAGGAAGAGTTTTCAAAGTTAAGATGGAGCGATACATTTTAAAGATTTTTTTCCCCCACAAATATCTGTAGTCTTTAAAAAAGGGAAATCAATTATTTAAGTTAGTACATAAGTATTATGATTTAAACAACTGTTCAAGGAGAAAGGAGATCAACATCTTTTGGTGAAAAACTTTATTAATGTTTTATTATAGCTGTATCAACTTTTTCCCAAGTAAAGTATGTTTTGAATATTTTTTCCTAGATTCTTATAAATAGATTATTTGATGTTCCGCATGATCCGTATGTCAAAATTAGTGATTCCTTTTGGCCACCTTATATTGAGCTGCTGCTGCGTAACGGAATTGCCTTGAGACATTCAGAAGATCCAAACCGAATAAGATTAGAAGCCTTTCATCAGTAAAAGGATGTAATCCTTTTCATGCAGTCTTAAAATACCTTGTCATTCAAGGATGATGGAAACACTGAGGACTATTTGGATAAAAAATGTTATTTGCAAATCAAAGTACATAGTCCATCTTCCTTATATCCTTAAATGACACCTGCTGTTACCTGTTCATTTTAAAATTGTCCTTTCTCATTCAGTCAGTGCTTCTGTGTTTTAAACTGTGTGGACAAAAATGCAGATAAAAATTATTCTATACTTAACTGCTATAAAACATTTAATGCACCTTATCTCACACAATATTCTTTGAAAGATTCTTTGTTAATTTGTGATATTGCTAATGTAATTCTTCATAAATTTTTAAGTTTCTTATGCATTTTGAATTCCATTTGGTACTTAACTCCTTTGTGTATAGGAAATCTAATGGAAAGGTTGTTTAATTTGCAGATGGTTTTAAAGTTCAAGTAGTATTTGACATAGAAGGTAGAATACTTTTAAAATATTTAACAAATCTGTTTCATTTATACTGCCTTATTTGTAGATTTGTTAAAAATTGGAACATCAAAAAACCAATGGACAAAGCTAGCAAAATATATTTTAATGTATATTATTTACTAAGTGATATTATATATTTAACCACTCGATTCTGCTAATTATCACCAACAAAATTGTGTTTATAACATTTTGTTAATCCTTTGTGAATTTTCTGTAAATAAAATTCTCTCATCTAAAGACTCTTTTTAGTGATATGGCACCATATTTTTATTCACAGAAGACTTTTTCACAAATAGAGAAATTAAGCTACTATAGAACTCATTCAGGATTGAGTCCTTTTAGGGGAAGATGACATGTAAAGTACCTTCTTAGAATACTCCTGTTGGGAGTTCAAAGAATGAGTAAGTTCTATTTCTTGAAGTTACAAGAGGCAAGATGTAGTTATGGTAGTGTGAGCCTGACAATAATTCTTCAAAGCCAGGGAACTCCTCTGTGTTCCAAATTACAGAAAAGAATGGATAACGGCAGTAAACAGCTTGGTGATTTATCTAGCAAGTCTTTATGTTTTACTGGTAAATCTACTTATTAAGATAGTTTTTTTACAGGATCTTGTATAAAAGGAGTGCTGGTGATGCAGTGGTTAAAGTGCTTAGCTGCTAACCAGAGGGTCAGTGGTTTGAACCCACCAGCCACCCCACAGGAGAAAGACGTGGCAGTCTGCTTCCATGAAGATTTCAGCCTTGGAAACCCGATGGAGCGGTTCTACCCTGCCCTGTGGGGTCGATATGAGTCGGAATTGACGGCAACAGGTTTATCTTGTAAAAGGCTGTAAAGGAACTACGATTGTATCCTACTTTAATTCATTAACCTAGTCTTCTTACATAGAAAGATTGCTTGCCCACTTTTGATCTTAGATATAAACAAAGTAAATTATAGTAGAATTAGTTAGTCTTGATTTGTAGCCCATCTAAACTTAGAACTCTTAAAGCCTTTTGTGGTTTTGAGTATGTTTGAGAAAATGTTTCCAGTGCTAAGAAACTATATCTGTCTTCAGTTTTTATTGATTTAAGAAAATCAGTGAAATTTATTTAGATTTAGAATTTGTTTTTATATTATTGACTCTCAAAACATGATAATGCAAAATATCTAAAAATAATACCATATTCTAGATTTCCCATACCAGATGGTGATAGTAATATAAAACAGAAATTTAATAAGAACATAAATTTATTTTAGTCTATCACAGATATATTTAACTTTGTTATTAATACGTAGGACTATATTGATTTGGGGAAACTAAATCTCTGTTTAGTTGGAAATTCAACCTAGTTGAATAAGACCCTGTTAAGTCTTATCCTGTGTTTTATTTATTTGACATCTATATTAACATTCCTGTATCCTTATTTTCCTTAGTTTACTTTTTTGTTATTTAGTTTGCTTTTAGTTTACTTTTTTGTTGCATTTACCAAGAGTTATATTTTTCAATTCTATACAACTTCTTACCTCAACTTAATTTTCTGAAATTTCAACTTAATGATTATTAATAACAACTACTAATAATAACTGCATCAGAAATAGTAAATGAAATGACCTATTGCCTTTTTAGTGTTTATTAGTCAAAACATTAAAAATATATAATTTTTATGCTAGCAGTGCCCACTCATAGACTTATCTATAAAGTGTTTTTTCCTAAAAGTTTCTATGTATTTATCAATATGCTGCCAGTTGTCAAATGCAACATACCAAATACTTTATGATTATTGTTACATTGTACAACATGTTGACTCAGAAATGACATCAATTAGTAAAGTGAAAATTATATGCTATTAGCTTATTTTTAGTATTTTTTTCTAGTTGTTTGTCTTTCAACCTAGTTTGAGTTGCATTTCCCTTTTTACAGTATGTAGAGCTTTTAATCTTTAATTAATTTTTAATTACACATGTGCTGCATGAATGTATTCTTTTTTGAAAAATTATGACAGTATAAATAAATTTAAAGCCTCCTTTGACCACATTTCCAATCTGGATCTCACTTATCATGAGGTAACATTTTTTGACCACATTTCCAATCTGGATCTCACTTATCATGAGGTAACTAGTGTTTGATACATGCTAGTATTTTTCATATAATATGATCATGCTGTCCTATGTCCTACTGTTTGACTGTGTCCAGAGTGGAATAACATCCATTGTAACGCATCTTGCTTTGTACTAATCACAGAACCAACTTACATGATGGTGAATTCTTACAAATCTGCTCACTATCCCCGTGTAAAATTTCTACATCACAATTTTTAGTTTAGTGTTAATGCAGTCTTTAGTATAACAACATAATTTAGTGGCTCAGTGGTTAAGAGCATGGCTGCTAACCAAAAAGTCAGCCTTTCAAATCTACCAGCCACTCCTTGGAAACCCTATGGGATAGCTCTACTCTGTCCTAAAGGGTCACTATGAGTCGGAATCAACTCAAGGGCAGTGGGTTTGGTTTAGTTCAACTGTATTTATTTTTTGGAAAGATAATTTTGGTTTAACTTAATTTTCAAATTGTCCCTTAATTTTTCTAAATAATAAAAGATTGTTCCAACCACAGAAGTGCTCTATTCTTTGACACAATACAAGAAGCAACGTTTGTTACCCATTTCCATATATACTTGGGGCATGTAGAAATCAGAGCAAGAGTGCTGGCAGGAATATGTGAAAGAGTCATGGATAATTCATATGCCCAAGTTTACTAACATAATGTGATGGGAGGAAAATGCTTACTTTCTCTTGAATGCTTTGGTTAATGACCTGTAATAAGTTTGTTTTTTTTTTTTTGTTTGATCATTATCACTCAAAGAAGTACTAAATTCATTTCTAGTTGGTAACTGGTTGGGGTACCTATTATAAAGATGGAGAGAGAAGAATCTTGAGTCTTAGTAATTTTGTTTTCTTGGTTTTTGCCGTTCCTGCTGTCTGTTAAAAAACATGCCTAAAACGTTAAGTCTCTGTGTCCTGTATTAATTGTACTGTGGACTACTAGGCCACATTCACTGTCAAATAATAGGATTATGAATTATCTAAAGAGAATATAATTTAGTTTATGGACATTCATCTGTATCATTTCAAAAGGGGCCTTAAATACAGAGGGATATTTTCATCCAGAATTAGTCAAGATTGTTGCTTTTAAGTTAAGAACAAATATCAAAGTAAAAATCCCTTCCAGTGCCATGAGTTAGGATACATACAATGAGCAACACTGTTTTAGAATTTTGTCCTCTGTACCTGGCTTACTCTCAAATATAATCAACCCTGTTCTGTGTACCAGAAGCCAAGTTGGTATAACATAGTCCAGACCTACTTGTACCTCCTTATTTTCCACTCTTCCTTAATAAATACCTTTGGTTCTAATCATAATGACTTCTTTGAACCATGAGGTTGCTATGCTTATGGTTGCCACCATTGCTTAGCCTTCAATTAGAACGTACATCTCTCTTTCCTCTCTCTGTTCAAAATATACTTATTTTTAAAGCCCTGTGTCCCTAATCTCTCTGGAACCTTCCCTGATTACTCTGATTTTCTTTCACCTTCCCTGAACTCCTGCAGCTTTTTGTCTGCGTCACATAATATATCAATTTCTTCTTTATTTTGTATAATGAGGGATGCAGAAAGTGAGGTCTTGGAGAGCCATATAATGCTTTTCTAGCGAGTTTTGACTTGTTTCTGTAAGCCAGGACTTCTTCCTAATGCATCTGTATCCATTGTCACTGTTAAGGGATGGTGAGATATCAACATTAAATAGAGTACTTACAAATATAAGGTAGATGTAGCAATACTGAAAGGAGGAGAAATAAAAAAGCATTAAATGTGACCACAGCAAAAACTAGAAACCCTGTAAGGTGCCAGGAGTTTGCTAGACTGGTAGAGAAGGGTGCCATTAAACTAGGAATCATGTAAAACACTATAATATTATGAAAGAGAACAAGAAGAAAGTAAAATCCACATCAAATAATAACAAGAAATTAGGAACTGAAATTTCACACAAATCAGCTGAAGAAAATCCCTCCTCTTCAACCATTAAACAGAAGAAAATGTAGTTCTACACTCCAAATACAATTAAATGTATTCAAGAAAGCATTTGAGGATTTGAAAACCCACATTGAATTAGAAATTTAACACTAAGAACAAATGGAGAAAATAAAAGATTAAATTCAGGAATGACATGGAAGACAAAGACAAATTATCTCAGAAATACAGAGTGAATTACAAGATGTCCAATAGAGAGTAGACTCAAATAAAAAATTATAAGAGGCATTAAAAAGGCAGGAAAACAACGAAGAGTATGAAAAAGACGTAAAGAAGTAGAAGAGTTAGAAACAGTGGAAATGGAAGTCAGGCAAAAAAGGGGTAATATCTGTATTATTGGAGTTCCTGAGAAAGAAAACAATAGAAAAGAACTAATATTTAAAATTATAATCAAGAAATAGAAAAATACCTGAACTTATACCTCGAAAGGACTCAGTGGATAAATGGGAGGCTATACCCATAATTATCAATTCCAGTACATATTGTAGTAAAACAGATTTCAAAGAAAAATATCTGCAAAGCTTCCTGGTAAAAATAAAAGATCAAATAACTTACTAAAACAAAAGAATTAGATTTGTGTCAGACTTTTCAAAACCAACATACAAAACAAGGCAGCAATTGAGCAATTTTTGTTTTTTCTTTAAACTTAAGGAACACATGAACTAAAGGTATTCTACCCAACCAAGTTACCCTTCAAATATCAAAGTTTTAGAAAAACAGTTTACAATATACAAGAATTCTATATCCAACAACTCTTCTTGGGGAATTTTACAGGATGAGCTTTATCAAACTAAATGATGATTGTAAAATTCAGCAAAAGGACTGATGGGGAGCTTTTAAAAACATACAAGCATACATATAAAAACTAAATCAAAGGTGAGTATGACCATGGAGGACTAAATGTACAAATGCTATATATTGTGACAAATTATAATTCTTTAAAATGAGGAAAGGGAGAAAGCAAAATAGGAAAAGCTTGTCATATAGACACTAGGTTAGTGTTACAAGGACACCAAACAAAAGCTGGTAAACCAGATAGTAAAAAGTCAAATAAGAGAAAAAGTATAAGTAAAAAAAGTAATCACTAGAACCAAAATGCAAACCTTCCCAGATACCAGAAAATTTTTCAATAAAAGAACAGGAAATACGTATTTCATAGAGAGACATAGCAAGTATAAAAAATGCACATAATTATAAAATATGATGATGTCTGGGAAGAACTCCAACCTCAGAGGATGGCAAGGAGTATACCTGTCACAGCTTTGTAAGTGCTGAAAGTAGATAAGATTTAATAAATCGGAGCAAGACAGTTGTTACAGCACTGCAAACTCCAAGTCCCATTGAGCAACATGATGGGCACAGATGGAGGTTACACATGCAGTGGGTTTTGCCACAGATAAGAAAGCCAGGACCAAAGAAGACTCAGCACCTTTTTAGCAAGCATCAAACAAGCCAGGCCAATTATTGGGGAGGAAGCATTTATGTAGTAGTCACACTGTGGTTTCCTTAAGACCAGAAGACCAGATAGTCATGCTTGCCTATGTGACTTGGCCTTAGAAACTATTCAGTATCAGGGGATGGGTAAGCCTTATAGTTCTTTACTCAGCAAGAGCGTACAGGGATGTTCAGGGTCCTCCTATTCTAGACCAAACCTATTAGTCAAAACAATGAGAATGGGGCTTAACTCACAAAGCAAAACTGAACTGGAGTCTAAACACCTAAAACAGTGATTTGGAAAGGTGAAAAACAAAGAGAAAAAAAAAAAAAGCTTATGAAGCAAATGAAAATAGCGGGGATAGAAAACGTCATACCAAACAAAGTAAGATGCAAGCTGAAATGGATAAAATTGACAAGGATACTTTTTATGCTAAAAGCTACAATCCACAATGAAGATAAGAATATTTATGTACTATGTAACACAGTAACCACCTGTGGGAAGCAAAAACTACAGGAGATGCAAGGAGACACAGAAACTCAATAGCAGAGTTCAACACACCAGTCTTGTTACAAGACAGATTAAATGGACAAAAAATAAGGAGAACTAAGCAACACATCAACATGGTAGATATTATGGATATATATCAAGCTTTCCATCATAAGAATAGAGAATACATGAGTCCTACAGTACATTCACAAAAATCAATCATGTTTTATGTCATAAAACATTAGTAATTCAGTAAATTAGAATTATTACAAACATTGATTACAAACATTAAAACTAGAAATTACTAACAGAAAGCAGAAAGGCCCTTCCATTTGGAAATTAAAAACCCTCCTATTTAAAAATTCCTTGGTGAAGGAGAAAATACAAATTATAGGATTTACAAACAATGTATTGACAAAACACCATATCAGAATCTATGAAAAGGATCTAAAGTGTCGATCAGAGGAAAATTCACTGCAGTAAATACTTTTATCGATAAAAGTGAACAAATAAGAATGAATTAAGTTCCCAGCTCAAAAAACTAGAAAAAAATCTACAAAGTGTACCAAAACCAAACCAAGTACAAAGAAGGAAATAATGAAGATAAAAGCAGAAATTAATGAGGAAGAGAGATAAAAACCCATAGACCTAATTAGTAAATAAAAATGACAACGTAGGGATAGCCATTGAAACAAGAAAAAATTTTAAAGTCATACTATTTTGCAGAACTCTATGCAAATAAATTTGAAAATTAAATGAAAAGGATAATTTTCTAGGGAATAACAGATTACCAGAATTTACACCATCTGAGTTTGAAAGCTTAAACTGAACAATTTCCATAGAAGAAATAGAGACAGTTATGAAGGAATTACCCCACAGAAACACACCAGGCTCCGATGATTTCAAAGGGTAATTCTACCACACATTCAAAGACCAGACAGTCACACTGCTTTATAAATTATTCCAGAGCATTGAAAATGAAGGAAAACTCCCTAATTTATAAAGCAACTGTAACACTGTCTCCTAAATCAGGTAAAGACAGTACTAAGAAAATCATAGATCAATATCATTTGTAAATATGGATGGGAAAATTATAAAACATTAGCAAACAAAATCCAACACCACATTAAGAAAATAATGTACCATGACCAAGGGATATTTATTCTAGGAATGCAAAGAAGGTTCAATATTAGAAAATCCATTATTAAACACAATACTAATAAATATAAGGTAAAAATTATGTGATCGTCTCCATAGATGCTAAAAAAGACTTTGTCAAAATTTAACATATATTTATGATAAAATAAGAATATAGGAACTGCAAAATATTGTCTTAACATGATTTTATATATGTATGTAACCAAACCAAACCCATTGCCGTCGAGTCGATTCTGACTCAGCGATCCTATAAGACAGAGAACTGCCCCATATATTTATATATGTTGTTATTTGCTGTTGAGTTTGCTGTGACTCATAGCAACTCTGTGTATAACAGAACAAAACACCTTCACCGTCTTTGTGATCACTGGTATGTTTGAGTCCATTGTTGCAGCAATTGTTGCTGTGTGCCATCTAATTGATTACGAATCATAATGACCGCATAGGGTACCGTAGTGTTTCCTAGGCTATAATTTTTGAAGGAGCAGACTGCCAGGTCTTTTCTCCCATGGATCTGCTGGTGGGTTGGAACCACTGATCTTTTGGTCAGCAGCCAAATGCCTAACCTTTGCACCACCAGGGCTACTTGCAGCTATTGTAGCGCCTTCCAATCTGGGGTGCTCATCTTCCAGCAGTATACTGCAGAATGCTCTGTTGTGATCCGTAGGGTTTTCATTGACTGACTTTTGGAAGTACATTGCTAGGTATTTCTTCCTAATCTGTCATAGTCTGTGAACTCCACTGAAACCTGCCCACCATAGGTGACCCTGCAGGTATTTGAAATACTGGTCGCATAACTTCCAGCATCATAGCAACGCACAAGCCACCACAGTGTGGTAAACTGACAGACGGGTGCTGGATATCATTATATATACCATTTGCCATTGAGTTGATTCTAATTCATGGTTATCCTATGTGTGCCGGAATAGAATTGTGCTGTATAGCGTTTTTCAATGGCTGATTTTCCTGAAGTCGATCAGCAGGTCTTTTTTCTAGGGCGCCTCTAGGTGGACTCAAATCTCCAACCTTTCACTTAGCAACTGAGTATGTTAAATGTTTGCACCACCTAGGGTCCCTCTCTCTCCCCATATGTATATTTGTGTGTGTGTGTGTACATGCACGCATATATGGCTTAATACTAAAGCCAGTATCTTATTTAGTGGAGAATCACTAGAAGCGTTTCCACTAAGATCCAGAACAAGGCAAGGATGTATACTGTCTCCACTACTAGTCAACATTGTACTAAAGACTTTAGCCAGTGTAATTAGACAAATCGATTTGAGGCAACAGAATGATAAAAAAGAAAACTACCTCTATTTGAAGAAAGTGTGATAGTATACCAGGAAAACACCAGAGAAATAATAAAACTAAAACAATAAAATAATTCAGTGAATTAACATACAAAATCAATAGCTTTTGTAAACACAAACAGTAGATAGTGAACATAATGGTAAAGAAAAACAACAGCAATAAAAATGATCAAATACTTGGGAATTTAACCAGAAATGTACAAAACCTATTTGAGGAAAATATAAAACTCTCCCTGAAGACAGAAAAGTTAACTTGAAAAAATGGAAAGACATCCCTTGTTCTTGTGTAGGACAATTCAACATATATTTGACAGTTCTCCCTGAATTAGTTTATTAATTTATCCCAATAAGAATACCAACAAACACTTTTATGGAGTTAGACAGGTCAATACTAAAATTTATTTGAAAAAAACAACTTAAAAGAATGACAGCAAAAAGACAAACTATAAGGGGAGACTTGCCCTCTTAGGTATTAAAATATACTATAAAGCCTCTATCCCCTATGTGCAGGTCAGTTTCTCGTACTGTGGGGGCTTGCATGTTGCTGTGATGATGGAAGCTATGCGACAGTATTCAAATACCAGCAGGGTCACCCATGGCGGACAGGTTTCAGCTGAGCCTCCAGACTAAGACAGACTAGGCAGAAGGACTCAGCGGCCTACTTCTGAAAAGAATTAGCCAGTGAAACCTTATGAATAGCAGTGGAACATTGTCTGATATAGTGCCAGAAGATGAGCCCCTCAAGTTGGAAGGTACTCAAAAGATGACTGGGGAAGAGCTGCCTCCTCAAAGTAGAGTCGACCTTAATGAGATGGATGGAGTCAAGCTTTCGAGACCTTCATTTGCTGATGTGGCGTGACTCAAAATGAGAAGAAATAGCTGCAAACATCCACTAATCAGAATGTGCAATGTATGAAGTATGAATCTAGGAAATTGAAAATCATCAAAAATGAAATGGAACACCTATGCTCATCTAAAGACTTCACCAAAAGAGTAAAAAGACCACCTACAGATTGAGAAAGAATTTTCAGCTATGACATCTCCGCCCAGCGCCTGACCTCTAAAATCTATACGATTCTGTTAAAACTCAACGACAAAAAGACAAACAACCCAATCAAGAAGTGGGCAAAGGATATGAACACACACTTCACTAAAGAAGATATTCAGGCAGCTAACAGATACATGAGAAAATGCTCTCGATCATTAGCCATTAGAGAAATGCAAATCAAAACTACGATGAGATTCCATCTCACTCCAACAAGGCTGGCATTTATCCAAAAAACACAAAATAATAAATGTTGGAGAGGCTGCAGAGAGATTGGAACTCTTATACACTGCTGGTGGGAATGTAAAATGGTACAACCACTTTGGAAATCTATCTGGCGTTTTCTTAAAAAGTTAGAAATAGAACTATCATACAACCCAGAAATCCCACTCCTTGGAATATACCCTAGAGAAATAAGAGCCTTTACATGAACAGATATCTGCACACCCGTGTTTATTGCAGCCCTGTTTATAATAGCAAAAAGCTAGAAGCAACCAAGGTGTCCATCAACGGATGAATGGTTAAATAAATTATGGTACATTCACACAATGGAATATTACGCATCGATAAAGAACAGTGACGAATCTGTGAAACATTTCATAACATGGAGGAACCTGGAAGGCATTATGCTGAGTGAAATTAGTCAGAGGCAAAAGGACAAATATTGTATAAGACCACTATTATAAGATCTTGAGAAATAGCATAAACTGAGAAGAACACATACTTTTCTGGTTATGGAGGGGGGAGGGAGGGAGGGTGGGAGAGGGTTATTTACTGATTAGTTAGTAGATAAGAACTACTTTAGGTGAAGGGAAGGACAAAATACACAGAAGGTCAGCTCAACTGGACTGGACCAAAAGCAAAGAAGTTTCTGGGATAAACTGAATGCTTCAAAGGTCAGCGGAACAAGGGTGGGGGTTTGGGGACTATGGCTTAAGGGGACTTCTAAGTCAATTGGCAAAATAATTCTATTATGAAAACATTCTGCATCCCACTTTGAAGTGTGGCTTCTGGGGTCTTAAATGCTAACAAGTGGCCATCTAAGATGCATCAATTGGTCTCAACCCACTTGGATCAAAGGAGAATGAAGAACACCAAAGTCACACGATAACTATGAGCCCAAGAGACAGAAAGGGCCCCATGAACCAGAGACTTACATCATCCTGAGACCAGAAGAACTAGATGGTGCCCAGCCACCTCCGATGACTGCCCTGACAGGGAGCACAATGGAGAACCCCTGAGGGAGCAGGAGATCAGTGGGATACAGACCCCAAATTCTCATAAAAAGACCAGACTTAATGGTCTGACTGAGGCTAGAGGAATCCCAGCGGTCATGGTCCCCAAACCTTCTGTTGGCCCAGGACAGGAACCATTCCTGAAGACAACTCATCAGACATGGAAGAGACTGGACAATGGGTTGGAAAGAGATGCTGATGAAGAGTGAGCTACTTGTATCAGGTGGACACTTGAGACTGTGTTGGCATCTCCTGTCTGGAGGGGAGATAGGAGGGTAGAGAGGGTTAGAAACTGGCAAAATTGTCACAAAAGGAGAGACTGGAAGTGCTGACTCATTAGGGGGAGAATAAGTGGGAGTATGGAGTAAGGTGTATATAAGCTTATGTGTGACTGACTTGATTTGTAAACATTCACTTAAAGCTCAATAAAAATTATTTTAAAAAAATAATAAAAAAAAATGAAATGGAACGCATAAAAATTGATATCCTAGGCATTAATGAGCTGAAATGGACTGGTATTGGCCATTTTGAATCAGACAACCATATGGTTTACTATGCCAAGAATGACAACTTGAAGAGGAATGGTGTTGCATTCATCGTCTAAAAGAACATTTCATATCCTGAAGTGCAATGCTGTCAGTGATAGAATAGTATCCACACGCCTACAAGGAAAACCAGTTAATTTGACTATTATTCAAATTTATGCACCAACTGCTAATTCCAAAGATGAAGAAATTGAAGATTTTTGCCAACTTCTGCAGTCTGAAATTGATCAGACATGCAATCAGGACGCTGGTGATTGGAATGTGAAACCAGGGATATCATACCTGATGTCAAAGGGATCCTGGCTGAAAGCAGAGAATACCAGAAAGATGTTTACCTGTGTTTTATTGACTATGCAAAGGCATTCGACTATGTGAATTATAACAAATTATGGATCACATTGCAAAGAATGGGAATTCCAGAACACTTAATGTGCTCATGAGAAATCTGTACATGGATCAGGAGGCAGTCAGTTGAACAGAACAAGGGGATACTGTATGATTTAAAGACAGGAAAGAAGAGTGTCATGTTGTATCTTTTAATCATACCTACCCAATCTCTATGCTGAGCAAATAATCTGAGAAGCTGGACTTTATGAAGAAGAATGGGGCATCAGGATTGGAGGAAGAGTCATTAACAACCTGAGATATGCAGATGACACAACATTGCTTGCTGCAAGGGAAGAAGACTTGAAGTGCTTATTGATGAACATCAAAGACCACATCTTCAGTGTGGATTACACCTCAACATAAAGAAAACAAAAATCCTCACAACTGGACCAATAAGGAATGTCATGACAAACGGAGGAAAGATTGAATTTGTCAAGGATTTCATTTTACTTGGATCCACAATCAACACCTATGGAAGCAGAAGTCAAGAAATCAGAAGATGCTTTGCATTCGGCAAATCTGCTGCAAAAGACCTCTTCAAAGTGTTGAAGAGCAAAGATGTCACCTTGAAGACTTAGGTGTGCCTGACCTAAGCCATGGTGTTTTCAATCTACTCATATGAGTGCCAAAGCTGGACAATGAATAAGGAAGACCGAAAAAGAATTGATGTCTTTGAATTGTGGTGTTTCAAAAAAATATTGAATATACCATGGACTGCCAAAAGAATGAATAACTGTCTTGGAAGAAGTACCAGAATGCTCCTTAGAAGCACGATGGCGAGACTACATCTCACATACTTTGAACATGTTATCAGGAAGGATCAGTCCCTGGAGAAGGATATTATGCTTGGTAAAGTAGAGGGTCAGGGAAAAGGAGGAAGACCCTCAATGAGATGGACTGCTGTAGTGGCTGCAACAATGGGCTCACGCATAACGACGATTGTGAGGATGGCACAGGACAGGGCAGTGTTTCGTCTGTTGTACATAGGGTCGCTATGAGTCGGAATCGACTCGACGGCACCTAACAACAACAACATAAGGCCTCTATAAATGTGGCACTAGCACATGCATTCACAAAATGACCAAGAAAATAGGATAAGAAACCCTGAATTAGACCCAAATATATATGGGAATTTAGCATATGCCAAACTGGCATCTCATATTACTGGGACTTTTTAATAAATGACACTGGGATAACTAGGTAGAAATCTGGAAAAAAAATAAAGTTGAATCCATATCTCATGCATTACACAATAAACTCCAAATGAATTATGGATCTAAACACAAGTAATTAAAACTAAAAGAAAACATGAATAAATTACTCTTTAACTTTGGAGTAGAGAAAGACTTTCTAGCACATAAGAATGTACATGACCATAAGCAAAATCAAAAGACAATGGACAAGAGACAACAGATATTTTCACTACATATACCACAGATAAAAGGCTAACATTCCTTGTATATAAAGAACTCTGAAAAATTGAGGGACATTTAACCAAAGAGGATATACAGATGGCAAATAAACATGAAAAGATGCTCACCATAATTGGTCATTAGAGAAAACCAAACTAAAATGAGATATCACTACACACCTATTGGAGTGACTAAGATGAAATAGTGATAAAACCAAATGTTGGCAAAGATGCAGAGAAACTGTATTACGCATGCCACTGGGAATATAAAATGGTACAGCCACCCTGGAAAATAATTTGGCAGTTCCTTTCAAAACTAAAAATGGACTTACTATACAACTCAGCAGTTGTGCATTTGGATAGTTATGCCAGAGAAATAGACTTATTTTCACACAGAATCTATACACAAATGTTTGTAGAAGCTGTACTCATAGGAGCAAAAAACTGGAAACTACCCAAATACCCTTCAATAGATGAATGGCTCAACAAACTGGTACGTACACCCATATCATAGAAATCTACTCAGCAGTAAAAAAGAAAATGAACAATAAACATGTGCAACAATTTTGATGATCTTAGTGAAATTATGCTGAGTGAAAAAAAGCCAATCTCAATACATACTGCATGATTCCGTTTATGTAACACTCTTGTAATAACATAATTAGAGAGATGGAAAAGAGATTAGTGGTTGCAGGAATTTAGGGATGTGGAGTTGAGGGAATGGTTCTGCCTATAAAGGATTCATGCGTATACAGTTGAGTAGTTTGATCGTGGCAATCGTTACACAAGACTGCACATGTAATAAAATTATGTAGAGCTACACACACACACACACAAATGATTGCACATATAACTACTAAAATCTGAATAAGCTCCATGGGTTATACCAATGTTGATTTTTGGTTTTGATATTGTACTATAGTTGTGCAAAATATTAACACTTGAGAGAGTTTGGGGAAGGGTGTACACGTCTTCCCTATACACTTTTGCAACCTCCTATGAATCTATAATTATCTCATAATAAAATGATTTAAAAAATTGAAACAATAGACCAAGAACCCAATAGAAAATGGAAAAAAGACATGAATAGAATATATATATTTATGTGCGTGTGTGTATATATATGCATATATATATACACATTGTTGTTGTCAGGTGCCATGGGCTTGATTGTAACTCAAAGTGGCCCTATGTACAACAAATGAAACACTGCCCTGTCCTGTGCCATCCTCACAATCGTCATTATGCTTGAGCCCATTGTTGCAGCCACTACAGCAATCCATCTCATTGAGGGTCTTCCTCCTTTTCCCTGACCCTCTACTTTACCAAGCATAATATCCTTCTCCAGGGACTGATCCTTCCTGATAACATGTTCAAAGTATGTGAGATGTAGTCTCGCCATCGTGCTTCTAAGGAGCATTCTGGTACTTCTTCCAAGACAGAGTTATTCATTCTTTTGGCAGTCCGTGGTACATTCAATATTTTTTGCAAACACCACAGTTCAAAGGCATCAATTCTTTTTCGGTCTTCCTTATTCATTGTCTAGCTTTGGCACTCATATGAGTAGATTGGAAACACCATGGCTTAGGTCAGGCACACCTAAGTCTTCAAGGTGACATCTTTGCTTTTCAACACTTTGAAGAGGTCTTTTGCAGCAGATTTGCCGAATGCAAAGCATCTTCTGATTTCTTGACTTCTGCTTCCATAGGGGTTGATTGTGGATCCAAGTAAAATGAAATCCTTGATAACTTCAATCTTTTCTTCGTTTGTCATGACCCTTTTTATTGGTCCAGTTGTGAAGATTTTTGTTTTCTTTATGTTGAGCTGTAATCCATACTGAAGGCTGTGGTCTTTGATGTTCATCAATAAGCGCTTCAAGTCCTCTTCACTTGCAGCAAGTGAGGTTGTGTCATCTGCATAACTCAGTTTGTTAGTGCATTTCCCTCCAATCCTGATGCCCAATTCTTCTTCATATAGTCCATCTTCTCAGATTATTTGCTCAATGTACAAATTGAGTAGGTATGATGAAAGGATACAACCCTGACACACACCTTTCCTGACTTTAAACCATGCAGTATCCCCTTGTTCTGTTTGAGCTACTGCCTTCTTGGTCTGTCTACAGGTTCCTCATGATCACAATTAAGTGTTCTGGAATTCCCACTCTTTGCAATGTTATCCATAATTTGTTATGATTCACACAGTTGAATGCCTTTGCATAGTCAATAAAGCACAGGAAAACATTTTCTGGTTTTCTCTGCTTTCAGCCAAGATTCATCTGACATCAGCAATGATATCCTTCATTCTACATCCTCGTCTGAATCCGGCTTGAATTTCTGGCACTCAACTATATGGAAAAATTCTCTAAGTCACTCATAATTACAGAAATGCCAATTAAAACAGCCCAGAAATACTATTTCTCACCTGACTTAATATCAACAAATTTCAAAATATGATAATATTTTGCTGGTGAGATTGAGGAAACAGGCACTCTTTTACATTGCTCAAGCGAATGCAGACTGCTAAAACCCTTCTGGAGGGAAACTGACAATAGCTAAAAAAAAGTACTTATGCACTTATTTTTGACCCACCAATCCACCTTCTAGGAATCTACCTGGAACATATACCTCCAATAATATAAAAATATGTATGTACAAGGGTATTTATTCTATCATTGTTTAAGAACTCTTTGCCAAACCAAGGCACAAGGATTTTATCCTGTTTTCTTCTCAAAATTTTATAGTTTAAGCTTTTATAATCCTTTTTGAGTTAAATTTTGTGTATTGTGTACTTGCGGGCTAAAGAATCTAGTTTAAGTAAGATGAACTTTGTCCTTGGCTCTGGAGAGATAACCCTTAGAGTAATTGGGGTGCCTTGGTCTGGCACTTCCAGGCTACATCTGAGAATTTGTGCTGGCAAGTGGGGCCTCGCTAGACTAGAAAAGACTCACTTGGGTGGCCGACACCAGCTTGACTCAGGAGGCATAATTTAGCCTATTATGCAGGACTGGCCCATAAGAGCTGTGAACACAGTGGCTCAGATGGTTTCCTGATTGATGAGAACATCTGCTCTCAGGAGGGTAGAATGTCCTTTGGGACATGGAAGCTCCATATTGGGAATGCTCCCAGACCTCTCCCAGTGCATTTCTTCATTTGTATTCTTTTTTGGTGTAATAAATCTGTAGTGGTAGCTATGGTATTCTCCGGTGAATTCTGTGAGTCGTTCCAGTGGAGCAGTGGGAGCCAGCAGGACAGAGTAAGAGTGTCATAGTTGGTGATATTACTGCACCCATTTCCTATGATACACAGTTCTTCTCCTTTCCCGTCTACTTCTCGCCTTATCCTCTTTTCTTTTTTCCAGTATTCCTTCTTCTGTTACTCATGCCTTAGTTCTGCCAGTGACACCTGAGATATGACTTGGCTCTTTGGTGTTCTTCCAGAACTTGGGACCTTGAAGGAACTGTGGGAATATGTTTTGTTACAGATGAGAGATCTAATGTAGATGTCATAGCCAATAAAATCACAAAATAACCTCCAAAAAAAAAAAAAAAAAAGGAAAGAAATTAAGGGTGTCATGTGGGCTCCGAGCTTGCAGCTTGCAATGTGAAGGTGTAGTGGCAAACCAGCTTTCAATATGTGGCTAGCAGAGCAGAAGGCTGGGTGTCACGTAGACTTCTAAATTTGCAACTGGCATCAGCCTATTTGGTAATCTAAAGGACAGTATCCTTTTAACTTGTGAGCTCTGACCTAGGTCCGGGTGACTAGGGTCTGAGAGAGAGTGTGTCACTGGGGTGGCTGGTGATGAGGATGGAGAAATGAGACCACGAGGATTGGGTCAATCTCTACATTTTAAGGAATGAATTCCTACTGGTCCTTGCCGTGCAGTGCTGTAAGAAACTAGTATTGAATTTTAACTCATAAAATAAATATCCATGAATCCATAGTGATATAAATTTATAACCAAATAAGTGGGAGAGAAGGGACAATTCTTCCTTGCAGAAGTATTCCAAGTAATAAATACAGAAGGGAAGTCATCCTTAGGAAAATACCACAGTAATAGTTTTGCAGACAAGAGCCTCGGATGGACGCTAAATTAGTAAGTGAAAGACCAAGAAGATACAGGATATTTGCATGGTCTCAAAGTATCTGCCTTACTATATTCATTAACTACAAAGAAACATAGTGGAGAAACCCAGCAGTGGAGAAACACCACCTCAACTAAGTGATCAAGGTTAGCATCACCAACAGTCTGAAACACTGACATTGTAAATCCTTTGATGTAATGCAGTGAGGACACATCATTTCTGTGATGTTCTTAACAAAAATGCATAATCTCATTCTAATCATGAGAAAATATCAGACAAATATAAATTGAGGATTATACTAAAAAATAATTAACCAGTACTCTTCTAATGTGTCCAGTTTATGAAATACAAAGAAAGCCTGAGAAACTACCACAAATTAGAGGAAACTAAGAAGAAATAACAACTAATTACAAGGTGGGATCCTGATAGTCTTCTGAAACAGAAAAAGGGCAATAGTGGAAAAACTGGTGAAATTCGAATAAGGTCTGCAGTTTAGTTAATAGTATTGTACCAATGTTAATTTATTGGTTTTCATCATTGTAATAGAGTTATATAAGATGTTAACATTAGGGGAAGGTGACTAAGGAACATATGGGAACTCTTTATACTATTTTTGCAACTTTTCTTTAAGTCTAAAATTAGTTTAAAGTAAAAAGCTAAGAAAAAAAGTAAGACTTTAAGTCAAGGTAGGACAATGGGTTCTCACTTTATTGTACCCTTTCTTCTCCAACATGTAGCACTGATTGATAAAATTTAAAAGAGGAAAATGAAAATGTTAAAAACTAAATTACAAGTGGATCAGAAATCAGAAGAGAAATAGAAAGCTGTGAGTAACTGTTGTATTTGACTCAAGGTTTAGAAGTACTTAGTGGAAACAATATTGAAAGAAAGGAACTAGAATCAAGCTCACTGACTAAGGGCTTGAGTGGATCTCTTCACACTAAAAAGTTAGGAAAGGATATTTAAAAAAAATCTGTCATTACCTGCTTCTTAGAACTATGGTTTATAACAAGCTATTTTTTTTTTCCTATGGGTCTAGGGAGGTGAAAGTGGTACAGATACAGCCTAATGAGCAGGAACTAAAGTAGATGGAGATGTTAACTGCCTAAAATCACTTAGATGGGTGTGATATGATCCTTCTCCCCTGGTATTCATGCCCTTCTATAGCCCTGCCCCTCCCCCATATTGTGTCATTGTTGGTTTGTGTGACTAATAAAATACGGAAAAAATGATAGTGTACAACTTGTATGTCAGTTTGTCAGTGAAAATCTTATGGATTATAGCAAAACATTGTCTGATACAGTGCTGGAAGATGAGCCCCTGAGGTTGGAAGGCACTCAAAATACAACTGGGGAAGATCTGCCTCCTCAAAGTAGAGTTGACCCTCATGACATGGATGGAGTAAAGCTTCTGGGACCTTCATTTGCTGATGTGACACAACTCAAAAGGGCAAGAAGAGCTGCAAACATCTATTAGTGATTGGAACATGGAATGTAAGACATGGAATCAAGGAAATTGGAAGTTGTCAAAAATAAAATGGAATACTTTAAGATTGATATCCTAGGTGTTATAGATTAAATTGTGTCCTCCCCAAAATGTGCGTCAACTTGGCTAGGCCATGATTCCCAGTATTGTGTGGTTGTCCTCTATTTCCTGATCTGATGTAATTATCCTATATGATGTTAATGAGGCAGAATTAGAGGCAGTTATGTTAATGAGACAGGACACAATCTACAGGATTATGTGGTATCTAAAAAAAAAAAAAAAATTTTTTTTTTTTTTTTGAGTCAATCTCTTTTGAGATATAAAAGAGAGAAGTGAGCAAAAAGAGGAAGACCTCATTACCCCTAAGCAAGAAGAGCCAGGAGTGGGGCATGTCCTTTGGACCTGGGGTCCGTGCACTTAGAAGCTCCTAGACTAGGGAAAGATTGATGAAAACGACCTTCCGAGCCAACAGGGAGAGGAAGGCTTCCCCTGGAGCTGGTGCCCTAAATTTGAACTTCTGGCCTCCTAAACTGTGAGAGAGTAAAGTTCTGTTTGTTAAAACCATCCATTTGTAGTATTTCTGTTACAGTAGCACTAGATAACTAAGACAGAATTTGGTACCAGGAGTGAGGTGCTGCTGTAACAGATACATATAGTGTGGAGGCAGTTTTGGAATTGAGTAATGGGTAGAGGCTGGAAGAGTTTTAAAGTGCCTAATAGTAAAAGCTCAGATTGCCTTGAAGAGACTGTTAGTGGAATTATAGACATCAAAGACAATCCTGGTGAGAGCTCAGAAGGAAGCAAGGAGAGCTGTAACACTGAAAACAGTGCAGACAGTGAGAAGCAGTGGCAGAGAAATAGTGGCAGCAGGACCAGGAGACTAGTGCGAGATGGTGCACCACAGAGTGAGAGAGCTGAGTGCCTTTGGGCAGGAGGTTTCCTGGAAGAGTGGTGTGCATCTGGGCACTTGTCAGTGGAGCTAGGCTTACTGACCATGGAGCAAAAGAGCTGAGCACCTTCAAGCTGAGGCTTACTGGCAGAGCAGGGTGCCTCTGAGCACTTACTGATAGAGCTAAACAACTTTGTAATACTTGCCCAACCAGGGCAGAGGCTGGGCTGGCCCAAGAGGCCCAAGAAACCAGGATGCCAGGGAAACAGAAAACAGAAATTGAAGAGACAGGACCAAAGGAAGCAGAGCTACCTCAGTCTTAAAAGGTTGGGCCATGACCTCTGGAATCTCGAAGGTGAGGCCATGGTCTGCTAGGTTTCAAAGAGTCATGTCTTCACCAGCTCAATGTCAAGTTGGCTAGGCCATGATTCCCAGTATTGTGTGGTTGTCCTCCATTTTGTGATCTGATGAAGTTATCCTTTGTGTTATAAATCCTAACCTCTATGTTTGAGGCAGGATTAGAAGCAGTTATGTTAATGAGGCAGGACACAATCTATAGCATTAGATTGTATCTTGAGTCAATCACTTTTGAGATATAAAAAAAAGAAGAGAGGAGAGGGACCTCATTACCACAAGCAAGAATAACCAGAAGTTGGGCATGTCCTTTGGACCCAGGGTCCCTGCACTGAGTAGCTCCTAGACCAGGGAAAGATTAATGACAAGGACCTCCCTCCAGAGCCCACAGAGACAGAAAGCCTTCTTCTGGAGATGGCATCCCGAATTCAGATGTCTGGCCTCCTAAACTGTGATAGAATAAATTTCTGTTTGTTAAAGCCATCCACTTGTGGTATTTCTGTTATAGCAGCACTAGACAGCTATGACACTAGGCATTAATCAGCTGAAATGGACTGGAATTAGCCATTTTGAATTAGACAATCATATGATCTACTATGCCAGGAATGACAAATGGAAGAGGAATAGAATTGTTGTTGTTAGGTGCCGTCGAGTCGGTTCCGACTCATAGCGACCCTATGCACAACAGAACAAAACACTGCCTGGTCCTGTGCCATCCTTACAATCGTTATGCCTCAGCTCATTTTTGCAGCCACTGTGTCAATCCACCTCGTTGAGGGTCTTCCTCTTTTCCACTGACCCTGTACTCTGCCAAGCATGATGTCCTTCTCCAGGGACTCATCCCTCCTGACAACATGTCCAAAGTATGTAAGGTGCAGTCTTGCCATCCTTGCCTCTAAGGAGCATTCTGGCCGCACTTCCTCCAAGACAGATTTGTTCGTTCTTTTGGCAGTCCATGGTATATTCAATATTCTTTGCCAACACCACAATTCAAAGGCGTCAACTCTTCTTCTGTCTTCCTTATTCATTGTCCAGTGTTCACATGCATATGATGTGATTGAAAATACCATAGCTTGAGTCAGGTGCACCTTAGTCTTCAGGGTGACATCTTTGCTCTTCAACGCTTTGAAGAGGTCCTTTGCAGCAGATTTGCCCAGTGCAATGCATCTTTTGATTTCTTGACTACTGCTTCCATGGCTGTTGATTGTGGATCCAAGTAAAATGAAATCCTAGACAACTTCGATCTTTTCTCTGTTTATCATGATGTTGCTCATTGGTCCAGTTGTGAGGATTTTTGTTTTCTTTATGTTGAGGTGTAATCGATACTGAAGGCTGTGGTCTTTGATCTTCATTAGTAAGTGCTTTAAGTCCTCTTCACTTTCAGCAAGCAAGGTTGTGTCATCTGCATAATGCAGGTTGTTAATGAGTCTTCCTCCAATCCTGATGCCCCGCTCTTCTTCATATAGTCCAGCTTCTCAGATTATTTGCTCAGCATACAGATTAAATAGGTATGGAGGAAGAATACAGCCCTGACGCACACCTTTCCTGACTTTAAATCAATCAGTATCCCCTTGTTCTGTCCGAATAACTGCCTCTTGATCTATGTAAAGGTTCCTCATAAGCACAATTAAGTGTTCTGGAATTCCCATTCTTCGCAGTATTATCCATAGTTTGTTATGATCCACACAGTCAATAAAACACAGGTAAAGATCCTTCTGGTATTCTCTGCTTTCAACCAGGATCCATCTGACATCAGCAATGATATCTCTGGTTCCACGTCCTCTTCTGAAACTGGCCTGAATTTCTGGCAGTTCCCTGTTGATATACTGCTGCAGCTGTTTTTGAATGATCTTCACCAAAATTTTGCTTGCGTGTGATATTAATGATATTGTTCTATAATTTCCACATTCAGTTGGATCACCTTTCTTGGGAATAGGCATAAATATGGATCTCTTTCAGTCAGTTGGCCAGGAAGCTGTCTTCCATATTTCCTGGCATAGATGAGTGAGCACCTCCAGCGTTCCATCTGTTTGTTCAAACATCTCAACTGATATTCCATCAATTCCTGGAGCCTTGTTTTTCACCAATGCCTTGAGAGCAGCTTGGACTTCTTCCTTCAGTACCATCGGTTCCTCATCATATGCTGCCTCTTGAAATGGTTGAATATCAACTAATTCTTTTTGGTATAATGACTGTGTATTCCTTCCATCTTCTTTTGAAGCTTCCTGTGTCATTTAATATTTTCCCCATGGAATCCTTCACTATTGTAACTCGAGGCTTGAATTTTTTCTTCAGTTCTTTCAGCTTGAGAAATGCCGAGTGTGTTCTTCCCTTTTGGTTTTCGATCTCCAGCTCTTTGCACATGTCATTATAATACTTTACTTTGTCCTCTCGAGAGGCCCTTTGAAATCTTCTGTTTGGTTCTTTTACTTCATCAGTTCTTCCTTTTGCTTTAGCTGCTCGACGCTCAAGAGCAAGTTTCAGAGTCTCCTCTGACATCCATCTTGGTCTTTTCTTTCTTTCCTGTCTTATCAGTGACCTCTTGCTTTCTTCATGGATTATGTCCTTGATGTCATCCCACAACTTGTCTGGTCTTCGGTCACTAGTGTTCAATGCGTCAAATCTATTCTTGAGATGGTCTCTAAATTCAGGTGGGATATACTCAAGGTCATATTTTGGCTCTCGTGGGCTTGCTCTGATTTTCTTCTGTTTCAGCTTGAACTTGCATGTGAGCAATTGATGGTCTGTTCCACAGTCAGCCCCTGGCCTTGTTCTGACTGATGATATTGAGCTTTTCCATAGTCTGTTTCCACAGATGTAGTCAATGTGATTTCTGCGTGCTCCATCTGGCGAGGGCCATGTATATAGTCGCTGTTTATGTTGGTGAAAGAAGGTATTTGCAATGAAGAAGTCGTTGGTCTTGCAAAATTCTATCATTTGATCTCCAGCATTGTTTCTATCCCCCAGGCCATATTTTTCAACTACTGATCCTTCTTCTTTGTTTCTAACTTTCGCATTCCAATCGCCAGTAATTATCAATGCATCTTGATTGCATGTTCGATCAGTTTCAGACTGTAGCAGCTGATAAAAGTCTTCTATTTCTTCATCTTTGTCCCTAGTGGTTGGTGCGTAAATTTGAATAATAGTCGTATTAACTGGTCTTCCTTATAGGCGTATGGATAGTATCCTATCACTGGCAGCGTTGTACTTCAAGACAGATCTTGCAGAGTTCTTTTTGATGATGATTGCAACACCATTCCTCTTTGAGTTGTCATTCCCAGCATAGTAGACTATATGATTGTCCAATTCAAAATGGCCTATACCAGTTCATTTCAGCTCACTAATGCCTTGGATACCGATGTTTATGTGTTCCATTTCATTTTTGACGATTTCCAATTTTCCTAGATTCATGCTTTGTACATTCCAGGTTCTGATTATTAATGGATGGTTTGCAGCTGTTTCTTCTCATTTTGAGTCGTGCCACATCAGCAAATGAAGGTCCGGAAAGCTTTACTCCATCCACGTCATTAAGGTCGACTCTACTTTGAGGAGGCAGCTCTTCCCCAGTCATCTTTTGAGTGCCTTCCAACCTGGGAGGCTCATCTTCGAGCACTATATCAGACAATGTTCTGCTGCTACTCGTAAGGTTTTCACTGGCTAATGCTTTTCAGAAGTAGACTGCTGGTCCTTCTTCCTAGTCTGTCTTAGTCTGGAAGCTCAGCTGAAACCTGTCCACCATGGGTGACCCTAGTGGTATCTGAATACCGGTGGCATAGCTTCCAGCATCACAGCAACACACAAACCCCTACAGTATGACAAACTGACAGACACGTGGGGGAATAATAATAGAATTGTATTCATCATCAAAAAGAACATTTCAAGATCTATCTTGAAGTACAATGCTATCAGATGAATTGTGGGATGACATCGAGGACATTTTATATGAACAAAGCAAAAGGTTATTAAAAAGACAGGAAAGAAAGACCTAATGGATGTCAGTAGAGACTCTGAAACTTGCTATTGAATGTTGAATAAGTAAAGCAAATGGAAGAAATGAAGTAAAAGAACTGAACAGAAGATTCCAAATAGTGGATTGAGAAGACAAAGTAAAGCATTATGCTGAAATGTGCAAAGACCTGGAGTTAGAAAACCAAAAGGGAAGAACACGGTCGGCATTTCTCAAGCTGAAAGAACTGAAGACATAATTCAAGCCTCAAGTTGCAATATTGAAGGATTCTATGCACAAAATATTGAACGATGCAGGAAGCACCAAAAGAAGATGAAAGGAATACAAAGAGTCACTGTAGCAAAAAGAATTTATCAACATTCAACATTTCAGGAGGTAGCATATGATCAAAAGCCAATGGTACTGAAGGAAGACGTCCAAGCTGCAGTGAAGGCACTGGAGAAAATCAAGCCTCCAGGAATTGATGGAATACCAACTTAGATATTTCAACAAACAAATGCAGTGCTGGAAGCACTCACTCACCTATGCCAAGAAATTTGGAAGAGAGGTACCTGGAGGGACCAGTCCCTGGAGAAGGGAAGGTGAGTGAAAAAGAGGAAGACTTTCAGCAAGATGAATTGACACAGTGGTAGCAAGAACGGACTCAAACATAGAAACGATTGTGAGGATGGGGCAGGACTGGGCGATGTTTTGTTCTGTTGTACATAGGGTCTGTATGATTTGAAACCTACTTGATGGCACCTAACAAGATGGCACATTCAAACCCAAATGTATCCGTAATTAAATTAAATACTGAAATTTCTTATCTATTGCTCTAACAAATTACCCCAGAAATCAATGACCTAAAACAACACATATTTAGTGTCTCACAGTTTCTTTGGGTCAGAAATTGGGCTACAGCTTAGATGAGTCCTTTGATCTATTTCTCTCAGATGCTGCAATCAAGGTGTTATCTAGAGCCTTAGTCATCTCAATGTTCATTTGGGGCAGGATCCACTTCCAAGTTCAGTTAGTGATGGTTGGCAGGATTTAGTTCTTCACAGGTTGTTGGACTGAGGGCCTCAGTTCCTTGCTGGCTGTTGGCCTGAGGTCACCCTCAGTTCCTTGCCACTTGTACCTCTCTATTGAGCAGATTGCAACAGGGCAGTTGACTTCATCAAAGTAAGCAAGAGAGAAAGAACAGGAGACTGCTAGCAAGACAGAGGTCACAGTCTTTTGAAAGCTATTTTCAGAAGTGATATCCATCATTTTTGCCTTAGTCTAGTCATTACAAGTAAGTCGTAAATTCCAGCCCACATTCAAGGGGAGGAGGATTGATTACACAAGGCCATAGATACCAGGCGGTAGAATCACTGAGGGCTATCTTAGAAACCTGCCTACCATAAATGTAAATAAACTAAATGTTGCAGTAAAAAGACAAAAAAAAGTCAGGAAAAAAAATGCTATAGATACATTAACATTGAAGAATACAATCTTTAAGGAGTGGGTATGTTAGTTTTTACTAATATATTTGGACAGTTTACCAGGAAAACACAAATTAACAACACCGAGTCATCTTTCTCTTGCTCTTTCTCTCTAACACACACACACATACTATAACCATTTTAAGAACTGAATTAGTAATCAACTTTTCCCATTCCAGAAGGTACTAAATCCAGATAGTTGCCATGGACTTAGTTTTCCTAGCCTTTAAGGAACAAAGTATATGTACATAATATATACACACATATACATAAAGTGTTTTAGAAATTATTTTAAAAAGCAAAAGTTACTCAACTTTTTCAAAGCTGGAGTGCTTAGGTTTGCAATGTCACTATAATTCACAAGGTCTTGGTGAAAGACCATTGGAACAGAGCACAGACCAGACACTTGGGATGGCATGGTGAACAGCCATTTAATACTCATGGAATAAACAGGAAAGGAATGAGTTGAACAGGGTACATCATCCTCAGCCTAGTTTCCCCAAAGTTAGGCTCCTGTCCACAGGATTAAATGGCATCCAGTTTACGTCTTAGAAGGAGAAATGCCTAAGTCCCTCTCTCCCAGGATCATACACTAACAGAGCAGCCATGTCTATGTGCCAAATAGCATGTGTAGAGAATGGTTAAGGGAAGGTGTAGTTAAATGGAACTAATGAAAAGTAAAAGGCGATAATAAAAGTAGGAAGCCCCCTGCAGGAAATGGACATCATTTATTGTCCCTGTTCAGAGTGCACTAGATTTACTGGTGCCACAGACCAGCCCTTCCTCCTTTACCCCACTAAGCTTACCAGAGTTACGGTTTTCTTCATAATGCATTCATCTCCACCTAAAACACACACTTAACGTTATGTCCATTAGTAGCTATTATGTCCATCAGCAGCTAGAAAGACGTTAAGGGGGCAATTATAATATAGTACACCTATGCATCCAGCAAGGTTTTTTAGGGACTTTTTAGTCTTCTTACATGTGTTTAACATACAATGTTTAAGTTTTTTAGTTGTACTTAGTAGGAGAAATATGTCTATCCCATCTTGGTCCAAAATTAGAAGTTTTCTCTCACCTTTATTTTTAAAACATTTTCTAGATATTTATTCTCTATTGTGAAGTATCTCTTTGATTTTTTTGCCAATATATTTTTTTAATTGGGATGAGTGACTCCTGTTTATTGATTTTGGGGAATTCTTTACACATTTTGGATTTGAGATGTTTGTTGGATTTACATACTGTAAATACTTTCTAACAGGTTGCCATCTAACACTCTCTAAACGGAGATTTTTTTTTTTTTAAATAAACTGAGATTCACATTTTAATATCTCTAAACGGAGATTTTTTTTTTTTAAATAAACTGAGATTCACATTTTAATATAGTCCATTTTAACTTTTTTTATGTTTAAGTTTCCTTGTATTGTATGTCTTTAAAAAACTCTGCTCCCTTTATAAATAAGTATGCATATCATGTTCCACAGCCACAAAACACTTTGTACCCTAAGATAAATAAAAAAGAAGAGGGAAACCCTCTCTCATCTTCACAAAAAACCTTCAGTATTTCTCATGAGTTTCATTTGTTCCTACTTTTGTTTTATAATGCCTTGCATCTTTTAAATGAAAGATCTTTCTTTATCTCTTCAAGTGTCTTCCACCTACACATTTTAAAGTCTTTGTTGGACTGTTCCATAAAATTAATTTCATCAGGAGCAAATGTATGTTCCATTTTGTCATTTTGTTGTGTGCTTCTACCAGTTACGATGCCTTTAGCTTCAAATTACATAAAACCCTGACTCAATGGAACTAAACCTGGAGGAAAACTTATTATCTTAAATATCATATTCCCAAGTAGAGCAGGTCTAGAATCAATTAATTCACTGGCTCAATAACATTAGCAGAATCTGCCTTTTTTTTGTGTGGCTCTGTCATACTAAGCATGTCAGATTTGTTCCTGGCTAGCGTTCCTTTTGGTTACAAAATGGCTAAACAGTTCCAGATGTCCCATGCAGACCCAATAATATCCCCCAGAACAATAGAAGCCATATTTTCCTGTGCATTTTTTTTAATCAGAATTTTTTTCCCTAAAGTTCTCTAGTAGACATATAGATTAAGCCAATATTACATCAAATATATTCCTAAATAAATCACTAAGAGGGGGTTTCAGATAACCATGTTTGGTTTACTAATGCATGACTGGGCAGACAAGAGCAGATTACCCAAACAAAATTCAGTTCATTTAGAAACCAGAAAGGAGAGAGACAAATAACAAAATCTGCTACGCTGGCTATCTTTGCACTAGATTTCCTTATTTAACATTTTGGTTTGCATGTTCATTTTACTGGGAAGGTGTTACATTTATGGTTTGTCATTTTTATTCTCTCTTACTCCCCCTCTCTTTTGACTCCTCCCCATATAGGAGATCTAAAATTATTTCTGCCTGCCCCATCATGAAGTTCAGAACTGGTATTATCATGTTATTTTAGTACTCTCATGATGAAGTTGTACGTCACTACATAATGAGATACTCCAAAAGTTAATGGCTTAAAACAACATTTATTTTCTCAGGGTTTCTATGTGCCAGGAATTCAGAAACAGCTTAGCTAGTTGGTTCTGGCTTGGGGTATCTCATGAGGTCGCACTCAAGATATTGGCCAGCAATACACTTATCTGAAAGGCACACTTACACAACTGACTGCCTGGTGATGGTTGTTGGCAGTTCTTTCTCATGTAGACTTCAATACAGGCTGCTGGAATGTTCTCATGACATGACAACTGGCTTCTCCCACAGCAAGCAAACGAAGTGAGGAGCAAGATGGAAGGTAATGTCTTTTATAACCTGGCCTTGGAAGTTGTTGTTGTTAGGTGTCATCAAGTTGGTTCCAATACATAAGGATCCTATATACAACAGAACAAAGCACTGCCTGGTCCTGCCCCATCCTCACAATACTTGCTACGTTTGAGCCCATTGTTGCAGCCACTGTGTAAATCCATCTAGTTGAGGGTCTTACCCGTTTTTGCTGACTCTCTACTTTAACAAGCATGATTCCTTCTCCAGGAACTGGTCCCTCCTGATAACATGTCTAAAGTATGTGAGACAAAGTAGGACCATTCTGGCTGTACTTCTTCCGAAACAGATTTGTTCATTCTTCTGGCGGGCCATAGTGTATCCAGTATTCTTCACCAACACCATAACTCAAATGCTTTGATTCTTCTGTCTTCCTTATTCATTGACCAGCTTTTGCATGTCTTTGAGGCAATTGAAAATTGCTTGGTTTCTCTATGTTGAGGTGTAATTCATACTGAAGGCCATGGTCTTTGATCTTCATAAGTGCTTCAAGTCCTCTTCACTTTCAGCAAGCAAGGTTGTGTCATCTGCATATCACAGGTTGTTGATGAGCCTTCCTCCAATCCTGATACTGCATTCTTCTTTGTATAGTCCAGCTTCTCAGATTATTTGCTCTGCATACAGATTGAATAAGTACGGTGAAAGGATACAACCCTGACGCAGACCTTTTCTGATTTTTAAACCATGCAGTATCTCTTAGTTCTGTTTGGTCTTCAGTCATTAGTGTTCAATGCATCAAATCTATTCTTGAGATGATCTCTAAATTCAGGTCGAATATACCAAAAAAAAAAAAAACCAAACCCAGTGCCATCGAGTCGATTCCGACTCATAGCGACCCTATAGGACAGAGTAGAACTGCCCCGTAGGGTTTCCAAGGAGCACCTGGCGGATTCAAACTGCCGACCCTTTGGTTAGCAGCCGTAGCACTTAACCACTACGCCACCAGGGTTGAATATAGTCAGAGTCATACTTTGACTCTTCCGGACTTGTTCTAATTTTCTTCAACTTCAACTTGCGTATGAGCAGTTGATAGTCTGTTCCGTACTCAGCCCCTGGCCTTGTTTCTGACTGATGATACTGAGCTTCTCCATTGTCTCTTTCTATAGACGTAGTCCATTTGATTCCTGTGTATTCCATCCAGTGAGGCCCATGTGTATAGTTGCTGTTTATGTTGTTTTCAAAAAGTATTTGCAATGAATAAATCGTTGGTCTTGCAAAATTCTATCATGCTATCTCTGTGTTTTATCACCAAGACCATGTTTTCCAGCTTCTTTGTTTTCAGCTTTTACATTCCAATCACAACAATATCATTAATATCACACACAAGTAAAATTTTGATGAAGATCATTCAAAAGCAGTTGCAGCAGTACATCAACCGGGTACTGCCAGAAATTCAAGCTGGATTCAGAAGAGGGTGTGGAACAAGGAATATCACTGCTGATGTCAGATGGATCACAGCTGAAAGCAGAGAATACAGAAAGTTGTTTACTTGTGTTTTATTGACTCTGCAAAAGCATTCGACTGTGTGGATCATAACAAATTATGGATATCATTGCGGAGAATGGGAATTCCAGAACACTTAATTGTGCTCATGAGGAACCTGTATGTAGAACAAGAAGCAGTCTTTGAACAGAACAAAGGGATACTGAGTGATTTAAAGTCAGGAAAGGTGTGTGTCAGGGTTGTATCCTTTCACTGTACCTATTCAATCTGTATGCAGAGCAAATAACCTGAGCAGCTGGACTATATGAAGAAGAACAGGGCATCAGGATTGGAGGAAGACTCATTAACAACCTGCATTATGCAGATGACACAACATTGCCTGCTGTAAGTGAAGAGGACTTGAAGCACTTATGAAGATCAAAGACCACAGCCTTCAGTATGAATTACACCTCAACATGAAGAAAATAAAAATCTTCACAACTAGACCAATAAGCAGCATCATGATGAACGGAGAAAAGATTGAAGTTGTCAAGGTTTTCATTTTACTTGGATCCACAATCAACAGCCATGGAAGCAGCAGACAAGAAATCAAACAATGCTTTGCATTGGACACTCTGCTGCAAAAGATATCTTAAGGTGTTGAAAAGCAAGGATGTCACTTTAAGGACTAAGGTGTGCCTGACCCAAGCCATGATGTTTTCAATCACCTCATATGCATGTGAAAGCTGGACAATTAATAAGGAAGGCTAAGAAGAATTAACACCTTTGAATTATGGTGTTGGGGAAGAATATTGAATATACCATGGACTGCCAGAAGAACAATCAAATTTGTCTTGGAAGAAGTACACCCAGAATGCTCATTAGAAGCGAGGACGACAAGACTTCATGTCATATACTTTGGACATATTATCAGAAGAGACCAGTCCCAGAATGGAGAAGGACATCATGCTTAGCAGAGTAGAGGGTCAGGAAAAAAGAGGAAGACCCTCAACGAGATGGATTGACACAGTGGCTGCAACAATGAGCTTAAGCATAGCAACGATTGTGAGCATGGAGCAGGACTGGGCAGTGTTTCATTCTGATGTACATAGGGTCGCTATGAATCAGAATTGACTCGATGGCACCCAACAACATTACAATCACAATAATTATCAATACATCTTGATTGCATGTTTGATCAATTTCAGACTGCACAAGTTGGTAAAAATCTTCAGTTTCTTCATTTGTGACATTGGTGGTTGGCACATAAATTTAAATAGTAGTTGTATTAACTGGTCTTCCTTGTAGGCATATGGATATTATCCTATCACTGACAGCATTGTACTTCAGGATAGATCTTGAAATATTCTTTTTGATGATGAATGTGAGGCCATTTCTCTTCAGTTTGCCATCTTACTCTTTCCTTTTTAATTGTCTTACTTGTTTATGTTTCTTTTTCTCTCTTGCCTTCTTTTGGGATGATTAAATACTTTTTATTATTGTTATTAATCTACTAATCTATCCTATGCTATTAGTGGGGTCCCTAGAAATTACAAGAATCCTTGACATCAATACAATGATCCTAGAACTCTAACACATGTATTCTCCCTCCCAAAGTCTGTACTATCTTTGTAATGTATTTTAATTATATGTATAAGTAAAACAACAGAAGAGATTATTATTATTGCTGGCTTGTATAGTCAGTATTCATTTAGGTATACCCAAATATTTACTCTTAGGGTTGGTGTGTATTCCTTCCTAAAGATCTGGGTTTCTACCTGGAGTGAGTCATTTCCCTTGAGCCTGAAGAAATTCTTTTAGTATTTCTTGTACTGAGTGTGGGGCAGCAAATAATCCCAGGTTTTGCTTTTCTCAAAATGTCTTTATTTCTTTTTTTGGTGGATATTTTCTTTAGCAGTTACTCCTTTTTGGTGCTTTAAAGATGTCATTCAACTGTCTTTTGCCTTCCGTTGTTTCTGATGAGAAGTCAGCTTACCTGTGTTTTATTTTTTTCTTTACTATAATTGTTCTACTGAACCCTGGTTCCACAGTGGTTAAGCACTTGGCTGATAACCAGAAAGTTGGTGGTTCAAACCCACCAGGTGCTCTGCATGAGAAAGATGTGGTAGTCTGCCTCTGTAAAGGTTACAGCCTTGGAAACCCTATCAGGCAGTTCTGCTCTGTCCTTTGGGGTTGCTATGAGTTGGAATTGACTCAATGGCTATGGGTGTGGTTTTTTTGGATTATAATAGTTCTAGCTGATTTTTATTTATTTATTTTTTTTGTGAAAATAAATAAATAGCTTATTTTTAGATTTTCTAAATATTCCTTCTGTCTTGAAAATTCTTGACCATTTTCTCTTCAAATATTCCTTTGCCCCATTCTCTCCTCCTATACAGACTCTAGTTGCCAATTAGATCTTTTTTGCATATTTTCGTATTTCTCTTATGCTCTGTCTGTATATTATATTGATTTTTAATATTATTTATAAATATTTTCTTCTGATTCGTCTTCTAGTTCATTAATTTTCTTAGCCTTTCTAACCTGTTAGTAAATTTATCTCAATTTTAGTTAATTTTTTAGTTCTAGAATTTCTAGTTGGTCTGTTTTTCATAATTTTCAGTTCTCTTTTGGAGTTCTAAATATCTTCCAAGTCCTTGAACACATACAACCTAGTTATTTTAAAATTAATGTTTGATAATTCTTTTGTCTAAATCTCCTGTGGTTTTATTTCTATTGTGTATATTTTTTTCCTGTTGTTTTTAATCTTACATATTTATCTCCTCATATGCATGGTTATTTTATATTGAGTGCTATTCTTGTATATAATGAATTATTAAAGACTATCTGAGACTTAGTATGATCTACAAGGAAAATACCAGATAGTTATAATTGCTATTCAGAATATGCAATGATGTACAGGTGAATGAATAGGGCCTACTTTAGTTTGTATGGTCTGTGGAATGCATTCAATGGCAAATAATGGAATAGCAGACTAAACAGAGTTTAAATAACTGTTTTCTTCCCCCCACATCATTTTCTTAGTTTGTTCAATGGCCTAAGAATGTCAGGGCTCTGGGTGGCTTCTCTATGACTCTCTTGATTTCCCCCTCTTTGTAACTAACAATAGGGCATCAGGAGCTGTAATCCTGTCATCCTGACATGACAATGTCTGATGCTGTAAAAGCAGAAGATGGTTCTGCAAGAGGTCTCTTCTAAGCTCCTTTCTTAAGGATTAAAATCCCTTCCACAAGTTTTTCAATAGAATTTCCCTTACTTTTTGCTAGCAAAACTCAGTCACATAAAGACTTCTAAATCAATCACTAGCAAAAGAAAATGGAATTACCATGGTTAGTTTAGACTGATCATGGTTCATCTCTTGGAGTTATCTCCATCTCCTGATAGACAAATGCAACAGCTTCCCACACTTATCCTCTACAGCAGACTCTCTACCCAAAGCTTCCCATCCTACTTAAGTAAATCCACACTCCTTTTCATAGTCCAAGGAGATGCCTATCTTTAATTATTTTACTCAATTTTTAAATTGATATTTCTGAAAAATGGAGAAATGACTACTGGATAGTTGACTGACAGTTTTGCAACAAATAATCATGAAAAGCCTCTCTGAACTAGTTATCATCTAAATTAAGATCTTACTGACTTGAAATAGTCATGTCAAGTCATTGGGAAGAGCCTTACAAGAGAGGAAATATTTAGCCTATTAGAAGAACAAAAAGACAGTATATGTGGAGGAAACTTTGCATACCAGGGCAGGTCAGAGAGGTAGGTAGTGTTCAGATGATGTAGTACCTTTAGGCTATGAAAAAAGGTGTATTTTATTGTAAGTAGAACGGGAAAATCTGGGTAGGGACTGTGCTGTAGAGAGTTAAGTGTAGAAATGGGACCAACTGGGAAGCTGTTGCAGAAGTCTGTCAGGAAATGGAGATAATCTATCATGAGACTTGGACTAGGATAATATTCATATAGACAGCAAAAAATGGATATATTCAGTCCATGTTTGGGAATAGAGTCAACTGGACTTATGTGGGCAGTGAATAAAAAAAAAAAAGAAAAGAAATGATTACTTCTAGGTTTTTGGAATGAGCAGCTTGGTGAATTGTAGTACTATTTATTAACGTGGGAAAGATAAATAGAGGAACAAGTTGTATTTTGTTTAGGTCGCATTGCTAAGTTTATGTTGCCTATTAGACACTCAAGCAAATGTTTAGATAAAGGAGTCTTTGGCATATAGATGACCTCTAAAGCCATGAAAAATGATACATTCACCTAAAAAATCGGTAGATAGAGAAGAGAGTGGGTTTCAGTACTGACCCCTGGGCATTTTATTATTTAGTGATTGAGCAGAGGAGGAGGAAGGACCACTGACATAGGAGGAAAACCAGGAGAATATGGTGTCACAGAACCGAGGGAGAAAAGTACAGTATTTCCAGAAATAGAGGGTGATAAACTGAATTGAATGTTGCTGGGAGTTTAAGAAACAAAACTGACCAATGGATTTGGCAACAGGGATGCCAGAGAAATCATTTAGACTTCACTGGATTCTCTATTTTTTGAAGCCCATAGCACTTACCATATATGCTACACTGTTAGTCACTAAATTGTGTAACTTCTTGCATTTTGCCTTATTTTATCACATTTTAATCTTGTTTTCTATATTACATTTCCATACTTCTTAGAGACCTTTGTACAATACCAAAGAGCAAGCAATTGGTATTAGCAAACCAGGGTCCTCACCAGTAGCTCAGTGATACCCTTTTACTTTATCTTCTCATTCTTTTTGAATATTGGATATTATTTGTATAATAAACCATTGACTATATCCACTCTTGTCAAATTTTTTATTCTTTCTACTTTTCATGTCACATTCTAATAAGAAAGTAAACAATGGAAGAGAGGTTAAAATGAAGCTAAGTAGTATTATTGTTATTTTCTTTAACTTCTATTAGGCTTGTAAAGACTACTAGCAAAGTTTTTTAAGGTGTGCCTAGGGGGTTTACTGTCAACTCTAGTCTGCCTGTAATCTTCATTTCTTAACTAAATGGAGAAAGAAAAGGAAAGCAGGAGAGCAAAGTTTTAAAAAAAGCATTGGCCACTACAGATATGTTGAAGAATTTCTGTGCAGCTTAAATTCACTCAGGGTTTAATTTAAATTTGTTTTATACAATTCAATTAAAAAACAATGCATGGATATAGCTTAAAATATTTCCATGTTTACAGAGCTGTGAAATATAGTATTTATATGGCAAGATATTAACACAGTGTTTACATTGTAAGGGGAAAAAAAGAAAGAAAGAAATGAGGCAGAACCAATAGATTAAAAGAGCTTTAGAAGAATGGTGATTACATGGACAAGTTTACTTTGCAAAAATATATTAGGCTGAACACTCATCATCAAGTTATATACTTATTTATGCACTTTTCTGTATCTATGTTCAATTTCATAAACAGTTTACTTAAAAAAAAAAACTTAAGGGATCAACCCAGTACAATGTGTGGATCCTGATTACAATAAACAGTTTTTTGTAAAACTTTGCAATTGGGCAAGTCAGAACATTGATATTTGATGAAATAGTGGATTTATCATTGTTTTAAAAGTAATAATGGTATAGTAGGGTTATAGATTTTTGTTTTTACTCCTCTTATTTTAGAAATATTTAATGGATGCAATTAAATGATATCTGGGATTGGCTTCAAAATAATCCAGTGAGGTGGAGTAAGTAAATAGGATTATAGATAAAATAAAATAGATCATGAGTTGACACTTGTTTGAAACTGAGCAATGGCGACATTGGAGTTTCATTATACTGTTTTTTTCTACTTTTGTATGTGTTTGAAATTTCCATAATAAATGTATATATTTATAAATGTAAATATATATTTAGTATGGAAAATTTCAACCACACACATATATATAAATTGACACTTCACCATTTCTCATGCTAATAATTTTTCACCCTTGTCGTACTGTTCACTTATTTCACTTCCCACCTTTACGTATAGTCATTTGGAGGAAAAAAAAAAAATGGAATCTGCTGGAAAGTGTTCATTACTCTGTTTAGACGCAGGATGGCACTCTTTGAATAAGTAATTACCAAAAGTCTCCCCAGAATAACCTTTCCTTTACAATGCTGCTGCTTCCTAGGACAGTTTATCTTGGTTGAGGATAAAAACTTTTGAGATAGCCTATATGGATGATTACTGTTCACGCCTTAACTTTGGTTTGCCGTGCTGGCTTCATCTATCTACTACCAGTTCTTGAGAAATTAAGGAAGGTTTGCAACTATTTGAAAGGTGATTGGTGCAAACAATGCTCTGTGCCCACTCTCTATTTTTGGTGTTTACAATTATTCCTACAAGGTTTAGCCATCTCGTGTATTTGAATGCAACTATATATATGGAAACCCTGGTGGCATAGTGGTTAAGTGCTACGGCTGCTAATCAAAGGGTTGGCAGTTTGAATCTGCCAGGCACTCCTTGAAACTCTGTGGGGCAGTTCTACTCTGTCCTATAGGGTCACTGTGAGTCAGAATCCACTCGATGGCACTGGGTTTGGTTTTGGGTATATATATTGGGTATATATATATACACATACACACATGGAACAGGCCAGGCTGCTCAGACATGACATGAACAGAACCTACACCATTTTTCTCTCTTCTAAACTTATTAGTGACTGCTCAGTTCCTTTTTCCTTATTAAAATTTTTACTAATGTCCTTTCGAGACTATAGAAAACAGATGATATGATCTAAGAAAGTCTTGACTACGGAAACCATCCCAGGAGACCAGTCACCCCCTGACCAAATGAAATGATACCTGGGACCATGAGCATTGAAACCACCCGAAGAGACCAGTCACCCCCTGGGCAAATGAGATAATACCTTGAGACCATGATCACTAAAAACACCCTAGGAGAGAATGACATTCCACAAGTTCCTGAAACACGTGATTTTGCCCTATAAATCTTTCAGCCTATCTCCAGTTTGATGAGACAGACTTTGGAGGAAATCATTCCCCCCTGTCTCCTGTGTGTGGATACACTTTAAAGCTCTTGCTACTCACCTCATCCCAGTCTCAGGAATTGGCTATCTGCAGCAGGTGGCTCTGACCTGTGAAACTGCCTAACAAATTTCGGCGCCCAACGTGGGGCTCCAGCCATCTGAGACACGGGGGTTCCGGGGTGGGGCTTGGGCCTGATCAGTAGTTCTTCTGTCTAGTGGCCGCTGGGGACCTTGTTCATCCCTGGAGGAGCTTGGATGGACTCAGGCTCCCTAGGCACCAGCGGTCCCCTACTGCATTCTGGAGGTGAGTAAAAGGCAAGACCTAACCAGGATCCTAAAATGTGTACGTGACTCTCTCCCTGTTGCACTCAGGGCCGGGGTGGATAAGGCAGACCAGTGTGGCTTCCAGAACTGGATTCTAGCACTTGGTTTCTGGGGCGAGTGGCGGCCTGGATGACCGACTCCTTGAGTAGGGTTGCAGAGAGGGACTCCGCGGAACTCTACAGTTCGAAGGTTGGCGTGGCAGCCATTGGAGTAGGGGAGTCTGGGAGGTTGAGGCCGTCAAAATCACCCTGTCACATCTTTTGGTCCTCTGGGGGGTTGAGGCTGTCGCGATTACCTGTCACCCTTGTCTGTTAGTCTTGTGTCAGTCTAAACGTTCTTTGTATGTCTTTTCATCTGTACTTGTACCTCCGAATCCTTGTAACATCATCATCACCATCTTTACTTGTATTAAACCCCACCACAAGATTCAAGAACTATTTTGGTCTAAGGAAGTTTACTATACACTGGCTAGCTTGGAGTGGCATCTCCGGGGAGGTTGGGTGCCTAGGATGGGGATTCTGAGAATCCCAAGAGAATTGAGTCAATCTTACCAAAAATTGCTATAAACACTTTAAGAAACTAGAATCCTCATAGACTTGTGTAGTATTTTTCAGTGAGTTTATGTGATCTTTCTGTTCTAAGAGCTTGCTTCTGGTCTAGAGCACTGTGTTGAAGTTCCTGTCTGGTATCGGATTAGAGGCTATGGCTGACAATTGTTGGTTTTTTTAAGGCTGTCTTAGAACCTCAATTCTTTCCTCATCCAGAAAAACTCCATCTTGTGTCTTAAGATTCAGATTTTTAGTAACAATTAGAGAAACTTTTATATAAATTGGTCTATTTGAAAAGTACACCAAGATTTTTATGTTCTGTATGTCAATCTTAGAAGCAAAAACCTTTTTAAGTAACTTAAGTTAGATATTATATGAAATGTATTTTATTTTTTAAAAAAGGGATAATTTTGTCTTAAAGTAAAAGTAACAGTTTCAGAACAGTAAAAGGGAAAGAAATTAGTTATCTTTTGCCTTTTGAAAATGTCTAGATATACTTAAATATACATAAATGAATTAGAATGACCTAATCTTGTCTTCCACCATGAGTTAAAAGGTAGGCAGGGTGGGGCAAGATCAGGTCTTCTCAGCCTCCAGTCCCTAGTCTTCAAGGTTGTATAGCTCCAGGGAAGCCTTTGAAAGACACTTTCCAAAAGGTGGAAACCCTTTTAAGACAAGAAGAGATAAGGAAAATTACCCTCAAGTGGATTCCGCTCATAACAACCCTATGTCAGAAATTAAGTGGATCCCAATCATAAAAGAACTGTAAACATATATATATATATATTTCAAAGTTGTCAGGAATTTCATAAGTTACTGTGAAACAATACTTTATTTAACCAAAGATCTTTAAGTAAAAATGAGTTCATTTTTGCCATTTAAAGGGATGTACTATAAGAGACATGCAACAAAGACCGTTTAAGAGGTTTATTGAAAAAAAATTTATTTGATAATGCTCAAAAGTTTTATCTGTCTGACTGAAGTTTAATAGTTTAATTTATGAGATTTAAGAGCTTTAATGTTAAATAACATATATTTTAAAAAATTGGGTTTCTCACTGTTAAAATAACAAATTTTTTTTTGATTACTGAGTTAAAGAGTTAATCTGTTCTTTGTGTAATCTGCCTCAAAGACAAAGGTTTGATCTCTCGTTAGAATAAGATTCCTGAGTTGAAAACCAAACCACAAGGCTTTAGGAAAAAAAAAACAAGCTAAGGGTTTTTTTTTTTTTTTTCACTTAAAGATCTTTGGTTAAAGAACTAAAGTGTTGTTTCACAGTAACTTATGAAACTCCTGACAACTTTGAAACTTCATAGAAAGCCACAAAAAAATTCTATAAAAGAAAAGTGCTAAAAAAGTTTATCTAGCATGTTATAAATTATACGTATTGTTAAAATCAAGAGAAGTGCCTGCTTCTTGTTGGGTTGAAATTCATACGTTAATATTTCCTCTTATGTTTTTGCCTAATATTATACAGCAAATGTATAATATTATGTCATAATTTTATTATTATTTCTTTATTGCTAACTTGGTTAAAATTTTATTTTTTGAATCTACACCATCGAAGCCAATGGTTTAATTGAGGAACTCACATCATTTACCTATGATTTTTTTTTTTACTATTCAGGTATTTAAAGACTTAATAATCTTGGTATATTCTTAGTCAAGACTATTATGTATACAGTTAATGGTTATATTTAGAAATATTTTTCTCCGAAGTTTTTTAACTGATTTTATTTGGCCTTTATGTTGTACTCATAATTAATTTCTATCAGGTCTTTCACTATTAAGGGTTTTTTAAATAAATTAATCATGGGCGTGTTGAGTTTTGTCACCTACAGATGAGTTTTTAATTTGCTAATTTTCTGAAAACATTTGACCAGAATATCTCAACAACAACAAAAAAAGATGGACTGTATTAGATTTGGAAACCCTGGTGCCATAGTGGTTAAGTGCTATGGCTGCTAACCTAAAGGTCGGCAGTTCAAATCCATCAGGCACTCCTTGGAAACTCTATGGGACAGTTCTACTCTGTCCTATAGGGTCACTGTGAGTAGGAATCGACTCAGTGGCAATGGGTTTAGTTTTGGTTTTATATTAGACTTGTGAAAAAGACTGTGACTAGACTCAATCAAGATTTCCAAAACTCCTGTACAGAAGTTGATAGGTTCACAGACTGTGGCTGATCCAGAACCATTTGGAACAGAAAGTAACTACATAAGACTGAGTAAATGAGATGATGCTATGAGTTTTATGTGAGAATATTGCTGGCGTTTTGAAGTCTTTCTTTCTGGAAATAAATGCTTTAAGGTCCTACTTTCTAGATATAAGAAACCATTTTCCTCTTTTCTCCTAAAATATCTAACTAGTGGGTTTAGACATTGTAACTCTTGAATTAGAAGTTCTTGTTGACAAACTTAACAAAGTTATAAATATCATAACAAGAAAAGTGTCTGAAATTTGAGCTATGGTTTTACAAATTAGAATAACATCAGATTTCCTATTAGTTCTCTCAAGGAATAGTTTGTGCCTTAATAGAGCAATATTGCTGTATTTATATTAATATACAATCTGAGGTCTTAGAGAATGTAGTTGCTGCTGAGGCACATGACAAACAGTCACTGATGCTGTTTATGCATAAACAAACACCTCATGAGGTTTGTTTCCTTGGTTCAAAGACCTTAGAGTCATGGTTTTGTTGGTTATTTCAGACAGTTGGCCTAATGTTATCTGTTAGTATTTCTATTTTACTTCCTGGTTTGCTGTATGGCGCCTGGGATCTTAAAAACTAGGTAGTGCCCAATTACCATTTATTAACCATTTTTGATCAAAAACTCTATAGTAAGATCATGATCGAAAGGAGAGAGCCATGAAAAAAATTGTAATTCTCGTAGAATCCAGATTTCTGACTTTCATAGAGGTTGGGGCAACCCACACAGGCCATTGACTTTGGGTGTCCTTTTGAACCTTGAGCTATGAGGAAAAACTGGTTACTGAAGCCACTGTGAGCCAAACAATTGTCCAGATAAACTAGCACGACCATTTTGCTCTGGGCATTGTGTTTTGCTTTGAGTCTGGTGGCTGTTGATTTCCCTGGGCCTGAGATAGGTTCTGTTGTGTGTGCTGAGCCATTCTCCCAGCCTTGGAGAAGGAATAAACTCACAACTGGGGAAAAGATAATCTGCCAGCTCCACTAACCTGGGAGCTCAGGATAGAAGCTACTCCTGTCCAGGCATAAACGGTCTGTGCATTTTGAATACATTTCCCCCCTGCATGGACCTGGGTGGGCCTATTTCAGGAGACTAGGCCCTTGTTGGCAGACTGCAACTGTTTCAGCCGTGCAGTAGAGAGTTGGGTGTTTGATATTTGACACCACTTTGCCTATTAAACAGGGTCTTCACCTACCCACATAAGGGGCCTAAGGACTGATGGCTCTACTCAGGTCACCCAGGCACCCGTGACAGGGGTCCAAGGATAACTAGCACAGTCCTTACAACCAAAAGCATTGGGTGCCCATGGCCCATCTGCAGAACCCACCCACCGGTGCACTCTAGGGAACAGGGATACTCTTTCCTTACAGACACTTGAGGGACAGTTGTCAGCCCCCTGCCTTGTTCAAAGCATGATCCCCTACAGCAACCAGATACTGGTACCTACACCAATCACCCCTTCCCCTCTAAGACTTTCGGACAGAGCCTGTACCACCCACTTGATGACTAACTATGTGGACAACTGAGATGAATCCATACAAGAAAAGTGAATGGATTCCTAGGCTGATATACAGCTCTAGCCATCTGGTGACAGGACATTAGAGCTTCAAAGGTGAAAATAATCAAGCTAGCTCACTCAAGCAACCCATTTGGACATATCAAAACAAAACAAAGCAAGAAGCTAGGATACAGTAAGCAAACATAAAATAAACTAATACAATAACTTTATAGATGGCACCGAGACAACAGTCAATATCAAATCACATAAAGAAGCAGACCATGATAGCTTCAACAAGCTCTCAAAGAATCTTCTGGATGAAAGTGCCTTCCTGGAATTACCAGATGCAGAATACAAAAGATTAATATACAGAACTCTTCAAGACATCAGGAACGAGATCAGGAAGGAGATGAGGCAATAGGCAGAACAAGCCAAGGAACACACAGATAAAGCAATTGAAGAAATTAAAAAGATTATTCAAGAACATAATGAAAAACTTAATAAGCTGCAAGAATCCATAGAGAGACAGCAATCAGAAATTCAGAAGATTAACAGTAAAATTACAGAATTAGATAACTCAATAGAAAGTCAGAGGAGCAGAATTGAGCAAGTGGAAGGCAGAATTGGTGAGATGGAAGATAAAGCACTTGACACCAATATATTTGAAGAAATATCAAATAAAAGAGTTTTAAAAAATGAAGAAACCCTAAGAATCATGTGGGACTCTATCAATAGAAATAGCCTACAAGTGATTGGAGTACCAGAACAAGGAGGGATAACAGAAAATACAGAGAGAATTATTAAAGATTTGTTGGCAGAAGACTTCCCTGATATTGTGAAAGATGAGAAGATATCTATCCAAGATGCTCATCGAACTCCACATAAGGTAGATCTTAAAAGAAAGTCAGCAAGACATATTATAATCAAACCTGCCAAAACCAAAGATAAAGAGAGAATTTTAAGAGCAGCTAGGGATAAATGAAAAGTAACCTACAAAGGAGTGTCAATAAGAATAAGCTCGGACTAGTCAGCAGAAAACATGCAGGCAAGAAGGCAGTGCGACAACTTACATAATGCATTGAAGGAAAAAAATTGCCTGTCAAGAATCATATCCAGCAAAACTGTCTCTCAAACATGAAGGCAAAATTAGGACATTTCCAGATAAAAAGAATTGAGTCTGTTTTGAGAAACAGACTCCAAAGATCAGTAAATAGAGTTATATTTAGGGTAAATCAGTAATGAGTTTAATCAGTCTTCAAGACAAAGCTGTATGAAATATCTGTCTAATGTTTGTAATCAAACTCTCACCCTCTTGCTGTACAGAAAATTACATATCTTAAAGAAACCAGTTCGAATCCGCCAGGCACTCCTTGGAAACTCTGCGGGGCAGTTCTACTTTATCCTATAGGGTTGCTATGAGTCGGAATCGACTTGACGGCAGTGGGTTTTTTTGCGGGGGGGTGTTTAAAGAAACCGGGTTCTCAAAAGAGATCAACCTCATGGCTCGGACTCCATTTTATCTTAGGTTCCACTTCTGCTTCTGAGAAAGTGACCCATGACTGTTAATAGGTAAACCAAGGAGGGGGATCTTGCCCTTGAGAAAAACACTTAGTATGTTTTAGACAGATTAACTGGAGACCTCCAACAGGAGAATTCCATCCTATATTGTCTTGCTAATCATGTATTCTTTAATAGAAACTTGTTTGTCACATGTAAATTTTTCTGTACCTTCTGCTTTTTCTAGACAAACTTTGTGTGCTTTATGGATATATGTTTTTTGTGTAGTAGATTCAACTAAACTAATTTAGATGATCACTTTCTAAATGCTAGTGAATTTAAATGGGCTATCTGTTGTTTAGATTGCTGGCAAATACATGGGCAATGCACTTTGAGAGTCTTAAGATTTTCTTTAGATTTTTTTTTTTATTCATAGTAATGAAGCTAGTAAATACTAGAAAGATAAATGTTAATTTGTTACCCATTATACAATTAGAGTCAGAAGAAATCTCGTTGGTCCAACACTCAGGATATGGTTGGTAGATTTAATTCCTACTTAGTCGAATTAGAAAAATCTTTAAGAAATTTATCAATTGCCATGGGACAAATAGCAGATAAAGTTGCTAGAGGGATAGAAACACAACAGCAACTTCTGACCTCATTGGCCAAGGTGACATAACAGATTAGCCTAAGATTTTTATTAGCCCAAGAAAGTATAGTCTGTAGATTTATTGGTTTACCGTCAAGAATAAATACATGGGCTAGATCATTGCGAGGAATAGTAATATACTTAGTCTGAGTAAAAGACGAAAGTAAAGAAAATACTCGGGCTAAAATGTTGATGTACATTGAGTCTGCAGTTGATGAGAACTTTGCTCTTAAGATCGTGGTGAAGAACCAGATGGTATCTGGTGGAAAACCAGCACCGTAGGTTTAAAAGCCTGCAATGGCCACCATCTAAAAGCTTCACTAAGTCCAGGTATTAATCATCGATCTGTTATATCCAGTCTCCGATCAAAAAGAAGGAATGATTTAAGACATTATTCCCTGTCCTAGAGCATAGAAAATTTGACCCAGCTGGAGCTGGGCTTGTAAGGACTTGCAAGGCCACATCAGCTGGGCCCTGAGGTATAAAGACAATAGCTAAAATAATCTTAGAAAATATTTTTTTAGGGAACCTTTTGCCTAAGCCAGAACACAAAAGACTTCCCACTTTTATCTTTTTCTATTAGCATTTTAAAAAAAGAAAAAAAACCCATTGCCATCCAGTTGATTCCAACTCAGAGAGACCCTATAGATAGGACAGAGTAGAAGTGCCCCATAGTGCTTCCAAGGACCGCCTGGTGGATTCGAACCTCCAACCTTTTGGTTAGCAGCTATAGCTCTTATCCACTATACCACCAGGGTTTCCATATTAGCATTTAGTGAATAGAAAATTTGTTGGACCTGACTGTTGGTTACTGAAATCTGTACAAATGATTGTTAAGAAAGGCAATTCAAAATGTAAGATCACAGTTTCTAACCAATCTGTGAAAAGGTGAAGCTTTCAATGGTTTTGCCCATTTTGCACCCTGTAATTAAATTTATATTTTTTAATATTCTGAGGACTCGGGCAGACATGGCTGTGGCAACATGCTTATCCGTTTTCCCATTCTTGCCTATTCTGTAATATTCCTTGGATTTGGACAGACGTGGCTCTAGCAGCATGCTTGTCTGCTTTCCACTTTTGCCTTTTTGAATATATGAACCAGCTGAAGGACTTAAGTGGCTGCTCAAGAGACAAAACAGAGACCGGTAAATAAATACAAAAATAAGTACTGTAGAGGTATTAAGAATTGTTTTTGCTCTAGCCCTTTTATTAATTTTTATTTTAACCTTTACTTGCATTGTTCCTCTTTTTAGACAAGCTTGTGTGTCTTGGTATATGGCTTAATGAGTTGGCGCCTTCTCCCTGAAGGGCGGAGTCATTTTCAAGCGATTCTAAAATTCCAGCCCCAAATGATGGTTGCTCAGGGATTTCAACCCATCCCCCATCAAGGAGAGACAACAGCCCAATAGAGGGCCAATATAGATACAAGAGAGATTTAATAGTTTAGCTTAGACTACACAAGAGTTCCACTCCTCTAACCTTTAGGCCTCTATGCAACTATCCAGCAGGAAGCAGCTAGAGAGGCTTGGTGCACTGTTTCCCAAGATTGAGAAACTCACAACAAAAGGAGGGGATTGAACAGGCTGTTCGGCCATGACATGAACAGGACCTACGCCACTTTTCTCTCTTCTAAACTTACTCTTGACTGCTCAGTTCCTTTTTCCTTGTTAAAATTTTTACTACTGTCCTTTTCAGACTGTAGAAAACAAATGATATGATCTAAGAAAGTCTTATAACCACCAAAACCACCCCCAGGAGACCAGTCACCCCCCTGGCAGATGAGATGACACCTTTGGACCATAATCATTGAAACCACCCCAAAACACCAGTCACCCCCTGGGCAAATGAGATATGCCTTGAGACCATGATCACTGGAACCACCCTAGGAGAGAATGACATTCCACAAGTTCCTGAAACACGTGATTTTACCCTATAAATCTTTCAGCCTATCTCCAGTTTGATGAGACAGGCTTTGGAGGAAATCATTCCCCTCTGTCTCCTGTGTATGAATACACTTTAAAGCTCTTGCTACTCACCTCATCCCAGTCTCAGGAATTGGCTATCTGCGGCAGGCGGCTCTGACCTGTGAAATTGCAGATATATATATATATATATATAAAATTTTAAATAAAGATGATTCACATCTTTATATATATATATATATAATTTTTATTTAAAATTGTCAATGCCAACTGCAGGACATATTTCTACATTTAAATGGCATTAAGCCAAATACTACAGATTAAGGTCAAGATGAGGACTATTGACTGTGGACAGAAGCTTTCCCTTTTCACCCCTCTAAGAAGAATTGAAGTAACTGTATTCTTGGACGTTCTCAGTCTGATTCATGCCTTCTTTTAGCCAACTATTCATGGATTCACCAGAAGAATTACACCTACTACCTCCGGCGTAGGATGGAAAAAAAAAAAAAAAAAAGTCAAACGGTCAATAATGTTAGCAGAAACTTGAAACTTTAGAGCCGGTATTCAGAAAGGTCCTCCTCTCCACCCCCTTCCCTCCGGTCCAATTCCTTTTCTGGTTCTGGCCATCGGAAATTGACTTGGCGATAATTTAGGACTGGAATGTCAAGGCGTCAATTCCCCCCTTCTCTTCTCCCGCCGCCCCCAACTCGGAAACTCTTAAACCGCTCCCCACCCTGCACCCCACCGCAGAGGTAGATAAATGATGCAGCAGATTACACCGCTGAAAGGCAACATTTGTCCTGAGCTATTTTCACATTTTTTCCTGTTTCCGATTTGTGTGCCAGACTTTGTTTGCTTGCTTAGGACGTGGAAAACATATTTGGGCATTTTCGCTACAGTTTATTGCCAGTGGCTTTCTCCCAGCAAATGAAAGTGAAAGTGCTACGTTGTAGCAGTATTTTATCCTTAAAGTCTGGACTGGCAGCTGGTGTGTACGAGCAGAAGAGGGGGAGGAGGGGCGGCAGGGATTGGGAAGCTTGAAGAGCCAGTTTTGAGGTTTTGTTTGTTTATCTTGAGATCGCAGCAGTGTTCCTGTCCCACCCCACCCCCCTTTTTTGGAGGGGGTCTGACTTCGGATTTATTTTCATTTGGGCAGTCATTGAAGTTTCATTCAATGTACTGGCTTAAGAAAATACACTCCACTTGTAGCTTTCCCCGATTGCACTTTCAAACACCATCTAGTCTCACCCTCATCTGGAAATAATGCAAGCTTCTCTCTTCCCTCCCCCACTTTTTTCCCCCCTTTCTTTCTTTTAAAGCTTCACATAACCTGAAGCTGATAATCAGACGGAATATGTGCTGCCCTTAGTTTACTTTCTCTTTCGGTGCCAATTTTACTTTTTAAAGGTATAATATATAAAACACGGGCGTTTTATACACATGAAATCTGTCGGCTACACTGATCTAAGTTTGCTGTAAGTTTCCTCAAAGGCACTGTTCATAATAAACATGTGTAACTTTTAACATTTTTATTGTGCGGACTTAAAAAACAAAAAACACTGAGAATGACACAGGAGATCTTACTAGTGACATTAGTCCATCTAAAGTCATCCATCCTCTCCCTACCCCCTTTCTTTTTCCAAGAAACAACTAATAGCAAACCAGGCTAGAATTTCTAAACAGGCTAGAATTTCTAAAAGAGGATAAGAGGAGGAAAAAGGGCGGAGTGGGGTAGGGGAGAGAGGTTAGAGGGGCCAGAATTTGTCTCATTCACAGGGTGGAAAAGTTGACATTGTCTTAAGCCTTTCTGAATGGCTGGTAGTTGGTTACCCCGATTGTACCTCTACCTCCCCTCCCCCTCCACGTGACGACCCAGGACACATGCGCACCCGACGCAGCCCAGGCACATCTGCAGACTGACGTCAGTGTGCTCTGCCTCCGAGGAAAAGCTGCCAAAATTTTCTCCTGCTGCAATTCAAGTTGGCTGGGGGCCGGTAGTGAGATCTAGGGCTACTTCAACAAAACTTTGCTGCCCTTCCTGCTCCTCTTGTCTTCTTTTCTCCTGATACCTTTTGATGCTCTTCACACGTTATTTGCATAGCAAAGGCACTAAGCTGTCCAGGAAGAGAGGGCACCACTTCCACCCCCAATAAGTCTGTTTTCCTTCCTTCCTTTCTTTTTCCTTTCCTTTTTATTTTTTGGGGGGTAGTGTGGAGAGAAAGGGGGTTTGCAAAGGCAGCATCTCAGGGTGATAGCCTGGATGTATTGAAGGCATCTCTTTTTCTGCCAAATCGGAAAGTCCGTTCTCTCAAGCCCGGGTTAGCCAGACTATAGGGTTTTATTCTGGCTGCAGAATAACTGGCTGGTGTGGCTTTGCAAAGGGGGGCAAAGAAAAAGAAAAAAAAAAAAAAAAGGCAGAGAGGAGAGGGAGTACGTGAGTCGTCCAGTGCAATCTATTGTTTGAAACTTACTTTTTATCAGAATTTGAAGATGAAAACGGTAAGGAAGACTTCACAATATTCAATGAAACTTTTTAAAAAACTTGTGCTTTGCTTGTCTTCCGAATAACGCGTAGAAAACTTTTTTCCTGTGGTTTTTTTTTTTTTTTTTTTAATGGCAATGAGTGAGCTTGACTGAACTCATTTTATAGATAGAAATCTTTTTAACTCCAGACTAGTCGGGGGTTGGAGGATTCCTGGTCTTGCAAATATTTTATGATGCAAAAAATACATTTATTATATGAATATACATGTTTTATGAAGTATGACTTGATTATGATTATTGTGCTGTTTTAACTAATCACCAAATAGTAATCGGTAAAGGTGTGTTTTAAACCGATCTCCAGTTTCCTTAAAGAAAAGCTTGCATTTTACAGTTTTATGTCAGTGTCTTAAGTAGTCAGACAAGTGCATATTTTATGCCTGGGCTCAGAGGGCAGCATTAATGTGCAAGCTGTAGCCCCGATGCTCCAGGATATGTTAAGCTCTTAATAGGCTAATCAAAGAGATGGAAGCGTGTGTTTTTGATTTACTTTTGGCCACTTGGGACGTGCTAGACTCATAACCCTCCGGAGCCTTGTTTATCGAGGTATGTCTGTATATATGGTGTATGGGACAAAGTTCAGGGATTTGGGTTGGGGGGAGAGTGCTGGAGGAATATTGGAAAGCCGCCTTCTGATAAAGTGTGCTACAATCCTGTCTTTGGTAATTTCTTTCATTGTTGTACTAGAAGCAAAGAGAGCGAGAGAGTGAGACAGCGCACTGAGAGGGAACAAGAGAGTGAGTTTCTTACTCTTGTTTTTATTTGAGCTGCCGGTGCAACGCGTTTGGGCCAAATGCCAACTGTCTGGGTCACACGCGTTTTATCCAAATAGATTTAGCGCTGCTGTCTGGAAATGGGCTGCTGAATGTTAACTTTAGGATCAACTCAACCAGGGCAGCTCAGACTGTTACCCTCTGTCTGGGCGAAGTGGAGTGGGGGTGGGGGCAGGACGGGGGAGGAAAGGAGAAACTGAACTTTTAAATAGAACTTTTAAAAAGACACCAGAGTGTGATTTTCAACATATTCGTCTATGTTCTGATTTTTTGGACTGTTTTTCTTTTTCTTTTTTTAGCATATGTGGATTAGACTGAAACTTTTCGAGGGGAAAATGACAGTTCTGGGAATTAATTCATGACAAGGAAAGAAATTTAAGACTGGTGGTAGTTGAAGTAAATTAAGAAAATTAATTTTGGAGATAATTGTTTTCCTGTGTTTCACCTTGGTGGTAGCTGAATTCTGGTTTATATTAATTTAGTCTGTAAATGTGATCACTGGTGTTTTGTATTTTTGAAGAATAGCATATAGAGACAAATAAGTTTGTTTCAAGCAAATCAAATTTATTGATTTGCCAAATGGCAGCACATGAAATCTGTGTAGTGGTATTAATGTGTTTGTGACTCCCAAGGGAAAAGCCTCTATCCTCAAGGCCTGAAATATTATAATACTTTTCAAGTCTGGTCCAATACCTGTAAGATTAATTCCTAGTCTTGTCTACTCTTACCACTTCCTCTTCATTTCCTTAGCAACCACTAGTAGCTACTAGTGGAATGGACCTCTATGCCAAATCTTACCCTGTTTGAGACTTTAGTGAGAAAATGAGGACAGTTAATATATTAAGAGAGTTGACAGCATATTTTTGGGAATAATTTTTGGAGGAGGGGAAGAGGTGAATAGCTCTCTTGGTTCTACCAAAAGACATGGTTGGTTGTCAACTTTTCAGCTACCTCAAGAGAAGAAAGTGTTGTTTCTATTTTTCTGAGAAGAATTATAATACAGATAGTATATATTTACCTTTCTATCTGGGAAAAAAAATTGGGACTATGTGTACTGTAGGGCTTCATTTTTGCAAAATGGCCTTCTGTATTTTCACTTTTGGCTCATTTGTTTCTCTTGATAAGTTTTGAGTAATTTATGTGTTTAATTAGCCTTTTCTTTGGAAACCAGTCTCACAAAGTTTATAAATGATCTGGAAATCTTTGTCCTTATAGCCTAATGGTGGCCTTAGCATATACCCGCTGCCATGAAAATAAATAGTTGTTGAAAGAATAAATGGAAAATGAAATGAGAAGTTAATTTTTCTGTATAAAAATTAAATAGCTGATGGGAAGATAGTATTGTTACTTCCTCCTTAAAAAAAGAGACCTTAAAATATACTTCAGCCTTAAAATATATAACCAGCGTTAAACTGGATGAAAGAAGTTGAGGAGGATGTTATACATGTTCTTTAATTCCATAATAATGGTTCATGAGAAGAAATTATTACCTTGGCTACTCCCAGATCACTTGAGTGGGAAGTAAAGAGATAGTCGGAGGAAAAAGACAAGTAATACCCTTTAACCAGGGCAGACTAGTGGGGGAGTCACTGTAGTGCATGTTGTCTAAAATTTAGCTAGTGTAGCTTTGATCCAAGGAAGCAGGTAAATGATCCCTTAACTTTACTGGCTGGTACATTCATATTAAGGAAAAAAGCATATGTGAAATTAAGACAAAATGGAAGTTTTTGATTCTGTTTTCAAATTTCAAATAGTCGCAAGCACAGTTATCATGACCTAAGCTCTCTACAGTTTGCTATAAAAATACAACCTAGTTGATTGATTTCCATCATTGTATCTAAGTATTTCATGTTTTTGAGGGAAGGAGGAACATGGAAGTATTTTTGAAAAAAGGTCTTTGAAAAGTGATGTGTTAGGTAATGAAGGGAAAAGGGCTAACTTTGCCATTAAAGCGTGCACTTTATATCATGAGTAATCTAATTTAATCTCTCAACAAGTCTTTTTAAGGTAGAAATCATTGTCATGATTTTATAGGTGAGGAAACAGATTCAAAGAGGGAAGTAATTTGGGGTTAAGCCAGGACTCAAAGCCTTGGTCCTTTCCACAACATCATAATGCTTCAGCTATACAACTTGAAGAATTAATGGATCGTGATTTCTGGAAAATTGTCTAATTTAAAAATAGTCTGAATTTTGGGAACTGTATCTGGAAAAGCTACATGTGTTCATGATGTTCAGTTTAACCTCTCTGCTGTGTGTCAGAAAGTGGATGAATCCATTCATTTTTATTGTGTGGGTGACTAAAATTGTTTAGATATGTTAGTTGTTGGTTTTAGTTGAGCTGGAGCTTATTCATTTACTATTAAGTCTGTTCACTGGGCAGTGGAGGCTTGAAAGAAAGTGGAGAATGAGGGAGAGGGTGACAAGGGAGAAAGAAACTTAAATTTACTGAGTGCCCATGTGCCTGATACTGTAGCTAGTATGGAAACAAGATTATAACTCGTTTGTTCAACTTCAAAGCTCCTACTCTTTCTGTCAATGCCCTTTTTACTAGAAGCCCTTAAACCAAATGTTAGGTTACTTTTGTCCAAGTAGTTACATATTACATTTTCTCTTAATGCCACTGGCTTGGTTGACTTGGGCATTTGCAGAACTGTGCTAATAAGGGTAAGAATGGAGGCTGCAAAAACGAAGACCAGAGACTTCTCAAGGGGTAAAATAGTTATTCCCTAAATCCAACCAACTATATTGTAAATTTCTATCATTAGTTTCAAAGCCTGAGAAAATGGATGAATGATTCAGTACAAATATATCATCACTACTAGAAAATTAGCTCATGGATTAATTATATGTGCCTCTTTAAAGGAAGGTTATACTTTCAGGTGTGTGTGTGTGTATGTACACATGCTCTAGTGGATTCAAACTGCTGACCTTTTCCTTTAAAGAGGCATGTATAGTATGTTGTTGTTAGGTGCTGTCGAGTTGATTCCAACTCATAGCAACCCCATATGACAGAGTAGAACTTCCCCATAGGGTTTCCTGGGCTGTAATCTTTACGGGAGCAGATTGCCAGGTCTTGTCTGCCACAGAGCGGCTGGTGAGTTCAAACTGCCCACCTTTTGGTTAGCAACTGAGTGCTTAACCTTTGTGCCACCAAGGCTCCTACATATATAATATACATGGAAACCTGTGAGAGCTGGAACTCAACAGGACTGCCTTGTTTTTCTGTGTCTCCCATGTTTTCTACCTTTGACAGGATGTAGTCTTACCACTTTTCTGTCTCTTCTTTTAGTGGGAAAGATTTGAGCTTTCCTTCTCCGACAGGTTTCTGCCTTACACAGGTTCTAGCTTTCACAGGTTGTACTGAATGTGTGTGTGTATTTTTTTTTTTTTTTTTAAGTTTAAAAGATCTTACCTGTTTGTTTATTTTTATTTTGGTGAAAGTGTACTCAGCCAGAAGATACACAGTTTCTACACATACAATTCAGGGACACTGGTTACATTCTTCAAGTTGTTCTGCCATTCTCACTATCATTTTCTACATTTTTCCACCACCATTATCTTAAACTCACTGCCCCTAAGCTTCCCATCCAACCTTTCAAGTTGTTACTGTTAATTTGATCTCACATAGATAATTCTTTAGAAGAGAACAATGCTCACAGTAGATACACTTTGACAATTTAAATAAGCTTTTTTTTTATTTAAAGAAGACTTCAGGTGATAGTTTTGATTTAAGGTTTAAAGTTTATATATTATCTCAGGGCCATAGTTTTGGGGGCTCGTCTAGCCTCAATGGCTTCAGTAAGTCTGGATTCCCTTGACAATTTGAAATTGTGTTCTGCATTTTCCCCCTTTTGACCAGGATTCTTTTATAAAGACCTCATTTGATGTCAGACACTACTACACACAAAAAACTCTAGTGATTAAAAAAATTTTAAACTGTGAGAATGAATGCAGCTCATGAAGCAACAATTGCATTTTAATATCTCATGGGAGAGTTTGGAGTATGGAGATGGCATATAAGTAGGTTGGGAATTTAAGAGAACTGGATTCTTTTTATTACTGTTAGGGAATAATGGTGTGACTTAATTTTTTTTATTGATTTTTGCCTGGGAAAAGGATATGTAGTGCCTGCTGTCTTGGCCTAATCATTGCAGAAGTAATTTTGAGATGAAACAATACATGAATAGTTTTTGGTAACTTTACACACAATAATTGTTTCATCTTGTTGTTTCCTTAGTTGCTAAAAAACTATTCAAGTTAGTTAACCAATAGCATTTATGAATATCTTACTTGATACTGGTTGTATGCAACTGCTATTGAGTGTTTAAGTTAGAATGCCGTAAAATGGAAGCACAACATAATAGAAAGTTTAGAGTCAGGCAGCCTTGCGTGTCAATCTGGGCTCTGCTGTTTTCTAGCTATTTGACCTCTATAAGTGCAACTTCTTTATCTATAAATTAGAGGCTGTATTACTTACCACTTGCTGCATAACAAATTGCAACAAACTTTGTGGCTTAAAACAACATTTATCATCTCACAGTTTCTGTGAGTCGAGAGTCCTGGCATGGCTTAGTTTAGCCTTCTGATGCAAACAAGGTGCTGGCAAAAACTGGGGGCTCCTCAGGAGGCTCGATTGGGGTAGAATCTGCTTCCAAGCTTATCTAGAAGTGTGCGGGTTTCAGCTTCTTACATGCTATTGGACTGAGGGCCTCAGTTCCTTGCTGGTAGTTGTCTTAAAGCTGCTCTCAATTCTGTGCCACTGGGATGTCTCTATATGGCACGTTGCTTCATCAAACCCAACAAGGGAGAGACTCAGAATCTTTTGTAATCTAATCACAGAAGCGACATCCCCTCAAAGTTGAGGTATTCTGTTGGTTAGAATCAAATTACTCAAGGGGAGGGGATCAAATTATACAAAGGTGTGAATATCAGGAGGCGGAATCCTTAGGGGAAGTCGTGGAGTCTGCCGCCACAGGGATAATAATACCTACTTCACAAGGTTGTTGTGAAGATTAAAAGAAGTAACATACATTTAAAGATCCCTTTATTTTTGGTCTGACCTTAAACTACCTTTCCAGATATTATCTGTTAGTCTTCTGCACAGCAACCAATTTTACTATTATTACTAATACTATACTATTTGCTATTTTCCTTTTCTTGCCAGCTAGACTTGGTGTAATCTATTTCTTCTATTTGTAATGATTTCCCCCAGCCATTTGACTTGTGAAATTTGTCCATTTTTCAGGGCATATCTCAAATGCTGGACCCTGGTGGTACAGTGGTTAAGAGCTATGGCTGCTAAACAAAAGGTCAGCAGTTCAAATCCACCAGCTGCTCCTTGGAAACCCTATGAGGCAGTTCTACTCTGTCCTGTAGGGTTGCTATGAGTTGGAATCAACTCAAAAGCAATGGGTTTGATTTTGGTTTGGTATCTCAAATGCTTCTTTTTCCATAAACTTTTCATGATCCAGCCTTCTCTGATCGAGAAATCATCTCCCTCACCTGATCTCCTCTAACCCCATTTCATAACTTTATTACGACACTTGTCACAGGCTGCCTTGAATTTTTTCTTTGCTACTTATGAGTTCCCCAAGGGCAAGGATTGTACCTTATATTTTTCTGTGCCCTCATGTTGTTAAAACATCATTTTTTAAACATAGTAAGATAATACTTTCTGATTAATGAATTAGTTTCTCAAAGGCTTAGCAGTTTAATAACTTGGAGACAGATGTAAGAAATTTTTAATGGTTGTGTTTGTTTTATATGTTGTAATAACCAATATTTCTAACACCATAGGGAACAAAGTGTACCACATAAGTTAACAATTAACTACAAATATCTTTTTATGTGCCTGAAGTGATTTTATTTTTACCAGTATTCATTTTTCAACCAAAAAATATGTGTTGAACATTCACTATGTGATAAATTATTATAGACTTGTGGTGAAAATCTTTCTAATATCATTTGCGTACTTATTTATCTTATTAACAGTAATTTGCCTTATTAAAAATAATTTAGTCTTTTATTCCTGACTCAGACATAGTATTATGAATATCAGATATTGGGCTATAGCACAGTTATATACACAGTGCCAGTTTTCGTTGCTGGTTGCCATTCCAACTCATGGCAAACCCGTGTGTGTCAGAGTAGAACTGTGCTCCATAGGGTCTTCTTTTCTTCTTCTTCCTTTTTGTGTGTGTGTGTGGGGTGTGTGTGTGTGTGAAGATACACGGAACAAAACATACACCATAGGGTTTTCAATGGCTAATTTTCCAAACTTGGCATAGTGGTCAAGAGCTTGGCTGCTAATCAAAAAGTTAGCTGTTCAAATCCACCAGCTGCTCCTTGGAAACCCTATGGAGCAGTTCTACCCTCTGCTATAGGGTCACTGTGAGTTAGAATTGACTCAGTAGAAATGGGTTTGTTTTTTTTTGTTGTTGTTGTTAATTTTCCAGAAGTAGATCACCAAGCCTTTCTTCTGAAGTGCCTCTGAGTAGACTTGAACCTCCAAACTCCAACTTCCAACCTTTTGGTTAGCAAACAAGCATGTAATCTACTTGTACTACCCAGAGATTCCCATATACTCGATGTCGTTGCTATTGTTGTTAGGTGCCCTAGAGTTCTTTTCTACTCACAGTGACCCCACGTGACAGAGTAGAACTGCCACATAGGGTTTTCTAGTCTGTAATCTTAATGAGAGCAGATCTCCTGCAGAGCTGTTGGTGGGTACAAACAGCCAGCTTTTTTTTGGTCAGCAGCAGAGCTCTTATCCTTGTGCCACCAGGGTTCCTGATATACTCAGTAGGAACTGTTAAACTATGTGAGGACCATTTGCCTCTACCTCACACTGTAATACCTTGAAATTCTGCAACTACATTTTATTGTTTCTTCTCCTTTTTTGGTCACTTTTGTGCTGTTAGCGAGCTTATTTCTAGCCCTTCTTCTAAAGTGCTTTATTTTCTTCCTCTAATATGCTTTGAGTTGGGAGATGGGGTAGCCAAGTATGCTGACTCTGAGTGAGGCTGTATGCTGAAAGTAAAACACATGTGGAAGGATTTGAACTCTGTTGTGACTGCTGAGATGCATTTTTTTTTAATTAAATTTTTTTTTAGTTGCACTCTAAATAGTTGACGCTGCCTCACATAAGACCTCCTGCTAAGTCAACAGTTACAGTTAATATGATTTAACTTTTTAGAAGTTTGGTTCCTGCTACTGTCTGAGTGTTCACAGGCAACTGCTAAATGTCACTCTTTCTTTGTAGATCTACTTTGTCAGAGAAAATGATTGGTGCCTCATAAAGCAATAAAACAATCTCTGGATATAAGCATACTGAAAAGCATGTTAAGGAATAGAATCACGTACTGTTTATCACTTATATATAATGAACTTTGATTGTGAAGACAGTCTTTTCTTTTTGTTTTATCAAAAGAGGTTAGCTTACTGTATCCATCCATTTGTCTCTTCAAAGTTTTAAAAAAAAAAAAAAGATTGATGATTCCTCTTTAGATTCCTGTTTTGATTATTAAGTAGCTCTGACATTATACTGCTAACCGTTTAGGTTTCTAATTCTATGTTTAGTCTTGTAAATGTTTATTTGGACTATAAAGAACAACAATGATCTAATTTAATTACATTAACTTGTTTCATAGTTTATGTCTATAGTCAATATATTTAGCAGGTATTCAGTAATATATACTAGGTCTGTCCATTCAGGATAGTTTTTAGTTAACTTAATTTTTTTTCTTTTTCCCCCTAGGTTAAAAAGTGATCATATTTTAGTAACCAATCAGCCTAATGCTTTGTTGATGAAAAATTTTACAATCGTTATTTTTTTCATTTTGGATTGAAAAAATGAATCCAGATACAGAAGAAAGTATGGGATGTTGGGAAAAAGTACCTGTTAAACAGTGGAACATCTATTGACTGATTTTCAAGAATTATTAAAGAAATAAAATTGTTATGCTTCGATTTTGGTATGGTATTGACTCTCTAGCACATAGGTAGCCCTCCAAAAAATATCCAGTTTTTCAAATTATGGAAATTTTGTGGAAGACGTTGACCTGGATTTTGAGCCTCATCATGGTTTCATCAGAATTTCATAGTGACCACAGGCTTTCATACAGCTCTCAAGGTAGGATTCCTGCTTTTGAAACTGACAAAATAAATTGCTATTTCTCCAACAAGAAAGGATTCAGAACCTTTAGCTTGGGTGAACATTTTATTTGGGATATGTAGTGGTAGAAGGAAGGCCTATTGTATAAATTCACTGCTGGTTTAATAAATGTTTAACTTGTGTTGTTAGTATTCAAAATACAGTGGATTTTAGAGTTCATTGGTCTTTCATGGAAGATGATAGATCTCAGGTCTCTTCTTATTCTGAATCCTAAACTATTTTAATAGGCTCATCCAGTTGCTAAAGCTTATGGGCAATGTCATGTTCAAAGTTAATCCAAAGGTTTATGCTGTAAAAGAACATGAAACCAGACAAATTTTGATACAGAACCTTTCCAGTAAGAACCCTTTGTAAAAAAAAAAAAAAAAAATTCCAAACTTTAGAATTCTGATCTAGGAATCATTTTGGATGGTTTTGATCCTTTCAAATTCTGATCCTTAACCCAAAACCCAAACCTATTGCCATTGAATTGATTCCAACTCATAGAGACCCTATAAGGACAGAGTAGAACTGCCCCATATGGTTTCCAAAGCTATAATCTTTACAGAAGCAGACTGTGGCACCTTTCTCCCACAGAGCAGCTGGTAGGTTCAAACCACCAACCTTTCAGTTAGCAGCCAAGCACTTTAACCACTGTGCCACCAGGGCTCCTTATTCTAATCCTCAAGCCCCTATAATTTTAACCTATAGAATTGAATTTTATAGCATAGAAAAGATCTTAACAAAGAAGTTCCCAGGGGTAAATGTCACTTTGTTTCCATCGACAGGTCTAATCTTTGTAGAATTATTGAAAGGCATATCTTTTGATCTACCTTTTATGAATATAACAACAAAAACTATCACTTTTTGATGCTGATGAGTCAGGTTTCCAAGGCCATTATAGTTTGAAGTATATGTCTACAAAGTCCATGTATACAAAGTATGGCTTTCAAAGTAGATTAACAAAGCCATGGCGCTTAATATGAACTCTTGTTTATAAGAAGCAAAATACTGTCTTTCATCTTATTTTCATTTGGTTATGGTTTCACAGGAATTTTTATTTGTGGATGAACACATGTATAGACAGTGAGGCAGTAGGCAGACATTTGGTTTCCCTTAGTAATAAGCCCAGCTAAAGGAAGGCGTGGCTAAGAAGGTAGATGGACAATAATCAGGACAACTAAGTGAGAAAAATATGTTTAATAGTCCTCTGAATTTTCAGTCTAGTTCATGTTTTCTTTAACAGCTTTATTGAGATGTAATACCATATAATTCACCCATTTAAACTGTACAATTCAATGGTATTTAGCATATCTACAGATCTGGGCAAACATCACCACAACCAACTTTACAACATTTTTAACACCCCGAAAAGAAATTCTGTTAGCAGCAACCCCCAAGTTCCCTTCAAAACCCCTCTCTCTCTCCAGAGGTAAACCAAAGAAAACCAAACCCGCTGCCGTCGAGTTGATTCCAACTCATAGCGACCCTATAGGACAGAGTAGAACTGCCCTATGGAGTTTCCAAGGAGCACCTGGTGGATTCTAACTGCCGACGTCTTGGTTAGCAGCCACGGCACTTAACCAGTATGCCACCAGGGTTTCCCTCCAGCCATAGGCAACCGCTAATCTATTTTCTATCTGTAGCAATTTGTCTATTCTGGACATTTCATATCAATGCAATCATATAATATGTGGTTTTTTTATGACTGGCTTTTTTCACTTAGCATAATGGTTTTATAGTGTTAGCATAATGAATTTTAACTATGGAGGCAGTCATGAAGGTTCATTCATGTCGTAGCGTGATATCAGTACTGCATCCCTTTTTGTTGAAGAATAATATTCCGTTGTGTGGCTATACCACATTTTATGTATCTGTTCATCAGTTTATGGACATTTGGGTTGTTTCGCCTTTTTGTCTGTTATGAATAATGCTGCTATGAACATTCATGTAAATGTTTTTGTGTGGATGTATGTTTTCATTTCTCTTTGGTATATACATAGCAGTGGAATTGCTGGATCAAAGGAGCCCTGGTGACACACTGGTAAAAGCGACTGACTGCTAACTGAAATGCCGGAGGTTCAAAACCACCAGTGGCTCCACAGGAGAAAGATGTGCCAGTCTGCTTCCGTAGAGAATTACAGCCTTGGAAACCCTATGGGGTCACTATGAGTTCGAAGTGACTCGAGGGCAGTGGGTTATAGTAACTTCATGTTTAACATTTTAAGGAACTGCCAGACTGTTTACTAACTAATGTAGATTCCCAATAATGATTTTTTTAAAAAATAATTTCTCCAAGACTATAGAAATTCCATATAAACTCTGTTGGATAACTCTTTCGTGAACAGATTTTATCTGAGCCAAACTCTTATCCTTTTGTACATATGGACTTTTCACTGTCTTTTACTTCAATGTAAAATATCCATACTTCCTATAGAATTTAGCTCTTAGAATCCATGTTTTCAAAATTAAATTTTAAAAAGAAAACTCTTCACAAATAATTTTATTTTGAGGAGTGAAATAATCAGAACTTGATTAATCTTTAGATTTTAAATTTTTTCATTTTTGTTTGATATATATTTTTGCCCCTCTGTCACATATAATGATATACATAGTCTTAACCAATATAGTTGTTGTTTATACCGCTACTTTTTTGTTATGTTAAATTTTCTTTTCTTCCATGTGTCTTTTCTGGATTCTCTGCCTTGTGATTACAAAGAGGAATTCCTGACTTATCTTGAACACTACCAGCTAACTATTCCAATAAGGGTTGATCAAAATGGAGCTTTTCTCAGCTTTACTGTGAAAAATGATAAACACTCAAGGAGAAGACGGAGTATGGACCCTATTGATCCACAGCAGGCAGCATCTAAGTTATTTTTTAAACTTTCAGCCTATGGCAAGCACTTTCACCTAAACTTGACTCTCAACACAGATTTTGTGTCCAAACATTTTACGGTAGAATATTGGGGGAAAGATGGACCCCAGTGGAAACATGATTTTTTAGACAACTGTCATTACACAGGATACTTGCAAGATCAACGTAGTACAACTAAAGTGGCTTTAAGCAACTGTGTTGGGTTGGTAAGTAGATGCTATATTTTAAATTTCTGATGGGGAAATAAATTCAGAGTGTAAATGTCTTTCCTCAGATTAAAAAAAAATATATATGTATACATACACATACATATATGATTTAAATAGGGAAGGTAATAGTCTAAATTTTTTAAATTTCTCCTGCCTTTACTTTTGATAGCCTTTTAAATAATTATTGTATTGACTTTTCAAAGAACAGCTTTTAAAGCCCTATATTTTTAGTACAGAAGTGAATGAAACCTCAGACTTCCTTTTAGACATGTTTTTGTGTTCATATATCTTTTATGCATAAATAAGACTCAGTCATTCTTGGAGAGCTTAAGGGTATGTGTGTATGTATATGTGTGTATTGTGACCGGAAATCATGACACTAATTGACTTTAGCTTCTTTGTAGACTATCTTCCTCTGAGAAGTAAAACAGCTTGAAATTACCTATGATCTATTTATGATCTGTAATTGAAGCAAAATCTTTTACCAATGTTTCTTCTTTATGAAATTTTTCCTCACTTTTATATAACGATTGATGACAAATCTTAGAAAATGGATTCTTGAGTACGGGATATATGATTAGCATCTGAATCCATTCTAGTCTGATAGTAAATACTTGGCTCAAAGTTTCACATAGAAATGGTTGCAGAACGAACCATTTCATACTTCCTCTTCTGTTTTTTCTAGTTCAGACTAGTGTGAATATTCCATTAAAACTTTACCTGTGTAAAAGGTTACAGACATTTTGATGCCCAAGTCATATTTTCAGTTTTTTTTTTTAAACTTATTCCACCATACCCATCTCCTCTTTCATACTTCAGTATACACATATAATTAGAGTTGGGCTTAAATAAGTTCTAAATTTGAAAAGAATATCAAGAACTACAAAATGGAGAAAAAATTTCACTACAGTGGTTAAAAGCTTGGCTGCTAACCAAAAGGTCAGCAGTTCAAATCTACCAGCCCCTCCTTGGAAACCCTATGGGGCAGTTCTACTCCATCCTGTAGGGTCCCTATGAGTCAGAACTGACTTGATGGCACCTAACAGCAAAAACAAAATAGGTATATAGAAGAATTTGCCCAGATCGTCCATTTTCTATGACTATGAAATAAAATGTACCAAAGTAATTATTTAGATCGTAATGGATTTAATTCCTGTAAATAGACATTGGATAAACTACATTTATCATTAGTGCCCCCCCCGCCCCCAGCAGCATTAGGACTTCATATTAAAAAAAAAGATTTATTTTTGTGAATACATTTATCCAAATAAATCTGGGCTTTAAAACTCCTAGTATGATAATATGCCACTTGTTTTTAATTACTATTTAAAAATGTGGTTCATAGCCACTGACCAGGAGTCTCTGAGTCACACAGTTAGGCAGTCGACTACTAGCGAAAAGGTTGGCAATTGAAACGCACCCAGAGGGGCCTTCGAAGATAGCCTTGGCGATCTGCTTCCAAAAAGATCACAGCCTTGAAAACTCTATGGAGCACTTCTATTCTGCACACACGGAATCGCTATGAGTCGAAATCGACTCATCGGCAACTAACAGCAACAACAACACAGCCATTGACCAAGCTCTTTAAGTTTGGCATTGACATTAATTATGCCATTGATAGTTTTAACAGATTGGTGATATGGGGGGAAAAATGTTCCATTGTGAGATTTGAGGGAAGAGGAGTGACTAGAGATGGGAAGATGACTTAAATCATGTAGGAAATAGTGAGGACCTATAAAACACAATGGCACTGAGAATGGAGAAGATAGAATAAATCTGAATCACATTTGGTGAGAAAATCTAGAGGATTTGTGTCATATTAACCTTCCCTAGCATCTAATACATTTTTTTTTTTTTTTTTTTTTAGCATCTACTACAAGGAGCCCTGTTGTCGTAGTAGGTGTTTAGTATTTTTGGGGGATAAAGAAAAAAAAAGGTAGTTGGATGAAGGTCTATACACATGTTACTAGCTAAGAAAGAGAATGCTGTAGGAGTGTTGGGTTGGAGGGAAAGATGAAGAGAGTGATTATGACAGTAAATATGAGGTATCTGAAGAAATAAAATATTTAGTGTTTAGAAAATACAGTTCTGAAACTAGGAAAGAATTTGTCTGGGAACAAGCACTTTTAGAGTCATTGATATAGGTGACTGTTTATGAAATTGTGAAAGATGTTGATTGATGACCCAAAAGTGAGAATGAAAATGGAACCTCTTCTACATTAAGAGGCTAGCAGAGTGTTACCAATTTGTCCTTCATCCTTATCAAAGCCTTCTGTTTCTTGTCCTATTTTCCTTTATTCGTTAACACCTTTCTGTTTTACTTTGCTTCTTATTGAAACTGCATGGTCCATGTTAACTTTGATTACTTGATCAAGGTGCAGTTTGTCAGGTTTGCCCACTAAAGTTACTATTTTCGCCTTGGCAATTAATAAGGAATTTGCGAGCAGGTATTTTTAGACTATGTAAACATCCTGTTCCTCATCACATTTTTACCCATTAGCTTTAGTAAACTATGCCTTCATTTTTATTTTGTTTCATGTTACATTTTTTGGTCAAAAATGAACATTAGACAAGTTTTTAAAAATCCTGCTATTCAAAAGCCACACTTTTAATTAATTCTGTTTTTAATTCTTCTACATAAGATATTTTTCAGTGCAGAGCTTCTTAGTATTTTCTAATCACATTTCCTCACCAATAGTTTCAACACTTGCACCATTCTTAGGACAAAGTTCCTAACATCACAGTCTACCAGCAGTTCAAAATAATGTCACATTTTAGTTTGCTTTGTATTTGGACCATGGCTTTTTTACCCCAATTTTGCTTTTCTGGAGTTTCTAATTACTTCTATTTTTTTCTTATTGAGGAAAAAAATACTGTTTCCTAAGTATTAACCAGTTCCTTAGTCTTTATTGCTCGGAATACCTTGCATTATTCTCTGGAGGCATTTTTCTTGGCGCCTACTGGTTAATTGGAAACTCTGGTGGCGTAGTGGTTAAGTGCTACGGCTGCTAACCAAAAGGTCGGCAGTTCGAATCCTCTGGGCGCTACTTGGAAACTCTATGGGGCAGTTCTACTCTGTCCTATAGGGTTGCTATGAGTCGGGATCCACTGGAGGGCAGTGGGTTTGGGTTTTTTACTGGTTAATTAATTTCTTGAGCTACTGTACTTTTCTCATCTTGAGATTTCTTTTTTCTATGTTAGTTCCATATCTTCCCCTTTCTGAGTTTATATCCTGGTTTTGTTGACTATCCTCAAGTAATTACCTCAGAACAGCTGCCTAGGAAATAAAATTTCCGAGTCCTGGCCTATTTGAAAATGACTTCATGTCGACCTCATATTTTATTAATAATTTGACTGAATATGGAATTTTAGGTTCAAAAATCATTTTCTCTCAGAACCTTGGATGGTAAAATTTGGAATGAGAATATATTAGGCATTAAACTTACCAATTAGGTTTTATGGAGCCCTGGTGGCACAGTGGTTAAGAGCTCAGTTGCTAACCAGAAGGTCGGCAGTTCAAATCCATCAGCCATTCCTTGGAAACCCAATGGGGCAGTTCTACTCTGTCCTATAGGGTTGCTGTAAGTCGGAATCCGCTAGAGGGTGACTGTTTTTTTTTTTTTTTAATAAGGTTTTATATCTTTTTTTTATATATAAAGATCTAAGGATCTAAAGTTTAACATTGATTCATTTTGGGTGGCAGGTAGAAGTCTGCTGACAGTCGAAGTCTTGTCTTATTTATTTTTAAAATTTCCTCAATGAAAGCTTAATATGATCTTTTTACCCTTCCTGTTTTAGGGATTTATAATAATGTAGCTAATTGTAGTCTTCTTCTCCCTGCTTAATAGTTGATGAATGCTTTCAATTTTTAATTTTGAAAAATAAAAATCATAGTATTATATAAAATCATGTGATATTCATACAAAAAAAACAAAAATCACCGAACCTGTTGCGGTTGAGTCGATTCCCACTCATAGCAGCGACGCTATAGGACAGAGTAGAACTACTTCACAGGGTTTTCAAGCATCAACTGGTGGGTTCCAACTGCCGACCTTTCGGTTAGCAGCCTATTGCTTAACTGCTGTGCCACCAGGGCTCTGATAGGCATACTAAACCCACTGCCTTCTAGTCGTTCCCACTCATAGCAACCCTATAGGACAGAGTAGAACTGCCCCATAGAGTTTCCAAGGAGCGCCTGGCGGATTTGAACTGCTGACCTCTTGGTTAGCAGCCGTATTACTTAACCACTAAGCCACCAGGGTTTCCGATATACATACTAGGTGCTTTCAATTTAAAGACCCTCCTTCAACTTAAAAACCAAACCCCTTGCCGTCTAGTCGATTCCGACTCATAGCAACCCTATAGAACAGAGTAGAACTAACTGTCCCATAGAGTTTCCAGTGAGTGCCTGGTAAACACTTTGGTTAGCAGCTGTAGCTCTTAACCACTAGCCACCAGGGATTCCAACTTAGAGGACTAAAAAAATAACTTCCAATTTTCTCTCCTTTGTTCTCCACCCCCACCCCCCTACCCTTTGCTCTCCCTTTCTGGAATTGGGTCTATACTTCTCTTATCTTTCTCTTTTACCATCTTTTTTCTTTTTTGTTCTGAGTTCTGTGATATTTCCCCAGTTTTACCTTTTTAAAAAAAATTATTTAAAAAATTGCAGTAGTCATATTTCTAATTGTCAGTAGATACTCATTTTTTCAGATTGCTGCTTATATTCTGTTTTTTCATGAGTAAATGATTTGCTTCATTCTCTGAAGATACTAATGATCAGATAGCTAGTTAGACAAGTCCAATGACCCCATTAGACTTTCTGTTCATTTCCTTTCATCCACAGTTGCCTTTCTGCCTTTTCCATAATTCATTCATTCACCGAGTGCATATGAGTACCCACTATATACCAAGCACTGTTCTAGGTGCTAGGAGTAAATAAACAAAAAAATCCCAACCATCATGGAGCTTGCATTCTAGTGGAAAAGGCATACAATTGGTAAGATAAATAAGTAAAAATCGTAGTATTTTGGATAGTGCTCAGTTCTAAGGAGAAAAAGAAAATTGAGTAAAGGCTTTAAGGAAATGAATTAAATGCTGGCATCAGAGGGATAAGATTTCCAAGTGAAAATCTGCAATTAAATAGGTTCTGAGCTGAAGAGCGAGTAACAGCAAGGAAGCCACTATGACTGGAGCTAAGTGAAAGAGATAGAGTGAAGTGAGGTCCGAAAGGTAACTAAAGGCCAGATGTGGGGTTCTAGGGGAATAGGATAAAATCAGTGATGATTCCAAGCTTGAAGCCTGAGCAACTAGAAGAATGTAGCAGCCATTAACTGAGATGGAAAAACAGTAGGAGGAGTAGGTCGGGGGAATGTGTATCATGAGTTCGGTTTTGGACATGCTAAACTTGAGATGTTGTATAGGAAGTTAGATATGCTCCACTGGAGGTCAGGGGAGGGATGTGAGCTGAAGCTATAAGTTTGGCAGTCACTGATATATTCAAACAAACAAAAAAACCCAAACCCATTGCCATAGAGTCAATTCCGACAGAGTAGAACTGCCCCATAGACTTTCCAAGTAGTGCCTGGTGGATTTGAACTGCCGACCCTTTGTTTAGCAGCTGTAGCACTTAGCCACTAAGCCACCAAGGTTTCCCATTGATATACAGGTAATATTTAAAGCCAGGAGAATGTATGAAATTATCTCAAGAGGGAGTACAGATATAATAGAGAAGAGGTTTCAGGACTGAGCCTTTGGGCACTCCAAGGTATTAGGGAGGTCAGAGAGATGAGAAGGAAACAGCAAAGAACACAGGAGTAAGAAAGTTTAAGGACGGTAAGGCAAGTGTTCTGGAAGTCAAGAGAAGGAGGTATTTTAAGAAGAAAATGTTGCTGTGAGTCAAAATAAGAGTAGGATTGAGAAATGACCTTTGAATTTATCAATGAGGAGCTTATTGGTGACCTTCACGAAGCAACTTTGGTGAAGTTGTGGGGGTTACAGGAGAGGCAAATACCTGATTGGAGTAGGTTTAAGAGAAAAGAAAGGAGTATATAGACAATTATTTCTGTATACGTTTGGATAAGCAACAAATAAGTAGTCAGAAACAGCCCTCAGAGAATGAGGGAAATATAGGTTAGTGTTTAAGAGTCCAGGTTCCAAAGTGCTTAACTTTGCTCATTCTCAGTTTCTCTTCTGCAAAGTGGGGATGATAGTAGTACTTCAAAGAGATGTTAAGATTAAATGAGGTAATGTGGGTAAACATCTTAGTACCTAACACATAAAATCTCTAAATTGTCCTTCCAGAGTCCTTCCATTCTGCAAGTTATAGATTTGGTTTACCTATCAGGCACTGTCTCCATTCTTCCCTAGCAAACTAAGTTTTATGCCTATGACCTTCCAACTTCCTTCTGCCTACACCCAGAGTGCCTTTAGTACCCTAGCCTTTTTGGAACACACTTCAGACCCTGCTTTCTATACTTCCCTCTTATCAAAACTTCTTATACAAGCTCCCCTTTCTGCAGGAATTGTGCTTGGCTTGCTGGCACATTGTTAATACACCTGTTAAAGTAATTCATGCTCAGGTATTAGAGTCTGTTAATGTCACACTATGTTACCCCTGCTGGTATTTGCATTTCATTTAGGACTAAAACAATGGTGAAAATCATATGAAGTGACTATGAGTTTTTTGTATTGTTTTGTTTTTTTATCTCTCAGCTCATTCTTGTAGGTGACTATCAACTTTATCTACAAGATAGAACAACTCTACATCTTATTTCTCTTCCCAAACATATGGTACTAAATGTAAATTTCCCTAAACAGAATCACAGAAATTCGGAATTAAAAGGGACGTTAGAGATTATCTAGACTGGAGGGTTTTAACTTTTTAAAGCAGCAAAATCCTTTTCTCAACTGAAATGTTATTTGGAAACTTAACATATAAATTAATAAAAGCACAGCTGATGTTCTTAAACCCTGGACTCCAAGCCATGCAGGTCACCCTTTGTTGTCTGGGGCCATCCCATGAGGGCACCTGCTTGGAACCCTGAGGGCTCCCCAGAGTGCTGTTTTAAAACCACTAATTTAGACCAAAGCTTTCATTTTTCCAGCTGAGGAAATAGGCCCAGAGGGTTTGTGTTTTATCCAGCTTTACAGGGTAAATTACTTGGAATAAGACCAGTCCTCACATGTGCCATACTTAGGAAAACACTATTAGACAAAGGTGAAAGTTATTATTTCTGATGCAGATAACTTTTGCATTTCTTTTCATCATCGAATATTTGTTTGGTATACCTACCACATATACGTTTTTTTCTATGGCTGTAATTGATACAAAGAAGCATGAGACATAGCCCATTGACTTAAGGAACCAAGTAGTCTAATTGAGAAGATAAAACATGCAGTTGAAAAGCTAAATACAGAATTTAAAATACAACTTCAAGACTTGAGATGTAACAAAGCAGTGTGGAATTAACTGAAAATAAATGATAATAAGCATCGTTGGAGCTCCAAGGAGGATGTAGCTACTCTAGTTGGGCTAGAGAATGTTTCAAAGAAGTGGTATGATTGAGCTAGGTAGGACTGGGATAAATAAGTAGGTGAAAGGCAATGTAAAATTTTGAATAAGAGTAGAACTCTGAATTCCAACTCCTTCACTTACTTCTCTGTAGTCCTGGGCAAGTTCTTAACCCCTGAGCCTGTTGCTTCATCTACAAAATAGAGATGTATATTAATTAAGGAAACATTAATTGGTGTAACAGATAAACCTCAAAATTTCATTTGTTTATTAGCACAGAAGTTTATTTCTATCTTACATCAGTGTCCATGTCAGATAGCTTTCCACGGGGTCACCAAGGGACCCAGGTCCCTTGTTTTGGCTTCTACTTCCTCTAGGTCCTTGAAGTTTTCTAGATTAGTAAGCAGTGGGGAAAGAAAGAGTGAATTCCACTGGCGAGGTTTTTAGGGCAAGACATGAAAGTGGTATACAACACTCCATTGGCCAAAACTTAATCATAAAGCTATATTCAAACACAGAGGATGCAGTTAAGTTGTGTCCACAATTTGGAAAGGAAACACTTAGAAGTCTCTGCTACCTTGCTGAGTTGTTGGGAAGATTGGATGAAGTAATGTATGTGAAGAGCTTAGTACAGTATATGGCATATTGAACTTTATATAATGTTTTGCTGAGCACAGAGAATTAACTACACTTCTATTAACATGTGTTTTAACCTCCTTTTTGGGGAGGTCTCAATTTGTTTTTGACTCTTGGTCAAAATAATGATAACAACTAATGTTAAAAATAATTCTTTTTAGTAAATTCTTTGCTTTTTTCCCTTTAGCACGGTGTTATTGCTACAGAAGATGAGGAATATTTTATTGAACCTTTAAAGAATACCACAGAGGATTCCAAGCATTTTAGTTATGAAAATGGCCATCCTCATGTTATTTATAAAAAGTCTACCCTTCAACAACGGCATCTGTATGATCACTCTCATTGTGGGGTTTCAGGTGAGTGAGTGTGTGGCCATAAGAAAGTGTATTACACTGTACTGGTGCTTTCTCTTTCTTCTGGCAAATATACTATGGTTAATAGAAGTATATAGAAATTTGAATGATTAAAATTATAGAGTCCAGAGTCCTCTTAAAGGATATCACCTACCAATTGTCTCAAGACAATTTTGGAAGATCTTTGAGAAGTCTTTAAAATATAGGTCTGTGGAAAATTTGAGAGGAAAAAACCTCTTATCTAGGTATCAGTTACAGCTTCACGAGCAGGTGTTCATAGTCATCTGGAAACCCTGGTGGTGTAGTGGTTAAGTGCTACTCCTGCTAATCAAAAGGTCAGCAGTTCAATTCCACCAGGTGCTCCATGGAAACTCTATGCCTGCAGTTCTACTCTGTCTTATAGGTCTCTTTGAGTCGGAACTGACTCGGTGGCAATGGGTAATCATGAAGGGCTTGTAAACTATGTTAAGGAATTTATCTTAAAGGCACTGGAACCCACTGAAAGGTTTTAAACAGGAAGGATGACATGATCAGATTTTTTTTTTTTAGAAAAATTACTCTGGCATTAGAGTGTAGAGACTGAATTAGAGAAGAGCAAGCCCAGAAGTAGGAAGAACAGTTAGGCGGCTGTCTAGTCTACAGATGAGGAAACTTTGAGGGATACAGGATATAGTGGCACATAGTGGAAAGAACATGGGCAATGGTGTAGCTTTGGACAAATTATCCAGTCTCTCTTAGTGATCCTCTCAGTGCCCACCACACATCAGTTTCTCAAACTGCAGCTATCATTATTATTAGGATGGCTGTTTCCCATATTCGAAGGGCTATTATATAAAAAAGAAATTAGATGTGTTTTACATGAAATCAGGGGCAAAATGTTTCAGAGATAAGGAGAAAAGGAATGCATCAGAGAAGTGAAAATGATCAAAAGAATAGAAATTAAATCCTGTATTTACACATTTAAGCTGTCCAGCAAGGGGAAGAGAAGACTAGGGTTGACTTGAATATATGTGTAGTTTTATGATGAGGTTGATCACAGAGGACTGAACAGGAGAAATTGCAATTATATTAATTCAAAAAAAAATTTTGGTGGTGCATAACAATATTACCACAAACTTAATGACTTAAGCAGCACACTTTTATTATCTCACAGTTTCTGTGGGTCACGAGTCCATGCACAGCTCTGCTTAGGGCTCAGGAGGCTGAAATCAAGGTATCGGCCAGGGCTGAGTTCTCATCTAGAAGCTTGACTGAAGAAGATTCCACTTTCCTACTCCTTTTGTTGTTGCAGCACTGTTACTTGCTGTTGTATGTCTGAGAGTTTTAGTTTTTGGCTGATCGTCTGCCTGTAGTTTCTTGCCATGTACTTCATGGCTGCTTGCTTCCTCCAACACAGCAAGGGAGAGACTCTAGCAAGACAGGAGCTGTAGTATTATGCAATGTGCACATATACCTGTAATCGCTTACATCTTTCATCTTTGCAGTGTTCTATTATAAGCAAGTCACAGGTCCTAACCACACCCACAGGGAGGGGATCATACAAAGGCATAAGCATCAGATGGCTGGGGTCATGAGAGCCACCTTAATAGTCTCTCTGCCAGTTGGAATAAGGAGACAGTTTCTGGCTATCTTGGGGATGTGCTATTGAAATAAAAAGTGGTATGTTTCTGCATCTATTGACCTGTAAGAATAAAGACACTTCATTTAATTTACATAAGTTTCAATAATATTTAACAGATACTTCTTGTGGTCATTTGCATCTCTTGTTTCTTAAAATTTATAACACCCAAATGCAATCTTTAAAAGGGAGAGGCTAAAGAAGTTAGAAAAATAGAAAATAGTGCCACTCTCTGACAAGTATATCATATATATTAATCTAATTTTTCCTTACTAAATTTCTCAGTAAGTGGAGATGAGAGAGATTTCCTGTCCGATATAAATGTAATGAAAGTGAGGTATGAAGAGCGCTTCTACCTATAAGATGTATCTAAGTAGGGCAGGTATTCACAAATGTTATAGTACTAAAAGGTTTCCTCTGTACTAAAGGATCAACTGTCTAAACAATAAAGGATAAGCTACAATCCACACTTGGATTGAAAGCAAGTTGTGCTAGAATCACGATCTTTCTCATTCTAGTGCCACTCCTAGGCTTTGAAAAAGGAATACTTTGGGTACTTTTGTCAGTACAAATAGTTGTAAACTGCAAAACTAAATGAAAAAATAATTCAAAGTCTTTTATAATCATGATTTCTAGGGCAATAGAATTGGCTATCATTAAGATCTTTTAATAAGAGCGTCTTAACTTTAAAATAAAGGCTCAAAAGCATCTTAGGAATAGATTTTTGAACCATCAGTGTTCTCCATCAGTACTGTCTTGTTTTTAAAGTAATGATTTGGTTGCTTTTTAAACAACTTTAAATTATTTTTTTAGCATATTCTAATTTTAGAAGTATTACGATACAATTGCTCACTGTAATATGGAGTATTATTTGAAAATTTATTAGTCTCTTAGATTTATTTTGTTTGTTTCCTTGAGTAGTTGAACATTACTGTTTAATACGATTTCAGATAGTATGATTATTTTGAAAATTTTAAAAAGAGCTTAATATTTTCACTACTGCATTATCACTTCCCCTTCCTTTACTTTGAAAAATCTTAGTATGTTAAAAGACAATGAGAAGCACATCTACATGAAAGATCTATAAATAAATAAGCATAATTAGTGAACACATCTGAATTGCTTGTTTTTATTGTAGATCTCACAAGAAATGGCAGACCTTGGTGGCTGAATAATACGTCTACTTTTACTTCTTCACTACCAATTAATGACACATATATCCACCACAGACAGAAGAGATCAGTAAGCATTGAGCGGTTTGTGGAGACATTGGTTGTGGCAGACAAAATGATGGTGGGCTATCATGGCCGGAAAGACATTGAACATTACATTTTGAGTGTAATGAATATTGTAAGTTTGATCCCTCTATGTAATATTGTACTTAATAATTTGTTGTGGTTATTTATTAATGTCATGGATTTTTATTGCGGAAGATGGTCGATCCTCATTTTTCCCAGATTCTGTATTTACAAATTTACCTTTTTGCAAAAATTTATTTGTAACCCTAAAATCAATACTGGGAGTCTTTTGGGGGTCATTTACAGACCTGCATATGTGCAGAACTGTGAAATACTTGAGTTGCTCAATGGGTGCATTCTCTGGTGAGACTCACTAAGGCTGGTTTGGTATTTGCTAACTCAGTGTTCATAGTGACTCTTTAGAACATAACTGCCCAGAATAACGAGAATCAACTTTGTATAATGATTTTAAGAATTTGCTAGTCTAAAATGAGAAATAACTGATCTATTAATGTTTCAGTTCTATAGAAAATAAATTTAAAGGCGACCTTGCTATCCATTTTCAGATTAGAGTTTTTGAGTGGGTTGGGTTAATTCTTGTTTAAGGAGTTTTTATTATCTTGAAACATCAGCTCACCTCCTAAATTACTATACTGTAGTTTACTTCTAGGAGAAAATATTTCTTGAGGCTGACTTGTCTAACAAAACTTTATACCAAGATGTTTTGAGGGTAGGTTTCTAACTGATATGCACGCTGGTTAAATTTACTAAAAAAAAAAAAATATTACTACTCTTTAAAAAAAAAATCAAACTTTCATTTTATGATTTTTGTCTGACTTTGTGTCTTTTCTTATTTTCTGGAGGTCAGGTTGCCAAACTTTACCGTGATTCCAGCCTAGGAAACGTTGTGAATATTATAGTGGTCCGCTTAATTGTCCTCACAGAAGATCAGGTAAGAATGAGTTCATTTCTTAATCTAATATTCTTAACATATAGGTTGTAGAATTATGTATTATAAAAGAATATATTTTATTATTGATCCTTCTAGGAAGTTTTAATCAAGACTGATTTTCAACTCTATGCATTCAATATTTTAAGCAAGATATAAATAGTTTATAAAAATATACTATGTAAAAGCTATGTATATTAGCTATTTATGTATTTCAGTATAAGGACAAACATTTGCATTGCAAACTATAATACTGGTTTTGGTTGGTTTCGTATGCCGATAATCTCACATATAGCTTCATTATTACAGCTGGAACTGGAAAGAATGTCTGTTCAATAATACACTAAATGAACTCTAGGTCAGATTTTACAGAGATAAAAATTGGCAAGAGATTATTCCTAGAAACTACTGCTTCTAATTATAGTCCCATTTTAGTCTTCAAAAGTTTTAACAACTGACCTTAGTAATTTGTTTGGAACATTTCTGGTATGCATGTTGTATTGCAGCCAAACTTGGAGATAAACCACCATGCAGACAAGTCCCTCGATAGCTTCTGTAAATGGCAGAAATCCATTCTCTCCCACCAAAATGATGGAAACACCATTCCAGAAAATGGGATTGCCCACCACGATAATGCAGTTCTTATTACTAGGTATGGTTTGTTGCAAGTATTTTTCCTTTGTTTGTTGTGTTTGTTCTATATTGTAACTATATTTGGCTGTCTCTAAAGCCTCATTCAGGTAATGAGTGTAGAAAAAGCAGAATGATAATTTATTATTCACCACTGAGAAAGAATGTGTTACACCATTACTGTGTTTACCAAATAAGAAAAAAGAGATTAAGACTTAGAAATTTAATAAATATCTTTACATCTATTGATAAGGTCTATTTATGAGATTTAATTGGAAGCATGTATGCAATTTGTTAATTGAACAAAATACTAAAAACATAATTAAAAGTATGGGAAAATATATTTAAAAAATACAAATAAGAGTTATTACTCCTGGCTGTAAAATATATTAACTATTTTTACTCCTAAGTTACGTTAAATCTTATTAAAAAGGAGGAAGGGATTAGCAGTTACACAATTTACTTAAATAGGTGTTTGTTTAATTAAAAAAATGTTTTAACTATGATGTATAAATAGAAAGAAACAAATATATTATGCTATATGTTAGACAAAAGGAACCCTGGTGGCACAGTGGCTAAAGCACTCAACTGCTAACTAAAAGGTCGGCTGTTGGAACCCACTGGAGAAAGGTTTACAACCTTGGAATCTCTATGGGGCAGTTCTACTCTGTCCTATAGGGTCGCTCTCAGTTGGAATCGACTTGAGAGTAGCAGATTTGGTTTGATTTGGTTTATATGTTGGACAGCTTATCTCTCAAGCAAAATTATGATTACTCAATTATAATGCAATGAATTTATATATTGCTTTCCAGTTTTACAAAACTGTATTCAGATCTGTTTTCTTCCTAACTTCCCAACAACTCTGTGAAGTAGATATTTTTATTATTTTCACATGTTAGAAATGAGGAAACTGGTTCAAAATAGTTAAGTAACTTGCTCACGATCATTCAGCTAACAAGTCAAAAAACAAGGCTCAAACCCAGCTGATCCTGTACTCTTTGGTTATACTATGCTGTTTTAGTATTTTTCTTCTCTAATTGTGGTTAGTTAGAAAGATTATGCTTAAATCATTTTTAGATAAGTATGCCTTTTGACCTTTTATCACCATTTTAAAATAGAAGCAAAATAAAACAACAAATAAACAATAAGGAAAATAGAAGCATTTTTCTCTCTTGGCTAAATGAAATAATACCTTTTGTTTTCTTGATTTTTTTTTTTTAATTTGTAAGGCCGTATTTAACATATACTTCACAGTTCTACTCTGTCCTATAGGGTCACTATGAGTCGGGATCGATTGACTCGACGGCACTGGGTTTTTTTTTTTTTTTGTCACTGTGGTGGGCTCGTTGATGCTGCACTAATCTCTGTGGAGAAAGTGTAAAGTATAGTCCGTTCTCATTATTTGTTGATTCTATATTGGCAAATTCATCTATTTCCTAAAATTAGTTTGTAACCCCAAAATCAATACTTGTGGCACTTTCATGATTATTTGTGAACATATGTAGAGTGTCAAAAAATGAGTCACCTGACATGCAAGTTCTTAGTTGAAGTTGAACAAGGCAACAAACACTCTGCCTTCTTTTTCGGCTCTCATATTGTAAATGAGTGTCCTTTTTGCTCTCTATTTAGTGCAGCACGTTTTTGTGTTTTTAGTTTTGTTCAGCATAGTGCTGAAGTGCTTCCTAGCATTCCTAAGCACAATAAGGCTGTGATGTGCCTTAGGAAGAAAATTCGTGAGTTAGTTAGATAAGCTTTGTTCAGGCATGAGTTTTAGTCCTGTTGACCATGAGTTCAGCGTTAATGAATCAACTATGTTTCTCTTAATATATATACACACATATATATATATTTTAATTTTTTTATTGAGTTTTAGATGAAGGTTTACAGAGCAAACTAGTTTTTCATTAAATGATTAATACACATATTGTTTTGTGACATTGGTTGCCAACACCAGGATATATCAACATTTTCCCCTCCTTGACCTAGGGTTCCCCATTATCAGCTTTCCTGTCCCCTCTTGTCTTCTTGTCCTTGCCACTTGGTTGGTGTGCCCATTTAGTCTTGTTTTGTTTTATGGGCCTGCCTAATCTTTGGCTGAAGGGTGAACTTCAGAAGTGACTTCATTACTGAGCTGTAAGGGTGTCCAGGGGCCATATTCTCAGGGTTTCTCCAGTCTCTGCCAAACCAGTAAGTCTGTTTTTTTCTCCCTGCTCCCCCTTCCCCCCCATCAGTTAGAATTTTGTTCTATGTTTTTCTCCAGCTCTGTTTGGGACCCTCTATTGTTATCCCTGTCAGAGCAGTAAGTGGTGGTAGCTGGGTACCATCTAGTTGTTCTGGTCAACAATATGTATTAAACAATGTGTCTTTAAACAGAAACACACATAAATCAAGGTTGTGTATTGTTTTTTGACGAAAATGTCATGACCAGAGGCTTGCAGGAAACTAATTCTGTATTTCCCCTAGGAGCAATGGTTCAGTGTTTGCTAATTTAGTGCCTTGGGCTACTTTATAGAGCATAACTACTGTGAATAACGAGAACTGACTGGATATGGGATTTGAATCTTGAGACCAAGTAAGAAAATGTGAATTGAGCTTTTAGAAAAATTTACTTGTTAATTGAATTTCAGAGTTAAACTTTCTGGGCTTATTTTATTTCTTTTTTTTTTACAGTTACACTTTCTTTAGTTGGCTTTATCTACCTGGTATCATAAACCAGAAATTTTTGTTTATGACATGCTTGTTGAATAAAATCAATATTGTGTAGCTCTATAGTCATATATGTTGACATGTCAGTCTGATAAATGCTGCATTTCCTTAGAGTCTTGTGGTCTGGAATGATCCACAAATATACTTTAAGAATTTTTAAAAATACTAGAAATTGTACAAATGTAGAAATCTTTGTATAACAATATATGTGCATGTGGTTGGTGTCGAGATTTCCAGAGGGAAATGTCTATTGTATATGATTAACAATATGGCAACAAATATTTACACTGGTTTCTGTATTTATATTTGTAAAACCCTACCTCTCCCCAAAAACTCAACACACAGTGGGCTCCTGATACTTCACATTTTTTTTTTTATTGATTCTGCATTTTATTTTTGTCTTTTCATCAAGTAAGAGAAGTTATACCAAGAGTGCACATTTATAAGTATTCCCATAGTGAAATACGTTACAACTGGGCAGTTAGTTAGCCACCATTTCTTTCCACTGTCTACAGCATTCAGCCATCTGATTTGTTACTTTGAATTAGTCCAGGTATTTTTCTGATCTTCTGCAGAGCTCTTCTTTGCCTTTCTGTAAGCTACTCTGCATGTCTCCTTCTAACATTTTATGTGAATTAAACATAAAATTTTAGTTTTAAACATGTCTCCTAATGGCCAGACTAGTATTAGAAATGATCTCAAGATTTCATAGGGCAGTAGTTCAAAGAGTTCATATCTCATATTATTTTGGATTTGTTATTTAATGAAAGTTAGAAAATACCTCTTGGGTGCATTTGGTACATTTTATATGATTGCTTGATGATAACTCAATGAATTTATGTATTGGTTTCCAGTTTTACAAAACTGTATTCAGATTCATGTTCTTCCTAATTTCCCAACAACAATTCTGTGAAGTAGATATCATTGTTATTATTTTTGCCATGTTAGAAATGAGGAAAGTGGTTCAAAATAGTTAAGTAACTTGCCCAAGATCATTCAGCTAGTAAGTGAAAGAGCGGGGCTCAAACCCAGCTGATTCTGTGCTCTTTGATTATATTATGCTGTAATGGTATTTTTCTTTTCTAATTATGATGTGTTAGAAACATGCTGAAATAATTTTCTGATAAGTGTGCCTTATGACCTCTTATCGGTAATTTAAAATACAAACAAAATAAAATAACAATAAGCATGCAGAATAGAATACTTTTTTTTTGAATTGTCATTAAAGTCTCAAAGTAACTTTTAGCCTATTTAAAAATTTGCAATTGATCTTTGAATTATTAGGACCAAAGAGTGGTCCTAATGAAATGGTTATCATCTTTAATATTTAAACCCATTGTCATCGAGTCATTTCCTTCTCATATAGGATAGTGTAGAACTGCACCATAGGGTTTCCAAGGAGCTGGTGGATTTGAACTGCCAACCTTTTGGTTAGCTCTTAACCACTGTGCCACCAAGGCTCCTAAATATTTAGATACAGTTTTTTTAGGGTTACCAGCTTTTGACTATTCCATATATATGTTTGATTTGTGAAATTGAACATACATTTAAACCATATTGCTACTTTTAATAAACATAATTATGAGAATTTCACCAAAAACCAAAACCAAACCTGCTGTCATTGAGTCGATTCCGACTCATAATGACTACAGCTGATTTTATATTAATGTTGAAAATGCTTCATATAAACGTTCAGGGTTATGACCCCACCATTTAGAGGTAAGATCATGGTTTATGTTCACTTGAAATGTCAGCTCACTAGGCAGAATGTGTAAGTTTATCAAGAATTCTAGAGGAAAACTGATGGGTATGTTTATCTCCAAAAGGCCAAATTTTGTCCTACGGATTTAAATGTTTTAATCAGAAATCATTTGGAATTGTATCATTTAGGTAATAATGTTACTTTTAAAAAAAGCATAAAAATTTGAAATGTTATCTTCCCATAGTGAATGAAGAGACTCTTTAAAAAATTATTTATATATATACATATATAGTTTTATTTATGTATATATTTATTTTATATGTACATATGTGTGTGTGTATTATAAAATAATGAACATTAGTTATCCACCACCAAGTTTTATCAAATCTTACATTGTACTATACCAAAAGACCAGCTTCATGCCACTTTCTAAAATGTTATATAATCACTTCTCCGTGGCATACGAACTACCAGACATCTTACCTCTGAAGGACAAAGTTAGTGCTATAATGTATAAATTTGTAGAAATATGTCAATATGAAATAAATATTAATGGTGAAATGACAAATCTTTTATTCTTTTAATCTGTTTTTAGTCAAGATATCAGTAATAGTAACTTAAATTGATTCCTTCCATAGACTAGATCTAGTGGAATTATTTAACAATTACTGATGTTCTTTTATGGAGACCCTTGGTGGTACAATGGTTAAGAGCTAGGCTGCTAACTGAAAGGTTGGCAATCAAGTCCGTCTAGAGGCACCTTGGGAGAAAGGCCTGGTGATCTACTTCTGAAAGATCAGCCATGGAAAAGCCTATCAATCACAATCCTACATAGGGTCACCACGAGTTGGAATTGACTAAATCGGATTGATGTTTAGTAACTTTTTTAAACTAGTCGAATATGATACTATATAACTACTCAGGGGAAAAAATAATTAATATTTGGACTGTACCTGAAACTTGAAAAACAGAATTTAAGAAGGTAGAATAGGACTGTAAGTATACACTTAAAAAAATTCCCTTGCTATAAAACTTTCAGGTAATCTTTATTAAGCTTTGTATTGACAAAATGCAAATTAATACCTATTTAGGACTAAAACCCTGCAATTTAACATATTATTTAAGTTATTTTTATTTCTACATGAAATCAGGAAATATCTACTGCAAATTTAAAGTCAAACCAATTTCTGAATTTCCCCGTGGCAAAATATTCAAGAAATCCATTTATAGTCAGAAATTCAGTAAGAATTTAGTGACATTGGGTATACTTGCATCAGTGTTTAACAATTAGCATGAACAGATTAATGCATACATTTCTTGGCATTCTCTCCTATAAAGTATTGGAATTATGTTTTCCAGCTTTAAGATATTAATATATAACAATTTGCATATTTAGAATAGGAAATATAGCCTAAGTTCTTTTTTTTTGTAACAGCTTTATTGAGATACAATGCACACACCATACCATGTGTAATTCACCCATTTAACTTGTATAATTCAGTGATTATTAGTATATTCATGGCTGTGTAACCATCAACACAGTTTTTGAATATTTTCATCACTCCCAAAGGAAACTGAGTATCTTGTAGCAGTCATCCGTCCTCTCCCCAACTCCCTTCAGCCCTAGGCAACCACTAATCTGCTTTCTGTTTCTATAGATTTGCATATTCTAAACATCCCATAGAAATGGAATCATGCAGTATATGGTCTTTCATGACTGGCTTCTTTCACTGAACATAATATTTTCAAGGTTTATCCATATTGTAGTATGTATCAGTACATTTCTTTTTATTGGCCTAAGTTCTTGAAAATTCAGAATTTTGAAGACTGCCTCTGTTAATTAAATAGGCTATTCTGCAATAATTGTGTTCCTTTTAAAACTTTTCATTAGTAAAACCACAGGACATATAAATATTTCTCAAAATACAGATGCAAAAATTGCACACCAAATCAAATAATTTAAAGTCTTTAATTAAAATGGTTATATTTATCCTCTTAAGGGGTCATGGCTGTTTGCTTTGATGCTGCTGAATTATAAAAGTATTAGAATTTCCAAAGCCAACTAATATTTTCAGGTGGGAGTTTAAAAACTACTATAAAAAATGTTTTTTTGCTAAAATATCCCCTATAACATATGGATTTAAACAATTTTCACTATTTTTTAAAAGAATATCAGGATTATATATTGCATTTACAGTGATTTATTGGAACAGATAGAGGAAAGGGAAATTAAATGTGGTACATTAACAGTTATTCAGTATTCATTTGTAGAGTTCTTCTAATCCTTAAGGAAATGCCATTAAATATTTTATAACCTAGTACTAAGGTTTAAGAATATGCTAGGTTTATAGGCAGCAGAGGAAGCTTGGATTCAGATTGTGGATGAATTTATTTTAGTATTTGGGCATTTTCAAGCATTTATTATTTTCTTACCACTCTGGTCCTACCATTTCTACCCAACCCTACCACCCATACCCCTCCTCTTCCTTCTTTAGTTCCCTTTCCTTTCATCCCTGATGTGTTGGTTTATTACTCAAAACTGTTTATCTAGATTCAGTTTCCATTCCAGTCTAGAACTATGACAAACTGGAGTGACCATATAATTTTTAATGCAAACTGGGACACTTGTAAGAGTGAAAGAGGGTGCCGTCAACGATTATGCCTGATAACATGCACAAACTAGGACCAAACAAAACAGAATGCCGGTCATCCCATCCATTACTATGTTTTTTGAACTTCAACTAAAAATGGAATTAGGAAGCTCTTTTTTCCTCAGTGCCTGAAATTGCCCAAATTCTTGTAATTTAATGAATTATCTTTGTACACACTGTGGCTAAAACAGTGCTTCATTTGTAGCAAAAAAATAAATTTTTTTATAGGAATTATTAAATAGTTAAATCAAAGAAGGATGTGTTGGAATAGGCGGTTAGCTTTAAGGAATAGTAAGTCTTGTATTTATATTGATTTTATGGATATATTTGTATATTTATAATCAAGTGCTTATTATGTGCCAGACACTTAAGTGCATTACAAATACTCATTTATATCTCACATTTATACCTAATTTATATCTCACAGTAACTGCATAAGATAGGCAATGTTATTATCTCCATTTTATAGAAAAAGAAACTGAGGCGCAGGGAAGTTATATGATCAGCAAGGTCATAGGGTAATTTATAGGATTTAGCCCAGACAGTCTGGCTCCAGAGTCCTTTTAGAGGAATTATAGGGAAGAAAGATGTGGCAGTCTGCTTCCATAAAGATTGACAGCCTTGGAAACCCTATGGGGCAGTTCTACTCTGTCCTATAGAGTCATTATGAATCGAAATCGACTTGTCTACAGTGGTTTTTTTGGTTTTTATGGTTGGCAGACTTCTAATTTGGCCACCAATGATCTCTGCCTCCTAGAATTCATGATCTTGTATAATGTCCACTTCTTGAATGTGAGCTGGTCCTAGAAAATCGATATTTTAACAGTACTGAGCCTTCCTACCTGTAAACAGGGTATATCTCTTCATTTATTTAGGTCATTATTTCTCCCAATAGTGTTTTGTGGTTTTCATACTTATTCCTAAATATTTCATGTTTTTTTGTTATTGTTTTTAAAATTTTATTTTTTAATTATTCATCACCAGTATATACTAATACAATTGAATTTTGTATATTGATCTTACATTGTTTAACCTTGCTAAGTTCCTTTATTAGTTTTAGTAGCAATTGTAGGTTCCATTGAATTTTCTACATAAATGATCTGAGATAATCTATGTAATACTGTCTGAGAATAAAGGCAGTATTACTTCTTTCTTTTGATCATGAATAACTTTTATTTCTTTTTCTTACCTTATTGCACTGGCTTGAAACTCCAATACAATGTTGATGAGAAGTAATGAGAGCAGACATCTTGTCTTTTTCCTTGTCTTAACAAGAAAGCATTTAGGCTTTCTCCATTAAATGTTATGTTAGTTGTAGATTTTCTGTGGATGACTTTTACCAGGTTTTGATAGTCCCCTTCTATACCTAGTTTGCTGAGAGTTTTTATCAGGAGTGGTTGTTAGATTTTCTCAGATGTTTTCTGCATCTTTTGAGATGATCTTTTACAGTTTGTTAATACAGTGAATTACATTGATTGGTTTGCAATGTTAAACTAACCTTGTATTTCTGGGATAAACCCAATTTGGTCATGATATATTATGCTTTTAATATATTATTAGATATGCTCTTCTAAAATTTAATTTATAGTTTTTGCATCTGCATTTATTAGGTATATTGGACTGTATATATATATATTTTTTCTGGTCTGGCTTTGATATTAGGGTAGTGCTGACTTCATAGGAGGAGTTGGAGAGTATTTTCTCCTTTTTAAATTTCTGTAAGAGTTTGTATAGAATTATATTTCTTCCTTAAAAGTTTGTAGAATTCATAAGTGAAGTCATCCGGACCTGGAGTTTGTGTTTTTGTTTTTTTTTTCGTAAGGTTTTTCACTACCAATTCAAATTAGGCTATTTAGGTTTTCTTGTTCAGTGAGCTTTTGTAGTTTGAATATTTAAAGGGATGTATTTATTTCATCTGAATTGTAGAGTTTATTTTTATAGCTGTTCATAATAGCCCCTTATTATCCTCTTAGTATCTGTAGAATCTATAGTGATGTCACATCTCTCTCTTCCTGATATTGGTGATATTTGTCTTCTCTCTCTTTTTCCTGATCATGCTGGCTAGTGGTTTTAATAATCTTCTCAAGTTTATTTTCAGTGATTTTCTCTATTGTTTTTCTGTTCTCTATTTCACTGAGTTCTGCTACAATTATTACTGTTTTCGTTCTTTTGCTTACTTTTGATTTAATTTTCTCTTTTTGTTATTTCTTATGGTGGCAGTTGTGGTTATTGATTTCTAGTATGGGTTTTTAATGTTAGAAAATTTCTCCTTAAATACATCTTTACAGGGATGCCACAAATTTGGGTATGTTGTGTTTTCAGTTTCATTCAGTTAAACATTTCTAATTTCCCTTTTGATTATTTCTTTTTTGGCCCAGGGGCTATTTTAATTGTGTTGTTTAGTTCCAACTCTGGATATTTTCTAGGAATCATTTATTTACTGATTTCTAATTTAATTCCATCATGGTCAGTGAATATACTTTTATGACTTGAATGCTTTTCAATTTACTGAGAATTGTTTTATGGCCCAGAAAATTGTCTTTCTTGGTAAGTGTTCCATGTGCACTTGAAAATAATGTGTATTCTGCTCTTTTTGCATGGATGTTCTATAAACATCAATAGGTTAAGTTGGGTAATTACAGTGTTTAAATCTTCTGTATCTTTAAACGGGTTTGAACGATTTGATTATGATGTGTGTTGGAGTAATTTTCTTTATGCTTGGGTTTTTTTGAGCACCGTAGATCTGATATTTATCAGTTTGTTTGTTGGCTATTTTTTCCTCAAATACATTTTTGTTTTTGCCCCTTTCTCTTCTTTTGGTGATTGCAATTATCCACTTGAAGTTATCCCACAGCTCACTGATGCTCTTTTTATCATTTTAAATTCTCTTTTCACCTGGTGTTTTAGTTTCCATAGTTTCTATTACTATTTCTTCAAGTTCACTAGTCTTTTTTTTTTTCTGCAGTGTCTATCATCAGTTGCATCTAATTTACATTTCATGCAGTGTGATTTTTTTTCACCTCTAGTAATTTAATTTGGGTATGAACACACACAAACATGCACACACATATACATATATATACATATATTATATATACATATAAAAAATATACATAAAAAACATTATATACATATAATCTTCCATGTCTCCACTTAATCTTTGGAAAATATAAAAACTATTTTAAATACCCTGTCTGCTAATTTAATATGTGTGTCAGTTCAGGGTCAGTTTTGATGACTTTATTTTCTATTATGTATTGTATTCTCCTGCTTCTTTGCATGCCAGATAGTCCTTGATTGGATGCCAGACATTGTGTTATTTTTGCCTTGTTGAGTGCTGTGTATGTTTGTATTCCTACAAGTATTTTTGAGTTTGCTCTGAACTGCAGTTAAGTTCCTTGGATGCAGGTTGATTCTTTTGCATCTTGTTTTAAAGATTTGTTATATGGAGTACGAACAGTGCTCAGTCTAGGGCTAATTATTCTCCACTACTGAAACAAGACCCTTTTGTATATTCTACCTGATACCCCATGAATCTTGAGGTTTTCCAGTTGGTTTGGTGGGGACAGGCCCTGTATCCAGCCCCTGTGTGAGCACTGGGCACTGTTATCTCTAATCCTCTTTGGTGGCTCTTTCCCTGGCATCAGGTACTTTCCTTACACCCTTATGCTGATCAGCACTAAGCTGAATGCTCAAGGGGACAGTCTGCAGATCTCCGGTGTTCTCTCCTTGTGTAGCTTTCACTTCTCCTGTACCCTGTTATGTGGACTGTAGCTGACTTGGTCTCCCATATTTTCAGCTCTGTCTCTTCAATTCAGAAAGTCCACCTGGCTTTCTCCACCTTGTGCTGTGTCCTGGGAATTCTCAAGGTAGCAGGCTGGGGTAGTCATAGGGCTCACTTTGTTTGCTTTCCATTTCTCAGGAACCACTGTCGTTTGTTTCCCAATGTCTAGCATCTTTAAAGTTGATGTTCCATATATTATGTTCATTTAAAAAATTGTTTCAGGAAGGAGAGTAAATTAGGCCCCCGTTACTCTACCTTGGCCAGAAGTGGAAGTCCGAAGCAAAAATTTTAAAATTTTGATTTGCTATTTCAGAGTAATTGGAGGAATTATTCCCCTTTGTATTTTCTAAGAACAAGGGTGTTTTCTTACATAGCCACTATTGTCAAAATCAAGAAATTTAGCATTGATACAGTACTATTGTTTAATTAACAGTTAATATACATATTTCATCTATTGTCCTGGTAGTATCTTGTGGAGCTATTTTCCCGTCAGTCAGAATTACACATTGCTTTTAGTGTCTTGTCTTGTTCAAGACTCTCCTTTAATATGGACTAGTTCCTCAGCCTTTCTTTTTCTTGGCCTTGGCATTTTAAAGGGTCCATGACAGTTTTTTATAGAATGCATCTAACTTTTTTTTTTTTCCTGCTTTTTCCTCAGGATTAGATTCATGTTATGCATACATTGCAAGATTGCCACTGAAGTAACATGTCTTTTTAAGTGCATCGTATCAGGAGGCATATGATATTGGTTTGTTGGTGATATTAACTTGTTTATTGTTTATAAAAAAAAAAAGTTTTTTTTTTTTTAGGTAATGTTAAATTTGATCACTTGGTTAAACTGATATCTGTCATATTGCTTACTTGTACTTTTCTTTTTTTAATCAGTAAGTAACTTTTAGTGAGCTATTTGACATCATGTAAATATCCCGTTCTTCATAAAAGCTTTACTCTCAGTTTTGGCATCCATTGACGATGTTCTAATTTCATCATTCCGTCTATGTTTATTATTTGGCATTCCACATAAGAAAGAGTTCTATTTTTCTTATTTATTTATCTGAATACAGATTCATGGATTTTTCTAAATAAAGGTTTGAGAATTTTCTTTTTATGGCTTTTTACTTTGGGGTTTCCGCCCTTACTTTTCAGCAGCTCTCTCATCGCTCTGTGGAATTGTGTTCTGTGAATCCTCATGCCAGTAAGACTGCACCTTTCTGTTTTGGATTTTACCACCCTGCCATTAATTAATAGCCTCACATTTATAAATTACTGACCAAGTAACCACATGAGTTGCAAAATTTCATGCATTACAGGTTCTTCTCTTAGACCTAACCTGTTAAAACAACAGTAAACACTAAGAAATAGTAAAGGCATAATGTTTTGTTGCAGTCATATTAGTTCTATATAAATCTATTAAAATGAAAATATTGTTAATTAGAAAGTTTAATTATTTCTTGTGTCTTGTCTCTTCTACCATTATAATATTTTCATAATTGGTTTGGTTTATTTTCAGATAACTCAAACTTATGTTTGAGTTAGCAGCAAGAAATAATGAATTTTTTTTCCTTAATTATACATTTCCTAGGAGATTTGGGGGGGCGGTTTAATTCTTAATGTTAATATTTAAATATAAAGCTCTTTTGGTAATTAAAAGTCATCAGATAGACTCTGTGGGAGTTAAAACAGTTCATATGAACCAATATGTGAGTAAAATTATGATTCTGAAAGAATGTCCATTGCATGGCAAATGTCAACCAGAAGGTGATTTGCAGCTAATTGAGAAGAATTTTATGTAAGTGAAATGTTTTCTGCTTACTGTAAGAAGCCTTGATAACTGTATTTGTAAAAAGGCCTTATTTTAATAACAAGTGTATCTTTGAGTTTCTTATTAAAGCATTTTTTTAAACTATAAAAGAAAGGATTAAAAGTTTTAAGATCAATTGTTAGTAAAAATTGAGTTTACTAAAATAAACTTACAGTACACTTAAAGTAAAAGTAAGTGATAAAGGAATACTGAAATATATTAAACAAAAAGAAAATAAGATTTTCTGTGTGTAATAATAATAATAATATATTGGCCTTCATTCTTAAAATGTTTATTGGATTCCTAGTATTCATCTTAGGTGCTGGGATCCTGAGTGAACTAGACAAAGTGCCTGCTTTCATGGGTTTGTATTCTAACATATGGAAGCAGACGATAAACAAGTAAACAAATAAACCAGATAAGTTTATAGTTAAAAGTGCTTTTAAAGTTAGAGAAAATTCCTAGTCTTATTTTGTACTTTCTTGGTATAGAGGAGAAAACAAGTGAAGATTCGTTTGTTCTTTAGTTTTACTTAGTAGAAGCAATATCTGGGGAGTGGCTTACTGATACATTACCTCTCCACCACTCATCTTCAATCTGTGCTGTCTACCCTCTGAACTAGCCCAAACAAGCAAGCATAAAATGTACAAAAAGGTCAAAGAGGTAAATGAAGCCGCTAACTGCCCCTAACCTTTCTTGTACAGAAATTCCAGCATTGCCGCCTAGGTTGATATTGTCTTCTTGATGGCTTGTTTCTATCATACTGCTATGACTCTAGGTCTAATAAATGGTAATAAAACCTTTTCAAATGTATGTTTATGGTCTGTATTAATTTCTTAGGGCTACCATAACAACGTACCACAAGGTGGGTGGCTTTAAACAACAGAATTCTATTGTCTCACCATTTTGGAGGCTAATTGTTTGAATTCAGGTTGTTGGCAGGGCCATGTTCTCCCCAAAGACTCTGGGGAAGATTATTTCTTGTCTCTCTCAGTTTCTGTTAGCCTCAGATGTGTCTTGGTGTTGTAGATGCACCTTCACATGTCTATCTTTCCTCTATCTCTCTCTGTCTCTTTTCTTCCATAAGAATACCACTATGGCATTCGACTATGTAAATCAATAAATTATGGATAACATTATAAAAAATAGGAATTCCAGAGCACAAATTGTGCTCATGTGGAATCTGTACATAGATCAAGTCGTTCAAACAGAAAAAGGGGATATTGCATGGTTCAAAACTGGAAAAGGTGTGCAGCAGGGTTGTGTCCTTTCACCTTATTTATTCAATACATATGCTGAACAAACAATCCGAGAAGTCAGAGTGTATGAAGAAGAATGCAGCATCAGGATTGGAAGAAGGCTCATTAACAACCTGCGATATACAGATGATACAACCTTGCTTGTCAAAAATGAAGACAACTTAAAGCCCTTACTGATGAAGGTAAAAGATCATAGCCTTCCTCTCAAAATCCTCTCAACTGGACCAAAAAGCAACATCATAAGAAATGGAGAAGAAATTGAAGTTGTCAGTTATTTCTTCTTCTTGGATCAACAATCAATGCCCATGGAAGCAGCAGTCAAGAAATCAAAGAACATATTGCATTGGGCAAATCTGTCGCAAAAGACTGATTTAATGTTAGACAAGTTGCAGGGTCCAGAGCATGAAAGGTTTTGTATATCATGCTTATTAAACACCGTAGTATAGATATAAACATTTTCTCCACTCACGGGTATTTTAAGTTGGTTTCTTTTACTTGCTTTTTAGCTGTTAGAAATAATGGAATTCTCTTTGCACACCAGTATAAGTATGTCCATGTTGTGCAATGCTAATCAGGAAAGTATGGACATAAAAAAATCTTCAAGAAATAATGTGAAGTAAAGCAAGCAAACAAAGTTACAGAAGAGTACATAAAGAATTTATTTCTTTTATGTTAAAAAACCTGAACAAAACTAATAAAAAAAAGAAATTTAGCTTTTATTTTCTTTACATAATGAATGACACTGGAGAAGTTTAAATGGAAGAGTTACAGGATCAGATTCAAAAGTCCCTGGCAGGGGTGTGGAGGATAATGTGTGTGTGTGTGTGTGTGTGTGTGTGTGTGTGATTAAGTGCTAATATATGCAAAGCAGTGAAAAATGAATGGAAAAAATTCAATGCCTCTTTTCTCCCTTTTCAGAAAGGCTTTTTAGAACCATTTTAATTAGCATTTCTCTTTCCCTTTTTGTTTATCCCAGAGAACTCAATGCCAGGCAAAAATTGAGTTCTAATGTTAGGAGATGAGGAGCTTTTGATGAATGGAGTAGAAGGGTAAAGGAGAAAGAGAAAAAGGAGATTTGGGGAATAAAGAAGAGGGAAACTCCATTTAGAGACTTATTTATTAGAAATTTTTCCTCTTTTTTGGTTAAATTTTTGTACTGGGTTATTTTGGGACAATATCTACTAAATTGATATATCCTTCCTACCCCGACCTCATAAAATTTATTAAAAACTAATATATTTACAAATGACATTCTTTCTCATTTCATGAATTCTCAGCACCTCATTCTTAGACCAATATTAAAGAAATGTTGATAGAAATAATTCTAAAAAGTCTTTCTAGACTAAGAAAAGCAATGTTGGAATTTTTCTACTGCTCTCACAATCTCTTCTAGTGATTTAATTTACTTTCATGGTTTTCAACACCATTTATACAATAATGACTCTCAGATATAAATCTCCAGCCCTGACTTCTCCTCTCAATTACATATTTGTATACCTAATTGCCTAGTTGACATTTTCATGCATCTCAACCTTAACACATCTAAAACCAAATTCCTAACCTTTTTCCCAAACCTATGCTTTCTACAGCCTTTCTCATTCCAGTTTTTCCCTACATGGCAATTGCAATATTTTTGCCTTTTATGCAAAATGTTAAAGTGATTTAAATCAGAAAACTAATATTATAAAAATATTATTAATAACTTGATAATGGGTAATTAATGTATATTAGCTTCAGCTGTCACAGAAATTTCGATCGTGTCCTCTGTTTCTTTGCTTTACACTGATATTTTGTGTTTGCTAATCTCCCATCAGGAGAAAGATGTGGCAGTCTACTTCCATAAAGATTGTTAGGTGCCGTGGAGTCAGTTCTGACTCATAGAGACCCAAAGTACAACAGAACAAAACATGGCCTGGTCCTGTGCCATCCTCACAGTCATTATGTTTGAGCATATTGTTGCAGCCACTGTGTCAATCCATTTCGTTGAGGGTCTTTCTCTTTTTCACTGACCGTCTACTTTACAAGCATGAGGTCCTTCTCCAGGGACGGACTGTTCCTTTCTGAAAACATGTCAAAGTATGTGAGATGAGGTCTCTCCATCCTTGCTTCTAAGGAGCATTCTGTCTGTATTTCTTCCAAGACAGATTTGTTCATTCTGTTTGATAGTCTTCCTTTGGAATGGGCACAAATGTGGGTATCTTCCAGTCAGTTGGCCAGGTATCTGTCTTCCAAATTTCTTGGCGTCAACGTGTGAGCACTTCCAATGTTACATCCGTTTATTGAAACATCTCAGTTGGAATTCCATCAATTCCTTGGAATTTTGTGTCTTGCCAGTGTCTTCAGTACAGCTTGGACTTCTTCCTTCATTACCATCAGTTATTGATTATATGCTTCCTCCTGAAATGGGTGAACAGCTACCAATTATTTTTGGCACAGTGACTGTGTATTCCTTCCATCTTCTTTTGATGCTTCCTGTGTCATTCAATATTTTGCTCATAGAATGCTTCAAGATTGCAACTCAAAACTTGAATTTTTTCCTCAGTTCTTTCAGCTTGAGAAATATCCTTTTGGTTTTCTAACTCCAGGTCTTTACACATTGCATTATAATACTTTGTCTCCTTGAGCTTCCATTTGAAATCTTCTGTTCTCTTTAGCTACTCTACATTCAAGAGCAAGTTTCAGCGTCTCTTCTGATATTCATTTTGGTCTTTTCTTTCTTTCCTGTCTTTTTAATGACCTTTTGCTTTTTTCATGTATGATGTCCTTGATGTCATGCCACTAGTCATCTGGTCTTCAGACATTATTGTTCAATGTGTCAAGCCTATTCTTGAGATGGTCTCCAAATTCAGGGGGGATGTACTCAAGGTCATATTTTGGTTCTTGTGGACTTGTTTTAATTTTCTTTAGCTTCAGCTTCAACTTGCATATGAGCAATTGATGGTCTGTTCTGCAACTGGCCCTGGTCTTGTTCTGACTGATATTACCTTCTCCATCGTCTCTTTCCAAAGATATATTGGATTTGATTCCTGTGTATTCCATCTAGTGAGCTCCACATGTATAGTTGCTGTTTATGTTATTGACAAAAGGTATTTCCAATAACAGTTTGTTGGTCTTGCAAAATTCTATCATGCGATCTCCAGTGTCATTTCTGTCACCAAGGCCTTATTTTCCAACTACTGATACTTCTTTGTTTTCAGCTTTTGCATTCCAAATCACCAGTAATTATAAATGCATCTTGATTGCATGTTTGAATAATTTCAGACTACAGAAATTGGTAAAAATCTTTGGCATTAGTGGTTGATGCGTAAATTTGAATAATAGTCATATTAACTGGTCTTTCTTTTAGGTCTATGTATATTATCCTATCATTGACAGCATTGTACTTCAAGATAGATCTTGAAATGTTCTTTTTGACAATGACTGTGACATCGTTCTTCAATTTGTTGTTTTTGGTATAGCAAACCGTAGGTTTGTCCAATTCAAAATGACTAGTATCAGTCCATTTCAGCTCACTTATGTCTAGAATATGTATCTTCAAGCATTCCATTTCACTTTTGACAACTTTCAGTTCCCCCAGATTCTTATTTTGTACATTGCACATTTCCGTTATTAATGGATTCTTGCAGCTATTTCTCATTTTGAGTCATGCCACATCAATAGTCACCTGATGAAGTTTGGCTGATCGAATTTTTAAACCAGATGTAGAATTGATTCAACAGCTGGATACGTACAGTGATTGATTCACCTTCCTAACTTGACAGAAAGTTATGTTATAGGAAATAATAAAAATAGAAAATATATATCTATAATGTTGCTCTTCAGTACTGTTATATATATATCACCTTTCAAAGCGGTGTTTTTATGTAGTATGATTTATCTTAAGTATACTAATCTCACAATAGTTTTTAAGGTTACTTATAAACCTATGGTTTTCAAGATGCAGGCAGGAGGTAAAATTCTTGGCAACTTTGCAGTGAAAGTAACCTATCTCTGAGAATTGCTAATGATGATAAGATTTTATTTTGGGGTCCAAATACCCAAGTTTTCCCATGCACAATTAGTCATTACACATTAGACTAAAATCTTGGTGAAGACAAAGATGGTGTTTTATTTACTCACAAGATTCTGGCACATAGGTAGCATTCAATAGCTGTTAAATAAATGTATGAATCAATATAGGAAATATGAATGACAAACACATGGATGCAGGCATATATGAAAGAAATAAACACCATGCTTACCTTGGACGACCACAGCAGGATAGTTTTGTTTTTTGGATAAATGACTAGGAATATCTTTGAATGTGTTTCTTTGCAAAGTGTAATTTTAGAGTCATTTCAGTTGGTTGGATGGCTGTATTTAAATGGTGGCTGACTAATAATTACAATTTCTGTTAGTTCCACTAGAGGGAAGATAATAGAACTTCTAGATCTCCAGGCGAATGGGGGTTTGGAAGAATGACGGTTAAAATTTATGTAAAATATAAAGTTTCTGTTACAAAAATTAGTGATGGCTAATGAATAATTATGAGTAAGTGTCCCTAGAATCTCTGCAAGGTATTTCTGGAAGCTGCATTTTTTTGTAAGCACACTTAACTTTGTGAGGTCATTTTTCTTTTATCCTTGAGTTATCCCGTGAGATAAAACTTCTTTTAGCTCCCCTTTTACCACTAGATAACATTCATATTATTGAAGTGGCCACTGAGGATATATTCTGAGACTAGTAAAATAACATTTATGAGGCAGCTCCATTGATTTTGGACTTGCTATATAACTTATTGTAAACAATGGTATCTGAGAAGTGGTATATTCCACCTACAAGCAGAAGTTAGTGGGATTACATGGTTTCACTTGGCCTCTAAATGGCATATGAGTGGAATGCCCCCATATGGCATATGCATTGTGAATGCATTATGAACATGAATGCACAATTTTAAAAAGTTAATAAGGAAGCAATAGAACAATAAAAAGGGATGTTTTAGTCATCGAGTGCTGCTGTAATGGCAATATGACAGATGGATGGCTTTAACAAACAGTCTAGGAGGCTACAAGTCCAAATTCACGGAGCCACCTCCAAGGGAAAGCTTTCTCTGTCAGCTCTGGAGGAAGGTCTTTGTCATCAATTTTCCCCTGGTCTAGGAGCTTCTCCTCACAGGAACCTGAGGTCCAAAGGACACGCTCTGCTCCTGGAGCTGTTTTCTTGGTGGTTTGAGGTCCCCCATCTCTCTGCTAGCTTCTCTATATCTCAAAAGAGATTGACTCAAGACACAATCCAATCTTGTAGATTGAATCCTACCTCATTAACATAACTGTCACTAATCCCATCTCATGAACATAGAGATAGGATTTACAACACTTACAAAAATGACATCAGATGACAAAATGGTAGACAATCATAATACTGGGAATCATGGCCTAGCCAAGTTAATACACATATTTTTGGGGGACACAATTCAATCCATTACAGGGGGTAAATAGTTTTGAGACCTGGTAGGGGTTCTGCTGACTTCACAAAGAAAAGGGCTAAGTGGACAGGATCCATACATAGTGGGCATCAGACTTAAGGGAGGGACTAAGAAAGGAACAGGACACTTTTAGGGGAGAAGAGAGAGAGGGGGTCCTGGGACAGTTTTACACCCATGAGTTCCTGGTAGCATCACATAACAAGAGCGTAAATTCGTAAGAGGAGTGGTAGGTAGGGCTGACTGAGTTGGATTGGGGTATGGGAGGTGTTATGACAGAAAGGAGACCAGAAAGGATGGAGTTACTTCAGAAGCAAGATTGATAATGCATTTCTAAGACATTTTCACTTATGAAAATGAATTGGTGATTTCTGTCCAATACCTGCTATTAAAGTACAAAATAAAGACTTTCCATATTTGACACCAGATTTTCTTTAATCGCTGTTATCATCAACAATATGTCTTTTGAAAGTTTGCTGATTTTAACATTGATTAAAACATTCTTTGGATACTGGTTTAAGAAAAGAATAAAAATTAAATGAGGTTATCAAAGGTATAAATCTAAAATGTCAAATTGTAGGTATTTAAAGGGAATAGGATAATTGTTTTTAATCTGATTTTATACATATTATGTTATGGTATTAGTTTTAGCAAATAGTGGGGAACCAAAACGGAGTTTTATCTTTAGCCCAGTAAGTCAATTTACTTGATAGTTTTTTTTTTAATTCTATTGAAATTTTCTTCTTATAATTATTCCTCTTTTTTTTTTTTTTTACTATCATTAACTTCACTGGCAGTCTTTTGTCCTTTAAATAATGCTCTAACTTTAGCCTAGAATTAAAAAAAAAAAAAACCTTATCATCTGATTCCAGTCTATGTTTCTAACCTTTTCCCCACTACACCTAATACTATATATTGCCTTCAAAGGGCGCTTTTTTTTTATTATTATTGAGGTATAATTCACATAACATAAAAGTCACCTTTGAAAACTGTGTAATTCAGTAGCTTTTTGTATCTACAGTGTTGCACAGCCATCACCATTAACTGTTTCTAGAACATTTTCATCATCCCTTAAAGAAACCCCGTCCCTAGCCCACCCCCTGCTAGTCCCACTTCCCAGCTGCTGTCAATCACTAATCTACTTTCTGGCCTTATGAGTTTGCCTACTCTGGACAATTCATATAAATAGAACCGTAAAATATGTGGCTTTTTGTGTCAGGCTTCTTTCATTTGGCATGTTTTCATGGTTCATTCATGTTGTAGCATGTATCATTACTTATTCCTTTTTCTAAAATTTAGAAGTACTTTAAAATTTGCCATTTCAAAATTTTACATGTACAATTCATTGACATTAATTATATTTATCCTGTTGTGCAACCATCATCACTATCCATTACCAAAATTTTTTATCACACTTAACAGTGCCCTCTAAACAATAACTCCCTCTTCCCCCCTCCCTCCTACTCTTTGGAAACACTAATTATCTTTTTTTTTTTTTTTTAATAATTTTTATTGTGCTTTAAGTGAAAGTTTACAAATCAAGTCAGTTTCTCACATAAAAACTTATACACACCTTACTACATACTCCCAACTACTGTCCCCCCAATGAGAGAGCCCTCTCTCTTCTTCCAGTCTCTCTTTTCGTGACCATTTTGCCAGCTTCTAGGTGGACATAATCTCAAGTGTCCACCTGATGCAAGTAGCTTACTCCTCATCAGCATCTCTCTCCAACCCATTGTCCAGTCCAACCCATGTCTGACGAGTTGGCTTCGGTAATGGTTCCTGTCCTGGGCCAACAGAAGCTTTGGGGACTATGACCGTCAGGGTCCTACTAGTCTCAGTCAGACCATTAAGTCCGGTCTTTTTATGAGAATTTGGGGTCTGCATCCCACTGTTCTCCTGCTCCCTCAGGGGTTCTCTGTTGTGTTTCCTGTCAGGGCAGTCATCGGTTGTGGCCAGGCACCATCTAGTTCTTCTGGTCTTAGGATGATGTAGTCTCTGGTACATGTAGCCCTATCTATCTCTTGGACTTGTAATTACCTTGTGTCCTTGGTGTTCTTCATTCTTCTTCGATCCAGGTGGGTTGAGACTCATTGATGCATCTTAGATGGCTGCTTGCTAGCGTTTAAGACCTCAGACACCACTCTTCAAAGTGGGATGCAGAATGTTTTCTTAATAGATTTTATTTTGCCAATTTACTTAGTTGTCCCCTGAAACCGTGGTCCCCAAACCCCTGCCCCTGCTTTGCTGACCTTCGAAGCATTCAGTTTATTCAGGAAACTTCTTTGCTTTTGGTTTAGTCCAGTTAGCACTAATTATCTTTGATCTCTATACATTTGCCTATTCTAGATATTTCAAATCAGTGGGATCATACAATTTTTTTCCTTTTGACTTCATTCTTTTTATGGCTGAATAATATTCCGCTTTATTGATATGCCACATTTTATTTATCCATTTATCAGTTGATGGACATTTGGGTTGTTGTCATTTCCCCTTTTTAGTTATTATGAATAATGTTTCTATGAGCATTTCTGCACAAGTTTGTGCATTGACATGTTTTAATTCCTTTGGGTATATATGCCTAGGAGTGAAATTGCTGGGTCATAGGATAACTTTGTGTTTAACTTTCTGAAAAAATGCTAAACTGTTTTCTAAATAAGCAGTACCATTTTACATTTCCACTAGCAATATCTTTCTTTTTTATTTTAACTGTCCTAGTGGGTGTGCTATGAGTCATATCGATGGCAATGTTTGGTTGGCTTGGTAGTAGGTGTGAGGTGATATTGTGGTTTTGATTTGCATTTTCTTAATGACTAACGATGTTAACCATCCTTTCATGTGCTTATTGGCCATTTGTATATCTTTTTTGGGGAAATGTCCATTCAAATACATTGCTTATTTTTTTAATTGGATTATTTATCTTTTTATTTTTGAGTTTGGCAGTTTGAATTCACCAGGCACTCCTTGGAAACTCTACGGGACAGTTCTACTTTGTGCTATAGAGTTGCTATGAGTTGGAATCAACTCGACAGCATAGGTTTAATATATTCTGTATACCAGACTTATCAGATTTATGATTTACAAATATTTGCTTCCACTCTGTGGGTTTTCTTTTCACTTTCTTGATGTTATCCTTTGAAACGTAGAAGTTTTTAATTTTGATGATGTCCAATATATTTTTTCTTTGGTTGCTTATGCTTTTGGTGTCATATCTAAGAAACCATTGCTTAATCCAAGGTCATGAAGACTTACTCCTATGTTTTCTTCTAAGCTTTTTAATCCTTACAGTTAAGACTTTGATCCATTTTGAGTTAATTTTTGTATAAGACATGACTTTGAGTCAATTCTGACTTATGGTGACGCTATAGGACAGAATAGAACTGCCCTGTAGGGTTCCCAAGGCTGTAATCTTTACAGAAGCAGACTGCCCTATCCTTCTGCCTTGGAGCAGCTGGTGGGTTTGAACTGCCAACATTTTGGTTAGCAGCCAAGCACTTTAACCACTACACCACCAGGGCTCCTTTTCTTGACCTTTCTTGTCTGTAAAACACATTTTGACACTTTTTGCCTTAATAGTTTTCTTGCACTTCAACTTTTCTTCCCCATTTGGAATCATCTCCAACTTTTATCCATCCCTTATGTTCTAGCTTAAATACCCAGAAATCCTCTTTAAGTTTCTCTCTTTCATCCACAAGAAACCAAGAATAATTTTATCTCTTATATGGCTTTATCTATATCTCTTACAACACCTTTGTCACTTTCCATTTAATATTAGAGTTATTTATATAAATGAATTATCATCCTCTCCCTAATGGCAAGTTCATTGTTTAATTTGTTTTACATGGTTTAGAATTTAGTATTCAATCTGTTGATTGAATTTTGGTAATACACTCCTGTTATAATGGAATCAAAGGGGGAATTATACTTTTTACAGAAGGAACAAGATTAAACTTAGAACAAAACAAAACAATAGTAGTCTTCAATGACCACTGCAAAAACGTAAAATCTGTATTTTTATTGGAAAGCCCTTCTGGCATCAAGTTACAAATGCAATTTTTGGTGGGATTAGAAATGTGACACATTAGATGAAAACATTCTTTGGGGTAGAGATTATATACTGCAGTATATGATCTAACTGGCCAGTTAATCATTAATATTACTATTTATATTTTATGTCTTATTTTAAATATTAATCCTCTATTAAAATTAGATGCTTATATGTAATACTGCAAAAAGTTTACTTAAAAAAAAAAAATCCCTCTGGTGCTTGTTATTGGAATGGAAATGCTCCTGGAAAACCTTAGTGCCTTACTTAAAAAAGAAATCACCTGGGAAAACTGTTGACTGACAGCTTACGCTATGGTTTTCAATCTTACATAGGTATCATGCCAAGTTTTCATTTATTTACTTTCTTGAAAGTGGAAAGGGACTTAGAAAAACAGAGGCTTACCCCAGAGTCCCCCTAGAAAAACCATTGTGATGTGAGAGGATGCCCTGTTGAGCCTGCCTATAGATTTAGTCAGTGATTCTTTAATTAGATGTGGAGGCCATTGCTAGATCTCATAAAGTCATTCTGAGAGATGAGAAATTGATCAAAAAGGCAAGTTCTTTTTAGCACTAAAGATAAGTAAATGCAGTTCCAGGAACATTGATTTTTAGTATATAGATTAGGGCTGTTTGCTAGCATCCTACTAAAAGCAAGTTACACCAAACAAGTTACAAAGGTTTGTCGATATTCGTAAAATTAAAATTAAGCACTGTAGTAGAGAGTACTGAGGTATACACAACTAGAGACTTATAAACACATCTAAACATTTTCAGCTACAGATAGTTGGATTTTCAGGAAAACAGTTTGTTTTCAGTGTTATCTTGAATCAGTCATCATTTTCAATTGCATCAATTCTTGCTTTTCAATCAAATTATTAATATTCATTTAGTTTCATCATCTATTTTGTTTTTACTTATTTGGTGTCAGACACATTTTGCATAAACGATCTTTTTTGTTTTGGGCCTATAATTTTCCAGTAATCAGACTATCATATATTAGCTCCCTGATATCCTTAACCTATTGCTAAAGTAGATGTATACAAAATACTGCTTTCCCAAAATTATTCGTATTGTTGGTGTTGTTAGGTGCCTTTGAGTTTGTTCTGACTCATAGCGACCCCATACTCAACAGAATGAAACACTGCCCAGTCCTGCACCATCCTTACAATCTTTGCTTTGTTTGAGTCCATTGTTGCAGCCACTGCATGAATACATTTCATTGAGGGTCTTCCTCTTTTTTGCCGACCCTCTACTTTACCAAGCAGGATGTCTTTTTCCAGAGACTGATACCTACTGATAACACGTTCAAAGTAAACGAGACAAAGTCTCACTATCCTCACTTCTAAGGAGCATTCTGGCTGTACTTCTTCCAAGATAGATTTGTTCATCCTTCTAGCAGTCCATGGGATATTTAGTATTCTTTTGCAAACGCAATAATTCAAATGCATCAACATATGTGGATTGAAAGCACCATGGCTTGGGTCAGGTGCACCTTAGTCCTCGAGGTGACATCTTTGTTTTTTTAACACTTCAAAGAGGTCTTTTGCAGCAGATTTGCCCAATGCAATACACTGATTGATTTTTGGACTGCTGCTTCTATGGGTATTGATTGTGGATCCAAGTAAAATGAAATCCTTGACAAATTCAGATTTTTCAATAGGGAGCATGGCACTGGAGATAAGAATTTGGGAAACATCAGTATATAGATAATATTTAAAGCCTTGGAACTGATTGAGATCACTCAGGGAGTAAGTGTAGGTACAGAAAAGAAGTGGTTCAAAGATTGAGTCGGGCTCCATTCACTTCAGTGTTTAGATGTCAGGGAGGAGAGGGAAATCAAGAGAGCACACTGAGAGAAAGTACACAGAATTGTAGTGGTTATAGAACTAAGAACTGAGAATGGTGTCTGGAAACCAAGTGAAGGAAGCATTTCAAGGAGGAGAGTATGGTCAACTGTATCAAATGCTCCTGATAGTTTGAGTGAGATGGAGGCTACTGGTGATCTTGGAAAGAATCATTTCAATGGAAAGATGAGATGAAGTGGAGACAGTGAATATACACAAGTTTTTCAATGAATTTTGCTATAAAGTGGACCAGAAAGTTCAGGCAGTAGCTTGAGAGGCTTTCAAATCCATGGAGGTTTTCATTTTCATCTCATTTTGCATTTTAGAATGGGGAAATATTAAATGTATGGTGTGATGGTGAGAATGACAAGAGACAGAGAAAAATTTATAGTGTGGAGACAGAGGAAATCTGAGGAACAATGTCCTTGGGAAGGCTTAAAGAGATAGGATCCAATGAGGGGTTGACCATCAGTGGGGTCCTGGACAATTTATTCACTGTACCAAAAGGAAAGGCAGAGTACACGCATCAGAACATTGTTGTTGTTAGGTGCTATCAAGTCAGTTCCTACTCACAGCAACCCTGTCTATGTACAGCAGAATGAAACACTGCTCAGCTTTGTGCCATCCTTATAATCATTGTTATGCTTGAGTCCATTGTTGCAGCCACTATGTCAATCCATCTGATTGAGGGTCTTCCTCTTTTTTGCTGATCTTGTACTTTACCAAGCATGGTGTCCTTCTCCAGGGACTGGCCCTTCCTAATAACATGTCCAAAGTATGTGAGACGAAGTCTTGCCATCCTCACTTCTAAGGAGCATTCTGGCTGTACTTCTTCCGAGACAGATTTGTTCATCCTTCTGGCAGTCCATGATATGTTTACTGTTCTTCGCCAACACCACAATTCAAAGGCATCAGTTTTTCATTGATCTTCTTTATTCATTGTCCAGCTTTCATATGCATATGAGGCGACTGAAAACATCATTGGTCAGGCACACCTTAGTCCTCAAAGTGAACTCTTTGCTTTTTAACACTTTTAATAGGTCTTTTGTTGCAGTTTTGCCCAATGCAATGCGTTGTTTGATTTCTTGACTGCTGCTTCCACGGGCCTTGATTGTGGATCGAATTAAAATGAAATCCTTGATGATGTCATTCTTTTCTCCGTTTATCACGATATTGCTCATTGGTCCAATTGCGAGGATTTTTATTTTTTTTATGTTGAGTGTAATTCATACTGAAGGCTGTAGTCTTTGATCTTTGTCAGTAAGTGCTTCAAGTCCTCTTCACTGTCAGCAAGCAAGTTTGTGTCAGCTGCATAATGCAGGTTGTTAATGAGTCTTCCTCTAATCCTGATGCCCTGTTCTTCTTCATATAGTCCAGCTTTTCAGATTATTTGCTCAGCATACAGATCAAATAAGTATGGTGAAAGGATACAACCCTGACACACACTTTTCCTGATTTTAAACCACGCAATATCCACTTATTCTGTCTGAACAACTGCCTCTTGGTCTATCTATAGGTTCCTCATGAGCACAATTAAGTGTTCTGGAATTCCCATTCTTCACAAGGTTATTCATAATTTATGATCCACACAATCTAATGCCTTTGCATGGTCAATAGAACACATGTAAACATCTTTCTGGTGTTTTCTGCCTTCAGCCAGGACCCATCTCATATCAGCAATGATATCCCTCATTCCAAGTCCTCTTCTGAATCCAGCTTGAATTTCTGGCAGTTCCCTGTCTATGTACTGCGGAAGCTGCTTTTGAATAATCATCAGCAAAATTTTATTTGCATGTGATATTAATGATATTGTTCAATAATTTCTGCATTCTGTTGGATCACCTTTTTTTGGAATAGGCACAAATATGCATATATTTCAGTCATTTGGCCAAGTAGCTGTCTTCCAGATTTCTTGACATAGACGAGTGAGCATTTCCAGCACTGCATCCGTATGTTGAAGCGTATCAGTTGGTATTCCATTGATTCCTGGAGCCTCGTTTTTCACCAGTGTCTTTAGGGCAGCTTGGACTTTTTCCCTCAGTGGCGTCAGAACACAATTTGTTAGATTTGGGGTGAGGGCATCTGGAAGTTTTCTTCTGGCTGCATCTATTTTCTCAGTGAAAAAGGAAGCAAGGTCATCAGTTAACAGTAAAAAAGACAGAGGAAGTATTGAAGGTTTGAGGAGAAAGAAGTTATGACGTAATCATCGATCAAAGTAGGACAGTGACTAGTGAAATGTAGTAGCATTGTTGGGCATCATTCAGAGCTTATTGGAGGTTACTTGTTGAATTTAAAGTAGAATCCATCAGCATGGATATGTTTTTTTTTTTTTTTTTTTCAGTCACATTAACTTGTTTGGATACAAAAGTATGATAGGTGGAGATTTGGATTTCCCTAGGACTGGGTTTTTTGTGAGTGTGCTGGAGGAAGAGAAGGGAAAGGGACATAGGGATATATGGAAGCGAGTGATGATAATGGTTGACCGTGGAGTGAAGCCATATAAAGAGGGAAATAAGTGCATGAAGGAGATGAGGAATGGTGAAAGTGGTAAGAAGTTGGAATGATTTTCATCTAGTCAGAGAGTGTAATGTTTGAAATTAGTAAGGACAAAACCAAAAACCAAACCCACTGCCATCAAGTCGATCCTGACCAATAGCTACCCTATAGGACAGTAGGGTTTCTAAAGAGCGGCTGGTGGATTTGAACTGCCGACATTTTGGTTAGCAGCCAAGCTCTTAACCACTGCACCATTAATGACAAGGCTTCGGATATAACCATGGAAGTGGGTGGCTGAGGCAGAGGACAAGATCATTGGAAATGAGGATGTCAAAGAAATGAGAGGCCAGGGTGTTAGGATGATCTGAGCTGGCATTAACTGAAATCTTTGCACATTATGACAGTTGACAGTGGAGACAGAAAGGAAGGGAGAGAGCATGGTAGGGGGAGAGGGAAAGATTAAAATTTTCAGAGAATCAAAAGTGGTATTTCCTTTGTGTAAACAGTTTTATTAGGTCTTGCAGTGGTTACAGGAAAGAATAAGATATAGGAATATGGGCAATGAATTCTCATATAAAACATAGGGTGATGCTACGTATGCAGAGTAGAACTGCTCCTTAGGGTTTTCAAGGCTGTGACCCTTTGGAAGCAGGTTGCCAGGCCTGTCTTCTGAGGCCTCTGGGTGGGTGTGAACCACCAAACATTTTGCCTAGTGCTGCTGTTGTTAGTTGCCATCAAGTCCAGTGGTGTCATTAGGGTTGGTGTCACCCAGTGTGGTAACTCATGGCATCACCTCCCTCCAGACCTCCTCTCATAGCATATCATAAGAATCCTTGGTAATGTTTTTTGTACTAATATTATTCGTAAATTGTAATTCCCGTATACTCCTTTTTTTCCCCTTTAATTACTACTTCATTCACAAAAAAGTTATTGATAGAGGTTCACAAATACTAATTACCCCAATATTGTAGCTAAAACACCAGAAAATTTGACAAAATCAGCAGCTATAAAAACACCAGCAGCAACGAAAATGACAACGTGTACTTATACCACATGCAGACGAAACCACATGATTCGAAGCATCATTGTAGTTAGGTAATAATGACAGCTCTGATCAGAGTGCATTAGAAGTTCCGAAAAGTAAATTAACATAGAGTTTTAGCCTTGTAGGTATATTGATACATACAAGCTGAGCTTATGTAAAATGTTTTGTTGTTGTAACTAACTACAGGGATATTTTTATGAAAAATAATAAATTTCTGCTGAAACACTGCACAAAAATTCTGTACACAGTCATTTTGTTGTCACCCCCTCTGACAGCGTCACCCAGTGTGGTCCGCACCCTATGCACTGCCTGCTGACATTACCCATAAAGTTCTTCTCACTAATGGCAACCCCATGCGTGCAGAGTAGAGCTACTCCATAGGGTGTTTAAGGCTGTGATCTTTCGGAAGCACATTGCCAGGTCTTTCTCCTGATGTGCTTCTGGGTGGCTTCCAACCCACGACATTTCGGCTAGCAGTCTAGTGCTTAACTGTTTGAACCATCCAGGGTCTCCTAATTAAATATTTGTGGTGGTGGTGTTGTTAGGTGCTGTCGAGTCGGTTCCGACTCATAGCGACCCTATGCACAATAGAACAAAACACTGCCCGGTCCTGCGTCATCCTTACAATCGTTGTTATGCTTGAGCTTATTGTTGCAGCCACTGTGTCAATCCACCTTGTTGAGGGTCGTCCTCTTTTCTGCTGACCCTGTACTCTGCCAAGCATGATGTCCTTCTCCAGGGACTCATCCCTCCTGACAACATGTCCAAAGTATGTAAGACGCAGTCTCGCCATCCTTGCCTCTAAGAAGCATTCTGGCTGCATTTCCTCCAAGACAGATTTGTTTGTTCTTTTGGCAGTCCATGGTATATTCAATATTCTTCACCAACACCACAATTCAAAGGCATCAACTCTTCTTCGGTCTTCCTTATTCATTGTCCAGCTTTCACATGCATATAATGCGACTGAAAATACCATGGCTTGGGTCAGACGCATCTTCGTCTTCAGAGTGACATCTTTGCTCTTCAACACTTTAAAGAGGTCCATTGCAGCAGATTTACCCAATGCAATGCGTCTTTTGATTTCTTGACTACTGCTTCCATGGCTGTTGATTGTGGATCCAAGTAAAATGAAATCCTTGACAAGTTCAATCTTTTCTCCGTTTATCTCGATGTTGCTCACTGGTCCATTTGTCAGGATTTTTGTCTTCTTTATGTTGAGGCGTAATCCATATTGAAGGCTGTGGTCTTTGATCTTCATTAGTAAGTGCCTCAAGTCCTCTTCACTTTCAGCAAGAAAGGTTGTGTCATCTGCATAACGCAGGTTGTTAATGAGTCTTCCTCCAATCCTGATGCCCCGTTCTTCTTCATATAGTCCAGCTTCTCATATTATTTGTTCAGCGTACAGATTACATAGGTATGGTGAAAGATTACAACCCTGACGCACACCTTTCCTGACTTTAAACCAATCAGTATCCCCTTGTTCTGTCCGAACGACTGCCTCCTGATCCATGGAAAGGTTCCTCATGAGCACAATTAAGTGTTCTGGAATTCCTATTTTTTGTAGTGTTATCCATAGTTTGTTATGATCCACACAGTTGAATGCCTTTGCATAGTCAATAAAACAAAGGTAAACATCCTTCTGGTATTCTCTACTTTCAGCCAGGATCCATCTGACATCAGCAATGATATCCCTGGTTCCACATCCTCTTCTGAAACTGGCCTGAATTTCTGGCAGTTCCCTGTCGATAAACTGCAGCAGCCGTTTTTGAATGATCTTCAGCAAAATTTTGCTTGTGTGTGATATTAGCGATATTGTTCTATAATTTCCACATTCAGTTGGACCTCCTTTTCTTGGGACTGGCATAAATATGGATCTCTTCCAGTCAGTTGGCCAGGAAGCTCTCTTCCATATGTCTTGGCATAGACGAGTGAGTACCTCCAGGGCTGCATCTGTTTGTTGAAACATCGCAATTGATATTCCATCAATTCCTGGAGCCTTGTTTTTCGCCAGTGCCTTCAGAGCAGCTTGGACTTCTTCCTTCAGTACCATCAGTTCCTGATCATATGCCACCTCTTGAAATAGTTGAATATTGACTAATTCTTTTTGGTATAATGACTCTGTGTATTCCTTCCATCTTCTTTTGATGCTTCCGGTGTCATTTAGTATTTTCCCCCTGGAATCCTTCACTATTGCAACCTGAGGCTTGAATTTTTTCTTCAGTTCTTTCAGCTTCAGAAACGCCGAGCGTGTTCTTCCCTTTTGGTTTTCGATCTCCAGCTCTTTGCACATGTCATTATAATACTTTACTTTGTCTTCTCGAGAGGCCCTTTGAAATCTTCAGTTCTTTTCCTTCATCAATTCTTCCTTTTGCTTTAGCTGCTCGATGCTCAAGAGCAAGTTTCAGAGTCTCCTCTGACATCCGTCTTGGTCTTTTCTTTCTTTCCTGTCTCTTCAGTGACCTCTTGCTTTCTTCATGGATGACGTCCTTGATGTCATTCCACAACTCGTCTGGTCTGCCGTCATTAGTGTTCAATGCATCAAATCTGTTCTTCAGATGGTTTCTAAATTCAGGTGAGATATACTCAAGGTCGTATTTTGGCTCTCGTGGGCTTGCTCTGATTTTTTTCTGTTTCAGCTTGAACTTGCATGTAAGCAATTGATGGTCTGTTCCACAGTCAGTCCCTGGCCTTGTTCTGGCTGATGATATTGAGCTTTTCCATCGTCTCTTTCCACAGATGTAGTCAATTTGATTTCTGTGTGCTCCATCTGGCAAGGGCCATGTGTATATAGTCCCCGTTTATGTTGGTGAAAGAAGGTATTTACAATGAAGAAGTCATTGGTCTTGCAAAATTCTATCATTCCATCTCCGGCATTGTTTCTATCACCAAGGCCATATTTTCCAACTACTGACACTTCTTCTTTGTTTCCAACTTTCACATTCCAATCGCCAGTAATTATCAATGCATCTTGATTGCATGTTCGATCAATTTCAGACTGTAGCAGCTGATAAAAATCTTCTATTTCTTCATCTTTGGCCCTACTGGTTGGTGCATAAATTTGAATGATAGTCGTATTAACTGCTCTTCCTTGTAGGTGTATGGATATTATCCCGTCACTGACAGCGTTGTACTTTGGGATATATTTTGAAACGTTCTTTTTGATGATGAATGCAACACCATTCCTCTTCAAGTTGTCATTCCCAGCAGAGTAGACTATGATTGTCTGACTCAAAATGGCCAATACCAGCCCATTTCAGCTCACTAATGACATTAAGAAATGAGGTGCTTTGTATTACCTCATGATACTAAGTAATCATTTTGAACTCATACAAGGAGTATCTGACTCTCAGGAAAATTGGTTTTTATTAAATCTGGAAAAATGACTTGTCCAAATCTTTTCCCCGAGATGAATGAATTATATTGTTAGATAGTTAATATGCTCATGAAGTGTGCAGGAAAATGCTGCATCTTCTTGAACATTGTGATAGCATGGAGAGCGTAATTCAGATATATAGATGTAATATTCAAGAAGAAAGAAAAATACTATAGATCTTAGATGTACCTAACACAAGAAGAATAAGTACAGGCAAGCTTTTAGGGGTTAGGAAATAAAAGAACAACAAACTACAGTTAATGTTAGGAGTGATTGTGGAACATTGAAAAAACTATATACCAATTAGGACTTCAGTTAGGTGGGTTATCAGTAGCTAGCAGTAAATCAGCTATTATTCAGATAATGTCCCAGTTATCCGAAAGCACACATTAGAGGATGTGGTGAACTGAAAGTCAAAAACAGGCAGTTAAGTGGGAAATTGGGCATATCTGTGTAAGAGACAACAGAGTAGGTCTGCATCTCTTGTAGGCAGGGACACAAGAACCAGGAAAGGTAAAGAATAAGGCTGAAAGGCTAGCAGGTGGTCAGGAACTGGGAGACCATACGAAGAGATCCTATAGAACTGGGTAAATGAGGCAGGAGAACAGTTATGAAGTAATAACATTAAAATGTTCTTAATTATGGGAAGAAATTGGGTGGTCATAGATAGGAAATGTCTGGAAACCCTGGTGGCGTAGTGGTTATGAGCTACGGCTGCTAACCAAAAGGTCAACAGTTCGAATCCACAAATGCTCCTTGGACACTCTATGGGGCAGTTCTACTCTGTCCTGTAGGGTCACTATGAGTTGGAATCAGCTCGATGGCAGCGGGTTTGGTTTTTTTTTTTTCCCAGTCGGGTACTCGTGTAGCTTTGTTTCTTATCTCACGATCAAAACATTATCAGTCCTGTACCTCTTAATTTTTTTTTCTCATCTTAAATGTTTTACTTAGATAAAAGCTTATGCCATTCCAATTCCTGGAAAGAATTATTAAAATGGTTGTATAGATGCATAAAAACAAGGGTAGAAACTAGAAATGACATCATCTGGAATGTTTATTCGCTTTCCAAAATAAAGGGACAGAATGTTTTTAGAGTTCTAATTTGCTTCCTCGAGTTAATTAACAAGCTTGCCTCATCATTTTCTTTCTCTGTAAATTTTCTAAAGGAAGAGAAATAAACTCAAGTTAAACTCTTTTGTCATATTACCTTAATTTTATCTATTTGCTTATTTTTTAAGCACTGAAGTGCCGTTTTAGTGATTAAGCAACTGCATTGTGGGCTATGCTTGGCTAATGTGACAAGTGTGTGGCTTGAAGCCAGTGAAATGTCTACATGTTTCCAACCATATTTGGTTGTTTTCAGATATATAGCTGTTGTGATTACTGTGCATGCTACACTGTTATGATTGTGCCTTTTCTAATAGTACAACTTATTGTTGAACTGTCAAAATGTAAGTTGTTCGGTTTTTTTGTACCATCAGCTGGGAAGTATTTTTCAGTATATCTTTTCAAGGTTGCAAAAGGGACCAGGGATTTACAGTAGAAGTACAGAAGCTTTAAAATATTAACAGCCCATTAAGTACAGGATATGGTTCATGAGGTTTAATGGGAAGTTGTTAAAAGGAGATGGAACTATTCCAATGGTTGGGGAGGGGTGATTAGTGGTAAAGAACAGGGCAGAGGAAAAAAGAAAGCTTGTTTTTCCTATAAATAATATTCAGCGTTTGGGTACACTAAACAACACCAACAAAAACAAAACAACAAAATCTCTCCTATTCTGATAATCAGTACTTGGATCTCAATGAGAATTCCATTTGGTGCATATGTTAATTTCCCTTTAAGAGTCTATCCAGCAGTGCTGTGTTAAAAAAAAAAAAAAATCCTGTGGATTTGAGATGCTTGGCATTCATTAAATCAAACCTTAAAGGACTTTGAAATAGCACCTACTTTGTTTAACATTTAAAAAATTACAAGTCTCCTGAGACTAGTCCTTGGAATAGCCTTTAGTGCTTATCCAGAGTATAATAAAAATACAAGTGTTTCAGAGCAGTGTATTTTCAAAGCAAAAGAGTATAACACTAAGAGCATAATATTTTATATACACCTGAGTCTTGGTTCCTAGGAGAGTTGCACACTTACAGTACACACCACATGGTCAGTGACAATTATTAGAGTCTAATATATCATGATGGTGCAGTGGTTAAGCGTATCTGTGTAACAGACAACAGAGTAGGTCTGCATCTCTTGTAGGCAGGGACACAAGAACCAGGAAAGGGAAGGAATAAGGTTGAAAGGCTAGCAGGTGGTCAGGAACTGGGAGACCATACGAAGAGATAGAATTGGGTAAATGAGGCAGGAGAACAGTTATGAAGTAATAACATTAAAATGTTCTTAATTGGCAGTTTCAACCCACCAGCCACTCCATGGGAGAAGGATGTGGCAGTCTGCTTATAGGGTTGGTATGAATCAGAATCGATTCGATGGCAATGGATTTGGTTTTTTGGTTGTTTCCATGCACACACTTAGGCCTTGGCTCCAGATTTACAGTAGCAGACCTACTCTTCTGCTTACTTGGATTAAATAATTTTTTTTTTTACTCCTGCTCTTAAATCTTGAGCAATTTATGCAATTTTCTGAACCTAGCTTTCTCTATAAAATGAGGCTCTGATACTTCACAGGATTATTTATAAGACCAAATGAAATCATATACAGAAAAGCACTTTGTGGATTATTAATAAACATTGTTAGGTGCTGTCAAGTCGGCTCTGACTCATAGTGACCCTAGGTACAACAGAACAAAACACTGCCCAGACCTGTGCCATCCTCAGAATCTTTGCTATGCTTGAGCCCATGGTTGCACCCACTGTGTTAATCCATCTCATTGAGGGTCTTCCTCTTTTTCACTGACCCTCCACTTTACCAAGCATGATGTCCTTCTTCAGGGACTGGCCCCTCCTGATAACACGTCCAAAGTATGTGAGATGAAGTGTTGCCATCTTTGCTTCTAAAGAGCATTCTGGCTGTACTTCTTCCAAGACAGATTTGTTCATTCTTTTGAGAGTCCATGGTATATTCAATATTCTTTGCCAACACCATTATTCAAAGGAGTCAATTCTTTGGTCTTCCTTATTCGTTGTCCAGCTTTCGCATGCATATGAGGTGATTAAAAATACCACGGCTTGGGTCAGGAACACCTTAGTTCTCAAAGTGACATCTTTGTTTTTCAACACTATAAAGAGGTCTCTTGAGGTAGAGTTGTGATGCCTCTTTTGATTTCTTGACTGCTGCTTCCATGGGCATTGATGGAAGCCACCATATTATGGCTAACTGACGTGTGGGACAAGTGATAAACATAGTATATGTGATATTATAATTAGATGAGGATAGGTAAATTAGAAGCTAAGACTTTGAAACTTTGTAGATAGGCCAAATTATTGGAAAAATAACAGCTCTATTTAATGTTGTGCTAGCTTTTTTCGGCAGATCAAAGTTAGCTTTATTATGTATGCATCATTATTTTTCTGCTTTGGGTTTTATATTAAAAAATATATTAGACTGATATTATTTAACAGAATTTGAAGAAAACCATGAGCCTTTGGAAAGTTGAATGGGAATTACAGCAGATATTCAGCATGACTCTCACACCTTTAATTCTTTAATTCCTTACCTGAGCATTCTTCTGCAGCCTGGTCAATGGCATTAGTCATTATTCACTGTTTGGAGTGCTGAAATAGTCCAGTCGTCTATTGCTGCGTAACAAATCACTCCAAAATTTAATGCTTAAAACAATAATCATTTTTATTATCTCTCACAGTTTCTATGGGCCAGAATTTGGGAAAGGTTCAGCTGGGCGGTTTTTACTCTGGTTGCTAATGCAGTTGCAGTTAGTCTTGAGCTGGAACAGCACGGGGCTGGCTGGGCATCTTTCTCTCTTCATGTGGTTTCTCCATGGGGGCTAGTTTGGGCTTTTTCACAATATGCTGGCCTCAGGGCTGTCAGATTGTTTACAGAGTGGCTACTAAATAGTGGAAGGTGTATTGCCTTTTATGACCTGGCCTGTGAAATAACAAGCCTGTCAAGATTTAAGGGGAGAAAACATAAATCCCACCTATTTATGGGAGAAGTGTCAGAGTATGTGGGATGGAGATATTATTATTCTCCCTGTCTTTGGAAAAGCCAGTTTGCCACATGAATGACCGTTAATCCTGTCAGTTCGTATATAGTTCTTACTCCCTGTTAACGTGACCTTTTTAGAGCTACAATATGGAATGATTTGTTCTCCCTTTTCTTCTGCAACTACATGGTTCTTCTACTACATGTGAACAAAGAAGAAATAAAGGCTAACTAAAAGTAATAGGACTATTCTTTTTATTCCATTTTAAGTCTAAAATCTACCTCATTTTGGAAGGATCATTTGAAAAACATACAATAAAAAAAGTTCTCAGATTTCTTGGGAGTCATTTACTTAACAAAAGATGTGTTCCTAAAAATTGGTTTGGAAAGCGATATTAAAATAATACATTGCAGCTGACGTTAAAACTCCAAAAACTCTTGCTTGGAGAAACATTCGTACTCTGACATGTAATGACAATGTCTATTCTGATTTACCATAGCACTTTTTGGTACACTTCTCTTTTCAAGTCTATCACTTTTCACACTATGGTATAGTTTCGAGCGTGTCATCTTCCCAAGTACACTGTCACCTCCTTATGGGTGGAACTTGTTGCTAATTCAGCACTAGCATAGGTACTTGATAAATATTTTTTGAATGATTAGATGAAGCATTTGATGTCCATCAGTCTTTGGGCAAATAATTTATATGTTCAGGGAACTGACAATGGATGTCTCCTGGAATAGAGATGGGCACTTTGATACAGTGGCTGGTATCCGTAGGTAGAGACGGTTATTCAATATTAAAGAACATTAGCTATTGCTACACCTTCTAATGATTCAGGGAATAATTGGATGATTTACTCATACTAAATGATCTCATTCCTACTCTTTTCTAAGTTTTAAGGTTTATTGAGTGGGTCTTTGTGTAAGAGAGATTCTTAAACTTGTGGAGATCTGCCCTGGATAATTAAATGTCCCAATACACCTCAGGGAATTGGAAGTTTTTCAGATAGTAATTCATCCATTTGGAGAAGTGATGAGAGTAGTTCATAATGTTAAAATTATGAATATAAAAATGACCTTTTTCATAACCTGTATGTATACAAACATGCATATACTTAAATTCAGAAGTATCCATGCTTGCTAAAATAATGTGGCTGGATTAAAACAATTTTAGAGATACACGTTTAAAAACAGATTTTGAAATGACACACTTCCCTACAAACTTCTTTATCTTAAAAATTGTCAATTATCACCTGTGGTTACTTGATCTTTGACAAGTGCCCAAAGTCCATTGAGTGGGGAAAAGGCAGTCTTTTTAACAAATGGTGCTGGCAAAACTGAATGTCCATCTGCAAAAAAAATAAAACAGGACCCATACCTCACACCATACACAAAAACTAGTTCAAAATGGATCAAAGACCTAAACATAAAACCAAGAACTATAAAGATCATAGAAGAAAAAACTGGATCAATGCTGGAGGTCCTAATACCCAGCATTAACAGGATACAAACCATAACTAACAACACATAAACTCCAAAAGATAAGCTAGATATCTAAAAATTAAACATTTATGCTCATCAAAAGTCTTCACCAAAAGAGTAAAAAGAGAACCTGCAAACTGGGAAGAAATTTTTGGCCATTATGAATCAGACAAAAGTCTAATCTCTAAAATCTACAGGAAAATCCAAAACCTCTACAACAGAAAGACAAATTATCCAATTAAAAGTGGGCAAAGAAAATAAACAGACACTTCACCAAAGAAGGCATTCAAGTGGCTAACAGATACATGAAGAAAATGCTCACAATGACTACCGATTGGAGAAATGCATATCAAAACCACAATGAGATACCATTTCACCCTGCATTACTGGCACAAATTAAAAAAAAAATAAATAAATAACAAATGTTGGAGAGGCTGCGCAGAGATTGGAACTCTTACGCGCTGGTAGTGGGAATGCAAAATGGTACAACCATTTTGGAAAATGATATGACACTTCCTTAGAAAGCTAGAAATAGAAGTACATATGATCCAGCAATCCCACCCCTAGGAATATATCCTAAACAAATAAGAGCCGTCACATGAATAGACATGTGCACACCATGTTCATTGCAGCATTGTTCACAATAGCAAGAAAATGGAAACAATGTAGATACCCGTCAACAGACGAATGGATAAATAAACTATGATACACACACACAATGGAGTATTATGCAATGGTGAGGAACAGTGATGAATCTGCAAGGCATGTTACAACATGGATGAATCTGGAGGGCATTATGCTGAGTGAAATAAGTCAATCACAAAAGGACATATATTGTATGAGATCACTACTGTAAAAACTCATGAAAAGGCTTATACACAAAAAGAAATAATCTGTGATGGTTACGAGGGAGGGGAGAGGTGGGAATGGAAAAACACAAATAGACAGTAGGTAAGTGGCAACTTTGGTGAAGGGTAAGAAAGTACACAACATTGGGGAACCCAGCATAATTTGTACAAGGCAAGGTCACGGAAGCTGCAGAGATACATCCAAACTCCTTGAGGGACCGAATTATTGGGCTGAGGGCTGTGGGAACCATGATCTTTGGGAAACATCTAGCTCAATTGGCATAACATAGTTTATAAAGAAAATGTTCTACATTCTACTTTGTTAAGTAGCATCTGGGGTCTTAAAAGCCTGTGAGCAGCCATCTAAGAGCCTCCACTGATCTTACCCCTTCAGGGGCAAGGGAGAATGAAGAAAACTAAAGATACAAGGGAAAGATTAGTCCAAAGGACTATGGACCACATCTACCATGGCCTCCACCAGACTGAATTCAGAACAAGATGGTGCCTGGCTACCACCACTGACTGCTTTGACAGGGATCACAATAAAGTGTCCTGGACAGAACTGGAGAAAAATGTACAACAAAATTCTAACTCACAAAAAAAGACCAGACTTACTGGCCTGACAGGGACTGGAGAAACCCAAGAGTATGGCCCCAGACACCCCTTTAGCTCAGTAATGAGTCACTCCTGAGGTTCACCCTTCAGCCAAAGATTGGACAGGACCATAAAACAAAACGAGACTAAAGGGGTGCACCAGCCCAGGGGCAAGGACTAGAAGGCAGGAGGGAACAGGAAAGCTGGTAATAGGGAACCCAACATTGAGAAGAGGGAGTGTTGACATGCCATGGACTGTTAACCAATGTCATAAAAAAAAAAAAAAGTGTACTGTTTAACGAGAAACGAGTTTGTTCTGTAAACCTTCATCTAAAATACAATAAAAAAATATTGTCAATTATCTGTGTGTTCAATAGATATAATATTTTAAGTCAAGAGAGTAGTTAAGAAGATACTCTTTTTATCTCACTACCTATGTGTTTTCTGAAGAAAGGATAATTTAATAAATAATCCTTTTGGCCTTAATGTTTGAACTAATTTTCAAAGTTGGCTTGAAAAGAATGCCTATAAAATGAGAGATAATACTAAGAACATTTTGATTGTTATTGTGTCAACAGAAAAAAAGAAAAGAAAAGCAATGCCAATTTGAAACATTGAGAAAATTAGGCAGAGTTGGCAGGGGTATTTAAAGTATCATAGTCACTTTCTTCTTTTAGGTAATTTAGAAAGAAATGTAAAATTTTAATACTATATGATTATAAGGTGTCTTAGTTACCTAGTGCTGCGCTAATAAAAGTGCCACAAATGGATGGCCTTAAAAACAGAAATTTGTTTCCTCACAGTTCTAGAGGCTAAAAGTCTAAATCAGAGTCTTGGCCATGTTGATTTCTTGCTTGTCGGTAGCCCTGGTGTTTCTTGGTTCCTTAATGTTCCTTGGCTTATAGGCAATCTTAGATGTCTTCTCCTGTGTATGTCTCTGTGTCTATTCTGGTTTTTTTAATAACTCAGAAATGTATTGGTTTAGAATCCACCCTACAGTGGAATGGCCTTATTAACATAATAAAAGACAAACTCTCTTTCCAAACAGGGTCATGCCCACAGGTACAAGGGCCAGGAATTCAACAATATTTTGAGGAGATGCAATTGAATTCATGTTTGGCAGTTAACACATTTAAACTCAAGCAATAGGAGATATTTTTTGTTTTAAATCACCATGCAGTTTTATAATGTTGGCTTTTCCAGAGTTTTAAAGCCTGATGAAAGTGGCCTTTATATTCTAAGATTTTTTAATATTTTAACTTTGTAAAGAAAAGGAGGACCTGGAGGCTCCTTGGGGAAATGACTGATTTAAGGGCTGGGCCACGATGCTCCAAAAAAATGATGGGGCTGTGTAATAAGGACATAGGAACCCAATTAAAGAGGTTCCCACTGGCCAAACCTGGGATTGAGTACCAAAATAAGTACAATGGTTTATAATAATTTATAAATCATTGAGAAACTAGGAACTAATGAGTCCATACCAATAATAAATGGGGGAGAAAGAAGGACTCTTGCTTGTAGTAGAATGCTGAAGGCTGACTGGTAAATCTAGAGGGAGGTCTGGGGGTGGAAAAATCATGGTGATAAAGATAGAATCAGGCAAGAGTCATGTGCAGATGCTAAATATTGGGGGAGATTTTGATGAGGAGAAGAATATTTGATTGACTTCAGGGGTCAGACTGCTTATTAAGTTGCAAGGGAGTAAAAAAAACAAAAACAAAAGCCAATAATTATACAGTGGAGAAATTAGGCAACAGCTTGTCCAGGTGGTAAAAGTTAACATCACAAATAAAGGACAGAATAGACCTGGTCTTTCAAGATGTGATATTCTGGCCAAGAATTCCTAAACTCAACCTAATTGCATCAGACAAATGCAAAGTGAGGAATGCTTTATTAAAAGAAAGGGAATGGGATATATCCTTCAAAAATGTCAACGCATGAAAAGACAAAGCAAAGCTGTGAAAATGTTCCACTTGAACGGATGCTAAAGAGTAATGCTAACTAAATGCAATACCTGACCCTATACTGGATACTGTACTGGAGGAGGAAAAATAAATACTATCAAGGACGTTATTAGGTCAACTGACAAAATTGGAATATGGACAGTAGATTAGATAAAAGTATTGTATCAATGTAAATTTATGCAGTTGATATTCTGTGTTATGTAAAAGGATATCCTAAGTGAATTTCTTAGGAACTACAGACTGAAATATTTAAGGGTAAAAGGCCATGATGTATGTAACTTACCTTAGATAGTTCAGGGAAAAAAAAAAAAATATGCGTGTCTCTGTGTGTGCGTGCGTGCGTGTGTGTGTGTGTGTGTGTGGAGAGACAGAGAGGGTTGTGTAAATAATAAAGCAAATTTTGTAAAACATTAACAATAGGTGAGTCTGGGTAAAGGATATATGGTTATTTGTGCTGTTTGCATATCTGCAACTTTGTGTAAATTTGATGGTATTTCCAAATAAGATTTTTTTTTTTTAAGAAAAGGGGCTGAAAGCACCTAGCTAATTGATGAAATTAAAAAAAAAAAAACTTAAAGCTTCTCAAAGCATAATTTAATAAGCTAGTAGGAGATCCATTACTTTGAGATGTTTGAAACTGTATTACTTAAAGACATGAAGCAGGTTCCTTTAGGGCATCAATAACATAATGTAACTATCTCTGGTGTCTATGATTCTTTCTGTCTAATTTTTGGAACTGGTATAACCAAAGATGTGAAGAAAAGAAAGCTTGCTGTAGTAAGGTTAAAACAAAAATAGCAGTGAGCTTATTAGTAATGTCTTACTGTTTCTATTATTTTGGTATACTCAGGTGTGTAAGTAAGAAAAAAAGGGTCCAGACTATTGTCTTTTCTTTTAGAATATGTGCAGTATTGCAGAACAAACTGTATACATTATTTTCAGTGACCTGAATGATAACAATTTATACTGTTACTCATGAAAGCAGTTGCCTGACCTATTCTAGTATATTAACCATTCCTTTGTTTATATCTTGTTTTAAAAGCTCCGTTTTAGATTCATTAATCCTCTTATCTACCCTAGTTTTTGCCAGCTCACTGAAATCTCTGGCAGCCTACTCCATCAATGCTTTCCTTACTTATTTTCTCTTACTTCTTGTCTTTGACCCTGTGATAAATCTCCTCTTAAAATGGTTGACTAAGCAAGTCGTTGTTGTTAGGTGTCCTCCAGCTGGCTCTGACTAATGTTGTTGTTGCTAGGTGCCGTCAAGTCCGTTCTGACCCATAGCAACCCTGTGTACAACAGAACGAAACACTGTCCAGTCCTACACCATCCTCACAATCATTTCTATTCTTGAGCCCATGGTTGCAGCCAGTGTGTTAATCCATCTCATTGAGGGTCTTCCTCTTTTTTGCTGACCATCCACTTTACCAAGCATACTGTCCTTCTGCAGGGAATGGCCCCTCCTGATAACGTGTCCAAAGTATGTGAGATGAAGTCTTGCCATCCTGACTTTTAAGGAGCATTCTGGCTGTACTTCTTCCAAGACAAATTTGTTTGTTCCTCTGGTAGTCCATGGTATAATCAGTATTCAAGCAAGTCATAACTCCAGGTTAAATTTCCCTCTGCAATGAACATGGTCTGTATTGAAACTTGTCATATTTCTGTAGCCTTGTTAATATGCTTGTATCAAATCCTTTGTGGAAAGAGAAGTTATAAATATATGAATAAAACTAAGTAGTTTGTTTTTGATGACTTTCCATTTCTACTTTCAAAATTATTTGAGGCGGCTAGAATTACTATGTAACCTAAAATTTAGGCCCTAATTACTTCTGCTTCTAAGAAACTTTATGATCTTGAGCTTTGAGGGTCACGAACACTTTAGACCCTGTTCTCTTCATTAAACCAAAGAAATACATTTCTAATGACAAAATTTTAAGAATAGTCATTAAAAATATTTGTCATTGTTGTTACTTTAATGACACTGCTTAAGTGATTATCAAATTTGCCAATTAGTGAGTCTAATCTATACCTTCTGGTTAATTTCTGTAGAACAAAGCCTGAAAACAGAAATCAGATTATACTCATCAGCCCTTCCCTTCCCTTCCCTACTTTCCCAATTATTACCATGGACTGTAAAATACAAACAAGCCTAGCCAGATGCCAGATACCTATGTAATGATAAATATGTATAGGGAAATGGTAGGGCACTAAATTTTACTCAGAGCTATCTTGGGCTTGACACTATGTATACATTATCATAGTCTGAAAAAAGAGAAATATGTAGATTCTTTTTAAAGGAATATGAGTACGATCTTCCAATATTATTTTTATTATAATTGTTATTTAAATATTTACAAATATAAAATCAAGTATAAGTTCCTTATGCTTATAGCTCTTAAACAATTACAAAACCAAAAAAATTTATGTTTAAAAACAATAAAACTACAAAACCAATAAAAGTTACATTACCACTCCTTTGAAGATAAAAACTATTCTTGAGGCTAAACTGCCTTCTCAAAGTGAATATGACAGGTTTCTGAGTTCACCACATCAACGTTGTTGTTGTTAGGTGCCGTGAAAAGGGCTCCAATTCATAGTGACCTTATGTACAAAAGAACAAAATGCTGCCCGGTCCTGAGCCATCCTCACAATCATTATGTTTGAGCCCACTGTTGCAGCCACTGTGTCAATCCATGTTGTTGAGGGTCTTCCTTGTTTTCGCTGATCCTCTACCTTACCAAGCACGATGGCTATTCTCCCATCATTCAAACTGTTGGAAACCTTTGTTCTTACAGTATCATGACCTCATTTAGCCTTTATTTGGCACAAAAACCTTTTTTAAGTATTCCTCTGTTTCTCATTGGGCTATGACAATTAAAGCAGTACGATTTGGTTGGTGGTTTTTTTATTTGGAGACTGTGTGATCCAGAACACAAATGCCAAAGCAGGCGCTGATGTTATGTATCAGTATTTTGTTTTAAGATGTTCTTTTACCTTATATATTCATTTTTACAAAAATATACTTTTTTTTAAGCATTGAGATCAAAATGAAAAACTAAAACAAAAATAAAAAATTATCAGAAAACCTCTGATAATGTACCTGCTGACCAGGAATAGTTTGTGAACTCCCAGAATGCAAGATACTGCATTATCAGATTTAATCCTTATAACAGACTTAATAGATTGATGTTATTTTACTGTTTTACAGAAGAGGAAAATGAGGCTCAGAGAAATTAAATAACTTGATTCAAATCACACAGTAAGAAAATAGATTTAATCCCATGTGTTTCTAGCACCAAATGCCATGTTCTTTCTGTTAAAACAAGCTGCCCAAGCTAAACATTTAGGGATGAAGTTAGATGTAGACTGAGGGTTTTAAGATTGTAATTTCATCCCCTGGACCTCTTTAGTAGAACTCTCAGATGCAGTGGGCTAAAGAAAGTGGTAGTTGGAGGAGTGATAAGGGTTATATTGCATGTTATATTTAATGTGACAGTCTTAACATTTATTGTGTGAATTTTGTCATTTACTTGCTTTTTTTCTTTAGTCGTATTCCTTAGGTATGCTAAGGGATGAAACTGCTGTGGTATTTAAATTCACTGTTGTTCCAACGTATAGAATAGACTTTTATATGTAGTAGTATATGGTAACCTACCCCACTCCCCCCCCCACTTTTTTTTTTTGCCAGAAGATTAACTGGCAAACCTCACTGTTGACAACAAATTTGCAGTGTGATCCATACATTTAATCCCCCAGGATGCACATCAAACAAGTTATTGATGCTCTCCTTTTCAACACCTTCTGAGACCATAAATGTCACTACTATGAAACCGCTGATTCTTACCTGCTTGGAGAGTAAGAAACTTACTCATGCAATCCAGTGCCCTGTTCCATCACTCAGTCACCAGGTTAGCTTGACCTAATGAATCTGAAGTTTACAATGACCTTACCGTCAATCTGTCAGACATTTTTAGCCTTTGGTTTAAAAGGCACACTGTAGCCATACATCGTGTGAAATTCTAGTCTGTGCTGACTATAGAATTATTAAATTTAAAAATATAATATTGAACACATAGTTATAATAGTTTAATGGCTGAAGAATGATAGAATAGCTAATCTGTGAGGTACATTTTATCTCAATTTGAATATATTTAAAATGAAGTGAATATGAATATAATTTTGTGTTTGAGTACTTGTGTATATTTATAACATAAAGCTAGTTTTCTAACCTTCAAACTAAACTTCAGACTAATAGTATAGATTTTATTTCTTAGCACTACGTTTTTATCTTAAATAAATACATCACTCGTACTGATGGCAATGAATGCTGGTTATCATAATACTCCACCATATTTTGAACCAAAGAATGACTTTAATGATGCGATACTTTTGAGGGCAGTGGGGCTTTTTGGATTTACATGGAATGACATTCTACAATTTCCAAATAGCTAAAATATAAACTGGCTTGCATTATTGTTCTTCCTTCTATAACAAATCCAGTGAAATCATGTTTCCCAAAATTCATTTTATATTTATTAGCAGCAAAAAGTTAATAGTCAAAGCTTGTTAAGATGTTGATTAAAGAAGTTAATAGTCAATATTGGTTAAGGTATTGTGTCATAGGCCTTCTCATTCCCTGGAATTGGTGATATAAATTGGTACAACATTTCTGAAAGGCATTTTGTTAATATCAATCAAAAGTCTTATATTTACATACCTTTGGATCTATTAGGTAGGTACATATCTAGGAATCCCTTATAAGGCCATAGCCAGATATGCTGTTAAAGATTTTTGTACAAGAATACCCATTGCTATATTATTTGTAATAAAGGAAAATTGGATGCAATTTAAATATCCTGTAAAGGAGGATGTTAAAATATAAATTTTCAAATATATACAAAAATAGCATAGAAATACTCATCACCTAACATTAACAAGGAACATTTTTTTAAAAGGAAAAAAGAAAACTTCCATGTTTATTTTAAAGTTCTGCCGTCACCATGTTGAAATCTTCAATAATTTTAAAATAAGGGATACAGCATTTTCTTTTGCATAGGGCCTCACAGATTGTGTAGCCAATTCTGTTTGGAAGTCATGGGAAGGTAACTGGATTTTATTATAAATATAATGAGATGTCTTCAAAATGTTTTATGTAGGGAGGAAACCTCATTACTCAACATCAATACATAGAAATTTAAATTAAAGTTGACGTATATGACCCAAGATATAAATACCTAATTTCAAATGACTACATTCAGAGTTCAATTTATTCAATTACTCGTGTTTCAGGAGAGAATGTGGCTCAAATCAGATATTGCATAGCAGCAATATTGAGACTTTTTATATGACCAAGGTAGGTGATGACTAACATCTGTAAACATTTTTTAGAAGTCTTAATCAGTGGATCCAAAGCTGATCCTTGAGGAAAATCTTAGCTTTGCCTAAAGATACTTCTGGCTTTCCATCTAGGTGAAAATACTGTTTCAGCTATTTTATAGTACTAGAATATCCAACAGTTATGGATTTTCCTCCATTCTGAAATGTGGAATACTTGTCAAAGATTCCAACCTTAAACTGTCTGTGTGAAAACCAAAAAGTCTAGCTGAAATAAGTAATTTAAAGGAAAAGAGTCTAAGGCAGCTGCTTGTTACGCACTCCTTTAGGTATACAAAATCTGTTCTTAGTAATATGATATGTCATATCTGGATACTTTCAGTTATCTAGTGCTACTATTACAGAAATACCACAAGTGGGTGGCCAGCCCCAGGGGAAAGCTTTTTCTCTTTGTTGGCTCTGAGGGAAGGACCTTGTCGTCAATCTCCCCTTGCCCAGGAGCTTCTCAGCACAGGGACCCCGGGTCCAAAGAAAGTGCTTTGTACCTGGCTCTTCTTGCTTGGTGGTAATGAGGTCCCTCCTCTTTCTCCTTGCTTCTCTCTTTTATATCTCAAAAAAGATCGACTCAAAATACAACCTAATCCTGTAGATTGTGTCCTGCCTCATTAATAAAACTGCCTGTAATCCTGCCTCATTAACATGATAGAGGTTAGGGTTTACATAATTATATCAGACCACAAAATGGAGGACAACCTCAGAATACTGGGAGTCATGGCGTAGCCAAGTTCACACATATTTTGGGGGGACACAGTTCAATCCATGACATGGATCATATTAGTATGGTTCATTATAGCCATTCAGTAAATGATTGTTAATTTGAAAATTAACTTCTCACATGATGGCCTTCATTAAGGGAGCCTTTACTCTGCAACTGCTATAAAACTATTGTCAAAGATACCTGTTACCTGGATAGAGTTTCGTATGATAATTTTTTGTTTTTTTTAAAACTTTTCATTATGAAGAACTTCTATTAGGAAAAAATTTGTATCTTTCAAAGGACTGATATACTTTTTTAAAAAATCAGCTACAAAAATGATATAATCTTTCATATTTATCATTTTGATTTGACTACTTGTAAGCTTAAGCCAAATTGAATAATTAATTCAATAATACTTGCCTTTCAAACACTCACAATGAGATTAATATATTTGCTCTTTCTTTACCTGGCCATTTAAAAGTTTTAATTTTGATAATCATGTTTGAGGGAGAGAGAGAAAATCATTTAGTATATACTTCCTTAGATTATTTTTGGAAATAAAGAAATTAATATTTTTAAGGTACATGAATTATCTCTATTGGAATCACTAGCATGCGTAAGTTAAAATTATGTTTAAAATTTAGAAAATATTTTTTCTAAAAATCCTATACTTTTACTTACTTTCATATGTTGTGCTTTCCTTCAATCAGAAATTGGAATTTCCACAATCTGAAATCAGAATACTTAATGAGTTCTTTTTCTATAGGATCTGTATGCCATAAGTTACTCTGAGAAAATTTGTAAGACAAAAGGTTAATACGGATAAATATGACATGCATGATAGGTAAGAGGTTAATATCTTCAATATGTAAAGAACTCTTATAATCAAATGAGACAAAGGTGAACATTCCAGTAGCAAAATGGGCAAAGTTATGAATAGCTATTTCACACAAAAAACATTCATAGCCAATAAATTTATGAAGAAATATTTTATCTCACTAGAAATCAAGAGAATGCGAAAACAAAATACATGTTTTACACATCAAATTAGCAAAATTTTAGAAGTTATGAGTCATTTTTTCCATATACAGTAAATGGTACTGTAAAATGCTGATTATTAGCTTTATATGTACAGATATGGAACAATTGACAAGATACGTAGTTTAATAAAAGGAAGCAAGTTACAGAACCATATACAGTATAGTCAGAGTTTGCTGGTGAACTGGCTATCTGGGAGAAAAAAGCTTTGATGTGTAGTGTTTTTTGGATTTTCATGGTGCAAATTCTTCCACCATGGCCTATGTCAAGCTATCAAAATGAAGTTACTGAATGCAAAGTTGGAAAGAGAAGTGTATAGTTGGTTCCTGGGAGCCAGTAAGAGTGGACTCCAGCACAATGCTGAATGAATAGTTTGGTGTGTGTATTAGGAATTCAAGAAAATAAATATAAAAAATGCTCATGATCTAACCTTAAGTGAAAACTCAAATGTATATACATATGCTTAATAATTACATGTAATAATTATATATAAATATATGCATAAACATAAATGTGATCCCAGTTTTGTTTTAAAGATACATACGTGTGTGTGTGTGTATGTCATTGTGGAGGGAGAGGGCCATTTTTTGCCAAGTGTTGGGGAAATGCAAGTCCCGCCAAATTCTTGTCTCTGCCAGTGCCACTAAAGAGGTCCCATGTGAGTGAAGCATTAGTGCTGTTGTCTTCACTGACCCAATTTTTTAATGATTGAAAGGATGCTGGAATCATAGCCCTTTTTAGGCACTGTTCCCTTTTTTCCTTAATTTGCCCTTCTGACTTGGTTTCTGGCATATTTATGTAAGTCTTTCATGGGGTGAATATTCTTCCCTTGCTTTTTGCCTGCTAACAAGTTTTGGAGATTAGTCCGTTAGAAAACCAGATACTTGATATAATTTGAAAGTAGGACTGTTTTAAGTACATGCAAATATATGATGTTTTGGAACTGGTCGTGCCTAAGTTACAACCTTTTATTTTTCTCTAAGTGAAAAAATAGACTTTATTGACCTTCAAATATAAATTCCTTTCCCAGAAGAGTATAGACTGCCCATTTGGCTTCCATGCCAAACTCTCCGTTTCGGCATATTGGTAAAGAACAGTCTTTATTTCCCTGGGAAGTTAGTTCTATTATCACCTGTGAAATCTAAGTGACTATATACTTTTGCTCGTTCAGATGATTTCTAGAATTGCTGTCTTGGTGCAGAATTAATCACAGCAAGAGAAAATGTGCCAACATGGAAAGTTTGGGTCTGAAAAGAAGCCAGATAGCTCATATTTATATAGCTTGTTAATAATATACCTGATTTATAGTACTTAATATCCCTGTCCCATTACTAACTTGGTTATGTAAGATTCCAAAAAGATTTCAATGTTCCCTCATATGAGATGGTATAAGGCTATTTAAGTGGGTGCTTAGCATTTCTTGATGTATTACTTATTTTCTGTAAAATCCCAGTTGGCTGTAATCACAGTTCACATTTGCTTTACTCAATTGCTGGTGTTCACTTTAAAAAAAAAAGAAGAAGCATACTGGTGATTAACAGTTTAGCTGGCTAAGCACATAAGGAAGATTTGAATGCTTAGGAAAAAAAGAGAGATTTTCCCTTCTGAAAATTCCCTAATTATTTAGTTTAGAATAATAAAGTTCATGGTCTGCCCTTCCCAAGCCACCTCTATGCAAAGTATAAAATATGGGTTATGAAATAACAATTTATCTCATTTACACATATTTTGGGATAATTAGAATAGATTTTCAGATTTCAAAAAAGTAGCTTGTTTTTTAAGCCCGCGCTTTAATTGTCTTTATAATTTAAGGTCAATACAGATTATAAAATTACTGTGTCATAGCTGATACAAGTACTATTCTGTATAAGTAAAAGTCCCCTCTCATTCACTGCTTAAATAGATATTTGATTATTTAGCTAAAAAAAAAAAAAAAAACCAGTTACCATTGAGCAAATTCTGACTCATGGTGACCCCATGTGCATTAGAGTAGAACTGTGCTCCATAGAGTTTTCAATGGCTAATATTTTTGGGAAGTAGATTGCCAGACCTTTCTTCCAAGGTGCCTCTGGATAGACTCAAACCTTCAACCTTTCAGTTAACAGCTGTACGCAAACCATTTTCACCATCCAAGGACTAACTGTTTAGTTAAAAAGGACAAACAAAAACAAAGACAGAAAATCAAGTTGTTATTGGCTTCATTATGTAATTAGATTCTTCAAATAAAACAACATTCTGGAAATTCTATAATAAAGTAACTATTTGAAAAGATACAAAACTCTAAGGAGGGACTGGCTTTTCTTTTCAGAGCTTCTGCAGTTTATCACCGCACAAGTGAGGTGGTTTTTCAACTAGACAAAACTACATCAGGCTTAAATATTTATAACAAAACACCAACATTTCCTAGTATCTATAAAAGGATTTATGCTTTGTCAGCAACAGAGAACACGTGCACAAATGGCATTTTTCAGCAACCTCGGTGTTGCAATTTTTGCTGTCCAACTCCTATCAGATGCCAATGAAGACATTATATGTTTTAGGAAGGGTTATCCAAAGGACTTGTTAACCATCTGTCTTTCTAAGATAGCTCTTATTTTATATCAAATCAGAATTCTAGATTAAGTAATTCAGCTTTCTAAGACCTAATTTTCAGCTCTGTGTCTTCTTTCAGTCCATCCCTAACTCAATTTCCCTCCCTTCCTCCTGTCCCTCCTTTCTTCCTTACATTCATTATTATACTATGAGACATGCAAAATAAAATGTTATTCTATGTCGTTATGTAAAAACTTGTTGATATATTTCTTTTATAATCTAATGTTAGAAGTTTGTGTCAGCACACTGACGTACTTTTGGTATTAAAGACTGAGTGTAATGGAAAAGTGTATAAATAAGTTTACTGGTTTAAGTCGTTGTTTTTCCTATGTAACCAGAAGCCTGGAGATATCCAGTCCAAGGGAAGGTGCAGTGGTTCTGTGATAACATTGATGTCCCAGGTGCCTTCTCTCTTTCTACCTGCTGTACTAAGGGCTGAGAGCAGTTGGGGAATACGTCTTTCAATCCTAGTTTAATATTGTGTCTTTGGAAAAATCAGATTTAACTTATACATTTTAGTTTTACATCACCCTCTTAGTTATCTAGTGCTGCTATAGCAAAAATACCACAAGTGGCTGGCTTTAACAAACAGAAATTTATTTTCTCACAGTTAGGAGGCTAGAATCCTGAATTCAGGGTGCTGGCTCTAGGAGAAGGCTTTCTGTCTCTTTTGGCTCTGTAGGAGGGTCCTTATCTTTTTTGAGCATGCTCCTGGGCCATTTACAGGAGGCATGGCATCTCTTTTACCCCATCTTGGCTTCCTTGATTGTTTAATCTCTTTTCTATTTCAAAAGAGATTGGCTTAAGATGCACCCTACACAGTACTGTCTCATTAACATAACAAAAAACCCATTCCCAAATGGGATCATAACCACGGGTATAGGAGTTAAGATTCACAGCACATATTTTGGGGGAACACAATTCAATACATAACAGTCACCTTTTAAAGAAATATTACTCACTGTAAGCGCAAAATCAACCAGTATGTATTCTCAATTAACGCTCTGGAGTGGGACTATTAAAGATGACTTATTCCAAACTTAAGGAGCCCTGGTGGTGCTGTGGTTAAGTGCTTGCTTCCTAACCAAAAGGTCAGCAGTTCCAACCCATGCAGGGGCTCCATGGGAGAAAGATGTGGCAATCTGCTTCCATCAAGATTACAGCCTTGGAAGCCCTATGGGGCAGTTCTGCTCTCTCCTACAGAGTCGCTATGAGTCTGAATCGATTCCATGGTGATGAATATTCCTTACTCAAAGATCCCTGGTGGTGCAATGGCTAAGCGCTCGGTTAAAAGGTTCGCGGTTTGAACCCAACAGCTGTTCCCTGGGAGAGCAGACCTAGTGATCTGCTGCCTTAAAGATTTCAGCCTAGGAAATCCTATGGGACAGTTATACTCTGTCCTGTTGGATTTCTACAAGTTGGAATAGACTCAATGGCACACCACAACAACATTCCAAACTCAAGACAGAGTTTTTTTTTTAAAGAGACTAATATGAACGCTTCACCAGAGATTCCCCTCACCTCCACAAATATTGTTAATTCTCTTTAAGTCACTTATTTGTAACAGCATTCTGAGTACATTGAGTAGTAAATAAGAAAAGTGAGTTGTCATTAAATTTTTTTACTCTTTAATTCAATAAGCTCTTGGGAATATTCATTTCAATACAGTTCCATGATTATTTTTGTTGTATTTTGAAGGACTCTGATGTCACACATAATTCTCCATTGCCTTACCCTGGCTCATAAATTAACTGGCCTATATTAAAACAGTTCCCCCATTCCCCATTCTTTTTCTTGGAATAGAAATTTAGAAAGGAGAGAATCTGTCTTGGTTGTTATCCATGCCTTCCTTGCCTCTTGGATAGAGTGCTATAATTTATTTTCTTTTGGCCTTTTCCTGAAAGTCATCCAGCAGCAACAATATTTATAGAACAGAGTATCTCTTCTACTGAATGAGGCTAAGGTGTGGGGACAGTGGAGGAATACAATACAATACTAGAGCTTGTATTTTACTGACTGCAAGAATAGCAGTCAGATAGATTGAATTTAGATTTTACTGATTTAACACTTAGACTACCCAGGACTTTAAATCTATAACCAGTTTGTGAGAATATGGGGTCCGTTAGGTGATAGTTTTAGGAAAAAGGATTTTGAGGAAACTAGATTTTTAGATTACAATGGGCACACTGTTCAGATGAAAGTCTCACACATTTTGCAAAGCAGATTAACAAGTATTGGAGTGTTAAACTCACAAGGCTGAAATATCAGCAGTGGTCGAAGAATCATTTCATTTAGCCGCCAGGGGCATTGTAACTAGCTTCTTGGTTCATATGCTCTTGGACTTTGTTTTTTTTTTTTTGGTTGTTGTTTCATTTGATGACTCAAAAGTCCAAAAAAAAAAAAAAAAAAAAAAAAAGAACTAATTAAAAACTTATTTGCTAACATTTGATTATATAGGAATGTTCATTTCTTGAAACTCTGTAGGTATTGTATTAAACCTCTAAAGTGCTAAAAACCCAAGTAAAACCATTCTCAGGCAAAGATACTTGGCACATTATAATCTATTAATAATCTCTATTCTACATCATAGAAAGAACTTTATTGGATACTTTTCTAATTTGGATTTGAACTAATTTTATATTAAAAATATGAGCCATCAAAAAAGATACCCTAAATGTGGTCTCTAGAACAAATAGACCCATAGAAATTCTGTTCCAAATAACTTAACACTGCTTTGTTAAAAAAAAAAAAAAATTTTTTTTTTGTTCAGTTAATATTGAGAAAACTTTTCTATTAAAAACATGCCCGTTTATAAAATAATATTTGCGTACTGTGTTTAAGCTTAGAGAGCTCTCTGGACGTATTTCTTACTTGATTCTCACTATCATTCTATGGATATGGAATTCGATGGAATAGCTAAGAATAGCTAAGACATTATATTATTGTCCCTAATCTATAGAGGAGTGATGTGAGGCATGAAACTGATAAATGGTAGCTCTCCTAACTCCAGTGATCTTTCTACCACATCATACTGTTTTCCATGGATGATCAGTTGGTTTGATTTCAGAAGTTAAGCAGAATTTCTTTCTGTATCTGCCCTGAGCAAGAAAAAACTTCTTTTAAAAGGGCGGGAAATAGTGATTGCAAGTTTTAGAAAATGCATGTCTTGATCAGGTTGGCAAAAACTATACCCTGGTTAATTGGTCTGATTTGGACAATGTTATGGGTTGGATTGTGTTCCTCAAAAATACGTGTCAATTCGGCTAGGCCATGATTCCCAGTACTATGTGTTTGTCCCCCATTTTGTGATCTGATATATTATCCTATGTGTTGTAAATCCTAATCTCTATATTGTTAATAAGCAGCCCTGGTAGCACAGTGGTTAAGTGCTGGGCTGCTAACCAAAAGGTCAGTGGCTTGAACACATCCTGTGGCTCTGTGGGAGAAAGCTGGGCAGTCTGCTTCTGTAAAGATTACAGCCTTAGAAACCTTATGGGGTAGCTCTACTCTGTCCTATAGGATGGTTATAAGTTGGAATCAATTCAGTGGAAGTGGGCTTGGTTTTTGTTTTTATGATGTTAATGAAGCAGAATTAGAGGCAGTTATGTTAATGAGGCAGGACACAATCTACAGGATTTAGTTGTATCTTGAGTCAGTCTCTTTTGAGGTATAGAAGAGAAAAGCGAGTGGGGGGGCCTTCTATCATCAAGGAAGAAGAGCTGGGAGTGGAGTGCGTCCTCTGGACCCAGGGTCCCTGTGCTGAGAAACTCCTAGACCCAGGGGACGACTGATGATAAGGACCTTCCCTCAGAGCCAACAGAGAGAGAAAGCCTTTCCATGGAGCTGGCACCCTGAATTTGAGCTTCTAGCCTCCTATGAGAGAATGAACTTCTGTTTGTTAAAGCCATCTACTTGTGGTATTTCTGTTATAGCAGCACTAGATAATTAAGACACCATCCAAGTATATCTAAAATCACAACAAATACAAATAGAACAAACTCTGCAGCACTAGATAACCAAGAGATAGCATGTCTACAACAAGTAGACTATCAAGTAATCCAGGATTCCAAGAAAGTCTTTAATGATGGTGGACAATACCAGTGTGTCTGCATTCCAGAACTTCAGGAGCACACTCAATGTATTGTATATGAACGTTATCCTCTGGAGTTGTGCAACATGGCAATACTGGGTGGTACATTAAGAATACTGAAAGAGCAGTTGTTCAGTGAAGAAGCGTTGAAGACTGAGGCCTTTTATTCTGGCTAACTCTGGTAATCAGTAAGTCATTTTCCCAGGCAGATCTTTTGGTCTTAAAAGACTGAGGTCAGCTATCACAGCTGCAGTTTCCCCAGGGAAAAATAGTCCTTGTACTTAGCCAAAAGCCTTTCACATCAATATCTGAAGGGAGAGAGCTATATCTTACAGTCAAATGGATGTTTGTGCTCTTTTCTAACATGGAAAGGTTGGTTTCTTTCATGAATGAATCATGTTTGGCAAGGTAACAAGGGCTCAGGACACCAGAGTCCTTATCATATCTTCGTGGGACTTTTACACTTCAGTGTTTCTAAATTCAAAATAGATTGTGAAGGTAGCTCTCAGTTGGCTTTGAGTATTTTAAGTTATGGCTTAGATCAAGTTGAAATATCCTGGGATGATTTTAAAATGATTCATAGTTAGGTACAAGCTTTTCATAACAGTAACATTTCTATTTGACACAGAAAATCATTCTTTTTAAATAGCTGGTGATTTATTTTGATTTTCAGTTCTAAATCCCAAAGATAATTTTCTTACCATGAGCATTGTGTTGTTTGGCAGGTAGCTTTCCCTAAAGATTATTTAAGTCTTTTATTTTTAATTGAATATGTTATACAGCACAGAAGCCCACTAAGTAGTGCTTCCAAAAATTATTTGCACTTAGTGGATTATGCATTATCCTTTTTAAAGTTGATGAAAGAAGTCTATAATAGTAAAATGAGTTCAAATGCATTTTCAAGATGTTGAAACACTCGTTTCCAAAAAGAAGCATCAGTATTGGGCTGAAGTGAGTTAACATTAAACTTTGTATCTTATACTGGAAAGTATTATTTTGGAAGAAAAAGGTAAGAATATTAAAAAATTCATGTTAATGCTGCATTTTTCTTTTATTTTTCTAATGCTTTATCTTTAAAATTTGCCAAAATCATTTGCAGCAGGCGTAAAGAAGAATGTGTTATTTTCCAAGCATAAAAGAGTTTGAAGCTGTTGTGACAACCTTGAAGTCCATAGGTTAAGCAATTTTAGTATCTCACCATATTGACTTAAAAGTAGGAAAATAGAAATAAACAGCATTTGAAGCAACTTAAGTTGAAATTATATCTGTAACCTCCTATAGTATTCTCTGATTTTTCCCCAAATAGGTGGAAAATTAGGTATTCCACTTACATTAGAATTGCAATATTTTCATCCATAAATGAGTAGTTATTCACAGAACTAGACTATAATAAATACTTAATACTAAAATTACTTTGAATATAATTTAATATATAATGAACCAGTTGCTCAGACAGGCTCCTGCAGTGCCTTAGGCACATCCTTATGAAGTCCAGATACTATACAGTGTCACAGAAAAATGGTAGGGCTAGCCGTTTTAATTTTACCTTTTGGATTTTGGATGAACTAGGGTTTATTATATATTCTTTCCACATTATTTGATGCTAAGCTTGCAGAATCAAATTATTTTTATTCATTGACATTTAAATACTTAAAAAAAAAATTCTCCACTGAAATAGGATAGTTCTATTTGTCTTAAAGGAGCCCTGGTGTCACAGTGGTCAAAGCACTTGGCTGCTAACTAAAGGTTGGCAGTTACAACCCACCAGCAGAAAGGATATGGAGAAAGATGTGGCAGTCTGCTTCCATAAGATTTGTTGTTGTTGTCAGGTGCTGTCGAGTTGCTTCCGACTCATAGCGACCCGCAGAACGAATCACTGCCCGGTCCTGCGCCATCCTCACAATCATTCTTCTGCTTTAGCCCATCATTGCAGCCACTGTGTCAATCCGTCTTGTTGAGGTTCTTTCACTGGCCCTCTACTTTACCAAGCATGATGTCCCTCCTAATAACATGTCCAAAGAATGTGAGACGTAATCTTGCCATCCTTGCTTCTAAGGAGCATTCTAGCTGTATTTCTTCCAAGACAGATTTGTTTGTTCTTCCAGAAGTCAATGGTATATTCAATATTCTTCACCAACACCATAATTCAGAGGTGTCAGTTCTTCTTCAATCTTTCTTATTCATTGCCTAGCTTTGGCATGAATGTGAGGCAATTGAAAACACAGTGGCTTGGGTCAGGCACACCTTAGTCCTGAAAGTGACATCTTTGCTTGTTAACACTTTGAAGAGGTCTTTTGCAGCAGATTTGCCCAATGCAATATGTCATTTGATTTCCTGAATGCTGCTTCCATGGGTGTTGATTGTGGATCTAAGTAAAATGAAGTCCTTGACAACTTCAATCTTTTCTCCGTTTATCATAATGTTGCTTATTGGTCCAGTTGTGAGGATTTTTGTTTTCTTTATGTTGAGGTGTAATCCACACTGAAGACTGTGGTCTTTGATCCTCATCAGTGTTTCAAGTCCTCTTCACTTTCAGCAAGCAAGATTGTGTCATCTGTGTAATTGCAGGTTGTTAATGAGTCTTCCTCCAGTCCTGCTGTCACTTTCTTCTTCATATAGCTCAGTTTCTCAGATTATTTGCTCAGCATACAGATTGAATAAGTACGGTTAAAGGATGCAACCCTGATGCACACCTTTCCTGACTTTAAACCACACAGTACCGCTTTGTTCTGTTTGAACTACTGCCTCTTGATCTATGTACAGGTTCCTGTCGAGCACAATTAATTTGTGTTCTAAAATTCCTATTCTTTGTGATGATTTACAGCCTTGGGAAATCCTATAGGGCAGTTCTACTCTGTCCTATAGTGTCACTATGAGTCGGTATCGACTAGATGACAATGAGTTTATTTGTTTTAAAACCATGTTTATAAGTGACTCCTCTCCTTAAGTGAAAATTTTAGGCTGGGTTCTATTTGTCTCTTCCCCTAATGAATGCAGAAATCTCTTTTGACGCCAATAAAAGGTTAGCAAGATGGAAAAAAAAAATGTGCTCAAAAGAACCGAGCCTAGTAACTCCTGCTATTTAACTTTCATCTCAAACATGTGGAGTACTCTTCAAGCTCTATTCCGCATTGGTGATTAATATAATAAATATCTATAGAGTATGACTTCAAGCAATGTTTACTTTTCTAGATTTATATTTTGATTTTTTAGGAGACAATTTCAGAGAAGTACTTAACCTTGAATGATTTTTTGGAGGAAAAATAATATTCATTGACAGAATTCTCTCTGGATTAAAAAAACAATAAAATGCTACTATCTTTATTAATTTTGATCAGTTAGGAATTTACAAGTACTTAATTGTTTATGTAAAATATCTGTTTATCCTGGCAATGCTGTGAGCTTGAGAGAACCAGTATGGAAAAATTATGGCACAGTGAAATGACTTACCAAAAGGTATTGTAACTAGTTACTGGTAGCATCAGAACTAGAACTCAGATCTCTTGTCACATTGACTTCATGTTCCCTTCAGCTGACCAGTCTCATTTTTATAGCCTATTGATTACTATGCAACCAAAGTCTTAACATTATAAAAATTAGGTCTTTCAAAAATCTACCACAATGATTTTTTCGTGTATATTGCCATTACTTAATAAAAAGCAGTTGTTTTGAGTGGTAAATAAAAAATTACCATGGTAAAAAACATTTTTACTTAAAAAGGTAGAGAATGGAAATAAGGTGATACATTGGGTTAAGACACCAATTTCTAGCCCAACAGCTTAGATCTTTATCCTGGCATGAATTTGGTGGCACCTCCTAGTCCCTCATGGACTTTTCTCCACATCAGACAAAACCACTGAATGGTTTTGTGCAGTCTGGCAGGATTGTTAGTTGCAGTGGTGTAGAAACGGAAACAATTTGGGAGTTGTAGGTTGAAACTGAGGTGCCTGGCTCTATGAAGTGGTATTGGTACTGAACTTCGAGTACCAAATTTATGTATGTATTTAAAACAATTTTTTTTTTAAGGTGGATGGTAGTGGTGACTATTTGAGTGCTTTGGAATACTGGACATTCAACATAATTGTACATCTTATAAAGAGGAATTTTGGAGCAGAATACATTGTAAATTCACTGCAAATTTAGAATCCAAACAAAACTAATTTCTTGTTTGTATAAACTATTTTAAACCATCTTCATCTTACTAAATTTTTTTCTCTGGTCTTTTTTTTTTTTTTTAAGGCTAGCTTCCCCTGTTTCACTATGGGATTCATATTCAGTGGGCCTGCTGAATCATTTCTAGATTGCACCCAAGATAGGCTAATGCCACTCTGTTTGATTAGGTTCATTGTGATCTTTATTTACAAATAATTATTGAGGCTCCATAGGATCCACTAAGTGCTTAGGAAAGCTTACATGGTAGAGAGAAGATATAATCAACACCTTCCAAAAGCTAACCTTAAAGAATTATTAAACTAGCATGATAAATTAGTCCCCCAAAATGACAATTTTTATAGAAGTGATACAATCTTGATACAACCTTAAGGGTGTAGTCTTACTAAATTCTATACTAAATAGATGTATTTGGAGTTATTTCAAGGACATATTGTCTTCCTCCTGAACTCTCATGACATTCACTACCTCCTTAGGTCTCTGAGTTAAAGGACTAGATCACAGCACTTTGTACGTAGTAAACATTCAATGAATGAGTGAAATAAGGAAAATGGTTTTGAATTCTGGATTTCAAATACAATATTGCCTTAAAATGTACAATATATTAAATTTTTACCAAGTCATTTAGTCTATTTGCTCTCCAAGTGATTTTAATACATGGAGTATTTTAATACACAGTTTTGAGTCTAGTGAGTTCTATCAATTCTGTCCTTATCATTTGTTTGACACTCGTTTTCTCCTTTACCTTCACCTTACCCGTACTTAACTACTTAACCAAAGGGTCGCCAGTTCGAATCCGCCAGGCGCTCCACAGAAACTATGGGGGCAGTTCTACTCTGTTCAATACAGTCCGAATGGACTTAACCGCACTGGGTTTGGTTTGGTTTGGTTTTGGAAACCCTGGCGGCATAGTGGTTAAGTGCTATAGCTGCTAAGCAAAAGGTCAGCAGTTCAAATCCTCCAGGCGTTCCTTGGAAACTCTATGGGGGCAGTTCTACTCTGCCCTATCCGGTCGCTGTGAGTCAGAATTGACTCGACGGCAGAGGGTTTGGGTTTTTGGTTTTTTTGCCCATATTCCCCAGCACACTCTATGCCAATCCCAGTTAGTGGATCTCCGTCTTCAGTAGAGACCATTTTATTAATAATCTTATCACTCCTGAAAAATATGTCATATCTTCATTTAAAATAAGAAGCTAAATATAACTGAGTTAAGATGTGGGAGGGAAGCAAGGTAGAAGAAAAGGAATACCTTTAATATTCATTCTCCAAAACACACTATTTTAACAAACCTAAAACTTCAGGGAGCAGCTGCATCAATATTTGGTTGGAACTTAAAATCCCCAATAGATTCCAAATTCCCAGCAAGACAGAGTTTGAGCAACGTGATAATTCCCAGCAAGACAGAGGTTGAGCAAAGTACCATGTCATTGGCTTGAACAAATGATATAAGAGTAATGAAGAGACCCACGTGGAGGAGATCCTTGGCAGTAACGCTAACACATATAAACATAAGATATTAAATATTAAACAAGAGAAGGTGTAAAATATTTTCCCTAAAAAAAGAAATTGGAAAGTGTTGCTCTTTGGGGCTAGCCAGCTGCTTTCTGGATCCTGCAGGTGGGGTCCTGTTGTTTGGCTGTTCCTTTCATATTGCATGCCTTCCATTCTTAGGGACTAGGCTTTTGTGATAAACAAAGAGGAAGGAATAGCAGTCCTCATTTGACATAACTGTGTACAGGTGCAGTGACATACCATAACCAAGACCAAGATACAGCTCTTCTATTTGCCAAGATCAGAGCTTTTTTGGTTGAGGACAGTTAATAAGCAAGAAACCCATAGAAATGTTTTGTTTTCAAGATATAATATTTGTAGCTGAGAATATTTCAGTGACTTATTATTAAAAATGTCTGGGTCCTGGTCATGTTTTTATGAGTCTTTGCATTTTCTGGAAATCAAGTTGGCAAAATAAATACCATATTGATGAATTGGTTTTTGAAATATATTGACTTGAAACTGTAAATTTTTAATTATTTAAAGGTAAGCTAAGAATGTATCTACTAAAAGGCACACTACTACCAAAAAAAGTGTCTCCTCTGAAATGAATGGTTTCTTGGCATCACTTCATTGCGCGAATGCATGTGTTTGTGTTTGAGTTAGGAGTGCAGGAGTGGAATGATGAAATTAGGAGACAGAAGCGAGCAATTAAAAAAACAGAATTAGAATATGTAATTCAATGTTATGACAGCAATTAGAAATTCCAGAGTGTATTCTATGAAATAATCTCATACCTGAAAAGCGTATATTATTAAATTCATAAAACATGTTTCTAGTCCTACTATAATACTAACTCAAAGTCTAAAAAAGAATTACAATGAAGCTGATAATGTTAACAGAATTAAAATAGAATTTAAAAGATTTCCATTGTTTTACTATTTCTCATGGGTGCAGTAAAGCCAATGCTATTTAGCCAAGGTGGCTTTGTGTTCAGTCTCTCAAGTGGTCACTATTTTGAAACCTAAGGAACTAAGTTACAGATTGACTAAAGGTGGATTTAGAGAAGGCATTCATTTTGAGTGAGAAAGGCTATCTTTACTTTGGTGAAACTTTTTTTTCTTGGTTCAGTAATGGCAGATGTGGGTGTCACAGTTCAATTTTCCTTTTGCCATAATGCATTCTTGGTTAGATTAGAATCATGTCCCATATAGTGTAGGAATTGAGTAAATTGATAATGGAAATTGAAATCTGAGGTGAAGATAGATTTGCCAATCATTTTGGTATTTGAGGGGTCATTCAGAATTCTTTAATCTTGCCCTTCCTATCTATAAAATGTCACCATCTTGGATTATCATGTTGCCTTTGTACAGTTTTAATATATCACGATCATTCCATCTTATAAATGTTTAGTAGTAAATCAACTCGATGTTTTTTGTGACAGAACATCACCACACCACATTGCTACATACCTTTGGATTATGATCTATACTTAAGAGTGTCCATCAGCCCTTTTGCTCAGAAAAATTTTAATCTTGGAAGCAATGTAAGTAGCAAGAAACTACAGAACGAAATTAGAAAATACAACAGATTTGATGAGCAAATAGCAAGAGCACTTCAGGGATTTCAAATTTGATTTATAACTATTCTAAAAAAAAAGTTGACTAATTTTACAGTGCTCAAGAGACTAAAATGATAATGTTTTTAAAGAAAAACTGAAGATTCTTTAACTTGGCAGAGGGAGAAATTTGCCAGCTAAATACGCTTTCATAGTTGCCACAATACATTTCCTGACACTTCATTTATCTTAATTACATTAGGGCTAATCAGTTTTCAGGTTGGCAACCTCCAAGGGAATGGTAGTTGAAGATTCAGAATAAATTATGAGGCAGTTCTCAGCTTGATATTAGTTATGTTAAAATACTAAAAGTACCATCTCTCTGAGTCTGTTTTATCAATTTAGTTAAGTGGGAATGAATGTACAGACAGTAGGATATTGTTAATTCGCTTGTAACCTTTAGTCAAAGAGTTATTGTTATTTCTAAATAAATTAACAGCTTAGTGAAGTGAAATCTGAAATGTGATTAAGTTTTTGTAAAGAGATAAGAGGAGAAGTTACTATTATCTCAAAAGAGGACTTGAAGCATTTACTGATGAGGATCAAAGACTGTAGCCTTCAGTATGGATTACACCTCAATGTAAAGAAAACAAAAATCCTTGCAACTGGACCAATAAGCAACATCCTGATAAACAGAGAAAAGATCGAAGTTGTCAAGGATTTCATGGAACCACAATCAACACCCATGGAAGCAGCAGTCGGGAAATCAAACAATGCATTCCATTGGGCAAATCTGCTGCAAAAGACCTCTCTAAAGTGTTAAAAAGCAAAGTTGTCACTTTAAGGACTAAAGAGCACCTGACCCAACCCATGGTGTTTTCATTTGTCTCATATTCACGTGAAAGCTAGACAATACATAAGGTAGACCGAAGAAGAGTTGATGCCTTTGAATTATGGTTTAGGTGAAGAGTATTGAACATACCACGGACTGCCAGAAGTACAAGCGAATCTGTCCTGGAAGAAGTACAGCCAGAATGCTCCTTAGAAACAAGGATGGCGAGACTTCATCTCACATACTTTGGACATGTTATCAAGAGGGACCTGTCCCTGGCGAAGGACATTGTGCTTGGTAAAGTAGAGGGTCAGTGAAAAAGAGGAAGACCCTCAAAGAGATGAATTGAAACAGTGGTTGCAAAAATGGACTCAAGCATAACAAAGATTGTGAGGATAGCAAAGGACTGCGGAGCGTTTCGTTCTGTTGTACATAGGGTCACTATGAGTGGGAACTGACTCAACGGCATCTAACAGCAACAACAGCATTTCAGAAGACCAATTCCCATGAAGAACTTTATTGGATTTGACTAATCTATTCAACTGACGCTTGTTGCTGTTGAGTGGGCTCCGACTCATGGCGACCTCATATACAACAGAACCAAACATTGCCCAGTCCAGCACTGTCTTCACAATCTTTGGTGTGGTCAAGTCAGTTGTTGCAGCCACTGTGTATTTTGAGTGAGTGCCTTCCAACTTAAAGAGCTCCTCTTTCAGCACTGTATCCGACCATATTCTGTTGTGATTGATAGGATTTTCAAAGACTAATTGTACAATGTAGATCACCAGACCTTTCTTCAGAGGCACCTCTTGGTGGACTTAAACCTCTAACCTTTTGGTTAATAGCCTAGTGGGTTAACTATTTAAACCACCCAGGGGCTTCACCTGACAAATGGAGATAAAGTATTTTTACCAAAGTTTAGAATATCTTTAAATAGTTCCTAGTAAGCCCTCAAAAAGAATTTTGGTAGAATGTCTGGCATATATAATAGATGTTTAAACTATTTTTAAATGCATGAACTGAATAAAATTAAATACCTAGTGTATTAATATTTCCTATTAGGTTTTATTCTCAAAGAGAAGTAAATTAACATTATTTAATTATTTATTACTTTTTAGATTTCATAATCTATTGGAAGGAAAGTTTTAAATACTTTTCCACAGAGGAGGGTTTTTGTTTGTTAGTTTGCACATATTTTTGCTATGGGATCATAGCAAAAAATTCACTATGCTCAAACCTGAAATTAGATAGAAAGCTTGTGTCTATTCACTGCTGTGTTCACAGAACCTGTAACAGTGACTAGCACTGTTGAATGAATGAATACATAAATATACCCAATTTGTGACAAGCATCAGTTTTTAATCTGAGGACATTTAAGAATTTTCCAGATGTTAATCATTGGCAAATGTCATAGTTGTTTTATTTAACTAGGAATTAAAGAATAGTGACAGCTCATGTTTCATACAGTGATTCAGTATCAGGGACAAGAATTTTCAAATTTCCTCCTTTCCAGCAGTAAAAGTTTTCATTGTGTTACCTTCAACCAATGATAAGGGTCATAGATTGTTCTTCAAAATTGCTGAGTTAGAATCTCACCCAGTTTCACCACTTAACTAGCCATATGCTCTTGGGTAAGTTACTGTTGTTGTTATTGTGTGCGGTCTAGTTGATTCCGACTCATAGCAACCCTATATGATAGAGCAGAACTGCCCCCATAGGATTTCTTAGGCTGTAATCTTTATGGGAAGAGATGGCCATTTTTTTTTTCTCCCTTGGAGTGGCTGGTGAGTTTGAATCATCGACCTTTCAATCCTAGAATGAAAAGAAAACCTTTTTTGCTTCCTACCCAGTGAAGATTTTTGTGAGGTCTAAATGAGAATAACCAAAACCTAAAACCAAACCCCCTGCCGTTGAGTCAATCCTGACTCATAGCTACCCTACAGGACAGATTAGAGCTGCCCCACAGGGTTTCCAAGTAGTGCCTGGGGGATTCGAACTGCAAGCTTTTTGGTTAGTGGCTATAGCGCTTAACCAATACGCCACCAGGGTTTCCAAATGAGAATACTTCTGTGGAAATTCTTAATATTTTGTACACATTTTATTTTGAGTAATTTCTTTAATATTAACAATGTTTCAGGTCAACACATACCTTATAGATTAACAACATAATGTGAAGTCAGTTACTGCTATGATATTAATTATGAAATGTAGATATATACCAATAAGGTAAGATTCATTCAATTATATGAAGATCTAGGGAAGAATCCTCAGGTAGGGACAATCTTTGCAGATTTGGGGAAGAATGTAGGCCAGTGTGGTCAATTCATAACCAGTGAGAAGGAACATAGTATGGAGGAAGTAGGCAAGCCAGATCATTTAGGGCCTTATAAAGACCATGATAATAGCTTATTTGAAATATAGCAGTCTTCAACTGAGGATAAAAACCAAAACCAAACCCACTGCCGTTGACTTGATTCCGACTCATAGTGACCCTATAGGACAGAGTAGAACTGCCCCATAGAGTTTCCAAGGAGCGCCTGGCAGATTAAAACTGCCGACCTCTTGGTTAGCAGCCATAGTACTTAACCACTGCACCACCAGGGTTTCCTCAACTGAGGATACCAGTGTTAATTAGAATCAGAATGAAGATAGAGATCTTAAGTTTCATATACACACAATTGGATTTTGAGAGAGGAGCAGTTATAAATACGCCTGGTATTATCCCATACATTTTTTTAAACTAAGAAAAACATTAATGACTCTGCATAATGATTGAATACTGTGCCTTGTGTTTTGGGAGCCCGGTTGCACAGTGATTAAGAGCTTGGTTGCTAACCACAAGGGCATCAGCTCAAATCCACCAGCTGCTCCTTGGAAACTCTATAGAGCAATGCTACTCTGTCCTATATGGTCACTATGAGTCGGAATCAACTTGATGGCAACAGATTTTTTGGGTTTTTTTTTTTTGGTGCCTTATGTTGAATCTATTTGTATTCTTGTCATCTCTTCTAATCTACTCTAAATGTTTTCAGGCCATGGATTTTGCTAAACTCAGTCTGCTGTGGAATGGGATTTTTTAGTCAAAATTAAAAACAAAATTTTTTTTGAATCAAAATAATATATTCTAATGGTTATAAGCAATAAATAGGCTCTTACTATATCTCATCCCACTCATAGTCTAGTAGCCCAGAGGATCCACTGTTAATTCTTTAAGCTATTACTTCTGGGAGTTATGATCTGTTACGGATTTAATTGTGTACCCCTAAAATATGTGGTGAAATCCTAGCCTTTGTACCAGTAAATACGACCCTGTTTGGAAATAGGAGTTTCCTTTTGTTATGTTAGTTAGGTCATGCCAATGTAGGGTGGATCCTAAACCTAATCAAACCTGAGTTATAGAAAGGCCAGAATAGACACACACATGTGTGTGCACACACATATATCCAGGGAGAAGCAGACATGTGAAGGCAGACCCACAAGGCAGATGCACCTACAAGCCCAGGAACTCCGAGGATTGCCCACTACAAGAAGCTGAAGTGGACAAAGAAGGACCTCCCGCTAGAGCCACGACCTATATTGGGACTGATAGCATCCTGAGCTGTGAAAAATAGATTCCTATTCTTTAAAGCCATTCATTTGTGGTATTTTTTTGTTTCAGCAGCACTCAGTAACTAAGACAATGTTGTATCTCTAAATAATGAGATTTTGCCACAATTGAAGAAATTCTCTTTTTGCTTCTCTGATGGATAATAATTTCATTGAGTTAAAGTAATGACTCTATGGTCACCTTTCTAATATATTTAATCATTTTTTTTAATTCCTCTTGGTTATCATTTTAGCTTTATGTTATAAATTAACCTTTGTTTCTTATTTCATCACTTATAAATATCTTTTGAACCTTTACTTTGTAGAGGACAATATTAGATATTTTTAAAAAGTTGGCTAGAACAACTTTGTTCAGATAGAACACCATGATTACTTCTCCCCCTATGGCCATTAATTACTGGCCTTTATCTTCCAAATAGTGGCCGTTGTTTTTCAACTCTTAAAAGCATTTCTTCTGAACTATATATAATAGATAAGTCATGTCTGTGATAACTATAAAGGGCTAGATGAATTTTTTCTGGTGATCTTATTTTCATGTTAGTAAGTCAGTTAAATATCCAGGATCCTGCTCAACGAGAGGAACCAGATCAGTTTAATTTTCTTGGCGTTTTATCTGGTGTAGCTCCATATATACTAAGATCATTATGAAAATGCTTTTTTGGGATATTTTTCAGTAAACTTACTCGAACTGACATAATTCAATTAACAGCAAAATAGAACGCCTAGTAAAGCAAGGTAACCGAAATAGTTGTAATAAATTGTGATTTTTCAATATTCTTATTGTTTTCTGCATAAGAAACTGATCAATATATTGGGAGAACTTTGAGAGGTTATGAAATTATGAGACCATTTGGTTTTTCATACCTATGACCTTTAACCCCTGAGATAGTCAGTGTTGAGTTGGGACATGGAGATGATGGAGCAGATTTAACAAGGCCTCTAAGCCAGACTTTTTTCAGAGCTGTGAATTCTGGCACATAGCATTTTAGAGCACGTAAACCCCTCTTGTAGACCATGTAATGATTCCAAAAAAAAAAAAAAAAAAAAAAAACCTATTGCCTTGGGTTGATTTCCAACTCATAGTGATCCTATGGGACAGAGTAGAACTGCCCCATATGGTTTCCAAGGAGCAGCTGGTGGATTTGAACTGCTGACCTTTTGGTTAGCAGACGAGCTCTTAACCACTATGCCACCAGGGCTTCATGTAACTATTAGGTGTTCTAATATTGTTAATAAATTATTAGCAATTGGAGTTGGATAAAAATGTAGTAAGCGGCATCTATGTCTTGTTTCACAGTAGAGAATAATGTTAGGCTAAAATAATTTAGCAAATTGGAATTAAAACAAACAAACTTGTTGCTGTTGAGTTGATCCTGACTCATAGCGACCCTATAGGACAGAGTAGAATTACCTCAATGGGTTTCCTGGGAGCGGCTGGTGGATTTGAACTGCCCACCTTTTGGTTAGCAGCCATGCTCTTTACCACTGCACCACCAGGAATACTGATTAGAAATTAGGATAATGAAATATACCCAACCCACCCAGCCCCGTCGAGTCGATTCCGACTCATAGCGACCCTATAGGACAGAGTAGAACTGCCCCATAGAGCTTCCAAGGAGCGCCTGGAGGATTCGAACTGCCGAGCCTTTGGTTAGCAGCCGTAGCACTTAACCACTACACCACCAGAGTTTCCAATGAAGTATAGTAGGGGGCAAACATAAAGCAGTATGGTTAGAGAGAAAGATAGCACTATCTCCTGAAGATCAGTAACTGACTATATTTAATAAGTTGGAAAATCTCTTAATAGTAAAGGAATAATATGATTAGCATAGTTAACAATGTAGTGTTGTGGTTAAAGCAAGCACAATACTAGGTCACATAAATAGAAGTCAAGAATGTAGGAAACTTGAGATTATTTTCCCATTGTACTTGCCACTGGTCAGACACAAGAGCATTGTTTCTAGTTCTGGGCTGTACCACTAAGGAAGGACATGAAGAACTTGGAGAAAGTTCAGAGGAGGACCACAAAGATGATTAAAGGGTTGAAAATGAAACCTACAAGAAAAATTTTAAAGTAGCAAGGATTATTACTCCAGAGAAGACTTAGAGGTATTTAATTTATGCATAAAGGATCGAGACCAGATGTTCTTAATCTTCAGTGAAGGTCAAATAAAAAGAAATCTACTTAACCTGGAGCATGAAGAGTTTAGATATGAGGAAACTTTTACACTTAGAATGTAAGAATAAGTGACTAAAGAGACATTGTAAAACATTTTATAACACTTGAGACCTTTATAGGTAACATGGAGCTGCCCAAAGGGCATTTGAGGTATTTTTCATTCTAGAGTTCATTAGGTAAGCTTGCATTTTTTGCACTCTTTTTTTTTTCTGGTAGGGAAAAATTAAGTTGATCTGGAAATTTTGACTTATGATCAGTTCTTATGGAAATATGTCTGGTTGACTTGATAACGTAATAAAATTCAAGTTACAAGTCAATTCTGTTTATAAGAATGAAGTATGAAGCTTCGTTAAATCAGAAGGATAATTAATATGACCCCTCAAAGGCTTTTTTAGACTACACATTCTTTTAATTAGATCACACTTTAGAAGACAAATGATATCTATTGTTTGTTTAACAATTGGTTTGATGGTAAATATCAGTTAGAAAAAGGATTATGTCAAATTTTAAATATAGTCTTATCCTATATTTTAACTTCTATACACATATTTACAAAAGCAGAACAAAGATACAGTGCTCTAGTGGTGTTTTTCCCAAGAATAACCCTTTTATATGCATTTTTAAAAAATGAACTGGGGCGAAAAATCAGTGCTGTTGTAACAGTTTGCCTGACAATAAATAAAAATTATTTATCTTTGCAAATCAGCTACCGAAGCACTGACTAGAAGAACTAGACTATTGGTTGTTTGTGATTAGATTTAAAAGACACATATACTAACAATAGAAAAACTCTTCTCCCTATTGAGCAATGCTTAACGTGTATATTATGCTTTTCCTTCCTTGATTTAAATAGCTTCTTTTGGTTTTGAGGTTTTTTGAGGAAGAAGACAAAATAAGCTGTGTACTTTATTTTAAATCAAAGAGCTGTTGTGGTCTACCATGTCTGTAAAACTAAAAAGATGCTGTAGTAAAAAATTCAAAAGAAAAAATTTTAGATGTAGTAAAGTATGTAAAGTTATTTGTATAAAATGCCCATATGTAATAAATAATATAAAACCAGCCTGCTCAGTTTCATATTGTTTATAAAGCATTCTCATTATCTATTGATGTCAAATAAAAAATTTCTCTCAATGCTAGAGGAAGATGTAATTTTTTTTTCCTGGAAGAGTAATTTGTTTTTTAAGCAAAAAGCAAATTGTTAATTATTTTATTTTTTAGAAAACCAACTTTTTTCATTCAATATATTTTATCTGTTTTTGTTCTAGATGCTGTAATGGTTGCAAATATTTTAATATTAAAAATACATAGTATGTTTATTCATGCAACTAAAGGGGGGTATTGGAATTATTGTATTTACTCCTTTAAAGGGGCATTATATTTACCCCCTTAAAATGTCTTTCAAGGGACGCTTATTAACTTGGTGAATTTAGTACACTCTAAAACCTGGTTCTTAACCTTGGAGACTTAAAAATCTGATTCTTGTCAGCATGCAAACCCATCTTCAGAGATAGACTCACTGTTAACTGAACTCTTGAAACTGATCTATATGAAGCCAAAGCACCAACTCATTAATTTACAAAGAAAAATACAGCTGGCAGTGGACTAGAATACACAAACCAGCATAATCAACACTTTTCCTTCTAGTGGTTAAACTATATGAAAAACTTAATCATAATCTGAAGATCACTTAATAATTTTACCATGAGAAATATTAACATCCCAGGAGTCAGAGACCATAAAACTGTCATAGTTTTTTTTGTTGTGGTGGTTCGTTTTTTTTTTTTTTCTCTTCTTTTTTTAGGGGGTGATTATTATATCCCCTAAATACCAGGGACAGTATTTGCGAGGAAGATGAGGCTTATATAAGTAAGTAGTGTAAAGCAACAATGTAAAACACATGAAAACTGCTATAATTAGAGGAAGGATAGATCGCTTCAGGCTTTGTGAAGGATGCGGTATTTGAACCAAGCTTAAAGCATATCTAGAACTTTGTAGTAGAAACGGGGGACAAGTATTATATGAACGAGGTGCGGAGGCAGGAAAGATTAAGGAAAGTGGTGAATATACAGTAAAATTTGGCTAGAGCAGAAGATATGTAGGGAGAAGCAAAGATAATTCTTGAAAGATAATTTGAAGCTAGATTATAAACAGTCTTGAACTTCAAGCTAAGGTGTTTAGACTTTAGTAGTTAATTGGGTTTTTGAGTGGAAGGATAGCATAAGCAAAGCTATGCTTTTGGAATAATTAATAAGCTGTGTATAAGATAGATTTTGATAAAAGATGTTTCCATTTATTCCAACAAGAGGTAATTAAGGGTATAAATTAGAGAGTTATAAGTACTGTTCCAATTGAAAGGATGGATGCAGCTTCATGGAGGAACAATTATGCAGTTCATGATGACTGAATGCGTGTGAAAAAACAAAGAAAAGGGAGAATACAGAAATGAATGACCAGAATGACCAGTGTACAGACCAATAAATTGTACTCCTGCGGTATAAAAAAGCAAAAACATTTTCTCTTTCTGGTGATACCTAATTAAAATTTTGCTGATTTTTAGAAATGTTTCTTAGCTTCTTAGGATGAGAGATTATATCATTCTTGTTCATATTTATCCTTACCTTGATACATGACAATCTCTCAATAAATATTGGTTGGAAAAAATGAGTTTTTTGATTCTATTATATGAAAGAATCTGTTAATAAATTTTATATGAATTGCTACCTATTCCATCATCTACTTGCCAAGGCAGCACTATGTTATGTGTAGATTTTTTAAATTCTTGTTTCCTTGGTAAACATGCCAGAACTTCATTATCGAACTGTGTTTTGAGACCCTAAGAATAACTTTCTATTAACTGTTGACAAGAGTTTCAGAAAATAGATTTATGAAAGTATAAGCTGATACAAGTTTTCTGAAGGTAATACTTCTGTAAATATCAAACACCTACTGAGTGCCAGGCATTGTGCTAGCTGTTGGGATACAATGGTGAGCAAAAGAATTTGCAGTATAGTAGGAAAAACACTTACAAAATTATGAGTTTGCGAAGAGTTACAATGGAAAGGTTTAGGGGGATCTGAGAGTGTTTATTATGGGAAACTTTCTAGTCAGGGAAGACTTCTTTGAAGAAGTCTATTGACTAGAGATCTGAAAGGTTAATAGAAGTAACTTAGCAATGAGGGTACAGCTGGGTAGAAAAGTGTTCCCAGTGGAGAAAATAGAAAAGTCAAAGGTCATGAAATAAGAGGGAACATGGTGTGTTCAGGAAACCAAAAGAAGGCAAATATGGCTTGAGATTGGAAAGAGAGGGAGACAGAGGTGGACATAAGGCTGGAGAAGTGGGAAGGGGCTGTTAGTGGCAATACGAATGAAAATCCTTAAATTTGTTTCATTTCTTTCTTCAGTGAGTAACTTTCCTCAGATAATGAATGCATTCAGATAAAAGGATATGAATGCTATCAAAAATGCAATCTGTACTACCATACGATTCAGCAATCCCACTCCTTGGAATATATCTTAGAGAAATAAGAGCCTTTACACGAACAGATATATGCACACCCATGTTTATTGCAGCACTGTTTACAATAGCAAAAAGATGGAAGCAACCATGGTGCCCATCAATGGATGAATGGATAAATAAATTATGGTATATTCATACAATGGAATACTACGCATTGATAAAGAACAGTGAGGAACCTGTGAAACATTTCATAACATGGAGAAATCTGGAAGGCATTATGCTGAGTGAAATTAGTCAGTTGCGAAAGGACAAGTATTGTATAAGACCACTATTATAAGAACTTGAGAAATAGTTTAAACTGAGAAGAAAACATTCTTTTGTGGTTACAAGAGAGGGGAGGGAGGGAGGGTGGGAGAGGGGTATTCACTAATTAGATAGTAGATAAGAACTACTTTAGGTGAAGGGAAAGACAGCACACAATACAGGGGAGGTCAGCACAATTGGACTAAACCAAAAGCAAAGAAGTTTCCTGAATACAATGAATGCTTCGAAGGCCAGTGTGGCAGGGGTCTGGGAACCATGATTTCAGGGGACATCTAAGTCAATTGGCATAAGAAAATCTATTAAGAAAACATTCTGCATCCCACTTTGAAGAGTGGTGTCTGGGGTCTTAAACGCTAGCAAGCAGCCATCTAAGATGCATCAATTGGTCTCAACCCACCTGGATCAAAGGAGAATGAAGAACACCAAGGACACAAGGTGATTACGAGCCCAAGAGACAGAAAGGGCCACATGAATCAGCGATTACATCATCCTGAGACCAGAAGAACTAGATGGTGCCCGGCTACAACTGATGACTGCCCTGACAGGGAACACAACAGAGAACCCCTGAGGGAGCAGGAGAGCAGTGGGATGCAGACCCCAAATTCTCAAAAGACCAGACTTAATGGTCTGACTGAGACTGGAAGGACCCCAGTGGTCATGGCCCCCAGACTTTCTGTTGCAGTAGGACAGGAACCATTCCCGAAGCCAACTCTTCAGACATGGATTGGACTGGACAATGGGTTGGAGAGGGATGCTGGTGAGGAGTGAGCTTCTTGGATCAGGTGGCCACTTCAGACTATGTTGGCATCTCCTGCCTGGAGGGGAGATGAGGGGGTGGAGAGGGTTAGAAGCTGGTGAAAAGGACAAGAAAAGAGAGAGTGGAGGGAGAGAGCAGGCTGTCTCATTAGGGGGAGAGTAACTGGGAGTGTGTAGCAAGGTGCATATGAGTTTTTGTGTGAGAGACTGACCTGATTTGTAAACTTTCACTTAAAGCACAATAAAAATTATTTATTAAAAAAAAAAAATGGTTAAGTGCAGTAAATAAAACAGGAAACAGAAGGAAAAAAATGCAATCTTTAAAATGAGCTACATAAACCTTATTTAAAGTAACCTTATACATTTATCATAAATAGTAGCATTTGTAATTGAAGTCAGTTTTATAATGCTGCTGCCTTGGAATCTTGGAAAGAAGCAAAAAAGAGCTGTGCCACTCTCACTTGGCTTTCACTGCCAGATATAATGAGACAACACAGTACAATGGGCATTCTGTTTGGAAGTAGTCTATGACTCAGTGTTAAATAAATGAGACTCTAAGTCTAACTTTCAGTTCATTCCATTTTCAAAACTGAGTCATTAAAAGGAACCTTCTTTACAATGATTGTTTCCTTACTAAGAATGAAATGTCGTTTTGTGGAAAAGTTTTAAGAACCCATCCAGGTATTTTATCCTTGTAAGGTAGTGCTATATTTTGCAAATCGCCAGTTTCTTCTGGTAGCCATGCTTAGCCAAAAGTGATTAAGAGAGTAAGGAGCTGAAAAGTATTCACAGCAGAAAGTATACCAAAGTTATAGTCACAGATGTTCAAGCTTTCCCTCTGGTTTTGGTCTTGTTAAATCAGTCCAAACCTCATTGTGAATTTAGGGTAAGGGATCAAGTTCAGGAAATAATAACGCAAAAGCGTAGTATCAGGGAAAAGTTAACAGGCTAGAGCAAATGTGATGCAAAGTGAAAATGAGAAAAAGAGAGGGAAGCAGTGTGAAGTTTGTGAGGATTATTATCATGGCATAAAATTGAAAAATCATATTTAAAAATAAGATATGGGAAGACTGATGGACAGATCAAAGAGGTGAAATAAGCTGGTTCATACTTGGCCTAATTTGAAAAACCATGGTTTAAGTGTAATACTGCTTGAATTAAATCAATTCTCAAGATTCTTTTCATCTGTAGAAATATAAACCTGAAACAAAGAAAACAGTTGATAAGAAAGCAAAGAATCATGATTTATATATGAAAAAGAAGGAAAATAGGAATGAGAGAATGGATGGAATAAGAACAAACTAAAGAGGGGGATTAAAAAAAATAAATTTACAAGAGTAAAATGTGAAAGGATAGGAAGTTTATAAATCATGAAAATAACTGAATTAATTTTCAGTATTTTAATGTGTCAAAGTATTATCTTGCACTTATGCTGAATATTTTGTTATGTATAGGCAGCACAATATTGAGTAGGCATACATAATCAAGGTATGACAAAATATTTATATTCATCAATTTTATATTGAAATGGAAGCTTACCTTGAAGGGAAAGTTTAGCTTAGAAGTAGGTATCATGATGGACAAAGCCACATCTAGATGGTTTTTTCCTATTACCCTTATTACTATTTCCTTCTATCAATTGGGAATTTTTATTGTTGGAAATTGACCTAATCTAATAAGGTCATGCAATGTTACTGTATTCACAAGTTCTTAGTGAAAGTCCATTTGGAGCAGAGCACAGACCAGACACATTGGAATAATAAGCTATGCATAAGATAGATTTTTATAAAAGCTGTTTGCATTCACGCACACAAGAGGCATTTATTTCTTACAGAATAAAAAGACAGGGTTGAGTAGAACAGCATACATCATCATCAGCCTAGGTTCTTCGAAGTTGGGCTCCCATCCACAAAGCAGTGTTAGATGGCATCCAAGCATGCCCCAGTGTGTGTCTTGGGAGGAGAGCATCTAAATTCCTGTTTCGTGGGATTAAATATTAATTGGACAGCCATGTCTACGTGCCACATAGCATGTAAAGAGAGCAAGTAGGGGAAGGGATAAAGAAAGGGGGCAATAAAAGGTAAAAAGTGGTAATAAAAGTGGAAGGTCCTCTGCAGGCAATGAATATCATTTATTGCCACTGTTCAGGCTATTCTAGATTTACGGGTGCCAGAGAACAGCCCTTTCTCCTTTATCCCAATAAGATAGAGTTCTGGGTTTCTTCAGCAGGCAATCATCCCCTAAAGCACATTCTTCACTTTATGTCCATTAGTAGCTATTATGTCCATTAGCAGCCAGGGAGACAGTGAGGCGCTGTAGCACATCTGTGCATTCAACAGGTCATGAAATTCTTAGAGTTTGAGTGAGAGTTGCTACCAGTTACGATGAAGGAAAGTCTTTGACCAGATTTCATTATCCATACAAATATTTGTTAAATCATCATTGATTAGCAAGTAGGCACAAAATAATTCAGATACCCTTGATGACAGTCCGGCCCTCTCTTATTTAGGTACAGTGACAAATGTGCATGAAATCTTCACTCAAAAACCAAAAGTAAACCAAACCTATTGCCATCGAGTCAATTCCAACTCACAGTGACCCTACAGAGCAGAGTAGAATGGTCCCCTAGGGTTTCCAAGGCTGTAAATCTTTATGGAAGCACACTGCCACGTCTTTCTCCTGTGAAGTGGCTGGTGCTGAATATTTTGTTATGTATAAGCCGACCTTTTGATTAGCAGCCAAGTGCTTAACCACTGTGCCACCAAGGCTCCTTATTCACTCAATATATACACAAAAATATTCTAGGGACAGAATTCTCTTATCCTTATATTTGCCATCAGGATAACCCCCACCCCAGTGCCATCGAGTCAATTCCACACAGGACCAAATCTCAGATGCTTTACCTAAGTGTACAGTCTACAAAACTTATCATTTGTGCAGAGTGAGGACTGCCTCTGAAATATTTTGGCCAATCATCATGTTTTGAACACCACTAATTTCTTTCTTGAATGAAAAACACGTTCTAAACATTTTATTAAACACTCTTTATGCTAATTATCAATGATCTTTTGTGTTGATCATTGGAGGCAGACATAGTTGAAACATTATTTGCAGTATGGCCATTCTGATTAAATGTTGGTTATACAGAAATATTGGTGTCCCTGGTTGCTAACTGAAAGGTTGGAGGTTCAAATCCACCCAGAGGTGCTTCAGAAGAAAGGCCAAAAAATCATCTATTAAAAACCCTATGGAGCACAGTTCTGCTCTGACACAGATGTAAAATGAACAGAATGAAAAGTTTGGAATTCTAAAAAATAGTCAAAGGGAACCTCCCTCTGGAGTGGCGTGTGTACAGAAATGTATACATAGAAAAAAATCATTATGTTCTCCCTACTCTCCCACTTCTCCCTTAGAGATACTCATCTCTTTCCTCCCAGATTTATATTTGTAGACATACTCACATAAACACATTTTTTTTTTAAACATAAACTTTTTCCTACTGTGGAATGACTTTGTAGGTTGCTTTTGCCTATAGAAAAAAACAAATCTAAATTCCTTGGTTTTACATTCAAGGCACTTAATGATCTGTCTCTCCTTCCTTCTCAACTCTCTCAATTCATTTTCTAATATTTCATTGTATACATTAAATATTTCAGCCTCTCTGAGCTTCTTAAGGTTTTTTGGATGTGCCATACCCTTTTCAGACTCTGTTCCTGTAAGAAACTATATATTTCGTTCATTGAATCATGAAAAATGTCACCATTTAATCTAATTGGCCAGATTGGTCCCCATTGCCAAACTACTTAGCTAAGTCAGACTTATTGTCTGTCAATTAATAGTCTGATATAATTTTGTAGATCAAATGAATATGTTCATATACTCCTTCATGGCAACCATCTCGCTTCCAGATTATAATGGTGATATACATGTGTACAGGTAGGTAGGTAGGTAGACAGATAGATTTATAAACAATCAGATAGTTTGGTAGAAAAGGCACAGAATATTGCCAGATGAAATAAGCATCATCTCTTCAATTTTTCTTGCGTTACTCTTAATGGATTTACCCCCAGGAACAATGTAATCTTGAATTGTCCCTTTGTTGTATGTTTTCTGCTCTGGATACTTTTACACCATGGGGCAATGCAACGTAATAAAGTTTGGGATGAGTAAGAGACATGCTTTCTTTTTGTAAAGTAGGAATAGGGCAATTGTGGAAGGCGAGAGAGGGAAGGAAAACTGGTAGATGACAGGTACATTATTAAGAAGATAAATTTCAGGAAAGGGTGCATATGGAAGCTGAGGATCTGGGAATAGATTTCCTTTAAACATCTGTATCTCTATTACGGTGAAGATCTTTGCTTGTATTATCTTGAAGACTGCCAGTATGGGTTGTGATACGTAATGACACCAGCATAATGTACCATGATCACAAGATATATCGATTGTAACACCCAGAATATACTTTTGGTGCCCTGGTTACTACACCAGTTGTTAGCTGCCATGGTGTAGGCCCCAGCTCATGGCGACTCCATACACAATGGGATAAAAAGCTGCCCTGTCTTGAGCCAACCCCGTGATTGGTTGGGTATTGGACTATTGTGATCCTTAGGGTTTTCATTGACTGATTTTGGGAAGTAGACCACCGGGCCTTTCTTTTTCCCTGAAATCTGTTCAGCATCATAGCAACGTGCAAGCCTCCACTGACAGACAGGTGGCAGTTGCATATGAGGTGTCCTGGCCAGGAAGCATTCACCAGTACTCTCTTCATGTTGTACATTCGAGACAGTGCCAGACACTGCAATCAGGTGGCTTATCAATTATAAGAGAAAAAAGAGAGGAGATGAGTAATGAAGAAAAGGCTATCTAAGAGAAAAAGAAAATCTCTGTCCTCAAATGTAAAATGAACAGGATGAAAAGTACAGAATTCTAAAAAGAAGCAGAGAGAAACTTCAGGGATTTTAATGAGCTCAGCAACACAGTGGTGTGGCTGGTTGTAACTTTTGTTTCTTGAAAATGCATTTTGGTCTGTTGTTTGATAAACAAGAATTACTCACCCCCTCTTCCAGTAATACTAACTAATCATTATTTACATATAATAAAAGAGAATTTTTATAACTTAGATTTTCCTATAGTTTGTGAAATTTTTTTTAACTGAAAAGCTTTTCATGTCTAACAAAACATGAGCAAATAAAACACTTCGGTCTTCTAAAGAAAATTGTATTCTGAATACTTTTGGTCTCCGAGATTAGTTCACAAGATTAGTTCTATCACTATAGAAATGCTTAAAGTATATGTTTGTATCAATATTGACTTAACATTATAAAGCAATACATTTAAAAATATGCAAACTTAGTTTATGGACTCCATCTTTTGTATTCGCTTATAATACAGTACAGCATTAGAATAAGTGTGACCAACATTAGGAAAGCTTTCTGTTGAGCAATTTGTTTAGCTGTATGCAAATTTACTTAAATTAGTAATGTTAATTTTATTCCCATTGCCGTATTGCATTAGCTTATTACCATTATTATTATTTAACAAGAACCCATATTAGAATTGAATGAAGCAACTCCAAATAGTCCTTATAGCTAAGAGGTATAGAATACAGTCTGTGGCTATAACAAATATTCAGCAGCTTCAGAAGAAGTTGGGAATAAAAAGCCACCATTACCTTTTTGTAGAAGCAGTAGCAATCTGTACACAAGCTATTCTAGCTTCAAAACAATATGGTAGATGGTTTTATGGAATTTGCGATTACAAAAATCCACTCTTTAACCTTTCTTTCTTACTGGCAGGTGTCGCACTGGCTTGCAGCCAGAGTCTGTGAGTACAGTACAGCCGGTGGTGTCCCCCAGCGTGCTGAAAATGCTAGCACTCCAGCTGGCTGCTCATAATTGCACTGATTGTGGTCTGACAACCAGAGCTCCAAGAAAGAAATGTGATGAATATACAAAAATACTTTACAAATTTGATCAGATTACAAATTTCATCTCTCTTTTTTTCTCCTCCACAGATATGATATCTGCACTTATAAAAATAAGCCCTGTGGAACACTGGGTAAGTTTTTTATAAAGGGAGAAGAGTTTAGATCATATATTTGGACCAATGGCTTTTATTCTTCATTATTAAATTGGTCATTTTCCTTTCTGGTACATCTGAAATTACCTATAGAAATTGTTAGACCTGACCCTTATGGATATATAGTTTACTAGGAAACAAAGATATATTATGTAAATTTCATTGGCTTTTTTTCTGGAAGCTGGAGTGATGATTAAAAATACTTAGAAGATGATTCAAAATCATCAAGCAATAGTTATAAATCAAAGATTACCACTCATTTTCATACAATCCATCTCTGTTGTGTATTTCCAAAAATATCAAGAAGTTTGATAGGAAATGAAAGCAACTAGTATCTTCACATCCCAGGCTAGGAAAGGAAAGCCCATTGCTGATGAATCAATTCTGACTCATAACGACCTTATAGGACAAAGTAGAACTGCCCCATAGGGTTTCCAAGGCTGTAATCTTTATGGAAGCAGACTGCCACATCTTTCTCCCGTGGAGCGGCTGGTGGGTTCAAACGACCAACCTTTTGGTTAGGAGCTGAGTGCTTAATTACTGTGCCACCAGAGCTCCTTAGAAAAAGGAAAGGGGAGAAAAAAAAGCTTTGGGACTACTTAAAGGGCAGGCATCAAGAACGTACTTCTTTTGGTGCAATTTTGTGGAAAGGGTGTCCCTCATAAATTTAGATATTTATAGCACCCCTTCTCCCCACAAAAAGATAATTTTATAAAATATAACCAGAGGTGGAGAGAAGGGAGAGGACTGTCTTTTTTGTGCTTCCCCAAATATCATGTGTTTTATAAAAAGCATTTCTGCAGTATTCTAAAATTTTAAAAATCACATTTTGTTACAGAGCATAGTTTATTGGTTGAAAGTTAACTGCAAATACAAATAGGGAAAAATGGTAGCTTTCCAGGAGTCTAATTAAGAAACTACTTGCTGTAAGAAACAAATGCTTCTTATCTATGATAAATTCTTTGTCACAGAGATCTTTTAGAGACTCAGAAGTTAAGCAACTGAAGATGAATTTTCTAGCTTCTCAACGACAAGTCTCGGTTTTCTTATCTATAAAGTAATAATTTATGAAAGCTCTTCTTATGCACCTGATAAGGACTTTGGAAAGATCAAATTAAAGAGGGGGGAGAAAAGGTGTTACCCAACTTTCTGGGGAGTTCAGTGAAATATCTCTTCAGAGATAAAAAGTGTTCTTGATGGTTTTACCTGCCTTTCCCAGTTTATCCCACCCCATTTCCCTCAGGATTTATGGTTAAAGAAGAAATCCCATTTAGTCTACACTGAGTATTACTGTGGAGAAATTTGCTGGTTAAAAAGATAGCTTCAGAAAGAACTCACCTTGCTGAGAGAGTTCACATCAAGAAGATTTTCTTCCTGGTGTTTTAGGTTCACAGGACCAGGATAATCCAATGGAGGGGGCCATAAACCAGAAATTCAAAACTGGATTTGATAGTTTCAGTGCATTACCTTGTACAATTTATTTAAACTTTTTCTTCCTCAATTTCCTGATCTATAAAGTGGCACTAATACCTGCCTCCATTCTACAGAGATATTGTTAAAATCAAGGCAGAAAATATAAAGGTGTTTTGTAAACAAGGTACAGTAGTTTCCCCTTATTCTGGGGGGATACGTTCCAAGACCCCTTCATGCCTGAAACTGCAGATAGTACTGAACCTTGTATATACTATGTTTTCTCTTATACATACATACCTATAATAAAGTTTAACTTATAAATTAGGCACAGTAAGAGATTAACAACAATAACTAATAATAAAATACAACAATTATAACAATATAGTGTAATAAAAGTTATGTGAATGTGGTCCCTCGGCGGGACAGTGCGAGATTTCATCACACTACTCATTTAACATTTTTGGACTCTGGTTGACTGTGTGGAACTGAAACCTAGGAAAGCAAAACCACTGATAAGGGGGGACTACTGTACTCAGAAAAATAAAATGTTATTATTATTATATGTAGAAATTGTCTGTACTGTTTAATTTACCCTCTCTGTTTACTGTTCAAATTCCGTAAGCATTTTCTAAATGCTTAATCAATTTTAGGTGCAGTAGATACTAAGCCTCAAAGCAAGTACACATATAAGAACAACTTCATTTTTCTAGTGGATATACTTTATATATATATATATATATACATATATATACACACCACCAACCAGTTGCTATGAAGTCAGTTCTGTCTCATGGCAATCCCATGTGTGACAGAATAGAACTGTGTTCCATAGAGTTTTCAATGACTGATCTTTCAGAAGTAGATTGTCAAGTCTTTTTTCCGAGGCACCTCTGGGCAGACTGAAACCTCCAACTTTCTGATTAACAACTGAGTGCATTAACTGTTTGTACTACCCAGACACCCAGAGGCACCTTGGAAGAAAGGCCTAGTGATCTACTTCTGAATAGTCAGCCACTGAAAAAAACCCTGCAGAGCATGGTTCTGCTCTGACACACGTTAAGTCACCACTTGTATTCAGTTCATTCCTACTTTTTATGGATCAGTTATTTACAATGAGATATATTCTTCATCTTTTATTGTCATTACTGCCCAAGGAGCTTTGAAGTACTTCCACTCTTTGCTTTTTTCTAGATAATCTGTTTCAAATTTGATAGTTTATCAGTTTCTAGAATAAGTATATTCATAGTTTGGTACATGTAAGTACATTTTAAAGTTCAATATTTAATATTATTTTTCCAATTATAAATCATTATAAATTGATTTTATACTCTCTTCGTCAAAACTGAATCAACTGCATATATATAACTGTATATATACACATATATGTTTTTTATATACATATATATGGAGCTATGTGGAAAAATGTATTAACTGTACAGAATTTGGCAGATGATTATTTTTTGAGTTCCCATTCTGATAACTTTCATGTTGATGTTTATACGGGTTCTTCCATGTTTTCTTTCTTAGTACTTCTGGTGACCAATTGTAACACGGCTGAATAGGTTGAAGGGCACAAACTATGACCATCAAACTGAGGAAATCTAAACAATCAAATAGTAATCAAACCCCTATTAACACAATCACACATAAGAACTTTGACACCTTCGATTTTATAGGGAAACAAAATTGTGGAGGATTGTGAAAATATATTAGAATTTAAAATATTCCTTTTATGTTAGCTAAGATTGACCTTTATATTTCTACATGTATGTTATTTCCCAAATATGTTCTTTAAGTTGTTCTTTTAGTAGAACTAATAATTTTATATCAAATATGAGAAATATTAATTTAACAGTAATTATCCTTAAAAAAAATTTTTTTTTTTTTATCCTTAGTAATTCTACTTTTACCACATTTCATGAAGCTCAAAACAGTGTTCAAACAACATGGCTTTATTCTTCTCACCTAATGGGCCATGTTGAACTCTAATGGCTTAAAGTCAGGTAAAGAAAAATATATTGCCATTTTTCAAAAATTCATTCTCTCTTCCTCCCCATTCCATGTTGAGTTTGGAATGACAATAAATATTTCGGATTAATAAAAAAAAAAATTGAGTCATCTTGCCTTAGCTGGTCCCACTTTTTGCTTTCTCTTCTTCATGTCCCAACACCTCTGAGTGAATGGAAGGGCAGCATAAGGGTATCACCAGTATTTATAACAACTCTGAGGCAGAAATCAATTCCCCTTCCTATTTCCTGCCCTCCCCCCCCCACACACACACACAAAAAAAACAGTAGGAAAAGCAAACAATCTATTAGCAAATCCAGCACTAACCTTAACTCTGTTCCAATGCGATTAATATGTTGGTATTTTATATTAAATGATATGAGGAAAAAAAAACCAACAACAACAATTTCTAGAACTTTCCTGGCATTAAAAATCTGGGTTGAATAGCTTTTACTGTTCCAAATTAGTGCAAATGGGAAATTGTACCTCTCACAGAACGTTGCTTATTGCACTCAATAAATACTCACTGAAGAGTTAAAATTACTTTTGATGGGAAGGCAGTCATTAATATTTGGATCAAGATAGTAGACTTCAACATATATATGTATTTTTTTTCTACTTTTCCTTCAGTATCTTCTAAATGTATTTTAGTCTGTATGTATATGATTTGGCATCTGTTTTCTTACAAAGGGTGACATTTTTCTTCTGCATAATTATTTTTTTCTAAGCACCATTTTCAAATTCTGTAATGAATGACACAGCTTGATATTCTTTTGGAAGTAGATAGTAAAGCGCCTATATACTAAAATTCCCAAGGGAGAATACCTTGAGTAACATAACATTTCACTAGAATCAGCAAATTAACGCCACAGTTTTTCTTTATTAGTAAAACTATAATATATTGTAGGTGGATGGGAGAGAGGAGAACTACACTGAACGTGTGAATGACTTTCCACCCATTAAAATTCTTAAAGAAATCCTTGCATCACCATCAGGACTAATTTCAGAAGATAAAAAAAAAAAATGCGAAAACCTCCCATCTTTAACAGTTCTCCTTTTTCTCTTTGCATCATTCATTTTTGTTTTTATAAAAATGTCATTTTTAAAAACCATTTGGGATTCCCTTTTTTTGGGTAACTAAAAAGTTGCTTGTATATTTTTATGAACCCACTAAACTTAAACAGAACTCTTTAGAAAAATAATGTGGATATATTTTGCTTTCTGCAGCCTGAAGAATGTTAAAATAGAAATGCTTTCTTGAATTCCCTCTTTTGGCTCAAGTTACTAGGTGGTCCCAAGTTACCAGAAGTAAAATTTATAAATCTAACCCCTAGTCTAGACATTTTCCAGCACTGACTGGAGTTCAAAAAATATTAATGTCTAGCCGGCAAAGTGAAATTCCCCCCAGTGATTTTGCAAATGACTAGAAAGTTAACCTTTTGCCAACTGCTCCTTCTGTGCATGGAGGTTATTAAAAAGAATCCAGGCATTTATAAGTACGGGCTTTTAAAGACTGAAACACCTTGGCTTGACCCTTTGTGTCTCCTTCTGTTTATTCAGGCTTGGCCTCTGTGGCTGGAATGTGTGAGCCTGAAAGGAGCTGCAGCATTAATGAAGACATTGGCCTGGGTTCAGCTTTTACCATTGCACATGAGATTGGTCACAAGTGAGTGAGTTTAAGAAAATCAAAATAAATTTTAGAACTCCACTTTTTTGAGCAACTACTGTGTGGAATGCCTATGCTCAACCATATTTTACTGCCTTTTTGTCTGATTCTTGTGGAGAATGGTATCCTCTACACGGTACGGTTGCGTTTTGGATATTGGGATACATAATGTTAAGAACTGCAGACTTGTTAAATAATCCTTCTGATTCCATGATTAGTATCCTCAGTGGTTATGCACCACACTTAAGTTTCGTTATATACATGTGAAGTGATTTAGCTTTATTTAGCATGGTCTCCTCAACACCCAATTCCTCATAAAGCCAAATTGTTTAAACTATCTTTCTTTTATTCAATTGACAATGCATACCCAAACCAACCAAAGTCATTGCCATCAAGTCAATTCCAACTCATAGTGACCCTATGTATTTTTAAATAAAAATGGATACCGCTACCGTAAAATGTACTTCTACTTTTTATCCTTGATGCTGCTGTTAGCATACCTTTTCAAGGCGTAAAGTTTGTGCAACCATTGTTCTGTAACTGGTATTTTCAAGTTTACTTGTATGTCATTGAAAAAAAAAAGGAAACTGATATTATAAGTGTAATGGGACGCCATTCTGACTTCTTTTTAGGAAGACATGATGTTTTTATATTTGTTTACTAAACCTGTGCCAATGGGAAAACTATCCTATGTCATTATTTTTTCCCGAATCACAACAAAATGGTTACTTTATTTCAAACAGTATGCAGTAGTAAATGTAAAAACTTGTTCATGTGGAGGGAGAAAAGCCTGAAAATTTTTCAAATATTCATATTCCTAGATGACTTGCCCTTAATTTCTAATGTAATTCTGACTCTCTTATAAAGGTAAAAACTAGACCAAAAAACATTCCAATTTACTAAGAAATTAAGTTCTTTAGCAGGAAAGCCCCTTTTCACTAAAGTTGAACCTATTAACATTTAACAAATGATTAGTTATATTGGCCCTCAGGAAAATGAGAGAAAACTGAAAAAGAATACTCAAGCATTTTTAGCTAAAACAATAGCCTACTTGCAAGAACACCTGACATTTGTAGGATTTTAAGTTTTATAATTTATTCAGCTTTTTTTTTTTTTGATTGAGAAATGGATGGGGGGGAGAACAAATGGAAATGAATGTTTATTATACACTTGCCTCAGAAGTAATTCCTGAGATAAATCTGTAGGTTTTTATTTTTGTTTGTTTTTTGTTTTAGGTGGGAATAAAATTAGGTCAGTCTATCGAATTATTTTAAAACTTGCAATCTAAGCTATATCAAACTGGTACTGATTTATGTGTAACTGCATATAATCAGCAAGTTTTAAATCTGACGTGATTCAGATACGGAGAAAGTCAGTAGTACACTTTTAATGAAGTCTTAAAAATATTGGTGTTCCAGTTTCCATTGCAAAAACAGCAGGGGAACAAAAGGAAAAAGCTTTCGTAACTAGGCAGTTTATCTTCAACTCACTTAAAAATCTGGCTCATTAATGACTGTCATAGTCTTATGCAACCAGACTGAATTTAATAGGTTCTGTTAGATTCAATTAAATTGAAAGGTTAGGACAAGTAACATACAGCGAGTGAATAATGTGTGTAGGAAAGCACTGTTACTTCATGCAGTCAGAAGTTATTCAATGTCAATACATACATTACAAATCTCATTCTTATTTGTACTTAAATACCTGAGGTGAGTGCTTACCTCTCTTTGTATCTTTTATTAAGATTCTAACTGGCCTACCTCTCAGGCTTCCTATTCTACACCACAACAGGGTCTATGGATAATTCCTTTGAATTCTTCCTAAGATGAATAGTTTGAACCTTATGTAGAAGAATTGTGGAAGAGGAATAGAATACACCTCTCAAGTTTTATATGCCTTGGAGTGACCTTTATCTCACAGTTAATTCTGTTTCAAAGTGTGGGTATTAAAAATTCCACGAAATTCTTTAGATTGAAAGCTAAAAGAAATATTCCCAAACAGAAATGTTATTGACAGACACAAAAAATTTCCTTTCTTTCCACTTTCATTTGATTAGTATGTTCCCATGTTCTTTATTCCCTTATTCCCCTTTCCCCAGACAAATAATGCAGGATCTGTTTAACATACTATCTTTTTCAGTGTGTCAAATCATTATTTGGTCAGTTAAGAAAAAATCTGTTTCAAGGCTGAAGATCGCTTTACCTGTTTCTAAGATTTTAAGTGTTAGCTCCAAGGAACTTAGCAAGTCAACTCTGTGATAACTCATGTCATCATAAAATACAGTGATCTCTATTATTTCTGAAACAAAGCAATATCCATGGAAAATACAGCAGATCAAATTATATGGATTTTTTTGTGGCCCTTATTCTTTAGTAGAAGAGACATTAATTGATGTGATGATATCTGCAGATTCATTACCAAGAAGAATATTTGACCATAAGTTGTTGAGACAGAGCCCCTTTTGAGTCACTAGACTGTGAATATTTTCTCTCTGTATTTCAATTGTGTAGAATATAGTTTTGAGTCCAGTGTATGCTTGTGTAGGAGAATAGTATCCATTTCAGACAGTTGTGGGGTGACTTTTTCTTTGGTTAGGTCTTAGTGACTACTTGCATTTCTCTCTAACCTTTGTGAAAACAAGCAATTAGTTTCCTTGGCACATGAAAAATTGAGGTTTACTCTGTATTAAAATGACATGTCCAGCTTTAAAGTAGTCTAGAAACCCAAGGCATTTAAAGAAATGTTACAGGAAAAAATATTCCTTGAAATATTGTTATTTTTATTAATTATGTAGTTGTCATAGGGCAGAAGTTGTAAAAACTATGATGCTGAAGAGAGGTGGCAAGAATTCAACCAAACATCTAATATATCGAGAAAGCTATCTAATATATCCAAACTGTACAAAAACAAATCGTTTTAGGAACAGATCTTAAAAATATTCATATTTGTTAGGGATGCATATTAAAGTATGTAGAAGTGAAATGACAGGATGTCTAAGATTTAGTTTTAAAAGAAAGGGAAAAAAAGAAAAGGCGAATCAAGAGGAGCCACATCTTAAATTTTATAATCGTGTGTGTGTGAAAATATACACAGCAGATCTTACACTCATTGAACAATTACTACATACAGTTCAATAGCATTGGTTACATTCTTCAGGTTGTCACCATTCTTGCTATCTCTCCCCATATTTTTTTACCACCATTGACATAGACTCACTGCCCCATAAACTACTCATCTGTGCTTTAGAGTTACTATTGTCAATTTGATATAAATAATTCTTTAAAAGAGCTCAGTGCTCAAGGCATTCTTTACTAATTCAGCTAAACTCTTGTTTAGTTTGAAGATGACTTCAGGGGATAGTTTCACTTCCTGAAAAACTTTCTCAGGGCAAGAGATTCAAAGGTTCCTCCAGCCTCACTGGGATCAGTAAGTCTGGATCCTATGAGAAATTTGAAATTTTGTTCTACGTTTCCTCTCTTTCAATCAGAACTTATGTATTGATCAAAATGTTCCGTAATGGTAGCCTGGCCCCATCCAGTTCTTCTGGTCTCGTGGCAAAGGAGGCAGTAGTTCCTGGAGGCAACTAGACCTGTGGTCTATTTCCTTCTTTGGTTCCTGGGTCTCCTTCCTCTGCTGCTCCAGGAGAATAGAGGCCAACTGTATCTTGGATGTCCGCTCCCAAGCATTTAAGACCCCGGGCACTACTCACTGAACTGGAGGGTAGATCAGAAACTTTAAAAACAACATTAGGCCAGTTGGTTGGACAGTCCCATTAAGCCATGAGCTGAAGCCTTCAAACTAAGAGAACTAATCCCGTGAGGTATTTGGTCGTGCCTAAGTAGTATGAGCAAATGCATCCTCTCTTTTTTTTTTCTGGTTGCTGTTGTTGTAAAATTATATATAACACAACATTTGCCACTTTTTTTTTCTGGTGTACAACTTAGTGGTATCAGTTATATTCATCAAGTTGTGTAACCATTACCTTTAATTGACGCCAAATTTCTAAGTTTTATAATCTTGATGATAAGCGTATGAGGATTCATTATGCTATTCTCTCTACTATTATATGTGTTTGAAATTTTTCACAAAAATGAATAGACCTTAAAATCATAAATCTTTTAGGTGTGACTTCTCTCATTTATTAATAGTGATTGAGTGAACTATTACTAATTTCGAGGGAATTTAAAGAATAAAAGTTGTATCAAAAGCTGTAAAAGTGTATCATTCTTGCTTTTGGAAGTCAATATCAGCGATCTGTCTTACCAATAGGGATATATTTATAGAGAGATTGGTTAGAAGGTAGTTTTTTAAAAAGAAGAAATGCAGCAAGACTTCATGGTAAAATTGTAAATCGGGTTACCTGTGTGAAGAATCTCTTACTTTTACCAGTTTTCTTGCACTCAAACTTCCCTTCTACTGCCACAAGTACCTGTTGTTATTAACTGCCATTGAGTTGGCCCCTGACTCATGATGACCCCATGCATAACAGACTAGAACTGCTCCGTAGGATTTTCTTGACTGTGATCTTTACAGAAGCAGATCACCAGGCCTTTCTTCTGCACAAATTTTGGGTGGGTTCAAACCACTATCATTTGGTTAACAGCCCATTTGCAAACTGCTTGCGCCACGCAGGCTTCTTAAAAACATGGTTAATGGTATTTTTAAAAATTTCGATTCCAACTACAGGTTCAATTTTTCTGCAAGTTTAGATAAGGGTAGTATTATTTCTCCTTTAAATCTCTAATAGAATGTAAAAAGTCAGTTGATTTTTGTGTATTTACCTTGTATCCTGTGACCTTCTTAAACTCACTTATTAGATTCCATTTGCTAAAATTTTGTTCAGAATTTTTCTGGCTGTATTCATGAGGGTTATTATAGTTTTCTAATGTTGTTGTCTAGATTTCATATCAGAGTAAATTTGGTCTTAAAATGAGTTGGAAAATGTTCAATTTTTCTGAAAGTTTGTATAAGGTTGGTATTATTTCTCCTTTAAATGTCTGATAGAATTCACCAGTGAAGCCATCTGTGCCTCCAGTTTTCTTTGTGGGAAGGTGTTTGTTTTTTTTTTTTTTCCAAAACACATCATTTAACCTTCTTAGCAGATATAAAGATATGAGGTAACATGCTTTCTAAATATTTTTGAGGCATATTTTGATAATTATGTCTTTCAAAGCATTGGTCCATTTTAGCTAAACTGTCAACTCTCTTAGCATAAGTTGTTCATAATATTGCTTTATTTTTTTAATGCCTGTAAGATAGGTAATAATGTTTCTCCATTCATTCCTGATATTTGTAAATTGTGCCTTTTTGTTTGTTTGTTTTTGATCAATCAGGCTAGAGGTTTATTAATTTTATTTTTATCTTTAAAAAAACAGCTTTTGGATTCATTTATTTTCTCTATTGTTTTTCATTTTCTGTTTCATTGATCTGCTTTTCATTATTTCCTTCCTTTCCCTTACTTTGGGATTAATTTGCTCCTTTTCTATCCTCTTAGGTACAAACTTAGTTCATTGATTTGGGGCCTATCTTCATTCATAACACTATAATTTCTTTCTAAGTATTACTTGAGCAGTGTCTCACAAATGTTGTTATGCTGTGTTTTCATTTTCACTCAGTTCAAAATATAGTTTTGTAACTTTTTTGAGTGTGGTCAGGAAATATACTTATAATTTTAATTCTTCTAATATTGAGACTTACTGAGTCTTATTACTCTTCATATGCTGTATCTTGATGAATGTATCTTGTGCCCTTGAAAAGAATGTATATTTTACTCTTGTTAGGCAGAGTAGTCTAGCATTTTCAATTAGATTCTTTGGCTGATAGTGTTGTTCAAGTCTTCTATATTCTCACAGCTTTTCTTGATCTACTTGATCTATCAATTACCTAGAAGAGTGGTGAAGTTGACAGATGCATTTGTTGAGTTTCTTTATTTCTCCTTTCAGTTCTATCAGTTTTTACTTCCTGTATATTGAAGTTTTCTGATCAGTTATATTCAAATTTAGGATTATTATGTCTTCTTGATGGGTGAATCCCTTTATCATTATGAAATGTCCGTCTTTATCCTTAGGATGTTCCTTGTTCTGAAATCGACTTTGTGTCATATTAATATATTAATTTTAGCCTTCTGATTGCATTGTATATCTTGTTTTACCCTTTTACTTTGAACTTACCTGTCTTATATTTAAAATGTGTTTCTTTTAGACACCTTCTAGTTAGGTTTTATTGTTTTGTTTTAATTTTTATTGTGCTTTAAGTGAAAGCTTACAAATCAAGTCAGTCTCTCATACAAAAATTTATATACACCTTGTTATATACTCCTGGTTGCTCTCCACCTAATGAAACAGCATACTCCTTCTCTCTACTTTCTATTTTCATATCCCTTCGGTAAGCTTCTGACCACCTCTGCCCTCTCATCTTCCCTCCAGACAGGAGCTGCCCACATAGTCTGTTGTGCCTACTTGATCCAAGGAGCTCACCTTTCACCAGTATCATTTTCTATCCCATAGTCCAGTCCAATCCCTATCTAAAGAGTTGGCTTTGGGAATGGTTCCTCTCTTGGGCTAACAGAAGGTCTGAGGACCATGACCTCTGGGGTGTTTCTAGTCTCACTCAGATAACTAAGTCTGGTCTTTTTACAAGAATTTGAGGTCTGCATCCCACTGCTCTCCTGCTCCCTCAGGAATTCTCTGTTGTGTTCCCTGTCAGGGCAGTCATCGGTTGTAGCTGGGCACTGCCTAGTTCTTCTGGTCTCAGCCTGATGTAGTCTCTGGTTTATGTGTCCCTTTCTGTATATTGGGCTCATAATTACCTTGAGTCATCAGTGTTCTTCATTCTCTTTTGCTCCAGGTGGGTTGAGACCAATTGATGCATCTTAGATGGCCGCTTGCTAGTGTTTAAGACCCCAGACACCACTCTCCAAAGTGGGATGCAGCATGTTTTCTTAATAGATTTTATTATGCCAGTTGACCTAGATGTCCCCTGAAACCATGGCCCCCAAATTCCACCCCTACTATGCTGGCCTTTGAAGCATTCGGTTTATTCAGGAAACTGCTTTTGGTTTAGTCCAGTTGTATTGACCTCTCCTGTACTGTGTGTTGTCTTTCCCTTCACCTAAAATAGTTATCTACTATGTAATTAAGTAAATACCCCTCTCCCTCCCTCCTTCTCCACTCTAGTAACCACCAAAGAATATTTTCTTCTCTGTTTAATCTATTTCTCGAGTTCTTGTAATAGAGGCCTCATACAATATTTGTCCTTTTGCAACTGACTAATTTCACTCAGCATAATGCCTTCCAGGTTCCTCCATGTTATGAAATGTTTCACAGATTCATCATTGTTCTTTATCAAAGTGTAGTATTCCATTGTGTGAATATACCATAATTTATTTATCCACTCATCCTTTAATGGGCACCTTGGTTGCTTCCAACTTTTTGCTATTGTAAACAGTGCTGCAGTGAACATGGCTGTGCATGTATCTGTTCGGGTAAAGGCTCTTATTTCTCTAGGATATATTCCAAGGAGTGGGATTGCTGGATCATATGGTAGTTCTACTTCTAGCTTTTTAAGGAAGTGCCAAATCGATTTCCAAAGTGGTTGTACCATTTGACATTCCCACCAGCAGTGTATAAGTGTTCCAGTCTCCCCACAACCTCTCCAACATTTATTATTCTGTGTTTTTTGATTAATGCCACCTTGCTGGAGTGAGATGGAATCTCGTTGTAGTTTTGATTTGCATTTCTCTAATGCCTCATGATCGTAAGCATTTCCTCAAGTATCTGTTAGCTACCTGAATATCTTCTTTAGTGAAGTGCCTGTTCATCTTCTTAGCCCATTTTTTAATTGTGTTATTTGTCTTTTTGTAGACGAGTTTGGGCGGTATCATGTAGATTTTAGAGATCAGACGCTGATCAGAAATGTCATAGCTAAAAACTTTTTCGCAGTTTGTAGTTGGCGAAGTCTTTGGATGAGCAAAGGTGTTTGATTTTTAGGAGCTCCCAGTTATCTAGTTTCTCTTCGGCATTGTTAGTAATGTTTTGTGTACTGTTTATGCCATGTATTAGGGCTCCTAGTGTTGTCCCTATTTTTTCTTCCATGATCTTTATTGTTTTAGATTTATATTTAGGTCTTTGATCCATTTTGAGTTCGTTTTTGTGCATAGTGTGAGATATGGGTGTTGTTTCATTTTTTTTGCAGATAGATATCCTGTTATGCCAGCACAATTTGTTAAAGAGGCTGTCTTCTCCCCCACTTAACTGACTTTGGGCCTTTGTCAAATATCAGCTGCTCATACGTGGATGGATTTATGTCTGGATTCTCAATTCTGTTGCGTTGGTCTATGTATATGTTGTTGTACCAGTGCCAGGCTGTTTTGACTATTGTGGCGGTATAATAGGTTCTAAAATCAGGTAGAGTGAGGCCTCCCACTTTGTTCTTCTCTTTCAGTAATGCTTAACTTAGCTGGAGCCTCTTTCCATTCCATATGAAGTTGGTGATTTGTTTCTCCATCTCGTTTACAAATGTCGTTGGAATTTGGATCAGAAATGCATTGTATCTATAGATCACTTTTGGTAGAATAAATATTTTTACAATGTTAAGTCTTCCTATCCATGAGCAAGGTATGTTTTTCCACTTATGTAGGTCTCTTTTGGTTTCTTTCAGCAGTGTCTTGTAGTTTCTGTGTATAGGTCTTTTACATCACCAGTAAGATTTATTCCTAAGTGTTTTATCTTCTTGCAGGCTACTATAAATGGTATTGATTTGGTGAATTCCTCTTCAATGTTCTTTTTGTTGGTGTAGAGGAATCCAACTGATTTTTGTATGTTTATCTTGCATCCTGATACTCTGCTGAACTCTTCTATTAGTTTCAGTAGTTTTCTTGAGGATTCTTTAGGGTTTTCTGTGTATAAGATCATGTCATCTGCAAATACAGACGCTTTTACTTCTTCCTTACCAATCTTGATGGCCTTTATTTCTTTATCTAGCCTAATTGCTCTGACTAGGACCTCCAGCACAATGTTGAATAAGAGTGGTGATAAAGGGCATCCTTATCTGGTTCCCTATGTCAAGGGGAGTGCTTTCAGACTCTCTCCTTTTAGGATAATGTTGCCTTTGTACAAACGCCCTTTGTTATGTTGAGGAATTTTCCTTCTATTTCTACTTTGCTGAGAGTTTTTAGTATGCATGGGTGTCGAACTTTGTCAAATGCCTTTTTTGCATCAATTCTTGAGATCATGTGGTTCTTGTCTTTTGTTTTATTTATATGATGGATGACATTAATTGTTTTTCTAATGTTGAACCATCCCTGCATACCTGGTGTGAATCCCACTTGGTCATGGTGAATTATTTTTTTGATATGTTTTTGAATTCTATTGGCTAGAATTTTGTTGAGGATTTTTGCGTCTAAGTTCATGATGGATATAGGTCTGTAAGTTTCTTTTTTTGTAATGTCTTTACCTGGATAAACTGGCTTCATAGAATGAGTTTGGGAGTATTCCATCCTTTTTTATGCTCTGAAATACCTTTAGTAGTAGTAGTGTTAACTCTTCTCTGAAAGTTTGGTAGAACTCTGCAGTGCAGCCATCCAGGCGAGGGCTTTTTTTTGTTGGGAGTTTTTTGATTACCTTTTCAATCTCTTCCTTTGCTATGCATTTATTTAGTTGTTCTACCTCTGTTTGTGTTATTTTAGTAGGTAGTGTGTTTCTAGAAATTCATCCATTTCTTCTTGGTTTTCAAATTTTTCATAGTAATCTGATATGAATCTTTTAATTTCAGTTGGGTCTGTTGTAATATCACCCATCTCTTTTCTAATTTGGGTTATTTGCTTCCTCTCCTGGTTTCCTTTTGTCAGCTTAGCCAATGGTTTATCAATTTTGTTAGTTTTTTCAAAGAATCAGCTTTTGGTCTTGTTAACTCTTTCATTGTTTATCTGTTCTCTATTTCATCTAATTCTGCTTCAATTTTTATTATTTGCTTTTTTCTGGTGCCTGAGAGTTTTTTTTTTGTTGCTGCTCTCTATTTGTTCAAGTTGTAGGGATAATTCTTTGATTTTGGTTCTTTTTTCATTTTGTATCTGTGCATTTATTGATATAAATTGATCTCTGAGCACTGCTTTCACTGTGTCCCAAAGGTTCTGGTAGGAAGTGTTTCCATTCTCACTAGATTCTATGAATTTCTTTATTCCATCCTTGATGTCTTCTATAAGCCAGTAATTTTTCAGTAGGGTATTGTTCAGTTTCCAAGTGTTTGATTTCTTTTCCCTCCTTTTTCTGTTAATGATTTCTACTTTTATGGCCTTATGGTCAGAGAAGGTGCTTCGTAATATTTCAATGTTTTGGATTCTGCTAAGGCTTGCCTTATGATCTAATATGTGGTCTATTATAGAGAATGTTCCATGTGTACTAGAAAAGAAAGTATACTTGCCTGCTGTTGGGTGGAATGTTCTGTATATGTCTATAAGGTCAAGTTGGTTGATTGTGGCATTTCGATCTTCCGTGTCTTTATTGAGCTTCTTTCTGGATGTCCTGTCCTTCACTGAAAGTGGTGTGTTGAAGTCCTCTACTATAATTGTGGAGCCATCGGTCTCACTTTTCAATGCTGTTAGAGTTTGTTTTATGTATCTTGTGGCCCTGTCATTGGGTGCATAAATTTTTTTTATTTTTATTGTGCTGTAAGTTAAAGTTTACAAATCAAGTCAGTCTCTTACATAAAAACTTATATACACCTTGCTACATTCTCCCAATTATTCTCCCCCTAAATTTTTTTTTTTTAATGAGACAGCCTGCTTTCTCCCTCCACACTCTTTTTTCGTGTCCATTTCACCAGCTTCTAATGGCCTCTACCCTCTCATCTACCCTCCAGGAAGGAGATGCCAACATAGTCTCAAGTGTCCATTTGATCCAAGAAGCTCACTCCTCACCAGCATCCCTCTCCAACCCATTGTCCAGTCCAATCCATGTCTGACGAGCTGGCTTTGGGAATGGTTCCTGTAGTTGGCCAACAGGAGGCCTGGGGGCCATGATCACCAGGGTCCTTCCAGTCTCAGTCAGACCATTAAGTCTGGTCTTTGTATGAGAATTTGGGGTCTGCATCCCACTGCTCTCCTGCTCCCTCAGGGGTTCTCTGTTGTGTTTCCTGTCAGGGCAGTCATTGGTTGTAGCTGGGCACCATCTAGTTCTTCTGGTCTCAGGATGATGTAGTCTCTGATGCATGTGGCCCTTTCTGTCTCTTGCACTCGTAATCACCTTGTGTCCTTGGTGTTCTTCATTCTCCTTTGATCCAGGTGGGTTGAGACCAAGTGATGCATCTTAGATAGATGCTTGCTAGCGTTTAAGACCCCAGATGCCACTCTTCAAAGTGGAATGCAGAATGTTTTCTTAATAGATTTTCTTATGCCAATTGACTTAGATGTCCCCTGAAATCATGGTTCCCAGACTCCTGCCCCTGCTACACTGGCCTTCGAAGCATTCAGTTTACTCAGGAAACTTCTTTGCTTTTGGTTTAGTCCAATTGTGCTGACCTTCCCTGTATTGTGTGTTGTCTTCCCCTTCACCTAAAGTAGTTCTTATCTACTATCTAATTAGTGAATACCCTTCTCCCACCCTCCCTTCCTCCCCCCTCTCATAACCACAAAAGAATGTTTTCTTCTCAGTTTAAACTATTTCTCAAGTTCTTATAATAGTGGTCTTATACAATACTTGTCCTTTTGCAACTGACTAATTTCACTCAGCATAATGCCTTCCAGGTTCCTCCATGTTATGAAACGTTTCAGAGATTCCTCACTGTTCTTTATCAATGCGTAGTATTCCATTGTGTGAGTATATCATAATTTATCCATTCACCCGTTGATGGGCACCTTGGTTGCTTCCATCTTTTTGCTATTGTAAATAGTGCTGCAATAAACATGGGTGTGCATATATCTGTTCATGTAAAGGCTCTTATTTCTCTAGGATATATTCCAAGGAATGGGTTTGCCGGATCCCACGGTAGTTCTATTTCTAGCTTTTTAAGGAAGTGCCAAATTGATTTCCAAAGTGGTTGTACCCTTTGACATTCCCACCAGCAGTGTATAAGTGTTCCAATCTCTCCACAGCCTCTCCAACATTTATTATTTTGTGTTTTTTGGATTAATGCTAGCCTTGTTGGAGTGAGATGAAATCTCATTTTAGTTTTGATCTGCATTTTTCTAATGGCTAATGATCATGAACATTTCCTCAAGTATCTGTTAGCTACCTGAATGTCTTCTTTAGTGAAGTGTCTATTCATATCTTTTGCCCATTTTTTTAATTGTGTTATTTGTCTATTTGTAGTTGAGTTTTTGCAGTATCATGTAGATTATAGAGATCAGATGCTGATCGGAAGTGTCATAGCTAAAAACTTTTTCCCAGTCTGGAGGTAGTCTTTTTACTCTTTTGGTGAAGTCTTTGGATGAGCATAGATGTTTGATTTTTAGGAGCTCTCAGTTATCTAGTTTTTGTTCAGCATTCTTAATAATGTTTTGTATACTGTTTATGCCATGTATTAGGGCTCCTAACCTTGTCCCTATTTTTTCTTCCATGATCTTTATCGTTTTAGATTTATATTTAGGTCTTTGATCCATTTTGAACTCGTTTTTGTGCATGGAGTGAGGTATGGGTCTTGTTTCATTTTTTTGCAGATGGATATCCAGTTATGGGTGCATAAATATTTAATATGGTTTTATCCTCCTGGTATATTGTCCCTTTCATCATTATATGGTGTCCTTCCTTATCCTTTGTGGTAGATTTAAGTGTAAAGTCTATTTTGTCAGAAATTAATATTCCCACTCCTGCTCTTTTTTGATTGTTGTTTGCTTGATATATTTTTTTCCATCCTTTGAGTTTTAGTTTGTGTCTCTAAGTCTAAGTCATGTTTTTTGTAGGCAGCATATAGACGGATCTTGTTTTTATGTCCATTCAGACACCGTCTGTCTCTTTATTGGTACATTTAGTCCATTTACATTCAGCGTAATTATGGATAGGTATTTTTTATATATATATATATAAGTTTAATGCTGTTATTTTGATGTCTTTTTTGGTGTGTTGTTGACAGTTTCTTTTTCCCACTTAATTTTTTGTGCTAAGTCATTTATCTTTATATATTGTCTTTTCCTCTTATTTGTGGTTGTTGGTTTTGTTTCTGGTGAGCCTCCATTTTTTTATTGTATTTCGTTTTGATGAGTAGGATTGTTAGTCTCCTTTGTGGTTATGTTAATATTTACCCCTATTTTTTTAAGTTTAAACCTAACTGTTTTTCTTTATATTGCCTTGTCTTCCTCTCCGTATTAAAGATGTATGACTACATTTCTTTATTGTTTTAATATTGTCTTCCTTTACATAATAATATCTCTGTTTCCCTGTGTTGAGTGTTTTTTTATCTTGATTTATTTTTGTGATTCCCCTGTCTGGGTTGAAATCTAATTGCTCTGTCCAGTGTTCTAGTCTTGGGTTGCTATCTGATATTATTGATTTTCTAACAAGAGAACTCCCTTTAGTATTTCCTGTAGTTTTGGCTTGGTTTTTACAAAGCCCATAAACTTCTGTTTATCTGGAAATGTCCTAATTTCACCTTCATATTTGAGAGACAGTTGTGCTGGGTGTATGATTCTTGGCTGGCAGTTTTTTTCCTTCAGTGCTATATATATAAGTCATCCGATTGCCTTCTTGTCTGCATGGTTTCTGCCGAGTAGCCTGAACTTTTTCTTATTGATCTCCTTCGTAGGTACCCTTTCGTTTATCCCTAGCTGCTCTTAAAATTCTCTCTTTATCTTTGGTTTTGGCAAGTTTGATTATAATATGTCTTGGTGACTCTCTTTTAAAATCTACCTTATGTGGAGTTCGATCAGCATCTTGGATAGATATCTTCTCGTCTTCCACGATATCATGGAAGTTTTCTGCCAACAGGTCTTCAACAACTCTCTCCGTATTTTCTGTTATCCCTCCCTTTTCTGGTACTCCAATCACTCGTAGGTTATTTCTCTTGACAGAGTCCCACATGATTCTTTAAGGTTTCTTCATTTCTTAAAATTCTTTTATCTGACGTTTCTTCAAATATATTGGTGCTGAGTTCTTTATCTTCAGTGTCACCAGTCTTTGCCTTCCACTTGCTCAATTCTGTTCTTCTGACTTTCTATCGAGTTGTCTAATTCTGTAATTTCATTGCTAATCTTCCGAATTTCTATTGCTGTTTCTCCATGGATTCTTGAAGCTTATTAAATTTTTCCTTGTGTCCTTGATTAACCTTTTTAATTTCTTCAGCTGCTTTATCTGTTTGTTCCTTGGCTTGATTTGCCTATTGGCTGATCTCCTTCTTGATCTCATTCCTGATGTCTTGAAGTGTTCTGTATATTAATCTTTTCTATTCTGCCTCCAGTACTTCTAGCAAGTCATCTTCATCTGGAAGATCCCTTGATTCTTTGTTTTGAGAGGTTGTTGTTGTGATCATGGTCTGCTTCTTTACATGATTTGATATTGACTGTTGTCTCCTAGCCATCTAAGTTATTGTATTAGTTTATGTTTGCTTACTGTATCATAGCTTCTTGCTTTGTTTCATTTTGATATGCCCAAATAGCTTGCTTGAGTGAGCTAGGTTGATTATTTTTGCCTTTGGAGCTCTGATGTCCTGTCACCAGATGGTTAGAGCTGTTATCAGGTATATCAGCCTAGGAGTCTATTCCCTTTTCGTGTATGGATTCAGCTTAGGTGTTCAGGTAGTTAGCTTGTCATTATGTTTGTGGTACAGGCTCTGTCCTAATGTCTTATAGCATCGGGGTGATTGGTGTAGGTACCGGTATCTTGTTGCTGCAGGGTTTCATGCTCTGAACAAGGCAGGGGGTTGGCAGCTATCCCCCAAGTGTCTGTGAGGAAAGCACATCCCTGTTCCCTGGAGTGCACCGGTTGGTGGGTTCTGCAGACGGACCATGGGCACCCAATGCTTTTGGCTGTAAGAACTGGGAGGTGCCAGTTATCCTTGGACCCCTGTCTTGGGTGGCTCCATGACCTAATTGGAGCCACCAGTGCTTAGGCCCCTGTTGCGTGTTGGTGAGGACCCTGTTTAATAGGCAAAACGGTGTCAAACATCGAACACCCACCTCTCCACCGCACAACTGAAATAATTGCAGTCTGCCAACAAGGCCCTATTCTCCTGAATTAGGCCTACATAGGTACATGCAGGGGGGAAAGGTATTCAAAGTCCATGGACCATTTATGCCTGTACAGGAGCCGCTTCTGTCCTGAGCTCCCCAGGGTTGTGGAGCTGGCAGATTATCTTTTCCCCCAGTTGTGAATTTATTCCTTCTCCAAGGCCGGTAGAATGTCTCAGGGTGCTCAGCAGGGCCTATCTCAGGCCCAGGGAAATAAACAGCCACTGAAGCCGGCTTGGGAGCTGGGTGCATAGTAAAATATACTTAAGTACTTAGCTTTTGCCGAGAGTGCCGTTCTTCTCTGGTTCTGGAGGTGCAAGTAGGCTGTGCAGCTGGCTGTTTCTTCCTGAGGAAACTGTGGCCGAATGCTACCACTCCCCACTGCCATCGCTCCCAGAATGGTGGCCGAGGGTTCCTGGTGATTCAGGTTCTCAGTGCAGGGATCTGGGTCCAAAGTACATGCTCTTTGCTCTTGACTGTTCTTCCTTGGTGGTGATAGAATCCTTCTTTCTGCTCTGGAATTGGCTCTCTTTTAAAGCAAAACTGACCAGTCCTCTTGTTGTGCCACAATTACCCTATCACACAGTCCCACGCAATCACGTGGCTGGGAGTTACAAGACCATGACTAGAAAGGCCACACAAAAGTTATCAATTGTGCTGCACAGATGGACATCCAGTTTTGCCAGCACCATTTGTTAAAAAATCTGTCTTTTCCCCATTTAATGGGCTTTGGTCCTTTGTCAAAGATCAGCTGACCGTAGGTGGATGGATTTACGTTTGGGTTCTTGATTCTGTTCCATTGGTCTATGTGTGTGTTGTTGTACCAGCACCAGGCTGTTTTGACTACTGTGACTCTGTAGTAGGTTCTGAGATCAGGTCATATGAGGACTCCTACTTTGTTCTTTTTCTTCATTAATGCTTTGCTTTTCCAGGGCCTCTTTCCTTTCCATATAAAGTTTGTAATTAGTTTTTCCATCTTGTTAAAGAATACTGTTGATATTAGGATCAGGATTGCATTGCATCTGTAGATCACTTGGGGTAGAATTGAGATTTTCACATTTCACGGTTACAGTATGCTGTTTTTCCATTTATTTAGATTTCTTTTGGTTTCTTGCAATAGTGTTTTGTAATTTTCTTTGTAGAGGTCTTTTAGATCACTGGTTTTATTTATTCCTAAATATTTTATCTTTTTAGAGGCTATTATAAATGGTATTGTTTTCCTGATTTCCTTTTCGAAGTTCTCCTTGTTGGTTTTTAGAATTCCAGCTGATTTTTGTGTTGATCTTTTGTCCTGAGGGTTTGATTCTTGATTGAATGTGAATGATGGGGGAGAGATTTCTCCCATACTTCTGCTTTTAGAACACATTGGTGTCGCCCACTGAAATAAAAGTGAATTGAGTTTAATTAATGAAGTAATAATGAATTGAATTTTTGACATGTTCAGGTTGAGATGACTATAGTACATCCTGGCAGAAATGTACAGAAAGTAATTGGATATACAAGTCTAAAATTAATAAGATAGTTGTGGGCTGTATATATAACTTCAAGAGTTATAGTAAAAAATATATGGTCCCAGAGAGCAGGCATAAAGTAAAAAGAGCAGAGGGATCATAAGTGCATATATAGTACCTACTGATGATTTAAAGTTTAAGCTTTGGAACTATTTAAATTGCTATCTGTCTTACTTATCTAGTGCTGCTATAACAGAAATACCACAAGTGAATGGCTTTAACGAATCAAAATTAATTTTCTCATTGTGTAGGAGGCTAGAAGTTTGAATTCAGTTGCCAGTTTCAAGGGAAGGCTTTCTCTCTCTCTCTGCTCTGGGAGAAGGTCCTTGTCATCAGTCTTCCCCTGCTTTAGGAGCTTTTCAGCGCAGGGACCCCTGGTCCAAAGGACATGCTGTCCTGGCTCTGCTTTCTTGGTGGTATGTGGTCCCCCTGTCTCTCTGCTCGATTCTCTTTTATATCTCAAAAGAGGTTGGCTCAAGACAAAATCTAATCTTGTAGATTGAGTCCTGCCTCATTAACATAACTGCCACTAATCCCATCTCGTCAACGTCATGGAGACAGGATTAACAACACATAGGAGAATAAGATGACAAAATGGTGAACAATCACACAATACTGGGAATCGTAGCCTAGCCAAATGGATACACATATTTTTTGGGGACATAAATCAATCCATGATGCTATCTGCCCCAAGTATTGTGTTTTATAACCTGTTTGTCATTATATGATAGCCATCACTGCAGAAAGACATTCCTTTTAAGAATTGATCTGAATGTTTTAGAAGTTGTTGTATAACACTGAAGTATCGGTTGAGCACATAATAAAACTTACTGAATAAAGGTGATAAGGCTAAGGTGTATTTAGACATGATGCTTAAATTCAGGAACTCTAAATCTAAGAAGCGTTCTTTAAAGCTTGAAAAATTATAAAGACAAAATTATATCTACTATCTTTTTACACTAGTTAACTTATTAAATTTACTATGTTAAGTGGTGATTCAGCCTCAAAACTGTTTAAAACAGTTATAAGCCCCATGCTGTTTTAAGGCCTCTTTCCTTGAGAGTGAGGGCCATTACTTATTCATTTTTGCATCTCTGCTGTCTGCCATATACTCAGCCTATACTTATGAAACAATAGGTCTTCAAATACTAAATCCATAGAGAATATAGCTCCAGAATTCATGCCCGTATACTTAATCTTTTAAGATGATATCATACTAACCTTTGAAACTATTATCGATATTGAATTCTGTGCTTATATAGAAAATATCTGAAACATATATTTCATTAAAATAATATATATAGCCATTTTTTAGATACTTGGGGAATTGATAATGTAATTATAGAATTTCTTTAAATTTTACAGCAATATTCCCTTTTATGTGAGATCAAACATGAGAAATGTCTAATTTTAGAAGTTATAGGTTTAATAGATTTTAAAGTGCTTAAAATCTATTAAATTTTAAAATTATAATTCTAACATGATTCGAATGTATGCCTAAGTGTGTGTGGAGTAGACTAGTGGGTTAAGTAATGTCTGAGGTGAGGGGAAAGAACCCTACCAATATTACTTTTTAACTCAGTGTTTTCTAATATTCAATTATATTGTTTTAATTCTCCCCTGATATTTGTATTAAGCACTAAATACATAATATACTAATTACTTAAGAAATATATAATACATATTTATGCATGTAATTTTATCTATAATAAATATATGATATATATAGTAAACATATGATCATTTTTATTCGTATCTTCCACGATACTATCTTCTACAATGAAGTTTGGCATATAGACTTCCAGTTTGTATATTTATGGCTTAGTTATCTAGTGCTACTATAACAAAAATACCACAAGTGGATGGCTTTAACAAACAGAAATTTATTTTCTCACAGTTTTGGAGGTTAGAAGTCTGAATTGAGGGTACTGGTTCTAGGGGAAGGCTTTCTCTGTCAGCTCTAGAGAAAGGTCCTTGTCTCTTTTAAGCTCTGTTCCTTGGTGACCATGGTGAGGTACCATCTATCTTCACCCATCTCTGCTTGCTTCTCTGTGCCCAATCTCTTTGTTTTATATCTCAAAAAAAAATTGACTTAAAATGCAGCCTACACAAATGCTTCATCATTAACATAGCAAAGAAAACCTATTCCCAAATGGCATTGTAACCATAGGTATAAAATCAAAACCTGTTGCCATCTAGTCAATTAGAACTCATCGCAACACTTTAGGTGTTAGGATTTACAACACATATTTTGAAGGGACACAAATCAATTTCATAACAATTTACATACATAAATTTGTTTGCTTTAATGGAAATGAGATCATACTATATGTGTTTGCCATGTTTTTTAACCTACTGTTGTATTTGCATGTACTTGATGGAATTGTGGATTTGTTTCTGAACTCTTATTTTGTGCCATTTATCTATTTGTCTATCCCTGTTTTAAATACTGTAACTTCATAATATATTTGATGTTTAATAAGACTTTGTTTTGCATTTTCAAGATTTTTTGGACAATTTTTCTATATTCCTGTTCCAAATGAACATGAGAAATATTTTTTCAAGTTTCATAAAATTATCTATTGGGATTTTGATGTGAATGCGTTGAACTTATCCAATTATTCAGGTCTTTATTACATCCATCAGTAAAAATTTGTCATTTTCTTCATAGAATCTTATTTCTTTATTTGTAGGTATCTTTTTTTGTTGTTACTTCTGAATTGCAAATGGGGTCCTTTTTTGTTATATTATCTGAATGATTTTTGTTTGAACCAGAAAAAAACACTAATTTTTTGGAAATGCTCTATATCTGAACACCTAAACATTTTGTGTTAGTTTCAGCAGAGTCTCTTGAATTTTTTAAGGTAGATGATCGTAATTTCTTCAAATAATACATGTTTTGTCTCTTTCCAGTATTTGTACCTGTAGACAGATAGATCAGTTGATCTGTTTATTTATCTATCCATATTATTTTGGCTAGGGCCTCCAGTAAAATTTTAAATGGTATTGGTGATAGTGGGTATCCCTGTCTTAGTCTTGGTTTTAGTAGTGTTTTGTCATTAAATATAATTTTTTTCCTCATATTTCTGTTTTTTCTAAGGATTTTTTTTTTTTTTAATCAGGAATGGTATTGAATTATGTCAAATACTTTTTGATATCTGTTGAAATGAAACTGCCTAGATTCAAATCTGACTCTGCTACTTACCAGCTTTGTGACCTTGGGCCTTAGTTTCCTTAGCAATAAAATAGGATCTTGTGATAAATAAGAGAGTTATTATATGTAAAATACTTAGAACAGTGCCTGACACATAGTGAGCACGATACAAGTGTTTTCCATTATTTTTTGTCTTTAATTTGTTAGTATATAGTTAATATGTTTGTCAATATATAATGATTTATATAATAGTTTTCTTAATGCTAAACCATCATTGTTGTTGTTAGGTGCCGCCGAGTCGGTTCCGACTCAGAGCGACCCTATGCACAACAGAACGAAACACTGCCCCGTCCTGAGCCATCCTTACAATCGTTGTTATGCTTGAGCCTATTGTTGCAGCCACTGTGTCAGTCCACCTCGTTGAGGGTCTTCCTCTTTTCCACTGACCCTGTACTTTGCCAAGCATGATGTCCTTCTCCAGAGACTGATCCATCCTGACAACATGTCCAACGTATGTAAGACACAGCCTCACCATCCTTGCTCCTAAGGAGCATTCCGGTTGTACTTCTTCCAAGACAGATTTATACGTTCTTCTGGCAGTCCACGGTGTATTCAATAATCTTCGCCAACACCACAATACAAAGGAATCAATTCTTCTTTGATCTTCCTTATTCATTGTCCAGCTTTCACATGCATATGATGCAATTGAAAATACAATGGCTTGTGTCAGGTGCACCTTAGTCTTCAAGGTGACATCTTTGCTCTTCAACACTTTGAAGAGGTCCTTTGCAGCAGATTTGCCCACTACAATACATCTTTTGATTTCTTGACTGCTGCTTCCACAGCTGTTGATTGTGGATACAAGTAAAATGAAATCATTGACAACTTCAACCTTTTCTCCATTTATCATGATGTTTCTCATTGGTCCAGTTGTGAGGATTTTTGTTTTCTTTATGTTGAGGTGCAATCCATGAAGGCTGTGGTCTTTGGTCTTCATGAGTAAGTGCTTCAAGTCCTCTTTCACCTTCAGCAAGCAAGGTTGTGTCATCTGCATAATACAGGTTGTTAATGAGTCTTCCTCCAATCCTGATGCCCCGTTCTTCTTCATATAGTCCAGTTTCTTGTATTATTTGCTCAGCATACGGATTGAATAGGTATGGTGAAAGAATACAACCCTGGCACGCACCTTTCCTGACTTTAAACCAATCAGTATCCCCTTGCTCTGTCCGAACAACTGCCCGTTGATCTATGTAAAGGTTCCTCATGAGCACAATTAAGTGTTCTGGAATTCCCATTCTTCGCAAGTTATCCATAATTTGTTATGATCCACACAGTCGAATGCCTTTGCATAGTCAATAAAACACAGGTAAATATCCTTCTGGTATTCTCTGCTTTCAGCCAGGATCCATCTGACATCAGCAATGATATCCCTGGTTCCACGTCCTCTTCTGAAACTGACCTGAATTTCTGGCAGTTCCCTGTTGATATACTGTTCCAGCCATTTTTGAACGATCTTCACCAAAATTTTGCTTGCATGTGATAGTAATGATATTGTTCTATAATTTCCACATTCAGTTGGGTGACCTTTCTTGGGAATAGGCATAAATATGGACCTCTTCCAGGCAGTTGGCCAGGAAGCTGTCTTCCATATTTCTTTGCATAGATGAGTGAGCACCTCCAGCGCTGCATCTGATTGTTGCAACATCTCAATTGATATTCCATCAATTCCTGGAGCCTTGTTTTTCTCCAATGCCTTCAGAGCAGCTTGGACTTCTTCCTTCAGTACCATCGGTTCCTGATCATATGCTACCTCTTGAAATGGTTGAACTTTGACTAATTCTTTTTGGTATAATGACTCTGTGTATTCCTTCCGTCTTCTTTTGATGCTTCCTGCATCATTCAATATTTTCCCCACAGAATCCTTCACTATTGAACTCGAGGCTTGAATTTTTTCTTCAGTTCTTTCAGCTTGAGAAACACCGAGCATGTTCTTCCTTTTTGGTTTTCCATTTCTAGCTCTTTGCACATGTCATTATAATACTTTACTTTGTCTTCTCCAGCCACCCTTTGAAATCTTCTGTTCAGTTCTTTTACTTCATCATTTCTTCCTTTTGCTTTAGCTGTGCTCAATGTTTGACAGCAAGTTTCAGAGTCTCCTCCGACATCCGTCTTGGTCTTTTCTTTCTTTCCTGTCTTTTCAATGACCTCTTGCTTTCTTCATGGATGATGTCCTTGATGTCATTCCACAACTTGTCCGGTCTTCGGTCACCAGTGTTCAATGCATCCAATCTGTTCTTCAGATGGTCTCTAAATTCAGGTGGGATATACTCAAGGTCATATTTTGGCTCTCGTGGACTTGCTCTGATTTTCTTCAGTTTCAGCTTGAACTTGCATATGATCAATTGATAATCTGTTCCACAGTTGTCCCCTGGCCTTGTTTTGACTGATGATATCAAGGTTTTCCATCGTCTCTTTCCACAGATGTAGTCAATTTGATTTCTGTGTGTTCCATCTGGCAAGGTCCATGTGTATAGTCGCAGTTTATGTTGGTGAAAGAAGGTATTTGCAACGAATAAGTCATTGGTCTTGCAAAATTGTATTATTCGATGTCCAGCATTGTTTCTATCACCAAGGCCATGTTTTCCAACTACTGATCCTTCTTCGTTGTTTCCATCTTTTGCATTCAAATCACCAGTAATTATCAATGCATCCTGATTGCATGTTCGAACAATTTCAGACTGCAGCAGCCGTTAAAATTCTTCTATTTCTTCATCTTTGGCCCTAGTGGTTGGTGCATATATTTGAATAATAGTCGTATTAACTGGTCTTCCTTGTGGGCATATGGATATTATCCTATCATTGACAGCATTGTACTTCAGGATAGATCTTGAAATGTTCTTTTTAACGATGAATGCAACAACATTCCTCTTCAAGTTGTCATTCCCAGCAGAGTAGACTATATGATTGTCCGATTCAAAATGGCCAATACCAGCCCATTTCAGTTCATTAATGCCTAGGATATCAATGTTTTTGTGTTCCATTTCATTTTTGACGATTTCTAATTTTCCTAGATTTATACTTCGTACATTCCAGGTTCCGATTATTAATGGATGTTTGCAGCTGTTTCTTCTCATTTTGAGTTGTGCCACATCAGCAGATGAAGGTCCCAAAAGCTTTACTCCATCCACATCATTAATGTTGACTCTACTTTGAGGAGGCAGCTCTTCCCCAGTCATCTTTTGAGTGCCTTCCAACCTGGGGGGCTCATCTTCCAGCACTATATCAGACAGTGTTCCACTGCTATTCATAAGCTTTTCACTGGCTAATGCTTTTCAGAAGTAGGATGCCAGGTCCTTCTTCCTAGTCTGTCTTAGTCTGGAAGCTCAGCTGAAACCTATCCTCCATGGATGACCCTGCTGGTATCTGAATACTGGTGGCATAGCTTCCAGCATCACAGCAACACACAAGCCCCCACAGTACGACAAAGTGACAGACATGTGGGGGGAACCATCAATACATTCTTGAAATAATCCTTGACTGATCATAAATAGTATTTTTTTATATGTTGCTGTATTCAATTTGCTAATATTTTACTTAGGATTTTTGCATTTATCTTCCTCAGTGAAGTTGGGAAATAATTTTTATGTCCTATGTGACACATTGAGTTCTGGCATCATGGTTTGTCTAGCCTCATACATTGTTTGAATCTATTTCTTAACCTGATCTTTTCCAGATCACTTTTAATGAGAACTTGAACCCAGTGCTTTTATAATGTAATTTCTTGGCTTTTGGTTTATAGTTTGTAAAATGCTGAGTAGAGTCAATAGACTAGATTTGGAAAACAATGTTGTTATATTTTTCTCATCTTAATATATTATATGGTAAATGATAGAAAAATTCAGTGTTTTGGGGAAGTAAAGAGTTTCTTTTTAAGGGATTTAAGATTTTTGAGAGTTTTGTGAATTGTAATTTTGAGATTCAAATTTTATGAACTGTTAAAAAATTCTTCCTTTTTAGAAACAACTCTAATTTATCTTCTTGATTTCAGTCCAGGTTTTTTCTAAAAGAGGCCTGCCTTCCTAAATAGTTTTATATGTAGTGGAAGTGATGTTAGATATCCATTCCTGAAACCCATTTCACAGAGAAAATATGTCCCTTACCTCCTTATTTCTTTATTTATTTGTAGGCATCTTTTTTTTGTTGTTATTTCTGAACCTTAAAGTTCTTCAATCTAGTGGTGCCCACACCATCCTAGTTACCCTAATCTAACTATAATTAGGATATTCCCTAGACCTCTATATTTGTTAAGGACTTCTCTTTCCCATCCTCTCCCCTACCCTTATCCTAGGTACTTTTTACAACTACTTTTATATCACCTTGGAGCCCTGGTGGCACTGTGATTAAGAGCTCAGCTGCTAACCAAAAGGTTAGCAGTTCGAATTCAGCAGCTGTTCCTTGAAAACCATATGGGGCAGTTCTACTCTGTTCTATTGGGTCGCTAGGAGTCGGAACGGACTCAAGGGCAATGGGTTTGGTTTTTCTGTTTGTTTGTTTATATCACATTAAACATCATCTGTCCCAGTGACCTTCATCTCTATTGCATAGTAACAACCAGACTAAAGGGTCTTATTTGCTAAATAAAGGGTTTCATTTCTTAAAGATTATTTTGGGTTTGTGTGGCTATGTTTTTGAAGAGGAAGCAGCCAGATCATTAACTGTCAACTCTTTGAGTACAAGAACAATGTCTGGTTTACAGTTTTATTAGTATTATTGAGTACATGAGTTATCCAGGAAAAAATGAATGAAGACCAGAATTGTACTTGCTGCAATGCTAATAGAGATTTATTTATTATCAAGGTTAAATTGCTGAATATGAAAAATAAGTTGAAAATGGAACTGTTTATCTTTTTCCAGTTCTATTCCTTCTTTAATCTCAGTGAATGACACCTCCCTCTCATCTCCACAACCAATCCATTGCAATACTCTTGATATTAGCCTTTAATATAGATCTGAAGTCCACTTTCTCCTCCACTGTCATCTATCCAAGCCACTATCATCTCTTACTTGAACCAAGAGACAACCTTCTAATGAATCTTTGTATTGTCCCCAATAATACCTTTTCCATACAGAAAGCTCTTTTTTTTTTTAATGTAAATCAAATTGTAACCCCCCCCTTCACATTATTTAATTACTCCTTTGGCATTTAGGAAGAACACCAAAACCTTATCTACATGCCCTCTGTGATCTGATCTCTTCAGCCTCAACTCCAACAACTTTTCCCTGTGCATCTTTTGCTCCAGAAACACTGGCCTTTTTATTCTAAAGAGGATCGAGCTCTTTTTCTTAACGTTTTTACACAGGATGTTGTTTTTGCTTGGAACATTTTTGTACCCCACCCTATCCTTCTGTTTGTTAACTTCTTCAGATCTCACTTTAATGTGACTTCTCTTGCTGTTTAGTATTCCCTCTCATAGTAGCCTGTACGTTTTTCCCATATAGCTTTTGTCATAATATAGCTTTTGTCGTAACTTGTGGTTATTCATTTATTTGTGTGTGTGTTTATTAAGGTGTATCTTTTATGGAGCCAGACTTAAGCTCCTTGAGCGCAAGTACCTTGCTGTTTTGTTCACCACTACAAAATCCAGTATCTAACAAATTGTCTGGTGCCTAGTACATGTTGGTTGAATGAATGAATGAGTAAAAAGCAACATTAAGGATAACTCAGAGGTTACAATGTATAGATACATAGCACTTCTTTAATAATTAGTTAGCAATATACTAGGCTTTTTTTGTTGTGTAACAGTCATAAGATGATTTAAATACTTAAGTTATTATTGAAGTAACAACACAATTCACATTACTGATATTTATTTTTGTATTTGGTAAATCTTTAAAAATCATTATGATAACTTTTTAAAAAAACTTTATTTTACTTTTATTATCTAGATTTTTATTTAGTTTTTCTTAATTGTTAAAATCATTGTGTATAATACATGTTGACTACAAAAATGACATATGCATCTTGAAACACTTTTTGCACCATGTATTCTAATTCATTTTTATATCTTGCAAATATAACCTTGTAGATGATAATGAGTCAATAATAATTTATGTAATCCCAATTGTATTTTTCAAAACTAGCTTAAATTTAGAATGCATTCTTTCCTTCCTAAAGAGAGTAAAGCTAATTAAGAGCAGATAGCATACGTGATTTGCTTGGCATTTTCAGCATTGTAGCACAGTGTTTAGCAGGTAGTAGGCATTCTGCCAATAATTGTTAGTGAGTGAACGAATGATGAATGTTTGCATTGTAAAATCTAACTCTAAAATTAAATTTGTAGCTTCTGTAAACCTTTATACCCTTTGGAAGAAGCAAACAAACTTATTCTTTCCTGGTGTGGAAACATTTCCAGTCATGTACCATGCCTGAAGCATATTACTCTGTCAGTTGATCGAGCTTCAGAACTGTATAATGTCATGTTTTTTTACCCAAACTAGTAAAACCATGCCTGAGATTTTTTTTTATTTCTCCCTATTTGTATTAGATTTTGTGGACTTATCATAAAATTTATAATATTTTTCAAATAAGAATATATTATCATTTTTGTTAAAATTTTATCCCATATTGTCTTGTAACAAATATTAAATGCTGGCCAAGACCAGCCTATATATATATATATATATAGTATACACAAACATTCACATGAGTATATGTCTTTTTATATACCCACCACTGCCATCAAGTCAATTTCGACTCATAGTGACCCTATATGGCAGCATAGAACCACCCCATAGAGTCTCCAAAGAGCACCTGGTGGATTCAAATTGCTGACCTTTTGGTTACTAGCCATAGCACTTAACCACTATGCCACCAGGGTTTCCTTCTTATAGCACTTAACCACTGCACCACCAGGGTTTCCATAGGTATTTATATATATAGATATATTTCCATAATAGTTAAAATAATATAAAGAAGTTCCTTAAAAAATTATTATAATATGAAGTTCTAAAATTAAGTTATTTTAGTAATTAAGTCCTTGCTATGATGTACACTGATGACACAAAAAAAAATGAGACCAGCAGAGTGATTATTGCATTATGTATCTGGAATTACAGATGTGTGTGTATTACAGAAAAAATAAACGTACTGAAGTAAAATTTAGAATTTTGATAAGACTTTCATTTCATTTTGATGAGAAAACAAAGAAATAAATTTATAGCCAAATACCATCATACTGACTGGCTGACATGAATTTCAGCTACCATAAACTGATTCAAAGACATTTTGCCCATAATACTCAAGAAGATTAGAATAGCAAAACATTTCTTATTCCAGCTACCTTCCTTATCCTTGCCATGACTATTACACAAACACACAACACACACACACACCCACCATCCCCAGCGTCTTAGTATGTCTGGTCTTGTTTCCTCTGGTCTCTGAATCTCTACAGTTAGCATGAAAGAAAAATAAGTGGAAAGTGGTCATAGAAGAGATGTAAATGTATTAGTAATTTTATTAACTTTGGAAATCTAACTTTCAACTCAGAAGCGCTCATACTAAAGAAGAACAGTGTTTTGTACAGATATGGAATGAGTTTAGGTAGTAGATTCTGCTAGGCACCATCCTCATTAAATATTTTCCTATATAAGTTCAAAAACTTGAGTTCACTTATTTTAATAAATTGTATATAAAGCCCAAACATAGAATTAAATTGCAAAGTCTGCTTTAGAAAACACATGAACAAATTGTAATAATTATCCTATTGGGTAACTACTAAATCTAAAAATGTTTGCCAGAGTTGTTATAGAAGGCTTTGAGTACACCCCTTAAATTTGGTCTTTGCTTTTTATAATAGATGATTCATACCCATGGTTAGTTATGAATAAGACCAAATCAAAGAGATTACTAGTAGAAAATAATTCTAAAGAAAGGATGTCCCTTTTTTCTCTCATATTTTTCTATCTATAATGGGAGGGCTTAGCTTTGAGATTTTATAGCTGTCACAATTCAGACTATACTTATCTCATCATTTTAAAAAATTATTTCTAAAAGAGAAATTTAATCAGAGTACAAAACATTAGGAAGCTACACTTTAATGCTGTAATTGTATATGTGTTATCCTTTTGAAGAACTGAGTGATCACCTATTTATTTTTTTCTTTAGTCAAAGAGTTTAAAAGTACATGCTTTGTGTATTAGTGATTGTTTAACACAGTTCTAAGCAGAGTTTAAAAGACCATGATTAACAAAAGCAATGATATTGACATATTACAAATATAATTATCTTCAGTTTTAAAATTCAGATTGCTTAGACACAAAATTTGAATTAAGTACTCTAAAGTTTTTTTTTTTCTTTAGCTATTCGGATCTTCTGTCTGGTTTAAAAACATCTGTTATGATTTTAAAAAGAATCCCCAGACTAAATGCATATTAAATTTATACTCGGTTGTTAAAAGCCAGAATTGATTTGATGGCAATGGGTTAGGCTATATTTATTCTCTGTCATTCTTAAGAATCTCCCAAAAGTACCAATGAGAATTGTATACAAAAATCAAGATTAAGCTATTATTTTGTGGTACAGAATGCAGTATATTACTTTCACAATGCCAAGTGGCCATAGAATATAGGGTGTAATGAAGCAAAATAGAGTCACACATGTGCTGCATTTTATAGATCCTGAAAAATGAAAAGAAATAACAAATTCTGTCCTTTACCAGTATAATTTCACACTGACCATATATAAGGAAATTTTGTTTTTGTCAAATATGATTTCAAAGGAGCAAATCTCATCTGACATAGAAAACTATCTAGTTTAGTATAGAAAAACATTTGAGGAAAGCATGTGTGTGTTAATAGAATCATGTATGTGATAGGCTCTCTGAGTTACAGAAACTTAATTTAATGAATAACCTTTATTGCATAATCTCTCTCAGTCTCAACCATTCTGTCTCTGACTGATGATGCCACCTATTTTTTTAAGGAAGTGATCTGACTCAAGCTCCCCGTTTTTGCCTTTAGTGCTTATTATGTGATGTTATATACATTTATTACATTACTTACCATTAAGTGAATAAAAGTGGTAGAGGGTTGTCAAAAATGAGGAAAACCCTCAATGAGATGGATTGACACAACAGCCTCAATAATGGGCTTAAACATACCAAAGATCATGGAGATGGTGCAAGACCAGTCAATGTTTAGCTCTATTATACATAAGATAGCCATGAATTGGAGCCAACTCAATGGCAACTAACAACAAGAAGTTAGGTAAATACATATGGTACTTCCCATATTCTCTGTCTTTCATGGTTTATTGTTAATCAGTAGGTGGTCTGTCACTCATGTACAATTTATTTGATCCCAGAGATTTACTGAGCATGTACTATATTTATATATATTGAACATACATTGTATAGTGAATACAGTAATGATGAAAACAAAGCTTCTATCCTGGAGGAACACATCTTTTTAATTTACTTTTCTTTATTCCTTTCTTCCAACCCTTGATTAATTACTTCAAGAACATCTTCCTCTAACGTACTCTCATTCAAGTGCAAAAATGAAAAGTAAAGCCTCTAGGCTAGGGGCATTTAGTGTTCATGGTCTATCTTTATAAAGAAAATGAGAAAAATACAAATCTCAAAATTTAGACGTAATATAAGAACCATTTACTTGTAAAACTTTTTGAGCCTTGCATTTTTGCTTGGAGCATAATGCATGAGCATCAATAGTTCACAAGTAAAAGAACACTCTAATAAAGGAATACCAGTAAAGCAACTGTGTGTTCCTATGTTACAGATGTAATGTAAGCCTTTTTCCTATTTTTTTCGTAAGTTATACAGTACCCCTTGCTGTATAACCAACAGGAGTCTATTTAAAGCAATTTATGTTAACTAATTTAGTGCATTACACTTAATTCACATTGTGAGAACCTTTGTTATAAAAGTGCCTTTACTAATTTAGTCTGACAGCAAGCCTTAGATAAAGATTCAGTCAGGAAATTGTCAGTATCATGGGAGTCCTATGGATGGCGGTAGGTGTGTGTCTCAGAGCATAAGGGAATATGGGTTACATACCCAGGATTTTAACCTCCCAAAGCCAACTGTCATCTCTGCTCCAAAAAAACTGGAATACTGGCCAGGGTCTCAGGTTCTCAGGAGCAAGTGAAATAAAAAATGATTCAGTTACCAAGGCTGAAATATTAGGTAGTATCTTTTTCACAAGAATAGGATCAGAGCCCAGCTTCTAGAACTGCCTCAAAAACTAGAACAGAACTGGACCAGCACTCTCCCATACTCTAATGCTGCTCCATGAATTTATTGGCATCTGCCTCTTTAAATTCTTTTTAACAATGGAAAAAATTGGTCTCAGAACCCAGGAGCAGAGTTGAACCTACCTGTGTGTATGAATTGTGTGACTCCAGTTACGGTGATTGCAAGAAAAAGGGACAGAAAAAGAAGTTCATCATAGTGAATATGGAATTCACATCAGATTCTATGGATCCTGTGCTTTGCAAGAGAATGTTTATTTGATCTTCATTTTAATCTTATTAGTCTCCTCAGTTTATCCAAGTTAAATCTCAGTGATTATATTTTTAGTCCACTTCACTAAGCCTGTAAGCCTTTGTCACCAATTATTCAACTGATTATATGCAGAAAATAAATGTTAATAAAATGAAATATAAAACATACCCTCTGCTCAGTGGAATAAGTAGTAAAAATGGATTTTAGTATAAGGTGGAATTTGGGGCAATATTATATAAATTAAAAAATTTTATTTCTAAATAAATAATATCCTCTATGATAAAACATTTACTATGTAAACAGATAATACAATTAACATCTAAAGCAAAACATGACAACATAACAAATGAAAGCAATATTCAGTCAACACAAAGTTAAAATTTCTACACACTCAGAATTTTAATCATAGTTTTGAAACATCAGATTCTACAATAACTTTCATGAATTTGTCTATTTTTTTCCTCATTTTGTCTGCTTTTTGCTTCAACTCTTGGATAGCTCTGAATATTAGAGATTTGAATTCCCTATCAGGTTTTCTAGTGCCTTTTTTTTTCTACTGGAAAGTCATCTGGTGTTTTATTTTGGATGCCTACTGGCACCATCCTGTCCTGTTTTTTTATGTTTTGGTATCGTCTGCTGTCTTTGGGACATTCGTTAGTCATTTTCCCCATTTATTGACTGTAGATCTGTTTGTTTCGTCCTGCTTTTTTGTTTTATTTCATTATGTCTGAGCAAGTGGGCTGTGCGTTCTTTGTTGTTTATTCGTCTGTGGTCATCATACTTTTCACCTCCTTATCCAATGGACCAGTTACTCAGCTATGGTGCTGCAGGGCAGATCCAGCTGAAGTGGAAGGCTGGGATGGGTAGTTTGTGGCACATACTAGGGCCAATGGGGGGGCTGGGAATCAGTGCTGGGCAGGTTTCAGAGGCTGTGCCTGTGCAGCTCAGGGATGTGATTTTCAGCACATTTTTTATGTTTCAAAATTTATGTTTTCTTAGGTGACCTAAACCTAAATCTTTTAATGATGACAATCTGCATCTGACACCTAAACTTAAAGACTGTTAATAGAAATAGAACTCAAGATTTTCCCCAGATATTTGAGTTCATTGGTTTCAAATCTTTTGGTTGTATAATTTTGGACGAATTTTTAAGATCTCTATGCCTTATTGTATATTTTTCACTTGACATCTAAAATTTTTATGTCTAACTAATTGAAAAGAATTTCTTGAGCATTTCAAGTATTGGCATTTAAAACGAAAAATTTATATCCTTCCTTTAATTATATCCAATTGAATCTAAATGCCATAGCAATTTGGTATCACTGCACATTTAAAAAGATCCATGAAAAGTTTCTTCTTTTATACTCAAAATTTACATCATGCCCACACCCCCTTTCACATCCAGAGTTTTATCCTAACATATATTTTAATATATATACTAATATACTTTTCCCCCATGCATCTGTCAGTTTGTCATATGGTTGGGGCTTGTGTGTTACTGTGATGCTAGAATCTATGCCACAGGTATTCAAATGCCAGCAGGGTCACCCTAGGTGGACAAGTTCAGCTGAGCTTACAGACTAAGACAGACTAGGAAGAAGGACCTGGTGGTCTACTTCTTAAAAAGAATTAGCCAGTAAAAACCTTATGAATAACAACAGAACATTGTCTGATATAGTGCCATAAGGTGAGCTCCTCAGGTTGGAAGGCATTCAAAAGACTTCTGGGAAAGAGCTGTCTCCTCGAAGTAGAGTAGACCTTAATGACATGGACGGAGCCAAGCTTTCAGCATCTTCATTTGCTGAAGTGGGAAGACTCAAAATGAGAAGAAACACCTGCAAGCATTCATTAATAATTGAAACATAGAATGTACGAAGCATGAATCTGGGAAAATTGGAAATCATCAAAAATGAAATGCAACACATAAACATTGATATCCTAGGCATTAGTGAGCTGAAAAGGACTGGTATTGGTCATTTTAAATGAGACAATCATATGGTCTACTATACCAAGAAGGAAAAATTGAAGAGGAATGGTGTTGCATTCATTGTCAAAAAGAACATTCCACAGTCTATCCTGAAGTACAACGCTGTCAGTAAAAGGATAATACCTATATGCCTACAAAGAAGACCAGTTAATCCAACTATTTCAAATTTATGCTCTAACAACTAAGGCCAAAGATGAAGAAATTGAAGATTTCTACCAACTTCTGCTATCTGAAATTGATCAAACATGCAATCAAGATGCATTGACAATTACTAGTGATTGAAATGCAAAAGCTGGAAACGAAAACAAAAGATCAGTAGTTAGAAAATATGGCCTTGGTGATAGAAATGATGTCAGAGGTCTCCTGATAGAATTTTGCAAGACCAAGGACTTCTTCATTTCAAATAACTTTTTTCAACAACATAAAAAATGACAGCACTCTTGGACTTTATCAGATGGAATACACAGGAATCAAATCAACTACATTTGTGGAAAGAGATGATGGAAGAAGGTCAGGGAAACAGAACATCAATTGCTCATATGCAAGTTCAAATTGAAGCTGAAGAAAATTAGAACAAGTTCACAGGAGCCAAAGTATGACCTTGAATATATTGCACCTGAAATTAGAGACCATCTCAAGAATAGATTTGACCCATTGAACATTAATGACCAAAGACCGGACAAGTTGTGAAATGACATCAAGGACATGATACATAAAGACAGCAAGAGGTCATAAAAAAGACACGAAAGAAAGAAAAGACCAAAAATGGATGTCAGAAGAGACTCTGAAACTTGCTCTTGAACATTGAATAGCTAAAGCAAACAGAAGAAGTAATGAAGTAAAATACCTGAACAGAATATTTCGAAGAGTGACTCCAGAAGAGAAAATAAAGTATAATAATGACATGTGCAAAGACCTGGGGATAGAAAACCAAAGGGAAGAACACACTTGGCATTTCTCAAAGTAAAAGAACTGAAGGAAAAAATTCCAGTCTCAAGTTGCAATACTGAAGGGCTCTACTGGGAAAATATTAAACAATGCAGGCAGCATGAAAAGAAGATAGAAGGAATACACAAAGTCACTGTACCAAAAAGAATTGGCCAATGTGCAACCATTTCAGGTGGTAGCATATGATCAGGAACTGATGGTACTGAAGGAAGAGGCCCAAGCTGCACTGAAGGCCTTCATGAAAAACAAGCCTCCAGAAATTGATGGAATACCAATGGAGATGTTTTAACAAACGGATGCAGCACTGGAAGTGCTCACTCATCTATATCAAGAAATTTGGAAGACAGCTACCTGGACAACTGACTGGATCAAATCCATATTTATGCCTATTCCAAAGAAAGGTGATCCAACCGAATGTGGAAATTATAGAACAATATCATTAATATCACATGCAGGCAAAATTTTGGTGAAGATCATTCAAAAACGTCTGCAGCAGTATATCAACAGGGAACTGCTAGAAATTCAGGCTGGTTTCAGAAGAGGACGTGGAACCAGGGATATCATTGCTAATGTCAGATGGATCCTAGCCAAAAGCAGAGAATACCAGAAAGATGTTTACCTGTGTTTTATTGACTATGCAAAGGCATTCGACTGTGTGGATCATAACAAATTATGGATAGCATTACAAAGAATGGGAATTCCAAAACACTTCATTGTGCTCATGAAGTACTTGTACATAGATCAAGAGACAGTCATTCGAACAGAGTAAGGGGATATTGCGTGATTTAAAGTCAGGAAAAACGTGCATCAGGATTGTATCCTTTCAACATATTTATTCAATCTGTATGCTTTACCCAAGAAGCTGGACTATATGAAGAAGAATGGGGCATCAGGATTGGAGGAAGACTCATTAACAACCTGTCACGTGCAGATGACACAACCTTTCTTGCTGCAACGGAAGAGGACTTGAAGCACTTACTCATGAAGACCAAAGACCACAGCCTTCAGTATGGATTACACCTCAACATAAAGAAAACAAAAATCCTCACAACTGGACCAATGAACAACATCATGATAAAGGGAGAAAATATCAAAGTTGTCAAAGATTTCATTTTACTTGAATCCATAATGAGTACCCATGGAAGCAGCAGTCGAGAAATCAAATGATGTATTGCATTGGGCAAATTTGCTGCAGAAGACCTCTTTAAGGTGTTTAAAAGCAAAGATGTCACTTTAAGGACTAAGGTGCATCTGATTCAGGCCATGGTGTTTTCAGTGACTTCATATGCATGGGAAAGCTGAACAATGCATAAGGAATATCGAAGATTAATTGACGCCTTTATATTACGGTGTTGGCGAAGAATATTGAATATACCATGACTGCCAGAAGAACAAATTTGTCTTGTAAGAACTACAGCCAAAATGCTCCTTAGAAATGAGGATGGCGAGACTAAGTGTCACATATTTAGGACATGTTATCAGGAGGGACCAGTACCTGTAGAAGGACATCAGGCTCGGTAGAGGGCCAGTGAAAAAAAGGAAGACCATCAATGAGAGGGATTGACACAGTGGCTGCAACAATGGGCTCAAGCATAACAATGATTATGAGGGTAATGCAGGACCAGTCAGTGTTTCATTCTGTTGTACATGGGGTTTCTAAGAGTTGGAACTGACTGGACAACACCTAACAACACAATATTTTTTAAAAATATTTTTGTGCTGAAAAGTATTTTAATAATTATATCATGTACCTCTACACAAATATATATGTAAATTTAAGTTACATTTTAAAAAATTTCCTGTAACCATAAACAAAATAATAATTTTCTTCTGGATTGAATGCTTATTATGATAACAGTTAATAATAAATCAGGAGAACACACAATACACTTTTTGATAAATAATTATTAAATATAAGAGTAAAGTTTTTATTAAAGATTCATTTTCATTTAAATGCATGCTTTTCAGTTAGCAATACAATCTGTATTTCTAGAATAAGACAGTATTTCAGCATCAGTTTTATTCCTATATTTTGTTTCTATAGAGGTGAGTGCTGAGAAAATTAGTACATGGGAATGAAAGGAGTTTGTTGTAGAAATATTACTCAGTTATTTGAACTCCCTTTGAGTTATTTGTATAAAAAATAACCAAGTGCTCTATCATCAAAAATTATTTTAAACAATATATTAGCTGTTTGGAAACCCTGGTGGCGTGATGGTTAAGTGCTACGGCTGCTAACCAAGAGGTCAGCAGTTTGAATCTGCCCCGCTCTCCTTGGAAACCCTATGGGGCAGTTCTACTCTGTCCTATAGTGTAGCTATGAGTCAAAATCGACTCAACGGCAGTGGGTTTATTAGCTGTTCATTTGATTAGATGCTCTTTCAAACTCGGTGAAAGTAAGGAACTGGAAAACCACCTGATATAGTTCATTCATTTTTTCAGTACTGACACCAAATGTTTCCAATTGTCTCTTTTCTTGGCACCTGGAAGTTTTTAAATCCCAAGGCAATGCATTATTGTAAAATTATGAATGGTGCAAAATATGACTTTCTTTTGTAAGATGGGAGGAATATGATTTCAAAAGGAGAAGCTTGTCTTTTTTAAAGAAAAGAATGCATAAGGAATTTGATGATCTATAAATAGATCTAAAGCCTCTTATGCTTGCCTATTTGCAAGACGTAACATGACTGGGTGCTGTGTATAAAACTGCTGCTAAAAAAATAATACCATAAAGCTATTATCACTTGAAAGGAATGTATTAACACAGTAGCCTTAACCTTTGGAAAAAAACAGGAAAAAAATGTTTATTGAATTATAATTTTACATGACCTCCTGATGTAAATCTATAGTGATTGTTTTGATAGAATATATGCCTAATTCATAGAACTTCCAACTCTACCATCATGTCCCTAGAAGACCATTCAAGGAGGTTGACTCCAGTGTGTCTTTGTCAAACTGTTAGACTAAATATTGGTGTTCTTGGATGATTATTTGGTGTTTTAATTTAGGGTTCCTTATACTGTCAAATACTTGTTTTCTTCCTTTGCTCACATTGCTCCTTCCATTTGAGTTACTAGCTCCTCCTCCCTGTCCCCGTATATGGCACATATTATATGTCTTCATTATAGCTGTTTCATATTGTAGTTATGACAGCCAATCCATTCTGCTTCCTTATCATATTTCAAATCTTATCCCATTGTTCCATCCCACTGCCCTAGTTTAAACTAACATCATTTCTGAATTGGTAATGATCTTCCAGTGGATCTCCCTGATGTCTAATATCTCCACTGTAGAATTATTACAGTGACCTGTCTAAAATGTGGACTAGTTCCATATCCTCCTACTCAGAACTCTTCAGTTGCTCTTAGTGTCTTTATTTCAATGTTATGTACTGCCAGGAACAGAAGTATTAGTATTTACTTTCATGTATTATCTGTAATTGTCTGTTCTCAACTACCTGTTCAGATTTTTCTCCAGAAACTATCTCCATCTGTTTTACACTCTAGTGACACACATTATGTACTTCCTTGAGCACACATCATGGTACATTTATTAGAATGTGACAACGGAGACATGACTTTGTTTTTTAGTAATAGTCAACCTGAACTTCTGGCTACTTACAAAGAAAAGTCAAAATTTATTCATATACATAGAGGTTATATCCCTTTTGAAAAAAGTTATGATTTATCACAGAAATGTGTATATAGTTAACATTAATAACGTTAAGTGTGTCTATAGGACACTGAACCCTGGTGGCACAATGTTTAAGAGCTTGGCTGCAAAACAAAAGGTCGGCAGTTTGAATCCATCAGCCACTCCTTGGAAACCTTATGGGGCAGTTCTACACTGTCCTATAGGGTTGCTATGAGTCAGAATCAACTCAATGGCAACGGGTTATAGGACACACAAAAAAATGCCCACCAAAAAAAAAAAAAAAATTGTAAGATGAAGGGAGGCCATGGCAAAGAAAAACTATATTCATAGTCCTTTTAGGTTTTTCAAAATGTGTTTTCAAAACACACATGCACAATATACAACATACCTACTTAATTCTACTTTATCTATATTAATAAGAAAAAGGAATTCTGTTTTTCCTATACCCTAGAAATCAGTGGATCATAACCATGTTTTTATAATTCCCTTAGGATTCAGCATAGTGAGGTAGGATAAACACTGGCATGTTAAAGATGAGTTCCACTAACAATGTCAACATTTACTAACCATGTGATCTTTAATAGGTCATTTATCTTTACTAAATCTCAGTTTTCTCATTTATAAAGTGAGTATCATGGTATATTTCCTTTCTGACCAAGGAGAGATTATTAGTGTCATGTGAGGTAGCACGTGAGAGTGTATGATAAATTTAAAGAGCTTTAGAGATACTGCATTATTGAATTAGTCCTCAGTTTCTTTTTCTTTAACTTTATATCCTATGCTTCCTCAGAGGATATAGTCTATCTTGATATGTTGATAAGGCTAATAGTCAAATAAGGAAATAAAGGATAAGTGGAAGGAAATAAAGAATGTATTGGGGGGTTTGTTTATTTTTTCTTATTTCTTTCTTTTTTGTTTATGTTTCTTCCTCATTAAAACAGTTTTGGTATGAACCATGATGGAATTGGAAATTCTTGTGGGACGAAAGGTCATGAAGCAGCAAAACTTATGGCAGCTCACATTACTGCAAATACCAATCCCTTTTCCTGGTCTGCCTGCAGTCGAGACTATATCACCAGCTTTCTAGAGTAAGTAATCTCTGGAGAGTGATGATGAATTGCTCCAGAAGTAAGCCATTGGTAGAAGCCTAATATGTAGTGCTTCAAACCTTGCATAATGAGTAACTTTTATACGACCCGGTGATATTTCAGGCCATTCTCAAATTACTTTAAAAAATCATTGTGGCAAATTTTTCCTTCATACTCAAACAGAACTTAGTGAACAGACAAGAGGAGCTGGAGCAAGGATATCAGTGGGGGTTGATGAGTATGTGAGCATTAGACTTTTTCAATAAATGGGAAGCAATGTCAGAAGAATTTTGATTGATTTCTATAATTTAATACAGCATAGGCCAAACTGTGAAAACCCTGGTGGCGTAGTGGTTAAGAGCTACAGCTGCTAACCAAGAGGCTGGCGGTTTGAATCCACCAGGCGCTTCTTGGAAACCCTATGGGGCAGTTCTACTCTGTCCTATAGGGCTGCTATGAGTCAGAATTGACTCGACAACAGTGGGTTTGGCTTTTTTTGGTTTAGGCCAAACTTTAATTCAGTGGTTATGTATTTCATTTTGTTGATGAAAAAACTGAGATTTATAGGCGTGCCAAAGTATCTAACAGTAACAAACAGCAATAACAACAAAAACTGAAACACCCAGGCAATGAACATATTGAGAATATGAAAATATGTTAAGTGACTCCTCTTTTCTACAGTTTAAGAGTATCTTTACTGGTCCTTTAACACATATTTCTAGAGTCTGGTTATTTAAATGTGAAGAGGTATAGTTAGCTCAGGTATAACTATATTCAGGAAAGCAGTCGTTCTTCTGTATCTTACCTGCATAGGGCTTCAGGATTGGGCTTTGGAAACTGTTAAGACTTGGGTCTCACTTTCAACCTGTGTGACCTTGGGCATGTTACTTAACCTTTCTAATCTTCATTGTCCTCATCTATTAAATGAGTTTAGGTAATAATAGCTACCTGATAAAGTTGGTGTGTATGTAACTATGTATAATACTATAATGTATGTGAAACACTTAATAGATATTCACTAAATGGTAAATATTATTATTTTAAATAATACCTTTTGAGGGTTCAGTGCTTTATTGCTCTATCATTACCTTCAACTATTTTGTGCCACTTTTTTTTTTCCCCTTGGGGAGGAGAGATTAAATACTCTGAAAATGTGAAGCCTACATAAAGCACAGGTGATTCATGGAAATTTGTTTCAAAAATTGGCTTTCTTCAAAGTTTACTTTCACATGATTATATTATAAAATCTTTTCAAATGTAAGTATGTTATGTAGGATAACATTATTCGTTAAAATTTTAGTTCATATACACTATAGTCAGATCATATATTGTGAAGACTTATATATTTTTTAAAAAGCCCCAAACAAGAGACTAAATTTACAGTACCTAGAACATTGCTTTGCTCAATCAAAGATCAAAAAGACAAATATTTAAAATGGCCTCTTTTGAATTTATTTAGGTAATAATAAAATGGGAAGAACTAGAAATTCATTTCAGAAGGAGGTTCATCTAAATAACCATATTAGAACCTAGCAATTTTTAGCCTTAGTAATAGATAATTATGATATTACACTTGCCCAGTGCAAAAATTGAGTGAAGTTTTATAAAGACAGGCCACAGAGAATTCTCTTGACATCTTTTGTAGTTTTTAATACAAAGCACTAGCAATCTCATTTTCTAAGATGCTTTTAATGAGATTCATATTACCTAAATTTTAAACATTGTTGAAGATCTGCCTTCTCCAAAAATCAAGCTGAATCCGGAATTTCTGCCTTGACTTGGCTTATGTTTTTATAATGGAATCTTAGTGTCTATCACCAGGAAGACAAATGGTATAACCTGCTAAGGATGCCAGTGTGTTTCTGAAGTCTACCCCTCTCTTTTTTTTTTTTTAAGTATCATTTTCTTTTCTCTCTGTCCTGTTCCTGTCCCATAGGCTATTGCATAGCCCATTTGTTTAGAACCTTCTCTGTAGACTAAATACAAGGACCAATTTTGATCTTCTGCCAGACTCTGCCTAGTTGAAACCATAAAACCGTATTAGGCTATTAAAACACTCCAAATGGGAATCCCTAAATTGCCGGTAAAATATAGTTGAGAAATCACCACTGGTTTGGTTAAAGATGTAAAATTATTACTAGTTGCAATAAAGTGTTCCATTGAATTAATTGAAAGAATTAATCCAAACAGCATTATTTAAACTTTATTGCTTCTTTGTATTTTGTATGTATAATAATGATTAGTGTTGACGGTTCTAATGAGCTTGCTTATCCTGTATTTTATAGAAATATTTTTGTTATGCATCCTCATGGGAATGCTGACAAAGTTAAAACCATTAGTAAAAGATAAATGGGAAAGACAATGGGTAGAGACTTGGGGAAAAGTTGTTTCCCCCCACCCCTTTAATAACAAACAACTCTGATTATAATCTGACCCGGCGATAAAGATTTTTTAAACACAAGGCCCTTTTAAATAGGTCAGTTCACTGGAGCACAAAGACATAAGAGTAATTTTCTTGAATTTCTTTGTTCCCTTTTTATTAATGCGGTGGACTTAATTGCTTTAACAGCTATGCATGATATTTTTAAAAATCCAGTGATATTTTGATCAGGGATTGAAGTTACATTTATGTTTTATAGTTGGCTCAAAAAGGCTCATAACATTTTATTTTAGTTTCTCTTCTTAAGAAAAAGAAATCTTGAAAGATGAATTGTTTAGGAACTGCAGCTCAGCCAACAAAATGCATACCTTTCTCTACTTAGTGACTGTATAGGCCAAAGATGATGGTGGATTTTAACAATGAGCTTTCTATGATTTATAGAGATTCACTATTCACTATGTTCAACTGAAAACGATTCCATGGCCTTTAAATGCCAATAGAGTAAAAAGTCTCTCATGTCATTCTGAAACACTAGGTGCTATTGATCACTCAGGAGATGGTGTTTACCAACTCCCAATATTTTTTTTCAGATTTCTTAAACTCGGTGATTCAATAAGTGGTTCATGAATCGCCCAGAAGCCGTCCTGATTAAATAATAAAGAACCTATTTCCGTTAAAATGGACGTGTTATGCCAGCTTCTGATGTTTTCCGAGGAGACGGCTTTGCAGGTAGTGTCCTTCCTATCTGCCTGCGGGACTTATTTATTTATTTATTTATTCAGGAAATAGAGAAAGATGAACCTGGTATTATGGTTCACACTCATTGATGACTATGGGCTAATGTACCGGGCAGTGGAAGGCAGCCAGAAGTAATTTAGGCCAGTTTTTCACACATTTTCCACCACTTAGAGGTAGTACAGAGTAATTTCATACAGTTTTTAACCAATTCTGGGGGCTCTGTGAATCAACTCTTGCTCTATTTAAAGTCTGTTAATTTGTTTGAACTGTCAGAGATGCATAAAAAAATTTCGTACAGTTCCAAATTAAATACAGACTAGCCATTTTCACAGAAAGCATGGAAGCTGAAAACATTAAAAGAGGCAACTTTATGGTCGAAGGTGAACTAGGAAGAAAGGTGAGAGTAGAACTACAAGAGTAGTGAAATAAGGTGACCAAGGCACTTATTTCCAAGACACTCACTAGCACATACCTTCAAAGGTCAATATCAATCTATAACATGGAAAATGATCTCTATTGATGGGATTTTTTTTTTTTTTTTTTAACGTGGAACCCAAAGAAATAGCTTTGCAAAATAGATTTCTTTTCCTTTCACTTATCTGATATTTCTTTTGGGAACCTCACTCTACCCATAAATATCTTTGATAAGTCATAATTATAGATGGAAAAAAAAAAAGAAGATAACGGAGTAAACCACTGTCAGTACAGTATTTGTATCCTGGAAGCTTCCAGTTCAGTTATATTCAAGCACCTCAGTTATACAGAGGGCAAGAGAGGCCTGGCTTAGAATAGTTCATTTAAAAATGTAAACATAGAAAAAAAATGTTAGTTTTATGATGATTTATCATAAAATCATCAAAGCACTTTATTAGAATATAGTAGGTAATACACTTGATGGTTCCAACGTGATTCATTTGTGCTTAATTTAGATATATCAGGACAATTTTGAGGGAAAATAGGAGATGGAATTAATGTTAAATTTCTGTTGTTGTTGTTAAGAGACTGTTAAGATATGGACAAGGTTATTTTTAAGATTTAGTTTTTAGATCGACCCACTGTGTTGTAGACTGAAGGTCTATACTTTAAAATATAATTGTTTTAGTGAAAGCAATATAAAATCACAATTAAGAATATATCCTCCCGTGTCCTGGAAAGAAAGCCGGAAGTGCATATTTTATATACGGGTATGTAAATTTTACTTGAAGACTGAATTCTGGCTCATGTTCCCATTTTCAAGTCTAATTTTTAGACTGTGTAAATAAGACCTCTCTAAATTAGAGGTAGAATACATAAAATATGACTTTCACATCATTCTGGAGAGATTTGTGGAAATGTAAATATACTTCGATTTACTAAGAATTTTGTGGTCAAGGCAAAAGCATATTCTTAGACTAATATATATTTTTTTGCTTGATCCTGGAAGCATAAACAAAAATAGTCTGTGAATTTGATGATTTATCTATATTGTTATAGATATTAACTACGGTTGGGTTTTTAAGTCATGAAATATATGATGCTAGGGAAATAATCATAGTTCTACTTTTTTATATAAGTAGTTTTGCTCTGGACGATTATACTTATGTTTAATAATAGCAGGTTGTAATAACATCTCACAGATGAAGATTACCAATGATTTTCTTCATTTATTTATAACTGATGTTCATGTTTTCTAAGTGGAAAAATTTGCATATGATACCAAGACGTAGACCATCTATGTTTAAAAGTGTTATATGATGAGAAAATTGGTAATAGTAATAGAAATAACACTAAGCCCAGGATCCTGAGAATTGTGTGGTTGTATCTCCATTAGTTAGAGCCCCAGATTAAACAAAAACTTCCTGTAGCTTCTATTTTCTCAAAAGAAGACAATTACAATTTATGAGAAAGAAACTCATCTAATTTTTTAAAGGAAGGTAAAGCGTTTGCACATTTGCAGTAGGTGACAGGTACAAAAATGTTCATTTCACAATAATTTGTAATTGCCATAAATTGGAAACAACTCAAATATTCATTAATAGAATAATAGATCAATATTTATGGCATAGTCTTTTTAAAAATTTATTTTATTTTATTGTTCCTGTTGAGGATATACACATTAAAGCATACACCAAGTCAACCGTTTCTACACATACAATTCATTGATATGATTACATTCTTTGAGTTGCACAACCATTCTCACCCTCCTTTTCTGAGTTGTTCCTCTCCCATTAACATAAACTCACTGCCCCCTAAGGTTGCTATCTAATCTTTCGAGTTGCTGATGCCATTTTGATCCCATATAGGTCTTACAAGAGCATAATACTCAAGACAGACATTTTTTACTAGTCAAGCTAAACTATTGTTTGATTTTAAGAAGACTTTGGGGGATATTTTTGGTTTAAGGTTTAAAGATTATCTCAGGGCAATAATTTTAAGGGTTCTTCCACCCTCCATGGCTCCAGAAAATCTGGAGTCCATAAGAATTTGAAATTCTCTTCTGCATTTCCCCTCTCTTTTGATCAGGATTCTTCTATAGAATCTTTGATCAAAATGTGCGGTAATGGGACTTGGGCACCATCCAGTTCTTCTGGTCTCATGGCAAGAGGCAGTTGTTCAAGAAGGCAGTTAGCCATACATTCCTTTTCCTCCTCCTATTCCTGACTTTCTTTTTTTCTCTGTTGCTTCTGACAAATAGAGGCCAATTGCCTTGGATGGCCACTTGCAAGCGTTTAAGACCCCAGGCACTATGCAGTGAACTAGGAGGCAGAACAGAAGCACTAAACATGTTGTTAGGCCAATTAACTGATAAAAAGATGTGCCTCTTTTTTTTTGTCACTGTTGTAAATATATCTATCACACAACTTTTGCCAATTCAACTTTCTATAGGTGTACAACTTATTGACAGCAATTACAATAATTGATTGTGCAGCCCTACACTTAATGTGATTTTTCCATCACCATTAACTGCCCCTTCCCCCCTCCCTGCTGCCCTGGTTAAAAAAAAACAAAAAGTCCATTGCTGTCAAGTTGATTCCTGGTAACCACTAATAAGCTTTGGTCTCTATACGTTTGCCTTTTCTTGTCTTTTTATATAAACCAAAAAACCAAGCCTGTTGCCCTGAAGTCAATTCCGACTCATAGCGACCCTATAGGACAAAGTAGAACTGCAACATAGGGTTTCCAAGGCTGTAAATCTTTCATAAGCAGACTGCCACTTCTTTCTTCCCCAGAGTGGCTGGTGGATGCAAACTGCTGACCTTTTGGTTAGCAGCCTGAGCTCTTAACCACTGTGCCACCAGTACTCCATCTTTTTTATATAAGACCATACAATATTTGTCCTTTTGTTATTGACTTACTTCACTCAGCATAACATCTTCAAGCTCCATCTATATCGTAGCATGTATCAAGACTTGTTTTCTCCTACTGGCTGAATAGTAGTACATTGTATGTATATACCACATTTTGTTTATCCATTCATCTATTGATGGGCATTGAGGTTGTTTCCACCTTTTGGCTATTGTGAATAGTGCTGCAATGAACATTGGTGTACAAATCTCCGTCTGAGTCTCTGCTTTCAAGTTTTGTGGGTATATATGTAGGAGTGGAATTGCTGGCTCATATGATAGTTCTTTTTTTAGTTTTTTGAGGAACCGTGTGGCCTAGCCTTAAACAATATTAAAGAAAAATAGAATTGAACAGACTACAGCTACACATATCAACATCACTGAATCTCACATTCATAATATTGTGTGAAAGAATAAAGTCACAAAAGAAAACTTACAGTATGGCTCTTTTTATATATACAGGCAGATAAATAGTGTTGTTATTAGTTGCCATTGAGTCATTCCAACTTGTAGTGACCCTGTGTACAATAGAATAAAACACTGTGCCAACCTCACAATCGTTGCTATGTTTGAACCCATTGTTGCATCCACTGTGTCAATCCGTTTCGTTAATACTCTTCCTCTTTTTTTACTGACCCTCCACTTTAGTAAGCATGATGTTCTTCTCCAGGGACTGGTCCCTCCTGATAACATGCCCAAAGTACGTGAGACCAAGTCTCACCATCCTTGCTTCTAAAGATCATTCTGGCTATACTTCTTTCAAGACAGATTTGTTCGTTCTTCTGGCAGTCCTTGGTATATGGTATATTCAATATTCTTAGCCAATACCATAATTCAAAGGCATCAATTATTCTTTGGTCTTCTTATTCGTAGTCTAGCTTTCACATGCATATGAGGCGATTGAAAAATACCATGGCTTGCGTCAGGCCTACCAGGTGACGTCCTTGCTTTTGAACACGTGAAGGAGGTCTTTTGCAGCAGATTTGTCCAATGCATTATGTTGTTTCATTTCTTGACTGCTGCTTCCATGGGCTTTGTTTGTGGATCTAAGTAAAATGAAATCCTTGACAACTTCAATATTTTCTCCTTTCGTTATGATTTTGCTTGTTGGTCCAGTTGTGATAAATAGGTGGATAAATAGTAGAGAGGCAAAACTATTAAGAAAAGCAGGAAATTATTATTATGAAAATCATACTAGTAGTTAACTCTGGGGAGCAGGTGGGGGTTGTGATTGGAGTTGAGCGCTTTGGAATTTTCTTTAAAAAGAAAGAAGAAAAGAAAAATCACTTCCAGGATTAAGTATACATCCATGTCCTATACCTCCTATACCTATATCTGTAATACTTTATTATGTCCATTGATATCTCAGAGGTATGGAAATATCCAGAATTATTTTTTAAGAGTTGTGATCTAAGACTTTACTTACACGAAGTAGGAGCTGATTAGCTGACAAATATTAGTGAGATTATTAAAAGCATGTGTTGCATGATCTTCAGTAAAGAAAATATGAAAACTACTTGATCCTCCTAAAACTTTGAGATTTTACTGTATATATTGGATATAATTACTAGAAGAAATATCTGTAGTACATTTTTTTAACCCAAAACTTGGAAACAATTTAATTTAGCCTTGCAGATATCCCCTCACTTGTGTTCCTGTGGCCAATAATAGTAGGTAAGACACTTGATTTGCCTGCATTGGTAATTTGTGCATATATACTCAAATCCATTTCAAAAGGCCTTTTTTGATGTGATGTTCTTTAGTTTACACATTTGTTTCTTAAAGACCCATAAGGTTTTTTGCTTGTATTTTATTTCACACTGGAAAAAATGGACAAGACTAGCCTAGATATTTAATTAGACCACATTGATTCAAAGCAATAGGTGCTTTTAAAGAACTAAAAAGAAAATATGCTTTTGAGATAAACTCACACGGAAGCATTTTGGCCATTGATGCCTACAGTGCATGGTGTTCTTGGTTGTCTGAAGACCCTTGCATATGGTCATCTAATTCAGTATTTTTAAAGATATGGACCATGATTAGAAGACCATTAGTACCTTGAAACAGGAACTTTAAACGATGTAATTATTCTTGCTTCCTCCTAGGTTAAGCCAATTTTTAGTTTGCCACTAGCAAAGAATTTATTCCTCAGGGTATCTATCCTTAGACTCTTCTTTAGAATCCAAGTAATTCTTCCTCTAATTTTTTAGGTTAATTTTCTATAATCCTAAACAAAATTAAGTGTAATTATTTTTAGCAGATTCTGAGCTGGTGCGATTTAGGCGAATCTATCCTATACTTTATTTGTCATTGTATTGGTAAATATTTTTCACCTATAGGGCCCTTCACTTAGATACTTCAGTACACAATTTTTAACTTTTCCATTGATTTATAGTGATACTCGACATGTTATTGTATTTTTATTACATATTTAATTCCTTTCATAAAGGCATTTATACGTACAGAGTGTGAAACTGATATTTTAGAAGGAAATTGGGGAATTAAAATACTAATTAAGTACAATAATCAGGAGATAAAAAGTGTTTTTCATTGAAAACTGGATAGCTGGATAAAAAGGGTTTTTATTAGATACCTTTAGCAGTGACAACTGAAATGACTATGATAGCCAATAGTAAAATAAATCTATATTAATATCACATTCAACATTTCAATCTAAATTTTTTTTTACTAAATAAACAATTAATGTAGAGGAACATAAATGAAAGGAAAGGAGTGTAAAGAAGACAGTGTTCTATCACTTGGGTCTTTGAATCAATCATTTTAGGAATAATCTGATTCACTTTTTAAAAGGTCTTAATTTGTTGCTGTGCTTTACATTATTATTTAGAAAATTAACTTTCATATTGCAAGAACATGATAAAATATTAAATGAATTTGAAACTCAATATTATACATGACTCTTTCTTACTTATCTATAAATGAAAATTCATACTGTCCTAAATAACAGTTGAGGAACTTCTACTTGTGAATTATTTTCCTTTGGCAATGTGGATGGAAAAGATTTGGAAAAAAAAAAAAAAAAAACACAAGTGCTGGCACAATTGACAGGAATGTTGGAAAAAATTTTTAAATGTTGGCATAGGAATTCTTTAAAAATTCTAACTTACTCACATGTGAAATGAAAGTAAAAAAGCATCTGTCCTATTTTATGCACACTGACTAAATAAAAACGAACAATTATATTTAGCAAAGTATAAAGCTGTTTAAACTAAGGTATTCTGTCTGGCTTTTGGCCATCTTTATGTTATTTGTTCCATTGAATTAAAATATTATGTTTGAGTGCAGGCATACTTTTGAAAAGCAGAAATTATAGAGAGTGAACATTCTCTTTCCAACTCTGATGACCTTAGACGAAATATGAAATTTTGGAGAGACTAAACACTTCTAATATACTTGAGAGGAGAACTTTGGATCTTGGCCTCATCAGTCATTCAGCCCATTTGTTACTAATATATTTAAAGAATGTATGGAGATGTCTTACCATAGCACCTATTTCTCTGGCCAAGGTGGAAGCATATAGATTAGGTCTTTAAGGATTACAGCCACAATTTTGTTTTTCTAATTTTCCACATTTCATGTATTTAATTCTACTACCAGATGTGGTTATATTTTCAGTGAAAACAAACAAGAGGCTTAGAGAATATGAAATTCTGTTTTGATTCCTTAAGAAATTAGTTTAAAGGCCAACATGACATTTTCAGATTATTGTCTGAGGTGTTTTATTGTGTCTTGGTGCTAGAAAGAAAAATATTTGGAGCTCTTATTCAGTTTTCAGTAAAGCCATTCTATTTTGCCATGTAGTTATTTACTGGTAGAATTTATTGTTTTTCACTCAAGTTTTTAAAAGAAAGAACTCAACACATGGATTCATAATTGTGATTGAAAGTCCATACAGTACCTAATTTCCTTTGATCCTTTATGTTGAACAGTTCAGGCCGTGGTACTTGCCTTGATAATGAGCCTCCCAAGCGTGACTTTCTTTATCCAGCTGTGGCCCCAGGTCAGGTGTACGATGCTGATGAGCAATGTCGTTTCCAGTATGGAGCAACATCTCGCCAATGTAAATATGGGGTAAGAAGTCTTAATCATTATGTTTAGCTATTTGTATGTTTTCTTTCATGACACAAATGTTAAGATGTGTTCTTTTATGACAGAAATGTTCAGATAGAGTTTTGATGGATGTAGTTTACCTCTAGTAACATCATTTAATGCAAATATGAACTTTGACATTGCTCTTTTTCTGGTATCATTTGTATAATACTTATTTCTAAATGTTTGGGTAATCCTGAGTTAGACACATTTAAAATTTCTTTTGAATTAATGCAGGTAGAATTTTAACAATTTCTAATGTATTTATTCATTAAGTCTTGAGTTTTTTATGCCAATTTTATTTTGTCTTTTGAAATATTATGGTTTTGAAATCTAGTTGCTTCTCCCTTTTCTGGCACTCTTATAATTGGGTTAAAGGGTATTTTTACACTGGCTGGGAGCCTTTTGTTTAATTCATAGTTGCTAGTACTGAGTCATTTCAGGTTGTGTCTTCCACTGCCCACATTCCAACACAATGACTGAGGACAAGATGACATTAGCCCAAATAGTGAAACAAGAAAAATTGCTGTAGGAAAAAAAAGAAAGTAGGCATTATAATTGACTCATCATGTCAGCCTGTAAAAGCCATGGTGTCTATACCAGAAAATGCATAAAAATATTCTTAAGCTTTACATAGAAGCCTTATGTACCATATAGGGGTGTGTTTATAGTAGGAACATAATATAAGCATGTCAAATAAAAAAATGAGATTTAAAAATATCAAATTGTCAAAAAATATTCAGGTTTAAAACATGAGTTTAAAGGTTTGGTTCATATTTTTATGCAAATAATGTTTTAAGTCCCTTTTAAAAAATACTAAGAAGAAAAGGAATTACATTTTAAGGAAGTTAAAACTAAGCAATACACTCATTGTGCTCTACCAATTATTCCTCTTGGGTCCAGTACAAAGGGAAGTGATGTTTTAATGTCCCTTGGGTGACAAATATTATTATTAGTAGGCTTTGGTAGCACATCTTGTGCACTAGATTTAAAGATTGTTTTTAGCTATATGGATATCTAGAACATTGAGTAAAACTTTGGCTTTTCTTGTCTCTCTGTAAAGAATACTTCTTATTCTGTAGGGTTCTAGTCCCCCCCACCCCAGCCCCACACACACACCCACGCTCCTAGATTGCTGTTTCCCTCACAAATAGTTGGTCAAATTTTCATCACAGTTTTTATGTATGCTTTTAGGTTGAAATTCATGACCAAATGAAAATAGAGATTTTCTGTTAGATTGTTCTTACTTATGGTCTCTCATTTCTTTTGTATTGGAAATTGGGTTTAACTCTACCTATAAATCTCCATATCAGATAACTTGTATTATCAGCTTTACTGGGTCTATGGATGCATTTTTTCTTTCTTAAATTAATAAAAATTTGACCTCATTGTCTTATCTTCATATCTCTAAGTTTTATTCGTTTCAGACTAACAAAAACAAAATAAAATAAACCCATTGCCGTCGAGTTGATTCTGACTCATAGTGACCCTATAGGACACGGTAGAACTGCCCCATAGGGTTTCCAAGGAGCAGCTGGTGGATTTGAACTGCAGACCTTTTGGTTCAGACTAGTTGATGTGAAATAAGATTAAACGATAGTAAATTGTGCAATTTCAGTTTATGTTCTTCATATTCTTCTTTTCGATTTTATTTCTTATGCACTATGTTTATAAAGGCTTATGTAATAGGTAAAAATAAACTACGAAAGCTTGCAAAAAGGCATAGCATTTGACAATCCTATACAGTCTCATGTATTTTCATCATAAAGTTTTCACTTTGATTTGCAGCAAAAGTTGGTTTCCCTATTCACATGTACAATATGAAAATACTTTTGCTATTTAAAAAATGCTGTTTATTACTAACAACTTTCTTGAGTCTTAATAGATGTCTTTATGATCACACTCACCTCTTAAACTTGTGCTTGAAAACTTGTGTTTACACAGTTGATAGAGCCCAAACCCACACCAGGTTTTACCTGATAAGTCCCTAAGATTTTAAAGGATTCTAAATACCACTTTAGAAAACAGTAGTGGCTTTATAGGTGGTGTCCAGTCACATAAACAAGGCATACTTCAATTGGTAGCTGAAGGGAAAAACAAACCAGCCCTGCTTTAGATAGCTGTCTGAGTGAGGCGTGCTGAGATGAACACTAAACATACTTGTTGACTTAGGAGAGCTCCCTACACTGTAGCTACTTGGGGAGGCGGGGGGGCACTCCTCCTGTTGTTGGAGCATCTTGAAATGATGCCTCTTTCAACTAGTAGTCTCCTACGATGTCAGTGAGAATTTTAAACAAGAACAGGATGATCCATGATAACTGCAGCATTGATCGGCTTTCCATCTCTTCCACTTCGGTCATTATGCAGTCATTGCTGGGATTACCAATGATTATATCTATAGTCATTAAAAATCTTGCTTGAATTCTTTGTGAGTTCATTAATATACATGTTAGTCACATTTGGGAATTTACATGATCTTTTGTTTTTTTAATTTTAATTTAGGGCAATATTTTCCACTAGTATCCATTTATATCATCAATTTATGTTTTCCAGGTATTTCTAACTTCCAATACAGGTAATGAGGAGGTTGTAACGGCTATAAATACAAAGAATAAATCTGTACAGTATGATATGCAGAATAACATAGTGCAGTAATCTGTAAATGATGTATCGTTTCAGGTACTTACATATTGCCTTTTATCTGAGATGCTTAAAAGTGCTTTAATAAAAATACTGATTATCTTATAATATTTTATAGATGAGGAAACTAAAAATACAGGATGCAATACCTCCTCCCATGGTAATATAAATAAACAAATAAGTGGTCTAAACCTGTCAATTCTGTTTCTACTAAGCATTAATATGAAAATTATATCAAATGAAAGAAATATAGTAGATGTATTTTATTTCTAGAAATACTTTTTACTCAGCTTTTATCATGTAATACTTGTTTCTAAAAATCTTTTCAAAATTTCCTATCTTGTCCCAGTTTTTAGAGGGCAGAGAGACAATCAGGAGAGCTTCCCTAAACTTATTGCCTAAAATATTTGAAATGTTCAAAAGTGCAAATATTGTTTAAATGCTCTTGTTTCTGAAGCCCTGAATCTTGGGGTTAGAGTGTTTTTTTTTTTTTTTAATCTTTTATAGACAGAATGTTTGCAAGTCAAGGTGCAAGTACAGACAAACAGGATGCAAAGTAAGATCGCTACTAAAAAAAAAAAACAAACCCTTTACCTGGAGTCGATTCAGACTCATAGCAACCATATAGCTCAACGTAGAACTGCCCCACAGGGTTTCCAAGGAGAGCTTGGTGGATTCGAACTGCTGACCTTTTAGTTATCAGCTGTAGTTCTTAATCACGAGGCCACTGATCATCTAAAAAAAAAATCTGGCTACATTAGCAGATTTCAAAGGGGCCTTGGATGCTTCCTGGATGAAATACCTCGCAAATAAAACAGCGTATTAGTATGTCCAAGAAATGTTTCTTTTCCTATTTAGGGTAACAAACTTTCTTATAAAGCTCCATAGGATCTATTGCCTAACACTTCTTTTAATTTCCATTAGTCTCTTCTTTCTTGTTAGAAAAGAAATATTAACAAAAAGCATATTACAGTGATTATAAGGTTAAACTTAGGAAGGAAGTCACTAACGAGCTTACGTATGACAAAGGCAGTGGGTGATCTTTTAAAAGCTTTCAAAAAAACAGGTTAATTCAGGACTCAGTCTCAGATGTAGCTTTGTATTTCTTTATTCTGTCACTTTAAATCATATTTTAAAATTGTTTTTTAATAGACTTAATGATTTGGTTTAGGTTAACAATATCCAGTACATAATTTAGTGGGTAGCACAAATAGTGTACAATCAGCTGCTAATCTAAAGGTTGGGGGATTGAACCTACCCAGTAGCGCCACTGAAGAAAGGCCTAGTGATCTGCTTCTGTAAAGAATACAGTCAAGAAAACCCTGTGGAGCAGTTCTATTCTATAACATATCGGGTCCCCAAGTTGGAATGGACTTGATGGCAAGGGGTTTGTTTTTTTTTTTTTTTTTAAATCAAGAAATGAGAGCTCATCCACAGGTAGATTTAAGGCCCCATACAATCTGAAAAATTTTATAGATGTCATAAAACCAAACCCTTTACTGTCGAGTCAATTGCAACTCATAGCGACCTTATAAGACAGAGCAGAACTGCCCCATAGGGTTTCCAAGGAGCGGCTGGTAGATTCGAACTGCTGACCTTTTGGTTAGCAGCTGAGCTCTTAACCACTGCACCACCAGCTTATAGAGAATTTTTATTATCTATGATGTTTGTCGCTGTCCCACATAGACTTAAGAGTTAGCACATGAGAGTATAATTCATTGTACATTATGGTGCAGACAGCTAACATGCTCGGCTGCTAACCAAAAGGTTGTTGGTTCAGGTCTACCCAGAGGTGCCTCAGAAAAAAGGCTTGGCAATCCACTTCTGAAAAATTTGCCATTGAAAACCATAAGGAATACACTTCTACTCTGACACCCATGCTTTGTTTTTTTCCTTAACATTTATCAGTTCCTAACATACTGTTTATTTTACTGATTCATCTTGCTTATTGCCTGCTTTACCCACTAGAACCTATTTTCTATAGGGGCAGAGCGCTTTTCTGTTTCTTTTGCTGAGGAATCCACAACACCAAGAATAGTGCCTGGTTCATGACAAGTGCTTAATAAATATTTGTTGAATGAATGAACTGACAATTGTAATGAGTATATAAGCTCCATGAGGGCAGGGGCTCCACTCAGCTTATTCATGGCTGCTTATATGGTGAGTAGCATAAAGAGATGGGGAAAGAGGACTGTGAAGATACTTAGGCTATATATTTGAAATGCTGAGAGAAGGCCATTGTGATTGAGGCCCTCAAAGCAAGCACTACATAAATGAGACAGGAGAAGAAGATACAGGCGAAATCTGACTGTACCTTATAGGCCATGTTAAGGATCCTAGGTTTTCATCTTATGAACAACGGAAAACTGTTGAAGGGTTTTCTTGTGAATGAGATCATAAGAGTTTATTGATGCACAGGAAATCACAGAATTTCTAAGGCACAGTGTATCATAGCAATCAAATATAATTTTACTGATTCCCCCAAACATACCCTACACTTAGTACTAAAACAGCCCTGCCATTGATGATACTCCATCGTAGCAATACCCTTGCTTTTCTAGGTAAAAATAAACTTGATGACTTTATACCAGAGGGGGATGTATCAAAACTCTGAGAAGAGATGAATGGAGGTATTTATGTATGGAAGTGGACTTTATAATTTTGACTTTAATACTGTAAAATCTCAGTATGTTGTGGTGGAAATATAGAAACATATATAAAAAGAAAACATGACATAACTTTGGAAACTTTAAAACTTCTCATTAATTTTGAATCTGTGGAGAGAGATATATTTTACTCACATGTCATCAAACTTTTGAATATGTTCTACATACTTAATTAAATAAAAATAAACCTGTTTGTGGATTCCAACTCTAGCAACCCTACAGGACAGAGTAGAACTACCCCATTGGGTTCCAAGGACCAGCTGATGGATTTGAACTACTGATCTTTTAATTAGCAGGCAAACTCTTAACCACTGCCCCACCAGGGCTCCACAATCTAAAATTGATTAAGGGTACCATATTTGTTCTAAACTTTTAAGTAATGAGAAATATTTAGGCTCTGATATTATAAATGAAAGATCATAGAGAATATACAAATGTGTGTATACATACACACACACTATATATATTTGTATTTATTAATTTATAATAAGAAATATAGCCACATAGTTTATTCAGTAAAATCTACTAAACTCTGCAAATTTTCTCACTTAAAGGAAATCTACTCTGTAGGTCAATTTATTATCAAAAGGTTGTTTAGTTAACATAGAATTAAAACAGAACAGTATAGATCGTTTTATTAACATATTAATTAATAAACTATAATAATAATACCATCGAACTATTTCAGCCTGAAGTATATAGCTCCTTGCAGTTGAGGTAGTCTGCTAGAGACAAGATAGTTGAATTCTTTGATCAGGGTATCCTCCTCCAGGAGAATACTTAATAAAGTCTGACATACTTTGTCTCTCGGACTCTCTAGTTTTTCATGTTTTCACGCTTACCACCTTCTGTCTATTATTTTATCACCATCAATTAGCTAAGATTCAAGTCATTACTGATTTCTGATTGAGAATCATTCATTTCATGTAATTATATGTTGATCTCATTAGTCTATTTTGGCTGCTTACCCTTTTTTTTTTCCCAAAGAGATGTAGATAACTTGGGAGAGGATGTTGTTGTTAGGTGCCGTCGTGTCAGTTCCGACTCATAGCAACCCCGTGTACAATGGAACAAAACACTGGCTGGTCCTATGCCATGCCCACAATCGTTCTTATGCTTGAGGCCATTGTTCCAGCCCGCGTCAATCCATCTCATTGAGGGTCTTCCTCCTTTTCACTGACCCTGTACCGTACCAAGCGTGATGTCCTTCTCCAGGGACTGATCCCTCCTAACAACATGTCCAAAGTATGTAAGATGAAGTCTCACCATCCTTCCTTCTAAGGAGCATTCTGGCTGTACTTCTTCCAAGACAGATTTCTTTGTTCTTTTGGCAGTCCATGGTATATTCAATATTCTTTACCAACACCACAACTGAAAGACATTAATTCTTCTTCTGTCTTCCTTTTGCATGCACATGGTGCAATTGAAAATACCGTGGCTTGAGTCAGGCGCACCTTAGTCTTCAACGTGACATCTTTGCTTTTCAACGCTTTAAAGAGGTCTTTTGTGGCAGATTTGCCAGATGCAATGTGACATTTGATTTCTTGACTGCTGCTTCCATGGGTGTCCTGATCATATGCTACCTCTTGAAATGGTTGAACGTCTACCAATTCTTTTTGGTATAATGACTGTGTATTCCTTCCATCTTCTTTTGATGAAATTGATCGAACATGCAGTCAGGATGCATTGATGATTACTGGTGATAGGAATTCGAAAGCTGGAAACAAAAAAGAAGGATCGGTAGTTGGAAAATATGGTCTTGGTGATAGAAACGATGCTGGAGATTGCATCATAGAATTTCACAAGACCAACAACTTCTTCATTGCAAATACCTTCTTTCACCAACATAAATTATGTCTGCAAACACAGACCCAGATGGAATACACAGGAATCAAATCAACTACATTTGTGGAAAAAGATGATAGAAAAGCTCAGGATCATCAATCAGAACAAGGCCAGGGGGCGACTGTGGAGCAGACCATCACTTGCTCATATGCGAGTTCAAGTTGAAATTGAAGAAAATTAGAACAAGTCCACGAGAGCCAAAGTATGACCTTGAGTATATCCCACCTGAATTTAGAGACAATCTCAAGAGTAGATTTGATGCTTTGAACACTAATGACTGAAGACCAGACAAGTTGTGGGATGACATCAAGGACATCATACATGAAGAAAGCAAGAGGTCATTGAAAAGACAGGAAAGAAAGAAAAGACCAAGATGGATGTCAGAGGAGACTCTGAAACTTACACATGAACATCGAGCAGCTAAAGCAAAAGGAAGAAATGATGAAGTAAAAGAAGTGAACAGAAGATTTCAAAGGGCAGGTCAAGAAGACAAAGTAAAATATTATAACGACATGTGCAAAGACCTGGAGATAGAACACCAAAAGGGAAGAACACGCTTGGCATTTCTCAAGCTGAAAGAACTGAAGAAAAAATTCATGTCTTGAGTTGTAATAGTGAAGGATTCTATGGGGAAAACATTAAATGACGTAGGAAGCATCAAAAGAAGATGCAAGGAATATACAGAGTCATGAGAGAGGATAATTGTAAAAGAGAAGTTTAAAGAAATAGAGTTTGATTAGCCTGTGAAAAAGAAAGCTAAATGTTGGCCTCAAAACCATATTCAGGCCTTGGAATATTTATTATAGTTCTATTACTGATAACAAATTGTTCTCCTTCCCTAACAAAAGCGTAAAAAAAAAACATAGTGGTCTTAATTTTTACAGCTGGAAGGTTGTAGGTTAGGTAGTAGGAAGAATTTCAAATTATTAAATATTTGACTGTTACACTGAGAGAGATTGTGGAAAAACTTTCCTTGAATGTTTTAAAGTGGTATAAGTATTAATACTCTATAATGTGGCTGGAAACCCTGTTGGCAGCATAGTGGTTAAAAATTACAGCTGCTAACCAAAAGGTTGACAGTTCGAATCCACCAGCCGTACCTTGGAAACCCTATGGGGCAGTTCTACTTTATCTTGTAGGGTCACTATGAGTTGAAATCGACTTGACAGCAACGGGTTTGGTGTTCCATTTGGTTTATAATGTGGCTTGATATGGGCTTAGAGAATAAAAGGCATGAAAGTATTTTATCACCTAAATATACTTTTGGAGTCCAAACATATATTTATCAGGTATATACAAGATAAGAAATCAGATTTTTATTTTTCCTTACATTCCAAGCCAAAAATCATAGGTCCCTAATCATTTCTACCCTTAAACGTCAATTGTTTTTTTAAACCTTAGGATTAAAAAAAAAAAAATCTTTTTTAATCCTTTCAAATTGGTGATAAATTATATAACTCAGATTTCTAGATTAGGTTTTTTGTTATGTGTTTGTTGTTGTTCTTGTTGTTGTTGTTTTTGCCTTTCTAGGATCTCTTACACTTAAATTATTTACATAGCAGGAATAAACTATTTAAGGTTGAAATAAAGGTACATTATCCTCTCTCTTCGGATGGCTACTAAACACCTGCGCCAGGCCACGGGGTCACCATATGTTGCTTTTCAATTTTCCTTTTGTGTGATAAAATGATAAGTAACCTTTGATTAACCATTGATGTAACTAACCATTGATGCTCCTTCCTGACCTCTTTGAGCTTCAGGATTCTTTATTGCAAACAGCTGCTGAGAGATGTTACTGATAATAATGAGGACAAAGAGAATGTCCCATATCCAGAATAAAGAGTCCAAGATGGGATAGGGTTTCTCAAGGCCAGAAAAATTGTGCATATCTCTTTTATGGTCTTTACAGTTGTTAAAAATATTCGTCTAGCAATAAAGACACCATTATCTCTTCACACACTGTTTTACCTTCTTACTGATATAATAGTTTAAAATTGATTTTGTACTTTTATGATGTGCCTTCCACCATGTAAACTGCTAATTTTAATTTTCCTAAGTAAAGTGAATGACTTTCCTTCCCATTTTTTAGTTTTTTTTTTTTTTTTACAGTTACAGTTCCTTCAAAAGAATGGAAAGATTGGAAATGATTATTCTACTTTCTTCCATTGTGTTGAAAAGGGTCTTTGTCTGTAAAATGATCAGTTATTGCATGGTGATTAGAGGAGCCCTAGTTCATTTCATTACAAAGTTATTTTCTGCATATCAGATGTCTTAGTTATCTAGTGCTGCTAGAACAGAAATACTACAAGTGAATGGCTTGAACGGACATTTATTTTCTCACAGTTTAGAAGGCTAGAGGTTCGAATTCAGGGTGCCAGCTCTAGGAAAAGCCTTTCTCTCTCTGTAGGCTCTGGATGAAGGTCCTTGTCTCTTTTGAGCTTCTGCCCCTAGGTGATCTTCATGTGGCTTGGCATTTCTCTTCTCCCATCTCTGCTTCCTACCTTGCTTATTTAATGTCTTTTATATCTCAAAAGAGATTGACTCAAGACACACCCTACACTAATCCTGGATCATTAACATAACAAAGGCAACACATTCCCACCCCTTGCAGTCCAGTGGATTTCAGCTCACAGTGACCCTATAGGACAGAGTAGCAATGTCCCATTTGCAAGGAGTGCCAGGTAAATTATTTTTGCTTTAGATAATTAATTTAAAACTGTTCTCTATACTGTTCTTTACTACTATTTATGATTTGCTAATCTTTTTTATTATTCTGAATGTTTGTAGTGTCATTCTTCTAAAACATTAAATAAACTGGAAATCTGGAAGTTGATATTAAAATTTTAAATAAGTAGAAATATTTTTAAATGTCTTCTTTTTTGAAAGAAACCATGGGCTAATTTGAGGCTTTCATAAAGAATATCCTTTTAAAATCGAAACACAAGTTGTGGTGGTACATTCAGAAACTCCAGTAATAATAATGTAAAGGTTGATGCCTAAACTCATTTGTTGAGTGGATATGTTATGAATTAGTATATAATAGTCTTAATTTGGAAATATCTTCCTTTAAAGCTTTACAAATATAGGTGAAGGATAGAAGGACATTATGAATGGGTAGTACAGTTTTACATTTTATTACAAGTAAATATTTACTAATCAGCCTTAATTAGCCAATCACATTATTTATTTCTGGTACAGTTAAGAGAAACAGAAAAGTTGCTTAGTTGTGTGGAGATAACTTAGGCATTGATATTCGACAGAGATGATTCATATCTAGATTTAGTTAGAATTGAAGGGAAATTGCTAAGTCTTTCTGAACCTAAACTTTCTAAAAGGACCATCATGATGATAGAATGAGATACAATATGAATAAGCGGTTGACGGTATGCCCTGAAAAAGCCTTAGTTTCCTTCTTTTCTTCTTTTTTCCTGCCTATATTTTTATAGCCTTCCTGCTAAGTGATCTTGAAGCATATGCTCGAGTACCTCCAGTGATGGAGATTTAATTCTGTTTCCTCGTTTCTCAGCTTTGACTTTTGGAAGACTCTTCTTTATATTGCACTGAAATCTGATCCTTCTAGCTTCTATCCATTGTTGAACTGTCTTCTCATCTATACTAACATGCATATTTTTTTCTCCAATCCTTTATAAAATTTGCTTTCTAAAGTTTAAGAGTTCCAGTTTAAAAACATGACAAACAGTAAACAGTTACTTTTCCAGATACAAAAACAGAAATACTGGACAAAATAAAGCTACCATATTTTTATGCAAATAATGCATGCCTTCTATGTTTTTTTGCCAACTGCACTCTCCGTCCCCACAGGTATACCATGCTATACTGATTTTTTTATGTCAACATGTTAAGAGAAATTGGCATAATAGCACTTATGAAAATGTCTCATAGGGGTAGGGCACGGTTGGCAAACAAACATAGAAGGTAGGTGTTATTTGTGTAAAAATATAGTAATAGACATAATTAAATATAGTCCAACATGTTTAGCTACGACATGTATTTCTGTAATGAGAAGAGGTTTATGTACAATTGAAGAATTAAGGAATGATACTGTATAAAGCATATATCTCGTTTGCTCATATGTCATTGTTTCTTAGTACATTAATGATTGGAAGCTACCACCCCAGTTTCCTCACAATTAAAGAGAAAATCTATACCAACATATGAAGACCCTCAGGAAAAAAAAAATTGAAAAATTCTATAGGAAGAACTTCCTTTACTGAATTTAATGACTGATTTAGCAGATTTATTTCCAAAACACAGAGCTATCTAATGGAGACATGAGGGCAAATGAAGAAGCTGTGAAGATACAGCCCATTATGTTGTTGTTGTTTTTAAAGTTGATTGTTGAAGAAGCTATACCTTGGATCCAATTCTTAATTTTGATAAAAATGGTCTCTGTTGGAAGCAAATACCTCAAAGACCTGCATCTCAAAGAGGAAGAACCACAAGTCACAGGGTTTAAAGCCACAAAGAATTCATCGACTGGGATACTGAGAACAAATGCAAGCAGAAATTTAACTCTGCAAATGTTTTTATTAGTAGTGTTAATATTTTTGTTTTCTTTTTACAAATTTGCATAGGTTTTGAGTGGTCTACTACAATCCTATTTTTCCCATAAACTTTTTTTTTAATATGTTATTTTGCACAATGCAGGGTGTCATGAATTGAATTGTGTCCCCCCAAAATATGTGTCAACTTGGTTAGGCCATGATTCCCAGTATTGTGTGGTTGTCCTCCATTACATAATTGTAGTTTTCCTATGTGTTGTAAATCCTAACCTCTGCCTGTGGTTAATGAGGCAAGATTAAATTATGCTAAAGAGGATTCAGGTGGGGTTGTAATGCCGCTATTAAGGTTACATCCCTGATTCAATGTAAAGGGAGTTTCACTGGGTTGTGGCCTGCACCACCTTTATCTTACAAGAGATAAAAGGAAAAGAAAGTGAGCAGAGTTGGGAACCTCATACCACCAAGAAAGCAGCACCAGGAGCAGAGCGTGTCCTTTGGACCTGGGGTTCCCTCATGGAGAAGCTCCATCAATCAGGGGAGGATCGATGACAAGGATCCTTCCTTCAGAGCTGACAGAGAAAGCCTTCCCCTGAAGCTGACGCCCTAAATTTGGACTTGTAACCTACTAGACTGTGAGAGAATAAATTTCGCTTTGTTAAAGCCAACCACTTCTGGTATTTCTGTTACAGCAGTACAAGATGACTAAGACACAGGGTTTTTCGGGGGAATGCATTCACCACATTGCAACAGAGAACCAGTATATATCAGACCTAAGTGGGTAGGAGAGAGTGGGGGATATGCCAGAAATAATGAGAAATTTTAGTCAAAGTCACAAGATGGTGAGTTGGGATAGGAGACATCACCTTGGGCCTTGAGATAAAGAACTGAAACTGAGACTCCTTCATGAAGTCAGAACACTAGAAGGGCCATCTCAACTCTGAAAAAAGAACTAAATGGACAAGGAATGTTACCTGCCCTTTGCTCTGAATAGGGAGTAATGGCTTCCATGAGAAATTAAAGCTCTAGACATGTGCGTCACGTGTAGAAAATAAGAAAAAGAGGGTAAAAGATATGGTAGTTAGAATGAGAATGTTCAATATAAGTTGAATAGGAGTTTGAGAAAGAAGTACCAGAAAGAATGGAGAAGAGATATATTTAAAAAGATTGTTGCTGTTGTTGTTAGGTGCCATTCAGTCAGTTCTGACTCATAGTGACCCTGTGCACAACAGAACGAAGCACTGCCCAGTCCTGAGCCATCCTCACAATCGTTGTTATGCTTGAGCTCGTTGTTGCAGCCACTGTGTCAGTCCACCTCATTGAGGGTCTTCCTCTTTTCCACTGACCCTGTACTCTGCCAAGCATGATGTCCTTCTCCAAGGACTGATCCCTCCTGACAACATGTCCAAAGTATGTAAGACACAGTCTCACCATCCTTGCTTCTAAGAAGCATTCTGGTTGTACTTCTTCCAAAACAGATTTGTTCGTTCATTTGGCAGTCCATGGTACGTTCAATATTCTTCACCAACGCCACCATTCAAAGGCATCAATTCTACTTCGGTCTTCCTTATTCATTGTCCAATTTTCACATGCATATGATGTGATTGAAAATACCATGGCTTGGGTCAGGCACACCTTAGTCTTCAAGGTGACATCTTTGCTCTTCAACGCTTTAAAGAGGTCTTTTGCAGCAGATTTACCCAATCCAATGTGTCTTTTGATTTCTTGACTGCTGCTTCCATGGCTGTTGATTGTGGATCTAAGTAAAATGAAATCCCTGACAACTTCAGTCTTTTCTCTGTTTATCATGATGTTGCTCATTGTTCCAGTTGTGAGGATTTTTGTTTTCTTTATGTTGAGGTGTAATTCATACTGAAGGCTGTGGTCTTTGATCTTCATTAGTAAGCGCTTCAAGTTCTCTTCACTTTCAGCAAGCAAGGTTGTGTCATCTGCATAACACAGGTTGTTAATGAGTCTTCCTCCAATCCTGATGCCCCATTCTTCTTCATATAGTCCAGCTTCTCGTATTATTTGCTCAGCATACAGATTAAATACGTATAGTGAAAGATTACAACCCTGACGCACACCTTTCCTGAATTTAAACCAATCAGTATCCCCTTGTTCTGTCCAAACAACTGCCACTTGATCAATGTAAAGGTTCCTGATGAGCACCGTTAAGTATTCTGGATTCCCATTCTTCGCAATGTTATCCACAATTTATTATGATCCACACAGCCGAATGCCTTTGCATAGTCAATAAAACACAGGTAAACATCCTTCTGGTATTCCCTGCTTTCAACCAGGATCCATCTGACATCAGCAATGATATCCCTGGTTCCACATCCTCTTCTGAAACCGGCCTGAAATTCTGGCAGGTCCCTGTCAATATACTGCTGCAGCTGTTTTTGAACGATCTTCACCAAAATTTTGCTTGCATGTGATATTAATGATATTGTTCTATAATTTCCACATTCAGGTGGATCACCTTTCTTGGGAATAGGCATAAATATGGATCTCTTCCAGTCAGTTGGCCAGGAAGCTGTCTTCCATATTTCTTGACATAGACGAGTGAGCACCTCCAGTGCTGCACCTGTTTGTTGAAACGTCTCAATTCAGAAACATAATGACTAATAATTTTTCAGAATCAAAGGAAGACATGAATACTTAGAGCATGAACCTTAAGTAGATAAATAAAATGAACACCTGGTGAAACTGACAAAGAGAAACTCTTGAAAGCAACTAGAAAGACTTAACCACAAAGGAAGAGCAATTAGAATGACAAGTTACTTTTCATCAGCCTCCATAAAGGCCAGATGGCAATGGACATAATACCTTCAAAATGCTGAGGTCAGCATAGAATAATAAGTGTCAACATAGAATTCTATGTTTAGCGAAAATATAATTCCAAATGAGGGGGATATCAATTTATTTTCAGAAAAAGCCTCTTTCTAAATTAACTACAAAAATATGTACGTAAAGAAGAAAGAAAGTGAACGCAGAAAATAGGAGTGGGATGTAAGAAGCAGTTGGTGTTAAAAGCATGGTTAAACACATGGATACACTCCATTCTCTGAATATTGACTGTCAATTCTTGGTGAGTGAGTAGTTCACAAACTTTTATATTTGTGTGGGCAAGGAAAATTTCTCCCCAATTTTGGGAACCAACATAAGGATCACAACTTCTCATTTTTCCAGGTAAGAACACATTGTAAAAACTGACATGAGCATGCAGACCCTGCCTTCAGGAATCGTACAGTCTACTGTTCTTATCATTTCGTATAATAAAAGGCATTTTAACACCTCAAATGTAGAGAGAATAACACTTAATTAAGATAATCCGTAAAGAGCCCTGGTGGTGAAAGTTCAGCAGTTCAAATCTACCAGCAGCTCCGTGGGAGAAAGATGTGGCAGTCTGCTCCCATGAAGATACAGCCTTGGAAACCCGATGGAGGCAGTTTTACTCTGTCCTTTAGGGTCACTATGAGTTGGAATTGACCCCATGGCAATGGGTTTGGTTTTGGTAAGATAGCCCATTTAAATAAGTAATTTTAGTTTCAAGGAAAAAAAAAAAAAACTGACTACATTGACATTTTTCTAATTTTATCACAGAATGTTAAGAACTTTATCATGAACCTGTAACAATCCATGGCATTTGGGCTATATGTCTGATTATACACTATCTTCTTCTCCCTGATTGACATGAATACTGAGTAACAGTATTAATTTTTTAATGACACTGATATATACCTGGCACATAGTAAGTGCTCTTGAGTGAATAGAAAATATTTATATCATTGTTGCTTTACCAGGCAATCCTCCTACCTGGTTAGAAACCAGTACTGTGAAATCAGAGATCCCATTTCAAATTTTTATTGTCATGTAACAGAAATGTCCCTTAGTGGGGACTGTTGATATCTTCTTTTTCCTTCTTTAAACTCAAGGGCAAGTACAAAGACCAAAGTTTCCCCTAGATACTTCCCCAAAATGAATTTTAGGGTTATAGAGGGGAACCAAACATTCAGGCAATGATTTATTAGTTCATAGAGGTCCTGAAACTAATCTTAATAAATCTTAACTCCTGCTATCAGTAATCATGAGTATCTGAAAGAGAACTATGTTCTTCTACAGTTAAGCTGATGGCTAGTCAAAAAATCATTATTCCTTCTCATCAACTATACCTCATATATTTAGGGAAATTCATCCGTCTACTAGGATGATTACTATACAAATTGCCCAAGAAGCAAAAAAATTTGGTGTGCATTTGACTTTCTTAGAGGCTATGACTTACCTTAGGGTGCAAAGTGCTTATCAGTAACTGATACATATGTGCAAATGAAACTGATACACCTATCCAAATATATGTCCATGTTCTAGAAGTCAGCTATTTAGGAAAAGAAGGGTATTCCTGAAAGTGAATTTGTTTTCAAGTTCTTTCAGAAAGTGTCCATCTTGCTTACTTGGTATAAAATGAATTTTGGGGGGGTTTTCTTTTTCAATAGAGTATCCTTTTTATACCTTGAAAAATCTTCCTAATTGGGTTAGCAAAATCTTTCTTATCCAAGTGGAGATTCTAATTGCAAAATATACTTGAAAACTCTTGAGAGTCTTGTATTTGACTAGTTGAACATCTTGGGAGTGATTCCCATACATAGATTTCCAGCCCCAGGCTTCAGGCAGTGATCTCTGAAAAGTTAATGCCCTAGCAAATTTGAATTCCCAGGGGTTCACTAGGTAATGAAATCCTATTAAAAGTGGGAATCTACCTTTCAAAGTGCATCATTTGCTAAAGGATAAGAGAACTCTACCAGAGAGTTCTATTGTGAGCCTTGAGATCAAGGTTTTGAATAATGTATCTTGAGCACTTGCATTTTGAATAGATTTTCAGGGCACTTTTGGAAAATAAAGTTTCTGCAACCTGACTAAATAGTACATTTTTCCAAGACATGGCATGAATATTGTCATTTTCAGCAGTAGAATTTGTATTGTATAGTTTGGCCTAAAGTAAACTCTAGGCCTCTTTTACTTCAGTCTAAAGTAAGCTTTAGATGTAAGATTCTTTTTTTTTTTAAGATTCTTAATACATCAGGAATATGGTCCAGGGATTTGGATAAAATTTTTTATAACCTCTATACATTGTTCATGAGTATAGGATAATAACCATATGTCTACAAGGAACCAGTTAATACAACTATTATTCAAATTTACGCACCAACCACTAAGGCCAAAGATGACGAAATTGAAGACTTTTATCAGTTTCTGCAGTGTGAAATTGATCAAACATGCAATCAGGATGCATTGATAATTACTGGTGACTGGAATGTGAAAGTTGGAAACAAAGAAGAAGTGTCAGTAGTTGGAAAATATGGCCTTGGTGATAGAAACAATGCTGGAGATTGAATGATAGAATTTTGTAAGACCAGTGACTTCTTCATTGCAAATACCTTTTTTCACCATCATAAATGGCGACTATACACATGGACCTCGCCAGATGGAACACACAGGAATCAAATTGACTACATCCGTGGAAAGAGACAACGGAAAAGCTCAATATCATCAGTCAGAACAAGGCCAGGGGCCGACTGTGGAACAGACCATCACTTACTCATATGCAAGTTCAAGCTGAAACTGAAGAAAATCAGAGCAAGTCCATGAGAGCCAAAATATGACCTTGCATATATCCCACCTGAATTTAGAGACCATCTCAAGAGTAGATTTGATGCATTGAACACTAGTGTCGGAAGACCAGACAAGTTGTGGAATGACATCGAGGACATCATCCATGAAGAAAGCAAGAGGTCATTGAAAAGACAAGAAAGAAAGAAAGAAAAGACCAAGATGATGTCAGAGGAGACTCTGAAACTTGCTCATGAACGTTGAGAAGCTAAAGCAAAAGGAAGAAATGATGAAGTAAAAGAACTGAACAGAAATTTCAAGGGGTGGCTCAAGAAGACAAAGTAAAGTATTATAATGGTATGTGCAAAGAGCTGGAGATAGAAAACCAAAACGGAAGAACACGCTCGGCATTTCTCAAGCTGAAAGAACTGAAGAAAAAATTCAAGCCTGGAGTTGCAATACTGAAGGATTCTATGAAGGTATTAAATGACACAGGAACCATCAAAAGAAGATGTCATTATACCAAAAAGAATTAGTCGATGTTCAACCATTTCAGGAGGTAGGGTATGACCAGGAGCCGATGGTACTGAAGGAAGATGTCCAAGCTGCTGTGAAGGCATTGGCAAAAAACAAGGCTCCTGATACTGACGGAATATCAATTGAGCTGTTTCAACAAATGGAGGCAGCGCTGGAGGTGCTCACTAGTCTATGCCAAGAAATATGGAAGAGAGCTTCCTGGCCAGCTGACTGGAAGAGATCCATATTTATGTCTATTCCCAAGAAAGGTGATCCATCCGAATGTGGAAATTATAGAACAATTATCATTAATATCACACACAAGCAAAATTTTGGTGAAGATCATTCAAAAATGTCTGCAGCAGTATATCGACAGGGATATTCAGGCTGGTTTCAGAAGACGACATGGAACCAGGGATATCATTGCTGATGTCAGATGGATCCTGGCCGAAAGCAGAGAATACCAGAAGGATGTTTACCTGTGTTTTATTGATTATGCAAAGGCATTTGACTGTGTGGATCATAACAAATTGTGGATAACATTTAAAAGAATGGGAATTCCAGAACACTTAATTGTGCTCATAAGAAACCTTTACGTAGATCAAGGGGCAGTTGTTTGGACAGAACAAGGGGACACTGATTGTTTTTAAAGTCAGGAAAGGTGTGCGTCAGGGTTGTATCCTTTCACCATACCTATTCAATGTGTATGATGAGCAAATAATATGAGAAGCTGAACTATGTGAAGAAGAACAGGGCATCAGGATTGGAGGAAAACTCATTAACAACCTGTGTTATGCAGATAACAACCCGGCTTGCTGAAAGTGAAGAGGACTTGAAGCACTTAGTGATGAAGCTCAAAGACTACAGCCTTCAGTATGGATTGCACCTCAACATAAAGACAACAAAAATCCTCACAACTGGACCAATGAGCAACATCCTGATAAACAGAGAAAAGATTGAAGTTGTCAAGGATTTCATTTTACTTGGATCCACAATCAACAGCTATTGAAGCAGCAGTCAAGAAATCAAAAGACGCATTGCATCGGGTAAATCTGCTGGAGGAATGTCACCTTGAAAACTATGGTGTGCCTGACCCAAGCCATGGTATTTTCAATAGCATCATATACATGTGAAAGCTGGAGAAATGAATAAGGAAGACCAAAGAAGAAGTGACGCCTCTGAATTGTGGTGTTGGTGAAGAATATTGAATATACCATGGACTGCCAAAAGAATGAACAAATCCATCTTGGAAGAAGTACAACCAGAATGCTCCTTAGAAGCAAGGATGGTGTTACTTACATACTTTGGACATGTTGTCAGAAGGGATCAGTCCCTGGAGAAGGACATCATGCTTGGCAGAGTACAGGGTCAGCGGAAAAGAAGAAGACCCTCAACAAGGTGGATTGACACAGTGGCTGCAACAACGAGCTCAAGCACAGCAACGATTCTAAGGATGACGCAGGACCAGGCAGTGTTTTGTTCTGTTGTGCGTAGGGTTGCTATGAGTCAGAACCGACTTGATGGTGCCTAACAACAACAACATACATTGTTCTGGAAACCCTGGTGGTGTAGCGGTTAAGTGCTACTGTTGCTAACCAAAAGGTCGGCAGTTCGAATCCACCAGGCGCTCCTCGGAAACTCTATGAGGTAGTTCTACTCTGTCGTGTAGGTTTCCTATGAGTCGGAATCAACTCGTTGGCAGTGGGTTTGGTTTTGGTTTCACATTGTTCTAGAAATGTTTTAGTGTTTTTTAATACATTTTTTCTGTGACTGTGGATGTATTTTTGATCCATGGGATAATGTTTTATGGTCCTAAAATGTTAGGCCTACTAGTATTTTAATATTAAACTAAAAGTATGTATTTAGGATCGTATACTAAGAAAGTGTCTCATATAGAAAAAGAATAAATTAGTGTAAATAATCTTCTCTTAGAAAAGAAACTAAAGCAGAAAGTAGATTTTGTAATAAATTGGATTATAAGAACAGGGAAGTTTTATCTTTATGCTATAACCCACACTACGTGTCATTTTTACTTCTAATGTTTTAATTCTCTTCTAGCTCAGTAGTTCTCCAAATAGAGTCTAAATTTTTTTAAAGTCTCTTAAAAGCCAAATAGAAATCATATGTTTCCTTCTTGACTGGTGAGGGAACCCTAAAAAGAGGCCCAAAGAAATCCCCTCAATGGACTATGCTCTGCAAGGCATTTCTATTTGTAGGAATGGTTAACCATTGACTTCAGTATGTTTCTAAATTGTGTTTATGTGACATGAGTTCTTATAATTGTGTTTTGGTATTTAAAAAATCAGTTAGGCAATAAAAGTAAAAGAATTTAATGAATTATTGTTGTGTTTATCCTTTTATTACCAGATTATTATATTATTATTGGCAGTATACATTTCCATACTAAATAGTTCTAACTTAAATTAAAAAATTGTGATATCAGTAATGATGTTGTTTGATAATCAGGTATAAAAAGAAAAACTCCAAAAATTTTGAATATTTTCTTCAGAAGTAAGCTTTTTTTTTGCTTACGTCTTAGTTGAAACACTTTACTCAGGAATATATTGAACAGTTTATTTTAGAATCTGATAGATTAATACAGTATGGATAAAATGAGGTATTTTATATTACTAGAATTAGAATATTCCCCTTTGCTGAGGTCAGATAATTAGAAATCATAATAAAGAGGACTGCTACAAACAAGATTTGAAGCATATCAGTTAGGGAAATGGTGCATAAATGGCTGCATTTGTTCAAACCCAAATTTTTCTTTCATAGATGTGGTCTACATTGGTGGACCACAAATAACATTGCTAGATTGTTCTTAGGCATATATTAGCTTTAGGTATTACTTGAAATATGCTTCAGTTTTTTAAATTCATATGTTGAAGTCCTGTCTGTTAACATGATTTTTTTATTTCTATTTTAAAATAATCTCTATTTGGATATTATAGTAAGGCTAGGAAGTCATCTACCTGGAAACTGTTAGTAATTGATAAGTTGGTGCTATTGTATATTTCTGAAAGTATTAAACATATATTTCCTTTTGACATAGTAATTCTGATTTTCTCCCTACTCTTCTATATTAATGGAATTTCTGCACCCAATTTTTTAAAAAGGTCCTAATTAATATTCAGAGCCAAGTCCATAAAATAAGAATACCATGACAAATGTTCAAATAATTATGTGAAATGTCTAGCTCGCCTTCATAACACCCTCCTCCAACATCATCCATGGTGCTTCAACGGCAGCATGAGGTCAGGGAACACTACCTGTGTTCTCTTTTTACAGCGCTTTCGAGTGACGGTGGGTATATTTTATGGAAGGACTAGATGTGATTTTAGTCTCCACTTCTGATCAACCTGCTTTTGCCTTCTTTCCTAGGAAGTGTGTAGAGAGCTCTGGTGTCTCAGCAAAAGCAACCGCTGTGTCACTAACAGTATCCCAGCAGCTGAGGGGACACTCTGTCAAACTGGGAATATTGAAAAAGGGGTGAGCACAAATGATTTACTAGCTGTTTGAAATGTAGAATAAACTGATTAATTTTTGGTGCTAATATTCAACCACTAGGAAATAGTGAATTTAAAATGTACTTGAAAAACTACAAAATTTCTAGCCCTAAGGCATTGTCATATTGTAATATCTGTAAAAATGCATTTGTTTTGCAATGAAATTACAGTGAATAACTGTTTTCTGGGTTAGTTTCTCATCTCTATAGGTATATGTATGAAATATATTTGTAAAAAAAATCCACAACAATCATATGGTCATTTAACATAGTCTGTTTAGTCATATAATATAGTTTCATTTTTTTCTGATAAACAATTCCAGGGAAAATTATGTGACCCAAAAATACACTTTATAGGTATAGTTTGACTGGAGTCACTTAATTGCAATATGAGGGCAAGGACTAATGTTGTTAGTTGCCATTGAGTTAGCTCTGACTCATGGTGACCTTATGAACAAAATGTAGCCCGGTCATGCACCGTCATCATAATCATTGGTATGTTCTACTATTGAGGCATTAGTGGTAGAAGAATAATAGAACAATTTATTGAGCAAAGAAAGTGGAATTAATTTTAGTTTCATTATTTTGATTCTTATTAAATATTATTATCAAGAATTGCTCAAACAGATAGGAATAATTGTATGCTGTGCCCAAAATTCTCTAGGAATTGCTGTGTATATAAACTCCAGAATTTATTGCTATGGACTGAATTTATAATAGTAACTGCCACTGTCATCTGTTCTCAGTTCTGACTTCTTCCATGTTAACTGGGCTGGTTTCAACAAAGATTACACTGAATTTCAGCTTGCAATCTGATGTTTAAATAAAAAGAATGAAAGCTTTTGGGCAGCTGTCACAGTTTATTAATCCTTGCTGACGGCTTCATTCAGGACCCATGACCTAGTGCCATATTGATGGCTTTTCCATTCTGAGTTTGGAAATGTTGGTAAATTATGCTAAATACATGAATTGATAGGGTCATTTTTAAAGGATTAAAGATCTTTTTTTTATATGTCGTAAGTAGCCAATAAAAATATAAAGACCATCACACACTACCAAAAATTCCTTCTTTTTTTCCACCAAAGTAATAGAAAATATTAAGAACCACATTTTTGAAACAACAGTCTAGGTTTATTTTGGAACCAAGAACTCTTGTCAGCAACAAGTAGCAATTTACATCAATCTGGACTTAGAAGAATACACAACTGTGAGGGAGAAAAGTCATAGAATCTGTTCTTCTATTTGTCATTGATTGATTATTACTCTAGTTGATCTAGTCCACGGGCCACAGTTTCTAGAAATAATACTATCACGAGGCCTGAGAAATCTTTTTATTTTACTTTATTTTGTAACCAAAAGCATAAAAAATTAATTCTTTTAAACACTGCAGAGTCTTCCTGGAAGCATTCTATAAATGAGGTAATCACTCTAAATAGGTAAACCACCAGTAGTGGCTATCCCAGAATGCACAGTTTAACCCCACTAATCATTTATATGGCAAAAAAACATTTAATATCTTATCATTTGTGGTTAAAATCAGGGCCCTCAAATGCCATGTCTTACAGCTATGTGTATATATGTGATAGAAAGGACATATTTCTTGGAAATTATAGAAAAATTTCAGGAATAATTAGAAAATATTATCAAATAATCTTAAGCTAAGAGTATTGAATTTAAATTTATGTAAGCAAATAGCTGGTGGAGGGGAAATAAAATTACTTCTAAGCATAAATAAGGGTAAGCAGAGAAGAGGGTAGGTAAATAAGACAGAGCACAGTTATATTTGATTCCTAAAGATTCACATTCCTAATCTAGGTTAATTGTTGCCAACCATTTCTTCAGATGAAAGCTACAGAATCCCAATGTATACATTTAAGGAAAATGGAAATACTCCGGTTAAAGGAGCCTCTTGCCTGCCCCTTCCTTACCCTTTTCTTGGACCCTTTCCAGGTGTTGACATACCTCCATAGAACAACTTGGGCTCCATGAAAAACAATTTAAAAACCTTGGAAGTGTAGCGAAGTTTATGTGCCAAAGGGTTGTTGATATTCACAACATAGTGAATATCATAGTAGTGTAGTATACTAAAGTCCATATATTAATTGCATGTCACTATCTAAAACTAATCTAGGAAACAAATCTAAGCCATTCTTCCAGAGTCACGGAAGAGATGTAAAGAGATTTCAGAGTGGCACTAACAACTCTTAAGGTGAATGAATAAACAAACAATGAAAAAACAAATACATAGGCAGATTCCTAGAAAGGAAACGAACAGAGTGGTGGGAGAAGACCTTCAAAATATCTCTACTATTAACTTTGAATTTATGAAGAGGCTTTCAAAGAACTGGATAAATCTATATTTTTAAGGGAAAAAAATTAAAAAAGAACTAGTGAGCTGAACACTTTTAAATTTATTTTTTACTAACTGTATTTATTATCTCCTGTATAAATATTGTTTTCATTGGTTTCAATTATTTTTTTCCCTTAAGTGAGAAGCACATTTACTGTTGCCAAATGTAGATTTTCCTGTTAAGGCTTTATCTATTTGGAAATTTTGACTCAAATCAAAACAGCCGTGCAAAGAGCTGGTGACAAAATTAAAATGGAATTTCCAATTAGTCAGGTCAACTTTGGTCAGCTTGTGTACTTGCCATCTAAAAAGAGTTGACAATTCTAGTAACAATTATGATGATGATAATGAGTATTTTAAAAGTACTTACTGTGTGTCTGGCATGTATTGCTAGGCACTTTACAATCACTGTTCTGTTTACTGTTAACAAAAGTCCTATACTGCTATTATCTCCATTTTACAAACAAGGTAAGACCTGACAGCCCGACATTACGCAGTAATGTACTGTATTTTTATGCAAATAACGTGCACCTTCTGCGTTTGTTTGTTGGCCATGCTTTCGCTCCACCCTGCAAGGCACCCTCACAAGCGCCAGCCATGCCAATTCTCTTCCACATATTGCTGTAAAAAAGTTTGCACAGCGTGCTTACAAAAATACATTGTATTTTTGTAGCCAGCAAACAAATGCAGGATGTGCACATTATTTTCGTAAAAATGTGGTAATGGCAGATCTGAGATTCCAGCCCAGGTGTTTCTGATTCCAGAGTTGAAATCATTGCACCTCTATACTGCCCCTGATTTTTTTTTAGCTTAAGATGAAAAAACTTGCAGAGAAAAAGCAATTTTTCATTGTCATGGGAGTAAGGTAGGTCACTAAGCCCAAGAAAGGTGGTGACTAAATGCTACCCTTTAATACTAAATGAATTTTTCATTTAAGCTACCACAATGTCCTGTAGATAGAAAATTTAAATAAGAATGTATGACGGTATGGCAATTCTAAAATAAAGGATCTCCACTTTAAAATGAAAGAAAACCTTATTTCTACATATTTCAGAGATATTGTGAGAATGGTGTAAGATATCTCAGTGAGCTTTTTGTGGACTTCCTCAGAGGGAAGGTGATATATAATTACTAAAGCATCATCATTATCTTTTGTTATTATTTGCCAACTTTACATGATGGTGGGCAGGAAATTCTTTGCCAGACTGTCTCAACTGGTGGTAATGAGGATCAGATAGGATGAGCGTGAGTTTGTGTGTCTCAGAAACACGAATGGAATACCCATGACCTCAGATCTTAGCTCTCTGAGTTTCAAAACTACTCTCATCAGAAAGAACAAGAGAGAACCTACATCCTGTCTAGCCAGCAGGATAAAACCAAAGCTGCTCGTAGTTTTCTGAATGAATCTTTAAAAAAAAAAGAAGAAGAAAGAAAAGGGAGAAATATTGCTCAAATGATAGCATAGGCATATCCAGAGGATTCGATCTTCGATGATCTTGTCAAACTCTGGCTGCAAAAGGTATGGGATCCCTGCCCGGGGGCGCAGTTCCACAAATGTTCCATGTAAGTATGGGAACTGTTCCATGCACATTTAGCAGATGGAGTAAGAAATATAGCCAAAAAATTAAAAACTGATCTTTGCGTGAGTCCTGGGGGGTCTGACATCGCTATTACAGCCATTGGATGTTTGCCTGAATAAGCCATTCAAGGATTGAATAAGAACCATATGGTCTGAATGGATGTGCTCAGGGACAGTAGCATTAACTGAAGGAGGAAATTTGATGAGCCCAGACTGTATGCTGGTACTGCGTGTCCATGGGTCAGACTCCTACAAATCAATAAATGTAATTTTCAGCCCAAGAACTCTCCTTGGATATGGCATCAGCAATGGCCCTTTGGACATAAATCAGAGGGATCCCATATTTGAGGAAATAGTAAACAAGGATTTAGTTTGTAAAACCTCCAATTGTAGTGTTGGCATTGTTACTGAACAGGATATTAAGGATAATCAAAACCCAATCCTTGCTAGCCCTGATATTGACCACAAAGAAGGCTTCAAATACTTGGTTTGTTGTCAAGAGATTGATTTAATGATTCGACAAGAACCAATTAGAGATATAGCCCAGAATTTGGGCTTACACATAAGTGACATTGATTCCTAGTATCTTTGCATGGAAAACATAAAACTGCATTAGAAAATGATTATTATATGCCCTTCTAAAGCACTAGGTATATAATAGGACATTTGTAGTCTTAACATCTTAATTCACTTAGGGTAAAATATGTTTTGACTGGGTCCGGAACTATAAACACAGGAAGCGAAGAAAGAATAGCTCTTCCAATTGCTCTAGAAATTTAAATAGTATGGGATGACAAGTTCTGATTTAAAATTTGGGCTGAAATGTAGCCATAGCATTCCTGCAGCTGCACAGCAGAAAGATAAGGCTTTTAATAGTGCTGTGTTCCAACCCTTAGCTCTTCTGACTTGGGAAGAATGTTCTGGATTGAATCACCGATATCACTTCCTTTAGAATCTAAGGATTTCCTTAGGGGTCTCTCATTCCAGATGCTGGCTGGACCCAGTACTGGCTATGGTACAAGATCTACCATAATCACAAAATGGCCTAGCTGAAAAGAAAGAAAAAAAAAAGATGTTATTTAAAACACTGTATGTGCTCATTGTGAAATACTTCTTTGTGAAATTCTGATAAATTCTCAAAGTTAGATTGATTGATTTTTAATATATATTTCTTGGAGAAAATCCTCAGATGTCTTTAAGGTAAAGACACTTAGTAGATCATGAAATTCAGCAGTCTAATAGCAAGACATGTTGTTTAATAATGAATAGTGTTTCTTAAGAAAACTTTTAAAAGCTTTCTAGTGTTTAAAACATTTATTTTATTTAGAAGGAATATGAAAATCAAAAATGAGCAATATGAGATTTTACTTTTTTTTACCTTGGAGTGTAGTTTCATTTATTTTACCTTTCTGAATTTGGAAACCCTGGTAGCATAGTGGTTAAAATCTATAGCAGCTAATTAAAAGGTCAGCAGTTCAGATCCACCAGGTGCTCCTCGTAAACTGTATGGGGAAGTTCTACTCTGCCTTATAGGGTCGCTATGAGTTGGAATTGCCTCGACGGCAACTGTTTTTTGTTTTTTCTGAATTTAGTTAAACACACCTGAATTAGCAAAAGGAAAGCCAAATTTATCCAATGTATCTGGATAATATAGGTTGAAGTAACAGTACTGTTATTTACAATAGTCCAAAAATGACTATTGTCATTTTTGAGAGTAAAGATTAGAAACAGGTTAAAATCTCAATATTTAACTTCCCCAGTTTAATGTAGCCTTTACAGGTTTGGCAACTTCAGGAATAAGAAAGGATAAAATTAGAAGATATTTGCAACTTCAGGAATAAGAAAGGATAAAATTAGAAGATATAGCATGCAAAATTCTCACCTTTGTGTGCTTGTCAAATTTATATACTTCAAGTTGTTTTATTTGGTATAATCAAATTATTTTACTTTTGACTTCTGTATATTTAAAATCTTAATAGATATCGATTAATGCAGTATTCTAGAAAATTAGCTCAAGTCATTTGATTCACCTGAAATTCCCTGTGGGCTTCTTAAAGAACTTATGATTAACTTAAATAAGTTTATTCTCATAAAGCTATATATTGCATCAAGAACTTACTTCTGCCAGAATACAGAAGTAGTAACTCAAAGAGACCCTTTCTTATAAATACAAGAGGAGCAGCAGAACAGAGAAAACCAGAAAAAAAAAATTCCATCAAAGACTAAAATCAAACAAGTTACTTGGTAGATTTTTTAGCTCCTTTGAAGGTATGTCTGCGTAGAAGTAGTCTCTGAAATTGTTCTAATAGTATGGCCTTCTAGCAAACCATTTATGAAATACTACTGCTGTGTAGATGTTAGTTAATGATGAGAACTGAGCAACATTTTACAATCTGAGTCTTGTATTTATTTTTTACCTTAAGAATAAATTTTAAAGGGAAAATAAGAGAATTCATGTGACTTTTCTCACTGTCCTACATTTTGTGAGCTTTCAGGAAACAAGTATAGTAGTAGTATTAAATAATTTGAAACCTGTATCTTTCAGTGTTCTTGTGGCCTGCCAAAATCCTTTGTTCCCTGAAAAATACAAAAGGTGAAAAAAGTCAAGAAAGTCTGCAATAACATGTGGATATATACTTGCAGCTGAATATATATGTATTTAATCTCTAGTGTTATTTATTTTTTTGGTTTTAGTGTTATTTTGTATTTTATGTCATAATAACAATCTAGTAAATTTTATCAGAGCACTCTTTAATATCTTCAAATACATGATCCTACACCTCCAGTTGATTTTTTTTTTCCAAATGATTCTTGTATATATTTTTGGACAGATAATTTCTTTCCTGTCAGTGAGTAACATGGGACAAGTCAACTTCTCCATGTTCTGGAATCTTCATAAAAAGATGAAGTGCTTAGACCACATGTATTCTGAAGTTCCTTTGAGCTTTAGATGAACCTCTATGATTATATAAAATAAATATAAAATCAAGTTTTAATGTTATTTGAAATCAATAATTCTAAGTTTCCCACTTGAAAAATAGGCAATATTTAAGACTGACCACCTTGGTATTTTTAAAAGCATTAGATGTCATTGATTGCAATCAGTGAAAAAAAATCATTAGTTACTGGACAGGATTACATTGCTGTGTTATTCACATAGGAAAATAGGTGCAGGCATATAAATATTCTTACATGCAGCTACTTGTAGTAACAAAAAGGTAAAGCTGAAGATTCTTTGGCCCAATGTTGTGACTTTTGTGTAAGTGAAAACCAAACCAAACCCACTGCTGTCAAGTCAATTCTAATTCATAGTGACCCTATAGGACAGAGTAGAACTGCCACATAGGGTTTCCAAGGCTGTAAATCTTTAAGGAAATGGACTGCCACACCTTTCTCCCATCTGTCTCTGTCTCAGCCGACCTTTCAGTTAGCAGCCGAGTGCTTTAACCACTGCGTTGCCAGGGCAATGGTATTTAAAAAAAAAAAAAGATCGTTATAAAAATGGTTGATCTTCAAGACCAACTAGGCAAATCAAAGACTGGAAGCTGGAACATTCTCTGTCTCCAGTGTACATTATCAGCAACTCTGCTCCCAGTGTTTTTACTTTATTACTGATCAGCCAGCAGCCTCTGCTTCTTTATTTTGGACATACAGTTTTTTTTTTCTTCATGATGAATTTCATTGTCCAAAACTCATTATGTTTCTTAATATTCTATATGAACATTTATTAGAATTAGGGCCAGAATATTCTTTGTATTAGCCAACCAAATTTCGATTTCCTCTTGCCTAATTTTTAACAGACAAAAGATAATTGTTTAGTACACCCCTAAAAAGTGCTTTATGTTGTTACAAGTACCAAAGCATTCACTAAGTGCCAACTACATCCTAACTCCAGGAAAAGAAAGACAAAACTGACCTCCATCCTCCAGTATCTCCAGTTCCTTCCTATCATGCAGTAACCAAAACAGGTCACATGTCCTGTAACTTAACTAATATATTCCTTCACTCAATAAATCTTTGTTGCATGCCTACTGCTACTACATGCCAGGCACTATTCTAGGCATCCATTGTTTCCAGCAGAACATTCTGTGTTGATGGAAATGTTCTATATCTGTTCTGTCAAACATAGTAGCCACTGGCCACATGTGGCTATAAAACAAACAAATAAACAAAAAAACAGTTGGTGTCAATTCTTACTCCTGAGTCACTCCTGAGGTTCACTCTTCAGCCAAAGATTAGACAGGAGTGACTTCAGTACTGAGTTAAAATAGTGTCCAGGGACCATACTCTTGGAGTTTCTCCAGCTGCTAACCAAAAAGTCAGCAGTTGAAATCCACTAGCCGCCCCTTGGAAGCCCTATGGGGCAGTTCTACTCTGTCCTACAGGGTGGACAGAATTGGAACCACTCAATGGCACATAATAACCGCAAAACGATAACACAGATGGGGTACGTGCTTCATAGTTCTATCATGTATATGAGACTAATGGGCACACACCAACCCAAAAGCTAAGACAAGATGGCAGGAAGGGACAGGGAAACTGGACAAATGGAATCAGGGAACCGGGGGTGGAAAAGGGGAGGGTGTTGACAGATTGCAGGGTTCGCAACCAGTGTCACAAAACAATTTGTGTATTCACTGTTTAACTAATTTGCTCTGTAAACTTTCACCTAAAGCACAATTTAAAAAAAAAGAAAGAAAAGAATAGTAAATAGGGTAATTACAAGTAGTGTTAAGTGGTATGATGGAGCTGAAACGGAAATATGTAATCATTGTTTCTTCTTCAGAATAAGGTGGTCAAGGGAAGACCTCTCTAATGAATGACACTTGACCTGAGACTGAATGATTTGTTATTTGTTGCTTTCAAGTCGATTCTGACTCATGATATAAGAAATGATAAGAAGAGCATTCCCAGAAGGATCAGCAAATAAAAATGCCATGAGGGAATAAGCTTAGTATATTCAAAAAAGAAAAAAGGCCAGTGTATCTGAAGTATCTGTGCAAGGCAGAGAATAAGGCTGAAGAAGGTTAGATCACAAAGGCCATTGTTGACCAGAGTTAAGGAAAGTGGGGATTCGCTGCAGTCTTTTAAGGAAAAAATTGACATGGTGTGATAAGATATTTTTAAAAGATGTCTCTGAAAGCTCTCTGAAGAATGGATCATAGAAAAAAGTGGATGCAGAGTGACCAGGTGCCATTTGGCCAGCTTGGTCTATGATGGTAGCAGTGGAGATGGTGAAAAGTGAACGAATTTCTACATGTATCTTGGAGGTAGAACCAACAAAGCTTGGTGATAGAATTAGTATAATAAATTGATTGCTTTTTATGCACCACATGATAATCTCTGTACGTTTTCACATAAGGTTGAATTTTTATTTAATAACCTAACATTGCTGATACTTTTTCAACTTTAATAACCATGTTACCTATTATTATTGATATAAACAAATGACTTCATAGCATCAGTACAAGGTTTGTCAAAGTTTGATAATTCAGAAAAAGGCACCAATAAAAGCCTGCAAATGCCTTTTTTTTTTTTAGAGACTCATTTTGCCATATTCTGCAAATAAAATTTATCATGCTAGAGTTATGAGCTGATTATGCGATGTCTGCGTCTTGAAAATTATTCCTGGCTTTCTACTTATGTGCAGTATGTGTGGTTTATTGCAGAGTAAAGCTGAGCAGGATTCCAGTACACATGTTCATGCAGGAGCCATACACATGGCTTGTCAGTGTATATAAGGGTTTTTTTGTACCCAGTCCCTAGTGTCTTGGCATTACTTTTATTATGTCTGCAGAGTTCGTGTAGATGAAATGCCACAACACATTCTTTTACCATTGTAGTCTCAACCAGCCTCTTTTTTTCTTTTTTTAAGAAAAAGCAATTACCATCATAAAAATTCCTCACTGGGGAACTTTCCATATTGTGTTATCATTCCAAGAGTCTAATAATAGTGGAATATAAAGAAAAATTTTGTTAAATGCTTAAATATCTAAAAAAGACTTTGAGGTCTGTAGCTACTACCTCCATAATGAGAAACACTAAAATTCTGGAGGAGGAGAAACAATGAAAAAGTTGCAAAGTCAGGTCTTTTAAAACTCCTGGTACATGTTAAGAGATTTATAGATCCTGGTCTAGCTAATTTACAAGTTACATGCACTTTTACCAATGTCTAAACACGGTTAAAGAAGCATCAGCCTGTTATCCATCGGAAGAATCCTAATGCCTATAATTGGTCATTGCCTGACCTTTATGTATTTCTGTCCTGATAGCTCTATCTGCCTAAAAGCTAATTCTGTGTTTTCTGTGAAATCTTGCAGTGGTGTTATCAGGGAGATTGTGTTCCTTTTGGCACTTGGCCCCAGAGCATAGATGGGGGCTGGGGTCCCTGGTCACTATGGGGAGAGTGCAGCAGGACCTGCGGAGGAGGCGTCTCCTCATCCCTAAGACACTGTGACAGTCCAGCGTAAGTAGCTAAAGTAAGCCGGAGCCAACAAAAAGACACAGTTGGAAATGATACAAAGCTGTGGTTTCGCATGTTATCTGTAAAAACGTTTCACTGGAGAGCCAAGTGCTTGTCTTCAGAACAAGCAATAGGCACAGGAAAGCGGAGGAGCCTTGTTAGACAGACTTTCTTTTTCTTCCCTCCCCCTTACTGTGTAACTAAAAAGAAAAAAGAAAAGCATTGTGTATCTATCCCAGGTAGAGCCAGATTTTTAATCTAGTAATAATCAGATAGATTTCCTCCTCTAAAAACTACTGAATTATGGATGAATCCAGGTCTGGTCTTAGCTACGTTACCATTATTCCCAGGAAAGCTAAGGTCTTTTCACATGTCACCTAAAATTATTACTGCTACATTAGTATTAAAAGGACCAATGAGAGCACTTCAAGGGTTGAAATGCCTTGATTCGCATCACAAATCACAACGAAAAGAATACTGCCCATGTGTTAAAATAGTTTCCATTCACATGCCCCCATTAATCATCTTCTGAAGCTGCCACCACTTTTCTCCCCAAGACTATTTTATACAGGTCAGACTGCTCCTCTCCCACCACTCTTTTCTCCAGCCAGAGTCCCCCTGGCCCAAGGCCAGCCCCCATCAGTATTCTTTGCTGGCTGTATTGCATCTTCCTCCCATCAATGTCCATTACAGGTGGACTGTTCCTCTGGTTGTACTTTCCTGTCCTCCCCAAGACAAAATTGCTCCTTAGGTGCTGCATTTCAAGTGCTTACATTTTTTTTTTTTTTTTTGACTACAGTGCCTTCTATCCAGGCTAGTATTTGATGCAGAAGGATATTATCATATCACTTCTGTTTTTTTCCTCCTCTTGTGTAAAAGATGGTTTATTTTTATTTATTTTTTTCTCTCATTTCAATTCAGCACCCCTTTCTTTAGCTCCCCTCTCCAAATATGGTCTCTTCTACTGTCTATAACTTGAAATTGTTTCCTTTTCTATTAGTTCAGTGTTCCATTCTCCCAACTTTTTATCTTCTTGCTAAACAGAGCTCACTGTCACCTACTTATGTGAAATGGAGCTTGAAATCAATAATATTACAGCCACCTTGTTTTTGTCTGATCAGCCCATTTCTCTCAAGTTGGTTCAAGATGGGCCATTTCCTTACCTTTATTAGAGTCAGTCTTCCTGGGCATTCAAAATGTAACTTTAATTATCCTGCTGATACCCACCCAAAACCTGCTGATACCAGTGACCCAAAATGATAATTTAGGCTTGAACTTTTTAAAACAAGAGCAGAATAAATAGCCTAAGTTCCACTGGGCTATTGTAAATTACTAATCAAAAGTATAAAACCCTATGATAATAAATAATAAACCCAGATACTAAGGGAATAATCTGGACCTCTTTAAGAGATTAGTTTTTTTTTTCATTCAAAAATAATATGCCCAAATAATAGCATATGGCATTCCCTAATATTAAATACTTTAAAGGATAATTCATGCAAATCACACATTTGACATTTTGCTTACTTTTAAATATATGTGTAATTTATTGGTGTTTTGAACCCACCAGCTGCTCTGTGGAAGAAAGATGTGGCAGTCTGCTTCCATAAATATTTACAGCCTTGGAAGCCGTATGGGGCAGTTCTACTCTGTCCTATAGGGTCGCTATGAGTCGGAATCGACTGGACGGCAGTGGGTTTTTTTAATACTAAGTATTTATATAATGCAAGGCCATTTGATTTTTAGATTTAATTTTTAAAAACTTGATGTAATATTTGAAATGAGATGGAGATCAATTCAGCATTATTTACTTTGAACGGAAGCTATTTCCAGAGAGTTAGTGTCTGCTTGCTTCCATCCTGGAGGAAACAACAACAAAAAAAGCAGACTTTCTATTTCCTATTTGGTGAACATGTAGGACCAGATTAGGGTTTCATTGAATACAATTCAAATGGCTTTTCATTATAAGTAAGTGATTTTTTTTTTTTTTTAATCATTTTGTTGAACTGAGCACCTGGTTACTAAGATAATTAGAAAAATACATCAATTTAATTGCATTTTCTTAAGTAAGTCAATCATGGCAATTAAGATATTTCTAAAGTTACTCATAGTAAATTACCTTAATTTTTATGATGAACAACTATAATTATTATTCTTAACAATTACCAGCTTGATTATTTCAATAATTAATAAAATGTCAAATTTTATGTTTTCTTAAACTTTAGAATGTTTTTATCAAGAAAAATATGTACTCTTTGTGTGCATAGACATATTCACATGTTAAACAAAATGTTTTTTCAGACCTTCAGGAGGTGGAAAGTATTGCCTTGGGGAAAGGAAACGGTATCGCTCCTGTAACACAGATGTAAGTAAAACCAAGCTCTGCTTTGAAAAATTAACCTACTTTTCCCCTAGAGCTAGGAAATTTTTTTAAATTGCAAGCTATTTCATCAGAAATCCATGTGTGTGAGGGTCACATGAATTTTTTAAATTGTTCACAATGACTAGAGCTGGCTTCAGCTTCATCAATTCTATCAACAAAAGTCAAGGGGGAGCTTCAGGACTAGGAGTAAGTACACTCTCTCCAACAGGTATGAAGAGAGAGCCCCACACACCTGGAACTGTGGCCCTAAAACACTCACAAATTTACCACCACTGTCTTCCTTGAGTCCACCGGTATTAATCTTACTGTGTTCTTTATCCTGTTTTATGTTCAACACTGCAAGAAGCCCTAGACTCCCAGGTCATCCCTCATTTCTTGCCATCCAATCCCACAAGGCTCTGTATGTCCCCTCTTCTATTTCCTACCCCTTCCTGACTACTGAAACTCCTCTCCTGTGCTCTCTGGAGTTCACTATCCATAAAACCAAAATCCATTGCCGTCGAGTCAATTCCGACTCATAAAGACCCTATACGACAAAGTAGAACTACCCATAGTGTTTTCAAGGCTGTAATCTATACGGGAAGGAGCCCTGGTGGCATACTGGTTAAGCGCTTGGCTGGTAGCTGAAAAGTCAGAGGTTTGAGCCCACCACTGCTTTGCGGGAGAAAGATGTGACAGTCCGCTTTCATAAACATTTATGGTCTTGGAAACCCTATGGGGCGGTTCTACTCTGTCCTATAGGGTCACTATGGGTAGGAATCGTCTCAAAGGCAGCAGGTTTGATTTTTTTTGGTTCTCATAGGATGCTAGGGGTCTGAAGGGGGAAATCAGAGCTGACCAGAAATGAAGAAAGAGTGACAATGAGAGCATTTTTAGGCATAAGGTAAACTAAGTGAAACATCTGGAGGTTGAAGAGTGTGCCTTTACCTTGAGGCAATTAAAAAAAAAAACTGAAAGATTTACATAGGAGACTGGTAGTTTCAGATTCATGCTTTAGAGAGAATGGATTAGAGAAAGATGAGATTACAACAGAACAACGAACAAATCAAGGGACGTTTAAAGATATCAGTGAGAGTAACTGATGTACCAAGCCATGAATTCTACACTAGAGGCAGCAGTGGAATCTGTTGTCGGGTACCGAAGAGTCAATTTTAACTCACAGGGACCCCATGCGACAGAGTAGAACTGCCCCATGGGGTTTTCTTGGCTGTAATCTCTACAGAAGCAGATCACCAGGTCTTTCTCCCATGGAGCCTCTGAGTGGGTTTGAACCTTTTCAGGTTTGTTTGTTTTTTGTAATATGAATAATATATGCTAGACAACAGAGTAAGAAAAGTGTCAGACAGCTCAGGCTTGTTGCACTTTACCCAAGAGATTTGTGTTAGATGCTCAAACTGTAGAGCTTACTATGGGTGGGATAACATTTCTATTACTATCTTTGCCTTCTGTTTCAGCTGTTAGCAAACTATAAGGAGATACAGTTAACGTAACTACATCATGGATACACAAATAATTAATGATGTTTTCTTCATTAATTTGGACTCCACCAGTTCAAAACTTGAGGCAATCAGTTACCATACTAAAATTTATTTTCATGCTATTCAAGATAATAAAGCTAGATGTGTATAATTTGTATAAGGTGGTTCCTGCTTTAATGTAATCTCGACGTAGTGGTTAAGAGCGACGGCTGCTAACCAAAAGGCTGGCAGTTCGAATCCACCAGGCACTCCTTGGAAACCCCATGGGACAGTTCTACTCTGTCCTATAGGGTGTGTATGAGTTGGAATTGACTCCACGGCAATGGGTACTATATGAAAATTTGAACTTTCCTAAATTTTAATCTAGTCCAGCGCTGTCTAACAGGACTTTCTGCAATGATGGAAATATTCTACATCTGCAGTGTCCAGACTGGTGACCAGTAACCACATTAATGACTGAGCACTTGAAATGTGGCTACTGTAACTGAAGAATGGAATTTTTAAGCTTAAGTCATTTAAATATTAATTTGAATAATCACACTAGCTAGTGGCTACCATATTGGACAGCATAGAGCTAGACAGTTTAGTTCTGCAGTAGAAAAATAATTGTTATAAAGAAGATTATAAATATTACATTCTTATATGTAAAATTCTCAAAATAAAATAGATGTGAGTTTATTTAAAAAATAAACGTATAGAAGGCTTCAATTTCTGGTAGTGACAGGCTAGGTTATTCTAATAGGCTTTCCCACAGAGGGAAAAAAAATTTTTTTTTTAATCATTTTAAATTAGAAAATATCTGCCAAGATAGTCAGAAAGATGCCAGGTCAAATTCTGGACAGAAGGGGGATTCAGAAAGATAAGTGAGGCATCAAAGCACCTAATGTGCTTTTGCCCTGACATTATTTAAAGGAAGAGATAAACTGCTTCAGTTTCTCTTAAGTATGAGAAAAGTTTTCCCCAAAGCCCTTTCCTGTTTCCTTAGCTAACTTCCTTCATGTTTATTGGCCAGGAGGCCACATGCCCAACCATAAGCCAGCCTGTGGAGCAGTTCTGCTCTGTAACACATGGGGTCGCCATGTGTAACAAACACATTTCGTGCCATTAAGTAATACAGCTCAAAATAGGGCACAAATAGTTCTGTCACTTAGAGCTAATTTTTTTTGAAGAAACTAGGTTGTAACAGAATGGACTGTACTAAAACTTTAAATTGTCATAGTTTCTCTAGATTTATATTGACAGAAGGAAATTTAAAATATCCCACCAAGCTAACTCACTATGAAGAGAATTTGTGCCACTAAGTAATACAGCAAAAGAGCCCTTATGACACAATGGTTAAGGCTCTCAGCTGCTAACCCAAAGGCTGAAGTTTCAAACCCACCAGTCACTCTGTGGGCATCCTGCTTCCATAAAGATGAAAGCCTTGGAAATTCTATGGGGCAATTCTACTCTGTCTTACAGGGTCGCTATGAGTCAGAATCAACTCGATGGCAAACAACAACAAATAATATAGCTGGTGACACAGACAAGCGACAGGAAAATTATACTGTACATAATCACCATACACCTGTGTTTCTCCTTTTTCTCAGTTTGTCTACATACTCTCTCACAGGAGTCCTTATTGTACCTGATTTTTTTTTTACCTTGCCTCTTGTCTCTAGAACTCAGCAGCCTCAATCCTAACTTGCTAATTTATTTAATCTTTTTTTTTTTTTTAAGGTAAAGTACTAAATTCTTTGTTAGGAATTTTCCATGCATTTTTAAAATCATGCTAGTGTTTTATTGGAATTATTATTGTTTCTGTTAGTGCTCTGGCTTTAGTTGTCTGCCTATAACCCTATTTTTTCCATACTCCTGCTATTTTTAGTGTGAAGTTTTACAAAATGAGATTTTTCAGGAATGTATATATCCTATAGTGCAGAAATTCTTGTATTAAAAAAGCCTGTTCTAAGAGGGTCTGTTATATAGGCTATATTAAAGAAGAGGAAATTTAATGATAAAAGAATGTAGGGTGAGTTGATTAAAGTTAAGGTAAGATCCAATAATGCAAACAAGAGTTTAGTATTTTCCAGTTCAGTTAGCAAAGAATGGGTGTTGCTGTAGAAGCATTACAGAGCTAACGTGTCTTGGTGCTTTTTTCTAAAGATGTGGTGGCTTAAATGTTCTTTTTTTTTTTTTTTTCCTATACTGGTCTGGTGTCTGTTATGTGTGAGCTACCTTAATTTAAGAGATTCAAGAGAGTATACTTGTATTCTATCAGATCAGCTTCCTGACTAGTGCATGTTTTACTTACATACTTTACTATCATGCAGATCATATTGAATGACCCTGTAAGAAGACCTGAGGGAAAACTTCCCAACTAGTCAAAGTCAATTCCAGTCAAAAAATACAAAAAAAATTCATGAGTATTTTTGACTTGGTTTCTTGTGATCCAAAAACTTTTCTTGAGACTTAAATAAGGGGTAACATAAATAATAAATTCAAATGATCCTGGAAGAATTTTCTAATCGGTGCCCAGAATGAGGCAATGTCAGATGCTCAAGCAGCAGGAGTACTAGTGTAATGATGAATCTTTAAGACCCACTCTGTGCTTTCTGACTTATGCCCAGAGCACACTTTACAATAGGAAATAGAAAATCTTGGCGATATTAGTCTGATTGACATGTATTTGGTAGATCTTACGTGAACTCTTTTTAAGACTTTGTAACCCATTCCAAATACCCTATCAGTTTTCAATGTAGTACAGCAGTGTTTCAGTTCTGTGATTGATTAGCTGGTGTTACAGAACTAAGGAGTTCTCCCATTTTTATACATAGCAATACTAATTATTATGTTTTAACTCTCTGATTAGAGTTGAGTTAGCTTATAGCAATACATTGAAAATAACAAACTAAAAAATAGAACCCATTAGAAAATTGGAGGAAAAAGGTAATAATATAAAGCTGGAATAGCATCAATACCCTAAATATGTACCATAATGTTTTTCCAGTTACTAAAGGTGGGTCACAGATTTTGCTGTAAGCTTCCACGTGAACAGAGTAAAGGGGTAAATACAGTCAATTGTAAGATTCATAACGTCTGGTAGACATGACAAAAGGAGATATTGTCACAAAGGAACATTTTCCCATTTTGAAGCTTTGATACCCCTCCACTGTGAAATTCTAGCCTTGGTGAATTGGATTGTAACACATAAGACTGACAAAACACTTTTTGCTTAGGTTAAGGGAGAAATTAGAATCTAAATTTAAGCAATGTAGACCAAATAGTCTTCAAAAATAGAAAGAACTTAAACAAGGTATTTACAGTTTGTCCCTAAAAAAAACACTTTTTGCTTAGGTTAAGGGAGAAATTAGAATCTAAATTTAAGCAATGCAGACCAAATAGTCTTCAAAAATAGAAAGAACTTAAACAAGATATTTACAGTTTGTCCCTATGCTGATTTAATTCCCACCGCTGATATTTGAAGGGTATTTTAATGAATTGTGCAAAGACCTGAAGTTAGAAAATCAGAAAAGAAGAACACATTTCTCGAGCTGAAAGAACTGAAGAAAAAATTCAAGCCACAAGCTGTTATATTGAAGGATTCTGTGGGCAAAAAATTGAAACAACACAGGAAGCATCAAAAGAAGATAGAAGGAATACATTGAGTTAGTGTACCAAAAAGAATTGGTCGATATTCAACCATTTCAGGACGTAGCATATGATCAAAAACCAATGGTACTGAAGGAAGAAATTCAAGCTGGTGAAAAACAAGGTTCCAGAAATTGATGGAATACCAGTTGAGATGTTTCAGCAAACAGATACAACACTGGAAGCACTCACTTGTCTATGCCAAGAAATTTGGAAGACAGCTACCTGGTCAACAGGTTGGAAGAGACCATTCCAAAGAAAAGTGATCCAACAGAATGTGAAAGTTGTCGAATAATATCACTAATATTACATACCAGTAAAATTTTGCTGAAGTTAATTCAAAAACGGTTTTAACAGTACATCAACAAAGAACTGCCAGAAATTCAAGTCGGATTCAGAAGAGGACATGGAATGAGAGATATCATTGCTGATGTCAGATAGATCTTGGCTGAAAGCAGAGGATAACAGAAAGATGTTTACTTGTGTTTTATTGACTGTGGAAAGTCATTCAACTGTATGAATCATAACAGATTATGGATAACATTGCGAAGAATGGGAATTCCAGAACACTTCATTGTGCTCATGCAGAACCTGTACGTAGACCAAGAGGCAGTGGTTCAAAATCAAGAAAGGTATGTCAGAGTTATATCCTTTCACCATATTTATTCAACCTGTATGCTGAGCAAATAATCCGAGAAGCTGGACTATATGGAGAAGAACGGGGCATCAGGATTGGAGGAAGACTCATTAACAACCTGCGATATGCAGATGACACATTCTTGCTTGCTGAAAGCGAGTAGGACTTGAAGTGCTTACTGGTTAAGATCAAAGACTATAGCCTTCAGTATGGATTACAGCTCAACATAAAAACAGAAGTCCTCACAACTGGACCAATAAGCAACATCATGATAAACAGAGCAAATATTAAAGCTGTGAAGGGTTTCGTTTCGCTTGGATCCACTATCAATGCCCAACGAAGCAGCAGTCAAGAAATCAAACGACATATTGCATTGGGCAAATCTGCTGCAAAAGGCTTCTTTAAAGTGTTAAAAAGTAAAGATGTCTCTTTAAGGACTAAGGTGCTCCTGACCCAAGCCATGGTGTTTTCAGTCGCCTCATATGAATGTGAAAGCTGGACAATGAATAAGGAAGACTAAAGAAGAATTGATGCCTTTGAATTATGGTGTTGGCAAAGTATATTGAATATACCATGGACTGCCAGAAGAACAAACAAATCTATCTTGAAAGAAGTACAGCCAGAATGCTCCTTAGAAGTGAGGCTGGCGAGACTTTGTCTTACGTACTTTTGGCATGTTATCAGGAGGAATCAGTCCCTGGAGAAGGACATCATGTTTGGTAAAGTAGAGGGTCAGCAAGATGGATTGACACAGTGGCTGCAACAATGAGCTCAAGCATAACGATTGTGAGCATGGCGCAGGACCTGGCAGTGTTTCATTCTGTTGTACATAGGATCACTATGAATCAGAACTGCCTTGATGGCACCTAACAACATAGGACTGATAGTAAGAAAAGAACTCTCCAGTGAAACAGGGACAGTGTCCCCTTTAGCACCTGTCCCACTTACTGCAATTTCAAAGAAAAAGATCTACAGAGATAAAAGAGACAAGTTATGAACACAAAATCTTCAATCATTAAAGATTTAAAAATATATCAGGAAAAGGTAAGTAGCTACCAGATTGGCCTACCCACTCTCGATAGCAACATTACCTGCTTCGAGTCCAAAAGTATTCAGATCCGAGTGCTGAGACAAATTATTTGCATTAGGATATGGTAGATGGGCAGTTTGTTCCCTACATCACCACTGGATACCCTCAAAATCTCTAAACGCAGATAGGCAAAGGCCCTTTCTTTGTCAGGCGCCTGATGGTCTCCAGGCCACAATAGTAGGTAAAGCCAATAGCTTTAGCAGGAACAAACTAATATACTTTTGACCTAGAAGCTACTGAGAAACAAGGGTCATTAATTAAAGACATGGGAGATTTGGATAAAGTTTGGTCTCAGGCACTATAATTGGGTATTTAGCATCATGAGCTAATCTGATAGACATGGCCTTATGGAACTTGGGTTTGGAAGGTAGAATTCTATGGAAGTCATGATGCCAAGAGTTCATTGGTTGAGGACACAGTTCCACTCTTTGGACTTAGATGGTTGATGAGGTCCTGACTTTTTTTAATAAATATACAAAGGTAAAAGATAACATGATTGTTTGGTAGTGCCATTGTGAGAAGTAAAGACGCCAGATTTGTGCTCTGTCTTCTAAAAAGTATTTGCTCAGGAGCTGCTCAGAAATAAACTTTTGATTGATTAAATCTCAAGGAGTCCAGTACTTATCACGTGTATGGAATCTCCTTCTTGTTGGCGTAAAAGAATGTTGACTACTAATCAGGCATTTCTGTTCTCCTGAGCAATTTTTCATTCCAATGATTTTAAACTATCATGCAGAATGTTCTAAGAGAGTAGAAATTCAATGTGCGTATGGTAACTACTTTTTTTTAAGTAGTGGAATTTAAAGGTTAATGTGAATGTCTGCCTAGAAAAGTTGATTTTAGTAAAGAATAAAAAATATGGCTATATTAAAGTTATAAACCAAATTGTTTATCAAAGCCTAAATAAGACATATCAGCTACTATAAAAAGGACTTTTCTGCATTTCTAAGAAGAATTTTCTGGTGTTGCTTTGCTGTTTTCCAAAATGCAAAAAAAAATCTTGTTTTTCCTAGTCCATATTATTTGTGATTTGTTTATCTGCTTTGATGATATGACTAGGATAGAGCTTCTGATGAAGAACCTAAGCTCCATTTTGGCTTGGATGGGAAATCATATTGTTCTTGCATCTTAAAAATTCTGTTTTCTCTCCTTTATGCTTCGAAACTATTAAAAAAAAAATTATGAAGTCAAAGGGATTTCCTGGTGGTCTGAGGTCTGTTCTAAAATTTAAGCATAGGTTGTGTAGCATAGATTGTGTATGTAGGTGTTTTCTCAGCTTTGTTAGAGGACTATGTTATTCAGTAATTTTTTTTCTTCTTCATTCTACAGCTTAGGAACATTTAACAGTAAACAGCTATTCCCTTGGCTGTGGATAGATAGGAAAATTGTAGCCTCTGTTTGGAGGTAGGATTGTAGCGTAGTCGGGAGGGATACGAGCATGGACTTTAGAATCAAATTGACTTGAGTTTGAATTCTGACTTTGACCTTGTTGATATTTGACTTTGGCAAGACACCTAATGTCACTGAACTTCAGTTAACTCCCATATAAATTGGATATAATTATATCAAGCTTTCAGGGTTGCTTTGAGAATTAAAAGAAATAACACATGTAAAACATGTAGTACTAGTCCTAGTACTTAAGTGGTACTCAATACAGTGTAGCTATTATTATATACATTTATGTTTTGTAGATTACAAAGTACTTTCCTATATAATCTCATTAAATCTTCAAATCAGTATTTGAAGAGGAAGGACAGGTATTATATCCCCATTTTAAAAATGAGAAATTAAAGCTCAGCAACAGGCTAGTACCATGGAAGGGATCCACTAAAGCATAGAATTTTTGGTTACTGATCTAGTGCTCTTAACACAAATGGAGACCTTGGGAGGTGAGTGTGGCAAGGTAAGCTTCTCTGAGAATTTGGTCACCTTTGACATCGTCTTACTTCCAGTCTAACCTTACCCTGCAGCAGAACCAGATAGCTGAGAACATCCTGAAACTACAGCCCTTGTTCCCAGGGAGAGGTGCGGGGTAAGTGAAGATAAGGTACGGAGTTGATCCATTAATTAACAGTGCTATAGCCATGTCCTGAATTACAATTAGAAGACAAATATGTATCGACCACTTTATTCTTATAAATATACTTACTATGCATACTAAAGCAAAAAATAACAGGAGCAGTGTCATTAATTTTCCTTAGGTTAGTCTGAGTTTTGTGATATGCATTTTGAGACATAAGGACTAGCTTTTAAGCACAGAATACAGCTTGCTTATTTATTTTATTCTTAGAAGAGACATTAAAAAAATTACAAAGTAAAATTTTGTTCCTTAACATTTTTATAAGCTTAGGAAAGGGTTATGCTATGGATATATGATATTTTAACCATATTCTGGCTTATACAGGTCATACAGAAATAACTGATTTTAAGAATTTACATAGAAGATCATGGTATTGAGCCTGACAGCTAGATTCAAGTTTGTCTGGACAATGTGGATTTATCAGGCTTTTGTTTTCTTTTTCTTTAAAAGTAAATGTATGGTGAAACTACCAAAAAAATCGGAAACTATTTGGGGGAAAAGAGAAGGCTGAACCAAAACTGGGGTTGAGATAACTTATTACATGCACTGAACACTAAATTTAACCTTGGAAGTGTCTGTGTGTGAATTACTTTAATTAAATAATCAGATAGATCAGGAATTTTGCTTGGAACTTGTAAAAGGGAGTGTAGAGGCAAGAACTTTGTTAGCCCATGTGGCATCTTTGTGTGATTTAGAAAAAGGTGTCCTTTTGGGTGAATAAGGAGGGTAGTGATGGTTCAGTCATAGAATTCTCGCCTTTCATTTGAGAGACCCGGGTTTGATTCCAGCCCAAGGCACCTCATCCACAGCCACCACCCATCTGTCATTGGAGGCTTGTTTGTTGCTAGGATGCTGAACAGGTTTCAGGAGAGTTTCCAGACTAAGACAGGAGAGGAGGAAAAGCCTTGTGATCTACTTCCAAAAATAAGCCAGTGAAAATCCTGTGGATCACGATCGTCTGGTCTACAACAGATCATGGAGATGGCACAGGATGGGGTAGCATTTCATTTCATTGTGCGTGGATTCCCCATGAGTCAGGAGTTGAGCCCATGGCAGCTAACAACAGCAATTGACAGGAAAAAGTGTCCTTCTTCACAGTACCATGACAAGGGCATGACTGGATTTCAACCTCTACTTGTGCCCCCTCAACTAAGAGGATACAACCTACTGAGTCTATGCTGCCACCCTGGAGAGGAAGGAGAGAATTACACTTTGGCGGTGTTGAAGGCTAGTCTAGTGTCATAGGGATGAAGCAAAAGTACATTTGGAGTGAAAGCAGAAATCACTTTGCAATTTTGCCTAAGGCTGTAGGAATCCTCGTGTCTTCCCAGCCTGTATCTCCTTTAGGTAGAGGAGAGGAAGGGGGAAAGGGGAAAAGAGTTTCTATTTCCAGCTTTTTTTCTCACCTTTTATTACCTGTAAGCCATAATGAAGTATTTTCAGAATTTTCTTCATTTGACGGACATTTTGGAATGTATTTCTCTTAAAAGTAAAGGCATTTTCATTTTACAAATGAAACAAAGGAGACAAAAAGGGGATCAGGTACTTGCCAAGGCTACCCTATTCTTAGGGACAAAACCAGGATTAGAAAGAACCCTGGTCATAGAAATGCCGCTGTGAAGTTTGTCAATGGAAGCTTGAATTTCTTTGTATAGCAACTTTTATGAGCCATGAATTATTCTTTTTTAGATTTATCTACTAACAAAAATTATTAAGCTTAGTCAAAAAGAGATACTTCTCAACAATCAGTATAATAGAAAGCACAAAATAGTCTATAGTATGCATTGGCTTATACAGATCTATACTAAAAGGGTGTTTAAAATGTTGATAATATTCTTTTTATTTCTTTGAAAATACTAAGAAGATCAAAAGATGCTGAGATCTGCAGCTTTGCTCTCTGGATTTATGTGGGGCCCTGCTGGTTGGTTTTTAGAGGGGGAGGATGCTTGATTAGTGTTAGCACTAGGAGGCTGAAAACCTGTCAGGCTTTACATAAAAAATCTGTTGCTTATGCCCACTGTTTTCTGTTAGAGCTTCTGCAGAGTGTCAGCATCCATTATCCTTAAGTAATTTAAAAAGCATTACTCCTTAAACTCTCCACTATTTTTAAACAAAACAAAAATGTATTTTATGTGACTTTTCCTTAAGAAATTACTCTTTGACCACTTTCATTTTTGGAACCAGCATGTGCATCTCCTGCTAAGCTTATTTCTAATCAAAGCCAATTCACAGAGAGCATCCACTTATGGAAACATTGAAATCAGGAGAACAGAACACTAGCTGATGTGCTCTATAAATAGAAAGGCATGGGATCAAGTCCTAAGTCTACTGTAATTCCCCTAAGCCCTACCATCCTCTATTCCTTGAACACCCTAAAACCCTCCTGCCTCAGGACCTTTCCTGTTACTGTTTCAGATATGTACGTAAGTCACTCCCTCTGTGACTTTTAAGTCTCGTTTCAAATCCTATCATATCAGAGAGAATTTCCCAGACCATACTATTTAAAACGGCTTCCTTCCCACTTTACTACTGATCCCCTTACTGTGCTTTATTTTTCTTCTTGTCTCCAAATAGAGTAAGGTTCATGAAAGCAGGGACTTTGTCTTGTTTATTGCTGCATTCCCAGAGTATAGTCTGACATATACAAAGCATTTCATAAATATTTGCTGAATGAAAGAAAAACATTTAAGTCTAGTTCTTGGTGCCTTGTTTTAGGAGGGCTACTGATAAATTGGAGTCCCTGGGTGGTACAAATGGTTAACGTGCTCAGCTGCTAACTGAAAGGCTGGCATTTACAGAGGCACATCAGAAGAAAGACTTGTGATATATTTCCAAGAAATCAGCCACTGAAAGCCCTACAGAGTACAGTTCTACTCTGACACACATGGGTCGCCATGAGTTGTAATTGATTAAACAGCAACTGGTTTTAAATGATAAATTATGATATGCACATAGGAAAGCCATCAAGGTCTAGATATCTTTCATTCAAGGGTTAAATTTGTGGGTGTGTATCTAGAAGAAAGGAGAAAGACCCTGGGTTACTGGAAGACAGGTTTTGGCTCAGTAGAAAGAAGAACCTACTAATAATTGCAGCTGTTTAAATCTACCATTCTGTAGATGATCATACAGATTATATGACCACTTTGAGGATAATTGTAGAGGAAATACCAGCATTTTGTGCAAATCAGGTTAGCTTCTAACACCAATTTTTTAAATTGTATAATGCTATATTGAATTAAAAAATAATAAGTGAGCTTGGCTCTTCTGCAAAATGCTGCCAAGTGCTCTATCTATTATGTTAACACCCTAAACCAGGGATTGGCAAATTGCAGGTAACAGGCCAAATCTTGCCTGCCAGATTTTTTAAATAAATTTTTATTTGTAACACAGCCATACCTATTCATTTATATATCGTCCATGGCTTCTTTGACACGACAATGGCAAAGCTGAGTAGTTGCAACAGATACCATATGGCCTGCAAAAGTTTGCCAACCCCTACCCTAAATCAATAAACTATATATAAAAAAAAAAAAACACATGGAAACACCTCTATTTACTCTCCCAAGTACTTCAATAGTATTACTATGAATTATTATATCAGTCAAGATCCAACCTTGATAATATAAACCGCTCTGAATATTTGAGGACTTGAACACAGGAAATTGGTTATATGGGCGAGGGAAGAGAATGAGAAGCCCAAAGATTGGCATCATCACGAAGATGCTGCCACTCCTACCAGAAAGACACAGGAAGGGAGATAGTTTTATCAGAGCCTAGAGGCTGAAATCACATAGAAGAAGCTGGTACTGTACGGTGGGAGGGTGAGAGGAGAGGTTGCCTGAATTGGTGCCAAAAAAAAAAAAAAAAAAAGACTCTGCTTCTGTCTGAGATGCTGCCTGAGGTAGAGAAGAAAAGTGAAAAATACCCTGCTTTCCTCCACTAGTACCTTCTGTTGCCTGAACCCAAGCAGAAGCCAGCTAACACGGAAGCCTGGGAAATGGAGCCCACAGGGTTTGTTCCCCTGAAATACAGAACAGAGGAGAAAGGTGATGTCTTAGTCATCTAGTGCTGCCATAACAGAAATACCACAAGTAGATGCCTTTAACCAAGAAAACTTTATTCCCTCTCAATCTAGTAGGTTACAAGTCCAAATTCAGGGTGTCAGCTCCAGGCAAAAGCTTTCTCTCTTTGTCGGCTCTGGAGGAAGGTCGTTGTCCTCAATCTTCCCCTGGTCGAGGAGTCTGTCAGGCGCGGGGACCCTGGGTCCAAAGGACGTGCTCTGCTCCTGGTGCTGCTTTCTTGGTGGTATGATGTCCCCAAATCTTTGCTTGCTTCTCTTTCCTTTTATCTCTTGGGAGATAAAAGGTGGTACAGGCCACATCCCAGGAAAACTCCCTTTACACTGGATCAGGGAGGTGACCTGAGTAAGGGTGGTGTTACAATCCCACCCTAATCCTCTTAACGTAAAATTACAATCACAAAATGGAGGACAACCACACAATACTGGGAAACATGGCCTAACCAAGTGATACACACATTTTTGGGGGGGACATAATTCAATCCATGACAGGTAATGAATGAGTTTGAGGGTGCCTAGAGCCAGGAACAACACAGGAGCCAGGGACAGAGCTAAACATTTTACATGCATCTTCACCTCGGAGGTGAATACTAGTATTATCCCCAGTTTATAGACGAGGTTTGGAGAATTAAATAAATTGCTCACGGCCATGAACTAAATAAGTGACCAAGTTGGAATTGAATCCAGGGCTATCTTACTCTAAAACTCATGTTTTTCAACCTCTCATTTTATAAATGAGAAAAATGTAGTTTGAGAAAGGTAAGAAACTTGTAACCAGTTAATGACTGGGCTAGACCTAGAACCCAAGAATTACTCTGATTACATTTTTGTACATCAGAACAGTTAAAACCTTAAGCTATTATAGTATTTAGGGAGTGTCCACAGGAGGGAGGTGTTCTTCTGTGCCCCAGTTACTGTCTACTAAAATGGAGATTATTAATAATATCTACTTCATAAGAGTGTCGAGAGGGATTAAATACATAATACCTCTAACGACCTTCGAGCAGTGCCACATAGTAGGTACTCAGTACCTAGCTGTTGTTATTGTGAATCTTGTTACTATGTTGACCTGGGGGTGGTAATCTCAGAAAAAGAGTAGAAGATCAGAAATTTTATGAAATGGTATCCAAGTGTTTCATCAGACAGTAACTATTCCCAATCCATGAACTTTCCTGTTTTATGGCTTTACTTGGCTTCATTCTTAATAGTTTTTTTTTTTTTTTTTTCTCTGAAGTCCGTTTCCTTCATAAGCAGCTCAATTCCTATAATACTTTGGTATACGCTCAAGTTTTTCTTCCTCAACAAGTACTTCCTTAACTAATCACATGACATTGATGTTTCTGTTTGTATTACTTCAGCACCTGTAAGCAACCTGTAACATGCTGCCATATACTGTTTATATTGCCTAAAATAGTTGTCATTTTTCCGTTTGTATCTTGTTTCTCCAACTAGATTGTATCTAATTTCTCCAACTAGTCATGCTTGCATGAACTTCAGGTGGTTGGTGCTTTACAAATACTTAAGTATTATGTGAAAACTTGTAATTAGAGTTTAAATGACTTGTATCTTTTGAGATTGATGTCATTTGATTAAAAAGTAGTCTTGCTGCTTGGCAAAGCCCCTGAAAACTTTAGTCCTGGTGTGGGATTCCCTTAAAATGGCTAGAAAGGGAATGTATTCCTTTAATCCACGGATTAGGAGACCATGAAACACAAGATTCTGGAAGTATATCCTTCCAGCACGATGCACTAGGTACCTTATAGTAAATAGTTATTTTTCATTTCTTTTTAAAGGCAAGGAAGAAGGGTAATTTGACAAGCAGAATCATTAGGGTTGGGATTGCAGTGTCATGTTTTAATGTGCTGAAAATATTTTAAAACTCAGAGTTCGTAACAGGGTAGAACTTCTGCCACTATTTTCTGAATCTGAGGCTTTGGTAGGAATTTGAACCATAGTATAATAGGAAGTAGTGATGACTACGCAAATATTTACACATGCTCCAAAGGACCATACACAATGTACTGATCTTGGAAAACTCTATAAAGAAAATGTAGAGATCCAAGGGAGGACAGTAAAAATTTCCCTCAAAGTATCTTTGAGAATGCCTGCAACATCCTCAACATTTATTCACAATTAAGCAATTGTATCTAATGACTTGTTCTGTTCTTCCGTATTTAAGGAGAAATTTTTCTCAGAGTTTCAAAGACTGTAACTTTGTTTCTTAAGTGCCACAGCTGCAGAACCCTAAAAGATGAGTCAAATTAGGTCATATTGCTCAAGTACTGTGATATGTTACACTTTGAATTCTTTGTGAACTCAAAGGTTGAGTTTAGAATGACCCTGTGGTATTTGGAATGTAGCCCTAGCTAGATTGACAGGATTTTTGTCTTTAAAAAACTTCAGGTAAAAGAAAAGCATTCCAAATTTTAAAAAAACAAATAACCCTCCTCTTCCCCCTCTCAACAGCCCCCTCCCACCCAGGTACATATACATGTCTTGGACCAATTTAGTATTTTACTTTCTGTGATGTTAACAGGTTAAATGCAAATCTTAGCAAGTCCAAATTCTTTGAATGTGAAGGTGTTTAGACTTGAGGCCTAGCGTTTTGCCCAGCTCATACCACATTTTAAAATATGGTCTTTGTCAGGGCTAGACAGTAAACAGCTATAGTAGTAGAGCTCCAAACCACAATTAATAGTGCTAACTGTCATGTTTCAAACCTGCCTCTTGACTCTCTAAAATAAAGAGCTAGGAGCAGCTGTGGCAACTGGACCTCAGATTCCGCAACCAAAAAGGATTTTGTGTTTTAGTTTCTTCACTTAGTTTTTATGTGTGTTTATAAGGAGATACCTGATGGATTGATTGCAAAGTGGACTATGACATGTATCTGGGTGTAAAGTTATATGGAAACTGTCTAACACTTAACTTTGTTTAAATTACTTCAGTTATTTCTTCTGTGGCTAAGATTACAATTCAGACACTTCAGTCTGAATACTGGTTATAAAACAGTAAAGCAAATGTCAGAATTATAGCCAGAAGAGTAAAGTGGTAAGCTAATTAGATAGAGTTCAGGCAATCTTAATTTTAAGGGACACTGTCCCTTGGCTTTGGTATTTTCCAACAATCGTACCATTTATGATTTTATTTTATTTTAGCCATGTCCTTTGGGGTCCCGAGATTTTCGAGAGAAACAGTGTGCAGACTTTGACAATATGCCTTTCCGTGGAAAGTATTATAACTGGAAACCCTATACTGGAGGTAATGTATAACCTGGCAGAGCATTCTTCATGCTTGAGAGCTTTGCAAATTAAAAAATATATATAAATACATAAACACACACACACTCATGAATATACTAGCAAAAATTAGCATCTGCAAATGGAAGTAGGCATGTGCTTATCGTACTGTAAAGTTTACATGTTCTAGTTTCTCTTTTATAAACTTTATATGTTAGTACAAATTATCAGAAATCATTAAAAAAAGTCCACCTAATTCTATTTAACAAAATACAAAGTTATTAGAAAGAATATCTGCACATATACAAAGCCTTATAATATTTTTGACTTCTGCCTATGACTTCCTTGGAATATATGTACATTACTTTGTAATTATTGAATATCTGGAACTGTCACCCTAAAAACAAATTATAAGACTGTAAATCAACTCAAAAGTGGCCAGCAAAGTCTGTGCTCTCCGCTGGCTGAAGGTCAGGGATATGCCTACAGATAGTTCGTGTTGGGAACATTTTTGCTCTTTAATTTGGGCATATGTCAAACACTGATTGTTCAATAGGCACAGGAACTTTTCTTAAGCTCCCCAAATCCAAACTTAATTTTGTGGAAATTTTCTCCTGAAAACATTGAATGTACTTTTAAAAAATTTTATTTATTGTTCATTTGTTTTTCCAGTATTTTATTATGAAAATTATCCAACATACAGGAAACTTAAAACAAATTTACAGTAACAACTGTATATCAACCACCAAGATTCTACTAACATTTTATTATACTTTCATTATTACATGTCTATTCATCTCTGTATCCATTCATCAGTCTATCCTGTATTTTGATACATTTCAAAGTAAATTGCAGTCATTAGCACAGTTCCCTCTAAATACTTAAGTTTGTGTATAGCATTAACCAGAGTTCCGTATTTGTTCACTTTTTCTCTTTTGACATAAGATTATGTACAATGAAGTGCACAAATCTTAACTGTACTTTCCCTGAGTTTTGGAAAATGCACACACCTGTAACCCAAACTCCTATTGAGATATAGACCATTACCTCCAAAGTCCTCATAGTCCTCCAAGTCAATAAATAAATTTATTTATTGTTCATTTGTTTTTCCAGTATTTTATTATGAAAATTATCCAACATACAGGAAACTTAAAACAAATTTACAGTAACAACTGTAAACTATTTTTTAATTGGATTATTTATCTTTTTGTTCCTGAGTAGTAGTTATCAGATATGTTTTATGAATATTTTATGGATATTTTCTCACAATCTGTGACTTTTCTATAACTCTTTTAATGGTATCTTTGGATTAGTATAATTTTTTTTATTTTGATGAATATCAGCTTATCAATTTTTTTTATTGTCACTGTGTTCTGTGCCATATCTAATAAATCTTTGCCAACCCCAATTCACAAAAGTATTATGTTTTCTTTGATGGTTTTAGTCTTTACATTTAGATCTGTGATGCATCTCAAAATATTTTGGGGGTATGGTGTGTATTTACAGAGTATTGTGGACTCTATTTTGTTTTATCAATCTATTTGTCAATCTTAGTCGGAATCGACTTGACAGCAATGAGTTTTTTGTTTGTTTGCTTGTTTTTTATGCCAGTACCAAACTGATTGCCTACCATAGCTGTATATTTAGTCCTGAATGCAGGTGGTGTAAGTTCCACCAACTTTGATCTTTTTCGAGAGTTTTTTGAACAGTCTATGTTATTTGCATTTTTATGTAAATTTTGAAATCAGCTTGTTAATTTCTATTAAAAAGCTCGCTGGGCTTATGATTGATACTACATTGACTCTATAGATCAAGTGAGGAGAGCTGAGATATTAACAATATTGAATTTTCCAGTTTATGAGCATGGTGTTTCTCCATTTATTTATGTCAGTTTTTATGTTGTAGTTTTTGGGGTAAATCTATTCCTGAGTAATTTATGTTTTTAGACATTATTGTTAATAAAACTTTGGAAAATTTTATTTTTAATTGTTCTAAACCAAAAAACCAAACCAAACCCAGTGGCGTCGAGTCGATTCTGACTCATAGTGACCCTATAGGACAGAGTAGAACTGCCCCATAGAGTTTCCAAGGAGCACCTGGTGGATTCAAACTGCCGACCCTTTGGTTAGCAGCTGTAGCACTTAACCACTATGCCACCAGGGTTTCCTTAATTGTTCTAGTATATGAAATAAAACTGATTTTTATATGTTAACCTTATATATTAGACCTTTTAAAATTATTTTATTTGTTTTAATAGTTGTTTTGTAAGTTGGTTATGATTTTCTTGGTAAAGTCATGTTATCTGGTAATAGAGTCTATCTATGTCAATCTTTATGCATTTTATTTCATTTTCTTGTCTTAGTGCACTGGCTAGGGCCTCCGGAACAATTTGTGCATCTTTCGATTGTTTTTTGTACTTTATTCTGTTAATATGGTGAATTATTTGATGGCTTTTACAAAGTTAAAACCACCTTATATTCCCAAGGTAAACTTCATGTGGTCATGATGTATTATCTTTTTATATATTGCTAGATTCAACAGCTAACATTTTATTAAGGAATTCTTGAATATATGTTCATAAGGGATATTAATCCACATTTTTTTGTCATGTGCTTGGCACATTTTGTAATCATAGTTACACTGGCTTCCAGAGATAGAATCCTTGTTTGTTTTTGAAAGGTCTGTAAGATCGAAATAATTTTCTTCCTTAGAATAAATTTCATTAGTAAGATCACCCATCCTTGTATTTTATTTGTGTGCCAAAAGTTTATTATTATTACGAATTAACTCCTTTAATAGATACAGGGCCATTTGGCTTTTTTTTATTTCTTCTTGGGTCAGTTTTGCAACTTGTGTCTTCAATAAATTTATGTTACATACATGTTATCCAATTTACTGACATCAAATTGATCATAACATTCTCTTATTATCTTGTTTAGTATCTATAGGGCCTGTAGTGATATATCGTCTTTCATTTCTGATATCAATAATTTGTATTTACTCTCTGTTTTTTCTTGACCACTCTTCCTTGGGGTTTATCAATTTTATTGATGTTTTCAAAGAATCAAATTTTGACTTCTGTACCTTTCTCTATTTGTTTTGTTTTTCCTATTTTATTGATAATTGTACTTATATTTATTATTTTCTTTCTTAATTTGGGTTAATTTTGCTCTGTTATACTTTTATTTCCTTCATTTCAAAATATTTTCTATTTAAATTGTGATTTTTCCTTTGCACATGGGTTATTTAGAATTGTGTTGTTTTAATTTCCAAATATTTGAGATTCCTAGGTATTTTTTTTTACTGATTTATAATTTAATTCCATTTTGATCGGGGAAGTATATGATTAAAAAAATTTAAATTAATTGAGATCTGTTTTATAACACAGCTTATTATTCATCTTGGGGAATGTTCTATGTACAATTGAAATGGATGTTTTTTCAGCATTTGTATTTAGTATTCTATAAATATCAATTTTTTCAAATTGATAGTTTTGTTTAAGTCTTTGTATTTTTACTTTTTTTTCTGCTTTAGTTTTTCTATCAATTATTGAGAAAGTGTGTTAAAATCAACTATTATATGGCATTTACTTTCTTTTTTGTAAGTTTTTGCTTCATGTATTTTGAAGCTTTTTATTAGATGCATATACATTTGGCATTTTTTTCTCTTGGTGTAGAAGAATAAGAAAACAAGTGTCTGAAATATATCACAGATTAGATAATTAGCATCCAGATAACTGTATGCTTAGTGAATTAATCCTAAATCCATAATAAGCTTTTACTAAAGCTAATGGATTAATGTCACTTTTTATTAAAAGAATCATCCTAAATACATCTGTTTCCATTTTTTCCTTTCATTGTGGTAAATATATATATTTATATGTATGACCCTCAACGAGATGGATTTACACAGTGGCTGCAACAATGGCTTAAACATACCTACTATTATGAGGATGACGCAGGACCAGGCAACATTTCATTCTATTGTACATAGGGTCACTATGAGTCAGAACCAACTCAGCGCCACGTAACAACAACAACAAAACATTTGCCATTTCAACATTTTTTGTATGTACAATTTAGTGACATTAATTATGTTCATCATGTTTGCATCTGTCACCACTATTTATTTCTAAAATTTTCCACGATTCTTAACAGAAGCTCAGTGTCCCCTAAGCAGTGACTTTCACCCTCCCTTCTGTCCCTGGTAACCACTAATAAACTTTGGTCTCTATATACCTGTACATTTATGTTTTCTAGATATTTCATATAAGTGGAATCATACAGTATTTGTCCTTTTGTGACTAATTTATTTCACTTAGCATAATATTTTCAAGGTTCATCCACGTTGTGGCGTGTATCAGGACTTCATTTCTCTTTACAGCTGATTTCATTGGACAACATTCTTTTTACCCATTCACCAGCTGACGGACACTTAGGTTGTTTCTATCTTTAGGCTACTGTGAATAGTGCTGCAATGAACATAGGTGTACAAGTATCTGTTTGCATTCCTGCTTTCAGTTCTTTTGGGTATACACCCAGGAATGGAATTGTATTGTATGGTAATTCTATGTTTAACTTTTTGAGGAATTACTGAACTTTTCTATAGTGGCTGGACCATTTTACAATCCCACCAGCAATGGATGAGGGTTCCAATTTTTCCACATTCTCTCCAATACCTGTTATTTTCTGTTTTGTTTTGATCATAGCCATCTTAGTGGCTGATTGAAGTGATATCTCATTGTGGTTTTGATTTTCATTTCCCAAATGACTAATGATGTTGAGCCTTTTTTCATGTGCTTGCTGGCCGTTTTTACTTCTTCTTTGGTAAAATATATATTCAAGATCTTTGCCCATTTTTTGATTAGGTTTTTTGTTTTGTTGTTGTTAACTTGTAGGAGTTCTTCATATATTCTGGATATTAAACCCTTATTAGATATAAAACAAACAAAAAACCCTTTGCTGTCAAGTCGATTCTGACTCAAAGCAACCCTATATAAGGTTTCCAAAATTTTTCTCCCTGTCTGTAGGTTGTCTCTTTGTTTTGTTGATAAACTCCTTCAATGAACAGAAGTTGTTAATTTTAATGAAGTCCCATTTATCTATTTTGTCTTTTGTTGCTTGTGCTTTCAGTATTACATCTAAGAATCTATTTTTAAAAACTAGATTCCAAAGCATTACTCCTACATTTTCTCCTAAGAGTTTTATGGTTTCAGTGCTTACGTTTAGGTCCTTGATCCACTCTGAGTTAATTTTTGTATGTGGTTTGATGTATGAGTCCAGCTTCATTCTTTTGCATGTGGAGACTCAGTTGTCCCAGCACCATTTATTAAAGAGATTATTCTTTTCCCCATTGAATGGACTTAGCACCCTTGTCAAAGATGAATTGACCATAGATATACACATTTCTGAAAACTGAATTCTCTTTCATTGGTCTATATGCCTGTCATTATACCAGTGCTAGACTGTTTTATTTACTGTAGCTTTATAGTATGTTTTGAGACTAGAAAATGTGAGTCCTCCTATTTTGTTCTTCTTTTTCAAGATTGCTTTGACTATTCAGGGCCACTGGTAGTACAGTACTACATAAATTTGAGGATTGGCTTTTCTACTTCTGCAAAGAAGGCTGTTGGAATTTTGATTGGAGTTGCCTAAACAACTCATTTGAAAGTTCATTGTAGCAGGGAAAGGTGAACACATCTTCAGCAGTAAACAAAAAAGAAATTTGTTCTTATCATCAAATATTGTAGTGTGCTAAGGAATACTACCATAGCATTTATGTGTCTTGCTTCTCAAATACTAATTTACATAATTAATATAATGTTAAAATTGAGTAAACTAAAGGCTCTTTCATCTTCTTGTTTTAAAGCCTGATACATAAAATTTTTTTACATAAAATTTATATTAGGTTCCAAAGAATTATAATAGAAAATGAGAAAACAAATTATTGTGTAGTAATAAAGAAAATCCTAGTAAGATAAATAGAAATTTAGAGTAATTTTATTCATGAAAACCTTATAAAAAATAATTGTCTGGCATGACAACAGTCAGCTATAACACTGATCTCCTTTAGATGGAATGTGCTGTCTCTAATTTACCTAGTTTATCATAGTCTCTAATTTATCAGAGTTTCCACCACTAACTCTACTTCCCTCTTTTACTTCACATGTCTTCGCCCTGCAGAAACCTAGTTTCTACTTTCACTGGGGCTTAGACAAGTCATTTCATCTAGCTGCTTCATTTTTCTTCATTAGAAGTAGTCTTCTTCATTTTGAAGAGAAATTTCATCAGCACTATTAGACCAAGACCCAAAGTGTGTTAGACTTAGTGAAATAGAGGCTTCAACAGAAAGTATTTTTAGTAATAACTACATATTTATAAATAATAGTTCTTTCATGTGCTGTTTGGAATAAAATCTACATCCATCGTTACCTTTCTAATATACTATAAAGGTATGATATCTATTCTGCTTGTTTTTTTTTTATTGCTATTATTTATGCCTGTTTTTCATTCCAACCTTAACAAATAGAAATTTCATTTACAAAATGAAAATGCTCAAGAACTATTACATGCATTCATTCATGAAACAAAATTAGATATTGCTTTAATTATTCAAGTTTAATGCTATATTAAATATTTATCTTTTATTTGCTAATTTCATAAAAATTATATTTGGGCTGGGAATGCCATTATTAATTTTATCTTTGATTTTCTAATGTCATAAGAATTTATCTCCATGCTGAAGCCAACCTCATGGAATAGGATATGTTTAAGGCAGATATAAATTTTATTTTATTTTACAGCTACCATACCCCTGCTGAAAGTAGCAGAATTTTTGTATTAGCTTCAGTAACAAGTGACATATTTAGGAGATATTCCTATTTATTATAAAAGAGAATTTTCTCAAGTGTTTGACAAACCTTATTTCCTTAGTTTTTAAAATACTTTTTATTTCATTCATTTCTTCAGCATTCAGGCACTACCACTTTTATCCCTTTTAATCTAAAATATATTGGAAATATGTGAATTTTAAACCTTAAAACTGTTCAGCAGCTTCTTATTCAATGAAAATAAACATGCAGTTTTAGCAAAAGAGAAAAGAAATGTCTATCTGAATTGTAAAATTGCTATGGATAATATTGAATCACTGTTTATCAGAAGAAGCACCCATTTATTTCTCTTCTACTCTGTTTATCCAGGTGGGGTAAAACCTTGTGCGTTAAACTGCTTGGCTGAAGGTTACAATTTTTACACTGAACGTGCTCCTGCAGTGATTGATGGGACTCAGTGCAATACGGATTCACTGGATATCTGTATCAATGGAGAATGCAAGGTTGCTCAGATTGTGAATTTCACTGCTTTTTGTTGATTTTTTGAGACTTTGTCTTTTTCTGAGATAGCAGATCGTAATTAATGTTATGTTCAGTTTTAATAAAGCAAGCCCCATTTTAGAGAAATTTCAGTTTCCTGAAGGATGACAATTTATGTAGTTAAAGGTAGAATGACACATTGATATTCCAGTGCCATACAAGTGGAACTTATTCTGGCCTAATTATGTGTACAGTGGTTGTCAGAACTCTGAAAATATTTTGGACTTGAATTTCTGTTATTCTTTTGTTCTGTTTACAAACAAGATGATAGAAAAAGAAAGGGAACAAGGACTCCAGTCTTATTCATATGGCTACCATATGTTCTGATTGGAAGATTATTATTTTTCCTCAACGTGTGAAACAGCTAAGCTCCTCCTATTTTGTCTCCTTTTCAGCATTTGTAATGGTTTTCATTATGGAGTTAGTCTTTACCTTATTGAAGCATTTACTTTAGGGGATTAGCCAGACTAGTTGGGAATTGTAGGAGCTATCTTACTGTTCTTAGACTTGTGTATGAATCTTATCATAACAAGAAAAATGTGAAATGTGTAGGTAGCCACAAAGGCCACTGTTTTCATAATTTTTTGCTCATTTGTTTTTTCTTTACTTTAAAGAGAAACACAAAACTAAATCCTAGAAACTGAGAAAGTACAGATAAAAACACTGTCTACTTAGTCTCATAGTTTCCTTGCAAAAGTTTCTATCCTTCTGGCTACTTGCCTCCCAGTGCCTCTGATGATCCAGTTCGTGTGTGTGTGCATGTATGTTTACTTTATTTCCTTGAATTGGGCAGTTATTTTTGTGACCATATTCAAGTTTATTCAGATAACAAAGACTCAAAAACCAAAAAACCAAACCCATTGCCACTGAGTTGATTCTCACTCATAGCAACCCTAAAGGAAAGCCCATAGGGTTTCCAAGGAGCAACTGGTAGATTCCAACTGCCAAACTTTTGGTTAACAGCCAAGCTCTTAACCACTGTTCCACCAGGGCTCCTAACAAAGACCCAGGTAGAGATTTAATTCAGGCAATATGTGCTTGGTGTTAATGGCAAAAGGTCAGATGTGCAAATTCAAGTGCCAATCTGCCCATAATATATACAAAAATCCACATTTATATGATTAAATGCAAAATTGAGAGGTAGAGTTTCAGCTTTTTAAATTCCACGCTTACATCTCCTTTTTGCATATGGAAATTTTATCCAGCTAGTAGAAATGTATTCATTTCTAAAGATTTACATGGGCATGAATCCCACAACTGATCTTTGACACTAACACTTGGATATCCTAAAAAGAGCCAGTGGTTTAAAAAGGGCCAACCTTAATGCTCAGTGAGGACTCTTGGTGTTATAATAACTCTGCATAGGACCTCCACATCTGAAACCTATGTCATTTTTTCTTAGTTCTTGCATTTCTTGATTGAGAGTATAAGTAAGAGCTTGTTGCTAACAAATGACACTATTTTAAGAATTTAAGGGTGATACCTATAGATGAAAAAGTCTAGGTTAGAAATATAGGCATATGTTCCTGAGGGATTGGAGTTCCTTTTTCCTTAAACTTATGTGTTGAGACATATTAGCTAGGACTTAAAAGGGAGTGAAAGTAAAAGTGGAAAGAGGAAAAGTATTTTCTGTTTTGATTTCCTTTACTGGAAAAGTAAGTAAATAAGTAAATTACATTTATTTGATTAGCTATGGTTCCAAGAATTCCTCTTTTTGACACACTGAATATTCTTCTCTGTTTTCAGCATGTAGGTTGTGATAATATTTTGGGATCTGATGCTAGGGAAGATAGATGTCGAGTCTGTGGAGGGGATGGAAGCACATGTGATGCCATTGAAGGGTTCTTCAATGATTCGTTGCCCAGAGGAGGTGAGTGTGTAGAGAGAACTCTTCCTCACACCTCTGGTGTACTTGGAATAGCCAAAACACTTGATTTTCCCCACTTATTTTAAGTTGCTTCATTTAGTCAGACAAGCTTATGTTTTTCCCAAATTGCTTTCATTTCTGTAAATATTAAATGTGGCTAAGTGAAGTTAAGTGGAGAGGAAATTATTTCCTCTCCACTTAACTTCACTTAGCCACATTTCTTTAAGATATGCATTCCCACAGGGCATTAATGGGAGGGTCATGTGTGGAGGAAAAAAAGAACAAATACTACACATGTGAGGCGTTAAAGATACCTTGAGATAACTTTAGAGAAACCTAAAAATACTCTAGATGTATTCATGAGCCCAAAAGGGAATTTATCAGTTTTTCATAATTTATAAAATATAAAGTCAAAGAAAGAATGGAAGGATAAGGAAATTATTATTACTGAATGATTACTAAATCTTTATTTTCTGACCAAGGCTGTAGATGCTAATTATTGCTGGTTATCTTCTGTGTTCCAGGCTACATGGAAGTGGTGCAGATACCAAGAGGCTCTGTTCACATTGAAGTCAGAGAAGTTGCCATGTCAAAGAACTACATTGGTAAGTAGCATATTTTGTTGGATTTTCATACTTAATGAGGAAAAGCAGCACAGTATCATGAAGGGAAAGGCATACTACTTTGAGGTAGAATATTTTATGCTAAAATGAAATAAGTTCCAAGTTTTAAAGGTGCACATGTAAATGCTAAAAACAAGTTAATACCACATAGCTTAATCTTCACTGTGCTGGTTATTATTATTTTTTTTTTAATCAGTTTTGTTGTGGTATAATTTTACATGTAATGATATACGTCCATTATAGGTATATAATTCAATAAGTATTAATAATTACATATATCTATATAGAACATTTCTTTGACTCTAAAAAAAATTTCTCATTTCCCTTTGCAGTCAAATCCCCTCAACCTCAGTCCTAGCCTTAGGCAAACAATTGATCTGTTGGAATTTCATATTTCATACAGTATGTACAGTATGATTTCAAATGGAATCATACAGTATATACTCTGGCTTTTATTGCTCAGTATAATGTTTTTGAGATCTGTCTGTATCGTTGAGTGTATCCAAAGTTCATTCCTTTTAATTTCCAAATAGTATTCCATTGTGTAGCTACACCACAATTCGTTTATCCATTTACCTGTCGATGGATATTTGGGTCATTTCCAGTCTTGGATGATTATGAATAAAACTTCTTTGAACATTCATAAACAAACTTTGTGTGGACATATATTTTCATTTCTCCTGGGTTAAAGCCTGAAAGTAGAATGGCTGGTCTATATGATAAATACATATTTCACTTTATGAGAAATTACTAAAATGTTTTCCAAAGTAGTTATATCATTTTATATTCCCACCAGTAATGTACAAGAGTTCCAGTTGCTCTATCTCCTTGTCAATACTTAACTATTGTCAGTCTCTTAAATTTTACCCATATAGATATCTTTTTTGTGAAGCATCTAAGCAAATATTTTGCCTATTAAATTTTTAAAAATTTATTTGTAAGAGTTCTTTATATATTCTCGATACACGTCTTTGTCAAATATACATTTGTGAAGAGTTTCTCCCAGTTTGTGTCTTGCTTACTGATTTTCCTAATAGTATCTTTTAATTTTGGTAAAATACAATTTATAATTTTTATCTTATACCTTGTGCTTTTGTGGCCTGTATTAGAAATTTTGCATACTCTAAAGTTGCAAAGATTGTCTTCAATGCCTCTTCAAGAAGTTTTATTGTTTTAACTTTTACATTTGGAAAGAAAAAAAATTTTTTTTTTTGGGTATATGGTCCATTTTGAGTTAATTTTTATATAAGTAAGGTATAAGGTAAGAGTTGAAGTTAATTTTTTTCTATATGAATATTCAATTACCATAGCACCGTTTGGAAACCCTGGTGGCATAGTGGTTACGTGCTATGGCTGCTAACCAAAGGATTGGCAGTTTGAATCCGCCAGGCGTTCCTTGGAAACTCTATGGGGCAGTTCTACTCTGTCCTATAGGATCGCTATAAGTTGTTATCGACTTGACAGCACTGGGTTTGGTTTTTGGTTTGATAGCACCATTTGTTGAAAAGGCTATCATTTCCCCTATCGCATTACCTGTTACCTTCATCAAAGATCAATTGACCATATATTTTTTTTTTTCAGATTTTGTTATTTTCATCTCTAAAAGTTCCAGTTGGTCCTTTTTTTTTTTTTTAGGCAGTTTTATAACAACTTTATTTTGATAATCACCTGTTAATTTTCATTCACACTGACTGTAGGTTTTTGAAACTGGTGACGTAGGTAACCAATGGTGAATCTTCATCCTCATTACATTTTCTGAACAAATGTACATGAATACGATATGGAACATTCCTTATTTCTTTGGCCCAGACAGCTTTGTTGAGTCCGATGTCAATGCACACATCTCGCATTCCCATTTCCTTCATGACAAATTTCCAGATCTCCTTGATTGCCCAAGGGGTGCACTCCATAGATGTGCTTGTGAATGTTGGTGGTGTACACTCTGGTCACCACCTTGTTGGTAGCAGAATGACTCTTCTCACCACTGTTCTTTGTGGGAGCCATTGTGCTACGAGCAGGTTAGAGAGGAAGAGTTCCAATGATTGTCCCAGTGAGTTTGTTAATGTGTGTGTATCTATGCATGTATCTTTCAGTTTCTCCTTATTATATATAAATATGTCTCCTTTAAAATCCTTGGGTACATTTGTTTGAAAGTTCTTTTTTGCTAATCACATCATTTCTGCCATTTCTGGTTGTGTTTCTTTTGCTTGGTTTCCCTCTTGGTATTGGTCACATTTTCCTGCTTCTTTCCATTTCTAGTAATTTTTTACTGGTTGTTATATATTTTGACTATTTATTTGTTGAATGCCTAGATTTTGTTTTCTTCCTTTAAAGAGTGTTAAGTAACTTATGGATCAGCTTGGTTTTTTTGAAAATTGTTTTTGAGCTTTGTTTGGGTGAGTCCAGAAAAGCTTTTATTCTAGAGCTTGCTTAACCCTCCTACAAAGGCGTGATTCTTCTTGGGACTCTACTGAGTGCTCTGGGTGGCTGTAACACAGTGATTTCTAGCTTAGGGGGTTGTTGTGCTTACAGCTCCTCACTAGTTTTTTTTGCCAAGTTTCATGGAGTTACATCATGTGTGTACACACATTAGCATTCAGCAACAGATTCTCTCCTTCCACTAAGGTTCTGTGGTCCTGCAAATTCCAGCTATTTGAGTTTTCTCAGTGTCTAATCTCTGTTCTTAACTCAGTAAGATCACCATGCTCTCCTTGGGTTTCACCTTTCTGCACTGCCAGAAAGTGCCTCCAGGGAGAAAACAGGGCAATTGTAGGGCTCACTTTGTTTCTCTTCTTTGATATATCACAGTCCTGCACGGTCCTGTCCAATGTCTAAGAATAACTGATTCATACATTTTGTGAGTCTTCTGGTTGCTTACAGTGGGAATACATGCCCAATCCTAGTTATTTCAACATAGGAAGAAGTGGAAGTTCTCTTTGGTATTTGATCCTTCAGGTAATATAACATGACACAGCTTTAGGGGTCCTCCAGAGACCCCTAGTGAGGCTTGAATGAATTCTCATTCCCTTTAAAAATATCCTTTTTTCCTTAAAGCTTTTGAAAGTAAGAGTACATGTGGAATGCATTCTCCAGATACAACAGTTGTATCATCAGGCTCTTCCTTTGTTTAAGAAGACTCTTTTATTTTTACACCATAATTTTGATTCTCTTTTACATCATCAAGACTCACAACAAAAATGAGATTTCTAGTATTACCTTTTTCCATAATGCCACATCCTCCTCTCTTAGCCAGTTCTTCCCAGTCCTTATCGAATATGTGGTATTTTTTCAAATTACATCATGGTATCATTGATTAGTTATCCCTAACAGCAAAGGGGAGTTAGGATCCCTTCATTTAGTAGTTCAGAAAATGGAAAATGAGAGCTCAAACTGAAGGAGAAATCAAAACTTCTGGGAATTTTGTTTTTAATTTTACTTTTATTATTACGTATTACACAGGTACCTTATTCTTAGCTCAGATGTCCTTGTATAATCTAAGTAATTTTGATATTTTAGTGACATAGAAAACCAGTGACAGTTGAAAATTTAAAGTCAAAGAAATATTAAATCCTTAAATTTGTTTGACAAGTTCCTATCTCAGACGGTTAATTAGATTTATTTATTGTACTTTAGATGAAGTTTTACAGAACTAGTTTCTCATTACAGTTAGCACACATATTGTTTTATGACATTGGTTAACAACCCCTTGTCAGCACTATCCCTGTTCAACCCTGGGTTCCCTATTGCCAGCTTTCCTATCCCCTCCTGCCTTCTTATCCTTGCCCCTGGGCTGGTGTGCCCCTTTAGTCTCGTTTTATTTTATGGGCCTGTCTAATCTTTGGCTGAAGGTCAACCTCAGGAGTGACTTCATTACTGAGCTGAAAGGGTGTCCGGAGGCCATACTCTCAGGATTTCTCCAGTCTCTGCCAGGCCAGCAAGTCTGGTCTTTCTTTTTAAGTTAGAAGTTTGTTCTACGTTTTTCTCCAGCTCTGTCCGGGACCCTCTATTGCGATCCCTGTCACAGCAGTCGGTGGTAGTAGCCAGGCACCATCTAGTGGTACTAGATTCAGTCAGGTGGAGGCCATGGTGGATGTGGTCCATTCGTCCTTTGGACTAATCTTTCCCTTGTATCTACAGTTTCCTTCCTTCTTCCTTGCACCTGAAGGGGTGAGACCAGTGGAGTATCCTAGATGGCTGCTCACAGGCTTTTAAGACCCCAGATGCTACTCACCAAAGTAGAATGTAGAACATTTTCTGTATAAACTATGTTATGCCAATTGAGCTAGATATTCCCTGAGATCATGGTCCCCACAGCCCTCAGCCCAGCAATTCAGTCCCTCAGGGAGTTCATATGTGTCTATGGAGCATCCATGACCTTGCCTTGTACAAGTTGTGCTGGCTTCCTGAGTGCTGTGTACTGTCTTACCCTTCACCAAAGTGACCACTTATCTATTGTCTGTTCAGTGATTTTCCATCTTCACCACTCCCCTCCTTCGTAACCATCAAAGATTGTTTCTTTTTGTGTGTAAACCTTTTCATGAATTTTTACAGCAGTGGTCTCATATAATATTTGTCCTTTTGTGATTGACTTATTTCATCCAGCATAATGCCCTCCAGATTCATCCATGTTATGAGATGCTTCACAGATTCATCCTTGTTCTTTATTGTTGCGTAATACTGCATTGTTTGTATGTACCACAGTTTGTTTATCCAGTCATCTGTTGATGGGCATCTAGTTTGTTTTCATCTTTTTGCTATTGTGAAAGATGCTGCAGTGAACATGGGTGTGTATATGTCTATTCATGTGATGACTATTATTTCTTTAGGATATACTTATAGGAGATGGATTAATGGATCATATGTTATTTCTATTTCTAGCTTTCTAAGGAAGCACTATATTGTTTTCCAAAATGGTTGTATCATTTTGCATTTCCACCAGCAGAGCATAAGAGTTCCAATCTCCTGCAGCCTTTCCAACATTTGTTATTTCCTATTTTTTTTGATTCGTGCCAGTAATGCCAGGGTGAGATGGTATCTCATTGTGGCTTTGACTTGCATTTCTCTAATGGCTAGTGATCACGAGCATTTCCTTGTGTGTCTGTTGTAGATTTATTTTTTGACAATTAAATGCATCTTTACAACATATCTGAAGTTAAGACATTTAATATATTTGCCAGGCTAATGGGGTGGAAGTGATGAAAATGATCTATAATATTAAGAACAAGTGGTAGGGGCCTAGAAAGCCAAAACTGTCTGGACCATGACCATTTTGTCCTTTTGGGCTGCTTGCTAATTTGGCCTGATGAATGAAAGGTTTTGAAGCAAAGCCTTGAAGCAGTTTGGACTGGTTCAGTCATGGCTGACAAATTTGGGTGATCTGAAACCATAACCAGAATGAGAAAAATTACAGGTCAAAGCCCTGGAATGGGAGACTCAAAAGAGGCTTAGTGAGCTCTTTAAGAAGCCTGATGCATGAGATTGGATTATTGCCAGGACTGGGGAGAATGACACACATTTACAGTGGTGCAATCGGCCACCACTTCTGAGCCAGGCACCACTGTTTCTGACTAGGTGTAGAATCCGACAGGCAAGAGATTTGGTTGCTATGCAACGTGTATGCAGCCATTGTTTTCTAAGAGGAAGTTTAAGTTTCCAGCAGGGCTTCAACCCATAATTTTTCCCATTCTGGTTATTGTTCCAGTTCACCCAAATTTTAAAAATTCGGGCCTGTTCCGGTGTCGCTTCCTTGGCCATGATTGAACCAGAAAGAACCAGTGCAAAGCCCTGTTTTTGTTTTTTTTTTTTGCATATTAACAAAAAAGTAAATTGACATGTTTATTACTGTCTTACTTATGTATAGAAGCTTTTGTATAGTAGTGCTAATAACTCTTTTTCTGTCACATACACTTTTTATATAATTTTTTTTTTTCCTGTAGAGGTTAAAAATATTATGCTTGCATATCTATTAATCATTTCTAGTTTCTGGTTTTCTTGTCATGCTTAGAAAAACATTTTATACCCCAAAATTATTTTTTTTTAAGTTCCCTCATGTTTTCTTCTGATGTTTTATGATTTAACTATTTCTCCATGAAATATTTACCCATCTGGTGTTTTTTTCATTTTTGCTCTTTTGTTTTTTTTTTAAATTGAGGTGAAATTCACATAACATACAAAAATAATTATTATAGAGTGAATAGTTCAGTGGCATTTAGTACATTCACTATGTTGTTCCAAAACACTTTTATCTGCAACCACTATCACAAAACAATTGGTGTATAAATTTTTGAATGAGAAACTAATTTGCACTGTGAACTTTCACTAAAGCACAATTAAAAAAAAAAAAAAAAAGAACCAAGGGTGGGCATGATTTTTTTTTTCTTTTTGCATTTTTTTTTTATTAACTTTTATTGAGCTTCAAGTGAACGTCTACAAATCAAGTCAGACTGTCACATATAAGTTTATATACATCTTACTCCGTACACCCACTTGCTCTCCCCCTAATGAGTCAGCCCTTCCAATCTCTCCATTCGTGACATTTTTGCCAGCTTCCAACTCTCCCTATCCTCCCATCCCCCCTCCAGGCAGGAGATGCCAACACAGTCTCAAGTGTCCGCCTGATATAATTAGCTCGCTTTTCATCAGCATCTCTCTCCTACCCACTGTCCAGTCCCTTTCATGTCTGATGGGTTGTCTTCGGGGATGGTTCCCATCCTGGGGCATGATATTTTTATCACTCTGAAAGGATACCACCTTCTTTCCCCCACCCCGGCAATCACCAGTCCGCTTTCCAGTACTATGGAGTTCCTATTCTGAATATTTCATATAAATGAAAAACCAAACCTGTTGTTGTCCAGTCGATTCCAACTTATAGCGACCCTGTAAATAGAATATAATACATGACCTTTTATGTCTGGATTTTTTCATTTAGTGCAATGGTTTTAAGGTTCATTTTAGTTGTAGCATGTATTTCATTTCTTTTTTATGACTAAATAATATTCCCTTGTATGAATATACAACATTTGATTTATCTGTTCATCTGTTAATGGACCTTTGAGTTTTTTCCACCTTTTGGCTATTGTGAATAAATAGGGCTGCTGTGAACATTTGTGTACAAGTATTTGTTTGAGTACCTGTTTTCTATTCTTTTGAGGATATACCTAGGAGTGGAATTGTGGCATTTATTCATATATAAAGAATGAGACATAAAATCAGTATTTTACCCCCCAAAGGTTAATCATTTGTCTCAGCCCCATTTCCTGTTATCTTTCTTTTACTAATTTGAGATGCTTCCTTTGCCACATACTAGATTCCCACAGGTACATGGGTCTGTTTCTTATCTTTCTATTTGGTTCCATTGTTGTCTGTGTTCCATTGTCTGTGTGCCAATACCACAGGTTCTCCCTACCCCATACTCATTGAATTATTGTTTTAAGTTTTAGAAGGGAAAGTCTGCTCCTCAACTCTACCTTCATCCCCTATTATCCCTTTTTTTCCCCATAATTTTCCTTTAGGTAAACCTTCTACTCTTTTCTATGAATGGCATTGTAAATACTTAAATAATATCTTCTTGACATTCATATGGAAAATTATCTTTTTAATTTGTACTTAAGAAAATGGTCAACAATTTTATCTCTAAATTAACTAAATGGAAATGAGTGGTCATTGTACATTTCGGTGCAGCTATTTAATCAGTGTCATCCTGGTAAATAAAGTTTCATATTTTTAGGTGGATTGTGACTTTTTATTTTTTAGCTTTAAAATCTGAAGGCGATGATTACTATATCAATGGTGCCTGGACTATCGACTGGCCTAGGAAGTTTGATATTGCTGGCACAGCTTTTCACTACAAGAGACCAACTGATGAACCAGAATCCTTGGAAGCTCTAGGTCCCACCTTGGAAAATCTCATCGTTATGGTAAATGTGCCTTTGCCATTCCATTTCTATTGTTTGTAATTGTGCTGTTAGGTAGGAAGGGTCAAGCTTTATTATCTCTGTTGTACAAAGTGGTGAAATTAAGGTCAATGAAGGTAAAATGGTTTTCCCAAGAGTGTAAAATCTGGCAGCATTAAGGCCATAGTGCTCCTTCCATATGACTATTTGATCTTTTCAATGCTTGCTTGAATTGTATTTTTATATCCAAATAAGGGAAATCAGAGAAAAAGCCCCCAAAAAATCTATTCATGAAAATGTAAGAAGAAAATTCAATATAAGTGCATGTGTTTTAGAAGTCATCTTGAATTTCCTGTAAGACTCACTTTATGACAATTCTTCTTCAAAAGAAATAATAACTATCTGAATGAAGGCTCATTGTATTTTAATTGTCTTCACCAGTTGTTTTCAATGGCAGGTGTTGCTTCAGGAACAGAATTTGGGAATTAGATATAAGTTTAACGTTCCCATCACTCGAACTGGCAGTGGAGACAATGAAGTTGGCTTTACTTGGAATCATCAGCCTTGGTCAGATTGCTCAGCTACTTGTGCTGGAGGTAAGACACCCACTAGGCAGCCCACCCAAAGGGCAGGACGGAAAGCAAAACATATTCTGAGCTATGCTTTGCGTTTGCTAAAGAAGCTAATTGAAAACATTTCTTGCAGGTTTGCTTCAAGCTGTAATTTAGCAAAAGAAACTTTGCTTGAATTATATTCCGTTTGTTTTCAACCTTGTGTAATTTGTACAGATTTGTTAGTAAAATACATCTTGGCACAATGAGTGTCTCTGCTGGTGCTTCTCCCAAGACTGTCTTGAAGGTGGGCTGTTTGCTTTTCGGGAACACATTCTTGGTAAAGAACATCAAGAGTTTTAAATAAGAAAATGAGTAAGAATCAGACGGCACAGATGAAACTTCTTGTAATGGGGGGTGAAAATGTATGTTTGTGTGCTTGTGTGTGTTTGTGTGCTTGTATGTTTGTGTTTGTGTGCTTGTGTTTGTGTGCTTGTGTGTTTGTGTGCTTGTGTGTTTCCCACAATCCTATTCAAACTCCCTTCTCCAGCCATCAAAGTTAAGGGGCTCTATACTGGGATACTACAATAATTACTGGTGTCTGGGTCTCTGGGTTAATGGTGTATTCTGACCCTATTATAGTCCCTCAGAGAGGTAGCTGCTAGGCGGTGGTTGGTGATGTGTTGGTTGTCCCATGTGCGTTTTTCATGGGTGCCTTTTCCCCACAATTTACTCTATTCCTAATCCTCCTCCCTCTAGTGGCCACCAATGCAATTCTTTACCTCTGGCTGGGAGAGCAGGACAGTTGGCTTCCTTCAAAGCCAACACCCTTGCTGCTGCATGGACTGGTGAGTAGAAGTGCTGTGCAAGCAGCATCTTCCTTCTCTCTGGAGACTAAATGCATCGCCTCCACCGTACACCTTGATCCCATTAGGCAAGGACACAAACCTGTCCTTCAACCGTAGGCTGGACTAGACACCTCACCATTCCAAAAGCAATGATTATATTTTGAATAGTGATATTTAGAATGGGCTAAATTGAAATTATTTTGAATTATTAAAAAGTGAATTATCCCATTTTACCCCATACTCTGATATATTATCTATTTTCCCTTGCTAAACTGCTCAGAAGCATATGGTTTCACATAGGCTTCATCCTTCCTTGACCTGTTCTCATTGAATCTCTAAACACTTCTTATTCTTAAGACTTGAGTCCAAGAAATTATTTTCACATAAATGATCATGATATAATAGATTCAGTATTTTTAGGCTCATATAGAATTAAATCATTGATTAACTACAATTCCAACTTTGACAGTAAACACTAAATGAATAAACAAAAAAGCAAATGAATAATAATATATTAATGTGTTCTCTTGTGTGAAGTATCATGAACTATAGTTAGGTATAATTACATATTTTAAAAGATTTCTAATTCCCATCCATTTTATGTGTGAAATGGTTGGTGATTTACAACGTAAACTTTAAAAAAAAACTGTAGGACATTACCAATCCTTTTAGTAAAATAAAGGATACTTGGAATTAATTGTTCAAGTGAATGCCATTGTATTATATCTTAGTGACATTTACATATTGATCTTTCTTAATTTCAACTAAATTCATTTTTATTCAGTCTCTAAGTTAACTTTACCCCTTTCCATGTACCAAAAGAAATCTTCGTTATAATAGTGCATATATAATTCAGCCCTGAGGTGAAGTGGGATAAACTTAATAAAGAATAGCCAAAATAGTTTAATGTTGAGGAAAGTCTAAATTCTGAGGTAGATTAGCATGGATAAGAAGAGGTTGAGGAAAGACTATTCGTGTCTTCAACTATGTGACAGAATGTTGAATGGGAAATTCTTAGTGCCTGTTCTTCTCTGTAGTGAAAATTGCTATATTTGGGGATGGTTTAGACACAGTCTTGTCTGAAGCCAAGGAGGGATTAAGTGAATTCTCAGTGTTCCTTCTAACCCCATGATTCTATTGTTCAGAAAGGAGATAGTCCAACAAAAAAGGCAAAAGCTACCATGAGAACTGAATTTAGAAGAAAAACTATGATTTTATTACAGTTAAGAACTCTGAAAAATCTAGATGAGTTTTATTTTTTTCCATCAATATTTGTATGAAGAAATAAGAACATAAAAACAAACCAAAAGAAAAACAGAGGAGGAGAAAAGCCCCTGGAAGGAAAATTTCCTCTTGTTTGAAATTTACACTTCTTTCTTTGATTCTGGAGCTACTGATCCTAGATATTTGAGGTGATTCTGAGAACCTGAATTATGCTCAGGTGTGAGTGATATGACAACATTCATGGAGCCCATTGACTTCTTTGGAAGAGGGGTGTGTAATGCTTGAAAGTTGGCAGGGGTGGTGTGAAAAGCTGGAATTTGTCACAGTGAGTGGTTCTGAATGTGTGGTCCCTGGACCAGTAGCATCAGCATCACCAGGGAACTTATTTAGAAATGCACATTTTGGGCCCCACCTTAGTTTATGGAAATAGACTGCCACATCTTTCTCCCTTGGAGCGGATTGTGGGTTCAAACCATCAACCTTTCGGTTAGCAGCCAAGTGCTTAACCACTGTGTCACCAGGGCTTGTGGCGCAATGGTTAAACACTTGGCTGCTAACTAAAAGGTCAGAGATTCAAACCCACCAGTCGCTCTGTGGGAGAAAAGACCTGGCGATCTGCTCCCGTAAAGATTACACCTAGGAAACCCTATGGGACAGTTCTACTCTGTCATACAGGGTCGCTATGAATTGGAATCGACTTGATGGCACACAACAACAGCAGATGTTAGGCAATGGTAAATAGAACTTCATCTACAGTTAAGAAACCTTTCAGGAAAAAGTCGTTTTTAGTCATCTATTTCTACCTAGTTTTCACTCAGGAACTAAAGGTGAATACTAAAATCAATCTTTAACTAGGATATTCCACTTTCATCTCCCCAGGGATTTGTTGGGTGTCTTTAGGCTGTCAAATTTTTTAAAAAGAGAAGACAAGAAAGCTCTCAAAGAACATGCAATTTCAGTCTCAGACTGCACCTGTTACCATCCCGTACATGTTTTATTATTGGCAGAATATTTGGACTTTGGTTGAGTTTGGGAGCAATGCTAATAGATTTCTCTTATGAGATCTTTTAAGATAAGAAAATTTGAGATGTTTTTCTGTTGTTTAGCAGACCCAAAATGAAAAATTTAATGCTGCAGGAAGCATTGCTGGTGATTCAGTCCAAATGATGGTCTTTTCTCTGAGTCAGTGATGAAACATTTCCTTAGCCTGATTAGGAGCATTGAGATGCTATGGGGTGTTGTCTTCAGGATAAATGTGGTTTTTAAGATACAGTTGTGACTCTTCCTATGACAGAAACCCAACCCCAATGAATTAAAACATGACTATTTTCAGAACCATTGTCACTCCTACTGGAGTTTTGCTTCTTTATTCCTTACCCAAAGTATTGTATACTCTGTAAATTTATCTAACTCTCAGATTCATCTACTATCATTGGATTAGTGATTGTCATAATTTGTTAATTGATAAAGTTTGGCTAGGTGGCAAAAATTATTTTAAAATATAAAGATGTAGGAGTTTATTTTTGTTTTTAAGTTAGTAATTTATGCCTGTATGCCTTGCATTGTGACTTTAGAAGTTCCAAATAACAAATACGTATTCATACTTTCATTTTAGTTAGTCATACTCTCTTACTGGTGTTTGACTCAAAGGGTGGTTCTCAAATTCTAGCATGTTCAGAATCACCTGGAGGGCTTATGAAAACACAGATTTCTGGGCTCTACCCCCAGTTTCTGATTCAATAGATCTGGGATAGGATGCAAAGGCCCAGGGCACAGTGGTTAAAAAGCTCAGCTGCTAACCAAAAGTTTGGCGGTTTGAATCCACTAGCTGCTCCTTGGAAACTCTATGGGACAGTTCTGATCTGTTCTATAGGGTCGCTATGAGTCAGAATCAACTCAGTGGCAATGGGTTTTTGGAGATAGGATCCAAGAATTTGCATCTCTAACAAGCTTCCAGGTGATGCTGATGCCACTGGTCCAGGAACCACACTTTGAGAAACAGTAGGCTAGATACTTAGATTTCTTAAAGTAAATGCCTGTTAAAATAAAGTGACAAGTCTTTTAGGTAGTAAGCCATATTCCATATTACAAGTAGTTTTTTTTAATGACAGGTGTTCTACTACTCAGGTATACAATAATAAAAACTGGACAGTTCATAAAACATTTTCTATTACCCTATTTCAGTTGATCTCAATAGCTCAAAAGATAAGCATTACTTTTATCATTTCTGTTTGATAGAACTTAAATGAAGTAACTGGCTGAAATCAAGACCTAGAAATTAAATCTCTACTGACCTTTTTAATGTAGCATTTTCTCTCATAATAAAAATGGTCTTTTACCTTGAAGAGAGCTTTTTCACCAGTTGGTAACCTGCATAGATCAACATGATAAACTCCTACTCAAAAATATCTTTTACCAGCCTGAAATTTCATTATCCCAAATACTTTACCTAGAGAGGACTTCACAACCGTGGCTGCACATTGGAGTCACCAGGAAAGTTTTAAACAATTTGATACTTGAATCCCACTTCCAGAGATTCTGATTTAATTGGCTAGTGGTGTGGCCTGGGCATCAGGTTTTTAAAAACTCCCTTAAAAAAAAGAAAAAAACAAATCCATTGCTGTCAAGTCGATTCTGACTCAAGGCTTCCTAGGTAATTCTAATGTGCACCAAAGTTGAGTACTAGTGCCTTTGAAAGTGATTAAAATTATTTCACCTTCAAAAAATTTTGCATCCAGATGCAAATACCTCTGGGAGTATTACTAAGTAACACCCATCTCTGGTATTGGTTGGCTATTAGTTGAATGCAAAGGTTAATAAGATTTAGGTATAAATATCTGGGGTAGGGAAGTAGAGAGGGACATTACAGGAGGAAATGAAAGAAGTGGTAAAATACCAATTAATTTCATAATTTTGCTTAGTGTGGTCACTGACTTTGGGCATGCCTATAAGCTTTTTTGTAGCTCAGTTGATTTACATGCTTCTTTCTTTACCTGTCTGATTATTTATAAACACCTAATTAATGGTTTTAAAGCTAACTGAGACTGTGCTAAACAGACTTTCTGAAGCACGTCCTTCTAATTTTTTAAAGTTTCTGTGGTACTTACAGGAGCCCTGGTGGTACATTGGTTAAAGTACTCAGCTGCTAACTGAAAGGTCAGCAGTTTGAACCCATCAGCCACTTCATGGGAAAAAGATGTGGCAGTCTGCTTCTAAAGATTTACAGCCTTGGAAACCCTATGGGGCAGTTCTACTCTGTCCTACAGGGTCGCTATGAGTCGGAATCAACTTGATGGCAATGGGTTTTTTTTTTTTTTAGAAAGTTAAAATTAATAAATGGTTATATACTCAAGCAAATTTAAATTAGAGCTACCAGTCAGAACATAAGAGGTATACCAACCATAAGAGGTATATGACCTCTCTTTTAACTCAATTATTTATAAAAACGGATAACAAAATATGATTTTACCTTTGGGAGTTATGATTCTATTCAGAGAAGACCTTCCCCTCTTGTTTTAGGAAATTGCCCTTTCTTTAGGGAATGAATGAGTCTTTGCAAGGTACAGCAATCATGGTAATTTCCTACCCTACCTTTCTGGATGTGCTCTCATTTTCCACTGTTCAAACCATTTCCTTTCCACCACAACATTCCCAATCCCTCCTCTTATTTAATACAACCCTTAGGCTTTAAAGTAAAACCTTCCAAAGCCAATTAACTGAGAGTTGATGTTGCATTTAACTTTGCACCTGTTCTGTTATAAAAGAAACTTTATGAAATCTAGGAATAAACTGGCAGGCTTAAAATATAATAAAATTGTCATCTTTATTGAATTGCTTGTAACTGTCATATAAATATAAAATAGTTAAAATTTTTCCATTTCAAGAATGCTTTGCTTGCAGGGCAAAGAAATATTTTGCACTAATTACAGTTTAAATTTATACTAGGAATATATAGTCTCTGTTGTGCCAAAACTCTGCTGACACTCCTGGTTACTGTCTCCAAAAATTTTTTCTAGAGTTTTCTTTCTTCCTCTCTGTGTGGAAGTACAAAATTGTGTACTAAAGAACTGAATTTGGTCAGGTTTTTGTGACAAACAAAGGCATCTCTCTGCTAACCATTACTTGGCAAGTCAGGGGAAAAAGAATAAACTAAAGCTATGCTTAGATTGAGGAGGAGCAGGAAGGAGATAGATTTATATTTAGAGGCAATTTTTATTTTGTGTGAAGATCAGAGAGCACAGATTTTCTTATATATACTATATGGTTATTTTGGACTATTTCTGATTGATTGTCATTTACTGTTTAAAATGTTATCATTGCTTTTTCTTTAACATTTACATAGCTTATTTTACGCTTCTTGTGGGTTTCAAGGTTATTTTATTTATTATTCTTTTTCTTCCCTGGATGTGATTTTAAGCCTAATTTGTAAGGATGAATAAAAAAAAAATAGGGAAGAGCATATAAATGTAGAAGGTATTCTATGTTTTTCTTCTTTCTAGCTAGGACAGATTCTTTATATTTTACTTTTTGCATTTTTATCTGACTTATCCAGATTCATATGCACATTGGAGCTGGTTTCTACTCTTTTAAGATTTTTAAGGTGCTTTTACATGGTTTGCAATTACCAATTTGTATTTTCATGATTTAGGGCTATGGTTTTCAAACTATGTTCTGAGGTGCCCCAAGGTGCTACAGTAAACTTGCAAGGGCACTACAGAGTATTTTAAATTATCAAGGGAAACACAGTGACATTGGTCACACACAACACAAATTGCTACTATTAAGCTGTTTATACCCAACTACTTATTAAACGGAAGTCTTAGATTTTTTTTGGCCTGTGAAGTGCCATGAAAAAATTACTAAGACACTAAGGATGCTGTAAACCAAGAAAGTTTGAAAACCTGATTTGGGGTAAAATGAGTGTCATTAAAGTTGGATAAAAATTAATCATCTCCCTTTTTTTAAGTAGATGTTGAATTTCATTTCCTAAGAGGAAAGGAAAATGAATGTACACTCATTATTCAGGGTTCTGGTTATGTTCAGAGTTTAAAAATAGAAACTCTTCTACATTACCAGTTAAGGACTTAGAGGTTTTGAATAATATATAAACTTCTCTTTCATATCTGTGTTAAGTATTCCCTCTGAAGTGTCCTCCTGAATCCATGTCCTTCTTTTGTCTCTGTTAGTTCAGTTTAAACTTGATGGGTGAATGAGTAAAGTAAGAAAAAAGAAAGGAAGGAAGGAAGGCTTCTTAAAATAGTTGGGTATTTACCTTGTTTTTATGGAAACATTATATGTTCATGTTATATTTTACCATTGTCAGGAATGATCCAACACAAGCATAATGTACACTTAAAATTTTGGTAAGCCCATTCTATAATAAAACTAATTTAAATTGTTTTCAAAAAGTAATTGTTAGAAAAATCACATAATGCAATCTTTAGGCCCTAGTACCTGACTGAAACAGAACAGCTCTCGAAATAACAGATAAAGCAGAGGCAACTGGTCTACATTTTCACAGATGTCCTTTTTATTTCTTTGCCAATTATAAGTTGTCTATCTAGATGTTTAACATAATTAAAATGTCAATTCACCTTATTAGTGAACTAATAGAATCTGCTTCAACCAAAGTTTTGAGATTTGACTTTTATAGATATAACAGCAATAATGACTAACACTTGTAGCTTATAAAGTACATATTCACTGTAACTCTGACAGAAATTGAAAGCAGGAGAAGCCCCAAAACTGAGCAGACAGGAAAACAAAATCCAATCATTTTTTCTGGATTCAAAATAGACTTGATTAAAATTAAATGTGAAAGACAATTAAGGTCGAATCTTACAACTAAGTTTGCTTATCTTTGACTTAGGAGTTACCATCCAAAAGTTATTTTCAGAGTTAAGTAAAAGATAACATGGAAAATTCAGTTTGAAAAGTTGAAAAACTCTATATTCATTGCCATTTATTTTGCTTTTGAAGAAACATAATTATATGATTATTATTTTTAAGAAAATTTCCCTATAAAAGGGATTTTCTGTGTGAGGTTGCACAATGTACTATTGTTTGAAATTATGAGGGTCCTTTTACATTGGATTCCTGCATATACCAAACTTAGACATAAAACAGATCACTGTGATGTTTTTAATAATAAACGCACCCTGTAAAAAGTGACTTGAGTTTAGAAAGAATAATCACTTGCATTCAGCTTTGTTCACTATTTCATAATTTTCTCTTTGGTCTATGAAAAATAAAATATTTGTAGAACTCAGCAATGGTTGACCACAACACTGACCATTGCGTTCCTCTGTTTACCCTTCCCCACCATCTTCTTCTTTCTGGTTATTTTCAATGTTGAGAAGGAAGAGTATCCTTCAATATATGGGACTAATTGCACCAGGCATCATACCATAGCACGTGTGAACATCACAGCTCCCTTCACTCTAGGCCCTGTAGCCATCACCTGCACTTGGTTCGGTTCTCATATAACAGGCCCTTGAGAGAGGAGTAACTTCTGTATGCAAACTCATCGTCTTCAACATAATTTTTGTGTTCACACTTCTGGAAGTTTGTGTGCTTGTTCACTTATTTTTTTTTATAATGATTATTTTCACTTATCTTTTTCATTAACCATATAGCCTTACTTATAATCCATTTTTTAAAAAATTCTTTGAATTCTTCTGTGTATTTTCAACATAACTTAAGCTTTCTAGGTTCTTGATAAAAAGTCTTACACATGAGGTGTTAGCTTGATAACCTTGCCTTTTTTTTTTTTTTTTCTCCTGCATTTGTGGCTTGCATTTTCTCTGATGTTAAGATTCATAGCTGAAGGCAAGTAATCTCTATTAACCCCAAAACATGTCCCCTCTAACCTTAATGCTGTTTTCCTCCCTCTTTCATCACATTTCTTTTGCTTTGGAGATTATATCCTTCCCTAACATGAGCAGGGCTTGGACATATTCATTCACTAAAAAACTTGGGCAAAGCTGAAACCAAAGTTTAAATGCACTACGATTCAATGAATGATCTATGTGTCACAGATCATGTTTCACTTCACACACACACATAAAACCTGTCCAAAATAAAAATTCTAACAAACATAACACTTTATGCATCTTTACAAGATAATGTGCAGAAAATACTTTGAAAAAAATTAAAAGCCTTCTATAATGGTAAGCACCATCATCCTGACTTTACACGACCTTAAGTATGTTTTTTTTTTTTTAAGACATACTATTCTCCCTTTTTTTTCCTGAGAGAAGAGGAAGATTCTAGTTTAAAAGATATAGAGCTTGTTTATGATTATGTCCTTATTACAATTCAAATCTGAAATATTTACTCTTTTGTTCTAAGAAAAAGTTTTTACATATGTTAAAAGAAAAGCTTCTCTGTTGGTAATAAGTCTGTCATACAATGCGGAAAAAGCTAAAGGCCTGCTTTTCTTGTTCTTTCAACACTATTCCTCTAAAATTTTAAATAAAGTACCAAAAACAAATAAGCTCATATTATAAATCATGGAAATTACTTTTTAGTGTGATATGAGTTGATTCTTTGATTTTAGAAAGCTTCCCTTTCACAGACTCTTATTTCTAGTTAGTGTTCTTCCTCTTAACATGCAGTCCCTTTGACATGTACCTCACAGTGGTAAGGACTCAGATACTAAAACAAGGCTACAAAACCAAATGAGACCTAACAGATGTCTGTTTTCTAGACTTATTATTCTGTAGAGTAAAGGGGGAAAGCAGACACAGAAGGGAGAGAGAAGTGATTTTTAAAAGCTGAACAATTTAAATGAGGAGAAACAAAAGAGACAACTTGCTATTGCATAAAAATCACCTAATATGATTGTGTCATTTTACAAAGGAGAATGAAAACTTGCCTTGGGTCAATTACCTAAACTGCTCAGGACTCAAAAGAAGGTAACTAATGACAGAAGTTGGGGTGAGGAAAAACATAGAAACAAGATAAAATGAAAAAGAAGAGCAGCATAGATACTTGGTTATAAAAGAGCTTAAGATCATTAAAGATCATGGGAAGAAAAATCAGACTGCAAAGTAACAAAATAGGGAAACTGTGAAACTAAAACTATGAGAGCCAAAAATGATTATTTTATTCGATATCATCATCATGTAATATAGTTATAATGGTACTTGCCTTATCCCTCGTTCTGCCCCATTTTAATGTAATATCATTGAGGTCAGGACTGTCTCACTCATTTTTCCCTTATGATAATGAAAAACCATGCCTTAGAGATAGTCAGAGCACAGTGAGTTAAATGAAATTATACACTGTCCACAGAGGAAATTATTGTTAGTATCTGATGAGTAGTAGGAATTTTCTCCAGGGTAGTGTGATTTCAAAGAAACGCAGTAGTACATGTATACTTCACTCCACCTTACCATTGCTAGACACAGTTCTAGAAAAATATGGTATTTTTAGAGCCACATTTTCTCTTTGAAAATCCTTATGTTTCCTTAAATCATCTAGTTTTACTTAGGACAGAAGGGAAGACACTGGGAAGTCAGAGAAGGGAAGCCTTTGAAAGATAAAAACTAGCAAAAGGCTCTTCAGAAGAATGAAGCATATGGGTGAGACTGATTGGTACACCGGGTGCCAGCTGTTAGATCCAGGGCAGATGGGTTTTGCTCTGCCCTGCAAAGCTTGTGTCTGGCCAACAATCACACGGCACAACAGCCAGATTCCAGCAGTGAAAGGCAGAGCAAAGAGACATTTTTTTTTTTTTCCTGGCACTTGTTGCTTTTTGGATGCTATCTACGCTGAAGATTTAGATTAAATTAATATTGCTGGCCATATGCTCTGTATACTGTGGTTATATAGTGTTGTCTTGGTTGCTAGCTACTTTAGATGCTGTGGTTAAGCAAATCGTTGCCTTAGCCACCAGCTTCATTTTTAGTACAAGCTCTGACTTTTTTATTTATTTATTTTTTTCCTTCCCTCTTACTCCTCAGGAAACTGTTTCCTGAGGACATATGATGTGCTGTATCTCTGGGTTAAAAGATCTAGGTGTTGCTTAAATCCATCAATCCAAAAGATATGTTTATATCTCTCTTTTGCTTTTGACTCAGTCACATGCAGTAAAAGACTGCCCGTTTACTGATCAAATGGTCTAGGATTGAAATGCTGAGTCTTATGAGCAGATTTGAGTAGACCTTGATAGTCTATCTCCTACCCTTTAGCCACACCCCCCCCATATCCTTCTTTTAATGCATATCACTCTTGCAAGTGAAATTCGTGTGGTAATTTCTGTTCGTTAAGAGTGCCCATTCTCCTAAAATACTCCACTGGTCTCATCCCATTGGAAGAAAGGGAGAATGAAGAAAACTAAAGATACAGGGGAAAGATTAATGCAAGGGACTAGTGGACCACAACTACCACAGTCTCCACCAGACTGAGCTCAGTGCAACCGAATGGTGCCCAGCTGCCACCAATGACTGCTCTGACAGAGATCATGGCAGAGGGTCCCGGACAGAGCTGGAGAAAAATGTAGAACAAAATTCCAGCTCACAAAAAAAGACCAGACTTACTGACCTGACAGACACTGGAGAAACCCCGAAAGTATGACCCATGGACACCCTTTTAGCTCAGTAATGAAGTCACTCCTGAGGTTCACCCTTCAGCCAAAAATTGGAGAGGCCCATAAAACAAAACTAAAGGAGCACACCAGCTCAGGGGCAGGGAGGGGACAGGAACCCAACTCTGAGAAGGGAGAGTGTTGACATGTTGTGGGGTTGGTAACCAATGTCACAAAACAGTATGTGCATTAACTTTTTTTTTTTTATTAACTTTTATTGAGCTTCAAGTGAACGTTTACAAATCAAGTCAGTCTGTCACATAGAAGTTTATATACATCTTACTCCTTACTCCCACTTGCTCTCCCCCTAATGAGTCAGCCCTTCCAGTCTCTCCTTTCGTGACAATTTTGCCAGCTTTCAACTCTCTCTATCCTCCAATCCCCCCTCCAGACAGGAGATGCCAACACAGTCTCAAGTGTCCACCTGATATAATTAGCTCACTCTTCTTCAGCATCTCTCTCCTACCCACTGTCCAGTCCCTTTCATGTCTGATGAGTTGTCTTCGGGAATGGTTCCTGTCCTGTGCCAACAGAAGGTTTGGGGACCATGACCGCCGGAATTCCTCTAGTCACAGTCAGACCATTAAGTATGGTCTTTTTATGAGAATTTGGGGTCTGCATCCCACTGATCTCCTGCTCCCTCAGGGGTTCTCTATTGTGCTCCCTGTCAGGGCAGTCATCGATTGTGGCCGAGCACCAACTAGTTCTTCTGGTCTCAGGATAATGTAGGTCTCTAGTTCATGTGGCCCTTTCTGTCTCTTGGGCTCTTAGTTGTCGTGTGACCTTGGTGTTCTTCATTCTCCTTTGCTCCAGGTGGGTTGAGACCAATTGATGCATCTTAGATGGCCGCTTGTTAGCATTTAAGACCCCAGACGCCACATTTCAAAGTGGGGTGTGCATTAACTTTTTAATGAGAAGTTAGTTTGTTCTGTAATCCTTCAAGTAAAGTATTAAAAAAAAAAAAAAAAAAAGAGTGCCCTTTGTCTACTGTCCTTTTAAAATGGTGAACTTCATTGAAGGAAGCAATATATTGCCAAAAAGGTTATTTAATTCTCTGAAAGAAGACAGAGATAGGACCACATGAGAACACTGTGCAGTTTGTAAGGGAAATAGAGGAGGAACTGAAAATAAGACAAGAAATGAAGAAGAGATAAGGTCTCAGACATCTTCACTCAGTATTAGGCCTGGGACTATCGCTGCTAGCAAAAGGCCATAGGTTCCTTACTTGAACAATCACTATACCCTAGAGAGGTTCTTCAGTAGTAGTCACAGCAGATGAAGGATTCTACCCAGGACTTACTTGGGGGTGGGGTCTTGATCATTTTTCTGTGGTATATGACTTTTTTGAAATGTCACCGAAAGCCATTTCTTGATGTGTAACTACAGTAGAACAGTGATTCCAGTTGAATACTCTTTCCTCCCTCTTTACAAGGGGACTTTTGGTCAGCAAATGCATCATCTTTAACTTTTATCTATTGGCAAAAATTCGGCATAAGATCCTACAAATTTATAGACTAAAAAGTAAGGATTACGTTTCCATGTTTCATTCTTTGATATCAAAGAATCGGAAGACAATCTATTTTAAAAACTCTAAACAGGATATACCCATTTTAGAAAGTTTAACATAAACATGTAGTATAATGCCATTTGTGTACCAATGCCATTAAGCTTAAACCCCTTAGGTTTAAGGAGCCTGGTGATGCAGTGGTTAAGCACTCCACTGCTAACCAAAAAGTACATAGTTCGAACCCACCAGCTGCTCTGTGGGAAGAAGATGTGGCAGTCAGTTTCTGTAAAGCTTACAGCTTTGGAAACCCCATAGAGCAGCTCTGCTCTGTCTATAGGGTCACTGTGAGTCTGAATTCGACTCGATGGCCGTGGGTTTGGGTATTTAAGTTTTATAAGAACCATCATTTTTTTTAAGTATGGTAGAGGGATTGCTTAACAACAACAACAACAACAAAAACTTATAGAATTTGCATGCCAGTAACTAGGTAATTAAGAATAAAATATAATTAGTGCAATTCTAAATTTGGCCAATTAAATTCTGCAGAACATCTGCATATGCACATCTCCAGGAGATATAGTAACCACTAGAATTTTGTTTTCTGTTAGGGATATAATGAGCCTTGGTGGTGCAACAGTTAAGTACTAACTGTTAAGTGCTGGCTGCTAACTGAAAAGTTGGTGGTTTAAACCCACCCAGCAGCCCCACAGGAGAAAGACTGGTGATCAGCTCCCATAAAGATTACAGCCTAGAAAACCCTATGGGTCAGTTCCACTCTGTTATATGGCATGGCTATTAGTCGAATTTGATTCGACGGTGCCTAACAACAACATTAGGTGTACAGTGACTGCTCATGTGAACATTTTTTTATTTTGGGTTACAAGCCATAAAGCTTCAGATTTGAAAGCATGTGGCTTTGTGTAACTGGATGTAATTATTCCCAACAAGGTTTAAATCAACTTCTTAGCAATGTTTTACAGATTACTTTTAAAGAAGCTATGTACAAGAGGCTTGATCATATAAAAAGATTCTAAACTCAATCATTTCTCTTGTTGACTTAGTTTAGATTATTTCCAGTTGGTCTGTATTTGCTCCTTTCTAAAGCTAAAAGCTGAATTTTACTTAATCTAAAAGTATGTGTTTAAACATCCATCTAGTTAGGTGAGTTGGTTTAGAGTTATCCTATTGCCACTGACTTAAAAAGAAAATAAATATCTATAAACCTGCAAAGTTGGGGTGGTGGTGGTTGGAAGGAGATTTGTTTGCTGTTGGAGGAAGATAGTACAGGATTGTAGGAAGATTTGGAGTGGATTATTGGTAAAGTCAGTTCTTGAGTGTGAAATACCACGCTGTCTAATATAACATTTTAGAAGAAAATTAATAAAAGATGAATGCAAGGAAAAATGCATCTTCATAAGATATAGAGTAATTTCAGCTGTCTCTTCAAGCACTTTAATTTTTGTTCCATAAAAAACAACATTCTGAAATTATGAAGCTGAAATAAACCCAAAATTACCCTCAATTCCTAGTTTTTAAGAAGCCTAGATGTCATGACCAAAATTAAGTCAATTTATAGTTCTGAACATTTAGCCTGTATCTCATGAGAAGCACAGTGCCTTGTATTTAGTAACTATTCTCTGTTGAATGAATGAGTGAATGAATGAATGAATGACCTGCCAGCTACATTTAGCTGCCAGTTTTAGTTTGTATATGTATATCATTTTTAAACTAATTAAACAACCCAGCAAATAGCAAAATAGCCCTAAAAATAAAGATTGAGGACAAAAATGGGGTTATGGCTAATTTTTACTTTACTCTTTGCAGTTGTATGTATTTTCTAAATTTGTAACAATAAATGCTATGTCACAAATTTTTTTTTCAAGATACATATATGGTTAGAATTTATCTTAAAATGAAATATAATTCTCATTTCTAATAACTAGTATCTGTGGTTCAAATTGGAGAGGCTCTCCTTTTACATTAAAGGCTACTTTTCAAAATGAATGTAATTATAGCTAAACAACATTTCTTGGGTTAATTAAAGGAGGTAGGATTTTTATCTTAACCTGAATTAGTTTTTATATTAAACAGAATTAATGTTTCTGCCATTGATACCAAGCAACACCATTCCATTTTGTAGGCTGAAAATGTTTATCCTTTTCTGAAAAACAACCAAGATGCTATATTGAATGCCAGCCTTCTTCCTGCAAGTATAATCATATTTGAGTGACTTAAAAAAATATATACTTATAAACAAGAACATGCTGAGCTGTAAAAACAATCTCCTGCTCTCTCTGATAGAACCAAAATATTTGAACCACAGTGGGGTGAATGTTCTGAGCCACTGTGGCAGCTGGTAGTTAAAACTTATGACTAATGGTTGAGATATCTGTCTAGGTGGACCACATGAACTTAGTTATCTGCCCACTGGAATGACACAATGGGGAGATATCTGATGAATATTGTGGAACATCTGTGAATGGATCACAGCTATGCCTGATGTGAATCATTCTTCCCTCAAAAATCTAAAGTTTAATAGTTAAAAAATTCCAAGCTGTTGTCACATGAACTGAAATGTTTGGCCTGTTTGATGTGTAATACATACACTAAGACATTATGCTTGTAAGTGGTTTGGCTATGTTTTAGACACCTATATATATATTTTTTTTATGTTTAGGAAAACCTAAAAACTTTTGTTATCATTGAAGGTGACCAGTAAGAACCTTGGGTCATTGCAAACAATAAAATATACCTTCTTCAACTTCTCACTACTATCATGGAACTGCAGGGCTTCGATCTCCTGAGCATGGTGGACATAGTGTTTTCCCTGTCAGTTCTTTAACTTCAAGGGGCTTAACTGAAGGTATGCATAACATGATAACTGAGGCACTCTGACCTACAGAAGTTCCATGACTCTTAAGGGACTTTGGGGAAAACATTCGGTGCCTAGCTCTTTAGGTTTCCTTCACTGAATGATCCTGTTTCACATTGATTTCCCTCATTTGGGATAAACCTCTTTTCTTTAGGGGACTATTACTTAAAAACAACTGAAGAATAGTGTGGGGCTAGGTGTGAAGCTGTGGTTTCCTGGATACAGCTAATGCTGCTTTTACAACTTTTCCGGGTAATATTGGGGGTGGGGTGGGTAAGTGGCATGGATAGCTTAGCTTGTGCTTTTATTTCCAACTCCAGGAGTAACCTGCTACCTCTACATGACCTGAAACATTTAGCATTTTCTTGTAGATTGGCCTATTTCTCTTCGATATCTTGATATACCTATCTTTTTCTCTTCTGATTCCTTGATACTAAAGAGAAAATAAGTCTGCATAAAGTCTATTCACCAGGGATGTTTTTAAATAAGAGTGTGTGTTTGTGTGTGTCTTTGTATTTTGTGAAAACGTGAGCAAGTTGTGGTGGATATCTTTGCCAGTAAATAATAAACATCTGCTTAGAATTTTACAAATTTTACGAGAATATTTTTAGCTGTGGTAAACAGGTAACATAGACCAATTTTCAAGAATGAGATAAGTATCGTGTAAGTTAATATTCAATGGAATATATATGTGTCTCTTTGACAACGGTGTAACCAACAGAGGGCCAACTCTGTTAGAGCAAACAGACTAATGGGTTACAATTCAAAAGAGGCCCAGAGCAATGTTTAATCTCTAGACTTTGTGGGCTTTTAGAAAAATAAATGTTATAAATGAAAGAATAAAATAAAATGTATAGATATCATATGGTCTTAACAAAGATTAAATTGATGGGGTTTGTCCTACAAAGTATCAAAAAGTAAATTTGTCCCTATTGTTTTATTTTTTAAATAAATATAAACATTGTTTTACATTGAACCATATATTTGTGCATTTTATCTAATGATATTTCGGGATATTGAAGTTGATTTCTTTTTTAAGGAAAACAAGAAGAAGAATATACAAATGGGAATGTTAATGGTTTAAAACTACCAATAGTGTCTTTTATGGACTTCAAAACAGTTATGTTTCTAAATATGAGACCAATAATTTTGTCTAAAGTTACAGTATAATGACCAGGACTTCTCTCCTTTTTAGAGAAGCAGTCAAGTGTTTCTGGAACAGATAAGACTGCAGCAGTCCAGTGAGGATGATTCCCCACAGAGGAAAGCTGTGCACACCTAACTTATTGAAAGGTAAACTACTCTTCAACTAATGATGTCCTCCTTTTCTCAAGGTGCCCAAAGACAGGAGGTGGTCTGTAAAAGGTTGGATGACAACTCCATTGTCCAGAACAATTACTGTGACCCTGACAGTAAGCCACCTGAAAATCAAAGAGCCTGTAACACTGAGCCCTGCCCACCTGAGTAAGTAAGAGAAAAAAGTGAGATTTTACTTCAAGTACAAAGGAAAAAACATTAGATAGTCATACTTGGAAACATATTCATATATAAGTAAAATAGGCTGAGCAAAACAGAAAATATCAAAAAGCGTGGAAATTTTTCTATGATACCTCACTCACTTGTTTGTTTTTAATAGACTTTATTTTTTAGAGCAGTTTAATGGTTACAGATCAGTTGTACAGAGAGTAGAGAGAGTTCACATATCCCCACCCACAACCACATTATTTCTCCTAACATCTTGCATACCTGTAATACACTTGTTACAATTGATAAACCAATATTGATGCATTATTATTGACTAAAGTCCATACTTTACATTAGGGTTCAAAGTGTGCAGACATTTAATATCCCTTTCATTGAGCAAAGATTGCTATTTATATGTAGGTTACAGTTATTAACACTTTTAAAGCAGGAACTTCAGTGAGGTTGGTCCTGATACAGTTCTGAAAGTGATTGTATTTCATTTTCTAAAACATACATCTTTTTTATATTTAACACCTCTGAAATTGGGATTCACCTAATTGATGGTGTCTTACATAACCGTTGGCACTGATTTTTTTCTCTCTCAGTGGTACGTAATATAATGGTATCTTAGATTCTGTAAAATGCAGTAGACTGGCGTGTAGTCCTATCTTTTCCAGATACAGCATTTATCCTAAAGTTCTAAAGACTTCTACAGTGGTTTAGAAATACCCTGCACTGGAATGTCAGTGGTTCAGTTTGCTGACCCAGTTTTAAGTCCTGTCATTGTAAGGCACCCCATCTTTTGAGTGTCAGGCACAGGGTTGGAGGTGCCCTTCAGTCTTTCCCTGCCTGTTTATGTAGCAATTATCAGCTCACTGTAAAGGGAGGCCCAAGGAGAGAGCCCATTCTTCTTAATGATGACTTTAAAATGAGACCTGGTTTCAGTGAGCCACACTTCATAATCTAAACAGAAAGATTTCTTAATTGTGCAGGAGGCAGTGATTAAGTGAAAAAAGACAAGGATGCTGAGTTGATTGTGAAACTGATCTTTGCAGGAATTTTGCCTGACTGACAATTAACTGCAAGACAGAACATGGGTGAATGAGATTTTATTCTTATATGAGAGATCAGGTTAATCGGTATAATACCTCCCGCTAGCTAATTATTCCAACATGAAATTTATAAGAAAAAAAGTAACAAATGTATGTGTGTGTGCTTGTATAATAATATATACTTTATAATAAAATGAAATAATCCCTTTCCTAAAAATGACCACAGTAAAATCACAGAAACCTAGGAATTGCAATGGATAAAGAATCGAGGTCCCTAATATTAGTCAAGCACGGTACATTTCTTAATATTTTTCAAAAACAATAATGCCTCATGAAATTTGATTATATAAAGACAGTGTCTGCCTCAACATTGGAATCTTAAAGAAAGATGTTCACTACGAGTCTCTTGAAAAGGTTTATGGTAGTGGCTATCAAATAAGAAGCATCCGGAAATCTAGAGTGATAGAAAATAATTTTTCATTATAAATCTTTTATAATTTTATATTGGTTCTTTTCTAAATGTGACCATACTATAACTGATTCTTTAAAATCCAGACATGGTGAGACCAGAAGATCTAGATGGTGCCCGGCCACAACCGATGACTGCCCTGACAGGGAACACAACAGAGAACCCCTGAGGGAGTAGGAGAGCAGTGGGATGCAGACCCCAAATTCTCATAAAAAGACCAGACTTAATGGTCTGACTGAGACTAGAAGCACCCCGGTGGTCATAGCCCCCAGACCTTCTGTTGGCCCAGGACAGGAACCATTCCCAAAGCCAACTCTTCAGACAGGGATTGGACTGGACAATGGGTTGGAGAGGGATGCTGGTGAGGAGTGAGCTTCTTGGATCAGGTGGACACTTGAGACTATGTTGGCATCTCCTGCCTGGAAGGGAGATGAGAGGGTAGAGGGGTTTAGAAGGTGGTGAAACGGACATGAAAAGAGAGAGGAGAGGGAGGGAGCGGGCTGTCTCATTAGGGGGAGAGCAATTGGTAGTATGTGGGTGTTTCTGGGTTTAGCAAGGTGTACACAAGTTTTTGTGTGAGAGACTAACTTGATTTGTAAACTTTCACTTAAAGCATGATAAAAATTAAAAAAAAAAAAAAAATCCAGACATGTGAAAGTATAGAAATGTGACCTACAGTATGTCTTACAAAGACAAGCTTATGCATTTAATTTTTTCATTTTCCTCCTTTCTCCAAATTATTTTTATAAATTTATCTCAAGTAAAACTGAAAAACTATGTAAGACAAATTGATGCTCAAAACCATGGGCTAATTTCTATTAAAGTATATATCATTTTGCTATTGATTTGTACGAACTTTTTGTGTATTAAGAATATTAACTCTTTTACTTGTGTTGCAAATATTTTCTTCCTGGTTTGTCATATATCTTTCATGTTATTTATGATGTTTTAATCTATTTCTACTCATAAATTTTTAAGTTTTTATACAGGAAAACTATCAAACTTTTATTTCTTTCATTAGTATAATGCTTAGAAAAGCCTTGGCCACTCTAAGATTATACTTTCAAAGTTTTATTTTTTTAATGTAAATTTTAATCTGAAACGTATTTGTCTGATTTGAGGAAGGAATCTATGTTTATTTTCAAATATTGTTTTCTCAAAACATTAATTTAAAATCCTAAGTGGAATTTTTTTAATCAGAAAGTACCTTTTCTAATTTGAAATATTTTAAATGTCTTTTAGTCAAAGAAAATGACACGGGACCGGAAGAATAGACAAAAGAGGCATTAAAAAAATATAATAATAGTGTTTATGTGGAAGTCTTTGAGAAGTCAGAGAAGGTTTTGCTGGGAAAAATTAGTAAACTCATAGCAGCAACTCTTGTATGAGAAACAGCATAGCAATCAAGGTGGTAAGGTGACTAGGGTCAGGAATAAAGCATGTGTTCCGGAGGCGTTGAGTGAAAATGGTTGGGTTCTTGACATAAGCATGAATAATTGGAAAAAAACAAAGGAAGGAGTTGATATTAAAGGACATGACTGATAGGAAGTTAGTGCCCCACCACAAGAACAGGAAATAATGCTAAGTCAGAATCCAAAAACAAAGGCCAAGAGTTCAGTTTTTACCATGCTGTCTTTTAATAGCAAGACTATTTTTAAATATGACCTCATGTGCAGAATCCTTGGATACTAAATATTATTCCTGTGTGATACTGTGGTTTTTAAATTTGTTAAAATCAGAAAGATGAAAACAATAAAGACTACTATAGATTGTGATAATGCTGTGATCAAGAATTTTAAAAAATAATAATAATAATTAACTGCAACACGGAAGGCACTGTACTTTGGAGGAAATGGTTCCTTTTCCTAATGACAGTGTAATTGGCCAAATATATAGAAACAACTATAAAACCCAAAACCTATTGCCATTGAGTCGATTCCAACTCATAGCCATCCTAGAGGACAGAGTAGAACTGACCCATATGGTTTCCAAGGAGCACCTGGTGGATTCGAACTGCCGACCTTTTGGTTAGCAGCTGTAGCTCTTAACCACTACGCCACCAGGGTTTCCCAAATAATTACAGTACAAGGCAAAATATGATAAGTATTTATAAGTTATAATAAAAAAGTTAAAAGAGTTATAAGCAAAAGTGATAAAGGAAGCTCAGAATGGGGAGAGATTAATTTTTACCCAGGAGGTAGGTTTTATTTAATGGTATCTGTTATGGATATAGTTATGGATGATGTTTAACAATTATGTTAAGTCATTACACCTCACCCATGCACAACTATAATCCATTATTTTAAGTTTAGAAAAAGATTCATCAGTCTGTCTATAAAACTAAAAAATTTAAGACCTGGGAAAAATCACAGAAATCATCTAGGCCAACTCCCATCATTTTCCGGATGAGGGTATGCTAATCTCCGGTGATGTTTTTCCCATTATACCAGACATTACTAACTTCGTAAGTTACAAATCAAATGGCTGATGGCATTTTAACACTTCTAATTTTGCTTGCTTCATTGACACATTCTCAATTGCCACAATTCCAGAGATGTTTATTACATTGATTAAAAAAAAATTTTTAGAAAAATCTCAACTGTGGAACATTTAGGGCATAGGGGGTTCTGCTTAATATTAGTTTCACTTTCCAATTAGCTGAGGAATGAGCAAAATTTCTCTTTTTTTAACCAACTTTTTGTTTTAAAAATCTTCCTAAAAAGTATTTTAAAACTTTCCTATCTTAGTACGTAGACAAGTTTATATAATTGAATCTCTCTTTGATTAAAGATATTAATGTCAAATTCTGCAGATTATCTTTTTATTTTGCTATATTGTTTAAAAAAAAGTTGATGGTTATATTTTTGACTCTTGGACAAAGGCCAGGAGATCTCTCTTTCTCTCCTCCCTCCCCTTCCCTCTTTTTTATACCAAATATCTACTATCAGTCTGTTTCCCTATATTTGCCATTTTCCTTTAAATTAAAAAGCAAAAATTAAATTCCGGTTTTTGGAGGAATTTTTTCTCCAAAAATATTCTGGTTAACCAAGGCTGGAGCATAATTTTTTTATGGTGTCTCTCTTGTTCTGTCTCTCAAATAATATTATCATGTGTCCTATTAATCTACAGAGATTGTAGATCAGATTACACATGCTGCGGCAAACTACTCCTATTTCAGACACTTAAACATGAATCCCACTCATTGTTAGTGTCTAATGAATGTGAAGGCACTTGTGAGGATGAAGACAATTTGATCACTGGGTGTTGGAAAGAACTCAAAAAGATACAGCCCAGGGACTGTTCAGGCTATAACGATTCAGCAATTGATAGCCCTGAGAGAATTTCTCTGTTCATATTTTTCCCACAAAATCTAGAGGAGGAAAAAAGGACAGGGAAACACAGAGAATGCCATCAGAGTGTCAAATACGAGGAGAATGAAGATGAAGGAAACAGTATGTCTTAAACTAGACAGGAGAGAGGAAAGACTGAGACAAGTAGATGCAATGGTAAAATTGCAAAACTATTTAAATAACTAGGGTGTGATTCAATGTTTTAGAGAGACTTGGGAAGGGATGATTTGGTGAGCAATAAAGAAAGATGCAAGAGGGACTGAATGTAAAGCCTGAAATCAGAGTTAGAGTCAAAAGGGAAATTGGGAGGTGCTTAATACTTTTATACATTCCAAGTTGAAGGTTACAGTGATACATGTAGGCTGCTTCTGAGGAGACATGGTTGTCAATAAAAGAGAGGACAAAGGCAGAGGTGGCTCTGACCCCAGGCAGCAAAGAACAGCAACACCTCCTGAATCACCACCGTGACTCTGGGCACCTGTGTTTAATTTGAAGGCCTCCATCCCTCTTACATTATGAGACCTAATGAGATCATGGCTGGAGGTAGTATGACTGAACTTTTTGTGGCTGAGTTATACACATTTCTGTTTTATCCCCTAATCTTGGTGATGAAATCACTGTTGTGTATTGAATCAGAGTTTCACTATGGCTGGCATGCAAGTTATTATTCTCGGTACACATTTTCCTCTTTACCAAAAATGGTACTAACAACTTGAGATCATGTTCATCTGTGGAAAACAGAAAGGAAAGAATATGAAAATCACTTTAAATCTGCTTCAGAAAATGACTTAAGAGGAAAAAAAATGGTAACGTCAGGTTTTTTAAAATTCAGGGTTAAATGATCACTCTTTAAATAAATTTTAGGTTGAAAATTCTTAGATTTTGACAAAATGTATTTTAAGTTTGTAAAACTAATTATATTTATAAATGCCACTTTTATAAGCACAGGTAATCCAAATAATAATGAACAAAGGCCATTGTGGTTTACTTGGTTGAATGCAGGCTCAGATTTAGAATACTAGTACTTTGATATCACTAAGGTACTCTCTTCCACATACAGAAATACCACAACGGAGCTATGCTGCTGAAAATAGTGAGAAACTTGTTAATCTTTCATATGCTTCTCTCTGGGTAGTTTATCACCTAAGAGCATATCCATTGAGGATAGTTGTATGGTTTATAACATGGAGTGAAGGAAATGTCTTGTGATCGCATACTTGTGACCTAGATTCTACTATTCAGCAATGTTAAAAATGAAATTCAGTGAAAATAGCAATTGGTGGGCGATTTAGTCCTAGCTCCATCATTGCCTTTTTTCATGACTTTGGAGAACTATTTTGCTAACACTGGATCTTACTTTCTTCTTCTATAAATCAAAGCTAATGCCTTGAACATAGTAGACATTCAGCAAATAGTTATTAAATTAAGTGCAATAATACGTCTGTGGGAAGACCCTGGATGCAAATAATACCACCTCATCTTCAGCTAGCTTCTGCTCATAAGTTCTACTGCTTTATGTAACAAAGCTGAGGGAAGTATAAGGATGAACTCAGCTCGAGGGGCTAGAATCAAGGATCAAATGCCATCATGACATTCTAGCCCCTGTACATTCTTTCAAATCAGCTATTTTTACTTGACAGAGGGCATGGCCACCAGCAGCTCTAGAATAATATCCTTACATACCTTTGTGACCAGAAAGGAAAGGGATCCTTTTGCTACAGCTCAAGATATAAAAATTTTAAAGAGAATTCTCATTGGCCTGATTTGGATCATGATCCACACCCTTTGGACCAATTAATGCACCCACAGCAGTAAATCCTGAAGGAGTATACCAAAAAAAAACCCTAAAATTATATATATATATGTACACTGATGACTTTCTGGAAAAGGAATGGCATACCTATAAATGTGAGAAGTGTTCATTTTGCTAAGCTTTTGAATTTCTTCCCAAATTATCTGTGTAGAAGCTGTTTTTAGGAAGAGAAGCATCAAAACAAGGGTTGTCCATATTTTTCCAGAGCTGGTTCAGGGATCTACCCGTGTTATAAGACTCCCGTGACCTCAGGATGGATACCTGTGGCCTTGTCTGCCCCATTTCTAGAACACGGAAAACAAATCCTTAGCTCCTTTAGGGCGGTTTTGGCACAAAATCCTGAATTTTGGAGGAACCTGCCTCAATGTAATAAAAATAGCTACTATTTCTATTTTGTTGAATGCCAAACACTATGGTCAATGTTTTTAGTAGTGTGCTGGTGCCAGTTAGTACTGGCCTGGGAGAGCCTATTGTTAGCATAACTTCACGTTCAGTATGTCAAGCTGGTAGCTTGAAATTACCGTAGTGGGGTATTTATGCCACAAAAATTGGCAAATGCTACAAATCAGGGTTGCCGCCATGGAAAGCCAGTTGTTAAACATTTATCAGCAGATCTGGAGGCTTTATATACATTGTTATTTCATCCTCATGACCATTTAGTGAGATTAATCTTATCATTGTTTTAGAAATTAATTTTAAAAAAAGAAAAAGAGATTTAATAACACATAGTGCACTGACTGTTTGAACCTGGGTTGTGCCTGCTCTAAAGCCCACCTATTGCACTTTAGAAGGGAACTGACAGTGAGTTGTCTTCTTCTTAGCTCCTCCATTTGTCATTTGTCACAGCAACCAACACTGAAATATCAGCTTTTCTAGGAAAAAGATGCAGTCCATTGATGAAAGTGCCTTTATTCACCTAGAAATCTTGGGCTGCACTGAAGACATGCTTCTCTGTTTTTCTCCCACTTCTTGCTGCAGGTGGTTTATTGGGGATTGGTTGGCGTGCAGCAAGACTTGTGATGGTGGAATGCGCACAAGGGCAGTGCTCTGCATCAGGAAGATTGGACCTTCTGAGGAGGAGACACTGGACTACAGTGGTTGTTTAACACACCGGCCTATTGAAAAAGAGCCCTGCAACAACCAGTCGTGTCCACCTCAGTGGGTGGCTTTGGACTGGTCAGAAGTAAGGAAATCTGAGGCTGTATGTTTTGAGATGTCTTAACTATCAGTACCAAAGCAATTAATATTAAGGACACCTGAGCATGTGAGCATCTTAGAACTCAACAAGTAAGGACTGCCTAACAGTGAATTTGGCCATGTTCTGTTTTTATTGCTGCTTGTCAGGAAGTAAGGGTTTCTTGAGTCAGGGAAATTAATGAGAAACTGATCATCAGTTTCATTAAAAATAAGTCTAATGCGAATTTTAAAGAATATTATTGTGATTGCTCATTTAAGTGGTTTTTCCCCTTACTATTCTTAAGCAGCATCACAGACTCAGAATTAGTGATAGGTGACTAAAAACTGAAGTTCAGGAGAGTCAAGAAAGGAAGATCCCTGAACTTATTGAAGACCTAGCTGGCCCTTTCCTAGGAACTCATTTCGAAGGCATAAATTACTTACGTTCTTTTTTTTTTTTCCAAGTAATGTTACAGACTACCTACATAACTCCTAGATATGACTCTATCGATTTATTATCGCTTGATAACTATACCTCTCTCTCTCTCCCCCCTACCCTGACTTACCCCATAGAATGTAAGCACCATAAAAGTGGGGACTTAATCATGTTCTTTAACGTCTAATAACACATACAATGAGCTCTCAAATGTTTATAGAATAATGAATCTTCAAAATAGCAAATATGGCCTTCAATGTTGCACTGGGTTATAATGAGAAGAACGTTTGGAGCACCAGCACACTAAGACCAGATCTGACTGTATATGACACACACCCGTATACACGTTTATGCACACACATACATAATATAATTGCTTCCATTGTACCTGGGAAAGAAACATGGAGCTGTTCAGAATTTACCATTACTTCCACTTACATGGTCAGTGAAGAAGACCTTAATAAGATAATGTTTTTCTGGCATACATGTGTCACAAAAGAATCTAATATAATTCAGAGGTACTTAGAAAGATTTAATTCTTGACTCCCCAGTATGCATGAGACAAACACACTTATACCATTCTCTACATTTCCCAAAGGATATCTGACTCCTTGTGTAGTGCTGGTTAATGTTAAAAGGAGTAAGTATGTGGCTATATAACTAGAGAGAATTCCTTCAAGTTAGCATAACAGGCTGCACTGCAGATTCTTACATGTACTGCTGGAAACATTATAGTACTGCTTTGGCTATTTCCTGAAAACCTCATGTGCTAAGCAGTTTGTCAAGAAAAACAAATTAAGTATTGTTTTTTAGGAACCTCTGGATATAACTGTTTCCCTCTAAATCTTACTGCCTGAGTGGCCTTATTTTGCTGAAGGCACAGGGCTAAAAGAGGGACTGTATTTCAGATGGGACATGGAAGCAGAGATTCTGACCAGTTGTGGTTATCCTTGGAATGTCTGGCAGGAATTGGAAGTATTCTCCCAAGTTTCCTGGTCATACTCCAGCTTTAGTAATTACATTCTGCCTACCTAACTTTCATTTGCAGTTTCAATCAAATGTAGAGATATTCTTGGTATTGCTCATGCAATTGTTATGGAAAACAGTATGGATTCTTCTGTTCCCTAGCATGGGTAGACTGACTCCTAGGTTCATTTGAAAGATAAAATCTGTTGGTAAAAAATAGACATTCTACAGAGTTGTACAAATTTTAATAATTATTTTACTTGCAATTCAGTGCCCAAGAACCTTATAGAAATCCATAAATAGCTACTGCTAATGATAACAAATTTGTTATTGGAAGATCACAGTGGAAGATGTGCAACAGTTTTAGTGTTTCAGATCAAAACCAAACCTGTTGCTGTCAAGTCGATTTTGACTAATAGTGACCCTATAGGACAGAGTAGAACGGCCCCATATGGTTTCCAAGGAGCGCCTGGTAGATTCGAACTGCCAACCTTTAGGTTGGCAGCTGTACTACTCAACCACTATGCTACCAGGGTTTCCAGTTTCAGATCAGGTCAGTACTAATTAAGTGCTCATTAAAAACACTGGGCTAGGCACTATGGAGAATATGAAAGTATCCTGCTTAGGCAAATAAGACATATCCATGAAACAACTAGAGAAAAATATAAGACGGTATTTAATGAAACAGTGGATTGTGGTGTATAAACATATGGGTGATACAGAAATTCAGTGCTGAGGTCGGGGTACCGTGGAGTAGAATCAGAAGACTTTTTAGTTGAGGGGAATTAAAATGAATGTTGAGGGAGTGTAGAATTTGAAGTAGGGAAGAGAACAGGGAAACTGAAGAGGTATTCCTAATAGAAAAAATGGAAAAAAAAACTCAAAAAGTTTATGTGATAAAAGTAGGGTAGGATAAAAAGTTTTGTTTTAGAGAATAAATGTGAGAAAGAATTGAATAAAGTAGAGGTTGATGATAAGAAGGCTTGAGTACAGAACTTTATATCACATTTTCCTTATCCAAAAAGTGAAGACAATTAGACAAGTTCATAAGCAGAAATTGGAAGAAATACCTGTCAATCACTAAAATAAAACCTCCCCATACACAGACTCATTTCACATTGGTGTACACTTTTCTGTTATCATTTTATTTTTAACATAAATACTAAATAGAAGCACCCTGAAAACTAGCTATGTATATTGCAGATATGCTTCCATTCCAATAACCATTTTAAGATTTTTTTTTTCTGAATTTAATCTCTGTAGGTTGTATTTCCACATCATTGGAGCGCATGTTCCTCTTTGCCCTTACCCTGTTCTTAGAATTTTGACTCTTACCTAGTCAATCACTGAAGTGATTGGCTTAAATGGCTCTAAAGAAGCTCACAGACACTCCTGGAAGCTGCTTGATGATTATGTCTAAGCCAAGGGGGCTTATGATTACATTTCTACTCTTCTTTAAGATAGCTGACTCAAAACTTAGGGGAAAGAAGTAGTGATGACTGGATGGAGTGCACATGTTGGGACCACCACCTCAAATAAAGGGTTGGTCACTGCTCTTGTCTCTCCACAGACAACTAAAGAAAACTATTCTGGGGTAAGCATAGGTGAAGAAATGCTGTGGTTATGGTCTCAAAGATTCTAGTTGAACTTCATCTTTACCATCATCTCCATTCTTTGTTCAAGAGAAAACCAAAACCTGTTGAGTTGATTCCAACTCAGGTGACCCTATAGGACAGAGGTGAACTGCCCCATAGTGTTTTCAAGGAGTGCCTGGTGGATTTGAGCTGCCAACCTTTTGGTTAGCAGCTGTAGCTCTTAACCACTATGCGACCAGGGTTTCCTCAAGAGAAAAGAGATGATTTTTTTTTTCCCCATACAGTCTCTACCATTTATTTTCCAAAGGGGGTGTGTGTGGGGGGGAGGGTGAATCACACACTTCCTTTTCCTTACTTTACCAGGCAGCCCACCTCTTCTCTAGGTTAAAAATAAATAAACAGCTTTAAGTGAAATAAATGTACAAGTAGCTGCAGAGAACAAAGTGCGAACGAGCAACCTGTTCGCACAGGGATGGAGCACCTCCCACTAAAAAAAGAGGAGGTCCCCCTCTGAAGAGCAGCAACAATCTCTTTCAATTAACCTTTTGCAAGTCTTTCACACAACTTTCTTTTGACATGCCCATGAAAAGTTTCCTCTTTCTGTTCCTCTCCTTTTGCTCCCTCCCCAGTCCCAACTATCAGCTGTCTGAGTTTTGCTGATCACAAGGGTGAGGTTCAAAGGGTGAAAATATGTTGCAGCAAGAGGAATTTACCCTTTGACCTTTCCCTTTTCTTTGTGGCAGCTCTGATATAAAATTTCCATTGTTGCAAAGCCAGGAACCATTTTCCCTATCAGTGAAACCCATGAGGTACTTATGGAAAAAAAAAATTACCTTGGTGGAAAATAGCTCCTCAGCAGCCTTTTGTGAAACTAATGAACCCACAGCTTTCTCATTTCCTAGTATCTATTCCTTTCTCTTGGGATCATCTATGTTATCTTGGACTTTAAATGATTTTCTGTTTTGGCCCTCCCTTGGCATGTAGCTCTTAAAAGCATCACTGCATACTGTGGTTAGGCTCCAGCAGTCCTGCCTATTCTTTTGATGTATCAGAATAGTTTCTTCTGACTCCCACAGAGTACCCATTTAACAAGGCCTGTTCCTTATACTTAATTTTTGGATAAGTGGGTAACTGGCATAATACTGAATGACTTCTAGGCCTTACTTTTAGGTAGCATTATTTAAGAAGGATGGAGAAAAATCCTACCTACAACAGACTGCTGTGTCCAGTTTGAGAATTGTGACGCCACTTTGCTTACTCTTAAGTTCCACTCTGGAAACCCTGGTGGCGAAGTGGCTCAGTGCTACGGCTGCTAACCAAAGGGTCGGCAGTTTGAACGCGCCAGCTGCTCCTTGGAAACTCTGTGGGGCGGTTCGACTCTGTCCTATAAGATCGCTATGAGTCGGAATCGACTCGACAGCACTGGGTTTGGTTTGGTTTTTTTTTTTTTTTTGAAGTTCCACTCTGGTTCTATGACTAAATAAATTAAACCCACTTCCCCAGAGCGAGCTCAGTCTGGCTCCCCAAACTTTAATATTTCTATCCTTTACAAGTGAGAGCCAAATGAATAAACACATTTATTTATCAGAAGGCAAAAGGGAGGCAAAGATGAAATTTAGGCTAAAAAAAGCAGAGCGAAGAAGTAAAAACAGAAACAAACTGAAGATACCTCTGCTTGCACATCGCTGACTAAGGCTGGGGAATTTGCTGGATAGAGTTTTCCTTTGAATGAAGCTGGTGTGAGTGGCATCCCTTGTGCCATTACAAGTTCTTTGAAGCAATTTTTAAGCATTTAATTTTCTAGTCACCCTTACCAAAACCAAACCCTTTGCCGTCGAGTCGATTCCGACTCAGAGCTACCCTATAGGACAGAGTAGAAGTGCCGCATAGAGTTTCCAAGGAGCTCCTGGTGGATTTGAACTGCCAGCCTTTTGGTTAGCAGCTGTGGCACTTAACCATTATGCCACCAGGGTTTCCAGTCACCCTTAAGAAGCACAATATTTGTAGATAACAGAGTTGAGATTTTGGCTGCGGACATGTATTATTTGTGGCTAGATCTGCAGGGCTCAGGGCTGCTGTATTCATTGAATAAGGATATGGCAGAAATGTAGTTTTCAGTCACTCTCTGTTTCAAGAATCCAGCTGATATCGCTCTACCTCTGCTACTACAGGATGTAGTATCTTTGCCTTACTTTTTAGAGTTTCGGCTGTAATTTTCTAAAATGATTTCTTGCCCCAGTAGATGTCATTGTATGCTCAGCTTTGCATATACCTACATATTGTCCCACAGAGGATTTGCACCTTTTTACTTTTAACACTTAATTCTTTATTTAAATTTTATAAAAATTTTATTTAGAAAACTGCCATCTGGATTTAGCTGTACCTTTCTATGCTTCAGTTTTCTCATCTGCAAAATGGGCGTGATAATAATATGTCATGAAATTTCTGTGAGGATTAGGTAGATTATTACACATAAAGGACTTAGAATAGTACCTGACAATAAATATTAGTGCTGCTGCTGCTTCTGTCTTCCTTCTTCATCTTCCCCTTCTTCTTCTTCTTTCCCCTTTCTCTTCTTCTCCTTCTCCCTTTTTTCTTCTTCTCATCATCATCATCATCTTACATTATTATCAATTTTACTTATTTTTTTTGTTTTTGGTTTCCTGGGTATGTCTCAGAGATGAATGAATGGTCGGTCCTTGCATTGTCTGCCTCACCTGATAGCAAGCAGGATTTGGCATATGCTCTTAGAAAAGACTGCTAGATATTACTACATTCTTAAAATAATAGCAGAAGCTTCTTGCTACTGGAATATTAGAATAAGCAAGGGACATAAGCCCAACGCTTTGTTTCTAAATGTTTGTTTCTAAAATGTGAAGGGGGCAGGGGAGTAGTACAAGTGTATTTTTCAATAAACGTTTCCTTAGCCTCAAAATATTAAAACTAAATTCCCTATACATCCTGTGTGTTTCTGCCTGTCTCCCATAAAGTTTGAAGTGCCTTTCTATCCTCCTGAACTTCTCTTCAAGTTATTTTTTATAGTAATTAATTAACGTTTATTTTGTATTCTCGTGAATTTGTTTCCACCAGTGCTAAGAGCAGCCTATGAATAAAAGTAATAACAGAAATGGATAATGACTAGGTCGTAAAGTGTCATAATGCATATGAAAATATTCTGTGAACTATGAAGCACTAATGGAATGTAAGGTAGTAGGTATTATAACTGAGGAACCCTGGTCACACAGTGGTTAGATTACTTGGCTGCTAACCAAAAGGTCGGCAGTTTGAAACCCACCAGCCACTCCACACCAAAAAGGTGTGGCAGTCAGCTTTCATAAAGATTACAGCCTTGGAAACCCGATGGGGCAGTTCTACTCTGTCCTTTGGGGTTGCTATGGGTTGGAATCAACTCGATGGCTATTGGTTGGTTTGGTTTTTATTGTTATTACTACCAATAATAGGAGCCCTGGTGGTGCAGTGGTTAACAGCTCAGCTGCTAACCAAAAGGTTGGCAGTTCGAATCTACCAGGTGCTCCTTGGAAATTCTATGGGGCAGTTCTACTCTGTCCTATAGGATCGCTATGAGTCAGAATCAACTCGATGGCAACGGGTTTTAAATAAATAATCCTTGTTTATTAAACATTAAAAAAAAAAGTGTTTCCGTCAAGTCATAACTCATAGCAACTCTATAGGACACGGTAGAACTGCCCTGTAGAGTTTCCAAGGAGCACCTGGTGGATTCGAACTGCCGACTTTTTGATTAGCAGCCGTAGCATTTACCCACTATGCCACCAGGGTTTCCTTATTAAATATAGCATTTATTAAATGGTAGCTAGTAGTAGTGGTAGTAATAGCGGTAATAGTGACGAGCAGTGGCAGTAGCATTAGCTTTGTGCCTGGCAATGAAAGAGCACTAAGGAATACTGAAAATTGTTCAGTATGGCTAGCATATAGGGAAATGAATCAGAAAAGGCAAGCAGAACCTTACTATCATGATCTAATTGTCATTTTGGGTTTTTATCCTGAAGAGAGGAGTGATCTATTGAAAGATTTTTCAAAATCAGGATGAGATATAATTAGATTTGTGCTTTAGAAATATCCCTCTGACTGAAGCTTAGAGGAGAGTAGATTGGAGTGAGGCAAGAGCAAGAAACTGGAGACCTATTAGAAACCCACTGCTTCGTGTGGGAAATCATGTTTGTCTGAAGTAAGGTTAATAGCAGTGGAGTTGGAGAGAAATCAAGAAATAGAGATTTAGGAGTTGGATTAATAGGATCTTTTTTAACGGCAATGGGTTAATAGGTGGTAATTGATTATATAGGTAGAGTGAGGCAGTCGCAAGAAATAAGGTAGTTAATTTGGCTATGAAAAGGAATTTCCTTCTTGCTCTTTAGGTACCTGACAGAAGCCTCTTCTGGAGCCTGATCAGAAAGAGCTGTATATTATCCTCCTTTGAAATGTATCTTAATGAATCTTTTTCTAAGTTGAGAGAAAACCCGGCCCAGAAAAAGGGAGAAGTATATTGCTATTACATACATTGCAATGGAGAGTTTGCATGGGATTCTTGATGTTCCCTTGAAGAAATGTTAATATTTTTCTCGTTCACTACCACATGTACCAGGCTCAAGGACCGCCCCTGATAAAGCCATTCAGGGGTGTGTACAGTGTTCACTTGGACATCCCCATATCAGATCTAGCACACTTCCTAGAAGAACATATTGGGGATATCCCCACCTGATGGTGAATCAAGACCATCATCTTCCCAGCTTAAGGACAGTGTATATGTATTGAGTGCCTATACAAAGCCTTCTGCTGGATACTGAGAGGGGGTACAAACATGAATCAGAAATGGACCACAATCTTAAGAAGTTTATAGTCTGGCTGGGATGAGAAGATATGTATATAAATAACTGGTAAACAGACAGATGGTGATTAATGACACAAGAATTTATATATTAAAAAAAAAATTTTTTTTTTTATATCTTCTATTATGGTACTTAACATTAACTGTGTGTTCACATATCTTATTCATTTTTATATTCCACTAGTCTTCTAGCATAGTTCCTGTAGGAGATCTGGAAATGTTTGTTAAACGTAAGGGACAGATACAGTGCTTCAAAATGTTGTAGGTAAAGTCCTCACTTGATTCAGAGCAGATACAGATTTTAAAGAAAGGAAGAGTGCAGATATGCATGGGAGAAAGCCGGAAGGCTTCAGTCAGCCATGTTAAACAGGAAGCCTGACTTCCAGAAACAGAGTACTAACACTCCAGTTAGCCTGGAGAAGAGGCAAGTAATAGGGTTGTGACATAAGAAGAAGCACCTTTCCTCATTCTGGAGAACAGTCAGGCCCAATTCTAAAGAGCAGTCACATTCATTATGATTAACAGATGAACAGAAATTTCCTACATAATAAGCCTTCCCCCATGGCCATATATTCCTAGCTACCACACTGTAAGAATACACACTGAAATCAACCCCTAGCTTTCTTCATGGAGACAAGTACTTGTGGTCTACGAATAACATGAGAATTCTTTTCAGAAGACCACACCCAGTAAGTAGGAAACCAAGGATTCCATGTTCCAAAAAATAGCATCTTTCCATGTTCCAAAAAATAGCATCTTATCACAGCTGAATGAGGCCAAGCTTAGGGAGGAATAGAGGAATAAACCTACCCCCAGTAAAAGAAGAAAATAAGTTAGCCAAGAAAAGCAAACATTGGGTTTAGCTCTTAAAGACCTTGGGGAAAAGATAAAAGCACTTCTGCTTAAAAAACTTGAGGAATTTTCATATCTGAGAGACTGCCTAGAATTTTATGTGTATGTATATTGTATACTCAAATACACATTTACTCCAAGAAAGACTTCCCTCAAATGTTCCTCTGTCTTTACACTGTCGTTATTCATTAGTATTTGTTTTATTTCCAGTGCACTCCAAAATGTGGTCCAGGATTCAAGCATCGGATTGTTGTGTGCAAGAGCAGTGACCTTTCTAAAACATTCCCAGCTGCACAGTGCCCAGAGGAAAGCAAACCGCCTGTCCGCATCCGCTGCAGCCTGGGCCGCTGCCCTCCTCCTCGCTGGGTGACTGGAGACTGGGGCCAGGTAAGCCAATTGGACCGTGGGATGCTGCTGAAGCAGGACCTTGGGGCAAAAACCTGAGGTTCCTGATTGGTCATTGTCTTAGTCATCTAGTGCTACTCTAACAGCAATACCACAAGTGGATGGCTTTAACAAACAGAAGTTTATTCTCTCATGGTCTAGTAGGCTAGAAATCCAAATTCAGGTCGTCGGCTCCAGGGGAAGACCTTCTCTCTCTCTGTTGGCTCTGGAGGAAGATCTTTGTCATCAATCTTCCTCTGGTCAAGGCACTTTTCAGTGCAGGGACCCCAGGTCCAAAGGACGTGCTCCTCTCCTGGCTCTTGTTTCTTGGTGATATGAAGTCCCTCCTCTCTGCTTGCTTCCCTTTCCTTTTATCTCTTGAGAGATAAAAGGTGGTGCAGGCCACACCCCAGGGAAACTCCTTGTACATTGTATCAGGGATGTGACCTGGGTAAGGGTGTTACATCCCACCCTAATCCTCTTTAACATAATCAAATCTTGCCTCATTAAGCATAGGCAGAGATTAGGATTTATAACACATAGGGAAATTTCATCAATCACAAATTGGAGGACAACCACACAATACTGGGAATCATGGCCTAACCAAGTTGACACATATTGCGGGGGGACACAATTCAATCCATGACAGTCATTGTAAGAGCTCAAGAGATGAGAAATGACATACAGAAATCTAGGTATGATGTGAGTGTGGTACATTGCACAAACAGCAGCGACACAGCTGGGCACACACACTTCCTCAGACACGCTTCTCTCACACCTACATACTTCCCATTTATATCTACTCCTTGGATCCTAATACTTTTAGTTAAAATTAAAAGAGAAATCACCTAGATGGCCAGAGATTTGAAGCAACCAAAACTTTGGACTCTACTCCCAGCTCTCTCAAATAATTCAAGAACAACTCAGTTAACAGCACTGTCATAATTTTCTCACTTGCAAAATAGAGATAATGCCTCTTAATAAAAAATTAATCTGACCAGAGACCTACATTATCCTGAGACCGGAAGAACTAGTTGGTGCCCGGCCACAATCGATGTCTGCCCTGTCAGGGAACACAACAGACAACTCCTGAGGGAGCAGGAGACAAATGGGATACAGACCCCAAATTCTCATGAAAAGAACATACCTAATGGTATGATTGAGACTAGAGGAATCCCAGAGACAATGCTCCCCAGAACGCCTGATGACACAGGACAGGAACCATCCCCGAAGACAAATCATCAGGCATGAAAAGGACTGGTCAGTGGCGGGGAGAGAGATGCTGATGAAGAGAGGGCTAATTAAATCAGGTGGACACTGGAGAGTGTGTTGGCAACTCTTGACTGGAGGGGGGATGGGAAGATAGAGAGAGAGGGAAGACGGCAAAATTGGCACGAAAGGAGAGACTGAAAGGGCTGACTCAATAGGGGGAGAGCAAGTGGGAGAAGGGAGTAAGATGTATGTAAACCTACATGTGACAGACTGATTGGAATGGTAAATGTTCACTTGAAGCTTAATAAAAATTAATTAAAAAAAAATTAATCTGATCAGGAGACTGATAATCTTTGAAGTGTTATTAAGGTTTAACCTGCAATTGATTTTTATCTGATATACATTATGAATTGGGAAGCAAGTGCATAGGACTTTTGGTATCTATTTTTATATTTGATTCATTTCCATTTTATGTTTCAATTTCTATTTTTTCTTTCTTCTTTCTTATTTACTTTTAAATTGTGTTACCTTGCACTTGCCCACCTTAAAATCTTTAAAAACAACTTAGTATATTTTGATAGAAAAACCAAAAAATCAAACACACTACTGTTAAGTCAATTCTGACTCATAGTGAGCCCATAGAGTTTGGGAGGCTATAAATCTTTACAGAAGCAGATTGCCACATCTTTCTCCCGAGGAGCTGCGGTGGTTTCAAACAGCCACCCTTTTGGTTAGCAGTAGAGTGTTTTTGATAAAAGGAAAATTAAATACTGTTCTTTTGAATGTCAAAGAAGAATTATATTGGGATTACTTTAAAAATAATGCTCTAGGACTCAATATTGTGAAAATGTCAATCCTACCCAAAGCAAACTGCAGATATAATGCAATCCCGATCCAAACACCAACAGCATTCTTTCACTAGATGGAAAAACTAACAACCAACTTTATATGGAAAGGAAAGAGGCTCTGGATAAGCAAAGCATTATTGGAGAAAAAGAACAAAGTAGGGGGCCTCATACTACCTGATCTCAGAACCTACTATACAGCCACAGTAGTCAAAAACACTCTGGTACTGGTACAATGACAGACATGTAGACCAATGGGAACAGAATCAAGAACCCAGATGTAAATCCATCCACCTATGGTCAGCTGATCTTTTCCAAAGGAACAAAGTCCATTCAAGGGGAAAAGATAGTCTTTTTAACAGATGGTACTGGCAAAACTGGATGTCCATCTGTGAAGAAATCAAACAGGACCCATACCTCGCATCATACGTAAAAACTAACTCAAATGGATCAAAAACCTAAAACAATAAAGATCATGGAAGACAAAAGACGGACAATGTTAGGGGCCCTAATACATGGCATAAATACAATATAAACCTAACAATGCACAAATACAAACAATGCACAAATACCAGAAGATAAACTAGATAACTGGGAGCTCCTAAAAATTAAACAATTACGCTTATCAAAAGACTTCACCAAAAGAGTAAAAAGAGAACCTACAGACTAGTAAAAAAATTTGGGCTACGAAATATCCAACACGGGTATAATCTCTAAAATCTATAGAACACTTCACCACCTCAACAACAAAAAGACAAATAACCCAATTAAAAAATGGGCAAAGCATATGAACAGGTGCTTCACCAAAGAAGACATTCAGGCGGCTAACAGACACATGAGGAAATACTCACAATCATTAGCCATTAGAGAAATGCAAATCAAAACTACAATGAGATATTATCTCACCCCAACATTACTGGCACTAACCAAAAAAACAGAAAATAACAAATGTTGGAGAAGCTGCAGGGAAACAACGCCTGTGCATTGTTGGTAGGAATGTAAAATGGCACAACTACTATAGAAAATGATATGGCACCTCCTTAAAAAGCTAGAAATAGAAATACCATATGATCCAGCAATCCCACTCCTAGGAATATATCCTAGAGAAATAAGAACCACCACAAAAATAAACATATACACACCCATGTTCATTGCAGCACTATTCACAATAGCAAAAAGATGAAAACAACCTAAGTGCCCATCAGCAGATGGATGGCTAAACAAATTATGGTACATATACCCAATGGAATACTACTCAGTGATAAATAACAATGATGAATCTGTGAAACATCTCACAACATGGATGAATTTGGAGGGCATTATATTGAGTGAAATAAGTGAATCATGAAAGGACAAATATTGTATGAGACCACTATTATAAAAACCCAAGAAAAGATTTGCATACAGAAAAAAACAATCTTTGATGGTTATGAGGGAGGGAGGGCTGGGGGTGGAATTACTAACTAGATAGTAGACAAGTGTTAACTTTGGTGAAGAGAAAGACAATACACAATATAGGGGAAGTCAGCAAAACTTGAGCAAGGCAAAGTCACAGAAGCTTCGTAGACACATCCAAACACCTTGAGGGACTGAGTTACTGAGGCTGAGGGCTGGGGACCATGTTCTCAAGGGACATCTAGGTCAATTGGCATAACATAGTTCATAAAGAATTTAAGAATATTCTACATCCTATCTTAGTGAGTAGCGTGTGGAGTCCTAAAATCTTTTGAGCAGCTGTCTAAGATACATCTATTGATCCCATCACATTCGGAGCAAAAGAGAGTGAAGAAAACCAAAGGAATGAGGAAGACATTGGTCCAAAGAACTAAAGGATCACATGAACCACAGCCACCACCAGCCTGAGCCCAGAAGAACTAGATGGTGTCCAGTCACCACCACCAATCTCTCTGACAAGGATCACAATAGTGGGTCCTAGGCAGAATGAGATTAAAATGTAGAACAAAATTCAAATTCACAAAAAAAGACCAGACTTCCTGGTCTTACAGTGACTGAAGGAACCCCCAAGACTATGGCCCCTGGACACCCTGCTAACTCAGAACTGAAGCCACTCCCAGAGTTTACCTTTTAGCCAAAGATTAGACAGGCCTAAAACAAACAACACATGTGAGGAACGTGTTCTTAGTTCAATCAAGTATACGAGACCAAATGGGCAACACCTGTCCAAAAGCAAAGACGACAAGCCAGAAGGGGACAGGAAAACTGAATGAATGGACACTGAGAACCTGGGATGGAAAGGGAAAGGGGGAGAATGGTGACACGTTGCAAGGATTGCAACTAATATGACAAAACAATTTGTGTATAAAATTTTTGAATGAAAAAGGTACAACAACTGGTCTCTATTCACCTGGAGCAACAGAGGAAAAAGGAGAGTCAGAAATAGAAGGAGGATATGGAATGTGTGATTAATTGCCTCCATGAACAACCGCTTCCTTTGCCATGAGACCAGAAGAACCAGATGGTGCCCAGTTACCACTATTGAACGTTTCAACCAAAGATTCTACAGAAGAATCCTGATCAAAAGGGGAAAAATGTGAACAGAATTGCAAATTCTCACAGGATCCAGAGTTTCTGGAGCTATGAAGGTTGGATGAACTCCTAAAACTATTGCCCTGAGATAATCCTTAAACCTTAAACCCCTGAAGTCTTCCTAAAACCAAACGCTAGTTTAGCTTAACTATTAAAGAACTTTGGCCTTCAGCATTATGCTCTTCTAAGAACTATCTATATGGGATCATATTGACAATAGCAACTCGAAAGATTAGCTAGGAAACTTAGGGGGCAATGATTTTATGTTAATGAGGAGGAAAAACTCAGAAAAGGCAGGTGAGAATGTTTGCACAACTCAATCTAATCAATGCCACTGAATTGTACATGTAGAAACTATTGAACTGACATATGTTCTGCTGTGTATATTTTCAACAACCATAAAAATAAAATAAATTAATAAAAAAAACTAAATAGCTTCTTTTCTCAGTGTTTGTTTACACAATTTTAATAAAAAGTAGAAAAATTTTTTTTTGATGAGATACTAATTTGTTAAATAAAATGTTAATAATAATAATGCTCCAGGAAGTAAATTTCCAGCCAATCAATGTCCTCTGGTTTCATAATTAACCTTGTGGATTATAACACAGCCATTTTTAATACCTGAGACCCAAATAAATCATAATGGAATATAGTAAGTCAGTATGATGTTGTTATTTTATAATCTGGGCCTGCCATTACTTATTAAAAGTGATTTTTATTTTAAACCAGGTAGGCATTTCTTTCCTTGTATATACCTTGTTTCAATGTGCTGTTTTATAAAGCCCAGTTAAAAGTTTTCACATGTTAGTGATTTCACCAAATTTACAGCTGTCAATTTGACATTTTTCTTTTAAATGTTGTCAAGTTTTTCTTCCCACCTACATTGTCAATCCAGTTTCCTAAAACTCAAAATAACCAGTGAAATTACATTTCCAAAGATGCTTTAATAAATTTTATGGTACATTTATTTGCCATTCTGTATTAGAAACAAAAATAAAATAGTGTCTGTGTTAGGGTTCTCTACAGACAAAGAACTAATAAGATATATCTGTAGTATGTTTTTATCAACCTATCTAGCTATCTAACTACCTACCTCCCTACCTATTGAGAGAGAGAGATTTATTTTAAGGAATTGGCTCATGTGATTCTGGGGGGCTTGCAGGTCCCAAATCTGTAGGCCAGGTAACAGGCTAGAGATTCTGTTAGTCTCATGTCCTAAAATCCATAGGTCAGGTGATAGGCTGGAGATTCCCAAGCTCTTATGTCCCAAAATCTGTATGTCAGGTGACTGGGACCAGATTGCTGCAATTTTGTGTCCCAAAATCCATTGGTCAAATGATGGGAAGAGATGAATGGACAAGTTCTGGCAAAATGTCTATTTACCATCTGGAGGCAGAATACTCCCTAGGGAAAAACTCCTTTGCTCTTAAGGCCTTCAACTGATTGGATGAGGTCCACCCACATTATGGAGGATAATCTGCTTTACTTAAGGCCAGCCGATTTAAAAACATGTAATTACTTCATTTATAGCATCTAGGCTAGTTTTTGGCCAAACAACCGAGCACCATAACCTAGCCAAACTGACACATAAAATTAACCATCACAGTGTCTTTATGAATATCCTTGCAACTCCTGTAAGTACTTTGAGAGTTTTCACAAGCAAATCCAACAGAGCTTTGGTCAGTTTACCTGGTAAACATCATCATCCCCTGTCTGGATACCTCTTAACTCCTCATCCCTTTGATCCCAGCTCTCACAAGCTTTCTGGTATTCTGGGTGGCAGGCCCAAAGAATAGACCCAGCTCCACTCTTCAGCCTGGACATCGAATCAGCCACACAGACGATAACTTCAGGTCAGACTGCCTGAGTAGAAAAAGGAGAAGGAGCCACTTCTCCAGCGACTGACAATACCTTAGAAAAATTGAGGCACTTATTTATTTATTTATTTATTTTAAACTGGCCCCATCACCAGGCCCCAAAGCAGTCACTGCTATTATATGGAACTAACATTTTTATAAGATACAGAGTACTCCAATAAGCCATCAGGTTATTTGCCCACAAGCCTGTAATACATAGGGAACAACAGTGATCCCCCAGCCCTAGAATCTGATTATTTCACTTCATCATTAGAATTTTCTCATTATACTCCCATTAGAGTTCACCAGTCCTGCTTGGAACTATTGGAGTGATGTCCCAAGAAATCCCCCTGTGTTGTCTTCTGGGAACTATATTGCTTCCATTTCCTAGGGTAACAAGACAATCCTTGAGTTTCCAAATTAATTCTATAGTAGAATGACCTAATCATACACTTCTCCAAGATGAACGACATATGATCTTAAAAGGTAATGCATGTAGTGTCTTATTTACCTCCTCCAGATTGTTGAGATGTTTCATTTCTTCCTGTGTCTTTGGATTTAGTGCTCTGCTCAGTGCGGCCTTGGACAGCAAATGCGGACTGTGCAATGTCTCTCCTACACGGGACAGGCATCTAGTGACTGTCCAGAAACTGTTCGGCCTCCATCGATGCAGCAGTGTGAAAGCAAATGTGACAGTACCCCCATATCCAATACTGAAGGTGAGTTTCCATGGAGAAGGGGCCTGGGAGCACAAACACAACTGTAGACTCCAGTGACGCCTGCATACAGGTCACCAGGATTCAAAAAAAAAAAGAAAAAGCCCAGTTGCCATCATGTTGACTCTGACTCATGGTGACCCCATGTGTGTCAAGAGTAGGACTGTGCTTCATAGGGCTGTCAATATGTTACTGGAATAAGGTTCTTGCCTCTCACTGGTCAAGAATGATTAGGTGAGGCACTTAGTTTTCCACAAGAGCAAAGCTTTATTGAAGAGCCTTGCAAGTGGAGACGAGGAGGGCCTAGAGCAATGCATACCCCCTTCTCACAGAACAAAAGACCAGCCCAAGTTTTTAAAAGTTCTTGGGTGGGAAGAGCTTCATGTTTATTCATAGGCACAGGCGGGGATATGTTAACTATGGTGCATTCGCAGCAGCTTTCAAAGATGGCTCCTGTCTGAGAGGCCTCTGGAATTCATAGCAGGACTTATCACGGGGTGTTGCGCCTGCGCAGTCTCTCGGTCCCCGGTTCGATTCCCCGGCTGGGGCTGTAGCCCCTCACTGCCCCTGCTGGAAGGTCACACAGTGGTTACTGGTGGATGTTCTGCGCATGTCCGTGGGCCAGGTTTTCTCCAGCTGCTTCTGAAAGGCAACCTTAAAGAAGTTTGTGGGCTATCTTTAGATACCCTGCCCTATTGTTCTGGGGAATGGCTTTGTTTCTGTGCCCTGGCCCATTTCTTGTTACTTTGTTTGCAGATTTGGGGGCTTCTCTGTTTTCTGTCTTACTAAGTCTCTAGGTTCCACACTCAACCCCCTGTTACCTCCCTGATAGTATAGCCTATTTCTCTTTTACTTGCTTCTCCTCTTACCACATCAGTTTCTTCACTGTTTCTCAAACAGGCACCCTCCGATCTCAGGGCCTTTGCTCCCTGTCTTAAATAGATGATTTTCAGAAGCAGATTGCCACTGGGTAGACTCAAAACACCAACCTTTCACTCAGCAGCTGAGCGTTAGCCATTTGCACCACCCAGGCACTCCCATCAGGGTTTAAAGAGCCCCATTACCCACTTTGTTGTATAATTTATATAGAGCATTTGTGAACACTGCATGGTGTAGTGGGAAGTGCATGGACTAATAATCAGGAAACCTAGGTTTCCTCCTGACTCTTTAACTGACTGTATGCCCTTGTTAAGTCTCTGGGGCTAAGTTTACTTAACTATAAAATAAAAGATGGGAGTATATAATTTGAAAGGTCACATCCAACCTAGTGTTCTATGTTTAACTTGTACTAGAATCGAGGGGCAATTCCTAATGGATCACTCTTAAAAGCGAAAACTTCTGTTTCTTTTTGGATATGACAATGGACCACTACCATTATGAAGATAAAATTCCTGCCTGTTATACATATAATGAAAGCATATGTTTGAAACTATTGGTGTTTCAAGTGCTGATTTTCTCATTGTATAAAGGTAGAAAAAAGATTATTATGCAGCCGTTTATAAAGGAAGACAAAGGTCTTTGGTCTCTGAAATGTTCCTTTACTCTGTGTATTTTTCTCCTTGTGTATTGGGAAATCCTTTTATTAACAGTGGATGCCAGCCAAAATGCTGAATTTTCTTATCCTTCACCTAAATAGATGTACTTTGTTTATTCATTTAGGCATTCATTTGAAACATCTGAATGCCTACTATGTACAAGGCACTATGGGGAGGTAGAGACAAATATGGCAGGCAGAAAGTTCAGGCTGTCCTCTCGTATAAAAACGGAGGCATGATCAAGTACGTGTACATGAACCATATCTGAAGCCACAGGTTTAAATTATGTAAGAAACCCAGCAATAGGGTTTTAAGAAGCAAAACGAAAAAAAGAACTGTCATGAAAAGATAACCAAATTATTTGTTAATAATTTTCAAGTGAATATTATATGCTCAAAAACCTATTAAAAAGGATGTTTTTCTTTTGATCAGATTTAGCCAATTTGAGAAACTTTAAAAAAAAAAAAAACCATATTCACTATTTTAAAATGTTTCCATAGGAATTTAATTTTAAGACGAGCAGTCATCTTGTATGTCAGGATGACAGAGCACCTCACATTTGCAAATGGTCTGCTTTTTAATATATATGCACCTCAACACAATAGGCTTATTGTAGGTATAATTTAGTATTTCACAGAAGTATATTCCCATTCTATGTTAATTTAAAATCACAATTTAATTTGCAAAATCTCTGGCTCTAATGCCATCAACTTCTTTTTTTCTCTTTGGTAAGGGACATTCTGGAAATATACCTTTATGTTAGGCTCTCTGTTTATATATATATATATATATATATATATATATATATATTTCGAGAGAGAGAGTGAGAGTTAGTCCCTGGGTGACTACCGCCCAAAAGATTGGTGGTTCAAATTCACCCAGAGGTGCCTTGGAAGACAAGCCTGGTGATCTGCTTCTGAAAGGTCACAGCCTTAAAAACCCTATAAAGTAGTTCTACTCTGCACATATGGGGTCACCATGAGTCAGAACTGACTTGGTGGCAGCTACAACAACAGCATATATTATCTTATATATCTCATATTTATATATATTATTTTCTATAATCCTGATAAGAACTCTGTGATAATTGGTATTACTGATGCGGAAACTGAGGCACAGAGATGGTTAGTAATTTATCCAAATTACAAAACTAGGAAGTGGTAGAGTCAGGATTTGAACCCAGATTTGCCAGAGTCCACAGGCATGTCAGTTTCAACTACATTTAAATGCTATTCCTAATTCACTCTTTAAAGCAGGAAATTTTGACACCAAATCAGTTATGAAGTTGAGACACTTCTGGCGTGGCCATCAGCCTAATTTAATATGTTGAGTCTTGGTCACTGCTGAAAGAGCTAGCTTTTTGATATGACCACAATATTGTGTATGTCTAAGTTATGTTTACAGCTTAACTTTAGGCCATTTTAGTAATTTCTCCAAAAGCTTCTCTATAGTGGATAATTATTATACATGAACTTTGCAGCTGAAGATGCAATACTATTTTCACAGTGGGTAAAGTATAATTTGCAACTGCATGTATTTCTATCTTAAAGAAATTAAAAAAAAAATAGATAGGTGTTAATATGAGGTTTCTTGGATGATTTGGAGGATGCCTCTTGGTCTTTCACTGCCTGGCCAAATCACTTTTTATTAATATTAATCCGAAGTAAACAAGACAATATTTTTAGCCTTCTCAGTAAAGGAGGGAGCTTTTAGGATATTGTTAATCCTACAAAGGATGACTAATCTTAGAATTGTTATTCCCTAAAGCTCTTGACTCATTGAAAAGAAAGAGGAATCGCTCTCTTTTTCAAAATTAGATTCAGAATACAAACAGAATGTCTGTCCCAACTGGTTTTGTGTGTTCTTTATCTTCCCAGTAGCATACAGTGAATGCTTGTAAGCACCTGAAACTATTTCTTCACTTAATCAACAGCCAGTTATTGAAATGTTTGCTGTGGTCATCCTCTGCTATGCACTACGGAAATTTTAAATACATTCATAAGTTTATAGTCTTACAGGACAGATAATTAAAAAGAAAAGAAAAAAAAAAAAAGACAAGGTGGAATGTGCTATGTGGAGCAATTTGCTCAGATGATAAGGGAGCTCAGAAGAAGGACCAATGACTCTTAATTTAAGGCAACCAAGGCAGGCTTCACAGATGAAGTAGTCTGTGAGCAGCCTTCATGTGTACTTGGAAAAACCCAGTTGTGTGCCCTGGGGGAAAAGGGGATAAGACAGTTGAGCTGAATCATAAGTTGTTATCTATAGAGATATGGAATAAGCAGAAAACATGGATTTCAAAAGAGAAGAGGCTATTGCATGAAAGTAAAGGGAAAATGGTCTGATGTGGCTTGTGGGAATCAGATAAGGGAGAGAAAGAATACCCCCTACTAAGGGGAGGTTGGGAGAGCAGCCCAGCATGGCTTATAGGGAACAAGTGAAGGTAAACTGGGGATTGATATGCTCAGGATGGCAGAGTGTAAAGGGGTAGAAGGAGGATAGCCTTGTGTGGGAGGAGAGTTAGAAAACTGTCCTAAGAGACCAGACTAGAGAAGAAGACTTTAACTAGGGCAGATATAGTAGAGATTAAAAGGAAGATGATGAATCGGGAAAAAAAAGAGAGAGAATAAAATGAAAAGAAGAATAAAAATAACCTAATGAACAATTAGATGGGGGATAAGAGGTATGGTGGTGTTTAGGATGACTCCCAGGTTTCGGATGTAGGTAACTGGGTACTATTAATCATAATAAGGAGTTTAGGTGTCTACGTACCTATAGGGAAATTGGAGTCCCTGGGCGGCACAAACAGTTAAGTGCTCTACTACTAGCCGAAAGGTTGGTGGTTTGAATCCACCCAGAGGTGCCTTGGAAGATAGGCCTGTTGATCTGCTTCCAAAAAGTCACAGCCTTGAAAACCCTATGTAGCAAATACTACTCTGCTTACATGGATGGAGCCGCTATGAGTCAGAATCCACTCAATGGCAAATACATTTGTCCCCAAAAGGCGTAATAAAATAATGGCATTTGAATAAGATAAAATAATGACAAAAGATTAAAGAAATAGAGGGCGTTTAAGGCAATAAGGAGCACTGGTGGTGCAGTGGTTAAGAGCTCGCCTGCTAACCAAAAGGTCAGCAGTTTGAATCTACCAGCTGCTCCTTGGAAACCCTATGGGGCAGTTCTACTCTCCCCTATAGGGTCACTATGATTTGGAGTTGACTTGACAGCAACGGGCTTGGCTTGGGCTTGGCTAAGGCAACAAAGGGTAGTAAGAGAAAGGCATCAAAAGTGGGGCATCAAGAAACTAAAAATAAAGAGAGGGAAATAGGACGAAGAAGAAGGGCGATACAATTTTCCATGTTCAACCTCTGCTTTTTTTTTTTTTTTAATTCCTAAAATCCTTCAGTGAAGAGTTGAAGCATTACAGGCATGATCTTGACAGACTGGCACTGATGAGGGTAACACAGTGTTGCTATTGAAAATGAATTACAGACACGAATATCACTGCATTTGAAATATTATTCAGAAAAAATTTTTAAAGCACATATGGCAGATGTAACTAGCCTGCTACTCAAGGTCAGAAATTCTATCCAAAATGCCATTTTATTAATTTTTCATTTAGTTTCAAGTTCCCTTGTAGTTTATATGGTGGGTTTTTTCAGCTTCTCAGGAGCACAAAACACTCTGTCATCTAGTATTTATTGCTGCCAGGTAATGATTCATGGTGTGCCATGAGCTGGTAACCAACCACGCAAAGGCGTGGTTGGTGTACATTGGTTTACTGGCCTGTGCTGTCTGAGGGCGGCTTTGGTGGGTATCAATCTCTCTCAGGTAAATGGGTCTGGGGAAGCTGGGAAGCTCCAGAAATTTCATACCATTATTCCTGGAACAAAACAGCTACTGAATTTGGGTTTGAATGTGGCCTCAAATGTATTAAATTCACTGAAAGGAACAATAAAGGTCATTTGAAGCCTTTGATTTCAAGACGGTGAGGAAGACCAGTTTTTCTTTGCCACTTCAAAGAGCTCATAGTCCACTTTAGCATCCAGGTTCACTTTCCTGGCTGTCTAGTTTGGATGCAACCTTGGATTTGGGTTGGGATCATACCTCCTTGAGGCCTAACGTTGGTGGCACCAAAAGAGTAAGACTGGGTATAAAAACAAACTGAGAAAGCAAAGAGAGAAAGGAATGGTTTAGCCCATGATAAGATGAAGTCAAAATACAGTTCCATAGATGATATCACCTTGCTTCCAGGATAAAAAGAAGCTGGTGGACTGTTCTCATTTTAATGAATAACATCAAGTTCTCAGTGAAACTTGGCATTTCATCATTTTCCAGCCTGAATATATAAAACATCAAGGGCTCAAGTGCAATTTTATCAGGAAAAGTACACCTCCCCCGCCCCAGCTCCTACACTGCACATGCATAGCTTTTGCCATCTCACTTCTCACCGGGCTCTGCATTTCCATGGGCAGTTTGACAGAGGTACAGCTGTTTGTACTTTTTCAGTCCAAAAAATAGACGCTTAGGTGCCTAAGTCATAACTCTACTGTGTTCTTCCTCTGAATTTCATAAAGAGCTTACAGGCACAGAGAACATTCATTCTCCAAAGAGAGACGCTGATTAGTCCAAGCTAGTTATGGAAGGACTTGTCCCTATGTATCCCCACTCACTGCAATGATACAAATTAGGCAGAATTGGCAAGAGTTTTTTTTAATGAAATAAATACAAGAGCCCATTGCCTTTGAGGAGTTAGTCTTGTATTACTTGGGCCAAGTCAAGCCTTCAGAATCACAGTGAATCTGAATTTAATTGTCTCCTAAACTTGCAAGCCTCTGTTCAGTGTGAGTATTTGGAAATCATGTCTTTTAGGTTCTGAGTTTTGAAAGATTAATGTAAAGCATCTGGGGAAAACCCACTGGAACACCAATGATAAATAGGTTCATGTGTTGCCTATGAAACAGGTTGTCTAATTTTATCATTCAAGGCTACCAAAACACAGACTACCAGTGAGACCCACTCCTGCCAAGATTCTAATGGGTCCAGTTCACATCACAGGGCCTGGGTGCTGGCTTTCAGGCTTTAATGTATTCCCAAGTCTCCTGAAAGAATTTGAGAATACTCCATACATTGTCATTCCCACCAAAAGTCACTGGCCTCAAGTAAAGTGCAATTCCTCCCCACCTCCCACCCCTGGGAGGAGGGGTAAAAAAGGAAAGACTAGCTAGGTCCACACAGTGTTTCCTAGAAACCACTCAATGAGGACCTCTCACCCTTCCACTAAGGCTGATGAGAATAAAGGTAGAAAGAGTGTCTTGTCATTCTCCACCCAGGAGAGTACTTAGCTGGTACATGGTGACAGTGGAAGAGGAAATCAGGCTCTTTCATCTTTAATCCTTGACCTTATTGGCTCGGATTCCACCACTTGAAAGGCAGTAGAGATAAGTATATCTGCATGAAGAAAATACAATAGTAAACACCAAACCTTCAAAACAGATCTCTTACAGAGTGATTATATTATGAAAAGACTTCTTAAACTAAAAGATTCTTTTAAATAGATCTCCTAGCATAAATGTCTATTTGCAAATTGTATACTACTTGGACATATAGAAACTTTGGGTTTTTAGGTATTGTAAGTGTTCTCTAGAAGTCAATGCCAACTGAAGATGAGTAAGAAATTAAGACAGAACATTCCTGTTATTGTCTTTATTTCAAAGGTAAAATGTGATTTAATTTACACATAATTTTCCCAGAATGGTGTTATCACATAAATAAGTTGTATTGTGTCTTGACTCAAGGGCAGGAGTGAAAAGACTGGTTATTTCATGTTTTCAATGGACGTTGAAGATAAAGCAGACTATTAAAGTGGTAGATTTTATAATTAAGCTTTCTTAACTACATCAGCAAAACCTCAGTCAGTTAATCCAAAACCATCCTCTCCAGCTAAACTAAAAGTGATGGATGTGCAGAACGCACCAATATAGTTTAAAACTGCTACTAATATTTTTAAGATTGTATTCAGCGTTTTGTAATAATGAGGCTTTAAAACTTCTTGGCGTGTTTAAAAACCACAATTTTACTCATATAACTTTACAAAATTTAAAAAGGAAGATATAGCTGAAGACAAGTAACCTAACAGGGATATTGACTGGGAAGTTCAGAAGGGGACACCCTGGCAGTTGGCTTCCAGCCTACCCCTAGGCTAAATATTGCTCCCGGACAAAGGGCTGTGCTCTCAGTCTCTGTCCAGGAGGAGCAGCTTCTCGTTTCCAGCACTCTTCTAAGGAGCAGAATTCCTGACTGTTTATGTTTAACTACTTATAACCTCAAAGGGTGAGTGATAAGTAGTTGGGGGGGGGGGTGCAACTTACAAATCTTTTATTCTATTCTTTGTTTATATCTATTATTCAATCTTATTCCAAAGTCTAAATCTAAACGAAAAATCTGTAAATTTGCTTAGCTCAGAATTTTTCTGGTCTAGCAACTCTTCCAAAAATGGAATAATGCATCTCACAACAAAGTTATGCTCCAGAGAATATTCTTTGTTTTGTCTTGACACTGATTTGTATCTTTAGAGTAATATTTTCTCAGTAGTAAGCTAAATGTTGCACCCTCATTGAGATGTTCAGAGCCCAACCCACTGCTTTTTTCCTGTCATCAGGTGATAAAAGATTATAATTAACAATGACCATAGTAATAATAACTCAATAACTCCCACTTATTGAGTACTTTTTAATGCATCAGATGCTATTCTAGGTGCTGTACATAAGGTTATACATGTGGTTATACATATTGCACATAAAAGTAGTTATCATACTCATCCCTATTTTGCAGGTGAGGAAACTTAGGCACAGAGAGAGTGTAAATAATTTGCTCAGAGTCATAAAGTTTGTAAATGGTAGAGCTAGGATTAAACCCAGGCACTCTGACTTCTCATTTCATTTCCTTGGACTATTAAAAGGGAAAACAACCAGTCCTCCTCTATCTGCTTATCAATTAAATTATTTCTCTATTTTGGCCAGGAAGGCCAAATCTAAAGCTTATTTTGTACTTTAAGCAGTCCCACCAAGCCCTGTTACAGAATATGGTAGAGCAGTCATCTCTGCTGGTTGGCTGACTGCCCCATCAGGATGGTGATTTGGAACTGAGTGACGTTGTGTCAGCAAGGACATGCTCAGCTTTCTCATCACTTTGATACTTGCATTACCTTGACAATATACCACTCTTGGTTAACACTGATAAAGCTTCTTTTTTTTTTCCCCCACAAAAAATATTCTCAGCCCAAACTTTTGGTTACTTTCACTGATCTTGAGAGGAAAAGAAAAACTAATACCTAGTTACCTCCAAATTAAAATAGATGGAAGTCGTTTTACCTAAGATTCAAACTTGATCCACCAAATACCATCTGTTTTTTTTTGGGGGGGGGGGCATGCAAAATTTAAAGAAGTTTTTCATGCCCCTCCTAACTTCTTTCAGCCAAAAGTTAAATTTATTGAGAATCTTCTTGTGGAATGTTTCTACTCAAATTTCTAACTACTATTCTCTTTGTAAGTCAAGTCTTAAGCAAGGGAATTTGATGGTAACAGAGCTTATATTTTCATAGGACTTGGGGGTTCCAGGTGCAAATTTTAAGTCTTTCACTCACTTTAGTGAAATTAATAAAATTATTTACCTTACTCTGCAATAATAAGAACTAGAAACTTTCCCATTTCTGTACACTTTATCTTCTATGTTAATTATATGGCTCATATACTATGTACTTTACCTTGCAGAACTCTAATGGATTTCTGCAGCCAGGAAAAAATGAGTACAATAAACAAACAAGCATACAAACAAAAATGTTCTGTTACACTGAACTTTACCCAGTGCTCTGCCTGGTTCTTAATTACCCCGTACAATTTACCCAAGATGCTTTAGTATAACCACCTGGAAAAATGAGGGTGGAACTTTGATTCTGGGAGGCATACGGAAATTTAATTTGTTGGTTTACAAAGTATTTCTAAAATCCCCAGGTAAAAGTGACTGGAGTACTGGAGAAGAATATTATTAGCAGGAGCAATGGGGAAACTGGGTTCGGGGTGGGGGTGGGGGGTGGTACTGAGAATCAAAGGCCTACATCCCTTTCTCTACACTGGCCCCTCAGTGCCACCTTCTGCAGTCAGCCTCAAGGGAAGATGAGGAAAGAATCCTTTATTCGCTTTCTGGCTTCAAGAACCACAGACAGCAACTGTGGCAGTTCTAGCACGGAGGAGAAAATACACATAGGAAAAAAGGAGGCCATGTCTCACTTTCAAATTAAAAAAAGACATTTCTACATGTTTCCATAACCCACAGACTGCTGCCATTTGAGACCAACCCCTCAAAGCTTTTCTCTTTGTCTGGTGTAGTTGCTGAATCTAGGCCACTGTCAGCAATCCTTTTCATTCATCCAGGCCCATCCCAGTGCCTCACAGATGCAGAGATTATCTTGAGGCATGTGTACTTTGGTATCAAACAATGCAACTCATGTTTGATTTTGGATAACCTTGCACTGTTAAATAAAATAACCCTTGAGAAAGAAGCAATAAAAGTTCTGTAAGAAAAATGACTCATGTTTCCAAGCTGTCTAAAATGATCACTTATCCCAACAAATGGTAATTCTTTCAAGACACAGTGGGCATGCACCATACTTATAAAAGTCTGGGAGAAAAGCCTTGCAAATATTTTTTTTTTTTCAAATTTGTGTTAAAATATATCAAAAGAATATTTCTGGTACGCTATACCAGACAGGCTATGCTTAAAAACAAAAACAAAAACCACATGCATATAAAAGCCAAGGTGGGTTGGCCAAAGGGGGGTCCTTGCTAAACATTCAGGCTCATCAGCTTGTTTATGTCCTTGTTTATATGCCTCTAATTGTTTTCCACTTTTTGCCCCCATTTGTTAGAGTGCAAAGATGTGAACAAAGTGGCTTATTGCCCACTGGTGCTGAAGTTCAAGTTCTGCAGTCGAGCATACTTCAGACAGATGTGTTGTAAGACTTGCCAAGGACACTGACCCACGGAAAGCCAAAGAGAGAGCCTTGTCATTTCATCGTGGAAACGCATCCATCAAAGAGAGCCACCCAGAGGAAGAGGATTGAGGTCCTTGCAAATGCATTACCCTGTGGAAAACGTAACCACTGGTCAGTCCTAGCTGACAGGATTTCAATATTATTTTAACTTCTGTGAAGTGGGATTTATTGATCCAAAGTGCTGGACACAGTATTAGGGGGAAATGCCAGATTGGAGAGATCCAAACAACACAGGGAGACTTGCTTACTGTGGAACGTTTGCGTTCTTTCGAGTAAATCCAATAGCCTGTTTACCTCCTTGGACCATTAAAATAATTTTTATTATGGACTTAGCAATGACACTGAATCCATTTGTATTTAAAACTGTTTAAAATGTAGCCGTTATGACTTGGTCAACTATGGAAGTAAAGAAGATGCAGAAATCTAAAGTCATAGCTTAAAAATATTTACTATACTTTATCTCACTACAACAGCACCACAATTTAAATTATAAAACTGGCTTTGAACTGTAATTTAAGGAGCAATTATAAATCAAAAGTAATGAAAGTTTGTATTATTTTTCTTCATTCCACTTAATTTCCTTAGGAATAATCCCCCTGTTCTGAACACTGCTGTGAGCCATACATAAAACTATATTAAACCAAACAACAATGAAGAACTTAGTTTAAAGCAGTGCATCAGTTACTGCAGCTGTGCAAGTCTATAAATCCAGTGCTAAAAGGCTGTGGCCAACTTGCCATTGTGCAAGTGAAGCTGAGATTTCCATTAAAACTTTAAGAGAAAAACATTTCAATCTCACACAGAAGCCAGACCTGAGGTATGGTAGAGGCTGAAGTCCTAGGCCCTTTGCCGCCATCATGCAGGATGCCTCAGTTCTTATCTGAGTCACCCCAATTCACTTGTGTTTACATCCTCACCAGCCGCAGAACGGCTTCTCCCTGACAGACTGTTGCACGCATGTTGAGCTTACTGAGATGATACCATGCAAAAGATCAACTGGCTCGGTAACAACCAGGCAGACCCTTTTGCAATTTGCTGACAATTATGATGGGTTCCAGATGTCCTTTCTTTGATATGGTGGAAGGGCATTTATTTATATGAGAGCAAGTGTGTGTGTGGGGGGAGGGGCGCTTTGAGTGTGTGGATAGATGAGTGTGCTTGCACATAAATGTGCTATTTCTGTGAGTTTTAAAGTAGGCAAGGGATAACAACCAAAGAAGAAAAACTCATGAAGACTAGCGATCCTAAAGCATAATTTTAATAGTCACCCAACCAAGTATTTTGTATTTTTTTATGGATACTCTGAATGGCAATCAAATGTGAAACCCAGTTTCTTGGGCAAGTCAAATCCTAGAATCAAATGCACCTAAATTAAAATGACTAGCTCAGATTTTCCAAGTTTCACATCCTCATTAAAAGACTCAACACTTAGATTTTAAAAGAGAGGCACTTGTTTATATTAATATTTTCTTCTTGGACACTTGTAGCTTGCAGCAGGTACTCAGCGGATGTCCCTGTTCCTACAGCCTCCTTTGCTGTAGTTCACCATGTGTACACCTAAAGATCGAAACCAAATGGCTGCTTGGTAAAGATAATACTTGCAGTTAAAGAGCATGTTTGACTTAAATCCATCACTGTTCTGAAACTACATGCCAGGTGTGTCACATAAACCGTGACCTAATGTGAATGATTAGGTTTTTTCAGAAAGGAATAGATTTTTATACCTAAACTTCCATGTTTGATTGGCCAGCTGGCATGGGAAGTTGTTCTGCATGCTCAGTCATGGCCGTCGGATCTCATCACTTGCTTTCTATCGCAGCACCACAACACACATCCCTGAGCTTCCCAGAGAAAGCTGTTGACGACACACAGGAGTGTCCTGCGGGGGCCTCTCTATGCTGCCCTTACATGGACAGTCCAAGTGCCATTTCAGCCATTCAGTGAAGGGAGGGCCACCCACAGACGCACGGCACCAGCACTGACTTCCCTTGGTCCTTTTCAAAGAACAGTTAACTTGGTGCTAATGTGCCCTGGTGAATTTTTTTAAAAAGAATGAGAGAAAAGGGTAGTTTTGTGGCATTTTAGGCATAGGTTTGCTATCAGGATCTGATTTTCTCCAGGACACCAATATAAATATCAGTTTCTGTTTCAAAAAGGTTTTTTACATGAATAACTACAGAATTTTTTTTTTTTTTTTTTTACCTCACCTGGAAACTAACATTGTGGAGGCCTGTTTCCTGGGCACTGCATGGCACTCCGACTGGTGCTAGATGAGGAGGGCAGCCAGCGTTCCGTCTGGGACAGGCAAGAGCTCCGAGGTCAGGAGGCAGAGACCTCTCTGGGCAACATCAGATTACTTTTCTAAGGGAACCAAGCACAGAATACAATGAGATTTACACATTTTCAAACAGATGTGAATTTATACCTGAGTGGGGGGAAAAACGATACTCCACAGCATATCACAATACTGCTGCTACTCTAGCCACCCACATGGCTATATTATGCTCTATTCCTATCTAATAATAGCTGGGCATGGGGGCAGCCCTCCAAAAGTAGTGAGCTATACTACTTAGGGAGTCCCAAGGAAACCCATACCCCACTAGCTGAGAACAGTGTCAGCCACCAGTTAGAAAGGCCTAACAAAAAAGGAAAGGTAAAATGTACCCAACTGATTAAACTCCTTGAGATACATATGACTTCCCAACAGTCCATTTCATTAGGAACTTTTTTATTTGAGTGAATGTCACCTAGGTATCCTTAATAATACAGAACAAAATTACCTTTGTATTATTGTTATTAGTTGTTGCTTATTATTTTATACTCAATATTAATGTGGTACACTGTTACTTTTTTTTTGCTTTCGTAAATTATATTCTAATTTATTGCTGTGTTTTCTAACACTTGTCCTACATTCATTCTCCTGCTTGTAATGAAAATGAAAAAGACTTTGTAACACTTGATGGAGTGAAATTCCACACAAGGCACAGATTTTTTTTAACATAGATAATTTAGTAAAAATAAAAATTCAGCTTGTAATAATGATTCAGACGGAAGTTGTCTATTCCCTGAAAAGCTGGTGTTAAAATTGCAGTAGAAACAGTTTATCCCATGGGACACCACGGCTATGTTACCTAAATTATATGGGTAGTATCCAGGATTGAGGTAATTTGTAGCATCCCTCCTGTCCTTCTCAGAGATTGCATCTATATGTGTGAATACTTCAGTCATACTAAACGCAAAGGCTTCAGACATTTATGGCGCAGCTATGTCCCCGGATGCCACTAGGCAGTTATTCTGAGAGGAGGAAGGAAGTCAAAATGGGCTACTGTCACACACCTTCAATCACTTGGCCCACAATTCTTTTCTCAGCATGTCTCTACTTTCTTTGCCCTCCATGTAAATTCTTTAGTATAGAAGGTAGATCCAAGATATTTGGTTGGGGGAAAGGTGTTCAACAAGAGAATTCATATTTGAAGGATTTTTCTACTGAAGTTCAGCAGCAGCATAGAAATGTGTTGGGGATGTTTTTCTATCTTCAGACATTTCCTTTTAGGTAATGGCTCTGTAACTAAGTAACTAATGGCTCTGCTTTGGCTGAGCTTGCACGCTTAGCGAATTGAGCGCTTACAAAATGACAGTTTCCTCAATTACATAACAACGTGTGGTATGGAGGAGCAAAATTATGCTTTTTAGTCCACTTACCCTCTCACTTCTGTACACATACATCCAATCTTACATATTAGAAGAAATCAGGTTGGGCCAAGTGAGATGGTCAGATAGTGTTAAGTGAGTATATTTCTGCAAGGTCATCCTAGGAGCCTAAAGTGGCTGAAATACTGCGAAGACCCGGTGTACCAACCGTTTTAACCTCCCGCTGTGGTAGCAAAGGATAGCTCTGCTGGGGGCCAAGGGATCAAGCCTAGAAACAAGGCTTGCCTCAGTTTAGAGTCTTCAGAGTCTTATCTACAGCTGTTTTCAAGCTTCTAATCAAACACTGTTCTCCCTCTGAAATATCTAAAGGCATTACCCTTCTGCTTAGGTACTAGCCTCAAGGACATCGCCCTCCATAAGATTCTGCTCCCCACCATCCATCACTGGGATCATCCTTAATCCTTTACGCTCCTGAAGGCCAGGTGGCTTTTTTCAAGGAAATTAAGAAGAAAGTTGGATGTTGATCTTGGTAACAAAAATGTGTGAATTTGCATGGCTAGGACAAAATTCCTTTAAAAAGAAGAAAAATAATTCAGGGAGGGGGAAAAATATCCCAGCCCAGGAGGACTGGAAAATTCTAAATAAGCGGTCACAGAAAAGAGTAAAGATCAATCGATGAATAAAAAATGTGACAGATAAGCTGTGTTTGAAATTCTGTCTCATTCATATCATCAGAATATGTGGAATAAACTAACATGTTTTTTAAAAGAACAGCTGTTCACAGTGGTTTTGTGCCTCAGATTCAAAACCTCAACCTGAAACTTAAAAAGGAAAATAGTCTTTTCTCATTATTTTCTTTGAGGATTTCTTGTCCCCTATTTCTATTTCATCTACAGACGATATCCAAGGGAGAAATGGAATTGGTTTTCAAGCTGATTCCACTCCTTGGGTGAAATCTAGGTTACGCCCATGTTGTCATCAGGTAGGTGGCTCCCCTTAGACCATGGAAACTTTGACCTGCATGGTGATGAAAGCTAATTTTCACTGCAATGTCCTGTGTCCTGTGTTCACTGTGTCCAAAGGGCCCCAATAGGGCCTGATGTCCTCAGCTCCAGAGTTTGGGGAGCTTAAATATTCCCATTCACTTCTGGGCACAGATCATGCCTGACCACTCAGGTTTAATGGCCGAGACCTTAAGGCTTGTGAAATCCAATCAAGAGGTATCTTTTTGGATCTGTGGCTTGGATATTTTACCTTACAGGGGAGATTTTACATGAGAGAGGGAAAGTTATCCACTCACAGGCGCAAGGCCTCACAGAAGTCAGACTGCCTTCCTCAGGCCAAGAGCTCTGCAGTGGGTGGCCTCCATTAGCTCAAGGCCTCTGTAGTTCTTGGGGGTCCAGAAAGGGCAGTTGTGGAGAGCATACTACCTTATGTGCCCACAGAACTGTGCTCACTTTGGCATTCCTGTTGGCAGAGCAGTAATTGTGAGATGAAGCTCTGAGATCCCAAGCAAAGGTGGCAGGAAGAATTTCTAGTCTAGGGCCAGTCCAGGCCCACTCCATCTAGACAGGCACTTCACTCTTTGATTGAACAGGTTACAACATCCATTGGATGAGTCATCAGTCACCATTTACAGGTGTCAAAACTGAGGTTCAGAGAGATTGAATAAATCCCTGAGGGTTGCAGAACCAGCGAGGGGAGGCTGACTCCACTTCTTTGGCATGCAGAGGGCAGGTGCCTGCTCTACATCTGAGAGGGGGAAGTTGGGAAAGGTGCCCCTCTGCCAGAGAGAAATTGACCCTCCAGGCCAGAGAAAATTGGATCCCCCTAAAAAAAAAAAAAAAAATTTTTTTTTTTTTTTTTCCTGGGAAACAGTGGGCCCAAGGCCTTGGGAGGAGCCTCAAGGGTCAGGGGAAGGTAAAAACTGGGCATATGTCTTGGTAGGTGGTGGTATTCTCAATGAAATTCCAATGTCTGGTGACCAAATTCCAACTGATTTCTAAATTAGAGTTTGTGGGAACAGGAAGAAAGGAAGGTCAGAGACATCCTAGGATAAAAGGTGTCTGCAACTGCAGTTAGCAACCAAGCACCTATAACCTGAAGGGTTCTCACCAACCCTGTAATGTCTTTTTTTGAGTCACAGAGCCTGTCCCTGCCTGACAGTGACCCATCCCATTTCCAGACAGACCAGATGGCCTAGCTGACCTATTTCAATACAACTGGAGCAGAATGATTTCGTGTTAGCTTCAGGATATATTTTGAGTGAGGAAGAAAGGTGGGATTCTCTCTGTTTTAGTCACAGCAGGATCATCGGGGCTTGAAAAATCTGCAGCAAACACATTCTTTGACCTTCTGTGGTAGGTCCACAGAGTGGAACCAGGTGTTCTTTCAGCCCATGCCAGAATGTATTGGCCGCCCAACTGGCCACCTGCCTCTATCCCACCAACGGGGCTTTGGCTGGCCTTCTACCAAACAGCTGCTCTGAGAGCCACAGGTGGCCACCCACACTCATGCCCAGGCCGGCAGCTGCACTGGCCTTTCTCAGCTGGCAAGATAGCCCCGAGTGCTCCTCTGCCCCTCTGCCTCAACTCCTCCCCAAGAGCTGAGGAGAAGAAAAACAAAGCTTAAACTCACTAAGGAATTACTTCCTCACAAACCTGTTATGTGTCTCAAAGGCATCAAAAAGTGTAGTGTTCTCTTCCCTTAATATCATCAATTTTAGTATTTTATTTCTAATAATTCAAGTTAGTCTGATGTAAATGAATTAAAATTTAGTGCCCATTTGTCATTTGTATTATTGTTAAAATAAAAATCTCCCAGGGCTATGAACCTATATGAATATGAAAGCAAAGGAGAATGACATTCCAATATGAAAAAATGTAGCCAGTATCTGGGAAACCATCCGGGGTGCCTAATTAATGGCCACATACAAAAGCATTTCTTGACATACTAAACAAACACAGAAATGGCTGAAATATAATATGCACTTAAAGTAGGCAGCAAAAAAATTATCATAGTCACGCTAATAGCAAAAAAAATAATGATTTGATTCATAGTTTTAAACATTAGAACACAAAAAGGCAAAATTGAGAAATCAAATATTTTATTGTTTTCTAGATTAAAAAGAGAAAATATGTGTTGAAATTAGGAGAAAAAATACATAACCTGGGCCTGCATTTAGCTTGGAAGATTTTCAGAACGTAGGTTGTTGGGCCAGGAAAATGTCATTACCTGATGTGCTCAGGGTCCGAGTTCGCCATCCCCAATGTGGGAAGCTCCTGCTGGAGGGAAGTAGTGGGTGATTCCTGTTTTCTTTCAGCCCACATTTAATCTCAATTGCAGAGACTATATGTATAAACAATCTCCTATGTCTGGCTTTTTAAATCAACACATTAGAACTTAACTATCCAAATGAGTGTTGTCCCCTTCCATGTAATCACCGGGGATCACTCTGTAGTTATTCTAAGAGTTTAACCATCATCCAAAACAGCTTTAAAACTGCTTCTTTAGACTTTCTCCTGGTGCCTGTGTCTTACATTCTGTGGGGAAGCAAAACCAGTGAAGCATAAAGTGTGTATATATACCAAAAGGTTGGCAGTTTAAATCCACCAGCTGCTCCTTGGAAACCCTAGGGGGCAGCTCTATTCTGTCCTATACAGTCGATATGAGTCAGAATAGACTCGACAGCAGCAGGTAGGTATACATACATACATACATATACATAGAGGGAGAGATTTTTCTAAAGGAAATGGCTTGTGCAGTTGTAGAGGCTAACAAGTCCCAAGCCTGTGGGTCAGGCATCAGGCCAGAGGCTTCTGCTGACTCATGTAGCTACAGGGGCTGACAAACCCAAGATTGGCAGGTCAGACGGCAGGCTACTGGCTCACAGGCTGCAGAAGCTGATGAATCCTGATATCAGCAGGTAAGTTGCTAGCTCAAGTCCCAAGAACCAGAGGTCAGATGATGATGAACTAGATGCAGGATCCAAGACAAGGGCCTTGCTGAAACATCCATTGATATACTGTAGGCTGGCCACACTCCCCCCAAAAAACTCCCTTTCAACTGATTGGCTGCTCATAACAGATCTCATCATGGAGTTGATTACATCATTACATACCTGCCAAATTTACATCATAACTGCCAAGCACTGAGAATCACAGCCCAGCCAGTTGACACACTGCCTTAACTTAACCATCACAGTCTGTGACATTCTTCCAACAGTCTCCCTGGTGGTATTTTCTTGTAAGGATGAATTTAATTTTCCCAAAAGCCCAAAATCACTCAAAACCAAGTCTGGTGAGTAATTTGCATGTAATCATTTTGGCCAAAAAATAGCTTATATGTCTTAAAAATTGACCTCAAGTGATACCATGAAAGGAACTCCAAATATGCTTTCAAAAAAGCAGCATTATTTGGAGAAGCGACTAAAGGATTTTATTTGAAGTGACTATTTTAAAGGATTTTATTCATTTGAATACAAAAATACTAGTGTTTTTGTCTAAAAATTATTGGCACTGCATTATAATACAACTTTAAATTAATATAATACTGCATTTCACTAGCGCTTTGCAATTTCCAGCTCTAAGATTATCTGGAGCCTGGACCACCTACCTAAACAATGCTATCTGGAAGGGAGAAGAAAGATCTCTGGCCTCTCTGAGGATTGAATAACTCTTAAACCCAGGAAGCTGAACCGCTTCCCCAGACCCTGAGAATTAGCAAACATCTGTCCTTACAAGATTCTTCTTCCTGGAGCCTCTAAAGTAAAAACTTTCCTCCAGAGGGGTTAATCAATAGAGGTCTGTCAGCAACATTAATGAAGCGCTGCTGCGTATGCAGACTCCAAGCTGTGCTTCCTCACCACTGAGTTGGGGAGATGTAACCATACAGATGTGCTCCGATTTACACACTTGTGCGTGTGTCCAGTTTTTGTAGCCTGAGTCATCTTCCATTGGCTTACATGATAATTCCAGGATGAGCCTTTTCACTAATCCTTAACTGGCTCTGTGTATGAACACAATTTAGCATTGAGTGTCTTCTCCTGTAGCCAGCCTTCCTCCTACAGCTTTCCAGAAAGTTGTTAATGATATGTAAACAAATTCCTACACACATGGGGGAGAATTCCAACAGCAAATCTTTTGAAGAGGATAATAATTTCCTTATTTATCTGACTTTGAAGGTGGATTTTCACCTTTTTTTATATATAAAACATATACTATAGACAAGGATATAAAAATAGACATGTCAAGACACAAACCAAAAATTTTTTCCAACATTTTGGGAGAACTTACCTTAAAATTCATAATTTTTAAATTATTTTTTTTTACCCTGAAAGAACTGAATCATTTTTAATTCACACCCCCTAAGCAGTTTCAAAAAGTCTCTTTGGATGGCCAAGAATTCCTGTTTCCCAAAGTTGGCAATGATAGTAACATTCGTGGACAATTGTCACTCTGGACTTCAAGATCAAGAATCAAACTTTAGACATGGGGGTGGCATCTGACTTCCTCTAACTTCACAAGGGGGAAGGAGAATCAATATCAACAGCCCGAGCCTGATTCCTGTGAGGCAGAGGTCAGGCATGCCTTTTCTCATCACCATCTTTACCAATTCCAACACAAACAGTCCCTTCCACGGCCCTCTGTACTTCTTTGCTGGGTTCGATAATTCATTGCAATGGCCAGAGAGAACTCACAGACAATATTTATGATTATGGGGTTTAGTAGGGACAATTCAGGTTCAGGAATGCCCAGGATATAGCTCTTCCACCTGGAGAGCCTCTTCTCAGCTGTGCCCGCAGGCACAAGGCTCTAGGCCTCTGCCTTTCTCAGGCTAGTGTAACAAAGCTCTTTCAGCTCTGCCAATAATCGCCCTGAGGTCTGCCAGTAAGCCTCAGCCCACAGATGCTCAGCTCTAGCTCCCGGGGTCAGCAAACCTAGCTCCACCCAAGTGCCTGGAGGCACCCTACTCTGCCAGCACGTCTCCTGCTTAAAGGCGCTCAGTTTTCTCGCTCTGTAGGCAGGGCTGTCTCCTCCCAGTGTTCTGGTTCTGCTGCTACCATTTCTCTGTCACTGCTTCTCATTGTCTTCAGTGTTATAGCTCTCTCTCTCCGTCTCCTGGTTCTAGGAGCTTCTCAGCGCAGAGATCCCAGGTCCAGATGATGCGCTCCACTCCCGGTTCTTCTTTCTTGGTGTTGGTAAGATCTTTCCTCCCGCCTTTGGGATGGCTCATTTTAAGCCCAGCAGGATGGCAAAACCGACCACTCCCTTCTTTAGGGTTCCATAGACCTTATTTGCATGGTCCCACCCCCACACGGGTGCTATGAACTTTAATTGCGTTATTGGCAAACTTTCCAATCCCTTTGGTGAATCACAATTATCTTATTTTTATCATCCCAACCAATCGCTTGGGTGGGAGTCACAAGACCATGGTGAGAAAGGCCATACAAAAGCGATCCATCACACCACAGTAGTGCATAAATATTTTTTGCAAAAATATTCTAAACAAAGAGATCTTTTTCGCCAGCTTTTTCATAATAACTTAATTGCCTATCATCTACTAGGAGATTTAAAAAAAAAAAATCAAACCCATTGCTGTCGAGTTGATTCCGACTCATAGTGACCCTATAAGACAAAGTAGAACTGTCCCATAGGGTTTCCAAGGAGCACCTGGTGGATTCAAACTGCTGACCTTTTGGTTAGCAGCCATAGCTCTTAACCACTATGCCACCAGGGTTTCTGGCTAGGAGATAAGACCCGGTAAAATAGAGTTCATTCAGGGACCTCAAATGAAGAAAAGAATGAATGATTATGTATTTACTTAAACCAATGTCCTTCATATAGGTGGAGCCCTGGTGGCATGGTGGTTAAGAGCTTGGCTGCTAAGCAAAAGGCTGTCAGTTCAAATCCACCAACCACTCCTTGGAAACCCTATGGGGCAGTTCTACTCTGTTCTATAGGGTATATATGAGTCAGAATTGACCCGACGACAACGAGTTTGTTTGTTTTATACAGGTGAGGGATGCTGAAAATGAATTAAAGATATTTAATTCAGCTTCCTTTGCTTTAGGCAAGAAATTATTCATTTTTATTTTTGGGTTTTGTTTTGGTCTATTCATTTTGGAAAATTTTAAACATGCAAGGTAAAAGAGAATAGATTAATGACTCCTCATTCTTCACCCACCTTCCACATCTATCACCCAATCTTGTGTTATCTATAGTCCTGACCCTGGATTATTTAAGCAGGTATTCTATCATTTCATCATTAAATACTTTGGAATGCATCTCTAAAAGATAAAGACTCTTAAAAAAGACTATACTATCAACAAGATAGTCATATTTTCAGTGCAAAATTGAATTTGCCGTTTTAAAAGTTATGGTCACCACATGCAAACAAAAACAAAATCCAAACCAGATGCCATTGAAACCAAACCTGATTCTACCTCATGGTGACCCGGTGTGTTGCAAAGAGTTCTCAATGCTCTGGTGGCGCAGCGGTTAAAAGCTACGGCTGCTAACTAAAAGGTTGGTGATTTGAATCCCTCAGCCGCTCCTTGAAAACCCTAGAGGGCATTTCTACTCTGTCCTATAGGTTTGCTATGAGTCTCAGTCGCCCCAGTGGCAATGGGTTTGGTTTTTAGTTTTGTGACCTTTTGGAAGCAGATTGCCAGTCCTGTCTCCTGAGGCACCTCTGGATGGATTTGAACTCAACCTTTTAGTTTGTAGTCAAGCACTTAACCATTTACACCACCCAGGAACTCCTGTCACCATATGAAGAAAGTGATGATAATTATACACATAACTTAATGATCATCTATAGAAGACACTATTGTAGGTGCTTTCTATCCATTATTATTATTTTTTTTTTATCAATTTTATAGAAGAGGAAACTGTGGCTGAGGAAGGTTGAGAGACTCACTCACTAGTCAGCTCAGCAGGACTGCAGAGAACCAGGGTTTATGAGAAAACAACCCTTTTACCACTAATGCCTGTCCTATTTCTCTGTTACAAATCATATTTAGGAAGAAGGACATTCATCACCACCCTCCACTTGTTGGGCCCCGAAAAGTGTTATAAAAACAATTAACTCATGGAGAAAACAAATCTTTCTTTGGCCCTTCTAGACCATGGATGTCTTGAGCCTTATTCACAGTGTTGCCTCACTGCAATTGCCTTGTTGTTTCGAATGATGTCTGCCTTTTTTTTTTTTTTTTTTACAAGGAGCATGGTAAAAGTTGTCCCGGTTAATGAAACTTCACCCAATCTTTCCCTCCAGTCGCCAACTCCATCTCAAAATTTCCAGCTGTAAGCATGTTATTGCTGTTGGCTGCTATCAAGTCGGCCCCAACACACAGCAATCCCATGCACAACAGGACAAAGTGCTGCCCCACCATCCCCATCATCAGTTGCAGATCGGACCTGTTGTGAGCCACAGGGTTTTCACTGGCTGATTTTTGGAAGTAGGTGGCTTTTCTTCCTAGTCTGTCTTAGTTTGGAAGCTCTGCTGAAACCTGTTCAGCATCATAGCAGCACGCAAACCTCCGCTGACAGATGAGTGGTAGCTGAACACGAGGTGCATTGGCTGAGAACCAAACCTGGGTCTCCCACGTAGAAAGCATGAATTTTACCAGTGAACCACCACTGGCCCCCAGTGTAATCACTAAACCAAACCAGTTGCTGCCGAGTCGATTCCAATTCATGGCAACCCCACGTGTTCCAGAGTAGAGCTGTGCTTTGTAGGGTTTTCAATGTCTGTGATCTTTCAGAAGTAGATCACCAAGTCTTTCTTTTGAGGTGCCTTTGTGTGAATTCAAACCACCAAACTTTCAGTTAGTAGCCTAGTGCTTAACTGTTTGTACTGCACAGGGATTGCATGTAACTCTTAAGCCGAAAAAAAAACCCGCTGCCGTCGAGGCAATTCCGACTCATAGCAACCCTATAGGGCAGAGTAGACCTGCCCCATAGAGTTTCCGAGGAGCGCCTGGCAGATTTGAACTGCCAACCTCTTGGGTAGCAGCCGTAGCACTTAACCACTATGCCACCAGGGTTTCCCATATAACCCTTAAAAAAAAAAAAAAAAAACCCTTAGTACCTAATAATTAATTGTAACCAGTCTCAACTGTGGAAAAACACTGGTAATTAAAAGTCATTTCTATAGTGCAGAGTCATGTCTGCAAATAACTTTCAAATGGTTTATTTAAGAGGTGTGTGTGTGTGTGCAGAAAGAGAGAGATAGCACAAGTGAGCAGTAGACCAAATACAGCAAAATGTTCACAGTTGGTGAATCTAGATAATGGGTACGTGGTGGTATGGTGATGGCGAGGATTCTGCCCCATAGAGTTAAGGTGTATTGATACTTCAGTCAAAAAAGATAAAGTTTACTGAACTACTCTTTCCTTTTCCTTTTTCTAAGCAGGAAACCATATGAAGCACAGGAGTTAGAGTCACAAGTTTTTTATGTAAATTAGTGGCCAGAAAGGAGAACTAGGCTAAAAACCAGTTCTGAGCCCTAGTCCAGGAATGCGTTTTTCTCAAGTTAGAGCAGTGCTTCCCAGACTTTCAGATTTCATGGATCAGTAAAATTTCAAAAATAGTTTGGAGACTGATATAGGGTTATTAGCTTTTTATTTTGCTAAGTAAGGATGTTTTTAAAAAAAAAAAAACAACTATCATTTACTATTACCATAAAAAGGTACCTTTCTACAAGAAAGTACGTTTTAACACCAAAAAGTGAATAAATTTTGCATTAGTAAAAGCTCACTGTTGTTTGTTGTTGGCTGCCGTCGAGCCAGCCCCAACTCATGGTAACTCCTACATTACCCTTATTTTTCTCACTTAAACTTTTTCAAATAAGAAGGCTTTTAGCTGCGAAGATAGAAAACTAAACAAGTGACTTAACCATGAAAGAGTCATGATTTCACATAACCTGAAGTCTAAACGTTCAGGAAGGCAGGGCAGTTCCCGAGTTCAGTTGAGGTTCCACCATAAGCACCCTGAGGACACAGGGGCTTCTCTCCTGTCTTTCCGCTCTGCCTCTCTTTGTGTCCAGGACTCCCTTCACCTGCAAGATGGTGGCAGCAGTCCCAGGCACACATGTGGAAAGGATCCCAGTTAGCAAAGAGTGAGAGGCCTCCCTGGGTAGCTCAGTTAAGCACTTGGCTGCTAATCAAAAGGTTGGTGGTTTGAGTCCTCCCAGAGTCACCTTGGAAGAAAGGCCTGGTAACCTACTTCCAACAACTCAGTCATTGAAAACGCTATGAAGCACAGTTCTACTCTGATACACATGGGGTCGCCATGAGTTGGTATCAAGTCAGTGGCAACTGGAGAAAAACAAATGCAGAGAGGAGAGGCTGTTTCTGCCAGTGTGTCACCTTATCAGGACAGAAGAGTGTTCCCACCCCCAAGACACAGTCACACGCCAAAGCAGCCACATGCCCAAGCCCTAGCACAGAAGAGGCTAAGTAGACAGTCTCCAATATTTCAGCCTCTACTGGAAGCTGCCTGTGTTTACTGGAAGCTGCCTGTGTTGTAAGGGACAGGAAACCACCATTAGCAAGGGCCACATTAGGTCTCTGAAAACCTCGTCAAGGACTAGCACTGATCTGTAGCCTGATATTTAGCAGCTAATTAGTTAGAATTTTCCACACTGATGCCTGCAGTGCCTGCTGAGCATACATCCACAGTCAAAAGAAATGTTTCGTTTAGCTTCAACCAAGTTCTAAGCAGAGATTTGCAAAAATAACCACCGAAGTCTTTTTGCGCTGCAAGGAAGCTTAAAGAAGGCTAAATGAATTGCCTTTGAGTCATGCCACATCTTTCTGCCACATAGCAGCTGGTGGGTTCAAACCACCAACATCCCGGTTAGCAGCCGAGTGCTTAACTACTGTACCACCAGGGCTCCTGTTAAAGAAGACTAGCCAAATGATATTACAGCTCTGTTGAGAAAGGCTTGAGTAGTCTCCCATCATTTCACCCCCCAATTGCATATTAATAATTACTGATCTTTATTAACTGCCTTATTAAATTATTTATAAAAGCAAAGGTAACTAAATCCAGAGAATTGGCCTTCTTTTGCTACATAAGGGAAATTAAGGCAGTTTCTAGTCAGATCAAAGTGGTATATTGTCGTTAGAGGAATTACCAAAAAACCAAACCTGTTGCCATTGAGTTGATTCTGACTCATAGTGACCCTACAGGAGAGAGTAGAACTGCCCCATAGAGTTTCCCAGGATCGCCTGGTAAATTTGAACTGCTGGCCTTTTTGGTCAGCAGCCTAGCACTTAACCACCACGTCACCAGCATTTCCAGAGTAAATGTAATGACCTTTTCATTATCTTAAAGAGCTACAGGAAATGTCATAATTCACAAATGATTTTTTAAAAACTCCAGTTTAGCTTGTAGCTATAGACTCTTTCTGTGATGTGTACCATCAGTGAAATTGTATAGGAGATAAGTTACATTTTTAAGTCAAAATTGAAGAAGTAGATTTCCAGGATAAGATGACAGATCAGAATAATAATATACAATCTCTCTTCCCCCAAGCTAACAAAATAAAAGAAAAAAGAGAATAAAAAAGCAAAGAGATTAAAAAAAAAAAAGTCACCCACAGCAAACAAACAAGGAAAGCAGATGTTCACAGTTGGTAGCCAAAGAAAAGAGTCTTGTGCAACCCACAGTTTGACACTGCTTCTAACTCTGCCCCCACCCATCATAAATGCTGCTGAGAAAAGGTGAGTCAACGAAATCCTGAAAATTCTCACTAACACTCAAACATGGGAAGAAACAGACTGAGGAACTTAACAGGTAGCCCTGGGAAAAACAGGAAAAAATCATCAAGAGTACAAACCCCTGCCAATTATAACTTCAGTAACAAGAAAGGCCACAGGGGCCTGACATCTTCTGAAGCACGGTGCCTATTTTGGAAAAGGACACCAAGCCCACAGGAAAGCACATTTACAAACAAACAAACAGAAAAAAACATTGCCGTTGAGTTGATTCTGACTCATGGCAACCCCATGTGTTACAGAGTAGAACTGTTCCATAGGGTTTTCTTGGCTGAAACCTTTACAGAAACAGAACACCAGGCCTTTCTTCCATGGTACCCTGGGTGGGTTCGAACTGCCAGCCTTTAGGTTAGTAGCTGAGAACAAACCGTATGCACTACCCAGGGACCCTCAGGGAAAGCATATACTCACTGAATAAATGAGTCATGATGCAGGGCTGTGGTGGATTGTACTGTGGCCCTCAGCTGCTCCCTCCTTTCCCTAGCCTCGTCCATTGCCATGTGACTTGCAGTGGCCCCAGGCCTTGGGTTTGGCCATATGATTTACTGTGTTTGATCAATGGGATGTAAGCAAATATGATACACTCCACATCCCAGCCATTGGCAGTTGGCTCTTGTTATTTTCCCTCCGTCATGAGATTGGCTTGTCCAAAAAGGCACTGCTTGGATGATTTTCATCTTGGATGTTCACTTCAGTGCGTTGGAACTGTATTCATTTCCTAAGGCTGTGTAACAAATTACCACAAACTTGGTGGCGTAAAACAACAGAAATTCATTCCTCACAGTTGTAGAGGCCAAAAACCAAACCAAACCTGTAGCCATTGAGTCATTTCTGATTCATAGCGAAGCTATAGGGCAGAATAGAACTGCCCCGTGGGGTTTCTAAGGAGCGGCTGGTGGATTCAAACTGCCAACCTTTTGGTTAGCAGCCAAGCTCTTAACTACTGCACCACCAGGGCCCCTTGTGGAGACCAGAAGTCTGAAATCAAGATGTTGGCAGGTTCTAGCTCCCTCTGTAGGCTCTAGGGGAGAATTCTTTCTTGCCTTTTTCAGATTCCCGTGGCTCCTGGAGTTCCTTGGCTTGTGGCAGCATAACTCCAAGCTCTGCCTCCGTCTTCATGTGGCCTTCTTCCCTGGGTCTCTGCTCATCTCAAACCTCCCTCTCCTTCCTTGTATAAGGACACCAGTCATTGAATTCAGGGCTCACCCTAATTCCAGGACGATCTCTTCTCAATGTCCTTAATTACATCTGCAAAGACCCCATTTCCAAATAAAGTTACACACTCATGTCTTCTGGGGGAACAAAATTCAACCCACTACAGAAGCGCACGTCTGCACTAAGGACAAGATGAAAACTTTCGGCATGTTAGCATCATGTCCTTCAAATGTTTATATTCCACTTACTTAGCAATGAAGTGACCCTCTTTCCCTGTCTTCTCTCCATAATCCTTCCCCTCACTCTTCAAAACATGTTGCGTTTTTCCTGAAAATATTGCCCCTAATAGAGAGTTCTTTTCCCCCCAACAGGTCTGGCTTCTCAATCTTGTAAGCCAGGTCCCAGCTGAGGATGACATTCTGAGATTCCGTTGTGAAATCTGTCTTCCTCCAATTTTATCTAGAGGTATGAGAGAGCTCATCCTCATGGGTTCAGGGGAAAATCCTGCAGCTCTTGCCAGAGCAACAGGAGAGAAAGGCTATGTCTTTAGACAGACTGGGGTACCCAAACCTGTGGTGGAGGGGACAATCCTTACCATAGCCTGATCTAAGCTTTCACCCTTAAACCAAAAAAAGCCTGGTGCCGTTGAGTAGATTTTGACTCATAGAGACCCTATAGGACATAGTAGAACTGCCCCATAGGGTTTCGAAGGAGGCTAGTGAATTCGAACTGCCAGCCTTTTGGTTAGCAACTGAGCTCTTAATCACCACGTCACCAGGGCTCCCTTAAAAAAAACCAAAAACCAAAAGCCCACTGCTGTCTAGCCGATTCTGAATCACAGGGACCCTAAAGGACAGAGTAGAACTGCCCCATAGGGTTTCCAAGGAGCAGCTGGTGGATTCAAACTGCCTGGTTAGCAGCTGAATGCTTAACTGCTGCACCATCAGGGCTCCACGGCTCTGTTAAAACAACAACAAAAAAACCAAACCCATTGCTGTCGAGTCAATTCTGACTCACAGTGACCCTAAAGGACAGAGTAGAACTGCCCCATAGGGTTTTCCAGGAGCAGGTGCCGACCTTTAGTTAGTATCCAAACACTTAACCACTGCGCCACCATGGCTCCAGGGCTCCCTTGAAAAAAAAAAAACCTATTGCTGTTGAGTCAAGTCTGACTCATAGTGACCCTACAGGACAGAGTAGAACTGCCCCATATGGTTTCCAAGGAGCACCTGGTGGATTTGAACTGCCAACCTTTTGCTTAGCAGCCGTAGCACTTAATCACTACACTATCAGGGTTTCCTCCAGGGCTCCCTTAGCACATATAAATTCACACTTCATTATTTTTGGTTTTCTTCCCTCTTCCAATATTCAGAATTTCTGAGATGTGTAAGTTGCTAAATCCCGGCAGATCCTTTCTTCCCTGCTGTAACTGTACTGGAATTCTTGCCTGTTCCCTCAGTGTCTGATCAAAATAGGTACAGTTGTGAGAATCGTGTTGCCCACAAAATGCAGGCTGCTTGCTGCCCCCTGGGCTGCAGAACAGACAGAAGGAACAAGACAGGGTTTTTGATAAAGAAGGCCTGTGGAAGAGATCTTGAGGCACACACTTGCCAGGCAGAAAATAGCCCAAGATGATGATCTCAACTTATTCTTGATTGCTAGTTTCCAGTTACTGTACCGAACATAGAGTTAGAAACAGTCTGTGCACAGAGGGTTTGCCTTCTAAGTTGCCAGTGATATGCCTTGTGCATGAGGCTGGTCAATAAATACTATCTGATAAGCTGGCAGTCTATTGGGAGGGAAGGACAAGCTGGCTCTCTGAATAGCTCAAGCCCTCAGTCCAAGAGGAGAGAAATGGGAATCAGCCAGAAGTCGAAGTCTGGCCTAGTTGAGAAGCAGTAACAAAATGATAAATAATCATGCTCGTTTATGAGCAGGGAGTTTTTTATACCAAAAGGCTCAGATGCTTTTGAACACAGCTCCCAATAAATCTGCCCAATGGCTTCAGAAAGTTTGCTGACAGAATCATCCCCATTTTTGAGGAGGAGAAGTTGAGTTATTGAGATGTGCGTCAGCTTTTCTGTGGTCATATGGTACAAATAGCCCCAGAGTTAGGTTTTCTGCCTCCCAGCCAAGAGAGGCATTTTCAGGCCTCTTACCTCCTTCACAGGACTCTTCTGATACAAGTGTCACCCACCAAATATCTGAAAAATCCTAAGGCCCGACATGGCCTTGGCTTTGAATTCACGTTGGCAAACAATTGGCAATGTGAAACGGAGATCTTCCCATAGGGGGGCAAGAAAGAGGCCCAGCAGGAGGTGCGTCTCCTCTCTGCCACCTCAGTGTCTTCTGCTGAAGGGAAGTAGACAGACACCTCTGTTGTCCCTGATGTGCTACCCCCACAGGAGATGGCTGGGCCTGGGGAATGGGAAAGACCCGCCCCTCAGCACTTAGATCACCATCTGAGACACTAGGTAACACAGCTGGCAAATACCAGACCACACACCTTGCCAACTCAGCTCTGCCCATCTCTGAAAATAAGTATCTGTAACTGCCCACAGGTGTGCTGCCCCCACTCAGCTAATCTGGGACAGTGTGAAATGCCCATAGCCAACTTAAAACAACAATATAAAACTAAACAGCTTCCCCCACAAGCATGATTCCAAACAGATTATCAGCAAAGGGAAAAATCAATACACTGAAATATCCTTAAAATATGAAATGGATGCCCTCTTTAAACAAAGAGGCATGATACCTCAGTTTCTTTTAAATTTACCAGAAACCACCAAAGAAGGTAAAATAAAAAACCACGTGTCTCCAGTCCTTAGAGACATGGCATGTTGAATGTGGTAGACCAGCTGCCCAAGATGACAGGATTTTTGTTGACAGGCCATGTACTTACAGGGACATGGGCTTTGCATGGGGTTACCATGGGCTGATCACAGCTGTTTATATCTGTTCCTTGTAATACTAAAGCAGCATTGTAGTCTAAGCCCTACACCTCAGAAACCTAGCTGCTGCTCCCTCAGAAACACAGGCGACCCTGTCTGGAGAAGAGTCCTCCAAGCACAGGTCAACCAGAGGGCACAAGGTGGCACTGTGGTAGAAACAGTACTAGATGAGGGGTTAGAAAAGTTGTTTCCTACCCCTGCCTCTGCTACCTGTCTGTACATCACTGGCTTTAGTTTCCTCTGTGACAAAATCTCCACCTGTTAATATGAAGCTCAAATGATATCTTGTGTGTAAAATACAAGGCCTTGGGGTTGTTGGTGTCCCAAGGGACTATTCCACCATTGCCCTGGTTTGTGGTAGGTCTCAATGTGGTCTTGTTTGGGCATCTTAGTCATGCATAGGGACTTAGGCTTCTACCCCACCCTCCGTTTGTGGGGCCTTGTGAGTGTGCTGCATCTTTGGATGCTCCTGTGGGGTGGATCAGTGCTCCTGTTGCACGCTTGGTGGGTGCTGAGTTGCCTACCGTCAAACTAGTGACTGCACTGACACCCTAGTGCATGTCCCTGTTCCTGATGCACGTTTGCTAGAATCCAATGTTTGCTCCACTCCAAGGAAAGGTACCAAAGATTGTGGCCAGGCTTAGGCTGCCTCCCAAATATGTCCCCAAAAATCAACCCTAAAGAAGGTAATTTGAAAATCCTGAGAATTAGCAGTATTACACTATTATCTCCCTATGAGTGGAAAGAAGTCAATTGAGGTGGTGGGCAGAGAAAGTCCATCTCAGCACAGACTACTGAATGTCCATCCAAGGTTGCATGATGTAATGCATCAACAACCACAACCCAAAGATATCTGCTACAGGAGAGGTGAAGTAAACCCTGCTAGAAACACTTTTAAAAATCTCTGAAGACACCAGCATTGGTATCTTCAACCAAGGCTTTATGTAATTTCCCATCTATCACGCTCACTACATTAGAAAAGGAGACAGAACAATACCCACCTCGGTAATATAAAGGGGAAGGTAGGTCTCAGATGAGGTGGGAAGGGGTCAAGTAGAATTTAACTATATATATATATATATATATATATATATATATATATATATATACACACATATGCATATAATCGTATATAATGATATTCATATCATATATATCAGAGCAATTCGAAGGTCCAACAGAGTTACTAGTGTAAAGAATCAGCAAGATAAAAAGAAATGGCATGGAAATTACGCAAGTCTTATAATGGGGCCTGGATGGGGTGGAAGTTAGTAAGTGAAAAACAGATAAAGAATCCAGTCTGGAAGAAAACAAAATCCATGGAATAGAAGAAAATTCTCCATGAACGCTTTGTTTTATACAAAAGCTTAATAAAGACATACATTCAATGAAGAAGAGCTCAAATATATGACAATAAAACAGGGAGATAGAAAGGTAGAGAAACAAAACAAAAATGTCACCACAGAATGAATGAACAAATTAGCAAGACCCTGAAAAGCCAGGGCTGAAAACTAAAATATGGTACTGAATGAGATGAAAAATTTGAGATGATCACAGGGAATGCGTGAAGAAAAAGAAAGACATGTAAATTGTGAGTTAAAGTCAGATGGTGAAAGACTAGAGCAGATGAGTTTTGGGATGTCTGCCTAGCCCCTAAGGAGCACTGGTGGTGCAATGGTTAAGCACTTGGCTGCTAACCGAAAGGTCAGCAGTTCACACAGGTGGTGGTGGCCCAGCCCCTCTTCTCTGAGAATGGCCTCACCATCCATCAGGTAAGTCCCATGGCCAGATTTGTGCCATGTGGCCCTGCTTCTTGGCTGCAGCTAAACAGGTGGAGCCTTGTAGATGGAATTTCCCTGGGAATGTGGAGTTGCGGTTCAAGGATGCAGCCAGTTTCTGGGTGCAGCTGGACCTGACGGATGTATAAGCATGTGCTGTGAGAGGCAGACTTCTTCTCCACGTGTTGGAGAGTCAGCGAAAGCTGATCTAAATAGAGAGGAGAAAAAGCTGGCACACAGAGAGAACATGACAGCCCGGGTGGCCCCAGAGAGAGACACTGGCTGCATTAGTCCCTGATAGGATCCCAGGGTCTGATTCTAGTCCCTTGTGAAATTTGCCTCCTTCCCAGCTAGTCCACTCTAAATCCTCATACTGCATTTCTACTATTTGCAGCTATAATAACCTTAACTAACTCAAGATCCTTTCAGATCGAACTGAGGAGTTTAGATTTTATTCATTAAGCAATGGGGGACAGTGCACAGCCGGGAAAGCACTAGTTCCTCAAACTACCACTTAGAGAAAATGTTGAAATGTTTCCGACAAACAGCTTGCACATAACAACCACTCAATAAATGTCTCTTGAACTAACAAGTCAAGATAGGTCATAAATCCTGTGCAGGACACTGTACTGTAGTTGAGCGAAGAAGAGAACAATGAGAACAAAATCCTGCTGCCTCTCACAAATCTTTATGACAATTGAATGGCCTATTACTCAGGAAATGATATCAACTGGAGGCCTCAAATCTTCCAGTTAGTACAGTATATTTTCAGAAAACAACTACATATTCTGTCATCTAGTGTTGTTTAGGTGGTACTAGAAAGTCAATATTTATGGAGTCTCTTTTTTGGTTTCCTCTTATATATGGTGATTACTGACAGGTGGATGTACCCCTAAAAATACTGCCAAGAAAAGATGTTTCCCAAGTACATGTAAATACTAGGAGGATGGTAGGGGTGGGGAAACCTAGAGATTTCCTTTCCAGTCACTCATGACCTCTCAACCCTCCTCTCATTATGCTATTTGGAGACTCCATTAGGGATCACAGTGTAATGGACCCAGATAAGCTGGAGAATGAACATGTAAAAACACCATGATGAGGGGACTTAACACATTAAATAATGAGGTATTGGACCGGAGAATATTTGGCACGAAGATGACTTCTTAGTCTTTATACCTGTCTTTAAATATTTTAAGGAGCCCTGGTGGCACAGTGGTTAAAACCCTGGACTGCTAACCAAAAGGTCAAGTGGTTCAAAACCACCACTGGCTCCTGGGGAGAAAGATGTAACAGAATGCTTCCTTAGAGATTTACAGCCTTGGAAACCCTATGGGGTCGCTATGAGTCAGAATCAACTTGACAGCAGTGGGTTTGGTTGGGGTTTAAATATTTTAAAGATTTTCAAGCTGGAGAAAAATTGTCCTGGTTCTTACAGAGGGAGAAGCCACAGGTGCATCTTTTTCATCCAAAAAGCCGGAATATTTTCCCAACAGTATGTAGTCGGTATGGTTTTTCCATCCCTTCTCTGGTAACAGCTCCTGCGCTTGGCCACATAATAGAAATGAGCCTATTCATGGAATCTCATGCCCCGTCCCTTTTCTCAAGGTTTGGTGCATGAGTTGTGGATTTCCCCTTTCTGTTGAACCGAGTTTATGTTGCAGGCAACTCAAAAAGTCCTGCCCAGGACCCATAGGAGCTGTCTGACCAAGAAATGGCCTCTCAACAGTGAGCTCTTAGCATAGGCATGTTTCCAAAGGGGCAAGAAGCAGTTTAAAGGAGACATTGGGTGAAGTGAGAAATCAAATAGATGTCCCCTGCCCTGACTGCTCTCCCTGAACTGGATTCTCTCCAGTTTCATGGAATTAAATAATGGTGATAGTCTTCCTTCATAATTAATTAATTGGCGAGCTGAAAATAATGCATGGTATATGGTGTTAAAAAAAAATGAACACAGTAAAATAGTGTAAATAAATTAATACTATACTTGATTATAACTTAAATTTATTACTCAGCTCATCTTTAATACATACCTCCCCTCCTAGACCATAAGTTTCTCGAGGTCAGGATCTGTGTTTTACTTGTTTATTTCTGTATCTCCAGGGCCTAGCACAAACATTTTTTCATTAATTGAGATATAAGTGAATTTTTTTTAAAATAGTTTTCAGCATTTAAAGGAAATGACTTATTTGAATTCAGGAATTTATCTCAAATGGCAAGTACAATTAATAGGAAAAAAAAAACTTTTCCCAGCCCCACCCTCAGTCCATTCCTTCCTCTAGAGGAAGGAGACACCTTTTCATAATGGTTGGCACTGGGTTTAGTTGTAATTTCCCCCCATCATAGGACAAAGGAGGGTGGTGTGGGGCAGTGGAGGGCAGGAGAGGATGGTTTACAATATGGGGGTGTCTGAAACAGGCTTTTTCATATACCAGAATGGGCTTGGCCCTTCTGGCAGGTTGTCATGCTGCCGTGGGATTAAATTAGTGTTAGATTTCTCACTTTAGCCCTGTCTTAGTTATCTAGTGCTGCTATAACAGAAATACCATAAATGAATGGCTTTAACAACAGAAATTTGTTTTCTCACAGTTTAGGGAGTTAGATCTGAATTCAGGGTGCCAGCTCTAGGAGAAGACTTTCTCTCTCTGCTGGATCTGAAGGAAGGTCCTTGTCTCTTTGAGCTTCTGCTCCTGAAAGATCTTCCTGTGGCTTGGCATCTCTCTTCGTCCACTGTCCAATCACATTCTCATCATTTTCTTTTAAAGCCTCACCAGAAGCACATTTAAAGTCTGCATTTCCAGCAACATCCTGTTGCTGGCATGATATGCATTTTCTAAGATGATAGAGACTTTCTCTATAGCTGTCCTCACTTCTTTCTGAGTCCTCACCAGAACTGCCTTTGATGTCCGTAATTCTACCAACAGTCTTTTCAAGGCAATCTAGGCTTTTACTATTAGGTACCTTAAAACTTTTCCAGCCTCCACCCATTACCCATTTCCAAAACTGCTTCTACACTTTAGGTATCTGTTAGAGCAAAAAAAAAAAAAAATTTTTTTTTAGAGCAGCATCCCACTCCCAGTATCAAATTCTTAGTTATTTAGCGCTGCTCTAACAGAAATACCACAAGTAGGTGACTTTAACAAACAGAAAATTATTTTCACACGGTTTAGGAGATTAAAAGTCTGAATTCAGCGTGCCGGCTCTAGGGGAAGGCTTTCTCTCTGTTGGCTCTTCTGAGCTTCTACTCCTGGACAATCTTCATGTAGCTTCACATCTCTATTCCCCTATCTCTGTTTGCCTAATCTTTGCCTTTTATTTCTTGTAAGAGATTGACTCAAGACACATCCTACATTAATCCTGCCTTATTAACATAACAGAAAACTCATTCTCAAATGGGATTATAACCACAAGCATTGAGATTAGGATTTACAACACATATTTTGGGGGGACGCAGTTCAATCTATAACAGCCCCAGACCCCATGAGACATGAAAGCCTCTTCCGAAAGCCAGTCATGGTAACATTAGCATCACCAAGCCCCAAATAGACAGCACCACAACTCTGCAAACTGAGCCTCTTGGGCAGCAGAAACTGAATTTTTAAGCATGATTTCTTGTGGCTTTAGCACATTTGGCAGCCTATACTGTCACTCTCTGACCTCAACTGGCCATCCTCAAGGACTTGAAGATCATCAGAGGGTCTCAGATCTCTCATCCATAAACAGTTGTCCACAGTCATCATCCAACAGCATTCATAAACCAAAACCAAATCTGTTGCCGTCAAGTCAACTCTGTCTCACAGCAGCTCCACAGGACAGAGTAAAATTGCCCCCAAAGAGTTTCCAAGGAGCAGCTGGTGGATTCGAACTGCCGACCTTTTGGTTAGCAGCTAAGCTCTTACCCACTGTGCCACCAGGGCTCCAATAGCATTCATGGGATGAATTAACATACCGGAGCAGTGGGGGGTCTAGGGGCTTATCTTCCTCCTCTTCTTTTTATGAGTAAGGGCCTTCATAAGGTAAGGGGCACCGGCCTGAACTGCTGTCTCTATTCCTGGAGAGAGGAAAACTTAAAAAAATCATTTAATTATGATATCTGGGCTTAATATTAACAAGCTCAAAAGTTTTCCAACACCCTTCGACAAAGCCTCTCAGCCTCCAAATGACTTTAGCTGCTCAGAGACAATCCATTCTGTGTCTGGGGTATCAGTTTGATTTACAGAGAGTTTCAAAATATTTATATATTTTTTAGGGTTTCCATCACGGCCTCAGCCAGTAACCTGCTGTGTTTGAAAATGTCTGGGCAGTAATTGTCATTGTTTGCAACAGCTATTTTGAACTCCAGTGAGCGTTGTGGCATTTGGTAGGATCAAGGAATGCAATTACCAAGGTTGTATACATAATCCAAGTGACCTCCTGGCTTCAGAAGCTCAACCCCCAGGGAAAAAAGTATAACAACAGCAAAACGTTTGTTTAATTTGTCTTCTGTAGTTGGTCAGTGGTAGGCGGATTACATTATGGCCAATTTGGCAAAAAGATGTTAGTGTAACAATTCCTTATAAGTACAAAACAATGTTGAATTAAACATACAAGAAAGAATATGACTGGAACGATGGGCTCTTCTGACCCACTTTCCTACCTCAGTGTTTGTGGAGGAAATTAGATACTAAGAGGACGTCTGGTTCTGTAGTGACTCATCCTTCATGATGCAAGACATTGTTTTTTACCAATTAAAAGAGGGCACTCTAATGTCATTTAAAAATAAGCTGCTAACAGTTTAAGGATTTATGTTTTTAAAAATCTAGTCAATAAGAAAGAGGCCATTTTGGAGTTAGTAAATGAATTTATTAGTTGCCCTACATGTCACCAGGGATTTAGTTTTCTCGGATCTTATCAGTTTCTGGCAGGATCAGGTTACTCCCAAACCATTTTCTCTCTCCCGTTGTTTTTTGTTTTCAGATACTTTCTGGAGACTACCCTGCTAAAACCCCTCCTGTAGCGTGAAACGGAATTGTTAAACCTAAGTCAAAAATCTATTAACAGAATCTCTTGATTTCTGAGCACACCAGTGGTTTGAGGAACTCTGTTCCTAGAGATACAGAATTGCCAAGGGCAATCTCAAAACTTCAGTCTTCCTTTAAAAAATAATAATAATTTGTCAAATAGAAATACAAGCATTTTGCTAATACCTCTTGGCTTAATGCAACAGCTCACACCTCTTGTCTGACTATACCCACGTAAGGTGCCTGTGGATCTAAACCTGCACGCTTTTCAAAGCCTAAGAACCTGAGAACTTCCCCCTGATCTAGTGCTGGGTGGATGGCTTTGCTCCGCTTGCTCCCCAGGGCCTTTTCCTCCTGGTGGTCTTTGCTCTCCAGTTTGTTTTTAGACTGTCAGGAGGCTACTGGGAAACTAAAATGAAACTGGCTTTAAGCAGATCCTCTAAAAGCCTATCAGAGCATGAACCTCCCAGGGGGTGACTCGAAGCCAAAGAAATGAGACCCAGGTGCCTCTCCTCTTTCACTGTTTGGGATCTGTTTTTATTTATCCCATTTGTTTACCAGTCACTTTACTTCACCTGGAGTCCCTGGATGGTACAAAAGTTTAACGATTTTGGCAGTTAACTGAAAGGCTGGAAGTTCAAATCAGCCCAGCGGCGCCTCGGAAGAGCAGCGTGGTGATCTACTTCCAAAAATGCAGCCATTGCAAACCTTGTGGAGCACAATTCTACTCTGACACACATGGGGTCACCATGACTGAAGTCGACTGAAGGGCAACTGGTTGGTTTCATTTCACCCACTGTTTCCTCATTCCTACACATGATTATACCAAGCGTAGATCACCACCACCACTCCCCCAAAACACACACGCACACACACATACGCATTTGTTCTGAAGCACTGCTCTGAACTCACAGCCAGACTTGCTCCCTGCCAGGCTCCCCAGACATCTATGAGAACTGCAAATGCAGCGCCAGGAGCACACACAGTCCGTCTCAAAAAAAAAAAGCACAGCCAGCGATCTCAGTGGGGGAAGGGCTTCGTCAAGACAGGCTAATCATTCCCAGTCACACTGGATGCTGCAGGACTGCCTGTAGGCAGCTGTCACCCCCATTGTTGCAGAGGAGACAGCCAGCCTGCAAAGGTTAGGGAGTGGGTCCTGAGCCCAGGCATGAGTGAGACTCAGATGATAGTAATAATAAACATATTAAAGTGTCCACCACCTAAAGCGGGGCCCTCATGCACAGTCTCTTGACAAATCACCCAGAAAACTCCAGCCGGAAGTTGTCCTCAAGAAGGATCTCAAGGTTTTTGTTTTCAGATTATGCATGGAACCAAGATAAAATATCTTAGTAGCTACCGTTTACATAAATTATATGGCTCTGAAATGCCAATTTTGTATCCAGACAGCCACATCTTTCAGCCAAAGGAGCTTTTATAGTGTAAGCTTTACTAGGTACTTCCTCCCTCTTTCATGCATGCTCAGTTACCCTGGTTTGTCTTTTATTACTGTAAGCATGCCTTTTGATTAAAGGAAATGAAAGCATTGACATTTTTGTTCATTCATTCATTCATTTTAAAAGGAGACTGATGCTTTTGTGATGTAAAGATGTTCCCTGGGAAGCAATGACAACCTCTGCCACAAGAGTTGACTTAGCAACAAATACATTATTCTCGCAGAATTTTCCCTTGTGCCAGGAAAGCAAAATGATCTGAACTTCAAAAGAGAAAGTTGTTGTTATGTTCATGTCATTCCAAGGGAGGGAAAGGGCTCCAGATCCTTCAGTGTCCACTCCAACCTTAGGCTAAAATGCCTCCCACCACAAGCTAACAAATTAACCATTTAATTGAAGCTTTCAAGCCTACTAAAATTTACATACTGGGGGAACAGGAAGACTAAAAATTTACGTCTGTCACGTATGCCTGAGTCTGAATGAAAAATTTGAGAGCAGATTTTGATAGAAGGGAATTATAGAATGTTAGCTGTGATGAAGTCCAGAGAGAATATCAAGCCCAACCTCTTGTTCCTAATTATACCTTCTAAGCGGCCCTTGAACAGCTTCCGTCAGTCTAAGCCACAGTTCTATGGGAGGGTTGTTTCTTAGAATTCTATCCCCAAGTGACATTGGTCATAATTCTGTTGTTTGGAGAAAAATACAAGCTATTCTCTTTTTTACCTAAAGCTCTTCCAATAGTTGAGGATAACCACCATGTTTCCACTGAGTCCTCTATTCTCTAGGTTCTGGTCTCTGTTCCTTCAACATCTCTTTGTATAGTGTGAATTCCAGATTCCCCCACATCCTAGCTGCCATCCATTAAATCTATTCCAGTGGATCAGTGTTTTTTAAATGTGGTTTCTAGAACTGAATACAATATTCCAGGTATTCTGCAGAGCACAGATGGACCACCACATTCTGTGATCCAAACCCTACAATTTTCTTCTCAGAGGCCACTCAAAGCCAACTGAAAACCACAAACTTCCTTCTCAAGAACTTATATGAAGCATGTCATTCATATCCTGTGCTTATTTTTAATGTAAAATTTATATTTACCATATTAAATTTCTTGATACTTCCAGTCTCTGGTAATAAGGCTGTATCTTGATTCTGACATCTTTTCTATTCACTAGCCCCTTAGTTTTGTGTTATTCTCAAATGCAACAAATAGGTCTTCTTTATATGTTTATCAGAATCATGAATAATAATACAAACCTTGGCCTAGAAAACCTCCCATGGCTGGAAGCTCAGCCCATGGTTCTTGGCTACTTTGGACTTGGCTACTTTGCTGATTAAGTCCTGGTCCTCCACTTTGTGTGCCATCCTGAAGGAGACGAGACTTGCCAGGTTGTATGGAAACCCTGGTGGCATAGTGGTTAAGTGCTACGGCTGCTAACCAAAAGGTTGACAGTTTGAACCTGCCAGGTGCTCCTTGGAAACTCTGTGGGGCAGTTCTACTCTGTGCTATAGGGTTGCTCTGAGTCAGAATCAACTCGATGGCAGTGGGTTTTTGTTTGTTTGTTTTGTATGGTAGTTCTATGTTTAACTTTTTGAGGAACTGTCAAACTTTTCTACAGTGGCTGTACAATCTTGTATTCTTACCAGCAATGGATAAGGGTTTCAATTTCTCAGAGGGAAAGACTGAGAGGTGATGTAAATCCAATAACAGCCTCAGCCAATTCACAGGAGACTCTGGAGCTAAAACAGCCCATCAGAACTCTCCCACATTGGGCTGCAATGTCTAAGCTTTTAAGACCCTGCCTCAATCAGTCATTGGATGTGAGCCACTCCAAGAAAGACATGACCTTGGGTGAGCAGCTCTTTGTAGCTGAGGTAATCTATGAAGAGACCATCAGCTGAGGGCTGTCCACCAATAGCACTCCTAGCAGCTGGGGCAATTCCTTCCTTGTCGCCAAGAGAGTTAACATTGAGGTTATGCAATAACGTAAAATTCTTTTATTAATTATTTCTTTTTTTTAAGAATTTCTCATGCCTTTTAAGATTTACGTAATCCTCTTTGGCCAAAACCATAAAATCTTGCCTGCATTTTCTCTAAGCTTTTTGAAATCTGCCTTTCTTAACTTTAGGCAACATAGAACACTAAGCTGACATGGATTAGAACACTCTCACTACATAAAGAAATAGGGAACAGAGGGGTGGAGCCAATATGGCGGAATAGACAGACACTTCCGGCAAGCCCTCTTATAACAAAGACCTGAAAAAACAAGTGAAATGAATATATTTATGACAAGCTAGGAGGCTGAACATCAAAGGCAAGCTTAGAAAACGAACTGAGGAGCAGGGGAGGAAGAGACCATTTAGAAGCAGAGAGGAGTTACCGGACCTGAATTGTGGCAAGCCCTCAGGCACCATTCCCAGGAGTGGCAGCAGCAGGCTAGTGTTAGCATTTGGCCGTAGTTTCCTCAGGGAGAAGCAGCCAGCCACACAGCCAACTCACACCTCCAGAACCAGGGAAGAACGGCTCTCTCTACAAAATCTAAGTACTTGTGTATATTTCACTGCACCGCCCCCCCCCACCTCCCGCTCCCAAGCCAGCTTCCACTGCTGATTTCCCGGGGCCTGAGGTAGGCCCTGATGAGCACCTAGAGCCATCCTCCCGGCCTTGAAGAAGTCATAAATTTGCAATTGGGGGAAATAATTTGCCAGCTCCACTAACCAGGGGAGCTCAGGACAGAAGCGGCTCCTGTCCGGGCATAAATGGTCCATGGACTTTGAGTACCTTTCCCCTCTGCATGGACATGTGTGGGCCTATTTCAGGAGAATAGGCCCTTGTTGGCAGACTCCAACCATTTCAGCTGTGTGGCACAGAGGTGGGTGTTTGATGTTTGACATTGCTTTGCCTACTAAACAGGGTCCTCACCTACCCAAATCAGGAGCCTAAGGACTGGTGGCTCCACTCAGGTCACCCAGCCACCTGCAACAGGGGTCCAAGGATAACTGGTACCTCCCAGTCCTTACAACCAAAAACTTTGGCTGCCCATGGTCCATCTGCAGAACCCACCCACCTGCACACTCTAGGGAACAGGGACATGTTTTCCTCAGAGACATGTGGGGGACGTTTCTCTGCCCCCCTGCCTTGTTCAGAGTGTTATCCCCTGCAGCAACCAGATACCAGTACCTACATCAACCACCCCTGCCCCTCTGGGATTGTGGGACAGAGCCTGTACCACACACTTGATGATCAGCTACCTGGAAACCTGAGCTGAATTCATACAAGAAAACTGAATGGACTCCTAGACTGATATACCTGATAATAGCTCTTGCCATCTGGGGACTGGACATCAGAACTCCAAAGGTGAAAATAATCAAGTTAGCTCACTCAAGCAGCCCATTTGGGCATATCAAAACAAAGCAAGAAGCTAAGACACAGTAAGCAAACATAAAATAAACTAATACAGTAACTTATAGATGGCTCAGAGACAACAGTCAATATCAAGTCACATAAAAAAACAGACCATAATCACCTTAACAAGCTCTTAAAACAAAGAACCAAGGGGTCTTCTAGATGAAAGTGCTTCCCCAGAATTACCAGAGGCAGAATACAAAAGATTAATATCCAGAACCTTCCAAGACATCAGGAAGGAAATGAGGCAATAAGCAGAATAAGCCAAGGAACAAACAGATAAAGCAACTGAAGAAATTAAAAAGATTACTCAGGAACACAATGAAAAATTTAATAAGCTGGGAAAATACATAGACAGACAGCAATCAGAAATTCAAAAGATTAATGATAAAATTACAGACAGAAAACTCAGTAGAAAGTCAGAGGAGCAGAATTGAGCAAATGGAAGGCAGAATTTCTGAACTTGAAGATAAATCACTTGGCACTAATATATTTGAAGATAAATCACTTGGCACTAATATATTTGAAGAAAAATCAGATAAAAGAATTTAAAGAAATGAAGAAACCTTAAGAATCATGTGGGACTCTATCAAGAGAAATAACCTACGAGTGACTGGAGTACCAGAACAGGGAGGGATAACAGAAAATACAGAGAGAATTGTTGAAGATTTGTTGGCAGAAAACATCCCTGATATCGTGAAAGATGAGAAAATATCTATCCAAGATGCTCATCGAACTCCACATAAGGTAGATTTTAAAAGAAAGTCACCAAGACATATTATAATCAAACTTGCCAAAATCAAAGATAAACAGAGAATTTTAAGAGTAGCTAGGGATAAACGAAAAGTCACCTACAAAGGAGAGCCAATAAGAATAAACTCAGACTACTCGGCAGAAACCATGTGGGCAAGAAGGCAATGGGATAACTTATATAAAGAACTGAAGGAAAAAAATTGCCAGCCAAGAATCATACACCTAGTAAAACTATCTCTCAAATATGAAGGTGAAATTAGGACATTTCCAGATAAACACAAGTTGAGGGAATTCGTAAAAACCAAACCAAAACTACAAGAAGTACTAAAGGGAGTTCTTTGGTTAGGAAATCAATAATATCAGGTATCAACCCAAGACTAGAACACTGGGCAGAACAATCAGAAGTCAACCCAGACAGGGAAATCGCAAAAATAAATCAAGATAAAAAAATGCTCAAAACAGGGAAAGAGCAATGTTATTATGTAAAAGAGGACAACATTAAAACAATAAAGAGAGACTAAGAAATGTAGTCATAGATCTTCCATATGGAGAGGAAGACAAAGTGATACAAAGAAATAAAAGTTAGGTTTAAATTTAGAAAAATAAGAGTAAATAATAAGGTAACCACAAAGGAGGCAAACTATCCTACTCATCAAAATAAAATACAAGAAAAAAATACAGACTCAGCAGAAACAAAATCAACAACAATAAATATGAGGAAAGGACAATACATAATCTACTCAGCACATAAAATTAAGTGGCAAAAAGAAACTGTCAACAACACACAAAAAAAGACATTAAAATGATAGCACTAAATTCATACCTGTCCATAATTACCCTGAATGTAAATGGACTAAATGCACCAATAAAGAGACAGAGAGTGGCAGAATGGATTAAAAAACAAGATCCGTCTATATGCCACCTACAAGAGACACACCATAGACTTAGAGACAAAAACAAACTAAAACTCAAAGGATGGAAAAAAATATATCAAGGAAACAACAATCAAGAAAGAGCACGAGTGGCAATATTAATTTCTGACAAAATAGACTTTAAAGTTAAATCCATCAGAAAGGATAAGGAAGGACACTATATAATGATTAAAGGGACAATACACCAAGAAGATACAACCATATTAAATATTTATGCACCCAAGGACAGGGCTGCAAGATACATTAAACAAACTCTATCGCGTTGAAAAGTGAGGTAGACAGCTCCACAATTACAGTAGGAGACTTCAACACACCACTTTCGGTGAAGGACATCCAGAAAGAAGCTCAATAAAGACATGGAAGATCTAAACGCCACAATCAACCAAATTGACCTCACAGACATATACAGAACACTCCACCCAACAGCAACCAAGTAAACTTTCTTTTCTAGTGCACATGGAACATTCTCTAGAATAGACCACATATTAGGCCATAAAGCAAGCCTTAGCAGAATCCAAAACATTGAAATATTACAAAGCATCTTCTCTGACCATAGGCCATAAAAGTTGAAATCAATAACAGGAAAAGCGGGGAAAAGAAATCAAACACTTGGAAACTGAACAATACTTTGCTCAAAAAAGACTGGATTATAGAAGACATTAAGAATAGAAGAAAAAACTCAGAATCCAATGAGAATGAAAACACTTCTATCAGGACCTTTGGGACACAGCAAAAGCGGTGCTCAGAGGACAATTTAGATCAATTTAGATAAATAAATGCACACATTCCAAAAAGAAGAAAGGGCCAAAATCAAAGAATTACCTCTACAACTTGAACAAATAGAAAGAGAGCAACAAAAGAAACCCACAGGCCCCAGAAGAAAACAAATAATAAAAATTAGAGCTGAACTAAATAAAACAGAAAAACAATTGAAAGAATTAACAAGACCAAAAGCTGTTTTTTTTTTTAAAAATCAACAAAATTGATAAACCACTGGCCAAACTGACAAAAGAAAAACAGGAGATAAAGCAAATAACCCAAATAAGAAATGAGATGGGCGATATTAAAACAGACCCAAATGAAATTAAAACAATCATATCAGATTACTATGAAAAATTGTACTCTAACAAATTTGAAAACCTAGAAGAAATGGATGAATTCCTAGAAACACACTACCTACCTAAAATAACACAAACGGAGGTAAAACAACTAAATAGACCCATAACAAAAGAAGAGATTGAAAAGGTAATCGAAAACCTCCCAAGAAAAAAAAAGCCCTGGTTCGGAGGGCTTCGCTGCAGAGTTCTACCAAATTTTCAGAGAAGAGCTAACACCACTACTACTAAAGGTATTTCAGAGCATAGAAAAGGATGGAATACTCCCAAACTCATTCTATGAAGTCACCTATCCCTGATACCAAAACCAGGTAAAGACACCACAAAAAAAGAAAACTATAAACCTATACCCCTCATGAACGTAGACGCAAAAATCCTCAACAAAATTCTAGCCAATAGAATTCAACAACATATCAAAAAAATAATTCACCATGACCAAGTGGGATTCATACCAGGTATGCAGGGATGGTTCAACATTAGAAAAACAATTAATGTAATCCACCACATAAATAAAACAAAAGACAAGAATCACATGATTTTATCAATTGATGCAGAAAAGGCATTTGACAAAGTTCAACACCCATTCATGATAAAAACCCTAAGCAAAATAGGTATAGAAGGAAAATTCCTCAACATAATAAACGGCATTTATACAAAGCCAACAGCCAACATCACCCTAAACGGAGAGAGCCTGAAAGCATTCCCACTGAGATCAGGAACCAGACAAGGACGCCTTTATCACCGTTCTTATTCAACATTGTGTTGGAGGTCATAGCCAGAGCAATCAGGCTAGATAAAGAAATAAAGGGCATCCAGATTGGTAAGGAAGAAGTAAAAGTATGTCTATTTGCAGATGACATGATCTTATACACAGGAAACCCTAAGGAATCCTCAAGAAAACTACTGAAACTAATAGAAGAGTTCAGCAGAGTATTGGGATACAAGATAAACATCCAAATTAAGTTGGATTCCTCTACACCAACAAAAAGAACATCGAAGAGGAAATCACCAAATCAATGCCATTTACAGTAGCACCCAAGAAGATAAAATACTTAGGAATAAACCTTACCAGAGATGTAAAAGACTTACACAAATAAAACTATAGTACACTTCTGCAAGAAACCAAAAGAGACTTTCATAAGTGGAAAAACATACCTTGCTCGTGGATAGGAAGACTTAACATTATGAAAATGTCTACTCTACCAAAAGCGATCTATACATTTAATGCAATTCTGATCCAAATCCCAATGACATTATTTAATGACATGGAGAAACAAATCACCAACTTCATATGGAAAGGAAAGAGGCCCCGGATAAATAAGGCATTACTGAAAAAGAAGAACAAAGTGGGAGGCCTTGCTTTACCTGATTTTAGAACTTAATATACTCTCACAGTAGTCAAAACAGCCTGCTACTGATACAACAACAGATACACAGACCAATGGAACAGAATTGAGAATCCAGACATAAATCCATCCACATATGAGCAGTTGATATTTGACGAAGGCCCCAAAACAGTTAAATGGGGGAAAAGACTGTCTTTTTAACAAATGGTGCTGGCATAACTGGATATTCATCTGCAAAAAAATGAAACAAGACCCATACCTCACCCCATGCACAAAAATGAGCTCAAAATGGATCAAAGACCTAAATATAAAATCTAAAGTGATAAAGATCACGGAAGAAAAAATAGGGACAACATTAGGAGCCCTAACACATGGCATAAACAGTATAGAAAACACTATTAAGAATACAGAAGAAAAACTAGATAACTGGGAGCTCCTAAAAATCAAACACCTATGCTCATCCAAAGACTTCACCAAAAGAGTAAAAAGACCACCTACAGACTGGGAAAAAGTTTTTAGCTATGATATTTCTGATTGGCGCCTGATCTCTAAAATCTATATGATACCGCGAAAACTCAACTACAAAAAGACAAATAACCCAATTCAAAAATGGGCAAAAGATATGCATAGACACTTCACTAAAGAAGACATTCAGGTAGCTAACAGATACATGAGGAAATGTTCATGGTCATTAGCCATTAGAGAAATGCAGATCAAAACTACAATGAGATTTCATCTCACTCCAACAAGGCTGGCATTAATCCAAAAAACACAAAATAATAAATGTTGGAGAGGCTGTGGAGAGATTGGAACACTTATACACTGCTGGTGGGAATGTCAAATGGTACAATCAGTTTGGAAATCGATTTGGCACTTCCTTAAAAAGCTAGAAATAGAACTACCATATGATCCAGCAATCCCACTCCTCGGAATATACCCTAGAGAAATAAGAGCCTTTACATGAACAGATATATGCACACCCATGTTTATTGCAGCACTGTTTACAATAGCAAAACCACGGAAGCAACCAAGGTGCCCATCAATGGATGAATGGATAAATAAATGATGGTATATTCACACATCAATAAAGAACAGTGAGGAATCTGTGAAACATTTCATAACGTGGAGGAACCTGGAAGGCATTATGCTGAGTGAAATTAGTCAGTTGCAAAAGGACAAATATTGTATAAGACCACTATTATAAGAACTTGAGAAATAGTTTATTTAAACTGAGAAGAAAACATTCTTTTGTGGTTACGTGAGGAGGGAGGGTGGGAGAGGGTTATTCATTAATTAGATGGTAGATAAGAACTACTTTAGGTGAATGGAAAGACAACACGCAATACAGGGGAGGTCGGCACAATTGGACTAAACCAAAAGCAAAGAAGTTTCCTGAATAAACTGAATGCTTCGAAGGCCAGTGTAGCCGGGGCAGGGGTTTGGGGACATCTAAGTCAATTGGCATAATAAAATCTATGAAGAAAACATTCTGCATCCCACTTTGAAGAGTGGCGTCTGGGGTCTTAAATGCTAGCAAGCAGCCATCTATGATGCATCAATTGGTCTCAACCCACCTGGATCAAAGGAGAATGAAGAAAACCAAGGACTCAAGGTAATTATGAGCCCAAGAGACAGAAAGGGCCACACGAACCAGAGACTCCATCATCCTGTGACCAGAAGAACTAGATGGTGCCTGCTACAACCGATGACTGCCCTGACAGGGAACACAACAGAGAACCCCTGAGGGAGCAGGAGGGCAATGGGACGCAGACCCCAAATTCTCATAAGACCAAACTTCATGGTCTGACTGAGACTGGAAGCACCCCGGTGGTCATGCTCCCCAGACCTTCTGTTGGCCCAGGACAGGAACCATTCCCAAAGCCAACTCTTCAGACATGTATTGGACTGGACAATGGGTTGGAGAGGGATGCTGGTGAGGAGTGAGCTTCTTGGATCAGGTGGACACCTCAGGCTATGTTGGCATCTCCTGCCTGGAGGGTAGATGAGAGGGTAGAGGGGGTTAGAAGCTGGTGAAATGGACACGAAAAGAGAGTGGAGGGAGAGAGTGGGCTGTCTCATTAGGGGGAGAGTAATTGGGAGTATGTAGCAAGGTGTATATTTAGCAAGGTGTATATAAGTTTTTATGTGAGAGACTGACTTGATTTGTAAGCTTTCACTTAAAGCACAATAAAAATTATTTTAAAAAATTATTATAATCAAGAATTTCATGGAGAAAAAAAATCTCTGAACGCCTGATTCAAAGGGAAATTAAAAGTTAAGAATAAAAGACAAGGAAGATATTTTTATCCTCAGCATGTTGTTGTTGTTGTTAGGTGCCGTCGAGTTGGTTCCGACTCTTAGCAACCCTATACACAACAGAACAAAACCGTGCCCAGTCCTGAGCCATCCTTACAATCATTGTTATGCTTGAGCTCATTGTTGCAGCCACTGTGTCAATCCACCTTGTTGAGGGTCTTCCTCTTTTCTGCTGACCCTGTACTCTTCCAAGCATGATGTCCTTCTCCAGGGACTGATCCCTTCTGACAACATGTCCAAAGTATGTAAGACGCAGTCTCACCATCCTTGTCTCGAAGGAGCATTCTGGCTGCACTTCTTCCAAGACAGGTTTGTTCGTTCTTTTGGCAGTCCACAGTATATTCAATATTCTTCGCGAACACCACAATTCAAAGGTGTCAACTCTTCTTTGGTCTTCCTTATTCATTGTTCAGCTTTCACATGCATATGACAGGATTGAAAATACCATGGCTTGGGTCAAGCGCACCTTAGTCTTCAAGGTGACATCTGTGCTCTTCAACACTTTGAAGAGGTCCTTTGCAGCAGATTTACCCAATACAATGAGTCTTTTGATTTCTTGACTGCTGCTTCCATGGGTGTTGATTGTGGATCCAAGTAAAATGAAATCCTTGACAACTTCAATGTTTTCTCCGTTTATCATGATGTTGCTCATTGGTCCAGTTGTGAGGATTTTTGTTTTCTTTATGTTGAGGTGTAATCCATACTGAAGGGTGTGGTCTTTGATCTTCATTAGTAAGTGCTTCAAGTTCTCTTCACTTTCAGCAAGGAAGGTTGTGTCATCTGCATAACACAGGTTGTTAATGAGTCTTCCTCCAATCCTGATGCCCCGTTCTTCTTCATATAGTCCAGCTTCTCAGATTATTTGCTCAGCATACAAATTAAATAGGTATGGTGGAAGAATACAGCCCTGACGCACACCTTTCCTGACTTTAAACCAATCAGTATCCCCTTGTTCTGTCCAAACAACTGCCTCTTGATCTATGTAAAGGTTCCTCATGAGCACAATTAAGTGTTCTGGAATTCCTATTCTTCGCAATGTTATCCATAGTTTCTTATGATCCGCATAGTCGAATGCCTTTGCATAGTCAATAAAACACAGGTAAACATCCTTCTGGTATTCTCTGCTTTCAGCCAGGATCCATCTGACATCAGCAATGATATCCCTGGTTCCACGTCCTCTTCTGAAACCGGCCTGAATTTCTGGCAGTTCCCTGTCCATATACTGTTGCAGCTGTTTTTGAATGATCTTCAGCAAAATTTTGCTTGCATGTGATATTAATGATATTGTTCTAAAATTTCCACATTCAGTTGGATCACCCTTCTTGGGAATAGGCATAAATATGGATCTCTTCCAGTCAGTTGGCCAGGAAGCTGTCTTCCACATTTCTTGCCATAGACCAGTGAGTACCTCCAACATGTCAATTGAGGTGTTTTTGAGTTGAGGTCCTGAGCATATGTCATGATATATTATTAACTGGATTTTCATTAAAGAAAGATTTTGCTGCAAATCAAATTGGAGTTGACTACATAGGTAAGGAAACTGTGTATTCCATATCATATTAAAATAGCCTAATTTTATTAATTGTAGTATTTTCAGTAATGGTGTTTCATTATATATTAAACAAACAAACAAACAAGGCTAGACTAGAAAATGCAAAAGTAAACTTAGGATTTAAATGGTGTTTCCACCTGCGTTTAGGTCCTTGAATGAGTGTAAAATGGGAAAAATAAATGAATGATGCTATTAGTCTCAGTTCCTATAGGCTTCTCAATGTAAGAGCCTTGTTACTTCAAGTGCCACCCTGGTGTCTAAAAATATATTTCTCACACAATGTGACCCCTAAATGCAAGTTAATTACTTTATCAGTGTTCAAATCAAGAAACAAGAATGTATTTGAACTCTGGAGGAAAATCTGGCTCTGTTGAAGTCGCTAAGAGATGACTTGTTGCTCCTGACAATAGAACCTTCCTGAGGAAATATCCAGGAGGATTTGGACTCTACATGATTTCACATTACCTGTTGGCTTAAGAAACTTAAACCCATATGAGCTGTGCTCCACTGCCCTGAGAAGTTTCCCCATGATTTTTGGGTTACTTGCCTGCATCTGTTCTCTCTAGTTTCATATCATTCCTGAGAGTGGAAAGCAAACACAGGTACACTGACACAGGAACTGAGGAGAATCCTTGCCTATATCACAATTTTGTCCATATTCAGAGATAAAAATTAAGTCACAAAATACTCTCGCGTCTCACCCTACATTCACTGATGTACTGATTCATCCGAAAATACTTGTGGTTGCTTGCCATATGTCAGTCACTGGGAATCAACTGCAAAAATCCATGGGCCCTCCTTTCAAGTTACTCATAAACATAATCAAAGAATGTATGTAGTGATGAAGAAAATAAAAATGCGTAAGTGGAGTACAGAAAGCAACATGGTGTAATGGCCATGGTATAATGGTGTAGCATAGAAACCTGAGAGCCAGTGAGATCTGGGTTTGAATCATGGCACGGGAAACTTATTAACTACAAATACTTTGGGAAATCACTTAATCTCTTTTCACCTCAGTCCCTAATTTCTTTATTGGAGATAATGATCCAATAATTATCATATTGGACATAATGTGATATTGAATGTATCAATGATAATACAGAACACCTAACCCAGTTTAGGGTTCAGAGAAAGCCTCCCTGAGAAAGAGACCTTTACAGTTTGACTTAAAGGATCAGTTGCCACTAACTGCAGAAGAGCAAGTCAGGCAGAATGAACTCCATGTGCAAAAGCCAAGAGAGAGCATTGCTAGTTGAAGGACCTGAAGGAAATTCAGGATTTTGAGAGCTAGGAGTGCAAGAGATGGGATGAGAGAAGTAAGCAGGAGAGAGAATGTGGAGAGCCTCATAAGCCTTGGGAAAGAATTTAGACTTTTAGGTTTAAATAAGACTTGACAAAACTTGAGTTTTTGAAAAGCCATGGCAGCTGCTTAGACAGAATGAAATAGACAGGAGTAAGGCTGTTTGCAGAGATCAGTTAGGTTTTCAGTGGTGTGTACAGATGTGGTGTGTGGATGATGATGGTGGTGTGTGCAGAATGAATAGAGAAACAGAACAGATTTGATTTATTACGTTAGCCAGAACTCTTTCAAAGAGACAGAAACCATCTCAAAGAAGCTCAATTAAAAGTTCACAACTTTTTGGTTCTGGTAACCAAATTATGGAAAGGTAAGAGCACTGTTGGTCCTGCAATGATGGGATTGGCCAGACCCTCTTTCTGTATTTGTTCTCATCTCTGCTTATCTCTGCAAGTTTGACTGTTCGCTTTTTCAGGCCTGGTAGGGCACATGAAATCATGTCCTTACAGCTTCTGACTGAAGAATAGACTCAGAATACAGAATTTCAGGAAAGACTGTGATTGGTTGTGCTTAGATTGTGGGCTCACAGCTCACATCTGGACTCATCTCTGTGGCCAAGGGAAGAGGCACTTTATTCAGGGGACATGTTCCTGCCAGTGGCCTGTTACCAGATAAGTGGTAGGAAGATATAGGCAGTCCTGGGCAGACACAAAAAAGCACCGCAGATATTCAGTGGTAGAATTAACTGAATTTGGTTATAGATTGATTGTGGAAAGGGGTAGGAATAAGCCAAAGATGACACTTAGATTTCTAGCTTGGGTGACTGGGAAGATGTTGGGGCCACTCTCAGAGACAGAGGAATAGAAATAAATTTGAAAGAAAAGATAGTTCAGATTTGTACCTGGTGAGTGTTGAGCACAGGGGATATCCAATTTGAGATTCCCAATAATGGGCCTGATGCTCAGAAGAAAACAGCTAAACTGGAGAGAGATTTGGGAATCATCAGTGTTGAGATGGTCATTGGGGAATGCGGAGTGAGAAAAAAGTGGGTTGAGGAGGAACTCTGGGGACATCTAAAGGGAGGACAGAAAAAAACTAAGAAGTAAGAAAGAAGAAACTAGGAGAGAATTCTATTTGTATGTGAATTCTGATTCACAATGATTGGAAGAGGTGGCTCAGAAGGATAAAAAAAACTGGCAGAACAGCGGAAGAGAGAAGACCTGCTCCCCAGTCCCCTAAGAAGCTTACAGGTTCACTAAAGAGACAAGATGACCAGAACACATCAGCTAACAATGCACGTCATGTGTGATAGGTACCAAAATGAGTTCTAGGCAGGAGGGAGAACACTGCGGATCAGAGTAGCCAGAAGATGCAGGATTGAGAAGGATCCTAAAAATGAATAAGATTTGAACAGTTGGACAGTGTGGTAGACTTACAAGTTGGAGCATCTCAGGCACAAAGGAGGAATTACACCAGGAACATTCAGGAGCCATGCTTACATTGGGGACTGGTGAGGGCAAACTCAGACCAGATGGAGAGAGCCTTGCATCTGATAATAAACTTAAATTGCTAGGAAGCCTTCTTGGGTTTTGGATAATCCCTATAAGAAATTGTCCTGTTTTTTTTTTTTTTTTTGTATTTACTTATTTTTTTTCCCTTCAAAGCATCCCTGTCAAGCTGGACCTGTTATATAAATGTGTTTCCCTCCTATCATGGTGTGTCTCCCTTGGTTGACTTAGTTTTAATGAATGTTAGGTATGAGGCTTTGACACTTGCGGTATCTGGGACTGTTCAGAAGCTTTCTCCAACAGGTAGTTAAGTTTTCTTTTCTTCATTCCTATTACTTCCAGTTATGTCCCTCAGAGACTATGCAAAACAATTCCACATTCTCCTTATGTTTACATTCTGAGGATGCTTATAGGGTTTCCATATTCCCTCTGCTTTGTGCTTAGCCAAGGTATACATGTTTAATTCTTTTAATCTCTCCCCCTAAGTCACTCCCTCTGGCCCCTTAATCATCCTAATTGCTCTTCCCTGAACAGCAGCCAGCTCATTATGTGCATCTTCCTTGTGACGCGTTGAAGAACATAGTATTCCACATGTGGTCTCACTAGACCCATATATTTTCTCCCAGTTTCATCATCTGATGGCACCCCTCCTGCAATCCTCCCCCTCCCCACAGTGCACCCTGGCCTTGGTAAATCCCTTATCTCAGCAGGTTATCTTTGCATTTCCAGGTGGCCTATTCCAAAGCTTGGAACCTGTGTTCACCACATGTTCTCCCCCAAGCTTCCATCCCAGGAGGTCTCTGACTGGGGAAGGTGGCCTGGGACCAAGCCGAGTATCTCTGGAAAATTGCAGCTAAGCTTGCATAAGTCAACCTTGGAAGAGGAGAGGCCGAGAAGTGCCCAGAATTAAAGGATGCTGCGGCCTGCCACGAGCTCTCTGGCCAGCGGAGCTGTGACAGCCTTACACAAGGTGCAACTTGGAGGCTGCCTTTCTGCTTCCAATTACCCTTTTTATCTCTGCTGTAGCCCCTCTCCTTACCTAAGTGTTTTCATAGCTCTCAGCCATTACTGTTTAGCTTTGTGAGGATAAATGTGAAACAAATTATAAATATCCTGTTTCAAGATGTGTTATCACCCTGTGAATAGAAACCTCCAGAAGCCTGGGTCTTTTGAAAGCTCGAGTCTTTTTTTTTTTTAAGCTTGGCGGGTGGGGTGGGGACCCTCTGCAACTCTAAGGATGTGGTGGCGGAGGTTAAACTGCCTTTGAGAAGGCCAAATGTTTGGATTTCGGGGAAGGTTGATATGGAAACCCACCTGAGGCTTCCTCGGGTGTCTCGGGAGTAAACAAAACCCGAGATGGATGTTCCCCTGCAGGAGGAGCGCGGGCACAGATCGGCGTGGTGGGATGGCAGGGCCGGCCGGCCTGGCAGCGGGCCCGGGCTCTAGGATGAAATGCCCGGGGGCGCAGAGAAGGGAAGACGGGGGGAGAGGAAAGAAAAGCCAGAAGGGCTCGACTGTATGCGGGTGCCCGGGGAGACCCCGGCCGCCCCAGAAGTTTCCAGGTTGAGGGGGCCTACGCCGCCGCCATTTGAAAGTTGATGATTTTATTCCAAGCACTTCCGGTGAGCAGTTTAATGAAGAGCAGCCGCGGGGCCCGGAGGCAGCTCCAATGGAGCACGCGGCGAACTGTCCGGGCGCCCCGGAAGGGGGCGCGGCGGGGTGGGCATCATCCTCACCCGGCCCCGGGGAGGGCGGCCCGCACGGCGCCGCTGCGGGGCCAGGAGCGGGTTTCCAGGAGGCGCCCAGGGAGGGGGACGCTGCCAGCTGCCAGCTTCCAGCGTCCAGCACAGAGGCTCCCCGACGCTGGGGGGATGCAGATACCAGTTAAGCTGTGCCCACTGCTCACACCTTAGGGTTAATTGCTTTAACCTAATCTACATTTTAGGCATATGAAAACTACAGTGAAAAGGAGGGGTTTTGATTATGGCGGGGAGGGCTTGGGGGGAGAGCGATCCATAAATAAAAAAATTTTTTTTTTTAGGGAAATAAAAAACCAAACCAAACCCAGTGCCGTCGCCGAGTTAATTCTGATAGGGAAGTGGGGCAGAAGAAAGAAACAGAAGGGGACCTGTAGGAAGAGAAGTGGGACAGAAGTTATGTTTTCTTCCACCTTCTCTTTGTCTCCATTTAACACGGATTCCACCCCCGCGGTGGGCCAGGCTTATGGGATAGGCTATTCCTTGCCCTCCTCGTGGTCACAGACTCCATTTCTCCTTTGGGTACTTGAGGATGCTCTAGAAAAGAAACCTGGAGAACCTTTCCTTTCACATCTCTGAGGGCCTCCATCTTCCACAGACACCACCCTTCTTCCAAGTTGGGTTATCCACTCAGCATAGGGTTAGCCATTCAGATAAAATACAGGATGCCCAGTTTCATTTCAATTTCAGATAAACAACGAATACTTTTTGAGTATAAGTATGTCCCATGCAATATTTGTTTTGCTAATGTGGCAACCCTAGTTGAGTGTGTATAATTCTTCTAATACTCATTCCGGCCCAGGCAGCAACTCTTTAGAGCAGGAAGGGGCAGTTCCCATGGTCCCCGGGCATCAGACACAATTTCTCACCTTCCTCTTCTCTCTAAAAGTGATAAAAGTTCAGCGGCAGGCCAAATGCTTGGGTGTTTGGGGGGACATCTGACCCCAGTGGCGGTGCCCTGGTGGCATAGTGGTTAAGAGCTCAGCTGCTAACCAAAAAGTGGCATTTTGAATCCACCAGTCGCTGCTTGGAAACCCTATGGGGCACTTCTACTTTGTCCTATAGGGTCACTATGAGTCTGAATTGACTAGGCCCCAACAGATCAATTGGACCCCAGTGGATATAGCAGAGGTGGGTTTAGAGGTCCAGGTACAGTAAGCTAGGCCTGCTACGAGGAGCCCTGGTGGTGCAGTGGTTAAGACCTCTGGGGTTAACCAAAAGTTGGCAGTTGACTCCACCAGCCACTCCTTGGAAACCCTATGGGCCAATTCTACTCTGTCCTATAGGGTCGCTGTGAGTCAAAACGGACTCTGTGGCATACAACATCAACAACACCAGGCCTGGTATTGGAATTTCCAGTGTGAGATAAGGTAAGAGCTTTATTTTCCTTTACTGAAGGAATTTACAAGATGTGCTCTGAACATAAAAGAGTTAAATAGTAATCGCCTTTTGTAAGAGGCAACTGTAACTGGGGTTTACATTTGGGATTAATAGTAAACTCTCCAGGCCTTGCTGACAGAAGAATGTAGTTGCCCAAATAAACAATGTTTTCAATGAGGACTCAGGACCAACTCTCAGAGCACTCATGCTCTTCCTAGCAAGGAGCATTTCCCAACTCTGAAGCAATTTGTAATGTGCTGGGAAAACATTTTCAAAAAATGGATTTCTTAGATACCATAAAAGGGAAAACAACGCTCTCTTTTGAAGTAATAAATACCCTTTGTAGCAGAATTCCTTCAGTTTGCATTTCTGAATTATTTCCTTGGAAACCCTGGTGGCGTAGTGGTTAAGTGCTACTGCTGCTAACCAAGGGGTTGGCATTTCGAATCTGCCAGGTGCTCCTTGGAAACTCTACGGGGCAGTTCTACTCTGTCCTATGGGGTTGCTATGAGTCGAAGCAACTCCATGGCACTGGGTTTGTTTTTTTGGTTTTTTGGTTTTAATGCTAGGCTTATAGTGCCTGAGTGGTGCCTACTGCCTAGTTAGGAACAGTCTAGTGGAACCATGTGAGTCTGGGGTTTACTGTGCTCTAAATGTTCCACATTTTTCTTCTTTGTTCATAAAACCAAGAATACCCCCACTGACTGGATTATCGCAGGCTTCATGGGGCTAGCCTTTCAGACACAGAAGTGGAAGGCCCCTAAGACCGTGGAATGTGTATGCTACCTTCCCCAATGGAATTCTATTACACTGACTCTCAGGGGCCACTATTCTTCCAGCCTCCCCAACCAAAGGGATAGAATAAATGATCAGCATTTCCTGATAGCACTTTGAATAGAAACATGAATGTACTGAGGAGCACAGAAAACTTGTTGTTCTACTGGGAGGTCTCACATGGCTTCGTGAGGACACTCTTGAAAGGCACTGACTGTCTGTAATTCCGTAAGTGCTGCTTACTCTGCCCTCTGGTGCAAGTTGGTGTTTGTCTCATCTGGTAAGCAATTCCTCTCACCTCCTAGCGATTTTGTGAACAGCTTGAGAGAGTCCTGCCTCCCAGGGGGCCAATGAATGTTTCTCACTTTGTGTGTCCTGTGTTTAGGGCTTCAGGAAATGGAAGAATTGGATTTCCTTTCAACTCATTACTTCAACAAATATTTGTTGATTACCTACCAGGTCCGCATCGCTCTTCACACAGCTGTCAAAGGAGACAAGCTTGTACATGAATGGGATTCTGAGTCATCATGTAGCGTGATGAGGGGGTGGGGTGGGGAGGAGGGAGGATAAGCAGCCAGTAGGTTAGGAACAGTAAACAAGCAAACAAAAAACACAGGTGCTGTTGAGTCCACTCAGACTCACGGTGACCCCAAGTATGTCAGAGTAGAGCTGGACTCCATAGGGTTGTGAATAGCTGATTGTTCAGAAATAGCTCACCAGGAGTTTCTTCTGGGGCACCTCTGGGTGAACTTTAACCTCCAACCTTTCAGTTTGCAGTGGAGAGGGTCCACTGTTTGCACTACCTGAGGTCTCCAGGAACAGTAAAGCCACTTGTAAACCCAATGTCTAGCTCTGTGCCTGGCACAAAGCAGATGCTCAGAAAATATTTGTTGAACCCCTTTAAGGATGAATAATTCTGAATGATTAACTTTTTTATTATCCCGGAGCTCTTTTGCAACTCATTAAAAATCTCTTCTCAATACTACTTTAGTAATGTTGTGTACTAAACAAAACTTTTTTTTTTTTTCTTTTTTTTAAGGTTAAAATCCTCGAAGCATATCAAGCTCTCATTCTGATCTTGGGTTGTGACTTCTTGATGGTGAGTCTTATAGCTGTAGGCATCGCGGGAGATGGAGTGAGTATGCACTGACCTAGGAGTACCTGGTTGTACAAAAAGTTAACACATTCAAATGCTCACCAAAACATTGGTGATTCAAATCCACCCAGAGGTGCCTTGGAAGAAAAGCCTGGTGATCTGCTTCTAAAAAATCAGCCATTGAAAACTCTATGGAGCACAGTTCTACACTGACACACATGGGGTCAGAGTCAGGAGTTAGAATCGACTTGATGATAAGTGGTAGCTGGTTTAATCTACTAAACCAAGGACAGGTTAGACTTTTCTGAAAAAATCCATTATCTGAGTTTTTTGAGAATCTGTGTCACAGTGAAATCCAGTGTGTGATGTTTTGGGGTCAGAATGGGAAAGAGAGAAAAGTAGTTTGCTAGAAAAGTGGGCATTCCTCAGGAATCCTGTATCTATCCCATGGCAACATGCAGGCTGTTTAGGTTTGCCTGAATAAAGTGAATGGGTCTCTCCTCAGTCTTTGGCTGGCAAATCCATGTGGTTGCCAACTCATCCTGCACCAGATTTTATGGAGAATTTTGCCCAGGAGTTGGCATAAGAAAAAATGCCACTGACTATACAAACAATTGTTTATTTATTGAACCCATACTGTGAGAACATTCCATGGTGCTTAGTGTGGTAAAAAAAAGTAGGAGACAGAAAAGAAGGAGTTAAGTCTTTGTCCCTAACTGCCTGGAGCTTGCAGTGTAGGAGGATTTTACGGCAAAACAATTCATACCCTTAAAAGAAAAGTAACGTGGAGAAGGCAGAGCAGGATATGGGTCAAAGGAGTTGGAAGAGCAGGAGGAACTTGAGCTGAGAGTGATAATAAGAATGTGCCAGGCACTGTGCTAAATGGACTGTGTAGATTGTATTTGGACTATTGCTTCCCTCGTTTTATAAATGAGGAAACCGAGCTTTTAAAAAGTCAAGTAACTTGCCCGAGGTCACTGTGCAAGTAAATGGCAGAGGTGGGATGGAAACATTTGTATAGAAGAAGGTAAGAAGAGGGATGGGTGGAAATTCTAGTTTAGTGGAAAAAGCAGTCCCCCTCCCCCGCCATCTTTAAAGTGCAAATAATAATACCTACCTTTGAGGATTGTTAGGCGGGATAAATGAGAGCGTTTGTGAATGTTCAGACACCGCCTGGCGCTCAGTAGGAAGTCAGACCGCATTAGTGGGAAGGGGGGTGAGGACAGACATCTCATAGAGGGAACTGTGACATGACTAATGGAGAGAAGTGGGAAATAAATTTGGAAAGGAAAAGGGACCCAGTTTATAGAGGACCTTAAAACCTAATAGAGAGGGTGGAGATCGATGTGCTCTTAGATACTTAAACAAAAGTTACTGTCCTTTTCTGGTTGTAAAAGAAGTACACACTTACAAATATTTTGGGAAAACCCCCCAGGAAACTACAAAAATGAAAATAAAGTAATCCTACCACCCAGAGATAATCACTTACAATCTTTTTTTCTATTACCTTCCATTAGGATCCTAACTTTATGAAAAACGTTCACAACATTATATAATCATAAAGAATTGTAAAATGTAATCATGCACTATATAATAAACTCTGCTTTTTTCACGTTTTGTTGTGAATATTTCCCTAATCACTAAATAATATTAGAAAAAAGGTTTTTAAGGCTATAGAATATTAACAACATAGAAGTACCATAATATATTTAACATTTTCTCTGTTGTTGTCTATTTAGGTTGTTCTAATCTTTCAGTATTAGAAATAGCACTGTGGAGACTATCCTTATACATAAAACTTTAACTGTATTTTTTTTTATTTCTTTAGGCTGAATTCCTAGAAACAGAGACACTAGGTCAAAGAGTATAAACGTTTTTAAGGTTCTTGATTTATATTGCCAAATGGCTTTCCAGAAAGGTTGAATCAATTCGTACTCCCACCAGCTATGTATGAGGATACCCATTTTATGGAACCCTTGCCAACAAATGAGTACTATTTTTTTTAAACTTTGTCAATTTGATAGGAAAAAAATAGTGTCTTGTTTTAATTTGTATTTCTTGGATTATAAATGAGGCAGAACATTCTTCATAGTTTATTGGCCATCTGTACTTCTTTTCTCTTTGTTTTCTTGATCATTATTCTAGAACAGAATAGAGATTTAATGCGAGCCACATAGGGAATTTTAAATTTACTAGTGGCTACAATCAGCAAGTAAAAACAAGGTAAAATAAATTTTAATAATAAAATCTATTTAACCAAGCATATTCAAAATATTATGTCAGCTTTGGCACTTGCTACAAGTCTAGTGCTCTTATGGCTAGTGTCTACCATACTGGACGGTACAGATTTAGAGCATTTCCGTCATCACAGAAAATTCAGCTGGACAGCAACAGCATAGAACGTTAGTCTCTTTGATATTTACTTAAAAACCTCTTGATAACCTGTTGCCTTCGAGTCAATTCCGACTCATAGTGACCCCATAGGACAGAGCAGAACTGCTCTATAGGGGTTCCAAGGAGTGGCTGGTGGATTTAAAGTGCTGACCTTTTTGTTAGCCCCATAGCTCTTAACCACTACGCCACCAGGGCTTCTTATTTAAAAAGGGCCTTTATATAGTAGATATGTTAGCTTTTTGTCTTTCATAGTTGTAATTTTTCCATTTTGGTATTTGCTCTAGTTTATTATTTTCAAACACATACTTTTAACTTTATATTAAAATCTATGATTTCTTGTTTGATTTTTTTTGCATTGTTTTTGGACTTACCCATTCCTGATTAAATTTTAACCTATATTTTCCCCTAGATTTTTAAGCCGTTTCATTTTTAATGTAATTATTTAATCCTGGTATTTGTTGAATTTGTTTATAAAGATCAGTTAATTTATCAAAAAGACCACTAAAGTTGTATTTCTATCAATTTCACCTTGTCATTTTTTTTAGTAGTTTCTATGTTACCCATTTTGATACTGTGGGATTTAGTGCATAACACTTCGTGATTGTTGATACTTGTAAAGGACTATGATCCTTCTTGCCCTTCGTAATTTTTTTTTTTTTTTTGCTTTGACTCTATTTTGTTTGAAATCAGTATTGCAACCCTGCTTTTGGTGTCTGCATTTGCCTAAGAAATCAATGCCCAATTTCAATTTTTAACCTTTCTATTTTATTTTGCCAGGAGCCCTGGTGGTACAGTTGTTTGGCATAGTTTTGTAAGCAGTTTTACAACTGTCATTTAATCTTAACTGTTAAATTTATCTTGGTTCCTGTCATTGGTCTTCCTTTTACATGACAGTTTTCTCCCATTTTTGAGTTGTTAATTTTACTTTATCACTCAGACAGCTGAAGTATGAGTTTAAGTAATTATTTTTAAGTACCTATCTTATACTAAGTACTCAATAAATATTTTCTGAATAAGTCTATGTATGTCCTAGAATATCTTTCTGTTACTGTTACCCATGAATGACAGTTTAGTTGAAAATGAAATTTCCCCTAAAAATTCTGTAAATACTGCCTGATTATGACTTAGTGGACTAGCAGAAGAGAACTGGAAAGCAGCATGGCTTTTATTTATTTATTTTTTGTGTGTGCTTTAAGTCAAAGTTTACAGCTCAAGTCAGTTTCTCATACAAAAATTTACACACACATTGTTATGTGACCCTAGTTGTTCTCCCTAAATTGTGACAGCATACTCTTCCTTTCCACCCGGTATTTCCCATGTCCATTCAACCAGCTCCTGCCCCTTTCTGCCTTCTTATCTCGCCTCTGGACAGGAGGGGCCCATTTAGTCTCACGTATCTACTGGAGCTAAGAAGCACACTCTTCACGAGTATCATCTTATATCTTATAGTTCAGTCTAATCTTTGTCTGGAGAGTTGGCTTCAGGAATAGTTTTAGTTTTGGGCTAACAGACAGTCCGGGGGCCATGTCTTCCAGGGTCCCTCCTGTCTCAGTCAGACCATTTAGTCTGGTCTTTTTACTAGAATTTGTGTTCTGTACCCACTTTTGTCCTGCTCTGTCCGGGACTCTCTCTTGTGTTCCCTATCAGGGCAGTCGTTGGGGTAGCCAGCACCATATAGTTCTTCTGGTCTCAGGCTGATGGAGTCTCTGGCTTATGTGGCCCTTTCCGTCTCTTGGGCTAATATTTTCCTTATGTCTTTGGTGTTCTTCATTCCCCTTTGTTTCAGGTGGGTAGGGACAAGTTGAGCTATCTTAGATGGCTACTTGCTAGCTTTTAAGACCCTAGACACCACTCACCAAAGTGTGATGCAGAACATTTTCTTAATAAGCTTTGTTATGCCAATTGACCTAGATGTCTCCTGAAACCATGGTCCCCAGCACCCACCCCTGCTACTCTGTCCCTCGAAGCGTCCCCTGCTACTCTGTCCCTCGAAGCGTCGAAGTGTTTGGTTGTATTCAGGAAGCTTCTTAGCTTTTGGTTTAGTCTAGTTGTGCAGCATGACTTTTTGTTCTTGTAAATCTATGGTGGTTGGTCTCATGTTTCTTCCTTTTAATAAACTTAATTTTTGAATCTTGTACGTATTTTACATTTAAATATTTTGCCAGGATGTGTCAGTGTTTTGGTTTCCATTCACTGGTTTTACATGGAACGGAATGAGACTCTTTTATCTGCAAATTTAAATCTTTCTTCAACCCTGATATTTATTTGTATGTTTTGTACAGTTGTTCTGGATGCATTTTCAGGAACATCAGTAATTTTGAGGTAGGAGTCAAGGCTCTACCCCTCATCTCTTTCATTAATTTTTATGTATTTGTCCATTTTATGTGTATTTCAGAGGAGTTCTGGCAAATGGAATAAGGCAAGGAATTAAGTTGGTCTTTTCTAACTAGTTTGCCTTCTCAAAGCTGAAAAAAAAGTACACAAGTTTGTTTTCTACGTCCCTCATTTTACTTTCAACGATGCCGATTTTTCACTTTTTGGGTTGTGATACATGTTTTACTTCTGATATTACATTTTCTAATTTGCTTTTTTACCTTAGGCAGTTGAATTTTTGTCCCAGCCTTTTTGCTGCTCATGGTTTTCTGATCTTGTTTCATAAAGAACATGTGTCCTGTGTCTTACTAATGATGCCAAACAGCTTCACCAAATCTTCTTATGATTATCCTGATAAGTAGTTTTCAGATGTCTGCTTCAGTAAGAAGCTCTTTTTCTCACTCTTCAGTAATTTCTTTATTTTATATTTACTTATTATTTTATTGATTAATAGCATATTCATTAAAGTTATTAATAACATATCCATAAAAAATGCATAAATTATAAATGGACTATGCCATACATGTAACTACCATGCAAATCAAGAAAGAGAACAGTACCAGCATCAGCAAGCACTTTTCATACCCCCTCCCAGTTACTAAATCCCAAGGTAACCGCTGCGCTGACTTCCATCACTGTCTATTAGTTTTGTCTGGTTTTAAGCTTTGCACAGGAGCCCTTGGCTTTTTTGGCTATAGAAGTCCTGATGGTGCAAATGGTTAAGCGCTCAGCTGCTAACCAAAAGATTGGCAGTTGGAACCCACCCAGTGGCACCACATAATAAAGACCTGGCAATCTGCTTCCATAAAAATTACAGCCAAGAAAATCCTGTGGGGCAGTTCTACTCTGTCACGTGGGGTTGCTATGAGTCAGAATTGACTCGATGGCATACAACAGCAAGCATTATATAAATGCATTCCAATAATTATTTTATTTTACATTTTCAGTTATCCTGAAACAAGAAGAGAGATAGATCTAGATCTGGTGTTGGCTAACAGACTCGGTGGTGGTGTCCCCTTGTTTTTCTCGTTATCTACTTCAGTAGGTGACTTCACCTTCTCAAACTTACTGCAGAAATAAAGATAACCATGCACATTTCCTAGTCAAGTTTCCTAGAAGACTGAATTGTTGCACTCTTCTCTTCCAACTATCTAGCTCTCAACAGGTGGTGTATGAAAAATATAATTCCTAGCATGTACTATGTTACTGTGTATTAATTAGGATTAGGATCAGTGTATGAAAGTGGGAGAAAATTACAGCAACTTACAAAAGATAGACCTTTATTTCTCTCTCACATAGGAGCCCAAAGACATGTAGTCCAGGGCTGGTGTGACAGCTCTGCTCCATGAAGTCCTCAGGAACTCAGGCTCCTTTCAGCTTACTGTTTCATCATCTTGAGGGTGTGGCTCTTGTTCTCAGTGTCTAAAGCAGCCATTAGAATGCTAGGCAGTAGACTGGAGAAAGGGATGAAGAAAAGGGGACAAAAAGAATGCACAACCTATCTCTTAAAGAGACGCATTTCTCTGCCTGGTCAGTGCTGTGAAAGCTGCTGGATTTGCTAATAGATACAGACCTGAGTTTCTGACAGGGAGCAGGAAGTGGGGAAGAAATGACGACCTTTGCCTTCTTTCAGGCTTTGGTTTATGCAATTTCAAGTGGCAAAAATATGTTAGCCTCTTACAATATTTCTCAATTCAGCTCCGTAGTCTTGTATTTCATAGAATTTCCTCCCAGGGTTTAGACTTCAGTTGACTGCCAATCTTGGTTTTTAATTTTTCTCTGATCATGGATATTTTAGCTAACGGAAGAGGCTGTATTAGGAACTGTTGATCAAATACCACGTTTTCCTCCGTGTAAATAATTAAATTTTGGCTGGAAGTTGAGATCAAGTTGAAAGCCATGTTTTAGAAGGGTGCCTGAATTTACAGAAGATGTTTTGGTGGGGCTTAAGCCCACGAATTGTTGCCCAGACAATTGCAACAATCCAAGCATGAGGCTTTTGATTAGGCTAGTGACACTAGGAATGAAGCAGAAAGTGTGTTACCTACCAAACAAGACCCCTCAAAGGAAACATTGGGTCTTTGTAAAAAATTGGACATAGCAGATGAAAGAGAAAAAAAAAAGTTGGCTTTAAGTTTTTTGATCTGAGATACTGAAAGACTAGTATTGCCTCTGCAAAAACATGTGACAGATGGAAATCTGGTTTATAGGAAAACTTTGTTTTAATTTGGGATATGCTGAGTTAGAAAGAAAAGCAATTCATTTGCAGAAGAAACTAAAGATTAGCCCGTTTGCTACCCGTTCCCTTCAAGCTTGTGCTCTTTATCACAGGACTACAACACTAAACAAATAGACATATTTCTCTCAGTCTCCTCAGCAGATAAGCTATAAGCATGTAACTTGGACCACACCAATAGTTGTACCTTGTGAGGTTCAATTGCAGAATTGAGCAAACAGGTTTGTGGAAGTAGTAGTAATTATGTGCCGAATATAATGGGTAGTTGGAGGAAAAAAAAAAAAAATTTTTTTTTTTTTTATTTGGAGAGAGGAAGAAAAATATATTGGTAGAATGTGTGAGAATTGTGTTAAGGAGATATTTTGAGAAGTATAAAGGTTAATAAGAGGTGTGAGCTGGTTAAGGCCAAATGGCATGAATCTGTAAGGGTCATTATCAATTCAATTGTGCATCTTTCTTCACTGGGAGCAGAAGCAGACTGTGAGCAATGGTTGACCCAGTGTCAAAAAAGCTAGAGTGTGAAAACATACATGATGCCACAGAAGGGAAGTTGAAGAACTGACCCAGGAGATTTCAGAAAGGTGCTAATGGGTCCAGCAAAGTGAAAAAGGCTGATAAGGGAACATAGGGCTGAAGGAAGAACTGGAGGGGGGGCGGTGGTGGTGGAGGAGATGGCAGACCAAGAGGCTAGGATCACAGAGGGGGTAGAATGCCTTAGGGTAAGGAGTCCAGTGTATAGACATCATGGGGATGACTGATGTGGGGGATCTGAGGCATTAGGGGAGGGTCTGTTAAGTCTGAACAGTTGTCCACATATGTGCAGATGTCTGCCAGGACCCCGGAGTTCAAATCTTGGTTCCACTAACTAGCTTTGAGATCTTGGGCCAAGTTTGCCTCTCCTTCCTCATCTATAAAATAGAGACAATAACAGTACATTGTGAGAATTAAATTATATAATTCAACATAAATTACTTTGCAGAGTAAACGCATAATCTTTGTATTCAACAAAGATTAACAATGGTGATCATGACGCTGTTTGGAGAGGTCAGGCATGGAGAGAAGAATGAAACAGATGCTGAAGTCATAGGGGAAGGTAGATGTGGGTAGCAGGACCCAAAGCAGCAATAAATGAAGAGTGGTATTGAATCAGGAGATCTAGAAAGAAGGGATGCCAAAGGTCTGACAATGGCCCTGGGAGTGAAGAGTAGTCTGAATCTCACTGACACCAGGACCATGTAAGAATGTGAGGCCTTCAAGGGGCCTCAGTGGATATGGAATCTTCAGTTAGTGTAAGGAGATTGAGGGAATGTGAGAATAACTTTAGGGTAAGAGAAGTTTGTTCATAATGAACTAAATATCTCTGAGGGCACATTGGTAGAGAAGTTGAGAGGAAGATCAGAGCCAGGATGAGGTGGTCCAAGATAGGAAGGTTATGAGGGTTCAAATGAAGGTAAAGGAGTGAGAAGTTAGAGCCCATCATAGTGAGTATGGATCATGAAGACAATTGGAATAATTCCTTATAGTTATATAACTCAAATGTCAAATGAGATAATTCTGTCATCATCAACCTTAGATCCTATCTCCTGCTTCTACTGCATCCGGGACCTCTCTTGTATCTTGGCTCTCCCAGCTATCCCCCCCACCACACACACCCTATGCCCCCACATTTAGTGTAATTTTTTACTGAAGATTCAATTCAGAAATGAAAGTGGTGGGGCAAATGGGGAGTTGCTAATCACAGACCATATGCATATCAAGTTCTTTAAAATAGATATTGCTGTTCTCACTACAGGCCCCTAGCCAGTCTCTTCTGCTTGGCCAGGGTATTCTCACTGGTTGGCTTTTCCAGTTGGGCTCTAGCTCATCCTAGCTATGCCCAGAGGACTGTCATAACCAAGCATATCCATAAGAAGTGTGTCCCTAAAGAAGCACAGTGCAGAAGTAAACGCTGAAGGAATTGCTTAAGCAATTTAAATGAACTACTTGAGAAAAGTGTACAGTTCTTGAGAACCTTCAAAGACAGATTTCTACTATAAATGTTTATGAGATCACACATGTTAGGGTGCCAATAAGGAAGTACTGCATTTACATTTAGAAACTCCTGGATGCCTTTTTTTCCTAGATGGACCTGGCACATCACTTTGGACCAAAAATTTGTTCAGGGACAATCTCTTGAGTGATCCTGCTTAATTAGACAAGTGTAAATCCAGAAGGGGCAATCAGGGCATTTTTGGGATAGACAAAGTCTGCACCTTCCAGTACTGGTGTTGTGAAGAAGGTGAATAAATGGAGACAAAAGAAGAACCTCTGACCCCTCTTTCGCAGTTCAGTATTATTAGTATCTTTGGTGGATGGAGATGTCCATACTGAGGTGCCCTGCTAAAAGATGACAGCAAAGGTACCAAAGAGGAATTTACCACAAGAGAAAGGGACAGCTGAAGTGTTGACCTGCAGTCAAAGCTGTAATTTAGATCTTTGTGGCTCAGGTCTGGTGCTAGGCAGCGTGTGGTTAAAACTACTCTCCTTTCTGGACCCAGGCACCCTGGAACAAGGATCTTGTTTAAAAACAGTAGCTAAACACATGAGTTGTAACTTAAAAGATGAGCAACCTTGAGGTCCTTAGTATGTGACCACACTGCATGCTATGTACCCAACCCATGTAGGGGTGCTTTATATTAGATGGGAACATCACATACCTAAGTTAGAAGATGCTGCCCCCAAACTAATCAGTTATTGCATTTTTTCTGTCTGGTGTCTGGAAGCAGAACCAACCCTTTGGATTGGGTAGGCCTAGAATTCTTAGACCTTTTGCTGGACTTCGAAAGCTCCAGAAGAGAAATTGGATTTCCTGATGGTATGAAGAGGTTTGAGTGATTCTTTAGAAAAATAAGAGATGTATACCTCGAACTATGAAGCAGGCTATATTAGTTACCCATGACTTCACTTTTGTAACAATCACTCCTCAAAAGTCATTCCTACAATCAAAGTCCAAATCTTTTCTCTTGTAGTTGTACACATTTCCTTTTATTAATTTCTCAACCATTAATCAACTTTTGTAGTATATGATTTGGAATCAACTTGATGGCAATGGGTTTGGTTTTGGTTTTTGGGTAGTATTTTGAATCCACAAAGAAATAAAGATGGGCACAATTTCTATTCATTCAAACCTCATTAAGTGTTTTCAATATGAGGAGCAGGAGGGAGTGGATCTTTGAAGCCAGATGCCTTGGATCCCATTCTTGTCGCTCAGGAACACGGACTTGAGCCAGTCTGCCTGAACTCAAATCCTGGCTGTACCACTTCAAGGATGTGTGACTTTAGGTCAATGAATTGATCTCAGTAGGCCTCAGTAACTTATCTACATAGTAGGGATAACAATAAGACCTCCCTCATAGGATTGTTGTTAGAATTAATTTAGGTAATACATGTAAAGTGCTTAGAATAGTGCCTGGCACGGAACAAGCATGATGTAAGTATTTGCTATGATTTTGTTATCACTTTTTTTTTATACAGGAGCACAACTTATTGACAGCAATTACAATAATCAGCTGTGCAGTACCCTGAATCAATGAGATTTTTCCATCACATTAACTCCCATTTTCCCCCTTCCTCCTGCCCTTGGCAATCACTAGTAAACTTTGGTCTGTATACATCTTCCTTTTCTTGTCTTCTCATATAAATGAGGTCATACAAAATTTGTTCTTTTGTGATTGGCTTATTTCACTCAGCATAATGTCTTCACACTCCATCCAGACTTTAGCATGTATCAAGATTTCATTTCTCCTACTGGCTGAGTAGTATTCCATTGTATGTATACACCATATTTTATCCATTCATCTGTTGATGGGCATTTAGGTTGTTTCCACCTTTTGGCTATTGTCAATAGTGCTGCAATGAACATTGGTATACAAGTCTCTCTTTGAGTCTCTGCTTTCAAGTCTTTTGGGTATATACCTAGGAATGCTTTTTTTTTTTTATATATAGTAGTTCTATTTCTACTTTTTTGAGGAACTGCAGCACTGTTTTCCACATCGGCTGTACCATTCTGCATTCCCACCAGCAAGGGATAAGGGTTTCAGTTTCCCCACATTCTTGCCAACATTTGTTATTTTATCTTAGCCATCGTAGTGGGAGTGAAATGATACCTCATTGTGGTTTTGATTTGCATCTTTCTGATGGCTAATGATGCTGAGCATCTTTTCATGTGTTTGGTAAAATGTCTATTCAAGTCCTTTGCACATTTTGTGATTGGGTTACTTGTCTTTTTGTTGTTGTCAAAGTTTTATACATGTATTAGTTATTAGATTCTTGTCAGATATATGGTTTCCAAAAATATTCTCCTAGTCAGCAGCTTGTCTTTTCAATTTTTTGATAAAGTCTTTTGATGAGTGAGCGTCTTTAGTTTTTATGAGGTCCTATTTATTGATTTTGTCTTTTGTCGTTTGTGCTTTTGTTATTAGATAATCCATTGTTGAACACTAAGCCTGACAGCATTACCCACTGCTTGTTCTTCTAAGAATTTTATGGTTTTAGTTTTCTCATTTAGGTCCTTAATCCATTATGAATTTGTTTTTGTGTGTGGTGTGAGGCATGGGCCCTGTTTCATTTTTCTGCATGTGGAAATCCAGTTTTCCCCGCATCACTCATTTTTCCCTGTTGAATGGACTTAGCACCTTTGTCAAAAATCAGTTGACCATAGATGTGTGAATTTGTTTCCAGACTGTCAGTTCTATTCCATTGTTCAATGTGTCTATTGTTATACCAGTACCAGGCTGTTTTGACTGCTGTAGCTGCGTGGTATGTTTTAAAATCAGGAAGTGTGAGTCCTCCTACTTCATTTTTTTTTTTTTCTGCATGGATCGAGATGATCATGTGATTCTTTTCTTTCCTTTTATCTATGTGATGGATTACGTTGATTGATTTTCTAATGTTGAACCATCCTTGCATACCTGGTATGAATCCTACTTGGTCATGGCATATTATTTTTTTGATATGATGCTGAGCTCTATTGGCTAGAATTTTGCTGAGAATTTTTGCATCTATATTCGTGAGAGATATTGGTCTATAATTTTCTTTTTTTGTGGTGTCTTTGCCTGGTTTTGTTATTGGGGTATGCTGGCTTCATAGAATGAATTCGGAAGTATCACTTCCTTTTCTATGTTCTGAAATATTTTGAGTAGTACTGGTGTAAGTTCAGAAACTCTGGTGGCATAGTGGTTAAGTGCTATGCTTGCTAACCAAAGGATTGGCAGTTCAAATCTGCCAGGTGCTCCTTGGAAACTCTATGGGGCAATTCCACTCTGTCCTATAGCGTCGCTATGAGTTGGAATCAACTTGAGGGCACTGGGTTTGGTTTGGTTTTTGGTTTTGGTGTAAGCTCTTCTCTGGATGTTTGGTAGAATTCTCCAGTGAAGCCATCTGGGCCAGGGATTTTTTTGGTTGGGAGTTTTTTTTTTTTTTTATCTACTTCGTTCTTTATTTTCAAAATTGTTTTAGCTATTCGGGGCCTCTTGTCATTGCATATAAAGTTGAGGATTGGTTTTTCTACTTCTGTAAAGAAGGGTGTTGGAGTTTTGATCGAGGTTGTGTTAAATCTATAGATCACTTTGGGTAGTATTGACACCTTAACAATATTAATTCTTCCAACCCATGAACATGGATTTACTTGAATCTCCTTTAATCTCTTTCAGCAGTGTTTTATTGTTTTGATTGTGAAAGTCCTTCATGTCCTTGGTTAGATTTATTCCTAGGTACTTTATTCTCTTAATTGCTATTGTAAATGAAATTGTTCCTCTAATTTTCTTTCAGATTTCTTACTGCTGGTGTATAGAAACACAACTGATTTTTGTTTGATATTACTTTTAACAGTATGGCTTGGAGCAAGTTACTTAGAGTCTATGAACTTCAGCTTCCTCATCTGTAAATTGAAGATTATTTTACCTATCAGAATTTTTGTGAGGATTGAAGTCTCTCCCAAAGTGAATGTTCAATAGCAGTTTTCTTCTCCTATGACTCAGGCAACATGCTAGGCAATTAGGATACGAAGATGAACATGACAAAGTTCCTGCCCTTAAACAGTTCATATTCTATTAGGGGAAACAGACAAGCAAGCAAGCAATAATTGTGATACAAATAAAGGTACACACAAGGCTCATCTTTGCTTGGGAAGGGATGGAGAGTTACAGTGAAATCAGAGATGGATTCTCAGAGGAGGTTAGATTTGATCTGGGTTGGAGGGTGAAAATAAGTATTCAGACAGAGAAAGCAGGTGAAGGTATTTCTAGCTGAGAGAGCAGCATGAACAATGGCATAGACAAGTGGACATTCTTGGCGATCCAGGGGAAGGACCAGTAGTATGTCTAGGTGCATGAGGAGGAGGGATAGCCTTGATCTGACCCTTCTATTGCCCCTGAGACTTTGCTCTATTGTCTCCTCTCTTTTTAGTATCTTAATCACTCCTTTCCCTTGGTTACTTTTCCTTAGCCCAAACCTACAAACTCAAGTTTCTTTGGTCCTGAAATGATTGTCCTTGTTTGGCTATCTGTCTGTGTTCTGTGCTGTTTCTCTCCTTTATTTCCCTATACTCTTAGTCTCCATTCCTCCTTCCCAATTCAGCCCTCAATCCCCTATGTACTTGGTTCTCCTAAAATGTTCTTACCACAATTCACCAATGGTCTCTTGGTGTTCAGAATCCTTTTCCAGTCCCTTCTTATTCAACTCTATGATATTTTGCCTTTTGCTACCTCTTCCTGAGTTTCCTGTCTCACTATTCTCTAAGATCCTCTTGAATCTTCTGTCATCCTTGATAGTTCTCTTCTTCTTCGCACCCCTAGAGTTTGATGTTCTATTGTATTCTTTTCTGAGTTCCTTTCTCACAATCAATAATTTTTCAAGAGTAAGGTCATTCAGTCTTGAGGTTTCAGCTACACCTTCTGATTTTTCTAGTGATTCCCAAATCTTTATCTGCAGCTTCTATTGCTTTTGCAGGGGGTCCAGACTCACACTTCTCATCTCATACCGTAGGTTCCACTTCTCTGTCCCTCAGGCATCTCAAGGTAAATATATTCCAAACCTTCTCCAACTTATTATCTTCTCCAGCAATCTGATTTCCTATATTTGCATTCCCATTTCACAGTCCGAACATGAAACCTAGGAGTGATTCTTACTCCTTCCTTTTCCTCTCTCCTCCATATTCAGTCTGTCAACAACTTCTTTTATTTCTACTTTCTACATCTCATGGGTTGATTCTCTTCTCTTTCTTCACCTGTCACCTTCAGAGGTCCTAATCATTGTTCACTTTGATCAGCTTCCTAACTGATTTCCTTGCTTCTCCTTTCACTCCACTCAAATAAAAAAAAAATAAATAAATTTTTATTTTCATCCTCCAGAATCTCTTAGAATGATCTTTATAAACACCAATCTGATCATCCTACATTTCTGTTTTAAAATGTGTAGCTGCTCTCTATTACCTAAAACAGCAGTTCTCAAACCTTTTTGCATGGAGCCTTCTTTTTCATGTCAAAAACTGTTGAGGACCGCCACATGATAAAAAAAAAAAACTTTTTTTTTTTCCCACATGATAGCTGTGCTCTTATTATCTGTTGATTGAGAAATTACATAATACCAAAAGCTACTCTGATTTCTGCAACAATTTTAAATTTATTTTATTAGTAAATGTAACACTGACGTACATTTCACCAATAGTAATACATATTCAGAAATCAAGATAAATTCAATCTGCAGCTAATGATTGGTGGATACGTGGATTCCTTATAATAATTACCCTGCCCCCACCAACTGATAATCCTTTCCTTAAAGATTATGTCCAAATAAATTAGTGAGCTAGATAAGACCCTTTAAAACCTTACAGTGAACTTTTCCAATCTCATTTTTCAGTCAATTTGTTCTCCTCACTTCCCACCCCACTTTAGCCATACAAGCTGCTCCTGTTCCTCTCATTCCTCACTAGTCACCTTTCCAAGGAAGGCCTTTCACTCCTTTTCTCTGCCTGGAACACCCTGACCTTGTCCTTCAAGATCGGACAAAAAAAGTCAGAAGAAACCTTTTCAGTTTCCTCTTAAAGATGGTTGTTGCTGTCTTATGCAGCTATAACACTTAATACGCACATCACCTCTAATGAAATATTTATTATGTTATACTGGAAAGGTTTTTACCAGACTCTGGGTTCCAAGGTGAAAGAGACTGGGTCTTACTCATCTTTGTATCGCAGGCTCCTAGAATAGTGCCAGTACATAGTAGGTGCTTACCTGGTAGAGGCTGGTGAATTCATAGTGAAAATTAGAATAGCTTTGGCAACCTTAGAAAGAGCAGTTTCCTGGCAGAGGAAGAAAAACAAAATAACCTTGCCTTTGGAACCCAGGGTCCTTCCTCGTAATTACCACTCCATCCAGGAACAAATAATAATTAGTCTTGTATTTGGCCAACAAACTGTAGAACATTACAGCCTGGAAGGAGCTGCAGCTGTCATCCAGTATGACTCCTTCCTATTACAGGTAAGAAAACAGTTATCATTGAGACTTTCCTTTTCCAGATTCAGTAATACAATTTTCAGCTTCCTCCATATTCTGGTTCCTGATTCATTTTCTTTGGATCCTGATACTTCTGTATTCCTCCTAGGTTGTCAGAGCAAGGGGCTTATTTATAAAACGTAAATGAATGCCTGTAATTCATAGAAAATTTATTTTTTAAAATGATGCAGACATTTCAGCATATTTTACTAAGCCCTTGGCCAAGTCCTTTACCGGGCAATATCTAAAAAGGAGCAAAATTGGCAGACCTGAATTCTAACTTCACTTTCTTCTCCTGCCTGGGCTCCGGTGGAGGTGTGAATGGGCAGTGAAGTGCCAGAAGGCAAGCGGCCAGAGGAAGAGCAGCAACCTGGACATTCAGCCTCTGGACTGATGAAAATCCACTGGAGCCCACTATTGTCTCAGAGATTAGAATCTGCCTAGTTTTTGTTACTTCTGAATGTTGAGCCTCAAAATGTCAGGTGTCAAATATGAGGTGGGTAATTTTGCAGCAGTATGGATGAATTTGTGTGGAGATGATTAGTATGAAGCTGTGAAGTAAGGAGCTTGGGGGAGAATATGGAGAAAATTTGTCTTTGGCAAGATACTCAGCCACTGAAGGATCTTCAGGGCACTGTGTACAACATGGAAAAAATTAAACTTCCTTCTGTTGCATCCAACTAACTGCATGGTCACTTTGAGAACAACAAAGTGGCAGTTATTCTTGAAGAACTGTTTAGAAGAAAATTTATCAAAAATAAGCTGCAACTTAGTAGTTCTCAATGTCATCAATATCACACGCAAGTAAAATTTTGCTGAAGATCATTCAAAAATGGGGTTCAGCGGCATATTAACAGGGAAATTCAAGCCAGATTCAGAAGAGGAACCGGAATGAGGGGTATCATTGCTGATGTCAGATGGATCTTGGCTGAAAGCAAAGAATACCAGAAAGATGTTTACCTGTGTTTTAGTGACTATGCAAAGGCATTCGACTCTGTGTATCAAAACAAATTATGAATAACATTTTGAAGAATGGGCATTCCAGAACACTTAATTGTGCTCATGCAGAACCTGTACATAGATCAAGAGGCAGTTGTTTGAACAGAACAAGGGAATACTGCGTGGTTTAAAGTCAGGAAAGATGTGCATCAGGGTTGTATCCTTTCACCATACTTATTCAATCTGTATGCTGAGTAAATAATCTGAGAAGCTGGACTATATGAAGAACGGGGCATTAGGACTGGAGTAAGACTCATTAACAACCTGTGATATGTAGATGACACAACCTTGCTTGCTGAAACCCAAGAGGACTTGAAGTATTTACTGCTGAAGAGCAAAGACTACAGCCTTCAATATGAATTACACCTTAATATAAGAAAACAAAAAATCCTCACAACTGGACCAATAAGCAATATCATGATAAATGGAGAAAATATTAAAGTGGTCAAGGATTGCATTTTACTTGGACCACAATCAATGTTCGTGGAAATGGCAGTCAAGAAATCAAACAACATATTGCACTGACCAAATTTGCTACAAAAGACCTCTTTAAGGGTGTTGGAAAGCAAAGATGTCACGTTGAAGACTAAGGTGCATCTGACCCAAGCCATGATATTTTCAATTGCTTCATATGCATGCAAGAGCTGGACAATGTATAAAAAAGATCAGAGAATTCATGCATTTGAATTTTGGTTTTCGCAAAGAATATTGAATATACCAAGGACCGTCAGAAGAGCGAACAAATGGGTCTTAGAAAACGCACAGCCAGAATGCTCCTTAGAAACACAGATGGTGAGACTGTCTCATGTACTTTGGACATACTATCAGGAGGGACCTGGAGAAGGACATCATGCTTGGTAAAAGAGAGAGTCAGTGAAAAAGAGGAAGACCCTCAATGAGATGGATCGATAGAGTGGCTCAAACAGTGGGCTTAAGCATAGAAATGACTGTGAGGATGGCGCAGGACCTGACAGTGTTTCATTCTCTTGTACATAGGACCGCCGTGAGTCAGAACTGACTTGACGGCACCTAAGAACAATTGTAGTTCTCAAGAGTCTGCCCAAGATCTCAGCTATACTGTTGCCTCTCTGTGGAGAGAAAGCCTGGGCACCTCTCTGAATTTAAATGAAGTGTTATTGCTAGCCTTTAAAAATGAAAATCCTCCTAAAAACTTCTGTACATTCTGTAGCCTATGGCTGTATAAGCATCCTACCAGTCTTGTGATCCATCTTTTGGCAAATAAATGAGACCTGAACTCATCTCTCTATTTACACTTTATACAAAATTCCTAACTCCAAGGGATACAAATTTCAGGCTCCCAAATGCTAGCCTAGAGAAGCTATAATCCTGATTGTTTACAAAGCTCATCCATCAAATGTAGCTGGTGTCAGTTACCTCTGGTATCCCTAAATTAATCTTGCATATTCAATAGTTGCAATGAAAAGCTAGGTCCGAAATAGCAAACGCACAGACAGCACCATTAAGCAGAGTGCAGGCATTACAATTTTTCCTTGGGTTGCTTGTGTTACTGATCAAACTTGCAGACTTGAGACTAGAGCATTTCTGACAGTAAGTGCCACAAAAAGATGCTGTTCATTTATTTTGGCAGTGGGTTGCACTGTTCTAAGAAGGCAGCTGCTCATGGCAGAGCCCAGCGTTTTAACTCGAAACTGTCCTTTCTTAACATTTGCAGGACATTGGACTATGGCATTTTAGGAGATGGAACCAATTGAAGGGCGCATTGAGCAATAGCAGTTAAAATGCTGCGACTTGTAAAATCCCTTATGTGCAGTACGAAGTTTTCAGTTATTAAAAAAAAAAAAGAGAGAGAGAACAGAATTTAAAGGGCAATTTAGTTTTCATCATTTGTACTGTTGTATATTCCTACCAGATTGGTCAGTTTTGTTTCTTTGTAGACAGTTTTCAACTTGGGCAATTCAAGAGTAGTCAGAGATGTTTAAATCTCAAATCAAGAAGTTTACATGGATATTTTTTAAATTCCTGTGAGCTTTTTTCAAGTTATAGTAAGTTCTACAAATGTCCTATTTAAATAGAATATTCTGGACATAAACCAAGCCAGCAATAAATGAGAAGTGGGCCTCATTTTCTCACCTGATACCTTTCTAGACAACACAATTGTGAGCTCACTTTGTGGTGATTCTGAGGCACACAGGGAAACACCCATGTGTACAGCCTCAGGAACAGGCTTACCTACTATAAAGGGAAGAATGGCTTTCTTCTGGGCTCACATGACAAAAGAATTCACACATATTCTAATGATAGACACATCTTTCTCCTGGTTGTTGGCAGGGTGCCCACCATAAGCCGACAGCAGGCTGGATGCTAAGCAGAGTTGGAGGTGAGTAGAAGATAACAGAGTGCCCCAAGCAATTTTTGCCCCAGCATGAAAAGCACACAACCTGTGTTTGTTTCCTCAAGAGGGCACCAGGCAAATACCCAGCTATCTTTTGTGCATTCCAATTAGCTTCCTTGGCAATGCTTCTAGAATAGAATACCACTACCATCAAGGGCCATAGATACACATCATACATCATTTTCTTTGTACATATGCTAGTGTACTACTTAACTCAATGACATCAACACGAGTTTTTTTTTTTTATTAACTTTTCTTGAGGTTCAAGTGAACGTTTACAAATCAAGTCAGACTGTCATATATAAGTTTATATACACCTTACTCCGTACTCCCACTTGCTCTCCCCCTAATGAGTCAGCCCTTCCAGTCTCTCCTTTCGTGACAATTATGCCAGCTTCCCACTCTCTCTATCCTCCCATCCCCCCTCCAGACAGGAGATGCCAACACAGTCTCAAGTGTCCACCTGATATAATTAGCTCACTCTGCATCAGCATCTCTCTCCTACCCACTGTCCAGTCCCTTTCATGTCTGATGAGTTGTCTTCGGGAATGGTTCCTGTGCTGTGCCAACAGAAGGTCTGGGGACCATGACCGCCAGGATTCCTCTAGTCTCAGTCAGACCATTAAGTATTGTCTTTTTATGCGAATTTGGGGTCTGCATCCCACTGATCTCCTGCTCCCTCAGGGGTTCTCTGTTGCGCTCCCTGTCAGGGCAGTCGCCGATTGTGGCCGGGCAGCAACTAGTTCTTCTGGTCTCAGGATGATGTAGGTCACTGGTTCATGTGGCTCTTTCTGTCTCTTGGGCTCTTAGTTGTCATGTGACCTTGGTGTTCTTCATTCTCCTTTGCTCCAGGTGGGTTGAGACCCATTGATGCATCTTAGATGGCCGCTTGTTAGCATTTAAGACCCCAGACGCCCCATTGCAAAGTGGGATGCAGAATGTTTTCATAATAGAATTATTTTGCCAATTGACTTAGAAGTCCACTTAAACCATGGTTCCCAAACCCCCACCCTTGCTCCGCTGACCTTTGAAGTCTTCAGTTTATCCCTGAAACTTCTTTGCTTTTGGTCCAGTCCAGTCGAGCTGACCTTCCATGTATTGAGTATTGTCCTTCCCTTCACCTAAAGCAGTTCTTATCTACTAATCAATCAGTAAAAAACCCTCTCCCTCCCTCCCCCCCCTCGTAATCACAAAAGTATGTGTTCTTCTCAGGTTTACTATTTCTCAAGATCTTATAATAGTGGTCTTATATAATATTTGTCCTTTTGTCTCTGACTAATTTCGCTCAGCATAATGCCTTCCACGTTCCTCCATGTTATGAAATGTTTCATAGATTCGTCACTGTTCTTTATCGATGCGTAGTATTCCAATGTGTGAATATACCACAATTTATTTAGCCATTCATCCGTTGATGGACACCTTGGTTGCTTCCAGCTTTTTGCTATTGTAAACAGAGCTGCAATAAACATGGGTGTGTATATATCTGTTTGTGTGAAGGCTCTTATTTCTCTAGGGTATATTCCGAGGAGTGGGATTTCTGGGTTGTATGGTAGTTCTATTTCTAACTGTTTAAGATATCGCCAGATAGATTTCCAAAGTGGTTGTACCATTTTACTTTCCCACCAGCAGTGTATGAGAGTTCCAATCTCTCCGCAGCCTCTCCAACATTTATTATTTTGTGTTTTTTGGATTAATGCCAGCCTTCTTGGAGTGAGATGGAATCTCATCATGGTTTTAATTTGCATTTCTCTAGTGGCTAATGATCGAGAGCATTTTCTCCTGTATCTGTTAGCTGCCTGAATATGTTCTTTAGTGAAGTGCGTGTTCATATCCTTTGCCCACTTCTTGATTGGGTTGTTTGTCTTTTTGTGGTTGAGTTTTGACAGAATCATATAGATTTTAGAGATCAGGTGCTGGTCGGAGATGTCATAGCTGAAAATTCTTTCCCAGTCTGTAGGTGGTCTTTTTACTCTGTTGGTGAAGTCTTTAGATGAGCATAGGTGTTTGATTTTTAGGAGCTCCCACTTACCTGGTTTCTCTCCGTCATTTTCGGTAATGTTTTGTATTCTGTTTATGCCTTGTATTAGGGCTCCTAAGGTTGTCCCAATTTTTTCTTCCATGATCTTTATCGTTTTAGTCTTTATGTTTAGGTCTTTGATCCACTTGGAGTTAGTTTTTGTGCATGGTGTGAGGTATGGGTCCTGTTTCATTTTTTTGCAAATGGATATCCAGTTATTCCAGCACCATTTGTTAAAAAGACTATCTTTTCCCCAGTTAACTGACACTGGGCCTTTGTCAAATATCAGCTGCTCATATGTGGATGGATTTATATCTGGGTTCTCAATTCTGTTCCACTGGTCTATGTGTCTGTTGTTGTACCAGTCCCAGGCTGTTTTGACTACTGTGGCTGTATAATAGGTTCTGAAATCAGGTAGAGTGAGGCCTCCCACTTTCTTCTTCTTTTTCAGTAATGCTTTGCTTATCCGAGGCTTCTTTCCCTTCCATATGAAGTTGGTGATTTGTTTCTCTATCACATTAAAAAATGACATTGGAATTTGGATCTGAAGTGCATTGTATGTATAGATGGCTTTTGGAAGAATAGACATTTTTTACTATGTTAATTCTTCCTATCCATGAGCAAGGTATGTTTTTCCACTTAAGTATGTCCTTTTTAATTTCTTGTAGCAGAGCTTTGTAGTTTTCTTTGTATAGGTCTTTTACATCCTTGGTAAGATTTATTCCTAAGTATTTTGTCTTCTTGGGGGCTACTGTGAATGGTATTGATTTGGTTATTTCCTCTTCGATGTTCTTTTTGTTGATGTAGAGGAATCCAAGTGATTTTTGTATGATTTATCTTATAACCTGAGACTCTGCCAAACTCTTCTATTAGTTTCAGTAGTTTTCTGGAGGATTCCTTGGGGTTTTCTGTGTATAAGATCATGTCATCTGCAAATAGAGATAATTTGACTTCCTCTTTGCCAATCCAGATGCCCTTTATTTCTTTGTCTAGCCTAATTGCTCTGGCTAGGACTTCTAGCACGATGTTGAATAAGAGTGGTGATAAAGGGCATCCTTGTCTGGTTCCCGTTCTCAAGGGAAATGCTTTCAGGCTCTCTCCATTTAGAGTGATGTTGGCTGTTGGCTTTGCATAGATGCCCTTTATTATGTTGAGGAATTTTCCTTCAATTCCTATTTTGGTGAGAGTTTTTATCATAACTGGGTGTTGGACTTTGTCAAATGCCTTTTCTGCATCAATTGATAAGATCATGTGGTTTTTGTCTTTTGCTTTATTTATATGGTGGATTACATTAATGGTTTTTCTAATATTAAACCAGCCTTGCATACCTGGTATAAATCCCACTTGGTCGTGGTGAATTATTTTTTTGATATGTTGTTGAATTCTATTGGCTAGAATTTTGTTGAGGATTTTTGCATCTATGTTCATGAGGGATATAGGTCTGTAATACAAGTAGAGTTTTATTTGCATTTTGTAGTGTTAGAATGGAGATTTGGGTTTGGAATTAAAATTCATACATTTTTTTTTCTTTATTCTTCCTCCCCAGATCATTCCCTTCTTTCCACTCTGCTTTAGACCAGACACTCTTCAGAGAGTCTGTACCGTGAACAGACTGGGCATGGTTGGTAATATGTGCTGCAGCTCCATGGAAACCATGTCTATGAGTCAGAAAGCAAACACCAAGCCTTTTGTAGATACTATGGTATGTGTTACTAATATAATACCTGGCATGTGTGAACTGGCCAGATATATCCTCCAAGGGTGGCCATGCAGGGTGCTGTGAAGTTTGGAGCTAACTGGAAGTCATACCATCCCAGAGGCAGGCCCAACCCTTCTGCTTCTCTGTGGGTAACCTGTTTCCTTAATAGTGCTGGTGCCTTTATTTTAGTCAGTGGCAGCAGCAAGTAGCCATTTGCTTCCTGCACCTCAATCATTTATGGACCTAAGACCTCAGGATATGGTCATAGAAGAAATAGGTCAGGCCACGCAAGCTTCCCTCCTGAATTCTTGGAGAGCGCTTAAACAAGTCAAATGACTCGGAGAGTTCAATTAATTAGATTTTACAATGGAAAGAAAACCCTAAAAACCAAACCTGTTGCTGTTGAGTTGATTTTGACTCATGGTGACCCCATGTGTTACACAGTAGAACTGCTCCATAGGGTTTTCTTGGATGAACAACAACAATATTTATAGGAGCAGATCACCAGGCCTATCTTCTGTGGTGGGTTTGAACCACCAACCTTTAGATTAACAGCTAATTATAAACCACCTGCACCATCCAGGGAATCATAGTGTGGGAAGAGGTGTTTAAAAAAAAACAGCAAAAAACCAAATGTCCCCAAATGATTAACCAAACGCGTTGCTTATCTGTTGTTGTTTATGGCATCATAGGCCTGCTCTGTGCTGGCAGTTGGCAAACTATGGCCTCCAGCCTGTGTTTGTACGGCCCATATGTTAAAAATGGGTTTTACAATGGATTCAAACATACTATGAATCATGAAGATGGTGCACGACTGGGCAATGTTTTGTTCTGTTATGCATAAGGTCACTATGAGTTGGAGTCAACTCAATGGCATCTAACAACAATAACAACAAAGGGGGAAAAATAATATGGGACAGAGATTGCATAGGGTCTTCAAAGTCCAAAATATTTACTATTCAGTCCTTCACAGAAAAATGTCAAAGCCACAAAGATGCTTTTCATTTCTAGCTGGAAGCCATTTCTCTTCTGCCCTCAAAGTCTATCTGTGTTGTCAGGCAGCCCAGGAGAGGACTTTGGCTTTGGTTTAGGGGCTCTGTGAGACTGTGTAGTTTTGGAGTTTCTGGCACCACTTTCAGGCAGGCCTCACCACACCCCAAGACCACTATGCCTTGTATCCAGTGGGTGATTGGATGGGGAACCAAGAGCTTATAGAGAGTTCTATTGAACTCTAACTTCCCAGCCTTTGACAGGGCTCTCATGCAGCCTAGCTTTTCAGTGAGAGCACATGTTTATCAGATCTTCTGAGCCATTTGATACTTCAGAGTTTTTCTTCTATTACCATTCTTTAAGAGCTGGCCCATCTCCAAGGCTTTGGGAAGAGAAGATTCTAAATTAATTCCTAAAGTTTCTAGTTAGACTACCTTTCAGTCCAGGTTCTTCCTCTTTGTTCTTTGATCTGAATCCCAGGAGATTCATGAGTGTTTCTCCTGTTGCAGCTTTATCTGAATATTGCCAGTCTCTTGAACCGATATTGTTGGTCTGCTGATGTACCCTTGGCTGATTACCTAAAGGGTAGGGAAACGTCTCTTGCCTTGCTTTCTTTTTGGGTCAAACTTTCTCTTCTTGAAGGAACAGAAATCCCAAGACTGGGGATGGTATCCCACTCATAACCAGTCTGAGTAAAAACCTAGGATTTAAACAAACTCCAAGGTTGGTGTCTGTTAAGGATTGAATTGTGTCCCCTAAAATATGCGTTGTAAATTGTGACCTCTATCCTATGAGTCGTAATCCACCCTTTGGCAATGTGGGGGTTTTAATGCCTGTGGTTATAATTCCATTTGAGAGTGGGTTGTCTTTGTTATGTTAATGTGGCAGGATTAGTGTAGAGTGTGTTTTGAGTCAATCACTTTTGAAATATATCAAACCTATTGCCAACTGAGTCGATTCTGACTCATAGTCACTCAGTAGGACAGAATAGAACTGCCTTATAGGGTTTCCAAGGAGCAGCTGGTGGATTTGACCTGCCAACCTTTTGGTTAGCAGCCAAGCTCTTAAACATGGTGCCACCAGAGCTCCAAAAGAAGAGATCAAACAAGCAAACAAGCAAGCAAAGATGCGGGAAGTTTTATGCTAAGCAACATGGAGATCTCCAAGGAATCAGGAAAAAAGGTCCTTGAAGAGATAAGGACCTCCCCCCAAAGCCAACAGAAAAGACCTCCCAATAGAGCTGGTGCCCTGATTTCGGACTTCTAGCCTCCTAAGCTGTATATTTCTTAAAGCTACCCACTTGTGATATTTCTGTTACAGCAGCACTAGATAACTAAGACAGCGTTCATCACCATTTTCTTCTAACTCTGTTTTCTCCCACTCCTCTTCATACTCATTGCTATTGCCCTAGCTCAGGCTCTCATTATCTCACACTGAAACCAGAGCAGTAACACTTCACTGGTGACCCTAATCCCAAATGCAAACTCAGCCAGACCTGCAATGGGCTTTCAGGAAGCTGAAAATCTGGCCTCAATCCACAGAAAGTAAAAATGACTAGCCTCTTGTTTCCCAGATGTCCAGGTATTTCCCACAGTCCTAGCAGCCATAACGTGATAAAGCAGAGCTTCTCAAATTTTAGGGTGCACATGGATCACCCAGTAATCTTTTTTAAAATGCAAATTATGATTCAGTAGGCCTGGGTTCGGGCCTGAGATTCTGAATTTCTAACAAGATCTGAGTTGATCCCTAAGCTGGTGAGTAACAAAGCTTTAGGTCATTTACATGTTTGTCTTTGAGGCTGTAACCTGCTTAAGGGGAAGGAATAAGTCTTTGAATACCCAGTGCCTGGTGCAGTGCCTGGAACATGACAGACATGTAATAAGTGTTGGTTAATAATTGATGAATGAATGAATGAACCTATGTGCTATGGGTTGAATCGTGTCCCCCAAAAATGTGCACCAACTTGGCTAGGCCATGATTCCCAATATTGTGTGGTTGTTTTCTATTTTGTGATCCGATGTAATTACCCTATGTGTTTTAAATCCTAATGTCTATGGTGTTAATGAGGCAGGATTAGAGGCAGTTATGGTAATGAGGCAGAACTCAATCTATAGGATTAGGCTGTATCTGTAACTAATCTCTTTTGAGATTAAAAAGAGAGAAGCAAGCAGAGAAGAGAGAGATCTCATACCACCAAAAAAGATGAGACAGGAGCAGAGCATGTCCTTTGGACCTGGGATCCCTGCACTGAGAAACTCCTAGACTCAGGGAAAGATTGATGACAAGGACCTTCCCCCAGAGCTGACAGAGAAAGAAAGCCTTTCCCTGGAGCTGGCACCCTGAATTCAGACTTCCAGCCTCCTAAACTGTGAGAGAATAAATTTCTGTTGTTAAAGTCACCTACTTGTGGTATTTCTGTTATAGCAGCACTTCGTAACTAAGACACTATGCTATTGGGGTCATCCCTTGGGTATTGAAGAGCTCATGACCATTCAGATATGTTTGGCATACAATACTTGTACTGCCAGATGTCTCCGAACCTTCCCACTCTTCAACATTTTTATTCATTTTCAACCTTTCTTGGAGAGTAAAGGAAGCTCCAAATTGTTCACTTTGAGGAACGACATTCCAGAATGCCATTGTGATGGTAGAGAAGGTTATGAACTAACCATTCACCAGGACTTAAGTCAACTCTTAACACCAGCTGACAAAAACCACCTCCTTCCTCCTACTCTCCTCCATCCCTACTCTGTGTAACTGCCCAGAAGCTGATTACCGAGAGCAAGGAATGTACAGGATTAAGCTCATAGTGGAATCTGGCATCATACACTTAAAACCAAGATAGGTATTATTATCCTCATTTACAAATAGAAGATCGAGGCTTGAAGGCGTAGTTTGTCCAAAGCTATCAAACTAATGGGTGGCAGACCAGGGGTCAAACAGATTTAACTTCAAAGCCTGTGCCTTTCCACCACACCACAGCGAACACTATGAAAAGAAGCTAAAGGCCTAATTGGCCACACTGTTAAGAGATCTCTGTTGCCTTCTTCTTTCTTCCCCAAAGAAAATTGAAAGCAATATAGATTACTCTGGAATCCCTGGGTGATTCAAATGGTTAATGCCCTTAGCTGCTCACTGAAGATTGGAGGTTTGAGCCCACCCAGAGGCTCCTGGGGAGGCAGGGCTGGAAATTTACTTCGGAAAAATCAGCCATTGAAAACTCTGTGGAGCACAGTTCTACTCTGACACATGGGCTCAGTGAGTCAGAATTAACTCGATGGCAGCTGGTTTTACTGGGTTACAGATTACTTTATAGACAACAGAGGCAATTACAGTTGTTCCTTGGTGTCTGAGGGGGATTGGCTCCAGGACCCTTACTGATATCAAAATCCATGGATGCTCAGGCCCCTTAGACAAAATGGTATAGTGTTTGCTTATAACCTACATACATCCTCCTGTATACTAAATCGTCTCTAGATTACTTATAATGTCTAATACAATGTAAATACTATGTAAATAGTTGTTATACTTCATTGTTTAGTAATTAATGACAAGAAAAAAAGTCTTTTTTATTACCAAATATTTTCGATCTATGGATGAGGAACCCGCGGATACAGCAGGCTGTCTGTGTGCAGCTGCTCTCTGATAACTCCAACCTTGACAATCACAGAGATGCCTCATTTTTCTGGCATCTTCAAGGAACGTACTGTTTAATATAAACACATTTTCCAGAGAACTCAAAAATTATTTTAACAATGTGGGAAAGAATAGTTCTGAACTGTACTACATCTGTTTTGGCTCCTTAAATAAGGCATATCATTTCTCAATGGTTCCGAGCCACTGTTAAGGACTGTGAATCCCAGCACTAGGCTGAAATCCATTCATATTGTCAGGTATTACTGAAATATATTGAACCGTTTACCTCTACGTTAAATTGTCCTGACTTAGGCTTTTGAGACAGAATTCTGATTTTATAGTTATTCTTAAATTTCCTCTCTTAAAGACTATCAATTATTCCTTTCTGCTAGTGTCAATGGACCTGCTTCAACATTGCACCATCTCTAATTTGTTCAGCAAGGGAAAAACTGATGTGTAAGCCTGTTAGAAATACATGCAAAGTAAAAATGAGTAGAATATGAAAGGAAGATCTAAGAAGTTTCCTTCTGAGTTAAAATTTAGGATTTAGCACCCTTTAACATTTGTTTTGACTACTCAGAGGTCTCCGTTCATTTCCTGGTTCTGAACATTATATTTTGAAGTGAAAGTCATACTGAAAAATGACCTCTGTAAAAGTACAATGGACTGGAATGCTTTAGGTTGGTAATGAATGGGAGGTCAAGACCCTTAAGTTCATCTAACCAAAAAAAACAGCATTTGAAAAGTCTGTGTAATTTGTCCGAGAAGAAATCAATACCAACAAATTAGCTCTCTTAAACACACAAACAAACCATGGGTTATTTTCTAGACTGGGTCTTTCATTCCCAGCTTCTTTGAATGAAGAGATTCACTACAAACTAAAAGTACATTCACCTCAGATAATGCAACAAATTTTTGAATTCTAAGAGAATCCTCTGGTTTAACTCAAGTTTCTATAACAAAATAATTGTAGTCTACCAAAAACAAGGGAAACATGCTTTCAATCTCTTTTCATGCTTTAAATGTCTCTTTTGTTACTGTTTTTTTTTTTTTTTTTGCATTAGCACATTTTTTTCTATTTTCAAGATGATTTTGTGGTTAATGAAATAGGTTAGTACATCGGAGTTTAGAGCTAACACACAAGGCAAAATATATCATTTAAAAGAATTCCAGTTTACCAGTTAGAACCACATCTGTTGGGCAAATAGCCTTCATAAAATAATTATGAACATAAATAGTTAACTTTGGTATCTATCAATTGTGTAAAAAGACTAGAGGCCATTCCTTTGACAATAATAGTACTATTGGGAAAAAATAATAAAGGGAAAGAACATTTTTATAAGATTTGACATATGTTCACACAACATAAACAAAATCTTGGAGAAATACAAACACCTAGGTGCAAATCAAATAATTTCCTAAACTTTGACTGTTTTTAACTACTGTTTACCAACCTTATTTTTTCTTAGTTTGATTTAAGGAAAGAGGCTATTTCCACGCAGTACTTCAAAGAACGGGAAAATCTCTGCAATAATCTCCTTTAAGCTTGCAGCTCACATACATCAAAAGTTTTTAACTATTTGCCCCTCATCAGGGAGATGGTCTTCTGTGCATGTCCTTAAAGAATCTAGACTTCTCCCAAACTGTGAGAGAAAATTCCCATTTTCTACTAGGGAAAGTATAAGTTGTATTTGCCCATATCCACATTCTACCATCTTTCCTTTCCAAGTTGGAAATTTCTAAGTCAGAAACCTAGGAATAAAAAGAAGGAAGATCAATATGCCAGCGAGACTCCCTGCAGCCTGTGAGAACTCCACGATGGTTTATTTCTAATCAGAAAAGGTTTCTGAGGAAAAGACATGCATTTTTAAAACTCCCTTCTCTCCCCATAGCTTTGAAGCTCAAATTTGTATAAAATCACACAACAGCAATTACCTAGCTCCTGGTTGCTTCCAAAACTGCTTCTCAGAGAAGTTTGGGCCTTTTCTGAACATTTAAAATCGATTTGTGGAAGCAACCAAGATGTCCTTCAGTAAGTGAATGGACAAACGAACTACAGTACATCCATACAATGGAATATTATTCAGTGAAAAAGAAATGACCTATCAAGCTACAAAAAGACATGGAAGAGCCTTAAATGCATATTGTTCAGTGAAAGAAGTCAGTTTGAAAAAGCTAATACTATATGATTCTAAGTATATGACATTCTAGAAAAGGCAAAACTATAGAAATAATAACAAGATCTGTGTTTGCCAGGGGTTCAGGGAGTAGAGGAGAGGGATGAATAGGTAAAGCACAGGACATTTTAAGGGCAGTGAAAGAATTCTGCATGGTACTATGCATTTGTCAAAACCCATAAAACTGTACCTGGCCAATGCATCTCATGGTCAGCCACCACCTGTCTGGCAGTAGAGGCATCTGTGTTGCTGAACAGGTTTCAGTGGAGCTTCTAGACTAAGATGGACTAGGGAGACAGGCCTGGCAATCTGCTTTTGAATATCAGCCAATGAAAACCTTATGGATCACCAGGGTCCTTTATGCAACCGATCATGGGGATGGTGCAGGACAGAGCAGCATTTTGTTTCATTGTGGATGGGATTGTCATGAGTTGGGTGCCAAGTTAACGGCAACCAACAACAACAACAACAATAGAGCTGTATAACACAAAGAGTGAATCCTAATGTAAACTGTGGACTTTATAATATATCAGTATTTATTCATCACTTGTAATAATAACGGGAGAACTGTGCAGGGGAGGAGGGAAACTCTGTACTTTGTGCACAAGTTTTCTGTACGTCTAAAACAGATCTAAAAGAAAAAATACGTAAAATAAAGTGAATTTAAAAAAATAGATTTGAACTACAATTCTTCAGATTCCAAACTGCAGGCTAGAGAAAGCCAGTGTTATCATTACCAGAGTCCATTTTGTAGACTGACCTGAGGACATTTTCCTAGAGTCAAGATTTACTGGTGGTTCTAAAATCCAACTACTAAAAATGTTCCTATCCACTTACTTTTGTCACTCATATGATTTTGCTTGTGACCTATCCATATCTCTGATCCTGGAAAATTAATGTGCAAGGTTATTGATGTTGCACACTCTGGTTACCTGTTTTTCCAAGCATTTTAAAGATAAATATCCTATAAAAAAAAAAAAAAAAAAAACTTCTTTTCATAGCATGTGTTAAACTCTTCCTCTGTGTTGTGTTTTATTATGGGAAATGAGTTTTAAATGATTTTTGGCCAGAGGCAAGATAAAATATGTTTGGCTTCAATATCATGCCAGGCATTTTTTCTTTAGCTTGTAAGACCTCGGTGGACTTCTGCTTCTTGGAATCCAGGGTCTTGGGGTGTGTGTGTGTTGTTTTTAAGTAAACGCTGAGTTTGGTTCTTTATTTTAAACAACCTTAACTTCCCTCTCATGATTGCTGGTGAGAAACTCATGGGCTCAGTGTTTCAATGATCCAATTTTCCCATTACTCAAGCATTGATGTTGTTAGCTGCTGTGAAGTTAGCCCCTGACTCATGGGGACCCCACGTACAACAGGACAGAATGCTGCCTGGTCCTGCGCCATCCCCATGACCCATTGCGGATCGGACCATAGTGAACCATAAGGTTTTCATTGGCTGATTTTCAGAAGTAGATCTTCAAGCCTTTCTTTCCAGTCCATGTCAGTCTTAGTCTGAAAGCCCTGCTGACAGGGGCCCAGCATGATAGTAACACGCAAGCCTCCACTGACAGATGGGGTTGGCTGCCCATGAAGTGTATTGACTGGGAATTGAACCTGGGTCTCCCACACGGAAGACAAGAATTTTACTACTAAACCACCAGTGCCCTCACTCAAGGATTGTACCCTCAGAAGATCCCCGAAGTCTTTTCTCAAGAAAGCCTTTTCTCAAGCAAATTCTAATGTCCTCATTGATCTTCCTCAACAAATACTTCATGTGCTGCTGAAGGGGACATCCTCTTTCCCCTCCATATTCAAATACCTCACCCATGTTAATTATAGAACTCTCTGTGAGAATCCTGTTTTTTTTTAATTGTGTGCTCTGTTAGCTTTTTGTGTTAAGGGAAAAGGCTTTCAACAATTTCCTATTCTTATGCTGGAAAATGTGTATCGTCCCTGATCTGTTATTTTCTTTTTGTATAGAGTAAGGAAAAAAATGATTTATCCTCTCAACTGAATGCTCAGCATTGTCTCACTAACTTCCCTTCCAACCTTTGCTTGGAATTTGAGAATTTGTATTTCCTTGCTTTTGTTTGCTAATTTACAAAGGATTTTATTCTTTTTGTTTCAAGTTGAGGCTCAGAAGCTAGGGTTTCCTTTCTTTAGTATCACTTTGTCTCCTAAGCATTTTTTAGCTTCACTTTGTGTTTGTTCACACTCCATTTCATTCTTATTTTGTTTCTTTTTTATATATACATTAAGAAGGCATTGATGTTTAGCTCTAACTACTGTCTTGTGTTTCTATTTCCTTGGAATAGTAAACTCTTGTGTTCTTTTTCTGCCTCTACCTCTCTGTCTCCATCTCTCACAATTATTTAAAATGCTTCTGTTAAGGGTGATGGAAAAATGTGGGAACAGTTAGTAGTGAAGGCGGCACAATCTGATGAATGTATTTAATATCACTAAATTATGCATAACAATGTTGAACTGGCAAATGTTTTCTTATATCTACCTATCTATACCACACACACACTAAAAAAAAGAAAAGAACATCATGCCAATTGTCTTTGTGGAATATTATCAAGTACTTAAAGCTCTGGTGGTGGAGTGGTTAAGAGTTTGGCTGCTAACCAAAAGGTCAGCCGTTCAAATCCATCAGCTGCTCCTTGGAAACCCTATGGGCCAGTTCTACTCTGTCCTGTAGGGTCAGTATGAATCAGAATTGACTGACGGCAATGTTTTTTTTTTTTTTAAATCAAGTGTTTTCTGTTTATTCAGCCTTTTTGTGTCATTCTAGTCATTGCATGTGAGCCTTTTTGTTTGCAAGTGGCCTTTCAGGATTGTAATTGTCTTCATTCAGGGGAGGGGGAAAAGTGAAGTCCAATATCCATCCCAAAGGCTCCTATATCTTTTGTTTCTAAAAGCACCACCAATCAGAACTTGCACGCACGCTGATTAGCTGTTTTCAGGTCAGAATCCACTATTGTCATCCACCTAGTGTCACTTGTCCTTTGGGGTGTAAGCTTAGCTCTGTTCAGGTGGAATGGGGTATGCCCCAGGGAGAACAAAAGAACAAAGACTATCTTCACCGAATTTCCGCCTACTTAATCACTAGCAGACAAGGACCCAGCAGAACAAACATTTTGGGACTTAAGGTTTCACACCAGTCTATACATGCTGATTGTTTCTATAAGGACAAAGAAAAATTAATGAATGTCATAGAAGGCAAAAGAAACACCATTGCAACTTAAATCCAATTATAATGGAATAATTGTGGCAGAAGCTATATTAACAAGGTATCTTCCAAGTCGCAGTTGGAAAACTGCACATTTTGAAAAATAATATTTAATATAATAAAATTCCAAGTCAATGAAGGAATTGGAATAGTGACCTGGGATTTGTTATAAGCAAATTTGGTTTGTATTTAGTTTGTTCAGTTGTTTTAAGGTTTTTCTCCTAACATGATTCCTTTTTGTATAAAGACCCAATAGACTATATAGTTTAGGGAGGCCATTAAAAAACTCCAGAAGTGTCACATAGCAGCAAAAACAACAAAAAGAAATCAAATAAAATCAATGTCATTTTCAAACTTTATCTTAACCCTCATAGAGAATCAGCAGCAACAGGAGAAAAATGCATTGCACTCAGACATGTATGGTGAAAGGATCCAACTGTGACACACACCTTTCCTGATTTTAAACCACTCAGTATCCCCTTGTTCTGTCTGAATGACTGCCTCTTCGTTTATGTACAGGTTCTGCATGAATGAATGAAGAAGACCGAAGAAGAATTGATGCATTTGAATTATGATGTTGGCAAAGAATATTGAATATACTGTGGACTGCCAGAAGAATGAAAAAAATCTCTCTTGGAGGAAGGAAAGTCAGAATGCTTCTTAGAAGGGAGGATGACGAGACTTCGTCTTATGTACTTTGGACATGTTATCAAGAGGGACTAGTCCCTGTAGAAGGACATCGTGCTTGGTAAACTAGAGGGTCAGTGAAAAAGAGGAAGACCCTTAGCGAGATGGTTTGACACAGTGGCTGCAACAATGGGCTCAAACAGCAAATGATTATGAGGATGGCACAGGACTGAGCAGTGTTTCATTCTGTTGTACACGGGGTTGCTATGAGTCAGAACCGATTCAACAGCACGTAACAACAACAACAACCCATGTAGAAAAAGGAGCCCTGGTGGTGCAATGGTTAAGTGCTCAGCTGCTAGCCACAAGGCTGGCAGTTCGAACCCACCAGTGGCTGCCAGGAAGAAAGATCTGGCAATCTGCTCTCTGAAAGATTACAACCTAGAAAACCCTATGAGGCAGTTCTACTATGGCACCCAACAACAAGACGTGTAGCACATCTTATTATGTGATGATTCGTGTTATGTAATCAGGAGAAAAGGTCAGGAAAGGGCTAACTTAATGTGTTTTTTAAAAGTACCGTAAAGGTTTACCTGACTGCCCACTGTTGCTTCAGAATTTGTAGCTTTCATGATTTTGTCAGGTATTTTCTACACATATACTCTAAGGGTTTATATTGAAATCTAAATATACCTTTAAAAAAGAATGCGCACAGTAGACCACCTCCCTCGCACCACCCCCCCCCCCCCCCGCCCAGCATATTAGGTCAGCTTTTTAAATGCCTTTGAGCCAGAAAAAGCACACAAGTGGCCTCCTGTATCTCAGGTGACCATAGATTTTTATCAACTAAACAAGGCACTTTTGAGAGTGGCACTGTTAATAATTGCATAGGGACAACAGGCGTAACCTGAGATCACCGCAGCAAAACAGGATGTATGATCACCTGCCTAATATCCCACTGTTTACCAGCATTTTTAGACTATGTGCACCATAACAGAAAGCCAGAAAACTAGAAGGAAAAAACTTAATCCCGCCATCCTAAAACAACCACTCAGTTAATAACTTTGAATTCTCTTCTAATTTTTTCTGTATTTCTTTTATACAATTGCAACGCTAATGTGTATATGATTATGTACCCTGTGTTTTCCTTTTAATGTTATGGCATAAACACTTCTTCATGTTGCTGGTCTTTAAAATCACTTTAACGTCTATTTCAGTATCAATCCAAGGAGATGTACCTACCATATATTTTGGTCATGTCTTGCCAGTGTTTGATTTGATTTGATTTTTTTAGCTGTTTATGAAGTAAGCCCTTACTACTCAAAGTCTGCTGCAGATCAGCAGAATGGCATCGCCTGGGAAATTGTTGGAAACCCTGGTGGTGTAGTGGTTAAGTGCTACGGCTGCTAACCAAAGGATCAGCAGTTTGAATCTGCCAGGCACTCCTTGGAAACTCCAGGGGGCAGTTCTACTCTGTCCTATAGGGTCGCTATGAGTCAGAATCGACTCGATGGCACTGGGTTTGTTTTTTTTTGGTTTGGGAAGTTGTTAGAAATGTAGAATCATAAGCCCTACCCCAGAACTACTGAATCTGCATTTTAGGAAGCTCTCCAAGCGATGGACATCCAAGTTTGAGAACTACTGTGTTAAGCTACTTATACATAATGCTGCTGTGAACATCATCATGCATATAAATGTCCCCTGTTTGTGGATTATTTAGTTGCATCTGATTCCCAGAAGTGCTATTATGAGTTCAAAGGACTTGCAAATTTTTATGCTTCCCAGATTTTCAGGGGGGGTACTTTAAGAGCCAGAGGGATGGGCATGCACAATGCTGTAACCTGAGCAGTGGTTCAGTTAGTGCCCTCTGTTGACTGGTGGAGTATAATAGACTTGCCGAGACCCTTTAAAAGTTCTGTAATTCAAAGAACAGGCTTCATATTCCCATCTGGAGGCACAGTCAGAGAGAAAAATAACGTTCTGTTCCATCTCCCTGCCCCATAGACTCACAGAGCTTCTTGCAGTGCCCATCAGATTGCAAGGCTGACAACTCTTAAATATTCCAGATAGAGGCCAGAAACCTCCTTATATTTCATGTCTAGGGAATTCATTCCTGACTTTCTCTGAGTCATGAAGAGAAGGAAATGCTTCTTTTGGGGGCCTTTAGATTCACCTTCCAAGCCACAGTAATTCTAGCTTTGTTCTGGCATCCATAACCCAAAGGCGCATGGGGCTGCTTCCTTGATGGTTCCCTGAATCTCTTTCCTTCCCCAGGAGCTGCAGATACTTTCTTTTACAGATAATCTCAGCCCTTAAGGGATCTGTAACTCCAGTGCTTGTGCCATCCTTGTTGGGTTCCAGGCCTTTCTCTGTTCACCACCGCTTTCCTATCAGCCCTACTCCAGCATCTCCAGTGTTTAGCTGGCCTCCCGGTTGCTGTTTTTCTTGGGACAGTGTCACATTCTGAGGCTTATGATACGCTTTCCTGATAGTGATATTGTCCAGATCCTTAGTTCGTTTCTTAGTGTTCTTAAGCCTACCTGTCAAAACTGCCACACATCAGGCCTGCTTATCTCTGTGGATGTCTGGAACTGAGTCTGGCAATTTCATCCTGTTGGTTTCGCCTTCATTCAGGGATGATCACCAATGGACATCTGGATCTGTCTTAAGATTACTGGAATATCAATATCCATTCTAACATACTTGACTCAATTGCTAACATGCCATAACTATTTCTTCTGAAGACATTTTCCCTAATTAACTTGCTCTCCCTTTCCCATCAATGATGGAACTTGAAGTTATCTCAAGGTTATCTCCACCACCTACTGCTATTTATGGAATTTAACCATGATTATGATTATGTAGTCATCTTTTGTGTTCAAATATGGTACTATAGTAAGCATCATTCAGAATTGTGTGTGTGTGAGACAGAGAGAGACTAAGTTTTACCTATTGTTCATTTCGATCTGGTCAAGGGGAGTAACTTGTCTCCAAGATGGTCACATTATCCCACTGTTTAGAAGAATCTATGCCTCCACTCTTTTTTGAGCCTGGGTTGGTCTATGAATGCTCTGACCAAAAGAATACACCAGAAGTGAAGCTGTTGTTGCTGTTAGGTGCCCTAGAGTTGGTTCCGACTCATAGCAACCCTGTGTACAACAGAATGAAACACTACCCAGTCCTGTGCCATCCTCACAATCTTTGCTGTACTTGAACCTATTGTGGCAGCTACTGTGTCAATCCATCTCGTTGAGGGTCTTCCTTTTTTTCGCTGACCCCCCACTTTACCAAACATGATGTCCTTCTCCAGGGCCTGGTCCCTCCTGATAACATGTCCAAAGTACATAAGATGAGCTCTCATCATCCTCCCTTCTAAGGAGCATTCTGGCTGCCCTTCTTCCAAGACAGATTTGTTTGTTCTTCTGGCAAAACCAAAAAAAAAAACATTGCCATCAAGTTGATTCCGACTCACAGCAACCTGGCTGTCCATGGTATATTCAATATTCTTCATCAGCACCATAATTCAAAGGCATCAATTCTTCTTTGATCTTCCTTATTCATCGTCCAGCTTTCACATGCATATGCATATGAGGCGACTGAAAATACCATGGCTCGAGTCAGGTGCGCCTGGGTGCTCAAACTGACATCCTTGCTTTTTAACACTTTAAAGAGGTCTTTTGAGCAGATTTGCCCAACACAATACATTTGTTTGGTTTCTTGACTACAGCTTCCATGGGTATTGATTGTGAATCCAAGTAAAATGAAATCCTTGACAACTTCAATGTTTTCTCCATTTCTCATGATGTTGCATCTTGGTCCAGTTGTGAGGCTTTTTGTTTTCTTTATGTTGAGGTGCAATCCATACTGAAGGCTATAGTCTTTGATCTTCATCAATAAATGTTTCAAGTCCTCTTCACTTTTAGCAGGCAACGTTGTGCCATCCGCGTATCGCAGGTTGTTAATGTGTTTTCCTCCAATCCTAATGCCGCATTCTTCATATAGTCCAGCTTCTCTGATTATCTGCTCAGCATACAGATTGATTAAATATGGTAAAAGGATATAACTCTGATGCACACCTTTCCTGACTTTAAACCATGCAGTATCCCCTTGTCCTGTTTGAACTACTGCCTCTTGGTCTATGTAGTGGTTCCTCATAAGCACAATTAAGCGTTCCAGAATTCCCATTCTCCATGATGTTATCCATAATTTGTTATGATCCACACAGTCTAATGCCTGTGCATAGTCAATAAAACACAGGTAAATATCTTTCTGGTATTCTCTGCTTTCAGCCAAGATTCGTCCGACATCAGCAATGATTTCCGTCCTTCCACGTCCTCTTCTGAATCTGGCTTTAACTTCTGGCAGTTCCCCTGTTGATGTACTGCTACAATTGCTTTGGAATGACCTTTAGCAAAATTTTACTTATGTGAGATATTAATAATATTGTTCAGTAATTTCCACATTCTGCTTGGATCACCTTTCTTTGGAATGGGCACAAATATGGATCTCTTCCAGTCAGTTGGCCAGGAAGCTGTCTTGCAAATTTCTTGACATAGATGAGTGAGTACCTGCAGCACTACATCGGTACCTCCTTCAGTGCCATTGATTCTTGATCCTATGGTACCTCCTGAAATGTTTGAAAGCCAACCAATTCTTTTTGGTACAGTGACTCTGTGTATTCCTTCCATCTTCTTTTGATGCTTCCTGCATCTTTCAATATTTTCCCCAGTCCTTCAGTATTGCAACTCTAGGCTTGAATTTTTCCTTCAGTTCTTTCAGCTTGAGAAATGCCAAGCATGCTCTTCTCTTTTGGTTTCCTAACTCCAGGTCTTTGCACATTTCGTTAGAATTCCTTATCTTCTTGAATTGCCCTTTGGAATCTTCTGTTCAGAAGTGAAGTTAGGTCGTATAAAGACTTACAGCTTCTATCTGGCATTCTTGGAATGCTCACTCTGGAGGAAGTCAGACATGATAAAAGAAATCCAATTACCTCAAGGCTACCATAAGGTCAGGTAGCCCAAGGTAGCCACATGGAGAAGTCATGTGGCCTGAGACGTAACTAATAATCCCACAGCCATCCCAGCCCACAAGCCAGACTTTGAGTGAAAAAACCTTTAGAAGACTCCAGCCTCAGCCTCCATCCAACTGCAGTTTATGAAAAAGAGAGGTCCCAAAAGAGAACGACCCAGCTGAATCTTTAAACTCCCAGAACTGTGAAAGATAGTATTATGTTGTTTTAAATCACTAAGTTTTGGGTGGTTTGTTAAGCCATCATAGATAACTGGAACACCGATTACCTATTTTCCATAAGAAAATCTCTCAGTTCAAAGGTAGTGAAACAACTGTATGTGTGATTATGCCACAGGGCTTGACTTTCTGCTTCGATTTGTCTTTAAAAGATATGGCATGCTAAATCACTCTGGCTACACACATGCGGATCAGATGTGCCGTTCTCCAGAGCTGGGTGAGGACAGACACTGATTCAGTGCTGATGGACCAGCTCTGTTCTAGGACTTTATTTTTGGAGAATCTGGCTTATTATTAATATCAACTATAGTATGAAAATATTATTATTTTCTATTGCTATTATCATTGAAAATTAAAGGAAGAAAGGACCTTAGATAGCAATTACCTTGTTTAGCCACCTAATTTTTTTAGATAAGACAGAGGTGGACAGAATTGAAGTGTCTTGCCCAGATCACAGAGCTGGTTGATGGCAAAGCCAGGACAAGAATCTAGGTCTCTTGGACCCAGGAGTAGCTCCTTTCACCATACCATCCTGCCTGTCACGTGCTAAAGAAACACTGTGGAAATCAGTATGCAATCTGCTTAATTGTGTATGTGCTCTTGATCTGTACAATTAAGCTAATACCTACCTTATATGATTATTATGAAAATTAAAGAGTTAATTTATGGAAATTATTTGGCACTTACTGTGTACTCAATAAATGGTACCTTCTTCAAGAGCCTAGTAAAACAGAAATTCTTTGAACAACCATCTCAAGGACCTTTAAATTGAAAGAATTTCCCCACAAACAATACTCTAGGTATGAGAAATCCATCACTGGGGAGAACTACAGAAGGGAATTCAAACTCCACCCAACTTCTAACCCAGACAAGTAGACATTTAAACGATCTGTGAGAAAAGAAAGGAGCGGGATGTGGATAATTAGTACAAGCACATGGAATAACTCACCATCCTGCAAAGGGAAACAGACAGGGCTGAGTCAGCTCTGGACACGAGAAGTAGAAGAGAGCAGGCCTGGATGTCTGGAGTTCTTTCTGTCAACTTTTCATAAAAATAAGTACCTCTAGCTCTCTGTCTGTCTGCTGAGACAATCTATCACCAAGTCTGTGAAAGTAGCTTTTCCTGGGCCTGTCTGTCCAGACTTCTGTTGTGGTTACTTGTCTCACTGTGGTTATCCCCACATCTACTTCTCTGTCTCTCTTGTATCATATGTGTTGTGTGTGTAAAACTCTTTATGTGAAGTCTGGGAATGGTTTTTAATACATTCAGAGCAATAAGCTGGAACCTCCACCTTTAATACCTGCTTCTGCCATTTCACATCAGTGGGATTGCATGCATATGTGGAGAGCAGCCATCCGTGACAGATCGGGGCTTCCCCTCGCAAGGAAAAGCAGATGCGGAGAAAAGGGAGCTATTGTATGAACACCTGTACGGCAACTGGAACCAAAAAGAGAGAGAGAGAGAGGTTCTAAAGGCCATGAGGTACAATGGACAGAGCCCAGATTGTGGACACAGTAGACAAGGGACGTCACAGGTGTAACTATCATAATGATTTCAGGCCATGAACAGAAAAATCATTTTCACCAGTTTTTTTTTTTTGTTTGTTCTCACTGCATGGTAAGATGAAGTTGTTATTTCAAAGCTGTTGGGAGATGGACTTGAGAGTTAGACTGACGGGTTCAGATTCCAGGCCTGCTGCTGAAAGTCCATTAGTGGACTTTTGGATTCGTAGTGAGATAACTTCTTTGAGTTACAATTTCCTCACCTGAAAAGTGGAGAGGATAATAATGCCTTCTTTATAGGCACATTGTAAAGAAGATTGCATGGGAATAGTCTAAGTCAAGTGCCTATCACCACCCTGGAATATTGCAGATGCTCCATAAATTATTGTCATTGTCACATTGATAATGGTTTTCAAAATAAAGAGAGAAAAAAGCCATAGAGTGAATAAAATCAGCTTATTCATTGGACAAATTCTTCAATCCAACACTGAAAAATGTCACTTAATTTCCCTGTATCTATTAAAGAGGATCATTTTGTCTGACCCAGCCACAGATGTGGTGAGTCTTAGCTTCAGATGTAGCTGAACTACTTTTTTCCTGCACCATCAGGTTATCTAGTTCTAGGAGATGTGAGAAACCTTAGGGTTTTAATCTGGGGATCAGGATTGGTCTGAATCTGTTTAAAAGACAAATTCAGGGACTTGTTATTGATGGAAAATTGCTTTAAAATATTTGGTTCTGTATAAAAACAAAACTTTTAGTCCTATGTATTTTGCAAACAGTTTTGTAGTAAGAGTGAACCATGTTTATAGCCTCAACTAATAATAAAAAGAGAAACAATCATTTATTGAGTACCTGTTAAGTGCCAGTTAGTTCTCAGCCCTCCTCTGAGGCATGTATTGCTAATCCCATTTTACAGAGGGGAAATCTGAGACTCTGAGAGGCCATGCTGAAATCTCTGGTGGAGATTGGTGGTTTGGCGTCTGGAGGCGGGCCTGCCTGATTCCACAGCCCTTAGCCTGTCTAGTCCACTTCGCTGCTTCCAGACTCAGCACCATTTAGCATGACTTTCATGAGGATCCAATAGAAGTTCAGCCTCTTGGGCTATTGAGATCCTATGAGCTACCCTTGCTCTCATCTTTGGAGTGACCTTACTGCTTCCATCTGGGCCCATATGATAGAACCTCTCTGTACATATGTCAGTTATTTCAAGATGCCGAGTGTGAAACTTTTAATCAAGTATTTCAGGGAAAGTCTACATCTGGAAATAGTTATCCAGATGTTATAAACCACTTGGGCCAGCGGTTGCCAGACTGCTGTCCAGCCTATAAGTACAGCACATTCCCCTCCGAGTGTGGAAGATGTTCTGAACAGACTGCAAACTGGGAGATTTGTAACTACTATGCTGCACCTACCCCAGCGAGGGATGTCAGGGACCTTTGTCACACACCTCCAGGACCACAGGTGTCCTGACGGTTCAGAAGAATCTCTGAAATGAGACTAAAGGGGCACACCAGCCCTGGGGCAAAAACTAGAAGGCAGGCGTGGACAGGAAAGCTGGTAATAAGGAACCCAAGGTTGAGAAGAGAAAGTGCTGACGTGTCGTGGGGTGGTTAACCCATGTCATAAAACAATATGAGTACTAACTGTTTAATGAGAAACTAGTTTGTTCTGTAAACCTTCATCTAAAGTACAATTGGAAAAAAAATAAAAAAGACTTTCCAAGCTGAAGACTAATTGGCCTCATTTTCCTCACAATCTCTTGTGTTATTCCCTGAAGAAGGGATTGGGGTTGGGTCTGTGAACCTGCAACCCTATCAGCACCTATCCCCAACAGCCCCAATTTAGGAGTTTGGATATGGGTTGTATTCTTTTCCCAAAAGCCTCTACAGAGAAAGGTCTAAATTCCAGTGTGCCCCCAGGGAGAAAAACCACGGAATCGCAGAGTTAACTCTTACTGTGAGGTAGAAGGATGGAATAATGACCCTCTGCCATAAGGTCCGGATTTTGTTAAGAACTAGAATCACCATGAGAGGAGTCCTGGTGGTGCAGTGGTAAAGGTGCTGAACTGTTAATCAAAAGGTCAGTGGTTTAAAAGCACCAGTGGCTCTGCAGAAGAAAGATGTGGCAGCCTGCTTCTGGAGATATATACAGCCTCAGAACCCCTATGGGGTCGCTCTGAGTCAGAATCGACTGGACAGCAGTGGGTTTTGTTTGTTAGAATCACCATGAAGGCATTGGTGGTTCAGTGGTAGAATTCTCACCTTCCTTGTGGGAGACCCAGGTTTGATTCCCGGTGCCTGTGTTCCTATGATGCCGGACAGTTTCCAGCTGACTTCCAAACTGGACAGGGTCCTTCTGTTGTGCATGGGGTTGCCATGATTTGGGAGCCAACCCGAAGGCAGCTAACAACAGAATCACCGTCCACAAGAGGGAGGACGCTCTACAATTTACACAGCTGCATTATAAGACAAAATGATACAGATAACTGAGTCCTAATCAAACTTTATGCTTTGTTCCATATCATACAATATTTTGGATTTGATTCCAATATTCACTGCTGTTATTATTTGCCAATTGAAGCCAAATAAGGAGATATGGTATCATGGTAAAAAGCACAGATATAGAAATTAAGCTATCTGCTTCATATCAGTTTCTTTTCTCCTGTGTAACCTAAGATGAATTAACCTTCATCTCTCTAAGCCACAGTTTTCTCTGCTGAAAAATGGGAACAATGGTAATACCAAATTTCCTAAGGTCATTGTGAGGACCGAAGGAGCTGATGCTTGTAAGGAACTTAAAAAAAAAAAAAAAAACCAAACCCAGTGCCATCGAGTCGGTTCTGACGCATAGCAACCCTACAGGGCAGAGTAGAACTGCCCATTAGAGTTTCCAAGGAGCGCCTGGTGGATTTGAACTGCCGACCCTTTGGTTAGTAGTTGTAGCACTAAACCACTGCGCCACCAGGGTTTCCAAGGAACTTAGCACAGTGTAAATGCTCAGACATACCAATGATCAAGAGGATGGCGCAGGATCGGGCAGTGTTTAATTCCTTTATAGAAAAGGTGACCCTGAGTCAGAGTCAACTCTACGGCAGCTAACAAGAATAGCAATAAGTGCTTTATATAAATTACAGTTGTTGATGCCTATTTTTTCCAAGGAAACTGGATGTCTTCCCGAAAGCTGGAAGGTGTTTTCATCACTGGCCTCCACTTGGGGAATGGCAGGTGCTGGGGTCACTTGTGTTGAAACTCAAACAATTAGCTGGTTAGTTGGGCCAGAGAAGGGAAAGGCTGGGAAGGGCTGAAGCTATTCACATTCATACTAGACAGACGCACTTGTAATCTGGCCCAACCAGCTTTGTTCAAAACCAGCCTATCCTCAGGAGTTTCACACATGCAAATAAGGATCTTGATGGTCCTTATAAACGAACCTCTAGTTGAGTCTGAGCAGTTAGAGAGCCAAAGACCCTGAAATGGGCCAAACTGACGGCACAATTGCTCTAGTCTGAACCCAGCCTCAGAAGCCACAGCGGCAACAGTTTTCAGCCTACCTGACTGGAAGAAGCTGTCGGCATTGCTGCTGAGTGACCAAGCCTTTTAGCTATTTCAGAGCTGAGTGAGTCAGACAACATTTAGGTTTAGGAAACAGAAAAACTGAACCCTAGTAGCTCCTAGGAATCGACTCGACGGCACTGGGTTTTGGTTAGTAGCTCCTACCGCCTTGTAATAATGTTCTCTAGCAAAAAATGTCGATTTAATCTTTAAGAATGAGAATCTTTGTTCTATAAAACAAGTAGGGACCCTTTCAATATGTTCCCATTTACAATTTTTGCTTGATACATTCAACATTTTGGATCTCCTTTGAATTCTGTAATTATTTACTTACCTCCTAAAAAGTTTTTTTTTTTCCAAGAGAGTGAGATAGTTGAGCTTTGCTTTCATCTGGTAAATCTGGATTATTTTAGACCCAGGCAAAGATCCGTTGTTGTTGTTGTCAGGTGCCGTAGAGTCGCTTCCTGCTCATAGCAATCCCATGCACAACAGAGTAAAACACTGCCTGATCCTGTGCCATCTTCGTGATCATTGTTACGCTTAAGCCCATGGTTGCAGCTACTGTGTCAGTACATTCCACTGAGGGTCTTCCTCTTTTTCTCTGATCCTTTACTTTACCAAGCATGATGTCCTTCTCCAGGGACTTGTCCCTCCTGATAATATGTCCAAAATATGTGTGATGAAGTCTCGCCATCCTTGATTCAAAGGAGTGTCTGGCTTGTACTTCTTTCAAGACACGTTTGTTTGTTCTTTTGGCAGTCCGTGGTATATCCGATATTCTTCACCAACATCATAATTCAAAGGCATCAATTCTTCTTCAGTCTTCCTTATTCCTTGCCCTGCTTTCCCATGCATATGAGGCAATTGAAAACACCATGTGTTGGGTCAGGCACACCTTAGTCCTTAAAGTGACGTCTTTGCTTTTCAACACTTTAAAGAGGTCCTTTGCAGCTGATTTGCCCCATGCAATGTATTGTTCTATTTCTTGACTGCTGCTTCCGTGGGCAATGATTGTGGATCCAAATAAAATGAAATCCCTGACAACTTCAATCTTTTCTCCATTTATCATGATGTTGTTTATTGGTCCAGTTGTGAGGATTTTTGTTTTCTTTATGTTAATGTGTAATCCATACTGAAGGCTGTGGTCTTTGATCTTCATCAGTAAGTGGTTCAAGTCTTCTTCACTTTCAGTAAACAAGGTTGTGTCATCTGAATAATGCAGGTTGTTAATGAGTCTTCCTCCAATCCTGATGCCTCACTCTTCCTTAGCATCAAACAAAACTATGTTTCCCTTCAAATTATATTTTTGACTAAAATTTCCACCTTAAAGCAAATGTATATATAGTCTGATATAGGAGAGACTTGTTCATGCTCTTGCTTCTTGGATGATCCTTTTGTATCTACTTCCTTTCTTCCTCTCCCTCAAATGTTGGCCTGTCTCAAGGGTCTATCCTTGGTCCTCTTCTTCAGTCTTATGATGCTCCTTACCACAGAGATCTTAGCCACTTCTATTACTTTACCTGTCAAATGTCATCCAAATAGTGACACCAAGAAAAAGAAGAGGAGAATGATCTGTTTCAAATGCCTTGAGTTTGAGAAGCCATGCTGTTTTTGTTGTGTGCTGTCCAGACAGTTCCTACTCATAGTGACTCCATGTGACAGAGTAGAACTGCCCCATAGGGCTTTCTTGGCTATAATTTTTACAGAAGCTTATCACCAGGCCTTTCTCCTGCAAAGCCATTGGATGGGTTTGAACCACCAAGCTTTTGATTAGCAGCTGAGCACTTAACCATTGGCCGCTGGGGCTCCTGGAGAAGCCCTGCAGGACGTCCAAACAGAAAAGTTCAGCAGATCCACTTATCCCAATGCACAGAGAGACATTCTTATGCAAACACTTTATTCACCTCCCCCTTGCCTATGATAATTGTGACTTGAAAAAGCTCCTCTTTTAATAAATCATGGGCCATATGTGTTTGCCAGAGAGACTGATGAAGCAGGCCTATTTTCCTAAATTCTTTTTTTTTTTTTTTTTAAGCCTGTGGTGCCTCCCATTTCATGCTTCCGTTTATCCAAGTTTAATTTACACTATCCCAATAAATCTCTATTCTATAGGATCATGTGGACATGAAGACGGTTTTGGGGGTTACCCATGAGTGTTGTAATGTTAGGAAGCATATGGCAATGCTTTACTGCTGAGGATGTGGGGATCTCAGTGCATGACACTCAAGTTCGGCTTCTCGCTCTTAAGGATTCTGATGGAGGATCAGACAGAGTCTTACAGAAGTCCACCAGGCCTTAAAAAATGCCAGTGCTATCCCTTCCTTGCTTGGTTGATGACATGTGGGAGGCAAATTAGTTCTATAATAAAAATGCAAGTAACAATTCTTGTCCCAATATCACTGGCCGGCGAATATAAATGAGGTAATATCAGCTATTCATCAGCCCCCTTTTCAAAGCATCATTTTGAGGAGTCCCCAGGGTTGTCCTGTATGTGTTAATGTCTTGATATCATTCCATCTGGACATAATTTTTAACAGAAAGCGAATATCATTTGGTGTATGTTGTTTAGTTGTCTACTTTTTCAAATAGTGATGTACTGTGAATTTTCTCCTATGTCATTACATATTTTTCTATGATTTTTTTTATGGCTATATGGTATTCTGGAAACCCTGGTGGTGTAGTGGTTAAGAGTTACGGCTGCTAACCAAAAGATCAGCAGTTCAAATCCACCAGGCGCTCCTTGGAAACCCTGTGGGGCAGTTCTACTCTGTCCTATAGGGTCACTATGAGTTGGAATCGAGTCAACGGCAACAAGGTGGTTTTGGTTTTATATGGTATTCCATCATGTGGATAATTTGTGTAAACCATCCTCTATTGTTGTATCTTTATTCTTAATTATAAATAACACTGTGGTGGATGTCTTTGCACACATCTCTTGGCACACATCTCTAATTATTGCATTGAAATAAATTCCTGGGCATGAAAGCTAGGACAGAGGGTGTGCTCATTGTAAAGGTTTAATGTTATTATTTTTAAAAAAACAATTTTTATTGTGCTTTAAGCGAAAGTTTACAAATCAAGTCAGTCTCTCACATATAAACTTATATACACCTTACTAAAAAAAAAAAACATACTCCCATTTACTCTCCCCCTAATGAGTCAGCCCGCTCCCCCCTTCCAGTCTCTCCTTTCGTGACCATTTTGCCAGTTTCTAACCGTCTCTACCCTCCCATCTCCCCTCCAGACAGGAGATGCCAACACAGTCTCAAGTGTCCACCTGATACAAGCAGCTCACTCCTTAATGTTATTATTTTTAATAAATAATGATAATGCCGGAGCCCTGGTGGAGCAGTGGTTAAGAGCTATGGCAACGGCTGCTAACCAAAAGGTTGGCAGTTTGAATCCACCAAGCCATTCCTTGGAAACCCTAGGGGCAGTTCTACTCTGTCCTACAGGGTCACTATGAATCGGAATCAACACTACGGCAATGAGTAATGACAATGCTATTAAGTGCTACTAAACGTTAGGCCAATGGGTGACAATTTCTTTGGCGAAAGCTCTTGAAAACAAAAATACAACACTTACAACATTTTAAAAAATGCATTGTAAAGAAAAAGAACCATTCCAAATTTATCATGACAAAGAAACGATTTTGAATTTTTGAAACCTCTCTATACCCTGATTTTTTTTCCCTAAAATTTACATTAGACACAGTATTCTTATGTATAGGAATGGTGAACATCTATTTAAATGGCAATAATGTGTAAATTGTTTATTAGTGATACTTACCATCAATGAGTCATGCAAGTCAGGACAGACATTCTATGCGTTGTTTAAAACTTAGTTTCCTGGACTTTGTTAATTCTAGTAGAGATATTTTAAGGGAGTCCCTGGGTGACGTAAATGGTTGAGCACTTGACTACTAGCAGAAAGACTGGTGGTTCAAACCCACCCAGAGGCACCTTGGAAGAGAGGCCTGGTAATCTGCTTCTGAAAGATCACAGCCTTGAAAACCCTATAGAGCAGTTCTACTCTGCAACACATGGAGTCTCCGTGAGTCGAAATTGAATAAATGGCAACTAACAAGAGAGATTTTAAAGTCCCAGTGGTCCGTAAGAGACTAAGCAGAATGTGTGACTTGTCTGCTAAGCTAGATTTTAAGAGAAAGGAGTTGTCACCAATATATTTTGACCAAATGTCTTATTAAAGACACCACCAAGAATGGAGCTTGGAGGCAAGGGTAGCCAGACACCCCTGCAGCTCCATCATTCTGTACTTTAATAACTCATTGGCAACATGACGAAATAGTTTATGTTCCAGACTTTGCCTCCTCGTATCTAGATTTTTATAGGTGTTTTGATTGAGGTATAGAGGAGACATTTTTTTGGTCCCTGATTTCTATTCCAGATTGTGGGATGTGAATAATTTGGTAAATTAACATGAATGGGTTAGACTGTTCTTTGTTACCGAAGGCCCCTGGGCTGCCCGTTCCACTGGTTGGTAACATTAATTTGCAACCACACGAGGATGGCTGCTGGGCACATACGCCCAAGTTAAATTTCCTTTTGTAGGTTTCCCCCCTTTTTTGGATATTCAGGTAGCCACTAACGTCTGAGGCAGCTCTCTCTTGTGCATTCATAATTCTGGGTAAGCCTAAGGCTTCCAAAACTAATACCAGGGAGGAATGATCCAAACCCTAGTGCCTTTGTGGCTCTTTTCACCCCTGGGGCCAGTTTTCAGCCATGTTTCCAATGATCAGTCTGTACTCTTAGTTATATACTAAATACATAAACTGTGTGTGCTACAAATGATGTTTTTCTAGCCTGTCCGTATAGCATATTAAACCAGAGTTGGCAGTTTTCCATCCCTTAGGAGAAGCCTTTGGCATAAATAATATTGTCATTTGGGAAGGCTAGACATGGTTTGAAGAAGTGACCTTGTATAAATATTGTCTGAGGTATGACTGAGGCTAAATTATATGACAGGGAGCTAGTATAGTCTGGGCTGTGGGCCCTCCTGGTAATGAAGCTCCTTCTTGTAGTAATGGAATCATTTGAATTGAGAATGTAATCAAATACATCAGAAGCTGTTAAAAATGCAGGAACTGGCTTATTTATGAGCCCCCAGAGTCCAGAGGATGGCAAAGTGGTGCTAGAACTTCTTTGTTGTTCAAATGGCTTTGTCTTTATTATGAGACATTATGTCCTAGAAAGTGCCTTTTGTCCTTGCAGAACTTCTCTCAGAGCTGAGACTGCTGAATGTGCCAAGAGTTTGTTGATCTCCCCACCCACATTTGGGGTGAGCAATTGGCAGGGAGCACAGAGTTTTGTGTGTCTCTGGGCTATTTGTGATTGACCTGGTGTATCAGAACGCAATACAGGCCCCAAACAGAAAGTTGCTTTCCACCGTCGCTCTCAACACCCTACTTGAGGATTTTATTTCCTCTTTCCAGGCCTATAGCCTCCTAATTATACAGACTCCTTCCCCTTACTTTCTCTTCCTTCTATTAATTGATTTGCCAGATTTGTCTTTCAAAAGCATGATTTTATTTTCATCAATCCATCTATATATCCATTTGTTCAACAAATATTTATTGAGTGCCAACTATGTGTCAAGCACGTTGCCCTCTGCCATAATCAGGTTTACAGTCTAGTAGGGAAGACAGTTATTTGACAAATAATCACACTATTGGATATACAATTATAAGTTAATGTGAGTGCTCTGTAGGAAAGGAGCAAGATTCTTTGGGAGTACAATACAAAGGAACATCATCTAGATTTAGGAGTCAGGGGAGGCTTCACTGAGGAAATAAGTTGCAATATGAAGCACGTTTAGGTCTTGACTAGGCAAAGGAGGGAGCTGGGGAATAGGGACATGACAGAATAGAGAGGGTGGAGTATTCTGCAAGCAGAGGGAGTAGCAAAGAGTCATGGCAGGGGAAAGCATGGTGCCATCCAGTCTGGCTACAGTGCAAGGAGGGAGGCCTACACCAGGAGAGCTATGTAGGGCATGTCAAGAATTTTGGTCTATATGCTACAACATTGGGGAGCCATTAAGAGTATTTAAGCAGAGCTGCAATGTAATCAAATTTGCATTTTGAAAAGACCGCTTTGGCTACGGTGGGGAGAACCCCTTGGTGGTGGCTAAAGATATCAGTTCGAAGAGATAATCATGGTGAACCAGGGTGTTAGCAGTGGAGATAAGAAATTTGAGTGTTGTTTATTTGGGGAAAAAAACATGGGGCTTGATGATGGATTGAACGTGATGAATGAGGGAGAGGAAATTGCTGAGAATGACTACTAAGTTTCCAGCTTGTACAACTGGATTGGTTGAGCTGCCATTTACTAAGCATTGTTGTTGTTGTTAGGTGCCATCAAGTTGGTTCTGACCCACAGCGACCCTATAGGAGAGAGTAGAACTGCCCCATAGGGTTTCCAAGGAGAGGCTGGTAGATTCAAACTGCCAACCTTTTGGTTAGCAGCTGAGCTCTTAACCACTATGCTACCAGGACTCCATTTACCACGTAGATTGTTGTTGTTGTTATGTGCCATCAAGTTGGTTCCAACTCATAGTGACCCTATGCACAACAGAATGAAACACTGCCCCGCCCTGCACCATCCTCACAATTGTTGCGATGCTTGAGCCCATTGTTGCAGCCACTGTGCCAATCTATCTCGTTGAGGGTCTTCCTCTTTTTCCCTGACCCTCCACTTTACCAAGCAGTGTGTCCTTTTCCAGGAACTGATCCCTCTGATAATGTGCCCAAAGTATGTGAGACATAGTCTCACCATTCTTGCTTGTAAGAAGCATTCTGGTTGTACTTCTTCCAAACAGATTTGTTGGTTCTTTTGGCAGTCCATGGTATATTCAATATTCTTCACCAACACCACATTTGAGTAGGAGAATATTTAAAAAGAGAACTGAATTTTTTGGGGGAAATAATAAGCAAGCTTTGAATAGGAGCACACTAGGTGATTTTCAAAAAATAGAACGTGTATGGGACTATGTTGGCATCTCCTGCCTGGAGGGGAGATGAGAGGGTGGAGGGGGTTAGAAGCTGGTGAAATGGACATGAAAAGAGAGAGTGGAGGGAGAGAGTGGGCTGTCTCATTAGGAGGAGAGTAATTGGGAGTGTGTAGCAAGGTGTATTTGGGTTTTTGTGTGAGAGACTGACTTGATTTGTAAACTTTCACTTAAAGCACAATAAAAATTATTTAAAAAAAAGTGTAGTAGGAAATGAAGTCACAGAGGTGGGATGGGGAGGGCAGTGGAGTTAGGTAGGGCCTTGTAGACTATTGGAAAAGGATTTTAGCTTTTAACTGAGCAAGAAGGGAAGCTGTTGAAGAGTTTTGAGCAGAGGAATGACTTGATATGGCTTAAATTTTTGAAAGACTACTGTTTCTGATATATGGAGAATAGACTTTAGGGGGGGAAGGCCAAAGACAAGGGAACTAATTGAGGAACTATTGCAATAGTCCAGGTGGAAAATGGTGGTGGCTGCTTAGATCAGGGTGGTAGCTGAGGAAGTGGTGAGAAGTGGTCAGATTCTGGATAGATTTTGAAGCTAGAACCAGTAACGTTTTCCTTTCTTTCTTCTTGGTTGCAATTTTTTTTTTTTTTATTATTATACTTTAGATGAAGGTTTACGGAACAAACTAGTTTCTCGTTAAACAGTTAGTACTGTTTTTGTGACATTGGTTAACAACCCCAAGACATGTCAACATTCTGCCTTCTTAACCTTGGGTTCTCTATTACCAGCTTTCCTGTCCCCTCCTGCCTTCTTGTCCTTGCCACTGGGCTGGTGTGCCCCTTTAGTCTAATTTTGTTTTATGGGCCTGTCTAATCGTTGGCTGAAGGTTGAACTTCAGGAGTGACTACATTACTGAGCTGAAAGGGTGTCTGGGGGCCATAATCTCAGGGTTTCTCCAGTCTCTGTCAGGACAGCAAGTCTGGTCTTTCTTTTTGAGTTAGAATTTTGTTCTACATTTTTTTCCAGCTCTGTCCAAGACCCTCTGTTGTGATCCGTGTCAGAGCAGTCAGTGGTGGTAGCTGGGCACCATCTAGCTGTACTGGACTCAGTCTGGTGGAGGCCATGGTAGGTGTGGCCCATTAGTCCTCTGGACTAATCTTTCCCTTGTGACTTTAGTTTTCTTCACCCGAAGGGGTGAGACCAGTGGAGTGTCCAAGATGGCCGCTCACAGGCATTTAAGACCCCAGACATTCCAGTAACATTTTCTGATGGATCAGATGTAGTGAGAAAGAAAAAGAGGAATGGAGTTGCCATTCACTAAGAAGTAGGAGGCTGCCAGAAATTCAGGTGTTTGATTTTGAGTGTTAGGTTTGAGATCACTATTAAATATCCAAATATAAATATTGAGTAGGCTGTTAGATATCTGAGACTAGACTTCAAAAGAGAGATCTGGGATAAAAATTAAAATTTGGGTATCTTCTGGGTGTAGGTAGATAATATTCAAAACCATGAGAAAGGATGAATTCAACAAAGCAATAAGGATAATTAGAGAAGAAAAAATATATTTAGAAGCTAAGGATAAAGATAATAATTCTAGTCAGTAATCAAGGTTAACATCCCCAGTATTAAGACATCATGTATTCCTTGATCTGTTGTACTGGGAAGGGTATAACATCAAGTCTGTCATATTTTTGTCCAAAATGCATTCTCTCAACCTAACCGTGAGAAAACATCAGAAAAACTCAAGTGGAGAGACATTCTACAAAATGACTGGCCAATACTCTTCAAAAGCGTCAAGGCCATGAAAGATAAGGAATGACTGAGAAATTGTTATAGATTAACCCATTGCTGTTGATTCCGACTCATAGTGATCCTATAGGACAGAGTAGAACTGCTCCACAGGGTTTCCAAGGAGCACCTGGTGGATTTGAACTGCTGACCTTTTGGTTAGCAGCTGTAGCACTTAACCACTACACCACTAGGGTTTTCAAAATCATAGATTAGAAGGAACTGAAAAGACATGATAACTTAATGCCACGTGGGATTCCAGATTGTATCCTGGAACAGAAAAAAAGATATTGGTGGGAAAGCTGCTTGATTACAATAAAGACTGTTGTTTTGTTAATAGGATTATACCAATGTTAATGTCCTGGTTTTGATCGTGGTACCATGGTTATATAACAGGTTAACATCAAGGGAAGCTGATTTATGAGAATGCAGGAACTTTCTGATTTATTTTTTAATTTGTAAGTCTAAAATTATTTCACAATAGAAAGATGAAAAATACTCTTTGAGCCTTTAGACATGTACTCCCCAAGGATGTGGCTGCCCTCACAGTCTTTCTAGCTTAACATGGAAATGCTAGAGAAGTAGGCAGGGCCACCGTACAGGGTCTTGTAGAGTATATTAAAAATTTTGGATTTTCCTCTGTGAGCTAATGAAGGATTAGGCAGGGAATGTGGAAGGAGATGGGAACTAGACATGAGACATGAAAACAGAAGAAGTATTGGGTTAGGCCTGGATTCAGGCAAACACCCAGTTACTCTCAATTATTCATCCTGTTCTCCAAACAGAATTGACCATGAGTTAGTTCATGACTCACAAGGGTGTTAGCACATTGTAATGTCTGGCTGGGAACATTGCTCAAATCCCGAAGGATTATCTTTGAGGAGCTTGCAAGCATCCTGTTTTCCCTGCCACTCCTACAATTCAGGCATAACAGTAGAGAGGATGTTAAGCTCGTGGGCCTGAAAGGTAAGTTGTATGTGCGTTATAATTGACCCACCCTCTCCAGAATGGTTCCTGAACAAAGATTGCAGCTGAATTGGGATACCACCCTATAGTAAGCGAGGGAATGCCTAGAATAGACCCACTAGGAATGAAGAGAGAGACCCTGCCTTCACCTCCTTTCTCAGCCAACTGTTGAGGGGAGGGAGTGGGGGAGCATTAAAGACTCCATGATGTCACAGTTCCCGAGGATGTTGCAGACTAGTCAGATGGTGACTGGGAATTGCTAAGTGTAAAATTATATATAAAATACTAGCCTTGGGGAAATTACAAAAGGGATTCGTGAAGATGTTCGTAAAGAGATCTCTGAAGGCGGGGAATCTGTGCCTCTGTCCAAAGCAGGGTGGAAAACCATTGAAAAAGATGCACCTTTTACCTTCAAGCCAGTCACCTCCCTGCAGACCCATCTAGAACAGGCCAGGAATGAGGGAGATGGTATTAATACCTGGAACCTAGGGTATGAGCATCTTCCCACCACTAATCTACCTTCTCATCACTAACCTACCTCATGACCCGGCCTGACAGGACCTGTGCATGCCAGTGCTGATGGCTATCTCTGCTCTCAGAAAATCTGAAATCATGCAGTTCAATCCCCTTAGGCTCAAATCCTACAAAATGCCGTTAAAAGTAGCTGTCAATTCCTAAATACTTACTAAGTGCTAGGCTCTTTATATAAGTGTTTCTAATCCTTTCAATAACCCTTTAAAGTAGTCATTATCATCCCTTCTACAGGGGATTTTCCTGGTAAGGAAACTTAGGCTCAGCTTGTCTGAGGTCACACAACTAGTGAGTCGCTGAGTCTGGATTTGAACCCAGATCTGGCTTCCCACAGAGTCTCAGAGCTTTCCACTAATGCTGCCACCTCCCCAGTATTGAAGGAGCCTTGTGCCAGTAGTAAGTCATCCCTTGGGAAAACACTAGCTACCCTGGGCAGGGCCTAACTATCACTCTTGAGGTTTGCTTTCTTTGCCCATTGCCTATTTGCTGGACACATATCAAAGTGCAGGATTTCAGGAAGTTTCACTGGGGTTGAGGCATCAGCAGCCCATAACCCACTAGGCTGCATTGGGCCCCTGATTGTGCTGCTGCAGGCAGTTTACGGTAATAGGTCTATGAGGAATGAGGGGGAAGGGCATAAAGAGTCATGACCAGCACACCTGGGCTCCTGATGTTTGGAAAAGCATGAGGATGTTATGTCAGCATTGGCCTACAGCTACACTTCTGGCTTAAATTTTGGGTGGCTGTACCAAACCTTAAAGGCGGAAAGAACAAATCATGCTAAGAGAGGCAGGAGCTTAGTGAGGTCTAGGATGCTAGGTGGCTCTTTGCCAGGGACTTGACATGTGAAGAGGAGTAGAGAGGCTTCCTTGTTACCAGCAATCTTTGTCATCTGGCCTGGGTGTCCTGCAGAGAGAAAGGTAGCCAGGCCTCAATTCCACTCCCTGAAGTGAACCCTATTATGCAGGATTATAGAGGAACCCAGGCCTACAAACGATGTTGTGAAACTACCTACCACATTGACAAAATAAATCCAATATTAACTGTTAACATTAAATGCAAGCAGTGGGGCAAGAGCGTTTAGTGTGTTAAAGACATTTTAAGAAGCCAATGTTTTTCGAAAAAATAAGTGAGAAAAAAAGAAAACTTCTCATCGTAGGTGTTAGAAAAAAAATAAAATTTTTTTTTTATTATTTTTTGTTGTTGTTGTTGTGGGTGTAAATTCTGAAGTCATAGCATTGTTTGTAAGTTCTGATCCTTGACTCCTGTCTTATCTCCCACTGCTTCAGCCTTTGTTCCAGCCATATTCTTCCCTTGCTGCTTTGCTTTTGCATGTTTTTTCTCTCTTTTTATTAGTGCCTGCCTTATTTCTCTCCTCTCTCCCTGTCACTCAAGTAGTCCCTATCTCTTCACAGCTCAGCTCAGGTCTCTCTACCAGGAGGTCTTCCCTGCTCACCTAAGCTTAGGCAGAGGCCCTCTTGTGTGCACCCTGTGGATTCTTCTATCAAAACACTTACCACTCTCTTTTGTTAGCACCTGCAAGGCAGGAACTGAACCTTACTATCATTTTCCCCCAGTTTTTAATGTTCTATTCTCCAGAGATACACAGTGAACAAGAGAGTAAGGACATCCAGATTCTGATTAGACTTCTCTACACAGATGTCCCATGGGCTCCTCACATTGAATTAAACCTATACCTCTTGCTATCTTTTACCTATCCACCTTTTATTCTTCTCTCTCCCCTACTCCCTTTATTCAACCATCCACTAAGTCCTGTCTGTTCAAATAACAATAATATTAAGCACTTAATATATATTAGGCATTGTCCAAAGTACTTTGCATGAGTCAATTCATTTAAGTCCCACAACAATTCTACGAGGCAGGTCCTATCATATTCTCACCTTACTAAAGAGGAAGTTCAAGCAAAAAAATTAACTTGCCCATAGCCACGCATCTAAGAAGTCATAGAGCTAGGATTTGAACCTGAACAGTGTGACTTCAAAGTTCTACCTCCTAAATATTTCTCAATCCCCATTAAAACAAAACAAAACAAGACAAAACAAAAAACCTACTGCCGTTGAGTCGATGCCGACTCATAGCGACCCTATACGACAGAGTAGAATTACACCATAGAGTTTCCAAGGAGTGCCTGGTGGATTCAGACTGTCAACCTTTTAGTTAGCAGCCATAGCACTTAACCACTAAGCCACCGGGGTTTCCCTCAGCCCCCATCGGCCACCATTATCTCATCTTCCCTTGCAATCCATTCCCCATAATGCATCCGAAGCAATTTTTCTAAATGAATTCTCGTTAAAACTCTTCATAGCTCCCCTGCTACTCTCCAGGCAGGTGCTTTTAAAGTAAAGAATTTCTGAATCCCAAAAGCAAGGTAAAAGCAGGAACCCAGAGGTAACTGAGTACCAAAGGTGATTTTTTACCCTAAGATTTTCTCCCAAGCCCAGGAGACCTTGCATTTCTATTCTGATAACTGTACAGGACCCAAGAGACAAGAGATAAAGCCTATAGCCTATTCAAAGTGGAGATTGAGTAAGACAACCCAGCACAAACTGGGATCCTAAAGGTGTTAAGAAGAAAAAACCCTGCCACACAGAAAGGGAGAGTAGGAGATTTGCCTGTATTGAACTAGTAACTGGGTAGAGGGATGAAACAAATCTTTGTTGAGATTATGTAATCTTAACTGAGCCCTCATAGGGATTTGCCAGTCTGAATTCATGCCACCTGTGTGGCCAGAAAATTTTGAATGAAGAATTTACCTTAAAGTAGTACCAGTTTACTGCCCCTAGTAGACTGGCAGAAGCAATTTGAATATTCTTGAGGGGAACTCAATGTCAACACAGGCCTCATAGAATTTTTGCAGATAAAGTTACAAGGAAAATGAGCAACTCATGATAAAATAAAATTTAAAAAACCACAGAAAAGAAAGGACATTATTAATGAGAACAAGCAAAAACAACAGACAGTAAAAACAAAACCATAAAATTTTCAGATATCAGAATAATCAGAGACACACAATATAAAATAACTATGTTTAATTGCTTCAAGAAAAAAAAAGCTTGAAACGTGCAGGGAATAAAGTGAATTTGAAAAGAAACAAAAAAAGAAAAGAACTTTTGGAAACAAAAATATATTTTTTAATTTAATTTTACTTTTTATTGTACTTTAGATGAAGGTTTACAGAACAAACTAGTTTCTCATTAAACAGTATACATATTGTTTTGTGACACTGGTTACCAACTCCACTACATGCCAATCCTCTCCCTTCTTGACTTTGGAATCCCTATTATCAGCTTTCCTGTTCCCTCCTGACTTTTAGTCCCTGCCCCTGGGCTGGTGTGCCCCTTTAGTCTCATTTGTTTTATGGGGCTACCTAATCTTTGGCTGAAGGGCGAACCTCAAGAGTGGCTTCATTACTGAGTTAAAAGGGTGTCCGAGAGCCATACTCTTGGGGTTTCTCCAGTCTCTGTCAGGCCAATAAGTCTGGTCTTTTTTTGTGAGTTGGAATTTTGCTCTACATTTTTCTCTACTCTGTCCAGAACCCTTTGTTGTGATCCCTGTCAGAGCAGTCAGTGGTGGTAGCCAGGCACCATCTAGTTATACTGGACTCAGTCTGGTGGAGGCTGTGGTAATTGTGGTCCATCAGTCCTCTAGGCTAATCTTTCTCTTGTATCTTTACTTTTCTTCATTCTTCCTTGCTCCCAATGGGTCGAGACCAGTGGAGTATCTTAGATGGCCACTCACAAGCTTTTAAGGCCCCAGGTGCTACTGACCAAAGTAGAATGTAAAAGATTTTCTTTATAAACTATGTTATGCCAACTGAGCTAGATGTTCCCTGTGACCATGGTCCCCACAGCCCTCAGCCCAATAATTCGGTCCCTCAGGGAGTTTGGATGCGTCTACGGACTTTACATGACCCTGCCTTGTACAAGCAGTGCTGGCTTCCCCAGTGTATTGTGTACTGTCTTACCCTTCACCAAAGTTACCATTTATCTATGGTCTATTTATTGTTTTTCCATCTCCACCCCTTCCCTCCCTTGTAACCATCAAAGGTTGTTTCTTTTTGTGTGTAAACCTTTTCATGAGTTTTTGTAGTAGTGGTTTCATGCAATATTTGTCCTTTTGTGATTACTTATTTCACTCAGCATAATGCCCTCCAGATTCATCTATGTTTTAAGATGCTTTGCAGATTCATCATTGTTCTTTATCATTGTGTAGTATCCCACTGTGTGTATGTACCATAGTTTGATTATCCATTCATCTGTTGATGGGTATCTAGGCTGTTTCCACCTTTCCACCATTGTGAACAATGCTGCAATGAACATGGGTGTGCATATGTCTGTTCATGTGACAGCTCATATTTCTCTAGGATATATTCGAAAGAGTGGGATTGCTGGATCATTTGGTGTTTCTAATTCTAGCTTTCTAACTAAGGAAGTGCCATATTGTTTTCCAAAATGGTGTATCATTTTACATTCCCACTAGCAGTGCATGAAATTTCCAGTCTCCCCACAGCCTCTCCAACTCTGGTTATTTTCTGTTTCTTTGATTTGGGCCATTAATGCTGGGATGAGATGGTATCTCATTATGGTTTTGACTTGCATTTCTCTAATGGCTAGTGATGGAGAGAATTTCCTCATGTGTCTGTTGGCTGCTTGAATGTCTTCTTTGGTGAAGTGTCTGTTCATTTCCTTTGCCCATTTCTTAATTGGATTGTCTTTTTGCTGTAGAGGTGTTGGATTTTCCTGTAGATTTTAGACATTAGAACTTTGTCGGATTTGTCATAGCCAGAAAATTTTTCCCCAGTCTGCAATTTCTCTTTTTACTCTTTTGGTGAAACCTTTTGATGAGCATAAGCTTAATTTTCAGAAGATCCCAGTTATCTGGCTTATCTTCTGGAATTCATGTGTTGTTAATTATGGTTTGTATCTCGTTAATGCTGTGTATTAGGGCCTCTACTGTTGGTCCTATTTTTTCTTCTAGGATCTTTACAGTTTTTGGTTTTATATTTAGGTCTTTGATCCATTTTGAATTAGTTATTGTGTATGGTGTGAGGTTTGGGACCTGTTTCATTTTTTTTGCAGAAGTACATCCAATTTTGCCAGCACCATTTGTTAAAAAGACTGTCTTTTTCCCATTTGATGTGCTTTGGGCCCTTGTCGAAGATCAGGTGACCATAGGTAGATGGATTTGCATCTGGATTCTCAATTCTCTTCCACTGGTCAATGTATCTGTCTGTTCCATTGGTTGGTGTATTGGTCAATTGACTGCCATAGCTGTATAATAGGTTCTGAGGTCAGATACTTTGAGTCCTCCTACTCTAGTCTTCTTTTTCAACAGTGCTTTACTTATCTGGGGCCTCTTCTCTTTCCATATAAAGCTAATGATTAGTTTTTCCATCTCTTTAAAGAATCTTATTGATATTTGGATCAGGATTGCATTGTATTTGTATATTGCTTTGGGTAGAATTGTCATTTTCACAATGTTGAGTCCATCTATCCATGAGCATGGTATGTTTTTCCATTTATATAGATCACCTTTGGTTCCTTGCAGTAGTGTTTTGTAGTTTTCTTTCAGAGATCTTTTACATCCCTGGTTAGATTTATTCCTAATTATTTTATTTTTTTAGGGGCTACTATAAATGGTATTTATTTATTTATAATAGCCCCTAAAAAAATAGTATTCCTCACACATCTGTCAGTTTGTTGTATTGTGGGGGCTTGTGTGTTGCTGTGATACTGGAAGCTATGCCACTGGTATTCAAATACCAGCAGGGTTACCTGTGGAGGACAGGTTTCAGCTGAGCTTCCAGACTAAGACAGACTAGGAAGAGGGACCCAGCTGTCTACTTCTGAAAAGAATTAGCCAGTGAAAGCCTTATGAATAGCAGTGGAATATTGTTTGATACAGTGCCAGAAGATGAGCCCCTCAGGTTGAAAGGTACTCAGACATGACTGGGAAAGAGCTGCCTCCTCAAAGTAGAGTCAACCTTAATGACATGAATGGAGTCAAGCTTTCAGGACCTTCATTTGCTGCTGTGGCACAGCTCAAAATGAGAAGAAACAGGTACAAACATCCGTTAATAATCAGAATTTGGAATGTACGAAATATGAATCTAGGAAAATTGGAAATAGTCAAAAGTGAAATGGAATGCCTAAACATCGATATCCTAGGCATAAGTGAGCTGAAATGGACTGCTATTGGCCATTTTGAAATTGACAATCGTATGGTCTACTATGCCAGGAATGGCAACTTGAAGAGGAATGGTATTGCATTCATCATCAAAAAGAACGTTTCAAGATCTATCCTGAAATACAACACTGCCAGTGATAGAATAATATCCATATGCCTACAAGGAAGACCAGATAATACGACTATTATTCAAATGTATGCACCAACCACTAAGGCCAAAGTTGAAGAAACTGAAGATTGTTACCAACTTCTGCAGTCTGAAATGGACCAAACATGCAATCAGTATGCACTGATAATTACTGGTGACTGGAATGCAAAAGTTGGAAACAAAGAAAAAGGATCGGTAGTTGGAAAATATGGCCTTGGTGACAGAAACAAAGCCGGAGATCACATGATTGAATTTTGCAAGACCAATGACTTGTTCATTGCAAATACCTTCACTAACATAAATGGTAACTACACACATGGACTTCACCAGATAGAATACACAGGAATCAAATCATCTACATTTGTGGAAAGAGACAATGGAAAAGCTCGATATCATCAGTCAGAACAAGGCCAGGGGCCGACTGCGGAACAGATCATCAATTGCTCATATGCAAGTTCAAGTTGAAACTGAAGGAAATTAGAACAAGTCCACAAGACCCAAAGTATGACCTTGAGTATATCCCACCTGAATTTAGAGACCATCTCAAGAATAGATCTGACACGTTGAACACTAATGATCGAAGACCTGACGAGTTGTGGAATGATGTCAAGGACATCATACATGAAGAAAGCAAGAGGTCATTAAAAAGACAAGAAAGAAAGAAGAGACCAAAATGGATGTCAGAAGAGACTCTGAAACTTGCTCTTGCATATCAAATAGCTAAAGAAAAAGGAAGAAATTATGAAGTAAAAGAACTGAAGGTTTCAAAAGGTGGCTCAAGAAGACAAAGTAAAGTATTATGATGACATATGCAAAGACTGGAGATAGAAAACCAAAAGGGAAGAACATGCTCAGCATTTTTCAAGCTGAAAGAACGGAAGAAAAAATTCAGGCCTCAAGTTACAATACTGAAGGATTCTATGGGGAAAATATTAAACAACGCAGGAAGCATCAAAAGAAGATGGAGGGAATACACAGAGTCACTATCCAAAAAGAATTGGTCAACGTTCAACCATTTCAAGAGGAAACATATAATCAGGAACCAATGGTACTGAAGGAAGAAGTCCAAGCTGCACTGAAGGTATGGGTGAAAAACAAGGGTCTGGGAATTGATAGGTCATGAACTGAGATGTTTCAGCAAATGGAAGTGGCGCTGGAAGTACTCACTCATCTATGCCAAGAAATATGGAAGACAGCTACCTGGCCAACCAACTGGAAGAGATCCATATTTATGCCTATTCCCAAGAAAGGTGATTCAACTGAATGCGAAAATTATTGAACAATATCGTTAATATCACATGCAAGCAAAATTTTGCTGAAGATCATTGAAAAGCAGCTGCAGCAGTATATTGACAGGGAACTGCCAGGAACTCAGCCAGCAAAGAATTCCAGAAAGATGTTTATCTGTGTTTTATTGACTATGCTAAGGCATAGTATGTATTTGGTATGTGTGAATCATACCAAATTATGGATAACATTGTGGAGAATGGGAATTCCAGAACCCTTAATTGTGGTCGTGAGGAACCTGTACATGGATCAAGAGGCAGTTGTTTGGACAGAACAAGAGGATACTGATTGGTTTAAAGTCAGGAAAGATGTACATCAGGGTCATATCCTTTCACCATACCTATTCAGTCTATATGCTGAGAAAATATTCCAAGGAGCTGGACTGTGTGAAGAAGAACAGGGCAACAGGACTGGAGGAAGACATTAACAATCTGCGTTATGCAGATGATACCACCTTGCTTGCTGAAAGTGAAGAGGACTTGAAGTACTTACTGAAGAAGATCAAAGACCACTGCCTTTAGTATGGATTACATCTTAACATAAAGAAAACAAAAATCCTCAATACTGGACCAATAAGCTACATCATGATAAATTGAGAAAAGATTGAGGTTGTCAAGGACTTCATTTTACTTGGATCCACAATCAACACCCATGGAAGCAGCAGTCAAGAAATCAAAAGATGCATTGCCTTGTGTGAATTGGCTGCAAAAGACCTCTTTAAAGTGTTGAAAAGCAAAGATGTCACCTTGAGGACTGAGGTGTGCCTGACCCAAGCCATGGTGTTTTCAATCACCTCATTTGCATGTGAAAGCTGGACAACGACTAAGGAAGACCGAAGAAGAATCAACACCTTTGAATTGTGGTGTTGGGGAAGAATATTGAATATACCATGGACTTCCAAAAGAATGAACAAATCTGTCTTGGAAAAACCAGAATGTTCCTTAGAAGCAAGGATGAAGAGACTCTGTCTCACATACTTTGGACATGTTTTCAGGAGGCATCAGTCCCTGGAGAAGGACATCATGCTTGGTAAAGTAGAGGGTCAGTGGAAAAAGTGGAAGAACCTCCACGAGGTGGATTGACACAGTGGCTGCAACAATGGGCTCAAGCATAGCAACAATTGTAGGAAGCATAACTATAGAGCTGAGGAATTTTAACAGATAAAAAGAGCCCATTATGAACAACTTTAAAATAATAAATTTGGATTGAGTCCTAGAAAACTATAACTTACAAGAACTGACTTAAGAAGTAGAAAGCCTGAGTAGCCTTATAATAACTTAAAAAATTGGATTAGTACTTAAAATCTTCTTACACACATAGAAACAAAAAAAAATTAAAACAAAACTTAAAAAGAACCACCAGGCTCATATTACTCAAAAGAACATTCAGGAACAATTTAACTGAAATTCTTCTACAGAATAGAAGAAAGGAATGTCTTTCTTTTTATGAGCCTAGCGTAATTTGGATACCAAAAACATTTAAGAACACTATGAGAAAGAAAAACTAAGAGGCCAATCATACTCTTGAGCATAGATGCAAAATTCCTTAATAAATGTTAACAAACTGAGTCAGTAATGTATAAAAAACTGAGATTTATTCTGTAAACCCTAGGTAGTTTTAACATAATGAAATCAATTTATATAAGTCCACACATTAACAGATTGAAAGAGAAAAGTTATCCCATCATCCCAACAGAGGCAGAAAAAAACATCTGATATAATTCAACATCTATTCATAATTAAAAAAAAAAGATATCTAGAGATATAAGCGGAATTACCCAACCTGTAAAATAGTATATACAAAAATTCCTACAGAAAACATAATTTACAGAAAAACATTGAAAACATTCCTTTTAAGATGCAGAGAAATAAAACAAGATTCATTTAACATTTGAAATTTTACTGGAAATTCTAGCCAATGCAATAAGGCAATTAGAAAGGAAGAAAGATAAAATATTATTATTTGCATACTCAGAGTTTGAAATTTTAAATAAAAAATCTTTGAAAACCCAAAAGGATCTACAGATAGATTATTAGAATTAATAAGTGAGTATTGCAGAAAGACTGGATGCAATCACATTCAATACACTATAAATTCTTGTTATTAGGTGCTGTCGAGTCGGTTCCAATCATAGCCGCTCTATGTACAACAGTAGGAAACACTGCCTGATCCCATGCCATCCTCATGAACATTGCTATGTTTGAGCCCATTGTTGCAGCCACTGTGTCAATCCATCTGGTTGAGGGTCTTCCTCTTTTTTGCTGACCCCCTACTTTACAAAGCATAATGTCCTCCAGGGACTGTTCCCTCCTGATAACATGTCCAAAGTATGTATAAACAAAAGCAAAATATTCTCACAGTTGGACCAATAAGCAACATCATAATAAACAGAGAAAAGATTGACGATGTCTATAATTTCATTTTGCTTGGATCCACAATCAACACCCATGGAAGCAGCAGTCAAGAAATCAAACAACATACTGTATTGGGCAAATCTGCTGCAAAAGACCTCTTAAAGTGTTCAAAACTAAAGATGCCACTTTGAGGTCTGTTTTAGTTCTCTATTGCTGGTGTAACAGAAAACCACAAGTGCATAGCTTTAACAAACAGAAATTTATTTGCTCACAGTTTAGGAGCTTAGAAGTCTGAATTCAGGGTGCCAGCTCCAGGGGAAGGCTTTCTTTCTCTGTCAGTTCTGGGGGAAAATCCTTGTCATCAATCTTCCCTTGGTCTAGGAGCTTTTCAGTGTAGGGACCTCAGGTCCAAAGGATGTGTGCTTCTGACTCTTCTTGCTTGGTGGTAATGAAGTTCTCCTGTTTCTTTTATATCTCAAAAGAGATTGACTCGAAATACAACCCAATCTTGTAAATTGAGTCCTGCCTCCTTAACATAACCGCTTCTAATCCTGCCTCATTAACATCATAGAGGTAGGATTTACAACATACGGGAAAATCACATCTGATGACAAAATGGTGTATAATCACACAATACTGGGAATCATGGCCTAGCCAAATTGTCACACATTTTGGGGGGACACAATTCTATCCATGACATTACTAAGGTGCGCCTGGCCCAGGTATGGTATTTTCAATTGCCTCATATGCATGCAAAACCTGGACAATGAATAAGGAAGACTGAGGAAGAATTGATGCTTTTGAATTATGGTGTTGGTGAAGAATACTGAATATAGCATGGACTGCCAGAAGAAGAAACGAATCTATCTTGAAGAAGTACAGCCAGAATGCACCTTAGAAGAGAGGATGGTGAGACACTGTCAGTACTCAGAAAAATGTATATGTGTAAAAAAGAGAAAGATTTATGGAAACAACTATATGTATACAAAAAAAAAAAAAAACTAACAAGAAAATGTGAAAGCTCTTTGCAGAGAAAATAATAGAACTTTATTGTAAGTGGTTAAAGAAGACCTAAATGAACGGAGCCATTTAGCAATATTTTTTAATAGGAAGATGCAATAGCTTAAATATTGATATATATAAGAAGCCAGTAGAATTCTAGTCAATATTTTCTCAGGGGTTTTCCTAGAACTTGACAAATTGATTCCTAAATTTTAATGGAAGAGTAGAAGGCCCAGAATAGCCAATACTCTCTGGAAGAATAGAAGTTGGGAGATTTGCCCTATTAGATGTCAAGACATTTTAAATTACAGGAATTAAACCAGTGTGACAATGATGCTGGAACAGACAAACAGAGCAATGGAACAGAATATTGTTTGTTGCTGTTGAGTCAACTTCAGTTTACCTATAACAGAAAAAAACGTTGCCTGCCTCACTGGTATGTTTGAGTCCATTGTTGTCGCTATTGTGTCAGTCCATCCATTAAGGGTTTTCCTCATTTTTGCTGACCCTTTACATTACCAAACATGATGTCCTTTTCTGGCAATTGGTCTTTCCTGATGACATGTCCAAAGTAAGTATAGAGGGCCCCAAACAAAGTTTCCAATATACTTGTCTGGAAACTTGACAGGACAGCTATTGCAGATCAGTGGGGGAAGAAATAAATGGTGTTACAAAATTGTTTATACGTATGAAATTACATCCCTCCTTTTTATAACATACGGAGCCCTGGTGTTACAGTGGTTAAGAGCTCAGCTGCTAACCAAAAGGTTGGCAGTTCGAATCTACCAGATGTTGCTTGGAACCCTATGAGGCAGTTCTACTCTGAACTATAGGGTTGCTAGGAGTGGGAATTGACTCAACAGCAATGGGTTTGGTTCAGTTTTTGGTTTTTACACCATATACAAACATTAAGTGCAGGTAGAATAAAGACTTAAATATAAAAGGCAAGGATATAAAACTTTTAAGAGACAAATTATAAGACCATCTTTATGATACTCTAAGGGTAAGGAAGGATTTCTTTAAGTAAGATTAAGAAAAAAAAGCAAAAACATAAACCATAAAGAAAAAAATTGAAAAATGCAATTCTCTTAAACATAAGAATGTCTGCCATCAAAAGACACCGTATTTGAGAGTGAAAAGAGGATTTATAAAGAATGGAGAAAACATTTTCAACACACGAAATCAGTAATCAACTAAAGACTAGTATCCAGAGTATATTAAAAATTCCTACAAAGCAATAAAAAAAAGACAATCCAATAGAAAAATAGTCCAAAAAAATACTTCCCAAGACAAGAGTTCAACTTGACTAATGCTCATCTTTTTTTAGTATTCAGGGGGATACATATTAAAATTATAATTTTATATCCACCAGATGGGCAAAACTTTCAGTTCTGATAAATTCAGGAGTTGACAAGGATGTGGAGCAACGACCTCTAATCCACTGCTAGTAGGAATGTAACTTGGTGTAAGTATTTTGGAAAACAGTTTGGCATTACCTAGTAAAATAACTATGTGCATATTCTAAACTGAGCCCTCACGCTCCTAGACAGACTCTGCCCACGAGCACTAAAAGATTCATAAGAACAGGTCGCCAACAGCATTGTGCATAATAGCTTTAATTGGTAACAATCCAGATGTTCATAAAGAGAAAAGATAGATCATGCATATTTATACAATGGAATATTATACAGAGTAGAAAATGAACAAGCTACTATTACATGTATCAACACGGATGCATCTCAAAAAAACATAATGGTGATCCACAGAAGTAAGTTACTAAGACGACAGGCAGGCAGTGATTTCATTTACATAAAGAACAAAAGTTGGCAAAACTAAGCATTATGCTTTTAAAAGATGCACATGTAGTTGGTAAAACTATAAAGAAAAGCGGGGATATGGTTAATGGAAAATTCAGATGGTATTTCTCTTGCAGTAAGAAAGAAAAGGATGATATAATTGGAGAGAGGTCCACAGAAGCCTCTAACATACTGACAATATTCTGCTTCATATCCTGGGTATTGGTTATACATTTCATTATCATTTTTTATACTCTACAGAAAAAATTTATTCACTTTTATATATGATTTATTCCCCCCAATTAAATGAAAACTAACTCTGCTTTGTGGTTTTCTGGCAAATGTCAAACGACAGAGACACATAATAAGCCAGGCATCTAAGAAGTGCTCAATATATGTGTCTCAATTTAAAAAATAGAATAAAATTAACTTTCTCTGAGGCCAGGGCTAGGGACAAGACAGGAGAGCACAGAGGGGTAGGCTGTGGACTGCAAGGCATATCCTTACGGACCCCCATGTGAGGATGCAGGGACCCAGACATTGGCTCTAGCTCCCTTCCCCAGCCCTTGTGGAAGCTGCCAAGTGAAGCAAGCAGAAACACATTCCAGAGGATGGCATGTTTACAACCTCTTGGCAAGGCACGACTGCCATGGAAGCAGTCAGTCCAAATCCATTTCTTATTATCTACAAATGAGCCCCGAGACATTATATCCTTCCTGGGAGAAAGTATTGACTGTTTTCTAAGAGAAGCTGGCCTGGATCCACTCTGCCCCTCTCCATCCCCTAGCCTTCAGAAATTTAGCAAAGAATGATGTGACCACCAGACAATGCTTATCTGGCTCGCCCTTGACCATGAGTAGAGGATCTCAAATGCACTAGCTAAAGGCAAGGACTCACTAGTGGCCCTCAAAGCCTTTTAACAAATCTTTACTTAGCATTGGGAGTCCCTGGGTGGTGGTTAATGCACTCCATTGCTAACTGAAAGGTTGGCCTCTTGAGCCCACCCAAAGATGCCACAGAACAAAGGCCTGGTGATCTACTTCCAAAATGCCAGCCACTGAAAACTCTGTGGAGCACAGTTCTACTCTGACAAACAGGGGGTCACCATTAATCAGAATCCACTTGATGCCAACTGGTGAACTCAGCATCTGACAGATGCAAGGCACTTTGCTAGACAAGAAAAAGACATGACTTCTTGTCTGCAAGGAGCTTACTGTCCCCTCAGGCATGGAAAGAAAGAGCTATGTTTCATGTAGAATGAAATAAGTAAGATAATAAAAAGATAAGGGAAGCATTCTGGCTGTGCAGGCTAGGGAGTATTTCTAACTATAAAGCACAATATGGAGCATTACACTTCGATTTATTCATTTTTCTTTCACATACTCATTTCTTTACAGGGGGCTGTAGAGTATATTGGTTAAGAACATATGCTTTGGAATAAAATCCAAGTTCAAATTTCAGTTCAGTTGGCTTCTAGATATGTGATTCTGGAAAAGTTAGATATCTTCAAAAAAATGAAAAACCAAACCCGCTGCCATTGAGTCAATTCTGACTCATAGTGACCCTATAGAACAGAATGGAACTTCCCCATAGGGTTTCCAATGAGCGTCTGGTGGATTTGAACTGCTGAACTTTTGGTAAGCAGCCATAGCACTTAACCACTACACCACCAGATTTTCCTAGATATCTTCATTAAGGTTTATTTTCCCCATAAGTAAAATGGGGATAATCATATCTACCTCACACAGTCATTATATGAATTAAATAGCATAATATATAGAACTGTATATATAAAATGCCTAGCATAGTGCCTGACATGTAGTAAGTGTACCGTAAGTGAAGGCACATACCATTATCATCATCAGCAGCAGCAGCATTACTTTTCATCCAATAAAAGTTATTGTGTCTGTTATGAAGCAGACACTGTGTTAGGAATACAAGAATAAGGCAATGGTTCCTGCCTTCAGGGAGCTCACAGTCTAGCTCCTTCCTTTCAGAGAGACAAATGTGGAAGCAAACAATTACAAAATAAAAAGATAAGTACTGATAGAGTTAATGTGTAAGGAAGGGCCAAGTTAGGAGGGTCTCATCCTGGATGAAAGATTAAGGTACGTGCAAGGAGGAGATGATGCTGGAGATGAGTTTTGAAGGATGCGGAAGAGTTTATTGGGGACTGGGTCATTCCAAGGAACAGGAAGGAGTATGTATAAAGGAAAAGAAGCAGGAAACCACAGATGACATTTGGAGAAGGGTAAACAGTCCCATGCAGCTGAACCACAGGATGCTATCGAAAACTGAGGGGAGGATCCTGGGAAGGTGGGCAAGGACCATATTGCAAAAAGCTTTATATGCCATTCCAGGGAGTTTGGACATCATCTATAGGCAATGGGAGCTTTTGAAGGACTTTATTTTTTTTTTTAATAGTAGATGGTAAGTAATAGAGTGTCATGGTAAGATGAACTTTTAGAAGTATTCCTCTAGCATTCACGTGGAGATAAGAAATGAGGCAGGGAAACTAGTTAGGAAGTTATCACATAAGTCAAGAAGAGACACTATGAAGACTAGAATTGAGTCAGTGGTAGTAGGGAGACGTGGAAAATAGAAGACAATGTTAGTTGACATCTGTGATGCTTTGTGGCTACCCAGCAGTTCTTGAACACCCTTCTTCTGGTTGGTGAATTTCCCAGCTTAGAGTCTGTCCTCCTCAAGGAAGAAGCCAGAAATTCACTTTTCCCACCTCCCTAGCAGATTGGGCTCAGGCATGTGATTTGGGCTCTGCCCATCAGATGCAGTCACACAGGACTTTAATTTGGAAAAGAGTGATGTGAAGAAGGAGGTGTCGTCACATGGAATCCGTTGTGACAAGGATAATGGTGGGACACTGAGTTTTGAGAGACAGTGGTCCTATCAGTCACTTATGCCTGTGATCCCTCTTCCCCACCCCAGCGATGGCAGTAGCAGGATCTCCACTTGATGTCTGGCAGGGTGATTTGGTCATTTTTCCTGTCTGCAAAACCTCCACACTTGGGTCTTAGGCCCTCCTGAAGATTCTGTGTGCTACTTAATAATTAGTTCTTTTTATTTTTTTTACTTAGACTAACTAGAGTAGCTTCAGTTGTTTACAGCTAAGATCACAATCTGATTTAGGTAGAAATAGGATTTGATGATAGACTGGGGATGAGGGAGAAGGTAAAATCTAGAATGATGTCCAGATTTCTACCTTTTGTGCCTGGATGAATGTTAGGGCTGTTTACTAAGCTCAGGAATGAAGGGGGAAGAGCAGCTTTCAGAAGTAAGTGGGAAGAAATAATGAGTTCCAGTTTGACCATGATGAGTTTGAATTTCCTTTGTGACATATGGGTTATAGACAGTGAGAAATATGGACCTCTGTATCAGCAAGAAAGTCTAAAAACAGATTTAGGATTTATCAGAATATAGTCGTTCATTAAATTAATATTAATTGAGTATTCACTATATGCCCAACGCCAGGGAAACAACTGTGAATAAGATGTCTGCTCTCATTAAATGTATAATCTAGTGGGAAAAAAATCAGATGATATAAATAAGTAAACATAAAATATGATTTTGGGTTGATAAGTGCTACAAAGAAAACTAGAGAAAAGAGATCGAGTGATGTTTGGCAGGGGGTGGACAGCTATTTTAGAAAGCATGTCCAGAGAAGGCTCTCTTGGGTAACATTTCCATAGCATTAAGGAATGAGTCTTGCCAAGGTCTAGGGGATAAGGAAAAACAATGCAAGCAAAGGGAACAGCAAATGCAAAGGGAAAAACAAGCTTAGGGTGTCCAAGTAACAGCAAGGCTAATGTGGCTAGAGTGGAGTGAGCAAGAGGAGAGAAGTAGAAGACAATTTCAGAGAGGTGAGCAGGGACCAGATCATAGAAAGTCTACATTGTTGACCATGATGAAGAGTTTTGATTTCATTCTAAGTTTTAAGGGACACTATTGGAAGTACTGATCAGGAAGAAAAATTATGTGACTGATGATTTTAAAGATCACTAACTACCTTGTGAAGTAGGGTTTGGGGCGGGGGGTGGTAAGAGCAGAAGCAGAGAGACCAGTTGGAGATTAGTACAGTAATCTAGGCAGGAGATGATGGTGACTTAGGCTAAGGAGGTAATAAGGGGCTGGTGTGGTGAGAAATGGTTGGATACTGGATATTTTTTGAAGGTACAACCAATAGTCTTTGGAATGGAGGAAGGACATAAGTCTAGGATGACTTCTATATTTTGGGGCTAAGTAATTAGGTGACTCATGGCGTGATTTGGCAAGGTGGGTGAGAGCAGGTTTCAGGAGTGATGGTGGGAATCAAATATTTTGGTTTGGGCTTAAGTTGGAGATGCCTAAAGTAGACAGGTCAGGGCTAGATTTACTGATTCAGAAGTCTTCAGCTTAAAGACAGTGTTTGGGACCATAGAACTAGACAAGGTCACTAGAGAGTGAATGTGGATACAAAACAGGTCTCAGGACTGAAACTTTTGACTGTGCCAACAGGTGGAGGTTGAGGAGATAAGAAGGAGCTATCCCCTATCAACGAGTAAGAGGAAAACCAGGAGACATAGCATTCTCCAAAGTCAACTAAAAATGTAGTTTCAAGAAGGAAGGAGTAATCAATAATTTCTAATTTTCCCGACAGATTGAACAAAGAGCAGTATAAGGACTGAACATTGGATGTGGCAACATGGAGGTTGCTGGTGGGACCTTGACAAGCATCATTTAATTGGAGAGTGGGGATGATTGACTAACTAGAATAGGCTTAAGAGGGAACAGCAAGTGAGAAAGTGGGGTCAGTGATTGTAGAGAACTGGCTCAGAGTTTTACTCTAACAAAGGGCAGTGCAATGGGAGGAGACAAAGGGTTAAATGTTGTCATGGATTGAATTGTGTCCTCCCAAAATTTGTGTCTACTTGGGTAGGCCATGATTTTTGGTATTGTGGTTTTGTCCTCCATTTTGTGATTTTCCTATGTGTTATAAATCATAATCTTTGCCTGTGGTTAAAGCGATTTAGGGCGGGATGTAACAGCCTTGCTCAGGTTACATCCCTGATCCAAAGTAATGTGAGTTTCCCTGGGGTGTTGCCTGCACCACCTTTTATCTTACAAGACATAAAAAGAAAGTGAAGCAAGCAGAGAGTGGGGGACCTCATACCACTAAAAAAGCAGTGCCAGGAGCAGAACATAACCTTTGGACCTGGGGTTCCTGCGCTGAAAAGTTCCTAGACCAGGGGAAGAGTCATGACAAGGACCCTCCTCCAGACCTGACAGGGAAAGCCTTCCCCTAGAACTGATGCCCTGAATTTGGGCTTTTAGCCTACTAGACTGTGAGAGAATAAATTTCTCTTTGTTGAAGCTATCCACTTGTGGTATTTCTGTTACAGCAGCACTAGATGACTAAGACAAATGTATGGTTTGTAGCTGAAGCTAGCATAGCTGAGACTGTCCAGATAAAATGTATAGTGTGAAATAGGTGAGGGTTGAAGGTAGGACATTAGGAAACACCAAGTAATAGAGGCCTCTTCCTCAAAGGATGAACTAAAATGGATTGGCCAAGTGAGAGGAGAGGAGGAAATCATGACTGCGAAGTAAGAGAGAATGGGTTGCGGAAAAAAGTTGGTCAGCAGTGTCAAATGTTGCAGGTAGTCCAGGTAAAAATGACCTTTAGATCTGGCTGTTAAGAAGTTCTTGATGACCTTGACAAGGAGCAACTTCAATGATGATGAAAGTGGAAGCCAGTGTATGGTCTATTGAGGAATAGATAGAGGATGAGGAATGGAAGGAATAAGCGCAAACTGCTCTTTAAGAAGCTTGATTCTGAAAGGGAAGAAAGTTGCTATAGGAAGGCACACAACACAACAACAACCCATTGCTGTTGAGTCGATTCTGACTCACAGCTATCCTATAGGACAGACTAGAACTGCCCCTCAGGGTTTCCAAGGAATGGCTGGTGGATTTGAGCTGCCAACCTTTTGATGAGCAGCCAAGCTCTTTACTACTACACCACCAGGGCTCCATAAGAAGGCATAGTTGAGGGAAACTTGTATTTTTAAGGAAGAGAGATTTCAGCATAAACGTATGTTGAGAGAAAGTAGCCAGTGGAAGTCCAGGAGTAAAATGAGATGATGGATGGAGAAGGTTCACAGGACGAATGAGAAGATGGGTTTTAAAGCATGGAGTGAGGGATTCACTTTCAAGGAGGCATAATTTTTCCTTTGAGATGGGAAAGAAGGAAGTAAGGATGGAGAGAGATGCAGATAATTGTGGAAGTGAGACGGAGGGAGGGGGTAGACAAGGGAATTCTTACTGATGGTCTCCATGTTCTCTCTGAAGTAGGAGGCAAGTTGCAGTAGTGGGGGTGGGGACCAGTGATAAAAATTGTTGCAAAGGGAGCTTCATAGTCACTATCCTAGTGCATTCACAAATCCCATTATCTACCCAATGTTTTGGTGTTTGTTTCTAGGTTCCAGCAAACCTCCCAACTCCCATCCAACAAGTCATCTCCTTTCCCTCCATAAATCCCTTCTCAAACCCCACCTGCAGACTTGGGGGAGCTTCCTGTCTGGAGTGAGTTATGGATGGAATCTATATCTTCCCTCTCTGGCACAAGCTTTTCCCCAGGAGGTCTGTGCCGAGCCCACCACAAGTGAAACATGGAAAGCAGGAAAAGCAGAACACCAAGGCAAGAAATTTTAAATAAAAGTACATTCTTAGTCACAGCAAATGCTGAAACAAAGACTAGAATACTCCTACAAAGATGTAGGGGGAAGTCAGTATTGGGTGGGTTCTTGGAAGTAACAGCTTCTAATCTTAGATTCTTTTTCGTTCTACAAAATAACTCCTCTGCTGCTTGGGAGCTTGATGTGTTGACATGAGCACAAAGTGTGAGAGTGGTGAATGGGGAATGTCTCTCAGCCCCCTTTCGATACCACTTCCTTTCCTGAGATGCTTACTTTTGTCCCAGGTCCTCGACGATCGGCTGTTCTTTCTGCTGGTCTGAGATACCCTCCTCCTCTCCACTCCACTTGTCTGGAGAAGCCCTGATGCCATATATCCTCACTTCCACCCTTACCAACTAGAAAAATGACCTGTCCTGATTCCCAATTCTTTGAGTGAAAGCTTTGCTAGCCACCTGATGAGAAAGACTTATCTATCATCCCGTTTTCTAGGTGACACATATTAACTGAGGGCCCTGTAAAGAGGCAGCTGGGCTTAGTGGTTATGAGCACACTAAGCAAGCGGGGTTGGGGGGAGGTATTGCAGAGCCCACACTGGACTCAGCAGTGGGATTTGGACCATCCTGCTGGAGCCTGTGGGAGAGTTATTCTAGAAGGATTAACGTTATCTAAATTTTAAGCTTTGGAAAATAGAAAATAAAGTTCATACCTCTAATGGGTGTGCACTATGCACAATGTAGCATTGGATTCTAATTTCTCCTGAGAGGACAGATACGATCTTTATGTCTGGGAACAAGAGTAGCAACCCTCACTCCTTTGAAAGCTGTTTGTGGATGTCATGCTGCTATTCTGAGGTAGACACCATGTCCTGGTGCTTGCCTCAGAAAATCCTGGTAACTGTGTGTGGGTTTCATAAAAAACACGTAATAGAAACTAGTCACCCTCTCACTCATTACAGTGTCATCTCCAGGTGCTTCCTTCCAGATGTAACTCAAAAAACAAAAACATCACCCTCTTCCCTGCCCCTCCCTTGCTGAGACTCTGAGGAAGGTGGTCCTTATCTAAGTATATAATGGGGTTGTACAAGGCAAAATGCCAACACTTTCACTGAGTCTTCGTGTAACTAAAGGAGCAGCTAATTAAAAGTTCACCTCTTCAGCCTAAAGAGACATACGAGACAATTGTAATGTATGAATCTGGACTGGATCCTGAATTGGAAAAAACAAGAACTATGAAGGATATTTTGGAACAACTGAGGACATTTAAATATGGATTGTATATTAGGTCCTTGCTACTCAGAGTGTGGTCTGTGGACCAGCAGCAGCAGCATCACCTGGGAACTTGTTAGATACACAGAATGTCAGTCCCCTGCCCCAGATGATTTAGATGCATATTAAAGGCTGAGAACCACTATATTAGACAATATTATCCTATCAATGTCATATTCAAGTATGTGATAATGGTAGGCAGGAGAATGTCCTCGTGCGTGTGTGTGTGTGTGCATGCGCACATGCTTTCCGGGTGGAAGAATTCAGAAGCATGTCTGCAACCAACACTGAAGGTGAGGCCTCCAAGGGAATTGTCCTCCGGGCTCTTCTGTGGCACCATGGATTGTCCTGTTGGAGACATTCGAGTCTTCTTCTAGGTTGGAGATCCCAGGCATGGAGACTGTGTACTCGAGCTAGAGTAATCCCAGTCAGAAGAGCCTCCAGAGTCCACAAGGTGCCTGGGGATTAATTCCTACTATGGACAACAAAGCAAAAAGGTTAGGAGTTTGGGTGTGTCCTTTAACTTGGTGGAGATTATTTGTTCCCCCTTAGATGATGACACAGCTTAAAATTCCTTCCTTTGTATGTTGTAATTCCCTTTGGTTTTCCCCAATTCTTTAGTGAGGTCGGGCACACCCTTACAACTTTGTGTGTTGGTGACAGGAGGGAAGTGAGACCTGCTCCGAGTTCATGCACTTCTGTGGAGGTATTTGCAGAGGTAGCAGCAGCGATTCAAGGAGGTGGAAGTCTCTTGGTTCCAGTCTGCATTTTCTAAAAGGGGAGTTGAGCAGCTGCCAGCTCAGGGTCTCTTAAATGTCTCTGTTCCCTCTGTGGCTCTGGCTATTGTATTCAGGATTACTAACTGTGGGATATTTTCTCTAAATGCCAAACCATAGAGAGAGAAGTAGAGAGAATGACCCTCCCCCAAACTCCATATTTCTACAGCTCCAGAGAATACTAATTAATGGTGGGGCACTTATCTTGAATGAAGGCCAGCACAAACCGAGAAGAACTCAGAAAGTACCTCCTCCCATTCTTGTTTCCAAATTCCATTCTGATTTGGAACTTATTTGAATAATTTTCACTTTGAAACATGAAAAGGTAGAAGAATTCAGCTTCTTTCTGCTAACAGTAGACAAAGATAAGCATCTCTCCACAAAGGTACAAGATTATGTTACTCTTCTGGAATTCTGGTAGCCAATTCAAGTTGTTTTTGAAGCACAATGCTACCCATGAGGCCTAAACCAAAAGAACCAGACATTCCACATTGACTCAAATAATTCCATTTTTTAAATGTAATGTTCTGGCACCTCTGTGATTTCCATATTTGTTCCAGTTTTCATCACACCCTGTGATATTGAATGGCAAGATCAAGAACAAAACACTTGAATAACTCGGCTGCTTTCCTACCTTGTGGCTGTCAGGTATAGGATACAGTTTGCTCAGGAATTAAAGGAAAACAAAATATCTATTCAAGAATTCAGTTCTCTTTCAGCAAATATAAAGAGGGGAAAAATAATTTTCTGGTTTATTGTGGGGGAGGGAGGTCCCAGAAAAAAAAAAACCAAAGAAAGGAAATTCTCAATGGAAACTATTGATCTTTGATGAAATCTCCATTTCTGCATGACTTGAGATTTATTAAAAGTTTAAGTAAAATCTTTTTTTTCCCTCACTGTGTCTGTCTTATCCAAGTATTAGTAGGAGAAAAACTACATTAGTAATTATTGAGCCATATGATTCTCAAATACACAGTAACTTGGCTTTGAAGGAATGCTTCTAGAAACCCTGAGATAGGAAGGTTAAATCCTTTCTGTTTTCTTTGGAACTATTCAGAAAGATTCACAGCTCAGAGCTGGGCGGTCAGTCCTATATTCCATGTAGCAGAGCTCTGTTGTCTGACTCCGTAACCAAGAGTTTACGACCGAACTGGAAAACAGCTCTCCTGTGCTACGTCTAGTCTGTGTAGGCCATACTTAATCAGTTTTAATTACTCGCTGCCAAACACGTTTGTCTGAATTATTCCATAAAATACACTTGATAAATGGACTTATCAAGACCATTATGTCTCAAAGAACTTAAATTAGTCCCAGATGACTTTCTTTTCAGTTAAATAAAATGTGATATAAACATATTTTCAACTCGAAGTTTCATCTCAACCACTGAAGTACATCCTGGCACTAAGAGCTATATCTATTTTTGACGTTTATGACTTTTGTGTTTTTTGGAAACAAGCAGGATCTCAGGTGGCTGTATCTACTTTTTATATTTATGACTGTCTTGTATTTGTTGAAAACAAACAAGGTCTCAATTTTCTATCTGTAAAATAAAATAAGAACAGCTGCCTCATCTTAGGATGATTAAACAAGATAATAGACGTAAAGTGCTTATCATAGTAGCTGGCACATAGCATGTGTTCAATGAATGTTGTAACTTGATTTCTTTAGCTCGGTAGTAGATGTACACAGACTTGGAAAGGGTAATTTAAATATATTAATTTCTATCTGTTTTCAAAGTAACGTTTATCTTTCATTGTAAAAGAATGGATTTCTATAGCAATTCACTAAGTTTTTCTCTATTTGTTTATGTTTACAACTTAAGGCTCTTCCTGATCTGTTTCTTAAGGAACCATGCTTTTCCTACTCCTTTCATGCCTCAACTCAACGAGCTAACAGAACCATTTATTGTTCCCTTTATACACTCCCAGGAGCCCTGGTGACCCAGTGATTAACAGCTTGGCTGGTAACCAAAAAGTTGGTAGTTTGAATCCACCAGTGCTCCTTGGAAACCATAGGGGGCAGTTCTACCCTGTCCTGTGGGGTTGCTATGAGTTGGAATCAGCTCGACAGCAACGGGTTTGGTTTTGGTTTTCATTTTTATACACTCCACAGTTTCTTGTGTCATGTTTCCCCTGTCTAGAAAATTTCTTCCCCGTATCCTTATATTAAGGATCCCTGGTTGCAAAGTGGTTAAGAGCTCAGGCTGCTAACCAAAAGGTTGGCAGTTTGAATCCACCGGTGACTCCTTGGAAACCCTATGAGGCAATTCTACTCTGTCCTGTAGGGTCCCTATGAGTCCGAGTCAACTTGATGGCAATGGGTTTCATTTTTTTCTTTTGGTGGTGCAGTGGTTAAGTGCTCAACTGCAAACCAAAAGGTTGGTGGTTCAAACCCACCAGTGGCTACGTGGGAGAAAGGTATGGCAGTCTGCTTCTAAGATTACAGCCTTGAAAACCCTGTGGGGCAGTCCTACTCTGTCCTATAGGATCTCTATGAGTCAGAATTCACTCAATGGCACACAACACCTATTTATTGTGATCCCGTTTGTCCTTTAAGGCCCAGTTCAAACATCTTTTCTTCTGCAAAGTCATCTCCAATTCCCCCAGTCCCAAAATAATCTCTTTCTCATAGTCACTTTCATGACATTGATTACTTATTTTTTAAAATAAATTTGAAATTTAGAATAGGGTTAGATTTAGAGAAAAATTGTAAAGATAGCACAGAGATTCTGAATACTTCTTACCTAATTTTCCCTATTCTCCATATCTTCAATTACTATGGTACATTTGTCAAAACTAAGACTCCAACATTTGGTATATACACTGAGCACTTTTTTTGTAGCTGATTCTAAACTGTAAACTCTGTGGCTCCTAACTCATCTCTGTAATGTATGCAAAGTCTGTGCTTACCATTGGGAACCAAGTGGGCACTAAAAGAATACTTGTTGCATGAAGGGGTAATTGCCTTCATTGCCTAATTGCCTGCCTTAACAGAAACCCTCAGCTTTTTTTTTTCTCTGTCTTTCTTTCAAGTAAACTTTTTATTGAAGTAGAACATACAGAAAAACCTGATCATAAGCATAGAGCTTAATGAAGTTTTACAAAGTAAATGCACTCATGTAGCTATCACCCAGATCTACAAATAGAACATTCCCCATATCCCAGAAGCCCCCATGCACCCTTTCCAGTCACTACCACCCTCCATCTTGACTTCTTACATTACCCTCAATTTTATTTTAGTAATGAGACTCAGTGTCATAGCTCAAGCTTATAACTTGACCCACTTTTATATAGTTATCATATCCATGCAGAATGGCTTGAATATACCTATTAAAAAATTCACTGTTTGATTAAAGGGAGTACAATGCAGTAGATTTTCCAATAGCCAGACAATGTCCATTGTCTTTGTAGTTTATATAGTTTCAACGTTAAGGCCCAACATATTCTTGGGTGTACCCACTTTGGACTAAATGACAATTCCTGTTCTGACAACATCATTCAGGCCAGTGTAGGAAGTAGGACATAAACCATTTTGGTTTCTGTTCCCTTAGAAACACATGGAACAAAATAAGGTTTGCCAAATGGAAATATACAAAACCACTGGGAAATGAATGTTATTTTTAAGCTTCTGAGAGGCTATCACAAATAACTGGGAGGAGAGTGGAAAGAATTCAAAAAGCAGGTGACCTTTTAACAGGCAGAACACAGCAGGTCAGCAAGTGCCTGGCAAATGTTGTGACTCTGAGAAAGGGATGCTGAGAGGCCAGGCCCAGAGGGAGTGACCTCACTGGGCATGATGAGAATGGAGCTGGCTTTTTCCCAGTCCTGCATGAGCTGGGTAGCAAGAAGAAAACCATCCTCTAGAAGCAGGAGCAATGAGTCCCTGGGTACTGAAAAAGGAGATTTGGAATCTGGGAGCCAGTGGTCTGTTTCTGGAAGCCGAGTCTGGAGTGTTGCCCTCAGAAGGCTGGGCCTTCTCTACTCTTAGTACAAATCATACTCTGTCGGGACACATTAACTTACCTTCTAGAGTGAGTCCACAGAGGCACTGTCAATATAAAGAGCTGTTCCACGAAGGACATAGGGAGAAGGGCAGGCAGGCTCTTCTGGGTTCAGAGGGACAAGAAAGCCACCATGGCCTGTCTCTGCTCTTCTGAAGTTCTGTCACTGGGCACTCCTACTTCTCAGCTTGGTCAAGAATTGACAGCTCCTTTTCAAAGCATATGGCAGTCACACAAAATTGCCAGCTTTTTCGCGTGTATTTAAATCAAGCTGGTTAACGCTGCCAGTTGGTCAGACTACTTTTCCTCACAGAGATACTCAGCATTGAGAAACCAGGCTCAGCTGGAGTGAGAGTTTGTACCACATTCTCTTTCATAAAAGGAAAGCTGACCCAGACCACAGCTGGCCAGTTGAGCTTAAGCAAAGGGAGAGAGGCCAAGGCCGGCTGTTCCTGCTTATCCCCTGAGTTACAGTCACAACTCTGAGCATAGGAGTAACCTGCAATAGTGTGTCTGTAGTGTTTTTGTATTCATACAAGTAGTAGGGTTGCATGCCCTTTACAAACCGGACTAACAATGGAGTGTGTAAGACCTTCTGGAAAAAAAGCCCTGGAAGACTGTTCTCGAATGCCAGCCTTTCCCCACCATTCCCTTCTACCACACCTTTCAATTGAGGTGATTTACAGGAGATAAATAAAACCAGTTGCTGTCAAGTAGATTCTAATGCATGATGACCCCATGTGTGTCAGAGTAGAACTGTGCTCCATAAGGTTTCCTTTTCTTTTTTTAATTTTTATTGTGCTTTAAGTGAAAGTTTACACGTCAGTCTCTCATACAAAAAATTATATACACCTGGCTATATATACTCATAGTTGCTCTCCCCCTAACGAGACAGCACACTCCTTCTCTCCACCCTGTATTTCCGTGTCCATTGAGCCAGCTTCTGTCCCCCTCTGCCTTCTCATCTCTCCTTCAGACAGGAGCTGCCCACATAGTCTCATGTGTCTACTTGATCCAAGAGGCTCACTCCTCACCAGTATCATTTTCTATTCTATAGTCCAGTCCAATCCCTGTCTGAAGAGTTGGCTTTCAGAATAGTTCCTGTCTCAGGCTAACAGAAGGTCTGGGGACCATAACTTCCAGGGTTCTTCTAGTCTCAGACAGACCAGTAAGCCTGGGCTTTTTACAAGAATTTGAGGTCTGCATCCCACTGCTCTCCTGCTCCTTCAGGGATTGATTCTTTGTTGTGTTCCCTGTCAGGGCAGTCATTGTTTGTAGCAGGGCACCATCTAGTTCTTCTGGTCTCAGGCTGTGCCTCTTTCTGTCTCTTGGGCTCATAATTACCTTGTGTCTTTGGTGTTCTTCATTATCCTTTGCTTCAGGTGGGTTGAGAGCACCATAAGGTTTTCAATGGCTGATTTTTCAGAAATAGATCACCAAGGCTCCTCTGGTTGACTTGAACCTCTCGGTTAGTAGCCCAATGTGTTAACCATTTACACTACCCAGGGATATTAACAGAAGTAGGTTTATGCAGGAGAACACACAGAAGCTTTGGACGGCTCTTGGCTTTTGCTTATCTGAGATAATCTGAAATCTTACAAACACACTGCACTACTCATAAAGTGGGACAAGGGGACTTCTGAGAAGGGGCAGATCGTAGTAAAGCAGAAAATCCACTAAGTAATGTTACTCTTCCTCACTCAGGCCCAGTTCTTTCTCCTTTAGTTCTCTGATTTTTTTAGTAAGAGAAAAAGACAAGGATAGTTTTCCCAAATAATACATCAGGGTTTGTGACTAACAGAATTAAAACTGAATGGGAGACATCAATGTTCTACAAACCATCAGCCATTTATCTTCATGAGTAGCTGTTCCCTCCAGTGTCGGCTTGCTGTCTTCTTGGTGTCTCCTTCTCACTGGAGGTGCACTCCTTTTCTGCCAACAGCCTCCATCTTCACTGAATAGCAGTTTATCCCTCCACCTCCCACCCAGGCCGGGCCTTCCTCCACAGACATGGAAGATCATCCTGCTGCTCTGCCAAACAATCCGCCCTCTACCCTAGGTCTCTGCCATCAGCAGTAAAGAGCAGAAGCCTCCAAATTTCTGTCACTCTTTAGCACACACTGGGTCAAATTCTTAGTTGGAGCTTTTATGCTTCACCAACCAACAAATGCAGGCAAAGATTGGAAATGAAAAAAAATATATATAAAAACAGTTTTACAACTGTAAACCAGCACCTTCTCGCAAAAGTAAAAATTGGAAACATCCTGTTGTTGTTAGCTGCTGTTGAGTCATACCCCACTCATGGCAACAACAGAAGAACATGTTGCCCAGTTCTGTGCCTTCCCCATGATTGGCTTCGGATCAGAATGTTGTGATCCATAGGGTTTTCATTGGCTGATTTTTAGAAGGAGATCACCAGGCTTTTCCTACTAGTCCATCTTCCTAGCTCTGCTGAAACTTGTTCAGCATCATAGCAATATGGAAATCTCCACTGAGGGAGGGGTGGTGGCTATGCATGGGGTGCATTGCCCAGGAAACATCCTAAACCAAAAACGAAACCCCTTAGAGTACAACTGCCACATAAGGTTTCCAAGGAGCAGCTGGTGGATTCGAACTGCTGTCCTTTTGGTTAGCAGCTGTTGCTCTCAACCACTGCACCACCGGGCTCCAGAAACATCCTAGATGTCCATAAATAGAAATAATATTTAAGTACTTGCGGTATATCCACTTAGGAGACTCTTTATGAGCTTTTAAAACTATGATGAAAGTACGTAAGTGCTTCTGCTACAATATTTAGTGAAAAAAGATAGGATACAAAGTTATATATTTACAATATGACCACAATGATTAAATGTTAAAACCCTGAAAATCTGTTGCAGAGAAAGGAAAACCAAAAAGACAGAGGAAAATGCATCCACATTAATAGCGGTTGAGTCTGGAAAGAGGGACTTCGGATGATTATTTTTCTCTTGGTAATTTCCCACTTTTTAAATGAGCATGTCCTACATTTATAATTACGAAAAAAGCAAAGACAATCTAGGGCTTTTTAATTTAACCAGACAGCAAAAGCAATAAACAACCGAGGCGCTGTGGCCGGACCACCCCGCGCGCCAGGGGCCCGGCGCGGGTTTGGCTGTCGCTTGTCTGGGCGGGGACTCGGGACAGCCTCCTGGACAAAGGACCCTGCTCGGGCCGGAGCCATCAAAGAGGAGCCTGTTTTATCTCTGAACAAAAGTGACGTCACCCCAGGGAAACCAGAAAGTGCTGATTAATCATGAAGTCAGGACTAATCCCTGAAAAGAACTCAGGTCGAAGTGAGACGAGGAGTAACCCAGAAGAGACTCCACTCTCCGACGCCCGCTGTCCCGCGTCTGAGTCTGACCCGCGACGCCAACCCGCCCCATCCAAACGGTTTCCGTCTCCGGAGAGGAGGGCGGCGCATGCGCACCAGCGTGCAGGCCCGGCAGTCCTGCCGCTGGCAAGGCTGCGTGGTCACTGTGGCTGTGGCCGGACCCGACGGGGCAAGTTCGTTCTGTACTGCGCTGTGGTCGAGGACCCACTGGCAGTGCTCTTAAAGATTGCTGTTACTAAAGTGGTGAGACAGTTGTTTGGCCGAGACCTGTTCCAGTACCAGAGCCAAAAAGGGTAAATTAGATCCTGAACAGTAATTGGAAAACACTTCTAGCGAGAGGCCATTCTTATTTGGAAAGTATAAGGTTTTACACCTTATACGCCTGTTTCAATGAGATCTGTGTTGTAGTTTCAGTATTATTCGTGCAGTGGTTAACCGTTCAGCTGCTAACCAAAAAGTCAACAGCTCCAATCCACCAGCCACTCCTTGGAAACCCAATGGGGCAGTACTACTCTGTTCTACAGGGTCTCTATGAGTCAGAATCCACTCCACTGCAGCGGGTTTTTGGTTTTGGTGTTACAGGCTCATATTATTCGTGCTTTTATTTGTATTAAAATTGTATTTACGCTCTTTTGTTAGAACACTGGGTTGGTTAGAACACTTGGTTAGAGAACCCAGGTGTTGTAACACCTTGGGGAGTGACTGGGAAGGTTTCTCATCCGCTGCTGGAGTATGGCAGCTTTCCAGGTTCCAGGATCCAGAATACAGACCAGAGGCCGGCATTTCCAGTGGGCCCTTACCTTGCTATGAGGGCCTCAGGAAGAACTCAGAAATGGCACCTAGCAGAGTTGTGAACAGAGTTGCCAATCCCTGCAATCCTTTGATACTACCAGTCTTTCTCGGAGAAAGTCCTCACACCTGTCCTCAGAATTTGCATAAAAGCTGTCTTTGCCCTGAAGGAGAAAAGAAAGTAATCAAATGCCTCAGGAAGGTCTGAAATGTCAGTAACGATACCTGACAGTGAAATACTTCGATCCTGTGATAATTCTGGGTGAAGCCAGACACTGTTTCCAGGCTGGTCAAGCAGAAGGAAGAATGGAAGCCTATTAAGTAGGAAGCTACTGAGTCCTGTTCATGAAGGGCTGGGAAGAGTGCCCAAGAGCAGATGCAGTGAGGCTCGTCTCCATCGTGCCTTCCCAGCATCTCCTCTTGCAGCAGATTCTTACAATAACTTGGCCTTGTGGTAAGTCTTGAAGGAGCTCCCACTGGAGCCTCTGTAACTCAGTGGCCCAGCTCACCTGTCCTGTGGCTGTTGTCTAGTTTAGTAGGCAAATGTTAAACAGTGAACCAAGGTGTTAGCTTGGACTGTGGGAGATGGAGGGAGGGCCTAGGGCAGAAGCCGCAGAGACGTATTGTCCAGTGGGCAGGGTGTGGAGAAGCATCTGGAACATGGAGATGAATGAAGGGAAAGCTGGGGTTTACGTCCTAGTGAACAGACCTGGTACACCTCAAAAATACCCACGAACACAAATTGCCCTGCTCATTTGTTTTAATCACATCAGGGCTATCTTCTTTCTTCCTTCCTCTTGCAAAACCAAGGTCTCCATAGGGTTGCTTTGTGAAGTTCTCCTGTACTGTAAATGCTACATCATGTTAGATTGCCTTGGCAAGAAGAAGGGCCTTTTATCTGTTTTTAATCACTGTTGTTGTCTCAGGCCTTTAGATCTTTTGAGTTCACATCCATTGTTCTACACTAGCTGCTACTGATTCTACAGCCCTGGTGATCTCTTGATTATATTTCTTTGGCTCAAATATGATGTCCTTTCTGTCTTTCGGGGCCAAGGGACTAGGGGTAGGGGAGAGGGGTTTCTAAGCCAAAATCAACAACTTGATTTCCTATGACCTGTTTGGGCTCCTAGTAACCAGAATCAACAACTAACTGGGTTTAGGGGAAACAGCAGTGGCTTTATGTATCTTTGGAAAGATAATCCAGTCCTAAGACTTAGGAGAAACAGAGGGATGTGTAGTAGCTGCTGAAATCAGAGCTTCTCAAACTGTGGGTTAGTATAAGAATCATTCAGGAAACTTTTAAAAATGCAGAGCCCTAGGGTTGGGAATGGGGCAGATATCTGTGTTTTTCCAAACTCTTGGGTCATTCTGACATCAGCTAGGGCAGCGCCTACTGTGAGCTCATGGCTTGGGCCACCATAAATCAGGGGCAGGGCTTAGATAAGGTAACATAGCAAGTGTCTAGGGGTGTGGTTGCTGATCAAAGCTTCCCAGGTTTTGACGATGCATTTGGCCCTGTTCTCTAAAATTCTAACCTTGCTGATGGGGATGGTGTTAAGACTTGAGTCTCAGAGCTGAAGGGATCTGGGAGGAGGAAAGCAGCACTTGAGTGACAGGGAGGAAAAGGCTCAGCAGGTACCAAAGGCGCAGGGGAGGAGTCCTGGTGGTGCAGTGGTTAAGTGCTTGGCTGCTAACCAAAAGGTTGGAGGTTCAAACCGATGGGAGAAAGGTGTGGCAGTCTGTGAAGATTTATAGCCTTGGAAGCTCTATGGGGTAGTTCTACTCTGTCCTATATGGTCACTATGAGTCAGAATCGACTTGATGGCAATGGCTCATTTAGTTTTAAGGCATAGGGAGGAATCCCTGGGTAGTGCAGATGGTTAAGCACTGGGCTACTAACCAAAAGGTTGGTGATGCGAACCCACTGAGGTGCCTTGGAAGACAGGCCTGATGATCTGCTTCCAAAAGGTCACAGCCATGAAAACCCTAAGAAGCAGTTCTACTCAGAAACTCATGGGGTCACCATGAGTTGGAATTGACTCAACAACTGCTTTTTAAGGCATAGGAGAAATATTTTAAGCTTGGGTCAGAGAACCACCAGTGGATAAGGAGAGTGAGTAACAGGAGAGTCCAAGGTGGCTGCCTAGCCCTGAACCTCCACCCACTTGGTTCCCAGTTTGGCCAGCAAGGAAGAGCTGTAGGTTAAAGCTAATAGGAGTCTAGAACTCAATGTGAGGCAAGGATTCTAAACCAATCAGGCTTTGACTGAAGGAGTTAATAACCATTGCTTAAAACTATTGCTTATTGTAGTTAGCATTTATTAAACATTACACCAAGCACTTAATAGTATTAGCTCATTTAATCCTCACAACATCCCTTTGAAATAAAGCATATGCCGAGTTTACAGATGAGGAAACCAGAGCTCAGAGAGTTAAGGTATTTCATCTAAGGACTCCTAGCTAGTTGTTGGCAGAGTCAGAACTTGAACTTAAAATGGACTCCAGAGTGTGAGCTCTGCTGACCTCCGACTTCCCATTTCATAGGCCTGTTTAGTCGCAGAAGGAAGTTTAATACATACTGCAGAGTGGAGTGGTGGTGAGGGAAGCTCAGGTAATGAATGGCAGTAAACGCTAAAAAACAAAAAAGAGTAGTTAATTTTAAAACTCACAGATTGTATATTTGGTTTTGTTGTTTCAATTTGGTTGCTCACAGTCTGAGATCTTAGCAGGTCGGTGCCATCTTAATATTAACCTGGAAATTAGGTAGGGACGATTAGAGCACCTAGGGTATGATGAGGTTTCAAATCCGAGTATGATTAGGTTTCAGATCTTATTTTAATAAACAGCTGTTCATACCTTTCCAGAATTATATAAAAGGAAACAGGTGTACTTTTGTTAGTATAACCTTCACACTTTAACAGTGTCTATGAAGTGCCCATCAACTTGGTATGAGGACGAAAGAGACTAGCAGTGGCTTGGAAACCATGTCATCCCTGTAATACCAACTTGAGAGTCCAGTAAGGGAAGAGTAAATGGAAAGACAAAGCACCCTTTGGAGAATGATGACAGATATATACGTATGAAAGTAATCACACTTTGAGGATCTTGGAGAGCCCGTAAGCACTCCTGATTACTTATTAGCTGTAAGACCTCCCAGCATTAATCCATCTTGGCAGTGGGAAAGACGTTACCAAATGACCACATTGCCTGCTAGCTTCTTCCAAAGAAGCTGGAAAAGCAAACAGAGTGAATAGTCACTCTGGAAGATGGACTTGTTTCCTGTATAGAGTGCACGTCATGGAGGTCCTTCAGACAACCAGGATTTGAAATTTTTTGCTGTTGTCCACATTCCAACAAATTCTGAAGCATCTAAGTCCTGTCCTGGAAGCAGTTTCCCTAAAATTTAACCAGACACATTTCAACCCAATGACTACGAAGGCCCTTTTCTAGCCCCATAGTAATTTTCAACCACTGTATAAATGGCTGCCTTGATGGTGCAGTGGTTAAGAGCTCAGGTTGCTAACCAAAGGTCAGCAGTTCAAATCCATCAGCTGTCCCTTAGAAACCCTATGGGGCAGTTCTCCTCTCTCCTGTAGGGTTGCTATGAGTCAGAATTGACTCAACAGCAGTGGGTATGTAAATGCCAAACCTTATTACCCTGATCGTACTGGCTGAGAGGTGAAAAAAAATTGTTTTGCACTTGGAGGTGCTTTAATATTTTTAGGTCAATATTTAGTTCACATCTAGAAAATATGATAGTTGGAGAAAAGTGCACTTGTGAAACAAAACAAAGCAAAACATTTTTCCCCTATTGGTGAAAAAACTTTTAATCACAAACAGTAAGGCTAATGTAGGATATAAGCCAGAGAGCTGACGTTCAGGTGCTGGGAAGACTTCTTTGGCCACCATGGACTTTGAAATGGCTGTTCCTTCTTTAGGTGGCTCTTGGTAGAATTGTCAGGAGAGAAAAAAAGTGCCATTATTAACCAGTAAGCCGTAAGGAACCATTGGGTGTTTTAGATATTTAAGAAATGATGCAGAGAAAGAGAGAGTGATAAGGGTGCCATTCTAGCACATTACTAACCCTTGTCAGGAGTGAGGAGATTTTCTTTGGAGAGAGGCACTAAATACATTTTCTAAGTGATACATACAGAAAGGGTACACCCGGGAGCCAGAGGCAGGTCATGGGCTGTCTTAGTTACCTAGTGAGGCTATAACAGAAATACCACAAGTGGATGACTTTAACAAATGGATATTTATTTTCTCACAGTTTAGGAGGCTAGAAGTCCAAATTCAAGGTGCCAGTTCTAGTGGAAGGCTTTCTCTCTCTGTTGGCTCTGGAGGAAGGTTCTTGCCTCTTCTGAGCTTCTGCTCCTGGGCAGTCTTCCTGTGGCTTGTTGGCATCTCTCTTCCCCCATCTCTGCTTTGCTTGTTTGTTAATCTCTTTTATATTTCAAAAGAGATTGATTCAAGATACACCCTACATTAATCCTGTCTCATTAGCATAATAGAGAACGCATTCCCAATGGGATTTTAACCACAGGGATAGAAATTGGGATATACAACATATATTTTGGGGGACACAGTCCAATCCATAACATGGACCATATCAGAATATCATCCAAGAACGCCATGATGCCCTAACCCGGTAGGTCATGAAGACCTCATTTTTAAACCTGAGACTATCACTAGTCTATGGAAGAGACGCATTAGCTACTCATATAGTACACAGTGGGCTGGAAAGAATGTCTTTGTTCCTCAAATTACTGGGGGCCATTGGATTGCAGCCTTGGTGAAGAACCATCTTCCCCAGAGTACTTCAGACCATTGGGGGCAGAGGCAGACAGCCGTGGTCCTGGACAGTAGCACTGAAGTCTATAAGTTACTGTAGAGTCTGAACTCCCGGCTCTTTTCCATGAACAAGCCACTGGCTGCTGCAGGCGAGATGGAAAGTACAGTGGTCCAAACCACAGTCTCTTGTCACTAACTCTCAGGGCTTGTGACCCAAGCTTTTCCAGAAGGACAAGCGTTTGAGTGGAATATTTGCTGTGGGAAAAAGTGAAGTGGTATAGGCTAAGTCACTTGTAGGAGGCAGCACCTTCAGCTTCCACCTGCTGAATACCTTGGCTCCAAGGGCCATTTTATCTCAGGGAGAATTGACCAGATTCCTCAGAACTAGAGACTTAAGAATGGAGTTCCCAGAAAACAGAAGTAGGACAAGAGTTGTTGGTAGGAAAAAAAAAACAAGAGAATCAGGATTAAGAAAGGGAGGCAGGAATTCCAAGAAGGTAGACTTGGATCTGGCAGGAAGAATATCCTGGGTGATCTTTGAGAGAGCAGTTGCAATAGAGTTGCAACAAGAGTCTAAGGAACATTCAGGTTGGTTAAGAAATGGAGAAGACTGACAGTGAAGGGGGAGGGAGGTAAGCACTGTCATGGAGAGCTGTGCAGTTGAGCAGTGTACAAGGGTACCATGTCCAAGGAGGCATCAGTCACGTCATAAACATGGATTTGATATTTATTATGGTAATTTTTTTGCAGATGGTAAAGTGTCTTACTCAAACAAAACTAGTATATTACAGTATTAAAAACCCGATTTAGACTCATAGCAACCCGAACTTGGAAATTACAGTATTATAGTACAGTATATTACAATAATTTCTGATATATGGAGGTAAAGTGTCTTGAAGAAAAGGGGCCTTTTCTAGTTCATACAAAGGCATTTTATGGATTAGCAAGATCTCTGAAGAAAAGAAGTACAGTACTCAAAAGCCGAAAACCAAAAACTAAACAGTTGTCATTGAATAGATTCCGACTCGTGGAGGCCCCATGTATTCAGAGTAGAACTGCACCCTGTAGGGTTTTCAAGGCTGTGACGTTTTAGAAGCAGATCACTAGGACTTCCTCCAAGGTGCCTCTGGATGGGTTAGAACAACCCATGACACCTACTCAAAAGCCATCTGTGCAAAACATGTAATAGAATCAATGAAGTACCCTAGGAAAGAATCTTCTGTAATTATTTCTTAGCCTTATCAATATTATGGTTAAGATTTTTAAGTGGGGGATAAGAAAGAGATCAGTGGTAATAAATCTTCCTCTATTTTAACTTGTATCAGAATGCAAATACTTTACATATTCTGAAAATTCCTCAGTGTCTTCTTCTCCAATCCTATCTTGTCCAGAGTCCTTCTGCTAGGGTACGAGAGCACTTTGTGTGTGGTTGCTAGATGAGATTTGAAAGTGGCAGGAGAATGGAAAAGTGGGAAAGAGTTACTACTCAAGTTAAAATCACTTGGCTTACATACGAAATCCATGTGTTTCAAAACCGTCATTCAAAGCAAGTTAAATTTAACTTTTGATTGTGACACCTTAGGGAAATAAAGAGCCTCTAATAAATTTTCCCGTTTTGCTTTTTCCCTTCATGTATCTTTGGGACAAAGAAGTTTAAAAGAATGAGTTGAGTGCGAATGGAATCAGTACCACACACACACACAAAAAAAAACCACTAATTTTTCTTGTAGATATAGTTATGCTGCCAAAAGAGAGGCACCTAAGAGATTATATGCAGAGAACAAACACTCTAATCTTGATGTGATGATGAGGGACATTTCACTGATTAGCCTTTTGAAAAACTAGTTTGCTATCTACTAGCTTTGAGGTATTTCTTATGGAATGATGGCTATGGGAATGGTATATTCAAACACCTGGATAAATTGCCTATTGTTTCAGTGAACCCAGCTGTTTTTTCTCTCTGATAAATAAGTGACTCACTTAGCCTTGGAGCACTAGAAAGACTTACCCAGATCATTAATTACCTTTCCCCATCATGTAGACATTGTGTTCCCGAAGGGGTGTAGTAACCAGTACTGTGAATTGAGAACAGAAAGGTGGCTTCTCAAACTGATTGCATAGGTGTATTTGACTTTATGCAGTTTCTGTGTTCTTGAAAAGATAGCCTGTAAATAAAAATTCTGCATATCAAGCAATGCCTTGAATTTACTTAGGAGCTCATTACATAAAGAAATCCTCAAGGGAATGTGATTCTTGGGCTTAAAAAAAAAATCCATTTTGCAATTTTAGATTCCGTGTCCATTAGATATTTTTTATTCTCCAGCTTGTGCTTTGCAGCAGCATCGGTGTGAGTCTGATCCTCAAAAAAAAAAAAAAAAAAAAGTATCATAGTTAGTTTGGGAGCTTGTTAAAAAACAAACAGATTCCTTGGCTCCTTCGGCCACATGGGATGGCCACGAGTCAAAAATCTACTCAATGGTACCTAACAACAACCCACACAACAACCCCAGAAATATCGACCCTCCTGTGGCCTGGGAAACGAATTATAACCCGTTTCCTGACCCCTCCACCTCCTCCAGGGTGATTCTGAGGCACATTAATGCATTTATGATGTCACACTCTGAGGTGGTCCTCTGGCAGAGAGATCAGTGGCTGTTGAAGTTCTTTCCCAGTTGAAATGAAGGCACACGATTGGCTGTGTGGGCAGTGGGGCTGGAAATATTGGAAACTGCAAATTTGCAAGACCATAAATTGCATGGATATTAAGAATTTTTAAAAATAAGTGGAAGCATGCCCTATCATACTAAAAAAAAAAAAAAATCATACTACCATAGTTTAAATCTTAATAAGTTGGTCTTTGTGACTGTTTCTAAAGATAAACTTGATTCTTATCAAATAGATACTTGAAATTAAAAAAAAAAAAATTCTGGGAAATATCTAAACCAAGATCCCAAAATTTCATAAATTAAGGATTCTTTTAACATATTGTAAATTCCTGGATTCAGTCTTTAATTCTTGCTTGGTAACAGACTTTTATGATGCTAATCTATGAAGTAATATGGGCACTGTATAATTTCTCATCTCATTTCATCTAATTTGTTTACGCTCCTGTACATCTTAGTTTACATTACGTACTGCATAAAAGCAGTTGTCATTTATACATTGTCTCTTTAGATTTTTCACTGAAGTTGTACTACCTGACGATCTAAATCTAGCATTGTCTGATTCCTTTATGAAATTGGATTTAAAGGGGAATCAATTTAGGTGACTCTAAAAAGAATGTCAACCTGAGGGGTTGTGTTTATGGTCTCCATGTTTCCCTGCCTGTAGGCCTGGTTGTGGCCTCTGGAGTGGGGTTTGAGGGGAGGGGTGTCTTGGGGATTCCTTTTTGGTTTACTACTGTGGTGAGGCTGACAGCACCTGTTTTCCCAGGCCTAGAAGCTTCCAACCTTGGGATGATGTTCAGTTTCGCTCCCTTGTCTAGCCCATCATGACTTCCTGTTCTTTTTCTACAGTGTTTTTCAGATCCACTCTTTCCTGTTGCTTTCCCAAGTCTGACTCTGGTCCAGGCTCTAATTATCTCACACACACCTGCACTCTCCTAACATCCTCTTTCCTGTCTACAACTTTTCCTCCCACCAGGTTTTTTTTTCCCCCCCTCACAGTTGTAAGAACCCTCTTCCTTAAGCATCATTTCCATCACACTTCGCTTCCAGCAGCTCCCAATTGCCTCTTGCATCAAATCCCAAATCCTGACCCTTTGCACCAAAACCCCCTCTGAGCACCCAGACCATCTATCTCCTTTACAGCTGGGCTGCACTTCAGCCAAGCAAACGTCCTGACACTATGCCTATGCAATGTGATAACATCTGGTTAATCCACTCGACTCCGTCAAATCTTCAGTTAATCATCTGGATGTTTTGTCTACAAGATGCCAAACATCTGGATTGACTGAAGAACTTCACTATATTGACGGAGTTTTTTTTTTTTTTCTCCTAAATGGAATTGACCAGATGTTTTGGCATCATGTAGACACATTGCTGTCTCCTGCATTTGTCGTAATAGCTTGTCTGCACAACGCTCTTTCCACCTGGAACATGACCTGTCTCTTCAATGCCATGTTCTTCCTTCCTTCCAATTTCAAAATTCCCTCTGCCATGAAGCAGTTGTAGATTAATCTCACTAAACTGATCTCTTGGTTCATTCTGACATTCATTTATAGTTTTTACATTTATAATCCTTTTCCGCTGAAATCAATATGTTTCATGGTTTTATTTTTAGGTGTTGTCCATCCCTTTCACCCCACTGGGTTATAAATTCTGTAGGCAAGAATAAGGTGTACCATAAAAACAATCTGGCTTGTGTAGTCAAAAGCTCAGTTGCCTAGTGGTCAAGGGTAGAGGTTTTGGAAGTCCATCTTGTTTTATAGTCCAGCTCTTCTATTTACTGTGTGACTTGGACAAATTGTTTAACTTTTCTGAGCCTCAAGTCTCCTCTTCATCTGTAAATGAAGATAATAATAGACCCTACATAGAGTTGTTTATAAGGATGAAATGGGTTAATACAGGTAAAGTGCTTAGATGAGTATCTGGAATAAAGTGTCCATTAAACTTTAGTGCTTCTCATTATAGGGCCTTTACCTTTGTGAAAGCTTGATTTTTTTTTTTTTTATCCTATCTTTTGATGGTGATAGCACCTTTCTAGGTAGGTAGATAGCACCTTTGTAGCTCTTCTTGTTCCCATCTGACAGACAAGAAAACAGATATCGCAACATTGTATCACTTGCCCATCAAATCAGTTGCAGAACTGAAGCCTTTCTATACATACAGTGTATACAGTCTTTCTTTCTATACATATAGTACGTACTGGCTTTCAGCGCTTTCTAGTCTCAAGCATTGGGATATTACTTTCCATAATGAGCAGGTACTCAAGGAAGCAATAGAGATAGAAATGTGTTTTCTGATAGGCCATTTGTTCCCAAAAGTGGTCAGTGGATCCTTGTCCATCTGTTACAAAGTGTCTTATTTTAATGTGAGAAAAGGACAATGTAGTAAGATTTTCCTAAAGCTAAATTTATTCAGTTTTAAGTGAGTTCCCTAAATTGAGGTTGTATCCTACCTTCATTTTAAGTGTTAAAATGTCCTATCTTTTATGAAATGATGGTGATATTAAATTGTAAAATTTATAGTAAATCTATATTAAAACCCAGTGCCTATATCAGACCCCTGTTATTGTTGTTAGGCATTGTCATTTTGGTTCTGACTTGTATACAATGATTCATATGTACAACATTGCCCGGTCCTGCACCATCCTCACAATCGTTACTGTTTTTGAGCCCATGGTTGCAGCCACTGTGTCAGTCTATCTCACTGAGGGTCTTCCTGTTTTTCACTGACTCTCTGCTTTACTAAGCATGATGTCCTTCTCCAGGGACTGGTCTCTTCCTGATTACATGTCCAAAGTATGTCTTGCTATCCTCCCTTCTAAGGACCATTCTGGCTGTACTTCTTACAAGACAGATTTGTTCATTCTTCTGGCCGTCTCCATCAACACCATAATTCAAAGGCATCAGTTCTTTTTTGGTCTTCCTTATTCACTGTTCAGATTTCACATGCATATAAGGCAATTGAAAATACCATGGCTTGGGTCAGGTGCACCTTAGTCCTCATAGTGACATCTTTGCTTTCTAACACTTTAAAGAGGTCTTTTGCAGCAGATCTGCCCAGTGCAATGCATTGTTTGATTTGTTGCTGCTTCCATGGGCATTGGTTGTGGATCCAAGTAAAACGAAATTCTTAACAACTTCAATATTTTTTCCATTGTGTTTCAAGTCCTGTTTGCTTTCAGCAAGCAAGGTTGTGTCATCTGCATATCACAGGTTGTTAATGTGTCTTCCTCCAATCCTGATGCCACATTCTTTTTCATATAGTCCAGCTTCTCAGGTCGTTTGCTTAGCATATAGATGATTCAGTGTTCTGGAATTACCATTCTTCACAATGTTATCCATAATTTGTTATGAGCCACACAGTCAAATGCCTTTGAATAGTCAATAAAACACAGGTAAACATCTTTCTGGTATTCTCTGCTTTCAGCCAAGATCCATCTGTCATCAGCAATGATGTCCCTCATTCCACATCCTCTTCTGAATCCCATCTGGGGGAAGAGTGTTCTGGGTTGGGGATGCGGCCAGTGTTTAAAGGCCTTAAGATGGAGCCACACCTAGCTTAACTGATAAACAGCAAGAAGGATAGTGTCTTAGTCATCTAGGGCTGCTATAACAGAAATACCACAAGTGGATCGCTTTAACAAAAAGAAATTTATTTGCTTACAGTAAAGTAGGCTAAAAGTCCAAATTCAGGGTGTCAGCTCCAGGGGAAGGCTTTCTCTCTCTTTTGGCCTTCTTATCAATCTTCTCCCAGACTGGGAGCTTCTCCACAAAGGGAACCTGGGCCCAGAGGATGCGCTCTGCTCCCAGCAATGCTTTCTTGGTGGTTTGAGGTCCTCCCTCTCTGCTCGCTTCCCTTTCCTTTTTAATCTCTTGAGAGATAAAAGGTGGTGCAGGCCACAGCCCAGGGAAACTCCCTTTACATTGGATCAGGGATGTGACCTAGGTGAAGGTGTTACAATCCCACCCTAATTCTGTTTAACGTAAAATTACAATCACAAATTGGAGGACAACCACACAATACTGGGAATCATGGTCTAACTGAGTTGACATATATTTTTGGGGGACACAATTCAGTACATGACAGATAGTGTGGTTGCCTCTGAGTGAATAATGGGGAAGGTAATAAGAGATGTCAGAGAGATTGAAGGGAAGTCATTGTAAGGATTTGGGCTTTTGTTGTGAATGAAATGGGAAGCCATTGAACAGTTCTGAATAGAGAAGTATAACGAGATGACTTGTATTTTCAAAGGTTTACTTGGCTGCTATGTTAATAATTAATTGTAAGGAAACAAGGTTTAGAGCAGGGACAGTAGTGACGGTAATATTAGTCTGCATGAAAGTTGATGGGTCCTTTGGACCAGGGTGGTAGCAGTGGGAGGTGGTAAATAGTGGTGGAATTCTGGATATATTTTGAAGGTAGAATCAATAGAATATCATGATGGACTGGATATGGGTGTGAGATAAGGACAGAAGTTCCAGATATTTGGCCTGAGCAACTGGAAAGATGACATTGCCAACAATGGACATGGGGAAAACTGTTTTAGTGGAGACAGGGCTAGGACATATAGTCCAGAGTTCAATTTTGGACATTATGAAATTTAAGTCTGAAATAGGCATAGCCTTCACATAGTCTCATGTAAAACTTTTCTAATTAAAAAATTTTTTTGTTTTCTTGGAAGAGAGTACACAGTCAGTAAGAACAGACTGTAGCCAGTCTATTCACTTACACTAATAATACAGTATACGTTTAAAATAGAGGTAAAATGGTCACATTGTTTAAAATATTTCCTCAACAATTGCAAATTAAAGAACAATTTATACATACCACATACAAAAAAAAAAGGAAACCCACAAATTGGTAGCCTCCTTATAAGTTTATTTTTAACTGCTGAGAACTAACCACAGCACCATAGAATATATACTTCACTTTTCAATTAATCATAATTTTCTATATATGGTACCCTTCATTTCACATTTATTGTGATTGAAACACCTGAATAATGACAATAAGTCTCCAAATAGATTAAATTCAGAAAATAAATGGGAAAGTCACTTAAGAGTTTTCTGCTTTCAAAATTATTCTGATTATTTAAAAAGTACCAGAACTTTTGTATCATTTTTGGCATCATGAGAATGAGAAAATAATAATTTCCTAAAACACCATGAAAACCTTTTTTTTGGACTAGTGCTGTGAAGAAGGTCTTCAAAAGATGTTTTTGCTGATAAAGTATCATGAATTAATACCATGATCTAATCTTAAAGGAATAATTTCCAGCAGATGTGGAAGAGAGAGACCAGACTCATGTCAGCATTTTATTTAGAAGCCAGCTTCTCTTCTCTACAGGTAGAATTCCTCATCCCCTACTCCAAATACCTCCCCCCACTTTTTTTTAAATGATGAATTTGTACATTATTACTTAAAAGGAATAATTCGAAGAGCCATAATCACATTTCTATCACTCCTTTTTACTCTGTGAGATTTGGTTGCTTCTTGCAATGGACTCATGACTAATTAGGGCAAAAAAGACAAGTAGGGGGAAAAATTGAAGTGAGCCAAATGGCTTTGAAAAACCCCATCAACGGAGAATCTAAAGATGCAAACTAGTCGCAAAAGCGCAGGGTGCAGCCATTGCTAGAACTTAGAGCATCCCCACATTGTGTGAATTAATGACATAAAATAGAAATATGTATGAAGACTGTGATCCTGGCAAAGGGTTAAAACCTTTGTGTGAGTTCCTTAGTGCCAGTGCAAGAGTAATTATATAAACTTTTAGCTGGAAATGAAACAGAATGGGAAAAATAACCAGTGGTATACTGGAACTACCTTTCCTTTCATAGCTCGAAATCTGCCATGGTGAGACAGACTATTTATACCATGGAAACTGGCAAATGGTACAAAATCAGGATTTTTCCTTCCTTCTCTTTTTTTCTTTAGGAAGTAGTTTTATTAGGGCACCACCGAAAATAACTATTCACAGAAAGTAATGAAATCCTTAGCACCTGTGACAAAGATATTCACATGGAATAAATGGGAACAAATGAATTTTTTTTATATAAGCACAGGACTTCTAATACCGATCCTAGTAAGATTTGGTGTTTTATTGTTACTCTTGATATTAAAATTTTATCATGTTTTATTAGAAAGGACTTGTCTAAAATACAGTTCCTTGTTTCCCTTCTCTTCATTAAAAGGTAAAAGAAGAAAGGAGATAAAATATACGTGACAGGAAAACCGTCTGCTTTCTAGTAAGCAGAAATGGCACCAACTGATAAACTATTTAGTCACTGGAATAGAGTCAAAGCCATAGAGAAACCAGACCTGCTCTTTTTTGTGAATGACAGTGTTAAAGAATGTAACCCCTCTTAACTTCTCTACACCTCATACATACAAATTGCTTGCACTGAGACAACCCTCCATGGTAACTCACTTCACACCTCCATTTTCTTTCTTGTTATCGCCAAGATTAAACAGCGTGTTTGGGCAATATTCTGCCTTTATCTAACCTTTTCCACACAGGCCACGCTGATTCAACAGAACAGGTTTATGTACCTCACACGTCAGATCCTATCAAGAAAGTTGGTAGTGACAGTTTGATAAGGACACCGTAACTTATTGAACTTGTTCTAAAAACAACAGCAGCAAACCACTCATCTCCTCACACTTTTTAATGACCTTGTTCTATGGTGTCCCCATTTTTAGATGCATTACCGACTGTGTGGCCTCAGAGTATACAGAGAGCTAAGGGCATGTGATGATGTGCAATTTGACATTACGCTATTAAAAAGTCTAGTGAGATCTGTATTTACTTCAATTACCTATTGAAAAAGGAGAGGTCTAGGTGGGTCAGTTTTAACTTTCACCTTGCCAACAGCTTCAGCCAAAGTTAAAAAGTTTTGTCAGAAAATGAGAAGAAAAATTGCTTGGAAAGATTGTCCTCTTTGCTGTCTAGATTGTCCAGAATTGTCAATGATGAACAAGAATTCTAACAGACTTTATGTTGCAGGATAATTGCCAGGGAAAGACACAAAAGAGAAAAATAAGCTCAAATAAATATAAAATTAGAATGAAATTTAAAGGCTAATTTCTCACGTTTTCTTTTTTTTCTCTTTAAAAATTTTTTTTTAACAATTCACACAGTTCAAACACATTCCTTTGTCTTTCTAAAGACTTTACTATGATTACATTTTATAGAACATTTAACAGATAATTTATATTTTCAAGCTTTTTAAAAACATTGTTATTGCTATTATCTAGTTAAGTTCATGAAGAAACAAGAGGACGTTAAAGGAAAGAAAAGACCAAAATGGATGTCAGAACAGACTCTGAAACTTGCTATTGAATGTCAAGTAGTTAAAGTGAAAGGAAGAAATGATGAAGTAAAAGAGCTGAACAGATTTCAAAGGCTGGCTCGAGAAGACAAAATAAATTATTATAACGAAATGTGCAAAGACTTGGAGATAGAAAACCAAAAGGGAAGAACATGCTCTGCATTTCTCAGGCTGAAAGAACTGAAGAAGAAATTCAAGCTTCAAGCTGCAATATTGAAGGATTCTAGAGAGAAAATATTAAATGACATGGGAAGCATCAAAAACAGATGGAAGGAATACATAGAGTCACTGTACCAAAAAGAATTGGTTGACGTTCAACTATTTCAGGAGGTAGCATATGATCAAGAATGGATGGTACTAAAGGAAGAAGTCCAAGCTGCACTGAAGGCATTGGTGAAAAAAAAAAGTCTCCAGGAATTGATGGAATACCAATTGAGATGTTTCAACAAATGGATGCAACGCTGGAAGCATTCACTCGTCTATGCCAAGAAATTTGGAAGACAGCTACCTGGCCAAGTCAACTGGAAGAGTTCCATATTTGTGCCCATTCCAAAGAAAGGTGATCCAATAGAACGTGGAAATTATCGAACAGTATCATTAATGTCACAAACAAGGAAAATTTTGCTGAAGATAACTCAAAAATGGTTGCAGCAGCACATTGACAGAGAACTGCCAGAAATTCAAGCCAGATTCAGGACTTAATTGAGGGGTATCATTGCTGATGTCAGATGGATCTTGGTTGGAAGCAGAGACTACCAGAAAGATGTTTACCTGTTTACTGACTATGCAGATGCATTGACTGTGTGGATCATAACAAATAATGGATAATGCTGCAAAGAATGGGAGTTCTGGAACACTTAATTGTGCTCATGAGGAACCTGTGCACAGACCAAGCGGCAGTTGTTTGAACGGAACAAGGGATACTGTGTGGTTTAAAATCAGGCAAGGTGCATGTCAGGGTATATCCTTTCACCATACTTATTCAATCTGTATGCTGAGCAAATAATCCGAGAAGGTGGACTATATGAAGAAGAACGTGGCATCAGGACTGGAGTATAAGACTCATTAACAACTTGTGATATACAGACTATACAACCTTGCTTTCTGAAAGAGCACTTGAAGCACTTAATTGATGAAAATCAAAGACTACAGCCTTCAGTATGGATTACACCTTCACAACAATAACAACAAAAACTCACAACTGGACCAATAAGCAACATCATGATAAATGAAGAAAAGATTGAAGTTTACAAGGATTTCAGTTTATTTGGATCCACACTCCATGAGCATGGAAGCAGCAGTCAAGAAATCAAATGACACATCACACTGGGCAAATCTGCTACAAAAGACCTCTTTAAAGTGTTATAAAGCAAGGATGTCACTTTAGGGATTAAGGGTGCCTGGCTCAAGCCATGGTGTTTTGAATCACTTCATGTGCACGTGAAAGCTGGACAAGGAATAAGAACCAAAGAATTCATTTGAATTATAGTGTTAGCGAAGAATATTGACCATACCATGGACTGCTAGGAGAACGAGGAAATCTGTTTTGGAAGAAGTACAGCCAGAATGCTCCTTAGAAGCAAGAATGGTGGGACTTTGTCTCACATACTTTGGACATGTTATCAGGAGGGATCAGTGTCTGGAGCAGGATATCATGCTTGGTAAAGTAGAGGGTAAGCAAAAAAGAGGAAGACCCTCAAGGAGATGGATTGACACAGTGGCTGCAACAATGGGTTCAAGCAGAACAACAATTGTGAGAATGGCACAGGACTGGGTAGTGTTTCATTCTGTTGTACACAGAGTCTTTATGAGCTGGAACCAACTCGACAGCACCTAACAACAACAGTTAAGTACAAAGTAAATTTTATAATCATGGTGACATTCTTCTGGCAAGATTCTGATCTCAGTGGAATCTCAGATCTTTAATCTGATCTTGCTGTTGAAGCAGGATGGGGAGCATGCCACTAACCTGAGCTTTTAATTTTGTCCTTCAGTTACCTTTTTGTTGTTGTCAGGTGCCATCTAATCAGTTCCAATTCATAGCGACCTTATGTATAACAGAATGAAACGTTGCCCGGTCCTGTGCCATCCTCACAGTCGTTGCTATGTTTGAGCCCATTGTTGTAGCCACTGTGTCAATCCATATCTTTGAGGTTCTTCTTTTTTGCCGACCCTCTACTTTCCCAAGCATGATGTTCTTCTCCAGGGATTGGTCCCTCCTGATAGCATGTCCAAACTAAGTGAGACAAGGTCTCATCATTTTTACTTGTACCCTACAGGCCTATGGTTCCATCTGTTCTTGGGATAATACTGTACTGGCAAAGATGAACACATTCTAAGAGGCATGATAGGAAAACCAATAGGGTACATCAACACAATCAGAGCCATTTTGGAAAACAATATGCTCTTTTGTGACTATCTGGGAATGTAACTGATATTACCAGCCCTTGTGGTGAGGGGACAATAGGGCCTACCCTCCAAACGTTGGCTTATCTTTTGGTGACTTTAAGCCTGATCACCTATATTTGAGTGGGCTGACATTTCCCCAGAGCACCTCTATCCTGTCTCCCTCCTTCTTTTTGAAATTTTCTCCTCCTTCCTGAAGCAAAAAATAAAATGTTGTCAGTGGTAAGAGTCCTTCTGTCTTCTCATTTTGGGTTCTAGGTATGATCATAAACACGAAAATCATGAAATACTTCAGGCATACCAAAATGTATAGAGAATATGAGAAATGAGTACTTAAGTCATAAAACATTACAAATCAAGTGAACCTTCCCCCTCAGAGGTAACCATTATTCCCATATGTTTTTATGCTTCTGCTCTATATGTGTATATCCATAAACAATATATAATGATGTGTTGTTTTAAATTTTTATATAGATGGTTTTCTTTTCTCACATTAAGATATGCTGATACATATACCATAAAGTATTCCATAGTATGGATAATAAAACAACTTATTTCTCCATTCTTTGGTTGATGCTTCAGTGCATATCTTACTACAGGCAGGGCTTTGAACTGATTTGGTCCAGTTCAAATTCCCGCTGAGAATTTGCATTTCTAATGAGTTCCCAGGAAGTTATACGTAAGAATCACCTGGGAATGTTGTTAAACTGTAGATTCTGATTCAGTATATCTAGGTTGAAATGCAAATTCTAAGCAGGGGCTTGAACTGTACTACAGATCTCTCTGATCAATGTATGGAATTTTTTTTAGAGTATCTATCTAAAAAAAAAAAATTTTTTTTTTATCTAGGATTAGAATTTGTGGGTCATTGGATTTGCACATCTTTAACTTCACTGTCATTGTGTGTCATGAGTTGGTAATTCACAGGGACCCTATATGACAGATAGAACTGCCCCACAGGGTTTCCTAGGCTGTAGTCTTTATGGGAGCAGATTGCCAGGGCTTTTCTCCTGCAGAGCCGCTGTGTGGGTTTGAACTTACTGTTAGTTGCTGAGTTCCCAACAATTATGCTACCAGGGCTCCTTTATTAGATATGAACCATCAGCAGTGAGGCCCACAAATCCTTAAGAAGCCCTCCAGGTCCCAAGTTTCAGGTTCAGTAGTGGGGCGGGGTGGTGGCTGGGATAAAACTCTGCACTTCTAACGTGCCCGCAGGAGGTGCTGCTGCTGCTGCAGTGTAGCAGCAGCACTATCCGGTGCTCTAGAGAAAGCCTATTATAATACATTTGAAAGACAGAGCTGATGAGACGCTAGCTGAAAAGATGTAGCAGGTGAGGTTTGTCAGGTAGCTGAACATTAGTTTGTTGTATCATTACCGCATTCAGATTTTAGAGTAAATTGATAGATATAGGTAAGACATAGCAAACATTCGGTATGAATGATTGCCCCTGAAGGCTACATTCTTAATGAGTGCTGCAAGGAGCTCTCTGTGTGTGCTCTTGCTCGTGCTGTGCTGAGAAGGGCAGGGGAGTGGGCAGGTGACCTGGTGCCAGGCAGGGTATGCAGTCAGCTGGCTGATGTTTCTTAGACTCTTTGGAGTGTCTGGGCTGCCTCTGTAAAACCAAGGTGTTGGCCTGGAGGGAGGTGTGACCATTCACTTGGGGATTCCTCACGATTTAAGGCATAAAGCTATTGAATCTTACCAGTCTGGCCGAGCTCAGATATTTACATGCAAAACAAAACAAATCAATCTTTATATTACATAGTTTTTATTATATTTAAGTTAGCATTATGGTAACAGAATGCTGGGGTGGGGGAGGGAATCCCTCAAATTCTCTCTCTAAAAACTTATAAAACTTGAATAGGAAGCCAGATTTTAGGGAAAAAGGACACAAACAGGCTTGTACAGCCTGAAAATGGTTAACATATAAACTGGAAGCAAAGTGATTTTATTTTGGATTTAGCTATTGAAAAGATCAATTAGGAGAAAAGAGCATGAACCAGTAACCAAAAGCATTTGCTTATGTTATCCCACAATTTACAAAACAAGGTAATTGTTTTTTAAAACCAGACAACAGGTTCAAAAATACTTCTTTTCACACCCTTAAGTGACGCTGTTGGGAACAATGGCTGTTAGAAGGCTAGTTATTACAAGCACGTTTCCGGCTAGTTCTGGTTATCCTTACTCTCATTTTATCTTCTTTCTTTTTTCTCTCTCATGAGCTTTTTGCTTTCTTCTCTTCGTCTTTTATTCACTGGATTCCGAGGATCATAGATTTCAAATGTGTCTGAGTCTTGCATGCTTGCATCTTTGACTTTTCTGCTTTTGTCCTCAAATTGAAGTACGTGTGACATCCTAAAGAAGGAGAGAGAGAGTTCAGTGATTTTGGCATGAGAACTGAAAGCAGAAATTCTACACTGCACTATCCTTGGCATAGTAAGTTGCAACTCTAAGGGTACAGTACACCGAGATGGGCTTATTGTTTACTAGTACTTATATCACATGGATACCTACTTCTTAGAAGACACTTGAATTTGAAAAACAGGTCTGGAGCTTGTTCTGCTGGTTTGTATTTCTAGTAGTGAATATGATTTTTGCCTCAGTTTTCACTTGAAGTTCCTACCCTAATGGGAGGTTAAAAGAGTTCTACCCAGAAGTGTTCCTTAAACTATAATAAGAGAGCACTAAGCTTCCCTCAAGGAGCACATTCATTTAGCCAGAGGGAGCCAGGGTGCAGAGCAAAAACCCTAAAATAATGCAGTCCTAATTGAATTTATTTTTCCAGCAGTTAAATGGGTCAAAAGTAGGGAATACTCTAAGGAAATTTAAATGTGATGCCAAAATGATGTTATGACCCCCCTTTCTGGGAATATCCTGGGTTTTTAATTTTTTTTTCTTCGTCCATATTAAAGGAAACTAAGCTTTTGGACTCCACAGATGAATTTCCTCCTCTTACTGTTGATTACAACAAATGCAGCCGTCCTGCCCTTCCTGCTTTATCAGCCTCTTACTGGTCGTAAGGTATCAACATGTGCTTGAATCCTAAGGAGTCCTAAGTTGGCTATCCCTGGCCACAGCGGGATATATAAGTGATTAGCTGTGTCCCCATCCGGAGGTGTCAAGAATAAATAGGGAAGAAGTCAAAAGACCAGATTACAGGGCAGTTGAATGAGTCTGGAAAGAGAAAAGTTTATTTTCTGTACAAACAAAACAAAACTATTAAGTCTTTCCCCCACTAGTTATTTAAACAATGTTTTTATGGACTAACCCAGCACTTTTCTGTATCACAGCAGATAAGGCTAAATTGCTTATAGGATTAACACTCCCTATATGCCCACTGTATGCCCACTGTAGCTTTCAGACGAAACCCAAACATGACGTTAATTTACTTTTCTGTCTATAAGCAGAGATCTGGGCAGTGGGTCCTAGCAGAGCTCTCCCCACTCTTTTGCCCTGCAGTAGCACAAATATGATGGATGAGGTTTACTTGTGCAATTAACTCTTATGGATATACCCAGATTTTTAAGAATTTTAAAAAGATCTTGGGAGACAAATAAAATGTTACAGTATTAGTGATACTACAATTAGTAGGGGTTTAGTAGCTGCTGCTCACCTTGACTGACAAGTAGAGGCTCATGCACCATGTCCACCCCTTTCCATCCCACTCCAGAAAGCTTATTGGGATGCAGTGAGTGCAGGTGATATTATTACATGGGTGACATAGGATCTGTTTTAATTTACTAAATGAGGTAAATCACATTCACATACTTTGATATTAATAATATGCTATTTGCATCAAATTTCATAACTGATCTCAATACATGAATATGCCATATTACATATAAGAACTGCTGACTTTTTACACTAGTGTTACTTTACTAAACACCTTATTTCCAAAATGCACCACACAATAATTGCTGATTTAAATAGATTCACTAGACCCTGATTTTCTTGTGCTTTCATATTCACTATGACTCGGAATCGACTCGACGGCACTGGGTTTTGGTTTTGGTTCATATTCCTACAGTGCTGACGTACTAACTTCTGAGAATAAAACATTCCCCAACTCCTAAAAAAAGGCGGACTGTTCTACAGCCATGGTAATAGGCAACAACTAGAACCAGCATGAAACAGAATCAAACTGGATTTAATCAATTAATGATGACTCACCTTGGTCTAAATGATCAATGACAACGCAAGTCAATGAGTACAACTGTGAAAGCCAACTAACCAGGCTCATGCTTTTGAAAGCGGGCCATTCAGTGGCAGACTCATTCCAGTAAATGTGTTTCTGGAAGTCAGATAATCAACAACAGTCTGTCCTCCATAACAGTGCTTCTGAGGCTGATGTCAACCTCCAAACAATTCCTGACCCAAAATTCTATACAAGATTTGCAGCCTGTTTTGCTTGGAGAGACTGTGTCTAACAAGCACAGCTCTTCTTTACTTCAATAAAAACCAATTAAGCCTTTTGTTTCAGATATTGAGAGGTAGTCTTTTTCTTCAACACTTCTTACAATCTGTGCTACATTCCCCAGGACGTGTACTCTTTAGAAATTGTTTATCACTGTTGATGAGAAACAAGTTTAAAAGACTAGCAAGACTGTCCTGGGTTCATGGGGAACCCAGACCCCTACACATTGCACTTTAGTAAGTGCTTAGCAGCTTTCTGAATAACTCTTGTGCTGACACCTCAGCCAACTCCAGGAAGTAGCTGGAATCACATGCCCTTTAAAACAATTCTATTCAATACTTCTGTGGAGATATTGGAGCCCTGGTGGTGCAGTGGTTAAGAACTACAGCTGCTAACCAAAGGGTTGGTAGTTGAAATCTACCAGCTGCTCCTTGGAAACCCTATGGGGCAGTTCTGCTCTGTCCTATCGGGTCACTATGAGTTGGTATCGACTTGATGACAATGGGCTTGGTTTGGTTTTATATAGATATTAAAAATAAAAAAAAAACATTTTGTTAGTTAACTTATTAATGTCTTCTAATTCACACATTCTTCTATGTTAAACACTGTACTCACTCCAATCCTAAAAAATACAGATGTTCTTTTTCTTAATATCCATTTCTAGTGAGCTCTAGTGGCACAGTGGTTAAGAGCTCGGCTGCTAACCAAAAGGTCAGCAGTTAGAATCCACCAGTTGCTCCTTGGAAACCCAATGGGGCAGTTCTACTGTCCATGTTGCAGAAATGATTTTACCAGAATTTGTCAATCAGAAACATAAAAAGGCAGAATGATGGCAAAACATGAAAAATGTAATCAATGCTGTTGAGCTGTAAATGTGAAAACTGTTGTGTTGGTGGATGTTTTTTGCTGGGTATGTTTTCACCACAATAAAGAGAAAAAAAATGAAAACATGAAAAAGGCACCTTACTCCTTTCTATGCCATGAGAGAATCTGCAACTATTGGATTTAGTTGGCTCTGGTACAAGAAATGAAATCTAGATAAGTGAAGTGAACAAAAGTACAAAGTCTGCAAGAAGAAATACATTTTCTTACAAATGTGAAAAAAGAGAAAACCGTAAATTAAAGTAGCTGTCTTTTTCAACTATTTGTTTTATACACGACTACACTAAACAAGTCCAACATTTTGATTAATAACAAACCTAAACCCAGAGGAAAGAAGGGGCTATCAGCTTACAAACTACTTCAGCTTTAATACCATAATACTTAGCATGGCTGGTTACTCTGTAATAATATTTAATCTCTAATAGAAATAAAAGCATAATCAAAATGCTTCACCCATTTATCTTTCAACATGCTTTGGTCACTTCATCTTAAAAAGTAAAACAAAACAGTTATTATGATTTTCAGCATAATAAACTCCTGACCTACATGTCTCCATAAATCACAGACTGCAGTGAGTTGAAAGCATGCCCACATTTTACAGTCTCCTGTGAGAATACACATGCAGACTTATAATACAGACTTAATTCAAGTACATACGGGCCTGGTAGTTTACAATCTTGTATGTCCCAATAACTCAGTACTATCCGCTCTGTGGCTGGTCATGGATTTGACCTGACAACTGCAGTGAATTTTTTGGAATTATTTATACATTTACCATTTACATATGAAAATTTTAGAACTTGTTCCCTCGAAGGCAAAGGTAAAAATTTAATTCTGATTAACAAAATATTTTACATGGGCTCCGATTCTCAAATAAGTACACTGACTTTAGTATGTTACAGAAATATGAGACTTGCCATTTTCATAAAGTCTGCGTTTGGCAGGGCAACCTTTTTTTTTATATGGAACTATGCAGAATTATAAACAAAAGTAAGTGATTCTTCGAGAAGGACCTGGACCTTGACTGACTTACTAACCTGACATCCTGTTTTTTAAAGTTCTCATACAATTGTGATAGATTAAGACATGACAGCAATTAATATTAATGGGGAATGCAGGAGAGGAGCTGATTCTCAGACAGTAAGGCGCTCGATAGAGAATTCCAATATTAATAATTCATTTCCAATTGGAATGCAGTTAAATTATGTATGCTTAAGTACTGTAAGTGGCTATCTATTTTCATTGGCAATTCTATAAACCACTCCTTCCTATTTCCAAGTCACCCTAATTTAGAAACTTTAACCGACTTCTTAGATCGCTGCAGGTGTCCTCAGTGATCTACATCTGTGCTATTCCTCCCTCTAATCCTCTACAGGTTCCAAAATAATCTATATACATTGCTTTTATAGCATTCTTTTGATCAGGAACTATCAGCAATCATATGAGACCGAAATGCCTGAGTCTTGGAACACTCTAACTGGATGCTTCCTATCTCACCAACCTTATTTGGTCTCTTTCTTCAGTTCTCACCATTTTGCAATTGCCTCTTAATTGTGGACTGATTGTCAGTTATTTGAAACAAAGTTTGTATCTTCTTCACAGTTGTATTTCCAGTGTCCAGCATGGTGATTTGTTTTAGGAATGAAAGCCTTTGAACCCTTTGCATGGGCCAGGCCTGCTGGTTTGCTAAACTAACACTTGACCTCCTTCTGTGGGCAGGGACTGTCTTTTACTTCTCTGATATACTCCTACAATGTCTAGCAGGCTCTGCAGAAAAGTCTCATGCTTAGCACCAGCCCACCTTCTCATGGCCTCCCGTAGCTCAGCGCACGGTATGGCTGCTTTTGCGCTGCATTCGTGTCAGGGATTACTAGTTTCATTCCTCCACAGAATGCAGTGGAAGCTTGCCTATGCTCTTTTTCCATCTCCTACAGCACCCAGTGGAGAACTCGACAGGATTCTTTAAGAAGGCAGTGTTTCTCAAAGTGTGGTCCTAGAACCCCTGTATCAGATGCAGGCCACACATCAGAATCTCACGGACAGTTTTAGAAACTATTAGTGCCAGGTCCCCATCTCCAGAGATACTGATTTAACTGTCTGGGGGTGGGGCCTCAGCATCAGTGATTTTATAAACTTTCCTGGTGATTCTTAAATGCAGCCAAAGTTAAAAACACTGCACTAAAGTTTAAGAACTTTACACTTTCAGATCAATTGATTTCATCGGCCATTTGTTCTTGCCCCTTAGAGAGAAGCTGGTTCCTAACCAGGGCTGGATTACTCAATAAGCAAGGCACACACAGGCTTACCTGTGCACAGTTACTAATCTGTAGTGAACAATTTCACCTGTTTGTCACCACCTATACCCATGTGAAATTGGTATCAGTTAATAATCACCCCTGCTAATGACAAACTAGTGACATACTTGAAGAAACTTAAGTGACATCTGAGTCTATTACCTGATCTGAATCATCTCAAGTGCATTAGCCATTTCTTATATATGGTTTGAGAATAAGGCAACGGGCTAGATTCAGTTATTCATTCAACAAACGTCTGAGGGCTTGCTATATGTGAGGTCCAATGCCAGACACTGTGGACACAAAGTCAAAGAAGTGACCAGTTTGTTAGGGAGATGAACACAGAAAAAGACACTACAATGTGGCAAACACACATTTTGTAATTCATATGATGTCTAGTATTTTTTTTTTTATCACAATAAGTGTATGAGGTAGGCAGGAAATATATATTATCCCTGTTTCACAATCTCCGAGATTCAGAGTTGAAAGATTTATAGCTGTAAGCAGGTGATCAGGTTTTTTCTTGAATGTCTTCAGAGGTAACAAACTTCCATTCTGTGAAGCTGGAGTTAACTTTGGGAGTAAATAAAAATGCAGTGCTGAGTCTACTGAGTAAGAAAAAACCAGATTGAATAGTGCTTATTTTGGAATAAAAATTAAAAAAAAAAATGCAACTATAAAGGGATAAGAAGGATTACTTGTGTAGCTCCCAGGCTGGGCTTTAAGGCAATTCCAAAAGAGAAGTTTAAAAAATGTCTTAAGCAATGTGGGAGCATCTTTGGGAAAAGTCACCTCTCATTTAGGCAAAAGCTTGAATTAAAAAAAAAAAAAAAAGGCTTTCATTTTCACTGTAAATTACCCCCTTATTGCCTTTAATCATTGTTCTCTGGAATCTTGGTCCTAGTTTTTCCTTATTTTTCCTTAACTCAGGATGCTAGGTAAGGACAGGCCAATTAGCTGGAGGTCCCCAAGAGGCAGAGCAAGTGAGGGGCCATGGCCTGATCCCGTGAGGCTGGGTGTCTGGCCATCTCCTCTCAGGCATCGAATCACTAGCTGATTTTCTTATGGTCTGGAGCCCTGGTGGCCCTGACTGTCTTACGGTTAAGAGATTGGCTGCTAACCAAAAGGTCAGCAGTTCAAATCTACCCGCAGCTGCTTGGAAACTTTATGAGACAGTTCTACTCTCTCCTACAGGGTCACCAGGAGTCGGAATCAACTCGATGGCAATGGGTCTTATTGTCTATGATGATGTCCAGGTCTTTTTTCCTGTATATATTTTTCTCAAAAATGCAAATCCAGCCATGAAAGCTCTCTTGTTTAAAATATTTTTGTAGCTCCTCCATTGTCTACACAAGGAAACCTACATTTCTATGTGGCCTCTATGATTTGGCTTCTGCTGCCTATGTCACCCACCCCCATCATGTCTTATGTTCCAGATATCCTGAATCACTCGCAGTTTCCTAAACATACCCTGCTCTCTCCTGCCTCCTTACTGCCTCTCTATACACCATACCGCATTGCTATAAAAGGACAACATGCTTGGTAAAGGGTCAGCAAAAACAAGGGAAACCCTCCATGAGATGGACTGACACAATAGCCACAATAATGGACTTATGAAGATGGGACAGGACCGGGCAAGGTTTCCTTTTGTTACACACAAGGTTGCCATGAATCGGAGCCAACTTGATAGCAGCTAACAACAACACAGCATATACTCCTCTCCACCTCCTATTAGCTCAGTCTCATCGCCTCTGGGAAACAGTCTCTGATTCCTTTCCTGGCTCTCTTGTTCTTTCTCAGGTAGGGTTAAGGCCCTCTTCTTGTCTTCCAGAGGATCCTGTACCTCTCTCTAGTTTAGCCTTCCTCATGATATAATGGACCTGTCTCCACTAGACTGCAGATGTTCTTGATGGTAGTGGCTCTGTTTTATTGACCTTTTACCTGCACAGGTCAGCAAAGCTTGGCAGGAATGCCTGCAATAAATGTTTGCTCAGTAAATAAATGTTTCATGCAGTCACCTCTGAACCTTTGGCTAGAATTTTAGTTTTGTTTACCTCTCTCCTTAATGAGCCCTGGAGGCACAGTTGTTAAGAGCTATGGCTGCTAATCAAAGGGTCAGCAGTCTGAATCTACCAGTTGCTCCTTGGAAACCCTATGAGGCAGTTCTACTCTGTCCTGTGGGGTTGCTATGAGTTGAAATCGACTCAATGGCACAGGTTTTTTTTTTTTTTCTATTAATGGATCATAAATCTAAATGATTTTGTTTAAATGGCGGGGGGGGGGGGGAGGTGCCTTAGAAGGAGACTTGTAATTGAAAAGCAAAAACAGCAAGAGAAAACAATTTTCAAATGCTACCCACACTTGATTCTTGGAAAGGACTACACCCACTCAGTATCATAGAGGGGCTGCAGCATACTTTTATCCATGTCACTTCAATGGAATGCCTACCACCTTGTTTCCCCTGCGCTAAGTGCCCTGTCCCTTCAAAGGGACAGTTTTATTCCCATTTCCTCCTAAAAATCTTTTCTGACTGCCCTGAACTTTGGGACATGTTCCTGCTTTTGAATTTCTATAGTACTTTTCTATGGAAACTCTTGTGGATTTGAAGTCAGAAGACCTGGTCTGAATCCCAATTTGGTCATTAACTGTGACCTTTGGAAAGTTGCAGTCTCTCAGGCCTCCGTCCTTGTCAGTGAAGAGGGGATAGTAATGTGCACCCTATTTACATCACACGGTTAGAGTGAGGCTCAGACATCATGCCTGAAAAAGGGCTTTGCAAATGGCAAAGTACTGTCCAAACATTTTATTATCATTTCAACTTATTCTGTACTTAGTGTGTCTATATTTATGTAAATAAACTATGCTGGTATAAATATTTACCATTTTATAATACTGTACTATACTGCATAGCCCTTTTCAAAGTGCTTTCAGGGCCATCATCATACACACATAATTTATTTGATCCTAAATAACATTAGAGGTTTATATGTATATTTCTAAATATGTCCTGTCTACACTAGACAATAATCTATTCAAAGGGTAGGAACTGTTTATAGAATCAAAGAATTATAGAAATGTCATTTTATTTTTACAATGTTCATGGCATGGGTAATATATATTTATTATAGCAAATCCCTGGTGGCATGGCAGTTAAGAGCTTGGCTGCTAACTGAAAGGTTGGCAGTTCAAATCCACCAGCTGCTCCTTGGAAATCCTATAGGGCAGTTCTACTCTCTCCTATAGGGTTGCTATGAGTTGGAATCGACTCAACATCAACAGGTTTGGTATATTTGGTTTTTATAGCAAAGTAAGATGATACTGAGAATCAAAAAGAAAAAACTCACAAAAATTACTTGTATCTCTATAGCTTATCAATAACTACTGTAAACACATAGGCATATCACTTCCTACATTCTTTCTAGGCATGTATATGTACACATGTATGTATGTATTGCATATAAATATGTGTTTATACATGTTTGAAGGGATCATAATGCATACTTAGTTTTTAAAATTGCCTTTTCTTAACTATACTACAGATATCTTTCTACATGAATAACTGTACTTCTACATCATTTTATTAGTTGCACGGTATTTGATCCTGTAGATGAACCATAATTTACAGTCAATCCCATGTTGTAGGATTCATAGACTGGTTCAAATTTCTCCCTTTATAAACAGTGTTGTGAATAATATCCATGTGAATAAATATTTGTATATATCCTTAATTATTTCCATAGTGTAGGAGATGATTTTTTTTTTTGCCTGCCCAGCACTCTTTCTTTTGGTAGCATGTCCTTCTTTTCTTTTCAGAAATGACTCCTAACTCTCAGTCTACCTGGTTGGGGTGAGATGACACACCCTGTCCTTGTCTCAAGAAGGGGACACATGGTATAGGCTTGCTCGGAGTAACCAATGATTGGGTCAGGACAAGAGCATTTGAATTCAGCAAACAGAATTTATCCAAGGACTCTTTCTGGAACTACTGGGTTAGCTCTAATGGAAACATAAGCCTAAAGCTGCTGGAGGCCATCTTTATCACTTTCTGGGTGTTACGGATTGAACTGTGTCCTCCAAAAAATATGTGTTGTAAACCCTAACCCTACATGGCTGCTAACCAAAAGGTTGGTGTTATAAACCAACCAGCCACTCCATGGAAGAAAGATGTGGTAGTCTGCTTCTGTAAAGATTTATAGCCTTGGAAACCCTATGGGGCAGTTCTACTCTGTCCTATAGGGTCATTATGAGTTGGTATTGACTCCACAGCAATGGAGTACCTGTGGTTATATTATAATCCCATTTGGGGATGGGTTTTCTTTGTTAAGAGGCCATATCAGTGTAGGGTGTGTTTTAAGCCAATCACCTTTGAGATGTAAAAAGAGAAGATTAGGACAGAGAAATGCTCAGGGGTGGGGGAAGATAGGTGCCATGCCACTTAAAGATCACCAAGGAGCCAAGGAATAGAAGATGCTGAAGAGACAAGGACCTTCTCCCAGAGCCAACAGAAAGAGAAAGCCTTCCTCTAGAGCCAGTGCTCTAAATTAGGACTTCTACCCTCCTAACTGTGAGAAAATAAGTTTGTTTGTTAAAGCCATCCACTTATGGTATTTCTGTTATAGCAGCACTAGATAAGTAAGACACTGGGGGAAGCCTGCCTACAGATTAAGCCAACAAAAAGGAAAATGGAGTGAGAAGACCCCAAAAAAAAAAACAAAACAAAACACACATGCTTGATACTGGTTGAACCTTCTGATCCAGCCATTCCCTAGCTCTACTCCTTAAACTTCCCAGGATGATAAAAATCCCTTCCTTTTTTTTTTTGTTGAAGATATCTCTATCATTTGTAACAGAGAATTTTTACTAAGGCTTAGGATAAATTTTTACAAGTAGAATTCTTGGGACAAAGATTTGTACATTTTAAAGGCTCTTGATATATATGGCCTAATTGCCCTCCAGAAAGGTTCTACCAATTCACAATCTCATCAGGAATGTGAGTGCCTTATTTTGATCTGATTACTAGTGAGACTGATTTTGTTTTCATTTTTTCCCTATGTTTTTGGTTATTTGAATTTCTTTTTTGTGATACATATATTTGTGTACTTCGCCCATTAAAAAAAAATTGACATATTCACCCTTATGGATTCATGAGAATTCTTAATATATCAAGTATATCAGGGGTGGATTATCTAATAGGCAAAGTAAGCACGGGTGCTTATCTTGCTTACCAGATCATCTGTAGTGACCAATTTTACATGGGTTTCACCACATCAAAGATACGGTGAAACCCATGTGAAATTGTTCACTACAGATTAGTAAGTAAGCACAAGTAAACCTGTGCTTACCTTGCTTATTGGGTCATCTGCCCCTGTCAGGAGTTGTAAATTTGAAAAGAGGCTTTGATTCTGTAGGAAGGTGCTGTGGGGTTGGGAGAGGGACAGATGCCAGCCATGCCTAGAAACAGAATCTTTGATGTGGTGAAAAACGGAAATTTTTTACTACAGATGATCTGGTAAGCAGGTGAACACCATGCTTACCACTTGGATAATCTACCCCTGAAGGATATAAATCATTTTGTATCACATTAATTGCCAATATCTCTCCTAGTTTGTTATTTACCCTTTAATTTTGTTTTTAGTGGAGTTTCACCTCCTTCCTTCTTTTCTTTCTCCTGCCATATAGAACTTTACAATTTTCTAATCTAGTTATAGTGACCAGTCTCTTCCTTTAAGATCTCTGCCTTTAAGTCATATTAGGAAGTGTTTCCCCAAATTAAGACCATCATGATATCTACAATTCATAAATATCCATCTATAGTTTCTTCTAGCACTTTCACTGTTTTCTTTGTCCTATGTAAATGTTTAGTCAATTTAGAAATTTCTTTTAGTATATTGAGTCAGATAAATTTCTAATTTAATTATGTTTCCCCAAATGGTTACCTAGTTTTCCCAAATTCATTTCTTGAATAATCCACCCTGTATAGTACCATACTACTTTAATTATTATATCTTTTTGGTATGTTTTGATATTCAACTGTGAAAGACCATTACCCCTTTATTCTGTTTTTTTATCCTTCTCAAAATTAATTTTTAAATAGACTTTATTTTTAGGACAGTTTTAGATTTACTGAAAAATTAAGCAGATAGTACAGAGACTTCCCCTATATCCTCCACCCAGTATCCCCTATTACTTAACATCTTACACTAGTATGGTAAACTTGTTATAGTTAGTGAACCAATACATTATTATTAACTAAAGCCCATAGTTCAGATTTTCTTAGCTCTTAATGTCCTTTCTCTGTTCCAGAATCCCATTCGAGATACCACATTGTATTTAGTTGTCATGTCTCCTAAGACCAAAATAATTTCTGGAGAATTTGGCAAGTGTGTTTACAAACATTCAGTACTTCTTATAATTTTAAGAAAGCACAACTAATACACAAATTACAAACTTTCATATTCACTTCAAATGAATTAATCAAAACTAGCCATAAAAGAATAATGATCTAAATTTTTAACCCTAAATATCACAACTATTTTTTCTTCTGTGATTCTCAGTTCACTCTTGAAACTGTTTAAAATATAAAGTTATTGTTTAAAAATGTTGACATTTCCATATGATTTCTAGATTATGTTTAAAAACATCAATCAAATGATTCCTTACATTTCTGTGTTTAGTGACCAGAATATAAGTTTTAGGTAAAAACCTTATACAAGTAATTTAGGGTTGTCTTTTCATAAATGTTCAAAGCTTTTTTAGGAATTAAAGAATTAAAGCATTTAAGTACCAGCACAAATGAAAAAAAGAAGGAATCTTTGTTCAATATGAAGTAGATAGTAGAGATCACAGTAATTCATATGAATAGACAGACAGACAAAACATAAATAAGCCTAGAAATCAAAGTATGTAAAATAAGTCCTGGAAATTGAGGTCACTGGTACTCCTCACGTCCAGTCGAGAGGACAGCACAGGACAGAGATGATTATGAGGAATAGAAAAGCCCAAAGAAGAGAAAGAAATCAAGGAAGAAAAGTAAGGATGAAAGAAGACTGAGAATGAGAAACAAAAATCGTGACTTAAAGAAGCAGAGCAAAATGTAGACAGAAATGGTAAAACACTCGAAAGAGAGACTGAAAAATTGACAGTAAGGGAAAAACAGGAACAAAAAATGTGAAATATTTGAACAAAAATACAGATAGGAAAATAGAACATTAGGTAAACAAAGCAAAGAGGAAAACAGACACTGGTCTCTGGAAAAAGAAAACCAAAGATAAAAGCCTGTGGATTTTCTTTCACTTTTCACCACTAAAATGGCAAAACTCCCTTTGTTCTGAACTTTGAAGGAATGTTAATATTGCCCCCTTGGTTTGGGGTTTTGAAAAGCCAACTATTAAAAATGTCTTTTGTTTCCTTTAGTTAAAAAAAAAAAAGACTCATAGATTGTCTTGGTAAATATTGAGTATAAAAAACCCATTGCGGTCGAGTGGGTTCTGAATCATAGCGACCCAATGAGACTGAGCAGAACTGCCCCATAGGGTTTCCAAGGAGTGGCTGGTGGATTTGAACTGCTGACCTTTTGGTGTGCAGCAGTAGCTTTTAAACACTGCACCACCAGGGCTCCAAATATTGAGTATGGTACAGTAAATGCAAAGGATATAATTTTCAAAAATATCTTCAGCAACACAGGTAGAGATGATAACGTTCAAGGACTGGGAATGTGTGCCATTTCCCAGCTCCTTGCCTAACAAACCAACCTAGCACTCAGGACACAGGTGAAAAGATTTAAGAGGTTTTTCAGAATAAACCTGTAATACACATTCTTATATCTGCCCTGGGTTTAACTAACTGCTCAGCTAATAACATTTAATCTGTGGCCACTGAACTAACATAACAACATAGGGAAGGTCTGTTAAGCAGCTGGGGATATATGGCCATCTGCCCGTCTCTCTCCAAACAAATCCATGAACACAGAAACTTACTCCAGGGCGAACTATATGAAAGGACAGAAGAGATTTCTTCATCTAGAAGAAAAAGGCAGAAAAAGAAGTGACTCTGAGGATTTGACAGAGGGCTTAGAATTAAAAAAATCACCATTCCAGGTCTACAACTCTGACAAGGACCTATTTATAAAGAACCACTTTGGTCTTTTGTGGCATCATTTATAGTGCTGTATAAAATGAACAATAATCAGGGAAACTGGTTCACAATCATATTCCTTCTTGCTTCATTTTATCATTAGAACTTGGCTAAGAGACAGGAATGAAATAAAAACATTTACACTGAGCTTGTAATTCTGTACTTTCCAAAACCAAAACAACCCATTGACATCAAATCAATTCCAACTCATTGCTACCCTATAGGACAGAGTAGAACTGCCCCGCAGGGTTTCCAAGGAGCAGATGGTGGATTCCAACTGCTGACCTTTTGGTTAGCAGCCAAGTGTGATTTCCAAAGTGATAATATTCTTCTGCTTTGTATTTAAATTATGTTTACATGTGATGTTCTTTCATGTGTACACTTTTCTTAGTGCTAGACTCAAAGAAATTGCCAATATTTGATTAATGAGGCACTGTTGTATATTATGGAAACCCTGGTGGCGTAGTGGTTAAGTGCTATGGGTGCTAACCAAAGGTTTGGCAGTTCGAATCCACCAGGCGCTCCTTGGAAACTCTATAGGGCAGTTCCACTCTGTCCTATAGGCTCGCTATGAGTCGGAATCGACTCGACGGCACTGGGTTGGTTGTTGGTTGGTTATTGTATATTATGTTGGTTCATTACTGTCCACTGCAAAAATACAGAATCTCAAATTTGTTTTATTTCAGAATGTTAAGAATTATGATAGAAACTAAACTAATGCAACTTGATTTGAATTAATTAAGAAAAGGTTATAAAACAGTCAAACATTATACAAATGGTTTAAGATCCAATCATTTTATTGATAAATCTACTGACAGTAGTCAAATATAGAAAAATTAATTTTTAAAAATAACAATGAGGACATCAAAGATGAGAACAAAACATTGGTTGAGCACTAACTGTTCCAGACACTCTACTAGACCCTTTAAAAACAGTATCTCATTTAATCCACGAACCGACCTACCAGGAAGGTGCTATTATTATCTCCAGTTTACACTTTTAGGAATAGGGTTAGAAAGATTATGTAATTTGCCGAAGATCACATAGTAAATTTCCAGGCTGGAATTCAAATTCAGGTCTGACTCCAAAGCCCATAATCATAACCACTCTATTATTTATATTCCTAAGACAAATTATGGGTAAATGTGGGAAGAACTTCTGTTCAAGTTAAACAAACTTTTTATAACTTTATGAATTTTAATTCTTCAAATAAACAGGCATTATAATATTAGGAATATGGATTTAACATCTTCCATGATTTAAAAAGGGCTAGACAATTTTTGATCAGGCATTAACGAAGTCCTTAAGTCACTTGTTTGGCCTTATTTAAAAAAACCAAACCAAACCCAAACAAAGCAAAACAAAACAAAACAAAAAAACAAAACTGAACTCATTGCCATTGAGTGGATTCCAAGCCCTGGTGGTGCAGTGGTTAAAGCGCTCGGATGCTAACTGAAAGGTCAGTGGTCAAACCCACCAACTGTTCCATGGGAGAAAGATGTGGCAGTCTGCTCAAGATTTACAGCCTTCGAAGCCATATGGGACAGTTCTACTCTGTCCTATAGGGCCACTGTGAGTTGGCCTTATTACTATAGTTTAAAGCAACAATGCTGTTTTATTAGAAAATATAAAAATGTACAGGCCAGCTCAGAAAAAATATTGCTTAGGTAGAAGAACCTATGAAAGTGATGCTTTAAATTTTACCATATAATTTAGCAATGGTTTTTTTCTAGCAGAAAATGTTACCTGTAAGCAATAAAAAAAATCACTACCATGAAACACTATCTTAGAAAACAAGTAGAATCAAACTATCAAACCAAGCATTTCCAAACTCTACCACTTCCCTGCTATGAGAGCCTGACCTTAACCTTTCTGTGCCTCAGATTCCTCCTCTATAAATTGGGCATAATAATAAAAGAAAAGAAAAGAAAACAAACAAACAACCCACCAAAAAAGCCAAAAGTTTACAGAGTTAAAAGAGTTTGACTGGTGCTCTGTAAATGTTCAGTAAATGTTAAGATTCTTACTATAATTTTTATTTCTAAATATTTATTTCAAAATATAGCTCAAGCCCATTTTATATGTCATGGTCAACTGAATAATCTGCACACAAAGTATAGAACATTATTACTGCATTTAGCTTGATTATCTGCATTAATACCAGAGGAGAGAAGAGATGCTAATAATTCAAAATGGTAGGTAGTAGAAAGATTAGTGACAAATATCTTTGGATTTTATATGTAGTCATGTGAGATGTCTGGAGATTCACATCAAGTAAAACAAAATGAAGTTAGATGCTGTCTCCTCTATGACTTTGTTAATCTGTTGTGTTTTTGTTCAGTGTACCAAGGAGATGGAAAAAAAATCTGATTAAACATCTTATAAAAACACTTATATGCCTATACCAGAAAATGGTAATAAAATCTCCTAGATTTCATTCTTTTTTTTTTTTTTAATTCCTCATGCTACTTATTTTCCACATGTGATCTTTTCCACTACTTTGAAGGTATGGGGTTTGTCTAAAGACTGATTATTTCCTTCTTGGCACTACAGCTGCAATTCAGGTAGCTGCCACCTGTTAAATAATGGTGCCTTTTTATTGATTCCATGTTCTACTGTCTAAGCTTTTTCCAGGTGTGGATAGCTAAAAGGAAATAAGAATGTAGTACATTATCCAGTCACTTTTTTATTATCCAGTCACTTAAGCTTTTAAAATAAAAATATAAGTATTGAGCAATAAAGGGCCAATTTGCCTTGCCAGATATTAAATTGTATTATATTGCTATAGTAATTAAGCCAGTGAAGCACTGGCACAGGAATGGACTGAAAAATCAATGTAAAATAACAAAATGGACCCAAAAATGTACATATGACTTTACCTCTGATAAAGGACACATTTAATATCAGTGGGCTAAACATAGGATTATTCAATTGTGGTAGTTCGCAATTTAGAAAGAAATATCATTGACCTAATATAATACAACAAATAAAGGCCAGATGGATTAAAGATATGAAAATAAAATACTTGATAAATTATAAGGCATTGACAAGCTGGCAAAAATATTTAAAACAGAAAATATTATCCTTAATATTAAAGACCTCCTGTAAATCAACAAGAAATATAAGAAAATATTAAAAAAGACAATAACAACAATGAAATCTAAATGGCCAATTAACATACTGAAAAAAGTTCAACCACCAGTAAAAACAAATAAATGCAAATTAATACAAAGAAGAAATTTGCAAAGATTAATATATCTATATCTAGGGTATATTACCATGGAGCCCTGGTGGTGCCGTGGTTAAGAGCTACTGCTGCTAACCTAAAGGTTGGCAGTTCGAATCCACCAGCGGCCCCTTTGAAACCCTATGGGGCAGTTCTACTCTGTCCTATAGGGCCACTAAGAGTCGGAATTGACTTGACAGCAATGGTTTTTTTTTTTTTTGGTTTATGGTATATTACAACATACACATACACAATGCCTAGGGTATGGAGAAACTAGCAACTTCATACATTGCTGATGCAGTTATGATTCAACCTTCTGGAATACAATATAGCAAAAATGTTACCAAAAGCTTATATGAGCTCATAGAAATCAGAAAGTGGCTGGAGTGTGGGAGGATTTTCTCGGGGGCTTTAAATGTTCTATTACCTTGTTTTTGGTCTTGTTTACACTGGTGTATACAACTGTCAAAACTCATCAAAGTGAACAGATAAGAACTGTGCATTTCCTTATATGTAAACTATACCTCAAAAAAGTCTTTAAAAAGCATATCTGATTCAGGAAACAACAATAGATTTACAAAAGATTTAACTACTGGTTTATTCACTGATGAAAGGCTTGTAATAAAAATTGGGATGCCACAATTTGTTCAACAATGGAGACATATTAAATTATCATATACACCACTCATCATTCATCAACTACTTGCTATCTGATATTTTACGTTTATGACAATAGTAAAAAATCTACTGTCCTATTATCTTGCACATTAACAACCTACATCTGGCAGTAATGGAAGCCAACGTGCAAGGCAAGAGTAATACTGGCTGTGATGGTTAAGGTTATGTGTCAATCATGACTGGGTCATGATTCTCAGTGGTTTGGCAGTTATGTAATGATATAATATAGCAGTTATGAAACAATGTAACTTGACTGTTACGTAATGATGTAATTTGGCAGTTACGTAATGATGTAGTCATCCTCCATTTTGTGATCTGACACAGTCATCCTCCATTTTCATATGATGCCAATTATCTCATAACGACCTGGTCTTTGGAACCTAGCCATGTTGATGAGTGAGGAGTGGGTATATAATAGTCATGACAGACTATTATTTAGCCATCAAAAGGAATATTGCAAAATGATATTTAACAATGTGAAAAAAGTTTTGTGATATACTATAAAGAGAGGGAAAAAGGATAAGTATGGCATGATTGTATTCTTGTGAAAAGCATATATATAAATGCCAGGAAGGATAAATAAAAATATTAATGATGATTACTGGTGGGACATGAAATTAATAATGATTTTTTTCTTTCTTTTCCTTTTTCAATGTTTTATGTTAAAAAAAAAAAAGCCTGTTGCTACCGAGTTGATTCTGACTCATAGTGATCCTATAGGACAGAGTAGAACTGCCCTACTGAGTTTCCACTGAGTGCCTGGTGGATTCAAACTGCTGACCTTTTGCTTAGTAGCTGTAACTCTTAGCCACTATACCACTGGGACATGTATTATAAATACAAATTACGTTATTTAAAAATTAGCATTATAATTAGTGTTAATTTAATAAAAAAAAATTTTTTTTAATAACTCTATAAAAGAAAACAATACATCATTTAAAATAACCTGTAAAGAAATACGAATCATTATGTACAAATTATGCCTCTCCTTTCACTAAACTTCACCTGGAATCTCACTACTTGAGTTTTTCTTATCCTTCTTTAAGCATCATTTAAGTTTCTTTCAGATATGGTGAAAGTATCTGAACAACTGTAATTCCCTGATTGCTTGTATACAATGGCAATATTCATTTTGCACTGGCTTTGTTGCTACCTGTGTAACTACCACTGTGAAATGGCTTTTTTTTTTTAACAATTTTATGTTAATCCCAAGGATCTCTACTTCTTAAGCTTTCTTTCCAATAGAAATAAACTCTTTATGCCTATACAGCTTTTCTCTGTTCCAAGATGCTCCAGTCAGCTAAAAAAAAAAAAAAAAAAATTCCTGAGAGTCCAAAATCTGTGAGTCTATATTCCCAACATAGACAACGTAATCTTGTCCACTATCCTCCTCTTTCTCTCTGAATGCTAAATTAACATTAGCTAAACTCTGCCAGGCTCAGCATTTTATAATCTGGATTTAGCTAAGGAATCTGCTTTTTAAACAAGACTATACTTTTCTCCTTTTCTCAACAGATTCTAAAATAGAATCATAGAACACTACTAGCAAATTTAATGGACATGTCTACATTCCTTCTAGGTCACAGATAAGATTACTGAAGTAAATACTTTTCTTTGAGGTTATTAGATCAAGAAGACTGTGTAATGCTTTGCCAGTTTAATTTAGACAGATTAGTTTGTTCTGCTTGAGTAATATATATCAAGCCTTACAAACAACACACAATACCATGCATTCCCTCCCTCTCTTGAGCTTAATATTTACTGAGCACTAATTTCAGGCGTTATGTTGAGTGCTTTACATTATGTGAGTTTTCTCATTCAACTCTAATAATAATTTTGAGGCAGGTATTGTTGTCTTCACTTTATAGGTGAGGAAGCTGAAGCACAGAAGGTAGGCTGCATACTCATCTCATGCAGCAGTCCTTGGTAGAGCAGGGATTTGAACTCAGACAGTCTTCCTTGGTAGCCCACAGTATAATTAGGTCATCATTCAATAGGTGGTATTCTAGGTAGGCACTGGTCTCAGAACTCCCAGTGGAAAAAAGAATGATTGTTTTAGAAGAAGCCTCCATGATAGTCCATTTCTTTAAAAGAATGGGGAAAGTACTGTGAAGATGAGAATAGGTGACATATGTTGAAGACAGGTATTGTTCTTTAGAATCAAAGCTTTCTGAAAGTTAAGTTGGATTCTTTTTTTTTCCTGGACCCACTGACCCAGAGTAGAAATCACTGTTGGTAGAAGCGAATGGTCTGGAAGTAGCCTAGGCTCTGACGTGTGACAGACAGCTCTACCATTTACTGCTGGGAATCGTGGGCAAGTAACCTCATGTCCTTGAGCCTCGGTTTCCGCATCCGTAGAATGGTAATAATACTAATTATCTGATGAAGTTGTGAGAAGCAAATCTACCCCAGTGAGTTTTCTGTTGTGAAGATTAAATGAGATGAGATAGGGTTATGAGATGAGATAGGATAAAGGTCCTAGCAGAGTGCCTGGCATATAGCTCATACAAATGTTTCCTTCAAGGATGAGCTGGTAGGATCCAGGGCTACCTTCATCTCCCACTACCAGTGTAAGAGTAAGAGTAAAAAACATGAAAAGGATATATATTTACTTTAAAGTCCAATGTAAGTGATTCCCGTCAGTAATTTTGTTAATCTGAATAATTGATAATTGACTATAAACACAAATGCCACTTGGGGCACAGCAAATTTGTTCATTTTCAACCTTTAATTGGTTTTCATTTGTTTTAAGTGAATTGACCTAAAAATCAAACTTGAGTTAGACAAACAATAGTAGAGTTAAGAAACCTCTGTTTGGTCAGATAAATAGCTTAGGTAAATATTGAAAGGAAGTTCTAGAGTACCAGGCAAATAGCCCTGGAAACCTGGGTTTTTGCCTCTGACATATTACTACTATCCACTTTATGATCTTTAAGACTATGTTTCCTCTGAGGTAAAGAAGATAATGGCCCTTATCTCACCAGTTTATCATGGAAAGGGTTAAATCACATCAGGAGAATTAAGGATCCACATGAATGCAAGGTTTCATCGTTATGGTTATCCTGTAAACTTCACAATCTATTTCCAATATCTGTTCTAAGCAGAACCTTCTTTCTTACAATGACATCTTGCCTTACTCGAGACATTAGACTGTAAATCAGTGGGATGGGTGTCATGTCTAAATTTATTCCACATTCCACATCTCACACTATTTACATTAAAACATTCAAATAAAATAAGAATCCCCTTAAACCTGTTGCTGTCGAGTAGATGAAAACTCACAGCAACCCTATAGGATAGAGTAGTACTGCCCCATAGGGTTCCAAAGGAGCGGCTCATGGATTCGAACTGCCAACCTTTTGATTCGCAGCCATAGCTCTTAACCACTGCGCCACCAAGGCCCCATACATCCAGTAAAGGCTTCATAAAGCACAATTACTGTAACTGCTGAAAACATTATACCCCAAACTATCTTGCAATTTGACCACTTAATTGAAATTCTGATATTAAGGGGCTTCCTAGTCCTGGCAAGAAGAAAAAGGGGGAGTACTTTATAACTTGTGAACGAAAAACATAGATTTCTTTAGCGATTGTTTAACAAGCTTTTATAGCAAAATACACTCTCCATTTGACTTCATGAACTGATCAGTATTCTTTCTTCAGATTAATGGGCTGAACCTGTCTTATTAACTTGATTTAAGGTCTTAGATATTATCCTATTATGAACATCTCTCAGCTGGAGAACCTCTGGACCCCTTCCATGGCCCACGAAATCCAAATCCCTCCCAAAGATTCCAGCTAATTGCCGACATGCCTTATGATCTTCAACACTCCTTTGCCTGTTGTGCCCTAGTTTCCTCTGGTTCACACCACGCAAAAAGAATGTGAAATTCAGCCTTCCTAAGTTTCTTTCCAAACGTCACTCACATAAGCACAACTTCACTGACAGCTGTTAAGAGGTCCCCACAGTAAGTCACATCCACACACGTAGGACAGGTTATAGTCTGAGTAAATGTTCCTTGATGGGAAGGTATAAAGTGGGCTAATGAGCAATGTACAGACAAATCTAAATGATGCAGAAGTTTTTTTAAAGAGGCCAGAAAGAGGTAAGATTTGAAAAGATGGAAGAGTCAGGCTGTGGAAAGCTCTGAATGCCAGGCTAGGAGCCTGGGCTTTACTTGGCAGGTAAGAGGGAGCTGGATTTGAAAGGGAGAAGCTAAAAATACATATACTATTTTAGAAGCTATAAAAAGAAAGTATAAAATATGTCTCATAAGTTAGGGTCATATATGGGGGTATACAAAGAAAAGGACAGGGAAGAATGGAAAGGACAGCCTTGTTTTCAGAAGGGAGGTATTTTGATTTTAACTAAATTTCTTGACTATGAAGTAGGAACTGATTTTGGGAGATAATTTATGTGTATTATTATACCATTGATAAGAAATATAATAGCTTAGAAAACCTTCCACATTGTGTTACAAATGCAGCATATATAATTACATGCCTTTTGAACTACAGTGTAACTTAATTTACAGCATAATTAGGTGCTTTACACAGGATTTGAAGGTAGTAACTGGTAGAATGCCAACTGAAGAACTATATGTAGAATTTATAGTGTTGTATAGAAAGGAACAGAGAAGGAATAAGAAAGGAAGGAAGAGAGGGAGGGAGAGATAAAGAGATGAATATTTATTAAGTATCCTCTACACTCTAGGCCCATATTAGGTAAGGGGGACACAAAGCTTAATAAGATATCTTGAAGAATTTATAATCCAGGGGGTAAGAGATAGTTTTACAGACAATTTCAATTAAATACGACAGGGATAAACACAGAAGCACAGAGGAAGAGCCCTAATCTTGTCTTGAGGAGTTGCAAGACGGGGGTGATCTATTAATATGATCTCTAAACTGAACTATGTCTGGTCTGAGAAGCATCCTCTGTATTTTTAATGAAAACAGTATTCATAACATTATTGAGAGCACTGCCAGAGAAGTATGATTCTACAGTGAATGGGACATGACAAAGTGGAGGCAGTGAGGGAAGACAATTCTGCCCATAAGATGAGGGAGAGAGATAAGAGGGAGAGGTTGATTTAACCATGTCTAAATAAATGATTATTTAACCTGTATGCTGAGCAAATAATCTGAGAAGCTGAACTATATGAAGACGAAGGCAGCATCAGGATTGGAGGAAGACTTATTAACAACCTGTGATACGCAGATGACACAATCTTGCTTGCTGAAAGTGAAGAGGACTTGAAGCACTTAGTAATGAAGATCAAGTATTACATACTGTATGGATTACATCTCAGAATAAAGAAAACAAAAGTCCTCACAACTGGACCAATAAGCAACATCATGATAAATGGAGAAAATGTTGAGGTTGTCAAAGATTTCATTTTCCTTGGATCCACAATCAACACCCATGGGAACGGCAGTGAAGAAATCAAACATACTGCATTGGATAAATCAGCTGCAAAAGAGCTCTTTAAAGTGTTCAAAAGCAGAGATGTCACTTTGAGGACTAAGGTGCACCTGACCCAAGCCATAGTATTTTCAATTGCCTCATATGCATGCAAAAGCTGGACAATGAATAAGGAAGACAGAAGAAGAATTGATAGGTTTGAATTACAGTGCCGGCAAAGAATATTGAATATACCATGGACTGCCAGAAGAACAAATCTGTCTTGGAAGAACTACAGGTAAAATACTTCTTAGGAGCAAGGATGGCAAGCCTTTTCTCATGTACTCTGAACATGTTATCAGGAGTGATCAGTCCCTGGAGAGAAGGACATCATGCTTGGTAAAGCAGAAGGTTAGCAAAAAAGAGGAGGACCTTCAATGAGATGGATTGGCACAGTGGGTACAACAATTGGCTCAAACACAGCAATGATTGTGAGGATGGCAGAGTGTTTCGTTCTGTTGTACATAGGGTCCCTATGAGTTGGAACTCAACTGGCACCTAACAACAACAAATGATGATAGGGAGAAGTCAGTGAAGGAGAGAAAGAAAGAGGAACAAGAGGAGATAACTGATGCAGCAATATCCTTGAGGAAAGGAAAGGTATGAGATCAGCAATACAGGGGACATGTTAACATTCACTGAAACAGGAGTGAAGGGGGAAAGGATGGATGAAATAAAGCCTTCCCAAAACCTACAGACTGGGTCATATAAAAAAAAAAAAAATTTTTTTTTTTTTTTTATAACCTCTGATAAATAAGGACTGTCACAACACACAGCATGATTAGAGATGCCTTAGCCTAGCAGTCCTCAAAGTTGACATGGAAAACCCTGGATCTGCAAGGTCAAAATTATTTTCATGTTAATACTAAGACATCATTTGTCTTTTTCATTCTCATCCTCTCATGAATGTACAGTGGGATTTTTCAGAGGATACATAATGTGTGATATTGAAACAGACTGAATGCAGGACAGATATGAGAATCCAGCTGGTCTTTGTAAGCCAGATATAAGAGAATGGCAAAAAACATATAACAGTACCACTCTTCTCATTAAATTCAGGACAAATCGGTGTTATAGATTTTTCTGCTTTGAGAAATATAATTATTTTCATAAAAATATGCTATTTATGTTAACATACAAACCCTTTGGCATTGAGTTGACTCTGACTAATAGCGACCCTATACGACAGAGTAGAACTACCCCATAGGGTTTTACAAGGCTGTAAATCTTTACAGAAGCAAACTGACACATCTTTATCCTGTGGAGCTAGCTGCTGGTGGGTCTGAACCGCCAACCTTTTGGTTAGCAACAAGCGTTTAACCACTGCGCCACCAGGGGTCCTCTGTTAACATACAATGGGGTTATTATTGCCTCAGTGAGATGGATTGACACAGTGGTGCAACAATGAGCTCAAGCATAGCAAGGATTATGAGGATGGCGCAAAACTGGTCAGTGTTTCATTCTTCTGTACATAGGGTCACTATGAACTGGAACCGACTTGATGGCACTGAACAATAAACTGTTATTTTTAAGTGATTTAAAATGTCTTAGTTTTCATTTCTAATGAGGTCAATATCAATAAGTATAGTCCACACAAACAAAAGGTCTTTTAGGGACCTCAATAATTTTTAAGAGTTTAGAGGGGTTCAGAGACCAAAAGTGTGAAAGCTGCTGCCCTGGCTGACACTAAAGTGTGAAAAAGATCTCTCATGTGGCTAACCTGGCCTTGACTGGTCTCACAACCTCAGTACTTATAGCTGGCTATATTTGTGTTTATCTACACCAACCTGTTAACCATGGCTGGCAATGTTCTGCTGGAATAAAGTGGGGACGATCATTAAAAATCCATTTGTTGTCATTGTACCCTTCACTCAATTTATGACTAAACCATTCACAAATTACAGTATGTATCACATATAAAAGGTATTTAAAGCTTTGCCAATATGACCAATGAGATGAAAGTATATCCTTTAATGATATCTTATAATGAGGTCTGACTGGGTCTAGCAGTTAATAATCTTTTTAGATCTGCCTTATTGAAATTTAATTGTTTGGGATAATCAGACAACTGCTACTTGTTGTATCTATGCTATATGAACTCCAGAGGAAGGCTTTAAAACACCTTTGTGCCAAATCTTGGTTCTCAGAACTCCAGTCTCTAGCTGAAACAATCTGTCTGACTGATGAATAAAATTAATTTCTAATATAAGCCAAGGTACAGTAATAAAACAAAATTCTAGATCCAGAAGTTCTAACCCATAGGTTTGTCTTAAAAGGAGAGGTTTTCAGAAATAAGAGCAAGACTAGTTCAGAGATGAGGCACTTGAAAAGTCATGTTGAAATTCATACCAGTTTTATTAAAAACAGAAGCAAGTCAGACTGTATTTATATTTAAAAAAAAATTATAAAGGCCAAACATTTCTTTCAAAAGGCTACTGTCTTTCACTAAGCACTGCAAATACCTTAATTAATTCTTGGGATTCTAACAGCCCTAAAGGCAAGTTTTAAAAATGATATTTACTTAGGGGTATAAACTGGAATGACACATTGAGAGGGGTCATTTGAAAATATTTAGCAGAAACCTAACATGCATACCCACTGACTAAGAAATCCCAGTTTTAGAAATTTATCCTGAGAAAATGGGCAATGACATAGATTCAAAGATGTTCGCTACAACTTTGTTTATAATAATGAAAAAATGGAAAGAGCCTAAATATCCAGCAAAATAGAGCTGATTAAGGAAATTATGGTTCATCATATGATGGAATACTACATTGCTATAATACAACACATAAAAACTATTACCATAAAATTATGGATGACAAAGAAAAGTCAATGTTTGACTATACATTGCTGAGGGGAAAAAAACAAGTTATAAAACTAATATTGTATGGTCCCATTTTTGCTTAAAAAAAACATATGTGCATAGAAAGATTTGGAAAGGTATACACATGTATAAATTAATAGTTTTATATTTGAGTTTGGGATCATAGGTAATTTTTATTTACTTCTTTTGGGGACTGATATTCTGATTTTCTACAATGAACATTTTGACTTATAAAAATAATTGTTAAAATATTTACTTTGTGCAACCACTCAGTTATTAGCATTTTTCTAATTCTTATAACACTGAATATTATATGTACTATGGAGAAAACTGACTGAGGGGAGAGAAAGAGGGGTAAGCAGATAGAACATTATATTATTTATTATTTTATCATGTATATTTGTTGTGAAGTTAATCATATATTTAGCAATCTGCAAATAAATTTTCAGTGGAACATAGTGAATGGTTAATGTTCACAAGATTGCAGTCTACTCCCATAAATTTAATTTTTTCCTCTTCAGAAATGCTCATTTTGTGTAAGGAGCAGGTGGCTTTCTTTTTTTTTTTTATAAATATCTCCATTGCCTTGTCAGACAGAGCTCTCAAAACTTTTTCTGGGAGCTAACCAAGCTTTATCTAACTGAACCCAAACTGGCATATGAACTTCATCCCCGTGGTCATATGAATCCTTTGGCTGATGCCTACTGCCATGTGTTTAATTGGTTTTATAAAATCCACGCTTGAAGAAGACTCATATGGTTACATGAGTCTGTGATACTGTGGGACTAAGGAATGTAGTGGCGAAGAGGCTGCTACTCTAGCTGCTAACCTGGAATCTGGTGCCCATCACTGCCACCAAATATTGGATGTATATATTCCAACAAAGGAAGAATCTTAGTAATTTTGAGTGAAAAATTTCTATCATGCATTTCAGCTTAGATGTACTCATAACACTTCTTTAAATGGTTGTTAGACAGTGAAATCTGGGAATAATTATCAAGCACTATACACACTGTTTACAATAGAATCACATTTCTCTTCTTCCCCCTCCCCCCTTTTTTTTGCATAAAAAGTAGAATGCTGCTGAATGGTACCCAAATGTCTGTTGTATACCATGCCAACACAGCAGCTCAGCCAAAAATGCGAATAGAACAGTTTGCCAAGTAAAAGACAACATAACAGATTGGTAATGGTTTCTATCTTGACAGAAAATGAAAATGATCCCTCAATGTGTGGCCACTCATGTGGACACATAAAAATGTCTTAGAAGCAATCATTTTACCTCAGATAACAGACCTTGACAGTGTAGTACAGCACACTGGCTGACTTTCACTTCTTAGAAAAGCAGCAACCGTGACCTACAAAATAGTCTGGGAACCATGTAATTTATGCATAACACACATGCACATGCCATGCACTCATAATATTTGCTATCAATCATTTTGAATACAAGACTCCTTTTTCTGGGTGGAATATACTTTATGAGAGAGGGTCTAAATCACCAGAGACTTGATAAAGCTGAATTGGTTTATTCATGAGAAATGATACTGTTGCTAACTAAAAAAAAAAAAAATTTTTTTTTTTTTTAAATTGAATAATCTGTATTGCAATAAAAAGGCATTATATGTAGGGACCCCATGCATTCTGTATGATTCTGCATATTGTCTTGAACACTAAAGGTATTTTTATTGGATGTTAGAGAAAACAAATACCAAAAAAATTTCTGGAAGTGCATGGTACCTGACCCTCTGTTTAGGAAACCACAATAGAGAACAAGAATAAACCCACTAAAGACCTGCTAATAGTTCCTTGAATTTATTTTCCCTTCCTTTACCACTTTCTTTTGTTCTTCAGTTGGAGAACTGGCCAACATCATTGACCAGTGATTTTTACCCCCTAGCTTGGTGAATTTTTCATATTTTTTTTCAACTCTCTGATACGGGTGTTAGAAAAAACATTGATAGCATTGTGAAATCACATCAAAAACAAAAATGATACTTTCAAAAACACATAATTGATATCTGAAGCTAATGAAGAATCCAGAATGAGAGATTACTGACAAAAGGGCTAGGAGGAACCCTGAGAAGTTAAATGGTCTTGCCAAATTGAAAGTAAATTGGAATCCTGTGGGTTATGAGTTTCAGATGAAACTTCTGGGGTTTGAATTTGTTGATGACTTTCCTGTTCAATAAAAAAGAACTTAAATAGCTTATAAAAAAGGATAAAAATATTATTGGGCATAAAACTGCTCTTACAAAACACCATCTTGATGAGTTAAGCGTAAATGAATCAGAAACACATGGATCATATTTCCTTAAAAATGCATATGTATTAAAAAATAAGGGGAAGAGGACTTGGCAAAACATTTTTTTTTTTTTTTTTGTGGTGGCTGAACCCAAAACATTTGAAAGATATTTTGAGACATTCAAGGAATCCAAAATAAAACTAAACCTGTCCAGTCATATAAAAAACAGAAAGTTCTATGCAATGTGTACTTATCTGCATTTATCTCTATGGGCCAATCAACACTTACTGAGCCTTCACTTTTTGGCACAAAACTATGGGAGAAACCAGCTTCTGCCTTTAAGCAACTTTGAATTTAAGTATAAGCAAATATACATAAGTAATAGAAACCTATTAAAACAAATCTGGAATTTTCAGAAAAATTGGCATATGTAACCCAGATTGTTCAGAAACCATAAATCAGGAAATATACAAGGTCCCAGGTTAAGTAGGATTCATTCCATTCAAGTCATCCTCCCTTCAGCCCTTTTGGTTAAAGATATATACAGTTGCAGAGTCTTACTTGTTTAAATGTTTTCTTAATAAGTGTTTTTATGTCTTTTTTTAATGTGTGTTCCAACCCTCCTTCCTCCACCCTCTAGATTTGTGAGTGCTCAACAAATCTTGCTGACTGGTTTCCTGGAGAATGGGAGTGTTGAACAGAGTTTTGAAATAGGGGAGAGATGCTGTTTGGCAAGAGAAATGAGGCTATGATTCTGGGTTGGGGTAATGGCACATGTGATGGTTCAGAGGATCCAGAGGGTGAGTCATGTGTGGGGGGTGATACACTGGCTTGCTTGCAGCAATGTGCCTGAGCCAGGGTAGAGTGGGAGGTGGGGGCAGTTAGGTGTGGGGAGGCCTAATATACTGTATGTGAAGTCAACTTGAGGACAGAAGAGTGTGATAACTTCTTTTTTTTTTTTTCTTTTTGCCAGTATATGATAAAGTTCTAAGCACAGAACATGTAGATGTCATTAATTTTTTATTTCTATCAGTGTTAAAAAAGCTGAAAAATATCCAAAGACAAAAGTGAAATCAACTAAGTATGTGTTGCTAGGAACCTGTGAATCAGAAACTTGAAGTGGAACTTAGTAGGATTATGAAATGGATTACTGAGTTCTAAAATGTTAGTGTAAAAGTATATAAAAAAATTAATGATGTATTATAATCTCTTAAGGTTGTTTTCTAATTGTTTAACATGAGTGAGTCTTATCTTCTCCACTGTATTAGAAGGTTACTTGGGCAGAGATAGTGTCATATGTTTCTTGTGTATCCTCCACTGGCTAGCACAATACTGAGAACACACCAAGCCCTCAATAATGCTTATTGAGTGAAATGAAGTAAAATGGTGATTGAAAAGGAAGCTTCCTTCAAAAGGAAATACAATGATGAGGATAAGCCTGAAAAAGGGATGAGGTGGTGGAAATGCCTTAGCAGTGTCTCTGCTCTGAGACTATTTGCTAATGGTTAATATAAAGCAATCAAAGCCCTTACCATCCTTCATCATCTTCTACTTCTGCTTCAGAAATGTCATTTTCAGGAGTTTCAGCAATTGCTTGAGTGAGTTTAGATTTAAACTGATTCAGCAGCGCAAGGGTCTGAAATAAAAATTAGACTGCTAAGTTTTACGATAAAGATAAATACAGTTTTCAAAGAGATACTTAAATTGGCTAGAAAAGAAAATATTCTACCAGGAAATAAACCACTTAGATAAATGTCTCATTTCAGAGGAAAATAAAAATGCCTTGAAGCTGTAATAGTGACATTTACAACCTGACATTGTCCTGTTTGGATTTGTACTGACATTTTTCCTCAGAGACAGGTGACCATTTTCTGAATTGGGGAACATACATTTGCTTATATAGAAGATACTTAAACTTCAAAATGCATGCTTATTAATAGTCAAATTTGTAATATCCACAAGACAGGGAGGTAATTCACTAAGATGTGAAATCAAAAACAAAAACAAAATGAATGAACACATTAACTCTTGGAAGATGGGTACATTGGAATGATATCTTTAGAAAGCTTTTTAGCAATATGTATCAGAAACTTTAAGATGATTATTCCCTTTAATTCAGTAATTCCAATTCTGGGAATACAAAAAAAATCTGAAACACAGAAAATGGCTCATGCACAAGAAATTCACTGCAGCCTTATTTATACAAGTGGAAAACTGGAAACGTTAAATGTCTATCAATACGGAATAGATAGATTTGGGAAAAAGCAATAAATAGGCTATTAAACGGCTACTAAAAATTATATACATATTGCTCAGTGAAAGAAGCAGGACGTAAATATCATGTTGAGTATCTTTGAAAAAAGAAAAATTAAACATTCCTCTGAATTCCTGTTTTGCGCCTATGCTGTAACCCAAGTGCCTCTAATTCTGTAAGCACACTGTTTCTGGTTAAACCTTAATAGTTTGCTACAGAATTTGAGCAGAGAACAGAATGTTAGGGAGTTTTTCTGTTGTATAGTTTTAAAGAGTATATTACTATGAAATGGAATAAAGTGTTGCCTGTTTAAAAAACCAAGTGTCTAATTAAAATTCTGATCTGTTCAATGCAGCACTAAAATATACACATTTCAAAAGGAAAAAGATGTGTGATAGTTCGACATGTGAATAACAGGTACAAAAAGGAGTCACTATAAATTGCTAGGCTCTTGAATTTACCTAGGGAGTATCATTAAGATCACAGCTCATAAAAAAATTAAGTAGCTTTTGCTGGCTTAGAATCTAAGCTCAATAAACACAGGTGGTACCACAATAAGTGAAAAAATAGAGGCAGTTATTGTTAAAACATGATGGTAAAAAGTGCCATATAAATTTCTGCATGTATAAAATATTCTGTGTGTGTTAAAATATACACATTATTATAGTTGCTGAATGAGATGAGTTTTGGGGGGGAAACTAAATTTCTGTAGAATATCCTGAGGGCTGCTGAGTGTTAGGATTTAGATATATTTGTCTGCTTCTAGAGTAGTAATTATAGGACTAAGCTCTTTAAACAGTGTTAACAGATAAAGAGAGCATCCTTTGTTTTTAAACTTGATTCATTAAAAAAAGCCTCATCTGTAAACTCTTTTTTTAAAACCACTCTTTTTTTTTTTTTATTGTGATTTAGGTGAAAGTTTACAGAGCAAATTAGTTTCTCATTAAACAGTTAATACACAAATTGTTTTGTGACATTGGTTGCCAACCCCAATCATTTACTCAACTTTTATTGTACTTGTTTTATCAAATGAAAAAAAAAAAAATCACTATTGGAAAATACAGAGAAGCAAAGGAAAAATAACTATTATCCCAGCACTTAGAATAATCTAGCATTGTTAGCATTTTGGTAGACAGGGAGTCCCCAGATTCTGAACAAATTCTGTTCCTAAGTCTGTCTTTACATCAAGTTTGTATGTAAGTCAGGACAGCCAGGTTCAGTTCGTATCTAACATCAGTTAGTCAAATGTTTGTCTTAAAACCAAACAAACCTGTTGCTGTCTAGTCAATTCTGACTCATAGTGACCCTAAAGGGCCTAGTAGAACTGCCCCATAGAATTTCGAAGGCGGATTTGAACTGCTAACCTTTTGGTTAGCAGTCGTATCTCTTAACCACTACATCACCAGGGTTTCCAAATGTTTGTCTTAGTATATAGCATACAGTGTACCTTTCTACGCGTAAAATAAATAAATAAATAAATAAACACGTCCAGATGAACTAAAACATCTTTAACATAATAACATAGTAATAATAATACTGTTTTGATGCACATTGCAAAGTAGCACCCGTTTGTTATTACGAACCACTGTACATACTTTGAATTTTTAATATAATAGTCTTTACGGGGTTGGTTCATGATTATGGGTTGTACGTAAGTCAGAGATACAGGGGATTGCCTGTATATCTTTCAAGGCTTTTAGTGTGTGTGTGTGTGTATATGTGGTTATATATCTATATATGTATCTATATATCTATATATATCTATATGCAGAAATAACCCAGTGCCATTGAGATATATCTATATATATATTATACAAGGAGCACTGGTGGCTCAGTGCTTAAGAGCTCAGCTGCTAACCAAAAAGTTGGCAGTTGGAATCCACCAGCCCGCTCTCTGGAAAACCTGTGGGGCAGTTCTACTCTGTCCTATAGGGTTGCTATGAGTCAGAATCGGCTTGATGGCAATGATTTTTTTTTTTTAATATTATATAAACATTTGTCTCCATATCTATCTATCCATCTAATCTAATCTAATTTTAAAAGTAAACATCATCAATGTTTTTATGGAGGTGAAATTCACGTAACATAAAATCAACTACTAAAATATTTAGTACATTCACGTTGTGCAACCACCACCTCTACTTAATTCCAAAACATTTTCATTACTCCAAAATGAAACCCCATACCCATTAAGCACTCACTCCTCATTCCTCCATACCCCTAGTCCTTGGCAATCACCAGTCTGCTTTCTGTCTTTATGGATTTACCTATTCTGGATATTTCATATAAATGAAATCATACAATATGTGACCTTTTGTGTCTGACGTCTTTTACCTAGCATAATGTTTTCGAGGTTCAGCCATGTTTTGGCATGTATCAGTAATCACAGCAATTTTTAATGCTGGACTTTTGCAAACTTGGAAATGTCTTTTCTGAGGGTAAAAAGAAAACTGAAACAAAGGAGATGACTTCTTAATGGAATGAAGTTTAAAAGCTTCCTAGAAAATTATGTTAGACTTGGGTCTTTCTCCTTAAGTTAAAAGTGACAAGGTAGTCTGTTCTTAGAGTCAGTTTATGTGCTACTGGCATTTGCTCAAAGAGGAGGGATGATAACAAGCAATAAACATCCCCTTGGTCTTTCTTAGCTTCTCTTATATTCAAGGTTGGACTTGCTCTCCCTGTATTCTAAGGACAAAAGAGGGCACTGAATAGAGAAGCAAACATTATAAAAATAACGGGCACATTATAGGTTGAAGGAGATAGGATCTGCCTGGAGGCATATCTGTTTGCCAGCAGCAGGGGAATTATTCAGTCTTCAGACTTTTGGTGAAGGAATGAATGGCCAATCACTTACAGCATGATTCTTTAGCAAGTGAAAGTCTTCCAGGCACAGAGAAACAGTTCTGAAGAAGCCCTGCTTGGCGGACTGCACATGTGTAAGTATATAACAGAGTCTCCCAGCTGGCCTCTGTGCCTCCAGTTATGCCCTGGGTCCAGTCCGCTCTTCACACCACAGCGAGAGGGATATCCCCCAAATACAAATGAGATCATATCTTTTCCTTCCATTACTGGCTCCCCATTACCATCAGGGTAAATCAAAACTTCTTAACACTGCTCAAAAACACACTGTATGAGCCGGCTCCTGCTTACCTCTCCAGCCTCATGTCTCTCCTCTTGCTGTATTCCAGTCATACTTAGGGAACCTTCAAAGTTCAGGTGACAAATGTTTTCCTCAAGAAGGTCTTCCCAGGTTCCTAGGCCACGTTAGGTCCTACTATTATACATTTAAATAGTTCCCTATTCCTACTGTGAATGACCAATTGCTAGAAAAGGACATCACGCTTGGTAAAGTAGAGGGTCAGTGAAAATGAGCAAACCCTCCATAAGATGGATTGACACAATAGCTGCAACAATGGGCTTAAACTTATCAACAATAGTGAGGATGGTGTAGGACTTAGCATTGTTTTTCATTCTGTTATACATAAAGTGGCCAAGAGTTGGAACTGATGCTATGGCAAATAATAACAACAAAAACTGTCACTATGCTCTCCCCTTTTATTGGTATTACTGCTTGTTTAACTGGTTCCTTTCCCTGATGGACTACAAGCTCTGAGAGGGCAGAAATGTGTTCACCTTGTTGACCACCAAATAGAGTGATTAGCATACGATAGGTTCTTAATACTTATTTGTTAGGGTGGGGAGAAAAAGGAATGCATGAGTAAGAGTGATTCAGTAGTATATTCACTAGAGTTGCTATTTGGAGGACTTTGTGACTCGTAATTTCATTTGATGTGCCATTTCTTTTGAAAATTGCACATAAGTAAATTAGTTCTGTGTAATTACAACTTCCTATACCTGACTGCTTGTTGAATTCCCCTATGATTATTTCCATGCTAAGTACTGATGCATGATCCTTCCTTATCAGTAATTAGATGTCATTTATAATATAGTTTCTGATTAATTTATTTAAATAAGCTTAGGCTTTTTAATTTACCTTCATTTTGCCTGCTTTATTTATATGTCTATAATGGCATGTCCTCACATATATGACAACACTAAAAAGAAAAGATTTTGATAGGCACCCTGGCTTTTTAACATGAAAACCTGCTGAAGACATTTGTCTTAGCAAGTTCCAAGTACTGCATGGAGTATATGGATGACTCTCAAATTATTCCTATCTCTTTGTATACTTGATTTCTGATCTTTTTTTTTAATATATATATATATATATTACTATTTTAAGATTCAGGAAGTACTTGTAACAACCAGCGTTTTGTAATACCACTACAGTGGAATTTATCTAGTGGACTACATGCCTTATTTCCAGGCAGTGTACAATTTCATGTTGAGCTAGCTAGTCAGCATATGAAAGGCTGGGCTGGAAGGAGACCCTCTCTTCATTCACAATCACGACTTTGCCATTTCATAATATTTACTCAGAAGTTCTACCTGAGAATCTGATATGTGGCTTTATAAAGTTCCTGTGCTTGATATGGGAGTAGAAGATTGAAACTTGAAAATTTTAGGATTGCTGTTTGCCTAAAATGTCTGGCAAGACTAAAATATGGACCTTTGTAGGTATGGTCAAGATACTTGCCAACACACCCTATATAAATATATTCTTTGTCATTTTCAAGAAGTCATGCTTGCCCTGATATATAATCCAGTTAGGCTCTACTTAGCAAGAGTTGAATACAATACAAAGGCAATGAGTTATGGATGGATTTTGGTTTTTGAAAAGTTACCTGTTCTTCCCGGGAAGTTCCCTTTTTTGCCTGCTGTTTCCTCAAAGCTTCATATTTCTGTTTTTCTCTTCTGTATTCTGCAACAGCACCATCTGGAGCAGCTTCTTCCTCTGAAAAACAGCGAAATAGTTTTTAGAATGTGTAGTAAAAAGGCTCTGTGAATTCGTATCTATGTAGATGCCCATGTCAGAAAGGAGAATTAAACATGGTCTAGATTTTTTTTTTTTTTTTTAGATTTTCCTTCATTTACTTTAAAAGAGAAACCAATAACGTCTACCACCTCCACAAATGTTTCCTAGATTAGGAAGTGATCGATGTTAATTTATTCAATCAACTTTATAAACATTTTTATTCTATATGATATTATTGTAATTGTGCTTCTCGCTTGTACTTCTTTAAGTTGACTATAAAATCTATCTCAATACAGAACACTTGTGGCACAGAAGGCTAAGTGCTAGACTACTAACTGAAAGCTTGGTGGTTCGAACCCACCCAGCAGCACCATGGGAAAAAGACCTGCGGATCTTTTCCTGTAAAGTTTATAGCCTAAAAAACCCTGTGGGGGCAGTTTTAGTCTGTTACATAGGGTCACTATGAATCGAAAATTGACTACATGGCATTAACAACAGCACTAATCAAATAATAAAGTTTTTCCTAAAATTTAGCAATATCATTTTATGTTGCTCCCTTACCTTATAAGAGGGAGGACTTATAATGTTGTTGTTTTTAGGTGCTGTTGAGTCTGTTCCGACTCATAGCGACTTTATGTACAACAGAACGAAACACTGCCTGGTCCTGTACCATCCTCACAATCTTTGCTATGCTTGAGACCATCACTGCAGCCAGTGTCAGTCCATCTTGTTGAGGGTTTTCCTCTCTTTTGCTGACCCTCTACTTTACCAAGCATGATGTCCTTCTTTAGGGACTGATCGCTCCTGATAACGTGTCCAAAGTACATCAGATGAAGTCTCGCCATCCTCCCTTCTAAGGAGCATTTTCTGGCTGTACTTCTTCCAAGACAGGTTTGTTTGTTCTTCTGGCAGTTCATGATATATTCAATATTTTTTGCCAACACCATAGTTCAAAGCCATCAATTCCTCTTATGTCTTTCTTATTCATTCCTTTCACCCTACTTATTCAATCCACATGCTGAGCAAACAATCCGAGAAGGTGGACTGTATGAAGAAGAATGTGGCATCAGGATTGGAGGAAGACTCATTAACAACCTGCAATATGCAGATGACACAACCTTCCTTGCTAAAAGCGAAGAAGACTTGAAGCACTGAGGAAGATCAAAGACTACAGCCTTCAATATGGATTACGCCCCAACACAAGGAAAACAAAAATCCTCACAACTGGACTAATAAGCAACATCATGATAAACAGAGAAAAGACCGAAGTTGTCAAGGGTTTCATTTTATTTGGATCCACAATCAATGCCCATGGAAGCGGCAGTCAAGAAATCAAATGACATATTGCATTGGGCAAATCTGCTGCAAAAGACCTCTTTAAAGTATTCAAAAGCAAAGATGTCACTTTGAGGACTAAGGTGCACCTGACCCAAGCCATGGTATTTTCAATCTCCTCATATGCATGCGAAAGCTAGGCAATGAATAAGGAAGACCGAAGAAGACTTGATGTCTTTGAATTATGGTATTAACAAAGAATATTGATTATGACATAGACTGCCAGAAGAACTAACAAATCCATCTTGGAAGAAGTACAGCCAGGACACTCCTTAGAAGCAAGGGTGGCAAGACTTTGTCTCATGTACGTGGGACATGTTATCAGGAGGGACCAGTCCCTGGATGAGGACATCTTGCTTGGTAAAAAAACAAAAAAGAGGAAGACCTTCGACGAAATGGACTGACCCACAGTGGCTGCAAAAATCGGCTCAAACATAGCAACAATTGTGAAGATGGCACAGGAATAGGCAGTATCTCGTTCTGTTGTATACAGGGACACTATGAATTGGAACCGACTCGAAGGCACCTAACAACAGCAACAACAACAAATCATGATAGGAAGAAATAAATGAAGGGAAGAAAGAAACAGGAACAAGAAGAGGTAACTGATGAAGCAAGATCCCTGAGGAAAGGAAAGGTATGGGATCAGCAGTACAGGGAACATGTTAACATTCACTGAAACAGGAGGGAAGAGGGAAAGAATGGAATAAAGTCTAGGACCTAGAGACTTATAAAGTCTTTCAAATATTGGTTAATTTTCCAATTTTCTGCCGCTTTTGTTCCCCAGTTAAAAAAACAAATGACTTCAATTTCTCAAAAAGAAACATATCTAGCAAGTCCAAACAGTTGCCAAAAGCAGATAAAATTTTTACTAAAAAGTTAGAAAACAGAAAATCTATGGGTTTGATGCCTATGAACAATAATTAACAACGAGGCTCATAAAACATAGTTTGCCTCCAAAAGCGCATACTAAAATTCATCGTACATTATCTCCCCATAAACATATTAATGAAAAATTGAAATTCAAACAAACAAATAAATAACTATCTCTTTTAGTCTTTGGTTGGCAAACCAAGATGAGCCAGATGTAACCAAGAAGGCCAGCAAGGCCTTGCCTGTTACTTGCCTCTGTATTACCTAGTTTGAGGAAAGTTATTAATGTGCCATGTATTAACAATTAGCCCTTTTGTTCAAGATTTTCTAGCTAAAATAAAAAAAAAGTGTACTAAGAAACAAATTGTTTTTGTGATTACTTAATACCATGATTTTGATGGAACTGTAAAGGAATAATGAGTTTTATAAACACTTTTATATAGCTTCTTGAAAAGTATATGCAGCTCTGCTTTAAAAACTGAAAGCTTTAAATGCTAAACATGGTTATAAAAACTAAAAAGCACAGTAAGGAAAAAGAAATTCTTAAGTGAATAATATTTGAAGCAAGTATGCTTAGTAATCAGTAGTGAATTAAAAAAAATTTTATTTTTCTATCATAATTCATAAGTGGTTTCTTATAATGGGTTTAAAAAAAAATTACTTTCATGGTTTTCTATTGAATTATACTTTGAACACCTCTCTTCTTTTTATACAATAGGTGGATTTGCATTGCCCTGGAATAAAGAACAAGCATCATCAAATGACTCAAGTGTCCCTGCAGAAGGTGGTGAATACTTTCCACTTTGCCGCCCCTTTGAAGTGCTTTCATTTTGCATTTAAGTACTCTTTGAAATCACCATACTCTCTTGATCCCTAGCCTTTGTACATCGTGTTTCTTCTTTCTGGAATACTAACATCGCTCCATCCCTCCACTCCCTAATTAATTTTCCTTTTTTAATTCCTGCCCATCTTTTAGGTTACATCTTGGCTGGCACTTCCTTCAGGAAGCCTTGTCCAAATGCATTCTTGAAGTCTGGTTTGGATGTCCCTCGTTTGAGCTTTCAGAGCATCCTTTAGCACTTGCTACACTTTATGGCAATTTTCTACTTCTTCTTCAACTCTCACTAGACATTAAGCTCCGTAAGTCATGTTTCCCTGGCACTTAGGACAGTGCTTGGCATGTGTTAGAATCTCAATAATTAGGTAAATGAAAAAGCAATAATGAAACTAAGAAGGGAAAATAAGAAGGCCCATAGATGCAAAGTTACAGCTAGTATTTGTCATTCATCTGGAATCTCCTGCTCCATCACATTTAGAGAGAATCAATAATATTTCTTTTCTGACATTTCCCTATGGCAGAGATTTCATAAAATTCTCAGGAAAATTCTGATGAGTATCCTTAGAGCTGTCTAATATTTTAACCATTAAAACAAATGCAAAAGAAAAAGGACAGTTTCTGTCCTTAGATTTTTAGCCACAAATGACTGAAAATTTTCATTTTTGATTAGAATTTTAAAAAATGAATGGAAAGGGTGATATCAAAGAATTCAGCTGCATCATTATTGCAGGTAGGTTAAACTCAGGACCTACAAAACAGATTCAGCAGTGCTTGTTTTAGGGGTTAATATGCACTCCCTATACGATTCCCTTCAGCATGAATCAGCCACTTGATTTCACTTTTTAGGAATGTGTAAGAGGCAGAAAATAAAAAACTGTGCCACAAACAAAACTTAAAAATCAAGGATAAGCAAACTTAAGTACATGTTAAGGTAAGAAAGTTCTATGGCTAAGCTTTTGATAACTTAGAAAAACTAGCCACCTCATCTCAGAAAATGAATAATGACAGAATTTTTAAAAATAGATGTACTGAGGTATTCTAATTTTAGTATATCATTTGATGACCTTTGGTATTTATATATAACTGTAGAACCTCTATTGCAATCAATATATAGAATGCTTCCATGGCCCTAAAAAGTTTTCTAATGCCCCCTTGGCAATCGATTTCCCTTTTCAGCTACAGACAACTGATCTGCTTTATGTCCCCACAGTTTTGTCATTTCTGGAAATTCATACAAATGGAATCATACAATATGTAGCCTTCTATGTCTAATTGCTTTCATTTAGAAATATTTTTGAAATTTATCCATGTTGTTGCATGTTTCTTTATAATAGTTGAGTAGTATTCCATCATAAGGTTACACTATGATCTATCCGTTCACTGGTTGATGGGCGTTTGTTTCCACTTTTTGCTATTATAAATAACAATACTATGAACATGCATATGCAAGTCATTTTGTGGATATATATTTTCATTTCTTCTGGGTAAATACCTAGGAATGGGATTGCTGGGTCATATGATAAGTGTATGTTTAAGATACTGTCATACTGTTTTCCAAAGTGGCTGTGCCATTTGGGGGGCACCATTCCTACCAGCAATGTAGGAAGTCCGAGTTGCTCCGCATCTCCAACCATATCTCACATTACCAGTCTTGTTAACTTAGTCATTCTGTTGTTGCTAGGTGCCGCTGAGTTGGTTCTGACTCATAGCAAAACACTGCCTGGTCCTGCACCATCCTCACAATTGTTGCTGTGTTTGAGCCCACTGTTGCAGCCACTGTCATCCATCTCATCAAGGCTCTTCCTCTTTTTTGCTGACCCTCTACTTTACCACGCATGATGTCCTTTTCCAGGGACTGGTCCCTCCTGATAACATGTCCAAAGACTTGAGACAAAATCTCGCCATCTTCACTTTCAAGGGGTGCTCTGACTGTACTTGTTCTAAGAAAAACTTGTTTGTTCTTCTGATAGTCCATGGTATATATATACAATATTCCTCACCAACACTATAATTCAAATGAATCAATTCTTCTTAGATCCTCCTTATTCACTGTCCAGCTTTTGCATGCATATGAGGTGATTAAAAATATCATGGCTTGGATCTGGCACACCTTAGTCCTCAAAGTGACATGTTTGCTTTTCATCATTTTAAAGAGGTCTTTTCTTTTTGCAGCAGATGTGCCCAATGCAATACGTTGTTTGATTTCTTGACTGCTGCTTCCATGGGCATTGATTGTGAATCCAATTAAAAATGAAATCCTTAACAACTTTAATATTTTCTCTGTTTATCATGATGTTGCTTATTGGTCCAGTTGTGAGGATTTTTGTTTTCTTTATGTTGAGGTGTAATCCATACTGAAAGCTGTGGTCTTTGATCTTCATCAGTAAGTGCTTCAAATCCTCTTCACTTGTGGAAAGCAAGGTTGTGTCATCTGCATCTGACAGGTTGTTAATGAGTCTTCCTCTAATCCTGAAGCCACGTTCTTCTTCATATAGTCCAGCTTCTCGGACACAGCATACAGATTGAATAAGTATGGTGAGAGCATACAACCCTGAGGCACACCTTTACTGATTTTAAACCATGCAGTATTCCTTTGTTCTGTTCGAATGACTGCCTCTTGGTCTATGCACAGGTTCTATATGAACACAATTAAGTGTTCTGGAATTTCCTTTCTTTGCAATGTTAACCATAATTTGTTATGACTCAGACAGTCAAATGCCTTCGTATAGTCAATAAAATACAGGTAAACATTTTTTCTGGTATTCTCTGCTTTCAGCTAAGATCCAGCTGATATCAGCAATGATATCCCTTGTTCCACGTCCTCTTCTGAATCCAGATTGAATTTCTGTCGATTTCTTGTCAATTTACTGCTGCAACTGTTTCTGAATTGTCTTCACTAGATTTTATTTGTGTATTACATTATTGATATTGTTCGATAATTTCTGCATTCTGTTGGATCACTTTTCTTTGAAATGGGCACAAATATGGATCTTTTCCAGTCTGTTGGCCACATAGCCAGGCTTCTTGGCATAGACCAGTGAGCACCTCCAGTGCTGGATGAGTTTGCTGAAACATCTCAAATGGTACTCCGTCAAGTCCTGGAGCCTTGCTTTTCACCAAAGCTTTCAGTGCAGCTTGGACTTCTTCCTTCAGTACCATCGGTTCTTGATCATACGCTACCTCCTGAAACGGCTGAATGGCAACCAATTTCTTTTTGGTACCAAAATACACACTCACATATACTGAACATTATATATTAACATTATTTATGTTTTTCTTTGTTTCGGTTGACTTTGATAAGCCTCCAAGGGACAATGTACACTCTTGCACAGTGGCCTCCCTCTTTCTCACTGTCTCTCTCTGTCTCCATGCAAATACATTTCTTTTACATTATAAAAGTCTTTAATGGGGGATCCATTTTTTCTGCCAGATTATGAAGCTATATACATTGTAAAAATAGTTATGAGGATTCTTTGATTTGGATGGTCTTAGATATATTAATATTTTTATTTCACCTTTTCTCCTGCATTTACTTTTCCCACATTTACATCCTAACCTGTATTGAAAAATTAAGAGAATTATAATGAATAATTTCATTTCCTCAGTATTCTTCCAGTCATACACTTTTTATATTTTCTAGCCATGATAATGAAAACACAGGCATGCAGTATACATACTCCTGAACATATTTACATGTCTTAATATTGTAACATTAGTCATTCTTCCCAAATGTACAGTTGTAACAGGCTACGAAAATGTGTTGCATAAAGCAATTAGTGGTGGTGATGACAAGCATCTAAAGAAATGGGTAAAATTCACTCATATATTTTAAGACTTGCTTGATACAATTTCTTTGGTAACAGGAACTAAATGTAAAAAGATGAAGAATACAGTCAGGAGAAGATTAAAGTTCTCAAACTGAAGTGTGAAAGCTGGACAACGAATAAGGAAGACTGAAGAAGAATTGATACCTTTGAATTACGATGTTGGTGAAGAATACTGAATACACCATGGACCGCCAGAAGAATGAACAAATCTGTCTTGGAAGAAGTATAGCCAGCACACTCATTAGAAACCAGGATGGAGAGACTTCATCTCACATACTTTGCACATGCTATCAGGAGGGACCAATCCCTGGAGAAGGACATCATGCTTGGTAAAGCAGAGGGTGAGTGAAAATAAGGAAGACCCTCAAGGAGATGGATTGACACAGTGGCTATAACAATGGGCTCAAACATAACAAGAATTGTGAGGATGGTGCAGGACCAGGCAGTGTTTCGTTCTGTTGTACATGGGGTTGCTATGGGTCAGGGCCGACTCGACGGCACTTAACAACAACAACAACTGAAATAAGAAATGGATTGCAAAACCAGTTTTGTTTTGAAAACTGTTAAAGAAATAGTTTGGTAAAACTGTAGGGCTTTTCATTATTATTTAAATGATCTAAGATCAAACAACTAAGATAACTTTTTTCTTCTCATAGAGTTTGAATCCTGTGTCCTATCTCTTTGCATCTACTTCATCTTTTAATTGTATTGTTTTCTTAGCAAAGCTCCAATTAAACAACTTTCCACAGATGGACTGAGAACTATACAGAGGAGCCCTAGAATGCTGTCTATGCCTCAGTTGCTAAATCAACTATCATCAGCCAAAGTCTTGGACTGTAATCTCATTCTCACTGCAGATTTTGGCAGAGTAGACCTGCCCCACAGCGCTTCCAAGTCTGTAAATCTTTATGGAAGCAGACTGCCACATCTTTCTCCTGTGGAGTGGCTGGTGGATTTGAACCATCGACCTTTTGGTTAGCAGCCAAGCACTATAACCACTGCACCACCAGGGCTCCTACCCTATCCTAACAGGGATGTAAATGCTCTGCTACTCCTCCTAGTAAAGAACGTCCTAATGGGTTTACAGACTTTATAGTTGCTCGGTGTTGCTATTTCAGCTATAACTATCTTTGTGTTGTCTAACTGAATGTATTCTTGAGCTTTTAATTTGAATATGGTTATTAATCATTTAATTTCATTTTGATTTGTCTTTTTTTAATGATATATTTGACAAGAGGTATAAAACAAGTTCCAATGATTACCAACTACAAGAATACTAATAAGAGTTGAAGAAAACAACTGAATTACTCAAATTTGGTATTGTGACAGGACAGATGGTTGGGCAAGCCACTGTTTTAAGGGTGGTCTCATTAATCTGCCTATTTCCAGAGTGTATAATTTTATCAGTGAAACATGTAGTACTTTGGGTCGGGCTGATTTTTATCTTGTGATAGTTTTCTCACAAACAGCTATGACAAAACAAAACGCACACACACAAAACAGATGTTCCCTAAAGCGTTGATGCTAAACTTGATGCTACTTTGTGTCTGCATGTCTTTATGTGGAATTAATTGATCTGATGCAGCTCCAAATAATTAAAATTCTACATACTACTAAATGTTCTCTCCTAAATTATTCTCTTTTGATGGAATAAAAGGGAGAGAAAATATAGAAAAATGGCATTTCATTCTAAAAATTTAAAGGATTTTTCTGAAGTTAAATTTCTTAAACCAAGTTAATATTAATCTAAAAACCCTCAACCAGCAGAATATTTAAAATTTTTAATTCTGTCATGGATTGAATTGTGTGTCCTCCCCCTCACCCCCCAATATGCATCAATTAGGCCATGCTTCCCAGTATTGTGTGGTTGTCCTTCATTTTGTGATTGTAATTTTACGTTAAAAGGATTAGGGTAGGATTGTAACACCACCCTTACTCAGGTCACCTCCCTCATCCAGTGTAAAGGGAGTTTCCCTGGGGTGTGGCCTGCACCACTTTTTCTCTCTCAAGAGATAAAAGGGATGAGAGGCAAGCAGAGATTTAGGGACCTTATACCACCAAGAAAGCACCAGGAGCAGAGCGTGTCCTTTGGACCCAGGATTACTGTGCCTGATGAGTTCCTTGACCAAGGGAAGATTGAGGACAAGGACCTTCTTCCAGAGCCAACAGAGACAGAAAGACTTCCCCTGGAGCTGATGCCTTGAATTTAGACTTTTAGCCTACTTTACTGTGAGGAAATAAATTTCTCTCTGTTAAAGCCATCCACTTGTGGTATTTCTGTTATGGCAGCACTAGATGACTAAGACAAATTCTTATAAAAGCAATTTTCCTGACCAAAGTAATATTCAAAACTGCCTCACAGTAATGGGATTCCCTCTCCGACATATCAATTTGCTAATGAATTCCATCCAGTTTGTAAGATATAATGCCAAGATTTAGTGGACAGTGTTCATACAAATTCAAAGTAGAAAGGACTGATTAGGTCATTTATTCTACTCATCTGCCAATGACAATGAAAAGTGTAAAAATGAAGGTCAACTTTGCATCAAGAAATACTATTATAAAATTTAGCTTAGGAAGACTGATTTAATACAGTCAACTGTTTGAGGTTAGAGATAGCCACTAATAGTTTTCATAATGTAAATGTCTTATGGCCCTTAACAAAATGGAAAACACATCAGGTAAACATAGAAACCCAAATTCATAGCCATTAATCTTTTTCTAGAAAAAACCAAACCCATTGCCATCAAGTCAATTCCGACTTATTGTGACCCTATAGGACAGAGCAGAACTGCCCCATAGGTTTCCAAGGAGTGGCTGGTGGATTTGAATTGCTGACTTTTGCTCTTAACCATTGCGTCACCAGGGATCCCTTTTCTAGAAAGTCAAATGTAAATCATCAAAGTCAGACAATCTATGGACCCATATCATCTCCTGGTATGCCCACTGATTGCTCTAGTTCTTGGTCTTCAAAGATTTTTGATGGCCTGGTTTAGGGATGTAGTTCTTTCTCTTGTTCTTATGTCTAGCCAAAATGAACAGGCAAACTGCTTGAGGACAGCTGTTAAGTTGTCTGGTCTTTCATTATATACATCTGTGATATCAGAATTAAGTCCTGCTAAGGTCCCATCTGGAAACCTTGGTGGCATTGTAGTTAAGTGCTATGGCTGCTAACCAAAGGGTCAGCAGTTCAAATCCACCAAGTGCTCCTTGGGAACCCTATGGGGCAGTTCTACTCTGTCCTATAAGGTCGCTATGAGTTGGAATTGACTCGATGGCAACATTTTTTTTTAAGGTTCCATCTAGATTGCATGGAAACTGTAACCCAAACTCTGTTGCATGGTATACATAGCCAAATGCAATGACATCTGCCACCCGAACTCAACTGTCTGAAAAATCTGGTCAACTCTTCTATTTCCTAATTGGTATAGCCTTAAAATATATCTGTTTATAGTGTGTTCAACTACGAATGATCACAGGACATTCATTTTTCATGTCTTTACTTCTCAGCAGTATACTCTGAATAATTTTCTTAGTTCTATATTCCAGTTTATTAATTCTCTGTTCAGTTGCTTCTAATCAATTTTTAGCTCATAAATTGAGTCACTGATTTTAATAACCATATATATTTTTATTTTTTAATATTCCATTTTTTTCTCCAAATTTACCTACTCTTTTTCTTAGCCTTAGTTTTTTATTATTTTATTCATTAAAAAATATCTTCAATTACTTAAAACACACTTACTAGTCTCTTTGAGATTGTTCTTGGGGATCCTTCTGTTCTGTCTTCTCTTTCTTTTTCAAAGTGGTCAATTGCCTGTGTTTTTTTCTGATTTTTGATTGTGAGCTTATCTTCAGCTAGGGTTGCATCTCCCCCATCCCCACTCCATAGGAATCCTAGGTACCCAGGATTGTGTAAGGATTCCTGTAAAGAGGTTCTGTGCTTCTTTCTGCCAAGCAATCAAGGGTTTCACTGGTCCAGAGCCATTTAAAAAAAAATTAATTTACTGGCTTAGGATTCCTGTACAATGTAGGTAGTACATATTCAGACTCTATAGCCATACTTGGTACAGTTTTTATTTTTTCATGAGAGAATTTTTTTTTCCCCTCCCATCCATAGCTCTGAAAAGAGACAAGTTTCTATGTGGCCTTTCTGACTAGGTGGACTGTTTTTCTAGTTCCCATTTCTCTTGGGTCCAGGGCCAGATCTTCTATCCAAGTGTGAGATTAAAACATATCTGGATCCAATATTCCCCTGGGGAACCGTAGTAGCAGCTTGCCACTTAATACTCTGGTTATGCCTTCCTTTTGTTTCTGGTACCTATCAATCAACCTCTCTCTCTTTCTCTTTCTTTCTTTCTTGCAAGTTTAGCTAAGTATTTAAATTGAGATGGATCATATTTTATCCAGCATTTCTATATATTTGTAGGAGAAGGAAGCTCTGTGTTAACTCAGTCCATGTTGCTAGAACAGGAAGTAGCACGTTTATTTCTCATGTGCTTGAATCCCCTTGAATAAACAAAAATTGAATAAGTAACTGGACGATTTTAGTGACATAAAACTGGCTAATAAAATATACGAGAATTTTAAAATTTCAGTTTCTCTAAGTATAGAGTGCTTTACTTTTACTTTTCTTATAAATCTCAATATACACTGCAGGATGATTCATTAATTATAATGATGCAACATAGCTATTCAGTCATTAACTGAAATTTCTATGAAACATATGCTAAATAAATGGGAATAGAGAAAGGAAAAAAGAAAAAAACCTTTATTAAGGATCTATTATATGTTAGATACTATGCTAAGATGCCTTGATTATCCATGAAGAAAGTGTTCAGAAGTATATTTTACAAATGAGAAAACAAGACAGGGCCACAATTAGAATACACCCAACTCCTCACATATTGACATGGTTAGGTTTCAAAGATTAGGTTGTTATGTAAAACCTGGCATTATGCAAAAATGGAGGGTAACCACATCAGATCTCAAAATGGAAGATGACTACATCATCACATAACTGCTAAATTGTATCATTACATAACTGCCAAACCCCTGAGACTCACAACTCAGCCAAGTTGACACATAACCTTAACCATTATAGCCAGCATTACTCTGGCCTCGCACCTCGGTGTTCATTACTGTCAGAGGTATATGGTTAATGCACAGAATAGTTGAATAGTAGATTTTTTCTATTGTAGCAAATGTGAAATGTCAGATAACGAAATAGTCAACAAGTGAGGAATAGGTGTATAGTAAAGCTGGTATTTGAACCCAGGTCTGAATGATGCTAAAAGTCTTATATTTTCATTATGTCCTACTGACTCCAATTAAAACTTCAACTGAGAAAATAAAATTTACTAAGTGCCCTCCACATGCCTCGCACTCTGAGAGATGCTGTGAGAGACAACTAAAACATATATGATACAGGGTTTGTACTGCAGAAAGTAATGCAAAGCGTAGAATAGACTTAACGTATGTGAAAACAATTAAGAAATGAAGCCTCTAACAATTACCCTAGGAGCTAGTGAGAAACCTTAATCCTTGCTCCACTTGACTCTCTTCATTCCCAGAACTTTTTGTTACAAGAATAAAGGGATGATGACTAGTCAATTACTGGCTTCTTAGTTAATAAACCAATGATATTCATCTATAAATCTCATTTTATAGATTAAAGGTTTATTCCCCCCACTGTCTCAGGATGAGTGCTCAAGGAATTACAGCTCCAGGTAGCTCCAAATTCATTCATTCAAAAATATTATTGAATGGCACTATTAATAAGTATGCTTATGAATGATTTTAAATGGTTCTGGATCCACTACTTTTTTTGCAAAATTCCATAATAAATGAACATTTTTATATTATATAAGATATATAATTAGAATATAGTAATATATTATATAATATATTATATATATATTAATATAATATAGTAATAGCTATTTTTTTATTACTATAGTAATAGTAAACAGTATTTTAATAACTTATTTTAATAGGATAGATTTTAATGAATACAGAAAAAATACCAATGCTACTCAGATCTAGTTGTATCCCATCATACTTTCTGGAAAGAACAAAGTATGCTTTTATCAAATGTTATATACACCAGATCTTAAATTAATTCAAGGAAAAGTGCCAGAATTTAAAGTAGCTAACATAATAGGTAACATTTGAAGTACTCACATGTGCCAGGTATTAGTAACTGAATCATTCATTTAATCCTCATAACAAATAGCCCTATGAGGAAGGCATATTATTATTCCCATTTTGCAAATGAGCAAACTAAGGCAATAAGACATCAAGTAATTTATCTCAGGGATTATAAACTGGGAATATAAACCCATGTAGCCTGCCTGGCTCTAAAGTCTAAATTCATAACTAAACCAAAAACCAAACCCACTGACGCTGAGTTGATTCTGACTCATAGCGACCCTGCCCCATAGGGTTCCCAAGGCTATAAACCTATACAGAAGCAGACTGCTACATCTTTCTCCCATGGAGTGGCCAGTGGATCTGAACCACCGACCTTTTGCTTAGCAAAGACAAACACTTTAACCACTGTGCTACCAGGGCTCCGTAAGTTCTCAATAGTATACTATATTTCTTCGTCATGCTTGAGATACAAAAAAACTTAGAAGAAAATACTCCAATTTAATATAAAAAGGCAGCTCACAACTAGATGTGTCTTGATAAAATAAAATCCTACAAAAAAAAAAAAAAAAAAAGATTTTAAATTCCTCCCAGACCATAATGTATGGGTTGATGGATAACAGAGAATCAGAGAAGCGTAGGCTGCCAAAAAATGAGTTTATGAAAATGATTTCCATGTAGGAAGAATCCCTTATGTCTTTTTCCAATTCCCCCAAGCTAATCATATTTTTCCCCTCACTTGAACCTTCAAAACATTTTGTACCTCTTAACCACATTGTATCACAACTGCCTCTTTATCTGTCTGTATCACTCCCTGGGCTGTAAACTCACATGGTAGATACTGTGCCCTGTTTATGAGCTACCATGTGCCTTGCACATAATATTTACTCAATAAATTGTAGCTGAATGAACAAATGAACAGACTGATCATTTTAGGCCTTAAGTTACAATTGCGTCTTCAGCCCCCTTATGGCTTTTGACGAATGGAACAGCTCCTTAAAGCCATTTTAGCTTAGGCTCCGAAGTTTACAAACACTTTTTCAATAGATATTTGCCTAATTAAATTGAGTTATAAGGAATTAGATAATTTCTAACACTTACTAAATAGAGGAAAGAGAAGTTCAAGAACTCACCTGTAAGGCAGTTACCTCTGATTAAGGTCCCTGGGAACTGAGTTATTCATAAAGCTCTGATATCCTTTACTATCTCCTGAAGAGCTACTAGGGATAAACTACATAACCCTTCTACCCCTACTCTGTCTCAGAATGCCTGGTTTTTCTTTCCTTGTTATATTAAGAAAATACATTATGGAAATGATAACAATGGAAATATTCTGTGGCATTAAAATGAGAATCTGTGCGTAATGTATTCTTTACTATTGTTTTTCATAGTTACAACCCATAATATTTATAGAGTGCCCAGAAGTTGAATCTATACTAATTTTGCTTTAAAGATAATTGAAAGTTGTTCAGATAATATCTATAAGAAAGGAATAAGAAGAAAACTGGTCACTCTATCCAGTGAAACTGCCAAAATGAAAACTTACCAACAAGAAAGACATTATTTAATAGGGGTCTGGTCTCTGTAGACACACATTTACAAAGATGAGGTAGAAGGGTGATACAAGTTTATTTTTTCTGTACTACGATTAAAATAGAGTGCTGGTGGAGCGGTGCTTAAGAGCTTGGCTGCCAACCAAAAGGTTGGCAGTTGGAATCCACCAGTTGCTCCTTGGAAACCCTATGAGGCAGTTCTACTCTGTCCTATAGGGTCGCTACGAGTTGGAATCGACTTGATGGCAATGAGTTTGGTTGTTTTTTTAAGATTAAAATAAGGAATTTACTATTTATTCATTCTGTTCAACCAATACTCATTTTCAGCATGTTTTTATTCTATGAATGGAACTATACTGGCTCCATCTGGTGGTCAAAATAAGTCTGTATATATAAAAAAAAAATTAGTCAAAAGTGGTTAAATAATTCAGAGGCTACCTGAAGTATACTTAAGAAGCCCTGGTGGCACAGTGGTTAAGTGCTTGGCTGCTAAGCGGAAGATTGGTGGTTCAAACCCAACAGCCCTTTTGCGGGAGAAAGATGTGGCAGTCTGCTCCCATAAAGATCACATGGAAACCCTATGGGGCAGTTCTGCTCTGTCATATAGGTTTGCTGTGAGTCAGAATTGACTCAACGGCAATGGGTGAGTTTTGAAATATACCTGAACACTGACCATCGATTAAGTGGAGTTCAGTTTACATTTAGGTAGAGTATCATTTTTATTTTTTCTGTAGTTCATCCTAGTTTCATGTAATTTTGAGATTTTTAAAATAATGCTTAAAATAAAATAATACAGAATGTTTTCCTATTAGCTGATTTGAGAAATGTGAAGGCAACAAATTGTTTCAGGGAATAAATAATACAGGTTTAAAGTTTATCCAGGTTTTCAGATTGAATTCTATTTTGGAACATAAACTATAAAAATTCTCACAGATTTTCAGTTGTACTTTCCTTGAGACACTTCCAGAAAGGTAATTTGAGGATACATGAGAGTTCTTATCTAGAGATTCTGTATATTTACATTCTACTGCCTGCTCAACCTTGATTTTGAAATTCACTGTGCAAGGATTATATCCAGAATCACAATGTAAAATATTAGTGCTACAGAGTTTTTAGGTATCAATAACCTGCTGGTTTTACTGATGAAAAAAACTGTGGCTCAGAGTGGTTATTGTGCCAAACCGAATAGCAGAAACCAGATTTTTGACAACCCCATGTTGTCTCCTCTCTATATACTCTACTATGTCCATTTTCTCTTAGCAGTGTGTAATCACTGCAGATATATTCCATTACAATCTAATCATCACTTTGGAATTAAATAAATTTATCACATAGTATGACCACTTATGAAATGGCATGTTTCCTTGATACAGATTTAATCCTCCAACTATAGATTTTCTTGATTTTTACCTCTCTTATTTTCCGTTAAGTTATTAGAAATTGAAAAACAAAACAAAACAAAAAACTTGTTTTTAAAGCCTCACTGCTTTCTGAAAATGTATTCATTGGAAATACCTTTTATCAACAACATAAAGGGCAATTATACACGCGGACCTCACCAGATGGAAAACACAGGAATCAAATCGACTACATCTGTGGAAAAAGATGATGGAGAAGGTCAATATCATCAGTCAGAGTGAGACCAGAGGCCGAATGCAAAACAGACTATCAATTGCTCATATGCAAGTTCAAGTTGAAGCTGAAGAAAATTAAAAAAACTCCATGAGAACCAAAGTACGATCATGAGTATATTCCACCTAAATTTAGAGACCATCTCATGAATAGACTTGACCCACTGAACACTAATGACCAAAGACAACATAAGTTGTGGGATGACATCAAGGACATCACATATGAGGAAAGCAAAAGATCATTAAAAAGACAAATAAGAAAGAAAAGACCAAAATGCATGTCAGAAGAGACTCTGAAACATTCTCTTGAACATAAAGCAGCTAAAGCGAATGGAAGAAATGATGAAGTAAAAGAGCTGAACTGAAGATTTCAAAGGGTGGCTCCAGGAGACAAAGTATTACAATGCAATGTGCAAAGATTTGGAGATAGAAAACCAAACAGGAAGAACACACTCAGCATTTCTCAAGCTGAAAGACTTGAAGAAAAAATTCAAGCTTCAAGTTGGAATACTGAAGGATTCTACAGGCAAAATATTAAATGATCCTGGAAGCATCCAAAGAAGATGGAGGGAATATACAGTGTCACTGTACCAAAGAATTGGTCGGTTTAACTATTTTAGGGGGTAGAATATAATCAAGAACCAATGGTAGTAAAAGGAGAAGTCCAAACTGCACTGAAGGCATTGCTGAAAAACAAGCTCTAGGAATTGACACAATACCATTGAGATGCTTCAGCAAACAGATGCAATGCTGGAAGCGCTCATCCCTCTATGTCAAGAAATTTGGAAGAAAGCTACTTGTCAAATCAACTGGAAGAGATCCATATTTGCCCCCATTCCAAAAAGGTGATGCAACAGAATGACAAAATTATCAAACATTATTATTCATATCACACTCGAGTAAATTTTTGCTTAAGATAATTAAAAATAGGTTACAGCAGTACATTGACAGGGAAATGCCAGAAATTCAAGCTGGATTCAGAAGAGGTTGTGGAACTAGGGATATCATTGCTGATAACAGCAATGATATCATGGCTGAAAGCACTGAAGACCAGAAAGATGTTTAAAAAAAAATTACCTGTGTTTTATTGACTTTGAAAAGGCATTTGACTATGTGAATCATAACAAATTATGAATAACATTGTGAAGAAAGGGAATTCCAGAACACTTAATTGTGCTCATGAAGAACCTGTACATAGACCAAGAGGCAGTCATTTGAACAGAACAAGAGAATACTGCCAATCTCTTATTTTTTTTTTTTGCCATAAAAGACATCTGCCTTTTTTTGCACTGGGGAAGTATGCTAAGCTGGAAGATGTCAAAGAAAAGAAATAAAACAAACCTATATATTCCTTGATTTTACCATCACTATAAAATATGATGGAAACCGTGGTGGCATAGTGGTTAAGTCCTACGGCTGCTAACCAAAGGGCTGGGAGTTTGAATCCACCAGGCGTTCCTTGGAAACTCTATGGGGCAGTTCTACTCTGTCCTATAGGGTTGCTAGGAGTCAGAATCGACTTGACGGCAACGGGTTTTTTTTTTTTTTTTTTTTAATATAAAACATGATATAATGCAAGTCTTAGAGCTTCATACAAAACAAAGTTCTGACCAATGGGAATATAAAGCCAACAGCACAGTATTTGTACCTGATGCTGGACAAACGTATTTTTCTCCAAAGAAGAATGATGACTTAATTCACAAAGGCAGTAATTTTACCAAAATTTGCATTTGTTTCAACCCAAAATCCAGGCCTTTAAAGTCATTTATTCATTTGACAAGCAAATTAGACACACATGATTTGAGGAGACCTTGGTGAAGCCATGTGCCCTGAAAAAGTTAAAGCATGTTTGTGGCTTAGAGGAGAGGAAGAAGATTGAAGCAGTATCTCTGTCAACTGGTACCACCCCTGGTAGAATTTAGGCTATTTCTTCTAATTCAAAGGAACTGGCAGCTAGGACACTTAAAGTCAACATAAAATTTAATGAAGCTACAGGCTTGCTCAGAACAGTATGTTGACACCATTGAAGAATTCCAATCCTGTTACCTTGTGGAAACTTCAGGGCTATTATCTTTAAAGTAGTGAAACATGTCTACATCAAACAAATCTTCACTTGAAAGAAGTTTGGATACCTAGACCCAGAGCAAGATGCTTTGCAGCATACCTGGTTTGGTTGATACACACTTCATTTTTGATTGTTTTTTACATCAGACTTCATTGATTAATAATAAAAAATAATCGTTAACATTTATTAAACACTCATGTACCAAATTATCTGCTAAATTCTTCGGATAGTTTATCTCACGAATCCTCACAATAACCCTGGGAGCAAGGTAATATTATTATCTCAATCCTATAGAAAAGTAAACTGAGGTTTATGAAAGTTGTCTTACCCCCAAAGTTATGCAGCTAGTAAAGACTAAAGCTAGGATTTAAAACAAAGTTTCTCTTAACTCCTAGATGGCTCATTTTACTACCACATTATGCTAATCTCTTTTGAGATATAAAAGACATAAGCGAGACATATAAAAGAGATACAACCAGGAGAATAGTGTATCCTTTGGACCTGGGGTCCCTGTCCTGAGAAGCTCCTCGACCAGGGCAAGACTGTTGACAAGAACCTTCCTCCAGAGCCAACAGAGAGAAAGCCTTCCCTAAAGCTGATGCCTGAATTTGACCTTGTAGCCTACTAGACTGTAAGGCAATAAATTTCTCTTTGTTAATGCCATCCACTTGTGGTATTTCTGTTACAGCAGCACTAGGTAACTAAGATATTGACCAATAAGCAACATCATGATGAAGACTGAAGTTGTCAAGGATTTCATTTTACTTGGATCCACAATCAACGCCCATGGAAGCAGCAGTCAAGAAATCAAACGACATACTGCATTGGGCAAATGTGCTGCCCAAAGACCTCTTTAAAGTACTGAAAAGCAAAGATGTTACTTTCAGGATTAAGGTGCGCCTGACCCAAGCCATAATATTTTCTATCGCCTCATATGCATGTAAAAGCTGAACAATGAATAAGGGAGATGGATGAAGAATTGACACCCTTGAATTACGATACTGGTGAAGAATACCAAACATACCATGGACTGCCAGACTAAGGAACAAGTCTGTCTTGAAGGAAGCACTGCCAGAGTGCTCCTTAGTAGTAAGGATGGAGAGAATTCATCTCATGTACTTTGGGCATGTTATCAGGAGGGACCAGTCCCTGGAGAGGGACATCATGCTTGGTAAAGTAGAGGGTCAGCAAAAAAGAGGAAGACCTTCAATGAGATGGACTGACACAGTGGCAGCACCAATGGGCTCAAAAACGATTGTGAAGATGGCGCAGGACCAGGCAGTATTTTGTTCTGTGTATAGTATAGGGTTGTTATGAGTTGGAACTGAGTTGATGGTACTTAACAACAATGATACACATACACACAAACACATATATGAAGAAAACAGTCACCATTTCAACATTTTTTACATGTATAATTCAGTCACAATTACGTTCATCATGCTGTGCATTTTATTCTTCTCAACGATCACAAGAAATAATTATATAAGTGATTACTGAAAATTATTGAGGGTCACGAATGGTTTTTATTTTGGGAACCCTAGGTTTCCACCTGCCAGCTGTAGTCTGCTGCTCCTAACCAAATTTACCTCATTGTCCCTCCTGTAGAGTAGCATACAGGTTGATTGATGTTGCCCACAGGTACCTGAACAGAGCCCCCTTTGTACTTCTCCAGATGGTGTTATCCACAACTGTTGTCACCTGATGGCCATTTTGACAACAGTCCTATGGCTGCTTAGTCTTTCAAGGCGTAGAAACCACAAATTATAAACTCTGTGTGGTAGCAATAAGAAAAAAAGAAAAACAACAAAATTCTTCAAGATAAACAGATTTTCATCATGCCAGTCAGGGAGGAAACTAAAGAAAGAACTGCTACTTAAAATTGCCTAAAGCTATGATTACCTTAGCAAGTTAAACACTGCAGAATATCTGTGTTTCTATATTTCAAGGAGAGTTTGATTGTTTTGAAATATGCTCTTGAGGTACCTTTCCCCAAGAAGTTACAGGTATTTACAAACTAGTGCAAAATAATTCCTAAAAGAGTAGCATATGTGGTACAGTAGAGTATTAACTAGAGAAACTGAAGAAAGAAAAATGAAAAAATCCATTGCCATTAAGTTGATTCTGGTTCATAGCAACCCTACAGGATAGAGTAGAACTGCCCTATAGGGTTCCCAAGGTGCAGCTGGTGCATTCAAATGACCGACCTTTTGGTTAGTAGTTGAGCTCTTAACCCCTGTGCCACCAGTGGCTTCTAACATACAAATACTACCACTACTACCAGCACCCTCACCATTTTTTAGAACCTAGCATAGAGATGTATTACCAGGACCTATGTGACTGCTTTCCCACTCACCTCTTATAACAACAGAAGGGGTATCATTATCCCTTTTTTATGCATTAGGAAACAGAGGTTCAGCGAGGTTAAATAACTTGCCTGAGGCTACAATGACTAATAAATGATAGAGCAAGGATTTGAAATCGGGCGGTCAGACTTCAAAGTCCATGCTTTTATCTACTTTATTATATTGCAAACAATTACTGCGGAGGGGGAGTACACTATTATGTATGGGAGTGAGGGATACAAAAATAGTTCCTGATATTAAGGAACTTATATGATCAAAAAGGAAATAAGGTTAACTCTATAGCTGTGTGGTGCTACTTTGGAAATTCATGCAGAAGAAAGGGAGAGAAAGTTGGGTGGAGAAAATGGCAGTTGAAGTAGGCCTTGAAGGAGAAATTAGATTGAGCCATAGCAGGTAGATGAGACATCGTAACCAAAGGCATAAAGGCAACCCAGTGCAGGATGCACATGGGGAAGAGGAAAATGTTTTACGAAAATGAAGACTGGTGAATAAGCTGGAGAAAGAGAAAAATAAGATCATCAAAGTCCCTGAGTGTCAGATTAAGTAATTTGGGCTGCTGAAATTTATATCTTGCTGGTCTATAGTACAAACAAATCATTCACAAGTGTTTGTGAGCTATTTGTAGAACTAAATAAAGTATGTGGAACCAACCTAGATTGTTATATTGTTTGAACTCATTTCTAAGATTTTTTAAAGGTTATTTTCTTGCTATAGTACTAGCTTGAGTTAGTTGGTAAAATGGGGGGTAAAGTTCGAAGTTTCCTGCTGCCCACATTTTTTTTTTTTTAATCAATGAAAAATGCATTCTTTCCTTGACAGTTGAATGAAAGAGAGACTTCCAAAATCTTGGGATTTTTCCCTAATAATTTTAGGAAGGAACTTTGAAAAATATTCTACTATGATCAACAACTTTAAATATATTGTTCCTCAGACATTTAAATTTGAATAAAATTATTTCCCCATATCTATCAGAGTAGTCTAAGTGTAAAAATATGTATAATTATTTGAAAACGCCATGCCTAGATGCAGCTGTTTTATTGTCACAGAATTTTTCATGTCTAGACCATATTCCTCATTACAGATAGCATATAAATTCTAGTTCAGATTTCACTCTTCTCCTCCCACCCTCATGTTTAATAATATCTATTATGAACAAGGTCGTCAAACTGCATGTCATCTGAAACTGATTTATGTCCAAATGTGTTTTCTGGAACCTGAGGTTGGAGTATGAGTTGGATGGAGGTCGGCTTTTCCAATTTTAGTGGTAATGCTGTGAATTGTAGGCCAGCACTCGGTTTGCTGATTTTGGCATTTAGCTTATTTTATTCTTTAAGGAAACAATGCTTTGCAGTTTTATAATGGAAAGAACATGGGACAGAAGTTCTGACTCCTCCTCAAATCAATTGTTTAAGTCACCGTGAGTACAAAATAATGCTTTGGTTTCTTCATTTGCAAAATGGAAACTATAATGCTTGTTTAATTGACTTCTCAGGACTGTTACAGAACTAAATGTAATGAGGCATATGACAGGGCTTTGTAAACTATACATGTTATATAAATATAAGGTACTAAAAAAAAAATTTTTTTTTTTTAATCTTTATTTGGCAGAGAATACTAGGCACCATATTTTATGTCTATAAGCTACTTTATAGTTATGGCTCCCCCCAAATGATTAAACCTCATTTGAAGGAGAAAGGAGTAGATACAATATTTTTCATTTTATTAACATACTTGCTTGAATAAAAATATTTCTGAATATTAAGTCATATTTTAAAAGCAACAATAGAACTTAGGAAGGAATATGGAAAATCTTTTTGTGAAGTGAATTAACCAAACCTTAATTTATATTTTCTACAAATTTGAAAGTTCGAATGTAGTATCGCTTATTATGGGACATCCCTGTAATTTTGATTTTGTGCAAAGAATAAACAATATCTGCTGGCATACTGAAACGATGGAAAGTGCTTTGCTACTCCTATCTTAGCTATATCTACCTATAAACATAATTCTTTCCATGGGCCAGGCAGTTTTCTAAGTACTTTAGGCATAGTAACTCATTAAATGTAACAGGGGAAGTAGTCGCCACTGGGAAGAGCAGGGTATTATACGCTAATACTTGGAAATCTATCCTTTTTTGTAAAAGCTGAAAACTGGAAAAGTATGTGATGAGTAGATGTCAGTGAGCTCTGACTGAGAAGGGCACCAAAGTTAAACATAAGGATGTGAGCTTCTTGAGGGCAGGGAATTTTTCTGCTTTATTCACCATTATATGTCCAGAGTCTAGTGCTATACCTATTACATAGCAGGCATTTGAATGCATTAAAAAAAAAAAAAAAAAAAGGAAGTGATATTTCAGAGGAAAATAGATTCCAAGACAAGAAATAATTGAAAGAAAGCATAGGGAGCTGACAGACAAAACAGAATAGGCTTACCAACTGGGCTTCTTTGTCCCAAACTTTGAAGAACTGCAATCATTTGTGCCATCTTAAGCTTAATGTCTCTGAGCATTTCAAATGTGCTACCTAAAGCCAAAATAATATCAGGAAACGACAGAAATATAATGCTCCGTGAGGTGATTTATCAACTAAAGCTAAGGTCTCTGAACTCCATACTATAAAAACACATTTACTGGGGAAAAGAAAAAAAATACTTATTTAAAAGATATCAATCTTTTAATTTATAAGGATTATTTGGGTTTGTCTGATTAGTTTCATAAACTGAAATCATCGCTAAAGCAATCTTACACTTTTTCCGTAGTGAAGTGAAAAATTTCTCACCCTCTTATTTTGGATTAGAACATAATTACAGACACATTCTCACTGATTAATCTTTTTTTATCCTTTGGCTTAGTCACAAAACAAAGCCAGCACATTGAGTGGACTGGGTTCAGCATACGGAATTCACAACTTCACATTCTATTCCCAGCCCTGACACTCACTGGGGTGAAGGCTTGAGCCTGTCTCACAAATGCTTTGTCTCTACTTTCTTAGGTGGAAACAGTTATAATAACTATTGTCTTTAAGTTATGTAATGTAGTGAATTAATTAATATAATACTTAGTTAACAATAATAATAGGAAGAATAATAGTGCCAATAATAGAAAAAATAAGCCAACCATTCTTGAGAAATATTTCAGAGAAATGGAGTATATTGGATTCTTTCCCAATAGTCTCCTCAGCATCTTCATGAGATAGCTCTAGTGGAGCAAATACTGTAACCATTTTCTCTTCAACCATTGCCAAATGGGTGAGGATATGGATGATTATTCTTCTATATATATGCCATAAGGCAACTCGGCACAGTATGGAATAAAGTATAAGGTATTTCTCCATGGGCTTTATACAAGGGACAGTACAAAAAGGACATACAGATTTTCCCCTCTATCTGAAAGTACAGTGTTCCTATCAAACCTTTCTAAGCCAAAATGGCATAAAGTAGAAATTACCATTAATTTATATGGAAAAATTTTTTGAGCATTCCCACACCCAAAAAATAACCTACCAAATCATACCAAATAATGCATAAAATCTAAAATAACCCTAACATATAGTAAAAGCAGGAATGATATGACATATAAATTGAGATAAAGCACAGATGCTCACAGACACAGTTCAAAGCTATGGCAGCTTGATGTTGAGTGTAGTATCTGGGAAAGGAACTTTGCCAGGACAGACATCCCCTAATCAGGACACAGGCTGCCCTCTTCCCAGGTTAGGGCTGCTAACCCCCGGGATCCTGCCCTCCTCAGCTTGTGCATCCTAGAGGGTCCAGCATCTAGGCCTTCCCGGAGGGACTGGAAACCACTCTCCACAGCCCAGGGATGGTTGGGGCTAGGTGGAGTGGGGCAAGGTGAGGGCAGAGGCTGCGAGGCGCCTGGGAAGAAACCAGGAAGAGGGGCCTAATTGGCCACTCCCCTTTTCCCCCCAGCCTGCCATCTTCCCACCCTCAAGGAGCTGTGGAAGGCCCTGAGGCCAGAGGTGGGGGCAACGCCACTTTCCTTGCTCCAGGTGTGTGCTGCCAGTTTAATGTTTCACTGCAAAACAAATGCTCAGCACTATTTCTGTTTTTCGCCTTTTTTCATAAAAGCAAAAATCCTCTTCAGATTTCACTTGGTTAGTGAAAACTGGTACTAATGTATGTCTTCTGTAAAAGCTAAGTGGCAGAAAGCGAACTTTCAAAAAGTGGGAAATCTGTACTTTTGATGTAGTTTTTCTGTAAGTCTCAAGTCCTGAAGTCACCAATAATAGTGCAAGCAAAATGTTCACAAATAAACCAGAAAAGAGTGGTAAAAAAGGAAATTATACTGCCAGTTCTTGGTTGGAGCTATATGAAAGGAGCTCAAACTGTAAGGTTGCTTCTAGAGAGAAAGTATAACAATATCTAGTATTCACTGCCAAATAGTAATAATAAAACTACGGACTTACATAGCATAGCAAAATTGTTATTTAATATTCTTTCAGAGACATTCCAAGGGTATGTAGAAGTTCTCTCGGTAAGCCTTACGTTATTATAGTGCTTGTTGTTTGTTGTTAGGTGCCGTCGAGTCGGTTCCGACTCATAGCAACCCTATGCAAAACAGAATGAAACACTGCCCGGTCCTGCACCATCCTTACAATTGTTGTTATGCTTGAGCTCATTGTTGCAGCCACTATGTCAATCTACCTCGTTGAGGGTCTTCCTCTTTTCCACTGACCCTGTACTCTGCCAAGCATGATGTCCTTCTCCAGGGACTGATCCCTCCTGACAACATGTCCAAAGTATGTAAGACGCAGTCTCGCCATCCTTGCCTCTAAGGAACATTCTGGTCGCACTTCTTCCAAGCCAGATTTGTTCGTTCTTTTGGCAGCCCTTGGTATATTCAATGTTCTTCGCCAACACCAAAATTCAAAGGCGTCAACTCTTCTTTGGTCTTCCTTATTCACTGTCCAGGTTTCACATGCATATGATGTGATTGAAAATACCATGGCTTGGGTCAGGTGCACCTTAGTCTTCAGGGTGACATCTTTGCTCTTCAATACTTTGAAGAGGTCCTTTGCAGCAGATTTACCCAATGCAATGTGTCTTTTGATTTCTTGACTGCTGCTTCCATGGCTGTTGATTGTGGATCCAAGTAAAATGAAATCCTTGACAACTTCAATCTTTTCTCCATTTATCATGATGTTGCTCATTGGTCCAGTTGTGAGGATTTTTGTTTTTTTTATGTTGAGGTGTAATTCATACTGAAGGCTGTGGTCTTTGATCTTCATTAGTAAGTGCTTCAAGTCCTCTTCACTTTCAGCGAGCAAAGTTGTGTCATCTGCATAACGCAGGTTGTTAATGAGTCTTCCTCCAACCCTGATGCCCTGTTCTTCTTCATACAGTCCTGCTTCTTGGATTATTTGTTCAGCATACAGATTAAATAGGTATGGTAAAAGAATATAACCCTGATGCACACCTTTCCTGGCTTTAAACCAATCAGTATCCCCTTGTTCTGTCCAAACAACTGCCTCTCGATCTATGTAAAGGTTTCTCATGAGCACAATTAAGTGTTTTAGAATTCCCATTCTTTTGCAGTGTTATCCATAGTTTGTTATGATCCACACAGTTGAATGCCTTTGCATAGTCAATAAAACACAGGTAAACATCCTTCTGGTATTCTCTGCTTTCAGTCAGGATCCATCTGACATCAGCAATGATATCCCTGGTTCCACGTCCTCTTCTGAAACTGGCCTGAATTTCTGGCAGTTCCCTGTCGATATACTGCTGCAGCCGTTTTTGAATGATCTTCAGCAAAATTTTGCTTACATGTGATATTAATGACTGATGTGTCTGTCAGTTTGTAGTACTGTGGGAGCTTGTGTGTTGCTGTGATGCTGGAAGCTATGCCACCAGTATTCAGATACCAGCAGGGTCACCCATGGAGGACAGGTTTCAGCTGAACTTCCAGACTAAGACAGACTAGGAAGAAGGACCCGGCAGTCTACTTCTGAAAAGCATTAGCCAGTGAAAACCTTATGAATAGCAGTGGAACACTGTCTGATATAGTACTGGAAGATGAGCCCCTTAGGTTGGAAGGTGCTCAAAAGATGACTGGGGAAGAGCTGCCTCCTCAAAGTAGAGTCAACCTTAATGACGTGGATGGAGTAAAGCTTTTGGGACCTTCATTTGCTGATGTGGCACAATTCAAAATGAGAAGAAACAGCTGCAAACATCCAGTAATAGTCGGAACCTGTAATGTATGAAGTATGAATCTAGGAAAATTGGAAATCGTCAAAAACGAAATGGAACACATAAACATTGATATCCTAGGCGTTAGTGAGCTGAAATGGACTGGTATTGGCCATTTTGAATTGGACAATCATATAGTCTACTATGCTGGGAATGACAACTCGAAGAGGAATGGTGTTGCATTCATCGTCAAAAAGAATGTTTCAAGATCTATCCTAAAGTACAATGCTGTCAGTGATAGGATAATATCCATATGCCTACAAGGAAGAACAGTTAATACGACTATTATTCAAATGTAGGCACCAACCACTAGGGCCAAAGATGAAGAAATAGAAGATTTTTATCAGCTGCTGCAGTCTAAAATTGATCAAACATGCAATCAAGATGCATTGATAATTACTGGCGAGTGGAATGCAAAGGTTGGAAACAAAGAAGACAGACCAGTAGTCGGAAAATATGGCCTTGGTGATAGAAACAATGCCGGAGATCGAATGACAGAATTTTGCAAGACCGACGACTTCTTCATTGCAAATAACTAGTACCTATATATGAGTCATAAATCAATTTAAAAATACACATACTGGAAGTGTTTAAAATTTATTTTATAGGTGTAATAAAGCATTTTTGGAGGCCACCAGTCTAAATAACTGATGATTCTACCGACTCCAGAAAGCTACCTTGCTGTCTGGATTTAATTGCCTCTCCTTTGCTCCCTGAAACTTTCATGAGAACATATACTACATAGTATTAGAACTGGCAGTTTATCTCCTTCCCCTGCTAAACTGCGAAATTTATTTCCTCGTCCCCCATCATACATTAAAATAATTTTCAGATGGCTTAAGCAATTAAAAGTAAAATAAAATAGAGGAAGTTACAAATGAAAATTGACATGATCTGCACCATATCTACTAATTATAGGGTAAATATCCTTAATGTAAGAAGGTATAACAATAAATGTAATATTACTGAAACCTAAGATGTTCATAAATACACTGGAGAGCAATGATAAAAAAAAGAACTGAGCTTATTTAAATAAGACTTAATATTTCTACACAAACTCTTCTAAAAAAAACAGAAGAGGAGGAAACATGCCCTAATTCATTCTATGAGTCAAAGTTTGAAGACTTCAGATCTACAGTTGCTGGGCTTTTGTTCATTTGTTTCTTGTATTGTCTTTGTATCAGTTTTATTACCAGGCCATGTTTGACTCTGAATGAGTTACAGGCCTCTGGTGGCACAGTGGTTAAGAGCTTGGTTGCTAACCAAAAGGTGTGCGGTTCGAATCTACCAGCTGCTCCTTGGAAACCCTATGGGGCAGTTCTACTCTGCTATAGGGTCACTATGAGTCGGAATGGACTCGACAGCAGTGGGCTTGATTTTTGGGGGTTTTATAGTCTTCATGAACATAGATGTAAAATCTCCAACACAATGTTTTCCAATCAAATTCAGTGACACGACAAAAAAAGGATTATGTATTGTGACCAAGTTAAGGTTGTTTTAGCATTAGAAAATTAATCACTTTAACACACCCCAAGAATAGACTAAAAAGAAAAGACATGATCATCTCACTACACGCAGAAAAAAGCATTTGACAAAATTCAAAATCCATGTATGATAAGAACGCTAAAAAAAAATAGGAGTGCAAGGAAGCTTCCTCAACCAGACAGAGGGTATCTTAAAAAGCCTGTAGAAAACTTAATGATGAAAGATGGAACATGTTCCCTCTAAGATTGGGAACCAGGCAAGGATATGTGCTCTAACCACTTATATTCAACACGTCTAACCTGTGCATTAAGGCAAGAAAAATGAAAGACATGTAGATTCAAAAGGAATAAGTAAACTGTCTTTATACACAGCAAATCTAAGCAGAAAAATCTCAAAGAATCTACAAACAAGTTACGGGAACTAATGAGTGAGTTTAGCAAAGGCATAAGATTTAAGTTTGACATACAATATCCAATTACATTTTTAAATAATGGCAATGAGTACCTGGAAATTGAAATAAAAAATACCATTTACAATAGCATTAAAAAAAAAAAAAAAGCCCATAAAATACTTTAGAAAAACAACAACAAAACCCCAAAAGCAAACCACTTGCTGCCCAGTCAATTCTCACTCACAAAGACCCCACGTGTGTCAGAGTAGAATTGTGCTCCATAGGGTTTTCGATGGCTCATTTTTCAGAAGTAGATCACCAGGCCTTTCTCTCAAGGAACTCTAGGTGGACTTTTGGTTAGCAGCCAAGCACAGTAATTGTTTGTATCACCCAGGGACTCCATAAAATACTTAGGAGTGTATTTAAAAAAACTGTGAAATACCTGTACATTGAAAACTATAAAACCTAACTGAGAGAAATTCAAAAAAGAACCACATGAACGGAGAAATATAATTTGTTCATGAGATTGAAAAAAAAAAAAAAACAGTATTATTAAGATGGCAATTCCTCCTAAATTCATCAATCCTAGCAGGATTTTTGTAAAAATTGACAAGGTGATCTTGTCTCGGCTGACACAGAAAACCCAAAACAACTGCCCTTTCAACAAAGTTGGAGGACTTAAACTAGCTGATTTCAAGATTTATTATAAAACTACATTTATCAAGACAGTGTGATACTGGCATAAAGATAGGCATATAGATCAATGAAACATAACAGATTATCCAGAAATGGGTCCATACATTTATGCTCAATTGATTTTTGATAGAGGTGTTAACATAATTTAATAGGAAAAGGATAGTCTTTGCAACAAACGGGACGAGAAAATTCGATATACATAAGGAAACAAAAACAAATAATGAATCTTAACCCTTACCTTGCAACATATGCAAATATTCACTACAGCTTGATCATAAACCTAAATTTAAGAGTTTATGCTATAAAATTTCTAGAAGAAAACATACTAGAAAATCTACATGACTTTGGATTAGGCAATGATTTCTTGGCATACCAAAAACTCAAACCATAAAAGTAACAATTGATAAACTGGACTTCATTAAAATTAAAAAACTTCTCTTTGAAACATAATGTTAAGAAAATGAAAAGGCAATGCAAAGACTGGGAAAAATATTTGCACAATATATATCTGCTAAAAGACTTGTACCTAGAATATCTAAAGAATTCTTTCAACGCAATAACAAGAAGACAAACAACCCAGTTGAAAAGTAGACAGGTGTGAACAAAAACTTACCTAAGAAATGCCAAAATAAGCACATAAAAGATGCTCAACATCACTGATCATTAGGCAAATGCAAATTAAAACCACAATGAAATACTACTGCACACTCACTAGAATGGTTAAAATTAAAAAGACTGATTGAAACCAAGAATTGGTGATGATTTGCAGCAATTAGAACTTTCCTCCACCATGTGTCTGTCAGTTTGTAGTACTGTGGTGGCTTGCATGTTGCTGTGATATTGAAAGTTTTGCCACTGGTATTTCAAATGCCAGCAGGGTCACTCTTGGTGGATAGTTTTCACCTGAGCTTTCAGACCAAGACTAGGAAGATGAGGAAATGGAAGATTTTTACCAACTTCTGCAGTCTGAAATTTATCAAACATGCAATCAAGGTGCATTAATAATTAGTGATGATTGGAATGTGAAAGATGGAAACAAAGAAATACTGGTAGCTGAAAAACATGGTTTTGATGACAGAAATGATGCTGGAGATCGCATGACAGAATTTTGCAAGACCAACGACTTCGTCATCGCAAATACCTTTTCACCAACATAAACGGTGGCTATACACATGGACCTTGCCAGATGGAATACACAGGAATCAAATCGACTACATTTGTGTAAAGAGATGATGGAAAAGCTCAATATCGTCAGTCAGAACAAGGCCAGGGGCCAACTGTGGAACAGACCATCAGTTGCTCATATGCAAGTTCAAGCTGAAGTTGAAGAAAATTAGAACAAGTTCATGAGAATCGAAGTATGACCTTGAGCATATTCCACCTGAATTTAGAGACCATCTCAAGAACAGATTTGATGCATTGAACACTAATGGCTGAAGACCGCATGAGTTGTGGAATGATATCAAAGACATCATACATGGAAAAAGCAACAGGTCATTAAAAAGACAGCAGCTAACGTGAAAGGAAGAAATGACAAAGTAAAAGAGCTAAACAGAAGATTTCAAAGGGCGGCCCGAGAACACAAAGTATCATAATGAAATGTGTAAAGACCTGGAGACAGAAAACCAAAAGTGAAGAACATGCTCAGCATTTTTCAAGCTGAAAGAACTGATGAAAAAATTCAAGCCTGTAATACTGAAGGATTCTACAGAGAAACTATTGAAAGATGCAGAAAGCATCAAAAGAAGATGAAAGGAATACACAGTCACTGTACCAGAAAGAACTGACTGACTTTCAAACATTTCAGAAGGCGGCATATGATCGAGAACCAATGGTACTGAAGGAAGAAGTCCAAGCTGCATTGAAGGCATTGGTGAAAACAAGGATCCAGGAATTGACGGAATATCAATGAGATGTTCCAACAAATGGATGCAGTTCTGGAGGAGCTCACTCATCTATGTCCAGAAATTCAGAAGACAGCGTCCTGGCCAAATGACTGGAAGAGATCCATATTTGTACCCATTCCAAAGAAAAGTGGTCCAACAGAATGCAAATTATCAAACAATATCATTAATATCATACACAAGTGAAATTTTGCTGAAGATCATTCAAAAGCAGTTGTAGCAGTACATTGACTGGGAACTACCAGAAATTCAAGGTGGATTCAGAAGAGGATGTGGAACAAGGGATATCATTGCTTGACAGATGGATCTTGGCTGAAAGCAGAGAATACCAGAAAGATGTTTACTTGTGTTTTATTGACTATGCAAAGGCATTTGACTGTGGATCAGAACAAATTATGGATAACATTGCGAAGAATGGGAATTCCGGAACACGTAATTGTGCTTATGAGGAAACTGTACTTAGACCTCGAGGCAGTGGTTCAAACAGAACAAGCAGATACTGTGTGGTTTAAGGTCAAGAAAGGTGTGCATTAGGGTTGTATCCTTTCACCATGCTTATTCAATCTGAATGCTGAGCAAATAATTCGAGAAGCTGGACTACATGAAGAAGAGCGGGGCATCAGGATTGAAGGAAGACTCGTTAACCACCTGTGATATGCAAATGACACAACCTTGCTTGCTGAAAGTGAAGAGGTCTTGAAGCACTTACTGATTAAGACAAAGACTACAGCCTGCAGTATGGATTATAACTCAACATAAATCAAAAAATTCTCACAACTGGACCAATAAGTAATATCATGATAAACGTGGAAAAGATTGAAATTGTCAAGGATTTCATTTTACTTGGATCCACAATCAATGCCCATGGAAGCAGCAGTCAAGAAATCAAACGACATATTGTGTTGGCAAATCTATGGCAAAAGACCTCTTTAAAGTGTTTAAAAGTAAAGATGTCATTTTAAGGACTAAGGTGTGCCTGACCCAAGCCACAATATTTTCAATCGCCTCATATGCACGAGAAATACAAAGAATAAGGAAGATGAAAGAATTGATACCTTTAATTATGATGCTGGCAAAACATAACTGAATATACCATGGACTGCCAGAAGAACGAACAAATCTGTCTTGGCAGAAGTACAGTCAGAAAGCTCATTAGAAGCAAAGATGGCGAGAATTCATCTCACATACTTTGGATATGTTATCAGGAAGGACCAGTCACTGGACAGGGACATCATGCTTGGTAAAGTAGAGGACAAGCAAAAAAGAGGAAGACCCTGAATGAAATAGACTGACACAGTGGCTGCAACAATGGGCTCAAGCACAGCAGTGATTATGAGGATGGCACAGGACCAGGCAGTGTTTTGTTCTGTTGTACACAGGGTCACTATGAATTGGAACCGACTGGACGGCCTCTAACAGCAACAACAGAACTTTCTTACAATGCTGTTGGGAATGCAAAATGATACAGCCATTTCGGAAAACAGTGCCAGTTTCTTATAAAGTTGAAAATGCACCTATCATATGCCTCAGAAATCTCACTTCAAGGGGTTATGCAACAGAAATGAGTGCTATTAATCCTCATAACAGCTATTTTCGTAATGGTCAAAAACTGCTAAATAACCCAAATGTCCATCAATGATGAACAGACAAATTTTCATTGTGTATGTACCATGAAATACTGCAGTATACTGTAATAGGGAAATAACTGCTGATACAGGCAAAAATATGGATAACTCTCAAAAGCATTATGTTAAGTAAAAAAAATCAGACATAAAAGACTACATACTATATGACTCCATTCATATGAAAATCTAGAAACAGCAAAACCATAGTGAGAGACATTAGTGTTTACCATGGGCTAGGGCTAAGACTGGAGGAGGCTGAATGCAAAGCGGCATTTAGGAACTTTTGAGGGGTAACAGAAATGACCTAAGACCTGATTGTGTTGGTGGTTACACAACTGTATACTTCTGTCAAGTCTCATTTGAACTGTATGCTTAAAATTGGTAAATTTTACTGTATATAAAGTATACCTGAATAAAGGTGATTTTTTAAAGATGTAAAACAAACAAAAAGTTGCCATTGAGTTGACTATATAACTCATGGGTATCCCATGTGTGTCACAGTAGAACTATGCTCCACAGGGTATTCAATGGCTCATTTTTCGGAAGTAGATCACCAGACCTTTACCTTGTTTTAATGCTCCTTATGGAAAAGAGCAAAGTAATTTAAATGGTTCAAATCATACTGGATATAATCTCTCATTCTTCCATAATCCCTTTTATAATTTCTCATTACTGTGAAATAGCTATTTTGTCAATAACTTTTTATTTTATATAATTATTTTTGTTTTTACTTTCTTTGCTTTCCCAGTAGGGTACTCATTGCCTTCAAGTCAATTTGCTAAGTTCAGATATTAATAAATGAACATATTACAGGCAAAACTCTAGTATAATGAAAACACATAGAATGTTTAAAGTTTTTTAATGAGGCAGAAAAGATCAGAAAAAATAAACCTATTAGACACCATATATCACTATTAGTAGCAAATCATGCAGTAATTTAATTGTGATTTGTTCTAGACCAGAACTATTCAACAGAAATATAATGCAAGCCACAAATGTAATTTAAAATTTTCTAGTAGCCACATTAAAAATGTAAAAACAAACAGGTGAAATTATTATTTGCTTTTTTAAAAATTGTGCTTTAAGTGAAAGTTTACAATTCAAGTCCGTTTCTCATACAAAAACTTATATGCATGTTGTTATGTGACCCTAGTTGCTCTCCCTAAAATGTGACAGCATATTGACTCCTTCTCTCCACCCTGTATTTCCTGTGTCCATTCAACCAGCTCCTGCCCTCCTCTGCCTTCTCATCTCGCCTCCAGACAGGAGCTGCCCACATAGTTTCATGTGCCTTCTTGAGCTAAGAAACACACTCCTCACTGGTATTATTTTAAGTCTTATAGTCCAGAGTAATCTTTGTTTGAAGAGTTGGCTTCGGGAATGGTTTTAGTTTTGGGCTAACAGAGAGTCCAGGGACCACGACCTCTGGGATCCCTCCAGTCTCAGTCAGACCATTAAGCCTGGCCTTTTTACTAGAATTTGAGGTCTGCATCCCATGTTTCTCCTGCTCCATCAGGGATTCTCTGTTGTGTTCCCTGTCAGGGCAGTCATTGATGGTAGCCCGGCACCACCTAGTTCTTCCGGTTTCAGGGTGATGAAATCTCTGACTTATGGAACCCTTTATGTCTCTTGGGCTCATATTTTCCTTGTTTCTTTGGTGTTCTTCATTCTCCTTTGCTCCAGGTGGGTTGAGACCAATTGATGCATCTTAGATGGCCACTTGCTAGCTTTTAAGATCCCAGATGACACTCACCAAAGTGGGATGCAGAACGTTTTCTTAATACACTTTGTTATGCCAGTTGACCTAGATGTCCCCTGAAACCACGGTCCCTGGACACCCGCCCCTGCTACTCTGTCCCTTGAAGTGTTTGGTTGTATTCAGGAAACGTCTTAGCTTTTGGTTTAGTCCAGTTGTGCTGACTTCCCCTATATTGTGTATTGTCCTTCCCTTCACCTAAAATAATTCTTTTCTATTTAATTAGTGAATACCCCCTCCCTCCTTCCTCAGCCTCATAACCATCAAAGAGCGCTTTCTTCCGTGTTTAAACCTTTTCTTGAGTTCTTATCATAGTGGTCTCATACAATATTTGTCCTTTTGCAACTGACTAATTTCACACAACATAATACCCTCCAGATTCCTCCATGATACGTGGTGTTTCACAGATTCATCATTGTTCTTTATTGTTGTATAGTATTCTATTGTGTGAATATATCAAATTTGCTTATCCATTCATTCATTGATGGGCACCTTGGTTGTTTCCATCCTTTTGCTATTGTAAACAGTACTGCAATGAACATGGGTGTGCATATATCTATTCCTGTGAGGGCTCTTATCTCTAAGGTGAAATTAATTATAATAACTTTTATTTAATCTATCAAAGCTATCATTTCAACATATAATCAATGTAAAATTATTAATGAGCTAGTTTACATTTTTTGGTACTAAGTCTTTGAAATCTGGTATACACTTCACATAGCACATCTCAGTTTGGACCAGCCATATTTCAAGTGCTTAATATGACTAGTGACTACTGTAGTGGATAGTATAGTTCTATAGTTTTTTAAAACACAAACTTGGCAATACAGCTCTTCAGCTTCATTTATTTATTCATTCAATAAATAGTTATAATAGGGAAGACAAGAGATGAATAAGAGACAATTGCTAAATTCTAGTAGCTTAGAGTCTACTGCAGTGTTCCCAAATGTTTCTGCACATTAGAATTACCTGGGGAGCTTCAAAAATTACTGATGCTTTTGCCCCACCCTCTGGACTTTGGAATTTCCAGGTGATTCTAATGTGCTGAAACATTTGGGAATCATTGGTCTAGTGATGAAAGAGGGATCAAGAAAGGCATCTTAGAGAAATGATATTAAACAATTTGAATATTGAGGCAAAATTCATTAGATATACAAAGCATTCCAGGCAGAGGTGTAAAATAGGTTGGCATATAGAAAAATTTGGCCTGGATGGAGCATATAAGATCCACAGTAAGAGATGAGGCTAGTGTGGCAGGCAAAGTATAGGATGTGTAGGGCCTTGTATACCAGGCAAAGGACTTTATCCTGTAGGAAACGAGAAACCATTAAAGAACTTTATGAAGGGGATTGACATATGATCAAATTTGTGTTATGAAAAGCCACACAGGTACTGGTGGCACAGGAGATTAGCAACAAAGATCTGTTAGCAGCCTGTTAAAATAGTCAAACAGAAAAACTGTGGCTAATGTGGTCATGGTAGAATACAAGGCTCCAACTAGAAACTGGTAGTGAGAGGGGTGGTGTTTGTAAGAGAAATGTACAAAAAACCAGACTTGTTCTGAGGATATCCCAGTATTTTGAGTTTGAAATCTAATTCAATTTATTCAGAAAAATGTGCCTATACAAACTCCTCATTAACACACAATAAGCGATGCTTTTCTTTATAAACATCTCTAAGTAGCTAGACAATGAAACAGTTCCAAAATAATTATCCCCAAGGTCTTAGATTTCACATTCACGTTGAGATCTTAAGAAATTTTTATTTCCTTAGTAAAATAATGTGTGATATATACTTAATACATTTACATATCTTTAGTAATTTCCCTGAGGCAATGATTTCCATAATTCCTAAGTTTCTTAAGCTGGCAGTTTTCAAAGTTAAACTGTTTTCTGATCTTATTTCATGAAAATTGTAATTATTCATTATATTCGCCTACTGTAGGTATTTCTTCTGTGGAATGAAGGTTCTAGATAATAGAACTTGTATTAAAAAAAAATGCAACATGAATATTTTTATCTTTTCCCCTCTAGTAGGACTCATTTCTTCCTTTTACCTCCCTCAATGAGGAAGCTTTTCTTGGCTGTATTATCACTTTTGTGAATGTCTCTAAATCTTATAGTACATCTGTATGTCAAATTTAGGATTCAAAATACTGTCTATTAATTATAAAAAAATACTGCTTAATTATGTCTATTAATGATTAATACTCTTTCCCATGAATCAGTCTTATTTCTCATGAATCAGTCTTGTTCTATCCAGTAGAGACTAGTGTTTTTAGAACTAAGGGGAAATGTCTTGTGGCTTTCTTCTAGACTTAGCACAGTGGTGACTGTTAGGCATTTATTCTAACTCAGTGGTTTTTGAACTTCTTTTTTGACCATGAACTATTGCAGGAAATACATTTTTCATATCAACTCAGTATATACATATATGTTTGGTATATATCTAATATATAAAATGGTATACATAAAGTTGAACCACATGAAATTGTTGATATTCTATTATTTTTGACCTAAAACAATGGCAATTTTATATTTTTCAATCTAATACAATGAATCATATTTTCAAAATTTCATGAAACAATATTTATCATTACAACATGTGATGCACTCCGATGTCTTCTGGTCTATGCCATTTCATTCTAAAAAAGGCTGAATGAGACACACTATTGATTTCATGACTTTTCGGTAAATTACTACCTATAATTTGAAAAGCCCTGCTCTAACCTCTACCCTAGAGTTTGCCTTTAGCTTATGCCTTAAGCTAACAGGATGAAATGAATCTTAAAGGCTCACAAATGGCCCAGGGCAGCAGAGTAAAAATGAAGCAAGTAATAAAGATGGTGCAACTGCCTGGAAATTCTACGTGCATCCCTGAACACTCAGCAGAACTGGCAACGATCATAATAACTGGAGAAATTTCTCATTGTTGACTGACTAAATCTCTTCTGATTTGCCACAACTAATCGCAGAATATACAAGTGATTCAGTATAGTTGACTGATAATGTTCCAAATGAGGGTTATACCTTGGGACATAGTGATATGTTTTATAAGGCTCTCTCCAAAGTCCTCTCCTGAATCAAAAAAAACCTTTATGTGTAGTGTCAGATTTCTTTCTACAAAGAGGGGAAGCCCCCAGAGAATGATTCTGAGTTCTAAGAGTTCTTTTCTTGCTTTCTAGAAGATCATCATTAGGCTAGATAAGCTGAAACTTTCCTTGCTGCCTAACATTTCTAAGAAAGAAGCTCGTCTAGTTCTGTTAATAACTAGTGAAACAGGACAGATGATAACAGATTGCAGACATATTGCTTATATTCTGACTAGGGCTTTTAACTTATTAAAAATTATGTTTATGTAAAGATTTTGAACAAAGGCTTAATTATTAACCATTTTGTCAATGAAAACCAGAAAACTTGAGTTCTTATCCAAATTACTCAACTATTATGAGACAGATGCTGATACACACATGCGGAAGTGTCACTGCCAGCATGAAGGTGCAGCTACATTAGACAAACAGGTTAATGTGGGAGCACTAATAATGCTTTAGCCTGCTCATTGGTGCTTGAATAGTACGCACACATACAGCTCCCCCCATCCTTTATGCTACCAACAGCTTTATCTGATGGAACAGTGTTGATAGAACTTGAACTAATGCCAACGCTACTGATGAGAAACAAGGTGAACAGTTGCTTGCTAGAGGGAATGCTTTCTTTTTAGGAAGTAGAAGTAAGATGATACATGGTTGGAATGGACTATCACAGGTTGCCAATAGAAGAACTTTTTTTTTAGTTTTTAGTAAACAAGGCTCGAAGAAATTCAAATGAATGACCAATGTATAAAGAAGGTGCTTAAACACTCAGATAAAAAATTAAGTCTAAAGGAAATAATAACTAAGCACGCAGACTCGTGTACTACCAATTGACCTGAACTCTAGTTGATGCAAGATTCAGTTTGGTCTTTTTGCATCAGGCAGGTTAAGCATAAGAAGAACAGAAAAGATAAGAATGAAATTTCTAAACAGCTGAGATGCCACAACACTCACCATGCCAATCTAAAAAAAAAGGCATACTCTGATGCTAATATAAAAATCAGATAGAAAAGAAAGAATATAGCATATTCCATGTCTAACTGCAGGAAAGAAGTAAAACTTGAGACAAGTAACTTTTATAACTGGAAGAGCTAATGGAAGAGCAAATAGAAACAGTAGTTTCATTCGTATCTTTCTTAAACTCAGCATAGATATATTCATTCTCAAATTTCAGACAATAACCCCTTCTCCTTTATCTGTTCCATCTACTAATCTCATGTTACAACATGAGAGCAGCCACTGCATCTTCACTGAATCGTGAAATTGAATGTTGATCATTCTGTTCTCTATAAGTTTTGTGAACCTGAACAACTGCTTATCCACAACGCAGTGGTAACTGATGTCCCCACCCAAAGGAGCCATAAAATCCTGAAGTGCATTTTGAATGTCAAAAGGAATAAATATCTTTTAGTATAGTTTTAGTGTTAGATTTTGAGAATGAATATATCTATGCTGAGTTTAAGAGAGATATTTGTTATATGCATTTCATAATATAATGTATATACATTTATATTATATATGACCATGATGGCTAATTTTACATGTCAACTTGGCTAGGCCATGGTGTCTAGCTGTTTGGTCAAATACTAGTCTAGACTCAGTTATGACGTAGTTATATATAATCAAATCAGTTGCCTTAAGTAAAGCACGTTGCTCTCCATTATGTGGTTGGGCCTCATTTAATCAGCTGAAGGCCTTAAGAGCAAAAAGTGTTTATCACAGGGTGTACTCTAACTCCAGGCTATGAATAGACATCTTGCCAGAACTCTTCCCATCATCTCACCTATGGACTCTGGGACACAAGATTGCACGAATCTTCAGCCTATCCTCTGACCTACAGATATTGGACTTGCCAGCTCCCTCCCTGCCAATCACATGAACCAATTCCTTAAAATAAATCTCTCTCTCTGTATTATAGGTACATATTGTTATTGTGGGGTGTGGTCAATTTTAGACTCATAGCAACCCCATGGGACAGAGCAGAACTGCTCTATAGGGTTTTCTAGGCTGTAATCTTCATGGCCTCCATGTGTCTATCAGTTTGTCCTACTGTGGGAGCTTGCGTGTGGCTGTGATGCTGGAGGCTATGCCACCGGTGTTTAAATACTAGCAGGGTCACCCTTGGTGGACAGGTTTCAGCTGAGCTTCCAGACTAAGACAGACAAGGAAAAAGGACCCGGCAGACTACTTCTGAAAAGATTTAGCCAGTGAAAAACTTATAAAAAGCAGCAGAACATTGTTTGATATAGTGCCGGAAGATGACCCCTTCAGGTTGAACAGCACTCAAAAGACAACTTGGCAAGAGCTGCCTCCTCAAAGTAGGGTTAACCTTAATGATGTGGATGGAGTCAAACTTTTGGGACCTTCATTGCTGATGTGGCATGACTCAAAATGAGAAGAAACAGTTGCAAACATCTATTAGTAATTGAAATGTGGAATGTATGAAGTATAAATCTAGGAAAACTGCAAGTTATCAAAAATGAAATGGAACACGTAAAGACTGACATCCTAGGCATTACTGAGCTGAAACAGACAAGTAATGGCCATTCTGAATGGGATAATCATATGGTCTACTACACTGGGAACGACAACTTGAAGAGGAATGGCGTTGCCATCAAAAAGCATATTTCAAGATCTATCCTGAAGTACAACCCAGTCAGTGATAGGATAATATCCACACACCTACAAGGAAGACCAGTTAATATGACTGTTATTCAAATTTATGCACCAACCACTAAGGCCAAAGATGAAGAAATTGAAGATTTTTACCAACTTCTGCAGTCTGAAATAGATTGCACATGCAGTCAGGATACATTGGTAATTACTAGAGATGGGAATGCGAAAGTTGGAAACAAAGAAGGATCAGTAGTTGGAAAACATGGCCTTAGTGATAGAAACGATGCCAGAGATGGCACAACAGAATTTTGCAACACCAATGACTTCTTCATTGCAAATATCTTTTTTCACCAACATAAATGGTGGCTATACACATGGACCTCACCAGATTGAATACACAGGAATCAAATTCACTATATCTGTGGGAAAAGACAATGGAAAAGCTCAATATCATCAGTCAGAACAAGGCCAAATGCTGACTGCAGAAGAGACCATCAGTTGCTCATATGCAAGTTCAAACTGAAACTGAAGAAGATTAGAACAAGTCAGGGAGAGCCAAAGTACAACCTTGAGTACATCCCACCTGAATTTAGAAACCACTTCAAGAATAGATTTGACACGTTGAACACTAATGACTGAAGACCAGATGAACTGTGGAATGCCATCAAAGACATCATACATGAAGAAAGTAAGCGGTCATTAAAAAGACAGGAGAGAAAGAAAAGACCTAAATGGATGTCAGAAGAGACTCTAAAACTTACTCTTGAACATTGAGTAGCTAAAGCAAAAGGAAGAAATGATGAAGTAAAGAGTTTGTCTATGCCAAGAAATTTGGAAGACAGCCAACCGACTGGAAGAGATCCATATTTATTCCTATTCCCAAGAAAGGTGATCCATTGAATGCAGAAATTATTGAACAATATCATTAATATCACACCCAAGTAAAATTTTCCTGAAGATCATTCAAAAGCCGCTGCAGCAGTATATCGACAGGGAACTGCCAGAAATTCAGGCTGGATTCAGAAGAGGACATGGGACCAGGGATATCACTGCTGATGTCAGATGGATCCTGACTGAAAGCCAGGATGTTGACCTGTGTTTTATTGACTATGCAAAGGCATTGACTTGTGTGGATCATAACAAATTATGGATAACATTGTGAAGAATGGGAATTCCAGAGCACTTAATTGTGCTCACGAAGAAACTGTACACAGATCAAAAGGCAATCATTCAAACAGAACAAGGGTATATTATGTGGCTTAAAGTTAGTAAAGGTGTGTGTCAGGTTTGTATCCTTTCACCATACCTATCCGACCTGTATGCTGAGCAAATAATCCAAGACTTGGACTATATGAAGAAGAACTGAGCATCAGGATCGCAAGAAGACTCATTAACAACCTGCACTATGCAGATGACACAACCTTTCCTGCTGAAAGTGAAGAGGATTTAAAGCACTTACTGATGAAGATCAAAGACCATAGCCTGCAATACAGATTACACCTCAACGTAAGGAAAACAAAAATCCTCACAACTGGACCAAGAAGCAACATCATCATAAATGTAGAAAAGATTGAAGTTGTCAAGGATTTCATTTTACTTGGATCCACAATTAACACCCATGGAAGCAGCAGTCAAGAAATCAAAAGACACATTGCATTGGGCAAATCGGCTGCAAAAGACATCTTTAAAGTGTGAAAAGCAAAGACGTCACCTTGAAGACTAAGGTGTGCCTAACCCAAATCATGGTGCTTTCAATCGCCCCTATGCATGTGAAAGCTGGGTGATGAATAAAGAAGACTGAAGAAGAATTGATGCCTTTGGATTGTGGTGCTGGAGAAGAATATCAAACGTCCCATGGACTGCCAAAAGAACAAACACATCTGTCCTGGAAGAAGTACAACCAGAATGCTCCTTAGAAGCAAAAATGGCGAGACTATGTCTCATACTTTGGACATATTGTCAGGAGGGATCAGTTCCTGGAGAAGGACATCATGCTTGGTAAAGTAGAGTAGAGAATCAGCAAAAAAGAGGAAGACTCTCAATGAGATGGGCTGACACAATGGCTGCAACAATGGACTTAAGCATAACAACGATTGTGAGGATGGTGCAGGACTGGGCAGTGTTTCATTCTGTTGTACTTAGGGTCTCTATGAGTCAGAACTGATTCAATGGCACCTAACAACAACAAACTTTATGGAAGCAAACTGCCAGGTCTTTCTCTCAAGGAACCACTGGGTGGGTTCGAACTTCCAACCCTTTGGTTAGCAGCCAAGTGCTTAACCGTTGTGCCACCAGGGCTCCTTGTATAGACACACACACACATCTCACTAGCTCTGTTTGTCTAGAGAACCCTAACTAAGACAATGTCATTGTTAATATACTAGTATACTAGTCAGCATACATGATTAAATAATTCCTTCTAGGTAAAAGAGTTTATGAAATACATTTTTCTCTACAAAAATATCAACTATCATGATGGTTCATCTTACTTGATTAAAACAAAAATTTTATTTAGCATTTTGAGTTTTCATACTGTGGTTATGGCTTGTATCGTTGCTAATATAAGCCATAACCGCAGTATGGATTGACACAGTGGCTGCAGCACTGGGCTCAAGCAAAACAAAGATTGTAAGGATGGCGCAGGACCAGGCAGTATTTTGTTCTGTGGTACATAGGGTTGCTGTGAGTTAGAACTGACTCGATGGCACCTAACAACCACAACATTGTTGCTAAAGGGCAATTTCTGGTTGCAAAGAGACGGGAATGGTGTGGGCAAAACATGGAGGAATCTGATGGCAAAGCAATATGTTCTGCATTCCACTGTGTAAAAAGTACATTCTAAAAAAGATAATTTATCAATTATTGCAAATATACTTTCAATCCAAGATCTAGAAAGGAACAGAACCTTACATTAAACATCCAGTAATATTTCATTTTTTCATATTGAGATGACAGGCAAATAAGAAGCAGCAGATTTGTGATTACTGATGGTAAAGGCTTGCTTTCTTGGGTCATATGAAGGATAATGCAGTATTCCAAAAAAAAAAAAAAAAAAACTACTTACTGACAGCTAGACCCATTGCTGTTGAGTTGATTGCCACTAATAGTGACTCTACAGGACAGAGTAGAGCTGCCCAACAGGGTTCCTAAGGCTGTAATCTTTATGAAAACAGACTGACACATCTTTCTCCTGCTGACTGTTACCATTACGAAAATACTATGTTGTAAATAGACTCTCAGAGGTCACTGGCAGAAACAGAGAGACCAGTTAGGAGACTACTGCAGTAATCCAAGTGGAAAACAATCATGCCTCCTACCAGGGTAGTGACAGTGGAAGCGGTAAGAAGTGGTTGGATTATGGATCCTAGATTTGCTGAACAGCTGAATGTGGAGTAGAAAAGCAAGAGAGGAGTCAAGGATGACTCTAAGAGTAACTGATCTGTAGAAGATTAGTTCTCAAATCTAAAAAAAAAAAAAAAATTAAATAGAGAAATTACTCCATGTTTGCATGCTCATGGTAAATGATCCAGTAGAGAGGAAAATTTGATGATGCAGAGGATAAAGAAGAGAACTATTGGGGTGATACCTGCAAGTAGGTGAGAGGAGGCAGGATATAGTATACAAGTGGGGTAGACTAGGAGTAGGAACAGCTCATCCTATGAACAGTTACAGGAGGGCAGGCAAGCAAACGGTGCAGATACAGGTGAGTAGTAGTTGTGGCAATAGGTTTTTTTTTTTTTTTTTGGTTGTTTATAGTTTAGAAATCCCACTCTCCTTTGTCAGCGATTGGTCTAGGCAACATATTCATTCTTAGCGGACCCAGTTTTGGCCAATGATATGTAAAGGGAAGTCTGTTAAGGGTTCTGGGAAAGATTTTCCATAAAAAGAAAGGTCCAAGAAGAGGAAGTCCTTTTGCTTTTACCTTTCCTTCTTGCTTTAGATGTTGTTGTGTGAAGATGTGATACTTAAAGCTGCTGCAGCCATCTTATAACCATGAGGTGAAAATTACAATGTGGCGCGAACTGTGCAAATATGGGTAGAATGTAAAGTCCACCAGGCTAGAGTTCATTTTTGTTTGTTTTATCCTTGATGTATCCAAAGTGTCCAAAAGAGCAGCTGGCACCCAATAAATATTTGTTGAATAAAAGAACTATGATCAAGATGGGTCCTGTCTTTCAGAAACTTACAGAATACGGGATGCACTAGCAAGTAAAGAGATTATTACACTTGCATGCTCTAGGTGGTAAAATAGTGGTAGTATGAGTGTTAAGAGGCTGAGGCAAGTTTAGCTACCCTTGACCTCAGAAATGCAATGAACTTCATCTCATATTGTAGTGAAAGCTTGCTACTGTCTGAATGTTAATTATATAATGTTTTTTCCTGTATTTTTTGATATCTTCAATTCTTTAAAAAAAAGAATTACATATATACATACACACACATATAAACTATAAACAAACATATTATTATATAGTCTTTATATTTTTCCTTAGTAAGACATAAAGAGGGCCATGATCTGGGGTAACATTTGTTTTATTCATTAACTTCATTTTTTTCCCTCTTGTCTCCATCTTTTTTTTGACTCTGGAGTACAATCATACTGACGAAACATTTTACTACCGCTATCATCAATTTTCACTGAAAAGCATACAGGATGCCCTGTTTTAAACATTTAAGAATTTCAATGTCTGTTTTTTTCTTTAGAAGAGTTATATTTCTATGTTCCATGCCAGCATGCTTTTTCCCCCTTCCATTTTAGCAGATACCATTATCTTTTTCTTCTGGAATCATTTTTGTATACCTGATACAATGAGCTCCTTCACCACACAACAGAAGATAAAGTATTTACAATCTTATTATATAAGCACCCATGTGGCATTATATGCACAGGCATAAAATTAAGCTGAAGTATCCAAAGCCTGGACTAAAACCATATTTATGCTGCTGAGGCAAGAAAAATTATTTAGTCTACAGTAACATGTAAGTAGCAGCAAAACAAATATTTGGTTGACTGTGGAAAGCCAATGTTTTCATTACTTGTTACAACATAAGAGCTAAAAACAGGCTGACCAAGCACATTCTGACAGCAAATAACACATGTATTCATCAACCTTTCAACGCATATAACACTGTGATTCTTAATTTATGGATTTATATGCAATGAAGGCATAACTAACTTTGCCTTAAATATATTACCGTATGCATATCTTATGTCCATCTATTCTTTAGAAACTGATTGCAAATTTTTTCTTTATTAACATAAGATAAAATAGTTGCTGCCCTTCAAAGTACTTTAATCTAGTACGATATATTCAGCATATTAACAAACATTATAATAAACTACTTCTCTACACATGTAAAAAATCACTTGATAATCTGCAAAACGATTATTACTTGCTGAATGCCTGCTATGCTAAGAAGTCTGCACTTGGTGATTTATATAGATTATTTAATATCTTATAACATATTTATTAAGTGAGGATCAGCAATGACTTGCCCAAGATTGCCAGCCCCAAAACAAGAGCCAGCAACAAAGCCTACATCTATCTGAGGTAGCGGGATTTTATAAAATTATATTCCTGATAGTGTAGCAGAGGGGTTAAAATGCCTCACAAATGCAGTATTTTTACCTTTAACAATATAATTCCCAATCTCATTATAAAAATGAAAGTATAAATATATACTATAAATATATATTATTTCTATACTTACATACATGTGCAGAGAATAAAGAAAAATGGAAGTGTACACTGCAGTGGCTGTTTTTGGGTGAGAATAAGGTGATTTTATTGTCTTTGCACTTTGGGATAAAAATTTTCTACAATAAACATTAAATTTTAATTAATATATTTCTCATAACAAATGAAGTAACAAAGGAGCAAGGCTTTTTACTTGTGTGGGAGAACACAGCTATAAATAAGCAAAGAGAGAAAATGAGAATGTACCCTGTAGTGTGGGGATATAATTAGGCTATCAGTATATATCCTAGTTCTGTTTGCTCCCAGAAGCAAGTGAATACCAGTAAGAGTGAGCACACCTGGCCCCCATATCTTCATTTCTAACCACTAGTCTCCGCTAAAAGAAACCAGAGCTCCGTAGATAAAATGTTGATTTCAAGAAAAGTATGAGACTAGAACATCTTTTTAAACTAGAAAATAAGAAAGTGTTCAAATAATAATGAGAACATTTCAAAAGGACACAGGAACCAGCTTGAAGGGGTTCCCACTGGCCAAATAAAAATGAAATAAAAATATTTATTTTGAGCATTAAAATAAACAAAAATTATTTTTAGAGCCAAAAGAAATAATGATAATAATAATTCCATGAAATAAGATTAAATGAGTTTATATTAATATACATAAATAAATGGGGACAAAAGGAAAGCTCTGTCTTACAGTGGAATGAAAACTATAAATACAGAAGTAATGACGGAGTAAGAAAATTATCAGTTCATGCTACACCAATGAATGAAAGTTTGATGAGGAATAAAATATTTGCACAATCTCAAGGTATCTCCTCACAACTAAACTCAATATATTATCCTAGATTGGATCCTGGAATAGGAAAAAAATAGCTATAAAAGACCTTATTAGGAAAAAAGACAAAATTTGAATTTCGACTGTGAATTAGATAGTATTATATCAACATATTTCCTGATTTTAATAATTATACTGGTTGTATAAGAGAAAGTCCTTATTTTTTAGGAAATTTTCACTTAAGTATTTAGGGTAAAGACTGATATCACCAAGGTACACTCAAATGGTCAGAGAAAAAAAAAATTATATATTTTATATATACATGCACAGAAAGCAAGAGAGAGAGAGAGAGAGGAGGGTCCACACAAATGTAACAAAGTGTAAACTACTGGTAACTCAACGTAAAAAATGTAGAGGAGTTCATTTTAGTATTCTTGCAACTTTTCTGTAAGTTTAAAATTAAAAAAAAAAATCTCTCTGGTTTTAATGCTTTAGTCTCTGGGACCTTTGGAAAGTCAGTTTCTCTGGACTTTAAAAAAAAAAAGGATTTCATTCTATTCAATATATATTCAATGAGCAGCTCGCTCATCAGTCCCCATGCTAGGTCGCACAGGTCACCTCCAGCGGTGGTTCTCAGAGTGTGCTTCTGGGACCTGACCTGTGGCATCAGCCTCACATTAAAACTTATTACAAATGCAAAATTCTTGAGCTCTACCCCACACTGACATACTGAATCAAAAGATAATTGTGATGCATGCTAAGTCTGAGAACCACTGGTAGAAACAGAGCAGTAACGGTGGATAAGGTGGCAAACATTTGAAAACAAGATTTTGGAGAATAAAAGTAGATGATATTATACTTAATTTGATATACACAGTAAGACATTATTGAAGGTCTGTGAGCACAAGAATAATGTAATAATTAGGGAGTCTGTTGGAGTAGCAGTGTATAGAATGGGTCACTTCTGGGAGACTCTAGAGGTAAAGACCAGTTTCATTTTCTTATAGTATTACCAAAAAAGATGTGTGAAGAACCTGACCTAGGTTATAGAACTAGAAAGGGAAAGATTAAAGATTTTACAATTGGTGAGTGCGTGTTGTGTTATTGTTGTATACCATCAACACCATCAACTCAATTTCAACTCATAGCTACCCTATGTGACAGAACAGAACTGCTCCATAGGGTTTCCTAGGCTGTAATCTTTACTGGGACAGATTGCCAGGTCTTTATCCTGTGGAGGTGCTGGATAATTTCAAATTGCCAACCTTTTTCAATTGGCAGCCAGATGCTTAACCATATGTAGTGACCTGTCAATCGGTGAATGGAGAATAAGCACAGGGTAAAGAATGGGGGGTGAAGACTGGGGACAAGCTAAGGAACAGACAAGAGCAATCAAAGGTTACTGAGGTTTTAAGCCTACACGGTTGATAGAAGTTAGGTCCAGATGAATTCAAGAAAACTTCCTATAGCTGGGCCTTTTAAAGGCCAAGGATCCCAGTCTTATAATCCTATAAAAGCAAGTTCTTCTAAACAGTGTCAAGTGAGAAGTGGCGATTACAGCCTTATGATTCTATAAAAGCATGTTTCTCCAAACAGTGTCATGTAAGGAAGTGGTTTTCAGACTTTTAGACTTTAGAGATCTGTAAACATTTCAAACAAAATTTAATGGATCCATTGCTTTTTAATTTTATAAATTAGTAACTTTAAATAACAACTTTATTGGCTGTTGAGAGTATAAATTGGTCAAACCACTTTGGAAAACAAAATGGCAATATCTGGAGGAGCTGAATATGTGCACACTCCACAGAACATGGTTTGTGTATAGTGTAGTTACTAAGAACATACATCAGTTGTAATCAGGGCTCTATCACTTCCTATCTGCAGGATTTTGGACAAATTACTTAATTGCTCTATAGCTCAGTTTATTCATCGGTAAAATGTGGATAATAATAGTGCCTGCATATTATTTTGAGGATTAAAGAAAGTAATATATACAAAGCATTTAGAAGAGTAACTGGTACAAAACCAAAAAGAAAAAAACAAACAAAAAAAAAACCAACCAAACCCACTGTCGTCGAGTTGATTCCAACTCATAGCGACCCTATAAGGCAGGGTAGAACTGCCACGTAGAGTTTCCAAGAACTGCCTGGTAGATTCAACTGCCAACTTTTTGGTTAGCAGCCAAACACTTAACCACTACACCACCAGGGTTTCCAACTGCTACACAGCAGTTGGTAAACATCACTGCCATTATGATCATGATGATTGTCATGGATTGAATTGTGTCTCCTAAGAATGTGTGTCAACTTGGCTAGGGCATGATTTCCAGTATCATATGGTTGTTCACCATTTTGTGATCTGATGTGATTATCCTATTCTTGTAAATCCTAACCTCTATGATATTAACAAGGCAGGATTAGAGGTAGTTATGTTAATGAGGCAGGAGTCAATCTACAGGATTACCTTGTATCAGGAGTCAATCTCTTTCGAGATATAAAAGAGAGAAGCTCGACAGAGGGACCTCCTACAACCAAGAAAGAAGAGCTGAGAGCAAGTGCATCCTTTGGACCCAGGGTCCCTGCGCTGAGAAGCTCCTAGACCAGGGGAAGATTGATGACAAGGACCTTCCACCAAAGCAGACAGAGAAAGCCTTCCCCTGAAGCTGGTGTCCTGAATTTGGACTTCCAGCCTCCTGAACTGTGAGAGAACATATTTCTGTTTGTTAAAGTCATCCACATATAGTCATCCACATATAGTATTTCTGTTATAGCAGCACTAGTTAGCTAAGACAATGATGATGACAACCTAGTCCCGGCAATTTCATTTCAAGACACCCTACAAAAAATTGTTTATGTGCACAAGGGGAAATGTACAAGTATGTTTTCTGCAAAACGCTCTTAATAGGAAATATATGAAAAGAACCTCAAAGTCCATGAACGGGAGAATAAACTGGCATAGGCATTAAATGAATACTATACATCACTTAAAACGAATAAACATGAGCTATATAAAAAAAAAAAAACTTTTTTTTTTATATATAAGAACCTACAATGTGTCTGCCAGTTTGTTGTACCATAAGGCTCGTGTGTTGCCATGATGCTGGAAGCTATGCAGCTAGTATAATACCAGCAGGGTCACCCATGGTGGACAGGTTTCAGCAGAGCTTCTAGACTAAGACAGACAAGGAAGAAGGACTTGGTGGTCTACTTCTGAAAAAACTGGAAAAGTGAAAACCTTATGTATAGCAGCAGAACATTGTCTGGTATAGCGCTGGAAGATGAGCCCGGCAAGTTGGAAGGCACTCAAAATACGACTAGGGACGACCTGCGTCCTCAAGTAGAGTAGACCTTAATGACGTGAATGGAGTCAAGCTTTCAGGATCTTCATTTACTGATGTGGCATGACTCGAACAGACAAGAAACATCTGCGAACATCCATTAATAATCAGAATGCGGAATGTACAAAATACAAATCCAGGAAAATCAGAAGTCCTCAAAAATGAAATGGAATACATAAAGATCAATATCCTACGCATTAGTGACCTGAAATGGACTCGTATTGGCCATTTTGATTCAGACAATCATATAGTGTACTATGCCAGGAATGACAGATTACCAAAGAATGCCGATATATTCATAGTCAAAAAGAGCATTTCAAGATCTGTCCTGAAGTACAAGATAATATCTATATGCCTACAAGGAAGACCAGTTAATATGGTTATTATTCAAATTTATGCATCAACCACTAAAGCCAAAGATGAAGAAACTGAAGGTTGTTACCAACTTCTGCAGTCTGAAATTGATCAAACATGCAACCAATGTGCATTGATAATTACTGGTGATTAGAATGTGAAAGTTGGAAACAAAGAAGAAGGGTCAGTAGTTGGAAAATACGGCCTTTGTTATAGAAACAATACCAGAGATCACATTAAAGAATTTTGCAAAACCAATGACTTCTTCATTGTAAATACATTTTTTCAACAACATAAATGCTGACTATACACTTGGACATAAGCAGATGGACTAAACAGGAATTGAATCGACTGCATCTTTGGAAAGAGACGAAGGAGAAGCTCAATATCATCAGTCAGAACAAGGGTAGGGCCGACTGCAGAATAGACCATCAATTGCTCATATGCAAGTTCTAAGATGAAGCTGAAGAAAATTAGAGCAAGTCCATGGGAGCCAAAATATGACCATGATATAACCCACCTGAATTTAGAGACCATCTCAAGAACAGATTTGACTCATTCAACACTAATGACCAAAGACCAGACAAGCTGTGGAATGACATCAAGTACATCATACATGAAGAAAGCAAGAAGTCATTAAAAAGACAGGAAAGAAAGAAAAGGCCAAAATGGATGTCAGGAAAGACTATAAAACTTGGTTTTGAACAAGTAGCTAAAGCAAACAGAAGAAATGATGAAGTAAAAGAGTTGAACAGAAGACTTCAAAGGGCAGCTCCAGAAGACAAAGTAAAGTATTATAACGAAATGTGCAAAGGTCTGGAGTTAGAAAATCAAGAGGGAAGGACACGCTTGACATTTCTCAAGCTGAAAGAACTGAAGAAAAAATTGAAATCTTGAGTTGCAATATTGAAGGATTCTAGAAGGAAAATATTGAATGATGCAGGAAGCATTAAAATAAGAGGATGGAAGGAAAGATACAAAGTCACCGTACCAAAAAGAATTGGTTGACGTTAAACCATTTCAGGAGAGAGAATATGATTAAGAATCAACGGCACTGAAGTTGGAAGTCCAAGCTGCACTGAAGGCACTGGCGAAAAACAAGCCTCCAAGAACTGAGAGAACACCAACTGAGATGTTTCTGCAAACGGATGCAGTGCTGGAGGTGTTCACTCATCTATGTCAAGAAATTGGGAAGACAGCTACCTGGCCAGCCAACTGGAAGAGATCCCTATGTGTGCCCATTTCAAAGAAGGTGATCCAACAGAATGTGGAAATTATTGAACAATACCATTAATATTACACACAAGTAAAATTTTGCTGAAGATCATTCAAAAGTGGTTACAGGAGTACATAGATGGGGAACTGCCATAAGTTCCAGCCGGATTCAGAAGAGGGCGTGGAACAAGGGATATCATTGCTGATGTCAGATAGATCTTGGCTGAAAGCAGAGAATACCAGAAGGATGTTTACCTGTGTTTTATTGACTATGCAAAGGCATTCAACTGTGTGGATCATAACGAAATATGGATAACATTGTGAAGAATGGGAATTTCAGAACACTTAACTGTCCTCATGAGGAACCTGTACATAGCAGTTGTTTTGAACAGAACAAGGGGATACTGCATAGTTTAAAATCAGGAACGGTGTATGTCAGGGTTGTATCCTTTCACGATAGACACTTATTCAATTTGTATGCTAAGGAAATAATTCAAGAAGCTGGACTATATGAATAAGAACACAGCTTCAGGATTGCAGGAAGACACGTTAACAGCCTGATATATGCAGATGACACAACCTTGCTTGCTGAAACTGAAGAGGACTTGAAGCACTTACTGATGAAGGTCAAAGACTACAGCCTTCAGTATGTACTGCATCTCAGCATAAAACAAAAATCCTTACAACTGGACCAATAAGCAACATCATAATAAATGGAGAAAAGATTGAAGCTGTCAAGGATTTCATTTTACTTGGATCCACAATCAACGCCCATGGAAGCAGTAGTCAAGAAACCAGATAACATACTGCACTGGGCAAATCTGCTGCAAAAGACCCTTTTAAAGTGTTGAAAAGCAAGGCTGTCATTTTGAGGATTAAGGTGCACCTGTCCAAAGCCATGGTATTTTCAATCGCCTCATATGCAAGTGAAAACTGGACAAGGAATAAAAAAGGCTGACGAAAAATTATTGCCTTTCAATCATGGTGCTGGCAAAGAATATTGAATATACCTGGATTGCCAGAAGAACAAACAAATCTGTCTTGCAAGAAGTACAGCCAGAACGCTTCTCGGGAGCAAGGATGGCGAGATTCTGTCTCACATACTTTGGACATGTTATCAGAAGGGACCACCTTGGTAAAGTGAAGGATCAGCAAAAAAGAGGAAGACCCTCAATGACATGGATTGACACAGTGGCTGCAACAATGAGATCAATATAGCAATGATTGTGAGGATGGTGTGCAAGACTGAGCAGTGTTTTGTTGTACACAGGGTTGCTATAACTTGGAACTGACTCAAAGACACCTAACAACAATAATATATAAGGACACGGAAAAAATGTCAACAGCATAAAGTTAAGTGAAAAACAGTGTGCAAGTGAATATGTACCATCTGGTTGGTACCAGCTAGATAAAGAAGTATAACAACAATACTATTATTTTTAATGACTACGTACAAACATATATTGTAAAAGAATAAAAACATGCACAGCAAGCACATACACTCACTTCTGGGTAGTGGTTATTTTTTGGAGAGTGAGCCATTTCCCTGATATACATCTCTCTCTGTACATATTCATATGCTTTACTGGTTTTGTTTCTCTAGAGAGTCCAGGCTAAGACAGAGGCAATGGTGATAGGAAAAAGAATCAAGCTTCTCAGAGGAATATGAGCACTGAGAAAAGGCAGTGAGTATAGGTAACTTTTGACCTTTAAACGTACAATTTCAGTAAAGTTGTGAAGTTAAGAACATAGATTTCAAGAAGTGACTAAGGAGCTGCAAGCAAGGAGAGTTAAGACTACTCTTTTTCAGAAGCAGGTTCAATAGGGGAAGGCAGAGTTTGGAAGCTATTTCAAAGAAGAAAAATGTTATAAAAAAGAACAAGAAGAGCAAGCTTATAAACACCGTGGGAAGGGGTTTGGTGATTTTGCTTTGGAAAGAACCAGGGTCACGTTGCTCTGAGACAAAACAGTCTGGAGAAATGTGTGTGGAAATAAAAATTCTGTGGTTGAGAGGAGTAAAGCTGAGGAAGCTCATGCTGGTTGACCTTTTCAAAAAAGTAAAGATCAGTTAATCTGTGAAAAGCAGGGGCAGGGAGGCAGGGTTGGCACTGGAAATGTGAAGACTGTGGAAAACATCTGGCATAGAGGAGCCACATGGAGAACACAGTACAGAAGGAACACCATAAACATGACTGTCTATATACTGAAATTTCTTCATTTTTGAGAGTTTAATAATATAAAGTACACTTACCTACATTAAAATTGGTGCTGTCAATGTAAAAGTAAACTCTTGATTTTTCCCTATTTTAGCATAAGTCTTGCCAAATTTATTAAATGATGTAGCTGTTACAGAACTGTTGCCATCCTTCTATTATTGAACTAAAAATTTTAAACTACCCTATAAAGTCACAAAGAATATATCAAACTCAAGTAGATTTTGAACTTTAAAAAAATACAGTACTTCCTAAATCTGAATATGTGTATCTGTGATTATATATATATATATTCTATTTACATGTTATTTTATACTAGTAATAATAATACAAGCTATATAATTAATTCTATTCACTATTATAAGTACTTAACAAATCGAATAGACTTGAAGTCCAGTATTCAGTAACCATCGTTATTACATCATTCTTTGGGAATAATTTTTAGGAATGTCTCTTGATTATTCGAATAAACCTAGGGGAGCCTATGGCTCATAATATAAAATGGTGGCTAGTCCCAGCTCACAGAGAGATTGAAAAGAAAGTTAAAAAGCTAAAAAGGCATTCTTTGGAATAACTCTCTTTGTTTGAGGTCTGTTATTGTTCGCTGTCATTGAGTTGGCCCCCAACACATGGAGACCCTAGGTACAATGAAACAAAACGCTGCCTGGTCCTGTATCATCCTCATGATTCATTGTGGATCAGGCTGTTGTGATTCACAGGATTTTCACTGGCTGGTTTTTGGAAATAGATCACCAGGCCTTTCTTCCTAGTCCATTTAAGTCTAGAAGCTTCCCTGAAACCTGTTCTACATCATAGCAACATGCAAACCTCCACTGACAGAGAGGCAGTGGCTGTGCATGAGATGCATAGGCCAAGAATTGAACCTGGGTCTTTTGCATGAATGGTGAGAATTCTACCACTGAACCACCTACCCCCTAACAGTTTCCTTTCCAACATTAATCTTAGAACACAGAGATTTATAAGCAAACAAACAAAACATACTTTATGGCAACTGAAAACCAGTAGAATTATCATTATATTGAGTATTTACTTCTTTGCAGCCTGTTCCTACCCATCCCATGCCTAACCAGAATGTAAGCTCCACCAGGGCAGAAACTTCACCAGTTTGTTCTATTTTATCCTCACTGCCTTTAATACTGCTTAGAATATAGTAGGTACTTGATAAACACAGACTCCTAAGGTAAGTAAGAAAAAGCAAGTCTAAGATAAACAGGGTTTATGATATGATTGAAACTGCATTGTGAATTACTAAGAATTGACTATATTGTTGTGGTTAGTTGCTACAGAGTCAATTCTGGCTCATGGTGACACCACGTGTGCAGAGTAGAACTGCTCCATAGGGTTTTGAAGGCTGTGACCTTTCAGAAGCAAATCACCAGGCCTGTGTTCCAAAGAGCCTTTAGGTGGATTCAAACTGCAAACCTTTTGGCTAGTAGTCGAGTGCTTAACCATTTGAGCCACCCAGGGCTCCAGAATTGACTACACTAGGGTTAAAAGTTTATAAAATTCCTTATTAAAGTAAGGTGAAAATTTTGTCTCTAGTAAAATAAATGGGTTTAAAGCTTCATAAATAACGTACGTTTAGTTGAAATTATGTTTAATTCGATGTAATTAATACTTATTGTGAGCCTTCAATCTAATGCAGAAGATTAATACAAGGCAGAATATGGCAATCAACATAAGAATTTTTTTCACTGGAATATCCAGGAAAATGTGTTTTGAAATGTGTGTCTGAAGCTTGGAGCAAGAAATGAAGATCAGTAAATCATCCTTCATAGGAATCAGCAACCACACCTTTTGTGAGATTTTGGATAGGGTCAGGAGGAGTTTGGGAAAGGTTGTGAGAAACGGAGGTATTTGAGATGGGATATGAAGGATAGAAATTCCATAGATAAAAATGGTAAAAGATGTTAGGCCAATGGAATTGCATAAGCAACATGACACAGAAAAGAAAAGTAGGTGTAGTCAAGGGTCCATCAGGGAAGTTTGGAGAGAATATGGAATCTGTCTGGGGAGATAATGGAAAAAAGGACTTGAAATCTGTATTATAGTAGACTTTGAGAACTGCATATAGTTCACTAGAGAGTAGGATGGGCACAGATCAAGGGTTTTGCTTATTTTATCTGATCTAATCCTTTCAACATTTGTGTGAGATTATAGTATTACCATTGCAGTGAACCTCTCCCCACACCTACGAGTCCATATGACTCTGGTGGTGCTGACACATCTCTGGTTTGAAAAATGGCATGCGATTCAGGATTGAACAATTGAAGCCTTTACTCCCCTAGCTACAGTAATGGATTTAGGGGTGGACAGGCACATGACTTCATCAGCAAAAGTGAGATGCTATGAAATTCCTGTTGAGACTTCTGGGACAAAGGCAAGCATTCTTCCCAATTGGATTAGAATCTCAGAAGAGGTGAGGAGTTGCTATGACCATTCAATCCCACCTGGCGGGGGGCAGTTTGTCACAGAATGGTACAAATAAGGGTATGTGGGTGCACAATAGCTGCAACAATGGACTGGAATACACCAACGATCACAAAGATGACACAGGACTGAGCAATGTTTCAGCATACACCCATTCACATTTTCTGCATGTGCAGTTCCACGACATTGGTTACATACTTCACATTGTGTCATCATTCTCACTATCTCTACTCATATTGTTTCATCACCATTAATTTGGATTCTCTGCCCCTAAAGCTCTCATCTGTGAGATTAGCCGTTTGAAACCAAAAAATTCTCAACTGATAGACCATCATTCCCATTTTACAAATGAAGAAACTGAAGATTAGAGAAATTATTTTGTCCAAGATCACATAGTTAATAAATAACAGATTTATAGCTCTAACTCATATCTAGTGGCTCCAAGCCTATGCTGCACCTATAATTTTTTGTTAAGTTTTTTGTACACATGTGTGCATGTGTGCCCAAGAAAGAGAAGGAGAGAGAAGAGAGAAAATTGGAATTTAACTTTGGTTAGTTTATTTTGATATATAAAAATAATAACTACCACTCATTAAGCAGTATGCTAAGTATTTTACATAAAATTTCTATACATGCCAATCATTATCAACTTGTCTATACCCACTTCTAATGGAATGTTGCCCAGGACTGTTGCTCCCTTTATTAGCCTCAGAAGCTTTGGTAGGGCTAGTGTATGATCCATGTATGCTCACTAGGGACTATGACTTGTGTGGCCAATCAAAAAATGAGCTGGGCCAATCAGATTCCTTTCTTGAAAATACGGTAGACTAAATCACTTGGTGGTAGGCAAAAGGGTGTGAAGATTCACAGCCAGGGTGGTCATTTGAGACCATGTGCTATAGAAAATTCTAGAGGAGAATAAACTGTGAATACACAGAAGGAGACTGTGAGTAGAAAGAAAAGTAATAGGGCAGATGTGCAAATAGAAGCAGAGATACCACAAGAGAGGCAGGATCACATAGCTCTGGAGAGGAGCAGCCTCAGTTTCTGATCACATTCTATATCTACACTCTTTGGTTCCTGTCTTTGGGCAAACATAAGACATCACTAGATGCTTACAAGAATCTCTCCCTTATACTTAAGCTAGCTTGAATGGTTCTTGGACCATGAAACTAATAGAGCACAGACTAGAACAATACATTACCTTAGTAAATTACTACAGCAATACGTGAGGCAGTTATTTTCCAGATAAAGAAACTGAGGTTCAGAGACTGTCAGTAAACTTCTCAAGGGACACAACTAGTATGAGATGAAGCTGGGACTGAAACTCACATCTACGTATACTAAGTCCACAAGTGTAGGACTGACTGGAATAGGAAAATACTAGAAACAAGGAAATCAATTAGGCAGTTAGTACAATATTTTAGGAAGAAGTAGTAAAAGACATATCTAGAGCAATGGATGATGTAATAGAAATGACGGGACAGATTTCAAAGACACTGTAGAGGTAAAAATTTGTAGGGTTGGCTATGGGGATAGGCCTGAGGGGTGAGTAAAGAATGGAAGAAGTCAAAGGTGATACTAGATTTTTTAATTTCGCTGTCTGGAACAACAGCGGTGCCACTAACAATAGCAATAGGGAAATTAGTTTAAGGGGCTTGTTTTTGTGGGGGAGAAAATACACTTAATTTTGGTCACTATTAGTTTTAAGTAAACATGTTTAAAAGGGGAGTTGGAAATGTGAGCCTGAATCTCAGAGGTAGAAAAATAGATTTGGGAATTATTTGTAAATAAGCGACCTCACTGAAGTCTTTGTAAAACTCAGCAAATCTTTATATATCTACAGTAAGAAAAAAGAAATTCAGTATTGCACAAGAACAAAGCTTTAAATTAAGTGATAAACACTATGTTTAAACCTAAAAACATCGTTTTAGGTTTCTAATTTTACTCTGTCTAGTATTTATGGTGACAAACTTACTGGACTCAAAGGACAAAATGAATCAACAAAATCTAGTTATTTAGTTTTGTATAGTCAGCAGGACAAACACACACACACATACACAAACAAAACCTTTTTATCTTTAAAGGATATAATAATAAAGTTTCAAATTGTACAGCAAAAATATATGGAACTAACATAATAAAGATAACTTGTATTAATGCCCTGCGTTTCTCCCTGGAACTTAAAGTTCTTTAACAGACATTATCTCATTGTTTTAAGAACTGTTATGAAACAATCCGACATTTATATAATACCATTCATTCTCAGTAATTCCACAGGGATTTATAAACCCTGGAAGAATGACTTTGTTCATGTCCAATGTGCAGCCACTGAAAGATGGGGATGAAAGTGTGAACAGAGAAGTGAACACGACTGTGGTAGATGTTCTGTACAATACAGCAGTAATATTATGTAACCATTTAAGAAAGGAAGTGAAAGACAATATTAGGCTGAAACTATGAAGAAAAAAGAACAGTAAAGATCCAAGCTAAGATTGTGTTACACTTGTTAAACTGAGAAAAATATTAACACTGACTGGTCTTATTTTCATTTTTGTATCTCGTTAGAATAATACATGGAGCCCTGGTGGCACGGTGGTTAAGAGCTTGGCTGCTAACCAAGAAGGTCGACAGTTCGAATCCACCAGCTGCTCCTTGGAAACCCGATGGGGCAGTTTTACTCTCTCTTATAGGGTCGCTGTGAGTTGAAGCCAACTCGACAGCATTGGATTTTTTTTTTTTTTTTTTTTAAGAATAATACATAGATACTTTCAAGATTAAAAAAAAATTGAGTATCATCTGCTAAATCAAGAGCTCCATTTTCTACAGTGCTCTTGGTGCAGTAGTGGTCTGTTTCCCAACTGTCAACTATATCCAGGATGCTAACTTATCATTGATTTAATATATCTTTTGGGGGCTATATTTTTTGAAGACTCCTCCTTCCTTCCCTCTTCTGACTCAGACTAGGATGCTGAGAAACACTCAACTGGAAAAACAAAAATTTTTTCTTAATTAAAAAAAAATTTTCCATTGAAAAATTAATAGAGGTCAATTTTCCTGAAGCACCTGAGGTCAATGTTATAATGCATATAGAGAAAACACCTTGCCAGATTCTCTACTTGGACGAGGAAGCGTGTTGACTAATGACAAACAAAGGCTGTAGTGCCTCAGTACTGTCTCCTCTAGTTATAATACGCATGAAGGGGCCCACAGAAGATGGGTGGTACCTTAGTTGGGCGCGTGGGAGAAAGTAGAGCGAACGCAGGGAAGAGCTGGACATCACAAAACACTGCAAAATTTTAACCTCCCACCCCAAGTCATATGGTTATGAAGGGACATCAGCTTTATATGCGGACTGCAACGTCAATTTTCCAGAGGAGTGAGAGCACAAGCTTCATAGCTATATGAAGACTTTGAGTATGTATTTATCCAACCCATAATGTGGTTTAAACCTTCTCCACTCCTACTAATTTTTTATACGCTTATTTTATCAGTTACTCAGAAAAAGTACCCTAAGAATCTCCCACTCTGATAGATTTATTTACTTATTATAGGTCTATCAAGTTTTGCTGCAAACATTTTGAGTCTGTAATACATTTTGGCTTAAAAACATTGATTGTTCAATATATTTACAATGTATTTCATGTAAATAGCACATGATTGAATTTCTTTTTAAACCCACTTGACAATCTTGGTCATTTATGTAAAGCATTCGACCTTTTGCATTATTTCACTACTATTGCTGATATATCTGGATTTTATTTCTCCCATCTTATTTTGTACCATTTTTTATGTTGCCCAGTCTGTATTTCTTTTCCTTTCCTTTCTTGTCTCCTTTTAGATTGTATTTTTTTCTTAATTTCATTTTTTCTGATACTACTTCGGAAGATCTTTTCCTATCCTTTTAGTAGTTTTCCTAAAAGAATATTAATATGTATACTTCATTTTGCATGTGAAAGCAAGACAATGAATAAGGAAGACCGAAGAAGAACTGACGCCTTTGAATTGTGGTGTTGGCAAAGAATATTGAATATACCACGGAATGCCAAAAGAACGAACAAATCTGTCTTAGAAGAAGTACAACCAGAAGCAAGGATGGCGACACTACATCTTACATACTTTGGACGTGTTGTCTGGAGGGATTGGTCCCTGGAGAAGGACATCATGCTTGGCAGAGTATAGGGTCAGCGGAAAAGAGGAAGAAGCCCTCAACAAGGTGGGTTGACACAGTGGCTGCAACAGTGAGCTCAAGCACAACAACGATTGTAAGGATGGCTTAGGACTGGACAGTGTTTCGTTCTGTTGTGCATAGGGTTGCTTTGAGTCGGAACCTAACAACAACAACAACATACTTCATTTATTAAAGTGTAAATTAATCTGTATCTTGCTACACAATACAAGGACCATATTACCCCTTTTTAAAATTTTTTTTACGTGCACCCCAGACTTATATACTATTACTGTTAAGTATTTATTTTAATTATATATATATATAACTGGGTGGCTGGGTATTTGTAACCCAAGATGTTATTGCTATTGTGTCAACTGTGACTTATGGTAACCTCATGTACAACAGAACGAAATGTTGCCCAGTCCTGCACCACCTTTACAATTATTGGTATGCTTGAAGCCACTGTTGCAGCCACTGTGTATTTTCAGTGCCTTCCAACCTAGGGGGCTAATCTTCCAGCACTATATTGGACTTTATTCTGTTGTGAACCATAGGGTTTTCATTAGCTAATTTTCAGAGGTAGATCGCCAGGCTTTTCTTCCCAGTCTGTTAAGACAAGAAGCTCCATTAAAAACCTATCCACTATGGTTAACCCTGCTGGAATTTGAAATACTATGGCATTATCTTCCAACATCATAGCAACACACAAGCCACCACAGTACGACAAACTGACAGACAGGTGACAGAAAAGATCCACTCTAGTCTGGTCTCACCCATGGAGAAAGATGTGGCAGTGTGCTTCTGTAAAGATTTACAGCTTGGAAAGTCTATGGGGCAGTTCTACTCTGTCCCTCAGTGTCACTGTGAGTTAGAATTGATTTAGTGGCAGCAGGTTTGGTTTTTTTTTGGTATATTGAAGATAATATTTTGTCGTGGCCTGCTTGTTGTTGTTGAGAAATCAGTCTTCACTTTTTAAAAGGTAAACGGACTTTTCTCTCTGGCTGCTTTTAAGATATATTTGTATTAAATGCTGAGAATGCTCTGAAGTATTATTATGATGTGTTCAGGTCTGATTTATTTTTATTTATCCTCTTTTGGATTATTTTAAGGGCTTCTTTACTCATGAATTGACCTCTTCCATTAGTCCTAGAAAATTCTCAGCTATCATCTTTTTTTGCCCTCTGGTCACCTTCTGGAACTTGATTAGACATATATTAGACTTCTTTCTCTTCTCACAGGTATCCTATCTCTTTGACCTAAAGTCTCCACAGTTATTTTCAATTTATCTTTCAGTTCACTACTGCTCTTTTAGTTACATATAATTTGCTCTAAATATACTGAATTTTTAGTGCCAATTATTGTATTTTTCATTTCTAGGATACCTCTTTTTGTTGTTTTGAAATCTGCTTGTTCTTTATATTTTCAAGCCAATTGTACATTGGAATATATTACATATACTTATTTTATATTTAGGGTCTGAATAAAATTGGAAGTTCTTGTGAGTCTGATTCTGCTGTCTGTTGCTTCTACTGGCTTTTGGTCAGGATACCTGGATTATTATTTTTTTTAATTCTGAATTTATTTTTTAACCTTTCTTTGAAGACTGGTAAATGAAAGTAGGTTTCTCAGAAAGGATTTATGTTTGCTTGTATCAGACTTCTGCAAGCTCTAAAAGGATCCAGGATTATTTCAAACTAAACTCTTGGCTGGAGCACTTTTAGGCCACTCAAGTAGTCTGAATTTGGGCTCCAAACTGGTGGAAAGGCTGCATACTCTGCTCCATGATTCAATACAGGCAGTTTTTCTTGTAGTGTTCTGATGGGGGTGAGGTGACCCAGCTTATTTCTAATTCTCCTGGCACTATGGATGAGGGCCTTTAGACCTCAAACTATATGGGATAGTCTTTTATTAGACCCCTTTACCTTGAGAAGACCTTGTGTTTTGCATTCTCTCTCACAAACTTGGTGACGTCTCAAAAACAATATTAAACTTCACCAATTTAGCAAATGTTGTTAGGGTTAAGGCCAGACTTAGAGTTCCACTTAACCTTGTCTTACTTAGTTCACAACTTTACTTAGTCCCTGGTTTAAGAATTCCTTGCTTTCTTATAAACTCATATAAGCATATCAGAAAATGTTTTTATATTATATTCAATACTTCCAGTTGTTTTCAGTGGGATTAGTTTGAAATCCTAACTGACCATGTTGCCAGAAATTGATGCTTTCCATAACATTGAAATTTTGTCATTCACTCCAAAATTACACACTTGAATCTTTGAAAAGGTACAACCTGTTTATGACAATATTGTGCTCTCTAAAGGACTCTAGGTTTGTTGAGGGTATTTTAGAAACAATTATTCTAGCCAAACACATAGTGCATTTTAATAAATACCATTTAAGCTTTGCAGACTGGACCTACTTAAGGTTGGACCAAATTTGAAGAACACAGTAGTGGAAAGAGAGCTAGGAGATGTGAATTCTAGTCTTACCACTTATCTGTGTGACACTGGGCAAGCCCCTAAAGGGCTAGCTCCTGGTTTCCCACCTATCTAATGGAGGGATAGGGCTGGATGATCCTTTCAGGACCAAAACTTTGTGATAGTTACACAGAAGAATGCGATGTAAATGAAGTACACTCAAGGTCTGGGTTTTTGATGCTCAAAACATTCCTGAAGGCTAGCCTACCTTCAGATTTAAAATATATAGCAGCATAATATTTTAAACAAGCTTGCATTCTGGTATGGTCATTTTTCCTGAAAAATAAATCAATATAAACCATTTTGGTTACTTCAACTGACTCTTAATATTTTTTGACATCTTGTTAGTTCTGAGAACTTCATTATTCCCTTTATCCCTTCTGCATTTCAAATTCTTTTAATGTAGCTATTAATATAATTTAGGGATTATCTGATTTTTGCATGAAAAAATCAGTACTCAAAAGCTGCAGCTGTACCATCTGCCAGGAATTTATGTGAATATTTTGGAAATATAAGCATTTAAAATGTTAGCATATTATGTTAATCATTAAAAAACAAAACAAAACAAAAACAACCTAATGCCACACAGGTTAAACTGTCCCAAAAAAGTTTTAATGCAACGTATTCACAGATTTACACTATAAAGCTGTGAAATAAATATCTTTTTCAAATTTGATTAAGTGCTGCAAGACGCTGAAGAAAGTCAGCACTCATATGTTTGATGTCATTTTTGGCAAGACTACAGAGAATGTCACATTAAAGAAAAACATCTTACTTAAAATAAGGTCTTGATGCAGTCTGGGATAGTTAACAACTTCATTCCCTAAAGGGAACATTGTTTATAATCAAACTTTTAATGACAATATTAGTTACCCCTTTGAGACATTTTAAATAACAAAACAAAACAATAACACCACACACACATCTTCCTCATATCTTTCATTTTTATAAAGTGGTAAATTTGTAATTATTTCAATTTAGGCTCCAAATACCTAATATAATTCTAATGTTTCCTTGCAGAATTATTGTAGCCACTTAAGAAATGGAGAAGTGGAAGGCTAGCAGGCAACATCAGTTTAAGATTATTTATTGTTTTAATGAATGAGAGGTATAGATAATTTCCATCAGCAATGGAAACATAGTCCTAGGTGTCAGTGCCCCTATATCTTCTAAACCCCAGAACTGAAAATGGTGGAAATTTTCCATCTCCCAATTACATTTATATGGTCCTTAATCTATCATCCTCTATATCTTACTCTGACTGATGTGACACAAATAAGAGGAAGAAATACGCCTTAGGCAAGATGCCCATTTAAGTGTTATTGGTCATTTTCACTTGGTAATTACAAGATTTCCAAGAAGAATTACAACAAATAAAATTACAACACAACAACAATATGGAGAAAAAAATACAGATGTATGTTTCTGGCATAAAGGTTAAAAAATCCAGAAAAATATACATCACAAAGTTAATCATGGTTGTCTTTGACAGAAGGATTATAAAGTGATCTTTATTTTTACTCTTTATGCCTTTCTATATTTCTGATTTCCTTTGCAATAAACATGTTATTTTATAATTGGAAGATATAATAAAGCTTCCCCCCCCCCACAAAAGAGAAAGTTATGGTGGAAGACTAATACTTTTACCTGTATCAGTTAACAAACCTGCTTTTAACTCGTCAGAAATGGCACAGATATTAATAATAGGAGGATAAATACCAGTTTCTAAAAATATAGTTAAAGACTCTTGCCAAACTCCCTACATTGACTTACATCAATCATCAGACAGAAAGAATGCTAATGCTTATTAGAAAACTATATTAAGACAGTGAAGGGATGAAAAGCATTAATATTAATACATTGGTTCTTAAAAGCAGCAATGGAGGCAACTATCTACACATTCCATTTCCTCCTCCTATTTCTGACTCTGCTTCTTCCTCTGTTGTTCCAGGCAAATAGAGACCAATTTTTGTACCTTGGATTGCCACTTGCAAGTTTTTAAGACCCTAAGCACTTCACAACGAACTAGGAGGTAGAACAGAAACACTGAACACTATATTATGTCAATTAACTGGGATGCTCCATGAAACCATGACCCTAAGCCTCCAAACCAAGGAATTAAATTCCATGAGATGTTTGGTTGTATATAAGCAGAATGTGTGGCTAACTGCCTCCATGAACAACTGCCCCCTTTGCCACGAGATCAGAAGAAATGTCTGGCTACCATTTCTGAACACTGGGACCAAAGATTCTACAGAAGAATCCTGATCAAAAACAGGAAAATGCACAACAAAATTTCAAAGTCTCATGGAATCCAGACTTCCTGGAGCCATGGAGGCTGGAAGAACCCCTGAAACTACTTCCCTCAGATAATTTTTAAACCTTAACCAAAAATATCCCCTTAAGTCTTCTTAAAACCAAACAAGAGTTTAGCTTAACTAGTAAAGAATGTCTGCCTTGAGCATTGTGCTGTTTTATGATCTATCTATATGGGATCAAAGTGACAATAGCAACTTGAAAGATGAGATAGGAAACTTGAGGCATAGTGAGTTATGTTAATGAAGGAGGAACAACTTGGAAAAGAACAATGAGAATGGCTGCAGAACTTAAAGAATGTAATCAATGTCACTAAATTGTACATGTACACATTGTTGAATTGGTGTATGTTCTGCTGTGTATATTCTCAACAACAAAAACAAATTATAAGAAAAAGAAGAAGAAAGAAAAAGAGAGTACCAAGGAATGAGTCCTAAGCAGTCACTAGGAGGTCTACAAGATGACCCAGAATCAATACACAAAAAAGCATGTGGATCAGTTTGAGTTTATTTTTCACTGTACATAAAAATTAAGTATGTCCCATAACGTATAGTTCTCAAAGTAAAACTCAAGAAGATTTGATCACGGTGGCTACTAAGAAAGTATGAAATGGGCTGTTCTAAAGAGAACAAAGTACTTGATGGACTTTCAAATTAAAGATGATTATCTCTACTTCACTTTGCTAAAAGAACAAATTCTTAATCTCACTGTAAGGGTATGCACATCTTTACATTTGTTATATACCTTTAAAAATCTTTACTATTTTTTAAGATGACGAGTATCACTAAAAAAAAGTACAGTTAAAAACATAACGTGCCTCTAATCCCACTCAAGAAACTGATTGTCCTAGTTCAGAGTCAATGATTTATTTTTCCAGTACTTCCAGAAAATGAGGTTTTTCACACAATTGAATATTCCAGATAAGAGAATGTGATCTTCAGTTCATTAAAGCGATTAATTTTTTACCACTTAGGTTAGAATCATTGCCCATTAGACAATAATAAATACCATTTAACCTTTTCTTAATGAATCAGGGTTATTACAACAAGCATCAGTAATGTTATCTTTCAATAGTGAAATACCCTCAGAGTATAGTGAAGTATCCACATCAAATGGATCCATACTATGACTACTACATTCTTGCATTTCCTTCCCTAGTATCAAGTGGCTGCCAGAATGAATGTCTCTAGCTGTGCCTTTTTCCTCATTTTTTTTTTTTTTTAAAACCTTGGTTATTAAATTGTGTGTTAGAAAGGTCCAAAGGCCAGTCCCTGCCCTGATTTTATTTTTTTGTTTATTCTTCATTATATTTTAAAATTATGAGATATAATTCACATACCATTAAAATTATCCTTGGAAACCCTGGTGACATAGGGGTTAAGAGCTACAGCTGCTAACCAAAAGGTCGGCAGTTTGAATCTACCAGGCCTTTCTTGGAAACTGCATGGGGCAGTTCTACTCTGTCCTATAGGGTTGCTATGAGTCAGAATCGACACGACGGCAATGGGTTTTTATAAAGTATACTTTCCCTTATTTTTAATTTTCTAGCCTTTAATCTGTTTTGAGCTTTGAGACTAGATAATCAATTTGTTAGCATTATGCCCAAAATAAGAATAAATAGATGATCTGAGGCTTTCTATGAGTCAAGTGCAAATATGGTTTTACTTTTCCATGTAAATAACATAAAAAAATTAGCACATTTATTAAGAGTAGAATTGAGGGAAATATAGGTCTGATGTTTTTAGCCTCCAAAGGGGGGAAAAAAAAAAAAAGATGACTCAAGGGTACCTAGAGAAAGTTAATTGATGTAGAAAAAAATGAACAGTTTGCTCTAATAAGAGGAATTAATTCGATATGGTATCAGGCACAACACAGAGCTAACTTTCCAAAAGGGTGTCTGTTTCTTATAAAAACCAAGGTTAAGCTAGTTTAACATCGTGTGTTAGATAAATGAAAAGTAGTCAAAAACTATATACTTTCACAGCCTATCAAGCCTGAAGGACCCCGGTCTGGCTTAATCCAGTATTAAGAAGATAGACTGAAGAAACATGAAATGGCCCAGGGTAACTTGAGAGGTACTAAGCACCTCAGGGATGTGTTTCATGAGGAGGCTTTAAAATCCTTCCTTGATTTATTAGCTCAGATTGCCTTTCCTCCTCTAATTTCTGGCACCAGTCATACAGCAGGTATTGTCTGCTTAGAACTTTGAAAAAAGGATCTGACACCTCATCTCCCTAAAGCTGATTAGAGAGTATGTCCAAACCTGTATCTCTATATGACCATGTTCAATTTGGTATTGGTTTTGATATGAAGAGACTTAAAGAAATCTGGAAAGGACTCAGAGACATAATTTAACAAAAAGGATTATATAGTTTATTAAAGAACTTGACAGAGCCAACACTGGAAACCAACTCTACCCCCAATTAACTATCAATCTTATTCAGAATTTATTACACCCACAACAATCCTATGCACAGGCTTGAATGATTTATAGTGAGACTGAAGAAACTCCAAGGCTGTAAACAGGATTGTCCTCCAGTACATCTCTTTTGACGTCATTGGTATCCAAAGAAAATACCACTCTTTGTTTACCTAAATTGGGGTGTTAGACACTACTGTAGATTCTGTATTCAACTAAGAAATTGAACTGTACTGAATTTTAAATAGTCAAATTGCATGCTATTAAAAAAATTTAGTTGTGTGACTGTAATGATTTTATTCCTTGATGTTCTATTTCTTTCATCTTCAAAAAATGAATACATGACAGATAAATGGCAAAAATTATATGAAGTTATATTCATATATGAGAGCAATGGTGGTTCAGTGGTAGAATTCTCACCTTCCATGGAGGAGACGCAGGCCAATGCACCTCACGAGCAGCTGACACCATCTATCAGTGGAGGTTTATGTGTTGCTATGAATGCTGAACAGGTTTCAGAGGAGCTTGTAGACTAGGGCAGACTAGGAAGAAACGTCCAGTGACTTACTTCTGAAAATCGGCCAGCAGAAACCCTATGGATAACAATGGTCTGATGTGCAACTGATCATGGGCATGGTTTCATTCTGTTGTGCATGAGGTCACCATGAGTAGGGGGCCAACTTGAAGTAGCTAACAACAACGACATATTCATACAATGTTTTTCTTACTAAGAAGTATAATTATAACTATCAACTGATAATATGCTTCTGAAATAAGGAATAGCAAACCCTATTTATCTTTAAATTTATATATTGAGACACAGATGAGTCCAGATTTTAAAGTAACTTGCCTTAGAGGTGGGGCCAAGATGGCGGAATACTTAGATGCTGGTGTCATCCCACTTACAACAAAGACCCCAAAAAACAAGTGAATCAAATATATATGACATTCTAGAACCCTAATTATTAAAAACAAAGCTGAAGAATTAGACAGAGCGGCAGGTGGAAGGAAAGACAATTCAAAAACATGGAAATGGAGAACTACGATTTATAGGATTGTAAGGATCATAAGATGTCACACTGGTCCATTACATTGATGACATTATGCTGATTGGACCTAGTAAGGAAGAAGTATCAATGACTCTGGATGTATTGGTAAAACATTTGCATGCTAGAGGGTGAGAAATTAAATCCCACAGAAGTTCAGGCACCTTCCACCTCAGTGAAATTTCTAGGGGTCCAGTGGTGTGGGGCATGTTGAGATATTCCTTCTAAAGTGAAGGATAAGTTATTGCTTCTGGCTGCTCCCTCAACTAAAAATGAGGGACAACACCTAGTGGGCCTCTTTGGATTTTGGAGGCAGCATATTCCTCATCTGGGTGTGCTACTCTGGTCTATTTATCAAGTGACTCAAAAAGCTGCTAGTGTTGCATGGGGCCCAGAACAAGAGACAGCTCTGCAACAGGTTCAGGCTGCTGTGCAAGCTGCTCTGCCACTTGGGGCATATGACATGAGTACTAATGGCCCAGATCCTTCATGAATGAATGTTTTGGGTCACCTCACCAGGCAAAGAACCATGACCAGCTGAGGTGCTTGCTGAGGGTAAAGGGAATATAGAATGGGTGGTGGAAGATGTTAGTTATAAATACCAGTTATGGCCACGTGACCAGTAATAGAAATAAGGACTGTAATTGTTAACAAAAAAAAAAAAAATTTTTTTTTTTAATTGTTACAAGTATTTCTGCTTTTTATGTGTACATCAAATATTCATTTTCTTTACTTATAAAATGTAAGATGTACACAGGGCCGTTACATTTTTGGTTGTATGTGTGTTCACTGTATCAAATTAGGCCCAAGTATGACTTTATAATTGACTTTATTTAGAGATTATGTATGGTTTAAAGAGATGTGTACAGGTACAAAGTTGACAAGGGGTGGAGTTTGATGGTTAAGATTGTGTGTCAACATGGCTGGGCCATGATTCTCAGTGTTTTGGTAGTGGTAGAACGTTGTGATCACTTTCCTCTTGAGATTTCATACGTGATCACTCCTATGATGAGATCTGCTGTAAGTCAGTACGGGGGGGGGGTGCGGGGGCAGGGCCTATGGTGGCTCACAGCCCCCTTCAGACTTCATCTCTCCACAATCTACAGCCCAGCTCTTCTTTCTCTTCTTGCTGGGGCTTTTGCTTGTTCTGGATCCCTCAGCTGGCTCCTGTTCATCTGACATCCGGTTCTTGGGACTTGAACTAGCAGCTTACCTGCAGTCTTGCCTGCTGATCTTGGGATTCATTGATCTTCACAGCCTGTGAGCAACAGCCTTGCTGTCCAGCTTGCCGATCTTGGGTTTGCCAGCCCTTGAGGCTATGTGAGTCAGGAAGGTTCTTTCCTGACCCACCAGACTTGGGACACTGTAGCCTCTGCGGCCGTGTAAGCCATTTTCTTGATATAAATCTATCTCTCTCTATACCTATTTATATGCTTTACTGGTTTTGCTTCTTGGAAGAAGCCAGCCTAAGCCAGGGTCTGTGTACTTGCAGCACCCTTCACCTCTGCCCCAGTGCCTTGTGGGTCGATCCAACACCACACACCCTCGTTAGCACAAAATGGGCAGGACATCCACATGCACATTTGCGACATTGAACACCACCCTGCCCTCTAAGAAGAGGCCTCAACCAACCCACAGAAAGGGCATGAGGGTTGGCAGTACTATCCACTTCATTTAGCTGCCCATGACAGGGACCTGAGAATTAGTGGTGCATCCCAGCCCCTCCAGCAAATGGCACCAGACACCCAAGGACTGGCTGTACCACCTCCACTATGTGCTTTAACGATAAAGCACGTCCTTCATCCGGTCACCTGGTGGCAAATGTCAGCCCCCTGCTTTGCTCTAAACATTGCAAGCAGAGACCTGTGCCTGCTCCAAACACCCCCATGTAGCCCTGCCCACCAAGGACTATAGGTGAGTCTCTACACCACACACTTGGTGACCAAAGACCCAGATGCCTGTACCCCAAACAACTGCACCCCTCACAAGAAGCATGAACAGATTTCCAGGCTCACATACCTAGTAGCTACTCGACCACCTGCAAACAGGAGGTGAGAGCTTCAGTGATGCCATTAGCCAGAGTAGCACACATGCCCAGCCTACTCTGACATATCAAAACAAAACCAAAACAAAATACAGGATGTAGTTAAATAAATAAATATTATAGGCACAGTTGTTAAGAGTTATGGCTGCTAACTAAAAGGTCGGCAGTTCAAATCCACCAACCACTCCTTGGATACCCTATAGGGCAGTTGTACTTTGTCCTGTAGGGTCACTATGAGTTGGAATTGACTCAATGGCAATGGGTATGATTTTATTGATGCCTTGGAGGCAATAGTAAACGTCAAATCACATAAAGAAGCAGATCAAGATGGCCCCAGCAAGCAATCAAAGTAAAGAACCAGAAAACCTGCTGGAGGAAGATAAGGCAATGGACCTATCTTATAAAGAATTTAAAAGACAAATATATAGGGCTTTCCAAGACATCAGGAAGGAGATCAGGCAAAACTCAGACCAAACCAATGAATACACAGACAAAGCAACAGAAGAATTCAGAAAAGCAATACAAGAACAAAACAACAGAATAAAGAGGCTACCAGAAGCCACATGAAAACAGCAACTAGAAATCCAAAAGAGTAACAAAATTTCAGAATTAAACAACAAAATAGAAGGTCATAGAAGCTGAAGAGAGACAATGGAAGTCAGAATTACGTGAGATTGAAGATAAATCCTTTGACACCAATTTGTTTGAGGAAAAATCAGAAAAAAAAAAAAAAATGAAGAAAGCCTAAGAATTATGTGGGATACTATCAAAAGGAAAAAACCTACAAGTGATTGGAGCAACAGAATGGGGGGAGGAAGAGGGACACAACAGGAAACACAGAGACAACTGTTGAAGATTTGCTGGCAGAAAGCCTCCCTAACATTGTGAAAGATGAGACGATATCTATCCGAGACGCTAAACAAACCCCAAACAAGACAGACCCCAAAAGAAAGTCACAAAGACATATCACATTCAAATTTGCCAAAACAAAAGACAAAGAAAGAATTCTGAGAGTGGCTAGAGATAAACTAAAAGTCACCTACAAAAGAGAACCAATAAGACTAAGCTCAAATTACTCAGCAGAAACCTTGCAGCCAGGAAGGCAATGGGATGACATATACAAAGCTTTGAATGAAAAAAAATTACAGCCAAAAATTATATATCCAGCAAATTTTCTCTCAAATATGATGGTGAAATTACGTCATTTCCAGATAAACAGAAATTAAGGGAATTTGTAAAAACCAGACCAAAATTACAAGAAATATTAAAGGGAGTCCTGTGGTTAGAGAACAAACAACATCAGACAACAATCCAAGACTGAGACACAGGAAAATCAACCAGATATCAATCCAGATAGGGAATTCACAAAAACGAATCAAAGCTAAAAGAGGGACTAAAAAATGTAGTCACAGAACTTTCATATGGAAGGAAACTAACAATCCTACACATACAAAATAAAAATCAAGAAAAAGACTCGGCAATTACAAAATCAACGATGAAAAGAAAATGCATTAAAAAACCAACTTAGCACAGAAAATTAAGTGTAACAAAGAAACTGTCAACAACACGCACACACACACACACAAAACATCAAAATGAGAACACTAAACTCAAAAAAAAAAAAAAAACCTCATACCTATCAGTAATTACTCTGAATGTGAACGGACTAAATGCACCAATAAAGAGACAGGGAGTGGTAGAACAGATAAAAAAAAACACGATCCATCTATATGCTGCCTACAAGGGGCACACCTTAGGCTCAAAGACACAAATTAAAACTTGAAGGATGGAAAAAAATATATCAAGAAAACACCAATCAAAAAAGAGCAGGAGTGGCAATACTAACCTCTGACAAAATAGACTTTAAAGCAAAATTCACCACAAAGGTTAAGGAAGGACAGTATATAATGATTACAGGGTCAACACATCAGGAGGACATAACCATAATACATATTTACGCACCCAATGACAGGGCTCCAAAATACGTAAAACAAACTCCAACAAAATAGAAAAGAGAAATAGCTCCACAATAATAGTAGGAGACTTCAACACACCACTTTCGGTGAAGGATAGAACATCTAGAGAGAAGTTCAATAAAGACAGGGAAGATCTAGGTGCCACGATCAACCAACTTGATTTCATAGACATATACAGAACACTCCACCCAACAGCAGCCAAGTATACTTTGTTTTCCAGCGTTCATGGAACATTCTCCAGAATAGACCACATATTAGGTCATAAAGCAAGCCTTAACAGAATCCAAGACATTGAAATATTACAAAGGCTGTCTTCTGACCATAAAGCCAAAAAAGTAGAAATCAATAACAGAAAAAGCAAGACATGGCCCCCGGACTCTCTGTTAATCCCAGAACTAAAACCATTCCTGAAGCCAACTCTTCAGACACAGACTACACTATAAAACATAAAATAATACTTGTGAAGAGTGTGCTTCTTAGTTCAAGTAGTTACATGAGCCAAACGGGCAGCTCCTGTCCAGAAGTGGGATGAAAAGGGACAGGAGCTGGTTGAATGGACATGGGAAATCGGGGTGGAAAGGGGGAACGTGCTGTCATAGAGATCGCAACTAGGGTCACATAAAAATATGTTTACAAATTTTTGTATGAGAAATTAACTTGAGCTGTAAACTTTCACCTAAAGCACAGTAAATAAATAAGACAGAAAGTGCTCTACATCCTACTTTGGCGAGTAGTGTCTGCGACCTTAAAAGCTTGCAAGACGCCATCTAGGATACTCCACTGGTCCCGCCCTATCTGGAGCAAGTGAGAATGAAGAAAGCCAAAGACACAAGGGAAAGAACAGTCCAAAGGACTAAGAGACCACAACTACCACAGCCTCCACCAGACTGAGCCCAGCACAACTAGATGGTGCCTGGCTACCACCACTGACTGTTCTGACAAGAATCACAATAGAGGGCCCTGGACACAGCTGGAGAAAAATGTAGAACAAAATTCTAACTCACAAAAAAGACCAGACTTACTGGTCTGACAAAGACTGGAGAAACCCCAAGAGTATGCCCCCAGACATCCTTGTAACACAGTACTGAAATCACTTCTGAGGTTCACCCTTCAGCCAAGGATTAGACAGACCCATAAAATTAAATGAGGCTATATGGGTACACCAACCTAGAGGCAAGGACAAGAAGGCAGGAGGGGGCAGTAAGGCTGGCAAGGGGGAACTCAAGGTAGAGAAGGGGAGAGTGTTGACATGTCGTAGGGTTGGTAAGCAATGTCACAAAACAATATGTGTATTAATTGTTTAATGAGAAATTAAATGGCTCTGTATACCTTCATCTAAAGTATAAAAAAAACAAAAAACCCTATGGAGTAGTTCTACTGTACACACCATGGGGTCGCCATGAGTTGGAACCGACTCAAAGGTAAGTAACAACTGTAATTAGAATATTAATACTTCCCTACTTAAGTTTAAAAAAAAAAAAAATTTTTTTTTTTATATTTTGGGAAGACATTCCAAATAATTAGTGTTACATATAAAAAACACCAGTATTACTATCACAATTACTATTTAAATTCCAAAATTAATGTATTTTTCCTAGAAGCTGGACTACATGAAGAAGAATGCAGCATCAGGATTAGAGGAAGACTTATTAAAATTTGTGATATGCAGATGATACAACCTTGCTTACTGAAAGTAAAGAGGACTTGAAGGACTTACTGATGAAGATCAAAGACTACAGCCTTCACTATGGACTACACTTCACATAAAGAAAACAAAAATTCTCACAACTGGACCTATAAACAACATTATGATAAATGGAGAAAACATTGAAGTTGTCAAGGATTCTTACTTTTTTTTTTTTGACTTGGATCCACAATCAATGCCCATGAAAGCAGCAGCCAAGAAAGGAAACGATGTACTGCATTGGGCAAATCTGCTGCAAAAGACCTGTTTAAAGCATTAAAAACAAAGATGTCACCTTGAGGACTAAGGTGCACCTGACCCAAGACATGGTATTTTCAATCACCTCATATGCTTGCAAAAGCCGGACAATGAATAGGAAGACAAAAGAAGAATTAATGCATTTAAATTTTGGTGTTGGTAAAGAATACTGAATATACTACGGACTGCCAGAAGAACAAACAAATCTGTCTTGGAAGAAGTACAGCCAGAAAATTCTCCTTAGAAGTGAGGATGGCGAGACTGTCTCACGTACTTTGGATATGTTATCAGGAGGGATCGGTCCCTGGAGAAAGACATCATGCTTGTTAAAGTAGAGGGTCAGTGAAAAAGAGAAAGACCCTTAATGAGATGAACTGATACAGTGGCTGCAACAATGGGCTCAAACATAGCAACGGTTGTGAGGATGGCGCAGACCCGGTAGTGTTTCATTCTGTTGTACATAGGGTTGCTATGAGTAAGAACCAACACACGGCACCTAACAACAACGTATTTTTTAGTCTCTCTGTATTAGCAAGTGTGGGACATCCACCCAAATAGAAACACATATGGAGGACAGGTGCATATTACACAACATTTTACTTTACTAAAATATTTAAGTCTATATTATTGATTATCTGCTCCTAAGTCTATTTGCAAATTAGATTACTAGATGTAGCATATAAAGTTCAAAAGACTAAATCATCCAGAGTTTTCAGAGTACCTAGGTAATTTAATCTTGGACTAAAATAAAATGTGTTATAAAAGGCAGATATGTGGCCATGTAGCCTAATCAGGAAATCTGTGTACAATCAGGAAGGTATTCAGTTCAACTGATGCATGAAGTTACAGAGCCAAGGTCGAATAACATTTTCCAACTTCTTTTCACGTGAGGATCTTGCTGTGGAAGTGCATATGAGAACCTTTGGATCTGTTCCCAGAGTTTGCATTGTTCTAATCTCAGAAAATCTGTCGGCTGGGAAAATAGGCTAAGTTCTGGCATGCATTCAAGGATGCCTAAAATTCTACTTTGTTTCTACAATGCTATGCAGTGAAATCTCTTATGGCATCATTTTTAATCATGGGGAAAGAAGTACTACTGAACATAAAAATTACATGCTTTAGTCATTAGGAATGTGTGAATTTCAGATATAATGTGGTGTTTACTAACATACAGAAATTTTTTCATAATAGTTCTTGTTAATTTAAAAGGAAATACAATTCCAAAAAAGTGGCAATTGATAATGTGTATAGATGGGTTTAAAAAAGAATCTTGTTAGGCATTCTAATAAGATAGCGAAAATATATATTGTTCCCAATTGCACTTTAAATATATTAGAATTCAAATAAAATGGCCCACCCAGTGCTCAGATTTTGGTTTCTAAATATAATTCTCCAGTAAGAAGAATCAGAGCTCCTTGGAGAAGTGGTTGATTCCAGGGCTGAAGAACAGAAAGTACAAGATGAGCATCTGGTACCAGGAAGTAATACGAGATGCTCAAAGCAGACTGAGAGCAAGTCAAAAGGGCACAGAATCCAACCTGAAAGAGCTCCCAATGGCCAAAGCTGGAATTATTTGAACAAAATAAATAATAGTAGTTTGGGATTATCACACACAGAACAAGATAAATATTGATAAGCCCATACTGATATAAACAAACAAGTAAATTAATAAGGAGAAGAGAGTTCTTTCTTATAGAAGAATTCCAAGTAAGAAGAGTAGAGGAATGAAGGAAGAGAAAGTCACCACTAACTCAGAAAAAATAAATAAATACATAAATAGGCAAAATCTACCAACCCGTCACCTTCAAGTTCATTCTGACTCATAGAAACCCTATGAGACAGAGTAGAACTGCCTCATAGGGTTTCCAAGCAGTGGCTGGTGGACTTGAATTGCTGAAAGACAAGGAAAGTCAGAGGAACTATCACAGATCAGAGGAGTGTGATGAGATATGACAACTAAATGTAATATGGAATTCTGGACAGGATCATAAAGGAGAAAAGGGATATTAGTAGAAAACTGATGAAACTTTAATAAGGTCTGTAGTTTAATTAACAGTATTGTACCAACATTAATTTTTTGATTTTGATAATTACACTATGGTGTCATGGACTGAATTGTATCTCCCAAAAATATCTGTCAGCTTGGCTGGATCATGATTCCCAGTATTGCATGACTGTCTACCATTTTGTCATCTGATGTGATTTCCCACATGTTGTAAACCCTTTCACTATGATGTAATGAGATTGATTAGTGGCAGTTATTTAAATTAGATAGTGTCTGAGTGGAAATTTATTTTATTGGTTAAATGTCCCAAGAAAGTATTAAATAGAAGAACAACAACAACAACAAAACTTAGGAAGGAGGAGGAACAGAATCAGAGATGCCAAGTGAAAATATAAACCTTATAAGTGCCCTTACCTTCACTTCTTTTTTCTGCTTGTTTTGCTGCATTTTCTACTTTTTTTTGTTTTGCTGCTAAGAGTTCCCTCTTTAATTGCCTTGCTTCTTTCCGGAGCTCTTCACTATAAAGCAAAAACAGTTGTATAAGTATGTAATATACTGAGAAAGAAAGTTGTTTAACAGAAACAGGTTTGTTAGTTTTCAGGTACACTAAATGTCTAAAGCAAATAAGGTAAGTAAGGTAGGTCATTTATTTCTGTTTATGTGTATTTGTGGTATGGAAACAGACTTAAAGGATATTTAAGAGTTGTAATTTTTCTTATTTGCAATACAATACATATTACTATAAAATATACTTTCTCTCAAATATTTCAAACATAAAATATGTGCTAAATGACCCATTTCCTTCCTCTAATTCACTTGCAAATTTGAAATTCTAGTTTCGGTTTATTATTTCATAGAAATCCTGAATCAAAACAAAATTTCTAATATAAATATTACTCACTAAACCTACACATACACAAGAATGTATCGCTTCAAAACTTCTCGAATTCTTTAACTGGAACTAGTAACTACCTTTTATTAAGCGTTGTTACATGCTAGACAGCGTCAAAACTTATCTTTAAACACATTTAATACTCCTGTTTGCATATAATTTCATCCTCTGTGAAACATGATACATTAATAAAATCATGTATTAAATGCAAACAGATATGTAAATGTTGACTTCACTATAAGTCAACTTATTAAGTGACTTGTTCCCACAAGTGAGTTTTAAGGCAGAAAGTTCAAATTCATGTCTCGGGAAAAAAAATTAACTCATGTCATAAACTCTTACTCATCATGACAGCCACCTCTTTAATGATACTTCATGGTATACCAGCCCCATTTTAACCCTATTTCACTCTCTAATCATTTTTTTTAAATTTTTTATTTTGCTTTAAGTGAAAGTTTACAAATCAAGTCGGTCTCTCATACAAAAATTTATATACACCTTGCTATATACTCCTAGCTGCTGTCCCCCTAATGAGACAGCACACTCCTTCTCTATACTCTCTGCTTTCGTGTCTATTTGGCCAGCTTCTGACCCCCTTTGCCCTCTCATCTCCCCTCCAGACAGGAGCTACCCACACAGTCTCAAGTGTCTACTTGATCCAAGAAGCTCACTCTTCACCAGTATCATTTTTTATCCCACAGTCCAGTCCAATCCCTGTCTGAAGAGCTGGCTTTGGGAATGGTTCCTGTCGGGCTAACAGAAGGTCTGGGGACCATGACCTCTGTGGTCATTCTAGTCTCAGTCAGACCATTAAGTTTGGTCTTTTTATGAGAACTTGAGGTCTGCATCCACTGCTCTCCTGCTCCCTCAGGGGTTCTCTGCTGTGTTCTCTGTCAGGACAGTCATCGGTTGTACCCGGGCACCATCTAGTTCTTCTTGTCTCCGGTTGATGTAGTGTCTGGTTTATGCGGCCTTTTCAGTCTCTTGGGCTCATAATTGTCTTGTGTCTTTGGTGTTCTTCATTGTCCTTTGCTCCAGGTGGGTTGAGACCAATTGATGCATCTTAGATGGCTGCTTGCTAGCGTTTAAGACCCCAGATGCCACTCTCCAAAGTGGGATGCAGAATGTTTTCTCAATAGATTTTATTACGCCAATTGACCTAGATGTCCCCTGAAACAACGGTGCTGAAACCCCCGCCCCTGCTACACTGGCCTTCCAAGCATTCAATTTATTCAGGAAACTTCTTTGCTTTTGGTTTAGTCCAGTTGTGCTGACCTCGCCTGTATTATGTGTTGTATTTCCCTTCACCTAAAATAGTTCTTGTCTACTTTCTAATTAGTGAATACGTCTCTACCTCCCTCCCTCCCCGCTCTCATAACCATCAAAGAGTAGTTGCTTCTCAGTTTAAACTATTTCTAGAGTTCTTATAATAGTGGTCTCATACAATATTTATCCTTTTGCAACTGACTAATTTCACTCAGCATAATGCCTTCCAGATTCCTCCACGTCATGAAATGTTTCAGGGATTCATTGTTCTTTATCAATGCACAGTATTCCATTGTGTGAATATACCATAATGTGTTTATTCATTCATCCATTGATGGGCACCTTGGTTGCTTCCAACTTTTTACTATTGTAAACAGTGCTACAATGAACATGGGTGTGCATATACCTGTTTGTGAAAAGGCTCTTATTTCTCTAGGATACAGTACAAGAAGTGGGATTGCTGGATTGTATGCTAGTTCTATTTCTAGCTTTTTAAGGAAGCGCCAAAGTGGTTGTACCATTTCACAGTCCTACCAACAGTGTATAATTGTTCCAGTCTCTCCATAACCTCTCCAACATTTATTATTTTGTGTTTTTTTGGATTAATGCCAGCCTTGTTGGAGTGAGATAGAATCTCACTGCAGTTTTGATTTGCATTTCTCTAATGGCTAATGATCATTGACATTTCCTTATGTATCTGTTAGCTACCTGAATGTCTTCTTTACCGAAGTGTCTGTTCATATCCTTTGCCCATTTTTTAGTTGGCTTATTTGTCTTTTTGTAGTTGAGTTGCTGTATCCTGTAGATCTTAGAGATAAGACGCTGATTGGAAATGTCATAGCTAAAAATGTTTCCCCAGTCTATAGGTAATCTTTTTACTCTTTTGGTGAAGTCTTTGGATGAACATAGATGTTTGATTTTTAGAAGCTCCCAGTTACCTAGTTTCTCTTCTGGTGTTTGTGCATTGTTAGTAATGTTTTGTATAATGTTTATGCCATATATTAGGCTTCTAGCATTGTCCCTATTTTTTCTTCCATACTCTTCATCATTTTAGATTTTATATTTAGGTCTTTGATCCATTTTGAGTTAGTTTTTGTACATGGTATGAGGTATGGGTCTTGTTTCATTTTTTTTCAGATGGATATCCACTGATGCCAGCACCATTTGTTAAAGAGACTGTCTTTTCCCCATTTAACAGACTTTGGACCTTTACCAAATATCAGCTGCTCATATGCGGATGGATTTATGTCTGGATTTTCAATTCTGTTCCATTGGTGTATGCATCTGTTGTTGCAGCAGTACCAGGCTGTTTTGACTACCGTGGCAGTATAAAAGGTTCTAAAATTAGGTAGAGTGAGGACACCCACTTTGTTCTTTTTCGGTAATGCTTTTACTTATCCGAGGCCTCTTTCCCTTCCATATGAAGTTGGTGATTTGTTTCTCCATTTCATTAAAAAATGTTGTTGGAATTTGGATCAGAATTGCGTTGTGCCTATAGAAGGTTTTTGGCAGAACAGACATTTTTACAATGTTAAGTCTTCCTATCCATGAGCAAGGTGTTTTCCCACTTACGTAGGTCTCTTTTGGTTTCTTGCAGTACTGTCTGGTAGTTTACTTTGTATAGGTCTTTTACGTCTCTGGTAAGATTTATTCCTAAGTATTTTACCTTCTTGGGGGCAACTGTAAATGGAATTGATTTGGTGATTTCCTCCTCAGTGTTCTTTTTGTTGATGTAGAGGAATCCATCTGATTTTTGTATGCTTATCTTATATTCTGATACTCTGCTGAACTCCTCTATTAGTTTCAGTAGTTTTCTGGAGGATTCCTTAGGGTTTTCTGTGTATAAGATCATGTCATATGCAAAGAGAGATATTTTACTTCTTCCTTACCAATCTGGATGCCCTTTATTTCTTTATCTAGCCTAATTGGTCTGGCTAGGATCTCCAGCACAATGTTGAATAAGAGTGGTGATAAAGGGCATCCTTGTCTGGTTCCTGATCTCAAGGGGAATGCTTTCATGCTCTCTCCATTTAGGATGATGTTGGCTGTTGGCTTTGTATAAATGCCCTTTATTATGTTGAGGAATTTTCCTTCTATTCCTATTTTGCAGAGAGTTTTTATCATGAATCAGTGTTGGACTTCGTCAAATGCCTCTTCTGCATGAATTGATAAGATCATGTGGTTCCTGTCTTTTATTTATATGATGGATTACATTGTTTTTCTAATGTTGAACCATGTTGGTATGAATCCCACTTGGTCATGGTGAATTATTGTTTTGATATGTTGTTGAATTTTATCAGTTAGAATTTTGTTGAGGATTTTTGTATCTAAGTTCATGAGGGATATAGGTCTATAATTTTCTTTTTTTGTGGTGTCTTTACCTGGTTTTGTTATCAGGGATATGGTGGCTTCATAGAATGAGTTTGGGAGTATGCTGTCGTTTTCTACACTCTGAAATACCTTTAGTAGTAGTGGTTTTAACTCTTCTCTGAAAGTTTGGTAGAACTCTGCAGTGAAACTATCAAGGCCAGGGCTTTTTTTTGTTGTTGTTGTTTTTGGGAGTTTTTAAATTACTTTTTCAATCTCTTCTTTTGTTATGGGTTTATTTAGTTGTTTTATCTCTGTGTCAGTTTAGGTAGGCAATGTATTTCTAGAAATTCACCCATTTCCTCTAGGTTTTCAAATCTGTTAGAGTATAATTTTTTGTGGTAATATTCTTTCAGTTTTAGTTGTGTCTGTTGTAGCATTGCCCATCTCATTTCTTATTCAGGTCATTTGCTTCCTCTCCTGTTTTCCTGTCAGTTTGGCCAATGGTTTATCAATTTTGTTAATTTTTTCAAAGAACCAGCTTTTGGTCTTGTTTATTCTTTGAATTGTTTTTCTGTTCTCTATTTCATTTAATTCTGCTCTAATTTTTATCATTTGTTTTCTTCCAGTGACTGAGGGTTTCTTTTGTTGCTATCTTTTTATTTGTTCGAGTTGTAGGGATAATTCTTTGATTTTGGCCATTTCTTCTTTTTGGATGTGTGTATTTATTGATATAAATTGACCTCTGAGCACTATTTTCGCTGTGTCCCAAAGGTACTGATAGGAAGTGTTTTCATTCTCACTGGATTCTATGAATTTCTTTATTCCATCCTTGATGTCTTCTATAACCCAGTCGTTTTTGAGCAGGGTATTGTTCAGCTTCCAAGTGTTTGATTTCTTTTCCCAGCTTTTTCTATTATTGATTTCTACTTTTATGGCCTTACGGTCAGAGAAGATGCTTTGTCATATTTCGATATTTTGGATTCTGCTAAGGCTTGCTTTATGACCTAATATGTGGTCTATTCTACAGAATGTTCCATGTGTGTTGGAAGAGAAAGTGTACTTGGTTGCTGTTGAGTGGAGTGTTCTGAATATATCTAGGAGGTCAAGTTGGTTGATTGTGGCATTTAGATCTTCTGTGTCTTTATTCAGCTTCTTTCTGGATGTTCTGTCCTTCACTGAAAGTGGTGTGTTGAAGTCTCCTACTATAATTGTGGCGCTGTCTCACTTTCCAATGCTGTTAGAGTTTGTTTTACATATCTTGCAGCCCTTTAACTGGGTATATAAATATTTAGTATGGTTATATCCTCCTGGTGTATTGTCCCTTTAATCATTATAGTGTCCCTCCTTATCTTTTGTGGTAGATTTAACTTTAAAGTCCACTTTTTCAGAAATTAATATTGCCACTAATGCTCTTTTTGATTGTTGTTTGCTTGACATATTTTTTTCCATTCTTTGAATTTGTTTGTTTTGTCTCTAACTCTAAGGTGTGTCTCTTGTAGGCAGCATATAGACAGATCGTGTTTTTTTATCCTTCTGCCACTCTGTGTCTCTTTATTGGTGCATTTAGTCTATTTACATTCAGCATAATTATGGATAGGTACGAATTTAGTGCTGTCATTTTGATGTCTTTGTATATTGTTGCCAGTTTCTTTTTCTCCCTTAATTTTTTGTACTGAGTAGTTTATATATTGTCTTTTCCTCTTATTCATTGTACTTGATTTTGTTTCTGCTGAGTATTATTTTATTTTATTTTATTTTGATAAGTAGGATTGTTAGTCTCCTTTGTGGTTACCTTAATATTTACCCCTATTTTTGTAAGTTTAAACCTAACTTTTATTTCTTTATATCAACTTGTCTTCCTCTCCATATGAAAGACCTACATTTCTTAGTCCCTCTTTATTGTTTTAATGTTTTCTTTTACATAATGACATTGGTGTTTCCCTGTTTTGAGCATTTTTTTAATCTTGATTTATTTTTGTGATTTCTGTGTCTGGGTTGACATCTGATTGCTCTGTCCACTGTTCTAGTCTTGGGTTGATATCTGATATTATTGATTTTCTAACCAGTGAACTCCTTTTAGTATTTCTTGTATTTTTGGTTTGGTTTTTACGAATTCCCTAAACTTCTGTTTATCTGGAAATGTCCTAATTTCACCTTCATATTTGAGAGACAGTTTTGCTGGATATATGATTCTTGGATGGCAATTTTTTTCCTTCAATGCTTTATATAAGTCATCACACTGCCTTCTTGCCTGCATGGTTTCTGCTGAGTAGTACGAGCTTATTCTTATTGACGCTCCTTTGTAGGTGACTTTTAGTTTATCCCTAGCTGCTCTTAAAATTCTCTCTTTATCTTTGGTTTTGGTAAGTTTGATTAGAATATGTCTTGGTGACTTTCCTTTAAGATCTACCTTATGTGGTGTTCAATGAGCATCTTGGGTAGATACCTTCTCATCTTTCACAATATCAAGGAAGACTTCTGCCAACAAATCTTCAACAATTCTCTCTGTGTTTTCTGTTATCACTCCCCATTCTGGTACTCCAATCAAATTGTAGGTCATTTCTCTTGATATAGTCCCACATGATTCTTAAGGATTCATTTTTTCAAATTTTTTAATCTGAGTTTTCTTCAAATATATTGGTGCCAAGTGCTTTATCTTCAATCTTACCAATTCTGCCTTCCATTTGGTCAGTTCTGCTCCTCTGACTTTCTATTGAGTTGTCTAATTCTGTAATTTTATTGTTAATCTTCTGAATATCTGGCTGCTGTCTCTCTATGTATTCTTGCAGCTTATTAAATTTTTCACTATGTTCTTGAATAGCCTTTTTAATTTCTTCAACTGTTTTATCTGTGTGTTCCTCGGCTTGCTCTGCGTAATGCCTGATCTCCTTCTTGATCTCATTCCTGACGTCTTGCTGAGTTTTGTATATTAATCTTTTGTACCCTGCATCTGGTAATTCCAGAAAGGAACCTTCATCCAGAAGATCCCTTGATTCTTTGTTTTCAGAGGTTGTTGAAGTGATTATGGCCTGCTTCTTTATGTGATTTGACACTGACTGTTGTCTCTGAGCCATCTATAAGTTATTGTATTAGTTTACTTTATGTTTGCTTACCATATCCTAGCTTCTCGCTTTGTTTTGTTTTGATATGTCCAAACAGGTTGCCTGAGTGAGCTAGCTTGATTATTTTTGCCTTTGAAGCTCTAACGTCCTGTCATCAGATGGCTAGGGCTGTTACCAGGCATATAAGCCTAGGAGTCCATTCACTTTTCTTGTATGCATTCAGCTCAGGTGTCCAGGTAGTTGGTCAAAAAGCGTGTAGTATAGGCTGTGTCCTACAGTCTTAGAGGGGCATGCGTGATTGGTATAGGTTCTGGTGCCTGGTTGCATCACGGGGTCATGCTCTGAACAAGGCAGGGGGCTGACAACCATCCCCCGGGTGTCTGTGAAGAAAGTGCATCCCTGTTCCCTAGAGCACACAGGTGGGTGGGTTCTGTAGACGGACCTTGGGCATACAATGCTTTTGGTTGTAAGGACTGGGAGGTACCAGATATCTTTGGACCCGTCATGGGTGGCTGGGTGACCTGAGTGGAGCCACCAATCCTTAGGCCCCTGATGTGGGTAGGTAAGGAACCTGTTTAATAGGCAAAGCGGTGTCAAACATCAAACACCTCTCCACTGCATAGCTGAAATAGTTGCAGTCTGCCAACAAGGGCCTATTGTCCTGAAATAGGCCCACACAAGTCCATGCAGGGGGGAAAGGTATTCAAAGTCCACAGGCCATTTATCCCTGGACAGGAGCTGCTTCTGTCCTGAGCTCCCCAGGTCAATGGAGCTGGCAGGTTATCTTTTCAAAATTGTGAATTTATTCCTTCTCCAAGGCTGGTAGAATGGCTCAGAGCACACAACAGGACCTATTTCAGGCCCAGGGAAATCAACAGCCACTGAAGCCAACTTGGGGCCTGGGGGCGTCGCAAAATATATGCAAGTACTTAGCTTTTGCCACAAGCGCTGTTCTTCTCTGTTTCTGGAGGTGTGAGTATTCTGTGTGGCCTACTAAGGAAACTGCGGCTGAATGCTACGAATAGCCCACCGTCGCCTGAGGGTTCTCGGCGATTCAGGTCTGGCAACTCCTCTCTGCTTCTTAACCGTCTCTCCCTCCCCCTATTCCTCAGTCCGTTTTCTAACTTTGCCTTTGATGTTCAGGGCTCCTATATTGTTATAAACATAATCATTTCTCTTGTTTTTTCAGGTCTTTGTTGTAAGAGGGATCACCAGAAGTGTCTGACTACTCCGTCATCTTGGCCCCACCTTCTCTCTAATCATTCTTGATGTTATGGTCACCTATCTTCATTGGCACCCTTATTTCTCTTGACTCCTTTATCCTTCTGGATACATCATAGTCACCTATAAGAACTTGTTAACAACATAACCTGGGGTACAGACCCTCAGAGGATATGATTCTCAGTTATGGGTTCTCATCCCATAATTCTTGGCATTTTTCACATCTCCATACTTTGTACACTGGCATTTTAATCTAATCTCAACATGAGCTACAATTTCTACATGAATTAATTCCAAATTTAGATGTTTTGCCCAAATTTTGTTCATATGATTCTATCTGATATACATTTCCATGAAGATCAGTGATGTCCAGTAGAAATATAATGTAAGACACACATGCAATTTTAAGTTTCCTAAGAGTCACATTAAAAAAAAGTAAATGGAAACAGGTGAAGTTAATATTAGTTACTTATTTTAACTTGACATATCCAAGATATTATTTTAACATGCAATCAAAATAAAAATGTTAATGTAATGTTTTATTCTTTTTTTGTAATAAATCTTCAAAAGTCCCCTGTGTATTTTATACCTACAACATGTTGTGGGTTGAATTATGTTCCCCAAATAAGATATGTTCAAGTCCTAGCCTGTGGTACCTGTAAATGTGACCTTATGTGGGGACAGAGTTTTGCAGAATTTGTCAAGTTAATATAAGGTCATACTGAATTAGGGTGGGCACGAATCCAGTGACTGGTGACCTTATAAGAAATGTGAACACAGAGACACAGATACACAAGGAGAATACTATATGAAGATAGAGGCAGAAATTGGAGTGATGTGTCTATAAACCAAGCAACGCCAAGTGTTGCTAGCAACTGCCACAAACTAAAACAGCCATGGAACAGATTCTCCCCCAGAACCTTCAGAAGAAAATAACCCTGCTGAAACTTATTTTGAATTTCTAGCCTCCAGAACTGGGAAAGAATAAATTTCTGTGGTTTTAAGCTACCCAGTTTGTGGTAGTTATTATGGCAGCCCTCAAAAACTAATACAAAGCACATCTCAATTCAGACTAGCCACATATCAAGGGCTCAAATCTAGATGGACAGTGCAGGCTAGATGTTTCAACATAATTACAAACATTCTATGTCCAAAATTGAAGTCATCTCCTTCCTGCCCAAATCTATTCCTTTTCCTGAAATCCCTATTTGATCATAGAAGCACTATTCTCCTAATGACCAGACTTTAAACTTTCTCTTGGACTACCCCAACCATACCTCTCACTGGATTAGTACTGAAAGTCCATAATTTTGAGATCTCTCACGTAAAATGGCTCCTCTCAACTGTAACCATCAATGACTAATTTAGACTCTCATTATGTAATTTCTCAGAAAAATGCAACTGCTTACTGCATCTTATAGTTACAGGAGCACAATTTTGGAATCTCATATTTAGTTGGCAAGAGGAAAAAATGAAACTGCACCATCCCTGCACCGGAAACAGCAACCACATATTTGCCCTATCCCCAGCTTTTTATTATGCTTGTTTAAAATTATTTAATTTGATAAGTAATTCAGGAATATAGATGTTTTTTGAAGACTAACTGTTCGGAGCTGAGATTTATATGAAAGTTGGCAGGGAAATGCATGATGGCTGAACAAGCTGGTTCTGTTGTTATTGTTAGGTGCCACTGAGTTGGTTCCAACTCATAGTGACTCTGTGTACCACAGGATGAGACACTGCCCAGTCCTGCACCATCCTTATACTCGTTATGGTTGAACTCATTGTTGCAGCCACTGTGTCAGTCCACCTCGTTGAGGGTCTTCCTCTTTTCCACTGACCCTGTACTTTACCAAGCATGATGTCCTTCTCAAGGGGCTGATCCCTCCTTACACCATGTCCAAAGTATGTAAGACGCAGTCTCACCATCCTTGTTTCTAAGGAGAATTCTGGTTGTATTTCTTCCAAGACAGATTTGTTTTTTCTTTTGGCACTCCATGGTATACTCAATATCCTTCGCCAACATCACAATTCAAAAGTGTCAGTTCTTCTTTGGTCTTCCTTATTCATCGTCTCACCTTCACATGCATATGATAGCTTGTGTCAGGTGCACAATAGTCTTCAAGGTGACATCTTTGCTTTTCAACACTTGAAAGAGATCCTTTGCAGCAGACTTGCCCAGTGCAATGTGTGTTTTGATTTCTTTACTGCTGCTTCCATGGGTGTTGATTGTGGATCCAAGTAAAATGAAATCCTTGACAACTTCAATCTTTTCTCCGTTTATCATGATGTGGCTTATTGGTCCAGTTGTGAGGATTTTTGTTTTCTTTATGTTGAAGTGTAATCCATACTGAAGGCTGTGGTCTTTGATCTTCATCAGTAAGTGATTCAAGTCCTCTTCACTTTCAGCAAGCAAGGTTGTGTCATCTGCAAATCGCAGGTTGTTAATGAGTCTTCCTCCAATCCTGATGTCCTGTTCTTCTTCATATAGTCCAGCTTTTCAGATTATCTGCTCAGCGTACAGACTGAATAAATATGGTGAAAGGATACAACCTTCACACACACCTTTTCTGACTTTAAACCAATCAGTATCCCCTTGTTCTGTCTGAACATCTGCCTCTTGATCTATGTACAGGTTCCTCATGCGCACAATTAAGTGTTCTGGAATTCCCATTCTTCACAGCGTTATCCATAATTTGTTATGATCCACAGTCGAATGCCTTCGCATAGTCAATAAAACACAGGTAAACATCTTTCTGTTATTCTCTGTTTTCATATCCTTCGCTCCAGGTCCTCTTCTTAATCTGGCCTGAATTTCTGGCAGTTCCCTGTCAACATACTGCTGTAGCCGCTTCTGAATGATCTTGAGCAATATTTTGCTTGTGTGTGGTATTAATGACATCGTTTGATAATTTCTGCATTCAATGGCATCACCTTTCTTGGGAATGGGCATAAATATGGATTTCTTCCAGTCGGGTGGCCAGGTAGCTGTCGTCCATATTTCTTGGCATAGAGGAGTGAGCACTTCCAGCACTGTATCTGTTTGTTGAAACATCTCAATTGGTATTCCGTCAATTCCTGAAGCCTTGTTTTTTGCAAATGCCTTCAGTGCAGCTTGGACTTCTTCCTTCAATATCATTGGTTTCTGATCATATGCTACCTCCTGAAATGGCTTCCAGCATCACAGAAACACACAAGCCACCACAGAACAACAAATTGACAGACAAGTGGTAGTTTCTACAAATACTAGCTATTATTATGTAGGTTATATGTTCAAAATAGCACTACTAGTAAGGGCTATTTGTCTTGTTGGAAAATTTCTTTATTCTCTTTCTTACTGTTAATAAATAGAACCTCTATATATGGAGATCAACTTTGCTCATAATTTTAAAAAGACAATGAACATAGAATGCTTGCTTTTCAAAATGTATCCTTAAATAGTCAAAGAGTTAGATACACTATTGAAGTAACCATAGTAAAATACAAAGTGAACAATGATAAATAAAAACTCAAAAAAGACAAAGGGAGACAGAGAAGGGTAGGTCTACACAGATTATTCGAAACTGCTTCATTACATTGAATGTTTCAAGTGATTGAGGATTTGCAACATTGTCAATATCTTTCAGATTATTCAAACAACACCATTTGTTAATACTTGTGGAATTCATAACTCTTGGAATGAAGTATAAGGTTTTTAGACTAGTCTTTAGATCACAGTCTAATTTTAGAGTTCCTAATCTTATATTCTCTGGAATACAGTCCTATCCACTGGCACTAGAATATGTTTAAATCTGTTAAAAATGAGAATGAAAATTATAATGTTGGAGTATGTATCACTCATACTGCCAAAGTATGGGCTTGCTTAAAAGTCCAGGCAGTATCTTCTTGGCCATCTCAGAGTCTAGTTTCTGCTTGAACGGTAAAAGAAATGGTTTGAATATATTGCCATTAACTCTAAGTTCATTAATATATATATTTTTCCTGATAGTCCGTTGGGGAAGGAAAAAAAAAAAAAAAAAAAGAACATTGCCATCAAGTTGATTCCAACTCATAACGACCCTATAGATCAGAGTAGAACTGCCCCATAGGGTTTCCAAGGGGCAGCTGGTAGATTCCAGCTGCTTATCTTTCGATTTGCAGCCCAGCTCTAAACCACTTAGCTAGGGCTCCTTTCCTGATAGTTACGTTTCCAATTTGAGTTCATCTGAATTTAAACGGTTTATGTGACATCATCATTATCCACCAGATACACATTATATATATATATACACACACACACACACACACGCTCGCACACATATATACATATCACTTAAGATCATTCGAAAGGGGCTGCAGCAGTGCATCGACAGGGAACTGCCAGAAATTCAAGCTGGATTCAGAAGAGGATATAGAATGCGGGATATCATTGTTGAAGTCAGATGGATTCCGGGTGAAAGCAGAGAATACCGGAGAGATGTCTTCCTGTGTTTTACTGACTATGCAAAGGCATTCGACTGTGTGGATCATAACAAATTATGGACAACATTGTGAAGAATGGGAATTTCACAACACTTAATTGTGCTCATGCACAGCCTGTACATAGACCAAGAGGCAGTTGTTGGAACAGAACAAGGGGATACTGAGTGGGTCAGGGCTGTATTCTTTCACCATACTTATTCAATCTGCACACTGAGCAAATAATCCGAGAAGCTGGACTATACAAAGAAAAACAGGGCATCAGGATTGAAGGAAGGCTCATTAACAACCTGCATTATGAGGTGACACAATCTTGCTTGCTGAAATTGAAGAGGACTTGAAGCACTTACGGATGAAGATCAAAGACCATAGCCTTCAGTATGGATTACACCCCAACATAAAGAAAACAAAAATCCCTAAAACTAGACCAATAAGCAAAATCATGATAAATGGATAAAAGATTGAAGTTGTCAAAAATTTCATTTTACTTGGATCCACAATCAACACCTATGGAAGCAGCAGTCAAGAAATCAAACCATGCACTGCACTGGGCAAATCTGATGCAATAGACCTGTTTTAAGTGTTAAAAACCAAAGATGTCACCTTGAAGCCTAAGGTGTGCCTGACCCAGGTCATGGTGTTTTCAATTGCCTCATATGTACAGGAAAGCTGAACAATGAATAAGGAAGACCGAAGAAGAACTGATGCCTTTGAACTGTGCTGTTGGAGAAGAATATTGAATATACCATGGACTGCCGGAAGAATGAACAAATCTGTTTTGGAAGAAGTACAACCAGAATGTTCCTTAGAAGCAAGAATGGCATGACTACATCTCACATACCTTGGACATGTTGCCAGGAGGGATCAGTCCCTGGAAGATATCATGCTTGGTAAAGTAGAGAGTGAGCAAAAAAGAGGAAATCCCTCAATGAAATGGATTTACACAGTGGCTGCAACAACGGACTCAAGCATAACAAAAGATCATGAGAATGGCCCAGTACCAGAACAGTGTTTCTTTCTGTTGTGCACAGGGTGGCTGAGTCGATGGCACCTAACGACAATAACACACACATACATGTACTCTTATATATACATATATATAAGTACATATATACATATATATACATATATATGTTTTATCTGGTAAATCTTTAATGTGCTCTGTTCCAATGGAACCCCCTCCCTTTTTTTTTTAAACCAGCCCGATAAAATAGCAGCTGTGGTGCAATGAATTGCTTAATATGGCTCTTCAAGCCAGTCTTTTAATTACCATGAAATGTTTGGGTGGGCCCATGCTAATAAGGTATATGGAACCCTAATGAGGGGATTGGTCAGTTTTGGCATCCTGCTAGGCTTAAAATGAGCCACGGCAGAGAAGGGTGGATCTCCGTACCACCCAGAAAGAACAGCCAGAAGTGGAGCACATATGTTGGACCCAGGTTCCCTTTCCTGAAAACCTCCAGGAACCAGGAGACAGAGGGAGAGAGAGAGGCAGAGTTGTTAACACAGAAGACCAGGAGATGGCAAGAAGCAGCAGCAGAGATATCTCGCCCACGGAGCAAGAAAGCTGAGTACCTTCAGGTAGGAGGCTTGCTGGAGGAGTAGAGTGCCTCTGGGCACTTGGTGGAACTAGGTTTGCCAACCCATGGAGCTAGAGATGAGGGCCTTCAGGCCAAGGCTTACTGGCAGAGTGGGGTACCTCTGGGCACTTCTTGGCAGAGCTAAAAGCTTTGTAACACTTGCCTAAGCAGAGAAGAGGCCGAGGGCCTGACAGAGGTGTGCCTGTGGGCATGGCTAAGAAGAGGCTAACCTGATGGAAGAATTTTATCCTGAGCATTCCTGGACTTGAATTGTAACCTGTCACTTTCCTAATAAACCCTGTAACTGTGAGTACAGTCTATGAGTTCTGTGTGACCACTGCAATGAATTATTAAACCCAGCAGAGAAGTAGAGAGTGGCGTGGGTTGGTGTCAGAATTGGTAAAGAATGTGGAGAGAGGTGGCATGTCTGAATTCTGCCTCATAGGAATCAGACTTGGGCTGTTGATTTTTCTTCTCCTTTGCAAAGTTAGAAGAGGTCAGATGCCGACCCCACACCATTTTTACAGTAGACTAGAAATTATAGTAGTCTTTATGTATTTAGTGATGGCAAAAGAATTACTAATTCATTCATTAATTTCTGAAACATTTATTATTTGTACAGTACCATGCTGTGTACTAGCACAGAAATCAAGATGAATAAGGAGGGAAGGGAACCTAACTTTATATCAGTTACATCTCTCACCACTTAATCCTCTCAATAACTTGTGATACAGGCATTTGACTGATAAAAAAGCTGACCCTTATGGGGATTGAATACCTTGCCTGAAATCACATAGGAAGTGATAAAGCTAGAAACTAAAAATGGAACTGTATGAATTCTAAAGTCTATGCTCCTTCCATGATGGTACACTGACACCTTAAGATAGTCTTCAAGGCCTAAAATTCAAGGAGGGATATAAACCATGTACGTAAATAATAAGATTACAAGTAAAATGCAGTAACTGCCATGATAATGAAATGACCAAAGCATTTTGGAGTTCATGAAGGAAAGATTACTGCAGGCTAAATAAGGAATGACTTCACAGAGGAGGCATTTGAATTGGGCCCTGAAAGATACATAGGAATCAGCCATGTGGAGATACAGTGGAGGGGCATTCAAGCAGTACATCTGAACAAAGGCAGAAAGGTGTGAAAACATAGACTGCACATTAAAACATGAGGTATTTGGCTACACTATGACAAATTCAAAAGGAGTGGGAGACAGTATTGAAGATAGAGCTAGGAAGCGAATCTGGGGCAAAGTGTAAATGTCAAGCATTTGTAATTAGTCAAGGAGAGAATGTTTTCTTTAAATTGAGCCATGCCCTTGAGCTTCCATTTTTTATTTTTTACAATCAAATTTCTTAACTGCTTTTATTGACTTAATTTTACCCAACAATCATCCATTTTAACGCCTTGCTAGTAAACAACTACTCTTTAAATATAGCTCTCTCAAATGTAGCCTATAGCCTCCTAATCACAAATTCTAATGGCTTACCTTTAGACTGTATCTTAGATCTTTAAAAGAATGACACTTTGTTGACCACCATACCTCTCTTCTCCTTTGCCATCTCAGACAGTGCCATGCCAGATCTCCTTCTATCTCTTTGATATTCTTTGTTTCCACTGACTTTACTTTGTATTAGTTTTCTAGGGCACCCATAACAAAGTAGCACAAACTGAGTGACTTAAAACAAAAGAAATTTATTCTCTCACAGTTCTGTAGGCTGGAAGTCTGATTTTGGGATGTCAGCAGGGCCATGGTCCCCCTAAACCTCTAGGGGAAGATACTTCTTGTCTCCTCCAGCTTCTGGTAGCCTCAAGTATTCCTTGGTTTGTGGCAATCTCTGCCTGTCTCTTCACATGGTCATTTTCCCTTTTTGTCTAAGTCTCTTCTTCTTATAAAGATACCAATCATATAGGATTAGGGCCCGCCCTACTCCAGTATGACCTCATGTTAACTAATTATGTCTGCAAAGACCAATTATTACAGGCCTTATATTTCCATAAAAGGTCGCATTCATGGAAACCGGGGATTAGGACTTCAACACATGTTTTGGGGGGACACGATTCAACCCATAACACACCTCCTGTCCTTCAAATTTATGTGCTTCTCAGTAGTCCAGCCTCACTCCTCTTTTTTCCTTACAAATTTCATCCACATTCAGGGCTTTAATTCCACTTTTCTTAATAGAAAAAGTGTATATATTAAGATCTTTCACCTGATACTCTACACATTTCCACTATCATGCTTAAATTCCCATTTCCAAATGTCAGATGGACACTTCCCTTAGGTATTCCACAAATGGATCAAAATTACCAAGTCAGAATGATCATTTTGGCTTCTTAAAAAATAACACCTTATTCCTTTCTTTCTTATTTCTGATAAATCCACCAGAATTCTTCTGGTTGTCAGGCTCATCTTCTAAGATTACTTCCTTACTTTCTATGGCCAATTATTGGTCACACCTTTCCTTCTTCCTTTACTAAGTATTTTCTTTTCTGTGGTTGGTGACACAGTCTAGTTTGGGCCCTCCCTACATCCTCTTGACCTCATTATTACAACAGACTCCTCCCTGGTACACCTACCTCTAATCTGACCTTTCTTCCATTCACTTTGTACACTTCTGCCAAATCCTACAATTCTACTCCCCTGATCTTCATGACTCCATAAATCCTACTGAATTATGTACTAATTTCTTTCCCAAGCATTTAAGTCCCTTTCATGACTTAGCTTCAAACTACTTTTTCAGCTTTATCTCCTACATATAGCCACGGCTGCAAACCAAAAGGCTGGCAGTTCAAATCCATCAACCACTCCGTGGAAATCCTATAGGGCAGTTCTACTCTGTCCTATAGGGTCATTATGAGTCGGAATTGACACGATGACAATGGGTTTCTGGTTATCCTCTACAGTTACTCTAAATTCCAGCCAAACACAGTATAACAATTACCTTTGCAAACTTTGAGCTTTAGCACACCTACTGAATTCTTCTGCAAATAGCCTGCTCACATAAATAACACGCACATATATAACACACGGAAATGATGAAAAAAGTTCTGGGATAGTGCACCCATGCATATACTACACATATCTCGTGACATTTCCAGAAGTGAATTTCAGCCTCATTTACCCTCATTCAACAGTCCAAAAATGTTACTTTTTGATCATATTTGTATAATAAAGGTACAAGCCATGGTCAAGAAGTAAGGGATTGAGCTTGGTGTACTGGGTAATTGGAAAATAAACAAAACTGTGCATTTGCTCTGGGGCAGTTTACAGCTGGGTCTGAGAGTGGTGGAGTTCCTTATAGTCATTCTGCACCCAGGTATGTCACACCAAAGACAGGCAGAGGGTCCAGCAGAGGGCTATGCACAGGGCTGCCACAGCCCAAGCATGGGCTGGACCACAGTGGGCAGGGGTCGATGCCCATGTACACCTGGGTCCGGTAATGCCAGCCCCATGTGAGGCCAGGTGGAAAGATGGTGAGGGTGTAGACATGCACTGCCTGGCCCCACAGGGCTCCTGAGTAGCCAAGTTGGACCCACCTCATCTGAGTGAGGGATGCATAACCCCTCTGTACTTCCTGGGTCCAGCTGCCCTGGCGAGGATTATTTCTGGAGTAGAAAAAGTGGTTTCTTCCTGCATTGAAGAAAGCAGTTTGCAAAGCAGGAAAGAAATTCTGCCAACAGAGGGGCTGTTTTAGAAACTCGAGGGTAGGCTGGTGAGGGTCTGCTGCTGGGAACCAAACCTCTGAGTCAAGAGGCACCAAGGTGAAGACTTAACATTAAATCCATTGGATAGAAAAAAAACAAAAACTGAAGTCAGCAACATGTCAAAAAATATTGATATAGCATTTCATGAAAATAACAGAGGGAGGGTATGTGGTATGCAAAAAATGTATAATATACGCATTATTTGCACAAAAACCTGGTACTCCTTTGTTCATGTCATTTCTATTATTTAAAATCTCCTTTCTCTCCTATTTTGGTCTACTAAAATCTTCCTCAATTTTCAAGGATTTATAGAGAAAATGGCACTTGAGCACAGTTTTGGAGTAAGTATGTCAACCTCACTGAGTCTCAGTTTTCTCATCTATAAATTGTGGCTATATATTATAACAAGGCTGAGGCAAAGATTAAGGGTTAATATGAGTAAGCTCACTATTAGGTGCTTAGAAGGCAGTTATTTTTATGATCAGAATATAGTACAACTAATTCATAACAGTTTTAACTTAAATTATACTGGCAATTTAAATAATTAAGACACTTGTAAAAACCAGTGATAATATACTATTTACTACATTATTAGAGCTATCTACTGTCATCAATGGGTCGCTTTTTTCTTTTTTTTTTATAACTTTTATTAAGCTTCAAGTGAACGTTTACAAATCCAATCAGTCTGTCATATATAAGTTTACATACATCTCACTCCCTACTCCCACTTGCTCTCCCCCTCTTGAGTCAGCCCTTTCAGTCTCTCCTTTCTTGACAATTTTGCCGGCTTCCCTCTCTCTCTATCCTCCCATCCCCCCTCCAGACAAGAGTTGCCAACACAATTTCAAGTGTCCACCTGATATAATTAGCTCACTCTTCATCAGCGTCTCTCTCCCACCCGCTGACCAGTCCCTTTCATGTCTGATGAGTTGTCTTCAGGAATGGTTCCTGTCCTGTGCCAACAGAAGGTCTGGGGAGCAAGGCCGCCGGGATTCCTCCAGTCTCAGTCAGACCATTAAGTTTGGTCTTTTTATGAGAATTTGGGGTCTGCATCCCACTGATCTCCTGCTCCCTCAGGGGTCCTCTGCTGTGCTCCCTGTCAGGGCAGTCATCGATTGTGGCCGGGCACCAACTAGTTCTTCTGGTCTCAGGATGATGTAGGTCTCTGGTTCATGTGGCCCTTTCTGTCTCTTGGGCTCTTAGTTGTCGTGTGGCCTTGGTGTTCTTCATTTTCCTTTGCTCCAGGTGGGTTGAGACCAATTGATGCATCTTAGATGGCCGCTTGTTAGCATTTAAGACCCCAGACGCCACATTTCAAAGTGGGATGCAGAATGATTTCATAATAGAATTATTTTGCCAATTGACTTAGAAGTCCCCGCAAACCTTGTTCCCCAGACCCCCGTGCTTGCTCCGCTGACCTTTGAAGCATTCATTTTATCCCGGAGACTTCTTTGCTTTTGGTCCTGTCCAATTGAGCTGACCTTCCATGTATTGAGTGTTGTCTTTCCCTTCACCTAAAGCAGTTCTTATCTACTGATTAATCAATAAAAAACCCTCTCCCACCCTCCCTCCCTCCCCGCCTCGTAACCACAAAAGTATGTGTTCTTCTCAGGTTTACTATTTCTCAAGATTTTATAATAGTGGTCTTATACAATATTTGTCCTTTTGCCTCTGACTAATTTCACTCAGCATAATGCCTTCCAGGTTCCTCCATGTTATGAAATGTTTCAGAGATTCGTCACTGTTCTTTATCGATGCGTAGTATTCCATTGTGTGAATATACCACAATTTATTTACCCATCCATCCGTTGATGGACACCTTGGTTGCTTCCAACTTTTTGCTATTGTAAACAGAGCTGCAATAAACATGGGTGTGCATATATCTGTTTGTATGAAGGTTCTTGTATCTCTAGGGTATATTCCCAGGAGTGGGATTTCTGGGTTGTATTGTAGTTCTATTTCTAACTGTTTAAGATAACGCCAGATAGATTTCCAAAGTGGTTGTACCATTTTACATTCCCACCAGCAGTGTATGAGAGTTCCAATCTCTCCACAGCCTCTCCAACATTTATTATTTTGTGTTTTTTGGATTAATGCCAGCCTTGCTGGTGTGAGATGGAATCTCATCGTAGTTTTAATTTGCATTTCTCTAATGGCTAATGATCGAGAGCATTTTCTCATGTATCTGTTGGCTGCCTGAATATCTTCTTTAGTGAAATGTGTGTTCGTATCCTTTGCCCACTTCTTGATTGGGTTGTTTGTCTTTTTGTGGTTGAGTTTTGACAGAATCATGTAGATTTTAGAGATCAGGTGCTGGTCGGAGATGTCATAGCTGAAAATTCTTTCCCAATCTGTAGGTGGTCTTTTTACTCTTTTGGAGAAGTCTCTAGATGAGCATAGGTGTTTGATTTTTAGGAGCTCCCAGTTATCGGGTTTCTCTTCATCATTTTTGGTAATGTTTTGTATTCTGTTTATACCTTGTATTAGGGCTCCTAGGGTTGTCCCAATTTTTTCTTCCATGATCTTTATCATTTTAGTCTTTATGTTTAGGTCTTTGATCCACTTGGAGTTAGTTTTTGTGCATGGTGTGAGGTATGGGTCCTGTTTCATTTTTTTGCAAATGGATATCCAGTTATGCCAGCACCATTTGTTAAAAAGGCTATCTTTTCCCCAATTAATTGACACTGGTCCTTTGTCAAATATCAGCTGCTCATACGTGGATGGATCTATGTCTGGGTTCTCAATTCTGTTCCATTGGTCTATGTGCCTGTTGTTGTACCAGTACCAGGCTGTTTTGACTACTGTGGCTGTATAATAGGTTCTGAAGTCAGGTAAACTGAGGCCTCCCACTTTCTTCTTCTTTTTCAGTAGTGCTTTGTTTATCCGGGGCTTCTTTCCCTTCCATACGAAATTGGTGATTTGTTTCTCTAGCCCCTTAAAATATGACATTGGAATTTGGATCGGAAGTGCGTTAAATGTATAGATAGATGGCTTTTGGTAGAATAGACATTTTTACTACGTTAAGTCTTCCTATCCATGAGCAGGGTATGTTTTTCCACTTAAGTATGTCCTTTTGAATTTCTTGTAGTAGAGCTTTGTAGTTTTCTTTGTATAGGTCTTTTACATCCTTGGTAAGATTTATTCCTAAGTATCTTATCTTCTCGGGGGCTACTGTGAATGGTATTGATTTGGTTATTTCCTCTTCGGTGTTCTTTTTTTTGATGTAGAGGAATCCAAGTGATTTTTGTATGTTTATTTTATAACCTGAGACTCTGCCAAATTCTTCTATTAGTTTCAGTAGATTTCTGGAGGATTCCTTAGGGTTTTCTGTGTATATAATCATGTCATCTGCAAATAGTGATAACTTTACTTCTTCCTTGCCAATCCGGATACCTTTTATTTCTTTGTCTAGCCTAATTGCCCTGGCTAGAACTTCCAGCACAATGTTGAATAAGAGTGGTGATAAAGGGCATCCTTGTCTGGTTCCCGTTCTCAAGGGAAATGCTTTCAGGTTCTCTCCATTTAGAGTGATACTGGCTATTGGCTTTGCATAGATGCCCTTTATTATGTTGAGGAATTTTGCTTCAATTCCTATTTTGGTAAGAGTTTTTATCATAAATGGGTGTTGGACTTTGTCAAATGCCTTTTCTGCATCAATTGATAAGATCATGTGGTTTTTGTCTTTTGTTTTATTTATGTGATGGATTACATTAATGGTTTTTCTGATATTAAACCAGCCTTGCATACCTGGTATAAATCCCACTTGATCAGGGTGAATTATTTTTTTGATGTGTTGTTGGATTCTATTGGCTAGAATTTTGTTGAGGATTTTTGCATCTATGTTCATGAGGGATATAGGTCTATAATTTTCTTTTTTTTGTAATGTCTTTACCTGGTTTTGGAATCAGGGAGATGGTGGCTTCACAGAATGAGTTGGGTAGTATTCCGTCATTTTCTATGCTTTGGAATACCTTCAGAAGTAGTGGTGTTAACTCTTCTCTGAAAGTTTGGTAGAACTCTGCAGTGAAGCCGTCTGGGCCAGGGCTTTTTTTTGTTGGGAGTTTTTTGATTACCGTTTCAATCTCTTTTTTTGTTATGGGTCTGTTTAGTTGTTCTACTTCTGAATGTGTTAGTTTAGGTAGGTAGTGTTTTTCCAGGAATTCATCCATTTCTTCTAGGTTTTCAAATTTGTTAGAGTACAATTTTTCATAATAATCTGAAATGATTCTTTTAATTTCATTTGGTTCTGTTGTGATATGGTCCTTCTCGTTTCTTATTCGGGTTATTTGTTTCCTTTCCTGTACTTCTTTAGTCAGTCTAGCCAATGGTTTATCAATTTTGTTAATTTTTTCAAAGAACCAGCTTTTGGCTTTGTTAATTCTTTCAATTGTTTTTCTGTTCTCTAATTCATTTAGTTCAGCTCTAATTTTTATTATTTGTTTTCTTCTGGAGCCTGATGGATTCTTTTGTTGCTCAGTTTCTATTTGTTCAAGTTGTAGGGACAGTTCTCTGATTTTGGCTCTTTCTTCTTTTTGTATGTGTGCATTTATCGATATAAATTGGCCTCTGAGCACTGCTTTTGCTGTGTCCCAGAGGTTTTGATAGGAAGTATTTTCATTCTCGTTGCTTTCTATGAATTTCCTTATTCCCTCCTTGATGTCTTCTATAACCCAGTCTTTTTCAGGAGGGTATTGTTCATTTTCCAAGTATTTGATTTCTTTTCCCTCGTTTTTCTGTTATTGATCTCTAGTTTTATTGCCTTGTGGTCTGAGAAGATGCTTTGTAATATTTCGATGTTTTGGACTCTGCAAAGGTTTGTTTTATGACCTAATATGTGGTCTATTCTAGAGAATGTTCCATGTGCGCTAGAAAAAAAAGTATATTTTGCAGCAGTTGGGTGGAGAGTTCTGTATAAGTCAATGAGGTCAAGTTGGTTGATTGTTGTAATTAGGTCTTCCGTGTCTCTATTGAGCTTCTTACTGGATGTCCTGTTCTTCTCCGAAAGTGGTGTGTTGAAGTCTCCTACTATAATTGTAGAGGTATCTATCTCACTTTTCAATTCTGTTAAAATTTGATTTATGTATCTTGCAGCCCTGTCATTGGGTGCATATATATTTAATATGGTTATGTCTTCCTCATCAATTGTCCCTTTTATCATTATATAGTGTCCTTCTTTATCCTTTGTGGTGGATTTAAGTCTAAAGTCTATTTTGTCAGAAATTAATATTGCTACTCCTCTTCTTTTTTGCTTATTGTTTGCTTGATATACTTTTTTCCATCCTTTGAGTTTTAGTTTGTTTGTGTCTCTAAGTCTAAGGTGTGTCTCTTGTAGGCAGCATATAGATGGATCGTGTTTCTTTATCCAGTCTGTGACTCTCTGTCTCTTTATTGGTGCATTTAGTCCATTTACATTCAGGGTAATTATAGATAAATAAGTTTTTAGTGCTGTCATTTTGATGCCTTTTTATGTGTGTTGTTGACAATTTCATTTTTCCACATACTTTTTTGTGCTGAGGCATTTTTCTTAGTAAATTGTGAGATCCTCATTTTCATAGTGTTTGACTTTATGTTAGTTGAGTCGTTACGTTTTTCTTGGCTTTTATCTTGAGTTATAGAGTTGTTATACCTTTTTGTGGTTACCTTATTATTTACCCCTATTTTTCTAAGTAAAAACCTAACTTGTATTCTTCTATATCGCCTTGTATCACTCTCCATATGGCAGTTCAATGCCTCCTGTATTTAGTCCCTGTTTTTGATTATTGTGATCTTTTACCTATTGACTTCCATGATTCCCTGTTATGTGTATTTTTTTTTTAATTAATCTTAATTTGTTTGTTTTTGTGATTTCCCTATTTGAGTTGATATCAGGACGTTCTGTTTTGTGACCTTGTGTTGTGCCGATATCTGATATTATTGGTTCTCTGACCAAACAATATCCTTTAGTATTTCTTGTAGCTTTGGTTTGGTTTTTGTAAATTCTCTAAACTTGTGTTTGTCTGTAAATATCTTAATTTCGCCTTCATATTTCAGAGAGAGTTTTGCTGGATATATGATCCTTGGCTGGCAGTTTTTCTCCTTCAGTGTTCTGTATATGTCGTCCCATTCCCTTCTTGCCTGCATGGTTTCTGCTGAGTAGTCTGAACTTATTCTTATTGATTCTCCCTTGAAGGAAACCTTTCTTTTCTCCCTGGCTGCTTTTAAAATTTTCTGTTTATCTTTGGTTTTGGTGAGTTTGATGACAATATGTCTTGGTGTTTTTCTTTTTGGATCAATCTTAAATGGGGTTCGATGAGCATCTTGGATAGATATCCTTTTGTCTTTCATGATGTCAGGGAAGTTTTCTGTCAGGAGTTCTTCAACTATTTTCTCTGTGTTTTCTGTCTCCCCTCCCTGTTCTGGGACTCCAATCACCCGCAGGTTATCCTTCTTGATAGAGTCCCACATTATTCTTAGGGTTTCTTCATTTTTTTTAATTCTTTTATCTGATTTTTTTTTCAGCTATGTTGGTGTTGATTCCCTGGTCCTCCAGATGTCCCAGTCTGCATTCTAATTGCTCGAGTCTGCTCCTCTGACTTCCTATTGCATTGTCTAATTCTGTAATTTTATTGTTAATCTTTTGGATTTCTACATGTTGTCTCTCTATGGATTCTTGCAACTTATTAATTTTTCCACTATGTTCTTGAATAATTTTTTTGAGTTCTTCAACAGTTGTATCAGTGTGTTCCTTGGCTTTTTCTGCAGTTATCCTAATTTCATTTGTGATATCTTTAAGCATTCTGTAAATTAGTTTTTTATATTCTGTATCTGATAATTCCAGGATTGTATCTTCATTTGGGAAAGATTTTGATTCTTTTGTTTGGGGGGTTGGAGAAGCTGTCATGGTCTGCTTCTTTAAGTGGTTTGATATGGATTGTTGTCTCCGAGCCATCACTGGGAAACTAGTTTTTCCAGAAAATCCGTTAAAAAAAAAATGCAGTCAGATCCCTATCAGAGTTCTCCCTCTGGCTCAGGCTATTCAGATGTTAATGAAGCCGCCTGGGGAGGGTGGGGGAGGGAACAGAGAGATAGGAGAGTAGCACCTCAGAATATAGCCAGAGTTGCTTGTCTTGCTTGGAATGACTATTATATCTGAGATTCCCGCGGGGCGCGTCGCCTATGTGTGCTGGCTGTGTGGAGATTGCCCCCGGGGGGTCTGGCCCGCTGGAGTCACGGTCAGATCCTCTGCTTCCAGCCCCACGCCCAGCATCAAGGCTCCCCTACTGGGTCGGTGCACTCTCGACTCCAAAATCAGTCGCTGCCTCCCGGGGACTTCTTGTCCCTCCAGCCGCGTTGCCGTGCCCCCCCCGCGAACCAGGTAGGCCACCTCCCGGGGTTAGTTCAGGTGGGTGGAGCAGCTCCCCGTGCTTGTGCCGTGACCGAGTGTCCCGGCCGGAACGCTGTTCTCCCCGCTCCAATACCAGTCGCTGCCTCCCGGGGACTTCTCCTACCGGCTGCGTCCCACGTCGCCCGCGGAACCGGCTGGTCCCCCTCCCGGGGTTAGTTCAGGGGGGTGGAGCAGCTCTCTGTGCTTGTGCCGTACCTGACTGGTACGCTGGCTCCGGGCTCTGGAAACGATCGCTGCTTCCCCGTATTAGTTCGTTCTCCGTCTCTAAATCTGTGTTTGTTGTTCAGGGTTCGTAGATTGTTATGTATGTGATCGATTCACTTGTTTTTCCGTGTCTTTGTTGTAAGAGGGATCCGAGGTAGCGTCTGCCTAGTCTGCCATCTTGGCTCCGCCGCCTCTGCTTTTTTCTTTTGAAACTAATGTCCATTCTTAGCATTTCAAAAGATTAGACAAAACATTTGGGAGAAAAATAAAACAAAGGCTTGTTTATCAGAAGACCTAGACCTATCATGACACGGCAGCAAAAGAAAACAATTAATCCCCCTGTTTGCCTCAGTGTCTTCATTACCCAAGAGCAGTCTGAGGAAGATGTAAGTTAATATTTCTATAATGAATAATCAAAATTACAATATGTGTAAAAAGTTATTCAACTTTGCAGATCATTTTGTTTCAATTCTTTTGGAATTAGGATACAAAGCCCATTATAAATTAAAATTGTTTCATCTCCGCACTCACATCTAAAAAGTGGTAAGATGCTGAATACTGTCATCTTCATTTTAGACAAAAAGAAGTTGAAATATAGAGATAGTAAGAGATTTTTCGGTATCACCTGAGTCAATAATGGAATTGTAAACATGACACAGACATTCTAATTATTTATGCAGATGCCTACTTATTCTAAAAGCACTTCTAGATTTGTGTACCTTATTTTAAATGAAAGTTTTATACAACAGAAGATACCATGAATGAGTAACTACACAGGAAAATTTTTATATCTATAGTATGTTTACATTTTATATGCCTCCTTAAATTACTTTATAAAGTACCCAACCCAAAGTAGTTAAGGAAATTTTGTATTTTTTTAAATCATGTAGCTTTTGAACTGGAGATTGAGGATTTAAAATGGCAATTTCAAGTATCTTGCATAATTTCCCGTCAACTTTTATTTTTTCCCAGATGGTTTTCTCATTTTCTCCAGTTTCCAGGAATGTGCCTTCAGAAAATTTTCTTCTTCTGTTCTTTTTTTGTATGGCATGAAAAATATTATCTGAGTGTAAGGGTGGGAAACCTGTCAAGCACTGACCTTCTGTAACATTCACCTTCAAAAAAATGATAAAGATTATCAAAACCTGAATGTCTGACAAACTTTTGAAGAAAATTTCAAACAAAATAAAATTGAATATGTGTAAGTTACATAAGACAGCGAATGAATTTGCTTAGAGACCTTACTAAACAAGCTGACAGCTAAACACATGTCCATTACAGATCATTGTTTCTTGAACCATAAATGTGGCACTTGCAGTTAGCTTATGCCTGCTGTTTCAAACATCTGATAAGAATTCATAACACATGGAAATGATTGAAAACTAAACAAGACACTCTTCATAATTTTTAATCTGCCTCATTAATCACAAAGATAATGAATCTGTTTGTAATGAAACGAAAGTTTGGCTGTTGAAATCATAAAATAGCTGCAATAAAATTCCATCATAAGTATTAAAACTATAGACATAGGACACTATTTTTAGGCTTATGGCATCATCAGCTGGAGCAGAGATCCAAGTTTACTATCTCAGAAAGTATTATGTTGTAGTTTGCCCATGAATTTTGAGAATATATAAATATATCCGGCAAATATCCAACAAAATTAATTCAGGGAAACCCCACCGTGTATTCAAAGCTCAGTCCTACCACTACTAATAGTACGGCCTTGGACAACTCAGTTAACCAAGCTAAGCCTCAGTTTCCTCATCTTGAAATGAGGGTAATAGTAAAGTTGTTGTAAGGAAAAAATTTGATTCCATGGAAATTACTTGGCACACTTAACATGGTGCTTGGCCCAGTACTTAATATAAGTTCTCTTCTACTATGATTATTAATTATTTTTTCACTTCTACCACTAACACACTCCTACTCTTTCTAATTACAGTCAATTTCTGAAAAACTGTGATCTCAATCTCATCAAAGAGATTAAAGGTGAATCCTTCCATTTTTCTGACAGATTAATACATTCCAAAAGCTTCTTCTTGTTGTTAGGTTGCCTCGAGTCAGTTCCAACTCATAGTGACCCTATGTACTGTAGAACGAAACAATGTCTGGTCCTGTGCCATTCCCAAAATCATTATGCTTGAGCCCATTGGTGTAGCCACTGTATCAATCCATCTTGTTGATGGTCTTCCATTCTTTCACTGACCCTCTATTTACCAAGCATGATGCCCTTCTCCAGAGACTGGTCCCTCCTGATAACATGTCCAAAGTATGTAAGACGAAGTCTTGCCATCCTTGCGTCTAAGGAGCATTCTGGCTATATTTCTTCCAAGACAGATTTGTTCATTCTTTTGGCAGTGCATGGTATATTCAATATTCTTCACCGACGCCATAATTCAAAGGCATCAATTCTTCTTTGGTCTTCCTTCTTCATCGGCCAGCTTTTGAATGCATATGAGGTGATTGAAAACACCATGGCTTGGGTCAGGTACGCCTTAGTCCTTAAAGTGACATCTTTGGTTTTTAACACTTTAAAAAGGTCTTTTGCAGCAGATTTGCCTAATGCACTGCATTGTTTGATTTCTTGACTTCTGCTTTCATAAGTGTTGATTGTGGATCCAAGTAAAATGAAATCTTTGACAACTTCAATCTTTTCTCCATTTATCAGGATGTTGCTTACCAGTCCAGTTGTGAGGATTTTTGCTTTCTTTATGCTGAGGTTCAATCCATACTGAAGGCTGTGGTCTTTGATCTTCATCAGTAGGTGTTTCAAGTTCTCTTCACTTTCAGCAACCAAAGTTGTGTCATCTGCATATCGCAGGTTGTTAATAAGTCTTCCTCCAATCCTGATGCCCCATTCTTCTTCATATAGTCCAGTTTCTTGGATTTTTTGCTCAGCATATAGACTGAATAACTATGTTGAAAGGATGCAACTGGATGCACACCTTTTGTAACTTTAAACCACACAGTATCCCCTTGTTCTGTTCCAACTACTGCTTCTTGGTCTAAGTACCGGTTCCTCATGAGTATAAGTAAGTGTTCTGAAATTCCCATTTTTCACAATGTTATCCATAATTTGTTCTGATCCACACCATCAAATAACTTTGCATAGTCAATAAAACACAGGTAAACATTTTTCAGTTATCCTCTGCTTTCAGCCAAGATCCATCTGACATCAGCAATGATATCCCTTGTTCCACATCCTTTTCTGAATCCAGCGTGAATTTCTGGCAGTTCCCTGTCAATGTACTGCTGCAACTGCATTTGAATGATCTTCTGCAAAATTTTACTTATGAGTGATATTGACAATATTGTTTGATAGTTTCCACTTCGGTTGGATCACCTTTCTTTGGAATGGGTACAAATATGGGTCTCTGCCAGTCGGTTGACCAGGTAGCTGTCTTCCAAATTTCTTGGCATAGACAAGTAAGCACTTCTAGCGCTGCGTCTGCTTATTGAAACATCTCAGTTGGTATTCCGTCAATTCCTGGAGCTTTGTTTTTCGCCAATGCCTTCAGTGCAGCTTAGACTTCTTCCTTCAAGACCGTCAGTTCTTGATCATGTGCTACCTCCTGAAATGGTCGAACACTGACCAATTCTTTTTGGTAGGGTGACTCTGTGTATTCCTTCTATCTGTGTTTGATGCCTCCTGTGTCACTCCTATTTTTCCCATTGAATCCTTTGATATTGCAACTAGAAGTCTGAATTTTTGGTTAAGTTCCTTCAGCTTGAGAAATGTCAAGTGTGTTTTTCCCTTTTGGTTTCCTACGTCCAGTTCTTTGGACATTTCAGTATAATACTTTACTTTGTCTTCTGGAGCCACCCTTTGAAATCTTCTGTCCAGCTCTTTTACTTCTTCAGTTCTTCCTTTCACTTTAGCTACTCTACGTTCAAAAGCAAGTTTCAGAGACTCTTCTGACATCCATTTGGGTCTTTTCTTTCTTTCTTGTCTTTTTAATGACCTCTTGTTTTCTTCATGTATGATATTCTTGATGTCATTCCACAACCCATCTGGTCTTCAGTCATTAGTGTTCAATGCATCAAATCTGTTCTTGAGGTGGTCTCTAAATTCAGGTGAGATGTACTCAAGGTCGTACTTTGGCTCTCCTCGACTTGTTCTAATTTTCTTCAACTTCAACTTGCATATGAGCAATTGATGATCTGTTCCACACTTGGCCCCTGGCCTTGTTCTGACTTATGATATTGAGCTTTTCCATTGTCTCTTTCCACAGATGTAGTCAATTTGATTCCTGTGTATTCCATCTAGTGAGGTCCACGTGTATAGAGGCCGTTTATGTTGATGAAAAATGGTATTCACAATGAAGAGGTGGTTGTTCTTGCAAAATTCTATCATGCGCTCTCTGGCGATGTTTCTATCACCAATGCTGTATTTTCCAACTAGTGATCCTTCTTCATTTCCAACTTTTGCATTCCAATCACTAGTAATTATCAGTGCATCCTGATTGCATGATCAATCAACTTCAGACTGCAGAAGTTGGTAAAAATCTTCGATTTCTTCATCTTTGGCCTTAGTGGTTGGTGGGTAAATTTGAATAACAGTCACATATTCTTGTAGGGTATGGATATTATCCTATCATTGACAGTGTTGTACTTCAGGATAGATCTTGAAATGTTCTTTTTATTATGAATATGACACCTTTCCTCTTTGTCATTCTCAGCGTAGCAGACTGTATGATTATCCCATTCAAAATGGCCATTACTTGTCCATTTCAGCTCAGTAATGCCTCGGATGTCAATCTTTAATGTGTTCCACTTCATTTTTGACAACTTTCAATTTTTCTAGATTCATACTTTGTACGTTCCACATTCCAATTGTTAATGGACATTTACCGCTGTTTTTTCTCATTTTGAGTCTTGCCACATCAGCAAATGAAGGTACAGAAAGCTTGACTCATCCACGTCATTAAGGTCAACCCTACTTTGGGGAGGCAGCTCTTACTCAGCCATATTTTGAGTGCCTTCCTTTTCCAACCTGACGGGCTCATCTTTTGGCACTATATTAGACAATGTTCTGCTGCTATCCATTAAGTTTTTCAATGGCCAATTCTTTCGGAAGTAGACTGCTAGGTCCTTCTTCCTAGTCTGTCTTAGTCTGGAAGCTCCAATAAAACCTGTCCACCTAGGATGACCGTTCTGGTATTGAAATGCTGCTGGCAAAGTTTCTAGTATTACAGCAATGCACAAGCCACTATAGTCCAACAAACTAACAGACACATGGTGGTTCAAAAGCTGACCGATAAGGTTTTGCGTTCGATGCAATGTTTAGATTAAATATCATATGGGATGAAAGTGAGAAATGTAGCACATTTTTTAAAAAATGATAAAATTCCCATATCCTAATTCTGGCTTCTAAACACTGGGAACTGAATTTCTTATTTCTTTCATTATAGTCTAGGTGAAGAGGTAATGAATAAACAAGCCAACAAAGAAATGTATATATGCTTACAAATTCAATGAGGAAGACTAACAGAAGCTAAGTTCCTTTAGTCTAAGTGATCCTGGAAGGCATCTATTGGAAGATAAAATTTAAGTTGAGAGAAAATGTTCCATATCCCCTATATAATCTACTACTCCAATATTTAGAAACAGCAAGACTACACCCCTATCCTTAAGTAGAACTGCAATTTAGAAAGAAGACAAGGAGCCTAAATACATCTGCATATTGCCTTTAAATTTACAATCTTCTTTCACATAAAAGGCCATTTTTATTTTTAAATAAAAAGTTTAGACACTTGATGTAGATTGTCCTTATTTTTTCAAGATTTCTTTCAAATCTGAAGAATATTTTTTGTGTTTTTGAAAAGAGGCAAAACAAGAGTGAATCCTGCACAAAATCATAAAATATTCATAGTAGCTCTTATTGCTATTCTGTCTACACACCAAGTAAGAATTTCAGAATCAAACATATTTCATAACAAAACTTGGCTTAGTGAACATTTCACAGAAGTGGAGTAAATTTGATATGGCAGAAATTCGATCTTTAGCTGTATGTTTATTCTACAATCCAACTCTACAAATGATATTAACTCAGTATGAAAAGCAAATGGGATTTCCACCTCTAGTAAGGCAGCATACTAGATAACCTGAAAACTTTATTGCTATCAAACACCTAGAAGTACTGGATAAAATATATTAAACAAACAACAATAGACACCTTTGAATGCTAAATTAAGGGAAATATGCAGGAGTTGAAAAATAAGGGGACTGAAAACCAGAGCAAGAAGTATTGCAATTATTACTGGGTGTCCCTGAGTTACTAACTGCAATAGCCTAGGAAGATAGGTTTTAACAATCATTGAGATAGAACTAAGACTTCAACAAAACTCAGATTCTCTACTTATTAAAAGGGTTAGTAAGAAAGACAACTACTCACAAACACAAACAAGAAGGCTACAGAGAAACCTGTTTGTCTCAGGTCCAGGCAGGTAATCAGGCTCTCAAGTTAACGAATACTCTCAGCCATCTAAGGACCATTTTTAATTAAAATCACCAGTGATTTGAACTCCAGTGCACCTGTTAGAATTAAAAGTAAACTCTGAAGAAAGGCATCCTCAACCCAAACTCCACAAATCTCTGAAAAATATGAACTCCCAATAAAAATATTTCATAATATACAAGGAAACAAGGCATTGTGAGTGAAAATCAGAAGAACCACAAATAACAGAACCTTACCCTCAAAACTTCACATACTGCAAAAAGAAAAAAATGTTTATTATATGCAGAGAATGAAAGAGAATAAAAAATAAGAGACCTACAACAATATCTGAGAAAAAGAACCAAAACAACTTGTAGAAAAGATGAATAGAAGAGCTAAAATTAAACTCAATCAACAGTTGAAAAAACACAGCTGAACAGAGAACGAATCTGAAAACACACGTAACGCAGGATCCAAAACACACAGAGAAAAAAGCAACTATGAAAAAGATACACGGAAATACGAGATGAGAAGGTCCAATACATATATAAGGGGAATTGCAAGAAGAGAAAACAGATTGAGATTGAGATAATATTTAAAGCAATAATATCTGGGAATATTCCAGAATTGATGAAAAAGGCTATTTCTCATGAACTAATTTTCATTCAGGGAGCTCGGTGAATTTCAAGCAAGATAAATAAAAAAAATTCACAGGTAGACACATCATAGTCAAACAAAGACAAAGTGATCTTAAAACAACCAGAATGAATTCAGTAAGAATAACTCATTTAGAACTAAGTTTATTTACTTATTTGTTTATTGACAGAGAAAGTACGCTGACACAGCATGGACTATGCAACATAAATGATGTCTTTCATTATATCCATTAAAGCAAAGAAGATCTAATGGCTGGGTGCTTAAACAAAAAAAGATAATGGATTAGTCCCACCAGTTTAACTATTCCAAGAGTCCTACATAACACGTCAAAGTTAAGCTTTAGGTGCATTCCCACCTAAGATACTATGGACTGAGTCCTTAGCCATAATTCTACCTGGCATTTTCATTAATAACTTGAAGCTGTTCACAAATGTGTGTTAAGTGGGATGAAGGGACAAAGACATGCTTAACAAATTCATGGATACAAAACCTGGGAGAAAAAGCATTTTTTTTTTAAGGATTCTGAGAGCACTTGAAAGGCTAATAAGATTTAGTAAAAAATATAAGATGATGCATTGAGTATAAAGCAGAAAACCAATATGGGTGTAGGGTATATGAATGAATCTAGGAGGGAGGAGATTTGGAGTAATAACAGCAGCAAGTATGAAAAAGGCTGAGGGCCTTAAAGATGACAGCACAATCTGAGTCAACTCTGTGATGTGGCTGCCAAAAAAATCTGTATGATCTTAAGCTTCATTAAGAGAAGTACAGTAGGTAATATATTGAATATGACTGTTCCTTTCTACTCTGTACTAGTCAGATAAATCTGATGACTTGAATTAACTTCACACAAGATAGGGTTGAATGAACTACAAACATTTTGCGGGGCAAGGAGAAATCTCAGGGGAACCATCACAGCAGTCTTCCAATATGAAACTGTCAAAAGAAATTGGATTCACTTTATATGGATTCAAGGGTGTAGAAAGATGACTGAGAGATGAAATTAATGGAGGATAGCATTCAGCACAATATAAACTTCAATATTCTAGAAGAAGGAACTGCAATCTCAAATAGTAATGAGTTCCTTGTAGTTGCAAACACTTAAGCATCAACGGATGGTGATGTTTTAGAGAGGGTTAAAGGATCAGATGGGTGGTTGGACTGAATAATTTTCAGGTCCCTTTTAAATGTGTGACTCTGTGATTCTATGAAAAACTAAGTGTTTGATGACAACAGTATAATGGTCAACTATAGAAGTTATATAGACGCCTGCTAATATTCATCAAGGTGTCCCTGGGTAGTGTAAATGGTTAATGTGTTCAGTTGCTCACCAAAAAAGGGTTGGCAGTTCCAGTCCATCCAGAGGTGCCTCAGACAAAAGGCCTGGTGATCTACTTCCAACAAATTGGCCATTGAAAATCCTGTGGGGGACAGTTCTACTCTGGCACACAAGGTGTCACCATGAGTCAGAATCAACTCAACAGCAACTGGCGGTGATGGGAATATTCATCGATGGTATGCTTATAAATCTTACCTTTGAAATTAATGAGTAAGTTTTATAAACAAACTTTTGATGAATACCAACAAGTATCTTTGTAGCTTCATCTTTTTTAGATGCCTAAAAAATCTTTGAAAATAGTTTTCTGTTTCTGATGAACTATTTCTTTAAAACAAATTCTAAGCAGTGTATTAAAGGCATGAACATCTTCACAGCTCATTCCATATATTATCATACTGCTTTCCATTGTATAATACCAGTATATAATGCTGCCTATAGTAACTATAGTAACTATAGTTTATCAAGTTTACCACAATTTTATCAGCCCCAAGTATGATAATTTTCTTTTTAGTTTTTAAAGCTATGAAAATAGTTTTAAACTTTTAATGAAATCTCAGCGCTGGCTTGACTATTTTTTTTTTAATGTTTGTAACAGCAATTCTGAGATACTTTAGTTTACACGGAGTCCCTGGGTAGTGCAAATGGTTAACGCATTTGGCTGCTAACCAAAATGTTGGAGATTCAAGTTTACTTAGAGGTACTTCGGAAGAAAGGCTAGCCCATTTATTTCTGAAAAAAAAAAAAAAAGCAATTGAAAACCCTATAAAGCACAATTCTACTCTGACACATATGGGTTTACCACGTGTCAGAATCAGCTCAATAGCAACTTTTTTGTGTGTGTTAGTTTGCATATCTTAACAAATATTTTCTAAATATTTCCTTTTTTCTCACTTTCTTTTCTCTTAGTTACCTATGTTTCCAAATGAATAACATTCTCATTCATATGCTTCATATGCTTTTCTTATGAAATTAAATGTGCTTATTACATAGCAGTCATACTAATTTTTTAATATTTCCATGCATATATTTTCCCTAGTCTGTTATCATCCTGCTCACTGAAATTCAGCTGTGTTTTATTACATAAAATATGAGCTTTATATTGTTATATGTTGTCTGTTTGGTTTTTGCAATAGTTCAGAATAATTTTGTAGGTTTAAAAACATCCTGTTGGGATTCTGATTGGCATTACAGTTAAAATCTAATTAACTTGAAGAAGATATTTTTTTTACTATATCCAGTAATGTGGCATTTTTTCCTATTAAGTCATTTGAGAAGGTTTTGTAATATTTTTTCCCTCCAAAAAGCTATAATATTGAGTAGTTTATGCTTAAAGTTTCATTTTTTTTTTTTTTAGTTGCTATTATACTGGCTGGAAATCCTGGTGGCGTAGTGGTTAAGTGCTATGGCTGCTAACCAAAGGGTCAGCAGTTTGAATCCACCAGGCATTCCTTGGAAACTCTATGGGGCAGTTCTACTCTGTCCTGTAGGGTCGCTAGGAATCGGAATCGACTCAGTGGCACTGGGTTTGGTTTTGGTTTTGGATTATACTGGCTAGGAGGCCTGGTTAAGCGCTTGGCTGCTGATCAAAAGGTCGGTGGTTTGAATCCACCAGCAGCTCCACAGGAGAAAGATGTGGCAGTCTGCTTCCGTAAAGACTACAGCCTTGGAAACCCTATGGGGCAGTTCTACTCTGTCCTACAGGGTCTCTATGAGTCAGAATTGACTTGATGGCAATGAGTTTGGTTGCTTTTGGTTATTATACTGGCAACTTGTTTAAATATACTTTCTAGGCGGTTTCTTCTGATACACAGAAATGTTATAAATTCTCTTTGTTAATCTTTTATCCCATCACCTTACTACATTATTTTTTAAGTCAATTACTATCATTTTAAGGGAAACTTAAAAAAAAAAAAAAAAACTTTTTTTCTCAGTATCCACTCATTCCATTTTGAAACAACGGTATCTTTGGTAATTTTTCTTTCATAACCATAATTAAGAAGTTAAATTTAATTAACTGAAAATATTCTGGTGCCCAGTACACTTAATGCATAATTCTTACCAATTTAAGGAATTTAAGTTAAAACTTCCTGATTTCCACAGTGGTCTCACTGAGTATCCAGTGTCAAAACACTGTGGAGTGAAAACACTAAGTCAAGAACAAAATAGGGGATGTACCAGACCTGAACACTGACACAATGTTTAGATTTTTTCTATTTGCAGAACAAATGAATTTCATAATAGAGTATATTCCAATTTTTTAAATCTTTCACTACAATGACTTACTGAGAATTTAAACAAATAAGTTTCTTAAAATTTCTACCACAATTTTATTATCCATCACTACAGATAAATAAACTTGCTGTATGAATTTGATCAAACTGTAAGTCCAAATCACGCAGAAACATCTTGCTGAAAAGTGATCTCACCTTTCAAAACTAAACATTTTAGGAACTACACTGATATATTCTTCTGTTCCATGGTGACAATGCCACTGAAAAGTTTTTTCAGGGAATAAATATAAACCTTTACAATTTTTTAGTTTCTCTCCTATCCTAAGAGCCATGGGGGTAGGAGATAGGAGGAAGAAGCAAGGAGACAAGAAGGGGAGGAAAGGAAAGTGTTTGCAATTTTTTCCAGCAGTAAACAGTAAAGCTCCAATTTTAGGAAAAAAAAATTTTTTTTCTTTCTCCTTAGCCACATAACACATATAGTACAGGATAAAAGCACTGTGGATCCAATAGGAACTAAGCCACAGCAGGGACCCTCAATTTGTGCTGTCTGACTTCTGTAAAAACTCTCCCCTATACGATGGCTTAAAGATTTGCTGTAAATCAATCTGCAAATTTTCTACTTCTGAAACTCTGGCTGGCATTTAGCTGAAAAGAAGCTGCATCCTCTACTGACTGGATGCAAGAGCTGACTCATTTCCAGGCAAATGTTGCAGAAAAGGCCAGTTTTTTCTTTTCCATAAGTCTGCATAGACTTAACCTCTCTGTGGGTTTCCAACTCTGTTACCACTTGGCAGGCAAACAGGACCAAAAAAACTTGCTTGAACTGAGCTAGACCAACCCTTCAAGAAAATAAGGACAAGATGTGAGCCAGGAAAAGCACTTTGGAAACTACTTGCACCTAATAAAAACATATTTTTAATTTAGCTAATGTGAAATCTGAAGTAGTTCAGTCCAAATGGAAAAGATGTTTTATTTATATTTATGTGTGTTCTTAATTTAGACCTGATTCATGTCTCACGAATAAAAGCTTCTATTTTATAGAATAAGGTGCACATTTGGCCTTCATGTACCCCTACTGCTCTTCATTAAACTAATAGGAGATATGTGGCAAGAGTCAATATTTGTCCTTAATTTTGTGAATAAACTAAAACGTTCCTTTAAGGAGTCAATTCATTACAAAATCATAATCAATAAAGTAATGTAGTTAGACTTCCACATGGCTATTTTTATCTCTTTCTCTATTCCAAAAATGTTCCAAATACTATGCTAAGCACACTCACATATATTACCGCATTTAATCCTCACATCAAACTCTACAAGGATATTATTTCTATAGGTGAGGAACTAGATACAGGCAATGGAATATGCAAAGATAATGAGGCAAGGAACAGCAGGGCAAATGAGGGAAAAGTTCCCCTTACATGGAAGATGGTGTACGATAACTAAAACTACAAATAAACTTGGGAGGAAAAAAAAATGGTATTTTTCACACATACGAAACCTACAACACCAAACAAAAGAGTGACTGGACATCTGAGGTGTAAGACAGTTTAAGAAAACAATGGGGGCAGGTAGAAAGTGGTTCTAAAACTGTAAAACTGTAGCACACATCAAAATCACTTGGAGGACTCTACTCCCAGGGTTTCTGATTCCATATGTTCAAGGTAGGGTCTGAGAATGTCCTTTTTTTTAAGAAGCTCCCAGGGGAAGCTGATGCTGCTGGCCCAGGGACCAAATTTTGAGAACCCATTGTTTAGAGCAATGTTACATATGTACATATGAAATTCTATTAATATGTTCTTAGCTTTGAAAATGAACCTAGGCTAAGCGATGAACAGAATCAGTTACTTTACATTTGATCAAACTTCAGTATTTGCAGTTTGAAATGCTAAAAACTTAAGAGGCAAGTGGAAAATCATGGGTAAATAAAAAAGTTTGGCTCTCAAGTAAGCTCACTAATAAACAAACTCAGGTATTTTCTAGGAGCCAGAGTAACACAGGTGCCCCTTTGCAAGCATAATGCTCTTTATTGTTGGCAGTTAGCACAGAGAGTTTTCAGGATGACTTTTCTAACTCGTGGTTTAGTATGTATTGCCACTACCCATCTGTCAATTTGTTGTACTGTGGTGGCTTGCATGTTCCTGTGATGCTAGAAGCTATGCTACCTATATTTCAAATACCAGCAGGGTCACCCTTTGTGGACAGGTTTCAGCTGAGCTTCCAGGCTGACAGACTTTTTTCTTCCAGTTTTGACTAACCCAAATTGTTTTCCTTTTGCTAGAAGCTACTGTGATGGTTAAGGTTATGTGTCAACTTGGCTGGGCCACGATTCTCAGTAGTTTGGCAGTTATGATACAGTTCTGCAGTCATATGATGATGTGATCACTTCCATGATGAGATTTGATACAATGTGATCACCTCAGTGATGGGATCTGCTGTGAGCAGCCAATAAGCTGAAAGGGAGTTTCCTTGGGCATCTGGCCTGCATCAAATATAAGCAGACATGCTGGCAAGGCTTGTGGGCTTTTGCTTGCTCTGGATCCTGAAGCTGGCTCCTGTTTGTCTCACCTCCAGTTCTTGGGACTTGACCTAGTAGCTTACCTTCGGTCTTGCCACCAATCTTGGCGTTCGTTGATCTTTGCAGCCTATGAGAAAGAGCCCTACTCTCCGACCTGCCGATCTTGGGTTCGTCAGCCCCTGCGGCCAACGTGAATCAGGAGAAACCTCTATCCTGACCCATGGACTCGGGACATTCCAGCCCCTACAACTGCATGAGCCACTTTCTCAATATAAATCTCTCTCTATATATACACTTTACTGGTTTTGCTACTCTAGAGAACCCAGCCTAAGACAGCTACTAAATTCTATTTATCCATGATCATCAAGTTTGAAAAATGTTTATAAAGTATTTCAGTAGAAAAAGTCAAAACAAAAGTGGCATACATTTTTCCTACATTCCTTGTCCTATATCGTAGTGAATGATTAAAAGTGTAGGCTCTAATCTATAGAACACTCTAGCCAACAATAGCAGAATACACATTCTTCATAAGTGTACAAGAAACATTCTCCAGGATAAATCATATAGTGGCCCATGAAATAAGCCTCAATGTATTTAAAATGATTGAAATCATACAAAGTATGTTCTCTGACTGCAATAGAATGAAACCAGAAATCAACAACAGAAAGAAATTTGGGGATTTCAGAAATATGTGGAAGTTAAACAACACACTCCTAAATAACAAATGGACCAAAGAAATCACAGGGAAACTAGAAAGTACTTTAATAGGAAGGAAAATGAAAACACAACACACCCAAACTCTGGGATGCAGCTAAAGCAATGCTTAGGTTGTAAGTGCCTATATTAAAAAAAGAAGGAAGATCTCAAATCAAAAACTTAATTTCCACCCTAAGTCACTGAAAAAGAAACTAAAACAAAATAAACCTAAAGCAAATATAAGAAAATAATAAAGATTAAGAGAGGAATTTAATGATACAGTGAATTAAAAAAAAAAATAGAGAAAGCCATTGAAATGAAAAGTGGATTCTTTGAAAAGATGAACAAAATTGAGAAACTTTAGTTAGGCTGACCAAGACAAAAAAGAGAGAAGATACAAATGATCAATATCAGATGAAAGAGGGGACACCACTACCGACCTTAGAGAAGTAAAAAGGATTGTAAGTGAATACTATGAACAACTGTGTGTCAATAAATTAGATAACCTAGATGAAATGGACAAATTCCGAGAGAGATACAAACTGCTGAAACTAGCTCAAGAAGAAATCGGAAATACGAATAGCCCTCTAACAAGTAAAGAGACTGAATGAGGTTAAAAATTTTCCCCATAAGAAAAGCCCAGGGCCAAATGGTATCACTGGTGTAATCTTCTAAATATGTAAAGAAGACTTAATACTAACTCTTCACAAACTCTTCCTAAAAATAAAATAGGAAGGAATACTTCCTACCTCATTCTACGTGGCCAATATTACCCTAATATCAAAACCAGACAAAGACATCACAAGAAAAGAAAACTACAGACTAAAATTTCTTATAAATATAGAAGCTAAAATCCTCAACAAAACACTAGCAAACCAGATCCCAGAACATATAAAAAGAATTATACATCACGACTAGAAATAGAACTTCCTCAACCTCACAAAGGTGTTCAAAAACACCCATAAATAACATCAAACTCAAAGGTGGAGGGTTGAATGTTTTCCACCTAAGATCAAGAACAAGACAAAAAAAGTGGGAGGCCTTATACTACCTGATATTAGAACATACACTGCCACAATAGTCAAAACAGCCTGGTACTGATAGAACAACAGATACATACCAATGGAACAGAATTGAGAATACAGACATAAATCTATCCACATATGAGCAGCTGATATTTGACAAAGGCCCAAAGTCTATTAAATCGGGAGAAGACAATCTCCTAACAAATGGTGCTGGCATAACTGGATATTCATCTGCAAAAAAATGAAAGAAGACCTATACCTTGCACTATACACAAAAACTAATTCAAAATGTATCAAAGACCTAAATATAAAATGTAAAATGATAAAGATCATGGAAGAAAAAATAGGGACAACACTAGGAGTCCTAATTCATGGCATAAACAGTATACAAAACATTACTAACAATGCACAAATACCAGAAGAGAAACTAGGTAACTGGGAGCTCCTAAAAATCAAATACTTATGCTCACCCAAAGACTTCACTGAAAGAGTAAAAAGATTACCTACAGACAGGGAAAAAAAATTTGGCTATGACAAATCCCATCAGCTTCTGATCTCTAAAATCTACATGATACTGCAAAAAACTCAATGATAAAAAGACAACACAATTTAAAAAATGGGCAAAGGATACGAATAGACACTTCACCAAAGCAGACATTCAGGCGGCTAACAGATACACAAGAAAATGCTCAAAATCATTAGCCATTAGAGAAATGCAAATTAAAACTACAATGAGATACCATGTCATACCAACAAAGCTGCCATTAATCCAAAACACACAAAATAATAAATGTTGGAGAGGTTGTGGAGGGAGTGGAACACATATACTGCTGGTGGGAATGTAAAATGGTACAACCACTTTGGAAATCTATTTGGTACTCCCTTAAAAAGCTAAAAATAGAACTACCATACAATCCAGCAGTCTCTCTCCTTGGAATATGTCCTATTCCAAGGAGAAATAAGAGCCTTCACATGAACAGATAGATAAATGCACACCCATGTTCATTGCAGCACTGTTTACAATAGCAAAAAGATGAAAGCAACCAAGGTGCCCACCAATGGATGAATGGATAAATAAATGGAATACTATGCAACTATAAAGAACAATGATGAATCTGTGAAACATAACATGGAGGAATCTGGAAGGCATTATGTTGAGTGAAATTAGTCAGTTGCAAAAGGACAAATATTGTATGAGACCACTACGTAGCCACTCAAGAAAAAGTTTAATCACAGAAGAAAATATTCTTTGATGGTTATTAGGGTGGGGAGGGGGGGAGAGGGGTATTCACTAATTAGATAGTAGACAAGAACTATTTTAGGTGAAGGGAGAGACAACACACAATACAGGAAAGCTCAGCACAACAGGACTAAACCAAAAGCAAAGAAGTTTCCTGAATATAACAGAATTTTTCGAAGGCTAGTGTAGCAGGGGTGAGGGTCTGGGGACCATGGTTTCAGGGGACATCTAGGTCAACTGGCATAACAAAATGTATTAAGAAAACAGTCTGCATTCCACTTTGGTAAGTGGTGTCTGGGGTCTTAAACACTAGCAAGCAGCCATCTAAGATGCATCAATTGGTCTCTACCCACCTGGAGAAAAGGAAAATGAAGAACACCAGAGACACAATGTAATTATGAGCCCAAGAGACACAAAGGACCACATAAGCCAGAGACTCCATCAGCCTGAGACCAGAAGAACTAGATGGTGCCTGGTACAACCGATGATTGCCCTGACAGGGAACACAATAGAGCATCCCTGATGGAAAAGGAGAACTGTGGGATGCAGACCTCAAATTCTCATTAAAAGACCAGGCTTAATGGTCTGACTAAGACCAGAAGGACCGTGGATGTTAGGGTCCCCAGACCTTCTGTTAGCCCAAGACTGGAACCATTCCCAAAGTCAACTCTTCAGACAGGCATTGGACTGGATTATAAGACAGAAAATGATACTGGTGAGGAGTGAGCTTCTTTGCGCAGGTAGACACATGAGACTGTGTGGGCAGTTGCTGTTTGGAGGTGAGATGAGAAGGCAGAGGGCGTCAGAAGCTGGCTGAATGGACACAGAAATACAGGGTGGAGAGGAGTGTGCTGTCTCACTAGAGGGAGAGCAACTAGGGGTACACCGCAAGGTGTATATAAGTTTTTGTATAAGAGACTGACTTGATTTGTAAATTTTCACTTAAAGCACAATAAAAATAAATAAAAAAAAGAACTAGACAAGAGAATCTACTCTCAGAAGAGTTCTCTGAAGAATGCTCACAAGAATGTTCTGTTCAATGTTGTACTGGGCATTTAAAAGACATCCAAATTGGAAAGGAAGAAGTAAAAAACCATCTTTGTTTGCAGATGGAATGACCTTATATAGAAAAGCCTAAGGAATACACACACACAAAAACAATTTTAGAACTAATAAATAAGTTCGCAAGGTTTCAGGATAAAGATCAACATACAAAAAAATCAATTCTACTTCTATATGCTAGCAATGAACAACCCAAAAATAAAAATAAGGAAACAATTCCATTTACAATAGCATAAAAGACAAAATATTTAGGAATAAATTTAACAAAAGAAGTGCAAGACCTGTACTTTGAAAACTAGAAAACATTATTGGAAAAAATTAAAGATGATCTAAATATTTGACAACATCCCATTTTCATGGAATAGGAGACTTAATATTAAGATGGTATTACTTCCTATATTTATCTACAAACTCAACTGAATCTTATCAAAAGTGTGGGCTTTAAAGCCAGACTGCTAGAATTGAAATTCTTGATCAGTCACTCACTACCTGCATGACCTGGGTAAGTCACTTAGCAATGAGAATCTCTAAGCCTCAATTTTCTCATCTGTAAACGGGGGTAAGAACAATACCTATTTCATAGGGATGTTATGAAGAATAAATGAGATCATGATTATATGTATAAAATTATTTGTACTGCACTGGTACATTGTAAGCTTTAAGTAAACATAAGCGATCATTATGATTATTTTATATCCTACTACTTGTTTCTGGTACTTTTTCCTTCTACTGAGTACAATAGCTATGGGCCATATAATATATTTAGAAAAGAATAAGCAAGTGATCTCTCTCCTCTGGTTAATTACTGATTGGAAATTATACTACTGAGGATCATTAAAGTCACTGTGATGACTTGGAGATAAAATCATTGGCCTTGGTCTCCAAATCACATATCCAAATTATATCAGCAAAGTGAGTGTATGCATATTATCTCACTGGAGTCTCACAGAGTGGGCCAGGTATGGGCTTACTTGTTCTACAGATGTGAAAACTGAGGCTTTAGTCAAAATTAAGAAACCTCCTTGACAGTCAATGGTCTCAAGTCCCAGAAATTTGTGACACATTTGTTATGTACATTTGTGATCATTTTAACTAAGCCTATCAAGCGTGTTTTAGGTATAATGACTTATTCTAAATTTCAAACATTTTAAATCCAGATCCATTTTCTTGCAGTCACAACATATGACAGATGTGGCTGGAAGCCTTCAAAATAAGTGGAGCCTTTTAAAAGATGATTCAAGATGTACTGTTATTTTAAGATGAGCATTTCAAGAAGATGATGTTTATATACATGACTAGACAGATTCATCATATCCTGAAAAATATGCCCAACATGACCCTTCTTTACTCACTTGTTGGCTGTTTGGGTCCACAGTAATTAGTAATAAGGTATAACTTTATGAATAGAAAAATTTAATATTATAAAGGAAAAATAATGATTTAGTCCTAAAACCTAAAATTAAACCACCTTCCCTCTAAAATGAGATAGGAATATTTACTCTCAAATTAATCCCAAAGATTAATGAACCAATCATTTAACTTCCCTTATTTGACGTCACTATTTTCCATTAAAGTCATTCCCAAAGTCCTTGTTTATGTTACACCTGTCTATACAAATTAAGAAGCCCTGGTAGTACAGTGGTTAAAGTGCTCGACTGCTAACCAAAAGGTTGGCAGTTTGAACCCACCAGTTGCTCCATGGGAGAAAGTCTGCTTTCTAAATATTTATAGCCTTGGAAACCCTATGAGACAGTTCTACTCTGTCCTATAGGGTCATCATAAGTCAGAATCGACTCAACAGCCATGGGTTTGGTTTGGTTTATCTATATAAATTAGGCAACCTAACTGTTCCACTGTAGAAACTTCCAGGTATTTCTTTCAAAACTAAATATGCGATTCTTAGAAAGGGGTTGAGAAGAGGGAGATTTGGGTTCATTTCCACTAACTGCTTGTGTGTTTCATTAAGTCATGGTTTCTTTGAGGTCATTCCCCAAATACTTAACAACAGGGCCAACATCCTGCCCCACCGTCAATGTTACCTTATTCTACTTGCACAAACACAGTAACGCTCTTCTATGCCTGTGCAACTCTATTTTTTTTTTAATGCACTTACCATGCTGCATTATTATATTTTATACCAGATACACTGCAGACGCTCAAGGAATGCTTATGGAAAAACTATTTCAAAAACAATTTTAAAACACTATTTCTGGATTAATGATAAAACTATTTTGTGAATCCAACACGAATGAATCTAGAGGGCATTATGCTGAGTGAATTAAGTCAATCACAAAAGGAAAAATATTGTATAAGGCCACTACTACAAAAACTCATGGCAAGATTTACACATAAAAAGAAACAATCTTTGATGGTTACGAGGGAGGAGAGGGATGGGATGAAAAAACACTAAATAGACAATAGGTAAGTGGTAACTTTGGTTAAGGGTAAAACAGTATGTAATACTGAGGAAGCCAGCACATCTTGTCCAAGGCAAAGTCATGGAAACTTCATTGACACATCCAAACTCCCTAAGGGAACCAATTACTGGGCTGAGGTCTGTGGGGACCATGGTCTCATGGAACATCTAGCTCAACTGGCATAACATAGCTCATAAAGAAAATGTTCTACATTCTACTTTGGTGAGCAGTGTCTGAGGTCTTAAAAGCTTACGAGCTACCATCTAAGATATTTCACTTTCGTTACCCCATCTGGGGCAAGGGAGAATGAAGAAAACCAAAGACACAAGGGAAAGATTAGTCTAAAAGACTAGTAGACCACAAGTACCACAGCCTCCACCAGACTTAGTCCAGCACAACTAGATGGCGACCACTGATTGTCCTGACAGGGATCACAATAGAGGGTCCTGGACAGAGCTGGAGAAAAATGTAGAAGATTCTAACTCTCTCACACACACAAAAGACCAGACTTACTGGTCTGACAGAGACTGGAGAAAACCTGAGAGTATGGCCCCTGGATACCATTATAGCTCAGTAATGAAGTTACTCCTGAGGTTCACCCTTCAGGATTAGACAGGCCCATAAAACAAAATGAGATTAAATGGGCACACCAGCCCGGGGGCAAGGACAAGAAGGCAGGAGGGGACAGGAAAGCTGGTAAAGGGGAACCCAAGGTTGAGAAGAGGAGAGTGTTAACATGTCATGGAGTTGGCAACCAATGTCACAAAACATTAAATGAATTAATTGTTTAATGAGAAATTAGACTGCTCTGTAAATCTTCATGTAAAGTACAATAAAAAAAATTTTTTTAAAGTATACTGTGAATCAAGAATTATGATTAATCCACAATACCAAATGAAGCCCATTAAAAACAACATAAACAAGACACTAAACCAAAAAAAAAAACCAAACCCAGTGCCGTTGAGTCAATTCCGACTCATAGCGACCCTATAGACCCTAATTCATAAATCTATAACAAACAACCTTAATCATTCCTTAAAATCTATTAAAACACACGGGTAGGAGACTTCTGGGAAATTAACTTTCCAGGATCTAAGGGAAAATGTTAGGAAACATAAACTCAGATGCCTCAGTACTAACTGTTGTGGGGACATTTATTGTTTTTGCCTAACCAGCACCCAAACAACCTTCTTATTTAAGAAGACTCCAAGACTGAACTCTGCCTCCCATTGCAGAAGCCAATCAGAAAAGATTTTACCCACCTGGCAGCTACAACATGCATACATGGCCTCAAAAAAACCAAAACCAAACCTGTTGCCATCGAGTTGATTCCAGAGTAAACTGCCCCATAGGATTTCCAAGGAGTGGCTGATGGATTTGAACTGCCAACATTTTGGTTGAAAGCTGAGCTTTTAATTTTAACTACTGTACCACCAGGGCTCCACAGAGCTAAAAAGATGCTCTTTCCTAGGGCCTCAGCTTTAAGGATGTAAACAAGCAGGCCGAAGCTAGGACAATTTGAGAATAACAAGAATAATGACTGTAGAAATAAATGATACTCATAAAAGAATAAGTCAAAACAAGCAAACAAAACTCATTTGCCACCTTTATCTGTTGCTGTCAAATCACATCCGACTCACAGCGACCCTACAGGACAGAGCAGAACTGCCCCATAGGGTTTCCTAAGCTGTAATTTTTATGGGAGCACATTGCTACATCTTTCACTCACAGAGCAACTGCTGGGTTTGAACCACCAACCTTTTGATTTGTAGTTGAGTGCTTAACCACTACACCACCAGGACTCTTTTGCCACCTTTAGAGGGAACTGTGGCTAGATGATACCGAAATCAAACCCTTTGCTGTCAAGTTGATTCTGACTCACAGCAACCCTATAGGAGAGAGTAGAATTGCCCCATAGGGTTACCAAAGCTGTAAATCTTCAGGCGAGCAGACTGCCACATCTTTCTCCTGCAGTCGAACCTCCAACTTTTCGGTTAGCAGTTGGGCTATTTTATTGGATATAAGAATGGTGCTGTGGGTATAGAGGTCCTTGCTACTCATTTAAAGTGCAACTGATACTGAAATAATTCTAAAAATCGTTTATTAAATTCAGAAGAAAACACAACCAAGCCCAAGACGACAGTTTTCAAAAGGAGACCTAGATCTGTCGCTGACTTCTGATCTAGAATTTCTTCCAATACTCTGATGCATCTGACCTGACGAAACGCCTGTTAAGTCATTTTTTCTGATTTCTTCAGGCCATTTTGAATGTTGCTTTGATTTCTAGTATTTTAGCAATGCTGTTTATGCAAATACATTGAGTATTACCTTGATCCTCTTTTTCAAAGTCAACAGATTACGTGTTAGGTGGAACAGGCACGCGAAATATCCTCCAGGTTAACAAAAGCTGCTAACGGGTCCGGTGTTTGGTTTGATTCTTAAAATACCTAAGAGTAGAGTAGGCCCCACTGTATAGGCTGTGTATTGCTAGATTTCTTAAACCTGGTAGCTGTCGGGTGAAATCCTGGCTGAGCATGCCCTATCCACACATAGGCATGTGTCTGTCTTTTTTGGATAGTGATAGAACAGCAGTCAGTGAGTAAACATGGTGAAAAAGGAAGTATGGTCTTTATTAGGCAATGATGAATGAACTGAATACTGAAATTTAAACAGGTGATAAATGGTGCTGCCTAGACTTTATTCTTTAAAACAATATATTGGCCAGCTGTTAACTCACTCAAACTCTAAATCAAGAAAGAGCTTACGTCTCTAATCTGGTACCTTTTCAGGGAGAATGGGTTGGAAAATGCATTGTCAGCTAACGCTTTTCTCTTTGCTACTAAAATACTACTCTTCTTTACAGGCTCTTACATATTTACAGATTTTTATCAACATACTTTCAACCTGGGCTAATTACTTTCAACCTAGGCTAATTACATTAGTTATATAACACCTGATCCATTACAAAGTATTATTTTTAAAGATCATTCACAGAAAAAACAAAATTTAATACAGCTTCATTTTCAGAGTTGTAAAAAAAAAAAGGAACTTATTATACAGAAAGATTGTGAAGACTATAAGTTACTTATAATTTTCTTCAAATTTTCCTCCAAATCCTTATCTTTAACAATTTCTAACCCTTAAAACTACCACTGAGTTAATATGATCTTCTTTTCTTCTAATGAATATGGTATCCCTGAATGATCCAAGTACCTACATGCTTTCTGGAATTACTTTTTGCAACTAGAGCAATAAGAGGATCTCACAAATTCCTTATCCCAAGCATCACCACTTAACCAACCAACCAAACAAAAAACACAAACTTGTTGAAAGGCCAAATACTAAAGGCTCAGATTAAAACCTAGGAATCTCTTACATACATACTAGGTTTCCTTGCAGATTAGTGTAGAAGTAACATAAGAGCCCTAGAAATATAAATACAAGAAATTCTCTTAAGAAGATTTTTAAAAGCTAAATCTATCAGTTTTACAGTACATTCTTTAGAATAGTTCTTCTAATTAGGGCAACTATTCACATTTGCTTTTGAAATACAGCCTATAAAAGCTTTAATTAAAACACAAATTTAAAAATATTATTATTTTTTAAAAACTAAAACGCACTGAACGAATCAATTGTGGTAGTTAAGAATCGATAGTACGTAGTGAAAACTAGGGATGGAATTGACCCATGGAAGGATTGGACCCTTTTTGCTTTTTTTAAGAGAATGTGAGATGTGTGCTAAAGAAAAAGGAGTTTTCAATTGTCTAAAAAAAAAAGACAAAATCCACATCCATAAATAATCATGTGTGATCACTACGAGCCGGAGTCAACTTGACGACAATGGCTGGAAGCTCTTTGACTAAAGAGGATGCTGATGTTAATAATATTGCCCCTCAAACCAAGCTTCCTGCAGATAGCTGAATTTATGTTTGACCTGCTCATATTATGGATTTCTTAAAAAGAGCCATTTTCTTTCTCTGCTCATTCCTTGAAGACCTAAAATAAGACTGCATTAAGTCGGGAAAGAATTTTCTTCTATAAAGGCAATCGTGAGGGGAAATGTCCAAAGAATAAAGGTCATTCCCATGTATTCGACCTGATAGTTATTCATATTCTATACCCTCATTTGTCTTGTTCTTTTAAGTAAAAAAGAGATCTTGAAGAAGCATCATGAAGAATCTTTTTCGTATGCAACCAAATGTTTGTAAAATGGCCATGGTAGGACTTTATTTAAATAGGTACTACGTAACCAGATTATCCCCAACTGCTGACTGTGTAGGCTTGCTTTGATCATTGCTGAAGAAACATCTATCTCTGCAAGGCTAAAAGATGTTCTATTTGTTTGAGCCTCACAGCACTTGGTTTTGAATCATAAATAAAGTATCTTATGTTGCTCTCTGAGAAACAATAACTTAATTGAAATCTCCTCATTTTATACAGACTTAACCAAGCCCTGCTCTACATCAATACTATCTATACAAGGTGAAACAGCTACAGAGCGCCCACCTGTTATTATGCTGACATGGTCAGAAAATTACATATTTTCTAGCAGCAAACACAGAAGTCTCTGGGAATGATGATTTCACTTACTGCTAATAAACTAAAAAAAAAAAACTACTACTTAAAAAATTCTTTTTAAAATTTATTCCCAAATCATGTTTTTAAAAAATATGACAACAACAATAAAGCTCTATTTCAAAAGGCCAAGAATTGTTGTTAGACTGTTAATATTGACGTTACCAAGCATTTATTCAAGATAGCAAAAGTTTAAACACGACCACGCTAACTATAAACTTGGCTCAGAGAACCAGTGATCTCATATCAGCCTGTGGGCAATGCAGGGGAGGAAAGGAGAAGAGAAAAACTAAACAACTCTAAAAGTAGTAAACTAGATTCCTTTTCCTTGACAAGGCTCTTTTTTTTTTTTTGTTGTTGTTGTTTAACTCCAAAAATCTAAATTCCAAGGTGCACGGAATAGTTCTCTCAGAGAGAAATCAACATGTTTGTCTTTCACAAGTGTTATGTAAAAATTGCTGGAATCATGGAGAGAAGCAGAGTACTAAAGCCATGCATAGTTTATGACCTTAAGCTAGTACAGTGAGAGTTATTTATGAAAATAGCACATAATAAGCATCAGTGCTGAAAACTAGAATACGAATACAGCAAGAACCATAAGAAGGGATATTTTTAAGATATAGCTTCTTTATTTCATCCTAGAGCATAGGACATTAACTCTATTAATAATCTCTATCCAAGATCAATGTTATAAAGCAAACACATTTTAAAAATATAGTTTCAGTACATCTTAACCATAAACTTTTATAAAGCAGCTGCTATGTGTAGAATATTGCTCAAGGCACTGAAGCCAAAATTATGTCAATGCTTTGCATATGATAAGTGCTCAAGAAATATTAAGTAAATTAAGTTTTTGATATGCTGAAATAAGGTACAGAAGCTTCGTTGTACTTCTGCTGAGGTAAGCAGGGTTCATTGTTGGAGTCAAAAGGAGCCTTAAGATTTATTTCTTTTACCCACGAATAAAAAGTCCACCCCAGCACAGCTGCCAGAGGGCCAGTAACTCTCATTTGAACATTTGTACTTCTTTATGATATGGCAGTCTCATTCCATTGGGGGCTTAATCTACCTATTAGAAATATTTTCCTTATCATTGAGCCCTAATCGGCCTCTAGTAACTTCCATTTATTGATCTTGTTTCTGCCCTTAGGAGTTTTAGAGATAACAGAAATAACCTAATCGTTTTCCATGTAACCACCTTTCATTGTGAAGGGGTTATGGGATAATGCCATAATATCAAAGTCTCTAATATCTTTGCCAGCAAGCCCATTAGCACAGTGCCCTCAAGGACAGGCAACAGGACCCATACAATTCTAACTTATTTTCTCTTAGAATAGAGTCCAAAATGCTATGATCGAAAGTTTTCAAAGGAATGTTAATTCATCTGAAATGATAACTTATAATTTTAGGTTTTCTTTCTATTTGAAAATGCAAATATAAAAAGCCTTAACTTAATACTAAAAGGGTTTTACTTTTTGAATCACCTATGGCAACACTGGCTTTTTCTTCCTTCCCCAAGTATCTGTTTAATAAACGCTGATTAATAAATGCTCTTAGCAAAATGCTTTTGGCTGATGGTTATGAGAGAAGCATAAGATCTTTTTGGTAGTCATCTATTTTATTTCCATTTGTGTTGGGTATTTTGACTATTCAGCACTTACACAATCTGAAGTGATTATGACATTTTTAGTCACTGTTATCTTTGGATGCACTTGTACACATATAAACATGAACTAATACTAGGAATTAGTTAGCAGCAGACACAAAATTACTGAAGCACTGCAGCCAATTACTAATGTTTTTATCTCCTGTGTTTCAGTATTAGTGGAAGTTTATTCCAGGAAATGAGAAAAGTAATTTAGGTAACAATAACATGGTCTCTAAATTACATATCAGCTGTGTCATGCATTGAAATAGTTATTTATAAACTCTTTTGAAAAGTCTCCTCCAAATACTTAATCGACACTCTTATTAGACTCTGAGTTAGAGTTCACCTGAAAAGTGAAAAAGTAATTACTCATAAAGTAAATGCGATTAATTTTTCAACAAAGTACTGAATAAAGGAGCATCCAACACAATGCCTTGAATTATAATGAGTTTTCTGATAATATATATTACTGGTCTTTTCGTTATCACAATATAAATTGAAAACAGCAGAGATGTTAAAATCTCAGAAAACCTCAGGGTTTTCGATGAACAAGTAAAGCTAATGTCTCGCAATAACATTTACTGTCTTCCTATTGACATACACAACTAACAACCAATGGACAGAGTTTTTCAAGAAATATCATTTCATAAAAACACAGATTCATCAAGCAAGTCCTACAGAAGACCTTGAAAGGTTAAACCTTGTAGCATTAACATTAATGGGGATTGACAGCACTTATACACCATATTTTTTTTTTGCAAATAATGCATGCATTACAAGTTTTTTGCCAGCCGATATGCCAGAGTTGTCTTACTTAATTTCATCATTTCCACACATTACATGTACGGGTGCATTATTTACGTGGGTGTGTTATTTGTGGAAAAAATACGATAAATGGTTTCTTTTAAAGTGAACCTATACCCGAAGACTGGAACCTAGGGTTTATCAGCAAAGGCATTTTGAGGAAGAATTGAAATTTGAAAAATGATACAATAATTCATCACACACCATGCTAAGGAGCTGTAGATTTAAGTCTGTTGGCTTTTGGAAGCCATTAAAGAAATATAAGCAAGAGGGTTTGACATGAATAGAAACATATTTTAGGGAAATCACTCCTTCAACACAGTAAAGGCCAAATTGAAGACTTAAAAGCAAGGAAACCAGTCATATTACAATATTGTAAGCCAAGGGTCAGCAAATTTTTTCTGTAGGGGGCTAGATAGTAAATATTTTAGGCTTTGCATGCCATATAGTCTCCATCATAGCTAGTTAACTCTGTCATTGTAGTGTAAAATCAGCGATAGACAAAATTTAAATTAATGAGTGTGGCTATGTTCTAATAAAACCTTATTTCAGAAACAAATGGCAGGCTGGAGTCGGTTTATAGGCTATATTTTTTGCCAACTTCTGTTCTAGGTCAAAAATAAAAACCTGAACTTGGGTAATTATAGAGGCAATGAAGATGTAAAGAATGGATCTTTGATACTTAAGTGTAAGATCTGATAGATTTTGGTGACTGACTAGATATAGAGGTAGACATAACAGGATGACTTGCAAATTTCTAGCTTGAGCAACTAGTTGGGTGAGGACGGTAATCACAGAGAGAGGGAATCTAGGGTAGGGAATAAGTCTGATGAAAATGATAATAATTCCTGTTTTGAACATGTTGAATTTGCAGTTCCTGTGGGACATCTGGAAACCCTGGTGGCGTAATGGTTAAGTGCTACGGCTGCTAACCAAAGGGTCAGCAGTTCAAATCCGCCAGGCGTTCCTGGGAAACTCTATGGGGCAGTTCTACTCTGTCCTATAGGGTCGCTATGAGTCAGAATCGACTCGACGGCACTGGGTTTGGTTTTGGTTTTTGGTGGGACATCTACTGAGGCAAAGAGTGAAGTAATATAATAAAGCAGTAACAACAGTACAGGGTATTTTTCCACCTCTATACTTTATTAACCATATCCTGTCAATTCCTCCTTATAGAACTCTCAAACTCCTCTGTTACCCTCCATTCCTAATGCCTTAGCCAGGCCCTTATGACCTGGGCTATTAGGATAACTTCAGTATTGGTTTCCAAGCTTCAAGCCTTGGTGCCCTCTAATTCATTGTCCACACTATGGCCAAAGGAACCATTTTAAAATATAAATCTGATCATGCCACTCCCTTTTTAAAACTCCCTGATAGCTTCCTCACAATGTATAAGCTCTTTTGTGATCTGACTCCTGTCTACTTGCTGTTCACAAGTAATAAAAAGCAATCATTGTAGCTCTTTTTCCTTTATATGGTATATACTGTTCCTTTTGGCTGAAAAAATTACTTTATAGAAAGACTTGTAGAAATTACGTGAAAACGTTAACAATTATATATAGATGATGAATTTTTTTCCTTTTTAATGAAAAGGAGAAAGTAAAAAAACACTCACATACAAGAACAACAATCAACTCCCTTTCTGCCAACTCTTTCTGATCAGTCCTTGGGTCTTCATCTTCACATCTATTACCCCTTATGACACTGCTCCGGTGTAGCAGAGTCATTCCACCCCTATCTGGCTCCTGCTGCTGGTCCTTCTCAGCATCTTTGCTCTGCAGAGCTTAATTCTCTGCTTGGCATACTTAGCCACTTGTTCCCAACATGCTGACTCCCCGGCTCCTAAGTCCCAGCCACAGACCCAAAGACTTGGCTCTGGAAAGGGCAAGCCTGAAGGGCTATATCCCTGGCAGGGAGTTCACCTGCAGTAGTTTCCTCCCAAAGAGAGCTAGAGAATAGGTCAAATCTAAGGGAGTTTATAATCTGCAGTCTTCTCCTAGTCACAGATGGCATTACTCAGGGAGTTAACATGCCTCTTAGAAGAAGTGTTAGGAGTTATCCTTCACTCCTCCCTCTTTTTGCAATCAATCAGTTGCCATATCTAGTTGCCATTTCTCCTTTCACAACCAACTTTTTCCCATCTTTTTTTCCCCCACGTTCTTTTCAAGCTGTTTTATCTTTCATTGTACAAATGTCCCAGATTCCTAACTGATCTTCTTCTCTCCAGTCTTTTCCCACCGTAATCCATCTTACTAAGGTAGTGCTCAGAAAACTTAAAAAGGCCCTCCAAGAAAACTAAAACAGTCTGGCACTCAAGATCTCCATACTCTAGTCCAACACTTGGCTATGGAGATAGTTGGGCCTTCCCCAAACCCCTCACCCAATCCTGTGCTTGTTTGCTTTCAGCTACTTTCTCATGTTCTCTAAAACAGGGAATGACCTCCTTCTGCTTGTCATTTATCCTATTTAGTTTTTAAGGTCTAGCTTAAATGCTACCTATGCCATTAAGCTTTTCTGTTCACAAAAGACATATACTCTGGCCTTGAATTCCTCTAATACTGCCTACATCATTTATACTTACTCCCTAACTTCTATCCTCTTCCCCATCATGTACTTATACTACAGCTTTTTATTCTCATTTTTCTTCATTCTTAGAATATTCACAGAGGCCAACATGAACACTGAATGAATGTTTCTTCTCAATAAATACTTTAAGGACCAAGGCTTTGTTCTCACATTTTCAAACTCCGTGCACTTAATACATGTAAGGGTCTAATGAATATACTCAACAGATATGAAAGTACTCAGTAAGTACTTCATTTATTCATTCATTCAATAAACATTTTCTGAGTACCTAGTATATGCCAAGTACAAAGGTTAGGAATTCAAAAGGAGGACTGAATTAAATTTTGAAGATGGTGCAACCTTGCATTGCATTGAAAGATATTCTTTTCCTATCAAAGAACAGATAGGCCAGACAGTTTCTCAGTTCCTCTTAAGTAAAGTTTTCGTAGCGTGACTCATTATTTTTTCATTAATTCTCAAAGCAGACATGACCACATTCAAGCCTGAGCATAAAAATCATTCTACACCCAAACATAAGTGATTTTACAAATTTGGTCAATTTAGATTACCATACTTCCATTCTTTTTCTTTGATGCAAAAAACCAAAAGCTGAGTGCGTTATTCTAAGATTCAAACTTATAAATTTCAGCTTTAATACTTATGGGGAAATGGGCTTTCCAGAGTTAGAGGCAGAGGGACACCTGGGTATTAACTCTGCACGCTCCCTTTGGATGAGAAAATGTCCTTGCTGATGCTTAGTTTGGTTCAAGAATCAGTAAAGTCTAGTAATTATAAACATTCCCTTAAAAAGCAGCTCACAGATTATTAAAGTTCTTCTGGAATAGTGATGAAAATGAAATATCTCTCAGATTGTTAGTTCTTTATAGTGAATATAAAAGGGCAGTGACATAACAAATGAACTTTCCTGATTCAGTGACCCTATCTTTCACATATATTGTTATTAGCATCTGCTTATCCCTATTAAGGGCCTTGGGAGCAAAGAGAAGCTATGCTGAGATATGCTGCATTTGCTCTTGCCCTGAAATCTTACTTCTGATCAAATACTGGATTTTGGTTAATAAGATTGAAAAATAAAGCTTAAAAGTACACGTATGCCTATGTATGTGTACATGTTCTCCTCATGTCAATCTATAACCCACCCAACACACAGTACTAGACTTACAGAAGAACTAAGCGAAGGCAATCTAACTGCTTTGAATAAGTAATGCTAACTACTCAGTAATAAATCAATTATATGATCAATAGTAATTACAGAGAATGCTCATTTGATTAATTATAAGGAGTCACTCTTGGTAAGGAACTGAATTCTTGCTTAGAAAACAAAATGAGGATATTCAAGAATCTTTAGGAAAAATGTCATGGTAGTAAGGTGCTTTTGAGGGACGCTTCAATTTTTTAAAAATGATACATCAAAAGACTGGAAAGGTTAAAATGCTTACCTCAGGCAATACTATTCAAAGTTTTCACTTCAAAAATACTTTAAAAGTAAAGGGTTTTCTAGAACTAGAAACAATTACTTCAGACTTTATATTTTAAAACAAATTCAGAGAAATTACACAGTAAACTAGGAAGTAAAACTTTAAATAATAAAAACCCCTGTGAAGTTTTTTGTTTTATTTTTAATGTCCCAAATGAAAAATATAGTGGTAAAATGATTTTGTTAAGTCTGGGCTTTTTCTTATTGGTCTCACTAAGGACAAGCCATTTTGCTGTCTACTGGAGATAAGACTAATGCTAGATATTAAACACAATGACTTCATTGAAATCTTTTCTGGTTTCTACACGAAAAAGAGACTGATTAAAATCTTCTCATGAGTTTTGAAACCAAATTTGACACTTTAGTAGCCAAAGTAAGCAATGGAGTCACATTAAAATTTTATCAGTATACAGAAGTTCTATTTTAAAAAGTTAACTAAAATAAGCTATTGAAGATCTTAGCATCTTTAAATTCTAGTCTTAACAACCAAAAATGTAGTTACATATGATAAAGTTCACAATAGTGCCATTTCACACCAAAGGCATTAGAATTTCTTCCAGAAATCAGGACTTCCTCTGATAGATCTGCTTTTATGCAAAATATAAATTTGTAAACTTTAAAAGCTGAACTCAACTCAATGTGCAGTGGGAGTGCTAATTTTCTGAGGGTATCCCCTGGGAAAGGCTTGAGCTTGAATGACCTGTGAACCACAAGTACGCACACCCACAGATGGCCTACTATAGACATGACTATTTGTAACATTTGGTGGTTATAAAGTGGAAAGCACAAAAGCCATCCTTTTGAAACTTATCCTGGTATATGGAAAACCTTAGCTTCTCATTTATGTAAACCAGTCCCGTAACTCAGATAAATACAACTCTTTTAGAATAGAAACATTACAGCAGCCTTGCTCTCCTAAGCTAAACTTAGAGCACTCAATGATGGGCACATTTTCTGGGCTCCACCTTCTGCAAACAAATTTAGAAGTACTGAAAAGTAACCAAGGCTTTACATCACAGAATAACAGATTTAGGAACGAAGACTGGAGAAATGTTACAAACAGTACTGTTACCCTGTTGGGTGATTTAAACAGTAAGATTTATTGTCTCCTTCAAGTCTAAATTTTAAATCATGGATTTTGTCGAAGTTTCATATTAACATCAAATTAGGCTTGATGTGAATGGCCTAACTCACTCCTAACCACACACTAAAAGTAGGAAAATGATTTGCCTTTCTTTTTTTTAAAGGTCACATGCCTGGGACCTCTACAAACAGAATTATTACAGGGAAAACTCCATGTGGTTCCAAGAGTGGTAAAGACATCTTCACAGAGGAAACTCTCGATTAACAGTTGAAGGTAAAAACATAATGGCTAAATGAAATATAAAAATAGAAGAGATCACATAATGCTCTGCAAAGCAACTCGCAAATGGTGCTATTTGTGCCTGACTGCCTTGGAATTCACCTCCTTTCTCTTTCCTGTTCACTGTCTTGTAGAAGCACTAATGAACTTCAGAGAGTTATCACTTCTAAGTACTTTGAGAAAAACAACACTCAAGCTTAATTGTAAGCTACTGCTGAAGGTTCACTAAATGATACCATGATTCTCTATAAATATGATAAGAATAATATATTTTCGGCTGAGCACCTTAAATGTGATAATTAAATGCTTATTTGAATATGATACTCAGGTATTTGTTACATTGGATGTGGGATATAATTTATAAACTAGTTTACTGCTTCAATAAATATTTTCTTCTTCGGTTAAACAATTTCTATCTATTTTATCATTAAAATGATACTATCAAGTTTTAAATCTTCATTTGGGTTTGACTGTCCACCTTCCAATAGTTCCAAGAATTAAGATAGGCTCACCAAGAAAAATAGATAAAGATCCAACACATATTTTGAAGACTCAAGTCTTTTTTCCTTCAGGAAGAATATAGTGTTCTCCCTCATAAAAAATACAAAGATATCCTATACTAGAAAAGTTATTAGGAAAGTCTGATTAATTTTGCTACATGCTATAATCTCACAGGAGTTTGAAGGAAAAAATAAATTATCAAAAGAGGCTGGATGTTCTACATTATGAATGAGTATCAGTGTGAAACTTAAATTATATCAAAATATTGACCATCAATTCATGGCAAATTATTCCTCCTAATAGGAAGGAAACTGCATTACCTATATTTAGCAAGATAACATCATAGAGAACTATACAACTATTTCCACTGCTAATTTACATAATGGAAAGTGGAAAAGTTTGCTGTTTCCACGTCCCACACCAAAGTATATAATTATCTTTGCCAAACATTCAGCAATCTACAGTTTGAATGCATAAGACATCCATAACCAGGATTACATCAGTTTTATGGACATGCATGTAGAGGGAAGGAGGAATACACATTTAGCTATAATTTTTTAGATTTTTACTTAAGATAAAAAATAGTTATTCACTTATTCAATAACTTTTTGTAGAGTATATTTTCTAATTATAATATTGAAAGACTTTACTATTTAAAGACATTAAGTTAATGCATAGTAAAGAAAGTTAGTGGATATATCCTATTCTTAGAAAAGTTTCTTCAGTCTACTGTTAGATGCTCGAAAGGGTAGCTTTTAATTTATCAAAAAACATAAAATTATACTTATAAATACAAAGATCATGTGAAAATATACATTTATTATAAACCTCTCCATTTCTGATTTGTCAATCCAGATTTTAAAAGATATGTCTCTGTACCCATTAAGAGGGAACCTATGCAAGCTCCAGAAACTTTCAGTTGTTTTGGCAGTGGGAGCCAGGGAAAGTCCCAAAACTGCAAACTCTTTTCCTGTTCTATGACTGAATCCAAGGACAATCTTTAGAAACAATTCTTTCTTCACCAAATATGAAGCTTGCTTTTGGAGATGGCTCAGGGGAAAGGATTAAGAGCTGAGGTGTACACAAGTCTGAAGAAAGAGCATAGTATTAACAACAACAACAAAAAAACCCACTGCATGAATGGGAAATTTTTAAACCATAGGTATAGAATACATATGTGTCCTTGAAGCATACAAAAAAAAAAACAACTTTAGTTTCAATCAAAACAAACAGCAGAAGATACAAGGAAGGAAAGGCATCACTAAACATCAAGTCAAGATGAATGCTTGGAAATCTTCCCTCTTTCCTTTTGAATGTGTCACTGCACTGAGCATTACCTTTTGGCGAAGCTAAGAAGAGTGATTATCATCTAGTCCAACTTAAGGTGAAAGGTGTTTCATAGAACTTCAAAAACCAAATTATGAACATGAGGTTAAAATGAAATATAAAATTATTCCAGATCTTTTGTAGGGTAATAGCAAATTACATCAAAGTTGATTTACAAAAAAAGTAAAAGAAAAAGTCCTTTTGTGTTTATGCTATGTAAAAGAATACTAAGCTAGTATGAGGAGACTTACTATTAAGAGTTTTAGAGAAGAGTTCATTTAAAGTTCAGTCAGAAAAGATGAGGGTTATGTTCCTGGTTACAAAGATGACAGAAAAAAGTTTTAACTATTAGTCTTTTATGCAAACAGATGTAATTCAATAAATGTCTAAATTTTCAGTTAACTAATTTGGTTTTACTTTCTTTAGAATATACAACATGATTTCTTAGAAAAAGGGGGGGTGGGCAAATTTTGAGAAATTGTTTCCATAAAAAAATCCACAGTTGATTTTTCCTCCATCTCATGTTTAGTCATACCATACAAGCTCAAGTAAGTGTTATTTACTATTTTATCAGAATAATTTCATCCAAATTGATTGATAAATAGCATAAAGGCTCCCACTGACCACAAAAGTATGGTTATGCTACTTTCACTTTCAATCAGAACTTCTGGCAAAAATGTAAGGCAGGGGCAATCAACAGCTTGTGTAGGATAAAGGAAGGGTTTAACTTACAGAAACACTGATTTCGATTATATTTAGAGACTTACCATTCTCCTCCTACACTGTGTAGTAAAGATGATACCTAGCTTCCTGGCACAAAGCTCTGGGTGAAGCCCATAGAAGAAAGAGGATCAAAACTATTTGAGAACGTCACAGTGCTATCAACTTTCAAATAAATCCAAATTGCAAAGAATATATGAACTAAAAGCAAAGGCCTACAGAAAGCAATATAAACGGATGTTTACCTTTTAAGACTAGACCAAGTTGAGCCATCATTTAATGCTAAAGTCCAAAACAATCCGTAAACCTCTTTATATCACACTGAAAATACCTTTCAAGGCAATATAAACAGCAGGGGGAATATCTCAAAAACATACATTGGTCAAGAAGAGAATCCAGTTATAGAATATAGATGTCAACATTTACCTCTCCATCACTGTTATCAAAACACACTCTTTGCAACCTGAAGTATTATAACTAAGATATACAAAGAACTGTCTCTGAGGGTCTTCAGAACTAAAATGTATGTTATGTGTCTGGCCCAGTTTAAGTATGAGCCGATTTGAAAGCAATGAGATGAACTTGGTATTTTCAAAACATCTCAAATTAATGGAATATATCCATAAATCTGCATGTCTGTGTATGTGTGCATAATATAAAATAATTTACAAACATATATGCTTATCACATACCAGATACTGTTCTAAGAGTTTTATATATACATTAATTTACTTAATCCTCACAACAATCCTATGATATGGTACTATTATAAACAGACTTTACAAATGAGAAAACTGGGATAATTACTTGGTTTAGAGCTCATGTGGCACAATGGTTAAGAGCTCGGCTGCTAACCAAAAGGTCAGCAGTTCAAACCCACCAGTGGCCCCCTGAAAACCCTATCAGGGAGTTCTACTCTGTCGTATACGGTCACTATAAGTCGGAATCAATTTGACAGTCATGGGTTTGGTTTTGGTTTAGAGCTCACAGCTAGGCAGTGGCAGAACAGATTAATTTGGTTCCAGAGTCTGGGCACTATGTTCTTAAATCACATGAGCAGTTCTCAAAGTGTAATTTGTGGGCCTTGGGAAACCCTAAAACCATTTCAAAAGAACGTGAAGTCCAAACTATTATAATAAAAATATTAAGACATGATTTTCCCTTTTCACTATTTTGATATTTGCACTGATGCAATAAACGAAATGTGGTACATACATACAATGGAGCATTATTCTGACATAAAGAAAAATGAAGTCCTAATACGTGCTACAACATGGATGAACCTTGAAAACATTATGCTGAGTGAAATAAATCAGTCAGAAAAGGACAAATATTCCATTATATGAAATATCTAGAATAGGCAAATGTATAAAAACCAATGTTTATTAGTGACATGCACCTTTTTAAAAACTATTTAGTAAGTGGGAAAAAAATATTGTGAATTTAATAGCTGCTTGAGTTTAATGTGTTGTAGACTGGTGAGTGGCTTGGGAGCTTTCAGAAGGTGCGACAGGAAAAAAGTGTTCCAGATTCAGATTCAGACTCAGATGACCTAAGTTGTCAGTAACAAAGTGATCTTAAAATAAGTCACTTATCCTCTCAAAACTTTACCTGTAAAATGAGGAAACTGGGAGACAGCTGATATGAGTCTTTCAACCTTAAACTTTTACAATTCTATTCAGATGCAGTGAACAATTGGCATAGAAAGATTAGGTGGGGAACAAGGTTAAATGCTAACTAATGGGAATGAAAAGGTAGTATAAATGACCCATTTCGGCTATTTAAAAAATGTATTATAAGTTATTTATTTATTTTTTTATTATAAGTTAACCGTTTTCTTCTTAAGTTGAAAAGAAAACCTCAAATAATAAAATGGACAATATTCAGAAAACAATCAGTTGAAAAATTCTAAAAATGTGTTAAGAATGTCTGCATAAATACATAGTATCTTGAAAACTGGAAAGGAATGTATTATAGCTGATACAATTTTAATAGCTATAATTAATTGGGAGCCCTGGTTGCACAGTGGTTAAGAGCTTGGCTGCCAACCAAAAGGTTGGCAGTTCGAATCCACCAGCTGCTCCCTGGAAATCCTATGGGGCAGTTCTACTCTCTCCTATAGGGTAACTGTGAGTTGGAGTCAACTCAACGGCAACTGGTTTATAATTAATTAATGCCTACCAACTCATCTCATCATAACAACAATCTGATAAGATAGGTATTTTTATTCCTGTTTTAAAATGAAGAAATTGAGACTTAGAGAGATTAAATAATTAATCCAAAAATATTAAGCTAGTATGTGGCACAGCCAGTATGCCAAATTGGGTTTGTTTAACTCCAAAGCAATACTCTACACTACCACAACACAAGGCATTCAGGCTCTTATATATGAGTACCTTTTTTATAGTCAAGTTTCAGTTACTAATTGTAATGAGAAGAGGAAGAACATGGAAAAATAACTCTCACACAAACATGTCATATCAGTTTATGACTTGGAAATAAATTTCAGTAAAAGGAATTCTGAGGCTTGGTGAAATACTGGATCAGATGGCCTCTAAAAAAACCTTACAAATCTCAAATTCAAGAAACATTCTCAGTACACTGAAGCCTAAATAGATCATCTAATCCATCTTCCCATTCACTACAGAAATGTAAAATGAATATTACATGAATTGCAGGTAAATCACAAATAGTAAGTATATTATTTAAGGGAATAACATGAGGAATATTCTAAGAAAATGATCCAACAACCTTCTATTTTTAATTTTCTATTTTTTTCATTGAGCTTGTTTAAAGAGAAGCATATTGAAAATTCAAAAGGCCATTTGGTCCTGGCTACTACTGTTTTGTTAAGGATGGGTAAAACTCACTCCAAAGAAGAAAATACTGATTTGATATTTCATTTCCATTTACTTTTTCTCTTTTTAGGGTGAGACAAAATTGCCAAAAAAAAAAAAAAAGTTACAAACAAAATTAAGTAAGACAAGTCCAAGAAAATTTACCAACTAAAAGTATGCTCTTGGATAATCAAGAGGAAACTAAATAAGATTTCTAAATATTAAACAGGATAAAGCAGAAAGCAGAAGACACGAAAATAACAGTTATATTATGATCTATGGCAAATAATCAAGTGGCAAGAAAGGAAGTTAAAAATTACTACTCACTTATTCATTCAAGTAATTAATGAAGTAAAAGTCAAAACCTACTACTTGGTCCTCGGTTTCGCAGGAATGCAATCATAAAAATTATGACAGTCAAGGAAATTTGCAAGCTGCCATGTATAATTTAAACCTTAAATGCAAGTCTAAAGTGCCCCCAATACTTTTGGTGTTGTTGGTTTATTGTTGTTAGGTGTCCTTGAGTCGTTTCCAACTCACAGCCACAGTCTGTAAAACGGAACAAACCACTGCCCGGTCCTGCACCATTCTCAATCATTGCTATGTTTGAGCCCTTTGTTGCAGCCACTGCGTCAATCCATCTCATTGACGGTCTTCCTCTTTTAACACTGACCTTCTACTCTACCAAGCATGATGTCATTCTCCAGGGGCTAGCCCCTCCTGATAACGTGTCCAAAGTACATGAGATGAAGTCTCGCCATCTTCACTTCTAAGGAGCATTCTGGCTATACATCTTCCAAGACAGATTTGTTTATTCTTCTGGCAGCCATGGTATATTCAATATTCTTCACCAACACCATAATTCAAATGCATCAATTCTTCTTCCATCTTTCTTATTCACTGTCCAGCTTTCACATGCATATGAGGCAGTTGAAAATACCATGACTTGGGTCAGGAACACCTTATTCCTCAAAGTCACATCTTTGCTTTTCATCACTTTAAAGAGGTCTTTTGCAGCAGATCTGCCCAATGCAAAAATAAATCATTTGATTTCTTGACTGCTCATTCCATGGGCACTTTCTGTGGATCCAAGTAAAATAAAATACTTGACAACTTCAATATTTTCTCTGTATATCATGATGTTGCTTATTGGTCCAGTTGTGAGGATTTTTGTTTATTTATGTTGAGGTATAATGCATACTAAAGGCTGTAGTCTTTGATCTTCACCAGTAAGAGCTTCAAGTCCTCTTGGCTTTCAGCAAGCAAGGTTATGTCATTTGTATAACACAGGTTGTTAATGAGTCAATGAGTCTTCCTCCAATCCTGATGCCCCATTCTTCTTCATATAGTCCAGCTTCTTTGATTATTTGCTCAGCATACAGATTAAATAAGTATGGTGCAAAGATACAATGATACAACTCCGATGCACACCTTTCCTGATTTTAAACCATGTAGTATCCCATTGTTTTGTTTGAACAACTGTCTTTTCACCTATGTATAGGTTCCACATGAGCACAATTAAGTGTTCTGGAACTCCCATTCTTCAACATGTTATCCATAACTAGTTATGATCCACACAGTTGAATGCCTTTGCATAGTCAATAAAACACAAGTAAACACCTTTCTGATATTCTCTGCTTTCAGCCAAGATCCATTTGACATCAATGATACCCTTTGTTTCATGTCCTCTTCTGAATCTGGCTTGAATTTGTGGCAGTTGCCTATTGACGTACTGCTGCAACTGTTTTTGAATTATCTTCAGCAAAATTTTACCTCCAAGTTATTTTAATAATACTGTTCCATAACTTCCAAATTCTGTTGGATCACACTTCTTTGCAACAGGCACATATATAAATCCCCTCCAGTAGGTTGGTCAGATAGCTGTCTTCCAAATTTCTTGGCAAAAATGAGTGACTGCTTCCAGTGTTGCATCCATTTGTTGTATTCCATCTGAATTGGTATTCCATCAATTCCTGGAGCCTTGCTTTTTGCTGATGCCTTCAGTGCAGCTTGGACTTCTTCTTCAATACCATCAGATCTTAATTATATGCTACCTCCTGAAATAGTTGAACATTGACCAATTCTTTTTTTTTTTTTTTAATTTGGAGATTGTTTTACTAAGATCTTTTTTCTATGTGCTTTAAGTGAAAGTTTACAGCTTAAGTTAGTTTCTCATACAGAAGTTTATACATACATTATGTGATCCTAGTTGCTCTCCCTATAACATGACAGCACACTCCTCCTTTCCACCCTGGATTTCCTGTGTCCATTCAACCAGCTCCTGTCCCTTTCTGCCTTCTCATCTTGCCTCTGAACAGGAGTTGCCCATTTAGTCTCATGCATCTACCTTAGCTAAGAAGCACACTCTTCACAAGTATCATTTTATGTCTTATAGTCCAGTCTAATGTTTGTCTGAAGAGCTGGCTTCAGAAATGGTTTTAGTTTTGGGCTAACAGAATCCAGGGGCTGTGTCTTCTGGAGCCCTTCAGTCTCAGTCAGACCATTAAGTCTGGTCTTTTTACTAGAATGAGTTCTGCACCCCACTTTTCTCCTGCTCCATCAGGGATTCTCTGTTGTATTCCCTATCAGGGCAGTCATTGGTGGTAGTGGGGCACCATCTCTTTCTTTCACTCTCAGGCTGATGGAATCTCTGGTTTATGTGGCCCTTTCTTTCTCTTGGGCTCATATTTTCCTTGTGCCTTTGGTGTTCTTCATTCTCCTTTGCTCCAGGTGGGTTGAGACCAATTGATTTATCTTGGCTACTTGGTAGCTTTAAGACCCTGGACACCACTCACCAAAGTGGGATGCAGAACGTTTTCTTAATATACTTTGTTATGCCAATTGACCTAGATGTTCCCTGAAACCATGGTCCCTGGAACCCCACCCCTGCTACTCTGTCCCTCAAAGTGTTTGGTTGTATCAGGAAACTTCTTAGCTTTTGGTTTAGTCCAGTTGTGCTGACCTCCCCTGTATTGCATTGTTGTCATTCCCTTCACCTAAGATAATTCTTGTCTATCATCTAGTTTTTTTTTTTTATCTAGTTAGTGAATAAAAAATACGGAACGCTCCATGAATTTGCATGTCATCCTTGTGTAGGGGCCATGCTAACCTTCTCTGTATTGTTCCAATTTTAGTATATATGCTCCCGAAGGGAGCACCAACCAATTCTTTTTGGTACAGTGACTCTCTGTATTCCTAACATCTGCTTTTGATGCTTCCTGCATCATTCACTGTTTTGCCCATAAACCAAACAAACCAAACCCAGTGCCGTCGAGTCGATTCCGACTCATAGCGACCTTATAGCGACCCTATAGGATAGAGTAAAACTGCCCCATAGGGTTTCCAAAGAGTGCCTGGTGGATTCGAACTGCCGACCTTTTGGTTAGCAGCCGTAGCACTTAACCACTACGCCACCAGGGTTTCCATTTTGCCCACAGAATCCTTCAACATTGCAACTCGAGACTTGAATTTTTCTTCAGTCCTTTCAGTTTGAGAAGTGCCAAATGTGTTCTTCCCTTTTGGTTTTCTGACTCCAGGTCTTTGCACATTTCATTATAATACTTTACTTTGTCTTCTCAGTTGCCTTTTTAAATATTCTGTTCAGCTTTTTATTTCATCATTTCTTCCATTCGCTTTAGCTACTCTACATTCAAGAGCAAGTTTCAGAGTCTCTTCCAACATCCATTTTGGTCTTTCTTTCTGGCTTTTTTTTAAAGATCTTTTGCTTTCTTCATGTATGATGTCTTTGATGCCATCCCACAATTTGCCTGGTCTTGGTCATTAGTGTTTAATGGGTTAAATCTGTTCTTGAAATGGTCTCTAAGTTCAGGTGGAATATACTCAAGGTTAAAATCTGGTTTTCGTAGACTTCTTTAAATTTTCTTCAGCTTCAACTTGAACTTGCATATGAGCAACTGATGATCTGTAGTCGGCTCCTGGCTTGTTCTAACTGATGACATCAAGGTTCTCCATTATCTCTTTCCACGGATGTAGTAGATTTGATCCCTGTATATTCCATCTGGTGAGGTATTTCCAATGAATAGATCATTGGTCTTGCAAAATACTATCATGCATTCACTGACATTGTTTCTATCACTGGCACTGTTTCTATCACCAGCGTCATTTCTATCACCAAGGCTGTATTTTCCAACTATTGATCCTTCTTTGTTTCCAGCTTTCGCATTCCAATCACCAGTAATTAACAATGCATCTTGACTGCATGTTTAATCAATTTCAGACTGCAGGAGTTGGTAAACATCTTTAATTTCTTCATGTTTAGCATTAGTGTTTGGTGGATAAGTTTGAATAATACTCATATTAACTGGTCTTCCTTATAGGTGTTTGGCTATTATCCTGTCCTGATAGTACTGTATTTCAGGACAGATCTTGAAATGTTTGTTTTGAAGATGAACACAACTCCACTCCTCTTCAACTTGTCCTCCCCAACAGAAAAGAGCATATGATTATCTGATTCAAAATGACCCATACCAGTCCCTTTCAGTTCACTAATGCCTAGGATATCCATCTTTATCCATTCCATTTCATTTTTGACAGCTTCCAATTTTCTTAGATTCATACCTCATATGTTTCATGTTCCAATTACTAATGGACATTTGCTGCTGTTTATTCTCACTTTGAATCATGCCATCTCAGCAAATGAAGGTCCCAAAAGCTTTACCCTATCCATGTCATTAAGGTCGACTCTACTTTGAGAGGTATGAATGCCTTCCAACCTGAGGGGCTTATCTTCTGGCACCATATCACCCAATGTTCTACTGCTATTCATAAAATTTTCACTGGTCAATTTTTTCAGAAGTAGATAGCCAGGTCATTCTGTCTTATCTTAGTCTGGAAGCTCTGCTGCAACCTGTCCCCTATGGGTGATCCTACTGGCATTCAAAATACTGGTGGCATAGCTTTCAGCATCACAGCAACACACAAGCCACCAAAGTTAGACAAACTGACAGACCAGTAGAGGTGTATGGATATATCATATTTTATTTTTCCATTGATGGACATTTGGGCTGTTCCACTTCTTGGCTATTGCGAATAATGCTACAATGCACATCTGTGTACAACTTTCTGTTTGAATATCTGTTTTCAATTTTCTTGAATATACATGTACGAGGAGAATTTCTGGGTCATATAGTAATTCTATGTTTAACTTTTTGAGGATCCACCGAACTGAATTCTGCAGTGACTTCACCATTTTTTATTTCCACCAACAATGCATGAGGGTTCCAATTCTTCCACATCCTTACCAAAACTTATTTTTGCATTCTTTTCTTATTACAGCCACCCTGTGTATGTGTATGTGAAGTGGTATGTCACTGTAATTTTGATTAGGCATCTATAGAACACTCCAGACAAGCATAGAAGAATACACATTCTTTTCAAGTACACATGGAACATCCAAGATAAGTCATATGCTGGGCCAAAAAAAGGAACTCTTGATAAGTGCAAAATAACTGAAATCACATGGAATAGGTCCTCTGACCACATTGAAATTAATTTAGACATCAATAGTAGAAAAACACCTGAAAAAAAAAAATACCTGGAAATTAAACAGCATACTTCTAAATAACCCATAGGTTAAAGATGAAGCCATAAGGGAAGTCAGGAAATATTTTGAACTGAACGAAAATGAAAGCACAACTGTATCAGTCTGGGCGCAACCAGAGAAACAATCAATAGTAATAATATGAGGATATATTCTTTTTTTAAAAAAAAATAATTTTTATTGTGCTTTAAGTGAAAGTTTACAAATCAAGTCAGTCTGTCAAATATAAGCTTATATATACCTTACTACATACTCTCATTTACTCTCCCCCTAATGAGTCAGGCCGCTCCCTTCTTCCAGTTTCTCCTTTCGTGACAATTTTGCCTGTTTCTAACCCTCTCTACCCTCCAATCTCCCCTCCAGACAGGAGATGCCAATACAGTCTCAAGTGTCCACCTGATACAAGTAGCTCACTCTTCATCAGCATCTCTCTCCAGCCCATTGTCCAGTCCCTTCCATGTCTGATGAGAAGTCTTCGGGAATGGTTCCTGTCCTGCGCCAAAGAAGGTTTGGGGACCATGACCGCCAGGATTCTTCTAGTCTCAGTCAGGCCATTAAGTCTGGTCTTTTTATAAGAATTTGGGGTCTGCATCCCACTGTTCTCCTGCTCCCTCAGGAGTTCTCTGTTGTGTTCCCTGTCAGGGCAGTCATAGGTTGTGGCCGGGCACCATCTAGTTCTTCTGGTCTCAGGATGATGTAAGTCTCTGGTTCATGTGGCCCTTTCTGTCTCTTGGGCTCATAGTTATCGTATGACCTTGGTGTTCTTCATTCTCTTTTGATCCAGATGGGTTGAGACCAATTGATGCATCTTAGATGGCCGCTTGTTAGCATTTAAGACCCCAGACGCCACATTTCAAAGTGGGACGCAGAATGTTTTCATAATAGAGTTTATTATGCCAATTGACTTAGAAGTCCCCTTGAGCCATAGTCCCCAAACCCCCGCCCTTGCTCCACTGACCTTCGAAGCATTCAGTTTATCCTGGAAACTTCTTTGCTTTTGGTCCAGTCCAGTTGAGCTGACCTTCCCTGTATTGAGTATCGCCCTTCCCTTCACCTAAAGTAGTTCTTATCTACTAACTAATCAGTAAATAACCCTCTCCCTCCCTGCTTCCCTCCCCCCTCTCGTAACCACAAAAGAATGTGTTCTTCTCAGTTTATACTATTTCTCAAGAACTTATAATACTGGCTTTATACAGTATTTGTCCTTTTGCATCTGACTAATTTCCCTCAGCATAATGCCTTCCAGGTTCCTCCATGTTATGAAATGTTTCACAGATTCGTCACTGCTCTTTATCGATGCGTAGTATTCCACTGTGTAAACATACCATAATTTATTTAACCATTCATCTGTTGATGGATACCTTGTTTGCTTCCAGCTTTTTGCTATTGTAAACAGTGCTGCAATAAACATGGGTGTGCATATATCTGTTCGTGTAAAGGCTCATTTCCCTAGGGTATATTCCAAGGAGTAGGATTTCTGGGTTGTATGGTAGTTCTATTTTTAACTTTTTAAGAAAATGCCAGATAGATTCCCAAAGTGGTTGTACCATTTTACATTCCCACCAGCAGTGTATAGAGTTCCAATCTCTCTGCAGCCCCTCCAACATTTATTATTTTGTGTTTTTTGGATTAATGCCAGCCTTGCTGGAGTAAGATGGAATCTCATCGTAGTTTTAATTTGCATTTCTCTAATGGCTAATGATCGAGAGCATTTTCTCATGTATCTGTTAGCTGCCTGAATATCTTCTTTAGTGAAGTGCGTGTTGATCTCCTTTGCCCACTTTTTGATTGGGTTGTTTGTCTTTTTGTGGTTGAGTTTTAACAGAATCATATAGATTTTAGAGATCAGGCGCTGGTCAGAGATGTCATAGCTGAAAATTTTTTCCCAATCTGTAGGCGGTCTTTTTACTCTTTTGGTGAAGTCTTTAGATGAGCATAGGTGTTTGATTTTTAGGAGCTCCCAGTTATCTGGTTTCTCTTCGTCATTTTTAGTAATGTTTTGTATTCTCTTTATGCCTTGTATTAGGGCTCCTAATGTTGTCCCTATTTTTTCTTCCATGATCTTTATCGTTTTAGTCTTTATGTTTAGGTCTTTGATCCACTTGGAGTTAGTTTTTGTGCATGGTGTGAGGTATGGGTCCTGTTTCATTTTTTTGCAAATGGATATCCAGTTATACCAGCACCATTTGTTAAAAAGACTATCTTTTCCCCAATTAACTGACACTGGGCCTTTGTCAAATATCAGCTGCTCATATGTGGATGGATTTATATCTGGGTTCTCAATTCTGTTCCACTGGTCTATGTGCCTGTTGTTGTACCAGTACCAGGCTGTTTTGACTACTGTGGCTGTATAATATGTTCTAAAATCAGGTAGAGTGAGGCCTCCCACTTTCTTCTTCTTTTTCAGTAATGCTTTGCTTATCCGATGCTTCTTTCCCTTCCATATGAAGTTGGTGATTTGTTTCTCCATCAATTTAAAAAATGTCATTGGAATTTGGATCGGAAGTGCATTGTATGTATAGACGGCTTTTGGTAGAATAGACATTTTTACTATGTTAAGTCTTCCTATCCATGAGCAAGGTATGTTTTTCCACTTATGTAGGTCCCTTTTAGTTTCTTGCACTAGTACTTCATAGTTTTCTTTGTATAGGTCTTTTACATTTTTGGTAAGATTTATTCCTAAGTATTTTATCTTCTTGGGGGCTACCGTGAATGGTATTGATTTGGTGATTTCCTCTTCAATGTTTTTTGTTGATGTAGAGGAATCCAAGTGATTTTTGTATGTTTATCTTATAACCTGAGACTCTGCCAAACTCTTCTATTAGTTTCAGTAGTTTTCTGGAGGATTCCTTAGGGTTTTCCGTGTATAAGATCATGTCATCTGCAAATAGAGATAATTTTACTTCTTCCTTGCCAATCTGGATGCCCTTTATTTCTTTGTCTAGCCTAATTGCTCTCTGGCTAGGACCTCTAGCACAATGTTGAATAAGAGCGGTGATAAAGGACATCCTTGTCTGGTTCCCGTTCTCAAGGGAAATGCTTTCAGGCTCTCTCCATTTAGAATGACGTCGGCTGTTGGCTTTGTATAGATGCCCTTTATTATGTTGAGGAATTTTCCTTCAATTCCTATTTTGCTGAGAGTTTTTATCATGAATGAGTGTTGGACTTTGTCAAATGCCTTTTCTGCATCAATTGGTAAGATCATGTGGTTTTTGTCTTTTGTTTTATTTATACGGTGGATTACATTAATGGTTTTTCTAATATTAAACCAACCTTGCATACCTGGTATAAATCCCACTTGGTCGTGGTGGATTATTTTTTTTGATATGTTGTGGAATTCTATTGGCTAGAATTTTGTTGAGGATTTTTGCATCTATGTTCATGAGGGTATAGGTCTGTAATTTTCTTTTTTTGTGGTGTCTTTACCTGGTTTTGGTATTTATGACGGTATATTCTAATAGAGAGAGAGAGAGAGATTTACTGCATGGATTATGGAATTGTGGAGGATGGCTAGGCAAGTATGAAATCCATAGCGCAGACCATCAGGAAGGGCAAGCTGGAACTCTTGGGCTGAAGCTGCTATCCACAGGTGAAATTTTTTCTTCAAGGAAGCCTTAGCTCTGCTTTTAAAGCTTTTCAATTGATTGAATTAGGTTCCAATATTACATTGGATAATCTCTTTTACTTTGATTTTAATCACATCTAAAAAAATACCTTCACAGCAACACCTAGATTAGTGAATAACTAGGGACTGTAGCCTAGCTAAGGAGCCCTAGTGGCACAGTGGTTAAGTGGTTGGCTGGTAACCAAAAAGTCAGCAGTTTGAACCCTTCAGCCACTCAGCAATAGAAAGATGTGGCTGTCTGCTTCGGTAAAGATTTACAGCCTAGGAAATCCTATGGGGCAGTTCTTCTCTGTCCTATAGGGTCACTATGAATTGGAATCAACTTGATGGCAACAGATCAGGATTTTTTGATAGCCTAGCTAAGTTGATAAAAGTGACTATCACAACATATCAAAATTGATGAGTTGCAGCTAAGCCAGTGCTCAGATGGGAATTTAGAGTTTAAAATGCTTACATTAGAAGAGAAGAAAGTCCAAAATCAACTACCTAAACTTCCATCATAAGAAGCTGGAAAAAAGTAGTAGGAGAACCAGCAGAAGGAGCGAAAGGATCAGAAGAGAGGCAGAGGAGGACCAAAAGGAACAGGGAAGGAGAAGGAGAAGGAGGCAGAAGATTAAATAGTAAGTAGAAGAAAGAAAGTTGGAGGGCTTATACTACCTGATTACAAGACTTGCTATTTTAGAAAAAATTGGGCCTCAACTATGTACTGTTTAGCTCATAACTTTCCAGATTATCTGATTCCAGTGTTTCATTTCTTTGAGCTATTTACACCCCTATAAATTGTAGATAACTGATGACAATGCAAAACAATTCTTGTCTATAGACATATAAATTCTGTCCAGTGGAGGCTTAACTGACTGCCTCCTCCCCTGTACTGTAGAAGAGGCCAGTTTTGCTTCCATTTGCACACTCATTTTAGCATTTCTGATCTTTAAGTGCATCTCTTTTTTTTAAGTCTCCTTTAAATTAATTGTAGCATCATACCAATTCCCTCACTAATAGTATGTTAAATACAAACTTCTAACACTTGTTCATTTTATATCTGTAGGAAAGTCATGATTTTACCTTTTTTTAAGGAAATTACACTATGAGAATATAATAATCCAAAGTGTGTGCTAATGACTTTAATCCATTGCCATGGAGTTGATTCCAACTCATAGCAACCCTAATGGACAGAGAAGAACTGCCGCGTAGGGTTTCCAAGGATTGGCTGATGGATTTGAACTGCCGACCCTTTGGTTAGCAGCCAAGCCCTTAACCACTGTGCCACCAGGGATCCACTAATGACTTTAGAATAGACATATATATCAAAGGAATAGAACACAGTCCAGAAATAGACCCACATATTAATGGTCAAATGTTTTCCAATAAGGCTCAAATAACTGGAAATCCATATAAAAAATTTTACCTACACTCTTATCTCATACTGTGCTTTGCTATTTTCTAACTGAGAACTCAAGCAAAAAATGTTATTAACTCATTCTCTTGCTGAATAATTTAAATTGTCAACACACAATAACACATATTCATGTGAATTACTTCTTGTATTCAAACGATGAGATAAAGATTTTTAGTCTACATATATGGCAAGGAAACCCTGGTGGCGTAGTGGTTAAGTGCTACAGCTGCTAACCAAAAGGTCAGCAGTTTAAATCTACCAAGCATTCCTTGGAAACTCTACGGGGCAGTTCTACTCTGTCCTATAGGGTCACTATGAATCGGAATAGACTCGAAGGCAGTGGGTTTTGGGTTTATACATGCTTATATATGCTTCACTGGTTTTGCTCCTCTAGAGAACCCAGCCTAAGACACTTGGCTTCTACTGTTTCTTCTGTTTAGTTGTACAAACTGATCACTTAACACAGAATTTTCCTACATGAGCAAACATTCAACTGCCTTGTGTTTTAGTTACATATGCATAAACCTGTCTCCCTTGAGAACAGCCACGTTTTATTTGTTTTGCTTTCCTAGCAGTGTATTTTTCCTTATAATTCAATCAGTTGATACTTTGCTTCTATACAAAATCCAGTGAGCATTCCTGCATTCTAACCAAATAAAAAAGAAAGAAAGAAAAAAAACCTGTTGCCATCGAGTTGATTCTGACTCAGAGCAACCCTTTAGGATAGGACAAAGTAGAACTTCCCTGTAGGGTTTCTAAGGCTGTAATCTTTACAGAAAGGAGCCTTGATGGTACAGTGGTTAAGTACCTAGCTGCTAACTGAAAGGCTGGCAATTCAAACCTACTGGCCTGCTCCACAGGACAAAGATATGGCAGTCTGCTTCTGTAAAGATTTACAGTGTTGGAAACCCTACAGGGTGCTCTACTTGGTCCTATATGGTCCCTATGAGACAGCAATGGGTAATCTTTACAGAAACAGACTGCCACATCTTTCTCCCTACTGACTGATGGGTTCGAACCACTGATCTTTCAGTTAGCAGCCAGGTGCTTAACCACTGTGTAACCAGAACTCCTTATTAGCATTCTAAGTTCCATAAATTCTGGGACACTGGTGAGATCAACTTTCTGAAACTATAAGGTTGAGAGAAGCAGATTTAGAACAATTCACCAAGACAAATATAATTCCATGAAGCTTTATTTGTACTTAGCAAGTTAACTTCTCTCTAGTAAACTGTACTGAATTCTTCTATCTGTGCATGCAAATAAAATCTGTATCTTCATAAGCATTAGTTTTTGTCATAAGAAATTAACTTTAGTAGCTACTAATTCTTATTTGGATTCCTCTCATGTACACAGTATTAATGCAGAGGATACAAAAGAGGTTAATTTTTCCCTGATTGCCACACTTTAAGTGTTTCAGTTCTCAACCCTATTTATTGGATGAAAACCAAAATCTAATTTATATCGACAAAATGATTAAGTAAAAGCAACTGAGAAAATAGATGTTTAAAAAATAAGTTACGTATGACTGATTGACAAATTCAAAGCAAACTTTTGAATTAGTAGGTTTTTGCCTATAAGCAGTAGAACTGACCAGAGGAAAACCTTGCTATTCAGAGAGGATGCTTCAGAGACATAAATAGAGAAATAAGTACAGAAATCTGTAAATACTGTTTCGTATCCCTCATAAAGATATGTTTTTAGTGGGCATAGCAGGCTGTCATTTTTTAAAAAAGAAAATCTATTTTTCCTTGTGAATGTACAAATATCTCTGAAAGTACACATATCGTTAGCTTGTGGTATTAATACTGTTAGTGTCTGGTGAGGAGAAATGAGTGGATAGGATCAAGAATTGGCGGCCTCTCAATGTGAACCATTTTGAAATCTTTGAAGTTTGTATAATATAAATTTATTGACTATTGAAAACAAATTTTTAAGTTTTTAAAACTTTCATGATTGACTTCTACTTCTAGCATAGCAACAGTACCAGGAATTGGATTTACTCTACCAACTGAAACAAACAAAAAGCTGGATAAAATATACAAAGTATCAGTTTTTATAGCACTGGATATCAGGCATTGAAGGGCAATGACCTGTGAGAGATAATAAACAAATGAGATAAGTTCTACGGTTGCCCTCGCTTATTACCTTCAGAGAGTTTCCAGGCCACAGTGCGTGGCGGGAGAACACAGCCATAGTCTGCCAGACAACTTGAATTGAGAAGACATTACTGAAATCCAGGGAGATGAAAGTGACTATAGTTTGCACGACAGAGTGCTAAAGAGGAGAGTTACACAAAGAGAGAACTCCAGAGATCTGCAGAGGACTCTCTTGGATGCTCAGCAAAGTGATAATCATTGGACGCAAGTAAGGAAACCACGTGAGGCCATGAATAATGCCTTTTACCACTACATAGACTGGAAAACCTCATAATTCATGGGGCACTAGAAAGAATACTCAGAAGGATCTTCCTCAGGATGGGTGAAAAATTAGCCCAAGACTAAACACTGCTCTAGTACTGCCTAATGAATTTTAAACACAAGACCTGAAAAAAGCAAACTGATTATGATTAGCGTAATTGAGTCCCAAGACAAGGCTCAAGAACATTTACATGTATACAAGAAAAAAGAACCTTTTGGTAATTGCTATGGCAATATATAATTTTGAAATAACAGCAACAAGAGCCAAAAAATATATGTACAGATATATATGTATGTATGTAGGCATATATGTGTATAGGTATACCTGTGTGAATATGTGTGCATATGTATATGTGTGTATATGACTGTATGCATATATATTAATAAATATAATAAAGCACATAGGGGGCACATTTTACTGATACTTCTTAGACATAACCAAACACCTTGCAGGATTGGTTTTCTGGGTGTGAAGGTTTAAGACAATAGCCTTGTGGAACATCTTGGTCAATTGGTATAATACAGTTCACTAACTTTATGTTCTACATCCTGGTTTGGTGAGTAGTGTCTGGGGTCTTAAAAGCTTGCAAGCGGCCATCTAAGATATAACTATTGGTCTCTACTTGTCTGGAACAAAAGAGAAAAAAGGAAACTAAAGACAAAGAAGAAACTAGTCTGCAGAACTAACAGTCTACACGAACCATGCAGCCTCTTCTACCCTGAGACCAGAAGAACTAGATGGTGCCCAGCTACCACTACTGACCATTCTGATCTAGGACACAGTAGATGGCTCCTGATTAAATGAGAGTATATTTATACAATGGAACACTACTCAGCAATAAAAAGAAATGAACTATTGATGAATACAACGATAATAATTAATTTCAAAGTAATTATATTGAGTAAACCTAGAACAAAAAAAGTAAATGCTGTATATACAATAATTCCATTTATTTAAAATTCTAAAAAATATAAACTACAGTGACAGAAAGCAAATTAATGGCTGCCAGAGCATAGGAGGGAGTTGGGGGGCGGATAAAAAAGGGCACTAGAGAATTCAGGGGTTGATGAATACTTTCATTATCTTGACTGTAATTATCTACTGGCTAGCACTTGTGGTGCATTTCTGTGAACTAGAAAAAGGCAAACTCTCTGGGGAACCTACCAGGAAAAAAACACTTGCTCTATGGTTGAACAATTAGAAGAGGACATTCATTCTTTGGGACCGGTGTGGCCTTCACCAGTGAACAAGACCTGGTGAGGGCAGCCTCAGTTAGATGGCAGCCCACACTCACGCCCCCACAGTTAATCCCTCTTTTCCAGGGCACAATCGGTACAATTATATTCAGCAGCCCTGCTTACCGAATGCCCTAATCATTTACTATTTTATCAAATGCAGATAATCAAGCAATGTCATCCCATAAAAACACTCCATTTATAAATGCATCATATAAGGGTGGGGGGAAGGCATGAAAAAGCTGTATCTCAAAACTCTTGGCCTACTGAAGTTCTAATATTGCAAATAATCAAGCAGAATAATGATGTTAAGAGTAAATAAGGACAACTTCATTACCAAGCCTTCATTTTTTAAAGTGACATTTTATGTTTGTTTTCTTTAGTAAGATTTGAAGTGTTTCTGTAAATGCAATATTTAAAAAAAAAAAAAAAACAGAGGAAGAAAAAATAAAGCAACATGTTTTCCTAAGCAGTAAGTCATCATTCAGTTTTCAGCAAAGAAATTTATCTTTCTAAAATGAAAGAATTGCATATACTAGCTTGTTAAAGTTAAATTTTATCTTTTGAATTTGTTTCCTTAAGAGAGCATGTCCATAATCACATTTGCAGACACATGCTATTTTTGTTTTATGAAGTTGTCATAGTTTTTACTATGAACAGGTGTTCTCAAAAATACTTCCATTTTTTGTAAACATTCAAAATTAAACAAATGAAATAAAAATAGAAATAACAACCTAAGCAAAAGGAAATAAATTAGCAAACTCATTATCTTAAAAGAGACCATTTATTTTATTAGCAAAATTGCCCCTACACTCTATTCAAATTTGGGTTCTGGCTGTTGGTAGTATAAACCTGGCTTAAAATAACATACACCTTTAGAAAAGCTCTAATTAATTCCACCTGACTTAACAACATTTTATTTGGGATTTTCTATGTAATTAGGGTGTTTAGTCTGTCTATGCTATTTGGTACTTTTTAATGCATTACTTTCTTAAGTAATTTCATGGTCTCATGTTTTGCAGAGCATGAGTTAGGCAATAACCCCATCTGATGCAGAGTACTTCTCTGGAGCCAAGCGAAGAATGGAAGAGGTGGGAGAACCAGGATGCTTGTGAAGGACAGCAGCTAAAAATTTTTTTCAAGGGAGGCTAGGCTTATCTCCCTAAATCCTCCTCATGGACTGGGTTTATCTCTTGTACTTCACTGATATCATACCATAAACCAAAAAAAAGCAAAACCCAGGGCCGTCGAGTCAATTATGTTGCATAGAGACCCTATAGGACAGAGTAGAACTGCCCCCTATGGTTTCCAAGGCTGTAAATCTGTATACAAGTAGACTGCTACATCTTACCCCAGAGAAGCAGCTGATGGGTTCGAACAGCCGACCTTTTGGTTAGCAGCTGAGCACTTTAACCACTGCACCGCCAGGGCTCCTATCATACCATAGTCCCTTAAGTACTACTCCAGTTGTCATATATGCATTATAACAATTATTGTCAATTACCTGAAGAATTAATTTTTCACTTCAGTTTGAAATATGCCATGGTTGGGAGGATGGTACCAGAAAGTGAGTTATTCTGTGAGTGTAAAATGAAAGGGTTGGACTGCAGGCATCGTAAGCACTTTCAAACTTTAGAATCATAGGACATCAATGGCATCATGCTTTAAAAGTAGTCTTACATACATTATTTTATTTAATATATCCTGACCCTATTAAGTTAAGAAGGATCGGTATTAATCACATTTCACAAGTGAGGATATAGCCTCAGAGGGTTGATTTGCTTGGATCTCATTTTTAGTAAACAATCCTACAACCAGAACCTAAGTCTTCACAGATCATAGCTGTCATTAAAAATGAGGAACATTCATTATACAAATAAAACTTTTAGTATAGTGCTAGAAATAAAATTTGCTCTCATCTTGTCACTATGTAGATTCATTCCTTTCCCTAAACAACCACCCCATTTACTACAGTGATTTGGTACTCACTTTTAAATTATAAAAAGTAAAATAAATATAATCCTCTAATATAGTAATCTTACCAAACACTCATATTACTACTCTCCAAAAATGAAGAAATTCAATATTCACACAAGCTTGAATCTTTCAAATTGACTTACTGTAGTTGAAAAAAGAAGTATGATCTATGTTTACCTGTCCTGTACACTTGAATTAACACATGAATAAAGAAAAGTGAGTTACTTTTTTTTGGGATCCTGGAAGGCACCTCACAATCTGCTCCCAACCTATCTTTCCAGCTTGATTTCCAACTGTCTCCTCTCTAGTCACAACAGACTGCTCTTCAACTTGTACTTTTCTCAACTTCCTCTGTCAGAAAATCCCTTCCCCATCCATTTCTCTTATTCAAACTCTACCTCTTCTTGAAGGTTTACTATGAATGCTATCTAGTGCATACATACAGACTTCCTGATTCCTAAAGTCAAAATTAATCTCTCTCTCCTCTATGAAGCTACTGTGCTTTCCCTTAACCTCTATTTCACACAGAGTTCACTATGTACAGATGGCTGGCTATCTATCTTTCTGGCTCAGCTGAGAGTTTTTCTGTGCATAACAGTAGTATCTTTTTTTTTTTTTTTTATCTTTACATCTACTATGAAGCCTGCATATTGTAGATGTTTGACAAATTATTTTCAGAAAACAAATTATCCAGCAAACAGAATATTGCTTTAATTTAGGTCTTCTTCGTGTTTTACCTGGACGTGAACTATTAAAGCAGCCTCCTGATCTACGTCCTCCACCTTTAGTCTTGCCTCCCTCCAGTTTACTTCCATACCATAATGGTGATCTCTCTAAAACAAAAAGTTAGTCATGTGACTTTCCAATTTTAAACTTTTATATTGTTCTCCACCATTTAAAGGACAAAGTTCAATTTCCTAAACATGCTATACAAGGCTCTAGAGATATGCACCCATTTATACACAAGTTCCTGGAGTTATCAGGATATCACACTCCTGTCTATCCCCTTGAATGTACTATCTGCATCCTTGGCCCACTATCCTAATATCATATTCTTTAACCCTCACCTCAGCGAGGTGTAACATGGCAGTTACGTTACCATATCTATGTTAAAGACCCAGATTGCCCATTACTTGGAATGTGCCCTGAGTAAATTAAACTTTGAAATTACAATCAGGGAAATGGTGGAAAGTTCTCTAGCTTCACCATTCTTCCCCTAGTCTTTTGGCAATATTCCTCTGCTCCTATGCGAAGGTGGGCAACTTCAGCATCTTCTGCAAAACACTAAACTAAGAGCCAGCATTAGAATCTAAGCTCTTGGTTCCCTGAAGGTAGAACTAAATTCTCAGATTTAAAAAATAAACTTTAATTTTTGTTTCCTTCTACCTCCTTTTCATTATATGCTGAAATATGGAGTAACAGTACATAGAAAACCTTAAATCTTTTTTTTTCTTAAGATAATGGTCTATCTCAGCCAGGATGTCAACATATTTTCATATGCTTATTTGCCATGCATATATTTCCTTTAGTGAAATATCTGTTCAGATCTTTTGTCCATTTTTAAAATTGGCTTGTTCGTTTTCTTATTCTGGGGCATTAAGAGTTCTTTATATATTTTGGACACAAGTCTTTTATCAGACATGTGATTTGCAAATATGTCTTCCCAGTCTCTGACTTTTTTTTCCATCCTCTTAACAGAGTCTTTTGCAGAACCAAAGTTTTTGATTTTGATGAAGCCCAATTTATCTATTTTTTCCCACAGATCACACTTTTTTGTATCCAAAAACTAATCATCAAATCCACCTTCATGTACATTTTCTCCTGTTTTCTTCTAGAAGCTTAATAGTTTTACATTGCATCTATGATCCACTTTGAGTTAATTTTTATATAATATATGAGGTATGTATCAAGATTTACGTTTTTGCACATAGGCTAGACATCCAACTGTTCCAGCACAATTTCTGAAATGACTATCATTTCTCAAACAAATTGCCTTTGTGCCTTTGTAAAGAATCAGTTAACTATGTTTCCATGAGTCTATTTCATGAGTCAGAATCCACTGTATAGCAACTAACAACAAATTTTGGGGCTCTCTGTTCTGTTCCACTGATCTATGTTTCTTTGTTGTTGCTGCTGTTAGCTGCCATCGAGTCAGTTCCAACTCATAGTGACCCTATGTACAACAGAATGAAACACTACCCGGTCATGTACCATTCTCACAGTTGTTATGTTTGAGCCCCTTGTTGCAGCCAGTGTGTTGATCCATCTTGTTAAGGGTCTTCCTCTTTTTTGCTGTTCCTCTACTTTACCAAGCATGATGACCTTCTCCAGGGACAGATCCCTCCTGATAATATGTCCAAAGTACATGAGACGAAGTTCCGCCATCCTCACTTCTAAGGAGCATTCTGGCTCTACTTTTTCCACGACAGATTTGTTCATTCCTCTAGCAGTCCATGGTAAATTCAATGTTCTTTGCCACCACCATAATTCAAATGCATCAATTTTCTTCAATCTTCCTTATTCATCGTCCAGCTTTCGCATGCATATGAAGCGAATAAAAATACTATGACTTGGGTCTGGCACACTTTAGCCCTCAAAGTAACGTCATCACTTTAAAGAGGTCTTTTGCAGCACATCTGCCTGACGCGATATGTCATTTGATTTCCTGACTGCTGAGTCCAGCTTCTCTGATCATTTGCTCAGCACACAGATTAAATAAGTATGGTGAAAGGATACAAGCCTGACGCATACCTTTCCTGATTTTAAACCATGTAGTATGCCATTGTTCTGTTTGAACAACTGTCTTTTGGACTATGAACAGGTTCCACATGAGCATAATTAAGTGCTCTGGAATTCTCATTCTTCGCAATGTTATCCATAATTTGTTATGATCCACCCAGTCAAATGCCTATGCATAGTCCATAAAGCACAGCTAAACATCTTTCTGTTATTCTCTGCTTTCAGCCAGGATCTACCTGAAAGCAGCACTGATATCCCTTGTTCCACGTCCTCTTCTAAATCCGGCTTGAATTTCTGGCAGTTCCCTGTCAATGTACTGCTGCAACCACATTTGCACGATCTTCAGCAAAATTTTACTTGCATGTGATAATGATATTGTTTAATAATTTCCGCATTCTGTTGAATCACCTCTCTTTGGAATGGAGACAAATATGGATCTCTTCTAGTCAATAGGCCAAGCAAGTGTCTTCCAAATTTCTTGGCATAGACAAGTGAGCACCTCCAGCGCTGCATCCATTTGTTGAAATGTCTCAATTGATATTCCATCAACTCTTGGAGACCTGTTTTTTGTCAATGTCTCCAGTGCAGTTTGGACTTCTTCATTCAACACCATTGGTTCTTGATCATATGCTACCTTCTGGAATGGATGAATGTCAACCAAGTCTTTTTGGTACAGTGACTGTGCATTCCTTCCATCTGCTTTGGATGCTTATTGGGTCGTTCAAAATTTTGCCCATAGAATGTTTCAAAATTGCTACTTGAGGCTTGAATTTTTTCTTCAGTTCTTTCAGCATGAGAAATGCTGAGCATGTTCTTCCCCAGGTCTTTGCACATTTCATTATAATATTTTACTTTGTCTTCTCAAGTTACCCTTTGAAATCTTCTGTTTAGCTTTTATACTTCAACATTTCTTCCATTCACTTCAACTACTCTACGTTCAAGTTTCAGAGTTCTTTCTGATATCCACTTTGGTCTTTTCTTTCTCTCCTGTCTTTTTAATGACCTTCTGCTTTCTTCGTGTATGATGTCCTTGATGTCATCCCATAACTCGTTTGGTCTTTGATCATTTGTGTTCAATGAGTCAAATCTATTCTTGAGATGGTTTCCAAATTCAGGTGGGATATATTCAACATCGTATTTTGGCTGTCATGGACTTGTTTGAATTTTCTTCAGCTTCAAGTTGAACATATAAGCAATTGATGATCTGTTCCGTGGTTGGCCCTTGGCCTTGTTCCAGCTGATGATATTGAGCTTCTCCATCATCCGTTCCCACAGATGTAGTTGATTTGATTCTTGTGTTTTCCATCTGGTGAGGTCCACATGTATAGTTGCTGTTTATGTTGCTCGAAAACGTATTTGCAGTGAATAAGGCATTGGTCTTGCAAAATTCTATTACTCAATCTGTGGCATCTTTCCTATCATCAAGACCATGTCTTCCAACTATCAATCCTTCCTGTTTCCAACTTTTGCATTCCAATCCAGTAATTATCAATGCATCCTGACTGCACGTTTGATCAATTTCAGACTGCAGAAGTTGTAAAAATCTTCAATTTCTTCATCATTAGCCTTAGCAGTTGATGTGTAAATTTGAATAATAGTCTTATTAACTGGTCTTTCTTATAGGCATATGAATATTATTCTATCACTGATGGCACTGTACTTCAGGACAGATCTCGAAATGTTCTTTTTGACAATGAAGGCAACACCATTATTCTTCAATTTGTCATTCCTGGCATAGTAGACCATCTGATTGTCTGATTCGAATTGGCCGATACCACTCTATTTTAGCTTCTTGTTGTTAGGTGATGTTGAATCGGTTCTGACTCATAGCAATCCTGTGTACAACAGAACGAAACACTGACTGATCCTGTGCCATCCTCACAATTGTTGCTATGCTTGAGCCCATCGTTACACTGTGTCAATCCATCTCCTTGAGGGTCTTCCTCTTTTTTGCTGAGTCTCTACTTTACCAAGCATGATGTCCTTCTCCAGGGACTGATCCTTTCTGATAACATGTCCAAAGTATGTGAGACAGAGTCTCGCCATCCTTGCTTCTAAGGAGCATTCTGGTTGTACTTCTCCCAAGACAGATTCGTTTGTTCTTTTGGCAGTTCATGGTATATTCAATATTCTTCGCCAGCACCACAACCTAGGATATCAATCTTTATGCGTTCTGTTTCTTTTTTGACAACTTCCAATTTTCCTAGATTCATAATATGTACATTCTACATTCTGACTATTAATGGATGTTTGTAGCTGTTTCTTCTCATTTTGAGTCATGCCACATCAGCAAATGAAGGTCCCGAAAGCTTGACTCCATCCACGTCATTAAGATTGACTTTAAGGGGAGCTCTGGTGGTGTAGTGGTTCAGAGCACAGCTGATACCCAAAAGGTCGGTACTCAAATCCACCAGTCGCTCCTTGGAAATCCTATGGAGCAGTTCTACTCTGTCCTATAGAGTCCCTATTACTAGATTTGACAGCAGTGGGTTTGTTTTTTTTTCCCTCCTACTTTGAGAAGGCAGCTCTTCCCTAGGCATATTTTGAGTGCCTTCCAACCTGAGGGGCTCATCTTCTGACACTATATCAGACAATGTTCTGCTGCTATTCATAAGGTTTTCACTGGTCAATTTTTTCAGAAGGAGACTGCCAGGTCCTTCTTCCTAGTCCCTCTTGGTCTGGAAGCTCTGCTAAAACCTGTCCACCATGGCTGACCCTGCTGGTATTTAAAATACCTGTGGCAAAACTTCAGTATTAAAGCAACCAGCAAGCCACCACAGTAGGACAAACTGAGATGCATGGTAGGTTTATTCTTTAGCCATCTTTTTTTTTTTTCTTTAAGATTTAATAGACATGTAATATTCTAGATTTTGGTAAACAGCATATGCTTAAGTAGTTCCTCTAGTCCAAGGCATCATGGCTCTATAAAAGCATTTCCTTCTGTCCTAAGAATTGGAGATAAAAATGTAACAACAACAAAAGTTAACCTAAGAAGAACTTGAATGGTGTCAAGCAGATAAAGATTGTTGTAGCATGCAACAATACACTTAGGCTAGGCAGTGCTGTGCCCGGAAACTGGGACATTTTAATTACGTATAAAGATCCGAGATGAAGTGAATCCCTTTGGCATAAACTGTTTCCATGTCAGGTTTATAGCACTGTAGGGTTTTTATTTGTTGTATTATGTTTTAACCTGGTTTAGGTGACAGATGTTCATCTATACTGAACTTTAGCAGTTAGCGTTTTTCAGTTCAAAGATATACATAGCATGAATTTTCAAACATTCTTAAAATATTAGCTTAAAATCTTTTTTAAAGGACAAGCAACTTATTTTTGTCTTATACGATATTTTATTTTTTGTTGGAATAAACTATTTCATCAGTGTTCTATGAAAAGTATTTTGAGTTAGTAGAAATTTTTGTACAGTCAAAAGCTCTCTAGTACCTTAAACTCCATAAATAAAGAATCTATGGTAATTTAAACATCCTCCCATATTATGACCACTGCACCAAAGACACAAAGCACAGGCAGCGATGCCGCAATTAAACCATCCTGAGATTCTAATCTCCCTCTGGAGGCTTAGGTGCTCAAGTTTTGGCACAGGCTGTGTTTAAGTACCATGACAAGTGTCATATCCCTTTCTTCCCACTGGAAAATTGTTGCTACTCACTGACACAGCTTAGAAACAAGACTAGGAGAAGGTACCCTCTTATTGTGTCTCTCTAGAACAGAGTAACTTTTATCTTCTACAAACATCTGAGTCGAGCATTGAAAAGACAGAATACTCTAGATCTGAACTCGTTTTTTAATCTTATTTTCTTGTATTCATCTATGCTCGCAACAAACCGGAAAGATTAAGTAGCATATGTCTTTTCAACATTAATTAATTGGCTACAAAAACTATGCACAAAGACCTTTCGGTATCTACTAAAATGCAAACACGTTTTGCTCCAGAACTTTTGCCATACTACACAGCATAGGCTAAAAGAAACAGAACATAATTTTTAAAATTTTGCTGTGATACTGGTAAAGTCTACCTGAGGATACAGTAATGGGCATAGATTCAAACAATTAAGGCCCATAAATAACTCTGCAATGTTATCCTTGGCTTCAATTTCTGTGCTAATCTTCAACACCATCAGGATGAGACATTCTCATCTTCTATCACACTAAATGTACTTTCACAGGTCAACTATATATCTTTTAGGCAAGTGCATACAAATTTCATCTAAAATCATACTGAATCTTACCAAATAAAGTATAGGACTCTTAACTCTTTGTCCCAAGCCTACATGATATCGACCTCGATACTTTGAAGCCAGGCAAGGGTTTTTCTTTTTAACTCCCCCAAATAATTAAAGCCTATCTTTAAGATATTTCAAATTACTGTCAACATTGTGAGCAAATAATCATATCCGGAAATTTTCTAATAATTTGTAATGATTAATAAAACTAAAAAAAGCAAATGCTTATCTAAAAAGAAAAAGAAATTAGGAGGAAGCTATTATATACTTTCAAAGGTAAGAAAACATTCTTTTCTATAGAATCAAGGAAACCAAACATACAGCCAAGAACAAATCTAACTTCCTATCGGTTGAGTATATATATACCTTTGATCTAATGAATTTCCAGAGGCAATTGAAAATACAAACTAAAAAGAAATGGTTCAGCAACTTAAGCTCATATACCACTTAATATCTCCCTTTGACCATACTTTGTTCATACCAAAAAGTACTTTTCAGTAAGAACAGAAGCCTATTAATTACTATATAATAATTTGAGACTGTTTAAACAAGATAAGTCTTTAAAGAAGTAGCTAGATCAGAACCATAAATTTTAAAATGGAAAGCAGACTAAGTTAACATTATAAAATTAAAAGTTAGGGAAAAAAAAAAAGGACAGTGTATTAAGGATCATTAAAAAATATTTTGAGTAAAAGAAAAAAATCAAATATAAAGTTACATAAAGAAAATAATTTAGTAAGCCACTAATATGCTTCCAAATATTAATGGAAACCCTATTTAAGGTTTAACATTCACGTTTAAAAAAACAAACTCGTTGCCATTGACTTAATTTTGATTCGTAGTGACCCTATAGATGCATTTAAATAGCAAATAAATTTAAATCAGTATAAATGCATATATATATTGAATGAAATGAAATACGTGGTATAGAAATAGCTCAAAATTATTCATAAAGACTAAGGAGGGAGGAAGGAGCTCTGGTGGTGCAGTGGGTAAGCTCTCAGCTACTAAAGGAAAGGTCAGAGGTTTCAACCCTACCAGCTGCTCCTCGGGAAAAAGCAGCAGCATTCGGCTTCCATGAAGATTACAGCCTTAGAAACCCTAGGGGGCAGTTCTACTGTGTTCTACAGGGGTGCTATGAGTCAGAATTGACTCAATGGCAATGGGTTTTTTGAGGAGGGAGAAGAGATAAAATATTAATAATCAAAACTGACAAAAAAAAGTAGAAAATAACTGTAATGAATTCTGTGAGATTCATCTTCAAAGTAGGTCATTTTTAAATAATTTACCTTGTGTCTACTTTTTAAAAGATGAGTTTAACAATAAAAGGCAATATTCAAAAAGACTAACAAAACAGGACAAAATCTACCCATTTAGAATATTAATGTTGATGAAACACTGTGTAACAGTGTTTTTTTTAAATGTAGGACTTTGTAGAAAAATTGATTTCTAAACTGCATACTAGGCCTACTGAAAGAGATTTCTTCCTGAAGGGCATCTGTCATAGCATATGAACTTTATTAAAAAATCAAAGTAATTTTTACAATTCGCCTCCACGTCATTTAGATATATACCCTTGGTAGAAATGGAAGCAGCTATTTTAAATAGTGTAGTCTCATAAGGCCTATTTGAAAAGTTGACACTTGTGCAGAAAACTGAAGACGGAGAATGGCTTCTACGAATATCTCAGAGAAGAGAGTTTCAAGCTAGGGAAACCAAAGTACAGACGCTTGAAAGAGGAACGAGCTTGGTGTGTCGATGGAACAGCAAGGACAATGTGTCTGGTGCGAAGTGAGCAAAAAGAGTAAGGTGGATAATAACAGGGTCAAAGTATGTGAAAAACTGAAACAGTATCAGAGTACAGAGCTGTTGCTAGAAGAATAAGGATTCAGATGCAGGTGGACAGATTTAGTGGCAGGAAAATGAGGAAATTCTCTTACTGCTTTTGTTTTCTTAACAAAATAAGCAAGGTGATAGGCCTAAAGTGAGGAGGGTAGAGATGCTGGATGTTATTAACTAATATGATTCTCTTCCTGGAAAAAAAAAAAATCAGTGAAGAAAGCTATTAGAAGTAATGAAGCAGCTATTCATTTCCTCTCTGCCCACATACCCCCTTAGAGAACTTACTCTAACAGCCCTGAAAGCAGCAGCAACCTGTATCAGTTGGGATTAGGTTCTGCTGCACGTAACAGAAACTCCAAAAAATGGGACTGAAACAATTTGAAGGTCATTTTCCCTCACATAGAAAAAGTCCAGAAGTAGGTAACCCAGGCTAGAATAGTAGTTCCCCAAAGTCTTCAAGGCCCCAGACTTCTTCTACCTCTCTACTCTGCCATCCCTAGCTCCAGGCAACAAATCTGTGTGCCAGGATTGCAACAGGAGGAATGGAGAAGGGCTATAATGCCTGAAAGTCTGACACAATTCTGTTTCATCTCATTGGCCAGAATTTGGTCACATGGCTATATTTAGCTACAAAGGAGACTGGTGAATGTCCTTTAGCTAGGCAGCCATGATGAGTCCAGCTAAAAATTGAGGATCTTATTATTAAGTAAGAAAGGAAGGCTAGATGACGGAAAGCAACTAGCCATCCTTGCCACACCTACATACCTTATGGCTTCTCAGCACCCCCTTGCACTAGCGTTATTCTTTCCAATGCCACATCTGACCCAAGTCAAGCCAATAGGATTCTCTCTCCTTAAAATCTGGATGTGGGACATAGATACCGAGTCAATTTACTTCTAAATAAGTGAAATGCAAGAGGGAACTGACTAGAGCCCTGGAGTGGAAACATAGGTTTGAAGATGAAAACGGAACAAATGAACAAAGAAAAGCAAAGAAGAGAATCTGAGGCTCCAAAGGGAGAGAGAAAATATAACCTACTGACAACTTCCTTTCCTGAGAGGTCAGTATGCAATTCTTTCATCTGGAGTCTTTGTGACTTCCCTATTCCTTTTATATAGAAATCTCTTTACCTGAGCTAATTTGAATGGGTTTCTATTTCCTAAATCCAAAGGATCCTTAAGATATCTAATAAGAAAGTTATTATTTAATGTTACGTGCATATAGTATTTCTGCACCTTCTGTGAAACTTATGGAAGGTATCCATTGTATTCTCCATTCCTTATGTAAAAACTAATAAAATTTCTCCTAGAATTTTGTATTTTTTAAAAGTCTGAAATAGGAATTGATATTGCTGGTAATGGTGATTACATAATCTTTATTATATCTCTTTCTGTCCTGGCCACCAGGATGATCATGATCAAGTTTATCACACAGTCACAGATATCTATAGCAATTCCTGGTCAAAGTACAGAGACTGTAATAAAGTGTATTATTGTCCCCAATTATTCAGTGCTCCTCCCTGTGGAAGGTTTATACTTCTTCACCCTGTTGACATTAGGCTTGGCCACATGACTTGCTCTGCCCACTAAAATGGCCAAGGGCCACATGCCATTTCTAAGCAGAAGCTTTAAGAACTTGCTGTGATCCCATCATCACTTTTTGCCCTCTGCCATGAAAGTAGCTTCAGAAAAGGGCTGTTCTTTCATCCTGGGCCCTAGAATGAAGATGCTGTGGAGGAAATCCATAGCTACCTACCAGGATGTAGCCAGAGCAAGAAAACAAACAATGTTTTAAGTTGCTGAGATTGTATAGCTGTTTGTTACCATAACATAACTTAAGCTAATAAAGGATTTAATTGAATAAGAAACAACTCAGGATGCCTATGTATAATGACATGGGGGTATGTCAAAAAAAGAACAGGACAAAAATATCTGAGGAGAGCCCTAGGAGCATCCAGAGTTCTTATCTCAGTTCCTATCTTATTACCACCACTTAGCTAGTCATCTCAGCTTGAACCCTAGGAGTTATCTAGAATATATGATTTTCCTTCAGCACTATATCCAATCTGCTACCAAGTCTTGATAATTTTACCTCCTGAATATCTCTCACATCCATTCCCACAGATACTAACTCAGTTAGACCCTTATTACCTCTCCCTTGAACCAATGAATCTACTAATTTGTCCTTCTTCCTCTAATCCATCCTATACGCTTTTATAGAGTGGTGTTTCCAAAATGATATGTTACACCTTTGCTAGAAACATTCTATCACAGAATCCCTCTGTTGTCTCCATAGGAAGTTTAAACACCTTAGCTAGATGCACAGGATTTGGTCCTAGGCATACTATTTCCAGGCTCTGCAGAGATGTCAGATTGTCGTAGGTTTGAGTATTGATTCTGTCATTTTCTAGTCATGGGACCAAAGCAAGTCACTTCACCTCTTTAAGTTTTGTTTTGTTTTCATTTGTAAAATGAGGATCATAATACAAACTATAGCTCATAGATTTGTTACAGGGGTTAAATTACAGAATTAAAAAAATTGATTTGACAAAGTACCTGGCCCCATTCATTGTAGGATGTCAATAACCGTTCGTGAAATAATAGAACAATCTGACTTCAGCCTCTATAAACACTTCACAGTCCTTAGTTGCTTATACAATGTTTCCCTCTACTAGACACAAAGCAACTTGAGAAGAGGCTGATACTTACTAATCTGAGTATCCTGGGACCTAGCACAGTCCCTTGTACAAATGAGGAACTCAATATGTAAAAGCTAAGTGACATTTGAAGGTTGGTAAAATTTCTGAGCAGTTGGAGGGGAACAGAAGGGATAGAGACAGCAAAAACAGAAGACACTATAATTTTTACTCAGGTGCTTGCTAACTTCATGCGCTCTTAACTTTTTGCAGAAACAAAGAGCTCTGCATCTTCAGTGTTTCTCCTCTTTCTCATCTCACCCAAACTATAGCTGTCAATTTAATTTACAGGTGAATTCACCACCTACAAATAGGAAGGTAGGAAAGCAATGAATATTTCAAAACTCTTCAATGTGACTGTATTTGTTCCACAGTACAGAACACTTCAGCAAATGATGAATAACTTGAAGAATGTTTTTCTGCACATCATCTCAATACTACCTTACAAATGCATAATTCCATTCCTTATAAACAACTGATACTGTGAGATCAATAGAACTCTCAAGAGTAATACACATCAATACATTCTAAAGAGATACATATACCTCTCCTCTATTTTGACAGAATTTTCCCCACATGTGCATTTCACTGCTTCCTGTCTGCCATACAAAATCTAATCGTAAAAACAGTAGGGTGGTTGCATTTCTGAAGTACATAACTAAAGCTCAAGAAGTTTTATTTTGAAGGCAATATCTTGGCATATGGGTTAACTGATTCTCAATGGACTGACTCGGCATTTTAAAAGTGGTATTTTGTTTCAAACAGCCCAATCAACAGTTTTTTCCAGAATAACCCAAAATTCTTACTGAAAAGATCCAAACATTGCCAGAAATGCCTAATGATGGTATGGTTTATATTATACTTTCTACTGTTCCAAACTTTTAACTCTAACAGGTAAAAGCAATAAAATAAACTGTCTAGTGTACATTGGGGCATTAAAAAAAAAATTTTTTTTTTTTTAACATTGGAGCATTATGCAACAGTAATTTAAAGGATTTAATTTAACCCTAAAATGTTATTTATTTTAAATAGTGGCTCAAACAAGGATGCATTTTACTAGCATTAGGATGAAACACATAAAATTGCTGATATTTAACTGTTTTTGACCTACAAAATGATAATTTTACATTCAACCCTTTTTATAACCTGGTATTTTAATCTTTTTCTGAAATATATGTTACCTATATAACATCCATGGGAAACCCTGGTGGCATAGTGGTTAAGAGTTACAGCTGCTGACCAAAAGGTCAGCAGTTTGAATCCAGCAGGCGCTCTGTGGAAATTCTATGGGGCAGTTCTACTGTGTCTAACACGGTCGCTATGAGTCAGAATTGACTCGACAGCAACGGTATATAACATCCATAAACTTTGCATGTATGTCATAAGATCACTTGTCATACTGAATTATAATTAGTTGTTCACAGTTCTTTCTCCTACACTATGTTGTCAATGTTTGCATTAGAAACTAATGATCAGACTTAGGAAGCGCAAAGTTATCTTTAGTATAAAACTTAGTTTGTTTTAAAAAGATAGCACAATATTTAAATTGCAGAATTTTAAAAGATAACGCACATTTTTAAATGACAGTACAAATTTTAAAAGACAGTAGTATAATAAAAAATAAATACCCTTTATTTTCATGTTCCTGTAGCCTTACATTCTGTTTAGCATGCAGCAGTTCTTGCGCTATGATTGGCAAGAGCAACACATATTTAAGAAAAAAATGAATGATTAGGAAAAGAACAAAACAAAATAAAAATCAAGTTGTAGTAAAAGTTAGCACGCAGGACTGGTCCAAAGTTTTTTTGTTAAACATTTCCTGAGAATACATTTTGACCACTATCCCGTACAAAAAATAATAATAATCTTCCACAATTTTCTTTATTCAGAGATCAATTACTGGTATGTAAATCTTGCGTTTCTATTTATCCTTCTCTCTTTTACAACCCGCTTCAATTCAACATCTTGGGACAAAAGAGGGTGAAAGGAAGCAGAAATGCTCTAACTGGTTACTTTTACTCCTCACTTATAAATGTTCTGATGAGGCAAAGAGGGGTTATCACAGAGATAATGATCTAATGATTTAAACAGGGTTGTTAACATGTCGGTGGGTTTCAATTTTTGTTATTGTACTACCTTTTAAAATTTGTACTATCATTTAAAAATGTGTGTTATCTTTTAAAATTCTGAAATTTAAATATGGCACTATCTTTTTTAGAAAAACTCAGTTTAGTACTAAACATAACTCTGCACTTCCGAAGTCTGATCATTAGGTAAGTGAATCCAGAACACAAAGTAAAAACCAGAAAAAACCAAACCCATTGCCATCGAATCGGTTCTGACTCATAGCAACCCTATAGGACAGAGTAGAACTGCCCCATAGGGTTTCCAAGGAGCAGCGGGTGGACTCAAATTTCCAATCTTTTGGTTAGAAACTGTAGCTCTTGACCAGAACACAAAATATAAGACTCAAAAAATTTCTAGCTCTGAGAGAAGGCTTATTAATGTTCTTGAGATGGCTAGAAATACTAGAGAAAAAAATAATTGTTCAAAGTTCCATAAGAAATCTTAGCCATATATTTCAAATCTGACAAAGGAAGACTTTAGAAGCTAAAATTAGCAACAGCTCATTTGGGTGTTCTTCTAGGCCTAAGGAGGTATGAAAGCATTATTTATGACTCTGTATTACCCCTTGCTCCATAATTTAAAGTTCAATTTATTAGATCTTTAACCTCAACTTCAACACTCATATCTGAATACCTGGTGTTATCATTATAGCAAGGTATTTTATATTCAGTCAAAGTAACACAAATCATGAGTTATTTGAGTAAAATACAAATTCTCTTTAACTTTACCAAATAAGAGTTTTTTCATGAAAAAGCAATAGCACCACAGTCAAATAAATGTAACAGGTAAATTCAGAACATAGGTGATGAAACTAGAACCCGTCCAAACACCAAAACTGATACCATTATAACACTGAAAAATTACTATCGACTCTTTAAGGATCACCACAAAATCACAATAAAAATAATCACAATGAAATTACAGATAACAGAAATTACATAATAAAAGACATCATTTCCATAATGATGCTAAGTATCAAAAGAAACTATTAATTTTCTTACTATCTGCTCTGCTTGTTGTTTAGCCATTTATTATAAATCAATATATAAATGTTAAAAACAAGCAGGCAGATGACTCAAGCTGGTTTACATGATTAACTTGCAGTAGCTGAGCTCCACCTACAGGCAAAAAAAAAAAAAAAATTCCTTACAATAATCTTTAAAATAGGGCTTTCCAGAAGACAAGCAGCAACTATCCCCAACTTTTAATCAATAATCTGTTTAAGTCAGTAGTTCTCAGCACTGGCTGCATATTAGAATAACCTGGGGTACCTTTTAAAATTTCTTATGGTTCCATACCAAAAATTCTGATTCAATTGATCAGGGTGGGGCCTAGGCATCAGTATTAAGTTCTCCTGATAATTCAAATGCTGAGACGCTGATTTAGATATTTACCAGCACGCATTTTCTGAAAACATTAACACACTACCACTGAGTCGATTCTGCTTCATAGTGATCCCATGAGTCGACTTTTAAAAACATTAGGAGTACTCAAATATATTTTATTTCTTCTAAAATTACTCGATTCCCACTATGCCGACGTTTCTATCTTTTTCAAAGATTTAAATCAAGTTCAGTTGATAGCAATGTCCTACCCCTGCAACAGGTAACTTTGGTGAAGGGTAAGACAGTACACAACACTGTAAGCCAGCACAACCTGGACAAGGCAAGGCCATGGTAGCTCCATAGACACATCCAAACTCCCTGAGGGACTGAATTTCTGGGCTGAGGGCTGTGGGACCATAGTCTCAGGGAACATCCAACTAAATTGGCATAACAGAGTTTATAAGAATATGTTCTACATTCTACCTTGGTGAGTAGCATCTGAGGTCATAAAAGTCTGTGAGCAGCCATCTAGGATTTGCCACTGGTCTCGCCCCTTCAAGAGCAAGGAAGAACGAAGAAAACTAAAGACATCAGGGAAAGATTAGTCCAAAGGACTAATGGACCACATCTAACATGGCCTCCATCAGACTGAGTCCAGTAAAACTAGATGGTACCTGGCTACCACCACTGGCTGCTCTGACAGAGATCACAATAGAGGGTCCCAGACAGAGCTAGAGAAAAATGAGAACAAAATTTTAACTCAAAAAGAAAGACTAGACTTGCTGGCCTGACAGAGACTGGAGAAACCCTGAGAGTATGGGCCCTGGACACCCTTTCAGGTCAGTAATGAGGTCACTCTTGAGGTTCAGCCTTCAGCCAAAGATTGAACAGTCCCATGGAACAAAGCAAGACTAAAGGGGCGCACCAGCCCTGGGACAGGGATTGGAAGGCAGGTGGGAACAGGAAAGCTGGTAATAGGGAACCCCGGGTTGAGAAAGGAGAGTGCTGACATGTTCTGGGGTTGTTAACCAATGTCATACAACAACGTGTGGACTGTTTGAGGAGAAACTAGTTTGTTCTGTAAACCCTCATCTAAAGTTCAATTAATAAAAAAAAAAAAAAAAAGTCCTATCCCTGAGGTGATATATCTGAGGTGACCCTACCAAATAACTTCCACCTTTACATTATTCTAGACATCAGATGTAATGAAGGGAGTGTATGTTTGGTGGGGAATGGGGCAGGAATCTTTACTGCAGTGGTTCTTAACCGTAGATACACATTAGAATATCTGGAGAGCTTTTGTAAAGTACTATTGAGCCAAATAATTAATGTGCACTACTAGAAATTAGATAGTGGTTACTTTTAGTAGGTGAGGGAGAAGCAACCAGAATGCGGCAAGAGGGAAGCTTCTGGGTAACAGCAATGTTCTATTTCTTGATCTGAGTGATGGTTATATTGCTACGTTTAGTTTGTAAAAATTCAGCAAGCTGTACATACCATATGTGTACTTACCAAATATCTTCATACAGGTTTTTAACTTATTTTTAACTTTAAAAAAAGAAAAATGTGTCCAAGCTTCACCTCAAACCAAATGATTCAGAATGAGTGGGAGTGGGGCCGGGGCATCAGTGTTTTTTTAAAAGCTCTCCCAGTGAATCTAGTGTGCACTGGGAGCAAAAACTGCTCCTCTAATGAGTCACAAATTTACTTATTCATTCATTCATTCACTCATTTCACAAATTTAAATAGCCAGTTTCTATATGCTTTCTATACTAGGTTCTGAGGATATAAAAGTAAAACAGACACAGTCTTTACTGGAATAGGTAAAATCAATTCTCATGTAACAAATGTAAGCAAATACTTACAGATCCAGAGGAGAAAGCGATTTGTCAAAGGATTCATCTATTTCTTTGTTCATTCATTTTTACAAACATTTGGGTACCTGTGATGTTAGTCCATGGAGATACAAACATAAATGGACACAACTTCTCCCTTCAAGAGAATTTCAGTATAAGGACATAAAAAGAAGCAAAAATGTATAACATAATACGTATTAACTATCACAGAAGTGTCAAAAAGGTGCAATGGGAAACTGGAGGAAGAGCACCCAGGTATTCTTCCTTGGGGAGTAAGAGAAGGTACTACCAAGTTGCTGGCCTTGGAGCTGAGATAAAATAAACCCAGCAGTGGGAACAGAAATTAGTATTCTAGAGGAGTGTTTCTCAAACTTAAATGTATATACAAATCACCTGGAGATGTTGTTAAAATGCAGATTAGATTCTGACTCAGAAAGTATGGGGTGGGGCCTAAGATTCAGCATTTTTTTCTAAGGAGTTCCCAAGGTTCCCAGATCACAATTTAAGTAGCAAAATTTTTGAAGGAGATGAGTTTCAAGAGGGAAGAGATAAATGCCAAATTCCACAGCAGAGAGATCAAGAAAAACAAGCATTGAAAAATAGCCATTAGATTTGTCAATGAGATGGCCTGAGTGAAAAGTTTCAGTGAAGCGGCAGGGGGGAAACCAGACTAATTGTATTTAGAAAACAATGTGAAGTGACAAAGTGGTGACAGAAAATAAAATGGAGTGGTTTTGCTGTTTTGTCTCTTTTACTCATGAATGACAGGAGTGGAGAGAAAGGAATCAGTGAACAGAAGAAAGTGAAGACAAAGGAAAAAAAAATTAAAATTTTTTTTTTTTTTCAAAGGAAAGAGAGGATAAAATCATTTCAGATGCTAGAAGGATTCTTCTCCCATTAAAGCAGAGGAGATTTATTGTTGTTAGCCGCCCTCGATTTGGTACCTAACTCGTAGCAACCCTGTGCACAATGGAATGAAAAGCTGCCTGGTCCTGTACCATCCCCAAGGTGGGCTGTGGATCAACCATTGTGATCCACAGGGTTTTCATCAGCTGACTTTTGGAGTAGATCACCAGGCCTCTCTTCCTAGTCCATCTTGGTCAAGAAGCTCCACTAAAACCTGTTCAGTATCATACACTGACAGACGGGTGTTGGCTGCACACGAGGTACATTGGCTGGGAACTGAACCCAGATCTTCCGCGTGGAAGATAAGAATTCTACCACTGAACCACCAATGAATGCCTCATTAAAGCAGAGAAGGAGGTAAGAACTGGTCTGAAAGCATAAAGGAGAAAAGAATAAGAGCTGAAAAAGTTTACTCCTATTGTGTAAAACAGAAGGTCAGGTGATCTGAGAGAGAGTGAGTTTAAAGTTTGAAGTGCATAAAGAAGCATCAGAGGTGCCGCTGAGGCTGCAAACTAGAAATCCATAATGATACCACTATGTGCATAGCTACATGATTCTGCTTATCAATATTCAGTAGTCCAGGTATAGGTACAGAGAAGGTAGGCAGGATAAGAAAGAGAATATTGTTGTTAGATGCTGTTGAGTTGGTTCCTACTCATAGTGACCCTATAGAACAGAGTAGAACTGCCCCACAGGGTTTCCAATCAGCTGGTGGGTTCGAACTGCTGACCTCTTGGTTAGCAGCCATAGCTCTTAACCACTGTGCCACCAGGGCTCCAAGGAGGAGAATAGGACTAATATATTTAGAAAAGTGGGGTTGGGTTATTTAGAAAACGGAGGAGGCAAGGAACTAGAAATCCAAGAGATGTCAGCATAGGTATAACGAGAGAAAAAATGAGAGATGGTAGAAGCAGCTTTGGATTTTTTTTTTTTCCTAAGTACTTTTCAACAGAACAACTAGAGACATTGCTAAGAATAAGAAGACTCCACTGTATGTAAATCTGTTATATTGTTAAATACTATTTCCCAGCTGAAATATTAAGTACTCAACCCATTTGCTTATAGGTTTAACATCCAAAGTGATAAACAGCTTTAAAAGATTCCACGTTTTTTGCTTTGTTTTGTTTTTTACCAATAGAAGCACTACCACAAATTTTCAGTAAAATTACAGTTCCTTACCTAAAGGGCTGGTAGGCTAGTCTAGCTCTCAATGCCACTGCTCAAATCAGAAAATGACAAAAGCATACAGAGTACTTCACACACATCCAGATGAAACGTCTGTATAGACCATGAACACTGATTTTGAATAGATAATGATTTCACACTGACATCTTATCTGGCTGATAGCTATAACCATTATAACTCAACATTAACTGAGTAGTGACTTTCCTTCAGATATAATTAACCTTTTTAACATATTATAATTTTTTAACACTCTAAAGAGTTTTCTTTTCTTTTTCCTTTTAATTAAAAAATTAATGCCAGAGACTTAAACTACAGTGAAGATGGTATAACTGACCAAAGTACTAGTGATTATGGAAATTTTCTGAACCCAAAAATACGGGGTCATGAGACAATCAAGGAAATTTCTAGACTAGAGAGAAAAAACTGTATTTTCCTTTTAAAATTCTGTCCTTTCTCCTCTATCCTGACCTCCTTATTTTTCTTTTATTTCTGTTTGTGGAGGGAAGAGATTGGATGAAGCAGGGAGACAGGAAGATACAAATACTGAAAATTTAGGGAACAGTTACAAATAAATGTTTTGGTGTTTTAACCATTAGAGGCCAATTTTGCCAATTATTTTATCTAACGAATCCAGTGTATATAGTACTGACATACAGTGAAATCTGTGAGAACCAGAACTCGAGGGGACTGCCTTTTTTTCCTGAGTCTCACAAGTTTTCCACCTTTGACAGGTGCAGTCTTACCACTTTTCTATCTCTACTAGTACAAAATATTTGAATCTTCCTTCTCTGACAGGTTTCCACATTACACAGATTCTGCCTTTCACAAGTTTTACTGCATTTATCTGAAATTTCTAAGCTACCTTTGAAGACTAAATTAGAAAAGTAGTCATGTAAACGATTTGAACATAGCTTTTTCATCTAAAATGCATATACAAAATGCTCATGAATTTAAGGTTATATGATTTTAATTTTGAAAATCATACTAGCTTATAAAAGAGGAAAGTGTTACTAACATGCATAGGTATAGATGTTGCTATGTAAGAAATTACAAAAGCTAAGTCTCAAATGAAAAGATCAAGAATATTTATCACAAAAAGACATATTGTATGAGACCACTATTATAAGAACTCAAGAGAAGGCTTAAACACAGAAAAAAAAAATTCTTTGATGGTTACAAGAGTAGGGAAAAGGGGAAGTTAGAAATCACTAACTAGATAGTGGACAAATGTTGACTCTGGTGAAGGAAATATAACACACAATACAGGGGAAGTCGGCACAACTTGACTAACGCAAAGGTATAGAAGTTTCCTAGAGACATCCAAACACCCTGAGGGACCAAGTTGCTGGGGCTGAGGGCTGGCGACCATAGTCTCAGGGGACGTCTAGGTCAATTCGCATAACATAGTTCATAAAGAAAATGTTCTACATTCTACTTTGGGGAGTAGAGTCTGGGGTCTTAAAAGCTTGTGGAGCCCATCCAAAATACATCTATTGAAGAAAACCAAAGACACGAGGAAAATATGTATTAACACAAAGACTAAAGGACCACATGAACCAAAGCCTTCATCAGCCTTGGCCCAGAAGAACTAGATGGTGTATAGCTACCAGCACTCACCGCTCTAACAGGAATCACAACAGAGAGTTCTGGACAGAGCAGGAGAAAAATTTAGAAAAAAATTCAAATTCATGAAAAAAAAAAAAGGACCAGACTTACTGGTCTGACAGAGAATGGACGGACCTCCGGGACTATGGCTCCCGGACACTGCTAACTCAAAACTGAAACTACTCCCAAAGCCCACTTTTCAAAGATTAGACAGGCCTATAAAACAAACAATAACACATGTGAGAAACGTGCGTCTTAGTTCAATAAATATACGAGACCAAATGGGCAACTCCTGCCTAAAAGCAAAATAAGAAGGCAGGAAAGGACAGGAAAACTGGACAAATGGACACGGGAAATCTGGGGTAGAAAGGGGTAGAGTGCTTTCACATTGTGGAGATTGTAACCAATGTCACAAAACAATATGTGTATAAATTTTTCAATGAGAAATTAACTTGAGCTGTAAACTTGCACCTGAAGCACAATTAAAAAAAAAAAAAAAGATTCATTGAAAAAAAAAGAAGATTCAAACATCCTACTTATGTGAAACATCCTTCAGAATAACCAGTATCCTAGGTTCAGGTCGCCACCATCTCACATGTGGATTTACTGAAAGTGCCTCCTAATTGGCCTCCCTCCAGTCTCCTCTCTCCATCTGTCCATTCTCCACACTGAAGGCAATCTCAGTGCATCACTCACCTGTGAAAACTTGTCAATGGCTCCCCCCGATCTTTTAAGTCCATATTACTAAATCTGGTCATCAGTGTCATACTTACTTATCTGAACCTACACCACTGCCAAGGGAATCTTTTAAGGATAACCTTTGTTGTAAAGAAGTCCCTGGGAATGGTTAAGAGCTTGACTGGTTGGAGGTTCTAGTCCAACCAGAAGCACTTGGGAAGAAAAGTCTGGCAATCTACTGAAAAATTCAGCCATTAAAAACCGTACGGAGCACAGTTCTACTCTGGCACACACGTGGTAGCCCTAAGGTTGGAACTGACTCGAAGGCAACTGGTACAGTTTGCTCTAAAGATGAATACATTTTTGGAAAATGCAATCTGTTTGATAATTTTTATATTAAATAACTAACTTTTAAGACTACTATGAAAGATACATTAAAAAAATAAGCTTTATTTAGTTATTATAGAAAATCCAAGGAGCCCTCGTGGCACAATGGGTAAGTGCTCGGCTGCAAACTGAAAGGCTAGCAGTTCAAACCCACCAGCCGCTCCACTCCGAAGAAGACAAGACCTGGTAATCTGCTTCTATAAAGATTACAGCCCAGGAAACCCTGTGGGGCAATTCTACTCTGTCCTATAGGGTTGTTATGAATTGGAATTGACTTGACAGCACACAGCAATAACACAACACAGAAAATCCAGCTTCGCTAAACTATAATTTATATTAACTATATTGTAAACTGCATTTAAGGTAGTAGTAAGGCCAACAATACAGGGTTGAGGGCTTAAGAAACACCCAAGCGTCATTTAAATAAATATTTGTTTAATCTACTAAAATTTCAAAAATGTTAATTTTTGTCACATTATAAACCAAATCTTTAAAATAATTCATAATTCTTAAAATTGGAAAACATGTGTCTTGAGAGGAAAAAAAATTAGGTATCCTTGACTATATTCACAATTTGATTAAAAATTACAGGGTTGATGAGAGGATCGTCAACTCCATCCCTAGTAATCGCACAAGTATATATACATGATCACCAAAATATTGAGTCAATGTTAGCCCAAAGTTAATCTACTATATTAAATATGAAACAGTGACTACTCAGAGGACTATTTCTGAATTCAAAAGGTTATAACTTTAGCGCAAAGTTCTGAGAACTAATTTTATTTCTGGTTACGCAAAGAAAAAAATTGAGAAGCACTATAACATGACAACATGGGAATGCTTTTTTTTTTTTTTAAGGTTTTCTACATGAGTTGTGAAATATGACAGAAAAAGAATGTTATTTACATAGTTACATCTATCTTATCCCCAAGTGTAAGCCATATGAAAACAAACACTATTATTTTTTAAAGCAACATTATTTAAAACGTAGACCATAAAATCGTAATAATACAATCAGAAAGGAAAGAAGTTTTTCAATTCAGTTGAATTTCAAGAGACTGTAATACTGAAGAACAAAATCCAGCAACCTGTATTACCAGACAGTGAACTTTTCAGCATTTACTGAAATTTCTTTTAAGATACTGCTGAGATTAGGAGGGGCACAAAGTATTTGGTAAATCAGACTTGAAAAGATATTTAAGAATGTTTTCAGAGGCCCACACACTTTCTTAATAAGTTTTGACAATTTTTACACACCTAAGTTATCTGATGACATCTTTTCTTTCTATATAATTACTATACTGTGCTCATTAATATTAACCAAATACAACCTTCCGTATCTAGCTATTATATGATTTGTCCTACATAAAACAATTTATAGAATCTTTAAAAAAAAGGATCAGACAGGGATCACAACAGACAGTCCTGGGCAGAGCCAGAGAAAAATGTACAACAGAATTCTAATTCACAACAACAGACCAGACTTACTGGCCTGACAAAGACTGGAGAAACCCCAAGAGTATGGCCCTCAGACACTCTCTAAGCTCAGTAACGAAGTCACTCCTGAGGTTCACCCTTCAGCCAAAGATTAGATAGGTCCATAAGACAAAGTGAGACTAAAGGGGCACACCAGCCCAGGGTCAAGGACTAGAGGGCAGGAGGGAACAGGAAAGCTGGTAATAGGGAACCCAAGGTCAAGAAGGGAGAGTGTTAACATGTCGTGGCATTGTTAACCGATGTCATAAAACAATACGTGTACTAACTGTTTAATGAGAAGACAGTGTATTCTGTAAACCTTCATCTAAAGTACAATAAATAAAAAAAAGGGGGGGTTAGAAAAATGAAGTGGAGTGGAATTTGGCTCATAGAACCCAAATTAAAAAAAAAAAAAAAATCCACTGCCGGCCAGTTGATTCTGACTTATACCAACACTACAGGACAGGGTAGAACCGCCCCACGGGGTTTCCAAGGCTGTAAATCTTTACAGAAGCTGACTGCCACGTCTTTCTCCCACAGAGTGACTGGTGGATTCGAACTGCCGATCTCTCGGTTAGTAGCTGAGCACTTTAACCAGGGCTCCGCTCATAGGACCAATGCTGTACTTACTTTAAATCTGGTTTATTTTCTTTTAAGCCCCCAAATCGGCCAGTTTGCATAACTGGTTTATTTATCAAACATTAACCAAACCAAACCCATTGCTGTCGAGTCAATTCCGACTCCTAGCAACCCTACAGGACAGAGTAGAACTGCCCCATAGAGTTTCCAAGGAGCGCCTGGTGGATTCAAACTGCCAACCTTTTGGTTAGCAGCCGTGGCACTTAACCACTACGCCACCAGGGTTTTCTTATCAAACATTATTAAATGGTATGTAAAAAAATGGTCAAAAAGAGGATTCAATCTTATTTTAAAATGAAATATGGAAAGACAAAAAATTAAAACTGTGATACCTAGATGCAGAAAAACTGACTCACCTGCGGCTCACTGATTTCTTCTCTACTTCTCCCTCGCCAGCTGATTTAACGTTTGCACTTGTGTCCTTTTTTAACTTTTTTGCAATTCTTTCTCTCATCAGGCTCTTCTCATCACCATCAATATATTCATCATGCTCTGCACTTTCGTCTTCTCCATCCTGTTGAAATTGAAACTAGGTATTTGCCAGGCATTCGATTTCCCCTTTCACTTCCAGAAGTCCATCTCAGCCTCTCATCACATTCTGGGGCAGGTGGGTTTCTTGTTTTGTTTTGTTTTTAATTAGTAAGGGCTTTAAGAATCTGCTCCAGGTAGGAATACCCCCTGGGGCCCTGCTCTAGGCCAACTACATCAGTACAGGATATTCCAGAAAGGGCTGCTTACTCAAGTCACACCCGTCCCCTCTGTGCAGCATGGACTGTGTTCCCTCGAAATCACCAAATGTCTATCTACATTTCTGTTCTTATCTCATTGGGGAACATGGCTCCTGGAGGCAGTTAGCTAGCATACTGACCTCAACCTAGAATTAATTCAAGTAGAAGAGATGTAGCTGGAGAAGCTGAAATTTCTTCCTATAATCTTAGTCATAGGAATCACTTCTCTTCTCAGTACCCTCTAATGGCTCCCAACTCATTCAAGGCCCTATATAATCTGTACCTCTCTTACATAACCTCCTACAACTCCCATCCAGCCACACTGGCCAACTACCTGTTCACAAACAACCCTGGAATGCCTCTGCCTTCCCACCTTTAGAGTTGTTGTTCTCTTTAGTCTGAAATGCTCTTATTCCAGGTATCTGAATTGCTTGCTTCATCTCCTTCAGGTATTTACTTAAATGTTACCCTCTCAGTGATGCTTTTTTTGATCACCCTATTAAAATGGCAAAGCCACCCACTCACCTCCAGTAACTCTATCTCCCTTCCCTGGTTTACTTTCCAAAGCTTTTTCACCCATCTGGCATATGTTTTATTTATGTGTTTATTGTCTCTCCCCCACTCTTAGAGTAAGCACACCATGAGGGCTAAAATTCTGGCCTGTTTTGTTTACGCTGTATCTTCAACTTCCAGAATAGTTCCCAGCATTAATAGATGAAGGAGTTGAGGGAGACAATTAGATGCAGGAAGGAGAGGAGAGGGGAGAGAAGGACTGAAGGAACTAAACCAAGTGGGTCATTTTTCTCTTGTAATTCTTCTATCAGGTAAGTTATGGTGAGGCAGGATTCTTAATTTGAGGCTGGTGGACCCCTAGAGCAGAGGTTCTCAAAGTGTGGTCCTCAAAGTACATGGGTTGCTTGTTAAAAGTGTAAAATTCTCGTCTTAGTCCCAGATTTATTGAACCAAAATCTCAAGACAGAGACTGTGATTGTTTTCAGCAACCTGTTCAATTAATTCTTAAGCACTAAAATTTAATAATCACTCACCTCACTACGCTTTCCATGCTTAGGCCACAGGATATCTAAAAAAAATCCCCCTGCAAATTCATAAAATTTTGTGTGTGGATGTAGTATGTTTTTCTGGGAAGAAGGTCTACAGTTTTAGTCATTCCAAAGGGTCTGGGACACAAAACAGGTTGTGACTGACTGTACACTGTCTTTAGATGACCTCACCCCAAACCATGACCATAAGAGCAAATCTTTACTGTTATATCAGACCTTGTCCCTATGTTCCATACCCATATAATTTTTGTTACACAGATTTTTCCAAGCTATCTTAATCTCAAGGTGTACAAAACTAGCCTCATTATTTTTTTATTGTTATTTCCCCACCTCAACCCTACTCTTTCTTTTGTACCCATCCAACAAGTTGCCCAAGCCAAAAGCTTCATGTTTGTCCTAGACTCCTTCTTCTCCATCACCTAACAGAATGGAATCAGTCACCTCATAGACCTCTTTCAAGTCTATCCCCTTATCATCTCACAACTGTAGTCTTGTATCAAGCTCTCCTTCTGTAATAGCTTCCTAATAGGTCTCATTGCCTCTAGTCTGTTTCTTCTAATTTGTCCTCTATAATATTGCCACGCTAATCTTCCTAAAATACAAAGTTGATCATAACACCTTTCTTTTTAACTGTCCTTCATCTGTTCCTCACTTTTAGGATGAAATTCACACTCTGCACCATGGCCTACAAAGCTCTGTAATATCTGACCCCTTGCTACCTCTCCAAACTCATCCAACTCTCCCTCCCGTCACTACAATCCAGTCATGTTTCCCTGCATTCAGCTTCTGGGACACAACTCTCTCCTGCTTCTAAGCCTTTTGCACGTATAGTTTCCTCTACCTTCAATAGTCTTCTCCCTGCACTTAAAAAATCAGGCTGCTTTTCTCAAACTTTAAATCTCAGGTTGTGTTTTCTGAACAAGGTACTACCTTGCCTTGGTTTCGTGCTTTAGCATAAGCTGTTCGAGCTAGAGGGACCCCATCCTTCACTACTTTCTTTTTTGACCAAGCTAACTCCTAGTTTTCCTACAAGACAACACAACATCATTTTTTCCAGGGAGGTTTTCTTGACCAAGTTAGAAATTCATCCTCCCTCTACTACATATAGTCAGAGAGAACTCTCCCTTTTGATTATGGTATAAAGCTGTGTTCAGGCATAGAAAGTTATGTACTTCCTAATGAATTATACAATGCACAGATCAGTGGGTTTTATACAAAGCGGCATCTGGATAACTTGAAAAATTTAACCTCTTACACATCAAAATAAACTCTGCCTTCTGGTTTATCAGCTTTATCTGATAGTAAAACTAACAAAGAGCGATCACTATACTGCAGTCTTGAATGAGAATCTTCTGAAAAGTACGTGTCTATAAGTAAGACTAAAAATCACTGACCCAGACATTTCCTATACATCAAGTATAATACCCACCCATCAATATTTAAACTTTTAACATAATAAAATTAATGGCATTTGAATTTTGAGCATTTAAGTATTATTATGTGAGGGGGAAAAAAAGCAGGCTAGACATTCATATATATGATTCAAATTTTTTAGGGAACTTGGAAGGAAATATTCCAGTATCAAAATAAATGATTTTTATTTTTCAATTTTTTCAAAATTTTACATATATAATAATAAAAATAATATAAATTATTTTTGAAGGAAAAAATAATTCAATTTTTTGTAAAAATTTAGAACTTACTATAAATTGTTCAAATGTGTATTTATACTAAAATTAATACTCACATCATCTGAATCTCCTGCTGTATCTTTTTCACTACAAAAAAATAAACAAACAGATTTCAGCTTCAAAATGAAACTAATAAAATTATTCAATAACCCGAAAATCTAGAATAGTTTGCTGGTAAAAATGTTCCAAAAACTCACTTCATTATAGTAATCTTAGAATGGCATTATAGAAAAATGGAAACATTCTAAATAAAATCAAAGATTTATAATCAAACATTTGTAAACAGAATCACAGGTATGCTCCATTAGCAGATACATGAATTCATTAAAAAAAAAAAAACAGCAACAACAACTAATAGCACCTTTTTGGTGAACAAAGGTCTACAGAAAATTATTTCTTCTATTGGTTTGAAGCAATTTGGCTACAGAAACGAAATCTTTCAAATAAAAGAATATTAAGAGAAGATTATTTTGAAATAGAACTTTTGAAAATGTGCTAAACTCAGTATAATAGTATTTTAGTCCCTCTTTGAGACACTGGCCCAACATATCATTCAACACTATGATATCTTCCTTTCTCAAAGAGAAGCAACAAAGACAGTAAGAATTTTCTGTAAACTCCTGAAAGTATGTGAGAAATAACTCAGTGGATCAGCCTAAAACGTGGAAACCTGGGTGGCGGAGTGGTTAAGTATGACGGCTGCTAACCAGAAGGTCAGGAGTTTGAATCCACCAGGCGCTCCTTGGAAACTCTATGCGGCAGTTCTACTCTGTCCTACAGGGTCACTGAGTTGGAATCGATTTGACAGCAGTGGGTTTGGTTTTTTTTTGGTTTTCTTCACAAAAAATTTCAACTCTGTTTTGCTGATTACCCACAACAACTGAGATAAAAATGCTTCAAGGAAAAAATTAGCAAATGAAATGTGTCCTGGATTGAATTGAATTATGTCCCCCCAAAAATGTGTGTATCAATTTGGCTGGGCCATGATTTCTGGTATTGTGTTATTTTCCTATATGTTGTAAATCCTGCTTCCTTGATGTTAATGAGGGAGAAAGGGCACCATTTTGTTAGTGAGGCAGGACTCAATCTACAGCTGGATTGTGTCTTGAGGCAATCTCTTGAGATATAAAAAAAAGAAGCAAGTAGAGAGACAGGGGACCTCAAATCACCAAGAAGGCAACACCAGGAGCAGAGCCTGTCCTTTGGACCCAGGGTCCCTGCACCTGAAAAGCTCCTCGACCAGAGGAAGTTTGAGGACAAGGAATCTTCCTCCACAACCAACAGACAGAGAAACCCATCCCCTGGAGCTGACACCCTGAATCTGGACTTTGAGCCTACCTTACTGTGAAAAAATAAATTTCACTTTCTTAATGCCATCCACTTGATGTATTTCTGTTATAGCAGCACTAGACGACTAAGACAAACTGTTAAAGCCGGTTTCTAGTATTCAAATTATTCTAAATTACAGAAGTTTAATAATTTTAAATTTAATTACTGTAGTTCAACAACTGTGGACAGCAAAATGAGTAAAACTGATTAGAGTGCTTCTCCCCAACATGCTAGGAGCTCTACCATCTCCACTGTCAAAATTGCTGGACTTTTTTGGCTAGGTTGAAAAAAATCTGATTTATGAGAACTGTTTACGTACAAAGGAAGCAAGAAAAATTATCTGAGCCAGAAAATAAGAACCTAGAATCACGCCAAAACATACCAACCTTTCAACAGCTGGAACAGAACTGAGATGTGGATCATCCTTAAGCAAGTCATGACTGCTTTTGCTTTTTCCCTTCATGCTCTGGAAAGCAAAGTATGACATAAGTGGGGAAGAAAATCAGTCTTCCCAAAAAACATGTTGACAAACTTACATAAAATCTAGTACTGATAAAATGTGGTTAGCAAGAGATTTGTTCCTGAAAAGTTTAGTATAGACCAAAGTTTTACAAATAAGAATCCTATTCTGGCATTAATTGAAAATACTAATTTAGAAGTACTTTTTCTTTCAGAAAATGATATACTCTTAAAAATAAGTCTTTTGATTACCACCTCTAAGCACTAAATCTTCATCATGGTTTATATACAACTAATTTTCATGAGCCATATAGTATAACTTAGATCATAAGAGTAATGTGAAATAAATGCATAGTATTATTCTTCAAATACACAGAATCACTTCAAAGAATGTACTCAAACACTAAAGTATCAACTAATTAATATTTCAAACAACCAGATGAGTGTACCTCTAAAAACCTATTGCCTTCGAGTCATAGTGACTCTATAGAACAGAGTAGAACTGCCCCATAGGGTTTCCAAGACTGTAACCTTTATGGAAGCAAACTGTCACATTTTTCTCCCATGGAGTAGCTGGTGGGTTTGAACCACCGACCTTTCATTAGCAGCCCAGTGCTTACTCATTGCACCACAGGGCTCCTTTGAGTGTAGCTGTTGTTGTTGTTGTTAGGTGCCATCAAGTTGGTTCCAACTCATAGCTACTCTATGTACAACAGAATGAAACATCGCCCTGTCCTGTGCCACCCTCACAATTGTTGCTATGCTTGAGCCCATTGTTGAAGCCACTTTGTCAATCCATCTTGTTGAGGATTTTCCTCTTTTTTGCTGACCGTCTACTTTATCGAGCATGATGTCCTTCTCCAGGGACTGGTCCCTCCTGATAACATGTCCAAAGTATGTGAGACAAAATCTTGCCATCCTTGTTTCTAAGGAGCATATCCTGGCTGTATTTCTTCCAAGACAGATTTATTCATTTTCTGGCAGTCTATTTTTATGGTATATTCAATATTTTTTGCCAACATCGTAAGTCAAAAGCATCAATTCTTCTTCAGCTTTCCTTATTCATTATCCAGCTCTCATATGTATATGGGGCAGTTGAAAATACCATGGCTTGGGTCAGGCATGCCTTAGTCCTCTAAGTGACATTTTTGCTTGAGTGTACCTCCCATAAAAACTCATTGCTGTCGAGTCAATTCTGATTCATAGGAATCCTACAGGACAGAGTTCTGCCCCATAGGGTTTCCTGGGAGTGGCTGGTGAGTGCACCTAGGAGGTACTATTTACCAAATGGATAACGGATATGCAGAAAGCCTCTCAAGCATGACAACATTTATCAATCACCAAATATTTATTCAGTGCTTTCAATGTTAATTTACTCAATAAATTTACATTTTAGTTAGGAAAACAATAAATAAGAAGATAGAGAAAGGAGAACTATACAATAACTACAACTACTATTATTCTAACTTATTAAGTATATACATTGTCCTAGGCAGGTACTATCCTACAATAAAGTATCTCTTCCCCTCATCTTCCCAGTCACCAAATCAAAGTATGTGAGATAGGCATTAGTAGCCCCATTCTACAGAGGAGAAGCTAAGAGTTACAGAGATTAAGTAATTTACTAGAAGTCACAAAGTTAGTGAGTGGTAGAGGATCTAGGATTTAAATTCAGGTCTATCTGGCGGTATACCAAAAATCCAAATGTATCCATTTTTATCCTTCCCTACAGGTCCCTCTGGTCTGGTTTCAGAGTTGCAATCTCTATCCTGCAGACTTCCCTCTTGAGATGGAAAGCTGCTTACCACTCCTCCCACCCCCACACACAAACACTAATCATATTGAGTGAACAGTTAAGAGGTTAAAGAACTGACACAAGGAAATAATAATTTCTATTTATTTTGAAGGGGAATTTTATTTGGAAAAGGTCATTGCTGAAATTTTAAAACATCAAACAGAGAAGTGAAAATATCCCTTTCCCTTAAGCCCCACTCACCACTGTTAACAATTTTGAGTACAGTCACCTAAATTTGATAGGTTTTTTTTGAGGAAGATATATATCTTCTAAGATATATTTCCATGATGAAAATAATAGATTTTAAAATGTCTATATTAGCATGAAATTCTCCACATTTCAGAAAATTAATCAGTTAAAACACACTTATAGTCCAGTTTATGAAACAAAAATCTTTCTCGAAGTTAATCTAAATTTGCTATTTTAAAAAGTCACAGAATCTGAGTTATGCAATCAATCTCCATTTTTAGTCCCATATTATTACTTAAACCAAGGAGTGATGAAAAGGTAAAATACCAACTAATTGACTATATGTTCACCCAACTACGGTAAATGGGGGGAAACAAAGGTCAAAAATCAGAAGGACATGTAGTAAAAAGAACACAAGACCCTAAGAAAGATGGTAGTTGGATCAAATAACTTTTAAAACCTATTCTATGTTTTTATATTCTATGACATGAGTTTTAACCCTAAACTTGTGCCATTTGGGGAAATAAAATGATCTTATCAGACCTCAGAACACTTGCCTGTAAAATGGGGACAGTATCAGCTTTGCTTATTTTTCACAAGAGAATTCAATGACACATGTACAAAAGCGTACATAAAATGACCTAAACCAGAAAAAAAAAAAAACATGAATTTGTTTTGTTCATGCTTTCCTTCCCTAAAATTCCTTCCTCCTTGATCTCTAGCCACCAATGCCTATCTTCTTCTACTTTAAGAAATATTCCCTTGTTAATTCTCCCCACGTGGAGTCATAATCACAAACATCACAGCCTTTTAGTTCACAGACTGAAAAATGAGAGTTACTCTAAAAAATGGCAGGAGTAAGATTAGAAATCCGGTCTCTAAGCTCTTGGTCCATTAATGAGCTATACTGTTTCATTAAGTTGTAAATGTTAGTTTTTAATTGTTAACATTTTTTTAAAACTAGGTCATTTTTTACCTCCCAAAATTTAAACAGTTGGAAGGGAAAAGAAGAAAATTGGTTACACTGATATAAAATAAGACAACACAAAGAAGGAGCATGTAAATTAATCTGAATAATTGTTACTATTTCAAATAAGTTTTTCAATTAAATTATCATAGAAATACACGATCAAAAGCATTTTTTAGGTATTCCTTCCCACTATAGTAGACTCTGCATCCTGCATGCAGAGAAACAAATTGGGGACCAACTCAAGTAATTAGGAGACAGTCCCAAAGAGGGTGAAAATGAATTCCGATATTTTTCTTTAATGTCTATTCTTTCTAAACAACCAATTTTAAGATTCCTATTTATATATCATCAGGTAAAAATAATTTTAGAAAAACAAATACCTAATGTATATTTTAAAAATTGTGTCAAAAAAGACTTAATGGTTTGACTCAGACTAGAGGGACCCTGGAGGTCATGGCCCTCAAACCTTCTGTTGGCCCAAGACTGGAACCATTCCCATAGCCAACTCTTCAGACAGGCATTGGACTGGACTATGGGATAGAAAATGATACTAGTAAAGAGTGAGCTTCTTGGCTCAAGTGGACACATGAGACTATGTAGGCAGCTCCTGTCTGGAGAAGAAATAAGAAGGTAGAGGGGGACAGAAGCTGGATGAATGGACACGGGGAATACCAGGTGGAGAGAAGGAGTGTGCTGTCTCATTACAGGGAGAGCAACTAGGAGTACACAGCAAGGCGTATACAAATTTTTGTATGAGAGACTGACTTGATTTGTAAACTTTCACTTAAAGCAAAATAAAAATTAAAAAATTAAAAAAAAAAAAAGCTGGCTAGTTGAAGGGTAGCTACTGAACAAAAGACTAAATATATTTAGTGAATTTAGTGTAAGGAGCTCCATAGTAAATTCAAGACACTCTGCAAACAAATCCAAAAATGAACATCGAAGGGGATGTGGGAAATTTCTACTTCATACCCAAGAACAAAGAAATAGCCAGAACTAAATACAGTGCAGGTAGAAATAAAGAGAGCCAGAGGCATGGTGGTATAGAAGTGGCCAAGAAGTTAGAAGGTCTGAGGTCTTACAGCAGCTAGACCTCTAACTAGCTCTGTGACTTTCAGCACAAAACCAGAAAAACTTAATAGTCAAAAAGAATTTTAGAGCCCACTTAATCTAGTCTCCCACCCAATGTAGGGGTCTCCTTGATATCACTGTTGAATGGCCAACCAGTGTTTCAATGCCTGAAAGGAATTTATAACGTCACAAGGAAAACCATTCCTTTTTAAATGGCTTCCATTATTGAAAAGTTCTCTCTTCAATTGCGGCAAAAAAAAAAAAATCTACTTCTCTGTGTAATTTCCAACCATTGATTCTAGTTCTACCTCCTAAAACTACGAATGAACTACTAGAAATACCTGTAATTAGGTATACCACATAGAGAACCCATTGCCGTAAAGTCGACTCCAACTCCTAGTGACCATACAGGACAGAGTAGAACCACCTCACAGGGTTTCCAAGAAGGAGCTGGTAGATTCGAACTGCTGACCTTCTAGTTAGCAGCTGAGCTCTTAACTACTGCACCACCAGAATTTAGGTTAAATACGAATAGTGTAGTAGAATAATGGCCCCCAAAGACGTCAACATCCTAATCCCCAGAACCTGTGAATATGTTGTTTTACATGGCAAGAAGGAGTTTGTAGATAAATTCGGAATTTTGAGATGGGAAGATTATCCTGCATCATCAGAGCCCAATATAATCACAACGGTCCTTATAAGTGAAAGAGGGAGGCAGAAGAGTCAATGTCAAAGCAACGCAGCATGAGAAAGACTTAATCAGCCATTGCTGGTTTCATAGTGGAAGAAGAGGCCACGAACCAAGCAATACAGATGGCCACTAGAAGCAGGAAAAGGCAAGAGAATGAATTCTCCCCTAGAGCTTCCCTAAGGATGACAGCTCTGCTAACACCTTGATTTCAGCCCAGTGAAACCCATTTCAGATTTCTGACTTCTAGAACCATAAGACACTAAATATGTGTTGCTTCGAGTTACTAAATTTGTAGTAATTTATTACATCAGCAATAGGTACTAATACAAATATGTTAACATATTTTTTAATTAATTAAATATAGACAGAAAGATAAGTAAATTTAATACAATTTCATGAGGCATGAAGTTCCTGAGTAGGGCAAACAGTTTGTGCTCATCTACTAACCTAAAAGTTGGTAGTTTGCACCCACCCAGCAGCACCATGGAAGAAAGGCCTGGTGATCTGCTTCCATAAAGGTTACAACTAAGAAAACCCTGGAGAGCAGTTCTGCTCATTGCCAATGGGTTTGGATTTGGATATTAGTATTGAAATTGTCAAGGATTTCATTTTACTTGGGTCCACAATCAACACCCACGGAAGCAGCAGTCAAGGAATCAAACAACACATTGCACTGGGGAAATCTGCTGCAAAAGACCTATTTAAAGTGTTAAAAAGCAAAGATGTCACTTTATGGACTACGGTGTGCCTGACCCAAGCCATGGTATTTTCAATCATCTCATATGCATGTGAAAGCTGGACAAGGAATAAGGAGGACTAAACAATTAATGCCTTTGAATTATTGTGTTGGAAAAGAATATTGAATATACCATGGACTGCAAGAAGAATAAGCAAATCTGTCTTGGAAGAAGTACAGCCAGAATACTCCTTAGCAGCGAGGATGGCAAGACTTCTCTCACATATTTTGGAGATGTTATCAGGAGGGACCAGTCCCTGGAGAAGGGCATCATGCTTGGTAAGGTAGAGGGTCAGTGAAAAAGAAGACGACCCTCAACAAGATGACTGACAAAATGGCTGCAACAACGGGCTCAAGCATAACAATTGTGAGGATGGCGCAGTACTGGGCAGTATTTTGTTCCATTGTACACAGGGTCACTATGAATTGGAACCAACACGACAGCAACCAACAACAACAACAACATGGTGTGCATGTTACAATTAGTCAACAATTTGGTAGGGCAAAAACATTTTATAAATTAGACTCTTTAAAGCTTCTGACCACCTCTGAGCAAATGGTCTCACAGCACTTTCCACACCATACCTACCCCCACCTCCCAACTTTCTGGGAAAGTTTAATTTCAAAAGATAAAGTAGAATAGGACATAACATTCTTACTTTCTTCTCAAAAATGGTGTGTCTGTCTATCAATATAACTTTTTCTGGGTGAGGAAAAAGTCCTTTTATAACTTTGGATTTGAGATTAAATGTTAGTGGGTCTGTAGTGAGAGAAATACTACATATATTGCTGTGAATGTGGCATACTTTGATCATTGTATTAAAATCTAGCTATTGAGATACTTTTATCATAGATCAAACTACTCAAGCACCTGCCATTTAACTTACCTTATAAACACTACTTGCCTGATTGTAAGCTTTACTTAGAAAATATTTCCTGACATTTGTATTTAGGTTGTACACAAAGATTCCTGGATATTTTAAATGAATACAGACATCTGAATGGAAATATTACAGTAAAATCTGTGAAAGCCAGAACTTGTATGAGGCAGAAACCTGTCAGAGAATGAAAACCTGAGTATTTTCCACTAAATTGAGAGAGAGAAAAGTTTTAAGATGCAGCCTGTCAAAGGTGGAAAACTTGAGGGAAAAAAAAGGCAGTCCAATCGAGTTCTGGCACTCACAGGACTCACTGTATTTAAGAAAGCAACATGGGAACATAGATCTTCCAGATAAAACCTTTCAAATATTTGAAGTCTAGGATCATATTTTCACTTAGTTTTTACTTCTCCAAAGTATATCCAGTTTCTCAATCACTCCTCAGGTAATACAGTTTTTAGCATCCTCCCTATGCTCCTTACTACCCTTCCTTCCTCTGGATGCATATAGGGTGTTAAGGTACTTCTTAAATATGCCCAGAACTAACCAAAGTGCTTCAAATGTGATCCGCACAATGCAGATAATGTCAAATTTCCTCCAGAGACCTTACTCTTAATAATTCAACTAGGACTTACAGGCTACTAGGTCTTATACCTATTCAGCTGGTTTTATCGAACCAGTATAGAATGTACATACACTCCTACTTTTCAACTTACTGGTTCAAATTATCAGGCACAGTTGGAAACATTGGGAAGCAATGTTCAATGAGCTTTATATCCATTTGACTATACTGTCTCCCAGACCATATTTTATAATGTTGTTCATAAGACTATCACGAGACTCGGACAATGTGCTTTCCTGAACTCAAGATATGATTATTACAGCATCCCCCATCATGGAATCCTATCAAAAAGAAATGAGGTCAGTATGGCCAGTCACTTAACCAGTCTCAGTTTCCTCATCTATAAAGAAAGGAAGTTGGACTAGATCCCTCTGTTATAAAATCCTATAATTCTAAAAGAGATTTTATCAGGTCATAGAAAGATAGTGAAACAAAAAAAGAAGGAAAGCTAACCCATGTGGGAGACACACCTTGTCATGAATAATGAGTGGGCTGAGGCAGTGTCTGTAATCCCACACTGATAATCCATAAACCAGAGGGCACTTTATCTTATTTCTCCTGTCACATAAAGCAGGCTCAATTCAGACTTTACCAATTATTAACTTGTGATCAGTCAGGCAGGGTCTGGAATAAAGCTTAAGGCTGTGGAGTTATTGAAACAAGAAGCCTGATAAGCAAATGAATAATGAAACAATTATTTTCAAGCCCTTTTAGAAATATTTAATTTCATGCAACTACTGAAACTGCACATTGTTTTTAGTCATTGTAAAAGATGCTTGGTTCTGGCTCAAGTTATTACATACATTTAAAAACATTAAGGCTAAATGTAAATGCATCAGTATCTTCTATAAATATATATATATTTTTCAAATATTCAGCTACACTTCCCTTTTATTACCAAGATTTCATTTTGTCCAGAAGGAAAATGTATTTCCAGAGTGTGTATATCTTTAAGAACTATACATCTATACGTAAAGCAAAATATACTCTTTTATATGAATTCTATCTAGAGTTAGTACCTTAAGAAAATCTCTCTCTCTAGGACAATTTCCTTTCTCCTAAGCCAGTAAATTTCAAAGATTTTTGTTATTGTTGTTCTATTTTTCTCAGCTAAACTTACCCAGCCCTCCATTACATAATGCAGACAAAAGAACCATAAAACTCTTCAGAAATAGAATTCAGAAATTCTGCGTAGCATGCCAAGCCTGACTTGTGTGTGGAGAATGGGCTGTTGGTAGGCCACGGTGTACAAATATCCTTTCTCCCTCCCATGTTCTCCAAGCCTGCTCAAGCTTCTATCCCGGACTCTCTAGGAGTGCTCAGGAAGCACAAGGGGACAATTGTGCTGAGTTTATGGCTTCCTATCCTAGAAGCCTAAGCTGCCAGTGAAGTTTCTTGTTAGTCCTAGATTGCCTTAGGCAAGAGGGAGGCTGGTTCTGCACAATAATCATAATCATATTAGAGATTATATGACGTTCTTCAGCTCTGAGAATGAAATACCAATTATAACATATAGTTTATTATTCTAAGACATTTGATTTTCAAGACATTTTCAGGATTCCATTATACATGAAAGTAAGGACTATCCACACCTTCATCTCACAACCCTAAGAGGTAATATCATTAACATGTTATGAAAAGAAAACTGAAGCTCAGAGAGACTAAGTGATCTAAGGTCACAGAGTGTCAGTGGAAAGTAAAGTTTAAATCTGAGTCTGTATGATCCCAGATACAAGCTATTTCTACTCTACCACACTGCCACTAGAAGATAACACACTCTACCTTCAAGGAGCTCACAGCCCAGGACTCTATACAATTCAGACAGCAGAAAATAAGGAGTACAAAGTTTTAATAGATGTACAATGAGAATTTAAAGCATATGTTTCTTGTGTAATAAAGCTAAAATGTTTTTAAAAGGAAAGTGCAAAGAATCATAAAAAAAAGCAAAGGGTAAATCAGAAACAGAAAGATTAATTAAAGAAAACTGGAAAAGACATTTAGAAAAGATAGTATTTTAAGCATTAAAAAATAAATGTGACTGTGACATCCAGAGGTAGGGTAGAGCATTTCAGGCAGAAAAAAAGAACATGAACAAACGAACAGAAAAAAAGCAAATAAAATATAAGGCACATATGTAGAACAGCTAATAAATAGGTCAGATTGGCCAAAGCAATGTTTCTCACATTTCCCTGATAAGAATCCCAGGAGAATTCATTTAAAATATAGCTCTGCAGGCCATTCCTCAGTACGTCTGAGATGAGGCCTAGAAATCTTAATTTTTAGTAAGTGCCAAAGTGATTTTTATCATGAAGAAAGGTTAGGAAGCACTACGCTGAAGGATAGAGTTGGTTAAAAAAAAAAACCAAACCCATTGCCATTGAGCCAATTTCAACTCATAGTAACCCCACAGGACAGGGCAGAACTGCCCCATAAGATTTCCAAGGAGCAGCTGATGGGTTCAAACTGTCGACCTTTTCTTTAGCAGCCAATCTCTTAACTACTGCGCCACCAGGGCTCTAGAGTTGATAAAGAGGAAGCCATTAAAGCAGGGCTTAAAATTAATGGCCCAAGGAATTTGGCTTTATTTTTATAGTCGATAGAGAACAGTGGTAACATCTTAACTAGGTTTCAGAGAAACTACTCTGGCAGTCACGATTGTAAAGAAAAGAAGGGAAGGGAGAAGGGAGACCAGTGTATACACGAGTGCAGCAGCTCAGGTTGAAGACAATAAAGGCCTGAGTGAGGGTAGTAGCAAAATAAATTAAAAAGATAAGAAAGATTTAAGATATATTATGGATGAAAAATTGCTACAACATTGCGACTAACTGGTGGTGCAAAGAAAACAGTATGAAAAGATTCAGAACTGAATCCAACATTCTGCCTTGGAGGATACTGGAACCAGGGAATAGAAATCACAGAACAGGGAGAAGTTTGGAAAGAAAAGATGAGTTAAACTTTGACCAGGGTTTGGGTAACTAGAGAGATAGTCAACTAGATGTTCAGTAGGCAGTTGAAGAAAAGAAGAGGAAACTAGGCTAGAGATACAGATCTGAGAGTCAGATACAAACACCTGATGATAATTTTATCAAACAGAACACACCATTATAGAGTAAGATGAGAAAAATAGATTCAACACCATGATTACAATAGTCATTTCATAATGGACTACGTGTTTCAATTTCCTGGGCAGAAGGAATGATTTTACTTAGTCTTTCTACTGTTTGAAGTGCTTCTCAGATTTAAGAGAGGAAATAAAGGGCAAGCTAGCACAACCTGTGGTGGTATCCTATCACAATTTAATCTTACAGCAAACACAAATTACTTTGGGAGTACCAAGTTCACAATAGTCAATACAACTTAAACATATAATTTTCTTTCTACTTTGCGCAACAGAAAGCAGCAGAAGATCCACTTTGAATGTTTAATACATGCTATTGCTGTACATAGAAAACATTCAAACTAATTTCCTAGTGGTATCAATCTCAGAGAAATTGTGAACAAAACTTTAGACGAGAAATTTAATTTCAACAAAAAGATTGACAGAAAAAATGCTTTTATCCTTTCCTTGCTCTCTAAGGCTGCTCAACCTACTATCCAGGATCCTCTGGGAGTTTGGAAAGGGCACTGGAACAATGGCACTGAGTAGAGCTGCCACTTACCCCAAAATGCTGAGCTACAAGTGAAGTTTCTCACCAGCCTTCTAGATGGGCTGGTCTAGAAAGAGCCAGCTTCTGCAGCAATCACAATCATCTTAGAGACTTAAAAAGCTATAAAAGCCTAAGTTCAAAATTTTTATTCTACCACCTCCTAATTACATGATCTTAGACAGCAACTTAACTTCTCTTAGTATCAGTTCATCTACAAAATAGGAATAATGGCTGTTACAGGAATTACATAAAATATTTAGCAGTTAGCAGATAAGAAAATAAATCATTACAATGCAGAATGGTAAGTGTTTTTATGGACATATACAGATTGCCATGGGACCTTATAAAGAAGTGCTTATTGCCGCTTCTGCAGCCCTGGTGGTGCAGTGGTTAAGAGCTATGGCGAGCTACGGCTGCTAACCAAAAAGACTGGCAGTTTTAATCCATCAGCTGCTCCTTAGAAACCCTACGGGGCAGTTCTACTCTGTCCTATACAGTCACTATGAGTCGGAATCAACTTGACAGCAGCGGGTTTTTTTTTTTTTTTTTCTGTATCACAGCTTGGGTGGGGGCCACTGGGGAAGGGAGATGGAGATAATCAGGAGGTGACAGTGGAACTCATCTTAAAGGAAAAACAACAGTTAGCCAACTAAAGGAAAGCATACTCCATGCAAAAGAAAAAATGGTGGAGCAGGAGGGTTGGGGAAAAGGCATGGGTATGCAAGGAAACTTGACATGTTTGGAAAACATTAATGAAAGGGAACCCTGGCAATTCCCAGATTTGTAGTTTTTATCCATTCACAGTTACTCTCACAGAGCCATGACACACGGTAAACCTTTCATTCTGCTGAAGCACAAGTTTGAATCCTGAACAATACAAGACCGTTGCTCAGGAATGAACTCAGTAAACGAGTCTGCTTGACTGGCCATATGACCATCTTAATGTGGCTTTGTTATGCTCTATCCATCATCCCAAATCAGCACTGTTCAAAATACCTTATTGTTTCACTCTCCAGTACTTTCTAAATGCTTTGAGATATATTCCTCACAAATGGCAAGGCTCTCCTACAGATCATTAGGATGGAGTACAGCGAAGCACCAGGAAATGTGGCTAATGAGGTCAGCAGGGGTCAAGGCAGGAAGGGCTTTGTACGGCACACTATGGAGATCAGACTTTATCCTAAAAATGGAAATTACCCACAAGGGGATTTTAAGCAGTGAAATCAATGAACGAAAGGAAAAGAGAGAAAGACGGGGAGGTAGGGGAGAGGAAAAGAAAGGGGGTGGGCGGGAATGTGATCAGATTTACATTTTAGAAACTTCACTCTGTCACAGGATGAATTATAGGAAGAAAGAATCTGAAAGGAGCAGTTCATTGCTGAAGTCCAGATTAAAAACAAAGAAGGACTGGAGCTAAGATAGTGATAGTGGCAACAAAATTGGAGAATAAATTTAAAAAATATTTAGAAGGCAAGATCAATAGTACTTAAACATTAATTCATCCAATATTTAGCATCTATTAAATAGAGGTACTAATACAGAGGTAGACGCAGAAAAGTGCAAACACGAAACTAAACGGATGTGGTTGGTGAAAAACAAGAAAGGGAAGATGACTCCTTGGATACTGAGATGACAGAGTGATTGGTGATGCTGATGAAGAAGAGGGAAAGGAAGTTTTCATGTAGAGATGAACTTGGTTTTGATATCCAAAGTAGAAATGCTCCCTAAAGGCAACTCAGAATGAGCGATGACATCCGGAAGAAATATTTGGCGTTATCGCCTGGAGTTCAGAATGTTAGTCTAAGTGGTAAGTGAATCCACGGTATCAAATAGATCACTCAAGGATCAGTAGAGAGGGAGAAGAAATTATGACCAAAATACCTCTTACGTATGCCTATTTTAATTCAGTTTTAATGCGAGGGGTACAAGTAGGGTGCTCACCACATATACAACATTAGCCTACCAAAACCATGCTCACTGGTAAATGAAGCACATGGATAAAGAAGTAAAGACAAGGAGACAATAATGTGCTTTTAAGTCAGTTTTAATTGTTGATATTGGTAAGAAATAGGTGATCATGTTAAGAAAGTAAGGCAGTGTTAGGTTACAGGATTTTAATTACTACAATAAAGACTTTGAATGAAGCTAATCCTTTAGGTCTCTGTGCTCAGCGATTTTCAAGAAAGGAAGCATATCAGAATCTTTGGGGGTAAAAGCCTTTGAAAATAATTTTCTTGGAGTGTCTATATTGGAATCACCGTTCTAAACAATGGCAAGGCATTATACGTGTTTCAGCAATGAGTATTATGATAAAAATGGTATGTAGGAAAACCACACTTAAAGGTGTATGGGAAGGATTGGTGAGGTAAAAGGCCAAGAAGCAACGTAATAATCCAGAGGCATGAATTTCAGTGTAAAAAACTTGGGTTCAAACCCCAGTTCTAGTTACTTACTGGTTATGCAATTTTGAGCAAAATCTAAATTATTTATATCTTAATTTACACATGGGTAAATGTGGATAATAATAGTACCTATCTCAAAGAGCTGTGATAAAAATTAATGAACAAATATGTATAAATAACATCAAAAAGAATACAAAAGTTTTGGTCTGTGACTCTTTATTACAATAATGGTAATAATATTCATTATTATCTAGCAAAATAATTAACCAAATAGCAGTTAAAATCTGAATCACAATCTTGAGCCATTCGGAAAACATTAACTCTCGTTCTAACTGATAAAAAATGCCAGAATAAAAAAACTAGAATTTTAAGACGGTAAATCATCTCAGAAGTTGCAAATATGAGACAACAATCATTTTATTAAGCAATTCAATAAACGCTTACTGAGTGTGTGTACCATGTAAAATGTGCTGTGTCAGATACAGTAAGAGATAGAAAAATGAGAATGATATAGACCCTAATCTTTCATAATTCTGAACAAAGGACAAATTAGAGTTTTACCTGACTAACTCGATTTACTTCCTCCTCTTCTTCCTCAGCTTCCTCTCCAAATGAAAGTAAACTAAAATTTCTAGTCAAAAAAGAAAAAAGGAAAAGGAAAAAAAAGTTAATTTATCAACATCTTATTTTCAAAGAGATAGAACAGAATTTACAAAAATAAAAACATTCTGTTCAATGAAAGCACACCTACTCCTCACTTATCAACTGTCTCATTATTATCTGACATTTCACATTTACAACAGTAAAAAGTCTACTATCCAACTATTTTGCGCATTAACGACATAGGTCTGGCAGTAGTGAAGGCTAAGGTGCAAGGTGACTAATGCTAGCTGTGATGGTTAAGATTACGTGTCAGCTTGACCAGCCATGATTCTCAGTGGTTTGGCAGTTATGTAATGATGTAATCTTGCACTTATACAATGATGTAGTCATCCTTCATTTTAACATAATGCTCGTTTTCACATAATGACCTGGTCTTTGGAACCTAACCATGTCAATAAATGAGGAGTGGTTGTATTATCTAGTACTCAGCAGAAACATACTAAGGATCTATGTTTTTGCTATCATATAAAACACTAAGGCTTTGACTTTAGACCACAGGTGTTTCATATCTGCTAGGCAAATGACCAAAGATCCATCCTGAGCACTACTGCTAAGTGTATTGAATCAAGAATGACAGAAATGGTCCAGCTTTTTACATTTACCAAAGCTGGTAGCAAAATGGAGATTCCTGAAAAACTAATAAATACATGGTCTCAAGAATACTATGAATGGAAAGCAACTAAACTAATATCTGCCAGAATATTATCTTAATATTTTAAAATAATAAGTTATATAAAATTGTCAGATAAAAAAACATAAACAATAAACTTAACTAAAAAATAGCCCATGGGAAGAAAAAAACTAAGTTTATCTCCTTGGATTGATCTTCAGAAAAAAGTAGAAAATCCCAAGTAAGATAAATGACAAGTTATTAAACTCTCTCACAAATATTGAGAAAATAAAAGATCTGGCAATGAAAGAGGGTTCTTTTCTTTTTCTGCTTAAAACAAGATGCAATCAGTGACCATCACATCATTCCTATAACACATCTGCTATAAACTTAAAACAACAGAAACAAAAAAATTTGAGCCTCTTGTCAAGATAAATCATAGTGATGAAATATGTATGAATATAACAGAGACCTTTCACCCAGAGACAAATTACTCAAAATAAATAAAAGAATAAAAAGATACCAACTATATAGCTCTATAAGAAATTATTTTGCCACAAGGCATCAAATGTTTATTAAAGTATCTAATGTCTGACATTTTAAAAAAGCAATTTAACTTACTTTTTAGGATATCAAGGAAAGAAACTAGTATGTATTAAACATCTATTCTAGTGGGTATTTTCATATACTTCTCATTTAATCCTCATAAAAACCAGGTGTTCTACTTATGATAATCTCCATTTTATAAGATGAGGAAACTGAAGCTCAGAAAGATTAATAAACTTTGCCTTTCATTAACTGTTAGGCAGGATTACACCTAGAATTCTAGATTTTAAAAGCACAATAAAAATCTCTAATGTGGATGCTATAATTCAGCAAAAGAGTAAGTTGAAATCTAACTCTATAATACCCATTTTAATAAAACAGACAAAATTAATAATGTAAAAAATACTGCCCACATACAACACTAGGAACCCTAAAACATGGCATAAACACTATACAAAACATTACTAACAATGCACGAACACCCAAAGAGAAACTAGATAACTGGGAGCTCCTAAAAAAATCAAACACTTGTTGTGCTCATCCAAACACTTTATCAAAAGAGTGAAAAGACAACCTACAGAATGGGAAAATTTTGGGGCTATGACAAATCCAATCAGTGTCTAATCTCTAAAATCTACAAGAGACAGCAAATCCCCAACAACAAAAAGACAAATAACCTAATTAAAAAATGGGCAAAGGATATGAACAGGCACTTCACCAAAGAAGACATTCAAGCGGCTAACAGATACATGAGGAAATGCTCACCATTATTAGCCATTAGAGAAACCCAAATCAAAACTACAATGAAATACCATCTCATCCCAACAAGGCTAGCATCAATACAAAAAACACAAAATAATAAATGTTGGAGAGGATGTGGAGAGACTAGAATACTCATACACTGCTGGTAGAAACGTAAAATGGTACAACTACTTTGGAGATTGATTTGGCGCTTCCTTAAAAAGCTAGAAATAGAAATACCATACGATTCAGCAATCCCACTCCTTGGAATGTATCCTAGAGAAATAAAAGCTGTCACAGAAATAGATGCATGCACACCCATGTTCACTGCAGCACTGTACACAATAGCAAAAAGATGGAAACAACCTAGCTGCCCATCAACAGATGAATGGATAAACAAATTATAGTATATTCAAACAATGGAATACTATGCAATGATAAAGAGCAACAATGAGTCCATGAAACATCTCATAACATGGAGGAATCTGGAAGGCATTATGCTGAGTGAAATTACCCAGTTGCAAAAGGAAAATATTGCATGAGACCACTATTATAAGAACTCAAGAAAAGATTTAAACACAGAAGAAAACATTATTTGATGGTTATGAGGGTGGGGAGGGGAGGAGGGGGTATTCACTAACTAGATAGTAGACAAGACTTATTTTAGATGAAGGGAAGGACTACACACAATACAGGGGAAGTCAGCACAGCTGGACTAAACAAAAAGCTAAGGAGTTTTCCTGAATACAACCAAATACTTCGAGGGACAGAGTGGCAGGGGGCGGGGGTCTGGGGATCATGGTTTCAGGAGACATCTAGGTTAATTGGTATAATAAAATTTATTAAGAAAATGTTCTGCATCCCACTTTGGTGAGTTGCATCCGGGGTCTTATAAAACTAGCAAGTGGCCTTCTAAGATACATCAATTGGTCCCAACCCACCTGGAGCAAAGGAGAATAAAGAACATCAAAAACACAAGAAAAATATGAGCCCAAGAGACAGAAGGGCCACATAAACCAGACTCCATCAGCCTGAAACCAAAAGAACTAGATAGTGCCCGGCTATCACCAATGACTGCCCTGACAGGGAACACAACAGAGAATCCCTGATGGAGCGAGAGAAAAGTGGGGTGCAGAACTCAAATTCTAGTAAAAAGACTGGACTTAATGGTCTGAGACCTGAGGGACCCCAGAAGACACGGCCCCCAGACTCTCAGTTAGCCCAAAACTGAAACCATTCCTGAAGCCAACCCTTCAGATGAAGATTAGACTGGACTATAAGATATAAAATGATACTTGTGCAGAGAGTGCTTCCTAGCTCAGTGAGATACATCAGAGTAAATGGGCAGCTCCTGTCCAGAGGAGAGATGAGAAAGAAGAGGGGTACCGGAGCTGGTTGAATGGACACGGGAAATACAGGGTGGAGAGGAGGAGTGTGCTGTCACATTATAGAAAGAGCAACTAGGGTCACATAACAATGTGCGTATAAGTTTTTGTATGAGAAACTGACTTGAATCGTAAACTTTCACTTAAAGCACATACACACACAAAAAGGAGTGGGAGGAAAAAAATATTGTTCACAAAATACTGAAACTTATTTCAAAAATTTCTACTTTTAGAAAACTGTCCTCAGAAAATAATCCCTAATACAGAAATAGCTTTATATATAAATATATTCATAATAAGATTATTTTTAATAGCAACAAAAAGGAGTAAAAAGTTAAATTATGAAATCGTGCACTTATTACAAATAAAAAATATTCTTTATAGTTCATTTTCCATGTTCTTTATAACACATTGCCATCAAGTAGATTCCGACTCACAGTGACCCTACAGGACAGGGTAGAACTGCCCCGTTGGGTTTCCCAAGTTGCTGCCAGTGGATTCTAACTGCTGACCTTTTGGTTAGCACCCAAGCTCTTAACCACTGTGCCACCAGGGCTCCATACTCTTTATAGTGAACATAGACTAATTTAAAAACAAGTAAAAAACAAAAGAAAAAAATTTCCACAACTCATTTATATAAATATTTGGTACTGTAGTTATAAAATTATTGCTTGTTAACATGGATTTCATACGGACCTGAGAAAAGATTTTTTAGCTTAAGTTACACTGTACTTGAGTGCAGAAAATGCTCATTTAGAAAAAAACACTAAGTTCAGAAATCTTCTTGGTTCTAACTGGCCTTTCCCTAACTGGTAAACGACTGTTACATAAAGAAATAAAGTGAACTAAATGAATTTTTTTTTTTTTAAATGAATTAGCGTTGCTTTTGATATTGAAGAAAAGTCTACTGTGATTACTTTGTGCCTTTGGGTTTCAATTTCTTTACTTCTTCCTCTGGCTTCTCTTTTTTTGGCTTTTTAATTTCCCTTGGAATGATGTCATCAAAAGGATTAAACAAAACCTATGAAAAGAAATATTTTGAAAATACTATTTCAATTTTTTAATTTCATGAAAAATTAAAACCAATATTTAATTATACTGATCTTAGTGTATACCTTTTCCCCAAACAGCCATTATTTGTGCAGTGACATATACATATATCACATACATATATATATATAGGTATATACATAGCATAAAGTCTTTCCATTTAGTCTCATTGGATTCTCCAATAATCCTATCGTTACTAAGTTAGGAAGATTTCATCCCTATTTTACAAAAGGGAAAAATATTCAAAAGAACTTAAATGATACATAGGAAGAGAGACAAACTCAGGTGTTTTAACTCCAAATCAAACACTGTTAACGACCTGGCTTCCTCATTGAAGGATCACTCTTAAATTAGCTATCACATCACTTCTCTGGGCAAAATAAACCTAATAAACCTAATTCCCCAAATTTTCCATTTTTATTCATTGGATTATCAGCTCTAGTTTCAACATTGAATTCAAACCCTTCAATTAAAAGAAAAAAATCCTAATCAGAAGTTTTGCCTAAATAAATTACAGAGATAAAATCAGAGTTGTGTTGGTAATTTTGTATAAGTAAAGCCTGCATTCAATAGTTTAAGAATTCTAATGATCAATTCCTCTGAAATGACAATTTAAGGGCTGCATCATGCTCCTACCTCACAACTTTTTATTTTGTGTGGATTACGTGGTCTCTCTTCATCATCAATGTCTACTTCTGTCAGTCGCAGCATGTTATATACTGTATCCCCTGTCACCTAGCACATGAGAAAGAACGTTTAATTGCAAATATATTACATTCATCCTTTGAATTAAGGACGAACTTTAAAAAAAAACTTTAAAGTAATTAGAGAAGAATATAATTACATAAGAGCATATATATTTAATAATGCAAATGAAGCAACTTTATTTTAAGGGAGAAAGAGCATGGATGGAATTCAAGCATTCAATAAGCTTTTTGGAAAATTTCCAATATATACTTAATATCAGTTTTTATTAAAAATAAAAGCACCTTCTTTATTTTAGGTGACGGGAAGAACAACACACGATACAGGGGAAGTCAGCACAACTGGACTAATCCAAAAGCTAAGAAGTTTCCTGAATACAACCAAACACTTTGAGGGACACAGTAGCAGGGCCAGTGGTCTGGAGACCGTGGTTTCAGGGGACATCTAGGTCAAGTGGCATAACAAAGTGTATTAAGAAAACATTCTGCATCCTGCTTTGTTAAGTGACATCTGGGGTCTTAAAAGCTACCACGTGGCCATCTAAGATACATCAATTGGTCCCAACCCACCTGGAGCAAAGGAGAATGAAGAACACCAAGACATAAGGAAAATACGAGCCCAAGAGAAAGAAAGGGCCACATAAACCAGAGACTCCATCAGCCGGAGACTAGAAGAACTAGGTGGTGTCCGGCTACCACCAATGACTGCCCTGACAGGGAACACAACAGAGAATCCTTGACTGAGCAGGAAAAAAGTAGGTTTCAGGCTTCAAATTTTAGTAAAAAGACCAGACTTAATGGCCTGACTGAGACTGAAGGGACCCCAGAGGTCATGGTCCTGGACTCTCTGTTAACCCAAAACTAAAACCATTCCCAAAGCCTACTCTTCAGACAAAGATTAGACTGGACTATAAGACATAAAATGATACTGGTGAGGAGTGTGCTTCTTAGTTCAACTAGACAGGTGAGACTATGAGGGCAGCTCCTGACTATGAAGGCAGGGGGGGACAGGAGCTAGTTGAATGGACATGGGAAATACAGGGTGGAGAGAAGGAGTCAATGCGCTGTTACATTGCAGGGAGAGTAGCTAGGGTCACAAAACAATGTGTCTATATGTTTTTGCATGAGAAACTGACTTGAATTGAAAAATTTCACTTAAAGCACAATAAAAAAAGTAAAAACACCTACTGAATGACCATTTTTTATTCAAATATCATTAAAAATTCAGATTTCAGAATAGAGTAGAATAACAAAAATAACAAGAACAGTGTGGTAAGTGCTTTGCAGACTTTATCTCTTTAATCCTCACAAACATCATAAAAGTAGGTACTATCGTTATCTTCCTTCTACACATAAAGAAAACTGAGGCTCAAACTGGAGCCAACATTAACACCCCTTCTGACTTCTAACCACTACGTTATACTTTGTTTCAAATGTGTAAGTTATATAGGATCAATTATAAAAAATGACACAGAATGGCACCATTTTATTATGTACTGTGCTCTGGTGACACAGCAGTTAAAGTACTGGGCTGCTAACTGAAAAGTCGGCAGTTCAAACCCACTAGCAGCTCCTCAGGAGAAAGACGTGGCAGTCTGCTTCCAGAAAGATTACAGCATTGGAAACCCTATGGGGTAGTTCTACTCTCTCCTATAAGGTTGCTATGAGTCAGAAACAACTCAACAGCAGTGAGTTCTTATTTTTTAGAAATAATAGATGGGATTTCTATGAACATCAAATTACCTACAATGGAACAACAAGGAAGAACATGCCAACGCATATTTCTTAATCCACGTTATTCAATACTTGTTAAGCAACAATATTGCAATTGCTTGTCTCCTTTCATTCGACATTCCTCAAGAGTTTCTAAACAACACCAGTTTTCCATTGTGCTAATTTTATTTCTTCCCCTTCCATCATCACAAAATCCAGTTTTGCCTAGGATATGGGGAAACTATTCTTATTGAGCCAGCAGAGGGAGCTAATACACTACCCAGTGCCGTCGAGTCGATTCCGACTCACAGCGACCCTATAGGACAGAGTAGAACTGCCCCATGCAGTTTCCAAGAAAGGCCTGGTAGATTGGAACTGCCGACCTTTTGGTTAGCAGCTGTAGCTCTTAACTCCTATGCCACCAGGGTTTCCAATACACTAATTGAGTCTAAATTGCCTAAGAATTAAAATACATAAAAATATATCTAAGGGAAGAAAGGAGAGAAAAAAAAAAAACCTTCAGAATCCCTTTTAAGGAAAATTATCAAAAAATTCAACAGAAAGACTATTCCCTGATATGACATTAAATATCAAGCAAGATGAAAACCACATGGAGCACAGTTCTACTCTGAAACACGTGGGGTCACCATGAGTCAGGATTGACTTGACTAGCTTGGAGTTTGGGTTTTATTCAAAATAATATTTTCAGTAAAAAATTTCATCGTCAATACAACTTTCACTTATACTTAAGGAATTCATCATTTATAAAATAAATTTTAAACAACTAAAGGTTATTACATAGGTGACTTTGTAAAAATGTAAAAACAATTTTGGCTTAGTGACATCGTAGCTAATACAACTACTCCTCACTTATCGACTATCTCATCCAACATTTCACAGTTACGACAATAGTAAAAAATCTACTATCTGACTACCTTACACATTAACCACGCAGCCATGGCGGCAACAGCTGCAGGGCGTCCCCTCTCTTAAGGAGGGTCTCCAGTCAGCCTCCAAGAAACTGGGCCACACTGCCCTGAGCCCTCTGCTCCCTCCTGCCAGTGGGGGCACATCCAGCTGCCATGCATGGCCGCCCTCCTCCGTGGCCAGGGCCTTTGGGCAGACGCGCAGGCAGCACTGAGCCAGCAGGCGTTTGTTCTGGGTTCTTAGCTCCTTGAGGCCCGAAGCCCCGCAGCTCAAAATTGCTGTCGGGTGGCAAGGGAAAAAAGAAAGAGGCATCAGAGAGGGTGTTTGGAAGAAATGTGGGTGAGTTTAAGGACATCCCAAAGTGAGCCAAACTGGCCCGAAAGCCTCCACCTCAGTGGGGCGGGGTGCATAGCCAGGCTCCCAGCATCCTCGCAGGAAGCCCCAAGTCTTGGTGACTCTCCAGGCCCCAACGGCAGAGCAGGCTCTGGGATCATGAACACAGGGCTTTGCAGGGGTGGGAGTAGAGCTTTGAAGGTAGCTTCATGAGGAAAGCTCTGACCCAGCACAGGAGGAAGATGAAATGGTTAAACTGTGGCCCCTTCCATCACACAACCCAGCTTTATCCAGCTTTGTCTCCTCCAAGCCTCCTTCTTCACAGAGAAATACTCCGTAACTGGACTCATCACAGTGATGAGCACATCAGTAAATCTTAGCTGTTATTATTTCTATGATCATATTTTCTTAAAAAAAAAAAAAAAATTGGATAAATGGTCTGAAAACAGAAAAAAAGAATCCCCCATTTTTGCATAATACTGATTGTCATGGATTGAATTGTGTCCTCCCAAAATATCTGTCAACTTGGCTAAGTCATGATTCCCAGTATTGTATGGTTGTCTACCATTCTGTCATCTGATGTGATTTCCCTATGTATTGTAAATTCTATTACTATGATGTAAAGAGATGGCAGTTATATTGATGAGATTTACAAGATTAAACAGTGTTTTAAGCCAATCTCTTCTGCGATATAAAAGAGAGACGCAAGCAGAGAGACATGAGGACCTCCCACCTCCAAGAAGCAAGAGCCAGGAGAACAGTGCATCCTTCGGACTCAGGGTCCCTGCGCTGAGAAGCTCCTAGACTAGGGGAAGACTGATGACAATGACCTTCCTCCAGAGCCAACAGAGAAAGCTTCCCCTGGAAGTGACATCCTGAATATGGACTTTTACCTTACTAGACTGTGAGAGAATAAACTTGTTTGTTAAAGCCACCCACTTGTGGTATTTCTGTTATAGCAGCACTAGATAACTAAGACACTGATTTTCACATAACAACCTGGTCTTTGGAACCTAACCATGTAGGTAAGTGAGGAGTGTCTGTGTTATTGTGATTTAAAACAATAAAACTTTAGAGTAATAGCCATGAACTATTAATCTGAAACATGCAAGAAAGAATATAAATGGTCCTTCGTAGTTTGTTATAACAAAAATCTATACCATAGAAGCTTAAAGAATAATGTAATAAACTAAACCATAGGTTGAAGATAGTTAGACACTAACCTTTCCAAAGATGGTGTGCTTATTGTTAAGTTCATCTGCTCGACCCAGTGTAAAGAAAAACTGGCTGCCATTATCATGAGGACCAGCATTTGCCATGGCAACCAGTCCTCTCCGATTAAAACGCAACCGTGAGTGAAATTCATCCTGAAGCATAAAAAGGAAAAGGTTTAGTGAATGACCTTAGATACACTAAGAGCCTTCATATTTCATCAGTTGACCGGCAAGGTCCCAAACAACTTCTAATAAAAAAGGAAGTACTGTTCATTAACTGATTTTCAAGTGTAGTCAAATCCAGTATTTACCATCCCTTCAGTGCTATTGTACTTGACTTCACTAGCCTTTACCCACTGCCATCAAGTTGATTTCAACCCATAGCAACCCTATAGTACAAAGCAGAACAGCCCCATAGAGTTTCCAAGGAGCGCCTGGTGGATTCAAACTGCCAACCTCTTGGTTAGTATCCATAGCTCTTAACCACTATGCCACCAGGGTTTCACTAGTGTTTATGTATCTCTAAATATACTTGTTCTTCGTAATTTATCCTATTTTGTGGAAGTTGCCTACCTACACAAAGAGGAACAGATCTCTAAGAGTTATTTCCCTATTCTTTCCATCCCTCAACATCATCTAATATTTTAGAACCTTCTATTATTTCTCCAAGAAAACCACCTTCAAACCACTGGGGAATCTTCTATTGCCCCTTCCCACCTTCATTCAGATTGTCATGAATGGTTGTGTTCTTCTTGCTTTTTAATTTAAGCTATCAACTATGACTGTGTTGTGTAATTTTACTGTTTTTTAAAGTCCAAAGTTGAATCTCCTCTAAATCAGCACTGTTCGCATTCGCCAATTTTCAAAGAGCAGAAGTAAGCCTTTCTAAGGTGGTTTTCTTGATATGGGAGCCTTGGTGGCACAGTGGTTAAGCACTCAGCTGCTAACCAAAAGGTTGGCAGTTTGAATCCACAAGCCACTCCACAGGAGAAAGATGTGGCTGTCTGCTTCCATAAAGATTTCAGTCTTGGAAACCCTATGGGACAATTCTACTCCATCCTATAGGATCATTGTGAGTCAGAATTGACTCAATAGAAATGGGTATGGTTTTTTTTTTTCTTCTTTCTTGATATGGAAGGGCTTCATAACACACACACTAGTCTCTCAGTTAATAGGATTTCCATACAGACCTGAAACTAGACTCATTTATAATGCAGCCATTTTACGTAATCAATGTTTTTCATAAAGGAAGTTATTTGTCCTTAATAAATGATCCTCAAGAGATCTATACTCAAAGAATCATAACTGTCTGGAATATTTACATTATATTGAAAATGACCTAATTAAAAAACTTAACAAGATAACTGTATAACCCTAAAATAATAAAGCAAAAATCACAAGTTAAGAAGGAACCATCAAAAAGAGCTCTGTCACATCAAACAATACAATAAAGGAATGTTTCCTGCTAGATGGAGGCTTTCAAATCATGAGACATCTCACTTTGGTAAAATATAAAATAGTATAACAGTGACATCTGAAACTTTTTAATAGCCATTCCACATTTTCTAAAGCCACTGTCATCTGGAAATTAAAGCAAAGAGTTTAAGTATTTTTCTCAAGAATCATTCAGACCCAGGAAAAGACGAAAGGATGCTCTAGACACTCTGTTCAATTAGTATAAACACAAAGCCTTCAAAAACTCCTATATTTTAAAGGCTATTAATGTTTCCTCATTCAAAGAACATGATATTGGTGCCATTAAATAAATAAAACCATAACTTTTAACTTTTACATGAACCTACTCTTATTCTCAATATATCATCTATGATATTGTTTTTCTTCTTAGATCTACACAGGCAGTTAAGAAATCAGACACCTATTCTTGATTGATACAATTTTCTTTTCTTTTTATTTTTTTTTAATGTTGCTTCTTCTGTTCTCCTTGTCATTTCCATTCTAGCATGCATTCTGTGCTGTAGTGGTCTACTATGTATATTTTAGAATGAATTACACGTTGTTGTTGTTAGGTGCCATTGAGTCAGTTCCAACTCATAGCGACCCTGATACACGTAGTATTTAAATAAACTGTTTTACAATAAGATAGCATATGCAAATATTCCGAACACTTACCTTTTACCTTTACAGAGCTGTAGAGATTAGATAGTCAGACATGGGGAAGTATGCCATATAGTCTTTTTTTGTAACTCACATTTTCCTCACAACCACCTTTATCTCCACCTGAATAAATCTAGCATAAAAGTCTATCATAAGACAATTAAAAAAAAAAAATCCTTTATAGATAAAGCATTGGTCTTATTTCTGTACAATCATAAATATGTGACAGGCATTTGATTTTGTGTACTAATGTGAATTGTTTTTTCTTCTTGTGGGGTACAATCATTTTCGATTAAGCAATCCAAATTGAACTGCAAATAAATAATAATTCAGTCTCACCTTGAATGGGGCCCCATAGATAGAATCTCCACCAGCCCCTGTGCCAGTAGGATCTCCCCCTTGGACTATAAATCCAGGTACAACTCTATGAAAAATGGTGTTGTCATAATAAGCTGAAAAAATACATATAATTTATTAATGTTTAAAACGGTACATTTATAAGTTATCCGAATTAATACAGCTAGAGTCACAAGGTTTTTTTTTTGGAGAATGTTAATAGTCTCCCAAACTGAAACCTTTTCTTCCCCACTTAATAATAGACTATCTACACAAAACAGTAAACGTTTCTACAGAAACCATGGCTGTTGCTTTGTTTTGTTTTTATTTCCAGGACTCTCTCAAACTTGAATTACAGTTTTCAAAATTAATATTTTAGTTTTGGTATAGTTCAGTGGTCCTCAGCGGAAGGGAGGGGGACCATTTTGACTCCAGAAAACATCAGTAAATCACTGGAAACATTTTTGGTTATCTCGACTGGGGGATGCCATTGGCATCTAGTGGATAGATGCCAAAGGTACTGCTAAGCATCCTACAATGCACAGGGTAGCCCCATGACAGAGCATAATTGGCCCTAAATGTCAACAGTGCTAAGATTGAGAAACCTGGTAGAAATTAATGCCTTTTTTCCTACTTCTTCCTCTTCTCCTCATAGAAAATAACACACAAACTATGTACAGAACCACAATATATCAAAATTATTTGATTATATGTCTAGCATATCAATGTACTCTCAAGAAACTTCTAACAAATAAAAGAAATGAATAATAAGACAATATATAATTGAGTTCAATTAGACTCTGCTAAATGATAGAAAATATTATTTATATTTATACATAAATATGTAATTTGGAATCTGTAAACACACAGGAAGAGGTCGTATATGTTCTCCTATACTGTAGTACTTATTATCTGGAACCCAGAACGCCAAGGAGACTTCATGGAGGAGAAAGAAGTTAACTTGGGTATGGTAGAAGCATGACATCTCAAGGAGGCAAAGCATGAGCAAAGAATTTGGTGGAGGTGGAAGAGCAAGAATTAGGGTTCGACTAGAGCAGAGAGTTTTTATTAAAAGGTAGCAAATATGGCCCATAAGCACATGAAAAGATGTTTAACATCATTAGTCATCGGGGAAATGCAAATCAAAACCACAATGAAATACCCACATACATTACTAGTGGGAATGTAAAATGGTATAGCCACTGCAGAAAACAGTTTGGAGATTCCTCAAAAAATTAAATATAGAATTACCATATGACCCAGCAACTCTACTTCTCGATATATACCCAAAAGAATTAAAAACAGGTATTCAAACAAATAAACCCTGGTGGTAGAGTGGTTATGAGCTATGGCTGCTAACCAAGAGGTCGATGGTTCGAATCCACCAGGCACTCCTTGGAAACCCTATGGGGCAGTTCTACTCTATCCTATAGGGTTGCTATGAGTCAGAATTGACTCGACAGCAACAGGTTTGTTGGGGGTTTTTTGGTATTCAAACAAATACTTCTACATGAATGTTCACTGCATCACTATTCACAATATCCAAAAGCTGGAAACAACCCATATGTCCAGTGGAATATTAATGAGCCATAAAAAAGGAATGAAGTACTGATACATGCTACAACATGGATGAACTTCAAAAAGATTATGCTAAGCGAAATATATGAAATATTCTGAATAGGTACATCTATAGACATGGAATGCAGATTAGTAATTGCCAGGGGCTGGGAGAGAAAGGGACAAAGAGTCACTGCTTAACGGGTATGGAGTTTTCATTTGGGGTGATGAAAATGTTTTGGAACTAAATAGGGATGGTGATTGTACAACACTGTGAACATACTAAATGCCACTGAATTGTACACTTAGATTCTTATTCTTAAAAACAGGGAAATAATTTTTTTTTTGTTGTCATTGAATTCCAATATCATTTAACTTAAGAACCTTGTTTCTTTATCATTGTCATATTGTATCCAGATGTTTTCTGTTTCTTCCATTCACCTGGTTGTAGATTGCAATTCACCATTCATTCTTTCTAATGTTTATGAACTTTCACTCTCCTTCTGTAAAATTTGAGCTTTCAATTCTTTAAAACTTCTTTCCAGAAACCAGTCTATTTTGTGTCTCCTATGTTTCTCAGCTTTGTTGACAGTTATTTGAGGATTCTCTGACTGAACTACCTGTCTGGCTCTATTTCCTTCCTGCCTGCCACAGCAATTATTAATAATGGTGTTTGCAGATACCTTTTCTGTTTTTCCTTTCTTGAGTTTTGTTTTTCTTTTTTTTTTTGGTCTAGGGATTTTTGATGCCTTAAACCTTCCCCTGGTAATTACATATTTATCTAATTATGTATTTGGAGAGCTCTCACTGTACCCTACTACCGTTGCTTTGGATTCTCTTTCATATCTTGCTTTTGACTCAAAATGCTATTTCCTGATACCTTGAATAACCTTATCTGTCTCTAGAAATCAGATATAAATTTGAAGGACAATGATTTACTGCTACTGGAGATATTCAAAACCATATGCAATGTATTCTAAAAGCCAACAAGAAGCTCCAAAAATGTTTGGAATGTTTAGTTTCCCTAAGAGAATATTCTGAAGGGAAAAACACTCAGGTAGATATATAACTCTGCATAGTTCTCTAAAAAGAAAAATAGTCACTGTATGACTCAAATATAAAAAATATTAAAGATATTGATAATAACAGCACTGAAGGCTAGATGGAAGGCTTCATAGAGAAAGTGGAATTTTGAACAGACATTTAAAAACAGGTAAGACTTGAAGAGTAAAGAAAGGAAGAGAAAGTATTCCAGAAAGGAGAACTACTATGAGGATATACATCAAAGTGGAAAAGAAAAGAAACTACTCAGGAAATAAAGACAGTGGTCAACTGAAACTATGTGGTGGGTACAATGAGAAATAAAGTTAGAAAGCTAGGGAGCCATCCTACCTAAGGATTCAAATACCAGATGAATAAACAAGAGGATATGGAGATTAACAATCAGAGAAAGGAAGACCAGGTAAGAGGTAATTATAGCCACTATGCAGGTGAAAGTCAAAGCAGTCTGGAGAAGAAATTAAGCTTGGTTTTGTAACAGTTTAGTTGGAGCTGGGAATCTTTGGGTGGTGCAAACAGTTAAGCACTTAGTTGCTACCCGAAAGGTTGGCAGTTCGAACCTACCCACAGGCACCTGGGAAGGCTTCCAAAAGGTCATAAACATGAAAACTCTATACAGCAAAGTTCTACTCCATAACACGTGTGGTCACCATGGGTCAGAATCGACTTTATAGCAACTGATAGCTGGAGCTGACAGTAATAGGGCTCAAGTATAAAAGTTCACTAGACAATTAGAAATGTAAAACTGGAGCTGAGAAGAAATGGCTGGAGTTTTAAATTTAGTAGTCATTTGGGTGAAGGTAAAAACTGAATAGCAAAGAGAATAGGGAACTAGAGGCAATTTTGGGGAACACCCACATTTAGAGGATGAAATAAAGAAGTAGAAGTTAGCAAAGGTGATCAAAAGGATCAAAGTATTCCTTGATGAGACAAATTTTTCTGTTAAAATTATATAGATTTATTTGGGAAATAATTTTCCTCTCTCTGTTTCCTGACACGTAGCTCAACATCAGATCTTTCATACCAATTTAACACCAGTCTTCGAAGTTGTCAAAAAATACACTGCAGCTTAATTTTAAATTAACAAAAATGTATCCTACTGAATGAAACTCAAGACTTACGATTACCTTCCAAACAAAGCTGAATAAAATTTCTGCAAGCTTTAGGGGCTTCTTTTGACCATAATTCTATGTCAATATCTCCAGCTGTAGTTTTCAATAAAACCTGTAGAAAGAATATTACATTGTTATATTAAATTATCATTTTACTTAATCATCAGCTGAATGGCTGTTCAATTTGTAGCATTCACTAGTGGATTTTAAAATAAAATTAGAAACTTTGCTTGGCTTTTGTTGTAATTCTCAACAAAATTTCAAATATTCACTGCGGCTCATTGTAAAAGTTTCCCGTTGCATCACTTCTCGTAAAACTGGTGTAGCAAATTAAGAAAAGTCAGCAATGAAATTGTGATACTTTAAGACAATTTTACAATGATCTTTTTACATATAAACACCCTACTTGCTCATTTAAAATCACACTATTCCTAAATTACTAATATCCTTAATTTAATTCTAGGTTTAGTACTTACTAAAATGGTATGTCTTAAAAATCTCCACCTATATTAAATATAATCATTTGATAGAAAAAAAAATTTATATTTTATTTTTTTCTATCAGCTCATAGACAGTTACTCCCTAGAAGAACTAGCTGTGCTGCAATAATCAAAACCCCTGTAAGCTGAGGAACAGCTTATAGCTGTCATTAATAACCAAAAAGATTAGCCTCAAAATTTGAATACTGTAGCACAGCTGGAGCCCAGTTTCTCCAGTATCACTTTTTTATTTTTTCCCCCAGTGTCTCCAAGTAGATCAGTGTCAATAAATGTCATTTAGAATATTCTTACAAATAAAGATTATCCAATGTAACTTTTTTTTTTAATGAGGCTATTTTCACGGGTAGTTAATGTCATGGACATAAACCACACTCTTTATGTCCAAAACTCATTTACCTGACTTCCACAAATATACTTTTTTTGGAACTGGAAGCAAGCTTTAAAATCATTCAAATAAGACCCCACCTTTTACAGATGGGAAACCTGGTGGTGTAGTGGTTAAGTGCTATCTATGGCTGCTAACCAAAAGGTCGGCAGTTCAAACCCACCAAGTGCTCCTTGGAAACTCTACAGGCAGTTCTACTGTTGCTATGAGTCAGAATCAACTCATCATTAAAGGATTTGGTTTGTTTTTTTTAACAGATGGGAAACCCTGGTGGTGTAGTAGTTAAGAGCTATGGCTGCTAACCAAAAGACTGGCAGTTCGAATCCACCAGGCGCTCCCTGGAAACTCTATGGGGCAGTTCCACTTTGTCCTGTCAGGTCGCTCGCTGTGAGTCAGAATTAACTCGAGGGCAACAGGTTCGATTGCTTTTTTTTACAGATAGCTCAGAGAGATTGTAAATTGTCACAAATCAGAGAGTTTGTTAATGACAAAACAGGAATAGCACCTGGCTCTCCTCCCTCTCAAAAGTCCTGGTGGTGCAGTGATTAAAATACTCAGCTGCTAATCCAAAGGCCAGAGGCTTGAACTCACCAGCTTCTCTGAGGGAAAAAGATGTGGCAGTCTGCTTCCGTAAAGATTACAGCCTTGGAATCCCTATGGGGCAGTTCTACTCTGCCCTTACAGGATAATGAGTTGGAATTGACTTGACCGCAATGGGTTTGGTTTTTTGGTTTTCTCCGCCCTCCCGGGGCAGTGCCTTTACTATAACACATTGCCTTTGAATTTCTTTTTCAGAAGCCTAGATACACTGCAGTAAGTTATATAACATTGGTGAAATCATTGTACCTTTGGGGGCTTTTACTAGCTACATAGCTCTCTTCTTCAACAACCATGGGGTGGGAGGAGTGAAAATATCTATATTGTGGTAGCTTCTAAAATGGTTTCCTTAACCCTAAAAAAATACAAAAGAACTAGAAATGCAACACGTACAATTTTCTCAGTCCACTAAACTTCCTTTACAAAAAGAAGGGGACATTTGTTAAATGTCCTCCATGTGTCAGCTTCTATGTCAAACACTTTACATATTTTATCTCATTTAATCCTCATGTACAAGGTATCATTACTCCCATTTTACTTATCCCATTTAACCCTCACGTACAAGGTATCATTACTCTCATTTTGCTTATAAGAAACACTCACATAAAGTAACTTATCTGAGTTACTTTACACAGTGAATGACTTGAGCCCAGTGCTACCTGGCCCTGCCATGTATCTCAAGGGAAATCTCTGGATTACTCTGGACACAACTGATTTCAATATGGATCACTGCCTAAGTCAAAGGCGACAATATATTGTCTGGATATGAGCAAGGCCTTTTAACTTGGCATAGTATGAAACAATGCCCAAAAAAGACACTCCAAACCAAACCTACTGGATTCTCAGTCTCCCAGAAAGCATACTATTAGAACGCAAATTGATAGGCTGGGTAACTCCCTCCACCTTGGACTGTATCTATAACAACACTGTGCAACACCTGATTTTCCATGGACCTGATGTACATCCCAGTATACCTTAAAAAAAAAAAAAAGAAGAAGCAGCCTGTCCTTCTTCATTATCCCCATGTATACTTGAAATAAAGGAGTCCTGGTGGCACAAAGAGTTAAGTGCTAGGGTGCCAACTGAAAGGCTGGCGGTTTAAACTCACGCACTGGCTTCGTAGAGAAAGACCTGATGATCTGCTTCCATAAAGATTACAGCCAAGAAAAAGCTATGGGGTGGTTCTACTCTGTCACATGGGGTCACTATGAGTCAGAATCGATTCTATGGAACCTAACAACAACAAACTTGAAATAAAACACTGTTGTTAAAGGGAACCTAGACATGTCTTCTCTTCCTTGTAACCCTGAATCAATGATCTCCAATTATAATTGCTTATATGTTATTTTGAACATACAAAACATGACATTTAAAAAATTAAAGGAGAAAATAAATACAAATAAAAGTGTGAAGATTTTCTTCCCATACTCCATGGGTGGTTTTGCACACCCCCTGAAGTGTGCAATGACCAGTTTATGAACCATTGATGTTGGCGAAGAATACTGAATATATCATCCACTGCCAGAAGAGTAAACAAATTTGTCTTGGAAGAAGTACAGCCAGAATGCTCCTTACTTTGGACATGTTATCAGGAGGGACAAGTCTCTGGAGAAGGACATGATGCTTGATAAACTCAGTGAAAAAGAGGAAGACCTCAATGTTATGGACTAATACAGTGGCTGCAACAATGGGCTCAAACATACCAACAATTGTGAGGATGGCAAACGGCCGGGCAAAATTTGTGCTGTTACATATAAGGTCGCCAGGAGTCGGAGCTGACTGGAGGGCACCTAACAACAACAACTATTGAAAAAACTGATGAGGTTAAGGAGGGGCAGGGAATGCTGAGATGCTGGGCATGATGAATGAGGTTTGCTATTTCATAGCAGGTTCTATATGAAAGACCTCTCTGCTCAGTTGACATCTTAGCAGGAAAAAGGGCATACCAGGGAGAGTATCAGCACATGTGAAAGCCCTGCCTGGCAGGCTGGGCAATCTATCCAGTCTTCTACCAGTGTTTATCAACTGGGAGTGATATTATCTCCAAGAAACATTTGGAAATATGAGGGGGGAGGTATTTTGGGTTTTCACGATGATGTGTGTGGGGGAGAGGGAACAAATGCTAATGCCCAGGAGATGTTCAAAAAACAAAGAATTTAAAGAATTATTCTGCCCAAAAGACCCACTACAACTTTTGCTGGAGATAGCTGCTACAGTATTTTTGTTTTTGTTGTTTTCATATTGCCCTTGTTACATTACCAAATGTCCCTCAATAGAATACTGGATAATTTAGGATACAGTCATACAACAGAATTTTAACTTCAGCAAATTTAGTTTATCCTAATTCACCTATATACTTCCAGTCACACTATTTTCTCCATTATGCTGGTTCGTCAAATTTCGTGTGTGATATAAACTAGCTCTCAGTTCAAGAATTCAGGTGACATTTATTCCACTGCTGATTCCTCTGCCCCACTTTGCATTCAAACACCCTGGGCAGGAATTGACACACCTTAACCACCAAATCTATCAGGAAATCATTCTTCCATTCAAATGTGAGAACATTCCCCATTCCCCACTCTCTCTAACTAAAAATCACCTCATGTTTTAAGACCAGCTAAGATACCCTCTCCATGAAGCTTTTCCGAACTTTCTCAGTTCCTCACCTCCTCAGTACTGCCATAGCTATACACCCCTCTCTCCACAGCCCACAAACCAAACGTATCATAAGATTTTTCTGTACTATGCCTGTCTCCCAAACTAAACAATAAGCTCTTTCAGGGCAACGACTAGGCCTTACCCACCCATCTTTGGAGCCCCAGAGAATAATGCAGGCGCTCGTTGGAAACTCTATAGGGCAGTTCTACTCTGTCCTATAGGGTCGCTATGAGTCGAATTCGACTCGACGGCAGTGGAGTTTTTTGGTGCCCAGCAGAATTCAATAAATGATTCTAGAACGAATGGTGAAAGAGAGATCCCCAAATTAAGCAAAGAATATGTCAAATTTTAAAATGCACTTTTAAAAGCCTAAGGCCCTAAAAAATACCGGCATGAGTTGAGTTGAGAGCAGGAAATAATAAGGCTTGAGGGTTGGAAGATGGAGTAATCTCCACCTGAAGACTCTCATGTATATGTTGAGCAATGCCAGCCTACGGTTTTCGGCGCAATCGTGTTCGGAGACAGAGAGAAATACACCACTGGTCTCTCCCAACGGTAAGACCCCAAACTCTCCTAACTGAGGAGGTTACCCTTCGCGGAGCCCAGGGACCCTAGGTGAGGCTCTCACCTTCCCGTTTGTGGGAGGCTCCTGGATGTAGATGTTGCTCATCCTGGTCGGTGTTCAGGAATCTGCTCCTTATTAGGAAGAAGAGCTGACGGACGGCCACTAGAGCTGTCCGCCTATCAGTACACGCTTCCTTATGTTGGGTGGTCGCAGAAAGCTCCGGTCAGTTGAAGTCCTGCAAAACTGCAACACCAAACACTATTCTTTCCCCAAACTAACGCCTCACGGACGCCGCCATGTTGCTCCCGGACTCCAGCACCGCCAACGCTGAGAAGGGGTTTCCAATGTCTTCCAGGTAATGAGAAAAGAGTCTCAACCTTCTTACTTAAATGTAATTTCTACCAAAATATTTAAAGGAACTATATACAAATCTTGTTGGTGTTGACTTTCACTACAGGAGAATGCAGGTCATACCCATCCCCCGAAGCTGGCAGTAATGGTTCGGTCCATGTGTGTTCAGCCATATGACTCGCAAGGAAACTGCATGGACGGCTGCTTGGTTCCGCTATATCCAGAGGTTTATAGGGCCTTCCGAGGCTAAGTAGTGGAGGTTTCGCGGCGCCGGTGGAAGAGGCCGCTTTGGCTGTGCGTTGTCCTCGCGGCCGGTGGGAAGCGAGCGCGCCCTTAGAAAGGCAAGGGCTCCAGCGACCTCTCTTGCCAGCGCCATGGCAGTCCCAGGTGAAGAGCGACGGCGGGGCTCCTGGGTCCCGGAGGGCAAGGGAATGGGTAGAGTGGGATGTAGTGGGCTGTGGACTAGAGTATAGTGCCCAAGGCGATTTAGACGGAGACGTTAAAATTGACTGCAGGTAGTTTGGTTTACTGGGAAGTTTTGATTCCAAAAATAAACTGATGAGAAAGAAACTATCTCATCCACCTCTAACCAAGCCCCGGCTGCTCTAGGATTACGGGGCACGCTTAAAGGAGGAAAAAAGGAAGCCAGAGGCAGTAGGCAGTGTCTGTAGGCCTAAGGGGGTGGGTGGCCGAGAAAAATTGACCTGCCCTTTTTTTTTTTTTTTTTTTGGTATGGCTGAAAAAAAAAATTTTTTTTTTTTTTTTAAGTGGGCAGCACTTGGCGAACCCAAGTAGCGAGAGGCATTGTTCGTAGTGGAAATCGCCGGGATGAAACAGGCCACTGGGGTTCTAGGTCCAACTTTTCCTTTTGTATGATGTCCTTGTGGTGTGGCCGTGGACCAGTCGCTTTGCCCTTCTTGGCCTCAATTTCCAAATCTGTAAAAGAAGGAACTTTGTTGCTTATGTCTAAGGTTCCTTCCAGCACTTAGATTCTGTGTCCATAAAGAATTACTGTTATGTGCCGTCGAGTAGATTCCAACCCATAGTGGCCCTGTAGGACAGGTTAGAACTATCCCATAATGTTTCCTAAGCTTAAATCTTTATGGGAGCAGATCTCCAGGTCTTTTCTCCCACGGAGCAGCTGGTGGGTTCCAATCGAGTAACCACTGCTCCACCTGGGTTACTGACCTAAAAACGGTGAACCCTGCAGATTTAGTGCATCAGAGAATTAGTCCTCCACAACTATCACCTTACTCTTAAATTCTAGTAGGGGAAGGCATCTCCTTAAGTTTTGTGACAATGTGTTTCTTGGAACACTGGTTGCAGGAGATGTTTTGAGACAAAGTTCACACTGTACCCCTTCTCAGTCTGGAAATTCACAGTAAACTTTAGTATAGAAAAAATTCTGAGGAGTGCTAAGTTTCAGAAGCCCTAGTTTTGTTTAAACCTGCCTTCCCAATATTATTTGACCTTGTTCTTTGACCTGTGGCAGCCTTTTCAGAAATGTATTTTGCCTATAGCTGTTAAGAAGTTTGTGCTTTATTACCTTGTACAGCTTTAAGTGGAACACGTAAGGCGCTGTGAGAGAAGAAAGTACAACTCACTTATACACATAACAAATGTTCATTGAGTGCCTACGTGTGCCAGGCACTGTGCTATACACACTGGGATACAGTGATGAGCAAGATAGACATGTCCCTCTAAACACAGAACTTAAAATCTAGCTGTGAAGAGAAAAAAAAAGTACCAGAAAGTGGAGCAAATGCTATGGCAGGGGGAGCACATAGTAAGGGCACCTAATAGGGTACAGGCGGAGCCAGGATGTGCCATTTAGGATGAGACCTAAAGATTGGGAATGGGAAATGCTGTGTAAAGGCTCAGTAAGAGAAAGAAATTAAAGATGTTTACCATGAATGGAACTCAATACAAACAGGAGACAAGTGAGAAATGAACTAGAGGGATAATAACAGTAGCTAATATTCACTAAGCATTACTATGTATCAAATGTGTCAGACACTGTGCCAGGCATCTCATTTAACTTTCAGGACTGTACCATGAGATTAAAAAAAAAAAAAAAACAGTTGCCATCGAGTGGATTCCTATCAGTGGTGACCCCATGTGGAGCACAGTAGAACTGTGCTTCACAGGGTTTTCAATGGCAGATTTTTTTTTTTAAGTAGAGCACGAGGCTTTTCTTTTGGAGGTGCCTCTGGGTGTAGTCAAACCTCCAGCCTTTCAGTTAGCAGCTGAGCATATTAACTGCACCACCTGGGAACACCGCACTGTGAGATGTTGTGTGCCATTGGGTCGATTCCAACTCATATGACCCTATAGGATAGAGTAGAACTGCCCCTTAGTGTTTCCATGGAGCGGCTGGTGGATTCAAACTGCCAACCTTTTGTTAGGAGCCTTAGCTCTTAACCACTGAGATCCAGTTGCTGTTGCCGTCGAGTCGATTCCAACTCGTAGTGAGTGACCCTATAGGATAGAGTAGAACTGCCCTGTACGGTTTCTAAGGAGCACCTGGTGGACTTGAACTGCCGACCTTTGGTTAGCAGCTGTAGTTTTTAACCGCTATGCCACCAGGGTTTACACCACTGAAATAGGTACTATTTTTCCCATTTTACAGATGAGAAAACTGAGACAGAAATCAAGTAACTTGTCTACTTGTAAGACAGCTAGTAAACGATGGAGCTAGGTCAGTCTGGCACCCCTAGACGCTGTGTTCTTACCATTTTGCCATGCTGTAGTATAACTTGGAGCCCTGGTGGCACAGTAGTTAAGACCTCGGCCGCTAACTGAAAGGTCAGCAGTTTAAATCCGCCAGGTGCTCCTTGGAAACCATACAGGGCAGTTCTAATCTGTCCTATAGGGTCACTATGAGTTGAAATCGACACTTTGGCAATAGGTTTGATTTCGTTTATAGTATAACTTATAAAGCATTTCCAGCTTGAAGGGCCTTATAAGCCATGACTAAGAGTTTGGACTTGATTGTAAGGGCAGTTGAAAAGCATTTAAGGATTTTAAAGCAGATTCACATTTTGGAAGGATTGTTCTGGCTGCACAGGCTGGAGGAGAGCTAATTTGGAGGAAAAGTCACAAATCAGGATAATTTTGTTTAATTGTGATGATACCTGACTAATGTATGGTGTCAGTAGGAATGGAGAAAAGTAGACAGACTGGAGATATATTTTTGGAGGTAGAATCACTACGAATTGGTAATTGATTCAGTGTGTGTGTGGCTAAGAGAGGAAATGAGGTTGACCTAGGTTTCACTTAGGCAATTACCCATTGCCATTGAGTGGATTCCAACTCATAGCAACCCTACAGGACAGAGTAGAACTACGTCATAGGGTTTCCAAGGCTATAATCTTTATGGAAGCAGACAAAACATCTTTCTCCCATGGAGTGGCTAGTGGATTCAAACTACCGACCTTTTGGTTAGCAGCTGAACACTCTAACCACTGAGCAACCAGGGCTCCTTAGGCAACTAGGTGGGCCCATTTACTGATACAGGCACCACCTGAGAAGGAGCAGGATTAGGGGGAGGATGGCTTCAGTTTGGGGCATGTTGTGTTGAGGTGTGCTCAGTTGTAAGAATGGAGATATCTAGTGGGCAGGTGGAGAGAAAAGTTGTAGCTTAGGAAACAAACCAGAGTCAAAAATAATGATCTCAGTGTCTTCACACATTTAATAGGAGGTAAGGCCATAAAGACCATAAAGGTGCTTTGGTGATGTAGTGATTAAGAGCTCCGCTGCTCACCAAAAGGTCAGCAGTTCAAATCCACCAGTCGCCCCCTGGAAACCCTTTGGGGCAGTTCTACCCTGTCCTATAGGGTCACTGTGAGTTGGAATCGACTCAATGGCACGTAACAACAACAAGGCCGTGGGAATAGATGACTTTACTCAGGAGAAGTATATAGCGTGTAAAGGGAAGGTCTGTACCTGTAGCTTCAGGAACACAAACATTTAGGGGGCCAGCAGAGAAAGACTGGCCTTCACAGTAGATTACCTAGATGTTTATGATAGGCTGAGTCAGCCCTGGTGCTCTGTGGGAAGACATTTGTTGACAGATTGACACAGCTGCATCCAAAGTTAACCTGATATCACTGTTGATTGAATTACTTGAACAAACATTTTGAGCACCCACAATGTATGGTTCTCTTGGGTCACAATGTCATAATCTGTGCACTCATAAAACTTAAGTCTAGTAAAGAAAATGTGCTACTTAGGGGAACAAAGGTTTTTTTAAGCCCTTATTGAAATTCCTTTAATCTTAGACCAGCATTACAGTTACGTTAACCTTCTTTCAGTTCAAAATAGTCCTTCGAAGTGTAATGATCTTAAATTGAGCCATTAAGCTAGATGGCAAGTCATAGATAAAGTGTTTAAATCTTGCAAAAATTGAGATAATAGGCATGACAGTGCTGTAGAAGTACAATGCAGGTGCCATTTGAAAAAATAAATACGGAAGATGTTAAAATAATTTCTTGGATAATCGATCCAAACAGTGTATTAAAGGAAAATAAGGCTCCATCAGAAACGTTTTGAGATGATCATCAAGGAGGACAAGTGTTATGTTATGCTCTTTTATTTTTAGGTATAATGCTGGCATGGATTCAACATGACATTTCATGGGGTGGTCCTGCTAGTGATTATTACAAGGTATGACTGTAAAGTAATGAGGCTGCTTTCCACAAACCGCACATAAAAATCGGCCTCGTCAGTTTTATGGTCACATGCTTCAGTCAATTTTTCCGCAGAATTATATGTGAACTTGCACCATTATATAGATAACAAATGCTACAAACTGCTCTCAGAAATAAACCTGCAATCTGTGGCCTGGTTTGAACCTTTTGGGATGTTAGGTTTGGCCCAAGAGGTTTTATAAACACAGGCAGCTAATTTTTAAAAAATCTATACTGGGAGGGAGATAGAATTTCATCCACACAAACCTAGATTTCTGTCCTCCTTTGAAAAATCAAAGGCTCTGACAATGCTGGGCCCATGTTTGAACATCACAGCAGTGGGTAGGATGGCTGACCTCTAGACTTATACTGTCCAGTTTGCCACAGGCCCCACTGGCCTGCTTTGGCCTACCTCACTCATTTGCTTTACCTGGATAGTGAAATAGTATGTAGTGGTTGTCTTAGTTATGTAGTGCTGCCATAACAAAAAATACTACAAATGGATGGCTTTAAAGAACAAAAATTTATGTTCTTACTGTTCTGGAGGCTAAAAGTCCAAGTCAAGATCTCAGCCTTATCAGTTCCTTTTCTGGGCCTGTCTCCTGGTTTCTGATGTCTGCCAACAATCCTTGGCATTTCTTTGTCGGTAGATGGGTCCTCACATAGTGTTTGTCTTCCCCATGTGTGTGTCTGTGTCTCTTCTGCTCTTTTTATAAGACAGCCCTCAGAAGTAATGAGGCTTAGGACCCACCGTACTCTGATAGGACCCCATTAACAAAAGAAAACCCCTATTCCCAAAAAGTGTAACATTCGTAAGTACAGGGGTTAGGACTTCAACATAACTTTTTGGGGGACACAGTTCAATCCATAACAGTGGTTAAAATCATGGGTTTTGAAACCAAACTGCCTCGCGCCACCGTTTGCAACCAGTAATACTAGGCAAGTTATGTAACCTTTCTGTGCCTGAATTTCCCCTTATGAAGAATGGGAATGATAACAGCACTTGCCTCATAGATGTGTTGTAGAATTAAATAAATTAGCACATGTAAATTGCACAATAAATAGCCTGCTGTCATTGCCATCTGCCAGGCCCTTATAGATATTTGAGTTTGCAACCCCTATTCTAAAGCAATGCTGGAATTTTTATGTCCTGATTTTGAGAAAGGGGAAAATCTTGGACTCTTAGTTGTTACTGGAGAAAAGGCATTTGAACACCAGCATCTGTGAAGTTAGGCGCCAAGGTGATACAAGTGGTTTGCAATCAGCTGCTAAACTAAAGGTGGGCAGTTTGAACCCACCCAGTGGCTCTACAGAAGAAAGGCCTGATGAACTGCTGCTGTAAAGATCACAGCCAAGAAAACCCTATAGAGCAGGTCTACTCTGTAACTCATGGGGTCGCTATGAATTGGGGCCATGGCAGCTAACAATAACAACAGGATCAGTGAAGTTAACTTTCCTTTAAAAACTGCCTTTCACACTCACAGTTGTTGAAATTATCTATGACGTTCATGTCAGTGATTTTCCATTTTCCATGAAGAATCTATCCTGTGCAGGTTGACCAGGTATAAGTGGCAATATATTAATGATGTGCTTGACGAAAACTCTTTTATTTTTTCTCCCTTTCAATGAAATCTTTGTAGGCAAGGTAACGAATTTTCTATAACCAAATTAACATTTCAGTCTGGCATATCAAAGTGAATCAAATTCTTAAAATATTTTACTGTGGTGTTTTAGTGATATAAGAAATCTAAATTCTACTACACCTGACTTTTTTCCACTCCTAAATTGTTCTTTTCTCTACTCCATTGCTGTCATTCCTAGTAGGCAGGGGCTTAATTCTTGACCCATATCTGTGAACTCTGAAATTCTCTTCAAGCCACTTAAGCTTTCTGAGGCTCAGTTTTCTTGTCTCTGCAATGAAGGAGTTGATGGCTAAGCTTTCTTTTGCTACTAAATTCTAAAGTATTTTAATACCAAGACTCCCCATCTCTGCAAGAATAAAGTGCACACTCCTAAGCATGGCCACATCTCTCTTTCTGCCCTTTACTTCACCGCTCCCATCATGGCTTCCATAGTCTTGCAAAAATCTGATTTGGCCAACTAATCCCTGACCTCTCGTGTGCTTTCCTACCTACGTGCCTTTGTTATCACTGTCCCTCTTCTACTGTCCGTTCATACCTTTGTGAAGCTTTTCTTCATGTCTCCGCTGAAAGTCTTGCCTGCCACTTCTTCTGCTTATTATTAGAGCTCTGTATCTTTTATGACACCTGGCACATCCTCATTTGTATTACAACTCTGGGTACATTATTCCGGATAACCTCATGCATTGTAGCTTCCTTTAGTGGAAGAACCTTACTTTATGGCTTCCTAAACATCTGACTTGGAGTTATGCCCTTAATAGGTAAAGTAAGTATTTAGAGGATTAATCAGTAGGATCACTACTGTTAGAATCTAGTACTGAAATAAATAGACGAGACTAGACATCAATCTTGATTTCATTTCATTAGATAAAACCTTAAATTTCTTGATGTCTCGTCTTATCTTAAACTGATAATAATACCTATAGCTTGTTTTCTTCACAGATTATTTGTACTTTATAAGTAGATGAAAGAGTTTTATACATTAGCTGAAATTTTAACTCTTATCAGTAGTTTATAATAAATGATTTTTGAGTTACTTTTGTCCTTCTTTTTGGGGGTCAAATGATTATGAAGGCATTTTTAACATGAGGACATTAAAAAAAAATGAGGACATTAGCACTTTCAAAATGTTTAAATCAAGGAACTCATTTAACCTGTTTTTAAACTCACGAAGAATTCTTACTTTCTGATGTTCTATCTACTTTGACTTCAGTAAAATATTTGGAGATTCTAAAGAAAGGAGTATATCTATAAACCCTTCATCTAAATCAGTAAAAAAGTTTAAATATTTAGAGTTGTACTTTTCATTCAACTTCATAAGAACGCATACATTTTATATAGATATTACTACCTATATGGTATAAAATGTGCCCACAGTTTGAATTTTAAAAGCAGAAGAAATTGAAATTCTCCTTAAAGCTCCTCAGACTATGATAACTAAAACCATAATACAGTAACCAAATATAAAACTTCAGGTATTACAAAACAAAAAGGAATCTAATGATTATCTCATTGAATCAAGTAAAATTAAAAGGAAAAGAAATGAGTTGAACAGAAATGATTGCAATTACCAATTATTTAATTCAAAGAAAACTTAGTTACTTAAACTATTTATTTTTTAATTAAATGGTTATAGAAAATAATATTGAGAAAACTTTGACAGGCTTCCCTCAAATCCAAAATAGACAGTAAGAGAGAAATACAATATTAAGTTCCAAGCATCACTGTTAAAGTTCCTAGTAACTAAATTATTGACTTTGGAAATGTAGGCGATGTAAAATTCCAAGAAAATAAATTTAGGTCAAAGATGATGTCATACTGTATGTTTAAGGGCCACTGAACAACCAACCTGTAGGGTGGCTATGAGTCACAATCGACTCAATAGCAACGGATTTGGTTTGGGGTTTTTTTCTGGAACAACCTGAGGCAACTGTTGGGGATACTCCATCCCTTTCTCTCACTTTTTCTCATTCCTCTTATCTTTGTCCCTTCTTTTTGGTCTCTTCTCTAACCTTTCTCTTTTCCTCCTTTGCTCTATTCTGTTTGTTTTTTTTTTCTTTTAACTACTTTAGTAAGGTGTAATTTACATGCAGTAAAATGCACAAAACACAGATGTGTACAGCTTAAAAATTTTAACAAATGTCAAAGCTATCACCTAGATTAAGATTTTAATTATCTCCATTACTATGGAAAGTTCTCTTGTGCCTCTATCATTGCTCCCTCCCTGCCTAGCGATTGTTACTCTGATCTCTATTATCCTTCTCTTTTATTCATTTTTTTCTAGTTATTGTCATGCCTCAGATGGGCCAGTGACACCACAGGCACTGTCTGGTTTTATAGCTGGGAATTGGAAGCTACCAAAAAAAAAAAAAAAACCCAAACCCATTGCTTGTGAGTTGATTCCAACTCATAGTGACCCTATAGGACTGAGTAGAATTGCCCCATAGAGTTTCCAGGGAGGGCCTGGTGGATTTGAACTGTTGACCTTTTGATTAGCAGCTGTAACACTTGACCACTACGTCACTAGGTTTCCACTGGGAGCTACACAGAGGTTGCTGATTCCCAGCTGCTGAGTATTTTCTAAAGCTTATAACCTCAAAGCAACAAATATTTATTATGCACCTCCCAGAAACTCCACACCATACTGGGCACTGAGTTACATACAAAATTACCTGCATGATCTCAAATATAGAGAAACTGACATTCCCTAGTTACTGGAAGGTAAAGAACGGGATCATTTACCTGTGCCCTCCCCTACCACCCAAACCAAAAAACCCGTTGCTGTTGAGTCGATTCTGACTCATAGTCAAGCAACCCTATAGGACAGAGTAGAACTGCCCCATAGAGTTTCCAGGGTGCGCCTGGTGGATTTGAACTGCTGACCTTTTGGTTAGTAGCCATAGCACTTAACCACTACTCTGCCAAGGTTTCCCTACCACCCAAGTTGTTTTAAAAAATAATAGATTTACTGTAAGCCCTTAATATTTAGCAAATCAAGAAATGAAGACCTCTAAAATCTGTTCTTGAAATCATCAGTTAATAAAATTTTATTGAAAATCTGCAATGTAGCTTTTCTGAAGAATTTACAAATACAAATTTACAAATTCCTTTTGTCAAGTAAAGCTTACATGACAGCAACTCTTTTTAGTATTTGAGGTTTTACGTGCTTGTTTGAAGAAGGTTTAGTTCTTGAAAGGTAATTAATTCACGTTTCAAACTTTTAGAGGTTTCCGGAAGATATATAGTGACATGTCTCCCATTCACTTCTTTCTCCTCTGAGACCCAGTTCTCCTTTCTCAGTGAACCAGTATGTATCCTTACAGAGATATTTATATGTGTAAACGATGGTAGCATTTCATTAAATAAAGACCATCCTTGCATTTCATACCATTGTGTATTTAGCCAGTCTCTTATCTGAATATTGAAATTATTTCCACTCTTTTTTTTTTTTTTTTAACATTTAGAAGAGAACGAGTTTTATTATGTTTCTTTTTTTTTTGTTACTTTAAAGACAGCCAGAGAGGAAGTTATGAAATCCATGGAATTTAAAGTGAACAAAGTAGGTTGAATTTAAATTTGTGGCAATTTGGAATAGTTATTGTTGTGGTTAAACCATTCGATCCTGGTTTATACATTAAGTTTTTTGTTCATTTGTTTGTTATTTATTTTGTTGCTTTTGTTGAGGCTATACACAGCAAAACATACCCCAGCAGTTTCCGCATGTACAATTCAGTGATATAGATTACATTCTTCGAGTTGTGCAACCATTCTCACCTCCTTTTCCGAGTTGTTCCTCCCACATTAATATAAACTCACTGCCCCTAAGTTTCCCATCTAATCTTTTGATTTGCTGTTGTCAGTTTGATCCCGTATAGAGGTACCTTGAAAGAGCACAGTGCTCAAGGCAAACATTCTTTACTAGTTAATCTAAATTATTGCTTGGTTTTAAGAAGACTTCAGGGGATGTTTTTGGTTTAAGATGTAAAGATTATCTCAGGACAGTAGTTTCAGAGGTCCATCCACTTTTTTATTCATACATACAATGCTGCAGTGAATAACTTCGTGCATAAGTCTGTGCTTTTGTGCAACTAAATTGGGAGGATAAATTCCCAGGTGTGTAACAGCTGTGTCAAAGGGTATATGCCTTTATAGTTATGATAGATTTGGTCAGTTTGCCTTCCATGGCGCAGGTACCAGTTTACGCTTCTACTAGCAACATGCGGGAGTACATCCCTGACATCCTCTTGAACCTTTTCACCTTTGCTACTCTGACAGCTGAAAATGGAATCCTATTTCTCCATATGTTTCAGAGTCATTTCTGTTTCCTGTGGTCTATCTGTTCAAATCCATGGCCTATTTTGTTTCCTATTGGTTAGTAGTATTTTTTTTAATGATTTGCTGGGTTTTATAAAGTAGGAATAATTGCCCTTTGTTAGTGCAATGCGTTGCAAATATTTCTTTCCAAGTTTTCATGTGTCTTTGAGTTTGCTTTTGGTGATCTCTGTATTTAGATTTTTTCTATGCAGTAAAATTTACGAGTCTTTAATGGTTTTTGGATTACAGGTCATGTTTAGAAAGGAAAACTTTGAGGGGAACCGTGGTGCTGTAGTACTGTGAACAGCCACAGCAAACAAAATGGGGAAGTGAATCACTTCTCAGCTGAGTAAGGGCTTCACGACATAGTCTTGCTACTCACTTTGACATGAATTTTGAGTACCACTGTATTGGCCAAGATTTTTGTTTCAAACAATAGAAACTGAATGGTTAATTTAAGCAGAAAAGGAAAGATATCAGGGAGCTCAGAAAAGCTAAGCAAAGACTGGAAAAAATAGGCACAGAAAATAGGCAAGACCAAGGAAACCCATAGCCAAGGCCCTGGCAAGACGCAGACAAGTTTAGGGCTGCTGCTGCCACTGGCATCGCTACCATTAGGAACAGGATCCTAGCAAAATGAATTCACCGTTCCCACTTCATTGTGTCACTTGTCTCAGATTTATTGTGCCAATTGCTCAGATTCAGAGTCCCAGATAGAAGCACTCAGTTGACCATGAACTCATAAAAATTATAGATGAATGAAGCTGAAATTTTAATTTAAACAAAGGCTGGGGAGGAAATAGTTGATATGGAGTTACTTTATTTAGAGTTTTTGTTATGTTGTTGTTGTTAGGTGCTGTCAAGTCGGTTCCGACTCAGAGCGACCCTATGCACAACAGAACAAAACACTGCCCCGTCCTGTGCCATCATCACAATCGTTGTTATGCTTGAGCCTGTTGTTGCAGCCACTGTGTCAGTCCACCTCGTTGAGGGTCTTCCTCTTTTCCTCTGACCCTGTACTTTGCCAAGCATGATGTCCTTCTCCAGAGACTGATCCCTCCTGACAACTGTTTTTTGTTATATTTCCCTTTAATGTTTAAGTTACAACTTTGTTAAAGAAGGTGACCTACCCAGAAACAGTTTTCTATTTCGTTTATTCTAAAAATATGAGATAGTTGAGTTTTATTAGTGCCTTTAATGATAAATGTGTCCTAAAGATTCTGGTAAGATGTGTTTTCATTCTCATTTGATTCTATGAATTTCTTTATTCTGTCCTTGATTTCTTCTATAACCCAGTAGTTTTTAAGCAAGGAGTTTTTCAGTTTCCATGTATTTGATTTTTTTTCTTTGCTGGCCTTCAATAATAAATGAGTTCCGTTTTAATACATGCTGAGATGAGATTATTCCAGAGCTGTTCATGATGGCATTTTTAGCCTGTTGTAGGATCAGTAATTGTGCATTCGACAGAGTTTTGTTCAGTATTTAATCAGCATCTACAGTTTCTGTGGAAACAGACTTAAATTGACCAGGATTCCCTGAGCTTTTTTTTTCCCACATGCAGTATTTTTCATAGTGAAAGAACCTCAATTTTTGTTCTTAATCCAGTTGTATTCTGCTATAACAAGACCTGTATGTTCCTGCATTAAAAAACATGGGGTTTATGGGGAAAGATTAGATTAGGGGCACAGTACTCGAAAACTTCATGAGTGACATTTAAAAAAAAAACTAATAAAAATATCAGCACAGTTTTACACATATTAAAAGGTTACCAAATAAATAAATAAATAAAGGTTAAAATAAATATGACATTTTACCTCGAAAAAGGCCAGCAGTTTGCTTATGGGAAGTAGGTACCAAAGAGTTACAGCATGTAAGCTACTGAGATGTAGTTCCTGCCATCACCTGCTTTTTTTTTTTTTTAACTTTTATTGAGCTTCAAGTGAACATTTACAAATCAAGTCAGTCTGTCACATATAAGTTTACATACATCTTACTCCGTACTCCCACTTGCTCTCTCCCTAATGAGTCAACCCTTCCAGTCTCTCCTTTCGTGACAATTTTGCCAGCTTCCCACTCTCTCTATCCTCCCATCCCCCTTCCAGACAGGAGATGCCAACACAATCTCAAGTGTCCACCTGATATAATTAGCTCACTCTTCATCAGCATCTCTCTCCCACCCACTGTCCAGTCCCTTTCATGTCTGATGAGTTGTCTTCGGGGATGGTTCCTGTCCTGTGCCAACAGAAGGTCTGGGGACCATGGCCGCCGGGATTCCTCTAGTCTCAGTCAGACCATTAAGTATGGTCTTTTTATGAGAATTTGAGGTCTGCATCCCACTGATCTCCTGCTCCCTCAGGGGTTCTCTGTTGTGCTCCCTGTCAGGGCAGTCATTGATTGTGGCTGGGCACCAACTAGTTCTTCTGGTCTCAGGATGACGTAGGTCTCTAGTTCATGTGGCCCTTTCTGTCTCTTGGGCTCTTAGTTGTCGTGTGACCTTGGTGTTCTTCATTTTCCTTTGCTCCAGGTGGGTTGAGACCAATTGATGCATCTTAGATGGCCACTTGTTAGCATTTAAGACCCCAGACGCCACATTTCAAAGTGGGATGCAGAATGTTTTCATAATAGAATTATTTTGCCAATTGACTTAGAAGTCCCCTTAAACCATGGTCCCCAAACCCCCGCCCTTGCTCCACTGACCTTTGAAGCATTCATTTTATCCCGGAAACTTCTTTGCTTTTGGTCCAGTCCATTTGAGCTGACCTTCCCTGTATTGAGTATTGTCCTTCCCTTCACCTAAAGCAGTTCTTATCTACTGATTAATCAATAAAAAACCCTCTCCCACCCTCCCTCCCTCCCCCCCTCGTAACCACAAAAGTATGTGTTCTTCTCAGGTTTACTATTTCTCAAGATCTTATAATAGTGGTCTTATACAATATTTGTCCTTTTGCCTCTAATTTCGCTCAGCATAATGCCTTCCAGGTTCCTCCATGTTATGAAATGTTTCACAGATTCGTCACTGTTCTTTATCGATGCGTAGTATTCCATTGTGTGAATATACCACAATTTATTTACCCATTCATCCGTTGATGGACACCTTGGTTGCTTCCAGCTTTTTGCTATTGTAAACAGAGCTGCAATAAACATGGGTGTGCATATATCTGTTAGTTTGAAGGCTCTTGTTTCTCTAGGGTATATTCCGAGGAATGGGATTTCTGGGTTGTATGGTAGTTCTATTTCTAACTGTTTAAGATAACGCCAGATAGATTTCCAAAGTGGTTGTACCGTTTTACATTCCCACCAGCAGTGTATAAGAGTTCCAATCTCTCCGCAGCCTCTCCAACATTGATTATTTTGTGTTTTTTGGATTAATGCCAGCCTTGTTGGACTGAGATGGAATCTCATCGTAGTTTTAATTTGCATTTCTCTAATGGCTAATGATCGAGAGCATTTTCTCATGTATCTGTTAGCTGCCTGAATATCTTCTTTAGTGAAGTGTGTGTTCATATCCTTTGCCCACTTCTTGATTGGGTTGTTTGTCTTTTTGTGGTTGTGTTTTGACAAAATTATGTAGATTTTAGAGATCAGGCGCTGGTCGGAGATGTCATAGCTGAAAATTCTTTCCCAGTCTGTAGGTGGTCTTTTTACTCTTTTGGTGAAGTCTTTAGATGAGCATAGGTGTTTGATTTTTAGGAGCTCCCAGTTATCGGGTTTCTCTTCGTCATTTTTGGTAATGTTTTGTATTCTCTTTATGCCTTGTATTAGGGCTCCTAGGGTTGTCCCTATTTTTTCTTCCATGATCTTTATCGTTTTAGTCTTTATGTTTAGGTCTTTGATCCACTTGGAGCATCACCTGCTTTTTGTCAGAAAGTTGTAGCACCAGATGTGGATGGGTTCTGCTCACAACATGCAGCGAACCTGAGGTAGCTGGAGATGTTTTGGAGTTTTTTGTGTATTCCTATGAGGCTCGGCTTAGCTGGGTGCTGTTGTCTACGTGCACCTTCTACGTGCACCTACATTTTTCATGGACAAAATTCACGTTATGCTCAAATTGTTCCCTAATAGATAAGTCATGTTGGAGCAAATTTGCGTTTTCGTAACAAGAATTATAACAGAATTGACTGTATTTTTACTAGAACAACTCTATAGCGTGTATTTTTAAAGTGAAATTAACATTAGGAGAAAAATGACTAAAGATGTTTTGACTCCATAACATTAAAGAAATTATTTTAAAATTGTTTTTCTTTTAAAATAAGCACGGTTTATGTTTGCAGTCTACGTACTTTATAATTAAGTTGGTGTGATATCCCCATTTGAAGGGTTTAAGAGTTCAACATCCTTCATTAAGAAAATAAAATAATACTGTCCTGTGCCTCTGAATGGTGGGTCGAAGCCATTATTGCAGGTTAAAATCAAAGTTTTAACTAAATGTTTGACCTCTGGTATTTATATCTTCAACATTACCTGCATGTGTCTTGACAAAATTTGAGTGCTGAATTTAGATGTTTCTTTTCATACCTAGCAAAGTGATTTTTCTGAAATTTCTCTAAGAAAGTGAGATTTTTTTTTTTTTTTTCCCTAACGGAAGGCAGAAAAACATTTGCTAACCTGGTTGTACACATATACCAACATATCTAGTAAACTAATTATTTTATATTTGAGGGAAAACCCACAGTACCTTGGAGTTTCTTTCTCAACATTGTAGATTGCTGGATGTTTAAGATCTTGGCTTTCATACTGTATTTCTGTTGAATTAGAGAAAAATATGTTTTTGAAGTATTTGTCAAAGGAAATAATTTGAGTAAATTAGTATTTTCATTGATTTCTAATAATCATAATAGTATTACTGAGTTGGGTAAGGATTGATTTTTATGTTTTTTAAAGAAATAAATTCTACAACAGTTGCTTTTCTTGGTTTTTTCATGTGATGAAATTTTTGTTTTTACTTGTTTATATACCTCTTTAAACGTTATCCAATTATGTTTCAGGTTGCAACAAGGACAATGTCAGAGCAGGCTGTAAAAAATGTGGCTACCGTAAGTATACTGAAAACTAGTGTTCAGTACTGTACTCTCAATGGGATTATTGCTGCTTTGGAAAACTGGATTTAGCACTCTGATTTCTGGGTCCCTGTGATCTCAGCCCTCTTATTTAACTCAGCTTTGCAGTTCATTCAGAAATTTCTGTCAGTAATAAATATTCACTTTTTTTTTTTTTCTAGACCCAGGTGATAAGTGGCTGTATATCTGGTGACTAGCAAAGGTGTCATGAAGTACAAGTGCTTAGTAGTAGATTTAGGAGTTTGGAGAAAGTATATGTGTGTGTACGTATATACATATAGGGATGTATACATGTATATACATGTGTATACGTGTGTGTGTGTGTATGTATATATATATATATTTTTATATATATACACATATAACTCCATTGCCATTGTGTCAATTCTGACTCATAGCGACCGTATAAGACAGAGAAGAACTGCCCCAGAGAGCTTCCAAGGCTGTAAATCTTTACGGAAGCCGACTGCCACGTCTTCCTCCCATGGAGTGGCTGATGGGTACAAACCACCAACCTTTTGGTTAACAGCTGAGCGCTTAACCACTCTAACCACTTGCTACCAGGGCTTATGTGCTAGCTCTTGCTCTCTCTCTCTCTCAGTCTCTCCATATATACGTTGTAGATAAATAGGTAAAGAGGGGATGGCAATGCAAACTATTTATGAAGGTCTTTCCTGTTTTTTGAATTTACTTATTTATCCCTTATTGTAAGAGTATAATTGATCCCAGAATTCTGCTCAGGGGCAAAAATTTAATTTAAACAATCATTAATCTCCATTATGAATAATACAATGGAATGGAAAAGTATACTGAAGTATGTGTAATTGTACCCTGTGAATTTGTAGTTATGTACTGTGTACAAACATTTCTCTAGTGAAATGTAATAATTCCTAAAGCTTTGATAGCGGCATTGCTATTTTCTAAGTTGTCTGGATACCATGCAAATTAGCCTGAATTGTCACTAACTCTCCAGTTCATTGAATAATTATTTTTACACAAAATAAGGGTAATTTTAAAACATTTCAATGGAAGAACATTTGATAAGAGAGTACTCAGAGCATAAATCTCAGAAAGAGATAAATCATAAATCATAAACTTCAGGACGCGTAAACGAATAAAGCATGGCGGGAGAACCAGTTCACATGCCTCTGAGCAGAGTCTGTAACCTGGCTCAAGGGAAAAGCTTGCTCACATAGCAAAATCAGGTACGTAAGTATTCCTAACCCAAGTATAAATGAAAACCCCTAAAGGATGTACTCACATGCAATAAATACTATAAAATATGGTCTATTTTTAAATTTGATTATATTTCTGCTTTGTTTACTTCCATTCATTGTAATTTGCATGTTTCATCTCTTTATTCAAGACTTAAAAACCGTGTGGGTTTGGGTGTGTGTGTGTTGTTATTAGTTGCCATGGAGTAGATTCTGACTCATGAGGACCCTGTATATGCAGAGTAGAACTGCTCCATAGGGCTTTCAAGGCTGTGACCTTTTAGAAGCAGATTGCTAGACCTATTTTCTGAGGTGCTCTGGGTGAGTTCAAACCACCAATGTAGTAGTCGAGCTCTTAATCGTTTGCACTACCCAGCGATCCATGTATATATTTATATGTGTGTGTATATATATATATTCATATAAATATATCCAGATATGTGTGTGTGTGTGTGTGTGTGTGTGTGTATGCACACAGACAATATTGACTTTGGAAACCCTGGTTGCATAGTGGTTAAGAGCTACGGCTGCTAACCAAAAGGTCAGCAGTTCAAATCCATCAGGTGCTCCTTGGAAACCGTATGGGGAAGTTCTACTCTGGCACAGAGGGTCACTATGAGTTGGAAGCAACTCAGTGGCAATGGGTATGGTTTTTGTTTGTTTGTTTGTTTTAATTGACTTCAAAATCTGGAACAGATCTTCTTATCCATTAATATATTAATATCAGTTTATCTACTTGAATTTCTTTTGAGACTGCTAGGAAAGCAATTGAACTCATTTTCTGGAAATAAAATACTGTATCTAGTCTCCTCATTGCTATTTTATTTTAGAAACAATGGGAGCATCTATAGTAATTAGAATTTTTTCAGAGAAGCCAATTAACGAATGGTTTTGACAATCTGCTTTAGTCCCTTATGCTGTATTATTCAGATCTTTGATTTTAGTGATTAAATAAACAATTTCTAACTTGTCACCTGTGGAAACATTTAGTAAATTTTACTAAAATTTAGTGATATTACATCTCTATACTGGTTAGAGATGAAGGTCTTCTCAGTTTTACAAATCTTTCTGATACAAACTGCATTTAAAAAAATAACTTGTCTATTGTTTGAGGGCCAGAATATTTGTATTGCTTGTAGAGGTAAGAGAAAGGTCAGCAAGACCTTTTGATAAGATTTTTTTCAGTTTTCTTGTGCTGTATGTGAAAGTTTACAGTGCAAATTAGTTTCTCATTCAAAAATTTATACACAAATTGTTTTGTGACATCAGTTGTAATCCCTACATTATGTCAGTTGATACGCTTTTATGACCAAAAATGTATGTGTTCTCCAGTCAGTTACAGAAGACTATTGCCTGTTGTTTTAAAAATTATGGCTTATATTGTGCAGTTTATACTTAAGATATTTTAATATTAGATTGAAAACTATTTTATTGTCACTGTGTTTTAATAGTGGATATATTGTTTTAAAAAGTTTCAACTTCAGGATAAATGTGTTACTGAGTAACATGGATCTCTCTTTTTAATGACAGTTTCCTCTTTAAAATTAATTTAGAATAGTGGATTATTTCTATAATGAGTTTTTATTTGAAGTTTTTTTTAAGTTGACAACTTGTAAATACTTAAAGCTACAAGGACACTGAATGTTTGAACATGGAATAAATGTCATATAGAATTATGACAGCTCTCAGAAAATATGCCTAAAAGAAGTTCAGTACAGTGAACTGGAAGTTTAGTCACAGCAGCAGCAAATAAAAAGATATCTAAATATCTTAAACACTTTATTTAGCTTAAAAATGTTTATTGATATAGAGTTGTCTTAGTTATCTAGTGCTGCTATAACAGAAATACCATAAGTGGGTGGCTTTAACAAACAGAATTTTATTTTCTCATAGTTTAGGAGGCTAAAAGTTCAAATTCAGAGCACTGGCTCTAGGGAAAGGCTTTCTTTTTCAGCTCTGGAGGAAGGTCCTTGTCTCTTCAGCTTCTGCCTGCTGGGTACTTGGAGATCTTCATGCATCTTGACATCTCTCTTACGGATATCTCTGCTGCTTTTGTTTGCTGTTCAGTCTCTTTTATATCTCAAAAGGGATTGACTCAAGACACAGCCTATGCTAATCCTGTCTCATTAACATAAAAAGACAACTCATTCCCACGTGGGATTATAACCACAAGCATAGAGGTTAGGATTTACAGCACACATTTTGGAGGGACACAATTCAATCCACAACAAGGGTCATGGCTGTATTTGCTTGTGGGTTTGCTAATTGCTGTTTCTGATAGTCTTTTTTGTATAAACCACATCTGTAATACATTTTCTACTGTTTCTAGTTTATTTCTTTAATGAAAAACAAGAAGTTAAGATACCTGCAAAGAAGTCTGAGTGCAGAATCCGTCTGTCATTATTTCTCAACTAGGGGTGATACTACCTCCTTGGAAATTTCTGAAAATCTTTTTTAGTTGTCGTAACAACAGGGTAGGTTCAGCTGCTAACTGAAAGGTTAGCAGTTTGAACCCACCAGCCACTCTGTGGGAGAAAGATAGGGCAGCCTGCTTCCATAAAGATTTATAGCCTTGGAACCCTATAGGGCAGTTTTACTCTGTAGGATCACTGAGTTGGAATTCACTTGAGGACAGTGGGTTTGGTTTTTTAATGTAGTGTCTGATTGTCTAGATCCCTGAGGGATAAGAATCAGGATCAACAAAAAGCTGGTTCCTATGAGGCGGAGGTCAAACATACCTCCACTCTCCAACTTTTTTACCATTCCTAACACCAGCTGTTCCTCCCACAGCACCCTCTACTTCTTTGTTGGGTTCAATAGTTCTTTACAGTGGCCACACAGAATTCACAGACCATACTTGCAGTTATGTGGCATATTAGGAAGGTAACAGGCTACAGCTCAGGATCAGGATTAACTTGGAAGTAACAGAATACAACTCAAGAGACAGAATCAACTTTGTCAAACAGGACGGTTCTCAGCTCCTTCTCTGTTGTACTAGATGAGGACCTTTCTCTCAGCTGAGCGCACACCCTTCTCTGCCTTTGGCCTCCCCGCCGCTGTTAGCGCAACTGAGCCCATCTAGGCCTCTGCCCTGCTCAGGCAAGTTTTACAGCTCTTTTAGCTCTGCCAGCAAAGGCACGGAGGCACCCCACTCCATCAGCAAGCCTCCTTCCTGAAGGTGTTCAGCTCTTTCTCTGGGCCAGCAAGCCCACTGTAGCCATCTGCTGGTCTCTTGTGTAAGCTTAACAGGATGGCAAAACTGACCAATCCTCGAGCTGGACCACAAGGGGCTCAATCCTGTTAGGTGGATTTTCAGGCCCCTGTTTGCATAGTAATTAACCAATCCTTTGCAAGACTGTGTGGCACAGCCACTAATTTTTGGCAGAATTATAAAACCAAGTCCATACACAAGAGAAACCCAATGCATTCAAGTAGGTAGGATCCAGGGATTATAAACATTACGCAATGTGTGGAACAGTCCTGGACAATGAAGAAGTGTCTGGCTCAAAATTCCAAAGGCACCTCCTTTAAGAAACAGGTACCATTTCTCAAATACTGTTTTAATTTTTTTTCCACAGTCTTTTTCAGTCTTCATGCTAATGCTTAATTTGGCAGCTGCTTTTTGAAGCAGTTCATCTAAATCAGTCTTTCCAAAAGTGCAGCTCTGTTTCAATTCTTCCTTTTCATATTTTATTGGCATACATGGTATTTAATTAAACAAATTTTGGAACAATCAAGAACAAACTCTTGGTGGAATAAAATAGCAGCTGATGAAGTAAAATATGTAGGCATGAGCTGAGGGAAAAGTGACCAGAAAGGCATAATGCCAGGAGAAGGGCTATGCAGCAACATCACGTGAGCCAAAAGAGTAAACATTTCTAAAATTGAGGGGAAATTGTCAGGTACACAAGGAAAGGATTGAAAAATGCTCGTTGGATTTGGCAAGTAAAATGCTTTGTTAAGCTTTGCTAGATCAATTTAAGTAGAGTGGTAGGTCATGAAACAAACCATAGATTCAAGCCTGAATGGTGGGTGATGAAGAACCAGAGAGAGCCAATGTATTCTCTGTTTTCAAGACATTTGCGTGAAAAAAGTAGGAAACATTGAGTAATTCCTAGAAGTGGAAGTGTGATGAATGGAGGGCTTTATTTTTAAGGTATAAGATGTTATATAAACCCAGAGGACATTAGAGGAGATGGTGAAGCTAGCAGAGATAGGAAAAGATTAAGCAAGTTCCTCTAAGAGGTGTGACAAGGACACCTCTTAAGTTTGGAAGAAACTAGGTAAGAATAGGTATAGATGTTTTCAGATATAGAAACAGAAAGTAGAGGTACATGCTGACTGGTAATCTCCATATTAAAAAGGAAGATTGTTTGAGGAGGATGGATTGAGTGGGACAGGGCAGTGGTTGAAAATAATAGGAGACAAGCACAAGTTTGGAAAAGTCATTGAGGGAAGTAGAAGAAGTTGACCAAGGGCAAATTAAAAAAAAAAAATCACTGAGGACCAAACTGAAGTTTAAAAGAATGAATTTGTGTTTATGCTAATATGCATGAATGTGTGATTGTTCTTAGGCATTGCTTGGCCATCCAAGAGGTGTTGTTGTTAGGTGCCCTTGAGTCGGTTCTGACTCATAGTGACCCTGTGTACAATAGAACAAAACACTGCCCGACCTGCACCATCCTTAAAATTGTTGCTATGCTTGAGCCCATTGTTGCAGCCACTGTGTCAGTCCATTTCATTGAGAGTCTTCCTCTTTTTGACTGACCATCTCCTTTACCAAGCATGATGTCCTTCTCCAGGGACTTGTCCCTCCTGATAACATCCAGGGGTAGGAACAACTAAGACAATGCTAGCTGTTTTGCAGCAAGGTGCAGTAGAAGATACTTATCAAAGAAGTGTTCGGATGGTCTGTAATAAGGAGTTTGATACCCGAAACCAAACCCACTGCCATCGAGTTTATTCTGACTCATAGTGACCCTATAGGACAGAGGAGAAGTGCCCCATAGGGTTTCCAAGGCTGTAAACCTTTACAGAAGCAGACTGCCATACGTTTTTCCCAAAGAGCAGCTGGTGAGGTGCATTTGAAGAACAAATAAGAGAGTCAAAGATGCTTATCAAAGTGTTGTTCAGATGGTCAATAATGAGGACTTTGATAGACTAGGAGAAAATGAAGGTATTAAGGGATGGAAGGTCTTAATGAGATTTAAAAACATCTATGCATATATTTAAGGGAGCGAGAAAACTAGAAGGATAAATATTTATAGTCAGAGTGTAATATTGGAATTTAAAACTTCAGAGATGGAACAGTTCCAGGTGATGACAAAGTCCATAGTGTGGCCATGTGTCTAGAATGTCAAGGAACTGAGAAAAGCAAGGGTGTCCATCCAGGTTTATACTAGGGTTTAGGGAAGAGAGCAGGGGTGTGAGCTAGGTTCCAAAGTTAGACAGCAGCAGGGGGCTCAATAGGAGAGTATAGGACCAATATTTAGAAACAGTATCGTGAAGCCTGGAGAATATGAATAATACTGAGATAAAGGATAATTAGCTTTATAGACATATCCTCAAGGGGACAACCCAATATCCATTAAAATAAATGGTAGAGGGAACATTGTGTCAACCGGTTAATCATGTAGAATAGTTTGTTCACTAGGGATTGCATGCTTCAGAAGCTATAGTAAAAAAAAAATTGAGAGTTGGGGGCTATGGTCACCTAAGCCAGAGGAACAGAAACAGAGCCATATGGGATGAGATTCAAGGAAGGATAAATGAATACAAAGGCCTACATTTATGGATAGGGACCAAAATAATAGGGATGTGAGATTAACTGGGCTTAAGAATTCAAAAGTTTTGGGCAGAGCCAAGATGGCAGACTAGTCAGATACACTAAGCCATCTCACTGCACCAAAAACCTGTAAAAACAAGAAAAACAGATGCAGACGTCAATCCTAGAACCCTGAACCTTAAATGAAGGAATGAATTATTAGATTGGAAGCCACTGAGGAGGAGGAGAAGCTGATAGAAAACAGGGAAGGAATAGAGATACGGAGTGGAGGTTCCTGACCAAGTGGCATGAATCTATCTTGGAATAAAGCCAACAACCCCGCACGCAGAAAGGTACCTCCATGAAAGTCCCAATAAGAGATAGAGGTGTGGTGTGAACACACCCAGAACTAAGTAAGAACACATTTGCTGGCTACAACTCAAGGAGAAGCCCAGACTTTCTCACCCGGTAACCACAGGAACACACTCCTACAGTCTCCACCCCTCTGGTGAATTGCGGCTATAACCATGCTATTGTGGCAACCCTAACTGCCAGGAACCAGAGTACCAACCTACCCTACTGCCCTCCTCCATCTAGCCCCCTCTGCCCTGCCTTTGATCCCTCTCCTACCTCTCTCTGCTCCACCACCCACAATCCTGAAGGGACCCAGCCTGGACCCTAGGCCCCTTCCTGCCGGGTCTGGATCCCTCCTGCTGCTGCCTGTGGCTCCGAAGGGACTCAGCCCAGACCCCAAGCTCCTCCTGCTTGCTCCAGACCCCTCCCAACACCCTCTGCAGCCCCCAGGCAACCTAGCCCGGACCCCAGGCCCCTTCTCACCAGCTCCAGACTTCTCCCGCTGTGTGTCACATCACTCAGGGGACCTAGCCTGGACTCCAGCCCCCTCCCACTGGCTCCAGTCCCCTCCCTCTGCCCATCACAGCACCCAGGGGACCCAGTACAAACCCAAGCCCCCCATCCCACTGACTCTAAACCCCTTCCAGCACCCGCCATGGCCCCCAGGGGACCTGACCCAGACCCTGTTCTCCCTCCCACCAGCTCCAAATCCTTCTCCACTGCCTGCCATGGCCCCGAGGTAACCCAGCCCTAATGCCAGTCCCGTTCCCACTGGCTCCAGACCCCTTCTGCAGCCCACTGCAGTCCTGAGGAGACTCAACCCGGACTCCAGGCCCTTCCCCGCCACCTCAGGACTTCACCTTGGACTGCAGCAGCCCCTGCTTCAGCCCCCAGCCCAGTTCACACTGCAGACAAACAACCCATCTCTACCCGTTCCCTTCCTGCTGGACCTGCCCTGGATACCAGGACAAGCTTTTGAGAACTATCGTGCTCACAGACTAGTAAACACAAAGCATGCCTGACCCATCCACCCAAACTTAACCAAACAAAACAAACACCAGGACAAAATAAACAAACCTACAGGCAGTCAAAAAAATAATAATAATAATACCCGAAATGTCTCAGAGACAGCAGACAGTATCAAAACGTATCTAAAAAAGAACAAAATGGCTCAGTAAGCAACCAGAATAAAGCACCAACTGACCTTCCAGCAGAAAAAAGGCACTGGAACTACCTGATAGGGAATTCAAAAGTATAATATTCAGGGCTCTCGAAGAGATTAGGAAAGAGATCAAGGGAAACACAGACAAAACCATGGAAAACACAGACAAAAGCAACCAAATTATAGCCAAAATCAAGGAAAACACAGACAAAGCAATAGAAGAATTCAGGAAAATAAGAATAAAATGTCAAAATAAATAAACAATTACAAATCATACAAAAACAGCAATTAGAAATGCAAAAGATAAAAACAACAAAATTTTAGAAATGGACAGCACAATGAAAGGTTTTAGGAGCAAATTTGAAACAATGGAAGATGGAATCAGTGAAATTGAAGACAAATCTATGGCTGCCACTTTGAGGAAAAATCAGAGAAAAGAATGAAGAAAACCTAAGAACTATGTGGTATGCAATCAAGAGCAAGAATTTGCTTATGATTGGAGTTCCAGAACAAGGGGAGAAAATGGAAAACACAGAGAGGATTATTGAAGGTTTGCTAATAGGAAACTTCCCTAGTATCATGAAAGATGAAAAGCTGACCATCCAAGCTCAGCAAACCCCATATGGGATAGGCCCCAAAAGAAAGTCACCAAGACATATCATAATAATACCAAAACCAAAGACAAAGAATCCTGAAAGCAGCTCTAGAAAAACAAAAAGTCAGATACAAAGAGGAAACAATAAGACTAAACTCTGATTACTTGGCAGAAACCATGCAGGCAAGAAGACAATGGGAGAAACTTTGAAAGAAAAAAATTTCCAACTAAGAATAATTTAATTTATCCTGCAAAACTCTTTCTCAAATATGTTGGCAAAATTAGGACATTTCAAGATAAACAGAAATTAAGAGAATTTGTAAAAACCAAACCAAACTTAAAAGAGTTAGTAAAGGGAGTCCTTCACTTAGAGAACCAACAACATCAGACAACAACCTGAATCTAGGACACAAGTCAGTATCAGCCAAATACTGATCCAGGTAATGAACTCTGAAGGATAAAACAAAACTAAAAGATTCAAAACAGGGAACTAGAGATGTCAATCTGTAAATGATGACAATGCCAGAACAATGAAAGGGGGAATACACGATGTAGATATAGAACTTTCAAATGAAGACAATGTCAAGGCTATATCAATTAATAAAATACTGGTTCAAACTTAGGAAGATAAGGATAAATTTCAAGGTAACCACAAAGAAAGTTAACAAATCTACTCTTCAAAATAAAGAAGAAAAACATAAAGTCTCAGTAAACACAAAATCTACAGTAACAAAAGAAACAAAAAGAAATTTCATTATTATAAAAACCCATGAAAATGTTTCCACACAGAAAGAAATAATCTTTCATGGCTATGATAGAAGGGAGGGAAAAACACTAACTAGACAGTAGATCAGTGGTAACTTTGGTGAAGGGTAAGACAGTACACAATACTGGGGAAGTCAGCATAACTTGACCAGGGCAAAGTCATAGAAGCTTCACTATAAAAAGCTTCACAGACACATCCAAATGCCCTGAGAGACTGAGCTGCTGGGCTGAGGGCTGAGGACCTAGGACCATGGTCTTGGGGAACATCTAGCTCAATTGGCGTAACATAGCCTATAAAGAAAATACTCTACCTCTGACTGTGATAAGTAGCAACTGGGGTCTTAAAAGCTTGTGACAGGCCATCTAAGATATACCTACTGGTCCCATCCCAGCTGGAGCAAAGGAGAATGAAGAAGACCAAAGACCCAGGGAAAGATTAGTTCAAAGGACTAATGAACCACAACTACCACAACTTCCACCAGACTGAGCCCAGAACAACTAGATGGTGCCCAGTTGCTACCACCGACTGCTCTGGCAGGTATCACAATAGAAGATCTCAG